>NC_067246.2:1090100-11090100 GCF_019359855.2 Lolium perenne
CATTGCGCTCCAACTAGCACGAATCGCAACAAGGTCTGACCTTTTTCGTCCTGGATGGCCGCTTTGGTAGTCCGCGGCTCAGCATGTGTCGCGGCCGCTTTCCTCTTCGTTCCAGCCAGCAGATTGCCTTGAAGCTGAACATAGCCATCCCCAGGGAGCTCCTCCTCACCTGCATTTCAACAGTCATCTCATTTGCAGCACCGCCCAGAATATCACCGGATATATATAATAGATGCGCCTTCTAGCGAGTGGGGCAAAGGTAAAGCTTCGACTCCACTCAAGATGGAACCGTGCGGGAGGGAATCTAGCGCTGAATTAGAGGTACCATTTCTTAAATCCCGAGCAAGACGCGATGGTGGCAAGAACCCTAGAGGTAGGAGATGGTCGGTGGGGACTGGGCAGCAGTAGGCGCGCCCGAAATTAAAGGATGCGAGTACCGCCGATTGATTACCCTCGCAGTGCCGGGCGGCGGCGGCGGCGGGGATGCTCTGCTCGTCGACGCGCGTATGGGCGTTCCCCGCCACCCTCTCGAAATCGGAGCCGGCGTCCACGTCCACCTCCGGCTCCTCGTACTCCCCTTGGTCGACGGCGAATCCGTGGCTGAAGGCCTCCCACCACCGCCTTCTGACCTCGTCGGGGACTGCCTCTGCGGTCGCGGCCATGCCGGCGCCGTTATTGTTTCCCCGTCCCCCCTGCTAGCTGCAGTAGTTGGATTGATGCCCCGTGGTGTCTGAGAAAGTGAGAACGGTGGCTGAGTGAAGTTTTTGGACGAAAAAATTGCACATCCCTTTTTTACAAGTCACTAGTTGAACGTTTTGTTTGCACATTTCATCAGTTGTCCAATTTCCATTAGTTGGTGATCTAATCAACGATTTAGCCAGTTTATCAGATAAACTTGTGGGCTCTAACTTTAAATTCTAGTATGTTTTATACAAGAAGATTGTCCAAGTAGAAAGCTTGTGAATTGATTATCATTTTTATTTATAATTATGATTTTTTGTGTGGATGCACTGTAGGCTGTACTAGCACTTGTTTTATGAGAAACATCGATATTTACTCAAAACATCTGGTCCATTGATTTTTTGTAACACACTAAATAAATCATATGAAAATAATTGTCAGTCCAAAAGTTATAAGAACTTTATAGGTGCGTTGTAGCATGCAGGAGACCAATTTTTGTACTACATAAATTGTTCCAGTTTGAACAAATAACTCTGAAATGTATTATAAATTTCCTACTCCCTTTGTCCATAACTCCGATCCATAATAAGACTCTGACACTTATTATGAATCGGAGGTATTAATTTTTTACTGTATGATGACTATTTTTTTGAAAAAAAAAAACAAACGGACCAAACATTTATATGAGTAAATATTAAGTTTCTTACCCCTCCGTTCTTAAAATAAGTTGCTCAAGTTTATCTATATACAGTTGCATCTAGATTTATTTTTATAATTTATAAATTGCTTAACTCGAGTCCCCAGTCTACCAACGTGGGAAGGGGAGGTAACTTTGGATCAATCCGTGTAAATACTCCCTCTGTATATAGACATAGAACGTTTTAGACACTTTAAAGTGAACTAGATACACACCATAATGAGTGAATCTACACACTTAAAGGATGAATCTACTAAAAGCTAAAACATCTTAATCAAGGAAGTATTTAGTTTTGCCTAGGAGCTCATGCCTGACATGTGCCACAGGGCCAAAACATGGTATGTTGATTATCAACAGGACCAACTGGATCAGACAAAAACCAGTAAGGAAGCTGAGCTAAATAGGATTGCTGATATACATGTTCAGTAGTAAACATTATCACGATTTATTGGCTTGCCAGCTCAAGTCAGGCAGGGGAGGAAAACGATAGTAGCAGCTGCTCCACCACATAATTACTACAGGCGTACACAGTAATAATAGACACAGCCAAAGGAAAAAAGAGTCTCTTCATCTCCACTTGAAATTGTCCTTTTCCGCAAACAAGGGGCGCAGGCGAAGAGTATGTTCTTAGGCAGACTTCGCGGAGGCGGCGTTGATGATGTCGATGAACTCGGGCTGCATGAGCAAAAAGGAGAAGAACAAAGTTTAGTGACAGTAAAACGCAGACCCCGAGATGAAGATTCTACAACAGCCACGTTCTGCTTTTACCTTCAAGGAAGCTCCTCCGACAAGGAATCCGTCGACGTCGGGCTGCGCGGCCAACTCGTTGGCGCTTGCGCCGGTCACAGAACCTGCAGCACATGATCATCCTATATAAGAGTTGGCTGTTCGAGCATAAGACATTTGTTCAACAGATGAATGTACATACCTCCATAGATGATCCGTGTGGTTTCAGCAACCTCAGGGCTCACGTTGGTCTTGAGCCACTCCCTCAGGTTGGCATGCACCTGGACAAACACAGCAAATCAGAGTCTTAGGCAACAGACAATACATTTGGAACTACAGGAGCATAATAGACCAGTCTTAGAAATAACGTTGCTGTGCTTGGGTGTTATTAAGGAACTTACTTCCTGAGCCTGAGCCGGTGTCGCAACCTTGCCGGTGCCGATGGCCCACACTGGCTCGTACGCAATGACCACGTTCTTCCAGTCTGTGATCTTGTCTGCAAAACAAACCATCAACCGTCAGCACATTTTTTTCATGTGACATAATACTCTAAACAAAGTCTGCACTAGTCACTAAAAACAGGCATGGCAAACGCACAACATGTGGATGGTTTCATGCAGCTGTTTGAAACAAAATAGTAATGGGGTTGCTGATAATGGAAGTTGATTTTGTTACTTTTAAGTCTTCTGTTAGTATTTAACTGACATGAATATAGGGTAGTAAGACTTATCAATAAAAAATAAAAGCTACTGCTGAACTGAACCTAGATAGTGTTTGCAAGTCAAAATTGTCATGCCAGGAAGTTAATCCCAAAATTTGAACTCGTATGCAGTCCCTCACAAGAAACAGTCCAGACCGCTGGTACAGAAATCCAGAGAAGACACAATAATAATAACAATTCAGGGGAAAAAATGTATATATCCATCAGATAGAAGTTCAGTACCAGCAATTGCCTTTGTCTGTGCAGCAACAACTTCCATGGTTGATCCAGCTTCTCGCTGCTCAAGGGTCTCACCAACACATGCAATGACCTTCAACCCCTGAGCGAGTGCATATGCAACCTTGTCTCCAACAAACTGCCATTCAAGAAAGGGGAGGCAACGGTTAGACTGTTTAGATCAGCCGAGTAAATAAAATCTCTAAAAAATCAACTGCGTTGCATTATCCACCAGAATATATGCAGCAAATCTATTTGAGAGCATATAAGCAGTGGCATACCTCGTTCGATTCACCCAACAAGGCCCTCCTCTCAGAGTGTCCAAGAATAACCCATGGAACGCCAAGGTTGGCAAGCATCTCAGCGCTGCATCAGAAACAGATTTTAAAACCAACACATAAGTTCGGTGACAGAGTAAACTTAAACAAAACGGATGATATATACAAAACAAGAGTTATTAATCTGAACTAAACATCAGCGACTAAGCAAATCCAACATTAATACTGAGTGTGCAAAGAAAGCTAGGGAGTTTTGGTTTAGAAATGAGAGTACTCATTCTGGACCGTGTTAGAAGCGAACATGGCACTTTATTTCTGTACAGGTTAACATGAAACTTTGTATCACAGCGTAAGACAGCAAGTGTTTGCACTGCAAATTTGTAGTCAATCCATGGCATACATCATGGTGATAAAGCTGGACAGAAAGGAGGGAGAAGCAAACACTAACCTGACTTCACCGGTGAAAGCGCCTCCCTTCTTGACCCAGCAGTTCTGGGCAGCGACCTGGATCTCGGGACGCAGGCTGGCCTTGACGGTGGGGAGGAACACGTACGGTGGGCTGACGACAGTCTCTGCAGCAATGACAGTCACAAAACAATAAGCACACCCTGTAATGTCTCTTTCAAGCTTTTTGGCAAGAATTTAGATGAATGAACAGGCATCTCCCAAGAAGAGGCAGAGCCTATACTTCCATCTCAACAAAAACAAAAAAATCCACAGGGGGTCGTGATATCTTTCTAGAGAATAGCGACATACCGACATTGGTGGCAGTGATCTTTCCATCGTTGAGGGTCTTGACGATCTTCTCCACCTGCTCGGTGGTTCCGTTCTGCGCAGAATCAACACCAACCATGTCAGGATTCAGCAAGGAATTCAACAGTAATGGAATATCACGCATGCTAAACTGTGGCAACCTAGAGGTAACAGGTAGCAAGCATGATTCAAGCTGCTCCATCCGAGATGCATGTCGTCTACAGACCCAAGGACGAAATATTAGCCTATAATCTGACGATCCCAAGCTCGATGCACTGAGAATAGCTGAGGACCCCTAAAAAAAATTAGCGCGGCTAATCGTTTACCGAAGGAGCATCAGGGCAGGGGTAAGCGGCATGAGGAAATCATGGGAATTCACGCCCAGATCTCGAAATAAAAACCTGGCCTTGCAGCAATCGGGTTCAGTTTCCCCAATTAAAAAACGGAGCCACGGTCTAAAACAGCTAATCCTTACACCGATCTGAATCGAGATCAGTCGGATTATTCATCATCTAACGGAGGGGGAATCCACCTAGCACGCTCGGTAAGCATCGAGATCCCCCGATCATCCCAGGAAAATAAACACATAGCCGATTCCTCCGAACACTGATCCAGCCCCACATCCGTCCATCAGCAAGAAAAAGCAGAACGCGCAGCAACGGCGTAGGGATACAAGAGAGGAGGAGGGGGAAGATGACTCACGCATTTCCAGTTGCCGCCGACGAAGAAAGTGCGGCCCATGGCGACGGCGAGGAGGAGGAGGAGCGGGGTGGGATTGGGTTCGGGTGGTGGACGGATGGAGATCGAGATGGTTCTTGTGGAGGAAGAAAGACGAGATGGTGGGCGGAGGAAAGGAAGGATATAAAGGGGGAGTTGGCACATGCGGCCGGCCGGCCTCGGGTGCCCGTGACAGGTGGGCCCCGCCGACACCGTCGAGTTTTCTAGGCCTTTTCTTGGGGAAGCTATTATTGGGGGAGAAGAAAGGAAAAGAAATGTGATTGACAGCTACGTCGTCGTGTGCTCCAAGATAGCAAATCTTTGTGTTTTAAATTAGACCTTGCCAATCTGTCCATTTTGCTTTGGGTTCTCCAAAGGTTGGCTAAGTATCCCGGTCGATTTTCCGGACATCTTTGAAAACATGGACAAAGAATCGATGGCGGTTACTCTGGTGATATTTTTGTCTGTACAAAGCGCGTAAGCACAAACGAATCGCGGCGGACCCTCAAACAAACCTTCTTTGTCTGGCGATGTCGTTTCCATGGTACAAATTTAAGATCATGTGAGAGTTTATGAGATCAGGTAACCGTGATCAAAGGTGGACCTAGAAGCTAGAGTCTAATTGTGCGAAAAAGAACAACGCTAGATGCAATGTTACCCAAAGGGCCTAGCACCGAAGCCCGGGCAAGTGCCCAGGCAATAGGGATTTGCTGGTTTGGCCCATGTCCGTGTACCAAACTTTTGTTATACAATCGCGTACGAGTTCGATCGAAAAAAAGTCCCCACCTTATAAGGATTAACAGTCAAGATATGGTCTCCAAAGAAATGATAATATGCGCATCATTCAGTAGGATTAATCTCTATATTAATCTAGTTTGTCTTGTTAATTCCTTGTGGATTACAATGCAATGTGTCTCTTTGTCACACTTAAGAGCCATGGCACGCAAGTCGAGTATCTAAACAACATGTTGCAAGAACCACTTTTGCATCCGAGGCAGCAAAGTACGAATTGTTTTCATGGTAAACATAGTTTTCAGGCTAAAAACTATGTTGAAAAACCGTACAGCCTCTACTTTCAATATTGCAAAGTGATTAGGTGTTTTTGCAAAGGGAGGCCCCAAAGTATGACTTGCTTTCCAATAAAGAAAGTTCCTGAATAATAAACCTATGTGGTGCTTTTGCTTCAGGAACGAGACGGGTGGACGTAGCAACAGGAGACGAGAACATTGGGCGGGCACACAGACAGTGGGCGGCATATGCTGCGCGTGCGTGCTGACGGTGATCCGATCCGCATCTCCACCTCGACGATTCCTTGGGCCTTGTTAGCAAACAGCCCACTCGTATTGCTCGCAAAAGGGAAGGGCCCAACCAGAACCTGTCTCTCCTACGGATGTAGGAGTACTGCCCATTCGTCGGCCCGGCCAGTTAGCTTCACTATCTTTCCGAAAAGAGAAGGGCCTAAACAGGCCCAAGCTTCGGCAACGATGTAGCCCATGCTTGCATGAGATGCTCATTTCTTCCACCCGGACGGTTAGCTTGATTGTTTTTTGTCACTTTCAAATAATATCATTTTTTTTTTGCTAAGGTCCACTACAAAACTTACAGACCAATGTCTTGGATGTACTCCAAAATTTTCCAGTAACAGCTGTCCGATTACATCTTTAATTCTTTTGCACGAGCTGATTAGCTGCCTTGTCTCGTTGACATTCCTCACCAAAAGAGAGTCGGTCCTATTGAAAACAAAAATTGTTAGCTCCATCTAGACTTTGATTTAAAAAAATCTCCAATGTTGTGTGTGTGGTAGATTTGGGAATTACAAAACAATCGAGATGGAGTCATCGATCCAAAATCCAGCTAATATACCCTTCCCCTGCTCGAGTTACAGGGTGTATAGGGAGCGTGTGCATACAGCCGGATGTTTAATTTTGCTCCTTTTCCTCTCTTTGCGGTGGAAAGCATAACAAGAATAGTCCAATTACATTGTAAGCCGATTGATTCAGTCACCACTTCAAACCCATCCGCACTCCTTGTGCTCCATCAACTCGCTCGAAGTTGACCAAGAAAAAAAAAGGTGAATCTATAGCTTCACCGCCAACTATTCGCCATCGAACAATTATTTGCCGGAAGCCAGCCCTTGCTTTTGTTCTAGCTCTCTACCGCTCCCCCTTTCTCTCCTCTCTTTTTTTTTCTTTTGCATGAGCTGGTTAGCTACCTTGTCTCGTTGACATGCCTGGCTGGCTAGAAGAGAGTCGGTCCTATTGAAAACAAAAACTGCTAGCTCGATCTAGACTTTGATTTGAAAAGAAATCTCCAATGTTGTGTACATGGTAGATTTGGGAATTATAAAACGATGGAGAACACTTCCCTTGCTCGGGTTACAGGGTGTATAGCCTATAGGGAGCGTGTCCATACAACCGGATGTTTTGTTTTTGCCTTTTTGTTTTTCTCTTTGCAGTGGAAAGCATGCTTGCCTGATTCGTTTGTCTGAACTCGAGCTGATTCCAAGAATCAGCAACTTAATTCAGTAGTGGTTCAACAACCACAACTCCAAGTAGTTTAGTTACATGTAATGCTAGCTGCTAACAGCTACTAACTTTGATGTCGGACCTTCTTCTACTACTACTAATCTGTTCATTTCTTCTTTTTGTAGCTAGCCAGCTAGGTCATCCCAAAGGCTAGACTAGAATTATTTTCATTAGCTTCAGTCACTTTTAGTAAATTAAGTACTATCTTTGTTTATAAAGTGATGTCGGAAGTTTAACTAAATTTTGATTTATCTAGACACTCTTAAGTCTTAACTATATAATACATCTAAACTTAGACAAATCTCTGACATCTTTTTATAGATGGGCGGGAGTAGGTTCAGTCCTTATGTAGATCGTGCATAATCTTCAAAAATCACTTCAGTAGGTTCAGCGACAACTCCTGATATATAGTACTCCAAGTTTAATACGGTGACTCGTGACCACGACAGTTAGTAGTAGAGTACTTTTTGTTGATGCGTATCTAATTAACAATAGCGAACCTTCTTCTACTACTTATCTTCTTCCTCTCTTTATATGTACTAGCAATAATTGGCGCGGCGGCACGCCGCGCCATATGGTGGCTGACTGGTGGTAATTATGGGTAGTGTAGGTGGGGTAGTAGAAGGAAAATGTAAAGATAGTGTGTGGCAAATGTTGTGTCGTGTGGATCATTATTTTTTTGAGAAAATTGTCTTATGGATTTCACTTGATGAATATTTTGATGTCTAAATAGGGTACAGAATAATCGATAACGAAATTGGATACATGACATATTAACGGCAGCGGAGACATACAGGACAGTAAATTTGCTAACTTGGACGATACATGATATACCAAGTTCTACCTCCATATACAAATCTTACTTTAGCCACTATCGTGTTCCCCGTCAGATGATATATCAACAACTTGTGGGTTGCTTGTGTAAAGTCAGTATGTTTTCTTTGTCGTCCAACTCCATGGTCGCAGAAGTTGAGAATGGCCTTCAAAAGCGACAAACATATTGCTAGTTTTTCAACTACAAAAACAAATTGATATGCAGATGCATGTATTTGAATAGTAGTATTGATACTAATGGTAGAAGAAGAGTGACCTTCAGCGGAGACAATACATGTAAGTACCAAGAAATCATAAATAATCTAAGAACTTATATTCAATTATTAGATGAAGAAAAAAATAGATGGAGTAGAAATGTATGTAAATTATCATGCAGTGCAGCCTTCTCAGAGCACAAACAGCAGAAAACTATGTTAATCAAAAGCATAGTAGAAAACAGAGAACATGCAAGCTCTTTTGTGTGGCATAAAGAGTCTATAGAAGATATGACAAATTTAAAATGCTCAACAACGCAATGAAATCACCTTTAAATTGTTGTTGGTACATAGCATATGCATAGGATAAAATTATGCGAGCATACATGATAAAACTGAAAACGATACCCATTCCTATGCCTTTCTTAACCTAGCATACACAAAGAAGCAAAATAAGTCTAAGAAACAAGACTAAGTGAAGCTGAATAATGTAATAGCAGAGTCTCCACATCTAAGAGCATATTTATCTAAGATATATATTTGCGCTTAAATCAAATAAATCATCTCAATCTGATTAGTTCACAAAAACATCGAGATCTCTCAATCCATGGAAGATCCAGCGGACAATAATTCTAGTCATTGATTAAGGAGATACTACTCGATCGATACTGCATTCTGGGCCTTGCTTCCCCTTGATCATTCCACACAACTGAAGCAGAACAAATAGAATTTTAGCTAATTATATGGAAATGCCACTAATAAAGATACCATAGGCTGATTCAAGTTGGAGGAAAATGTACTACATTTTCTTTTCCTAATTTTGTGTATAAACCAAAATCTTCATTAGCGGAAATTTTTCCATTTATGTACAGAAAGTAGATGTGCCAGGATCTAAATATTGGAGCCTAAAGGCAATGCCTGGACATAGCTGAATATGCAGTAATAACAAATAATAAAACCCACTATCTATGGCTCTTTAGGTCATAAAGATTTCTTGTATAGTCTAGGTAATTGCTTTCCTTCTCTATTATTTAAAACTGCATGTTCTTGCGACAGACGAATTAGGAACACAATGGATGAACTTAGTAAGAAGAGCTGTTAAATATCTAGAAGAGGAGAACCAATAACCATGCATGTATGGTTGTGAGAGCTAAGCTTAGTCAGCTGCATCCGCACTTCTAAGTTCCTACTACACACACACCTCTGGATACCTATTTAAGCGGATGCATGTCAATAGTTCAAAATGTCGAATAAGGCCATTGTACTTGTGCTCAACCATTGTGTGTGGTTGCGACGGCTGGATCCTTTCATGTCTACAGAATAGTCAGCTGCATCTTCACTTCTTAATTCCTATAGAAACATGTAGACTGACCTCTTTTAATACAACATCTGTGTACTTATTTAAGTGGATGGCAATAAGTTAAAATGCAAGAACAGGGAAATTCGTGTAGTTTTGAAAAGTTTCAAAAAGTGGTGCAAAAATGTAATTATGTACTTGAAAATAATCTTGGCTCTCACTGACTCATTGAGAGTAGCCAATAACATAGCTTTGTGCTACTTTCTCCAAGGATAAACACTATGCTAATTATAATGGTACCAAAAGGTTTGAACTTTAAAGTGTCACATATAGACACAACCATCGGTTTGTTTGTTGTGCAGACAAAAAACATTGTTAGTAGTGCATCAGAAACAATCTTGACATGATTGGCTTGTCAAGAAAGAATTACCATGTGCACTACTGTTTTTAGTTAATAGAGAGACACCCTCTATGAAAAAATAATGAAACCAAACTGCAATTAGAAAAAAGGCAGAACTTAAGAAAAATATAATCACTTGAATGATCAGTGTCTAGAAGGTCTCCTTTGAACTGTTTGTGGGAAAATCACACTTATCTGAAGAACACATGACTTGGTTGCACCGACTTAGCAGGATGTATGCAGGTAGAAGCAGCTCACCTTAATCACACAATAACCATTTGTCATAAACCAGGAAGGTGCATCAACGCAGCTATTTCAGGGGATGATATTGCTACACGCCTACATATAGCTAAATGAATAGGAATGCAAAGAGAAACATGATCATTGTGCAATGTTTACGGAACCAAATTACCGCGATTGAGCGACGCAATGTCCAATGCCCATCTATCTTTGAAAATGTGAACCAAGAAGATCTGAGAAGGGACCATTGCTTTTTCTTTTCTGGTCTGCATGTAGGAGGAGGGAGACGCAGGGGAGAAGCACCAAACAACATTAGAGGAAATAGATCACATATTGCATAAAATTGCAGATAGAAAAAGGAAGGCAAGCGTTATACATTACATTGAAGTGCAGAAATTAAAAAGAAAGGTTAGTGTCATAAATATTGCGGAACTATGCATATCTATTTTCAGAGCCTAGTTGCTACAAAATATCAGGCAATCTAGTACAAAAGTCAGTATCAAAAATTGACAAAACCTAAAAATTATAGACAACGCTAGCAATTTTTACCTCAATTATCTTAAACGAATCTCTACTATTAGTAACTTTTGTATATGAGGTTAGATCAACTTAAATATTACTACCCAGCTCGCTACGTCCTAGCCCTCTCATTGATTAACTGAAACCATAATAACACACTTCAACTCTAGAAGGAATCCTACACGCGGCACCCCTGGGGTGATATCGGTTGCTATAAGAGGCATGCAGTATTCATTGTTGAATTACGCAAAGAGTGTTCAGCTTAGGGAGTTCTCTACGCTGATCTCAGCTTAGCTAAGGAAACTATGCTCGAATTTCCAGAAATACCACATTTACAGGTACACCTACTGCAGGTGTTGTGCGGCCTAAACTTGTTGCACTCTGCACATAACTTCTGAAGAGAACGCCTCGTGAGTCATGGAATTAAAATCATATCGGAGTTCCACCACTGACATGATCAGAACAACCAAGCACTTGGAAGAAACTCTATATTGATGATTGGAAGGCCCCTCTATAGATATAGGTTGCTTTTTAAAAAAGTACAAACTAAATTATAAAGTTCATTTGTGATCGTTTGAGTATATTCACCATTTCTGAGGGGAAAAATGCAATAAAAGTACTTTGTATCTCACTCTTCCAAGACCATATATACACCAACATCCATGTAAGATTAATCATATCTGTCAGATTATGGAAATGGAGGCACCCGCACCTAGGAAATGCACGACCTGCAGGAGCTATCCAATTCCTGAGCTCACCTTAAAAAATTCAGAACCTGCAGCAGCACCAACATATATTCCCATGAAACCCACCTAGTTTACCACTCACACCAAAATTCATGACCTTGAAGAAAACTCATTTGCAGGCATTAGCTAGATAATCGTAAGTTACCTCAGTATTTGCTGACACTCATGGCAAAAAAAAAATATTATGATAGAATCTTGTGAGGATGCATTACATAGGTCAGCAGAATCAAAGTTCTTGGCATGGTCTCCCCAGGGAATCACAATTTCTCGTTGGCCAGTTAAAAGAGAGATTATGTGTGTATTAGCTTTATGGCTAGCTTAGAGGAACTTCGTGCAAGGTTTGGACCAAGTAGATTGTCTACACTACTTTCATCCGCCTTCTGTCTAAAGCTATTTCCACTTCCAAAGCTCCAGTACATTTGCTCTGTATTTGGCGACAAATGTATCGTGCCACCAAAAGAGTTGGATCCCACTTTGCCACCTATTGCTACCGTGATGTCATTTGCTGGACCAAACCTTGCTGACAGTATGTCATCTGACGGTCAGACTTGTGAAATCCTCAAAAAAAATTCTAGTTTACCATACTCATGTTTGCTGAATCTTGTTAAGAGGTCAAGAGAAGTGCTAGGCTACACATAAAGGCCCTTTATCTAACTCTTACCTGAATACTCATTTACTTGTCTCAGGGCTCTTGTTCCAGAAACTGCAGTTTTTACAGTGAAAAAATACGAACTTGTTTTTCACACTCCAGCTTTAATATCAACATTAGAAGTATATTTGTTCCAGGTTAATCAGTGTGGGAGCGGTGCTTTCTTTCAGCACAAAAAGTAAATAAAGTGTCTTGCCTGTAGGTGACCTGCAACATTTTCCATAGTGAATTTCTCAACATTCATGAGCTCAAGTATTCTTTTTGGCATAGCTTCTGCATAAACAGAAAATCATAGTGAGTACCATGAGTTACTCTAAGCAAATAACGACACAAGGAAAGTACTGTCAATTCCAACTTTGTGGCTTATTGCACTCTTCGACCTCTGGTAGCTGCTGGCCTACGTTTTCATGATTCTGCAGTTGCAGTTCACCGGTTCAGAGCATGAGGTGAGTTTAGCGTTTGATCTATCCGTGGACTCCTCTTCTTCTTCCTGTTATAAAAACGTACATAAAAAAGGTTCAATCCATGGATAACAACAACATCATATAGATTTCACTTCCTTTTTACAGAATCTGAATGTGGGATCCAGCCTTAAGGAGCGTACCTAGAAAATTGCATCTGTTCATCAGCATCGGCCGCCCGCCGGATCCCCCATATTCCACATCGTTCACGTTAAGGAAACGGCAAGCGGCGCTGGGTCAACTGAGCGGTGGTACGAAAGATAGGGGACTGGGAGGATCAAGGGGCGGCACCGCAGCTCTGCCGCTCGGTCGGAGAAGGACGCCGCGGAGCGCTGGTGCGAGAAGAAGGGCCTAACACCCTGGCGCAAGGAGAAGGACGCCGCGGCGCGCTCCCGGCACACGAGCTGCTCCTGCGGGAGCACCCACCTACCCTTGCCGTGCTCTACGTACGCGGCCTCGCCTCCCTCCAATAGCCGCCGCTTTGCATCGGCGCTGCCCCCGCCGTACTTCGCGCAAGGATGTTGGACCAATCCGGGATATTCATGGGAGGCTGGCTCGCAAATGCCGCCACCACCGGCGGCCTCCCACGACGCGCGGCTTAGAGGCTTTGGAGGCAGACATGTCGGCCTTGTCGAGCTCCATGGCCGGGTAGTTGGCGTGCTGCAGCTGGCGTGCCGCCGCGAAGAGCTTGGGGGGAGGGGGCGGCCGGGCGGGGAGGGGTGGAGAGACCGCTGCTCTGGCCGGCTGAATAGCGATGGCTGTACCGAGAATCGGCAGAAATCGGCGGGTGTATCCGCGGGGAGTAGTGGATGGAGGAAAAAGAAGGTCGGCCACCACGGGAATTTGTTTCAGGTCTGTGCGCGAGATGGACAGAGAGAGAAGGAGGGGATTTATCTTGAGAGAGACAGATAAAACAAAAAGGATAGTCAAAGCGGTGGTATAAATGACACGAACCCCACCCACCACCGCTTCATCCATCTTTCAGCTATGTCCACCTAAATGACGCACCAGGACAGCCAACCAGCAAAGTAGCAGTAAGGAAAACATTTTGAGCCAAATTGCTACGCAGCATGGAAGTGCACACAGGTAAATCCTGCAGGAAACAAACCATCCAAAATGGTTACGTGTAACCTCCACAGTAATTCGGCAGAAGCCTCAAAATTACCAGAAAAAAGATGTTTGTTCCTCTTTAGTATAGTAGATATGTCCACCTAAATGACGCACCAGGACAGCCAACCAGCAAAGTAGCAGTAAGGAAAACATTTTGAACCAAATTGCTACGCAGCATGGAAGTGCACACAGGTAAATCCTGCAGGAAACAAACCATCCAAAATGGTTACGTGTAACCTCCACAGTAATTCGGCAGAAGCCTCAAAATTACCAGAAAAAAGATGTTTGTTCCTCTTTAGTATAGTAGATATAAGGTCATCTTCAAAGACCAGACTCGGACTGAACGTGCCTCCCTCGTAGGTACGCTAGCTAGCTTCACCAACGTTACCTTTGTAGCTATAGTGGCGAAAATGGAAAGCCGGCCATTTCATTTCTTCCGAGTTCCGACGACACGCAGCTACTAGTTCTGATTTAGGTGACTGCGACGACATACGGTACAGCAGCTAATCCTACGCCATTTCACTCTTCTTCCACGATGGTTTGATTATTGATCGTCCCAAAAAATTGCCTTCATTTAGGGGATCTATTGGCGATCCATGGGGTACGTGGGTGCATGTTCCCCTGTCGATCCTATATTTTTTTACAAATAATATTTTTTTATTAGTTTCCGGGAATAATATGTAAATCTTAAAACATTTCAAAAATAATACAACCTCGGCCACCGATACGCCGACCAGCTCCTTTCGGCGGACCGCACGCCGAGCAGTTCATGTCGGACACGCCTACGCTGATCGGGTCGTGTCGCGTGCCCACAATGTCAGTCGACGGGCCTATCGGCCCCGATCTCCTTTTGGCTTTCTCCACGCCGAAAGGCCTTTTGGTCCTCAGGTCCCTCCAGGTGTGCTTCAAAAGCCCATGCAGCTTCTCCCGATGAAAAATGACCCTCCAGAAATCGTAGCTTAATTTGACTCCGTAGGTCTCTGGAAGAACTGTTCAAAAAATCGTCCGATTTAACGATTAATCACCCAATTAATCCCTATTCAGTGGTCACTGATTAGCCGATAAACTCATTTATCGCCCGATTAACTCATTTATCGCCCGATTAATCGGCTGATTTGCCTATTAATCGCTAATCACCGAGTTAACCCCGATAAGCGATTTCCTCAACATTGTCTGGAAGTGAAAAATACAGAAAATAGGGCATGTCCTGTGGAGTTATAAACCAAATAAAAGGGGGTCATTGGTAAATCTCCATAAATCAATGTAAAACATAGTATTATCATTATATATGTGTTGCAAATATGTGGAAATTTATGTTAATAAATGACAAAGTTCATGTAGTGTTTTACATGCATCACGCGGGCGACGTTGTTTCTGGCCGGAGCGAGCTCGAAGGTGGGGGTACCGATGTTGCCAACTGAAATAACATCTCTCCAATTAAAGTTTATGTGTTTGATGACAATATGTGTAATAGACTAATGTGTGTTGATATAGTGCAGAAAGTATTTATGGTTGAATTTGTGTTAAGAAACAAAAAGAAGGAAGCAGGAAATTAGATCTAGGTCGGATAATCCGGGGCCGGATATTTGCAAAATATATGGCCCCTGAAAATCGGCTAAGGACTTAAGCGCCGAGCTTACTAGATCCAGGCCAGATATTTGGCCGGATATTTGTCGAGGCCTGGATATTCCGGGCGGGTGATACGTCCATTTTGCATCACTATTTTATATCATAATTTGTTGTTATTCATTGATATATTTCATATTTGGAGATGATACTTATGTTATTTCATCTATTTTGCATGTTTCATGATTATTGGAGGATCGCGCACCGGAGCAAGGATTCTGCTGGAAAAAGCGTTGTGAGAAGGCAATATTTCGGAAGATCAACAATTGACAGAAATTATATGAAAAATCCTATTTTTCCAGAAGACGAAGGGAGCCAAAAGTGGGAGCCGAGGAGGGCCACCATGGGCCCACCTCATAGGCCGGTGCGGGCCAAGGCCTGGCCGCGCCGCCATGTGAGGAGGGGGCCCACAGCCCCCTCTGGCCTCCTCTCCTTCGCGTACATCTTCGTCCCGAAAACCTAAGCTCCAGAGGATAGTCGCGAAGAGTCACAGCCGCCTCTGGGGGCGGAAAACACCAGAGAGAAAAGAGCTCTCCGACAGGCTGAAATCTGCCGGGGAAATTCCCTCCCGGAGGGGGAAATCGATGCCATCGTCACCGTCATCGAGCTGGACATCATCTCCATCACCATCGTCATCATCTCCATCATCATCACCGCCGTCTCCACCGATGTAACAATTTTGGTTGGATCTTGATTGTTTGATAGGGGAAACTCTCCCGGTATTGATTTCTACTTGTTATTGATGCTATTGAGTGAAGCCATTGAACCAAGGTTTATGTTCAGATTGTTATTCATCATCATATCACCTCTGATCACGTTCCATATGATGTCTCGTGAGTAGTTCGTTTAGTCCTTGAGGACATGGGTGAAGTCTAAATGTTAGTAGTGAATTATGGTTGAGTAATATTCAATGTTATGATATTTAAGTTGTGGTGTTATTATTCTAGTGGTGTCATGTGAATGTCGACTACATGATACTTCACCTTTATGGGCCTAGGGGAATACATCTTGTACTCGTTTGCCAATTGCGGGGTTGCCGGAGTGACAGAAACCTAAACCCCCGTTGGTATATCGATGCAGGAGGGATAGCAGGATCTCAGAGTTTAAGGTTGTGGTTAGATTTATCTTAATTACTTTCTTGTAGTTGCGGATGCTTGCAAGGGGTATAATCACAAGTATGTATTAGTCCTAGGAAGGGCGGTGCATTAGCATAGGTTCACCAACACAACACTTATCAAAACAATGAAGATTAATTAGCTATATGAAGCGAAAGCACTAGACTAAATTCCCGTGTGTCCTCAAGAACGTTTGGTCATTATAAGTAAACAAACCGGCTTGTCCTTTGTGCTAAAAAGGATTGGGCCACTCGCTGCAATTATTTCTCTCGCACTTTACTTACTCGTATTTTATTCAACTGCTACATCAAAACCCCCTGAATACTTGTCTGTGAGCATTTACAGTGATTCCTACATCGAAACTGCTTGTCAACACCTTCTGCTCCTCGTTGGGTTCGACACTCTTACTTATTGAAAATACTACGATACACCCCCTATACTTGTGGGTCATCAAGACTATTTTCTGGTGCCGTTGCCGGGGAGTGAAGCGTTATTGGTAAGTGGAATTGGTAAGGGAAACTTTTGCTGTTTGTGCTGATTTTATTTCTGCCTGCTGCTATAATTCATTATGGAGAGATCTTCTCTTGAATTTTTATTTTGGAAAATCTACTACTACTGCAAAGGTAGTGGATGAGGCGCCAGGTGAGGAAGAAGTTCCATACAAAATACCTATGAAAATTATTGAACGTGTAGTGGATAACCGTTATACAGGGGATGGGACTATCCATCCTGGAGATCATTTACTGTTCTTACATGAATTATGCGGTTTATTCAAGTGTGCAGGTATTGCTATGGATGAAGTGAGGAAGAAACTATTATCTATATCGCTGTCTGGTAAAGCGGCACATTGGTATAAATTACTGGATGATGGGGATTCTCTTGAATGGAATGATATTGTGCCCCGATTTTATTCTAAGTTCTATCCTTCAAGTGAAATTCACAAAGACCGGAACCGCACATATAATTTCTGGCCTCATGATGGAGAGAGTATCGCCCAAGCGTGGGGGAGATTGAAGTCTTTAATGCTCAAATGCCCCATTCATGAGCTTCCTGGTAATATTATCATTGATAACTTCTATGCAAGACTTTCTTTTCAAGACAAGACCTTGCTGGATACTTCTTGTTCTGGATCATTTACAGGCAACAAAGAGGAGTTTAAAAGGGACCTTCTTAATCGGATCCAGGAGAATACCGAAGGATGGGAGAACGACAAAGATAGAGAATCAGGTATAAACTATGATTATAAATGCATTGAATCTTTTATGGATACTGATAAATTTCGTAGTATGAGTGCTACTTATGGTCTTGATTCTCAAGTTGCTGCAAATCTCTATAAAGCTTTTGCCTCTCATTATGAATTGCCTAAGAAGAATTTTGATAAGTATCATGAACCGTATAAAGATAAAATTGATTCATCTATAAATAAATGTGTTGTAGTTGAAACTGTTGATCATGTTATTCCTGAAGCTTATATTGAAAAAACTCCTTTCCCTGCTAAAATGAAGGAGTACTCTGTTATAAATAGTGCGGTTAATAAAAGTGAAAAGAAACATATAGAACCTGAAGAGCAAATAAAAGTTGAACCTGCTATTGGAATAGTTAAAGATCTTGTGACTGAAAATGTGGAAGATGGTCATATTATTTTCTGTGAAGATGCTTCTAATATTGTTTCACATCCTAATAAGTCTAGGAAAACTAGTGTTCCTATGCTATCTGTTAGAATTGGTGATCATTGTTATTATGGTTTATGCGATATTGGTGCAAGTATTAGTGCTATTCCTTATGAGCTTTACACGGAGATTATGCACGAAATTGGTTCTTGTGAACTTGAAGATATTGATGTGGTTATTCGGCTAGCTAATAGAGAAACTATCTCTCCAAATTGGTATTGTTCGAGATGTGAAAGTTCTATGTGGTAAGATTAAATATCCTGCTGACTTTTTGGTACTTGGTTCTGCTGCTAGTAAGTATTGTCCTATCATTTTTGGTAGACCTTTTCTAAATACTTGTGAAGTGATACGTCTCCGACGTATCGATAATATCTTATGTTCCATGCCACATTATTGATGATATCTACATGTTTTATGCATACTTTATGTCATATTTATGCATTTTCCGCCACTAACCTATTAACGAGATGCCGAAGAGCCAGTTGCTGTTTTCTGCTGTTTTTGGTTGCAGAAATCCTAGTAAGGAAATATTCTCGGAATTGGACGAAATCAACGCCCAGGGGCCTATTTTTCCACGAAGCTTCCAGAAGACCGAAGATGATACGAAGTGGGGCCACGAGGTGGCCAAACACTAGGGCGGCGCGGCCCAAGCCTTGGCCGCGCCGGCCTGTTGTGTGGGGCCCTCGTGTGGCCCCCTGACCTATCTCCTCCGCCTACTTATAGCCTTCGTCGCGAAACCCCTAGTACCGAGAGCCACGATACGAAAAACCTTCCAGAGACGCCGCCGCCGCCAATCCCATCTCGGGGGATTCAGGAGATCGCCTCCGGCACCCTGCCGGAGAGGGGAATCATCTCCCGGAGGACTCTTCACCGCCATGGTCGCCTCCGGAGTGATGAGTGAGTAGTTCACCCCTGGACTATGGGTCCATAACAGTAGCTAGATGGTCGTCTTCTCCTAATTATGCTTCATTGTCGGGTCTTGTGAGCTGCCTAACATGATCAAGATCATCTATCTGTAATGCTATATGTTGTGTTTGTTGGGATCCGATGGATAGAGAATACTATGTTATGTTGATTATCAATCTATTATCTATGTGTTGTTTATGATCTTGCATGCTCTCCGTTATTAGTAGAGGCTCTGGCCAAGTTTTTACTCTTAACTCCAAGAGGGAGTATTTATGCTCGATAGTGGGTTCATGCCTCCATTAAATCTGGGACAGTGACAGAAAGTTCTAAGGTTGTGGATGTGCTGTTGCCACTAGGGATAAAACATTGATGCTATGTCCGAGGATGTAGTTGTTGATTACATTACGCACCATACTTAATGCAATTGTATGTTGTTTGCAACTTAATACTGGAAGGGGTTCAGATGATAACCTGAAGAGGTGGACTTTTTAGGCATAGATGCATGCTGGATAGCGGTCTATGTACTTTGTCGTAATGCCCAATTAAATCTCACAATACTCATCATATCATGTATGTGCATTGTCATGCCCTCTCTATTTGTCAATTGCCCAACTGTAATTTGTTCACCCAACATGCTTATTCTTATGGGAGAGACACCTCTAGTGAACTGTGGATCCCGGTCCATTCTTTTACATCGAATACAATCTACTGCAATACTTGTTCTACTGTTTTCTGCAAACAATCATCATCCACACTATACATCTAATCCTTTGTTACAGCAAGCCGGTGAGATTGACAACCTCACTATTTCGTTGGGGCAAAGTACTTTGGTTGTGTTGTGCAGGTTCCACGTTGGCGCCGGAATCCCTGGTGTTGCGCCGCACTACATCTCACCGCCATCAACCTTCAACGTGCTTCTTGGCTCCTACTGGTTCGATAAACTTGGTTTCTTACTGAGGGAAAACTTGCCGATGTACGCATCACACCTTCCTCTTGGGGTTCCCAACGGACGCGTGATGTACGCGTATCAAGCTCTTTTTCTGGCCCCGTTGCCGGGGAGATCAAGACACGCTGCAAGGGGAGTCTCCACATCCCAATCTCTTTACTTTGTTTTTGTCTTGCTTTATTTTATTTACTACTTTGTTTGCTGCACTAAATCAAAATACAAAAAAATTAGTTGCTACTTTTACTTTATTTGCTATCTTGTTTGCCATATTAAAAACACACAAAAAATTAGTTACTTGTTTTACTTTACTTAATTCCATGCATGTTTTTATTTCACTAGTTAGGCTTAATGGAAAACAACAAAAATATTAGAGATCTTTATAGTATTTATCTTGAGTTAGGACATGAGGTGTTTGAAGAGAAAATTAAAAAACCTATGGAACTTTATATGCGTGATAATGGCAATGTTATTAGTATGAATGCTTTGAACACTATTATTGTTAATGCTATGGAAGAATTTAAGCTTGGGGAAGCTGGTTTTGATGAGCATGATATTTTTAGTCCCCCAAGCATGGAGGAGAAAATTTACTTTGATGATACTTTGCCTCCCATTTATGATGATAGTGGTATCTTGGTGCCACCTAATATGGAGGATAAAGTTTATTATGATTACAATATGCCTCCTACATTTGATGATTATGGTGATGAGAATAAAAATGATAGCTACTTTGTTGAATTTGCTCCCACTACAATTAATAAGAATGACTATGCTTATGTTGGGAGTAGTAATTATTTTATGCATGAGACTCATGATAAGAATGCTTTATGTGATAGTTATATTGTTGAGTTTGTTCATGATGCTACTGGAAATTATTATGAGAGAGGAAAATATGGTTGTAGAAATTTTCATGTTACTAAAACAGCTCTCTATATGCTGAAATTTTTGAAGTTACTCGTGTTTTATCTTCCTATGCTTGTCACTTTGTTCTTCACGAATTTGTTTATTTACAAGATTCCTTTTCATAGGAAGTGGGTTAGGCTTAAATTTGTTTTGAATTTGCTTTTTGATGCTCTCTTTTGCTTCAACTACTATTTCTTGTGAGCGCATCATTAAAATTGCTGAGCCCATCTTAATGGCTATAAATAAAGCACTTTTTGGGAGATAACCCATGTTTTGATTTTAGTACTGCACTTTTATTTTATATTTGAGTCTTGTAAGTTGTTACTACTGTAGCAACCTCTCCTTATCTTAGTTTTGTGCATTGTTGTGCCAAGTAAAGTCGTTGATAGTAAGGTTCATACTAGATTTGGATTACTGCGCAGAAACAGATTTCTTTGCTGTCACGAATCTGGGCCTAATTCTCTGTAGGTAACTCAGAAAATTATGCCAATTTACGTGAGTGATCCTCAGGTATGTACGCAACTTTCATTAAATTTGAGCATTTTCATTTGAGCAAGTCTGGTTCCTCTTAGAAATTCGTCTTTACGAACTGTTCTGTTTTGACAGATTCTGCCTTTTATTTCGCATTGCCTGTTTTGCTATGCTTGATGGATTTTTCTATTCCATTAACTTTCAGTAGCTTTGTGCAATGTCCAGAAGTGTTAAGAATGATTGTGTCACCTCTGAACATGTAAATTTTGATTGTGCACTAACCCTCTAATGAGTTGTTTTGAGTTTGGTGTGGAGGAAGTTTTCAAGGATCAAGAGAGGGAGATGATACAATATGATCAAGGAGAGTGAAAGCTCTAAGCTTGGGGATGCCCCGGTGGTTCGCCCCTGCATATTTCAAAAATACTCAAGCGTCTAAGCTTGGGGATGCCCAAGGCATCCCCTTCTTCATCGACGACATTATCAGGTTCCTCTAGTGAAACTATATTTTTATTCCATCACATCTTATGTACTTTGCTTGGAGCGTCGGTTTGTTTTTGTTTTTGTTTTGTTTGAATAAAATGGATCATAGCATTCATTGTGAGGGAGAGAGACACGCTCCGCTGTTGCATATGGACAAATATGTCCTTAGGCTTTACTCATAGTGTTCATGGCGAAGGTTGAATCTTCTTCGTTAAATTGTTATATGGTTGGAATCGGGAAATGATACATGTAGTAATTGCTATAATGTCTTGGATAATGTGATACTTGGCAATTGTTGTGCTCATGTTTAAGCTCTTGCATCATATACTTTGCACCTATTAATGAAGAAATACATAGAGCTTGCTAAAATTTGGTTTGCATAATTGGTCTCTCTAAGGTCTAGATAATTTCTAGTATTGGATTGAACAACAAGGAAGACGGTGTAGAGTCTTATAATGTTTACAATATGTCTTTTATGTGAGTTTTGCTGCACCGCTTTATCCTTGTGTTTGTTTCAAATAGCCTTGCTAGCCTAAGCCTTGTATCGAGAGGGAATACTTCTCATGCATCCAAAATCCTTGAGCCAACCACTATGCCACTTGTGTCCACCATACCTACCTACTACATGGTATTTCTCCGCCATTCCAAAGTAAATTGCTTGAGTGCTACCTTTAAACAATTCAAAATTTATTACCTCTGATTTGTGTCAATGTTTTATAGCTCATGAGGAAGTATGTGGTGTTTATCTTTCAATCTTGTTGGGCAACTTTCACCAATGGACTAGTGGCTTCATCCGCTTATCCAATAATTTGCAAAAAGAGCTGGCAATGGGATTCCCAGTCCCAAATTAATTAACAAAAAAATAGACACTCCTCCATGGTATGTGATTGTTGGACGGCACCCGAAGGATTCGGTTAGCCATGGCTTAAGAAACCAAAGGTGGGGAGGAGTGTCATCATAATAAAACTAAAATAAAAAGGCACTCCTTCATGGTATGAGATTGTTGGCAGGCACCCGAGGATTCGGTTAGCCATGGTTTGTGAAAGAAAGGTTGGAAGGAGTGCCACACAAAAATAAAATAAAATGGGAGCCGCTCTTTGAAGGTTTGTCTGGCAAGGGGGTTAGAGTACCCACTACCATTCGTTGACAACAACAAACACCTCTCAAAATTTTACTTTTATGCTCTCTATATGTTTTCAAAACCAAAGCTCTAGCACAAATATAGCAATCAATGCTTCCCTCTGCGAAGGGCCTTTCTTTTACTTTTATTGTTGAGTCAGTTCACCTATCTCTCTCCACCTCAAGAAGCAAACACTTGTGTGAACTGTGCATTGATTCCTACATACTTGCATATTGCACTTGTTATATTACTTTACATTGACAACTATCCATGAGATATACATGTTACAAGTTGAAAGCAACCGCTGAAACTTAATCTTCCTTTGAGTTGCTTCAATACTTTTACTTTGAATTATTGCTTTATGAGTTGACTCTTATGCAAGACTTATTGATGCTTGTCTTGAAAGTACTATTCATGAAAAGTCTTTGCTATATGATTCATTTGTTTACTCATTGCATTACCATTGTTTTGATCGCTGCATTCATTACATATGCTTACAATAGTATGATCAAGGTTATGATGGCATGTCACTCCAGAAATTATCTTTGTTATCGTTTACCTGCTCGGGACGAGCAGAAACTAAGCTTGGGGATGCTGATACGTCTCCGACGTATCGATAATTTCTTATGTTCCATGCCACATTATTGATGATATCTACATGTTTTATGCATACTTTATGTCATATTTATGCATTTTCCGCCACTAACCTATTAACGAGATGCCGAAGAGCCAGTTGCTGTTTTCTGCTGTTTTTGGGTTCAGAAATCCTAGTAAGGAAATATTCTCGGAATTGGACGAAATCAACGCCCATGGGCCTATTTTTTCCACGAAGCTTCCAGAAGACCGAAGATGATACGAAGTGGGGCCACGAGGTGGCCAAACACTAGGGCGGCGCGGCCCAAGCCTTGGCCGCGCCGGCCTGTTGTGTGGGGCCCCCGTGTGGCCCCCTGACCTATCTCCTCCGCCTACTTATAGCCTTCGTCGCGAAACCCCCAGTACCGAGAGCCACGATACGAAAAACCTTCCAGAGACGCCGCCGCCGCCAATCCCATCTCGGGGGATTCAGGAGATCGCCTCCGGCACCCTGCCGGAGAGGGGAATCATCTCCCGGAGGACTCTTCACCGCCATGGTCGCCTCCGGAGTGATGAGTGAGTAGTTCACCCCTGGACTATGGGTCCATAACAGTAGCTAGATGGTCGTCTTCTCCTAATTATGCTTCATTGTCGGGTCTTGTGAGCTGCCTAACATGATCAAGATCATCTATCTGTAATGCTATATGTTGTGTTTGTTGGGATCCGATGGATAGAGAATACTATGTTATGTTGATTATCAATCTATTATCTATGTGTTGTTTATGATCTTGCATGCTCTCCGTTATTAGTAGAGGCTCTGGCCAAGTTTTTACTCTTAACTCCAAGAGGGAGTATTTATGCTCGATAGTGGGTTCATGCTTCCATTAAATCTGGGACAGTGACAGAAAGTTCTAAGGTTGTGGATGTGCTGTTGCCACTAGGAATAAAACATTGATGCTATGTCCGAGGATGTAGTTGTTGATTACATTACGCATCATACTTAATGCAATTGTCTATTGTTTGCAACTTAATACTGGAAGGGGTTCAGATGATAACCTGAAGAGGTGGACTTTTTAGGCATAGATGCATGCTGGATAGCGGTCTATGTACTTTGTCGTAATGCCCAATTAAATCTCACAATACTCATCATATCATGTATGTGCATTGTCATGCCCTCTCTATTTGTCAATTGCCCAACTATAATTTGTTCACCCAACATGCTTATTCTTATGGGAGAGACACCTCTAGTGAACTGTGGACCCCGGTCCATTCTTTTACATCGAATACAATCTACTGCAATACTTGTTCTACTGTTTTCTACAAACAATCATCATCCACACTATACATCTAATCCTTTGTTACAGCAAGCCGGTGAGATTGACAACCTCACTGTTTCGTTGGGGCAAAGTACTTTGGTTGTGTTGTGCAGGTTCCACGTTGGCGCCGGAATCTCTGGTGTTGCGCCGCACTACATCTCGCCGCCATCAACCTTCAACGTGCTTCTTGGCTCCTACTGGTTCGATAAACCTTGGTTTCTTACTGAGGGAAAACTTGCCGTTGTACGCATCACACCTTCCTCTTGGGGTTCCCAACTGACGCGTGTTGTACGCGTATCATGGAGCTGTTATAGATTGCAAGAAAGACAAAATTTTGACTAAATTTGCTGGTGAATCTTATGAGTTTAATTTCTCTAAATTTGCCAAAACTCCTTATAAAGTTGATTCACCTAATAATGATTTTAGAGTTGAACAATGTGCATCTATTGCTCTCGCTCCTAATAATCCTTTGCAGCAACATTTGGAGAATAGTGAGAGTTGATACGCGTACAGCACGCGACCGTTGGGAACCCCAAGAGGAAGGTGTGATGCGTACAGCGGCAAGTTTTCCCTCAGTAAGAAACCAAGGTTTATCGAACCAGTAGGAGCCAAGAAGCACGTTGAAGGTTGATGGCGGCGGAGTGTAGTGCGGCGCAACACCAGGGATTCCGGCGCCAACGTGGAACCTGCACAACACAACCAAAGTACTTTGTCCCAACGTAACAGTGAGGTTGTCAATCTCACCGGCTTGCCGTAACAAAGGATTAGATGTATAGTGTGGATGATGATTATTTGCAGAAAACAGTAGAACGAGTATTGCAGTAGATTGTATTCGATATAAAGAATGGACCGGGGTCCACAGTTCACTAGAGGTGTCTCTCCGATAAGAATAAGCATGTTGGGTGAACAAATTACAGTTGGGCAATTGACAAATAAAGAGGGCATGACCATGCACATACATGTTATGATGAGTATTGTGAGATTTAATTGGGTATTACGACAAAGTACATAGACCGCTATCCAGCATGCATCTATGCCTGAAAAGTCCACCTTCAGGTTATCATCCGAACCCCCTCCAGTATTAAGTTGAAACAACAAACAATTGCATTAAGTATGGTGCGTAATGTAATCAATAAATATATCCTTAGACATAGCATTGATGTTTTATCCCTAGTGGCAATAGCACATCCACAACCTTAGAGGTTTCTGTCACTCCCCCAGATTTAATGGAGACATGAACCCACTATCGAGCATAAATACTCCCTCTTGGAGTTACAAGCAAAAACTTGGCCAGAGCCTCTACTAGCAACGGAGAGCATGCAAGATCATAAACAACACATAGATGATATCGATAATCAACATAACATAGCATTCATTATTCATCGGATCCCAACAAACACAACATGTAGCATTACAGATAGATGATCTTGATCATGTTAGGCAGCTCACAAGATCCAACAATGATAGCACAATTAGGAGAAGACGACCATCTAGCTACTGCTATGGACCCATAGTCCAGGGGTGAACTACTCACACATCACTCCGGAGGCGACCATGGCGGTGAAGAGTCCTCCGGGAGATGATTTCCCTCTCCGGCAGGGTGCCGGAGGCGATCTCCTGAATCCCCCGAGATGGGATTGGCGGCGGCGGCGTTTCTGGAAGGTTTTCCGTAACGTGGCTCTCGGTACTGGAGTTATTCTCGACGAAGGCTTAAGTAGGCGGAAGGGTAGGTCAGGGGGCGCCACGAGGGGCCCACACCACAGGCCGGCGCGGCCAGGGCCTGGGCCGCGCCGCCCTGGTGTGTGGCGGCCTCATCGCCCCACTTTGTTTCCTCTCCGGACGTCTGGAAGCTTCGTGGAAAACTAAGATCCTGGGCGTTGATTTCGTCCAATTCCGAGAATATTTCCTTACTAGGATTTCTGAAACCAAAAACAGCAGAAAACAAAGAATCGGCTCTTCGGCATCTCGTTAATAGGTTAGTGCCGGAAAATGCATAAATATGACATAAAGTATGCATAAAACATGTAGGTATCATCAATAAAGTAGCATGGAACATAAGAAATTATCGATACGTTGGAGACGTATCAGCATCCCCAAGCTTAGTTCCTGCTCGTCCCGAGTAGGTAAACGATAACAAATATAATTTCTGAAGTGACATGCCATCATAATCTTGATCATACTATTGTAAGCACATGTAATGAATGTAGCGATTCGAAGCAATGTAAATGCAATGAGTAAACAACTGAATCATATAGCAAAGACTTTTCATGAATAGTACTTTCAAGACAAGCATCAATAAGTCTTGCATAAGAGTTAACTCATAAAGCAATAATTTCAAAGTAAAGGTATTGAAGCAACACAAAGGAAGATTAAGTTTCAGCGGTTGCTTTCAACTTGTAACATGTATATCTCATGGATATTGTCAATGTAAAGTAATATAACAAGTGCAATATGCAAGTATGTAGGTATCAATGCACAGTTCACACAAGTGTTTGCTTCTTGAGATGGAGAGAAATAGGTGAACTGACTCAACATAAAAGTAAAAGAAAGGCCCTTCGCATAGGGAAGCATCGATTGCTATATTTGTGCTAGAGCTTTTATTTTGAAAACAAGAAACAATTTTGTCAACGGTAGTAATAAAGCATATGTGTTATGTAAATTATATCCTACAAGTTGCAAGCCTCATGCATAGTATACTAATAGTGCCCGCACCTTGTCCTAATTAGCTCGGATTACCTGGGTTATCACCGCAATACATATGTTTTAACCAAGTGTCACAAAGGGGTACCTCTATGCCGCCTGTACAAAGGTCTAAGGAGAAAGCTCACATTGGATTTCTCGCTTTTGATTATTCTCAACTTAGACATCCATACCGGGACAACATAGACAACAGATAATGGACTCCTCTTTAATGCATAAGCATTCAACAACAATTAATTTTCTCATATGAGATTGAGGATATTTGTCCAAAACTGAAACTTCCACCATGGATCATGGCTTTAGTTAGCGGCCCAATGTTCTTCCTTAACAATATGCATGCTCAAACCATTCAACACATGGTAAATCACCCTTACTTCAGACAAGACGAACATGCATAGCAACTCACATGATATTCAACAAAGAGTAGTTGATGGCGTCCCCAGAAACATGGTTGTTGTGGGGATGACCCCCGGTATGCCAAAGGCATGCCAAACCGGATGGTTTGAGCCACCAAGATACCGGTTTAATATTCTTACCGGAGCACAAAGAAAGGAATTTGGCTAAGTGAAGCTAAGCCGGTATCCCCAAGAGGGGTATACCGGAACCGGATAAAGAAGATACCGGAAAGAAGGGCCTGTCGGCAAGACTGGTCAAAGATTCTCTTCGGAGCTAGAAGACAAGGATGAGCTGAGCAAAGTGACTTTAATCGGAGCCCTGGCGCCAAAGAGAGAGATGACGCTGAAAGAAGCCGGAGGACGTCAGCGTCCCTGATTAAAGAAGACCCCGGCGTCATCCATGATTAAAGTAGCTTTGTAAAGTAGTTTGTCCAGTCAAAGATGCCATTAGGGTTTCTTGCTCTGTAAGCCACCCTCTCCCCTATATAAGGAGAGGGGGCACAGCCTCTTACGGGCGCGTGTTGATAGGAGAGATTAGACAACAGACCTTGTATCCAAGAACCTGTAACCATGTTGAGATCAATGAAGCTAGCGATCTAGTAAAGAGTTCTTCCTCTTGTCTCTCTTCTTGCATACCGGCCTTTGGCTGAGTTCTTGAGGAAAGCATCCGGAAGTTCATCCCATCTAGTCGCAAACCCTCCCCCAAATCCTCTAGCGCCCATTCGGCCCCAACTTAAGCCATCCCATGGCATCTGCTCGTTCGCCACGACAACAGTTGGTGCCCACCGTGGGGCAGAAAGAGGCGCTTGCTGGAGTTCACATTCGGGCGGGCATCCTCGACGTCGCTGGCCAGCGTACGGTCTCCGCGTTGGTGCAGCGCATCTACGCCATGGACTTCATCAACGACAACGCGGGCTGCTTCGCCAACGGCGGCATCTTCCCCAAGAACGGCCGCGTCATCGAGTTCGGCAGCCACCGTATCTACTTCGGCACCGTTCCTGTGCGCCAGTGCCTTTCGCCGGTGCTGGTGGCGCCGGATCCGCCAAGGTGGCTACATGCTGGCCGCGCTCCTGGCAGCGTGGAGGTGATGATGGCAGGCGCGGTCGACGCCGGCAAAGAAGCTGCAGAAGAAGGCGCTGGGCGTGCGGTTTCGACCCGTGCGGCCAAGCCACCGCTGGAACGAGGCGCAGGCGCAGCGGGAGCATCGTCCGCACCACCGGAAACTCCGCTCCAAGCGGCGATGAACGTCCTCGCCACCCCCATCGCGAAGAACATCGACCCGGCAGCGGCTCAGGCGGAGCTGGAGGCGCAGCGCCAGAAGATGCTCGAGAGCGGCAAGGACATCGCCAGGGCGCAGCGCGAGCTGAACCTAACCCTACGTGAGTATAACGCTGCCCATGGCTTTGCTTCTGTTAGCGCTCATGCTGCTAGGATACCGGAAAACCGGCTTAAGGCTCGCAATCTAGATCAGGATCTGCGCAAAGAAATTGCTGCCGGCAAAAGCACATCTGCATCTGTGAGCATTGTAGAGAAGCCTAAGTACAGTAGCCCGGATAAAACAATAAAAGCTGCTAAAGCTGCTGTAGCGCTGTGTGACTCGCTTTCCGGGGACGCTCTGGCAAAACAGCAAGAGCGTGTCCGGGAGCTTCTTGAAACTATCGAGCAGCAAAATGCTGAACAGCTTGATAGGCTAAACAAGGCTGTGGCTTCAAAATCCGCGCGTTCGACAAGGAATGCCGGTAGCAAGTCCCATGGGCAGGCTTCGTCCCCCCATCCGGACAGAAGAAGAGAAAAAGAAGTGAATGCGCAACAGATGACTGTGTATGATCCGGTTCTTGCCGGAAAGCAACAAGCCGGGCAATATGATGCCGGCAGAAAAGGCCAAGGGTCAAACAGAGGCTATGCCAGAGAGGGCTATGCCGGAAACAATCATGCCGGTAGACAAGAAACCGGGCAAAATTATTGAGCTGCAAGGGCGGCGTATGATGAGGAGGAAATAGATCCCCCAAGGTACCGGCAGGCAAGAGTCGCGGTACCGTAATGTTATGATGAGGCTGATTCCGCAAGACCGGCAGCATACCGGAACCCGTTGGGAGAACGCTTGGGAGAAAGATACCTACCGGAACGGGATGCGAGGCACCGTCTGGATAGAGTATACTTGTCAGAGATGATCGAGGAAGAAGGTCCCCCGGGCCCAAAGTGTTTTGGTCCAAGGATCATGAAAGAAAAGCCACCAGTTCGCAACTTTATGTTGCCTCATGACACAAAAACATATGATGGCACTACGAAGCCGGAAGACTGGCTCGCGGACTATGTGACCGCGGTATACGTCGCAGGCGGCGGAGGAACCGTAGCTGGAGGAGGAAACCGGCGATGGGCCGTGAGAATCATACCATCGTTTTTGGTTGGACCGGCAAGAATCTGGCTAAACAACTTGCCGGCAGGAAGCATAAATGGCTGGCTGGATTTTGAGGAAGCTTTCGTGAGCAATTTCAGCAGCACCTATCAGAGGCCAAACAGGCCGCAGCAGCTCGCTCTGTGCATACAGCGCCAGAACGAAACAGACCGGGATTATCTGGCCCGGTGGAACACTACAAGGAACTCCTGTGAAGGGGTAATCGAGGCACAAGCTATTGCTTGGTTTAGCAGTGGGTGCAGGAGAGGTTCACCGTTGTGGCAAAAGCTGCAGCAGAACATGCCGACAACGTTGGCAGAGATGATACGCGTGGCGGATAGCTATGCGTTGGGAGACCCAACGCAGCCGGCAGTGCAACCTGAGCCGGAACAGCAGCGCCAAGAGCAACACCGGGATAACCGGAATAACAAGAGAAGGGAAGATTTTCCGGATCGAAGGTACGGTCCGCAGCAAGTTGCGGCAGTGCAAGAAAACTCTGAGGCCAGCGGCAGTCAGAGGCAGAGAACCGGATCGCAGCCATGGGCGGGTCCTAAAAAACAGTGGGTAGAAAAGAAGCCTTGGGTTCAGAAAAAGAACTGGCAAGAACCCGCGAAGTACACCATGGAAGCTGCCATGGACCAACCTTGCCGGTGGCACACACCAAATCCGGCACACCCGTCAAACCATCTGACGAAGGATTGTACCTGGACCAAGTACTTAATGCAAAAGGGAACGGTAAAAGATGCACAACCGCCGCAAGACATGCCGCGGCAACAACAGCTACCACCACCACCATCGCTTACCGGGGCAAACGCCTTACCGGTGCAGCCAAACCGGCAGCAGTACCAGCAAGTTAACCAGGTGGTGGAAGGCAATGGCCAACCACCTCCACCGGCACCTTTGGGCTGGAACATTTACAAAGATCCAGATATGTGCTGCGTTGTGTTCGTAACTAAGCCAACCGACAGGCAGAGCCTATATCGCCGTTCTATGGAAGTGAACGCGGTGATGCCGGCAGTACCAAAGTACATGCTGTGGTCTGATCAAGAGATCTCGTGGTCATTCAAGGATCACCCTAAGATCATGCCTAACCCGGGTGGATATGCGCTTGTCTTGGACCCAATCATGCAGGGGCCAGATGCTCGAGTCAAATTCAGCAAGGTGCTGATAGACAATGGGAGCAGCATAAACATCATGTACCGGCACACCATGAACATGCTGGGCATAACAGAAAACATGCTTCAGCCAACGCGCACAACGTTCCATGGAATCGTTCCGAGACTGTCCTGCGCACCGGTTGGAAAAGTCCGGGTGGATGTGTCATTTGGAGGACGTGACAATTGCCGGGTTGAGAACCTTGAGTTTGAAGTGGTGGACTTAGATAGTCCTTACCATGCTTTGCTGGGGAGACCGGCGTTGGCTGCTTTTATGGCCTCGACTCACACGGCATATCTCAAGATGAAGATGCCGGCACCTCGTGGACCCTTGACTGTGGTGGGAAACTACAAAGTCTCGCTGGAAACAGCTTCAGCCAGATCAAACCTGGCAGAATCGCTGGTGATCGCTGAAGAAAAGAGGAGGATGCAAACCGCGGTTGCGCTGGCTCAGTCCTCACAGCTGAGCTTAGCGGCAATGAGTGCAAACCTGGGCACACCGGCATTCAAGCCGACGAAAGAAACGAAGGACATTGTACTGGATCCGGCTTACCCTGAGCGCACCGTTCGTATCGGTGCCGGCATGAATGAAGCATAGGAAAGCGCGCTCGTCAGCTTCCTCCGTGAGAATCGGAATATCTTTGCTTGGTCTACTGATGACTTGGTAGGTGTTCCGAGGGAGCTGGCTGAGCACTCATTAAATGTCCGGAAAGATGCAAAGCCGGTAAGGCAGCCGCTGCGCCGGTTTGCTGAAGACAGGAGAAAGATCATTGGAGAAGAGGTGACAAAGTTACTGGTTGCCGGTTTCATTGTGGAAGTACTGCACACCGAGTGGCTAGCCAATCCGGTGCTAGTCGAGAAGAAAAAAGAAGAGAACATGGAAGCAAAAGCTCCAAAGGTGTGGCGCATGTGCATTGACTACACCAACTTGAACAAAGCTTGCCCGAAGGACCCTTTCCCTTTACCTCGGATCGATCAAGTGATTGATTCCACTGCAGGATGCGAGCTGTTGTCTTTCTTGGATGCTTATTCCGGTTTCCACCAAATCCCCTTGAAAAAGGAAGATCAAATAAAAACTGCGTTCATTACCCCGCACGGGGCTTATTGCTATGTCACTATGCCTTTTGGTTTGCGCAACGCTGGTGCAACGTACCAGCGCTGTATGCAAAAATGCTTGTTTGATCAAATTGGAAAAAATGTGCAAGTCTATGTGGACGATGTTGTGGTGAAAACAAAGGTAAAAGAAACCTTAATCGATGACCTCCGGCAAACATTTGATGACTTGAGAAGATTCCGGATGAAACTCAATCCGGCGAAATGTACCTTTGGTGTCCCTGCCGGCAAGTTGCTTGGCTTTCTCGTATCAAGCCGAGGCATTGAGGTTAATCCGGTAAAAATCCGGGCAATTGAAAGAATGACCATACCGCGTGATCTAAAAGACGTGCAGAAGTTTACCGGAAGCTTGGAATCGCTAAGCCGGTTCATAAGCAGGTTGGGAGAAAAAGCTCTGCCACTCTATGCTCTCATGAAAAAATCTGACACGTTCGTCTGGACCCCTCAGGCCGACGCAGCGTTCAAAGAGCTAAAAATCATGTTGGTGATGCGTGTGGTTGGCACGTCCGTTGGGAACCCCAAGAGGAAGGTGTGATGCGCACAGCGGCAAGTTTCCCTCAGTAAGAAACCAAGGTTTAATCGGACCAGTAGGAGTCAAGAAGCACGTTGAAGGTTGATGGCGGCGAGATGTAATGCGGCGCAACACCAGGGATTCCGGCGCCAACGTGGAACCTACACAACACAACCAAAGTACTTTGCCCCAACGAAACAGTGAGGTTGTCAATCTCACCGGCTTGCTGTAACAAAGGATTAACCGTATTGTGTGGAAGATGATTGTTTAGAAAACAGAGAACAAGATATTAAAGAGATTGTATTTCAGTAAAGAGAATTGGACCGGGGTCCACAGGTTCACTAGAGGTGTCTCTCCCATAAGACGAACAGCATGTTGGGTGAACAAATTACAGTTGGGCAATTGACAAATAAAGAGAGCATGACCATGCACATACATATCATGATGAGTATAGTGAGATTTAATTGGGCATTACGACAAAGTACATAGACCGCCATCCAACTGCATCTATGCCTAAAAAGTCCACCTTCAGGTTATCATCCGAACCCCTTCCAGTATTAAGTTGCAAAGCAACAGACAATTGCATTAAGTATGGTGCGTAATGTAATCAACAACTACATCCTTAGACATAGCATCAATATTTTATCCCTAGTGGAAACAGCACAACACAACCTTAGAACTTTCTCACATCGTCCTGTGTCAATGCAGGCATGAACCCACTATCGAGCATAAGTACTCCCTCTTGGAGTTACAAGCATCTACTTGGCCAGAGCATCTACTAGTAACGGAAAGCATGCAAGATCATAAACAACACGTAGATATAACTTTGATAATCAACATAACAAGTATTCTCTATTCATCGGATCCCAACAAACGCAACATATAGAATTACAGATAGATGATCTTGATCATGTTAGGCAGCTCACAAGATCCGACAATGATAGCACAATGGGGAGAAGACAACCATCTAGCTACTGCTATGGACCCATAGTCCAGGGGTAGACTACTCACACATCACACCGGAGGCGACCATGGCGGCGTAGAGTCCTCCGGGAGATGATTCCCCTCTCCGGCAGGGTGCCGGAGGCGATCTCCTGGATCCCCCGAGATGGGATCGGCGTTGGCGGCGTCTCTGGAAGGTTTTCCGTATCGTGGCTCTCGGTACTGGGGGTTTCATCACGGAGGCTTTAAGTAGGCGGAAGGGTAGGTCAAGAGGCGGCGCGAGGTGCCCAGACCATAGGGCCGCGCGGCCAGGGCAGGGGCCGCGCCGCCCTATGCTCTGGCTGCCTCGTGGCCCCTCTTCGTTTCGTCTTCGGACTTCTGGAAGCTTCGTGGAAAAATAGGCCCCTGGGCTTTGATTTCGTCCAATTCCGAGAATATTTCCTTACTAGGATTTCTGAAACCAAAAACAGCAGAAAACAAAGAATCGGCACTTCGGCATCTTGTTAATAGGTTAGTTCCAGAAAATGCACGAATATGACATAAAGTGTGCATAAAACATGTAGATAACATCAATAATGTGGCATGGAACATAAGAAATTATCGATACGTCGGAGACGTATCAGCATCCCCAAGCTTAGTTCTGCTCGTCCCGAGCAGGTAAAACGATAACACAGATAATTTCTGGAGTGACATGCCATCATAATCTTGATCATACTATTTGTAAAGCATATGTAGTGAATGCAGCGATCAAAACAATGTATATGACATGAGTAAACAAGTGAATCATAAAGCAAAGACTTTTCATGAATAGCACTTCAAGACAAGCATTAATAAGTCTTGCATAAGAGTTAACTCATAAAGCAATAATTCAAAGTAAAGGCATTGAAGCAACACAAAAGAAGATTAAGTTTCAGCGGTTGCTTTCAACTTGTAACATGTATATCTCATGGATATTGTCAACATAGAGTAATATAATAAGTGCAGTAAGCAAGTATGTAGGAATCAATGCATAGTTCACACAAGTGTTTGCTTCTTGAGGTGGAGAGAAATAGGTGAACTGACTCAACATTGAAAGTAAAAGAATGGTCCTCCATAGAGGAAAAGCATCGATTGCTATATTTGTGCTAGAGCTTTGATTTTGAAAACATGAAACAATTTTGTCAACGGTAGTAATAAAGCATATGCATCATGTAAATTATATCTTATAAGTTGCAAGCCTCATGCATAGTGTACTAATAGTGCCCGCACCTTGTCCTAATTAGCTTGGACTACCGGATCATCACAATGCACCGTTTTAACGAAGTGTAACAAAGGGGTACCTCTATGCCGCCTGTACAAAGGTCTAAGGAGAAAGCTCGCATTGGATTTCTCGCTATTGATTATTCTTCAACTTAGACATCCATACCGGGACAACATAGACAACAGATAATGGACTCCTCTTTTATGCATAAGCATGTAACAACAATTAATAATTTTCTCATTTGAGATTGAGGATATATGTCCAAAACTGAAACTTCCACCATGGATCATGGCTTTAGTTAGCGGCCCAATGTTCTTCTCTAACATATGCATGCTTAACCATAAGGTGGTAGATCTCTCTTACTTCAGACAAGACGGACATGCATAGCAACTCACATGAAATTCAACAATGAATAGTTGATGGCGTCCCAGTGAACATGGTTATCGCACAACAAGCAACTTAATAAGAGATAAAGTGCATAATTACATATTCAATACCACAATAGTTTTTAAGCTATTTGTCCCATGAGCTATATATTGCAAAGGTGATGATGGAATTTTAAAGGTAGCACTCAAGCAATTTACTTTGGAATGGCGGGAAATACCATGTAGTAGGTAGGTATGGTGGACACAAATGGCATAGTGGTTGGCTCAAGTATTTTGGATGCATGAGAAGTATTCCCTCTCGATACAAGGTTTAGGCTAGCAAGGTTATTTGAAACAAACACAAGGATGAACCGGTGCAGCAAAACTCACATAAAAGACATATTGAAAACATTATAAGACTCTACACCGTCTTCCTTGTTGTTCAAACTCAATACTAGAAATTATCTAGACCTTAGAGAAACCAAATATGCAAACCAAATTTTAGCATGCTCTATGTATTTCTTCATTAATGGGTGCAAAGCATATGATGCAAGAGCTTAAACATGAGCACAACAATTGCCAAGTATCACATTACCCAAGACATTAATAGCAATTACTACATGTATCATTTTCCAATTCCAACCATATAACAATTTAACGAAGGAGAAACTTCGCCATGAATACTATGAGTAGAAACCAAGGACATACTTGTCCATATGCTACAGCGGAGCGTGTCTCTCTCCCATAAAGTGAATGCTAGGATCCATTTTATTCAAACAAAACAAAAAACAAAAAACAAACCGACGCTCCAAGCAAAGCACATAAGATGTGATGGAATAAAAATATAGTTTCAGGGGAGGAACCTGATAATGTTGTCGATGAAGAAGGGGATGCCTTGGGCATCCCCAAGCTTAGACGCTTGAGTCTTCTTGATATATGCAGGGGTGAACCACCGGGGCATCCCCAAGCTTAGAGCTTTCACTCTCCTTGATCATGTTGCATCATACTCCTCTCTTGATCCTTGAAAACTTCCTCCACACCAAACTCGAAACAACTCATTAGAGGGTTAGTGCACAATAAAAATTAACATATTCAGAGGTGACACAATCATTCTTAACACTTCTGGACATTGCATAATGCTACTGGACATTAGTGGATCAAAGAAATTCATCCAATATAGCAAAAGAGGCAATGCGAAATAAAAGGCAGAATCTGTCAAAACAGAACAGTTCGTATTGACGAATTTTAAAATGGCACCAGACTTGCTCAAATGAAAATGCTCAAATTGAATGAAAGTTGCGTACATATCTGAGGATCATGCACGTAAATTGGCTTAATTTTCTGAGCTACCTACAGGGAGGTAGACCCAGATTCGTGACAGCAAAGAAAATCTGGAACTGTGCAGTAATCCAAATCTAGTACTTACTTTTCTATCAACGGCTTAACTTGGCACAACAAAACACAAAACTAAGATAAGGAGAGGTTGCTACAGTAGTAAACAACTTCCAAGACACAAAATAAAAACAAAGTACTGTAGGTAAAAACATGGGTTGTCTCCCATAAGCGCTTTTCTTTAACGCCTTTCAGCTAGGCGCAGAAAGTGTGTATCAAGTATTATCAAGAGACGAAGTGTCAACATCATAATTTTTTCTCATAATGGAATCAAAAGGTACCTTCATTATCTTTCTAGGGAAGTGTTCCATACCTTTTTTGAGAGGAAATTGATATTTTATATTACCTTCCTTCATATCAATAATAGCACCAACAGTTCGAAGAAAAGGTCTTCCCAATATAATGGGACAAGATGCATTGCATTCAATATCCAAGACAACAAAATCAACGGGGACAAGGTTATTGTTAACGGTAATGCGAACATTATCAACTTTCCCCAAAGGTTTCTTTGTAGAATGATCAGCAAGATTAACATCCAAATAACAATTTTTCAGTGGTGGCAAGTCAAGCATATTATAAATTTTCTTAGGCATAACAGAAATACTTGCACCAAGATCACATAAAGCATTACAATCAAAATCTTTAACCTTCATCTTAATGATGGGCTCCCAACCATCCTCTAGCTTTTTAGTAATAGAGGCTTCGCGCTCTAGTTTCTCTTCTCTAGCTTTTATGAGAGCATTTGTAATATGATGTGTAAAGGCCAAATTTATAGCACTAGCATTAGGACTTTTAGCAAGTTTTTGCAAGAACTTTATAACTTCAGAGATGTGGCAATCATCAAAATTCAAACCATTATAATCTAAAGCAATGGGATCATCATCCCCAATGTTGGAAAAAATTTCAGCAGCTTTATCACAGTTTTAGCTTTAGCTTTCAGGCAGTTTTTCGCGCTTTGCATTAGAAGTGGAAACATTGCTAACACCAACTCTTTTATTAGTATTAGTAGGAGGTGCAGCAACATGTGTAGCATTAACATTACTAGTGGTGGTAATAGTCCAAACTTTAGCTACATTCTTCACTTTAGCTAGTTTTTCATTTTCTTCTCTATCCCACCTAGCACGCAGTTCAGCCATTAATCTTATATTCTCATTAATTCTAACTTGGATGGCATTTGCTGTAGTAACAATCTTATTATGATGATTCTCATTAGGCAAAACTTTTGATTTCAAAAGATCAACATCAGCAGCAAGACTATCGACTTTAGAAGCAAGTATATCAATTTTCCCAAGCTTTTCTTCAACAGATTTGTTAAAAGCAGTTTGCGTACTAATAAATTCTTTAAGCATGGCTTCAAGTCCAGGGGGTGAACTCCTATTATTGTTGTAAGAATTCCCATAAGAATTACCATAGCCGTTGCCATTATTATAAGGATATGGCCTATAGTTGTTACTAGAATTGTTACGGTAAGCATTGTTGTTGAAATTATTATTTTTAATGAAGTTTACATCAACATGTTCTTCTTGTGCAACCAATGAAGCTAATGGAACATTATTAGGATCAATATTAGTCCTATCATTCACAAGCATAGACATAATAGCATCAATCTTATCACTCAAGGAAGAGGTTTCTTCGATTAATTTACCTTCTTACCTTGTGGAGCTCTTTCCGTGTGCCATTCAGAGTAGTTGATCATCATATTATCAAGAAGCTTTGTTGCTTCACCAAGAGTGATGGACATAAAGGTACCTCCAGCAGCTGAATCCAATAAATTCCGTGAAGAAAAATTTAGTCCTGCATAGAAGGTTTGGATGATCATCCAAGTAGTCAGTCCATGGGTTGGGCAATTTTTAACCAGAGATTTCATTCTTTCCCAAGCTTGAGCAACATGTCAAGTATCTAATTGTTTAAAATTCATTATGCTACTCCTCAAAGATATAATTTTAGCAGGGGGATAATATCTACCAATAAAAGCATCCTTGCATTTAGTCCATGAATCAATACTATTCTTAGGCAGAGATAGCAACCAATCTTTAGCTCTTCCTCTTAATGAGAAAGGGAACAATTTTAGTTTAATAATATCACCATCTACATCTTTATATTTTTGCATTTCACATAGTTCAACAAAATTATTAAGATGGGCAGCAGCATCATCAGAACTAACACCAGAAAATTGCTCTCGCATAACAAGATTCAGTAAAGCAGGTTTAATTTCAAAGAATTCGGCTGTAGTAGCAGGTGGAGCAATAGGTGTGCATAAGAAATCATTATTATTTGTGGTTGTGAAGTCACACAACTTAGTATTTTCAGGGTTGGCCATTTTAGCAACAGTAAATAAAGCAAACTAGATAAAATAAATGCAAGTAAACTAATTTTTTTGTGTTTTTGATATAGCAAACAAGATAGCAAGTAAAGTAAAACTAGCAACTAATTTTTTTTGTATTTTGATTTAGTGCAGCAAACAAAGTAGTAAATAAAACTAAGCAAGACAAAAACAAAGTAAAGAGATTGAGAAGTGGAGACTCCCCTTGCAGCGTGTCTTGATCTCCCCGGCAACGGCGCCAGAAATTTGCTTGATGCGTGTGGTTGGCACGTCCGTTGGGAACCCCAAGAGGAAGGTGTGATGCGCACAGCGGCAAGTTTCCCTCAGTAAGAAACCAAGGTTTAATCGGACCAGTAGGAGTCAAGAAGCACGTTGAAGGTTGATGGCGGCGAGATGTAGTGCGGCGCAACACCAGGGATTCCGGCGCCAACGTGGAACCTGCACAACACAACCAAAGTACTTTGCCCCAACGAAACAGTGAGGTTGTCAATCTCACCGGCTTGCTGTAACAAAGGATTAACCGTATTGTGTGGAAGATGATTGTTTGCAGAAAAACAGTAGAACAGTATTGCAGTAGATTGTATTTCAGTAAAGAGAATTGGACCGGGGTCCACAGTTCACTAGAGGTGTCTCTCCCATAAGACGAACAGCATGTTGGGTGAACAAATTACAGTTGGGCAATTGACAAATAAAGAGAGCATGACCATGCACATACATATCATGATGAGTATAGTGAGATTTAATTGGGCATTACGACAAAGTACATAGACCGCCATCCAACTGCATCTATGCCTAAAAAGTCCACCTTCAGGTTATCATCCGAACCCCCTCCAGTATTAAGTTGCAAAGCAACAGACAATTGCGTTAAGTATGGTGCGTAATGTAATCAACAACTACATCCTTAGACATAGCATCAATGTTTTATCCTTAGTGGCAACAGCACAACACAACCTTAGAACTTTCTGTCATCGTCCTGTGTCAATGCAGGCATGAACCCACTATCGAGCATAAGTACTCCCTCTTGGAGTTACAAGCATCTACTTGGCCAGAGCATCTACTAGTAACGGAAAGCATGCAAGATCATAAACAACACGTAGATATAACTTTGATAATCAACATAACAAGTATTCTCTATTCATCGGATCCCAACAAACGCAACATATAGAATTACAGATAGATGATCTTGATCATGTTAGGCAGCTCACAAGATCCGACAATGATAGCACAATGGGGAGAAGACAACCATCTAGCTACTGCTATGGACCCATAGTCCAGGGGTAGACTACTCACACATCACACCGGAGGCGACCATGGCGGCGTAGAGTCCTCCGGGAGATGATTCCCCTCTCCGGCAGGGTGCCGGAGGCGATCTCCTGGATCCCCCGAGATGGGATCGGCGTTGGCGGCGTCTCTGGAAGGTTTTCCGTATCGTGGCTCTCGGTACTGGGGGTTTCGTCACGAAGGCTTTAAGTAGGCGGAAGGGTAGGTCAAGAGGCGGCGCGAGGTGCCCAGACCATAGGGCCGCGCGGCCAGGGCAGGGGCCGCGCCGCCCTATGCTCTGGCTGCCTCGTGGCCCCTCTTCGTTTCGTCTTCGGACTTCTGGAAGCTTCGTGGAAAAATAGGCCCCTGGGCTTTGATTTCGTCCAATTCCGAGAATATTTCCTTACTAGGATTTCTGAAACCAAAAACAGCAGAAAACAGCAACTGGCACTTCGGCATCTTGTTAATAGGTTAGTTCCAGAAAATGCACGAATATGACATAAAGTGTGCATAAAACATGTAGATAACATCAATAATGTGGCATGGAACATAAGAAATTATCGATACGTCGGAGACGTATCAGTTGGCTACAGCACCTATACTGGCTTCGCCTCTAGAAAGGGAGCCTATGCTATTGTATATAGCAGCAACAAACCGGGTTGTGAGCGTAGTGGTTGTGGTTGAAAGAGAAGAGGAAGGAAAAACCGTCCAGAGGCCGGTATACTACCTGAGCGAGGTGCTCTCCCTCTCAAAGCAAAACTACCCTCACTTCCAAAAGATGACCTATGGTGTGTACATGGCTGCCACAAAGCTTAAGCATTATTTTGAAGAACACCCCATGAAAGTGGTGAGCGAAGCACCCATTTCCGATATCATGTGCAACAAGGACGCTAGCGGTAGGATTGCAAAGTGGGCAATCCAAATATCACCATATGTGCCTGTGTATGAAAGGAGAGATGCCATAAAGTCACAAGCTTTGGCTGATTTCCTCGTTGATTGGGCGGAAATGCAATACAAGCCGCCAGATCAAAGAATAGAGTACTGGAAGATGCACTTCGACGGATCCAAATTGAAAGAAGGTCTAGGTGCTGGTGTGGTGCTTACCTCGCCTAAGGGAGATCATCTCCGGTATGTTCTGCAAGTGCATTTCAGGGCATCAAATAATGTCGCTGAGTATGAGGCTCTGATCCATGGGCTCAAGGTAGCAAAAGAAATCGGTGTGCACCGGATCATTTGCTATGGAGATTCAGATCTTGTGGTGCAGCAATGTTCCGGAGATTGGGACGCAAAAGATGCTAACATGGCTCTGTACCGGTTTCACGTGCAAAAGATTGCCGGGTTCTTTGAAGGCTGTGAGTTTCACCATGTGCCAAGGGCAGAAAATGAAGCCGCGGATGCTTTGTCCAAGCTGGGCTCATCTAGGCAGGAAATTCCTCCCGGAATAGCCTTGGAACACTTAAGAGTACCATCAATCAAACCAAGCCCAGAATCGGAATCAATTTTCGTACCGGAATCACACATAGTACCCATGGACATTGATGAAGGGAACCCGGGGACTGCTCCGGAAAACTCGGGGACTGCTCCGGCAAGCTCGGCGACTGATGCAGCCGCACCGGAAGAGACAATGCTGGTGGATAGCATGGAGATAGATGCACCGGTGTTTTTAGTTCGAGAGACACCGTCGTGGGTTAAACCTATTAAGGAATTCCTGATCAACGGCATCTTGCCGGATGACGAAAATGAGTCAAGAAGAATCCAAAGAAGATCCAAGGCATACACATTCATCAACGGCGAGGTGTACAAAAGAAGCGTTACCGATGTCCTACAAAGATGTGTGGAACCGGAAGAAGGAAAGGAAATGCTTGAGGAAATTCACCAAGGAGAATGTGGGCACCACGCTTCATCAAGGGCGCTGGTAGCAAAAGTGTTCCGGCATGGCTTCTACTGGCCTACAGCTTTGGAAAACGCTGAGGATTTGGTAAGAAAATGCAATGGGTGCCAGAGGTACGCCAAGCAGAATCATACCCCAGCGTCCGGTTTAAAGACAATACCGCTAACATGGCCATTTGCTGTTTGGTGCCTTGATATGGTTGGCCCGTTCAAAACTGCAAGAAGCAGCATGACTCACATCTTGGTTATGGTGGATAAATTCACCAAGTGGCTAGAAGTGAAACCCATCGCAAAGTGTGATGGGCACACAGCTGTGAAGTTCTTAAAGGATGTCATTTTACGGTATGGATACCCGCACAACATCATCACTGACAATGGAACCAACTTTGCTCAAGGTGAGTTCAAAAGGTTTTGTGAGGACAACAACATCCGGTTGGATTTGTGCTCGGTGGCACACCCGCAAGGCAATGGCCAAGTGGAAAGAATGAATGCTTTGGTACTTTCCGGTATCAAACCAAGGCTCATCGAAGCAGTAGAAAAGTCACCAGGGTGTTGGCTTGATGAGCTACCATCGGTGTTGTGGAGCATAAGAACAACTCCAAACCGGTCCACCGGGTACACTCCATTCTTCATGGTATACGGAGCAGAAGCGGTCATACCAACCGACATCATTCATGATTCACCAAGGGTACAGCTCTATACTGAGCAAGAGGTCAAAGAGGCCAGAGAAAATGATGTGGACTTGCTAGAAGAAGCAAGAGAGTTGGCTTTGGCAAGAACAGCCATTTACCAGCAAAACCTCAGACGCTATCATAGCCGGAAGGTTAACCCGAGAGTTTTCCGGGAAGGAGATCTAGTGCTACGCCTAGTGCAGCGCACTGAAGGCCGGCATAAGCTTTCACCACCATGGGAAGGTCCCTTCATTGTGAGCAAAGCTCTTCACAATGACTCCTATTACTTGATTGATGCACAGGAGTGGAAAAAAGGAAAGGCGGACAAATCCGGAGAGGAGAGCAAGCGTCCATGGAACATAGCTCTGTTGCGTCCTTTCTACTCTTGAAGTTGTGGAGTAAGAAGTTCCTTTTTTGTACCTTTTATGCTATAAATAAAAAGATGTCGGAATCTCGAATGAATCTCGGGGACTACCCCTAAAGTTGCATGCAATGTTTTTATTTTTTTCAGTTCACCGGTTGCTTGGTGAACATTTTTTCTTTCCAGTTTAGTAGCGTGCTAAACCTACCGGAGTCTTCGACTCTGCTGCTGTCCGCAAACCGGCTTCATGGCAAGCAAGATAAACCGGTAGCAACTAAGCACACGAACTGCGAAAAGAGAGAGTGGGAACAAGCAATCCGGAAAAGGTTAACTAACCCCGGTTAAACCGGTTTTTTGCAAAATTTCAAAGTTATTTCTAAGTTCAAGAAAATGCTTGTTTGGTGAAAGAACCTTGTGCTCATACGCCAAAGAACGCCCAGAGAAGGCAGGCAGAACCAAGGCAAAAGAACCAAGTGTGCATCGAATTGGATGCGGAAAGAATTTGGAAATCTTTGTAGTGCAGGATAAAATCAAAACCATGAGCAAATATGCTAAGGCAAACATAAGATAATTAACTACCGGTATAACTTACCGGCATAAACTGTTGTACCATAACCAAAAGCAAACTTAAGTTTTACATCATAAACCCCGGCATACCGGGGTAGAATTTAACGAGCATTGTTTTGAGACAAACAGGACCAACAGACACAGCACAGGCAAACATTCAGTAGGAGGTCATCAGGCAGCAGGGGCTTCCATAGGAGCATCGCCAGCACCGGCATCATCCAGAGGCTCCTCATCGGCTTCATCCTCCTCCTCGTCGAGATAGTCTTTGACGTCAGGAGGGGGAGGGATGAAGGTGCGCATGTCGGCGTACTCCGCGATGTGGTACGCGCGATCTTGCCGCTTGGCGGTGAGGATCGGGTCCAAATCGGTTTCCGCGCCTTCGCGCACTCCAGTGAGGGCATCCAGGTTCAGCTCCGGATACCAAGAGCAGGCGATGCGGAGTGCAGAGTCTGCCCCAGCACGGGCAGCGGAGCACTGCCACTCGCGGATCCTCCTGCCGGCACCTTTGAGACGGTCGCTGATCAAGGTGAAGGTATCCGGCACCACTTCGCCAGGCCAGAGAGTCCTGAAGAGCTGGGTAGCTACATCAGGAATATCAGAGAGATTGCGGTCAATGGCGCGCATGTGAGACACCCGCGCGTTCAGCGCAACCAGATGGTCATAGGGGGTCCATGGCACGCCAAGATTCTCCTGGGCCTGGCTAACGCGGTGCTCCTCAACCCTCTTTATGGCGAACGCCTGGGAGTCCGGGAAGAGGCCTGCGCAAAGAAAGAAAGAGTCTAAGAAAAGGCAGCCGGAAGAAACGCAACCGGAAGAAAAGACAACCGAAAGAAAATGCAACCGGAAGAAAAAAGCTTATAAGCAGAAATAGGAAAAAAAAGAAGGAACTTACGGAAGGCATGCACATCAGTCTGCGTGATTAGCCGGTCATATTCCTTCCGCTTCGCCTCCAGCCGCGCAGCCTTGTCCTCGGCACCTTTCAGAGCCTTGGCGGACTCCTCCAGCCCGGCCTGCAACACCATATTGGAGTTGCCGGCATCCTCAAGAGCTTCATGCAGCTTGGCCGCTGCATCGGCTTCAGCAGCCTTTAGCGCCTTGGCATGGTCAAGGCCCAGCTGGATGAACTGGGACTTGAGCTCCTGATAGCTGGTCTTCTGGGCGCCCAGTTCCTCCTGGTGCTGCCGGATAAGCTGCTCCTTCTCCCCTAAAACCCGGAAAAGAAGATGTTAACAAAGTTGTACTGTTAAGATAAAAAGAAAAGCAAGCCAACCAAGAAATAGGAAAGTCATACGTTGGGCGGCGGCGAGCTGCTCCTTGAGGGCTTCAATGGAAGCTTCCGGGATCACTGTTGAACAAAAATCATAAGTGTTAGAAGAAAGAAAGGCTTCCGGTAAAAAGATGCCGGTGGTACAAAAGCTTACCTTGGCACTTGTCATGTGCCTCAGCAAGATCCCGGTGCTCCCATAGAAGCTCCTCAAAGAGGACCTTCCAAGCTTCAGCCATGAGCTGTTCAAGAAAAAGAGATTAGTTAAAGTTTTGTCCTAAGAACAAAGTTCTTAACCCGAAACTCGGGGACTGGCAGTGCTAGTTTCGCGCGTTTTTAGATAAGTTTTGTGCTAAGAACAAGGTTCTTAACCCAAAACTCGGGGACTGGCAGTGCTAGCTTTGCGCGTTTCTAGATAAGTTTTGTGCTAAGAACAAGGTTCTTAACCCAAAACTCGGGGACTGGCAGTGCCGGTTTCGCGCTAAGTTTTTTAAGTTAAGTTTTGTGCTAAGAGCTGCGCTCTCACCACAAAACTCGGGGACTTGGAAGATAGACAAGATTCAATAAAAAAGAGAAACCGGCATGAAGTTAAGGAAAAGGTAGAAAAAATCCGGAAGTAAGAAAACCGGCAAAAGTTGAAAAGAGTTGCTGGAAACTTACCCTCAGATTGTTCGTGGAGTCAAACCACGCATTGTCGAGCTCCTTCACGGCTCGGCGGAGCCGCATGAAATGCTCCTCGGAAGATCGGTCCCCAGCGGGGTCTGGCGCCGGCTGCCTGTCCTTGCCCACGCCGCGGGTCGCCGGGGTCACATCCGCGGCGTTCCACTTCTGGGCATAGGGCAGCAGATGCCCCAGCTCCCGGCCCCCGCGCCGAAACTCAGTGATGCGGCCGAGCAAGCCGGTGGCCTTCTCGCTGGCAGCGCTAGCAGCCTTGGAGACGTGCAGCACCAGAGACTGCTGACCGTCAGAGGGGGCGTTGGAGGCCGTCGCCTTCCCCTTGATAAGCTTGGAGATCTTGGGCGGCGGCGCAGTTGGAGCAGCCCCGGAGGGCTTGATGCGAGGAGCATCTGGCGGTGGTGTTGGAGCAGATCGTGGAGAAGGGGGAGCGCTAGGCGCGTCACCCCGGTTGGAACCTTCCGGCACGGAAGCTCCCGGCGCGGAGGTTGTCTTCTTTTCAAGGACGGGAGGAACCAAAGGTTCCGCCCGCCCGGCAGCTTCTTCCTCGGCGCCGATGTTGCTGGCGCCGGTATCTTGGGTCTCTGGAGGGGAGACAAAGGCCTCCTCCATGCGGTGTTCTGGCGGTGTAGGGGCCGCACGCCCCGAACTTGTAGTGCCCCCCAGAGGGGAGGCAGAGATGTTGCCGGCACCAGAAGGTGCCGGGCTTGAGTGAGGAGGAGGGGTTGAGGTCCTCGCGGAACCCTCAGAGCCCGCTGGCCTTGAGCCAAGCTTCAGCGCAGGGCTAAACAAGAGAAAAAGCAAAGAGTTGGAAAAAGTAACCGGCAAAAGAACTTGGTAAGAAGAAACAAGTAAAGAGAAAAGGAAGAAGCTTACCCAGTGGCGGTCGGCATCTGCTTGCGCTTGTAGCGCCGCATGCCCACTTCCTTCTCCCCCAGAGGCTTCGTCCAGAAGCGCTTAGAGGGAGGGGCCTGGCTGGAACCGGCATCAGACGCCGGCGCCTTGTTCTTCTGGCCCTGGGCCATGAGCTTGTCCACAAACTCATGACCGGCCTCGGCTTGCAAGGGCGGCACGTGCTCGTGGATCTACGAGTTCAAGATAGCTGAGAAAAGATCCGCAAAAGAACAATAATGAAAGAACTAAAAGAAACCAGAAAAGAAAGGTACCTCGATCAAGGTCAGGTCATCGGAGGAACCGGTTGGTTTCGGCACAGATCTGCCGAGGCGCGAGGCTTGGGTCTTGCCCATCTTCAGATCCTTCCAACCGATGTACGGATCCGGATCGAAAGAATCAAGCGCACGCTTCACGCAAATCCCGCGTCGCTCTGCGAGGATGGTGGGGAAGCGGTCCTTGGCCTGAAACAAGTAAAAAGAAGGTTAATCACAATAAAAGTTACCGGTAAACCGACCCGAGTTGCGTAATTTCTTACTTCTTGGGTCGAAGGGTTAGTAGTGCTGAGAGGAAGGAGGCCCCATTCCCAGTCAACCGGCATGGCAGTCTGGCAGATCTGCCTAGCCTTGCGGACGACGTCCTTCTTGGAGAGGGGAAGGCCGGTGATCTTGGTGGGATCGCCAGGACCATACATCTCGCTCATCCTATGCTGCCGGCGCTTGAGAGGAAGCACCCGGCGCGAGATAAAAGTGTGGATGATATCATCCGAGCAGATGTTGGTCTCCTTCATGAGGTTCACCATGAAGCGTACCACCCGGTTGGTTTCGATGTGATCCGTCTTTGGGTTGTAGCTCCAGTTGGCTCTGCTGGGCGGCGCCGCGTTGAAGGGCGGCAGATCGATGAGGTTCGCGGGGCCGTTGTTCTTCACGTAGAAGAAGGTCCCTTGCCATTCGCGGCAGGACTCGAGGCCAGAAAATTTGAAGAAAGAGCTCCCTTGGCGGGAGCCGATAATGCAAGACCCGCACTGTACGGGGGGTTTGGGCTTAGGAATATCTTTGCCCTGAACGGAATTGATCCGCAGAGCAAAGAAGCGGGCAAACGTCTCACGAGTGGGACGAATGCCAATGTAGGCCTCCATGAAGGTGGCAAAACAGGAAAGATAAAAAATGGCGTTGCCAGGGAGGTGATGAGGTTGGAGTTCATAGAAATCTAAGAACTTCCGGAAAAACGGCGAAGCTGGAAGGCCGAAGCCGCGCTCAAAATGAGCAAGGAAAACAACGTGTTCACCGGGTTGGAGCACCGGTTCGATTTCGTCGCCAGGAAGCCGGCAGGTTACCCCTTCCGGAATCCTCCGCGACCGGTAAAGCCAATCGATCTCGTATTCAGTAACGTTGGAGCCCATCCAGGCTCCACGAGTGACAGGTGAAGGGTTTACACCGGAAGCTTGGCTAGAGCTACCGGATTCTCCGTGGCTACCGGAATCGGTATCCATCGAAGCGGAATCAGCGGATCTATCGGAAGATTGCCTACGCCGGCTACCGGAAGAAGAGGAAGAGGAGGAAGCGGAGGAACATTCCTTGCTATACATTGGTTCAAAGGTAGAAAAACAGAAATCCCACAGTTGGCCCCCGCGCGAAGATCTATGAGTAAGAGGAAAATCAAAGAAAAAGAGGAAATAAGAACACTGTCGACCCAAGATCTGGAAAACGAGCAAAGGGCGAGCAGACTGAGATTGGTACTAACCTGAGGCGGCGCGGTCGCTGGGGAAGACGTTCACCGGCAAAGGAGTGGGCCTACGGTCGCCGACAAGCACCGTCGACGGCGGAGCGGAGAAGGGCACGAAGAAGCTTGAATGCAGCGGTCGCAACGAAGGCGCTGCGAAGGATTTCCGCACTGCGAGGTCCGGCGGAGAAGCGGTGTGAGTTCGCCGGGCGACAGAGCTCGAGCGAGCGGCAGCGAACGGAGAACGGCGGAGGCAGAGCGAGCGAAGAACACAGTGCGCGAAGGGTGGAGAATGCAAGAAGAGGAAGAAGAAGGGGCGGTTCTCTTTATAAAGAAGGGAGAAGGTGGGCCGAAAACCGCTGGGCCGCGGCGGTTCGCGCTAGGGGCCGCGACGGTTCGCACCACGGGCCGCCACATGGCGAGGGGGTACACGTGAAAAAATAAAAAGACACACGGAGGCACACACGGATCCGAAGCGGTGAGTGGGATCCGCTGAGGAACATTTAATGTGCGCGCGGGAGTCGAAGCGAAGTGACAACTGACACTGGCACGCGAGTTAACAGTGCGCATGTCACTGACAGGCGCGGGGCCTAAGATATTCTCGACTTCGCCGAGGAAAGAGTAAATGCTAAAGACACCGGACAAAAGATGCCGGAGGATACCTTGTAAAGAGAGGAAAGAAAAATCCGGGCAAAGATGTCGGAGGATACCTTGCGAAGAGAGGGAAGATAAGTCAGGACAAAGATGCCGGATCCAAGCTAAGCGTCGGAATGATTAAACCGGTATCCTATAAAATAAGAACCTGGCATGGTCTGTAGGATAGAATCCGACAGACTATACCAGCTTCGGGGACTAATGTTGGGGGGATGACCCCCGGTATGCCAAAGGCATGCCAAACCGGATGGTTTGAGCCACCAAGATACCGGTTTAATATTCTTACCGGAGCACAAAGAAAGGAATTTGGCTAAGTGAAGCTAAGCCGGTATCCCCAAGAGGGGTATACCGGAACCGGATAAAGAAGATACCGGAAAGAAGGGCCTGTCGGCAAGACTGGTCAAAGATTCTCTTCGGAGCTAGAAGACAAGGATGAGCTGAGCAAAGTGACTTTAATCGGAGCCCTGGCGCCAAAGAGAGAGATGACGCTGAAAGAAGCCGGAGGACGTCAGCGTCCCTGATTAAAGAAGACCCCGGCGTCATCCATGATTAAAGTAGCTTTGTAAAGTAGTTTGTCCAGTCAAAGATGCCATTAGGGTTTCTTGCTCTGTAAGGCACCCTCTCCCCTATATAAGGAGAGGGGGCACAGCCTCTTACGGGCGCGTGTTGACAGGAGAGATTAGACAACAGACCTTGTATCCAAGAACCTGTAACCATGTTGAGATCAATGAAGCTAGCGATCTAGTAAAGAGTTATTCCTCTTGTCTCTCTTCTTGCATACCGGCCTTTGGCTGAGTTCTTGAGGAAAGCATCCGGAAGTTCATCCCATCTAGTCGCAAACCCTCCCCCGAATCCTCTAGCGCCCATTCGGCCCCAACTTAAGCCATCCCATGGCATCTGCTCGTTCGCCACGACGACAATGGTTATCGCTCAACAAGCAACTTATAAGAAATAAAATGCATAAGTACATATTCAATACCACAATAGTTTTTAGGCTATTTGTCCCATGAGCTATATATTGCAAAGATAAATGATAGAAATTTAAAGGTAGCACTCAAGCAATTTACTTTGGAATGGCGGAGAAATACCATGTAGTAGGTAGGTATGGTGGACACAAGTGGCATAGTGTTTGGCTCAAGGATTTTGGATGCATGAGAAGTATTCCCTCTCGATACAAGGTTTAGGCTAGCAAGGCTATTTGAAACAAACAAAAGTATGAAGCGGTACAGCAAAACTCACATAAAAGACATATTGTAAGTATTATAAGACTCTACACCGTCTTCCTTGTTGTTCGACCCTTACTAGAAATTATCTAGACCTTAGAGAGACCAATTATGCAAACCAAATTTACCAAGCTCTATGTATTTCTTCATTAATAGGTGCAAAGTATATGATGCAAGAGCTTAAACATGAGCACAACAATTGCCAAGTATCAAATTATTCAAGACATTCTACCAATTACCACATGTAGCATTTCCCGTTTCCAACCATATAACAATTTACGAAGCAGTTTCAACCTTCGCCATGAACATTATGAGTAAAGCCTAAGGACATATTTGTCCATATGCAACAGCGGAGCGTGTCTCTCTCCCACACAATGAATGCTAGGATCCAACTTTATTCAAACAAAACAAAAACAAAAACATACAGACGCTCCAAGCAAAGTACATAAGATGTGATGGAATAAAAATATAGTTTCACTAGAGGAACTTGATAATGTTGTCGATGAAGAAGGGGATGCCTTGGGCATCCCCAAGCTTAGACGCTTGAGTCTTCTTGAAATATGCAGGGGTCACTACAAGAAATGGGATATTTGTTGACGAAAACCCTGGTGACAAAAATGCATACCGTCATGGATGTGTCCTTATAGGTGACGAATTCATCTTCCATCATGCATTTAAGGTAATGCTTGACGGTATGATTTTTCGTCAACAAAAAATCGTCACCCATTACCCAACCGGGAAGGGCTTCCATCGTGTCTGTTAATAGGTGACGAAATCAAAAAGATCGTGGTGTATGTAAACCGTGATTTGCATATACAACGGACCCACATAGCAGGTAAATAGGAGTACTAAGTTACTTTATTAAATTTTATTAGTTTTATATATCATGCGTGACCCACTTGTCAGGAACATATTTAATTAAGTAAAAATTGTGTTTTGGAAGAATCGAACCAGGGCTTTGACGTGACCGACGCGGAGTGTTACCGCTAAGGTAGATATGGAGTTTTGATCTGGATCCGTAACTAGTCTATTCTACATATTTATTTCAATGGTGTGATATAGATGTTACGACATAATAATTTCCTTATTAATATTTATGTCGGCCGCGGGTGCCTCGTTTAAGTCGCGCCGCTAGCAGACACGGCCTATCTAGGTGATCTTGCTAACAGTCGAATCGACTAGGGTTCTCGTCGAGGTGAGAAGAAATCCATGAAGGCTCCATTGTGGAGGCGGCGAGACGCATCATCGGTGAGTTCTCCTGATTGTTCGCTAGGTCTAGATTTTTTAATTAGTTGTCAAGATCTGTTCTGAAGAACGTTGGCATATTCTTAACTGAATTGTAGGCAATGGATCGAAGTTGGATAACTGATGGCACCCAGAAGTTCACAACAAAGTACATGGTAGGTGTTAGGGATTTCATCAAGTTTGCGCGAGAACACTTGGACAATACAGATGAACCAATCTTGTGCCCTTGCAAGGACTGCCTAAATCTGATACGTCAGGATATAAAAACAGTCGAGGATCACTGCAATTGTTAAGGTATGTCCATGACGTATACAAGATGGACTAGATATGGGGAAGGTTTTAGTGATGACGAAGGGCGGGATAGAAACGATGATGGTGTGTATGATAGTGACAATGATGAAGACGAAGACAGTGGTGATTGTTATGTTGATGATTCGTCTAGTATGATCGATGAACTACAGAAGTCTGGAAATAAAGGTCCTAACCTGCCAAATATTTATGCTAATCTAGTTGAGTCAGCCAAAAAAGAACTTCATGAGGGATGCACCACTTTCACTAGGTTATCGTTCATTATTAAGCTCCTTCATGTCAAATCATACAGCCGGATAACAAACAGAGGATTTGATCTCTTACTTCACCTTTTACGTACAGCTTTGCCACGTGTGGACTTTCCCAAATCATATGCTGATGCTAAGAGTGTTCTTTCTGATGTTGGGCTTGGTTATGAGACAATTCATGTATGCAAGTTTGATTGTTCTTTATTTTCGGGAGATCACAAGGATGATACGCACTGCCATGTTTGTGGATTATCAAGATATAGAGACCCTACTGCAAAAAAGAAAATCCCTCACAAGGTGTTAAGGTACTTTCCTATAATTAAAAGGTTACAGAGACTATTTGTTAAAAAGGAAATGTCGACACATACTAGATGGCACAAAGAGAAGAGGGTTGATGAGCCCAATGTACTGAGGCACCCTGCTGATGGTGAGGCATGGAAGCACTTTGATGCCAAGTTTCATTGGTTTGCTAAAGATCCTCGTAACATAAGACTAGGTTTTGCCACAGACGGCTTCAGTCCCTTTGGAAGTATGAGTAATCCTTACATTATGTGGCCTGTTTTTGTCATTCCTTACAACTTCCCACCATGGATGTGCATGGATCAATCGAATTACATGATGGCATTGCTAATCCCCGGAAAGTATTCCCTAGGGAAAGATTTTCATGTATTTATGCAGCCACTGATAAAAGATATGATGCAGTGATACGTCTCCGACGTATCGATAATTTCTTATGTTCCATGCCACATTATTGATGATATCGACATGTTTTATGCACACTTTATGTCATATTCGTGCATTTTCTGGAACTAACCTATTAACAAGAAGCCGAAGTGCCGATTCTTTGTTTCTGCTGTTTTTGGTTTCAGAAATCCTAGTAACGAAATATTCTCGGAATTGGACGAAATCAACGCCCAGGGTCCTATTTTGCCACGAAGCTTCCAGAAGACCGAAGAGGAGACGAAGTGGGGCCACGAGGCGGCCAAACCCTAGGGCGGCGCGGCCTGGCCCCTGGCCGCGCCGACCTGTGGTGTGGGGCCCTCGTGTGGCCCCCTGACCTGCCCTTCCGCCTACTTAAAGCCTCCGTCGCGAAACCCCCAGTACCGAGAGCCACGATACGGAAAACCTTCCAGAGACGCCGCCGCCGCCAATCCCATCTCGGGGGATTCAGGAGATCGCCTCCGGCACCCTGCCGGAGAGGGGAATCATCTCCCGGAGGACTCTACGCCGCCATGGTCGCCTCCGGAGTGATGTGTGAGTAGTCTACCCCTGGACTATGGGTCCATAGCAGTAGCTAGATGGTTGTCTTCTCCCCATTGTGCTTAATTGTCGGGTCTTGTGAGCTGCCTAACATGATCAAGATCATCTATCTGTAATTCTATATGTTGTGTTTGTTGGGATCCGATGAATAGAGAATACTTGTTATGTTGATTATCAAAGTTATGTCTATGTGTTGTTTATGATCTTGCATGCTCTCCGTTACTAGTAGATGCTATGGCCAAGTAGATGCTTGTAACTCCAAGAGGGAGTATTTATGCTCGATAGTGGGTTCATGTCTCCGTGAATCTGGGGAAGTGACAGAAATCTCTAAGATTATGGATGTGCTGTTGCCACTAGGGATAAAACATTGGTGCTATGTTCGAGGACGTAGTTACTAATTACATTACGTGCAATACTTAATGCAATTGTCTGTTGTTAGCAACTTAATACTGGAGGGGGTTCGGATGATAACATGAAGGTGGACTTTTTAGGCATAGATGCATGCTGGATAGCGGTCTATGTACTTTGTCGTAATGCCCAATTAAATCTCACAATACTCATCATAATATGTATGTGCATGGTCATGCCCTCTTTATTTGTCAATTGCCCAACTGTAATTTGTTCATCCAACATGTTGTTTATCTTATGGGAGAGACACCTCTAGTGAACTGTGGACCCCGGTCCAATTCTCTATACGGAAATACAATCTACTGCAATACTGTTCTACTGTTTTCTGCAAACAATCATCATCCACACTATACATCTAATCCTTTGTTACAGCAAGCCGGTGAGATTGACAACCTCGCTGTTTCGTTGGGGCAAAGTACTTTGGTTGTGTTGTGCAGGTTCCACGTTGGCGCTGGAATCCCTGGTGTTGCGCCGCACTACATCTCGCCGCCATCAACCTTCAACGTGCTTCTTGGCTCCTACTGGTTCGATAAACCTTGGTTTCATACTGAGGGAAAACTTGCCGCTGTACGCATCACACCTTCCTCTTGGGGTTCCCAACGGACGCGTGCTGTACGCGTATCAAGCTCTTTTTCTGGCGCCGTTGCCGGGGATCTGAAGAAAAGTTACACCACAAAGATCTCTGACTCCCACGTCAACTACACGCCATCAAGCTCTTTTTCTGGCGCCGTTGCCGGGGAGATCAAGACACGCTGCAAGGGGAGTCTCCACATCCCAATCTCTTTACTTTGTTTTTGTCTTGCTTAGTTTTATTTACTACTTTGTTTGCTGCAGTTAATCAAAATACAAAAAAATTAGTTGCTAGTTTTACTTTATTTGCTATCTTGTTTACTATATCAAAAACACAAAAAAAATAGCTACTTGCATTTACTTTATCTAGTTTGCTTTATTTACTGTCTTGCACTCTATATTAAAAAATACAAAAAAATTAGTTACTTTTGTTACCATGTCTAGCTCTGAACCTGTTACTTCTTCGCCTGAAGAATTAGTCTTCACTTTTAAACAAGGGGATGAGGAGAGTTTTAAGGATGCTTGGTCTAGAATTTTTACTTCTTATCGTAAAACTGAACCTCAAATGACTCTAAGTTTGCTCCTTAGTAATTTTTATTTTGGTCTTATGATTCGTTATAGATATGCTTTGGATGCTTTAGTGTGTGGAGATTTCCTTCATTGCAATGGGGATCAAGCTTTTAATGCCATAAAGAAGTTGGTTGCATCACATGATTCAGCTAATAACTTTGATTCAGCCCTTATTAGCATTTATAATAGATTAAACAATCTCGAGATAAGTACATCTCGCTTGGATGACAACTATCACCATGTTCGTAATCGTCTTGAACAAGTTTTAGTGAACTCTAAACTTTCATTATGGGATCCTACTGTTAAAATTGTTATCGGTGATCGAACTCTTCGTGCCAACTGTGATATTATGTCTGAATTTTGCCTTATACCTGAGAGCATTTATAAATCTTTGAAACTTTGGGGAGTTGATGAAGGAGGAGAAGAAATAACTCTCATTGATAACTCTGTTATAATTCCCAAGGGAATAGCCGCAGGTGTGCATACAACCATTCTTGGAAGAACAATATCCATTAATTATCTTGTTATTGAATGTGTAGGGATAGGAAAAATCACACTCGGAAGATCCCTGCTAAAACTATTGGGAGCAGTCATAGATGTGGGAGAAGGCATCCTGGATTTCACCTCTATACCGGGGGGGAATCATACATTTCCTAAATCAAAGAGAAATAAAAACAACAAGAAAGGTAAGGGTAAAGCCCAAGGTAAGGATGATGCACCACCCTCCGATAATACTTGATACACACTTTCTGCGCCTAGCTGAAAGGCGTTAAAGAAAAGCGCTTATGGGAGACAACCCATGTGTTTTTACTACAGTACTTTGTTTTTATTTTGTGTCTTGGAAGTTGTTTACTACTGTAGCAACCTCTCCTTATCTTAGTTTAGTGTTTTGTTGTGCCAAGTAAAGTCGTTGATAGTAAAGTTCATACTAGATTTGGATTACTGCGCAGAAACAGATTTCTTTGCTGTCACGAATCTGGGCTGTTTTCTCTGTAGGTAACTCAGAAAATTATGCCAATTTACGTGAGTGATCCTCAGATATGTACGCAACTTTCATTCAATTTGAGCATTTTCATTTGAGCAAGTCTGGTGCCTCGATAAAATTCGTCAATACGAACTGTTCTGTTTTTGACAGATTCTGCCTTTTATTTCGCATTGCCTCTTTTGCTATGTTGGATGAATTTCTTTGATCCATTAATGTCCAGTAGCTTTATGCAATGTCCAAAAGTGTTAAGAATGATTGTGTCACCTCTGAACATGTTAATTTTTATTATCCACTAATCCTCTAATGAGTTGTTCTAAGTTTGGTGTGGAGGAAGTTTTCAAGGATCAAGAGAGGAGTATGATGCAATATGATCAAGGAGAGTGAAAGCTCTAAGCTTGAGGATGCCCCGGTGGTTCACCCCTGCATATTCTAAGAAGACTCAAGCGTCTAAGCTTGGGGATGCCCAAGGCATCCCCTTCTTCATCGACAACATTATCAGGTTCCTCCCCTGAAACTATATTTTTATTCCATCACATCTTATGTGCTTTTCTTGGAGCGTCGGTTTGTTTTTGTTTTTGTTTTGTTTGAATAAAATGGATCCTAGCATTCACTGTATGGGAGAGAGACACGCTCCGCTGTTGCATATGGACAAATATGTCCTTAGGCTTTACTCATAATATTCATGGCGAAGTTTCTTCTTCGTTAAATTGTTATATGGTTGGAATTGGAAAATGATACATGTAGTAATTGCTAAAATGTCTTGGATAATGTGATACTTGGCAATTGTTGTGCTCATGTTTAAGCTCTTGCATCATATACTTTGCACCCATTAATGAAGAAATACATAGAGCATGCTAAAATTTGGTTTGCATATTTGGTCTCTCTAAGGTCTAGATAATTTCTAGTATTGAGTTTGAACAACAAGGAAGACGGTGTAGAGTCTTATAATGTTTACAATATGTCTTTTATGTGAGTTTTGCTGCACCGGTTCATCCTTGTGTTTGTTTCAAATAGCCTTGCTAGCCTAAACCTTGTATCGAGAGGGATTACTTCTCATGCATCCAAAATCCTTGAGCCAACCACTATGCCATTTGTGTCCACCACACCTACCTACTACATGGTATTTCTCCGCCATTCCAAAGTAAATTGCTTGAGTGCTACCTTTAAAATTCCATCATTCACCTTTGCAATATATAGCTCATGGGACAAATAGCTTAAAAACTATTGTGGTATTGAATATGTACTTATGCACTTTATCTCTTATTAAGTTGCTTGTTGTGCGATAACCATGTTTCTGGGGACGCCATCAACTATTCTTTGTTGAATATCATGTGAGTTGCTATGCATGTTCGTCTTGTCTGAAGTAAGGGAGATCTACCACCTTATGGTTAAGCATGCATATTGTTAGAGAAGAACATTGGGCCGCTAACTAAAGCCATGATCCATGGTGGAAGTTTCAGTTTTGGACAATATCCTCAATCTCATATGAGAAAAATAATTGTTGCCACATGCTTATGCATAAAAGAGGAGTCCATTATCTGTTGTCTATGTTGTCCCGGTATGGATGTCTAAGTTGAGAATAATCAATAGCGAGAAATCCAATGCGAGCTTTCTCCTTAGACCTTTGTACAGGCGGCATAGAGGTACCCCATTTTGACACTTGGTTAAAACATGTGCATTGCGATGATCCGGTAGTCCAAGCTAATTAGGACAAGGTGCGGGCACTATTAGTATACTATGCATGAGGCTTGCAACTTGTAAGATATAATTTACATGATACATATGCTTTATTACTACCGTTGACAAAATTGTTTCATGTTTTCAAAATCAAAGCTCTAGCACAAATATAGCAATCGATGCTTTTCCTCTATGGAGGACCATTCTTTTACTTTCATTGTTGAGTCAGTTCACCTATTTCTCTCCACCTCAAGAAGCAAACACTTGTGTGAACTGTGCATTGATTCCTACATACTTGCATATTGCACTTATTATATTACTCTATGTTGACAATATCCATGAGATATACATGTTACAAGTTGAAAGCAACCGCTGAAACTTAATCTTCCTTTGTGTTGCTTCAATACCTTTACTTTGATTTATTGCTTTATGAGTTAACTCTTATGCAAGACTTATTGATGCTTGTCTTGAAATACTATTCATGAAAAGTCTTTGCTATATGATTCACTTGTTTACTCATGTCATATACATTGTTTTGATTGCTGCATTCACTACATATGCTTTACAAATAGTATGATCAAGGTTATGATGGCATGTCACTCCAGAAATTATCTTTGTTATCGTTTTACCTGCTCGGGACGAGCAGAACTAAGCTTGGGGATGCTGATACGTCTCCGACGTATCGATAATTTCTTATGTTCCATGCCACATTATTGATGATATCTACATGTTTTATGCACACTTTATGTCATATTCGTGCATTTTCTGGAACTAACCTATTAACAAGATGCCGAAGTGCAGTTCTGTTTCTGCTGTTTTTGGTTTCAGAAATCCTAGTAACGAAATATTCTCGGAATTGGACGAAATCAACGCCCAGGGTCCTATTTTGCCACGAAGCTTCCAGAAGACCGAAGAGGAGATGAAGTGGGGCCACGAGGCGGCCAAACCCTAGGGCGGCGCGGCCTGGCCCCTGGCCGCGCCGACCTGTGGTGTGGGGCCCTCGTGTGGCCCCCTGACCTGCCCTTCCGCCTACTTAAAGCCTCCGTCACGAAACCCCCAGTACCGAGAGCCACGATACGGAAAACCTTCCAGAGACGCCGCCGCCGCCAATCCCATCTCGGGGGATTCAGGAGATCGCCTCGGGCACCCTGCCGGAGAGGGGAATCATCTCCCGGAGGACTCTACGCCGCCATGGTCGCCTCCGGAGTGATGTGTGAGTAGTCTACCCCTGGACTATGGGTCCATAGCAGTAGCTAGATGGTTGTCTTCTCCCCATTGTGCTTAATTGTCGGGTCTTGTGAGCTGCCTAACATGATCAAGATCATCTATCTGTAATTCTATATGTTGTGTTTGTTGGGATCCGATGAATAGAGAATACTTGTTATGTTGATTATCAAAGTTATGTCTATGTGTTGTTTATGATCTTGCATGCTCTCCGTTACTAGTAGATGCTCTGGCCAAGTAGATGCTTGTAACTCCAAGAGGGAGTATTTATGCTCGATAGTGGGTTCATGTCTCCGTGAATCTGGGGAAGTGACAGAAATCTCTAAGATTATGGATGTGCTATTGCCACTAGGGATAAAACATTGGTGCTATGTTCGAGGACGTAGTTACTGATTACATTACGCGCAATACTTAATGCAATTGTCTGTTGTTAGCAACTTAATACTGGAGGGGGTTCGGATGATAACCTGAAGGTGGACTTTTTAGGCATAGATGCATGCTGGATAGTGGTCTATGTACTTTGTCGTAATGCCCAATTAAATCTCACAATACTCATCATAATATGTATGTGCATGGTCATGCCCTCTTTATTTGTCAATTGCCCAACTGTAATTTGTTCACCCAACATGCTTTTTATCTTATGGGAGAGACACCTCTAGTGAACTGTGGACCCCGGTCCAATTCTCTATACTGAAATACAATCTACTGCAATACTGTTCTACTGTTTTTTGCAAACAATCATCATCCACACTATACATCTAATCCTTTGTTACAGCAAGCCGGTGAGATTGACAACCTCGCTGTTTCGTTGGGGCAAAGTACTTTGGTTGTGTTGTGCAGGTTGCACGTTGGCGCCGGAATCCCTGGTGTTGCGCCGCACTACATCTCGCCGCCATCAACCTTCAACGTGCTTCTTGGCTCCTACTGGTTCGATAAACCTTGGTTTCATACTGAGGGAAAACTTGCCGCTGTACGCATCACACCTTCCTCTTGGGGTTCCCAACGGACGCGTGCTGTATGCGTATCATGCAGCTATGGAGTGGTGTGCAGACATTTGATGCATGCACAGAGGAATATTTCCCATTGCATGCTGCGTTTCTTTGGTCTATTCATGATTATCCTGGATATGCCACTATGTCAGGCCGAAGCACAAGAGGATTTCATGCGTGTGTGCATTGCGATGAGAATCCTTGCTATGAATCTTTGAAAAACAAAATTGGATATATTGGGCATCGGCGATTTCTTGATAAAAGTCACCCATACAGGACAAGCAGACTTTTCAATGGTAAAACTGAGACTAGAGATCCACCAAGGAAGTACACACCCAAAGAGGTAGCTGAGAAGGTAGAAAGGGTTAAGGATTTTGAACATGGGAAAATCCAATAATTAGTAGAAAGCGGAAGCGTGCAACTGTACCTGGTGAACCAACATGGCACCTGAAAGTCAGCTTACATCATCTACCGTACTGGCCAGAACTTAAGTTAGCTCACAACTTAGATGTGATGCATATTGAGAAGAACATATGTGACAATATTGTTGGTACACTACTTGAACTTGAGGGCAGGAATAAGGACACTGTTAGTGCTAGAATTGATTTGAAGAAATTCAAAATCTGGGAGAAGTATTGGTTGAAGAAAATTGTGAAGGATGATGATGATGCAGCAGTAACTTATGCGAAGCCCCCTGCACCGTGGATGCTTTCGAAGGAACAGAAGAGACATTTGTGTAGGTATTTGGCAAACACTAGGTTCCCAGATGGTTATTAAGCAAACTGGGGAAGATGTGTGAATATTGATGGTTGTAAGGTTACCGGTATGAAGACGCATGATTGCCACATACTTCTGCGGCGAGTGTTGCCGGCTGGGCTCAAGGGAATTGCATCTAAGGAAATGTATGTGGCTATTGCAGAGCTAGGAAGATTTTTTAGGGAGCTGTGTGCCAAAACCCTGAAAGTTGATGTGCTGAATCGATTGAAGGTTGAAATTGTTGTGATCCTATGCAAACTTGAAAAGCTGTTCCCCCCAGCTTTTTTTGATGTAATGGTGCACTTAGCTATTCATCTTCCTGACGAGGCTCTTTTGAGGGGTCTTGTTCATTATGGTTGGATGTATCCAGTTGAGAGAAGATTAGGTTATCTAAAGTCTACGGTCCGTAACAAAGCAAGGCCAGAAGGTTCTATCGCAGAGGGCTACATTGTTGATGAGTGTTTGATTTTTTGCTCTAGATTTTTCAAGGATGGCACAGAAACAAGATTTAACAAAGATGATAGGAACCAAGACATACGGAGAAAACCTGATCGTGACGAGATGGAAGTATTTTCAGTTGGAGCTAAAGGTCTTGGGAAATCCATTTTGAAACATTTTGACAAGGAATTTGACAAAATGGTTTGGTATGTGCTGAACAACTGTGACGATGTAGAACGTTATATCAAGTAAGTAGTTAGCTTCACTTTAATAACTACTTCTCAATGTTGCAGACATAATTGTCCTGTATTTCATATGTGTTTTTTCTATGTTTCAGTGAATTCCGACAAGAATTGGGAGGTAGGGGTGTGCGTGACATCGAGGAGACGGTTCAGAGAGAGTTTGCAGGTTGGTTTGCAAACCATGTGAGATAGTTGGACAATGCATCAGAAGATTTGAAGTCTCTGGCTGCTGGGCCAGACCAGCGTGTAGTAGTATACGCTGGTTGCAACGTAAAGGGTGCGAGGTTTCGCACGCTTACTCGGGATAAAGACCTGAAGACTCAAAATTCGGGCGTAGCGACTAAGGGATCTTTTGGTGATGCAGATGAGACCGAGTTCTATGGTGTTCTGCAAGAAGTTCTTGAACTGCAGTACGGGACTAACAAGCACGGTGACAGGTCCGTGTACATGTTTCGTTGCGACTAGTTCGACCTTGCGGGCAGGGGTTCCAAGATAAAAGATGATGGTTATTTTAAAAGCGTTAACACTTCTGTCCTATGGTTCAAGAATTCACCATTCATATTGGCCAGTCAAGCTGAAACATGCTTCTATTTGGAGGATACAAAGTTTGGTGATCCGCGGAAAGTGGTGCAGAAGTTCAGCCATAGACACGTGTACGACGTTCCAGAATTAGAAGATGGTAACGATGATGCATTTGTACGGAATGAAGACGCATACCAGGAGGATGAAGGTTCAGTCGACCATACATTTCATGATGTTGTCGACCTAGACGAGGAAGCAGAGGTGGAGGCAGAGGAGGATGATCATCGTGCTGATGAAGTTGGACATATTCATGATGCTCGTACAATTCGTGAACTAGAGAATGAGGAAGGTAGTCCCAATGTTGACATGGATATGAGCGAAGATGAACTAGAGAATGAGGAAGATAGTCTCATATTGGAAGAGAACATACATGATGACGAGGGAAAAACTTCAGAAGAAGATAGTGATGTAGATTGATAGAAACATGTTATGCATACAACTATATGTTTTGGTCCAAACATTTGAAATGTTCTTATTTAGATGTTTACGATCTCGAACTTGTCATTCAATTATCCAGAAGGGTTTAAGAGCAAACTAATATAAGCTAAAATATGGATAGATATAAGAAAAGCCAACATGTCGGTAACATAACTTTGACAATGGTTTTAATTAATCGACACTTGACACGATTACAACCAGCAGCACGATATGACTAAATATTGTTTTAACAGAAGCAAAATCGACAATCGCATAAAGAGTCTTACAACTTAATTTAAACCTAAAGGGGCTGCATAGTTGGACACACGGGCACCATGAATCACTGACTAGCTACTCCAGATCGATTTCAGGCACATGGGTAGTAAACAAGTAAACCCCTGCATTTCCTAGGTAAAGCAAGAACAGCATCTTGTCACCCATCTGAAGGTGCTTTTCCTTGTCCATGAACTCCTTCCACCCACTGACGCAGAGACGACCATCGTCAGAAGAAATTGCGTAGGACGCACGCACAAAATTACTGGGATGGCACACAATACTGATTGCACCATATTGTTCCATATCTTTAGGAACCAAACGGCTAGGGATTTTCTGTTCCAACAGTAGAGACATAGTTTAGTTAACACTTGTACGTAATGTGGCTCGCAAAGTTAATGAAATGAAATGATCTACTGCTTACCACGTGTTTGTTGTAATTTTCGCTGTTTGTCCAATTCAGAGTATGCAGCATTGGGACAACTAGTGCTCCTTGATCATAATCTCCAGCATTGTGGTACTCAACAAAGTAGTCCAAGTTGTCCACCTGAAGAATGACGGTATGCATCATCCTCCAATTTATCATTGTTCCATCAGTACTACTGAGCGAGTCAACAATGTCACGCTTCATACGGGACAACTGGTAGTAAGCTGCATAATTAAAATAACTGACATAAGATGGAATAATTAATATGATCAATCATTCTGTCCAAAGGTGGAAAATTACCTGGATGGATTAGTGGTTCAGTTCCAGTTATTACAAGAGTATCCTGACCAGATGAGTTAACTCTGAAAATTAACTCCATGCCAACCTTAAAATTGTACACTCTAGCAAATTCGTTCCAAAATCTTCCGTTGATATAGGTTACGCGACTCTGTTGGTAACATTAACAACAAATGCATGGCCATCTTTGGTTTTAAGTGCAACTTCAAAAGTTGTCCTGTGGGAGGTCTGGACACCATACTTCTTAAGGAAATACGGTCTATAGTAGCAAGGGATGACCTAAATTCAGTAGAGTTAATACAAAAGTAAGTTAACTATTCTGAAAATTCAATAAGATAGAAACATGTGAATGTTACACATCGTGTCATATTAGGACCTTGAAGAATCACGAATTGCATGTAGCTACTGTAAAATCTAATGATCAGGTAGAATTATGCGTCTACTCGGATAATCACCGAGTCTCAGATCTTGGACTTCTATCAGCACATATCTGAACTTCTATCAACACATATCTGAACTTCTATCGGTATAGGACTGAACTACTGATACCTCTATCTCTAATAGCTACAACTATCGTAAAACTCATATGAACGTAAAAGTTATCACAACTATCCTAAAACTCAACCATAAATAAGCGGTTAATACATATGGTGACCAACAATTATTACACACATCTGAATAATAGTACTAAACTAGCAATAACTACTAGGATCACGTGTTAAACTTTGATGTGGCGGTGAATTAATAAAACATCTGAATGAATTTTAAACTTATAAGTGCATGTACCGTCTTCTCCTCAAAAACCTCTTGTAGTGTTTGCACGAAAAAACCTAACGCGACTCCCCCTCCGCCGCACATCCCCTTCTTGTCAAAGCAAACTGGACACTGCAAAAAATATGAAGAAAGATTACAAATCGGAAACAACGATCGATCGCGAGACGTACATGTTATTTACGTACTCCACTAGTAGGCGCCATCCTTGGTCTCGATGCGGAGGGAGAGTCTTACAAGTCTCGCCAGCGAGAGACGTGGCGAGCTGTGGCGGCGAGAGACGTGGCGAGATCTGGCGGCGGCTGAAGGAGGTCGTGATATGATGGCCAGTTATATCGTGGAGTAAATTTCGGTAGGTCAAGAGGAGTGCAAATGGGCGGTGCTGGGTTTTGACGTGACAACACGATCGAATGCGCGTCAGTTGGACTGCACGTCAGTTGGACTAGACCCGCGTCAGTATTCTCTTCGTCTACCATCTCAATATTCGCACGAAGTAATTAATGGGGATGATATTTATCCCCTTCCCCCTCCCCTACCGTCTCAATATTCGCACCGCATCCTGGTTTCCACACTTCTCATCGTCTCCGCTCCCTCAGTATCTTCGTCTCCCGCCGCCGCGTCGCCATGGACATGGATGAGCAGCAAATGTACTACTGGTCCAGCACGCGCGCAGTACACATCCACGACGGCCAGGACCTGGAGGTGGTCTACACCAACGACCCCTGGGAAGTGCGCCGCGTCCTCGACATGTACACGGAGTGGCTCAAGGAGGACGAGCACAAGTTCGTCGGCCTCGACTTCGAGTACACCAACCATCGAGCCGAGGACGAGAAGAAGATCACCGTGGTTCAACTCTGCATGCGTCGACATGTGCTGGTGTTCCACTATGCAGCGTAAGAACTAATCCCCTTTTTGAATCTTTCGATTGGGGTTTTTTAGTTGCCTCCGTTGTGTCTCTCTTTGACTCTCGTTAGACATTGTTCCCGAAAATCAGTACATTCCCGATCTAAATCTGCTACACATTGTTCCCGAAAAGCAGTACATTCCTGATCTAAATCTGCTACACATTGTTCCCGATTTATTAATTTGTTTCATCTTCGTCTCCTCTGTATGTTCTTGCATATTTGTAACTGATCTGTGACTAGTACATTACTTTGTTTACTGCAGTGCTGACTGGTGGGAGTCTCCTGCTATCTGCGATTTCTTTCGAGAAGGAATCACGTTTGCGAGTGTTGACATCCGTGGTGACAAGAGAGTTCTGTGGAGGACATGGCACATGGAGATTCCTTGTGAGTACTACGTCGATCTCCAGGACGAGTACTTCAAGTACACTGGTCATGCGAGGGCTGGCATGGCTACCATGGCAGCAAGACTCATTGATTCATGGTACGGTGATATGAAGAAGAAGTTCCACCACCATCGGCACAGACTGTGGGGGGACTTCCCACTTCCAAATATGAACATCGAGTATGCAGCCATTGATGCTTGGGTCTCCTACGAGCTCTACCGCAAGATCGTGGTCGACAGAGTCCTGCTGATGGTGGATTGATCATCTCTTCTGCTGCATGACCCCCTGATCTTTTGGTTTGGTCTCCCTCCTGCGTGAGGTGCTTTTGGCTAGTAGTCCGTTCTTTTGAAACTGTAAATATTTTGCCATGATATGTCAACAATTGTCCTGGGAGGTTTCAATTTTATGTTGTGTACATCCTAGTACTTCAAAGTGCTAGTAAACTAAATGTTCAGAGCAGGAGAGTTCTTCAAAATCAAAACATACCAGACGTAAAAATCACCAAAAATTGTGATTCAAATTTTCTTTATGACTTTTACTCATTTTCTGAAATTTTTCATCGAAAAAATCTCAAAGTGGTGAACAATAACATAAAATGGTGGCCCCAGGGTGGAGATGTGTCGAACGAGGGGTTTTCGGACGAAAAGAGGGGGGAATGGCCAAAAACTGAACAAACCACCATGGATTGGGGCAAGATTTGGCACCCTTGTGCACATTGTGATATGACACCTTGGTTGCTATGGGTTTTATTTTTTGGAGTTGGTGGCATGGTGTCCCCATGGTGGACATGTGTCGAAAGAGGGTTTTAGGACGAAAAGAGGGGGAATCGCCAAAAACTCACGAAACCACCATGGATTTGGGGCATGATTTGGCACCCTTGTGCACATTGTGATATGAAACCTTGGTTTCTATGGGTTTTGATTTTTTGGAGTTGGTGGCATGGTGTCCCCATGGTGGACATGTGTCGAAAGAGGGGTTTTCGGACGAAAAGAGGGGGAAATCGCCAAAAACTCACCAAACCACCATGGATTTGGGGCATGATTTGGCACCCTTGTGCACATTGTGATATGACACCTTGGTTGCTATGGGTTTTGATTTTTTGGAGTTGGTGGCATGGTGTCCCCATGGTGGACATGTGTCGAAAGAGGGGTTTTCGGACGAAAAGAGGGGGAAATCGCCAAAAACTGACCAAACCACCATGGATTGGGGCATGATTTGGCACCCTTGTGCACATTGTGATATGACACCTTGGTTGCTATGGGTTTTGATTTTTTTGGTGTTGGTGGCATGGTGTCCCCATGGTGGACATGTGTCGAAAGAGGGGTTTTCGGACGAAAAGAGGGGGAAATGGCCAAAAACTCACCAAACCACCATGGATTGGGGCAAGATTTGGCACCCTTGTGCACATTGTGATATGAAACCTTGGTTGCTATGGGTTTTGATTTTTTGGAGTTGGTGCCATGGTGTCCCCATGGTGGATATGTGTCGAAAGAGGGGTTTTCGGACGAAAAGAGGGGGAAATCGCCAAAAACTCACCAAACCACCATGGATTGTGGCATGATTTGGCACCCTTGTGCACATTGTGATATGACACCTTGGTTGCTATGGGTTTTGATTTTTTGGAGTTGGTGGCATGGTGTCCCCATGGTGGAGATGTGTCGAAAGAGGGGTTTTCAGACGAAAAGAGGGGAAATCGCCAAAAACTGACCAAACCACCATGGATTGGGGCATGATTTGGCACCCTTGTGCACATTGTGATATGACACCTTGGTTTCTATGGGTTTTGATTTTTTGGAGTTGGTGGCATGGTGTCCCCATGGTGGACATGTGTCGAAAGAGGGGTTTTCGGACGAAAAGAGGGGGACATCGCCAAAAACTGACCAAACCACCATGGATTTGGGGCATGATTTGGCACCCTTGTGCACATTGTGATATGACACCTTGGTTGATATGGGTTTTGATTTTTTGGAGTTGGTGGCATGGTGTCCCCATGGTGGACATGTGTCGAAAGAGGGGTTTTCGGACGAAAAGAGGGGGAAATCGCCAAAAACTCACCAAACCACCATGGATTGTGGCATGATTTGACACCCTTGTGCACATTGTGATATGACACCTTGGTTGCTATGGGTTTTGATTTTTTGGAGTTGGTGGCATGGTGTCCCCATGGTGGACATGTGTCGAAAGAGGGGTTTTCAGACGAAAAGAGGGGGAAATCGCCAAAAACTCACCAAACCACCATGGATTTGGGGCAAGATTTGGCACCCTTGTGGGAAAAAGGGATATGACACCTTGGTTGCTATAGGTTTTGATTTTTTGGAGTTGGTGGCATGGTGTCCCCATGGTGGACATGTGTCGAAAGAGGGGTTTTCGGACGAAAAGAGGGGGAAATCGCCAAAAACTCACCAAACCACCATGGATTGGGGCAAGATTTGGCACCCTTGTGGGACAAAGGGATATGTAATCTACACAACTCTGGTATAGCCAAACATTGGTAGTCGAAATTAACTCAAAACTTGCTTAGCTACAGAATAAAGCATCTACACAAATGCAGCGTGCATCAACATGAAAAAAGAGATAACATGTGCAGCAGTAATGCTTCTACAAAAGCAAACAACATATAAACATGACACAGTCTTAAACAACTGGGTATGATTGCCCAGGTTCCAAATAACAAAAGTAGAACATAGTCTTTGAAACATGACATAGTTTAACCATGAACCTCCAGGGGAACAACTAAACAGAAACTAAATTTAGTGGAGAACATGAGGGCCAACAGCTGGACCGACGAGCGGGATGAGGCCAGTCTTGACGTAGTCCCTGAGGAACTTGCCAAAGGCAGCGTGCTTCGCCTTGCTAGCAGGCTTGTGCTTGTGCTTGCTACCTTTTCCAACTCCCGTCGCATGCTGGATCAGACACTCGACATCGTTCGGGAAAACCCTGCCGCAGAATGGGCAATTAGGCTTTCCGTTCCGACGGAAAGGGATCTAGCCAGTCTTCAGCTTCTTCAGAACGAAGCGGCTCTTCCGGTCCCGGTCCTCCTTGTCGCTGTCAACGTCCTCAGAGTCTTCCTGCGATTTTGAAAGTAAAGAAGAAGTGAGAGAAGGAAATTAACTGAAATACAATTCAAGCATTAAATATTTTTGTATGAACATTATTAAGAATTAATCATCATGTAGAATCAACATTTATGATCCAGATCCAACCATACATAATTACTTCACTAATATAAATAAGCACCAATTTAAACTGTTGTCACAAATTGTTCATGGGTAGTCCAATCATTATTTCAGTAATATAACTAAGCACCAATTTAAGAGAAAATGGTGATTATAAATTTCATGGATCAAGGATCAATCATTTGTTCCCTGAAGATGTACTGATTCATAAAACAATATGGATTCATGACGTCAATAAGCAGGAATTCAAGAAAAATGGTGGTCATAAATTACATGCATCTGATAATTCATTTGTTCCCCAAATAAAAATGATGTACACACTATGGTTTCATCGTATAAATAAGCACCAGTTTAAGACAAATGGTGATTATAAAATCCATGGATCAGATCAATTAATAGTACCTATAATATAATTCTTGTAATCATAATCACTCTGGTATGATTCATATTCGGATGAATTTAAGTTTAAAATGCAGTGAGCATTACACTAAGCAGGTATGATTCATCACACAAAAGGAATCATTACAGTTGAGTCAAGATGTGCATCAAATATTACAAATCTAGTAACTACAAACCATAAATCAGATGAGTAAGAACCCTAGAATCATCAATTTGTACAAGAAGTAGCAGACAGGGCAAATCAATCTACCCTATGAGCAAACCCTATGGTGAACAGTAAGATCAAGAAAAACAGGGGATCGATCGGAATAGTAGAGTACCTCGCTGCAGTTGTCGGAGGCCTCCTCTTCGAACTCGTTGCACTCTCTGGGGCCATATAGCTCGCGGTACTGCTTGGAGTGGCGGTAGAACGGGTCATTCGGATCGAAGCCCTGGTCATCTGCTTGTGCCGCGGGAGCGAGGACGTCTCCCTTGGCCTCATCAGCGACGGCGACCATGGCCGGTTGGGCGGAGCCCTCCACGGTCACGGCGCGGCGAAGAGCGGCTCCAGTTCCGGAAGAAGATCCCGCCTCCGCGCCGTCAACTACTACCGGAGCATCACCTTCGCCTCTGTCGACGTTGACGACCGCACTCGCCTCCGGCTCGTCTCCGCGAACACGCTTCATCTTCGGGATCTTCGGTGGAAGGGGAGGTCGGTGGTGCGCTGGTGGAGGTGCAAGCAGGGTTTTTTGCCAGAGATTGGGGAATAGAAGTTGCGGGTGGGAGAGACGATGGGGCCGATGGATATACAGTAGGTGCTGCCGTTTTGGTTCCTCTGTCTGACGCGTGCGTGTGGAAACATGGATTCCTGCATGTTGTCAGTCCACTTTCCCATTACTTTGACATGGGTCCCACGCATGACGGATGGGCAGGCACAGAATTTTCAGTATGGGTATTAAAAACTATAAAATATTTAAAATACGAATTAGTGATCACACATAGCCTCTTCTTGAGTTTAGGGGATGAATTTTTGAAAATTTTCAAACCAAACTGCCAAGATAGCATGCTAGCGTCATTACCCACATGTTGATGCACCCTTATGCCAAATTTCAGTCCGTTTCAAGTTAGCTACCTCAAAAAATGGTCAAGAACTGCCCGTTCGAGGTAGACGGGCATAATCTTTCACTACGCACCTCACTTTTGTGAGTGCTTTGGTAGGGAAACAAATTTTTTTCTAGTTTGTTATTTTCCATGGAAAGTGTTAGCCACACATTGGCCAATACACAAGGTTTGGAAAGATTTCAACAAATTTTCAATTTTATATGAAATTTTGAGTGTTTGGTCAAACCTAGGTTGACCTCATTGCACTAAGAGGTTGTCAAACCTTTTTCGAAGTGAAACTTCTGTTGTAGGGTAATGTGGTGACGCCAAATGAGACCAGCACGTGCTCCCAATTTTCCCAATGCCAAAAATGCCCTCACTTGTGTAAATTCACATCAAACTACACCAAACCTCATGAAAAATTTAAATTTGAATTTTCCACATGAATGTCACAACATTTACTCAGTCCCACTAGTTACTGATGATTTTACATTGAATTTATCATTTATTATGAGTTTTACTCGTTTTCTGTCATTTTTTAATTAAAAAAATAAACAAACACCTAAAATTGTCAGAACAATCTGAAACTCCTCAGGCACACATACCTACCCTTCATGACCACTCACAAAAATTTGCAGCTCAATCTGAGTCTTTGAAGTGCAGCTTGCTTGAAAAAGAGCCCTTCACCGACATGATCGATGTGGGTCCACACATGGATCGACCCAACCAACATGAGGTTTCACAAGTGTTTTCAGACAAAATCTCACATGTGTGAACAATAACATGTATATGTGGGATGTGTTCTCACATATACCTCACATGCAAAAGGTTTTACAACTTCCGGGGTCGACGATTCGACCGTTATGCCGAAAATGCCCTCACTTGTGTAAATTCACATCAAACTACACCAAACCTCATGAAAAATTTAAATTTGAATTTTCCACATGAATGTCACAACATTTACTCAATCCCACTAGTTACTGATGATTTTACATTGAATTTAGCATTTATTATGAGTTTTACTCGTTTTCTGTCATTTTTTAATTAAAATATACATGTACAGTTCCATTTTCAGAGTAATATTTTTTCTTTCACGGCAAAAACTTGTTCCCTCCAAATTGTAGTACGCTGGCTGCCAAAACACCCAAATTTTTTGTTCCCTCCACTCCTCCCGCGCACCCCACCTATCAAATATTTCGCCCTCCCTTATATACGTCGTGCCTCTCCCGCATGATTTACGAGCATCTTAACTCCCCACCCCCCCTGACCTCATCCTCTCGTGCTCACCCCGATCCGGTGTCTTCGCCGGACGTTCTTCCATCTCGCATCTATCTCCCCGGCCGGTGGTCGCCATGGCCGGCAGTCGTCGAAACATCGGGGGGAAGGAAAATCGCGCACACACGTCGAAGAAGGCGCCCAGCTCGAAGAAACCCCGAGGTAAATCTGTCGGTGATCGGCTTGTTGTTGTGTTTTTCGGATGGTTCGATTGAGAGATCGGTTTTACATGTCTACCTCACCCGTTTGACCTATATCTAGATCTTGCATATTTGATAGATCCAATCCCGCACTACTAGGAAAAGGGCAATCAGTGGCGCACCACTTTTACCCATCAGTGGCGCACTGGAGGTGCGCCACTGTTATCACGCCACTGCTAAGTCTTAGTAGTGGCGCACTAGTGGTGCGCCACAACTACCCTAAGTAACAGTGGCGCACTACGAGGTGCGCCATTGACAAGTCCAGTGATGCGCCACTATTACCCCAAAGGGGTGCGCCACTGTTATTCTGCGGTAGTGCGCCACTACTCTATGGTGTCGGTGCGCTACTGCTACCTCCTGGGGTGCGCGACTGTTATTGCGTTCTGGTGCGCCATTGCTGCCTGTTCAAGTGCGCCACTGCAGTCTCTCAGACGTGCGCCATTGCTGGCAGCTGCCGTGCGCCACTGCTACTTTCGAAAGGGGATCAGAGAGTAGTGCGCCACAAGGTCCAAACTAGTGCGCCACTGCTACTTACTGGTCGTGCGCCACTGATGGTCCTCTAGTGCGCCACTGCTAGTATTTCATTTTTATTTTTTGTATTCCTGGCAGGTATTTGTACAGGTTGTATATCACACTATAACAACACAAATACAGTATATATAACACATATAAGCAGCTAGCACAGTATACCAATACATAGTCCTTCACATTAGCCTCCATGATTCACAAGATTTCAAATATTAGATAAGTGTTACGGTGTTACAAGTCACAAATGAGCTAGTGGTTACACAAGGTCGATCATCTAAACTAGCGTCACATAGAAGAGAGCTAGAGTCACTACTAGCACCGTCCCGATGAAAGTGGTCTTCATCCGGTTCCTCCTCCGCTCCGTCCTCTCTCCCGCCAGATAGTGTGCGTATCTGTCTTCGGCCTCCGCTCTAGTGGTGTACCCTTTGTAGCTGTTACCGCTAAAACGGTGAACCTGTCTCCGACACTCCTCCCAGTCGTTGTAGACTCCGGGAACCTTGCCCTTGTACACGACATACCACGTCATATCTGCACATATATGAACAAGCCAAAGAAACTAAGAAGTGCAAACTCAAATAAGAGACAAGTAGCTAGTATGAACTAAATGGAATGCCTCATACATTGTTGGTCCAAACAAATATTAACATTTAGGGAAGGCGTTAGTGAGGCCAGGTAGGATGCACAAGAGATTGATACTTGTGTCATCGCACCAGGCTCACTAGCGCCTCCCCCAAGTGTAGTGACCACAAAATTTAATCATCGGCCAATGCAATTAAGAAGTGCAAACTCAAATAAGAGACAAGTAGCTAGTATGAACTAAATGGAATGCCTCATATTTTGTTGGTCGGAACAAATATGAACATTTAGAGAAGGCGTCAGTGAAACCAAGTAGGATGCACAAGAGATTGATATTTGTGTCATCGCACCAGGTTCACTGGCCCCTCCTCCAAGTGTATAGGTGACCAAACATTCTAATCATCGGCATTCTGAAAAACCAAAGCAAATGGAATGACGATGGCCTCATACATTGTTGGTCGAAACAAATATGAACATCCCGGGATGGCGTAAGTGAGGCCAGGTAGGATGCACAAGAGATTGATACTTGTGCCATCACACCAGGCTCACTTGCGTCACCCCGGGGTGTACAGTTGACCGAACATTCTAATCATCGGCATTCTGAAAAACCAAAGCAAATGGAATGATGAGGGCCTCATACATTGTTGGTCAAAACAAATTTTAACATTCAGGGATGGAGTAAGCGAGGTCAGGTAGGATGCACAAGACATGGATATTTGTGCCATCACACCAGGCTCGCTTGCTCCACCCCCGAGTGTACAAGTGACCAACCATTCTAATCATCGGCATATGCAAACAAAATTAACTACCAAATCAAGTGCGGAAAACGACAGAGCCATATATATAAGTTCACAAACATAGTCGAACTAGTAATTAAACAGACATGCAAGTAAAGTGCTGGATAAAGTTTATTACAACACAAGCTTGTCTTTAGTTCACAACTACATAACTAGGCTCGCACATCAAGACTCGGCTATGTGGACTTAGGAGCGTGGATAAAACCGCCGCCTTTCTTCAAGCACATCCATGAGCGGTAGTCGTCACCCTGCATTTGGAGCATTGTGTCTATTTCACTATTCGACGGCTGATAGCCGGCATAGAACTCCCCCGCGCTTCTAATGACATCTTGAAAGATGATTTCACAGAACTCTACTTGGATGCGAAAGAAGTCTTGCTTGATGCCGTCATCAGGGACCCGCAACAATTTGTTGGCCCAGTCTCTGAGATGCTCAGGTAGCATAAGCTGCTGCTGGTCCCGTATGAACTTATCCATGTGATAGAGGGCGTAGTAGGCATCCTTGTTACTAGAAGACGGCTTCTTGACGCAGGGAAACTTTGTTTCGTGCTTGAACACATGCTTCCTGTACCTAACATTTGGCCTCTGTATGTGGCCTTTCGCTTTGACGTAGCCATTGAGAGCATCATCAAGTACGGCCTTGACATTCATGTAGTCCGTTTTTGACTCACCGTCCGCATCGAGGTATGTGGCCACAGAATGTTTCGGGGTTATGGAGATGAGTGTGCAGGTTTTGTCTCTACGTAGAACACATAATGTTTAAGAACACATGACGATTGAAATCTAAAAAAATCACGAGTTAAGACCGGTACAGTGAGGGGTGACTTACTCGGGAAATACAGGCAGGAGGAGGTTACACTTCTTCTGGTTCGCTAGGAAGAAGTCTTTGAGGTATCCACTCTCGACTGCCCGGTCTCCGGCGGTGGCCAAGTGGACGGCACGCATGTAGAAGGGGTCGGCTATCGCGATGTCCGGGATGTTGTTTCTAATGATCCGCATCGCCTTGCTGAGCGAGTATAGGCGAATGAAGGTGTAGTGCAGTGGATAACTGTTCAGCATGGCGAAGATGTCATCATACCGCAGGAAGATCTTCTCCGCGTAGCCACTATCGACAAAGCCATGGCCCGAGGGCACCTTCGCAACATACACTGGGTATCCATGATCTTTCTCCTTGATACGCCGCTCCTCCATAAACTGAATACCGTCAACGAGAGATCGCATAGGACCGGGTGCAGCATCGTACAATCTTTGAATTAGCATCCGCTGACCCGACACATGCACCCTCGACTTGATATTCTTGGGCACTGGTGGCCCGTCCTGGGCACGGATCGGTGCCGGCTGGCTGGCAGACTTGTCGTTCTTATTCTTTCTTTTCCGTCCCTTCGGCTTCGTATTTATTGGGACTGCATTCTCCTCTTCGCAAGCCTTCTTCAGTGTGTTAGGACTGATAACACTTCTCACCTCAGGTATCGGCTCAGTCTCGGTGAAGTCGGCAGCTGGAGGCGTCTCCTGAGAACAGAATAGGCGCCGCTTGTTGCAAAAGGTTTTCCCCTCGGCGGCAGCTTGAGAGGGTTGGCTACTGAGATCGTAGTCCACCCCAAAATCGAAGTGGCAATCCAGGTTGGCGAACGTACTGTCCTCATCCGGACCATCGTTCGGATCCTGTGCCATATGCATGTTCTCGTCGGCTGATGGCGGCACCGTTGGGGTGGTCTTGCCATGGCTTGGCGCCGGCACGGCTTGGGGTGCTGTCCGTGGGGTGGTGTCGCTCGCCCCCAAACGAATCTGGCTCTTTGGCCAAACCATGGACCAATTGAAGCATTGGTGGAGGGCATGGACCTCATCTGCGTCGGCGCCATGGGGTTGAAAGGGAGGTACCACGTCGTCATAGCCACTAAGCACCCGAACCAGTTGAATCCTATAGACGTCGGGTGCCATGGGTACACCGTGTAACTGGCGGTTGCTCGGTTGAACGATTTTGGCCTTGGCAACATCGATCAACTCGCCGTTCACAAAATGCAGGAGAGTGCATGGGACGTCGGCGGCGGCATCCTGCGGAAAACATGTAGGGCGTTAGGGATGGCTAGCGTAGTCAAAGGCAAGGATATGGAAGTCATATCGGAGACGAGGGTTGGTTACCGTGATGGCGTCCAGCTCGGCTAAGGTCGAGGCACCGCCGGCGGCGGGCGTGCCACTGATGGAGTGGCCGCTTGTTGGCGCGGTGCCGGGCGGCGTATTATCCGCAGCGACGGGTGCATTGAGCTGAAGTAATGGCGCCACGGGAGACACCAAGGTTGGCGCCGCCGGAGCCACCAAGGTTGGCGTCGCCGGAGCCACCAAGGTTGGCGCCGCGGGAGCCACCAATGCTGGCGCCGCCGGAGACACCATTGTTGCCGCCTGCGGACTCACCGATGGCTCCACGTTGTGGGAGTTGCTGCCCGTGAAACTGGGAACCGGGGGAGGCCCCTTTTTTCCTCCCCTATACCACGCGTCCAGACCGGCAACCAAGGTAGGGATGATGGAGCTAAGCGTCGTGCCCACTTGGTCCTCCACTTGCTGTCGTTGCGTCCTCTGTTGGGTCTCCACGATATGTTGCACTTGTTGCCGCACTTGCTCCTCGACCAATGTCTCGACCAATGTCGGGATCTGCGCAACTTGTGCCTTGAGATGTGCGACCTCCTTCTCATCGATGGTGGCCTTTTTCTCCTTTTTCCCCGACTTATAGTATTCTGACCATTTCATAGAGCATCCTTCGCCGACCACACGACCAGCCGACGTCGGCTTACTCAATGGATCCCTCTTCTTGTGGGCATTCAACGCCCTATTTAAAGGGTTGTCCCAAGGGGCACACTGCGAGGAGCTCGTGGACCCCGCGCCGCTACTAGCTTCCTTTTCACTTTCCGCAGCAATCTCCTTAGCCTACGGGTGGAACATGCATGAACCATTTAGAAATTTGGATTCATCAATAAGAATGCAACCATAAAGGAGCTAATTAAGCGGGTGCATTCCTTACCAGAAGAGCCTCAAACTCCTTCACATCCGGAGTGGTGGTGAGCTCCTTTGTTTTCGGGTCAATACGGTACCGGGCCAGGAGAAAGTTCCTGGTTTGCTTGTTTTTGTATTGCGGGAAGAGGGGCTCGAGGCCGTTCTTCACACGCTCCTCATCCGCGGCGTCCCATTTCGGTTGCGCCACCCTAAAACCGCCAGGACCAAGTTTGTGGGTGCCTAAGTTCAGTTTTCGCATGTCCTTCCCCCACTGACTAGAATCCGACGTTGACTCGCTCTCGCACTTGATCTTGAAATCAGCGTAGTCTTGCTCGGTGATCGAGGGATTTAACTCCTTGATCTTCTCGTAACTCTCACCACTATTAATCATTTTCTTCACTCGGTTCCTCCAACTAGCGAGGGCGGTGCTCATCTTCGTGAGGGCGGCATTGTGCACTTTGTTCCGCATGAGACGCTTTTCTGAGCAGTCCACCGGGAACTCGTATCGTTCGTGCAGCTTCTGGAAGAGGAGGGTGCGCAAATTCGCTCGGTCAGGATGCCTGAGGTTCTCGGTGTTGATCGAGACCGTGCTCCGGAGGATGCACCCGAGTTGGGCCGAGTACCCTTTGACTAACTCAGGGGGCGCCGTTGGATGCCCACTGGCGTTCACTTCGGTGAATGCCTGCTTCACGGTGCTGAGCACATTTGGGCGACGCTCCCTCCGTAGCTTCTTCCGTTTGCCGGTGTCATCCTCGCCGGCACCATCCGTGGTGTGGTCATCCTCGCCGGCACCATCAGTGGTGTCATCGTCGGCGGCATCGTCCGCTCGGTACTCTGGATCGGTGCCATCATCCTCGCCGTCGTCACGGCGAGGTTGTGACTCCATCACCTCCATTTCATCGGTTAGCATCCAAAATGGCTTGCTGCCGCTGCCGCCGGCCTCATCGTTGTCGGCCATGTTCGAACTACGTAGGAAAAAATGCATAAATTAGCGCAAGATTTCACGGAAAAATTGGGCATGACCTATGCTAATTTATGTACATATGAGTGCCCCATTTTCGCCGAAACGGAAATGAATCAACATTTCGGCGATAATGGGCAACTCTGTCGATCCCTGCACAAGAATATGACACAAATACACACTACAAAAATGTTGACACCAGCATATATACACCAGCAACAAAATGCTAGCAGCAGTAGCAACAACAAAATGCACCAGATGGCAAGGAGCATGCAACAGCTAGCTAGCACCACCAGCTAGCAGCAGCATCAGCATCAACAATATAATTCACTAAGTGCTTCTCCAGGTGCTGCCCACAAAAACAATGGATAAATATATCACTCAGGTAATCAGCACATTAGTTACAATTTACCAAAAGTACACCAAGTAGCAGCAGCAAGCTAGTAGCACCATCCAACAGCACCTAGTAGCAGCCAGTAGCAGCAGCAGCCTGCAAGCTAGCAGTAGCACCAAGCTAGCAGCCAGCAAGCTAGCAGCAGCAAGGTAGCAGCAGCCTGCAAGCTAGCAGTAGCACCAAGCTAGCAGCCAGCAAGCTAGCAGTAGCACCAAGCTAGCAGCCAACTAACAACAGCAGAGGACGAGGAAGGTGTTGCTCACCGTGGGTCGCGGGGAGTCACGGAGAGCTAACGTGTTGCTCTAGGATGAGGAAGATGCGAGGGCGGCGGTCAGAGCTCAACTTTGCCAGTATCCTAAAACGAGAAGAAGAAATCATCATCAATACTGTCCAAAATGTGAAGAAATTATCATACATTATCATACTGTGTTCATCATCTTCAAAAATAAATGTACAACAGGAAATCCACTAGCTATAGAAGTATATACTTAGGGTCCAGGAAATCACTCCTAGGCCAACTAAGTAGAACCAGAAAAGCAAGCAAGGCCACAAGCCAGCCATCAAATAAAGTAACCATGTATAAGCAGCAGGGCAGTAATTCCTATTATCAAAAGCACAGCTAGCAGTGCATTACCCTAACTAACTGCATTTGCAACAAAGAACTCCAATGAACTACAGAGAACCACATTTTGTGAAATCAAAATTCCTCATTTGGTTTGCATAAGGTGCACAGACTAGTTACTTAGCAATTTTCTTTTGCTTCACTAGACTATGAAGCATCTTGACAACCCCTAAGTTATCCATGTTAGCATGAACTGCTAGTAAACAGAATGTTTTTCTCTCAAAAATGTTTTAAACTAAATCATTTAAAGAAAACTAAGCTAAACTCAAATGTTTTGCATCAATGAATGCCAGTGCTCAAGTCATTATCAATAATGCTGTAGCTAACATCAAAATACAGAGTTAACATTCATCTCTGAAGACACCCAACATTTGGATTCATCTCTTAAGTCATTTCCAATAATGCTGTTACATTTGCAACAAAACAAATGTGCAAAAAAGAACTACTGCAAGGACAAGCTACATTTGCAACAAAAAGGGGTATTTACTTAGCACAACATGGTAACCAAAGGACAACATATTACTACCAATTAACATCATCCAAGTCTTAATTCATGTGTTAATTCAAACAACTTGGTCTTGAACTGAAATCCAAGCAAGCTTGAGCGCACGAATTACAACACAAGGATCATAAATCGCAAGAAGGTCTGCCAGAAAAAGGTAAAACCTACACCAACACAGATGTGACTTGTACATGACCTACAGAATAGGCTGTGACCAATAATCACACCATAAGGTGCTAAAAGATGACTGCGGCATTCTAACAAAATGGTAGAGGGGCAACCATACTTTATGCCACAAACACAGAGACTAGTAGAATCAAAGTAGAGTAATTGGCAGTTGAACATAAATTAAACCTCGGAGATTTTTTGCGCGACAGACATATATGATGGGTTGTTTACTTAGCACAGCATGGTATCCTCAGTACACCACCAAATTCTTAATTCAAACACCCTGGAATCACTTTCTAACTTAAGTAAACACTGAAACATCCTGAAATGGCTTCCCCACGGAGTAGCCGGCCGGGATATCCCCTGCTTAATCCCCGCCGCTGCGATACCAACACTGACAGGTACCCTAAGCGGCAATATTCGGTTCAATTCATCTACTAACCTCAGGAATCTAGGTTGTGAAGTGTAAATTTCGGTGGCAATAGTAGTGTACTGGTACAGAACCTTTAAACAATGTACACTAGGAGTAATGGCGCTAATTTAATATAATCAGGAAGTGCGAAGTGAGTACTGTAGTTGAGATCTGGGGATCGATACTGACCTCGCCGGAATTCGCCGTAGTGGGGACGGGCCTGGTCGTCTGCGGCGCTCCGCTCGACCTCGAAGAACTCCTCGAGCGGGTTCTGCGCCTTCCTGACCACCGACGTCGAGGTGGCCTGGTTCTTCGGCGGCGGCGCGATGCTTTCCGTGTCGAGGGCGCTCGGGAGGCGGCTCTTCTCCACAGGGGATCTGGCCACCGGGGTTGAGGAGGGGGCGTTGCTCAGGGGAGGGGTAGCGGCCACCGGTGGGAGGTGGCGTCGCTCAGGGGAGGCAGTGGCGCAGATCGAGGGACGGCGGCGTCGCTCAGGGGAAGAAGGGAGAGGAGGCAGTGGCGTCGCTCAGGGGAAGAAGGGGATTTTCTGCTAAGTCCCGATTCCCCTTAGCAATAGCGCACCTCTAGGGGTGCGCCACTATGAGGCTTAGCAATGGCGCACCTCTAGGGGTGCGCCACTGCCTCTTTAGGTTTAGGTCAAAAGGCGCGCGGCACCTACAGTTGACAAGAACCGCACTGTACCCTAATGGCTAGCTCCCCCTGTTTGGTTTACCCTGGCCGGCCAGGTTCGAACCCTGGCGGCCCCATTTTTTTTCCTTTTTTTAAAATTGATTTAACACTATAATAAATAGCACAATACACCAACATAAAAGGCATAAATAATTATAATTATGTAGAATATTTAAAATACTATAGAATCTAGAAAATATCCAAAAATATGAATTATATGTCTATTTTGATCGGTACAATGTGTAGATTAACAATATGACGAGCGCCCGCACTCATCACTCCCACAAGGGGAGCGCGTGCGTACGAGGGAGCAGAGGGAAAGGCAGATTTGGGCGGCGGAAAGGGGAGCGCCTTTTTCCTTGTGGGAGTGATGAGTGTTGCGGGTGCGGGAGGGAATCTCCGGGAGATTGCTGCCGGTGGTAGGGGCGGTGCTCCACCACCGCTGAGCGCGCGTGATGGGTGTGGCAGGCACGCCACGAATGGAACAGTGGCTCGCTACAGGACTCGGGAGGGAAAAGGTGGAGCCGACCGCACCGTGGCGGTGACAGGGAGGGAGGAGGCGGAACGGGGTTTGGACGTGCGAACCTCGAGGCCGGCGGCGATGCGATCCGGCGGTGGAGCTGGGGACGAGGGGACGGTGGTGACGCCGCCGCGAGCGAGGGGATGCGCCGGCCGATGGCGATGCGAAGGTCGTATCGTTCCGGATCTTTCTGCGCTCTTCTTCTCCTTGGCAGCGGTGTGTTTCCCTTGTTCTGTTGGTGGGTAACGTGGCCTTGTTGTGTTCGGTCGGTGATGGACTCTCCGTGGTAGGGTGCGAGCCGGTCCGTCTCATCTCGACGGACGCACTTTTTAGATTCTATAGTAGAATAATTATAATTATGTAGAATATTTAAAATACTATAGAATCTAGAAAATAATTATAATTATGTAGAATATTTAAAATAATTATAATTATGTAGAATATTTAAAATACTGCTAGGGTGACATAGCAATGGCGCACTGCTGTGTGGTGCGCCACTGCTAAGCCTCTCATCTCTAAATGGGCTCTGCCCACCCCCCTAGCAGTGGCGCATATAACGATATGCGCCATAGGTAACTTATGTAGCAGTGGCGCACCACATAAGTGCGCCATTGCTAAGCCTATCATCTCTAAACGGGCTCTGGACACGTCCTAGCAGTGGCGCACCTCAAGAACGTGCGCCATAGGTAAGGAATGTAGCAGTGGCGCACCACAGAGACGTGCGCCACTACTAGTTTGGGGGAGGAGCTGGACTCCTGTCACCACTTACTTATGGCGCACCACAATCTTGGTGCGCCACTACTACTTTTGTAACAGTGGCCCACCGTTTTGTGGTGCGCCACTGCTAAGTAGTAGTGGTGCACGGCAGTCATGGTGCGCCACTGCTGGCAGTCTTACGGCTAGGCCTTTTCCTAGTAGTGCCGACATCATACGTCTAGGGTTTATCGTTTTTATTGCAGAGACAATCATGCCATGCTATGCAATCTTTGCCATCCCGCTGCTGTACAATCTTTTGCGTAGACAATTGTTTGTCGAAACACTTAACTGAACTAATTCTAGCCATTGCAGAAAACAGCCTGACGAGCTACAGTGAACAACGACATTGCTTCAGACTTTTATTCCTCAGTTTCAGAGGGAAGCAGAGTTTGATCTATAACAAATGTTTGCTGTTTTCTATGGATCTAGTTAGTTTGCACGTGTTTCCCAAATCAATGTGTCAATTAACTCTACATCTAGGAGGTTGATCAGGTCCAAAGGCTATCAACCAAACTACAAAACAATTGACCCATATCTAGGTGATCACAAAACATACTTCCTTTTAAATTCTTTTCTGATTCTAATTTTGTAACCTCAATGATGCTTTTGGTGCGCATGTGCGTTAGTAACTGAGACTAGGGATTAATCAGGTAGAAATGGTGCATCCTAATTATGACTTCAAACTAAAGTAGAGGGACTTGGCTGCATCTCATTGAAACTTATTTGTTACGAGTAGATATCTAAAAGCACATGATGTCCCTTAGCCTGGCATATGCCCCCTCTTATGTTTTGTTCGCCGACATCTTACGTAGACTCTTATGTTTTCAATCATTTGCTGCTGTACAATATTTTGCAAAGACAATTATTTGCTGTTTTCTATGGAATTGGCCCCCTCTTATGTTTTGTTCACGCTCCGCTCTTCCGATTATTTCAGCGCAGACAGAAAACCCGTCAAGCCGGCATATGAGCTTGTCAAGGAGAAACAAATGCATGAAAATGTAGAATGCATGGAAAAAAGCTTTGGCTGAAAGATTTGGACCTGGCCACAAAAATCAGCAGGAATTCTCTAGTTTTGCACGTTCATTAGTGTATGGTGGGATACAAATAGGAACTAGTAACAATCTAAAGGACACAGACTGCGAAGAGAAGGAGGTCGAAGAGGACCCTTCGTACGAACCGAATCCAGAAGAGATAGCTACTGCTGAAGATGATCTTCATTCAGAAGAGGATCAGCGCACTGTCGGCAAAACTTCAGCTCAGGTCTGTGGAACTATGTCTGAACTATGATAGCAAATACGTACATGCTAAATGTTTCCTACTAATGTAGCCTCTACTTTGCTTGCAGATAGTTGCTTCTTCTGCAACAGTTGCACAGAAGAAGCGATCCAGACCTGAAGTTGCACCATCCAACATTGCAACAAGATCAATGGCAACAACTGAACCTGAAGCTGGGTCATCTGATGAGCCGACGGCCACTGCTGGTCAGAACACTGAAGGAGCACCCTCACCTAACCAGATCATGACATCTGGAGGCAGCAACTCATCTCCTGAGGACAATCAAATTGTAAACTTTCAGCCGCAAGGTATGAAAGTTTGTAAAAACTAAACACTGTACCGCATATTTTCATATAAAAGAGAATCATTTCATATCTCTTATTTCAGAGACATTGACAACATCTGGCGGTAGTAAGAGAAAGAGAGGTGGACGCAGACCTACCATGGGCCATGGACTACATGAGTACACAAGAAGACATGGTGGCAATAAGATGCCAATTGAATTCTCTGCTGGTGTCAGGAGACCCAAGGATTATATCCAGTCAGCAAAGCTGAGCAGTGAGGTTGGTATTCACATCCGTGAGAAAATGCCGCTTGCAACACACTGGACACAGTACAAGAAAGATGAAACTCTCAAGCATGTCATTCCTCATGCTATAAGTACAGTAGCGGGGAGTCCTGTACAATCTTGGTTTAACCTAATTAGTATGCTACATGATCAACTATCTAAGAATCTACTGATTAATGCATCACTATTTTGCAGGGAAAGTTTAGTATGGACAAAAATGATGAGGTGGCTCAAGATGTGTGCACTGATATGCTGCAAGTTAGTATTCGGCAGTTCCGATATAGGCTTAAAAAGGAGTATTGGCCGAAAATTAAAAATCTCACACTGGAGCAAGCATATCTGAAGAAGCCAGATCATGTAGAAGAGAAAAGCTGGAAAGAACTGGTGAAGAGATGGTTTGATGAGAAGTACCAGGTACATAAACGTTATTCCTTTCAATAACAAATACCTCAATTCTTACATTTCTCTTATCTGGATAAATAAAATGCATGTACTGAACATAGGTAGTGTGTGTAAAAAATGGAAAGAACAGAGAAGCTGTGAAACAGTTCCATACCACTGGATCTCGAAGCTATGTTGCTCACTGGGAACTTATAGTAAGTGTTCTGAATGTCCCCATACAGTTCATACTTCTGTCATACACAGTGTACAATGGTAATGTGCATTCTACATTTTTTCAAGCAGAAGGCTAAGCAGCAGGAAGAAGAAACCTCTCCAATTGAATTTTTTAGAATCACACACACTAACAAGGATAACATTATGAGTGTTGAAGCAAAAAGTGCATATGTAAGAAATATTTCATATTAGCACAATATAATATAATCCAGTTTTGTATGTTGTCCATGCAATGATTGTAATCTTTATGCAGGATAAAATGGTGGCAAAAAAACGGCGCCACGCAATGAAGATGAACCTGATTTGACTGATTTGCAAATTGTTCAGCTAGTTCTGAGCGAGAAAATCCCATCCACCACCTGCAATAGCACATTCCTACCAAGATTGGGCGTCTCAACAAGCTCCAGGAAGTCTTCTGTCTCAGCTACACGCATCCGAGAGCTACAACAAAGACTGGCAGATCAAGAGCAGAACTCCATACAGGCAGCTGAAAGGTATCACAGTGAGATGCAGGCAAGACTGCAAGAACAAGATCAAAAATTTGAAGAGATCAGGAAGAAGCAGGAGGAAGAACTTGAAGCTCTGAAGAAAGCCCAAGAAGAAAAGACTCTGGCTTTTGAAAAGAGGCAGAGAGAAACGGATGCCGTGCTTAATTTGCTCTTGAGGACATCCCAGCCACCATCCATGTCTGAATCCCAGGGCAACCGATCTATTGCACCACCATCCTACAACATTATTAATCATAGGTCTTTTAATTTCTTTGTGTTCTAATTGTAGTTTTTCTTATGAATCTTTCGGTCTGTGAGAGACATATATACTTCTTGTGCCACCATTTATGCATGATATTTATTGTCTATTTTTTCATATTTCGCCAGTTTTTTTGTTTTCCCAAATTTCGCAAATAATTCAAATGCTCTCAAATTTTGTCAAATTCAAAAGGTGACGGAAAATGTCACAACGTCACTATTAAATGAAACCACGTGGCACCAATTTCTGGTCCCACTTGTCAGAATTTGTGGGTCCCACCAGTCAGCATTATTGGGACCCATATGTCGGCAACAACATGGTCCCACTTGTCTGAATTTTGTGGATCCCACCGGTCAGAATATTGAGGGTCCAGCTTGTCATAATATTTTGTGGGTCCCACCATGTCAGCGCCGTCGGACCATGTTGTCAGAAGCCAAATGGGACCCACATGTAAGGCCACTTATGCTTTTTTTGGACCAATCAGAAACTTCCCAAGATTTAGATATTGACGAAAGTTGAAATTTTTCGTGACAAACCTGTCTGTCAACAATAAACCTTCGATGTTGACGAATTTGCAGGTCGTCACCATCAAACATTTGACGTTGACGAAAAAATGTATACCGTCACCCCCGATATTTTATGACGGAGCTTCCTTGACGAACCCCATGACGATCAAATTTCGTCACCGCGAAGTAATCCTTGACAAAAACTGGCCTTCAAATGACGAAAGTGATTTGTCAAAAAAAATGTTTTCCTTTGTAGTGGGTGAACCACCGGGGCATCCCCAAGCTTAGAGCTTTCACTCTCCTTGATCATATTGTATCATCCTCTTGAAAACTTCCTCCACACCAAACTCAAAACAACTCATTAGAGGGTTAGTGCACAATCAAAATTCACATGTTCAGAGGTGACATAATCATTCTTAATACTTCTGGACATTGCACAAAGCTACTGAAAGTTAATGGAATAGAAAAATCCATCAAGCATAGCAAAATAGGCAATGCGAAATAAAAGGCAGAATCTGTCAAAATAGAATAGTCCGTAAAGACGAATTTCTAAGAGGCACCAGAATTGCTCAAATGAAAATTCTCAAATTTAACGAAAGTTGCGTACATATCTGAGGATCACTCACGTAAATTGGCATAATTTTCTGAGTTACCTACAGAGAATTAGGCCCAGATTCGTGACAGCAAGAAATCTGTTTCTGCGCAGTAATCCAAATCTAGTATGAACCTTACTATCAAAGACTTTACTTGGCACAACAATGCAACAAAACTAAGATAAGGAGAGGTTTCTACAGTAGTAACAACTTCCAAGACTCAAATATAAAACAAAAGTGCAGTAGTAAAATCATGGGTTATCTCCCATAAGCGCTTTTCTTTAACGTCTTTCAGCTAGGCGCAAAAAGATTGAATCAAGTGTTATCAAGAGATGAAGCGTTGGATGCTCCGTTATCTATAGTGGTATTAAGAGCCTTGTCAATTTTAGGCCTATATTGGTTTTTTAGTTTAGGCATCTTAGAGACATACATGAACTTTTGCTCCTTACCCACATAAGCTTTCTCCTTAAATTTAATAGAAGAAAAAGTTGAACCCAATGTTCCCATAGCCTCTTCAAGTTCACTAATCCTTTGGGTTTGATTATCATGAATATCACAAGCTTCTAAGATGGTAATTCTCTCATTAATTCCACCTAGAGATTTATCAAGTTTATCAGTGCTATTAAGTAATTCTCCCAGTTTAGTCTAAATACTTGGAAGTTTTGCTCTATAGTTTCCAACTTTTTCATGACATCTTCAAGAGAGGTTTCAATTTTAACTTCATTAACAGGTGGTATTCCAAATAGACTCTCAATAATGCAACTAGCTTCTAAGGCAGGAGTACTTAGAAAGTTATCTCCCGCGAGACGATCAAGAACATACCTATTCCAGCTAGAGATACCAACATAAAAAATTCCTGAGTAGGATAGTGGTGGAGTGTTTCTTAGTGCACCTATTATGGGCATCACTAATTCTATACCAAGCATCTTTTAAACATTCTCCCCCTTGTTGCTTAAACGAACGAACTTCAACTTCAGGATTACTCATTTTAGCAATAGTAAATAAAGCAAACTAGATAAAGTAAATGCAAGTAACTAATTTTTTTGTGTTTTTAATATGGAGAACATGATAGCAAATAAAGTAAAACTAGCAACTAATTTTTTTGTGTTTTGTTTTAGTGCAGCAAACAAAGTAGTAAATAAAAAGTAAAGCAAGACAAAAACAAAGTAAAGATATTGGAGGTGGAGACTCCCCATGCAGCGTGTCTTAATCTCCCCGGCAACGGCGCCAGAAAACAGTCTTGATACGCGTACAGCACGCGACCGTTGGGAACCCCAAGAGGAAGGTGTGATGCGTACATCGGCAAGTTTTCCCTCAGTAAGAAACCAAGGTTTATCGAACCAGTAGGAGCCAAGAAGCACGTTGAAGGTTGATGGCGGCGGAGTGTAGTGCGGCGCAACACTAGGGATTCCGGCGCCAACGTGGAACCTGCACAACACAACCAAAGTACTTTGTCCCAACGTAACAGTGAGGTTGTCAATCTCACCGGCTTGCCGTAACAAAGGATTAGATGTATAGTGTGGATGATGATTGTTTGCAGAAAACAGTAGAACGAATATTGCAGTAGATTGTATTCGATGTAAAGAATGGACCGGGGTCCACAGTTCACTAGAGGTGTCTCTCCGATAAGAATAAGCATGTTGGGTGAACAAATTACAGTTGGGCAATTGACAAATAAAGAGGGCATGACCATGCACATACATATTATGATGAGTATTGTGAGATTTAATTGGGCATTACGACAAAGTACATAGACCGCTATCCAGCATGCATCTATGCCTAAAAAGTCCACCTTCAGGTTATCATCCGAACCCCCTCCAGTATTAAGTTGCTAACAACAGACAATTGCATTAAGTATTGCGTGTAATGTAATCAGTAACTACGTCCTCGAACATAGCACCAATGTTTTATCCCTAGTGGCAACAGCACATCCATAATCTTAGAGATTTCTATCACTTCCCCAGATTCACGGAGACATGAACCCAGTATCGAGCATAAATACTCCCTCTTGGAGTTACAAGCATCTACTTGGCCAGAGCATCTACTAGTAACGGAGAGCATGCAAGATCATAAACAACACATAGATATAACTTTGATAATCAACATAACAAGTATTCTCTATTCATCGGATCCCAACAAATGCAACATATAGAATTACAGATAGATGATCTTGATCATGTTAGGCAGCTCACAAGACCCGACAATTAAGCACAATGGGGAGAAGACAACCATCTAGCTACTGCTATGGACCCATAGTCTAGGGGTAGACTACTCACACATCACTCCGGAGGCGACCATGGCGGCGTAGAGTCCTCCGGGAGATGATTCCCCTCTCCGGCAGGGTGCCGGAGGCGATCTCCTGAATCCCCCGAGATGGGATTGGCGGCGGCGGCGTCTCTGGAAGGTTTTCCGTATCGTGGCTCTCGGTACTGGGGGTTTCGCGACGGAGGCTTTAAGTAGGCGGAAGGGCAGGTCAGGGGGCCACACGAGGGGCCCACACCATAGGGCCGCGCGGCTAGGGCAGGGGCCGCGCCGCCCTAGGGTTTGGCCGCCTCGTGGCCCCACTTCGTCTCCTCTTCGGTCTTCTGGAAGCTTCGTGGCAAAATAGGACCCTGGGCGTTGATTTCGTCCAATTCCGAGAATATTTCGTTACTAGGATTTCTGAAACCAAAAACAGCAGAAAACAAAGAATCGGCACTTCGGCATCTTGTTAATAGGTTAGTTCCAGAAAATGCACGAATATGACATAAAGTGTGCATAAAACATGTAGATATCATCAATAATGTGGCATGGAACATAAGAAATTATCGATACGTCGGAGACGTATCAGCATCCCCAAGCTTAGTTCTGCTCGTCCCGAGCAGGTAAAACGATAACAAAGATAATTTCTGGAGTGACATGCCATCATAACCTTGATCATACTATTTGTAAAGCATATGTTGTGAATGCAGCAATCAAAACAATGTATATGACATGAGTAAACAAGTGAATCATATAGCAAAGACTTTTCATGAATAGTATTTCAAGACAAGCATCAATAAGTCTTGCATAAGAGTTAACTCATAAAGCAATAAATCAAAGTAAAGGTATTGAAGCAACACAAAGGAAGATTAAGTTTCAGCGGTTGCTTTCAACTTGTAACATGTATATCTCATGGATATTGTCAACATAGAGTAATATAATAAGTGCAATATGCAAGTATGTAGGAATCAATGCACAGTTCACACAAGTGTTTGCTTCTTGAGGTGGAGAGAAATAGGTGAACTGACTCAACAATGAAAGTAAAAGAATGGTCCTCCATAGAGGAAAAGCATCGATTGCTATATTTGTGCTAGAGCTTTGATTTTGAAAACATGAAACAATTTTGTCAACGGTAGTAATAAAGCATATGTATCATGTAAATTATATCTTAAAAGTTGCAAGCCTCATGCATAGTATACTAATAGTGCCCGCACCTTGTCCTAATTAGCTTGGACTACCGGATCATCGCAATGCACATGTTTTAACCAAGTGTCACAAAGGGGTACCTCTATGCCGCCTGTACAAAGGTCTAAGGAGAAAGCTCGCATTGGATTTCTCGCTATTGATTATTCTCAACTTAGACATCCATACCGGGACAACATAGACAACAGATAATGGACTCCTCTTTTATGCATAAGCATGTAACAACAATTAATAATTTTCTCATATGAGATTGAGGATATATGTCCAAAATTGAAACTTCCACCATGAATCATGGCTTTAGTTAGCGGCCCAATGTTCTTCTCTAACAATATGCATGCTTAACCATAAGGTGGTAGATCTCTCTTACTTCAGACAAGACGGACATGCATAGCAACTCACATGATATTCAACAAAGAATAGTTGATGGCGTCCCCAGAAACATGGTTATCGCACAACAAGCAACTTAATAAGAGATAAAGTGCATAAGTACATATTAAATACCACAATAGTTTTTAAGCTATTTGTCCCATGAGCTATATATTGCAAAGGTGAATGATGGAATTTTAAAGGTAGCACTCAAGCAATTTACTTTGGAATGGCGGAGAAATACCATGTAGTAGGTAGGTATGGTGGACACAAATGGCATAGTGGTTGGCTCAAGGATTTTGGATGCATGAGAAGTAATCCCTCTCGATACAAGGTTTAGGCTAGCAAGGTTATTTGAAACAAACACAAGGATGAACCGGTGCAGCAAAACTCACATAAAAGACATATTGTAAACATTATAAGAATCTACACCGTCTTCCTTGTTGTTCAAACTCAATACTAGAAATTATCTAGACCTTAGAGAGACCAAATATGCAAACCAAATTTTAGCATGCTCTATGTATTTCTTCATTAATGGGTGCAAAGTATATGATGCAAGAGCTTAAACATGAGCACAACAATTGCCAAGTATCACATTATCCAAGACATTATAGCAATTACTACATGTATCATTTTCCAATTCCAACCATATAACAATTTAACGAAGAAGAAACTTCGCCATGAATATTATGAGTAAAGCCTAAGACATACTTATCCATATGCTACAGCGGAGCGTGTCTCTCTCCCATACAGTGAATGCTAGGATCCATTTTATTCAAACAAAACAAAAACAAAAACAAACCGACGCTCCAAGAAAAGCACATAAGATGTGATGGAATAAAAATATAGTTTCAGGGGAGGAACCTGATAATGTTGTCGATGAAGAAGGGGATGCCTTGGGCATCCCCAAGCTTAGACGCTTGAGTCTTCTTAGAATATGCAGGGGTGAACCACCGGGGCATCCCCAAGCTTAGAGCTTTCACTCTCCTTGATCATATTGCATCATACTCCTCTCTTGATCCTTGAAAACTTCCTCCACACCAAACTTAGAACAACTCATTAGAGGATTAGTGGACAATAAAAATTAACATGTTCAGAGGTGACACAATCATTCTTAACACTTCTGGATATTGCATAAAGCTACTGGACATTAATGGATCAAAGAAATTCATCCAACATAGCAAAAGAGGCAATGCAAAATAAAAGGCAGAATATGTCAAAACAGAACAGTTCGTATTGACGAATTTTATCGAGGCACCAGACTTGCTCAAATGAAAATGCTCAAATTGATTGAAAGTTGCGTACATATCTGAGGATCACTCACGTAAATTGGCATAATTTTCTGAGTTACCTACAGAGAAAACAGCCCAGATTCGTGACAGCAAAGAAATCTGTTTCTGCGCAGTAATCCAAATCTAGTATGAACTTTACTATCAACGACTTTACTTGGCACAACAAAACACTAAACTAAGATAAGGAGAGGTTGCTACAGTAGTAAACAACTTCCAAGACACAAAATAAAAACAAGGTACTATAGTAAAAACATGGGTTGTCTCCCATAAGCGCTTTTCTTTAACGCCTTTTAGCTAGGCGCAGAAAGTGTGTATCAAGTATTATCAAGAGACGAAGTGTCAACATCATAATTTGTTCTAATAATAGAATCAAAAGGTAACTTCATTCTCTTTCTAGGGAAGTGTTCCATACCTTTCTTGAGAGGAAATTGATATTTTATATTACCTTCCTTCATATCAATGATAGCACCAACAGTTCGAAGAAAAGGTCTTCCCAATATAATGGGACAAGATGCATTGCATTCAATATCCAAGACAACAAAATCAACGGGGACAAGGTTATTGTTAACGGTAATGCGAACATTATCAACTTTCCCCAAAGGTTTCTTTGTAGAATGATCAGCAAGATTAACATCCAAATAACAATTTTTCAGCGGTGGCAAGTCAAGCATATTATAAATTTTCTTAGGCATAACGGAAATACTTGCACCAAGATCACATAAAGCATTACAATCAAAACCTTTAACCTTCATCTTAATGATGGGCTCCCAACCATCCTCTAGCTTTCTAGGAATAGAGGCTTCGCGCTCTAGTTTCTCTTCTCTAGCTTTTATGAGAGCATTTGTAATATGTTGCGTGAAAGCCAAATTTATAGCACTAGCATTAGGGCTTTTAGCAAGTTTTTGCAAGAACTTTATAACTTCAGAGCTGTGGCAATCATCAAAATTCAAACCATTATAATCTAAAGCAATGGGATCATCATCCCCAATATTGGAAAAAATTTCAGCAGTTTTATCACAAGCAGTTTCAGCAGTTTTAGCAATTTCAGGCAGTTTCTCGCGCTTTGCATTAGAAGTGGAAACATTGCTAACACCAATTCTTTTATTATTAATAGTAGGAGGTGCAGCAACATGTGTAGCATTAGCATTACTAGTCGTGGTAATAGTCCAACTTTAGCTACATTCTTCTCTTTAGCTAGTTTTTCATTTTCTTCTCTATCCCACCTAGCACGCAGTTCAGCCATTAATCTTATATTCTCATTAATTCTAACTTGGATGGCATTTGCTGTAGTAACAATTTTATTTTCAATATCCCTATTAGGCATAACTTTCGATTTCAAAAGATCAACATCAGCAGCAAGCCTATCGACTTTAGAAGCAAGTATATCAATTTTCCCAAGCTTTTCTTCAACAGATTTGTTAAAAGCAGTTTGTGTACTAATAAATTCTTTAAGCATGGCTTCAAGTCCAGGGGGTGAATTCCTATTATTGTTGTAAGAATTCCCATAAGAATTACCATAGCCGTTGCCATTATTATAAGGATATGGCCTATAGTTGTTACTAGAATTGTTCCGGTAAGCATTGTTGTTGAAATTATTATTTTTAATGAAATTTACATCAACATGTTCTTCTTGTGCAACCAATGAAGCTAACGGAACATTATTAGGATCGACATTTGTCCTATCATTCACAAGCATAGACATAATAGCATCAATCTTATCACTCAAGGAAGAGGTTTCTTCGACAGAATTTACCTTCTTACCTTGTGGAGCTCTTTCCGTGTGCCATTCAGAGTAATTGATCATCATATTATCAAGAAGCTTTGTTGCTTCACCAAGAGTGATGGACATAAAGGTACCTCCAGCAGCTGAATCCAATAAATTCCGCGAAGAAAAATTTAGTCCTGCATAGAAGGTTTGGATGATCATCCAAGTAGTCAGTCCATGGGTTGGGCAATTTTTAACCAGAGATTTCATTCTTTCCCATGCTTGTGCAACATGCTCAGTATCCAATTGTTTAAAATTCATTATGCTACTCCTCAAAGATATAATTTTAGCAGGGGGATAATATCTACCAATAAAAGCATCCTTGCATTTAGTCCAGGAATCAATACTATTCTTAGGCAGAGATAGCAACCAATCTTTAGCTCTTCCTCTTAATGAGAAAGGGAACAATTTTAATTTTATAATGTCACCATCTACATCTTTATACTTTTGCATTTCACATAGTTCAACAAAATTATTGAGATGGGCAGCAGCATCATCAGAACTAACACCAGAAAATTGCTCTCGCATAACAAGATTTAGTAAAGCAGGTTTAATTTCAAAGAATTCTGCTGTAGTAGCAGGTGGAGCAATAGGTGTGCATAAGAAATCATTATTATTTGTGGTTGTGAAGTCACACAACTTAGTATTTTCAGGAGTGGCCATTTTAGCAGGAGTAAATAAAGCAAACTAGATAAAGTAAATGTGAGTAACTAATTTTTTTGTGTTTTTGATATAGTAAACAAGATAGCAAATAAAGTAAAACTAGCAACTAATTTTTTTGTATTTTGATTTAGTGCAGCAAACAAAGTAGTAAATAAAACTAAGCAAGACAAAAACAAAGTAAAGAGATTGGGATGTGGAGACTCCCCTTGCAGCGTGTCTTGATCTCCCCGGCAACGGCGCCAGAAAAAGAGCTTGATACGCGTACAGCACGCGTCCGTTGGGAACCCCAAGAGGAAGGTGTGATGTGTACAGCGGCAAGTTTTCCCTCAGTATGAAACCAAGGTTTATCGAACCAGTAGGAGCCAAGAAGCACGTTGAAGGTTGATGGCGGCGGGATGTAGTGCGGCGCAACACCAGGGATTCCGGCGCCAACGTGGAACCTGCACAACACAAACCAAGTACTTTGCCCCAACGAAACAGTGAGGTTGTCAATCTCACCGGCTTGCTGTAACAAAGGATTAGATGTATAGTGTGGATGATGATTGTTTGCAGAAAAACAAGAAAACAAGTATTGCAGTAGATTGTATTTCAGTATAGAGAATTGGACCGGGGTCCACAGTTCACTAGAGGTGTCTCTCCCATAAGATAAACAGCATGTTGGGTGAACAAATTACAGTTGGGCAATTGAAAAATAAAGAGGGCATGACCATGCACATACATATTCTGATGAGTATTGTGAGATTTAATTGGGCATTACGACAAAGTACATAGACCGCTATCCAGCATGCATCTATGCCTAAAAAGTCCACCTTCAGGTTATCATCCGAACCCCTCCGCATTAAGTTGCTAACAACAGATAATTGCATTAAGTATTGCACGTAATGTAATCGGTAACTACGTCCTCGAACATAGCACCAATGTTTTATCCCTAGTGGCACAAAGACATCCATAATCTTAGAGATTTCTGTCACTTCCCCAGATTCACGGAGACATGAACCCACTATCGAGCATAAATACTCCCTCTTGGAGTTACAAGCATCTACTTGGCCAGAGCATCTACTAGTAACGGAGAGCATGCAAGATCATAAACAACACATAGATATAACTTTGATAATCAACATAACAAGTATTCTCTATTCATCGGATCCCAACAAACGCAACATATAGAATTACAGATAGATGATCTTGATCATGTTAGGCAGCTCACAAGACCCGACAATTAAGCACAATGGGGAGAAGACAACCATCTAGCTACTGCTATGGACCCATAGTCCAGGGATAGACTACTCCCACATCACTCCGGAGGCGACCATGGCGGCGTAGAGTCCTCCGGGAGATGATTCCCCTCTCCGGCAGGGTGCCGGAGGCGATCTCCTGAATCCCCCTAGATGGGATTGGCGGCGGCGGCGTCTCTGGAAGGTTTTCCGTATCGTGGCTCTCGGTACTTGGGGTTTCGCGACAGAGGCTTTAAGTAGGCGGAAGGGCAGGTCAGGGGGCCACACGAGGGGCCCACACCATAGGGCCGCGCGGCCAGGGCAGGGGCCGCGCCGCCCTAGGGTTTGGCCGCCTCGTGGCCCCACTTCATCTCCTCTTCGGTCTTCTGGAAGCTTCGTGGCAAAATAGGACCCTGGGCGTTGATTTCGTCCAATTCCGAGAATATTTCGTTACTAGGATTTCTGAAACCAAAAACAGCAGAAAATAGCAACTGGCACTTCGGCATCTTGTTAATAGGTTAGTTCCAGAAAATGCACGAATATGACATAAAGTGTGCATAAAACATGTAGATATCATCAATAATGTGGCATGGAACATAAGAAATTATCGATACGTCGGAGACGTATCAGGGCCCTGGTTGTTTGACTAGTCAACTTGCATTAAATTTCATGAGCCTAAAATCTGATATCAATGATACACAATTACATACACAAATAAAATAACTAGGAAAATTACAAGGCAATTAATGTGCCCAAATAAAAAAATTACATAGAATCATTGAGGACTTCTATTAGCATCATCAATAACACGTTGACATTTGGCAATCGCCTTGATTGAATCTTGTGTACTCTTGGTCAACATATCAGCTACAGACCTTAAAGCACCAATACCATGTCTTTTATAAAGTACAGCCTTGAGATGTTCACTGTTTGATGAAAAGAATGGTCTAGGTTGACGGCTATGAGAGGATGCATCAGAACAAAGATCAGAACTTTTTGTGGGCCTCTCTTCTAATGAAGATTGCTTCATCAGAACTGCATTCTGATAATAATGCAAAAAGAGTTAAACGATGAACTATGCAAACATGTATTAAGCATTGTCGATATGAGATAGTCACAAGTACTAAGCGCAGACTTACATTATATCGTTGCATAGGCTCACGCCGGAACCTTTTTTGCGCTCTATCTTCTACTAAGGACTTCTTCATTACAACTGCATTCTAGTAATATTGCAAACATAGTTACAACAGTGAACTATTCAAACATTTATTATGCAATGTAGATATAAGATAATAACAAGTTGCATAAATAAGGCAATGTATGGAACTTGTACTAAGCAGACTTACATCATAATGTTGCACAGGGTCGCTTTGGCGACTATCTTCTAATGATGACTGCTTCACTAAAACTGCATTCTGGTAATATTGCAAAAATAGTTACAACAATTAACTATTCAAACATGTATTACGCAATGTAGAGATCAGATAACAGCATGTAGCAGAACATACTGGCTCGCTGCAGGTCCTTCTCTTGCGTGCACTAGTCGTGGTCGACATGCCCGTCATTTTAGGTTCAGCCATCAAGTGAAATGCTAATCCTCCTGCTCCATTGTCCTTAATCTGTGTTTAGATATCACATTTAAGACCAAGTCAGCTGGTTTCAAATAACAAAAAACTTGAGCTGCCAAATGAATAAGCCAATATTTACCAGATATCAGATTAAAACCAACTAGATGTTGCTTTGCATGAGATACGAATTTCAAACATTCAGATTTAGAGTAGGGTAATGCCAAGGTTTTCCACATAAAGTAAACTGGCATTAAGAATGACCAAATGTCAGGTTCAAATCACCTTCGCAGTTGCTCCAAGACAAGCATATCAAATAGGCAGAAACATAGTAAAGCATGGATGGCATTGCTATGGCAGGGTTCCAAGTGTTTATCTCTTGCATAAGGAACAATGCATAAAGGTTATAGATAATAACGGAAGTAAACTGCCAAAGTTACCAACCAAGAACTCAGATTCCAACCTTCCCTTGCGTCCCCGCTGTTAATGTTGGATATTCTAATAAGTGGTTCGCATGATCAATCCCTAGGAAAAATAACATTGACAAGTTAGTCTACGATAATACAAAGACCAGACATGCACGCAGCAATAACTATACAAGCTGTGCGACAGGAGCATTCATGGAAAAAAATAGCTATAAGCTAAAGACGAGGTATAAGAGCAAGCAGATTGGAAATGCACATAGCATGATTATAAAAGCAGTAAAAGAATAGCAGACACGAGAAAACATCTAGCGGCTAGCGGTGAGCTAATGACGTGGTATAAGAACAACCAGATTGGAAATGCCCATAGCATGACTATAAAAGGAATAACATGCAGTACAAAACAATATAAAGCAAATGAATGGGTCCCCTATAAATATGTGGATGCACACAGGTGTCAGTAGAATGAACAGGATGGTAGCGACCGGATAATGCTTTGGTACTGTACAATATTTAAACGAACTTCATGCGAAGTAACACATCAAGAAATTTAATGGCATATGAGATCTGCAAATAACTACACAAAACATGGCTAAGGAAACACCGCGATCTAACGGGCCAGCGTACTAACCAAGCTGCGGCGGGGTGGACGGGGGCGTCAACTTGCATTCCAGCGGCGGCGAACGCGGGAGACGATGAGTCGACCCTGTTTCAGTAGAAGCGGGCGTTAGTGAAGTAGATCTGGTTGGCTGGCAAGGGATTCGGTGAAGTTGATACAGCCGCTGCGTCGAGGTAGTCGGTGGAATAGATCGGCTTCTGTGGAGGGGGGGACGATGAAGTAGACACGGTTCCGTTGGAGAGGATCCGGTGCATCGACAGGAAAGGCGTTGATTGCTACGCTGTGGATGAGGTCGGCGGTGAAGCAGATCCGTCGGTGGCGAGGTCGGTGGTGAAGCAGATCCGTCGGTGGCGAGGTCAGCGGTGAAGCAGATCCGTCGGTGGCGAGGGCGGCGGGGTGATGTCTACGCCCCCTCCTTTTCCTGTAGACAGTGTTGGGCCTCCAAGAGCAGAGGTTTGTAGAACAGCAGCAAGTTTTCCCTTAAGTGGATCACCCAAGGTTTATCGAACTCAGGGAGGAAGAGGTCAAAGATATCCCTCTCATGCAACCCTGCAACCACAAAGCAAGAAGTCTCTTGTGTCCCCAACACACCTAATAGGTGCACTAGTTCGGCGAAGAGATAGTGAAATACAGGTGGTATGAATATATATGAGCAGTGGCAACGGCACCAGAAAAGTGCTTTGCCCAGACAAGAAACAAGCAAAGAGTAACGCAGCAGTAGTAACGCAGTAAAACAGTAAACAAGCAGCGATAGCAGTATTTAGGAACGAGGCCTAGGGATCATACTTTCACTAGTGGACACTCTCAACATTGATCACATAACAGAATAGATAAATGCATACTCTACACTCTCTCGTTGGATGATGAACACATTGCATAGGATTACACGAACCCTCAATGCCGGAGTTAACAAGCTCCACAATTCAATGTTCATATTTAAATAACCTTAGAGTGTAAGATAGATCAACACAACTAAACCAAGTACTAACGTAGCATGCACACTGTCACCTTCATGCTAAGAAAGGAGGCATAGATCATATCAATACTATCATAGCAATAGTTAACTTCATAATCTACAAGAGATCATAATCATAGCCTACGCCAAGTACTAACACGGATGCACACACTGTCACCATTACACCGTGCAGGAGGAATAAAACTACTTTAATAACATTGTGATGGCGTGTATTTCACACGTTCGTTGGGCAACCCCAAGAGGAAGGTATGATGCGCACAGCAGCAAGTTTTCCCTCAGAAAGAAACCAAGGTTTATCGAACCAGGAGGAGCCAAGAAGCACGTTGAAGGTTGATGGCGGCGGGATGTAGTGCGGCGCAACACCAGAGATTCCGGCGCCAACGTGGAACCTGCACAACACAACCAAAGTACTTTGCCCCAACGAAACAGTGAGGTTGTCAATCTCACCGGCTTGCTGTAACAAAGGATTAACCGTATTGTGTGGAAGATGATTGTTTGCAGAAAACAGTAGAACAGTATTGCAGTAGATTGTATTTCAGTAAAGAGAATTGGACCGGGTCCACAGGTTCACTAGAGGTGTCTCTCCCATAAGACGAACAGCATGTTGGGTGAACAAATTACAGTTGGGCAATTGACAAATAAAGAGAGCATGACCATGCACATACATATCATGATGAGTATAGTGAGATTTAATTGGGCATTACGACAAAGTACATAGACCATCATCCAACTGCATCTATGCCTAAAAAGTCCACCTTCAGGTTATCATCCGAACCCTCCAAGATTAAGTTGCTAACAACGAGACAATTGCATTAAGTATTGCGCGTAATGTAACTAGTGACTACATCCTTGAACATAGCACTAATGTTTTATCCCTAGTGGCAACAAAGCACATCCATAACCTTAGTGGTTCTTGTCACTCCTCCGCATTCACAGAGGCATGAACCCACTATCGAGCATAAATACTCCCTCTTGGAGTTACTAGCATCAACTTGGCCAGAGCATCTACTAATAACGGAGAGCATGCAAGATCATAAACAACACATAAGCATAGCTTTGATAATCAACATAACAAGTATTCTCTATTCATCGGATCCCAACAAACGCAACATATAGAATTACAGATAGATGATCTTGATCATGTTAGGCAGCTCACAAGATCCGACAATGATAGCACAATGGGGAGAAGACAACCATCTAGCTACCGCTATGGACCCATAGTCCAGGGGTAGACTACTCACACATCACACCGGAGGCGACCATGGCGGCGTAGAGTCCTCCGGGAGATGATTCCCCTCTCCGGCAGGTGCCGAGGCGATCTCCCGGATCCCCCGAGATGGGATCGGCGGCGGCGGCGTCTCCGGGAAGGTTTTCCGTATCGTGGTTCTCGCATCGGGGGGTTTCGTCACGGAGACTTTTTATAGGCGAAAGGGCAGGTCAAGAGGCGGCACGGGGGCCCCACACCACAGGGCCGCGCGGCCAAGGGGGGGGCCGCGCCGCCCTAGGGTGTGGCCCCTCCGTGGCCCCTCTTCGTCTCTCCTTCGGACTTCTGGAAGCTTCGTGAGAAAATAGGCCCCTGGGTTTTGATTTCGTCCAATTCCGAGAATATTTCCTTACTAGGATTTCTGAAACCAAAAACAGCAGAACAAAGAATCGGCACTTCGGCATATTGTTAATAGGTTAGTTCCATAAAATGCACGAATATGACATAAAGTGTGCATAAAACATGTAGATAACATCAATAATGTGGCATGGAACATAAGAAATTATCGATACGTCGGAGACGTATCAGCATCCCCAAGCTTAGTTCTGCTCGTCCCGAGCAGGTAAAACGATAACACGTATAATTTCGGAGTGACATGCCATCATAATCTTGATCATACTATTTGTAAAGCATATGTAGTGAATGCAGCGATCAAAACAATGTATATGACATGAGTAAACAAGTGAATCATAAAGCAAAGACTTTTCATGAATAGCACTTCAAGACAAGCATCAATAAGTCTTGCATAAGAGTTAACTCATAAAGCAATAATTCAAAGTAAAGGTATTGAAGCAACACAAAAGAAGATTAAGTTTCAGCGGTTGCTTTCAACTTGTAACATGTATATCTCATGGATATTGTCAACATAGAGTAATATAATAAGTGCAATAAGCAAGTATGTAGGAATCAATGCACAGTTCACACAAGTGTTTGCTTCTTGAGGTGGAGAGAAATAGGTGAACTGACTCAACATTGAAAGTAAAAGAATGGTCCTCCATAGAGGAAAAGCATCGATTGCTATATTTGTGCTAGAGCTTTGATTTTGAAAACATGAAACAATTTTGTCAACGGTAGTAATAAAGCATATGTATCATGTAAATTATATCTTACAAGTTGCAAGCCTCATGCATAGTATACTAATAGTGCCCGCACCTTGTCCTAATTAGCTTGGACTACCGGATCATCACAATGCATTGTTTTTACCAAGTGTCACAAAGGGGTACCTCTATGCCGCCTGTACAAAGGTCTAAGGAGAAAGCTCGCATTGGATTTCTCGCTATTGATTATTCTTCAACTTAGACATCCATACCGGGACAACATAGACAACAGATAATGGACTCCTCTTTTATGCATAAGCATATAACAACAATTAATAATTTTCACATTTGAGATTTGAGGATTGTTGTCCAAAACTGAAACTTCCACCATGGAACATGGCTTTAGTTAGCGGCCCAATGTTCTTCTCTAACATATGCATGCTTAACCATATGGTGGTAGATCTCTCTTACTTCAGACAAGACGAACATGCATAGCAACTCACATGAAATTCAACAAAGAGTAGTTGATGGCGTCCCCAGAAAACATGGTTATCGCACAACAAGCAACTTAATAAGAGATAAAGTGCATAATTACATATTCAATACCACAATAGTTTAAAGCTATTTGTCCCATGAGCTATATATTGCAAAGGTGAATGATGGAATTTTAAAGGTAGCACTCAAGCAATTTACTTTGGAATGGCGGAAAATACCATGTAGTAGGTAGGTATGGTGGACACAAATGGCATAGTGGTTGGCTCAAGTATTTTGGATGCATGAGAAGTATTCCCTCTCGATACAAGGTTTAGGCTAGCAAGGCTTATTTGAAACAAACACAAGGATGAACCGGTGCAGCAAAACTCACATAAAAGACATATTGAAAACATTATAAGACTCTACACCGTCTTCCTTGTTGTTCAAACTCAATACTAGAAATTATCTAGACCTTAGAGAAACCAAATATGCAAACCAAATTTTAGCATGCTCTATGTATTTCTTCATTAATGGGTGCAAAGCATATGATGCAAGAGCTTAATCATGAGCACAACAATTGCCAAGTATCACATTACCCAAGACATTTATAGCAATTACTACATGTATCATTTTCCAATTCCAACCATATAACAATTTAACGAAGGAGAAACTTCGCCATGAATACTATGAGTAGAAACCAAGGACATACTTGTCCATATGCTACAGCGGAGCGTGTCTCTCTCCCATAAAGTGAATGCTAGGATCCATTTTATTCAAACAAAACAAAAAAAAACCGACGCTCCAAGAAAAAGCACATAAGATGTGATGGAATAAAAATATAGTTTCAGGGGAGGAACCTGATAATGTTGTCGATGAAGAAGGGGATGCCTTGGGCATCCCCAAGCTTAGACGCTTGAGTCTTCTTGATATATGCAGGGGTGAACCACCGGGTGCATCCCCAAGCTTAGAGCTTTCACTCTCCTTGATCATGTTGCATCATACTCCTCTCTTGATCCTTGAAAACTTCCTCCACACCAAACTCGAAACAACTCATTAGAGGGTTAGTGCACATTATAAATTGACATATTCAGAGGTGACACAATCATTCTTAACACTTCTGGACATTGCATAATGCTACTGGACATTAGTGGATCAAAGAAATTCATCCAACATAGCGAAAGAGGCAATGCGAAATAAAAGGCAGAATCTGTCAAAACAGAACAGTTCGTATTGACGAATTTTAAAATGGCACCAGACTTGCTCAAATGAAAATGCTCAAATTGAATGAAAGTTGCGTACATATCTGAGGATCATGCACGTAAATTGCCTTAATTTTCTGAGTTACCTACAGGGAGGTGGACCCAGATTCGTGACAGCAAAGAAATCTGGAACTGTGCAGTAATCCAAATCTAGTACTTACTTTTCTATCAACGGCTTAACTTGGCACAACAAAACACAAAACTAAGATAAGGAGAGGTTGCTACAGTAGTAAACAACTTCCAAGACACAAAATAAAAACAAAGCACTGTAGGTAAAAAAACATGGGTTGTCTCCCATAAGCGCTTTTCTTTAACGCCTTTCAGCTAGGCGCAGAAAGTGTGTATCAAGTATTATCGAAGGGTGATGCATTCTCAGCGGGTGTGGAGTTTTCTCAACTAGGCATAGTATATTGGATACATAAGTTTCAGCATCTCCCTTTTCATTAGTCTTAGGCGTGCTACTCTCATCAAACAAATTTTCAGGAACTAGCCAAGCATAGTTATTTTCTAATGCATCATTCATAGCTAAGAGCTTACATGGTATTGGTGCTTTTATCTCCTCCATCATCAATATTATTAGTGTATCTTATTCTATCCATATCCATCTTTTCAAGGAGACTAACAAAATTAGTAGGAGAACCAAGCATATTAAACTTAGCAAACACCTTTCTAGCTTCTCTTGCTAGACCACCAAATTCTCTAAGAAGGGTTTCTAGTACAAAATCTTTCTTTTCCCCTTCTTCCATATCGCCAAGTGTGAAGAACATGTGTTGGATTATAGGATTAAGATTAACAATTTTAGTTTCCAACAAAGTAACTAAATGTGCAGCAGCAATTTCATAAGTAGGCGCAAGGTCTACCAAGTGTCTATCTTCAAAATTTTCAATAGTACTAACATGATTGAAAAAATTCTTCTATATTATTTCTCCCAACTATAGACCCACGTCCTACCGGTATGTCTTTTGTGGTAAAATTAAAAGGAAACATGATGAAATAAGTAAAGTAAATGCAAGTAAACTAATTTTTTTGTGTTTTTGATATAGCAAACAAGATAGCAAGTAAAGTAAAACTAGCAACTAATTTTTTTGTATTTTGATTTAGTGCAGCAAACAGAGTAGTAAATAAAACTAAGCAAGACAAAAACAAAGTAAAGAGATTGAGAAGTGGAGACTCCCCTTGCAGCGTGTCTTGATCTCCCCGGCAACGGCGCCAGAAAATATGCTGGATGGCGTGGATTGCGCACGTTCGTTGGGCAACCCCAAGAGGAATGTATGATGCGCACAGCAGAAAGTTTTGCCTCAGTAAAGAAACCAAGGTTTATCGAACCAGGAGGAGACAAGAACCACGGTGAAGGTTGATGGCGGCGGGATGAAGTGCGGCGCAACACCGAGAGATTCCGGCGCCAACGTGGAACCTGCACAACACAACCAAAGTACTTTGCCCCAACGAAACAGTGAGGTTGTCAATCTCACCGGCTTGCTGTAACAAAGGATTAACCGTATTGTGTGGAAGATGATTGTTTGCAGAAAATAGTAGAACAGTATTGCAGTAGATTGTATTTCAGTAAAGAGAATTGGACTGGGGTCCACAGTTCACTAGAGGTGTCTCTCCCATAAGACGAACAGCATGTTGGGTGAACAAATTACAGTTGGGCAATTGACAAATAAAGAGAGCATGACCATGCACATACATATCATGATGAGTATAGTGAGATTTAATTGGGCATTACGACAAAGTACATAGACCGTCATCCAACCGCATCTATGCCTAAAAAGTCCACCTTCAAAGTTATCATCCGAACCCTCCAGTATTAAGTTGCTAACAACAGACAATTGCATTAAGTATTGCGCGTAATGTAACTAGTGACTACATCCTTGAACATAGCACTAATGTTTTATCCCTAGTGGCAACAGCACATCCATAACCTTAGTGGTTCTTGTCACTCCTCCAGATTCACAGAGGCATGAACCCACTATCGAGCATAAATACTCCCTCTTGGAGTTACTAGCATCAACTTGGCCAGAGCATCTACTAATAACGGAGAGCATGCAAGATCATAAACAACACATAAGCATAGCTTTGATAATCAACATAACAAGTATTCTCTATTCATCGGATCCCAACAAACGCAACATATAGAATTACAGATAGATGATCTTGATCATGTTAGGAAGCTCACAAGATCCGACAATGATAGCACAATGGGGAGAAGACAACCATCTAGCTACTGCTATGGACCCATAGTCCAGGGGTAGACTACTCACACATCACACCGGAGGCGACCATGGTGGCGTAGAGTCCTCCGGGAGATGATTCCCCTCTCCGGCAGGGTGCCAGAGGCGATCTCCTGGATCCCCCGAGATGGGATCGGCGGCGGCGGCGTCTCTGGAAGGTTTTCCGTATCGTGGTTCTCGGTACTGGGGGTTTCGTCACGGAGACTTTTTATAGGCGAAAGGGCAGGTCAAGAGGCGGCACGGGGGCCCCACACCACAGGGCCGCGCGGCCAAGGGGGGGCCGCGCCGCCCTAGGGTGTGGCCCCTCTTCGTCTCTCCTTCGGACTTCTGGAAGCTTCGTGAGAAAATAGGCCCCTGGGTTTTGATTTCGTCCAATTCCGAGAATATTTCCTTACTAGGATTTCTGAAACCAAAAACAGCAGAAAACAGCAACTGGCACTTCGGCATCTTGTTAATAGGTTAGTTCCAGAAAATGCACGAATATGACATAAAGTGTGCATAAAACATGTAGATAACATCAATAATGTGGCATGGAACATAAGAAATTATCGATACGTCGGAGACGTATCACATTGCTAGAGTAGCACATAGATAAATTGTGATACAAAACACATTGTAATCATAAAGAGATATAAATAAGCACTTCACTATGCCATTCATAACAGTGAATAAGTATTCTGTGAAATATAGCCTAAGAGACCCACACGGTGCACACACTGTCACCTTTACACACGTGGGACAAGGAGTCTCCGGAGATCACATAAGTAAAATTCACTTGACTAGCATAACGACATCTAGATTACAAGCATCATCATATGAATCTCAATCATGTAAGGCAGCTCATGAGATTATTGTATTGAAGTACATAGGAGAGAGATGAACCACATAGCTACCGGTACAGCCCCGAGCCTCGATGGAGAACTACTCCCTCCTCATGGGAGACAGCAGCGTTGATGGAGATGGCGGTGGTGTCGATGGAGGAGCCTTCCGGGGGCACTTCCCCGTCCCGGCGGCGTGCCGGAACAGAGACTCCTGTCCCCCAGATCTTGGCTTCGCGATGGCGGCGGCTCTGGAAGGTTTCTCGTACCGTGGCTTTTCCGTATCGAGGTTTTAGGTCCAGGGGCTTTATATAGGCGAAGAGGTGGCGTCAGGAGGTCAAAGGGGCGCCGACACTATAGGGCGGCGCGGCCAGGGCCTAGGCCGCGCCGGCCTATGGTCTGTGGGCCCAGTGCCCCCTCTCTGGCGGTTCTCGTGTGTTCTGGATGCTTCCGGGCAAAATAGGAACCTGGGCGTTGATTTCATCCGATTCCGAGAATATTTCGTTACTAGGATTTCTGAAACCAAAAACAGCAGAAAACAGGAACTGGCCCTTCGGCATCTTGTTAATAGGTTAGTTCCAGAAAATGCACAAATAAGACATAAAGTGTGCATAAAACATGTAGATATCATCAATAATGTGGCATGGAACATAAGAAATTATCGATACGTCGGAGACGTATCAGCATCCCCAAGCTTAGTTTCTGCTCGTCCCGAGCAGGTAAACGATAACAAAGATAATTTCTGGAGTGACATGCCATCATAAACTTGATCATACTATTGTAAGCATATGTAATGAATGCAGCGATCAAAACAGTGGTAATGACATGAGTAAACAACTGAATCATAAAGCAAAGACTTTTCATGAATAGTACTTCGAGACAAGCATCAATAAGTCTTGCATAAAAGTTAACTCATAAAGCAATAATTCAAAGTAAAGGCATTGAAGCAAGACAATGGAAGATTAAGTTTCAGCGGTTGCTTTCAACTTGTAACATGTATATCTCATGGATAATTGTCAATGCAAAGCAATATAACAAATGCAATATGCAAATATGTAGGAATCAATGCACAGTTCACACAAGTGTTTGCTTCTTGAGGTGGAGAGAGATAGGTGAACTGACTCAACATAAAAGTAAAAAGAATGGTCCTTCAAAAAGGAAAGCATCGATTGCTATATTTGTGCTAGAGCTTTGATTTTGAAAACAAGAAACAATTTTGTCAACGGTAGTAATAAAGCATATGAGTTATGTAAATTATATCTTATAAGTTGCAAGCCTCATGCATAGTATACTAATAGTGCCCGCACCTTGTCCTAATTAGCTTGGACTACCGGGATCATCGCAATGCACATGTTTTAACCAAGTGTCACAAAGGGGTACCTCTATGCCGCCTGTACAAAGGTCTAAGGAGAAAGCTCGCATTGGATTTCTCGCTATTGATTATTCTCAACTTAGACATCCATACCGGGACAACATAGACAACAGATAATGGACTCCTCTTTTATGCATAAGCATGTAACAATAATTAATTTTCTCATATGAGATTGAGGATATTGTCCAAAACTGAAACTTCCACCATGGATCATGGCTTTAGTTAGCGGCCCAATATTCTTCTCTAACAATATGCATGCTCTAACCATAAGGTGGTAGATCGCTCTTACTTCAGACAAGACGAACATGCATAGCAACTCACATGATATTCAACAAAGAGTAATTGATGGCGTCCCCAGTGAACATGGTTATCGCACAACGAGCAACTTAATAAGAGATAAAGTGCATAAGTACATATTCAATACTACGATAGTTTTTAAGCTATTTGTCCCATGAGCTATATATTGCAAAGGTGAAGAATGGAAATTTAAAGGTAGCACTCAAGCAATTTACTTTGGAATGGCGGAGAAATACCATGTAGTAGGTAGGTATGGTGGACACAAATGGCATAGTGGTTGGCTCAAGTATTTGGATGCATGAGAAATATTCCCTCTCGATACAAGTTTTAGGCTAGCAAGGTTATTTGAAACAAACACAAGGATGAACCGGTGCAGCAAAACTCACATAAAAGACATATTGAAAACATTATAAGACTCTACACCGTCTTCCTTGTTGTTCAAACTCAACACTAGAAATTATCTAGACTTTAGAGAGACCAAATATGCAAACCAAATTTTAGCATGCTCTATGTATTTCTTCATTAATAGGTGCAAAGTATATGATGCAAGAGCTTAAACATGAGCACAACAATTGCCAAGTATCACATTACCCAAGACATTTATAGCAATTACTACATGTATCATTTTCCAATTCCAACCATATAACAATTTAACGAAGAAGAAACTTTCGCCATGAAAATTAAAAGCTAAGAACACATGTGTTCATATGAACCAGCGGAGTGTGTCTCTCTCCCACACAAGCATTTATTCAAACAAAAACAAAAACAAAAACAAACAGACGCTCCAAGTAAAGTACATAAGATGTGATGGAATAAAAATATAGTTTCAGGGGAGGAACCTGATAATGTTGTCGATGAAGAAGGGGATGCCTTGGGCATCCCCAAGCTTAGACGCTTGAGTCTTCTTGATATATGCAGGGGGTGAACCACCGGGGCATCCCCAAGCTTAGAACTTTCACTCTCCTTGATCATAGTGTATCATCCTCCTCTCTTGACCCTTGAAAACTTCCTTCACACCAAACTTCTCATAAACTTCATTAGAGGGGTTAGTACATAATCAAAAACTCACATGTTCAGAGGTGACACAATCATTCTTAACACTTCTGGACATTGCTCAAAGCCACTGGAAGGTAATGGAACAAAGAAATCCACCCAACACAGCGAAAGAAGCAATGCGAAATAAAAGGCAGAATCTGTCAAAACAGAACAGTCCGTAAAGACGAATTTTTAATAAATACTTCCGTTGCTCAGATCAGAAAACTCAAAACTAATGAAAGTTGCGTACATATCTGAGCAACACGCACGTAAATTGGCATATTTTTCTGAGTTACCTACAGAGAAAACAGCCCAGATTCGTGACAGATAGAAATCTGTTTCTGCGCAGAAATCCAAATCTAGTATCAACCTTCGATTAGAGGCTTCACTTGGCACAACAAAACACAAAACTAAGATAAGGAGAGGTTGCTACAGTAGTAAACAACTTCTAAGACACAAATATAAAACAAAGTACTGTAGCAAAATAACACATGGGTTATCTCCCAAGAAGTTCTTTCTTTATAGCCATTAAGATGGGCTCAGCAGTTTTAATGATGCACTCGCAAGAAATAGTAGTTGAAGCAAAAGAGAGCATCAAGAGGCAAATTCAAAACACATTTAAGTCTAACATGCTTCCTATGCAAAGGAATCTTGTAAGTAAACAAGTTCATGAAGCATAATGCAACAAGCATATAAGGATAAAACAAGTGCAGCTTCAAGATTTTAAGCATATAGAGAGGTGTTTTAGTAACATGAAAATTTCTACAACCGTATTTTCCTCTCTCATAATAACTTTCAGTAGCATCATGAGCAAACTCAACAATATAACTATCACATAAAGCATTCTTATCATGAGTCTCATGCATAAAATTATTACTCTCCACATAAGCATAATCAATTTTATTAGTAATAGTGGGAGCAAATTCAACAAATTAGCTATCATCAAATATAAGAGGCATATTGTAATCATAATCAAATTTACTCTCCATAGTAGGTGGCAACAAAAGACTACTATCATTATAATCATCATAAATAGGAGGCAAAGTATCATCAAAGTAAATTTCCTCCTCAATGCTTGGGGGACTAAAAAGATCATGCTCATCAAAACCAGCTTCCCCAAGCTTAGAATTTTCCATATCATTAGCAACAATGGTATTCAAAGTGTTCATACTAACATGTTCCATGGGTTTTTTAATTTTCACATCAAACCATCCATGTCTTAAATCAGGAAATAGAATAAGAAGCTCACTGTTGTCCATTATGCCAAACTAGTGTAAACAAGAAACAAAAAGTTGCAATTGCAGGATCTAAAGGAAATAGCTTTGAGTACTTACGGCGCCGGAAAATAGCTTAGTAGCCGAGATCCGGAGTGTGAGTACCTTTTACCTTTCCTCCCCGGCAACGGCGCCAGAAAATAGCTTGATGTCTATGCCCCCTCCTTTTCCTGTAGACAGTGTTGGGCCTCCAAGAGCAGAGGTTTGTAGAACAGCAGCAAGTTTTCCCTTAAGTGGATCACCCAAGGTTTATCGAACTCAGGGAGGAAGAGGTCAAAGATATCCCTCTCATGCAACCCTGCAACCACAAAGCAAGAAGTCTCTTGTGTCCCCAACACACCTAATAGGTGCACTAGTTCGGCGAAGAGATAGTGAAATATAGGTGGTATGAATATATATGAGCAGTGGCAACGGCACCAGAAAAGTGCTTTGCCCAGGACAGTAAACAAGAAAAGAGTAACGCAGCCAGTAGTAACTGATGATAAAAACGAAACAAGCAGCGATAGCAGTATTTAGGAACAAGGCCTAGGGATCATACTTTCACTAGTGGACACTCTCAACATTGATCACATAACAGAATAGATAAATGCATACTCTACACTCTCTCGTTGGATGATGAACACATTGCGTAGGATTACACGAACCCTCAATGCCGGAGTTAACAAGCTCCACAATTCAATGTTCATATTTAAATAACCTTAGAGTGTAAGATAGATCAACACAACTAAACCAAGTACTAACGTAGCATGCACACTGTCACCTTCATGCTAAGAAAGGAGGCATAGATCATATCAATACTATCATAGCAATAGTTAACTTCATAATCTACAAGAGATCATAATCATAGCCTACGTCAAGTACTAACACGGATGCACACACTGTCACCATTACACCGTGCAGGAGGAATAAAACTACTTTAATAACATTGCTAGAGTAGCACATAGATAAATTGTGATACAAAACACATTATAATCATAAAGAGATATAAATAAGCACTTCACTATGCCATTCATAACAGTGAATAAGTATTCTGTGAAATATAGCCTAAGAGACCCACACGGTGCACACACTGTCACCTTTACACACGTGGGACAAGGAGTCTCCGGAGATCACATAAGTAAAATTCACTTGACTAGCATAACGACATCTAGATTACAAGCATCATCATATGAATCTCAATCATGTAAGGCAGCTCATGAGATTATTGTATTGAAGTACATAGGAGAGAGATGAACCACATAGCTACCAGTACAGCCCCGAGCCTCGATGGAGAACTACTCCCTCCTCATGGGAGACAGCAGCGTTGATGGAGATGGCGGTGGTGTCGATGGAGGAGCCTTCCGGGGGCACTTCCCCGTCCCGGCGGTGTGCCGGAACAAAGACTCCTATCCCCCAGATCTTGGCTTCGCGATGGCGGCGGCTCTGGAAGGTTTCTCGTACCGTGGCTTTTCCGTATCGAGGTTTTAGGTCCAGGGGCTTTATATAGGCGAAGAGGCGGCGTCAGGAGGTCGAAGGGGCGCCGACACTATAGGGCGGCGCGGCCAAGGCCTGGGCCGCGCCGGCCTATGGTCTGGGGGCCCAGTGCCCCCTCTCTGGCGGTTCTCGTGTGTTCTGGATGCTTCCGGGCAAAATAGGAACCTGGGCGTTGATTTCGTCCGATTCCGAGAATATTTTGTTACTAGGATTTCTGAAACCAAAAACAGCAGAAAACAGGAACTGGCCCTTCGGCATCTTGTTAATAGGTTAGTTCCAGAAAATGCACAAATAAGACATAAAGTGTGCATAAAACATGTAGATATCATCAATAATGTGGCATGGAACATAAGAAATTATCGATACGTCGGAGACGTATAACGGGGGAGCGGATCAGGTGGGTGGACAGCCAACACGATCAAGGCTACGCTGTGGAGGAGTATGCCAGCGGCGAAGCAGATCTAGTATTGTAGAGAGTCAGAGCTTTGGCGTGTGAGAGTATTTTTGAGCTAATGGGGCGAATGGTTGGTGGGTGGGTGTGGGCCTGTGGGGAGGGTTCGGGATCTAGGCAAGATATTTCATTGTTACCGAATGAGCCCTCCATGGTCGGTGGGTTGTAGCTTCCGGACCAGGGTTAAAAGGGTAAAACTGGTCACGGGATTTTCGAATGGATGCGGCGGGATGATTTGGCGCGCGGCCGAAATTTTCAGTTTCAAGCTACGAGCAGAACGACAAAAATAATGTTCTTCCCCAGGGAGCTCTCATTTCTTCCTCTTCTCTTTCTCTCTCGAGTCTCTCCCACTCCCCTGGCTCCTCTCCCCCTTCTCTCCGGCAGCCTCGCCGGCCGGAGACGAGGCCGACTTCTCTCTGTATATCGTACACCCTCCGAACTAAATTAATTGATTCAACTTTCCTTAGACGTGTATGTATCTCGAGTAAAAACATGTGTGGATACATCCATATTTAGATAAGCAAAGTTGAGTCAGTTAATTTGGATCCGAGGGAGTTCATGTTGTTGTAAGCTTAGATCCAGTGTTTCCCATGAGCAGAATGGCGCAATGGAGTCGGGGATCTCGTCATCGGCTTCAGATCTGGCCTACGGTGAATCTGGTGGATCTTGCCGGCCAAACCCCGATCTGGTGCCATCAAGGTGATGGCGCTAACGGTGAGGCTTGCTTTGGTCAGTGCTTCAGATCTGGTCAATGGGGAAGTCAAGCTGCTAACGTTCACAAGCTCGGGGCATACGACGGCGTCATCCGTCTTGCCCGTGAACATCTTGGCCTTTCAGCCGCCCTTCTCGCAGCCAATGTGCCGTTGTCGAGGCCCTTCTTCTCCTTCGTCTGGCGACTACCGGCGACACCGTCCCAAGTGGTGCGTCCCCGGCGACGGAGTTGCTGGAAAGGATGCGGAGCAGAGATCTGATGTGCGGTCCAGAAGGACTCGATTGATTTTCTTCTATATGTTTTGGGGTCCTTTTTGTAAAGTTGCAGGTCCTATTAGTTATTGTCTAGTTCTCTTGGACCTCTATGTAATTTTTTGGACTAGTTTCCATTTGCACCGATAAACTTGAATTTTGACAAGTTCACGGGAAAAAAATTCCTTTGCACATATGGCCTATCATGTATGAACATTCTTGAGTTTTAAACTATATGTAATGGCCAGCACTTGCGCAAGGGGCTCGTCTAGTGCGCACTAGTTTCCATTAGCACCGATAAATTTGAATCTTGACAAGTTCTTGGAAGAAAAAATTGATTCACATATAGCCTATCATGTATGAACATTATTTGGATTCAAACTATACATAGATGGCCAACACGTGTAAGAGGGGGTCCTCTAATGTGCACTAGTTTCCATTAGCACTGATAAATTTGAATCTTTACAAGTTCTCGAAAAAATTGCTTCACACATATGCCCTATCATGTATGAACATTATTGGGATTCATATTATATATAGATGGCCAACACTTGTGCAAGGGGTCCTCTAATTCTTGGGGATTTCAATCTATCTATCTCTCTCGATCTATCGTTGGTGGCCAGAACAACACACATATGCATGCACTTTATGCGCAAAGGCGCAGGTGCCTCTAATAATTCATGTGTGTGCGTATATTTGAACATATTCTTGGGGATTTCAATCTCTATCTCTCGATCTATATATCGTTGGTGGACAAGAAACACACTTATATATATACGCATGCACTTTATGCGCAAAGGCGCGGGTGCCTCTAATAATGTGTGTGTGCACTCGATCGATGATCCCTAAACCTTAAACCCTAAAACCCTAATCCCTAATTATACCCTAAACATACACCCTAAACACCCTAAACACTAAACCCTAGACCCTAAACACTACTCCATATACCCTAAACCCTAAACACTAGACCCTAAACCCTAAACCCCAACCCTTGACCCTGAACCCTAAACCCTAAACCATAAACCCTAAATATATTTCAATCTCTCTCTAGATCTATATATCGTTGGTGGCCAAGAAACTTACTTATATATATATATATACGCATGCACTTTATGCGCAAAGGCGTGGGTGCCTCTAATAATTATTAATGTGTGTGTGCACTCGATCGATGATCCCTAAACCTTAAACCCTAAAACCCTAATCCCTAATTATACCCTAACCGTACACCCTAAACACCCTAAACACTAAACCCTAGACCCTAAACCCTAAACACTAAACACTAAACCCTAAACCCTAACCCTAGACCCTAAACCCTAAACACGTACTAAACCCTAAACCCTAAACCCTAGACCCTAAACCCTAATTAACCCTAACCCTAACCCTAAAACCCTAGCTAGCTAACCCTAAAACCTAAACCCTAATTAAACACTACATATATATATAGGCCAACGACACTTAATTGCGCATCAAGCAGGCGACCAAATAATTAGCGCTGATAAATTAATTAACTTGAATCTTGACAAGTTCTCACGAATGAAAACACATTTGATTAAGTTGCCTCATAATATATATACAATTAGTGTGCATGCGCGCATGGCATACCATGGACATATCATTCGTGCATACATATATCTCAATATATATCTGAACATATTCTTGGGGATATATATATATTTTTCAATCTCTCTCTCGATCTATATATATCGTTGGTGGCCAAGAAACACACTTATTATATATATACGCATGCACTTTATGCGCAAAGGCGCGGGTGCCTCTAATAATGTGTCTGTGCACTAGCTCGATCGATGATCCCTAAACCTTAAACCCTAAAACCCTAATCCATGATCCCTAATTATACCTTAAACGTACACCCTAAACACCCTAAACACTAAACCCTAAACCCTAGACCCCAAACCCCAAACCCCAAACCCCAAACCCCAAACCCTAAACCCTAAACCCTAAACCCTAATTAATTAACCTTAACCCTAACCCTACCCCTAAAACCCTAGCTAGCTAATCCTAAATCCTAAACCCTAATTAAACCCTATATATATATAGGCCAACGACACTAAATTGCGCATCAAGCAGGCGACCAACTAATTAGCGCTGCTAAATTAATTAACTTGAATCTTGACAAGTTCTCTCGAATGAAAACACATTTGATTAAGTTGGCTCATAATATATATACAATTAGTGTGCATGCGCGCATGGCATATACCTTGCACATATCATTTGTGCATATATTTCAATATATATCTGAACATATTCTTGGGGATAGATATATATATTTCAATCTTTCTCTCTCGATCTATATATATATCGTTGGTGGCCAAAAACACACTAATATATACGCATGCACTTTATGCGCAAAGGCGCGGGTGCCTCTAATAATGTGTGTGTGCACTCGATCGATGATCCCTAAACCTTAAACCCTAAAACCCTAATCCCTAATTATACCCTAAACGTACACCCTAAACACCCTAAACACTAAACCCTAAACCCTAGACCCTAGACCCTAAACCCTAAACACTACACCCTAAACCCTAAACCCTAATTAAACACTAAACCCCAAACCCCAAACCCTAAACCCTAGACCCTAAACCCTAATTAATTAACCTTAATCCTAACCCTAATCCTAAAACCCTAGCTAGCTAATCCTAAACCCTAAACCCTAATTAAACCCTACATATATATATAGGCGAACGACACTAAATTGCGCATCAAGCAGGCGACCAACTAATTAGCGCTCATAAATTAATTAACTTGTTGAATCTTGACAAGTTCTCTCGACTGAAAACACATTTGATTAAGTTGCCTCATAATATATATACAATTAGTGTGCATTCGCGCATGGCATAACTTGCACATATGATCATTCGTGCATATATATCAATATATATCTGAACATATTCTTGGGGATAAATATATATATTTCAATCTTTCTCTCTCGATCTATATATATATCGTAGGTGGCCAAAAAACACACTTATATATACGCATGCACATTATGCTCAAAGGCGCGGGTGCCTCTAATAATGTGTGTGTGCACTCGATCGATGATCCCTAAACCTTAAACCCTAAAACCCTAATCCCTAATCCATAATTATACCCTAAACGTACACCCTAAATTAGCACCCTAAACACTAAACCCTAAACCCCTAGACCCTAAACCCTAAACACTACACCCTAAACCCTAAACCCTAAACCCTAACCCTAAACCCCAACCCCAAACCCAACCCAAAACCCTAGACCCTAAACCCTAAACACTACACAATAAACCCTAAACCCTAACCCTAGACCCTAAACCCTAATTAAACACTAAACCCCAAACCCCAAACCCTAAACCCTAAACCCTAAACCCTAAACCCTAGACCCTAAACCCTAATTAATTAACCTTAACCCTAACCCTAACCCTAAAACCCTAGCTAGCTAATCCTAAACCCTAAACCCTAAATAAACCCTACATATATATAGGCCAACGACACTAAATTGCGCATCAAGCAGGCGACCAACTAATTAGCGCTAATAAATTAATTAACTTTGTTGAATCTTGACAAGTTCTCTCGAATGAAAACACATTTGATTAAGTTGCCTCATAATATATATACAATTAGTGTGCATGCGCGCATGGCATACCTTGCACATATCATTCGTGCATATATTTCAATATATATCTGAACATATTCTTGGGGATAAATATATATATTTCAATCTTTCTCTCTCGATCTATATATATATATATAATTGGTGGCCAAAAAACACACTTATATATACGCATGCACTTTATGCGCAAAGGCGCGGGTGCCTCTAATAATGTGTGTGTGCACTCGATCGATGATCCCTAAACCTTAAACCCTAAAACCCTAATCCCTAATCCCTAATTATACCCTAAACGTACACCCTAAACACCCTAAACACTAAACCCTAAACCCTAGACCCTAAACCCTAAACACTACACCCTAAACCCTAAACCCTAAACCCTAACCCTAGACCCTAAACCCTAATTAAACACTAAACCCCAAACCCCAAACCCTAAACCCTAAACCCTAGACCCTAAACCCTAATTAATTAACCTTAACCCTAACCCTAACCCTAAAACCCTAGCTAGCTAATCCTAAACCCTAAACCCTAATTAAACCCTATATATATATATAGGCCAACGACACTAAATTGCGCATCAAGCAGGCGACCAACTAATTAGCGCTAATAAATTAATTAACTTGTTGAATCTTGACATGTTCTCTCGAATGAAAACACATTTGATTAAGTTGCCTCATAATATATATACAATTAGTGTGCATGCGCGCATGGCATACCTTGCACATATCATTCGTGCATATATTTCAATATATATCTGAACATATTCCTGGGGATAAATATATATATTTCAATCTTTCTCTCTCGGTCTATATATATATCGTTGGTGGCCAAAAAACACACTTATATATATGCATGCACTTTATGCGCAAAGGCACGGGTGCCTCTAATAATGTGTGTGTGCACTCGATCGATGATCCCTAAACCTTAAACCCTAAAACCCTAATCCCTAATTATACCCTAAACGTACACCCTAAACACCCTAAACACTAAACCCTAAACCCTAGACCCTAAACCCTAAACACTACACCCTAAACCCTAAACCCTAAACCCTAACCCTAGACCCTAAACCCTAATTAAACACTAAACCCCAAACCCTAAACCCTAGACCCTAAACCCTAATTAATTAACCTTAACCCTAACCCTAATCCTAAAACCCTAGCTAGCTAATCCTAAACCCTAAACCCTAATTAAACCCTACATATATATATAGGCCAACGACACTAAATTGCGCATCAAGCAGGCGACCAACTAATTAGCGCTAATAAATTAATTAACTTGTTGAATCTTGACAAGTTCTCTCGAATGAAAACACATTTGATTAAGTTGCCTCATAATATATATACAATTAGTGTGCATGCGCGCATGGCATACCTTGCACATATGATCATTCGTGCATATATTTCAATATATATCTGAACATATTCTTGGGGATAAATATATATTTTTCAATCTTTCTCTCTCGATCTATATATATATCGTAGGTGGCCAAAAAACACACTTATATATACGCATGCACTTTATGCTCAAAGGCGCTGGTGCCTCTAATAATGTGTGTGTGCACTCGATCGATGATCCCTAAACCTTAAACCCTAAAACCCTAATCCCTAATCCCTAATTATACCCTAAACGTACACCCTAAATTAACACCCTAAACACTAAACCCTAAACCCCTAGACCCTAAACCCTAAACACTACACCCTAAACCCTAAACCCTAAACCCTAAACCCTAACCCTAAACCCCAACCCCAAACCCTGCTAAACCCTAAACCCTAGGCCCTAAACCCTAATTAATTAACCTTAACCCTAACCCTAAAACCCTAGCTAGCTAACCCTAAACCCTAATTAAACCCTACATATATATATATAGGCCAACGACACTTAATTAATTGTGCCTCAAGCAGGCGACCAACTAATTAGCTAGCGCGCTGATAAATTAATTAACTTGAATCTTGACAAGTTCTCTCGAATGAAAACACATTTGATTAAGTTGCCTCATAATATATATATACAATTAGTGTGCATGCGTGCATGGCATACGTACCTTGCACATATCATTTGTGCATATATTTCAATATATATCTGAACATATTTCTTTGGGATAAATATATATATTTCAATCTTTCTCTCTCGATCTATATATATATCGTTGGTGGCCAAAAAACATACATATATATATATATACGCATGCACTTTATGCGCAAAGGCGCGGGTGCCTCTAATAATGTGTGTGTGCACTCGATCGATGATCCCTAAACCTTAAACCCTAAAACCCTAATCCCTAATTATACCCTAAACGTACACCCTAAATTAACACCCTAAACACTAAACACTAAACCCTAAACCCTAAACCCTAAACCCTAAACCCTAAACACTACACCCTAAACCCTAAACCCTAAACCCTAAACCCTAACTCTAGACCCTAAACCCTAAACACTAAACCCCAAACCCCAAACCCTAAACCCTAAACCCTAGACCGTAAACCCTAATTAATTAACCTTAACCCTAACCCTAACCCTAAAACCCTAGCTAGCTAATCCTAAACCCTAAACCCTAATTAAACCCTATATATATATATAGGCCAACGACACTTAATTGCGCATCAAGCAAGCGACCAACTAATTAGCGCTGATAAATTAATTAACTTGAATCTTGACAAGTTCTCTCGAATGAAAACACATTTGATTAAGTTGCCTCATAATATATATATATATATATATAATTAGTGTGCATGAGCGCATGGCATACCTTGCACATATCATTCGTGCATATATTTCAATATATATCTGAACATATTCTTGGGGATAAATATATATAGTTCAATCTCTCTCTCTCTCTCGATCTATATATATATCGTTGGTGGCCAAAAAACACACTTATATATACGCATGCACTTTATGAGCAAAGGCGCAGGTGCCTCTCTAATAATGTGTGTGTGCACTCGATCGATGATCCCTAAATCTTAAACCCTAAAACCCTAATCCCTAATTATACCCTAAACATACACCCCCTAAACACCCTAAACACTAAACCCTAAACCCTAAAGCCCTAAACCCTAAACCCTAAACCCTAAACCCTAAACCCTAAACCCTAACCCTAACCCCTAGCTAGCTAACCCTAAACCCTAAACCCTACATATATAGGCCAACGACACTTAATTGCGCATCAAGCAGGCGACCAACTAATTAGCGCTGATAAATTAATTAACTTGATTCGTGCATATATTTCAATATATTTTTGAACATATTCTTGGGGATATATATATATTTAAATCTCTCTGTTATCTCGATCTATATATCGTTGGTGGCCAAGAAACACACTTATATATATACGCATGCACTTTATACGCAAAGGCGCGGGTGCCTCTAATAATGTGTGTGTGCACTCGATCGTTGATCCCTAAACCTTAAACCCTAAAACCCTAATCCCTAATCCCTAATTATACCCTAAACGTACACCCTAAACACCCTAAACACTAGACCCTAAACCCTAGACCATAAACCCTAAATGTACACCCTAAACACCCTAAACACTAAACCCTAAACCCTAGACCCTAAACCCTAGACCGTAAACCCTAACCCTAAAACCCTAGCTAGCTAACCCTAAACCCTAAACCCTAATTAAACCCTACATATATATATATATATATATATATATATATAGGCCAACGACACTTAATTGCTCATCAAGTAGGCGACCAATTAACTAATTAGCGCTGATAAATTAATTAACTTGATTTTTGACAAGTTCTCGATCTCGAATGAAAACACATTTGATTAAGTTGTCTCATAATATATATATAATTAGTGTGCATGTGCGCATGGCATACCTTGCATATCATTCGTGCATATATTTCAATACATGTTTGAAGATATTCTTGGGGATATATATATTTCAATCTCTCTCTCTCGATCTATATATCGTTGGTGGCCAAGAAACACACTTATATATATACACATGTACTTTAATTTATTTGCCTCACAATATATATAATAAATATGCATGCATGGCCTAACCATGTATGCTTATATATGTGTTTAATTTGGAGATTTCAATCGCTCTCTCGCCGCTCTCTCGTTGGTGGCCAACAGCACACACATGCACTTTGTGTGCAAAGGCGCGCATGTGCCTCTAATAATGTGTGCGCAGTCGATCGGTCTAGTTTTGATTAATCATAGCACACAAATATAGAAGTTGTATTTGAATCCACACAACCCTAATCTAAAACACATAGCCCCTAACATGGCCTAATTAACTGACCCCTTCTCTTTAGCTAATTAGTGGAAATTGCACAAAATCAAAAGGGGTCCCTCACTAATTATACATATATATCTAGATTGTGATAAACGTTTGCCCCATATTTGGTGGATGGGTGCATCTTGGCATGTAAAACAATTAATGTTTGCAAATGGCGTTGTCAAAATTTATGTACAAATGATTTCTTTCCATCCAAAGTGCATAAAATGGGAGTTTTAATGAAGAAGGTACAAATAAAACAGCTCAACATGCCTCCACACCCCGATTTTCACAGGAAGTAGAGCATATTTAAAGGATAATTCCAGAGTTTTACTATTTTTCAAGCAACTTTGCTAATTTACACCCACTCACATGACTTTATGTCAATTTAACGAAAATAGGATGAATTTAAACTACATGGGCGGGATAGTTTGAATTGTGCGCGCGGCAAAGGGAACCGCCACCTTGTGCACGGCAAATTACGCACGCAACTCCATTAAACACCACCTACCGGGCGGCCCGGCCGCATGACCCCCCACCCACCGCTACACAACTTATCCCCGTCCGTGCGAAGAGCTTCCCCTCCCCGTCCCGTCCGTGCGAAGAAGAAGCTTCCCCTCCCCGTCGTTCTTCTCGAGATGCACCGGCGGTCAAGTTGATCCACGGTAGGGTTGCTATCTCTAGCTCAATCATGCATCGGGCAAGACGGCCTAATGATTTATATTTTCTTGATGCTGCTAAAAAAATCGTCAGTATGCTCGAACTAATTGGCACTTTATAGTTTTTTCCGCTCGATTTGTCCTCGATCAATTTGTTCATTTGCGTGGGCATATAGAGTCAGTTCTGCACTCGATCCGTTAATTTGCTGAAATGCCATGGCAGAGATTTATACACGATCTGTTTGCTAAAATGTCGATGGGCATTTTTTGTTTTGTACTCGACATGATTGCTGAAATGCATAATCATGTACTAGTATAGTTTTGTACTTGATGGATATACATTTCCTACTTCGCCTTAAATTAATCACCAACCATTGTATCTCATAATTAAACAGATGGACAGAACTTGGATACTGCATGGACACTTATGTTCCCCTTCATATATAAATGGTGTTCAACCCTTTATGGGGTTTATTAGAGCTCATGAAGGTCATGACCTGGACGTGTATTGCCCGCGCTGCACATGTATGAATGGTGAGAAGAGGCCTCACCATGTAGTGGAAGATCATTTACACATTTTTGGGATGGACCGCACATATGTTAGGTGGGTTTATCATGGTGAACCACATAATGATCCTTCAGCGGGAGAAGTAGATCTTGCTCACACTGTATGTGTGCTGGCATATGTAGTTAATTATTTATATTGATGCTACCGCTCTTTCGATTAATAGTTTGCATTGCTGTGCAAGTTCTGTACTCAAATTTAACTTGTTACAGATGGATGGACGGGAAGGAGAGAAAAGGCGCTTGCTTCAGGAACCGGGTTTCAGCTCTGGGACATGTGCTGTGCCAGATGAGAAGATAAATATGTAAAACGGCATTTGTTCAGGTTGCATCCCTTAGATGTTTGTCTAATCTGTTGATGTACTAATTGCAGAAGCATAGAGTTGATGAGGTCTCTCAGTTTGATGGGAGATTTGAAGATGAATCTCAGTTTGATGCACCTGTGGATGGTACTGATGACGGGCCTTTCATAGACGAAGGTCCTGCACGTGAGATTATCCAGCCTACAGAAGGAGGCCGTGGACCGAGTACACAGCTTTGCGTTGAAGTGGATGCACGCCCAGAGATCATCAGTGGCGTCCGGGTAGTCTCAAGACCACCCAGCCCTGATGCACCTGTGGATGGTACTGATGACGAGCCTTTCATAGACGAAGGTCCTGCACCTGAGATTATCCAGCCTACAGAAGGAGGCCGTGGACCGAGTACACAGCTTTGCGTTGAAGCGGATGCACGCCCGGAGATCATCAGGGGCATCCCGGTAGTCTCAGGACCACCTAGCCCTGATGCAAAATGTTGAGCTACTTTATGATTCGTACTCTTATGTTCTGGTGCTGTAGTATGTACTATCTTTGTTATGATTTGTACGCCTTTGGCGCTAGAACTATAATTAAGCATTCAGTGGATGATCGCGTTGCAAAATTTGACACCCACACAATCAGTTCATCATATGAGTAGTAGCACAATTACTTCTACAGCCAGTCCTGCCAGCGCATTAATTGGTAGCATGAAACACTTTCAGGCACTCCCCTCTGATTCATATTAATTGACTCAATTTTGTCTAGATATGGATGTATCTAGATGCATTTGTTAACTAGACTAACAAACTTGAGTCAGTTAATATGAATCGGTGTAAACCGCCCAAGTCCTCCAGCAGCTAGTTTATTGACTCTGGACTCCAAGCCTCTCGCGGCAAGCCATCGACAAAGCTTTGACCAGATCTTGGCCCGCTTTTTTTGCGAATAGCAAAGCTTTGACCAGTTCCTCTCGGGATACAGCACGCCGGTGAGCTTGCACGGTTGCCATGAGCACTTTCCGGCGGAACTTCCTCTGCAATGCCCTCAAGCCGCCGCTGCGAGACAGCACGCAGTGCCTCGAGGTGGACGGAACGGACGAACTCGGGATCTCAGGGCGGGGGGTCCGCCTCGTCCGGGAACGATCTCCAGCGGGTTAACGAGGACATGCATGGCGGCCAGGGGATTTGGTTTTTTTTTGTTGTTGTTTGAGCTTGGGATTTGGGGTTTTTTCGGATAGGGGAGGAGGAACCGAGGAAGAGGAAGGAACAGCCCGCGTGCTTGGCGCGTGGCAGTGTGCTTGAATTTCGAATTTTTGTGAAATGTTTCATTTCCCCGCTACAATTCGGGGGTTTTCTTGACGCGCCAATGCGTCCCGCCGTGCAGGTTCAAGTGAATTTGGGGTGCCACACTATGGGCCCCAGTTTCAGTGAGACATGTAATGACTAGTCACATCAGTAAGTTCACTGTGTAATAAAATATGTTACCCCTCCCCTTTATGTAGCCCCCTTTGTCTCTCCCGATCGAGTGCCGACAGCCGACGGATGCAAGCCGCTAGCTCGATCCCCTCCTTTCGCCTCCACCGTCCAGGCATCCAGCTTGGAGGGGCAAGCTGCATCTAGACCAAGCGGATTAGGTAGTACTAGTAATGCTCTTTCCTTTCTCGAGATCGGTTCTTTTTTTCCTCACCTTGATATCTTGCGCATCTACTATTTCCTATTCTGGGCGAAGGGGTGTCTTTCTGGTCACCCTCGCGCTGGGAGTGATTGATGGGGGTGGGGGCGGGGGCTACCTTTGCTTGGATTGGGGTGTTCTTCCTTTATTTGTCGACATTTGCAACCTTTGTAGTTTCTGCAGATCCTCAATGTATCTTTTGTCAGCTTGTACAGGAAAGGAAATACCTCGGTGGTGGTGGGGGGCAATGGAGCGTAAGGCCACCACGCATGTGGGCGCTTGGTCGAGCCTCGAGCTGCGTCCCCAGCCCCGCAAAGCGTACTCCGTTTGCTTATCCACTGTCCGTCCGCATCCTCAACTGCTCCTCGTTCCGGAAGATGCTTAAAGTAGCACATGTCTTCAGCTGTTTGTGCATAAAGCCTCTGTGACACCATGCTCTATATTCTCTCGTATCAGGTTGGTACCTCCAGGTTCCGTGGCCGAGGCTATGGGGAACGAGAATAGCGCCCCACCCGCCGCAGGAGCATGGCCCGATCTGCAAAGACAAGAAGCGAAATGCCACCGCGAGCCGGGCAGGGACCGCCGAGGGGTAATTTTTTTAACCAACTTACCATGATGTAGTCCGAATCGATACTCCCTCAGATCCAAATTAATTGACTCAACTATCTGTAGATACGGATGTATCTAGATGTGTTTTTAGCTCTAGATACTACTACCTCCATCCCAAAGCTTAGGGATTATATTATTTTTAGAAAGTCAAACTATACCATGTTTGACTAAGCTTTTACCAAAAATCATTAACATGCAAAATACAAAATTAATATCATTAAATAGGTTGTGAAATATATTTTCCTATGGTATCTACACAATATTATATTTGTTGATAGAATGTTCTAAAATTTTGGTCAAACTTTACTTGTTTTGATTTCTCAAAAATAAATAAGCCTTAAGCTTTGGGATGGAGGTATCTAGACAAAGCTGAGTCAAATGGAGTAGTTTTTTTTTGTCTGTCCATAGCTAGTGTTCATGGTGCAAAAGGCTAAGAGCATCCACTATATGCATCAGTCTATCTCATACAGTAATTCAATATCACTGCTGAGGTCTGCCTTTTGTTTTGCTATTCATATGCAGATCGAAACTTTAGGGCCTTTACTCAAAAGGAAGATCAAAGCTGCGCCGATCAAAGGCTGCCGGTATGTTGATGCCGCCCGTCTTCTAAATGCCTCTACAAGCACAAGGCCACGCGCCCGCTGGGTGGTGATCTTTTAATGAATATGGTATATTTTCTTAATCCACAAAACATGCCTTGATATTTGTCTGTTTATTGTCGGTTTTTTCTAATGCTTGCCAAAAGTTTACAACAACAACAACAACCAAGCCTTTCAGTCCCAAACAAGTTGGGGTAGGCTATAGTTGAAGCCCATAAGATCTCGAAGCCAAAAGTTTAGAAACACCAAATTCGTTTGCTTACAATCATCATACAGTAATGTTCATCTACTCTCCAGTTCCCCTAACCCAACAAAAAATGATGTTAATTACGATTTTTAGATTAAAAGAGCACCATTAGGCGCTGTTAATTACGATTTTGAGATTAAATGTCATTTGCAATTGCTAATTACAATTTTGAGGCAAATGATTAGTTTAACCTTGATTTGTTCCGCTCTCCATTTTTTCCAACCGAAAAAAATGTAACCATTCCATTCCTCTGAAATGGAACCATTTCATTCCATTCCACGCTGTTTCAGAACCGAACACACCCTTGCATTGTTGTGAACTGTTGTCCATACACAGCCATACCCTTCCACTTACATCCAGCACTATATGCATCGCTGTCTCGTAGTCATTCAATATCGGTGCTTGAGATCTCGTTCCCATTCTTATGCAAAGCCGAAATCGCTGCGCCTTTACTCAAGTGGATGCAAAATGAGGCTGATGAGGCTGCCGTGAGGACGATGGTGCCGGCACCATCATCCGAAAACCTCTACAAGCACGAGGCCATGGGCCACCGGGTGGTGACCTTTTAATGAATCTGGTATATTTTCTTAATCCACATACATGATTTTATTATTATCTGTTTAATTACTGTTGGCTTTGCCTAATGCTTACCAAAAGTTCAGAAACACTGCGTTTGCTTACAATCATCATACACTAATTTTTCACTTTTCAGTCTGTCTCATCCAGTATATAAATTGTTGAGTTCCGTTGGCTTCTTTTGTAATCATTTGCATTGTTGTCAACTGTTGTCTATGCACAACCCTATTCTTCCACTTACATCCCGCACTTTTTGCATCAGTCCATCTCATAGATTTATTAAATATCAATGATGAGTTCTGTTGCTATTCATATGCAGGATGAAGCTTCTGTGCCTCTACTCAAATGGATAAAAAATGATCCTGATGAGGCTGCTGTGAAGATGATGGTGCTGCCACCATCTTCTGAAAACCTCCTCAAGCACAAGGCCACGGGCCAGCTGGGTGGTATCCTTTTTAAGCAGGTATATTTTCTTAATCCTCATACATGATTTGATTTGTCTATTTATTGCCGGCTTTGTCTAATTATACTTACCAATAGTTCAGAAACACACACAACCCTATTCTTCCACTCACATCCAGCACTATATGCATCAGTGTCTCATAGATTCATTTTATATATCACTGTTGATGTCTGTTGCTCATCAATTTTCATATGCAGACTGAAACTGCTAAGCCTTCATTGGTCAAAAGGATTGCAATCGCCGATGAGGCATCTGCAGAGGCTGCCACCAAGTTACTATCAGCCCCACCTTCTGGATGCTTATATAAGCTCAAGTCCAAGGACCAGCCAGGCCGTAACCATCCAAGGGTTCGGGTATATTTTCTTAAGCCACATATACATGCCATGATTTATTTCTGATATTATCACCAGCTCTGTCTACTGCTTCTTGGAATTTGGAAACGCCAAATTAGCATGCTTATATTCATCATACACTAAATTTTGACTGTTCAGTTTGTAACATAGTGTTATGCACTCGCTTGTCAACATTTGCATTGCTCTGAACTATGCACTTTACACAACCTAATTCTTCCACTTACATTCAGCGCTACGCACCAGTAGTACCTCCCATGTTTCCTTCACCATCCCGATGCCGAGCTTGCGGGAATATGGCGGGCCCATGTACATACCCCGCATATAACACCTCCTATGGCTCTATCTACCTTTCTAATAACTCCTTCACAGAGTTACAGGTATGTATTCTCAGTGGTTTACCATGAATTGGCATATAGTAAAGTCTTGTTTTTAGTCTTCCTGCTTCTTACATTAGTATCAATTTTCACCTGCAGACTGTACCTTGTGAACTTCGTCCAATGATTAACCAGATGTGTCCGCATGAATGGTCTTTCACTATGCATGGCAATGGCAAATTGATGAACACCTACACGGTCTATGAGGTGTATGTCTACAAGACGCAGGCCATCACATATTTGTATGGACATGATTGGAGAAACTTTGCTTTTGACTACGGTCTGAAGAAGGGTGACGAGCTGAGGATCAGAAACTCAAACGGGCAGATATACGTAACTGCTTACAGAGTTGGAGACACTTCCAAATATATAATATGTAACTTTTTTGTACTCATATCCTTTGATTACTGCATTCTGAGCAGTTGTTCTAAACCATTCCCTCTATTCTAGCTTGCTGGGTTTAACATGATCAAAGCTGCAGATCCCCTGATGGAACAGGAGTGGAACTGCCGGCTTCCCACTCTCCTGCATCAGCACCGGTTCCTGTACCAGCACCGTTTATCTACCCAGCAGGCCCCTACATCAGCATTGGTTCCTGTAGAGGCCCCATATACTACACCTGCCCAAAGAGCTCCTCGCATCAAAGATCGGTTCCTCTAGCTGCACCGTTTCATCGCACCTGCCCAACAGTCTCCTGCATCAGCATCGGTTCCTCTAGAGGCACCGTTTATTGCACCTACCCAGCAGTCTCCTGCATCAGCACTAGCTCGTGTACCAGCCCAGGCTCCTGCACCTGCCCCAGCCAGATCACCGAGGTCTCAGCTCATTGCTGTGGCCACCCGTGTGGTGACCAGGGCGCATCTGAAGGCTATGTTTGTGAGTATATGATAGCATAACTGCTCTTATCTTGATGTCTTCTCTGCTCAAAGTCTCACATGGTTCAGTCTTCAGTGCATTGGTGCCATTGACTAATTTTTGTTGGTATCTCTTGCTTTGAATCAGAAATTGCCTAAAAGTATCGCCAAGGATCTCAATGTTGGCCGAAGGGGCAAGATTTCCCTCGTCATGGAGAGTGAAGGTCTCACCGTGGAGGGACGGTACTCCGTCAGTCCCACAGATGGCCGCTTGGCTGTTACTTCCAGGTGGAAAAAGTTCATTGACAGTGCCAAACTTCGCATTGGATCAAAGTTGAAGGTCAAGATCTTTCGATGCCGCTGTAACATGCTGGTCATCAAGTTTGCGGTTGTCTAGTTCTATTGTCCCATGAGCCCTTAGCAAATGCATTTGTAGTTATACTTATATAAGGTTATCTTATCTGAACTGCTAATTAATTGTATGGGTGGTAAAACTCTGGCAAGCTTTTGCTCTTAGCAAGTATGTATGTATGATCAACTATTATGATAACTAATGTTTGTGTTCATCTTAATTTGCATTTCCGTTTTAGAAAAAAACTTAATTTCTATTTTGGCTGACCTGTTAGAGAACTATCAGATTGAATCCACAACATGATTCAAATAGATTCATTACACCAAGCCACATGTCTTGACCTTGCTATACACTAGTTCCATTAATCAGTGCAAGAAGGCTTACCTGAGCTGCCTGAACCACGGCAGATTCGAATCCACCTTAGCTATCTAGCTAGAAATACAACCTTTGCGGAAAGAGGATTTGCAGTACGGGGAGGCTGACATTGGGGACCCATGAGCCAGCAGCGTCGTCAACGTTTTAAAGGCGGCAGGAGATCGAAACAAAAAAAAGCCAAAAATCAGTTGGTAAACAAAATCCAAGAAATGAAACTTTTACCTTTCTGAGAGGATGACATGCGGGACCCATGAGGCAGCAAAGATCCTCAACTATTCCAAGGCGGGGGGATCAAAATAAAAATAGGAAATAGCCAGAAATTAATTAGGGTAAAAAATAAATCTATCAAAGGAAACCTTTATTGTTCATAGAGGATGACATGTGGGACCGACCTGCCAGCTGCGTCGTCATGGTTTCAAAGGGGGCAGGGGATCAAAAGAAAAAGGCAAATAACCAGAAATTAGGGGTAAAAAAATAAATCCAACAAAGGAAACTTTTATTGTTCATAGAGGATGACATGCGGGACCCATGAGCCAGCAGCTTCCTCAACGTTTCAAAGTCGACATGAGATTGAAAGAAAAAGGCAAGTGACCAAATATCAGGAGCCAAAAATAATCCAAGAAAAGAAATTTTATTGTACATAGAGGATGACATGCGGGTCCCATTTTGCAGCAGCGGTCTCAACATTTCCAAGGCGGCACAGGACCAAAAGAAAAATAAAGTAGCCAGAAATCAGGGGGTGAAAAAAATCCAAGAAAAGAAAGATTTCAATTGGGCTGCATCTGGACATCTGGGCCTTCGAACTATCCTGTTGGGCCTTTTGACTCGTACAATTTCAGCCCACTCCAAAACAGGAAAGTTTGGATTTTTCTAAAAAAACAGGAAAGTCCTATGCTTCGCAAAAACACAAAATAAGGAGATTCAACATATAAGTTTGTTTATATAAAAATAAAGATTTAATTTATCCATTTGCAATAGCTCAGAGCGAAATACAATGTTTATTGTCTGCAAAATAATCAAGATATCACATGTTTCTTGTACGGGGAGGCTGACATCGGGGACCCATGAGCCAGCAGCGTCGTCAACGTTTTAAAGGCGGCAGGGGATGGAAAGAAAAAATAAACCAAAAATCTGTTGGTAAAAAATACAAGAAAAGAAACATTTTCTTTCTGAGAGGATGACATGCGGGACCCATGAGGCAGCAGCATCCTCAGCGTTTATTGTTCATAGAGGTTGACATGTGAGACCCGTGAGCCAGCAGCGCCCTGAACGTTTTAAAGGCTGCAGGAGATCGAAAGAAAAAATAAGCCAAAAATCGTTTGGTCAACAAAATCCAAGAAAAGAAACATTTACCATTCTGAGAGGATGACATGCGGGACCCATGAGGCAGCAGCATCCTCAACGATTCCAAGGCGGCAGGGGATCAAAGGAAAAAAGGAAATATCCCGAAATTAATTAGGGGTTCAAAATAAATCCATCAAAGGAAACTTTTATTGTTCACAGAGGATGACATGTGGGACCGACCTGCCAACAGCGTCCTCATCGTTTCAAAGGGGGCAGGAGATCAAAAGAAAAAGGCAAATAGCCAGAAATTAGGGGTCAAAAATAACTCCAAGAAAGGAAACTTTTATTGTTCATAGAGGATGACATGCGGGACCCATGAGCCAGCAGCTTACTCAACATTTCAAAGGCGGCATGAGATCGAAAGAAAAAGGCAAGTGACAAAATATCAGGAGCCAAAGATAATCCAAGAAAAAAAACTTTATTGTACATAGAGGATGACATGCGGGTCCCAATTAGCAGCAGCGGTCTCAACGTTTCAAATGCGGCTTGAGATCAAAAGAAAAACAAAGTTGATTGTACATAGAGGATGACATGCGGGTCCCATGAGTCAGCAGCTTACTCAACGTTTCCAAGGCGGCAGGGGATCAAAAGAAAAAGGAAATAGCCAACAATCAGAGGGTGAAAAAAAAACCCAAGAAAATAAACTTTTATAGCACATAGAGGATGACATGCGGGTCCCATGAGCCAGCAGGGTCCTCAACGTGGCATGAGATCGAAAGAAAAAGGCAAGTGACCAAATACCAGGAGCCAAAAATAATTCAAGAAAAGAAACTTGATTGTACATAGAGGATGACATGCGGGTCCCAATTAGCAGCAGCGGTATCACCGTTTGAGAAGCGGCAGGGGATCGAAAGAAAAAGGCAAGTGACCAAATATGAGGTGCCAAAAAGAAAAGTTTTATAGTACATAGAGGATGACATGCGGGTCCCATGAGCCTGCAGGGTCCTCAACGTGGCATGAGATCGAAAGAAAAATGCAAGTGACCAAATATCAGGAGCCAAATATAATTCAAAAAAAGAAACTTGATTGTACATAGAGGATGACATGCGGGTCCCATTTAGCAGCAGCGGTATCACCGTTTGAGAGGCTGCACGGGATCGAAAGAAAAAGGCAAGTGACCAAATATGAGGTTCCAAAAAAATCCTAGAAAAGAAAGTTTTATAGTACATAGAGGATGACATGCGGGTCCCATTTAGCAGCAGCGGTCTCACCGTTTGAGAGGCGGCAGGGGATCGAAAGAAAAAGGTAAGTGACCAAATATGAGGTGCCAAAAAAATCCAAGAAAAGAAAGTTTTATAGTACATAGAGGATGACATGCGGGTCCCATTTAGCAGCAGCGGTATCACCGTTTGAGAGGCGGCAGGGGATCGAAAGAAAAAGGCAAGTGACCAAATTTGAGGTGCCAAAAAAAAACTCCAAGAAAAGAAAGTTGATTGCTCATAGAGGATGACATGCGGGTCCCAATTAGCAGCAGCGGTGTCAATGTTTCTAAGGCGGCAAGGGATCAAAAGAAAAAGGAAGTAGCCAGAAATCAGGGGGTCAAAAAAATCCAAGAATAGAAAGAATTTTGGTTCATAGAGGATGACATGCGGGACCCATGATCCTGCATCGTAAACGGCTCGATCGGAGAGCGTTGAACGAGATGGCGCGATCGAGAAAAAAAACAATGCCAGAGAGGCTGCCATCTGGGCCCTACATCCCTCGGCGGTGCGGATTTGCGTTGACTCGGCCGGCGAACCCGAGAATTCGAGATGCACCACGTCCCGGGCCACCATACGCAACGTTTTGGCCGTTTTCGTCGGGCTAGGTGGCCTCAAAAACGAGAAAAAAAACATTTTGACATGCACAACGGACAGACCCAAAATCGTCGGCCATGGTACACCAGCAACCACGGCGCGACTTCAACTTCGTCGGCCATGGCAACTTTTCTTGTAGCGTTATTAGTTCTAAGCTTTCAGCGATTGAGGAAGAAAGGTTATTGGAAATATTGAAGAAACACCGAGGAGCTATTGGCTACACTCTTGATGATTTGAAGGGGATTTGTCCCTCTATTTGCCAACATGCCATTAATATGGAAGATGATGCAAAACCTATTGTTGAACATCAACGTCGTCTAATTCCTAAGATGAAGGATGTGGTAAGGAATGAGGTATTAAAACTTCTTGAAGCTGGTATTATATATCATATTGCTGATAGTAGATGGGTTAGTCATGTGCATTACGTTCCTAAGTGAACGGATCGTAGCGAACAAGAGGGGGGGTGAATGGCGCTACGGCAAATTTTAGTCTTTTTCAAGTTTTATGCAGTGGAAGGTAAAGGTGTGACTTTTAGCAATGGGGGTGATCCTACAATGAAGCTAGAACATGTGCAACATGTAAAGGAATCAACAAGATAACAAAAGTGAGGAGCGAGAAAACCGGGGGGGGCGAGGCGAGTCGAGGTTTGTTTCCCACAGTTCCCTCCACTAAAGGAGGTACGTCTGCGTTGAGGAGGTGCTAGTCTCACACAAGAGACTAGGCGGCCACACCACGAAGGAAGGCCTCACCCTCTTCCTCGAGAGAGCTCCACGGAGGTGCTCTCCCTCTTCCACAAAGGCACCGGTCGAGGCGGTGATTCCTTCACAAGGTTGGGGCGAGCTCCACACACACAAGGATGCTCCCAACACCCTATGGAGCTAGTACATCACCAAGCTAGACTCCATAGCTTCACATCTCCAATGCTCCACCATAGGAACCCATCACCAATGCTCCACCATAGGAACTCTTCCAATGCTCCACCAAGAAACTCTCCAAGGCTCCACCAAGAAACTCTCCAAGGCTCCACCAAAGGAACTCCCCAATGATCCACCAAAGGAACTCTTCTCCAAGATCCACCAAAGGAACCCTACCACCAAGATCCACTAAGGAATAGCTAGTATTTGTGAAATCTCTCTTGGTAGAACTATAGATCGGGGTCTCCTCCACCTATCCTCAAAATTAGGGCAAGATTGGTTGGAGGGGGAAGGAGATCCACAAGGATTAAGCTCAGCAACAATGGAGGAGAGAGAAGGGGAAGAGATAAAATCGGGTGGGGAAGAAGGGGCCCTTAAATAGGCTCCTCCAAATCCAACCGTTATACCCAGTTTTGGCATAAGCGGTACTACCGCTTTGGGGCAAGCGGTACTACCGCCCTGAGTTCGAAATCACCCCAGATCTGGTCAAAGGACGCAGAGCGGTACTACCGCCCGCGGTACCGCTCGTGGTACCGCAATAGGGTCCAGACCTTACTGGATCCAGAGCGGTACCAGGGCGGTACCGGAGCGGTACGACCGTAACTCGTTACGGTACCTCAAGCGGTACCTTGAGCGGTACTACCGCTCGTGAGCGGTACTACCGCCCCAGGTACTGCAGGGGTACCGCAACTTGTTATGGGGGACGAATTCAGCGCAGAACTCAGAGCGGTACCGAGGGCGGTACCTATAGGGGTAGCGGTGCTACCGCTACAGGTACCGGTAGTACCGGCCTGGCTAAAACTGGTTTTCTTCCCTTTTTCTCTCCAACTTTGTTACCTCGCTAAACACACACAAAACCGGAAAACCTATCAACTACGCTTCAGTCTTCTGATCTTGACGCGTCTGACGAGGTCACCGTGTACTTGCAAATCTAACAATGATACTCAAGGCACACGGTGAGATTACTCAAGTGTTGTCATCAAACACACAAAACTTGGGGTATGAATTTTGCTCTTACAATCTCCCCCTTTTTGGTGTTTGATGACAACACAAGAGTTGACAATAACATATAATATTATGATGAGAACATTAGATTTGCAAAAACTAGACGGAGCTCCCCCTACACATGTGCATATCATGAATATGTATTTGAATACAAATACACATGTTATAGAGACATCACTCCCCCTAGTTTTTACAAACCAAGCACATATGCAACATAGATAGATGACATGTTCAAGAGGCATATGCACAATATGGAGGCAACATGAGATCATATACAGAGATTTGCGTGAAGTTATCATACCATAGCCTTGAGAATACCCAAACTCACAATAGAATGCCTCCATGGGGTTGTTGATGTAGCCGAGAGACAAGATAAGCAACTAGAACCAAACGGCTACAAACAACAAAGGTCTCCATCCACCTAGGAACTTCTCCCCCTTTGGCATCGGAACACCAAAAAGGAGGGTAACGAAACTAGAGAGATGGAGAAAAAGAACATACAACCAAGTGATGCGCGTGGTTGACGTATTGTCTTTCCGTTCGACACGCGTCCGTTGGGAACCCCAAGAGGAAGGTGTGATGCGTACAGCGGCAAGTTTCCCTCAGTAAGAAACCAAGGTTTATCGAACCAGCAGGAGTCAAGAAGCACGTGAAGGTTGATGGCGGCGAGATGTAGTGCGGCGCAACACCAGGGATTCCGGCGCCAACGTGGAACCTGCACAACACAAACCAAGTACTTTGCCCCAACGAAACAGCGAGGTTGTCAATCTCACCGGCTTGCTGTAACAAAGGATTAGATGTATAGTGTGGAAGATGATTGTTTGCAGAAAACAGTAGAACAAGTATTGCAGTAGATTGTATTTCAGTATAGAGAATTGGACCGGGGTCCACAGTTCACTAGAGGTGTCTCTCCCATAAGATAAATAGCATGTTGGGTGAACAAATTACAGTTGGGCAATTGACAAATAGAGAGGGCATGACCATGCACATACATATTATGATGAGTATTGTGAGATTTAATTGGGCATTACGACAAAGTACATAGACCGCTATCCAGCATGCATCTATGCCTAAAAAGTCCACCTTCAGGTTATCATCCGAACCCCTTCCAGTATTAAGTTGCTAACAACAGACAATTGCATTAAGTATTGCGCGTAATGTAATCAATAACTACATCCTCGGACATATCATCAATGTTTTATCCCTAGTGGCAACAGCACATCCATAACCTTAGAGGTTTCTGTCACTCCCCCAGATTCACGGAGACATGAACCCACTATCGAGCATAAATACTCCCTCTTGGAGTTACTAGCAAAAACTTGGCCAGAGCCTCTACTAATAACGGAGAGCATGCAAGATCATAAACAACACATAGACATGAATTGATAATCAACATAACATAGTATTCTCTATCCATCGGATCCCAACAAACACAACATATAGCATTACAGATAGATGATCTTGATCATGTTCGGCAGCTCACAAGATCCGACAATGAAGCATAATGAGGAGAAGACAACCATCTAGCTACTGCTATGGACCCATAGTCCAGGGGTGAACTACTCACACATCACTCCGGAGGCGACCATGGCGGCGTAGAGTCCTCCGGGAGATGATTCCCCTCTCCGGTAGGGTGCCGGAGGCGATCTCCTGAATCCCCCGAGATGGGATTGGCGGCGGCGGCGTCTCTGGAAGGTTTTCCGTATCGTGGCTCTCGGTACTGGGGGTTTCGCGATGAAGGCTATTTGTAGGCAGAAGGGCAGGTCAAGGGGCGTCACGAGGGGCCCAGGAGACAGGCCGGCGCGGCCAAGGCTTGGGCCGCGCCGCCCTACCTCCTGGCCACCTCGTGGCCCCACTTTGTTGACTCTTCGGTCTTCTGGAAGCTTCGTGTGAAAATAGGCCCCTGGGCGTTGATTTTGTCCAATTCCAAGAATATTTCCTTACTAGGATTTCTGAAACCAAAAACAGCTGAAAACAGCAACTGGCTCTTCGGCATCTTGTTAATAGGTTAGTTCCAGAAAATGCATAAATATGACATAAAGTATGCATAAAACATGTAGATATCATCAATAATGTGGCATGGAACGTAAGAAATTATCGATACGTCGGAGACGTATCACCAAGCTTGCAAAAATCACGAGAAAACAAGCTTGGAGGAGGTTCTCAAAAACAAAAAGAAGAAAGCAAAGAAGAAAGACAAAACAAGGTCACGAAGAACCGAAAAACCCGCAATGAGGGGGTGTTGGTGGCCGAAGCCACCGCGTAAGAGTATAGTAGTTGTGAGGTCGCGTAGATGTATCTAGGACTCACGGACTACAACTCAACATGAAGCTCATAAGTCACTTAATTGACAAATAGCAAATGTTTTGGATTTCTTTATGCATTATGGGGGGAGTGATAGCTCAATGGATTTAAACCGCACTCCCCCTACGTCCATGCGTGCCTTTCATCTAGATATGACGGTAAGATTGGTATGTGCGCACGACGGTCAAGCAAAGTTCGACGGATCAATGATGTTTAGCTCATGCCTCAACTCAATAAAGCGCTTCTCATCCAAGGGCTTCGTGAAGATGTCCGCCAATTGCTCCTTGGTGCCAATATAGGATAGTACAATATCTCCGCGAGCAATGTGGTCCCGGATGAAGTGGTTCCGTATCTCGATGTGCTTCGTCTTGCCATGAAGAACCGGATTGTAGGCGATCTTGATTGCGCTCTCATTGTCGCACAAAAGAGGCACCTTGCTATACTCGAGTCCATAGTCCCGCAAGGTTTGCCTCATCCATAAGATTTGAGCACAACTACTTGCCGCGGCAATATACTCGGCTTCCGCGGTGGAGACGGAGACACAATTTTGCTTCTTCGAGGACCAACACACCAAAGATCTTCCAAGAAAGTGACATGCTCCGGAGGTAGACTTCCTATCAATCTTGTCGCCCGCCCAATCGGAGTCGGTGAAACCAACCAAAGCAAAGTCCGTGTCCCTTGGGTACCATAGTCCAAAGTGTGGGGTATCAACTAAATATCGAAAGATCCTCTTGACCGCCACAAGGTGGCTTTCCTTCGGACTTTCTTGAAACCGTGCACACATACCAACGCTCAACATGATATCCGGGCGAGAGGCACAAAGGTAGAGAAGCGAACCTATCATCGAACGGTAGAGCTTGGTATCCACCGCCTTGCCACCCTCGTCAAGAGTGAGTTGACACTTGAGTTGCATCGGAGTTCCGATCCCCTTGGCATCCTTCATATCAAAGCGCTTGAGAATGTCTTGGAGGTACTTTGCTTGATTGATGAAGGTGCCTTGTCGCATTTGCTTGATCTCGAACCCGAGGAAGTACTTGAGTTCACCCATCATTGACATCTCAAACCTATTTGTCATCAACATAGCAAACTCATCGTTGAATTTTGTGTTAGTAGAGCCAAATATGATGTCATCTACATAGAGGTTGCATACGAAAAGCTCCCCATTGACCTTCTTGGTAAAAAGAGTGGGATCGATTTTCCCCACTTGGAAACCACGGTCTTCAAGCAACTCCTTGAGATGCTCATACCAAGCTCTAGGAGCTTGTTTGAGACCATATAGGGCCTTTTTGAGCTTGAAGACATGGTCCGGGAAATGGGGGTCCTTGAAACCCGGGGGTTGCTTCACATATACTTCCTCATGTAGAGGACCATTAAGAAAAGCACTCTTAACATCCATTTGTTGCAACTTAAAGCCATGATGTGAGGCAAAGGCCAAAAGGATACGGATGGACTTGAGCCTTGCAACGGGTGCAAAGGTTTCTCCAAAGTCCACGCCTTCGACTTGAGAATAGCCTTGTGCCACCAATCTTGCTTTGTTGCGGATGACCTTGCCACTTTCATCTTGCTTGTTCTTGAAGATCCACTTGGTGCCGATAACATTGCGGCAATGATCGGGTCGCTTCATGAGAGTCCATACATCATTCCTCTTGAAGTTGTTGAGTTCCTCTTGCATTGCATTCAACCAATCGAGATCTTTGAGAGCATCATCAACTTTGAGTGGTTCCACTCTAGAGACAAAGGCATGGTGCGCACAAAAGTTTGCAAGTTGCCTCCGAGTGGTGACATTTCTCTTTAGATCACCAATGATGTTTTGCAAGGAATGAGACTTGAGACGCAAGTGTCTTGGAGTAGAATCTTCACGGCGAGTGTCGGCTTGAGGAGATAGATCTTGTGAGTCCTCTTGGCCTTCATCACGGTTTAGGTCCTCGCCTTGACCTCCATTGTTGTTGAAAGAGGCAACCTTGTCATGAGATCCGGACGGCTCGGGGGAATAGGGAGTATCATTGTCCATGAAGATTATCCCCGAACAACTCGGAGAAGAACTTGAAGCTTGACCTTGGTCACTTGATGTTGGGTGTTGAAGTAGACGAGCTTGCGGTGTATGTTGTTCTTGAGCTTGTTGAGGTGAACTTGGACTTGATTGTTGTTGTAGATCTCGAGGTTGATCTTGAGGTTGAGGTTGAACTTGAGGTTGTTGTAGAGGTTGGCTTGCATTTGTTAGATCAACGGAAGAAGCTTGGCCTTGTGGTGTAGATGGCTCCACTTGGGTGGAACTTGGTCCTTCCCCGGTACTCATAGAAGGTAGCATTTGAGGTAGGCGAATGCCCACACCCATCCTTCCTATGGTATCCGGGAGAATTGCATCTCCTTTCTCACAAGAAGCACTTCGCTCCTCCAAAGATCTATCATCTTCATCGAATGTCACATCACAAGATTCTACAACACGTCCACTTGACTTGTTGAAGACTCTATAGGCGTGAGAATCCGTAGCATAGCCAACGAAAATTCCTTCTTGAGCTCTTGAATCAAACTTGGATAGGCGCGTGTCCTTGACAAGTATGTAGCATTTGCATCCGAAGACCTTGAAGTATGACACATTAGGCTTGTTGCCGGTGAGGATCTCATATGGTGTCTTCTCAAGACCTTTGCGGAAGTAGAGGCGATTAGTAGCATGGCAAGCGGTAGAGATAGCTTCCGCCCAAAAATTGTAGTTGGACTTGTATTCCATCATCATGGTTCGAGCGGCTTCGATCAAGGTTCGATTCTTCCTTTCGGCGACCCCATTTTGTTGGGGAGTATATGGCGTGGAGTATTGGTGTTCGATTCCTTCCTCGCCGAGAAAGTCATCCAACGTGTAGTTCTTGAACTCCGCTCCATTGTCGCTCCTTATTGCAAGAATCTTGTTGTCGTACTTGCGTTGAACTTGGTTGGCAAACTCCATCATGGTCCGTTGAGTCTCACTCTTGTACTTGAAGAAGAATACCCAACAATAGCGTGAATAGTCATCAACGATGACGAGGCAATACTTATTTCCTCCAAGACTTTCATGAGAAGGTGGACCAAAGAGATCAACATGTAGGAGCTCCAAGCATCTTGTAGTAGAGATGATGGTCTTGGCCTTGTGAGGAGCTCCATGCATTTTTCCTTGTACGCAAGCCCTACAAACACGATCCTTGCAAAAAGAGACATCTTCTTTTAGTCCGAGAATGTGGCCACCCTTGTGGAGACTTTGCAAAGTCCTCATGTTGACATGGTCTAGTCGGCGATGCCATAACCAACCCTTGTCACCTTTGGCGAATAAGCAAAGAGCGGAAGATGTTGTCTTTCCGGAGAAATCGACAACATACAAACCGTTCTCTACATATCCAACAAAAGCTACATTGAGTGTCTTGCTCCACAAGAGGACCACCATATGTTCATCAAAGAATGTGCATAATCCCATACGAGCAATTTGATGAACGGAGAGTAAGTTGTAACCAAGGGTCTCCACAAGGAGGACATTCACAAGTGAGATGTCGGGTGTTACCACCACCTTGCCAAGACCCAATACCTTAGAGCACGTGTTGTCGCCATATGAAACGGTAGAGAGAGAAGGCACGAGGTCGACAACAATATCCTTGCTTCCGGTCATATGACTTGTGGCTCCACTATCAACCACCCATTTAGCGCCACCGGAAGCATAGTCCTACAAGGAATCAAGTCTTGGATTTAGGTACCCATTTTTCAATGGGTCCTAGCATGTTAGTAACAAGGGGTTTGGGAACCCAAATAGTCCAATCAACATTGTCCTTTGGAGGACCAATAAAGCGAGCACGAATATGTCCATAGTAATCAACAAAAAGAACATGAGAAGGGTTGTTAGAGCCGGCGAAACCCGTCGAGGCGGAGTTGGACACTCCATCCCTTCTTGAGCTAGCATTGCTCCCTTCACGGTTGGTCTCCATGTTCTTCTTGTCCATCTTCTTCTTGGTCCTCCTCTTCCTCTTTCTCTTTGGCTTGGTAGCCACTCCTCCTTCATTGCAAGAGCCCTCTTTGGCTCCATCTTTGGCTTCAATGATTCCTTCCAAGTACTTGGCTTGAACTTGGAGTCTCTCCACCTTGGCCTTCAAGCGATTGACTTCATCTTCATGTTCCGGGTGTGGATGGCAAATATCGAACACTTGGACCTCCTTTGCCTTGTTCACTCGGAAGTGTTCCATCAATGCTTCTTCTTGGAGAGCGTTCAACTTCATGAGCAAGCGCTTGTCATTTTCCATCTTGGCAATGTCGCTCTCATGAGTGCAACATGCACGGTCCTTGCTCAAGGGAAAGTACTCCTTCAATGTTTCTTCTTGCATGGAGTTGATCTCCATGAGCTTGGCTTCCCTTCTCTTCAAGGCGGAAATTTGCTCCTCATCATCACAACATGTATCCTTCTCCTTGCTCATGCGGAGACACTCCACCAACGACTCTTCTTGCTTGCTACTCAAACTCAATAGCTTGGCCTTGGTGATCTCAAGAGCGGCAATTTCTTCTTCATGGTTGCAACATGAGGTCTTTTCTTTGAATAAGCGGTAGTACTCATCCAAGGCTTCTTCTTGAAGAGCATTGACTTCCAAGAGGAGAGCATTGTGCCTCCTCAAGGAAGTAACTTGATCCACAAGCTCATCATGGGAAGAATCGGGGTCTTCATCGTCTTTTGCTTTGTTGGCTTCCTCAAGCGAGAGCATCTTCTTCTTGAGGTCACCAACCAACCCTAGAGCATGATCTCGATCCTTGGTGAGACATGAAACAATAGCTTCATTCTTGTCTTCAAGCACAATGACACTAGCTTCAAGAGACATGCGAAGATTCCTTTCATCATCAAGCTCCTCCTTGAGATTGGCGAGCTCAAAGGCCGTTTCCCTTTCCAACTTCTCCCTCTTCTCAATAAGATCTTGTGCCGCACCAAGTTGGGCTAAGAGAGCCCCAACATGGATCTTGGTGTCCCCCTTCATGTTAGTGAGAAAAGAATCCAAGGAATCCAAGCCCATAATCTCACGTTTAATGGTGAGACTAGTGGCATCATCAATATATGAGGCATTAGTAGAGGATGATGGTTTGGAAGGGGATTTTACCTCCGTGGATACCTTTGCCATGAGACACCGTGCATTGTTGGTGGCGAGGTTCTCATTTGGAGAGTCGAAGAGGGAGGTAGAGGGAGTGGAAATGGCAATGGTGGCCACTCCCTCTCCTTCCTTGTTGGAGCGCTTGTCCTCATGCTCACCATCTTCATCGGAGGTGTACTCTTCACGGATGATGAAGGCTCTAGGCTTCTTGTTGGAGGAGACCTTGTCGTCATCGGACCTTGGGGAGAACTTGGAGAATCCCTTGGAGAGAGGCTTGTACCTATCCTTTGGGATAAGCTTTCCACCATGATCTTCTCTTCTCTCAAACATACAATCCGCGACAAAATGATTCTTGTCACCGCAATTGTAGCATGTTCTTCCCCTTGTCCTTTCTCTTGGGCTCTTGGAGGGTCTTCTTGGAGAATCATGTAATCTTCTTGGTCTTGTGTTTTGGGACATGTTTCCATCCCAAAACTTCTTGGCGGCGAGAGCCATGTGCTCATGGTAGTTGAGTTTGAGATCATCTGAACCCCACTCAACGGGATCCTCATCACTTTAACTAGCTTCATGCACCTTCATCTTCAATGCAAGATTGGGCTTGCGGGAGTTGTGGGCGCGAGCAACAAGATCCTCCTCATTCTTCTTGGAGATGTCCATAGCGATGACTTCGCTAAGGACTTCATCGGATGTCATAGTACGGAAGGAGGCGTTTTGGCGGATGGCCGTCAACTTCACTTCCTCATAAGGGAGGAGAGCATTGTAGAACTTGCGCTTGATCCAATAGTCATCCACGAACGTTGCTCCAAGATCTTGCATTTGCACGGCAAGAGCGATGAGGCGTCGGTACATTTCTTCGGGGGTCTCTCCTTCAATCATGACGAAGTTGTCGGCCATGTTGTTCACTTCATCAAAGCGAGAGCTTTGGATGCTTGCATTGCCGAGGAAGAGCTTCTCAAGTTTGTCCCATGCTTCCTTGGCGGTCTTGAGCGAGCGGATATGAGCGCGGTCCTTGGGGGAGATGGCCATATGAATCATGTTGATGGCGGTGGCGTTGAGTTGGTCATCCACCACATCTCTCCTTGTCATCTTCTTGGGATCTCGTGGTGAATAGCCCTCCTCAATGATACGCCAAAGCTCGGTAGAAGCGCTGCGCACATGTGAACGCATTAAGAATTGCCAATTCTCAAAGTTGTTTGACTCGAGTAACGGTGGTGAACCATGCGACAAGATATGCGGCATCGGTATCGGAACGTTAATGGTGTAATCATTTGGTGGTGGCACCGCATGATAACCCCCTTGACGTTCCGCAACCGGTGTGTCATCATCCTTCCCTTTTGTTGAAGTGCCGGTATCCCCAACCCCTTCCTTTTGTGTATCTTTTGTCGCTTCCGCGACAAAATCAACAAGAGGAAGGGTGTTAGCTTTTGGTGGCGGATCCTCGGCACTTGCTATCGGTGGAGGGTTTGGTTTTTGAACCACCAACTCCATCATCATCGCCTTCATTTGGGCAACGATGGATGACTCCAATTTCTTGAGGTCATCCAACGTGGCCGTCGTGGAATCGATGGGCGATGATGGAGCGGGTGGCTCAAGGGAAGGTGACCCATTCACAACCGTCTCTTGTTCGGCCATTTCTTAGGCGGTAAAGCCCGAGCAAGAAAACCTTGCTCTGATACCACTTGAATGAATCGTAGCGAACAAGAGGGGGGGTGAATGGCGCTACGGCAAATTTTAGTCTTTTTCAAGTTTTATGCAACTGAAGGTAAAGGTGTGACTTTTAGCAATGGGGGTGATCCTACAATGAAGCTAGAACATGTGCAACATGTAAAGGAATCAACAAGATAACAAAAGTGAGGAGCGAGACAACCGGGGGGGCGCGAGGCGAGTCGAGGTTTGTTTCCCACAGTTCCCTCCACTAAAGGAGGTACATCTGCGTTGAGGAGGTGCTAGTCTCACACAAGAGACTAGGTGGCCACACCACGAAGGAAGGCCTCACCCTCTTCCTCGAGAGAGCTCCACGGAGGTGCTCTCCCTCTTCCACTAAGGCACCGGTCGAGGCGGTGATTCCTTCACAAGGTTGGGGCGAGCTCCACACACACAAGGATGCTCCCAACACCCTATGGAGCTAGTACATCACCAAGCTAGACTCCATAGCTGCACATCTCCAATGCTCCACCATAGGAACCCATCACCAATGCTCCACCATAGGAACTCTTCCAATGCTCCACCAAGAAACTCTCCAAGGCTCCACCAAGAAACTCTCCAAGGCTCCACCAAAGGAACTCCCCAATGATCCACCAAAGGAACTCTTCTCCAAGATCCACCAAAGGAACCCTACCACCAAGATCCACTAAGGAATAGCTAGTATTTGTGAAATCTCTCTTGGTAGAACTATAGATCGGGGTCTCCTCCACCTATCCTCAAAATTATGGCAAGATTGGTTGGAGGGGGAAGGAGATCCACAAGGATTAAGCTCAGCAACAATGGAGGAGAGAGAAGGGGAAGAGATAAAATCGGGTGGGGAAGAAGGGGCCCTTAAATAGGCTCCTCCAAATCCAACCGTTATACCCAGTTTTGGCCTAAGCGGTACTACCGCTTTGGGGCAAGCGGTACTACCGCCCTGAGTTCGAAATCACCCCAGATCTGGTCAAAGGACGCAGAGCGGTACTACCACCCGCGGTACCGCTCGTGGTACCGCAATAGGGTCCAGGCCTTACTGGATCCAGAGCGGTACCAGGGCGGTACCGGAGCGGTACGACCGTAACTCGTTACGGTACCTCAAGCGGTACCTTGAGCGGTACTACCGCTCGTGAGCGGTACTACCGCCCCAGGTACTGCAGGGGTACCGCAACTTGTTCTGGGGGACGAATTCAGCGCAGAACTCAGAGCGGTACTGAGGGCGGTACCTATAGGGGTAGCGGTACTGCCGCTACAGGTACCGGTAGTACCGGCCTGGCTAAAACTGGTTTTCTTCCCTTTTTCTCTCCAACTTTGTTACCTCGCTAAACGCACACAAAACCGGAAAACCTATCAACTACGCTTCAGTCTTCTGATCTTGACGCGTCCGGCAAGGTCACCGTGTACTTGCAAATCTAACAATGATACTCAAGGCACACGGTGAGATTACTCAAGTGTTGTCATCAAACACACAAAACTTGGGGTATGAATTTTGCTCTTACACCAAGAAAGGAGGAATGACTGTTGTGCCTAATGATAATGATGAGCTCATACCTCAAAGAGTAGTTGTAGGGTATAGAATGTGCATTGATTATCGAAAAGTTAATAAAGTTACTAAGAAAGATCATTACCCTTTACCTTTTATTTATCAAATGTTAGAAAGGTTGTCTAAAAATACTCATTTTTGCTTTCTTGATGGTTATTCTGGGTTTTCACAAATTGCTGTTAAAACTAAGGATCAAGAGAAAACCACTTTCACTTGTCCCTATGGAACTTATGCTTATAGACGTATGCCTTTTGGTTTATGTAATGCTCCTGCTACTTTTCAAAGATGCATGTCTGCTATTTTTCATGGCTTTTGCGAGAATATTGTGGAGGTATTCATGGATGATTTTTCTGTCTATGGAAATTCTTTTGATAATTGCTTGTGGAACCTTGATAAAGTTTTGCAGAGATGTGAAGAAACTAACCTTGTTCTTAATTGGGAGAAATGCCACTTTATGGTTAATGAAGGAATTGTATTGGGACATAAAATTTCTGAGAGAGGTATTGAAGTTGATAGAGCTAAAGTTGAAGCAATTGAGAATATGCCCTATCCCAGGGATGTTAAAGGTATTCGTAGTGTTCTTGGTCATGCTGGGTTTTATAGGAGATTTATTAAAGACTTCTCCAAGATTTCAAAACCTCTTACTAATCTTCTTCAAAAAGATGTACCTTTTGTTTTTGATGATGATTATAAGGAAGCTTTCGAAACTCTAAAGAAAGCCTTAACAACTGCTCCTATAGTTGAACCTCCTGATTGGAACTTACCATTTGAAATTATGTGTGATGCTAGTGATTTTGCTGTAGGCGCTGTTCTTGGACAGCGAGTAGATAAAAAATTGAATGTTATTCATTATGCTAGTAAAACCCTTGATGCTGCTCAAAGAAATTATGCTACTACTGAGAAAGAATTGTTGGCTGTAGTCTTTGCTTGTGATAAGTTTAGATCTTATATTGTTGATTCTAAAGTTACAATTCATACTGATCATGCTGCAATCAGATATCTTATGCAAAAGAAAGATGCTAAGCCAAGGCTTATTAGATGGGTGCTTCTGTTGCAAGAATTTGATTTGCATATTATAGATAGGAAAGGTGCTGATAATCCTGTTGCTGATAATTTGTCTAGATTGGAAAATATTGCTTATGATCCTGTTCCTGTTAATGATAGTTTTCCAAATGAACAATTGGATGTAATAAAGGTGAGCTCGCGAGATAGCCCTTGGTACGCTGATTATGCTAACTTTATTGTTTCCAAGTACTTGCCTCCAACCTTTTCAGCTCAGCAAAGAAGGAAATTCTTTTATGACTTGAGGCATTATTTTTGGGATGACCCACACTTATATGTGTTCCTGAATATGAACAACAAGAGATATTGAGTAAATGTCATGGTAGTGCTTATGGAGGACATCACGCCGAAGACAGAACCGCGCAAAAGGTTCTACAATCAGGTTTTTATTGGCCAACTCTCTTCAATGATGCAAGGAAGTTTATTTTGTCTTGTGATGAATGTCAAAGGGTTGGTAATATCTCCAGACGCAATGAAATGCCTATGAATTATACTCTTGTTATTGAACCATTCGATTGTTGGGATTTGACTTCATGGGACCTTTCCCCTCTTCAGAAGGTAACACTCATATACTTGTTGCTGTTGATTACGTTACTAAATGGGTGGAAGCCATACCTACAAAAAGTGCTAATGGTGAGACCTCTTTAAGAATGCTTTTAGATATTATTTTTCCTAGATTTGGAGTTCCTAGATATCTTATGACTGATGGAGGTTCTTGATACGTCTCCGACGTATCGATAATTTCTTATGTTCCATGCCACATTATTGATGATATCCACATGTTTTATGCATACTTTATGTCATATTTATGCATTTTCCGGCACTAACCTATTAACGAGATGCCGAAGAGCCAGTTGTTGTTTTCTGCTATTTTTGGTTTCAGAAATCCTAGTAAGGAAATATTCTCGGAATTGGACGAAATCAACGCCTAGGGGCCTATTTTGCCACGAAGCTTCCAGAAGTCCGAGGGAGAGACGAAGTGGGGCCACGGGGTGCCGCCACACTAGGGCGGCGCGGCCCAGGGGGGCCCGCGCGGCCCTAGCGTGTGGGGCCCCCGTGACGCCTCCTGACCTGCCCTTCCGCCTACTTAAAGCCTTCGTCGAGAAACCCCCAGTACCGAGAGCCACGATACGGAGAACCTTCCAGAGACGCCGCCGCCGCCAATCCCATCTCGGGGGATTCAGGAGATCGCCTCCGGCACCCTGCCGGAGAGGGGAATCATCTCCCGGAGGACTCTTCACCGCCATGGTCGCCTCCGGAGTGATGAGTGAGTAGTTCACCCCTGGACTATGGGTCCATAGCAGTAGATAGATGGTCGTCTTCTCCTAATTGTGCTTCATTGTCGGGTCTTGTGAGCTGCCTAACATGATCAAGATCATCTATCTGTAATGCTACATGTTGTGTTTGTTGGGATCCGATGAATAGAGAATACTATGCTATGTTGATTATCAATCTATTATCTATGTGTTGTTTATGATCTTGCATGCTCTCCGTTATTAGTAGAGGCTCTGGCCAAGTTTTTGCTAGTAACTCCAAGAGGGAGTATTTATGCTCGATAGTGGGTTCATGCCTCCATTAAATCTGGGACAGTGACAGAAAGTTCTAAGGTTGTGGATGTGCTGTTGCCACTAGGGATAAAACATCGATGCTATGTCTAAGGATGTAGTTGTTGATTACATTACGCACCATACTTAATGCAATTGTCTGTTGTTTGCAACTTAATACTGGAAGGGGTTCGGATGATAACCTGAAGGTGGACTTTTTAGGCATAGATGCATGCTGGATAGCGGTCTATGTACTTTGTCGTAATGCCCAATTAAATCTCACAATACTCATCATATCATGTATGTGCATGGTCATGCCCTCTTTATTTGTAAATTGCCCAACTGTAATTTGTTCACCCAACATGCTTATTCTTATCGGAGAGACACCACTAGTGAACTGTGGACCCCGGTCCATTCTTTTAATCGAATACAATCTACTGCAATACTTGTTCTACTGTTTTCTGCAAACAATCATCATCCACACTATACATCTAATCCTTTGTTACAGCAAGCCGGTGAGATTGACAACCTCACTGTCACGTTGGGGCAAAGTAATTTGGTTGTGTTGTGCAGGTTCCACGTTGGCGCCGGAATCCCTGGTGTTGCGCCGCACTACACTTCGCCGCCATCAACCTTCAACATGCTTCTTGACTCCTACTGGTTCGATAAACCTTGGTTTCTTACTGAGGGAAAACTTGCCGCTGTACGCATCACACCTTCCTCTTGGGGTTCCCAACGGTCGTGTGCTGTACGCGTATCAGTTCTCATTTTATTCATGGTGGTTTTAGAAAAAATCTTGCTAAATATGGTATTAATCATAGAATTGCTTCTGCTTATCATCCTCAAACTAGTGGGCAAGTAGAATTATCAAATAGAGAGATTAAATCCATCTTGCAAAAGACTGTTAATAAATCTAGAAAGAATTGGGCTAGTAAATTGAAGGAAGCACTATGGGCTTATAGAACTGCTTATAAAAATCCCATGGGTATGTCACCTTATAAAATGGTTTATGGAAAAGCTTGTCATTTACCTTTAGAACTAGAGCACAAAGCTTATTGGGCTGTAAGAGAACTAAATAAAGATCCTAAACTAGCCGGTAAGAAGAGATTGCTACAATTGAGTTATCTAGATGAATGGAGAAGTGAAGCTTATGAAAATGCTAAACTCTTTAAAGAGAAAGTTAAGAAATGGCATGATAAAAGAATTATCAAAAGAGAATTTAATATTGGGGATAAAGTCCTATTGTATCGGTCTCGTCTCAGATTCTTTGCAGGGAAATTACTCTCGAAATGGGAAGGACCATACGTCATTGAGGAGGTGTATCATTCGGGAGCAATTAAAATTAGTTCTCTCCAAGGCGATGCCACACAAGTGGTGAATGGACAAAGACTCAAGCATTATATCTCAGGTGATTCTTATAATGAAGATGTTGATGTTATTCGAGTTGTGACACTGGAGGCTTTCATCAAAGGCCAAATGGACAGTCCGGCAGAGTTCGACTTTGAATAGGTAACAGTACTGGTAATAAAAAGTTCGCGTTTTACTTTCCGAACAATGTTTTTGCTGTTTTTGGAAAATATGAAAAATTACGAGATCGAAACGGAGTGGAGGAGACGCACGAGGGCGTGCCCTCATAGGCCGGCGCGGGCCCCAGCCTGGCCACGCCGCCCTATGAGGTGGGTCCCTCGTCGCCCCTCTCGACTCTGGTTCGACATGGTACTTTCCTTGTGTCGTAAAAATTCCTGCTATATAATCCCCCGGACCCCTGGAGGTCCGTTTATCGTTTTCTTGACGTGTTTTGTTTCGAGCTGTTTTCTGCCAGGATTTGTCTTTGATCTAGAAGCACCATGGCCTCCAACAACAAGGGCAAGGGGCTTTTGGAGGACGAAGTGAAGAAGGTGTCGTCAAAACAAGAGCAACAGGCCGTTGGGAGTAAGCAAATCTTGGTGGGATCTGTTGACACTCGACGTTCTTTCTCTCATAATTTGCAGGGACCTTTACCACCTACTCCTAGCCTCGACTCTTTCCCTGTGTTGGAAGAAGCTCTACGGGTTACCGATGAGTTTTGTGATCAATACCGTGCTTTGAGAAGGGAAGTGGAGATACTTCAGGAGGAGAATTACCGACTTCGAAGTATGCTAGAGCGGTTCCTCACTCCCATCAGGGTCATCCCATCATCACCACCACCGCCGAAGGAGTAATTCATCATCTGTATTGGCATCCCCTTGGTTTGTTCCAAGCTTGGGGAATGCCGCGGTATCACATCATCACTATCTTTTACTTTTTACTGTTAAGTAGTGTCATATCATGAGTAGGGAAGTTATCATATAAGATGGGTTGCAGTGTGGAAGTATCTCTCCTTTAGTTGGTTGTCTATGTATCCCTTGGTGTGAGTTATCGTTATGGAATATTAATGAGAAGTCTTATCATTTACATATTGCACATTTTATTTTAGTTTGCAATCTCTATTATATGATTGATCTTGTTATTAGTATTGGTATCACTTTGGGAGCATTGAGTTAATCTATTTGGTTTTGGCAAACTTAGCATTGGTCAATAGCAACAACACTTTGAGGTTTAAGTAGAAAAGAGAAATACATGTAGTTGTTTCATTGTCTTCCTTTCTTGTTGGCTCTTAGCTTATTATTCTGAAGTTAAAATTGTTTGTGCTTACAAGGAAGATGCATGATTGTTTCTATCACATGTATATTTGTTTGCTTCCCTCAACTCTTATGCTTGCTAATTAACCTTGCTAGCCAAAGACCTGTACTGAGAGGGAATGCTTCTCGTACATCCAAACCTTAACCCAAACCTATGCCATTTGTGTCCATCATAACTACCTACTACATGGTATTTCCTGCCATTCCAAGTAAATACTTCGTGTGCTACCTTTAAACAATTCAAAATTTACTATCTCTTATTTGTGTCAATGTTTTATAGCTCATGAGGAAGTATGTGGTGTTTTATCTTTCAATCTTGTTGGGCAACTTTCACCAATGGACTAGTGGCTTCATCCACTTATCCAATAATTTTGCAAAAAGAGCTGGCAATGGGGTTCCCAGCCCCGATTAATTAACCTTCATAATTTTACAAATAGACACTCCTCCATGGTATGTGATTGTTGGAAGGCACCCGAGGATTCGGTTAGCCATGGCTTGAGAAAGCAAAGGTGGGGAGGAGTGTCATCTAAATAAAACTAAAATAAAAAGGCACTCCTTCATGGTATGAGATTGTTGGCAGGCACCCGAGGATTCGGTTAGCCATGGTTTGTCAAAGTAAAGGTTGGAAGGAGTGTCAACCAAAAATAAAACTTTATGGGAGCCGCTCTTTGAGAGTTTGTCTGGCAAGGGGGTTAGAGTACCCGCTACCAGTCGTTGTCAACAACAAACACCTCTCAAAATGTTACTTTTATTCTCTTTATATGATTTCAAAACTGAAAAAGCTCTAGCACATGATTTAATCCCTGCTTCCCTCTGCGAAGGGCCTGTCTTTTACTTTATGTTGAGTCAGTAAACCTATTTCCCTCCATCTTAAGCAAGTACTTGAGTTGTTGTAATCAAACCATCTATATTGTGATTTACTTCATCATGTCCTTTACTCTTCCTTGTTTAGTACAAGTTTTATCTGAATGAATATAGCTTTGAAGGTTATCAGTGATTATGAGGAGATTATTATGATTGAGTATGCAAATTGTGCCATATAAACTTTAACATAATCTGTTCTCTGACCAAGAACGAAGTTTGCCATCACCAATTATGATTTCTTATGCACCTTTATTTGTGATTACCTTCTACTTGTTCCAAGATTGAATTATATGAGGAAGTTATTCACTAGAATGTCTTGTGTGAATTGATATGATGCTTCTTGTCCGTATTTTATTTATCGACTCTTCACTCCATAAACATGTGGTCCTGTTTACCGAGTGTCGAGGGTACTCCTCGCCAATGCCCTCCGATAGGGTACTCCTCGCCAATGCCCTCCGATAGGGGCTTAGGGTTGACGGAAACCTGTAGGCTGACACGAGACATCGGTTTACAGACAAGCGGGGAGAGCGATTTACCCAGGTTCGGGGCCCTCGATGAGGTAAAACCCTTACGTCCTGCCTGTCTGTTCTTTGATTATGAAAACAATGGGTTACAATGGGGTGCCGAATAGTTCGGCTGAGATCTAGGCGAGATTGCTATTGCTAGGGTTACCTAGCTCTAAGCTTTTCCTGGCTAAGATCGCTAAGATTGTTCGTGTCCTTCGGCAGCCCCTCTCCTGGCCTTTATATAGGAGGCCAGGTCTCAAGAGGTCTAACCGAATACGACTAGATTTACAGTAGTTTAGATCCAATCTTTCCTTGTTTGTTCGCTTCCTTGTCTTGCCCGTCAAGGAATCTTCTGGTGCACCGACCTAGTGGCCCATCTAGCCTTCGGGTGTCTTCATGGGCCTCCAGTTTATCAATACCGGATAAGGCAATACTGGTTACCCGAAGGGTAATGCCCACGTCAGTAGCCCCCGAGTGTCTAGCCGAAGATAATTCGGGTAGAGAGTAATGCATGTTTCCTCCTAACATTCTTCTCCTTCATTGCGCTTGTTCATCTTGATTATGCTTCATCTTCCTTTTATCGGGTGCGCGTCAGCGCTCCCGATGGGAGTAGCCCCCGAGTCTAGGTACGGATGCTTGCAATCCGTGCATAGACTCAAGTTGTACTACTCGAATACTTTCCTCTGCCGAGTTTTTCGCAAGTCTTCATAGGTCATCCGATATATTTTCTTTACGCAAAGGATAATGAGTAACGTGCCCAACTTTTGTTGGTTAACTGCCGATGGCAAAACAACGTTACTCTACACAGAATCAAGTCCCCGGGCATGATCCTGGAGTGCGAAAAACTTTTATTGGATGTACATCATGCGCTCCCGATGGGAGTGTCTAGGTGTAATCGCTTGAGCGCATACTCAGTCTTTTTTCCTTCGACTGCTCATTCTGTCGAGTCTTCCTTTTATCGGGTGCGCATCAGCGCTCCCGATGGGAGTAGCCCCCGAGTCCAGGTTCGGATGCTTGCAATCCGTGCGTGGACTCAAATCCTTCATCCGATGATTTTTTATGTTTCCTTCGAATGCTTCCAAATTATGACGTCATTGCCGACGTGTAATTGCTGCAGGCTGATTTGACGGGTCCATCATGACGAGCTAGCCCTAGCCCTGTTCAATCAGTGTTTTAGGGCTTGACCACTATACGCGTAACGACCGAGGTGGCTCCTCGATTTTCGCGCTATCGTGGGCGTAGTGGGCCGTCAGTTCCTTCCCTTCCTCAAGCGCCACATGCTTACTTATCTCTTAACTTCTCCTTAAAATCCCCAAAGGTAAAAATTCTCAATCTTCTCCACGATTCCCGCAGCATCTCCTCGTTCTCCCTCTTCTCCCTTCTTTCGCCATTGTCGAGCCGCCGCCACAGTTTCAATCTTCCTCAGATCTCGCGATGGTGAAGAAGAAGAACGCCGCCGCCGCCGCTAGCTCGACCAGCGGAGGTGCCGCTGCCAAGTCCTCCTCTTCTCTTCCGAAGGGGAGCGCTCCGAGCGCCCCTCCCCCAGCTCCGGCGCCGCCAGCGCCGTCGAGCTCGATGGTCAAACCTGGGGACTGGGCAGCTTCAACCGTCACCAAGCGTGACGAGAAGAGGTCCCGGAGCTTAGGATTAATATCCTCCGACACGGGAGATGTGATCCTTCCAGGTGCGATTTCTCGGCCTGATCCTCCCGCGGGATTTTCTGTGATGTTCTTATCTTTTCTTCATCGAGGCCTTTCACTCCCCTCTCATGGATTCCTCCTCCATCTCTTGCGGACGTACGAGATCCAACTATGGCAACTTACCCCCAACTCAATCCTCCATGTTGCCGTGTTCATCACCCTTTACAAGGCATTTTTGGGTATTGAACCTCATTTCGGGCTGTGGAAGAAGATCTTCTATGTGAAGAGATACAGCAGTAGTAATGGGTACTTTGTCACTGGAGGGGTAGGTTTTGTTGCTCGCTCAGAAGTTAATTACTTCAATTTCCCAATGAGAGAGTCTGTGCAAGGATGGAGGCTGAAATGGTTTTACGTCAAAGATTCCTCGTCACCCGAGTGTCGACTCCCTTGCTATGTCGACGTTTCTGAAGCCAAGCCTAAGGACTCTTGGAAGAACATCCTCTCAGCCGACGAAAGGGCCTCAGCCGAAGAATTGTTTGCCAAATTCCTTCGAATCAAAGAGGCTGACGGCCAAACTATGATTGGTACGGAGGTGGCAGCAGTTTTCTGAGCGCCGAATCCAGCCGACCATGGCCGTAGTTCACCCGATGTGGTTGTACTCAGGTCCAAAGGATGAGACCAGGATTAATGCTGCCGATCTATCAGAAAAAGAGTTGCTCGATGAAGTTCGTCGTCTTACTTCCTTCAACCAGGAAGATTCGATCCCGCTAATCTCTTCTTATGCTCCCCTTGACGTTGATCATCCACCATCAGGGGTATTTTCCTTTCTTCACATCTCTACTATAGCTTCTTGCTCAGCCGACATGATTACCTTTGTTCTTACTTCGTCATTTTTCTTTGCCAGATCCCTATGGCTTCTGAAAATACACGTGATTCACCAGATGATACTTCCGAGGGGAGAGGCTCCTCAATTCCCGTAGATTTTCACACCACCGATGATACAGGTCTAAAGGATGAATATAACGGTCCGATGAATCTTGAAGTTGCCCACGCTGATCTTCCCTCCTCAGCCGATAACACTTGTATCGCAGATGGATCAGTGCGTAACGTCGACACTGATCGTGATACTTTTGTTGATGCAACTCGCCGATGGGGCCAGAAGCTTCTCTGCGAAGAGATCAACCGGCGGCTTTGCCGATGAAGATGATCTCTTCGACATGTAAGTAGTTCTTTTACGAAAGTTATCTCGTGCCTTTTTTACCTTTCATACTCCTGTTGTAATCACAAATGATCGTTTACTTTTGCAAAGGACGAGGGCTTTATCGAGCCTCCTCCTAAAAAGGCCAAGTCTGATGTCGTTTCGCCGGTCGTGGTGGCTTCCGAAGCTTCGGCTCCTAAGGCTGCCCCCATGGCTCAAGCATCGACTGCGTCTTCCCTTTCCAAAGGAAAGGATATTTCTCCAACTGCTGCTACTGCGGCTCCTTTTTCTGTAAGTCCTCTTCTGATCTTAATACAGATTTCTTGGAGCATGCCTTGTTTAATTGTTTTTCTTTCTCTCTTAAGGACCTGCGTGGCGTTATCTCTTCTCTGGAGGTTTTCGCCTCCCGATTCACTTCTCTAGAGGCTGACAAAGTTCGGCTGCAAGAGGAAGTCGAATCTTCCTCCTCAAAACTAGATGGCGCAGTCAAGATAGCTGCCGCGGCTCGCCAAGAGATTGATTCTGCGAAGGAGGAGCTGGCCAGACCGAAAGGGAAGTCGAAGGAGGAGGAAGCATCCAGGCTGGTGGCTGAGGCTCGAGCAGCCGAAAAGGATGAAGTCCTTCGTCAATCTTCTCTGGCCTTGCTTGGTAATCTCTAACATACTTCTGTCGAGTGACGTTCTTATGGATTTAAGCTTTTTGTCAATGACTGAATTTTTCCCTTCCTTTCTACTGCAGAGGCAGCAAACATTCCTGTCGATGCCCTGGAGAGAGTTCCAAATAACTCCCCAGCAAACGCTGTGTCAACGATTCTCGCTTCTCACCAGCTTACACAAGAGCTTCTTGTGAAGGGGAAGGGTGCTCTGGTGCGGATGCACTCGATGATCTTCCCCAAGATCAAGCAAGAGAAGACCCTGGGACAGCTGATCGATACCTTCGCGGTTGACACCAAGGAGGTCATCGAGGTATTCAAGCGTACATCGCGCACTTTTGGTGCTGTCCTTGCCTTCCAGCTTATGATGGGTTACGGCTTTAAGGGTGACATCGAGGAAATGACTAAGGGGCTTCCAAAAGAGCAAGACGGGCAGCCTGTTGATTTGAGCACCTTTAAGGCTTCTGCTCTTACTTGCGCCAGTCAGCTTCTTGAACTGGTTTCATCAAGGAAATCGTCGACTGGCCCTAGTTCATCGACTCAAACTCAGCTCCCTTGATTCTTGTAACAAACTTGTGCCTTGAGCTGATGCGAAACATTGTTCTGCCGCACAACTCATGCTTTGTAATAAACTCCGTGCTAGCATTGTTGTTAGCACACTTTTGTTATGATATCACTTTCTTGCACTTCTCCCGATGGGAGTTATTTTGGATGTTTGGCTGTACCATATCCATCACTTCTTTATAACCAGTATTTTTTGCGGGTCTTCCCAGTACCCTCGTTTGCAGACGACTCGTCGGGTGCTCTTCCTGAAAGCGATCGGACCAGCGCATGAAAGATCGGATCACGCAGATGGAAAAGGATTTACGCAGCACTTATGCTTTAGCTGCCATCATCAATAAAAAGAGCGAGATTGCAGCCGACGTGGAGCGGTACACTCTTGGCGAACTGCATAAGGCTACTGAAAGTTTAAACTGTAAGTTTCCTGATCCCTTTGTCTGTTTGCTAGCAACTTCTTGTCTGAGTATTGACTAATTCTGTTGGCAGTCATAGCGTTGAACCATGCGGAAGAGAACAAGCGGATACACGAACGGGTGCATGCTTTGACTCAGCTTTCCTCATCCGAAGAAATTTTCTGGCGGGAACACTCGAAGGCGTCGGATGTCGTCAAATTTTAGGATCGAGTGCACCAGGTCCACCAGTTTTTCGACAAGTGCTACAAGGCTATTGTAATGTCCCAGGTTTAGAGACGATCGAGGGGTAGATTTTAGAAAGGGATGTGCATTGCATTGTAATTTACGGGGAAATTTCGCGCTTTTAAAACAAAACTGCATTGAAGGGGGACAGGTTTCTCTCTCGACACCTTACAGGGTTAGGGTTTCGAGAGTGCGATGAACTTGTTCCTACTTATCTAAATAAGGGTTTTGAGAAGAAAGAAGTGATATTTCATTGAAATCTTAAGTTGCATGATTGAATTACAAGTTAAGTTGTTTGATTGAATTCAAACCAAATTTGAATTTGAATTTCAAATTCAAACATTAAATGATCATCACATAATTCAAATTTAAGATAATTTCACAAACAATTATCATTAAGCAAGAATATGAGTTATACAACAATTAAATTAAGCTCATTGAGAGAAACTTGAGCTTTATTGATCAACACACACATAATACATTGTCTTTACAATATTCAAATTTGAATTATGGAATTACAACACATTACAAGAATTGAATAAATAGAAAAAGAAAAAGGAAAATTACAAGATATCTAAATGACCTAAACTACATTGTGATCTTCATGAATTCCTTGATCTTGATGATCTTGAGTTCATCCTGATCAGCACTTGATACCTGCACACATACACAACAACCAAATCATTAAGCCAAGTGGCAAAGCCACTTGGCAGGTTAGCAAACAAATAAAATGAAGGGGATATGATCAAGCTGCCGAGCTGATCTCTCCACAGCACAAGTCCCAAGCTGGACTTGCACACACATACAACCAGGCAGCACACAAGGCTGTGTGCATGTGTAACAACACACACACCAGAGTGAGTCACCACAAGCTGCAGGCCAAGCTGTCGACCAAGAGAGCAAAGCAAGGATCATATAAAACCGTTTCCACCGCCAGAAACAGCAACCCATCGACAGGCTTCACTGGTAAGTCACCAGAAATCAAGAACACAAAGAACAGGAAGAACAGCACTGCTGTTCAACCTGTCCAAAACCATCACAGCATCAAATTAAGCACCACAGGCTTGCTAGGAGGAGCAGGGGAAGCAATTCACAAAGCACTGAAGCAATCCTCTACACCAACAAACCATCTAGGAGCTGGAGTGAGGTATAAACAAGATCAACCTGAGCAAAACCCTGTTTTGCTCATAATTAAGCATACACTTGCATCACAGAAGCAAAGTGGGTATGAAACCCTGTTTGCATCATCATCTGGCTACTAAGCCATTTGGTGCAAGCAAACTGAAGATTAGCCAGAAGGAATTCACCAAGGGAACATTGGTGTGTCAGAATGGTGACACTACCAGAGAAATCCAACATGGATTTAATCCCTAACTAGCCATCCAAACTCACCTAGCACCACACAGCTAGTTACACCATCAGATTATAGACATCTAATTGTCTATTTTGTTTTCAACATCAAAAGCTATTGGTAATCCAGACATGGATCAACCAGATAGCATGAGAGAGTCATAACAACAGCCACAGAGTGGGGAGCTACCCTTGACAGCATCATAGTGCCGCTGTGGTCACCTCAACCCAAGCCAACACATAAAACCACCACATCATCATCCATTTGGATTCAGTAGAGGGCTAGGGTACCAACCAGTGGTTGTCATCCAACTAGCCCTAGCTAATTCAATTAAAATGATCATCACTGTGTCACAGTTCACATCATTCATCCATTTAGCAAGGCAAAATAAACAGATAAATGAAACAGACAAGCAACTAATGCACAGAGCCTTGCAGATGATCCAATGGATCATTGCAAGCATCCACTGATGCTTGGGCAAGCACCAGCACACACAGGCCAAGCCTGTATGATGCACACATAGCACTAGATGAGCACCAGTTAGTCACAGAGAGGAGCACACAATTTCTCACAAGCAATTACTGATCAATTGATCAACAGAGCACCACTAGCTCTTGCTACAGATTGCCTCATCCAAGTACAAAGAACAGAAATAACCAGACATCGAAGAAATCCAACCATGTCATAACTGAATTCACAGATAATCACATAAATGATTTATGATTGTATCCAGTAGCACATCAAATGCTTGATGAACCACTGGATCATAATACACAAGCAAAGCACATATCAATTCATCACTGAATAACACTGATAAGCCAACAGTAATGTTCAATTGAGCATAATCATGAATTTGAGCACAAGAAATAGCATACAATGGCTCTGGCACTTGCAAAATTGCAAGAATGATACACTGTCATCAGGCCAGGGCAATATAAATGAACACACTTGAGTGTCTGGCAAGCATAATAACATGAACAGAGGCACAGAGCTAGAATCAAGCAAGAATGGCAAGCATAGGCAGGCACTGAGCATAAGAAATCTTGCACAGAGCAAGGCTGCACACAGCAGGAGCACAAGCACTGGCATGGCCATGGCAACAATGGCCAAGGCCAGTGGAGCCCAAAGAAGATGAACAAAGATAGCGATAGTAGCACAAAGAACCCAAATAAGCAGCAGCACAACAACTAGCACAGCAATAGCACAACAACATACGCTTACACATCGAGCATGGCACGGCAGGAGAGCATGGGCACGGCAAGCCTCTCCACGAGGTGGAGCAACTGTGGCCAGAACTAGAGGAGGAGGAAGAAGAACAGGCACAGGAGAGTGAGAGAGAAGGGTGGCACACGTACCAGGGCGAGCAGTCAAGCAGATGCGGCCATGACGGCCACGGCGGCGCGCGCCGAGTGCTCGGTAGCACCTGGCCAGGCCAGGCCATGCTCCGACAAGCGCCGCAGCGCCCCACACCACCGCGGCGAGGCCCACGGCGGCGCCATCGCGCCTGGAACCCTGGGAGCAGCAGGATCGCCATGATCCCGTGACCCTAGCACCAGAGAGGGTCGAGGATGAGAGCACCAGGTCGCCCGCATCAAATCGACGCGGATAGATCGACGCGCCGTCAAGAGCCGTGTCGATTGCGCACCATGGCGGGGGCCAAGTCCGGCGGAGCTCGCCGGAATCGCGCGGCGACGGCGAAGGCGACGCAGGTCGCCAGAGAGAGGTTAGGGTTAGGGTTTCACACGCGCACGAGAGAGAGAGAAGTGAGGCTGGTCGAGCCGGACTGTGGGTCGGTTCGACCTAACCCCACTGGGTTACACCGACAGGTGGGCCCAGGGGTAATTTGGTCATTTCCAAATTCATTTAAAAACACAAACTTTGACCAAATTTTATAAAATCATTATAGCTCTAAAAAAATAATTAAAAATATGAAAACCACTCAGTATAAAAAACTCTATCATAATAAAATATGAAATAGAATTTTTTGAAGTCAAACAAGAATAAGTTCAAATTTGATGATTTAAATAATCATTTAAATCACACATTTTATTTTCAATAATGAAAATAAGTCCATAAATTCTTTTGGACTTTAGAAACACCTTGACAACATTTCAAGGTTGTATTTTACCCTAAATAGAGTATCCCTAAGTGATTCTTAGTATTAACCTCCCACATGAAATAATAAAGACATCGGAAGGGGGGGAACAAACCCTAAAACTGGAATCATGCATCAATGCTTCTTTAACCATTGCCCTTATCGGACAATGATGCTATTTTTCAGCAACAGAGGACAAGGGTCAGTCCACACCATCCAACTGCAACACTTTGTAGTATTCAGGCAAGTTCATCACTTGCTCATGTCATTTGAGTATGTCTATCAAATTACTTGCAAAGTATTATGGTTATCACATTGCATAAAAATCAAAACCACTACTTTCATAACTATGAATATGACTATGTGGTGGGCAATGGAACCATGGATTGTGTTGATATGGTGGAGGTTCCATTGCACGGGCTTATATCCATCTAGGATTAAACAACAAATGTCGCCAGTGATTCTTGTGCCGTAATACCCGTGTTAACCATAAGATCCGGAGTGGGACGGAGTAGTCAAAAGTGTTTCCACCTCTCGTTCATCAACGGATGCTCATTACCGGGTGCTCATGATCTTGCGAGACTTGATGCAGGGGTGGGAACCCGTAGAAGTCCCAACGGTAATGAGGTCTATGATGGGTTGCATCTGCCGGCGTAGGAATGTATGGTAGAGCCCTGCATTGACGTCGTGGTCAGAGTCCACCCTGAAATCTATGGGAATAATGGGGCCGGCGTGGACCCAGGGTCGGAGTATGCAACAAAGGGTGGGTGTTCGAGGTAGCGGAGGAACATGATTGGCTAGACCTTATACCGGGCCTCACACCGAAGGAAGTGTGGACGGGAAAGCTGCCCGGTTGGCACCAAGGTTAAGATCTCTTATGGGTAAAGCAACACACCTCTGCAGAGTGTAAAGAACTGTGACCTGTCACTCCCTGTTCCGGGATAAGGAACTACGAACGCGGCCGGAAAGGAGCTCCATGAAGTTCTAGTAAACCGGTGAAGGCTGACGGACATAGCTCTTTGGAATAAAAGCAATCTCTTGAAGAAATGTTTATCAAAACTTGCATAGGTATTAGACTTTCTGGTCTAATATCGTAGCTAGAGCATTAAACACCTCTTATCTATAATGAACTTGTTGAGTACGCTCGTACTCATACCACTCTTAAATCCCATGCTTAGATTGTCTGAATCGTCTGGAGGAGGACTACGACAACAATGAAGGAGCCGAGATCATCGGCTATGAAGAACCAGACCTCTCTGGAGGTATAGAAGGCGTAGACTACCTCATCGTCTACGGATCCGGGGAGGCTTCCGGAGGAGATCAAGCCTAGAGACATCCAGTAGTAGTAGTAACCGAGCAGCCCGAACTCTTAGTATTTAGCTGCTCGAGGAAATAAATGTATAACTTAATGAGACTCTTATATTGTAAGCTAAGTTGGGTTCGCCTCGAACCCAGGAGTATTCCTCTTAGGACCCAAGAGGAGCTCTGAGACGACATGTGTCTGATATTTGTAATAATAAATGAATGAGTTATGGACCTGCTATGTTCTGTTGTACTACTCTGAGGGATGTAATATTTGCGGAATGGTACTTCGTGAATGTTATATCAACGACTGGCATACTACAACATGCAGTGGTATGCGGGGTCACCACGGTTGGTATCGTAGCAAAAGCTTTGACCTTAGGTTGGAACCTAGTAAATGGGACCAAACGTTAGGAGTCAAATAGGATTAGTAAAGAATTCTCTAAAAATATGGTGTATATTCAATTGAGAATACAACAATCATATCTTTTAGTGCGATAATTCTTTATTATCTCTATTATGATGCATTATTACTAATATCATAATCTTTCTATTTCTACAGCCAACATGGCAAGTTCACGTCCCGGACGAAACGTGAAAGTGATGGATTCCACACTAAGTGAATACGAAGGAGGACTTGCAGATATTCTACGAGCCATGTTACTTGAATTTGGGTGCGATCCCCAGATCCAAGTAAAGAAATACATGTACTATGATGGTACTGTATTGGCCAAGTGTAGGGTAGGACTGCGACTTCCCGAATCTCTGGGAATGAGCATAGTAATGCCAGCAGGGGAAGCCAGAACTATCAATACAGCCTACCACATAGCCATTATGAGAGCCATCACTGATATTCGGGAGCATAAGACGAAAGAGCTTATGGGTTCCGAATTTACCCACATTCCTCATATGCAGGAGGAAGAAGATCCCATGCTTAACCATTACAAATATGCAAAACGCAAACCAATAGCAGCTGCAAAATACATGGACAATAGCCGCAACTTCATATCATTACTCTTTCAGTTGAACCATCATCTGACGGGAGCAATTGATACGATGCTAGAAGAGTTTACTGAACCCAAGGAGGAGATTAGGGGGAAAGAACCTATGGAGAATGTGGTTCATACACCAGTCTATTCAGCTGGTGACTACATTAGTATTGACCCTCTTGAGCGTGAAACTACACCTGTTACACCTGGGAACTATCTGGGAAGTTCCTATGGGGGATATGAGGGCGGAGAGGAATCCGGAAACAATCAGCGTTCCGAGACTCCTATAGAAAATTCCACGGGTTGGCGTTGGGGATCTGATACTGGAACTCATAGTACTTCAGTGTATTATGACGGAGAGATGAATGATGACGCCACAACCCAGAACCAGAGTTATCCTAGTAATGAAGGAGTTGATGGAGGGTATCCGACACAGGTTGAGTCGGGTACGAGTGTTGGAAACACCTATGGTGGAGCTACAGGGGAGTACACTCGATGGGTGGACTATGATGCACTTAACGATCAGTTTGTGAACACTGATTTCTCCCTAGGATCATCATCTGATTCGGACTACCAGCCAACGGGGAGACCTTATGTTCCAGGGTCTATCAGGAGGACGACACGTTCGACCGGATGGAAGCCTGGGATGTACCGGGAGCGAAGATCGACTAGAGTCCACCAAGGGAGGCGAGACTACAATACACAAGTACCACGTGTATTGTAGTGTGTAATATATGTAGAAATTTGTACATATACTTTAATAAGTGAGTTTGCATACTCACATCGACTTGAGTATTGTAATAAGACCACTTAAGTATGTATATACATGGTATATGTTTTGTATGATTTGGATTTGCTTCTTGATTTCCATTGCGTGACTAGTTCTGTGCACAAAGTTGAGCTCAGAAAACTTGCGCATGGAGTAATTATGAGTATCATCTTGTGTTGCAGAACTAGGGGGTTATGTCGGGAGTGTTAGGAGAGGAGACCGAAGCGCAGCGCATGGAGCGCGAAGCAAAACAAAAGGAAGAGGCTGAGGGAGCAGCCAGAGATCAGTTTCCACCACCACCACCCATGACGCAGCAGAATTTTGTTCAGTACATGCAGCTGGTGGAGGAAAGACAATGTGTAACGTTGGAGCAGCAGAACAAATTCTTCCAAGAATTGCTGCAATAGAACCGGGTAGAGAGACCCGAGAATCCGGGAGTCACCTTAGCAGACTTCCAGAACACCAAGCCTATATCTTTCGCATACGCGCCCGAGCCAATGGACGCGGAAGATTGGCTTATGGATACTGAGCGAAAGCTCAATACCGTTGGATGTAACAACCAAGAGAAGGTTCGTTATGCTACCCATCTGCTGTGTGGACCTGCCGCATCATGGTGGGATAATATCGTAGCCGTTTATTCGGCTGGAAAGGTATTTACCTGGGAGGAGTTCGCAAGGAAGTTCAGGGAATCCAATGTCCCTGAAAGTATCGTGGAACTGAAGCGTCGAGAATTCGAAAGTCTCGAGCAGAAGGATAAGGCCATCCTGACTTATGTCAGGGAATTCTCCAAGCTGTCTCGGTATGCGGTTGAAGAAGTCAACACCGAGGACAAGAAGAAGAAAAGGTTTCTGAGGGGGTTAAGTCCCCAGTTCAAGGTTCAGCTCCGTATGATGAGAGCGACGGAGTTTCAAGAGTTGGTGGATGCTGCCATCACTCTGGAAGATGATTTCAAACAACTGCAGGAGGAAAAGAGGAAGAATGCCAAGTTTGAGCCTAAGAGGTTTGTTAGTAGCAAGCCCAATACCAGCTTGAGTTTCAAGCCAAGATACAACAACAACAACAACAACAACAATAACAACAACAACAGCAGCAACTACTACGGTAGCAGGAAGAACCAAGCATTCCAGACTGCAAATAAGATTGTATGCCGTAGCTGTGGAGGTACGGGGCATTTCTCCAAGGACTGTAAGAAGCCCAGGATCATTTGCTTCGGGTGCCGTGAGGAAGGACACATGCTTAGGGATTGCCCTAAGAATAAGAATAAAGGAGGTCAATCTGGAGGGGGAGCAAGCCGAGGAGGAAATAACGGAGGGAACTGGAAGAATAAGAAGCCCTTCGGCAAGCTGAACTGCACTAGTCTGGAGGAGGTGGTCAACTCCGATCAGGCGGTGATAGGTACGCTCCAGATACTCACTCATCCTGGCAAAGTACTTTTTGATACTGGTGCAACTACATCATTCATTTCTCAACAATTCATCATCAAACATGGGATTAGTTGCACTAAGTTAGATACACCCATAACCATACTTTCAAGGGGGAACGATAGTAGTAACCCATACCAAACAAAAACAAGTCATCATGATCAATAAGTGCGCGTTTGACGCGGACCTGTTCATTTTACCGATGAAGGACATTGATGTCATTCTTGGTATGAACTGGTTAGAAGCTAATGGAGCATTGATCGACTGTGTGAACAAGACGGTGTCTCTGAAAAGCCCCGATGGAAGTAGAATGATCTACCAAGGCGACAAACATACACAGATTGAAGTGGAGCTACAGTTGAATAGTATGAAGGAGGTGAAGTTAGAGGATATACCTGTAGTGAATGAATTCCAGGATGTGTTTCCTGCGGAATTACCTGGTATGCCACCAGATAGGGAGATAGAATTCACTATCGACCTAATTCCAGGAACAGCACCGATTGCTAAAGCACCATATAAGATGGGGCCTAAAGAGCTGAAAGAACTTAAGGAACAATTGGATGACTTGGAACAGAAAGGATTTATACAAGAAAGTGTTTCACCATGGGGATCACCTGTGATCTTCGTGGATAAAAGGGATGGAGGAAGAAGGATGTGCGGAGACTACAGGAATTTGAACAATGTGACCATCAAGAACAAGTATCCACTTCCAAGAATACAAGACCTATTTGATCAAGTTAGAGGCGCGGGAGTCTTTTCCAAGATTGATCTAAGATCCGGTTATCACCAGATTAAGATCAAGAAGGAAGACGTTCCGAAAACTGCCTTTGTCTCAAGGTATGGACATCATGAATACCTTGTAGTACCTTTTGGATTAACCAATGCCCCAGCAATATTCATGAATCTCATGATTAAGATTTTCATGCCATATCTAGACAAGTTTGTTATCGTATTTATCGATGATATCTTGATCTATTCCAAGAACAAGGCTGAACATGCTGAACATTTAAGGTTAGTGTTGCAAACACTAAGAGAACATCAACTCTATGCCAAATTCAGCAAGTGTGAATTTTGGCTAGATCAAGTGGAATTTCTTGGTCATGTCATTAGCAAAGATGGAATCGCTGTTAACCCGAGCAAGGTAGCAGCAGTTCTAGAATGGGAAGCACCCAAGACTGTCAAGGAAATCCGAGGATTCCTAGGAATGGCAGGATATTATCGGATATTCATTGAAGGATTCTCCAAGATAACAGGACCCATGACGAAACTGTTAAGAAAGAACACATCATTCGTGTGGTCAGAGAAGTGTGAGAAGAGTTTTCAAACTCTGAAGGAGAAACTCACCACGGCACCGGTGTTAGCAGTTCCGGAAGTTGGTAAGGACTACACAGTGTACTGTGACGCATCCTGTTATCACCAGAATTTGACCGAGTCAGAGGTGGGCCACGATTGAGATGGACTTGAAGATATACATGGAAGGAAGAACAAGAATTGGCCTTATACACGAAGTTGGGCTGAATTGCCCATGTATCTGTAATATAGTAGATCGCATCTTAGATTAAAAGTTAGAGTTTTACTCGTGCACGGTTAGGTGCACGTCCGAATTAGAAAGTCCGCTGGACTATAAATATGTATCTAGGGTTTATGGAATAAACAACAACTCACGTTCAACCCAAACAAACCAATCTCGGCGCATCGCCAACTCCTTCGTCTCGAGGGTTTCTATCAGGTAAGCGACATGCTACCTAGATCGCATCTTGCGATCTAGGCAGCACAAGCTCCACGTTGTTCATGCGTTGCTCGTACTGAAGCGTCTTTGATGGCGAGCAACGTAGTTATCATAGATGTGTTAGGGTTAGCATAGTTCTTCGTATAACATGCTTACGTAGTGCAACCCTTGCATATCTAGCCGCCCTCACACCTATCTCAGGTGTGGGGGCGGCACCCCGCTTGATCATTATTTAGTAGATCTGATCCGTTACGGTTGCTCCTTGTTCTACAAGGATTAGTTTAATATCTGCAATAGTTAGGCCTTACAAAGGGGGGGAGGATCCAGCGGCGCGTAGGGTGTCGTTCGCAAGTCCTAAACAGGATGTTCCGAGGATCAACTTCATGTTGGTTTTTAGGCCTTGTTTAGGATCGGCTTACGATCACCGTGCGTGGCCGCGAGGCCCAACCTGGAGTAGGATGATCCGATTATGCGGTGAAAACCCTAAATCATCGTAGATCTCATTAGCTTTATCTTGATCAAGCAAGATCACCATATATTCGTGCACCCCGTACGAATCATGGGTGGATCGGCTCTTTGAGCCGATTCACAGGATAACCTGAGAGCCGATCGAGGCTCGTATTTAATGTTTACGTGTATGCCATGCAGAAACTAAGCGAGGCATCCCCATCACCTTCCCGACCAGGTATAGGTCAGGTGGCACGCCCTTGCACTTCGCATCGGACGTGTGACCGGAAGAGCATTGCGGGCCGTCGCTCGGAGGGGTCTCGGCCCGGCCGCAGCTCTAGGCTCTTCCCGCTCTACGTGCTGACCGTCGCTGCCCGCCGGTGGGTTTTGGCAACCAACACATTTACGGCACGCCCGGTGGGACAATCGTCTACATCAACCACATCGCCATCTACATCCGAGATGGCGGACGCACGCCGCTCACCTACGAGGAGCTGCCCGACGAGCTCAAGAAGAGATATGACGAGATCAAGGTCACCCTCGAAGCCGACCTCATCGGCTCTTTTCGCAGAACCCGTTCCCATGGCATCGATGGAAGGGATTCTCACCGCAAGGTGCACTCGATGGGATAGACCTCTCTGCCCCGTCGGAGGAACGCACCAGGGCCTCGCGGCAGAGATCAACTACTTGGTGGCTCACTCGCTACACCGCCACTACGAAACCTGGTCAACGTGTTGGAGCGTGTCGCTGCGCGTGATCCAGGAGATCATGAGCCACCAGTACTCGCCGTCAGGACCAGCTCTCGGGACGCATCAAGGAGAGTTGCCACTCCAGTCCCGTCCACCGCTGCCATATGCGTTGGCAGCACCAGCTGAAGTGCCAGCTACACCGGCATTCGTCGTCTACAAGATCGGTGGTGACCCTAGTGACTACCAGTTCTTGGCTGAGGCGCCTAAGGAGATCCCTCAAGGATACACGTGCACGTATGTGCCAGATTGTGGCGACTGGGCACTCTCAAACCAGGCCACAACATCAGGGACTCCGGCGAAAACAGGAGGAACGTCGGCGACGAGCTTGAGAAGCGTACGTGGCTAACTAAGTACGCCACCCCGACGAAACTCCAGAGCCCAGCTCCTGCAGCTTGGCTCGTAGGCTGGAAAAGCAAACATGGCTGGCTAAGTACGCCACCCCGGCGAATCTTCGAGTGCAACTCCTGCAGCCAAAGACGGATCGAGATCGCACCATACTGAGAGACCAGTTCGGCATGGTGCCGAAAAGAAGGGCAATCGGCTATTCCAAGCCGTACCCCGACGAGTACGAGATGATCCCGCTGCCACCTAAATATCGGCTCCCTGACTTCTCCAAATTCAGTGGATCAGATGGCTCCAGCTCCATCGAGCACGTCGGCCGATATTTGGCGCAACTAGGACCGGCTTCAGTGTCGGATCAGCTACGCGTGAGGCTCTTTTCACAGTCCCTCACGGGATCGGCTTTCGGATGGTACACCTCTTTGCCAGCAAACTCCATCCGGTCTTGGAAGCAATTGGAAGAGCAGTTCCATATGCAATACCATTCAGAAGCTTCCGAGTCTAGCATTGCCGATCTAGCACAACTACGTCAGAAGCGCGGAGAAACGGTGACAGAGTATATCCAGCGCTTTAGGAATCTTAGGAACCGATGTTATTCGGTTCGTATAACTGAAAAGGAAGCAGTCGAGTTGGCAGTAGCTGGCCTTGCAACACAGCTCAAGGACATGGCCTCCCAAGCAGATTATCTCGTCGGCGCACATGGTTCGTAAACTATCAGCATATGAACAGCGCCACCCGGACTGTACCAAGACAAGTTCAAGCGTGCGATAGTCCTGGTCGATGCAGAGGAAGATGAAGTTCCTGCGGGAGACCAAGAAGTGGCAGTGGCTGAGTGGACTCGGGGAGGAACCCCCGTGTCCTGCAAATGGGTAAAGCCACCAGGGCCGCCCAGGGGATTTGATTTTGACGTGACCAAGACTGAACAAATCTTCGACCTCCTGCTCAAGGAGAAACAGTTGACGATTCCTGAAGGTCTCAAGTTCCCCACGGCGCAAGAGCTGAACGGAAAGCCGTACTGCAAATGGCACAACTCGCTCTCCCATGCCACCAACGACTGCAGGGTGTGGCGTCAAAGACATCCAAGCGGCGATAGAGAAGGGGCGTCTAATTTTCAACCAGTACGCCATGAAGGTCGACACCCAGCCCTTCCCCGCCGTTAACATGGTAGAAGTCACCTACCCTGAGGGTTGCCAGCCAGGTCCCACGTTCAGCATCAACATGGTAGGACCTGGGAACCACTCTGGCAAAGATGGAGATGAGGGCAGCTGCTCTCATAGCAAGGACACAGAGGAGGCCGCTCCACGCGATCGGCTCCATCATGATGGCAAGCGCTACGTCACAGAGGGAGAAGTGAAGAACATAAGATATCAACGACCTCTCTCTGATCACCTCCTCAACAAATATGTGAGTCAGTATGACCAACGCCGACGGTCCAACTATGATGATGAAGGAGATCGTCTGGCTAGAGAAGCCAGAAGACATCGTTGGCATGATCGCGATGAGGAGGAGCACGAGCGCCGTGCCACGGACAGGTCAAGGGAGCAAGCTGACAACGCCAGACACCGGACCGCCCTTTCTTCGGACACCGTCGGGATTCAGGAATGAGCCGATTGCCCACAATCGGCAACTGCCCAGAATGCAACCAGAAGAAGAAGGAGGCAGCCAACGTGTCTGTGTTCAAGCGCTTAGGGCCTCACCCGCCACAAAGCAAGCGCGCTGAGTCACCTCGTTGGGCAGATCTTGAGGATTCCGAAGACGAGGGACTAGAAGAAGAAGAAGACAGGTACCACCGTCCAAGGTGGTGCCTCCGACGGACTCAGCCGTTCACAAAACGCAGGTTCAGCGGTTGCGCGGCCTGGAGGAAGCCGAAAGGTTATACCTGCATACGCTAAGGAAGGCACGGCCTGATCTGGCTGCAAAGGTTCAGCGAGCCCTGGATGAAGAGGGTCGTCCACGGAAAATGGAGTGGCGCCCCAAACAAAGGAGAGCCGATGATGAAACATCGGGCCGGCACGAACATGGTGTTCATCCTCCTTCGGAGTTCGGTGCTCCAGGGTTAGATGAGATATCCGTGGCACAACTTGATCGCGGCCCACGGCCGGTTATCTTTGAGAAGCCACGAGAAAAGAGCTACGTGCATCCAAGGCCCCGTACTTGCGAGGATATATCGATGGGAGGCCTGTAAATAAGATGCTGGTGGACACCGGAGCGGCAGTTAACATCATGCCGTACTCTATGCTACGTCGGCTGGGACGCTCTAGCTCGGATCTACTCAAGACCAACGTGACATTGAGCGATTTCAACGGCCAAGCGTCTGAGGCACAAGGAGTTCTGAACGTGGATCTGACCGTAGGAAGGAAAACTATCCCTACAACGTTCTTCATCGTCGACAAAGACGAGCAGCTATGCCGTGCCGCCGGGAAGAGATTGGATCCACGCCAACCGCCGTATTCCCTCCACGATGCACCAATGCATAATACAAAGGATGGAGATGAGGTAGAAGTCGTCCAGGCCGATGACTCAGCCGAACTTTCAACGGCTGGCATGAACGCATGGGAAGCAGCAGGCCAAGAACCCCTCTCAGGCATCAACTTGAACGACTGCGAGCGCATCGATGTGACAAAGGGAAGGGTTAAGCTGGTTTTATCCACTGGCCTGACCATGTAGTTGAAGCAAAGCGATGTGCAACTTGGCGAGGCTGATCCTTGTGATCGGCCCCAAAGGTCTATGAAGGGACATTACAGAACCTTGATCGGCGCTCCAATCATTATGGAGGCCGGTCCCAAAGAATCGGCCAAAATTATCCTCACCACATGTTCGCTAGTGTTCGCCCTTGACCATATCAGGAGCCGACGTGCGAATTACAGAGCCGATCTCTGCCATTCTTTGACAGATTCGGCTCGGGGGGCACCTAAACATGGGAACAGATGCAGGGGTACATGTGGGCAATGAAATACTGGGGGCCGATAGGAGAAAATCGGCCAGTAAAAAAAAAAAAAATTTAACAGCCGATGCAAGGGCATCGACTTTAGAATTGAGAAGCAGCCGATGCGCAGCCATCGACTCTAGTGGAATTGTGCGATGTTTATCGAGTCTCCACCAAATCCAGGCCAGCGGTGGTGCCTTCTGTTGCTTCGAGGGAATAAAACAATGGAATTTCTTCAGCTGCTTCGAGCCGATCCGGGTTCTGAACCTTTTTGTCAAGGATTTCCAATCTTTGGGGCTAGTTCAGCCGAGACGGAAGGTTATCGGCTGTCTGAGGAAGAAAGGGGATCGGCTTTGGCGCATTCTCTCGATATTCTCGCCTCGAGTAAGGCTCGGGGGCAGCAGGCTCGAGTAAGGCTCGGGGGCGCAGCCTGGTGGATACTCTGCTTCGCTCTGTTTAAAGAGCCGATTGGGATACCATCGGCTGATCCTTCATTGCAACCTTCTTCACAAATGATGAGTACTGAAGAGGATTATTGGGTTTGGTTGGAAAAGTTCAAAGGTTTTCCTGAAGATCCTGCATTTTCCACCAGATTTAGAAAATCATCAGTTGTAGAAGGGAAGGGTGAATTTCAAAGGACCGATGCGGTGCTATCGGCTCATTACGCATTGGCAAAGGGGACGAATCGGCAAGGTCAGTAGAAGAGGGAATCGGCTCGATTAAACTCGGAAGAAATCGGCAAAATCAAATTGGGGAAAAGTTCTTCATTGATAGGCGAGATTTCTTACATAAAGAGCTAATCGCTCTCAAAAGGAAATACTGGGGGATACATTGCCCCATCTACTACTGCTGGCCCTATTCTAGAGGTCCTATCTACGGGCCATCATCGCCTCGCTGCCGCCGCTCGGCGCTGCTCCCGGCGGGCTCGTCGTCGCTCCAATGGCCGCCGACCTGGCCCTCGTTGTCTTCATCTTCTTCGTCAGCGTCGTCCTCGTCGCTGTCGAAGTCGCTAAGGTTGCCCGGCCAAGGGCAGAACCGCTTGGCCGGCGGCTCGTCGGAGGAGCTGTCGTCGTCGTCCTCCTCCTCCTCTTCCTCCTCCTCCACCCCCTCGGAGGAGGTGAAGTCATCCCAGGAGAAGCGATCGTCATCGCTCTCCTCCTCCGATTCCCCGTTGGCGAGGAAGCGGAGGTCGCTCTCCCCGTCCGTCGAGGACTGGTCGTCCTCGGACCAGATGGAGAAGTCATGGTCTGACTCCTCCCCGGCCGCAATGGCGCGGCGGATGTTGGCCGCATGGACCTCCGCCGGGTTGAACTCCGGCGTCGGCTCACGGGATGTGGAGGACTGGCTGGAAGGATCCGATGGAGCAGAGGAGGAAGAAGACATGGTGGCGCAGGAGGGCTTTTGGAGTGCTAATGCGAAGGAGATGCAGAGGAGAACTGTTCGTAGCGGTTAAATAAAAGGGGATATAGTGGAAATTCAATGCCACAGCAGTTTTCGAGGAAGTGGTGCCTAAAAGAAAAAAAAACTGCCAAGTCACGCGGAGAAGTTGAGAAGGCAGGGCATCATGATGAAGGATACCGCAACGGTTACCACGACATGACCCGACGAAGGAAAACAGAGTGATTTTGGAATTACCAATTCCAAAACCAGGGGGGCATGTGTTATCACCAGAATTTGACCGAGTCAGAGGTGGGCCACGATTGAGATGGACTTGAAGATATACATGGAAGGAAGAACAAGAATTGGCCTTATCCACGAAGTTGGGCTGAATTGCCCATGTATCTGTAATATAGTAGATCGCATCTTAGATTAAAAGTTAGAGTTTTACTCGTGCACGGTTAGGTGCACGTCCGAATTAGAAAGTCCGCTGGACTATAAATATGTATCTAGGGTTTATGGAATAAACAACAACTCACGTTCAACCCAAACAAACCAATCTCGGCGCATCGCCAACTCCTTCGTCTCGAGGGTTTCTATCGGAGTAAGCGACATCTTTGCCTAGATCGCATCTTGCGATCTAGGCAAAGCACAAGCTCCACGTTGTTCATGCGTTGCTCGTATCGAAGCGTCTTTGATGGCGAGCAACGTAGTTATCATAGATGTGTTAGGGTTAGCATAGTTCTTCGTATAACATGCTTACGTAGTGCAACCCTTGCATATCTAGCCGCCCTCACACCTATCTCAGGTGTGGGGGCGGCACCCCGCTTGATCATTATTTAGTAGATCTGATCCGTTACGGTTGCTCCTTGTTCTACAAGGATTAGTTTAATATCTGCAATAGTTAGGCCTTACAAAGGGGGGGAGGATCCAGCGGCGCGTAGGGTGTCGTTCGCAAGTCCTAAACAGGATGTTCCGAGGATCAACTTCATGTTGGTTTTTAGGCCTTGTTTAGGATCGGCTTACGATCACCGTGCGTGGCCGCGAGGCCCAACCTGGAGTAGGATGATCCGATTATGCGGTGAAAACCCTAAATCGTCGTAGATCTCATTAGCTTTATCTTGATCAAGCAGGATCACCATATATTCGTGCACCCCGTACGAATCATGGGTGGATCGGCTCTTTGAGCCGATTCACAGGATAACCTGAGAGCCGATCGAGGCTCGTATTTAATGTTTACGTGTATGCCATGCAGGAAACTAAGCGAGGCATCCCCATCACCTTCCTGACCAGGTATAGGTCAGGTGGCACGCCCTTGCACTTCGCATCGGACGTGTGACCAGAAGAGCATTGCGGGCCGTCGCTCGGAGGGGTCTCAGCCAGCCGCAGCTCTAGGCTCTTCCCGGCTCTACCTGTGTTGACCGTCGCTGCCCGCCGGTGGGTTTTGGCAGTCAACACATCCAAGCATGGATTAGGTTGCGTACTCATGCAAGATCGGAAAGTGATATCTTATGGATCGAGGCAACTCAGACCTCATGAAGTGAACTATCCAACACATGATCTAGAATTAGCAGCAGTTGTATTTGCACTCAAAACATGGAGACATTTTCTCTATGGAGCTAAGTGTGAGCTCTATACAGATCATAAGAGTCTCAAATATTTCTTCACCCAGAAAGAACTCAACATGAGGCAGAAAAGATGGCTTGGACTGATCAAGGATTATGATCTGACAATCAATTACACTCCAGGGAAGGCCAATGTTGTAGCAGATGCCTTGAGTAGGAAGAGCACCGGAGGAGTGGAACGAGAAATATCACCGGAGTTGAGGAAGGAAATAAGTCAAGCCCAAATACAACTTTGGGAGAAGGAAGCTCATGAAGGACTATCGGCTTTACAAGTAGCCGATGAGCTAAATGTCAACCTGAAGAATGAGATCATGATGGGTCAGCTGGACGATCCATTCATCGTGGAGGAGATGAGAAGAATAGATGAGGGAAGACCATCAGAATTTCTCCGTGGAGAATCTGGATCATTATGGTTCCAGAAGAGAATTTGTGTTCCGGATATTGCTGAAATCAAAGAAGTAATACTCCGGGAAGCCCATCAAACACCATACTCCATTCATCCGGGAAGTACAAAGATGTACATGGATCTAAAGGAATTATTCTGGTGGAATAATATGAAGAGAGAGATAGCACAATATGTGGCGGAATGCCATACCTGCCAGAGAGTGAAGGCTGAACACCAGAGTCCGGCAGGAAAGTTACAACCTTTACCTATTCCAGAGTGGAAATGGGAGGAAATAGGGATGGATTTCATCACCGGACTACCCATGACTAATAAAAAGAAGGACATGATATGGGTAATCGTGGACCGGTTGACGAAGAGTGCACACTTCTTAGCGGTAAATCAGCAGGATAAAGGAGAGAAACTCATCGATCTTTACATCAAAGAGATCGTGAGTAAGCATGGAGTGCCCAAGAAGATCGTGTCGGATCGAGGATCCGTGTTCACATCAGCATTCTGGAAGCAACTACACGAAGCTTTAGGATCCAAGTTGGACTATAGTACCGCTTATCATCCCCAGACAGGTGGACAAACCGAGAGAACCAACCAGATCTTAGAGGATATGCTCAGGGCTTGTGCCCTAGACTTCGGAGGATCATGGGAGGAGCACTTACCACTAGCAGAGTTTTCATACAATAATAGCTATCAAAGCAGCATCAAGATGGCACCGTTTGAAGCTCTCTATGGAAGAAAGTGTAGATCACCGATATGTTGGTATGAAGCCGGAGCAAGCAAAGAGTTCAACCCTGATTATGTCAAGGAAAAGCAACAAATAATTGACATTATCAGAGATAGGTTGAAAATAGCCCAAAGTCGGCAAAAGAGTTACGCCGATCAGAAGAGGAGAACATGGGAGCCACGAGTTGGAGACATGGTATATCTTAAGGTAAGCCCGATGAAAGGACTCCAGAGGTTTGGAGTAAAAGGAAAGCTCAGTCCTAGATACATCGGACCTTTCAAGATTTTGAGTCAAAACCGAGGGTTAGCCTTCGAATTGGAACTACCGGGAAGGTTATCTCAGGTTCACAACGTATTTCATGTGTCGCAACTCAGAAAATGCTTGAAGACCCCAGATGAACCAGTATCACATGAAGAGCTTGAGTTACAACCAGATTTGACATACATCGAGAAGCCAGCAAAGATTCTCGAGGAAAACTGGAAACAACTCAGGAATCGAGCGATAAAGTACTGCAAGATACAATGGAAGCACCATCCCGAGAGGGAAGCCACCTGGGAAAAGGAGGAAGACCTGAGGAAAACATACCCCGAACTTTTCAGGTATTACAACCACAACTTCGGGACGAAGTTTTCTTTAAGGGGGAAAGGCTGTAATGTCCCAGGTTTAGAGACGATCGAGGGGTAGATTTTAGAAAGGGATGTGCATTGCATTGTAATTTACGGGGAAATTTCGCGCTTTTAAAACAAAACTGCATTGAAGGGGGACAGGTTTCTCTCTCGACACCTTACAGGGTTAGGGTTTCGAGAGTGCGATGAACTTGTTCCTACTTATCTAAATAAGGGTTTTGAGAAGAAAGAAGTGATATTTCATTGAAATCTTAAGTTGCATGATTGAATAACAAGTTAAGTTGTTTGATTGAATTCAAACCAAATTTGAATTTGAATTTCAATTTCAAACATTAAATGATCATCACATAATTCAAATTTAAGATAATTTCACAAACAATTATCATTAAGCAAGAATATGAGTTATACAACAATTAAATTAAGCTCATTGAGAGAAACTTGAGCTTTATTGATCAACACACACATAATACATTGTCTTTACAATATTCAAATTTGAATTATGGAATTACAACACATTACAAGAATTGAATAAATAGAAAAAGAAAAAGGAAAATTACAAGATATCTAAATGACCTAAACTACATTGTGATCTTCATGAATTCCTTGATCTTGATGATCTTGAGTTCATCCTGATCAGCACTTGATACCTGCACACATACACAACAACCAAATCATTAAGCCAAGTGGCAAAGCCACTTGGCAGGTTAGCAAACAAATAAAATGAAGGGGATATGATCAAGCTGCCGAGCTGATCTCTCCACAGCACAAGTCCCAAGCTGGACTTGCACACACATACAACTGTGCAAAGACACAAGGCTGTGTGCATGTGTAACAACACACACACCAGAGTGAGTCACCACAAGCTGCAGGCCAAGTCGTCGACCAAGAGAGCAAAGCAAGGATCATATAAAACCGTTTCCACCGCCGTAAACAAAGAACCCATCGACAGGCTTCACTGGTAAGTCACCAGAAATCAAGAACACAAAGAACAGGAAGAACAACACTGCTGTTCAACCTGTCCAAAACCATCACAGCATCAAATTAAGCACCACAGGCTTGCTAGGAGGAGCAGGGGAAGCAATTCACAAAGCACTGAAGCAATCCTCTACACCAACAAACCATCTAGGAGCTGGAGTGAGGTATAAACAAGATCAACATGAGCAAAACCCTGTTTTGCTCATAATTAAGCATACACTTGCATCACAGAAGCAAAGTGGGTATGAAACCCTGTTTGCATCATCATCTGGCTACTAAGCCATTTGGTGCAAGCAAACTGAAGATTAGCCAGAAGGAATTCACCAAGGGAACATTGGCGTGTCAGAATGGTGACACTACCAGAGAAATCCAACATGGATTTAATCCCTAACTAGCCATCCAAACTCACCTAGCACCACACAGCTAGTTACACCATCAGATTATAGACATCTAATTGTCTATTTTGTTTTCAACATCAAAAGCTATTGGTAATCCAGACATGGATCAACCAGATAGCATGAGAGAGTCATAACAACGACCACAGAGTGGGGAGCTACCCTTGACAAGCATCATAGTGCCGCCAGGGTCACCTCAACCCAAGCCAACACATAAAACCACCACATCATCATCCATTTGGATTCGAGAGGGCTAGGGTACCAACCAGTGGTTGTCATCCAACTAGCCCTAGCTAATTCAATTAAAATGATCATCATCGTGTCACAGTTCACATCATTCATCCATTTAGCAAGGCAAAATAAACAGATAAATGAAACAGACAAGCAACTAATGCACATAGCCTTGCAGATGATCCAATGGATCATTGCAAGCATCCGCTGATGCTTGGGCAAGCACCAGCACACACAGGCCAAGCCTGTATGATGCACACATAGCACTAGATGAGCACCAGTTAGTCACAGAGAGGAGCACACAATTTCTCACAAGCAATTACTGATCAATTGATCAACAGAGCACCACTAGCTCTTGCTACAGATTGCCTCATCCAAGTACAAAGAACAGAAATAACCAGACATCGAAGAAATCCAACCATGTCATAACTGAATTCACAGATAATCACATAAATGATTTATGATTGTATCGATAGCACATCAAATGCTTGATGAACCACTGGATCATAATACACAAGCAAAGCACATATCAATTCATCACTGAATAACACTGATAAGCCAACAGTAATGTTCAATTGAGCATAATCATGAATTTGAGCACAAGAAATAGCATACAATGGCTCTGGCACTTGCAAAATTGCAAGAATGATACACTGTCATCAGGCCAGGGCAATATAAATGAACACACTTGAGTGTCTGGCAAGCATAATAACATGAACAGAGGCACAGAGCTAGAATCAAGCAAGAATGGCAAGCATAGGCAGGCACTGAGCATAAGAAATCTTGCACAGAGGCATGGCAAGGCTGCACACAGCAGGAGCACAAGCACTGGCATGGCCATGGCAACAATGGCCAAGGCCAGTGGAGCCCAGCAGCATGAACAAAGATAGCGATAGTAGCACAAAGAACTCAAAAGCAAAGAAGACAACAACTAGCACAAAGAATAAAGACAAAGAAAGATACGCTTGCACATCGAGCATGTCACGGCAGCAGGGCATGGGCACGGCAAGCCTCTCCACGAGGTGGAGCAACCGTGGCCAGAACTAGAGGAGGAGGAAGAAGAACAGGCACAGGAGAGTGAGAGAGAAGGGTGGCACACGTACCAGGGGCGAGCAGTCAAGCAGATGCGGCCATGATGGCCACGGCGGCGCGCGCCGAGTGCTCGGTAGCACCTGGCCAGGCCAGGCCATGCTCCGACAAGCGCCGCAGCGCCCCACACCACCGCGGCGAGGCCCACGGTGGCGCCATCGCGCCTGGAACCCTGGGAGCAGCAGGATCGCCACGATCCCGTGACCCTAGCACCAGAGAGGGTCGAGGATGAGATCACCAGGTCGCCCGCATCAAATCGACGCGGATAGATCGACGCGCCGTCAAGAGCCGCGTCGATTGCGCACCATGGCGGGGGCCAAGTCCGGTGGAGCTCGCCGGAATCGCGCGGCGACGGCGAAGGCGACGCAGGTCGCCAGAGAGAGGTTAGGGTTAGGGTTTCACACGCGCACGAGAGAGAGAGAGAAGTGAGGCTGGTCGAGCCGGACCAGGTGGGTCGGTTCGACCTAACCCCACTGGGTTACACCGACAGGTGGGCCCAGGGGTAATTTGGTCATTTCCAAATTCATTTAAAAACACAAACTTTGACCAAATTTTATAAAATCATTATAGCTCTAAAAAAATAATTAAAAATATGAAAACCACTCAGTATAAAAAACTCTATCATAATAAAATATGAAATAGAATTTTTTGAAGTCAAACAAGAATAAGTTCAAATTTGATGATTTAAATAATCATTTAAATCACACATTTTATTTTCAATAATGAAAATAAGTCCATAAATTCTTTTGGACTTTAAAAACACCTTGACAACATTTCAAGGTTGTATTTTACCCTAAATAGAGTATCCCTAAGTGATTCTTAGTATTAACCTCCCACATGAAATAATAAAGACATCGGAAGGGGGGAACAAACCCTAAAACTGGAATCATGCATCAATGCTTCTTTAACCATTGCCCTTATCGGACAATGATGCTATTTTTCAGCAACAGAGGACAAGGGTCAGTCCACACCATCCAACTGCAACACTTTGCAGTATTCAGGCAAGTTCATCACTTGCTCATGTCATTTGAGTATGTCTATCAAATTACTTGCAAAGTATTATGGTTATCACTATTGCATAAAAATCAAAACCACTACTTTCATAACTATGAATATGACTATGTGGTGGGCAATGGAACCATGGATTGTGTTGATATGGTGGAGGTTCCATTGCACGGGCTTATATCCATCTAGGATTAAACAACAAATGTCGCCAGTGATTCTTGTGCCGTAATACCCGTGTTAACCATAAGATCCGGAGTGGGACGGAGTAGTCAAAAGTGTTTCCACCTCTCGTTCATCAACGGATGCTCATTACCGGGTGCTCATGATCTTGCGAGACTTGATGCAGGGGTGGGAACCCGTAGAAGTCCCAACGGTAATGAGGTCTATGATGGGTTGCATCTGCCGGCGTAGGAATGTATGGTAGAGCCCTGCATTGACGTCGTGGTCGGAGTCCACCCTGAAATCTATGGGAATAATGGGGCCGACGTGGACCCAGGGTCGGAGTATGCAACAAAGGGTGGGTGTTCGAGGTAGCGGAGGAACATGATTGGCTAGACCTTATACCGGGCCTCACACCGAAGGAAGTGTGGACGGGAAAGCTGCCCGGTTGGCACCAAGGTTAAGATCTCTTATGGGTAAAGCAACACACCTCTGCAGAGTGTAAACAACTGTGACCTGTCACTCCCTGTTCCGGGATAAGGAACTACGAACGCGGCCGGAAAGGAGCTCCATGAAGTTCTAGTAAACCGGTGAAGGCTGACGGACATAGCTCTTTGGAATAAAAGCAATCTCTTGAAGAAATGTTTATCAAAACTTGCATAGGTATTAGACTTTCTGGTCTAATATCGTAGCTAGAGCATTAAACACCTCTTATCTATAATGAACTTGTTGAGTACGCTCGTACTCATACCACTCTTAAATCCCATGCTTAGATTGTCTGAATCGTCTGGAGGAGGACTACGACAACAATGAAGGAGCCGAGATCATCGGCTATGAAGAACCAGACCTCTCTGGAGGTATAGAAGGCGTAGACTACCCCATCGTCTACGGATCCGGGGAGGCTTCCGGAGGAGATCAAGCCTAGAGACATCCAGTAGTAGTAGTAACCGAGCAGCCCGAACTCTTAGTATTTAGCTGCTCGAGGAAATAAATGTATAACTTAATGAGACTCTTATATTGTAAGCTAAGTTGGGTTCGCCTCGAACCCAGGAGTATTCCTCTTAGGACCCAAGAGGAGCTCCGAGATGACATGTGTATGATATTTGTAATAATAAATGAATGAGTTATGGACCTGCTATGTTCTGTTGTACTACTCTGAGGGATGTAATATTTGCGGAATGGTACTTCGTGAATGTTATATCAACGACTGGCATACTACAACATGCAAAGTGTGGTATGCGAGGTCACCACAGTTGGTATCAGAGCAAAAGCTTTGACCTTAGGTTGGAACCTAGTAAATGGGACCAAACGTTAGGAGTCAAATAGGATTAGTAAAGAATTCTCTAAAAATATGGTGTATATTCAATTGAGAATACAACAATCATATCTTTTAGTGCGATAATTCTTTATTATCTCTATTATGATGCATTATTACTAATCTCATAATCTTTCTATTTCTACAGCCAACATGGCAAGTTCACGTCCCGGACGAAACGTGAAAGTGATGGATTCCACACCAAGTGAATACGAAGGAGGACTTGCAGATATTCTACGAGCCATGTTACTTGAATTTGGGTGCGATCCCCAGATCCAAGTAAAGAAATACATGTACTATGATGGTACTGTATTGGCCAAGTGTAGGGTAGGACTGCGACTTCCCGAATCTCTGGGAATGAGCATAGTAATGCCAGCAGGGGAAGCCAGAACTATCAATACAGCCTACCACATAGCCATTATGAGAGCCATCACTGATATTCGGGAGCATAAGACGAAAGAGCTTATGGGTTCCGAATTTACCCACATTCCTCATATGCAGGAGGAAGAAGATCCCATGCTTAACCATTACAAATATGCAAAACGCAAACCAATAGCAGCTGCAAAATACATGGACAATAGTCGCAACTTCATATCATTACTCTTTCAGTTGAACCATCATCTGACGGGAGCAATTGATACGATGCTAGAAGAGTTTACTGAACCCAAGGAGGAGATTAGGGGGAAAGAACCTATGGAGAATGTGGTTCATACACCAGTCTATTCAGCTGGTGACTACATTAGTATTGACCCTCTTGAGCGTGAAACTACACCTGTTACACCTGGGAACTATCTGGGAAGTTCCTATGGGGGATATGAGGGCGGAGAGGAATCCGGAAACAATCAGCGTTCCGAGACTCCTATAGAAAATTCCACGGGTTGGCGTTGGGGATCTGATACTGGAACTCATAGTACTTCAGTGTATTATGACGGAGAGATGAATGATGACGCCACAACCCAGAATCCGTAGTTATCCTAGTAATGAAGGAGTTGATGGAGGGTATCCGACACAGGTTGAGTCGGGTACGAGTGTTGGAAACACCTATGGTGGAGCTACAGGGGAGTACACTCGATGGGTGGACTATGATGCACTTAACGATCAGTTTGTGAACACTGATTTCTCCCTAGGATCATCATCTGATTCGGACTACCAGCCAACGGGGAGACCTTATGTTCCAGGGTCTATCAGGAGGACGACACGTTCGACCGGATGGAAGCCTGGGATGTACCGGGAGCGAAGATCGACTAGAGTCCACCAAGGGAGGCAAGACTACAATACACAAGTACCACGTGTATTGTAGTGTGTAATATATGTAGAAATTTGTACATATACTTTAATAAGTGAGTTTGCATACTCACATCGACTTGAGTATTGTAACAAGACCACTTAAGTATGTATATACATGGTATATGTTTTGTATGATTTGGATTTGCTTCTTGATTTCCATTGCGTGACTAGTTCTGTGCACAAAGTTGAGCTCAGAAAACTTGCGCATGGAGTAATTATGAGTATCATCTTGTGTTGCAGAACTAGGGGGTTATGTCGGGAGCGTTAGGAGAGGAGACCGAAGCGCAGCGCATGAAGCGTGAAGCAAAACAAAAGGAAGAGGCTGAGGGAGCAGCCAGAGATCAGTTTCCACCACCACCACCACCCATGACGCAGCAGAATTTTGTTCAGTACATGCAGCTGGTGGAGGAAAGACAACGTGTAACGTTGGAGCAGCAGAACAAATTCTTCCAAGAATTGCTGCAACAGAACCGGGTAGAGAGACCCGAGAATCCGGGAGTCACCTTAGCAGACTTCCAGAACACCAAGCCTATATCTTTCGCATACGCGCCCGAGCCAATGGACGCGGAAGATTGGCTTATGGATACTGAGCGAAAGCTCAATACCGTTGGATGTAACAACCAAGAGAAGGTTCGTTATGCTACCCATCTGCTGTGTGGACCTGCCGCATCATGGTGGGATAATATCGTAGCCGTTTATTCGGCTGGAAAGGTATTTACCTGGGAGGAGTTCGCAAGGAAGTTCAGGGAATCCAATGTCCCTGAAAGTATCGTGGAACTGAAGCGTCGAGAATTCGAAAGTCTCGAGCAGAAGGATAAGGCCATCCTGACTTATGTCAGGGAATTCTCCAAGCTGTCTCGGTATGCGGTTGAAGAAGTCAACACCGAGGACAAGAAGAAGAAAAGGTTTCTGAGGGGGTTAAGTCCCCAGTTCAAGGTTCAGCTCCGTATGATGAGAGCGACGGAGTTTCAAGAGTTGGTGGATGCTGCCATCACTCTGGAAGATGATTTCAAACAACTGCAGGAGGAAAAGAGGAAGAATGCCAAGTTTGAGCCTAAGAGGTTTGTTAGTAGCAAGCCCAATACCAGCTTGAGTTTCAAGCCAAGATACAACAACAACAACAAAAACAACAATAACAACAACAACAGCAGCAACTACTACGGTAGCAGGAAGAACCAAGCATTCCAGACTGCAAATAAGATTGTATGCCGTAGCTGTGGAGGTACGGGGCATTTCTCCAAGGACTGTAAGAAGCCCAGGATCATTTGCTTCGGGTGCCGTGAGGAAGGACACATGCTTAGGGATTGCCCTAAGAATAAGAATAAAGGAGGTCAATCTGGAGGGGGAGCAAGCCGAGGAGGAAATAACGGAGGCAACTGGAAGAATAAGAAGCCCTTCGGCAAGCTGAACTGCACTAGTCTGGAGGAGGTGGTCAACTCCGATCAGGCGGTGATAGGTACGCTCCAAATACTCACTCATCCTGGCAAAGTACTTTTTGATACTGGTGCAACTACATCATTCATTTCTCAACAATTCATCATCAAACATGGGATTAGTTGCACTAAGTTAGATACACCCATAACCATACTTTCTGCGGGGGGAACGATAGTAGTAACCCATACCAAACAAAAACAAGTCATCATGATCAATAAGTGCGCGTTTGACGCGGACCTGTTCATTTTACCGATGAAGGACATTGATGTCATTCTTGGTATGAACTGGTTAGAAGCTAATGGAGCATTGATCGACTGTGTGAACAAGACGGTGTCTCTGAAAAGCCCCGATGGAAGTAGAATGATCTACCAAGGCGACAAACATACACAGATTGAAGTGGAGCTACAGTTGAATAGTATGAAGGAGGTGAAGTTAGAGGATATACCTGTAGTGAATGAATTCCAGGATGTGTTTCCTGCGGAATTACCTGGTATGCCACCAGATAGGGAGATAGAATTCACTATCGACCTAATTCCAGGAACAGCACCGATTGCTAAAGCACCATATAAGATGGGGCCTAAAGAGCTGAAAGAACTTAAGGAACAATTGGATGACTTGGAACAGAAAGGATTTATACAAGAAAGTGTTTCACCATGGGGATCACCTGTGATCTTCGTGGATAAAAGGGATGGAGGAAGAAGGATGTGCGGAGACTATAGGAATTTGAACAATGTGACCATCAAGAACAAGTATCCACTTCCAAGAATACAAGATCTATTTGATCAAGTTAGAGGCGCGGGAGTCTTTTCCAAGATTGATCTAAGATCCGGTTATCACCAGATTAAGATCAAGAAGGAAGACGTTCCGAAAACTGCCTTTGTCTCAAGGTATGGACATCATGAATACCTTGTAGTACCTTTTGGATTAACCAATGCCCCAGCAATATTCATGAATCTCATGAATAAGATTTTCATGCCATATCTAGACAAGTTTGTTATCGTATTTATTGATGATATCTTGATCTATTCCAAGAACAAGGCTGAACATGCTGAACATTTAAGGTTAGTGTTGCAAACACTAAGAGAACATCAACTCTATGCCAAATTCAGCAAGTGTGAATTTTGGCTAGATCAAGTGGAATTTCTTGGTCATGTCATTAGCAAAGATGGAATCGCTGTTAACCCGAGCAAGGTAGCAGCAGTTCTAGAATGGGAAGCACCCAAGACTGTCAAGGAAATCCGAGGATTCCTAGGAATGGCAGGATATTATCGAATATTCATTGAAGGATTCTCCAAGATAACAGGACCCATGACGAAACTGTTAAGAAACAACACACCATTCGTGTGGTCAGAGAAGTGTGAGAAGAGTTTTCAAACTCTGAAGGAGAAACTCACCACGGCACCGGTGTTAGCAGTTCCGGAAGTTGGTAAGGACTACACAGTGTACTGTGACGCATCCAAGCATGGATTAGGTTGCGTACTCATGCAAGATCGGAAAGTGATATCTTATGGATCGAGGCAACTCAGACCTCATGAAGTGAACTATCGAACACATGATCTAGAATTAGCAGCAGTTGTATTTGCACTCAAAACATGGAGACATTTTCTCTATGGAGCTAAGTGTGAGCTCTATACAGATCATAAGAGTCTCAAATATTTCTTCACCCAGAAAGAACTCAACATGAGGCAGAAAAGATGGCTTGAACTGATCAAGGATTATGATCTGACAATCAATTACACTCCAGGGAAGGCCAATGTTGTAGCAGATGCCTTGAGTAGGAAGAGCACCGGAGGAGTGGAACGAGAAATATCACCGGAGTTGAGGAAGGAAATAAGTCAAGCCCAAATACAACTTTGGGAGAAGGAAGCTCATGAAGGACTATCGGCTTTACAAGTAGCCGATGAGCTAAATGTCAACCTGAAGAATGAGATCATGATGGGTCAGCTGGACGATCCATTCATCGTGGAGGAGATGAGAAGAATAGATGAGGGAAGACCATCAGAATTTCACCGCGGAGAATCTGGATCATTATGGTTCCAGAAGAGAATTTGTGTTCCGGATATTGCTGAAATCAAAGAAGTAATACTCCGGGAAGCCCATCAAACACCATACTCCATTCATCCGGGAAGTACAAAGATGTACATGGATCTAAAGGAATTATTCTGGTGGAATAATATGAAGAGAGAGATAGCACAATATGTGGCGGAATGCCATACCTGCCAGAGAGTGAAGGCTGAACACCAGAGTCCGGCAGGAAAGTTACAACCTTTACCTATTCCAGAGTGGAAATGGGAGGAAATAGGGATGGATTTCATCACCGGACTACCCATGACTAATAAAAAGAAGGACATGATATGGGTAATCGTGGACCGGTTGACGAAGAGTGCACACTTCTTAGCGGTAAATCAGCAGGATAAAGGAGAGAAACTCATCGATCTTTACATCAAAGAGATCGTGAGTAAGCATGGAGTGCCCAAGAAGATCGTGTCGGATCGAGGATCCGTGTTCACATCAGCATTCTGGAAGCAACTACAAGAAGCTTTAGGATCCAAGTTGGACTATAGTACCGCTTATCATCCCCAGACAGGTGGACAAACCGAGAGAACCAACCAGATCTTAGAGGATATGCTCAGGGCTTGTGCCCTAGACTTCGGAGGGTCATGGGAGGAGCACTTACCACTAGCAGAGTTTTCATACAATAATAGCTATCAAAGCAGCATCAAGATGGCACCGTTTGAAGCTCTCTATGGAAGAAAGTGTAGATCACCGATATGTTGGTATGAAGCCAGAGCAAGCAAAGAGTTCAACCCTGATTATGTCAAGGAAAAGCAACAAATAATTGACATTATCAGAGATAGGTTGAAAATAGCCCAAAGTCGGCAAAAGAGTTACGCCGATCAGAAGAGGAGAACATGGGAGCCACGAGTTGGAGACATGGTATATCTTAAGGTAAGCCCGATGAAAGGACTCCAGAGGTTTGGAGTAAAAGGAAAGCTCAGTCCTAGATACATCGGACCTTTCAAGATTTTGAGTCAAAACCGAGGGTTAGCCTTCGAATTGGAACTACCGGGAAGGTTATCTCAGGTTCACAACGTATTTCATGTGTCGCAACTCAGAAAATGCTTGAAGACCCCAGATGAACCAGTATCACATGAAGAGCTTGAGTTACAACCAGATTTGACATACATCGAGAAGCCAGCAAAGATTCTCGAGGAAAACTGGAAACAACTCAGGAATCGAGCGATAAAGTACTGCAAGATACAATGGAAGCACCATCCCGAGAGGGAAGCCACCTGGGAAAAGGAGGAATACCTGAGGAAAACATACCCCGAACTTTTCAGGTATTACAACCACAACTTCGGGACGAAGTTTTCTTTAAGGGGGAAAGGCTGTAATGTCCCAGGTTTAGAGACGATCGAGGGGTAGATTTTAGAAAGGGATGTGCATTGCATTGTAATTTACGGGGAAATTTCGCGCTTTTAAAACAAAACTGCATTGAAGGGGGACAGGTTTCTCTCTCGACACCTTACAGGGTTAGGGTTTCGAGAGTGCGATGAACTTGTTCCTACTTATCTAAATAAGGGTTTTGAGAAGAAAGAAGTGATATTTCATTGAAATCTTAAGTTGCATGATTGAATTACAAGTTAAGTTGTTTGATTGAATTCAAACCAAATTTGAATTTGAATTTCAAATTCAAACATTAAATGATCATCACATAATTCAAATTTAAGATAATTTCACAAACAATTATCATTAAGCAAGAATATGAGTTATACAACAATTAAATTAAGCTCATTGAGAGAAACTTGAGCTTTATTGATCAACACACACATAATACATTGTCTTTACAATATTCAAATTTGAATTATGGAATTACAACACATTACAAGAATTGAATAAATAGAAAAAGAAAAAGGAAAATTACAAGATATCTAAATGACCTAAACTACATTGTGATCTTCATGAATTCCTTGATCTTGATGATCTTGAGTTCATCCTGATCAGCACTTGATACCTGCACACATACACAACAACCAAATCATTAAGCCAAGTGGCAAAGCCACTTGGCAGGTTAGCAAACAAATAAAATGAAGGGGATATGATCAAGCTGCCGAGCTGATCTCTCCACAGCACAAGTCCCAAGCTGGACTTGCACACACATACAACCAGGCAGCACACAAGGCTGTGTGCATGTGTAACAACACACACACCAGAGTGAGTCACCACAAGCTGCAGCCAAGCCGTCGACCAAGAGAGCAAAGCAAGGATCATATAAAACCGTTTCCACCGCCGTAAACAAGACAACCCATCGACAAGGCTTCACTGGTAAGTCACCGTAAATCAAGAACACAAAGAACGGGAAGAACAAAGATCGCTGTTCAACCTGTCCAAAACCATCACAAAGATCAAATTAAGCACCACAGGCTTGCTAGGAGGAGCAGGGGAAGCAATTCACAAAGCACTGAAGCAATCCTCTACACCAACAAACCATCTAGGAGCTGGAGTGAGGTATAAACAAGATCAACATGAGCAAAACCCTGTTTTGCTCATAATTAAGCATACACTTGCATCACAGAAGCAAAGTGGGTATGAAACCCTGTTTGCATCATCATCTGGCTACTAAGCCATTTGGTGCAAGCAAACTGAAGATTAGCCAGAAGGAATTCACCAAGGGAACATTGGCGTGTCAGAATGGTGACACTACCAGAGAAATCCAACATGGATTTAATCCCTAACTAGCCATCCAAACTCACCTAGCACCACACAGCTAGTTACACCATCAGATTATAGACATCTAATTGTCTATTTTGTTTTCAACATCAAAAGCTATTGGTAATCCAGACATGGATCAACCAGATAGCATGAGAGAGTCATAACAACAGCCACAGAGTGGGGAGCTACCCTTGACAGCATCATAGTGCTGCCAGGGTCACCTCAACCCAAGCCAACACATAAAACCACCACATCATCATCCATTTGGATTCGATGAGGGCTAGGGTACCAACCAGTGGTTGTCATCCAACTAGCCCTAGCTAATTCAATTAAAATGATCATCACTGTGTCACAGTTCACATCATTCATCCATTTAGCAAGGCAAAATAAACAGATAAATGAAACAGACAAGCAACTAATGCACAGAGCCTTGCAGATGATCCAATGGATCATTGCAAGCATCCGCTGATGCTTGGGCAAGCACCAGCACACACAGGCCAAGCCTGTATGATGCACACATAGCACTAGATGAGCACCAGTTAGTCACAGAGAGGAGCACACAATTTCTCACAAGCAATTACTGATCAATTGATCAACAGAGCACCACTAGCTCTTGCTACAGATTGCCTCATCCAAGTACAGCAACAGGAAATAACCAGACATCTTGAAGAAATCCAACCATGTCATAACTGAATTCACAGATAATCACATAAATGATTTATGATTGTATCCAGTAGCACATCAAATGCTTGATGAACCACTGGATCATAATACACAAGCAAAGCACATATCAATTCATCACTGAATAACACTGATAAGCCAACAGTAATGTTCAATTGAGCATAATCATGAATTTGAGCACAAGAAATAGCATACAATGGCTCTGGCACTTGCAAAATTGCAAGAATGATACACTGTCATCAGGCCAGGGCAATATAAATGAACACACTTGAGTGTCTGGCAAGCATAATAACATGAACAGAGGCACAGAGCTAGAATCAAGCAAGAATGGCAAGCATAGGCAGGCACTGAGCATAAGAAATCTTGCACAGAGGCATGGCAAGGCTGCACACAGCAGGAGCACAAGCACTGGCATGGCCATGGCAACAATGGCCAAGGCCAGTGGAGCTCAAAGAAGATGAATAAAGATAGCAGTAGTAGCACAAAGAACCCAACGAAGCAAGAAAGCACAACAACTAGCACAAAGAACAAAGACAAAGAAAGATACGCTTGCACATCGAGCATGTCACGGCAGCAGGGCATGGGCACGGCAAGCCTCTCCACGAGGTGGAGCAACCGTGGCCAGAACTAGAGGAGGAGGAAGAAGAACAGGCACAGGAGAGTGAGAGAGAAGGGTGGCACATGTACCAGGGGCGAGCAGTCAAGCAGATGCGGCCATGATGGCCACGGCGGCGCGCGCCGAGTGCTCGGTAGCACCTGGCCAGGCCAGGCCATGCTCCGACAAGCGCCGCAGCGCCCCACACCACCGCGGCGAGGCCCACGGTGGCGCCATCGCGCCTGGAACCCTGGGAGCAGCAGGATCGCCACGATCCCGTGACCCTAGCACCAGAGAGGGTCGAGGATGAGAGCACCAGGTCGCCCGCATAAAATCGACGCGGATAGATCGACGCGCCGTCAAGAGCCGCGTCGATTGCGCACCATGGCGGGGGCCAAGTCCGGCGGAGCTCGCCGGAATCGCGCGGCGACGGCGAAGGCGACGCAGGTCGCCAGAGAGAGGTTAGGGTTAGGGTTTCACACGCGCACGAGAGAGAGAGAGAAGTGAGGCTGGTCGAGCCGGACCAGGTGGGTCGGTTCGACCTAACCCCACTGGGTTACACCGACAGGTGGGCCCAGGGGTAATTTGGTCATTTCCAAATTCATTTAAAAACACAAACTTTGACCAAATTTTATAAAATCATTATAGCTCTAAAAAAATAATTAAAAATATGAAAACCACTCAGTATAAAAAACTCTATCATAATAAAATATGAAATAGAATTTTTTGAAGTCAAACAAGAATAAGTTCAAATTTGATGATTTAAATAATCATTTAAATCACACATTTTATTTTCAATAATGAAAATAAGTCCATAAATTCTTTTGGACTTTAAAAACACCTTGACAACATTTCAAGGTTGTATTTTACCCTAAATAGAGTATCCCTAAGTGATTCTTAGTATTAACCTCCCACATGAAATAATAAAGACATCGGAAGGGGGGAACAAACCCTAAAACTGGAATCATGCATCAATGCTTCTTTAACCATTGCCCTTATCGGACAATGATGCTATTTTTCAGCAACAGAGGACAAGGGTCAGTCCACACCATCCAACTGCAACACTTTGCAGTATTCAGGCAAGTTCATCACTTGCTCATGTCATTTGAGTATGTCTATCAAATTACTTGCAAAGTATTATGGTTATCACTATTGCATAAAAATCAAAACCACTACTTTCATAACTATGAATATGACTATGTGGTGGGCAATGGAACCATGGATTGTGTTGATATGGTGGAGGTTCCATTGCACGGGCTTATATCCATCTAGGATTAAACAACAAATGTCGCCAGTGATTCTTGTGCCGTAATACCCGTGTTAACCATAAGATCCGGAGTGGGACGGAGTAGTCAAAAGTGTTTCCACCTCTCGTTCATCAACGGATGCTCATTACCGGTGCTCATGATCTTGCGAGACTTGATGCGGGGGTGGGAACCCGTAGAAGTCCCAACGGTAATGAGGTCTATGATGGGTTGCATCTGTAGGCGTAGGAATGTATGGTAGAGCCCCGCATTGACGTCGTGGTCGGAGTCCACCCTGAAATCTATGGGAATAATGGGGCCGGCGTGGACCTGTGGTCGGAGTATGCAACAAAGGGTGGGTGTTCGAGGTAGCGGAGGAACATGATTGGCTAGACCTTATACCGGGCCTCACACCGAAGGAAGTGTGGACGGGAAAGCTGCCCGGTTGGCACCAAGGTTAAGATCTCTTATGGGTAAAGCAACACACCTCTCAGAGTGTAAAGAAGCGTGACCTGTCACTCCCTGTTCCGGGATAAGGAACTACGAACGCGGCCGGAAAGGAGCTCCATGAAGTTCTAGTAAACCGGTGAAGGCTGACGGACATAGCTCTTTGGAATAAAAGCAATCTCTTGAAGAAATGTTTATCAAAACTTGCATAGGTATTAGACTTTCTGGTCTAATATCGTAGCTAGAGCATTAAACACCTCTTATCTATAATGAACTTGTTGAGTACGCTCGTACTCATACCACTCTTAAATCCCATGCTTAGATTGTCTGAATCGTCTGGAGGAGGACTACGACAACAATGAAGGAGCCGAGATCATCGGCTATGAAGAACCAGACCTCTCTGGAGGTATAGAAGGCGTAGACTACCCCATCGTCTACGGATCCGGGGAGGCTTCCGGAGGAGATCAAGCCTAGAGACATCCAGTAGTAGTAGTAACCGAGCAGCCCGAACTCTTAGTATTTAGCTGCTCGAGGAAATAAATGTATAACTTAATGAGACTCTTATATTGTAAGCTAAGTTGGGTTCGCCTCGAACCCAGGAGTATTCCTCTTAGGACCCAAGAGGAGCTCCGAGACGACATGTGTATGATATTTGTAATAATAAATGAATGAGTTATGGACCTGCTATGTTCGTTGTACTACTCGAGGGATGTAATATTTGCGGAATGGTACTTCGTGAATGTTATATCAACGGCGGCATACTACAACATGCGGTGGTATGCGGGGTCACCACGATTGGTATCGAGCAAAAGCTTTGACCTTAGGTTGGAACCTAGTAAATGGGACCAAACGTTAGGAGTCAAATAGGATTAGTAAAGAATTCTCTAAAAATATGGTGTATATTCAATTGAGAATACAACAATCATATCTTTTAGTGCGATAATTCTTTATTATCTCTATTATGATGCATTATTACTAATCTCATAATCTTTCTATTTCTACAGCCAACATGGCAAGTTCACGTCCCGGACGAAACGTGAAAGTGATGGATTCCACACCAAGTGAATACGAAGGAGGACTTGCAGATATTCTACGAGCCATGTTACTTGAATTTGGGTGCGATCCCCAGATCCAAGTAAAGAAATACATGTACTATGATGGTACTGTATTGGCCAAGTGTAGGGTAGGACTGCGACTTCCCGAATCTGCAGGGAATGAGCATAGTAATGCCGGCAGGGGAAGCCGTAACTATCAATACTGACCTACCACATAGCCATTATGAGAGCCATCAGCGATATTCGGGAGCATAAGACGAAAGAGCTTATGGGTTCCGAATTTACCCACATTCCTCATATGCAGGAGGAAGAAGATCCCATGCTTAACCATTACAAATATGCAAAACGCAAACCAATAGCAGCTGCAAAATACATGGACAATAGCCGCAACTTCATATCATTACTCTTTCAGTTGAACCATCATCTGACGGGAGCAATTGATACGATGCTAGAAGAGTTTATCGAACCCAAGGAGGAGATTAGGGGAAAGAACCTATGGAGAATGTGGTTCATACACCAGTCTATTCAGCTGGTGACTACATTAGTATTGACCCTCTTGAGCGTGAAACTACACCTGTTACACCTGGAACTATCTGGGAAGTTCCTATGGGGGATATGAGGGCGGAGAGGAATCCGGAAACAATCAGCGTTCCGAGACTCCTATAGAAAATTCCACGGGTTGGCGTTGGGGATCTGATACTGGAACTCATAGTACTTTAGTGTATTATGACGGAGAGATGAATGATGACGCCACAACCCAGAATCCGCAGTTATCCTAGTAATGAAGGAGTTGATGGAGGGTATCCGACACGAGGTTGAGTCGGGTACGAGTGTTGGAAACACCTATGGTGGAGCTACAGGGGAGTACACTCGATGGGTGGACTATGATGCACTTAACGATCGGTTTGTGAACATCTGATTTCTCCCTAGGATCATCATCTGATTCGGACTACCAGCCAACGGGGAGACCTTATGTTCCAGGGTCTATCAGGAGGACGACACGTTCGACCGGATGGAAGCCTGGGATGTACCGGGAGCGAAGATCGACTAGAGTCCACCAAGGGAGGCAAGACTACAATACACAAGTACCACGTGTATTGTAGTGTGTAATATATGTAGAAATTTGTACATATACTTTAATAAGTGAGTTTGCATACTCACATCGACTTGAGTATTGTAATAAGACCACTTAAGTATGTATATACATGGTATATGTTTTGTATGATTTGGATTTGCTTCTTGATTTCCATTGCGTGACTAGTTCTGTGCACAAAGTTGAGCTCAGAAAACTTGCGCATGGAGTAATTATGAGTATCATCTTGTGTTGCAGAACTAGGGGGTTATGTCGGGAGCGTTAGGAGAGGAGACCGAAGCGCAGCGCATGAAGCGTGAAGCAAAACAAAAGGAAGAGGCTGAGGGAGCAGCCAGAGATCAGTTTCCACCACCACCACCACCCATGACGCAGCAGAATTTTGTTCAGTACATGCAGCTGGTGGAGGAAAGACAACGTGTAACGTTGGAGCAGCAGAACAAATTCTTCCAAGAATTGCCGCAATGTAACCGGGTAGAGAGACCCGAGAATCCGGAGTCACCTTAGCAGACTTCCAGAACACCAAGCCTATATCTTTCGCATACGCGCCCGAGCCAATGGACGCGGAAGATTGGCTTATGGATACTGAGCGAAAGCTCAATACCGTTGGATGTAACAACCAAGAGAAGGTTCGTTATGCTACCCATCTGCTGTGTGGACCTGCCGCATCATGGTGGGATAATATCGTAGCCGTTTATTCGGCTGGAAAGGTATTTACCTGGGAGGAGTTCGCAAGGAAGTTCAGGGAATCCAATGTCCCTGAAAGTATCGTGGAACTGAAGCGTCGAGAATTCGAAAGTCTCGAGCAGAAGGATAAGGCCATCCTGACTTATGTCAGGGAATTCTCTAAGCTGTCTCGGTATGCGGTTGAAGAAGTCAACACCGAGGACAAGAAGAAGAAAAGGTTTACGAGGGGTTAAGTCCCCGTTCAAGGTTCAGCTCCGTATGATGAGAGCGACGGAGTTTCAAGAGTTGGTGGATGCTGCCATCACTCTGGAAGATGATTTCAAACAACTGCAGGAGGAAAAGAGGAAGAATGCCAAGTTTGAGCCTAAGAGGTTTGTTAGTAGCAAGCCCAATACCAGCTTGAGTTTCAAGCCAAGATACAACAACAACAACAAAAACAACAATAACAACAACAACGGCGACAACTACTACGGTAGCGGGGAAGAACCAAGCATTCCAGATCGCAAATAAGATTGTATGCCGTAGGCTGTGGAGGTACGGGGCATTTCTCCAAGGATTTGTAAGAAGCCCGGGATCATTTGCTTCGGGTGCCGTGAGGAAGGACACATGCTTAGGGATTGCCCTAAGAATAAGAATAAAGGAGGTCAATCTGGAGGGGGAGCAAGCCGAGGAGGAAATAACGGAGGGAACTGGAAGAATAAGAAGCCCTTCGGCAAGCTGAACTGCACTAGTCTGGAGGAGGTGGTCAACTCCGATCAGGCGGTGATAGGTACGCTCCGTATACTCACTCATCCTGGCAAAGTACTTTTGATACTGGTGCAACTACATCATTCATTTCTCAACAATTCATCATCAAACATGGGATTAGTTGCACTAAGTTAGATACACCCATAACCATACTTTTCTGCGGGGAACGATAGTAGTAACCCATACCAAACAAAAACAAGTCATCATGATCAATAAGTGCGCGTTTGACGCGGACCTGTTCATTTTACCGATGAAGGACATTGATGTCATTCTTGGTATGAACTGGTTAGAAGCTAATGGAGCATTAATCGACTGTGTGAACAAGACGGTGTCTCTGAAAAGCCCCGATGGAAGTAGAATGATCTACCAAGGCGACAAACATACATGTTGAAGTGGAGCTACGGTTGAATAGTATGAAGGAGGTGAAGTTAGAGGATATACCTGTAGTGAATGAATTCCGGGATGTGTTTCTGCGGAATTACAGTATGCCACCGAGATAGGGAGATAGAATTCACTATCGACCTAATTCCAGGAAACGACACCGATTGCTAAAGCACCATATAAGATGGGGCCTAAAGAGCTGAAAGAACTTAAGGAACAATTGGATGACTTGGAACAGAAAGGATTTATACAAGAAAGTGTTTCACCATGGGGATCACCTGTGATCTTCGTGGATAAAAGGGATGGAGGAAGAAGGATGTGCGGAGACTATAGGAATTTGAACAATGTGACCATCAAGAACAAGTATCCACTTCCAAGAATACAAGATCTATTTGATCAAGTTAGAGGCGCGGGAGTCTTTTCCAAGATTGATCTAAGATCCGGTTATCACCAGATTAAGATCAAGAAGGAAGACGTTCTGAAAACTGCCTTTGTCTCAAGGTATGGACATCATGAATACCTTGTAGTACCTTTTGGATTAACCAATGCCCCAGCAATATTCATGAATCTCATGAATAAGATTTTCATGCCATATCTAGACAAGTTTGTTATCGTATTTATCGATGATATCTTGATCTATTCCAAGAACAAGGCTGAACATGCTGAACATTTAAGGTTAGTGTTGCAAACACTAAGAGAACATCAACTCTATGCCAAATTCAGCAAGTGTGAATTTTGGCTAGATCAAGTGGAATTTCTTGGTCATGTCATTAGCAAAGATGGAATCGCTGTTAACCCGAGCAAGGTAGCAGCAGTTCTAGAATGGGAAGCACCCAAGACTGTCAAGGAAATCCGAGGATTCCTAGGAATGGCAGGATATTATCGAATATTCATTGAAGGATTCTCCAAGATAACAGGACCCATGACGAAACTGTTAAGAAACAACACACCATTCGTGTGGTCAGAGAAGTGTGAGAAGAGTTTTCAAACTCTGAAGGAGAAACTCACCACGGCACCGGTGTTAGCGATTCGGAAGTTGGTAAGGACTACACGATGTCTTGTGACGCATCCAAGCATGGATTAGGTTGCGTACTCATGCAAGATCGGAAAGTGATATCTTATGGATCGAGGCAACTCAGACCTCATGAAGTGAACTATCCAACACATGATCTAGAATTAGCAGCAGTTGTATTTGCACTCAAAACATGGAGACATTTTCTCTATGGAGCTAAGTGTGAGCTCTATACAGATCATAAGAGTCTCAAATATTTCTTCACCCAGAAAGAACTCAACATGAGGCAGAAAAGATGGCTTGAACTGATCAAGGATTATGATCTGACAATCAATTACACTCCAGGGAAGGCCAATGTTGTAGCAGATGCCTTGAGTAGGAAGAGCACCGGAGGAGTGGAACGAGAAATATCACCGGAGTTGAGGAAGGAAATAAGTCAAGCCCAAATACAACTTTGGGAGAAGGAAGCTCATGAAGGACTATCGGCTTTACAAGTAGCCGATGAGCTAAATGTCAACCTGAAGAATGAGATCATGATGGGTCAGCTGGACGATCCATTCATCGTGGAGGAGATGAGAAGAATAGATGAGGGAAGACCATCAGAATTTCACCGCGGAGAATCTGGATCATTATGGTTCCAGAAGAGAATTTGTGTTCCGGATATTGCTGAAATCAAAGAAGTAATACTCCGGGAAGCCCATCAAACACCATACTCCATTCATCCGGGAAGTACAAAGATGTACATGGATCTAAAGGAATTATTCTGGTGGAATAATATTAAGAGAGAGATAGCACAATATGTGGCGGAATGCCATACCTGCCGAGAGAGTGAAGGCTGAACACCGAGTCCGGCAGAAAGTTACAACCTTTACCTATTCCAGTGGAAATGGGAGGAAATAGGGATGGATTTCATCACCGGACTACCCATGACTAATAAAAAGAAGGACATGATATGGGTAATCGTGGACCGGTTGACGAAGAGTGCACACTTCTTAGCGGTAAATCAGCAGGATAAAGGAGAGAAACTCATCGATCTTTACATCAAAGAGATCGTGAGTAAGCATGGAGTGCCCAAGAAGATCGTGTCGGATCGAGGATCCGTGTTCACATCAGCATTCTGGAAGCAACTACAAGAAGCTTTAGGATCCAAGTTGGACTATAGTACCGCTTATCATCCCCAGACAGGTGGACAAACCGAGAGAACCAACCAGATCTTAGAGGATATGCTCAGGGCTTGTGCCCTAGACTTCGGAGGGTCATGGGAGGAGCACTTACCACTAGCAGAGTTTTCATACAATAATAGCTATCAAAGCAGCATCAAGATGGCACCGTTTGAAGCTCTCTATGGAAGAAAGTGTAGATCACCGATATGTTGGTACGAAGCCAGAGCAAGCAAAGAGTTCAACCCTGATTATGTCAAGGAAAAGCAACAAATAATTGACATTATCAGAGATAGGTTGAAAATAGCCCAAAGTCGGCAAAAGAGTTACGCCGATCAGAAGAGGAGAACATGGGAGCCACGAGTTGGAGACATGGTATATCTTAAGGTAAGCCCGATGAAAGGACTCCAGAGGTTTGGAGTAAAAGGAAAGCTCAGTCCTAGATACATCGGACCTTTCAAGATTTTGAGTCAAAACCGAGGGTTAGCCTTCGAATTGGAACTACCGGGAAGGTTATCTCAGGTTCACAACGTATTTCATGTGTCGCAACTCAGAAAATGCTTGAAGACCCCAGATGAACCAGTATCACATGAAGAGCTTGAGTTACAACCAGATTTGACATACATCGAGAAGCCAGCAAAGATTCTCGAGGAAAACTGGAAACAACTCAGGAATCAAGCGATAAAGTACTGCAAGATACAATGGAAGCACCATCCCGAGAGGGAAGCCACCTGGGAAAAGGAGGAATACCTGAGGAAAACATACCCCGAACTTTTCAGGTATTACAACCACAACTTCGGGACGAAGTTTTCTTTAAGGGGGAAAGGCTGTAATGTCCCGTGTTTAGAGACGATCGAGGGGTAGATTTTAGAAAGGGATGTGCATTGCATTGTAATTTACGGGAAATTTCGCGCTTTTAAAACAAAACCGCATTGAAGGGGACAGGTTTCTCTCTCGACACCTTACAGGGTTAGGGTTTCGAGAGTGCGATGAACTTGTTCCTACTTATCTAAATAAGGGTTTTGAGAAGAAAGAAGTGATATTTCATTGAAATCTTAAGTTGCATGATTGAATTACAAGTTAAGTTGTTTGATTGAATTCAAACCAAATTTGAATTTGAATTTCAAATTCAAACATTAAATGATCATCACATAATTCAAATTTAAGATAATTTCACAAACAATTATCATTAAGCAAGAATATGAGTTATACAACAATTAAATTAAGCTCATTGAGAGAAACTTGAGCTTTATTGATCAACACACACATAATACATTGTCTTTACAATATTCAAATTTGAATTATGGAATTACAACACATTACAAGAATTGAATAAATAGAAAAAGAAAAAGGAAAATTACAAGATATCTAAATGACCTAAACTACATTGTGATCTTCATGAATTCCTTGATCTTGATGATCTTGAGTTCATCCCGATCGGCACTTGATACCTGCACACATACACAACAACCAAATCATTAAGCCAAGTGGCAAAGCCACTTGGCAGGTTAGCAAACAAATAAAATGAAGGGGATATGATCAAGCTGCCGAGCTGATCTCTCCACAGCACAAGTCCCAAGCTGGACTTGCACACACATACAACCAGCAAAGACACAAGGCCGTGTGCATGTGTAACAACACACACACCAGAGTGAGTCACCACAAGCCGCAGCCAAGTCGTCGACCAAGAGAGCAAAGCAAGGATCATATAAAACCGTTTCCACCGCCGTAAACAGCAACCCATCGACAAAGCTTCACTGGTAAGTCACCGTAAATCAAGAACACAAAGAACAGGAAGAACAAAGACTCATTGCTCAACCTGTCCAAAACCATCACAAAGCATCAAATTAAGCACCACAAAGCTTGCTAGGAGGAGCAGGGAAGCAATTCACAAAGCATCGAAGCAATCCTCTACACCAACAAACCATCTAGGAGCTGGAGTGAGGTATAAACAAGATCAACCCGAGCAAAACCCTGTTTTGCTCATAATTAAGCATACACTTGCATCACGAAGCAAAGTGGGTATGAAACCCTGTTTGCATCATCATCCGGCTACTAAGCCATTTGATGCAAGCAAGCGAAGATTAGCCAGAAGGAATTCACCAAGGGAACATTGGTGTGTCGAGAATGGTGACACTACCAGAGAAATCCAACATGGATTTAATCCCTAACTAGCCAACCAAACTCACCTAGCACCACACAGCTAGTTACACCATCAGATTATAGACATCTAATTGTCTATTTTGTTTTCAACATCAAAAGCTATTGGTAATCCAGACATGGATCAACCAGATAGCATGAGAGAGTCATAACAACAGCCACAGAGTGGGGAGCTACCCTTGACAGCATCATAGTGCTGCCAGGGTCACCTCAACCCAAGCCAACACATAAAACCACCACATCATCATCCATTTGGATTCAGTAGAGGGCTAGGGTACCAACCAGTGGTTGTCATCCAACTAGCCCTAGCTAATTCAATTAAAATGATCATCACTGTGTCACAGTTCACATCATTCATCCATTTAGCAAGGCAAAATAAACAGATAAATGAAACAGACAAGCAGCTAATGCACGTAGCCTTGCGAGATGATCCAATGGATCATTGCAAGCATCCATGATGCTTGGGCAAGCACCAAGACACACAAAGGCCAAGCCCGTATGATGCACACATAGCACTAGATGAGCACCAGTTAGTCACGAGAGGAGCACACAATTTCTCACAAGCAATTACCGATCAATGTATCAACAGAGCACCACTAGCTCTTGCTACAGATTGCCTCATCCAAGTACAAAGAACAGGAAATAACCAGATACTGAAGAAATCCAACCATGTCATAACTGAATTCACAGATAATCACATAAATGATTTATGATTGTATCCAGTAGCACATCAAATGCTTGATGAACCACTAGATCATAATACACAAGCAAAGCACATATCAATTCATCACTGAATAACACTGATAAGCCAACAGTAATGTTCAATTGAGCATAATCATGAATTTGAGCACAAGAAATAGCATACAATGGCTCTGGCACTTGCAAAATTGCAAGAATGATACACTGTCATCAGGCCAGGGCAATATAAATGAACACACTTGAGTGTCTGGCAAGCATAATAACATGAACAGAGGCACTGAGCTAGAATCAAGCAAGAATGGCAAGCATAGGCGGCAGCCGAGCATAAGAAATCTTGCACAGAGCAAGGCTGCACACAGCAGGAGCACAAGCACTGGCATGGCCATGGCAACAATGGCCAAGGCCAGTGGAGCTCAAAGAAGCATGAACAAGATAGCAAGAGTAGCACAAAGAACCCAAATGGGCTAAAGAAGACAACAACTAGCACGGCAAAGACAAAGAAGGCATACGCTTGCACATCGAGCATGGCACGGCAGCAGGGCATGGGCACGGCAAGCCTCTCCACGAGGTGGAGCAACCGTGGCCAGAACTAGAGGAGGAGGAAGAAGAACAGGCACAGGAGAGTGAGAGAGAAGGGTGGCACACGTACCAGGGGCGGCGACGGTCAAGCAGATGCGGCCATGACGGCCACGGCGGCGCGCGCCGAGTGCTCGGTAGCACCTGGCCAGGCCAGGCCATGCTCCGACAAGCGCCGCAGTGCCCCACACCACCGCGGCGAGGCCCACGGCGGCGCCATCGCGCTGGAACCACAGGAGCGACGGGATCGCCACGATCCCGTGACCCTAGCACCAGAGAGGGTCGAGGATGAGAGCACCAGGTCGCCCGCATCAAATCGACGCGGATAGATCGACGCGCCGTCAAGAGCCGCGTCGATTGCGCACCATGGCGGGGGCCAAGTCCGGCGGAGCTCGCCGGAATCGCGCGGCGACGGCGAAGGCGACGCAGGTCGCCAGAGAGAGGTTAGGGTTAGGGTTTCACACGCGCACGAGAGAGAGAGAGAGAGAGAAGTGAGGCTGGTCGAGCCGGACCAGGTGGGTCGGTTCGACCTAACCCCACTGGGTTACACCGACAGGTGGGCCCAGGGGTAATTTGGTCATTTCCAAATTCATTTAAAAACACAAACTTTGACCAAATTTTATAAAATCATTATAGCTCTAAAAAAATAATTATAAATATGAAAACCACTCAGTATAAAAAACTCTATCATAATAAAATATGAAATAGAATTTTTTGAAGTCAAACAAGAATAAGTTCAAATTTGATGATTTAAATAATCATTTAAATCACACATTTTATTTTCAATAATGAAAATAAGTCCATAAATTCTTTTGGACTTTAAAAACACCTTGACAACATTTCAAGGTTGTATTTTACCCTAAATAGAGTATCCCCAAGTGATTCTTAGTATTAACCTCCCACATGAAATAATAAAGACATCGGAAGGGGGGAACAAACCCTAAAACTGGAATCATGCATCAATGCTTCTTTAACCATTGCCCTTATCGGACAATGATGCTATTTTTCAGCAACAGAGGACAAGGGTCAGTCCACACCATCCAACTGCAACACTTTGCAGTATTCAGGCAAGTTCATCACTTGCTCATGTCATTTGAGTATGTCTATCAAATTACTTGCAAAGTATTATGGTTATCACTATTGCATAAAAATCAAAACCACTACTTTCATAACTATGAATATGACTATGTGGTGGGCAATGGAACCATGGATTGTGTTGATATGGTGGAGGTTCCATTGCACGGGCTTATATCCATCTAGGATTAAACAACAAATGTCGCCAGTGATTCTTGTGCCGTAATACCCGTGTTAACCATAAGATCCGGAGTGGGACGGAGTAGTCAAAAGTGTTTCCACCTCTCGTTCATCAACGGATGCTCATTACTGGGTGCTCATGATCTTGCGAGACTTGATGCAGGGGTGGGAACCCGTAGAAGTCCCAACGGTAATGAGGTCTATGATGGGTTGCATCTGCCGGCGTAGGAATGTATGGTAGAGCCCTACTTTGATGTCGTGATCGGAGTCCACCCTGAAATCTATGGGAATAATGGGGCCGGCGTGGACCCAGGGTCGGAGTATGCAACAAAGGGTGGGTGTTCGAGGTAGCGGAGGAACATGATTGGCTAGACCTTATACCGGGCCTCACACCGAAGGAAGTGTGGACGGGAAAGCTGCCCGGTTGGCACCAAGGTTAAGATCTCTTATGGGTAAAGCAACACACCTCTGCAGAGTGTAAAGAACTGTGACCTGTCACTCCCTGTTCCGGGATAAGGAACTACGAACGCGGCCGGAAAGGAGCTCCATGAAGTTCTAGTAAACCGGTGAAGGCTGACGGACATAGCTCTTTGGAATAAAAGCAATCTCTTGAAGAAATGTTTATCAAAACTTGCATAGGTATTAGACTTTCTGGTCTAATATCGTAGCTAGAGCATTAAACACCTCTTATCTATAATGAACTTGTTGAGTACGCTCGTACTCATACCACTCTTAAATCCCATGCTTAGATTGTCTGAATCGTCTGGAGGAGGACTACGACAACAATGAAGGAGCCGAGATCATCGGCTATGAAGAACCAGACCTCTCTGGAGGTATAGAAGGCGTAGACTACCTCATCGTCTACGGATCCGGGAGGCTTAGGAGGAGATCAAGCCTAGAGACATCCAGTAGTAGTAGTAACCGAGCAGCCCGAACTCTTAGTATTTAGCTGCTCGAGGAAATAAATGTATAACTTAATGAGACTCTTATATTGTAAGCTAAGTTGGGTTCGCCTCGAACCCAGGAGTATTCCTCTTAGGACCCAAGAGGAGCTCCGAGACGACATGTGTATGATATTTGTAATAATAAATGAATGAGTTATGGACCTGCTATGTTCTGTTGTACTACTCTGAGGGATGTAATATTTGCGGAATGGTACTTCGTGAATGTTATATCAACGACTGGCATACTACAACATGCAGTGGTATGCAGGGTCACCACAGCTATGAGGGTAGTTTGGAAAACAATGTTTCCTCTGAATGCAGTTCCCCCTACCCTCTTGACTTTGATGTCTGAATTTGGGAGCGCCAAGAAGGTTCAAGAGCTGGTAAGATCTCAAGTCTTTGCAGGGGCCAAGTGCACGCTTGCCCTTGTGCTTGCTTGTTATCCTTCAGCTTGCTTGCTGTCTATTGCCAATGCAACTGGCGATTTCGAGGAGCTGTACCCGAAGGTTTTAGCACCTGCCCATATAATTGTCGACAGGCTTGAGGAGATGTCGAAGGTACCTGAGGAAAAGGAAGCTCCGCAAGGGTGATATATAAAGGTGTAAAATTACTTTTGTAAATTGTATTGGCTAGTTCATCCGAGTGTTCGGATTTTTGAGCCGAAACTTCTTATCTGGTTGATACATGAGTATGTACTTTTACCATGCCGTTGGCAAATACTCAAAGGGGCGAAGCTTAATTGCCCGTTGGATGTATGTGTACTAGTTGGTTAGCAAATCATTATGAGTGATCAGCTCGTGTTGCAGGTTTTGCTAAACCTGTTGTATGCGCAACTTTGCTTTCAACCGTTTGTAAATTTCGACAGTCATTCCCGAATTTTTCGGGTGTAATGATTCTGCCGATGAGCCCGTTGCTCTCTGATATTTCCATAAGTGAAATATCGAGCGTGGGTTGTGTGTAAGTTTTCCAAACTCTTGCTTTGTACGGCACTCGTAGAGGCATCTCGAAAGCAGTGGAGGATTAATGTCCCTTTTCTTCTTTGCAGTGCTCGTAAAGGTTTTTGCCCTGAACGCTATCTTCTGCCGCGCGTTAAGTTATGCCGCTACTTGGCGGCAGCACGGTCATAGATGCTTTAGATTACTGCAATACTTTAACAAGAATCGGAATTTAAGTACTTATTGATAGGGTAAATATGAAACTGAAGGGCGAAAACAAGAGGCCCTGTGTAAAGTAAAAGGGAAAAAATTTCAAAACTAGGGGAGTGTTTTATCAAGAAAGGGGTTCTTCTCTTCCTCAGAAGGATCTTCCGATTTCTTCGTCATGCTGGTGGTCGCGACAGTGCTGTTGATTTCGCCAGATGCTTGAGCAGCGATTGTTAGCATCTTGCCGCCTCCTGCGTCTTCTGCCGAGACTTTTTCTGCCGATGCTATTGCTGTTGGGCCTTCGGGAGCTGGCTTCTTCTTGATTTTCCTGTCGAGTTTTTCCTCCTTGATTTCTTGTATCGTCAACTTGGGCGGGGGGTCGACAGTATCTCGCCGTGGCCCAAATTTAGCAGCAATCCTTTGAAAATCACGGTCACAATTGTCCGAGCGTGAGAAGCTCCCATAGACTATGATGTTTGTTCCATTGTTCCCTGGCATCTTCAGCTTGAGGTATGCGTAGTGCGGCACGGCCATGAACTTGGCGTAAGCTGGTCTTCCGAGTATGGCGTGGTACTGTGATTCCCAGTTCACGACTTCGAACTCGATCTTCTCCTTCCTGAAGTTGTCGGATTTACCGAAAACGACGTTCAAGTAAGCTTTGCCAAGAGAATGCGCTGGTGAAGTAGGGAGTATCCCATGGAAACGAGTATCTGAGTCTTCCAGCATTCTCATGGTGATCCCCATACTTTGAATTGTGTCAAGGAATATCAGGTTGAGTCCACTTCCTCCATCCATGAAGACTTTGCTCATCTTAAACCCTCCTATCTGTGCTTCGACCACTAGGGCGGCGTGCCCTGGCTTTGGTATAGTCATCGGGTGGTCCATTCGGTGAACGTGATTTCCTGAGACGACCATTCGACATATTCAGGAATGTTCGCCATGACGCTTTCTGCCAGGTTGATTTCTCGGGTGAGCTTCTTCATTTCTCTCCTTGAAACACCTGTCCTGTGGATCATATTCATTTGCCCACGTGGCGGTGGAAACGTCTCGTTGGGTTGATGAGGTTGGGCTTGCTGTACTTGATGCTGTGATGGGGGTGGCGGTGGTGGTGGCGGTAGCTGCTTCTGGCCTGCTTGCTGGATGAGTTCATGCATATCGAGGAACTGCCGACAATCCCTAAGCAGGTGGCTAGACTTTACTTTTCCATCCTTGGAATCGGTATAAGAATGTAGGTAGCAAGGGGCGTTGATCTGTTCAGCGTAGGGCAATTTGGGAGTTCTCTGAGGTCGTGGTTTATAGTTGCCACGGTTCCCAGTCGTTCGATGCCGTCTGCCGATCGTCTCGCCTATTGTCGTACCGATCATCCTGTCGATCAGAGTAACCTGCGGCCACCAAGTTGTTGTCATCGTAACAGCGGTTCTTCCTTCTCTTATTCCGATCCCTTCGACCACCCGAATCATTCTTCGGCTGGTCATCCTCTTCGTCGGCCGCGCTTGCCGTGGTTTTCGGACATTGTCTTCACCATCGGCCCAGCTGTTTGCGATTTCCATTAGCTTGGTTATGGTCTTCGGCTTCTTGCGCCCAAGCTCTTCTATATAGCTTTCACGTCGGATGCCATCGCTGAAAGCGTCAATTGCCCTATCGACAGATACGTCTTCCGCAGCATTTAGGAGTTTGGTGAACCTCCCGATGTACGCGCGCATCGACTCCTTCTGCTTCTGTTGGCAGTGTCGTAACTCCTCGATCCCGATGGGCCTTTTGTAGGTTGCTTGAAAGTTAGCGACAAAAGCTTCTACTAAGTCATCCCATGACTTGATGGAACCCTTCGGCAGCCCTCTGAGCCAGGCTCGTGCTGAGTCCTTTAGGTAAAGCTGTAGACATTGCATTGCTGCTATCTGATTCCCTTTTTGCAGAATTACTATCTGCAGATAGTCCTCTATCCAGGATCTTGGCTCCTGCTGCCCATCGTATTTGGCAGCGTCGGTAGGTGTAGGTTTGAACTTCTTGGGTGGCATCGCCTCCCGAATTTTGTAGCTCAGACAATCGGCTCCTCTAAGCTCGCCGTCGTTCTCCTGGGTCTCGTCTGAAGAATCACTGTCAAGTTCTTCTCTCATGGCGCGTCGTCGCCTTGCTTTGTCAATCCTGCTCTGTGTGATTTCGTCCCGAGCGTCTCTTGCGCGATGTTTTGACCCGCTGGCCTGCAGGGTCTTCTCTTTCGGCGGGACTAGATTATGTCCTAGTATCGCAAGACTCTCCAAAGCACCGCGATGGGCCTGAGCCATGGATCCTTCGGACGACTGGTTAATGAGGTCTGCCGCAAGATTGGTTGCTCTGCGACGGTTTTTGGCCGTGGCAAGCTGCGGTGTCCGTGGTCATAAAGGACTTGGTCAAGTTTGATGTTATCTCCCTTGCATCATCTTCCGAAAGCCTGGACATCCTCGATCGATGTTTGCCCCCTCGTGGGTACTTGGAGACACTCACTGCGAGACCCTTCGTTCATTTGGGCCGGACCTGTGCCGCAGATAGTCGTTTCTCGAGGGTGGCTTGCTCCTTAGACAGGCGCTCCCGATTTTTCTCCAATATGGAGCGGTAAGCGTTGAGCACCATCAGGGTACCGATGTTGTTGGCGAGGGTGGCGGTGCTGCGAGTCGCAATCACGGTATTGTCGGTGCAAGCGCGATGCTACCGGCGCTGGCGGCTCGGGCGCGCTGCTAGATCCCTCGTGGGGGTGTGTTTTCCTTTTTTTTTCGTGGGACTCGAGAGCCAAAATAATTCAATTTGTTTTTTTTTTTGCGTATTGAGAAGATGTGTGTATTTGCATATCTACCCTTCATTCATCCTACTCCTAGACCTGTCAAAATCACAAAACCAACCAAAAAAAGGCGTGGCGTGGAATCCACACGGCGCATTCCCCTTCACACGAGTTACCATTGGTCCCACGCGGCAGCCGCAGTGCCCGAACATCTCAATCAATCTCCTCGCCATTTTCTCTTCTTTTCCGAAAGAAGAAAAATATATAAAAGGAAGAAGAAGCAGATTAGGAGTACTTATTACTTACTCCCCACGAGGCGGCGAAGGGAGAGGAGAGGACGAATATCGTCGACTCCAGCCACTTCTTCATCCTCTTCCTCCTCCTCTCCAGCCAGTCGCATCCACCATCACCAATTCGTAAATCGCGCAAACCCTAGCCCGCCAGATTCCTCCCCTCGCCCGCTCCCCCGCTCGCTCGCCGGAGGACTCGGCGATCGATCGGTCCATCTCCGCGCGGCCGGGCGCGTGATTCGCCAGGAGGCGGGGCTCGATTCCGCGAGGCTGGGGCGCGGGGCCGGCCGCTCGGGCCACTGGACCTGGTTCCGGGCCATGGCCGGGATCCACGACGACGCCGCGGACGGGAACGCCGCCGCCGCCGGGCGACCCGAGTTGACGCCCATGGAGCGCGTCCAGCAGGTGCGCCTTACTCCTCCTCCCCCTACTCCCCCTACTCCTCCCTTCCGTGCCGATGCCCACCGGCGGTTGCCTGGAGTTGTCCCCGTGTATGACTGCCCGTGCCCCGGAGGAGATCGCTTAGCCCTCTGGGTTCGGTGCCCAACGAGGATTGTTGCACAGGCAGTAGGATTGGTTGCTAGATTGTGCGATTTGCCTGGGAGGCCTTGTTCACTGCTCGATGCTACTAGTACAAAACACGCACATTAGGATAAGAGATTTATGGTTTTGCTCTCTGCCCAATCGCATGGATTTTCACCGTTGCCCGTGCTCTATACTGCCTCAAAAGCGATTATTCGACCGAGACAATCAAAATTTCCACCCTTCCAACTTCGATAGTGTACTGCAGTTGGCAACTGTAGCTTTCTCTATGTGATGGTTCGGCAAGCATTGCTTCCTGAAAATTCACAAATGTTAAGTAGTAGGGTAGTACAAGCATCTGCAATCTCCTCCAACTTTGTTAAGGTAACTGCCATTGTGTCCTACGGTACTCTGGCCTGCTACCATCTGTCCTACTGCCTGCGCTACTCCCATTGCCGTGAGGATTGGTTGGTTCTATCGGTTCTGTGAGCAACAGGGATTTCGCAGGCAGCAGGATTTGTTCCTGGATTGTTTCTGTTGCTCGCCATCCACCTCAATGGAGGAACCGACGCGTTATTCACTGGTCGGTGTTAGGAACCACGCAAACACTTGGATGTGCGCTTTTGTTTCCTGCCATACCACATGAGTTTCCAGCATTGGCTGTGTTCTCGAGTTGCTAAAAACCCCACTGTACTTCTCTCGATGCAATGATTTCATAAGACTTGCTTGATGGAAAAAGTCACAGTTATTCAGTAGTGTACTAGAAGCATCTGTAATTCTTTCACCATCGCTAATGTACTGTCCACTGTGTTGTGTCCTCCTCCTTGCAGAAGCTCATCGCCTGCGGGGTCCCGGAGGAGCAGCTGCATGAGCACCAGGAAGGCCTGCTCATGTATCTGGAGGAGCACAGGGGCAGGGTCTCAGAGATCACCGCGGCCATCCTGTCTGCAGGCACCGAGCTCGCCGAGTCCCGCAAGCCCTCCTCCAAGAAGGATGACGACAGCAGCTCTAGCAGCGAGGGCGGCGACGGAACGTACGGCGAGAGCATGTCGTGGCTGCAGTGGATGATGTTCGACAGCGAGCCGGACGCGGTGCTCGACGACATGGAGGCCGCCTGCGCGGAGGAGCGCGCCGTCTGCGGCTCTGTCTGGGGCCAGAATGACCTCGCGTACCGCTGCAGGACCTGCGAGAACGACTCCACCTGCGCCATCTGCGTCCCGTGCTTCCAGAACGGGAACCACGAGGACCACGACTACTCCATCATGTACACGGGCGGCGGGTGCTGCGACTGCGGGGATGCGACCGCTTGGAAGCGCGAGGGGTTCTGCTCGAGGCACAAGGGGGCCGAACAGATTAAGCCTCTCCCCGAGGAGCTCGCGGGTTCTGTAGGACCTGTGTTGGACGAGCTGTTGCTGTTCTGGAAGGAGAGGATATGCCTCGTGGATGCCCCACCGCTTCGTTCAAAGACCTCCTGCAAGAGTGTTGCCGAAGAGTTGACGGATTCTATTGCTGACATGCTGCTTCGCTTCTGCACGTGTAGTGAAAGCCTTCTGAGTTTTGTGTCCCAGAGGTTCCGTGAGTGCCCGGACCTATTGGAGGCACTCACAAGGACAGAAAGGGTGCTGGACAAGAAAGTTGTGAAAAAATTGCATGAGTTGCTACTGAAGCTTATCACTGAACCAGCTTTTAAGTTCGAGTTTGCGAAAGCCTTTATACGCTACTACCCTGTTACAATTTCTGAAGTTATTAAAGGGAGCAGTGATTCTCTGCTGGAGGAGTATCGACTGATACCAACCTTTTCTGTCCAAATATTTACCGTGCCTCCTCTGACTACAAGGCTCGTGCGCGAGCACAATTTGTTGGGTGTTCTGCTTGAAAGTTTGACGGTTCTGTTTCTTTCTTGCGTTGGCGAGGATGGTCGCTTACAGGTATGCCTAGCTTCTCCTTTCCGTTTCTCAAGAAAACTTAAATGCTTATGCTTTACCCAGTTACTATGCACTGATGGGATATTTTTGCTTTTCGAGCATAATTGATATTTTGTCAAAGCTGTTGGTACAATTCGTGTTGAACATATTTCTCTTGTTTTACTATCAATGGCATGACAATAATAAGTCAATAGCGGGGCATAGGCCCGGAATGTAGGCTTGTCATCAGACATTACACACCTAGCATCTCTTCAACTGTTCACAAGAAAAGAGACTAATAATAGCATGCCCACTAACCTGTATTACTGGGGACGGATGAACAGTAGACACTTCAGGACTTGTTTTGTTGTTTTCTTATAAATATATGTGTTTACATATGTTAATTGCCTACCCCAACTTGTTTGGGAATAAAGGCTTTGTTGTTGTTGTTGTTACATATGTTAATTGATCCTAGAAAAAAAATTGATAGATAGGACTGACTTATAGGCAGCTTATGAAACAGATTTCACATATGGTTTCACTTGGGTATTCTGCTCCTATACATGGAAGAACTTAATATATTATGATTTGTACATTGGACTGATTTCATACGATCACCTGAATATTTTCACCTTTTATTTACAGACAAGCAAATGGACAAATTTATATGATTCTTCAATTAGATTACTGGAAGATACACGCTATGTTCTGAGTCATGAGGAGGTTTCTAAGTATGTTGCTTATGAGAGGCCTGATCTATTAAGATCATGGATTAAGCTGTTGTCACTTGTTCAAGGAATGGATCCTCAGAAGAGAGTGACGAGTATTCATGCTGAGGATGAGAATGAGAATCTATCTGCACCTTTCATGCTTGGACAGTATCTTGGGATCATTCATAATCTTTTGATGAAAGGAGCATTTTCTTCTCCTGAGCAACAAGAGTCAACTGATGTAACTGTGTGCTCCACTGCGATAAAAGGCATGGAAAGTGCTGAGAACCAGCGCCATGCAAAAGTTGGAAGGGTCTCCCAGGGGAGCTCGGGATGCAATTTAAGTATGAGGGAGACTTCTTTGAGCAGTGGATTGCCATCACCTGCTGCCTGTTTAATTAGTCAGTGCTTGAAAGCTATCGATAACTGGCTGGAACCTGGTCCTCGGAGGAAAAAGTTGTCGTCCCTCGATGCTAGCAGCAGTGATGCTCGCAATTTTCTGGCTTTGCTTGAAGATACTTTGACTTTTAACAAGGGTGGATCCAGTAAACAGATTAGTGAGGTGGGTGTGAAGGTGAATGAAGGAACCCCATCAGACGATGTTGCAGATTATGATGTATTTGGTTCTCCTGTCCAAGAGTCTGACGATGCGATGCAGATAGATCAAGGAGGGATGACTGGTAACGTCGCCGGCAAGGGGAAGATTCAAGAAAGTAGCAATGCACCAGATATACAACTGCACTCCGAAAATGCCATTTCTGTTACTCTAACTGATGGCAGCCTTTTATATGCTCACCCAGATTCAAAAATTGATGAAGTAGGCATACTCAACATGACAGGCTGGCCTCGTGTTGTCTTTGATGTTAGTTCACAAGAAACATCTTTTCATATCCCATTACACCGTTTGCTTTCTTTGCTATTGCGGAAAGCAATGAAGAAATGTTTTGGAGAGGATGCCAAACAAGAGGAATGTTCAGGTGTGCAGTCCAGTGAGTTCTTCTCTCAGGTACTTAGAGGTTGTGAGCCTTACGGGTTTGCTTCAGTTGTGATGGAGCATCCTTTAAGAGTGAGAGTATTTTGTGCACAAGTGCGTGCTGGAATGTGGCGTAAGAATGGAGATGCAGCTATACTGAGTGCTGAGTGGTACCGCTCGGTGCAATGGTAATTTTTTGCTGATCCCATATACATTGCTAGTCAATAACAGTCCTGAAGTTATATTGTTACCTCTTTCCAGGCTTGAACAGGGCTTGGAGTCGGATCTGTTTCTGCTTCAGTGCTGTGCTGCATTATCTTCGCCAGAGTTCTTTGTGAGGACCATTCAAGAGAGATTTGGTTTATCGAATTATACATCTTTGGAACTCGCGGAACAGAATGAGTAAGCTCCAAGTTGTTTTATCATGCTGTATCAATTTTTGTTTCTGTTCACATATTCCTTCTTAAAGTTTTAGTGCTACATGTATATACTTTTGCGTTGATAATCCAGTCAACCTCATTCTTTCTTGTGTCAGTACTTGCTAAATCAAGGTATTCAATTATCAGAAGTTAAAATGACCTCTAACCCTGCCTTCATCAACATACTTTTTTTTCTGTAATCACATATTACTTCTTATTTTATCTTCGTCTCTTGTGGAGTGTGCTCAGTTTTATTTCCATTAATCCTATTTTCTAACTCATTACCAGTAGGCTATACTCACAACCATTGCCATTTGATTGCGTTTTCAGGCATGAGCCAGTTCTGATGCAAGAAATGCTGATTTTTCTTGTACAACTAGTCAAAGAACGCAGATTTTGTGGGCGTTCCACAGCAGACAACTTGAAGAGAGAATTGATTTATAAGTTAGCTGTTGGAGATGCCACCCATAGCCAGATTGTGAAATCTCTTCCCCGTGACCTTTCGTCAAGTGAACAACTTAAAAATGTTCTAGATTCACTCGCAGTTTATTCTAATCCATCTGGAATGAAACAGGTTTTAATCATTGAAATTAGATTACATGCTTCTGTAAATTCCTTTTTTTATGTTTGAATGCATGATTAATCATGGATGTTATCACAGGGAAAGTATGTGCTTCGCAAAACATTCTGGAAGGAATTGGATTTATATCACCCGCGCTGGAATTCCAGGGAAATACAGATTGCTGAAGAGAGATATCACCGTTTTTGCAAAGTTTCTGCTCTTAACGCTCAGCTACCTCAGTGGACTCCTGTTTTTGCCCCCCTGCGCAGTATTTCTAACATAGCTACCTCTAAAGCTGTCCTTCAGATTGTTCGTGCTGTTCTCTTTTACGCTGTTCACACTGACGCATTGTCGGCATCACGCGCCCCTGACAATGTTCTTGTGATGGGTTTACACCTGCTTTCGTTGGCACTTGACATATGCGAATCAGAGAGTCAAATGTATGCGGACCAACATGGGATGGACATAGTGCAGCATGATGCTGAATCATGGGTTGTTCTGTCATCCTACGCAGATGAGGCTTTTCCTATATTGATCTACTCTACTGAACCAGTCTCTACTGAGTCTGACAAAGGAAAGAATGAGAGCTTGCTAACCTTGCTTGTTTCACTAATGCGCAAGTACAAGGAAGAGAATGACAGCACCTTTTCTGGATCCAAGTACTGCAATATTCCATCTCTAGTAGAGAGTTTGTTGAAGAGATTTGCCAAGTTAAGTAAGCAGTGCACGTCTGTATTAAGACAAATGGCACCACAAGTACTTCCATCTATTCCGGATCATGCTAGCACCAAACCAAGTTTAGGGTCTTCAGAATCGATGGACAAGAAGGCAAAAGCGCGCCAACGCCAAGCTGCAATCATGGTAGGAGCTTAACTATACAAGTTCACTAGCCTAATTATATTCTGAAGGCATTTTAAATTTCAGCTTTAGTTAATATAAGGTGTGCAATCATGGTAGGAGCTTAACTATACAAGTTCACTAGCCTAATTATATTCTGAAGGGATTTTAAATTTCAGCTTTAGTTAATATAAGGTGTTTGTTTGGATGCACTTACAAAACCTGGTGAGCATATATGTTTCCTTTATGTTACGAAAGCTAGGTGTATAGTTTCCTTGATTAGCTGTTCATGTATGTAGCTTTGTTAATTTGTCGACAGTTCGCCGTCAGACGTTGCTTTTTTTGATTTTGAACTTTTCTCATTTTGTTATTGTTAGTTTCTTACCTGAATCTGTATGTCTTAGGCGAGAATGAGAGCAGAGCAGTCAAAGTTTGCTGAAAGTATGAAGTCATCCGGAACTGAAGCGCATTCTGTTCCAACATTTGAGCCAGATGCATCCAGTTCAACTGCCGTTGCCTCTGAGGAGTCACGACCAGTTTGCTCTCTATGCCGTGATTCAGATTCGAAAAGTCCACTCTGCTATTTGATTCTTCTTCAGGTAATTAACCTTGACTTGACAATGGCTTGCTTTATCCAATGATATAGGTACATGAATTGGTGATTCTCTTATCAGTTGTAGTTTGAAAACATAAAGTACTTTTCTCCGCCCCATCTTTAAGCATGGCAATAGGACCAGCCACAAATTTAGTATTATCTCAGATGTTGATTCTTATTTGTTTATAATCCAGAAATCTCGACTTGCAACTTTTGTTGAGATGGGTAATCCATCTTGGGATAATTTGAGTCAAGCAAACAAGACATCTGGGTCCATCAGACGGGAAAAATCAACTGATTCCTCCGGCACTGGGTCTTCTAGTTCGGAGGAACTTGTCATGGATGAAACGGTCGAAGTTGTATCCACTGATTTAGACAACATGGAAGTTGAGGCATTAGTTGATTTCTCAAATGAGCAACATCCACTGATCAGATATATATCATGTTTTCCAAGTGGACATAGTAGCGGCAATGCAGATGACAACATCTCTCTTGAGACAATTGAGGCTGATGTGTACAAGTCTATTGTAAATGATCTGGTTGGTATTCAAGATGGTGAAGAGACTTTGCCTACATCGAAGCTTGTAGCTGGCTCCAAGAAAAACACAAGTCCGAGAAGTTCTGTGCTGGGAACGTATGTTACTTGTCTTTCAACAAAATACCGTCTGTCTTCTCTCCCTGACGGGGCCTCCAGATCATCTGCCTCAGCAACAATAAGAAACAGATTTGGTCCCGTTGATTGTGATGGCATCCACATCTCTTCTTGTGGACATGCTGTACATCAAGAATGTCATGACCGATATTTATTTTCCTTGAAACAACGGTATGCTGCATGGTTGCCACTCACCTTGAATTTGTTCTTATACAGTTTAAATAGGAAATGCAATTTTGAGCGGTTTTCTGTTTGAATTGAAATCCTGCAGTCATCAGTACAAATATAATGAGCACAAGTATGTTTGATCTAATCAATTCAGACCTGTCTTGTAAGCATTAACACACTAATCACCCTCACTTTAAAGACTATTTATCCTCCTTAGTGCATAAATACTCATAATTTCACCAAATAATTACCTCTTACATCCCCTCGGATTTGTAAATCCCATCCTGTTTCTTCATGTTCCATTTATACACCTTGTAGTTTCGGGGGCCTGCATTAATCAGTGTCTTACTTCCTCCATACCCAGCTTATTACTTCGAGAAAATACTCTCATTCCCTTCGAGAAAATACTTTGACCATTAATTTGTCAACAAAATATGAGATATATGACACAAAAATTATACCATTGGAAACTTCTTTTGAATATGAATCCAATGATATAATTTTTGTGGCATGTATATAATATTTTGTCGACCAAACTAATGATCAAAGTTTTTTCTTGAAGTGCTTATTACCCTAATAAACAGGTATGGAGGGAGTATGTTTTATGATAGCTTCTCGTACTTCTGTTTATTGAACCTACAATCTGATTGCACAAACTTTACTTTTATGTTTCTTTATAGATATATCAGGAGACTTGGTTTTGAAGGAGGCCATATTGTCGATCCTGATCGGGTATGTTCTATTTAATTATTTATGCATTGACAATTTTGTCGTCTTCTGTTAATTCTGTACTTACACCTTGCTTTGTACAGGGAGAGTTGCTGTGTCCAGTGTGTCGCCGATTTGCAAATTCCATTCTTCCAGCATCACCGGATTTCTCTAGTATAACAAGGAAGGTGATGCCAGCTGTCCAAACCATGCCACATGAAGCTGCTGCAACTACATCAGATGTGACCATAAATTACTTACAGTTCCCTCGTGCATTGGCTCTCCTTGAGAGTGCTAGAAAAATTGTTGGACAAAGCTCATTTCTAAAAGCTTTTCCTGGGAATGTTAATGACACTATTGAGCCAGCTTTAGATCCTTCCCTTCGAAGACTTACTATGCTTTACTATCCTCGCAGCAAAAGCAGTTTTTCACAATCTGAAAGGCTAAGCCCATCCCTGTTTCTCTGGGAAACACTTCGGTACTCTGTTGTTTCTACAGAGATTGCTTCTCGTGGTAGAATGTCAAGCTATTCCGCTCAATCTCCATCTTGCTTAGAATCTCTGCGCAGCGAATTGAATTCATCGAGTGGATTCATATTGTCCCTATTGTTCCGTGTTTCTCACTCGGCACGTGTTCTTAATCGCCGTGAGGTTCTTCTGAGATATGAAGGCATCCAACTGTTAGCAGGGTCTATTTGCTCTGGTATTTCTGGCGATAAAGATCTTCTAGATGCTACAAAGAGAAAAGGTATATAGGCATCGCACTACTCCCTCTATCCAAATTAATTGACTCAACTTCATCAAAATACGGATGTATCTAGACGTGTTTGTTGACTAGATACATTTGTATCTCAACAAAGTTGAGTCAATTAATATGAGGGAGTACCTTTGTTTCAATGAATAAGGCACATGTGCATTCCGAGATGAACTTTGACCGAACAAATTGAGCAACAAAATCTTGATTATATTGTACGCAATTAGTATTGTTGGACTCATATTGAAAATACACTTTCTAATGATGCTAGTTTTATACCAATAATCTTAGTAATTTTTGGTCAAACAATAAACCTGAAAAACAAGGGCGCCTTATTCATTTGAATGGATGGAGTAATGGTTATAAAGAAGATGAAATTGTCAACTTATATCATACACTTAACTTTGGGTCATTAATCTTGTTTACTGGAAACTCAAATAACTATATATCTTGCATGTCATCCTCGTTCTCACATTTCTGTTTTTGACAGGAACTTTGCTACCTGTGGTTGACCGAGAAAGTGAGGGTGAAATATTTCCTGATATTCAATTTTGGAAGCAATGTGCTGATCCAGTCCTTGCTCAAGATCCATTTTCTTCATTGATGTCAGCACTTTTCTGTCTGCCTGTTCAAGTTGTAGCATCCACAGAATTTTTCGTCCCTGTTGTGCATCTATTCTATATTGTTTGTGTCATTCAGGTATGCTGATTTTACATTCCCACAGTGTACACATGTCTGTTAAGGTGTATTCGTTTGTAACATATACATTGTGCTGCAGGCACTAATAACGTGTTACGGAGAAGAATCTTTTGACCGATCAAGCTTCCGCGACTGCCTTCTTAATGATGTTTGCCAGGAGATGTCAGGATATGATGTTGCTAGAGAATATTTTGTATCCAAGTACATCGATCCCTCTTGTAATCCAAAAGATGTTGTACGGAGATTAACACATCCTTATCTTCGGAGGTGTGCGTTGCTTTGGGAGCTGCTAAAATCGTCTTCCTCAGCACCCTTATATGACAGTTCGAACATTTGGGAAGGGTCACATCTTTACTCAGATAGTAGCTCAGCAGAAGGCAATTCTTCACTGTCAGTGGAGCTGGATGAAGTACGAGAACTGGAAGACCTATTTCAGATTCAGCCACTGGACCTGATAGTCAAAGATGAGTGTGTACATATGCTTGCCTTAAGATGGTCTCAACATTTCTATGAAGATTACAGATCTCGTAAATACAGAGGCACACTCTTTTCTACCCCTGCAGTCCCATTTAGGCTGATGCAGTTACCGGCTGTTTACCAAGTTCTCCTAGAAAGGTTTGACTCTTCTAAGTTGGAGTTCCTTTTTTTTGTGTGTGCATGGGTTCAGTTACTTAGGAAATATATTTTTGTTTGAAACCTAACGACTTGCTTTTTTCATCCACTAGATATGTCAAGATGCAGTGCCCTGATTGTGGTTCAGTGCCTGATGAACCGGCGCTATGTTTGCTTTGCGGCAAACTTTGTTCACCTAGTTGGAAACCATGCTGCAGGTTCAGTTTTTGTACTCCGCATTTCAGCGGTGTTTGTTCTTCTGTAATTTTTGAAATGTTAAACATGTTCCTTTTCTTCTGTTTAGGACGGGTAAATGCCTAAATCATGCATCCCAGTGCGGTGCTGGTGTTGGTATATTTCTTCTGGTGAGGGTATGTGTCAGATCATCCTCTTCATCCAATGATATTTTTGTCAACAATTTTCTGCTCTTGCTCTTGTGATTCCGAGATCGTTTTCGTCAGTTTTGATAGATTCTCTTTGCAGAAAACAACGATCCTGTTGCAACGATCGGCTCGTCTTGCATTTTGGCCATCTCTGTACCTCGACGCCTTCGGCGAGGAGGTATTGTCTAACTTACTAATGTACATTTTTTCAGTACTTGGGCCTTTTTTTTTCATGCCACTAAATTCATTCATCCCAGAATGTATCCACGGTGAGCCACAGGGTTAGGTAGTGCCTTGATGTCAATACCCGTTGCCAAATCAACTGTAAGAATATAGGGATGTGCTATCTGTTTGTACATTAAGAACAGTTGCGACCAATAGATGTCGTCTGTTGGCGGTGTACTAGGGTTGCATCAAAGAATCCAGCACCATCATAGAATATGTGTGGTACCATCATAGAATATTGCATCACCAGCACCATCATAGAATATGTGTGGTACCATGATACGATGTAATTGTGATTTAACCTTGTTACGTAATCGTCTACGTTGAGGATATTAGCATTGCACAGAGTAAATTATCGATTTTTTTGCTATAAATTCTGTTGAAGTGTGTGTTCCATTTGCTGTCTACAAGAAATAATGGTCTGTTTTTCGCTTATTTGGGATGGGTGCTTATGCATGCCCTTTTGGATGCAGGATCATGAAATGCACAGAGGAAAGCCCTTATACCTGAGCCAAGAAAGATATGCAGCCCTCACATATCTGGTAACCGTCCCCTTTCCTCTATATTTACCCTTTATCATCGTGGGATGTACGTCACAGATGGGGTAACATGCTCTCTTCTGATGCGATAGGTGGCATCTCATAGCCTTGACCGGACTTCAGAAGTTCTTCGGCAGACAACTATCAGCTTTTATACATCTGATTGAGTGCATTGCTGGAGAAGGCACGTACCTGTTGGATGCAGACAGGGAGACTGATGTTCAAACAACCAATGTGCCTGCGAGTGTGGTGGTTAGGGGGAGGTGGATATGGGGATTCACAAGCTCATCTATCGGCTGGCTTGCCCGACACCGGTGGTCGCTGCCATAGCTTTGTAAAAATTTAGGTGAAGTAGTGCTTTAAGTGTCAAACTGGTGTCACCAGAAATGGGCCGTGTTAATTAAAGCCACAGGAAAAGTGTTAATTGATGAAATCTTACGAGTGTTTTTCTCTCATTGGGCTGTTTCTTTTGACTTTCCGTCCATATTAACTTGGTCGTTAATGGTGGGATATGCGTTGTATTATAAAAATAGTTAAACGTTTTAACATATGGTTCATATTTGTGCAAATGGCGGAGTCACTTGACCTGACTGGAAAAGTCTTCAACATAATTGCTGGTCCGAAAGGGAAGGGACTACACTGTACAAGCAAAAGCCTAACTAACAGAGCCGGCTTCTCTAAAGTTACAAAGAGAAGCCAGAGGGTGACTTTACTTTAGAAAACACCAACACCTTTGCTCGAAACGAATTAAGAAAGTTGCAAAGAGACGAAAGGTATGAATGCACGGCCACAAATAAAATAGATCATGTCTTTCGTCTGTTCTCTACTTTCGATTCTCTTGGTGCATTACCTGAATTATGAGAAAATCAATCACTACGTCGATGTGCGGCAAGAATGTTAACCTGCACTGCAGCTCTCTGCAAGTATGTCTAGCTAGTGTAAAATCAACTTTCAGACTCGCAGTTGGTAAACGCAGCTGCCACTGCCAGAGCCCATCCGGCGTCATAGAGCCAGCAGAAGAACACGAGCGTCTCGTCGTCGATAGCGTGCCGGTCGCTAATTAGAGTTTAACTATACTAAAGTTTCTTCCCGTTTCCACTAAAATTCCGGCAGTGTTGGAAACCAAACGTTAGGAAATTTTATACTAAACCAAGTAAATTAATATCGTAACAATCTACTACCTCAGTTCCAAAATGGTGGTCTATGCTAAGGAAGCTAAAGGGTTTTTGTATTATGTCACAACCGCCTATACATCGTTTTAATTTTGTTACTATCGGAAATTCAATTCGGCACATGGGACCATATGCTCCTGCCATCGGAAAAACATTTTGAAATGCTCAAAAAATTTGAATAAAAAATTTCTCGCTTACGTATCAACATGTTACGTGCGCACATCAAGTCTTGCGAGAAAACGACATTTTTTGTGACTTGTGTGAAAAAGATAAACAAAACATCTCGTACACAACTTTTTCTTACAGAAAAATTTGTCTTTTTTACAAATGACACTCAAAATGTCGGTTTTCTATGGAACCACTTTGTGAACGTGTAGAATTTTGATATGTATCCACTAAATTTTATGTTCAAATTTTTCAACATTTTAAAAGTGCATTTAAAATGAAGTTTAAAAACCGGGAGCATATGCTCCCGGGTGCCAAAATGTCACTCCCTGTTACTATGCACTAAAACAACGGTCTGTCCGACTTGCGAGGCTAGGGTTTTGTACTTATACCCCTTGATCCTTGCCTTTCCCCACCCAACTGAACCTGTGGGCCTAGGGCAAGCGCTAATCTGCCTTGCCCTATGAGCCGGCCCTGCAACCTGGAGGCACACCCTTGTCTACGATACGTAGACGGCCACGCTTGGGAAATCGTTAAAAAAAGGCCGACCTTCGCGAAGGGAAGGCAACTTGCTCCGCACGTGACAAGTGGCGCGCTGTGATGCCAGAAAATCCCTGGGAAGTGGTCTCCCTGCTCGCCACGTGTCGGAAGGGGAAGCAAGGTGAGGATGTGGGAGGAGAGAGAAGACTGAGTTGTGTCAGTTTTTCCCTTTTTCTTCTAGATTCGTTTTTTCAAAATGAAATATCTTAAGAACCGTAAGTCCAAATTGCGAACCGTTTTCACTTTTGAGATTCTCGCGTCGAGATCTTCAAAACTAGATCCCATGTTGATAGGTTCGGAGATATTTTTTTCATACTTCCAATGATATTATGATTGTACCTATGGTGTGTACCTAACTGTACTCGTGTTTCAACTGATAAGTACTTCAGTTTTTAGTGTATTTGGTGCAATTTTTCCCTTTACTCGCTCACTGTACTTGCCCTTGTGCGGGACTGTACATGTACTTACGTGCGACTGTACCTGCTCGTGTGCGTGTGTACATGTACTTGCTCGTGTTCACGATTGTACCTGCTCGTATGCCCGTTTGTACCTGTTTGTGTGCGTAACTGTACTTGTACTTGCTCGTGTGTTCAACTATACTCGTGTGTTGTGCGTGACTGTACCTGCTCGTGTGTGCCACTGTACCTGCTCGTGTGCGTGAGTGTACTTGTACTCGCTCATGTGTGTACCTGTACTCGTGCTCTATATGTAAATGTACTTGTGCTTTATGAGCTACTGTACGTACTCGTTCATATACGTGACTATACTTGCACTTGTGTTATGTACTCGAGGGAAAAACTAGATTGTGCTCGCACTTGTACGTAGCTGGTGGATGCGCTAGATGGATGTGCTAGTTTTCTATTACTATGAATGCGCTAGCGGATGCTGTTGCATGTGCGTGAACGAGCTAGCCGTGGCTGTACTCGCGCGTTGGGCGGTCGTGCGTTGCTGATGGCTGTACTTGCGCGTTGTGCCGTCGGGGTAAGCTGTACATCTTCCATTCTAAGAGCAACGATGGGCCTGCCATACCTTCGGCCCACTGAATCTACCATTAAATATGCCCGCGGGAGTGATGGCGAGAAGACGCCTCACCTCTGGAGGTCGCAACGACGTTGGATCTAGGAGAGGAGCCTATGGCAGCAAGGGGGTGGGCACCTTCTCCCTTGACACGGGGAGCGTCGAGTGGACATCGGGCACGCCGCGGCGACCTCGGCGCGTGGGCAGGGACCCGTGCGGTCCACGACAAAGGGGAGCACATTTATCACAAGCGCCTCTGCTCTTGCGACGCCCCGGGCCTCCCTCGACAAGGCCCGTGACACGCCTCCACCGGCATGGACAATGGCAGCGGAGAAGTTGACGTTCTTTGAGCCAATGCTGAGGTCCAAGTTTTCGTGTGTGCTCCTCCACATGGGGTGCAGCATGTTCTGCCTCGTCCATGTCGGAGCCGGTGCATGTCTCGACCAATACAATGTGTGTGCCGCTGGTGCCTGTAATGTCATTTGCGCTTGAGTATGACGTTTGTTCCGTGTACGAATTAAACCTTCCACGCACAAAATCATTAGGTTTCGTTGCGTGCCAATTCTTTTCTAATTTTCGAATTCTAAGGAAACTGTATGATATTTGGCAGCACAAATCTCAAAGCATGGAACAGAGTGATTCCGACGACACAAGCATACACATTATGGCCTCTGCATGATGGCTTCTTGTTGGCGCTTGGGTCGTACCATCACGGACAGGAAGATTTGTAGATGAAGCGTTGACGAGAGCGCTCGTGCTCATACACGACCCAACTGCCATGGACGGACAAAACGCTGTAGCCGCTGGTCGCGGGGAAGCGATGGCGGTGGCCGCCATTGTCGTCGGGGACTATGTTCAGGTACAGGCCGTCGTAGCCGAGGTTGATGCATGTTGCGGCTCGGGGTAGCAGTGGCTCATGCTGCCTGGCCGCGATACGCCATTCACGGCAGACGGCCTTGAAGTTGAGGCGGTCGCGGTGGAACGAGAGACGGGAGAGGATTTCGCCGGCGATCTCCGGTGGGAGGTCTGACCAGCGTGGTGAAGCCCTGGAAGTCTTGCCGAGACACAAGCCCATCGTATGCGACTATTCTTTGCTTTGCTCTCTACGGGTTTGGCCGGTTTGCTTTGTAACTTATTGTAGGACCTGTGGGCTATGTTGGTATTCGATCTGAATACGAATACGAATACAAACTCAGTAAGACTGGGAGGTAGGAACAAGTACGGCAGCTTCTCAGAACCAACTTGAACTTTTTTTTTTTGACAGAAACACATCGCTTTATTATTGATTAAAACACATCATTAGTTCATTACAAAGAGTTTCAGGGATACAATCCAGAATAGAATGAAAAATACGACTAGAGTTTAAATCAATATATGCGCCGCCTCGTTAACTACACGCTTCACATGACGAAAAGATACTGAAGTGAAGCCAGACACCAATGCTTGATAGTGGACAACACTATACCAACAGCTGATCTGTCCATGACTGATGCGTTAAGCCGGTGCACCAAAGAAAGGTAATCTGAAGCAAAGATCACGCTGTTCCAACCTTCAGCCCGAGCCAACTCTACTGCCCGACGGAGAGCCAAAGCCTCCGCGTACTCTGGTGTTTGGAGCCCCTCATAGAACTATCGATATGCTGCCAGGCAAACCCCACGGTGGTCTCTACCAAGCACCCCCAACACTCATCGCTCCATCTGCTTGGAATAGAGCTGCATCAGAAGTGATCAGAACCGTACCTGGCGGCGGTGGTGTCCACGAAGATGCTGCTGAAGTGGATACACACTTTGTGCAAAGCCGGTTTGAACAGATGTTGCTGTATCAGGTCGACATAGGCTAGAATCTTCCCCACTATACGGCTAGGGTTGGGCTTGACATCTGAGTTCCTCGCCTCGTTTCATGCTTCCCATATATGCCAAAAGGGAAACCCCATACGTGGGCATCAGATTTACTATGTCATCCTATGTTTGATCAATTAATGCAAACCGGCTGCCTCCATGGCGTCTTTGGCGATATGCCCGTGACTGGCGTGATGCCGATCTCCTCCTCCCTCAATCCTCCTCCAAGCCTCCTCCAAGGTTTCCTTTGCTCCGCTCTCCAGATCCGTTTGCTCCTGAAGTTTCTTCCCCTTGCCCCTTCATCCCCACAACCGTATCCCCCTTCTTCTCTTAGTGAACAGTGCTCCCTTGATCCCCAAATTCGTTCTAATCTCTTCTAGATTTCTATGAATCCTCCGCTTCCTCTCACCCGAAACAAGAAGCAATCACATCCAGATCTTGTATTTCAGTGGCCTCTCCATCTTCATCGACAAAGACAACCATCCCCATCCATCTCGCCTCCACAAACACCAAAACTCCACCAATCGCTACCACCTCCCCCATGTTTTATTCTGCAGGAACAATTTGAAGAAGTAGATAATAAAGGTCTTCAGTGGGAATATTTTGGTTGCAATTGGGTTGATCAAGAAGAAGAACACATGGAAGAACAACATCTTTCTCCAATCACTGCAAAAGGAAGTAGGCATGCGCCTCACAATCCTCCGAAGATGGAGGCGCCAGAAATCCCTCTACTCTCGGTGGGTCTGCAGGTTATGAGTCTTACAGAGAACAATCAACATCAGCAAAGCAAAGAAATAGAGGAGAAATACACTCTGCTAATGAAGGTGGCCTGTTCAAGAGGCTCCCAGTCTGAATTTCATGAACTCAGAGTGAAGCCTCTTTATTCAGAAAATGGGATAGGAATCACATATCTCAACTATGTTCAACCAGGCAAGTTAGAGCAAGCACAAGAGGTTCCAGTTCAACGTTATGGTGCATGGATAATTGAACCAGCACAAATCTCTTCGAATGCTACACAAGCTGTGTGTGATGGCGTTGAGGGAGGAAACATGGACTTGCATCTCAAGGCAGTGGCGCCAGCCTTCAAGGCGCCACGGGCGCCATGAGGGCTCTGGGGTGGAACTGCCAAGGTATGGGCAAGAACCTTGGCAGTAACAAAATGGTGCACCTTGCCCGGATGATCTATTCTGCAAAACCTCAGGTAACTTTCGTTTCTGAAATCAAATCCTCTAAAGTTACTAGGGGTAATTTGAATGCTAGGTTTAACATGTCCAATAGCTTTGTTGTGCCCTCCCGAAGACGATCGGGTGGGCTCTGGCTGATGTGGAGTGATGATCTGCAAGTGACCATTCATAGCTCTAGTTTTTATATTATCTTAGCTACTGCTGTTTATAGTGCTAGAAATCAGAAGTTGGGTCTAGTTTGTATATATGGTGACCCGTACCATCGCCAGACTAGTTCTATCTGGGAAGAAGTGGCTGCTTTTGTGAATGTTAACTCCAATCTTCCTATGCTTTGTATAAGAGACATGAATGAGTTGTTGTATGATATGGACAAGAACTTCTCTAATATAAATCGCTCTCATTTGTATGCTTTTCGCTCTTTTGTTAAAAGTTGTGGCTTGTTTGATCTTGGTTTTAGTGGACCTGCTTATACTTGGACCAACAAACGTTTTTCTTCTAAACCAACCTTTGAAAGACTGGATAGATGCTTGGTAAATACTGATTGGTGTGATGTTTTTCCCGTTTCTAATGTCTACAATATGCCTATTATCCATTCTCTAAGTGACCATGCTGCTATTTTACTCTCAACAGAAGGTACTGTTAAGAAGATAAAAAAATATTTCAAATTTGAAAATTGGTGGTTGAAAGAAAATGACTTTCAGGACTACGCAAAATCAACTTGGAATAGCTCTAAGAATAAATCTTTCTCGAACAGAACTAACTATCTTGCAGGGCAGCTAAAGATTTGGTGTAAAAAGAAAAAGCCGTTGCAACAAGAGCTCAACAATTTGGAGGGCCAACTAAAACAGATTCAAATGCAGCCAATACAACAACATGATCATACCAAGGAAGCTGCTTTGATCACAAGGTACGAGCAAACAATGACAAAGCTAACTGACTCTTACGTGCAGAGAGCAAAGAAGCATGTCAAGGATGGTGACAGGAACACTTCTTTCTTCCATCGTGCTATTGTCAAAAGAAGAAGAAGGAATACTATTGTCTCTGTAAAGGATGAGCACAGTGTTTTACATTACATGCCTGACAAAATTAGCAATATCTTTGTTAACTATTTCAGGTCAATATTCTCCTCTACTCAGAACAACAATGGCAGGCCTTTCTTGCACACTCAGTTGCCGCAAAACACTGATGATTACACCTACTCGATCCCTGATGAAAGAGAGGTGATAGAAACACTCAATGACATGAAAAGAAATGCTTCACCGGGTCCTGATGGTTTCAATGTAGAGTTTTATATTGCTACATGGGGCTGGATAGGTCCAGACGTCATGCAACTGGTAATATCTTTCTTCCAAACTGGAATTATGCCAGCCCATATCAATGATACTCACATTGCTCTTATTCCCAAAAAGCTTGTTCCCTTAGTTCCTGCAGATTATAGGCCCATTAGTCTTTGCAATGTTGTTTATAAAATCATAGAGAAGTGCATTGCTAATAGGCTTAAACCACACTTGCCTGACTACATCCACCCTTCTCAACAAGCTTTTATTGAGGGTAGACGTATTAGCAACAATATTGTTATTGCCCAAGAAATAACTCACTCTTTTGTTTTGAAGTCTTGGAAAAATAAAGCTTTTATGCTCAAAATTGATCTAGCGAAAGCTTTTGATAGAGTTGAATGGAATTTCATTGTTGAGGCTCTAGCACGTAAAGGGTTGCATGCTCATTTCATAAACCTTATACATGCATGTGTCTCTTCTCCGACCTTTTCTGTTGTTATTAATGGACAACCGTTCGCCAAATTTAAAGGAGGCAGAGGCATAAGACAAGGTTGTCCATTGTCGCCTTATCTTTTTGTCCTCGCCATAAATGAATTGTCGATTGCTCTGCAAGAAGCTATGTCTTCTAACCACTTTGCAGGTATCACGCTTGGACCAAATTGCCCTCATATCCATTCCCTGCTCTTTGCTGACGATCTTCTAGTCCGTGGACAAGCAACAGAACAAGAAGCTACAAGAATGAAGCAAATTCTACAACATTTTTGTAACAGGTCTGGTCAAACTCCAAACTGGGCGAAATCTGGGATTATCTTTAGCAAACATGTGGATGCAAATACTTGTCAAGCTATTCGACAAATCTTCCCGGTTCCAGACATTGATAATTCTTTTATTCACCTTGGTCACCCTCTCATAATTCCTGGGAAAGACAAATGCTGCTTACAACTTTGTGATTGACAAATTTAAATCCAAACTTGCAACCTATAAAGCCGATCAACTTTCCCATGCCGCTAGACTTGAGTTAATTAAATCTGTTTTCTCTTCTATCCCTGTATATTACATGTCCAATATTCTTTTCACTAAAAAATTCATTGCGAAACTCACGGCTATTATTAGGAACTTCTGGTGGACAGGGATTAGAGAAGAGTCAAACTCGAGAAGCCTTTGTTTAAGGGCTTGGAAGGACATTTGTTCCCCAAAAAGTGAAGGTGGCTTAGGCATCAGAAACTTGCAGGCAATGAATCAAGGTCTAATCTTGATGGCGGCTTGGAGAATCGCAGACCAGCCAGACGACTTTCTTCATGCGGTTCTAAAGTCAAAATATTTCCCCGATTCTTCAATTTGTCACCCAAACTCAAATATTCCAAAATCAGCTTTCTGGGCCTCGGTACTCAAAATTTTGCCCATTCTTAAGGCCCACACTTTCTATCAAATCTCTCTGGGCCGAGTCTCTATTTGGAGCTCACCCTGGTGTGAGGGCTGGGCTCATATCTATGACTCCTTAATAATTCAGCCTGGGAACTACACCTATCCAGCTCAAGTTAAGGATTTATGGTTGCCTAACCAGAAAACTTGGAATTTTCCACTTATTGACTCCTTGTTCCAGGCGCAGTTGGCGGAAACGATTAAAAGAACTCCAATCATATGTACACAGGATGAAGACTTTTTATGTTGGAAGCTCACATCTACAGGCAAGTGCAACTCAAAAAGCGCATATAAAGCTTGCCTTGATAAGCTACATGAGCAAGGAGAACCAAGACCAAGACAGGTTAGTACTTCTACTGTGCAGCTTCTTAAAGATATTTGGAAAAATAAAAACATCACTCCTAGGGTTCAAACGTTCGGATGGAGAGTTCTTAGAAAAGCAATTCCAACAGGAGCTAGAGCAGGTAAGCATAGCAAACATATTAGCAAGTTGTGTAGCAGGTGTGACTTCGAAGAATCAGATCATCATCTCTTTTTTCTTTGTGGTTTCGCGAGAGCTGCTTGGTTTATGACACCTTGGTGCATAAAAATTGATCAAATTGCTTCCCCTTCCTACTCTATTTCGCAGATCCTCTTAAATATTCTCAATATGAAACACCCTCATGGCTCTATTGAAAACATTCTTACTTTCATGTGGTGTATTTGGAAATCTAGAAACGATCGCTTATTCAATAAGAAAGAGAATAGTCCTCTGCAAATACACCATATGGCTAATGCTATCAAACAAAATTTGGAATTGTTGGATGTGGTGCAGGTTCCGACGAACAGGCTTCAAACAAGTTCTGGGTTTCAGCAGGAAACATTCAGGTTTGGTGGCACAATCAAGACGGATCTACTCATTACAGGAAGCAAAATTTTCTCCGATGCGGTATGGAAAACAAGGAAATCACCAGGTGTGCAAGGGCGAGTAACAACAGGGTTAGGAGTCTATTGTCAACTCATCCGACAAAATGCTGAGGAGAAAGTCATGATACAAGCTTCCACATCTAAGACCCACTCGCCTCTTCTTGCTGAAGCTTTGGCTCTCTTTCTTGCAACTCAAATTGCTGTCCAGGTTCAAGCTATTGGAGTAACATTTCTCACAGACAACTTGACTCTTGCAAAAGCTGCTGCTTCTCCAACATTGTCGGATGCTCAAGTTCCCTGGGAGCTAAGACAACAGATAGCAGAATACAAAAAAAGCATCAGAGGAGCTGAACTCAAAGATTTATCACATCAAAAGGAACCTCAATGGTGTTGCTCATGATTGTGCACAACAGGCAATTAGACACACCCAGTCTTTGCCTATCTTCAGTTGTTCAAATTCAGCTCACAACATGCTAGGCAATTGTCCTATAGCTTCTTCTCTTCAAAATTTCTTTTCACAGGAAATTGTACTACATGGTGTAAACTGTTTATGAGCTAAATAAAATTTGGCGCCTCCGGCGCCTATCCTTGTTCAAAAAAAAAAAAAAATGCCAAAAGTTAACCACTAACGCCGTCGCTTGGAGGTCATTTGATCGGCCGATGAAGTCGAAGAGCCACTGATTGTTGGAAAAGAAGTTCTTCCTTTTCAATGTATAAGAGGAAAAGGCTCTTTAACTTGCCGCCGATCTATTCGCGCAAACTGACAGAACAGAAGAGTATGCTCGATACCTTCTGTACGTCCGCAGAAAATGCAGGAGCCATCAACATTGGGAATATGTCGTCTGCAGAGCTGCACTCCACTAGGTAAACAATTGCGTGCAAAGTGCTAAACATGAATATTCATCTTTCCAGGCGCCTTAATATTCCACGATGCTTTTCATTCTTTCTCCTATGTCGTCTAGCTAGAGGACATGTCTCGGCCCGAAATTACTTTGGGAACCAACTTGAACTTGGATGGTTAGGAGAGTGGTTGCACATAGCCCACTAAGTTCAAACCTCAATTTCACTAGAGTGGTTGACATCTACGTGTTTTATAAAGGCAGAATATTTTTTAAGTGGAAGATAACGTTTCCATCGACAACGAGACATTTGTAGTGATTTCGTCAATTTCAAGATCCGATCCGCCGACTAGTCTTTTGGAGATGCTCTTAGGGGTAGAGCATGTGGGTGTGTGTTCATATGGGTGAGTGTATGCATGTTTATATAATCGTATGCGTTTGTACCGTGTTTCTAAAAAAGGTACACAATTTCTGTTGTTTGGAAAGAATATTCATAGGAAACTCCCCTCAGCCAAAGCCACCCCCCCGAGCCATGCACCCGTGACTAGGGTTCCATCCCTACACCGCCGCCAGGCCCCTCCCCGCTAATGTATGCGCTCCTCTCCTCCCCCCGTCTCTCTTCGCTCATGTCTCGCCCCTGCGAAGGTGAGCAGGAGCAACCCCCAGCCGCCACTGCTCGTCTGCCCCTCCTCTCCCCCCTCCTCCCCACCGCCATCGGCATGGGCCGCCGGGCGGTGCCGACGGCTGGACTTTCCCCGCACACTTGGTCTAGTGGCACGACACTTGGCGACCTGTGGCGGTGCTCTTCGGCCTGCTACAGGTCTGGTGCGACCGGATGGTCTTCGAGGAGGCGACCCACCTTCTTGTCGATGGGTCATCATGGTGTCTTGAGGTGGCCGACAGTGCCCTCCCGACCCAGACCTGGGCCAAAAGGGCCCCATCTGGGTCTAGGCGGGCTGCCTTCGGCATGATGGTGCTACTCCCTAGAGGTGCCCGAGGTGCGTCAGAGGGAATGGGTGGTGCAGTGCTGTCAGCCGGCCTACTGCAGCGTGTCGACGAGGACTTTGTGGGCTAGTTTGGGCCTAGCCAGGCCAGAAGGGGACCGACGTGTCTCTGTTGTCACGCCCGGCGAAAGCGGTGGAGGTTGTTCCCTCCGGCGTGGCTCCGGACCCTGCAATCCCCTTTTCTCCCTCTAGGCCTCATGGCTTCAAGACCGTTGTGGCGCGTGCTGGTGGGCGGTAGGTTTAGTGGAGCACTATGGATCATCTATGGTGGTAGGACTGATGGTTGGGACAAATCCCTATCGGCTCCTCTGACACCGATGCGGTGATGCCTGCGGGTGCCGCCGTTCGTTCGTGAAGGGCACCGGGTGTACCCCTATCCACTCCTCTCCGTGCGTTTGGGGAAAACACTAGGACTAGTCCGGGCAGCAACGATGTTGTCATCATTTCCTACTTGAAGTTGCTCCTTCATATGCGGCATTTCAGTGTGCTAGGAGCATGGTGGAACTTCTCCGGAGGGAGCAACAGTTGCCGTCCGTCTTCGTTTTTGTCGATATGTCGATGTCGGATTTAGTTTCTTTGTTCTTTCTATGTCTTTCCTTTTGGGTTTGGTTGTGCCGCGACCCCAACATGCTTGTTGTATCGCGTGGTTGTTATATTAATATGGCGGTGAGAAAACCTATTTCAAGGAGGAAACAATATTCATATTATACATACACGACCGACAGAGTATGCATATACACGTATATATAAAGTACTAGTAGAAGAGGAGAAGTTCTACATTTTTTTAAAATGGGGGAGCCCTAGCCTCTGCATCGCGTATCACTTTTATTTAAAATCTATTCAACAAAGGTCTGCCAAGAACATATATTACGCAACCCGATGCTACCACTCAACACCTAAAAACCCGACAATGGGTGAAGAAACATGCAGTCAGATCTTAGGCCGTAAAAACATGAACAACGCCTCATCACTTAATTACAGAGGGCATCAACGAGTCACCTTATGGAAAAATAGGAGCACAAACCCTGTCTTACATCCGGTCTAGGAGACCCTCGGAGAGCGCCTCATGCCCTCGCTTCAGATGCCATCAGCTGCTAATCCATCTTTAGAGCATAGATCCGCATAGCCCTTGCCAGACCTGTCATCGACGCCACACAAAGATCCCACCATGTGCGAGTCCATTACATCACGACCATCGCAAAGGCCCCACTGCAACACGCCACCGAGACTCGCGATCGTCGACGCGGTAGAAGCACATCACTCAACCTCCTACCTCCATCTACCATCGGTTGCTCCATATGCCATCGCCGCCATCGTCTGATCCAGAAAATCTAAGATTTCTCCCAGCGTAGCATGAGTGAGTTGACACAAGCTGCAACAACGATACCATCAACAAGGTAGCGACACGAATACGTTGCTATCGCCAGCCATTACTAGAGTCAAGGCTTGATTTTCATCAGCCGCGCCTCCTCAACTCTCCACCCGGACTAGATGTGGGATCATGGGACCAGGAGACGTTCCAGATGGATTACTGACCACTAAAAATAATATAGTACGTCTAGTTCGATTTTTTTTTTTTTTTGCTTTTTACCACGCGTTTCCAAGAATTAATGTGTTTTTTCTTCATTGTTCACAAATCAATATGTCAATACAACTGAAATTGTGGAAGATATTGTTTTGCCTTACGTGTGCACTAGCAAAAGTGCCCGTGCGTTGCATCGGATTTATTTTAAATTAAACCACGTACATTTGTTCTTTCTACGAACTAAAATGATCATATATAAGTAAATCATTGCACATATATTTATAAATTAAAATGAAACATTATGGTTTGTTTTATTGTAGTATTGAGAAATTCGTAGAATAATTGTAGTAGTAACACTTGATCAAAGCCATGTTCCTAAATCAATGAAAGTTGCATTAATCCATGTTCTTCCAAATAAATGATGTAGATTTAATGGATTAAAAGGAAAACTTTGTTCGCATAAAAGAAGAAACTATTGGGTCTTTTTTTTATAATCAATACCACAAATATTCATAGCATTAATAAGTAGTACATTGTAGAGATACATGAGCTATCTTTAACGATTACAAACTAATTAAGTCAAAAAAACAGCAAAATTTCTTCTTCCATAGTATAATTTTGTACTCGATCTCTAAATGCAGCCAAAGATAAATACCGATACTGGGTCTTGGTACCACACAAAATAGTCCTATTTCGCTCCAATAATATAATTTTCTTGCAATCTTAGGGAAAAAAAGTACGGTACGAGCTCTTGCTGAACTTAAGCATCCGCATAAACAAAAACAAATAAAAAGACAATAAGTGTCTCCATGTAACTGAATCAAAAATATCTATCTACTTTTAATAACAAGCTGCGTACATGCCAATCTAAAATTAAAATCTATTTTTCATCCGGCCATGGGTGTACGATCTTTGGAGATGCTTGTTAAACTTGCACGGTCATAAGTACATATGAAGTTACGAATACCCATGTAAAAACATGCGACTGTGTATCCACGCCTCAGGACACCGTGGTGCTTTGGGTTCGTGTTTACCGGGAGACGTTGAGTCCGCTTTCGCTGAGCTGATTAATTCATCTACTCCGTCAACATGTCTTCTCGAGAGAAATTATTCAGAAGCAATATGGTGACCGGTGCTTCAAGACTTGCATCCTCTGAAACACAAGAAGGCGACGTGTAGGATCACCCAACTTTTGACGGAGAAGCAGATCGAGTACTTCCTCTTTCTCTTCCTATCCCTGATGTACTATATACTATGTATAATACCTAACACCAAGGAACAAAAAACCACCGGTCTCGGCTAATAAGTATAGCCTCGTCTGTCGATCAGGGACAACATGGAGATTGGAGAAGACTTTGGACGGGCTGCAGATCCAATGGGGGCTGGGGTAAAGCTGAAGGCTGGAGCCTCAGAGAGAGGAGAGCGCCCGGCCGTTTCCAATCTCGCGTGAGCCGGTGATCGAAGACGACTGTCGGCACGATGCTCCCGTGGTCTGCTTCTTTCCCCTCCCGCTCGTAACCCTCCTCCTCCTATAAGCAGCCGCATTGTGGCCCTCCGTGACGAGCCGGCCGCCATGGGCTGCGAGAGCATCACCATGTGCAGGGATGAGGTGGGTTAGCTAGCTCTCCGTCGACCGATCGGCTGATCCCCATCTCCTTGCGACGGCCCGAGCGGATCAAGGAAGTATGACTGATTCCGCGGGATTTTGATGTACCGGCAAGATCTAGTAGAAGTTGCGTGGCGTTCGAGCACGGAGACGGCATCCAGCCACGCGGGAGTCTGCCGCCAGCGCCAGTAGCATGACTGCGTCATCTTCCTCTAGCGGTGCAGCGGTAGATCATGCCGGCCGTATAGCGATTCGGATCAGGCCGACGATGCCCTCGATCCGCGCGCGGGACCTGTTTGGCTTCCCGATCATGACAGACGACAGGCTTCGTTTGGTCGTTATTTATAGATGGATCAGGGGGAGTCAAAACAGCCAAGGACTCTACGTTTTCCTTTTCTTCCTGGACTTGGGTGAACAAGGTGACCTCCCGTACGTAGCTAAACAGCTCAGGGACTCTACGTTTGAACGGTTGAGCTCCTCCCGTACGTGGCCAGGGGCGGGACAAGACAGAGGTTGCCGTTTTAACTTTTCATACGCTGAACCGTTTTTTAATATGCGGTGCCATAATCCAGTATTATGTAAATTGGTGGGAGGGCAAAACGGTCCCAAAAAAAGCGTTGACGAAACTTTTTGGCAGAAACCTTAGCTCCTTTATTATTAGGTATAGACTAGGAAATGTGCCCGTGCGTTGCTACGGATGAATTCTAGATGTTGACAGTGCCAAAATTTGACAAAGCTGGTCAATGCTCATGGTAGCCGTGTCGGCTATGTGCGAGTGCGATAATTGTGAGTCATAATTTACCATCACTCATATCAACCTCAATATATATAGTAAAAGTATCTTGGGGGTTCATTACCTAAAATCCCAAAATGCTTTTGCTGTTTGCACATGTATCTCACGCTTTGTGTGAGCTAGTCATGGTTTTTTTCCTTGTTTCAAAAAAATAGAGGTGGACACCGGTATTACTGGTTACCAAAAAAACCGGCGGGCCAAATACCGTCAGAGATTTTTTTAAGCATCTTCAAATGTAAGTAAATTATAAAAAAATTGGTAAATACCAACCGGTATATACTAACACAAGTGGGTACCGAGAAAACTGGTTACCGGCTAGATTTCGGAAATATCGTCCGAGAAAAAAAACCTAGAGCTGGTAAGATCAAATAGAGAATTGATTTCTTAGCATAACATATATGACACTGCGATGAGAAATAAAACTAAACGTGAGCATGCAGAGTTGCAGATATGTGCAAAGTAAGTCACCGCGAGATGATCAAGCTATCTATATGAGAAATAAAACTAAACGTTATGTCATACATGCAATGCATCTTCGGATAACAAGTTGGACCATGCAAGGATGCCTAGACATACCTATCAGTTTAGCGAGCAGCTACCTCATGGATCTGATTTAAAAAAATGCTAGGGCATACCTTTTATCTTTGAGATTAATTAGTCCTTCGAAAGAGCAATTATCTCCGTTCATCTGCCAAGCTGAGTGAGAGTTTCCAAAACTTTTATATTCCTCTGGAGTCTCCATCCAATCTCATAGCTCGTTGTAGGTACACTGCCATTCACTGCATAATTGAGCAAAGGTAGAGCTTTTCTTCCTCAAGATTTATCAAAAGCTTCGCTGACATCCCAATGAGGCAATGATCCGAATTGACTGAGTTAATATGCTTGGCCTTTCACCATTGTACTATTGAACAGTATTGCTCCCAACCTTCCATGTAGAGGTGGAGGCTTCCGCTGTGCAGGGGTACGATGTCTGTGCAGACATTATTGAGGAAATCCCAGCCATGGACACACGACGAACCTCTAAAGAACCAACCGATAAAGGTTAATCGCGATACACAAGCAGCAGCCCCCAAATTACAATCTCAGCGGCATACAGTCGAACAACTTCAGCGCGTCCTAACGCAGCTTGCCACCGCAGAGTACTTAACGCGGCCGACGACCTCCAGCAACAGCGGCAAGGGCGTCGGGACGACAGTGCTGGAGGTGACAACAACTACACTGCTACAGGCTCCAGCACGCGCCTCCTTGCCGCCGCCGTTGCTAGCTACGCCTCCAGCGGACGCCACCGGCCTGCGCTCCACTGCCGTCGACTTCCTGGCCGCCTCTCGCCCTGCGCCGCCTCTACCCTGCTCCGTCCAGGCCCCGCGCAACCCCGCCTGTGTAAACAATCGTGAGACTGCTTTCCGAGATTTTCCCCCAAATCCACCGATTAGCGGTAGCATTGAGGCTTCGCCGGTGGAGAGCACGCTGCGGACGCCTACGCGCGTGGAGAGTCGGGACATCGGCTGCCTCGCTAGGAAGGCGCGTCGCTCACGCATCTGCCGTGGGGATCGAGACCGTAGCGACTGCACCAGAAGGCCGGACCATGGACTGCGTCGAGCGTCATCGTCATGGAGATACGGCCGCGAGGCGGCCGCCTCGTCGACCTCCGGGATGGACCTGGCCGACGCCGCGGCTATGTGCCTCTATGAATGCTCGAATTGCAGACGACCGCCTCGTCTCCTCGTAGAACGGAACCGGCCTCCGACGGGCTGCCGTACAAGCTAGGAACCGATCTGGATGGGGCAGAGATTATTGCCAGAAGCGCCACATGGAGCTCATCATCTAGATGCACCGCGCCGTCGACGAGTTCGCTCTTGGAGGGCCCGATCTGCACCAAGGCGACGAGTTCGCTCTTGGAGGGCACCCAATCTGCACCAAAATCGGGACCTATGTTGCTATTTATTTTCCGATCGGAGAGGAGGGGTCAGCGGAGTTCGACTCTGGTACGATTGAGAAGAAACAGCGCGGACTATTCACGATCGATCAACACCACGGAGGGGTAAAGTGCAAAATGTCGAACGAACCGGTATGAGGACAGCTGCAGTATTAAGTGATTTGGTGGGAGGGTAAAACGGTCCACACAAAAAAAGCGTTGACGAAACTTTTTGGCAGAAATTTTGGTTATACGGACCAAACCAAGGAAACGTTAGCTCCTTTATTATTAGGTATAGATTAGATATAGATTATATTACGCCCGGATAAACAACAAAATCGCAATTTAATCTTCTATGTGCCCGCAAAGAGAAAAATTCGTGTTTTTGAAGTAAAATTCCTGCAGCGTCTCTGCCATCTGCCCTAGCTCTGGCCGTCGGCCCTTTCCCGTGAGGTCTCCGCCGATTGCGACAGGGCCCTCGCTGGTGGGGTTTCGGAGGCCGTCGCCGTCCCCGTGCGGAGGAGTACGAGTCGTGGTGGTGGGCGTGGTTCTGTTAGCAGAATAAAAACTCCAGCGGATGAGCCGCCGCCGCTGCTTCTCGCAGGCGCTGGCGCCACCGGCCCCGCTAGACAACAATGACCTCCTCGAGGAGATCCTCCTCCGCCTCCCTCCGGAGCCATCGTCCCTCCCTCGAGCATCCGCGGTGTGCAAGCCATGGCGCGGCATCGTCTCCGACCCCCAATTCATAAGCCGCTTTCGCAAGCACCACCGGAAGCCTCCGCTGCTGGGCTTCTTCGCAGGGCTCGTTGGTGCAACACGATTTTTCACGCCCGTTCTGGAATCGCCCAACCGCATCCCTGCCGCCCGCTTCTTCCTGCCGCAGAGCCAGCACCCCCGTGACCAGTGGCGCTTCCTGGGCTGCCGCCACGGCCTCGCCATCCTGGCCAATGAATACCAGCACGAGGTCATTGTGTGGGATCCTCTCACTGGCCAGCAGCACAACATACCTTTCCCGCCGGGACTCCGCAACAATAAAAGCGGACCTGTGTGGCGCTGCAACGCTGCGGTGCTTTGTGCAGACTCCATGGATGGGCATGTGCATGGTGATTGCTTCTCGAGCCCGTTCAAATTGGTGTTGGCGTGTGGCGGATACAAGCAGATTAACAGTTGCCTCTATGACTCGGTCTCTCGTGCATGGGGAGATATTGTCTCAATGGTCACTGCTCATGGGATTCTACCCATAAGGTCCAACGTCCTAATTGGTAATACAGTTTACTGGTTGCTTTCTGGAAAGGGCATCCTGGCGTTTGATACTGAAACCCAAACTCTTTGCGAGATCGAGAATCCGGTCGATGCCCATTGTAATTGCTGCTGGTTCTGCCAGCCCTTACAGATAGATGGCGGCACTGGCCTTGGCCTCGCAGTTATGTCAAAGCTAAGCATCCAATTATGGGAGAGAAAATCAAATTGTTGTGGTGTTCTCGGGTGGGTGATGATGCAGAAAACCATTCAACTGGAGGGGATGTTTTCATGGAGAATGCCCAGGGACGACAAGTGGGTATTTTTAGTGGGGTATGATGAGGACACAAATGTGATTGTTCTCTCTACAATGATTGGCAATTTCGTTCTCCAACTAGAGTCGACGCAAATCTGGAAGATTTCTGAAAGAGATGCAAATAAGAACTATTATATGGAATTTTATCCCTACACAAATTTCTATACTACAGGTAATACCTCGCTATGTATATTTCAGAAACAACCAAAATCTAATTAGTTTCTTTTTCTTGACATACAACCTAGTTAGTTACGTTTGATTACGGAAGGACTAGATCTATAAGAATAAATTGATTGCTTGTTTATTTTTCTATCGGTGTGGTGATATCTGATACCTAAACAATTGGAAACTTGCCTGCTGTGATTTCTCAGTCAGTAGTTTTCATTAAGGTTTCTCAATCTGTTCATATTTTGTTTTGGCAAATTGGGCATGTCTTAACATGTCTTGGTGAAGGACTAACAGCCTTAATTTTTAAACTTAGTAATAGATGTGTCCTTATTACTGTCACAAGAACTACTTCCCCTCTCCAGTAACATGAATATGTAACTGTTTGCACAACATACCTTCTCATTCATTCAACTGGTTTCTTCTATTGTTTCAAGGAAGGAAGGCTGAGTGGAAACGGATGGACCTGAAACTTTGAACAAATGATATCTTCTAGTGTGCTACGTTGGTTGAACCAGGCTAGGTAAATTTATCCTTTTTGATATATGTGTATCTTCTCGCTCAGTTTCTTAATAAATAAGATGATGCGTGGCACATGTTTGATACATTTTATAATTGGATACCTCTTGGATTCTGAAAAAAGGCATATTAATTAGGTACCAAACTTTGCGGAAATACCTAATGGAATGTAGGTGTAGGCGCACCCGCTTATTAAAAAATCGAACATAAATTTCTATTCAAAAGATTCAAAAAAGATGATTTTTTTTTGCATATACTCCATGCGTTCCTTTTTAATTGACTCAAATTTAGTACAAAACTATACTAAATCCGAGTCAATTAAAAGAGACCGGAGGGAGTATGTATTACCTTGATACTTACTCGTGTGAGCTTTTACAGAAAAATATGACTGTATGTGGCCTATATGAAAATGAAAAAAACGTCCAAACGACACTATAATGATTGGATTTGTACTGCTAAAAGAAATAGAATTTCCAGTTTTTTTTTGTGTAGGCCACATATGGGATTTTGCCTTGAAAATTTGCACAAATAAGTATCAATTTAATACATACATGTGTGCATTGTTTCAAAAAAAATCAAAACTTTAAAATAGCATTTTTTTATTATGTTCTAATAAACAGGTGTGCCTACACTCATGTCCACCAAATCCTGGTCGCTTGCTTTCTTGTCCACGAGCCTCTCATGCGCACATGATAGAGAAAATAAACAATTGGAAACTTGCCTGCTGTGATTTCTCAGTCAGTAGTTTTCATTAAGGTTTCTCAATCTGTTTGTATTTTGTTTTGGCAAATTTGGCATGTCTTGACATGTCTTGGTGAAAGACTAACAACATTAATTATTTTTAAACTTAGTGATATCGAACAAAAATTTCTATTTTAAAGATTCAAAAAAATGACATAAAATTTTGCATATATGCATTATCTTGATACTAAAAATATGATTGTGTGTGGCCTATATGAAAATGAAAAAACGTCCAAACGACACTATAATGATTGGATTTGTACTGCTAAAAGAAATAGAATTTCCATTTTTTTTTTTTGTGTAGGCCACATATGGCTGTATTTTGCCTTGAAAATTTGCAAAAATAAGTACCAACGTAATACATACATGCGTGCATTATTTCAAATAAATCAAAACTTTAAAATAGCATTTTTATTTTATTTTTTGATAAACGGGTGCGCCTACACCCATGTCCACCAAATCCTGGCCCCTTGCTTTCTTTGCCATGAGCCTCTCATTTGCACATGATAGAGAAAATAAATATCAAATGACTTCATATTAGGAAATTCACTGCAATGATACTAGTATGTACTTGTGTAGCCCAAAACATGAGAACGTGTAGTTCAAACAACAAACTTAGAGCATCTCTAGCAGAGACTGAGAAAACGCAAACTGAAAAGCGCGAGTTCAGTTTATCGAAAACGCAAGTTCTGTCCAATTTCGCTGTGCCGCAGAATAGAACCCGTAAAACGAAACTAAAAACTCGAATTCGAATTGGCGCGGGTAAGTTGAAGGCGATGATCATAGTTCATACATGAAATAGATGCGTCAATTGCGCATCGATACATACATACTGCGGGGAATTGACATTATACTAGTACACCGGCCACCTAACCTAGCTAAAATGAGCAAAATGCGGCCTACTAGCTATGGCGCGCGCGGCGGAGATCGTCGGCGGCGTGAAGTCTTCACGCCTCGTCCCTGTCAAGCTCGACTATTTCGAGCTTGACCTTGCGGACGCGGGCCTCCCGGCGGGCCGCCTTGTACGCCCGTACCTGGCGGACGACGTCGGCTTCTTCACGGCGGAAGCGGGCCCTCGCCTCCGCCTCACTGATGGCGATCTTCTGCGCCATCACCGCGTCCTCCTCGTCGCTACCGTGGACGTAATCCCCGGCCGACAAGGTTGGAGAGCGCGCCGGGACGAGGCCGTCCTCCTCGTCGCTCGGCGCCACGGGCAGCCGCGGAGCGCGGCTGGACTGCCCGGAGGAGGAGCTCTCCGTCTGGTTGCCGTAGCGGGCGAGCTTCCCTGGGGGCGTGAGCCCCCAGTTGGTCCACCGGCGAGCGCTACGCTTGCGCGCGCCCTCGCTGCGGTTCCACTTCCGCTGCTCCGCCTCGCTGCGGAAGAACGGAGGACGCGGCGGCGAATCGCCGCCGCCCAAACCTGCGGCTCCTCCACGGGAGGCCATCGCGCGGCGGTGGGTGGGTGATTGGTGGCTGTTCCGCCGTCGATTGCTCGTCGGAGCGGAGGTCTGGCGGCGGCGGAGGGAGAGGGGACGGCGGAGGGGAGTAGGGTTTGCGAACCGAACTCCCCTCCGCGATCCCTTTTAATAGGGGCCGTGCGGGGAAAAGTTCGGGCCCCTGAACTCCGTATTCGGGCCGGCCCACTTTTTCGGGCGCTGTTCTACGCTAGATTCGGCCCGAACCCGTAAATCCGCCGGAAAAGTTCGGTTCCGGCGGGATTTACGGGCTCTGTTAGAGTTGCTCTTAGTGGTCTACTATTGCTGGAATGATGTTGTTTGTATTTTCAGTCATGCAAAATTGTGAGAATAGGTGTTTTTGCGAGCGAGTAGTACATAATTGTTTTGACCGTGGTCGCTTTGATTTTTATGCAGTATCTGGAGTTATGTTCGTCGAGTTGCTAGCATGATGAAATGGCTGTTTGGTGGAAATTCTCCTATTTTGCATGATGATGCCGCTGATGCAGATGGCGCAGAGATCGACTCCTCTATGTAATATGTAGAGACTTCAGTATTGTCTAATTGTTACTACAGCTGTAACGACTTTCGTAGCGTGCGCAAGCGGTGCACGTTGAGGGTCTGCTGGCCGGTGCGTCGGTTTTAGAGAATGTGTGCAGCTGTGAAGTTAGGACATATAGTCCTGACCATGGCCATCTCCATCATTAAATTTGTAGGTGTTGCGTTTTATCCCTAAGAAGGTGGCTTCTGATTGATCGATGTTCTTTTAGGCCTTATGAATATTTTAATAAAAATGATGTGTGCATCTTTGTGATGCAGATGCTGGGTATTCCCTTCATTTCGAAAAAAAACCTAGTATATGTGGTCATAAATGCCTGGATTTTTTTTTCTTTCAAAAAAAATGCCTGGATCTATAAGTTAATTTGCATCTTGGTCATATGCACTCAGATATTTGCTGGCATTTTTCTATGCGGTCTTTTTCGATTTCCATTGCTTTATTTTAGCTCTAGATATATGCTACCGCGGTATATCCTGGTATTGTAGAATTTGGACAGTGTTCTTAGTTGTCAATGTTGTACTGCCCTTTGCTGCTCCTGTACTTGCTTACCAAGTGTTACGTGTTATACGGTCAAAATGAAGCCTACGTACTGTAAGCATATTGTACAAGATTTTTTTGCTGTATATACAGCAGCAGTACAAGTGATCTGTATCGTCAGCCAGGACTCTTCTTAAACCACCGGGAATATATTTCTTGTTTATCTGTCTTATACTTAATGGGATAAAGCGGGAAACTCAATTCGGCTTTCGGGTGCATATACTCCCTCTACCGAAAAATCATATTTTAAAGTGTTGATTTTTTTTGAATTTTTTTTATACATGTACATCTCCACAATATATATGCGTTTGTCAAGTTTTACGAAAAAACTATAACTTTTGTGGTCTATGTAAAAAGGAGAAAAATATTCTTTTGAAAAGCCTTATTTTTAGCACAGATTTTTGTCTTTTTCACACACGTCACACGACAACGACTTTGTGAGCGTGTAGCACGTGAAGATGTATGTGCGAATTTTTTGTTTCCAGTTTTTTTATGTTTTAAAATATGTCAAAGATGCATTTTAAAATATAGGGAGCATATACTCCCATGTGCCAAAATATCACTTCGTAAAAATAAAGTCATTAATTAGTTTGCTGTCAGTCTTTGTCGACTATACTAAACAATAATAATTTCATTTGGCACCTTTTTGTTAACCAAATCACGCGTGGACGAACCTGATGTTTTGCAGCCATGGCACTGGAAGTGGTGACTTAGATTGTGTTTATTTGGGCTGGAGCTCCACGGCTGCCAGTTAGGGTTGGAAGGTTGTAGTTATGTGATATCCATTTGTTTCATCGGCTGATGCAGCTGCGGCTGGACCTGAAATGTGTTGAAATGATCTAAATACCTCTACAGTATTGTATGGCTGGGTTTAATTATGGAGTATACCATTATAACTATAAACAAAACATATGTGAACTGTTTTCGGATGACAGATATTTCACTAGTTAAACTGGAATTACATTTGATACTTCATAGTATAGGAAGTATAAACACACCCTGGGCATACAACAAATATTGGCATAGACCTAGAAACACGATGTTTTTTTTTGCCACAAAATGATACCTACCACGCGCGACTTCTCCCAATGTCGTCTAACCTTCAACTCCATAGATGTCTAGCTCCAGTGACTCATATCTCGGTAGAACTTCATCCACCCCGACACGAGCATAGCCATCTTGAATCTTACTGTTTCTAACATTAGTCCCGGTTCCAAGTGCAACCGGGACAAATGTTCCTGGCAGGTCTAAACATTGGGCCTGTTCTCTACTAGTGGATGTCCAATTTTACCCTCTGCTTTGGAGTAGTAGGAATTATACTGGTCACGTTTTTACCACCAGTAGGAAATGATAGAGACCATCAGATCCACGAAAATGGATGGCCCTTATTCACTTGAGGGTACCAGAAGTCCACAACAGACCTTAAACATGATGAAGTACCAAATAACAAGGTTAGAGCATCTCCAGCCGTTGGGTCTCCCCAGCTGAAATGCGGCGCTATTTACCACCGGATGGATGTAAAGTTTGGCCCGGAGAGGCCCATTTTCCCAGCGGCGAGCCCAGTATGGATGATTTTTTTTTGACAAATAACGCCGAATTTAGATAAAACAAGACGAAATTCGTTCAAACATAGGCACAATTTAATAACGGCCTTCTACATGCCGAAATGGCGGTAGAAGGCTGTGTAGTCGTCGCCGTTGTCGCCGTCGCTCGAGTTGCCGGCGTCCTCGGCCGGCGGTGCCTCGTACCAACGGCTTGATCTAGCACCAGGGTCGCCGCGTAGCGGTGTTGGTCGGTAAAGCTCGTTGTCGCTGCTCTCCTCGAGCTTGATGAGCGGCACGGGCACGGGCACGACGGTCGGTGCGGCGGCGCGGATGGCCCGTTGTTGCCCGGCAGCTAGGTAAAGCAGTCGCCGCTGCTTCTCCGCCTCCTGCCGCTCCCAGCCCCGCATGGAACAGTTGAGCGCGGCGTCCATGGGGAGTGCGTTGTCGGCGGGGATGAGGTCGTTGAGCGACCTGGCGATTGCCTCCGCCACCGCGGCATCCTCGGCACGCTTGGCCTCCTCCTCGGCGAGCTGGGACGCGGCGGCGGCCGTTGCGGCCTCCTTCTTCGAGGTCTTCCTCTTGCGGCCGCGCGAGGGAGACGACGGCTGGTCGCGGATGACGAGGGCGCCACTGCTGCACCCTCTGGTCGGCGGTGGAGAGGTCGGCTCCTTCTTGACGACGACCGGCATCACAGGTGGAGGAGCCGATCCACCGGACCTCGGCGCCGACCACGACCCAGAAGATGAGGAGGACGACGCCATCCTTCATGGCGTCCAGAAGCTACCGTGCCGGCGCGACACGGTAGGCGCCACCGCCGGTGGCAACTCCAGTACGGGGGAATTGCCACCCTCGATGTGCGCGAGCACATTCCCGAGGGTGCGGCCAGGCCCGCTCCACCATCGGCGGTGGCCGGCGGCGTTGTTTCGTGCGGGAAGAGGGGGAGGGCCGTTGTAGGCGGCGAGTTCGCGCTCGTACCTCTGCTGAAAGAATTGCGTCCATGCCTCGTAGTTATCGGGGAAGAACCTCTCCTCCGCACACTGCTCGTCACTGAGAGTGACGAGCACCGCGGCGATCTCCGCCTCGAGGGCGGTGCGACCGATCGGTGGCGGCGGGATCGGGGCGCCGCCCGCGCTCAGTTGCCAGCCTCCGGGCGCGCGGAAGTCGGGCAGCGCGGGGTAGCCTGCCGCGTGCAGGAGCCTCCCCTCCCATTGGTGTAGAGAGCGGCGTCCGAAGCCGTTGTTCGCCGCACCGTCGTTCGCCATTGATCGCTAGCTCGCTCGATGAGATTGGGGAAGAGAGGAGGTGAATAGGGAGATGGGCGTGGTGAATGCGGCCAGACGCGGTAGTTCCACGATAAATAGAGGGCGACGCGCGTGAAACCGAGGCGATGGCATTAACTCACCGCGTGGAAGCTACACGTCCGATGAAGACTGACCGGCGACAGGCTTTTACAGCGCACGGAAGACGATGCGATGAGAACATCGATCGGCCTTTTTCTCGCCGACAAGTCAGGGCCACCAGCCGCGTGAGAAGTTTTCTCGGTGTTTCCCGCGCTTTCGTTTCGTCCGGACTCCCCGAGCGCTCCCCGGGGGGCCGGGGATAACCTGGACTCCCCGGATGGATGAAAGCCCAAATCCGAATGAAAACGAGCATCCGGAGGCACGACTGGACGTTTCTATCATCCGTATAAAAAAAGGCGTCCTAAAGGCCTTCTCGGGGAGACGGCTGGAGATGATCTTAGTTCAACAACGAGTACTCCATAGTCCCTAGCTAGCTCCATATCCGTTGTGAAGTCCGTGGCTATAGCTCCGAGTCCGAGAGCAAGTCTTATTCGGCCGGGATACCATGACACGGCTCGGTAGGCTTAAATAAATTCCCAGATCGATATATAGGACGAACCTAGTTAGCTACTTTGGCAGCGACAAAAGTTAGCTAGCCATGGGTCTCTGCCTGGGCAAGACTACCACAGCTTCGCCATGCTGGGCGGATCTTCCGCCCGAGATCGCGGGTGAAATCCTCTCCCGTCTCCCAACCCACGACGACCGCCTCAGCTTCAAGACAGTCTGTCGCGAATGGCGCCTCGCCGCGCGGCAGGAGGGACAACAACTGCGGCCTGTCGTGCCGTGCATCAACTTGGGGCACGGCGTGTATCAGAGCATCGCCACCGAGGATGCTGCCAGCAAGGTGCGCCGCCGCCGCTTCGGCAACCCCGCAGACTTCCACGTGGGCGACACCTTCGGCAGCTGGGTCATGTATGAGGACATGCGCTCTCGTCGATCATTCCTCCGCGACCCTTTTTATTTCTCCTGCGACGCCAGCCATCGAGGTCCCGTGCGACTATGCCTGCCGCGACAACTGCGTGACGTGCGACCCGCGCGCAATATTGCTCCATGAGCATTCGCTATGCGGTGTGAAGAAGATCATCGTCTGCTCGTCTCGTCTCGTGGCGGCGATGACTAACTATAGCGTGTTAATTGACGCATCCGCCAACTTCGCGTGTTTTCGGCCGGATACGACGGTTGTGCTCTGGACGAGAGACAGTTTCTACGTGGACATAGCCTTCCACCGTGGGAAGATCTTTGCCATAAAGACCAACGAGCATCTCTTCTCTCGTTCGTTGGAGTTGGACGGAGGAGTGCAATCTCTGCAGAGTCCAGCCAACCTAAGAGAAAATTTCTCCCTTCATGCCCTAGTCAAAGAGGTGCCATCTCCTCAGGGTTGGACGGAGCATGCCATCAAGGAAGGACCAGCTGTTCTGGAGGCAACCGGCCAACACCATCTCCACCTAGTCAATTCTTCCGACGAGCAAAAGCTACTGATGGTGAGGTGGAGCATTCGTCACCAGACGAACGACGACATCGAGGCTCATAATCGGGAGATGAATCTACAGGTGTTTGAGGCCGACTTGGACAAGGGAAACTGGTCGGAGGTCAAGGACTTGGGCAGCCAGGTCTTATTCGTTGGCCAGACCGGCTCTAGAGCGTTTTCTGTTGGAGGCTTGTCAGATCACTATTATGGCCAGAAAATCAGTGGAGGAAATCGCGTCTTTATTCTCGGAAAAGACTGGGCCTTGGCACACGGGGGCCGCCTCGGCCGCCAAAAGTTCGAAAAGCGCATTCCTACCTATTGTGTGTATGATATGCCAACCGCTACAACTAGCCTAGTTTCACTAAATGGACGACACGATTCAATCAAATCTGCCAAGTCGGGGTGGTTCTTTCCCTCCAAGTGATAACCCAGGGGATCGATTGATGGACATGCAGTAATGGAGTTATGGGCAAAATACCTGAAAGATTTCCGGTTCTTGATTCTCATGTATCTACGGTCTACTGAATTATGAAATATAAAATATAAATTTTCATGTGCTTATCTGTGCAATAAATTTACTTTCTTGAAAATATTCCAAACATTCTTATATTAGCTAAAAAACGTTTCGACCTAACGTCCTGAGAGGCGACTCCCAAGGCGATTAGGGTTTCTGTACCTGGCCGCCGAAGTTTTCTCCGGCTGCGAGGTGGTTTTCCTCCCCTGATCGGGGGTTGAGTCGGCGTCGGTCTTGGGACTGGCCTCATCCTTCTGGTTCGGGGTCTCTTTTTCACGCCGATGGTTCTCTCCGGCGGAGATTCTGGTTTGCCCGTTCGCAGTTTGGTTTTTGACAGTGTTTTGGAGATGGCTTCTCCTGCCTCGAGTGCTGCGAGCCAGACAGGGGAAGGATCGGGATCAAAGAAGGAAGAACAGTTGGGTGATCTTCTCCAGCGACTTGGGATTGATGAGGATGAGATCGACGATCTTGTCTTTGAGGAGGAAGCAGACGCACCGAAAGATGGGATCAAGTGGATAGCTATAGTAAAAGTGCACTCTAATAATTTCTTCAGCCCGCAAACCTTTGAGCATCATATGAAAGTGGCTTGGAGCCCTGCGAGGGAGGTAAAATTCAGATCTTTGGAAAATAACTTGTTCACAATTCAATGCTATTGTTTGGGTGATTGGCTTAAGATAACAAAGGGTGGTCCATGGCTGTTCCGTCAAAACGCAGTCACTGTGGAGGAATATGATGGATTGTCATCGCCTGATTCCATAGACCTAAATTTTCTGGCTGTTTGGGTTCAAGTTCACAAGCTACCTGATGGTTATTGTGGTGAATCGTTGGTGAAAAATCTGATAGAACGCAAAGTGGGATCCGAGGTTGAGGTGGACAGGACACCGCATGGTCTATGGGATTTCATCAGAGTGCGTGTGAAGCTTGACCTCCGTAAGCCATTAGCACGTTTTGTCTCAATATCAAGAGCTGGACAAAGAGAATTCTTCAAAATCCAATTTGAGAAAATACCCAAGTTCTGTGGGGCTTGCGGCATGGTTGGTCATATCCACCTTGAATGTGGTACTGGTGAGCATGAGGAAAGTAAGTTGAAGTGGGGAGATTTCCTGAAAGCTGAAAGAGAGACCTGGTATGGTCTTGTTGCTTTTGGAGGTAATCGGGGGCAACGAGGAGGACGAGGTCGCGCTATGGGTGGCCGTGGGGTGTATGAATCAGCAGGACGCATGGCACCTAATGAACCCTTTGCTCCTGGTCGTGGCCGTGGGTCTGGACCACCTGCTAGTTGGCGAGACAATGCTATCCCTTTGTTGAAAGATACAGAGGTAGATGACAGTTTGAAGGATACAACAACAAGTCCCGCTAAAAATCTGGATGTGGTGATGACAGAGGATGTCACTTCTGATCCTGGTGCAAAAAGGAGACTGAATATGTCATCTGAGATAGGAGATATAGATGAGCGGAACAAGAATGAAGCCGGTATTGGGGCATTAGCGGCAATGGTTATAGATGAAAATCTACCACCTAAGGAACCTCTAACAGGGGTGGTTAATGAGGAGAGGAAAAAACGTTCAAAGAAGGAAGGAGCTAACTCCACTTAACTAGGATCGGCGGGTTCCCTTGAGGATCCCGTCCGGTCGCAATGAAAATATTAGCTGCGAACTGTCAGGGTGCGGGGAATCGCCCGACAGTTCGATCTCTTCTGAATGTTCAGAAGCGTTATGATCCCGATGTTATCTTTCTTTCAGAAACTCATTTAGACTCTTTCCCGGTGGAGTGTTTACGCAAAAGGATGGGTCTGGACTCTATGATTGTTAAACCAACTACGTCTAGGAGTGGAGGCGTGTTGCTTATGTGGAGGCGGGGCATCACAATCCAACAGATTTATGCAGCTCCGAACTACATTGATGTATCTATTCATGAGGGCCCTAATAAAATTTGGAGGCTCACTGGGATTTACGGCGAACCGAAGTGGGAGGACAAGTACAAAACTTGGGATAAGATTCGTGAGTTGAGGTCTCAGAGTAATTTACCGTGGGTTCTTATTGGTGACTTCAACGAAATCCTCTATGCTACTGAGAAAGAAGGAGGTAATCCTCGGCCTGTCCACTTTATGCAGGCTTTTCGAGAGGCCTTATCGGACTGTAATCTTAATGATATGGATTTTTCGGGTGATCCGTTCACTTGGCGTCGTGGGCAGATTCGGGAGCGACTGGATAGAGCAATTGCTGATGATAATTGGATGCAGATGTTCCCAAATGCGTCTCTTTCTCACCTTGATTGTATCAAATCGGATCATAGGCCGATTCTTTTGGAGACGGAGCAAACAGTATTACCGTCGCACTCCAATGGATCCATCAAATTTGAGGCGAAGTGGCTCAAGGAAGATGGGTTCCGGGATATTGTGGCTAATGCATGGACCCAAGCGGCTGTTGATCTTCCTGACAGTGGGGTCCGAGACCGGCTAGCTCACATGCATGCAGCGCTGCATGCTTGGGACAGCGATATTTTGAGACAGCCAAAGCGTCGCATTAGGGCTGCGCAAAGAAAGCTGGAACATGCAGTTTCTGGTCCTCTCACAGCGGAAAATGATTTGATTGCGAAAGAGCAAGCAGCGTTGATAGAACTCCTCCTTGAACAGGATGAAGTCCACTGGATGCAAAGATCGAGGGCAAATTGGTTGCAATATGGTGATCGGAATACAAACTTTTTCCATCAGTATGCTTCTGCTAGAAGGAAGAAGAATTTGATTAAAAAACTCAAAAATAATAATGAATGGGTGGAAGGTATTGCTGCTCTGAAACCTGTTATTCTGGATTACTTTGCTAACCTGTTTACTTCTGAGGTACATCAGGTTGATCCGGAGCTTCTAGAGAAAATTCAACCTAAAGTTACAGCTAATATGAATGATGGCCTGATTGCGCCCTTTACATCAGAGGAAGTTAAAAAAGCAGCTTTTAGCATTGGTGATCTTAAAGCACCGGGGCCAGATGGCTTACATGCCATTTTCTACAAAAGATTCTGGAGCATCTGTGGTGAGGCTATTACTTCTGAAGTCCTCCAAGCTCTAAATACGGGTGTTATCCCGGATGGCTGGAATGACACTACAATTGTGTTAATTCCGAAAGTGGACAATCCAGAATCTGTGACTCAATATCGCCCTATTAGTCTCTGTAATGTAATATATAAGATCATCTCCAAGTTGTTGGCTTCTCGCCTGAAAAGGATTCTCCCAGATGTTATTTCCCCTATGCAAAGTGCTTTCGTGCCAGGGAGGCTTATCACGGATAATGTTCTGGTTGCTTATGAGAGTATTCATTCTATTAAGAATAAGAGAGAGGGTTCTAATGGGATGTGTGCGGTGAAATTGGATATGCATAAAGCTTATGATCGTGTGGAATGGATCTTCCTGGAGAATATGATGAGAAAACTTGGATTTGCTGAAAGGTGGATTTCCTTGATGATGGCGTGTGTCTCTTCGGTTAAGTATCAAGTGCGGTTTAATTCGGAGGAGACGGACTCGTTTATCCCCTCAAGGGGTCTCCGCCAAGGTGATCCCCTTTCTCCCTATTTGTTCCTCCTGCGTGCGGAGGGTTTATCTAGTCTTTTGCTGTTTGAAGAAGAAGTTGGTGGCATTGCTGGGGTTAGGGTGTGCAGGAATGCACCGTCGGTCTCACATCTACTTTTTGCCGATGATTCTCTAATTCTCATGAAGGCGGATACGAATAATGCAACTTCCCTACAGCGGGTTCTGGATACTTACTGCGCTAATTCCGGACAAATGGTGAGCTTGGCTAAATCCAGTATCTTTTTTTCCCCGAATACAAATGTTCTTATAAGACAAGAAGTATGTGTGGCCTCACATATTACTACTGAGGCTATCTCTGATAAATATTTGGGACTTCCTGCGCTTGTGGGAGTGGTCAGAAGTGATAATTTTGTTCATCTTATTGAGAGGATTATTCAGCGGATTAATGGATGGAAAGAAAAAAAATTGTCTACTGGCGGAAAGGAAATTCTATTGAAGTCTGTGGCTCAAGCAATCCCAGTATATGCTATGTCTGTCTTTCTTATTCCTAAGGGAGTATCTAAAAGAATGATGGATGCTATCTCAAGGTTCTGGTGGGGAGATGACGAAAACAGTAACAAAATGCATTGGATGGCATGGTGGAAGATGTGCTATCCGAAAAGAGAGGGGGGAATGGGTTTCAAAGACCTACACTCTTTTAATCTTGCAATGTTGGCTAAACAAGTGTGGCGTCTGGCCACTGACAACAACTCACTATGTGCATCAGTACTGCGCTCCAAATATTACCCTCATGGAGATATTTTGAAAGCTGGTCCAAAAAATGGTTCTTCTTATACTTGGCAAAGCATCTTTGCTGGTATTGCCACATTCAAACGTGGGTACATTTGGCGAATTGGGACAGGAGAGAATGTTAATATCTATACGGATCCCTGGATTCCCTCCAGTCATAATAGGCGGATTGAGTCTCCTCGTGGACTAGGGGTTTATTCAAAAGTCTCACAATTGATTTGTCCAGTTACAGGTGATTGGGATGTCCCTCTGCTTCGATCTCTGTTCTTGGACGTTGATGTGGAGCGCATTTTAGAGATTCCGCTAAATGTTCAGGGGTTCCAGGATTTCATTGCTTGGCACTACAATAAAAATGGCAGATATACAGTGAAATCAGGTTACTATATTCAATGGCGGCACCAGTTTGGTCCTAGTGCAGGCCAGCTTGCTCTCCCAGGATCATCGGCGCTCAATCCAGTCTGGAAAACTGTGTGGAGTCTTAAACTGCCTAGCAAAGTGAAAATCTTTCTATGGAGGGCACTACATGGCGTAATCCCTCTCAAATCAATTCTGGCTAATAGACACATTGGCACCTCGGGTCAATGCCCCATTTGCATGCAAGGGCCTGAGGACATTCTTCATCTTCTCTTCGAATGTGATACAGCGAAACAAATCTGGAGTTCTCTGGGTCTGATTGAGATTATCGAAGAAGCTATGTTGGTGGACCGAGCAGGGTCGGCGGTCCTAGAACATCTTCTTTCTGCCGAGAAACCGATGCCTGGGTTTGAATCTATTGGGTTATTAGAGGTTATCGGAACTGCTTGCTGGTACCTTTGGTGGATGAGGCGACAAAGGACACATGGTGAGCCGGTCCCGCCTATATTCAAATGTAAAGTTTCGATCCTATCTATTACAGCGAATGCAGCAAAGGCCGGTTCAAAAAATCCTGCAAGACAGATTAAATGGGAGAAACCATTGGTTAGACAGGTCAAGATAAATGTTGATGGATCATTCTCTCAAAGTTCACATTCTGGTGCGGCAGGTGCTGTTATGCGGGATTATATTGGAAATTTTATTGCGGCTTCTACTATCTATTTCCCAAATATTACTTCGGCTAATGTCGCGGAAGCTTTGGCGATGAAGGAGGGCCTTGGTCTGGCCAGTCGCCTTGGAGCCAATGATGTAATTATGGAGTCCGACTCTCTGGAGATCATTGATGCGTGCTCAGGGGTAGATGAATGGTGGGGAGATGCTTCCGCAATTTTTGTTGACTGTATGGACCTAGCAGCGGGTAATGGAAAGGTTGTTTTTAAGCACTGCTGGAGGGAAGCAAATGAAGCCGCCCATCTTCTAGCTAGAAATAGTTTCACTGAGCAAACCAGTTGTAATTGGGTCGATGAACCCCCTAGCTTCATTCTAGAGAAACTCATATCCGATGTAACTATTCTGTGATTTGCGGCAGCAGGTTCCAGACGCACTCTTTTCCTCCCAGGGTACCGTAAGGGACTGAGAGGTTTTTAATGAGGCGGCCTGCTGTTTGCTTAATATATTGGTTATGATTTCAAAAAAAAAAAAACCTGTCAATAAAAACTTATGTATGATGGATCTTAGACATAACCTATCTAAAAGAAGATAAACAATCCCTAATTTTGAGTTGAGAGTGGACTTTTGGAGCAGGTGCTTGGTGAGCACCCGTATCCATACCGTGAATACTGCATCAAGATTCGTGCAAATTCTTTTTTTCTCCTCTCAAACAATTTCTTATTTTTGTATCTCTCACACCACACATTGTTTGAACAAAAAAATTTGCAGATCACTTAAACATAACAATTGGAATGTGGGAAAAATATTTTGGATTTTTTATTTCATTGTGTATATATATATTTCAAGAATTTATTTTGAATTTTAAATAATTTGAAATTTGAAATTGCACAAAAAGTTTCCAAACTATTTTTGTCCCATTTCATTTGTTATTTTTTAGTGACTTGCAAAAAACTCAAATCAAAATATTAGATAATTTGAGATATATAAAAAAGAGAAGGTCAAAAAATGTGAGGGTGCGCAGAGTGCACGTGCTCTCTCACACTTTTCCCTTTTGATTTAGCTCAAAGAAAGAAAGGCTATGCAGTAGCAGTTAAGTAATGTCACATATTCATGTAAAATGATATATATTCTCCCTATAAAATTAACACATTTATTAGAAAATTAGAATGGTTATTTTTTATTTTATTATTTTGATATTGCTGAAATAAAGTTTGAGAACTACACATTAAAAATGAGTTCCAAAGATTAAGAATGAATGAATTGCTTGTTTCTATGATGTAGACCATACTCCTAAAGAATATTTCTGTATATTTGCTTCCTAGGTAAAATGAGGATATATCGCAGTGCAATTTTTCATGGCTTTCAACAGAAAATCTTCACATATTTCAAATTAAATATGCATGCATTTTCCACAAAACCTGAAAATAATAAATAAATCAACAATAAAAAACTGCAACCAAAAGTATCTCCCTCTCCCTTCCAGCGGTGACACAACGACTGTACTCTGTCCTTGCCATAATAATGGCATATAAGTTTATTTTAAAATTAACTTTTAGAAAAAAAATTTATGCTTAACTTTTTAACAAAAAAGGAGTATCAATTTTAATAAATACACAATTAATAAAATGTATTAATGAGGATAAAAATTGGAAGAAAATGGAGTGGCAGCCGCTGAAGCGGAGGACATCAATAGAGGATTGTGGGGATTAATAGCCATAGCTCCTCATCTCTATATATGCAGCCCCCCCCCCCCCCCCCCCCCCCTCCATTGTTGCTATCTTCTCTTCCTCCTCCGGCCCTGCAAGATGCAAAGGACGCCACCTTACGTGGCCATGGCCGATGCTAGCGACGAGATACCTAGAGATCAGCAAGTTCGTCGTCATATCTTTGGTTTCCCTTTCCTCTTAATAACCATCTCTGTTGAAGGTTGATCTATACATGTGCATATGCACATGTTGGTGATGGAGGTAGATTAAAATTGGATATTTGAGTGAACATGTAGACTACACCATGATGATTTCACAGATACAACAGGTCATGATGCCGACCAATCTAAGGCTGTACGTCTTGGGAAGAGGAAAGCACTGGCCGAGCCCAGGGACAAAAATTTGGAGAAGTTGGCAGCAGTGCTCATAGGACCGTCGAGGAGGGCGTGCGAGCTGTGCGATGGCACTGGGCCCAAAATTTTGGGGGCCCCAAATCACCGGACATAGCGTAGGGGTGGCTGCCGTCTCCGGCAGTGGACAAGGATCATCCGTCCCACTCTCTACCTTACCTCCAGGCTCCAGCGGCCTCTCGAAACGCGACGTTGCTGGTCCCTTTTCTTGAGGAGCCACCATGGATGGATCTACCGAAGCTTTCCGTCCAGCCTAGATAAGTGAGAAGAAGGGACTATAAGTCGGCCTGGAGTCTGCTCATGGGCTTAAATTATAAGGCCCGTCCAACAACATCTAGTTATTGAGCTAGCACAGTATTCCACTTGTATATTTTTTTGTTAGCATGGCCTGCACCGCACACGATGTTGTTGCTCAAAAAATACCTCATCACACGTATTGCTCATCTCTCTCTCTCTCTATATAGAAGAACGTACTGCTCCTCTTGTTCTGTTCGATATGGATGTCATCTCAAAATAAAAGTTAGAGATTCACATCCGCGAAGTTTTGACCTGGTCGGCAGGCCACACAAAGATTTATGTTCAATTTTCTTGTGATTTTCATATCATATATCTCTTGGAATTTCACGTTGGCAGTTTCCAAGTTAAAATAGAACCTCATTTTACATCTCGCATTGGGGCCCCAAATTTCTGGAGACGGCCCTGAGTGCTCAATAGGTCGAAGGAGGTGATAGGGAAGGCGGCAGCGGCGGTGGAGGAGGTATTGTCAGCTGTAACTGATCTCGAGGCGGCGGAAAATTCGTTTGGACACACCGCCTCACCGATGAAGGAGGACTGTGAGGTGCGATTTTCTTCTTCCAGGAAATACTTGAATCCGTAACTTAATCGAGATCAATTTCAGGAATGATGTGTGGAGGCACATGCATGCTAACATAAAAAATTAGTTGAGGCATCAATTTTCAGGATATTTTTTTATGTGCGTAATCTCGAAATGAATCTAATAATATCGTCAATTAATTACCTGTTGCTTTTTCATATTCATTCATTTATTTAAGAAATGGCACCAAAATTTGATGATCCATTGCATAACACTTTGTTACAAGGTACATATATAGTACCACATTGGTACTATTTTAAGCTTTCGATTTTCAACCATGTAGAAACACCTTCAGTCTGCAATAATAGTAGAACGGAATAAAGCAGATAATGAACTTGTGGGAGTCCGTACATGTGGAGAAGAGCTACAAGATGCCCGAAAAGCACTGATAGAGGTATATATATCATTTTCCGCCATCTATCAGGAGTATTGTTTCTGTAACTAAATGTTGATCAATCTATCTTGAACGGTATGCGTATAGCTTTTTGAAGTACAAGCTGATCAGCAAGGAGTCAGCAGACATTGGGATCAAAATGATGGGATTCCTTGAAGAACTGCCATTCAAATGTGCTTGCAGGATAAAGTATGGGAATGAAGATGACCTAGAGGCCAAGGCTTCCATGCTGCTCTCAGTTTGGCAGAAACAACTGAAGGACCCATCATGGCGACCTTTCAAGACCGTCGAAGGTGATGGCAAAACTCAGGTAATTATCAGAAAGATAAATTATTGCCTTGTTTGATTGTAAACCATAACCGATAAGTATGGATATCCTGGTTGTTGCAGGTAGTGGTGGATGTAGATGATGCCAAGCTAATGCAGCTGCGAAACGAGTATGATGACATCGTGTTCGGTGCGGTGACGGTGGCTGCTGCTGAGCTTCGGGAGTATAGTACCGCTGATGGTTATCCTGTGCCTGAACTCTGGAACTTCGGCGAAGGGCGAAAGGCAACGGTTGTAGAGGCGCTCAGCTGCATCTTCAATCACCTCAAGAAGTAGTGAAGAACTTGCAGAAATTGCTTACTTTGAATCTCCGCAATGCCATGCTGAAACTATGGAATCATTTATTTTTATCGAATAATTAGTGTGTTTTAATGATGTTCATGCTACTTTTTGGACATTTATGTTTTATCTTATTTATCACTTGCGACTCTTCCTGAAGAATTTTTTGGAAGCGTTTACTCGATGAAATATTGAGTCATGTTTGATGTTTATTTATATTAGTGATGCATTGCGGCATCAAGCTTTACAAAACGAGTCGTCCAGGTAGAGGAAAAGTAAACTGAATCTAATACGGTTTCCTAAACCTTATATTGAAACTATTTCTATCACCCTCTCTTAATCACAACACTTTCAATTTGAGATTATATTTAAACTGGAAGAGGTTTTTTGAATCCATCAGCAATTTAATCTTTTGAAGGAACAAAACGAATCTCCAGTTCTTTGATAAAATTTACCACCAATACGAATAGTTTAAGCTCTTCCATCGTGAGAAACGCGGCACCGACCGTGTTAATCAATGCCGCTGACTCTCGCTGCAATAATTTAGTTTAATTAATCGTCTAGTGATCTCGATCTAGGGCAGATCTGAACACTGGCAGGCTGGGCGCCTAGCCGCTGGGGGTAGTATATAAATAGGAGCATCACCTGTTCGCTCATGTCAATCCATCTTCCCTTTAGTTCCAGGCACATGCGCTGCCTGCCGCTGTCAAATAAGATATGCATCCATCGATCCTACATTAGATCAGTGTATGTAATAATTCATGCTTCAGTTTTCATTATTGTTAGTTCTTCTCATCTGTTGTTTCCTCCGTTTTTCATCTGAACAGTCATAAATCGACCTCAGCTAATAACCATGCTTTTATTGTTTGACTCGCTATTCGACTGTGGGGATCCTGTACTAGATGTCTGAAATACCGCCTATGAATACAACCATGATCCCATAATCACTGTGTCCACTGTCCTGTGACGGATCTAGGACAATATTACGGGGTGCGAAGATAAAAAGATTCCCTATTCCGGTTCACGCTTGGTCTAAAATAGACGGGCTGTTTGACTAGTTTGAAGTTTTGACCACACATATTATTTGCCCAAATACTAGTACTAGGTAAAAGAGTTCTTATACACCCTCATTTGGATGCGCCGCTGATCGTGTTGTGGAACATAATTCATACCAAATTCAAAGTCTTACAAATATGGCCAACATGGCCAAGTCTTACGTTAAACCTAAATGGGCAAAAGACCAAATAAAATGCAGTGAAAACTCCACAAAAAAACTTGCAAATCATGTCTTAACCTACATGCACGTTGTTAGAAAAATATGCGTGTTGTAAATGTGACGTCACGAGAGATGCGCATCCGACGACCAACGGGGTCCCAACAGCGATAGCCCTTATGCTCATCACTGTATCCGAGAAAAACACACTCAACAGACTGAGCGGTCAGTTTGGTGCGTTCGCGAGGAGGCAGAAGGACATAGCAGACGCAACCAAATGAACGGAGAGTCGAGTAGTCTGGAGAAACACCAGAGAGACGCTCGAGAGGAATGCCACCCTGTAGAGCAGCGGAAGGCTGAATGTTAATAAGGTGGGCCGACGTAGCGACAGCCTCAGCCCAGAAATATGGCGGAAGAGAAGAGGCAATCATCATAGCACGGGTGGTCTCAAGAAGATGACGATGCTTACGCTCGGCGACGCCATTTTGAGCATGCACGCCGGGACAAGAAAACTGAGCGAGGGTGCCCTCCTCAGCAAGGACACCACGAAGGTGCTGAGAGATACTCACCAGCAGAATCAGCACGGAACACGCGAATGGGTGAGGAATACTGAGTGCGGACCATGGCCGCAAAACACTGATAAATAGAGAGCACCTCACTGCGAGAGTGCATGAAAAACACCCAGGTGTACCATGAAAAATCATCAATGAATAAGATATAGTATCGATGGCCCCTTTCAAAGCGAAGGGAGCCGGACCCCAAACATCTGAATGGACTAAATCGAACGGTCGCTGAGAGACAGACACACTAGTAGGATAGGGAAGCTGAATCTGTTTGCCTAACCTACAACCCTGACAGTGTAACGACCCATCTCCAGAGACAGACCCCAGAAGGCCACGATGAACCAAAGACGACAGGCGAGAGTCACAAAGGTGACCAAGACGATGATGCCACTGCTGAAAAGAGCCGGTGACAGAGGCAACAACCGGAGGAGAACTGGCAGATGAAGTGGCAGCGGAAGGAACACGAAGCCAGTCTAACTCCCAAAGCCCCGGAGACTGACGGCTACGAGGGCCAGCTCCAACCAGGGCCTGTGTGCGACGATCCTGAACCGCACAAGACTCAGCATCAAGAATGACGCGACAACTAGAATCGGTGAGCTGGCTAGCAGAGAAAAGGTTCATCTGAAGGCGAGGAACATGAGAAACATCAGGGACAGAGAAAGAGGGAGTAGAAAGGGTGCCTGTACTAGAAACGGGAATAGAGGTACCATCAGCCGTGACAACACGGACAGGAGAAATAAGAGACCGAAGAGCAGACACGATAGAAGACTCAGAGGTCATATGAAAAGAAGCTCCAGAATCCAGATACCACGGGGACATACCTGACTGTGTAGAAAGTGGTGGTCGCGCAGTGCCAGAAGAGCCAGTCACAGAACCAGCAGCGCCCGGCGAGGAAGAGTCTGGAGTAGCGAGCAGACCACGAAGACCCCTGAGAATGTCCTGATCAGAGAGTGCAAATGCAGAAGATCCTGAAGAGCCAGCCTGCTGACGATCCTGGAACTGCTGACGTAAACTGGGATCCCGCGTCCAGCAAGTGGAGGAAGTGTGGCCAACCTTGCCACAGTAGGTGCAATGAGGACGAGGGCGGAGACTCGGACCGCGAGGCTGCTGACGTGGCGGAATCCCAAGCATCAAGCAGGCAGTGAAGCTGCGCTATCTCATGCGCAGAGAGGGGCGCGACTGGAGAGGTCGAAGTACAGTCAGGTGCCGACGAGGAGCTATCATCCACACGCACAGAGGCCACCAAAGGGGGTGACGGAGAGCAACACGCCGATGAAGACAGAGTCGGCAAAGCGCGGTCATAACCACGTGAAGAGGCCGCGAAAGTCGATGTAGAGTGGCATGCCGACGCAGACGGAGTCGACGAAGCGCGGCCATAACCGCGGGAAGAGGCCGCGAAAGTCGATGTAGAGCGGCAGGCCGATATAGAGGAAGTCGGCGAAGCGCGGGCAGAGCCGCGTGAAGAGGCCGCAAAAGTCGGTGAAGAGCGGCAGGCCGACATAGACGAAGTCGGCGAAGCGCGGCCAGAGCCTCGGGAAGAGGCCGCGAAAGTCGGTGAAGAGCGGCGAGCCGACGTAGACGGAGTCGGTGAAGCGCGGGCAGAGCCGCGTGAAGAGGCCGCGAAAGTCGGTGAAGAGCGGCGAGCCGACATAGACGGAGTCGGTGAAGCGCGGGCAGAGCCGCGTGAAGAGGCCGCAAAAGTCGACGAAGAATAGCTAGCAGTCATGCACGGAGGCAGCGGAAAAATACCAAGTACCGAAGGTGGGCCCAAAGAAGGGACGGGATCAGCGGAAGACATAGTTTTTTTTCTTTTTCTTTTTTTTTTGCTTTTTTTTTTACGCTTCAGACGGAAGTCAACTGCAGGAAGGAGATATCTCAGGAGAGCAGGGAGGCGGCCGAGCGGGATGGGCCAAGCGGAGGAAGCCGATCAGAGAGCCACGCGCGGAGATGGTATCCGGGAAGCTAGCTCCAGCGGAAAGACAAATCATGCAGACGCAATCTAGTCAATGCTAGCAGCAAAGGCTCCGATGAGTAGAAGCAGAGGCGACGCGGACCAACGATCGGATCAGAGCCACGATCGGAAAGACTTGGCGGATCAGCGGGCGGGCGATCGGGCAGGGCGCGCCGCGGGGCGATCGATGAGAAAAGAAATAGGGCGCGCCGCGGGAGAGCAGGCGGATCAGCGAGGCGACGGGACCGGCGATGAGGCTCGGGGCGAGCGAGGAGAGTGGGTCAGCGAGGCGACGGGACGGGGCGGAATCGAGGACGGGCGGCCGGATCGATCGGGAGCAGGGAATCGATCGGAGACGGAAGGATCACGGCCGGAAGAACGGCCGGAGGAACAGCAAGGACGGCCGAGTAGAGGATCAATTCGGCTCTGATACCATGTTAAGCTTCATGCACTAGCCACTTGAACCAAAAGTCCGAACTGATGGAAAGAGCTAGGCAATCTACTTTATACACGTCAACACCCCCTCTCACGTGTGACGGGGAGACAAGAAGACAAGACTGCGGGGAGAGGAAATAATTTTAGAATAAATTGTGAAAGCCAGGATTTGAACTCGAGACCTGGGGCTCTGATACCATGTTAGAAGAATATGCGTGTTGTATTACCAGAGGGCCAAAGGCCACAATATACAGTACATGTACAGGTGCAAATATGCAGGAAGCCCCCTAACATATGGGGAAACTACAATATACAGATATATACTCTAACACACGTGACCGAGAGATCTTCTTAGTTCGCCCAGTCGTAAACGAACCCGTCATCCACATTATGCTCCTCCATGCACTACAAGAAAAACCCCCTACTAGTGGGAAAAGGCTTTTAGCCACAACGTGGTGCAAAATCGAAGTTCCAACGCTAGTAGCCCGTACCGGTGACGGGAAAGAAAAGCTCGTCATTGGTACGTCGTCACGTGATCTCGGCCTCAGACGCGTAAAATAAAATTATGCTGTTGGTTCTTGCTTCGAGGGTCAACCCAGGGGTCCATAAAGCCGTGATAGTGGACTATTTATGGGCGTCACGGGTCTACAACAAAGTAGCGACAATGTGGCACAAATGATCGATTTGTCATTATTTTTTTATCTCAAAAACTAGTGACATACATGTTTCTCCAGGTTGTCACTGGTTGTCACTGCTTACACGTACACTGGTGACTAGCATGTCTATTTATACGCCAGAAACGGTGTTTGCGACAGTAGTATTATAGGCTTCATCACACATACATGATATACCATTGATAAACTGAATATGAGCATGCGTCGCTTGTTTTTTAGTAGGTAGTGTCAAGTTCAAAACGCTAGTTGGGGAGAGCCCAACGGCTAACTTCTCTCCACACCACTAACTCAGAATGCAATTAAAAAATATTACATACATTCCAAAAACATTAGGAATAGATCATGTTTATAAGAATAACATTAAGTCTTAAGTACATTAACAGAGTGATAAAGAATATTGTTGAATATAGGGAAACAAAACTAACAACTGTCATAATTTGTCCTTGCGTGCAATGGAACATTAATAGGGTTTGACTCGTATCTATCACTGTAGTAGATGATTAGCCACCGACAAGTCATGTACGCTGAACCTGGTAACACCTTCCTGACCTAACTTATATAAGCAAATTAAATATCCAAACTAATAATCAACATCTCTAGAAGCATTGTTTTTCATGTCTAGCCGGCTGAACTGGTAATCCCACCATATCTTGGTGTGAAGATTTTTGATGCCAAATCTCATTACTTTGAGCACACTCTTGCGTTTCTATATAAAGAACCTGACGTGGCGGTGGTCCTAGGGTCTCTCTTGCGTGAAGAGGAAGACCAACCGGAGGCCTGGACTCGTGATCTAGCCGGAGTGTTGAGTTCCGGAAGGCTCCGCCGGCGAATGTAACAGTGCTTTTTGCCTGGAGTTTGCTGGATCGGTGGTATTCGGTCTTGCGCACCCATGCTTTTATTCTGACCGATTGGTTCTGGAGGGAGCGGCGCGAAGCTCTTTTTCTGTGTTGACATCAAGTGACTATGGATCCATGATGAAAGTCGGAAGAAGAGAAGTTCATGAAGGCCGGAGGGGAGGACTAGCTAAGGGAGGTTCAAGTCTCCGCGTTGTTGAGGGACTTGCTTGGTGTTCCGGGCTTCACAGCAGCAGTATGAAAGTGGGGGCGACAACACAGGTGAAGTTCAGAGTCCTACCTTTCAGGGTGAAAACCCAAGGTCTGGCCTTAACTGGTTGTGCCTGGCAATGACCTTGTTGGAGGCATTGTTTTGAGAGCGGGGACTATCTTCAGGGTGAAAACCTAAGATCGTTGATCGGGCGACGATGGTGTTCGCGCACTGTTCCCTTCTTAGAGGCGTCGTTTTTGGAGATTCTGTATTTCAGGTGTTGTCTTGGCGGTGGATGTATTGCTGTTGTTAGGCCCGAGATACTGTAGCGGGACTTTTGTTTCTTAGTTTTCTTTTCTTCTTTTTGGCTGTGTGCATCCGTAGTGCCATTAGGGTGGTGCGTTGTTGCAGAGGCTGGGTGTAATTGGTATCGTTTTGATATTAATATATTCCCTTTATCGAAAAAAATAAAGAACCTGACGACGTTAGCACCTTAGTTTCCTTCCTTGGTAGTCATGAATTGTAATTTCTCTAAGATGGAGATCATGGCATTCTATACGACAGATCGACTTATTATGAAGAACATTCTTTGTATTGTCGCTGACATGAAACTGCAAATAGAACAAATTAAGTAGTCGGTACAATAACAAAAGGAACTTCATATCTTTCAACTAATGAAAATATCACAGGTGAGTTGCATCATGTGTGAATTGAGGACTGGCGACCAACATAGTCCCCTGACATGTTCCTATTACCTTCAAAGAATGATAGATGTAGTTTTGACCACTATTATTGGCATTGCAAAGTTGGGAAAAAGTTACCAACATAATATAACTCTATTGTGGATATTTTTATACCAAATATTATTCTAGTGATCTAGGTTGATAACAAGTTAACTCCATGTAACTCTCCCCTTTTTGATGGAGTGGTAAACATTTTACGGCAACAAAATTTACCTTGATGTATAACTTCTACATGCAGGGAAAGGACCTAAGGAATCCAACTAGTGGATCCAGATGAGGGCTGATAGAATTTGGTAGTTGGTGGTTAGTTTTGATGCATCATGTTCAGCTTGCACCCCGAATGTCTCGAAAAGTTTGCGAAAGTCCTTGTCACATTTATCCGCCAGAGCGAAACTCCCTTTGACTATTATTGGGCCCTTAGGTCCAGGTATTCTCCACAATAGAAACGTCTAATGCGACAGAGCCATAAACCTAGCATATGCGGGTCGTCCCAATAAGGCGTGATACTGCGATGGCCAGTTGATGACTTCGAATTCTAGCCTCTCCTTTATGAAGTTTTCCCTTGTTCCAAATTGTACGTCCAATAAAATCTTGCCCAAAGGATAATTTGGCTTCTCAGGTGTAATACCATGAAAATGCGTGTCCGTTGGTATCAGATTGGCCAGTGATATGTTCATCTTCCGCAGTGTATCTGCGTACATGAGATTTAGACTGCTCTCTCCATCCATGAATATTCGAGAGACTTCATATCCCTCGATAACCGCTGGTAGTATCATTGATGACTGTCTTGGTCGCGGAACTTGAGGTGGGTGTTCCTCTTGAGTGAATCCTATGGGATGCCCCGATCAATTGAGATACTCAATAGTTAGTGAAGGTTTTGTTACTGCCATGTATACTTGTCGAGATATTAGCTTCTGTGATCTATTTGAATGTCTGCCCTTCTGTATCATCGATACTGCTTTCCTTGTGTTTGTGAAATCATCCTTGGCAGCTGGAGCTCCCGCAATTTGCGGTTGATGCTGGTTTGCACTCATAATTGCGGGTGGTGGCGGTGGTGGTACATGTACCTTGCTCCTTGGTCCTTGTACATATCCTCTACTTACTGCTTCTGCGTGTGCGCCTTCTGTCACTCGTCGCAGAGCCTGGAAAGTTCGGCAATCCATCTGGAGGTGACCTGACTATCTCCTTCCCTCACTATCGACGTAGAAGTGCATTTGGCAAGGCCCGTTCAAAAAATCCTCGGGTGATACATTATATGGCCTTGGAAACCTTGGTCGATTGTTTTATCTGCTCGAACTTGGTGCATCCCTATGATCATTTCGCTAATCATTGCTCCTGTAATCATCTCGATTATTTCCTCCACTGTTTCCTCGGAAGCCAGCCGATACTTGGCCGGGACCGTCATACTCCGCATAGTTGCGGAAACGTCACCTGTTTTGGTTGTTGTTTCTGTTGCGATCTTCTTCGGGTGACCTTTGCCTCTTATTCTGGACATTGATACGTCCATTTTGCATCACTATTTTATATCATAATTTACTGTTATTCATTGATATATTTCATATTTAGAGATGATACTTATGTTATTTCACCTATTTTGCATGTTTCATGATTACTGGAGAATTACTCACCGGAGTCAGGATTCTGCTGGAAAAAGCACCGTCGGGATACAATATTTCTGAAGATCAACAATTGACGGAAAATATACCGAAGCTCTTATTTTTCCAGAAGACGGAGCCAGCCAAAAGGGGAGGCCGAGGAGGGCCGCCATGGGCCCTCCCCATAGGCCGGCGCGGCCACCAGGCCAGGCGCGCCGCCACGTGGGGAGGGGGCCCACGACCCTCCGGCCATCTCCCTTTCGCGTACTTCATCTACCCGAAACCCTAAGGTGCAGAGGACGATCAAGAATAGACACAGCCGCCTCTGTGGGGCGGAAAAACACCAGAGAGAAAAGAGCTCTCCGACAGGCTGAAATCCGCCGGGGAAATTCCCTCCCGGAGGGGGAAATCATCGCCATCGTCACCGTCATCGAGCTGGACTTCATTGGGATCATCATCATCATCTCCACCACCGACACCGTCATCTCCACCGATGCACTTCATCTCCGCTGTAACATCTAGGGTTGAATCTTGATTATTTCATAGGGGAAACTCTCCCGGTGTTGATTACTCCTTGTTATTGATGCTATTGAGTGAAACCGTTGAACCAAGGTTTATGTTCGGATTGTTATTCATCATCATATCACCTCTGATCATGTTCCATATGATGTCTTGTGAGTAGTTCGTTTAGTTCTTGAGGACATGGGTGAAGTCTAAATGTTAGTAATGAACTATGTTGAGTAATATTTAATGGTTTGATATTTAAGTTGTGGTGTTATTCTTCTAGTGGTGTCATGTGAACGTCGACTACATGATACTTCACCTTTATGGGCCTAGGGGAATGCATCTTGTATTCCTTTTCTAATTGTGGGGTTGCCGGAGTGACAGCAACCTGAACCCCCGTTGGTATATCGATGCATGAGGGATAGCAGGATCTCAGAGTTTAAGGTTGTGGCTAGATTTATCTTAATTACTTTCTTGTATTTGCGGATGCTTGCAAGGGGTTTAATCACAACTATGTATTAGTCCTAGGAAGGGCGGTGCATTAGCATAGGTTCACCCACACAACACTTATCAACAATGAAGATTAATCAACTATATGAAGCAAAAGCACTAGACTAAATCCCCGTGTGTCCTCAAGAACGTTTGGTCATCATAAGTAAACAAACCGGCTTGTCCTTTGTGCTAAAAAGGATTGGGCCACTCGCTGCATTTATTACTCTCGCATTTTACTTACTTGTATTTTATTTATCCGCTATATCAAAACCCCCTGAATACTTGTCTGTGAGCATTTACAGTGAATCCTTCATCGAAACTGCTTGTCAACACCTTCTGCTCCTCGTTGGGTTCGACACTCTTATTTATCAAAAGTACTACGATACACCCCCTATACTTGTGGGTCATCAAGACTATTTTCTGGCACCGTTATCGGGGAGTGAAGCGCTATTAGTAAGTGGAATTGGTAAGGAAAACTTTTACTGTACGTGCTGTTTTTATTTCTGCCTGCTGCCATAATTTATTATGGAGAGATCTTCTCTTGAATTCATATTTGGAAAATCTACTACTACTGCAAAGGTAGTGGATGAGGCGCCAGGTGAGAAAGAGGTTCCATATAAAATACCTATGAAAATTATTGAATGTGTTGTGGATAACCACTATGAAGGGGATGGAACTGTCCATCCTGGAGATCATTTACTGTTTTTACATGAATTATGCGGGTTATTCAAGTGTGCAGGTATTTCTATGGATGAAGTTTTAGGAAGAAACTATTCTCTATGTCGATGTCTGGTAAAGCGGCGCATTGGTATAAATTGCTGAAGAATGGGAATTCTCTTGATTGGAAGGATATTGTGCCTCTATTTTATACTAAATTCTATCCTCCAAGTGAAATTCATAAAGACCGAAACCGCATATATAATTTCTGGCCTCATGATGGAGAGAGTATTGCCCAAGCATGGGGGAGATTGAAATCTTTAATGCTCAAATGCCCCGTTCATGAGCTTCCTGGTAATATCATCATTGATAATTTCTATGCAAGACTTTCTTTTCAAGATAAGACCTTGTTGGATACTACTTGTTCTGGATCATTCACACACAACAAAGAAGAGTTTAAATGTGACCTTCTTGATCGGATTCAGGAGAATACTGAAGGATGGGAGAACGACAAAGATAGAGAGTCAGGTATAAATTATGATTATGAATGCATTGAAACTTTTATGGATACTGATAAATTTCGTAATATGAGTGCTACTTATGGTCTTGACTCCCAAGTTGTTGCAAACTTTATAAAGCTTTTGCCTCTCATTTTGAATTTCCGAGGAAGAATTTTAATAAGTATCATGAACCCTATAAAGATAAAACCGATTCACCTATAGGTAAATGTATTGAAGTTAAAACTGTTGATCACATTCTTCCTGAAGATTATATTGAGAAAACCCCTTTTCCTGCTAGAATGAAGGAGTATTCCGTTATAACTAGTGTGGTTAACAAAAGTGCAAAGAAACCTATAGAACCCGAGGAACAAATAAATGTTGAACCTGCTATTGCAATAGTTAAAGACCTTGTGACTGAAAATGTAGAAGATGGTAACATCATTTTCTGTGAAGATGCTTCTAATATTGTTTCACATCCTAGTAAATCTAGGAAAGCCAGTGTTCCTATGCTCTCTGTTAGAATTGGTGATCATTGTTATTATGGTTTATGCGATATTGGTGCAAGTATTAGTGACATTCCTTATGAGCTTTACAAGGAAATCATGCATGAAATTGGTTCTTGTGAACTTGAAGATATTGATGCGGTTATCCGGCTAGCTAATAGAGAAACTATCTCTCCTACTGGTATTGTTCGAGATGTGCAAGTTCTATGTGGTAAGATTAAATATCCTGCTGACGTTTTGGTACTTGGTTCTGCTGCTAGTAAGACTTGTCCTATCATTTTTGGCAGACCTTTTCTAAATACTTGTGGAGCTATTATAGATTGCAAGAAAGAGAAAATTGTGACTAAATTTGCTGGTGAATCTTATGAGTTTAATTTCTCTAAATTTGCCAAAGTTCCTTATGAAGCTGAATTGCCTAATAATGATTTTAGAGTTGAACAGCTTGCATCTATTGCTCTTGCTCCTAATAATCCTTTGCAGCAACATTTGGAGGATCATGAGAGTGAAGTCTTTAGGGAAGAAAGGAATGAGCTTGATGAAATTTTCCTTCGACAACCTATTCTTAAACATGACTTACCGGTTGAAGATCTAGGTACAACATCACCGCCAAAGGAAGATCCTGTTTTTGATTTGAAACCGTTGCCTGGTAATCTTAAGTATGCTTATATTGATGATAAGAAAACATATCCTATTATTATTAGTGCTAAGCTTTCAAATTTTGAGGAAGAAAGATTATTGGAAATATTGAAGAAACACCGAGGAGCTATTGGCTACACTCTTGATGACTTGAAGGGGATTTCTCCCTCTATTTGCCAACATGCCATCAACATGGAAGATGATGCAAAGCCTGTTGTTACATCAGCATCGTCTAATTCCTAAGATGAAGGATGTGGTAAGGATTGAGGTATTAAAACTTCTTGAAGCTGGTATTATATATCCTACTGCTGATAGTAGATGGGTTAGTCCTGTGCATTGTGTTCCTAAGAAAGGAGGAATAACTGTTGTACCTAATGATAATGATGAGCTCATCCCTCAAAGAGTAGTTGTAGGGTATAGAATGTGCATTGATTTTCGAAAAGTTAATAAAGTTACTAAGAAAGATCATTACCTTTTACCTTTTATTGATCAAATGCTAGAAAGGTTATCTAAAAATACTCATTTCTGCTTTCTTGATGGTTATTCTGGGTTTTCACAAATTGCTGTTAAAACTAAATATCAAGAGAAAACCACTTTCACTTGTCCCTATGGAACTTATGCTTATAGGCGTATGCCTTTTGGTTTGTGTAATGCTCCTGCTACTTTTCAAAGATGCATGTCTGCTATTTTTCATGGTTTGATGATTTTTCTATCTATGGGAATTCTTTTGATAATTGTTTGCGAAAACTTGATAAAGTTATGCAGAGATGTGAAGAAACTAACCTTGTTCTTAATTGGGAGAAATGTCACTTTATGGTTAATGAAGGAATTGTATTGGGACATAAAATTTCTGAGAGAGGTATTGAAGTTGATAGAGCTAAAGTTGAAGCAATTGAGAAGATGCCCTATCCTAGGGATGTTAAAGGTATTCGTAGCGTTCTTGGTCATGCTGGTTTTTATAGGAGATTTATTAAAGATTTCTCTAAAATTTCAAAGCCTCTTACTAATCTTCTTCAAAAAGATGTACCTTTTGTTTTTGATGATGATTGTAAGGAAGCTTTTGAAACTCTAAAGAAAGCCTTAATAACTGGTCCCGTAGTTGAACCTCTTGATTGGAATTTACCTTTTGAAATTATGTGTGATGCTAGTGATTTTGCTCTAGGTGCTGTTCTTGGACAACGAGTAGATAAAAAATTGAATGTTATTCATTATGCTAGTAAAACTCTTGATGCTGCTCAAAGAAATTATGCTACAACTGAAAAAGAATTATTAGCTGTAGTTTTTGCTTGTGACAAGTTTAGATCTTATATTGTTGATTCAAAAGTCACAATTCATACTGATCATGCTGCAATTAGGTACCTTATGGAAAAGAAAGATGTTAAGCCAAGGCTTATTAGATGGGTGCTTCTTTTGCAAGAATTTGATTTACATATTATAGATAGGAAAGGTGCTGATAATCCTGTTGCTGATAATTTGTCTAGATTGGAAAATATTGTTTATGATCCTGTTCTTGTTAATGATAGTTTTCCAAATGAACAATTGGCTGTAATAAAGGTGAGCTCGCGAGATAGTCCTTGGTATGCTGATTATGCTAACTTTATTGTTTCCAAGTACTTGCCTCCAACCTTTTCAGCTCAGCAAAGGAGGAAATTCTTTTATGACTTGAGGCATTATTTTTGGGATGACCCACACTTATATAAAGAAGGAGTGGATGGTATTATGCGAAGATGTGTTCCCGAATATGAACAACAAGAGATATTGAGTTAGTGTCATGGTAGTGTTTATAGAGGACATCACGCCGGAGATAGAACCGCGCAAAAGGTTCTACAGTCAGGTTTTTATTGGCCAACTCTCTTTAAAGATGCAAGAAAGTTTATTTTATCTTGTGATGAATGTCAAAGAGTTGGTAATATCTCTAGACGCAATGAAATGCCTATGAATTATACTCTTGTTATTGAGCCATTTGATTGTTGGGGATTTGACTTCATGGGTCCTTTCCCTTCTTCAGAAGGTAACACTCATATACTTGTTGCTGTTGATTATGTTACTAAATGGGTGGAAGCCATACCCACAAAAAGTGCTGATGGTGAGACCTCTTTAAGAATGCTTTTAGATGTTATTTTTCCTAGATTTGGAGTACCTAGATATCTTATGACTAATGGAGGTTCTCATTTTATTCATGGTGGTTTTAGAAAAACTCTTGTTAAATATGGTATTAATCATAGGATTACTTCCGCTTATCATCCTCAAAATAGTGGACAAGTAGAATTATCAAATAGAGAAATTAAATCTATCTTGCAAAAGACTGTTAATAAATCTAGGAAAAATTGGGCTAGTAAGTTGAAGGAAGCACTATGGGCTTATAGAACTGCTTATAAAAATCCTATGGGTATGTCTCCTTATAAAATGGTTTATGGAAAAGCTTGTCATTTACCTTTAGAACTAGAGCACAAAGCTTATTGGGCTGTAAGAGAACTTAATAAAGATCCTAAACTTGCCGGTAAGAAAAGGTTGCTACAATTGAGTTCTTCAGATGAGTGGAGAAGTGAAGCTTATGAAAATGCTAAACTTTTTAAGGAGAAAGTTAATAAATGGCATGATAGAAGAATTATCAAAAGAGAATTTAATATTGGAGATAAAGTCCTATTGTATCGGTCTCGTCTCAGATTTTTTGCAGGGAAATTACTCTCAAAATGGGAAGGACCATATGTCATTGTGGAGGTGTATCGTTCAGGGGCAATAAAAATAGGTTCTCTGAAAGGTGATGCCACACAAGTGGTGAATGGACAAAGACTCAAGCATTATATTTCTGGAGATTCTTATAATGAAGATGTTGATGTTATTCAAGTGATGAATGATGGCGCGTGATGCACACGTCCGTTGGGAACCCCAAGAGGAAGGTGTGATGCACACAGCAGCAAGTTTTCCCTCAGAAAGAAACCAAGGTTATCGAACCAGTAGGAGATGAAGGCCACGTGAAGGTTGTTGGTGAAGGAGTGTAGTGCGGCGCAACACCAGGGATTCCGGCGCCAACGTGGAACCTGCACAACACAATCAAAATACTTTGCCCCAACTTAACAGTGAGGTTTTCAATCTCACCGGCTTGCTGTAAACAAAGGATTAAACGTATGGTGTGGAGAATGATGTTTGTTTGCAAAGAACATCAGAGAACAATGATTGCAGTAGATTGTATTTCATATGTAAAAGAATGGACCGGGGTCCACAGTTCACTAGTGGTGTCTCTCCAATAAGATAAATAGCATGTTGGGTGAACAAATTACATTTGGGCAATTGACAAATAGAGAGAGCATAGCAATGCACATACATATCATGATGACTAATATGAGATTTACTTAGGGCACTACAACAAACAACATAGAGCGCTAGCCAGCATGCATCTATGCCTAAAAAGTCCACCTTTGGGTTAGCATCCGCACCCCTTCCAGTATTAAGTTGCAAACAACAGACAATTGCATTAACTACTGTGCGTAATGTAAACAATACAAATATCCTTAGACAAAGCATTGATGTTTTATCCCTAGTGGCAATAGCACATCCATAACCTTAGAACTTTCTATCACTGTCCCAGATTCAATGGAGGCATGAACCCGCTATCGAGCATAAATACCCCCTCTTGGAGTTACAAGTATCAACTTGGCCAGAGCCTCTACTAGCAACGGAGAGCATGCAAGATCATAAACAACACATATATGATAGATCAATAATCAACTTGACATAGTATTCCATATGCATCGGATCCCAACAAACACAACATGTAGCATTACAAATAGATGATCTTGATCATGATAGGCAGCTCACAAGATCTAAACATGATAGCACAAGAGGAGAAGACAACCATCTAGCTACTGCTATGGACCCATAGTCCAAGGATGAACTACTCACGCATCAGTCCGGAGGCGGGCATGGTGATGTAGAGCCCTCCGATGATGATTCCCCTCTCCGGCAGGGTGCCGGAGGCGATCTCCTGAATCCCCCGAGATGGGATTGGCGGCGGCGGCGTCTCTGGAACTTTGCTCGTATCGTGGCTCTTGGTACTAGGGTTTTCGCGACGGAGAGAATATATAGGCGAAGGGGCAGAGTCGGGGGACGCTCAAGGGGCCCACCCCATAGGGCGGCACGGCCAGGGGTGGGGCCACGCCCCCCTAGGGTGTGGCTGCCTCGTCGCCCCTCTTCGTCTCCTCTTTGGACTTCTGGAAGGCTCCGTGGAAAATAAGACCGTGGGCTTTTGTTTCGTCCAATTCCCAGAATATTTCCTGTGTAGGATTTCTGAAACCAAAAACAGCGGAAAACAGGAACTGGCGCTTCGACATCTTGTTAATAGGTTAGTGCCGGAAAACTGACTCAACATAAAGTAAAAGAAAGGCCCTTCGCAGAGGGAAGCAGGGATTACTCATGTGCTAGAGCTTTTATTTTGAAAACATGGAAACAATTTTGTCAACGGTAGTAATAATTCATATGTGTTATGCATAAAACATCCTATAAGTTGCAGGCCTCATGCATCGAATACCAATAGTGTTCGTACCTTGTCCTAATTAGCTCGGATTTCCATGGATTATCATTGCATTACATATGTTTCAACCAAGTGTCACAAAGGAGTACCTCTATGCCACATGTACAAAGGTCCAAGGAGATAGATCGCATTTGATTTCTCGTTTTTGATAAATCTCAACTTGGGGACTGATACGTCTCAAACATATCTATAATTTCTTATGTTCCATGCTACTTTTATGATGATACTCACATGTTTTATACACACTTTATGTCAATATTATGCATTTTCCGGCACTAACCTATTGACAAGATGCCGAAGAGCCAGTTGCTGTTTTCTGCTGTTTTTGGTTTCAGAAATCCTACAAAGGAAATATTCTCGGAATTGGACGAAATCAACGCCCAGGGTCTTATTTTTCCACGAAGCTTCCAGAAGACCGAAGGAGTTACGAAGTGGGGCCACGAGGCGCCGCCACGCTAGGGCCGCGCGGCCAAGGAGGGTGTAACATCCCAAAAATTTCAAAACAAAACAAATGATTTCCCCTATTTCCAAATTTTGGAACTAACAAAAACTTTAATTCAATTAAGTTTGATACATAGTGATCTTGCTTAATTCTTGTGCTATTGCCATGATTGCTTGTTAAAATATTTAGAAATGATCTTAAACCCTAAACCTCACCTCTCTTTTCACCACCCAAGTTAAATCAAATAAAAAGAAATTAAATAAGAAAAAGGCATATGTGCCTATGGCTATATTTATAAATCTTTACCCTAAGCTCTTCTACTTTGTTTAGAGGTTTGGAAAACCTTCATACACCTTACCTAGTACTTATCAAACCAAATCCAAGTTGTTTCCAAAGAAAATAAAAAGAAACTAAAAATGCCATAGAGGCATATAAGAGTAAAATAGCAAATATGTGAATTTCAGAATCTTGACCCTAAGACATGTTGTGAATGGTGGGATCACTCCTCTATACCATTTCAACACTCAACAACACCAATTGGGTCAAGCCTAGTCAAATTAAAAATCAAATGCAACATATGCATAGAGGCATATGTGACACATAGCCATAATACCCAATTCTTGTTCTATGCCTTTAAACCTTACCCAAATGATATGAAACCATCTCTAAACCTAATCTAACACTAAATTGACCCTAACCCATGCCCAAGTAAAGCAAGGGGAACAATTTACAAGATTAAGAAAAATTGACACATCACCTCTTATGTGTTATGGCCATTTTTGCAAATCTTTGAGCTAGACCTTTTGAAATGGTTTCAATGGTTTGGAAATATTCCTAAACTAATAATAATCACTTTGGAGTCAAGAAAAATCAAATCAAAAAGAGAGAAATCAAGTAGTGAGAAAATCCCATTTTCACTCACATACACACTTAGCCAATTTTGCAAATCTTCAATCAAGGCCACTTTGGCTTGTGCCATTGTTTGCAAAACACTTATATATCAATAACACATCCATTTGAATCAAAGAAACCCAAATCAAAGCAAAGAAGAATTCAAATGCAACTTATATATGATAATGGTCATTTGGCCATTTTATATTATCTTACCCACTTTGAGCTCTTCTATTAAGAGATTCTTAAACCAAACCCTAACAACTCTTTGCACCTCATCCAAGACCTCATCAAGATGAACATTTTTCATGTTGACCACTTTGACCAAAGCTTTGACCATTGCTCTAATTATTCAAGCCAAGATGCCACCTTGAAACAAATTCTAGATTCCCTCCACTATTTGAATTTTCACAAAACCTCTCCAAATTTCAAACCAATGCCACACATTATTGCCCAACATCATTTAGAACACAACCATGCAGCCATTTGTCCAAAATTACACACAAGGGAGGTCATTGCTTTGGAGATAAGAAGTACACATAAAGTAAAAAGGGGTACAATTCACTTTAATCATCACTTTCTCACTTTCTCTCTCTCTCTCTCTCTCTCTCTCTTTCCATCATTGATAGTACACCATTGTACTCTGAAAGCACCTCAATGAAGTGACACCACCTTGGCCATGATCACCACCTCAAGCATGCCACTCATTTGCATGTACCACATATGCTTTTCACTTTAATCAATGGTGCACACCTCTAGCCCTCTCCCACCTTGCACCCTGTGTGAAATACCATCATCACACCTCAACCAAGCTTGCAGCACTCATAGACCAAGAAAATGATGCAAAGAGGACCATGCCAAGCCCATGCCATTGATGTAGACCTCACCATGCCACCACTTGTCCTCCTCCTTCTCTGAAGCCTATATAAACCCGGCCCCTCGCCTTGGACAGCCTCACAACACCCAGCAGCATCCCTTTCCTCCTCCTAGCGCCTCCCTCTCGCCCTCCTCGCAGCTCACCGGAGCAAAAGCTCACCGGCGGCATCCCTCAAAAACCGCCCAGTTTTTCATCACCATAGCCACCGAGCCCTACACCAAAGTTGTAGCCCTTGAAAATACCTTTCCAACGCACCTAACCACGCCTCAATCCGAGCTCCGAGGTGAGAGATATGGCCCCCGCAAGCTTGCGGCATCGGGAGGACGACGACGACCCAGCGCCGTCGGATCGTCATCCGACGATCTGCGCGCTCCGTGCGTGCCCGACGTGCATGCGCCATGCACGCCAGGCCCGGGCAGCAGCTGGGCCGGCCCACTTCGTTTCCCGCCCCCGTTTGATTTCAAATTTCGTTTAATTCTTTTTCAATTAAATTGCTATCAGATGCTTTGCTAGAAATCAAATATCCCCAAATCTACTTGGCCATTTTTAGTGAATTTCATATGGTTGGAAAGCCTGTGAAATTATCTATCCAATGCCACTGGATTCAAACCAATATCTGTCGTATAATTAAAGTAGAAAAATAAACAAGACATGGACTTTTCTGACTTAGAATAATTATTAAAAATCAACCCTTTTGAATTTTGAGGTGATTCCACCTCTCATAATTCACTTTTCACAATTTATGTAAAAATATGATATAGGTACTGTGTATGATCATGGGCTAAAAGCAAAATATTGGCTATGTAGTCAATACTAGTCCATTTAAACTATCTCAAATTTTAGGAAATTAATCTATGAGGTGTAGCACCTCATTTAAATCATTTTCTCAAGGTTATGAACTAATGTGATGACCTATATTGCTTAGGTTCATACTTGCTCACTTGAGGAACTTAAATCAAAATAGTAGTTAAATTACAATGGTTATTTAAATCACATGAGATGATGAATCTCATTTAAATCATTTTTCTCAAATAATAAGTGTGAAGTGTTGACCTTGGTCAACATGTGATCATACCTGGTTATTTGAGAAGATTAAATCTTAAGAAGATTCAATGAGAGGAAATTATTTTTTCCAAAGAACTACATAGAAACCCTAACTCCAATTTCAATGAGAGGAAATTATTGTCCTATTACTATGTAAGAAACCCTAGCATAATTTGTGAATAAATGTTAAATAGTGATGCTAGATCATTTGTGTGAGCCAATAAGGCTAATTAAGATTACTTAAGTGTTGTTTGGTGATTGTATCCTCGTATTCGTATTTTAGACGCTAGAACCGGAGACTATCAGGAGGAGGAGGTCTTCTACCAAGAGGAAGGAGAAGAGAACTTTGACCACCACCTCAACCAAGGCAAAATAATACTCTTGCAAAGTGCAAAGCTCACCATGAGCAAGGCATCCCCCATTTATTTTATGTTCATGATCCTATTTTCCAGTTTTACTTTACAAGCTTTACTTACTTTTGTTTTATCAAAGTATTTCTTGATTTATGTTTCACTTGGTTAGTAGTGGATTAGTACAAAAGTATCAAGGTTAGCCTAGAAGCAAAGCAAATTACTTAGCACCCCTCATACTTAGATGCTAGTGCTAAACCCTAAAAGTGACTACTCTAGTTGGGAACTTGTGAAATGAAATGACTTTGAAAACCTTGGAATGGTGAGTCATTCTATTGAAAGATTTTGAAGGTGAGTATGACTTGTGAATGACTTGGTGAATTTTACAAAACTGATGGTTGGGTTCGGATGCGATACCATTCCAATTTTACAAGTACCCCCACAATACCTGAATCTGGGTAAGGCTTAGCTGGAAATTTATGTGTCTTAGTATGGGTTCCCTCTAAAACAAGCATCATCGGGGTTATGCCGGAGGCTGCCTCTACAACAAAAGGAATGATGTGAAATGACGTGAAATGAGGTGAATGTCCGGCCCAAGCCCTGTGCAGTTCCCAGGCTGACTGTCTGTCTTCACTGGGAGGCCAAGCTCATGGGGAGAGGTGCCTATACTAGGGTATGTAAATGAAAGGTTAGGATTGGTAGTTTGCGTACTGCGTACGATAAATCAGGGCCAGTTACCCCTGACGAACTATTGCAATTGTTGTGGCACAAGTGTACAACCTCTGCAGAGTTTAACCTATTCGAATAGCCGCGTCCGCGGTCATGGACAGTTGGAAAGGCCATACTGTTCCGTCATCAGAACTTTTCTAAAAATATGAATGGTGACTTGTGACTTGATTTGAAAGGTGACTTTGACTTTGAATCACAACTGAGTTGTGGGAATGACACTAATGTTCCCACTTGAGTTAGGAAAATGAAGAGGTTTTTGATTATTAAAGTGCTTATGAAATAAAACTGGCTTTATGCAAATGAAACTAGAGCTTAGAACCCCCTTACTATAGTTGATAGTATTTTACCTTAGTATTAGTTTGCGAGTACTTTAAAGTACTCATGGCTGTGTCCCTGGCTATTCAAATGGCCAGACTATGAAGAAGAGTACCAGAACCCGGAAGAAGGACAGCAGGACGTCTACGACAACTAGGATCACTCCTGACGTCGACAGTTGCCTGTGGAATAGATGGACTACTACTACGCTATTTCGCTTCCGCTATGTGTTATGTAATGGATCAATAGAACTTCTATTATTGTAATAAGGCTGGATCATGTGATCCTTTATTTGTAAGACGATTATGTGTTGTAATGAATGATGTGTTGTGATATCAATCTATTATGTCTCGCAAAAACAATATTCCTGGGATTGCGAGGTATGGCATAATAGGCATCTGGACTTAAAAATCCGGGTGTTGACAAGTTGGTATCAGAGCCATTGTTGACCTTAGGAGACCCCTAGTTAGAATGGACGTATGAAAAACTTAGTTTCAAAACAAAGGAAGTGACTATTTACGAAAAAATTATTCTCACTCTTATCCTTGAGATCTTCTTCAAAATAAGAAAGTTATGCTCTATTCTTCTTATACTACTACATAAAATTTTGACACACGACCCACTTATCTAACTTACTCATCATAATTCTTCACAGATGGAGTACCAATGTGAGTCCTATCAACTTGGTCTCGGAGGAAACCTGATGTTCGAGAAGGATTTGAAGCAACTAGTGGAATATTTAGGACGCCCGTATCCCGAGTTCTTCGGAATTCCCCTCAACAATCCATCAGGAGGACCACCTTGGTGGGAAGTTACTGCAGATCTGAGAGGAAAGCTTGGAGCCCCAACATGGGAAACCATCTAGTTTTCTGTAACGGGAAACACTTGGAAGGATGGAATAGCCAAAGCCATGCAGGAAGCAATTGCCCGTCTGTGCGGACAGAATGTGAACAAACTCAAGACTACCCGCTTCATTTACTACCCAAGACACGATCCCATGGGAAGACCAATAATCATGCCCCCGCACCCGGAGATGAACCACTATGTTGCCTACCTCGACTACATGCTGTACAAGACCCGCAAGGAGTTGGACAACGCCCTCGCCTTTCGCCAAGCACATTACCCGTGAAGACGAAGAATCCCCCCTGAAGAGTAGTATCATTAAAGCACTTTCGTAGGTGTGAGTTTGTATCAGGATCCCCTTGTATCGTAGAACGAATGAATGGTTCTTCAAACCAACGGTGTGTTAGTTTTGTAATGTGTGATGCTTGGTATGAATGAAAAAGTGTTGTTGGTTTTTACCCCCGCAACACTACTCAAATTTTCAAGTTATGAACTTTTAAACTTTAACAAAACAAACCATAGAAATTTCCCTCTTATCTTATCATCTACCACAATGTTCAGATGGCCCCACCAACCCGCAACACCACCCAGGAGGCCATGATGCAGCTACTGCAGACAATGATGGCAGACCGAGAAGCCGAGAGAGCTGAACGCCAAGCCAACATTGCTGCACTGCAACAGATAGCTCAGAACAATCAAGGCCATGGAAACCACGATCACCCTGGATCGAAGCTGAAGAACTTTCAGAACACCAACCCTCCGATATTCAACAAGACTGAAGAGCCCCTTGATGCTGATGACTGGCTCCAGACCATGGAGAACAACCTCGAAGTTGCGGGAGTTGAAGCCGCAGAAAAAGTACTGTTCGCCACCCACTACCTGTCAGGACCTGCCAGAGCCTGGTGGACAAGTGCCCGTGCAATGAATGCGGGACAGATGATGACCTGGGAAGACTTCAAGCTGAAGTTTAGCAAATATCATGTGCCCCAAGGACTGATCAAGAAAATGAGAGACGAGTTCCGTGAACTCAAACAGGGAAGGATGTCCGTGGTGGAATACCGCGACAGGTTTCTCACTCTGTCAAGGTACGCCCCGGATGAGACCGACACCAATGAGAAGAGAAAGGAAAGATTTCTGAACGGACTGCATGACGAGATGCAAACTGTGTTAGTGAACATTCCGTTCGCTGACTTAGAAGCCCTCGTGGACTCAGCCATACAGATGGAAGGAAAGCTGCATCAGGCCAATGAGAACCGCAAGCGCAGAATGATGAAACAGAATGGACCCCACCATACCCAGAAGCACCGCAACAACTCCTCTGGAGGATTCACCCCAAGATACAACAAGCCCCCTGCTCAGAGTTATCGCCCCAACTACACCAACAACAACGGAGGACCCCCGAAGCCTGGAGGCAACAACAACAACAAACAACAGCCACAACAACAACAACCACCACCACAACAACAACAATGGAAACAACAACAACGCCAATACTGCCCCAAGGACTGGAAGCAATACCACCCCCATCATCCCCAAAGATAAGGCAACAATCAACTGTTATGAATGTGGAGTTGTGGGTCACTACTCCAATGAGTGCCCCAAGAAGCTTGCCAAGAGTGCCGCCAATACCGCTGCACCTGCTCAGCAACAGCGTCGCTTCGCAGGTAGAAGGAACCAGAACAACAACAACGGCCGTCTCTACCACATAACTGCCACTGAAGCTCAGGAAGCACCCCAGACCATGCCAAGTATGTCTTCCTGTTAATCAAACTGCTCAATCTCTCTTAGGAACCTAACTTTTCTTAAAATCTCGGGACGAGATTTGTTTAAGGGGGAAGGGTTTGTAACATCCCAAAAATTTCAAAACAAAACAAATGATTTTCCCTATTTCCAAATTTTGGAAGTAACAAAAACTTTTATTCAATTAAGTTTGATACATAGTGATCTTGCTTAATTCTTGTGCTATTGCCATGATTGCTTGTTAAAATATTTAGAAATGATCTTAAACCCTAAACCTCACCTCTCTTTTCACCACCCAAGTTAAATCAAATAAAAAGAAATTAAATAGGAAAAAGGCATATGTGCCTATGGCTATATTTATAAATCTTTACCCTAAGCTCTTCTACTTTGTTTAGAGGTTTGGAAAACCTTCATACACCTTACCTAGTACTTATCAAACCAAATCCAAGTTGTTTCCAAAGAAAATAAAAAGAAACTAAAAATGCCATAGAGGCATATAAGAGTAAAATAGCAAATATGTGAATTCAAGAATCTTGACCCTAAGACATGTTGTGAATGGTGGGATCACTCCTCTATACCATTTCAACACTCAACAACACCAATTGGGTCAAGCCTAGTCAAATTAAAAATCAAATGCAACATATGCATAGAGGCATATGTGACACATAGCCATAATACTCAATTCTTGTTATATGCCTTTAAACCTTACCCAAATGATGTGAAACCATCTCTAAACCTAATCTAACACTAAATTGACCCTAACCCATGCCCAAGTAAAGCAAGGGGAACAATTTACAAGATTAAGAAAAATTGACACATCAACTCTTATGTGTTATGGCCATTTTTGCAAATCTTTGAGCTAGACCTTTTGAAATGGTTTCAATGGTTTGGAAATGTTCCTAACCTAATAAGAATCACTTTGGCGTCAAGAAAAATCAAATCAAAAAGAGAGAAATCAAGTAGTGAGAAAATCCCATTTTCACTCACATACACACTTAGCCAATTTTGCAAATCTTCAATCAAGGCCACTTTGGCTTGTGCCATTGTTTGCAAAACACTTATATATCAATAACACATCCATTTGAATCAAAGAAACCCAAATCAAAGCAAAGAAGAATTCAAATGCAACTTATATATGATAATGGTCATTTGGCCATTTTATATTATCTTACCCACTTTGAGCTCTTCTATTAAGAGATTCTTAAATCAAACCCTAACAACTCTTTGCACCTCATCCAAGAACTCATCAAGATGAACATTTTTAGTGTTGACCACTTTGACCAAAGCTTTGACCATTGCTCTAATTATTCAAGCCAAGATGCCACCTTGAAACAAATTCTAGATTCCCTCCACTATTTGAATTTTCACAAAACCTCTCCAAATTTCAAACCAATGCCACACATTATTGCCCAACATCATTTAGAACGCAACCATGCAGCCATTTGTCCAAAATTACACACAAGGGAGGTCATTGCTTTGGAGATAAGAAGTACACATAAAGTAAAAAGGGGGTACAATTCACTTTAATCATCACTTTCTCACTTTCTCTCTCTCTCTCTCTCTCTCTCTCTCTTTCCATCATTGATAGTACACCATTGTACTCTGAAAGCACCTCAATGAAGTGACACCACCTTGGCCATGATCACCACCTCAAGCATGCCACTCATTTGCATGTACCACATATGCTTTTCATTTTAATCAATGGTGCACACCTCTAGCCCTCTCCCACCTTGCACCCTGTGTCAAATACCATCATCACACCTCAACCAAGCTTGCAGCACTCATAGACCAAGAAAATGATGCAAAGAGGACCATGCCAAGCCCATGCCATTGATGTAGAGCTCACCATGCCACCACTTGTCCTCCTCCTTCTCTGAAGCCTATATAAACCCCGCCCCTCGCCTTGGACAGCCTCACAACACCCAGCAGCATCCCTTTCCTCCTCCTAGCGCCTCCCTCTCACCCTCCTCGTAGCTCACCGGAGCAAAAGCTCACCGGCGGCATCCCTCAAAAACCGCCCAGTTTTTCATCACCATAGCCACCGAGCCCTACACCAAAGTTGTAGCCCTTGAAAATACCTTTCCAACGCACATAACCACGCCTCAATCCGAGCTCCGAGGTGAGAGATATGGCCCCCGCAAGCTTGCAGCATCGGGAGGAAGACGACGGCCCAGCGCCGTCGGATCGTCATCCGACGATCTGCGCGCTCCGTGCGTGCCCGACGTGCATGCGCCATGCACGCCAGGCCCGGGCAGTAGCTGGGCCGGCCCACTTCGTTTCCTGCCCCCGTTTGATTTCAAATTTCGTTTAATTCTTTTTCAGTTAAATTGCTATCAGATGCTTTGCTAGAAATCAAATATCCCCAAATCTACTTGGCCATTTTTAGTGAATTTCATATGGTTGGAAAGCCTGTGAAATTATCTATCCAATGCCACTAGATTCAAACCAATATCTGTCGTATAATTAAAGTAGAAAAATAAACAAGACATGGACTTTTCTGACTTAGAATAATTATTAAAAATCAACCCTTTTGAATTTTGAGGTGATTCCACCTCTCATAATTCACTTTTCACAAACTCTAATTGTTTATGTAAAAATATGATATAGGTACTGTGTATGATCATGGGCTAGAAGCAAAATATTGGCTATGTAGTCAATACTAGTCCATTTAAACTATCTCAAATTTTAGGAAATTAAATCTATGAGGTGTAGTGATGCGTGTGGTTGACACGTCCGTTGGGAACCCCAAGAGGAAAGTGTGATGCGCACAATGGCAAGTTTCCCTCAGTAAGAAACCAAGGTTTAATCGAACCAGTAGGAGTCAAGAAGCACGTTGAAGGTTGATGGTGGCGGGATGTAGTGCGGCGCAACACCAGAGATTCCGGCACCAACGTGGAACCTGCACAACACAACCAAAGTACTTTGCCCCAATGAAACAGTGAGGTTGTCAATCTCACCGGCTTGCTGTAACAAAGGATTAACCGTATTGTGTGGAAGATGATTGTCTGCAGAAAACAGTAAAACAAGTATTGCAGTAGATTGTATTTCAGTATAGAGAATTGGACCGGGGTCCACAGTTCACTAGAGGTGTCTCTCCCATAAGATAAACAGCATGTTGGGTGAACAAATTACAGTTGGGCAATTGACAAATAAAGAGGGCATGACCATGCACATACATATTATGATGAGTATAGTGAGATTTAATTGGGCATTACGACAAAGTACATAGACCGCTATCCAGCATGCATCTATGCCTAAAAAGTCCACCTTCAGGTTATCATCTGAACCCCCTCCAGTATTAAGTTGCTAACAACAGACAATTGCATTAAGTATTGCGCGTAATGTAATCAGTAACTACATCCTTGAACATAGCACCAATGTTTTATCCCTAGTGGCAACAGCACATCCATAATCTCAGATTCACGGAGACATGAACCCACTATCGAGCATAAATACTCCCTCTTGGAGTTACAAGCATCTACTTGGCCAGAGCATCTACTAGTAACGGAGAGCATGCAAGATCATAAACAACACATAGACATAACTTTGATAATCAACATAACAAGTATTCTCTATTCATCGGATCCCAACAAACACAACATATAGAATTACAGATAGATGATCTTGATCATGTTCGGCAGCTCACAAGACCCGACAATTAAGCACAATGGGGAGAAGACAACCATCTAGCTACTGCTATGGACCCATAGTCCAGGGGTAGACTACTCACACATCACTCCGGAGGCGACCATGGCGGCGTAGAGTCCTCCGGGAGATGATTCCCCTCTCCGGCAGGGTGCCGGAGGCGATCTCCTGAATCCCCCGAGATGGGATTGGCGGCGGCGGCGTCTCTGGAAGGTTTTCCGTATCGTGGCTCTCGGTACTGGGGGTTTCGCGACGGAGGCTTTAAGTAGGCGGAAGGGCAGGTCAGGGGGCCACACGAGGGCCCCACACCACAGGTCGGCGCGGCCTTCAAAAATCCTCAGGCCGCGCCACCCTAGGGTTTGGCCGCCTCGTGGCCCCACTTCGTCTCCTCTTCGGTCTTCTGGAAGCTTCGTGGAAAATTAGGACCCTGGGCGTTGATTTCGTCCAATTCCGAGAATATTTCGTTAGTAGGATTTATGAAACCAAAAACAGCAGAAAACAGCAACTGGCTCTTCGGCATCTTGTTAATAGGTTAGTTCCAGAAAATGCACGAATATGACATAAAGTGTGCATAAAACATGTAGATATCATCAATAATGTGGCATGGAACACAAGAAATTATCGATACGTCGGAGACGTATGAGCATCCCCAAGCTTAGTTCCGCTCGTCCCGAGCAGGTAAAACGATAACAAAGATAATTTCTGGAGTGACATGCCATCATAACCTTGATCATACTATTTGTAAAGCATATGTAGTGAATGCAGCGATCAAAACAATGTATATGACATGAGTAAACAAGTGAATCATATAGCAAAGACTTTTCATGAATAGTACTTCAAGACAAGCATCAATAAGTCTTGCATAAGAGTTAACTCATAAAGCAATAATTCATAGTAAAAGCATTGAAGCAACACAAAGGAAGATTAAGTTTCAGCAGTTGCTTTCAACTTATAACATGTATATCTCATGGATAATTGTCAACATAGAGTAATATAATAAGTGCAATATGCAAGTATGTAGGAATCAATGCACAGTTCACACAAGTGTTTGCTTCTTGAGGTGGAGAGAAATAGGTGAACTGACTCGACATAAAAGTAAAAAGAATGGTCCTTCAAAGAGGAAAGCATCGATTGCTGTATTTGTGCTAGAGCTTTGATTTTGAAAACATGAAACAATTTTGTCAACGGTAGTAATAAAGCATATGAGTTATGTAAATTATATCTTACAAGTTGCAAGCCTCATGCATAGTATACTAATAGTGCCCGCACCTTGTCCTAATTAGCTTGGACTACCGGATCATCGCAATGCACATGTTTTAACCAAGTGTCACAAAGGGGTACCTCTATGCCGCCTGTACAAAGGTCTAAGGAGAAAGCTCGCATTGGATTTCTCGCTATTGATTATTCTCAACTTAGACATCCATACCGGGACAACATAGACAACAGATAATGGACTCCTCTTTTATGCATAAGCATGTAACAACAATTAATTTTTGCTCATATGAGATTGAGGATATTGTCCAAAACTGAAACTTCCACCATGAATCATGACTTTAGTTAGCGGCCCAATGTTCTTCTCTAACAATATGCATGCTTAACCATAAGGTGGTAGATCTCCCTTACTTCAGACAAGACGAACATGCATAGCAACTCACATGATATTCAACAAAGAATAGTTGATGGCGTCCCCAGAAACATGGTTATCGCACAACAAGCAACTTAATAAGAGATAAAGTGCATAAGTACATATTCAATACCACAATAGTTTTTAAGCTATTTGTCCCATGAGCTATATATTGCAAAGGTGAATGATGGAATTTTAAAGGTAGCACTCAAGCAATTTACTTTGGAATGGCGGAGAAATACCATGTAGTAGGTAGGTATGGTGGACACAAATGGCATAGTGGTTGGCTCAAGGATTTTGGATGCATGAGAAGTATTCCCTCTCGATACAAGGTTTAGGCTAGCAAGGTTATTTGAAACAAACACAAGGATGAACGGCGCAGCAAAACTCACATAAAAGACATATTGTAAACATTATAAGACTCTACACCGTCTTCCTTGTTGTTAAAATCAATACTAGAAATTGTCTAGACCTTAGAGAGACCAAATATGCAAACCAAATTTTAGCATGCTCTATGTATTTCTTCATTAATGGGTGCAAAGTATATGATGCAAGAGCTTAAACATGAGCACAACAATTGCCAAGTATCACATTATCCAAGACATTATAGCAATTTACTACATGTATCATTTTCCAATTCCAACCATATAACAATTTAACGAAGAAGAAACTTCGCCATGAATACTATGAGTAAAGCCTAAGGACATACTTGTCCATATGCAACAGCGGAGCGTGTCTCTCTCCCACAAAGTGAATGCTAGGATCCATTTTATTCAAGCAAAAACAAAAACAAAAACAAACCGACGCTCCAAGAAAAGCACATAAGATGTGACGGAATAAAAATATAGTTTCAGGGGAGGAACCTGATAATGTTGTCGATGAAGAAGGGGATGCCCAAGGCATCCCCAAGCTTAGACGCTTGAGTCTTCCTAGAATATGCAGGGGTGAACCACCGGGGCATCCCCAAGCTTAGAGCTTTCACTCTCCTTGATCATATTGCATCATACTCCTCTCTTGATCCTTGAAAACTTCCTCCACACCAAACTTAGAACAACTCATTAGAGGGTTAGTGGACAATAAAAATTAACATGTTCAGAGGTGACATAATCATTCTTAACACTTCTGGACATTGCATAAAGCTACTGGACATTAATGGATCAAAGAAATTCATCCAACATAGCAAAAGAGGCAATGCGAAATAAAAGGCAGAATCTGTCAAAACAGAACAGTTCGTATTGACGAATTTTATCGAGGCACCAGAGTTGCTCAAATGAAAATGCTCAAATTGAATGAAAGTTGCGTACATATCTGAGGATCACTCATGTAAATTGGCATAATTTTCTGAGTTACCTACAGAGAAAACAGCCCAGATTCGTGACAGCAAAGAAATCTGTTTCTGCACAGTAATCCAAATCTAGTATGAACTTTACTATCAACGACTTTACTTGGCACAATAAAACACTAAACTAAGATAAGGAGAGGTTGCTACAGTAGTAAACAACTTCCAAGACACAAAATAAAAACAAAGTACTGTAGTAAAAACCATGGGTTGTCTCCCATAAGCGCTTTTCTTTAACGCTTTTCAGCTAGGCGCAGAAAGTGTGTATCAAGTATTATCAAGAGATGGTGCATCTACAGCGGGATGCGGAGTTTTCTCAACCAGGCATAGTATATTAGATACATAAGTTTTAGCGTCCCCCTTTTCATTAGTCTTGGGCTTGCTACTCTCATCAAACAAATTTTCAGGAACAAGCCAAGCATAATTATTTTCTAGTGCATCATTCATCGCTAGGAGCTTACATGGTATTGGTGCTTTGATCTCCCCACCATCATTAATATTATTAGTGTACTTTATTCTATCCATATCCATCTTTTCAAGGAGACTAACAAAATTGGTATAAGAACCAAGCATATTATATTTAGCAAAGACCTTTCTAGCCTCTCTTGCTATACCACCAAATTCTCTAAGAAGGGTTTCTAAAACAAAGTCTTTCTTTTCCCCTTCTTCCATATCACCGAGTGTAAGAAACATGTGTTGGATTATAGGATTGAGGTTAACAAGTTTAGTTTCCATCATACGAACTAAAGCAGCAGCGGCAATTTCATAGGTAGGAGCAAGTTCTACCAAGTGTCTATCTTCAAAATCTTCAACGGTACTGACATGATTGAAAAATTCTTCTATATTATTTCTCCCAATTATAGACCCACGTCCTACCGGTATGTCTTTCGTGGTAAAATTAAAAGGAAACACGATGAATCAAGTAAAGTAAATGCAAGTAACTAATTTTTTTGTGTTTTTGATATAGCAAACGAGATAGCAATTAAAGTAAAACTAGCAACTAATTTTTTTTGTATTTTGATATAGTGCAGCAAACAAAGTAGTAAATAAAATAAAGCAAGACAAAAACAAAGTAAAGAGATTGGGAAGTGGAGACTCCCCTTGCAGCGTGTCTTGATCTCCCCGGCAACGGCGCCAGAAATTTGCTTGATGCGTGTGGTTGACACGTCCGTTGGGAACCCCAAGAGGAAGGTGTGATGCGCACAGTGGGAAGTTTCCCTCAGTAAGAAACCAAGGTTTAATCGAACCAGTAGGAGTCAAGAAGCACGTTGAAGGTTGATGGCGGCGGGATGTAGTGCGGCGCAACACCAGAGATTCCGGCGCCAACGTGGAACCTGCACAACACAACCAAAGTACTTTGCCCCAACGAAACAGTGAGGTTGTCAATCTCACCGGCTTGCTGTAACAAAGGATTAACCGTATTGTGTGGAAGATGATTGTTTGCAGAAAACAGTAAAACAAGTATTGCAGTAGATTGTATTTCAGTATAGAGAATTGGACCGGGGTCCATAGTTCACTAGAGGTGTCTCTCCCATAAGATAAACAGCATGTTGGGTGAACAAATTACAGTTGGGCAATTGACAAATAAAGAGGGCATGACCATGCACATACATATTATGATGAGTATAGTGAGATTTAATTGGGCATTACGACAAAGTACATAGACCGCTATCCAGCATGCATCTATGCCTAAAAAGTCCACCTTCAGGTTATCATCCGAACCCCCTCCAGTATTAAGTTGCTAACAACAGACAATTGCATTAAGTATTGCGCGTAATGTAATCAGTAACTACATCCTTGAACATAGCACCAATGTTTTATCCCTAGTGGCAACAGCACATCCATAATCTTAGAGGTTTCTGTCACTCCCTGCAGATTCACGGAGACATGAACCCACTATCGAGCATAAATACTCCCTCTTGGAGTTACAAGCATCTACTTGGCCAGAGCATCTACTAGTAACGGAGAGCATGCAAGATCATAAACAACACATAGAAATAACTTTGATAATCAACATAACAATTATTCTCTATTCATCGGATCCCAACAAACACAACATATAGAATTACAGATAGATGATCTTGATCATGTTCGGCAGCTCACAAGACCCGACAATTAAGCACAATGGGGAGAAGACAACCATCTAGCTACTGCTATGGACCCATAGTCCAGGGGTAGACTACTCACACATCACTCCGGAGGCGACCATGGCGGCGTAGAGTCCTCCGGGAGATGATTCCCCTCTCCGGCAGGGTGCCGGAGGCGATCTCCTGAATCCCCCGAGATGGGAGTGGCGGCGGCGGCGTCTCTGGAAGGTTTTCCGTATCGTGGCTCTCGATGCGGGGTTTCGCGACGGAGGCTTTAAGTAGGCGGAAGGGCAGGTCAGGGGGCCACACGAGGGCCCCACACCACAGGTCGGCGCGGCCAAGGGCCAGGCCGCGCCGCCCTAGGGTTTGGCCGCCTCGTGGCCCCACTTCGTCTCCTCTTCGGTCTTCTGGAAGCTTCGTGGCAAATTAGGACCCTGGGCGTTGATTTCGTCCAATTCCGAGAATATTTCATTACTAGGATTTCTGAAACCAAAAACAGCAGAAAACAGCAACTGGCTCTTTGGCATCTTGTTAATAGGTTAGTTCCAGAAAATGCACGAATATGACATAAAGTGTGCATAAAACATGTAGATATCATCAATAATGTGGCATGGAACACAAGAAATTATCGAAACGTCGGAGACGTATCATGTAGCACCTTATTTAAATCATTTTCTCAAGTGTTATGAACTAATGTGATGACCTCTATTGCTTAGGTTCATACTTTCTCACTTGAGGAACTTAAATCAAAATAGTAGTTAAATTACAATGGTTATTTAAATCACATGAGATGATGAATCTCATTTAAATCATTTTTCTCAAACAATAAGTGTGAAGTGTTGACCTTGGTCAACATGTGATCATACCTGGTTATTTGAGAAGATTAAATCTTAAGAAGATTCAATGAGAGGAAATTATTTTCTCCAAAGAACTACATAGAAACCCTAACTCCAATTTCAATGAGAGGAAATTATTGTCCTATTACTATGTAAGAAACCCTAGCATAATTTGTGAATAAATGTTAAATAGTGATGCTAGATCATTTGTGTGAGCCAATAAGGCTAATTAAGATTACTTAAGTGTTGTTTGGTGATTGTATCCTCGTATTCGTATTTTAGATGCTAGAACCGGAGACTATCAGGAGGAGGAGGTCTTCTACCAAGAGGAAGGAGAAGAGAACTTTGACCGCCACCTCAACCAAGGCAAGATAATACTCTTGCAAAGTGCAAAGCTCACCATGAGCAAGGCATCCCCCATTTATTTTATGTTCATGATCCTATTTCCCAGTTTTACTTTACAACCTTTACTTACTTTTGTTTTATCAAAGTATTTCTTGATTTATGTTTCACTTGGTTAGTAGTGGATTAGTACAAAAGTATCAAGGTTAGCCTAGAAGCAAAGCAAATTACTTAGCACCCCTCATACTTAGATGCTAGTGCTAAACCCTAAAAGTGACTACTCTAGTTGGGAACTTGTGAAATGAAATGACTTTGAAAACCTTGGAATGGTGAGTCATTCTATTGAAAGATTTTGAAGGTGAATATGACTTGTGAATGACTTGGTGAATTTTACAAAACTGATGGTTGGGTTCGGATGCGATACCATTCCAATTTTACTAGTACCCCCACAATACCTGAATCTGGGTAAGGCTTAGCTGGAAATTTATGTGTCTTAGTATGGGTTCCCTCTAAAACAAGCGTCATCGGGGTTATGCCGGAGGCTGCCTCTACAACAAAAGGAATGATGTGAAATGACGTGAAATGAGGTGAATGTCCGGCCCAAGCCCTGTGCAGTTCCCAGGCTGACTGTCTGTCTTCACTGGGAGGCCAAAGCTCATGGGGAGAGGTGCCTATACTAGGGTATGTAAATGAAAGGTTAGGATTGGTAGTTTGCGTACTGCGTACGATAAATCAGGGCCAGTTACCCCTGACGAACTATTGCAATTGTTGTGGCACAAGTGTACAACCTCTGCAGAGTTTAACCTATTCGAATAGCCGCGTCCGCGGTCATGGACAGTTGGAAAGGCCATACTGTTCCATCATCAGAACTTTTCTAAAAAATTATGTGTTGGACGATTATGTGTTGTAATGAATGATGTGTTGTGATATCAATCTATTATGTCTCGCAAAAACAATATTCCTGGGATTGCGAGGAATGGCATAATAGGCATCTGGACTTAAAATCCGGGTGTTGACAGAGGGGCCCGCGCCGCCCTAGTGTGTGGGCCCCTCGTCAGCCCTCTGACTCTGCCCTTCCGCCTACTTAAAGCCTTTGTCGCAAAAACCCCAGTACCGAGAGCCACGATACGGAAAACCTTCCAGAGACGCCGCCGCCGCCGATCCCATCTCGGGGGATTCAGGAGATCGCCTCCGGCACCCTGCCGGAGAGGGGAATCATCTCCCGGAGGACTCTTCATCGCCATGATCGCCTCCGGATTGATGTGTGAGTAGTTCACCCCTGGACTATGGGTCCATAGCAGTAGCTAGATGGTTGTCTTCTCCTCATTGTGCCATCATGTTAGATCTTGTGAGCTGCCTATCATGATCAAGATCATCTATTTGTAATGCTACATGTTGTGTTTGTTGGGACCCGATGAATATGGAATACTATGTCATGTTGATTATCAATCTATCATATATGTGTTGTTTATTATCTTGCATGCTCTCCGTTGCTAGTAGAGGCTCTGGCCAAGTTGATACTTGTAACTCCAAGAGGGAGTATTTATGCTCGATAGTGGGTTCATGCCTCCATTGAATCTGGGACAGTGACAGAAAGTTCTATGGTTGTGGATGTGCTGTTGCCACTAGGGATAAAACATCAATGCTTTGTCTAAGGATATTTGTGTTGATTACATTACGCACCATACTTAATGCAATTGTCTGTTGTTTGCAACTTAATACTGGAAGGAGTGCGGATGCTAACCTGAAGGTGGACTTTTTAGGCATAGATGCATGCTGGATAGCGGTCTATGTACTTTGTCGTAAAGCCCAATTGAATTTGACACTACTCATCATGGTATGTATGTGCATTGTTATGCCCTCTTTATTTGTCAATTGCCCAACTGTAATTTGTTCACCCAACATGCTATTTCTTATTGGAGAGACACCACTAGTGAACTGTGGACCCCGGTCCATTCTTTTACATCTGAATACAATCCCATCGCAAACATTGTTCTTTACTGTTCTTCGCATACAAACATCATCTTCCACACTATACATTTAATCCTTTGTTTACAGCAAGCCGGTGAGATTGACAACCTCACTGTTACGTTGGGGCAAAGTACTTTGATTGTGTTGTGCAGGTTCCACGTTGGCGCCGGAATCCCTGGTGTTGCGCCGCACTACACTCCTCCGCCAACAACCTTCACGTGCTCCTTGACTCCTACTGGTTCGATAACCTTGGTTTCTTACTGAGGGAAAACTTGCTGCTGTACGCATCACACCTTCCTCTTGGGGTTTCCAACGGACGTGTGCTTTACGCGTATCAAGGACATCCGTACCGGGACAACATAGAAAACAGATAATGGACTCCTCTTTAATGCTTAATCATTCAACAACAGATAATATTCTCATAAGAGATTGAGGATTAATGTCCAAGCTGAAACATCCACCATGATACATGGCTTTGGTTGGCGGCCCAATGTTCTTCTCTAACAATATGCATACTCAAACCATTTAATCATGACAAATCACCCTTACTTTAGACAAGACGAACATGCATAGCAACTCACATGATATTCAACAAAAGTGTAACAGTTGATGGCGTCCCCAGAAACATGGTTACCGCTCAACAAGCAACTTATAAGAAATAAGATACATAAGCGACATATTCTTTAACACAATAGTTTTTAAGCTACTTTCCCATGAGCTATATATTGCAAAGACAAGGAATGAAATTTTAAAGGTAGCACGCAAGCAATTTACTTTGGAATGGCAGAGAAATACCACATAGTAGGTAGTTATGGTGGACACAAATGGCATAATTTTTGGCTCAAGGTTTTGGATGCACGAGAAGCATTCCCTCTCAGTACAAGGCTTTGGCTAGCAAGATTGTTTGAAGCAAACACAAGTATGAACCGGTACAGCAAAACTTACATAAGAACATATTGCAAGCATTATAAGACTCTACACTGTCTTGCTTGTTGTTCAAACAATTTTACCAGAAAATATCTAGACTTTAGAGAGACCAATCATGCAAACCAAATTTCAACAAGCTCTATGGTAGTTCTTCACTAATAGGTTCAAACTACATGATGCAAGAGCTTAAACATGATTTATTTGAGAGCTCAAAACAATTTCCAAGTATCAAATTATTCAAGATAATATACCAATTACCACATGAAGCATTTTCTGTTTCCAACCAAATAGCAATAAACGAAGCGGTTTTTAACCTTCGCCATGAACATTAAAAGTAAAGCTAAGAACACCAGTGTTCATATGAACAAGCGGAGCCTGTCTTTCTCCCACACAAGGAATGCTAGGATCCGAATTTATTCAAAGACAAACAAAAATAAAAACATACATATGCTCCAAGTAAAGCACATAAGATGTGACGGAAAAAATATAGTTTCACTAGAGGTGACCTGATAAGTTGTTGATGAAGAAGGGGATGCCTTGGGCATCCCCAAGCTTAGATGCTTGAGTCTTCTTGAAATATGCAGGGATGATCCACGGGAGCATCCCCAGCTTAGACTTTTCACTCTTCTTGATCATATTATATCATCCTCCTCTCTTGACCCTTGAAAACTTCCTCCACACCAAACTCAAAACAATCTCATTAGAGGGTTAGTGCATAACCAAAAATTCACATGTTCAGAGAGGACACAATCATTCCCAACACTTCTAGACATTACCCAAAGCTACTGAAAGTTAATGGAGCAAAGAAATCCACTCAAGTAAAAGAGACAATGTGAAATAAATGGCAAAATCTGTCAAAACAGAACAGTCCGTAAAGACGAATTTTTTAGAGGCACTTAACATGCTCAGATGAAGAAGCTCAAATTGAATGAAAGTTGCGTACATATCTGGGGATCACTCATGAATTTTCGCAGATTTTTCTCAGTTTCCTACAGAGAGACATACTCAAATTCGTGACAGCTAGAAATCTGTTTCTGCGCAGAAATCCAAATCTAGTATCAACCTTACTATCAAAGACTTTACTTGGCACAACAATGCAATAAAGTAAAGATACAAAGGTATTGTTACAGTAGTAACAAGCACCTTGACTCAAATATAAAACAAAAATTGCAGAAGTAAAATAATGGGTTGTCTCCCATAAGCGCTTTTCTTTAACGCCTTTCAGCTAGGCGCAAAAAGTGTAAATCAAGTATTATCAAGAGATGAAGCATCAACAGAGGAGTTTGGAGTTTTATCAACTATGCATTGTATCTTATCTATGTAAGAAACTCCTCTTTCGTTACTCTTAGGCTTACTATCCTCCTCAAACAAATTTTCAGGAACAATCCAAGAAAAATTCTTTTCTAGTGCCTCATGCATTCCTAAGAGTTTATTAGGTATTGGTATTTTAATCTCCCCCTCACAATTGTCTTTATTAGTGTATTTTAGCCTATCTTTTTCCAACTTTTCAATGGTATTTGCAAAATTGGTATAAAAGTCAAGCCTCTTATGTTTAATAAAGACTTTCCTAGCTTCTCTAGCTACATCACCAAATTCTCTAAGAAGGGTTTCTAAAACAAAATCTTTCTTTTCTCCTTCTTCCATATCACAAAGTGTAAGAAACATATGTTGCATTATAGGATTAAGATTAACAAATTTTACTTCCAACATGTGTACTAAAGAGGCAGTAGCAATTTCATAAGTAGGAGCAAGTTCTACCAAGTGTATATCTTCAAAATCTTTAACTGTACTAACATGAGTGAAAAACTCTTCTATATTATCTCTTCCAATGATACACCCACGCCCTACTGATATATCTTTCAAAGTGAACTTAGGGGGAAACATGATGAAATAAATGGAAGGTAAATAAAGTAAATGCAAGTAACTAATTTTTTGTGTTTTTGATATAAAGAAAGTAAACAAGACAGAAAATAAAATAAAGTAAAGCAAGACAATAAACAAAGTAAAGAGAATGGATGTGAGAGACTCCCCTTGCAACGTTTCTTGATCTCCCCGGCAACGGCGCCAGAAAACAGTCTTGATGGCGTGTGATGCACACGTCCGTTGGGAACCCCAAGAGGAAGGTGTGATGCGCACAGCAGCAAGTTTTCCCTCAGAAAGAAACCAAGGTTATCGGACCAGTAGGAGATGAAGGCCACATGAAGGTTGTTGGTGAAGGAGTGTAGTGCGGCGCAACAGCAGGGATTCCGCGGGCGCCAACGTGGAACCTGCACAACACAATCAAAATACTTTGCCCCAACTTAACAGTGAGGTTGTCAATCTCACCGGCTTGCTGTAAACAAAGGATTAAACGTATGGTGTGGAGAATGATGTTTGTTTGCAAAGAACAGTAGAGAACAATGATTGCAGTAGATTGTATTTCAGATGTAAATGAATGGACCGGAGTCCACAGTTCACTAGTGGTGTCTCTCCAATAAGATAAATAGCATGTTGGGTGAACAAATTACAGTTGGGCAATTGACAAATAGAGAGAGCATAGCAATGCACATACATATCATGATGACTAATATGAGATTTACTTAGGGCGTTACGACAAAGAACATAGACCGCTATCCAGCATGCATCTATGCCTAAAAAGTCCACCTTCGGGTTAGCATCCGCACCCCTTCCTGTATTAAGGTGCAAACAACAGACAATTGCATTAAGTACTATGCGTAATGTAAACAATACAAATATCCTTAGACAAAGTATTGATTTTTATCCCTAGTGGCAACAACACATCCATAACCTTAGAACTTTCTGTCACTGTCCCAGATTCAATGGAGGCATGAACCCACTATCGAGCATAAATACCCCCTCTTGGAGTTACAAGTATCAACTTGGCCAGAACCTCTACTAGCAACGGAGAGCATGCAAGATCATAAACAACACATATATGATAGATCAATAATCAACTTGACATAGTATTCCATATTCATCAGATCCCAACAAACACAACATGTAGCATTATGATACGTCTCCGACGTATCGATAATTTCTTATGTTCCATGCCACATTATTGATGATATCTACATGTTTTATGCATACTTTATGTCATATTTATGCATTTTCCGGCACTAACCTATTAACGAGATGCCGAAGAGCCAGTTGCTGTTTTCTGCTGTTTTTGGTTTCAGAAATCCTTGTAAGGAAATATTCTCGGAATTGGACGAAATCAACGCCCAGGGGCCTATTTTCACACGAAGCTTCCAGAAGACCGAAGATGATACGAAGTGGGGCCACGAGGTGGCCAAACACTAGGGCGGCGCGGCCTGGCCCTTGGCCGCGCCGGCTTGTTGTGTGGGGCCCTCGTGTGGCCCCCTGACCTATCTCCTCCGCCTACTTATAGCCTTCGTTGCGAAACCCCCAGTACCGAGAGCCACGATACGGAAAACCTTCCAGAGAAGCCGCCGCCGCCAATCCCATCTCGGGGGATTCAGGAGATCGCCTCCGGCACCCTGCCGGAGAGGGGAATCATCTCCCGGAGGACTCTTCACCGCCATGGTCGCCTCCGGAGTGATGGGTGAGTAGTTCACCCCTGGACTATGGGTCCATAGCAGTAGCTAGATGGTCGTCTTCTCCTTATGTGCTTCATTGTTGGGTCTTGTGAGCTGCCTAACATGATCAAGATCATCTATCTGTAATGCTATATGTTGTGTTCGTTGGGATCCGATGGATAGAGAATACTATGCTATGTTGATTATCAATTTATATCTATGTGTTGTTTATGATCTTGCATGCTCTCCGTTATTAGTAGAGGCTCTGGCCAAGTTTTTACTCTTAACTCCAAGAGGGAGTATTTATGCTCGATAGTGGGTTCATGCCTCCATTAAATCTGGGACAGTGCCAGAAAGTTCTAAGGTTGTGGATGCGCTGTTGCCACTAGGGATAAAACATCGATGCTATGACCGAGGATGTAGTTATTGATCACATTACGCACCATACTTAATGCAATTGTCTGTTGTTTGCAACTTAATACTGGAAGGGGTTCGGATGATAACCTGAAGGTGGACTTTTTAGGCATAGATGCATGCTGGATAGCGGTCTATGTACTTTGTCGTAATGCCCAATTAAATCTCACAATACTCATCATATCATGTATGTGCATTGTCATGCCCTCTCTATTTGTCAATTGCCCAACTGTAATTTGTTCACCCAACATGCTATTTATCTTATGGGAGAGACACCACTAGTGAACTGTGGACCCCGGTCCATTCTTTTACATCAAATACAATCTACTGCAATACTTGTTCTACTGTTTTCTGCAAACAATCATCATCCACACTATACATCTAATCCTTTGTTACAGCAAGCCGGTGAGATTGATAACTGATACGTCTCCGACGTATCGATAATTTCTTATGTTCCATGCCACATTATTGATGTTATCTACATGTTTTATGCACACTTTATGTCATATTCGTGCATTTTCTGGAACTAACCTATTAACAAGATGCCGAAGTGCCGATTCTTGCTGTTTTCTGCTGTTTTTGGTTTCAGAAATCCTAGTAACGAAATATTCTCGGAATTGGACGAAATCAACGCCCAGGGTCCTATTTTGCCACGAAGCTTCCAGAAGTCCGAAGAAGAGACGAAGAGGGGCCACGAGGGGGCCACACCCTAGGGCGGCGCGGCCCCCCCCTTGGCCGCGCGGCCCTGTGGTGTGGGGCCCCCGTGCCGCCTCTTGACCTGCCCTTCCGCCTACAAATAGCCTCCGTCGCGAAACCCCCAGTACCGAGAGCCACGATACGGAAAACCTCCCAGAGACGCCGCCGCCGCCGATCCCATCTCGGGGGATCCAGGAGATCGCCTCCGGCACCCTGCCGGAGAGGGGATTCATCTCCCGGAGGACTCTACGCCGCCATGGTCGCCTCCGGAGTGATGTGTGAGTAGTCTACCCCTGGACTATGGGTCCATAGCAGTAGCTAGATGGTTGTCTTCTCCCCATTGTGCTATCATTGTCGGATCTTGTGAGCTGCCTAACATGATCAAGATCATCTATCTGTAATTCTATATGTTGCGTTTGTTGGGATCCGATGAATAGAGAATACTTGTTATGTTGATTATCAAAGTTATATCTATGTGTTGTTTATGATCTTGCATGCTCTCCGTTACTAGTAGATGCTCTGGCCAAGTAGATGCTTGTAACTCCAAGAGGGAGTATTTATGCTCGATAGTGGGTTCATGCTGCATTGACACCTGGGACAGTGACAGAAAGTTCTAAGGTTGTGTTGTGCTGTTGCCACTAGGGATAAAACATTGATGCTATGTCTAAGGATGTAGTTGTTGATTACATTACGCACCATACTTAATGCAATTGTCTGTTGCTTTGCAACTTAATACTGGAGGGGTTCGGATGATAACACGAAGGTGGACTTTTAGGCATAGATGCAGTTGGATGGCGGTCTATGTACTTTGTCGTAATGCCCAATTAAATCTCACTATACTCATCATGATATGTATGTGCATGGTCATGCCCTCTTTATTTGTCAATTGCCCAACTGTAATTTGTTCACCCAACATGCTGTTTATCTTATGGGAGAGACACCTCTAGTGAACTGTGGACCCCGGTCCAATTCTCTTTCCTGAAATACAATCTACTGCAATATTGTTCTACTGTTTTCTGCAAACAATCATCTTCCACACAATACGGTTAATCCTTTGTTACAGCAAGCCGGTGAGATTGACAACCTCACTGTTTCGTTGGGGCAAAGTACTTTGGTTGTGTTGTGCAGGTTCCACGTTGGCGCCGGAATCCCTGGTGTTGCGCCGCACTACATCCCGCCGCCATCAACCTTCAACGTGCTTCTTGGCTCCTACTGGTTCGATAACCTTGGTTTCATACTGAGGAAAACTTGCCGCTGTACGCATCACACCTTCCTCTTGGGGTTCCCAACGACGCGTGTTGAACGCGTATCAAGCAGCTTTTTCTCAGCGCCGTTGCCGGGAGATCAAGACACGCTGCAAGGGGAGTCTCCACTTCTCAATCTCTTTACTTTGTTTTTGTCTTGCTTAGTTTTATTTACTACTTTGTTTGCTGCACTAAATCAAAATACAAAAAAAATTAGTTGCTAGTTTTACTTTATTTGCTATCTTGTTTGCTATATCAAAAACACAAAAAAATTAGGTACTTGCATTTACTTTATCTAGTTTGCTTTATTTACTGTTGCTAAAATGGCCAACCCTGAAAATACTAAGTTGTGTGACTTCACAACCACAAATAATAATGATTTCTTATGCACACCTATTGCTCCACCTGCTACTACAGCAGAATTCTTTGAAATTAAACCTGCTTTCTGAATCTTGTTATGCGAGAGCAATTTTGCAGTGTTAGTTCTGATGATGCTGCTGCCCATCTCAATAATTTTGTTGAATTATGTGAAATGCAAAAGTATAAGGATGTAGATGGTGACATTGTAAAATTAAAATTGTTCCCTTTCTCATTAAGAGGAAGAGCTAAAGATTGGTTGCTATCTCTGCCTAAGAATAGTATTGATTCATGGACTAAATGCAAGGATGCTTTTATTGGTAGATATTATCCCCCTGCTAAAATTATATCTTTGAGGAGTAGCATAATGAATTTTAAACAATTAGATACTGAACATGTTGCTCAAGCTTGGGAAAGAATGAAATCTTTGGTTAAAAATTGCCCAACCCATGGACTGACTACTTGGATGATCATCCAAACCTTCTATGCAGGACTAAATTTTTCTTCACGGAATTTATTGGATTCAGCTGCTGGAGGTACCTTTATGTCCATCACTCTTGGTGAAGCAACAAAGCTTCTTGATAATATGATGATCAACTACTCTGAATGGCACACGGAAAGAGCTCCACAAGGTAAGAAGGTAAATTCTGTCGAAGAAACCTCTTCCTTGAGTGATAAGATTGATGCTATTATGTCTATGCTTGTGAATGGTAGGCCTAATGTTAATTCTAATAATGTTCCGTTAGCGTCATTGGTTGCTCAAAAAGAATATGTTGATGTGAATTTCATTAAAAATAACAATTACAATGATTCTAGGCCATATCCTGCTAATGGTAATTCTCATGGTAGATATGTTTCACCTAATGAAGAGAAGATGCTAGAAATTGAAAGATCCACTAAGAGCTTTATGCAATCACAATATGAGCAAAATAAATTGTTTACTAAAACAATGAATGAGCAATCTACCTTGTTGAAGAATATAGGGAATCAACTTGAAAATCTAAATAGGGAGATCTCGGGTTTGCAAACTAAACTTGCTAATGCTGAAAACCGAATCTCATTCATGTCTGCATCACAATCTTCTTTAATTAATAAAATGGCTGCTAAACCTGAGGATTTAGATGATAAAATTACTACTACAGCAAATGCCATCCAAGTTAGAATTAATGAGAATATAAGATTAATGGCTGAACTGCGTGCTACGTGGGATAGAGAAGAAAATGAAAAACTAGCTAAAGAGAAGAATGTAGCTAAAGTTTAGACCATTACCACCACTAGTAATGCTAATGCTACACATGTTGCTGCACCTCCTACTATTAATAATAAAAGAATTGGTGTTAGCAATGTTTCCACTTCTAATGCAAAGCGCGAGAAACTGCCTGAAACTGCTAAAACTGCTGAAACTGCCTGTGATAAAGCTGCTGAAATTTTTTCCAACATTGGGGATGATGATCCCATTGCTTTAGATTATAATGGTTTGAATTTTGATGATTGCCACATCTCTGAAGTTATAAAGTTCTTGCAAAAACTTGCTAAAAGTCCTAATGCTAGTGCTATAAATTTGGCTTTCACGCAACATATTACAAATGCTCTCATAAAAGCTAGAGAAGAGAAACTAGAGCGCGAAGCCTCTATTCCTAAAAAGCTACAGGATGGTTGGGAGCCCATCATTAAGATGAAGGTTAAAGATTTTGATTGTAATGCTTTATGTGATCTTGGTGCAAGTATTTCTGTTATGCCTAAGAAAATTTATAATATGCTTGACTTGCCACCGCTGAAAAATTGTTATTAAGATGTTAATCTTGCTGATCATTCTACAAAGAAACCTTTGGGGAAAGTTGATAATGTTTGCATTACCGTTAACAATAACCTTGTCCCCGTTGATTTTGTTGTCTTGGATATTGAATGCAATGCATCTTGTCCCATTATATTGGGAAGACCTTTTCTTCGAACTGTTGGTGCTACCATTGATATGAAGGAAGGTAATATAAAATATCAATTTCGTCTCAAGAAAGGTATGGAACACTTCCCTAGAAAGAGAATGAAGTTACCTTTTGATTCTATTATGAGAACAAATTATGATGTTGACACTTCGTCTCTTGATAATACTTGATACACACTTTCTGCGCCTAGCTGAATGGCGTTAAAGAAAAGCGCTTATGGGAGACAACCCATGTTTTTACCTACAGTACTTTGTTTTTATTTTGTGTCTTGGAAGTTGTTTACTACTGTAGCAACCTCTCCTTATCTTAGTTTTGTGTTTTATTGTGCCAAGTTAAGCCGTTGATAGAAAAGTTCATACTAGATTTGGATTACTGCGCAGAAACAGATTTCTTTGCTGTCACGAATCTGGGCTGTTTTCCCCTGTAGGTAACTCAGAAAATTATGCCAATTTACGTGAGTGATCCTCAGATATGTACGCAACTTTCATTCAATTTGGGCATTTTCATTTGAGCAAGTCTGGTGCCATTTTAAAATTCTTCAATACGAACTGTTCTGTTTTGACAGATTGTGCCTTTTATTTCGCATTGCCTCTTTTGCTATGTTGGATGAATTTCTTTGATCCATTAATGTCCAGTAGCTTTATGCAATGTCCAGAAGTGTTAAGAATGATTGTGTCACCTCTGAATATGTTAATTTTTATTGTGCACTAACCCTCTAATGAGTTGTTTCGAGTTTGGTGTGGAGGAAGTTTTCAAGGATCAAGAGAGGAGTATGATGCAACATGATCAAGGAGAGTGAAAGCTCTAAGCTTGGGGATGCCCCGGTGGTTCACCCCTGCATATTCTAAGAAGACTCAAGCGTCTAAGCTTGGGGATGCCCAAGGCATCCCCTTCTTCATCGACAATATTATCAGGTTCCTCCCCTGAAACTATATTTTTATTCCATCACATCTTATGTGCTTTGCTTGGAGCGTCGGTTTGTTTTTGTTTTTGTTTTGTTTGAATAAAATGGATCCTAGCATTCACTTTATGGGAGAGAGACACGCTCCGCTGTAGCATATGGACAAGTATGTCCTTAGTTTCTACTCATAGTATTCATGGTGAAGTTTCTCCTTCGTTAAATTGTTATATGGTTGGAATTGGAAAATGATACATGTAGTAATTGCTATAAATGTCTTGGGTAATGTGATACTTGGCAATTGTTGTGCTCATGATTAAGCTCTTGCATCATATGCTTTGCACCCATTAATGAAGAAATACATAGAGCATGCTAAAATTTGGTTTGCATATTTGGTTTCTCTAAGGTCTAGATAATTTCTAGTATTGAGTTTGAACAACAAGGAAGACGGTGTAGAGTCTTATAATGTTTTCAATATGTCTTTTATGTGAGTTTTGCTGCACCGGTTCATCCTTGTGTTTGTTTCAAATAAGCCTTGCTAGCCTAAACCTTGTATCGAGAGGGAATACTTCTCATGCATCCAAAATACTTGAGCCAACCACTATGCCATTTGTGTCCACCATACCTACCTACTACATGGTATTTTCCGCCATTCCAAAGTAAATTGCTTGAGTGCTACCTTTAAAATTCCATCATTCACCTTTGCAATATATAGCTCATGGGACAAATAGCTTAAAAACTATTGTGGTATTGAATATGTAATTATGCACTTTATCTCTTATTAAGTTGCTTGTTGTGCGATAACCATGTTCACTGGGGACGCCATCAACTACTCTTTGTTGAATTTCATGTGAGTTGCTATGCATGTCCATCTTGTCTGAAGTAAGAGAGATCTACCACCTTATGGTTAAGCATGCATATTGTTAGAGAAGAACATTGGGCCGCTAACTAAAGCCATGATCCATGGTGGAAGTTTCAGTTTTGGACAAATATCCTCAATCTCATATGAGAAAATTATTAATTGTTGTTACATGCTTATGCATAAAAGAGGAGTCCATTATCTGTTGTCTATGTTGTCCCGGTATGGATGTCTAAGTTGAGAATAATCAATAGCGAGAAATCCAATGCGAGCTTTCTCCTTAGACCTTTGTACAAAGTGCATAGAGGTACCCCTTTGTGACACTTGGTTAAAACATGTGCATTGTGATGATCCGGTAGTCCAAGCTAATTAGGACAAGGTGCGGGCACTATTAGTACACTATGCATGAGGCTTGCAACTTATAAGATATAATTTACATGATACATATGATTTATTACTACCGTTGACAAAATTGTTTCATGTTTTCAAAATCAAAGCTCTAGCACAAATATAGCAATCGATGCTTTTCCTCTATGGAGGACCATTCTTTTACTTTCATGTTGAGTCAGTTCACCTATTTCTCTCCACCTCTAGAAGCAAACACTTGTGTGAACTGTGCATTGATTCCTACATACTTGCTTATTGCACTTATTATATTACTCTATGTTGACAATATACATGAGATATACATGTTATGAGTTGAAAGCAACCGCTGAAACTTAATCTTCTTTTGTGTTGCTTCAATGCCTTTACTTTGAATTATTGCTTTATGAGTTAACTCTTATGCAAGACTTATTGATGCTTGTCTTGAAGTGCTATTCATGAAAAGTCTTTGCTATATGATTCACTTGTTTACTCATGTTATATACATTGTTTTGATCGCTGCATTCACTACATATGCTTTACAAATAGTATGATCAAGATTATGATGGCATGTCACTCCAGAAATTATCTGTGTTATCGTTTTACTTGCTCGGGACGAGCAGAACTAAGCTTGGGGATGCTGATACGTCGATAATTTCTTATGTTCCATGCCACATTATTGATGTTATCTACATGTTTTATGCACACTTTATGTCATATTCGTGCATTTTCTGGAACTAACCTATTAACGAGATGCCGAAGTGCCATTAGCTGTTTTCTGCTGTTTTTGGTTTCAGAAATCCTAGTAACGAAATATTCTCGGAATTGGACGAAATCAACGCCCAGGGTCCTATTTTGCCACGACGCTTCCAGAAGTCCGAAGAAGAGACGAAGAGGGGCCACGAGGGGGCCACACCCTAGGGCGGCGCGGCCCCCCCCTTGGCCGCGCGGCCCTGTGGTGTGGGGCCCCCGTGCCGCCTCTTGACCTGCCCTTCCGCCTACAAAAAGCCTCCGTCGCGAAACCCCCAGTACCGAGAGCCACGATACGGAAAACCTTCCAGAGACGCCGCCGCCGCCGATCCCATCTCGGGGGATCCAGGAGATCGCCTCCGGCACCCTGCCGGAGAGGGGATTCATCTCCCGGAGGACTCTACGCCGCCATGGTCGCCTCCGGAGTGATGTGTGAGTAGTCTACCCCTGGACTATGGGTCCATAGCAGTAGCTAGATGGTTTTCTTCTCCCCATTGTGCTATCATTGTCGGATCTTGTGAGCTGCCTAACATGATCAAGATCATCTATCTGTAATTCTATATGTTGCGTTTGTTGGGATCCGATGAATAGAGAATACTTGTTATGTTGATTATCAAAGTTATATCTATGTGTTGTTTATGATCTTGCATGCTCTCCGTTACTAGTAGATGCTCTGGCCAAGTAGATGCTTGTAACTCCAAGAGGGAGTATTTATGCTCGATAGTGGGTTCATGCCTGCATTGACACAGGACGGTGTGAGAAAGTTCTAAGGTTGTGTTGTCTTGTTGCCAATAGGGATAAAACATTGATGCTATGTCTAAGGATGTAGTTGTTGATTACATTACGCACCATACTTAATGCAATTGTCTGTTGCTTTGCAACTTATTACTGGAGGGGGTTCGGATGATAACCTGAAGGTGGACTTTTTAGGCATAGATGCAGTTGGATGGCGGTCTATGTACTTTGTCGTAATGCCCAATTAAATCTCACTATACTCATCATGATATGTATGTGCATGGTCATGCCCTCTTTATTTGTCAATTGCCCAACTGTAATTTGTTCACCCAACATGCTGTTTATCTTATGGGAGAGACACCTCTAGTGAACTGTGGACCCCGGTCCAATTCTCTTTACTGAAATACAATCTACTGCAATATTGTTCTACTGTTTTCTGCAAACAATCATCTTCCACACAATACGGTTAATCCTTTGTTACAGCAAGCCGGTGAGATTGACAACCTCACTGTTTCGTTGGGGCAAAGTACTTTGGTTGTGTTGTGCAGGTTCCACGTTGGCGCCGGAATCCCTGGTGTTGCGCCGCACTACATCCCGCCGCCATCAACCTTCAACGTGCTTCTTGGCTCCTACTGGTTCGATAACCTTGGTTTCATACTGAGGCAAACTTGCCGCTGTACGCATCACACCTTCCTCTTGGGGTTCCCAACGGACGCGTGTTGAACGCGTATCAATAACCTCACTGTTTCGTTGGGGCAAAGTACTTTGGTTGTGTTGTGCAGGTTCCACGTTGGCGCCGGAATCCCTGGTGTTGCGCCGCACTACATCTCGTCCCCATCAACCTTCAACGTGCTTCTTGGCTCCTACTGGTTCGATAAACCTTGGTTTCTTACTGAGGGAAAACTTGCCGCTGTACGCATCACACCTTCCTCTTGGGGTTCCCAATGGACGCATGCTGTACGCGTATCACATTACAAATAGATGATCTTGATCATGATAGGCAGCTCACAAGATCTAAACATGATAGCACAAGAGGAGAAGACAACCATCTAGCTACTGCTATGGACCCATAGTCCAAGGATGAACTACTCACGCATCAGTCCGGAGGCGGGCATGGTGATGTAGAGCCCTCCGGTGATGAGTCCCCGCTCCGGCAGGGTGCCGGAGGCGATCTCCTGAATCCCCCGAGATGGGATTGGCGGCGGCATCTCTGGAACTTTTCTCGTATTGTGGCTCTCGGTACTAGGGTTTTCGCGACGGAGAGAATATATAGGCGAAGGGGCAGAGTCGGGGGACGCTCGAGGGGCCCACCCCATAGGGCGGCGCAGCCAGGGGTGGGGTCGCGCCCCCCTAGGGTGTGGCCGCCTCATCGCCCCTCTTCGTCTCCTCTTCGGACTTCTGGAAGGCTCCGTGGAAAATAAGAACGTGGGCTTTTGTTTCGTCCAATTCCGAGAATATTTCCTGTGTAGGATTTCTGAAACCAAAAACAGCAAAAAACAGGAACTGGCGCTTCGGCATCTTGTTAATAGGTTAGTGCTGGAAAATGCATCAAAATGATATAAAGTGTATATAAAACATGTGAGTATTGTCATAAAACTAGCATGGAACATAAGAAATTATAGATACGTTTGAGACGTATCAATGACTCCGGAAACTTTCATCAAAGATCAAATTGATAGTTCTGCAGAGTTCGACTTCGAATAGGTAACAGTTCTGGTAATAAAAAGTCCGCGTTTAACTCTCCGAACAATGTTTTTGCTATTTTTAGAAGATATGAAAAATTACGAGATCGAATCGGAGCGGAGGAGACGCACGAGGGCGCGTCCCCACGTGGGGGCGCGGGCCCCACCCTGGCCGCGCCGCCCTATGGGGACGGCTCCTCGGAGTCCCTCTTCCACTCTGGTTCGACCTGGTACTTTCCTTCTGTCGTGAATTTTTTTGCTATATAATCCCCCAGACTCCCCGAGGTCTGTATATCGTTTTCTCGTCGTGTTTTGTTTCGAGGTGTTTTCTGCGAGGATCTGTTTTTGATCTAGAAGCACCATGGTCTCTAACAACAAGGGCAAGGGGCCTTTTGAGGAGGATATTCAAGACCCCGAGTTGAAAGAAGAAGTCGAGAGTGAAGATGAAGGAGAAGTGGAGGAAGACCAGCGTGTATACCCGCGTGCCACCGTCGCAAGCATCGGGGTGGTGGCAAACCCGTTCAACCGAAAGAGAAGGGCACGAATTAGCACCGGAGGAAAAGTCCCACGTCGCTTCCTAGCTCCAAGGACATCTCCTCCAGGCATCGACAACCCCTTCTACACTCTAATTCATAATAGTCAAATTGAAAGGATTCCCAAGGCACTATTGCCTAGTAGCTGGGATATGGATCGTTCTAATACTGCAGGAAGGATGAAACCTGAAGCTGAGGAGTGGGGAAACAACTCTAAGAGTTGGGACTCACCGTCTGACATACTTCTTAACCGCGTCGAGCACAACTCGGAGCTGATCCGCAACCTCACTTACGAGATTGATGAGCTAAAGGAGCTTGTTAAGAAGCTTATCAAGAATTCACCACCACCGCCGAAGGAGTAATTCATCATTGGTATTGGCACCCCCTTGGTTTGTTCCAAGCTTGGGGGAGTGCCGCGGTATCACATCATCACTATCTTTTACCTTTTTACTATCAAGTAGTGTCATATCATGAGTACGGAAGTTATCATATAAGATGGTTGCAGTGTGGAAGTATCTCTCTTTTAGTTGGTTATCTATGTATCCCTTGGTGTGAGTTATCGTTATGGAATATTAATGAGAAGTTTTATCATTTACATTGTGCACACCTTATTTTAGTTTGCAATTTCTGTTATATGATTGATCTTGTTGTTAGTATTGGTATCACTTTGGGAGCATTAAGTAAATCTATTTGGTTTTGGCAAACTTAACATTGGTCAACAACAACAATACTTTGAGGTTTAAGTAGAAAAGAGGGAAATACATGTAGATATATTATTTCATTATCTGTCTTTCTTGTTAGCTAATGAGTTTAGTATTCTGAAGTTAAAATTGTTTGTGCTTACAAGGAAGATGCATGATTGTTTCTATCACATGTATATTTGTTTGTTTCCCTCAACTCTTATGCTTGCTTCAAACAACCTTGCTAGCCAAAGCCTTGTACTGAGAGGGAATGCTTCTCGTGCATCCAAAACCTTAAACCAAACCTACGCCATGTGTGTCCACCATAACTACCTACTGTATGGTATTTCTCTGCCATTCCAAGTAAATACTTCATGTGCTACCTTTAAACAATTCAAAAAGTTAGTATCTCTTATTTATGTCAATGTTTTATAGCTCATGAGGAAGTATGTGGTGTTTTATCTTTCAAATCTTGTTGGACAGACTTTCACCAATGGACTAGTGGCACATCCGCTTATCCAATAATTTTGCAAAAAGAGTTGGCAACGGAGTTCCCAGCCCCAATTAATTAACTTTCATTAATAATTCTCTTCACATGTTTTGCCCTGATTCATCAGTAAGCAACTTAATTTTGCAATAGACACTCCTCCATGGTATGTGAAATGTTGGAAGGCACCCGAGGATTCGGTTAGCCATGGCTTGTGTAAGCAAAGGTTGGGAGGAGTGTCATCCATAAATAAAACTAAAGTACATGTGTAAACAAAAGAGAAGAGGGATGATCTACCTTGCTGGTAGAGATAACGTCCTTTATGGGAGCCGCTCTTTGAAAGTCTGTTTGACAAGGGGGGATAGAGTGCCCACTACCATTCGTTGACAACAACAAACACCTCTCAAAACTATACTTTTATGCCCTCTATATGATTTCAAAACTTAAAAAGCTCTAGCACATGATTTAATCCCTGCTTCCCTCTGCGAAGGCCTATCTTTACTTTATGCTGAGTCAGTAAACCTATTTCCCTCTATCTTAAGCAATCAATTGAGTTGTTGTGATCCAACCATTTATATTGTGATCTATTTAATCATGTCTTTTATTCTTCCTTGTTTAGTACAAATTTTATCTGAATGAATATGACTTTGAAGGTTATCAATGATTATGAGGAGATTGTCATGATTGAGTGCGTAAGTTCTGCCATATAAGCTCTAATATAAAGGCTCTACTCGAAAGATAAGTACAATCTATTAATTGTACTTTGACCAAGAACGAAGTTTGCCATCACCAATTATGATTTCTCGTGCATCTTTATTTGTGATTTCCCTCTACTTGTTTCAAGTTGAGTTATATGAGGAAGTTGTTCACTAGAATGTCTTGTGTGAATTAATGTGATGCTTCTTGTCCGTATTTCATTTATCGACTCTTCACTCCATAAACATGTGGTCTTGTTTACTGAGTTCAGTTTTGCTTGGGGACAAGCGAGGTCTAAGCTTGGGGAGTTGATACGTGATACGTCTCCGACGTATCGATAATTTCTTATGTTTCATGCCACATTATTGATGATATCTACATGTTTTATGCATACTTTATGTCATATTTATGCATTTTCCAGCACTAACCTATTAACGAGATGCCGAAGAGCCAGTTGCTGTTTTCTGCTGTTTTTGGTTTCAGAAATCCTAGTAAGGAAATATTCTCGGAATTGGACGAAATCAACGCCCAGGGGCCTATTTTGCCACGAAGCTTCCAGAAGACCGAAGAGAAGACGAAGTGGGGCCACGAGGCGGCGCCACAGTAGGGCGGCGTGGCCCAGGAGATGGCCGCGCGGCCCTAGCGTGTGGGCCCCTCGTGACTCTCCCGACTCTGCCCTTCCGCCTACAAATAGTCTTCGTCGCGAAACCCCCAGTACCGAGAGCCACGATACGGAAAACCTTCCAGAGACGCCGCCGCCGCCAATCCCATCTCGGGGGATTCAGGAGATCGCCTCCGGCACCCTGCCGGAGAGGGGATTCATCTCCCGGAGGACTCTACACCGCCATGGTCGCCTCCAGAGTGATGAGTGAGTAGTTCACCCCTGGACTATGGGTCCATAGCAGTAGCTAGATGGCTGTCTTCTCCTCATTATGCTTCATTGTCGGATCTTGTGAGCTGCCTAACATGATCAAGATCATCTATCTGTATTGCTATATGTTGTGTTTGTTGGGATCCAATGGATAGAGAATACTATGTTATGTTGATTATAAATCTATGTGTTGTTTATGATCTTGCATGCTCTCCGTTACTAGTAGATGCTTTGGCCAAGTTGATGCTTGTAACTCCAAGAGGGAGTATTTATGCTCGATAGTGGGTTCATGTCTCCGTGAATCTGGGGGAGTGACAGAAGCCCCTAAGGTTATGGATGTGCTGTTGCCACTAGGGATAAAACATTGATGCTATGTCCGAGGATGTAGTTATTGATTACATTACGCACCATACTTAATGCAATTGTCTGTTGTTTGCAACTTAATACTGGAAGGGGTTCGGATGATAACCTGAAGGTGGACTTTTTAGGCATAGATGCATGCTGGATAGCGGTCTATGTACTTTGTCGTAATGCCCAATTAAATCTCACAATACTCATCATATCATGTATGTGCATTGTCATGCCCTCTCTATTTGTCAATTGCCCAACTGTAATTTGTTCACCCAACATGCTATTTATCTTATGGGAGAGACACCTCTAGTGAACTGTGGACCCCGGTCCATTCTTTTACATCGATACAATCTACTGCAATACTTGTTCTACTGTTCTCTGCAAACAATCATCATCCACACTATACATCTAATCCTTTGTTACAGCAAGCCGGTGAGATTGACAACCTCACTGTTTCGTTGGGGCAAAGTACTTTGGTTGTGTTGTGCAGGTTCCACGTTGGCGCCGGAATCCCTGGTGTTGCGCCGCACTACATCTCGCCGCCATCAACCTTCAACGTGCTTCTTGGCTCCTACTGGTTCGATAAACCTTGGTTTCTTACTGAGGGAACACTTGCCGTTGTACGCATCACACCTTCCTCTTGGGGTTCCCAACGGACGCGTGCTGTACGCGTATCAAGCTCTTTTTCTGGCGCCGTTGCCGGGGAGATCAAGACACGCTGCAAGGGGAGTCTCCACATCGCAATCTCTTTACTTTGTTTTTGTCTTGCTTTATTTTATTTACTACTTTGTTTGCTGCATTATATCAAAACACAAAAAAATTAGTTGCTAGTTTTACTTTACTTGCTATTTTGTTTGCTATATTAAAAACACAAAAAAATTAGTTACTTGCGTTTACTTTATCTAGTTTGCTTTATTTACTATTGCTAAAATGGGTACTCCTGAAAATACTAAGTTGTGTGACTTCACAACCACAAATAATAATGATTTCTTATGCACACCTATTGCTCCACCTGCTACTACAGCGGAATTCTTTGAAATTAAACCTGCTTTACTAAATCTTGTTATGCGAGAGCAATTTTCTGGTGTTAGTTCTGATGATGCTGCTGCCCATCTCAATAATTTTGTTGAACTTTGTGAAATGCAAAAGTATAAGGATGTAGATGGTGATATTATAAAATTAAAATTGTTTCCTTTCTCATTAAGAGGAAGAACTAAAGATTGGTCGCTATCTCTGCCTAAGTATAGTATTGATTCATGGACTAAATGCAAGGATGCTTTTATTGGTAGATATTATCCCCCTGCTAAAATTATATCTTTGAGGAGTAGCATAATGAATTTTAAACAATTGGATACTGAGCATGTTGCACAAGCATGGGAAAGAATGAAATCTTTGGTTAAAAATTGCCCAACCCATGGACTGACTACTTGGATGATCATCCAAACCTTTTATGCAAGACTGAATTTTTCTTCGCGGAACCTATTGGATTCAGCTGCTGGAGGTACCTTTATGTCCATCACTCTTGGTGAAGCAACAAAGCTTCTTGATAACATGATGATTAATTACTCTGAATGGCACACGGAAAGAGCTCCACAAGGTAAGAAGGTAAATTCTGTCGAAGAAACCTCTTCCTTGAGTGATAAGATTGATGCTATTATGTCTATGCTTGTGAATGGTAGGACTAATGTTGATCCTAATAATGTTCCGTTAGCTTCATTGGTTGCTCAAAAAGAACATGTTGATGTGTATTTCATTAAAAATAACAATTATAATAATTCTAGGCCATATCCTGCTAATGGTAACTCTTATGGTAGATATGCTTCACCTAATGAGGAAAAGATGTTAGAAATTGAAAGATCCACCAAGAGCTTTATGCAATCACAATATGAGCAAAATAAATTGTTTACTAAAACTATGAATGAACAATCTACCTTGTTGAAGAATATAGGAAATCAACTTGAAAATCTGAATATGGAGATCTCTGGGTTGCAAACTAAACTTGCAAATGCTGAAAACCGAATCTCATACATGTCTGCATCACAATCTTCTTTAATTAATAAAATGGCTGCTAAACCTGAGGATATAGATAATAAAATTGTTACTACAGCAAATGCCATCCAAGTTAGAATTAATGAGAATATAAGATTGATGGCCGAACTGCGTGCTAGGTGGGAAAAAGAAGAAAATGAAAAAGAATATAATATAGCTAAAGTTTGGACTATTACCACCACTAGTAATGCTAATGCTACACATGTTGCTGCACCTCCTACTAATAATGGTAAAAGAATTGGTGTTGGCAATGTTTCCACTTCTAATGCAAAGCGCGAAAAACTGCCTGAAATTGCCTGTGATAAAACTGCTGAAATTTTTTCCAACATTGGGGATAATGATCCCATTGCTTTAGATTATAATGGTTTGGATTTTGATGATTGTCATATCTCTGAAGTTATAAAGTTCTTACAAAAACTTGGTAAAAGTCCTAATGCTAGTGCTATAAATTTGGCTTTCACGAAACATATTACAAATGCTCTCATAAAAGCTAGAGAAGAGAAACTAGAACGCGAAACTTCTATTCCTAGGAAGCTAGAGGATGGTTGGGAGCCCATAATTAAGATGAAGGTCAATGACTTTGATTGTAATGCTTTATGTGATCTTGGTACAAGTATTTCCGTTATGCCTAAGAAGATCTATAATATGCTTGACTTGCCACCATTGAAAAATTGTTATTTGGATGTTAATCTTGCTGATAACTCTACAAAGAAACCGTTGGGGAGAGTTGATAATGTTCGCATTACCGTTAACAATAACCTTGTCCCCGTTGATTTCGTTGTCTTGGATATTGAATGCAATGCATCTTGTCCCATTATATTGGGAAGACCTTTTCTTCGAACTGTTGGTGCTATCATTGATATGAAGGAAGGTAATATTAAATATCAATTTCCTCTCAAGAAAGGTATGGAACACTTCCCTAGAAAGAGAATGAAGTTACCTTTTGATTCTATCATTAGAACAAATTATGATGTTGATGCTTCGTCTCTTGATAATACTTGATATACACTTTCTGCGCCTAGCTGAAAGGCGTTAAAGAAAAGCGCTTATGGGAGACAACCCATGTTTTTACTACAGTACCTTTATTTTATATTTGAGTCTTGGAAGTTGTTACTACTGTAGCAACCTCTCCTTATCTTAGTTTTGTGCATTGTTGTGCCAAGTAAAATCGTTGATAGTAAGGTTCATACTAGATTTGGATTACTGCGCAGAAACAGATTTCTTTGCTGTCACGAATCTGGGCCAAATTCTCGGTAGGTTACTCAGAAAATTATGCCAATTTACGTGAGTGATCCTCAGATATGTACGCAACTTTCATTAAATTTGAGCATTTTCATTTGAGCAAGTCTGGTGCCTCAATAAAATTCGTCTTTACGAACTGTTCTGTTTTGACAGATTCTGCCTTTTATTTCGCATTGCCTGTTTTGCTATGCTTGATGGATTTTTCGATTCCATTGACTTTCAGTAGCTTTGTGCAATGTCCAGAAGTGTTAAGAATGATCATGTCACCTCTGAACATGTAAATTTTAATTCTGCACTAACCCTCTAATGAGTTGTTTTGAGTTTGGTGTGGAGGAAGTTTTCAAGGATCAAGAGAGGGAGATGATACAATATAATCAAGGAGAGTGAAAACTCTAAGCTTGGGGATGCCCTGGTGGTTCACCCCTGCATATATCAAGAAGACTCAAGCGTCTAAGCTTGGGGATGCCCAAGGCATCCCCTTCTTCATCGACAACATTATCAGGTTCCTCTAGTGAAACTATATTTTTATTCCATCACATCTTATGTACTTTGCTTGGAGCGTCGGTTTGTTTTTGTTTTTGTTTGAATAAAATGGATCCTAGCATTCATTGTGTGGGAGAGAGACACGCTCCGCTGTTGCATATGGACAAGTATGTCCTTAGGCTTTACTCATAGTATTCATGGCGAAAGTTTCTTCTTCGTTAAATTGTTATATGGTTGGAATTGGAAAATGATACATGTAGTAGTTGCTAAAATGTCTTGGATAATGTGATACTTGTCAATTGTTGTGCTCATGTTTAAGCTCTTGCATCATATACTTTGCACCTATTAATGAAGAAATACATAGAGCTTGCTAAAATTTGGTTTGCATAATTGGTCTCTCTAAGGTCTAGATAATTTCTAGTATTGAGTTTGAACAACAGGGAAGACGGTGTAGAGTCTTATAATGTTTACAATATGTCTTTTATGTGAGTTTTGCTGCACCGGTTCATCCTTGTGTTTGTTTCAAATAAACCTTGCTAGCCTAAACCTTGTATCGAGAGGGAATACTTCTCATGCATCCAAAATCCTTGAGCCAACCACTATGCCATTTGTGTCCACCATACCTACCTACTACATGGTATTTCTCCGCCATTCCAAAGTAAATTGCTTGAGTGCTACCTTTAAATTTCTATCCTCTACCTTTGCAATATATAGCTCATGGGACAAATAGCTTAAAAACTATTGTGGTATTGAATATGTACTTATGCACTTTATCTCTTATTAAGTTGCTTGTTGTGCGATAACCATGTTCCTGGGGACGCCATCAACTACTCTTTGTTGAATATCATGTGAGTTGCTATCCGTCTTGTCTGAAGTAAGGGCGATTTACCATGAGTTGAATGATTTGAGCATGCATATTGTTAGAGAAGAACATTGGGCCGCTAACTAAAGCCATGATCCATGGTGGAAGTTTCAGTTTTGGACAAATATCCTCAATCTCATATGAGAAAATTAATTGTTGTTGAATGCTTAAGCATTAAAGAGGAGTCCATTATCTGTTGTCTATGTTGTCCCGGTATGGATGTCTAAGTTGAGAATAATCAAAAGCGAGAAATCCAATGCGAGCTTTCTCTTTAGACCTTTGTACAGGCGGCATAGAGGTACCCCTTTGTGACACTTGGTTAAAACATATGTATTGCGGTGATAATCCAGGTAATCCGAGCTAATTAGGACAAGGTGCGGGCACTATTAGTATACTATGCATGAGGCTTGCAACTTGTAAGATATAATTTACATGACACATATGCTTTATTACCACCGTTGACAAAATTGTTTCTTGTTTTCAAAACCAAAGCTCTAGCACAAATATAGCAATCGATGCTTTCCTCTTTGAAGGACCTTTCTTTTACTTTTATTGTTGAGTCAGTTCACCTATCTCTCTCCACCTCAAGAAGCAAACACTTGTGTGAATTGTGCATTAATTCCTACATACTTGCATATTGCACTTGTTATATTACTCTATGTTGACAATATCCATGAGATATACATGTTACAAGTTGAAAGCAACCGCTGAAACGTCATCTTCCTTTGTGTTTCTTCAATGTCTCTACTATGAATTATTGCTTTATGAGTTAACTCTTATGCAAGACTTATTGATGCTTGTCTTGAAGTACTATTCATGAAAAGTCTTTGCTATATGATTCATTTGTTTACTCATGTCATTTACATTGTTTGGATCGCTGCATTCATTAGATGTGCTTACAATAGTATGATCAAGGTTATGATGGCATGTCACTCCAGAAATTATCTTTGTTATCGTTTACCTGCTCGGGACGAGCAGAAACTAAGCTTGGGGATGCTGATACGTCTCCGACGTATCGATAATTTCTTATGTTCCATGCCACATTATTGATGATATCTACATGTTTTATGCATACTTTATGTCATATTTATGCATTTTCCGGCACTAACCTATTAACGAGATGCCGAAGAGCCAGTTGCTGTTTTCTGCTGTTTTTGGTTTCAGAAATCCTAGTAAGGAAATATTCTCGGAATTGGACGAAATCAACGCCCAGGGGCCTATTTTGCCACGAAGCTTCCAGAAGACCGAAGAGAAGACGAAGTGGGGCCACGAGGCGGCGCCACAGTAGGGCGGCGCGGCCCAGGAGCTGGCCGCGCGGCCCTAGCATGTGGGCCCCTCGTGACTCTCCCGACTCTGCCCTTCCACCTACAAATAGTCTTCGTCGCGAAACCCCCAGTACCGAGAGCCACGATACGGAAAACCTTCCAGAGACGCCGTCGCCGCCAATCCCATCTCGGGGGATTCAGGAGATCGCCTCCGGCACCCTACCGGAGAGGGGATTCATCTCCCGGAGGACTCTACACCGCCATGGTCGCCTCCGGAGTGATGAGTGAGTAGTTCACCCCTGGACTATGGGTCCATAGCAGTAGCTAGATGGTTGTCTTCTCCTCATTATGCTTCATTGTCGGATCTTGTGAGCTGCCTAATGATGACCCACAAGTATAGGGGATCGCAACAGTCTTCGAGGGAAGTAAAACCCAATTTATTGATTCGACACAAGGGGAGACAAAGAACACTTGGAAGCCTTAACAGCGGAGTTGTCAATTCAGCTGCACCTGGAAACAGACTTGCTCGCAAGAGTTTATCAGTAGTAACAGTTTTATAACAGTAGCAGTAGTGAAATAACAGCAGCAGAGTAACAAAGACAGCAGTAGTGATTTTAGTAAACAGCAGGATTAAAATACTGTAGGCACGGGGACGGATAACGGGCGTTGCATGGATGAGAGAAACTCATGTAACAATCATAGCAGGGCATTTGCAGATAATAATAAAACGGTGTCCAAGTACAAAGCAATCAATAGGCATGTGTTCCATATATAGTCGTGCGTGCTCGCAATGAGAAACTTGCACAACATCTTTTGTCCTACCAGCCGGTGGCAGCCGGGCCTCAAGGGAAACTACTGGATATTAAGGTACTCCTTTTAATAGAGTACCGGAGCAAAGCATTAACACTCCGTGAACACATGTGATCCTCACATCGCTACCATTCCCTCCGGTTGTCCCGATTTCTGTCACTTCGGGGCCATTTGTTCCGGACAGCGACATGTGTATACAACTTATAGGTAAGACCATAAACAATGATTATCTTGATGAAACAATAACATGTTCAGATCTGAGATCATGGCACTCGGGCCCTAGTGACAAGCATTAAGCATAACAAGTTGCAACAATATCATCAAAGTACCAATTACGGACACTAGGCACTATGCCCTAACAATCTTATGCTATTACATGACCAATCTCATCCAATCCCTACCATCCCCTTCGGCCTACAGCGGGGGAATTACTCACACATGGATGGGGGAAACATGGCTGGTTGATGTAGAGGCGTTGGCGGTGATGGCGGCGATGATCTCCTCCAATTCCCCGTCCCGGCGGAGTGCCAGAACGGAGACTTCTGGCTCCCGCGATGGAGTTTCGCGATGTGGCGGCGTTCTGGAGGGTTTCTGGCGACTTCGACTTCTCCCCGTGCGTTTTTAGGTCGAGGCCGATAAGTAGTCCGAAGGAGGGCGTCGGAGGCCGGCCGAGGGGGCCACACCACAGGGCCGCGCGGGCCCCCCTGGGCCGCGCCGCCCTATGGTGTGGGGCCCTCGGGCCTCCACCTTAATTGTCCTTCTGGCTCCGTCATTATTCTGGGAAAATAGGGCCTTCTGCATAAATTCCGAGGATTTTCCCGAAAGTTGGATTTCTGCACAAAAACGAGACACCAGAACAGTTCTGCTGAAAACAGCGTTAGTCCGTGTTAGTTGCATCCAAAATACACAAATTAGAGGCAAAACAATAGCAAAAGTGTTCGGGAAAGTAGATACGTTTTGGACGTATCAACTCCCCCCAAGCTTAGCTTATTGCTTGTCCTCAAGCAATTCAGTTAACAACTGAGCGATAAAAGAACTTTCACGAACACATTTGCTCATATGATGTATATATTCTCATGCTATGGCTAATACTTAAGCAGTTCATAATGAGATACATGCAAATAAGATCATCTAACAACTATGTCAATCATGAAGAGGTACCAACAATTAATAATAAGCATCATGAATCATGTATATAAGCAGGATTGCAATGTTCATAAGAGAGTATGATAAAGTGGTATCTCGCTTGCCTGTATTTGATTGGCAAAACATAAATGCCCGGGCACCTCTGGAGTTCATAGAAAGACTAGAAGTAGTGATTGTCAAAAGATAAATGCATCAAAGTTATACCGCAATCAATCATATTTTGAGACAAGCATATTATACTAAGAATGACAGTTGTGCTCTCAAGATAGTGCTCAAAGAAATAATGGAGACACAACATAAAAGTAAAAGATTGACCCTTCGCAGAGGGAAGCAGGGATTAACATGCGCTAGAGCTTTTCATTTTTATAAAGACAGGAGTAAAATTATTTTGAGAGGTGTTTGTTGTTGTCAACGAATGGTAATGGGTACACCAACTACCTCGCCAACCGGACTTTCAAGAGCGGCTCCCATGAATTATTGCATATTTATTTGGCACTCCTTCCAACCTTTCTTGCACAAACCATGGCTAACCGAATCCTCGGGTGCCTGCCAACAATCTCATACCATGAAGGAGTGCCCCTTTTTTATTTTAGTTTTATTATGATGATGACACTCCCCCCAACCTTTGCTTACACAAGCCATGGCTAACCGAATCCTTCGGGTGCCGTCCAACAATCACAAACCATGGAGGAGTGTCTATTTAAGTTAATTAATTCGGGACTGGGAATCCCATTGCCAGCTCTTTTTGCAAAATTATTGGATAAGCGGATGTGCCACTAGTCCATATGAGAATCCGTCAAAAGTAAATGACAAGGTTGAAAGCTAAACACCACATACTTCCTCATGAGCTATGAAACATAAACACAAATTGAGAAGCATTTTGAAGGTTTTAAAGGTAGCGCATGAGAATTTACTTGGAATGGTTTGAAATGCCATGCATAGGTATTTATGGTGGACACTTTTGGAACAACTTGGTTTTCAGGTGTTTGGAAGCACGAGCAGCGTTCCCGCTCAGTACAAGTGAAGGCTAGCAATAGACTAGGGAGCGACAAATCAAGAGAGCAAAGAATCGTCATAATCATGCTTGCGGCAAAATAAATTAACGGAGGCATAAAAGTGATACAAGAACTCTGAAGCAATATAGATCATCGAGGCTTAATTGACTTTTTGTTCAGTCATATGCATGCGTGAGCATGTGCCAAGTCGATATGAATGAATTATTCAGAGGAGGATACCACAATGCCATACTTACTTATGAATAAAACAATGCAAGCAAACATCCATGACATGCTACTCATATTAATAGATTGGTGCTAAACATGAGAGATCATGAACTACTAGACTTTCTCAAATAACATATACCTCACATCAACCAACTAAGCATGCTCACATGGATGAGTATATGTACAAAAATGAAAACAAATAGAGTTCATACCAGCCTCTCACTACAATCAGATTGTCGTAGATCGTCATTATTGCCTTTTCACTTGTGTAGCTTGGATAATATGAAATGAAAACCACGCTCCAGCCACCGAAGACCATTGAACTCATAAAGAACTTTACAAACCAAAGAAGAACAGCAAATATTTTTGGTGTTTTTGTGTTTTGGGAAAGAAACAAAGCAAAAACAAGAAATAGCAAACTAAAAGAAACACAGAAAAGCGAGATGGCAGGAATCTGCCAAAACCTGACAGCAGTACAGAAATCGATTTTTACAAAAATCTTACGTTGCTCAGATCGAAAAGTGTTCAACTAATGAAAGTTAGATAACAACCTGGGGAACCTGCACAAAAATTGGCAGCTCAAAATGACGCTCTGGCTATTTTTGAGAATTTTTACGGTAATGTTCCAGAATCTGTTTTCAGGCAGCACTTCCCCAAATATCATCTTCCTCTCATTAGAAAACCACTCAAACGAACAAAACAAGTATGTGCAAGTATCCAGCAACCATAATATGCAAAGAATGAGTGATGCCGGTATACCTCCCCCCAAGCTTAGGCTTTTGGCCTAAGTGGAGTTCAATCCCATCGATCCCATGAAGTAGTGTCTCCGTAGTATGACGAAGATGGATCGTATTCCGGGTATGTGCTAGAAGAAGCACCCGGATACGTGACGGTGTGGTCGTAGGAGGCCCCGGCGTCCTTGGAGTCATGTTGCTGGTGGAAGTCTTTTATCTTCAAATGCTCATCCACTTCCTCCTTAGTGCACGACCATGATTGCCTGTCAATACTTAACAAACCTGGTTGGGGAAGAGGAATTTCTTTCTCGTCCCCATCAGAAAACAACATTCTATACACCATATTATCTAAAGTAGAATCAATGGTAACAAAATGATGACTCTTCATAGCAACAATATCAAGTTTCCTAGGGGCCAATGGCACATCATTAGGATCAATAGGAAGATTTAGATATGTTAAAACACGCAGTGCGATAGTTCCTCCAAAAATAGGCCCCTTGGTAGTCAGGCGGCGAGCAATAAGAGCACCAAGGTGATAAGATGTCTGACCAGTAAGTGCAATATTCAAGAAAGCAAGATGGTAACTAGAAATGTTGCTAGTGTTCTCCCTACCAAGAATGCTAGTAGCAATGTAGTATGCAAAATACTTAATGGCGGGGAGTTGAATGTTCCTTATCTTGCCACGCTGAATGGTGCGACAATCATCATCGGTAATCCCTCGATAGAGCTCCAGCAAGTCCCGGGGGTTGTCATCAATCCTACTTGCTGTACCTACAGGGGCAATATCCAATGCACGACAAAAATCCTTCAATTGCATAGTAATAGGATTACCATAGATCCTGAATGCAACCGTCGGCTCATATTGTTTGTTGTTGAACTGGAAACTCTCGACGAAGATTTTGGTGAGCATATAGTATTGCTCCCTTTCATCTCCCATATAGGTGGTTAACCCTGCCCTGTTGACAAGGGTGAAGAAATCCTCCAATATCCCTGCATTCCTAAGAAAATCATAGCATGGAAAAGACGAAGCATTAGGAGCCCCATTGTCCTCTTCGGGCGCGAAGCTAGGCGCGATGATGTCTTCATTGTATGATCGCCTAATCCGGGTGGCGGCCCTAGAAGGCCTCCCGGTGCTGGTTGTCCCTTTCTTGAACAACTCTCCTAAGTTGAACTTCTTCATAGCTTCTCTGAAATTTTTAACAAATGATATAAAATTTGATTTGGTGACATATAATTGAGGGAAAACTACCATAGGAACTTGCTAGAGTACTAATCATGCATCAGAACTAGTTTCTACCACTTAGAACAAGCATGCAAGCTCACTAAACATGTTACCTACAGCAGCAAAATATTCAAGATATACTCAACCAAACAAAATTCTACTTGGATGGGTGGAGGAGTCACATACCAAGGAGCAAATGTGCTAAATTTCAGCAGGAAATCTGGGCTGAGCAAAGAGATCGAGAAATCTGGAGCTCTGGAGCAAAAACGCGAGAGAGAGGAACTTGGTACGAGTTTTTTCGGGAGAAAGAAGGTGCTGGGAGAAAGAGATGACAAAGTGGGGTAAAGGGGGGCCCACACCACATGGTGGCGCGGCCACCTCCTTGGCCGCGCCGGCCTGTGGTTTGGCGCCCTCTGGTGCCCCACAGGTCATCCTCTGGTGCTCCCAGGTGCCTCGTCGAAAAATAGGACCAACGGTATAATTTTTGTGAATTTTTGAAAACTTTGAAAAATGCACATTTCTGGGTATTTAGTTTATTATTACTGGCCAGGAAAATTTTTGAAATCTTCAAATAACTAAGGAAACTTTGCAAACTAAAAGTGCTACAGCAACTAGAGCAAGTGGAGGAAGAAAGATATGTTGTTTACCTCCTCTATGCATATGAAAAGTATTCGTTAACAAGGTTGATCAAGTCTTGTCACCAAATAACTTTTTCATAGCATAAGAAGAAATAAACCTCAAATCAATCATGTTACCTTGAATTGTATTGATATGGATCCAATCACGAGAGTTTGATATTCTTCTTTAGGCTCATATATAGGACAATCAATAGTTCCCACTTTGATAGTTCTCACATTAGAAATAGTATTAACTCCACACGCTTTCTCAATCCTCTTGGGAAAATAAATGGTATGCTCCCTATCATCAACATTGAAAGTAACCTTTCCTTTATTGCAATCAATAACAGCCCCTGCGGTGTTAAGAAAAGGTCTCCCAAGAATAATAGACATATTATCATCTTCAGGCATTTCCAACACAACAAAATCAGTTAATATCAAGCAGTTAGTAGTAACTTGAACAGGAACATTCTCACATATACCAACAGGAATAGCAGTAGATTTATCAGCCATTTGTAAAGATATATCAGTAGGTATCAGCTTATCTAAGTAAAGTCTCTTATAAAGAGAAAAAGGCATAACACTAACACCGGCTCCCAAGTCACATAGAGCAGTTTTAACATAATTATTCTTGATAGAACAAGGAATAGTAGGTATACCTGGGTCGCCCAACTTCTTTGGTATTTTGCCATTGAAAGAGTAATTAGCAAGCATAGTGGAAATTTCCTCATTGGGGATTTTCCTTTTGTTAGTAACAATATCTTTCATATACTTTGAATAAGGAGGCAATTTAATAGCATCAGTCAAAGGGATTTGCAAGGATAAAGGTTTCATCCAATCGCAAAATTTATTATAGTGTTCTTCTTCCTTTGATTTTAGTTTCTTAGCAGGAAAAGGCATTTGCTTTTGCACCCAAGGTTCTCTTTCATTACCATGTTTCTCAGCAATAAAATCTTCTTTAGTGTACTTTTTATTTTTAGCATGCTTTTCGGGTTCTTCTTCAACCTCTTCTTTATCAGGAATATCATTCTTATCATTATCTTTATCATTATCATGTTCATTACCACTTTCAGTTTCAGCATCAGAAATAAAAATACTATTAGGATCATTAACAGGTTCAGAGGATTCTACAACATTTTTATGTTTCTTCTTCTTTTTCTTCCTAGAATGAGCACTAGGTTCAATGCGTTGAGAATCTTGTTCAATTCTTTTGGGATGCCCTTCAGGATATAGAGGATCCTGGGTAGAGACACCACCTCTAGTTGTTACTTCACAAGCATGTTTCTCTTTAGAATTATTCCCCAACAAGTCATTTTGCACTTTAGTGAGTTGATCAATTTGAGTTTGAATCATATGAAAATGTTTAACAAGCATCTTAACATCATTGGAGGTTCTCTCTACAATATCATGCAATTCACTAATAGCTCGAGAATTTTCCATTAAATGATTCTCTACTCTCATATTAAAATTTTCTTGCTTAACAATATAATTATCAAACTCATCTAAGCATTGTGCAGGAGGTTTTGAATACGGAATATCTTCCCTAGTAAAGCGTTGAAGGGAGTTTACCTCAATCATGGATGAAGGGGGAATTATCTCACATATATCTTCTATGGGAGGAAGATTCTTCACATCTTCAGATTTAATACCTTTCTCCTTGAGAGACTTCTTGGCTTCCCTCATATCTTCATCATTCAATTTAATTAAACCCCTCTTCTTCAATATTGGCGTTGGAGTTGGTTCAGGCGTAGTCCAATCATCATGATTCCGGCTTATTTTAGCCAATAATTCTTCAGCGTCATCCGGAGTTCTTTTCCTGAAAACACAACCAGCACAACTATCCAGGTATGCCCTAGACTCAATGGTTAGTCCACTATAAAATATATCAAGTAAATCATGCTTTTCCAAATCATGATCAGGCCGAGCTCTAATAAGAGAGCAAAATCTCGCCCAAGCCTCAGGCAATTTCTCTTCATCTCCTTGGTCAAAATTATAAATTCTCTGCAAAGAAATATGTTGAGCACTAGCAGGAAAGTATTTGCGGAAGAAAACATCAAGCAATTCTTTCGGACTTTTAATAGAATTAGGTGGCAAATTATTATACCAAGTTTTAGCGTCATCCTTTAATGAGAATGGAAAGATTTTAGCAACAAAGTAAGTACGCATCTTGACATCATCAGAAAACAAGCTACTTAGAGTAGATAACTCAGTCATGTGTTCAACAGCACTTTCTTTTTCAGTACCACAAAAGGGTGTTTTCTCAACAATAGCTATATGAGATAGATCAAGAGAAAAATCATAATCTTTATCCTTAATGTTTATAGGAGATGTGGCAAACTTAGGATCAGGAGACAGTTTATATCTAACAGCATGTTCTGCAAGCAACTTTTTAATTTTCCTTGCATCAGTAGTAGCATTGCATTTTTCAATAAAATCATCATTAAGCTCCACATAATCTTCATCAGGATCATCACTAAAATAATCAAGTTCAGGTGAATTAACAGGTGTAGTAGCATTAGGAGTTTCAGTATTTTCAATTTGTCTAGACCTAGCAATTGTAGCATCTAGAAAGGATCCCAAAGAACCACTATCATCAAGCACAACAGAAACATTATCAATATTATGAGAGTTTTCAGATTCAGCAGAAGTACCCGCATTTGAAGCATGCGGCGGTGAAACAAGTTTATCAATCACAGATGGTGAATCAAGAGCAGCAGAGGTATTCAGAATTGTACCTTTTCTTGTAGTGGATGGTAATATGGCGATCTTAGTATCGCGAGGTTTACCCATGATGGAGAATTTGCAGCGAACAGTATTAATCCAAGTGAACTTCCAAATAAAGCTATGCTCCCCGGCAACGGCACCAGAAAATAGTCTTGATGACCCACAAGTATAGGGGATCGCAACAGTCTTCGAGGGAAGTAAAACCCAATTTATTGATTCGACACAAGGGGAGACAAAGAACACTTGGAAGCCTTAACAGCGGAGTTGTCAATTCAGCTGCACCTGGAAACAGACTTGCTCGCAAGAGTTTATCAGTAGTAACAGTTTTATAGCAGTAGCAGTAGCAGAGTAACAAAGACAGCAGTAGTGATTTTAGTAAACAGCAGGATTAAAATACTGTAGGCACGGGGACGGATAACGGGCGTTGCATGGATGAGAGAAACTCATGTAACAATCATAGCAGGGCATTTGCAGATAATAATAAAACGGTGTCCAAGTACAAAGCAATCAATAGGCATGTGTTCCATATATAGTCGTGCGTGCTCGCAATGAGAAACTTGCACAACATCTTTTGTCCTACCAGCCGGTGGCAGCCGGGCCTCAAGGGAAACTACTGGATATTAAGGTACTCCTTTTAATAGAGTACCGGAGCAAAGCATTAACACTCCGTGAACACATGTGATCCTCACATCGCTACCATTCCCTCCGGTTGTCCCGATTTCTGTCACTTCGGGGCCATTGGTTCCGGACAGCGACATGTGTATACAACTTATAGGTAAGACCATAAACAATGATTATCTTGATGAAACAATAACATGTTCAGATCTGAGATCATGGCACTCGGGCCCTAGTGACAAGCATTAAGCATAACAAGTTGCAACAATATCATCAAAGTACCAATTACGGACACTAGGCACTATGCCCTAACAATCTTATGCTATTACATGACCAATCTCATCCAATCCCTACCATCCCCTTCGGCCTACAGCGGGGAAATTACTCACACATGGATGGGGGAAACATGGCTGGTTGATGTAGAGGCGTTGGCGGTGATGGCGGCGATGATCTCCTCCAATTCCCCGTCCCGGCGGAGTGCCAGAACGGAGACTTCTAGCTCCCGCGACGGAGTTTCGCGATGTGGCGGCGTTCTGGAGGGTTTCTGGCGACTTCGACTTCTCCCCGTGCGTTTTTAGGTCGAGGCCGATAAGTAGTCCGAAGGAGGGCGTCGGAGGCCGGCCGAGGGGGCCACACCACAGGGCCGCGCGGGCCCCCCTGGGCCGCGCCGCCCTATGGTGTGGGGCCCTCGGGCCTCCACCTTAATTGTCCTTCTGGCTCCGTCATTATTCTGGGAAAATAGGGCCTTCTGCATAAATTCCGAGGATTTTCCCGAAAGTTGGATTTCTGCACAAAAACGAGACACCAGAACAGTTCTGCTGAAAACAGCGTTAGTCCGTGTTAGTTGCATCCAAAATACACAAATTAGAGGCAAAACAATAGCAAAAGTGTTCGGGAAAGTAGATACGTTTTGGACGTATCACCTAACATGATCAAGATCATCTATCTGTAATGCTATATGTTGTGTTTGTTGGGATCCGATGGATAGAGAATAATATGTTATGTTGATTATCAATCTATGTGTTGTTTATGATCTTGCATGCTCTCCGTTACTAGTAGATGCTTTGGCCAAGTTGATGCTTGTAACTCCAAGAGGGAGTATTTATGCTCGATAGTGGGTTCATGTCTCCGTGAATGCAGAGTGTGAAGCCCCTAAGTTTATGGATGTGCTGTTGCCACTAGGGATAAAACATTGATGCTATGTCCGAGGATGTAGTTATTGATTACATTACGCACCATACTTAATGCAATTGTCTGTTGTTTGCAACTTAATACTAGAATGGATTCGGATGATAACCTGAAGGTGGACTTTTTAGGCATAGATGCATGCTGGATAGCGGTCTATGTACTTTGTCGTAATGCCCAATTAAATCTCACAATACTCATCATATCATGTATGTGCATTGTCATGCCCTCTCTATTTGTCATTTGCCCAACTCTAATTTGTTCACCCAACATGCTATTTATCTTATGGGAGAGACACCTCTAGTGAACTGTGGACCCCGGTCCATTCTTTTACATCGATACAATCTGCTGCAATACTTGTTCTACTGTTCTCTGCAAACAATCATCATCCACACTATACATCTAATCCTTTGTTACAGCAAGCCGGTTGATACGCGTACAGCACGCGACCGTTGGGAACCCCAAGAGGAAGGTGTGATGCGTACATCGGCAAGTTTTCCCTCAGTAAGAAACCAAGGTTTATCGAACCAGTAGGAGCCAAGAAGCACGTTGAAGGTTGATGGCGGCGAGATGTAGTGCGGCGCAACACCAGGGATTCCGGCGCCAACGTGGAACCTGCACAACACAACCAAAGTACTTTGCCCCAACGAAACAGTGAGGTTGTCAATCTCACCGGCTTGCTGTAACAAAGGATTAGATGTATAGTGTGGATGATGATTGTTTGCAGAGAACAGTAGAACAAGTATTGCAGTAGATTGTATTCGATGTAAAAGAATAGGACCGGGGTCCACAGTTCACTAGAGGTGTCTCTCCCATAAGATAAATAGCATGTTGGGTGAACAAATTACAGTTGGGCAATTGACAAATAGAGAGGGCATGACCATGCACATACATGATATGATGAGTATTGCGAGATTTAATTGGGCATTACGACAAAGTACATAGACCGCTATCCAGCATGCATCTATGCCTAAAAAGTCCACCTTCAGGTTATCATCCGAACCCCTTCCAGTATTAAGTTGCAAACAATAGACAATTGCATTAAGTATGGTGCGTAATGTAATCAATAACTACATCCTCGGACATAGCATCAATGTTTTATCCCTAGTGGCAACAGCACATCCATAACCTTAGAGGTTTCTGTCACTCCCCCAGATTCACGGAGGCATGAACCCACTATCGAGCATAAATACTCCCTCTTGGAGTTACTAGCAAAAACTTGGCCAGAGCCTCTACTAATAACGGAGAGCATGCAAGATCATAAACAACACATAATAGATTGATAATCAACATAACATAGTATTCTCTATCCATCGGATCCCAACAAACACAACATATAGCATTACAGATAGATAATCTTGATCATGTTAGGCAGCTCACAAGATCCGACAATGAAGCACATAAGGAGAAGACAACCATCTAGCTACTGCTATGGACCCATTGCCCAGGGGTGAACTACTCACTCATCACTCCGGAGGCGACCATGGCGGTGTAGAGTCCTCCGGGAGATGAATCCCCTCTCCGGCAGGGTGCCGGAGGCGATCTCCTGAATCCCCCGAGATGGGATTGGCGGCGGCGGCGTCTCTGGAAGGTTTTCCGTATCGTGGCTCTCGGTACTGGGGGTTTCGCGACGAAGGCTATTTGTAGGCGGAAGGGCAGGTCAGGGGGCCACACGAGGGGCCCAGACGACAGGCCGGCGCGGCCAAGACCTGGGCCGCGCCGCCCTAGTGTCTGGCCACCTCGTGGCCCCACTTCGTCTCCTCTTCGGTCTTCTGGAAGCTTCGTGGTAAAATAGGCCCCTGGGCGTTGATTTCGTCCAATTCCGAGAATATTTCCTTACTAGGATTTCTGAAACAAAAAATAGCAGAAAACAGCAACTGGCTCTTCGGCATCTCGTTAATAGGTTAGTGCCGGAAAATGCATAAATATGACATAAAGTATGCATAAAACATGTAGATATCATCAATAATGTGGCATGGAACATAAGAAATTATTGATACATCGGAGACGTATCACCGGTGAGATTGACAACCTCACTGTTTCGTTGGGGCAAAGTACTTTGGTTGTGTTGTGCAGGTTCCACGTTGGCGCCGGAATCCCTGGTGTTGCGCCGCACTACATCTCGCCGCCATCAACCTTCAACGTGCTTCTTGGCTCCTACTGGTTCGATAAACCTTGGTTTCTTACTGAGGGAAAACTTGCAGCTGTACGCATCACACCTTCCTCTTGGGGTTCCCAACGGACGCGTGCTATACGCGTATCAATACGTCCATTTTGCATCACTATTTTATATCATAATTTACTGTTATTCATTGATATATTTCATATTTAGAGATGATACTATGTTATTCCACCTATTTTGCATGTTTCATGATTATTGGAGAATTACTCACCGGAGTCAGGATTCTGCTGGAAAAAGCACCGTCAGGATACAATATTTCTGAAGATCAACAATTGACGGAAAATATACCGAAGCTCTTATTTTTCCAGAAGACAGAGCCAGCCAAAAGGGGAGGCCGAGGAGGGCCTCCATGGGCCCTCCCCATAGGCCGGCGCGGCCACCAGGCTAGGCGTGCCGCCACGTGGGGAGGGGGCCCACGACCCCCCGGCCATCTCCCTTTCGCGTACTTCATCTACCCGAAACCCTAAGGTGCAGAGGACGATCGAGAATAGACACAGCCGCCTCTGCGGGGCGGAAAAACACCAGAGAGAAAAGAGCTCTCCGGCAGGCTGAAATCCACCGGGGAAATTCCCTCCCGGAGGGGGAAATCATCGCCATCATCACCGTCATTGAGCTGGACTTCATTGGGATCATCATCATCATCTCCACCACCGACACCGTCATCTCCACCGGTGCACTTCGTCTCCGCTGTAACATCTAGGGTTGAATCTTGATTATTTCATAGGGGAAACTCTCCCGGTGTTGATTACTCCTTGTTATTGATGCTATTGAGTGAAACCGTTGAACCAAGGTTTATGTTCAGATTGTTATTCATCATCATATCACCTCTGATCATGTTCCATATGATGTCTTGTGAGTAGTTCGTTTAGTTCTTGAGGACATGGGTGAAGTCTAAATGTTAGTAGTGAACTATGTTGAGTAATATTTAGTGGTTTGATATTTAAGTTGTGGTGTTATTCTTCTAGTGGTGTCATGTGAACGTCGACTACATGATACTTCACCTTTATGGGCCTAGGGGAATGCATCTTGTATTCGTTTGCTAATTGTGGGGTTGCCGGAGTGACAACAACCTGAACCCCCGTTGGTATATCGATGCATGAGGGATAGCAGGATCTCAGAGTTTAAGGCTGTGGTTAGATTTATCTTAATTATTTTCTTGTATTTTCGGATGCTTGCAAGGGGTTTAATCACAATTATGTATTAGTCCTAGGAAGGGCGGTGCATTAGCATAGGTTCACCCACACAACACTTATCAAAACAATGAAGATTAATCAACTATATGAAGCGAAAGCACTAGACTAAATCCCCGTGTGTCCTCAAGAATGTTTGGTCATCATAAGTAAACAAACTGGCTTGTCCTTTGTGCTAAAAAGGATTGGGCCACTCGCTGCAATTATTACTCTCGCATTTTACTTACTTGTATTTTACTTATCTGCTATATCAAAACCCCCTGAATACTTGTCTGTGAGCATTTACAGTGAATCCTTCATCGAAACTCCTTGTCAACACCTTCTGCTCCTCGTTGGGTTCGACACTCTTATTTATCGAAAGTACTACGATACACCCCCTATACTTGTGGTTCATCAGACATCATCCTCTCCGTCAGCCCAGCGATTCTGTGAGGGTATTTTACCCTTATCCATTATTTTGGTAACAATGACACCGTTGCTAGAGTATTTGGACTAATACATGTCTATGAGATTATGCCCAGGTATTAGCCAAATAGGCATAATGGTGTATCAATGGAACAAGAAGGTAAAGGGAGACCCCCCACTTCGACAAAAATGGAGAAGTACTGTTCAACATCTGGCCGGTCACACGTCCGGCCAGACTGGCCGTGGCATCGGCGGGCCTGGCGCCGACCGGCCCCTGGACCGGTGCACACTGGACACCATCCAGGGGAGTTTTCCTCTTCGCCCGGTGCTAGCCCGGCCTGCCACCCGGTTTGGACCGGACTGGTCCGATCTCACGCCCGGTCGGACCGGGTTGTGGACGAGATGCCCCCGCGCGGACCGGCTCTTGCTCCGATGGCAACCGGAGGCATGTACTACGCGACCAAGACCCGCCCCGGTCATGACCCGGTGCCAGGTCCGGTTTGGACCGGACGGTCCGGCCTGTGGCCCGGTTGACCGGGCTTATACCTGGCCATGCGTAGCCCGGCCCGGCCCGAAATTCCCAGGCCAAGCTCGACCCGACCATGCCCGAGGGCCGGGCCTGGGCCATCATTTTGCGCGATTTAAGGAAGCGGCCAGGCCCGAGGCCCGAGGCCCGACGGGCTTTCCTTATGATGGGCCGGGCTTGGGCCAAGATTTCCGGCCCGACGATCGGGCCGGGCCGGGCCTAGCCAAGATTTTCCGCGTCGGGCCTTGGTCGGCCCGGCCCGAGGCCCGGCCCGTCCCGAGAAATGCTCAGGTATAACCGGGCTCCTAGAAGAATTGTTGAGCTGGACAAGTTGCAACAACCAGATTTCAAGTGACCATATAAATACCCCTTCTCCTACCTCTGAAAAATTAGGCACTACATTACAAACTGTTCTTGAGCTCTCTCTCTCTCTCTCTCTCTCTCATACTCCATTGATAGAAACACCAAAAGCCTCAGATCTCCCTCCTCCTCCACCCAAACTCGAATCCCTCCGAGGAAAAGATAGAGGAGGCCCTGATATATAGTTCCATCGAGCCAAATCTTGTTTCCCTTGTATTCATCGAGATACTTGCTCTCTAGGGTTCCTTGGAAACCCTAGGTGGGCAAAAGAGGTCCGGAAGCATCCGGGCTGTGGATTTGCTTTTGACAAGACTGTGAAGGTTTGGAGGCTACCTCAAAGTCTACCACAAGTGAGTGAGCTATTCCTTCGTGGGATAGGCTCTGGAGAATAGGGTGAGCCTTCGTGGCATGGGGGAATCCTTCGTGGGACCTCCACCCCTCCAAACGTGATGTACCTTCTTGCAAAGGAAGGGAACACATGAATAAACCCTCGTCTCTGTGTGCTATTGTTATCCCTAATCGAACTCTTTACTTGTGTTATATTTGCTTGTGAGAGCCTTCGTGCTCGAGTTACTTCTATCATCATATAGGGTGCCTCACCTAGTTTGCATTAGGCTCACCTTTATATTCCGCAAAGCCTAATATTGCAAAGAAAGAATTAAAATTTGTAGAAACCTATTCACCCTCCTCTAGGTTTACCATCTCTGAACTTTCAATTAGTATCAGAGCCTGGACTCTTTTTAAGGGCTTCACAGCCATAAGAGTGATATGGATAAACTATTCGAGGGTCTGCTTGAAGATTCTAACCTTTCGGTTAAGGAGATGAAATCCAGATTCTTAGCATATGAGGCTGAGAAAAAGAAGGAGGATGAAGTACAAAGCCAAATGGCACAAATGAGTGCGATGCTTAAGAACCTGACTAGTGGGACTTCGGTCCCTCCGGAAGGTTTCCATGAAGTCAATCATGACTACCCCAAAAACACTTCACCCATGCCTCATATAAAACATAGTGGGAATGTTCCCCATTTTGATGGAACTCACTTTTCTTTTTGGAAATCCTCTATGGAGTCTCATATTCGTAGCTGAAGTGTGAAGATGTGGGAGATCATCGTGAATGGTTATCGGAAGCCACAAGATCCCATTAGGCTAACCTCCACTGAGTTCTACAACCGCCAACTCAATGCCTCTGCATGTGACAAGATTAGAAGTGGCATCAACCGCAAGCTCCTTGATCAAGTCAATGACATTGACTCCGCTAAAGAGCTTTGGGATCGGATTGTAGTACTTCAAGAGGGAACCAATCTGATCCAAGGAGCTCTCTATGAGTCAGCAAAGACAGAGGCAACTATGTTCATGATTAGAGAAGGAGAATCCTTGGCCGATGCCTATGGAAGGCTTGGTGCTCTTGGAGTAAAGATCAAGGGCCTTGGATGTGAAAAATACAATGATGGTTTTGAAATGAATGAAGAATTCATAAAGTCCAAGGTCATTGCCATGATTGCTGTCAAACAAAAGGATACCAACCTTGCACTCAACTTGCAAATCCTTACCAAGCAAGCTGATCTGAATGCAGATGATCTAGTCTCCTATGTGGCAGCTAATGACAACATTGCCAAGACAGGAGAAAGGCTCATGGCGATGAACTGTGCTGATGGATCCTCACACAACCTTGATTTGAAGGCTAGAGCTGACCAAGAAAGAGAAGAAGCCTATGAGATCGAAGAAGATGAAGAGATGACTTCAACTAGTGACATCGGGACAATTTTTTCTTTCTTTGCCAAGAAGTACAAGAACAAGTTCCCTATGTCCTTCAATGAGAAGAAGAAGAGAACATGCTACAATTGTGATGAAGATAGTCACTTTGCAAATGAGTGTGCTTATGAGAAAAGGGTAGACAAGCCAAAGTTCATCAAAGGGGTCAAGCCAAGATTGAAGCCAAACCCAATCAATGAACGATATAAGAAGAACAAGAGAAGATCCTTTGTTGGGGCTGAGTACATTTCCGATGAAGAGGAAGAAGATGAGGAGAAGGAGGTTGGAGTGGCTGGTTTGGCTTTCTCCAAACCCGGGTCACTCTTCACATATGATTACTCCAAGGATTACTCCACGGAGTCCTCAACTCCGAATGATATTGGTTCTTCCTTCATGGCAAGAACAACTCATGATGTTGACTCCGATGACTCTCCCTCCTCTACGACCGTCGGCTCTTGTCTAATGGCAAGGGAAACAAAGGTAATGAAATCCCCACCTTCTCTATCTAGTGTTCTTGATGATGAAACTATTGATAAAGATGAAGAGGCTGTTCTTAAGGGTCTTTTCAACGTTAGATGCACCCTCCGGGGTGATGCTCTTGTCAAGTTAGATTTCTTGATGTACTCCCTCAATGAAAGGACCGAGTCCATTGAGGAATTAGAATTTCTCATGAAAGATGAGAAACAAAGATTCAACCTCCTAATACAAGAGTTGAAAAACGAAAGGTGCATATCTCAAGGCCTTAAGCAACAAATTGAAACTTTTGAATTAGATAAAGTTAAGGACCTAGAAACTATTGAAAGGGCTCAATTATTGGCCCAAGAGCTCGATGCTTCAAAGAAGGAGCTTGAAGTTGCTCATGCTTCTCTCACTAGGGATCTTGACCACCTTGAAAAAACTAACAAGCTTGCTAAGGATGAGCTCAAAAAACTTGGAGAGAACCATGCCCTACTCCAAGAAACCTACAAGAAGGCTCTTGGATCAATGAATGATCCCATTATTGCTGACAATGTTGCTAGTTCCTCCACCTCATTTACTTTTTTTTTGCAAGGACCACCTCATTTACTTGTGAGCATGCCAAACTTGTTGAGGAACATGTTCGTTTGCAAGAGGAACTATCTTTGCATGTTGAGACCAATACATATCGTGAATCCTTGGTGACAAATATGGTCTCAACTATCATCCTAATGAATCGGCTTGTGAGCAAGCAACTATTCTTGAGGAAGCTAGGTTGACAAAGGAACTAGCCAAGTTCACCACCGCCAAGAATAAGATGGGATTGGATGACCTTTTGAGTAAGGAAAGGTCAAACAATCAAAAGTATGGACTTGGGTATGCTCCCAAGCCCTACAAGAAGAACAACTATAAGAACGAGAAACCCGCTCAAGAGAAGAACAAGAAGGTCACTAATATTGGCAAAGCCTCAAAGGGAAAAGCCACTAGTGGTGACCGCACGGGATCTAACAATCACTATGGTTTATTTGTTGATTATTATGGTGATGTTTATGCTAAATATGTTGGCCCTCGTAATGGCTATGCTTATAGAGGGTACTCAATTTGGGTACCAAAAGATCTTGTTGCCATTACAAAGGAACCATTAATCGATGGGTTCCTAAAACCTCTACTTGATTTTGTAGGGGTATTCCCCCGGTGGTCCAAAATGGGTGTTTGATAGTGGATGCACCAATCATATGACCGGAGGAAGAGGTGTGCTTGACCAATTCATAGAAGATGTTAATAAAAAGTCAAGCATCACCTTTATGACAATTCAAAGGGAAAGGTACTTGGGTATGGCAAGGTGGAAATCTCTAAGGACTTGTGCCTTGAGACGGTCATGCTTGTGGAATCCCTTGGCTATAATTTGCTTTCTATATATCACCTTGCAGATGCTGGCTATAATTCATATTTTACTAATTATTGTGTGAAAGTCGTTAGGAGTGATAACCTCAAATTGGTCCTTGTTGGATATGTGGAGAACAACCTTTACGTGGTTGACCTCTCGAAAAAGAGCCCCTCTCTCTCCACATGTCTAATGGCGGCCAAACATGACGAAGGTTGGCTGTGCCATCGCCGCCTTGGTCATGTCAATATGAGAAATCTTAAACAACTCCTAAAGGGTGAGCACATTGTTGGACGACTAACCGGCATTTCTTCTGAGAAATATCGTGTATGCAGTGCATGTGTAGTTGGAAAGCAACTCAAGAAGAGTCATCAGTATTGCCACCATGTCTAGGCCTTTGGAGCTCCTTCACTTAGATCTCTTTGGGCCATCACATTATGATACTCTTGGTGGGAGCAAGTACGAACTGTTCATTGTTGATGATTACTCAAGATACTCTTGGGTCTTTCTCCTTAAGTCTAAGGATGAGACCTATAGAGAGTTCATCACCTTCGCCAAGAAGGCTCAACGTATGTATGAATCTGAGATCAAGGCGATAAGGACCGACAATGGCACCGAGTTCAAGAACTACACTATGCACGAGTTTGTTGATGATGAGGGCATCAAGCATGAGTTTTCAGCTCCATACACCCCTCAACAAAATGGTGTTGTTGAAAGGAAGAACCGGACTATTATTGAGATGGCAAAAACTATGTTGAGTGAATTCAATTCACCCCATAACTTTCGAAACTACATTCGTGTCTTTGGATGCAAATGTCTTGTTAAGAACAATAAAGGGAAGCTCGGTAAATTTGAAACTAGAACTATAGAGGGCACATTTGTTGGATATGCGGAGAACTCCCACACCTATAGATACTACAACAAGTCCATAGTTAGTCTCCAAAATACTCACAGTCTACCAAAAGTTAGCCCCAAAATCCTATATACCAATTTCTAGATACTAGAATAGATTTCCGTCATAGAGACTATCATCATCACAAGCCAGAGCTGTCAAGAGCTGGGTAAAACTACCAATGACATTGTATTCTTCATGCACCACAATTGCTCCTTTCTTGCTGCCATCATTCTCCACTTCTACATGAGGTTGTACAACATCATTCTTCACTTCTACATGAGGTTGTACAACATCATTCTTCTTTTGTTTCTGCTAATGAAAAATCACATAATCAGCGTACCGTGTACAAGAATGATAGTATCATGTATTAATTTCTAGATTGCAACATACCTTTACTCCTTTTGTTGATGTGGAAGATTTAGTTGACTTGCGCTTTCCCTTCTGCAACTTATCAATCCAACTTTTGGCTCTCTTTGAGTTTTTGGATTGAACCTCCTTTTTCTTTAGTTGTGCGGCATTCAGAAAATTGGTTGTTTGTTGCACAACATTTTGGTCAACATTTTCTTGTCCATTGCTTGGTTCATTTGTAGGAGTAGAAGATGCATTGAGTTTATCCTCCAACTGTGGAGAAACGGAATCAAGTGCATTTTCTAACAACAAACAACATTCTTCAGAGCTGGCTATTTTTTTGGCCAAAGTGAGAAATTTATGGGATAGATTCTTGTATCGAAGCATAGCTTCTAGTTTTGGATTTTCTACCACATTTCTTCCTTGCCTATCCAATATACTTCCTTTTTGTGCTTCTCTAGTCCTTCTCTTTAACACATAGTGTGATGGTAATGTCTTTATATTCATCAAGTCAAGCACTTTCAGACCATGTGCACACAATATTCATGTCCTCTCGAAGATTCCACAAGTACATGAAACTGTTTGGGCCAAAGGATCACCGATGACTATGCGCTCTTGCTCAAATGTTCCATCCAAGCTCACAATAGAAACAACATATTTGTTATTTCCATCCAATGCTTTGGCGCAAGCAGCCATGGATCTTTCATATTCACTTTGAAAAGTTTCAAAAATAACCGGAGTGTACACTTTGCTTGCTTCCACCAACATAAGTGTGGCCATTTTGATCCTTCGTATGTTCTTCCTTGCCTCAAATTCAGATTCTAGTTCCTTACTTATTTTTACTTCCACTGTCCTCTCAAAATGCTTCAAAAACCGAACTATATGAAAATCCGATTTCAAATGGTTCTTCAATGCATTGTTGAAGCTCTCACTTAGTTGTGTACTTCGTACTCCCAAACTGAAAACATTTCTCATATAGCATTCGACCCATTTTTCTTTCAACTTGTAGATACTATCTAACCAAGTTTGCTTATGCACTTTGCATCTCATATTATCAAATGCTTCTTGAAATGTTGTCTTGTCCTCAAAGCCATACATACAAGCACTAAAATTGGAGAGGATATGAGATTCTTCATCTTCGCCTTCAACTTCACCTTCATCTTTCTCTCCGTCCTTCACGGGAGATAAATGTTTGACGACATTCTGCATTACGTGAAAGGTGCACAATCCATGGTATGATTCTGTGAATACTTTCTCTATAGCCTTCCCCATTGCTGCATCTTGATCGGTGTAAATAGTTTTGGGTTGTCTTCCATTATGGGCAGCTAGAAATGTCTCAAAAAGCCATATGAATGAGTCCTTTGTTTCATCCAACAATAGTGCGGCACCAAAGATAGTTGTTTCTCTAAACTGATTGAGCCCAAGAAAAACCCCGAATGACCTATATTCTTTGTTTGTGCCAAAAGTAGTATCAAACGTCATAACATCACCAAAGTGTGCATAGTCAATGATCATTTTAGTATCAACCCAGAATATGTGGGTAATATGCTCCTCACAATCATATTGCAGTTCATATTGGAATGATGGGTTCTCAACGATTTTGTCATGAAAATACTTCAGCATGCTACCGGCTTGTCCAAAAGCCAACTCTCGTTGTCGCTTGCACCGTAGATGATTCTTATGGTCACGACAAGTGCAGGTGAGGTTTAGTGGCCCACCAACTTGAAGACAAGCCAAGTCATGTGCAGCTTTTGGCCTAATTCCAGCATTATCGGCGGTTTCTATTTCAAAAGCTTGAAGTTCCGAAATTTTCCTTTGTGATGCCATCAAGTGTCGGGTTTGCGGCAAATGAAGTAAGTGATTATGTTGTAGCACAACTTTGATGACTTCATAATTTCCAGTCATCCGATCCAATGAAACAATTATTCTGAGCATCACACTTTGTCCTCATTTCAGCTCTAAAAAGCTTGGCACATGATCAATTTGCCCTTTTTTTCGAACGCCCTCGTTGGAACAAACATATTTGCATGAAGTCGCTTTACCATCAATTTTTTCTCAAATTAGTGTTTCTTTTCCTCACATCAAAGCCTGCTCGACCTCCATATGCTAGCCAAAACTGCCAAGCATCATCTGGAGTTTTGAATCTCAAACCAACTTTAGGTATCCACTTATCAGTCATTGCTTCCCTCTCACACAACAGAATATTCAAATTCAGTCAAATTGGAGTAACACAGACAACACCCAAATGCATAGTTTATCACTCAAATTCTGCAAAATTTCAGATCAACATAACAAATTACTCTTTGATTCAACTAAAAATCAAGACTGCACACTATTTACGGATATAAATCACAATACAAAAAATTGGTAGATTACCTCTTGGTGGCCAGCTTCAAAAACTGAATCCACGGACTGATCCTTGAGGGCTTCGCGTTGAAGATCATCAGGACGGCCGCGGTGGTGCTGCCCTCCTCCGGGGCGCCGCGAAGACCATCTGGTTTGGCGCCGGCAGCCTCCGCGGCGGCGCTGCACGCCGACCCCTTCTTCTCCGCCGCGAGGAAATCTTCTCAACCCAGTAGCGGCGCGGCTCCCCTCCACTTCTCCCGCCGGAGCCCTGCTTCTCCGCCGCGACGGCCCGTTCTCTCCTCTGCAGCGGCGCGGCGGGAACGACCGAGCTGAATCGAGAAGGCCCGCGAAAAGTCTCAATCTTGCCCGCTCTCGAGGGAAAAGCAGCGAGGCGCTGTAGCTGGTCCGCCTTTGCTTTGTTTCAGCCGTTGGATGGCCAGTGGACGCCGGATGAGAGGGGGCCAGGCACGTTGTGACTTGCTGTTCACAAGTCACTGAATCCCCGTCCGTCGTCTCCACTGCCGTGAGGTGGGTCCGGACATACCAAGCCGACCCGACCCGACCCGAGCCACCACGGCGTGCTCTAGAACTGACGCCTCAATTCCCCACCCCCAACCCTCACCGGCATCCGCCGTTCCTCGCCGCTATATATCCGCCCCGGCGCCATTTTTTTTTGGCTATTCGAGTTTGAGGTAAGAGCTTTCTTTCCATCCGGTGATTAGTTGAACCCCCTTTTTGGTCGCGATGGAGTGATTTCTGAAACCCTTTTCTTGCGATAAAGCGATTTCTTTTGATCACAGTCTAGACCAGATCCGCGCTGCGCTAGTGCTGAACCCCTTCTCTTGATCTGTAGCTCCTCCTCTAGGCCGGAGAGATGAAGAACAAGCGAGGAGGCGTGCGCACGAGAAGCTCGTACAAAAAGCAAAAGGCTGGCACAGGCGACGGAGGTGAGCCGCCGATTCTCAATTTCGGTACTTTTTTTTTTTCCTTCTCGCACGATCGATTTATTATATATAGCCACATATAATATAATGCTTTACTGAAACAAGGAACTTCGTGTCCGGACCCGGACAATCCTTTCGAAGAGGAATTCGGCAGCTCAAGCGATTCCGGCCAAGGTGTCTGGGCGGAACTGAGCGAAGGAGTCACGTCCAACTTAGCAAACACTGTTGTATCGATCGCTTCATTCGATGAAGGTGATTATACACAATCAGCCCTGGATATATATTTCCATCTAATACATTGTCGCTAGTCCATGATTGAAAATGTCATCTTGTGTAGCAGGAGACGTGATGTTCTTTGCATGTACGGGCATAATTATAAAAAACGACCCAGAGACTAAGATGACGAGCTTTCTGACTTCATTAAGTTTGGCTAGATCTATTGAAGATGACAGCAAGATCTTTCACAACATGACGGTTGGAACTGCCAAATTGTTTTTTTTTGTTGCTCTCTATTGCTTGCTTTTTGACATATGTACTTGTTGTCTGGCTTTATCGTCGCAGATTCAAGTGCGCCTTCCAGATAACAATCTTGAGCTGGGATGGTTGAACTTCTGGGATTTACAACACAACCTTGCTGTTATCAACATACCTCGCTTCCATACTCTTCAAGTAGCCTGTCTAGATAATCAGCGGCAATTCGAGAGTCATAGCAAAGTTGTTGCTGTAGGGCGTTGCTTCAACTCTGGAAAATTAATGGCCACAGCTGGAATGTTGACTGCCAATCCAAGTGGAGATTATCGTGCGGTCTCCACATGCCAAATTACTATGGTGTGCCCACTGTTCATTTCTCTCTTTAGTTTCCGTACATAGCAAAATAAATAATGGTGTCATGATATGATTGGCTAAATTTATCATATATGCACTCAATTATTTTCTGGGGGTGCACTAAAGTTTACTCCCCTTTTCAGTTAGAGAAACTTCCTTCAGTATCACTAAATTCTTGTGCTTGGCTGAGTGCCACTTTATTCTTTTTCTAGACTGGAGTTGGAGGGCCCCTCATTGATTTTAACGGGGACTTCGTTGGGATGAACTTTTATGCCAAGGAAGAGACTCCATTCTTACCAAGGACTAAAATTATTGAACTCTTGAAGCAGTTTAATGAAAGAGTCCCGCTCTGGTATGTCCTCGATACTCCTTGTGAGCCAAAGATTTCCAATTGTCTTGTTAGTCTTGTTAGCTCATAGGTAGTGTGTAGGAAGTAGCCTATATGTGTCTGCCAAAAGCTACTGCAACTTGTATTGCATAGTCCTATTTATGAGATACAAACTAGGCACAACGGCTAGATTTCTAAAGCCTTCTAGAGCTTTTTACTGCTAACCTTCTACAGGTTTTTACTGCTAACCAAAGTTTGCTATTGCCTAAGGCTTATATATGACTAGTACTACCAGAACATACTAGCACCTACAATACTACAAGAACCCGCTGGTCCTACTAGAAGGTACTAGATTAACTCCTAAGCAAGGATTACTCCTAACAGTTCTCCTCCTAATCCTTGCTCTTCATGCTTGACTTGATCTAGACCATTCCAATTCTAGAACGCAGATTTTGAAACTTTACTCGCCCAAGTGACTTTGTCAAAATGTCAGCGAGCTGATCTGATGTATTGATGAAGCTGGCGCTGATGCTTCCATCTTCCAAGCAACCTTTGATGAAGTGACGACGAATATCAATATGTTTGCTGCGCTAATGGAAGACTGGATTTTTGGCTAATGCCATGGCAGACTAGTTGTCCATCATTAGCTCAACTGTCTCAGTTTTTCTTCCATTAAGTTCTCCAAGTAGTCAAGCTAGCCAAATTCCTTGAGTTGCTGCAATTGTGGCTGCGACATACTATGCCTCACAGGAAGACGGAGCAACCACCCTTTGCTTGAGAGATTGCCAACTCACCAAGTAGTTGTCGAGGAAGAATAGTATGCCGCTCGTCCTCTTCCTGGTGTCAATGTCGCCGGCTAGGTCACTGTTAGTGTGGCTGCCAAAAGCTACTGCAACTTGTATTGCATTGTCCTATTTATAGGATACAAGCTAGGTACAATAGCTAGATTTCAAAAGACTTTTAGAGCTTTCTACCGCTAACCTTCTGCAACTTTTTACTGCTAACCACTGCTACTGCCTAAGGCTTATATATGAATAGTACTACTAGAACATATTAGCACCTACAATAGTAGAACCTGCTAGTCCTACTAGAAGGTACTAGATTAAATCCATTACTCTAAATGTCTTATGTATGCGTCTCCTTACACTCTTTTGCCCTTTTTTTTTACCTCTCCTAATTGATCTTATTATTTTTCTGCACATGCTTAGGAAAAATTAGTAATGGCCTTAATCAAGATTTGACGTAGTAATACTGAGGGAATGTGAGTTAGTTTGTGGATGTCTCTGTTACTCTGACGAATTTATCCCATTCTGCTGCAGTGCTAAGAAAGGACCTGGTATCACAATCAAAAGATTTCCCATACCTCATGAGTCTGATTCACAAGGTGAGAAAAACACACTCACTCCTTAAGATTGTAAGAAGTGTGCTATCAAGCAACTCATCACCACCAATGTTAATTTTCAATGACCATTTGTAGAATCCCCGTATGCATTTAGTTCTGTACTTTCATGCTTGTATCTATTATCATCCTAATATATGTGGTGCGCTACATACTTATTTCATACGAAGTACATGGGTATGCTATATGAGAATATACGCCTCTCTATCATAATGCTTTTCCATGTTAAAATTCTGCTCATTCCCCTTCACCAATCTTCTCCATTATAGGCAGCTCAAGGGGAGAGCAAAACAATAAGGGCCAGAAACCTTCCATATGTACTCTCTGTGATCCAGAATGTCAACCAGGTTCGGTCACTTTTAATGTTTGGTATTGATTGTTGGTCACAGTCCTTTATTGATGTTTTACCCTGTGGCACCAGGACTCAAGGATAAAATATTACAATGTAAGCGTTTTCATACCCGATGGCCGTATTCTTCTCCTTATGGTGAGTCGTTGCTTTCAGTATTCCTAATTATTATTTGTTAGAGTACGTAATGGGCTTGGGCTGGCGGTATAGCCCATTAGTCTTAGGATTAATTAGAGATAAGGGTCGTTTGCTTAGGGGTCAAGTAAACTTCTCTATATAAGGAGAGGAGACGTATCAATCTAATCAAGCAAGAATTAAGAAGGAAATCCCTTCCCTCTTGCTACCGGCCGTGGGCAAGGCCCCCGGCCGGCCCTCTCGCGCCATCCCTCTAGCAGCACCATAACACTTGGTATCAGCTTTCCCGGGTTTGATCATGTCCAGCCCTCCACCGAGTTCTTCCCACCCGCCGCCGCCGCACTTCGACGTCCCCGCCGTTCTCTCCCCGGCGGAGATCACCGCAGCCCTCCGCGATCTCGCTACCACGGTCCAGGAGATCCACCTTTTCCTGACCGGTCCCTACGGGCCGCCGCCACCGGCGACGCTGCTGGCGTGGCAGCCGACGCACCAGGCGGCCTCCGCTGCGATCGCTGGGCCGCTGCAGCCGACGCTGCTGCTGTCGTCGCCGCCACCCGACGTTGGGCTGCTGCAGTCCCCGCTGCCGCTGTCCACCATCTCCGGGCCGGGCCCTACCTCGGCGCCGGGGGTCCCTCTTCTCCAGCAGCTGGCCGCCTTCTTCCCCACCGAGATGCTACAGCAACAGCAGCAGCTTCTGCCGCCACCAACGCTGCCGCTGCAGCTGCTGTCCTCACCGACGTTGTCCCTGCCGTTCGGTGGGCAGCTGCAACAGCAGCAGCAGCTGCAGTCGCCACCAACACCGCATCAGCGGCTGCTACCGCCACCGACGCAGTCCCTACCTTTCGGCGGTGTGGGAGCGACCTTGGCCCCGGGCTCTACATCGACACCGCCCGGGATGCCCTTCCACCAGGTCCGTTTCCCTCCGTCGTCGTCACCACTTCCGGCTTGGATCACTATCCGCCACGTGTCGGCGGCGGTGAGGCTGCAGGCTGCAGCGCGTGGCCTCCTAGTGCGTCGGCATGTGCGTGAGATGCGTGATCTGCAGCTGCAGCTCCTCCAAGTTGCGCTTCGTTGCGCAACAGACCTCGATATCGTCCGCTGCGTCGGGGATCTTGGGCGTGCGGTTTCCCCCACAGGCGGCGGACATGTTGTTTTTCCCGCGAGCAGCGACCTCAAAGTCTGCGCCATCGACAGTCATCCGGCGGGGAGAAGGCATGGTGTCACCGACAGGAGCGCACCGTGTAGCACCACTGCATTCCGCCGCCGGCCGCCGCGCGGGCTCCTTTTGTCCCACTGGTTTCCATGGGATCCAGGTGGCTGTACAGGTGCACGTCCGATGGGCGGGTGGTGTCCACTTTATGTTCAGGGGTCAACAATAAAGCATCCCAGTCCATTTCAGGTTGTGAGTAATTAAAGAAGCCGAGATGTAAAAGGCTCGTTTTTAGGTGTTAGGCTTGTGTTGCGTTGAGTCATGGTTTGTTTAGGTTGCAGCTCGAGGACGAGCTGCATGTCCAGGTGGGGTGTAGTGTTAGAGTACGTAATGGGCTTGGGCTGGCGGTATAGCCCATTAGTCTTAGGGTTAATTAGAGATAAGGGTCGTTTGCTTAGGGGTCAAGTAAACCTCTCTATATAAGGAGAGGAGACATATCAATCTAATCAAGCAAGAATTAAGAAGGAAATCCCTTCCCTCTTGCTACCGGCCGTGGGCAAGGCCCCCGGCCGGTCCTCTCGCGCCATCCCTCTAGCAGCACCATAACATTATTATTAACACATGGTGTCATTAGTCACTTTACTATATTGTAATGATCAGGTGATGAAGAAAAAATTGAGCTGAGGTCCAATGGTTATCCCTTTCCACTCTGGGAGGATTGTGAGTTTATTTCTTTTGTCTTTTTTATGTTAGCTCTGTTCTGTCGAACATTTGACTGCTCTTTCTAGCACCCTTCAACTACTGAACCTTTATTGATGTGGCCAGTCCGCAGGCGTTTAGTTAATACGTTTGAAGAGGAATTTGGTGAAGATGTGTCAACCAAACTCAAAAGAAAAGTTGCTTCAAATATGCCTCAGAGTGTTGTGGCACTAGCTTCATTCATTCGTAATTGCATTCCCTCTCAGCCCCCACCTACTTTTGGTATCTTTTTCCTATTTCGTCAGTAAATCATGTGAATCATTACTCTTGTAGGCAAAAGAAGATGTTTTGCTTGCACAGGCGTAGTCATAGAATCCAACAAGTCCACAACAAGAGTTTTGACCTCCGCAAGTTTGATTAGAACTCCCAACAACGAAAACGTGGTTGATGATAAGTTGAAGGTTCTTACTCTGCTAATAATCGTGTAATTAACCATTTTATTTATTCATTGCAACTCTGGTTTAATCTCAACATATCACTCATTGCAGATTGTAGTCTGCCTTCCGGATAATCGACATATCCCAGGGACGTTGCAACATTATAGTCTAAATTATAACATTGCTGTCATCACTATCACGGATTTCTGCTGCACTTGGATAGCACAAATCAATGATAAGGTGCAAATTAAACCTTGTGGAGAGGTAGTGGCTGTAGGGCGTGTCCATAAGTCAGGTAAATTAATAGCCACAAGTGGGGTAGTGACTGACAAGACAAGTGAGCTTAGTTGCAAAGAGCTTGTGATCTCTACTTGCAAAATCACCAAGGTATGTTGTGTTTTTTGGTATGGTGGAAATAAACAGGTGCATCAGAATATGAGTAATTAAATCCATCACCACATCTGTGTGGCTTACAAATAATGTCTCCATGTTTTTTACCTTTGCATTTTTTTGTGCTAGGCTGGGATTGGAGGGCCTCTTATAGATTTTGCTGGGAATTTAATTGGCATGAACTTCTATGGCTTGGGAGAAACTCCGTACCTACCAATGAATATAATTCTGAAACTCTTGAGGAAGTTTGATGCAGAAGGGTATGTTTTTTTTTTGCATTTGTGTTAAAATTTGTACAATATGCAATTGTTTTTCATGTGCATTATATTCAAGCTTGATGAGTTTACTTGCCTCGATAATGCGTTTGAAATTCACAAGATTATGTAATGTTGGAAAATGTTACAGTTGAACATTACTTGAAAAAAACGTATTCTTAGAAAATTGGTACTTAATTACTCTTGTCAAAATCAGGTGAAATGAAAGGTGGGTTCAATCGTACCTGAAAAATGATCTATAACAGGCGAAAAGTGACATGCTTGTAGTTATATGGCTGCTATGCAAGTTAGCCATGCACTACAAATTAGTGCTTCTGCATTTTTTTTAGTCTTGGATGCCAATAAATCCTTTTACCCATTTCTGCATTCCCTTTGTGATTGGTTTACCAATTTGCAATATTCTTTAGTATTAAAACCAATTTTGGTTTTCCTGTAGGACTGTTGCTATTGACGATCATATCTCGAACAGGTATTGTTTATATTCAGTAACAAGTTGTTAAATTTAGATTTCTTGTGTTTTAACTCTTTAACAGGTGGCCCGTTCCCAAGCCATTTTGGTGCTATCCGACATGGCACGAGGCTAATGAAGAAATAGATCTCGATGAAGTTTTAGCCGAAATGCGTGTCCTCTGTTGATGAAATAGATGTAGATAAGCTAAGCTCCCTTGTAGCAGGCCATCGGTTCCGTTGCAGGATTGCCTTTATACAGTGTTGACGATTGTATCATTTTAGGTTGGTTTCAACTAATTAACTAAGCACACCAGCATTTCCCTAGCTAATGAGACGAAGCAAAAAAAATATTATCGTCCCAAGATATATGACAATAGCATTGAAAATGTAAGATGTACAGAATGCACGCATTGTTAAGAGCACCAGAAATTTTTGACTTTCCTCTTCCTGTCACGCGGAGTGAGCGTGAGTAGGATTCCTCGCTGCCGTGTCTCAGTGACAAGACCCCACTCTGATGCCACTGGCTCTGCCTCCACGTGTTGCCGCGACACACCAGAGCATCTCGTTGACATCGCGACCAGGATTCGTCGATGCATAGGTGTTCTTGCGGCACCACCCACACGGACAACTCTCAACTCGCCCCAGTGACCACGCCGTAGAATCCTCCCAGCTCCAACCATGCCTACTTAGGCTGCTCCACGACGACCATGTCTTCAAGGCCAAGCCCACCTCATGGAGGCAACATCCCCTAGTCAATCACCACGTGAGGCCGGAGGACGACGAGATGGAGGCCGGATGTGCCTCCAACCACTTTGAATGGAGGCGCACGTCCATAGCCCTGGTCGCGTCAAAGGCTGACGAGGACTCGTAGTGGTCCTAGCCAGGGCTGGAGGACGTCGTCCAGCTCTCGGCAATGGTGGCGGAGCACGCTGCCTCCCTACCACCACCACCACCATTGCCGCCGCACGCGCCACCACATGCAGCATGGGATGGCCAGATGGTCCCACCTCTTCCACATCATGTGCAACCGCTGCAGCAGCCACAGTACGTGTCGCAGCCGCTGGAGGTCCCTGCTTGGGCGCAGCAGCTGTGGACGCCCCATCCCTTCGTCGACCTCATCTCCGACGATGAAAAGGACGGCGGCACTGTAAACTAGGGTATAGATTCTATTTCTATGTAAATTAGGTTCAGTTTAATGAAATTTCTATCAAATTTAATGTAAATTACATCTAGCTTAATGATTTTTTTTTATCTCCGGTGAGCAGGCCAAATAGCTAGCGGACCGAATTGGTGGTGCCGTTGGGTGCACTGTCTTGACCAACCTGAGGAACAAACGTCGCAAAATTTACTTTTGTGCGCAGATAGAGGGTGGCACTATATTTTGCCTTATACACGTGTCTATCAATGGCAAAAATCTTAATGCATAATTAGTGCTAACAAATTCTTTTCCATTATAACCAGATATCAATTGTCATTTCATTAAGATATCCCATATTCTAGAGCTTCTTCCTACCCTTATTGTGGACTTTCTTTGAGTTTGCTACCTCACTTTCCCTTTCATGATTCTTGCTCTCACTTGAGAAAAAAGAGAGAGAAAATCTAGATCTACAATCATACCAATCCAAAAACCTTGAGTTGACACAAAACCAAAGTGCGAGAGCAAACGGATCAATCACTATAGACAGGGATTTCGCATAGGGAAATTTTATTGTTTACAAGTGTTGCGTCCTTCCCAGGCCAACAACAAGTTGATCTAATAAACTACATATTTACATGTTAAAACTTAAACCAACATGATATACCTGGACTAGTTCACACAAGTCCATTACGTATGCGATGATCGAGGTGGCTATTTCAGGATTCAAATTTTCAGAGAGCTAGACAGAGGAGCTTCACTTGAGACAATATAGACATGGCCAAACAAGTCACACTAATCAAATTCTGCCTCAAATAATTTCAATATGTCTACCTCCTCCATCTCGTCGTGCCATGACGGATAACACCAATACGGCTTAGGCACATGCCACCTGTTAAGATGAATATAAATAAGCTAATGAATAGTGTAAATCTGAATCAACTACATGGCATGCATGGTACTATGGTAGGCTATGCAAAAATCTTGTATATATAAACCAAGTGCACACTCGATATGGTATAATTACCTGTTTGGGTTAGGGACTTCAGTAAAATCAGCGTCAACAGTCCTACAAATAAGACAAAAGTAGTTTTAGCATACAGGAACATCTCCAGATCATGCGACTTTGACAAAATTCATTCATGAAGTGAAAAGCGCAAAATCAAGTTAAGGCTTACGAACCGGCATGAGTTCAAACTAACAGTAATATGAACATGCAAGATATATGAACAAACTACTAAAACCGAGCCCAGATTTAGCCAGTATGAATTCCAGGTAATTAAACTTTTGCTACGCACAGGATACTATCATATGATGCATATGTTCTATCAGATATATTCAGGCTGTAAGCAACAGCCAGTTTATTCATATGATGGCTTAATCACATTTTATGTAGTTTACCATATGCCACTTCTGTTCCAAGGCGTAATGACCCAAAGTTCAATTATAAGATAAAAATGGTAACAAATATCTTGTGGACGCAAGTGCATTTCACTAAAAGGCCTGAATGTTATGTATGCACATGAAAAACGCTTGCATGCTACAAGACAATCTACATAATTGCAGAAAACATACCCTTCTGCATCAAAATTCGTCAGAAGTTTCAAAATTATATCCTTTGGCATGTATGGAGTTTCTTCCAAGCCATAGAAGTTCATACCAATAAAGTTCCCATTAAAGTCAATAAGAGGCCCTCCAATCCCAGCCTAGCACAAAACAAAGTAATCAGTAGAAATTACGATAATCATAATCTATACACGTATGTTGATGGATTAAGTTTCATCTATTCTGGTGTTACTATTTGTTTTCACCACACATATAAAATATTGTAGAAACTAGCACAGCATACCTTGGTGATTTCACAAGTGGAGATCTTAAGATCATCGCAGTCAAGTTCCCTCTTTTTGTCAAACAATGTCCCACTTGCAGCCATTAATTTGCCTGATTCATAAACGCGCCCTATGGCTATTGCCTCCGAAAGAGTGTCAGTTTTCACATTATTGTCGATATTTGCTGTCCGAGTACAGCGAAATTTCTCGATGATGACGACAGCAACATTATAATGCAGATTGTAATGTTGTAACGTCCCTGGGACATGTCGTTTATCTGGAAGGCGCACCTCAATCTGCAATTAATGATACGGCAAGGGTAAACCACTATTCAAATGAACAAGTAAAATGGGTATTTTTTTTGGCAGATTAACAACCTTTAAGTCATCAGCAACCTTGCTTTCATGGAAACAACTTCTAACCAAACTTCCCGAGGTCAGAACTCTTGTGGTGGACCCGTTGCAGTCTATGGATACACCTGTGCAAGCAAAAAGCCTTGCTCCACCTACAAAATTAATAATTCCGATCATCAATTAGTGATGAAATATAAAAAAACAATATAATAAAAGTAATAGGCTTATAAGGAGTATGATTACCACTGAATGAAGCCAATGCGACAACACTTCGAGACATATTTGAAGCTACTCTTTTTGGGAGTTTGCTCCAGATATCTTCACTAAATTGATCCTCAAAATTATAACGCAATTCCATGCCACCTGTAACACAAACATGGCACATTAGTTGAGCGAGTGCTGCAAATAGTAGTCAAATGTGCAATAAAATAGAATAATCGGTGACAAAGAAATAACTAACTCACAATCCTCCAAAACGGGTAAGGGGTAACCACGGGATTTGAACTTGTCTATTCTAGACTCCACTGATACTGCGCAACATGGTAAAGATTGATGACCAATGTGTTAATGATAGTGAATAGAACAGAAAGCAACGACTCACCAAAACCCCAGTCATGCGGCCACCGATAAATTCGGGGCAGCTTCTTCACTAATCTATCCTCGAGTTCTGTTGCCATAGGGACAGGTGAAGCAATCAGTGACCATATGCGACCAATGATCAACATATAACATTAGAAGTGACCCAACCTGATTGGCATTCTGGATCACATATAGTACATATGGAAGGTTTCAGCTTCTTATTTTTCATCTCCGGGCTCGAACTGCCTAAAATGGAAAAGTTGGGATCAGGAATAAGCAGAATTTAGAACACTGAAAAGTGCTATACGGTTTTCCTTATAAACGGGATCACCCTCTTTCTTCTATCAATGCAATGCCTGGCCCTCTGACAAGGTTCAGTAAAAAAAAAGAACAATATATGATAGTATGATAAGAAGTACAAGCTGAAAATAAAAATGTGTGCTGCTCGTAAGGACTCCAAAATGATCATCGAAAAATAACATTGATGATGATGAATTGGCCGATAGTGCATACTTTAACCGTCTTTAGGGAATGAGCGGGCCTTCCTCACCTTCTAAATCAAACTCGTGAGATTCACGGGACTCTCGTGCCTTGCTTTTGTCCCTGCAGCAGAATGTGATAAACTCATGAGTAAATCCACAAAAGTAAGACATGGATCATATGTATGCATCAAACAAACAAAAAACTATAAAAACTGAGGTGTTAAACAATGGCAAGATGTTCCTCAAAAAAAAAAAAAAATGGCAAGATGGAAAAAAAGGGGATTGGACCCAGAAGGACTAAATGAACTCTGACTAGCTAGTTTTAATTTTAAAAAGTATAATACGTTCAACATGGACACCAGAGTCCTAATCGAGTAGACGAGTACATGTAAGTATATAACTGTAAGACAGGCCAGACAAGACAGGTGGTATGGATGCAAGTGTTAAGGTAACACTGCTACTTGTTGAGCTCAGATGTAGCAAACAACCAATTTGTTATCAAGTCAGATGCTCTTCAATTCAGATCACCTACCAAATGCCGTTATAACCTTATAATCTTGAAACAGCTAATGAGTCATCGTATTGGCGCACATAGTTCAGTGCATACAAACTAGTTGTAAGCTCCGGTAGGGAGGCTAACATGGGACAAAAGATCAATGCTTAGACAAAAAGATATAAGCCAATCAGATATGATGTGGCTCAAGATCAAGTGAGTTCAGAAGGCATACCAGCAACGCGGAGGTGTAGTCTTAAACCGCGTCAAGAGATCCAGAATTTTATCCCTCGGTAGGAAGGGAGACTCTTCCTTAGCATAGAAGTTGATCCCAACAAAGTCCCCTTTAAAATCGACGAGGGGCCCTCCAACTCCAGTCTTGCAATAAGAATAAAAGTGGAACTCAGACAAGCACATAAATAACTAGCAATGCTGAACAAGGTTTGCTCAAGTTTAAAAAGACCCCCAGTGCATATGGTGGTATATGAAGGCATTATCTATTTATTTCATGCAGAGAAGTAAGAAGAGAAACAAACGGCGCACCATAGTGATTTCACAAGTGGAGACCCCAAGCTCCTCGCGATAAATCCTCCCCCGATTTTCCGTCAAAACCCCGGTGGTGGCCATTAATTTGCCCGAGTTGAAGCAACGCCCTAGCGCAACCACTTCACTACCAATCTTGAACCGCCGCCGACGATCCAGACGTGCCGTGCAAAAAACAAAGAAGGGCTCAACGCTGACAATGGCGACATTGTGTTCCAAGTCGTAGTGCTCCAGCATTCCAATGCAGAGGTAGTTGTTGGGAAGGCGCACTTCGATCTGTAGTAAGAGCGTTAAAGCAGCACGAGATGCATAGACACACACATCAATTAGGAGGATGATTACCATGATCACAGATAAGCAAGGTACAGAGTATAGAAAAATTGGTATCACCAACCCTCAAATCGTGCAAGATCTTGCTGTCATCATCGATAGATCTAACCAGGCTCAACGAGGTCACAAAACTTGTGCTAGCTTTATTGCTCTTTATGATCACGCCAGTGCATGCGAAGAACAACGAACTTCCTACATGCACAAGATTGTAATTCCAATCATGATCACTACTAGCGATGATTAGATGCAGAAATTCGCAATGAACTTCCTGCACAAGATTGCAATCTCAACCACTATCGACTATTGATGATTATAGATGTGAGAATCTAACCTGTGTGGCCACCAGCGTGGAACGAAGCGAGCGATATGACGCTGTCATCTATGTGCTCTGCGACCTCCTTGCTGAGTAGGCGCCAAACGCCTTCGCCGGACTCGCTCCCGCTGCCAAACTCCTCCTCGTGGGCATTGACCCGTTCCAAATTTTCTGGCTCATTATGAAGCATATAAACTACATAAAACATGGCGATGTAGAGAAGGAAAGTGGTGAGATTGGAATCGATGCCTCACCACTAGGTACGCAGATTTTCAGCCTTTTGCAGCGTCGCTGGATAAGCATCTTCTTCCCGACCGGCCTAGAGAAGAATCAGGAAATTCATTACTCACTACTTACTACCTGTGGTTAAAATAGCAGGCTATAGCCGGTAGCCGCGAGAATTTTTGAAGCTATGAAGAAGGGCTATAGCCGGTCTATAATGGGCTAAAGCCATATAGCCGATTTGTTAAATAATAAAAAAATAGTATATATATATATATATATATATATATATATATATATATATATCAATAATTCACAAATTCATAACATAATAACATCTTCACATAGCACTTGGCCGGCCTGTACATATATAAATAAAATAATGCAGTGAGGAAACTCAGTGAGTGCTTCAAAAAATAAGATCTTCACATAAGAGATACACATAATCAAGAAATAGTACACACATAGATAAATATACATAGTTTTGTCCAAATATTACAATATCATTATGTGGTTCAGGACATAATCCATAAATTACATAACTAGATCAAGGTCTTCACAGATACAACAAGTTAACAACAGCTTCAGATAACCGGTAAGATATGCATGCAATCAATCTGGGTCGGCTAAAAAGCATCGGACAGAATGTCATCATCGCAGCGAGGAGAGCTTGAGAACCTCGCCACCTCCATGTTTAGCAGCGCGGTTACTAGATTGAGCACCTCCAGCAGTGGGGACGTCTGGTTTCATGGGCGACGAGGTGCCGCCATGGTCGGCTCTGGTAGCCTCGTATCTTGCCTAGTTTGAGACAAGGGACGGAGATTTTTGTCGCTAGGGTTAGCTTGGTGGCTATTTTGCCGAGCAAATGGGCCGCCCTACTGAAATTTCCGGTCCAAAACTTTTGGGCTCGTGGAGCGAGAAGTTAGCGGCTGTGGAGCTAAATAGACTTAGTCGGGCTATTAGCGGCTATTTCTGTTTTAGCCTTTGAAACCTCGATCTAGCTATATACCCGCGCAAGCCTCACTAGAGGCTATAGCCGGCTGTTTTAAACAAAGCTTGGTACTAGATCATCAGCAGTGCTACAAAACATTGCAAAGCAGTTGGTGCACGTACGTACTAGATACGTTTCTGCAACTTGAACACCTGCTGATATGTACGAAATTAAGCCGCGCGTGAACGTAGTCTGCATGCGCATGTGCGCGATTAGACGAGCGAGTATTAGCCCGTACTTGCGTCAAAAACCTAAAATTTCTAGATTGTTGATTAGAGTGAGGAACGAGCGTAAACTAGCTAACTAGGGTTACGTACCAGGCGTGTTGATCGCGGCGGCGGAGCTGGGGAGCAGATGATGGAGGGGGCGCGCGGTCGGTCCGAGAGAGCGTCGAGGGGTCAGGAGGGGTCCGACAGAGCGATTCGCTTACCAGGCTCTGATGGCAGTTTGAGAAGTCCCCGATCGATGGTGAGGTGCCTGCAAAGCTGCGCGGGCCTATATTGTCATGGTTGGTTAGCACGGTATGGAAGCAGATTTTTGGCTTTGCGGGTACAACGCACTTCTATAGACTAAAAAAATTATAGTAAAAAAAAATTGAATCTTTCTGGAAACCAAGGATGATCAAGTTTGTACGGGTCTTCAGGGCAAAAAAAACAAAATTATGACAACCGTTTCGAGTTTGTTTTTTTTACCCAGGATACAATAAAAGTAATTTCCTAGGAAAATATTTTATTTCAAGTCATCTTTGATTCCCAAAAAAGTTTAAATTTTTTTGAACTTTTTTAATATTTTATTTTATTTTTCCAAGTATAGGGGTGTCTCCCCAGTGCTCTGCGCCCTCCAGGGCCTCGTCCGGCTCATCCCGCTCATCGCTCACGCTCACGTGGGATGCGGGCGTCGGGTCCCCGGCGGTGTCTAGGGAGCTGAGCTCTGGCCCTCCCCTAGCTCTTTCTGTGCGCCGTGGCGTGGTGATCACGGAGATCATCGACGCCACTCTTGACGATGCGTCCTCCGTCGCAGTGCCCACTGCGGCTGTCCACGTGCCTCCTGTCCAGGCCGTGGCGGCCCCTGTGAAGCGTAGCTCCCGTCTGGCCTCCATGGAATCCCAGCTTTACGAGCCGGTCGAGGTGCGCGCCGTCAAGCTCTGTGGCCTCAAGGACGCCCTTGGCGGTTGCACGGCCGCCCTGCAGAAGCAAGTGAAGAAGCATGGCGCCCTTGGTGTTGTGTCCAAGCCCCTCCTCAAACGCGCGGTGGACGCTTTCTCTGCCACTATCTGCTCCACGTCGGTGCCCTCTGGTGCCGATGATTAGACGGCTCCCCACTTCTCTGTCTCGGCACCGTCGCTGCCAACCTTGGACGGAGGGTGCTGCCGCTCGCCTTCGTCTCCCCTACCCCATGTATCTCTCTAGGTGTATGCGTTTGTGCGTGCGTGCGTTTGCTCCTCCTTGTACCCCCTGTACCTCCATCGGTGTTGATCGTTTCGATGATTAATCGCCTTCGTGATGTCAAGATTGAATCGTGGAACACCCAAGGTTTAGGTTGCCTGAAAAAACGACCCATTGTGCGTGACGTGATTTCCTCTGCTTCCCCCTCGATTGTCTGTGTCCAAGAAACCAAGCTTAGCTCTATGGATAACTTCACGGCCGCCCACATCCTTCCCCAAAACCTCTCCTCCTACGAGACCCTCGACGCCATCGGCAGCTCGGGTGGGATTTTCACCGCGTGGGATCCTCATCAGTTCTCGCTGACCGCCGTCCGCCGCGATCGCTTCTCCCTCTCTACCTCTCTGCAATCCTTCCTCTCCGACCTGGCCCTGGTGGTTACGAATGTCTACGCCCCTGCCGACCACTCTCTCACGCCTGCGTTCCTTTCTGAACTTGAGACCCTTGGCCCTCTCTTTCCCATCCCCTGGTTGCTTATTGGCGATTTTAATGTCGTCCGCGACCCACCCGATAAAAACAACGACAACTTCGATCTCACGCTGGCCTCGGCTTTCAACGACTCCATCAGAAATCTGCTCTTTTCGAGCTACCCCTGCTGGATTGTCGCTTCACGTGGTCTAACAAGCGGGATTCTCCCGTCCTCACTCGTCTCGATCGGGCTCTTTTTTAACCAAGCTTGGAACCTAGCCCTCCCCAACTCCTCCTTCTCCTCCCTTCCTCACCCTACTTCTGACCATGTTCCCCTCCTTGTCACCGCCTCCACCACCATCCCTCGAGCTTCGGGTTTTCGTTTCGAGAATGCCTGGCTCTTGGATCCCCTCTTTCTTCCTACCACCCTCCCTTCCTGGTCTAGACCTGCTGCTCAGGTCGATGCGACAGGAGACATCGCGGCTCGCCTCAAGTCCTTCCGCTCGGCCGCCAAGGTTTGGAGACGCTTGCACCGCTTCAATCCTAAGTTTGAAAAAAACTACTCCTTCCTTATTGATATGCTTGATCTGTTTGAGGAGTCTCGCCCGCTCTCTGTGGACGAGCTCGGGTTGTGTGTGTTGTGCAGGACGACGCTCGAGCGCCTGGTGCTTCAACGTGCCGCGCACTGGAAGCAGCGGGGCAAATTTTGGGCGATCAAAGAAGGGGACGAAAACTCCCGTTTCTTCCACGCCCGAGCCTCCCAACGCCTCCGCCGCATCTCCATTCGCGCGATCGAGGTGGACGGCGTGGCCATTGCCATGCACGAGGCCAAGGCTGCCGCCCTTTTCTCCTTCTACGACAATCTCCTCGGGCGGTGGACGGCGGACTCTTGGGACTTCGACGTCGACGAGCTCTACATCAACTGCCCCCGTATCGATGGTGCGGGCCTTGTTGAGCCGTTCACGGCCCAGGAAGTGGCGCTGGCCGTCAACTCTCTCGACCGCGCGAGCGCTCCTGGCTCTGATGGGCTTGGGCCCAGCTTCTACCGTGCGGCTTGCGACAGCGTCGGGCCGGCCCTCCTTCGTCTTTTTGAATAATTCCACTCCCGCGCTGCTGATCTCCTCCGCATCAACATGGCGCACATTGCCCTCCTCCCCAAGCTCGCCGGCGTCCTTACCCCTGCCTCGTTCCGGCCGGTTTCCTTGCAGAACTGCTCCGTCAAAAGCATTTGCAAGGCCCTCACCTCCCGGCTGCAGTGTAGGATCGGCGCCATCACTGATGTTGACTAGACTGGCTTCCTCTCCAGCCGGAACATCTCGGAAAATTTTGTCTACGCCACCGAGCTCATTCAGACGTGCTACCGCCACCGCGCTCCATGTATCATTCTCAAGCTGGACTTCGCCAAGGCCTTCGATTCGGTTAGCTGGGCCAGTCTTCGAAGAATCATGCTCGCCCGCGGCTTCCCCGTTCTTTGGTGTGATTGGATGGATGACATTTTCGCTTCCTCGCGCTCTGCCGTCCTCCTCAATGGCGTCCCAGGGAAGTGGGTCCGCTGCATGCATGGGCTGCGGCAGGGCGACCCCCTCTCTCCTTACCTCTTCCTCATCACGGCGGACGTCCTCCAACGTCTGATCCGCCGCGACGACGTGCTCCAACACCCTCTCGTCAACGGGGCCCCGTGCCCGGTGCTTCAGTACGCTGACGACACGCTGATAATCCTCCGAGCTGAGGTTGGGGCGGCGCAGCGGCTTCGTCATCTTCTTCGCCAATTTGACCGCGCCACCGGTCTCTGCATCAACTACTCGAAGAGCACCATCATCCCCATGCATGTGGCGCCTGAGATCATCGACGACATCCAGGAGGTGCTCCAGTGCCGAGTCGAGGGGTTCCCCCCAGACGTATCTAGGGTTGCCTCTCTCCGCTGCGAAGCTCCGCCTCGCCGCTTTTGCTCCGCTCATCTCCAAAGCGGACAAGTACCTCTCGGGTTGGCGGGCTCTCCTCCTCTCCTCTGGTGGCCGGTTGGCCCTCCTGAACTCCGTCCTCGATGCTCTCCCCACCTTCGCCATGGGTGCCCTTGAGCTGCCCCTGGGTGTGGTCGCCGCTCCGGACCGTCTCCGCAGCGCCTTCCTCTGGGCGGGCTCGGATCGGGTGTCTGTAGCCTAGTGCCTCGTCGTGTAAGACCTGGTGTGCAGGGCTAAGGAGGAAGGTGGCTTGGGCGTGCGCTCTCTGCCGGAGCAGAACGCTTGCCTCTAGATCAAGCTCCTTCATCGGCTTCACTCCGTGCCGGGCGCATCTTGGCCGCGTTGGGTCTGGTCCGCTGTTGGCGATGCGCCCCTCGACTCGTTGGGACACAACGCCCTCCTCAGCGGCTCCCATTGGTCCTCCCTCCTCCGGCTTCTCCCGCTCTACCGCACCATCTCGCGGGTCAAGCTCGGCGACGGGGGCCGCACTGCGTTTTGGCTTGCCGTGTGGTCATCGGCTGGCCCTCTCGCGACGGCAATGCCCGAGCTGTTCTCCCATTGCACGACTCCGTGTGCCACGGTTTGCCAGTTGGTCTCCAACGGGCTCGACAGCTGCCTGGTGCCTCGCCTCTCCGCCACCGCCGCTGCTCAACGGGGCGCGCTCCAGCCCGTGCTCCACGGCATCCAGCTCAACAGCTTGCCGGACAGGCGGTCCCTCCCTCTCTGTGCCAAAGGGGACGATGCCCTTCGCACCTCCGACCTCTACAAGCTCTGCGTCTTTGGAGGGGTGCGAGACGCCAACTTCGAGTTCGTCTGTCGGAATCGGGCCCCGTCCAGAGTCGGCTTCTTCGCCTGGCTCCTCGTCCGCGCGCGCATCCAGTGTCGCGCCAACCTCCATCGGAAAGGGATCATTGATCTGCCAGCGAGCGGGTGCCCCCTCTGCTCCGCTCCGTTGGAGAGCGCCGCCCACATCATGTTCGGCTGCCCCTTCGCTCAGTGTTTTTGGGCCGCCATGCGTGCTATTCCGGACCCTGCTCTCCCCGTGGCCGACGCTGCTCGGTGGCCCTTCCTCCATCCGCGCCTCCGGCCACTGCTGCTACGCTTTGCCTTCTCTGCCTCTGGCACTTGTGGAAGCACATGAACGGGGTGGTCTTCGAGAAGCTTCCTCCCTCCCTTTCGCTGCTGCGCAAACGTTGTAGAGATGATGCCAATCTCTGGCGCGCTAGGCTTGCTCTGGATCAGAGAGCTGACATCGACATGTGGCTCACTTAGAGCATCTCCAGTCGCGTCCCCCTAAACCGTCCCCCAAACAGCGTTGGATCGAGCATTTGGGGGACGCGTTTTGTTCGTGCCGCATTTGGGGACGTCGCTCCCCAGTCGCGTCCCCCAAACAAAATTTCGAAAATTTAAAACTTGAGCGAGATTCGATTAAATTCATCCAAACTTGCTATATATTACATAGATTCGAACGAGATTCGATTAAATTTAAATTAAACCCTAATCTAGAAGTACTTGCGGCGACCGGAGGCATCGTAGTACTGGTGGAAGTTGTACATGTCATCGGTGATGACCTCCTGCTTGACGCGCTCGTCGGGCTCGTCGACGGGCTCGTCCTTCACTAGGCCGCTTGGTCCTGCCTCGCCATCGTCGGTGAGGTCCACGAGAGGCTTGCCGGTGTCGCGGATGGACATGGCGATCGCCGTCGCGAGGTCGCCCTTCCAGGCGTCCTTGTCGTTCAGCGACACCAAGCACGCCGCGCGCAGCCCTGGGCAGTCCTCGGGGTCGTCGCTGCTGGCGATGAGCCGCTGCTCCCGCTCGTACTCCGCCAGCTGCGCCGCCTTCGCCGCTGCCTCGTCGTCCTGCTCCTCCTTCACCTCCGGCTTCGGGATGAGGAGGGCGCCGCCGCCGTGCCTTTGCTGTTGTCGGCTACCGCTACCGCCGTGCCTCGGATTAACGGGCATCGCTGGCTCCTCCTTCACCACACGCTTGGGGACGGTGCAGGGCGCGGAGCGGTGCGACGAGGACGGCGTCGATCGGGCCGGTCCTGACGAGTAAGAGTTGGAGGAGGACGAGTACGTCCTCCTCGGCTGCCAGCGCGCTGCGGGAGACGGTGGCGGTGAGGACGGCGCCTCCAACCTTGGAGCACCGTTGTGGATGCCGTCGATGATGTTCTCCAGGGTGCACCCCGGAACGCCCCAGAAGAGGACGCGCCTGTCCCTGTTCCAGCTGTTCGGCCCGCCGACGAGGCCGGTGGTGCTGTGCATCTCCATGTCGTATTGCGCCTGGAAGTAGGCGCCCCACCAGGTGTCGTTGCCGATGGCCGCCCAGGTCGGATCGGCCCGCTCCTTGGCGTCGAGTGCAGACCGCCGGGCCCTGATGGCGTCCCTCCAGCGCTCCGTGCCCGGCGACGGCGGCGGCTGGACGCCTATGCCGTTCACGACCATCTTCCAGTCGCCGCTGCTTGGCAGGCGCATGTCCGGCGGGACGGGATATCCCGCACGGTACAGCGCCCACGCCTCCTTCACGGTGAGGCTGCCGCGGCCGAAGCCGTTCGCCGTGGCGATCTTGCGGGAGGATGACGACATTGGTTGGAGAGACGAGGAGAAGATCTGGGAGCGGCGAGGAGAAGATTTGGGAGCGGAGAGAGATTCGGATGAACCGCAGGGCGCTCTTAATGTACAACAGCGGCAGGCGAAGCGGCAGCGGGTCATTGGACGCAATAACGTCGGCGCGGACGTCCACGCGGCCATGCACGACGAGACGCGTCCCTGCGTCGCTAGGGAAAACTGGAACGCCATTAACGTCGCTTGACCAAAGGTAGGCGACGGGGTTTTAGGCTTCCGAGCCGCTGACGCGTCGGTACCGCCACGCCTCGCCTCGCTTTTCGTTGTGTCCGGCGTGCCCGGAGCGTCCCCTGTGGGGTGGGGATGGGCTCGGGGCGCCGGACACCGTATCGGGCCGCGCCGGACAAAAAACGGGTTTGGGGGACGCGACTGGAAACATTTTTTTGTCTGGCACGTCCCAAATCCCTTTAAGGGACGGTTTGGGGGACGCGACTGGAGATGCTCTTATCTCCTTCCTGAGCGGCCGTGACTCTGGCCCCTCTTTGTATCCTTGAGCTCGCCCCCTCCTTCCGTCGGGTGATGTCTCCCTCCCTCCCCCTTGTAAAATGCTATCAACAAAAACGGGGCTCCACCCCGATCTCTTGATGAAATGGAAATTCAGGCGAGAGATTTTCGCTCTCCCCGGTGATCTGTCAAAAAAAAAGTATAAAGGTGTATGGCACCCGGGAGACAATCTGTATTTCCTGGTATGTTGTTGGCTACTTTAAAAGTAGTAGTACGTATTTGTTTTTTAAAAGTCTTATACTCCCGTACTGTTTTTTTTAGGAACCGTTTGCTTTATTATTGTCATGGTTGGTTAGCACGCGGTGAAGGCAACGAGGGAGGCTCTAACCCTCTTGGACATTCCTAAGCAGCTTACTGTGCTGCCTGGACATGGGTGGCGGCCGCCTGAGTCGAGTTTTGTCAAAATTAATACCGATGGCGCCATCAATTTTGCCGATGCCAATGGAGGTGCTGGAGGTGTTGCACGCTCCCCTGATCGTCTTATTGGTGCGTGGTGTAAACCTCTTCTTGGTATCACGAACCCTCTCATTGCTGAGTGCATGGCGGTGCGTGATGGAGTTATCTTCGCCAAGATTCGGGGCCTCACACACGTGGTTATGGAGACGGACTGCTTAGAGGTGGTCAACCTCTGGAATACTCGCCACAGTTCTCGTTCGATTGTGGCTCCTCTGTTAGTTGAGATTGGAGATTTAGTTTCTTCGTTTAGTTTTTTTCTTATTCAGCATGTATTAAGGACATCCAACTACCCGGCGCATCTTTGTGCGAAGCGTGCGAGCACTTTGAATGTGACTGAGAGTTGGATGGACGAGACTCCTAGCTTTTTGTTCAGCTGTCTTCTGGCAGACTGTCCAGCAAGCGCTTATGTTTGAATAAAGATCTCCAATTACCGCAAAAAAAAAATGGTTGGTTAGCACGGTATGGTGTTGGCTACTTTAAAAGGTACTAGTACGTACTGTATTTGTTTTCGTTTCAAGTCTTATATACTGTTTTTTCAGGAACCGTGACCCAGTCGACACAGAAGCCGGCATCGAGTCGCATAACACATGGTGCAATGGCATGCTGATCATCTTCCGGTTCTAAGCCACAGATTGCACACGTTGGATCCACAGTAGAGATGCGCCGGTATAGGCCCTCCTTCACTGCCAAGGAACTAGTTGATGCTCGCCAAGCAAATATTCGCAGCTTTTGTCGGACTTTTGCTTGCCAAACCAGACTCTACACCTTGCGATCGCGCGCCATGGATTGGTCGTGTGAGCTCGATCATGATCTGGTTTTTGACGTAAATTTTTGTTTTGGTTGATCCTTCGATTGCTTGCTAGAGGTGGAGGGGGAGGAGATGAACCGTGAGGTGGAGGAGGAGAATGGGGAAGATCAAGGCGGCATTGGAGTTGGCAATGAAAGAGATCGAGCTGAAGGCAGAGAAGATTTTACAGCTGCAAAATCTGGAGAAGGTAGGTTCTCGTCACATTTTACCTACAGGGTTACTTTCTGTCTTTTGAGAGTTCTGAATTTTACATGAACTCCAGGCTATCATTTTACAAATCAGCATCGGTATCAGAAATTCTAGAAAGTTTAAATGTGTACCGCAATCGCGGCTGAGAAGGTCTGAAATACAGTTTTACATTTGTATAGATCATGTACAGCATATGCTCAAGATTCAGTAACAGAGAGAGCGCTGCCCTTCTTACAAGCTAACATGGTTCTCACCTCTAGAACAGCTCACTTCCAGTCTTTCAGAGTGCTGTATTTTTATCATAGACAGTAAAGAAAAAAAGCAGAGGTAAACTTGCCCTTCTTACAAGCTAACATAGTGTACATGCAGCCGGTAGAAAAATTCAGTATAAATTCAAATAATGTATCTTTACTCCCATTCACTACAGATGCAGCTGCCACTCAGGCAGTGAGCAAATGGTAGGTCATAGTTCTTCTAAATATCAGGAATCTTCAGTTTAAGAGGATTTCCGTGTAAATTCTACATATTTACACAAATATTGGCCTTTTGAGCTTGATAATTGTTACATTCGTACAACTGACATTAACAACAGAATCTGCTGTCTACGCATATGATCCAGCTTATGTGCCTTCACCATCTTGATCTAACCTGGATTCTTAGAACAGTGTTACTTTCTGTCTTTCAGAGTGCTGAACTTTTACCTGAACTCTGGTGTAGTTTTTGCAAATTTACACCAATGTCGATAGAAAATGATAAGTACACATAGTAATGTGGAATGCACATAATCTGGCTGAAAGGGGTGTGAAATAGAATTTTGTAGCCAAGAATCACAACTGAATGTTGAATTATATTCTGTTCAGAGAGTCGGTAATGTTAGTAATGTATTCCCACTGTATGAGGGGCTTCCCTGCATATTGCATCTCTTGTACATGTACTGGCCTTTGGCCCACTGTGAATATCAGTTGCCATTTTCCAACATGGTATCAGAGCTTAGGTTTAGCTCCTCTTGCACGTAGCAGCTCCGTGCTGCCGCCGACGATCTTTCCGACGAGCTCTCCGGTCATCTTGGCCTGCCTCTTCTTCTTCTCCGGTCGTCTCTGACCAGCCCTGTCCGTGTTGGCCCGCACCAAGCGAGCCCCAGTCGTGCCTGCCCGTGCAGCAGCCACCACCGGCCAGATCCGGCCGCTCCGGCCCTGCCCCGTCTCCGGCGGCCCCGGTCGGCTCCGCCCCGGCTCTGCCCCATCTCCGGCCGCCCCGGTCGGCCCTGCCCCGTCTCCGGCCGACTTCGCCCCGCCCAGGCCGGCTCCGCCCCGGCTCTGCCCTGTCTTCGGCCGCCCCGGCCGGACCTGCCCCGCCTCCGGTCAGCTCCGCCCCGCCCAGGCCGGCTCCGCCTCAGGCCGGCCCCGCCCAGGTCGCTGCTCGGGCAGCAGCACGTTCTGGGCTGCGTCTCTGGCCAGTTCTGCCATATCTAGATCTGGTTCAAAAAAAAAGGGAGCAATGGCGTCCTCCGCATCTGGCTATGTCAGCATTCCTCGGTGCCCAGTGATCTTTGACGGCACCAACTATGGGGAGTTTGCTGCCTTTATGCGCATCCACATGCGTGGCCTTCGGCTGTGGGGTGTTCTTACCGGCGAGGTCTCTTGTTCGCCACATCCCACTGCTCCTGTGCCTCCTACACCACCGCCAGTGCCACAGACCCCTGCTGATGATGCTTCTCCGGCTGCTCAGGAGGCAGCCAGGTCTGCCGAGCTTGCTGCTGATGAGGCATACGAGCAGCAGGTACTTGCTTACTCAGAGGCCCTTGGTTCCTATCGGGATAGTCTGGCGGCCTTTACTCAGTGGTGTGATGAGGATGCCAGGGCTGCTGCTATTCTTTCTCAGAGTGTTCAGCCATAGTTTGCTTCTGAGTTTATGGGCCTTGCCACAGTTGCTGAGATGTGGTCTCACCTTCGTCAGCGCTATCAGCCTTCTGGGGATTCTCTGTACTTATCTGTGTTACGTCAGGAGCATGATCTTCAGCAAGGTGACTCTACTGTTGATGAGTTCTACACCCAGAGTGCGGCGATCTGGCGCCAGCTTGACTCCCTTCGCAGTGCTGTCTGTGGTACTTGTCAGTGTTGCCAGACAGTACGTTCAGATCTGGATTTTCAGAGGATCCATGAGTTCCTGTCTAGACTTCGTCCAGAGTTTGGGCCCCGTCGTGCCCAGTTGTTTGCTCAGGGCCGTGTTCCTATCTCAGAGGTGTTGATTGAGCTTTGTGTTGAGGAGACACGTTTGCGTGGTGCTGGTCTACTTGGGACACCTTCTGTTCTTGCTGCTCGCTTTCCGGTTGCACCTGCACCGCCGCTTCTACCCACACCAGCGCCGGCTGCTACTGGAGGAGCTCGCCCTTCTCGTGGTGGAGGTCGCCCTCGTCCTCCTCGTTTCTGCACTCACTGTCGGAGGCCTGGTCACCTTGAGTCTGACTGCTATCAGAAGCTGCGAGGAGTGCCTCCCCGCGCTCCACCTTCAGCGCCCGTCACCACCGGCTTCACTGAGCAGGATATTGCGAGGCTTCAGCGCCTCCTTGCCTCCTCTAGCTCTGCTTCGACGGGTACAGCTGCCTCTGTGGCTGCTTCCTCTACACAGTCAGGTACATCCTCGTGGCTTCTGGATTCTAGAGCTTCTTTCCACATGTCACTTGATTCTTCCTCTCTTTCTTCTCTTCGACCTCTCTCCCTCCCTGTTCATGTTCTTACTGCTGATGGTACTTCTCTTCCTGTTGCTAGTCGTGGCACTCTTTCTACTCCCTCCTTTTCCGTTTCTGATGTTTCTCATGTTCCCCGTCTTACCATGAATTTGTTTTCCGCTGCTCAACTCACTGATTCTGGTTGTCGAGTCATTCTTGATGTTGATTCTTGTTCTGTTCAGGACACTCACACCCGGGCCCTGGTTGGGGCTGGCCCTCGGTGCCGTGATTCCCAGGGACTTTGGGAGCTTGACTGGCTTCATGTTCCCCCTTCCACCACTTCACCGACTGCACCACGTGTGCTTGCTGCTTCCACCACCGCCTCCTTTCAGCAGTGGCATCATCGTCTTTGTCATCTTTGTGGTTCTCGCTTATCGTCTTTACTTCGTCGAGATCTTCTGGGGCCTGTCTCAGGAGATGTCTCGCTTCAGGGTTGTCAGGGCTGTAGGCTTGGTAAACAGAATCAGTTACCTTATCCTACTAGTGAGTCTGTATCTCAGTGTCCTTTCGATTTGGTTCATTCTGATGTATGGGGTCCGGCTCCCTTTGCTTCCAAGGGGGGCCACCGCTACTATGTTATTTTTATCGATGACTTCTCTCGCCACACTTGGATCTATTTTATGACATCTCACAGCGAGGTTCTCTCGATATATAAGCATTTTGCTGCCATGGTCCATACTCAGTTTTCCACGCCTATACGTGTCTTTCGGGCTGATTCTGCTGGTGAGTATATCTCTCAGCTGTTGCGTGGTTTTCTTGCTGAGCAGGGCACTCTTGCCCAGTTCTCCTGCCCTGGTGCCCATGCCCAAAATGGCGTGGCTGAGCGCAAGCATCGCCACCTGCTTGAGACGGCTCGTGCAATGATGATCGCTGCCTCTCTTCCTCCTCACTTCTGGGCTGAGGCTGTGTCTATTTCCACCTATCTCATCAATCTTCAGCCCTCCATAGCCTTCCAGGGTGGTATTCCTCTTGAGCGTCTTACTGGTCACACTCCTGATTACTCGACCCTTCGTCTTTTTGGTTGCGTTTGCTATGTTCTTCTTGCTCCACGCGAACGCACCAAGTTGACTGCTCAATATGTTGAGTGTGTCTTCCTTGGCTACAGCCCTGAGCACAAGGGATATAAGTGTTGGGATCCTATTGGTCATCGGATGCGCATATCTCGAGATGTCACTTTTGATGAGTCCCGTCCTTTCTACCCGTATCCCTCCTCCTCTTCCTTCTCGGTGGATGATATCTCTTTTCTCATGTTCCCTGACTCACCTCCTCATGTGCCTCGGGTCCCTGCTCCACCGAGTCTCTCAGCACCTTCTCCTCCTTCGCCCACCAGACCCCCTCTCCTCCCTCACCACCTTCCTCACCCTCCACACCTTCTTCTCCCATGTCCCCTTCCTCGCCTACGGTGGTCCCTTCCTACCCTTTTCACTACTCCCGTCGTCCCCGTGAGGATGATGCTGCTCCTCCTGACATGCCCTCCACCTCTGGTGCGATGCCCTCTCCGTCCGAGCCGCCTCATCATCTTCGTGATCGTCCTCGTCCTCCTCATGATCACTATTCTCCCACTCACTACGGTCTTTCTGTTGTCCTTGAGCCGACCTCTTATCGGGATGATCTTGCTCATCCCGAATGGCAGCTAGCGATGGCTGAGGAGATTGCTGCTCTTGAGCGTACTGGCACCTGGGATGTTGTCACTCCTCCTTCCTCTGTTCGTCCCATCACTTGCAAGTGGGTCTACAAGATTAAGACTCGCTCCGATGGTTCTCTTGAGCGCTACAAGGCTCGTCTTGTCGCTCGCGGCTTTCAGCAGGAGCATGGCCGTGACTATGATGAGACATTTGCTCCAGTGGCTCACATGACCACTGTTCGTACTCTTCTTGCCGTTGCTTCTATTCATCACTGGTCTGTCTCTCAGCTTGATGTGCAGAATGCTTTTCTTAATGGCGAGTTACGAGAGGAGGTATACATGCAGCCACCTCCTGGCTACTCTATTCCCGATGGCATGGTCTATCGTCTCCGGCGCTCTCTCTATGGCCTTAAGCAAGCCCCTCGCGCCTGGTTTCAGCGTTTCGCCTCTGTGGTGACCTCTGCTGCTTTTGTCCCTAGCGCACATGACCCTGCGCTCTTTGTCCACACATCTTATCGTGGTCGGACTCTCCTTCTTCTTTATGTCGATGACATGATCATCACAGGTGACGACCCTGAGTACATTGCCTTTGTCAAGGCTCGTCTTCGTGATCAGTTTCTCATGACTGATCTTGGTCCTCTCCGCTACTTTCTTGGGCTTGAGATTTCCTCTACCTCTGATGGCTTCTATATCTCCCAGGTGAAGTATATTCAGGACCTACTCACTCGTGCCGCTCTTGGTGATGAGCGCACTGTCGAGACTCCTATGGAGCTCAATGTCCGCCTTCGTGCCACTGATGGTGACCCTCTTCCGGACCCGACTCGCTATCGTCACCTGGTAGGGAGCCTTCTCTATCTTGCTGTCACTCATCCTGACATCTCCTACCCGGTCCACATTCTAAGTCAGTTCATGTCTGCTCCCACTAGTGTCCACTATAGTCATCTCCTTCGTGTCCTCCGCTATCTTCATGGCACTATCTCCCGTCGTCTCTTCTTTCCTAGCTCCAGCTCCTTACAGCTCCAGACCTACTCAGATGCTACCTGGGCTAGTGATCCATCGGATCGCAAGTCTCTTTCTTGCCTACTGTGTCTTTCTTGGTGGTTCTCTCATTGCTTGGAAGACCAAGAAGCAGGTTGCAGTCTCTCGTTCGAGTGTCGAGGCTGAGTTGCGAGCGATGGCTCTCTTGACGGCTGAGGTGACTTGGTTACGCTGGTTACTTGAGGACTTTGGTGTTTCTACTGACGCCCCGACTCCTCTCTTATCGGACAGTACTGGTGCCATCAGCATTGCGCGTGATCCGGTGAAGCACGAGCTCACCAAACACATCGGTGTTGATGCCTTCTATGTGCGTCATGCTGTGCAGGATCAGGTTATGGCTCTTTATTATGTGCCCTCCGAGCTACAGCTTGCTGACTTCTTCACGAAGGCCCAGACTAGAGCACATCATGGTTTCTTTCTCTCCAAACTCAGTGTTGTTGATCCACCATGAGTTTGAGGGGGGGTGTTAGTGATGTATAGACCTCTTACTGTATATTCCCACTGTATGAGGGGCTTCCCTGCATATTGCATCTCTTGTACATGGCCTTTGGCCCACTGTGAATATCAGTTGCCATTTTCCAACAGGTAACAGTGAGCAATTGTCCTGCTCAAACGAAGATTATAAGCCAACATGGTACACATGCAGCTCAGCAGATGGGAGCAAATTAAATACCATATAATTTCAATTCATCTATCGCTGCTGTCAATGTAAAATGTTAGGGCAGAATCACAAATTTACACAAATATTGGCCCTTTTTTAGCTCGATTATAGGTACTAGCAGAAGTGCCTGTGCGTTGCATCGGAAGAAAAATGGACATCGCTATATTTTTTTCATATATTTGGGTGTCTTGATGTGGCTTTGCCTGCTCCCCTTTCATCTCACCCACCTACGTGGCAAGCATCTATCGCTTAGCTCTATTTTCTGTTTCCAAAATGGTTTTTTCCTTCCAAAAACAAATCACAAGATGAGTAAATACTGCTATCATTTTTGTAACAAGCAAACCAAATTAACTGAACATAAAACAGGAGGGGAATAACACGGCAGGGCATGCCAAGTCGCCAACACATTCAGAATACATACTCAAGAGCCAAATCTCTTAATAATCTTGCCGATGCAACCCAAGCAATTTCCTGTGGTTTTTTATCATGTTCAATGCAGGTATTCGACATCTAGCCTTTTGGCAATAGAAGATGATGTTCCAATAAACGCCTCATAATTATAGAGATAAATATTTAAGAGATGGATTTCCATGGTGCTGAATAACAGTTCCTTAGTCTTCATATCACATAATGACTAAAATTGATGAAAGTTTAGAGCTCCTTTCGTTGTAACTGTATCATGTTAATATGAAATGACTGAATGTCACCATGCATATGCAGTAATGTATACCTCAGCTAAATCTGACGTTGTCTTCTAACCGTTGTTGCTCCAAAGTTTCATGTTCAAAGAAGCATACAAGTAGATACCTAGTGCGTGCCTGCTTTGATCTCACAGGAATATGATGGTAGGAGGTGATCTCCACTATTTAATTTCGCTCGGGCCTATCTGAAGACCGACATTAGCATTCCTAAGCACAGAGAGAAGATCTAGCTTACAGAGTGGAAATAGCAGTCAGGAATTAATTAGTGGGGCTGGACACGCAGAATCACTGGAGGATCCTGCTGGCCTTTGGCCCACTGTGAATATCAGTTGCCATTTTCCAACAGGTAACAGTGAGCAATTGTCCTGCTCAAACGAAGCTTATAAGCCAACATGGTACACATGCAGCTCAGCAGATGGGAGCAAATTAAATACCATATAATTTCAATTCATCTATCGCTGCTGTCAATGTAAAATGTTAGGGCAGAATCACAAATTTACACAAATATTGGCCCTTTTTTAGCTCGATTATAGGTATATTCACAGCCAGCACTCGTTCCAAATTATGTGTTCGCCATCTTGGTCAGGATGCCTTGCGTTTTTTTTTATTGTCTCAGGGCACTTTGGGCATCAGCAAACACTGGATCAGGCAGGTGCAGAGTGCAAGGTGGATAGCCGGGATCTGATGCTGCATGAAAATCACAAGGCTCCTTCTCCTCTTTGAACAGCACAATCAATAAGTTAAAGTAGAAACCAACCCATACTCATAAAAAAAATCATATATGCACACGCTTTCTAGCGAGAGATCGAAGCCATTCATGCTAAGCAAGCTGAACTCGAGGAGCAGCTGGAGCAGAGAGAAACACTAACGGAAGCACTAAGGTTCGTGACGCAGCAGCTGAACAGGAAACTACAAGCATGAGAGAAGCTCACAGAGCGAGAAAGCGCAGCGAGAGAGTGCTGCGGGCGTAGGCAAGGCCACCCCCCTTCGTCCCGTCGCTGCCACGGCGGCGGCACCCCACCTCCAGCCATCCATGGCCTCGCTGTCCCCCACCCCCTCCCTATCCCCATCCCCATCACCAACGGCGAGCCCGCGCGGCCGCGAAGATCGCTGGCGCGGAGGGCGAGGATCTGATTCTGAGGATACCCCGCGGTCGTACCGCGATGCGCTGGCCGGTGGGCATGTGGCGGAGCGCGTGGACGGGCCGGAATCCTCCCAGCCGCGCCATGAGATGCCGTCCATGGTTCGCCGGGAGGAGGAGAGCACGGCCATCGACGAGCTCGATGATTCGGAGGATCTGCTCGATGAGGAAGAAGAAGCTCCGTGGGAAGAACCCACGCACATCACCCGCAAGCGCGCCAGGGGGCGCCGTGGTGGCAAGAAGGTGGCGGCGCGCCCCAGGCGCGACGTCGGCACCTACGCTGAGTTCGACAGCCTGTGCTTGCTCTGCACTCAGCCAGGACACCGTGCCGCCGATTGCACCACGGGGCCGGTGTGCCTCCGCTGCGGTGAAGCTGGCCACATGGCGAGGGAGTGCTCGCTCCCGCGCCAGTGTCGCCGCCGGACGGAGAAGAACCTGCGAGGAAGAGAGTGAACGATGACGGGAGGAGCCGCCGTGTGGGTGAGGGCGCCGGTGACCTCCGCGCGCGTGCGCCGGAGGGCCGCCAGGCTGCCGTGGAACCGCGTGTGCGACACCATGAGGTGGCGCCTGTACCACGCGCCGCTGGTGGCGAGAGGAGGGTGGCGGCACCGCGTCGCGTGGAAGCGCCACTCAGGATCGACGACGCGCCACGCCGGGGTGCGGCTGCGCCCATGGGTGCGACGACGCCTCGTCGGGATGCCGCGCTGCCGAGGGCGCCTCAAGGGGATGCCTTTGTGCGCCGGGATGACCAAGGTGCTGGCGCTGCCCGTGCGGTTGTCCCTGTGCCTGTGCAGGGTGACCGTGCCGTGCCCAGAGGCGGTGACCGGGTCGTGGCCCCTGTGCTGCTGGCGGCCCGTCGCATCATGGTGGTGGTGCAGCCGCGCAGGGGCGCGGAGGAGTGTCGTTGCAGATCGCAACTCTCTCAATCTCGCACTACCAAACTCGATGAAATTGTATGCAGAAAAGAGAGACAGAGACGAGGTATTTTTGTGCAGTGTTCAACTGTTACTGCTTTTCGGTTGTTCTTCCTTTCATTACATGCGATGATTGCGGCATTGCTTCTTACTGGATCGTGCCATCCCACGACCGAAGCGTGCGCTTGATCGATCCTACATCTACGGCAGCGGAACGCACAGACCACGTCCACCGCCAACTGAGCGACTAACTCGCTAACTGAAAACGACTAAGTCCCTAACCTGACGCTGCAGCAACAGACACCAGGTTCAGAGTTTATTCTTAGACAGTAAACTAGCTAAAACCCTCTGAGCTTATAGTTGGCTAACAATTCTCCCCCCTAAGCTCAGACAGGCTTGCTGATCTTCACCATCCCCAGCCTCTGACGCAATTCGATGAAACGAACTCGCCCAAGCGCTTTGGTCAGCAGATCAGCCAACTGGTCTTGTGTGCCCACATGATTGAGTTCCACTTGATCTGCCTCAATGATATGACGGATGTAGTGGAACTTGATGTCTATGTGCTTCGTTCGGTCGTGATGAACAGGATTCTTGGCCAGAGCTATGGCTGACAGATTGTCACACAGCAGCTCGAACCTTTCGGGCTCCTTTCCCTGCAGCTCTCCAAGAAGACGACTCAGCCACAGTCCTGGCAGGTTGCTGCTGTGGCCGCCACATATTCAGCCTCGCATGAGCTGATTGCCACAACTTTCTGCTTCTGTGATGTCCAAGAGACAAGGTTTTCGTTGAGGAAGAAAACCTGCCCTGAAGTGCTCTTCCTGTCCCCGACGTCGCCTGCGTGATCGCTATCACTGAAGCCAGTTAGGACTGTCGTCCCTCTCCCTGCTCTGTATCGACATCCAAGGTCCTGCGTGCCCTTGATGTATCGGAGAATCTGTTTCACTGCAGTCCAGTGAGTTGTGCTTGGCTTTTCCATGTATCTGCTGATAACTCCCACGGCATGTGTGATGTCTGGTCTGGTGTTGGTCAGATATCGCAGGCTCCCAACTATGCTGCGGTACATGGTAGCATCCACAGCCTTTGCTCCATCCTCCTTGTGCAGTTTCAGTCTGCACTCCATAGGTGTGCTACAACTGTTGCAGTTGCTCAGCCCTGCCACCTCCAAGATCTTTGCTGCATAGCTCCGCTGGCACAGAGTGATTACTCCATCTGACTGTGCCACCTCGATCCCATTTCTGTTGAACTCACCAAAATCTGGAGTAATGAAGAGATTAAGGCTAGACAAAGGTCTAGAGAAAGATATATTTTGGAAGGGGATCGTAATACTGCCTACTTCCATTCTGTAGCTAATCAGAGGAGAAGCAGTTGCAAGGTGATGGGGGAATGGTGGAAGACAATAAAGGGTTTGTGGAGACGCTTGGCCTGCAGCTGTGCTCAGTGGAAGATTCTGCTGAAAGAAGAGGAAAAAGAAGGGCTGATGTCTATGCTGAGCAAGGTGGAGGAAGTGGCCAGGATGCCACCACTGCTATTGTGGCCGGAACCTGGGTGATTCCACAGAAAAAGGCAAGAGCGACACTGGAGGTCTGCGACATGAACAGCTCGAGAGGTTTTGGCCCAATGCTGATCATAGCAGACGACTTGGCAAGGACCCTGGAGGCGAATGATTTGGTCCTGGTGGGTGATGGAGCGTGTTTCCAAGTCCTGGATCGTCAGTAGCCTGGTGAGGGGTTTGGGTCCGAGGGCTCAAAATTGCTAGCCTGCTTCTTTGATGCTGCTTTGATGTTTGTGTGTTTCTCTCTGGTGCCTTGGTATGTTGTGTAAGTTGGACTCTGTAAGATGTGCTGGCTGGTTGTGCCGTGAGAGAGTTTTGGGTGCTGTAATGATACAAATTCTGGATGATGTAGACTGGTTATCTGGTTTCAATATATTGGAACCGGGGGGATGCCCCTATTTCTCTAAAAAAAGATAGTAACTGAGAAGGCCGAGGTCACTCATTTTGAACAGCTTTTGCATCTGTCCCTTGAACTTGGTGATGGCTGCGGCGTCCGTGCCCGTGATGATGAGATCATCAACATATATCCCCACCAGGAGAAAGTTGGTGGCATCGCCCCGCCGGTACACCGCATGCTCCAGCACGCTGCGAGTGAATCCGAGCGTGCCCAGTGTGTCATCCAGCTTGGCGTACCAGGCTCTTGGTGCTTGATGAAGCCCATACAATGCCTTCTGCAGCCTCAGCACATGTTCCTCCTTGCCTGCAGTGATGTACCCCGGCGGCTGTACCACATAAACTTCCTCAGCAAGATCGCCGTTCAAGAAGGCCGACTTGACGTCCATGTGGTGTACCTCCCATTTGGAGTGAGCTGCAAGGGCCAGAAGCACACGCACAGTCTCCATCCGAGCCACCGGAGCGAACACGTCCTCGAAATCAACACTTGCCGCTGTGCATACCCCTTGGCGATGAGTCGGGCTTTGTGTTTGATCACCTTGCCATCAGCGTCGCGCTTGACCTTGTACACCCACTTGAGGCCAATTGCCTTGTGTCCTGCAGGTAGAGGACAGTGTACCTAGGTTTTGTTGTCGAGGATGGATGCCATTTCATCGTCCATGGCGACCTTCCATGCCGCATCGTCGAGCGCCTCCGTGACATCTCGAGGTTCCTCAGCGCTGAGGAGGCACCGCTCGAAGGACTCGTGCTCAGCAAATTCTTCGGTCTCGTCGAGCACGCTCGACAGGCGCCGATATCGAATGGGGCCGGAGTCGACGTCGCGACCGTCATCATGCGTGGGCGGCGTGGCCCAGCGCGTCATGGTCGTCGCATCAGGAGTGTGTGGCTCTGATGGCGAGGCCATCGAGGTTGATGCAGGGGCAGGCGAGGAGAACCTGGCAGCGTCCGTGCCAGCGTCCAGTTCCTCCGTGCCGTTCTCAGTGGTGTAGACCACCGTGAATGTTGTCGACATAGTGCGTGCACTGGGCGCGTCCTGGGCGTTCCAGCCTTGTCCGGAGTGCGGCGAGGGCGCGCCCGGCGCGTTCTAGCACCAAGGCCTGCCTTCCTCGAAGATGATGTCGTGAGTCACATGCACCTTCTTTGTGAGTGGATCGTAGGCGCGGTACGCCCTTGATCCCTCCTCGTACCCAATGAAGATCATCGGGGTCGAGCGGTCCGACAGCTTGGTGATCCCTGGACCTAGCTTCTTCACATGCACCGTGCACCCGAATGTGCGCAGGTGACGCACATTGGGCTTACGGCCGTGCCATGCTTCGTACGGCGTGACACCGTCGAGGCTGCGCGTCGGCGCCCTGTTGAGGATGTAGACAGCGGTTTTCACCGCCTCTGCCCAGAAGTACGTCGGCACATCCATGCTCTTCAACAAGCACCTTGCCATCTCGACAATGGTTTGATTGCGCCTCTCCACTACTCCATTCTGCTGTGGAGAGCAGGGTGCCGTGGTGTGATGCTTGATCCCATTCTCCTCGCAGTACTCGCGAAACTCGGTTGAGTTGAATTCGCCGCCCCGATCTGATCGGAACGCGCGAAGCTTGCAGTTCTTCTCAGCCTCAGCCATCGCCTGAATTTTCTTGAAGCGCTGGAATGCCTCGTCCTTGGTCTTGAGCAGCTCAAGCCACATGTAGCGGCTGTGGTCGTCGACCACCAGGAGGAAATACTGCTTGCCGCCGGGCGACGCCGGCGTGATGGGGCCGCACAGATCGGTGTGCACCAGGTCCAGGCCATGCTCGGCCCTGTACCCCGAGGCTTGAGGGAACGGCGCCCGATGCTGCTTGCCCAGCGAGCAGCCATCGCAGTACTGGTCCACGTGGTCGATGGCTGGCATGCCACGCGCCATCTGCTTGGACGCCATGGCGCGGAGCGCGCGGAAGTGGAGATGTCCCATGCGTGCATGCCAACGCCATGACACGTCCTCGCCCTGCGCGAGGAGGCACGCCGGTGCGTCGATGGTGAGGACGCTGGTGTAGAGTCTACTCCCGGTGCGACGCACGCGCGCCAGCATGCGATCACCAGGGTCTCGGATCGCCATGATGTCGGACTTGATGCCGATGTCGCAACCGCCCTCATCCAACTGTCCAAGCGAGATGATGTTGCTCTTGAGCGAGGGGATGAAGAAGACGTCAGCGAGTGCACGCTGCTCTCCCCCCTGGCGGCGGAAGACGATGGTCCCGCATCCGCGGATGGCCACGAGCGAGCCATCGCCGAACTTGACCATGCCGTGCACGGTGTCGTCCAGCGCGGCGAACACATGTCGTTCGCCTGTCATGTGGCTGCTCGCCCCTGTGTCGAAGAACCAGACACCGTCAGGAGATCGGACGGGGATCACCTTTTCCTCGTTGAGGAAGACCGCTTGCGGTGTGACGATCTCGTTGATGACGGCCATGAGGAGCCCGCCCTCATGTCCATCCTCGTGCTGGATCAGGTTTGCAGTCTCATGCTTCTTCCTTTCCCGATCTCGTTGTGCCTTTCGGCATTCTTTGGCCCAATGGCCTGGCTTACCGCAGTAGTTGCAGTTGCCCTTGCGGTGCTCGCTGGAGCCGCCACCCTCTTGCGGCGCCTTGCCGCCATCGCCGCCGCTGGGCGATTTGGGCTTGCCCTGGGGCCGCCCTTTCTTTTCCCCGCTGAAGGAGCCGCTCGAGTGTTGCTGTTGCCGGGCTGCCCACTCCTCCTCCGTGAGGAGCAGGCGACCACCTGCCTCTTGCTCCAGCGGTCCACTTCCCTCGGACGCGGACAGCCGTCCGCTCAGCTCCTCAATGGACAGTTGCTTGAGGTCAATCAGGGTTTCAATTGAACAAGCCATCTGCGCATACCTGGTTGGTGCGACGCGCAGGATTTTCTGAACCCCATCAAGTTCTGACGTGGTGTCACCCAGGGACTGAAGCTCGGTGATGACAGATGAGAAGCGCAGGGAGAAATCCTCGGTGTTCTCCCCAGTCCTGAAGGCCAGGCCATCGAACTCCTTGCGGAGCTTCTGACGGCGCGCTTCGCGGACGCGATCGACTCCCACGCGGAGAGTCTTGATCATGTCCCATGCCATCTTGGCGTTGTCCTTTGCGGCGAGGACAGGCACCATCTCCGGCGGAACGGAGGTCAGGATGGCGCCCAGCGCCTGTCGCTCCTGCCGCTCGGTCCCGTCGTTAGCGTCGACGGCCTCCCAGAGGCCGGCGCCTTGGAGCTTCACACGCATGAGTATGGCCCACTCTGTGTAGTTGGTCTTCGTGAGGATCGGCCAGGACGTACCACCGCCGCCGCTGCCGGTTTCCCTCACGACCTCCCGAACCACGATCTCTCCACCGCCGCTGCTCCGTCCCCTTCGACGTCCGCGGCTCGGCGAGCGCACGCGACGTGGGGATGTCGATGTTCCAGGCTTCCTGGAGGCAGCTGCCGCCGGCGGCGGTGGGGGTGGAGGAGTACCGGCCATGATCGACACACGGGCTCTGATACCAAATGTCGTTGCAGATCGCAACTCTCTCAATCTCGCACTACCAAACTCGATGAAATTGTATGCAGAAAAGAGAGACAGAGACGAGGTATTTTTGTGCAGTGTTCAACTGTTACTGCTTTTCGGTCGTTCTTCCTTTTATTACATGCGATGATCGCGGCATTGCTTCTTACTAGATCGTGCCATCCCACGACCGAAGCGTGCGCTTGATCGATCCTACATCTACGGCAGCGGAACGCACAGACCACACCCACCGCCAACTGAGCGACTAACTCGCTAACTGAAAAGGACTAAGTCCCTAACCTGAAGCTGCAGCAACAGACACCAGGTTCAGAGTTTATTCTTAGACAGTAAACTAGCTAAAACCCTCTGAGCTTATAGTTGGCTAACAAGGAGCAGGTGGCTCCTCTTGGGCTGCGCACGCCGGCGGTTGGCGGCGAGCTTGCGCAGCGCCCAGCTCGCGCAGTTTGCGTGATGCCCCGCACGCCGGAGATGGACAAGGCCGAGGAGGCGCTTTCGAGGGCACTCTTGGTGGTGATCGTCGGCGTGCGCCGTGCCATCACCACTGAGGAGGTGGCCATGGCTCTGGAAGATGTGCACGGGCTGGCGCCGGGGAGCTTCTCCGTTCACTGTCACAGGCCGGAGGATTTCCTGTTGTACTTCGCCGCGCGGGAGGATCGGGACAGGGTGCTCGGTGACGGGGTGTTGGCTTCCCCATACTTTCGGCTTCTGCTTCGACCGTGGTCATGACGCACACACGCCGCCTCCGGTGGCCTCTGTGTCCACATCGAGGTGGAGATCGAAGGTGTCCCGGCCAACGCTTGCAGACTTGCCACGGCGGAGGTGGTTCTCGCTCCGTCGGCATGGGTGGAACGTCTCCACCCGCTCATGATGAGCCGAGCCGCGCCGACATGGGCATCCTCCGCCACATGGCATGGTGCCTCGACCCTACCATGATCCCGAGGGAGGTTGACTTGCACGTCGTCGAGCCGGACGAACCACCCTCGCTGGCGGACATGGCGGCGCCATCGCAGGCCATGGTATCTCCGCATATCAACACGCTCGTCTACCCTGTGCTCGTGCACGTTACCAGAACGGTTGATTTCCGGCGCCCCACGCCGGGTGGTGCTGAGGCAGGTGGTGGCGACGGTGGACGGACGGCGGCCTAACCGGCGAGGCGCCAGTACCCGTACACTCACGGTGTGCCAGATGTGTTGCCTGGGGCCGGGGGCGGCGGCGCTGCTCCATCGTCAGGCCAGGCTAGTGGCAGCAGGGGTGGGACCATGAGGACGTTGTCGTCGGGCGTGGTTGTTGGCGACCTTGACCAAGCCATGTCGCGACGCGCGGAAAAGGGAAAGAAAAAGAAGCGTGGGGGCCGAAAAATTAGGGCGTTGAGGGCAAAAGCTTTGGCTGCTGCTCAAAGCGCCGACATGGAGGTACAGGATGGGGCTGCTGCCAGCGCCTTGCCATCAGACTCTGTTGGCATCGAGCCGTTGGCGCTCCAAGAACCGGTCAAAAGCGGCGCCATGGCGGGTGACGCGCGAGAGGACGAAGGGGTGGTGGCAGCAGATGGCGCGGCTCACATGGGCGCGGAGCTTCGGGTAGGATCCGTTGTGGTCCTGCCTGCTGTTGTTGTCTGCTATTGTCCGCCAGTTGTTGCCGCGGCCTGAGCTCCCTTCCATCCAAGCTTCTAGAGGCGCTGCATCTAAGCTAGCTCGCTCGCTGGAGACGATGACGGCCCCTACTGCGCCTGGCCTAGCACGTGACCTTGTGGGATCCCCAAACCCTGGCCCAAGCCCGCCCACGCCGTGTCAGGCTCTTGTCCCGGTGGTGCAGGTAACATGCCAAACAGGCCAGGCCCAGGTCGACGAACCGGGGAAGGACGCGGCCCAAGCCCAAGGGATTGCGCGGGAAGAGGTTGCGGACGGGGATTCAAACCCTGTGCTGCAGCTGGCTCACATCATCACTGCTGCAGCTTCAACGGAGGCGCGCCGTGCCGACGAGGATGGGTCCGATGATGAGCGGGTGGACGAGGAGATTGTGATGGATACGCCCCCGACGCGCGACGCGGGCCTGGTCACTTCGCCACCTGCCACAACTCCGACGGTGTGCCGCTTTGATTCGCCTCCATTGGTGTTCAACAGGTCATGCCATCCGTCCGTTCCACGGCCGCAGGCTGTCGTGGCAAGGCCCCGGACTCTTGGGGAATTCCTCACAGCTGCGAAATCGAGCTCGGATGCCCTCTTGCAAACCCCGGCTGTCCGGCGCAGATTGGTGGGGCTCAACTTCCAGCCACGTCGCAGTTCGAGGATTGCGGGACAGCCTGGAGGTCTGAATGCCGAGATGAAGGCGGTGTGGAACCTGATGCGCAAACTTAGTCTTCTTGAGGGGGATGAGGTGCCGTCGGCGGTGGCCTTAGAAGCTTACCATAAGATGTATGAGCTTCCCCTGACGGACGACATGATCGAGGAGATCACCGAGTTCTAGGGTGGTCGCTCTCGACGATCAGTTCCCCACCGTTGATGGGGATGTCGGGTGGTCACCTCATCGAGGCCTAACCCCTGACGGTGGTCCACGGTTGTTCCGCGCCGTTCCAATGTTATACGAACCTAAGGTTATGGTGGCCAATGTGCGAGGCCTTAATGATCGCGCGAGGCGTTCGGGTGTTAGGAGTGTAGTACTACGGGTGCGTCCATTGTATGCCTTCAGGAAACAAAACTATCGGTTGTAACCCATGCTATCGTAATGGAAACGCTAGGCGCGGAGTTTGATGCTTATTTCTGCTTGCCGGTGACTTATACACGAGGTGGGATTCTTGTGGCTTGGGTTAGCCGGATGGTGCAGCTAGATAGCGCCCACTACGGTGCTAACAGTGTCACATCCAGGGTCTCCCCGTTGGGGGGAGATACAGGGTGGTGGTTGACATGTTCTATGGTCCACAGGCTGAGGCTGACAAGGTCACCTTTCTAACTGAACTCCGTGATATCCGTGAGGTTCACCCCGGACCATGGGCTCTCTGCGGGGACTTCAACTTGATCTACCGCGATGAGGACAAGAACAATGGTAACCTGAACCGTAGGATGATAGGCAGATTTCGGCGCTTCCTAAATGACTGCGAGCTCAAGGAGATTTACCTACATGGGCGACGCTATACCTGGTCTAACGAGAGGGAGACGCGTACCCTCGTCCGGCTTGATCGGGTGTTCGGTTGCTTGGGAGGAGCTCCACAGCAGCTGCATGTTGCGCTGCTTGGTGACGGTGGTGGCGGACCATTGCCCGCTCCTCCTGGACTGCACCACAAAGTCGGCAGGGCGGAAGCGGTTCCAATTCGAATGCTTCTGGTTGAAGCTGGATGGTTTCGACGAGGTAGTGCAGAGCGCCTGTGATGTTGTGGAGGGAGACCCGGACCCCTTCCGGGGGCTCACCGCTAAGCTGAAACGCATGGCGCGCAGCCTGCTGAGCTGGAGCGACAAGAAGGTAGGGTGTGTCAAGCTGCAGCTGATGATAGCGCGGGAGGTGGTGTTGAGGCTGGATATCGCCATGGAATCACGACAATTATCTCCGGACGAACGTCGGCTCCAGGCCCACCTTAAGCACGCCTACTTGGGCCTGGCCACTCTCGAGCGCACTATGGCCCGACAGCGGGCCAAGATTGCATGGCTCAAGGAGGGGGATGCTAACACGGCCCTGTTCCTACGTGGCCTACCGCCGCCAGAAGAATGTGATTCATAGCCTGCAGGTTGACGACGCGGTCATCTCTGATCATGCGACCATAGCTGAAGCTGCTTTCACACACTTCGAGAGCCTGCTCGGCACCTCGGTGGACAGGCAGCACTCGCTGGACTTGGACTTCTTGGGCATCCACTCAGAGGATCCCTCCGAGCTTGATGCAGCATTCACCGAGGACGAGATTTGGGAGGTGGTTCGGCGACTGCCGTTAGGCAATGCGCCGGGGCCCGATGGGTTCATGGCCGAGTTCCTACAGAAGTGATGGGGTGTGGTCAAGGGTGATTTCATGGCAGCTTTCGACAAGCTGTTCACGATGTGCGGGTGCGGGTTCCAAGGCCTTAACCAGGCTTTGTTGACCCTGCTGCCCAAGCGCCCAGATGCGGCGGCGCTAGGTGATTACCGACCGAGCAGCCTGATCCACATCTTTGCCAAGTTGGTTGCAAAGATGTTGGCTACCCGTCTAGCTCCTCGGATGGAGTCGCTGGTGGATCGCAACCAATGCGCGTTCATTCGCAAGCGTTGTATCCATGACAACTTCATGTTGGTCCAGCAGACAGCTAGATTCCTACGTAGGGAGAAAGAGCCGAGGGTGATGCTCAAGTTGGACATAGCTCGCGCCTTTGACTCTGTTTCTTGGGGGTTCCTCGTGGAGGTCCTCCGCAAGTTAGGGTTCGGACCAAGGTTCCGCGAGCTGGTGTCTATTCTACTGTCCACTTCGAGTACTAGGGTGTTGCTCAATGGCGAGCCAGCCACCACCCCCCCCCCCCCATCTGGCATCGGAGGGGCCTGAGACTCCCTTGTCAACATCGCTATTTGTGTTGATCATGAACTCGCTCAACAGGGTGTTGGCTAAGGCCATTGAGTTGGGGGTCCTGAGGTGTTTGGCGCGACGAGACCTGGCGACGTCGGTGTCGTTCTATGCGGACGATGTGGTGATCTTCTGCCACCCAGATGAGACGGAATTGCGCGCAGTCTGCAGCATTCTGGAGCTCTTTGGGCAAGCATCAGGGTTGCATACCAACTTTGCTAAATGCTCGGTATCCCCGATTGCATGTTCGGACGAGGAGGCCGCTGGCGCCGCTAGACTCATGGAGTGTCAGCTAGCGCCATTCCCGGTGAAGTATCTTGGCATCCCATTGTCTATCAGGAAACTGACGGCTACGGCGTTCCAGCCCTTGGTGGACCGACTCGCTGACAAACTACCTACCTGGAGGGCATCTATGATGCCTAGGGTGGGGAGCTTGGCGCTAGTTCACTCGGTTCTCGCAGCGATCCCGTTGCACCAGCTGATGGTGCTGAGCCTCAACAAAAAAGCACTAAAGCAGGTCAACAAGATCCTACGAGGATTCCTCTGGGCTGGCAGGGCCGATGCCAATGGTGGGCATTGCCATGTCAACTGGTCGCGGGTTTGCTGGCCGGTGCGGCTTGGAGGCCTTGGGATCCCGGACATAGCCCGCACAGCTACCAGCCTCAGAGTGAGGTGGATCTAGAGGATACACACTGACCCCCTGCGACCGTGGCGCGGGCTTGACATGCATTTCTCGAAGATAGAGCTGGATGTCTTTGCGGCCTCCACCCCCATGGTGGTCGGCAATGGGGAATCCGCGCTCTTCTAGGAAGACAGATGGCTGGACGGCAAGTCCGACAAGGAGGTGGCACCCGAGGTCTATGCACTGGTGCCGAAGCGCCAGAGAAAGGCGCATACGGTCTGCGATGCGCTAGTGGAGCGCACCTGGATCCCCGACATAGCTGGCGCGCCGAGCGCCCTTGCACTGTGGCAGTATGTGCACTTGTGGGGACAGCTCAGGGGCATCCACCTATCGGCGGACCAAGACAGGTTGGTTTGGCGTTGCACAACGGATGGCTAGTACTCGTCCAGATCCTGCTATGACACCCGCTTTCAAGGGGCGATCATCTCAGGCTCCTGGAAGTTGAACTCGAAATCTTGGGCGCCGCCAAGGGTGAAGTTCTTCATCTGGCTGGCCTACCTCGACAGGTGCTGGACGGGCGAGGGGCTGGTGTGGCATGGGCTACCGCACGCGCCTAGATGCCCGCTCTGTGACCAGTCCGAGGAGACTATGAAGCACCTACTTACAGGATGCTCTTTCTCCAGGACGGTTTGGTTCGAGGTCCTGTCGTGGATACGGTCCACTTCAGGCCCTCCCACGGCTGAGGGTGACTTCGCGGAGTGGTGGTCGCTGGTGGTGCGGACCGCCCCTCGCCAGCTGCGCAAAGGCACTTCGTTGGTTATCATGCTTACCGCATGGTGGATTTGGAAACACCGGAACGCGGTGGTCTTCGACAATGCACGGCCTTCGGTGACATCCTTGTTCAACGACATCATGGCCGAGGCGCGGCAATGGGCGGACGCGGGGGCCTGGGGTGTTTGAAGGAGATATGCCCTAGAGGCAATAATAAAGTGGTTATTATTTATATCTTTATGTTTATGATAAATGTTTATATATCATGCTAGAATTGTATTAACCGAAACATTAGTACATGTGTGATATGTAGACAAACAAGAAGTCCCTAGTATGCCTCTTAAACTAGCTTGTTGATTAATGGATGATTAGTTTCATAATCATGAACATTGGATGTTATTAATAACAAGGTTATATCATTATATGAATGATGTAATGGACACACCCAATTAAGCGTAGCATAAGATCTCGTCATTAAGTTATTTGCTATAAGCTTTCGATACATAGTTACCTAGTCCTTATGACCATGAGATCATATAAATCACTTATACCGGAAAGGTACTTTGATTACACCAAACACCACTGCGTAAATGGGTGGCTATAAAGGTGGGATTAAGTATCCGGAAAGTATGAGTTGAGGCATATGGATCAACAGTGGGATTTGTCCATCCCGATGACGGATAGATATACTCTGGGCCCTCTCGGTGGAATGTCGTCTAATGTCTTGCAAGCATATGAATGAGTTCATAAGAGACCACATACCACGGTACGAGTAAAGAGTACTTGTCAGGAGACGAGGTTGAACAAGGTATAGAGTGATACCGAAGATCAAACCTCGGACAAGTAAAATATCGCGAGACAAAGGGAATTGGTAATATATGTGAATGGTTCATTCGATCACTAAAGTCATCGTTGAATATGTGGGAGCCATTATGGATCTCCAGATCCCGCTATTGGTTATTGGTCGGAGTGAGTACTCAACCATGTCCGCATAGTTCTCGAACCGTAGGGTGACACACTTAAAGTTGGATGTTGAAATGGTAGTACTTGAATATGGAATGGAGTTCGAATATTTGTTCGGAGTCCCGGATGAGATCCCGGACATCACGAGGAGTTCCGGAATGGTCCGGAGAATAAGATTCATATATAGGATGTCATTTTATGTGAAATAAAATGTCGCGGAAGGTTCTATGGAAGGTTCTAGAAGGTTCTAGAAAAGTCCGGAAGAAACCACCAAGGAAGGTGGAGTCCACATGGGACTCCACCTCCATGGCCGGCCAACCCTAGATGGGGAGGAGTCCCAAGTGGACTCCTCCATAGGGGCCGGCCACCCCACATGGGAGGTGGAAATCCCACCTTTTGGTGGGAGTCCTAGTTGGGCTAGGTTTCCCCTCTTATGGAAGGTTTTGGTTCGGGTCTTATTCGAAGACTTGGACACCAACACTTGGGGATCCACCTATATAATGAGGGGCCAAGGGAGGGGGCCGGCCACCCCAAGACCACAAGCTGGCCGCCCCATTGAAGTGGCCGGCCACCCCCTCCCAAACCCTAGCCGCCCCCCTCTCCTCCATATCTCCCGCGTAGCTTAGCGAAGCTCCGCCGGACTTCTTCACCGCCACCGACACCACGCCGTCGTGCTGTCGGATTCAAGAGGAGCTACTACTTCCGCTGCCCGCTGGAACGGGGAGGTGGACGTCGTCTTCATCAACAACCGAACGTGTGACCGAGTACGGAGGTGCTGCCCGTTCGTGGCGCCGGAACCGATCGTGATCAAGATCTTCTATGCGCTTTTGCAAGCGGCAAGTGATCGTCTACCGCAGCAACAAGAGCCTCATCTTGTAGGCTTTGGAATCTCTTCAAGGGTGAGACTCGATACCCCCTCGTTGCTACCGTCTTCTAGATTGCATCTTGGCTTGGATTGCGTGTTCGCGGTAGGAAAATTTTTGTTTTCTATGCAACGTTATCCTACGTGGTATCGAGCCGTGTCTATGCATAGATGGTTGCACGAGTAGAACACAATGGTTTGTGGGCGTTGATGCTCTTGTTATCTTTAGTTTGAGTACTTTGCATCTTTATGGCATAGTGGGATGAAGCGGCTCGGACTAACTTTACATGACCGCGTTCATGAGACTTGTTCCTCGTTCGACATGCAACTTGTATTGCATAAGAGGCTTTGCGGGTGTCTGTCTCTCCTACTATAGTAAAGATTCAATTTACTCTTCTATTGAAAACATTAGTATCAACGTTGTGGTTCATGTTCGTAGGTAGATTAGATCTCTCTCGAAAACCCTAAACCACGTAAAATATGCAAACCAAATTAGAGACGTCTAACTTGTTTTTGCAGGGTTTGGTGATGTGATATGGCCATAATGTGATGATGAATATGTATGAGATGATCATTATTGTATTGTGGCAACCGGCACTATAAATATGGTTGTCTTTAAATTTCATGTTGAGTAGTATTTCAAAGTAGTTGTAATAGTTGCTACATGGAGGACAATCATGAAGACGGCGCCATTGACCTTGACGCTATGCCGACGATGATGGAGATCATGCCCGAAGATGATGGAGATCATGTCCGTGCTTTGGAGATGAAGATCAAAGGCGCAAAGACAAAAGGGCCATATCATATCACATATGAACTGCATGTGATGTTAATCCTTTTTATGCATCTTATTTTGCTTAGATCGCGACGGTAGCATTATAAGATGATCCCTCACTAAAATCTCAAGATAATAAAGTGTTCATCCTTAGTAGCACCGTTGCCAAGACTTGTCGTTTCGAAGCATCTCGTGATGATCGGGTGTGATAGAATCAACAAGTGCATACAACGGGTGCAAGACAGTTTTGCACATGCGGATACTAAGGTGGCCTTGACGAGCCTAGCATGTACAGACATGGTCTCGGAACACGTGATACCGAAAGGTAGAGCATGAATCATATGGTTGATATGATGAACACTTTGAGTGTTCGCCATTGAAATCACACCTTGTCTCGTGATGATCGGACATAGGTGCGGTGGATTTGGTTCGTGTGATCACTAAGACAATGCGAGGGATATTGTTTTGAGTGGGAGTTCACTTAGGTTTTTAATTATGTTGAATTAAAATTTGAACTCAATTTGTCATAAACTTAGTCTAAACTATTGCAAATATATGTTGTAGAGATGGCGTCCCCAATCAATTTTAATCAGTTCCTAGAGAAAGAGAAACTTAAGAGCAACGGTAGCAACTTCACCGACTGGTTCCGTCATGTGAGGATCTTCCTCTCTGGCGGAAATATGCAATTTGTGCTTGATGCACCGCTAGGTGACCCTCCTGCAGAAGATGAAACCGATGAAGTAAAAGCTGTTTACGCGACTCGGAAAACTCGGTACTCTCAAGTTCAGTGTGCCATCCTGTGCTGTCTGGAATCCGATCTTCAAAAACGTTTTGAGCACCATGATCCTCATGAGTTGATGAATGAGCTGAAAGCTATATTCGAGACTCATGCGGCCGTGGAATGCTATGAAGCATCGAAACATTTCTTCAGCTGTATGATGGAAGAAGGCAGCTCCGTTAGTGAGCACATGCTCGCCATGACCGGGCATGCGAAGAAACTCAGTGACTTGGGAATAGTGATTCCTAATAGACTGGGGATTAATCGTGTCCTTCAATCACTGCCACCAAGTTACAAGAACTTTGTAATGAACTACAATATGCAGAACATGAACAAGGAGTTACCTGAACTCTTTGGCATGCTAAAAGCTGCTGAGATTGAGATCAAGAAAGAGCACCAAGTGTTGATGGTCAACAAGACCACCAGTTTCAAGAAACAGGGCAAGTCTAAGGGAAAATTCAAGAAGGGTGGCAAGAAAGCTGCCACGCCTCCTATGAAACCTAAGAACGGCCCTAAGCACGATCTTGAGTGCTATTACTTTGCAAGGAGAAGGGACACTTGAAGCGTAATTGCTCCAAGTATCTGGCTGATCTGAAGAGCGGCCTTGTCAAGAAGAAGAAAGAAGGTATATCTGATATACATGTTATAGATGTTTATCTCACTGGTTCTCGTACTAGTACCTGGGTATTTGATACTGGTTCGGTTGCTCATAACTGTAACTCGAAACAGGAAATAAAGAATAAACGAAGACTACTGAAAGATGAAGTGACGATGCGCGTTGGAAATGGATCCAAAATCGATGTGATCGCTGTCGGCACACTTCCTCTACATCTACCTTCGGGATTAGTTTTAAGCCTAAATAATTGTTATTTTGTACCCGCGTTGAGCATGAACATTATATCTGGATCTTGTTTAATGCAAGACGGTTATTCATTCAAGTCTGAGAATAATGGTTGTTCTATTTTTATGAATAATATCTTTTGTAATTAGAGCACCACAAAAGAATGGCTTATTTCTGTTAGATCTCGATAGTAGTGATACGCATATACATAACATTGATGCTAAGCGAATTAAATTGAATGATAATTCTACTTATATGTGGCACTGTCGTCTTGGTCATATTGGAGTGAAACGCATGAAGAAACTCCATACCGATGGATTACTTGAATCACTTGACTTTGAGTCACTTGATAGATGCGAAGCATGTCTAATGGGAAAAATGACAAAGACTCCATTTTCTGGTATGATGGAGCGAGCTACAGACTTATTGGAAATCATACATACCGATGTATGTGGACCAATGAGTGTAGCATCGCGCGGTGGTTATCGTTATGTTCTAACCTTCACAGATGATCTGAGTAGATATGGGTATATCTATTTCATGAAACATAAATCCGAAACTTTCGAGAAGTTTAAGGAATTTCAAAGTGAAGTAGAAAATCAACGTAACAAGAAGATCAAATTTCTACGATCTGGTCGTGGAGGTGAATATCTGAGTTATGAGTTTGGCATGCATTTAAAGAAATGCGGAATACTTTCACAATTGACACCGCCGGGAACACCTCAACGAAACGGTGTATCCGAACGTCGTAATCGAACTCTCTTAGATATGGTTCGTAGTATGATGTCTCTTACTGATTTGCCGTTATCATTTTGGAGTTATGCATTAGAGACAGCCGCATTCACTTTAAATAGAGCACCATCAAAATCCGTAGAAACGACACCGTATGAATTATGGTTTAATAAGAAACCTAAGCTGTCGTTCCTGAAAGTTTGGGGTTGCGAAGCCTATGTAAAGAAGTTACAACCGGACAAGCTAGAACCCAAAGCGGAGAAATGCGTCTTCATAGGATACCCTAAGGAAACTATAGGGTACACTTTCTATCACAGATCCGAAGGCAAAATCTTTGTTGCTAAGAACGGAACCTTTCTTGAGAAAGATTTTCTCACTAAAGAAGTAACTGGAAGAAAAGTAGAACTCGATGAGATTGATGAATCTATACTCGTTGATCAGAGTAGCGCAGTACCGGAAGTTGTACCTGTACCGCCTACACCGGCAACAGAGGAAGCTAATGATAATGATCATGAAACTTCGAACGAGGAAACCATCGAACCTCGCAGATCGACAAGGGAACGTGCCACTCCTGATTGGTATGATCCTTGTCTAAATGTCATGATTGTGGATAACAATGATGAGGACCTCACGACGTATGAAGAAGCGATGATGAGCCCAGATTCCAACAAATGGCAAGAAGCCATGAAATCCGAAATGGGATCCATGTATGATAACAAAGTATGGACTTTGGTAGACTTACCTGATAGCCGAAAGGCTGTTGAGAATAAATGGATCTTCAAGAGAAAAACAGATGCTGATGGTAATATTACTGTCTATAAAGCTCGACTTGTCGCAAAGGGTTTCCGACAAATTCAAGGAGTTGACTACGATGAGACTTTCTCACCCGTAGCGAAGCTAAAATTTGTGAGGATTTTGTTAGCAATAGCTGCATTTTTCGATTATGAGATTTGGCAGATGGATGTCAAAACGGCGTTCCTTAATGGAGACATTGAGGAAGAGTTGTATATGGTACAACCCAAAGGTTTTGTCGATCCTAAAAATGCTGACAAAGTATGCAAACTTCAGCGTTCAATCTATGGACTGAAGCAAGCATCAAGAAGTTGGAACCGACGTTTTGATAAGGTGATCAAAGACTTCGGGTTTATACAGTGTCATGGAGAGGCCTGTATTTACAAGAAAGTGAGTGGGAGCTCTGTAGCATTCCTGATATTATATGTAGATGACATATTATTGATTGGGAATGATATAGAACTATCAAGCAGTGTTAAAGGTTATTTGAATAATAGTTTTTCAATGAAAGACCTTGGTGAAGCATCATATATATTAGGCATCAAGATTTATAGAGATAGATCAAGACGCCTAATAGGGCTATCACAGAGTACATATCTGGATAAGATTCTAAAGAAGTTTAGAATGGACGAAAGTAAGAAAGGGTTCTTACCTATGTTACCAGGCAAGGTATTGAGCAAGACTCAAGAGGTGACCAAGAGCTCGTTGTAAACGGTTACACCGATGCAAGTTGGAACACTGATCCTGATGACTCTAAGTCACAATCTGGGTACGTGTTTATATTGAATGGTGCTGCAGTAAGCTGGGCAAGCTCGAAGTAGTGCACGGTGGCGAAGTCTTCAACAGAATCAGAGTACATAGCAGCTTCAGAGGCTTCATCAGAAGCGGTATGGATGAAGAGGTTCATTGTAGAGCTCGGTGTGGTTCCTAGTGCATTGGACCCATTAATCATTTACTGTGATAACATGGGTGCCATCGCCAATGCACAAGAGCCAAGGTCACACAAGAGGCTGAAGCATATCAAGCTGCGTTACCACTCGATTCGCGAGTACATCGAAGATGGAGAAGTAAAGATTTGCAAAGTACACACTGATCTGAATGTAGCAGATCCGTTGACTAAAGCTCTCCCTAGGGCAAAGCATGACCAACACCAGAATGCCATGGGTGTTAGGTATATTACAATGTAATCTAGATTATTGACTCTAGTGCAAGTGGGAGACAGAAGGAGATATGCCCTAGAGGCAATAATAAAGTGGTTATTATTTATATCTTTATGTTTATGATAAATGTTTATATATCATGCTAGAATTGTATTAACCGAAACATTAGTACATGTGTGATATGTAGACAAACAAGAAGTCCCTAGTATGCCTCTTAAACTAGCTTGTTGATTAATGGATGATTAGTTTCATAATCATGAACATTGGATGTTATTAATAACAAGGTTATATCATTATATGAATGATGTAATGGACACACCCAATTAAGCGTAGCATAAGATCTCGTCATTAAGTTATTTGCTATAAGCTTTCGATACATAGTTACCTAGTCCTTATGACCATGAGATCATATAAATCACTTATACCGGAAAGGTACTTTGATTACACCAAACACCACTGCGTAAATGGGTGGCTATAAAGGTGGGATTAAGTATCCGGAAAGTATGAGTTGAGGCATATGGATCAACAGTGGGATTTGTCCATCCCGATGACGGATAGATATACTCTGGGCCCTCTCGGTGGAATGTCGTCTAATGTCTTGCAAGCATATGAATGAGTTCATAAGAGACCACATACCACGGTACGAGTAAAGAGTACTTGTCAGGAGACGAGGTTGAACAAGGTATAGAGTGATACCGAAGATCAAACCTCGGACAAGTAAAATATCGCGAGACAAAGGGAATTGGTAATATATGTGAATGGTTCATTCGATCACTAAAGTCATCGTTGAATATGTGGGAGCCATTATGGATCTCCAGATCCCGCTATTGGTTATTGGTCGGAGTGAGTACTCAACCATGTCCGCATAGTTCTCGAACCGTAGGGTGACACACTTAAAGTTGGATGTTGAAATGGTAGTACTTGAATATGGAATGGAGTTCGAATATTTGTTCGGAGTCCCGGATGAGATCCCGGACATCACGAGGAGTTCCGGAATGGTCCGGAGAATAAGATTCATATATAGGATGTCATTTTATGTGAAATAAAATGTCGCGGAAGGTTCTATGGAAGGTTCTAGAAGGTTCTAGAAAAGTCCGGAAGAAACCACCAAGGAAGGTGGAGTCCACATGGGACTCCACCTCCATGGCCGGCCAACCCTAGATGGGGAGGAGTCCCAAGTGGACTCCTCCATAGGGGGCCGGCCACCCCCCACATGGGAGGTGGAAATCCCACCTTTTGGTGGGAGTCCTAGTTGGGCTAGGTTTCCCCTCTTATGGAAGGTTTTGGTTCGGGTCTTATTCGAAGACTTGGACACCAACACTTGGGGATCCACCTATATAATGAGGGGCCAAGGGAGGGGGCCGGCCACCCCCAAGACCACAAGCTGGCCGCCCCATTGAAGTGGCCGGCCACCCGCTCCCAAACCCTAGCCGCCCCCCTCTCCTCCATATCTCCCGCGTAGCTTAGCGAAGCTCCGCCGGACTTCTTCACCGCCACCGACACCACGCCGTCGTGCTGTCGGATTCAAGAGGAGCTACTACTTCCGCTGCCCGCTGGAACGGGGAGGTGGACGTCGTCTTCATCAACAACCGAACGTGTGACCGAGTACGGAGGTGCTGCCCGTTCGTGGCGCCGGAACCGATCGTGATCAAGATCTTCTACGCGCTTTTGCAAGCGGCAAGTGATCGTCTACCGCAGCAACAAGAGCCTCATCTTGTAGGCTTTGGAATCTCTTCAAGGGTGAGACTCGATACCCCCTCGTTGCTACCGTCTTCTAGATTGCATCTTGGCTTGGATTGCGTGTTCGCGGTAGGAAAATTTTTGTTTTCTATGCAACGTTATCCTACAGTGTTTGCCAGCTACTTCCCTAGATTAGCTTTTTCTTTTCTTGGGTCGAGTTGTACGGCGTGGTGTTCGTCTGTCCTCAGACTTGTACATATAACCTTCTTTATCTATCAATGCATCGAAACGCAAGGCTTTTGCGTTTTCGCGAAAAAAAAGAGAGAAGCTCACAGACACAGTGGCAGACCATCAGCGTATTTACACTTACACTGCAACGATATATCTAGAGGACGAAAAAGAAAGGTTGAAAGCTTCATGGTTAGACCTCTACAAAAGAGAGCAGATGAACCCTGAGGAGCTTCAAAAGAATCGCCAAGAGTTGATTCAGGTAAAAGCTGACAATTTCTAATACTTCTCATTGCTCTCTTTGGGGGGATTTACATTGTTGCTAAAAGTTTTTTCTTATTGAAATGATCATAATGTGCAGGGTTTTTTTGGAGAATATGCTGATTAGTTGGCGTGTCGCTGCTGGACTCAAACGGATGGGGCAACTTGATGAAACCTTTTCAGGTTGCCATACAGGGATGATGATCTAGAGGGCAAAGCTGAAAGCTTGGCCTCAAGTTGGCAGGAGGAAATACAGAAGCCATCCTGGCATCCGTTGACAACTATTCAGGTCGATGGACAAGATAATGTGTCTATCCAATTTTCTCTACAGCATTCATACACTTGTGTTGTGTTAAGAATCATTGGCTCCAACCTCTTGGGTTTCTGGACAACTGCGGGAGGTTATAGATGACGATGATCCAAAACTGAGGAAGCTGCAGCTCGAGTGCGGCAACAACGCCTGTCATGCAATGATGGCTGCCCTGAGCGAGCTCAACGATTATAGTCCTCATGGACGGCAAATCATGAATGAGATCTGGAACTTCCGGGAAGGGAAGAAGGCTACGATGACCAAGGCAATCACTTGCATTTTGGATCAGCTAACAGTGGCAGACCCAGGACTGGGAGGATGGGAATTCAATGTTTCCCCCAGGAAATGTTCAGCTTCAATCTGACAGGCTAGTTACCGCTGCTTTGTTGTATAATCCGGTACCAGTGAGATACATACTTGGCGAGTGAAGAATAGGACTGATACCACTAACCTATACATGCATCTGAGAAGCTCAATGACAGAAGTTGTGCTTTTCTACAGCATAGGATTGATACCGCAAACATAAATCGACACTACTATGGTCTAGACATAGCATTGATGTAATCGATTGGTTTAACTTTAATCGACAGTTTATACTTAATATGTTTGCCATGCAGTGTTCATCTCTCTGTAGTTAATATATTGGACAATAATATTAGACATGGTGTACTTCATCTACTGTTAAATTTTGTTCACCAAATTTTCCTTCTCTTGATACAACAGTTTAAGCTCAACATTCATAACGCAAGATAAAAATGCAAGTGATCAGTTAAGATTTCAGAAACTACTGCCTCAAAGCATCCATCTTTCATAACTGCCAACTGACATTTGCAATACACGGTGTACAATGAAGGGAACTATTAGAAGCCCAAAAGCATTACCCGAGGTCTCACTGAACATTTGGCTTCTACTTGCCTTCCAAAAGTGTGCAGATATCAATCCCTTTTCATGAAAATCCATGCATTTGCCATCAACTGCAAAGGCCAAGACAGAGGTGTTTTAATGCTTCCGCATTGGCTGGATTGTTGATAACATATGTTTCAGTCTTCCCAGTGCTTTGACAGGTCAGATTTAATTGTTCTCCAAGCTGTGAGGACTGCAGGAGAAGTTCAGTATTAGTAAACATCCAGTGTGATTGTAAAACTAAAATGAAAACTCTAGTTATGCTTACAGATTGAAGATCCAAAAAACAATGGCAGGTATTTGTTTCACACAAAAAAAGAGCTAGTCAATTATACAGAAAAATAATGCTAAAACATAGTTCTATGTAGAAAGGAGAGCAATGGGACTGCAGTCTGCTGATGGCACGACAGTTGAAAGCCAACTGAGGCAACCATGTAACTGTAATAATATGGCATTGGCTCATAGCAGCATGCACTCATTGACGCTCTAGTTGTTTTCATTTAAGAGATTTTTATGAAGAGAAAACTTCTCAGAAGGTATGTGAATATTCGGTGTTTATATAGTAATTTTGATTTACCGTTAGACACATCCATCTTGAATGCCACAAAAGAACTATATAGCAACTAGTGATTGCCACATCAGATACTATACAAGGGTTGATGGCATTTTGTATATAGAGAACTTACTACGCAATAGTTACTCGGTGCTTTGCAGCTCCACTTTGAAGTAGGAACACAGCTCAGATAATGGCACCAAGAACATTGCTCGCTAGCATTGAAGCCTTTCATTAGCAATACAAAGCCAATGATGAACCTGACAATAATAATAAAGCTTTAGCAAAGGCAGTTGAAACTTGAAACTTAGTGAAAAAACAGACCATTATTGTTGTTCCGCCGACCGGGAAGATACTTACCCACAAATTAATATCACCAGAGCAATCACCAAAAGTATAATCTGATATATCTTGTACTTGCATTTAGCTGTGCCTGAGGAAACTCCAAGAGGAGAGTTCTTTTGGTTGATGTATTGGAACTGAGGCCGGATTAGGAGCACAAAACCAAGAAAGAAACCCGATATAAATCCTCCGATATGAGCAAAGTTGTCAACGTGTGGAAGGATCCCGACAGCTAAGTTGATAGCAATGATTATAACAAGAGTCAATAGAGCGGCGAACTGTATTTTTGAAGCAACAACGAAATTAGACACAAAAAATATAAAGTAAAGCTTGTAAAACCATTTGTATAGATTTTAGAACCGGCCTTATTCTCGTATATTGTCCAGTTTGTTATCAGCTCCGACAGCATGGAGCCCAGTAATCCAAACAGTGCACCTGAGGCGCCAACTGAGATATTCGACACCATGAATAGAGCAGACAACAAGCTGCCACCAACCCCCGAGATCACATAGAGTGTGCCAATCCTCACTGCGATAAACAAATATTGATCCAAGGTCAAGTTATATACCGCCACAAACTCTTCAGTGGAACTAAGAAACTCAAGAAGTAGGATGCGAAATTGTCACGACACTTACGGAAACCAAATTCCTTCTCGAGCCTGATTCCAATCAATAGGAGACTCAACATATTGGCGAGTATGTGGACGACACCAGCATGCAACCAAATGCAGGTGATGAGGCGGTACCATTCGTGATCTTTTGCAATTTTACTCGTTTCTAGCGCCCCCATTTCCAGCAGCCTGTGAGATTGGTATACATGTCAGTTGCCATTTATCAGACAATACCAACTAGAAAGGGTGAAAATAACACGTTGCACAAGTGACAATGAAGGAACACCATCTGAATTATGCAATACTACCTCCATCCCAAGGCTTAAGGCCTATATTTTTTTCAGAAAGTCAAACTATGTTAAGTTTGACTAAGTTTTTATAAAAAATCATTAACATGAAAAGTACAAAATCAATATCATTAGATAGATAATGAAATATATTTTCATATGGTACCTACAAAATATCATATTTGTTCATAAATTCTTCTAAAAGTTTGGTCAAACTTTACTTCGTTTGACTTTCTGAAAAAAATATAGGCCTTAAGCCTTGGGATGGATGGGATGGAGGTAGTAGCTAGTAATAAAATATTTTCAAACCGTTGCAGTAGTACGTAAGAAAAGCCAATATATCATCCCAAATCACGAGCTCCTAAATTTGTTTGGAAAATTGAAATTAACTGCAGAATCCATTGAAAGTGATGCGCGAAACGATCAAAATTAGGCTGATATCTGAACAATTCCAAGCAATAAAGGAAGCAGCTTCAACAACAGGAGGACCCAATGATCCGAACTTCATCGGCAGAATTTCCTTACGTTGCGGAGGAGGGCCCGAGGAGGGGGTTCTCCCTGTATGGCTGGAAGGCGAACCTGCCGAGGTCCTGCTGGAGCAGGCACCCCTGCGCCTGCGCCTGCGCGGCCCCGCCGATCGCGGCGTCGGCGGCGGCGGCGTGTGCGGGGCAGTCGTTCACGTACATGGTGAGGACGAAGAGCCCGACGTTGGCGGCCACGAAGAGCGGCACCAGGAACGGGAACCAGCGCCTGAACGGCCGGAACTCCTGCGCCGGCGGGCGCGGACGGTGGCCGTTCTTGGGCCTCCTGTGGCCGGCGCCGTCCGCGTCGATGGGGACCACCGCCGTCTCGCCCCGCCGCGGCATGGCGCCGCCGCCGGCTCGTGCGGGCCGCGGGGAATGCGCGCAGGGAATGCGGGATTGTGCGGCGAAGGAGGTTGAGCTCGTGGAAAATGAGATGGTTTTGGAGAGGCCGGCGAGAGAGGACGGACGGAGGTGGAAGAAACAGGAGAGACCACTCTATTCTTAGTATTTTTCCCGAAAGGGAAACAAATACAGCTTTCAGATAGCAGGGAATTTCTTTTTGTCTTTGCCCAAATGTGGATCCTTCTTCACTGCTGCAAAATTTTGAGAGGAATTTATGAAGCTATCAATCAATTGAATATGTTTCCAAGTTCCACCGAAACTGTGTAGAAACTAAATCTGCCTTGTGATTTTTTATTCTGAAACTGAGCTAGTAATATGAAGTGTGCACATGATTTGTACACAAAGATTAAGGAATTTGTTGGGCTTCTATATCATGAAATGGGATCTTCATCTTTTTCTTTTCTTTTCTTTTCTTTTCTTCAACAAACTAGCAGTACACATTTCCTTGAACGGTTGGATCCTCTTCATTCTGTGGGACATGCCGATGACACACCACGGTTGTCATCTCTCTATCGTCAAAGCTAGCCAGTCATTGTTGGTTGAGGACGGGAAGTCATCAAGGCCAAAGTTATGTCGGACCAGCACCTGCGGGAAAATCGGTAGATTCAAGATCCCAACCTCCAAAAACCTCACGTGTCTTAATTGACAGGATAAAGGTAGAAGAAAAAGGTGAGACCTGCTGAGATGACAGGGAATTTCTTTTTTTTTTTCTTTCCCAAATGTAGATTGTATTTCACTCCTCTAAATGATTCAAATGAAATTTGTATTCCAAACTGCCTAATGAATTTGTGTATTTAAAATTGAGCTATGTATGGAATATATATATATATATATATGCTTGGATTTAAGATTGTGGAGAACACATCACTGGTATGTTGGTTAGCTATGCGGGTGGACAAGCAACCCACGCAGGTTCGAGTCTCGAACTCGGTGGGGCCCTCATGGTTCTTCTTCTATAAAAAAAACGTCGCCAAGGTTAGTCTTGTTTGGTATAATTTGTACATGAATTTTTACTTGTCCATAATCTGTACTCAAATTCGGGTGAACATTTTTTTGGCATCTAGATCATGGAAATTTTGATCCAATTGTTCTAATGGGTGTTTCTCTAGAAATTGTAATGCTCAGGCAGACACCGAGGGGCGAAAAAAGCCTCCTCCAGAAGCGCAGCTTCATCACCTCTCGATTTTGCACCAGCGGCGGTGGTGCGGACTTGAGAGGCGAAGCGGCGCTTCTGGAGGCTGGTTAGCCGCAAGAGGGGTCTTTCTTTACTCAACACATGATCTTAAACTTGCGCAGCCGAAGAGTTGTAGATATTTTCTCTATGGATCCAAATGACATATGGATCATAAGACCCTCGAATACTTCTATACTCGTAAACAATTGAACATGCGGCAACCGAGATGGTTGGAACTAGTTAAGGATTGTCGGATTGCATCATACATGCGTGGACCATAGAAAAGAGAGGTGGGCCGAAATGCTGACACGGCAAATGAACAAGGGGATCTTCTTCTTATTAATAGTGATAACTGAAACAGGAATTGAGTACATCCATCCATTGTAATGCATGCAGGATGGACCGAGTGACACCTCTTATTTGAAGGCAGCAGCAAAAAGCAAGAAGCAAACTAAACACAACGACGATGAGTGATGACGACGACGTCGACCAAGCATGTCCATGCGGCACGCAGGTAGGTAGGTAGGCAGATATATAAGAGGCGTGCCTAGCTAGTTATGTATCTTGCTGCATTTGGCACCAAAGCAATCCCAGAAGCATTGCTCTGGAGCCCCATCGCAGTGGGTGAGGCAGTAGAGAAGGCACTCGCCGCTCACAAACTTCCCCGTGTGGCAATATATATATACTCCGCGGCCGCCATCAGCAGCTGCCCGGCGAAGAGGACCAGCACGAGCATGGCCGCCGCCGTCTTGAGCGCGGAACCACCCATTGGGATGGAGCGAGCGAGCTATGTGCTCAGGAGTCAGGACTCTACGAGCTAGCCAAGAGATGGAGCTTGCTAGGCGAGGGGCGCCTATCTGTTTAAATAGCTAGCTAAGCAAGGCCGGGGACGGCTGTTCAAATTTCAATTATTGTGGAGAGATCGAGTTAGCTGTGAGGATTGACTATTGCGTTCCTCGTCATGGCATTATGTAGTACAGTATTGAATTAGATGAGATTACGTACAATTAAGTATCCCAGCCTCTCTCATTTTCTTCACCATCATGCACATGAGGCATGGGTCTCTCTTTCCTTATACAACTACACGTTATGTCACGCGGCACATCACTAATCAACTAATGCACTACTCCAGTACTACTATTTTGAATCTATAAACATACACATATACTCCGTATATGGTTTGGTGTGACACTGTGATTTCGTGGCGTGCTGATGGCAACAGTCCACACTCCAAATGCAGAGGGCCCGACCAACAGCCCAATCATGCCCGATAAGAGAACAGTAAAAGACAACACGGCAAACAGCAAGTTGAGAAAAGTTTCATTCATCTTATATCTTCATCATGGATACACTAATCAACAAGTAGTCTGTTATTGCCTTAATATTTCGATTCCACACTAATGTGTTGGGTCCTTCAAACACAGGTACGGACGCATCGCCAGACAGTTCCGGCTCAGCTCACAGCCCAGTCATGGCACAACATTTGTACAATAAAGGCGCCCGCCACTCTGACTGAAACAAGCTATAAATCAATCCATAATAACAGGCAGCATGTACAAGCCTCTGGTACCCTGCCAGGCTTTGCAAATTTTTGGAACAAGAATACTATGTTTGCCAATCAATTCGACCGACTGCCCTCCGAGGAAGATGGTGGTAGAGTGGCCTGCTGCAGCAGGGCTGTTGGAGTGGGCACTTCACAAGTACTTCACCATCCCACGGCCTTCCACGCTGAGCTTTGAAGCCTGGAGGTTCTTCTTCTTTGGCGCCTTCAGCTGCTGCAGTTTCTTGTTCATCTGCATACCCAGGATGAAGTGATTAGCCACATTGTACATAACACACGCCAGCTTATAAAGAAAAGCAATCAATGCACAAGGTGGGGGGCAGACAGAACCTTGAGCCGGCGCTGGTCTTGGACAACTTGCTTGGCACGAGCCCGTATCTGTTCAGGGTCAACCTTGGACTGCGGACGGATGACGAAGTCCAGAGGCGATGCTTCTGGCCTAGACGCATGCTGCCTAGAACCACTTTGCCCAGACTTGCGCCTGTTTTCAGAGGACAGAACAAATTAATGAAAAAATGGGAATGGCATGCACCCTGCACAAGATGGCAATCGTGGCATATTTAACAAAAATATGACATGTGATGAGACTTACTGAGAGAAGTCAGCATCAAGATCATCGTCTCTCGATTCCATTCCAGAACTACTTGAAGGCCTAAATGAGAAGAAAGCGTAACCAAGAACAAATTGAGTTAGGACAGAGAACTCAAATTAGAATATTGCCATTTGGATGATATGCCATCTTCTAGTGGATAATAAAAAAGTGCACTACTCACTTCTTCATTTGAGGCCTCCTGTAAGGAGGAGGTCTTTCATCATCATATCTCCTCATATCCTCGAATCGTGTGCTCTTTTGGAATATTGGTCGACTCTGTTTTTTTTTTTTGTTCACAGTTAGTCAAATATAGATAGATAGACCAAGAACCTTCAGCATCAAATGCAAATGCTTAGAAAGAACAAGAAATTACCCATTTATCAACCAGTTCCTTGGCTAATTTTCTATTGGAAGTAGTCTCCTCATCAGATTTTGACAAAAACATGATAACCTGCAAATCAATAATGAGATACAGTTGGCAGTTAAGTACATTGTAGATAATCTGTAAGAACCATCCAGAATGCAATTTTTTTCTAAGCATTACCTTTCCCAGGCCACTTTTCTTAAGCTGCTCTCTTCTGTCGAATTGTTCAAGATCAATTGGGAACTGTGTAAATAGACAGAAACATTCAATAAGAAAGTAGGTCCAGAAGTAAAGCAGTGCTTTTATGCTACAAATAATGTGATTCCACACTTCAGAAGGGAAAAAAGATTTCGCCTACATCAGATAGTAACTTCAGTACAGCAGTTCGAATATTCATATTCGGCATGCTTCCATCAGGTAAAGGTTCAAGCCAGTTTTTCAGAAGAGTGAGAATTCCATGATCAAGGAATTCCTGCTGGAGATTCTTCCTGCAAGGAGTCATACACAAATGATAATAATCAGAACTAGCTGCAATAGATAGGAGATGGATTCACTAGAGAAGTTTTGATGCTGGTAATGCCTACATACAAATATCTTACTTTGAGAGAACCTCTATGAGCAGTGGAAGCTTCATAAGTTTGTTAATGGCCGGTTTGGATTGCCTATTTAGGTTTGCATCTTCTTCAGATGCTACTTCAAACTCAGCAATGAACTGCTCAACGATAAGACCAATATCTGCTCGTGGCCGATCACTCTTCTTCTTCTTCTTACTACTAAAGAGACGCTCAATTTCATCATCCTCTTCAGCTTCCTCTGCCTGTAATAAAAATAAGAATTTCACATCGTGCTTACACAAGCAAGAAACAAATATAGGATCAATACAATATTCACTAATGACTCACATGAAATGTAAAGCATGTCATTTTTATTGGGAAGAGGGCAAGGAGTCTGCTTCATCAAGAAGGCAGGCCCCTTTACTGCCTGAAACTACTACTCCATATATGCTCCCCCAGGGTTATGTCATTACATAGCAGGTCTATAGTATACTAAACGTCATTCTTCTAACTGAATACCAGCACCCCTTAAAATGAATCATAGCACATGACCATATGTATATTCAACTATTCAAAGAGGGGTCCAATAATCTTCCCAGCTCAGAAGTCGCATTATAAGCCCATTGAAGGGATGACTTGAGTAAAGAACACAATATTATATGGCATATGTATTATCTTTTCATTTCATTAGTAATATGCTTGGTGTAGAGCAATTTTGTTAATGGCAGGAATCACGTAGAACTAAAGAGACGTTTGATACTTGACCCTTGCGATATTTTGTCCAAAAAAATGGAAGTGACAGAATTACAAATGGGCCATGAGCAATTTAGTAAGAGCACCTGTGCATAATGCCGAGGAGAGTGGCCATCATTATCATTGTCATAACGGTCAGCTGGATCAACCCCAGTATCATCGATGAAATTATCATCATCTAGAGTTCTAACACCTTCTTGATCATCCTGTTCCGTGAGAATCAGTCAGTTCATTTGTCCAGGGCTATGTTGTTTATATAATGGGCAAAAGGCCAACTCAATTGTCATAGCATTAGGAAGAGATTAGGAGGAGCAAGGGTGGTGGTTCACCTCTGAGCCGCCTTCCCCGGCGATGGTATCCCAGAGCTCCCGGATCTCCCTCTCCCCTTCGTCATCCTCCCCGCCGCCCCTCTTCTCCCTCGCCATGCCCCCCCTGTCCTCCTTCCTCCGCTTCTTCTCGTGCCTCTCCTTGCCGCCCTTGGCGAGGTCCCTGAGGCTCGACGACCCCTTCCTCTTCCTCGCCGCGTCCTCGTCCGGCAGCCCGCCCCAGTCCTCCAGCTCGTCCGCGGGCATACCGCCGCCGCCGCCGGAGTCCCCCTTGCCGCCCTTCTTGAGGAGGCGCTTGCGGGGCCTGGCGGAGGACCCGGCGCCGTCGCCGTCGCCGTGGACGGGGGTGGGCGAGCGGTCGCGGTTCCAGCCGGCGTCGTCGTCGCCGAGGTCGTCCTCGAGGTCGTCGTAGGGCTGCGGCTGCGGCTCCGGGGAGGGGGAGGGGTCCCGCGCGTCCGGGTCCATGAGCTGCTCGCCGTCCTCGTCGTAGAAGCTGCGAGAGATCGGAGGGGGTTAGCGTCGTTGGGGAGTAGGGAGATGGATGGGGAGGGGAAGAGGTGCGTGCGTGCGTGCTTACTCGTCCATGGCGGCGGCGGCGACGACGGCGGCGGGCGAGATGCGGATCGGAACCCTAGCCTCGGGGAGGAGCTGGAGACGAAGAAGGATCCGGGAAGGATCCGGGAACAAAGAGAGGACTGGAAGGGGGAGGGGGACACTGGGCCTGGGCTGGGCCCTGGGCTTTGGGGTTTTTTTGCTTTTCAGGACAATTTTACTCAAAACCTAATCTTATATATACTACTCAAAAATAAAACTCATAAGGGCATCTCCACCGGTCCGACGTATTTCGGACGCTAAAAGTAACCGAGCGCGTCTGTTTGCGTCGAGTCGCGGACGCGGAAATGATCTTCAATCCACCACTGTTCGTGTTCGTCTGCGTCTGGGGAGTGCTTCTCCGATTTCCTTTCCACTAGGTAAAGAGACAAGGATACAAGATTGAAAAACTCATATTCAATCCTTACACATATAATAAGATTAGATGCACATAAACGCTGCGAGGATTCACCCCAACCCGCAGCCCGTGAGGACTACTCACACATAATATCAAGATCAAATACAAAGATAGAAATCATTGTGCAAAATACTTAGATTGAAATCACAATATTCTTACAATGGCCGCCAATTCTCAAGGAGATCTCTATTACAACGGTGATGGCTATGGCTATGGAAGAGATGGGAGATGGAATGGATGAACAATGGTGGTGGATTTCCTTCGGTGTGGTGTAGATGAATGTGACGCCCTGGAACTGGTACCATGAGGATTCCAGCGATTCCGCCGAAATCCGCACGATATCGATTCAGAGACGCCCTCCGACACGATATGCACGAAGAATCGCACACGTGATGCCAGAGGAATTAACACGAGCAGTAACATTACAACAGGTTTACAATAGAGCCCACAAGGAACATATATTACAGCAACGACTCCAACGAGTCAAGATACAAATATACAATACAAAGATCCAAATCATACAGAAGATCAAATACATCCGAGTACGGACAAGATACAAAGTGGACAAAGAGTCCTGAAGATAAACGATGGCGTCCATAACCCTGCCCAGGCCAAGCCGGAGGGTAACCTTGCTAACGTCGCCTTCATCGAACATAACTTCATACCTGCCCGGTTATGTCCCAAAGAAGCAGCAATAAGTACGGGTTCGTACTTAACAAGACTTCAAGACGTATAAGCATTCGTCAACCAGTCGTCCTTTGTACTTGAGGCACGCAGGAGACTTAGAAGACTCAAGAGGAACGTCATAGGCAATATGGTGGGGTTAAGCGGCAGCGCGCAAGCACTAAAAACCTATAGAGACACTCTACAACATTCGTCTATCAGAGAAGGTGAGAGAGCGCATAAACTAACAGTTCTATACTCTGCAAGCATAACACAACCGATGTGTTCCCCCCTCGCAAGGAAGTACTTACAAAGGCACTCACACGGTTGACAAGTTTTAACCAGTTATTATTTAAGTTGTTCTATCTTACTATGCAAGATATTAGTATTGAAACAACAGGTGTAAGTTGTCTATGGTCGAGTCATACAGCTCCAAGTCGTCCATAACCGCGGACACGGCTTATCGATAAGATTGTAACCCTGCAGGGGTGCCCAAATGTGCCCACACGCACGATCAATCCAACCGAGCAAGGGAAGGATATCATGACTGATGGGATTCGTTGCATAGAAAACAAAAATTTTCCTACCGCGAGAACGCAATCCAAGCCAAGATGCAATCTAGAAGACGGGAGCAACGAGGATATGATCGAGATTCACCTTTGAAGATTTCCAAAGCCTACAAGATGAGGCTCTTGTTGCTGCGGTAGACGATCACTTGCCGCTTGCAAAAGCGCGTAGAAGATCTTGATCACGGTGCCACGATCGGGCAGCACCTCCGTACTCGGTCACACGTTCGGTGTTGATGAAGACGACGTCCTTCTCCCCGTTCCAGCGGGCAGCGGAAGTAGTAGATCCTCCTCGGAATCCCGACAACACGACGGCGTGGTGGCGGTGGTGGTGGAGAACTCCGGCAGGGCTTCGCCTAAGCGCTGTGGGAGGTGTATGAGGAGGGGACGGCTAGGGTTTGGATAGAGGGAGCTAGGGCTGCGACTTGTGTGTCTCTTGGGGCTCCCCTTGCCCTCCTTTTATAGGTGGAAAAGGTCCTTGGGTCGTCCAAGACCTGCCCCCAAAGTTTGGGAGAGTTCCGGTAAGTTTTACGTAAAACCTACCGTAACTAGGACTCTTTTGCCAAATCCGAATCTGCTTTAGGGGAAACTTCTTAACCCTAAAGGAAAACATGGATACACCTATTATGGAACCCTCCGGACTTCCTTAGACAGCCCGGGTCGTCCCGGACACTTCCGGAACCTTCCACAATGTTCCGGACTATTCCGGTCCTTCCAAAACCTTCTAGAAGCTCCGGTCAAAACACCGGACTTTTTCCGAACCCTGGAAAATGACTTCCCATATATGAATCTTATTCTCCGGACCATTCCGAACCTCCTCGTGATGTCTCGGATCCCATCCGAGACTCCGAACAAAACTTCGAACTCCATTCCATATTCCATATCTACTTAAACGACATCAAACCTTAAGTGTGTCACCCTACGGTTCGTGAACTATGCAGACATGGTTGAGACTTCTCTCCGACCAATAACCAATAGCGGGATCTGGAGATCCATAATGGCTCCCACATATTCAACGATGACTTAGTGATCGATTGAACCATTTACATACGATACCGATTCTCTTTGTCACGCGATATTTTACTTGTCCGAGGTTTGATCATCGGTATCTCCATACCTTGTTCAACCTCGTCTCCTGACAAGTACTCTTTACTCGTACCGTGATATGTAGTCTCTTATGAACCATTCATATGCTTGCAAGCTAATTAGACGACATTCCACCGAGAGGGCCCAGAGTATATCTATCCGTCATCGGGATGGACAAATCCCACTGTTGATCCATATGCTTCAACTCATACTTTCCGAATACCTAATCCCACCTTTATAACCACCCATTTACGCAGTGGTGTTTGATGTAATCAAAGTACCCTTCCGGTATAAGTGATTTATATGATCTCATGGTCGAAAGGACTAGGTAACTATGTATCGAAAGCTTTATAGCAAATGAACTTAATGACGTGATCTTATGCTACGCTTAATTGGGTGTGTCCATTACATCATTCATCAATGACATAACCTTGTTATTAATAACATCCAATGTTCATGATCATGAAACAATGATCATCTATTAATCAACAAGCTAGTTATACAAGAGGCTTACTAGGGACTCCTTGTTGTTCACATAACACACATGTATCAATGTTTCGGTTAATACAATTATAGCATGATATGTAAACATTTATCATAAACACAAAGATATATAATAACCATTTTATTATTGCCTCTTGGGCATATCTCCAACAGTCTCCCACTTGCACTAGAGTCAATAATCTAGATTACATAGTAAGGTACCTAACACCCATGGCATTCTGGTGTTGGTCATGCTTTGCCCTAGGGAGAGCTTTAGTCAACGGATCTGCTACATTCAGATCAGTGTGTACTTTGCAAATCTTTAATTCTCCATCTTCGATGTACTCGCGAATCGAATGAAAACGCAGCTTGATATGCTTCAGCTTCTTGTGTGACCTTGGTTCTTGTGCATTGGCGATGGCACCCATGTTGTCACAATAGATGACTAATGGGTCCAATGCACTAGGAACCACACCAAGCTCAACAATGAACCTCTTCATCCATACCGCTTCCGATGAAGCCTCTGAAGCCGCTATGTATTCTGATTCTGTTGAAGATTTCGCCACCGTGCACTGCTTCGAGCTGCACCACTATCGCAGCACCATTCAATATAAACACGTACCTGGACTGAGACTTAGAGTCATCGGGATCAGTATTCCAACTTGCATCGGTGTAATCGGTTACAACGAGCTCTTGGTCACCGCCATAACAAAGAAACATATCCTTAGTTCTTTTCAAGTACTTCAGGATATTCTTGACCGCTGTCCAGTGTTCCATTCCTGGATCACTTTGATATCTGCTAGTCAAACTAACAGCATGTGCTATATCCGGTCTAGTACACAGCATGGCATACATGATAGAGCCTACTGCCGATGCATAGGGGATTTGATTCATCCTCTCTCTTTCTTCTGCCGTAGCCGGACCTTGAGTCTTACTCAAGACCTTACCTGGCAACATCGGTAAGAACCCTTTCTTACTTTCATCCATTCTAAACTTCTTTAGAATCTTGTCCAGGTATGTACTCTGTGAAAGCCCTATTAGGCGTCTTGATCTATCTCTATAAATCTTGATGCCTAAAATGTATGCTGCTTCACCAAGGTCCTTCATTGAAAAACACTTATTCAAATAACCTTTTACACTGCTTAATAGTTCTATATCATTCCCAATCAATAATATGTCATCTACATATAGTATCAGGAATGTTACAGAGCTCCCACTCACTTTCTTGTAAATACAGGCCTCTCCATGGCACTGTATAAACCCGAAGTCTTTGATCACCTTATCAAAGCGTCGGTTCCAACTCCTGGATGCTTGCTTCAGTCCATAAATTGAACGCTGAAGTTTGCACACCATGTCAGCATTTTTAGGATCGACAAAACCTTTGGGTTGTACCATATACAACTCTTCCTCAATGTCTCCATTAAGGAATGCTGTTTTGACATCCATCTGCCAAATCTCATAATCGAAAAATGCAGCTATTGCTAACAAAATCCTCACAGACTTTAGCTTCGCTACAGGTGAAAAAGTCTCATCGTAGTCAACACCTTGAATTTGTCGGAAACCCTTTGCGACAAGTCGAGCTTTATAGACAGTAACATTACCATCAGCATCTGTTTTTCTCTTGAAGATCCATTTATTCTCGACAGCCTTACGGCTATCAGGTAAGTCTACCAAAGTCCACACTTTGTTATCATACATGGATCCCATTTCGGATTTCATGGCTTCTTGCCATTTGTTGGAATCTGGGCTCATCATCGCTTCTTCATACGTCGCAGGATCCTCATCATTGTTGTCCACAATCATGACATTTAGACAAGGATCATACCAATCAGGAGTGGTACGTTCCCTTGTCGATCTGCGAGGTTCAGTAGCTACCTCGCTCGAAGTTTCATGATCATTATCATTAGCTTCCTCTGTCACCGGTGCAGGCGGTACAGAAACATCTTCCGGTACTGCGCTACTCTGATCAACGAGAGAAGGTTCAGTAACCTCGTCGAGTTCTACTTTTCTTCCAGTCACTTCTTTAGTGAGAAACTCTTTCTCAAGAAAGGTTCCGTTCTTAGCAACAAAGATTTTGCCTTCGGATCTGTGATAGAAAGTATACCCAATAGTTTCCTTAGGGTATCCTATGAAGACGCATTTCTCCGCTTTGGGTTCTAGCTTGTCCGGTTGTAACTTTTTTACATAGGCTTCGCAACCCCAAACTTTAAGGAACGATGACTTAGGTTTCTTATTAAACCATAATTCATACGGTGTCGTTGCAACGGATTTAGATGGTGCCCTATTTAAAGTGAATGCATTTGTCTCTAATGCATAACCCCAAAACGATAATGGCAAATAAGTAATAGACATCATAGAACGAACCATATCTAAAAGAGTTCGATTACGACGTTCGGACACACCATTGCGCTGTGGTGTTCCTGGCGGTGTCAACTGTGAAAGTATTCCGCATTTCTTTAAATGCATGCCAAACTCATAACTCAGATATTCGCCTCCGCGATCAGAACGCAGAAATTTGATCTTCTTGTTACGTTGATTTTCTACTTCACTTTGAAATTCCTTAAACTTCTGGAAAGTTTCGGATTTATGTTTCATGAAATAGATATACCCATATCTACTCAGATCATCTGTGAAGGTTAGAACATAACGATAACCACCGCGCGAGGCTATACTCATTGGTCCGCACACATCGGTATGTATGATTTCCAATAAGTCTGTAGCTCACTCCATAATACCAGAGAATGGAGTCTTAGTCATTTTTCCCATTAGACATGCTTCGCATCTATCAAGTGACTCAAAGTCAAGTGACTCAAGTAGTCCATCGGAATGGAGTTTCTTCATGCGTTTCACTCCAATATGACCAAGACGACAGTGCCACATATAAGTAGAATTATCATTCAATTTAATTCGCTTAGCATCAATGTTATGAACATGTGTATCACTACTATCGAGATTTAACAGGAATAAACCATTCGTCTCAGGTGCATGACCATAAAAGATATTATTCATAAAAATAGAACAACCATTATTCTCAGACTTAAATGAATAACCGTCTTGCATTAAACAAGATCCAGATATAATGTTCATGCTCAACGTAGGCACCAAATAACAATTATTGAGGTTTAAAACTAATCCCGAAGGTAGATGTAGAGGGAGCATGCCGACAGCGATCACATCGACCTTGGATCCATTTCCAACGCGCATCGTCACTTCGTCCCTCGCTAGGCTTCGTTTATTCCGTAGTTCCTGTTTCGAGTTACAAATGTGAGCAACCGAACCAGTATCAAATACCCAGGCACTAGTACGAGAACCAGTAAGATAGACATCTATAACATGTATATCAGATATACCTTTCTTCTTCTTGACAAGGCCGCTCTTCAGATCAGCCAAGTACTTGGGGCAATTACGCTTCCAGTGCCCCCTCCCATTGCAGTAATAGCACTCAGTATCAGGTTTAGGGCCACCCTTAGGCTTCTCAGGAGGTGCGGCAGCTTTCTTGCCGCCCTTCTTGACGTTGCCCTTCTTAGGTTTGCCTTGCTTCTTGAAACTGGTGGTCTTGTTGACCATCAACACTTGGTGCTCTTTCTGTATTTCCACCTCAGCAGATTTCAGCATGGAGAAGAGTTCAGGTAACTCCTTGTTCATGTTCTGCATGTTGTAGTTCATCACAAAGTTCTTGTAACTAGGTGGCAGTGATTGGAGTACACGATGAATACCCAACTTGTTAGGAATCACTATCCCCAAGTCACTAAGCTTCTTCGCATGCCCGGACATAGCGAGCACGTGCTCACTAACGGAGCTACCCTCTTCCATCATACAGCCAAAGAAGTGTTTCGATGCTTCATAGCTTTCCACGGCCACATGAGTTTCAAAGATAGCTTTTAGCTCATGGACCAGCTCATAAGGATCGTGGTGCTCAAAACGCTTTTGGAGCTCTGCCTCTAGGCTGCACAGGATGGCACACTGTACTTGAGAGTACCGAGTTACCCGAGTCTCGTAAACATTCTTTTCGTCCTCGGATACTGCAGGTGGTGGTGGGGGACCTAGCGGTGCTTCGAGCACAAATTGCAGATTTCCACCAGTGAGGAAAATCCTCACATGACGGAACCAGTCGGTGAAGTTGCTACCATTGCTTTTAAGCTTTTCTTTCTCTAGGAACTGGTTAAAATTGATTGATGGGGACGCCATGATCTACAACATATATTTGCAATAGTTTAGACTAAGTTTATGACAAATTGAGTTCAAATTTTAATTTAACAAAATTAAAAACTAGGTGAACTCCCACTCAAAACAATATCCCTCGCATTGTCTTAGTGATCACACGAACCAAATCCACTACACCAAGTCCGATCATCACGAGACAAGATGTAACTTCATCGGCGAACACTCCAAGTGTTCATCATATCATTCATATGATTCATGCTCTACCTTTCGGTATCCCGTGTTCCGAGACCATGTCTGTACATGCTAGGCTCGTCAAGGCAACCTTAGTATCCGCGTGTGCAAATCTGGCTTGCACCCGTTGTATGCACATGTAGAATCTATCACACCCGATCATCACGTGATGCTTCGAAACGACAAGTCTTAGCAACGGTGCTACTAAGGATGAACACTTTATTATCTTGATATTTAGTGAGAGGGATCATCTTATAATGCTACCGTCGCGATCTAAGCAAAATAAGATGCATAAAAGGATTAACATCACATGCAATTCATATGTGATATGATATGGCCCCTTTGTCTTTGCGCCTTTGATCTTCATCTCCAAAGCACGGACATGATCTCCATCATCAACGGGCATGATCTCCATCATCGTCGGCGTAGCGTCAAGGTCAAGGACGTCGTCTTCATGATTGTTCTTCATGTAGCAACTATTACAACCTTTTTGAAATACTACTCAACATGAAATTTAAAGACAACCATAAGGCTCCTGCCGGTTGCCACAATACAATAATGATCATCTCATACATATTCATCATCACATTATGGCCATATCACATCACCAAACCCTGCAAAAACAAGTTAGACGTCTCTAATTTGGTTTGCATATTTTACGTGGTTTAGGGTTTTCGAGTAAGATCCAATCTACCTACGAACATGAACCACAACGGTGATACTAGTGTTGTCAATAGAAAGAGTAAATTGGATCTTTACTATAGTGGGAGAGACAGACACCCGCAAAGCCACTTATGCAATACAAGTTGCATGTCGAGCGTGGAGCAAATCTCATGAACGCGGTCATGTAAAGTTAGCCCGAGCCGCTTCATCCCACTATGCCACAAAGATGCAAAGTACACGAACTAAAGACAACAAAGCATCAACGCCCACAAAACAATTGTGTTCTACTCGTGCAACCAATCTATGCATAGACACGGCTCTGATACCACTGATGGGATTCGTTGCATAGAAAACAAAAATTTTCCTACCGCGAGAACGCAATCCAAGCCAAGATGCAATCTAGAAGACGGGAGCAACGAGGATATGATCGAGATTCACCTTTGAAGATTTCCAAAGCCTACAAGATGAGGCTCTTGTTGCTGCGGTAGACGATCACTTGCCGCTTGCAAAAGCGCGTAGAAGATCTTGATCACGGTGCCACGATCGGGCAGCACCTCCGTACTCGGTCACACGTTCGGTGTTGATGAAGACGACGTCCTTCTCCCCGTTCCAGCCGGCAGCGGAAGTAGTAGATCCTCCTCGGAATCCCGACAACACGACGGCGTGGTGGCGGTGGTGGTGGAGAACTCCGGCAGGGCTTCGCCTAAGCGCTGTGGGAGGTGTATGAGGAGGGGACGGCTAGGGTTTGGATAGAGGGAGCTAGGGCTGCGACTTGTGTGTCTCTTGGGGCTCCCCTTGCCCTCCTTTTATAGGTGGAAAAGGTCCTTGGGTCGTCCAAGACCTGCCCCCAAAGTTTGGGAGAGTTCCGGTAAGTTTCTGTCAGCCGAAACCTACCAGAACTAGGACTCTTTTGCCAAATCCGAATCTGCTTTAGGGGAAACTTCTTAACCCTAAAGGAAAACATGGATACACCTATTATGGAACCCTCCGGACTTCCTTAGACAGCCCGGGTCGTCCCGGACACTTCCGGAACCTTCCACAATGTTCCGGACTATTCCGGTCCTTCCAAAACCTTCTAGAAGCTCCGGTCAAAACACCGGACTTTTTCCGAACCCTGGAAAATGACTTCCCATATATGAATCTTATTCTCCGGACCATTCCGAACCTCCTCGTGATGTCTCGGATCCCATCCGAGACTCCGAACAAAACTTCGAACTCCATTCCATATTCCATATCTACTTAAACGACATCAAACCTTAAGTGTGTCACCCTACGGTTCGTGAACTATGCAGACATGGTTGAGACTTCTCTCCGACCAATAACCAATAGCGGGATCTGGAGATCCATAATGGCTCCCACATATTCAACGATGACTTAGTGATCGATTGAACCATTTACATACGATACCGATTCCCTTTGTCACGCGATATTTTACTTGTCCGAGGTTTGATCATCGGTATCTCCATACCTTGTTCAACCTCGTCTCCTGACAAGTACTCTTTACTCGTACCGTGATATGTAGTCTCTTATGAACCATTCATATGCTTGCAAGCTAATTAGACGACATTCCACCGAGAGGGCCCAGAGTATATCTATCCGTCATCGGGATGGACAAATCCCACTGTTGATCCATATGCTTCAACTCATACTTTCCGAATACCTAATCCCACCTTTATAACCACCAATTTACGCAGTGGTGTTTGATGTAATCAAAGTACCCTTCCGGTATAAGTGATTTATATGATCTCATGGTCGAAAGGACTAGGTAACTATGTATCGAAAGCTTTATAGCAAATGAACTTAATGACGTGATCTTATGCTACGCTTAATTGGGTGTGTCCATTACATCATTCATCAATGACATAACCTTGTTATTAATAACATCCAATGTTCATGATCATGAAACAATGATCATCTATTAATCAACAAGCTAGTTATACAAGAGGCTTACTAGGGACTCCTTGTTGTTCACATAACACACATGTATCAATGTTTCGGTTAATACAATTATAGCATGATATGTAAACATTTATCATAAACACAAAGATATATAATAACCATTTTATTATTGCCTCTTGGGCATATCTCCAACAATGACACGCACTCTCCTTCACTACAACAATGTCCAGGAAGCCACCTAACTAAGTTAAACCCGTTCGAAGTCCGGCCGCGCTCCGAAGCGGACTCAGCTATGTGCGTCAGCGTACTAGGTGATCAGTGCCCAGCGGGATGACCACTTCGCAGCGGCTCCGCAACCTACGAACGTGCAAGAGACAACGGGGTACAAGGCCCCAAAAGTAACATCATACCATCTGACCACAAAGAAACAAGCTTGCACGTCCGGGAGAAACAAAACATTACGAAACTAATTGTGGCCACTGGACAAAGTTGTAGATTCCGGCAGTGGTCGAGGGGAGACCCGGTAAGCATACCCACGTGTGGTTAGAGCGCTCAGTCTTGGAACAGATAACAAGAACTCGGGTCCTAAGTTATTTAGGAAACACAAGTGAGCCGTCATAAAACGATCAGCTGACCCACCGATGTCTCCGCTAAGCAAATATTAACAGATATATCCATAAACCATGTGTCATGATTCCCCAACAGATAACCCGATAAGATAGCGATAACGGTAACGAGATAAAACAGCATGCACTACGACTCGCAAGGCAGATCCGATAACCAAACAACAGCTGTAGGAGGTTGGTGGAGGCAATATGGGCTGCTTGAGGTAACAAGTGGATAGGACACGTGACAAGAACGCAACTCAAGGCTAGCATAAGAGAGAAGGCAAAATAAAATAGGTGAGCGACTCCTGCAGAGACAGGAGTTTAGGAAATGCTTGCCTGTTAAAGGTTGTCGAAGATCAGCCGGAGGACTTGTCGTATCTCACAACACCACTTCGCGATCCTATCCGGGAAGAAGCAAATGCTGGACAAACAACGGGTGCAAGCTTACTACTACGGATAAAGAAGATCCAGCATGAGCAGATGCATGCATGCATGCATGACATGGCAAAGATGATGCGGTGCAACTTATCCAATTTAATCGGATTCGGAACCCCGGGCAAACAATTAAGGTTGAAGTTGCCTTTCTACCGACAAAGTTAAGTGTTGATTAGCATGGAAAGACATGGCAGAGGTGCGCTACTTCAATATTAAATGGAACCGGGACAACCTTTATACAATATCCCACATATTCCATATGTTACATATTAGGTGATAATGCAAACTAGCACGAATTTATATAATGCATGATGCAACAGAAAACATGGATGGCATATTCATGTTTCTCTCATTTTTCTGATCAATTTATAAATATAACACTTTTTATTTTGAATTACAGATTAAAAGATATTGATTTTGCAAGATAAAAGCATTTTCTGGGATTTTAGATAAAACAGAGAAAAGGAAAAGGTGGTTTATACCAAGCTGAAGCTAGACAGAGACACAGACATGTTCCACTCATTTTTCTGATCAATTTACATATATAACACTTTTTATTTTGAATTACAGATTAAAAGATATTGATTTTGCAAGATAAAAGCATTTTCTGGGATTTTAGATAAAACAGAGAAAAGGAAAAGGTGGTTTATACCAAGCTGAAGCTAGACAGAGACACAGACAGGTGGGGCTCCACGTCACGTAGGCACCAGCGTGGCATGAGTCAAAAAGGTGGTTTTAATCCACGCCCGCGAGGAATCGAACTCGGGCTGGCTGGTTGCAGGACAAGGGATAGAACCAGTGTGCTGCTGTGAAGGTTTTGTACACATACAAGGTTCCGACAAGATATGGTGTAAGCGATGGTTAACTGAAATTTTTGACACGCGAAACTGAAATGTGACAGCGGAGTGTTCCTGTAGACAGGTTTCTGCACGGATTTTAAAGTGTCGCCCGCGTCGAATCTGGGCACCGTTTTGAGCGAAACAAAAGAGGTTGAGAAACTACGCAGTGGCGCGCTTCGATGGGTACCATCTGCTCGTGCCGAAGTGGTCTGTGACGCCGGTGAACTTCGCCGAAAAAACGGAACGCGACACGGTGAGAAACAGCTGAACTGAAAACTGGACAGAAACTGTTTTCTGGAGCCGACTTTGGACGAAGGTGGCGACGTCCACGCTGCTCCGTTTTGGGTGATTCAAAGTTCACTGGAAAGAGGGTGAAGCCGTGCTTCTAATGGTACCAGATATGCGTGCTGGGGTGACCTGTGCCGGCGAGGATCTACACCGAAAGTCAGCACCGCGAACCTTTTCTGTTTTCAAAACTCATTTTTGATCTCGGTTTTCTTCGATCTATTCCTCGATTCAGCGATGCATGGCATGCAAGGGAGAGGAGAGGGGGTGTGCTGTTGTTTCTGCTCACCCTGGGGTGGTCGGAGACAAAGATGAACGTCGGAGAAGGCGCAGGCGACGGGAAAGAAGACGTGGCCGGGGTAGATGAAGAAGATGGAGGACGGGCTCACGCAGATCTTGGCGTGTACAGCTCCGTGAAGCAGAGTTTGAGGAAGAGGGAGCCGAGGCGGTTCCGTTCCACCGCTCAGGTTGGCTTGAGCTGGTCCATGGCGATGGTGGCGAGGGATAGACGACGGCGGTGGCTCTCGGTAGGTTTTCTGTCTAGGAAGAAAAGAGGGTGGCGGCGGCGCGGCGGAGAAAAGCTAGGGTTCCTGGATGGCGCCGTGCTTAAAAAGGAGGGGAGCGAGCAAAGGAGCCGACGGATGGTGAGGACCAGGACGTGGCGTCCATGGCTGGCTTCTTTGCCCGATATGTGTTGGTCCTCCGACGTGTAAAGGGAGAAGCGAAAGGTGCTGCTTACCCCTTCGGGAGGAGGAAACTTGGGCCACCGGTGGGCTGCCAAAGTGAGAAAGAGAGAGAGGAGTTGGGCCTGCCAGCCGAAGAAGGGAAAGAAGAGAGAGTGGGCCGCCGGGGAGAGAGGGAAAAAGGCCAGGGGAGAGGGAGAGCCCAGGGAGAAAAGGGGAAGGGTTTTCTCTTGTTTTCATTTTACAACCCATTTAAAAAAAAGAATTCAATTCTGTTTTGAATTTGAACCGGGAAAGAGAGTGAGCTTCAAAAACTAGTTTTCAAAATATTTAATTTATTTGTAACCAACACAAAACACCTTTATATTCAAAATTTATTTGTTGGGAAGACTTAATTATAAAATAAGAATTATGAGAGGGAGAGAATAAGGTTTGATTTATAGGAAAGACAAGGAAGGGTTTTATAAAATAATTTTATGTAATAAAAACATGGATGATATGATGCATGATGATGCATAAAATAAAAGAACAAACAATTATCTATTAGGGGTACTACCCGGGTCGTTACAATGAATCTAAGGGATGGCGGCTCTGTTTGGCGACGAATGGCTCTCTCTTTGGCGTTGGTTCCTTCACGAAACTTATAGGGTTTGACATCGGGAATGCAGCGGCACACGGTACGGGCACACGGTACGGGCGGGGCTTGCCCGTACCGATGCCCGTTAAAACCCCTGGAACCGCCTCTTCGAGTGTAGTCAACTTTGCCATGCTCCTAACGCGGTTTTCTTCAGTAATTGCAGGTCCATTTGTCATTATGACGAGATTTCCTGCACAACATCCAAAAATAGAAGAGATTGCACATATTTGCATTAATTAGTTATTAGTGGCAAGTTGAGAGGTAAACTTAGTCAATTGCTTGACTTAGCTAAGGGTTTAAACACGAGAAAAAGTGGCGTATTTCACAGCCATCAACTTCCCCAAGCTTAAACTTGATCGTCCTCGAGCAAGAAACAAGAAACCATAAGGAACTTGACGTTTAAACCAAAACAATGAGAAAGTAAAGTCACTTACAGGTGGTAGCCTTATGAGTCCAGCACTTCTTCCATTTGAAAGCTTAGCATAGTTAGAGAAGTGCCAAGAATATAATACAAATATTGGTAACTCGAGACAATCACAATAAAGATTATAAGTATGAATAGCTAGTTGTGTAAACAATCACTCTAGCTTAAGTAGTTAACTCTCAGTTTGCCAAGGAACACTGGAAGTTTATTATCATCAAATTAAGTATGATCATTCATGTCAAAAAGAGGTATACGCAATGAAGTATCTTAATTACGCACACATCAATTGATCAAGGCTATCAAAACACTTTACTATCCATTCATTGTCTTTCAAGAATATTCATCTAATAGTAGCGAGTCCATGCCAATACTTGAGAAGTGATATCTTTCGGATTCCTTTAACAGTTTCCAAGCAAAAGTCGTGAGTGACCTTTTTGTAGGGATTGTGACAAACATGGGGCCAGTGGTGCTAGTATCCCAAGAGTGTGCACAACAGTCATGTTGACACGCGTAAAGCAATATCATACATTAATGTATATGTTGACACGCGTAAAGCAATATCTCATATTTATTCAGAACCTTACATCTTGGCATGTGTCTCAGCTACCACTAAATTTCAGTTCTATCGAACAACTCCTATCAAGAGTGCTATCAAGTCTATCCCAACATATATGGAGTTAAGTATCTTCAAAGTTAAACCCTTAAGACGATTGGTCATCATACAAGTCATAATTTTGGACTTTTTCTTGTTGTAATTGTTTGGCAATATTATTTCCAAGGCAAGACTCGGTTAACTAAATGAACTAGCGTAAGAACTTTCACAATTAACTAAACATGCAAATAAAAGATCTACTCCAATTGCTTCAAATCACTCCCACTGGTACCATATCTTAACAAGTCTACTAACTAGCATAAACAATTCAAACTTCAAAAGTGGGATACGTAAGACATACCTCATGTAGGCGGCTTCATATTTCTCTTCCTTATGATGTGTTCCTTCAAAACTCTTGGTAGATCTCTCTCATTGGTAAAATCAAGCAAAGAGGCAATAGAAATTCAGCTCTTTCAAGAACAAGGATAAAAGGGAAAATATTTTTGTGAATTGGGATAGAGAGGGAAAAAGAAAAATATTGGCGACAAAGTAAGGAACTAAAACAAAACAAATAAAAAAAGAAAACGAACTAAAATAAAAAGCAAAGTGTTGGAACAGACCAACACGAGTATTTCAAAGCTCTTTCAAAGATCTGGAGTACAAATTATTCAACACAAATAACAATGCTTGAGGAACACATCCCCAAGCTTAGGCTTTTGCAAGCCCTCTTGTTCAGCTCATTGTGGTGGAGGATAATTCCCAAAGTTTCATTGGCTGCTCCAATGAGTGAACTGGGAATTCAGGTCAGTGGCGTTGTCTCGAAGGTTGATCGCGAGGTTGCTCAGGTTCTTAATGCTTCCTTCGAGCGCGTACATGTCCTGGTAGGTGGCGAAGTCATGAAGTGGATGTTGCTCCTGCTCTGGTCCTTGAGGTTCTTGTTCAACTTCCTCTTCTCCCTCGGGTTCATCTTGTTGTTGTGATAGATTTGCCTCAACCTGCGCATCATAATGCAAACGCCTATCCTCGAGAGAGAATAAACCATTAGGCAGAGGGGCAGCGATCAAATGATCAGCTCCCGGTATATTGAAGTAATATCTACCATCTATCCTTTTAATCATACCACATGCATTTAGAGTAGTAAAACCAAGATGGCGAGGGCCTTCCAATGCTCGTAAGTTACTTACATTGATATTAAGCCTTCTTGCCAGGATGGTGATGACTCCACCTCCACATATGGAGCCCCGAGCTTTAAGTGCTTGGTGGTTCAGGTAGAGAATAAGAAGGGCACCCAAGTGTGGGCGGATGTTGCTTTCTGGGAACACAGCCTTTGCGAGGATCATCATGTCCTCTTCATTGAGTCTTGTGAAATCACCTCGTGCCTGCAAGGTGTTAGAAATAACATAGTACAAATAGCGAATAGCAGGGCACTCAATACAATTCCCCTGGGGGAGTGTGCTAGATACGCTCATCCTAGAAAAAAATCTGCTAGGTGATGGATTAAGAGTAAAGCATGCATAGCGGTTGGCGGTGGTGCTATTCTCAAAGCCAAAGTGGTTGCACCACTCATCTAGAGTTAACTCATACGCACGGTTCATCAAACGGAAGGATATCTGATCGATTTCAGGTTGATTCTCCTCAGAGTCGTGGTACCGGTTCACAGTATGCTTCAAGGTGCTGAGGAACTCGAGTGTCAAGCGGCGATAGGTGGCAGCCTCCTGAAAAGAAAAGTCAAGCAAACCAACATTGTTGCAAAGAGCGTTTGAAATCATTGCGTAGGCCTAGTTGGTTCAGGATATGGGGGCATGCCCATTTTGTCGACTTGATCTCGCGGCCCTTGAGACGGTTGAAACGGTTGAGGTGACGTTGGTCTTCGAACTCGATACCGAGTGAAGCGGGGGTGTCCTCAACCGGAAGTGCAGCCTATGTAGCCACAGCGCGCGAGCGGCTCCTTGTGTTCATCTAAAAAGATTTAATTAGCAGTTTAGTATCTTAAGCACATCTTAAAAAAATTAACAAAAATAAAAATCTGATTCGATAGAAATAGACATATGATCATCCTCTACACATCTTATAAAAGAATCTCCTCTAAATTCGAAATCTAACATGCTCATTAAGGTGATGAAGTTCATAATATGACCTAAGACTAGATTGATAATGACAAAAGCTAGAGCATGGATTCATGAATAAAAAGTTGGGGATCGGAGGAGAAACGTACCATACTTCGATTGAGTGCGAGGAATCGAATCAAAACGAACGAATTTGGTGTTCCATTGGAGTGGGTTTTGAGTTTGGATGAGGAAGAGAGAGAGAGGATATGAAATTTTTGAGTTGGTTACCTCTTCCCTACCTATTTATGGCGTCTGATACGTGGTACGGGCGCATCCCGCCCGTACCAGGTGCATCCGCCTTAGGTCTAAGGCGGTCGACGCGGTACAGCCGGACGGTACGGTCGTATCCCCCCGTATCGATGGTCGCTAAACATACTGGTTTTCTGACGGAAAATTGGAGTTTCGTCGTTGAAGTGGTACGGGCATACGGTACGGTCTGGTCTGCCCGTACCGATGGTCGCGAAAGTTACAGTCGATTTTGGCGAAATTCCAACTTTTCTTCCTCGAGGTTGCGGATGCGGTACAGGCGCCTGGTACGGGCGGCTCCGGCCGTACCGACGGTCACTAAAGTTACTGGAACCTGCGAACTAAAAAATTTCTGTGCAATTTTCACGTGCCCTTGTGCATCAACATTCCCTCGAAAATGACTAAGGAAAAACAGCAGTATATAATATCAAGACTGCGCAACCGTTAGCATATAAAATCAAAAAGGCATTGTTGCTATTTTCTTCTCCTCTTTTCCAAAGGATCTCATGAGCACTCTTTATTAAGAACAAAAACAAATGAAACAAACAAATGAAACTAAACATTAAACTAAGCAAGAAGTAGAAAGAAAAACTTATTGAACATGGGTCGCCTCCCATGGAGCGCTTCTAGTTAAGGTCAATTAGCTTGACCAAGATGGTGATCACTTAGGTGTTGGAAGTGGAAGACCCACTCCAAAGTAATTAGCTTTCAAAGTAATGATCATATCATCATCATGTTTGGCCTTCTTCTTTCTAGAGAAGTGTACTACAAATGGGTCTTTGGATGGTAGTCCAATTCTCACATTCCCTTCATGTAAATTGATTAGAGGTTTAATAGTTCTAAGAAATGGCCTTCCTAGGATTATAGGAGCTATAGGATCTTCAGGCATGTCCACAATAACAAGATAAATAAGAGCAGGACATCCTTTAATCTCTACTACAATATTATCTTTTATGCCTACAGCTTGTCTATAAGTTGAGTCATCTAAGTGAAGTCTTAGCTCAGTAGTTTTAAATGGCCCCATTCCTAACTTATCAAATAAGCTCTTTGGAATTGTGGAGACGCTTTCACCAAGATCACAAAGTGCAACCACCTCATTTGTTCCAAAATGAATCTTAATATTGGACTCAAATATATCATCAAGCTTAGCTGGGAGTTTTTCAGCTAGCTTCTTATATTGTTGTTCTAAGTCACGGCCTTTGCATGCTACTTCATGAATAAATTGACGGTACTTTACACTATTACCTTCATCGACTCCGGGATGTCTTACCGTGACCATCTTTATGAGATCTTCTACAGAGTACGCTGGTGTTGGAGCATTGCTATAGTTCAGTTCTTCAGGTGCTTCTCCTTCTCTTTCAATCCTCATCATCTTGAGGTCTTCAACGGGGTTTGGTTCTGTCTTACCTGCAAATCTTGCAAGTATTATAGTTTTTGGCTTTCAGCTATCTTCCCTAGTTGTGCTTCAACGGTCTTTGTCCTTTCCTGTAGAACTTGAACATCGTTCTTAAGAGAAATAGTCTGATTAGATAAATTCCCTAACATAGTGCTATGATTTTCAGTAAGCTTTGTAAGGTTACTATTTTGTTCAGCTTGAGCATGCATAAATTTTTTGAAAGTACTTTCAATTGAAGTATTAACATTGCTTGCTCCACTACCGTTGGTGTAGTTATTATTTGGAACTCCTGCATTGTTGTTATATTGTTTAGGAAAATTAGAGCCATAGTTTTGACTCTTCCATGCAGGGTTATAAGGATTTCTTGCTATGAAGTCTACTTCCTCAACATTAGAGTTGGTGATGGTATTAACTTGAGTACTTTCCTTACCCTTTATACTCCCTCTGTTCCATTCTATAGTGCCTATAGTTTTTTGGCAAGAAAATTAGCGCAAGAGTATTTTTTACACAAGACCCCCTAGCCGAACGATTTGAGATTAACGTAAAATTTGGGAAATCCATATCTTCCTAACTTACCATAACAAAACCCACAAATCTCTCTTGTTGATTCTCCATATATGTGCAGCCAAATTCAATTAAGGAAAGTAAAACATTGCTGCCTAATTTTAAGAAATCGTTGGGCCATGCATTAGGAATCTCAATTAATTGTTTTCAATTTTGTATGGATTTTTTCTCACGCATGTTGTGTGGGAGCTGAACGGGGGAGGGGGTAATTGAAAAAAAGCCAAGCTACAACCTTATATTCTGAAACAAATGCCAAAAATCTATAGGCACTATAGAAAGGAACGGAGGGAGTAATATTTAAAAGCTCATCTACCTTTGAAGTAAGCTCTTCATTGTTACCTTCGGTGATTGAATTCACCTTTCTTGGCGAGGATCTTTCTACATGCCATCGGGCATGGTTGCTTTGCATATCATCTAGAAGCCTCCTTGCTGGCTTGCTCATGAATGTTCCTCCAGCTGCAGTATCAAGCATAGACTTTGACATTGGGTTAAGGGCATTATAAAATAAGTGTAGGATTAACCAATCCTCCATTCCATGACTTGGACAGTTCATGGTGGCTTCCTTCATCCTTTCCCATGCAAGCGCTAGTGGCTCGTGGTCTTCTTGTCTAAAACCTGTAATATTAGAACGCAGTTGCATAGTCTTTGCTGGTGGGAAGAACTTAGTCATGAATATATTAGTACATTCATCCCATGAAGTTATAGTGCCTTTAGGCAAAGCTAGCAACCAGTCTTTTGCTTTTTCTCTTAATGAAAAAGGAAACAAACGTAGTTTAACCACATTTAGATCAATATCTTTAATGCGCATCATATCACATATTTCAGTGAATGTGTTTAAGTGCATACCTGAGTCCTCAGCGGCTGAGCCTCCAAATTGGTTCTGCTGAACCAAGCTTAAAAGGTTAGGCTTAATTTCATAGTTCTCCGCTGTAACAGCGGACTGAGTTTTGCCCATAACTCAGTCCGCTGTTACAGCGGAGAACTATGAAATTAAGCCTAACCTTTGAGTTTGGTTCAGCAGAACCAATTTGGAGGCTCCGCCGCCGAGGACTCAGGTATGCACTTGAATACATTCACAGAAATATGTGATATGATGTGCATTAAAGATGTTGACCCCAATGCGGTAAAATTACGCTTGTTTCCTTTTTCACTAAGAGGAAAAGCAAAAGACTAGTTGCTAGCTTTGCCTAAAGGCACTATAACTTCATGGGATGAATGTACTAATATATTCATGACTAAGTTTTTCCCACCAGCAAAGATTATGCAGTTGCGTTCTAACATTACAGGTTTTAGACAAGAAGACCGTGAGCCACTAGCTGAAAGGACGAGATGTCGCCTAGAGGGGGGGTGAATAGGCGTTTTAAAAACTATTACGGATTTGGCTTGTAAGAATGCGGAATTAAACTAACTTTTAGTTTTCAAGCACAAAACCTAAATATGCTAGGCTCAACTAAGTGCAACAACAACAACTGAGATAAGCAAGATAGGCACAAGATATGCACAAGAGATAGCAAGATATATGTACTTGAAGCACGATGGCTATCACAAGGAAAGTAAACTCGGGTATAGAGATAACCGAGGCACGCAGAGACAAAGATGTAATCCCGCGTTCCCCCACACAAGGTGAGGTACGTCACGTTGGAGAGCGCGGGCTACCACGAAGGTCTCCCGAACGCCACAAAGGCAAACCTTCTTCTCCAAGCCAATACCATTAAGGTCAAAGGTCTTTCCCTTATGGCTATCTTTTCCTCCACTCCGGAGATGGCAAGCTCCACAACCACTTCACAAGCTCCACGAAGGAGAAGCTCGGGCCTCTTCACAATCTTCCACGAAGAGGTCACCGGAGCACCAACCGCCAAGCCAACTAGGAGGTAACCCCTCCAAGAGTAACAAGCTCACGGTCTCTCACTCGAACAAATCGTAATGGAGAGCTCAACACTATGCAAGGATGCAAAGCAAGAACACCAAGAAAAGTGCTCAAATCCTTCTCTCTCAAATCCCACCAAAGCAACAAATGCTATGGAGGAACTAGAGAGGAAGAACAAGGTGGAAATCAACAAATGACTCCAAGATCTAGATCCCAAGAGTTCCCCTCCCTTAGAGGAGGAATTGATTGGTGGAGGTTGTAGATCTAGATCTCCTCTTTTAAATCCCTCAAGAAGATGCAATAATCATGGGAGGGATAGAGAGGAAGCAAGCTTTGAGGTTCAACAATGGAGTAGGAGAGAGAGAGCAAACAGAATGGTTAACCTTACCTCCTCAAGGAGGAAGAAGGACTATTTATAGTCCAAGGGAGAAAACTAGCCGTTTGGGGAATTCCTGCGACTCGTACCGGCGGTAAAACCTGCACCGCCGGTTCACGTGCCGGAATGTTCCGGCGAGCAAACCGGCTGACCGGAACCACCGCCGGAAATCTCCAGCACATGAGGCTGGACCGGTTCTGAAACCGGCACGCCGGTTCTCTCGCCGGAACGAGACCAGCTCACCGGAACGAAACCGGTTTTGTCGGAACAACATACTGGAACGTGTTCCGGCAAAACCGGAACGATTTCGGCTCGCCGAGATATTCCGGCAGGAGAGCCGGCACCACCGGTTTCAGCGCCGAAATCGCCAGAACCCCTCAAACGCAGTTTTCTCGAAAGAACTTAACTTTGACAAAGTTCCCGAACTCCGATTGAGATGAAACCAATTTTGTTGGAAATATTGAGACTCCTCACAGAATTCTTTTAGATGATTTTAGAGAGGAAGCCTGCCAACGTCAGGAAACGGTAAAGACGTCCAAACTCGAAAACGCAATAGAAGATGCATACAGATTCCGTTTTCGATGAACTTGGGCTTATTGAAAAGCTAGCAACAAGCTCAAGAACCTCACACAGAGAAACACCAAGAAGCAACAAGAATATAGGGATGCAAAGGATTGAGCTCCCTAAGACGATGCGATCAAGTTACCCAACCGAAAGCCCCTCTTGATAGTGCGGCTATCTATCCTATAACCCGGTCTCACAACAACCACCTTGAGACCGGTAAAAGGAAAAACCTAGCAAGGCCATACCTTTGCCTTGCGCATCCCGCTTGATCTTGATGATGACGCTTCATGCTTCATTCAAGCTGGAATGCCTACTTGATCATTGTTGCTTCGTGAAGACTCACAAATGCCCCCCCCATACACCATGATGGGATAGCTTCATTGAGGCACATCTTCACATGTCCATTATCACCAAATGGACCGCAAGCTTCAAGCATGATATCTTCGATATGCTCATCTTGAACTTGCCCTTCTCAACCTTGATGACATCCATACTTGATGCCATCCTCACATGGGCTATATGAGATCATATTCTTGATGCAAGCCCATGGCAAGATACCTAACCCACATAGACAACACAAATGCACATATATAGTGGGTTAGCTCATGAAGCATAATTGACAAGGCTTACCATACCACAAGATCACATGATCCAAAAGTGGTACACTCTTTATGCTTCATGTGTTGACCAACTTGAATTCAATCTTCACCCTTAGTCTTGGTCAACCTTGTATCTCTTCAAATCGATGATCTTGATGCCAATACCAATGGTATATATATCAATATTCATGGCATCCATGCTTGAATCCAACACATGGACTACAAGCAATACCTATGGAACATTCCTTCATATAAACACAATGAAAACATTAGTCCATAGAGGATTGTCATTAATTACCAAAAACACACTTAGGGGCAATGTACCCTTACACTAGCGCTTGCATGGGAAAGGATGAAAGAAGCCACCATGAACTGTGCAAGTCATGGAATGGAGGACTGGTTAATTTTGCACTTATTTTATAATGCCCTTAACCCAATGTCAAAGTCTATGCTTGATACTGCAGCTGGAGGAACATTCATGAGCAAGCCAGTTGTACTGGCAAGGAGACTTCTAGATGATATGCAGAGCAACCATGCCCAATGGCATGTAGAAAGATCCTCCGCAAGAAAGGTGAATTCAATCACCGAAGGTAACCCAAAGGTAGATGAGCTTTTAAATATTTTGAAGGGTAAGGAAAGTACCCAAGTTAATGCCATCACCAACTCTAATGTTGAGGAAGTAGACTTCATAGCAAGAAATCCTTATAACCCTGCATGGAAGAGTCAAAAATATGGCTCTAATTTTCCAAAGCAATTAATAAGAATGCAGGAGTTCCAAATAATAATTACACTAATGGTAGTGGAGCAAGCAATGGTAATGTTTCTATTGAAAATACTTTCAAAAAATTAATGCATGCTCAAACCGAACAAAATAGCACCCTTACAAAGCTTACTGAAAGTCATAGCACTATGTTAGGGAATTTATCTAATCAAATTGTTTCTCTTAAAAATGATGTTCAAGTTCTACAGGAAAGGACAAAGACCGTTGAGGCACAATTGGGGAAGATAGCTGAAAGCCAAACTATAATACTTGCAAGATTTGCAGGTAAACCAGAACCAAACCCCGTTGAAGACCTCAAGATGATGAGGTTCGAAAGAGAAGGAGAATCACCTGAAGAACTGGACTATAGCAATGCTCCAACACCAGAGTACTCCGTGGAAGATTTAGTAAAGATGATTACGGTGAAGTACCCCGGAGTCAATGAAGGTAATGGTGCCATGTACCGTCAATTTATTCATGAAGTAGCATGCAAAGTTCGTGATTTAGAAAAACAATATAAGAAGCTAGCTGAAAAACTCCCAGCTAAGCTTGATGATATATTTGATCCCACTATTAAGATTCACATTGGAAAGAATGAGGTGGCTGCACTTTGTGATCTTGGTGCAAGCGTCTCCACAATTCCAAAAAGCTTATTTGATAAGTTAGGAATGGGGCCATTTAAAACTACTGAGCTAAGACTTCACTTAGCTGATTCAACTTATAGACAAGCTGTAGGAATCAAAGATAATATTGTAGTAGAAATTAAAGGATGTCCTGCTCTTATTGATCTTGTTATTGTGGACATGCCTGAAGATCCTATAGCTCCTATAATCTTAGGAAGGCCATTTCTTAGAACCATAAAAGCTCTAATCAATTTGCATGAAGGGAATGTGAGAATTGGACTACCATCCAAAGACCCATTTGTAGTACACTTCCCTAGAAAGAAGAAGGCCAGACATGATGATAATGGGATAATCACTTTGAAGGCTAATTACTTTGGAGTGGGTCTTCCACTTCCAACATCTAAGTGATCACCATCTTGGTCAAACTGATTGACCTTAACTAGAAGCGCTTCATGGGAGGCAACCCATTCTTAATAAGTTTTTCTATCTAGTTCTTGCTTAGTTTAATGTTTTACTTTGTTTGTTTGTTTTTGTTTTTAATAAAGAGTGTTCATGAGATCATTTGGAAAAGAGGAGAAGAAAATAAGTGACAATGCCTTTCGATTCTATGTACTAACAATTGAGCATTCTTGATATTATATACTGCTATTTTTCCTTAATCATTTTCGAGGTAATGTTGATGTACAAGGGCATGTGAAGATATCCACATAAATTTATAAGTTCGCAGGTTCCAGTAACTTTAGCGACCATCGGTACGGTGGGATCCGTCCATACCACGCGCCCGTACCACATCCGCAGCTTCGAAGAAGTAAAATCGGAGGTTTCGGCAAAACCATCTATAACTTTTGCGACCATCGATACGGGCAGACCAAACCGTACCGTCCGGCCGTACCGCTTCGACGACGAAACTCCAAATTTTCGGTAAGGGACCAGTAACTTTTGCGATCATCGGTACGGGGGGATACGACCGTACCACCCGACCGTACCGAGTCGTCCGCCTTAACCCAAGGCGGCTGAACCTGGTACTGGCGGGATGCGCCCGTACCGTGCGCCCGTACCACGCGTCGAAAGCCACAAATAGGCAGGGAAGAGGTAAACCTTATCAAAATTTCGTATCCTCTCTCTCTCTTCCTCCTCCAAACTCAAAACCCACTCCATTGGATCTCCAAATTCGTTCGTTTTTTATTCGATTCCTTGCACTCCATCGAAGTATGGTACGTTTCTCCTCCGATCCCCAACTTTCTATTCACGAATCCATGCTCTAGCTTTTGCCATTGTCAATCTAGACTTAGGTCATATAATGAACTTCATTTTCCTAATAAGCATGCTAGACTTCGAATTTAGAGGAGATTCTTTTATAAGATGTGTAGAGGATGATCATATGTTTATTTCTATCGGATCAGATTTTTATTTTTGTCAAAGTTTTTAATTTGTCCTTACGATACTTAATTGCTAATTACTTTTTAGATGAACACGAGGAGCCGCTCACGCGCTGTAGCTGCACAGGCTGCACTACCGGTTGAGGATACCCCTGTTGCGCTCGATATTGAGTTCGATGATCGACGCCATCTCAACCGTTTCAACCATCTCAAGGACCGCGAGATCAAGTCGACAAAATGGGCATGCCCACATATTCTGAAGCAACTAGGCTTACGCCATGTTTTCAATTCTCTTTGCAACAATGTTGGTTTGCTTCACTTTGTTTTTCAGTAGGCCGCCACCTATCGATGTTTGACACTCGAGTTCCTTAGCACCCTGAAGCATACTTTGGGTCAGTACCGCAACTCGGAGGAGAATCAACCCGGAGTCGACCGGATATCATTCCGTTTCATGAACTGTGAGTATGAGCTGACTCTAGATGAGTGGTGCAACTACTTTGGCTTTGAGAATAGCACCAACGCCAACCGTTATGCATGCTTTACTTTAAATCCATCTACTCTTAGATATTTTAACAGGATGAGCATATCTAGCACACTTCCTGAGGGGAATACTATTGAGTGCCCTGCTATTCGCTATTTGTACTATGTTATTGCTAACACCTTGCAGGCACGCAGTGATTTCACAAGAGTCAATGAAGAGGACATGATGATCCTCGCAAACGCTGTGTTCCCAGACAGCAACATCCGTCTAAACTTGGGCGCCCTTCTCATCCTCTACCTGAACCACCAAGCACTTGAAGCTCGGGGCCCCATATGTGGAGGTGGAGTCATCACCATCTTGGCAAGAGGACTTAACATCAATGTAAGTAATTTACGAGCATTGGAAGGCCCTCGCCGTCTTGGTTTTACTACTCTGAATGCATGTGGTATGGTTAGAAAGATAGATGGTAGATATTACTTCAATATTCCGAGAGCTGATCACTTGATCGCTGACCCTCTGCCTAATGGTTTATTCTCTCTCGAGGATTGGTGATACCTTCGATCCGGATTACAGATTGTAGTATGGTAAGCTTTTTCCCTAGAAGACCTAGTTTTAATCGAACCTTGGGAAGCACAGCTAAATGGTGTTTGAAGGAAACGTCTAGAAGACTAGCTAGTGTATTTTATCTTCAGATTACCGAACCTATCTAGTTTACTTTTAAGGGGGTTGTGTTCAATGATGGAAATAGGCCAGGGTTAAGGTTTCACCTGTAGCTATGCATACATATATAAATGAATCTCAAATGTGTAACAAATAAAATAGAGATAAGAGATTTGTGAGTAGCACATCCGTAAATACTCTTGCCCCTAAAGCTAGAGGTGACAAGTGCCTAATGGTCCAACCATTGTCCTTACAGCCGCAAGCAACAACAGTTTTTAAGTAAATACAGACCAAAGCCTTAAGCTAGAGGATTGTGCTATGATCCCGAATGAATCACTAAACATGTACCGTTACTTTCCCCTTCTTGTCACTGAGGTTTCACGGTAGCACGCCGTTCTCCACTCATCCCACCTCTTCCCTTGATCGACTCGAATGATATGGGTACCTGCAGATCATCAAGACGAGGCAAAGAGACAAGGATACAAGATCGCAAAACTCCTATTCAATCCTTACACATATCATAAGATTAGATGCACATGAATGCTGCGAGGATTCACCCCAACCCGCAGCCTGTGAGGACTACTCACACATAATATCAAGATCAAATACAAAGATAGAAATCATTGTGCAAAATACTTAGATTGAAATCACAATATTCTTACAATGGTCGCCAATTCTCAAGGAGATCTCTATTACAATGGTGATGACTATGGCTATGGAGGAGATGGGAGATGGGATGGATGAACTATGGTGATGGATCTCCTTTGGTGTGGTGTAGATGGATCTGGTGGATGGCGGCTCTGTTTGGCGACGAATGGCTCTCCTTTCAGCGTCGGTCCCTTCACGACTTTTATAGTGTTTGACCTCGGGAGCGCAGCCGCAGGTGGTACGGGCGGATGGTACGGGCGGGGCTTGCCCGTACCGATGCCCGTAAAAGCTCCTGGAACTGCCTTTCCGAGCGTAGTCAACTTTGCCATGCTCCTGACGCGATTTTCTTCAGTAATTGCAGGTCCATTTGTCATTATGATGTGATTTCCTGCACACCATCCAAAAATAGAAGAGATTGCACATCTTTGCATTGATTAGGCGTTAGTGGCAAGTTAAGAGGTAAACTTAGTCAATTTCTTGACTTAGCTAAGGGTTTAAACGCGAGAAAATATGGCGTATTTCATAGCCATCAACTTCCCCAAGCTTAAACTTGCTCGTCCTCGAGCAAGAAACAAAGAATCATAAGGAACTTGGCGTTTAAACCAAAACAACGAGAAAGCAAAGTCACTTACAAGTAGTAACCTTATGAGTCCAGCACTTCTTCCGTTCGAAAGCTTAGCATAGTTATAGAAGTGCCAAGAATATAATACAAACATTGGTAACTCGAGACAATCACAATAGAGATTATAAGTATAAATAGCTAGTTGTGGAAACAATTACTCTAGCTTAAATAGTTAACTCTCAGTTTGCCAAGGAACACTGGAAGTTTATTATTATCAAATTAAGTATGAGCATGCATGTCTAAAGAGGTATAAGCAATGAAGTATCTTAATTACGCCCACATCAATCGATCAAGGCTATCAGAACACTTACTATCCATTCATTGTTTCTCAAGAATATAGTCATCTAACAGTAGCGAGTCCATGCCAAGACTTTGAGAAGTGATATCTTTCGGATTCCTTTGACAGTTTCCAAGTAAAAAGTCGTGAATGACCTTATAGGATTGTGACAATCATGGGGCCAGTGGTGCTAGTATCCCAAGAGTGTGCGCAACAGTCGTGTTGACACGCGTAAAGCAATATCAGACACTAATGCATATGTTGACACGCGTAAAGCAATATCTCATATTTATATACAACTTTACATCTTGGCATGTGTCTCAGCTACCACTAGACTTCAATTCCATCAAACAACTCCTATCAAGAGTGCTATCAAGTCTATCACAACATCTATGGAGTTAAGTATCTTCAAAGTTAAACCCTTAAGACAATTGGTCATCATACAAGTCATAATTTTAAGACTTCTTCTTGTTGTATTTGTTTGGCAATATTATTTCCAAGTCAAGACTCGGTTAACTAAATGAACTAGAGTAAGAACTTTCACAATTAACTAAGTATACAAATAAAGCTCTACTCCAATTATTTCAAATCACTCCCACTGGTATAATATCTTAACAAGTCTACTGACTAGCATAAACAATTCAAACTTTTAAAAGTGGGTTACATAAGACATACCTCTTGTAGGTGGCTTCATATTTCTCTTCCTTATGATGTGTTTCTTCAAAACACTTGGTAGATCTCTCTCATAAATATTATCAAGCAAAGAGGCATCAGAAAATTCAGCTCTTTCAAGAACAAGGATAAAAGGAAAAATCTTTTTGTATTTTTGTGAATTGGGATAGTGACAAGGGATTAACTTGTCAATGCTACAGATTGTAGACTTAGGGTTTCGTAAGAAGTAGAGGGCAAGTAGATCTCGAAGGTTCAGCCGAACAAAGGTGCTCAACTCAATAATACGGTGGCTAGGGTTACAATGATTCGATCATTTCTTCCTACCTCGGCTTCCCCTTTATATAGGAGGAGAAAGCCGAGGCTCATATCGTATCTTACAAGGAATTCTACCTCGGGTCGGTTTCGACCTTTCCTTATATTACATATATTTCCTATATTGACTAAAACTCCTCAAGCTGCACGTTCTTGACTTCATGGGCCTTCAATTCTTCGAGTCCATGGGCCTCAAGCTCCTTCGGGTCCACAAACTGAAGACAGGTATATACATACAGCGTATCTCTTGGGCATACCCATGTCAGTAGCCCCCGAGATTTTGCTTGAATCATAGAGTCAAGTAAAATCTCCATCATACATCTGTCTAATAAAACTTTCAAGTAAAATTCAATTTTTTGCTCGATATCTATTTTGTACAAGGATAATGGTAAATGAGGCGGGTTCATCTGACGGATCAGGTACCAGTTAATTGCTCTTGTGGCAAACCCGCAAAAACCTACTTCAAGCTCAAGTCCCTGGACTCGAACCCGGAATACTGGCGTAATTCGATACGTGCCGCTTCAGGACTTATCGTGAATCGAATTCCAGTTTATTTTTTCGAGTACCCAACGCGTCCGTCGGGATTTTTCTTCACATCTGTTGATGTGGATAAAGTGGGAGAGCGCATTCGGGTGCGATGCCACGCCACGCAGGACGGATCCTGGGGTCTTACCTTCATGATTTTTTTACAAATCACGGCATCCAGAGTTTTTACCGCGGCGGATGCGCTCCGGGAATATATTGTCGAGTGCCTTTGTTCGGCTGATGGAATACCTCATTTTTTCGAGTTGCGATATTAATATTTTGACGCTCCCGATGTGAGTATATGACGAGTTTGTAAGACTCGAAAATGTATGCCAATCGCCGAATTTCATCGGGTAATTACTAAATTGCCTTTCTATCTTGTCATGAATATATTTCATCGGGTGCGCGACCAGCGCTCCCGATGGGAGTAGCCCCCGAGGCTACAGCCTAGTGTTTGCACTTGGGTGTAGGCTCAACTTCTGCTATCTTGTCTCTTGTAATAAATCATATGTAACACTTGTCGAAGATTCTTCAAATTCATCGGGTGCGCGACCAGCGCTCCCGATGGGAGTAGCCCCCGAGGCTACAGTGGAGTGTTTGCACTTGATTGTAGGCTCACATTGTTTTTCTTCAACTCCACATCTGTTTCTATATTGTCTTTCTATTGAGAACTCATCTTTTAAGAGTAGCCCCCGAGCATATGGGCGGGTACTTGTAGCTGACCATAGGCTCCGAATTAACTTCGTGCCGCATATTATTTTTCCAACTCGAATGTTTCTTCTAACTCGACTGTTTTCACCGGTTGACGTAGATGCTGACAAAAACCATGTGTTTCTTCCTTGGGAAGGCATATATGCCCGTTGGACTACTGTGTTGTGGGCCCAGAATCTCTGCCCTTTGCACACGTCGTGCATGGTGGGGCTCGCACGTTCTCCGAAATTTCAGGCACGCACACAGTAACGCCTCTTTGTCATAATTTCGCTGTAAAAATATTTTTTACTCCTTGACACGTGTAAAGCTCAGATTACTTCTCGCATATCCAACCGCCCAAATTTCTCTATCCTTTAGGTTAAAATTATTTAACCCCGTAACTCTGTTCTTCTTCCTCACGCCGCCAGATAGACATTCTCTGCCTTTGCTCTTGTTCCTCGTACTCCTCGTGTTCATCGTGCTTCTGCGCTCCTCCATTGTTCTCGTTCGCTGAGTTTTAATCAAGCTCCTTCTTCCTCATCCTTCCTCACCATGACTTCTCGATCCAGGCGCACCAAAAACGTTGCTCCTGGCACCTCCGCCAGCGCTGAGCGAATCTCTGGGTGGGAAAGATCCCGCTTTTCCACCACGGACCTACGCAAGCTCAAGAAAATGGGCCTGCTCACCAACGGCGAGCTGACCAGGATCCCTGGCGATGAAGCTGTGCCTAACCCTCCCGAAGGTTTTCGGGTGACATTTCTTGACTTCCTCCTTCGCGGCTTCTCCACCCCAGCTCACGAATTCCTTCGTGGGCTGCTCTTCGTATACGGGATTCAGCTATTCCAACTGACTCCCAACTCTCTCCTCCATATCTTGATTTTTGTTACTTTATGCGAGTGCTTCCTGGGCGTTCACCCTCACTGGGGCCTTTGGAAACGCTTCTTTTATCTTCGGCGCAACAACTCTGGCAGCGCCATCTACAACGTAGGTGGCGTTTGCATCTGCGTGCGACCCGACGTTGGCTACTTCGACTTGAAATTTCCCGATTCGGTGCAAGGCTGGCGCAAGAAATGGCTCTACGTCAAGGACGAGCCGACCGGCGCCTACCTCTATGGCTTCTCCCCTGTTGACCTGTCGCAAGAAGTTCTGTGGCGTAAGTCCTGGGACGCTGAAGCCACTCCCGAAGAAATAGATGCTACGGAATCACTGGTTCTTCGGATCAAGTCACTGCAGAACACGCCAGGACAAGAACTTCCGGGCGTTCAAATCCTGGCACATTTTCTTCGAATCCGTGTGCAGCCTCTTCAAGCTCGCGCAACTCCTCTTTGGATGTACTCCGGTACTGGCGACTCTGCCCGGATCTCTGCCGACCTTCCTGTGGGGGAACTCGAAAAACTGGTTCGCCAGTTTACCTCCCTCACGAAGAACGACGTTGTTCCTACAACTTGTCGAGTGGAGCCCTTCAACGCTGCTCACCCCCTTCCTTCTGTAAATACTCTTGTCGAACTTTTATTGTCTTTGACTTTCTTGTCTATTTTGTCTTTTCTACTAACTCACACTTTTTTGTGTAGAACCATGAAATCCTTTCACAACTTCCTCCTCTCCCCGAAGGTGGAGAGGTAGTCGAGCGATTCATCATAGATGATGAGTCACAAGATGCTTCGGCACGCGCCGCCGAACCCGCAGGAGCTGAAAAAAGTGCGGGTTCATCCGGTAAGCTCCCCGAGTCCACAGGCGCATCGGACTCTTCCTTCACGCATTCCGTTCCTTCTTCTGCCTCTCCCGAAGGGCGCAAAAGGAGATGATTTGATGATGAAGATTCCGGCGAATCGAAGTTTTCGGAGCCTGTTGCCAAAAAAACTACGACAGACTTCGACCCTTTCGGGGCTGCTGCTACTGTGAGCTCGTAAGTATTTTTGCTTTCTACTTTTACTCGAATATTTTGACTATTTTCTTTGTTCTTATGTCGTACTATTTTGTATATTGATAGAGACGAGGAAGAACATCTTGAAGTCAATGTTTCTGAGCCAGCAATCACGAGCACATCGCATACGTTGGTCATCTCCGAAGAGCCAACGACTCCTCCCGAAACTGCGGCTCCTCCTCGAAGCCCCCGAGCCTCGAAGAAAAAACCCAGGATATGTGTCCCTGCACCGAGGGTAATTGCTTCTGGGAGTTCGTTGCCTCCCCTTCTCGATGATGCGAGCTTCTTTCTCTCTCCAACTTCTATATTTACTCGGATAATACTATCTTGTTAACCCGACCCGACTGTTTTGCAGCCTTTAGTTAAGGAAATGATCGAGTTGGGCACCCACTTCGCCAGGTACCGTGATGAGGCCGAGAACTTGAGAGGTAAAATCTCTTCGAGTGCTGACCTTTTTCCTTGGCTTGTCTTGTACTAACCTAATTTTCCTTCCAGGAGAATTGCTCCATGCCCAGGAGCACATCAAGGAGCTGGAACAACGGCTTGAAGCTAGCAACAAAGCCCGTCGTGATGCCGAAGCCAAAATTGAAGCTGCCGAAACTAGAGCTGCGACTGCTGATGATCTTCGGGTCAGGCTGAATGAAGCGGAAACAGCCTTGAGTAAAAAGGAAGAACAAGTCGCCCGACGAGAATCTGCTGTTGTAGCTCGCCTCGAAACTCAATCCAACAGATTTCTAAGTAATTGTTCATTTCTTGTTCCTTTCTCTTTTTTCCTATATTGTCAGCATAATTGTGTTGATATTCTTTCGACTTCTCTTTAGCAGAGAAAATCGGGGAGATGTATACCCTATTCTTTCGACTTCTCTTTAGCAGAGAAAATCGGGGAGATGTATACCCAAAACCAGGGGACTTACGAAGACGCCCTCCTGGATGCTCTCTGTGTGTTGGAAATGAACTGCAGCTTGGCGCGTGACTGCTTGAAGTATGGGAGGGCTGCGCTGGAGTGTATTTTCCCGCATTTTTTCCCGAAAGCTGTAATCCCCAAAAAATTTGAGCCTCTGGCAAAAAGCTTTCTCGAGAAGGAGGACCCCGTGCTGGCACACCGCCATGCGAGTTTGAAGATTGGCGTTGAAGGCACGATTGCCTTAGTGATAGCCAGTGGCGAAAAGGTCGACTGGGCCAAGGCTGCGGCTGTGCAAGGCTTAAACAAGGATAGCTGGACTGCTCTTTTGAAGAGTGCGAAGGCTTACTCGAAGAAACTCATTGCCTTCCTCAACCCATCGTCTTCATCAACTACCAGCACGGCTCAACCGGAGGTTAAGTAGATGAACTTGTACTCCTTGTAGATATAATATTTCATCGACAGTATTGTAAGCGCCTTTGTTGGCTGCCACCTTTTGAACTTATCCTTGTAGTGTGTCCTGTCGATGAATGAAAAGTTTCAACTTGCACAGCTGTCTGACTAGTTTTTTTCGTTTTTCAGTTGATTTTTGATAACTACACCGAAACTGGTCCTTCCACTGCATCTCTTGCTACTTCTCAATCCCTGAAACTTCCAGACCATAGCGTGCCAACCACATCTTCGACACCTAATCTGTTGCAAAAGGAGGTGGGAGAATTACGACAGCAGCTGCAATCGCTTAAAAAACAAACTTTAACTGCATTGGAGCGAGCCAAAAAATCTTCTGAAAACGAGCAAGCTGCTCTGCTGCAGTCATATGAATCCGCGAAATTAGAACAAGCCGCCACTTTGGAAGTTGCCCGTGCCACGGAACGCGAAGATTATATTATTGAGCTTCTGGCTTCTGCAGGTCGCGACATGGCTTGTACGTTCCTTTTTTCCTCCGAGTCTTGGTGTATGACAGTATTTTTCCTTGTCTTGTACTAATCCCGACGCTTTTCTTCCTTGAGTAGGTGTTTCGCTAGATACTGCCGAAGAAACTGCCAGGGTAAATAAACGGGTTGAGACTCTTCTGCGACGCGCTTCTGATCATGGCGAAAGTTTTTGGGCTGACGAGGCGCGCTGCCGCGCAGGTGTGAAGTTTCAAGATCGCGTTACCCAGACTCGAAGTTTTGTCGATCGTTGCTATGATGCACTGAGCATGGTTTATGGGACTATGTTTCCTCGCAATCGCCAACCTTCCGAACTTTCTGAACTGTTGGACATTTTCCAAAGTGCCGAAGATGTCCGAGGTCTGGTAAGGAAACAGATGGTTGCTGGAGCCAAGCTTGCACTTATCTGGGTTAAGATATGCAGCTCGAAAATTGATTTTGGCGAGGTCGTGAATAGAGTCCTTCTAAAGTGCTCGAAGAGAAGAATCAATATTGACTGCTATATTGAGGCAGTGCAGGAACCTACCGAACGAATAATTGACAAGATACTTCAGATGGATGACTACTTTATCAGGGGTTCGTAATGCAATGTTCCCTATGTATATGTCTTGCTGTAACTTTCCTTAATGTCTATATTGATTTTAGGCGTGAGGCTTATATTAAGCCAGGACGCGTACTTGTACTATATTGGGTTCGGTGTACCCGAAAGAGGTGTAGCTATATTGTCGATATATGTCGCGAGATTTTGTGTAATCAAGGCGAATTTTATTTTGGATGTCCGAGTTTTTTGCTCTGTCTGTAATATCAGCCCCCGAGCGTCAGGTGGCAAATGAGTGATGCGTTGAGACGCAAATGAATTGCAAAATACATACGTTTCTAAGTGTGTCAGATCCGTTGACTGAAACCTCTCCCGTGAGCAAAACATGATTAGCACCAGAAGGCCAAGGTGATATATCTTTACAAATGTAAACTAGATTATTGACTCTAGTGCAAGTGGGAGACTGTTGGAGATATGCCCGAGAGGCAATAATAAAATAGTTATTGTTATATCTTAGTGTTCATGATAAATGTTTACACTCCATGCTATAATTGTATTAACCGGAAACATTGATACATGTGTGTTGTGTAAACAACCAGAGTCCCTAGTAAGCCTCTCATTTAACTAGCTTGTTGATTAATAGATGATCATGGTTTCCTGATCATGAACATCGGATGTTATTAATAACAAGATCATATCATTAGGTGAATGATATGGTGGACACACCCATAGTAAGCATAGCATAAGATCAAGTCATTAAGTTCAACTTGGTATAAGCTTTCGATACATAGTTACCTAAGTCCTTCGACCATGAGATCATGTAAATCACTTACACCGGAAGGATGCTTTGATTACATCAAACGCCACTGCGTAAATGGGTGGTTATAAAGATGGGATTAAGTATTCGGAAAGTGTGAGTTGAGGCATATGGATCAAGAGTGGGATTTGTCCATCCCGATGACGGATAGATATACTCTGGGCCCTCTCGGTGGAATGTCGTATGATTAGCTTGCAAGCATGTGATTAAGATCACAAGAGATGACATACCATGGTACGAGTAAAGAGTACTTGTCGGTAACGAGGTTGAACTAGGTATGGAGATACCGGTGATCGAACCTCGGACAAGTAAAATATCGCGTGACAAAGGGAATTGGTATCGTATGTAAATGGTTCAATCGATCACTAAGTTATCGTTGAATGTGTGGGAGCCATTATGGATCTCCAGATCCCGCTATTGGTTATTGGTCGGAGAGGAGTCTCGACCATGTCTGCATAGTTCACGAACCGTAGGGTGACACACTTAAGGTTTGATGTTGTTTTAAGTAGATATGAAATATGGAATGGAGTTCGAATGTTGTTCGGAGTCTCGGATGGGATCCAGGACATCACGAGGAGGTCCGGAATGGTCCGGAGAATAAGATTCATATATAGGAAGTCACTTTCCAAGTTTGGAAAATGATCCGGTGCATTTATGGAAGGCGCTAGAATGTTCTAGAACCTTCCGAAAGAAATCACCATGGAAGGTGGAGTCCCGGAAGGACTCCACCAACCCTAACCAGCCAACCAAGTGGGATGGTGGAGTCCATGGTGGACTCCACCTCCTTGGCCGGCCAACAAGGGGGGAAAGGGAGAAGTCCTTGTCCCCCTAGGTTTCGTCCATATGGCAGTTTTTGAATTGGGGTCTTATTCAGATCTTTGGGCAAACCCTTGGGTGTTCCACCTATATAAAGAGGGGGAGAGAGGGGCTGGCCGGCCACACCAAGAGCACCACCAGGCCGGCGCCCCCCAAGCACCCCCTCTCCCAAAACCCTAGCGGTTCCCTCCTCCCTCTCTCTCCCGCATAGCTTAGGCGAAGCCCTGCCGGAGATCTCCACCACCACCGCCACCACGCCGTCGTGCTGTCGGGATTCCGAGGAGGATCTACTACTTCCGCTGCCCACTGGAACGGGGAGAAGGACGTCATCATCAACACCGAACGTGTGACCGAGTACGGAGGTGCTGCCCGATTGTGGCACCGTCAAGATCTTCTATGCGCTTTTGCAAGCGGCAAGTGATCGACTACATCAACAACGAGATCTAATCTCGTAGGCTTTGGAAATCTTCGAGGGTTAGTCTCATCTTCATCTCGTTGCTACCATCTACTAGATTGGATCTTGGCTTGTTATTCGTTCTTGCGGTAGGAAAATTTTTGTTTTCTATGCTACGAATCCCATCAGTGGTATCAGAGCCGTGTCTATGCATAGATTGGTTGCACGAGTAGAACACAATGGTTTTGTGGGCGTTGATGCTTTTGTTATCTCTTGTTATGTGTACTTTGCATCTTGCGGGATGGTGGGATGAAGCGGCCCGGGCTAACTTTACATGACCGCGTTCATGAGACTTGCTCCACGTTCGACATGCAACTTGTATTGCATAAGTGGCTTTGCGGGTGTCTGTCTCTCTCACCATAGTTAAGATTCAATTTACAATTTCAATTGATAACACTTGTATCAACGTTGTGGTTCATGTTCGTAGGTAGATTGGATCTCACTCGAAAAGCCTAAACCACGTAAAATATGCAAACCAAATTAGAGGCGTCTAACTTGTTTTTGCAGGGTTTGGTGATGTGATATGGCCATGATGTGATGATGAATATGTATGAGATGATCATTATTGTATTGTGGCAACCGGCTGGAGCCTTATGGTTGTCTTTATATTTCATGTCGTAGTATTATTTCAAAGTAGTTGTAATAGTTGCTACACACGGAGAACAACCATGAAGACGGCGCCATGGACCTTGACGCTACGCCGACGATGATGGAGATCATGCCCGTTGATGATGGAGATCATGTCCGTGCTTTGGAGATGAAGATCAAAGGCGCAAAGACAAAAGGGCCATATCATATCACATTATGAATTGCATGTGATGTTAATCCTTTATGCATCTTATCTTGCTTAGATCGCGACGGTAGCATTATAAGATGATCCCTCACTTTAATATCAAGATAATAAAGTGTTCTCCCCTCGTATGCACCGTTGCTACAGTTCGTCGTTTTGAAGCATCTCGTGATGATCGGATGTGATAGATTCTACGTTCACATACAACGGGTGTAAGCCATGTTGCACACGCGGAAATACTTGGGTTTGCTTGGCGAGCCTAGCATGTACAGACATGGCCTCGGAACACAGGAAACCGAAAGGTTGAACACGAGTCATATGGATGATATGATCAACATGTTGATGTTCACCATTGAAGCTACATCATCTCACGTGATGATCGGTTTTGGTGTAGTGGATATGGATCGTGTACCACTAAAACAACTATGAGGGATGTTGTATTAAGTGGGAGTTCATTAGTAATTAGATTAAAACATGAACTAATTATCATGAACATAGTCTGAATAGTATTTTAAATTAAATTTGTAGAATTGGCATCCGTTATCTACCATGCGCTAGTCTTGTAATTGAGATAGAAATACTGTTAAATCTAACAAATAACTTTACGGACTGGTACCGTATTGTTAAGGAATCAAGTAATGATTAAGTCCTATTGCAAACTTTTGGTAAAACTCACATTAGAGCAATGTTTTCAATTAGTACCTAAAATCATCTTGTCTCCATGAAACTTGAAGTTCAAATCCGTTTGAAAAGTAAGGAGCTGAAAAGTTTGTTTTCAGAAATAAGCAAGGTGTGAGATATATGTGATATACAAGACCTTATTACAAGATGATAGAATATAATTTAGTGAGACTACATAAACTCATAAGTTTTATGGGAATGTACGAAGGTTGAAGATGCTAGGCGTCCCAATCCTCCAACTAGTTGGGCACTAACGATATTCGCATATCCATGGAGTGATCGTCCTTAGTATGCACCGTTGCTAAGACTCGTCGTTTCGAAGCATCACGTGATGATCGGGTGTTATAGATTCTACGTGTGCATACAACGGGTGCAAGCCAGATTTGCACATGCAAATACTGAGGTTAAACTTGACGAGCCTAGCATGTACAGACATGGTCTCGGAAAGACGTCATGATTTGATGGATAAAAATTATGAGTGAAATTGTTCATCACATTAAAATGTTACTAATAGTGAAATCCGAAACACTTGTCATGTGATGATCAACTTCAAAGTAAGAACCTCAAGGTTATTGGTAATTGACCAACAAACCTAGAAGTTATTGATGTTGAAGTGTTTTTCTGAAATATGAGGAAAGCCAAAAGAGAAACTACAAAAGTTTTTGGCAGAAAGAAAGAAAAGACTAGAAAGTCTAGCTCAGGTGTATATAGATGATATACATGTTATGAATGTATTCTTTGATTGGTCACACAATGAAGTTCTTGGGTATTTGTACCATATTGGTTGGTATGAGATGTCATACAACACAACGCAATACAAGAATACAATGGCCTAAGTGACTGATAAGGAATGTGGTAATAATGCACGTCTGGAACAAAATAAAATGTTATTATGTTCGTCGTTGGCATTCTACCTAGCCCTTTAGATTTATAATAAAGAACTTAATAATTTTTATTTAGCTCTGGTCAATTGAAGACAATGAGTTGTTAAAATTGTGGCCTTACTCCATGTACGATGGATAAGTTATTATAAATCTTAATGGTGAAACACACATGCATAACACTGACGCTAAAATGCCATAAGGCAAATGATTTGAATTCCACTTATTTGTGGAACCGCCATTTAGGTCATGTTAGAAAGGACCGCATGAAGAAACTCCATGCAAATGGATTTTTGGAGTCATTTGATTTTTGAATCGTTTGGCACTTGCAAATCTTTTCTAAAGAAAATGACTGAAATACCGTTCATAGGCCAAGAGTTGAACGGGCAACTAACTTAGTGGAAATATACATGCTGATGTATGTGGTTCACTGGGCATAGTTGTGTGCGGGAGATTCTTCTACTTCATGAAAACTTCCAACAATGAATTGAGTATATATATGTGGATATATTTATTCGATAAGGAAGAAGTTTGAAACATTTGAATGGATTCAAATAAATTTCAGCATGAAGTAGAAATCATCGTAATAGAAAAGTCAAATATCTATGATTGGATCATGGTGAAAATATTTGAATTACGAATTTTAGCGAACATCTAAGAGAGTTATGAAATTGTTCTACAACTCACGTTTCTTGGAATATCATAGTGATGATGGAGTATCCGAGAGACGTATCCAAACCTTGTTGGATTAATGATGAGATAAAATAATATGACGCCATTATATTTTTGTGGATTATGCTTTAGAGACTACCGCTTTTACACTAAATAGAGCATCATCATAATCCGTTGAAATGACACCATACGAGTTATGGCATGGGTATAAACCCTAATAGTCCTTTCTTAAATTTTGGTATGCATAGCATAAGTAAATAAGTTTACAACCAAAATCGGATGAATGTCTTTGTTGGTTATCCTAGAGAACAAATTGGGAATTCTTTCCACTATGAAGTCAAAGACAAAAGTGTTTGTCGATGTTTCTTCTTTCCAAGAAATTGTTTCTAGCGAAGTATTTGAGTGGGAGGACAATAGAACTTGATAAGGTTGATGAACCTGAGCATGATGATCAGAGTAGCGCAGCATCAGAAATGGTTCTGGAAGCGGCCACGATGATCATGGCTCCCATGTCTACAAAGTGTTATAGTCATGGAGATCGAAGTACCTATTGAACCTTGTAGGTATGGTTTAATTTGTGATCAAATAAATGATTTGTGAACAAATGATTGATTTTGAACAATGGTAAACCAACTACATACAAAGAAGCTATGATGGGCCCTGACTCCATTAAAATGGCTATACGCCATAAAATCCAAGATAGGTGAATACTTTTTGAAAGTAAATGGATCTATAAAATTGATGGACTTGGATAGAATATCCTTGAAGAAGCTCGACTTGTCAAAAGATTGTTATGACAAAGTTCAAAGAGTTGACTGCGATAAGATTAGATCTTCAGCAGCGATGCTTATAGTCTATACGGATTGTTCTAGTAATCACTACATATTTCTATTATGAGATATGCTAGTAGGATGGCAAAATAAATTACTTAACAGAAGTATGTATTGAAGGGGTATACAAGATACAACTGAGAGTTTTGCTAATCCGTAGAATACTAGAAAGGTATACAAACTTCACTGGATGAAGTGAGTATCACGGAGTTGGAATCTTCACCTGATGAAATAATCAAAGAGTTTTGATCAGAAACGATGAAGATACTTGCATTTGCAAGAAATTAAGTGGGAGCGCTGAGACATGTTTATAATACTTTATGTAGATGACATATCGGTGATTATAAATAATGTAATCATGTACTTGATGTGATTAAAAGGTTTCATTGAGAATTAACTTCAATGAAAGGATATGGACTGAAACATATTTAGCGTCAAGATCTATGAAGATATATTGAAACGCATAATAAGTTTAAGTCAAAGTACATAGAATGAATATTGAAGTAGTTCAATATAAAAATATTAAGAAGGTGTTCTTTTCATGTGAAGGTTTAACAAGACTTGAGTGTATCTGACACTCAATGAGTAAAAACACATTAGTGATTTTAGATCACGAATAATATGTACACAATCAGATGTCCTGTGCTCTAAAGAGTTAGGAGCATATACTAGAATGATTCATGTGATGATCATTGGACAACAGTAAGAATATCCCTAAGTGCTTTAGAAGAACCAAGGATATTAGTTTTGTATGGGGAAATGACAAACAAATCGTTGTAAGGTGTTGCACCGATATTAGTTTGGTCACATATAAAAACGAATTTCAAATCTAAATTAGGCTAAGTGTTCATTAGAAGGTAGCACAATGCTAGATTTAGATGAGTTCTAAATATTGTGACGGATTCTACAAACGAAGGCAGAGTATGTCATTGTTTTGACAATGACTGAGGATGTTAAAGTCGAGGAGTTCTTTGAGAACTTGGTGTAGTTCCAATAGTGTCAGAACTTTGAAGCTATATTGTGTGTGACAATATTAGTGACATATTTCAGACCGCGGAATTAAGGTTCCACCATAAGAATGAACATATATGATTAATGCCGACTCATTTGGAAAATGAGTGATGCGTTGAGACGCAAATGAATTGCAAAATACATACGTTTCTGTGTGTCAGATCCGTTGACTGAAACCTCTCCCGTGAGCAAAACATGATTAGCACCAGAAGGCCAAGGTGCTATATCTTTACAAATGTAAACTAGATTATTGACTCTAGTGCAAGTGGGAGACTGTTGGAGATATGCCCGAGAGGCAATAATAAAATAGTTATTGTTATATCTTAGTGTTCATGATAAATGTTTACACTCCATGCTATAATTGTATTAACCGGAAACATTGATACATGTGTGTTGTGTAAACAACCAGAGTCCCTAGTAAGCCTCTCATTTAACTAGCTTGTTGATTAATAGATGATCATGGTTTCCTGATCATGAACATCGGATGTTATTAATAACAAGATCATATCATTAGGTGAATGATGTGGTGGACACACCCATAGTAAGCATAGCATAAGATCAAGTCATTAAGTTCAACTTGCTATAAGCTTTCGATACATAGTTACCTAAGTCCTTCGACCATGAGATCATGTAAATCACTTACACCGGAAGGATGCTTTGATTACATCAAACGCCACTGCGTAAATGGGTGGTTATAAAGATGGGATTAAGTATTCGGAAAGTGTGAGTTGAGGCATATGGATCAAGAGTGGGATTTGTCCATCCCGATGACGGATAGATATACTCTGGGCCCTCTCGGTGGAATGTCGTCTGATTAGCTTGCAAGCATGTGATTAAGATCACAAGAGATGACATACCACGGTACGAGTAAAGAGTACTTGTCGGTAACGAGGTTGAACTAGGTATGGAGATACCGGTGATCGAACCTCGGACAAGTAAAATATCGCGTGACAAAGGGAATCGGTATCGTATGTAAATGGTTCAATCGATCACTAAGTTATCGTTGAATGTGTGGGAGCCATTATGGATCTCCAGATCCCGCTATTGGTTATTGGTCGGAGAGGAGTCTCGACCATGTCTGCATAGTTCACGAACCGTAGGGTGACACACTTAAGGTTTGATGTCGTTTTAAGTAGATATGAAATATGGAATGGAGTTCGAATGTTGTTCGGAGTCTCGGATGGGATCCAGGACATCACGAGGAGGTCCGGAATGGTCCGGATAATAAGATGAGACTAACCGCAAGAACAAATCTTCGAGGGTTAGTCTTCATCGTTTCTGATGAAATCAAAACTCTTTGATTATTTCATCCGGTGATGATTCCAACTCCGTGATACTCACTTCATCCAGTGAAGTTTGTATACCTTTCTAGTATTCTACGGATTAGCAAAACTCTTAGTTGTATCTTGTATACCCCTTCAATATATACTTCTGTTAAGTAATTTATTTTGCCATCCTACTAGCATATCTCATAATAGAAATATGTAGTGATTACTAGAACAATCCGTATAGACTATAAGCATCGCTGCTGAAGATCTAATCTTATCGCAGTCAACTCTTTGAACTTTGTCATAAACAATCTTTTGACAAGTCGAGCTTCTTCAAGGATATTCCATCCAAGTCCATCAATTTTATAGATCCATTTACTTTCAAAAAGTATTCACCTATCTTGGATTTTATGGCGTATAGCCATTTTAACGGAGCCAGGGCCCATCATAGCTTCTTTGTATGTAGTTGGTTTACCATTGTTCAAAATCAATCATTTGTTCACAAATCATTTATTTGATCACAAATTAAGCCATACCTACAAGGTTCAATAGGTACTTCGATCTCCATGACTATAACGCTTTGTAGACATGGGAGCCATGATCATCGTGGCCGCTTCCAGAACCATTTCCGATGCTGCGCTACTCTGATCATCATGCTCAGGTTCATCAACCTTATCAAGTTCTATTGTCCTCCCACTCAAATACTTTGCTAGAAACAATTTCTTGGAAATAAGAAACATCGACAAACACTTTTGTCTTTGACTTCATAGTGGAAAGAATTCCCAATTTGTTCTCTGGGATAACCAACAAAGACATTCATCCGATTTTGGTTGTAAACTTATTTACTTATGCTATGCATACCAAAATTTAAGAAAGGACTATTAGGGTTTATACCCATGCCATAACTCGTATGGTGTCATTTCAACGGATTATGATGATGCTCTATTTAGTGTAAAAGCGGTAGTCTCTAAAGCATAATCCACAAAAATATAATGGCGTCATTTTATATTATCTCATCATTAATCCAACAAGGTTTGGATACGTCTCTCGGATACTCCATCATCACTATGATATTCCAAGAAACGTGAGTTGTAGAACAATTTCATAACTCTCTTAGATGTTCGCTAAAATTCGTAATTCAAATATTTCCACCATGATCCAATCATAGATATTTGACTTTTCTATTACGATGATTTCTACTTCATGCTGAAATTTATTTGAATCCATTCAAATGTTTCAAACTTCTTCCTTATTGAATAAATATATCCTTATATATACACTCAATTCATTGTTGGAAGTTTTCATGAAGTAGAAGAATCTCCCGCACACAACTATGCGATGAACCACATACATCATCATGTATGTTTCCACTAAGTTAGTTGCCCGTTCAACTCTTGGCCTATGAACGGTATTTCAGTCATTTTCTTTAGAAAAGATTTGCAAGTGCCAAACGATTCAAAAATCAAATGACTCCAAAAAATCCATTTTCATGGAGTTTCTTCATGCGTTCCTTTCTAACATGACCTAAATGGCGGTTCCACAAATAAGTGGAATTCAAATCATTTGCCTTATGGCATTTTAGCGTCAGTGTTATGCATGTGTGTTTCACCATTCAGATTTATAATAACTTATCCATCGTACATGGAACAAGGCCACAATTTTAACAACTCATTGTTTTCATTTGACCAGAGCAAAATAACAATTATTAAGTTCTTTATTATAAATCTGAAGGGCTAGGTAGAATGCCAACGACGAACATAATAACACTTTATTTTGTTCCAGACGTGCATTATTACCACATTCCTTATCAGTCACTTAGGCCATTGTATTCTTGTATTGCGTTGTGTTGTATGACATCTCATACCAACCAATATGGTACAAATACCCAAGAACTTCATTGTGTGACCAATCAAAGAATACATTCATAACATGTATATCATCTATATACACCTGAGCTAGACTTTCTAGTCTTTTCTTTCTTTTCTGCCAACAACTTTTGTAGTTTCTCTTTTGGCTTTCCTCATATTTTCAGAAAACACTTCAACATCAATAACTTCTAGGTTTGTTGGTCAATTACCAATAACCTTGAGGTTCTTACTTTGAAGTTGATCATCACATGACAAGTGTTTCGGATTTCACTATTAGTAACCTTTTAATGTGATGAACAATTTCACTCATAATTTTTATCCATCAAATCATGACGTCTTTCCGAGACCATGTCTGTACATGCTAGGCTCGTCAAGTTTAACCTCAGTATTCGCATGTGCAAATCTGGCTTGCACCCGTTGTATGCACACGTAGAATCTATCACACCCGATCATCACGTGATGCTTCGAAACGACGAGTCTTAGCAACGGTGCATACTAAGGACGACCACTTCATGGATATGTGAATATCGTTAGTGCCCAACTAGTTGGAGGATCGGGACGCCTAGCGTCTTCAACCTTCATACATTCCCATAAAACTTATGAGTTTATGTAGTCTCACTAAATTATATTCTATCATCTTGTAATAAGGTCTTAGATATCACATATATCTCACACCTTGCTTATTTCTGAAAACAAACTTTCCAGCTCCTTACTTTTCAAACGGATTTTGAACTTCAAGTTTCACGGAGACAAGATGATTTTAGGTACTAATTGAAACCATTGCTCTAAAATGAGTTTTACCAAAAGTTTGCAATAGGACTTAATCATTACTTGTTTCTTTAACAATACGGTACCAGTCCGTAAAGTTTCTTGTCAGACTTAATAGTATTTCTATCTCAATTATAAGACTAGCGCATGGTAGATAACGGATGCCAATTCTACAAATTTAATTCAAAATACTATTCTGACTATGTTTATGATAATTAGTTCAAGTTTTAATCTAATTACTAAAGAACTCCCACTTAATACAACATCCCTCATAGTTGTTAAGTGGCACACGATCCATATCCACTACACCAAAACCGATCATCACGTGAGATGATGTAGCTTCAATGGTGAACATCAACATGTTGATCATATCATCCATATGACTCGTGTTCAACTTTTCGGTTTCCTGTGTTCCGAGGCCATGTCTGTACATGCTAGGCTCGTCAAGGAAACCCAAGTATTTCCACGTGTGCAACATGGCTTACACCCGTTGTATGTGAACGTAGAATCTATCACATCCGATCATCACGAGATGCTTCAAAACGACGAACTGTAGCAACGGTGCATACGAGGGGAGAACACTTTATTATCTTGATATTAATGTGAGGGATCATCTTATAATGCTACCGTCGCGATCTAAGCAAGATAAGATGCATAAAGGATTAACATCACATGCAATTCATAATGTGATATGATATGGCCCTTTAGTCTTTGCGCCTTTGATCTTCATCTCCAAAGCACGGACATGATCTCCATCATCAACGGGCATGATCTCCATCATCGTCGGCGTAGCGTCAAGGTCCATGGCGCCGTCTTCATGGTTGTCCACCACGTGTAGCAACTATTACAACTACTTTGAAATAATACTACTACATGAAATATAAAGACAACCATAAGGCTCCTGCCGGTTGCCACAATACAATAATGATCATCTCATACATATTCATCATCATATCATGGACATATCACATCACCAAACCCTGCAAAAACAAGTTAGACGCCTCTAATTTGGTTTGCATATTTTACGTGGTTTAGGGTTTTCGAGTGAGATCCAATCTACCTACGAACATGAACCACAACGGTGATACTAGTGTTGTCAATAGAAAGAGTAGATTGAATCTTCACTATGGTGAGAGAGACAGACAGCCGCAAAGCCACTTATGCAATACAAGTTGCATGTCGAGCGTGGAGCAAGTCTCATGAACGCGGTCATGTAAAGTTAGCCCGGGCCGCTTCATCCCACCATCCCGCAAGATGCAAAGTACACTAACTAAAGACAACAAAAGCATCAACGCCCACAAAACCATTGTGTTCTACTCGTGCAACCAATCTATGCATAGACACGGCTCTGATACCACTAATGGGATTCGTAGCATAGAAAACAAAAATTTTCCTACCGCAAGAACGAATAACAAGCCAAGATCTAATCTAGTAGATAGTAGCAACGAGAAGATCATGAGACTAACCCTCGAAGATTTCCAAAGCCTACGAGATTAGATCTCGTTGTGGATGTAGTCGATCACTTGCCGCTTGCAAAAGCGCGTAGAAGATCTTGACGGTGCCACAGTCGGGCAGCACCTCCGTACTCGGTCACACGTATGGTGTTGATGACGACGTCCTCCTCCCCGTTCCAGCGGGCAGCGGAAGTAGTAGATCCTCCTCGGAATCCCGACAGCACGATGGCATGGTGTCGGTGGTGGTGGAGATCTCCGGCAGGGCTTTGCCTAAGCGTTGCGGGAGGTGTATGAGGAGGGAGGTGTGCTAGGGTTTGGGAGAGAGGGGGTAGGGGCGCCGGCCAGGGGCCCCCCTATGGTGGTGCAGCCAAGTACAAGGCTGCCCCCTCCCTCTCCTTCTCATTATATAGGTGGAACCCAAAGGGTTTGCCCAAAGTCTTCGAATAAGACCCCAATTCAAAAACTGCCTTATGGACGAAACCTAGAGGGACAGGGACTCTCCCCTTCCCCCCTTGTTGGCCGGCCAAGGGTGGTGGAGTCCACCATGGACTCCACCACCCCACTTGGTTGGCAAGTTAGGGTTGGTGGAGTCCAACCGGGACTCCACCTTCCATGGTGATTTCTTCCGGAAGGTTCTAGAACATTCTAGCGCCTTCCATAAATGCACCGGATCATTTTCCAAACTTGGAAAGTGACTTCCTATATATGAATCTTATTCTCCGGACCATTCCGGACCTCCTCGTGATGTCCTGGATCCCATCCGAGACTCCGAACAACATTCGAACTCCATTCCATATTCCATATCTACTTAAAACGACATCAAACCTTAAGTGTGTCACCCTACGGTTCGTGAACTATGCAGACATGGTCGAGACTCCTCTCCGACCAATAACCAATAGCGGGATCTGGAGATCCATAATGGCTCCCACACATTCAACGATAACTTAGTGATCGATTGAACCATTTACATACGATACCGATTCACTTTGTCACACGATATTTTACTTGTCCGAGGTTTGATCATCGGTATCTCCATACCTTGTTCAACCTCATCACCGACAAGTACTCTTTACTCGTACCGTGGTATGTCATCTCTTGTGATCTTAATCACATGCTTGCAAGCTAATCAGACGACATTCCACCGAGAGGGCCCAGAGTATATCTATCCGTCATCGGGATGGACAAATCCCACTCTTGATCCATATGCCTCAACTCACACTTTCCGAATACTTAATCCCATCTTTATAACCACCCATTTACGCAGTGGCGTTTGATGTAATCAAAGCATCCTTCCGGTGTAAGTGATTTACATGATCTCATGGTCGAAGGATTTAGGTAACTATGTATCGAAAGCTTATAGCAAGTTTGAACTTTAATGACTTGATCTTATGCTATGCTTACTATGGGTGTATGTCCATCACATCATTCACCTAATGATATGACCTTGTTATTAATAACATCCAATGTTCATGATCACGAAACCATGATCATCTATTAATCAACAAGCTAGTTATACAAGAGGCTTACTAGGGACTCTTTGTTGTTTACATAACACACATGTATCAATGTTTCGGTTAATACAATTATAGCATGGTATGCAAACATTTATCATAAACACAAAGATATATAATAACCACTTTATTATTGCCTCTTGGGCATATCTCCAACAACTCAGTACCCTGAAAGGAAAAGAGTGCGTCTGAAAACTTGCGAGCTATTCGAGTACAATGTGTGGTTACATGACTTCTGCTATATTGACTGCTTCTACGCGTAAAAACACCGCAGTTGTGCGACGTTCCACGGGTTCCCTTCGTCCTTGCCGGTCTTCTTGTCTTTGAATCGATAAGCTCCTCCTGGGATTACCTCTGTGACGATGTAAGGTCCTACCCATGGTGATTCTAACTTCTCATGGCTGTCCTGCTTGAGTCGAAGAACTAGGTCGCCAACTTCGAAGGATCTGGGCCGCAAACGTCGACTGTGGTAGTTCTTAAGGTTTTGCTGGTACGCGCCTACCCTTGATAGCACCACATCTCTTGCTTCATCAACCGCATCAACATCATCTTGGAGTGCTTTCTGCGAGATCTCCTTATCATACTCTGCGACTCTGGGAGAATTGTGTTCTATTTCTATTGGAAGTACTGCTTCAGCACCGTGGACTAGGAAAAACGGGGTTTCTTGGGTTGCTGCGTTTGGTGTCGTTCGTAAGCTCCACAACACGGAGGGTAATTCATCGACCCAGGCGTGTTTTGCTTTTTTGAGTGGTGTCAGCAGACGCTTCTTGATACCATTGCATATGAGGCCGTTTGCTTTTTCAACTTGGCCATTGGTTTGCGGGTGTGCAACAGACGCAAACTGCAGCTTGATGCCTACCCCTTCACAGTAGTCTTTGAATTCTCGGGAGGTGAAATTGCTGCCGTTGTTCGTAACTATGCTGTTAGGGACGCCGAACCAAAAAACTATCCCTTTGACAAAGTTAACTGTTGATACTGCGTCTGCCGAAGTTACTGGTACTGCTTCAATCCACTAGGTGAATTTATCGACTGCTACCAACAGGTAGACGTGTCCTCCAGGCCAAGATTTGTGCAATTTCCCCACCATGTCGAGTCCCCATTGGGCAAAAGGCCACGCCAAAGGTATTGGCATTAATTCTGCGGCTGGAGAGTGAGGTTTTGACGCGAATCTTTGACAAGCTTCACAAGTGCGTACGATTTCCTTCGCATCCTCTATGGCTGATAACCAGTAAAACCCAGCTCGAAAGGCTTTGGCTGCGATTGCTCGGCTGCTTGCGTGGTGGCCACATACGCCTCCGTGTATATCGTTCAATATAGTGCGTCCTTCTTCGGGTGTGACACACCTCTGCAGCACACCTGATATGCTTCGTTTGTATAACTCTCCCTTAACAACAGTAAACGCCTTAGATCGTCGGATGACTCTCCGTGCCTCCACTGGATCCTCAGGTATTTCTTTCTTCGTGATGTACGCCAAGTATGATTGCATCCACAGGATCTCTATCATCATGACCTCCTCTGGTTCTTCCTCTTCATCAGAAATATGAGATTCTGGGGCTGCTGCAGCCCCCGAGTCTTTCTTGGGTTTATCCTTTTTTCGACTGTTTCGACACTGTTCTCTTTGGCTTGGTTGATCTCTCGCTGATTTCCTCCCAAAAAACTCCAGGTGGTATGGGCAAACATTGCGACCCGATGTTTGCCAAAACATCGGCTTCGTCGTTACTGAGTCTACTAACATGATTTACTTCGCAACCATCGAAAGTTTTCTCGAGTTCATTGTATACCTCCTTGTATGCTATCATGCTGTCGTTGACCGCGTCGCACTTGTTCATCACCTGCTGTGCGACAAGCTGAGAGTCGCCGAAGATTTTGAGGCAAGTAGCGCCACACGCTTTTGCCATCTTCATCCCGTGAATAAGGGCCTCATATTCTGCTTCGTTGTTTGATGCGTTGGGGAAGGTCATCTGCAGTATATACTTCATCTTGTCACCTTGCGGTGAAACAAGTACTACGCCTGCTCCAGCTCCTTCTAATCTCTTGGACCCGTCAAAATTCATATTCCAGGTACTCGACAAATCTGGGGGTCCTGTATTTTGGAGTTCCATCCATTCTGCGACAAAGTCCGGCAAAATTTGCGACTTTATTGCTTTTCTTTTTTCGTATGTGATGTCCCGAGGGGAAAGTTTAATTCCCCAAAGGGATACACGTCCTGTTGCTTCTGGATTGTTTAAAATGTTTGAGAGAGGCGCTTCATTGACCATTATTATCAGGTGTGCCGAAAAGTAGTGCCTTAGCTTCCTTGCTGACATGAATACTCCATATGCTAGCTTTTGATACTGCGGGTAACGTTGTTTGGATGGTGACAGAACCTCGCTAAGGAAATATACTGGCCGCTGAACTCCGTGAATTTTTCCCTCTTCTTCCCTCTCTACCACGAGGACTGTGCTGACCACCTGAGGTGTGGCTGCGATGTATAGCAACAAAGGCTCCTTGTCCCGTGGCGCTACCAATACTGGTGGTGTCGAAATTGTACTCTTCAGATGCTCAAAGGCCTTGCCTGCTTCTCCGTTCCACTCGAACTTTTCTCCTTGCTTGATGAGCGCGTAAAAGGGCCGCGCTTTTTCTCCCAACCTGGCGACGAATCTGCTCAACGCTGCGACTCGCCCTGTTAGCTGTTGTATCTCCTTGAGCTTGGTTGGTTTTCTCATTATCAGGATAGCTTGTATTTTCTCTGGATTGGCCTCGATCCCTCTGGCTGATACCAAGTATCCGGGGAGTTCTCCCGCAGGGACGCCGAAGGAACATTTTGTCGAGTTCAGCTTCAAACGGAACTTGTCGAGGTTGTCGAAAGTTTCTCGCAGATCATCAATGAGAGACGACCCTTGCTTTGTTGTAATGACAATGTCGTCGATATATACTTGGACGTTCTTGCCGATCTGCGTGGCGAGGCACTTCTACATCATCCTCTGATACGTGGCTCCCGCGTTTTTCAACCCGAAGGGCATTGTTCTGTAACAAAATACGCCATAGGGGGTTATGAAAGCTATTTTGACTTCATCTTCTTCTTTCAAGCAGATCTGATTGTAGCCAGAATACGCGTCCAGGAAGGAAAGACGTTCGCAACCTGCCGTGGAGTCGATAATTTGATCGATCCTCGGGAGGGGGAAGTGATCCTTTGGACAATGTTTGTTGAGACACGTGAAATCGACGCACATGCGAAGGACTTCAGTGTTTTTCTTCGGGACCAACACTGGGTTGGCGACCCAAGTTGCTTCAGTCTTCAATTCCTTGATGAAACCAGCTTCTTCGAGTCGATGAATTTCAGATAACATGGTTTTGCGGTTTGGCTCGGAGAAATGCCGCAAAGGTTGTCGAATAGGTCTAGCTCTTGGGTCTAGATTGAGGGCGTGCTCGGCAAGTTCCCTGGGTACTCCTGGCATGTCAGCTGGACACCATGCGAAGATTTTCCAGTGCTCACGGAGGAACTCGATGAGCGCGCTTGCCTATGCGATATCCATGTTTGTAGCAATTGATGTCGTCTTTTTTAGGATCCGTCGGGTGGATCTGTACTTCCTTTGAGTCCTTGGAGGTGTCGAAAGCTTGCTCCTGCAAGGATCTACCCCCATCTGGTAACACATCATGATCAGTGGTTAGCTTCGATGCCGCATATTCTGCTTGCATTCCGAATGTTTCAGAAAGCTTATGAAAGTCCTTGTCGCATTTATCCGCCAGAGCGAAACTTCCTTTGACTGTTATTGGGCCCTTAGGTCCAGGGATCCTCCACAACAGATACGTGTAATGCGACACAGCCATAAACCTGGCATATGCGGGTCGTTCCAAGAGGGCGTGATATTGCGATGGCCAGTTAATGACTTCAAACTCCAGCTTCTCCTTTCTGAAATTTTCTCTTGTGCCGAACTGAACGTCAAGTGCAATCTTGCCTAAGGGATAATTTGACTTCTCAGGTGCAATGCCATGGAAACGCGTATCTGTTGGTAACAGGTTAGCCAGCGAGATGTTCATCTTTCGCAATGTGTCCGCGTATATGAGATTTAAACTGCTTCCTCCATCTATGAATATTCGGGAGACATCATATCCCTCGATGACTGCTGGCAATATCATCGCTGAATGCCCTGGTCTCGGAACTTGAGGTGGGTGGTCCTCTATGGTGAATCCTATTGGCTGTCCCGACCAATTGAGGTACTCAGTGGTTGGTGGAGGTGTTGTTACTGCCATATATACCTGTCGAGAAATTAACTTCTGTGACCTATTCGAAGATTTGCCCTTCTGTATCATCGATACTGCTTCTCTTGTATTTGTGAAATCCCCATTGGTGCCTGGAGCTCCTGCAATTTGCAGTTGATGCTGGTTTGCGCTCGTAATTGCGGGTGGTGGCGGCGGAGGTACATGTACTTCGCTCCTTGGTCCTTGCACATATCCTCTGTTTACTGCTTCTGCATGCGTGCTTTCTGTCGCCCGTCGCAGAGCCTGAAAAGTTCGGCAGTCTTTCTGGAGGTGACCTGATTGTCGCCTTCCTTCACTGTCGACGTAGAAGTGCATCTGGCAAGGCCCGTTCAACAAATCCTCGGGTGATACATTATACGGCTTTGGGACCCTTGGTCGATTATTTTGTCTGCTGGAACTTGGTGCATCCCTGTGATCGCTTCGCTGATCATTGCTCCTGTGATAATCATCTCGATGATTTCCTCCACTGTTTCCTCGGAAGCCAGCCGATACTTGGCTAGGACCGTCGTATTCCGCATAGTTGCGGAAACGTCGCCTGTTTTGATTGTTGTTTCTATTGCGATCTTCTTCGGGTGACCTTTGCCGCTTATTGTGGATAGCATCTTCTCCGTCGGCCCACCAATTCGCAATTTCCATGAGTTCTGCTATTGTTCTTGGGTTGGATCTCCCCAATTCTTCGATTAGGTATCTCCTTCGTACTCCAACAACGAACGCGTCGATTACTCTTTCGTCGGACACATGCCCAGCCGAGTTTTTGATGATGCTCCACCGCTGGATGTATGCTCTCATTGATTCATCCGACTTCTGCTTGCAAGTTCTTAGCTGTTCAATTGATGCTGGTTTTTTGCAAGTATATCGGAAATTTCTTACGAACAAATCCTCAAAGTTTTCCCAGCTATCTATGGATCTTTCTGGCAGCTTCTTCATCCAGGATCTTGCGGCTCCACTTAGGTGGACCTGGATGCTTTGCATGGCTGTTGCTCTTGTTCCACCCATCAACTTTACTGTCTCCAGATAATCGACTAGCCAATCCTCTGGATCTTGCAGCCCGTCGAACTTTTTATAGTTGTCAGGTAACTTGAAGCTGGTGGGCACTCGAGTTTTGCGAACCCTTCGGGTAAAGCAAGGGAGTCCGCACATTTCTTCATCGCTATCTTCCGGTGTATGCCTACGTTCATGTGTTCTGGTTTCACGACCCCTTTCCTCGCGTGCTCTGTCGACTCGAGCTTGAACTACTGTGTTTCTCGCGTTGCCTTCTCTTGGGGCATCTCGCGGTGCCGCCACAGTGTGTCGAGGACTATTTTGCCTTGGATTGTTTCGATGTGGAGCACCTTCAGGTTGTGGTGCAATTTCTCTCCCTGCTATTGCTGCACCCATAACGTTGACTCCTGCCATAGCCATCTGGTACAGTGATGATCGGGGGTCCCCTGGCTGGGGTTTGGATGCCATCATGAAAGTATGTGCCGCCATATATCCTGCCTCTGGCGTTTTCGGGATTATGTTCCCTCTCATGTCTATTGACATGAAAGACATGTCGAGGTTTTGGATTAGGTTGTCCCGTTCTCCTTCAGGTATACCTGCCAGCCTAGATCTTGCTCTTCACCGATGACCTCCCTGGTTGTTTGCCGAACTTCCTGACTGTCGACTCAGGTTGTTTCTGCGCTCGCTGGAAGCATCTGCCGCAGCTTTTCTTGCATCAAGTTTTTGCTGAAGTTTTTCTAACTCGTGTCTGGAACGGCTGATTTTATATTGATACCCTTGAAGTGCTGCCGGCGAAACTTGCGTAGTCATCGGCTCTGTGCCGTCCATAGCTTTTGTCGCTCTATCCCATGCTTCCTGTGGTAGGCGCACTTTTTCTCGTGGTTCAGGCCCGATGTATTTTGTTCCTGTTCCACGCGTGAGATCTGCGGGATCGATGTAAGGATTGCCCAAATCATCGAAAGACTCAGATTCCTCGTCAGCTTCACGACCTTCTCCCGTGATTATGCAGATTTGATGTGTTGTACTTCCCTCGAACTCAGGGCAGGTGACACCGTCAGAGAGATCGGTGAAGACCTTGTTGTCAAAGGAGTTGTTGGTGTAGACGGAGTCGAAGCTAGTGAAGCTCTCTGAGTCGCTATCTTGAGACAGATCAGTTTCCGTGAACGACCCGAAAGTCATGCCACCGAACAGATCCTCGAGTGCCCCGCCGTGGGCGGGTTTGGTGCAGCGTGGATGCGAGGCTTCCTTATCGCCTGATTCAACAGATGTTGCCGACGATTCCGAGAGGTCGGATTTGGCCGCAAACGGTCTCGAAAAAATCGGTGCCGAAAGACGGTGTGATCCTTCTTTCCCGACGAGGAAGCGAAAGCTCCCGAACGTCATCTCCGCCGAGTTCTCCAGATGTGCATATGCATGCATACAGGCAGGATCGTGAGGAACAAAATCGACGAGATCGGGTTGCACTCGTTTACCTCCTTACATGATGTTGCTTGCTGTTGACGACGATGTTGACGATGTTGATGATGCCATCGAGATCAGGACCTTGCGACCTCCAATCCCCACAGACGGCGCCAATTGACAACGGATTAACTTGTAAATGCCTACAGATTGTAGACTTAGGGTTTCGTAAGAAGTAGAGGGCAAGTAGATCTCGAAGGTTCAGCCGAACAAAGGTGCTCAACTCAATAATACGGTGGCTAGGGTTACAATGATTCGATCCTTTCTTCCTACCTCAGCTTCCCCTTTATATAGGAGGAGAAAGCCGAGGCTCATATCGTATCTTACAAGGAATTCTACCTCGGGTCGGTTTCGACCTTTCCTTATATTACATATATTTCCTATATTGACTAAAACTCCTCAAGCTGCATGTTCTTGACTTCATGGGCCTTCAATTCTTCGAGTCCATGGGCCTCAAGCTCCTTCGGGTTCACAAACTGAAGACAGGTATATACATACAACGTATCTCTTGGGCATACCCATGTCAGATAGGGAGGGAAAAAGAAACGAGAATAGCGACAAAGTAAGGAACTAAAACAAAACAAACAAAAAAGGAAAACGAACTAAACCGAAAAAGCAAATAAAAGCAAAGTGTTGGAACAAACCAACACGAGTGTTTCAAAGCTCTCTCAAAGAGCTGGAGTACAAATTATTCAACACAAATATAAATGCTTGAGGAACACATCCCCAAGCTTAGGCTTTTACAAGCCCTCTTGTGAGCTCATTGTGGTGGAGGATAATTCCCACTGTTCCATTGGCTGTTCCAATGAGTGAACTGGAAATTGAGTTCGGTGGTGTGGTCTCGAAGGTTGATGGCGAGGTTGCTCTGGTTCTCAATGCTTCCTTCGAGCGCATACATGTCCTGGTAGGTGTTGAAGTCATGGAGTGGCTGCTGCTCCTGTTCCGGTCCTTGAGGTTCTTGTTCAACCTTATCTTCTTCTTCTTCAGGTTCATATTGTTGTTGGGGTAGATTTGCCTCAACCTACGCATCATAATGCAAACGCCTTTCCTCGAGAGAGAATAGATCGTTAGGCAGAGGGGCAGCGATCAAGTTATCAGCTCCCGGTATATTGAAGTAATATCTACCTTCTATTTTTCTAACCATACCACATGCATTCAGAGTAGTAAAACCAAGGCGGCGAGGGCCTTCCAATGCTCGTAAATTACTCACATTGATATTAAGTCTTCTTGCCAAGACGGTGATGACTCCACCTCCGCATATGGGGGGCCCCGAGCTTCAAGTGCTTGGTGGTTCAAGTAGAGAACGATAATGGTGCCCAAGTTTGGGCAAATGTTGCTTTCTGGGAACACATCCTTTGCGAGGATCATCATGTCCTCTTCATTGAGTTTTGTGAAATCACCTCGTGCCTGCAAGGTGTTAGCAATAACATAGTACAAATAGCGAATAGCAGAGCACTCAATAGAATTTCCCCGAGGGAGTGTGCTAGGTATTCTCATCCTAGAAAAATACATACTAGGTGAGGGGTTCAAAGTAAAGCATGCATAGCGGTTTGCGGTGGCACTGTTCTCAAAGCCAAAGTGGTTGCACCACTCATCTAGAGTCAAATTATAATCACGGTTCATCAAGCGGAAGGATATCCGGTCGATTCCAGGTATATTCTCCTCAGAGTTGTAGTAGTGGTTCACAGTATGCTTCAGGGTGCTAAGGAACTCGAGTGTCAAGCGGCGATAGGTGGTAGCCTCCTGAAAAGAAAAGTCGAGCAATCCAACATTGTTGCAAAGAGTGTTAAAATCATTGCGTAGGCCTAGTTGGTTCAGAATATGAGGGCATGCCCATTTTGTCGACTTGATCTCGCGGTCCTTGATACGGTTGAAACGGTTGAGATGACGGCGGTCTTCGAACTCAATACCGAGTGAAGCGGGTGTGTCTTCAACCGGTAGTGCAGCCTGTGCAGCCACAGCGCGCGAGCGGCTCCTTGTGTTCATCTAAAAAGATTAATTAGTGCTTTAGTACCTTAAGCACATCTAAAAAAAATTAACGAGAATAAAAATCTGATCCGATAGAAATAGACATATGGTTATCCTCTACACATCTTATAAAAGAATCTCCTCTAAAATTGCAATCTAGCATGCTCATTATGATGATGAAGTTCATAGTATGACCTAAGTCTAGATTGATAATGGAAAAAGCTAGAGCATGCATTCGCGGATAAAAAATTGGGGATCGGAGGAGAAACGTACCATGCTTCGAACGAGTGCGAGGAATCGAATTGAAAACGAATGAAATTGAAGATCCAATGGAGTAGGTTTTGAGTTTAGAGGAGGAAGAGAGAGAGAGAGAGAGAGAGAGAGAGAGAGAGAGAGAATATGAAAATTTGGGTTGCTTACCTCTTCCCTGCGTGTTTAAGTCATCCAACGCGTGGTACGGGCACACGGTACGGGCGCATCCCGCCCGTACCAGGTGCAGCCGCCTTAGAACTAAGGCGGTTGACGCGGTACGGCCGGGCGGTACGGCCACATCTCCCCGTACTGATGGTCGTTAAACTTACAGTATGTTTTCCGCAGAATTGATGGTTTCGTCATCGAAGTGGTACGGGCGCGTGGTACGGTCTCGTCCGCCCGTACCGATGCTCGGTAAACTTTCAAATGGTTTCGACGAAGTCTTCAACTTTTCATTCTCAAAGTCGTGGATGCGGTACGGGCACGTGGTACGGTCTGGTCCGACCATACCGATGGTCGGTAAACTGTCAGATGGTTTGACCGAAACTTTGAAGTTCCATCGTCGAAGTGGTACGGATGCACGGTACGGTCTCATCCGTCCGTACCGATGGTCGTTAAACTTCCAGTGACCTGCGAACATCAAAAATTTCTGTGCAATCTTCTTGTGCCCTTGTGCATCAACATAACCTCGAAAATGGCTAAGAAAAAACAGCAGTATATATCAAGAATGTGCAACCGTTAGCATATAAAATCATAAAGGCATTGTTGTTTTGTCTACTTCCCCTCTTTTCCAAAGGATCTCATGAACACTCTTTATTAAAAATGAAACAAACAAATAAAAATAAACTTTAAACTAAACAAGAACTTAGAAGGAAATTTATTGAACATGGGTTGCCTCCCATGAAGCGCTTCTAGTTAAGGCCAATTAGTTTGACCAAAATGGTGATCACTTAAGAGTTGGAAGTGGAAGACCCACTCCAAAATAATTAGCTTTCAAAGTAATGATCCCATCATCACAATTTTTGTCCTTCTTTTTTCTAGGGAAGTTTACTACAAATGGATCTTTGGATGGTAGTCCAATTCTCACATTCCCTTCATGCAAATTGATTAGAGCTTTAATAGTTCTAAGAAATGGCCTTCCTAGGATTATAGGAGCTATAGGATCTCCAGGCATGTCCACAATAATAAGATCAATAAGAGCAGGGCATCCTTTAATCTCTACTACAATATTATCTTTTATGCCTACAACTTGTCTATATGTTGAATCAGCTAAGTGCATTCTTAGCTCAGTTGTTCTAAATGGCCCTATTCCTAACTTATCAAATAAAGTCTTTGGAATTGTGGAGACGCTTGCACCAAGATCACAAAGTGCAGCCACCTCATTTGTTCCAAAATGAATTTTAATAGTGACCTCAAATATATCATCAAGCTTGGCTGGAAGTTTCTCAGCTAGCTTCTTATATTGTTGTTCTAAATCACGAACTTTGCATGCTACTACATGAATAAATTGACGGTACCTTTTACCATTACCTTCATCGATTTTGGGGTGTCTTACCGTGACTATCTTTATGAGGTCTTCTACCGAGTACTCATGTGTTGGAGCATTGCTATAGTCCAGTTCTTCAGGTGCTTCTCCACTCTTTTCTATCCTCATCATCTTGAGGTCTTCAACGGGGTTTGGTTCTGGTTTACCTGCAAATCTTGCAAGTATAATAGTTTGGCTTTCAACTATCTTCCCCAGTTGTGTCTCAACGGTCTTCGTCCTTTCCTGTAGAACTTGAACATCATTCTTAAGAGAAACGGTTTGGTTGGATAAATTCCCTAACATAGTGCTATGATTTTCAGTGAGCTTTGTAAGGGTACTATTTTGTTCAGCTTGAGCATGCATAAAATTCTTGAAAGTACTTTCAATTGAAATATTACCATTGCTTGCTCCATTATTGTTGGTGAAGTTATTATTTGGAACTCCTGCATTATTACTATATTGTCTAGGAAAATTAGAGCCATAGTTTTGACTCTTCCATGCAGGGTTATAAGGATTTCTTGCTATGACGTCTATTTCCTCAACTTTAGTATTGGTGATGGCATTAACTTGGGTAGTTTCCTTACCCTTGAGAATATGTAATAGCTCATCTACCTTCGAAGTAAGTTCTTCGTTGTTACCTTCGGTGATTGCATTCACCTTTCTTGAAGAGGATCTGTCTACATGCCATTGGGCATGGTTGCTTTGCATATCATCTAGGAGCCTCCTTGCGAGTTCAACTGGCTTGCTCATGAATGTTCCTCCTGCTGCAGTATCAAGCATAGACTTTGACATTGGGTTAAGTGCATTATAAAATAAATGTAGGATTAACCAATCCTCCATTCCATGACTTGGACAGTTCATGGTGGCTTCCTTCATCCTTTCCCATGCAAGCGCTAGTGGCTCGCGGTCTTCTTGTCTAAAACCTGTAATGTTAGAACGCAGTTGCATAGTCTTTGCTGGTGGGAAAAACTTAGTCATAAATATATTAGTGCATTTATCCCACGAAGTTATACTGCCCTTTGGCAAAGCTAGCAACCAGTCCTTTGCTTTTCCTCTTAATGAAAAAGGAAATAAGCGTAATTTAATAGCATTTGGATCAACATCTTTAATGCGCATCATATCACATATTTCAGTGAATGTGTTTAAGTGCATACCTGAATCCTCAGCGGCTGAGCCTCCAAATTGATTCTGCGGCACCAAACTTAAAAGCTTAGGCTTAATTTCATAGTTCTCCGCTTCAACAGCGGGCTGAGTTATTGGTGCACGAATAAAATCATCATTGGGGATAGCATATTCCCCAAGCTTCTTTTCTGCCATAGTGATTATCTTTTTGGTATTTTCTTCTATGATTGTAAAAGAACAAGTAACTAATTTTTTTGCATTTTCAAATAGAGAATAAAATGGTAAACTAATAACAGTAAATAAAACTTAAAACTAAAAATAATATAACTAACAAGGTCTCTAGTAACCTTACCGGAATAGCGAAATTGCTTCCCCGGCAACGGCGCCAGAAAAAGGGTTGATACCTTCGATCCGGATTACGGATTGTAGTATGGTAAGCTTTTTCCCTAGAAGACCTAGGTTTAATCGAACCTTGGGAAGCACAACTAAATGGTGTTTGAAGGAAACGTCTACAAGACTTGCTAGTGTATTTTATCTTCAGTTTACCAGACCTATCTAGTTTACTTTTAAGGGGGTTGTGTTCAATGATGGAAATAGGCCAGGGTTAAGGTTTCACCTGCAGATATGCATACATATATAAATGAAACTCAAATGTGTAACAAATAAAATAGAGATAACAGATTTGTGAGTAGCACATCCGTAAATACTCTTGCCCCTAAAGCCAGAGGTGACAAGAGCCTAATGGTCCAACCATTGTCCTCACAGCCGCAAACAACAATAGTTTTTAAGTAAATACAGACCAAATGATTGTGCTATGATCCCGAATGAATCACTAAACATGTACCGTTACTTTCCCCTTCTTGTTACTGAGGTTTCGCGGTAGCACGCCGTTCTCCACTCATCCCACCTCTTCCCTTGATCGACTCGAATGATATGGGTACCTGCAGATCATCAAGACGAGGCAAAGAGACAAGGATACAAGATCGCAAAACTCCTATTCAATCCTTACACATATCATAAGATTAGATGCACATGAATGCTACGAGGATTCACCCCAACCCGCATCCCGTGATGACTACTCACACATAATATCAAGATCAAATACAAAGATAGATATCATTGTACAAAATACTTAGATTGAAATCACAATATTCTTACAATGGTCGCCAATTCTCAAGGAGATCTCTATTACAATGGTGATGGCTATGGCTATGGAGGAGATGGGAGATGGGATGGATGAACTATGGTGATGGATCTCCTTTGGTGCGGTGTAGATGGATCTGGTGGATGGCGGCTCTGTTTGGCGACGAATGGCTCTCTTTTCAGCGTCGGTCCCTTCACGACTTTTATAGTGTTTGACCTCGGGAAAGCAGCCGCATGTGGTACGGGCGGAAGGTACGGGCGGGGCTTGCCCATACCGATGCCCGTTAAAGCTCCTGGAACCGCCTTTCCGAACGTAGTCAACTTTGCCATGCTCCTGACGCGATTTTCTTCAGTAATTGCAGGTCCATTTGTCATTATGACATGATTTCCTACACAACATCCAAAAATAGAAGAGATTGCACATCTTTCCATTGATTAGGCATTAGTGGCAAGTTGAGAGGTAAACTTAGTCAATTTCCTGACTTAGCTAAGGGTTTAAACGTGAGAAAATATGGCGTATTTCAATAGCCATCAATACTATGTTACATGCACTCGGTTAATTTTAACAATGATAACAAGCCATGTGTTTAACACCTTATAATGTTTTGGCAGGCCAGAGTCGATGAATCCAGAGAAAGTACAGTTGGAAACATTGTTTTTTCACCTATAAACATTCTTGAGAAGGTGAAAAACAAAGTGAGAGTCCTAGCAAAGACCAGGAAAATATAAATTTGATAGTATGATTGTGTTCGGTTTTTGTCCCGCAGAAGGTTTCTGGACACATGGAATGTTGAATTTATAGTTGTCTTTGGTTGTAAATCAATATTTTTTCGGTTATGCTTATCTACAAATATTTTGAACAATGATTTTATTTTCCATTTTCAGAAATATGCAATTATTTTACCTTTTTACATGCATGCTACGGTGTACATAAGGAAATGCCTACTTCACAAAATATCATGTCTTTTGCTGCGTACTAGTTCAGTTCAACAAGAGAACACCAGAGAATTACATCAGGAATGGTCGACAGGTTCGCATACAAAATATAGAACACAACTATGTAAACTGAATAAAGTGAGTTTTAGCCGAGTTGACATACAAAATAAAAACACCAGTACCAAACATTAACAACTCTAGTTAATACAAAGCTATTTTCGTCCCATTCATAATTAAGGAAATTAACTGCCCTTTAGATAACTATAAAAAACAACCCTTGCTGCAGCAGCACATTCCTGCACATGTTCACAGACATAAAATTAGACAACAAATTATAGGAATCTTAAAAAATATATGAAACAAAATGGCACAAAAACTTACTTTGGATGAAATATGCATATTGGGTTTCTTCTGTTATGCCCTTCTTGTTGGCATGCCCTGCACACCTGCACCCTGCGCTCTTTGTGTCCTAGTGGTCTTCCATTTTTAGTCATCGGAGATTTCTGCGCTTCATGGTCTTTTGTGTTTTGCCTAGGTGCACCTTTAGTGGAGACTTTCATAGGATCACCAATAGCAATATCGCATGGTCCACTAGCATCTTCATTTTCATGAACTGAGCTGAGGGGACCATATGCTTTGCCTTTACCATACCCCTCTCTTCTAGAAATTATGCCCTCAATGGTACTGTTCAGCAGATCATATTCCGCTGAATTGTTTAATGCAATATGCATAGCTTGTGATGCCAAAATATTCATCTTGATGTATTTCGCCCGCTCCTCTGGCCCAGACCAATCCCACCCAAACATGTCGCTGGTGCGTCTAGCTGGCAACCCAAACCTGGCATTTTTTGTGAATGGGAGCCCCTTTCGAATCATCCTTCGACAGCTGCAACTTATAATTTCTGTCGAGTTGGGTCTATGTTTCACGTAGAACCTGCTCCTAACGTTATTCCTCCATGCCACAATGAAGATGTTTGAGTCTCCTACCTACATTCTTTCTAAGATCTCTATGCCGCCAATATTTGAAAGCTCATTTTGCAAAATATAGAACACAGCTGAAGTGAAGACGTTTGCATCACCTACCTCTAGTTCTCTGAAATTAGTAATTGGCACTGGTGTAGTCTGTGAAGCCGTGCAGTCGTCGTGGGCTTCGTTCTCACGGAGACGGACAATGGCGTTGTCGTAGTGCATAATCATATCCACAATTGTCATTTCCCCATCTAGGTGAAGGTGAAGACATGAGTTTAAACTTTCACTCCGTTGGTTGCTTTTCATACCTAACCAGAATCCTTCAGAGAGATACGCTGCGGCCCAAAGTCTCCTCTTGTTATACGTCCTCCTCATCCATGTTCTGGTTTTTGGGGATTGCCATTTTCTGTAAAATGCATGCCATCGCTCCTCAAATACTTGCTCCGAGGTGGTGTAATTCAAAAGAGTCCTGAACTCGTTCAGTGACTTGTTAGGTAGATGCATCTCCATATTTTTTTTCAATGTGAAAGCTGCAGATACAATGCGACACACCAGAAAATAGTTCGCTGATTGCGTTGATCATCGCGGCATCTGGATCTGTGATTACTGCCTTTGGATTCTCTTGACACATTGCTTTCAGGAAAGTCTTTAGAAGCCAAACATATGTTTCTTCAGTCTCGCTTGAAAGGATAGCACACCCAAATACCGTTGTCCTACGGTGGTTGTTCAACCCCACAAAAGGAACAAATGGCATCTTATATTTATTCATCTTGTATGTGCTATCGAACACCAGCACATCGCCGTAGTCCTGGTAATCTCTACGTGACTGGCAATCACACCAGAACATGTGCTTCAAACGGCCTTCTTTTTCTAGGTCATATTCATAAAAAAATTCAGGGTCCCTCTTTTTCCTGTTTTCCATAATGCGGATGGCTATGGTAGCGTCACCGTCGAAAAGCAGCCTCCTCCTCTCTCTAGAGCACATGTTGTACATATCCTTTCTTGTGAATCCAACACCGGCAAATGAACCAGATTTTGCAATGAAGGATCTCATAATGAGGTGCTTCCTGACCCCCATGGCTCCCAGTGATAATATCTTAGATCTCTGCGAGTCGTTGATCCTCCTATGGGACCGAAGAAACGGCACTTGATCCGGTTCAGCTAAGGTATGGGTATGATTGTCACGAAAATCTTCAACAATCCAGAAACCAGTTTTCACATCAAACTTCACCGCCAAACGTGCCTTGCAGTTGCAGCGAGACTCAGGTCTGAGCCTATATTTGCGTCCTTCCATGGTCAGTAGCTTTTTGGAACGTTTCCCTTGTCTGGAACACACAAAACGCCTTAGCCGAATTACTCCATCATCAAACCGCTTAACCTGGTCCAACCGAACGCTGAACCCATAATCGTGAGCATATCTGTTGTAGAAAGAATATGCTGCTGCTTCAGAAATAAAAGTCATCTCCTTTATCTTCTAGTATAAATCCCGCTTATCATCAGGATATTCATCGCCATTGCTACATTTCTCGTACCAGACCTAGAGTTCTCCATCTTCTCTAGTATTGGACCATAATAATTAAAATCGATAGTATTGCATTCTCTTGACTATACTAGTAGAGTAGTAGTTGAAGTCATGGGTCCGTGAAATTACCTCAAATTAGAATTGGAAAGAAGCCGCCGCGATTTGTGTAGAAACCCTAGAGGGGAAGATGCGGAGCCAGTGGCGTGCCTCTCCACGGTCGTCGATGTGCGGGGGCTTCACGGTCGGCGGCGTCGAGATGCGAAAAGCGATGAGGCTCTGAGCAGATCCGAGCGCCGACGGACGGGCCGACAACCAACGCCGGCGTTTTACCCAACGACGACAGGGAACATCGGCCTCAGATCTTCAGTGCCGATGAAAAACGATGCATGCACGGATGTGGGAGCTAATCACGGTGATTAGCTTAGCACGTGGGACCCACGTGGGGTCGTGCCGTATAGGTACGTCAGGCCCTGTATACCCATACGAGCCTTCTACTGGGCTTGGATATGGGTTTCAGTGGGCAGCAGAAAAAAAAAACAAAATCGGGACCACCATACCCCTTCGGTGAGGATTCGCGAGTTTGGAGAGGGTGCGCACTGAAGCACACCTCTCGTATTGGTGGTAAATTATATCAAAGAACTGGAGATTCATTTTGTTCCTTCAAAAGATCAAATTGCTGATGGATTCACAAAACCTCTCCCAGCTCGACCATTCGAGGAGTTTAAACATAATCTCAACTTGAGAGTGTTGTGATTAAGGGAGGGTGATAGAAATAGTTTCAGTATAGGTTCAGAAACCGTATTAGATTCAGTTTATTTTTCCTCAACCTGTACGACTCGTTTTGTAAAGCTTGATGCCGCAATGCATCGCTAATATAAATAAACATCAAACATGGCTCGATATGTTATCGAGTAGAAACGCTTCCACAAAATTCTTCAGGAAGAGTCGCAAGTGATAAATAAGATAAAACATAAATGTCCAAAAATTAACATGAACATCCTTAAAACACACCAATTAATTCGATAAAAATATATGATTCCATAGTTTCAGCATGGCATTGCAGAGATTCAAAGTAAGCAATTTCTACAAGTTCTTCACTACTTCTTGAGGTGATTGAAGATGCAGGTGAGCGCCTCTACCACCGCCGCCTTTCGCCCTTCCCCGAAGTTCCAGAGCTCAGGCACAGGATAGCCCTCAGCGGTACTATGGGTGTGTTTGGATTGCTACCAAATTATACCCTACCAAATTTTTGGTCATAATCAAAAGATTGGTTGTTGTTTGGATAGTTGCCAATTTTTTGGCTTGCCAATGCTCCACTACCAACTCTAGTTCAATTTTTTAGCCAATGTTAGGCAACTTGTGGGCAAAAAATAGCTCAACCAAAATATTGGCTAGCCAAAATTTTGGTGAGGCAATCTTGGGCACAAACCAAACACACCCTATACTCCCGAAGCTCAGCAACAGCCACCTTCACCGCACTGAACACGATGTCACCGTACTCGTTTCGCAGCTGCATCAGCTTGGCATCATCTCCATCCACCACTACCTGCAACAACCAGGATATCCATACTTGTCGGTTATGGTTTACAATCAAACAAGGCAATAATTTATCTTTCTGATAATTACCTGAGTTTTGCCATCACCTTCGACGGTCTTGAAAGGTCGCCATGATGGGTCCTTCAGTTGTTTCTGCCAAACTGAGAGCAGCATGGAAGCCTTGGCCTCTAGGTCATCTTCATTCCCATACTTTATCCTGCAAGCATATTTGAATGGCAGTTCTTCAAGGAATCCCATCATTTTGATCCCAATGTCTGCTGACTCCTTGCTGATCAGCTTGTACTTCAAAAAGCCCTACGCATATCGTTCAAGATAGATTGATCAACATTTAGTTACACAAACAATACTCCTGATAGATGGCGGCAAATGATATATACCTCTATCAGTGCTTTTCGGGCATCTTGTAGCTCTTCTCCACATGTACGGACTCCCACAAGTTCATTATCTGCTTTATTCCGTTGTTCTACTATTATTGCAGACTGAAGGTGTTTCTACATGGTGACCCCCGTGTGCCAACGCCCAGTCTTTCCCAAGAATGAAGACACGATTTCCTCCACTGAATTTCTGGCCATAATAGTGCTCTGACAAGCCTTCAACCGAAAACGCTCTAGAGCCGGTCCGGCCAACGATTAAGAGCATCTCTAGTGGCTCGTCCAAACGAACGTCCAAATGAATATAGACGGTCGTGGGCCGAAAAAACGCTTCCAGCGGCTCGTCTATACGGGCGTCTAAATTTAGACGTCGCCCACATTCTGCTACGCATCGTCTATATGTGGACGACGGAGCCACGATGTCCAAAGAGCAACTGCTCGCCCCGCGCCTTCTCCCGCGCCCATCCGGAGAAGTTGGAGACGCTCCGCTTCCGCGTGGTCATCGATGCTCCGCTCGTCGGCTTCGCGTGAGAGAGAGGGAAATGGATCTGCGTCGGTCCAAGCGGCGGCTGGCCGGGTGAAGAGAGGTGGCGCGGCCGAAGGCGCGCGCGAGGATGTGTGGCGGCGTCTGGCCTGGCGGCTGCCAGCGCTCGGGAGAAGGGAGGTGGTGGCGGCGGTGCTAGGGATGGGAGCTGGGGGCGGGGATGCGAGCAGGGCCGGGCTGCGCGCATGGGAGGGGATACGAACAGGGGCCGGCACGGGTGAAGACGGCGGCCTGGAGGCAAGAATGCGCGGGAAGGGGATATAGACGATGCGATTTAGACTATCCGCTGGAGAGGAAAAGATATAGAGGATGTATTTTTTTTAGACGATAGTCTATATAGAGATTTAGACGATGGTATTTGGACTAGCCACTAGAGATGCTCTAAGACCTGGCTGCCCAAGTCCTTGACCTCCGACCAGTTTCCCTTGTCCAAGTCTGCCTCGAACACCTGTAGATTCATCTCCCGATTATCAGCCTGGTGAGGAATGCTCCACCGCACCATCAGTAGCTTTTGGTCGTCGGATGAATTGACTAGGTGGAGATGGTTTTGGTCGGTTGCCTCCAGAACAGCTGGTCCTTCCATTAAAATTACAATACCTATTGTGTAGAGCTATCACGTCGTAGCAAGGATGAGAAATTGAAAAAACAATCACTACAGACTACCAACTTTCCCGTGAAGTGATGTAGCCCACCACCTAGCTAGTCTAGCGGGCTCCACGCAAGCCAGAAACAACATTGCATGCATGCACGCATGTGCCTACGCGTGCGGTGGGGGACGTGATAGACACTAGGGACAGCAGCAGAGCAGGACCCACCATATAGGACAACGACCGATTTTCCACCCAAAATCGGCCAACCGATGGCTAGCACCACCCAATCGGTCGTCCCGAGATCGCATGCAGCACTTCTTTCCGGGAGCTCCTTTCTCTGTTTCACTCACACAGCTTTTGCTTTTTTTTTTGAACAAGGTAGGCCTCAAGAGGCCTAGAAGCTACATTTATTGTCGACGGGTATAGAATTACAGAAAAGCCCTCTGACATCTATTGCCCAGACTAATCTAGAAATTAGAGATAAGGCCTTCACTTTTACAAAAAGAACCCTAGCATAAAAGTAACCAAAGCAATCAACTGCTAGAAGTCCTCCGCCGCCGCTCACCGGCGACCTCGAGGCGCAGACGCCGAGGTCCGAGAAGATGCCCAAAATCTCATTGCCGACGAAGAGCTAAAGCCGCCAGCCGCCACAACTCCTCCGGAGACGCACCACTTGAAGGAGAAGCAGCGTCGAGCTCCAACGATTGACTCCAGAGAGGGCCTCCGCAATGGAGGTTGTAGTCGGGCCGCCATTCCGGCCAAAGATCACGGCGCCAAACGAGGATGCCGTGTGTTCCGCACAAGGAGAAGAACCAGCAGCCACAACTCTTCCCCACTCCACTCCAGATCCGCAGACTGCCGCTACAATCCCCTCCACCTCCTCGCCACCACGGCCGGCCAGAAAGAGAGGAAGATAGACAGACCACCAGATAGTAGCAGAGAGGAGAAAGCTGCACTTATTGAGAGAGCCCGTACCAACAACCCCTTCCATCTCCTTCCCCGGCCATGGAAGCTTGACGAAGAGGGCCGAGGACGACCGCCTGGTGTCGTGCAGAAACACCATCGCGGAAGAACTCCAGATGCGCACCTTATTGGGAGAGATGCATGAGCTCCTCAACCTTCCAAGGAGCACCGCCTGCCAGCAACAACAAGCGGCGAGGAAGAAGAGAAAGACGCCCATGGCGCAATGGATCTGGCTGCCAAGATCCGTTGACCTACTCTCAGACTCCATGTAGGTAAAGATTAGACTAAAACTACCCCTAAAACTAAATCCGGCACCATCCATTTGCCTACTCTACACGGCAATGCCGGCGAGAGTGGCTCCGGTCCGGCCCGGCGGCGGAGAAGAAACTACCAGGCAGAGGAGGTTTCGAGAGAGAGCGAGAGGGGAAAAGACGGTTTTAAGAATCAGCTTTTGCTGATTTCGGTATTTCTATGCATGCAGGATCGGTAAACTAGGACTAGCGCATTGAGTGCAGACGCCACCGACCGTACATACTACTCCCTCCATCCCAAGGAATAGGGTGTAAAAATTGTGGCACGATTGTTAAGGAAGACATGCAACGATCCATTGTTTCCTTCGTTGCCCTTGCATGCACACGCATGATCTCCTTAACTTTCTCCCGTGTTAACTCCTTGGCAACGGAAGTCTCCTTCTTTCTCTCCCCCCAATATCACAATAACTCCCTAGTCCACCACATGCACATGCATGACCAGTAAAAATTCCTCCATAACTGCTCCTCTCCTGATTTTTTTTCCCAGCATCCCGCATGCGTAGTGGAAGCTAATAATAGCCACACAAAGTACTTCTCCACTTCCGATATTTAAGGGGTAGTTTTGGAAGAAACCGTGTAAGCCTCACCCCGCGCCTTATTCTATGAAGAAATTTTGAAAAAAAAATACGCCCTATTCCTTGGGATGGAGGGAGTAGTTTGCTACAGTGCTACTCACATGCATGTCCACTTGCATGTTGATATTTGCTATGCGCACACGTGACTACATTTTAGGTTCTTAGTTATTTTGAAGTTATTTAGCAGTAAAACGATTCCGATCAGCCGACGATCACGCGCAGAAAATAGGTCATTGGTTCTATCTGACGGAACCTGCAATTTGCCTCTTCAGCTCCTCCCCAGGTGAGCACGCCGCGTGGCGAGCGTGCCACCCATGATCCTCCCCCGGCGAGCGCCCCTACTCCTCCAAGAGAGTGCGCCCTTTTCTCCCCATCCAGTTGCGCCCTACCCCTCCCTCGGCGAGCGTGCTCTGCGTATCTTACTGCTTGACTACTGCAACACCCTCACCCACAGGTACCACTATTGTGTTGCCGATGCTGGTGTTGCCACCAGCCTAGGAGGTACAAATGGAGATGGCCAAGGAGGTATGGGGCACTGGTAAGTATATTGGCGATTTTTTGTAAAGATATTTTTGGCATGCGAACAGCTATTAATTTTTTTGCTAGCTATTCATTGAAATGTGCTCATATTACATGAACCTTCTCTATTTAAACATTTGTGTTTGCCTAGAGTCCAAGTTGACCTCTGACATCGTGTTTGAGAATTGCGGCGAAGGTGATTGGGAGTTGAATGCATATTCTCTATCCCACCTTTTGATTTGTGGATGTTTTGACATGTGAGTTCACTTTCCTCCTACCCTTCCTAATTCCCATTCCACTCAAGCAATCAACGGACTAAAAGGCTCAATATGTTAAACTCCCATTCCCTACCTTAAAGTTCGCCGAACCAATCACGCTCTGATTGACACTTGTAGTATAGGAGAGACTATCAAAGGTAAGCATGCCACCAATACAACAGAAAACACCACCATTTCTCAAAGAAGAGGCATAAATATCCATTATTATTGCTTAAGTTGGTGTATTAAAGATAACGTTAGCATCCACCAGCCTCAACCTTTTTGAGCCTAGAATTTAAAAAGAGGCCAACACGTGATGTAGTCATTACTTAAGATAAAGGTTGAATGAGCAGGTGGAAAAATAAGAGGGTTTTCATGGGAATGGAAACATGCAACAACAAGGAGCCAAAAATAGTTAAGTGTCCGCCTAAAAAGGAGGGGGTGGCCAGCTGTACATGCTCGTCATGGTGGTCGTGAGCTTGTATTAGGGAAGCGGAGGTAATGGGTGGAGTACAGTGTGATTTGACTGTCCAAAAAAAGTACACTATGCTTCAAAGAAAGATGAACTACATCTGTATTTAACATATTTAGTACAATATCGTTAAAATGTTTGTGTCTCCGTAGCGAAGCACGGGCATTCAACTAGTGGATAATAGTATGAGTGAATCATTCATCATACTAAAAGACTACTAATAGTGAAATCCGGAAGAGCGCTTGTCATGTGATAACCAGACTTCAAAAATGCAAGTCCAAGGGTGATAATACTTGAATAAATACGCCTAGGACTATGTGCCATAGAGATTGGCGCCATGTTTGAATTTGAGTATTTCTTCTGCGAAGAGAGGAAAAACCGAAAGAAAAACTGCAAAAGTATTTGGCAAAGTATTTGGCAGAAAGAAAAAGACTAGAAAGTCTAGCTCAGGTGTATATAGATGATATACATGTTATGAATGTATTCTTTCTTGGTCGCACAATGTAATTCTTGGGTATTTTTACTAGATTGGTTGGTATGAAGTGTCATACAATACAACGCAATACAAGAATACAATGGCCTAAGTGACTAGCAAAGAATGTGGTATCAATGCACGTCGAGAACGAAATAAAGTGTTATTGTGTTCGTCGTTTGCATTCTACATAGCCCTTGAGATTTGTTCTAAGAACTTAATAAATTGTTATTTTGTTCCGGTCTAATGAAAGCAATGACTTATGCAAATTATGACCGTACTCCATATACGATGGATAAGTTATTATAAATCTTGTTGGTGAAATACACATCCATAACACTGATGCTAAACGCCGCAAGGCTAAATGATTTGAATTCCACTTATTCGTGGAACCGCTGTTTAGGTCATATTAAAAAGGAACACATGAAGAAACTCCGTGCAAATGGACTTTTAGAGTCATTCAAATTTTTGGATCGTTTGACGCTTGCAAACCTTTTCTAAAAGGAAAATGACTAAAAACTTTGTTCATAGGCCAGAAATTGAACGAGCGACTAAATTATTGGAAATCATACATACTGATACATGTAGTCCATTATGTTTAGTCGTGTGCGGTAAATTCTTCTGCTTCATAAACTTCCGTCGATGAATTGAATAGATATATACGGATATATTTATTTGATGAAAAAGAAGTCTGAAACATTTGAATAGGTTCAAAGAATTTCAGCCCGAGGTGGAAATCATCGTAACAGGAAAGTCAAATATCTATGATTGGATCATAGTGGAAATATTTGAGTTATGAGTTTAGCGAACATCTAAGAGTTGCGAAATTTTTCCATTACTTGCGCTTCCCGGAACACCATAGATATGATGGAGTGTTCGAGAGACGTAATCCAAACCTTGTTGGATCGATGGTGAAATTAAAACTGCCGTTATATGTTTGAGACTATACTTTAGAGACTACCACTTTTACACTAAGTCGAGCACCATCATGATCCGTTGAAATGGTGTCCATATGGATTATGGCATGGGGTAAAAATCTGAACCGTCTTTTCTTAAATTTTGGTACGCGAAGCATAAGTAAATAAGTTTACAACCAAAATCGGATAAATGTCTTTATAGGTTATCCCAGGGTAAGAGCTGGGTAATTCTTCCACCAAAGAACCAAAGGCAAAGTGTTTGTCGCCCACAGTGGCATATTTTTCGAGAAGGAGTTTCTCGCAAAAGGTTTAGTGGGAGGACAATAGAACTCGATATGATTATTGAATCTGAGCAAGATGAACAAAGTAGCGTAACGTCAGAAATGGTTCCAGAGGCGGCCACGACACTCATGGCTCCCATGTCTACAAAGTGTTGTAGCCCCGGAGATCGAAGCATCTGTTGAACCTCGTAGGTCTGGTTAACTTTGTAATCAAATAACTGATTTGAGGACAAAGAATTGTTGTTGAACAATGATGAACCAACTACATGCAAAGAAGCTATGATGAGCTCTGACTCCGTTTAAATGGCTAAATGCCATGAAATCCAAGATAGTATCCATATATAAAATCAAGCTTGGAACTTGATAGACCCTCCGAAGGCATGAAGCTTTTTGAAAGTAAATGGATCTATAAATAAATAGACACGGATGTCATATCCTTTAAAAGGCTCGACTTGTCGAAAGTTTGTTTGCGACAAAGTTCAAGGAGTTGACTACGATAAGATTAGATTTTCTGTAGCGATGCTTAAAGTCTATACAGATTATTCTAGCAATCACTTCATATTTCAATTATGAGATATGGTAGTTGGATAGCAAAACTGCATTCCTTAATAGGAGTGTAAATTAAGGGTGTAAAAAAAGATACAACCAAGGGTTTTGTCAATCCATAGAATGCTAGATAGGTATGCAAACTTCAATGGATGAAGTAAGCATCATGGAGTTGGAATCTTCACTAGATGAAATAGTCAAAGAGTTTTGATTTCATCAGGAATGGCGAAGATGCTTGTATTTACAAGAAATTAAGTGGGAGCACTGAGACACATTTCTAATAATTTATGTGGACGACATATCGTTGATTGGAAATGATATATCTTTACTTGACACAATTAAAGTTTCACTAAAAATATTTTTTCAATGAAAGGACCTAGACTAAAATCATATTGAGCATCAAGATCTATGAACATAGATTGAGGTGCTAATAAAGTTAAGTCAAAGTACATAGAAGAAATATTGAAGTAGTTCAATATGGAAACGTCCAGAAAGTGTTCTTCTCGTATGGAGTTTTTGCAAAACTTGAGCGTGTTTGACACTCGATGAGTAAAACACATGAGTGATTTAAAATCATGAATGCCATGATATGTACACAACCAGATGTCCTATGCTGCTAAAGTGTTACGAGCATATACTAGAGTGATTCATGTGATGGTCACTGGACAACAGTAAGAGTAATCCCAAGTGCTTTAGAAAATCTGAGGATATGGGTTCGTATGTGGTAGTGGCAAACAAATCGTTGTAATGTGTTACACCGATACTAGTTTCATCACATATACGAATGAATTTCAATCGCAATTAGGCTAAGTGTTTATTAAAAGGTAGCACAATGGGCTAGAGAATTCTATGCTGGATTTAGATGAGTTCTAAAGCTTAACATTGTGGCGGATTCTACAAACGAAGGCTGAGTATATTATTGTTTTGACAATGAATAAGGAGGGCGTTTGAGTCAAGAAGTTCTTTTCGAACTTGGTGTAGTTCCGAGCGTGTCAGAACTATGAAGCTATATTGTATGTGACAATATTAGTAACATATTTTAGACAACGGAATTAAGGTTCCATCAGGAGACCAAACCTATACAATGCCATACTAACTCATTCGAGATGAGTGATGCGTGGAGACGCAAATGAATTGCAAAGTACATACGGTTCTGAGCGTAACAGACCCGTTGACTAAACCTCTTCCATGAGCAAAACATGATCAGCATCAGAAGGCCATGTGTGCTAGATCTTTACAAATGTAAACTAGATTATTGACTCTAGTGCAAGTGGGAGACTGTTAGAAATATACCCTAGAGGCAATAATAATATTAGTTATTATCATATTTCCTTGTTCATGATAAATGTTTATACTCCATGCTAGAATTGTATTAACCAGAAACATTAATACATGTGTGGTTTTATAAACAACACTAAGTCCCTCGCAAGCCTCTTCTTGGATAGCTTGTTGACTAATGATGGTTATATATTCCTAACCATAGACATGAGTTGTCGATTAATAACAAGGTCATATCATTAGGAGAAGGGTGTGGTGGACAGACCCAAATTAGCAAAGCAATAAGATCAAGTCAATATGTTTAAATTGCCTAAGCTGATTTTAAATGTCAAGTAGCTTATTCCTTAGACCATGAGATTGTGTTACTCCCTAGTACCGTAAGAATACTTTGAGGGCATCAAACGTCACTTCATAAATGAGTGATCATAAAATTGTCTTTGGGTATATCGGAAAGTACTTGTTGAGTTGCATGAATCAAAAAGTGGGATTTGTCCATCCATGTAACGGAAAGATATTCTCCGGGCCCACTTAGTAATATAATATCCAAAGAGCTTGCAAGCAAGTGACTAATGAGTTGGTCACAGGGATATTATGTTATGGCATGAGTAAAGAGTGCTAGCCGGTAATGAGATTGAACTAGGTACGGTGATACCGATTATCTAGTCTCGGGATAGTAATATATCGAGAGACAAAGGGAATAGGGTACGGGGTTATTTGAATCCTGACATTGTGGTTCAACCGATAATGATCTTCGTTGAATATACGGGAGCCAATATGGATATCCACGGTCCCGCTATTGTTTATTGATCAGAGAGATGTCTCGATCATGTCGGCATATTCTCGAACCCGTAGGGTCACACACTTAACGTTCGATGTCGCTAGGGTTTTATGAGAAATGGATAATGGTGAAAGACCGAAGTTTGTTCGTAGTTTCGTATGGGATCCAGGACATCACGAGGAGGTTCAGAATGGTCCGAAGAATAAGATTCATATATGGAAAGTCAATTTTAGGGTATCAGAAAAGTTCGGGAATTTTCCTGTATTGTATCGGAGTATTCTAGAAGGTTCCGGAGGGGACCACCAGTGAGCCCACATTCCCGAGAGGCCTGCAAGGGACCAAGAGGGAGTGGCCTGACCCTCATGGGCTAGGCGCACAAGCCCTCAAGGCCCAAGCCGGCCACCCATAAGGGGAAACCCTAAAAACGGAAAGGGGGAGGAAACTTGGGGGGCAAGTTTTCTCCCTCCCCCTTTGGCCGCCGGCCAAGGTGACTTGGAAGGGGGGCCAAGCTGGCCGCACCCCCTCCCTGATCCTATATAATGTGAGGGGAGGGCAGGGGGTCGGCCACTGGTTCCCCAAACCCTAGCCGCCCCTCTCTCCCTCCTTCTTCCTCTTCCGCGCATCCGCTTAGCGAAGCCCTGCCGGAATTCTCCACCACAACTACCACCACACCGCCGTGCTGTTGGATCCAATCTCATCTACCTCTCCACCTTGTCTTGCTGGATCAAGGAGGAGACGACATCAAGCCATGCGTGTGCACATCTCGGAGGTGCCGTTCGTGCGGTGCTTGATCAGATTGAACCGGGAAGAAAGTACGACTACATCTACCGCGTTAAATACGCTTCCGCTTAGTGATCTACAAGGGTATGTAGATCTCAATCTCTATCTCATTACTTGCATCTTCATAGATTGGATCTTGGATCTTAGGCGCTTTCTAGATTGGATCTTGAATTCGTTCGCATCTCGTAGTAATTTTTTTGTTTTCTATGCTGCGAATCCCATCAGTAAAAGAGCGACCCTTTAGAGGTAATGCAATTAACCCCAAGTGACTAATTGTCTCATTGAATAAGAAAATGTCGTTCACATCTCCACCTGGCATATTTCTATTTTCCTGAGACCTTATGAAATTAAAGTCACCCATAACAACCAATCTTCATCATCTGGCACATTCAAATTATAAAGCCACTGAACAAAGTTATCCCGTTCCTCTCCCTGACACGGTCCATAAACATTAACCATGGTCCATTGCTGATTGGAGTGTACATATTTGAATTTTATGATAATACCAAAATGTTGCACTTCAATTAAGGTTCCCGCAAAAACTGAAGAATTGCAAACTACTAGTATTCCACCTAACGCCCCAACCGAGGGAGAATAAACAAAATTATCAAAACGTCGTGGACAAAACCCTCTTATGAATTTTTGATCAAAAGATTCCTTTTTTGTCTCCTGCAGACATAACACAACACATCTACATTCTTCCATTTTCTCTCTTACTTTTAACTGTTTAACTTCAGCATTGATGCCTCGGATATTCCAACCCAGGACAGACCAGAAACGATTGACAATATGTGGATTATCCATAAAACCAACAGAGAATCAGGCATCAGTGAGGTGACATAACCATCCCACATTACAAGACATAAATAATAGGTCCAGAAATAGCATAACATAAAAGATAATGAATGTGAGTAAGGGCATATTCACCCAAAAGCAACTGCATCGAGCTAAACATTGGGCATATCATCTCTATTGTTTGCAGAAGGCTTGGGTGTAAGCTTTGCCATCGTGAGATCTTCAGGAGCCATATCCAGTAGCTCACGAATACGCTGAAGGACACACACATGGACAGGAGCTGGCACTTTGGCTGCATCATTGCTGTTTTTCTTTTTCCCACTATTCAAAGATTGAGCAACCGACACTGCCGGCGCCACCTTGCGAGATCGCTTCCTAGAACGAGGCATAAGATCCTTGATTGGTTCAGCTCTGAAACCATCGCTCGTAGCCACACTGCGGGTAACACGACAGAAGGCAGGATCAATAACAACTGGTGCTTTTTTCTTGTTCTTCTGTCCCTTGGCACCAGGAGAAGGGGAGCATGAGGAGAAAACAAATGAGACCTCTATATTCTGACTTTGAAACATAGTTTCCTTATCACAAGACACATTAGTTCTGTCAGCAACTGAGCCATATTTCTGTGAGGGGAACACTTCGTGACAAGGGACAACTGAGTCACTAGAAGCAGAATGAGCATCTTCAAAGAAACTGTCAGAATCAAAGGCATGTGACCAAGGACGCTTTCCCAGAGCACTCTCTTCTTGCACTGTTTCTGATAGAGGAATAGCAACTCTATTCGCTAACAAATGTAGAAATACCACATGAACTGGAGGAGGAGCCAGTGGGACCATGGCCCAATCACTGCCCTTATCTGACAGCACGTCCTCTGTCTCCTGCATACTCACATTAACATGGACAACTATTGTAGAGGCATCCGTAGAAGCTACATTAGTAGTGACCAGAGGTTCCACCTCAGCTACAGGTTCAAAGATAGGAGAAACAACAATAGTTGCAGATTCAGAGATAGGCATACAAGAGCTCATAGAAATATCAACATCCCTATGTCTAGAAACCAGGGCAGCAACATGAACATGATGGACATCATCACGGATCACCTGATTAGGGATAATCTGGTCATGAAGATCCATCAAATCTTGTATAGCCAAAGTCTCATTCACAAGATCAATATCATGTGTAGCATTCTGAACATTGGGTGCAACATTTACTTCCTCATGTGCAACATTCAGAACAACATTAGTACCAGAGCTTGCCATATGCTGAGCACGACCAGAATAAACACCAGAGTGACAAGAGCCAGGAGGAAAATCAGGCTGCTGATCCTGTTGCTACTCAGGCTGATCATTGAAGGCAGGAGGAGGGGGCATGTTCCAGCCGATTTTAGGGTATTCAGGTAGAACAAAGAGATGATCCTCATTAACCAACTGTCCAGGGAGGGGATGATGGTTCCCATTGAATGGCATTGGATCCTCATCCTTGGGGTGCACATCAGCATAATCACTTGTCAAAATAAAGATTGGAGCTGTCCAAGACTCCCTAGTCCCAGAATATCTTCCCACTTTCGGCTGCCTAAACACCACATCAAGTGGAACCAAAGAGGGAGCAGGAAAGGTTGCATAAACTAATGTTGTGCACTTCTGAACATCACGGTGCTGCCAGTAGTGAAATTCGCCAAACGTGTTCACAGCATCTTTAATACGCTCGATGTTACGAAAATCCATCGGTATCCCAATGAACATAAGCCAGCCGTTCCACAATCGCCACATCATAAGACTCGTGGGCATCAAGCGTCGGCGTAGGAGTCACAAAGGTTGTAGGCAAACGGTGCGTGCCGCCATCAATAATGCCAAAGCCCTTAGGCAGCAAGGGTCCTGGATCAAACTCAAAAGTAGCCATTGGAGGGGGCGAAGGGGATTGAGAAACGGGGGATTGCGGCGGCAAGGGCGAACAAAGTGAAGCAGAACCAGATTGGTTTGTCGATGAAGAAGCTGGAGAGACCAAGGGTTCAGTTGGTAAAGGTAAGGCGCGAGTATCCGGGGATTCTTGACAAGACACAACCAGCTGCCTGCGGACCCACTGCGTTAATTTAGCTTGCTGTTTATTAAGGCATTCCTTGGTGTTATGACCATAGCAATAACAATCACGGCATCTGATCTGCCTTGTGCAGGAACTTATATCATGGCCCATGCCCAAACAACGTTTACAATCCTAAATGTCTATGGTCCATCTATCAACAACACGAGACAGCCCATCAATATTGCAAATTGAATATGACCAAAACACAACAGTCCGATGAAACGAGAAAAACATCCCGCTAAAATCCCCACACCCTTGCCTTTTTCATGTTTTCTTTTGATGCATATTTGTCACTTTGACCTTTTAGTTTATAGTGTGTTACTGCACAATGTCCTAACTGTATTTTCCTCAAAAATACTGTATTTACTTGACAAAATAGACTATTTCAGGAAGGTTGTGTCTGATGTGCGGCTATCCTATTTAATTGTGTTTAGTAGTTGATTTGTTTAACTTTATTTCTAAATCCTTCACCACTTCGGTTGTTGAGGGAAAAAACCAGTGCTCCACTAATTTAGTCATGTTTGTTGTGATCCGCAATCTTTTTTGCCTCCTTTTATCTTTTTAGTGCAGTTTTCTTTAAGACGTCAAATTAGTTGCTGCAGAGAGAAGTCAACAACCATTTTCTACTACCAAATGCCCATATTGACATCCTCATAATCACATGGAAAATTCTATATGTAATGAATGATTGGCCTATGTTATTGAACAGTAATGAATGTTCATTGCTACGTGATTACTCTATACGCCTTATGTGTTAGAAACAGATGGATGAATGTTCAGACTCCTGTATCTCCTACTGTTTCATTTGATCAATAAAGTAATAATTGTATTTCACATCTTCTTCATTCATGTCTTCTCATAATAATATTCAGTTGTCCAGTAAGTCAGTCCATGGATTGTAGCTTTATATGTACCATTTGGTGGATCTAAATGTGTGTATATATATAGATAGCTCTTGATGTAGTCTAAATTGTTTTTACCCCTCATTTAATCACTGCTTTCAATCTGTGCCTGGATATCTCTAAATGCATCTGCTGCTGGTGAAGCCAAAATAGTTGCAGTATTTTCTTTGAGTCGAGTCCCGTCTCGAGAAGGAGCTGTACTTGGTTCCATGATAAACAGTAGATTTGTTTCTTTTTGGAGGGCCTGAACAGTGGGACAAAGTGGTTGATTTTGTGGAAACATTTCATGTTCTTGGCAAATGAAACAGTAATATTATTGGCTCTACTGTGGTGCAAAAAACACCCAATACATGATATTTGGTAGGTTGTTGGTTTGCTATGAAGGTAAGGGCTTGGTTTCGTAAGTTTTGAAGTTTCTTTCCATTTATATCTCGTACTCCTGCTCGTACTGCTCGGTATCGGTGTCTACTCGAGAAGAACCAGACACCACATACAAGAAAGGAAAAATACACAATCAATACACAATAGTGCAATGCGACAATATGATGTGAGATGATGTGCAATAGGGTACATGCATTGCCAAATTAAGTGGGGCATTGAAATAACAAGAAACAATTATAAATGCCCTCACATAACATTTAATTTTAATGGAATTACCATTTGGCCGCCTCACGAGGATCCCGCTTGTACCGCTTCTGCTGATCTGACAGGCGATCCTTCTCCCCTTCACCTATTTTATAGTTTTGCTCTCGCTCTTATTGCTATCCCTATGTGTTGCGATTCTTTCGAGTCACGTGTTCTATTCCACTTGTTTACCCTAACAAGCCGCATTTCCCTTCCATTACCTATATCCTGTTGTTTGTTGTTTGCAAGCCTTGCGGGTCGTAGCGCATGCTTAGGGATGTTGTTTATCTTGATATGTTATCGGGATATGTTGGGGTTGTTACATGTTTCACCTTATGGATAATGTTGTTGGAGATAATCTTGGTTAAACAACTTAAAATTTTGCTACGGGATAATAACTTAATAAGTGGCATCGGTGGGCCCTTTTGCGCAAGCATCGAATCTTTGTCTCGCTTGTGTCCCCTAGGACCCGAGTTCTTGTTATCTGTTTTAAGGCTGAGCGTACTAACCACTCGTGGGAGGTTTTATCGGGACCCCCCTTGACTTATTACCTTTTCTCGAGACTGTTGAAAAGGGGGCCACAACTTTGGTTTTATTTGCCTATGCCATATATGCCATGCTTTACTTACTGTTGCCTTCGGGTGCTTTACTTACTGTTGCCTTCGGGTGCTTTACTTCTTGTTGCATTCGGGTGTTTATATTCTGTATTGTATCCTGCTACCCGCCTTTCTAGTGCCTGGTTGTTAACAGCCGCCTAGACGTGTACGCAACCATGAGTCCTCTTCGGAGTACGGCCGAACTTCGTTACGGGTAGCTTAGTGGGGTGGCCCCCCTAGATTTTTTTATAGAACTGGCAACAGTCTTGTCGTGATATCCTTCCTCGACGGATGGAGGATTGAACGTGCGTGTATGGAACCAGTAGTGCACCCCTGCAGGATAAATCTTTTCGGAAAGCCATGTCCGCGGTTATGAACGACTTGAAGCTGTTTAACTCGATCATATAACAACTTACACCTTATACTTGCTGTTAATAACTTGCGTAGTAATATAACATTACTATAACCAATATCTAATAAAACTTGTCAACCGTGTGAGTGCCTTTACATTGCTTCTTCGCTACGAGCGAAGGGGAGTTGTGTATTTGGTTGGGTTATGTTTGTGTAGTATCTAGTTGTTACCTTATGCGCTCTCTTACCTTCTCTTAGTAGATGGATATGTTGTAGCGTATCTCTATTGGTTTTAGTACTAGTTTTGCTGCCGCTAAACCCACCATATAGCCCAGCGAGCACAACTAAGTTCTAGTCTCGCTGAGTACGTGCCTTTGTATACTCATTGCTCTGCTTTCTTCCTTTTTCGGCAGCCGTTGGCCCGATCTTGCAGGCACGACTGGTTACGAGTACTCGTCAGGAGGTTACTTCGTCGACTACGCAGACGACGATCACATTGAATAGCGAGCTCGCTCCTAGGCAGCAGCCTGAGGCTTGCTGATTATGGGTTCCGTTTGTTTATGTTCCCGGTCTCTTAGACCAATTTGGATCTTGTCTATACTCAGACATTCTATTCGCTTCCGCATGATGTAATGATGTATTATTGGGACATGTGTCCTCTGAGTGTCATTTGCTACCTTGCTCTTTAAGCATTGCTATAAATTATTTATCTCTTTTGTGTCCTAGAGTTAATGTTGTGATATCATCTTTGTTGTATGCCCTTGTATCATGTGCACAGTGCGTGTTTGATATGGAGTACATAGGAAGGCAACCACCCAAGCCTGGATGCGATTTCGCGAGGGGTTCTAGTTTCGCGCTCGTATTCCTACTCCTGGAGTCAACAGCTTGGTGCCCCGACACGGATACGGATTCACGAGGGGTTTCAGGTTCCGTGAGGCGTATCTAACTTCGGAGGCCGACACACGGCTCCAAGGTGCCTTCAAAAAGTCCTTCGCCTTTTGGTGTCAGCGAGAATGTACATACCATGTACTGGCCTCGGCATTTCCATGTGATCGAGTATGCAGCGCACCCCTGGCATGTCCCGACCATGACATTTTCATACAACCGAGTCGGCGGAGCATCCCCGTCATGCCTCTGCCATGGCATTCTCGCCTTTACTTACTTTTGATGTACTTACATTTGCTTTTATCAGCTTTACACGATGGTTGGCCTCACCCATGGATGGCGCCAATATTAATTGTTTTCATAGAAACAATAGGAGAGTAGAGGGCATCGCTAGAAATGTAGTTGCAACCAAAAAGTAGTAGTAGGGGATGCCTTATAGTGAAGGTAGTCATACACCAACAAAAGTGGCACTTCGATGCTTTTTGAATCGGTTATATCGTCTCAATGGAGCGTGACCTAGTCCTATGCTAGGTAAGCGCTGGGGAAGTTGGATTAATTGTCGACTTGGGCCGTACGGGAAGTCTCATGGTCACTCCAGAACTTTTCTTCCCCGACGTCAGTCTAACTCGTACGGGACTCCTCAGATCAGAGACTAGAGCTCTACTAACGGGCATAGGACTTCTAGTTTGCTCCCCTTAGCTCCTTAAGTTTATTCAAGTTGGAGATGAATGAGCCTCCATCCCTTGGGGGGATTTATTTAGGCTACGTGTATTTGACAAAAAAATCCAAGGCTACCCTTAGATGATAGGTGGGACGGGTACATAGGTAAACGTTGGTCCACTAGTCTATGGATTGATAAGGATGATAAGGATGAGGATGTGGTGTATGGTTGATGGTGGAATAGCCCGCCATCCCTCCACCTAAGGGCTCTTTTGGTACGAGAGTATTTCCGGGATGGGCTAGAGTATTATCCCGGCTCATTCCCCGTAGCCCATTTGGTAGAAGAGTTTTGGCCCATTAAATCCCCGCCCTTCCCTGTTCATTCCCGACCCCGATTCATTTTTTGCCGTAGACTAAATCCACGCCCTGCCCCTCGCGTATTATCCCGGTCCCGGTCCCCATCCAAGCCCTACCCAGCTGCAGCAACCGGCGACGAGCGGGAGCGGACGGCAGCGAGCGGAGCGGCGTCGAGCGGATCGTCGTCGAATACTGCGGGAGAGGCGGCGAGAACTGCGGGAGGGGATGGATCTCGCCTAGCCGATCCACACTAGATCGCCGCTGTTCTTGCAGTCTGACCAGCGCCGCCACCTCCTGCCGTGGCGGTACTCTGGTTTACATCCTCCGGTAAGCCCCCTTGCTTTTCTAGCTCGTTGCCTTCCGATGGTTTGATCCTGCCACTGGTGGAAAAACAGGCTTCGGGTGAGCCCCATAAGTCGCGATGCTGCAGGAACCGCGACTAATGGTACCTTTAGTCGCGGTTCGGGAGGTGAACCGCGACCAAAGGCCTGGGCCCAGGGCGCTCGGTGGCCAGCCGGTGCACGTGGGGGGCTTTAGTCGCGGTTGGCCAGGCCAACCGCGACTAAAGGTGCCCGAAGGCCTTTAGTCGCGGTTGGCCAGGCCAACCGCGACTAAAGCCCCTCCCCTATATATACCCACCCAGCAGCCAACACTTAGCCATTTGGTGCCATTCTCTTCACAAGCTTCACAAGTGGTATTATAGGTTTGCTTTTGGTTCCTCTTATGCACATAAGGTGTTTGATGAAATGCCCCAAGAGCATGAAACAAACATGATATGAAGTGTTGGAGCCACACTTGAGCTTTCTCATTTATTTTTTCCTCCTCGATCGCGGTTAGCAACTTGAACCTTTGATGTGTCGTTGATAAAATATGCATGTGTGTGTAGTTCATTGTTTAATTTATATTGTTTGTAGCTAGTTAGTTTAACAAATGCATGATGGTTAATTATATATTTTATATTATAATAATGCAGATGAATCGACAATGGATGTACGGTAACCGACTCTCCGGCGAGTTCAGTGCGGGTTTGAAAGATTTCCTCGTAGTGGCTAATGCGAACAAGCAGGGGGGTTTTGTTATATGTCCATGTGTTAACTGTAAGAATCAGAAGGGTTACTCTTCCTCAAGAGATGTTCACATGCACCTGCTTCGGCACGGTTTCATGCCAAGCTATAATTGTTGGACCAAGCATGGAGAAAGAGGGGTTATAATGGAAGAAGATGAAGAAGGGGATGATTTCATCGATGAAAGCTATCTTGCTCATTTCGGTGATACTTTCATGGAGGATGCTGAAGGTGAAGGGGAAGGTGAAGGGGAAGGTGAAGAAGAGGCACGTGATGATCCCGTTGATGATCTTGGTCGGACCATTGCTGATGCACGGAGACGCTGCGAAACTGAAAAAGAGAGGGAGAATTTGGATCGCATGTTAGAGGATCACAGGAAGGCGCTGTACCCCGGATGCGATGATGGTCTGAAAAAGCTGGGCTGCACACTGGATTTGCTGAGATGGAAGGCACAGGCAGGTGTAGCTGACTCGGCATTTGAAAACTTGCTGAAAATGTTGAAGAATATGTTTCCAAAGAATAACGAGTTGCCCGCCGCACGTACGAAGCAAAGAAGGTTGTCTGCCCTCTAGGTTTAGAGGTTACGAAGATACATGCATGCATCAACGATCGCATCCTCTACCGCGGTGAATACGAGAATTTGAATGAATGCCCGGTATGCACCTGCATTGCGTTATAAGATCGAGGCGATGACCCTGGTGACGATGTTGAGGGCCGAAACCCGGGAAGAGGGTTCCCGCCAAGGTGATGTGGTATGCTCCTATAATACCACGGTTGAAACGTCTGTTCAGGAACAAAGAGCATGCCAAGTTGTTGCGATGGCACAAAGAGGACCGTAAGTCGGACGGGGAGTTGAGACACCCCGCAGATGGAACGCAATGGAGAAAGATCGACAGAGAGTTCAAAGATTTTGCAGGCGACGCAAGGAACATAAGATTTGGTCTAAGTACGGATGGCATGAATCCTTTTGGCGAGCGTAGCTCCAGCCATAGTACCTGGCCCGTGACTCTATGCATCTACAACCTTCCTCCTTGGTTGTGCATGAAGCGGAAGTTCATTATGATGCCAGTGCTCATCCAAGGTCCGAAGCAACCCGGCAACGACATCGATGTGTACCTAAGGCCATTAGTTGATGAACTTTTACAGCTGTGGGGCAGACCTGGTGTCCGTGTGTGGGATGAGCACAAAGAAGAGAAATTTGACCTACGAGCGTTGCTTTTCGTAACCATCAACGATTGGCCTGCTCTTAGTAACCTTTCGGGACTGTCAAATAAGGGATACAATGCATGCACGCACTGCTTACATGAGACTGAAAGTGTACATTTGCCAAATTGTAAGAAGAACGTGTACCTTGGGCATCGTCGATTTCTTCCGAAAGGTCATCCAAGAAGAAAGAAAGGCAAGCATTACAACGGCAAGGCAGATCACCGGCCGAAGCCTGCGGAACACACTTGGTGCTGAGGTATTTGATATGGTCAAGGATTTGAAAGTCATCTTTGGAAAGGGTCCCGGCGGACAATCAGTTCCGAAGGGAGCCGACGGGCACGTAGCCATGTGGAAGAAGAAATCTATATTCTGGGAGCTAGAATATTGGAAAGTCCTAGAAGTCCGCTCTGCAATCGACGTGATGCACGTTACGAAGAATATTTGCGTGAACATCCTAAGCTTCTTGGGCGTGTATGGGAAGTCAAATGATAGAAAGGAAGCACGGCAGGACCAGCAAAGTTTGAAAGACCCTGATGACCGGCATCCGGAACGGTTTCAAGGTCGTGCCAGCTACGCTCTGACCAAAGAAGAGAAGGTCATCTTTTTTGAATGCCTGAGCAGTATGAAGGTCCCGTCAGGATTCTCGTCCAATATAAAGGGAATAATAAACATGGCGGAGAAAAAGTTCCAAAACCTGAAGTCTCACGACTGCCACGTGATTATGACGCAATTGCTTCCGATTGCTTTGAGGGGCTCTGCCGGAAAATGTTCGAGTAGCCATTGTGAAGCTATGTGCATTCCTCAATGCAATCTCTCGAAGGTAATCAATCCAGAAGTTCTACCACGGTTACTGAACGATGTGATCCAATGTCTTGTCGTTTCGAGTTGGTGTTCCCGCCATCCTTCTTCAATATTATGACGCACCTCCTGGTTCACCTAGTCGATGAGATTTCCATTCTCGGTCCTGTATTTCTACACAATATGTTCCCCTTCGAGAGGTTCATGGGAATATTAAAGAAATATGTTCGTAACCGTGCTAGGCCAGAAGGAAGCATCGCCAAGGGCTATGGAAATGAGGAGGTAATTGAGTTTTGTGTTGACTTTGTTCCTGACCTTAAGCCGATTGGTCTTCCTCAATCGCGGCACGAGGGGAGACTAAGTGGAAAAGGCACGATCGGAAGGAAATCAACGATATGTATGGATGGCCATTCTCTGACTGAAGCACACCACACAGTTCTGACCAATTCCAGCTTGGTGGCTCCGTACTTTGAGAAACACAAGAATATTTTACGCTCGGACAACCCTGAGAAGCCTGAATCCTGGATTAGGAAGGCCCACATGGAGACTTTCGGCAGTTGGTTGAGAAAACATTTAATGAGTGACGATAAGGTTGTAGATCAGTTGTACATGTTGGCCAAGACACCATCTTCGACTATAACGACTTTCCAAGGGTACGAGATAAATGGAAATACATTTTACACGATCGCCCAAGATAAAAAGAGCACCAACCAAAACAGTGGTGTCCGATTTGATGCAGCAACCGAGAATGGGCAAAAGGTCACATATTATGGTTACATAGAGGAGATATGGGAACTTGACTATGGACCCTCCTTTAGGGTCCCTTTGTTCCGGTGCAAATGGTTCAAGCTAACAGGAGGTGGGGTAAAGGTGGACCAGCAATACGGAATGACAATGGTGGATTTCAACAATCTTGGTTACCTTGACGAACCATTCGTCCTAGCGAAAGATGTCGCTCAGGTTTTCTATGTCAAGGACATGAGTAGCAAACCGAGGAAACGGAAAGGTAAGAAAACGATCAGTACATCATGCGATGATCCAAAGCGCCACATTGTTCTTTCAGGGAAAAGAAACATCGTGGGAGTGGAGGACAAGACAGACATGTCAGAAGATTATAATATGTTTGCTGAAATTCCGCCCTTCAAAGTGAACACCGACCCAAGCATTAAGTTAAATGATGAGGATGCTCCATGGATACGGCACAATCGTAAGCAAGCAGGGACACAAGGGAAGAAATGATGTGTAATAATTTATTGTACCAAACTTTGTTGAATGAATCATGTGAATTATATTACCCGTGATGTGTTTGGTGTCCATTTTCGAATGATTCAATTGACTCGAGATAGCACTGATGATACATGAAATTTGGAGTGACTAAGTCATACTCCTGCATACATGAAATTTGGAGTGACTAAGTCATACTCCTGCATACAGGAAATTTGGAGTGACTAAGTCATACTCCTGCATACATGAAATTTGGAGTGACTAAGTCATACTCCTGCATACATGAAATTTGGAGTGATTTAGTCATACTCCTGCCTAGGCGTATAATATGCATACTCGTAGTCTTCATAGCCGCCGCCGTTGTACTGGTAGTCGTCGCCTTCTAAGTTGCCGGCGTCGTCGTCGCTGCTGTCGTCGCTGTCGTCGGGCGGCGCTCGTGGCTCGAACTGAGGGTAGCGCAGGCGGGGGATATCGCCGGCCGTGATGTAGTCCATGACGCTCTGCAGAGTCCGGCCGTACCACCATAGCCGACGGCCGGCCTCGTGGAAGTTTCCAGGAGGCAGACCGTCCTCCTCATACCTGGCGAGCACCCTCTCACGCCGATTGATGAAGAAGGCGTCCCAAGTATGCTGGTTATCGGGATGCCAGCGGGGATTCATCCGCTGCTCCGGCGTGAGGTCGAGGTAGTAGTGGTTCGTGATGGCCGCCCGGCGCGCAGTACCCTGAGGGACGGGAGGGACCGGCACGCCGCCGACGCTTAGGCTCCAGCCGGCAGGGACGCGGTAGCCCGGAGGGCAAGGGTAGTTCGAGGCGCAAAGCTCCTCCACCTGCTGGTAGGTTAGAGTGGGTGCGGTGGAAGCCATGAGAGAGTGATGAGAGATTGTAAAGATGTGATAATGCTGGCCAAGCCGGGTGACATGGGCATACCCTTTGGGTAACCATTATTAGTATACCCGGCTCGGCCCAATATGGAGAAGACCCAATATGGAGAAGGCCCAACAAGACAACCCGAAGAAGTAGTCGACTAGGACTCTTGTAAAACCCTAGGCTGGTTGCATATATAAAGCTAGCCAGGGCACCCGAAATAAGGGGGAGAACATATAGACATAGAGATAGACAACATAGCTCCGCCGATGGCGACACCCTGTAAAACATATGATCATATACTGGATTGCTAGCAGCACGTAGGGATCCTCCACCGAGGGGACCCGAAGCTGGGTACGTCGTGTGCCTAATCTCGACCCCGGAATCTCCATCGTCGCTCTCCCGAAAACCCTAGTCTACAATATGTAGGCATTGCCGAGGTATTCCCTCGTCAATTGGCGCCGTCTGTGGGAATTGCGGCGACTGGATTTTGTCATCCGGGCGAGATCCTTCATCATCAACAATGCGCAGATAAGCAGGATCAAGATGCGCAGCCATGGAATTTCACGAGATCCCGCGCCCGACCCACCCGACGGATCAATGTGCTGTGGCTCGTCAAGGAAAGAAAAGTTAGCTAGATATCAAAACATGTCGCGAAGATCGGTTGGGAACAAAGGTTCGAGTATTGCCACCCACGGTCGGATCAAGAGAAGACTGGTCAGATCTTGTATCAAATCTCAAAGTTCCGCCGGCCGCAACATCATACAAGGAAGGAAACACTACCAAGGCGACAACTATCATGATGGATCAAGTTTCCAGGCACTACACGCAAGTACTCCGTATGGAAGAAAAAAAAAAAGGAAATTTAGATTGCAGACAAGACCCACGTGATGTCAGACTGGTGCTCCTCGCGAAGGGGAAATTCAACTTTACAACTTCTATCAGGTGCTAGTACTCCACAAAAAAAGAAAAGGGAAGGAAGAGGATCGATCAGCTAGCCAAACTGAAAGCATATACATACGAAGCTTACATGATTTTCCAAAGATGAAGACAACGAACAAGGTGGATTTTACCCGAGCCACTGAACCGACAAGTCGCTAGAGACTGGGACCGCCATCCGAATAAAATCCAGCTTCGTCGCAAATTCGTCTTCCGAAATAAGGATCAGGTGCTATATTTTCGATTACATAAAATTTATTTTGCTAAATATTTTTTTTGGCTCGTATTATTTGCGCGTACTTTTTTGCGCCGTAATATAACTACAGATCGGAACAAGTTTCGACGACCTCATCGCGTATAGTCGCATGCTCGGGAGCTCGCTCGCTGTTTACCCGACAATACGCACTCACCTCGCCCGGGGGCTCGCCCGCCGCGAACTCGACGATTCTCTCTTCCATGCCGGTTACTTCTACCTTGTCGAATAATTTCGGCTAAATGGCGTACGGTTCCGTTGCATCGGTTGCGTCTACTTCTTCGACTACATTTGCCGGACAACTTACTTCCACGTCGACTCCGTCACACTTGATCAAAAAGCTAAGTGTTCCTTTCCCGAGTGTTAATTATTATTTACTTTCGCCATACCCGAATACTGCATTATTACAACAAATTCATCCAAACACTGGGGGCCGTGCCATTACTTCGTTACCACAAATATACTTGGTTACTTGGTGAATTTCTTTTCTTCGGCTCTAGATATATCTTCTCCGGCTCAATGGAATTATTTTCTCCGGTTCAGTAAAATTATTCGGCTTAGTGGATTTGTTTGGCTCAGTGGATTTATTTTCTTCGGCTTACTGGATATATTTCTTCGGTCAGTGAATTTATTCGGATTCATCTATATGGATATTACTGGTTTACTCCTATACAATATTACCCGATGCGTTTCCGGATCAATGGATTCATCTTCTATAGTTAATACTGGAATTATTTTCTTCGGTTCAATGGATTCATCTTCTATGGTTAATACTGGAATTATTTTCTTCGGCTCAATGGATTCATCTTCTATGGTTACTATTGGATTCTTCGGTTCAATGGATTCATCCTCTTTGATATCAACGGATTCACTTTCTATGGATTACTACTAGAACTGTGGGTCAATGGATTCATCCTCTATGATATCAACGGATTCATCTTTTATGGTTATGACTGGATTCTTCGGGCCAATGTATTCATCCTCTATGATATCGACGGATTTATCTTCAATATATGCTCTATATTTGGTGGTGTAATCTTTAATATGAATCCATCTCAAGTACTTCATCTCGGATTCATCCTCGGTATTTCATCCTTAATGGTTTTCTTTCGGCGACACGGATAATACTCGGGGACTCGACAACGACTTCGCCCCGAGTAATAATTGTGACACAGCGTCTCAGCAACAATCATGACATCACCCCAGTAACGCTCGGGGGCTCGGTTATTTCTTCATCAACAATTTTGCGACATCCATTTTACTATTTGGTGGTTTCTACTTCGGCTATACTTCTTATCTACACTCAAAGACCTCATCGCGCATCGACTCCGTCGTGCCCATTAAGCTAAGTGTTATTTTATTTCACATAAAGTTGATTATCATTTAATTTCGTCGCACCCTACACTCGGGGGCTGCGCGGCATATATTCACTTTACATATCATCAAATCCGAGCATCTAACACCGCATGCGAAAAAGAGAGTCAAGGAAAAGATAGAAAAAGTTTGTTTATTTGTGCAGGAGATAGCAAATTTCAAAGTATATAAAGGAGCACCCGACGAAATTTTCTTCAAGAGAGAACCCGACAAAATATTCTTCAGGGAGGAACCCGACGAAATCAAAAGAGCACCCGACAAAATCTTCTTCAGGGAGGAACCCGACGAAATCAAAATAGCACCCGACAAAATCTTCTTCAGGGAGGAACCCGATAAAATTGTGAGAGAACCCGACGAAATTTTTCTCCAAAAGAGAACCCAATGAAATTTTATTCAAGGAGGTGCCGAAGAATTATACTTAAGGAGGTGCCAAAGAATTATACTCAAGGAGGTGCCGAAGAATTATCCTCAAATAGGACCCGAAGAAATTTTCCTGAGGGAGGAACTCGACGAAATTATCATCAAGGAGAAACAAAAAAAAAAAAAAAAAAAAAAAAAAAAAAAAAAAGGGGGAGTAGAAAAAAAAAAAGGGAGGAAAAAAAAAAAGAGGATGGACAAATCTTCGGGTCCATTGACTCGTCATTTGTTCTGAGCAAGAGCATCGGCGATGTGCCTGACGACAATATAGAAGAACCAATATATTCGGCTGTCTCATCAAGCCCGAGAGAAAAATATAGAAGAACCCGCAAAATTGGTCATTGCATCAGCCGAACAAGGCACTCGACAATATATTCTCAGAACGCCAAAGTTGCGATCAATTTCTGAATGCCGCAAATTTGCGAAGGTAAGACCCCAGATCCGTTCTGCTGGGCGTGGCATCGCCGAAGACTGCGCTCTGCTACTTTTATCCGTATCAACAGATACGAAGAAAAATCCTAACGGACGCGTTAGGTACCCGATAAAATATGACTGGGACTCGACAGAATGGTAAGACCTTAAGCGGCACCTGTCGAGTTAACACCAGTATCCCGAGATCATGTCCAGGGACGTGATCTTGAAGTAGGTTTTTGCGGATTGCCACTAGAGCAGTTAACTAGTACCTGATCCGTCAGATGAACTAGCCCCAACTACCATTATCCCTGTACAATATAGATATGGATGTCAAATAAAAATAGCAACGGCCTGGAGTCGACAAAAAGAGGGGCTGCGCCAAGTTGTTTATCGAGTAGTACAACTTGAGCCTATGCCTAGGTGCAAACACCTTCTCATAGGCTCGGGGGCTACTCTTATCGAGAGTATTGTTCACCCTCCCGATAAGAAAGAGGAAAAATTGTGGAGTAAATTACAAGCAAGTTGAGCCTACACCCAAGTGCAAACACTTGGCTGTAGCCTCGGGGGCTACTCCCATCGGGAGCGCTGGTCGCGCACCCGATAGAAAAATAACTTCGACAGCATCTATGACAATCAAGGTTTATAGACTCAACTCGATTCTACGACTCGAGTGGAGCCTACTCCCATCGGGAGCACATGGATTTCATCAAGTTCTCCGGAAATATAGTTAAGTTCTTCATCGAGTAGTACAACTTGAGTCTATGCCCAAGTGCAAGCACTTGCCCATAGACTCGGGGGCTACTCCCATCGGGAGCGCTGCCGCGCACCCGATAATTTCAAGAATCATCGACATCATTTACGCTACACGTGATCTGCGGCATGGACCTCGCCTTGTATTTTTCTTCGACTTTAGAGATTGTTATGCTTGGAGTTTCTACGCAAGTCTTCGACTTCCCTATAAACTCGGGGGCTACTGACATGGGCATACCCTTTGGGTAACCATTATTAGTATACCCGGCTCGGCCCAATATGGAGAAGACCCAATATGGAGAAGGCCCAACAAGACAACCCGAAGAAGTAGTCGACTAGGACTCTTGTAAAACCCTAGGCTGGTTGCATATATAAAGCTAGCCAGGGCACCCGAAATAAGGGGGAGAACATATAGACATAGAGATAGACAACATAGCTCCGCCGATGGCGACACCCTGTAAAACATATGATCATATACTGGATTGCTAGCAGCACGTAGGGATCCTCCACCGAGGGGACCCGAAGCTGGGTACGTCGTGTGCCTAATCTCGACCCCGGAATCTCCATCGTCGCTCTCCCGAAAACCCTAGTCTACAATATGTAGGCATTGCCGAGGTATTCCCTCGTCACCGGGCTACCTATATGTAGTGACAAATGGCGGGAAAAATGGGAGCGGGAAGACAGGAGGCGGGAAGAAAGAGGCGGGGAGAAAGTGGCGGGAAGAAATTGGCGGGAAAAAATTGGCGGGAAGAAAGAGGCTGGAAGAAATTGGCGGGAAACAATTGGCGGGAAGAAAGAGGCGGGAAGACAGGGAAGAAATGGCGGGAAGACGAGGAGGGAAGAGGGGGTTGGCGGAAAGAGGCGGGAAGAGGGGGCCAACGAACTTTTGAATTGAATTAATTTTATTTTTATGAATTTTTGATAATTTGTATTTTAAGATTTTGAATTGAATTAGTTTTATTTTTCTGAATTTTTTGATATATTATATGTATTTTTAAGATTTTGATTTGAATTAGTTATATTTTTATGAATTTTTTGATATATTATTTGTATTTTTAAGATTTGAATTGAATTAGTTTTATTTTTCTGAATTTATTGATATATTATTTGTATTTTTAAGATTTTGAATTGAATTAGTTTTATTTTTCTGAATTTATTGATATATTATTTGTATTTTTAAGATTTTGAATTGAATTAGTTTTATTTTTCTGAATTTATTGATATATTATTTGTATTTTTAAGATTTTGAATTGAATTAGTTTTATTTTTCTTTATTTTTTGATATATTATTTGTATTTTTAAGATTTTGAATTGAATTAGTTTTATTTTTCTGAATTTATTGATATATTATTTGTATTTTTAAGATTTTGAAAAAGAAAAGCATTTTGAAAAATGCCTTTAGTCGCGGTTGGCCTCCCAAACCGCGACTAAAGGTATTTTCCGCGGGAAACGAAATTCGGGCGAAAAACCCCTTTGGTCGCGATTGGTGTGGCCAACCGCGACTAAAGGGGGACCTTTAGTCGCGGTTGGCCACACCAACCGCGACCAAAGGGGTCCCTATATATTCGCGGCGCGAACCGCCGCGGATCTTCTCGATCACTTCGTCTCTCGCCGCGCGCGCCGTCGCCTCGCCCGGCCGCGCTTGCCGCCCTCGCTGACGCTGTCGCCGCCGCGCCTCCCGCCGCGCCTCGACGCCTCCGCCGCGCCTCGACGCCTCCGCGCGCCTCGGCGCCGTCGCTGCCGCGCCCTCACTGCTGCTACACGGCGCCGCGCGCCGGCCGCGCCCGTGCGAACGAACGAACCGCGCCGCCGCCAAGGTACCGGCGGCGCCTCGCCCGCCGCCCTTGCCTCGCCGTCGCCTCGCCCGCCGCCGCCCTTGCCTCGCCCGCCGCCGTCGCGCGCGCCGACGGCCGGACAGAGAAACAGAGAGAGAGAAAGAGAGACCGGCGCCCTTTTTTTTGTTTTTTGTTTTTTGTTTTTTTACTAAACACAAATTGACTTAATAATAAATCTCCCGGCCTCATTTCACTTAATAAAAAATTGACTTTAACATGTATAACAAAATTTTAAAGTAACAAGAAATAACTTAACAAAATTTAACAAAAATAACTTAATAACAAAAGTTTGTCAAAAAATGAACTAAATTTTTACTTTCGTATTTTTCACTTTTAAAAAGAACTCAAAAAATGAACTAAACACAAATTGACTTAATAATAAATCTCCCGGCCTCATTTCACTTAATAAAAAATTGACTTTAACATGTATAACAAAATTTTAAAGTAACAAGAAATAACTTAACAAAATTTAACAAAAATAACTTAATAACAAAAGTTTGTCAAAAAATGAACTAAATTTTTACTTTCGTATTTTTCACTTTTAAAAAGAACTCAAAAAAATATACTATTACATCATTTTTCTTAAGTCGTCGCCGCCCGTGCACGCACAACGAGACGCCGGCCGTAAGTCGTCGCCGCCCGTGCACGCACAACGAGACGCCGACCGCGCGCCGCCGCGCGCGCACGAGACCGCGCCGTCTCTGTTTGCCCAACCGGTTCACGTCGCCCTTCCCCCCCTCGCCACGGCACTTGTCCGATGAATCCGCCGCGACACCCTCTCCCACCCCTTCCTCGCCCCCTCCTTTTGCCACCGCACTTTCGCCACCGCCACCGCCCCTTCTTCACTTAATTAATTTGTTTTTACTACATGTTTTCAGGACTGACATATGGCGGACGATAGAGCTGACCCGATTCTGGACAACTATGATCCGGACGCTGAAGACCATATGTTCGGCATCATAAAAGGCGATATTCCATATGTGCCGACCGGAGAAGAAGAAGATGATATCTCTTCTTATCTGAACCTTGAGGGTGAAGATGAAGGGCGCCGTCAGCAAGATGATGCCGAAGAAACGTCGATAAACGACGATCTTCAATTGGAAGTAGCAACCACCTCCGGCGCCGAGGTATATATATATACATATTGAGCGTCTGGTGATACAAACTAACTGATTTGAATAAATGTGTGTGTACTAACGCGCGCGACTCTCTTTCTTATTTTAGCCCTCGGCCGGATCGTCGAAAAAATCGAGTACGTCGTCAAAGCGTGGCGCAACCAAGACGATGAAACCAAACGAAACATGCACCATCGATGTTATCGATGAACAAACCGGCAGGCCGCTGGAGCCCAGCAAGAACGCCACCAAGTTTGTCAGCCAATGCGGAGCCGTTGTTAGAGACAACGTCTCGATCACCGTCCAGGAGTGGAATGAGCCAAAGAAGGCACGTCTTGGTTTCACTTTTGTCGATAAGAGAACAAAAAAAGATTGCTTCAAGAAGCTTATGGAACATTTCGTTCTACCTCCGGAATACCGCAGATACGATGAGGCGGGTAACAAGATTCAGGAAAACAAGGAGAGGTGCAAGCTAGTCAAACAGTTCGCTCTTTCTAGGATGGCCAACGCATTCCGGAAATACAAGCAAAATCTAGCCCATGACTTTGTCAAGCCGGGCAAGACTCCGGATTTCACAGGACAATATGAGAAACTGCAACATGATTGGCCAGAATTTGTGAAGCAAAAGAAATCGGAGCAGTTCCTTGAAATATCGAAAAAAAATAAGGAGAATGCGGCCAAGAAGGAGTACAATCATATCATGGGGCCAGGAGGGTATCGCTTTTGGCAGCCTAAGTGGGAGAAGATGGAGAACGAGCTGAGGGCGCGAGGAATCCGTCAGTGCACGGAGGGATGGGACCCAAGGGCCAAAAGCTGGTGGTACGGGCATGGGGGATCGCTGAACCCGGAGACAGGGGAGTGTGTTTATCAGGGCAAAATAATTACACCCACCCAAAAGCTTATTGAGGCAATGAGGGAAGCTCAAGAGGGGAGGATCAAGTTCAACAGAGAGAACGACGCCCTGACAAAAGCCCTCGGGAATCCTGAACACGGAGGACGTGTACGAGGCATGGGGCCCATTCCGTGGAAAGTAGGGTTCCCCCAGAACGATGACCCGTACGGTTACAGAAGCCGTAAGAGAAAGATGGATCGGGATGCAGATGTTGTGGCGAAGTTAGTAACGGAAATGGATGTGATGAAGAAAACCGTGAGTGTACTAGTCGCCGAAAGAGATGCAGCTCGGGCGCGACATGAAGATCATCCAATGGATCTCGGAAGCCAGCAGCGGAGAAGAAGCAGCGTGGCTTCCACGGAGGCCTCACCAGCTGGTGCACCGACGATCGAAATTACCGCACCGAGCCTCCGGTGGTCGAAATTACTGCACCGGAGCCTCCTCGCTACCCCGTGGACGATATAAAGGAGATGAAAGCATGTCTTCTGTATTATCCTATCGGGAACATGTCCATGAAGGTAGCCATCGGCAGTGCTTTGCCACCTGGAGCACTCCACCACAACAACCCCATTCAAGATGGCTATGCTCGTGTGACGGTGGAGGAGATAGTCCAAGGGTTTGAGGACACGGACATTGACATTGCTACACCCGAAGGGGTGAAAAGACTTGGAGATGTCAAGCGCCAGTTCATTCTATGGCAGAAGAAATTTATCAAGTTTCCAGGCGAGGCGCCAACAAGTCCACCCCCCTACGGTGGTGGTGGTGGTGGCGGTGGCGGTGGCGGTGACGGTGGCGGTGGCGGCGATGGTGGTGGTGCTTCACCTACACCTCCTTCACGTCAGCCGACGCCGCCCCCCAATTCACCTCCGGCGGGTAGCGTACGCCGCCCCCGGTCCTCGTCCGGCGGGTGATCAGCAGACACCGCCCCCAATCCACCTCCGGCGAAGAAGCAGAAGCAGTCCTGGGTTATTAACCCGGACCCTTATGTACCTAAGAAAACAAAGATACCAGAGCCATCACTGAAGCCTCTCATCCCGAGGCCTTGGGAACTTAGTGTCGAGGAAAATGCAGCGGCCGTGGCTGCTCAGCATGAGAAATGGAAGGAGGAGTGCAAGAAGAAAAGAGAGGGCGAGCCCAAGCCAGTATATTCTGACAAGCAAAAGCAGTGGGCTAAGTCATTTTTGAACACACCGTCCCAAGCCGCGAAGAATCTGCCTGACGACTATTTACGTGAACTTCGTAGGCAAGCACTCGCGTTCAAGAGGAACCAAGAGTTGGCGGAGAAGAAAGCCTTGGAGGACGAGGCCGAGTCAAAATTAGAAAGGGGGAAAGAAGTTGCCCAGCTCGGGGAACAAAGTAAACAATCGATCGCCCCGCTCATAGTGCAAGCCGCCGATCCGGATGCCCCCGATATCATAGCAGCTGCGGCAGCACATGGATTGACTGTAACGAGTGCCAGAGAACAAGCGGCCGACTTAGGTATCACTCTTCGTGCACTGTTAGGCCTTGATGAGGCGCCAATGAAGGACGTAGTATTTACATATGTGAAGAATGGCCCTCTCGTCGAGCCTGCGCAGGAAGAGGATCTACCTCGACAAATGAAAGGTCTGCTAAATTGGTACAAGGGTTACATAAAACATAAAAACGCCAAAGACTATATCTATGCGGAAGTTAGACATGAGCATCACTTCAAACATTACTATGTGCAAATTCATCTGAGTGAATTGTTCCAGCTGTTCAATCTGCGCGACCTCAACAAATCTATCATCAGTTGCTACGTTCTGTAAGTGATTTATTAATTTCTACCCCATCTCGTTCATTGCCTGCACTATATGTATATATATATATTGTCCTAACTATCTTGTTGTGTACGCTATTATGCAGAATGAAGACGCGGGAAATGCGAATAAGGAACATCCATGATGTTGGGTTCATTGACCCACAAATCGTTAATTCATATGTGTTAGAACACCACCCCGCCGACGTGGAGGATGACCTGTGGCGGTTTATTAGAAAACAGAAACTCAAAAGTGATATTCTATTTCCTTACCATTTTGGGTGAGTGTTTCTGTCTTGAGCACATTCTATTTTGTTTACTCCATGCATGGTATGTGGCTAATCGATGAGTTATGCATGATCGTGCATGTATCGTGTCCGCAGGTTCCACTGGATTCTTATGGTAATTCAAGTTCAGACCTCCTCAGTTCTCGTCCACGACTCTCTGAATATGGATCCGGCGCTTTGGGGCGACATGAGAAAAATGATGCAAAAGTAATTATTTTCATTCATTTGCGCTCTATATCGATCGGCCTATTTCGTTCATCATTTCCTAATATCAAGTAACTAATTAATAACTCTCTTGTTCATTTAATTTTCTTTGCCTCGTAGGGTTTGGAGACAGTTCGTAGATACCAAGGTCGGTGAATTCAAAAAAGAGCTACATTTTAAAATGGCGGTGCGGACGGCGGGGATATTCAGCCACCGGGGACCAATCTATGTGGATACTATGTTTGTGAGAGGATCCGGAGATACTGCAATGAGCGGGACCAGCAGTGTGAGAACAACATCCTGAGGAATAACCTCCGCAAGACGCTTAGTCCAGAAGCTCGCTTCCGACCACTTCAAGAGGAACTAGCTGGATGGTTGGCGAGGGAAGTCATCGATCCTAGAGGAGAACACCATTACGATGACGTAGAACTTTTTATGCACTAAATTATGGATGGAAACTTGTTCAAAATTGTATATGGCCATCCGATATTGAATATATATTGTATATGGTCATCCGATATTGAATATATATTGTATATTCCTCTTGAATTCTTTTTGGTTCTAATTTCAAATTTGTTTGAAATTGTACATTCATATGCATGTATGTAGTACCGTAGAATATGTGAAACTCCTTCAAAATTAAAACCCAAAAGAAATAAAACAATACAAATTAAAAAGAAACCAGATTTAGGGGGAGGGGGCTAAAACCCTAAACCCTGCGGAGGCCTTTAGTCGCGGTTGGCCAGAAGAACCGCGACTAAAGGTCCTCCGCCCTGGCGCTCGCCTGCGGCCCACGTGGACGGGCCTTTAGTCGCGGTTCGTAAGGAACCGCGACTAAAGGGGGGGGCCTTTAGTCGCGCTACTTTGGTCGCGGTTGCGCCACCGCGACTAATGGCAGTTGCCAACCGCGACCAAAGCCCCTTTTTCCACCGGTGTGCTGCTTTCCGCTGGGGAAGATCCCGCGCGCACAGGCTGATGGAGATCGATGACGTTGGACGAGTAGTACATGCGCTGTTTTTCCACGGCCGAATCTCCAGTTCCTTGGACCGCTTAGCTTTTACCGCTCGCGCGTGTAGAGATGGTCACGCACCAAATCAATCCATGGAGGGTGTGGTTTGAATCCGTAGGACGACGCGGATCTGAATCCTTGCTGGGTTTCGCTGCGCATGTGGGCGTAGTACTAGTTCCTTTCATCTCGGTTCGTATCTGCTCTGACCTTACAATGTAAGATATACATACTCCCTCCGTCCGCGAATAAGTGTACATCTAGGTTTTGTGTTTAGTCAAACTTTTTAAACTTTGACCAAATATATAGGGAAAAGTAGTAGCATTTATGACACTAATTTAGTATCCCGAGATTCGTTTTGAAATGTAGTTTCAAATTATACCAAAATCTCATTATATATGTTTCTACTTTTTTTTTCACGGTTGGTCAAAACTTAAAATGTTTGACTTAGTACAAAAGCTAGAAGTACACTTATTTGTGGACGGAGGGAGTAGTAGCTAACACCAGTGTACAAATGTCTGAAGTACAAAGGACACTGTAAAAATGTTTGCTAGCTAACTTGCTATCGTGTAAGACCACTGGTTGCAAGTCACTGGCACTTCTACAATAGAATTATTATTTATTTGTCAGGCTTAGTATTTTTTTTGACTATTACTTTCTTCAGATTTAGTGAAAATTGGAGACATGGAACTTGCATGTGATAAAAAAAATGTCTGCAAGACTCGGAAAATTTCTGAACTTTTCTAAATAGCTTGTTTTCTCTTTTTAATCGCACTAGTCTAAGCTTGAGATTTGGAGGACATCTCAAGGCTGCTTAGTTGCCTTTAGGATGGAGCCAAACATATTCATGTGGTTGGCGTCATATCTTAGAGAGGAGGGTTTGATTTTAGATTCTAGGATCAAGGTGGAAGAGAAGCTAGCATTTTTCTTGTACATGCTCTCCCATAATGCTTCATATGAAAAAATGCAATTAGAGTTTAAGCATAGCGGTTGGAGTTTCAGCAAGTATGTCAGGGAGTTTTTTTGATATTATTCCAACCTTAACAACAAGAATCGTCAAGCCTCTCGATCTCTATGAAACTTATCCAAGGATAGCTATAGACCGCCGCTTCTTCCCATACTTCCAGGTCCAGACTTCAAACCTTAGTTTTCTACTAAAGTTGTTCTCTTATCTATTTCTTATATTTTCCCCAAACTTTCTATATGCAGAACTGCATTGGTGCTATCGATGGGTCCCATGTGCCAGTCACAAGAACACCTAGCCATGCCTCTCCATGGAGAAATAGAAAAGGCACCTTAAGCCAGAACGTGATGTTCGTATGTGACTTTGACCTCAATATAACCTACATTTCCTGCGGCTGGGAAGGGTCGGCTAGTGATGCTAGGGTGCTGAATTCTGCCATTCAGAGAGGTTTCACATTTCCTGCTGGAAATTTTTATTTGGTCGATGGTGGCTATGCCAACACCCAATTCTTTCTTGCACCATACCGAGGGGTTAGGTACCACCTCAAGGAATTTGGCTATGTGTAAACGGCTACTGCACAGTATTTTCATGTAAAACAATACATGTGCTGCAATATATTTTTCCCCAGTTGTTGCTTATTTATGTACCATCTTCCAGTATTGCCTTCAGATAGAAATATGATTATCCTATATTTTTGATTTGTCGGTTGCATATTTCAGATCTGCTGATGCATGTTCTACCGGTCTGCTTCGGGCTGTAATTTGACTTCATATCTGCTGATGCCTATTGTACCGATCGGCTTCTATGCGTAATTTTGTAATTCAAGATTCAGGCAGCTTCAGAGTTTGTTACAGTGTGTGGCTTGGCAATTTTAATGTATGGTGAACATCAAGTATGTTGCTGAGTGGTCTATGATTTATTTGAAAACTGTTTATGACTTGATCTAGCTGATGTACTCCTTCAGGTTGTACTAGTGTTAATTTTAACGTATACTGAAGCTCAAATATGTCTGAGTTCCGTGTGGCCTATGATATCAAAACTGAATCTTTGCTTATGTTTGTTTATTTGATTGCTATTGCCATTGTGCACCAACCCCTGCACCAATCCCTACTAACCAAATCCAAATGGTAGTTTTTAGGAGTGGGGATTAGGGATGAGGTTTTGTGGGGATTAGTGGGGATAATACTCTAGAGTATTGGCACCCAATACTCTAGAGTATTATCCCCACTAATCCCCGTAAACACTCTAGTACCAAACAAGCCCTAAATGGGCATCTTTTTTCATGGGCATCCCTTGACTTCGTCTTTCATTTTTCTCATCTTCTTTGACTTGTTGACCATGGCTATTGGCTCGGACTTTCATTGACTTGACTCGGCTTGACTTTGCTTGTATTTTGGCCATGTACTGGATGCCATGTATGACTAGGTGGGACCCCCGGGTGAATTAAACTATTTCCCCCAACAGGAGTCCCCTTGAGCCGTATTCACAAAAGTCATCGTTGTGGATGCGGGTTAAAATTGTTAACTCTTGACAGTCCACATCTTCCCCTTGGATTCTTCATGTTGATATTTGTGGAACACTTCATCCGCCTCAAAACTCCGACGATGGCTATGGTCTTGGATCTTGCTTACTGGACAAGTCCTTGTCTCATCCTGATTGCCTGATGGGAGGGGAAAAAGAAGAAATCATGTTCAAGAAGTGAAATTAGGTCCCAGAGGGTCTCCCAAATTTTATCTCTATTTTTATGATTTTTCTTAGTTTCTCATATTTTTCAGAATTTTTGTTGAGCTTCCTTCACTTTCTCGGATTTGTTTTACATTGTTTACCCCTTTTATTGATTTCTAGGGATAATCTGTGAAAATTTGGGTGTTCTTGAAATTTCTAGAAAGTCTATCATGCCTTCTACAAAACTCCTAAGGTGTCTAGGGACCTCTTGGTAATTTGTTTGGCTACGGAGGGGCGTCCTTGTTATCCAGCCAAAAGTTGGGCATCATTCTTCAAAGTTTCCAGATGCGTAGGGCGCTTTTCTGATTTTTTTTTAACTATGGAGGGGCTTATTTGCAATTTCTACAAAGGTCGCAAATTTTGTGTATAATATGTGGGTAGATATATAACGCGTCTTATATTTATGAGCGGATGGAGTATAATATATGGGCGCACCTACTTTTTTTTTTTTGCGAAGGATGGGCGCACCTACTTGGCATTTTTTAGTTCTTAGATTTCTCTTAGTTGTTAGATCCAAGTCGAATAACTAGTTAGCTTTTACTCCAGAGCCTATCATGCCTCTTATTTAGTCTATCTTCCTATCGTGTTTTTATTCTTGATATGTTGGCCAATGGCCCGCCCTTAACGATGTCTATGTCACGACCCCATTTTCCAAACAGGATATACCCTATGTGTTTGCAACTAAGGGTATTCCTTATTTGTTAAATAGGACCGTTGAGACTCGTGTAACTGACCAGTATTTCAGTTGTTGATGAAATCATGCCTTCTCACAAGTTAAAAGAGAGGTTAGCACAGCAAAGTTATAATCTACATTTACATACAGATGATAGATTGGTTTGAGTCTACAGTTTTACCTAGGTCAAGAAGATTCGATGAAATCCCACATGAAAGGTTTAAGTGCGGTCCTAACCCTAACACTCCAATTATCGATCCTCGCTTTGCATGATAGTAATGAGTACACGTGGCATCGTCTGGCTCCGGTTGCAACTTCTCACACCAAGGTATGTACTCTTCGACGTGTGTAAGTATGGCGCGCAAGATTGGGATCCTTGGCACATGCCGCGATCACACCTTCCACTCTGAACAGGGCAGACGATGGCAGGTGGGATGGCATGTAGCTTCTGGTCGTGTTGGTCGTGACAAGAGCGGAGTGGAGTATATCATTGTCGCACATGTCATCTCTTCGCTATCAACATTGAGGTACAAGTATACTTATGTCTGGACGTCTCTTTGCGCAGACATTGTACTCCAGATTCGTTAGCATTAGAGAGTACTGTGGTGAGCAAACAATGCCAACTATGTTAAATGTTCCATTTTGTAAGATATAACTAATATTTTTTATTCATAGTATGGAGATAGAATTATATTTGTGTTATCACTCCGTAGCAACGCACGGGCATTCAGCTAGTTCTACCTAAAGGCTAAGACGGCTTGCTCATAACCTGTGAAAAAAGGTGATATACCATGTGCAGAAGCCATGCGGTGGTTAATTGCATAGGAGGGAGAAAGCGGAGTATCCTTTAACAACTGAAAATTATTTCTGATGAACAATATCTGCAGTTCTGAACACATATAATCACGCAAAAGAAATTAGGATTACATTACCAGCTAGACTGAATTGGCAAAATGACCTTGATTGCCGTAACATCTATATCTATATCTATACCAATATAAAAAAGCACAGAGGGGGCAGAACCGACGGAACACGGCCATCAGATGGCCATCTAACGCTCCAAATCTCCACCATAATTAGCGCTAAAACAGCCCAGGCTGACAATTATCTCTAAAACTGCCCAGGCTGACAACTCCGGAACGCTAATCACCCGGCCCTAATCCCATCGCCCGTTGCCCGCCGCCCGTCGCAACCACGCCGCACGCCGCCCGTCGCCCGCCGCCCGTCGCCCGCCGCTTCACGCCGCCCGTCGCACGCACGCCGCCCGTCGCCCGTCGCCGCCGCCCGTCGACCGCACGCCGCGCCGCCGCTTCGCTGCCCGTCGCCGCACGCACGCCGCCCGCCGCCCGCCGCCGTCGCACGCACGCCGCCCGCCGCCCGCCGCCCGTCGCACGCACGCCGCCCGCCGCCCGCCGCCCGTCGCACGCACGCTGCCCGCCGCCCGCCGCCCGTCGCCCGCGTCGTCCCTCACAAGCGCGGCGGACGCAGCCGCACGTCTGCCGCCGCCGTGCGCGAGCCCGCCCGGCTTCTCTACATCGCCGTCCGACATCACATCCCCTGCACTGCCGTCTTGCTGGCCGGCCAGAACCAACGCTGCAGACCTGCAGACTAATTGGACACTGCAAAATCAAGGTCTGATGCAATATTTCCCCTTCGTTCACTGACATCCATTCTCTTCTTCACGTAGCTGCAACATCAGGGACTAACGAAGAAATTTTGTTCTGGCTTTCGTTACGTACAGAGCACATGGACAGAAATACATTGTTAGTTTCTTTTGTTTGGTTGGATATATACATCCATTCACTTCTTCATGTATGTGCGGTATATACTATGCATATATCATTTTAGTGGTACACTGTAATATAAAGTTTTAGCAACTCAGGTTGTCCATAGATTTCAAACAAATAAATTATATGTATGAAAAGCTTGCATTGTATAACTGAAAAAGTGAAAATCATTGGCCTGAGGCTACTTTATTGCTCAAGGTGGTTCATTGTGGAGCTCCAGGATAAAATGTTTAAGGGGATAGGAAACCTGTTCATGAACTATGCTAGACGATTTACATTATATTGTGTATGGGAGTAATATAGGAATTTATAGAACTTTAGAGAAATCATGATTTTTTACATTGTATAACTGAAAATCATTGGCTTTCCATGTTCCTGGATTGAGAAATCTTCATGCAATGTCTATTTGTGCATTATAAATTAATATATGCATATCTTATGGGGCATGGTTATTAACTGGTCCATTAGAGTCATGTTTTCTGATCACATTTACTTTCAATAGAAATAAATTTGGAAAATTGTAGTCATGATGCCTGACGTATATCTACTTTCCCTCATGATGTCAGGCATATATCTGCTCCGGCATGAGAAATCATTACTTTTATTATCTGTTTTGTAAGTCTTTCTACACATGCCTGTAACCGACCACTCTGATACATACATCAAGGATCTTTTAGTTATCTTTTTTTTCCTTATTACTAATGTGGTTAATCAAGTGCGAATTAACTTGGATTCCCTGGTTTATGCATGAGATTTTGGATCAGGACCATATGTAAAATAGGGATTGGATTTATATTGTGTTAAAATAAGTTTTGCAAAATATAATAATGAGGCATATTTGGACAATCTTGTAACATATCATAGTTCTAGGTTCCTACTATGTAACTTGATGTTGATAGCCACTCCAAAATTGCCAGTCTCAATTTTTTTTGCAGTGCTTTATGCTTATAGTTACATTTTTAAGAATTGCTAATTTTGTGCTAATTTTATAAATATCCCTGGTTAGAGCAATTAAACATCGTGATATAGCTTTTAGTTTTCTACTATCGGTTCCCTCCCTACAACTTTTCAGCTAAAATGAAAATTACCATAATTGTTTCACAAGAAAATGAAGTTTTCTTGAACGGTGTTATCTGTCGACATTACTTGTTTCCTTATCTCAGAACAAATTTAGTGATTCTCTGTCCAGCATCATATTCAGCAATTATTTCCACCGAAACATTGCAACCAATATTGCTCAGTTATAACATGTATAATATTTTATGGTCTTCTAACTTTACAGGGAAGAGGTATTCTATAATATCAATTACATTTACGAAAAGTGTAAGCCAACACTACACATGTCAGCGTCAAAGCGCACCCCTTTTCAAGATATCACCAACGGCCAGAATCAAGGTGATTAACAATGACTGATGCTTTCAACTCTCTTATTATTATTTCGACATATAGTAAATTGTGTCATGACTGCAGATCCTAAAGAGGCCAAAAGGCAGAGAAACCGAGAGTATTATGCAAAAAATAAAGATGAAATTGCAAAACGCCGGCGCCAAGCACGAGAACTTAAAAAACAAGTTCCTTCAACGGATGCAAACATAAACGAGAACACAGTATGTCATACACCAGATCCTCCACAATCCGGAGTCAGCCAGCTGCAATACAAAACACAAGGTCATATGTTCTTTACTCACGCATATATGTGGCATATTTTTTGAATGCAAATACTGAATTATCATCTACAATGAATTTTGTAGACATGGCTCCACTTGTTCAACATACCTATGCATCTCAATGCTCGGAACCGGAACCATCACAATTCTATGCAGACGGTTCACCAAACCATATACGTGGTAATATAATCTGTCATGCCATTTTTTGCATTTTTGAACGTAATCTTCAAAATCTTCTAACAATGTTTGATGTTCACATGTTTTCAAGCTGTTCTGGGCTGCAGTAATGCTTCTCTTGATCAATCGTCAACATCTACCTTGCAATATGATGGCTGTGACTCGGGTACTGGCCTATCAAACACACATCGAGGTCAAAAAAATCAAAGTGCTAAAAGTTGGTACGCTAAATTGTCTGACGAGAAAAAAGCTGACTATATACAGAGGCAGCGGTTAGCTCGCCATCGAAAGAATGCTGCAACTCGGACTGCTCTTAATCATGCAGAAGTATCTCCGATGCAAATTACCCCATTGAGCCCCGTAACTATGACACTTGCAAATGGTACATAAACCTCTATTCAGAAAATTTTGCAAAATATACATAGCGTAACTGTTTCATGCGAGCTTCATTTCATCTGTATCATCCTATTTTCTACTTCAGGTAGCAGGGATACTGCCACGCAATGCAGCGACTCAAGAATGCTTGACGGAGATCATAGTGATTGGCTACACAGTAATTTGACTTTCATCTCTCATGTGAAATCTGGACAAGATCTGCAAAATGGATCCACATCTGCAAGAGGACATGGACAAAAGAGCTTCGCTGAAAAAGTGAATATTGCAGCAAGAAACGACAGCGTGATTCTTCTGATCAGAAACGACAACGTGAAAGGGATCGGTACTCATCAATGACAGATGGTGAGAAGGAAATATGCTTGAGCAAAAAAAGGGAGTATAAGAAATTAGTCCGGGAAAATTCTTCCCCCTTGATCACCTCACATTGCACACGTGACATGCAAGCACAACCATGTAAAACTAACCTAACAGGTACTGCTGGCCACATGCATATAGTGTATTAATAGCATGTAATTCTAATTGTGTCAAATAATTGCAGTTCACAGATCTGATATTTAACTAATATTTATGCAATTTGATGCAGACCGAGTTGACACAAACAACGATGATGAGTCCGATCCTGCAGGCATTTTAGAGCCATTTGAACAAGGTGCTACATTGGAAGGTAAATTAAATAATCACGTTGTCTATGTACAAATGTGAGGTGTATCAAGCATTATTGAGACAATTCAACACAACTTGCTCTTAGATAACTTGGACACATTAAAAGAGAAAACAACAATGCATGATGATGATGATGATGATGATGATGAGTGCAGGATTTTTAGTGGTACAGGTAACTAATACAAATCACTGAATACCATTATTGCAGTCCAATATGTCTTTTGGCGCCTACTTTATTCCTACTTATTTTGTCTTGGCAGGCGATGTGTTTGATTCCTACCGAGTGACAAATGGTGTTTCCACAACTAACCAGATTGATGATCCTTATGACTACGTGTACCACAATCTACCAAGGAAGCATCATGCTTTGAAGCCAGTAAAAGACTGCGAACATTGTGGAGCAATGAGGATCCAATATGAGGGTCCTGCTTTCTGTTGCAGAAAAGGGAAGGTGAAGATAGCCACCCCTGAAGTTCCTCAGGAGTTACGACGGTTGTTTACAAGTCAGGTTGATGAGGATGCAAAATATTTCAGAAAGCACATAAGATATTTCAATAGCCACTTCTCCTTCACTAGCCTTGGAGTCACCCTGGATAAGACGGTCAGCACTGCGTCAAAAACTGGGGTGTATACATTTCGTGCACAAGGGGCATTGTATTATAAGATGGACGATCTGGTGCCTGGCGGTCAAGGACCTAGACATCTCCAGCTCTACTTCTATGACACGGATGAAACCTTGGAACATAGAGTTAAGCGGTCTCCAGATCTTGATATCAATATCGTAAGGGCGATTTTGAAGATACTGGAGGATAACCCGTATGTGCAAACCTTTAAGAGCATTGGATCTGTTCCGAACCTGGACGAATATAGGATATCACTTAATACAGATATAAGGCTGGACCAACGAAGGTACAATGCACCCACAGCTTCCCAGGTGGCCGCGATGTGGGTTGAGGGGAGTGACCCACAAAATACCTTTGATAGGCAAGTTGTGGTGTATGGAAAAGGGGACCGTCCTATATTTATTAGAGCTTACTATGGTTGCTATGATCCTTTGGCGTATCCATTATTCTTCCCGAGAGGGGAGACGGGATGGAATCGTTGGATGCCATATGAGAAACCACCTAAAGTTGCAAAATCAAAGAACCAGGATGACACACCTAAGGTCGCTCATGGTGAGAACCAGAATGACAACGAGCATGAACACTTGCAAGGTCTACATCAGAGTTCAAATGTACAGCTGGAAGAAAACACGGATGAGGTAGAAGAAAACACAGATGAGGTAGAAGAAAACACAGATGAGGTAACAGGTAATTATCCCCGTGCTGACAAACGTGTTTCATATTTTATTCATTGTTAGTGGAGATCAACGATTAATCATTTATTGATCCATCTTGCAGATGATGAAGAGGATCAGGATGATGATGACACTGGAGGTAAACGAAAATTTGTCAGCGCCAGGGAGTATTACTGCTTCAAGCTACAAGTCAGAAAAGGACTCTTTAATATTATATTGTTCGGTGCACGCCAATTCCAGCAATGGGCTGTTGACATGTACATCAAGATGGAGACAATGAGACTTGATTTCTTCTCCAAGCCTAAAAATCAAAAGCGCATTCGTGCAGAACTATACCAGGTACCACAACGTTCTCCAATAATTATGATTTCTAGGTTATATCACACATGAATATACTGAGCATGATGTTTTGATTGATTTGTTTCTTAAGGGTGTTGTTGACGTTATTGATGCTGGCGAGACACGTGGTTCTGAGGTTGGAAAGAGAATCGTGCTACCACGGACTTTTCCGGGAGGTGATCGAGACATGCAACGAAGATTCCTTGATGCGATGGCGATAGTACAGCGGTTTGGGAAGCCGGATTACTTCATCACGATGACTTGCAACCCACACTGGGAGGAGATTACATCCAGACTTGAACCCGGGCAGACGCCACAAGACCGTCCAGACCTTGTGGCAAGAATATACAGGGCGAAGTTGCGAAGTATGAAAGATCTCTTAATCAAGAAACAGTACTTTGGTGAGGTTGTTGCATATGTCCATGTTACTGAGTTTCAGAAGAGGGGGCTGCCACATGAGCACATGCTTTTGATCATGTGATCGGATAGCAAGCTAACAAATCCAGACGGGTACGACAAGGTGATATCTGCAGAAATTCCTGAGAAGGACAGGTACCCTCTATTGCATGCTTTGGTGGTGAAGCATATGCTCCACGGACCATGTGGTGCTCTCAAGAAAAATTGTCCTTGCATGATAGATGGTGAATGTCGATTTCGCTATCCTCGGCAGTTCTGTGATGCTACGGAGCAAGGAAAGGACTCATATCCTATCTATAGGAGGAGGCATGATGGTCGCCGTGTGAAGGTCAGAGGAGCTGAGCTGGATAATAGGTGGGTTGTCCCATACAACCCTGGTCTCCTTATGCTGTATAATTGTCACATCAATGTTGAAGCTTGCTCTAGCATCAAGGCAGTGAAATATTTATTCAAATACATCTATAAAGGACATGATCGTGCTTCATTCTCAGTTGATCCAGCAGCAGATACAGATGGTGGAGTAATCAATGAGATTAAACAGTATAGAGATGCTAGATTCGTGGGGCCACCGGAGTCTATCCACAGGATTTGCGCTTTTCCAATGTACGGTGTCTCTCCCTCTGTTCTCCAACTTCAACTTCATTTGGAAAATATGCAGTCTGTCACATTCAAGGAGGGTGATAATCTAGAGGATGTTATCAGTCGGGATTCTTCTTCCAACACCATGCTCACTCAATATTTCAAGATGAACAAGGTGGACCCTTATGCGAGGAACTTCTTGTACAAAGAGTTCCCAGAATTTTATCGTTGGATTAAGGGTAAGAAGATATGGCAGATAAGAAAACTAAAGGGCCGGGGGCAGATTGGGAGAATTGTGTATGCAAATCCTGCTGAAGGTGAAAGGTACTTCCTAAGAATACTTATGAATCATGTTCGAGGTGCAACATCATATGAAAATTTGAAGACTGTGTATGGCAAGTTGTGCGCGTCTTTCAGAGAAGCGTGTGAGAAAAGAGGTCTGATAGAGACCGACAAGTCACTTGATGACTGCTTGACTGAGTCTGCTACTTTCCAAATGCCACGTGCTCTAAGAAGGCTATTTGCAACTATTCTGGTGTTTTGTGAGGCTACAAACATCCGATCATTGTGGGAGAAGCACCTCGAATCAATGTCTGAGGACTACCTTCGGAACCATCCCAACAAGGCCGCAGTAGAGCAGATGGTCCTTAGAGACATTAGGGATCTGGTGCATTCGATGGGGAAGGATATTGGCAGTTATGGCCTCCCAGATTTGGATCCGGTAGATGATGGGTGTTCAAGTGGTTACTCGAGAGAGGTTCAAGAGGAGATGTCGATCATTCCGGACAAAAAAGATATAAATTTGTTTACATCTCTTAACACTGAGCAACGCGCTGGTTTTGATGAAATACTCTCTCACATCGTCGACAAAAGGAGCCAGGTATTCTTTGTTGATGGTCCAGGTGGCACGGGAAAGACCTATTTGTACAAAGCACTTCTTGCTAAGGTTCGTTCACTAGGACAAATAGCTATTGCAACAGCGACATCTGGTATAGCGGCATCCATCATGCCTGGTGGACGCACCGCCCACTCAAGGTTCAAAATTCCAATTAAACTCACAGATAGCAGCATGTGCAATTTCACCAAGCAAAGTGGTACTGCAGATCTGCTCCGCAAGGCATCTTTGATAATTTGGGACGAAGTAGCCATGACAAAGCGTCAAACAGTTGAGACACTTGATAGGTCCCTACAAGACATCATGGGATGTGCTTTGCCTTTTGGTGGGAAGGTTGTGGTGTTTGGAGGAGATTTTAGGCAGGTCCTTCCAGTGGTGACGCGTGGGACAAGAGCGCAGATCACTGACGCCACGCTACGGAGATCTCATTTATGGGAGAAGATTAGAAAGATACGCCTCACGCGTAATATGAGGGCACAAACTGACCCGTGGTTCTCCAGTTACCTCTTGAGAATTGGGAATGGAACAGAAGAGACGATCGGTGGCGATTATGTGCGTCTTCCGGATGACATTGTTATACCTTACACTTCTACAGAAGAACCAGTGAACAAGCTTATTGAAGATGTCTTCCCATCGCTTCATGAAAACACCGCATCTGGATCCTACATGAGCTCACGTGCCATTCTATCAACCAAGAATGAACATGTGGACAATCTAAATACAAAGATGATTGAAAGGTTTCCTGGAAATGAAAAGGTATATTATAGCTTTGACTATGTCGAGGATGATGCACGCAATAACTACCCAATTGACTATCTAAACTCCATAACTCCAAATGGCCTGCCCCCGCATCTTCTGAAACTCAAAGTCAATTGTCCTGTCATTCTTCTCCGAAATCTTGATCCTCACAACGGGTTGTGCAATGGAAAAAGATTGATGATTAGAGCATTTCAAGATAATGCAATTGATGCAGAGATTGTTGGTGGACAACATGCTGGAGATAGAGTGTTTATACCGAGGATCCCTTTGTCGCCTTCGGATGATATTTCACTTCTGTTCAAATTCAAGAGGAAACAGTTCCCCATACGGTTGAGTTTTGCTATGACCATCAACAAAGCCCAGGGGCAAACCATTCCAACTGTTGGTATTTACCTCCCTGAGCCTGTATTCTCGCATGGCCAGCTTTATGTTGCACTGTCGAGGGGTGTGTCAAGGCATACCACTCGGATTTTGGCCAAGCCAAATAATGACATAGATCCCACCGGAAAAAGCACGAAGAACATTGTGTACAGGGATGTCTTGGAGGGATGAAACAGGTTTGTTCTTCCTTCGGTCCGGTCAATTATTATTAGTATTCAATGTTCCTACTGCATCTATTGAACATATCATTTTGATATCGCTCATTTATCATATTCTGATATAAGCATTTTGATATCGCTCATTTATCATATTCTCATTTCTATAACTTGGTCTATGCAAGTTGTAGTTGTTCTCTGAATAATTTTCAGCACGGAAAAATAAAGATGTGTGCATCTCCGTACATATATGCATATCATATATATGTGATCTTATAATTCAGACCAGAGTCATAGAAATAATATGGTGTATGTAAGCTCTCTGGAAGGAATTTTTTGTTTCTTGAAATAAGTTATCTCTGAACATAATAGAGAACCTATAGTATTTATGGCCAATTCTGTTCTTCTCTATGAATTGCACAGGTCTTGCCTCTTTCGAAAAAGAAACGTCTACACTTGACATTTTCATCTAAATTTGTTGCTCGAACTTCCTAGCATCGGATCAGTATGTGACATTGAATGTGCTCCATTATTAAATCGAAAAACTCAGTTTCTTCCACATTTTTCTGAATGCATCACTTGGCGACATTTTTGCTCATTATGTGGATGCATGGAGGTCATGATACTCTGAATTATCACAGGGTAGTAGCATCATGCAGTAACACTTGGGCAAGCCAGTTAACAACCACTTTTTTTTGTAGGCAAACGTTAAACTGAAGTGCTACAGTTCTTAGTGCGGTGCTTGGGATTTGGCCTGTACGATTTGTCAAAATAGAAGAAGAGGTGAAACAGATAGAAGGCTACCAGTTAGATGTATCAAGTCTTCATTCATTTCAGTAATCTGGACTCCTGATATTTTCATCCTGTAGCTGATCTTAATGAAATTGTAGGGAAGGTCAGAAGGAACTGGGAGAACAACAACAATCAAAACAACGGGGTGGGATGCAGTAGTATCTTGTTTGTTCTTGATTTCTTTTGGAAAGATCACCATTGAGACTGGCGGGTGGATATTTGAGCAACTCATGTTAGCACTATATATTGTGTTCTTCTGAACAAAGTGTGAGCTATTGTTGGATTTTTTTCCAGTACAGAATTACAAGTACAGTTAAAAAATCATGATGAGTAATACAATCAAATATCTGTTCTTGATGTAAGCCTAGGGTTCATTGTATTCACTCAGTGCAAGGGAATCTTTGGGCCTTTTTAAATTATGATCCCTCCTTTTTTTTCGCAAAAATTTAAGTTCCCATCTGGCATAGTTGAATCCTGAATTTGTAAAATGAAGAGGGCTTATGTGGAGCGTCATTTTTCTTAAGCTAATTTATCTAATTTTGCACCGAACTGAGTAGAAAATGCATTCACTCTTCTTGTTAAGATCACAACTTATTGCATGTTAGTTTCTTAGTTTGGGTAGCAAACTAAATATATTAACATGTCACGACTGTGACATCGTAATTTGGGTGAATATAATAGACTTTCCGATTTTCAGTTTTTTGAGCACGTAATTTGGTTTCAGATCTGTAGCAAAGCATGAGCATTTTGCTGAACCGGATTCTTGATGTGTACACTTCGAGGTAAGGAACTTGATGGTAGAATGACATCCGTCCTGCCAATTTTTGACGGTACCCTAGCCTGTGAAGAAAGCGATTCTAATTATTGACGCTTTGTTAAAAGTGACCATAATGTTTTTTTGTGATACAACCACAAAAAATCTGCATGTGTTTGCTAAAAAAGCACGTTCAAAAAATCTGCATGGTGAGTCTGCTTATCTACTCGGCGATCAGCTGTTATCTGCAGAACAGAACAATGCAGTTGTTGTGGCCTCCAACATGGAGGTTGTTCATCAATCAAGTAAGCTAATTACTTATGTACTCAAATTTAAATATTAAATCCAGATATGTTGACTTTATTGATTATTTTTTCAGAGTCTCTTGATAACACCAGTGCCACCACTGTCACATTTGAGCCATGCGCAAAATGCTCTCAGTTTAATATTCTCGAAGCCAAGGATTACAAACACACCAAGTATTTACTAATATGTTTTCTATAGTGTCTAAATATTTCTTTTGTTGTGTTTTAGGTGTTAGGCAACACGTCCGTGCTGAGACATCAATCCGGGAGCACGTGAAAAAATTGGTCTTATACAGAAGGGACATATATGAGGGTCAGATCGATGTCACTGAAGAACCTCCATCCAAGACATCAAAGCTTAATAATGGTGGATCTAATCGTTCCTCTGTGAAGGATCTATTTGGTTACATGACCCAGGGCGTAAAAAGATCGACTATGATGGATGAGCTAGATTAGCTCGAGAGTTCAAAATAATAATAAATAAAAAGTACAATGCTCTCCCTTCGTTTAGGGATGACCTGTTTAATACAGGCTTCAAGTATCATGTGTGCATGAAACAATGTTTATTTTCCGTGGTTTGATGATTTTGTTACTTTGAAGTTGCAATTTTTTAATGATATTATACTTCCCTGAATTGTTGATATATCTCATATATTACACGTACGAGGTGGCTATACTGAATTTTTCTTATATTTATCATACAACCTACTCATTTGCCTATTGTACGAAACTTTCTGAAATTTTGCATCTATGGACACATGTACTCAGTTTGTTGAAACTTACGCCTGCTTCATGTTCATAACTTCACATAGCACGGGTTAATCTTGCCTTCAGGTTTGCATGTATAAGACTGAATTTTGTTGTCTGGTAGTTGTTCTGAGAATGGACTGCATCTGGTACTTTGATGGATTTCCTTCCAATAAAGCATTACACGTGATGATATTTATCACCTAAGATTACACGTGCATTGCACGTGCACAATTACTAGTCTGGTAAACAACACAACATAGCAGAAAGAAAATTAGGACTATGGATATAAAAAATTACGATACATATACAAAAAAGAAGCGAACCTAACATGACAATGGAAACTCATAATCATGAAGAAAAAAATAGGAATGATACTGACATAAACACATAATACCAGAAATCCAAGAAGAAGGAAGAACGCCACCTGTGCATGTCGAGGGGGTAAATTTTCTTCTGTTTTCTTCCTCTTTCATTTTTATCCTGTTGGTAAGACAACCCTGTGCAACACCACTTTTCCCCTTCCTCCAATTCTGTACGAAGGTTACACGCCTCTACAATAGAATCGTACAAATGGACAAAATAATTACATTTGGCTATTCTGACTTCAACCTGAAGGTGCCTGCGATATTTAAGTACAATCACACCAAGAAAATTTGAATGAGACACACGCGCGCACACACACATTACGTGAAGCCCTCAAATGACAAAAAAAGGAGGGATCATAATTTAAAAAAGGAGGGATCATAATTTAAAAAGGCCATTTGTTAGAAGGGTTGGTCTAGGGAGCGCCCACGCGCTCGATGGGTGTATGCAGCAGACCTTTCTTTTCAATAAATTTTCTGTCCCCTCACGTACGGGTTCCACCAAATAGGAAAGGAAAAAAAATTCAACGCACAGCCGAGCGTTACGTCTCAGAAAAAGTCAATCCATCTCACATGTTATTCTTTGCGATTGTTTTCTCAAAATGCTATAACTTTTGAACCGTTCATCGGAATTACGATCCGTTTTAACTTTTGGAACCCTCGTGACGAGATCTTCAAATATAGATCTCATTTGCATATGTTCCGACGAAACTTTTTAAAGAGCAACTTTAATACACGACAAAACAACTTTAGTGCATGGCAAAGCAATTTTTGTGTGCAAGGAGGCAACTTTATTGTGCAACGAAAAAACAAAGGTTAAAAACGGTCGCAGGCAACTTGACAAGTGAGGTGGGCAACTTCTCGACGGGCACTAGTACTAAAGATGTTTTATCTGGCTTGATAGTTGCTTTGTCGCTCCCTAAAATTGCGCCATCAGACATAAAAGTTGTTCTGATAGACACCATAATTGATCTAGAGGGCATCAAGTTGCGCCATCAGACACTAAAGTTATTCTGACGGGCACCATAAATTGCACCATCAAGCACCGAAGTTGCGATGTTAGACACTAGAATTGCACCATTCGACATTACAGTTGCTCTTTTGGGCACTAGAACTGCGCCGAGGAGCAGCAAAAAGTTGCTCCGACGGGCCAAAGTTGCTCTTTAGGGCACCAAACTTGCACCGCTAGGCAACAAAGGTGCTCCAAAGTTGCTCTATTGTAAACCAAAATTGCACCGTCAGGTACCAAAATTGTTCCTCCTAGCAGCAAAGTTGCTTTGTCGGGTTCTAAAGTTGCTCTTTAGAGCATCAAAGTTGCGCCGTCAAGCACCAAAGGTGCTCCAAAAGTTGCTCTGTTGTAAACCAATTTTTTTATTCCTGGCAGCAAAGTTGCTTTGTCGGTTCTAGAGTTGCTCTTTAGGGCATCAAAGTTGCGCTTTTGGTCCGCTTTGTCGGTTCTAGAGTTGCTCTTTAGGCAACATTAGTGCAGTGGTAGGCAACCTCGGTTCAACAGTACGCAACTTTGGTTCAATAGAAGGCAACTTTGCTCCAGCTTCGATGAAGTGGTAGGCAACTTCATTGCAGTGGTAGGAAAATTCGCATCAATATTAGGCAAATTCAGTGTAGCGGTAGGCAACTTCGGATCATCGGTAGGAAACTTCGGTGCGCATCGGTAGGCACCGGTAGGCTATAGAGGCATCGACGAGCATGACAACCTAGCCCTTGCCACCAACAAAGTCCACATACAGAGCCCAGGTTTCAACGATGCCGTAGTGGTCCCCTGTTATGTTCCACATCAGCAACTGTAGGAAAAATCGGAATAGAACTAGGAAACTTCGATGCATCGTTAGGTAACTCAGCACTTGGCAACTTTGGTGCAATAATAAACAACATCGATGCATCGGTAGGTACACAACATTATTTCGTCGGTAGGCAAAATCGCAATAGAACTACTCAACTTCGATGCATCGTTTGCCTAGTGTCACCGCAGGAACCAACAAAAGTTGCCCCATCGCACACTACAATTGCGCTGTCATGCATCAGCGGGAACCAAATTTGCTATAACGGGCACCAAAGTTTCTCTGTCGGGCACCAAAGTTGCTTTGTTGGGTTCCAAAGTTGCTCTGTAGGACAACAAAATTGCGTCGTGAGGCACCAAGGGTTTTCTATGAAAGTTGTCGGGTCGTACCCATGATATGTCGGCTACAAAGGTGTGCACCAGAATTGCACTGTCGGGCACGAAAGTTGCTCTGCCGTGCACCAAAGTTGCTTGGTCTAACCCCAAATTTGCTTTCTTGTCCCCCAAAGTTGTGTCGTCGGACACCAATGTTGCCCTATTAGGTATTGTCGTGCACTAGAATTGTGCCACCGGACACTAAAATTACAGTGTCAGGAACAAAACTTGCTTTTCCGAACGCACACCAAAATTACTGGGGGTGAGCTGCTTTTATGCCATGCAATGTAAAAAATTCACAGCCAAGATCCAGCATGAGGCAAGATCCAACGGCTGAGAAGTGCTAAACTCTGTGAGACCCCCATGGGGGCATCTATTATACCTTTTAGATTAGGCAAACAATGTGAAAAAGAACAATTTGCCGTACATGTGGGACCTACTACGGATATCTGCTTCCTCCCATCATCTTTTTTCCATTATCGATTTACATGAAACACTTGACAAAAGTTTAAAAGATATCCGCGGTACTATCTGCAAAATCGTACGAAGACACAAGCCTCTAGCTTGTTTTGTGTAAATCTAGGGGCCTTGAAGCAAAAACAACCAAAGAGATTCTTTTGATTTTTCTCTGTAACTGCCGTACCAGCGACCGAGCCGGGCGCTCCGCATTCTGGGCACTAGGAGGAACAGCGGCCGATTTTACCCGCAGTCTGGGTGGTGTTGAAGATCTTGTACAGCGGCGGAACGGGGGTGCAGCTTCTCCCATCGTCGGGAGTCGGCGAAGGAGCTCCAGCGATGGGGTGGTCTGCGGAGAATCGTCGATGGGATCTCGCGCCGGTACAGGGATGGATGGCAGGGGAAGGGAGCTCGTCGGCCAACGTGGGGACGTGGGGCGGCTCGCTGCAGGTTGTTCCACTAGTGGAAAACAGGGTTTTCGTGCAAGTCTTTTATCGCGAGCGCGTCTGGAGCCGCGACAAATGGTCTGGCCACGTCGTCCCGAAATCTTTTGGAGCTCTCCGGGCCTTTTGTCGCGGTCTTTTGTCGCGGGCCGTATCATGACCCGCGACAAAAGGGGTCTGAGGCGTTGCGCCGCCTGCTGGCACCCCTTTTGTCGCGGATCGTGGTACGGCCCGCGACAAAATGTCCAGGCCTATATATATACACACAGCCAGCCCCCACCTCCCTACATGTTTTTTCCTTGGTGGTGAAAGGTGTGGAGGTTTATGCTAGCTTTTTTTTTTCATGTGCACAAGAGGTGTTTGACGAAATGTTTGTGAGGATGCCACTTAATTTTATTTGATAAGATTTCTCCTTTTTTTTATCCTAAAAGGTTAGCAACTATTTTCTCGTATACATAGTCCGTACAATACTAATTTTAGCAAGGTGATTACATCTGATACATAATTGTACTTATGATGCAGATGAGTCATCCATGGATGTACGGTAACCGATGTGATCCCGCTTTCAGAGAGGGCGTGAAATCTTTCCTGCTTGTGGCCGAGGCCAACAAGTCGAAGCAAGGTTTTATGTGTTGTTCATGTCTGAAATGTAAGAATGAGAAGGATTACTCTTACTCAAGAGACATTAAAAGCCACCTGCTTCGGTTCGGATTCATGTCCAGCTATAATGTTTGGACCAAACACGGAGAAGAAGGGGTTATGATGGAAGACGGCGATGAAGAAGAAGATAACGATGACCCGTACCGATCTATGTTCTCTGAATACGATGATACCGCAATGGAAGACAATGAAGAAGGAGGTGAAGAACGGGCACCAGATGATCCTGTTGATGATGATCTTCGTCGGGCTATTTCTGATGCAAGGAGAGACTGTGGCACAGATAAGGAGAGGTTGCAGTTCGACAAGATGTTAGAGGACCACCACAAATTGTTATACCCAGGTTGTGAAGATGGGCAGAGAAAGCTGGGTAGCGTATTGGAATTGCTGAAATGGAAGGCAGAGGCCGATGTGACTGACTCGGGATTTGAAAAATTGCTGATAATATTAAAGAAGCTGCTTCCAAGAAATAACGAATTGCCCGCCAGTACGTATGAAGCAAAGAAGCTTCTCTGCCCTCTAGGATTAGATGTGCAGAAGATACATGCATGCATTAATGACTGTATCCTCTACCGCGGTGAGAAGTACGAGAATTTGAATAAATGCCCGATATGCGGTGCATTGCGGTATAAGATCAGAAGAGATGACCCTGATGATGTTGAGGGCGAGCCACCCAGGAAGAGGGTTCCTGCGAAGGTGATGTGGTATGCTCCCATAATACCACGGTTGAAACGTTTGTTCAGAAACAAAAAAACATGCCAAGTTGTTGCGATGGCACATGGAAGAACGTAAGAAAGACGCGATGTTGAGGCACCCCGCTGATGGTCGGCAGTGGAGAAACATCGGGAGAGAGTTCCCGGATATTGCAGGTGAGGCAAGGAACTTATGGTTTGGTCTAAGTACAGATGACATGGATCCTTTTAGGGAGCAGAGCTGCAGTCACAGCACCTGGCCCGTGACTCTATGTATCTACAACCTTCCTCCTTGGTTGTGCATGAAGCGGAAGTTCATTATGATGCCAGTGCTTATCCAAGGCCCAAAGCAACCCAGCAACGACATTGATGTGTACCTAAGGCCATTAGTTGATGAACTTTTGGAGTTGTGGGCCGAACTAGGTGTACGTGTGTGGGATGAGCACACCGAGCAAGAATTTGACCTACGAGCGTTGCTATTCGTAACCATCAATGATTGGCCTGCTCTTAGTAATATTTCAGGATAGACGAACAAGGGATACAATGCATGCACACACTGTTTAGATGAGACTGAAAGTACATATTTGGGAAAAAGTAGGAAAAATGTGTACCCGTACAATCGCCGTTTTCTTCCGCGCAGGCATGCATTAAGGAAAAAAGACAAGCATTTCAATGGCGAGGCAGAAAACCGTCCGAAGCCTGTCGCCCGTAGTGGTGCTGATGTATTTGACATGGTCAAGGATTTAAATGTTATCTTTGGAAAGGGTCCAGGCAGTCGACCTGTTCCGAAAGACGCTGACGGACACGCGCCCATGTGGAAGAAGAAATCTATTTTTTGGGAGCTAGAATATTGAAAAGTCCTGGAAGTCCGCTCTGCAATCGACGTGATGCACCTGACCAAGAATCTTTGTGTGAATATTCTAGGTTTTCTGGGCGTGTATGGGAAGAAAAAAGATACAACAGAAGCACAGGAGGACCAGGAACGTCATAAAGGACGAGACGGCAATCATCCAGGGCAGTTTGAAGGGCCTGCCAGCTACGCTCTTACCAAACAAGAGAAGGAAATCTTTTTTGAAGCACTATTCAATATCAAGGTTCCGTCTGGTTTCTCGTCGAATATAAAGAGAATAGTAAATATGAAGGAGAAAAAATTCCAGAACCTAAAGTCCCATGACTGCCACGTGCTTATGACACAATTGCTTCCGGTTGCATTGAGGGGACTTCTACCAGAAAATGTTCGACTAGCCATTGTGAAGATATGTGCATTCCTTAACGCAATTTCTCAGAAGGTAATGGATCCAAAAACTTTGTCAGGGTTACAGGTTGATGTGGATGTCTTGTCAGCTTCGAGTTGTTGTTCCTAACCGTGCTAGGCGAGAAGGAAGTATCTCAAAGGACTACGGAACAGAGGAGGTCATTGAGTTTTGTGTTGACTTTCTTCCTGACCTTAAGCCGATTGGTGTTCCTGAATCTCGGTATGAGGGGAGGCTGACTGGAAAAGGCACACTAGGAAGGAAAGCAACGGTGTGCAGGGACAAGCTTTCTTTCAATCAAGCACACTACATAGTTCTATACAATTCCAGCTTGGTGGCTCCGTACATCGATAAACACAAGAATGTTGTACGAGAAATAAACCCGGGCCAGCCCGAGTCCTTGATTACACGTGAACACATGAATACCTTTGGCAGTTGGTTGCAAAGACATCTCATGAGTGATACCACTGTTGGAGAGCAGCTGTACTTGTTGGCCAGGTTACCATCTTCAAACATATGTACATTCCAAGGGTACGAGATAAATAGGAATACATTTTACACGATCGCCCAAGATAAAAAGAGCACCAACCAAAATAGTGGTGTCCGCTTCGATGCAAAAGACGAGAATGGGCAGACCACCACATATTATGGGTACATAGAGGAGATATGGGAACTTGACTATGGACCCACTTTTAAGGTCCCTTTGTTTCGGTGCAAATGGGTGAAGCTCAGCGGTGTACAGGTAGACAATAAGTACGGTATGACAACAGTGGATCTCAACAATCTTGCTCACATGGACGAGCCATTCGTCCTAGCCAACGAGGTGGCTTAAGTTTTCTACGTGAAGGACATGTCTAGCAAATCGAGAAAAAGAAATCAACAAAAGAATACATCAACCGAGGAGCCAAAGCGCCACATAGTTCTTTCGGGGAAAAGAAACATCGTGGGAGTGGATGACAAGACAGACATGTCAGAAGATTATAATAAGTTTAAAGAAATTACGCCCTTCACGGTGAAAATTGACCCAAGCATCTTGCTAAATGATGAAGATTCTCCATGGCTACGGCGTAGAAGAAAACCACAGCACTAGATGGCGATGTTGGCGATATTTAAACCTGTAATGTAATAATGTATTCTTAATATATAGTTTCCAAGACTGTTGGAGGAGATGGAGTCATTCACGGGCTTGCAGGAAAAATTTCCGAGTCGGAACTTCCGAAGATGCCATAGGGCGTGTGCACCAAGGGCATCTTCGAGAAGTTCCGCCACGGGAGATTTCCCAACCCTTTCCTCCATCCATGGGGATGAAACTCTCCCTACATATGTTGGCTTGTTGAGTTGCTTGCCATGGCGTATCGATGCTCCTTTTATAGGCACGGCGCCGCTTCTACTTTGTCTTGTTCCTCCGACAGGGCGTCGTGCGCTACATGCTTTATCTCATCGAGCAGTGCGTTCACCCACGCGTCCTTATCCTGCCGTCATCTTTAGTCTCGGTTGCACCCACCACCCGGTACTAAAGGTTACCCACGCGTCCTTATCCCACCGACAGTTTTGTTAGATGACACAAAAACCACTTTTAGTCCCGGTTGTACCCACCAGCCGGGACTAATGGTTGCCCGCAAATCAGCCACCCCCCAGATAAGGCCCTCCCAGATAAGCCTCCCCCAGATAAGGCCCCCCATCTTTTGTCCCGGTATGAGCCCCCACCCGGGATGAATGTTTCCCGCGCCACTGCGTTCCCGCCTATTTTCTTCCCGCGCTTTCCACCGCTTCCCGCCTCCGTCTTCTCGCCATTTTTTCACTATATATATGTAGGCTTGGCCTCCATTTACATATCACATCTAGACTCATATCTGCAAACCTCATCACTCTCTCCCATGGCTTCCATCGTATCTCTAACCCCCCGGGAGGCGGAGGCGCTTTGCGCCTCGAACTACCCCTGCCCGCCGGGCTACCGCGTCCCGACCAGCTGGTTGCTGAGCGTCGGAGGCGTACCGGTCCCTCCTGTCCCTCTAGGTGTGGCGCGCGAGATGGCCATCACGAACCACTACTACTTCGAGCTCACGCCAGAGCAGCGGAGGAATCCCTAGTGGCATCCCGACTACAGCCCGAATCGGGACAGCTTCTTCATCAATCGGCGTGAGAGTGCGCTTGCCAGGCACGAGGAGGACGGCCCGCCTCCTTCGAACTTCAACGAGGCCGGCCGTCGGCTGTGGTGGCGCGGCCGGACTCTCCAGAGCGTCATGGCCTACCGTGGCCCCCGCCTGCGCTACCCTCAGTCCCAGCCCACGCGTGCTCACCCGCCGAGGTTCGACTACCGCGACCCCGATGCCAGCGACGACGACGTCGGCGACTACGATGACTACAGTGGCGACGTTTATAGGGCTAGGAACGAGTATGACTGAATGACTCCAACATTCGAATCTGTCCATGTATCTTAATTTTCAGTTGAGCTATGTACTTTAATTCCAGTTCAATCGTAATAAAATTTTATTCCCGCCCTTTTCCTCCCGCGCGGCGTCGTGGCGGGAAACTTTCTCATCATCAGGATGAAGCCACCGACAACGACTTTATTGAAAACAACCGACACTGACTTTATTGAACTAAAACAACCGACAACGACTTTATAAACTAAATTTAAACTAAAACAACCGACAACGAATTTATTGAAAGTACAATTAAAATAGATAAATGACTAGTCTAGTCTCTACTCGTCGTCGGAGGTTGTCTCCGTCCAAATGTCGTCCCACCGAGGGTCGTTTTCGGCCCAAGTTGTATTCGGGTTGTCGAGCTCGAACTCGGCGACGGCCCGATGGTGGCGCCTATTGGACCTGCGTTGTGCCCTGAGGTCAGCGAAGAATGCGTCGGTGTTGTCGACGTCGTTGGGAAACTGCGCCCTCCACTGGCGCATCAACTCCTCGTCGTGCTCGACGATGGCGATCCGGTGCTGCACCTGGCGGTGCCAGCGACGGTCCTCGTCGTGGACGCCAAAATCTCCACGCGGCCGCGTCGTAAGCGTGCGCCGCCAGCTCCGGCGTGTTGTACGTACCGAGGGTGAGGCGGAAGCCACCGGCGCGTATCTCGGCGTAGAACCTACCGCTCGGACGCGCTCGGACGCCACGGAAACCGGACGACCCGCGACGGCGCGGCGGCATCACGGAGATGAGTGAGCGGAGGCGGCGGCGATGTGTGATTGCGCGCGCACGCAGCGCTTTATGTAGCGCACGCGGGGCATGGCACGTGTAAGCCGCGGCTACACGTCGCACGCTGGCGGCGGCGGGGCGAGGCACGTGGAAGCGGCGGCGACACGTGGCACGGGGAAGCGACACGTGTGGCACGGCGGCGGTGCAAAGTAGAAAAGAAACAGAAACGGGGCTGATCCGAGGCCTTTTTCATCCAACGGCTCCAGGCCGTTGGATTAAAACGGCCGGAGCCATTGGATGCTAAGTCCCACGGATCAGCCTCTTTTGTCGCGGGTCGTGGCACGGCCCGCGACAAAAGGGGTCTGGCTATAAAAGGCGCCGCGCGTCGCGGGCGGACGCACGACCTGCGACGCCTGGAGGAGAAACCCTACTGAAGCGCCGCCAGGCTGCCCAAATATCCGCCGCCGCCGACGACACCGCCGCGCCTGGAGCTCCTCTGCCACCGCGCCGCCTAGAGCCTCAGCTGCCGCCGCGTCGCGCCACCTCGAGGCTCCTCGGGTGCGCCTCCTCTCTGCCTCAATCGAGGTCCTCCGGCGGCGCCGCCGCCGCGCCTGCGTCGCCGCCGCCTCGTCACCTAGGCCGCCGCGCGCCTGGAGCCGCCGCCTCGGCCGCCGCCAGTAGGTAGCGCCGCCAGCCAGCAGGCAGTACCGGTGCCGCCGCCGCTCGGCCGTTTTTTTGTTATTTTTTAGTTTTTTCGCTAATTAGTTTTATGTATAGGATTAATTTTATGTATAGGGTTAGTTAGTTAGTTAGTTAGTTTTATTTATATAGTTTTATGTATAGGGTTAGTTAGTTTGTTAATTAGTTAATTAGTTTTAGATTTTTTAGTTTTTTAGTTAATTAGTTTTATGTATAGGTTAATTAGTTTTATGTATAGGGTTAATTAGTTTTATGTGTTTAGTTAGTTAGTTAGTATATGTATTTATAGTGTAGTTTTTTTTATAGTTAATTAGTTCATGTATTTAGTTAGTTAGTTTATATAGTTAATTAGTATATGTATTTAGTAATTTAGTTTAAGTTTTAATTAGTTCAAGTTTTAGTTTAAGTTTTTTTGTATATAGTTTTTTTTTGTATATAGTTATTATTTTTTGTAAGTATTTGTAGTTAGTTAATTAGTTAGGTATTTGTAGTTTTGTAATTAGTTTTAGTTTAGTATTTTAGTTCAAGTTTTAGTTTCCGATTGAATTTTTGATTCCGATAAGATAGACCCGACGCCGACACCGGCCCTCTCCCTCTCGCAAACACCCGTCGCCGACACCCTCTCCCTCTCGCAAACAATCGACGCCGATACCCTCTCCCTCTCGCAAACACCCGTCGCCGACACCCTCTCCCTCTCGCAAACAACCGACGCCGATACCCTCTCCCTCTCGCAAACACCCGTCGCCGACACCCTCTCCCTCTCGCAAACACCCGTCGCCGACACCCTCTCCCTCTCGCAAACAACCGACACCCTCTCCCTCTCGTAAACACCCGTCGCCGACCCCCTCTCCCTATCGCAAACAACCTCTACCTCACGCTGCGCGAACTAGGCCCCGCGCCCTCTTCTCCCTGCCTCACGTCGCCTTCCCCTCCTTGAGCCTACCCCATCCGTGGTTAGGGTTAGGGTTTGGTTAGTGTTTGGTTAGGGTTAGGGTTTGGTTAGGGTTAGACCATGTACTTATCGATTTAATTTTTTGCAGAAACAATGGATCCATTTGAATTCCATCGAGACTTGAAACAGGAAGACATAGTCGAGGATATAATCCGCGAAGCCGATCTAGACGGCGACCGAGAAGCCGATGGCTCCACTGATGAAGAAGTCGACCGAGAAGCCGACGGCTCCGGTGATGGAGAAGCCGATGGCTCCGGTGATGGAGAAGCCGAGTGCTCCGGTGATGGCGAGGTATACGATCACTAGAGGCATTAGTGGAATTCTATATGTACATATGTATATAAATTAATTAATTTTTATTCTCTTAGGCCTCCCAAGATAAGTTGGAGAAACAAGGCCCGGCAAAGAAGTTGGGCAAAAATGACCACTGGACAATTACATCTATATCACCTAAAGCCAACCGATGACACCCGCAAGTGCCGCAACAAAATTTAAAAATCAGTGCGGAGTTCTGGTTAGGGATCGCATCCCGATCACTGTTAGAGAATGGAACAAGAGTAAGAAGGTGCCCGAAAGTGAGGTTGCCGATAGGTACAAACGCTCGCTTTTTGATGACCTCATGGCACATTTCACCTTGCCAGAATTGGGATCGCAGACTGAGATGGACAAGCAGAGGGAGCTAGTGAAGAAGTGGACTCTTCAGAAGATGGGGGAACTTTTCCGGGCGTGGAAGAACCGGTTATGGGCAACTTATGAGGACGAGAAGAAGCCTCCAAAATTCGAAGGCTATCTATCGAAGCAGGAGCATAACTGGGAAGAATTTGTGAAGTACAAGAGCTCAGAGGATGCTGTGGCACTGTCAAAGAAAAACAAGAAGAATGCAAGCGAAAAGACACATCACCATCAAACGGGGCGAGGGGGCTACCAAGTAGCCATGCCTAAGTGGGACGCACAAGAGGCTGAGATGCAGCGGAATGGGATCATTCCAGAACCCATCCGAGAAAACTGGGACTTGAGGGCTCGAAATTGGTTCCTTGCGCATGGCTGTGAGTATGACATGAAGACAGGGGACTTTGTTGAAAGTGACAGCAAGGTTAAGATACCTAGGGAAAAATGGCTTAAAGTGACGGCAGATATTAAATCGGGAAAATTAAAGTTTGCTCCCGATAGAGAGAAAGACTTGCTGACGCTTGTCCTCGGTAATCCTGAAAAGGGAGGACGAACAAGAGGCTTCGGCCCTAGTATTCCGTGGTCGCTTGGGTTTCCGGACGACGCGGAGACTTATAGAAGCCGAGCGAGGGCAAAACAACGCCAGCTGGAGGTGCAGAATGACCGGATGGCCGAGTTCCAACGCCAACTTGACCAGCAGCAGCGGGAGATTCAGCAGTAGCAGCGGCAGATTAATGAACTTAGAGGACAGCGCGAGCCAGACAATACCGCCGGCATATCTCAGCGGCGAAGCAGCAGCGTGGCCGACTCGGAGGCCTCGCCTAGCTACTCCGTGGATGGAATCAAGGAGCAAACACCTTGTGATCTCCGTGAGGTGTTCAGGAACATATCTCTTAAGGTGGCGGTCGGCTATGTTTTACCTGCATTAGGACCTGAAGGTGAGCCGGCACTATGGCGTAGCAATGAGATTCCAGCTGGCTATGCTCGTGTCGGGGTGGATTCAGTTGTACCGACGTTTGAGTCATTGCAGCTTGAAATCCCGGGAGGTGAAGGTCAGGTTACACTCGGAGACGTACTGGGTAAAATCATTCTTTGGGAGAAGAAAAACATCAGGCTTCCAGGCTGGGTACCCCCTACTAGTCGTCCCAGGTCACCATCACCTCCTCCAAGTGATCGCAGGCCACCATCACCTCCTCCGACTGGTCACATGTCGCCACCATCACCCCATGGGTACGACCACCACATCCCTAGTCCATCTCCATCTCCAGCGCCGCCGCCTGCGCCCACTAAGACTCGGCATGCACCCAAGCGGAAGCGTTTCAAGAGTCCTGTCCGCAAGCTGTCGCCCCTCCCAACAATACCAAAGGTTCCTCCCCCCCGTCCTTACGATCTTACTATCGAGGAAAATGAGGCCGTTGCAAAGAAGAAACTGTATGAACATTTTCATAAGGAAAAACCCCCAGTGCCAGCGTCATACACCGAGAAGCAAAAAGCATATGCTCTTAATTTTCTGAACACACCATCGCAATATGACTTACACGAGAAGAAGGATGACTATACACGCACACTTGCGAGGGTAATTGAGAAGAAGGATACTGCTAAGAAGGATAGTGCTAGCACGGGCAAATCATCAACTACAAGTGTAGCCGGGAATAAATCAAGTTCAACAAGTGCACCCCTCAAGGCCAAGCAAGCAGCGACAACAAGCAGAAAAAGAAAGGAAGTTCCCCAGCTCGGAGAACAGACCAAACAATCGATCCCACCACTCAAAGTGTTAGATGTTCCCTCGGTGTACCAGGAACTTGGTGGTTTCGATATGGAAGAAGCTATGGCGCTAGCGGCTCAAGTTGGCTGTACCGTGGAGGAATTGCTGAGTGCCCGTGATGCAGTACTACCCATTGCTGATATAGCTCCTAAATTTGTCTACGGGGCCGACTTGGTCAGCAAAGAGCGGCTGCATCAACTGCCAACGCATATGCGGAATTTGCATCAGTGGTACCTTGATGCGTGCAAGGTGGACCAAAGATACATCGTGACGAATATCCCAGAAAAATATTACTTCCGAAGGGAGGATCTCCATATTGAGATTTCCGAACTCTGGCAGTTATTCAATTTTGAGGCCCTCGACAAATCTCTCATGAGTTGCTATTGCTTGTAAGTTGTTAACTACACATAAGTTCCTGTTCATTCAGTTGTTCCTGTTCATTGCATATACTCATTATATCTTATGTGCTCTCTTATGCAGACTGAAGATCAGTGAATGCAGAAGTAATAAGATAATCAATATTGGGTTTGTTGACCCAGATAAAGTACATCATGACACGGTAAGGGATAAACCCGTCGAAACGGGGGGAAACCTACTAAGGTTTATAGGGGAGCAACATTTCTGTGATTCAATACTATTTCCTTACAACTACAGGTGAGAGTCTTACTGATCTGTTGTGCACATTCAATTTTTCTTACTCGATGTTAAGTGTAATTCATGACGTATATATATATATATATATATATATATATATATATATATATATATATATATATATATATATATATATATATATATATATATATATAAACATGTGCAGTTTCCACTGGATTCTGCTAGACATTCAAGTTGATAAGGGAATAGTTGAAGTAAGAGACCCATTGAGTAGAGGCCTAGAAGGGTTCCACGACTTCCAGAAGTTGCTCCAGAGGTAATTTCAATCATTGCCGCGCTTTATCTTTCGTGAGATATCAATTAATTATCCATTCATTCAATCATTATTTTGCCTGGCAGGGTTTGGAGAGTTTTCAAGAAGAATACTGCGGGTAATTTCGCAGAGAAGCTAACATTTACTCCTGTACCGTGCGCCCAGCAGCCATAGGGGACGAATCTATGTGGATACTACGTTTGCGAGTCCATTCGCATGTTAACCACTGAGAAGCACAACGATAATAGATTCAATGTAAGCAATAACATTCACAACTTTAATTTACTATCGTCAATATTTCATTATCAAGATTGATATAGTCATATTCATCTCATTTTCCTATATAGGTCGACTTAATGCGGGAGAAGCTCCAACCACAAGAACACCTACTAGAAATTACGGAGGAAGTGGCGGAACTTCTGATGAGAGAAGTAATAGACGACAACGGCTTGTTTAATCCAAATAGGCGCATCAAATGATCCCCATGTAATAGTTCGAATATACGATGGGCTTTAGTCCTGGTAGTCATGAGCTCCATGTATATGTACGTAAGGGGAATCTACGAATAGACTTTTGCTTCCAATATTTGTTTGCTCGATCTATATATAATGAATGAACGTGTACAGCGTACAAACATATGCAAAATTTATTTTAAAATGAAAAAATGAAATAAAAGGGGGTCGGTGGCCGGGGGGGGGGGGGGGTGCTGCACCCCTCAAACCCTAAAGCAGCAGCTTTCCGCGCGCGCCACGTGGTGGGCCTTTTGTCGCGGGCTGTATTACCACCCGCGACAAAAGGGGTGTCCCCTGCGCGCCCCGCGGCCGCCACGTGGTGGACCTTATGTCGCGGGTGGTAAGCGATCCGCGACAAAAGGTGGACCTTTTGTCGCGTCTCCGTTGTCGCGGCTGGCCGCCCGCGATAAAAGGATCTTACGGCCCGCGACATTAGGCATGTTTTCCACTAGTGTTCCGTCGGCGCAGGTCCTAGGGACGGCGCTCTGGGTGGTCCTCCAACGCAGGGATCTGCGGCGTCGCGCTAGCTGGGGCGCATCGATGCCTATGGGGATGCATGAGTTGATCCTAATTCTTCTTTTGATTTGCAAAACACTACTATATCAAACATTTGGTATAAACAGTTGAGATTTTATGACCCACAGGGTCGTCATTGCCAATTTTCATTAAATAATTCTGTCTTGTGTCCCTTAAACACAGCTTCATTAACCGGAAGCACGGTGTATTCGAATACCATTTGGCAGACTCCGTGGAGTTGCCCATCTTTACCAACATACCTAATAACGTCACTGCAGCTGAACACACTTCCTTTGGTGTGCTGACAAAGGCAAGAGATAGCAAGACTTTTCATCTGCTCTATTTTCTGAAATCCCCACCCATAAAGTCATCAGTCGCTCATTACATCCGGGAGCATAACTGGGGCAGGGTTGGCTCTGTTATCCCTTGTCTGAGTGTCTTTACAAAATAAAGTGTTAATTAAATATCATGCAAGAAACAATCAACTAACCTATTAAAGAATTAATATACTCGCATGTAAGATTAGCATGGACGGCTTTGTAGTAGTATAAAAGTTGATGATTACCATAGGCCGGCGATGGGGAAAGGGGACGCCTTGGCGACGGAATGGTCCTCGCCAACGGCACCGTGACGGCAGACGCGCCTGAGGACGGGAGCTGCTGCGGCCGGCGCCGGGGGGAATGGCGGAGACTCCGTAGATGTTGGAGTTTCCCGAATCCATCCGGGGCCGCCGCTGGGCTGACGTCCCTGACGAGGTAGACACCGAGGAAGCGGCGCGGGCGGAGTTCGCCGCTCGCTGCTCGCCCACAGGGCTGTCCACCTTCGGTGATTTCCTGGTACGGGCCTGCCATGTCCGGAATCCCAAGTCACCGGTGCCTGCTAGCCGGTGGGGAGGTCATGGAGGTCGTGCGCGGCCGAGGCCACCTCAGCCGTCGCGGTTGGCGCGGACACGCGGGGGGACGTGCAGCGCCGCGGCTACCGGTGGGGGTCCGGATGGCTTGGCCGTGACGGCGGCTAGGTGCGCCAACGGCGCGGCCGCCCTGCTGCAGCCGGCGTTGCTGGGGTCGGCCCCGCCGCCGCCGTCGCATGTGCCGAGCCTGGAGGTGGTGATCTCTCCGCGGGGGCCGTCTGATTCGCCTGGTCCATCTGTGTCGGGGCCCACTGCGCATGGGCCGAACCCTAGCGGGGGTGGGCCGGCATGGCCCATCCTTGCCCGGCATAGCTAGGATGCGCGTAACCATGGGCCGGCCTAGGCCGCGCGGCCCAGCGACCGTCGGGGCGAGTGGTTATGGATCCAGAAGGGTAGCCAGGACCTCGCCCTAGGGTTCCACGCGACCCCTTCATAGGTACGTCGCCATGCCGCCACCGCCCGCACGATCCGCGAAATGCCGCCGCCGCTCACGGCCTCCTTCAGCGACGCTGTGATGAAGCGGGCACGGAGTCCGTCCACCAGCGCGTCCCCGCTGCACCACCACCGCGTGCGGCTGGCATCGCCTTGCCCACCGCCGCCTGCCCCCTACCGGCCGCCGGCACGACGCTCACTGCCCCATCGCAGCCCGCCGCGGCGCAGCTCCCCGAGTCAACACGGCCGGGATGGCGAGCAGGCGCCTGACGCGGGCAGGTCCCAGTACTGAGAGGAGGACCAGGGCCACCACCGGGAGCATCCTCCTCGCTCCGTCGATGAACGGGACAAGGACGCCCAGCGTCACCGGTCACCGGTGCGCCAGGGCTACCCCCCGGAGGGCCGTAGACGCGTGCTTGCTCTCCGGGATGAGTTGGCCAGCTGGCCGCGCTACAACCAGGTGGCCAGGGACCAAGCCGCGTCGTGGAGGGCAGGTCAAGGATGTTTCCCAACTGGCCGGCGCTCGCCACACCAGGCGTCGTCATACAAGGCACAGCCGGGGGAGGCCGGCACGGTGGCGAAGAAAAACAACAAAAACAAGAAGAGAAAGAAGGGACCGGGTGGTGGTGTTGGAGGGAGCCAGGGTGGGTTCCAACCGATGCCACCTCCGCAGTCGGACACACTTGACGGTCGTGGACTATCTCAGGTGGAGATGTCCGCGCCTTGGGCTCCGGGGGTGCCATGCCAGAAGTTGCCTACGACCAACACCTGCTTCAACTATGGTGCCGTGGGTCACTTCTGGTCCGAGTACACTGAGCCGGAACAGTGCACTCTGTGCGGTGATGTCTCGCACCTGGCTGCTGTGTGCACCACTCGGTTCCGACGCAAGACGAGGGAGGTGCTCGAATAACTTGTCCATGGGATTGATGGAGGCTTCTACTACATGGACCTTGGCGAGGTTGAGACTTCCGTGCCCCAGCACCTCGCAGTGATCAAGGTGCTACCGGTCCAGGGCCCGCCCTTGTTGGTGGAGGTGACGGTCGACACTATCCGCGCCGAGCTCGCTTAGTTGGAGTCGACTTGTGCGTGGAATGTGAGGGAGATCTCTCCATCCGAGTTCGTTGTGGCTTTCCCCTTGGCCGAGCTTCTACGCGCTCTGTCTTGGAGTGAGACGACCACCCTACCGGCCAACAACATCAAGGTCTCAATCAGGCCATCCTGCGTGGATCCAGAGACGGTTGCTACTCTTTCTGCGGTGTGGGTACGTGTCCACGGGATCCCCGGGGAGGCGAGGAAGGAGCCCCTCCCCGAGCTGATATCCTAGGCCATCGGCAAGCTCATGACAGTCGACACTCGCTCCCTAGCTGGTCAGGGTCTGGTTCGTATACAGATCATGAGCCCAGACCCCACGAAGCTAGCATATACATTGCCACACTTCTTGTTTGGGAGGGTTGGCCGGGCTTTGGTGGTGGAGCTGGAGGGAGACGGGGACCAGAGTGGATCCACGCCTCCTCCTCCATACTCCGACCAGCTGCTCCATGACGACTAGGGAGAGGAGGACGACGGCTCTTCAGGCGATGACTCAGACGGGGAAAGGGATGGGGACACCACAACACAAGCTGCAGGGGCAGGCCTGCTTAGCCCTTTGTTCCTGTTGCCCCCACTGCGGGGGCAGACGGCCCTTGCTGGTGGCTCAGTCCACTCTGGCTCGGCGCCGGTCTCCTTCTCTAGGAGTGCGCTAGCCAAGATGGGGGTTGTCGCACCTCGCGACCGTCGCTTCGACCCTGTGGAGTCCTTCGGCCTGTCCATTATGCAGTACGGCTCCAACATCCTCCAGTGTTCTTCTTCGGTGAGTGTGGGACTCGAGGTGGCACCACCCTTGTCCCCGAGGTCTCCAGGGTTGGTTTGCTACACCCGCTCCCCGTGCTCTACCCCTACCTCGCCCTTGGGTCCGGTGACCCCCAGCCCTGATGCCCTGGAGCCTGTAACGGTCTTCCCCGACACTCCCGTGGCTGGCCCCAAGGCCCGTGTCACGCGTTGTCCTCGTCAGGCGATGCTGCCTTCGCGCCACAGCTCCCGGTTGGCTCGCTCCAGAGCCGGGGCTGAGGTGATCGAGCCGACCATTGCGGAGCAGGCTGAGCTGAGGGTGGTGGCACGCAACCTAGACCCAGGTACTAACCTTGCCTCCCAGGCCTCTTCCTCCTCTATTCCTCCCTCCCCACCATCTGGTTCTAGGTTATTGGATCTCGCTTGGGTTTCGCTGGACCATTTGGACCAGGTTGCGTTGGATTGTGGGGTGATCGTCAGGGGTGAGCATGGACCGCGCAGCGAGCATATTGCAGCGATAAGAGCAAATGAAATATACGATGCGGCATTGGCTGCTTCTCATGCTCAGGTAGAGCAGTAGAGGGTGGACAACCCTGCGCCGGCTGGTCCCGTGCAATTGGCACCTGGGACCAGCCATGGTAATCAGCCTAGGCCCAACGCTGAGGCAGTCGCCGCCGTGGCCTCCCAGGCGGGAGGACACGGGGCTGGCCTTCTAAGGCTCCGTCACAGCCCTTGACTCGAGGTAGGGCTCATTCGGTCCCTAGTAGGGAGACCAACCCCAATGATGGTATCCAATGAGTTCCCCTTTCTACTCTTTCATTTGGAACCTTAGGGGGTTCGGGGCAGATGGCCGCCAACGGCAAGTAAAGAAGTATATGCGATGAGAAAATGTGGATATTGTTGGCTTACAAGAGACGCTCAAGGAGACTTTCCTGCTCCACGAGGTAGAGGGACTCAGTCGACACAAGTTCGCTTGGCATAGTTGCTGGCCAATGGTCACTCGAGAGGGATCCTCCTTGGAGTAAAGGAGGAAACCTTCGAGGTTGAGGACATGGAACACAGGGAATTCTATGTGAGTATGGCCCTCATCCATAGACGATCTAACCTCAGTTGGGAGGTCATCATCGTCTATGGGCCGGCCGATCACAGGAGATCCCCGGCATTTCTTCAAGAGCTTAGGAATAAGGTTGACCGGTGCACTACACCGGTTGTGGTGGCAGGTGACTTTAACCTGATTCGCTCACCAGAGGACAAAAGTTCGGCGAACGTGGATGTCCCTAGGATGAGGATGTTCAACGACTGCATCGCCGACCTTGCTCTTAGGGAAATCGCACGAGTGGGCGCGCGATACACTTGGAGCAATAATCGTATTGACCCAGTCCGGAGCGTGCTGGACCGGGTGTTCGTGTCGGTGGAGTGGGAAATGGCTTTCCCTCTGTGCTCACTTCGTGCGGTTACCAGGGTAGGCTCCGACCACTCGCCCCTACTTCTGTGCTCAGGTAGGGCCTCTCCTCCTAGGCTGAACTGTTTTCACTTCGAGAACTTCTGGCTTGGCCAGACAGGTTTCGTAGAAGCAGTTTGCGTCAAGTGGGAGGCTGTGGCAACATCTCCACCGCGTGTCTTTAACGCGGTGGATGTGTGGCACCACTGTGCAAAGATGGCCCGCCAGTTCATGAGGGGCTAGGAGCTAACCTGGGGGCGGACATTAGACAAAAAAAGACCCTTCTCCTTAGTCAGATTCAGAATCTGGACATAGCTGTGGACAGTGTCGGGTTGGATGCTGAGGAGTGGCTTCAGTGATACAACCTTGAACACTCCCTGATGGAGATATAAAAGGGGGAGGAGTTGTTCTGGCAACAGCGGAGTCGTCAAAACTGGTTGCTGCAAGGGGACGCCAACACGGCTTACTTCCTTGCTATTGCAAATGGAAGATGCAGTAAGTGTTCCATCCGTTGCTTGTGGGATGGGGATAGTCTCCTGGAGGATGCCAGGGATATCTCTTCCCACATTTACTCCTTCTACAAAGGATTATTCTCGGCGGGACCCATGACGGGGGTTGCATTATCTGGGGACCTTTGGCCAGAATGGGCCAGCGTCTCAGATGATGAGAATGCAGAGCTTACTCTCCCATTCTTGCCCGAGGAGGTCCATAGTGCTATTTTGGGCATGAAGACCAACTCAGCCCCTGGCCCTGATGGTCTACCTGTAATCTTTTACCAAAAGTTTTGGGAAAAGATTCAGGCAGTTATTATGCCCATGTTCCAGGAGTTCTATATTGGAACACTAGTTATGTCCAACATTAATTTTGGCGTCATTACCTTGTTCCCCAAGTTTGTGGGGGCCACGGATATACGCCAATTTAGGCCTATCACAGTCATCAATGTCGTCCAACGGGTCTTCTCTAAGGTTTGTGCGGCTAGGTTAGCCCCGGTCATGGAGAGCTTAACGCATCCGTACCAGTTTGCCCTCTTGAAGGGCCTGTACATCCATGATGGGATCCTGGCGCTTCATGAAATCATTCTTGAGGTTAAGAGTCGATGCCAGAAGGGCGTCTTCTTGAAGCTGGACTTCCATAAGGCCTATGACCGCCTGGACTGGACATTCTTGCGACATGTCCTCCAACATTGGGGGTCGACGAAAGGATGATTGATTGGATCATGCAGATAGTTATGAGTGGGAGCACTGGCATTAATATTAATGGGGAAGTGGGTCCCTATTTTAGGCCGGCGTGTGGGGTGAGGCAGGGGGATCCTTTATCCCCTATCCTCTTCAACGCTGCAATGGACGCCCTAGCGGAGATCCTAGAGAGGGCTAAGATCTCTGGCAACATAACTGGTGTGGTAGGGTACCTTATCCCGGCAGGTGGAGTTACCCATCTCCAATATGTGGATGACACCATGATCATGGTGGAGGGCTCGGAACTTGACATCATCAACCTCAAGTTCCTACTCCTCTGCTTTGAGGCCATGTCGGGCCTCAAAATCAACTTCGACAAAAGCGAGGTCGTGATCATGGGATACAACCCTGAGGAGCAACAACGCATCGCTGACAACCTTAACTGCAGGCTGTCAGCCTTCCCTGTGACTTATTTGGGGATGCCGGTGAGGGACTCTAGGATCCTTATCCGGGACCTACACCCCTTGGTCGGCCAGGTTAGGACCAAGGCTGAGCCGTGGTGCGGCAGGTTTACATCCAAGGGTTGCAAGACGGTTCTCATCGACTCATGTACATCATGGGGATGTATATGCTTCCGGAAGGAGTGCATGGCAACTTCGATAAGGAGTTGTCGCGCTTCTTCTGGCAAGATCGTACTGGCCGATAGAAGTATCACATGGTAAAGTGGTCCGATGTATGCGCCCCCAAAGATGTTGGGGGCATAGGTATCTTGGCGTCTCGCCACATGAATGTGGCCTTGATGCTGAGATGGGTCTGGTGGATCCTTAAAAACGACGGGGGTCTCTGGCTTAAGCTTGTTAAAGCCAAGTACCTAAGGGGTCACCCGTTACTGGCATGCGAGAGGCGGGAGGGATCTCAGTTTTGGAGAACCCTCAAGGACATCAAGCATGAGATCAGGACGGGGTGTACCCACTCCATAGGGGATGGAGCGGGTACCCTATTCTGGCGTTAGACGTGGCTCGAAGGGCGAGCTCTTAGGTCAGACTTCCCGGAGCTATTTGCGATTTGCTCGGACCCGATGTTAGTAGTGGCTGCCGCGGCCCAGTTGGGATGGGTGCTCCCGTTCCGACAGGCTTTCACTCCGGCTGAGGCCGTGGCCTGGGACACGCTACGGGCGCATCTTCCGGACTCCCTGACGGACGCTCCTGATAGCATATCCTGGCATTTGACCACATCGGGGTCCTTCACCGCCAGGTCTGCGCATCGGGCCCTTTTTAGAGGACCTTTCTTATGTGGACGTCACCATTCTGGAAGGCCCCGCTACCACTGAAAATAAAGATATTCGTTTGGCAGTTTCTTCGGGATCGCATTCCCTCAAGTGTGGAGGTAACAAAATGACACGGGCCGGGGAACGGCCTGTGTCCGTTGTGCGCAGTCCCGGAGTCTACTACTCACATTATGTTCTCCTGTCCCGCTGCCCATTTTCTTTGGAGTTTTGTTTCTTAGGCTCTGGGGCCTGAGTGGCAGGCCCTAGAACTTGGGGAATTCCTGGAAACTAGCGCAAACCGTACCGGTACAAGGAGGCGCCTCTTCTGGTTAGTGTTTGCTGCAATGACATGGACCCTTTGGAACATCCGCAACAAGATGGTTATTGACCATATCTTTCTGCGGCGGGCCTCTGACTCTTTATTGAAATTTCTGGCGTTTTTGCAGTACTGGTACCCGCTCTGTAGGCGGCGGGACAGGGACCGGCTGGACGACATGCTGGAGGATCTACTAGTAACGGTACGTCGCTTATCTACGCAGTCCAGCCGATGAGTTGCTCTACTATGTAGGGATGTATCTGTGTATCTTTTTTGCTTGGGCATGTTTGTGATGTTGCTCCAGCAGACTCTTGTGTGTCTTGTGTTTCGGTGACTTTGAACTCTGTATGGATGTGGTTGCTTTATTTATAAAGCGGGGCAAAAGCCTATTTCGAGAAGGAGATTAGCATGGACAAAAGAATGTGACTTGCCAACTATCCCACCATGTACATCTTCTATGTCTTCATCCTTTGTGCCTTGGTCTTTCGCGCTACTTCCATCTTCGTCCTGTTTCTACTCGTCGATGCCTCCCGCGCGACATTCGTCTCGTGAACTAGCTTCATGGCATTGAGATAGTTAAAATGGGTATACTATGTGGTTTTGGGTTTCCTGATGAATAGTAATTGGTCCTATTCACCGGGTCTTACTGGCACTATTCGAGCTACTTGGTGTTTGCTATCCGGCGAACCTTCTCGGTACCTATGAGTTGGTGGGGCAAAGGATGAGGTGATGGTTTTCTGGTAGTGCTTGCGTGAGGTTCCGGTTTCGAACTGAAAATGATTTGAGGAGGGGTACTTATAGATTTCCGCACTGCCACACAGTAAATGCTGATAGATATTTCTTGAATGAACATTGCTGGCAGATTTTTGTGCGAATAGTGTTGGGCCTCGAATGAACAGTTTTTTTAGATTTGAGTTTGGCCGGAATCTATTTTTGTTTAGGCTTTAAATGGGTAAAAAAACCGGGCCATGACGGTCTTTCTCCTAACCTACATCACCTTTCCCTGCCGCGCTACATCCTATCGCATCACTACCATAGACATCACCTTAATTCCTTCTCAGTTTTTTGGCGGGTATAGCTGATAGATACTACCTCCGTCCTAAAATAAGTGTCTCAATTTTATCTAGATACATCCTGCGGCGCAGCTCCTTCACGACGCTGCCGCTGGTGGCACTACCGGCGCTCCAGCTAGCCACCAGGACCCTTCGCCACGGACGGCAGCGCCATGCTGCAGCTGCCATAGCCAACCTCCTTCTCGCCTGCGGTGCACCTCCTTCACGATGCCGTCGCTGGCAGCACCAGGACGGGACTTCATGTGTTTGCTCTGTTTGCTAGGTGCTACTGTTAGATAGTGTTTCAGAGAACCCAACTCAAATAGTTGAGGATAGTGGTGCTTTGTTATTTTCTTCTAAATTTTACTCCCCTTCCCTACAGAATGTGATGCTTCGTGTTCTATGAATGAAATTGATGTACACTCTGTCAATAAAAAGTTGTGGTATTTGGTTTCAGCAACTCCTAACTGCATTTTAGGTTCATGTGTGAATAAAGTATGTATGAGAACGAGACAAATGCACAACATTCACAAATATTCAGGTAGCAATATTCAGGTAGCAATATTTTGGTAGCAATATTCAGGTAGCAACAAGTAGTAAATAGAAACCTGACATGCCCAGCTAACTAGCATTAACATTACTGCTGAAACCCAGATGTACTGGCACCTTCGCCGAAATCTAACTGACGAGCAGCTGTTGTTGTGCCATCTCCATGAACCCCGAACAACAATCTTGTAAATTCTCCATGGATAGGTGGAACAAACGCTGGCTGATACTCTCCAAAAGGCACGGTTGTGTATGGATTTGTATTATCAACCCATTCAGCTTGTAAATCGGGGCCGCGTGCCGTTTCAGGTTCAAGGAATGGGGAAGTGTTCTGCTGAACAACTCTAAGTGGAGCAAGTACTGATTCTTTTGCTGGATGGTTTGAAACTTTTCCTGCACATTGTGTGTGTATATAGTACAAGAAATTAGAAAAGTGAAAACCTTGCCACTTATTCACACATGACAGTAAAATTACCTTTTTTCTTGCCTTTCTTTGCTCCTTCTAGAGCATCTTTTGATCTTTTTTCCATCCGAGCCTTCACTCTCTCAGGAGCTTTAAATGGCACCATTGTTTTGGAAATCTCTTCTGGACTTATTAGCTGATGATTGTGATCGAGTATGACTTTTTGAACATTCCAAATACCCTCCCGAGTGATGCTGAATTGAACACGAGCCATACAAGCAGTCCTGGAATTAGGTTGTTCTTTCTTGGTTACATGTGTTGGGTGAGTAGCCTTCACACCTGACTTGCTACAAACAAAATATCTAGAAGATAAAGTTCCATCTGCTCTATACTTTCTGTGACACCTCCTAATGCTGAATCCATTACTCTCAGCATAAAGATTATAGAACTTGTATGCCTCTTCCTCAGATTGAAAGCACATCCCAACTCTTGGAATATTTTTTTCGGACGATGAATTCTGATTATCAGCCTGCAACCACATGTTACTTCATTTTCAGTTACTGAAAATTATATTGCTGCAAGGTGATGAATTCAATAAGAGATGATTTGAGAAGAAGGGGGTTGTACGTATTGAGTTTGTATACTGTACTCACCATGGATGGAGGAGATGTGTGCAGAGAGTGTTCCGGATGCCCAGCTGCCATGTTCGTTCCAAGGCTATCCGCCATGATGTCGTCATCTTCCTCCATCTTGATGCGTCGTCACAGTAGAGAAGGGGCAGGAAGATGAATCGCAAGGTAGATGAATGGTCTGGGGGACGGTTCAGTTCTCGCAGGATTAGGGATTTGATTAAGTAGAAGTGGGGAATAAGTGGCCAGAAGCTTTGAGATTCGTTCTTCTACGTGTCATACGATCGATTTGGTCCAGCAATGGAAACGGTACGACCCAGGTCGTATAAGATTTCCTTCCTTCTCTCCCCTCGTCTGCTCTCACCACTACCGTGCTATAGTACCATCACAAAATCTACTCCTGTCAGTCCGACCTTTTTTTGTTTTGTTTTAACCTCCCACTCCGCTCGCAATGAATATATAAAATGAACACCCAGCAGATTGGGCTAATAACGTTCACAACTAACCTTTTTTTTGCAAAAATTATCACAACTAACCTTAGCACAACATTGCCCTAGGCTGATGCTGACTGAGGCGATTTACACAAAAATAACCCTTTTGTGAAACTATAGCACAGACTGACCTCTCTGGTAAACTATTTCACCCATCTAACCCTTTTGTGTGGCGCCCCTCTCATGGGCGCCACACAAGCCCGAGTGGCGCCAGTGTGGTCGGCGCCACTATCCCATCCGACGTGGCGTCGTCGACGCTGAGGTGTGCTCTAATCTGACGTGGCAAGATGTGTGGCGCCGCTCTCGCCGGCGCCACACTTTGAAAGTGTGGCGCCCGTGGCAAGGGCGCCACACATCCTGTTATGTGTGGCCGCGCGAGCCTGCCCCAGCCCGACCCAGCCATTCTCCTCTCTCTGTTCTTCTTCCCTCAGGAAAGGCGGCCGGCTCTCTCTCCCCCCCTCAAATCCCTACTCAAATCTCTTGGATTTCGTCAAATCTGTCCGTGGAGATCGTTCCCAACCCGTTCCTTGAGGTAATCTCCTCCGTTCCCCATCTTTTCATCCATTGATTTTGTGTATTTGGTTGAATCTACATGTGAAACCCTAGATGTGGATTTGGTTGATTTGAGGGTGGAGATGGATTTGGTTGGATGTTAGGGTTGTTGAAGTAGGAGAAATGGTAGTGTGCTAGTTTGTATGGGTAGATTATGTTGATTATGATAACTAATAAACACATGTGTGTATGTGTTGTTCCCATTATGCTAGGGGGATGGAAAGAATTGTTCATGTTCATCATGTGGACAAGGATGCTTTCTTGAAGGGGAACCTAGAGCCGGACCCGGAAGAGGTTGACTTGGTGTTTGACCTTAGCCCTAGCTTTGCGGAGGTGGTAGCACAAGTGAGGGTTGAGTTGAATTGGAATGAGCCAAATGATGTTGTTGAGCTAGAGGGAAGGCATAATGTTGGGTTTGGAATGCACACCCGTTGGAAGACAATGCGTATCAACTCCGAGCAACGTTGGTCCGTTTATAAGGAGACGGTGGCCGAGTCACAAGACAAGGCTTTGGAGTTGTTTGCAACCAAGACGGTTGATGCTCGTATCGAGCTTGACCTTAACCGGCGCTCCTCCCCCGTTCAAGCTAGGAGCCCACCACCCATGAGCCAAGAAGAAGCCACCGAATCTCCCATTGTCCAATCTCCCATTGCCCAAGATCCTCCGTTGGAGAAGGAGTATGATGAGGATGACGATGGTGATAATGGTTTCGAGATGAATTACAACAATGTCGGTGATTTGGATACATATTTGACGCAAGAGGACATGGACCACTCCATTCCTTATTCCCGATGCTATGCCTCGGACTCGGATGATGATGGGCCCGATGAAGAAGTTGATGAGGATGGTTTCACGGCTAGGGAAGCCGAAAGAGCCGAGATATTCAAGAAGGTAACCGGACGGGATATTCGGATACCATTGTTCCGTGATGTTAGTCTTGCGGATGGAGCCGTGGTTGATGGTGGCAAAAGTTTACTTCTTGGAGCTAGGCCAATTTCCAAGAGAGATGTGGATGGTAGGACGGCTATGATCTCTAAAGGGCTCACGTTTGATACCTTCTTGGAATTGAAGATATGGTTGAAGGAGTTCTCGATTAAGCATCATCGCCCTTACATCGTTGTTCACTCGGATTTGAAGAAGCGGTACACACTAAAATGTGTAGATAAAAGGTGCCCATGGGTTGTCCGTGCAAGACCTTTCAAAAAAGGGCCCTCTTGGCACATAACAAGTTGTGTAGCCACTCACATGTGCCGGGGGCCGAAACTGGATGGCAAGGATGCGCAGCCGGACCACCGTCAACTCACATCCGAGTTCATTGCATACAAGCTCTCGGCGGAGATATCATCACTTCCTACCATGAGTATTAGGTCCGTGCAAGATACGGTGAAATCCCGGTTTGACTACGATGTCAAGTATGGGAAGGCATGGAAGGCCAAACAAGCCGCATTCAAGATGTTGTACGGTGATTGGGAGGAAGCATACAACCGAGTCCCTAGGTTGTTGTTAGCGATGGCCGCTACTAACCCGGGCATGGTTCATGTGGTGGAGCCTTCTAGTACCAAAATGACATTGCATGACGGTAAAAGAGTGAGGGTATTTCACCGTGCATTTTGGTCATTCGAGCAATGCACGAGGGCATTCGAACATTGTAGGCCGATCATCGCCGTCGATGGTACCTTCTTGACCGGGCAGTACAAGGGCACACTATTGGTGGCAATAGCAAATGATGCGAGCAACCGCTTAGTACCATTGGCTTTTGCATTGGTAGAGGTTGAGAACAATGATAACTGGCAATGGTTTTTCCATATATTGAGGACGAGGGTCATACCACCCTCAAAGGAAGTGTGTGTCATCTCGGATCGTCATCAAGGAATTCTCAATGCGGTGGAGATTGACATTCCCGGGCATGCTCCCCTGCACCACCGATGGTGCATGAGGCATTTTTGTGCAAACTTCTACCGGGCATGCAAAAACAAAGAGTTGTCTGACCTTCTTCAAGATTGTTGCCTCGCTTACTCCGAGCGCCGCTTCGCAAACCTATACAACGGCTTGCTCAAGCACAAAGACCTCAGCCCGGGTGGTTTTGAGTTTCTTCAGAGACACCTTATATTTAACTCAAAGTGGGCACGAGCTTATGATGAGGATGGGAGGAGATATGGTCAAATGACAAGCAACATGGCTGAGTGCTTCAACAATGTGCTGAAGGGTGTCCGTGCATTGCCCGTGACGGCAATAATTCAGTACACATTCGAGAAGTTGAATGTCTATTTCCAGAACTACACCGAAGAAACGGAGAAGGAAATTGCTAGGAACTGCGAGTACCCAACGAAGGTTCAAGAGTTCATGGACTTTCAGGCGAGGAAGGCGGACTCCCAAACAGCTACATGTTATGACAATGTTGACTGGGTGTATCAAGTGAATGAGCCGGGAGGCACCACACAAGGTGGTGTCCAACACGGAGGCCGTGCTTTCCGTGTGTCCCTAAAGACAAGTGAATGCACATGTAGGAGGCCATCTTTGCTTCATTTGGCTTGCTCCCACTTGCTCACAGCGGCACGCACTAGACGTGTGGACTATAATAACGTCCTCACCGTTCGGGAGTCCGAGTTCTCCATCGAAGCCACAAAAAAGACATGGGCTCCAAGGTTTTCTCCCTACTTGGACCAATCACAATGGCCGGAGTATCATGGAGTGCAAGTTTGGCCCGATCCAGAATGGAAGGTTGTGAAACGTGGAAGAAGAAAGACAAAGAGGTATCACGGAGATATGGATAGATGGGGTTATTCGGGAAACAAGTTATTCCAAGAGGCTCGCGAGCCAACTAATTGTGGATCATGCAATAGTAAGGGGCACAATAGAAGAAAATGTACATCCGGCAAAAAGTCAAAGGGCAATGATGCTAGCACAAGCCAACAATCAAGTAGCCAACAAGCTTCGAATCAACCTCAAAGCCAACATGCTCGTAGCCAACAAGCCCAAATGCAACAAGCTCCAAGCCATGAAAGTCCAAGCCAACAAGCTCCTTCGCAACAAGCTCCAAGCCAACAAGCTCCAAGCCAACAAGCCCCAAGGCAACAAGCTCGTAGCCAACAAGCCCAAAGGCAACAAGCTCCAAGCCATGAAAGTCCAAGCCAACAAGCTCCTTCGCAACAAGCTCCAAGCCAACAAGTCCCAAGGCAACAAGCTCCAAGGCATCAATCACAATGGCGACAACCTCCAAGGCAACCAAGGATTCATGTAGGGCTTAGTAGAGGTCGCCATGGTGTACGTCGGGGTGCTAGTATGCTAAGATACCTAGCGGGGCCTTATCCGTATGTGTCTCCAATATATTAATTGTATTCTACTTTCATTTTTCCTATTCCGTGACTAACTTTGGTTTTTTCGATTTTGTTTTCAGGTATGGCAACTCAACCCACCAAGGGGAAGGGGGCGTGGGAGGGCAATGAGAAGGAGGACTCCGTTTGGGAGGAGGCTGTGAGGACGGTGCGGAAGAGGGAGAATGAAGAAGTTGTGAGGAAGGAGAAGGAGGAGCACGAGAAGAAGATGGCCGAGCGTGCCCGTATGCAAAGGGAGTATGAGGAATACCAGAGGCGCGAGAAGAAGAGGAATGAGAAGCTCAAGGCTGAACGGGACCGCTTGGCACGGGAAAAATTCCTGAGGAGCTGCCAACTTGAGGAAATAGCGCGGGCGAGGGCCAATAGGATGCACCTAGAGGAGGTGGCTAAGGAGGCTGAGCGCATCAAGGAGGAAAGAGCTCAAGCGGAAGCTTCAAAGACGGAGGAGCGCCACCATTTCTTCGACTCGGTGGTTCAGTTGGCTCGTGACATAAGGGAGAAGGAAGAACTGGCTGAAGAATCTAAGAAGAAGAAGGCGAGGGGGGATTTGCATGGTTTAGCACAAGTCAACGTGTGGCGCCCTTGCCACGGGCGCCACACTTCACTGTGTGGCGCCGATGCCATGGGCGCCACACATGTCAATTTATATGGCCACACATCCAGGGGCTCCGGACGCTTAGGTCCTTAGCCGTTTTGGCGACCCTGTTTATGTGGCGCCCGTGGCGCCGGCGCCACATTGCACTGTGTGGCGCCGGTAACATCGGCGCCACACAAACAGGGTTGCCAAAACGGCTAAGGACCTAAGCGTCCGGAGCCCCTGGATGTGTGGCCAATTATAAGAGGATGTGTGGCGCCCTTCAGAGCGGCGCCACACAGTGCAGTGTGGCGCCGGCGCCACGGGCGCCACATAACCAGGGTCGCCAAAACGGCTAAGGACCTAAGCGTCCGGAGCCCCTGGATGTGTGGCCATATAAATTGACATGTGTGGCGCCCATGGCATCGGCGCCACACAGTGAAGTGTGGCGCCCGTGGCAAGGGCGCCACACGTTGACTTGTGCTAAACCATGCAAATTCCTACCTTATTTCAACAGTTTTCAATACAACAATACACATAGCACACATCATACACATAGCACACATCATAGCTCACATCGTAGCACTTAGATTCAAACAACACGTAGAAATGACGACATGGTTCGAAATGACATAGAGTTCACAACCCGATACTTATGAAGATAGAGTTCACAACACGTAGCAAATCCATCTATCCTCCTCGACGTCCCCTCCTCACGGGCTGCTTCCGGACGGCCATCCTTTTCGTCCGCTGCCGTTGCTCTTCTTGCTGCTGCACCTCCTGCTCCTCTGAAGATGACGACTCATCGTTCCTCATCCTCCTCAAAGATGATCTCCGCGGCGGCTCCTGATCGGACTCGATCACAGCCTTCTTTCCTCGGTTCGCATAATCTTCCGGAGTGTAACGGTGTGGAGCCTTGCCCCTCGGCTTCAACTGGTACGCAGACCGTGTGGCTTGCTTCTTGCCTCGACTAATGCTTTGACTCAGAATGGTGTCGTCAGGAATCTTCACAAACATGAATATATGAGATTACAAAAGTTGAAATTAGTAAGCACATGTTTGACAGCAACAAAATAGTCCATACCTCCGCCTCTTCAGAAGAGGATGTAGCCGCAATTTCGCCTTCGCGGCAACCTAGCAACTTGGCTAACCGCCGCAACTTCCGTGCAGTGTTCTGCGTCATGGAAGTCATGATTACAAAGCCGCCAAACACAATAGCTTACATTCAAAGTTGGTGACCATACCTTAATGAAATGCCGCATCGGTCCGATAGGCTTTTCATCTCTATGGCTCTGATCCCAAACAACCTCACACTCTGTAGCTGTTTTTTGGATCTCGGACCGCTGTGACAAACATATTATACACAATTTGAGGGAGCACATGCCAATATAGATGATGTAGTAGCTAATGAGAGAATACGTTACCACGAAGTTCAGAGAGGAAGCAATAGAAGTCGATCTCCCTTGTCGAGCTGTCATATCGTACTGGCTTTGCGCAACCTCATCGAACTCGATGGGGTCGTCCAAGATGTCGTCATCATACGCGTGGTCCAAGAAGACCGGTAGGCTGGATGAACTCCGTGTACCTCTCGTCATACGCCAGATCGACTGTGCCGTGGTAACGAATCTTCAAGGGGTGAAGAACCCTTCCCTTCTCCGTCATCTGAAAAGCCCGGTGATCCCTGTCATACTCTTGATCTAGGAGCCACACCATCCTACATGTTTACACAAATACACCATATTATGAGCCATTCCTAACAAATATGAGCAACACATACATGAGAATATATCCAAATAAGCCATCACACATACATCATATACATACATATAAGCCATCACACATACATCATATACATACATATACATTCATATCTAGGGATAAAACACCATATTATGAGCCATTCCTAACAAATATGAGTTATTCCATCACAAATATGAGTTATTCCATCACAAATAATGGTCATATGTAACACAAATATGGATACATACATATCTATGTTTCCTACACATACACATTCATTGAAATTTGATGTCTAGGGTTTCAACAAATCTAGGGTTTCAACACATAGATACATGAGAATATGGATTTGAACACATACATGAGCACATTGATTCAATTTCTAAGATTTTCATATCTAGGGTTCCATGTCTAAATTGAATTAAATCCGAGAAAATCATGGATGAAACGAAGGGGATCGAGGGAGAATACCTTGAGGAAGGGATTGGGAAGAGATTGGCCGGGCAGATCTGATGATTTGGGGGTGGATTTGATGGGGGGGAGAGGGGGGGGGAGGAGGAGGAACCGCCGGCGCCTTGCTTCTTGAAGAAAACAGAGAGAGGAGAAGAAGAGCTGGGTCGGGCTGGGGCGGCTCGGGCGCCACACTTAACTGGATGTGTGGCGCCCTTCCGAGCGGCGCCACAGTTTCACAGTGTGGCGCCCTTCAGAGCGGCGCCACACATCCTGCCACGTCGGATCGGCGCACCAGCTCAGCGTCGAGGGCACCACGTCGGCTGGGAGAGTGGCGCCGGCAGGACGGGCGCCACACTGGCATGTGTGGCGCCCATGAGGGGGCGCCACACAAAAGGGTTAGATGGGTGAAATAGTTTGCCCGAGAGGTCAGTTTGTGCTTTTCTTTCACTTTTGGGTTATTTTTGTGTAAATCGCCGCTGACTGATGCTGTTGCGCGGATTAGTCGTCGATGGGTAGGTAGGGCGTAACATTGCCCCTGGTTGAAATTAGTTTAATCAATTCCAGCACAAGATACGGAGACATGATCGAGAATCGATTGAGCCGTCATCAAATTGACAGACACAGACAACAATGATATTAAAACTAATCAACAACTAGTTACCATTCCATGACTCTTTCGACTTCATCTCAAATAAATAAATAAATAAAAGACTCTTTCGACTGTAGCCACTGATATCAAGGCGCACGTTAATTTTTTTACTATAATCAACATCACTGTCATATATTATCTCTTATATATATACAAATTTTTCCTACAACCGGTGGTAGTGACACTGATGTGAGTTTTGCATGTTGTATATATCAAACCGGAGAGTATATACGCGTAGTATGTAGTATATAAGAATATTTTGTAGTTTATCTAACACTTTTTAGGTAGTATGTACTATTTTTTTAGTATATACATAAAAATATAGAGGTATTTTCAAAATATACTAAAAACTATGGACTGACATGTGGCTCATTTATTCCTCCCCCTAGGTATGGATGGAGTCTAATATATGGGTCCATGCATCTACCACTAGTGGAAAACGGGGCATTAACACCGGTTAGTAAATGCCTTTTTTACCGGTTGCCCAACCGGTGCAACGCATCCGGTGTTAAAGCCCCCCCCCCCTCCCCCCCCTTTTAGTTACGAACCGGTGCTAAAGGGGTACCACGTGGCTGGCAGCCGAGCGTCCAGCGGGAGAACCTTTAGCACCGGTTCGTACACCAACCGGTGCTAAAGGGTCTACCGCGGCAGAACCCGCTACCGGTGCCATTTTTTTATCCAATTTGTTTTCTAATTATTTTCCACTCAATCTTTTTTTCTATTTTTTCAGAATTTCTAGTATTTTAGTTATTTGACAAGTTTAGTCTCTAACTACACTTAATCTCTACTCAAATTACTTACTCGTGGGCATACTTCCCGCTCGGTCACCCATCCTCCCACTACTTCTGAGTTCCTTCCTATCTCACTTCCAAGTGTTCGCGCGCATGTTATTGATAGTATTATCATATCAATCATATTAACATGTTGGTCATGATATCACACTTCTTTATTGTTTGAATTCCAAATAATTCTTTTAATAAACAAAAGTAATGATGTAATAATAATCTTGAATAAATAAATAAACAATAAAGTTTGGATTTTTTTAAAATTTAAGTTTTTTTTTGCAAAACCTAAAACCTGAAAAATTGTAAATCTAAAAATTTGCTAACCTTTATGGTTAAGTAATAGTAATCTTTATGCAGGAAGGAATTATTAATTTAATTTAAAAAAAAAATTTTTTTTTTTGGCAAAAACTAAAATGTTCCTGCTTTCATATTTCCATTTGGAATTTTGAGAATCTAAAAATTGGCTAACCGGGTAATCCCTGGTGAATTCGGATGTAACTTGTTCCCACGATCATTTTGACACTTTTTCGACGTCGTATGCAACCAGAAAAGCCGTTTTACCTTTTTCTAAACTTTTTTTTTTGTAAAAATAGTCGAAATTCAAATTTTTTAATTTCCCCTAATAGTAGGTTGCGTAACATACATGAATCTCAAAAGATTTTATTTTTTGAATTTTCTAGAGTTGCGTGGGGAGCCAAAAAAATCTAGAAAGCCTTTAGTCCCAGCCGGTGCTAAAGGTTCGCGCCCTGACACCAACCCTTTAGAACCGGTGCTAAAGGGTTGCACCGGTTCGTGCCATGAACCGGTGCTACGCCAACCCTTTAGCACCGGTTCGTAACAAACTCTGGCCTCTCGAACCGGTGCTAATGCATCCTTTAGTCTGGGTTCGTAGCCTAACCGGTGCTAAAGCTCCGGACAACTCTGAACAAAAGCCTTTTTTTCTACTAGTGTACTCACCTTTCTTAGCTCCTAATCTCATAATATAAAAGTAACAGAACACCTCATTAGATTCCAATGCACCGGGCCATGCATCCATCAAGTTGCACTGGTCATCTAAGACAGCTAATCATCATCTTGTTGGCTAAAATAACATGCTTGTCACTATTGTTGAAGTGGCCTGAGATATATTTTATTTTATCTTGGGAATGAGCCAAACTAGTGTATGATATGCATATAGATTGAAAAGATCTAGTTGGTTGGTAGCTAGTAATACTCTAAGTTTTTCATATAAGGTGAGGTCGTACGGTCCTTTTTTTCTTTTTGAAAAGAGGGATAATATCCTGGCCTCTGCATCAACGATTGATGCACACAACCTTAATTAATTATTGCATAGTTTAAAAGATCCAAACATGACAAAGTGTAATACATAGAGGGCCACCAGGGCAAGCCGAAGAAGAAGACAGCCAACAAGAACAAGAGATATGAAGCCTCACGCGTCACAAATCCTATTGTTAGGCTGCCACCCAAACCAGTTGAATAAACCCCAAGCGACCGTCTTCCATAGGTTGCACCAAGAGACCGTGGACGCCCGGTCCTCCTCCCGGCGCAAAAAGGACCACGTATGGATCCGGTAGATGGCTTTGTAGAAGGCCTGTATTTTTTTTTGAACTTTGGCATTATATATGCATGAAGATTAAGATCTTTTTTTTCGCGGGTAAAAAAAAGTTTCCTTTACTTACTGGCAGCTTGCATCATGCATCAGTTGCTTTGATTGAAGTGTACGTCCATCGATCGATGAGAAAGACTACATATATAAAGTTGTCTCTAGCTACAAACTAGCAGCTGCTTAATTCTCCAATCTCCATATATATATAAAGAAAAGAAAAGTATTGAAGAAAGAAAAGATGCATCTGGCCGGTTTGGTTTTCTATTAGTGGAGAGCCAACAACTTTTGTAGACGCACCCAGGTTGTCCTGTGCTACTACATCTTTTAGAGGCAAAAACAAGAACAGCTTGTTCCTTAACCGACAAGGCTTTTCTAACTTTTCATTGTAACACCATCATTGGCCGGGCACTGGCCGTGTAATTAACCACACTAACCAACTGCTATATATGCTAATCCCCCTTAGTGAAATCAAATCATATAGGTCATGGATTCCATGCACCACTACCACTTTGATATCAAGTTTTCATCACTGAGTAATTATTATTTTTTGTTGGGGGAACACTGAGTAATTATTTACAAACTAGCTACATATATAGGAGTACTATGCATGCATGCGCCCTTTAAGCCAGCTGCTCTGCGTCCACTCCAGCAGGAATATAAGATGCATTAGGCTGGTGCCATTGCGGGCGAGAGAGGGGGCGGTAGCGGCGGCGTCGGGGCGAGAGGCGGGCGGGAGTGGGGCGAGAGGCAAGCGCGGGGCGGTGGCTTGGGCGCCCGGCGGTAGCGCCCGCTACCGCCCGGCTGCCGCCCGCGTTGGGGGCGATAGTGGGGCGAGAGGCGGGCGGGAGCGGGGCGATAGCGTTGGCGGGAGCGGGCGAGAGCGGTGGGGGCGAGAGGGCGGGCGAGAGCGGGCGAGATGCGGGCGAGAGGCGGGCGAGAGGCGGGCGAGATGCGGGCAAGAGGCGGGCGATAGGGGCTAACGGCTAGCTGACGTGGCGCGATCTGATTCATCCACGTCAGCTAGCCATTGGGGTAGCCGTTGCTGGTTCAAAAAACCCTAAAATTTCATCCCCACCCCCTATAAATACCCCCATATGTTTCACTCACTCCACACCCATTTCATCTCATTCATCTCCTTCACTCTCTCAAATCTTCTCCACCATGTCCGGTTGGACTCCACCAGATTTGACCACGTTCACGGATCTCTTGGGTGCCGACGGGTCACCAATACAGCTAGATGATGTCTCTCCGACACATCGTCGCAACAATGTCGGTTCTTCGCCGCTTCCCCGAGTTTTATACTCCTCCGGCACACCACCTCCGGCGCCATATGGTTCATACGCTCCACCTCCGGCGCCATATGGTTCATACCCTCCGCCTCCGGCGCCATATGGTTCATACCCTCCGCCTCCGTATCCACCACCAAATGCTCCACCTACAGGTAGCGGGAGTGGCACTGTACCTCCTTACCCACCACCTTCGTACGGTTCATACCCTCCACCTCCGTATCCATACGCGCCATATGGTCCGTACCCCCACCACCTTCTGAAGGCAGTGCACCAAGCTCCGAGTCCAATGCCGCGGAAACAATCGTACCACCGCGTGCAAAGAGGCTTGACTGGACAACTGCGGAAGAGGAAAAACTGGTACTATACTTACCCATCACATATTTATTTCGGGGTTGGTTCTTGCTTGGATTTTTTACTAACAATATCTATTTCGGGGTAGGTTAATGCTTGGCTTTTTAACTCCAAGGACTCTGTTGCCGGTAATTGCAAGACCGGCACTAGTTTTTGGGGTCAGATAGCTGCAACCTTCAACTCTACCTCGGATCCTGCCCGTCGTCGGACCTCCAAGCAGCTGAAGGATCATTGGAACTCCTACAACAAGGAGGTGTCCCTGTTCAATGCATACCACATCCAAGAAGAAGCGTTACGTCAGAGTGGAGCAGACGATCAGATGGTCATGAAGGCGGCAATGGAGAGGTACGCGAATGACAAAAGAGTGACTCAGCCGTTCAGACGGCACCACTGGTGGCAAGCTGTTCGCAATGAAGCAAAGTGGAAAGGACAACATGGTCCTGGTAGTGGAACCGAGTCCACTTCCAAGAGAAGCCGTCTAGGAGTTTCTGGTGAGTACAGCTCTAGCGAGGCGACGACGGAGGAGGAGCGTCCACCGGGCCGCGATAGGGCCAAGGCCGCGGCACGTAAGGGTCGGAGGAAGGGGAAGGAATCCTCATCAAGCAGTGAGGTAGGAAGTAAATCCTTCGCGATGAGGAACATGATGAAGGGTTTAGTGAAGGCTAAGCTATTCAAGCAATGGAACAAGATGAAAGACCGATCAACCGACGACATGAACGAAGCAGAAAAGCGCAAACATGCGAAGGCCATCAAGATGGTGGAAAAAGAGCTTGGTCTGGAGGATGATGACGACGAGGAGGAGGAGCAGGAAGAAGAGGAAGAGGAGTAGAATTTTTATTTATTATGTAATTTTAAAAATTTATTATGCAATTTTATTAATTATTATGTAATCGGTAACATTTTTAGTTGAATAAAATATTTTTCTTGCATTATTTTGAATGTCTACAAAAAATCGAGTGAAATAACTTAATCTGAAAAAGAAATGGTGATGTGGAGGAGAGAGAAGTGAGAGCTGGCACTATAGCCTGTGCATTGGCACCGTGAGGTGAGAGTGGGGTGAGAGTGGGGTGAGAGTGAGGAAAAAAGCTGACGTGGCGGGTGAGAGTGAGGCTATGCATTGGCACCAGCCTTATTACGCAATCATGTAGTCGACCTTTTAAATTTTTTACTAGTAGCATATGCCAAAATATATGAATAGATTGGACACGCAAGAATTTATATTATTGTACATGTCTTGCAAAAGTCTTTTACATTTTATACGTTCTTACTAATTTTTAGAAGTTATATATCTTACTTTTTTTTTTGAAGCATATATCTTACTATTTTTAGGTACATTATAAGTGAAAACCACAGTCAAAGCCATTGATTGAAAGCTATGGAAAACTTCTTACATATCTAAACGAAGGAGTAGTATGGATGCTGAGAGTAGAGATTAACAAACACCGGGTGTAAGAAATTATAGGCCTGGAGCGCACATCAAATATCCCTATGGAGTGGGTACGTACTCCCTCTCCGTCAAAAAATATAAAGCACACACGCTTTTGAAGATTTACTTTGACCAAAATTTTGTTCAATAATATGTGGATTACATGATATGGTGTACTATCAGATGATTAGTAGTATATGATTAGACCAATCGTTGGTCAAAGTAAAATATGAGTGTGAATTATATTTCGGGAAGGAGTGAGTGTGCATGTAAGGTTGTATATATAGTCTGCGTGTCTATATATGTTTGTTGTGCTAGCTAGCTAGCTTTAGGGGCCTTGTTATCTTTGTGGTGAAAATATGTCAATCTTGTTCTTCCGATCCATGCATGACGGTCTAGCTAGCCACTACATACCACGGCTAGTACAAGAAATTAATGCTAGTACAAGCGAAAATGGCTTTTGAATCCCGGGCTCCAGTAAGGCCATATTTTTGAAAAATTCAAAAATAAATTTTTGACGGGTCAAAAAATTCTGATTTTTTTAAATGTATACATGGATCTGATCTATGTACCTATAATTTTTCATGTAATACATGTCGTTATATATGGATACAAAAAAAAAGACAAATATGTGGATCTAAAAAATATCAAAAAGTACATGCACTGTTTGCTATTAAAAATCGACAAATTTCTCTTTTTTATGTAGCTCATATGTTAACGTATCTCCTAATAAAACATTACACATATGTAAAAGACATCTATATATACACGTGGAATTATTTTTAGTTATAAATTTTTTTTTTCAAAATTTCAGGCTCACTAGGATTCAAGCTCCAAATCGCCTCACACAAAAGTACAAGAAATTAATGCTTTGCTGCCTACAAGAAGCTAAACTAGCCGTCTAGCTAAGAGCAACTCTAGTAGATCCCGTAAACCGCGGCATGTAAAAACGCGTTTATAGGGCGCGGAAAACGCGAATTCTGTGCTCGCGTCCGCTGCGGCCGATCAGATCTAGTTTGAGTTTACGGGATCTGATCGGCCGCAGCTCGGCCGCAGCGGACTGCAAACAAAAACCGTCAACATCATTTTGCACATCAAATTGAGTATGATTGAAACATAGGCTAAACAAATGAATGTTTTGAACATCACAACACACAATAATCATCCAAATTACAATATTCTTCAAATCAAATTACAACAATAGTTCAGATCAAATAATTAAACAAATAATGAATGGTTCCGAGGGCAAATAATTGTTCATCCCACACACAAATAAATAGGAAATGAAATGAATGAAGGAGGGACATCATTTTCTGCCATGTATCTGCCACTGGTGCTCGATGAGATCAAGGTTGAACTGCTTATGCGTGGCAGAATCTTCAATTTGCCGATGGGTCTCAAGAAATGCTTGAATGCCATCGGGGTTTCTTTGTGGTTGCACACAGCTACCAACGTTGTCATAGAAGAACTCCAAGTTTAACCATTTCTCATCTTAGATGATCATATGCGATCACCCACATAGCTGCTGAGATTTGCGAAGATACTCATCGGTATAGTCCGCGGGGATGCCATATGCGATCACCCGCATAGCTGCCGAGATTTTTTGGTATGGGCTAAACCCCATGGCGCCGGCAGCGTTTCTCCAGCGACTAAAATAGCGAGAGTTCTTCTCGCAAGCTTTGACTATATCGACGAACAAACTCCGACGCATCTGGTACCTTCTAAGGAATCAATAGATCGATCTCGAAGAACATGCCGAACCAAATTTTACCGCGACGGGTCCGATACGGTCAATTCGGACGGCGGCAACGGACAAAGAGGAAGAAGAAGCTCTGGCGAGGCCGAATCAGGCGGCCTAGGTCGAGGGCGCGGCCGAATCGAACCTCCGCGGTGCATCCATGGCGGCCGCCATCGACGAGTCTTCCGCCGCGGAAGAAATCGCGGTCAGCCCGCGCCCGCGAGATTCGAGTTGCTACCGATGCGGCGGGGAGCGGGGCACTCGGCGGCGGCGGGGCGTGGTCGATGCGACCGAGAATGATGGCGAGAGGCGGCGGCGGTGGCTGCGCGGCGGAAGGAGGAGGCACGGAAGAAGAAGGCGCGGAGGAGGGAAATGGAGAAATTTCAGCACGCCAACTCCCTCCGCGCGGATAGAGGTTGCACTCGGTTTGGCCGCCCAGCCCGCGAATGCCCAGCTCAGGCGGGGAGTTTTTCCGACCCCTGTAAATTTTTTTACGGTTCGCGCATGTTTACGGGATCTGATCCGCGCCCATTTTTCGACGAAAACTAAAAACTGGCAGTTATTTTAGAGTTTCGACGCGTTTACGGGAACTGCTAGAGATGCTCTAAGCCAGTCCCGAACCCTCTCACCTTTCCTCTCTGTGCACAGCCGGTCCTCTGCCTCCGACGGCCCTTGGGGCCCTCAGAGGTGCAGCAGACCGCGGCTCATCGCCAGCGGGTGGGGAGAGGTGGCCTCGTTTGGGGCCGTAGGTCTAGGTTTTTTGTTTCCGGTGGCGGTGCTCTGGTGAGTGCTGCGGCGGTGCCGTGGAGTAAGTCTTCCCTGCTCGTTCCCCTTCCTGGTAGCGGCTGCTCCTTCATCTCCGGCGAGTATTACGTACAGGAGTCTGACGGCCATCAGCTTTGTCCTAGCTGGGGGTGGCATATGGGCACACGCTCCGATGCACAACTCCGCCTTCGTCGATGAAGATTTCAGCCGTCTTCGTTTCTGGGCTCCATCGTGTGATCCCAGCTTCGTCTTCTTCTTCAAGATGTTGATCAGTGTGGACCGATGTCGCCGGCATCTTCTGGCTTGCCTTGATGGCTTCTCAGCTGCTCGAGTGGAAAATACTATTTGGTTCCTGCAGTGTGGAGGTTCGGCGGCGGCAATCTGCCCGCGTCAACGGCCGGTGCCGGAGGATGATGTCGTAGATTCCCAAGGTGTATTTTTTAGGGGGCTTTTCTGTAATGCTCGGATCCTTTAATTCAGAGCTTCTAGCTCTTTCGGAAAAAAAAACTAGCTGCCTAGCTAATGTAAAAACAAATTAAGGAGCTTCGTCATCACCAGTAATTAAGGGCCCGAGCACGTCGTTGTGATAATATGGTTTATTCTGTAATCCATTCAAATGTCGTTGTCCGCTTTCGATCTTAGGACCTTTCGAAGATCCTTAGAGCTTTCCATACCCGGCCAGCTAAGCCACCCTGGAGAGGAGACAAAGCATGCAGATGCAGTGTACTAACCAGGTCTATCATCTCATCATGCATGCATGCCTTTACATACACACACTACCAAGAATACACGTTTTTACACCAAACTTAAAGTCTATACCTACGTAATACTTAGTGATGTGTATGTGTGATTTTATTGGAAATTTTTCAACGAATGGAGAATTTTTTTTTGAGCCATGAGCGTGTGCTCCCGAGCTCGCCTAGTAGTTTCAGAAACAAACCTTGGGATGGTATCTTCTGTCATCTCTCTTCTCCTACCTTTTGAATGGTCTTCACACTAGATACTATCTAGGCAACTAGTATATTTATATGCTTGGTTATAAGTACAGAATAATTAATTAGGATAGCGATCACAAGGAAGAAGAAGAAAAGTCGTTTGTCTGTATTCGGCTTTTGTTCGGTGCGCGATTTCGTCCATTCTTGTCAACGCCCTGCCCAATCAATCACTCACCCGATGACTCACTCACTGAAGTTTACAACAAAGAGCATTAAGAATAAGGACATGACAGATTGAAGGAGACACGGACGGACGGATAGTCGCATCAGTGGCAGCGTCTGACTTTGTTACTGGTACCTCCGTCCCGGTTTATAGGTCCTACGTGTACCCCTAGGTCGTCAATTTAACCAAGGTAACACAAGATATATACTACAAAACATATATCATTAGAGCATCTTGATCAGATGGTGTATATTTTACACCATCTACAGTGTTTTACACCACCATTTTTTGGGACTTTTTCAGATTTTTACACCATAAGTTTTTTGGCTCAAAACTCAGATGGTGTAAAATACTCCACCACTGCAATATCAGATTTGCGAACATAAGATGAAATATGATGAATTTTATGAAACAAATGCCACATATATAATAAATAACATACAAATTAAGATCAAGCACACACATATCATCAAGTTCATCACAAACATATCATCAAGTTCAAGCATTGATAGTTCAACAAGCAGAACATGGTTCACCATACACACAAACATACACACAAACATGGTTGACATAGACACAAACAACATAGTTTCACAAACACAAATGAACCATAGCAAAGCCACTCATGCCTCCATTCATGGCTCAATGACGGTCGTCCCTTCATTGCCTCCCATGCCTCCATTGCCACCATCTTCTTTTGGTGTCTCCTCGCCATTGTCTTCATCACCGACATGGGTGGTGTTAAAAGACATACCACCACTCATGCCGCCGGCCATGGAAGGAGTGTCACCACTCATGCCGCCGGCCATGGAAACTCCCATGTCACCACCCATGGAACCTCCAAAGATGCCACTCATATAGGTCCCCATGCCGGGCATGCCTCCACCAATGCCGCCCATGTATGCTCCCATGCTGGACATGCCTCTACCCATGCCGGGCATGCCTCCTCCCATGCCGCCACCCATGCCGGGCATGCCTCCTCCCATGTAGCTGCCCATGTATGCACCCATGGTAGGCATGCCTCCACCATAGCCGCCGGCCATGCCTCCTCCATAGCCGCCGTGCATGCCTCCTCCCATGCGTCTACCCATGCCTCCTCCAGTGCCGGCCATGTAGGTACCCATTGGTGACGGCATAGCTTTATGTATTGTTTTTGCTTGTCGGTCATGCCGCTAGTGTCCATGAACATGAGTTTGCCCTCCCTCTCCTCGTCTCGACGAAGCTCCTCCATAGCCACTTTTCTATCCTCCACATGAGCCTTGAGCTCCTCGGCTACCGCACGCCTCTCCTCGGCCGCCGCCTTCCTCTCCTCGGTCACACGCAACTCTTCTATCTCTTGCTTCTTCAACATCGTCCTATCTTCAGCCATCTCTTTTCTTACATTCATGATGGCATCCAATGATGACTTGATATCATCATCACCGCCTTTCTTGGCCTTCTCCTTGGCAGCCTTCCTGCCGGCGGGCCTCTTGGTCTTGGCAACCGAGTTGGGAGTGGGGCTCCTTTTTCCTTCTTCACTTGAGGCCTCATCATCATCATTATCAAGAATGGTAGCATCACAAACCGAGATCTTGCTACTCTTCCTTGGCACTTCATCACGGTTCTTCCACTTTTCATCATTCTCAAGCTCCGTCCAACAGTGGTGTAGAGTGAAGCCCTTCCCTTCTTTTCCTTTCTTGCCATTCTTCCCCTTCTTTGCCTTTCCTTTGAAGAATCCTTGAGCAATGCTTGTCTACATAGACACATAGAGTAAACAATGGGTCATGCTACATATACATATCATAGAGAAAAATAGTTGATCATGTGGAGCAAACAAGAAGTGAAATTTACCCGATCATCGTCATTTGTGCCACTTGGGTTCACTCGGTTGACATGGGCCAAGCACCCCGACCACTTCTGACAGTCGGCATTGATCGCCCTCCACCGTCCACGAACGGACTCCATTGATCGGCGGCTGCCAGTGGTGTTTGCGTTGAAGTAGTCGGTCATCCGGTTCCAATAGGTATTGCCGGCCTGCTCGGTGCCGACGGCCGCATCAAGTGCAACCTTCTTCCAAGCCCTGCAAATGAGCTTATCTTCAACAACATTGTAGTTGGCGCTTCTTCCTAGTGGAGGCTGGGTCAAGAACCCCTCGTCCTCGACATCTAGCTCCTCATCATCGACGGCGGCTGTTTCATCCTCCTCCACCTCATCGTCGCCATACTCGTACTCTTGCGATGGCATGTCTTGGACAATGTGGTCGGTGGATCCAACTTCCATTGTTTGCAAAATGCTTCATCATCAATGCTACAAACAACAAAATACCGTTAAAATCACTATGACATTGCATTGGACACATTGCAATTCATCTTGCAAAATTGAAGCAAATAAAATGAAGATTTTTACCAAGCGGCCAAATCATCAAGCAGGTTGCGACCGTGCCGCTGCGGCGCGAAAGACGCCGGCTCCTCCAAGGATGACGGCAGCGGCGATGGCGGCAGAGGGACCACAAAGTTGACGGAGGGGTCTTCGGCGTTCTTCCCGCAGCCGCCGACGGGCTTCTTCTTCATCCTGCGCGCGGGGGGCGCGGTCGGCGCCGACGCAGACTCCGGCGGCGCTAGCCTCTTCGTGCCGGCCGTCTTGGGCTTCGCCGGGGGCTTCGGCGCCTTCGTCTTTGACGACGCAGCAGCGGGAGTGCTCGGCACAGCGCGCGGCGGGGCGAATCCCTGTCGGCGGTGGGCGCTAGGGTTTCTAACACCTCTGGCCGCGGTGGCGCACGATTTCGCTGGGAGGTGGGCGGCGGCGGGGGGAGGTCCAGAAGGGGCGGGCGGGGGCTGGGAGTGGCCGGAGTGGCCGGAGTGGCCGTTCGTGGCCGGATTTGGCCGGCGGCGGCGCGGAGGTCGCGTGGGTGGTCGGGCCAGTTGGAGGAGGCGCATGGCCGTTCGCTGGTTTTACACCACCAGCCCCAAGTGGTGTATATTTGCACCACCTGGTGCAAATTATAGACCTAGTGTATAATTGAGACCACTTTTGGGACCACTTTTTTTACACCTACACCATCTGATCTAGCTGTTTTTTTGCTCCCAAGTGGTGTATATGACAGGTTTTTTACACCTACACCATCTGATCAAGATGCTCTTAGAAAGTTTAGATGTTATACTTTCTAATGGTATAATTTTTATATTGAATAATATATATTATATTGGTCAAATCGACAACCTTGGGATACACGCAGGACCTGTAAACCGGGACGGAGGGAGTACATGCTAACTAGTATATTTATATGCTTCGTGGTAAGGATAAGTACAGTAATTAGGATGGTCACAGATTAAGAAGAAGAAGATGATGAAGGAGCGAGAGAGGGAGTGGGAGAAGAAATGATGGATGAGAAACTTGTAGTAGGTGTTAGTGTTTGATGTTCATCGGCAGGCAGGAAGCAACACACATAGTTCTATTATGTTGCCACATTACCAGCTTCATATAAGCCAAACCTCGGGTGATGTGCTCTTGTCCTCTCATCTCTTCTCATCCAAATCCCTTTTGGATGAACTAATTAAACGGCATACGGCTGGTCACCGCGGCCGCCGCATAGATATTCGTCGTGTGGCCGATTGAGGAGAAAGAGAGGGAAGGGCGGACTCCATCACGTCGATTTGTGATGCCGCCTATAGGACGAGCGCGCGCAGTGCCGTGAAGGACGTCGTCTACGCCGCGGGCTGGTGGCTGGAGGGCGCCGCCACGCCGGCCGTGGGCCGCCGCGCACTAAACATGGCTTCAGTCCCGGTTGGGAACTACCTTTAAGTCCCGGTTGCGCAACCGGGACTGCGCAATCGAGACTAAAGGTCCCCCTTTAGTCCCGGTTGTGTTGCGAACCAGAACTAAAGGGTCTCCACGTGGCCGCTGTCGAGAGCTCAGGCAGGAGGACCTTTAGTCCCAGTCACCAACCGGGATTAAAGGCCTCCACGTGGCCGCTGTTGAGAGTTCAGGCAGGAGGACCTTTAGTCCCGGTTGGTAACACCAACCGGGACTAAAGGCCTCCCACGCGTCAGGCGCTGCCAAGCACTGGGTTTAGGGTGTTTCATTTTGTGTTTTCCTTTTCATTTTATGTTTACCATTTTCATTTAGTGTTTTCATTTTTATTTAGTGGTTTCCATTCAACTCAACGCTACTACATACAGCAATGAAGGATATCAAAACCATTACACAACATCGTCATGAATATAGAGAAGTGACCTCTACTACATACATACAGTATAATTTATCTTACGATCCCTAAACCCAAAATACATATTCCCGATGGTATTCTCCGGTTTTGGATATGACCTCCTTAAGTAAAAATCCCGCCAATTCCTTTTGAATTGCTCGTACGCGATCCTCTTCTAGGAGACCGTCCCGCATACGTTCGATCTAATTTAAAGAAGGGGATCAATATATATGAATGAAACTCAACACAATTGATGGTAATAAAATAAAATTGTGAATATTGTTTACGGACTGCAAGTTGTTTCAAAACTCTGTCCTGCTCACAGGTCGTCTGGCGAATGAACTCGGAAACGTAGCATCCACATAAATTATTCCCGTCTGCCTGCCTCAAGCACTTTATGAGAATAGAGTTCAATCAAAATAATAATAATCAAGCGTGATAATGGTATTGAAACTAGAATCAAATAGATGCGCGGACCTAGCTAGTACTACTTACATTGAGTCTTCGAAATGCCAGCTCCTTTTTCCATTCACCCCTAACATTCTTGGTGAACCATTTCCAAACCCTGTCCGGCAAAGAAAATGAATAAAAGAGTTATTAATTACTTGATATCAGGAAATGAACGAAAGATGCCGATATAGTGCAATAATGATTGAAATTACCTCTGGAGCATGAAAACCAGGTCCGCCCATGTCTCAGGGTCTTTACATTTCGAGTCCATGACAAATACTATTCCGTCAAATCTAATGATTTGCAGAATAAAGTGGATCGTCCTGCGCACGCATAACTCATCAATTACACTTAAAATCGAGTAAGCGAAATAGAATGTATACAAGACAGTAACACTCACTGGAAGTTGTAAGGAAATAGTATTTCTGTTTTGGTTTCTTGTTTCTCTAAAAACCTTAGCAAGTTATTCTCTGTGTCCTTGGCAAAATTTTGTACCGTATATTCATTAATGGTATGTGGGTCAATGAACCCAATGTCATAGATTTGTCATTTTTTGCATTCAAGAATCTTCATTCTGCATAATAGCGTACAAAAGAATATAGTGAGGATAATTATACATGCAATGAACGAGCTGAGCTAGAGACTTAATTACAGAAATAAATCACTTATAGACAATAGCAACTGACGAGAGATTTGTCGAGGGCATCTTGGTTGTATAGCTGAAATAATTCTTCAAACTCAACGTGTATCTCGTCGGGTCCACGGAAGTAATGCTCATCTCTTACTGCCACCATGAGCATGTTGTTCCCTTCCTGTGAGGCTTGCATGTACCACTCATGCAATTTGTGCATTTGTGTTTGTAGATGCGGGACCTGCTCAGGTCTGACGAGAGGCTTCCCGTGCTCGTATCTGTATGCTAAATCAGCCTTGGGGGCCTCTTCCTTGCCTAACAATTGAGCAACAGTCAAACCAAGATCTCTAGCAATGTTTGCTACGTCCGGATCATCATCGGAAAATACGTTGAGCGGCGGGATCGATTGGTTTTCCTGTTCTCCGAGCTGGGGAACTTTTTTCCCGCTTGCACTACTACTTCTCGACCGCTGCACCTTTTCGTTATGTGACTTGATAATAGAGCGGTCATAGTCTGATGGCGGCGAATTAGGCGGTGGTCGCTCAAGGAAGTCCACAAAGTGCTTCACTACTTTCAGATCTATTTTCTCCTTTGGCTCGGGCCGTTTCGGTGCAAGATGGCGTTTCACTTCCTCATCAGTAAGTTCGTATGGTAACTTGGCAGGAGCCTCCTTGGCTTTGTTCCTTGTACGTGTTGAGGATTTCTTCGCAGCTGTAGTACGAGCCGCCGGAGCGGTTCTCTTCCGCTTTTGCAGTCGGGGCTGAGGCGGCGCAGTCGGCTGAGGCGCCAGAGTAGGCTGAGGCGGCGGAGTCTGCTGAGGCGGCGGAGTCTGCAGACACGCCGGAGACGGCTGAGGCGGCGGAGTCTGCTGACGCGGCGGAGTCTGCAGACGTGTCGGAGACGGCTAAGGCGGCGGAGATAGAGCTGGATTATTGCTACTCTGAGGAGTTGGTGGCCTTGGCGTCCAATTTGGAAGCACGATGTTTTCCTTTCGCCATAGAATGGTATTTTTTCAAGCTTCTCCCAGTTCTTCCATATCCCCTTCACCTGCAGGGAAGTCAAGCTTTAGCTGCTTAAATCCCTTCATAACTTCATCCACCCCGACAACAGCGTAGCCATCTGGAACCGGAGAGCAATGGTAAGTTGGTTTAGGTCCAGAAGGTTAGACAAAGCCGACCGTCACCTTCATGGATATGTTCAAAACTTTCACATGTAGCTCACAATGTTCCCCTTCCGTGATATCATCCACGGGGTAGCGAGGAGCCATCGTCAGTGCATCATCATCATCAGCCGGGAGCTGCGTGGAAGCCACGCTGCTTTTCCGCTGAGATGGTGGGCCGGTAGCATCGAATGCAGGATCTTCTATCTGCCGCTGAGATGGGCCGCCGGTAGCTTGCTGGCTAAGTGCGTTTATTTCCTCCTGCCGCCGCTTTAATGTTTATTCTATCTGCTGCATCCGGTCTGCCTCCCTTTCCTTTCTCCTCTGACGGCTTCTATCGCGATATTTCTTCCTGTCGTCGGGAAACCCAAACTTTCACGGAAGGGAGCCTGCTGTGCCTCGTGTTCGCCCACATTGTTCCTTATTCTCGAGGGCGCATGTCAGCTCGTCGTTCTCTCTATCGGGATGGAACTTCCCCTCTTGAACATCCTTTATTGCAATTCTAAGGGCTTCGAGGGGTAGGGGTTCTGCAAGATGTTTTTGTGTATAAATACACTTCCCTTCTGGGTCCAACTTTCCCCCTTGCCCTTAAAACCAATCCTTTGCCCGTTCGGCCCACTCCAATGGCTCTGAATTGATCCCTTTAGCAATCAGGTCGTTTTCATTTTTCTCCCACTTAGGCTTGGCAGCCTTGTAGCCACCTGCGCCCATAACATGGTGATACTTCTTTAGAGCAGCATTTTTATTATTTTTTCCGACCTTTTCTTAGCTTCCTCTGATGTCTTGTACTCCACAAATTCGTCTCAGTGATCTTTTAGCTTCTCATTTGCTCCAGCGAACTCCGGAGTCTTATTTTCCAGGATATACTCCTTGTGCAATCTTTTCTTGTGGTTGGTGAATTGTGTGGCCATCTTCTTAAGAGTCCACGCCTTGACTTTTCGCTCTATAACTTTGTTATCTAGATCTACCTCTCGCGGTGGGGTGAAATGTGTCATGAGAATGATGTTTCAGACATATTCCATTTACCTTTATCCCCAGAAGCCTTTATTCAATATCAGGAATTACAGGAAATCATTCCGAATATGAATATGATACAACAAGAGAATGATGTTTGGACTTTCAAATGGGGGGATAAATACTCTTCCAGGAAATACTACAAGTTTGTTCACAGACTAATTGATCCCCCAACTCCTTTCTCTTGGATATGGAAATCCAAATTGTGGCCAAAGCTGAAAGTGTTTGCCTGGCTCCTGCTTTCGGACAGACTTAATACAAGGAATATGTTGAAGAGAAGGCACCTAAACATTGGTAATATCTTTTCATGTGTTCTATGTAATTCTGGGGAGGAGGAAACACTAGAACATTTATTTTTTCACTGCCCCTTTAGTACTTACTGCTGGTCGAGGTTGAATATTTCATGGAGTTTGGATCGGGGCAGGTTTGACATGCTATGTCAAGCTAAATCAACTTTCCAGGAGAGATTATTTTTTGAGATTTTCACAATTGGAGCTTGGGGGATCTGGAAAAAAAGAAATAATCTTATTTTCAAAGGAATAGCAACCTCAAGAGAATCCTGGAAGGCAATAGTCATTGCAGATTTACAGTTATTAAGGTTCAGGGTTAACCAAAACCTGGAAAACACCATCTCTTTTTTTATAGTTAGACTCTCATAGACCTCATAGACCTTTTTTATCTTTTGTTGTAAAAGTGGGTGTATGCACCCGAGATGATGTAAATATTCTGGATTTTAATAGAGTGCCACAGTAGGAGCCTCTCCTACTGGTGTTTGGTCAAAAAAAAATGTGTCATGAGCGTACTCCAAAGCATATCTTTGGATCTATCCTCGACATAACTAACTCCATCCGCCTTTGGCTTATTCCATTCTCGAATGGTGATCGGGATGCTGTCCCTAACAATAACTCCGCATTGACTTACAAATAATTTTGCGTTCCTCACGAGAGCAATCGGTTCGCCATCTTCAGCGACTTCTTCGATCTTGAACCTTTGATTATCGCCAACCTTTTGGTCAGGCCCGTTTCTTTATAGAAGATTGGCTCGATCCGGAGGGCTAAAAGAAGAAAGAATCGTTATAATATATAAAAATCAATTAATGCATCTAGTCAGCAGAGGCTTAATTAATATACCTCGCCGGACTTTGTAGTTAAGGTTCCAACACCGGAGCCGTCATCTTATCCCTCCATTCCCTCACCGGAGCCGTCTCTTCGGTCGAGATCCTCCATTTCCTCACCGGAGCCATCTCTTCGGTCGAGATCCTCCACTCCCTCACCGGAGTCGTTCAGATACTGTGAGGTGATATCATCTCCACCGCCTATCATATCCCTCAATATCTCTTCTTGTTCTTCGTCTCTGTCGCGATCCATAGTTTCTGCAAAGACTTGCAAGTTATTTCAATGCTCTAAACACAACAAAGCAGTAATGAATTAAGGACAATGCTCTAAACAGAGATTGGAGTGTCAATGGGATAATCCAGTTACATAGCTCGGCTCCATTTTTTATTTAACCCTAATACATCTCGAATAATCCAGTTACATAACAGATATTGGATTGTCGATGGGATAATATCACTAATACATCTCACCCAATCAAACTGGATGTCGACTCGTGGGTCCTGAGCCGCGGGCGGTGAACACCCAAAGAGAAGGAACCATCACAGGAGCATAACTCAGGTGAGATACCTGAAGAAACTGCCAGGTATTGGAGAACATGACGTCCAACACAACCATATAGCGACGGACGTGCTCGTCCTCCTCCCTGACACGGCGATGTACCAGCTCCTCGGGGGCCGGCTCCCTCTGCACCGTTGTTGGCCCACGCGACCGCCACCAAAGAAGCTCCGGGTCAACGACGAGACCCTGATTCCTCACCAAGCTGCGTGCCCCGGAAGGTACCACCTCCCAGTGCCAGCCCGGCGGAGCCCAGTCCCGGACATGGCGCCTCTCGAACAGGTCGTCGCCGCCGAGTCGACGATGAGGATGCGGGTCAGGCATTGTCGCCGAGAACAAATTCCTATGAAAATTGACACTTAGCAGAATTTTCAGTTATGGTCTAGGGACCATTATTTTGATCCAACTTTGGACCTCTCCTAAATTTTCATTTCTTGACCAAAAAATGATCCGTAAAAATTATCCGTGAAAACGGCTCGACTTATTTTCCAAAATACCCCACGCATTGACACTTTGTTGAATACAAAACTACATAGAGTATTTTCACACTTTATTGAATATATAACGTATACAAAACTACATTGACACTTTGTTGAATAAAATACATATGAAGATTTAACCTTGCAACGAATGTATATCAATACATAGAGTATTTTCACAGGTCTACTAAAATCCATGAAACATTGAACAAAAAATAGCATCATATGAACAAAAAATAGCATCATATAAACAAGGAAACCACAATTGCTGAAATCATTATTCCAATTTCGTATGGAATCAACATTGATTAACTACAAACAAGAACATACATAGTCATTACAAATTGACCCGACCAAAATGACTTGACCCGAAGAAGAGGGGCTCACCTAGGGTTCGGCATCGATGGCGAGGGCGTCGATGGCGGTCGCCAGAGACGGGGAGGACAACGGCCGGGGTCGCGGACATCGATGGAGATAGGGCGCCGGCGCCGCTGCGGTGGTCGAAACATCGAGGGCGCGGGCGCGGACTCTGGCGGCGAACGTCGAGGGCGCGGACTCCGGCGGTGAAGTCGGGCAGCCTGACAGCATCTAGAGGGAGACGGCGGCGGCTCCTACGGGACTTGGTCTGTTTCGCGTCGAATGGAGGAAGGTTGGGGGAGGGGAGTAGGCGGTGGTTATAAACCAGAGATCTTTAGTCCCGGTTGGAGCCACCAACCGGGACTAAAGACACTTTAGTCCCGGTTGTCTTTAGTCCCGGTTGCTGGCTCCAACCGGGACTAAAGGTATGGCCTTTAGTCCCGGTTGGAACCACCAACCGGGACTGAAGGCTTTTTCGGCTGCGGGCGAAAGTGCGCGCGCAAAGCCTACCTTTAGTCCCGGTTGGTGATACAAACCGGGACTAAAGGGGCTTTTGGAATTATTTTTTGAACTTTTTGGTGTAAAATGTGATTCCCGCCTTATTGCATAGTGAAATTATGATCAACCTGGCAAAATACATAGTAAAATAATTACATATCAGAAAAATACATATAGCATATCAAAATGTTCAGAAAAGAAAAACGCAAGAATACAGCAACATCTTCATAGTTCGGGAGAGTTACGGAGAGACCAACATCTTCAGAGGAAGGGTTTTTGCTCCGTAGTGGGTTCACGACGTCGAGTTCCTGTCAGCATGTTTCCTACAGATGCGAGGGCCTCCTCTTTCTACACTATGGAAAAATGGATCTTTGCCAGTTAAGATTATTCCCTCTCCGTGTGTGTCATACTTAGGCCTACCTGCACGACAAAAGCGAGTCAATGTGTCATTAGCCAAGGCAGTGTCTTGCACGAGCAGTTTTCGCCGTCTCCTTCCTAGAGTGCACAAATATAAACACTTGATGCTTACCAGCAGCAGCCATTACTTTCTCGTAACAAATTATCTCATTCATCAGCTGCAACCTCTGCAGTGGCTTCCTCACAGTGATCCCAATGTACTGCTGAGCAAGAGGGCAAGGTCTGTAACTGTTATGAAAATGGAAGAGACCCTTAGAGCGAACACGCAAGAATACAGCAACATCTTCATAGTTCGGGAGAGTTACGGAGAGACCAACATCTTCAGAGGAAGGGTTTTTGCCCCGTAGTGGGTTCTCGACGTCGAGTTCCTGTCAGCGGGTTTCCTACAGATGCGAGGGCATCCTCTTTCTACACTACGGGAAAATGGATCTTTGCCAGTTAAGATTATTCCCTCTCCGTGTGTGTCATACTTAGGCCTACCTACACTACAAAAGTGAGTCAATGTGTCATTAGCCAAGGTAGTGTCTTGCACAAGCAGTTTTCGCCGTCTCCTTCCTAGAGTGCACAAATATAAGCACTTGATGCTTACCAGCAGCAGCCATTACTTTCTCATAACAAATTATCTCATTCATCAGCTGAAACTTCTGCAGTGGCTTCCTCACAGTGATCCCAATGTACTGCTAAGCAAGAGGGCAAGGTCTGTAACCATAATATGTGTCCTTTTGCCCATTTTTGTTTGCTGCATCAATGCGGACATCACTGTTTTGGTTGGTGCTCTTTTTGTCTTGGGCTATCATGTAAAATGTATTCCCATTTATCTCGTACCCTTGGAAAGTCAATACAGTCGAAGATGGTGTCCTGGCCAACAAGTACAGCTGATCTCCAACAGTGGTGTTATTCATGAGATGTGTTTGCAACCAACCGCCGAAAGTCGCCATGTGTGCACGTGTAATCCAGTCGTCAGACTGCCCCGGGTATTGGGAGCGTACAATATTCTTGTGTTCATTGATATACGGAGCCACCAAGGTGGAACTTTGTAGAACTGTGTAGTGTGCTTGAGTGAAAGAATGCCCGTCCATACTTATTATTGCTTTCTTTATGAGCGTGCCTTTTCCACTCAGTCTCCCCTCATGCCGGGATTGAGAAACACCAATCGGCTTAAGGTTAGGAATAAAGTCAACACATAACTCAATGACCTCCTCTGTTCCATAGCCCTTGGAGATGCTTCCTTCTGGCCTAGCACAATTATGAACATATTTCTTTAAGACTCCCATAAACCTCTCAAAGGGGAACATATTGTGTAGAAATACAGGACTGAGAATGGCAATCTCTTCGACTAGGTGAACCAGGAGATGCGTCATAATATTGAAGAAGGATGGTGGGAACACCAACTCAAAACTAACAAGACATTGGACCACATCATTCTGTAACCTTTGTAGAATTTCTGGATTGATTACCTTCTGAGAAATTGCATTGAGGAATGCACATAGCTTCACAATGGGTACTCGAACATTTTCCGGTAGAAGCCCCCTCAATGCAACCGGAAGCAATTGCGTCATAATCACGTGGCAGTCATGAGACTTTAGGTTTTGGAATTTTTTCTGTCATATTTATTATTCCCTTTATATTCGACGAGAAGCCAGACGGGACCTTCATACTGCTCAGGCATTCAAAAAGGATTTCCTTCTCTGCTTTGGTAAGAGCGTAGCTAGCATGACTTAAGTAATGACGTCCTTTATCCGTCTTGTTCTCCGGATGCAGGTCGTCTCGTTCTTTCATACGTTGCTGGTCCTGCCGTGATTCTGGTGTATCTTTTGTCTTCCCATACACGTCCAGGAAGCCTAGCAGGTTCACGCAAAGATTCTTCGTCACACGCATCACGTCGATTGAAGAGCGGACCTCTAGGACTTCCCAATAGGGTAGCTCCCAAAATATAAATTTCTTCTTCCACATGGGCGCGTGTCCGGTAGCATCATTCGGAACAGATTGACCGCCAGGACCCTTTCCAAAGATTACTTCTAGATCCTTGACCATTCCAAATACATCATCACCAGTACGGTGGACATGCTTCTTCCGGTGATCTGCCTCACCTTTGAAATGCTTGCCTTTTTTTCTTACGGGATGCCTGGTCGGAAGAAATCGACGATGCCCCAGGTACATAACCTTCTTACATTTATCCAAATATGTACCTTCAGTCTCAACTAAACAGTGCGTGCATGCATTGTATCCCTTGTTTGTCTGTCCTGAAAGGTTACTAAGAGCAGGCCAATCATTGATGGTTACGAAAAGCAACGCTCATAGGTCAAATGGCTCCTGTTTGTGCTCATCCCACACACATACACCTTTTTTGTCCCACAACTGTAAAAGTTCTTCAACTAATGGCCTTAGGTACACATCAATGTCATTGCCGGGTAGCTTCGGGCATTGGATGAGCACTGGCATCATAATGAACTTCCGCTTCATGTACAACCAAGTAGGAAGGTTATAGATACATAGAGTTATAGGCCAGGTGCTATGACTGCAGCTCTGCTCCCCAAAAGGATTCATGTCATCTGTACTTACACCAAACCTTAAGCTCCTTGCGTCATCTGCAAAGTCCGGGAACTCTCTCTCAATTTTTCTCCACTGCGACCCATCAGCGGGGTGTCTCAACATCGCGTCTTTCTTACGGTCTTCTTTGTACCATCGCAACAACTTGTCATGCTCTTTGTTTCTGAACAAACGTTTCAACCATGGTATTATAGGAGCATACCACATAACCTTGGCAGGAACCCTCTTCCTGGGGCGCTCGCTCTCAACGTCACCAGGGTCATCTCGTATGATCTTATACCGCAATGCACCGCATACCGGGCATTCATTCTTATTTTCGTACTCCTCACCGCGGTAGAGGATGAAGTCATTAATGCATGCATGTATCTTCTGCACCTCTAATCCTAGAGGGCAGACAACCTTCTCTGCTTCGTACGTACTGGCAGACAATTCATTATCCTTTGGAAGCATCTTCTTCATTATTTTCAGTAACTTCTCAAATCCCTTGTCAGATAAATTCCAGTATGCTACCTAGCTTTCTGTTGCCATCGTCGTAATTTGGGTATAACATTTTTTTGTGATCCTCTAACATACGCTCCAACTTCAACTTCTCATTTTTTACTTTCACATTCTCTCTGTGCATCAACAATGGCCCGGTGAAGATCATCAGCGGGCTCATCTGATGCCTCTCAATCTTTAGCTTCCCCCATTGCAGTATCACCGTATTAAGGGAACATATGATAGTTGTCATCATCCTCTTCTTCTTCATTGTCTTCCATCATAACCCCTCTTTCTCCGTGCTTGGTCCAACAATTATAGCTGGGCATGAAACCGGACCGAAATAGGTGGGTGTGAAGGATTTTCGAGGAAGAGTAATCCTTCTTATTCTGACAGACACCACATGGACAACACATAAAACAATTCGATTGTTTGCCTCGGCCACACCGATAAAATTATGCAGGCCCGTAATGAACTCAACAGTGCGTCGGTCACCGTACTTCCATTGCCGGCTCATCTGCATTATATAATTAAATATATCAAAAACCATTACAGAACATCATGAATAGAGACGTGACCACTGTACATCGACACATGCATTTTATCAATGACAGATGAAAGGATAAAGTTGCTAACCTCGATCGAGGAGGAAACAAAGAGGAGAAAGCTTAAGTGTGGCTCGGGAACTTCATATCATGTTTGTTTTGTGTGAACTCAAGTGGCATCATGCACTCAGGCATTTCGCCGAGCACCTCTTGTGCATAAGAAGGGAAAAACAAAGCAGCACACAGCTCGAGGAGGAAAAACAGAGGAGAAGGCGGGCATGGGCGATGATATATATAGGAAATGGGACCTTTAGTCCCGGTTGGAGACACCAACCGTGACTAAAGGGGTTGCGGCAGGCAGGCGCGAGCCCCTTTAGTCCCGGTTGGTGTCTCCAACCAGGACTATTGCAACCGGTACTAAAGGTCCCATTTGAACCGGGATTGATGCTGGCCGTGCCCCGCGCAGCGTCCTAGCCGTTCGAACCGGGACTAATGCTCACATTAGTCCTGGTTCGTAACGCGACCGGGACTAATGCTTCGGGCAGCTCCGAACGGAAACCCTGTTTTCTACTAGTGGCGATGCAGAGCGTCTTAGGCGGCTTCGCCGACAGAAGCCGCACCGGAAGGTCGCAGCCGCCATCGGTCGTCGCCTTCGCTGCGCCTAGGTGGCAAGGCTGCCGTCCCCTCCCCTCCCGGGTCGCTAGCGCGGCGGCGGCTCCGGAGAGCCACAACCCTAGGAAAGCTCTCGTCCTGTGGCTCCCCTGGCCGCTGCCACCGCCGACGCCGGTGGTGGTGGCGGCGCCCGGCCGCCAAATGGTGGAGGGCTAGGAGGCGCACCGTGTGGAACCTCTACGCGCGGAGGTGAAGCTTCATCGGGTCGCGCTGTGGGGGCGAACGCGGAGGCCCTGCAGGGCGTTGGCGGGCGGTGCGGCGGCCAGGACTGCGGCGCGCCGTTCGTCGGCGGCCGTGCGGGCCCGATCTGGGACGCGCTGGCTTTATCTGGGCCGCGCGGGCCCGATCTGGGTTGCGCGGACTACGGCCGCTGCACGCACCTCGCCGGCTCGTGGGGTGGTGGCTTGCTGCGCCGCGACGGTGGGTACGAGCTGCTCATCTGTCAATGGTGCGCCTGCTGTTTCCTACTGCGGTGGAGGTTATCTGAATCTCCTTCGTTGTCGTTCGGCAGTGGATGGCGACGTGGGGGCCTGCTCATCTGCATCGAAGAATAAAGGTGGCCGACCCTACTGTTTTTCGAGCACCATACGTCGACCCGCTTCACGTCGATCTCCTCGATCTGGCTACCGACGAGTTCCGGTCTTCCTCTCGGAGATTTCCGCAGTTTGGCGCAGGACGATACTGGTCATCTAGAGCGGAATTGATGCGGTGGTGCGCACCCATATCTTCAGCCAGTATGGCAGTTGAGCGAGGCGCGAAGCTTTGTCTTCTGGTCGGTGCCATCGGACATGTCTCTATATAGATTTCCATGAAACTGGCAGAGGTGGAGAAAGTCATTGTGGCTGTGATCGGAGGTTGGTAATAGCGGAGAGGGTTCTGGTTGTGATGAAGACAATGCGGCACATGCTCTTCCTATGTGTCGCGTGTTTGGCGACTTGCAGCAGCAGCGTTGGCAAGCGGGGGTGGCTGCACAGGTAGACTGCATTCTTGGTGGAGCTCCTCGAGTATCGAGCCATGATTTTCAAGGTGAAAACCCAAGGTCTGGCCTTTATTGGTTGTACCTGGCAATGGCCTTGCTGAAGGTATTGTTTTGGAAACAAGGGCTTTCTCCAGGGTGAAAACCCAAGATCTTCGATCGGACGACGACAACGCTTGTGTATTGTTTCCTTCTTGGAGGCGTTGCTTTTGGAGAATCTCGTTTGTAGTCTGGGTGTTGTCTTCGGTGGTGGTTAGAGTGCTGCTGTTGCGAGTGGTTCATCACCTCGACGGGGTCTTTGTTTCCTTTTTCTCTCTTTTTTATTTTTTTCTTGGCTGGGTGCATCCCGATGTCTATGGATATCTTGTTGGTGCAGATGCTGGGTGTAATTGGTATCTTCACGATATTAATATATTCCCTTTATCGAAAAATTAAACGGCATACTAGCTAGTATACTTATATGCTTGGTGATAAGGATAAGTACAGTAATTACGATGGTTACAGATTAAGAACAAGATTTTTTTTGAACGTATTAAGAGAAAGAATTGACGGATGCATGCTTGGTGATAAGGATAATTTGGAGTAGGTGTACGTGTTTGATGTTCATTGGTAGGCAGGAAGCAACAACCATAGTGATATTACTTTTGTTGCACTCAACCCACCCAGGATAATGTTTGTTGTACTTATATATAGTTTGGTTGTAATAAGGTAGTACTAGCACGGACCAGATTGGAAATTGACCCAATTCCATAAGGGGAGGGAGTGAGAGGTAGAAGCAGACATGGATGGATGGCGCGCGCATAAACTAGGCATGCGCCACTGCCATAAGGGGAGGGAGTGAGAGGTACATCGATCCGCCCATGCGCCACTGCCAACAACAACGAACGAACGAACGACCTCACACACTTTGGCAACAAGGCAAGAAGATGATGTACGCCCACTCGCCGCCGGCCTTCGACCTCTCCTCCTCCGCTGCTCCTACACCACCACCACCGCCTCTTCCTCTTCCTCTTCCTCTTCTACATGAAGGTGAAGCCGACGACGCAATCTACAACCACCTCGTGAGTTGTAGTATCTTCTTCTTGCTTCTTTTTTTCCATCATACATAGTACATGCGTACCACTGGACGTATATTTACTAAAGGTGATCAGATTGCTCTATCTACCACAGCCGCCGTCGTTTCCTCTCCGGATAAATTCAACTACCGCCCTCCACCCACCTTTGATATAGATATATAGCTTGTTGGAGTGAATCAAATGCGACTCATGCTGTCTAAGGAATGGAGTACTAGTATATTAGTATTATTATGGAGGGAGGTGTCAACTAGAAGCTCTCATGTCATGTCCTCTCCTCTCCTATTTTAATATTTCCACACTCCACTAGTTAAACATTGCAACTTTAAGCTCGTTGCTTCTGTCGTAATTTATAGCTGCATACATGCTGCTTCTTTCTGACTGCCATTTTTTTTGCTATGGCCATAAAATTGCATACATGCTGCTGTCCTCGTATAATACAGTCTTCATCAAAATCAATCACACACACAAGCTGCCGTTGGATGTACGACAGGTTCAATTCAAGGTTCGATCTTTTTTTTATTATATTGCATTGCTAAGGCTATAATTAATGCATTGATACACTATTTGAATCACTACATCTGTTTCATTGTTTTGTAGATAAATGAGAAAGCTTAAGGCCCGTTCGGTAACAAACTATTCTTAATGTCTTTTGGATATACCACGGTTTTCAAAAAACTATCATTGTAAATGCTTTGAGGTGTTCGGCTTCAACTCATAATGTGAGTTTACAAACCGTGGTATTGCCAAAAATAGAAGTATTTTTCTAGTATTGAAAAAAGAGGTATGAAAAAAAATATGGCGCAGTCATTTCAAAAATTAAAGTACTTAGTGACCCAGCAATCAAAAAACCGTTGTATCTAAATAATGTGGTTTTAAAAGAACTTTGCTTTCAAACAAAGCCTAAGTTATCTAATTAAATGAAAGTTTTATACAATTATCTATCTTTTTAAATTTAGGGCCCCATATTACAGCTTGCATAGGGGCCCAAATTTCTAGAGACGGCCCTTGCAAAATAAATGGTGGATGCTGCGGTGGTGTAGTTCAACCGAGGGGGCCGATGATTACGCTTTTAGCTGCTGCCAAAAATTGCATACATGCTCCTATCCTGTCCTCATATAGTACAACCTTCATCAACATCAATCAACACTACTATACAAAAATATGAACCGAAAGAAATTTCAGATGCTTGATTAATGGTACTCCTAGATTACTGCTTCCTACCTACACAGGACGGAAAATGAACATCCCCTTCAAGAAGTAAAAAAAATCACTTCTATATGATTTATCACATCAATTTGACGACCGAGTGCCCTCCCTATTTTTATTCAAATATCCTAAATATTATTTGTTCCAACTTCTCATTTCCTTTTTGCCTTGAATCTTCTCACTTCACATCCTTTCAAAAGCATCCTTTGGGGCAACCTCGACGATGGTCTTTCTCTCGGTACTATGTGTGGAGTGCACGTGAGTAGACAGACCGGCCGGTGGTGCCCCGTGTGTTTTGGGGCGCATTGTAATGGTTTCCGCCTAGGTTTTCGCTAATTAGCAGGCAATTATCTTCTTCTTGATTAATGTATTGGGCCCTAAAGGCTCCTGCTTAAAAAAAATCCTTTCAAAGTCACACAAAGGACAGCCAGATCAGAGGGGCTGAAATATTAATTGTCCTTTAGCTGCCTGCCAAGGGATCAAATTAGGTTGTCTTTTTAGCCAATTTTAGATGCTCATCTAGTATATGCTCTGCTCTGGTGGTAGCATGACATCATGAACACAAACACCAACACTACAATGCAATACTCCCCAGTCCCCACTCATGTCATAGCTCCGCTTTAGCGCCACTATAGCTGATATTTATACTTGTGGGAAAACTGACAGATATTTATACACCAACACAAACACCAACACTACAAGGATACCACTATTTGTCATAGCCCGCTATTTTAAACTTTGATCAAAACATTTGCCTTTTGCTTGGCTTTACTCTGATGTTGTACTTTTTCTTCTCTTTTCATGAATGAATTGGCCTAGTCTATTAATCGATTCGATTCTGTTCATTATACTTGTGGGAAAACTGACAGAAATCAAGTAGGTTGATTCATTCTAACTGATAGAGATTAAGTATTTGTCATTTTAGCCTTAATTTATTAAGTTGACTTCTCCACTCTAATAAAAAAAATTGATGTAAAAAAAGGGAAACAAGGGGCAGCCATCCTTGATACCAGAGTATGACCTTGGAGGAGAATGGGACCTGTTCAAGGCTCCAGAGCCCATAATTGAAGAACCGCTGCTTACCCTCGACTCGGTTGCGGCTGCCATCTCGATAATGTCCTGCTATGAGAATACAATGGATGACACCATCCAGGTTTCAGACATGGGTTTGAGTAAAGTGATGTACGAGTGCGAGAAGGAGCTCATGGAGAAGTCGGTGATCGAAGAGACGATATCCGAACTTCTAGATGCCATCCCTATGTTACAAGTTGACAAGGTCCCCGGAGAACTCAGGGCATCACCTTTGGCCGGTGAATGCTCACTCCAGAAGAGTGTTAGCTCTGAATGCCTCAACTCGGCTGATTGGATGAATGGGCCAGTGAGGCCAAATTTCTTGGATTTCCAAGGGCTCGACTTCGAGGCGGCATTCAGGCTGAGGAAGAAATGGGTATGATGATCTCTCTCTCTCTCTCTCTCTCTCTCTCTCTCTCTCTCTCTCTCTCTGTCTCTCGCTCTCCCTCCCTCTCTCTATATCTATCTCTCTATCCCTTGCACTACACAAATATGGAATTATTATGAAAAGCATTGATCTTTGTGTCTCAAGTAAGTACATAAACCAAAATGATAAGGCATTGCTTTCACATTGCGTTGGAGAAGCCTCGCATTAGATGTAGATGGTGTGCAGTGTAGTGCTTTGCTCAACATGAAAAAGTCGTTAAATAAAGGTATGAATGACACTAACTAGTGATGTGATTTCAGATGTTACTAATTCTGCCCGAAGCCACCTTTCCCTTAATGACCTGGTCACTGCTTTAGCTAATACAAGGCATATACATACTCTGCACACTCAGGGTATCTACTGTGATTTTTTCTTCCAATTTACTTATTTTTTAGACATGCAAGATACTAGTATATGTTCTCTAATTTTTTTAGAAAGGTGGCTCGAGATGGGCCTGGCTTTGAATTAACAAAGCCATCAACCGGCCAGGATAAAAAGGTTCTCTAATTTACATGCCAACATGAAGTATTTCACTCTGATAGATAAATGACATGTCATACTGATACATGTTTAGGACTTTAGGTAGGATCATCATGTAAAGTTATTTTTTTACATTGAAAGCTTAAGATTACTTACTAGGGTTTCTATTTTTTGACAGAATTTTGGTGCCAATACCCCTCGGCTTGTAACCACCAGTGACCTGAAAACTGAGGAAAGGAAGCAGAGGCTCTCCAGGTATAGGATGAAGAAGTTCAAGAGAAACTTTGGCAGAAAGATCAAGGTATACAAATCTCTGTTTTTCTGCTAATATACAAGTAATTAAGTAAGAAGATGGAAGATCAGAGAGGCTGATGAATTCATGATGAGCGAGTGATAAATGTTTGCAACTCTGTGCTTGCAGTATGCTTGCAGGAAGGCTATGGCAGACAGCCAGCCAAGAACGCGAGGGAGGTTCTCCAAGATGCACCCTGGCGACATGCTCAAGCCAAGAAAGTAAAATCATGGGAAGACCGCCGAGGTTGCTGCGAAGCTGATGAGGAAGACAAGGTTGTTGCAAAGAATTATGCTACTACTGAGCTACCAGTAAAGCTTGTCGTCGTCTAGATTCTTCTAGGTGAGGCTACAATTTCTGTTGCGCCGCGCCGCGCTGCCCCGTCGGAATTAATTTTAGTCACTACATCAATCTTCTACTCCTTGTGGAATTTCTATTTCACACATTCCTCCGTAATAGTAATAATATGATCCTTGCGCTGCAAGAGAGTGGAGAGCCCTTGCTAGGGAGGCTGCTCTCTGTGTACAAAGGCGACTTTTTAAGTCATCAAAGATGCAATTTTCACCGCTGTTTCTAATTTTTTTTTACACAAAGTCGTACTTGTAACAATACTAAGAAACTATCCCTGATATACAGATATATAGATACAATATAGATGGTTTTAAATCTATCAAGCTTCAGAATGCTTGTCCACATAAAAGGACATAGTTTTGCAAGGCTTGTTTTGCTTTGAAAGTTGGGGCCCTGAAACTGATAAGTCAATTTGTTGTGGCTGAAGATGGAAGAGAATAACTCTCTTCTTCTTGACATCAAGCACTTCAGCAACCATCAAACCAAGAGTACGGTGCGTTGGTAATAATACTAATACTACTAAGATTGATAGTTACTAAGATTATTACATGGCAAGCAAGAGAGGAGCCTGGGTTTCATTATTACCATCTTCAAGCCTTTGTGCAGAGAGCAGCCTGCCTAGCTAGGGCTCTCCACTCTCTTGCAGCAGGAGGATCATATTATTACTAACTATTACAGCAAATGAACACATGGAAATAGAAATGTCACCCGAAGGAGTGGACTGATGGAGCGACTAAAATTAATTCCGACGGGTGGTGCAGCGTTGCATAGCAGCCATCATCCTAGAAGACGGTGCGCCTCACCTAGAAGCTTGTAGATGCCGACGAGCTTGCTGGAAGCTCAGCAGTAGCTCAAATTCCTTCCATGCAGCCCTTTCTTCCTTCCTCTGCTGGCTTCGCGGCAACCTAGCCGGCCTTCCATGTTCCTACTTGTTCAGCTTGGGTACGTCGCCGTCGTCCATCTTGGCGAGCACATAATCAATGTATCACTCTTCCATGTTCTTGTTGAACTAGTTGTGAATTAGTGGAAAAAAGGAAGAGATTTGTATACCTTGATCTTTCAGCCAAAGTTCCTCCAGATCTTCTTCCTGTACCTGGAGGGCTTCTACTTCCTTTCCACACTCTTTAAGTCACCAATGGTTATTAGCCTCTCACCAGATGTGTGTGCATTTCCCGCGTTCCTAGGCCGAGGGGTATTGGCACCAAGATTCTATCAAAAGAGGTAAAAATCCTAATAAGTAATCTTAGGCTTGTAACATAAAAAACGAACTTTACAACAACCTAAACACATATCAAGATGGCATACCAGCGCGAAATACTTCGTGCACGCGTGTAAATTAGAAAAGATATACTAGTATCTTGCATGTCGAAAAATTAAGACACTTGAAAGATACCACACAGTAGCTATATGCCTTGTGTCAGGCTATCAGCTAAAGCAATGACCAGGCCATTTAGGGAAAGGTGGCTTTGGGCAGAATTGGTAACATCTGAAATCACATCACTAGCTAGTGTGCCTTGCATAGCTTTATTTAAAGGCCTTTTCTCTTGAGCAAATCACTACACTGCGCTCCATCTACATCTACAGTAAGTTTTCTCCAATGCATTTTAGGTTTGTTTTCTGTACTTAGTGTCTCTTTTGTCGACAGTTGTGCTCATTGGAGACACAAAAGGTCAGTGCTTGTCACAATAATTCCATATCCATGTAGTATAGTATCTGTGTATCGAGATCGAGAGAGAGAGAGAGAGAGAGAGAGAGAGAGAGAGAGAGAGGGAGAGAGAGGATCATATCATACCTGAATATCTCCTTCGTTGTGAGCCCTCCTCAGCCCTAATGCCACCTCGAAGTCTAGCCCTTGGAAGTCCAGGAAATTCGGCCTCACTGACCCATTCATCCAATCCACCGAGTTGAGGCTTTTGGAGCTAACACTTTTCTGGAGTGAGCATTGACCATCTGAAGGCGATGCCCTGAGTTCTCCAGCCCCAGCACGCTTAACTTCTGGGTTCCTTCCCCATTAGCTTCCAAGACTACAATCATAACTACTTGATAATACTACACTATCAATCATATTAACCCCTATGTCTCTATGTCACATGATTTTATTTTTTGAATTCCAAATAATTATTTAAATAAACAACAATGATTAAGTAATAGTAATCTTTATGCAGAATCCAAAATTAATTTTCAAAAATCATAAAATTAAAAAAAATTAAAAATCGAATTTCTGCCAAAAACTAAAATCTTCGTGCTTTCATGTTTCCCTTTGGAATTTTGAGATTCTAAAAAAATCCCAAACGGCCGAGACGATCATTTTGATAGGTTATACGATTTTTCCCGACGTCGTATGCAAAATCCGTGGCCATTCTAAGTTTTCATGACGTTTACTTGCAAAAAAAAAATCGAAATTCAAATTTGTTAATTTCCCTTAATAGTAGGTTGCATAACATACATGATCGGTGCCGACAGCAATCAGATCTGACGGCGTCACACGCCGTAACGGCGGTATTGTCCCGACGGTGGCCGTCGGCACAACCCCTCCTGTGCCGATGGCCAGGTATCAGGCCGGCCGAGGATGGCTGCTGTGCCAACGGCCATGACCTTGGGCCGTCGGCGCCTTGTCACTCTCCCGCAGTGAATCTGTGCTCAGAATTAGTTGTCATAAATGTGGTTCATTCTAATACAGGCCGCCGGCTAAACTATCCGCAGACCAGATGTATGTACGTACTTACATGGTAGTAACAGCAGTATGCACATATTTACATGGTAAGTTTGAAAAGATCACTATCCAGAGCATCCAGTAAATTTTTCTCTTTTTCTTTTTTGAAGCGAAAACAGTAGGGGAGTATGATCGCACCCTAGGCAATCCTCTTAGCATGATGGATGGAGAAGGCGTACTCAACCGGACGCACTTGATTGTTTTTCTCTTTTCCTCTTCTCTCCCCTCGTCTGCTCTCACCACTACCGTGCTATAGTACCATCACAAAATCTATTCCTGTCAGTCCGACCTTTTTTTGTTTTGTTTTAACCTCCCACTCAGCTCGCAATGAATATATAAAATGAACACCCAGCAGATTGGGCTAATAACGTTCACAACTAACCTTTTTTTTTTTTTGCAAAAATTATCACAACTAACCTTAGCACAACATTGCCCTAGGCTGATGCTGACTGATGCTGTTGCGGACTAGTCGTCGATGGGTAGGTAGGGCGTTGCCCCTGGTTGAAATTAGTTTAATCAATTCCAGCACAAGATACGGAGACATGATCGAGAATCGATTGAGCCTTCATCAAATTGACAGACACAGACAACAATGATATTAAAACTAATCAACAACTACTAGTTACCATTCCATGACTCTTTCGACTTCATCTCAAATAAATAAATAAAAGACTCTTTCGACTGTAGCCACTGATATCAAGGCGCACGTTAATTTTTTTACTATAATCAACATCACTGTCATATATTATCTCTTATATATATACAATTTTTTCCTACAACCGGTGGTAGTGACACTGATGTGAGTTTTGCATGTTGTATATATCAAACCGGAGAGTATGTACGCGTAGTATGTAGTATATAAGAATATTTTGTAGTTTATCTAACACTTTTTAGGTAGTATGTACTATTTTTTTAGTATATTGTTTTATACTACAAATATAAAGGTATTTTCAAATATACTAAAAACTATGGACTGACATGTGGCTCATTTATTCCTCCCCCCAGGTATGGATGGAGTCTAATATATGGGTCCATGCATCTACTCACCTTTCTTAGCTCCTAATCTCATAATATATCTCCACTGAAAAGGGAGGCGACCAGCGTTCCTCCGTTGAAGGCCGGCGAGCCTGGGGGCTCCCTTCTCCTTCGTCCGCCGCTCCGGCGACGGGAGGAGAGAGGAGCCCTGAGGTTTCGCGTCAGGCTTGTACATACGGGTAGGACTAGGGCTTCTTGTGACGCCGTTGTGGTGAGAGTGACGGCGCCACTAGGAATAAGATGTGCTGCTACTCCAATCTCACCTCGGCGTTGTCCCCAATGGTGGTGCCGAGGAGCAGGCAGCGGTGTTTTCTCGCCGTTTCTTACGGGCAGCAGCAAGATGCGTCTTCCTGAACTTGGTCGCCGAGGCAGCGGCGGCGGCCAAGTTTGTGGATTTTTTTCCTTCGGGCTCCTCATCGTCTCGGCGTCGCTTCCTCCAGCGCTGCTTGAGGGCCGGGAAGGTTTGTACATGAGTGAATCGGCCGGCGTCTACCCTCTCCTCGGGGGCGACAACGACGGCGACCTTCGGAAGGCAGGTGCTCCGATGTGGGGCAAGTGGAAGATGGCGGGCGGATCCGGGTTTCTCCCTCGACGTCATCGGAAGGAGTCGACGGATCGGCGGTCCGGCGGGCATGGGGTCGTTCCCCGGCCGACGAGCCCCAACGATTTAGGTTCCGTCGTTCCCGGCGGACCAATTAATCGGATAACAAAGCCACTTTGGCGATGGTGCCCCGACGGACCATGGACTAGCGGATGCTCGTCTTCATTCTCTTCGGCGGCGCTTCAGCGACGGCGGTGGTCAGTGACGAGCGTTGAAGATGGAGTTTGCAGGGACCTTCAAGGGCGTCACTGGTAGAAAATGGGCCTTTAGTCGCGGTTCGCAAAGGCCATTAATCCCGGTTGCGCAACCGGGACCAATTATGCGCGACTAAAGGCCCCCCCCCCCCCTTAGTCGCGGTTGCTTACGAACCGCGACTAAAGGCCCGTCCACGTGGGCGCCAGGCGTCCGTCGGGGCGGAGGACCTTTAGTCGCGGTTCGCCTGGCCAACCGCGACTAAAGGCCTCCGCAGGTTTAGGGTTTTAGCCCCCCTAAATCTGGTTTCTTTTTAATTTGTAGTATTTTATTTCTTTTATATTTTATTTTGTGTTTTATTTTAATTTTGAAAAAGTTTCAGTACACATATTCTACGCTACTATATACATGCATATGAAATTTCAAACAAGAAGAATTCAAGAGGAATATAAAATATATATTCAATCTCGGGTGACCATATACAACTTCGAACAAGTTTCCATACACAATTTACTGCATCAGAAGTTCTTCGTCCTCGTAATAGTGTTCTCCTTTAGGATGGAGGACTTCCCTCACCAAAAATCCTGCTAATTCCTCTTGAATTGGTCGGAAGCGAGCTTCTAGACTAAGCTTCTTCCGCAAGTTATTCCTCAGCAAGTTGCTATCCGACGCCTTCCGCTCAGAGGTGTGTCTCCGGATGAACTCACAAACATAGTATCCACATAGATTGGTCCCCGGTGGCTGAATATCCACATTAATTAACGTTCTAAAATCTAGCTCATGTTTGAATTCACCGACCATTTGATCTGAGAACCGTCTCCAAACCCTACAGGGCAAAGAAAATTAACTGAACAAGGGAGTTATTAGTTACTTGATATTAGGAAATGAACGAAAGAGGCCGATCGATATAGAGCGCAAATGATTGAAAATAATTACTTTTGCAGCATATTTCTCATGTTGGCCCAAAGCTTTGAATCCATATTCAGAGAGTCCATGATGAGAACTCTGGAGGTGTGAAATTCAATTATTAGCAGAATCCAGTGGAACCTGCGGACACGTTACATGCACAGTCATGCATAACTCATCGATTAGACATACCATGCATGGAGTAAACAAAAGAGAATGTGCACAAGAGAGAAACACTCACCCAAAATGGTAAGGAAATAGAATTTGACTTTTGAGTTGCTGCTTTGTAAGAAACTCGTACAAGTCTTTCTCCACGTCTTGGGGGTATCTTTCTAACACATATCCATTAATGGTATGTGGGTCAATGAACCCAAAATCATAGATGTTTCTTTTTTTGCATTCCCAAATCTTCATTCTGCATAATAGCGTACACAACAATATAGTTAGGACAATATATATAGTGCAGGCAATGAAGAACGAGATGAGGTAGAAATAAATCACTTACAGAACGTAGCAACTCAGGATAGATTTGTCGAGCTCGCAGATTGAACAGCTGGAACAATTCACTCATATGAACTTGTACAGAGTACTGTTTGAAGTGATGCTCCTCTCTAACTTCCGCATAAATATATTCTTTGCCGACCTTATTTTTTATGTAACTCTTGTACTAACGTAGCAGATTTCGCATTTGTGTTGGTAGACTCGCTTCCTACGCAGGCTCGACGAGAGGCCCATTCGGCACATATTTAAATGCTACCTCACTTACTGGCGCTTCCTCAAGGCCTAACAATGCACGAAGAGTCATACCGATCTCGGACGCTTGTTTTATGGCACTCGTTACAGTCATTCCCTGTGCTGCCGCAGCTGCTATGATATCGGGGCCCTCTTCCGGACCGGCTTTCACTATGAGCGGGGGGGTCGATTGTTTATTCTGTTCCCCGAGTTGGGCAACTTGTTTCCTGCTTTATTTACTTTCTTCTTTTTTCTCCTCCAAGGCTTTCTTCTCCTTCTCCGCCAAGGCTTTCTTCTCCGCCAATATTTCTGCTTGCCTACGAAGTTCACGTCCATAGTCGTCAGGCATATTCCGCTCGACTTGGGACGGTGTCATCAAAAAATCCGTAGCCCACTTTTTTTCCTTCTCAGTAAATACTGGCTTGGGCTCAGGCTCTTTTTTCGCCTTCATATCCGCCTTCCATTTCTCATACTGAGCAGCCGCGGCCAAGTTGTTTTCATCTTCACTAAGTTCCCAAGGCCTTGGGAGGAGAGGCTTCAGTGATGGCTCCGGTACCTTTGTGGTCTTAGGTACATAAGGGTCCGGGTTAATAGTCCAGGAGTGGGTTGCCTTGCTGTCCGCCTGCTTCTGCTTCTTCGCCGGAGGTGGATTGGGGGGCGGCGTACCCGCCGGAGGAGGACTGGGGGGCGGCGGCTGCTTACCCGCCGGAGGATGTGGATTGGTTGGCGGCGTGGACTGACGTGAAGGAGGTGTAGGTGAACCACCACCACCACCACCGGAGGGGGGTGGACTTGTTAGCCTTGGCGTCTCGCCTGGAAACACTATGTACTTCTTTTTCCATAGAATGAACTGGCGCTTGACATCTCCAAGTCTTCTCTCCCCTTCGGGTGTAGCATAGTCAATCTCCAGGTCCTCAAACCCTTGGACTATGTCTTCCACCGTGACACGAGCATAGCCATATTCAATGGGGTTGTTGTGGTGGAGTGCTCCAGGTGTACAGGGTAAAGCACTGCCGGTAGCTACCTTCGTGGAAATGTTCCCCACTGGATAATGCAGATCACATTCTTTCATCTCCTTTACATCATCCACGGGGTAGTGAGGCTCCGGTGCACGAATCTCGATCGTCGGTGCATTAGCACCAGCCGAGGTGAAGGGTGCATTAGCACCAGCCGGGGCCAGCAAGGGTGCATTAGCACCAGGCGGGGCATCCGTGGAAGCCACGCTGCTTCTCCGCTGCTGGCTTCCGAGATCCGCTGCATGATCTTCATGCGGCCCTGCCGATGATCTTTCTTTTACTAGTTCATTCACAATCTGCTTCACCTCATGGAGTTCCGATGCCAACTGCCCCAGAAGATCTGCATCCCGATCCGTCTTTCTCTTACGGCTTCTGTAACTATACGGGTCATTGTCCTAGGAAAACCCTACTATCCACGGAATGGCGCCTTTGCCTCGTACACGTCCTGGGTGTTCACGATTCCCGAGGGCTAATGTCAGCGCGTCGTTCTCTCTGTTGAACCTGATCTTCCCCTCTTGAGCTTGGGTCATTGCGTCAATAAGGGCTTGAGTGGGTTTAAACGCTTTCTTCCGGTGAACACACACCCCTGTCTCCGGGTCTAGCGATGCCCCATGCCCGTACCAACAGCTTTTGGCCCTTGGGTCCCATCCCTCTGTACCTAGAGGGATTCCTCGCGCCCTCAGGTCGTTCTCCATCTTCTCCCACTTAGGCTCCGAAAGGCGGTATCCTCCTGGCCCCATAATATGATTGTACTCTTTCTTAGCCGCATTTTCCTTATTTTTTTTTCGATATTTCCTTGAAATGCTCCGATTTCTTTTGCTCACAAATTCTGGCCAATCATCTTTCAGTTTCTCATATTGTCCATTGAAATCCGGAGTCTTGTTCTGGTTGACATAGTCACGGGCTAAATTTTTCTTGAAGTTCCGGAATGCTTCGGCCATCTTCTGAAGAGCGAACTCTTTGACTAGCCTCCTCCTCTCACGTCCACCCGGAATCTCGTTACCGAATTTATCGACTTTGTTGTATTCCGGAGGTAGAATGAAATGTTCCATAAGCTTTCTCCAGCAATCCTTTTTCGTTCTCTTGTCGACAAAACTGAAACCAAGACGTGCCTTCTTTGGCTCATTCCATTCCTGGACGGTGATCGGGACGTTGTCTCTAACAACGACTCCGCATTGGTTGATAAACTTTGTGGAGTGCTTTTGGGGCTCCAGCGGCTTGCCGGTTGCACTGACAACATCGATGGTATATGTTTCTCCTTGTTTCATCGTCTTGGTTTTGCCACGCTTTGTCGTACTCGATTTTTTCGACGATCCGGCCGAGGGCTAAAAAAAGAAAGAGAGTCGCGCGCGTTAATACATATTTATTCAAATTTCAGTAAGTTTGTATCACCAGAGGCTCAATGTATATATATACCTCGCCGGAGGTGGTTGCTACTTGCAATTCGAGATCGTCGTTTGTCGACGGTTGACCTCCATCGACAATGTCCGTTCCTTCGTCATCACCTTGTTGACGACCTTCACCTTCACCGTCAAGGTTCAGATAAGAAGAGACATCCTCTTCTTCATATTCTTCGGCCGGCACATAAGGAATATCGCCGTTTATGATGCCCATTATATGTTCTTCAGCATCCGCATCCCTAATCGGGTCGGCTCTATCGTCCGCCATATGTCACTCCTGAAACATGTAGTAAAAACTAATTAATTAAGTAAAGAAGGGGGCGGTGGCGGTGGCGAAAGGGGGGAGGTGGCGGTGGTGAAAGGGCGGTGGCGGTGGCGGTGGCGAAAGGGCGGTGGCGAAAGGGCGGTGGCGGTGCCGAGGACAACACACATAGGGGCCTCCCTCGCTTATACGGAGGGGGCGACGAGGGGGCGCGACGCACAAAGTTGTGCGCCGCCCCCTCGCCCCCCCTCCGTATACGCGCGGGGTCGGTACGTGTGTTTCTCTCTCTCTCTCTCTCGCCTAAAAAAAACAAAAACCACCCCGCGCGTATCCGGAGGGGGCGGCGAGGGGGGCGGCGGCGCACCTCGCCGCCCCCTCCGTATACGCGCGGGGTCGTTGTACTTTTTTTAAAGTTAAGATCGATTTACCTTTTTGTTTACCGTTTGTTAAGTAAAAAAAACTAATTATTTTCAAAATTAATTAATTCATTTTGTTACCGTTTTTGTTATATAAGTTAAGATTTTAATTTGTGTTTAGTAAAAAAAACAAAAAACAAAAAAGGGCCGGCCCTCTTCCATCTCTCTCGTTTCCCCTGCCTCTCTCTCTCTGCTGTCGCCCATGCAGCGCGTGCGCGCGCGGCCGGGTGATCGAGCGGTGGGCGAGGGCGCGCGGCGGTCGAGGGCGGCGGGCGAGAGGCGGCGCGGGCGGCGGCGGTCTCGTTGGGCGGCGGCGCGCGACACACGCACGAACACGAACAGTGCGCGCGAGACGTAGGCGGCGAGGCGCGGGCGACGACGTACTACGGCGTGCGCGAGGACGACGACGAGACGGAGGTGGCCGGCGAGGGCGGCGTCGATGGCGGCGGGCATGGGCGGCATTGTCGAGAAGGGCTGCGGCGTCGAGCAGAGCTTGATGGCGCGCGGCGTCGAGGGCAGCCTGACGGCGTCGAGCAGAGCTTCGCCAGGAGATTGGAGAAGACGAGAATGAACCGCCAACCGCGGCGCGATGTATTTATATTGTCGGGCCTTTAGTCGCGGTTGGCGACACCAACCGCGACTAAAGGTACCCTTTAGTCGCGGTTGGTGTCGCCAACCGCGACTAAAGAGTTTTCGCCCGAATTCTAGAGGTTCCCGCGGAAAGAACTTTAGTCGCGGTTGGCCAGACCAACCGCGACTAAAGGTTTTTTTTCTGTTTATAAAAAACTTCAGAAAATTAAAACTAATTCATTTCAAAATCTAAAAAATGGAAATAATATATCAAAAAATTCATAAAAATGAAACTAATTCATTTCAAAATCTTAAAAATACAAATAATATATCAAAAAATTCATAAAAATGAAACTAATTCATTTCAAAATCTTAAAAATAGAAATAATTTATCAAACAATTCAGAAAAATCCAATTTCTTCCCTCATCTGTCTTCCCGCCTCTGTCTTCCCGCCTCCTGTCTTCCCGCCCCCCGCTTTCCACCAGTTCTTCCCGGCCGCCTCTGTCTTCCCGCCCCCCTCTTCCCGCCAGTTCTTCCCGTCTCTTTCTTCCCGCCTCTTTCTTCCCGCCTCTTTCTTCCCGCCACTTTCTTCCCGCCTCCTGTCTTCCCGCTCCCATTTTTCCCTCCATTTCTCACTACATATATGTAGCCCGGCTTGGCCAGCATTATCACATGTCTACAATCTCTCATCACTCTCTCATGGCTTCCACCGTACCCACTCTAACCTACCAGCAGGTGGAGGAGCTTTGCGCCTCGAACTACCCTTGCCCACCGGGCTACCGCGTCCCCGCCGGCTGGAGCCTAAGCGCCGGAGGCGTGCCGGTCCCTCCCGTCCCTCAGGGTACTGCGCGCCGGGCGGCCATCACGAACCACTACTACCTCGACCTCACGCCGGAGCAGCGGATGAATCCCCGCTGGCATCCCGATAACCAGCATACTTGGGACGCCTTCTTCATCAATCGGCGTGAGAGGGCGCTCGCCAGGTATGAGGAGGATGGTCTGCCTCCTGGGAACTTCCACGAGGCCGGCCGTCGGCTATGGTGGTATGGCCGGACTCTACAGAGCGTCATGGACTACATCACGGCCGGCGATATCCCCCGCCTGCGCTACCCTCAGTTCAAGCCACGAGCGCCGCCCGACGACAGCGACGACGGCAGCGACGACGACGGCGGGAACTTAGAAGGCGACGACTACCAGTACAACGGCGGCGACTGTGAAGACTACGAGTATGCATATTATACGCCTAGGCAGGAGTATGACTAAATCACTCCAAATTTCATGTATCATCAGTGGTATCTCGAATCAATCGAATCATTCGAAAATGGACACCAAACACATCACAGATAATATAATTCACATGATCCATTCAACAAAGTTTGGTACAATAAATTATTACACATCATTTCTTCCCTTGTGTCCCTGCTTGCTTACGATTGTGCCGTATCCATGGAGCATCCTCATCATTTAACTTAATGCTTGGGTCAGTGTTCACTTTGAAGGGCGGAATTTCACCAAACATATTATAATCTTCTGACATGTCTATCTTGTCCTCCACTCCCACGATGTTTCTTTTCCCTGAAAGAACAATGTGGCGCTTTGGATCATCGCATGATGTACTGATCGTTTTCTTATCTTTCCGTTTCCTCGGTTTGCTACTCATGTCCTTCACATAGAAAACCTGAGCGACATCTTTGGCTAGGACGAATGGTTCGTCAAGGTAACCAAGATTGTTGAAATCCACCATTGTCATTCCGTATTGCTCGTCCACCTTTACCCCACCTCCTGTTAGCTTGAACCATTTGCACCGGAACAAAGGGACCTTAAAGGAGGGTCCATAGTCAAGTTCCCATATCTCCTCTATGTAACCATAATATGTGACCTTTTGCCCATTCTCGGTTGCTGCATCAAAGCGGACACCACTGTTTTGGTTGGTGCTATTTTTATCTTGGGCGATCGTGTAAAATGTATTCCCATTTATCTCGTACCCTTGGAAAGTCGTTATAGTCGAAGATGGTGTCTTGGCCAACATGTACAACTGATCTCCAACATCATTGTCATTCATTAAATGTTTTCGCAACCAACCGCCGAAAGTCTCCATGTGGGCCTTTCTAATCCAGGATTCAGGCTTCCCCGGGTTGTCCGAGCGTAAAATATTCTTGTGTTCCTCGAAGTACGGAGCCACCAAGCTGGAATTTTGCAGAACTGTGTGGTGTGCTTCAGTCATAGAATGGCCGTCCATACATATCGTTGATTTCCTTCCGATCGTGCCTTTTCCACTTAATCTCCCCTCGTGCCGCGATTGAGGAATACCAATCGGCTTAAGGTCAGGAACATAGTCAACACAAAACTCAATTACCTCCTCATTTCCATAGCCCTTGGCGATGCTTCCTTCTAGCCTAGCACGGTTACGAACATATTTCTTTAATACTCCCATGAACCTCTCAAAGGGGAACATATTGTGTAGAAATACAGGACCGAGAATGGAAATCTCTTCGACTAGGTGAACCAGGAGGTGCGTCATAATATTGAAGAAGGATGGTAGGAACACCAACTCGAAACTGACAAGACATTGGACCACATCGTTCTGTAACCGTGGTAGATCTTCTGGATTGATTACCTTCTGAGAGATTGCATTGAGGAATGCACATAGCTTCACAATGGCTACTCGAACATTTTCCGGTAGGAGCCCCCTCAAAGCAATCGGAAGCAATTGCGTCATAATCACGTGGCAGTCGTGAGACTTCAGGTTTTGGAACTTTTTGTCCGCCATGTTTATTATTCCCTTTATATTCGACGAGAAGCCAGACGGGACCTTCATACTGCTCAGGCATTCAAAAAAGATGACCTTCTCTTCTTTGGTAAGAGCGTAGCTGGCACGACCTTGAAACCATTCCGGATGCCGGTCATCTGGGTCTTTCAAACGTTGCTGGTCCTACCGTGCTTCCTTTGTATCATTTGTCTTCCCATACACGCCCAAGAAGCTTAGCAGGTTCACGCAAATATTCTTCGTAACATGCATCACGTCGATTGCAGAGCGGACATCTAGGACTTTCCAATATTCTAGCTCCCAAAATATAGATTTCTTCTTCCACATGGGTGCGTGCCCGTCAACTCCCTGCGGAACTGATTGTCCGCCAGGACCCTTTCCAAAGATGACTTTCAAATCATTGACCATATCAAATACCTCAGCACCAGTACGTTCCGCAGGCTTCGGCCGGTGATCCGCCTTGCCGTTGAAATGCTTGCCTTTCTTTCTTACGTTATGATTTCGGGGAAGAAATCGACGATGACCCAGGTACACGTTTTTCTTACAATTACCTAAATATACACTTTCAGTCTCATGTAAGCAGTGCGTGCATGCATTGTATCCCTTATTTGTCTGTCCCGAAAGGTTACTAAGAGCAGGCCAATCGTTGATGGTTACGAAAAGCAACGCTCGTAGGTCAAATTCCTCTTCTTTGTGCTCATCCCACACACGTACACCAGGTCTGCCCCACAACTGTAAAAGTTCATCAACTAATGGCCTTAGGTACACATCGATGTCGTTGCCGGGTTGCTTCGGACCTTGGATGAGCACTGGCATCATAATGAACTTCCGCTTCATGCACAACCAAGGAGGAAGGTTGTAGATGCATAGAGTCACGGGCCAGGTGCTATGGCTGGAGCTCTGCTCGCCAAAAGGATTCATGCCATCTGTACTTAGACCAAATCTTATGTTCCTTGCGTCAGCTGCAAAATCTTTGAACTCTCTGTCGATCTTTCTCCATTGCGTTCCATCAGCGGGGTGTCTCAACTCCCCGTCGGACTTACGGTCCTCTTTGTGCCATCGCAACAACTTGGCATGCTCTTTGTTCCTGAACAGACGTTTCAACCGTGGTATTATAGGAGCATACCACATCACCTTGGCGGGAACCCTCTTCCTGGGTTTCTCGCCCTCAACATCGTCACCAGGGTCATCGCCTCTGATCTTATAACGCAATGCAGTGCATACCGGGCATTCATTCAAATTCTCGTATTCACCGCGGTAGAGGATGCAGTCGTTAATGCATGCATGTATCTTCAGAACCTCTAAACCTAGAGGGCAGACAACCTTCTTTGCTTCGTACGTACTGGCGGGCAACTCGTTATTCTTTGGAAACATATTCTTCATCATTTTCAGCAACTTTTCAAATCCTGAGTCAGATAGACCTTCCTGTGCTTTCCATTTCAGCAAATCTAGTGTGCAGCCCAGCTTTTTCAGACCATTATCGCATCCTGGGTACAGCGACTTTTTGTGATCCTCTAACATGCGATCCAAATTCTCCCTCTCCTTTTCAGTTTCGCAGCCTCTCCGTGCATCAGCAATGGTCCGACCAAGATCATCAACGGGCTCATCACGTGCCTCTTCTTCACCTTCCCCTTCACCTTCCCCTCCTTCAGCATCCTCCATGAAAGTGTCACCGAAATGATCAGGATAGTTGTCATCGATATTATCCCCTTCTTCATCTTCTTCCATTCTAACCCCTCTTTCTCCATGCTTGGTCCAACAATTATAGCTTGGCATGAAACCGTGCCGAAGCAGGTGCAGGTGAACGTCTCTTGAGGAAGAGTAACCCTTCTGATTCTTACAGGCAGCACATGGACAGATAATAAAACCCCCTACTTGTTCGCATTAGCCACTACGAGGAAATCTTTCAAACCCGTAATGAACTCGCCGGAGAGTCGGTTACCGTACATCCATTGCCGATTCATCTGCATTATTATTATATAAAGTATATAATTAACATCATGCATTTGTTAAACTAACTAGCTAGAAATAATAGAAATTAAACAATGAACTACACACATGCATATTTTATCAATGACACATGAAAGGTTCAAGTTGCTAACCGCGATCGAGGAGGAAAAATAAATGAGAAAGCTCAAGTGTGGCTCGGACACTTCATATCATGTTTGTTTCATGCTCTCGGGCATTTCATCGAACACCTTGTGTGCATAAGAGGAACCAAAAGCAAACCCACCACCCCTTGTGAATATTGTGAATAGAAGTGGCACCAAATGGCTAAGTGAAGTGTGCTGAGCCGCATTTATAGGGATGGACCTTTAGTCCCGGTTGGCCAGGCCAACCGCGACTAAAGGCCTTCGGGCCAGGCCTGAGGACCTTGGCCAACCGCGACTAAAGCCCCTCCCGTCCACCAGCTGTCGACCGAGCCCGCTGGGCCCAGACATTTAGTCGCGGGTCGCCTCCCGAACCGCGACTAAAGACCCCTTTAGTCGCGGTTCGATTATTTTAGGGACTAATGGGGGCGTATGGAAGCCTCTTTTTCTACTAGTGCGTACTTTTATTTTTTTATTTTTTGAGGGTCTTTTCTGCAATTGTTTTCGGACACCTGTGTTTCTCGGTCCTTCTAGCAAGTGCCGCGTGTGTGCTTTGTAACCTTTGACCTGGTAATGAAACGTGGTACTTTTCTCAAAAAAATCTCATAATATAAAAGTAACAGAACACGTCATTAGATTCCAATGCACCGGGCCATGCATCCATCAAGTTGCACTGGTCATCCAAGGCAGCCAATCATCATCTTGTTGGCCAAAATAACATACATGTCACTAGTATTGTTGAAGTGACCTGAGATATATTTTATTTTATCTTGGGAATGAGCCAAACTAGTGTATGATATGCATGTAGATTGAGAAGATCTCGTGGGTTGGTAGCTAGTAATACTCCAAAGTTTTTCATATAGGGTGAGGTCATACGGTTATTTTTCTTTTAGAAAAGAGGGATGATACCCTAGCCTCTGCATCGATTGATGCACATAATCTTAATTAATTATTGCACAGTATAAAAGATCCAAACATGACAAAGTGTAATACATTGAGGGCCACCAGGGAAAGCCGAAGAAGAAAACAGCTGACAAGAACAAGAGATATGAAGCCTCACGCATCACAAATCCTATTGTTAGGCCGCCACCCAAACCGGTTGAATAAACCCCAAGCGACCGTCTTCCATAGGTTGCACCAAGATACCGTGGACGCCCGGTCCTCCTCCCGGCGCAGAAAAGACCACGTATGGATCGGTAGATGGCTTTGAAGATGACCTGTATTTTTTTTGGAACTTTGGCATTGTATACGCATGAAGATTAAGATCTTTTTTTTCGCAGGTAAAAAAAAGTTTCCTTTAGTTACTGACAGCTTGCATCATGCATCAGTTGCTTTGATTGAAGTGTCAATCGATCGATGAGAAAGACTACATATATAAAGTTGTCTCTAGCTACAAACTAGCAGCTGCTTAATTCTTCAATCTCCATATATATATAAAGAAAAGAAAAGTATTGAAGAAAGAAAAGATGCATCCGGCCGGTTTGGTTTTCTATTAGTGGAGAGCCAGCAGCTTTTGTAGAGGCACCCAGTTTGTCCTGTGCTACTACATCTTTTAGAGGCAAAAACAAGAACAGCTTGTTCCTTAACCGACAAGGTTTTTCTAACTTTTCATTGTAACACCATCATTGGCCGGGCACTGGCCGTGTAATTAACCACACTAATCAACTGCTATATATGCTAATCCCCCTTAGTGAAATCAAATATTATAGGTCATGGATTCCATGCACCACTACCACTTTGATATCAAGTTTTCTTCACTGAGTAATTAGCTTTTTTGTTAGGGGAACACTGAGTAATTATTAACAAACTAGCTACATACACTAGTGGAGAAGAGGTCTTTCGTCACAAGCCCCTATGAGCAACAGTCCCGGTTTTGAACCAAACCGGGACCAATAGGGGGCACTGGTCCCGGTTCGTTCCATGCGGGCCGACCCCACCCATTGGTCCCGGTCCGTTTGGGGCAAACCGAGACTAAAGGGGCAGCGGCAGGGCGCGGCAGGCTGTGTCAGGGCTCGGACCCCTTTGGTCCCGGTTTGTATCACAAACCGGGACCAGAGGCCTACCCTTTGGTCCCGGTTTGCCTTACCAACCGGGACAAAAGTCTCCATCTGCCTATATAACCTTGCCCCTGCCCAAGTGTGAGCCACACTTAGCCATTTTCCACTTCTTATCACAAGAGGTGTGTATGTTGCTTTGCTCTCTTCACATGCACAAAAGGTGTTCGATGAAATACCTAAGAGGTTTTGCCACTTAAGTTCACACAAAACAAGCCACACTTAACTGTCTTTTTTCTTCTCCATCGAGGTTAACAACTTTGTCCTTTCATCTGTCATTGATAAAATGCATGTGTATATATATATATATATACATCGTTTCACTAATCGTGATTTTCTGTAATGGTTTTTGATAAGCTTAATTATATCATGCAGATGAATCGGCAATGGATGTACATTGACCGACGCTTTGACGAGTTCACTTTGGGCCTGAGTAATTTTATCGCCGTGGCTGAGGCAAACAAACATGGTGGCTTTATGTATTGTCCATGTGTTGACTGTAAGAATATCGTAAATTACGCTCACTCGAGTACCATTCACGGCCACCTGCTACGATCCGGTTTCATGCCCAGTTACAATTGTTGGACCAAGCACGGAGAAAGAGGGGTTATGATGGAAGACAATGAAGAAGAGGAAGAGGATGATGACAGCTATCCCATGTTCCCTGAATACGGTGATACTGCAGAGGGGGGTTGTTTTCCATCGGAAGGCAATGAAGACAATGCAGCAGAAGATCAAGAGGCACCAGATGAGCCTGCTGATGATGATCTTGGTCGGGCCATTGCTGATGCAAGGAGAGAATGTGAAACTGAAAAGGAAAGGTTGGCCTTCGACCAGATGATAGAGGATCACAACAAATTGTTATACCCAACTTGCGAAGATGGCCATAAAAAGCTAGGTAGCACACTGGAATTGTTGCAATGGAAGGCAGAGAACGGTGTCACTGACTCAGGATTTGGAAAGTTGCTGACAATAATTAAGAGGAAGCTTCCAAGGGGTAACGAATTGCCCGCCAGTACATACGAAGCGAAGAAGGTTGTCTGCCCTCTAGGATTAGATGTGCAAAAGATACATGCATGCATTAATGACTGCATCCTCTACCGCGGTGAGTACGAGAATTTGGATGCATGCCCGGTGTGCACTGCATTGCGGTATAAGATCAGCCGAGATGACCCGGGTGATGTTGAGGGCGAGCGCCCCAGGAAGAGGGTTCCTGCCAAGGTTATGTGGTATGCTCCTATAATACCACGGCTGAAACGCTTGTTCAGAAATAAAGAGCACGCTAGGTTGTTGCGATGGCACAAAGAAGACCGTAAGAAAGATGAGATGTTGAGACACCCTGCTGATGGGTCCCAGTGGAGAAAAATCGATAGAGAGTTCCCGTACTTTGCAGTGGATGCAAGGAACTTAAGGTTTGGTCTAAGTACAGATGGCATGAATCCTTTTGGAGAGCAGAGCTGCAGCCATAGCACCTGGCCTGTGACTCTTTGTATATATAACCTTCCTCCTTGGTTGTGCATGAAGCGCAAGTTCATTATGATGCCAGTGCTCATACAAGGCCCGAAGCAACCCGGCAATGACATTGATGTGTACCTGAAGCCATTAGTCGAAGAACTTCTACAGCTGTGGTCCATAGCAGGTGTACCTGTGTGGGACGAGCACAAGCAGGAGGAATTTGACCTACGAGCGCTGCTTTTCGTAACCATCAATGATTAGCCTGCTCTTGGTAACATTTCAGGACAGTCAAACAAGGGATACAATGCATGCACGCACTGTTTACATGAGCTCGAAGGTGATTATTTGGACAAATGTAAGAAGGTCGTGTACCTGGGGCATCGTCGATTTCTTAGGCATACCCATCCCGTAAGAAAGAAAGGCAAGCATTACAACGGTGAGGCAGATCACCGGAAGAAGCCTGCCCACCGTAATGGTGCTGATATATTTGGTATGGTCAAGGATCTAGAAGTAATATTTGGAAAGGGTCCTGGCGGACGGTCTATTCCGAATGACGATGCCGGACACGCGGCCATGTGGAAGAAGAAATCTATATTTTGGGATCTACCCTATTGGAAAGTCTTAGAGGTCCGCTCTTCAATCGATGTGATGCATGTGACGAAGAATCTTTGAGTGAACCTGCTAGGCTTCCTGGGCGTGTACGGGAAGACAAAAGATACACCAGAAGCACGGGAGGACCAGCAACGTATGAAAGACCCCGACAAACTACATGAGACAGATAAAGGACGTCATTACTCCAGCTACGCTCTTACAAAAGCAGAGAAGGAAATCTTTTTTGAATGTCTGAGCAGTATCAAGGTCCCGTCTGGCTTCTCCTCCAATATAAAGGGAATAATAAATATGGCAGAGAAAAAATTCCAGAACCTGAAGTCTCATGACTGCCACGTGATAATGACGCAGTTGCTTCCGATTGCATTGATGGGGCTTCTACCAGAAAATGTTCGACTGCCCATTGTGAAGCTATGTGCATTCCTCAATGCAATTTCTTCAGAAGGTAATCAATCCAGAAATTCTACCGAGATTGCAGAATGATGTGGTCCAATGTCTTGTTAGTTTTGAGCTGGTGTTCCCACAATCCTTCTTCAATATTATGACGCATCTCCTCGTTCACCTGGTCGATGAGATTTCCATTCTCTGTCCTGTGTTTCTACACAATATGTTCCCCTTCGAGAGGTTCATGGGAGTATTAAAGAAATATGTTCATAACCGTGCTAGGCCAGAAGGAAGCATCTACAAGGGCTATGGAACAGAGGAGGTCATTGAGTTTTGTGTTGACTTTATTCCAGACCTTAAGCCGATTGGTGTTCCTGAATCGCTGTATGAGGGGAGACTAAGTGGAAAAGGCACGCTAGGAAGGAAATCAATGATATGTAGGGACGGGATTTCTTTCACTCAAGCACACTACACAGTTCTACAAAGTTGCACCTTGGTGGCTCCGTATATAAATGTACACAAGAATTTTGTACGCTCCCAGAACCCGGGGCAGTCGGACGATTGGATTAGACGTGAACACATGTCGACTTTCGGCGGTTGGTTGCAAAAACATCTCATGAATAACAAGACTATTGGAGATCAGCTGTACTTGTTGGCCCAGACACCGTCTTCGACTGTATTGACTTTCCAAGGGTAGGAGATAAATGGGAATACATTTTACACGATCGCCCAAGATAAAAAGAGCACCAACCAAAACAGTGGTGTCCGCTTTGATGCAATAAACAACAAAGGCCCAAATGACACATATTATGGTTACATAGAGGAGATATGGGAACTTGACTATGGACCTTCTTTTAAGGTCCCTTTGTTTAGGTGCAAATGGGTCAAGAACACATGAGGCGGGGTTCAGGTAGACAAGTTGTATGGAATGATAACAGTGGATCTCAACAATTTTGGGTATAGAGACGAACCATTCGTCCTAGCCAAGGATGTGGCCCAGGTTTTCTATGTGAAGGATATGTCTACCAAACCAAGAAAAAAGAAACATAAGGAAACGAATACATCAAACGATGAGCCAAAGCGCCACATAGTTCTTTCTGGAAAAAGAAACATCGTGGGAGTGGAGGACAAGACAGACATGTCAGAAGATTATAATAAGTTTGATGAAATTCCACCATTCACAGTGAACATTGACCCAAGCATCAAGTTAAATGATGAAGATGCTCCATGGTTACGGCCGAAGAAGGTTAAATGATGAAGATGCTCCATCATCAAGTTAATTGAAGAATGTTCATGGCACAAATGAGTATCTCAACATGGCAATCAATTTCCCATTTATTTTTGTGTAATCATGTAACTGTATGTAAGATATTAAAAGTGGAGATGGTTGGCTTTTTGTACCATATTTATAGAGTCGTTCACGGGCTTGCAGGGAAATTTTTCCGAGGCGCAACTTCCGAAGATGCCGTAGGGCGTGTGCACCAACGACATCTTCGAGAAGCTGCGCCACGGGAGATTTCCCAACCCTTTCCCCAATACTGTTACAGGAGATGTAGTCTTTCACGGGCTTGCAGGGAAATTTTTCCGAGGCGCAACTTCCGAAGATGCCGTAGGGCGTGTGCACCAACGACATTTTCGAGAAGCTGCGCCACGGGAGATTTCCCAACCCTTTCCCCAATACTGTTAGAGGAGATGTAGTCTTTCACAGGCTTGCAGGGAAATTTTTTCGAGGCGCAACTTCCGAAGATGCCGTAGGGCGTGTGCACCAACGACATCTTCGAGAAGCTGCGCCACGGGAGATTTCCCAACCCTTTCCTCCATCCATGGGGATGAAACTCTCCCTACCTGCTAGGTTGGCTTGTTGATCTGCTTGCCAAGGCATATCGATGCTCCTTTTATAGGCACGGCGCCGCTTCTACTTTGTCTTGTTCCTTAGACAGGGCATCGTGCGCTACATGCTTTATCTCATCGAGAAGTGCGTCCACCCACGCGTCCTTATCCTGGCGACAGCTTTAGTCCCGGTTGCACCCACCAGCCAGGACTAAATGTTACCCACACGTTATTATCCCACCGACAGTTTTGTTAGATGACACAAAAACCATCTTTAGTCCCGGTTGTATCCAGCAGCCAGGACTAATCCTCCCCAAGTAACCCCCCCCCCCCCCCCCCCCCAGATAAGCCTCCCCCAGATTAAGCCTCCCATCTTTTGTCCCGGTTTGAGACCCCACCCGGGATGAAAGTTTCCGGCGCCACTGCGTCCCCGCCTATTTTCTTCCCGCGTTTTCCACCGCTTCCCGCCTCCGTCTTCCCGCCATTTTTCACTATATATATGTAGGCTTGGCCTCCATTTCCATATCACATCTAGACTCATATCTGCAAACCTCTCATCACTCTCTCACATGGCTTCCGTCGTATCTCTAACCCCTCGGGAGGCGGAGGCGCTTTGCGCCTCGAACTCCCCTGCCCGCCGGGCTACCGCGTCCCCACCGGCTGGATGCTGAGCGTCGGAGGCGTACCGGTCCCTCCTGTCCCTCTAGGTGTGGCGCGCCAGATGGCCATCACAAACCACTACTACTTCGAGCTCACGCCAGAGCAGCGGAGGAATCCCCAGTTGCTTCCCGACTACAGCCCGACTTGGGACGGCTTCTTCATCAATCGACGTGAGAGTGCGCTTGCCAGGCACGAAGAGGACGGCCCGCCTCCTTCAAACTTCAACGAGGCCGGCCGTCGGCTGTGGTGGCGCGGCCGGACTCTCCAGAGCGTCATGGCCTACCGTGGCCCCCGCCTGCGCTACCCTCAGTCCCAGCCCACGCGTACTCACCCGCCGAGGTTCGACTACCGCGACCCCGATGCCAGCGACGACGACGTCGGCGACTACGATGACTACAGTGGCGACGTTTATAGGGCTTGGCACGAGTATGACTGAATGACTCCAACATTCGAATCTGGCCATGTATCTTAATTTTCAGTTGAGCTCTGTACTTTAATTCTAGTTCAATCGTAATAAATTTTTTATTCCCGCCCTTTTCCTCCAGCGTGGCGTCTTTTGACCCGGTTTGAGCCCCAACCCGGGATAAAAAGGGGTATATAAACTAAATTTAAACTAAAACAATCGACAACGACTTTATTGAAAATACAATTAAAATAGATAAACGACTAGTCTAGTCGATCTACTTGTCGTCGGAGGTTGTCTCGGTCCAAATGTCATCCCACTGAGGGTCGTTGCCGGCCCAAGTTGTATTCGGGTTGTCGGGCTCGAACTCGGCGACGGCCCGACGGTGGCGCCTGTCGGACCTGCGCTGTGCCCTGAGGTCAGCGAAGAACGCGTCGGTGTTGTCGACGTCGTTGGGGAACTGCGCCCTCCACTGGCGCATCAACTCCTCGTCGAGCTCGGCGATGGCGATCCGGCGCTGCACCTGGCGGTGGCGGCGACGGTCCTCGTCGTCGACGTGGCACGGTGCTGGCGCGAGGAACCCCGCCTCCTCTAGCGATTCGACGTCCGGGAAGTTCACGTCGCGCCGTGGCCGCCGAAATCGCCACGTGGCCGGGTCGTAAGCGCGCGCCGCTAGCTCCGGCGTGTTGTACGTGCCGAGGGTGAGGCGGAAACCACCGGCGCGCATCTCGGCGTAGAACCTACCGTTCGGACGCGCTCGGACGCCACGGAAACCGGTCGACCCGCGACGGCGCGGCGGCATCCCGGAGACGAATGAGCGGAGGCGGCGGCGACGTGTGGTTGCGCGCGCACGCGGCGCTTTATAGCGCGCGAAGCGATGCGGCAAGTTTGGCGACACGTGGCGTGGGGAAGCGGCGGGGCATTGCACGTGGAAGCGGCGTCTACACGTCACACGCCGGCGGCGGCGGGGCGAGGCACGTGGAAGCGGCGGCGACACGTGGCACGGGGAAGCGACACGTGTGGCACAACGGCGGCGGTGGCCAGTACATGGCTTCAAATTCAAATTCATAAGTTATTTAAATTTATATTCAAATTCATATGTAAATTATACTTTTATTAGATAGAGATTTTTTTTCTGAACATTTTGATATATCATATGCCTTTTTTTGATTTGAAATAAGGCGGGAACGAAAAAAATTTGATTTTTTTTGCCTCTGGGAGCCAAAGGGGGTCTTTGCGCGCGAAGGGAGCAGAACAGGCGAAAAAGGCCTTTGGTCCCGGTGCATCGCACGAACCGGGACCAAAGGGGGGGGGGCCTTTTGTCCCGGTTCGTGCGATGCATCGGGACCAAAGGGGGTCTCCCTATAACTGCTCCCCTCCCCTTCCTCGCGCAGATCAATCGCGCGCGGAGAACTCGAGCGCCGCCATGCTGCCCAACCTCCGAGCCGCCGCCGACCGCGCCGCCCTCCTCTCACTCCGCGCGCGCGCCTGGCCCCCAACCGCGCCTCCTCCATTGCCGCCGACGTCGCCGCCGACCGCCGCCGTTGCCGCCGGCCGCTTCCTCTTCCTCCCCGCGTGCACCCGCGGCCGCCTCCTCCGGTGAGGCCCTCCTCTCTCCTCCGGCCGGCCAACCGGCGGCCGGCCACCATCATTGCCTCTTTTTAATTTTTTTGTTATTTTTTAGATATATAATTTGTTAGTTAGACTAGTTAGTAAAATATTTTTAGAAATAGTGGTTAGTAAAAATAATTTGTTAAATATTTACTATAATATATGTTAGTAAAACTAGTTAGTAAAATATTTTTAGATATAGTGGTTAGTAAAATAATTTGTTAAATATTTACTATAATATATGTTAGTAAAACTAGTTAGTAAAATATTTTTAGAAACAGTGGTTAGTAAAAATAATGTTAGTTAGAACTCTATAATATGTTAATTAGAAGTAGTTAGTAAAATATAGTGGTTACTAATGTTAATTAGAAATAGTTAGTAAATATTTACAATAATATATGTTAGTAAAAATAGTTAGTACAATATTTTTTAGATATAGTGGTTAGTAAAAATAATGTTAGTTAGAACTCTATATTATCAGTTAAAAAATAATGTTAGGGTTAGTATGTATATAAAGTTATTTTATTTAGCACAATATCATGTTTTTTTTATTTATGTTAGTACATATATGATTTAGTTTCGTAGCTACGATGCCGCGCCAGCCGCCGCGTCGTGGAGGGTCCATTCTGGAGCAGATGCTGTCGATGGGGGAGGTCCGGGACTAGGCTCCGCCGGGGTGGCACTGGGAGGTGTTATCTTCCGGGGCGCGCACCTTGGTGCGGAATCCGGGTCCCGTCGTCGACCCGGATATTCTCTGGTGGAGGTCACGTGGGCCACGGTCGTTTCAGAGGGAGCCGGCCCCGCAGGAGGTGGTAGCTCAGCGCATTAGAGAGGAGGACGAGCACGTTCGCCGTTACATGTATGCGTTAGACACAATGTATAGGACCGGATGGTCAGTTATGCAGGGATCTCACATTAGCTATGATCCTGTTACTGTTCCGTGGCTTTGGGTGTTCAGCCGGCGCGGTTCAGCACCCGGTCGGCGCCGTTGAGAGGTTCTAGTAGTGATCGATGTATTAGGGTTAAATAAACATGGACCCGATCTATGTATGCATGTAACTGCACTATCTGCTTTCAGCACTACATTATCGATCCTTAATTAATAACTATATATGTAACTCCAATTTCAGTTTTCTGCATTATCCTTAATTAATAACTATATATGTAATTCCAAGTCATTGCAGAAAGCATGGAGGGACACAGAGACGAAGCCAAAGAAGAATTCATGGCTAACCTCATAGCCAACGGTACTCTGGATGATGGCGACGACGGTATTCCGGATGATGGCGGTGACGATGTCACCGCAACTTTTTTGAATGACTCCGGTGAGGGAGCGGAGAATATTGACCGAAGAGAAGATGGCTCCAGTGATGAAGAAGATCATAATGGCTCCGGTGATGGAACCGTAGTTATCACCGAGGTATATAAATTAAGCCGCTGCTGACTAGATGCATTAACTAATTTGTACTGACGATGAATTATTTATTTTTTAGCCCTCCGGATCGAGCACTTCTTCTGTAAAGTCGAAGCGAGGTCCGGCCAAAAAGTTGACCGACGGTGTTAGGCGCGACATCACCGAGATCGATAAGAGTGGTAAACCGATTGCTCTCGAGAAGCATGCAAAGTTATTTATAAGTCAATGCGGAGTGCTTGTTAGGGACTGCATCCCGATCACCGTTCGAGAATGGCACAAGCCGAAGGGAGTAGAGCTGTCTGCAGATGAAGCAGCTCAAGGTCTATATATCGATGATGTAGCCAAACGCAGCCTTCTGACCAAGCTCATGGCACATTTCAACCTAGTACCTCCAGAGGAGGATGCCGATAAAAAGGCAGAGATGGAGGAGGCAGTCCATGACTTTGCTTTGAAGAAGATGGCCGAACTATTCAAGCACCACAAGAAAAGATTGCGCGGCCTTATCAAGAAAAAGAAGACTCCGGACAGTGAGAAGGTAAAAGATCACTGGGACGAATTCGTGAAGTACAACACGGAGTCAGAAGAATTTAAGAAAAGGTCGGCAACAAATAAGGCAAATGCTGCGTTGAAGAAATATCACCAAATTATGGGTCCAAGTGGCTACAGGGCTAACCGTCCTAAGTGGCAGGCAGCTGAGGCGGAACTGATCAGGAAAGGGATCCGATTAGGGACACACGGTTGGATCGAACGGTGTAAGGAGTGGTTCTACGGGATTGGGGGAAGGTTAGAGCCAGAAACAGGGAAGCGTATCTATAAGAAAGAACATCTGAAGCACCCCATTGAAGCCCTGGAACAAGCACATAGGGACGTGGAGGAGGGGAGGTTCCAGCCCGAAAGAGAGAACGATGAGCTGACACGCGCCCTTGGGAACAAAGAACACGGCGGACGAACACGGGGCACAGAAGGCTCCGTTCCGTGGAAGTATGGCTTTGCTCCGGAAAGGAAGAGATTTCCTGATAAAAGCCATGAGAGGAGAAAGGCAAGGGAAACAGACCGCATATCGTCCTTAGAGAGTTCTATGAGCGTCCTGCAAGCCCAATTTGCCAAAGTAACCGAAGTACTTACATCCCAGATGGCTCAGGGGAAGCATGTAGATGCTGCATTGCTCAATGCTATCGTTCCGCTGCAATCTCAACACCGGAAAAGCAGCGTAGCTTCCACTCAGCAGGATAATGATGATGACCAGGTGATCGAGCCTCCTCGCTACCCCCCCGTGGATGATCTCACTGAGAGCCGTCCTTGTGAGCTGTATGTTAAATGTTTCAACCTATCCTTCAAGGCGGCGGTCGGCATTCTGTTTCCTACAAGGACTTACCATTGCCGTCCGGTCCAAGACGACTTTGCTGTTGTGATGGTGGATGAAGTGATGGTAGATTATGAGCAGTTGGTCCTTGAGCAACCTGCAGGTGAAGATGGGGAAATCAAAAAACTGGGAGAAGCCCGTAGAACCACCGTTCAATGGCAGAAGGAGAACATTGTGTTTCCAGGTTTGAAGCCAAGCATGCCACCTCCATCTCGTTCTCCGCCTCCTCCGCCGCCTCCGCCGCCTGCGCAGTCTCCTCCACCTGATGATTCTCCTCTGCTCGATGATGATTCTCCTGTGCGTGATGATTGTCATGTGCATGAGCAGTCTCCTCAGGCTTCGCCGTCTCCTCCGCGTGAGACTACTCCGCCGCCTCCTCCTCATTAGGAGACTCCTCCAAGTATGCAACCACCTAAGCAAAAGAGGAAGAGTACCGCGGCAGGTATTAAAGCTCCAAAGAGATCATCAACTCCGAAGAGGTCCAGGACTCCAGAGTTGTTACCATATGAGATGACTGTTGAGCAAAACAACGCAGTCGTAGCCGCCGAGGTGAAGGTGTTTCTTGCACCGAAGAAGCCTCCACCAAAGTTGTTTATACCACCAAATACAATGAAGCACTTTGCCAAGACGAGAATAAAGAGAGCTGAGCTGTCAAGTGATTATGACCGCTCTCTTGGACAGTCCTCTAGAGCGAGAAAAGCGGAAAAAATCGCCCAGCTTGGATAACAGGAAAATCAGTCCTTACCCCCCTTCGTCGTGCAGTCCTATGATGATCCAGAGACGACATCGATGATCGAATGGGCGGCTAGAGGGTAGGGAGCAGATGTTCAGTACGAAGATTACTATCCAATGGCAGAAGTCGTAAACAAGTATAGATACGGACATGATCTCGTCAAACCTGGCCAGCTCGCGCGTCTAGGGACTCAGATGCGAAGGTTGCATGAATGGTACCTGCAAGCCTGTCGAAAGTGTGAACGCTACCTCACGGTAGCAGTTAGAGATGAGCATTACTTCCGGGGGAAGGAGGAGACAAACCTTGAGTTTGAAGAACTATTTCAGTTATTCAATCAAGACGCCCTCGACAAAGCTTTCATCAGTTGCTACTGCCTGTAAGTGATTTATTTATGTAATTAAGTCTGTAGCTCAGCTCATTCATTTGCACTAACAATTATCCTCACTGTATTCTTTTTCTACGCTATATATTAATTATGCAGAATGAAGATGCTCGAATGCAAAAGAGGCAAGCTCTATGACATCGGGTTCATTGACCCAAACACAGTTCATGAAGTTACGGTTCGACAGTATGCCAAAGACACAGAGGACAACATGCTAATGTTTTTACAGAAGCAAGCAAATAAAGAGTATATATTCTTTCCTTACAACTTCAAGTGAGTGTTATAACATACATTATGCTTGTGCAGCTTCCACTTTATTCTTCTAATCATTGAGCTATGCTTGTGCAGCTTCCACTTTATTCTCCTAATCATTGAGCTTAAGAAAGGAGTCGTACTTGTCATGGACTCGAAACGTAAAGAACATGCGGAATGGGCGAACATGGCTGCGATGCTCCAGATGTAATTTCAATCAATTTCGTATCGGCATCCTCATCTGTTCTCATTCGACGATATCATCAACTAATCAATAACTCATTTACTCATTTTTTCTTTGCCGGGCAGGGCTTGGAAACGGTTCATCAATACTGTTCCTGGTAAATGGAAACCGGAGCTTACATTTAAAGATTACCCTGTAAGTAGTACTATATATATAGCTATGTCCGTGAATCTGTTTGATATTTTGTTTCAATACGATGCTTGATTATTAGTTTGATCGAACTATTTTTTCGTAAAGTCTATGAAGCAGGAAGCAGGGAATAACTTATGTGGATACTACGTCTGCGAGTTCATTCGTCGGATGGCCTGTCACAAGGATACGGATGAAGCTATACACGCCACTCGTGTACGTGAACAATATTTCACAATTAATCTTATTTTATTACCATCAATTATATTGAGTTCCATTCATATATATTGATCTCCTTTTTTTAATATAGATGATACGCCTGCGGGACACTCTCATAACGGAGGATCACATACGAGCAATTCAAGAGGAACTCACAGGATTCTTTCTTACCAAGGCCATTGCCCGAACTGGAGAACACCATCGGGAGTTCATAATTAAGAATTATTAGGGATATGAATAGATATGATAGCTTTTGGTCCCGGCTTCATATATTGTAAACATGCATTACTTGTACTGTATTTCATGACGATGTCTATATATACATGATGATGTTTGTGGTTTCTTGAATGATGTATGCATTGCAGATTTGAATGAATAATATATATAAAACCGTGAAACGCGGCAGAGAAACGGTCAGTTTCTCTGCCGCGGCAGAGAAACGCTGCTCCACCCTAAACCTCTGCCGCGGCAGAGAAACGGCCAATATCTCTGCCACGGCAGAGACCCTCCAGTCCAGGTTCGTCTCACGAACCGGGACCAAAGGTCCTCCACTAGGAGCCCCCTGGCCGCACCACGTGGCGGGGCCTTTGGACCCGGTGCACATTTGAACCGGGACCAAAGGGGGGAGTCTTTAGTCCCGCCTGTTTGGTCCCGGTTCGAAAACCGGGACTGATGGCCCATACGGACCGGAACTGAAGCCACGTTTTCCACTAGTGATATATAGGAGTACTATGCATGCATGCGCCCTTTAAGCCAGCTGCTCCGAGTCCACTCCAGCAGGAATATAAGATGCATTATTACGCAATCATGTAGTCGACCTTTTATATTTTTTACTAGTCACAACATGAATTCGTCGGCACACGAGTCGTTGCCGTCGACACAGCGTTGTGCCGACGGCAGCCGTTGGCACCTCGCCGTCGGCACAATATGCCATTGGCACTACCAGTTTAGCCATCGACATAGCCGTAGCTGTCGGCACAACCTCAGCCCGACGGCGAGGAGGAGCCGTCGGCACATCTGCACCGTCGGCACAGATGCAGATGGGCCCACCGACGAACTGACGGTCGTTAGCCCATTGAAGGGATTAATGCCGTCGGCACAGCTCCATCGGCACAGTAGCAGTTCGGCCGACGTCCCAGAAAGGTTGTCGCTGGGAAAATCAGACGGCAGCAGAGGCTGGCATTTGGTTTTTTTTTATTCCAGCAGCAAAATAGCAGTTAAATCACAGTATATATAGCAGTAAAAATAGAAATTAAATGAGAAGGTCACCATTATCATATAGAAGGTAGCAACATAGTCATCACATGGTAGCAAGTATCATACACATGGTAGTATCATACACATCGGCAATTTAGCAACATAGTCATCACATGTTAGCAAGTATCACTGTACTACATGCGCTCGGCATCTAACTAAGGTGAAGAGAGATCGTCATCCGAAAAATCAAGCGACGGATGGCGGTGTAGGTGAATAGAGGTAGAACCAGCACCAGAACCACCAGGAGAACTCTGTGTGCCCTCGCGCGACGAACTCGGAGAAGGAGAAGCACGACCAAAGTGCCGGTTCCCCAAACATCCCGTTCCCTATAGGTTTGAGCAAGAGTTAGCATCTTAGCCATGTAACAGCAAAGCGGTGACAAGTGGTTAGGCATAGAACTTACCAGGGTCTCTGAGTAGTATGTGCGAGCGAAAACTTCCCTCGATGGGCACAATGACGCCGGCCCCAGCCTAGGTGGCCGTTCTCCCGTAAATGGGACCCTCTCTCCAGTCTCGAAAAACAGCGTGAGCGCCTGCAAGATAGGTTAGATGTCAGGCGTTGCAGATATAAAGGTTCAAACTAGGGGAATTGTGACTTGTCATGTTTTGCAACCATAAAGATTGAAACTTACATCACTCTGGATCTCGAGGTGCCGTTCCCAAGCATCTCTCTGAAGGTCCCACTCCTGATACGCCGCCAAATAATTCGCATAAGCAGCCTCGTAGGCTGCCTCAAACTGAGCCTACAATTTCAAAAATAAGGAGTCTCGTCAACTCAGCCATTCAGGAATGAATGATGGAAAGAGGATGAAAATGTGGAAAACTTACATCGCGATGACGGTGTCGAGGAGGCGCGATAGAGGGGTCATCGGCGGTGAGGGTAGCCTTGATCTGCGAGAGGGTCTTCTTCGGCTTGATCACCCCACTAAGAATCTTCAGACGGCCATGCTCCGTGCCCCGCCACCATCAACGCCACCTCGTCCGTCTCCGCCTGAATGGGGTCATCCACCTCTGGATGAAAAGCCTGGACCGTCGAGCAGTACGAAACCAAGTCCTCTTCGGCATTGCCGAAGTACTCGGGAAGCGAGGGCTGAGGCTGGCTCAGATCGGGCTCCTTCAGCTTCATCTTCTGCCGCCATGCCACCTCGGAAAGAGGCTCCCCGAGTACAGTCTCCTGCATCGCCAAACAAATATTATGCGTATCAAGTAGGAACATGAGGGGAAATAAATGCAAGTTTTTCCATGTATATGTGTACCATGTGCCTCCTGTAGCGCTCGGTGCTGCGGCTTCCCGCCTTGTGTGTTCCTCTGGTGCCGTGGTTTGCCTTGTTCCGCTCGCTCATGGCCGCGAAGTCGGCGTCTTCGCCGAGCCACTTCATAACCAATGCCTCGTATGCGTCTTCTTTATTGTCGCACCACTGGGGCATAACCTAAAAAATCAAAACTCATTTCAAGAACAGATAATGCAATTGCAACTTAGCAGCAACATAGAATCTCATTGACAATTTACTTACCCTCATGTAATCATCCTTCGTCATCGCAGGCTTCTCCCTAATATTGTCAGCTTTCTTGACCCTCTTGCCCTGCTCAGCCATGATGTGACTGATGCACGTATGCTTGTGATTGTACCATTGATGCCGTGTCAACCTCTGACAAGCCCTAGCCAGGACCTCGTTCGCCCGCGGACGAACCTCGGTCGGCACCTTATAATGAGCCTGTAATCATGCATAAAAATGATTGTGAGAGGCATGAGTTAGCACAGTGGGGCCATCAACTATGAACGAAACTCGAGAAGTATGCCTTACCCAAAACTTGGTGATCATGGCGTCAGAAGCTTTCCCAAAGCCCGGGCAATCCGTGGCCTCATAGTCCGCCTAAGTGTAGGCTAGCTTACTCTCGCCGCCGGGGACCAGAGTGTAAAAGCCCGGCCAAAACTTCCTAATCAGAGCTCCAGGCAAGCTCGATGGCTGGCGGGTCCCCTTGTCATATGTCCAATTGCTGCACAATAATCAAACATTAGTACATGCCAATTTCTTATGTCCAAAATGAAATTACATGTTCAAAATTAAACTTACTCTTTGTCGTTAGGGATAATGAGGGCTTTCCCATCATCGCTAGTAGGTTCTTTCGCCTCATCAGGGACAGTCACTTCACCACGAATCCGCAACTTCCTCGGCGCCATCTCCCTCTCCGTCTCCTCGTCCCTAGACTCCTCCTTCATCTCCAGCTCCGCCTCAGTAGACTCTGACCGAGCGGACTGGGAAGCCACGTCACCAGAAGCAGAGGGTATGTCACCCAGAAAGAGAGGTCCACCTCGTCCTCCCCCTCCACCTCGTCCTCGTCCTCTCCCTCCACCTCGTCCTCGTCCTCCACCTCCACCTCCACCTCGTCCTCGTCCTCCCTGTGTGAGAGGTGCATCCTCCCCCTCCTCCCTCATCGCCGGCACCCGCGTAACGCGTGTTGGGACGAGTTGGTCTTCCACTTCTGGTAACCTTCTGTTGTCACATCTTATTAAGCAAGGAGGACATTGATTCCTTGCCTTGGCTCATATTGGTCAATCACCTGCATTGATAAAAAGTAAACAAGTAAGAATAAAGACATAAAGACATAATGTTGAATAATAGAATGTAGACATAAAGACATAATGTTAAAAAAGTAAACACTAAGTATAAAGACATAATAAAATGTAGACACTAAGCATAAAGACGTAATGCAATTAAGAAGCATGTTGAATAATAGATACTAAGCATGAAGACATAAAAGACCCTCACCTCGAATCATCACTCTCATAATTAAGCATTGTGTTCTCATTTTCACTATCACTATCAGTATCATGTGAGTACCGAGGCTGAGGATTGTTGCACGGTGGAGGCGCAGCATTGTTGCCATTGCCCGCATGTAACTTGGTGAGCATTTCTATGTCCTTTAGGTTCACCACTGTCTCACCACAAATTTGTGCATCGTTCTCGAGGTCCTCAAGACCAATTTGTATTTCAAAGTCCCCGAAGTTATCTTCCTCTTGATAGAAAATTCCCTCGTATGTTACAGGGTCGATGTTGTTGTAATCATCATCGGAGGGCATGGGTAGCTTACCATGTGGCGATACCTTGAACACGACTTCCCAACCCTTGAGTTCCTCTTTCTGACATGGGTAGGGCAAATAATTAACTTGCTTGGCTTGGTGAGCCACAACAAAGACATCGGCTCCGCTATAGGTGGTTGAAGGCCTAACTTCAACTAACCCAATGGAAGGGGTGCTTCTCTGTCCACCGCGTGGGTCGAACCAGTGGCATCTGAACACAATGAGCTTGAGTTCTACGTTTGTCATATTGAACGTCAGCTCGTATACGTTCTCTAACCTTCCGTAGTAATCAGTGTCATCGGCTCCTCTGGTGAAGACCCCAGTATTTATAGTTTTTGGATTAGGCCGGTTCTTCTGGTGAAACTCTGTATGGAAGCGATACCCATTCACATCATACTTTTCATACATTGTGACTTTACGGTTACAACCCAGGGAAACACATCTCAACTCATCTGTCATCTCAACGTTGGGATCAGCTCCCTACAAGTTCAGTTCAAATTGTTTTGTGCATTAGTTATGTGTAATAAGAGGGACAAGTCACGGATTGCAAGGTAAGAGTGATAGGTTAGAAATTACTTTTTCGCTGAACCAAGTCACGAATTTTTTCTTTCCGGGGGCACCCTCTATTAGAAGAGTGTCCAACTCCGTGGCAGAGGGATCCGTCGTTCCTGGCCAGTGTTCATCTTGGAATTGGCTATAAGGAGAAAATACGTATTAGACCGAAACCGAGTTACTAGTTGCAAAGTAATTTGTTCACCATTTTACCTGATGAAACTGAGCATTTCCTTCATGTCCGTAAGCACATAGAGCATTATGCAATCCTTCTCTTCCTTGGTCAAGGTGCACCTTTTTAGGCCACCAGCCTTGCGACCGGGACATTGGAAGAGGAGGAGCTTGGGGTCATGCTTCGGCTTGTCGACATTGTACCGAGAAACCGGGTTATGCATAGTGGGAACATCATCGGCATAGTACGTTGTAGTGGCATATGCCATCTCCCCGAGGATAGTTGCCTCAGCTATGCATGCTTCAATCTTATTTTTGTTTCCACATTTGTTTCGAATATACTTAAACTCTCTCTCAATACAAAACTGCCAACGATACTGCACCGGTCCACCAAAGAGTGCCTTGTTCGCGAGATGCACAATGAGATGTAACATCAGAGTAAAGAAACCTGGTGGAAAGATCATCTCTAACTTGCATAGCAACTCTGGCACTAGATCATGCAGCTTCTCAATCACCAGGGGACATATCTGCTTAGCACATAGTGTGCGGAAGAAATAGCTCAACTTCGCAAGCACTCGCCAGACATGCTCGGGAAGATACCCTCGAACCATCACCGGCATCAGCCGCTCAATCCATATATGATAGTCGTGACTCTTGAGCCCCGTTACTTTTCCTGTTGAAAGATTGACTCCCTTACTCATATTTGAACAATAACCATCAGGGAACATCACGATGTATTTGAGCCACTTGAATGCCTCCTTCTTTTGAAGACTATAAAGGAAGTAGTTGGCATGCGGCTTGACCCAATTTTTTTGATTCCAGTCAGGAGGCTGCATGTGTAGTCTCTTCCTATCACATAGCTTCTCAACATCGACTCTAGCCTTAACATTATCCTTTGTCTTGTCAGGAATGTTCAGGACGGTGTTAAAGACGGACTCCCCGACATTCTTTTCAGTGTGCATCATATCGATGTTATGGGGAAGTTCGAGATGCTTGTAATACTCGAGTTGCGTTAAGACTGCCACGTGAGTCCAGTTGTGCATCTCACCATATCCCTCAAATTGTGGGCTGGGTACATTACTAGGTTGAGAGCACGTAGCTCAGCATCAACAGCTACACCATCGAACGTTGGTATCTTTTTTTCTTCACGCACAACTTTGCCCTTCGTGAAGTTCTTTTTGTCTCCTCTGAATCGATGCCCTCTTTTGAGGAACTTTCGATGTGTGTCAAAGGCTACATATTTGCCACCCGCATTTAGCCAAAGGAACTCCAGTCGGTGCCTGCACACTGGGCATGAAAACCTACCAGCTGTACAATGCCCGCAGAATAGGGCGTACCCGGGTAGGTCGTGCATGGAATAGTGGAACCAAACTTTCATGACAAAGTTTCTCTTCGATGCTCGGTCGTATGTCAATGTCCTGTGGTGCCAAGAGTGGTGCAAATCATCCACTAGCGGCTGCATGAAGACACTCAAATTCTTCCCCGGATATTCAGGCCCTGGAATGATCAGCGACATGAATATGGTCTTCCTTTGCATTATGACTCCGGGAGGGAGATTGAGCGGAATAAAAAACACGGGCCAACAGCTGTACGAGGCAGTCGACATACCGTATGGATTGAATCCATCGGTTGCTATCGCAATTCTGACATTCCGAGCAACATTTGCCTTATCAGTGTGTTTTTCATCGAAGTTCTTCCATGCCTTACCATCAGATGGATGTCCCATGTTTACTCGTCTGTTCTCGTCCATGTATCTCAACCCCCTCTTATGCCACATCATCTGTTTGGCAGACACCTCAGACATGTAAAGCCGCTGGATTCTTTTAATGAATGCACTAGTAGAAAAACGGTCAAAGGATTTGACCTTTAGTACCGGTTTCCTAACAAACCGGTACTAAAGGTAGCATTAGTACCGGTTCCAGAGTCTAGGGCGCCGGAAACCTTTAGTACCGGTTCGTTTGGGGTCTTTAGTACCGGTTCATGATATGAACCAGTACTAAAGGTTTTCGCGCCAAATTTGCTGCGGAGGTGGGGCCGGCGCTGCACCTTTAGTACCGGTTCGTATCACGAACCGGTACGAAAGGGTGGCCAGCCTATTTCTTCAACCCGAGCACACCTAGCTCTCCATTTTTTCTTCTCCAACACATTTCCAAATATTTCTCTCCTCTCACACTCCAACAAATCTCCATTTTTCTCGACCATTTTGTTAAGATTGGCGGCAACCATCTATCCAAGGGTTAGCAACATGATCCTTTCTTCCGGCGTTCCTAATTTAGCTCATTTCCTTCCTAGTTTAACTCATTTCAATTTTTTAGTGCTAGCAAGGTGTTTGATGAAATGTCTAAGTTAGGAATTTCATTCGTTTTATATGCAATTTGAGCTCAAATTAAAGTATGATTTGTTGGTTTTAGTATCGTCTCCGTCCTCACCGCCGTCGATCGCCAGCGCCGTCCCCTAGCCGGCACCACCTCGGTGAGCCTCTTGTTTTTATTTTTTATAAAAAACTTAGTTTTATGTGATAGATGCATATAGTTATTACTTTATAATTTTCTTACCTGTATGATTGTTTTTTATATGTATAGTATCATGGTTTTGATATCCGTCCCCGTCGGCCCTCGTCCGGTCTATGATTCGGATGGTTTTGTTGGATTTAATTTTTTTAGATAGTTGTATGTTAGTTTCAGTGTATGTTTTATGAGAAATATATGTATTACATTTGGTCACTAGTCTAATTTGCTTTTAATGCGATGAACTTGAATATTAATTAATTTGGTCACTCATCTATTCATGAAGTAGTGTAATTAACGGTTATTGATATACTTATATAATGCAGATGAACCGACAATGGATGTACGGTGACCGACGCCGTCCTGAGTTCATTACTGGCATGAATAATTTTCTCCACGTGGCTGAGACAACCAGGCAGTCGAATTGTTTCATTTGTTGTCCATGTAGTGATTGTAAGAATATGATGGATTACTCTACCTCAAAAACCATTAACGTCCACCTGCTTGAGAAGGGTTTCATGCCCGACTATAATTGTTGGACCAAGCACACAGAAAGAGGGGTTCTAATGGAAGACAACGAAGAAGAAGAGGATAATGACAACTATCCTATGTTCACTGAACACGGTGATAGTACAATAGGGGGAGACGAAGCTGAAGAAGAGCTCATTTTTTATGAGCCCATTTTTGATGAGCCCATTTTTGATGTGCCCGATGACGATTTGGGTCGGGCCATTCTTGATGCGAAGATAAACTGCGGAAGTGAAAAGGAGAGGTTGAAGTTGGAGAAAATGGTAGAGGATCACAACAAACTGTTGTACCCAAATTACGAAGATGGCCAGAAAAAGCTGGGTACCACACTGGAATTGCTGCAATGGAAGGCAGAGAATGGTACTTCTGACAAGGGATTTGAAAAGTTGCTGAAAATAATAAAGAAGATGCTTCCAGGGGAGAACGTATTTCCCTCTAGTACGTACGAAGCAAAGAAGGTTGTCTGCCCTTTAGGATTCGAGGTGCAAAAGATACATGCATGCATCAATGACTGCATCCTCTACCGCGGTGAGGAGTACGAGAATTTGAATGCATGCCCGGTATGTGGTGCATTGCGGTATAAGATCAGGCGAGATGACCCTGGTGATGTTGAGGGCGAGTCGTGCCCCCAGGAAGATGGTTCCTGCCAAGGTGATGTGGTATGCTCCTATAATACCACGGTTGAAACGTTTGTTCCAAAACAAAGAGCATGCCAAGTTGTTGCGATGGCACAAAGAGGACCGTAAGAAAGATGTGATGCTGAGACACCCCGCTGACGGGCAGTGGAGAAAAATCGACAGAGAATTCAAGTCATTTTCAGATGGCGCAAGGAACTTAAGATTTGGTCTAAGTACAGATGGCTTTAATCCTTTCGGGGAGCAGAGCTCCAGTCATAGCACCTGGCCAGTGACTCTATGTATCTATAACCTTCCTCCTTGGTTGTGCATGAAGCGGAAGTTCATTATGATGCCAGTGCTCATCCAAGGCCCGAGGCAACCCGACAACGACATTGATGTGTACCTGAGGCCATTGGTTGAAGAACTTTTACAGTTGTGGCGTGAAGAAGGTGTACCTGTGTTGGATGAGCACGAACAAAAGGAATTTAACCTACGAGCGTTGTTGTTTGTAACCATCAATGATTGGCCTGCTCTTAGTAACATTTCAGGACAGTCAAACAAGGGATACAATGCATGCACACACTGTTTAGGTGAGACTGACAGTATATATTTGGGAAACAAGAATGTGTACCTGGGGCATCGTCGATTTCTTCCAAAACAACATCACGTAAGAAAGAGAGGAAAGCATTTCAGAGGTGAGGCAGATAACCGAGCGAAGCCTACCCGCCCTACTGGGGATGTTATATATGATATGGTCAAGGATTTAAAAGTGATCTTTGGAAAGGTTCCTGGTGGACAATCTGTTCCGAATGATGTTGACGGACACGTACCCATGTGGAAGAAGATGTCTATATTTTGGGAGCTACCCTATTGGAAAATCCTAGAGGTTCACTCTGCAATCGATGTGATGCACGTGACGAAAAATCTTTGCGTGAACCTGCTAAACTTCTTGGGCGTGTATGGGAAGACAAAAGATACACCGGATGCACGGCAGGACCAGCAATGTATCCACGAAGGAAACAACCTGAATCCAGAGAAGTATCATGGTACTGCCAGCTGCGCTCTTACCAAAGAAGAGAAGGAGATCTTTTTTGAAGTCCTGAGTAGCATCAAGGTCCCGTCTGGCTTCTCGTCGAATATGAAGGGAATAATAAACATGTCAGAGAAAAAGTTTCAAAACCTAAAGTCTCATGACTGCCACGTGATTATGACACAATTACTTCCAGTTGCATTGAGGGGGCTTCTGCCAGAAAATGTTCGAGTACCCATTGTGAAGCTATGTGCCTTCCTCAATGCAATTTCTCGGAAGGTGATCAATCCACTAACTCTACAAAATTTACAGAAGGATGTGGTGCAATGTCTAGTCAGCTACGAGTTGGTGTTCCCACCATCCTTCTTCAATATTATGACGCATCTCCTCGTTCACCTGGTCGAAGAGATTGGCGTTCTCGGTCGTGTATTTCTACACAACATGTTCCCCTTTAAGAGATTCATGGGAGTCTTAAAGAAATACGTTCATAACCGTGCTCGGGCAGAAGGAAGCATCTCCAAGGGCTATGGAACAGAGGAGGTCATTGAGTTTTGTGTTGACATTATTCCTGACCTTAAGCCGATCGGTGTTCCTGAATCGCGCTATGAGGGGAGACTACGTGGAAAAGGCACGCTAGGAAAGAAAGCAACAATGTGTATGGACGGACATTCTTTCACTCAAGCACACTACACAGTTCTACATAATTCCAGCTTGGTGGCTCCGTATATAGTGGAACACAAGAATATTTTACGCTCGGAATACCCGGAGCAACGTGAAGATTGGATTGATGGAGAACACATGAAGACTTTCGGCGGTTGGTTGCAAACACGTCTCGTTAATGGCACTGATGAAGAACAGCTCTACTTGTTGGCCAAGCAACCATCTTCGACTATATCGACTTTTCAAGGGTACGAGATAAATGGGAATACATTTTACACGATCGCCCAAGATAAAAAGAGCACCAACCAAAACAGTGGTGTCCGCTTTGATGCAGCAGAGCACAATGGGAAGAAGGTCACATATTATGGGTACATAGAGGAGATATGGGAACTTGACTATGGACCTACTTTCAAGGTCCCTTTGTTCCGGTGCAAATGGTTCAACCTGAAAGACGGGGTACAGGTAGACCCGCAGTACGGAATGACTACAGTGGATCTCAAGAATCTAGGGTACGACACCGAACCATTCGTCTCAAGTGGCTCAGGGTTTTTATGTGAAGGATATGTCTACGAAACCGAAAAAAAGAAAAGAAAGGCAAGAGGACACATCATACGATGAGCCAAAGCGCCACATAGTTCTTTCAGGAAAAAGAAACATCGTGGGAGTAGCGGACAAGACAGACATGTCAGAAGATTATAATAAGTTTGATTATATTCCACCCTTCAAGGTGAAAACTGACCCAAGCATCGTGTTAAATTATGAAGATTGTCCATGGTTGCGTTGCAATCAGAAGAAAGGGAAACACACGAAGAAAACTCAGAAGACTAGATAGGGATGTTGTTGGTGATGTGTAATAATGTATTAAACCTTTCTCCGTGAACATTGTCCGTGCTTCCAAGAGGCTCTTTCCTTCCTGGTCGCCGTCGGTTTCTTCCCGCCTTTTTTCTTCCCGCGCCACTGCGATCCCGCCTTTTTTCTTCCCGCCTATTTTCTTCCTGCCTTTTTTCTTCCCGCCTTTTTTCTTCCCGCGCCACTGCGTTCCCGCCTATTTTCTTCCCGCGCTTTCCACCGCTTCCCGCCTCCGTCTTCCCGCCATTTTTCACTATATATATGTAGGCTTGGCCTCCATTTCCATATCACATCTAGACTCATATCTGCAAACCTCATCACTCTCTCCCATGGCTTCCATCGTATCTCTAACCCCCCGGGAGGCGGAGGCACTTTGCGCCTTGAACTACCCCTGCCCGCCGGGCTACCGCGTACCCACCGGCTGGATGCTGAGCGTCGGAGGCGTATCGGTCCCTCCTGTCCCTCTAGGTGTGGCACGCCAGATGGCCATCACGAACCACTACTACTTCGAGCTCACGCCAGAGCAGCGGAGAAATCCCCAGTGGCATCCCGACTACTGTTGGAGATATGCCCAAGAGTCAATAATAAAATGGTTATTATATATCTTTATGTTTATGATAAATGTTTACATACCATGCTATAATTGTATTAACCGAAACATTGATACATGTGTGTTATGTGAACAACAAGGAGTCCCTAGTAAGCCTCTTGTATAACTAGCTTGTTGATTAATAGATGATCATCGTTTCATGATCATGAACATTGGATATTATTAATAACAAGGTTATGTCATTGATGAATGATGTAATGGACACACCCAATTAAGCGTAGCATAAGATCACGTCATTAAGTTCATTTGCTATAAGCTTTCGATACATAGTTACCTAGTCCTTTCGACCATGAGATCATATAAATCACTTATGCCGGAAGGGTACTTTGATTACATCAAACGCCACTGCGTAAATGGGTGGTTATAAAGGTGGGATTAGGTATTCGGAAAGTATGAGTTGAGGCATATGGATCAACAGTGGGATTTGTCCATCCCGATGACGGATAGATATACTCTGGGCCCTCTCGGTGGAATGTCGTCTAATTAGCTTGCAAGCATATGAATGGTTCATAAGAGACCACATACCACGGTACGAGTAAAGAGTACTTGTCAGGAGACGAGGTTGAACAAGGTATAGAGATACCGATGATCAAATCTCGGACAAGTAAAATATCGCGTGACAAAGGGAATCGGTATCGTATGTGTATGGTTCATTCGATCACTAAGTCATCGTTGAATATGTGGGAGCCATTATGGATCTCCAGATCCCGCTATTGGTTATTGGTCGGAGAGAGGTCTCAACCATGTCTACATAGTTCGCGAACCATAGGGTGACACACTTAAGGTTTGATGTCGTATTAGTAGATATGGAATATGGAATGGAGTTTGAAGTTTTGTTCGGAGTCTCGGATGGGATCCAGGACATCACGAGGAGTTCCGGAATGGTCCGGAGAATAAGATTCATATATAGGAAGTCATATTCCATGTTTGGAAATGATCCGGTGCATTTATGGAAGGTTCTAGAAGGTTCTAGAAAAGTCCGAAAGAAATCACCATGGAAGGCGGAGTCCTGGAGGGACTCCACTAGCATGGCCAGCCAACCCTAAGGGGAGGAGTCCAAGGTGGACTCCACCCAAAGGTGGCCGGCCAGCCCCCCTCAAGGAAGAGTGGGAGTCCCACCTTGAGTAGGACTCCCTCCTTGAGTAGGTTTCCCACTTTTGGGAGGTTTTGTTGTTGGGGTCTTATTCGAAGACTTGGACTACAACTCTTGGGGATTTCCACCTATATAATGAGGGGAGGGGAGGGGCTGGCCGGCTACACCTAGCCCTCCTTGGCCGCAGCCCCCCAAGTGCCCCCTCTCCCAGAAACCCTAGCGGTTCCCTCCTCCACATAATACTCCCGCAGCGCATAGGCGAAGCCCTGCCGGAGTTCTCCACCACCACCGTCACCACGCCGTCGTGCTGCCGGGATTCTGAGGAGGATCTACTACTTCCGCTGCCCGCTGGAACGGGGAGGAGGACGTCGTCTTCATCAACACCGTACGTGTGACCGAGTACGGAGGTGCTGCCCGATTGTGGCACCGTCAAGATCTTCTACGCGCTTTTGCAAGCGGCAAGGGATCGACTACATCCACCACGAGATCTAATCTCGTTAAGCTTTGGAAATCTTCAAGGGTTAGTCTCGTGATCCCCTCGTTGCTACCGTCTTCTAGATTAGATCTTGGCTTGTGTTTTCGTTCTTGCGGTAGGAAATTTTTTGTTTTCTATGCTACGAATCCCATTAGTGTTATCAGAGCCGTGTCTATGCATAGATTGGTTGCACGAGTAGAACACAATTGTTTTGTGGGCGTTGATGCTTTGTTGTCTTTAGTTCAAGTACTTTGCATCTTGCGGCATGGTGGGATGAAGCGGCCCGGGCTAACTTTACATGACCGCGTTCATGAGACTTGCTCCACGTTCGACATGCAACTTGTATTGCATAAGTGGCTTTGCGGGTGTCTGTCTCTCTCACCATAGTGAAGATTCAATTTACTCTTTCTATTGACAACACTAGTATCACCGTTGTGGTTCATGTTCGTAGGTAGATCGGATCTCACTCGAAAACCCTAAACCACGTAAAATATGCAAACCAAATTAGAGACGTCTAACTTGTTTTTGCAGGGTTTGGTGATGTGATATGGCCATAATGTGATGATGAATATGTATGAGATGATCATTATTGTATTGTGGCAACCGGCAGGAGCCTTATGGTTGTCTTTAAATTTCATGTTGAGTAGTATTTCAAAGAAGTTGTAATAGTTGCTACATGGAGAACAATCATGAAGACGGCGCCATGGACCTTGACGCTACGCCGACGATGATGAAGATCATGCCCGTTGATGATGGAGATCATGTCCGTGCTTTGGAGATGAAGATCAAAGGCGCAAAGACTAAAGGGCCATATCATATCACATATGAATTGCATGTGATGTTAATCCTTTATGCATCTTATTTTGCTTAGATCGCGACGGTAGCATTATAAGATGATCCCTCACATTAATATCAAGATAATAAAGTGTTCTCCCCTCGTATGCACCGTTGCTACAGTTCGTCGTTTCGAAGCATCTCGTGATGATCGGATGTGATAGACTCTACGTTCACATACAACGGGTGTAAGCCATGTTTGCACACGCGGAATACTTGGGTTTGCTTGACGAGCCTAGCATGTACAGACATGGTCTCGGGACAACGGAAACCGAAAGGTTGAACACGAGTCATATGGATGATATGATCAACATGTTGATGTTCACCATTGAAGCTACATCATCTCACGTGATGATCGGTTTTGGTGTAGTGGATGTGGATCGTGTACCACTTATCAACTATGAGGGATGTTGTATTAAGTGGGAGTTCATTAGTAATTAGATTAAAACATGAACTTATTATCATGAACATAGTCTAAGTAGTATTTTGAATTAATTTTGTAGTATTGGCATCCGTTTTCTACCATGCGTTAGTCTTGTAATTGAGATTGAAATACTGTTAAATCTGACAAGTAACTTTACGGACTGGTACCGTATTGTTAAAGAATCAAGAAATGATTAAGTCCTATTGCAAACTTTTAGTAAACCTCACATTGTTGATTCAAAGAGCAATGGTTTCAATTAGTACCTAAAGTCATCTTGTCTCCATGAAACTTGAAGTTCAAATCCGTTTGAAAAGTAAGGAGCTGGAAATTTCATTTTCAGAAATAAGCAAGGTATGAGATATATGTGATATCTAAGACCTTATTGCAAGATGATAGAATATAATCTAGTGAGACTACATAAACTCATAAGTTTTATGAGAATGTACGAAGGTTGAAGACGCCAGGCGTCCCAATCCTCCAACTAGTTGGGCACTAACGATATTCGCATATCCATGAAGTGATCATCCTTAGTATGCACCGTTGCTAAGACTCGTCGTTTCGAAGCATCACGTGATGATCGGGTGTGATAGATTCTACGTGTGCATACAACGGGTGCAAGCCAGATTTGCACATGCGAATACTGAGGTTAAACTTTACGAGCCTAGCATGTACAGACATGGTCTCGGAAAGTCGTCATGATTTGATGGATAAAAATTATGAGTGAAATTGTTCATCACATTAAAAGGTTACTAATGGTGAAATCTGGAACACTTATCATGTGATGATCAACTTCAAAGTCAGAACCTCAAGGTTATTGATATTTGACCAATAGACCTAGAAGTTATTGAAGGTGAAGTGTTTTCTGAGAATGAGGAAAGCTAAAAGAGAAACTACAAAAGATTTTTTGGCAGAAAGAAAGAAAAGACTAGAAAGTCTAGCTCAGGTGTATATAAATGATATACATGTTATGGATGTATTCTTTGATTGGTCACACAATGAAGTTCTTGGGTATTTGTACCAGATTGGTTGGTATGAGATGTCATACAACACAACGCAATACAAGAATACAATGGCCTAAGTGACTGATAAGGAATATGGTAATAATGCACGTCTAGGACATAATAAAGTGTTATTATGTTTGTCGTTGGCATTCTAACTAGCCCTTAGGATTTATAATAAAGAACTTAATAATTGTTATTTTGCTCTGGTCAAATGAAAACAATGAGTTGTTCAAATTATGACCTTACTCCATGTACGATGGATAAGTTATTATAAATCTTAATGGTGAAACACACATACATAACACTGACGCTAAAATGCCATAAGGCAAATGATTTGAATTCCACTTATTTGTGGAACCGCCATTTAGGTCATGTTAGAAGTGAACGCATGAAGGAACTCCATGCAAATGGATTTTTGGAGTCATTTGATTTATGAATCATTTGGCGCTTGCAAATCTCTTCTAAAGAGAATGACTGAAATACCGTTCATAGGCCAAGAGTTGAATGGGCAACTAACTTAGTGGAAACATACATGATGATGTATGTGGTTCACTGGACATAGTTGTGTGCGGGAGATTCTTCTACTTCATGAAAACTTCCAACAATGAATTGAGTATATATATATGTGGATATATTCGATAAGGAAGAAGTTTGAAACATTTGAATGGATTCAAATAAATTTCAGCATGAAGTGGAAACCATCGTAATAGAAAAGTCAAATATCTATGATAGGATCATGGTGGAAATATTTGAATTACGAGTTTTAGCAAACATCTAAAAGAGTTATGAAATTGTTCTACAACTCACGTTCCTTGGAGTATCATAGTGATGATGGAGTATCCGAGTAACGTATCCAAACCTTGTTGGGTTAAATGATGGGATAATATGACGCCATTATATTTTTGTAGATTATGCTTTAGTGACTACCGCTTTTACACTATATAGAGCATCATCATGATCCGTTGAAATGACACCATACGAGTTATGGCATGGGTATGAACCCTAATAGTCCTTTCTTAAATTTTGGTATGCATAGCATAAGTAAATAAGTTTACAACCAAAATCGGATGAATGTCTTTGTTGGTTATCCCAGAGATTTGATTGGGAATTCTTCCCACTATGGAGACGAAGACAAAAGTGTTTGTCAATGTTTCTTATTTCAAGAAATTGTTTCTAACGAAGTATTTGAGTGGGAGGACAATGGAACTTGATAAGGTTTATGAACTTGAGCATGATGATCAGAGTAGCGCAACATCAGAAATGGTTCTGGAAGCGGCCACGATGATTATAGCTCCCATGTCTACAAAGTGTTATAGTCATGGAGATCGAAGCACCTATTGAACCTTGTAGGTATGGTTTACTTTGTGATCAAATAAATGATTTGTGGACAAAGGATTGATTTTGAACAATGATAAACCAACTACATACAAAGAAGTTATGATGGGCCCTGACTCCGTTAAAATGGCTAAGCGCCATGGAATCCAAGATAGATGAACACTTTTTGAAAGAAAATAGATCTATAAAATTGATGGACTTGGATAGGAATATCCTTGAAGAAGCTCGACTTGTCGAAAAGTTGTTTACGACAAAGTTCAAAGAGTTGACTACGATAAGATTAGATCTTCCGTAGCGATGCTAATAGTCTATATGGATTGTTCTAGTAATCGCTACATATTTCTTTTAAGAGATATGCTAGTAGGATGGCAAAATACATTACTTAACAGAAGTGTGTATTAAAGGTGTATTCAAGATACAACTAAGAGTTTTGCTAGTCCGTAGAATACTAAAACGGTATACAAACTTCACTGGATGAAGTGAGTATCACGGAGTTGGAATCTTCACCGGATGAAATGATCAAAGAGTTATGATTTCATCAGAGACGATGAAGAAGCTTGAAATTAAGTGGGAGCGCTGAGACATATTTGTAATACTTTATGTAGATGACATATCGTTGATTATAAATAATGTAATTATGTAATTGATTAAAAAGGTTTCATTGAGAATTAACTTCAATGAAAGGATATGAACTGAAACATATTTAGTGTCAAGATCTATGAAGATAGATTGAAACACATAATAAGTTTAAGTTAAAAGTACATAAAATGAATATTGAAGTAGTTCAATATAATAAATTAAGAAGATGTTCTATTCATGTGAAGGTTTAACAAGACTTGAGTGTATCTGACACTAAATGAGTAAAAACACATGAGTGATTTTAGATCACGAATAAAATGTACACAATCAGATGTCCTGTGCTCTAAAGAGTTAGAAGCATATACCAGAATGATTCATGTGATGATCATTGGACAACAGTAAGAATATCCCTGAGTTCTTTAGAAGAACCAAGGATATATATAATTTTATATGGGGTAATGACAAACAAATCGTTGTAAGGTGTTGCATCGATATTAGTTTGGTCACATATAAAAATAAATTTCAAATCTCAATTAGGCTAAGTGTTGTTTAAAAGGTAGCACAATGTTAGATTTAGAAGAGTTCTATATATTGTGACGGATTTTACAAACGAAGGCAGAGTATGTCATTGTTTTGACAATGACTAAGGATGTTAAGTCAAGAAGTTCTTTGAGAACTTGGTGTAGTTCCGATAGTGTCAGAACTTTGAAGCTATATTGTATATGACAATATTAGTGACATTTTCAGACCGCGGAATTAAGGTTCCACCGGAAGATTGAACATATATGATTAATGCCGACTCATTTAGAAAATGAGTAATGCGTTGAGACGCATATGAATTGCAAAATACATATGTTTCTGAGTGTGTCAGATCCGTTGACTAAAACCTCTCCCGTGAGCAAAACATGATAAGCACCAAGAAGGCCAAGGTGTTATATCTTTTCAAATGTAAACTAGATTATTGACTCTAGTGCAAGTGGGAGACTGTTGGAGATATGCCCAAGAGGCAATAATAAAATGGTTATTATATATCTTTATGTTTATGATAAATGTTTACATACCATGCTATAATTGTATTAACCGAAACATTGATACATGTGTGTTATGTGAACAACAAGGAGTCCCTAGTAAGCCTCTTGTATAACTAGCTTGTTGATTAATAGATGATCATCGTTTCATGATCATGAACATTGGATATTATTAATAACAAGGTTATGTCATTGATGAATGATGTAATGGACACACCCAATTAAGCGTAGCATAAGATCACGTCATTAAGTTCATTTGCTATAAGCTTTCGATACATAGTTACCTAGTCCTTTCGACCATGAGATCATATAAATCACTTATGCCGGAAGGGTACTTTGATTACATCAAACGCCACTGCGTAAATGGGTGGTTATAAAGGTGGGATTAGGTATTCGGAAAGTATGAGTTGAGGCATATGGATCAACAGTGGGATTTGTCCATCCCGATGACGGATAGATATACTCTGGGCCCTCTCGGTGGAATGTCGTCTAATTAGCTTGCAAGCATATGAATGGTTCATAAGAGACCACATACCACGGTACGAGTAAAGAGTACTTGTCAGGAGACGAGGTTGAACAAGGTATAGAGATACCGATGATCAAATCTCGGACAAGTAAAATATCGCGTGACAAAGGGAATCGGTATCGTATGTGTATGGTTCATTCGATCACTAAGTCATCGTTGAATATGTGGGAGCCATTATGGATCTCCAGATCCCGCTATTGGTTATTGGTCGGAGAGAGGTCTCAACCATGTCTACATAGTTCGCGAACCGTAGGGTGACACACTTAAGGTTTGATGTCGTATTAGTTGATATGGAATATGGAATGGAGTTCGAAGTTTTGTTCGGAGTCTCGGATGGGATCCAGGACATCACGAGGAGTTCCGGAATGGTCCGGAGAATAAGATTCATATATAGGAAGTCATATTCCATGTTTGGAAATGATCCGGTGCATTTATGGAAGGTTCTAGAAGGTTCTAGAAAAGTCCGGAAGAAATCACCATGGAAGGCGGAGTCCTGGAGGGACTCCACTAGCATGGCCAGCCAACCCTAAGGGGAGGAGTCCAAGGTGGACTCCACCCAAAGGTGGCCGGCCAGCCCCCCTCAAGGAAGAGTGGGAGTCCCACCTTGAGTAGGACTCCCTCCTTGAGTAGGTTTCCCACTTTTGGGAGGTTTTGTTGTTGGGGTCTTATTCGAAGACTTGGACTACAACTCTTGGGGATTTCCACCTATATAATGAGGGGAGGGGAGGGGCTGGCCGGCTACACCTAGCCCTCCTTGGCCGCAGCCCCCCAAGTGCCCCCTCTCCCAGAAACCCTAGCGGTTCCCTCCTCCACATAATACTCCCGCAGCGCATAGGCGAAGCCCTGCCGGAGTTCTCCACCACCACCGTCACCACGCCGTCGTGCTGCCGGGATTCTGAGGAGGATCTACTACTTCCGCTGCCCGCTGGAACGGGGAGGAGGACGTCGTCTTCATCAACACCGTACGTGTGACCGAGTACGGAGGTGCTGCCCGATTGTGGCACCGTCAAGATCTTCTACGCGCTTTTGCAAGCGGCAAGTGATCGACTACATCCACCACGAGATCTAATCTCGTTAAGCTTTGGAAATCTTCAAGGGTTAGTCTCGTGATCCCCTCGTTGCTATCGTCTTCTAGATTAGATCTTGACTTGTGTTTTCGTTCTTGCGGTAGGAAATTTTTTGTTTTCTATGCTACGAATCCCATCAACTACAGCCCGACTTGGGACGGCTTCTTCATCAATCGGCGTGAGAGTGCGCTTGCCAGGCACGAGGAGGACGGCCCGCCTCGTTCGAACTTCAATGAGGCCGGCTGTCGGCTGTGGTGGCGCGGCCGGACTCTCCAGAGAGTCATGGCCTACCGTGGCCCCCGCCTGCGCTACCCTCAGTCCCAGCCCAAGCGTGCTCACCCGCCGAGGTTCGACTACCGCGACCCCGATGCCAGCGACGACGAAGTCGGCGACTACGACGACTACAGTGGCGACGTTTATAGGGCTAGGCACGAGTATGACTGACTCCAACATTCGAAAACAAGTTTGGCCGATTGTGACTTAATCTGGCCATGTATCTTAATTTTCAGTTGAGCTATGTACTTTAATTCCAGTTCAATCGTAATAAAATTTTATTCCCGCCCATTATTTCCCGCCCTTTTCCTCCCGCCCTTTTCTTCCCGCCCTTTTCCTCCCACGGGCGCAGCGTGCCGCCGCGCCAACCCTGGCTAGAAATATTAAGAACCGCAGTACAAAGCTCACCAAAACTACATTCGACTTCGTATTTTACCAGCTTACGGATGAACATAATTTGAAAATGCGTGCAAATATGTCATATATATAGTGTATATGAACATTTAAAACAGAAATAGAAACAAAAACAACAACATAAATAGCAAAAGAGAAATAGAAAAATCCTTTGGTACTGGTTGGAGAAAACCGGTACCAAAGGTCTTGCACACGGTTTCTTCCCTGCCGCCGCTCCAAATCGACCAAATCGACTCCAAATTCCCGCAGTCCCAGTCCGCCCCCGCAGTCCGCCGTCGTCGCCGCAGCCACGCCCGGCGTAGATCCCCGGCGCAGGTCCCCGACGCCAAGCCGCCGCCGCTCCCCCCACTCGCCGGCAAGCAGGTGAGTCTCGCGCTCCTCCCCTTGTCCCCTCCGCCGTCAAGCTAAGGCGCGCGCCCAGGGAGACGCCCGGAGGCCGTTCGACGCGCGTCCTCTCGTGCCCTCCAGCTCCTGCCCCTCCTCATCCTCGCAGTCGCCGGTCGCATGGAGAACTGCTCCGTTGAACACGCCGCCACAGGGTGGCGCCGGGGGCGTGGGACATCGCGGCAACGGTGGAGCCCTGGAAGGCGCCGGCGGTGCGGACGAATAGGGGAGGCCCTGGCTGGTTGTTGAAGAAGCCGAGCACGGGAGGCGTCCCCCCGTGGAACTGGCGGAAGCGCGGCGGAGGAAGCCGGCGTCATGGACGCGCCCGTCGACGCCCTCCAGCTTGTGAGACGCCCGGAGGCTATTCGACGGAGTGCCCGAGTGGGACGCCATCCTGTGGACGTCCGATGGCGTCCTCTCGTGCCCTCCAGCTCCTGCCCCTCCTCATCCTCACAGTCGCCATCACCACTGACGCTGCCACCATCACCGTCATCAACAAATGCTCCTACACGGTGTGGCCAGGCGCGCTGCTGGGCGGCGGCGTGCGCCTCGACCCGGGCAGGTCATGGACGCTCAACATGCCGCCCGGCACCGCGGCCGCCAGGGTGTGGCCGCGGACCGGGTGCGCCTTCGACGACAGCGGCCACGACCACTGCATCACGGGCGACTGCGCCGGCGCGCTGGCGTGCCACGTGTCCGGCGAGCAGCCCGCCACCCTAACACCACCACCCGCACCGCTCCGCTCACGCCTCCCAACTATATCTAGACAACTATAAAACAAGTTTCAAATTTGATCAGATTTTGTTCAAAAAAACAAATTGCAGGGTTTTATGTGGAGGACATTGCAATCATGTGTAGGACATTCAATACTATGTTCTTGCTTGTTATCCATCTAGCAATCTGTTATGATTCAATATATAGCACTTGGTAGTCATCATGTTTGTGAGTATGTTGACATTACAAAATTTTGTAGTGACATTGAGCTATGGAGGACGGCCCCTTCATCCGAGATGAGGAGCAAGAAGACATTGTGCAAAAAATGATATATGAGAGTGCCCGTGGACCAGAACCCGATGGAGATGACGATGATTTCGGCTCACAATTTCTGAACGATGTCGGTGAGGGTCTTGAGTCTGACGAAAGAAGAGACGACGAAGTGTCCTTAACAAACTCCGGCGAGGTGTATTTATATATTAAGGCTATGTTCATCAGTAGATGCATTGATTTATTTGTATTGCACTTATTAAGGAATCATTTTTCTTTTAGCCTTCTGGATCATCGAGCAAATGTGATAAAAAGCAACGAGGCCCGACGCAACATCTATCGGGCGAGGCTAGGTTAGCCCTCACCGCATTTAAGGATAGTGGTGAACCGGTGGAACCCAAAGAGTACTGCCGTAAATTTATAAATCAAGCTGGAGTTCTTGTTAGGGACCATGTACCGATCAGCATTGTAGAGTGGCATAAGCCGAAGAACGCGGGGGGTGAAGCTAGTTATGTCAACGATACTCTTATTTTTTTCTTTGGGACAGTCTACTGACACACTTCAACCTACCGGAAAACTTGACGGAAGGCCAGAAGACGAAAGTCAAGGAATGGACTCTTAAGAAGATGGCCACACAATTCTAGACCTGGAAGAAAAAATTATGGGCCAAATATGAAGATGAAGATCCATTATTCACTGAAAGTCTAGTGAAGATAAAAGCGCACTGGCCCGCATTTTAGGCGTATAAGAAATCGTCTACTGCTGTGTCCCGATCAGTCTCAAATACGAAAAATGCTGCAAAGAAGAAATATTTCCATAAATTGGGGTCAGGTGGCTACAATACTGCCATTCCAAAGTGGAAAGCATTTGAAGCTAAACTGATGGATGCAGGGATCGTTCCACAGACATGGGACTGGCCCGACCGGTCCAAGTTCTGGTTGTTCGCGCATGGGGCAGGGTTGGACCCAAAGACAGGGCAGATCGTTACAAAGGGAAAATGGAAGGAAAAAATTACAGAAGTCACGGCACTGCTTGTAGACGCAATAGAAAAAGTTAGAAAGGGAGAGTACATTCCCGATAGAGAGAATGACGAGCTAACACTCGCTCTGGGGAATCCTGAACACGTTGGACGAATACGAGCCCTCCCAGGTGTCACCATGAACGAGGCGTGGCCGGAGTGCGCTGACAGTTATAGAAGCCGTTCGAGAAAGAAGAAGCAGGACTTAGACCGGTTATCGAAATTGGAACGTAAGGTGCAGCTGCTTGAGAAAAATCAAATAGACTCAACTAGTCGGCAGAGGGCACCTGATCAGCAGTTGTTTCTACAAGATCCTCAAGCCGATGCCGCCCCATCTCAGCCAAGAAGCAGCGTGGGTTCCCCGCATCTTGAAGGATGTTGAGCAAGCTACCCCGTGGATTATGTCACGGAGAAGACAGATTGTGAGCTACATATGCCAATGAGGAACATGTCCATTAAGGTGGCGGCCGGCTATGTTTACCCAAATGAAGATGGAGCAACGCACCATCATCTGCCCATTCCAGCTAGCTATGCTCATGTCGGGGTGGATGACGTTGTGACGGGTTATGAAACAATGGAGCTTGATTTTCCTAGAGGTGACGACGAGAAGACAATGGGCGATGTCAAGCGCAGTTTCACCCTATGGAACAAGAAATACATCGGCTTTTCCTCGCATGATCAGCCAAGGCCATCGACTCCTCCTCGTAGCAGTCCACATGAGCAGCAAAGTCCACACCTACCTGAGAGGGACACCATGCGCGAGTCCACCATCTTGATATCCTCCAACTAAGAAAGCGCCCGTTAAGCGGAACGGTTCGCCGGCTAGGAAGAGACCTAGAAAGGAGAAAACATAGCCGCATATTCAGAAGTTACCTTGGGAAAAAACTATCGAGGAATGCACCGAAATCTCTAAGTCCGAGGTGGAAGCCCATTTTGCTAACAAAGTGCCAGAGATACCTTTTGGGAAGACACTAGATCCGGTGAAAGTTGTGCGTACCGTTGAGAATCTATATGACCCTATACCATCGCCGCCATCTGACTATAGGCGTTCTATTGAAAGGTCATATGATGAGATGGTGCAGGCGAAAAAACCCGTTCAATCAGTGGTCCAGGCGAAAAAAGGGAAACAAGTTGCCCAGCTCGGAGAACAACCCGTTCAATCGGTCCCCCCTCTCAAGGTGTTTGACGAGAAGGCCGTTCAAAGTTCTCGAGAAAACACAACCGATTACCCCATCGCTGAAGTAGCATATAAATTTGTTCAAGGGAAAGATTTGGTCGAGAATGTCAGGTCGCTACCAACAAGTATGCGTAATTTGCATATATGGTACAGTAATGCCACAAAGAGAGGGATCGAGGCTATCATGGTGCGAGTTAAGGATGAGCACTACTTCCAAGAATACACTGTGAGCGTTGACTTCTGCGAACTTTTTCAGTTATACAATCTCCGGGCCCTCGACAAATCTATCATCAGTTGCTATTGTCTGTAAGTGATTTATTTATGTAATTTGAGAAGTTTTTACCTCAGCTCATTCATTGTCTGCAATTATCCTCAATTTAATCTTTTGTGCGCTATATTTTGCAGATCGAAGAAGCTCGAATGCAAAAGGGATGAAATCACGGACATTGGGTTCATTGACCGGATACAATGCATGAAAAAACCATAGAAGAACCCATGTATAACAAGGATACACCGGAGACTTTGCTAAGGTTTTTGAAGCAACGTGACAAAAAAATAATACTTTGGCCTTACAACTTCAAGTGAGTGTTACTGTCTTCTAACACATTCTATTTTACTCACTAGATGTTAAAATTTTAACTGATAACTTATATCTATGACACTGCATATTTAAACGTGCGCAGGTTCCACTTTATTCTTATCGTCATTAAAATGCACGATGGAGAAGTTGAAGTCTCTGACTCACTAAGCAAAGAGCCTATACTATACAAGACGGCTTTTGATATGCTGAAAAAGTAATTTTAATTCTTATCGGTTTTTCGTTAATTTCCTGATATCAACAAATTAATAACTTTTTTATGCATTTTCTTTGTCGAGCAGCGTATGGCAAACGTTCATCCAGGAAGATCCGGCCGGTGGATGGAAACCGAAGCTGATATGGCGTGCGAACAAAGTAAGTAGTACTACCTAGGTCCACGCACCTTTATCATACTTGATTATTGTTTGATTGAATTATATTCTTGTACAGAAATGCGCGAAACAACGATTGGGGACTAATCTATGTGGATACTACGTTTGCGAGAACATTCACACAATTGTCAGCGAGAGAATGAATAATCAAAGAAATAAAGAGGTACGTAAACAATATTCACAAATTTATTTTGTTACCATCAGTTGTGCTGAGTTTCAGTCATAATTGTTTGATTATGATTTGATATATATATATATATACACATAGCTCATGTATTCATTCGTATCTCTTTCTTTTACAGTTGGCAAGAAAACGGGACACGCTCTCAATCGAGCACCGCTTCAAAGCAATTGGCGAGGAATTGGCGGGATTTTTCCTTCGGGACGTCATAGCTAATTTCGGAGATTACCACTATGACTCATAGTATGCCTCAATGTAATACTGAGCTACATGTAATATATAGTATGCCTCGGAGAGTACCACTATGCATGAAGATCGATCTTCATGCATGTACTACTTAATTTGCGATCGTATGCAATTACATGTGTTATATATATGCACCAAGTTGATATGCATCACCTTGACCTTCGTGTACTACCTAAACCCAAACGCGTTTCTGGCGCATCGACGCGATCCTCGTACGATGAAACGGTCCGATACCCCTAAACCCCTCCTAAACCGTAAACCCTGAATTCTCTGCCGCGGCAGAAATTTGTGCAATTTCTCTACCGCGTCCCCCACCTTTGGTACCGGTTCGTGTTACAAACCGGTACCAAAGGTCTCCAGCCCCGCGGGCTCCTCTGTGCCCACGTGGAGGCACCTTTAGTACCGGTTCGTAAGGAACCGGTACCAAAGGGGGGGGGCTTTAGTCCCGAACCTTTGGTACCGGTTGCCAAACCGGTACCAAAGCCCCTTTGGAACCTGTACCAAAGGGGGGGTTTTCTACTAGTGATGGGAGATAACGAAGAATCTTCACGGCAACTTTTGTCTGCCTCTTCTGACCATCAGCCTCCTCTACCTCATGATACCTAGAGGCCGCACACTTGCTACAGTACTTGTCATCCGCAAACTCTTTCCAAAACAAAAGGCAAGCTTTTGGACAGCAATCATACTATACATAATCCATGCTGAGCGCTCTCAAGATTTTCTTCGCTTCGTACATGCTTTTAGGCAGACAATGCCCTTCGGGCAACATGTTTGCAGATTACGTTCAAATCATGCTCGGGTGTTGTCGAACTGGGCCTTGTCGGCTAGTGCTTGCGCTATGGCATCGAGCTGAGAAATTTTTGCACCCTCATATAGAGGCCTCTTAGCCGAGGCCATCATATCAAAGAATGCCTTGGCGGTTGGCTCCGATTCCTCCGGTTCTAGTGGTTCCTCTGGTTCTAGTGGATCCTCTGGTTCTAGCGAATCTGGCATGTCGACATCGCGGAGATCATCTAGCAAGTATCTAATCCCATCGTCCTCATTGCCATCGATCCGCTGCCGCATCACCTCACCTCTGTCACGTTCGTACTGAGCAAAGTTGATCCACGTGACGAAGTCAGGCATATACCCATGCCACCAAAGGTGTTTAGTCATATCATCTTTTCCCTGACGATAACGCCTCTTGCAACGAGCACAAGGGCAAGTTGGACGAACACCTGCCTTTGAACCACACGCTAACTCCTTTACTAATAAATTGTTCTTCCATACCCACTCATATGTCATTTCAGTCCCACTAATACGGCCACTGTACATCCACTCATTATCAGCCATCCTCTGCTTTATTGAGAGACAAACAACAAATAATAGCATGAAATTAAATGCATCATATTTTTATTTTCTACTGGTCAAAACGCATGCATCAACCTACATCTCTACTAGGTGGGCTCCTAGCAGCCACCGGATCCGTAGATTCAGTACGTTCTCCATGCTCTACCACGGCCGAGACAGAATTTCGGCAGCACCTCCCCGCTGCTCTCCCGATACACGTCTCTGCAAATAGTCGAGATGATGTGCATCCGGAGAACAACTGGGAGGCGCTGCCGAAATCCTGACTCGGACCGGGGTAGAGCATGGAGAACGTGCTCAATCTACGGATCCGCCGACTGTCCCGTAAATGCCGCAAGCATTACAGTTGAAAATATGCCAACCATTAATGCATATTTAGCCGTGTAACGCTTTCGGACGGGAAGTGACACCTAGGTTACGCGACTTGATGTGGAAATTGAATCTAGTGACATAAAAAATGCGGAGAATGAGTTGAAAATTTAGCTCACCCTCGCCTGTAGAGGAAGTAGTCGAACAACCGAGTGGCGATGTCGACGGCCGTATAGAAGCGTGTCAAGATCCAGGGCCGTCACGCCGGGGTGCTCACGACCGGGCCTATTTCACAATATTAAGAATAATTCACAATATTAAAACAAATTCACATTTGCATTCCTATTTCCATTATTAGACAAATTCATTTCTATTACAACTATTTATTTTTCTATTTCTTTTCTATTTCACATTTCCATTTATTTTTATATTTCTTTTTCTACTCTTTTTCTATTTCTACTCTATGTCACATTTCTGTTTCTACTTCACATTTCCTTTCCTTTTTCTACTCCTTTTTTCTATTTCTACTCTATTTTACATTTCTTTTTCTATTTCATATTTCCATTTCTTTTTCTACTATTTTTTCTATTTCTACTCTATTTCACATTTTCTTTTTCTATTCAAATTAATGCAACTACTAAAAACAGCAAAAAAAGTAAAAACAGAAAAAGAAATAAAAACAGAGACGAGGAGGTGCATACCTGCCATGGAGAGGGCGGCGGCCGGGGGAGGGCGACGGCGATGGTGCGGGTGCGGCCGGGGGGCGGGGCAGGAGCTGGCGGCGGGGGGAGGAGGGCGGCGCGGGAGAGTTTGCCGGTGAGGGGGGGTGGGGGAGGAGGGCGGCGGGAGAGTTTGCTGGTGGGAGGAGGAGGGCAGCGGCGGGCTCGGGCGGCAGGGAGGAAACGACGGCGAGGGAGGAGACGGAGGCGGAGGCGCGGGGAGCACGGGCTCGGGCGCGGGGAGCTTGAGTTCTATTGGGGAATGCGGTTTTGACCGGGTTGACCCGGACATAACTAAACCTATATGCCGTCGGCACAGCCACAAGGATTTTTTTTAATAGGGACTGTGCCGCCGCAAGGATTTGTTTAAATTTTTTGCTATTTTTACTAGTTGCATTAATTGGAATAGAAAGAGAAAATGTGAAATAGAAAAAATAGTAGAAAACGAAATGGAAATATGAAATGGAAAAAGAAATGTGAAATAGAGTAGAAATAGAAAAAAAGAGTAGAAAAAGGAATGGAAATGTGAAGTAGAAAAAGAAATGTGAAATAGAATAGAAATAGAAAAAGAGTGGAAAAAGAAATAGAAAAAGAAATGGAAATGTGAAAGAGAAAAAGAAATAGTTCTAATAGAAATGAATTTGTTTAATAATGGAAATAGGAATGCAAATGTGAATTTGTTTTAATATTGTGAATTATTCTTAATATTGTGAAATAGGCCCCGTCGTGAGCACCCCGGCGTGACGACCCCGGATCTTGACGCGCTTCTATACGGCCGCCGACATCGCCACTCGGCACAGACATGTTTTTCTTATTTTTCAAATTTCAGCACAATAATTATCTAATAACAAGATCAGTAAAATAACACAGGTTTTGGGGGCATTCCCTCCCTCCGAGGCTCGGTTTCCAGCGAAACCCTAATTCCTTTGACCGCGTGGTCTACCCCTTTGACCGGGCACCAGCGGCGGCTCCCCGGTGGACTTATGCCTCCATTTGAGCTTGGTTGGGTCAGAGGGGCATGTGGTGACAAGGTTCATCCCATTTTCTCCCAAGGTTCCCTCCGGTTAGCCCCTCCCGAGAGTTCCCCCTATAAGTCCAGAACATGCCTAAGTGCCGTCAGCGCATGTGCGTGTAGCCGGATGCACCCGGGGGTTCAACATTGGATCCAACAACACCCCACCACACTAGTGTACACACCATGTGGACACACACAGGTTTTGGGGGCATTCCCACCCTCCGAGGCTCGGTTTCCAGCGAAACCATAATTCCGTTGACCGCGCGGTCTACCCCTTTGATCGGGCACCAGCGGCGGCTCCCCGGTGGACTTATGCCTCCATTTGAGCTTGGTTGGCTTATAGGGGCATGTGGTGACAAGGATCATCCCATTTGCTCCCAAGGTTCCCTCCGGTTAGCCCCTCCCGAGAGTTCCCCCTATAAGTCCAGAACATGCCTAAGTGCCGTTAGCGCATGTGCGTGTAGCCGGACGCACCCGGGGGTTCAACATTGGATCCAACAACACCCCACCACACTAGTGTACACACCATGTGGACACATACAGGTTTTGGGGGCATTTCCACCCTCCGAGGCTCGGTTTCCAGCGAAACCCTAATTCCGTTAACCGCGCGGTCTACCCCTTTGACCGGGCACCAGCGGCGGCTCCCCGGAGGACTTATGCCTCCATTTCAGCTTGGTTGGGTCATAGGGGCATGTGGTGACAAGGATCATCCCATTTGCTCCCAAGGTTCCCTCCGGTTAGCCCCTCCCGAGAGTTCCCCATATAATTCAAGAACATGCCTAAGTGCCGTCAGCGCATGTGTGCGTAGCTGGCCGCACCCGGGGGTTCAACATTGGATCCAACAACACCCCACCACACTGGTGTACACACCAGGTGGACACACACAGGTTTTGGGGGCATTCCCACCCTCCGAGGCTCGGTTTCCAGCAAAACCCTATTTTCGTTGACCGCGCGGTCTACCCCTTTGACCAGACACCAGCGGCGGCTCCCCGGTGGACGTATGCCTCCATTTCAGCTTGGTTGGGTCATAGGGGCATGTGGTGACAAGGATCGTCCCATTTGCTCCCAAGGTTCCCCCCGGTTAGCCCCTCCCGAGAGTTCCCCCTATAAGTCCAGAACATGCTTAAGTGCCGTCAGCGCATGTGCGTGTAGCCGGACGCACCCGGGGGTTCAACATTGGATCCAACAACACCCCACCACACTAGTGTACACACCATGTGGACACACATAGGTTTTGGGGGCATTTCCACCCTCCAAGGCTCGGTTTCCAGCGAAACCCTAATTCCGTTGACCGCACGGTCTACCCCTTTGACCGGGCACCAGCGGCGGCTCCCTGGTGGACTTATGCCTCCATTTGAGCTTGGTTGGGTCATAGGGGTATGTGGTGACAAGGATCATCCCATTTGCTCCCAAGGTTCCCTCCGGTTAGCCCCTCCCGAGAGTTCCTCCTATAAGTCCAGAACTTGCCTAAGTGCCGTCAGCGCATGTGCGTGTAGCCGGACGCACCCGGGGGTTCAACATTGGATACAGCAACACCCCACCACACTAGTGTACACACCATGTGGACACACACATGTTTTGGGGGCATTCCCACCCTCCGAGGCTCGGTTTCCATCGAAACCCTAATTCCGTTGACCGCACGGTCTACCCCGTTGACCGGGCACCAGCTGCGGCTCCCCGGTGGACTTATGCCTCCATTTGAGCTTGGTTGGGTCATAGGGGTATGTGGTGACAAGGATCATCCCATTTGCTCCCAAGGTTCCATCCGGTTAGCCCCTCCCGAGAGTTCCCCCTATAAGTCCAGAACATGCCTAAGTGCCGTCAGCGCATGTGCGTGTAGCCGGATGCACCCGGGGGTTCAACATTGGATACAGCAACACCCCACCACACTAGTGTACACACCATGTGGACACACACAGGTTTTGGGGGCATTCCCACCCTCCGAGGCTCGGTTTCCAGCGAAACCCTAATTCCGTTGACCGCGTTGTTTACCCCTTTGACCGGGCACCAGCGGTGGCTCCCCGGTGGACTTATGCCTCCATTTCAGCTTGGTTGGCTTATAGGGGCATGTGGTGACAAGGATCATCCCATTTGCTCCCAAGGCTTCGAAACACGCGAGACCGATAGAAAACCACACATAATTTATTAAATAAGGATCACAAACATATTAAAGAACTAGACACACAAGAACGATACACTCAAGAACTAGACCCACACATGAACCAAAACACTTGAAGAACTAGACCCACACACGAACCAAAACACTTGAAGAACTAGACCCACACACGAACAAAACAGTGAACACTCGATCGACTCACGATGAGCTAGACACATATTAGATAGACACCCGAACTCACCACACTGAAATTACTAGACATACACATACTAATCAGTCGTCGAAATATTCCTTATCGCTAGCGGTGTCCTCTGAAGCGGTAGTTGACACGATGTCCACCCACCGGTCATCATTAGGGTCGAGTGTCGACGCCTCTCCTTTGGCGTACTCCGCTTCAATGTCGGCCCTCCTCTGCCGCTTTCCCGCCCTCTTTGCTCTCCTCTCCGCCTGCTTCTCCTTCCAGAATGCGCGCATGGTTGCCACGTCTTCTAGATGGTCTCTGCACCACTGCGCCATGAACCGCTCGTCCACCTCGGCGATGGCAATCCGCCGCTGCCCTTGGCGGTAGCGCCGCGCATCACCCTCTGAGCGAAGTTGCTGCTCAGGAGTGAGACTCTCGGCTTCCGTCAGAGACCTGACCTCCGGAAAGTTCATTTGGTGGCGCGGCCGGGCAAACCTCCACGCCGCAGCATCGTATGCGCAGGCAGCCTCCTGCTTGGTGTAGAAGGTGCCTAGCCACACACACACTCCATTGATGGTGATTTCAGCCGCGAAATGGCCCCCATGCCGGAAGCGAACGCCGATGAAGCCCGTGTTGCTACGGCGATGAGGAGCCATCTCAACGGCAGCGGAGCAGAGAGGCTTCGGTGGTGGTGTTGGAGGAGAACTGTTGCTGGTGGTGTTGGAGGAGAACTGCCCGAGACATGGCTATATGTAGGGAGGCGAGGGCTGAAACGGCGGGAAAAGCCGGCGGGAGAGAATGGGCGGGAGAAAAAGGGCGGGAGAGAAAGGGCGGGAAAGCATGGCGGGAGAAAAACGGCGGGAGAGAAAGGGCGGGAAAGCATGGCGGGAGAAAATGTGCGGAAAAAAATATAGTTGTGCCGACGGCCAGGCTGTTGGCACAGCTACGACGCGTCAGCGATTGTGCCGACGGGGATATTGGCGCCGACGGCCACCGTCGGCACACTAAGACTCTACGCCAACTGCCGGAAATGTGCCGAGGGCAGCCGTCGGCACAACCTCCACTGTGCCGACGGCCACGCTGGCTGGCTGGCGGGAATCAGGTCTGTGCCGACGGCCCCGACAAATTGCCGTCGGCACATAATTTAGCCGTCGGCACCTTGACGATTTCCCGTAGTGAGTAGCATATGCCAAAATATATGAATCGATTGGACATGCAAGAATTTATATTATTGTACATGTCTTGCAAAAGTCTTTTACATCTTATACGTTCTTACTAATTTTTAGATGTTATATATCTTACTATTTTTAGGTACATTATAAGTGAAAATCGCAGTCAAAGCCGTTGATTGAAAGCTATGGAAAACTTCTTACATATCTAAACGAAGGAGTGGTATGGATAGCTGAGAGTAGAGATTAACAAACACCGGGTGTTAGAAATTATAGGCCTGGAGCGCACATCAAATCTCCCTATTGAGTGGGTACGTACTCCCTCTCCGTCCAGAAATATAAAGCGCACACGCTTTTGAAGATTTACTTTGACTAAAAATTTGTTCAATAATATGTGGATTACATGATATGGTGTACTATCAGATGATTAGTAGTATATGAGTGTGAATTATATTTCGGGAAGGAGTGAGTGTGCATGTAAGGTTGTATATATATAGTCTGCGTGTCTATATATGTTTGTTGTGCTACAGTAGTAGAGAACGGGTCTTTTGTTCGGAGCTGCCCGAAGCATTAGTCCCGGCTGCGTTTTGAACCGGGACTAATGATCACATTAGTCCCAGTTTCAAACGGCTAGGACGCCGCACGGTTTTAGTCCTGGTTCGAACGGTACCTTTAGTTTCGGTTGGAGACATCAACCGAGACTAAAGGGCACTAACCTAGACTAAAGGGCTGCGCCAAGGTGCGGCCGCCAACCGGGACTAAAGATAGATTTTCTGGGTTTTTTCGATCCACACACACACCCCACTCCCCCCCCCCCCCGAGTGGATCGCCTTTTTAGCTTTGTAAAATACAAAAGAAAATGATAAAAATTTCAAAAAATAAAATCCTTCGAGGTGTCCAATGTTTATATCATCTAGTTGTTAGCAAAATTAACAAACATGAATTTCGACTTATTTTGCAAAAAAAACTGTATGTTTCGGTAAAATGGCAATAACTGTTGCATACGAACTCGAAAAAAATGTTTAATATATCAAAATCGTACTACTCGAAAAGTTACATCCGATTTCACCCGGCTATGCCCGGTTTGCCAATTTTTAGATTCTCAAACTGCCAAGGGTAAATATGAAATTTTTCAGATTTTAGGTTTTGCAAAAAAAATATAAAAAATATAAAAATATATTTTTATTTATTTAATCTAGATTACTATTACTTTGTTACTTTTGTTTATTTCAAATAATTATTTCGAATTCAAACAATAAAGAAGTGTGACATCGTGAACAATAGGTTAATATGATTGATATGATACTAATATCAATAACGTGTGTGCAAAGGACTTAGAAGCGGGATGGAATGAAACTTAGAAGTTAAGGCTGCTAGTGCTAGAGTAGTTTGAGGATGGGTGACCGATTGGAAAATTTGATCACGGGTAAGTAATTTGACTAGAGATTAAGGGTAGTGTAAGTTAGAGACTAAATTGGTCAAATAACTGAAATACAAGAAATTCTGAAAAGAAATTTTTTTTTGGAAAAAAAAATTTGAAAAAAAAAATCGCTGAAAAAATACACCTGGAGACCTTTAGTCCTGGTTGGTGTTACAAACCGGGATTAAAGGTCCTCCGCCCCGGCACGCGTCCGCAGCCCACGTGGAGGGCCTTTAGTCCCGATTTGTAACGCAACTGGGACTAAAGGGGGGGACCTTTAGTCCCGATTTCGCCGTCCTGGTTGCAAAACCGGGACTAAAGAGCCTTCTCAACCGGGACTAAAGGTCCGTTTTCTACTAGTGTTAGCTAGCTAGCTTTAGGGGCCTTGTTATCTTTGTGGTGAAAATATATCAATCTTGTTCTTCCGATCCATGCATGACCATCTAGTTAGCCACTACATACTACAACTAGTACAAGAAATTAATGCTAGTACAAGCGAAAATGGCTTTTGAATCCCGGGCTCCAGTGAGGCCATATTTTTGAAAAATTCAAAAATAAATTTTTGACGAGTCAAAAAATTCTGATTTTTTTACATGTATACATGGATCTGATCTATGTACCTATAATTTTTCATGTAATACATGTCGTTTTATATGGATACAAAAAAAGACAAATATGTGGATCTAAAAAATAGCAAAAAGTACATGCACTGTTTGCTATTAAAAATCGACAAATTTCTCTTTTTTACGTAGCTCATATGTTAACGTATCTCCTAATGAAATATTACAAATTTGTAAAATACATCTATATATACATGTGGAATTATTTTTAGTTATAATTTTTTATTTTTTTCAAAATTTCACGCTCACTGGATTTCAAGCTCCAAATCGCCTCACACAAAAGTACAAGAAATTAATGCCTTGATGGCTTCTCAGCTGCTCGAGTGGAAAATACTATTTGGTTCCTGCAGTGTGGAGGTCCGGCGGCGGCAATCTGCCCGCATCAACGGCCGGTGCCGGAGGATGATGGCGTAGATTCCCAAGGTGTATTTTTTAGGGGGCTTTTCTGTAATGCTCGGATCCTTTAATTCAGAGCTTCTAGCTCTTTCGGGAAAAAAAAAAAACTAGCTGCCTAGCTAATGTAAAAACAAATTAAGGAGCTTCGTCATCACCAGTAATTAAGGGCCCGAGCACGTTCGTTGTGATAATATGGTTTAGTCTGTAATCCATTCAAATGTCGTTGTCCGCTTTCGATCTTAGGACCTTTCGAAGATCCTTAGAGCTTTCCATACCCGGCCAGCTAAGCCACCCTGGAGAGGAGACAAAGCATGCAGATGCAGTGTACTAACCAGGTCTATCATCTCTTCATGCATGCATGCATTTACAAGTTACACGCGCAACGCAACGTGTAGGTAGTAACATACACATGAGCCAAGAATACATATTTTTACACCAAACTTAAAGTCTACACCTACGTAATACTTAATCATGTGTATGTGTGATTTTATTGGAATTTTTTCAAAGAATGGAGTTTTTTTTTTTTGATCCATGAGCGTGTGTGCTCCGGAGCTCACCTACTAGTTTCCGAAACAAACCTTGTATGGTATATTCTGTCCTCTCTCTATTCCTACCTTTTGAATGGTCTTCACACTAGATACTATCTAGGCAGCTAGTATATTTATATGCTTGGTTATAAGTACACAATAATTAATTAGGATATAGCGATCACAAGGAAGAAGAAAAAAAGTCGTTTGTGTCTTCGGCTTTTGTTCGGCGCGCAATGTCAATCCATTCTTGTGAGCGCCCTGCCCAATCACTCACGCACTGAAGGTTACAGTAAAGAGCATTAAGAATAAGGACGTGACAGATTGAAGGAGACACGGACGAACGGACGGACACGGGAGTATATTTATATGCTTCGTGATAAGGATAAGTACACTAATTGGGATGGTCACAAATTAAGAAGAAGAAGAAGATGATGTCGACGATGAAGGAGCAGGAGGAGTGGGAGAAGAAATGATGGATGAGAAACTTGTCGTAGGTGTTAGTGTTTGATGTTCATTGGCAGGCAGGAAGCAACAAACATAGTTCTATTATGTTGCCAGTTCTATTATGTTGCCACCTTACCAGCTTCATATAAACCAAACCTCGGGTAATGTGCTATTGTTCTCTCTTCTCTTCTCATCAAAATCTCCAAATCCCTATTGGATGAACTAATTAAATCACATACAAGCTAGTATACTTGTCATGTGCATACCTTTCGGGTACCCATTATTACCATATCCGGCTCGGCCTAATATGGAGAAGGCCCAAGAAGACAACCCGAAGAAGTAGTCGACTAGGACTCTTGTAAAACCCTAGGCTGGTTGCATATATAAAGCCAGCCGGGGCACCCATATAGAAAAAAAGGGAAGATAGACAAGATAGACAACATAGTCCCGCCTACGGTGGCCCCCTGTAAATATACTTGTGATCATATACTAGATTGCTAGCATCACGTAGGGATCCTCCACCGAGGGGACCCGAAGCTGGGTATATCGTGTACCCAATCTCGCTCCCAGAATCTCCATCGTTGCTCTTTCCTGAAACCCAAGTCTACAATCTGTTGGCATTGGCGAGGTGATCCCTCGTCAATTGGCGCAGTCTGTGGGAAACGCGATGACTGGATTTCGTTATTCGGGCGTGATCCATTGAGTTCGTCATCAACAATCGCCAAGATCTCATCTGGCCGGTTCATCGGCAACTTGCGGCAGCGGTCAATCGAAAAAAAGGCGAGTACGCAAGAGCTGGCGCGCTTTTCGGAAAAATTAAGGTCACGGACAACCGAAGTTATACCCGACAGTACGCGTCGCCTCAAGCATCAAGGATGCAAGCAACCAGATTTCTTAACAATTTCCACGAAGAAGGAAAAAGATCAAGTCCCGAGAAAGAGCACAGCTAGGTTTTGTTTTCCTCAATTACTACTTCACGCCGATAAACTCAACCGGACACTTTCGCGGATTTGCATTCATGGAATCATCCCGTTCGGACATACCGTCATGATTTCATCATCCGACAAAAAGATCATCAGGTGCTATATTTCCAATTAATTACTATTAGTAAAATTTATTTGGCCAAATATTTTTTCGGTTTGTGCTGTTATTTGCGCGCAGATTTCCGCGCTCCAATACAACTTCAGATCGGAACAAGCTCCGATTACTTCGCCGTGTGCAGTCACTTGCTCGGGGGCTCGCCCGCCGCGAACTCGACATCGCGCACTAACTTTGCTCGGGGGCTCGCCCGCTGTGAACCCGACAACACGCACTCGCCTTGCCCGGGGGCTCGCCCGCCGCGAACTCGACGATTCTCTCCTCCATGCCGACTACTTCCACCATGTCGAATATTTTCGGCTAAACACCGCACGGCTCCGCTGCATCGGCTGCGTCCACTTCGTCGACTCCGTCTGCCGGACGACCTACTTCCACGTCGACTCCGCTGCATCCAATAATAAAGCTAAGTGTCCCTTTTTCAAGAGTTAATTATTTATTTACTTTCGCCATACCCGACACTCGGGGCTGCGCCATTACATCGTTACCGCAAATACACTCGATTACTCGGGTATGTGCCGCATGACTTCATCGATGCGATTCCGTCGACCTCATCTGACGTTACGGCCCAGTACATTGACCGCATCGCCGGACCAAACTTCAACAATGATCATAAATTCATGAACCTATCGGTAACTCGTTCTTTCTACGTATTTTAATCTTTATATGCAATAACCCAGTCGATTGAGTATTTAAGGACTTGACTATCAAGTGCGTGAGCATACACATGCATCTTACTCCCTCATTAGAATATTCAACAATAACTAGTCTTGGATACTAATATTTTTCTTTAATTCATCTTTGCACGAGTAAATCCTTCTGCTACACGAGAATTTGTTGGTTATTTCGGCATGATCATTTATTTCGGCTGCAACTATAATATCGGAAGAAGCTCCGTACTTATGCGATGAGGCCAAGCACTACTACATCGATCGAAAAGAAGTTATTAGTAAATTTATCTTCTATGGTTATATAATACTGACCCGATGCACTTCCGGGTCAGTGGGTTCAGTTTCTATGATTATTACTTGATTTATTTTCTTCGGGTCAGTGGATTTATTTTCTTCGGGTCAGTGAATTTATCTTCATCGGGTCAGTGGATCTAGCTTCTTCGGGTTCGTGGATTTATCATCTATGGTATATAATACTACCCGATGTACTTCCGGGTCAGTGGATTCTTCTTATATGGTTATCACTGGATTCATCTTACATAATATTACCGATGCACTTCCTGATTTTATTTTCGATGCTTAATCTTCGGTGGATTCTTCTTCTATGGATAATTTTTAATGGCTTAATCTTCAGTGGATTCATTTTCAATGGCTTAATCTTTAGTGGAGTCATCTTCCATGGTTCATCTTTAATGACTGAATCTTCAATAGCTTCACATTCAATGATGTCATTTTCAATGGTTTCACCTTAGAATTATCGACTGCAACTATATGACGCCGGCCTGATATACCATCGGGATTCGACAACTTCATCGAGTTTTCTAGCGGAAGTCGACAGCACCATCTACTCCGGATAAATCGATATTGCCATCAACCAATTGGTTGATACCATCAGGCCGATACTCGGGGGCTTCTTCTTCTTCAACGACTTGGCTAAATGCAATGAGACTCCGTCGCGTCGATCTATTCCGCCACATAATTTCAGTCCGCTGCATGACCTCCTTTCGCAATGGCTTCATCGCACATAATAAGCTAAGTGTTTTTCTGCCCAGAGTATATTATTATTTACTTTCGCCGCACCCAACACTCGGGGTCAGCACCGCATAATTATGTTCTCTAAAAGGAAAAAACAGGTGCTATTCTTCCAATTGATTGCTTTCTCCCGCGAGTTTTATTATGCCATCAAATTTTCTCCACTTGGTATTGTTTTTATTTTTGTGTGTGTAGAATCACCTATTCGAAGAAACATTGAATAATGAAGACAATTGTATCACGGACAACTTCTACACAGTTAATTCAGTCTTCGTCACGAGCGTCATCATGATCAACCTGGGATTCATTACAGGCTGCATCGACCCGATTGTCGATTGACTTCAGCGATGTCGGCGTTCGGCGACTCGCATCAGTTCCACGAAGACGGAAGAAACACGATCTATTATCCGAGACAAGCTACAATTCGAAGATGTCCTCCATCAAGTTTGAACACTCGTCATCACACTAGTAGAAACAAGGCCTTTTGCACCGGTTCGAAAAGGCCATATGCACCGGATTGCGAACCGGTGCAAACGATCCGATGCAAAAGCCCCCCCCCCCCTTTTGCACCGGTTCAGTTACGAACCGGTGCTAAAGGGGGCACCACGTGGCCCGCTGTGGAGCGCCCGGCGGAGGACCTAAGCACCGGTTCGTAATACGAACCGGTGCTAAAGGGTTGTGCCGCGGCAGGGTTTTGGTGCCCTTCCCTTCCGCGGCAGACTCTGCCGCGGCAGGGAATTGCACTAAAACACTGCCGCGGCAGAAAATTTACATTAAAACGCTGCCGCGGCAGACTCTGCCTCCATTCGAAACACGTTATAATGCAGACATATATATATATAGGAAACCATTGTATTACATATATCGAAACACGTTCATGCATATATATATGTCTACATCAACTTTCCCTTCTTCCTTGCTCAAGTAAGAATCCCGCCAGTTCTTCTTGAATTGCTCGTACACGCTCGGTTGCTAGAAGACCGTCCCGCAACCGTTGGATCTAATAATTTCAAGAAGGTACGGTGGTCAGTATATATATATGTGTATGTGAATGAAACACAACGTGATAAAATAAAGTCATGAATGTTGTTTACGTACATCAAGTTGTTCCAAAATTTTGGTCACATGGTGGGTATTCTGGCGAATGAACTCGCAAACGTAGAACCCGCATAAATTATTCCCGTCCTCTTGCCTCAAGCACTTTACGAGAACAAAGTTCAATCAAAATAATAATCAAGGATGATAATAATGGTATTGAAACTAGAATTAAAGAGATGCGCGACCTAGCTAGTAGTACTTACCGGTACATGTTTTATTCAAAGCTCTTTATTCCGTAAACCCGGAGTCTTGTTGGCGAACCGTTACCAAGCCTTCTGGAGGATATCAGCCATGTCCCCCCACGCCTCAAGGGGTTTACTCTTCGAGTCCATGACTTCTACTACTCCGGTGTCGGGTTCAATGACTAGCAGGATATAGTGAAACCTGCGGACACATATATATATGCATAACTCATCAATTACACTTAACACATGGAGTAAGCGAAAAAGATTTAATGTGTGAAGACAGTAACACTCACGCGAAGTTGTAAGGAAATATTATTGCCCTTTTGTATGAGTTTTTCCTTAAGGCATATACCAAGTTATTCTCCGTGTCCTTGGGAGAGTTGTCGACAGTATACCCATTCACGGTATATGGGTCAATGAACCCAAGATCATAGATTTGCCCCTTGCGGCATTCACGGATCTTCATTCTGCATAATATAGTGAGAGTATAGTTATATGCATGCAATGGACGAGCCACGCGGTAGAGACTTATTTACATAAATAATACTTACAGACAGTAGGCACTCAACAGAGATTTGTCGAGGGCGTCTTGATTGAATAACTGAAATAATTCACAAAATTCGATGTTCATCACGTCAGTTCGCCCGTAGTGCTCATCTTTGATTGCCACCATGATCCAGTTCTGACCGTCCTTACATGCATCCAAGTACCAATTATGCAGTCTTCGCAGTTGTGTTGATAGTTGAGGCAACTCCTCAGCTCTGACAAGAGGTTGCCCGTACTTGTACTGGTATGCTATTTGGACATCACCCGTGATCATGAATTCGAAGCGGCTTAAGTACTCAGGAATACTCATACCGGCCGCATCTGCCTCATCTTTGTATAGTTTTATCATCATCGGATCAAGGCACTGTAGGACATCGGGATACACTTGGAGCGGGGGGCACGAGGTTTTCTGGGTTCCAAGCTCGGGAACTGGTTTACCTTCTTCCTTACTTTTTTCCCACCGCTCTTTTGCTACCACATTTGACTTGCGAATAGACCGGTCATAGTTCGATGAAAAACTTGGCTCAGGTTGATGAAGGGACTTCAGCAATTTCAACTTTTTTTTCCTTCGATATAGGCGGCTCGGGCTCAGGCTGGGGCTTTTTCTTGCCAAACATGGATTTCATGTGCTGTTCCTTTGCGATCCTGTCATTTTCCTCATTTGTATAGTCATAAGGTCTCTTGGGAGGAACCTTATGCACTCTTGGGAGGGGCTCTTGTTTGCGTTTCGGTGATCGGGTACGACTCATTGCCGGAGCGGTCCGCTTTTTGCTGTTAGACTGAGTGGTGGGCTGCGGCGGCGGAGAAGGCTCACGCGCCGGCGGAGAAGGCTGACGCACTGGAGACGGCTGCATCGGTGGAGAATGCTGGCTCGGTGGAGACCTTGTTGGCGCCTTCCAACCCGGAATCACAATGAATTCCTTTCGCCATAGAACTGTAGTGTTCTTGGCTTCTCCCAGCTCTAGAAAATCCCCTTCACCGGCAGGGTGGTCAAGCCTCAGCGGCCCATACCCATCCATAACTTGATCCACCCCGGCAACAGCGTAGCCATGTGGAACCGGTTTGAAGTGGTATCTTTGATCAGGTACTGGCGGTAAGACATAGCCGATCGCCGCCTTGAGCGTTAAGTAGCCCATCATTTTGAAATGTAGCTCACAAGGTGTCGACTCTGTGATATAATCCACAGGGTAGCGAGGAGCCATCTGCGGATCCACAGGGGAGGGAGGAACCATCGGCGGATCCACAGGGTAGCGAGGAGCCATCTGCGGATCCACATCTGCATCATCACCCAGCAGCTCCGTGGAAGCCACACTGCTCTTCCGCTGAGATCCCTGGCCGGTAGCATCGAATGCAGCTTCTTCTATCTGCGGATTAGCTTGAGGTTGGGTGACTGAGCCTGACATTATCTGCCTCACTTGCTCCTCTAGCTTAGCAACGCATTCTTGAACCACATCCTTTTGCCTCTGACGACTTCTATCGGGATATTTCTTCGTTTCTGCAGGAAACCCAATACACCACGGCTTGCCACCTGGTATGGTTCGTGTTCGTCCTAGGTGTTCAGGATTCCCAAGGGCGCGTGCGAGCTGGTCCTTCTCTCTTTCGGGACGGAACTTCCCCTCTTCAACTTCCTTTGCAACATTTCTAAAGGCTTCGATGGGAAGTGGGTTTTTCTTATCTCTTGGTGTATATACACAGTTCCCTTGTGCGTTCAACGTGCCCCCGTGCGCGTAAAACCAATCCCTTGACCGCTGGTTCCATTTCCGTACCTCTGGCTGGATCCCCTTTTCAATTAGGTCGTTCTCCCATTTCTCTCACTTAGGCCAGCCAGCCTTGTAGCCTCCTCGCCCCATGGTATGGAAGTACATCTTATTAGCAGCATTTTTCTTATTGGTCTCTGACCTTGTCTTTGACCTCTCCGATGTCTTGTACTTCACAAATTCCTCCCAGTGGTCTTTTATCTTCTCATAGGGGCCATTGAAATCCGGAGTCTTCTTTTTCTTGACAAAGAAGTTGTCCAATTTCTTCTTGTAGTCGTTGAACTGTACTGCCATCTTCTTAAGAGCCCACTTCTTGACTCTTCGATGTACGCTATTCAGCTCGGGATCCTCAGGGTCTGGCCTGTCATTCTCACTATCAGAGTCAGCTGGCTCCGGTAAGATGAAATTTACCAGGAGCTTCCTAAACATCAGATTTTTAGATCTCGTGTCGACATAAGTAGCTCCTTCGTCCCCCTTTGCAGGTTTCTTCCATTCTTGAGTGGTGATCGGGATGGTGTCCCTAACAATAACTCCGCATTGACTTACAAACTTTTTTGCGTGAGCCTTGGGAGAAATCGGTTCGCTATCTACAGCGATTTCCATGATGGTGCACCTTTCATGGTCTTCCATCTTTCTGGCCGCGCCTCGTTTAGTTCTGCCAGTAGAGTTTGTTGATCGGTAGGTCTAAAAGAAGAAACAACGTTAATATATGTATATGCAAAAATCTGGAGGCTTGGTTAATTAATATATATACACCTCGGCGCCGTGAGCTTCTCCCTCGGAGTCGTCACCTTCTCCCTCACCGGAGCGATCTCCACGGTGGTCTTGCTCATCTCCCTCACCGGAGCGATCTCCACGGGTTCGCTCGTCTCCCTCGCCGGATTGGTTTAGGTAAAGAGAGGTGATATCGTCATCATCATGGATAATCTCCTCGACGATGTATTCTTTTTCTAGGTCCCGTTCCATAGTTTCTGCAAAGACTTACAAGTTATTCTAATGCTATAAACAGAACGAAGCAGTAATTAAGAATAATGCTCAATACATGATCAAATATTAGAGTTACACATATATGTAGGTACTAATTAAGGATAATGCTGAATACATAATCAAAGATCTGAGTTACACATATAGCTCCTTTTTTATTTAACCCTAATACATCACTAGAACCTCTCAACGGCGCCGACCGGGTTCTGAGCCGCGCCGGCTGAACACCCAAAGCCACGGAACAACAACATGATCATAGCTAATGTGAGATCCCTGCATAACTGACCATCCACCCGAATACCTGGTGTCTAACGCATACAGGTACCGGCGAACGTGCTCGTCCTCCTCTCTAATACGCTGAGCTACCACCTCCTGCGGCGCCGGCTCCCTCTGAAACGACCGTGGCCCACGCGACCTCCACCAGAGAATATCCGGGTCGACGACGGGACCCGGATTCCGCACCAAGGTACGCGCACCGGAAGATAACACACTAGTAGAAAACTGTTCTTTTGCACCGGTTCATTAGGGCCATATGCACCGGATTGTGAACCGGTGCAAACAATCCGGTGCAAAAGGCCCCCCCCTTTTGCACCGGTTCAGTTACGAACCGGTGCTAAAGGGGGCACCACGTGGCCATCTGTGGAGCGCCCGGCGGAGGACCTTTTGCACCGGTTCGTAATACGAACCGGTGCAAAAGGGCCACGTGTCCCTCTGTGGAGCGCCCGGCGGAGGACCTTTTGCACCGGTTCGTAATACGAACCGGTGCAAAAGGGTTGTGCCACGGCAGGGTTTTGGTGCCCTTCCCTGCCGCGGCAGGGAATTGCACTAAAACGCTACCGCGGCAGATTCTGCCGCGGCAGGAAATTTACACTAAAACGCTGCCACGGCAGACTCTGCCTCCATTCGAAACACGTTATAATATAATGCAGACACATATATATAGGAAACCATTATATTACATATATCGATCGAAGTGACACACGTTCATGCATATATATATGTCTACATCAACTTTCAAAATAATTTCTATTCAATGTTGGATGTCGGGCACATAGTGTTCTCCGTCTGGAGCTATAACTTGCTCAAGTAAGAATCCCGCCAGTTCTTCTTGAATTGCCCGTACACGCTCGGTTGCTAGAAGACCGTCCCGCAACCGTTGGATCTAATAATTTCAAGAAGGTACGGTGGTCAGTATATATATATGTGTATGTGAATGAAACACAAGGTGATAAAATAAAGTTATGAATGTTGTTTACGTACATCAAGTTGTTCCAAAATTTTGGTCATATGGTGGGTATTCTGGCGAATGAACTCGCAAACGTAGAACCCGCATAAATTATTCCCGTCCTCTTGCCTCAAGCACTTTACGAGAACAAAGTTCAATCAAAATAATAATCAAGGATGATAATAATGGTATTGAAACTAGAATCAAAGAGATGCGCGACCTAGCTAGTAGTACTTACCCGTACAGGTTTTATTCGAAGCTCTTTATTCCGTAAACCCGGAGACTTGTTCGCGAACCATGTCCAAGCCTTCTGGAGGATATCAGCCATGTCCCCCCACGCCTCAAGGGGTTTACTCTTCGAGTCCATGACTTCTACTACTCCGGTGTCGGGTTCAATGACTAGCAGGATATAGTGAAACCTGCGGACACATATATATATGCATAACTCATCAATTACACTTAACACATGGAGTAAGCGAAAAAGATTTAATGTGTGAAGACAGTAACACTCACGCGAAGTTGTAAGGAAATAGTATTGCCCTTTTGTATGAGTTTTTCCTTAAGGCATATACCAAGTTATTCTCCGTGTCCTTGGGAGAGTTGTCGACAGTATACCCATTCACGGTATATGGGTCAATGAACCCAAGATCATAGATTTGCCCCTTGCGGCATTCACGGATCTTCATTCTGCATAATATAGTGAGAGTATAGTTATATGCATGCAATGGACGAGCCGCGGTAGAGACTTAATTACATAAATAATACTTACAGACAGTAGGCACTGAGCAGAGATTTGTCGATGGCGTCTTGATTGAATAACTGAAATAATTCACAAAATTCGATGTTCATCACGTCAGTTCGCCCGTAGTGCTCATCTTTGATTGCCACCATGATCCAGTTCTGACCGTCCTTACATGCATCCAAGTACCAATTATGCAGTCTTCGCAGTTGTGTCGATAGATTAGGCAACTCCTCAGCTCTGACCAGAGATTGCCCGTACTTGTACTGGTATGCTATTTGGACATCATCCGTCTGAATGAATTCGAGGCGGCTTAAGTACTCAGGAATACTCATATTGTTCGCATCTGCCTCGTCTTTGTATAGTGCTACCAGCGTCGGATCAAGGCAGTCTATGATATCGGGATACACATTGAGCGGGGGGCACGAGTTTTTCTGGGTTCCAAGCTGGGGAACTTGTTTCCCTTCTTCCTTACTTTTTTGCCACCGCTCTTTTGCTACCACATTTGACTTGCGAATAGACCGGTCATAGTTCGATGAAAGACTTGGCTCAGGTTGATGAAGGTTCTTCAGCAGTTTCAACTTCTTTTCCTTGGATGTAGCTGGCTCGGGCTCAGGCTGGGGCTTTTTCTTACCAAACATGGATTTCATGTGTTGTTCCTTTGCGATCTTGGCATTTTCCTCAACTGTATAGTCATAAGGTCTCTTGGGAGGAACCTTAGGCACTCTTGGGAGGGGCTCTTGTTTGCGTTTCGGTGATCGGTTACGACTCATTGCCGTAGCGGTCCGCTTTTTTGCTCTTAGACTGAGTGGAGGCCTGCGGCGGCGGAGAAGGCTCACGCGGCGGCGGAGAAGGCTCACGCGGCGGCGGAGAAGGCTCACGCGCCGGCGGAGAAGGCTCACGCGCCGGCGGAGAAGGCTGACGCACTGGAGACGGCTGCATCGGTGGAGAATGCTGGCTCGGTGGAGACCTTGTTGGCGCCTTCCAACCCGGAATCACAATGAATTCCTTTCGCCATAGAACTGTAGTGTTCTTGGCTTCTCCCAGCTCTAGCAAATCCCCTTCACCGGCAGGGTGGTCAAGCCTCAGCGGCCCATACCCATCCATAACTTGATCCACCCCGGCAACAGCGTAGCCATGTGGAACCGGTTTGAAGTGGTATCTTTGATCGAATGCGGCGGTAAGACATAGCCGATCGCCGCCTTGAGCGTTAAGTAGCCCATCGTTTTGAAATGTAGCTCACAAGGTGTCGACTCTGTGATATAATCCACAGGGTAGCGAGGAGCCATCTGCGGATCCACAGGGGAGGGAGGAGCCATATGCGGATCCACAGGGGAGGGAGGAGCCATATGTGGATCCACATCTGCATCATTACCCGGCAGCTCCGTGGAAGCCACGCTGCTTTTCCGCTGAGATCCCTGGCCGATAGCATCGAATGCAACTTCTTCTATCTGCGGATTAGGTTGAGGTTGGGTGACTGAACTTGACATTATCATCCTCACTTGCTCCTCTAGCTTAGCAACGCGTTCTTGAACCACATCCTTTTTCCTCTGACGGCTTCTATCGGGATATTTCTTCGTTTCTGCAGGAAACCCAATACACCACGGCTTGCCACCTGGTATGGTTCGTGTTCGTCCTGGGTGTTCAGGATTCCCAAGGGCGCGTGTGAGCTGGTCCTTCTCTCTTTCGGGAAGGAACTTCCCATCTTCAACTTCCTTTGCAACATTTCTAAAGGCTTCGATGGGAAGTGGGTTTTCCTGATGTCTTGGTGTATATATACAGTGCCCTTGTGCGTCCAACGTGCCCCCATGCGCGTAAAACCAATCCCTTGACCGCTGGTTCCATTTCAGTACCTCTGGCTGGATCCCCTTTTCAATTAGGTCGTTCTCCCATTTCTCCCACTTAGGCCTGCCAGCCTTGTAGCCTCCTCGCCCCATGGTGTGGAAGTACATCTTATTAGCAGCATTTTGAGTGTTGGTGGCTGACCTTTTCTTTGCCCTCTCCGATGTCTTGTACTTCACAAATGCCTCCCAGTGGTCTTTTATCTTCTCATAGGGGCCATTGAAATCCGGAGTCTTATTTTTCTTGACAAAGAAGTTGTCCAATTTCTTCTTGTAGTCGTTGAACTGTACTGCCATCTTCTTAAGAGCCCACTTCTTGACTCTTCGCTGTACGCTATTCAGCTCGGGATCCTCAGGGTCTGGCCTGTCATTCTCACTATCAGAGTCAGCTGGCTCCGGTAAGATGAAATTTACCAGGAGCTTCCTAAACATCAGATTTTTGGATCTCGTGTCGACATAAGTAACTCCTTCGTCCCCCTTTGCAGGTTTCTTCCATTCTTGAGTGGTGATCGGGATGGTGTACCTAACAATAACTCCGCATTGACTTACAAACTTTTTTGCGTGAGCCTTGGGAGAAATCGGTTCGCTATCTACAGCGATTTCCATGATGGTGCACCTTTCATGGTCTTCCATCTTTCTGGCCGCGCCTCGTTTAGTTCTGCCAGTAGAGTTTGTTGATCGGGAGGTCTAAAAGAAGAAACAACGTTAATATATGTATATGCACAAATCTGGAGGCTTGGTTAATTAATATATATACACCTCGGCGGCGTGAGCTTCTCCCTCGGAGTCGTCACCTTCTCCCTCACCGGAGCGATCTCCACGGTGGTCTTGCTCATCTCCCTCACCGGAGCCGTCTCCACGGGTTCTCTCGTCTCCCTCGCCAGATTGGTTTAGGTAAAGAGAGGTGATATCGTCATCATCACGGATAATCTCCTCGACGAGGTATTCTTTTTCTAGGTCTCGTTCCATAGTTTCTGCAAAGACTTACAAGTTATTCTAATGCTATAAACACAACGAAGCAGTAATTAAGAATAATGCTCAATACATGATCAAATATTAGAGTTACACATATATATAGGTACTAATTAAGGATAATGCTCAATACATAATCAAAGATCTGAGTTACACATATAGCTCGATCGGTCCCTAATACATCACACTAGAACCTCTCAACGGCGCCGACCGGGTCCTGAGCCGCGCCGGCTGAACACCCAAAGCCACGGTACAATAACAGGATCATAGCTAATGTGAGATCCCTGCAAAACAGACCATCTGCCCGTATACCTGGTCTCTAGCGCATACAGGTAACGGCGAACATGCTCGTCCTCCTCTCTAATACGCTGAGCTACCACCTCCGGCGGCGCCGGCTCCCTCTGAAACGACCGGGGCCCATGCGACCTCCACCAGAGAATATCCGGGTCGACGACGGGACCCGGATTCCGCACCAAGGTGCGCGTCCCGGAAGATAACACCTCCCAGTGCCACCCCGGCGGAGCCCAGTCTCGAACTTCCCCCATCTGCTGCATCTCCTCTAAAATTATCCTAGCTCCAGGACGTGGAGGGCGCGGCATCGTATGCAAACTAACAAATATAATATTGAATTTGAATAAAGTACTTATGAATATGAATCAAAGTAATTAAATATTTTCTAACACATACTAATAAAGTACTTACATATTCCATCTAAATTTTTTCTAACACATCTAAATAAAGTACTTACATATTCCATCTAACACATACTAATCAAAGTACTTACATATTCCATCTAAATTTTTTCTAACACATCTAAATAAAGTACTTACATATTCCATCTAACACATACTAATCAAAGTAACTTTTTTCTAACACATACTATTTAAAATCTAATAATTTTCTAACTAAAATTTCCTAACTAAAATTTCCTAACTAAAACCTACATATTCAAATTTCCTAACTAAAATTTCCTAATACAAATTTCTAACTAAAATTTCCTAACTAAAATTTCCAAATACAAATTTCTAACTAAAATTGCCTAACTAAATATAAACTAACTAAAACAAAACAAAAAAGCTAGGAGGCAGGGGCGGCGGGCGGCGCCTCACCTCTGGCTTGAGCGGCTGGCCGGGCGGGCACGAAGCGGCGCGGCGCGGCCGGCGGGCGCGAAGCGGAGGGGGCGGGCGGCGCGGCGGAGGGGCCGGCCGGGCGGCGCGGCGGAGGTGGCCGGGCGGCGGCGGCAGCGCGCGGACGAGAGGAGGAGGAGGCGGGCGGCGCGCGGGCGGAGAGGGCGTGGGAGGAGGCGGCGGCGGACGGCGGCGGCGGTGAGGACGGGCGGCGCGCGGGGAGGAGGCGGCGGCGGCGGACGGCGGCGGCGCGTGGAGAATTTTGGCAGCCTGCCGGCGTGTATTTTCTCCTCGCGCGCGGTCGATCTGAGGAGGAAGAGGGGCGCGCGGGCAGTTTTAAGGGGAGACCCTTTTGCACCGGTTCGTGGCTGGAACCGGTGCAAAAGACCCTTTTGCACCGGTTCCAGCCACGAACCGGTGCAAAAGGGCGAAATTTCGGCTGAATTTTTTTGCTTTCTTCCCACCTTTTTAATCTGTTTCGCGCGGGATCGAGTTCCCGCCACGACGCCGCGCGGGATATGTTCCCGCCACGACGCCGCGCGGGACATTTTCCCGCCACGACGCCGCGCGGGATATTTCCCACCACGACGCCGCGCGGGATATTTTCCCGCCACGACGCGCATCGCGGAGATTTCCCGCCTAAACGCCCTCTATAAATAGTACGCCCCCGTGTCTCCCATTTCACTCATCACCGAACCCTAGCCCATTGCACAATGCCCCCAAAGCCGCACCCGCCGCCGGTGGAGGTGGACCCGCAGCTCGCGGAGATAGAGGAGTGGGAGGAGCTGCAGCAGCAACTGCGGCAAGAGGCGGCAGCCAGGAGGGCAGCAGCGGATGAGGTGGACCCGCAGCTCGCAGAGATAGAGGAGTGGGAGGAGGCGGCGCTAGCGGCTACCATAGAAGCATTTGAGAGGCAGAGTCTCCAGGAGCTGCATAAGCGGCCGCGTGTGGCGGATCTGGATAGTGAGGAGATGCATAAGCGTCTTCGTGAGGAGGAGCTGCGGCAGGAGGCGGCAGCCAGGAGGGCAGCAGCGGATGCGTGGAAAAACTAGTGGAAGTTGTTATTTTAGTTTAAATTTAGTTAATGTTAAATTTCAATAAAGCCGTGTTGTCGTTGTTTTAGTTTAAGTTTAGTTAACGTATCTTGTTAAATTTCAATAAAGTCGTTGTCGTTAGTTTATATACCCCTTTTATCCCGGTTCCTGGCTTGAACCGGTGCTAAAGATGGTGATACCCCTTTTATCCCGGTTCCTGGCTTGAACCGGTGCTAAAGATGGTGATACCCCTTTTATCCCGGTTCCTGGCTTGAACCGGTGCTAAAGATGGTGGATTAGTTTATATACCCCTTTTATTCCGGTTCCTGGCTGGAACCGGTGCTAAAGATGGTGATACCCCTTTTATCCCGGTTCCTGGCTTGAACCGGTGCTAAAGATGGTGGATTAGTTTATATACCCCTTTTATTCCGGTTCCTGGCTGGAACCGGTGCTAAAGATGGTGGATTAGTTTATATACCCCTTTTATCCCGGTTCCTGGCTGGAACCGGTGCTAAAGATGGGGGGGCTAAATCTAGGGGAGGCTTATCTGGTGTTTGCCTTATCTGGGGTGGCCTCATCTGGGGGGGGATTATCTGGAGGCACATTGCTATATATAGCCCCTCCGGGGAGAGTCCCGCTCGGAAGCTGCTAGTATACACCCAACAACATCTCCTCTAACAGTATTGGGGAAAGGGTTGGAAAATCTCCCGTGGCGCAGCTTCTCGAAGATGTCGTTGGTGCACACGCCCTACGGCATCTTCGGAAGTTGCGCCTCGGAAAAATTTCCCTGCAAGCCCATGAAGGACTACATCTCCTCTAACAGTATTGGGGAAAGGGTTGGGAAATCTCCGTGGCGCAACTTCTCGAAGATGTCGTTGGTGCACACGCCCTACGACATCTTCGGAAGTTGCGCCTCGGAAAAATTTCCGGCAAGCCCATGAAGGACTACATCTCCTCTAACAGTATTGGGGAAAGGGTTGGGAAATCTCCGTGGCGCAACTTCTCGAAGATGTCGTTGGTGCACACGCCTACGACATCTTCGGAAGTTGCGCCTCGAAAAATTTCCTGCAAGCCCGTGAACGACTCTATAAATATGGTACAAAAAGCCAACCCATCTCCACTCACAACATGCTATTTCAATGTTGCACACATGTGTATCTTGGGATGTCTTACAATGTTGCAGGAGGAAGTTTTCCTTTTCATCGCACGAAAAATCCATTTTCCATTTTCGAGGTGCCGAAAAGGGGGTGTTTTGTGAAGGAACCACAAAATTAAAGTTTCACATTGGTACCAACACATTTTTCAAAAATAGTAGACCACCTAAGATGGATAATTTCCCAACCATGTGTATCTGGAACCTTTCCGTCCACCCCTCGTGAAAAAGACAAATTCCTGCCGAATCGGCAGGAGGCCGGCCAGATTTGAACTACATGCACATGATATAATGCTCAAGATTTTTTGTAAAAATATTTATTGGGTTCACAACATGCTATTTCATCAGAGATCCAGTGAAAGTTTAGTGAAACTCCGCCCCGAGCGAAGGATCTTCATGCCCGCCGTTTTGAATATAGTTTGAAACGAGCATAAAAAATTCAAAAATGACCAAACAACGCGAAACCTTCGCGTGCCGTCATATTATGTGTCATACTTGCAAGGAAAAATAATAAACTTGGATAATTGCACACATCACAAAAAATCCTTCACAATATGGGCTATCGTGTTCGAGGTTTCATGGCATTTAGGGCAAACGACCAATGTTACTGATAGAATCGCCACAAATGCTTCACAGTACATGATAATAATACATTATGATCGCTTCGACCGTAACCATGGAGCATCTTCAGCATTTAACGCGATGGTTGGGTCAATGTTCACTATGAACGGCGGAATTTCAGCAAACTTATTATAATCTTCTGACATGTCTGTCTTGTCCTCGACTCCCGCGATGGTTCTTTTACCTGAAAGAACTATGTGACGCTTTGGCTCATCGGATGAGCTCGTTTCCTTATGTTTTCTTTTCTTCGGTCTGGAGGACATGTCCTTCACATAGAAAACCTGAGCCACATCATTGGCTAGGACGAATGGTTCGTCTCTGTAACCAAGATTGTTGAGATCCACTGTTGTCATTCCGTACAGCTGGTCTACCTTTACCCCTTTTCCATCCAGCTTGAACCATTTGCACCGAAATAAAGGGACCTTAAAAGAAGGTCCATAGTCAAGTTCCCATATCTCCTCTATGTAACCATAATATGTGTCCTTTTCCCCACTGCTAGTGTTTGTTGCATCAATGCGGACACCACTGTTTTGGTTGGTGCTCTTTTTATCTTGGGCGAACGTGTAGAAGATATTTCCATTTATCTCGTACCCCTGGAAAGTCGGTCTGATCGAAGATGGTGACCCGGCCAACAAGTACAACTGATCTCCAATATCGTTGTTATTAATGAGATGTGCTCGGAGCCAACCGCCGAATGTCTGCATATGTTTATGTGTAATCCAGTCTTCAGACTGCCCCGGATGTTGGGAGCGTACAATATTCTTGTGTTCACTGATATACGGGGCCACCAAGGTGGAACTTTGTAGAACTGTGTAGTGTGCTTGAGTGAAAGAAATCCCGTCCCTACATATCATTGATTTCCTTCCTAGCGTGCCTTTTCCACTTAGTCGACCCTCATGTCGCGATTCAGGAACACCAATCGACTTAAGGTCAGGAATAAAGTCAACACAGAACTCAATGACCTCCTCTGTTCCATAGCCCTTGGAGATGCTTCCTTCTGGCCTAGCACGGTTATGAACAAATTTCTTTAAGACCCCCATGAACCTTTCGAAGGGGAACATATTGTGTAGAAAGACAGGACCGAGGATGGCAATCTCTTCGACAAGGTGAACCAGGAGATGCGTCATAATATTGAAGAAAGATGGTGGAAACACCAACTCAAAACTAACAAGACATTGCACCACATCCTTCTGTAACCTTGGAAGACTAGCTGGATCGATTACCTTCTGAGATATTGCATTAAGGAATGCACATAGCTTCACAATGGGTATTCGAACATTTTCCGGCAGAAGCCCCCTCAGTGCAACCGGAAGCAACTGCGTCATAATAATGTGGCAGTCATGCGACTTCAGGTTTTGGAATTTTTTCTCCGCCATATTTACAATTCCCTTTATATTTGATGAGAACCCAGATGGCACCTTGATACTGTAAAGGACTTCAAAAAAGATATCCTTCTCTTCTTTGGTAAGAGCGTAGCTGGCAGGACTTAAGCGACTCCCTGTATCCGTCTTGTAATTCTGTTCTTGCTTGTTTTTTGGGACTTTCATACGATACTGGTCCTTCCGTGCTTCTGGTGTATCTTTTGTCTTCCCATACACGCCTAAGAAGCCTAGCAGGTTCACGCAAAGATTCTTCGTCACGTGCATCACGTCGATTGAAGAGCGGACCTCTAGGACTTTCCAATAGGGTAGATCCCAAAATAGAGATTTTTTCTTCCACATGGGTGCGTGTCCGGTAACGACGTCATTCGGAATAGATTGACCGCCAGGACCCTTTCCAAATATTACTTTTATGTCCTTGACCATATCAAGTAAAGCATCACCGGTACGGAGTTCAGGCTTCACCCGGTGATCTGCCTCACCTCCGAAATGATTGCCTTTCTTTCTGACGGGGTGCCTCTTTGGAAGAAATCAACGATGCCCCAGGTACACAACCTTCTTACATTTATTCAAATAGGCACCTTCGGTCTCATCTAAGCAGTGCGTGCATGCAATGTATCCCTTGTTTGTCTGTCCTGAAAGGTTACTAAGAGCAGGCCAATCATTGATGGTCACGAAAAGCAACGCTCGTAGGTTAAATGACTCCTGTTTGTACTCATCCCATGCATGTACACCTGGTTTGCTCCACAACTGTAAGAGTTCTTCAAATAATGGCCGTAGGTACACATCAATATCGTTGCCGGGTTGCTTTGGGCCTTGGATGAGCACTGGCATCATAATGAACTTCCGCTTCATGCACAACCAAGGCGGAAGGTTATAGATACATAGAGTTACAGGCCAGGTGCTATGACTGCAGCTCTGCTCCCCAAAAGGATTCATTCCATCTGTACTTAGGCCAAACCTTAAGTTCCTCGCGTCATCTGCAAAGTCCGGGAACTCTCTATCGATTGTCCTCCACTGCGACCCATCAGCGGGGTGTCTCAGCATCTCGTCTTTCTTACGGTCTTCTTTGTGCCATCGCAACAACCTGGCATGCTCTTTATTTCTGAACAGACGTTTCAACCGTGGTATTATAGGAGCATACCACATAACCTTGGCAGGAACCCTCTTCCTAGGGGGCTCGCCCTCAACATCACCAGGGTCATCTCGCCTGATCTTATACCGAAGTGCAGTGCATACCGGACATTTTTCCAAATTTTCGTACTCAGCGCGGTAGAGGATGCAGTCATTAATGCATGCATGTATCTTCAGCACCTCTAATCCTAGAGGGCAGAGAACCTTCTTTGCTTCGTACGTACTGTCAGGCAATTCGTTATCCTTTGGAAACCTCCTCTTCATTATTTTCAGTAACTTCTCAAATGGCTTGTCACATATACCAGCCTCTGCCTTCCATTGCAGCAACTCCAGGGTGGCACCGAGCTTTGTGTTGCCATCTTCGCAATTTGGGTATAACTTCTTTTTGTGATCATCTAACATGCCCTTTAACTTTCGCTTCTCGTTTCGTTTACTGCATCTCTGTGTGCATCAGCGATGGCCCGACGAAGATCATCATCAACGGGCTCATCTGATGCCTCTTCATCTTCACCTCCTCCTGCATCTTCATCTTCATCATGCCCTGTTGCAGTATCACCGTAGTTAGGGTACATATCATCATCCTCTTCTTCTTCGTCGTCGTCTTCCATCATAACCCCTCTTTCTCCATGCTTGGTCCAACAATTATAGCTGGGCATGAAACCTTTCCAAAGCAGGTGGGAGTGAATGACTTGCCATTTAGGGTATTGCTTCAAGTTCCGGCAATCAACACATGGACAACACATAAAACCATCCGCCTGTGGGTTTTCCTGAGCCACACGGATAAATTCTTTCAGGCCCGAAGTGAACTCGGGTAGACGTCGGTCAACGTGCATCCATTGCCGCCGGTTCATCTACATCAAATAATTAATTAAGTTTATCAAAAAACTATTACAAAATATCATAATATTTATAAATAGTAGAAATTAGCACCGTACAAATGAAAGGGTAAAGTTGTAGCTTAACCTTGATCGAGGAGAAGAGGAGAAAGCTTAAGTGTCGCTCCGGCACCTCATATCATTTTTGTTTTGTGTAAAATCAAGCGGCATCATTCTCTCAGACATTTCATCGAGCACCTTATGTGCATGCCAAAGAGAAGCAAGGTAGCACTCAACACACACACCTTTCCCCTAGAAAAGATGAAGTGAGTTGGCTGGTTGGGGGTGAGCTGAATATATAGGGCAAAGGGTCCTTTTGCACCGGTTCGTATTACGAACCGGTGCAAAAGATAGCTCATTTGCACCCGCGGCTGCCACGTGCCTGGCGACGAACCTTTAGCACCGGTTCGTGTTACGAACCGGTGCAAAAGATAGCTCATTTGCACCGGTTCGTAACACGAACCGGTGCTAAAGGTCCCTGTTACGTCCAAAGGGCACGAACCGGTGCTAATGACCCCCTTTAGCACCGGTTCGTGCCAAATCCGGTGCAAAAGCTCTTTGGAGCAAAAAACCAAAGCCCTTGTTTCTACTAGTGACACCTCCCAGTGCCACCCCGGCGGAGCCCAGTCCCGGACCGACCCCATCTCCCGCATCTGCTCCAGAATGGTCCTAGCTCCAGGACGTGGCGGGCGCGGCATCTTATGCAAACTAACAAATATAATATTACTAACAAAAAAATTGTAACTTTGTAACCATGGAATTGGATATTTTGTTGAGTTCAGATAATATAAAGTTGTGTACATCAATAAAAATAGCATGTATGTAGTACAATGTGACGAAATAGGTAAAGTACCAACGAAATATATAAAGTTTTCTAGCCGCGTCACCTCATCGCCGGCGTCGCACCGCATCATCTCGTCACCGGCACCGTCCGGCATCACTACTATCTAACTAAATAAACCTAACTAAATTTTCTAACTAAATAAACCTAACTAATTTTTTTCTAACTAAATAAAACTAACTAAATTTTGTAACTAAATAAACCTAACTAATTATGTAATTAAAATCTAACTAATTATCTAATTAAAATCTAACTAATTATCTAACTAATTATCTAATTATCTAATTAAAATCTAACTAAATTTTGTAACTAAATAAACCTATCTAATTATCTAATTAAAATAGAACTAATTTTCTAATTAGCTACACAAACCTAACTAAAATAAACCTAAATATTAACTAATTAAAACAAAAAAAAGAGGCCGGGCGCCTCACCTCTCTGCCGGCCGGGCAGAGGTAATGGCGGCGCGGCGGTGGAGGGGAGCCGGCGCCGGGCGGCGCGGCGCGGGAGGAGGCGAGGGGCCGGGCGGCGCGGGCAGAGAGGGAGCCGGGCGGCGGCGGCGCGAGGAGAAGCGGCCGGGCGGCGCAGGCGGAGACGGGGCCGGGAGGCGGCGGCGCGGTCGGGCGGCGCGGGAGGCCGGCGAGCGGGCGGTGCGGGAGCGGCGCGGGAGGAGGAGGACGGCGGCGGCGTGCGAAAATCGGGCAGCCTGCCGGCGTCCTATTTTTCCTCGCGCGAATTGGGGAAGAAGGAGGAGGGGGCGCGGTTAAATAGAAGATGTCTTTTGCACCGGTTCGTGGCTGGAACCGGTGCAAAAGACCCTTTCTTTTGCACCGGTTCCAGCCACGAACCGGTGCAAAAGCCCCAAATTTTGGCTGCCCCTTTGGTTCTTCCCGCCTTTTTTTCGGTGTTTACCACGGGATATGTTCCCGCCACACGTCGCCGTGCGGGATAGTTTCCCCGCCACGACGCCACGCGGGATAGATTCCCGCCACGACGCCGCACGGGATAGTTTCCCGCCACGCGACGCCGCGCGGGAAATTTTCCCGCCACACGATGGCGCGCGGGATATTTCCCGCCACGCGACGCAGCGCGGAGATTTCCCGCCTACACGCCCTCTATAAATAGTACGTCCCCGTCTCTCCCACTTCACTCATCACCGAACCCTAGCCCATTTCACAATGCCCCCAAAGCCGCACCCGCCACCGGTGGAGGTGGACCCGCAGCTCGCGGAGATAAAGGAGTGGGAGGAGCTGCAGCGGCAGGAGGCGGCAGCTAGGAGGGCAGCAGCGGATGAGGTGGACCCGCAGCTCGCAGAGATAGAGGAGTGGGAGGAGGCGGCGCTAGCGGCTACCATAGAAGCATTTGAGAGGCAGAGTCTCCAGGAGCTGCATAAGCGGCCGCGTGTGGCGGATCTGGATAGTGAGGAGATGCATAAGCGTCGTCGTGAGGAGGAGATACAGCAGCAGCTGCGGCAGGAGGCGGCAGCCACGAGGGCAGCAGCGGATGCGCAGAAGAACTAGCTAGTAGAAGTTGTTATTTTAGTTTAAATTTAGTTAATGTTAAATTTCAAAAAAGTCGTTGTCGTTGTCGTTGTTTTAGTTTAAGTTTAGTTAATGTATCTTGTTAAATATCAATAAAGTCGTTGTCGTTAGTTTATATACCCCTTTTATCCCGGTTACTGGCTGGAACCGGTGCTAAAGATGGTGGATTAGTTTATATACCCCTTTTATCCCGGTTACTGGCTGGAACCGGTGCTAAAGATGGTGGATTAGTTTATATACCCTTTTATCCCGGTTCCTGGCTGGAACCGATGCTAAAGATGGGGGGGCTAAATCTGGGGCAGGCTTATCTGGTGTTTGCCTTATCTGGGGTGGCCTCATCTGGGGGGGGGAGGGGATTATCTGGAGGCACACACCGCTATATATAGCCCCTCCGGGGAGATTGGAGAGAGCAAAGAGAGAAGAGGCAACGACCAAGAAGGAAAGAGCCTCTCCGGCGAAGTTTCTCGAAGATGTCTTAGATGGCCAGCCGTCTTAGACATCTTCGGAAGCTTCGCCCGAGAACTCTTCCCGCAAGCAAGCTAGGAGTCCCGCTCGGAAGCTGCTAGTATACACCCAACAACCAGTAGCTCAGGGTAAGGAGGGGAGAGCATAGAGAGCTTCCCGGGAGCTGGTATATAACCCGACGACGGCGACCTCGAAGGAAAGAGCCTCTCCGGCGGAGCTTCTCGAAGATGTCTTAGATGGACGGCCGTCTTAGACATCTTCGGAAGCTCCGCCCGAGAACTCTTCCCGCAAGCAGAGATAGGAGAGGCAACGACCAGGAAGTTTTCCTTTTCATCGCGTGCTGTCATATTATGTGTCATAGTTGCAAGGAAAAATAATAAACTTGGATAATTGCACACATCACAAAAAATCCTTCACAATATGAGCTATCGTGTTCGAGGTTTCATGGCATTTAGGTCAAACGACCAATGTTACTGATACATCACAACAAATGCTTCACAATATGAGCTCAAGGTACATGATAATAATACATTATGATTGCTTAGACCATAACCATGGAGCATCTTCAGCATTTAATGCGATGGTTGGGTCAATGTTCACTGTGAAGGGCGGAATTTCAGCAAACTTATTATAATCTTCTGACATGTCTGTCTTGTCCTCGACTCCCGCGATGGTTCTTTTCCCTGAAAGAACTATGTGATGCTTTGGCTCATCGGATGAGCTCGTTTTCTTATGTTTTCTTTTCTTCGGTCTGGAGGACATGTCCTTCACATAGAAAACCTGAGCCACATCATTGGCTAGGACGAATGGTTCGTCTCTGTAACCAAGATTGTTGAGATCCACTGTTGTCATTCCATACAACTGGTCTACCTTTACCCCTTTTCCATCCAGCTTGACCCATTTGCACCGAAACAAAGAGATCTTAAAAGAAGGTCCATAGTCAAGTTCTCATATCTCCTCTATGTAACCATAATATGTGTCCTTTTCCCCATTGTTAGTGTTTGTTGCATCAATGCGGACACCACTGTTTTGGTTGGTGCTCTTTTTATCTTGGGCGAACGTGTAGAAGGTATTTCCATTTATCTCGTACCCCTGGAAAGTCAGTACAGTCGAAGATGGTGCCCGGCCAACAAGTACAACTGATCTCCAATATCGTTGTTATTAATGAGATGTGTTCGGAGCCAACCGCCGAATGTCTGCATATGTTTACGTGTAATCCAGTCTTCAGACTGCCCCGGATGTTGGGAGCGTACAATATTCTTGTGTTCAGTGATATACGGGGCCACCAAGGTGGAACTTTGTAGAACTGTGTAGTGTGCTTGAGTGAAAGAAATCCCGTCCCTACATATCATTGATTTCCTTCCTAGCGTCCCTTTTCCACTTAGTCGCCCCTCATGTCACGATTCAGGAACACCAATCGATTTAAGGTCAGGAATAAAGTCAACACAGAACTCAATGACCTCCTCTGTTCCATAGCCCTTGGAGATGCTTCCTTCTGGCCTAGCACGGTTATGAACATATTTCTTTAAGACCCCCATGAACCTCTCGAAGGGGAACATATTGTGTAGAAATACAGGACCGAGGATGGCAATCTCTTCGACAAGGTGAACCAGGAGATGCGTCATAATATTGAAGAAAGATGGTGGAAACACCAACTCAAAACTAACAAGACATTGCACCACATCCTTCTGTAACCTTGGAAGACTAGCTGAATCGATTACCTTCTGAGATATTGCATTGAGGAATGCACATAGCTTCATAATGGGTATTCGAACATTTTCCGGCAGAAGCCCCCTCAGTGCAACCGGAAGCAACTGCGTCATAATAATGTGCCAGTCATGCGACTTCAGGTTTTGGAATTTTTTCTCTGCCATATTTATAATTCCCTTTATATTTGATGAGAATCCAGACGGCACTTTGATACTGTAAAGGACTTCAAAAAAGATTTCCTTCTCTGCTTTGGTAAGAGCGTAGCTGGCAGGACTTAAGCGACTCCCTGTATCCGTCTTGTAATTCTGTTCTTGCTTGTTTTTTGGGACTTTCATACGATACTGGTCCTCCCGTGCTTCTGGTGTATCTTTTGTCTTCCCATACACGCCTAAGAAGCCTAGCAGGTTCACGCAAAGATTCTTCGTCACGTGCATCACGTCGATTGAAGAGCGGACCTCTAGAACTTTCCAATAGGGTAGATCCCAAAATATAGATTTTTTCTTCCACATGGGTGCGTGTCCGGTAACGACGTCATTCGGAACAGATTGACCGCCAGGACCCTTTCCAAAGATTACTTTTATGTCCTTGACCATATCAAGTAAAGCATCACCGGTACGGAGTTCAGGCTTCTCCCGGTGATCTGCCTCACCTCCAAAATGATTGCCTTTCTTTCTGATGGGGTGCCTCTTTGGAAGAAATCAACGATGCCCCAGGTACACAACCTTCTTACATTTATTCAAATATGCACCTTCGGTCTCATCTAAACAGTGTGTGCATGCATTGTATCCCTTGTTTGTCTGTCCTGAAAGGTTACTAAGAGCAGGCCAATCATTGATGGTCACGAAAAGCAACGCTCGTAGGTTAAATGACTCCTGTTTGTACTCATCCCATGCATGTACACCTGGTTTGCTCCACAGTTGTAAGAGTTCTTCAAATAATGGCCGTAGGTACACATCAATGTCGTTGCCGGGTTGCTTTGGGCCTTGGATGAGCGCTGGCATCATAATGAACTTCCGCTTCATGCACAACCAAGGCGGAAGGTTATAGATACATAGAGTTACATGCCAGGCGCTATGACTGCAGCTCTGCTCCCCAAAAGGATTCATTCGATCTGTACTTAGACCAAACCTTAAGTTCCTCGCGTCATCTGCAAAGTCCGGGAACTCTCTATCGATTGTCCTCCATTGCGACCCATCAGCGGGGTGTCTCAGCATCTCGTCTTTCTTACAGTCTTCTTTGTGCCATCGCAACAACCTGGCATGCTCTTTATTTCTGAACAGACGTTTCAACCGTGGTATTATAGGAGCATACCACGTAACCTTGGCAGGAACCCTCTTCCTGGGGGGCTCGCCCTCAACATCACCAGGGTCATCTCGCCTGATCTTATACCGCAGTGCAGTGCATACCGGGCATTTTTCCAAATTTTCGTACTCAGCGCGGTAGAGGATGCAGTCGTTAATGCATGCATGTATCTTCAGCACCTCTAATCCTAGAGGGCAGAGAACCTTCTTTGCTTCGTACGTACTGTCAGGCTATTCGTTATCCTTTGGAAACCTCCTCTTCATTATTTCCTGTGTGGCACCGAGCTTTGTGTTGCCATCTTCGAAATTTGGGTACAATTTTTTTTGTGATCATCTAACATGCCCTTTAACTTTCGCTTCTCGTTTTCAGTTTCTGCTTCTCTGCGTGCATCAGTGATGGCCCGACGAAGATCATCATCAACGGGCTCATCTGATGCCTCTTCATCTTCAGCTCCTCCTGCCTCTTCATCTTCATCATGCCTCGTTGCAGTATCACCGTAGTTAGGGTACATATCATCATCCTCTTCTTCTTCTTCTTCGTTGTCTTCCATCATAACTCCTCTTTCTCCATGCTTGGTCCAACAATTATAGCTGGGCATGAAACCTTTCCAAAGCAGGTGGGAGTGAATGACTTGCCAGTCAGGGTATTGCGTTAAGTTCCGGCAACTAACACATGGACAACATATAAAACCATCCGCCTGTGGGTTTTCCGTAGCCACATGGATAAAATAATCCAAGCCCAAAGTAAATTTGGGTAGGCGTCGGTCAACGTACATCCATTGCCGCCGGTTCATCTACATCAAATAATTAAGTTTATCAAAAAACTATTACAAAACATCATAATATATATAAATAGTGGAAATTAGCACCGTACAAATCAAAGGGTAAAGTTGCTTAACCTTGATCGAGGAGGAAAGAAAGAGGAGAAAACTTAAGTGTCGCTCCGGCACCTCATATCATTTTTGTTTTGTGTAAAATCAAGCGGCATCATTCTCTCAGACATTTCATCGAGCACCTCATGTGCATGGCAAATAAAAGCAAGCAAGCACTCAACACATACACCTTCCTCCAAGAAAAATGAAGTGAGTGGGCTGCTGGTTGGGGGTGAGCTGAATATATAGCAAAGGGAGCTTTTGCACCGGTTCGTGTTACGAACCGGTGCTAATGAGCTATCTTTAGCACCGGTTCGTAACACGAACCGGTGCTAAAGGTTCCACGGCTGCCACATGCCTGGAGATGAACCTTTAGCAACCGGTGATAAAGATACGGCACGAACCGGTGCAAATGCTCCTGCGGGTCCCCTGGACGTCCAGACAGCACGAACCGGTGCAAATGACCCCCTTTAGCACCGGTTCGTGCCAAATCCGGTGCAAAAGCTCTTTGGAGCAAAAAATCAAAGCCCTTATTTCTACTAGTGTCAAAAGAAAAAATATTCGGGGGCTGCGCGCCGTGACGATAACCGCAGTTCACAACAACGATAAGCTCCCATCGCAGCTTGCCATTTTGTGCGGACTCGAGTACTACTTCAAGTGATGCAAAGAAAAGAAAGAAAAAACGGGAGAGGATATCGATCAACTAACTAGGGACAGGAACTATCTAGGCCAATCGAAGCCGCAATCATCAAGAAGTTATATATGTGCATTAATCCAAAGGCAAGCACTAGTGGTCCAACGTGGGAAATTACCCCTATTGCATGGATTAAGTGGCCAGATGTTAATTGCATGCATACGATCAAGCGTGCAATACTTCAAGCAAAAGAAAAGCAACGAGTTGATCAAAGGCAGTAGCAGCTAGCTCGTACGTACACACGTATCTCAATGAAAACAAGAACCGGCATCACCAACAAAAGTCTGACACTCAGGGGCTCGACGACGACTTCGCCCTTGATCGTGGCTATGACATATTGTCTCAGGCGACCACTACTTCGATGGAGCACCCTCAGCAGCGCTGGGGGGCTTCGCGACTTCTTCATTGATGACTTGGTGGCATCCACTTCCGCTACTCCGTGGTTTTTACTTCGATTCGACTTCTTCGCTGCACCTGACGACTTCATCGACTCCGCCACATCAATTGCGTTCGTCGCATCGACCGCGTTCGCCACATGACCTGCTTCTGCATCAACTTCGCCGTGCCCAATAAAGAGGAAGCAAATTTCAAAGTATACATGATTTGCCTATGCCCGGATGCGTGCACCCGACCATAGCCTCGGGGGCTACTCCCATCGGCAGCGCTGGTCGCGCACCCGATGAAAAATTTCCTTCAAAAAGAGAGGTCGATATTTAAAAAAAGATGGAAAAAATCTTCGTGTCCACTGAAAAAAATAGAGATGGAAAAATCTTCGAGTCCACAGACTCGTCATTTATTCCAATCGCATATTTGCTGAAAAAATTACTTCAAGGAAGCCGACGAAAAAATTATTCAAAAAAAGAAGACGACAAAATAGAGATGGAAAAATCTTCGAGTCCGCATACTTGTCATTTATTCCCATCGACAGCACCGGCGGTGTACCCGACGACAATATAGAAGAACCCGAAAAATGGGTCGTTCCATCAGGCGAACAAAGGCACTCGACAATATATTCTCAGAGCGCGTCTGCCGCGGTAAAAACTCTGAATGCCGTGGCTTGTACAAGGGTCATGAAGGTAAGACCCCAGGATCCGTCCTATGTGGCGTGACATCGCACCCGAATGCGCTCTCCCACTTTATCCACAACAACTGATGTGAAGAAAATCCAGCGGACGCGTTGGGTACCCGATAACTTAGCTGGAATTCAGTTTTCGATAAGTCCTAAAGCGGCACGTCCTGAATTACGCCAGTATCCCAGGTTCGAGTCTGGGGACTCGAACTTGAAGTAGGTTTATGTGGATTTGCCACAAGGGAAATTAACTGGTACCTGATCCGTCAGATGAACCAGCCTCATTTACCAATATCCTTGTACAATATAGATGTCCAATAAAAGTAGTAATGGCCTGTTGTCGAAAAAATCAAGAAGAAAAGTCAGGGTTCAGAGATTCAACCCGATTCTGCGATCCAATATCTTCATGGTAAATATATCAAGGTTTGTAGACTCAACTCGACTCTGCGACTCAAGTGGAGCCTTACTCCCATCGGGAGCACATGGATTTCATCAAGTCCTCCAACAGGACTCGACAATTATATCAAGTCCTCCAGCAGGAGTCGATAAAAAGAGGGGCTGCGCCCAGGAATATAGTCAAGTTCTTCATCGAGTAGTACAACTTGAGTCTATGCCCAGGTGCAAACACCTGCCCATAGACTCGGGGGCTACTCCCATCGGGAGCGCTGGTCGCGCACCCGATAGAAAAATAACTTCGAAAATCGTCGACAGTGTCTACGCTACACATGATCTACGACATTGACCTGATATATTTCCGGATCAATGGTCTCGCCTTGTATTTCTTCGACTTCGGAGATGATTATGATTGGAGTCTCTACGCAAGTCTTCGACTTCCCTAGACACTCGGGGGCTACTGTCATGGGCATACCTTTCGGGTACCCATTATTACCATACCCGGCTCGGCCCAATATGGAGAAGGCCCAAAAAGGCAACCCGAAGAAGTAGTCGACTAGGACTCTTGTAAAACCCTAGGCTGGTTGAATATATAAAGCCAGCCAGGGCACCCATATAGAAAAGAGGGGAAGATAGACAAGATAGACAACATAGTCCCGCCTACGGCGGCCCCATGTAAACATACTTGTAATCATATACTAGATTGCTAGCAGCACGTAGGGATCCTCCACCGAGGGAACCCGAAGCTGGGTATATCGTGTACCCAATCTCGCTCCCGGAATCTCCATCGTCGCTCTTTCCCGAAACACAAGTCTACAATCTGTAGGCATTGGCGAGGTGATCTCTCGCCAATACTTATATGCCCGCTGATAAGGATAAGTACAGTAATTACGATGGTTACAGATTAAGAAAAAGAAATGACGGATGAGACACTTGTAGTAGGTGTTTGGGTTTGATGTTCATTGGTAGGCAGGAAGCAACAACCATAGTGCTATTACTTTTGATGCACCCAACCCTCCCTGGATAATGTTTGTTGTACTTATATATAGTTTGGTTGTAATATAAGGTAGTACTAGCACAAATCAGAATGGAAATTGACCCAGCTCCATAAGGGAAGGGAGTGAGAGATAGAAGCAGACATGGATGGATGGTGGCATTTATAAAGAGGGCCTGGCTCTGGCTGCGGCGGCCTTCCCATTCCTAGTTGGTTGGTTGGTTGGTTCGTTGGTTCATGTGCGCGCATAAACTAGCTTAGGTACTTGTTCAATCAGATGATATGAGAGAGTCTCTACATCCGCCCATGCGCCGCTGCCAGCCGGCGTACTACTAGCTAGGCATCCACCCAACAAGGTTTGACTTTTCATTGATATAGAAGGAAGTAAAATAGTCATTTTATAAGGAAAACCGGCCGAAAACCGATACAACACACAACGCAACACGCCGGCCCCGAGGCCGCGCTCCACACGAGTCGATGACTAAAAACGCCCAAGCGGCCACAGCCGACACCCAAACACCTCAATGCAACACGGCGGAGGCGAACATCCGGAGCCGCCGCTCCGACATCCATGACGGCCGCGAGGCCACGCCCCCACGAGCCGATGACCAAGTCGCCCGAGCAACCAAAGCCACCACTAAACACCTCAACGTAACACGGCGGAGGCGATAAACCGGAGCCACCGCTCCGACATCCACGCCGGCCCCAGGGCCGCGCACCACCTAGCCGAAGACTATCTAGGCAGCTAGTATATTTATACGCTTGGTGATAAGTACAGAATAATTAATTAGGATAGCGATCACAAGGGATAATAAGAAGAAAAGTCGTTTGTCTGTATTCGGCTTTTGTTCGGCGCGCGATGTCAGTGCATTCATGTGACTACCCTGCCTTGGCTGGCTCACTCACTCGATCACTCACTTCACTGATGTTCACAGTAAACATCATTAAGAATAATGGCGTGAGAGAGTGAAGGAGACACGGACGGACGGAGAGTCGCATCAGTGGCAGCCTCTGACTTTGTTACTACATACTAACTATTCCCTCCGACCCCAAATAAGTATCGATGACTTAGTACAAATTTTGTACTAGACTAGTACAAAATCCCCGACACTTATTATGGATCGGAGGGAGTAGTATATTTATATGCTTCATGATAAGGATAAGTACACTAATTAGGATAGTCACAGATTAACAAAAAGAAAAAATAATGGATGAGAAACTTGTAGTAGGTGTTAGTGTTTGATGTTCATTGGCAAGCAGGAAGCAACAAACATAATGCTATTCCGTTGCCACCTTGTAGTAGGTGTTCGGGTCTGATGTTCATTGGTAAGCAAGAAGCAAACAACCATAGTGCTATTACTTTTGTTGCACCCAACCCTCCCAGGATTGTACTTATATAATATTTTTTGTGCCTCTACATCCGCCCATGTGCCACTGCCTGCAGCCGGCCTACTACTAGCTAGGCATTCACCCAACAACAACGAACGACCTCACACACCTTCACACACCTTCGCAACAATGTACGCCCACTCGCCGCCGGTCTTCGACCTCTCCTCCTCCGCTGCTCCTACACCACCGCCACTGCCTCTTCCTCTTCCTCTTCTACATCAAGCTAAAGCCAACGACGCCATCTACGACCACCTCGTGAGTTGTAGTATCTTCTTCTTGCTTCTTTTTTTCCATCATACATAGTACATGCGTACCACTGGACTTATTTACTAATGGTGCTCAGATTTCTCTATCTACCACAGCCGCCGTCGTTTCCTCTCTGGACAAATTCAACTACTCCTACCGCTTTCCACCCACCTTTGATCTAGATATATAGCTTGTTGGAGTGAATCAAATGCAACTCATGCTGTCTGTCTAAGGAATGGAGTACTAGTATATTAGTATTATTATGGAGGGAGGTGTCAACTAGAAGCTCTCATGTCATGTCATGTCTTCTCCTCTCCTATATTTTAATATTTCCGCACTCCACTAGTTAAGCATTGCAACTTTAAGCTCATTGCTTCTGTCGTAATTTATAGCTGCATACATGCTGCTTCTTTCTGACTGCCATTTTTGGCTATGGCCAAAAAATTGCATACATGCTGCTGTCCTCGTATAATACAGTCTTCATCAAAATCAATCATACACACAAGTTGCCGTTGGATGTACGATGCAAAATCATTTTATTGCATTCAAGGTTCGATCTTTTTTTTTATTGCATTGCTAAGGCTATAATTAATGCATTGATACACTATTTGAATCACTACATCTGTTTCGTTGTTTTGTAGATAAATGAGAAAGCTTAAGGCCCCGTTCAGTAGCAAACTATTCTTAATGTCTTTTGGATATACCACGGTTTTAAAAAAACTATCATTGTAAATACTTTGAGGTGTTCGGTTTCAACTCATAATGTGATTTTACAAACCGTGGCATTGCCAAAAATAGAAGTATTTTTGTAGTATTGAGAAAAGAGGTATCTACCTCTTTTTTCCAACAAAGAAATGAACAAAAAATGGCGCAGTCATTTCACAAATTGTAGTACTTAGTGACCCAGCAATCAAAAATCCGTTGTATCTAAATAATGTGGTTTTAAAACAACTTTGCTTTCAAACAAAGCCTAAGTTATCTAATTAAATGAAAGTTTTATACAATTATCTATCTTTTCAAATTTAGGGCCTCATATTACAGCTTGCACAGGGGCCCCAAATTTTTAGAGACGGCCCTGCCAAAATAAATTGTGGATGCTGCGGTGGTGTAGTTCAACCGAGGGGGCCCGATGATTACTCTTTTAGCAACTGCCAAAAAATGCATACATGTTGTTGTCCTGTCCTCATATAGTAAAGCCTTCATCAACATCAATCAACACTACTATACAAAAATATGAACCGAAAGAAATTTCAGATGCTTGATTAATGGTACTCCTAGATTACTGCTTCCTACCTACACAGGACGGAAAATGAACATCCCCTTCAAGAAGTAAAAAAAATCACTTCTATATGATTTATCACATCAATTAGACGACCGAGTGCCCTCCCTATTTTTATTCAAATATCCTAAATATTATTTGGTGATGTTGGATCCAACTTCTCATTTCCTTTTTGACTTGAATCTTCTCACTTCACATCCTTTCAAAAGCATCCTTTGGGGCTACCTTGACGATGGTCTTTCTCTCGGTACTATGTGTGGAGTGCACGTGAGTAGCCAGACCGGCTGGTGGTGCCCCGTGTGTTTTGGGGCGCATTGTAAAAGTTTTCGCCCGGGTTTTCGCTAATTAGCAGGCAATTATCTTCTTCTTGATTAATGGATTGGGCCCTAAAGGCTCCTGCTTCAAAAAAAAATCCTTACAAAGTCACACAAAGGACAGCCAGGTCAGAGGGGCTGAGATATTAATTGTCCTTTAGCTGCCTGCCAAGGGATCAAATTAGGTTGTCTTTTTGGCCAATTTTAGATGCTCATTTAGTATATGCTCTGCTCTGGTGGTAGCATGACATCATGAACACAAACACCAACACTACAATGCAATACTCCCCAGTCCCCACTCATGTCATAGCTCCGCTTTAGCGCCACTATACCTGATATTTAGGGCTACCACTATTTGTCATAGCCCGCTATTTTAAACTTTGATCAAAACATTTGCCTTTGTTTGGCTTTACTCTCATGCTGTAGTTTTTCTTCTCTTTTCATGAATGAATTGGCCTAGTCTATTAATCGATTCGATTCTGTTCATTACACTTGTTGGAAAACTGACAGAAATCAAGTTGGTTGATTCATTCTAACTGATAGAGATTAAGTATTTGTCATTTTAGCCTTAATAAATTAAATTGACTTCTCCACTCTAATAAAAAAATGTAAAAAACAGGGAAACAAGGGGCAGCCATCCTTGATACCAGAGTATGACCTTGGAGGAGAAGGGGACCTGTTCAAGGCTCCAGAGCCCATAATTGAAGAACCGCTGCTTACCCTCGACTCGGTAGCGGATGCCATCTCGATAATGTCCTGCGATGAGAATACAATGGATGACACCATCCAGGTTTCAGACATGGTTTTGAGTGAAGTGATGTACGAGTGCGAGAAGGAGCTCATGGAGAAGTCGGTGATCGAAGAGACGATATCCGAACTTGTAGACATCATCCCTATGTTACAAGTTGAGAAGGTCCCCGGAGAACTCAGGGCATCACCTTTAGCCGGTGAATGCTCACTCCAGAAGAGTGTTAGCTCTGAATGCCTCAACTCGGCCGATTGGATGAATGGGTCAGTGAGGCCAAATTTCTTGGATTTCCAAGGGCTCGACTTCGAGGCGGCATTCGGGCTGAGCAAGAAATGGGTATGATGATCTCTCTCCTCTCTCTCTCTCTCTTTGTCTCTCGCTCTCCCTCCCTCTCTCTCTCTCTATCTATCTCTCTATCCCTTGCTCTACAAAAATATGGAATTATTATGACAAGCACTGATCTTTGTGTCTCAAGTAAGTACATAAACCAAAATGATAAGGCATTGCTTTCTCATTGCGCTGGACAAGCCTCGCATTAGATGTAGATGGTGTGCAGTGTAGTGCTTTGCTCAGCATGAAAAAGTCGTTAAATAAAGGTATGAATGACACTAACTAGTGATGTGATTTCAGATGTTACTAATTCTGCCCGAAGCCACCTTTCCCTTAATGACCTGGTCACTGCTTTAGCTAATACAAGGCATATACACACTCTGCACACTCAACGGTATCTACTGTGATTTTTTCTTCTAATTTACTTATTTTTTAGACATGCAAGATACTAGTATATATTCTCTATTTTTTTTTAGAAAGGGGGCTCAAGATGGGCCCGGCTTTGAATTAGCAACGCCATCAACCGGCCAGGATAAAGGTTCTCTAATTTACTCGCCCACATGAAGTATTTCACACTGATAGATAAATGACATGTCATCCTGATACGTGTTTAGGACTTTAGGTAGGATCATCATGTAAGGTTATTTTTTTACATTGAAAGCCTAAGATTACTTACTAGGATTTTTATTTTTTGACAGAATCTTGGTGCCAATACCCCTCGACTTGTAACCATCAGTGACCTAAAAACTGAGGAAAGGAAGCAGAAGCTCTCCAGGTACAGGATGAAGAAGTTCAAGAGAAACTTTGGCAGAAAGATAAAGGTATACAAATCTCTCTTTTTCTGCTAATATACTAGTAATTAAGCATGAATATGGAAGATCACAGAGGCTGATGAATTCATGATGAGTGAGTGATAAATGTTTGCAACTCTGTGCTTGCAGTATGCCTGCAGGAAGGCTATGGCAGATAGCCAGCCAAGAATGCGAGGGAGGTTCGCCAAGATGCACTGTGGCGACATGCTCAAGCCGAGGAAATAAAATCATGGGAAGACCGCCGAGGTTGCTGCGAAGCTGATGAGGAAGACAAGGTTGTTGCAAGGAATTATGCTACTACTGAGCTACCAGTAAAGCTTGTCGTCGTCTAGAATCTTCTAGGTGAGGCTACGATTTCTCTTGCGCCGCGCCGCGCTGCCCCGTCGGAATTAATTTTAGTCACTACATCAATCTTCTACTCCTTGTGGAATTTCTATTTCACACCTTCCTTGCGCTGCAGGAGAGTGGAGAGCCCTTGCTAGGGAGGCTGCTCTCTGTGTACAAAAGCGACTTTTTAAGTCATCAAAGATGCAATTTTCACCGCTGTTTCTAATTTTTTTGCACAAAGTCGTACTTGGAACAATGCTAAGAAACTATCCCTGATATACAGATATATAGATACAATATAGATGGTTTTAAATCTATCAAGCTTCAGAATGCTTGTCCACATACAAGGACATAATTTTGCAAGGCTTGTTTTGCTTTGAAAGTTGGCGCCCTGAAACTGATAAGTCAATTTGTTGTGGCTGAAGATGGAAGAGCACTTCAGCAACCATCAAACCAAGAGTACGTTGCGCTGGTAATAATATTGATACTACTAAGATTATTACATGGCAAGCAAGAGAGGAGCCTGGGTTTCATTATTACCATCTTCAAGCCTTTGTGCAGAGAGCAGCCTGCCTAGCTAGGGCTCTCCACTCTCCTGCAGCAGGAGGATCATATTATTACTAACTATTACAGCAGATGAGCACAGGGAAATAGAAATGTCACCCGAAGGAGCGGACTGATGGAGCAACTAAAATTAATTCTGACGGGTGGCGCGGTGTTGCACAGCAGCCATCATCCTAGAAGACGGTGCGCCTCACCTAGAAGCTTGTAGATGCCGACGAGCTTGCTGGAAGCTCAACAGTAGCTCAAATTCCTTCCATGCAGCCATTTCTTCCTTCCTCTGCTGGCTTCGCGGCAACCTAGCCGGCCTTCCATGGTCCTACTTCTTCAGCTTGGGCACGTCGCCGTCGTCCATCTTGGCCAACCTCCCCCGGCACCCTTGGCTGGCCGTCTGCAAGAGCCTTCCTGCAAAGCATACCAGAAAAAAAATATGCTAGAAAAGCCCACAAAAATTAGAAACATTTGACCATCGATTAAATCAACTAGGCGAGCACACCCGATGGATCTCACGCATGATGGTGGCTAAACACCTGTAGGTATGAGGAGAAATCACGATGAGGCAAGCCTACCAGGTGGGCGATTAGCCGGAGCACCAGCACGATTGATGGCAGAACGACTACCGGGTCGAGTATGTACACTACGGGAACGCGCCAAGGTGCCGACGGCCAGATCTTGTGCCGACGACAAAAGGTCGGGGCCGTCGGCGCAAACCTCCTCGACGCCAGCCCATGGGAAAAGCCGTCGGCACAGCTTTGCCGTCGGCACAACGCAGCCTTGCCGTCGGCACATCCCGCAGCTGTGCCGAGGGTGGCCGTCGGCACAGGTTCTGGACGTCGGCACAGAACCACCTGGTGGCGACACCGACAACGCCGTGAGGGGGGAGGAAACGGCGGTTAGCTGTGCCGACGGCCTGGCCATGGGCACAGCTTAAATACTGTGTGCCGACGGCAATCTGGATTTCCCTCCAATTTTTCCCGCCAAGCCTTTCCCGCTCGTTCTCTCCCGCCCCTTTCTTTCCCGCCATGATTTACCTCCATTGTTCTCGCGCCCATTCTCTCCCGCCAAGTATTCCCGCCGTTTCAGCCCCTCGCCGCCCTATATATAGCCATGTCTTCTCCTCCAACAGCACCAGCAACACTTCTCTCCTCCAAAACCACCACAGAATCCTCTGAGCTTAGCTGCCGTTGAGATGGCTCCTCGTCGCCATAGCAACACGGGCTTCACCGGCGTTCGCAAGCGGCCTGCCCGCCATTTCGCGGCTGAAATCACCGCTGGTGGTGCACGTGTGTGGCTCGGCACCTTCTACACGAAGGAGGCTGCTGCCCGCGCATACGACGTTGCGGTGTGGAGGTTTGGCCGGTCGCGCCACGAAATGAACTTCCCGGAGGTCACGTCTCTGACGGAAGCCCAGAGTCTCGCTACCGAGCCGCTACTTCGCTCAGAGGGTGAAGCGCGGTGGTACAGCAATGGTCAGCGGTGGATTGATATCACCGAGGCGGACGAGCAGTTCATGGCGCAATGGCGCAGAGACCATCGCGGAGACGTCCAGGCCACTCGCGCATTCTGGAAGGAGAAGCAGGCGTTTAGGAGAGCGAGGAGGGCGGGAAAGCGACAGAGGAGGGCCGAATATGAAGCGGAGTGCGCCAAAGGAGAGGTGTCGACATGGGGGGAGGATGATGAACGGTGGTTGTGGAACCTCTCAAGTACCGCTTCAGAGGACACCCCCAGCGAGGACGAAGATTTCGACAAATGATTAGTATGTGTGTGTCGAGTAATGGCAGTGTCGAGTCCGGGTGTCTAGCGGGTCATGTGTCGACCCAGTGTTAAGTGGTTTGTTCGTGTGTGGGTGTAGTTATTTAAGTGTTTTGGTTCGTGTGTGGGTCTAGTTTTTTAAGTGTTTTGGTTCGTGTGTGGGTCTGGTTATTTAAGTGTTTTGTTTTGTGTGTGGGTCTAGTTCAAGTTCTTAAGTGTATCGTTATTGTGTGTCTACTTCTTTAAATCCAATGTTGTGCGTGAGAATGACCCAAAAAGTTGTGTGTAGTCAATGTTGTAGACCGCGCGGTCAACGGATTAGGGTTTCCCCTGAAATCGAGGCTCGGAGGGTGGGAATGACCCAAAAAGTTGTGTGTTCACACATGGTGTGTACACTAGCATGGTGGGGTGTTGTTTGATCAATGTTGCACCCCCGGGTGCGTCCGGCTACACGCACATGCGCTGACGGCACTTAGGCAGTTCCAGGACGTATATGGTGGAACTCCTCGGTGGGGTGAAACAGAGGGAATCTTGAGATAGTGTGGATCCATCCTTGCCACCACATGTCCCCATGACCTAACCAAGCTCGAACGAAGGCACAATGCCACCGCGGCACCGCCGCAGGGGTGTAGTCAATGCTGTAGACCGTGTGGTCAACGGATTAGGGTTTCCCTGGAAATCGAGGCTCGGAGGGTGGGAATGACCCAAAAAGTTGTGTGTTCACACATGGTGTGTACACTAGCATGGTGGGGTGTTGTTTGATCCAATGTTGCACCCCCGGGTGCGTCCAGCTACACGCACATGCGCTGATGACACTTAGGCAGTTCCAGGACGTATATGGTGGAACTCCCCGGTGGGGTGAAACAGAGGGAATCTTGAGATAGTGTGGATCCATCCTTGCCACCACATGTCCCCATGACCTAACCAAGCTCGAACGAAGGCACGATGCCACCGCGGCACCGCCGCAGGGGTGTAGTCAATGATGTAGACCGCGCGGTCAATGGATTAGGGTTTCCCCGGAAATCGAGGCTCGGAGGGTGGGAATGACCCAAAAAGTTGTGTGTTCACACATGGTGTGTACACTAGCATGGTGGGGTGTTGTTTGATCCAATGTTGCACCCCCGGGTGCGTCCGGCTACACGCACATGCGCTGACGGATTAGGGTTTCACGCGTTGGTGAACCAGTGGAACCATTTTGGCCAGATGAGTATATAAAAACTTTTATGTGAACCTATAATAATATATTTTACTAGATTGTAGTCCTTAATATTATAAAAAAATCAAAAAAAAATCAAAAAAATATATAGCTGTCCCGACGCTCGACCATATGCACGCCCTAGCTGTGCCGACGGCTTAGCCGGACCCGCGCCTTCCTCCTCCTCCAACCCGAGACCCGCGCCTTCCTCCTCCTCCAAATCCCGCGGCACCGCCATCCTCCTCCAAATCCCGCTGCCGCCACCCCCTCCTCCCCCGGCCGCACTTCTCCCGCGGATCCCGCCGCTGCCGCGTCTGCTGCTCCTCCCCTGCCACGCCACCCCCTACCGCGCCTGCTCCTCCTCCCCTACCGCGCCACCCCTGCCGCGCCACCGTACCGGCTGCTGCTCCTCCTCCCCTGCCATGCCACCCCCTGCAGCGCCACCCCCTGCCGCGCCACCGTACCGGCTGCTGCTCCTCCTCCCCTGCCATGCCACCCCCTGCAGCGCCACCCCCTTCCGCGCCACCCCCTGTTGCTCCTCCCCTGCCGCGCCACCCCCTGCTGCTGCTGCTCCTCCTCCCCTGCCGCGCCACCCCCTGCTGCTGCTGCTCCTCCTCCCCTGCCGCGCCTCCCCTGCAGGAATAGGCAATAGAAATAGAAATAGAAATAGAAATAGAAATAGAAATAGAAATAGAAATAGAAATAGAAATAGAAATAGAAAATAGAAAATAGAAATAGAAAGTAGAAAATAGAAATGGAAATAGCAAATAGAAAATAGAAATGGAAAATAGCAAATAGAAATAGAAATGGAAAATAGAAATAGAAATATGATTTTAACAATTTGAATTTGTTGTTGTCTAAACTAGGCCGCTGGCATGACGACCCTGGATCCCCGCTGCTTGACGCGCTTCGAGACGGCCACCGAGATCGCCGAGGGTGAGCTAAAACTCCACCTCCTCCTCCGCATTTTTACATCACTAGATTCAATTTCCATGTCAAGTCACGTACTCAATCTACGGATCCGGCGGCTGCTAGGAGCCCACCTAGTAGAGATGTAGGTTGATGCATGCGTTTTGGCCGGTAGAGAATAAAAATATGATTCATTTAATTTCATGCTACTATTTGTTGTTTCTCTCCCAATAAAGCAGAGGATGGCTGGTAATGGGTGGATGTACAGTGGCCGTGCTAGTTCGACTGAAATGACAGATGAGTGGGTATGGAAGACCAATTTATTAGTGAAGGAGTTAGCGTGTGGTTCAAAGTCAGGCGTTCGTCCAAGTAGCCCTTGCGCTCGTTGCAAGAGGCGTCATCGTCAGGGAAAGGATGCTATGACTCGACACTGCTCAGTACGAACATGACAGAGGTGAGGTGATGCGGCAGCGGATCGATGGCAATGAGGACGATGGGATTAGATACCTGCTAGATGATCTCCGCGATGCCTACATGCCAGAATCGCCGCCGCTAGAACCGGAGGAACCGGAGCCAACCGCGAAGGCCTTCTATGATATGATGGCTGCGGCTAAGAGGCCTCTATACGAGGGTGCAAAAATTTCTCAGCTCGATGCCATCGCGCAAGTACTAGCCGACAAGGCCCAGTTCGACAACACCAGAGCATGCTTTGAAAAAAATCTGATAACAGTTGGTAACATGTTGCCCGAAGGCCATTGTCTGCCTAAAACCATGTATGAAGCAAAGAAAATGTTAAAAGCGCTCAGCATGGATTATGTGAAGTATAATTGTTGTCCAAAAAACTGTCTTTTGTTTTGGAAAGAGTTTGCGGATGACAAGTATTGTAGCAAGTGTGGGGCCTCAAGGTATCATGAGGTAGAAAGAGCTAATGGTGAGAAGGTGCATACAAAAGTTGCCGTGAAGATTCTTCGTTCGCTACTGGAAAATAGCTCTTCTGTGGCGCACCAAATCTGACTTCTGTGGCGCATATCTCTCTCGCCACAGTTGTCACGCGACTAGTATTTAAATTCTGTGGCGCATATCTACATGCGCCACAGAAATTTCAAAACTTCTGTGGCGCACCAGGTTGTCATGCGCCATAGAAATCTTCTGTGGCGCACCTAGCTGTGGTGCGCCACAGAATTTTTTTTTGAATTTTAAAAAATATGGCGGCTAGATCCAGATCAGGATCTGGGGCTGCCGGAATTTCTCGCCGTTTTTTTTTTTTAAATTTCACCGGAGGTCGGGTGGATAGGTGGGGTGGGTTGGTGGGGTGGGGTGGGGTGGGTGGGTGGAGGAGGAGGCCGAGGAGGAGGTGGTCGCCGGGGTAGGAGGAGGTGGTGGTGGGTGGAGGAGGAGGAGGAGGGAGAAGAAGGGAGGAGAAAGAGGAGAAGGGAGACAAAGGGAGAAGTGGAGGAGTAGGAGGAGGAGAAGGAGAAGTGGAGGAGGAGGAGGCCACCGAAAATTCAAAATTCGGCTCAAAATTTCTGTGGCGCATAGGGCATATGGTGCGCCACAAAAAAAAATTCGATTTTTTTTATTTTTGCAGGAAAAAATCCCTTTAACTTTCTGTGGCGCATATGCCTACATGCGCCACAGAAAAATGAACTTCTGTGGCGCATATGCCCATATGCGCCACATAATTTTGACTTTCTGTGGCGCATGTGGGCATATGCGTCACAGAATTTTGACTTTATGTGGCGCATGTGGGAGATGCGCCACAGAATTCCCTTCGCCCATGTGTAGTGCGGGACCCCGCATGGGCCCCATGGAGATTCTGTGGCGCATCCATCCACATGCGCCACAGAAAGGCAAAGTTCTGTGGCGCACCAGTCCTACATGCGCCTTTCTGTGGAGCATATTTTTTGGTGCACCACAGAAATAATTTTTGTGGAGCATATTTTTTTCGTGCACCACAGAATACATTTCTACCTATAATGGTTTTCCTATTAGTGGTTATCTCCCGTTCATAAAAAGAATCCAACGGCTTTACATGTCCGAGGAGTCTGCCAAACAGATGACGTGGCATAAAAAGGGGTTGAGATTCGAGGACGAGAAGGGACGGCTAAACATGGGACACCCATCTGATGGTAAAGCATGGCGGAACTTGGATGCAAAATACCCTGATAAGGCAAATGATGGTCGGAATGTAAGAATTGCGATAGCAACCGATGCATTCAATCCATATGGTATGTCGGCATCCTCGTACAGCTGTTGGCCCATGTTTGTTATTCCGCTCAATCTCCCTCCCGGAGTCCTTATGCAAAGGAAGACCATATTCCTGTCGCTGGTCATTCCAGGGCCTGATTACCCTGGGAAGAATTTGAGTGTATTCATGCAACCGCTTGTGGATGATTTGCACCACTCTTGGCACCATGGGACGTTGACATACGACCGAGCATCGAAGACAAACTTTGTCATGAAAGTTTGGTTCCAATATTCCATGCACGACCTACCTGGGTACGCCCTATTCTGCGGGCATTGTACAGCTGGTAGGTTTCCATGCCCAGTGTGCAGGCACCGACTGGAGTTCATTTGGCTGAATATGGGTCGCAAATATGTCGCCTTTGACAAACATCGAAAGTTCCTCAAAAGAGGGCACCGGTTTAGAGGAGACAAAAAGAACTTCACAAAGGACAAAATTGTGCGTGAAGAAGAAACGATACCAAAGTTCGATGGTGAAGCTGTTGATGGTGAGCTACGTGCTCTCAAGCCTAGTAAAGAACCCGACAAACCATTTGAGGGATATGGTGAGACACACAACTGGACTCACATGCCAGGTTTAACGCAGCTCGAGTATTACAAGGATCTCGAACTTCCCCATAACATCGATATGATGCACACCGAAAAGAATGTCGGGGAGTCCGTCTTTAACAACGTCCTGAACATTCCTGACAAGACAAAGGATAATGTCAAGGCTAGAGTCGATGTTGAGAATCTATGTGATAGGCAGAGACTACACATGCATCCTCCTGAGGGCAATCAAAAAAATTGGGTCAAGCCGCATGCCAACTACTGCCTTGATAGTCTCTAGAAGAAGGAGGCATTCACGTGGCTGAAATACGCCATTATGTTCCCTGATGGTTATTGTTCGAATATGAGTAAGGGAGTCAATCTTACAACAGGAAAAGTAAACGGGCTCAAGAGTCACGACTATCATATATGGATTGAGCGGCTGATGCCGGTGATGGTTCGAGGGTATCTCCCCGAGCATGTCTGGCTAGTGCTTGCGGAGTTGAGCCATTTCTTCCGCACGGTCTGTGCTAAGCAGATATGTGAGTCGGTGATTGAGAAGCTGCATGATCAAGTGCCAGAGTTGATATGCAAGTTAGAGATGATCTTTCCGCCAGGTTTCTTTACTCCGATGTTATATCTCATTGTGCATCTTGCGAACGAGGCACTCTTGGGTGGACCTGTGTAGTATCGTTGGCAGTTTTGTATTGAGAGGGAGTTTAAGTATATTCGAAACAAATGTGGCAACAAAAATAAGATTGAAGCATGCATAGCTTAGGCAACTGAATGTACAACTATGTTTTACTTGTTAAGCACAAAGCCTACAAACTACGGTTTGCCTATGTGCACCAACAACCTATGCTAAGCAAGATAAGCAACAAGGTGATAGCAAACTAGATATAGAACATCAAGCACGAAGGCTATCACAATGTAATGCGCATAGGTAAAGGAGCTCAGGTTGAGAAGTAACCGGTGCACGAGGAGACGACGATGTTTTCCCGAAGTTCACACGCTTGCGGGTGCTACTCTCCGTTGGAGCGGTGTGGAGGCACAAGGCACTCCAATAAGCCGCTAGGGCCACCGTATTCTCCTCGAGCCTTTCCCACCAAAGGGAAAGCCTCGATCCACTAAGGGACCCTTGAGGGTGGTCACCGAACCCGTACAAACTTGGGGCAAACACCCAAGTATCAAGCTTGAGGCAAACTCCACAACACCGGAGGCTCTCAAGTACAAGGCCACAAAGGCTACAACGCGCCACACACGCTACAAGGCCACAAAGGCTCCAACGCCACAAAGGCGATGACCCCACAAAGGCTACAACGCCACAAAGGCAACAAGGCCACAAAGGCTACAAGGCCACGAGGGCTACTACGCCACAAAGGCGACAAGGCCACGAAGGCTACAACACCACTAAGGTCAACAAGCCCTCTAGGGTTCAAAGAATCCTAGAGGGAACACACCCACGAACTCACATGAGACCGAAACCCCGGGGAGAACCCAAACCGATGCACCTAATGCAATGGCTAAGAACACCACTAAGATTCCCAAGTTCTTCTCTTCCAAATTCCAACAAAGCTACAAAAGCTATTGGGGGAATAATGGAGGAAGAACAAAATAGGAGGAGGAACACCAAATTACTCCAAGATCTAGATCTAGCAAGATCCCCTCACATGGAGAGGGATTCACTTGGTGGAGCACTAGATCTAGATCTCCTCTCTCCTTTCCCCCAAAAAGATGCAACAAATAGTGGGGGGATCAAGAGGATGAACAAGCTCTTCAAGGTCAACAATGGAGGAGAGAGAATAGATGTGGAAGAGCTAACTCGGGCTGGGGAAGAAGGCCCCCTTTTATAGGGGCCCTCAAATCCAACCGTTATGCCCAGTTCCCGCACGACCGGTACTACCGCTCCTGGGAGCGGTACTACCGCTCTGGGTCTGAGATTGGCCTGCAGCGCTGACACGTGGGGCTCAAGCGGTACTACCGCTTCAGGTACCGCTAAGGTACCGGAAGGGTCTCTGGGAGCCCCGTACTCCTCCCCGGTACCATAGCGGTACTAGGGCGGAAGTGTCGTATCTGGCATTACGGTACCTAACCGGTACCTTGTCGGAAGTACCGCTTGGGAGCGGTACTACCGGTCGAGGTACCGTTAAGGTACCGCCATGCCTGCTGCAAGCCCTTTCCTCGTGCGATGACAGAGCGGTATTAGTGACCGGTACTAATAGCGATAGTGGTACTACCGCTCTTGGTACCGATACTACCGGGCATGCTGGAACTGCGATATGAGAAATGCAATAACTCAAGATTGGGAACTCCGATTGGGACAAAACCAATTTTGTTGGAAAGAGGACGACAAGAGCTACCCCTACCAAAAGTGAAAATATGGAAACAAGAGGGGGATGATTTTCCCATGAGAATAGAGGTGTAACCTCTCAATATGGTAAACCGGGAAAATCATCCAACTCGAACATGCAACATGAGATGCAGCCGGAATCCGTTTCAGATGTTCTAGAGCTTGTCATGAGAGTGAACACAAGCTCTAGAACATCTCATGGATAAGAACCAACAACAACCAAGAAACACGATGCAATGCATGCAAGGTTTGAGCTCTCTCCGACGATGCGACCAACTACCCTATCGAGCACAAACCTTGGCCTTACGCGTTCCACTCGATGCGACAAGCTCCGTCTTCATCCTTCTTGAACATTGCACATGCCACCATCTTCACCCAACTTCTCCAACATACACGCCACCGTCTTCATCCCTCTTCTATGCCGTCTTCGTCCCTCTTCATCTTCTACACCGTCTTCATCCCTCTTCAACACCGTCTTCATCCCTCTTCAACACCGTCTTCATCCCTCTTCTACATTGCACTCGATCTTCTTCATCTTGCAACCTTGAGACCAACATATGGCTCAAGCATTGCCTATGGACACGACCTTAGAGAGAATCTCAATACAACCATTAGTCCATAGGGATTGTCATCAATTACCAAAACCACACATGGGGGCTCCATGTCCTTTCAGCAACTATCCTCGGGGAGATGGCAGACGCCACGGCAACGTACTATGCGGATGATGTTCCCACAATGCATAACCCGATCTCTCGGTACAATATCGACGAGCCCAAGCATGACCCCAAGCTCCTCCTCTTCAAATGTCATGGTGGCAAGGCTGGTGCCTCCAAAAGGGGCATCTTGACAAGGGAAGAGAAGGATTGCATAATGTTTTATGTGCTTACGAACATGCATGAAGTGCTCGGATTCATAAGGTAAAATGGTGAACAAATTACTTTGCAACTAGTAACTCGGTTTTGGTCTAATACGTATTTTCTCCCTTTTAGCCAATACAAGGATGAATATTGGACGAGAACGACGGATCCCTCTGATGCGGAGATGGACACTCTTCTGAAAGAGAGTCGCCCTAGAAAGAAAAAATTCCTGGCTTGGTTCTACGAAAAAGTAATTTCTAACCAGTCCCTTTTAGCCAATACTTTGAAATCCGTGACTTGTCCCTCTTATTACACGTAACTAATGCAAAAAAACAATTTGAACTGAATTTATAGGGAGCTGATCCCAACGTTGAGATGACGGATGAGCTGAGATGTGTTTCCCAGGGTTGTAACTGTAAAATCTCAATGTATGAGAAGTATGATGTGAATGGGTATCGCTTCCATACAGAGTATCACCAGAAGATTCGGCCTAACCCAAAAACTATAAATACTGGGGTCTTCACCAAAGGAGCCGATGACATAGAATACTACGGAAGGTTAGAGAACGTATACGAGCTGACATTCAATATGAAAAACGTAGAACTCAATCTCGATGTGTTCAAATGCCACTGGTTCGACCCACAAGTTGGACAGAGAAGCACTCCTTCCATTGGGTTAGTTGAAGTTAGGCCTTCAACCTGCTATAGTGGAGCCGATGTCTTTGTTGTGGCTCACCAAGCCAAGCAAGTTTATTATTTGCCCTACCCATGTCAGAAGGAGGAACTCAAAGGCTGGGAAGTCATGTTCAAGGTATCACCACATGGTAAGCTACCCATGCCCTCCGACGAGGATTACAACAACATTGACCCTGTAACATACGAGGGATTTGTTTATCAAGAGCAAGAGAACTTCGGGGATTTCAAAATACAAATTGGTCTTGAGGACCTCGAGAACGAGGCACAAATTCATGGTGAGACAGTGGCATCAATGCTGACCCTTCACCGGACATTCCCATTCAACCTCATTATTCACATGATACTGATAGTGATAGTGAAAATGATAACCCAATGCCCAATTATGAGAGTGATGATTCGAGGTGAGAGTCCTTTATGTCTTTATGCTTAGTATCTATTTTTCAATATGCTTCTTATACTTAGTATTTATTTTTCAACATGCTTCTTAATTGCAATATGCCTTTTTTGCTTAGTATCTATTTTTCAACATGCTTCTTAATTGCAATATGCCTTTTTTGCTTAGTGTCTACATTTTATTAAGGCATGAATGCTTACTTGTTTACTCTTTCTCAATGCAGGTGATTGATCAATATGAGTGGTAGCAAGGAATCAATGACCTCCATCCTAAAGACCCTGAAGTCACAAAAGAAGTTTACCGGGACCACTAGAAGTGGAAGACCAACGCGTGCCAACACGCGTTACGCGGGTGACGACGATGAGGGTGGAGGTGGAGGATGAGGTGGAGGTGGAGGTGGAGGACGAGGTGGAGGTGGAGGTGGAGGACGAGGTGGAGGGGGAGGACGAGGACGAGGACGAGGTGGAGGTGGAGGACGAGGTGGAGGTGGAGGACGAGGTGGACCTCTCCTTCTTGGTGACATACCCTCTGCTTTTGGTGACGTGGCTTCCCAGTCCGCTCACTCACAGTCTACTGAGGGGGACATGGAGGTGGAGGGGCAGGACGAGGAGGCGGAGGGGCAGGACGAGGAGGCAGAAAGGGAGATGGCGTCGAAGAAGTTGCGCATTCGTGGTGAAGCGCAAGTCCCTGATGAGAGGAGGGAACCTACTAGCCATGAAGCGAAAGCCCTCATTATCCCGAACGACAAAGAGTAAGTTTAAGTTTGAACATGTAGATTCATTTTGGTCATAACGGATTGGCATGTAATAATGTTTGATTATTGTGCAGCAATTGGACATATGACAAGGGGGTTCACCAGCCATCGAGCTTGCTTGGAGCTCTCATTAGGAGGTATTGGCCGGGCTATTATACTCTGGTCCCCGGCGGCGAGAAGAAGCTAGCCGAAACTTGGGCGGACTATGAGGCAGCGAACTGCCCGGGCTTTGGGAAAGCTTCTGACGCCGTGTACACCAAGTTTTGTGTAAAGCATACTTCTCGAGTTTACTTCATAGTTGATGACCCCACTATGCTAACTCATGCCTCTCACAATTATTTTTATGCATGATTGCAGGCCCATTATAGGGTGCCTGATGAGCTTGTTGAGCATGGGAAAGCGGTACTGACTAGGGCTTGTCAGAGGTTGACACGGCAGCAGTGGTACAATCAGAAGCATACCTACATCGGGCACTTCCAGGCTGAGCATGGCACGAGGGTAAAGAAGGCTGACAATATCAGGGAGGATACTCAGCTGACGAAGGATGATTACATGAAGGTAAGTAAATTGTCAATGAGATTCTATGTTTCTGCATAGTTGGGATTGCATTATCTGTTCTTCAAATGAGTTTTGATTTTTCAGGTTATGCCCCTGTGGTGCGAAAATAAAGAAGACGCATATGAGGCGTTGGTTGCGAGGTGGGTTGGCGAAGACGCCGACTTCAACGCCAAGAGCGCGCGGAACAAGGCAAACCGTGGCACCGGAGGAACACACAGTGCGGGAAGCCGCAGCACCGAGCGCTACAGGAAGCACAAGGTACATATATACATGGAACAACTTGCATTTATTTCCCCTCATATTACTACTTGATACACATAACATTTCTTTGGCTGTGCTGGAGGTGGAACTCGGGGAGCCTCTCACCGAGGTGGGAGGGTGGCAGAAGATGAAGCTGAAGCAGCCCGATCTGAGCCAGCCTCAGCCCTCGCTGCCCGAGTACTTCGGCTATGCCGAAACGGAGTTGGACAAGTACTGCACGGCGTTCAAGGGTCTTCATCCGGAGGTGGATGACCCTATTCAGTAGGAGACTGACTTGGGGGCGATAATGGTGGCGGGGCGCGGCTCGGAGCATGGCCGTACGAAGCTTCTTAGTGGGGTGATCAAGCCGCAGATGACCCTCACGCAGATCAAGTCTACCCTCACTGCCGGCGACCCACCTATCGCGCCTCCTCGACACGGCCGTACCGATGTAAGTTTTCTCATTTTCATCTTCTTTCCAACATTCATTCTTGAATGGCTAAACTGACGAGACTCCTTTTCTTGGAAATTGTAGGCTAACTTTGAGGCCGCCTACGCGGCCGCTTATGAGAAGTATTTGATGGTTGTAGCCGACTGGGACCTTAAGAGAGCGGCTTGGGAACAGTACCAGGAGATAACGAGTCGTGTAAGTTCCAATCTTTATGGTTCAAAGACATGACAAGTCCCACCTCCCCTTGTTTGAACCTCTATTTATGCAGCGCTTGACATCTAAACTATCTTGCAGGCGCTCAAGACGTATTTCTTGACTGGAGAGAGGATCCCACTTCCGGACGATGAGCCACCTAGGCCGGGGCCGACTCCACTGTGCCCATCGAGGGAAGTTTTCGCGGCCACATACTACGCACGGACTCCGGTAAGTTCTGTGCCTAACCACTTGTCACCGCTTTCCTTTCACATGGCTAAGATACTAACTCTTCTCAAACATGTAGGGAACGGGAACTTCGCGGAACTGACCCTCTCCTGGTTCATCGCGCGAGAGCACACCGATGCACCCCGGCCGCCATTCTACCGGTGCTTCCAGTTTTTCTCCTGCTGGCGGTGGTTCAGGTGCTGGTTCTACCTCGGTTTACCTAGACAAAGGTCGGACGCCTGAGTTTGGGAGTGAAGAACCTATTTGGAGCCCATGATCTTAGTTTCCCTTAGCTAGGCGTCTAGCGGGTGTGTGTCCATCGTGTGTACCTGTCGACGGTGTTGCTACATGTGTCGATGGTGTTGCTACCATGTGTCGTGCTACATATTGTATGATGATGATGTTGCTACATTTTATATGATGACGATGATGATGTTGTTGTGATCCACTTCATATGATTGAACTGCTATTTTTACTGCTATTTTTGCTGTGAATTAACTGCCGTACCGCAGGCAGGTTCCAAAAAAGGAATGGTAGCTTCTGTGCCGACGGCATTGCCGTCGGCATAGCAGTTTGACCGTGCCAAATGGTAAGGGCACAGAAACTGACGTTTTTTTAACGGCTTCAGGCCTGCAGGTCGAGCTGTGTCGATGAAGCTGTGCCGACGGCATTGCCGTCGGCACAGCCTCCTCCCTGGGCTAACAGCCGTTAGCCGTCGTGTGGGCCTCGCTCCGCCTGCGCCGACGGCATGGACCCGCCGTCGGGCTGGCCCTTGTGCCGACGGCAAAGACTGTGCCGACGGCCAGCCTGGCTGTGCCGAGGCCGTGTTGTGCCGATGGCTGCCGTCGGCCTAGAGCTGTGCCGACGGCCGGCTCGGCTGGTTCCCGTAGTGGTATGTCTTTGATCATTTTTTTACCTGACTTGATTAATAAATTACTTCACTGCAAACGAAGTACGTAAATCGTGCATGCGCGGTGCTAGCTGCCACTACGGGAAAAATTGCCGTTGCCGTGCAGGCAATCATTGCCGTGAGCAGCTGCACGGCAAAGAAATCTTTGCCGTGCGGACCAACAAGCACGCACGGCAAAGACAAATCACATGGCAACTATTTAGAGCAGCGCACGGCCACGAACACTCGCACGGCATACTCCGGAGTGGCGCACGGCAAAGAAGCTTTGCACGGCAAAGCCTAAGAAGCACGCACGGCAAAGAAAAGCATCACGGCAAAGATCCTGCATACCGCACGGCAAAGAAAAGGTGCACGGCAAAGGCTGCTTTGCCGTGCGATTCTTTCTTTGTCGTGCGCCACGATTCATTTTATTTGTTTTTCTTTCTATTTTATTTCATCTAATACTTATATTTATTTTTTTAATTAGTTTTACTTTTTGATGACTATTTATTAGTGTTACTTAAGACAATGTGCAATACAAAATTACTCTCCATGGTCATCCCCCACATATATGAGGGTTTCGGAGCAATCGGCGCTTCGGAAATTCTGCTCAGTGTTATCGCCCAAATGTGAGGAAGGTCACACCGGGGAGCTACTTTTGCACCATTACACCTTCCACCACACTTGCAAACATATCATATGTCCACATGCAAGATTTGATGGGCTTCCGGTGCTCCGGCGGTCGTTCTCCCCCTCCTCCCCCCAAAAACAGCGGAATGTGTGCCCCGGCGGGTTTACCCCCCTAGATTTCTCCGCGCGAGGGTGCACCAATGTACTTTTTCATTCTTTTAGGTTTGTTTATGACATATACACATGGAGAACCAAGATTGGGACCCTTTGGCACATATACCCCGCAGCTAGAGCCATTATCACACGATCGAGGGTGTGTCTGATCTACTGGTTAGGGTTAGGTGTAGGGTTAGGGCCAGGGTTTAGGGGATAGGGCTAGGGTTTAGGTTCAAGGTAAGGATTTATGGTTAGGTATAGGTTTAGGGTTTAGGGTTAGGGTTAGGGTTTATGATGCAGCGTTTTGCAGCTCCGGTGTCAGCACGTGTAGTTAATGGTTTAGGGTCTAGGGGTTTAAGCCCCAGTTTAGGGTTTAGGGTTTATGGGAGCTACTTTTGCACCATTACACATTCCACCACACTTGCAAACATATCATATGTCCACATGCAAGATTTGGTGGGCTTCCGGTGCTCCGGCGGTCGTTCTCCCCCTCCTCCCCCCAAAACAGCGGAATGTGTGCCCAGGCGGGTCTACCCGCCTAGATTTCACCGCGCGAGGGTGCACCAACGTACTTTTTCATTCTTTTAGGTTTGTTTATGACATATACACATGGAGAACCAAGATTGGGACCCTTTGGCACATATACCTCGCAGCTAGAGCCATTAACACACGATCGAGGGTGTGCCTGATCTAGTGGCTAGGGTTAGGTGTAGGGTTAGGGCCAGGGTTTAGGGGGTAGGGCTAGGGTTTAGGTTCAAGGTAAGGATTTATGGTTAGGTATAGGTTTAGGGTTAGGGTTAGGGTTAGGGTTTATGATGCAGCGTTTTGCAGCTCCGGTGTCAGCACGTGTAGTTAATGGTTTAGGGTCTAGGGGTTTAAGCCCCAGTTTAGGGTTTAGGGTTTATGGGAGCTACTTTTGCACCATTACACCTTGCACCACACTTTCACACATATCATAGGTCCACATGCAAGATTTGGTGGGGTTCCGGTGCTCCGGCGGTCGTTCTCCCCCTCCCCCCCCCCCCCAAAACAGCGGTATGTGTGCCCCGGCGGGTCTACCCCCCTAGATTTCTCCGCGCGAGGGTGCACCAATGTAATTTTTCATTCTTTTAGGTTTTTTTAGGACATATACACATGGAGAACCAATATTGGGACCCTTTGGCACATATACCCGCAGCTAGAGCCATTATCACACGATCGAGGGTGTGCCTGATCTACTGGTTAGGGTTAGCTTTAGGGTTAGGGCTAGGGTTTAGGGGTAGGGCTAGGGTTTAGGGTCAAGGTAAGGATTTATGGTTAGGCATAGGTTTAGGGTTTAGGGTTAGGGTTAGGGTTTATGATGCAGGGTTTTGCAGCTCCGGTGTCAGCACGTGTAGTTAATGGTTTAGGGTATAGGGGTTTAGGGCTCGAAGCCTCCCCACTTTAGGGTTTAGGGTTTATGGGAGCTACTTTTGCACCATTACACCTTGCACCACACTTTCACACATATCATAGGTCCACATGCAAGATTTGGTGGGATTCCGGTGCTCCGGCGGTCGTTCTCCCCCTCCCCCCCAAAAACAGCGGTATGAGTGCCCCGGCGGGTCTACCCCCCTAGATTTCTCCGCGCGAGGGTGCACCAATGTGCTTTTTCATTCTTTTAGGTTTGTTTAGGACATATACACATGGAGAACCAAGATTGGGACCCTTTGGCACATATACCCGCAGCTAGAGCCATTATCACACGATCGAGGGTGTGCGTGATCTACTGGTTAGGGTTAGCTTTAGGGTTAGGGCTAGGGTTTAGGGGTAGGGCTAGGGTTTAGGGTCAAGGTAAGGATTTATGGTTAGGTATAGGTTTAGGGTTTAGGGTTAGGGTTTATGATGCAGGGTTTTGCAGCGCCGGTGTGAGCACGTGTAGTTAATGGTTTATGGTCTAGGGGTTTAGGGCTCGAAGCCTCCCCAGTTTAGGGTTTAGGGTTTAGGGGAACTACTTTTGCACCATTACACCTTCCACCACACTTTCACACATATCATAGGTCCACATGCAAGATTTGGTGGGATTCCGGTGCTCCGGCGGTCGTTCTCTCCCTCCTCCCCCCAAAAACAGCGGTATGTGTGCCCCGGCGGGTCTACCCCCGTAGATTTCTCCGCGCGAGGGTGCACCAATGTACTTTTTCATTCTTTTAGGTTTGTTTAGGGCATATACACATGGAAACCAAGATTGGGACCCTTCGTCACATGGTAGCCTCCGGCATACCGCAGCTAGAGCCATTATCACACGAGGGTGTGCCTGATCTAGTGGTTAGGGTTAGGTTTAGGGTTAGGGTTAGGATTTAGGGGTAGGGGTACAGTTTAGGGTTAGGTATAGGGGTAGGGTTTAGGGTTAGGGTGGGATTTTGGTGCTCCGGCGGTCGTTCTCCCCCTCCCTCCCCCAAAACGGCGGAATATTCATTCAGTGGGAGGCGACGTTCCCGTCGACAGCGAGGCGCCTGTGGTGACTTCGTCAATTTCAAGATCCAATCCGCCAGCTCAGTCTTCCGAAGGTGCTCATAGGGGTAGGGTGTACGTGTGTGCGTTCATAGGGGTGAGTGTATGTGCGTGTATGTGAGCGTATGCGTGTTTGTACTGTTTTTCTTAAAAAAAATGCCTTTGCCGTGCATAAGCGTCTTTGCCGTGCGGCAAGGAGTCGTTGCCGTGCGGCAGACTTCTTTGCCGTGCGCTTATGCACGGCAAAGACCTCTGCCGTGCATAAGCGCACGGCAAAGAAGTCTGCCGCACGGCAACGACTCCTTGCCGCACGGCAAAGACACTCGCACGGCAAAGGTGGCGGATAAGGGTCCGGACGAGTGGCTCCCAACGCGACCCCCTCCCCATCCACTTCGACGTTGTTGCCCTCCTGCCCCGCGCGACCTCCTCCCCACGATGCCGCCGCCACCTCCTTCTCCTCCCATCCGCCGCCGCCGGCCCCCACGACCACGCAACCGTCGCCGCCCCTTGCTCCTCCCCCACGCCATCGCCGCCCCGTGCTCCTCCCCTGCCGGCCCCCACGACCACGCAGCACCGTCACCGCCCCGGCCGTGCTCCTCCCCCACGCCGTCGCCACCCCTTGCTCCTCCCCTGCTGGCCCCGCGTGCCCCTTGCCGTCGCCGCCCCTTTGCTCCTCCCCCACGCCGTCGCCGCCCGTTGCTCCTCCCCTGCCGGCCCCGCGCGCCCCTTGCCGTCGCCGCCCCTTGCTCCTCCCCCACGCCGTTGCCGCCCCTTGCTCCCCCCTTGCCAGCCCCATCCTCCGTAGCTGCTCCTCCATCGAGGGAGGGTGTCCCCTCCACCAAGCTCGGTCGGGAGGATCTTGGCCGGCTTTCCGCCGCCTCGGCCGCTCCCCTCCTCCGGCCACCAAGCCCGCAGGTAAGACACCTCCGGTAGCTAATTGTGTTATAGTATGCATGCTATTTCGTGTAGTATTTAGGGTAGCTAAAATATCCATGCTAATTATTGTAGTATTTAGGGTATTTGGAAATGGAATTTAGGGCACAATATCTAGAACTAGCTAGTTTATTTATAATAGTGTTTTCATGTTTTAGGATTTAGGTTGTTTTATAGCCTATACCTCTTACGGAAAGAAAAAGGCCCCTAATTAATTTTCTCGCTATGCAGGCGATGCTTCGAGGTGGACACGGGGGGCGGCGTCGCGGGGGTGTTTGACGGGGTATCCCGAATCTTCTTCGACGATTCTCTCACGCGTCTAGGGTATAAATCTCCCTCCCACCTTTACATGTACCTAGGTTTTTCTTTGTGTCTAGATCACCAAGTCTGTCGCGATACCTAGGCGTCTCTTCCCGACCGTAAGGGTTACGCGGATAAATATGCATTAGTGGTCTCGCATATTATGAACCGTAACTCTTACGACATTTATCGGGACAGCCGGCGGATGCGTAGTTGGGTACGTTCTCCCTGCTCTACCCCGATCCGAGACAGGATTTCGGTAGCGCCTCCCCGTTGTTCTCCGGTAGCGGGGAGGTGCTGCCGAAATTCTGTCTCAGATCAGGGTAGAGCTGGGAGAACGTACTCAATCTACGGATCCGGCGGCTGCTAGGAGCCCACCTAGTAGAGTTTCAGGTTGATGCACGCGTAAAAAAAATAAAGATATGATGCATTTATTTCCTATTTGATATATAAATGCTATGTTTGTTTGTTTTGGTGCTGATTAGAGGATGGATAATCGTGGCTGGATGTACGATGGCAGAATCAGTCAGTGGAACTATACTGATGAATGGGGAGAAAAGACCGAGCAGTTTGTGGATAGGGCGTTTGCCATCCCTAGAAGACCTATAACAGTTTGGTGCCCTTGTAGTAAGTGCGCTAACCAAAAGGCACAGGACAAGGAAACTATGAGTATGCACCTGATCAAGTTTGGGTTCACACCGTCCTACAAGATTTGGACTTACCATGGAGAAAAGGCAAAGAAACGTGCTAGGAAGGAGGTACGGCAGATTCAACCTAGGGGGGAATATGACACTGGTTTTGATAGGTGCTTAGAAAACTTGGCTAATGGTAATGTGCCTGAAAGCCCTCATGTAGAGGCGGAGACACCTCAGGATGCAGGGACAAGTGAGGACCCGGAGGAAAACACAAAGGAGTATTATGAGGCTCTGTTTGCTTCGCAGAAACCCCTACATGAAAATACAGAGGTTACCCAAATAGATGCCATCGCTCGCCTTATGGCCTTTAAGTGCCATAGGAACTTGTGCAGAGATGGGTTCGATGAACTTCTGGTCGTCGTAGGCAGCATTCTGCCGAAAGGGCACCTCTTGCCGCAAAACTTCTACTATTCGACCAAATTGCTCAGTGACCTTAAGATGTCATCTCAGCAGATACACGCTTGTCCAAAGGGATGCATGCTATTCAGAGAGGAGCACGCTGACACAAAATATTGCATCAGATGCAATTCCTCTAGGTACTTTGAGGTAGACCGCAATGGTGATGGTCAGAAGAGGCAGACCACGATTGCCAAGAATATCCTTCGCTATCTTCCAGTCCTACCGAGGATCCTGCGGCTCTTCATGACCGAGGATACTGCCCAGCAGATGAGGTGGGCCGTGGAAGGAAACAGATACACCGACAAGATGATACATCCGTCGGATGGTAGTGCATGGAAGAACTTTGTCAAGAAATTTCCACTGAAAGCAGGTGACCCGAGTAGCGTAGCAGTTGCGATATCAACCGATGGGTTCAATCCATATGGTATGTCGGCTGCAGTATACAGTTGTTGGCCAGTGTTTGTTATTCCCATGAACCTCCCCCCTGGCGTCTGCATGAGATCAGAGAACATGTTTGTGTCGATGATAATCCCAGGGCCCAAATACCCGGGTAAGAACATGAATGTGTACCTGGAACCGCTGGTGGATGACTTGGTTCATGGCTGGGAAGGTCGCGGGTTCCGAACATATGACGCATCAAAGAAGGAGTACTTCGATATGTATGTCTGGTACCACACGTCCCTGCATGACCTGCCAGCACGTGCTTTGTTCTGCGGGTGGTGTACACATGGGAAGTGGCCTTGCCCACAGTGCAGGCAGGCCGTGACTTTCTTCTGGCTAAACAAGGGAGGCAAGTATTCATGCTTTGATGAAGCTCGACAGTTCCTTGAGCGGAGGCATGGATACAGGAGTGATGTAAAGAGTTTCAAGAAAGGCCGTGTTGTCCGTGACCCGAAGCCAATTCTGAAGACCGGAACGGAAATCAAGGCCGAGTTAGATGCTCTTCAGCCTAGCCCTGATGGGAATGGTTTCTTGGGATATGGGGAGACACACCAATGGACTCACAAGCCGTGCTTATGGAAGCTCCCTTACTTTGAGTTTCTCGAGCTCCCGCATAACATTGATGTAATGCACACCGAGAAGAATATCAGTGAAGCCATTTGGAGCACGATTGTGGACACTGAGAAGACGAAGGATAACATAAAGGCTCGAATTTATCAAGAAAGGTGGTGCGATAGGCCGGAGTTGAACATGCAGCCACCTCATGGTGCCAAAAAAACATGGACTAAGCCACACGCTCCGTTCTGCCTCACAAAGGCCCACAAAAGGGAGGTCTTCCAATGGATGAAGGACTCCTTGTTTTTCCCTGATGGGTTCGCAGCCAACTGGATGAGGAGTGTGAACTTGGAAACGTTGCGAGTACAAGGACTCAAGAGTCATGACTACCACATATGGCTTGAGCGGATAATGCCGGTGATGATTCGAGGCTATGTCCCTGAGCAGACTTGGCGAGTGCTGTCGAGGTTGAGCTTTTTCTTCCGCCAGATTTGTGCTAGGGAGTTAGACACTAAAGTGATTGAGAAGTTGGATAAAGAGGCACCCGTGTTGCTTTGCGATCTAGAGAGGATCTTTCCTCCAGGGTTCTTTAATCCGATGCAACATATGATCTTGCACCTCGCGGACGAATGCTTAAAGGGGGGCCGAATTGGGGCCGTTGGCAGTTTCCGCCCGAGAGAGAAACACAGAAGCTTCGTCAAATGACAGGCAATAAATGCAAGATCGAAGCATCCATAGCCGAGGTAGTCCTTAACCTGGAGGTGGCAAACTTCACCACGAAGCACTATGATCCCAACATTCCCACAAAGCACAACCCGGTCCTCCGTTACAATGCCGCCAACAATGAAGAAGTACCCAAGCTTAGCATCTTCGTGGGGCTTGGTGGCAAGTCAAGTGGCTCGAAGCCGCACAGAACGAACCTACATGAGCGGACCTTGATCCACTCGTATGTCTTGATCACTATGGTGGAAGTGAAGCCGTACATCAAGTAAGTGCGAACCATTTAGTTATTCGCAAACAATCACGGCCTTGATCCACTCGTATGTTCACGGCTAACTCTTCCTCTTTTCATCGGTATAGGCAATTCACGGCTATACATTGGAAGAATACCCACAGGGAGCCTACCCCGGAAGAATCCAAGCAAATTTTCGATAAGGGCGGCGGTTTCGGTTTCAGTAGCTGGTTCTGTGGTTTGGTACTATTCTATCCAAATTAGCTAGCACTTCTGACATTTATCGGTCATTTCTCGTTCTAAACTTCTTGTGCTAAACTTGTAGGCAAGAACTGACAAAGAGATGAAGTCAGAGCTAAGAAAAATTGCTAGGGGCTTTGACCATTCCGTCGAAACGTTCAACTCCTATGATGTGAACGGGTATCGCTTCCAGACCCATACATACACAACAAGCCGGCCCAACGCGAAGACAATAAATAGCGGGGTGGTATGCCAAGGTGATGATGGGTTCCATTACTATGGAAGAGTCGAGGGTATATACGAGCTGAATTACGGGTTTCACAAAGGGCTAAATCCCGTCGTCTTCAAATGTCATTGGTTTGAGCCACGTCGAGTGAGACGGGATCCTGAAATTGGGTTGGTCGAAGTTGAAAGGAACTCTGTTTATAAGGGAGAGGATGTGTACATCTTGGCTACCCAGGCCTTTCAAGTATTCTATCTCCCGTACGCGTGTAAAAACCCGACAAAACGTCTGCATGGATGGGATGTTGTGATGACGGTACCTTCACGCAATAGGCCGCCCCCGCCAAACAAGGACGATTACCGCCGCGTATACCCCTCAGCAAAGAATGTCGAGTTTTATCAGGAAGAAGGGCTCCCCGGCCATTTCACAATCGGCTTGCCGGCTGTCGATGACATGGTCGTAGACGATGAACAAGAAGATGCGGGCATGGATGGAGACAATGCAGAAGATGAAGCTGAGGATGTTTGTGCCCCGGAAGACCTGAGTTTGCTCGAGGCGTTCAGAGCAGGGATTGACCTCGATGCTGATGGACCACCTCCAGGTTTCATTGATGAATATTGGTTCGCCGAGCCTGATGACGATGACGAGACACGCGGTCCAATCACGGATGGCGACACAGGCTATTGATCTATGTAGTAGTAATTGTGAGGCTAGCCTATTTGTAATAACTCTGTGTAATAGTGATTGTCCAGCTAGGTTATTTGTAAGAACTCCGTGCTATGTTTGAGAGAACTCTATGCTAGCTATTTGTTGCTTCCACTAATTAATGTTCATCTATTTGCATTATTGTTGCTTTCAGTAATGTTCATCTACTTATATCTTTGTTGCTTTCACTAATATTCATCTCTTTACAATATTGCGTACTAATAAACCACTCTCTTCATTTGTGTTTGCAGGTGATTGAAACATGCCGCCAAAAAAAAGGGGTGGCGGTCTTAAAAAGAAGCTCAAGGACTTGGTAGGTGTGGGGACTTCGAGGCGGGGAGACCGAGCTGCTACACCCCCTCCTAGCCCCCCTCCTATCGCTCCCCCAGTGCAGCCGCGTAGGAAGAATGCGACGCGGGTACTCACTCCTAGTCCTAGCCCCCCTCCCGCAGCCGATGATGATGATGAGGTGGAGGATTGGAGAGAGGAGGACCAGGAGCAGCACGGGGGTGGGGAGGACCAGGAGCAGTACGGGGGTGGGGAGGACCAGGAGCAGTACGGGGGTGGGGAGGACGAGGAGGAGGAGGGGGACGAGGAGGACCTCTCGGAGGATGAGGGGTTGGGGAACTTACCGTTCGAGCCTGATCCAAACCTAGTTTGGGAAGCGCCGGCGGAGCACCAGTACGTTGCAGCTGTGGAGAGGCTGAGGCCACGTGATAAGAGGCCATATCAGCGTGGGAAAACACAGCTCCCCTCGCTGAAGGACTGGCGCTACAGCCATGTTGTTCTAGAGCCCGCTGGGAGGAGGTACATGTTAATTTTGGCATTTCGTTATCGCAATTTTGTCATTATCAAAATTATTATCACATACATATTGATGTTGTCGTTTCATGGTGCAGTTCGTTCAAGTTTGAAGACCCGTCGCAGAGGCCGCCACGTGGGTACGCGAACATCCTTGGGGGCCTACTTAGAAGGTATTTCCCTGGGCTAGTCGATCTCCCTACCAGTGGCCGCGACGTAGCTTGGAGGTGGGCGCACTACAGTCTCGCGCCAGATCCTCTTGGCCGCGGCAGCATGGCGGACGTGGTTGTTGGCAAATTCTGGTTACGTGACTTTTGACTTCTTACCATTCATACAGTCTCCTTGGTTGACAGTACGTGCACTAATGCCCCTTGTTTTACCTATGTGCATGGTTGCAGAGATACTTCCGGAAGGCCGAGGGTAAGGAAAATGCGTGCGATGATGTCCTACACCAGATGGCAAGGACGAGGGTGACTGGCATGCACTACGAGGCACGTGTTCAGTGCGTCCGCAACTGGCACGCCGACCGCTTCGTCCATATGACTAAGGAGGACGCTCGCGACACACTCATGCAGCCGTGGCAGTACCTGCAGGAATTTGCATTTATGTGTTATTGATTTCTTTATGGCCATGTAGTTTATTTTACCATAATGGGTTTCTCTTGTGTATGTAGAACCCTCCTCAGTACGTCGGCAACGACGATCAGTGCTTTCTGGCGATGGTCATGTGGTGGACATGCCCCCAGTACCTCCAGAAGCACGAGGAGGGCAAGAAGAAGCGGGCAGAGATGCGAGGTGGATCGCATATCCAAGGCAGCATCCCCATCTCTCTTCACCTGCAGAACGAGGTGAGCAAATTAATGGTTCCTTCATTCTTTGAATTCACGTTATATATTGTTAACTCCGCAAGGGTGTGCCACTTCACTTAATTACATGTTCTCTTTTGTAGGAAGTCAGGACAGGAGTGAAGCCTAACGTCTTTGCCATGCTAAAGAAGATGAAGCAAAGGAAGACGCCGCATCCTGAGACGGGATCCGTGTGGGTTAACCCGCAATCCGAGACACAGTGTACGTCGTATGTCTCCAAGTTCAAGCAGAAGTACGGCGAGGACGCCAACCCAGAGGCCGAGGACTTTGACCCTGAGGTTGCGGTGCTTGCGGGAGAAGGCTTGAAGCATGGCCGCCTATGGCTTGGTGACGGGTGCGTCGACCCAGCGAAGGTTCCCTCTCTCCGCCAGATCCGTCGTGGTCGTAAGAGCGGCCAGCCTGAGGTAGAGACCCGGCCACGGGCTTCGGATCTAGCTGTCGAGCGGTTACGGGTATGTTCTTCCTCGGGCCTCTACCTTTCCTTTACATGCTTTCCATTGAAATGTTAATGACATCGCGGCAACACATCGTAGGCGGAGATGGCAGCAAAGGAGCAGGCGGCCCAGGAGCAAAGGGAGCAGATGGAGCAGCAGATTCTGCAGTACCAGCATCACCAGACACAGATGATGCAGCAGATGCAACAGCAGCAGCTGATGATGCAGCAGCACCAGGCACAGATGAACTGGCTGATGAGCCAGACGGCTCTGTCTTCTCCACCGGGGAGTCTTCCTGTTCCTCCTTTCTCCATACCGTGGATGCCGCCACCGTCCACTCAGAGCCCGGTGACACCTCTCACCGTGAACAACACAAACATCATCCGGAGCATGAACCACGGTGAGTCCTCCTACACTTGTGCCCAACCCGCTACTTGTACTTGTTCAAGTGTTCAATATGCAAATGCAAATTCCATCAACCTTGTAGATTATCTGTCGCAAGGCAATGACGATGAGGCCGGCGGAAGCAATGGAGGAGGACAAGGTTGATGGCATGGTCGTCGTGCACTTGTCGTCGTTGTAATGGATTGTAATAATGAACATTGCTATATGGATGGACTCTATGTAACGGATTGTATGCATGAACTATGTGTGCTCGATGTATTTGTGGTGTTGTTGATGTGTTTGGTGATCATATGTTGATATATATGTTATATATGCTATATTTGTGAAATGCAATATTTGAAATGCCAGGATAATTGAAAAACAGCAAAAAAATGAAAATATCATGGGCCTTTGCCGTGTGTATGCACACGGCGAATGACTTTTGGTCTCTTTGCCGTGTGCACACGCACGGCAAAGGCGCCACGTGGCGCTCACCTGTGCTCCTGGGAGCTCCTGGAGGGTGTGCTGGCAAGGCCTTTACCGTGCGGGCTAGCATGTGGGCGCACGGCAAAGCCAGCTGCACGACATATTTTTGCCGCATGGCAACGACGAAGCGCACGGCAAAGAGGTCCACGCACGGCAACGTAGTGGCGCACGGCAAAGACCAATCCGCACGGCAAAGTGGGTGCGCACGGCAAAGAGAATGCCGCATGGCAGCCCAGCGCGCGCACGGCAAAGGGCTTTGCCGTGTGAATCGTCGATGCGCACGGCAACGTGCACGTTGCCGTCGGAAGCTTTGCCGGGCGTTCTTTGCCGTGCGTCCACGCACGGCAAAACCTTTGCCGTGCATATAGGGGTTTTTGCCGTGCAAAATGGCGCACGGCAAAGCCATGTTTTCCCGTAGTGTGCAGCGCCCGTGCATGATTGGTTGGCGACTTGGATTAACTAGCTAGATATTTTATTTAGTCTCACCCAAGACTCAGGTAGATGAAAATGAGTCGATGATTATTCGACTGAGACCACAGTCGTCCCTCTCCTGACAAAGATGGCATGTGATATTCCCGGTCGTACTTTTGCATTAATTTTCTTTAGTATGTTGAGTTTATGTGGCAGCGTACATTCGTACATTCTGACTGAAATCGGCACACGCCATGTCGCGGCACTGCAGGCACTCCTATAAGTTCATGGTACGTACGTACAAGTTGTGATAAATATTTAAGTTGCATTATGCTAGATTTTCTCCGTTGATCTATTTTTCCACGTCGTTCTGACTTCATCATCATCACATCATATACATGGTTTTCACAAAAATAAAATTATTTTTCAAATAAAAATTATTTTGTTCTCCCCTCTCATATGGTTTAATAAAACCCTCCCTTCTGTCCATTCTTTTCACTCAAACCTTTAAAACAAAATTTGAGAAAAACTAACAATTTATTTTCAAATCTAATTTCAAAATTTTGAAAGTTTTCTGCAAGTGATGTTCAATCTCTCCATTCTTTTCTTCCTTCATTTAATTCTTGCCAGTTGGCAAATTTCTTGGGAAAATTCGAAATAGGGGATCCACCTCAATCCAGCCTGCTTTCCTTCTGGCCTGACCCAATCCTCTCGGCAGCCCAACTTCGTCTGGCCCGCTTACCTCTTCGCACGGAGACGCTTCCCTTCTTCCTTCTTGTTTTCCATCAGTTTCGACAAAAGCAGAGACAGCCAAACGAGCACGGCGCCGTCCCCCACCTGCTCGCCCACGTAGCTCGTGTGTGCCTCCCCCTTGCTCTGTTCTGGACCACGCATCTTTCTCTTTCCCCTCCCCCAAGCCAACGCCTTCTCCCGTCGTTGTCGCCTCTCTTCCCCCTCACGGAGAGAACGTGAGCGTGATGCTCACGCTACCACCGTCTCGCGCTCCGTGTGAGCCCCTCTGGCCTCCTTACCCTCCCCACGCGGATGCGTCCTCCACCACGCCATCCCCCCCCCTCGCCTTGCTCCCTTCCTTCCCTTTCTTCTCGAGCACGAAAGAAACAAAGAGATGCGAGTTCAGTTTCAGCAGTAAAACACCGGCGCCAGATCACCGTCGCCCGGCCGTTCCAGCCGCTCCCGCCACGAGCTTTGTCTCGTCGTCCTCGTTCTCCTGGTGCCCCGAATCGAGCCGAGGGCCCCCCCAAGCGTCGCCATGGTCGTCTTCCCCACCTCCGACCGAGAGCACCTCTCCGACGCTTGCGATGCCTTCTGACTTCTCCCACCTTCACCGACGCGCCCTTTAGTTTCGCGGTGAGATTCCGCACCTCCCATGCTACTTCTCGGTCCCCCTCTCCTTCTGTGCCGTTCTACCATTGATGATCGTCTCCCTCCTCCGTAGAACCTCGCCGCCGATGACATGGGTATACCACAAGGACTATTCGGCATTACTACCCCTAGAAGAATATTAGGGAAGGAATCATCGGATTCTATAAGGAAGTATATGCAAGAAGCCGAAGGCCCAATAAAGACTATGTAAGGAATCAATTAGGCCCATATCGGGTAAAACTGACATATGCTGTAACCGACCCGAAGGTGGACTCTGAGACCCAACCTATTATATATAGCTGGGAGGAGCCACCGGGGGAGGACACGAAACCCTAGCGCATAAAACCCCCTGTAACTCATATTCAATAAAACAATCTCGACGGCTTTGATATTCGACATTAAGTTCCATCGGGTACCTAGTTTGGCTGATCGGTCCCGTATTCACCAGCGTTCTCCTTCTCTAAACCCTAAGTCCATCAACCATGGGCATTGATAAAGCTAACCTTTATCAGTCGGCGATGCTCCGGTGCTTCTCCGGCCTCCGCGCCACCTGCTTCTGGTTCCCCACAATGAGGCGTGTCTCATGGGCTGCTTCATCGACTTCCGGGCGGCCTCCCTCGACGAGACCGTGCGAGACCTGAAGATCCCCGCGACTGACGCCCGCGCGCACCTGCTTCCTCTGCTTGTCTCCGCCATCCCCCAACCTCGTCGTCGATGCCAACAAAGCCCGGTGAGCTCCTCCTCCGTTCCCCTCTCTCCTAGTTCGTTGCGCCGCCGATTGTTGGTAATCGCCGTCGAATTCCTCTGGCGCACGCTCGTGCGACACGGCCACGTTCGTGAAGTTCAGTTTCGTTAGGTACGAGCTGAGCGCCAGTCGCAGAAGGTTTTGCACAAAGCCCCCTGCTCCCTCTGTTCTCAACCCGGCGTCCCTATCTCTGAACGTTTTCTTGAAAACCCCCTATAACTTCTGAAAACCAACCCGCCGTCCCTGCCGCTGTCACTTCTTCCGAAAACTCCCCTGCATCTCCTGGAAACTAACCAGGGGTTCCTTTTTCCACCTAGTCAGCGCCTGCGTTGCGCTGGGCCCCCTGTTAGTCTCTCTGGCTAGATCCAGTCCGGTGCAAAATGTTTCCACCGCTTTTAAAATTCAATTTCAACTCCAAATACAAATATGTTTCTACTTTTTGAATACAAATGAAAATGAAAATGTTTTATATATGAAACTTTATCAGAAAAATGTGTAGAATCTAAATATGACATCTATATGCATGTTTGCATCTCGCATCATATCGAACATTGATAGTTTTGCATTTCCACCTAAAAGAAGCTCCCGGAGTATTTCTGATTCCGACTAGGGTTTCCCCGCTCCAATTAAATTTGAAGTAGCTCACCCATGCCATGCTACTGCCATCCTAATCAACATTTAATTTTGTGGGGTAGAAAAATAACTCGAACCTAATAATTAATTGTCGGGATTCCGATTCCGGTTAATTTGGATAAGTTGCATTACACCATCGTTGCCATGTCATGCATATCATATCTTGATCATGCTGATTCTTTTGTCGTAGTAGTAAGTTGTGCATCCACTGTTTCTTGTAGAGCTTTGCTTCCTCACGGAGAGGACGTTGAGTTGATGCGAGCTACGACAAGTTCTCCGGATGTTCCTCGACAATCTTTTCCAGGCAAACATTTCCCTCCCCTATCCTCCCCAGGGGCTTTTACCTTTTTTTGGTTTATGCTTATGCTAGCCTTGAGTTGCGTTTCTTGTCACATGTCTATTGGGTTCGTAGCATAGAAAACAAAAAATTCCTACCGCAAGAACGAATAAAACCAAGATCCAATCAAGGAAAAAGCCAAGATCTAATCTACTAGATGGTAGCAACGAGATCAGATCTACATACCCTTGTAGATCGCTAAGCGTTAACGAGATTGTACTCGTGGTTGATGTAGTCGATCACTTGCCGATCTCAAGATCGAGAAGAAGATCCCACTGGTGCTGCAATCGGTCAGCACCTCCTCACTCGGTCACACGTACGGTGTTGATGACGACATTTGATGTGGGCATTACCCTTCGGGTAACTAATGTTGCACTACCTCTTACAGCCCAACCAGGGGCCCATGATAGCACTCGATAGTCAGGTGGGCCATTACGTCGGTGCCGAAGTGGGATCCTTGAAGAACAAGGCAAGGAGACGAAGAATACAAGGAAGGTTTAGAACTAGGACCCTTTGTAATCTAGTTGTACCCGGACAGATCTCTCGAGACCTGGCTCCCAATATAAGGGCCAGGAGAGAGGCTGCCGAGGATACACATAATCTTAGCGATCTTAGCCACCGCAAGTCTAAAGCTAGGTCCTTGTAGAACTTAGTCTCTCGACGAGATCACAGCCGAAACCTTCGGCACCCCATTGTAACCCGATATTTTTATAATCAAGATCAGATAGGCAGGACGTAAGGGTTTTACCTAATCGAGGGCCCCGAACCTGGGTAAATCGCTCTCCTCGCTTGTTTGATAACCGATGTCGCGTGTCAGCCTACATGATTCCATCTACCCTAAGCCCCATACAGAGGGCATTGCCGAGGAGTACCCTCGACAATTGGCGGCGTCTGTGGGAAACCTGTTGGCACAAGATCCATCATCGGCAGATCCAGCCATGTCATCGGCAGCGTCATCGACACCGCCGGCATCACCACCGGCATCTTCTTAGCCAAACTCAGGGAGTTCGATCCGATTCGGCTCCTTCGAGTTTACCCAGCACAGCGACTCTTCCCGTTCGACCTTTTCGGATCTCCAAGGAAACTTGGGGATGACGTTCGGGAGCGTTCACTGCAACGTCAACACGGAAGGGATCCTTCGGCTGATCGAGCCGTTTGTCCCCAGATTAGCAAGGAAATCATCGCCATCGGCTACGGGGTCAGGTGTGTCATCATCAATCGACCTCTCGGCTGGTTTAACAGACTCGACGAATTCGCCTCCACCATCGCCCCCTCGGTCGGTGTCCTCAATGTCGGTTGGATCCGATGACTCCATGTCATCCGATATGACCTCGTATTATTGCTTGAACTGCGACACCAGGCACGGGTTGGGGTCAAGCGATACACCATTCATCTGCAGCGCCAGATATTCGTCAGGGGAAGAAAGCATCGACAGTGCAATCAGGATGACCACTCGGAGGATGGCGCGCCATCAAGTTTACGTTACCCTCAATGCAGGAAACACGGGGAACGGAGGAGAAGAAGGAGACCGCACCCCTCGCTCCGGCAGGCGACGTAACTCTGAAAACAGTGCCAGTAACAACAATAGTGATTATACTATCGCAGAAGAAGAATGGGTAGCGGCTCGGGTGGCCGTAATCAACAACACGCCACTCCCCGCTGGAACTTCAGTCGGGACCCTCAATGCTTATCGTTCTATTCTGGAGAAAAATCGGGAGCGACTATCGAGTGAACAGGCTGCCCTCGAACGACGTTTGCTAGCGGCAAATCAACCTAGTGAACAAGGGAGAGCCTCGCGAGGAAGTGCGTCGCAAAGTAGCCAAGGTGCAGGGAAACACCGATCAAGGCTGTCTCGACTTTCGGAAGACGATGCTAGGGAAATAACATCAAATCTATCCAAATCTTTCATGACCACGGATACTGCGGGTATGTTGAGACCCAAGACTGTCGAAGGTGCAACCGCCAACCTTGCGGCGTACCTGATCAACCAGCAACCAGCACCCGAAGGTCCTATGGCTCAAGCCCATCGGGGCGCCTTGGAAAGCCTCGCAATTCTTGGAAATAACCTAGTTCCACGAAAAGAAAAGTCTGCGCTCCAAGCCAGCGGCTTGAAGCACCGTTCGAGGGACGCTCGAGATGAAATCACTCAGAGCAGGATCGACAGAGCTAGGCGACGACGAGCGGCAAGGGAAGAATATGACAGTGATGATTCTGAAGAAAGCCAGGAGTACGACGGCGAGATGAGAGGAGCCGATTGCTTAAGCTACAAGATCCGCGAGACAATGCCACCCAAAAGGTTTAAACCTACTCCAACTGACGCCGCCAAGTATGATGGGCAGCAGGAGCCGAGGTCCTGGATAGATGATTATCTGCAGACCGTAATTTTACACAAAGGAAACCAAATAGCAGCAATGTAGTGTCTACAGCTCTACTTGAAGGATTCAGCACGAGCCTGGTTAAGGGGTCTGCCGAAGGGATCCATCAAATCATGGGACGAGCTGGTAGATGCTTTTGTAAAAAAAATCCAGGCTACGTATAAAAGGCCAGTTGGAATTGAGGAATTACGTCATTGCCAGCAGAAGCCGAAGGAATCGATGCGTGCGTACATCGGGAGGTTTACCAAGCTCCTGAACGCTGCCGAAGACGTCTCTATCGACAGAGCAATTGACGCTTTCAGCGATGGCATCCGACGTGAATCTTACATAGAGGAGCTCGGACGCAAAAAGCCGAAGACTATAACTAAATTAATGGAAATCGCCAACAGCTGGGCTGATGGTGAAGATAATGTACGAAAGCCCCGACCACGCAGTGACGATGAAGACGACGATCAACCAAGGCACGATTCGGGTAGTCGAAGAGACCGTCGCAAGAGAAGAAAAGAGCGCGGATACGATGATACCAACATAGTAGCTCCAGGATATTCTGATCGACGAGATGATCGATACGATGACAGGCGAGATGATCGATAGGACAGCAATCACGGGAACCGCAGTAACTACAAATCGCGACCTTCAAGGGTCCCAGAACTACCTTTTGCCGAGCAGCTGAACGCTCCCTGTTACCTACACGCCTATGTCGACTCTAAAGACAACCAGACGAAGTCAAGCCACCTACTCAGGGATTGCCGGCAGTTCATCGAGATGCAGAAGTTTATTCAGCAACAGCAGCAGCCGAATCCACCACCACCACCACCACCATCTCAGCACCAAGTTCAGCAGGTACAGCCTCGTAACCCTAACGAGTCTTTCCCTCCACCACGTGGACAGATGAGCATGATTCACAGAACTGGCGTTTCGAGAAGGGAAATGAAGAAGCTCACCCGAGAAATCAACCTCGCGGAAAGTATCATGGCCAATATTCCAGAATACATCGACTGGTCGTCTCAGAGCATTCTGTTTAGCAGAGCGGACCACCCGATGACAATTCCAAAGCCAGGACATGCTGCCCTAGTAGTTGAAGCGCAAATCGGAGGATTTAATATGAGCAAGGTCTTCATGGACGGTGGAAGTGGATTAAATCTGATATTCTTGGACACAATCAAAGATATGGGAATTACGATGAGGATGCTGGAGGAAACGGATACTTGCTTCCACGGGATCCTCCCCACTTCACCAGCGTACTCTCTTGGCAAAGTTTACTTGAATGTCGTCTTTGGGAAACCCGATAACTTCAGGAAGGAAAAGATCGAGTTCGAGGTAGTAAATTGGGAATCACAGTATCATGCTATACTCGGAAGACCAGCTTATGCCAAGTTCATGGCTGTGCCACATTATGCGTACCTCAAGCTCAAAATGCCTGGGAACAATGGGACAAACATCACAGTCTATGGAAGTTTCTCACGCTCAGATAATTGTGACCGCGAGTTTCAGAGGATTGCTGCAAAATTTGGAGTAAAACAAGAACCCGTCGCCTTCCCCCCCAAGTCATTGGCACCCGACGTCAAGGAGGACGAGCGCGTCAGGAAATCAAAGAAGAAACCGGATGATCCTACATCAAAAGTTTCGGCAGTTGGACCTTCGGCAGTCGATAGCAAGGACTCTGTTGACGACAGAAAAGATCTCGCGCTTGCCGCAAGCACCCCTGATGGAATCATCAAGGCCACCGGCTCTCTAGATAAGATCGAAGATAAGAAGAACCCTCCTTTTGGTTAAAGAAGATAGGCAGCGCCACGCGTTATTATTTCTCCCTTCCAATAAGGCTTTTCAAGCCACTTCGTTTTCTGATTACGTTATTAACAAAGACTTAAGTTTTGTTTATCTGAAATATTGCAGAAGAGTCGGGTTACCCGAACAAACTTTTTTGAGAACCTTTTTCGTATACTACAGCGAACATTGGTTTACTCGAAAATTCACCTAAGATTGTCATCTAAAAAGCCTCTGAAATTACGAGTGCTATGAGGCAATACTTATGGAACTTTCACCCCTTGCTAGAAAAGCCTCACAAATATACGAGCGCTGCAGATAGCAAGTGAAGTAAATATACACTTACGAAAAGACCCATGACCGGTACTTTAAACTACAGAAGTACTTAAGAGCGACGGAGTCACTGGCAGGCTTAGGTCCATCGATTCGCTCGGGGGCTGCCGCCAAAACATACATCGTCGGTTGAAAGCAAAGTTGCACTTACATCGGGTTTTACAAACTCGCAACATGAGCTGATCACTCAAAGAAATTTGCTGCCGACAAGCATACGTATACATCTTACAGATGCCAAACGAGTAATTAAGATTTACTCCATCCATACTAAAAAAACGTGTCCACGGCATCAAAACGTAATTACAAAAAGGAGGTACATATATACACCTGCCGATAAATCAGTTTACTTCTAAGCATCCGAACAATCGGATGCAACGAGTATTGGAGTATTTTCTTACAACAGGAGCATAGCTCAGGATTATTCTTGCGGAACCGCTGTTTCTTCGGATACTGTGGAAGAACACTCAAGTCTTTTAATAACGATGGTAGCAGGAACCTCCACCTTCGGAAAGAGAGGCCCCAAGTCACCATCAACATTAGCAATTGACATTAAGTCCGCGGAAGGATGCCGTGCAAGAACAAGGGCGAAAGCAGCTTTAGCTCCCGCAATAAGCTGTGCTGAATCAAGCTTCGGATCTTTTTGGTATTACCGAATTCTGACATTAAAGTCAGCAGCGTAGGAGGGACCTCGTTCAAAGGAAACATTATCTTCCAGATTATCCTTAAATTCCTATAGCACTTATCAAAGAATCGGTGGACCTGTTGTACCCGATCTTGAAACTTTGCGACAGTGGAAGCTTTTGATTGACTCCTCCAGAAAACTTCATCTACAGATGCTAAATGATTCAACACGTTTACGCGTTCATGAATACGCTTGTTCTCTTCGGCTGGATTCAGAGCTATGACTACAAGAAGCAGTGAAAGAAGTGAAGATAAGAGGATACCTTTATTATTACAGAAGTTCAGGCACAGGAAGTTAGGGCACTTACAGTTCAAACTTTCTGTGGCCTTATGCAACTCAGCAAGAGCATATCGCTCTGCGTCGGTGGCTAGTTCGCCCTTTTTCTTGATAATAGCGGCCAAAGCATAAATACCACGCATATCTTTCTCCATCTGGGCGATCCGAGCCTTCATGCGTTGGAGGCGATCACTCTCGGAAGAAGCACCCGAAGAATCTTCGGTAAAGGAAGGTACAGGAAACACCTGCAAAGATATTAAGAGCACAATGGATTATATGGGTTCATCATTGGAATTCACTCCCATCGGGAGCGTGCAAATAAAAGTATTATAACAGGAGGGTACTGGCAACATTGCCAGTATGAAATTTGTTACAATCACAAGGTCTTATGACAGAAAATTGTTTTAAACAAGGAAGATTACAATTCGACAAAAATGAAGTCAAGGAGCTTGGGTCTGGTTTGACAAGCTTGGGCCAGTAGATGATTTCTTTGACGAGACCAACTCAAGAAGCTGGCGAGCACATCTAAGCGCTGGAATTTTAAAGTCGCCCAAATCAACAAGTTGTCCATCCTGTTCCTTCGGCAGTTCCTTGGACATTTGTTCAATATCGGCTTTGAAACCATGACCCATCATAAGCTAGAAAGCTAGGAGGGCGCCGTAGGTGCGCGAAGTGCGTTTGAATACCTCGATAACTTCTTTCGTGTCGACAGCAAAGGCATCAGTTAGCTGTTCCAGAGTCTTGTTCTGGTCGACCTTGGGAAAGATCATCGAGTGCATCCTCGCCATGACTCCCTTATTCTTCTGAAGAAGGGCTTGAACAAGCTTGTGAGATTCAAGGGTCAGCGACAAAGCATTGGCAGGAGAATTATTCGGTAGCTTGTCCAAAGCCTCAGCGGGGATATCGGCAGCTTCTGCGAAGAACGAAAAAGAAGAATCTGTTAATTATAAATTGAATCAATAAAAGAATAGTCGAAGAGAAAGCCAAATGAAAATTACTGAGCAAGGCCAAAACAGATTGGCGAAGAAGATCATCTTTCTCATTCATTTGAGTTTTGGCAGCAAGTCGTGAAGTTTCTTCATCCTTCAGCTTTCTCTTCAGCTTCTCAAGTTCATCTTTCAAGGAATCGGCATTCTGGCGGGCTTCGGCAGCAATTTAAATTGCCCCTTCCAGCTTCGAAGAAGTGGCCTCGACTTCTTTTTGCAGTCGAGCTTTGTCAGTTTCAAGAGTAGAATATTGAGAGGCGAAGGCCTCCAGAGAAGAAATAACAACCCTAAGATCCTGGGAAAATGAGAAAAGATGGCTATTGTCAATCGGAGAACTAACTTTCGGCAAAAACCCAGTCGGGAGCTATCAGAGATGGACGTATTACTAAAACAAAAAAAGCTTACAGGTTTCTCAGGAGGAGAAGTTGTGTCTACAGCAGCCGAAGGAATCCCTTTCCCTTTGGAGAGGGAAGAAGCTGTTGAAACTTGCGCTGCTGGGACTGTGGCGGGAGCCGAAGCCTCCGAGGCTACTGGAACTGGCTTATTGATGCTTGACTTGGCCTTCTTGGGTGGAGGTTCGACGAAGCCCTCGTCGCTGCAAGCATACAAATTAGACAAAATGAGAAATGAATGCAGATGAACTTCGTCAGGATCCAACCTTGGAGTAAGGAGTAAAAACTTACATATCAAAAAGGTCATCTTCATCGGCAAAACCGCCGGACGATCTCTTTGACGGCGGTACATCAGCCTTCTCCGCAGCTGCATCAACAAAGGCAGTGCGGTCAGCGTCGTCATCATGGGTCGACCCCGCCGTATCGCTTATGTTGTCAGCAAGGGATTGAGGGTCGATGGAAGAAGCTTCAGGATTCATCGGATCATCATGTTCATCCTCCGGGTTTATGTTTCCTTCAGTATGAGATTCTACATGGATTGAAGAGTCTTTTTCTTCCGAAGCGTCATTCGACAAATCTTGTAAACGTTCGGGAGCTATAAGGATCTGTCAAAAGGAAATCAAGTCAGGATAGCAGGAACTACGAATATGAAAGTAGCAAGGTTAATACAAACTCGAAGGGAAAATTACCTCAGTTGGTGGATGATCGACATCAAAAGGCGACTGAAGGGATATGAGTGGGATCGAGTCTTCTTGGCTAAAGAGAGTAAGGCGCCTAACTTCATCGAGCAGCTCCTTCTCGGATAATTCAGCAACGTTCACCCTAGTCTCGTCCTTGAGGCCCGAATACAACCACATAGGGTGGGCCCTAGACATGATTGGTTGGATTCGACGTTTCAAGAACACGGCGGCTACCTCAGTACCTATCATGGTTTGGCCATCGGATTCTTTGATCCGAAGGAATCTCTCAAATAATCTATCGACTGTTGGCTTTTCATCGGGTGAAAGAATATTCCTCCAAGACTTTTTAGGCACAGCCTCCGGGACGTCAGTAAACTGGGGGAGCTGGGTGTCGATTGCGGATGAATCTCTAATGTAGAACCACTTCAACCTCCACCCTTGAACAGATTCCCTCATTGGAAAGTTGAAATAGTTGACCTCTTTTCGGACAACGAATCAAACTCCGCCGACGACGAAGGACCCGCCACTGCAGTTATATCTCTTCACGAAGAAGATCTTCTTCCACAAACCAAAATGGGGCTCGATGCCCAGAAAGGCCTCACATAGGGTGATAAAGATAGCAAGGTGGAGGATCGAATTGGGGGTCAGCTGCCATAGTTGGATCTCATACACACGAAGGAGGTGATGGAGGAATTCATGAGCAGGAAGCGAAAGACCTCGATACAAGAAGGATAAGAACATCACAGTAAAACCGGCAGGAGGATTGGGCCACGAAGCCGCACCTGGGAGAATGACGTTCCCCTCGTCAGTAGAGATTATGCCGAGGCTTCGAGCCCTCTTCTCGTCGCGTTTCGTGATAGTGGAGACCGGCCAATCGCCGGGCGCAGGCCCAATTGTGGAGCTTTCCGGCGCGGGCGGCGCCGGAGCTGAGGGAGGGGCGTCCGAAGCGCTTCTCCTCGATGAGCTTGGAGGAACCTTGGTGGCGGCGCCGCTGGTTGTGGCGCCGGTAGCAGTGGTGAGATTCTTCTTCTTCACCATCGCGAGATCTGAAGAAGATCTAAAAAGCGGCGGTGGCGGCGGCGCAGCAGTTGTAAGTAAGAAGGATGGACGAAGGAAGAAGAATGCGAGGAGAAAAAGAGGAAAGGATGAAAACTGCCTTTTGAAGATTATAAATTAAGGAGAGTCTCAGATTGGGTGGCCACGTGTTGCTACCCTTTGATTTGCTCAAGGATCTATTTTCGTCATTATGCGCGAAAATCGAGGAGACACATTGGTAACTGCACAAGTACTGGTCATTTCCTAAAATTGACAGCGCAGAAGTAGGGTGGGCCCGTCAGGTCACGTCCTATCAAATCAAACTGCAGCCGTTGCTGCATCACCAATGACGTCGTCAGGAGTATCGACTACGAAAAGAGCATTCGAAGAGAATTAAAGATATCGAGTGGTTCAACTTGAGTCTACGTACGGTTGCAAGCGTCCGTACCTAGACTCGGGGGCTACTCCCATCGGGAGCGCTGGACGCGCACCCGACATAATTTGGACTTAAAGATTATTGCGAGAAAGATTACACCAGAAGTATCTGAAGAAAAGTCCGAGAGATTTGGACTAAAGTCTGCACTCGGTTGCAAGCATCCGCGCCCAGACTCGGGGGCTACTCCTATCAGGAGTACCGAGCGCGCACCCGATAAAAATGATGAACTCGAAGGTTTTTTGCGCGGCCCGGAATCATGCCCGAGGACTTGATTCTGTGTAGAGTAATGTTGTTTTGCCATCGGCAGTTAACCGGTAAAAACTGGGCACATTACTCAGTATCCCTCACGTACTAAATCTTGTTTGAAAGAAATGAAGACCCGATAAAAGGAGAAATATCGGATGATCATAACGAATTGGATAAAACTTCGGCAGAAGGGAAATGTTCGAGTAGTACAACTTGAGTCTACGCACGGTTGCGAGCATCCGTACCTAGACTCGGGGGCTACTCCCATCGGTAGCACTGGACGCGCACCCGATAATGGAAGATGATGCTGTTACAAGAAGGACGAGATTTATCGACTAAGGCGAGTATTCGACAGAGGATATGCTTTAGTCCCTGCCCGAAGTATCTTCGGCCAAGCACTCGGGGGCTACTGATGTGGGCATTACCCTTCGGGTAACTAATGTTGCACTACCTCTTACAGCCCAACCAGGGGCCCATGATAGCACTCGATAGTCAGGTGGGCCATTACATCGGTGCCGAAGTGGGATCCTTGAAGAACAAGGCAAGGAGACGAAGAATACAAGGAAGGTTTAGAACTAGGACCCTTTGTAACCTAGTTGTACCCGGACAGATCTCTCGAGACCTGGCTCCCAATATAAGGGCCAGGAGAGAGGCTGCCGAGGATACACATAATCTTAGCGATCTTAGCCACCGCAAGTCTAAAGCTAGGTCCCTGCAGAACTTAGTCTCTCGACGAGATCACAGCCGAAACCTTCGGCACCCCATTGTAACCTGATATTTTTATAATCAAGATCAGACAGGCAGGACGTAAGGGTTTTACCTCATCGAGGGCCCCGAACCTGGGTAAATCGCTCTCCTCGCTTGTTTGATAACCAATGTCGCGTGTCAGCCTACATGATTTCATCTACCCTAAGCCCCATACAGAGGGCATTGCCGAGGAGTACCCTCGACAACGTTCCTCTCCCCATTCCAGCGGGCAGCGGAAGTAGTAGATCCTCCTCGGAATCCCGGCAGCATGACGGCGTGGTGGCGGTGGTGATGGAGAATTTCTGCAGGGCTTCGCCGTAGTCTTGCAGAAGGGAGGAGGAAGATGGGGTGGTCAGCTAGGGTTTGGGAGAGGGGGGCTGGTGCGGCCAATCATCATTGGTGCACCCCCCTGCCCCTCCCCTCTCAAACATATAGGTGGCAGCCCCCGAAGAGTCCAATCCTAGTAGGAAAGGGAGTTCCGGTGGAATCTGAGTCCAACTAGGATTGAGGGTGGACTCTTCCCCCTCTCCTCCTTGGGGTGCCGGCCTAGGGCAGGTGGAGTCCACCTAGGACTCCACCTCCCTCCCTTGGTCGGCCAAGATGTGGTAGAGTCCTTCCGGGACTCCACCTACCTATGGTGGAAATTCTGGACACCTCCAGAACCTTCTAGAACCTTCCAAAAGCTCCGGTAGAAAATCTCCAAACTTTTCCCAAATTCAGATTATGACTTCCTATATATGAATCTTATTCTCCGGACCACTCCGTACCTCCTCGTGATGTCCTGGATCCCATCCGAGACTCCGAACAACATTCGAGCTCCATACCATATTCCATATCTATTTAAAACGACATCAACCCTTAAGTGTGTCACCCTACGGTTCGCGAATGATGCAGACATGATCGAGACACCTCTCTGATCAATAACAAATAGCGGGACCTGGATATCCATAATGGCTCCTACATATTCAACGATGACTTCGTGATCGAAAGAACCATATGCATTCGTTACCGATTCCCTTTGTCGCGCGATATTTCACTTATCCAAGATTCGATCATCAGTATCACTATACCTAGTTCAATCTCGTTCCTGATAAGCACTCTTTACTCGTACCGTGATATGATATCGCTTGTGACCTTGTCACATGCTTGCAAGCTAATTAGATATCATTTCACCGAGAGGGCCCAGAGCATATCTATCCGTCATTTGGATGGACAAATCCCACTCTTGATCCATGAGCTTCAACTCCCACTTTGAGAGTACCCAATGCCACCTTTATAACCACCCAGTTACGAAGCGGTGTTTGATGTCATCAAATTATTCCTCTGGTGTTAGTGATTAACATGATCTCATGGTCGAAGGATTCAGGTTACAATGCATTTGACAGCTACAGCAAAATGAACTTTAATGACTTGATCTTATTGCTACGCTTACTATGGGTGTGTGTCCATCATATCATTCTCCTAATGATATGATCTTGTTACTAACAATATCCAATGTTCATGATCAGGAAACCTTGATCATCAATTAATCAACAAGCTAGTTAAACGAGAGGCTTACTAGGGACTACAGTTTGTTTACAAAACACACATGCATTAATGTTTCCACTTAATGCAGTTATAGCATGAAATATAAACATCTATCATAAACACAAAGATATAACAATAACCATTTATTATTGCCTCTCGGGCATATCTCCAACAGTCTCCCACTTGCACTAGAGTCAATAATCTAGATTAACATTGGCAAAGAACCAACACCCATGGCCTTCTGGTGATGATCATGTTTAGCTTGTGGAAGAGGTATCAGTCTACAGATCTGTAACATCAGATCCGTATGTATTTGCTAACCACTTGCATCTCTACGCAACACTTATCTCGAATGAGTTAGTATGGCATTGTATAAGTTTGGTCTTTTGGTGAGACCTCAATTCCTGAGTGTGAAAATATGCTACCAACATTGCTGTAGAATGTAGGCTTCATAGTTCGGACACACATTTGGAATTGCACCAAGTTCCTTTAAACAACTATTTGACTCAAACACCTTCCAACGGATGTTTATCAAAATAACAATATACTTCACCTTTCATTTGTAGTATCCATCACAATGTTCAAACTTTAGAACTCATCTAAATCCAGCATGGAACACTCCAGCACACTGTGCCACCCTTTAATAAAACACTTAGCCTAATTGAGATTGAAATTTTTATTTGTATATGTGACAACACTAATACCGGTGTAACACATTACAACGATTTTATTTTGTCACTATACTATACAACACATATCCTTAGTTCTTCAAAAACTCTCAAGGATTCTCTTACTGTTGTCCAGTGATCATCATATGATTCACTCTGGTATATGATCGTAGCACCTTAGAGCATAGGACATCTTACTATGTACATATTATGGTGTTTCATGATCTAAAATCAATCACGTGTTTTACTCATCAAGTGTCAAAACACACTCAAGTCTTGCTAAACTCCATATAACAAGAACTCTTTCTTGACATTTCTATATTGAACTACTTCAATATTTTTTTTATGTACTTTGACTTAACCATATTAGGTGTCTCAATTTATCTCCATAAATTTCGATACTTAACATAGTTTCTGTCCAAGTCTTTTCACTTGAAAATTAATTTTCCAATGAAAATTTAATTGTGTCTAGTAAAGGTACACAACTTCTAATAATCTATATATCATCCACATAAAGTATTAGAAAAATGTCTTAGCGCTCTCACTTAATTTCTTGCAAATGCAAGTGTCTCTTCTGTTCCCGATGAAATCAAAACTCTTTGACCATTTCATCCAGTGAAGATTCCAACTCCTTGATGCTTACTTTCTTCTATCGAAATTTGCATATCAATCTAGAAATCCTTGGATTTGACAAAACTCGTGGTTGTATCTTGCATACACCCTCGATTTACACTCTTGTAGTTTTGCTATCCAATTTCCATATTTAAAATATGGAGTGAATGCTAGAATAATCCATATAGACTTTGTGCATTGCTATGGAAGATCTCAATCTTGTCATAGTCAACTCCTTGAACATTTGTTGTAAAAAAAATTTCAACAAGCCGATTCAAGTATATTTACTTATAGGTCCACCTATGTTCAAAAGGTTTTATCCTTTCGGACGGTCTATCAAGTTCAAAAACTTGATTTCATATATGGATACTATCTTGGATTTCATGGCTTCAAGCCATTCAACGGAGTCAGGGCCCATCATTGCTTCTTTGTTTGTGGTTGGTTCATTATTGTTTAACAACAATTCTTTGTCCTCAAATCTTTCATTTGATAAAGTATTTAACCAAACTTACAAGGTCCAATAGATACTTCGATCTCATGGGCTACAACACTTTCTAGACACAAGAGATATGAGGATCGTGGCCATCTCTAGAACGGCTTCTGGTGCTGCGCTACTCTGATCATATTGTTTAGGTTCGATAGCCTCATCGAATTCTATTGTCCTCCCACTCAAATTTTTGCAAGAAAAAACTCTTTATTGGAAAAACAATCCACTCTCTAGACAAATCAATCTGCCGTTTGGCTTTATAGTGGAAAGAATACCCAGTTATATCCATATGATAACCAACAAAGGCAAGTATCTGTTTTTGGTTGTAAACTTGTTTACTTATGCATTGCATACCAAAACTTTAAGAAAAGACGACTTGGGTTTCACCCAATGCCATAACTCATATGGACGTCATTTCAAACCGGATCATGATGGCGCTTTTTTTAGTGTAAAGCGGTAGTCTCTAAAGCATAGTTCTCCAAAATTATAATGGCAGTTTATATAATATACATCATTGATCTCACCATGTCTAAACATGTTCGATCATGTCTCTTTAACACTCCATTCTCTTATGGTGTTTCGTGAAGCATAAGTTTTGGAAACAATTTCGCAATACTTAGATGTTTGCTAAGCTTGTAACTCAAATATTCTCCTCTATGATCCTAATCATAGATTCTTAATTTTCTTGTTACATATGATTTCTACATCATATTGAAATTCTTTGAACTTATTCAAATATTTCAAACTTCTATCACATCAAGTGGATACATCTGTATGCATCTACTTAAATTCATCGATATAAGTTTTATGAAGTAGTAGAATCTTCCACACACAATTGCACTTGATGAATCTCATATATCAATATATATAATTTCCAGTAATTCAATCGTTCGTTCAATGTGTTGGCCTATGAACGGATTTAAGTCATTTTCTTTTTAGAAAAAGTTTGCAAGCATCAAATGATTCAAAATCAAATAACTTCGAAAGTCCATTTTCATGGAGTTTCTTCATGCGTTATTTCTAACATGACCTAAATGGCGGTTCCACGCATAAGTATAATTCAAATCATTTAGCCTTGCGGCGCTTTAGCATCAGTGTTATGAATGTATTTCACCAACATGATTTATAATAACTCATTTATCTTATGAAAACAACCACTTGATTTCATTTAGATCAGAACAAAACAACACTTTATTAAGTTCCTTAGTATAAATCTTGATGGCTAGGTAGAGCCGATGATGAACATAATAACACTTTATTTGGTTCTTTGACGCGCATCACACCACATTCTTTTCAAGTCACCTAAGCCATTGTATTCTTGTATTGCGTTGAGTTGTATGACATTTCATACCAACCAATATGGTACAACTACCCAAGAATTATATTTGCGTGACCAAACCAAGAATTACATTCATTACATGTATATCTCTGCATATACTGGAGCTAGACTTTCTAGTCTTTTCTTTCTGCCAAATACTTTTGCGGTTCCTCTTTCATTTTCCTCTTTCTTCAGGAGAATTTCTCAACTTAAAATGTGGTGCCAACAATTTTGGCAAATATTCCTTGTCGTGTTTAGTCAAGTACTAGCACCCTCGGAATTGTACTTTTGAAGTTGATCATCAAATGACATGTTCTCTTTCAAATTTCAATATTAGCAATCTTTTAGTGTGATGAACAAATCACTCACACATGTTACCCATCCTATCATGACAACTTCATGACGAAGCTATGATAGCCTAATCAAATTAGATATGTGAGTTTTATTAGTGTCCAACTTTATGGAGGATCGAGACATCTAGTGTCTTTCAACCTTCATACACACTCATACAATTATGAGTTTATATAGTCTCACTAATTTATATACCATCGTTTCGTAACAAAACAAAGTCTTTAGATATCATACATATCTTATACCTTGCTTAGTTATTGAGAACAATCTTTTCAACTCCTCACATTACATTGTTTCTCAAAAAAAATTGAAAAACATAGGATTAAAGGAGAGAAATATGATATTAGATGCTAATTGAAATCATTGCTCTTTAGATTTCCAATCTCGTGGAGCAATTTGAGGTATACGAAAGTTTGCAATAGGACCTTTATCTTTTCTCGACTTTCTTTAATAATACGGTACTAGTCCGTAATGCGATTAACAGTTTTCAATCTCAATTATCAAGCCTAGTGCATAGGTAGACTAATGGATGCCATTTCTACAACGATTTATGCAAATACAACCAAGACTATGTTCATGATAGATTGAGTTCTAGTTAATTAAAAATACTATGTGAACTCCCACTCAAAACAACATCCCTCACATTGCTTTAGTGATTACACGAACCAAATCCGCTACACCAAGTCCGATCATCACGAGAGAAGATGTAGCTTCAATGGCGAACAACAACATGTTCATCACATCATCTATATGACTCATGCTTTACCTTTCGGATTTTCGTGTTCCGAGGCCATGTCTGTACATGCTAGGCTCGTCAAGTTAACCTTAGTATTCTGCATATGCAAATCTGGCTTGCACCCGTTGTATGCGCACGTAGAGTCTATCACACCCGATCATCACGTGATGCTTCGAAACGACGAGTTTTAGCAACGGTGCATACTAAGGATGAACACTTTATTATCTTGATATTTAGTAAGAGGGATCATCCTATAATGCTACCGTCGCAATCTAAGCAATACAAGATGCATAAAAGGATTAACATCACATGCAATTTATAATGTGATATGATATGGCCCTTTTATCTTGCGCCTTCGATCTTCATCTCCAAAGCACGGGCATGATCTCCATCATCAACGGGCATGATCTCCATCATCAACGGTGAGGCGTCAAGGTCCATGGCGCCGCTTCATGGTTGTCCGTCAGTAACAGCAACTATTACCACTGGTGGAAAAAAGGGCTTTGGTCGCGGTTGGCAACTGCCATTAGTCGCGGTGGCCCAACCGCGACCAAAGCAGCGCGACTAAAGGCCCCCCCCTTTAGTCGCGGTTCCTTACGAACCGCGACTAAAGGCCCGTCCACGTGGGCCGCAGGGGAGCGCCAGGGCGGAGGACCTTTAGTCGCGGTTCTTCTGGCCAACCGCGACTAAAGGCCTCCGCAGGGTTTAGGGTTTTAGCCCCCCTCCCCCTAAATCTGGTTTCTTTTTAATTTGTATTGTTTTATTTCTTTTGGGTTTTAATTTTGAAGGAGTTTCACATATTCTACGGTACTGTATACATACATGCATATGAATGTACAATTTCAAACAAATTTGAAATTAGAACCAAAAAGAATTCAAGAGGAATATACAATATATATTCAATATCGGATGACCATATACAATATATATTCAATATCGGATGACCATATACAATTTTGAACAAGTTAGTTACAAATTCTGGTGCATATAAAGTTCTACGTCATCGTAATAGTGTTCTCCTCTAGGATCGATGACTTCCCTCGCCAACCATCCAGCTAGTTCCTCTTGAAGTGGTCGGAAGCGAGCTTCTGGACTAAGCGTCTTCCGGAGGTTATTCCTCAGGATGTTGTTCTCACACGTCTGGTCCCGCTCATTGCAGTATCTCCGGATCCTCTCACAAACATAGTATCCACATAGATTGGTCCCGGTGGCTGAATATCCCCGATCGTCCTTTGCCATTTTAAAATGTAGCTCCTTTTTGAATTCACCGACCTTGGTATCTACGAACCGTCTCCAAACCCTACGAGGCAAAGAAAATTAAATAAACAAGAGAGTTATTAATTAGTTACTTGATATTAGGAAATGATGAACGAAATAGGCCGATCGATATAGAGCGCAAATGAATGAAAATAATTACTTTTGCATCGTTTTTCTCATGTCGCCCCAAAGCGCCGGATCCATATTCAGAGTCGTGGACGAGAACCGAGGAGGTCTGAACTTTAATTACCATAAGAATCCGGTGGAACCTGCGGACACGATACATGCACGATCATGCATAACTCATCGATTAGCCACATACCATAAACAAAAGAGAATGTGCTCAAGACAGAAACACTCACCCAAAATGGTAAGGAAATAGAATATCACTTTTCTGTTGCTGTTTTCTAATAAACCGCCACAGGTCATCCTCCACGTCGGCGGGGTGGTGTTCTACCACATATGAATTAACGATGTGTGGGTCAATGAACCCAACATCATGGATGTTCCTTATTCGCATTTCCCGCTTCTTCATTCTGCATAATATATAGCGTACACAACAAGATAGTTAGGACAATATATATATATATATATATATATATATATATATATATATAGTGCAGGCCGGCAATGAACGAGATGGGGTAGAAATTAATAAATCACTTACGAACGTAGCAGCGATGATAGATTTGTCGAGGTCGCGCAGATTGAACAGCTGGAACAATTCACTCAGAGGAATTTGTACCCAGTAATGTTTGAAGTGATGCTCATATCTAACTTCCGCATAGATATACTCTTTGGCGTTTTTATGTTTTATGTAACCCTTGTACCAATTTAGCAGACCTAGCATTTGTCGAGGTAGATCCTCTTCCTGCGCAGGCTCGACGAGAGGGCCATTCTTCACATATGTAAATACTACGTCCTTCATTGGCGCCTCATCAAGGCCTAGCCGTGCACGAAGAGTGATACATAACTCGGCCGCTGGGTCTCGGGCACTGGTTTCAGTCAATCCATGTGCTGCCGCAGCTGCTATGATATCGGGGGCATCCGGATCGGCGGCTTGCACTATGAGCGGGGCGATCGATTGTTTACTTTGTTCCCCGAGCTGGGCAACTTCTTTCCCCCTTTCTAATTTTGACTCGGCCTCGTCCTTCAAGGCTTTCTTCTCCGCCAACTCTTTCCTGTTCTTGAACGCGAGTGCTTGCCTACGAAGTTCACGTAAATAGTCGTCAGGCAGATTCTTCGCGGCTTGGGACGGTGTGTTCAAAAATGACTTAGCCTTTGCTTTTCCTTGTCAGAATATACTGGCTTGGGCTCGCCCTCTATTTTCTTCTTGACGCTCGCCTTCCATTTCTCTAAATCAGCAGCCGCGCCCGCCTCGACTTCCTCGGCACTACTTTCCCAAGACCTCCTGGGGAGAGGCTTCAGTGATACCTCCGGTACCTTTGTTTTCTTAGGTACGTAAGGGTCCGGGTTAATAACCCAGGACTGCTTCTGCTTCTTCGCCGGAGGTGGATTGGGGGGCGGTACCGGTGTCTGATCACCCGCCGGACGAGGATCGGGGGCGGCGTCGGCTGACGTGAATGAGGTGTATTAGGTGAAGCACCACCGCCACCGTCACCGCCACCGCCACCGTCACCGCCACCGCCACCGCCACCGTCACCGCCACCGCCACCACCACCACCGTACGGGGGTGGACTTGTTGGCGCCTCGCTTGGAAACTTGATAAATTTCTTACGCCATAGAATGAGCGGCGCTTGACATCTCCAAGTCTTTTCACCCCTTCAGGTGTAGCAATGTCAATGTCCAGGTCCTCAAACCCTTGGACTATCTCCTCCACCGTGACACGAGCATAGCCATCTTGAATGGGGTTGTTGTGGTGGAGTGCTCCAGGTGGTAAAGCACTGCCGATGGCTACCTTCATGGACATGTTCCCGATAGGATAATACAGATGACATGCTTTCATCTCCTTTATATCGTCCACGGGGTAGCGAGGAGGCTCCGGTGCAGTAATTTCGACCACCAGAGGCTCCGGTGCAGTAATTTCTATCGTCGGTGCACCAGCCGGTGAGGCCTCCGTGGAAGCCACGCTGCTTCTTCTCCGCTGCTGGCTTCCGAGATCCATTGGATGATCTTCAGCATGCTGCGCCCGAGCTGCATCTCTTTCGGCGACTAGTACACTCACGGTTTTCTTCATCACATCCATTTCCGTTACCAACTTCGCCACAACATCTGCATCCCGATCCATCTTTCTCTTACGGCACGTAACCGTACGGGTCATCGTTACGGGGAACCCTATTTTCCACGGAATGGGCCCCATGCCTCGTATACGTCCTCCGTGTTCAGGATTCCCGAGGGCTTTTGTCAGGGCGTCGTTCTCTCTGTTGAACCTGATCCTCCCCTCTTGAGCCTCCCTCATTGCCTCAATAAGCTTTTGGGTGGGTGTAATTATTTTGCCCTGATAAACACACTCCCCTGTCTCCGGGTTCAGCGATCCCCCATGCCCGTACCACCAGCTTTTGGCCCTTGGGTCCCATCCCTCCGTACCTGGACGGATTCCTCGCGCCCTCAGGTCGTTCTCCATCTTCTCCCACTTAGGCTGCCAAAAGCGATACCCTCCTGGCCCCATTTTATGATTGTACTCCTTCTTGGCCGCATTCTCCTTATTTTTTTTCGATAGTTCAAGGAACTGCTCCGATTTCTTTTGCTTCACAAATTCTGGCCAATCATGTTGCAGTTTCTCATATTGTCCTGTGAAATCCGGAGTCTTGCCCTGCTTGACAAAGTCATGGGCTAGATTTTGCTTGTATTTCCGGAATGCGTTGGCCATCTTAGAAAGAGCGAACTATTTGACTAGCTTGCACCTCTCCTTGTTTTCCTGAATCTTGTTACCCGCCTCATCGTATCTGCGGTATTCCGGAGGTAGAACGAAATGTTCCATAAGCTTGTTGAAGCAATCTTTTTTTGTTCTCTTATCGACAAAAGTGAAACCAAGACGTGCCTTCTTTGGCTCATTCCACTCCTGGACGGTGATCGAGACGTTGTCTCTAACAACGGCTCCGCATTGGCTGACAAACTTGGTGGCGTTCTTGCTGGGCTCCAGCGGCCTGCCGGTTTCTTCATCGACAACATCGATGGTGCATGTTTCGTTTGGTTTCATCGTCTTGGTTGCGCCACGCTTTGACGACGTACTCGATTTTTTCGACGATCCGGCCGAGGGCTAAAATAAGAAAGAGAGTCGCGCGCGTTAGTACACACATATTTATTCAAATCAGTTAGTTTGTATCACCAGAGGCTCAATGTATATATATACCTCGACGCCGGAGGTGGTTGCTACTTCCATTTGAAGATCGTCGTTTATCGACGTTTGTTCAAAATCATCTTGCTGACGGCGCCCTTCATCTTCACCGTCAAGGTTCAGATAAGAAGAGATATCATCTTCTTCTTGTCCGGTCGGCACATATAGAATATCGCCTTTTATGATGCCGAACATATGGGCTTCAGCGTCCGGATCATAGTTGGCCATAATCGGGTCAGCTCTATCGTCCGCCATATGTCAGTCCTGAAAACATGTAGTAACAACAAATTAATTGTGTATATGTCAGCATTATCACATCTCTTCTACATATAAAGAGAGAGGGCGACGAGGGAGAGGCGAGAGGGGGGACGCGTATTAGACGGTGGCGGTGGCGAAAGGGCGGTGGCGGTGACAAAAAAAATACCCCGCGCGTATACGGAGGGGGCGAGCCTCGCCGCCCCCTCCGTACACGCGCGGGGTCGGTGGCGAAAGGGCGGTGGCGAAAGGGGGACGGTGGCGAAAGGGCGGAATGCATTAAAATCTTGCGCGGGATCGAAGTGAGAAGGGGGGAGACGCGCGCGGCGGCGGACGACGGCGACGTACGAACTGAGGCGGAATGCATTAAAATCTTGCGCGGGATCGAAGTGAGAAGGGGGGAGAGCGCGCGCGGCGGACGACGGCGACGTACGAACTAGGCGGAATAATGCATTAAAATCCTGCGCGGGATCGAAGTGAGAAGGGGGGAGAGGCGCGCGGCGGCGGATGACGGCAACGTCTGGTGAGGCGGTCAAGGGCTAGGCGGCGGGCCGGCCGGCGTCGATTTTTAGTTTTTTAAGTCAAATTTTAGTCTTTTTAAATTAAATTTTAGTTTTTTTCTTATGTACTTAGTTACAAAATTTAAAAAACAAAAAAAAAAACAAAAAAATGGGACGACCAGCGCCCACTGGCGCGCCCTTCTCCTTTCTCTTTCTCCCCTCTCTCACACGGGCGCTGGCGGCGCGCGCGGCGCTGCGGCGGTCCACGGGCCGGTGCGTGAGCGCCGCAGCGCGGTCACGGTGGCACACGGCGGTGCGGTGCGCGGCGGCGGTCACGGGCGGTGCGGGCGCGCGGGCGGCACACGCGCGTACGGGCGCGGCGGCGGTCACGGCGGACGGCGGCCGGGATGCAGCAGGGCGGCGGCGCGGCGAGACTCACGGGCGACAGAAGAGGAGGGGGTGCGGCGGCGGCGGCGGTCACGGGCGGCGCGGCGAGACGTCTCGTGGGCGGCGTCGTCGAGGGCGCGCGGCAGCGTGACGGCGACGAAGAGGAGCTCTGTGCGCGCGGATGAAGACGAAGTGAACCGCCTGCGCGCGGCGCGCAGGTATTTAAAGGGAGGGACCTTTAGTCGCGGGTGGGGTCCCCAACCGCGACTAAAGGGGCACTGCTAGTCGCGGTTAGGGACCCCAACCGCGACTAAAGGGTATTTTCGCCGCGTTTTAGTTTCCCGCGGAAAAATGCCCTTTAGTCGCGGTTGGTGAGGCCAACCGCGACTAAAGCCACCTTTTCAAATTTCTTTTCTTTTTCAGAAATATATCAATAAAAATAAAACTAATTCAATTCAAAATTTTAAAAATACAAATAATATATCAAAAAATTTAGAAAAATAAAACTAATTCAATTCAAAATGCTAACAATACAAATAATATATCAAAAAATTCAGAAAAATAAAACTAATTCAATTCAAAATGTTAAAAATACAAATAATATATCAAAAAATTCTGAAAAAATAAAACTAATTCATTTCAAAATCATAAAATACAAATAATATATCAAAAAAATTAGAAAAATAAAACTAATTCAATTCAAAATGTTAAAAATACAAATAATATATCAAAAAATTCAGAAAAATAAAACTTATTCATTTCAAAATCATAAAATACAAATAGTATATCAAAAAATTAAGAAAAGTAAAACTAATTCAATTCAAAATGTTAAAAATACAAATAATATATCAAAAAATTCAGAAAAATAAAACTAATTCATTTCAAAATCATAAAATACAAATAATATATCAAAAAATCAGAAAAACCAATTTCTTCCCTCATTCATTTCCGAGAATGGAAATCTCATCGACTAGGTGAACCAGGAGGTGCGTCATAATATTGAAGAAGGATGGCGGGAACACCAACTCGAAACTGACAAGACATTGGATCACATCGTTCTGTAACCGTGGTAGAACTTCTGGATTGATTACCTTCTGAGAGATTGCATTGAGGAATGCACATAGCTTCACAATGGCTACTCGAACATTTTCCGGCAGGAGCCCCCTCAAAGCAATCGGAAGCAATTGCGTCATAATCACGTGGCAGTCGTGAGACTTCAGGTTTTGGAACTTTTTCTCCGCCATGTTTATTATTCCCTTTATATTGGACGAGAATCCTGACGGGACCTTCATACTACTCAGGCATTCAAAAAAGATGACCTTCTCTTCTTTGGTCAGAGCGTAGCTGGCACGACCTTGATACCGTTCCGGATGCCGGTCATCGTGGTCTTTCAAACTTTGCTTGGTCTGCCGTGCTTCCTTTGTATCATTTGACTTCCCATACACGCCCAAGAAGCTTAGGATGTTCACGCAAATATTCTTCGTAACGTGCATCACGTCGATTGCAGAGCGGACTTCTAGGACTTTCCAATATTCTAGCTCCCAGAATATAGATTTCTTCTTCCACATGGCTACGTGCCGTCGGCTCCCTTCGAACCGATTGTCCGCCAGGACCCTTTCCAAAGATGACTTTCAAATCCTTGACCATATCAAATACCTCGGCACCGGTGTGTTCCGCGAGGCTTCGGTCGGTGATCCGCCTTGCCGTTGTAATGCTTGCCTTTCTTTCTTCTTGGATGACCTTTCGGAAGAAATCGACGATGCCCAAGGTACACGTTCTTCTTACAATTTGGCAAATGTACACTTTCAGTCTCATGTAAGCGGTGCGTGCATGCATTGTATCCCTTATTTGACGGTCCCGAAAGGTTACTAAGAGCAGGCCAATCGTTGATGGTTACGAAAAGCAACGCTCGTAGGTCAAATTCCTCTTCTTTGTGCTCATCCCACACACGGACACCAGGTCTGCCCCACAGTGTAAAAGTTCATCAACTAATGGCCTTAGGTACACATCGATGTCGTTGCCGGGTTGCTTCGGACCTTGGATGAGCAACGGCATCATAATGAACTTCCGCTTCATGCACAACCAAGGAGGAAGGTTGTAGATGCATAGAGTCACGGGCAGGTGCTATGGCTGGAGCTCTGCTCGCCAAAAGGATTCATGCCATCCGTACTTAGACCAAATCTTATGTTCCTTGCGTCGGTACCAAAATCTTTGAACTCTCTGTCGATCTTTCTCCATTGCGTTCCATCTGCGGGTGTCTCAACTCCCCGTCCGACTTACGGTCCTCTTTGTGCCATCGCAACAACTTGGCATGCTCTTTGTTCCTGAGCAGACGTTTCAACCGTGGTATTATAGGAGCATACCACATCACCTTGGCGGGAACCCTCTTCACGGGTTTCGGCCCTCAACATCGTCACCAGGGTCATCGCCTCACGATCTTATAACGCAATGCGGTGCATACCGGGCATTCATTCAAATTCTCGTATTCACCGCGGTAGAGGATGCGATCGTTGATGCATGCATGTATCTTCGAACCTCTAAACCTAGAGGGCAGACAACCTTCTTTGCTTCGTACGTAGTGGCGGGCAACTCGTTATTCTTTGGAAACATATTCTTCAACATTTTCAGCAAGTTTTCAAATGCCGAGTCAGCTACACCTGCTGTGCCTTCCATCTCAGCAAATCCAGTGTGCAGCCCAGCTTTTTCAGACCATCATCGCATCCGGGTACAGCGCCTTCTGTGATCCTCTAACATGCGATCCAAATTCTCCCTCTCTTTTTCGGTTTCGCAGCGTCTCCGCGCATCGGCAATGGTCCGACCAAGATCATCAACGGGATCATCACGTGCCTCTTCTTCACCTTCCCCTTCACCTTCCCCTTCACCTTCAGCATCCTCCATGAAAGTATCACCGAAATGAGCAAGATAGCTTTCATCGATGAAATCATCCCCTTCTTCATCTTCTTCCATTATAACCCCTCTTTCTCCATGCTTGGTCCAACAATTATAGCTTGGCATGAAACCGTGCCGAAGCAGTGCATGTGAACATCTCTTGAGGAAGAGTAACCCTTCCGATTCTTACATTTAACACATGGAATGAGATAACAAAACCCCACGCTTGTTCGCATTAGCCACTACGAGGAAATCTTTCAAACCCGCACTGAACTCGCCGGAGAGTCGGTTACCGTACATCCATTGTCGATTCATCTGCATTATTATAATATAAAATATATAATTAACCATCATGCATTTGTTAAACTAACTAGCTACAAACAATATAAATTAAACAATGAACTACACACACATGCACATTTTATCAACGACACATCAAAGGTTCAAGTTGCTAACCGCGATCGAGGAGGAAAAAATAAATGAGAAAGCTCAAGTGTGGCTCCAACACTTCATATCATGTTTGTTTCATGCTCTTGGGGCATTTCATCAAACACCTTATGTGCATAAGAGGAACCAAAAGCAAACCTAACACCCACTTGTGAAGCTTGTGAAGAGAATGGCACCAAATGGCTAAGTGTTGGCTGCTGGATGGGTATATATAGGGGAGGGGCTTTAGTCCCGGTTGGCCAGGCCAACCGCGACTAAAAACCTTCGGCACTGCTTAGTCGCGGTTGGCCAGGCCAACCGCGACTAAAGACCCCCCACGTGCACCGGCTGGCCACCGAGCGCCTGGGCCCAGGCCTTTGGTCGCGGTTCTCCTCCCGAACCGCGACTAAAGGTACCATTAGTCGCGGTTCCTGCAGCATCGCGACTTATGGGGCTCACCCGAAGCCTGTTTTTCCACCAGTGTACAACTACTTTGAAATAAAACTATTACATGATGAATCGACACGTAGGTCATAAAATTTAAAGACAACCATAAGGCTCCTGCCGGTTGCCATAATACAATAAGGATCATCTCATACATCAAATATAATCACAATCACACATTGGCCATATCATAACACATGCCCCTGCAAAAACAAGTTGGACGCCTCTAATTTTCTTTGCATGTTTTACGTGGCTTGGGGCTTTCGAATAAGATCCGATCTACCTACGAACAAGAACCATAACGTTGATACAAGTATTGTCAAGCCACCAATTGTAAATTCTTAACTACGGTGGGAGAGACAGACACCCGCAAAGCCACTTGTCCAATACCAGTTGCACGTCAAGCATCGAGCAAGTCTCATGAGCGCGGTCATGTAATGTTAGCCCGGGGCGCTTCATCCCACCATGCCGCAAGATGCCAAGTACACGAGAGAGAGGCGACAACAAGAGCATCAACGCCCACAAAACCATTGTGTTCTACTCGTGCAACCAATCTACGCATAGACACGGCTCTGATACCACTGTTGGGTTCGTAGCATAGAAAACAAAAAAATTCCTACTGCAAGAACGAATAAAACCAAGATCCAATCTAGGAAAAAGCCAAGATATAATCTACTAGATTGTAGCAACGAGATCAGATCTACATACCCTTGTAGATCTCTAAGCGTTAACGAGATTGTACTCGTGGTTGATGTAGTCGATCACTTGCCGATCTCAAGATCGAGTAGAAGATCCCTCCGGTGCTGCAATCGGGCAGCACCTCCGCACTCGGTCACACGTACGGTGTTGATGACGACGTTCCTCTCCCCGTTCCAGTGGGCAGCGGAAGTAGTAGATCCTCCTCGGAATCCCGGCAGCACGAAGGCGTGGTGGCGGTGGTGATGGAGAATTTCTGCAGGGCTTCGCCGTAGTCTTGTAGAAGGGAGGAGGAATAGGGGGTGGTTGGCTAGGGTTTGGGAGAGGGGGGCTGGTGCGGCCAATCATCATTGGTGCGCCCCCTGCCCCTCCCCTCTCATACATATAGGTGGCAGCCCCCAAAGAGTCCAATCCTAGTAGGAATGGGAGTTCCGGTGGAATCCGAGTCCAACTAGGATTGAGGTTGGACTCTTCCCCCTCTCCTCCTTGGGGCACCGGCCTAGGGCAGGTGGAGTCCACCTGGGACTCCACCTCCCTCCCTTGGTCGGCCAAGACCTGGTGGAGTCCTTCCGGGACTCCACCTACCTATGGTGGAAATTCTGGGGGCTATTTGATAAAGAGAGAAGTCCATATTACACCCCTAAACTTGTTCCAAAGTTCAGATAGCAACCCTTATGTTTAGTTTGGTCTAACTTACACCCCTCAACTCTCAATACCGTTCAAGATTCATCCCTACCTTTAACTTGACTGGTTTTGACTCTGGTATTGCCATATGTGGCGCCATGTTACCCTGTAGATAACCATCTTTCTCCACTCACATGTCGTCTTTCCCTCTGTCGCTCTGTCTCGTTCGCATATCTCTCTGGTTTTCTCTGATCGTGCGTGAGAAGCTCCGGCGTGCAGCCGCCGTCCCAATGACTAGCACACCCCTTTCCATTGCACCAGTGCCGCCTGAGCCCAGTGAGCAACACACCAACGCCGCCCGGGCTAGCAATGATCAGCACCGCCTTTGCGTGTTTCGATGTCGAGCCGCCGCTTTCCTGGCCTGAGCACGAAGAAGAGGGGCTCAAAGATCTTATGCAGAAGGTAAGAGAGGCCATGAGAGGTCTTATACGGGCATGGTCGTCGAGCTCGGCACCCGGCTGGATGCGCGGCGGTCGAGCAACGGAGCAAGACTGCAAGAGCGTCCATGACTCCATGCATCTCTGACAGGTACCGCGAGGTCGAACATGTGAACAAGAAGAATAAAAATACATTGCAATTGTCTGCGTCTTTCGTACGGTTCGGTTAAACCTCTAGGGAGGTTGGGCAGTGGTGGGGTGTTGCTCTGTGGTATAGCTTTTTTGTCTGGTGAAGAACAAGGAGATAGCATAGAATCCTGATGGGGAACGATCACATGGTATTAAAACCAGTCAATACCATGGTCAAAACCAGCCACGGTAGACACAGGGGTCGATCATGAACGGTATTAAGAGTTGAGGGGTGTAAGTTAGACCAAATTAAACGTAAGGGTTGTAATCTGAACTTCGTGACAAGTTTGGGGTGTAATATGGACTTCTCTCTTTGATAAAATGCCCCGCTTTACTTTGCCATTTGCCCCAAAAGGTACATTTACTTTGGCATGTATGAAATGCCCTACTTTACATTACCCATTTGCTAAAATTTCCCGTTTGGATGAATTGCTGGTACTAGTTCAAATAATCTTCTCTTAATCTCACTCTAATCGCTAACATGTAGTTACCCCTTTGCCCTTGAGTGGATTAATCCAAACCTTGGCACCCGTACAACTGCATCTCTCTCTCCCGTACGTACACGCAGGTGACGCCTGCGACGACCGGTCGGCCGCCGCGACCAAGTCCCAGCACCGCAGTCTCTTTTCCCTGCCGCGTCCCTCTCCGCACCTCCCTCTGCGTCCCTGTGATAGGGCGACCTCGCTAGGGACCATGGATGGCGGTGGCGGCGCATCCCAGCGACTCGCGGTCCATCTCCTAACAACTGATTCGTGTAGTGGAGAAGGGGACGACACCAAGTCGGCCTTGTCTGCCTCGAGCCTAGCGATCTTGGATGGCAATGGAATTGCTGGTCGTTGGCTCGTTGCCTAAGACTCGGAGAACTCAGATAAGAGAGAAGACTCAAAACTCGAATAGATAAGAGGAGAAAGAATATAGGTAAGGAGAAAAATCAGAGCTGATCAGATCTATCCAACGAATTTTAGAAAATAGTTTTGACACTAGACACAACAACGGCCGTTGGCAAGGTTATCCTACAGGCTGAACTAGTGAGGTACCGTCAACCTGAGCTCTGATACCAACTTGTGACGCCCCAAAACCGGTACCATGAGGATTCCAGCGATCCTGCCGAAATCCGCACGATATCGATCCAGAGACGCCCTCCGACACGACGTGCGCGACGAATCGCACACGTGATGCCAGAGGAATTAACACGAGCGGTAACATTACAACAGGATTACAATAGAGCCCACAAGAAACATATATTACAACAACGACTCCAACGAGTCAAGATACAAATATACAATACAAAGATTCGAATCATACAGAAGATCAAATGCGTCCGAGTACAGACAAGATACAAATTGGACTAAGAGTCCTGAAGATAACCAGTGGCGTCCATAACCCCGCCCAGGCCAAGCCGGAAAGGTAACCTTGCTAACGTCGTCTTCATCGAACATAACTTCATACCTGCCCGGTTATGTCCCAAAGAAGCAGCAATAAGTACGGGTTCGTACTTAACAAGACTTCAAGACGTATAAGCATTCGTCAACCAGTCGTCCTTTGTACTTGAGGCACGCAGGGGACTTAGAGGACGCAAGAAGAACGTCATAGGCAATATGGTGGGGTTAAGCGGCAGCGCGCAAGCACTAAAAACCTATAGAGACACTCTACAACAGTCGTCTAATCAGAGAAGATGAGAGAGCGCATAAACTAACAGTTCTATACTCTGCAAACATAACACAGCCGATGTGTTCCCCCCTCGCAAGGAAGTACTTACAAAGGCACTCACACGGTGGACAAGTTTTATTAGGTAACCATTGTAGTAATGCTATATTACTACGCAAGTTATTATCAAATTATTAACATCAGCATAAAGGTGTAAGTTGTTCTATGATCGAGTTAAACAATTCCAAGTCGTCCATAACCGCGGACACGGCTTATCGATAAGATGTACACCCTGCAGGGGTTGCCCAAATGTAACCATACGCATGTTCGACCCGCTTACGACAGGCGATGTCTCACAACAAGACCGTTCCCAGTTCAACAAGAAAGTCTAGGGGGGCCACCCGACTAGGCTACCCGTATCGAAGTCCGGCCGTACTCCGAAGCGGACTCAGGGTTTGCGTTAACGGCTAGGCGTGCAAACCACACGCTTCGCTAAACGTTCCGCGGGGTACAGTACAGAATATAAACACCCGAAGGCAACACGAAGAAAACACCCGAAGGCAACAGTAAGTAAAGCATGGCATACATGGCATAGGCAAATAAAACCAAGGTTGTGGCCCCCTTTTCAACTGACTTGAGAAAAGGTAATGGGTGAGGGGGGGTCCCAATAATCTTCCCCACGCATGGGTAGAGCGCTCAATCTCGGAACAGATAACAAGAACTCGGGTCCTAGGGGACATTAGCGAGTCAAAGTTCCGATGCTTTCGCAAAGGGGCTCACAGATGCCTCTGCTTACAATTTTAGTTGTTAACAATAAAGTAAGTGTGATTATCTCCAACAAACATATCCAAAAACCATGTGTCATGATTCCCCAATAGATAACCCGATAAGATAACGATAACGGTAACGAGATATAAACAGCACTAGCATGCACTACGACTCGCAAGGCAGACCCGATAACCAAGCAATAGCTGTAGGAGGTGGTGGTGGCAATATGGGCTGCTTGAGGTAACAAGTGGATAGGACACGTGACAAGAACGCAACTCAAGGCTAGCATAAGAGAGAAGGCAAAATAAAATAGGTGAGCGACTCCTGCAGAGACAGGAGTATATGAAATGCTTGCCTGTTAAGGATTGTCGAAGAACATCCGGAGGACTTGTCGTATCTCACACACCACTTCGCGATCCTATCCGGGAAGAAGCAAATGCTACAACAACCAACGGATGCACATCTCAATACTACGACAAAAGAATCAGCATGATCATGATATGATATGCATGACATGGCAAAACATGATGCGGCGACGCAACTTATCCAAATTAAGCGGAGTCGGAACCCCGGACAATCAAGTTAGGTTGAAGTTGCATTTCTACCGACAAAGTTAAGGGTTGTTTAGCATGGCATAACATGGCAGGGGTGAGCTATATCAATATTAAGCGGAGCGAGAAAACCTAGTCGGTGTTCCGAAATACTCCGCATATATGTTAGGTGAACATGCATAACTATCAACGCGCGACATGATGCGAGATGCAAACAGGCATATAGATGGCATATTCATGATCCTTATGTTTTTTTGATCAATTTGGATATATGGTTTGCCCAAATTGGATTTGTAAAAGTGCAAAAACAAATAGTTTGAAAAGCATCTGATTGTGATATTCTGAAAAACGAATTTGAAATTTGGCGGGAGAATTTTTGCACCGGGCTAGAACCTGGCTAGCCACGGTCCATGACAGGTGGGGATGCTAGGCCAGCGAGGCAGAGGTCAAAAAGGTTGGTTTAATGCGCGCCCAGGGGGACTCGAACCTGGCTCTCCACTGGTGAGGAGCAGAGACGCAACCAAAGTGATGTCGAGTAGATTTTGTAAACATACAGGGAACAGACCAGGTGAAGCATCGCTGAATTTAGCTGAAGAAGTGACACTACGAACTGAATTTGACAGCAGCGAGCTCCTGTAGACGCGAAACTGCACAGATTTTAAAGCTTCGTCCACGACGAATATGGGCACCGTTTTGAGCGAAACAAGATATGTTGAGCAAGATGGATGTGCCAAGATTCGAAAGAGACCGGAATGGTTGGAAACGGTGCACGGTGTCGACGTGGAGGCTCGCCGGAAAAGGGACCGACGAAACAGCATCTGACTGAAAAACTGAAGACAGTTTTCTGGACCGATCTTTGGAAGATGATGGCGTCGCCGATACTGCGCCGTTTGAGGTGATTCAAAGATCAAAACAAAGCTGGAGATGGTGTGCATCTACTGGGACAAGAATCTCGAACGGAGGTGGTCTGTGCCGGCGGGGATCTTCGTCGAAAGTTGATACCGTGAAACAAAACCAAAACTGCACCCTTTTGTTTTTCGATTTCAAAACGAACTCGTTCTCCCGTCTCTTTTCTTCCTCGATCCAAGGTGTAGAAGCATGCAGGGGAGAGGAAGAGGAGGTACTGCTCACCCTGGGGTGGTCGGTGACGAGAAGGAGGGGCTGCCGGTGACGAGGACGAAGGGGAGGCCGGGGTAGACGACGGAGGAGGCGTGGACGAGCTCAAGCAGGTGCAGACCTTGCTGTAGCAGTAGGATGAAGGCGGCTTGAAGGAGACTCGTGCACGCGAGGTAGAAGCAGGGTGCAAGGACGGAGAAGCTCACGCCGGTAGTGGTCGATGCGACGCGGTTCGATGTTGTACTTGGCGGCGAAGACCGAGCGGATGATGAACACGGGCGTTCTGGTAGACGTCGGGTTGTGCCGATGACGAGGTACGGGGAGAACCAGGTGGTGTCGAGGACGTCCGCGGCGGAGGCGTGCAGACGACGGAGAACGTGGGCGTCGGGCGGGAGGAAGCGGAGCTTGACGGACGGAGAACGCGCGGATGGCCGGAGCAGCGCCAGCGCGACGACGTCGACCAGATCATGGCGCGCACGGGTCTTACGGCATCGGACACACACGGACACGAGGATATGAAGAACGGAAGCAGAGGAGTGGCGGCTGATGGAAAGGAGTGGAGCTAGGGTTGCAGGGCTAGGGAGGCAACGAGATTTTTATAGAGAGGCGAGTGATGGGATGGACGTCCATCAACAAGAAAGCGACATGCAGTCTTCTGGATGTGCTGCCGTACAATGAAGAAGAAGACAGCAAGGATTCTGTGATTGGAAACTGGATCAGGTGGGCTGCTTCGGTGAGGCTTGGGCCGGGCTGCTCCAGGATGCTTCGTGGAGAAAAGAAAATGGAAGGTGCCAGCCATTGTATTTTCCTGAAGTTGTCACGTATTTGCATAGGAGAGCACACAGAGAAAGATAGAATGGCGGTAAAACAAAGATGGAGGGATATGAAGAAAAACAGGGAAACCCGGCCAACATTTTTCAAACCATATTTTATTAAACTAGTTTGTCCAAAAAAAATTGCAAATATCTTTGTTTTGGGTTTTGTTAAATGAAAAGGAGAGAGGAGGGTTTTATTATATATCCCATATGAGAGGAAAATAAAATAGATACGGTTTATAAAATAATTTTATTTAGTAAAAACATGGATGATATGATGCATGATGCCATGATGATGCACAAAAAGAAAAGAACAAACAAATCTAGTAGGGGTACTACCCGGGGCCGTTACAATCGACACCACTAACAAGGGATCGCGCCCCGAGATCCCACGCCAAGGTACGGGGGAGAGAGGTGAACTATCGGGTCTTCAGGCGACGTGTCGATCTTCTCGACACCACTAACAAGAATTCTTGCTCCATCTTGTTCTCGTCGACACCACTAACAAGAAGTCGTTGTTCCGCTGTCGACGATGCGCTTCAGTTGAAATCCTCCGAAGATTGGACCTTATAGGTGAGGGGCAAAGATCGTCCAACCCACGTCGGAACCTAAGACTCGGAGAACTCAGATAAGAGAGAAGACTCAAAACTCGCAAAGATAAGAGGAGAAAGAATATAGGTAAGGAGAAAAATCAGAGCTAATCAGATCTATCCAACGAATTTTAGAAAATAGTTTTGACACTAGACACAACAACGGCCGTTGGCAAGGTTATCCTACAGGCTGAACTAGTGGGGTACCGTCAACCTGAGCTCTGATACCAACTTGTGACGCCCCAAAACCGGTACCATGAGGATTCCAGCGATCCCGCCGAAATCCGCACGATATCGATCCAGAGACGCCCTCCGACACGACGTGCGCGACGAATCGCACACGTGATGCCAGAGGAATTAACACGAGCGGTAACATTACAACAGGATTACAATAGAGCCCACAAGAAACATATATTACAACAATGACTCCAACGAGTCAAGATACAAATATACAATACAAAGATTCGAATCATACAGAAGATCAAATGCGTCCGAGTACGGACAAGATACAAATTGGACTAAGAGTCCTGAAGATAACCAGTGGCGTCCATAACCCTGCCCAGGCCAAGCCGGAAAGGTAACCTTGCTAACGTCGTCTTCATCGAACATAACTTCATACCTGCCCGGTTATGTCCCAAAGAAGCAGCAATAAGTACGGGTTCGTACTTAATAAGACTTCAAGACGTATAAGCATTCGTCAACCAGTCGTCCTTTGTACTTGAGGCACGCATGGGACTTAGAGGACGCAAGAGGAACGTCATAGGCAATATGGTGGGGTTAAGCGGCAGCGCGCAAGCACTAAAAACCTATAGAGACACTCTACAACAGTCGTCTAATCAGAGAAGATGAGAGAGCGCATAAACTAACAGTTCTATACTCTGCAAACATAACACAGCCGATGTGTTCCCCCCTCGCAAGGAAGTACTTACAAAGGTACTCACACGGTGGACAAGTTTTATTAGGTAACCATTGTAGTAATGCTATATTACTACGCAAGTTATTATCAAATTATTAACATCAGCATAAAGGTGTAAGTTGTTCTATGATCGAGTTAAACAATTCCAAGTCGTCCATAACCGCGGAGACGGCTTATCGATAAGATGTACACCCTGCAGGGGTTGCCCAAATGTAACCATACGCATGTTCGACCCGCTTACGACAGGCGATGTCTCACAACAAGACCGTTCCCAGTTCAACAAGAAAGTCTAGGGGGGCCACCCGACTAAGCTACCCGTATCGAAGTCCGGCCGTACTCCGAAGCGGACTCAGGGTTTGCGTTAACGGCTAGGCGTGCAAACCACACGCTTCGCTAAACGTTCCGCGGGTACGACAGAATATAAACACCCGAAGGCAACAGGAAGTAAACACCCGAAGGCAACAGTAAGTAAAGCATGGCATACATGGCATAGGCAAATAAAACCAAGGTTGTGGCCCCCTTTTCAACTGACTTGAGAAAAGGTAATGGGTGAGGGGGGGTCCCAATAATCTTCTCCACGCATGGGTAGAGCGGTCAATCTCGGAACAGATAACAAGAACTCGGGTCCTAGGGGACATTAGCGAGTCAAAGTTCCGATGCTTTCGCAAAGGGGCTCACAGATGCCTCTGCTTACAATTTTAGTTGTTAACAATAAAGTAAGTGTGATTATCTCCAACAAACATATCTAAAAACCATGTGTCATGATTCCCCAACAGATATCCCGATAAGATAACGATAACGGTAACGAGATATAAACAGCACTAGCATGCACTACGACTCGCAAGGCAGACCCGATAACCAAGCAATAGCTGTAGGAGGTGGTGGTGGCAATATGGGCTGCTTGAGGTAACAAGTGGATAGGACACGTGACAAGAACGCAACTCAAGGCTAGCATAAGAGAGAAGGCAAAATAAAATAGGTGAGCGACTCCTGCAGAGACAGGAGTATAGGAAATGCTTGCCTGTTAAGGATTGTCGAAGAACATCCGGAGGACTTGTCGTATCTCACACACCACTTCGCGATCCTATCCGGGAAGAAGCAAATGCTACAACAACCAATGGATGCACATCTCAATACTACGACAAAAGAATCAGCATGATCATGATATGATATGCATGACATGGCAAAACATGATGCGGCGACGCAACTTATCCAAATTAAGCGGAGTCGGAACCCCGGACAATCAAGTTAGGTTGAAGTTGCATTTCTACCGACAAAGTTAAGGGTTGTTTAGCATGGCATAACATGGCAGGGGTGAGCTATATCAATATTAAGCGGAGCGAGAAAACCTAGTCGGTGTTCCGAAATACTCCGCATATATGTTAGGTGAACATGCATAACTATCAACGCGCGACATGATGCGAGATGCAAACAGGCATATAGATGGCATATTCATGATCCTTATGTTTTTCTGATCAATTTGGATATATGGTTTGCCCAAATTGGATTTGTAAAAGTGCAAGAACAAATAGTTTGAAAAGCATCTGATTGTGATATTCTGAAAAACGAATTTGAAATTTGGCGGGAGAATTTTTGCACCGGGCTAGAACCTGGCTAGCCACAGTCGATGACAGGTGGGGATGCTAGGCCAGCGAGGCAAGTTAGGTTGAAGTTGCATTTCTACCGACAAAGTTAAGGGTTGTTTAGCATGGCATAACATGGCAGGGGTGAGCTATATCAATATTAAGCGGAGCGAGAAAACCTAGTCGGTGTTCCGAAATACTCCGCATATATGTTAGGTGAACATGCATAACTATCAACGCGCGACATGATGCGAGATGCAAACAGGCATATAGATGGCATATTCATGATCCTTATGTTTTTCTGATCAATTTGGATATATGGTTTGCCCAAATTGGATTTGTAAAAGTGCAAGAACAAATAGTTTGAAAAGCATCTGATTGTGATATTCTGAAAAACGAATTTGAAATTTGGCGGGAGAATTTTTGCACCGGGCTAGAACCTGGCTAGCCACAGTCGATGACAGGTGGGGATGCTAGGCCAGCGAGGCAGAGGTCAAAAAGGTTGGTTTAATGCGCGCCCAGGGGGACTCGAACCTGGCTCTCCACTGGTGAGGAGCAGAGACGCAACCAAAGTGCTGTCGAGTAGATTTTGTAAACATACAGGGAACAGACCAGGTGAAGCATCGCTGAATTTAGCTGAAGAAGTGACACTACGAACTGAATTTGACAGCAGCAGGGAGAGGAAGAGGAGGTGCTGCTCACCCTGGGGTGGTCGGTGACGAGAAGGAGGGGCTGCCGGCGACGAGGACGAAGGGGAGGCCGGGGTAGACGACGGAGGAAGCGTGGACGAGCTCAAGCAGGTGCAGACCTTGCTGTAGCAGTAGGATGAAGGCGGCTTGAAGGAGACTCGTGCACGCGAGGTAGAAGCAGGGTGCAAGGACGGAGAAGCTCACGCCGGTAGTGGTCGATGCGACGCGGTTCGATGTTGTACTTGGCGGCGAAGACCGAGCGGACGACGAACACGGGCGTTCTGGTAGACGTCGGGTTGTGCCGATGACGAGGTACGGGGAGAACCAGGCGGTGTCGAGGACGTCCGCGGCGGAGGCGTGCAGACGACGGAGAACGTGGGCGTCGGGCGGGAGGAAGCGGAGCTTGACGGACGGAGAACGCGCGGATGGCCGGAGCAGCGCCAGCGCGACGACGTCGACCAGATCATGGCGCGCACGGGTCTTACGGCATCGGACACACACGGACACGAGGATATGAAGAACGGAAGCAGAGGAGTGGCGGCTGATGGAAAGGAGTGGAGCTAGGGTTGCAGGGCTAGGGAGGCAACGAGATTTTTATAGAGAGGCGAGTGATGGGATGGACGTCCATCAACAAGAAAGCGACATGCAGTCTTCTGGATGTGCTGCCGTACAATGAAGAAGAAGACGGCAAGGATTATGTGATTGGAAACTGGATCAGGTGGGCTGCTTCGGTGAGGCTTGGGCCGGGCTGCTCTAGGATGCTTCGTGGAGAAAAGAAAATGGATGGTGCCAGCCATTGTATTTTCCTGAAGTTGTCACGTATTTGCATAGGAGAGCACACAGAGAAAGATAGAATGGAGGTAAAACAAAGATGGAGGGATATGAAGAAAAACAGGGAAACCCGGCCAACATTTTTCAAACCATATTTTATTAAACTAGTTTGTCCAAAAAAATTGCAAATATCTTTGTTTTGGGTTTTGTTAAATGAAAAGGAGAGAGGAGGGTTTTATTATATATCCCATATGAGAGGAAAATAAAATAGATACGGTTTATAAAATAATTTTATTTAGTAAAAACATGGATGATATGATGCATGATGCCATGATGATGCACAAAAAGAAAAGAACAAACAAATCTAGTAGGGGTACTACCCGGGGCCGTTACATATAACCACCCAATTACGAAGCGGTGTTTGATGTCATCAAAGTATTCCTATGGTGTTAGTGATTAACATGATCTCATGGACGAAGGATTCAGGTTACAATGCATTTGACAGCTACAACAAAATGAACTTTAATGACTTGATCTTATTGCTACGCTTACTATGGGTGTGTGTCCATCATATCATTCTCCTAATGATATGATCTTGTTACTAACAACATCCAATGTTCATGATCAGGAAACCTTGATCATCAATTAATCAACAATCTAGTTAAACGAGAGGCTTACTAGGGACTCCGGTTTGTTTCAAAAACACACATGCATTAATGTTTCCACTTAATGCAATTATAGCATGAAATATAAACATCTATCATAAACACAAAGATATAACAATAACCATTTTATTATTTCCTCTCGGGCATATCTCCAACAATGTCCTATCCACATGTTTATCCTAAGCAGCCCATAATGCCACCACCTCCCACCTATTACCTGTTGTTTGGTTTATCAGGTCTGGCTTGCGAGTCGTACTGCATGCTTAGTACCTTTGTTACATCTGGATATCGTTATTGCTATCGTTATCGTTATCTTATCGGGTTATCTGTTGGGGGATCGTGTCACATGCTACATGGTTATAATCTGTTGGAGAGAATCATGGTTACTTTAGTTGTTATAATTGCTAAGCGGAGTCATCGGTGGGTCATATGCTTTGGATTTGTGATGGCTCAATTGTGTTTCTTGGAAACTTAGGACCCGAGTTCTTGTTATCTGTTTCGAGACTAAGCGGTCTAACCACACGTGGTGATAGTGGGACCCCTCAACACTGTCGGAATCTACAACTTTGTCCAGTGGCCACAACTAGATTGTAACGTTTCCTTTTGGTTGCGTGCGTGCAAGATTGTTACTTCTGTTTACTTTTGGGGAAGCCTTGGAGTGCCTTGTAACCCCTTGTTATTATATGCATGTATAGATGCGGCACACATTGTTAAGAGGTCATCCCCTGGTGGGCTCTGATCCTTCTTAGCCGTGTACGCAATAGCTGGGTCCGTTTCAGAGCTTCGGCCGGACTCTCGACGGGTAACCTTAGGTGGCTTCCTGGACATTGTTGTAGTGAAGGAGAGTACGTGTCGTGATATCCTCCCTTTGCTCGGTTGGATTGATCGTGCGTGTGGGCACTTTTGGGCACCCTTGCAGGGTTAAATATTTTCGAAAAGCCGTGTCCGCGGTTATGAATGACTTGCAACTGTATGACTCGATCATAGAAAACTTACACATGTTGTTCCAATACTAATAACTTGCGTAGTAAGATAGCACAACTTTAATAATGACTGGTTAAAACTTGTCAACCGTGTGAGTGCTTTTGCATTGCTTCTTCGTTATGAGCGAAGGTGATATATGTCTTGGCTGAGTATTGTTTGCTGTAGTATATAGTTAGTTACCTTATGCGCTCTCTTACCTTTTCTAATATACGGAAGTTGTGAGTGTCTCTAGTGCTTGCGCGCTGCCGCTTAACCCCACCATACATCCTTGACGTTCCTTTGCGTCTTCTAAGTCCCATGCGTACCTCACGTACAACGGACGACTAGTTGACAAAGCTTTATACGTCTTGAAGTCTTGTTAAGTACGAACCCATACTTATTGCTGCTTTTGGGATAATACCGGGAAAGTATGAAGACGGGTTCGATCAAGTCGGCGACGTTAGCAAGGTTACCCCTTCCGGCTTGGCCTGGGCCAGGTTGTGACGCCATTGGTTATCTTCAGGACTCTTAGTCCAATTTGTACTCTTGTCCGTACTTGGACGTATTTGGCTTTATGTATGATTTGTATCTTTGTATTATATATTTGTATTCTTGGCTCGTTGGAGTCGTTGTTGTATATAAGTCCTATTGTGGCTTGTTGTAATGATTACTACTTGTGGTTGATTCCACCGGCATCGCGTGTATGTTTCGACGTGCACGAGGTGTTGGTGGGCGTCTCCAAGTCGATACTGCGCGGATTTTGGCCGGATCGCTGGAATCCGCAAAGTACCGGTTTTGGGGTGTCACACAGCATCATCGACATATTATTTTTACATTCAAAGTTTGTTAGTATGTTAGTCGGCAGTTGAAGAACCATTGGAAAATATTTTCCTTTTTGATAGAACATGTCAGGCCGGGAGTTCATGAAGAAGAAACACATATTGGATTAGTTTTTGAATTTTTGATAGTGATACTTAGCGAGAAGGGTAAAATTTTGATTTAAGGTACATTAGTTTTCAACACCCAAAAACACTAAATTAAATTTATAAATATGTTGTGCAGATGTAAATGTCATATTTACCCAAATAAAAGCACGAGAGTACAACCTGGGAGCGAATTGACATTGAAGTTCTTAGACTACCCATAGTGGGAGTAACTTAGATAGTAACATAGATGCCACCTAGGAAAAAACGATGATGAGGCGAGTAATTAAGGAGTAGAGAGACAATTGAGGTAACATAATATGTTACCTTCACATATCGCTTCCTAATGAAAAATGAGTCTAAAGTGTAATATCGTCAGGAGCTTGGTTGATTGTCAGTTGCTACATAATGTACGAAGCTTTAATCTGGTGTGTAAGCAAGTTGCTAAATACTGTACGAAGCTTTAATCTGATGTGTAGGAAGCAAGGAGGAGAAGCAATGGAAACATATATAACTAATTACTACTCCCTCGGATCCATAATAAATGTCAGAAACTTAGTATACTAAGTTAGTAATAAGTGTCGGAAACTTAGTACTCCAATTTCCGACACTTCTATAATAAATTTCCGACACTTAGTACTACAAAAGTTGTACTAACTTAGTACTAAATTTCCGACACTTATTATAGATCGGAGGGAGTAATTGATTTCTTTTCGTATAGAAAGGCAACATATATAGAAAATAGGAAGCATGGTGCTACCGTCGTGGAACATTCGCACGGGTATATCCAATTGAACTAGGAAGCAAATTTAAGCTTTTATGTGTTGGAAGCAGACTGCATTAGAAACAAATTTACTGAATATCAAAGCATAGTAGATGTACCATTTATCCTGGGAAAAGTTGTGGCCGTTCGTCATGCATTACGGTGCTAGTTTAGGGGAATCCCATCAGATGAACCTCGGTCTCCCGCCCACGATTACGGTGCTAGTTTAGGCTGTCGCTCTGCAAAAATGATGGCAGGGGTAGCACATATCCCCATGATTCACACCGCCGATGGATGGTAAATGGATAGGGTGTATACCTGACTCAGTGCTAAAAAAAGTCTCTCGATTAGGCCGGATTATTATCTTCTACAGGTTGGGTATCTAAAAAATATGACTTATTAATAACTCTATGAGGGGGTCATGTCTGCACAGTACAGGGGTAGGAGCAGCGAGAAAACAGAGAAAGTTTTTGCACGATTCAGATCGCACTCGCCAGCCTTGAGCTAGGCGTTGGCCTGCGCTATATATGTTCCTGGCCATGCCGCAGATGATGACGATGCCGTGCTCCACGGCGACAACGGTCGTTGACGACAACGCAGCCGTGCTCGGTGGCGGTGGGAAGATCGACGTTATTGATCCTGAGCCCGGCGCAGCCCATGACGCGGAGCCTTCCCCCGGAGGCCTCGAAGACATCGCACCCGACCTTAGTCACGAAGCGTACGATGAGCGCGTCGTAGAGCGAGATCTTAGCTCGGAGCTCCTCAGGGGAGAGGCCGTAGGAGCAGTCGACGTGGACGAACTCCCGGAGCAGCGCGATCCCCGCGGCGCCGAGCTTCTCGGCGACCAAGACCGTAGGCTTCCCTCGACGGCCCCGAGGCGGATGGGTACTTGCTGCTGGCGGCTTTCTGACCCATTCAGTACCTTACCCTTGTATATGACAGGTAACTCCTTGCCGTTGCGTATTACCAAGAAACTTGTAAGAAATCACTACTCAAACATTTGAGGACAGAAGTTTCCAGGCCATCTCTCATAATCCCTTGTCATAGACGTCGAGGTTTCTCCACTCAACTCATATGCCGGAGAAAACCTAGAGGATGTCTGCAGTGGGCGAACATTCCACGCACCCTGTGAGATTTCATTCTAGGTGCAGCAGTTCATGACAGCAACAGCAACACCTCCTGCAAATTGAAGCAGCAGTACATGGACTGCAAATGGAAGAACGCCTTACAACTCTTGAGCTATGGCATTTGAAGTTTCAGATACTGGTTGTATCTTTTTTGTGAGTAATTTGGCCAGGTTTTGAAGCATTTGTAATTCTGAGTTAATGCTGCCGATGTAGAAATGCTGCATGACCAACAAAAGTTTCAGAGAATGCTCCCAATCGAAAAGCCTATATATGCAAATTCTAGTTGTAACAACCAGCAAGACTAACACCACTATTTTGAATTGGCAACTTAATTTGTTGCTATTAATTGTTACCGAAGTACTGCAATGAATTTATCAGTCAAGTTCTTACCAAGAGAGCCGACTTGCACATCAGCTCCATGTGCAGCTCATGCAGAGACGTCTGAACCTCGTGGCACTCCTTGCTCTTGAGCTCATTCTCGATCGGTCATCAAATCTTCCAGCAGCCTCCTCCTGCACTCTGCTTTCTCATTCAAGAGCGAATAGTACTCTTGCCAGACCTGGCCACACAATCGTGATTGCCCTGCTGGCCTGCTCAACGGTCTCCTGCGCTCCACCCTCACTAACCTCCATCACGGCAGCACCGTCGTCGGCAGACGCCCCCCAACATGGCGGCGGGGGAGGCTTTGGCGGGAGACGGCTCTGCCTGCCGCCGAGAAGAACTTGAGCGGCGCGATCCTATGCCAGGTCATGACGCCCCTCCGGATGTAGTCGGGTGTGTCATGCAACCCTTCGTCGAGCAGTGGGTGCCTCTGAGGAGCTGGTGCAGCTGGTGACAACGAGCAGGACCGCCGTAGAGACCGACGAAGAGGATCTGGAATCCCCCGCAGAGAATAATCCGCTGATGGCCCGACCCCAACAACAACAAAAATCCCTGGTGGGCGTCTGGAAGCGTGTTGAATTTTACCCAAATTTCAATTCTCTTAGATGTCCCACTGCATACAACAATCTTCACAAAAGACCCACTATATACACCATTCTTCACAAAAGTAGAGTAAAAACTCACCACTTACTTTCTTATCCTCACAAAAGTAAAGTAAAAACTCACCACTTACTTTCTAATTTTCTATGTACGTTTATCCTCTAAAGTATGAAATCATCATACGAAAAATCACTTGTTAAATTACATGGAAAAACACTAAATTATTTAAATCTTGTTAAATTTTCAGAAAATTGGATCACATGGAAAAAGTAAAGTTCTACTAAATACGTCATCCAACTCCTCAAATTTATTGCTGAAACAGTCATCCTTGACTAATTAAGCTCTTCAATTTCTTTTAGAATTTCCATCAATTATGATCTATCAAGCTAGATTCAGGAGAAGCATAGCTAGATCTAGTAATGAGCTGGACCCTTGCTGCTGCGACATGTGCTATCCGCCGTGTGCGCAAGATGCTGTTTTGCTCGAGCTACACATGCTAGCAGCTATGGGAGCACGTCCCAACTCTATTTTGCTGTTTGCCGATTTCTTCTTTTTGTCCAAATTGTAGTGGGCGCAAGCTGCTGTTTTGCTCGAGCTGGTTCTTCTTTTTGTCCAAATTGTAGTGGGCGCAAGCTGCTGTTTTGCTCGAGCTGGCCAGCCACTGGAGCTACATGCTAGCAGCCACGTCCCAACTCGATCTATTCTGCTGCTTGCATGTGTCTCTTGTTTTTGTCAAAATTGTTGAGATTTTCCTACCTTGTTAGTCAGCAGTCAGTATCTGTTGCAATCTCTCGCTGCATCGACTCTCGCAGCAACAGCTAGCCTCCATCTCTTCCTCCCTGCTCTACCTCTCCCGGGCGCATCCCCTCCACACCGACCTCCTCCTTCCTGCACGCCCCCTCCCCTCCCCTCTCCCTGTATCTTAGACTTCTGAAGGCGACGTGGCTGCTTGATGGAACCATGGATGTGTTTACCGAATCGCCGCTCTAGCTCGGGCCGCCATTCTGGTGCGCCGTTGTGCCTGATGCATGCCGAGAGGCATCTCCACATGGGTGTTCCATTTGCCGCGCGCAGGCCGAGCCCAGCGCTGCCTACAACTATTGCTGGTGCTGCATCTGAACGTGCCGCTGCTCGCTGCTAGCAGCTCGACGCCAGCCCTGCCTAGCCGTGCCCAGGTAGCAGTGCACCTGCCGTTGACCACACGTGCGCATGCCGGAGCATTGCTGTCGGCTATGATGAGCACTGGTCGCCGCTAAGCTGTTGTGCCCTGCTCACCTCTAAGCTGCCGCCCACGCTAGCGGCCGGTGCGGGCACAGGCGCAGGCGCAGCCGAACGATGCTTCTGACCACGGAACTGCCAAGCGCCCAAGCCGATCCTCCGGCGTCGATCGTCTGCAGTCCGCACGTTACTCGTCCTGGTCCTAGAACTCGTTGTCGTTTGCCATGGCCACCGCCGGCACCATGGCCTCCTCAAGCAAGGCGACGCCGTTCTTATCCGGTTCAAACCCTCTTCCTCCTTGTGGTAGCACACTGATTGTTACTGGCAATGGCGAGCGAGCCGCCACCGGCCGGATGTTTGATCGATCACGCCTTGCGGCCAAACGAATTAATAGGTTTAGTATTAGTAAATATCACGCCTTGCCGTCACGCAGCCGCAGTTGTGAGCCCTTGCCCAGGACATTAGACAGATTCGTTCGACTCGGTCCGGTAGCCTACTCCACCGCGCCGCCGCCGCTCACTCCGGCGGCCGGAGGAAGGCATTAGATTCGTTCGACTCGATCCGATATCCTACTCTGCCACTGCGCTGGCGCTCACTCTGAACGCCGGAGGCAGCCGAGATCAGCAGGCCACAGGAGCCTCGCGGGCGAGACGACCTTGACAACGCGCCGCGGGTCGAGACTGCACAGATCGGCAGGACACATGAGCCTTGCGTAGCAGGCAACCTTGACAAGGCGGCGCGGGCAAACCAGAACATCCCCGAGCAGCCGAGCTCGAGCAGAGCGTAGCACTGTCCGGCTCCGCCGGCCCATCTTCTCCAATGGACGCACAGACCCAACGTCGTTGGCCGGTCTTCGGCAGTGTTGCCCACAATAGTGCGGCGCGTCGCAGAAGACCAATGGAGGAGCTATCGGTCTCACCAATAGCCCAACTACGCTGCTCGATAAAATGCCCCCGGGAAATTCAGCTGTGGATTGGTTATTGATGTCTCCTCTGATCCAACAAAAATTGCAAAACATCTGCAGGTGGAGATAATCAACGTGCAACTAAAGAGGGGTGAGAAGAGGCGGACACAAACATGGAGCTCGCCTATTTGCAATGCATCTTTGCCTAGATGAGTGCGATAGAGACAATGAAATAGAGAGAGATTCAGAGCAAGATTCAGCGCGAGAGATTTTGTGTGTGTCTTCCTTTTAGAAAAGAAAAGTTGGGCGTTTATTTTGACTGCGTGTGCTTCGCGGCTGACCCCAGTTCGTGCGCGTGTGTTTTTGTACGCTCCAAGTTCGGCATTGAGGCGTCAAATAGAGCCGAGCTGTGCTAGCCTAGGCCGAGTTCAGCCATATGGTGCAGGCAGAATAGAGTCATCGGCGCAGCGGGCCTCGAATCATCAACAAATGAGGTGGAAATCACTCTGCATCTTTACCCGAATCTTGCATAAAGCTACTGGAATGGAGCAATATGTGCAACCGTACAGCTAGCCATAAATCAGTTCATTTTGTTGATGTCTGAACTTGGACGATGCAGATGAAATACAAGCGATTTTGGGAACCGAACTAATCAAAATGCATCACATAATCAAGTGTATCTCTTCTACCTGAGATAAAAACTGACCCAGATTTTTGGAGTGGGATATGGAGGAATATGAGGTGAAAACGGATATTTCTTTCCAGATTAAATATTGGATATTTTACTTTCAGATTTTTTTGTTCATGGGTGTACAAGACGGATTCAAAAAAACATATGCTAATGCTAAGCATATATGATTTTGAAACTATTGCAGTGATTTTCACTATTCCACAGTAAAAAAGATAGATCCATCAAGAACTCCCTCAATTTAAATTTGATTGGCGTACGGATTTAACCTATGAATTCATCAAATTTAATGTGGCACCGTAGCAACGCACGGGCTTTGTGCTAGTACCTACCTACTAATAAAGGAAGTAAGGTTTCTCCCCTAATTTTTCGTCCGTTTTTTAATTACTCTTATTTTTCTATAGGAATTACCAGAATTGCCACCGCTTTAGTTAAAAAATACGGTTCACGTCTCTCTGTAGCGTTGCATCATCCGTCGCCAAGGCTGGGCCTGGCCCAATTGCATAGCACGCCCTAGCAATCGCGCGAGTACAAAACTCCTTGCTTTTCTTCCACCCCCGATCAGATCTCGTACAGCTTCATCTCCATCCGGCCGCTACCCATCAATCTTCGCCTAGCAGCGCCTGGTGCACCCTCCACCTTCCCGCGACGAGGCATCCTCAGCCTCTTCGTCAGCGTCGAGCGGCTAGCCCGTATACTCTGCGATGGGAGGATCTTGGAGCTGGGGCCGGCTGTGGACGCGCACGAGGCGCGCCGCCGCCTGCAAGTAGGACGCGTCGCGAGCTCGACGGAGCACGTCACAGGGGACATCCAGGGCGATGGTGACGCCCACGCGCCTCCCTCTCAGGCTGCGTGGTCGGCAAGCACGCAATGTTCCCTGTCAGATTGGTCTATTTGTTTAATGATTTGATCCGGAAAATTTGACGTTCGTTAGAAGGCGGAACGCATCCAGAGTTCAAGAGATCGTGTTCACTACTTATGTTCGATTTTGGTTTCGGTGGTTTGTACGTGCTATCCTGCTGATTGAGTTGGAACAGTGCATAATTTCGGTGCACCGGCAATGTCATCGTAGCTTCCCACCTCTAGATTAGTTTCATGCCATTATCGCTCAGACCTTGGACATGCTAATCTGGATGAGCTCGCGAGAACGTCCTCTGCCATGGTTGTATGAATCAGGAGGTTCAGCACATGGACCAGCAGGCCTCGTCAAAGGTTGTCCACTTCCTGATTTCAGTTAGCTTTGCTGATTGAACGTGCAATTGAGTAATGTAAGTGGTGTCTAATGATTCAGTCTTCATGTTCTTCGCTTTTATGCTGATGGTTTTGCTGAACTTAATTTTGTCTACGCCTGTAGTTAACCGAACTTGATGTTTGTTTGCAGTTAACTGAATTTCGTATCTGTCTGCAGCAATATTAACTGAATTTTATGTGCATCCGCTCCTTCCGTCTCGTGCCTGCCAGCCCGTGGTCGTAAGGTCGTGATGGTCGGAGCGATCCGTCGGAGGGGGGCATAGTATGATGTCGAAGGGGGCCTTTGGAACAGCGGAGTCAGCTGCCGGATGGGAGGCGGACGGAGTAGCCTGAGCCGGTCAGCCGTTTCCTCCTGTGGGAGACGCACGACCTCATTTTGGAGGAGCAGCCAGAGCGGCTCCTCTCCCTTTCCCGCTGTGCGGCGACAGGAGCTGCAGCATCGGCATCCGTGGACGGTTGTCTTTCGCGCGTGAGGAGGAAGGGCGTAGGCTGTTGCTGGTCCCGTGCGTGTTTGGAGTTGAGACGCGGATGGCTGTTGGATATAAACAAGCGGTGGATGGAAGGCGCACCGTGCCTCGCCTTCAGTGAGGCACTGGATCTCTCTCCAGCATTGGCCAGCTCGGCTCACAGTCACCAAGTACGCTTCATCGCAATTACTCGCTGACAGCAGCGCACGACACTGTGGAAGCAACGCGGTTTGTCCCCACCTACGCATGTGTGGTGGCCCAGTGTAATCTCCTTGTGGTTATGTGTCAGTGTGGTGCAGCAGAACAGATGAAAAGTCGGTTTGGACTCCCTGCGAATGTTCTTCCATTAGGACAAGCAACTGGGCGAGGTAAATAAGAAAACTGTACAGATCCGAAAGGAATTTAAAAAATGGCGGGAAATCATTTGTTCTGAATTTTATTTCTTACATTCAATATAGAGTTCGATGACTATCCTGGCGGAAAATCATTTGTACTGAACTTTAAATTTTACATTCAATATGGTTTTGTATTGTCTTTTTTTTGGAGGGGAATCTGTATTGGTTATTTCCAAACTGCATGTCCATGAAGGAGAAAGTATAGATAGATTACAATATTAAGATTTCTTCTGCAATTCTTATTCTAAGACTCTAAGTAGAACTAAGAAAAAGTATTTTGCGTCCTAGATTTATATCAACATCACATGGCAAACGCATTGTTCGTCATTTTATTTTATTTCGTGGTCTAAGTTAAAAGTGTTTGTAACTCATCAGGCTCAATATTGTTTACTGATGTTTGGTATTTCATTCAGTTAACAAATGAATCAACCCACATATATTTCCATATGTACCTTTTCTTCAGAAACGAAGGTTAAGTGTATAAGGTTGCTGTTGTTACGGAAGGAATGGAGGACTGGTATTATTTGTGGATTTCTTAGTTGATCAAGGTATGTCTAGAGTTTTTGTTGTGCAACTTTATGAGACGAATTTTCTTGGTCTACATAGTACTCCACCCATCTAAAAATAGGTCTTGCTTTTATCTAGATACAAATGTAATGAAGATGCATTTTAGTTATAGATATGTCCGTATCTAGAAAAAGTTGAGACACTTATTTTTAGACGGATAGAGTAGCTTGTTTAACTCGAGATATACAGATGACTACTAAGATTATAAAGAATAATAGTTTCGAATCTACGGTCAAAAGTTAATGTTTTCTCTCCCGGTGCAACGCACGGGTATTTTTCCTAGTATCCAATAATTTCTGAGAACACGTTGTCTTATATAGTTTCACCTTTCCTTACAACGTTTTTACTGGTTTATTTACTTTTCGTTCAACCATTTACAACACCCCATTTAATCATTTTGAGATTAGAAAATAATTATTAAGTAATCTTTAGTGGAAGCAAGGGACATTAAGACCCTAACCAGTAGCTTCTCATGGTTCGATACTCTTATTTCGAAACTAGCTACAATTGATCTGTGTTCTTACAGTCATCACTAGACACTTTGTAATGTGAATTACAAGGATATCGAAATATGATACCAGAAATAGAATGATATTGGATCGAGGTTAGCAGGTATAGTGATCAAGAATTTAATCACGAGGATACCAAAAGTCTTACCTTGGGTATATCGTGAAGCAATATGATATATGTTATGTGCATAGCCATAAGTTTTTGTAGTGTTATTTTAGATCCGTATGAAAGGGTTGATATCGTTAAAAGTGGTTGACACCGCAACTTGATGTAATTGAATGTAAATATTATATCTTAATGAAATGGCAGTTGCAATCTAGTTATAATGGAAAAGGATTTGTTAGCACTAATTATGCATTAAGAGTTTTTCCATTGATATATCGTGTATCTAACACGGCAAAATATAGTGCCGCCCTCTATCTGCGCACAAAACTAAATTTTGTGACGTTTGTTACTCCGGTTGGTCAAGACAGTGTGTCCAGCGGCGCCACCAATTCGGTTAGCTAGCTATTTGGCCTGCTCACCGGAGATAAACAATTTGTTTAAACTGGACGTAATTTACGTTAAACTTGATAGAAATTTCATTAAACCAAACCTAATTTATGTAGGGATTCGTAGTATAAAAAACAAAAAATTTCCTACCGCAAGAACGAATAACAAGCCAAGATCTAATCTAGTAGATGGTAGCAACGAGGTGAAGATCATCATACCCTTGAAGATCGCTAAGCATTAACGAGATTAGATCTCGTGGTTGATGTAGTCGATCACTTGCCGCTTGCAAAAGCGCGTAGAAGATCTTGACGGTGCCACAGTCGGGCAGCACCTCCGTACTCGGTCACACGTTCGGTGTTGATGACGACGTCCTTCTCCCCGTTCCAGCGGGCAGCGGATGTAGTAGATCCTCCTCGGAATCCCGCCAGCACGATGGCGTGGTGGCGGTGGTGGTGGAGATCTCCGGCAGGGCTTCGCCTAAGCACCGCGGGAGTAACGGGAGGAGGGGGGTGGCTAGGGTTTGGGGAGAGGGAGCACTTGGGGTGCCCGCCTTGGGTGCCCTTGGGTGGTGCGGCTGAAGTGGTGGCCAGCCCCCTCCCTCTCCCCCTCATTATATATGGGGAATCCCTAAGGGTTTGCCCAAGATTCGAATAAGACCCCAATTCAAAACTTTCCATATGGACGAAACCTAGGGGAAGTGGGACTTCTCCATTTCCTTCTCCCTTGGCCGGCCAAGGAGGTGGAGTCGGACTCCACCTTCCCTCTTGGTTTGCTGGTTAGGGTTGGTGGAGTCCTTCTGGGACTCCACCTTCCATGGTGATTTCTTCCGAAAGGTTCTAGAACATTCTAGCGCCTTCCATAAATGCACCGGATCATTTCCAAACTTGGAAAGTGACTTCCTATATATGAATCTTATTCTCCGGACCATTCCGGAACTCCTCGTGACGTCTTGGATCCCATCCGAGACTCCGAACAACATTCGAACTCCATTCCATATTCCATATCTACTTATAACGACATTAAACCTTAAGTGTGTCACCCTACGGTTCGAGAACTATGCGGACATGTTCGAGACTCCTCTCCGATCAATAACTAATAGCGGGACCTGGAGATCCATAATAGCTCCCACATATTCAACGATGACTTCGTGATCGAAAGAACCATTTACATAAAATAACAATTCCCTTTGTCTCGCGATATTTTACTTATCCGAAGTTTTATCGTCGGTATCTCCATACCTAGTTCAACCTCGTTACCGATAAGTACTCTTTACTCGTACCGTGATATGATATCCCTTGTGAACCAGTCACATGCTTGCAAGCTAATTGGATATCATTCCACCGAGAGGGCCCAGAGTATATGTATCCGTCATTAGGATGGACAAATCCCACTATTGATACAAGTGCCTCAACCCTATACTTTCCGAACACTTAATGCCACCTTTATAACAACCCATTTATACAGTAGTGTTTGGTGTCATCAAAGCATCCATCCGGTGTAGGTGATTAACATGATCTCATGGTCAAAGGATTAAGTTACTATGCATATTAAAGCTTGAAGCATAAAGAACTAAATGACTTAATCATATGCTACGCTTACTATGGGTGTATGTCCATCACATCATTCACCTAATGATATGATCTTGTTATTAATAACATCCAATGTTCATGATCAGGAAACCATGATCATCTATTAATCAACAAGCTAGTTTAACAAGAGGCTTACTAGGGACTCCTTTATGTTTACAAAACACACAAGTATTAATGTTTCCGGTTAATACAATTATAGCATGTGATGTAAACATTTATCATGAACACTAAGATATAACAATAAACATTTTTATTATTGCCTCTTGGGCATATCTCCAACAATTTACATAGTCTAGAAATAAAATATATACCCTAGTTTCCAGCGCCGCCGTCCTCTTCATCGTCAGAGCTGAGGTCGACGAAGATCGGGGACGCCCACAGCTGTTGCGCCCAAGCAGGGACCTCTAGCGGCTGCGACACGTACTGTGGATGCTGCGGCGGTTGCACATCATGCGGAGGAGGTGGGACCATTTGGCCTTCCCATGCCGCATGTGGTGCCGCGTGCGGCGGCAATGGTGGTGGTGGTGGCAGGGAGGCAATGTGCTCCGCCACCATTGCCGAGAGCTGAATGACGTCCTCCAGCCCTAGCTAGGACCACTACGAGTCCTCGTCAGCCTTTGACGCGGCCAGGGCGGTGGCCATGCCCGCCTCCTCATCATAGTCGTCGGGGACGAGCACCTTCATCTTCACAATGGTTGGAGGCACATCCTCCATCTCATCATCCTCCAGCCTCACGTGGTGATTGAGTAGGGAATGTTGCCTCCATGAGGTGGGCTTGGCCTTGAAAGCATGGTCGTCGTGGAGCAGCTTGAGTAGGCATGGTTGGAGCCAGGAGGATTCTACGGCGTGGTCGCTGGGGCGAGTTGTCCGCGTGGGTGGTGCCACAAGAACACCTGTGCATCGACGAATCCTGGGCACAATGCCAACGAGGATGCTCTGGTGTGTCACAGCAACGCGTGGAGCCAGAGCGAGTGGCATCAGAGTGGGGTCTTGTCAGTGAGACACGACGGCAAGGAATCCTACTCACGCTCACTCCGCATGATAGGAAGAGGAAAATCAGGTCATGAAGATGGAAAATTTGTGGTCGATTTTGTCAAAAGAACTGCGCCATCATAGTGTACTAGCGCTGTTAAAAATGCGTGCATTCTGTACAACTTACATTTTCGATGCTATTGTCATATATCTTGGGACGTTAATATTTTTTTGCCTCGTCTCATTAGCTAGGAAAATGCTGGTGCTTAGTTAATTAGCTGAAACCAACCTAAAATGATACAATCGTCAACACTGTATAAAGGCAATCCTGCAACGGAAGTGATGGCCTGCTACAAGGGAGCTTAGCTTATCCACATCTATTTCATCAATAGAGGACACGCATTTCGGCTAAAAGTTCAACTAGATCTATTTCTTCATTAGCCTCGTGCCATGTTGGATAGCACCAAAATGGCTTGGGCACAGGCCACCTGTTAAAGAATTAAAACACAAGTAAGAAATCTGAATTTTGCAACTTGTTACTGAATGCATACTAAATAAACAATACCTGTTCGAGATATGATCGTCAATAGCAACAGTCCTACAGGAAAACCAAAATTGGTATTAGTACTAAAGAATATTGCAAATTGGCAAACCAATCACAAAGGGAATGCAGAAGCACTAACTTGTAGTGCACGGCTAACTTGCATAGCAGCCATATAACTACAAGCATGTCACTTTTTGGATGTTATAGATCATTTTTCAGGTACAATTGAACCCACCTTTCATTTCACCTGATTTTGACAAGAGTAATTAAGTACCGATTTTCTTAGAATACATTTTTTCAAGTAATGTTCAACTGTAACATTTTCCAACATTACATAATCTTGTGAATTTCAAACGCATTATCGAGGCAAGTAAACTCATCAAGCTTTAATATTATGCACATGAAAAACAATTGCATATTGTACAAATTTTAACACAAATGCAAAAAAGCATACCCTTTTGCATCAAACTTCCTCAAGAGTTCCAGAATTATATTCATTGGTAGGTACGGAGTTTCTCCCAAGCCATAGAAGTTCATGCCAATTAAATTCCCAGCAAAATCTATAAGAGGCCCTCCAATCCCAGCCTAGCACAAATGCATATGTAACAAACATGAAGACATTATTTGTAAGCCACACATATGTGGTGACGGATTTAATTACTCATATTCTGATGCAACTGTTTATTTTCACCATACCAAAAAACACAACATACCTTGGTGATTTTGCAAGTAGAGATCACAAGCTCTTTGCAACTAAGCTCACTTGTCTTGTCAGTCACTACCCCACTTGTGGCTATTAATTTACCTGAATTGTGGACACGCCCTACAGCCACTACCTCTCCACAAGGTTTAATTTGCACCTTCTCATTGATTTGTGCTATCCGAGTGCAGCAGAAATCCGTGATAGTGATGACAGCAATGTTATAATTTAGACTATAATATTGCAACGTCCCTGGGATATGTCGATTATCCGGAAGGCAGACAACAATCTGCAATGAGTGATATGTTTAGATTAAACCAGCGTTGTAATGAATAAATAAAATGGGTAATTACACAGCAGAGTAAGAACCTTCAACTTATCATCAACCATGTTTTCGTTGTTAGGAGTTCTAATCAAACTTGCGGAGGTCAAAACTCTTGTTGTGGACATTTTGGATTCTATGACTATGCCTGTGCAAGCAAAACATCTTCTTTTGCCTACAAGAGTAATGAATCACATGATTTACTGACGAAATAGGAAAAAGATACCAAAAGTAGGTGGGGGCTAAGAGGGAATGCAATTACGAATGAATGAAGCCAGTGCCACAACACTCTGAGGCATATTTGAAGCAACTTTTCTTTTGAGTTTGGTTGACACATCTTCACCAAATTCCTCTTCAAAAGTATTAACCAAACACCTGCGGACTGGCCACATCAATAAAGGTTCAGTAGTTGAAGGGTGCTAGAAAGAGCAGTCAAATGTAAAGTGGAAAGGCCACAGAATAGAGCTAACATACAAAATACAAAAGAAATAAACTCACAATCCTCCCAGAGTGGAAAGGGATAACCATTGGACCTCAGCTCAATTTTTTCATCATCACCTGATCATTACAACATAGTAAAGTGACTGATGACACCATGTGTTAATAATAATTAGGAAAACTGAAAGCAACGACTCACCATAAGGAGAAGAATACGGCCATCGGGCATGAAAACGCATACAATTTAATATTTTATCCTTGAGTCCTGGTGCCAAGGGGTAAAACATCAATCAAGGACTGTGACCAACATTCAATACAAAATATTAAAAGTGACCCAACCTGGTTGACATTCTGGATCACAGAGAGTACATATGGAAGGTTTCTGGCCCTTATTATTTTGCTCTCCCCTTGAGCTGCCTATAATGGAGAAGATTGGTGAAGGGGAATGAGGAGAATTTAGAACATGGAAAAGCATTATGATAGAGAGGCGTATATTCTCATATAGCATACCCATGTACTTCGTATGAAATAAGTATGTAGCGCACCACATATATTAGGATGATAATAGGTACAAGCATAAAAGTAAAGAACTAAGTGCATACGGGGATTCTACAAATGGTCATTGAAAATTAACATTGGTGGTGATGGGTTGCTTGATAGCACACTTCTTACCAATCTTAAGGAGTGTGTTTTTCTCACCTTGTGAATCAGACTCATGAGGTATGGGAAATCTTTTGATTGTGATACCAGGTCCTTTCTTAGCACTGCAGCAGAATGGGATAAACTCGTCAGAGTAACAGAGACATCCGCAAACTAACTCACATTCCCTCAGTATTACTACGTCCAATCTTGATTAAGGCCATTACTAATTTTTCCTAAGCATGTGCAGAAAAATAATAAGATCAATTAGGAGAGGGTAAAAAAAGGGCAGAAGAGTGTAAGGAGACACATACATAAGACATTTAGAGTAATCCTTGCTTAGGAGTTAATCTAGTACCTTCTAATAGGACTAGCAGGTTCTAGTATTGTAGGTGCTAGTATGTTCGAGTAGTACTAGTCATATATATATAAGCCTTAGACAGTAGCAAACTCTGGTTAGCAGTAAAAAGCTGTAGAAGGTTAGCAATAAAAAGCTCTAGAAGGCTTTAGAAATCTAGCTGTTGTACCTAGTTTGTATCTCATAAATAGGACTATGCAATACAAGTTGCAGTAGCTTTTGGCAGCCACATATAGGTTACTTCCTACACACTACCTATGAGCTGACAAGACTAACAAGACAATCAGAAATCTTTGGCTCACAAGGAGTATCGAGGGCATACCAGAGCGGGACTCTTTCACTAAACTGCTTCAAGAGTTCAATAATTTTAGTCCTTGGTAAGAATGGAGTCTATTCCTTGGCATAAAAGTTCATCCCAACGAAGTCCCCATTAAAATCAATGAGGGGCCCTCCAACTCCAGTCTAGAAAAAGAATAAAGTGACACTCAACCGAGCACAAGAATTTAGTGATACTGAAGAAAGTTTCTCGAACTGAAAAAGGGAGTAAACACCATTATTTATTTTTGCTATGTACAGAAATTAAAGAGAGAAATCAACAGTGGACGCACCATAGTAATTTGACATGTGGAGACCGCAAGCTCCTCACGATAATCTCCACTTGGATTGTCAGTCAACATTCCATCTGTGGCCATTAATTTTCCTGAGTTGAAGCAACGCCCTACAGCAACTACTTTGCTATGACTCTCGAATTGCCTCTGATTATCTAGACATGCTACTTGAAGAGTATGGAAGCGAGGTATGTTGATAACAGCAAGGTTTTGTGTTGTACATCCCAGAAGTTCCACCATCCCAGCTCAACATTGTTATCTTGAAGGCGCACTTGAATCTGCAATGATAAAGCACGACAACAAGTACACATGTTAAAAAGCAAGCAATAGATCTAGAGCAACAAAAAAAAACCAATTTGGCAGTTCCAACCGTCATGTTGTGAAAGATCTTGCTGTCATCTTCAATAGATCTAACCAAACTTAATGAAGTCAGAAAGCTCGTCATCTTAGTCTCCGGATCGTTTTTGATAATTACGCCCGTACATGCAAAGAACATCCCGTCTCCTGCTGCACAAGATGACATTGTCAATCGATCCTGAACTAGCTAGCGACAATATATTAGATGGAAATATATATCCAAGGCTGATGTGTATAATCATCACCTTCATCGAATGAAGCAAGCGCTGCAACAGTGTTTGCTAAGTTGGACGCGACTCCTTCACTCAGTTCCACCCAGACGCCTTGGCCGGAATCGCTTGAGCTACCGAATTCCTCGATCTTGGAAAGGATTGTCCGGACACGAAGTTCCTTGTTTCAGTAGAGCATTATTATTATTATTAGCTGTATAATATAAATCGATTGTGCGAAACTGAGAATCGGCGAGCGGTTCACCTCCATCGCCTGTGCCAGGCTTTTGTTTTTTTGTACGAGCTTCTGGTGCGCACGCCTCGTCGCTTGTTCTTCATCTCTCCTGCAGCAGCCTATAGGGGCCGGGAGGAACATATCAAGACAAGGGGTTGAGCACTAGCACATGCAGCGCGGATCTAGTCTAGACGGTGAGGGATACCGCGCGCGGTTAAAGAAATCGCAAGAAAAAGGTTCAGAAATCACTCCATCGCGCGCGACCAGAAAGAGGGTTCAACTAATCACCGGACGAAAAGAAAGCTCGTACCTCAAACTCGAATAGCCAAAAAAAAAAAAATCGCGGACAGCGACGAAGAACGGCGGACGTACGCCGGTGAGTGCTGGGGTTGGGAATTGAAGAGTCAGGACACCTCCAGCATCTCGGCGCGACCCATGCATAACGCTACTCTGAATAGATCGATCTGGTCGCAGTCGGTTTAGGTTAGGGCAATGCACTTAGCGGTCCGATGCATGTTGGCCTCCACATCGGCTGTTAAGGATTGATTGACGATCTGCGCTTTAATGGTGACGGAAGTCACCGAACGTTCTAGATTTATTTTTAGAGTTCTTGAAACAAATATGTATGATTTTCGAATTTTTTTAAATACCAGGAGCACCGGTGCCCAAGAGTCAAAGACACTTTTGGCTCTATGCTCCCAATCGTTTGAGAGCCCGGCCATGTGGTTCATCCAGAGATCGCTTTCGCGAGGCCTGCACGCAGGTAGTCATCGCTAGGCTGTTGGTGGAATCGGTTGTTCCTGTGGGACCGGTGTGGTGCGTGTTGGTCTGGCCTTCCAAAAGTGCCCTTGACCAGCAGGCCGGTCCCTTTCTTTATTTACCTTGACCTCTGTGGCTTCGCCATCTTCTTTCCCTACTGGTCACCGCCGCCCCACTAGCTACTACACCGCCGAGCTCCCCTGCTATGCGTGGCTCCCACTGATTTCCTCCTCATCCTTGATAGTCGATGACATGAGGCAGCCACCTGCGTGCCATGCAAGAAGGCGAGGTATAGGCCACACAAGGGGGCGGGGCTTCAATCCGAGGTGAGCTGCCTCCGATTTGTCTTGTGGGGGGTTCGTTGCGGCCTTGGTGCCGCAGCCACGATTCCACGTTTTAGCCCCGCCTCTCATCGTGCTCCCGTCCATCCGCGACCGCCATCATCTCCTGCTTGGTTTCTCAAATCAAGTGAAGACGAGAGGGCGGAGGCGAGCAACTGGTTGAGCGCGGCAGAGCTCGAACCCCCTGGCACTGGAGAGGGTGATTCGTGGTTTATGTTGTGTCTGCCAGATGCGGGCGCAGGCCGGAGAAGCGACTCTAGGTGCGGCCGTAGGCGCACTTGTAGGAGCGGACAGGCCGTAGCGAGTGCCCAGTGACCTGATCGGGTCCTGATCGCAACTTCGGTGATGGTGGATGCCGAGTACACCATCAACTTGAGGCTTCACTGCCCAATCTTCTGGAGCATGTATTGCGACTCGTCGATGCTGGATTTCAATGCCCCCACGGAGAGAGCCAAGCCCCTCACTGCCGCCGCCAAAACCCCCATTGACTCCATCTCCCAACGATTGACCTGGCTCTAGATACCAAATGTTATTCCCTAATATCTTCAACACTCTACTCATATCTTACTCTCAAATCAACACAAGTTTAAGGTTCTAGAGGGTTCTAGCAGGAAGAGTAGGAGATTTAAAGGAGGAAAAAGCTGGCGGAAGAGAGAGTTTCAGAGAGGCGGGTTCACGAGATTCATCTTCGTCGGCATTTTATAGTTGCACGCCGTTAACTTGGGCCCAATGACCAGCCCAAAGTCCATTGCAGCCCATGTCACAATCCATTTCATTACAAGAGAGCATGCCTGCAGCAGTATACACTACGGTTTGATCCAAGATTTCGTCTCGCTTTATTGCTTTATAAATGCCACAACGGTCGATCTTCAGAGAGAATTGCCATCAGTTGAACCTCTCACGTAATGCTTATCTGATCACTTTAGCTCTGTAGATGGATATATGCCAGCCAGGCAAAAGAACTTGTTAGTTGTGGGCACGCCTATCAACTGATCGTGCCGTGTGCGCGTGCGTAGAATGCTGCACCTGCAAATCAGCCAGCGTGTCCATGCATAGCTTGTACATGTACATCTGCGAAATACACTATGATTTGGTTGTTACAAAACAAACTCATCGAACACTACAAAGGAACTAAACTAGCTGCTGAACTTTGGCCACACAAATGATTTCCAGTACAACCTAGTCCTGCCACTAAGTGTTTAGCATGATTGTAACTTTATTTTGAATCAATGCAGTGAGCTCTGTTTTATATAAGAAAAAATGAGCTCTGTTTCACTAGTGGAAAACAGGCCTAATATCGCGGGCCGTAAGACCCTTTTGTCGCGGGCGGCCAGCCGTGACAACGGGAGCGCGACAAAAGGCCCTACCTTTTGTCGCGGGTCGCTTACAACCCGCGACATAAGGTCCACCACGTGGCGGCCACGGGGCGCGCAGGGGACACACCATTTTGTCGCGGGTCGTGTTACGGCCCGCGACAAAAGGCCCTCTACGTGGCGCGCGCAGGACGCTCCTCCTTTAGGGTTTGAGGGGTGCAGCCACCCCCCTCCCGCCACCGCCCCCTTTTATTTTATTTTTTCATTTCAAAATAAAAATTTCATATATTTGAACGCTTCTAGAAGCTGTACACATTCATGCATTATATATAGATCGAGCAAACAAATATTCGAAGCAAAAGTCTATTCGTAGACTCCTTACATATACATGGAGCTCACGACTACCAGAACTAGAGCCCGTCGTCTATTCAAACTATTACACGGGGATCATGACCATTTGCTATTTGGACTAAACCTGCCTTTGTCATCTATAATTTCTCTCATCAGAAGTCCCGCCACTTTCTCCGCAATTCCTAGTAGGTGTTCGCGTGGCTGGAGCTTCTCCCGCATGAACTCGACCTATATAGGAAAATGAGATGAATATGACTATATCAATCTTGATAACGAAATATTGACGATAATAAATTAAAGTTGTGAATGTTATTGCTTACGTTGAATATATTATCGTTCTTCTCAGTGGTTAACATGCGAATGTACTCGCAAACGTAGTATCCATATAGATTCGTCCCCTGTGGCTGCTGGTCGCACGGTACAGGAGTAAATGTTAGCTTCTCTGCGAAGTTACCCTTATTGCGCTTCTTGAAAACTCTCCAAACCCTGCCAGGCAAAAGAATGATTGAATGAGTGTATAATTAATTGATATCTCACGAAAGATATAGCGCGGCAATTAATAATTGAAATTACCTCTGGAGCAACTTCTGCAAGTCAAGGAACCCTTCCAGGCCTCTACTCAATGGGTCCCTTACTTCAACTATTCCCTTATCAACTTGAATGTCTAGCAGAATCCAGTGGAAACTGCACATGTTTATATATATATACGTCATGAATTACACTTAACATCGAGCAAGAAAAATTGAATATGTACAACAGATCAGTAAGACTCTCACCTGTAGTTGTAAGGAAACAGTATTGAATCACAGAAATGTTGCTCCGTTATAAACCTTAGTAGGTTTCCCCCCGTTTCTTCGTCTTTATCCCTTACCGTGTCATGATGTACTTTATCTGGGTCAACAAACCCAATATTAGTTATATTCTTTATTCTGCATTCATCGATCTTCAGTCTGCATAAGAGAGTACATAAGATATAGTGAGTATATGCAATGAACAGGAACAACTGAATGAACAGGAACTTATATGTAGTTAACAACTTACAAGCAATAGCAGCTCATGAGAGATTTGTTGAGGGATTCTAAATTGAATAACTGCCAGAGTTCGGAAATCTCAATATGGAGAACCTCCCTTCGGAAGTAATATGCATCTGGAATATTTGCCACGATGAATGTCGTGTTCTCATTGCACCCATTAAGGTACCACTGATGCAAATTCTGCATATGCGTTGGCAGTTGACGCAGCCGCTCTCTGCTGACCAAGTCAGCCCCGTAGACAAATTTAGGGGCTATATCAGCAATGGGTAGTGCACCATCTTGGGAACCCAGCAATTCCTCCACAGTACAGCCCATTTGAGCCGCTAGCTTCAGGGTTTCTTCCATGTCGATACCACCATGTCCCTAGTACACCGAGGGAACATCTAACACTTTGAGGGGTGGGATCGATTGTTTGGTCTGTTCTCCGAGCTGGGGAACTTTCTTTCTTTTCGTGCTTGTTGTCGTCGCTTGCTTGGCCTTGAGGGGTGCACTGGATTGCTTCCCGGCTACACTTCTAGTTGATGATTTGCTCGTGCTAGCACTATCCTTCTCTTTGCTCTGCTCAATTACCTTCGCAAGTGTGCGTGTATAGTCATCCTTCTTCTCGTGTAAGTCATATTGCGATGGTGTGTTCAAAAAATCAAGAGCATATGCTTTTTGCTTCTCTGTATATGGTGCTGGGGGCTTGGCTTTCTCCTTATGAAAATGCTCATGATTGTGTTTCTTTACAACGGCATCAGTTTCCTCTTCAGTAAGATCGTAAGGACGGGGGGGTGGAACCTTTGGTACTCTTGGGAGGGGCGACAGTCAGCGGACAGGACTCTTGAAACGCTTCCGCTTGGGTGCATGCCGAGTCTTAGTGGGCGCAGGCGGCGGCGCAGGAGATGGAGATGGACTAGGGATGTGGTGGTCATACTCATGGGGTGATGGTGGTGACATGTGACCACTCGGAGGAGGTGATGGTGACCTGCGATCATTTGGAGGAGGTGATGGTGACCTGCGATGACTAGTAGGGGGTACCCAGGATGGAAGCTTGATGTTTTTCTTTTCCCAAAGAATGATTTCTCCCAGTACGTCTCCGAGTGTATCCCGACCATCACCTCCAGCGATTACGAGCCGCAATGACTCCCACGTCGGTACAACTGAATCCACCCCGACACGAGCATAGCCAGCTAGAATCTCATTGCCATGCCATGTTGCCGGCTCACCTTCAGCTCCTAATGCAGGTAAGACATAGCCGACCGCCACCTTAACAGATACGTTCTTGAACACCTCATGGAGATCACAAGGTGTTTGCTCCTTGATTCCATCCACGGGGTCGCCAGGACCGCCATCTATCATCCGTGTAGGCGGGGCCTCCGAGTCGGCCACGCTGCTGCCTCGCCGCTGAGATATGCCGGCGGTATTATCTGGCTCACGCTGTCCTTTAAGTTCATTAATCTGCCGCTGCTGCTGGTCTAGTTGGCGTTGGAACTCAGCCATCCGGTCATTCTGCACCTCCAGCTCGCATTTTTTTGCCCTCGCTCGGCTTCTATAATTCTCCGCGTCGTCCGGAAGCCCAAGCGACCACGGAACACTAGGGCCGAAGCCTCTTGTTCGTCCTCCCTTTTCAGGGTTACCGAGGACAAGCGTCAGCAAGTCTTTCTCTCTATCGGGAGCAAACTTCAGTTTTCCCGCTTTAATATCTGTCGTCACTTGAATCCATTTTTCCCTGGGTATCTTAACCTTGCTGTCACTTTCAACAAGGTTCCCTGTCTTCATGTCATACTCACAGCCATGCCCAAGGAACCAATTTCGAGCCCTAATGTCCCAGTTTTCTCGGATGGGTTCTGGAGTGATCCCATTCCGTTGCATCTCAGCCTCTTGTGCATCCCACTTAGGCATGGCTACGTCGTAGCCCCCTCGCCCCGTATGATGGTGATATAACTTTTCGCTTGCATTCTCCTTGTTTTTCTTTGACAGTGCCACAACATCCTCTGAGCTCTTGTACTTCACAAATTCTTCCCAGTTATGCTCCTGCTTCGATAGATAGCCTTCAAATAATGGAGGCTTCTTCTCGACCTTATAAGTTGCCCATAACCGGTTCTTCCACGCCCGGAAAAGTTCCCCCATCTTCTGAAGAGCCCATTTCTTCACTAGCGCCTTCTGCTTGTCCATCTCAGTCTCCGATTGCAATTGTGGCAAACTGAAATGTGCCATGAGGTCATCAAAAAGCGAGTCTTTGTACCTATCGGCAACCTCACTTTCGGACACCTTCTTGGTCTTGTTCCATTCTCTAATAGTGATCGGGATGCGATCCCTAACCAGAACTCCGCACTGATTTTTAAATTTCGTTGCGACAACTTTGGGTGCCACCGGTTTGCCTTTAGGGGATATAGCTTCAATTGTGAAGTGGTCTTTTTTGGTCAACTTCTTTGCTGGGCCTCGTTTCTCCAACTTATTTTTGGAGGCCTAAGAGAATAAAAATTAATTAATTTATATACATATGTACATATAGAATTCCATTAATGCCTCTAGTGATCGTATATATACCTCGCCGTCACCGGAGCACTCGGCTTCTCCATCACCGGAGCCGTCGGCTTCTCCATCGCCGGAGCCGCGGTCTTCTCCATCACCAGAGCCGCGGTCTTCTCCATCACCGGAGCCGCGGTCTTCTCCATCACCATCGCGGATTATGTCCTCGACTATGTCTTCCTGTTCCAAGTCTCGATGGAATTCGAATGGATCCATTGGTTCTGCAAAATTAAATCGATAAGTATACATGTTTGCGAGAGGGAGAGGGTGTCGGTTGTTTGCGAGAGGGAGAGGGTGTCGGCGTCGGTTGTTTGCGAGAGGGAGAGGGTGTCGGTGTCGGTTGTTTGCGAGAGGGAGAGGGTATCGACGTCGGTTGTTTACGAGAGGGAGAGGGGTGTCGGCGTCGGGTGTTTTGCGAGAGGGAGAGGGGTGTCGGCGACGGGTGTTTTGCGAGAGGGAGAGGGGTGTCGGCGACGGGTGTTTTGCGAGAGGGAGAGGGGTGTCGGCGACGGGTGTTTTGCGAGAGGGAGAGGGGTGTCGGCGTCGGGTGTTTTGCGAGAGGGAGAGGGGTGTCGGTGTCGGGTGTTTTGCGAGAGGGAGAGGGGTGTCGGTGTCGGATGTTTTGCGAGAGGGAGAGGGGTGTCGGCGTCGGGTGTTTTGCGAGAGGGAGAGGGGTGTCGGTGTCGGGTATCGAATTACTAAAACTTAAACTAAAACTAATTACTAAAACTTAAACTTAAACTTAAACTAATTTAACAAAACTTAAAATTAAACTAACTAAATATACTAATTAAACTAAAATTAAACTAAAACTAAACTAAACTAAACTAAAATTAAACTAAACTAAAACTAACTAAACTAAAACTAAACTAAAACTAAAACTAAAACTAAACTAAAACTAAACTAAAATTAAACTAAAATAAAAATAATTAGAAATATCCTAATTAACTATACAAAAAAATCAAAAAAAAAAGCAAAAGAAAAAACGAGGCGGCCGGCCTCTCTGCCGACGCGGCCGGCCTCTCTGTCGTCACGCGCTACCTGCAGAGGCGGTGGTGCCGCCGGAGGTAGAGGCGGCGGTGGCGGCGCCGGAGGCAGAGGCGGCGGTGGAGGCGCCGGGGAGGAGGCCGAGGCGGTGGCGCGCGGCGCCGGAGAGGAGGCAGAGGCGCGGCAGAGGAGGCCCCGAGCCGCGGCGGATCGAGGGCGTCGGTGGCGGCGGCGCGGAGGGCGTCGGTGGCGGCGACGCGGAGGGCGTCCTCGGTGGCGGCGGCGCGGAGGGCGTCGGTGGTGGCGGCGCGGCAGAATTTGGCAGCCTGGCGGCAGGGGCTAGGGTTTCTCCGGGTCGTCGCGGGAGGTGGCTCGCCCCGCGACGCCCGTTGGCTTTTATACAAACCACCCTTTTGTCGCGGGTCGTGGCTCGGCCCGCGACAAAAGGCCCCTCTTTTGTCGCGGGTCGTGCCACCACCCGCGATAAAAGGCTGGGTCTTTTGTCGCGGGTTGAGCCACCACCCGCGACAAAAGGGGGTGGGGGCTGATCCGTGGCATAGTGCATCCAACGGCTCCGGCCGTTTGTATCCAACGGCCTGGAGCCGTTGGACGCGGATCAGCCCCATTTCTGATATTTCCCTCATACCCCTTTTCTGTTTTAAATAAATAAAAACTATTATTTTAATAACTTTTAAATGGTAACTCAAATAGAAATGTTTTATATATGAAAATTGATCAGAAAAATCCAATGAACATGAATATGACATCCATATACCTATTTGCATCTCGCATCATATCAAACGTTGATAGTCGTGTATGTTTTACCCCTAATGATATGCGGAGTATTTCGGACACCGACTAACTTTGATATGTTTCTGTTTCTTTTGAACTGTGCACCGCCGCCGTGCCACACGTAAGGTTTCCCCGTGCCACGTGTCGCCACCGCTTCCACGTGCCTCGCCCCGCCGTCGCCGTCGTGCGACGTGTAGCCGTGGCTTACACGTGCCATGCCCCGCGTGCGCTATATAGAGCGCCGCGTGCGCGCGCAACCACACGTCGCCGCCGCCTCCGCTCATTCATCTCCGGGATGCCACCGCGCCGTCGCGGGTCGTCCGGTTTCCGTGGCGTCCGAGCACGTCCGAGCGGTAGGTTCTACGCCGAGATACGCGCCGGTGGCTTCCGCCTCACCCTCGGCACGTACAACACGTCGGAGCTGGCGGCGCGCGCTTACGATGCGGCGGCGTGGCGATTTCGGCGGCCACGGCGCGACATGAACTTCCCGGATGTTGAATCGCTAGAGGAGGCGGAGTTCCTCGCGCCAGCGCCGTGCCTCGTCGACGACGAGGACCGTTGCCGGCACCGCCAGGTGCAGCGCAGGATCGCCATCGCCGAGCACGATGAGCAGTTGATGCGCCAGTGGAGGGCGCAGTTCCCCAACGACGTCAACAACACCGACGCGTTCTTCACTGACCTCAGGGCACAACGCCGGTCCAACAGGCGCCACCGTCGGGCCGTCGCCGAGTTCGAGCTCGACAACCCGAATACAACTTGGGCCGAAAACGACCCTCGGTGGGACGACATTTGGACGGAGACAACCTCTGACGACGAGTCATTTATCTATTTTAATTGTATTTTCAATAAAGTCGTTATCGGTTGTTTTAGTTTAAATTTAGTTTATAAAGTCGTTATCGGTTGTTTTAGTTCAATAAAGTCGTTGTCGGTTGTTTTCAATAAAGTCGTTGTCGGTGGCTTCATCCTGATGATGAGAAAGTTTCCCGCCACGACGCCGCGCGGGAGGAAAAGGGCGGGAATAAAATTTTATTACGATTGAACTGGAATTAAAGTACATAGCTCAACTGAAAATTAAGATACATGGCCAGATTCGAATGTTCGAGTCATTCAGTCATACTCGTGCCTAGCCCTATAAACGTCGCCACTGTAGTCATCGTAGTCGCCGACGTCGTCGTCGCTGGCATCGGGGTCGCGGTAGTCGAACCTCGGCGGGTGAGCACATAGCTCAACTGAAAATTAAGATACATGGCCAGATTCGAATGTTCGAGTCATTCAGTCATACTCGTGCCTAGCCCTATAAACGCCGCCACTGTAGTCGTCGTAGTCGCCGACGTCGTCGTCGCTGGCATCGGGGTCGCGGTAGTCGAACCTCGGCGGGTGAGCACGCGTGGGCTGGGACTGAGGGTAGCGCAGGAGGGGGCCACGGTAGGCCATGACGCTCTGGAGAGTCTGGCCGCGCCACCATAGCCGCCGGCCGGCCTCGTTGAAGTTCGAAGGAGGCGGGCCATCCTCCTCGTGCCTGGCAAGCGCACTCTCACGCCGATTGATGAAGAAGCTGTCCCAAGTCGGGCTGTAGTCGGGATGCCACTGGGGATTCCTCCGCTGCTCTGGCGTGAGCTCGAAGTAGTAGTGGTTCGTGATGGCCATCTCGCGCGCCACCCCTAGAGGGACAGGAGGGACCGGTACGCCTCCGACGCTCAGCAACCAGCTGGTCGGGACGCGGTAGCCCGGCGGGCAGGGGTAGTTCGAGGCGCAAAGCGCCTCCGCCTCCCGGGGGGTTAGAGATACGATGGAAGCCATGGGAGAGAGTGATGAGGTTTGCAGATATGAGTCTAGATGTGATATGTAAATGGAGGCCAAGCCTACATATATATAGTGAAAAAATGGCGAGAAGACGGAGGCGGGAAGCGGTGGAAAGCGCGGGAAGAAAATAGGTGGGAACGCAGTGGCGCGGGAAACATTCATCCCGGGTGGGGGCTCATACCGGGACAAAAGATGGGGAGCTTTATCTGGGGGAGGCTTATCTGGAAGGGCCTTATCTGGGGGGTGGCTGACGTGCGGGCAACCATTAGTCCCGGCTGGTGGGTGCAACCGGGACTAAAGGTGGTTTTTCTGTCATCTAACAAAATTGTCGGTGGGATAAGGACGCATGGGTAACCTTTAGTACCGGCTGGTGGGTGCAACCGGGACTAAAGGTGGTTTTTCTGTCATCTAACAAAACTGTCGGTGGGATAAGGACGCGTGGGTAACCTTTAGTACCGGCTGATGGGTGCAACCGGGACTAAAGCTGTCGGCAGGATAAGGACGCGTGGGTGGACGCACTGCTCGATCAGATAAAGCATGTAGCGCACGACGCCCTGTCGGAGGAAGAAGACAAAGTAGAAGCGGCGTCGCGCCTATAAAAGGAGCATCGATACGCCATGGCAAGCAGCTCAACAAGCCAAGATGGATGGAGAGTTTCATCCCCATGGATGGAGGAAAGGGTTGGGAAATCTCCTGCTAGCCCGTGAATGACTCCATCTCCTCTAACAGTGTTGGGGAAAGGGTTGGGAAATCTCCCGTGGCGGAACTTCTCGAAGATGCCCTTGGTGCACAAGCCCTATGGCATCTTCGGAAGTTCCGCCTCGGAAAATATTTTCCTGCTAGCCCGTGAAAGACTCCATCTCCTCTAACAGTGTTGGGGAAAGGGTTGGGAAATCTCCCGTGGCAGAACTTCTCGAAGATGCCCTTGGTGCACACGCCCTATGGCATCTTCGGAAGTTCCGCCTCGGAAATTTTTCCTGCAAGCCCGTGAATGACTCCATCTCCTCCAACAGTCTTGGGAACTATGTATGAAGAATACATTATTACATTACAGGTTTAAATATCACCAACATCGCCATCTAGTGCTGTGATTTTTTTCTACGCCGTAGCCATGGAGAATCTTCATCATTTAGCAAGATGCTTGGGTCAATCTTCACCGTGAAGGGCGGAATTTCTTTAAACTTATTATAATCTTCTGACATGTCTGTCTTGTCATCCACTCCCACGATGTTTCTTTTCCCCGAAAGAACTATGTGGCGCTTTGGCTCCTCGGTTGGTGTATTCTTTTGTTGATTTCTTTTTCTCGATTTGCTAGACATGTCCTTCACGTAGAAAACTTGAGCCACCTCGTTGGCTAGGACGAATGGCTCGTCCATGTACGCAAGATTGTTGAGATCCACTGTTGTCATACCGTACTTATCGTCTACCTGTACACCGCTGAGCTTCACCCATTTGCACCGAAACAAAGGAACCTTAAAAGTGGGTCCATAGTCAAGTTCCCATATCTCCTCTATGTACCCATAATATGTGGTGGTCTGCCCATTCTCGTCTTTTGCATCGAAGCGGACACCACTGTTTTGGTTGGTGCTCTTTTTATCTTGGGCGATCGTGTAAAATGTATTCCCATTTATCTCGTACCCTTGGAATGTACATATGTTTGAAGATGGTAACCTTGCCAACAAGTACAGCTGCTCTCCAACAGTGGTGTCACTCATGAGATGTCTTTGCAACCAACTGCCGAAGGTATTCATGTGTTGACGTGTAATCAAGGACTCGGGCTGGCCCGGGCTTATTTCTCGTAAAACATTCTTGTGTTTCTCGATGTACGGAGCCACCAAGCTGGAATTGTATAGAACTGTGTAGTGTGCTTGATTGAAAGAAATCTTGTCCCTGCACACCGTTGCTTTCCTTCTGTCAAGACCCGGATTTAATTCCAGATGCCTATTATGCCATACATCGCAATCCCAGGAATATTGTTTTTGCGAGACATAATAGTTGATATCACAGAACATTATTCATTACAAACCATAATCGTCTTACAACAAGGGATCTCATGATCCAATATTAAAACAACAGTTGATCTACAGATCAACATACAAATCACACAGCGGAAGAAACGTAGTAGCGGTCCATCTATTCCACAGGCAACGCTTGACGTCAGGAGGTAGTCCTAGTTATCGTAGACGTCCTGTTGTCCATCATCCTGGTACTGGTGCTCCTCTTCATAGTACTTTAAAGTACTCGCAAACTAATACTAATAGATTACTAGTAAACTCATTAAGGGTTCTAAGCTCTAGGTTTATTTGCATAAAGCCAATTTTATTTCATCAACACTTAGTATTCAAAAACTTTCCTAAGACTACTCAAGTGGGAACATTAGTGTCATTCCCACAACTCTGTTGAGATCAAGTCAAAGTCATAATTCAAGTCACAAGTCATTTTTAGAAATATCTGACAATGGTAACAGTATGGCCATCCAACTGTACATGACCGCGGACGCAGCTATTCGAATAGTTTAACACTCTACAGAGGTTGTACTCTTGTGCCACAACATTTGATTACATCCGTCAGGGATAGCCCTGAATAATCATAACTCAGTATGCGGATCATCAACCATAACCTTTCAATTACATACCCTAGTATAGGCACCTCCCCTGTGAGCTTGGCCTCCTAGTGATGGCTACCTGCCACCCTAGGAACTGCACAGGGCTTGGGTCGGACATTCATCTCTTTTCACGTCATTTCACATTTCACGGAGGCAGCCTCGGCACAACCCCTATGACGCTTGTTCAGAGGGAACCCATACTAAAATACATAAGTTTCCAGTTAAGCCCTACCCATAATCAGGTGTTGTGGGGGTACTCTAAGGTTGGAATGGTATCGCATCCGAACCCAATCATCAGTTTTTGTCAAATTCACCTTGTTATTCACAAGTCATATTCACCTTCAAATCTTTCAGTAGAATGACTCATCATTCTAAGGTTTTCAAAGTCATTTGTTTCACAAGTTCCCATCTAGAGTAGTCAGTTTTAGTTTTAGCACTAGCAACTAGTCATGAGGGGTGCTAACTAAATTCTAGCTCTCTAGGCTAAATTTGATGCTCTTGGGGTACTCTATACTTAGACCAAAGTTAACTATAAAAATTAAGCCTTGATAGACAAAGTAAAATATTTGCAAGATAAAAACTTGGGCTTGGAAAGGAAAATCCTGAAACATAACATAATATTGCAATGGTGTCTTGCTCTAGTAGAGCTTGCATTAGGGTAGCTTGCAAGAGTATAGCTTGCCTTGATTGGTACAGTGATCAAAATGTTCCTCTTCTTCTTCGTAGAAGACCTCTTCTTCCTCGTAGTCTCCGGTACTAGCGTCTATAAACGAATACGAGGATACAATCACCAAAGAATACTTAAGTAGACTAATTAACCATAGTGGTTCACACAAGATGATCTAGCATCATCACAGTCATCATTCAATATCATACTAGTGTTTTCTTTCTTTAGTTTTTAAAGATGTAATTCTACTACTTGAGAATTACAGGATTTAATACCCACTAGGGTTTCCATTCATTTCCTTTGATAGTAATTTCTTCTTATTGAACATTACTAAGATTTAATTTCCTCCAATGATAAGATATGAGATCATGTTGACCAAAGTCACCACTTCATATTTATCCATTTTGGAAAATGATTTAAATGAGATACTACCTCTCATACAATTTAAATACTACTTTGATTTAATATCCTCAAGTAAGAAATGATGAGACCATGCAACTAAGGTCATCACCTTACTTCACATTACTTGGGAAGATGATTTAAATGAGATGCTACATCTCATAGATTTGAAATTCTAATTTTGAAATAATTTAAATGGGCTAGAAATGACTACATAGTCATTATTTGACTCTAGCCCATGATCCTTTGAAACAACCCTGGCATATTTTTACATAATCAAATAGAGGGTTTGAAATGTGAATTATGAGAATTGGAAACACATCAAAATTCATTATGGTTGATTTTATAAAATTGTTTGAATTTGGAAAAGTTAATGCCTTGTCATTTTTGTTGTAAGTGATCTACAATGAACTAGGGTTTGGGACCAGTGGGGTTGGCTAGATAATTTCATTAGCTTTGACACAAAATTGGGTTCACTCAAATTGGATTTCTGGATTTTGTTTTATTCAGATTTTGGCAGAGCATCAGTATGCAATTTGAATTAAACAGAAAAACAGAATTCAAATTACTGGGCTTAGGCGGGAAACGATACTGGGCCAGAGAGAGAAAGAAAAGCAGGCCGGCCCAACTGCGCGTCTCGCACGCGTGGGCTCCCTGACAGGTGGGGTCTACGCGTCAGTCTCTTTTCAAACCCGAAACGGTAAGTTTGAAACTGAGCCGCACGATTAGAATCAGATCGCACGGCCCAGAGTCATCGTCGACAGCGACGAGAGGGAAGCCTGGGTGCGGCGAGCCTAGGGAGTTGGCGACTCACCGGAGGTCCGGCGATCGTCGGCGTTGATGCAGGGTGAGGTTGCGGACGACGGCGAGTCTCCTGGTACCGGCGGCGTCTCCTGGGGTGGCTCCTGGCGTCGTCTTCGTCTACGGCGGCTCCGCAGCACTCCGGCGAGAAATTGGATGGCTACTGGCTAAATTGGAATGTGGCTGTGCTCGAGGAGGGGTTCTGAGATGAGAGGAGGCGACTGGTGTGGAGGTTGAGCACGGGGGAGTGCTCCTTTTATAGGGGCGACGAGGTGCCGAGGCGCACGGGGCAGGTCGACCATGGCGACGCCGGTCTGAGCCGCGAATGGGCAAGGTAAGGACGCAGGACTGTTCCCTAGGTCATAGCGGTCACGACGCGCGTCACGGCGTTGAAAATGGGGCACGGGAGTGTCGTCAGCATCGTGGCGACCTTGCAGTCCCGAGGCGGATGACGTCGATGAGATCGACGGCGACAAGGCTCTCCGGCGCGAACGGTCGTGTCTGGGAGGTACATGGCATCATGGTGAGTGGGTGTGAGCGAGGAGAGGACGGGAGGAGGTCAGCAACGACGGGGGCAGGCGACGCTCTAGCGCGTCCAGGGACGTCACCATGCGCATCTGGCGCGTTCTGGGCGTCCTGGGCGCGTCGCGTCCTGGCCAATGTGCTTCTCTCCTTGGCCAATGGCTGGCACGAGCGTGTTCAGTAGAGCAAGGCCAACCTCCAGGACAAGGTGAGATCATCAAGAGAGGAGTGGAGAGAGGGGTGACATGGGGAGTGGCAGGAGTGATTGGCATGGGCATGTTCTGGTCAAAGACAAGAGGAGGCAGAGGCTGGCACTGATGCCAAGGGGTGTGCTAGGGTTTCAGGGATGCAGAGGTGGTCAGGGTTGGACTTGGTCCACCGATTTTTTTCAGCATGGGCTCATATCTATACCCTGCCTGCAAGGTGTTTGTGGAAATGGCCGCAAGAAATTTTATTTCGAATTTTGCCAAACTATTTTATGGGGGTGATTCAAATAATGTTTGGCACCTAGTGATGGCCTTGGTTTGAAATTTGGAGGTGGTTTGGTGAAATTCAAATTTGGGAGGATCTATAATCTGTTTCAAAGTTGCAACTTTGAAAGCTTAAAATAAGAATTTGAAAATGAATCTGCAAGGTTGGTCAACACTAGTGTGATCACCTTGATGAGTTCTTGGATGGGGAGCAAAGAGTTGAGAAAGTTTGGTTTAGAAATTAATAACCACAGGGGTTCAAAGTAGGCATCAGGTTAAAAATTGTCACAAGTGACCATTATCATATGTGACTTGCATTTTTCATTTTTCTTTTGATTTGATTTTCTTTTCACCTTGGTTTTGGTTTGGTGAGTACTATGTTGGGTTTCTTGATGTTTTCAAACCATCCAAGCAAAGTAGATATGGCATAGGCTAGAATTTGCAAATTGGCCAAATGCTCACATAAAACTTTACTTTTATTTGATTTTTTGTTCTTTGTGCCTCTTTGATTTTGAAAAGGGGTAGGGTTTAGGGTTTAGAAACATTTTCAATACTTCAAGCAAACAATCATGGCAAAAATCCAATCATACATGCTTGAACACTATGCACATAAAGCAATTCAATTTAAGTTTTTGTTGGCTCCAAATTTTGGAAAAAGGGAATTGGTCTTCTTCATTGTTTTGAAATTTTGCGGTGTTACACCTTCCTAGTGTGCCTTTTCCAGTCAGCCTCCCCTCATACCGAGATTCAGGAACGCCAATCGGCTTAAGGTCAGGAAGAAAGTCAACACAAAACTCAATGACCTCCTTAGTTCCGTAGCCCTTTGAGATACTTCCTTCCGGCCTAGCTCGGTTATGAACATATTTCTTTAAGACTCCCATGAACCTCTCGAAGGGGAACATATTGTGTTGAAATACAGGACCGAGAATTCTAATCTCTTCAACTAGGTGAACGAGGAGGTGCGTCATAATATTGAAGAAGGATGGTGGGAACCACATCATCCTGTAACCCTGGCAAAGTTTCTGGATCCATTACCTTCTGAGAAATTGCGTTGAGGAATGCACATATCTTCACAATGGCTAGTCGAACATTTTCTGGTAGAAGTCCCCTCAATGCAACCGGAAGCAATTGTGTCATAAGCACGTGGCAGTCATGGGACTTTAGGTTCTGGAATTTTTTCTCCTTCATATTTACTATTCCCTTTATATTCGACGAGAAACCAGACGGAACCTTGATACTGAATAGGGCTTCAAAAAAGATCTCCTTCTATTGTTTGGTAAGAGCGTAGCTGGCAGGCCCTTCAAACTGCCCTGGATGATTGCCGTTTCATCCTTTATGACGTTCCTGGTCCTCCCGTGCTTCTGTTGTATCTTTTGTCTTCCCATACACGCCTAGAAAACCTAGAATATTCACACAAAGATTCTTGGTCAGGTGCATCACGTCGATTGCAGAGTGGACTTCCAGGACATTCCAATAATCTAGATCCCAAAAAATAGATTTCTTCTTCCACATGGGTGCGTGTCCGTCATCGTCTTTCGGAACAGGTCGACTGCCTGGACCCTTTCCAAAGATAACATTTAAATCCTTGACCATGTCAAATACATCAGCACCACTACGGGGGACAGGCTTCGGACTGTGTTCTGCCTCGCCATTGAAATGCTTGCCTATTTTCCTTAAGGCATGCTTGCGCGGAAGGAAACGGCGATTGTACGGGTACACATTTTGGCTACTTTTTCCCAAATATTTACTTTCAGTCTCATCTAAACAGTGTGTGCATGCATTGTATCCCTTGTTCGTCTGTCCTGAAATGTTACTAAGAGCAGGCCAATCATTGATGGTTACGAATAGCAACGCTCGTAGGTCAAATTCTTGCTCGGTGTGCTCATCCCACACACGTACACCTGGTTCGTCCCACAACTCCAAAAGTTCATCAACTAATGGCCTTAGGTACACATCAATGTCGTTGCCGGGTTGCTTTGGGCCTTGGATAAGCACTGGCATCATAATGAACTTCCGCTTCATGCACAACCAAGGAGGAAGGTTGTAGATACATAGAGTCACGGGCCAGGTGCTGTGACTGCAGCTCTGCTCCCCAAAAGGATTCATGCCATTTGTACTTAGACCAAACCATAAGTTCCTTGCCTCACCTGCAAAATCCGGGAACTCTCTCCCGATGTTTCTCCACTGCCGACCATCAGCGGGGTGCCTCAACATCGCGTCTTTCTTACGTTCTTCCACGTGCCATCGCAACAACTTGGCATGCTCTTTGTTTCTGAACAAACGTTTCAACCGTGGTATTATGGGAGCATACCACATCACCTTCGCAGGAACCCTCTTCCTGGGTGGCTCGCCCTCAACATCACCAGGGTTATCTCTTCTGATCTTATACCGCAATGCACCGCATATCGGGCATTTGTTCAAATTCTCGTACTTCTCACCGCGGTAGAGGATACAGTCATTAATGCATGCATGTATCTTCTGCACATCTAATCCTAGAGGGCAGACAAGCTTCTTTGCTTCATACGTACTGACGGGCAATTCGTTATTTCTTGGAAGCAGCTTCTTCAATATTATCAGCAATTTTTCAAATCCCGAGTCAGTCACACCGGCCTCTGCCTTCCATTTCAGCAATTCCAATACGCTACCTAGCTTTCTCTGCCCATCTTCACAACCTGGGTACAACAATTTGTGGTGGTCCTCTAACATCTTGTCGAACTGCAACCTCTCCTTATCTGTGCCACAGTCTCTCCTTGCATCAGAAATGGCCCGACGAAGATCATCATCAACAGGATTATCTGGTGCCCGTTCTTCACCTCCTTCTTCTTCATTGTCTTCCATTGCGGTATCATCGTATTCAGAGAACATAGATCGGTACTGGTCATCGTTATCTTCTTCTTCATCGCCGTCTTCCATCATAACCCCTTCTTCTCCGTGCTTGCTCCAAACATTATAGCGCGGCATGAATCCGAACCGAAGCAGGTGGATCTTAATGTCTCTTGAGCAAGAGTAATCCTTCTCATTCTTACATTTCAGACATGGACAGCACATAAAACCTTGCTTCGACTTGTTGGCCTCGGCCACAAGCAGGAAAGAATTCACGCCCTCTCTGAAAGCGGGAGCACATCGGTTACCGTACATCCATGGATGACTCATCTGCATCATAGGTACAATTATGTATCAGATGCAATCACCTTGCTAAAATTAGTATTGCACGGACTATGTATACAAGGAAATAGTTGTTAACCTTTTAGGATCAAAAAGAGGATAAATCTTATCAAATAAAATCAAGTGGCATCCCTCACAAGTATTTCATCAAACACCTCTTGTGCACATGAAGAAAAAAATGCTAGCATAAACCTCCACTTTTCACCACCAAGGAAAAAATGTAGGGAGGTGGGGGGGGCTGGCTGTGTGTATATATAGGGCTGGCCCTTTTGTCGCGGGTCGTACCACGACCCGCGACAAAAGGGGTGCCAGCAGGCGGCGCCAAGCCTCAGACCCCTTTTGTCGCGGGTAGTGGTACGGCCCGCGACAAAAGGCCGCGACAAAAGGCCCGGACCGCTCCAAAGGGTTTCGGGGCGACGTGGCCAGGCCATTTGTCGCGGGCCTAGACGCGCCCGCGAGAAAAGGCTCTCACGAAAGCCCTATTTTCCACTAGTGTTTGATCCTCAAAATAATACAACCACTAGTAGAAAACATGCCTTTCGTCAGGCCCTTTTGGTCCCGGCCGTGTCTTGGGCCGGGACTAAAGGCTTGGCCACGTCGCCCCGAATCCGCCTAATCGTACGGCACTCATTGGTCCCAGTTTGTTAGGACCCATTTGTCCCGGTTTGGGGCCCAAACCGGGACTAAATGGTTTTGCGGCCCGCTGCGCCTGCGGTACCCCTTTTAGTCCTGGCTAGTGAGACGAGCCAGGACTTAAAGTCAAACGGTTCGTTCCCCCCGCGGATGCCGATCGTCACGTCGCCATTACTGGCTTCAAAATCGAGCGTCACACGTCGGAATCTGGGCCGCCGGCACAGGCGGCCAGCCACGGGAATTGATCACCCGGTGGCTGGCTTGTTCATCTTCATCTTCCTCTCCTTTATATGCCTCACATCTTCTCCACCATTGCCACACACATTCTTCACATCTCCATCTCATCACCTGTACCAAGAAGCTCTCTCTCCGTCGATGTTTTGGCCACAATGGAGCACCTCGCGCGCGGCTCAGCTCCTCCATCTCGGATATACCACCTCATGGCCGAAGGGATGTCTTTGAAGATCACGGTCACTCTCTGTGCAAGAAGGGTGGAGAAGTGGATCCGCGCCGTCAATAGGGACTACCTCGACAACGCACCAATCAAGTGCGTTGGCTTGGACTGCTAGTTCACCAACCCTCGCGAGAGTGATCAGCGCGCCGCCATCCTTCAACTCTCGGTGGCGTGCGAGAATTTGGTATTCCAGATTTGTCAGGCTGATGAAGTGCCACAAGTTCTCAAGGAGTTCTTGCAGGACGATACCATCAAATTATTTGGCGTGGCTATCAGCAAGGATGTGGAAATGCTGAGTCCCTACGGTATTCATATTACTTCTGCGTTCGCCCTCCAGAAGATACTCCCGAATCCCACCAACAATCCAATTTCGAGTCTATATGATCTGGCGAATTCTATCATTGGGACAAATCTTGAGAATAAGAAGAGGAAGAAGTACAAGAAGAAGGACTCCGCGGAATAAAAAAAAAGATGAACTGATATTTGGGTGGGCCAATGTTCCATTGAGCTACGAGCAAGTGCGCTATGCCGCTCTGGACGCTCGTCTAGGCTTCGAGATGGCTAGGAGTTATTGGAAGCTAGTTGGCTACAATAGCCATGTTGATCGTCTCAACATTTGAAGAACTATGCGTATGAACTATGTGTCTTTCTATCGAACTATGTGTATCGAACTATGTGTCTTTCTATCGAACTATGTGTATCAAACTATGTGTCTTTCTATCGAACTATGTGTATGAACTATGTGTCTTTCTATCGAACTATGTGTATCGAACTATGTGTCTTTCTATCGAAATATGTGTATCGAACTATGTGGATGAACTAACCCTAACCCTAACCTCCAACAGCAGCATCTCTATCTGTGACTGCGGCAAATCTGATCAGGGTTGTTCCCATAGCACAAGACCAAGGTCGTGAGCTGCTCCGTACCTGAAGACCATGGTCACGTAGATGGAGGCCAATGGTGGCCACCGTGCCGAGGAAGTCACCATCTTCAGGTTCAGGAGTGAGCGATGCCACCGCCCAGTCATCAGCGAAGAGGGGGAAGTCGCCTCCAAGGAAGACATGGCTACGCTGGGTGCGAAGGGGTCCAGGAGGGATCACCTGCATGCCAGCAGGAACATGGGGGTAGGATCTATTGGGTAGTTCGCCATTGGTGAGGGAGGAGGGGGGTCTCAGATACGTGTGATGGGGTAGATTGCAACAGAGGGGAAATCGGAGCAGTAGGGTTTCTCTATGGAATATATGGTGGATCACGTGAGTTTGCTACAGAAGTTTGTTTGATCCTATAAATTGGGGAATGTTACGCTTGGATAAACATGCACGCAGGATATGTCCATATCTGTAACAACCACTATATCTCATCTGGTTTTGGCATTCTAGGATCTGGTGATCGTATGCTAGGCATCTGGTACAGTTCCTAGAAATGATGGGAGGTTGATTGTTTGGCCTTGAAGGTCCATTAACCGGGTCCATCTGAGGGATATCCCTTAATTGAATTGGAGGAGAAACGTTGTGTAGATGACATATTTGAATTATTATCATTAGTAGGTGATGGCGTGTACTCGGCGTATGCGGACACGCTGTTGGGGAACCCCAAGAGGAAGGTATGATGAGAACAACAGCAAGTTTTCCCTCCGTAAGAAACCAAGGTTTAATCGACCAGTAGGAGAAAGGCGTGACTTCTGAAGGTGTTGCTGGCAGACTAGTGGCAGGGCGCACTACCGGCGTCAGCAACAACGTGGAACCTGCACACAACACAACCAAAATACTTTGCCCCAACTTACAGTGAGGTTGTCAATCTCACCGGTTGGCTGAACACAAAGGATTAGACGTATCGAATAGAAGGAGATGTTTGCAGTAATTAAAGAGAACAAGAATTGCAGTAAGTAACAAAACAGAATTGCAATTGAATTTATCAGTAAAGAAAATAGGATCGGGGTCCATAGTTCACTAGAGGTGTCTCTCCATAAAGAAATATCATGATGTGTGAACAAATTACAGCTGGGCAATTGATAAAATATCGATCAATACATGACAAGATGATTACTATGAGATTTGATATGGGCATTACAACATAATACATAGACCGTAATCTAACTGCGTCTATGACTAATAATCCACCTTTAGGTTATCGTCCGAACCTCTTCCAGTATTAAGTTGCAAGCAACAGATAATTGCATTAAGTATTGTGTGTAATGTAAACAATAGAATTACCCTCGGATAAAACATTGTTGTTTTCTCCCTAGTAGAAACATTACATCTACAACCTTAGAAGTTATAAGGTCACTCTCCCAGGAAACTAGAGGCACGAACCTACTATCGAGCATAAATACCCTCTCTTGGAGTCACAAGTATCCACCTGGCCAGAGTTTCTACTAGCAACGGAGAGCATGCAAGATCAAAAATAACATATAACATGAATATATAATCAATCTCAACATAGTATTCAACATTCATCGGATCCTAGCAAACCAAACATATAGGATTACATAAAGATGATCTTGATCATGTAGGGAAGCTCACAAGATCGATGCATGAAGCACAAGATGGAGAAGACAACCATCTAGCTACTGCTATGGACCCATAGTCCAGGGATCAACTACTCACGCATCACTTCGGAGACGGGCATGGCGATGTAGATGCCTCCGGCGATAATTTCCCCCTCCGGCAGGATGCATGGCGATGTGCATGGGCCCTCCGGCGATAATTTCGTGGATGGAGGCTCGGGTATCCAAGGTTTTCCCGAGAAGATGTATAAATAGGCGGATGATTGAGGTCGGTTGGGTGTCTGCTGGGCCCAGACCACCCCTAGGTGCGGGCCAGGTCCAGTCCGCGCCTAGGGTAGGTCTGGCCGACCTGCTGCGTCTCTTCGACCCCCCTTCGGACTTTGTCTTCATTTCAGTAAAATATTGACTTCGGCTTTTGTTTCGTCCAATTCCGAGAATATTTCCAATAAAACTTTTCTGAAATACAAAAACAGCATCAAACATGGAACTGGCACTGTGGCATCTTGTTAATAGGTTAGTGCCAGAAATCATATAAAAGTGCAACGAAGTGTAAGCAAAACATATATGAATTGGTGTAAAACAAGCATGAAGTATAAAAAATTATAGATACGTTTGAGACGTATCAGCAGGTACATTGGACTTCCGGATACGATACTGGTGAACTTCCTCCATAGTATTAATTGTACCAGAGTCAGATTGACGTTGATAATGCATGGGATTAAAATTAAGATCCACAACATGATAAACATTAGTATGTGATCTGCGATAAATACCTGCATGCCGAGGGCTAGGCATTCTTGAAGATTTGTGTTGAACAACAGTCCGCTCGTGATCTTGTTCCTTGTACCAGATCTGTTCTTCTCTTCTCCAATTCGGACCACCATTGCTCCATAAATGGAAGTAGCAAATAAAATCTTTGCAAATGTCACCAGATGTGAGATCTAGTCGGAGGGCCACAGAGGATGAGTCTTCGAGGTGATCCATGGAGGAAGATCGTCGGCTAGGCTATGGCTAGGGGTGGTGGATTGGGAGATTGCCATGAGAGTAGCCTAGAGGTGGAGGTGGAGGTGGGGAGATCGCCATATTGCTGGTAGCACATCCAATTACTTTAAAGTTATTAATTATGCCATACTATAAGAATAATTTATTTATTATTTGATAATAATAATAAAATATTAATGAAAGTTAACTTATTTCATATTCAAATTCTTCACATTTTTCTAACAATAATGGATATATTATTTGTCCAATTGTGATTTACAGTTTAAAGTAATTAATTATGAAATATTACATGAATAATGCATATATTATTTGATAATAATAATAAAATATGAATAAAATTTAAATTATTTCATATGAAAATTCTTCAGATTTTTCTAATAATAATGGATATATTATTTTTCCAATTGCGATTTACAGATTTAAAGTTATTAATTATGCCATATTATATGAATAATGCATATATTATTTGATAATAAAAATAGAGTATGAATACAAGTGAAATTATTTCATATTCAAATTCTTCACATTTTTCTAATAATAATGGATATATTATTTGTCCAATTGCGATTTACAGATTTAAAGTTATTAATTATGCCATATTATATGAATAATGCATTTATTACTTGATAATAATAATAAAATATGATTGAAAGTTAAATTATTTGATATTCAAATTCTTCACATTTTTCTAATAATAATGGATATATTATTTGTCCAATTGCGATTTACAGATTTAAAGTTATTAATTATGCCATATTATATGAATAATGCATTTATAATTTGATAATAATAATAAAATATGAATGAAAGTTCAATTATTTCATATTCAAATTCTTCACATTTTTCTAATAATAGTGGATATATATTATTTGTCCAATTGCGATTTACAGATTTAATGTTTTAATTATGCCATATTATATGAATAATGCATATATTATTTGATAATAATAATAATAAATAATTTTATTACTTATTTTACTTTCATTGGAATTCATTATGATATTATTAATTATTGTTTATTTAAATAATTGTTTTCAGTTTCAAAAAATTTAAAAGTGTGACACAATGGTATAAGATTTGATATAATTGACATAGTAGTATTTACAACAAGGTACAATCACACTCGCGGGAGCACATCAGGAAAGAACTAAGGAGTTAAGCGTGCTGAGAGCATCTCCACCAGCGCCCCCATAGCGGCCCCGATAGCGATTTGGGGGCCGGCGTTGGTTTTGGGCTCGCACCGATGCGCCCCAAACAACGCCGGCTAATTTTCGAGCCTAATAGAATCGTCGGCATCCCCGTGCCGGCCCCTTGTCGAAGGGCGCGAATCGGGCGCGCCGGCGCCTCGTGGCACGACGGTTTTCGCGGGTGGGGCGCCTTGTCAACGAGAGTACGCGACGGTTCGCATCGGCCGCGACGCGGGAAGGTTGGTCGTCGGCGTTTAATGGTCTCCCGCGTGGAAACCGATGCAGCAACGAGGGCGGAGAGTGGCCATGCGGCGTCCAGTTGCCTACGTCGCCTTAAATGCGGGCAGTTGCAACCACTATTTAGTACGTACGCCGTCCACCATCGTGGTGCTATCCTCTCATCTTCACCACCGCCGCCGCGCCATTCTCTCCTCTCCACCTGAAAAATGCCGCGCCGTCTTAAGACGACCTACTCCATGCTTGGCCTCAATGGCCGCGCGCTGCCACCACCGCCACCACCGTAGCCAGAGCCGGATCCCGACGCGGACAGCTCCGACGACGCCGCAGACCCAAGGTTCGCGGCGTGGCACGAGGCCTACATCGCAGATGCGGAAGCTGAGGGAGCAGAGGAGGCGGCGCAGTGGGGCGAGCAGCCACAGGCACCCCCCGACCCGGAGCAGGCGGCGATCCTGACGTCATTGAACGCGCAGCGGTTCCGAAGGTTGAAGGAGGAGCAGCGCGAGTTCATCAACGACTCTAACCTCGAGCACGCCCTCGAGATCTCGCGCCAGCGAGCGGCCACGGAGAAGGCGGGACGCCTCCTGGTGGAGGTGGAGCGACAGAAGCTCTACGACCTCAACGCTCATCGCCACTACAAGGCGTTCGCCCGCGAGCAAGCGAGGCGCGCCGAGAATGAGGCTTCTCGCCAAAGGCTGGCAGCGTGGGCACAACGCCGCCGGCAAACGCCTGCGACGCCAGCCGCGATGCTCCACCGTCAGATGCGCGAAGCAAGGGCGAGAGGCAGGCACGGAAGCAGGCGGCAAAGGCGAAGAACGACAACGAGGCAGACCCGTCGCGCGCCCCAACCGACGGCCAGTAGATTAGGATTAATTTTATGTTTTATTTAGGTTTAAATTCAAGATACTTTTGTATAAAATTCGTATGAATTTCGTTTAAATTCGATTTTTAAATCTGATTTTAAATTTAAATTTTTATTGGGGCTACACTACGGGGGTCGCCGGTGTGGGAGCAGCATCCTTAAATAGAGGATGCTCTGCCGGCGACCCCCATACGGCAGTGCCGGCGTCCCTGCCGGCGACTATTTGGGGGGCGCCGGTGTAGATGCTCTGAGGGAGAAATAGTGTGAGAATGGATGACCGACCCGGGATGTGACCAAGTGTACAATTTGGCTAAAGATAAAGTGTGTGTGTGTTAAAAATGGTTCAAGTGAGAGAGTAATGAGTCAGTGTAATTATTGTTTTAAAAATGATCCAAAGGAGAGAGTAATGAGTTAAACAATTAGAAAAAAGCGATGTTGCTAGCTCAGCAGACTTATTGCATCTTATTGAGCCGTATTCATTTTTAAATTATATCGGCAGGAGCCCCTGAGTCAACGAGGGAACCATATGCACGATAGACTTATTACTGAGTCGTATTTATTTTGCGTGATTTCCATCGATTGCAACACTCGCATGTTCCTTGACGCTTTGTTGAAATCATTCGTATTTTTAATGTATTATGGCAGGCCATAGATTTTCATCAATTGCAGCACTCGCATGTTCCTTAAGACTTTGATGAAATCATTGATAGTATAAGGATTCTTCATGCTTTTTTGAATTCCAGCACTCCCGATAGGAGTAAACTCAATAGTCGAAGATCTTCTAGGACCCCCCGAGTAATTCCAGTACTCTCGATGGGAGTAGATGCAATGCTCGGGTTTAAGGCTTTAAGGTTATCTTCGTCCAAGGAGGTGTTCGACTCGCTTGTGTGTGGTCAGCGCTCCCGTAAGTGCATCGGGTCAGTATCACTACAAATAATTGGGGCTTCAAGGCTGGAAACAAGGTTGCCAAAACTGCTTTACCCCCCCTAAGTATCTCAGCGTTTTATTTATCCATAGATTGAGATGACCTCGTTGTTTAGGAATCATTTAAACTGGCAATAGGTGGATGCTCATTTAAAAATATGGCATTACGTTGTACTGTTCACTTGTATGGAAAATTGAAGGAGTCTTCATCTGTTGATAAACCAATATGTATCCTGAATTTGAAGGATCACACTGTCACTAACATAATACCCAGCTTTCATGCAATCCTAGAGAACTATGTCAACTAGAGCATGCAGAACACACCAGCTGATAATTTTGTTTAGAAAAGATGTTTGGACCCACTGCTGCTAAAATGAAGGTTTCCAACAAGCAATCTACAAATCTGACACAGCTGCACAAAATCAAGGGCGAAGAAAATGGACATATCCAAACAATCCATTCTTCGAACAAAAATATAACTTTCCAGCCAGAAATTCTTAAGGCATGCATGAATTCTTACTACATGACACATCAAGCTGGCTTTCAATCCTCGTGAGGTTACAGATAGAAGGGATTGAGTGCTGCTCCATTTTAGAGAGACCAAGCAGCCACAGCGGTTAGACTAAAATTTGTGCGTGACACACAGCGAACTGGCAAAAAGCTTTCTTTTCTGACAAATCTGTGGCACTCCACGAATGCAGCTTGACTTGGATTAATAATACTAGGTGTTGTCCAGCGCTGATGCCAAGCCCATTCGTCTCTTAGAAGTTCTTTCATGTTGTTACTTAGAAGTGATGAGAATCTTTAGTATGGACCATAAATATACGTGTCTCCAATCATGTAAATATTATTAAATCATGAATGTGAATGGTTTTCCAACTTGCTATACAATAAGCAAAATGATAAGGTTGCCCCGCACACATGGTCTCTAAAAGTTGACTTCCACTAACGATTATGCAGTAGTTTAACAAGTGGTAAGCAGAACATCACTTTCTATGGCTCTGAATTGTAGTATATGATGCAGTTCAGCAACTATGGTTCATGAGATATTATAATGTCGCTTGTCCTTAATTCTATTATATATGTTGCAGTTCAGCAACTATGGCTCATGAGATATTGCAATGTGGCTGATCTTTGATTTGCTCATGACATATTATATGTGGCTGATCCTTGACTTGCTCCACAGGTAAACAAAACGACTATAAAATAGATCTAGGACAATGACAGTGCACTGCTTTAATATGCCTAGAACAATAAACAATTGGGCGGAGCTCTCTTTTCCGGAATGGTTGAATTTGATGGCCATGGGTCAAAACTGCAGAGGTTTGGCCTCACTCTCCATGCTCATCATTTGGGAGATTTGGAATGAAAGAAACAATAGGGTGTTCAAGAATAAGCAAATTAACCCCCTTGCAAATTGTCTTCGATAGGGTTAAAAAGGAGGCTCGCCTTTGGGTCTTAGCCGGTGCGAAAAATTTGGGCCATTTGATGCCGGAAGAGTAACGTTGTACTCCCTCCGGTCCGGTATTCCGGGCTTACTAGGAATAGCATCACAACCAAGGTGTAAAATTATTGGCTAAACTACATCTCCTCTTCCCATACGTTTTCACCAATAAGCAGCTTGTTTTGATTTTTCCCTTTAAATGCCTCTATTAAAGAGGGCAAGTGGATCATCATTTTAGCTCAGTGCATCTGAAGAAAGCGCTTCAGGCAACCTAAAAAAATAGGAGAGAGAGGCATGCATTGGGGCTAGGAGTAATTATAGCATGTGATTAATTAGGAAATTAAATGAAAGCAGACCTTATTTGTTAAGTGTTTTGGAACAAATAGTTTTTCTCTAGGAGCCCAGAATACCAGACCGGAGGGAGTAATATGTCTTAAACCATTTATTTTCTTGTAAAACTCCTTTCTTAATCAATGAAATGGGCAAAGCTTTTGCACTTGTTTCAAAAAAATAATATAATGATTGCTACTAGCCATAACAAATAAAGAATTATAGGCTTTCAGGCCACACGTCCCCTTTAAATAATAACGAGCCAATCCAAGACAGGCGCATGGGAGTTTAGAAACGAACTCAAGATAGCAAAATATGATCTAAGGCAAAACGAGGACCAGCTAACTGAATACTTAGTCACTTTGTGCTGTTTTCCTTTTTTCGCTGGTTAATTTTTGTATCAACTTTAAGCGAACCGGCCTTGAGATGTAATAAGTACTTCTGAACAAAATATGTTAGGTTTTAATAAATGGTTGTGTGCATCATCACGATGCAGAAGCCGGGTTTATCCCTTTTCAAAAAAAAAAACTAACTGAATACTGTGTCTGCAAGTAGACTAACTCAGCTATCCAAGAAAGTACAAGTTCATTTTATCTAAAGCACTCATGTGAGGTGAGAGAAAGGATGGCAATTTGCACAAAACTAACCTAAAGTTAAAAGGATTTCGAAAAATAAACTATCAGCGAAACAAATTCACAAATCTAACCCCTCCGTGTCACGCCGTAGGCTAGGGCGTGGCACCCCATTGTGTGGCGCCCCAGCCTACGGCGCCACACAATGGGATGCCACGCCCGAGACCATGGCGCTGCATTTGTTTTTTGCCGCGCCCCAACCCAAGGCGTGACACACCATTGTGCCACGCCCCAGCCACCGGCGGCACACAATGAGGTGCCACGCCATGGTGACATGCGTGACACAAAAGGGTTAGATCCGTGAATTTGTTTCACGGAAGGTTTAGTTTTAAAATTTGTTTCAACATTAGGTTATTTTTGTCCAAATTGCCGAGAAACGACCGCGCGCCTTCACATCAAGCAAAATGAAAAGAGGAGTGGGATGAAATTCAAGTTAGCAAAGGCTCTGATGTGTCGGTACTCGGGAGACAGTGCCTTTAGGAGCGAGGACAAAATCCGTTGTCTGCAGAGCACGCACCAAATTGTGCGAGTCTGACTCGATATGCACTACAGACGTGGCCAGAAGGTGGGCGGGTTGCTTTCCTGAAGTCATGGAAAGTGAAATCAATTTAACCAAACCACGTGCGTGCACTTTATATCGTAAATCCATTCCCTAACAGACCTATTACTGCATAGCGCCCATGCTTCCCATATCATCACACTATACCCAACATGTATAATACTAGCTCCATTCTGAAATATAAGCTTAATTTAAAATTTATATTTTGAAACGGATGTAATAGTTACTAAGATGCACCACTTTAGGAATAGATGATTCACATGACATTCTCCGAAAGCTTCTAAAAACACGTGTTACAGTTGGTTCTTGGTCTAGAGCCTACTATTTTTTCTCTCTTCTCCAAATTATCAAAAATATTGTCGTTGATATCTTTGGTTTTTCGTAAATGGCATGCATCTCGATGCGTTGTAACTTCTAGGTTCAGTTATCTTAGTCTATATCTAGTCTCTTTCAAAAATAGGGAAACGTATGATTACTTTTGTCCGATCCGATCAGTGCATGATGACTAACTAATCCACTGGTGTTCCACAGTTTACTCCAAAGCATGCATCGACGTCTCGATCAGCACTATATATCGTACAAAAATGGGACGAATAACGTGCGTATGCATAGCCGCACTCATATCTGAGATGTCTTACATTAGTGTAATTTTCATAGTTTGCTTACGTACTTGCGTTGGGCTGCAGCGCCAGCGCATGCGTGCACGCCTGAACCTCCGTCTGCGCCGTAGATGCCAAGTGATTAAAACGTCCAGTACTGCACCTCTGGCCTGTCCGCATCAGCGTTGATTTTATTTCTTCGGGGCGGCTCACCATCATGCAACAGGCTACAGTAGCCTCTTTGTCCCCTACCTGCGTACGTTATTAATCTGTTCTTTCAGGTCTCCCTCTCACCTGCCTTTCCCATCAGCTCTTATTTTTCCTCTGAGAGTCCACCATCTCCACAACACGCAACAGGCTACAGTTGCCTCTTTGTCCCCTAGCTCCAAGATCTTCTGCAACACCTTGTGCATTACTGAATGCACTCAACACTTATCTTCCATCTCATAAGATTTCACAGCTTCTTCATTAACTCTCCGACAACACAGATATACAGTATCACATTCCGCCCCGTCTTTTCTTTATATTTGGATTTTCGCCACACAAGGCAACTTGGAAACTCCTCCCATATCTGGTCATTTTCTGAGTTACCTGAAGAGGGAGGAACCCTTCATTGCTATTATCTCGCTGCTTCACATAGACGAGATAGGCGGCTGACTTAACCGAGCAATGGCCCTTAATGTCATGATGCCAAGCTGTGCAGTCTTAAAAATCATCATAGATCGGTGCCGCAAGAATTATTTGTTACATCAAAGCTCCAGAACGGGGTACCTTTAATCAGCACCTTCCAATATGCTTCATGGTTCCGCCCCTGGCTGGATGGACAAAAACCGCACGCTGAGACGTTGCGCTGCAACCAACTTGGTGCACATGTGGAAATAAATAATACATTATTATACTAAGAAGTTTGATTATAACATGTGTTTTCTTCTATCCATGTGTGCTCTTTTATCTGATAATCAGACAACACTTGGAACCGGGGCGGGCAATTGATTCATAGAGATGCTTCGGTGTCCCCCTCCTTCAAACTTTGGTGAATTAAAACACATGAATAGCCAGATCTCTTCATATCTCTTCGTAACCAGGGGTTCAATGATTAAAAATAAATAAAAAGACATAAGTACAAGCCCTAGAGTAGCCCGCATGGTTCGTTTAAGAATATAATGTTCAGTAGTCAGACGCGAAGACAACGATGAATGCTGAAAACCGAAACGACCATGGCTAAAATATTTCGTCGCCCGCACCAACTGGTAGAAACATTGAGTACACCTAGTATAGCTATACAGGAGTGTATTAGGCTTCATATGGGTTTTGCGGGCTAAAAAAAGAAGGCACCAGAAAAACTTATCCCTTCAAGTTTTGGTGAGAGGGGGGGGGGGGGGGGGGACACCCTCGATGTTATTTTGGTTGTCCATATGTTAACCAATTAGCACAATGGATTGAATAATAGTTTGTGGGAAAAACCAAGCACATTCAATAATTCATTAGTCATTATTGATTCCGAACAACTAATTAAACGATCATGGTTAGATGTGAGACAGAAGGATGTGAATATTCAAGGATGGCTGGTCATATCACCTGTAAGCTGTAGAAGGAGTAAACTTTACTCCTCCCTTAACGGTGGCCGGACGACAACACCAATTCTTCTCTCTACATTTTCTTCTTCTAGCTTCTTCTTTTTGGCGCACGATGCCTCATACGTTTCGAACGACACTCGCTCCCTTTACACCATGTCGAACATCTCCCTGCGCCCAAGAGGTCGGTGGTCTCCATCGATGGCGTCGGTAAGGTTCACGGTTCCTTGGAGAGACCCCTCGGTCGGTCGATAGAGCAGCGCAGAACTGCAGTCTGCCTCACAAATCGCTAGCTGCGCCTGGGCAGCCGTGCGAGTTTGACTCGTCGCGGTGAAACAAGGGCGGCGGTCGCTGGACCTATTCCAACCGACGTTGACACATGACATAGAAGTATTTGTTGGAATCTCAATTATCAGAGTGAGGGAGGCAACCGATGTTGACAAAAGCCTATACAAATAATTGGAAGGAAGACACGGAAAAGAGTTTCAGTCTCACGGAAACATTTAAAGTTTTTTTCCCCAATCTATTGATTAAGAAGTAGTTTTTACAGGATAGAACATGCGGAAAATACATAAAATAAAGATACAATGGATTACTCTCCCGGCATAAGTTCGCCCAAACATTTGGCGGCCGCTAGCACCCAAAGTCTCGCCTCTTACCTAATCCTATTGAAGACTATGTTCGATGTCACGCTGTTGTTACGAAAGACTCTATCGTTTCGTTCATTCCACACCTCCCATATGTGACAAGGAGGGTGATGGAAGCCATTGCCTTGCGGTTTTGAATGGATCCACCAGCCGTGATCTCCCACCATTCGGACATGGTGATTCCCAACCACTCCTTGATGAAGCTCCAAATACGTGTCGTGAAACGGCAATGAATGAAGAGGTGGTCGATGGTCTCCAAGCATTGTTTACTAAGGGGGCATAAGCTACAGTTTGGCCATCCTCGTTTTGCCAAACGGTCGGCCGTTTAAATTCTATTTTGGTTTACAAGCCACGCAAAAAACTTGATTGAAACGTTCAAAGTGGAATGCAGTAATTGTGCTGATGAAGATATATAAACTTCTGTTACCTTCCATGGCCAAAAACAGCATCTTCTCTTTTCAGCTACTATCCATGTCTTGTGTGCATGCTTCAAAAGTGCTGAAGCTGTAGTGCGCTATGACGATCTTTTTAGATTTGTAGCCACCTTTTGTATTTCTGGTCAACAAAATCATCTCAGCGAAAGAAGATATGAACTTTTATATATGTCGTTCTAGGAAAATAAACTTAGCAGATCTGTTTTAGAAAGAAAAAAACATCCTTTCACATGACAACATATCATAATTGACACTTCCCACACTAAGAGCATCTCTAGCAGAGCCGTAAAAGGCCAAAAACCGAAAAATAACCGTCAGTTTACGGGTTCGGGCTGAAAATGGCGCTGATCAGTAACCGTAAACGAGCCCAAACTGAAAAAAAAATAGGGCCGAGACTAAAACCCATACCCGGCCTGTATTTGTATGCCGATGGAGAAAACCGAACGCAGCCCGAACACAATCCCTAGTTTGTGCGCGAGGAAAGTTTCAGCTCCTCCCAACCGCCGCCGCCGATCTGCGCACCCTCACCTTCCTCTGCGCCGCCGTCGTCCGATTTCACACCATGAGTCTCGAATCGATGCCGCCGGCCGCCATTGCAAGCTCACAGGCGCCGCCACCCTCTCCCGCGGTCGCTAGAGCTTCCGCCGTTCCACCAACCATCCCGGCGACCCCTGCGACCCCCGCGGACGTAGGTACCATGGTCTCGTCGACGAGCGTGGTGAAGCGGTGGCGCGCAGGAACGCATGTGGTCCCGCAAGCCGATGCCGCCGCGGCCACCGCTGATGTCCCGGCGGTCGAAACGAAGCCGAAGGCATCCCGCGCGAGGCCGAAGAATTCGGGGCCCAAAAGGACGAAAGTGAAGGCGGCGACGAGCCGTGGCGCCCCGCCTCCATTCCCCTCCCCGCCTAAGCCGCCGCCACCACCACCGGAAGCAACCGCGAACATCGCCTAGGACGTGCTCGACGACGGGTCAAGAAGGTACACATTTACAACTCTTCCTTGGTTTTTCATTGCGAGTAGATATTGAGGCCACGTACTGTTAGGAACGAGGACACCTCGTACATGGAGATGTTGGACGAGGTGAATATTAACCCACTCCCTCCATTCGACGCTGGGATGGGCAGAGATGAGGACGACGCGGATGAAGGGGAAGAAGGGGACGAAGGGGAAGAAGATGAAGGGGACGAGGGTGTGGTCGAGGTGGAGGCCGATGGAAAGAGGAAGAAGAGACGGGCGAACAACTACACGGAAATTGAAGACGCCGCCTTGTGCCAAGCTTGGGATACCGTGGGGATGGATGCAGTCTCCGGTACCGATCAAACATGGAAGCGCTACTGGCAACGAATCGAAGACAAATTCCATAGACTGATGCCGCGCGTTCGCCATCCTGTCGATCGCACGTACCGATTCCTCCAAGGACGTTGGGACGCGATCAAACCGGCCTGCAGCCGGTGGGCAACAGCAATGGACCAAGTGGTGTCGAATCCTCCTAGAGGCGCAACTATTGATGAATATGTGAGTGAATATGTTTGTACAATTGTAGTTTCGCTTTGGTGACAACATATTGACGATTTGTTGTTTGGTTTTGCAAATGTAGGACCGCATTGCCGATGCGAGGTACAGAGACATGGTCGCAGCAAGGGCAAGAGCTTCACCATGCGTCATTGCTTTGATGTGCTTCAACACCTCCCCAAGTGGCAATTGAGGGACGAATAAGTGGAACCCAGGAAAGCTGCAATGGTTGCGCTTGATGACACCGAGGACGAGAAGGAGGACCGGAACGTTGACAAGCCGGAGGGAAACAAGAAGGCCAAGGAGAGGCTCAAGCTCGAGGGGGAGGTTGCATTGTTGAGGGACAAGTTTGATCAAATGATGAAGTGCAAGGAGGTGATAGCGGCCAAGACTTTGGAGACCAAGCTTATCATCATCGAGAGGTAGAAGGAGGTGAGTCTTGCCAAGGTTGAAGCCAACCGAGAGGAAGCAAGGAACAAGACCAAGTTGAAGGAGACGAGGATCAATGTGAAGGAGGCCAAAATAATGAAACAACTATTGGCCGAAAAGAGGGAGATCATGATGATGAACACCAAGGATATGAATGAGCAGCAACTGGAGTGGTGGAAGGAGGCATCAGTGGAGATCATGGAGAGATGAAGCCTAGCTCGTTAAGAGGCAAGTGGTGGTGGCTCGGTGACTGATGGAGGTGGTGGCGATGATGGTCACGGTGGGTCAACCTCAGTTTGATGCCGGCGGTGAGAGGAGATGGTGAACTATGAACTATTTGCTATGATTGTGTCATTTGATATCTGCACTATGAACTATGCATGAATTGTTTGTATTTGATTGTGTCATTTCTTTGATCATATGCGAAGTCTTTGATAAACCCTGTCTTTACGGATTCGGAAGCCGCTGGCGCAGAACAGAGCCCGTAAACCAAAACTGTAAAACAGAATGCGCCAGCTATTTTACGACCCATAAACACGAGTTCGGTGAACTAAACTCTACTTTTTGAGTTCGCGTTTTTACAGATTCTGCTACAGATGTTCTAAGATAGTTAGCTCAGCAAGTGAAATACGTAGGTTAACAGCTTTTAATTATTGAAGCCTCGGTGGAAAAATAGCATGAAACGGACTTGTGAAATAAGATAAAAAAATAAGTAAATATTGGACAAGAAAATGCACCTGATTTGATGTTCAATAGCTCTCGATAATCATATATGGCGGCATGAAAAGGAACCAAACCGAGCGACCCTGGCGCGACTAGGGTTCCTCCCCGTGCCGCCAGACCCTCCCCGCCTCCGTCCCCGACCCACTCTTCTCCCAGGCCCTCGCTCTCATTACCCTCGGGTGACAAGATGGCGTCTAGAGCCTAGCGCCTCCCTGACTCCCTCCTCCGCCCACCCCTGCCACAGCTGTCGGCGCAGGCCGCCGGTCAAAGCCTCGTGCGGTGCCGGCGGCGACGGAGCTGCTCCTCCCCACACGTTTGGAGGGGGGCGCGGGGCCTTCTCCTTCAGCGAATGTGCTCCTCGGCTCGGGAGGTTCCGACGGTGGCGCGGGTCTTCGGGAAGCGTAGTGACGGGTGGCGGGCTGGCAATGGCGCGACTGCTTGGCGGCGGGGCGGCGAAGTGGCGCGCGGAGGGGCCCTCTAGGGCCTATCTGGGGCTGGGCGGTCCAGGCTCGGGCGTAGGCGGAGTGCTTCTGGCAGACGGGGGAGGTGGCCGGAGCGAAGGTTGGGTGAGGTGGAGGCGCGCGTCCAGCAGCATCCTGGCGGGGGCTTGACGAGCATGGACCAGGTGGGTCTGTGCTCGACCGGGCCAGGAGGGCCGGGTGTGCCCCTTGCCGGCATGTCCGGACGGGTACCGCCATTGGCGGTGGAGGTGGTTCCCTCCCACGTGGCCACTACCTCATTACTCCTAGGTTTCGAGATCCTCCTTGGTCCCGCTGGCCCTAGTTCGTTGGCCACGGTAAGGCGGCGATGGTGGTTCTAAAGCCATGGTGGAGCACTTTGGTGGGCGGTGAGTTTGGTGGAGCACAATGGAGCATCTGGGGCGAGGTTGCGAGGGTTGGGAGAAATCTTTGTCGGGCTGGCTGATACCGACGTGGTGACGCCCGCGGGTGCCAACCTTCCTTTCTGAAGGGCGTTGGGTGAAGCCCTCCTCCCTTGTCCTTGTGTGTACCGGGGGAAACCCTAGGACCAGTTCGGGTAACATCGTCGCATGCCTTCTTGAAGGTGCTGCTAATTGGTACGCGGTGTTTCAGAGCGCGAGGAGCGTGGTGGGAATTCTCTGGGAATTCTCTGGAGGGCGCAACGGCTTCAGGACGCCTAAGTTTTCGTAGTTCCGACTTTTCCACTTTCTTTCTCTTTTATTACTTTTATGTTTTCTCTTTGGTATGATTGTGCTGATACCCAGCAGTTATACCATGTGGTTGCTATATTAATATAGAGGAGCGAAAGACTATTTCGAGAAATAATCAGATATGGCCAACATTGAATGAAAAGAAAAATGATAAACTGAATGTGAGCAATCTTGTGCTAATATCTGTACCTGGAAGTATAAGAAGAGAAATGCAAAGTTTTCTCGTTTTACTTGAGAAATGTGCCACTTCCGATCGACTACACAAAGGATTCTTCCGCGTAAGTGATTTCACCTTAGGGTATATTTTCTCGCTAGACTATTTTCAAGGTAAATCCAAGGTTTTTTTTGTTCTTCCATTGAACTGCATATCAACATTTTGAAACATTCTCAAAATAAACGATTCACAAGTAGTAGCAAGTTAGCACCAAGTCCACTTCCACTTTAATACACATAGATACTAAAAAGCTATCAGATAAAGAAAACATGGAAATGACAAGTCGTGGTGGGCTCCTCCTCGCAAGGTCAGGGCCGGGAGCCCGGATAGAGGAGCTGCCACTCCAACGGGGTCACACAAACGGACCAGCGATCGATTTGCGTTCGTACGGTTGAATAATGCGTCTGGAATCAGACCCAGCGGCCTGATGCATATTGATCAGGCTGTTCGTGGAGACGCAAACGCGACCCCAATATGCGCCTTAGATGCGTCTCTGCGGATGCTGTGCGGTCACGCCACTTGACCGCTCACGTCTGGGCGGACGTTTCATCGGGCCCACCTGGCAATGACCCTGGCTCGATGCGTCTTCTCAGCGGCGCCAGTACTGGCGATGAGCCATCGCTTCGGCAGTCCGCGCCCCTCGGCTGCCTCCGGGGTATATAAAGAGGGGCGCACGCTCTGTTGCCTCATCTCATCTACTCCCACACAAACCCTAGCCACCACACAACCTCGACCGTAGCTCCACTCCCCACAAGCCCGCGAGGGAATCCATGGCTGGTCCAGGTGGCCGGCGAGGCGGTCAAGGCCGCGGGCGCGGTCGTTGCGGCCGCGGGCCGCCGTGCTGGAGCAGCATCACCCCGCAACGCGCCGTCGTCGTCTTCGGAGGAGGCGAGGTGCTTCGAGTTCATCCTCCGCATCGACGAGGACACCCTCGGCATCAAGCGGCTGTCGGACAAGTTCGTCGAGTTCGTCGACGGCGTCGAGCCAACCGAGTTGCAGCTGTGGGAGGCCAGATGCGGCTTCTGGCGGTGGTCTATCTAGGTCTTGATCGACGGGCAGGGCAAGATGTACATGCACACTGGGTGGGACAAGTTTTCCCGTGCCCACAACCTCGAGGCTGGCTGCCTGCTCACCTTCCTCTACGAAGCGCGACAGCGAGATGATCGTCATGGTGTTCGACGAGACATCCTGCCGCAGGCATTACCACACGGACCAGTCCGGCGAGGACACCGACAGTTAGTGTGGTTCCAGTGTTCTTTCTTTGCAGTGAAGATGGCCACCGGCCAATTGAAGCCACTAGTGTAGGTTTCTGGATGTTCTTCTTGCACATCTAAGAACATAGGCACACAGAACCTAGCTGGATTTTCTAGTTTGAGCGATTGGATGTCTGAGAGTGTTCTTTCTTGGCAGCGAAAGGACGAAACCAGCGTGTCCAACACTAGTTAGGTTTTCTTATTTTGCAATTTTGAAACCATGCTCCAAACTATGTAGTAGTTTGCGTAATGTTTATACCTACGGTTAAATGAAAAAGAAAAAAAATTAGGTAAAAATATTTATTCCTCCAACCATTTCAAAATATTCCTTTTTGTGTAATTTAAAGCTCACGGAAAAGTAAGGTATGGAAGAAAAACACCACTATGTATGTCATGAGTTTGATTTATTATGAGTGGTGAGCTAGGTTGGAACCATGCTTTCATGGGGAATACCTTTCAACATTGCACTTACCATTGAAATTGATCAGCATATGCTTTGGATTACTGGTTAGCCATCTCGTGTGAAATGTAGGGGTTATCAAATAAATACTAGAGTATGCATATATGTTAGACAAGTGCATCGGGGAACTAACCAAAGCCATACCTAATCATGGTGGAAGTTTCAGCACGGGCATCCTCAATAGGAAGAGAGAAAAGAAAAAGAAAGATAAAAAAGAAAGAGAGTGGAAAAAGAAAGACAGAAAAAAGATAGAGAGAAAAAAGTGAGAGAGAGATTTTAGAGAGGATGCTCACAAGACTATTGTTCATGTTGTCCCAGTATGGATGGCCTATAAAGTTGAGACTCAAAATCTCCTAAGGTCCTTTGTACATGCGGCATGGAGGTACCCTTTACGTTAGGTGTGGTATCTAATTACTGGGGCGTGAGGCAACACTTAATTATAAGAGGTATAACACATGAATATGATAGGTATCTCTATAACTAGGAGATACATGGTACCCCATCCTTATGAGTATTGTTGACATGAATTGCATATCCAAAAATCTTGTTTTATGCTTTCTTTACCTTTTATTTTGTTGGAGGACTAGGACATATATTTCCTACTTACTTTCTTGTGTTCAAGAGTCAAGAGAATCAAAAGAGAGGACAATGAGTCTTTCAAACAATTTCTATAGGATTATCCAAGCATTCTTTATGATTCATAATAATTATCATTCATTTGATTACAATGCTATTTACTATTATGCATGTTTTGTAGAATATAAGAGTTATCACTTCATGAGTTCATATTTTTTATTATCATTCTTTATTGACTGAACCTTGTAAGACTTTGCATCATCACATAGAAGCAATGCAATAAACTTCAAAGTTCATGTTTGTTTTATCACCTTTATGCTCGAAGACGAGCATAGGTTAAGCTTGGGGATGTTGATGCATGTAAAATGCATACATGAACTTTGTACTTTATTGATACATATTTCCATATATTTGCATGTTATATAATGTTATTTCCATATTTTATATTGTTTTCGGGGATTTTCTAAACAATCCCCACTCCTGTCATTTTAACTCTGTCAGGCAGAAAAGACCTTCTCTTAGTAATTTTGATTTTCCAGGAGCTACGAGACTCGAAAAAGAGCAAGGTCAGGGGCCACGCTTCGAAAATTTCTAGACGAACAAAATGAACTAAAGTGGGACATTAGGAGATCAATGGACTGGGAATAAGGCCAGTGGCGCGACTGATGAGTGCAGAGCACACCGTTAGAGAACCCCAAGAGGAAGGTATGATGAGCACATCGGCAAGTTTTCCCTCAGTAAGAAACCAAGGTTGAATCGACTAGTGGGAGAAAGGAATGACTTCTGAAGGTGTTGCTAGCTGACTTTTGGCAGGGCGCACTACTGGCGTCAGCAACAACGTGGAAGCTGCACACAACACAATCAAAATACTTTACCCCAACTTACAGTGAGGTTGTCAATCTCACTGGTTTTGCTGAAAATAAAGGATTAACCGTATAGTGTGGAAAGAGATATTTGTTTGCAGTGAAATTAAAGAGAATAAGTGTTTGCTGTAGATGATTTTATCAGTGTAAAATTGTTATAGCCAGATTTTAGCCACATTGGGAGTTGGGCCGTGATTGAGATGGGCTTAGAGGATATGCATATAAAGTGTTTATGAATCGGCCTTATGCAAGAGTTTGGGCTAGATTGCCCGTGTATCTGTACAATATGGTAGATTACGTTTCAGTTAGAATTAAGAGATAGAGTTTGGATCGTACACAGCTAGGTTTATTCCAAAAATAGAAAGTCTACGGACTATAAATATGTACCTAGGGTTATTGAGGAAGAAGACGATCACGTTCACAACAAACACAATCCAGGCGCATCGCCACCCCTTGTTTCGAGGGTTTTCTTCCGGGTAAGCGCTATGCTGCCCAGATCGCGTTTTGCGATCTGGGCAGTATCAGTTTATTCGTTGTTTTGTGTTGCTCGTACTGAAGCCTTGTTGATGGCGAGTAACACCATTATCATAGATATGTAGAGGTTAACATCGATACTCCTTTGATATGTTTGCTTAGTTATGCTTTCCTCACATATCTAGTTGCCTTTGCACCTATCTTAGGAGTAAAGGTAGCATCTTGCTTGATCTTTATTTAGTAGATTTGATCTGTTATGGTGCTCCTTGTTTTTCAAGGATTAGTTTGATATCCGCATGATTAGGCCTTGCAAACGGGTTGAATGATCTAGCAGTGCGTAAGGTATGGTTTGCCGATCCTAGAGGAGATGTTCCGAGAATCGACCCTATGTTGGTTTTTAGGCCTTTTCTAGGGCTAGTTTTCTGTTGTCTTTCGCATCTGCCAGGCTCAATTACGTGTAGGACGTTCCAGTTATGCGGTGAAAACCCTAGACTGTCGCAGGTCGTTTTGACTTGATTTTGATAAAGCAAGACCCCCATGTTATCGTAGATCTAATACTGATCATGGGACAATCGGCTCCTTGAGCCGATTCACAGGGTAACCTGAGAGCCGATCGAGGCTCGGATTTAATGTTTACGTGTCTGCCATGCAGGAGAATAATCGAAGCAATTCATCACCTTCCTGACCAGGTATAGGTCAGGTGGCACGCCCTCGCAACAGCCAGGACGTGTGCCGGAGTTTTGCGGGCCGTTGCCCGAGGGACCAGGGCCCACAAGCAGTCCTGGGAGCCTCCCGGCTCTTCGTGTTGCTCGTCGCTGCTCGCCGGTGGGTTTTGGCAGGCAACACATTCTGGCACGCCCGGTGGGACACTATACGGCAACGGCGTCGACATCTGCAGCTGTGATGGCGTAGACACCAATCACGTACGAAGAACTGCCTGAGGAGCACAAGAAGAAATATGATGAGATTAAAGCTGTCTTCGAAGCCGATCTCATCGGCTCTTTTGAGAGGACCCGTAAACATGGCATTCGGTGGAAAGGGTTCTCACCTGATGGCGTTCTCGATGAAGTGGATCTGTCTGTCCCTTCGGAAGAACGCACCAGAGCTCTGCGCCAGGAAGTTAATTACATGGTGGCTCATTCACTACACCGTCATTCTGAGAGCCTGGTAAACGCTTTCGAGCGCATCGCGGTTCGCGTAGTTCAGGAAATCATGAAGCATCAGTATTCTCCGTCAGGGCCTGCCCTAGGAACTCACCAGGGAGAGATACCGCTCCAAACCATACCACAGCTGCCATTCGCGCTTGCAGCTCCAGAGCCGCCAGGTTCACCGGCATACGTCGTCTAAAAGATCGGAGGCGATCCTAGCGATTACCAGTTCCTGCAAGAGCCACCTAAAGAGATCCCACACGGATACGTGTGCACATACGTGCCGGACTGCAATAACTTGGCGCGCACGAACCAGATGGCAGCAGGATGGGTTTCTGGAGCGGACGCCGATAAACAGGCATGGCTAGCTAAATATGCCACCGGAACGAGTCAGGAAAGCTCAGCCCCTGCAGCTAATACCATGGAACAAATCAGTACAATCTTAAGAGACCAGTTCGGCCTCCTGCCAAAGAGGAGAATGGTTGGCTATTCCAAGCCATATCCCAACGAATACGATTTGATTCCACTGCCGCCCAAGTACCGGCTCCCTGAGTTCTCAAAGTTCAATGGATCAGAAGGGTCTAGCTCAATTGAGCATGTGAGCCGATATTTGGCACAGTTGGGCATGATTTCAGCGTCAGACCCATTACGTGTGAGGTTTTTTGCGCAATCTCTCACAGGACCAGCTTTTGGGTGGTACACCTCGTTGCCACCAGATTCAGTCCGGACGTGGAAGCAGCTGGAAGAACAATTTCATATTCAATATCACTCAGAAGCTACTGAGGCTGGCATTGCCGATCTGGCGCAGGTGCGGCAGAAGCGTGGAGAAATGGTGGCGGAATACATCCAGCGTTTCAGAACTGTCAGGAACCGATGTTATTCGGCTCGCTTAACTGAGAAAGAAGCAGTCGATCTGGCGGTATTGGGCCTCGCCACGCCGATCAAGGATCTGGCTTTCCAAGTGGAATACAATTCACTGGCACACATGGCTCAGAAATTAACATTGTACGAGCAGCGCCACCCAGAATTGTACCAAGACAAGTTCAAACGCCCGGTAGGCCTGGTCGAGATAGAAGAAGTGGGGGACTCTGCAGAAGACCAGGAAGTAGCCGTGGCTGAATGGGCTCGGGGGGCAGATCCCATGTCCTGCAAGTGGGTGAAACAACAAGGGCCTGCAAAAGGGTTCGACTTCGATGTAAGCAAAGCTGAGCAAATATTTGACTTATTGCTTAAAGAAAAGCGGCTGACATTACCCGAAGGCCATAAAATCCCTACGGCGCAAGAGTTGAACGGGAGACCGTATTGCAAGTGGCATCACTCGTTCACCCACATCACCAATGACTGTAAAGAGTTGCGTCGGCAGATCCAAACGGCGATAGAACAAGGCCGTTTGATCTTTGGTCAGTTTGCTATGAAGGTGGACACACAACCGTTTCCTGGCGTCAACATGGTGGAGCATAATCAATCCACAAGGCGTCAGCTAGATTTCTCACTCGGTGTTAACATGGCAGGGTCTGTATACCACCATAGCAGGTATAAAAAAGAAAGCGGTCAACCCCGTGGTAAGGAAAAGGAGGAGGCCGACCCACGCGACCGGCCCCGATATGATGATAGACGGTACATCACCGAGGAACAAGTGAGAAACGTGCGGTATCAACGACCGCTCTCCGCGCATCTCCTTAACAAATATGAGCGTCAGTACGATCGACGCCGGCGGTACGATATAGATGACGAAAGGTACCGTCAGTCTGACGTAGACAATGGAAAATATCATCGGTGTGGTAGAGACGACGAAGGGTATGAACGTCGCGCTAAGGGAAAGTCGAGAGAGCAGGAAGACATGGACAGACACTGGGATTGTCCTTTCTTTAAGCACTGCTGGGATTCAGGTATGAGCCGATTGCCTACAATCGATAACTGCCCGGAATGTAGACGGCAGAAGGAGGACACGGGTGAGGTTTCAGTGTTCAAACGTCTAGGGCCCCTCCCATCTCAGAACAGACGAGCTGAGTCAGCTCGAGAGGAAGATTTCGAGGAATCAGAAGATGAGGAAGAAGATAGATACCACCGGCCAAGGTGGTGTCCTGATGGACTCAGTCATTCCCAAAAGCGTAGGGTTCAGCGGCTACGTAGCTTGGAGGAGGCCGAGGCGCAATACCTGCACACGCTGAGGAAGGCACGGCCCGATCTGGCCGTGAAAATTTAACAAACCCTAGACACGGAGATGCGTCCACAGAAGAAAGAATGGCGCCCTAAGCAAATAAAAACCAATGCGAAGGCATCGGCTGGCACAAATATGGTGTTCATTCTTCCGTCAGAGTTTTGTGCTCCAAGGGTCGAAGAAGCGCCGGTGGCACAGTTGGACTGCGGTCCACGGCCAGTTATCTTTGAGAAGCCACGAGAGAAGAGCTACAAACATTTGAAGGCCCTGTACCTCAGAGGTTACATCAACGGGCAACCTGTCAGCAAGATGTTGGTTGACACGGGGGCGGCAGTCAACATAATGCCATACTCCATGCTACGGCGTTTGGGACGCTGTAAAACAGATCTGATCAAAACCAACGTCACACTAAGCGACTTCAATGGCCAAGCATCAGAAACGCAAGGCGTTCTGAACGTGGATTTAACCGTGGGCCGAAAAACCATCCCTACATCATTCTTCATCGTCGACAGCAAAAGCACCTACGCTGTCCTGCTAGGGAGGGATTGGATTCACGCCAACTGCTGCATTCCATCCACAATGCACCAATGCCTTATACAGTGGGATGGAGATGAAGTGGAGGTCGTTTATGCGGATGACTCAGTCGAGATCTCAATAGCTGGCATGAATATTTGGGACGCAGACGACCAAGAGCCGATTTCTGGAGTCAGTTTGGACGACTGTGAGCGCATCGAGGCTACAAAAAACGGGGTGAGGCTGGTCTTATCCACTGGCCTGACAGAGTAGTAAGACTAGAATCAATGGACGGACGTGGCGAGGCCGATCCTTGCGATCGGCCCCAAAAAATAAAAAGCAACGATCTCACCTCAATCATGCCATGTATTTGTAGTAGGGAGACTCCCTCCCGTAGTAGAGCACAAATAAGTTGTAAACCTTCATTGAGCAATACAATCAAAAGGGGGGCCGATTCCAGCAATCGGCCCAAACTATCCTCCCCATACGTTTTGCCTGTGTTCGGCGTCGATCTAGCAGCCGACGGAAAGCTAGGGTACGGATTTACATCGGCTGATGAGCTAGAAGAGATTGACATTGGTCCTGGGGATAAGCCACGACCAACATTTATCAGCAAAAAGCTAGACCCACATCTGAGGGGCCTGATGATAGCTCTGTTGAAAGAATATCCAGATTGCTTTGCCTGGGATTATACAGAAATGCCCGGGTTAGACAGGAGCATCATTGAGCATCGGCTCCCTCTTAAGAAAGGATTTCGGCCGTTCCAACAGCGAGCACGACAAATGAAGGCCGAAATTTTAGAAGAAGTCAAGAAAGAGATCGAGAAAATGTTGGACGCCGGGTTCATCAGGCCATGCAGGTACGCTGAGTGGATCTCCAGTATCGTACCTGTACAGAAAAAGGACGGCCGATGGCGCGTCGCCATAGATTTTCGGGATCTCAATAGAGCCACTCCAAAGGATGAGTATCCAATGCCAGTAGCAGAGACATTGATCAATGCAGCCGCTGGACATAAGGTTTTAAGTTTCATGGATGGCAATGCCGGTTACAATCAAATATTTATGGCTCCAGAAGATATACACAAGACTGCATTCAGAGTACCAGGTTCAGTGGGCTTGTTTGAATACGTAGTCATGACATTTGGACTGAAAAATGTCGGCGCAACATACCAAAGAGCCATGAATTACATTTATCATGATCTGATCGGCAAGTTGGTGGAGATTTACATTGATGACGTGGTAGTTAAGTCTGTTTCAGTAAAAGGGCACTTGGATGATCTGCGACGCATCCTCGACCGAACTAGAAAATTCGGACTTAGAATGAATCCAAAGAAGTGTGCTTTTGGTGTAACGGCCGGTCAATTCTTGGGTTTCTTGGTTCATGAACGCGGAATTGAGATAGGCCTGAAAAGTCAGGAGGCGGTGCGTACAATGAAACCACCTACCACGAAAAAGGAACTCCAGTGTCTCATCGGCAAAATCAATTTCGTCAGAAGATTCATCTCCAATCTGTCAGGGCGAATCGAGCCATTCATGGGACTGGTAAAAATTAAAACTGATGAGGAGTTTCGCTGGGGGGCAGAGCAACAGCGAGCGTTTGACGAGATTAAAGAGTATCTAACGAAGCCACCTGTGTTGGTTCCACCCCAGCAAGACAGACCGTTCTATATTTACTTATCAGTAGCTGACACTTCCATAGCCTCAGTGGTGGTGCAGCTTTATGATGGTCTGGAAAGAGTTGTTTTCTACCTCAGCAGAAGGATGTTAGACGCAGAAACTAGGTACCCTGAAATCGAGAAGTTGTGCCTCTGCCTGTTTTTTACCTGCACCAAGCTTCGTTACATCTTGCTGACAGCGGAGATTGTCATCATATGCAAATCAGATGTCATCAAACATATGCTGTCGGCTCCTGTGTTGAAAGGCCGACTCGGTAAGTGGATGTTTGCATTATCGGAATTTGATCTCCGGTATCAGCCTGCGAAAGCGGTCAAAGGACAGGCCTTGGCCGATCTTATTGCTGAACGAATCAATACTGATATAGCAGCACTCTCTGTGCGTGCATGGGCCATGTTTTTTGATGGATCGGCTTGCGATGATGGTTGCGGCATCGGCATTCTACTCGTATCGCCCCGGGGGGCAACATATTCCTTCTCCATCAGGCTACTTACCCCTTGCACCAACAATGTCGCTGAGTATGAGGCAATACGCAAGGGAATGGAGTTGCTTTTGGAGGCCGGGGCAGAAGCAGTGGAACTTTTTGGAGACTCAAAACTGGTAATTTCCCAGCTCACGGAAGAATACAAATGCGAGAGCGAGACACTCTTCCCATTATGGATGCAATGCCGTGAGCTGATGGCACAATTTAGGTACATAAACTTCAGTTGGATCCCGAGGTCGCAAAACACCGAAGCCAACGATCTCGCACAGATGGCCTCAGGCTACAAGGAGGTAGCAGGTGGAGCCAATGTTCAGGTACAGTTATTGGAACCAGATGACTGGAGAGCCGATATCTTCAATTACTTGAAAGATCCGGCTCGGGGGGCACCTAAACGGATAAGGTACAAGGCCATGAAATATGTGCTTATAGGAGATGACATGTTCTACAGGACTTTGGAAGGGTTACTTCTCAAATGTCTGGGACCAGCCGAGTCGAATCGGCTCTTGCACGAGGTACACGAAGGCGCCTGTGGAACTCACCAGTCGGCTCATAAGATGAAATGGTTGATCAGGCGATCGGGGTTTTATTGGCCCACCATGCTCGAGGATTGTTTTAAGTACTATAAGGGGTGTCAAGCGTGTCAGATGTTCGGGAAAATTCAGATGGTACCCGCATCAGCAATGAACCCTATCATCAAGCCTTGGCCATTTCGAGGTTGGGGTATGGATATGATCGGCAAAATCAATCCTCCATCGAGTAAAGGCCATAATTGGATTTTGGCCATTACAGATTATTTCACTAAATGGGTGGAAGCCGTCCCTATGAAGTCAGTGACATCACAAGATGTTATCAATTTCGTGAAGGAACATGTCATTCATAGATTCGGGATTCCCCAGACGATCATGACCGATGGAGGTTCGGTCTTCATTTCTCGCGAGTTTAGAAAGTTCTGCGAGGACATGGGTATTAAGTTGATCCGATCATCTCCATACTATGCTCAAGCAAATGGGCAAGCTGAAGCGTCCAACCAGAGCCTTATCAAATTGATTAAGAGGAAAGTCGACGAGCACCCTAGACGGTGGCACGAGATATTGTCAGAAGCTTTGTGGGCTTATCGCATGTCATGTCATGGGGCGATAAAAACCTCGCCATACCAGCTGGTCTATGGACAAGAAGCCGTATTGCCTTGGGAAATCACGGCTGGGTCGAGACGCGTTACGTTTCAGAATGATCTAACAACTGAAGAGTATGCAACCCTGATGAGTGATAGTATTGAGGATCTAACGGAACTTAGACTTTGGTCGCTTGAGAAAATTAAAGAGAACAAAGCCAAGGTAGCCCGCGCGTATAATAAGAAGGTGAGACCAAAGGAGTTCCAAGTTGGTGATCTGGTATGGGAAGCTGTATTGCCATTGGGGACTAAGGATGCAGTGTATGGTAAATGGTCTCCAAATTGGCACGGGCCGTACAGGGTCGACCAAGTTTTAAAGGGTAACGCGTATATGCTTGAGGAATTGAGCGGCGTGAAGTTCCCAGTGGCTGTCAATGGTCAGCATCTCAAGAAATATTTCCCAAGTATGTGGGATGACGGACAGTGAAATATGGGGGCCGATGCATGAAATCGGCCGGTAAAAAATATAAGTACAAAGCATAGCGGATGCACAGACTTCGACTTTAGATTAAAAAGCCGATGCGCAGCCATCGACTCTAGAAGTACAAGCTGTTACGAGCAGTTATCAGATTACATGGAGAGGCTCTATAAAAGGAATGCCTCAAAGGCACGGAGGGCGTCAGCACGGACAAGATCCACCTCGGCGATTTCGGCCTTATCATCTTCATCCTTGCCTGTCGCTAGCTGCTTGTGCAGATCACGTATTTCTGCCAGATCAGTTTTCAGCTGAGCTTTGAGGCCTTCTGCTTCTTCTTGGGAGCGGGCAATAAGAGCTTCCTTATTAGAAATGAGCTGCTTGGTTGCCCGGACCCTCTCTTCAAGGTCCTCCAATTCCTTTCGCAAGGTCTCAAGTTCGGCAGTGCTGACAGAGGTGTCAGTTTTGGCATCTAAGGCCGCCTTTTTCTCGTTGAGCCGTTGACATTTGTCTGCAATATCAGTTTTCAACGGAAGTTGGGCGTGGCGTAGCTCGATTCTCTGACGAGCTAACTTCACCCTTGACCTGTAGGCGGACAGAGTCACGACTGGCCAGAGTTTCACCTGCAACGTTACCGGGAGGTGGTGCTGGATTTCTTCAAGAACACTCTTCACTTCCTCGGGGTTTTCGACCAACGTATCGATCGGGGAAGAAAGCAGGGCTTTGAGTCGCTGGAATTGACGTTGGACGGCGCTGGGTCGTGGTTCATCGCATGCCGTAAAAGGAGCTGGTTCGATGGATTCAGGGTCGAACGACAGCAAGCTCGAGAGATCACAGCCCTGACAAACATAAACAGCGTCAGTATGCAACAAAAGGGAAGGGTAAGCCAAACGAAAAAAAAAGAGTATACCTCTCCTGAGACCAGGGGGACAGCCGATGATGAGGTAATCGGCTCTTGTGTTTCTGCTGGGGGCTTGGCCAAAGTGGCGACCTTATCAACAGCACCTGTAGGGATGACTGGATCCAGGTTTGCGGAGGACATTAATACTTCCTTAACTCCCCCACTAGAAGTTTCATCAGTCTGCAAAGGAGGTGGTTAACCGATACGAGTGGTAATGGTTTGAAAGATGAGCCAGGGAGAGTATGGAAGGTAATTACATTTGAGGCCTCTTGGTTTGATGAAGGGGCTTGCGGCTCCTTTCGAACCCTCTTGGTGCATCGGCTTTTTGTGCGTTGATCGCACTGCCCCGCTCTGATTGGAGCTTGGGGGGCAACAGGTTCAGGAACTGGCCTTTTCCTGGAAGCCGATGGTTGCAAATCTGGCTGGCTCTGCGTGGTGATTCTCCCAGAGTTGCCCGAGCTCGAATCCCCTCGACTGGATTGTGTTTCCTCGCTGGAGTTGTCTTCGGTAGCTTCGGTGGAGGCCTATAAGAGAAGAGTTAGTAAGCGCAAGTGTCTTTTGCAGAGGCCCATAAGGATAGATGAAACCGGGAAGTGCATGGATCAACGTACGTGCGAGCTCTCTTGGTCTGGAGAAGGGTTCCGGCGCTTCAGAGTTTTCTTGGCAATTACTTTCTTCACTGCCGTTCTCGCCTTGATTGGCGCTCGGGGGGCAGATGGCCCGGAAGAGGCTTTGCTCTTGGAAGCCGATTTTGGTGAAATCGGCTGGCTCTGCATCACGACCTTTTTCAAAGGTGGTGAGCTTTTGCAGAAAAGAACCACCGGAGCCGGTGGGAGGAATTCAAAGGGGGAGCCATCATCATGTGTAGGTTCTGGACCATCTTGTTGCTGCAATGAGACAGAACGAGGTTATAAAAATCATTGTAAGCCACTTCAAGAAAATTTGCGAGTGGTAGTACCTGTTCTGCGGGGATATCATATTCGGCATCGAGTTGTCTCAGCAACGGTCCCAGAGCTCTCCGGAAGGCATGAGTTTTCCACATGGACCACCAGGTCTCAAAACCATCGGTTGATGAGGTGAAAGAGAGGTTATTGGGGATTGGGATGGCTAGAGCATCAAAGAAAGAGTAACACCTCTGACCGGTGAGGACATCGGGCAAATCAGCTCTACTCTCTGTTAAGTGATGGAGGAAGAAGTGAGGAGGCACCTGTCCAAGACCAAACTGCCGGGCTGTTACGACCGGCTGATAAGACTCATAACCAGGTTTGATTATCCTGTTTGATGTGCTCATGCCAACTGGAAGGAAGCAGGGACGGATCATGGTGGAATACAATTGTCAGGTGCTGGTGTCATCGGCAAAGCTGTCTAGCCTGAAGGAGACTGGATTTTCAAAATTTTCAGATTCCGTATAGGGGAAGAAGAGAGGATTGTCCAGGCCTTGGAAGAAAATCCTGAACCACTTTGACGCTTCCTTGGGGATCAGTTTACTACCTGGAAGGCTGTACAAGGCTTGGCCGTAGCTAGTGCATCGGATTTGCTTCCCGTTAGCATCTGGAAAGGTGCGAGTGGCCAAAAGTGGGAAGTTTGGGATATGGTTCTGGAAGTACAGCTGAGCCCATAGCTGAATAAACCACCAGGGACCTCCTGTTTTGACTGTCCTTTGGGAAAATAATTTGACAGACATCAGTTGGAGGTATCGATAGATTTCTCCCAGGAACAGTTTGCCGATGCCAAGATGGGTGCCTCTGGCTAGTTCGTAGGCCAAGGGGAGATAATTTTTGGTCGGAGCGAGTGAAGGGCCACAGAATATAAAGTGTTCCAACCAGAAGTTGAGGAAAGCCGTGTGTTCTTTCTCTGTTACAGGGCCTTTATTTTTCATGTGGCGTCGAAGGTAAGCACCCCAGTTTGTGCACTCTGTTTTGGAAGAAAGTTTGAAAGGAACCTTTGGCAGCATAAAAGCAGAGGGGCTGGGAGATGTGACGTCTAGGCCAGTGATCATTACTACATCCAGTAGAGTTGGTGTCATGGGGCCGTGGCCAAACATGAAGCAGTTCAGGGCATCAGACCAGAAGTAGCCGATGGTTTTTAGAAGATTTTCATGCTTCTCAAGGGGAGACAATGATAAGGACAGAGCATCGGCTATTCCTGTGGTTTCCCAGTTGGATTGGTGAGTTTTAGATACTCTACTGTACCAGGAAACCCAATCTTCAGGAGGGTTAGGCCAGGCTCGTAAGCAGTCGGCCCAAGAAGTTAGATCTAAGTTCTGGTTCACGAAGGGAATCCTATTGGCCTCGCAAGAAATCAGATAGGCGGGACTCTCGATAGTCCGAGGGCCAAGACAAAGAGAGTTTGGAAGAGAAGGATGCGGCAACAGAATGTCTGATACCTAAAATTAATGGTGAAATTAGGCATTAATTCAGATGTTTGCTATAAATTCCAACACTATGCTCGGACGGCAAGGGGCAGTTAAAGATTACCTTCAGGCCAGAGACTGGTGCGTTGGTGTTGGACGATTTGGCCATCCGATTTGTTGACGGATATGAATCTGCGCGGTTGGGGATCTAGGGTTCGCGTCGCCGCGAGTTGAATTTGGTCGAGGAGCGATTGGGGATTTGAGTTTGGTCCTTTAGACGAGGGTCACAGGTTACCGTTTGAAGTTTGGCCTTACTGGCGTTTTATGGTAAGAGACTGATGCGTTGCCATCGGCTCTTTGCGCGTTGACCTACTTTGACAATCGGAAAAAATTGGACATAGAAGCGTTCTTCATTGATAGGGAGGGTTTTTTACAAAGAAGAGCCGATTGCTCACAAAAGGAAGATCTACTACCTAATGTACTACTACTAGCCCTATTCTAGTAGTCCCTAGTCTAAGGGCCGGCGCCGTCGCTGCCGTCGCTGCCCTCGTCGTCGCCATCCTCGCTGCCGTCGGCGCTGCTGCCGGCGAGGTCCTCGTCGCTACTGTTGAAGCCGCCGGCAGGGGCTTCTTCCTCTTCGTCGTCGTCATCGTCATCCTCCGACCCGGCGCGGAAGCGCTTCGCCGGCGGGTACTCGTCGGAGGAGGTGTCGTCCTCCGCCTCGTCCTCCTCGTCGGAGGGGATGTCCTCGCCCCAGGAGAAGGCGTCGTCGTCGCTCCCTTCCTCCAACTCCCCGTCGATGAGGAACTGGAGGTCGTCTTCCCCGTCGGTCAAGGACTCGTCATCCTCTGACCAGACGGAGGAGTCCCAATCTGCCCCGTCCCAATGCGGTGGGGCGAGGGCCTCGTACGCCGCCATCGGGTCGTACTCCGGCGTCGGCTCACGGGAGGGGGAAGATTGGCAGGAAAGACCCGAGGAAGCAGAGGAGGAGTCCATGGTTGCAGAGGAGGGGAGTTTCGATTGCTAATGTGGAGTAAGAGGATGAGGAGGCGAACTTGATCGGGTGCAGTTAAATAAAAGGGGATGTAGTGGGAGATGATTCAATGCTGTGGCGGTTTCCGAGGGTGTGGTGCCAAAACTGTCAAATCGTGCAGCGTGGAGAAGTTGAGGAGGCAAGGCATCATGATGGAAAGGCACTGTAGCGGTTCTGATCTGCAATGCGTAACCCGATGAAGGAAAACAGAGTGGTTTTGGAATTATTATTGCCAAAACCAGGGGGGCATGTGTTATAGCCAGATTTTAGCCACATTGGGAGTTGGGCCGTGATTGAGATGGGCTTAGAGGATATGCATATAAAGTGTTTATGAATCGGCCTTATGCAAGAGTTTGGGCTAGATTGCCCGTGTATCTGTACAATATGGTAGATTACGTTTCAGTTAGAATTAAGAGATAGAGTTTGGATCGTACACAGCTAGGTTTATTCCAAAAATAGAAAGTCTACGGACTATAAATATGTACCTAGGGTTATTGAGGAAGAAGACGATCACGTTCACAACAAACACAATCCAGGCGCATCGCCACCCCTTGTTTCGAGGGTTTTCTTCCGGGTAAGCGCTATGCTGCCCAGATCGCGTTTTGCGATCTGGGCAGTATCAGTTTATTCGTTGTTTTGTGTTGCTCGTACTGAAGCCTTGTTGATGGCGAGTAACACCATTATCATAGATATGTAGAGGTTAACATCGATACTCCTTTGATATGTTTGCTTAGTTATGCTTTCCTCACATATCTAGTTGCCTTTGCACCTATCTTAGGAGTAAAGGTAGCATCTTGCTTGATCTTTATTTAGTAGATTTGATCTGTTATGGTGCTCCTTGTTTTTCAAGGATTAGTTTGATATCCGCATGATTAGGCCTTGCAAACGGGTTGAATGATCCAGCAGTGCGTAAGGTATGGTTTGCCGATCCTAGAGGAGATGTTCCGAGAATCGACCCTATGTTGGTTTTTAGGCCTTTTCTAGGGCTAGTTTTCTGTTGTCTTTCGCATCTGCCAGGCTCAATTACGTGTAGGACGTTCCAGTTATGCGGTGAAAACCCTAGACTGTCGCAGGTCGTTTTGACTTGATTTTGATAAAGCAAGACCCCCATGTTATCGTAGATCTAATACTGATCATGGGACAATCGGCTCCTTGAGCCGATTCACAGGGTAACCTGAGAGCCGATCGAGGATCGGATTTAATGTTTACGTGTCTGCCATGCAGGAGAATAATCGAAGCAATTCATCACCTTCCTGACCAGGTATAGGTCAGGTGGCACGCCCTCGCAACAGCCAGGACGTGTGCCGGAGTTTTGCGGGCCGTTGCCCGAGGGACCAGGGCCCACAAGCAGTCCTGGGAGCCTCCCGGCTCTTCGTGTTGCTCGTCGCTGCTCGCCGGTGGGTTTTGGCAGGCAACAAAAATAAAGGACCGGGGGTCCACAGTTCACTAGAGGTGTCTCTCCATAAAGATAAATAACATGCTAGGTGAACAAATTACAGCTGGGCAATTGACAGAATAAAGACCATACATGACAATATGACTACTATGAGATTCATTTGGGAATTATAATATAATACATAGACCGTAATCCTACTACGTCTATGACTAATAATCCACCTCCCGGTTAGCGTTCGCACCCTTCAGTATTAAGTTGCAAGCAACAGATTATCGCATTAAGCAAAGTGTGTAGAGTAAACAATAGAATTATCTTTAGACAAAGCATTGTTATTTTCTCCCTAGTAGTAACAGCAAATCTACGACCTTAGAAGTTATCGTCACTCTTCCAGATTACTAGAGGCATGAACCCACTATCGAGCATAAATACTCCCTCTTGGAGTCACAAGCGCATACTTGGCCAGAGAATCTACTAGCAACGGAGAGCATGCAAGATCACAAGTAACATATGACAAGTATATAATCGATCTCAACCATAGTATTCAATATTCATCGGATCCCAGCAAACACAACATTTAGCATTACATAAGGAGGATCTTGATCATGATAGGCAGCTCACACGATCTAAACATGAGGCATAAATTGGAGAAGACAACCATCTAGCTACTGCTATGGACCCGTAGTCCAGGGATGAACTACTCACGCATCACTTTGGAGGTGAGCATGGCGATGTAGAGGCCTCCGGCAGGGTGCCGGGAAGAGCTTACGAACCCTCCCGAGCTAGGGTCGGCGATGGCGGCCGCGACGGAACTTTTCATGGATGAAGGCTCGGGTATTTAGGTTTTTCCTAAACAGATGAATAAATAAGCGGAAGGGCGAGGTCGGTGGGTGCCCGGGGGGCCCACACTACCCCAAGGCATGGCCAGGGGGGCCCGCGCCTAGGGCAGGTGTGGCCGCCTCAGCGCACTTCTTCGTCTGCCCTCTGGACTCCGTCTTCGTTTCGGTAAAATAGGAACTTTGGCTTTTGTTTCGTCCAATTCTGAGAATATTTCCTATACAACTTTTCTGAAATACAAAACAGCAGAAAACAGGGAACTGCCACTGTAGCATCTTGTCAATAGGTTAGTTCCAGAAAATGTATAAAAGTGCCACGAAGTGTAAATAAAACATATATAAATTGGTGTAAAACAAGCACGGAGTATAAAAAATTATAGATACGTTTGCAACGTATCAGCACCCCCCACCTAGGGCGCGCCACCTGGTCTCGTTTCGCAGTCGACCATCCGATTCACCTGAATCTTGCGCCAACCGACTTGTTTTGACCTAAAAACCCCTATATATATGACCCCATGGTTTTATCGATACCACGGAGGCGGAGATCGAAAACACCAAAAGAGAGAGTCTGCTGGTCGCCGCTGGAGGAAGATCGGAGGGGGAACCACTGCTGGAATCGCCTCCGGCTGCCTCTCCCCCTTCACATTTGCTGCCATGTCATCACTGAAAATGGGTCCCGCTCGTCAGAAGCCTTGTTAACGCGTCTAAAATCGACAATTAGTGCACATTGCAACGAATCAATGCAATACCGGTGTTTTTTGCAATTTCGTCTAATAGTGGTGGCCTTACGAACTTGTTGTTGTAATGTGGTGGTTTTTGGAATTAACTCATCAATATGTAATGGGTGAAGAATCTTAGAAAAGCTCAGAATAATAGGATCTTCAACTTCGTCTGAGCAAGTCCTAGCTGTGCCGCCCCAATTGTTTTGCCCCCAACGGCGACCACGCTGGTCTAGTGTCGAGTTCCTTCGTTTACAGTTGTGGTGCAGAAGGACTTGATTGCATTCATAGTTTTTGTTCTAGGGTCCTTGTTGTAAAATGTCAGGCCCGTGTTGTTTTTTTCCTCTTCTTAATGGGCCTCTTTGTAAATTGTATTTGAAATATGGAAATTAATGCAGCCGCTAGGCCCTTTCGGACCCTTCCTCTAGGTCATCGCTAGAAATTAGCGCATCTCTAGCATATTTCTTATAACTGGCATTTAAGAAACTGTTAAACACAATTTTTTTGCAAGTTTTAAACAAGTTCCAATTGTAGGCGAAAATAGGAAATAGTTTTAAACAACCAAATGGATAATGTGGGCAATCAATCACATGCACACCGCACTAGTCTTTGTCAAGCCAGAATGATCGACACCACGATGAAGGATGCAACATCAAACATCAACGTCCTTGCCAAGCACACCGGAATCATCACCACTACCACTCGCCGGATCATCACGTCCACGCCACCACCAATCACCGGAGGACCACCATCACTATCCGTAGCAGCACAAGCACTAGACCCTTCCCTTCTTCATTGCAAGATATCCATCCTTGCCAAATCCCACAACTCTCTTGTGTATGCGTCCATGGTAGTTGGATCCATCATCATTGTGTTGTTATCTTTGGCAATGAGCTCCAACATGGCTCTCTTCTTCTTGGCACTTTCTCTCCTTGCCTCCACGGCGGCCTTGCGCATCTGATCTTCCCGGAGTGTTTCCCACCTTGCTTGCTTCTTCATCTTGGTCAAATACAACTTTTCTTCCAATGTTTTGTTCACCAACACCTCGTTTGATTTCACTATGACATCAATTTAGTCCCTCAAACTTTATGGCTCGACAAGCTTCTTGAACTTCTCCTTTGCATTCCTATTTCCATTGGGATTGTCTTTGTTTCTTCCTCCAATCGGTCCAATTGGACAAAGGAACCCCGTTTCGGTGGTGCTTATTGCTCTCTCAACTTCTACTTCTCGCTATGCTCTAGCAATTTACAACAATGGTGGAGCGCAAGTGGCTTGAAAAGAGAGTTTGCATGTACCCTTCCATTTCAATTTTATCCTATGTACCAAAGAATGCAGAAGTATTTGTGAGCAAAACTATCACAAGTCATTCAAATGAATTAATGGAACAATGCACATAACCAGTGAAGAAATGCACACAAAATCACATAGTCATCAATGGTGCAACCACATGGAGGTGTATTCCTCACTTGGTCCAAACATCCACTACAACAGATACAAACCGCTTTGATCATGTCCCAATGGCCTTGTAGTGATCTATAGGTGCGCGGTGGTGTGCTAGAAGGCCGAGAAATGAATTGAATTTTTTCTCCTCAATCCTTTGCCAATAACTCTTCCAAGTTTGATTGTTGCCAGCCACGGCAATAAAAAGACACACTCTCACACGCCCTCAACAATGATGTGTATGCAACGTCTGTGTAATTCATGGTTCGCTTGACTTGGGTCGGTTGCAAGGAATAGAACACTATTTCCCCTATCTCCTCCACCTCCTCACCATCACCCACCTGGCCATCAACCTCATCCATTCCGGTTCAAACTCACCGAGCGGCGCTCGATCAAGGGAAACTGCATTGCCATTCAACAAATTCAAAAACGAGTTTGGCATCTCATTCAAATTGGAACTACAAGATGTGAAATCAACAAATTCACAATCCAAATTCACCAAAACTGAAATCATTTAGAGAGATTCCGTACCTTGTGGGTGAATACATGGCGGGCATCGCCAAGGTTGGGGGAATCACGGCCAGGAGGGACCGCCATCGTTGCCGCCGCCTTTTTTTTTGGAACCACCATCCTCTGGTTCTTCTTCTTCGCCGCCGTTGTCCTCTGCTTCACGGATGGTGCGGGGCCACCATGGTCGCACCGATCAGGGCATCTATGGAGCTGCGGCAACGGCAACCACGGAACCGCCCCTGTATGACACTTCTGGAGATGAGTGCGGGTACAAGAGGGCTAACGACGGGGTTTGCCGCCGGAGTTGAGGGCGCAGGAGGGACCTATTTGTGTAGCGCGAGCTGTCTAGTGACGGGTGGCGGCTAGGTGGGGTCCATGGCGGCGCTAGGCGCCGTGGCAAGGCCAGAAAAAGCGGGGAGAGGAGATGAGCGGCGGTGAGAGTGGGGAGCAAAGCGGGAAATGCCAACGCTCACAATCCTCTCCTACCAAACTCCGTAAGCGATACAAGGCACCATCGGTTTGCCCACACAACACTACTCTGTGCGGCTTGGGAGACTGGTTTTTTCGATCTCCTTCAAAAAATTTAAAGGTCATGCGTTTTGATGAGGTTTGTTCGAACCATTTTCATCGTCTAAAATCTTAAACGAGCTGTTATTTTAAGAATTGCGCTAATACAAAAAAAGTCTGCTACAGATGCTCTTTTTTTATTTAAAAAAAAAACAATGAACTGCTCGTGGCCGGCATCATCTAAATCGTTGCCTTCCTTCCGCTCCAATAATCGCTAACACCAAACTTGGACAAATAATGTGAATATAGACTAATAACAAAATAAAGATGGGATTGCTCCGGGGATCACGGGTCTACCCTATTTAACAACCCCGTCGTGTTTTCTTGAGATCATTCAATCGATCATCAGCCCAGCGACCGGGACAGAGAGCGAGAGGGGTCCGTTGCACTTGTCGATCAATCAGTTCCTGCAGTTGACTCTCCTTGCCGGAGCCCAGCATGACGCCGGACACCATCCGCACGGTGATCGGGATAATAGGTGCGTCGCCGTCCCCGTTTGTACTCTGCTTCTGTTACGCTCCTGCAACATGAGCAAAAAACATGTGGGGTGGTGTTGCCTCCTGATGCTCCTTTCGCTGCATCTCCTTTTGCTGAAACGACTTTACACACTTCCACTTCACAAGCTTTCTGCTCCCTTCGAAATCAAAAGATGCAAGCATCATGCACACCAGATTTGCTGAAACTCGCAGACTCGTCGTTTACTTTTACCAGGAAAACTATGGTCTAACACTTCTGATGCTACTTTTTGTTTTGTTTCTGTCTTGCAGGCAATGGAACTGCCCTGATGCTCTATCTATCCCCAGTGTAAGAACCGACTAAAAACAACTGTTTAATGATTAACTTCGTTTGTTTTCCTCTCCGGCAGAAAAAACCTAGATATTTATAAAAAGAAATTAAAATAATTTCCACTTTTTACCCTAAAAAAATTTGCCACCTTTTCCCCACATGACCAATCACTGCCGCACCCGCATCACATGACCGCCCCCACAACTACGACCGCCAGCCAGGCCCCTGGCTGCTGGCCTGGCTCGGGGCACCAACCATACCCCCGTCACGGGGATGGTAGGCGGCAAGTGAGCTATGCCGAGCGGAGGTGTCAACATTTACATCGTCTTCTTTCCCATGTTGTCGCCCAACCTTGACTCGGACGCCTTGAAGGTCTCCAACCATGCTAGCCAACCCGACATTCTCCGCGGCGGATGGCGACGCCTGAAGAACATCCACATCAACACCAACTCCATGCTCCCTGTCCCCATGTTCCTTCCCACATCGCCGCGACACAACTCCTTCACCCACACCGCACCATCTACGTGCCGGAGGCTCCCTATCGTCTTATTATTCCACGGCAGTGGGATTGGCATGGGTAGTAACTATAGAACCATGGCTGGTGACGACAAAGAGGGGTAGGCACCGCCGCCTAGAGCCATCCCCGTCAACGCCTGTAGCCTCCCGGAGGTAGCGACACGCATTAGTGCTGACAAACGGGTTCCGCTACCAGTTCCACTCTTTATTCATGTTCAATCCACCATTTCCACGAATTGTAAAAAATGTTAAGCTTCATGCACTAGCCACTTGAACCAAAAGTCCGAACTGATGGAAAGGGCTAGGCAATCTACTTATACACTTCAACACCCCTCTCACATGTGACGGGAAGACGAGAAGACAAGTCAACACGTGTAGAGAGGCAAAGAGGCAGCGGGAGGCCGGGCGCGGCAGGAGGCTGCGGAGAATTTAGAATGAATTGTGAAAGCCAGGATTTGAACTCGAGACCTGGGGCTCTGATACCATGTTAAGCTTCATGCACTAGCCACTTGAACCAAAAGTCCGAACTGATGAAAAGGGCTAGGCAATCTACTTATATACTTCAACAAAAAAAAACTTGCTGTAGAGTGTTGATTTTGGTTCCAAAAACGTACAATGGAAAGAAATTATGATAGTTTTATGATATTTATTCTGCCTAGTACTACCTCCACCCCAAAGTTTAAGGCTTATATTATTTATAGAAAATTAAACTATGTCAAGTTTGGCTAAATTTTTACCAAAAATTATTAGCATGCAAAATACAAAATTAATATCATTAAATAGATAATAAAATATATTTTCGTATGATATTTATGAAATATTATATTTGTTGATAGATTGTTCTAAAGGTTTGGTCAAACTTTACTTGTTTTGACTTAAATTTGTTTTATGATATTTATAAAATATAAGCCTTAAATTTTGAGATGGAGGTAGTACCTTGCTGCATGCATGAAGGGACAAACATTCGTGGAGAAGTATAAATTAAAGAGAATGCAGCACACACTAATTTAGACTTTTTTTGATTGAAAAAAAGAGAATTACTACTAATTTTCTGCTTACATAAATAATACGCACATGAACTCACGCTTGCTACCATGGAATTTCTAGACCGACGTTCTACCGCATCTGGAAGAAGAAGACGGTGGAGCAGTACTCGGTGGTGCCGTATCTCGCCACGCTTCTCAACTGCATGATATGGCTGTTCTACGGCCTCCCGGTGGTGCAGCCGCACAGCATGCTCATAATCACCATCAACGGCATCGGCTTGGTCATCGAGCTCACCTACATCATGATCTTCCTCGCCTACTCTGTCGGCGCCGCCCGTCGCCGAGTACTCCTCATCCTCATCGCGGAGGTTTCCTTTGTCGCCGCATTCGCTGCGCTCGTCCTCAACCTTGCGCACACCCACGTCCTCAGGTCCATGGTCGTCGGCATCCTTTGTGTCATCGTCGGCACCGGCATGTACGCCGCGCCGCTCTCCGTCATGGTACGCATCGATCGGTATCTCTTCTTCCGATCTAAATTAATTGGCTCCACTTTATCTAGATACAGATATATCTAGTTAACAAATGCATCTAGATGCATTCTTATCTAGATAAAGTGAAGTCAAATATTATGGATCGGAGAGAGTACTAGTATTTTATTGGTTGATTCTATTGGTTGGTTGGTGACTGTCGACGTCAGGAGATGAGCTGATACTAACTTCTCTCTATTATAATTGATTTTCCATCGTGAGATGCTGGATGTAGAATAGAAAACTGTGTATGCACGCATGATCAATCTTTGTCGCCTCTCTAATTTTGTTTGGACGATCTCTGCAGTTTATCTTCTTCGTCAGCGTAAATAATCTTCTGTGTCAAAATTGTGGCCGCTGTACCTATTTCCTCAATTTCGTTAAATTTGTTCTGGCCCGTTTCTCTTCTTAGTTCCCTCATCCCAAACACACCCCCAATTTCCTTGTACTCCCTCCATCCCTAAACCAGTGGCATATAAACTTAAATAAAAAGTTAGTGTTTTCAAATTTTGATCAAGAATATGTATCAAAATATGAAGATCTGTAATACCAATTCAATAAATTCATCACAAGATATATTTTCATACTATAATTATGTAATATTATGGTTGTTGATATTTTCTTCAATATATTTGTTGAGAGCATGAAAACTTGATTTTTGATTAAGTCTATACGCCACATCTTATGGAACCAATGGGAGTAGTTTGCATGCTGTATGCTCTGCTCAATAGGTGTGCACGTTATTTCCGTTTTACTGCATGTTTTTTGGACAGACAATCAATTGGTTGTAAGTAGATGGGCTTCTTTTCATCACGTTAATTTCGGTGTCCGCCCGTGTTTCAGAAAATGGTGATCCAGACAAAGAGCGTCGAGTACATGCCCCTGTTTCTATCCCTGGCCTCGCTCGCAAGTGGCACATGCTGGACTGCTTATGCCCTCATCGAGTTCGACCTCTACATCACCGTAAGTCGTCTAAAATAGTATTAACTCTGTTTCGAAATGTAAGCCGATTTAGCTTTTTAAAAGGGCTTACATTTCTAAACCAAGGTAATATTAATATTTCCACTTGTTTTTACAGTTCTTTACAACAATCATTAGTTAGCAAATTACCAATGTGAGATGGGCATGACTAAACAGACATGCACTTGAGACTGCTACATGTAACCCTCAGAACGCATCATTTATTCGCCTGATTAATTTAGGAGGTGCAGCAGGTACCGTATTTGGATATCTGATTTCCTCCGAGTTGCCTGCAACTTTATTCATGTGGCCAGCAGCTACGTCACGCATGTTTTTGTGCTGGGAATATAGCTGTACTAATCATAGGGCAGTTTTTATTCGAGTAATGAGATTGGATAGGATAAGGTAGCTCAGGCTAACACATCTCTGAGGATTATGATTTGTTTTCTCGTATTGGCCTTTACAAATGTTCCTCAATTCGATTAATCTTTTAATGTTGCAGATCCCAAGCGCGTTGGGCGTCGTGTTCGCTTTGGGGCAGGTGATCCTGTACGTGATATACTACAAGTCGACGCAGCAGATCCTCGAGACCCGCAAGAGCAAGGCCGACCAGATACCCATGACGGAGGTCGTCGTCGATGGGAAGAACGGCAGCACCGCCGGCTCAGGCGCTGGCAAGGGCCACTGCTAGAAGCAACACTATTAACTCGATATCCAAGTGCATTCATAAATACCTGATGGATGATGTGTTGTACGCGCTAAGCTGTGACCCGTGTTTCTCCTGTATCTATAAAAGTTCAGTCCGTGTCTTCTTGTCTTGACTATCAACCGGAGCGGCTGAGTGGTGGATCTCTTTTTTCGATAAATAGGGCTTTATTATTTAAAAGGTTTTTAAGCATTATATCTAGCCTCTGCATAACAAGATGCATACACCCGTTTCACAAGTTCATATGTTCATAAACAGACTCCTAGATGACAGATAAAAAAGATGACTATCCCGGCGGCTAAGCTTTATTTGCCTCAATCCGCCTAATATGCTGCCACCCATGTTGGGAAACAAACTTCGTCGCCGTGTTCTCCAATCGTGTAGACACCTCCGTAAAGAGGTCACGATCCTCCAATCGTTGGAGTGGCGACCATGAACGGAGCAAAGCCGTAACGCGGTAGACAACCTGCAAGAGAGAAGAATTTTTGTCATTAAAAACCTTATCATTTCTACGTAGCCAAAGCGAACATACAACAGATATCGCTCCCACCCTGATAAGTATTTTATACCTAGCATCAACCCCATTTAGCCAATTGCCAAAAATATTTGCAATGCTTCGAGGAGGATATAAGGTAGAACCTATCTGAATGATTGACCATATAGACCTAGCAACTTGACAACTGAAGAAAAGGTGTTTTATTGTCTCTTGTTCATGACAGAAAACACATTTCGTCCAGCCGTGCCAATTGCATTTGGCAAGGTTATCCTTAGTAAGAATCGCACCTCGACGAAGATATCATGCAAAGACCTTTGTTTTCAAAGGTATCTTCATCTTCCAGATGGATTTATTATTAACAACAAGTTGACTGGATATAATTAAGGCCTTACACATGAAGTGACTGTGAATTTACCATTCTTGGTGAGATTCCAGCGAAATTCATCAGCCCCTTGAACTAATTGGACTGAAGCTAACCTTTGTAGCAATTCATTCCAAGAAGTTAATCTTGGGCCAATGAGATCTCGCCTGAACGTCATAGAGGGTGGAGATGTTTCCAACACCTTCTGTTTCCAAAGCTGCATATTGTTCTCGGAGAGTGGTTGTACCTAACCATCTATCCTCCCAGAACCTTATCTCCGACCCATTCCTAATGGAGAATGAACCAAACGGGAAAAAATATTTCTTTGTTGCCATGATGCCAGCCCAAAAGTTTGAATCTCCTGATTTCCATATAACCCACATACTTTCTCCGCAAATGTTGTTGCCATCGGCCATCCTCAGTTAATAACCTGGCCAGCCATTTTCCTAGCAAATCTCGGTTTTCAACTTCAAGGTCGTGGACTCCTAGTCTACCTTGATCTTTTGAATGGCAAACAACACTCCATTTAGTCAACCGATTTTTTTCTCATTATCACCTTGCCAAAAGAATCTCGATCGGAAATAATCCAATCTATGCAAGACTTCTTTGGGTAACCGAAAGAAAGGAATCATATATAGTACCATATTGGTAAGTACTGAATTAATGAGAACTAATCTTCCCCCAAGGGATAATAATTTTCCTTTCCAACTACTCAGATGTTTCTGGAGTCTTTCCTCGACAACTTTTCATTCGGCCAACGTAAGCCTCCGATAATGAATCGGAATGCCAAGGTAGCTAATTGGAAAACACCCAAGCCCACATCCGAATAATTCAGCATATAGGTTGGCGTCATCTTTGGTCTCTCCGAAACAGAACAATTCACTTTTATGGAAGTTTATCTTGAGTCCTGACAATTGCTCAAAAGCTGAACTAATTAACTTCAGATTTCGTGCTTTTTCCAAGTCACGATCCATAAATAAGATTGTGTCATCGGCATATTGAAGGATAGATAAGCCCCCATCAACTAAATGAGGAACTACCCTTTCGATCTGGCCATCGAGTTTAGCCCGCCGAATTATAATAGCAAGCATATCTGCCACAATATTAAACAACATTGGGGATAGGGGATTGCCTTTCCTTAAACCTTTTTTGTCTGGAAATATCTACCAACGTCATCATTAACCTTGATGGCAACACTTCCTCTAAAAACAAAGTTATTAGTTAGAGCGCGCCACTCATCGGAAAAACCTTTCAACCTGAGCGTCTGTTGAAGAAAAGACCACTTGACCTTGTCATAGACTTTTTCAAAGTCGATTTTCAGTATTACCCCATTCAACTTTTTGCGGTGCATCTCATGAATTGTTTCATGCAAAGTGACAATACCATCTAGGATGTATCTACCTTGCATAAAAGCAGTCTGAGATGGAAGTACCACATGATCAGCCACCGAATTAAGCCTAATAGTAGCCACTTTTGTAAAAAAAATTATAGGAAACATTAAGGAGCCAGATAGGTCTGTATTGTTGAATCCGTTCTGCATCAATCACTTTTGGTAAGAGAATAATTTCACCAAAATTGATGCGAAACAGTTCGAGTTGCCCCTTATGTAGTTCACTAAAAAGTCCAAAAAATCATTCTGCTGGGAAACAATCCGGCCCGGGCGCCTTATTATGTTCCATCTGGAAAACCGCTTTCCTAATCTCTTCCTCGGAATAGGGAGAAGTCAGAATAGCGTTTTCTTGTGGGGACACTTGAGGAATATCATCAATCATGGATTCATCCATGGATATATCAGATTCCTCGGGGGTTCCGAACAGACCTTTGTAATAAGATGTAATATAGGACTTAAGTTGTTCATGACCTTCAATCACGTCCTCTTCCTGGACTAAAGAATGAATGAATGAATTTCTGTGTCTGCCATTGGCTACACTATGAAAGTATCTCGTATTCGAGTCTCCTTCCAACAAAAATTGGGTTTTAGATCTTTGGTACCACTTGAGTTCCTCCTCCCTTAGTAGACCCGCTAACGTTGCATTGAGTTGACTTTTAAGATCAATCTCCTGCGTAGTTAATGGTCGTTCCTCGGCGAGTGCCTCCAGATCATCTATTTTTGATGATAGGCTGAGTTTCTCTTTCTTTAGTAATCCAGTCATGTGCTTGGACCAACCCACAAGGTATATACGCGTCGAGCGCAATTTATTATTCCACCTTTGGATTGGGTTGTTCCCAACAACTGGCTTGTCCCATATAAATTTAATCATATCCGGGAACCCCTCCCTTTGTAGCCATCCAAGTTCAAATTTCAATGGACGTCTACAATGAGGAGTTGGGTTCCCGGTTGAAAGTAAAATAGGCGCATGGTCCGACAAGGCTTCAAAACGTGGCAAGACCCGTACCGAGACTAGGGGAAACTTTATTTCCCAATCTGAGTCCATCAATACACGTTCCAGCTTCTCGTAAGTAGGCTCTGGGAGGCTACACTACTAGGAAAAGCCTTATTGCATGCATACCAATAATTGCTATTGCCGGCGCACCAACGCCCACCGGTGGGAACAAGACAGTGATAATGGCTTACCGCCAGCGCACCAGCTGGTGCGCCAACAGTAACGCGAGTTATCCCCGGCGCACCTGCCTAGTGCGCCGGTAGTAAGTTATTCCGGAAAACAAAAAAAGCCTTGCGCGGGCCCCCTACGTTCAAAATTAGAAAGCAATCGAGTCCTAGTTTTTTTTGCACAGATCTGGATCTTGAGGGTGAGGAGGAGCTCGAGGTGGCGTGTCGGTGTGTCGGCAGAGTGGTCGTCGGGGTTGAAGGCAGGAGACAGCATGGTCATCGGAGCTCATGCCCGAGAAGGAGCTCGAGGCAGCATAGTCGTCGGAGCTCGAGGTGGAGGAATAGCTCGGTCGTTGGAGCTCAAGGCGGAGGGGGATGAGGAGGTGGTGGTGGCTCTTGGTCAGGGGAGCTCGAGGCGCATCATCATGGCGTCTAAGTGGTAAGAGGAAGAGGATAGGAGGAGGAGAAGAAGAGTAGAAAGAGGAAGAGTAGGACGAGGAAGAGGAAGAGAGGAAGAAGAGGAGAGCACAAGTGGGGGAAATGAGGAAGGGGCAGAGGAGGACCCCCGGTTTCAACTTATATACCCAAGGTTACCGCCGGCGCACCTAGTAAGGTGGTGCGTCGGGGGTAATTTTTTATTTTTCTTTTCATCAAAATCTAAAACCTGAAAAAATGTCTTGTTTATGTTTTGAATTTGATGAATCCAATTTTTGTAGAAACGACCGTAGATACTTTTTGATATAAAAAAGTTTTTCATCGGAGGTCGTATGCAACCAGAAATCCCGTTTTCCCGAAAGATGACGCCATTTTGCATAATATATCGAAATTTATTTTTTAAAATTTTCATTAAAACTAGATTACATAATACATGGGCAGTTCAAAGGATTTTATTTTTTGAATTTTCTATCATTTTCTTTTATTTTTTCGAAAATTGAAAAGGCGGTCCACGGGGTGGGGAGGGAAATTGCATCTCCCCTTATTGTCGGCGCACCACCATGTTGGTGCGCCGGTGGTAAGCAAATTACCACCGGCGCACCAACATGGTGGTGCGCCGGAAGTAAGGTGGCTCCGATTTTCAACATGGCCTGGAACCTGGTTCACCCTTATCCCCGACGCACTAAATTTTTTATGCGCCGGCGGTATTGGGTCATCACCGGCGCGGCGGAAACATGGTGCACCGGTACTATTTAGCACCGGCGGGCACATTTTTTGGTGCGCCGGCAATAATGTTTGCGGCTATAGGCCTTTTCCTAGTAGTGCTATTTGTCCAAGTAAATTGTCTCCCAATCATTGAGACCTCCCTTAGATCCAAGCTATCAATGATGGCATTGAATAAGAAGGGCCTATGCGTGTCAGACCTGCCCCTGCTCTTCTCTTGAGGTTATCTTAGCATATTAAAATCCCCCCAATAATGAACGGGTGCGGATTATCCTTTGCTAGATTCACCATCTCACGAAGAAAAGCAGGTTTAGCAGCGTCCTGAGCCGCCCCATAGACGGAAACCAAACTCCAAATGAAATTATCAGATTTGTTCCGGATGTGGAGTTTTATATGAAAATTGTTGGAGATATGCCCAAGAGGCAATAATAAAATGGTTATTATATATCTTTGTGTTTATGATAAATGTTTACATACCATGCTATAATTGTATTAACCGAAACATTGATACATGTGTGTTATGTGAACAACAAGGAGTCCCTAGTAAGCCTCTTGTATAACTAGCTTGTTGATTAATAGATGATCACCGTTTCATGATCATGAACATTGGATGTTATTAATAACAAGGTTATGTCATTGATGAATGATGTAATGGACACACCCAATTAAGCGTAGCATAAGATCACGTCATTAAGTTCATTTGCTATAAGCTTTCGATACATAGTTACCTAGTCCTTTCGACCATGAGATCATATAAATCACTTATGCCGGAAGGGTACTTTGATTACATCAAACGCCACTGCGTAAATGGGTGGTTATAAAGGTGGGATTAGGTATTCGGAAAGTATGAGTTGAGGCATATGGATCAACAGTGGGATTTGTCCATCCTGATGACGGATAGATATACTCTGGGCCCTCTCGGTGGAATGTCGTCTAATTAGCTTGCAAGCATATGAATGGTTCATAAAGAGACTACATACCACGGTACGAGTAAAGAGTACTTGTCAGGAGACGAGGTTGAACAAAGGTATAGAGTGATACCGATGATCAAACCTCGGACAAGTAAAATATCGCGTGACAAAGGGAATCGGTATCGTATGTAAATGGTTCATTCGATCACTAAGTCATCGTTGAATATGTGGGAGCCATTATGGATCTCCAGATCCCGCTATTGGTTATTGGTCGGAGAGAAGTCTCAACCATGTCTGCATAGTTCGCGAACCGTAGGGTGACACACTTAAGGTTTGATGTTGTAAAAGTAGAACTTGAATAAGGAATGGAGTTCGAAGTATTGTTCGAAGTCTCGGATGGGATCCCGGATATCACGAGGAGTCCCGGAATGGTCTGGAGAATAAGATTCATATATAGGAAGTCATATTCCAAGTTTGGAAATGATCCGGTGCATTTATGGAAGGTTCTAGAAGGTTCTAGAAAAGTCCGGAAGAAATCACTTTGGAAGGCGGAGTCCCGAAAGGACTCCACCATCCATGGCCGGCCAACCCTAGAGGGGTGGAGTCCCAGGTGGACTCCACCAAGGTGGCCGGCCACCCCCTCCCAAGGAAAGGTGGGAATCCCACCTCAAGTGGGAATCCTAGCTTGGTTAGGTTTCATGTCATATGGAAGGTTTTGGTTTGGGGTCTTATTCGAAGACTTGTAGACCAACTCTTGGGTGTTCCACCTATATAAAGAGGAGCAAGGGGAGGGGGGCCGGCCACACCAAAGCCATTGTGGCCGCACCCCTCATAGTGGCTGGCCACCTCCCCCTCTCCCAAACCCTAGCCGCCCCCTCTCCTCCACCTCTCCCGCAACGCTTAGCGAAGCTCCGCTGGAGATCTCCATCGCCACCGCCACCACGCCGTCGTGCTGCCGGATTCAAGGAGGAGCTACTACTTCCGCTGCCCGCTGGAACGGGGAGAAGGACGTCGTCTTCATCAACACCGAACGTGTGACCGAGTACGGAGGTGCTGCCCGATCGTGGCACCGTGATCAAGATCTTCTACGCGCTTTTGCAAGCGGCAAGTGATCGTCTACCGCAGCAACAAGAGCCTCATCTTGTAGGCTTTGGAAATCTTCAAAGGTGAATCTCGATCATATCCTCGTTGCTCCCGTCTTCTAGATTGCATCTTGGCTTGGATTGCGTTCTCGCGGTAGGAAAATTTTTGTTTTCTATGCAACGAATCCCATCAGTGGTATCAGAGCCGTGTCTATGCATAGATTGGTTGCACGAGTAGAACAAAATTGTTTTGTGGGCGTTGATGCTTTGTTGTCTTTAATTCGTGTACTTTGCATCTTTGTGGCATAGTGGGATGAAGCGGCTCGGGCTAACTTTACATGACCGCGTTCATGAGATTTGCTCCACGCTCGACATGCAACTTGTATTGCATAAGTGGCTTTGCGGGTGTCTGTCTCTCCCACTATAGTAAAGATCCAATTTACTCTTTCTATTGACAACACTAGTATCACCGTTGTGGTTCATGTTCGTAGGTAGATTGGATCTTACTCGAAAACCCTAAACCACGTAAAATATGCAAACCAAATTAGAGACGTCTAACTTTTTTTTGCAGGGTTTGGTGATCTGATATGGCCATTATGTGATGATGAATATGTATGAGATGATCATTATTGTATTGTGGCAACCGGCAGGAGCCTTATGGTTGTCTTTAAATTTCATGTTGAGTAGTATTTCAAAGAAGTTGTAATAGTTGCTACATGGAGAACAATCATGAAGACGGCACCATTGACCTTGACGCTACGCCGACGATGATGGAGATCATGCCCGTTGATGATGGAGATCATGTCCGTGCTTTGGAGATGAAGATCAAAGGCGCAAAGACAAAGGGGCCATATCATATCACATATGAATTGCATGTGATGTTAATCCTTTTATGCATCTTATATTGCTTAGATCGCGACGGTAGCATTATAAGATGATCCCTCTCACTAAATATCAAGATAATGAAGTGTTCATCCTTAGTAGCACCGTTGCTAAGACTTGTCGTTTCGAAGCATCACGTGATGATCAGGTGTGATAGATTCTACATGTGCATACAACGGGTGCAAGCCAGATTTGCACACGCGGATACTAAGGTTGCCTTGACGAGCCTAGCATGTACAGACATGGTCTCGGAACACGGGATACCGAAAGGTAGAGCATGAATCATATGAATGATATGATGAACACTTTGAGTGTTCGCCGATGAAGTTACATCTTGTCTCGTGATGATCGGACTTGGTGTAGTGGATTTGGTTCGTGTGATCACTAAGACAATGCGAGGGATATTGTTTTGAGTGGGAGTTCACCTAGTTTTTAATTTTGTTAAATTAAAATTTGAACTCAATTTGTCATAAACTTAGTCTAAACTATTGCAAATATATGTTGTAGATCATGGCGTCCCCATCAATCAATTTTAACCAGTTCCTAGAGAAAGAAAAGCTTAAAAGCAATGGTAGCAACTTCACCGACTGGTTCCGTCATGTGAGGATTTTCCTCACTGGTGGAAATCTGCAATTTGTGCTCGAAGCACCGCTAGGTCCCCCACCACCACCTGCAGTATCCGAGGACGAAAAGAATGTTTACGAGACTTAGGTAACTTGGTACTCTCAAGTACAGTGTGCCATCCTGTGCAGCCTAGAGGCGGAGCTCCAAAAGCGTTTTGAGCACCACGATCCTTATGAGTTGGTCCATGAGCTAAAAGCTATCTTTGAAACTCATGCGGCCGTGGAAAGCTATGAAGCATCGAAACACTTCTTTGCCTGTATGATGGAAGAGGGTAGCTCCGTTAGTGAGCACGTGCTCGCTATGTCCGGGCATGCGAAGAAGCTTAGTGACTTGGGGATAGTGATTCCTAACAAGCTGGGTATTCATCGTGTACTCCAATCACTGCCACCTAGTTACAAGAACTTTGTGATGAACTACAACATGCAGAACATGAACAAGGAGTTACCTGAACTCTTCTCCATGCTAAAATCTGCTGAGGTGGAAATACAGAAAGAGCACCAAGTGTTGATGGTCAACAAGACCACCAGTTTCAAGAAGCAAGGCAAACCTAAGAAGGGCAACGTCAAGAAGGGCGGCAAGAAAGCTGCCGCACCTCCTGAGAAGTCTAAGGGTGGCCCTAAACCTGATACTGAGTGCTATTACTGCAATGGGAAGGGGCACTGGAAGCGTAATTGCCCCAAGTACTTGGCTGATCTGAAGAGCGGCCTTGTCAAGAAGAAGAAAGGTATATCTGATATACATGTTATATATGTCTATCTTACTGGTTCTCGTACTAGTGCCTGGGTATTTGATACTGGTTCGGTTGCTCACATTTGTAACTCGAAACAGGAACTACGGAATAAACGAAGCCTAGCGAGGGACGAAGTGACGATGCGCGTTGGAAATGGATCCAAGGTCGATGTGATCGCTGTCGGCACGCTCCCTCTACATCTACCTTCGGGATTAGTTTTAAACCTCAATAATTGTTATTTGGTGCCTGCGTTGAGCATGAACATTATATCTGGATCTTGTTTAATGCAAGACGGTTATTCATTTAAGTCTGAGAATAATGGTTGTTCTATTTTTATGAATAATATCTTTTATGGTCATGCACCTGAGACGAATGGTTTATTCCTGTTAAATCTCGATAGTAGTGATACACATGTTCATAACATTGATGCTAAGCGAATTAAATTGAATGATAATTCTACTTATATGTGGCAATCGTCGCCTTGGTCATATTGGAGTGAAACGCATGAAGAAACTCCATTCCGATGGACTACTTGAGTCACTTGACTTTGAGTCACTTGATAGATGCGAAGCATGTCTAATGGGAAAAATGACTAAGACTCCATTCTCTGGTATTATGGAGCGAGCTACAGACTTATTGGAAATCATACATACCGATGTGTGCGGACCAATGAGTGTAGCCTCGCGCGGTGGTTATCGTTATGTTCTAACCTTCACAGATGATCTGAGTAGATATGGGTATATCTATTTTATGAAACATAAATCCGAAACTTTCCAGAAGTTTTAGGAATTCCAAAGTGAAGTAGAAAATCAACGTAACAAGAAGATCAAGTTTCTGCGTTCTGATCGCGGAGGCGAATATCTGAGTTATGAGTTTGGCATGCATTTAAAGAAATGCGGAATACTTTCACAGTTGACACCGCCAGGAACACCACAGCGCAATGGTGTGTCCGAACGTCGTAATCGAACTCTCTTAGATATGGTTCGTTCTATGATGTCTCTTACTGATTTGCCATTATCGTTTTGGGGTTATGCATTAGAGACAGCTGCATTCACTTTAAATAGGGCACCATCTAAATCCGTTGCAACGACACCGTATGAATTATGGTTTAATAAGAAACCTAAGCTGTCGTTCCTTAAAGTTTGGGGTTGCGAAGCCTATGTAAAAAAGTTACAACCGGACAAGCTAGAACCCAAAGCGGAGAAATGCGTCTTCATAGGATACCCTAAGGAAACTATTGGGTATACTTTCTATCACAGATCCGAAGGCAAAATCTTTGTTGCTAAGAACGGAACCTTTCTTGAGAAAGAGTTTCTCACTAAAGAATTGACTGGAAGAAAAGTAGAACTCGACGAGGTTACTGAACCTTCTCTCGTTGATCAGAGTAGCGCAGTACCGGAAGATGTTCCTGTGCCGCCTGCACCGGTGACAGAGGAAGCTAATGATAATGATCATGAAACTTCGAACGAGGTAGCTACTGAACCTCGCAGATCGACAAGGGAACGTACCACTCCTGATTGGTATGATCCTTGTCTAAATGTCATGATTGTGGACAACAATGATGAGGACCCTGCGACGTATGAAGAAGCAATGATGAGCCCAGATTCCAACAAATGGCAAGAAGCCATGAAATCCGAAATGGGATCCATGTATGATAACAAAGTGTGGACTTTGGTAGACTTACCTGATAGCCGTAAGGCTGTCGAGAATAAATGGATCTTCAAGAGAAAAACAGATGCTGATGGTAATGTTACTGTCTATAAAGCTCGACTTGTCGCAAAGGGTTTCCGACAAATTCAAGGTGTTGACTACGATGAGACTTTCTCACCGGTAGCGAAGCTAAAGTCTGTGAGGATTTTGTTAGCAATAGCTGCATTTTTCGATTATGAAATTTGGCAGATGGATGTCAAAACAGCGTTCCTTAATGGAGACATTGAGGAAGAGTTGTATATGGTACAACCCAAAGGTTTTGTCGATCCTAAAAATGCTGACAAGGTGTGCAAACTTCAGCGTTCAATTTATGGACTGAAGCAAGCATCCAGGAGTTGGAACCGACGTTTTGATAAGGTGATCAAAGACTTCGGGTTTATACAGTGCCATGGAGAAGCCTGTATTTACAAGAATTGAGTGGGACCTCTGTAGCATTCCTGATATTATATGTAGATGACATATTATTGATTGGAAATGATATAGAACTATTGAGCAGTGTAAAAGGTTATTTGAATAAGTGTTTTTCAATGAAGGACCTTGGTGAAGCAGCGTACATTTTAGGCATCAAGATTTATAGAGATAGATCAAGACGCCTAATAGGGCTTTCACAGAGTACATACCTGGACAAGATTCTAAAGAAGTTTAGAATGGATGAAAGTAAGAAAGGGTTCTTACCGATGTTGCCAGGTAAGGTCTTGAGTAAGACTCAAGGTCCGGCTACGGCAGAAGAAAGAGAGAGGATGAATCAGATCCCCTATGCCTCGGCAGTAGGCTCTATCATGTATGCCATGCTGTGTACTAGACCGGATATAGCACATGATGTTAGTTTGACTAGCAGATATCAAAGTGATCCAGGAATGGAACACTGGACAGCGGTCAAGAATATCCTGAAGTACTTGAAAAGAACTAAGGATATGTTTCTTTGTTATGGCGGTGACCAAGAGCTCGTTGTAACCAGTTACACCGATGCAAGTTGGAACACTGATCCTGATGACTCTAAGTCTCAGTCTGGGTACGTGTTTATATTGAATGGTGCTGCAGTAAGCTGGTGCAGCTCGAAGCAGTGCACGGTGGCGAAGTCTTCAACAGAATCGGAATACATAGCGGCTTCAGAGGCTTCATCGGAAGCGGTATGGATGAAGAGGTTCATTGTTGAGCTTGGTGTGGTTCCTAGTGCATTGGACCCATTAGTCATCTATTGTGACAACATGGGTGCCATCGCCAATGCACAAGAACCAAGGTCACACAAGAAGCTGAAGCATATCAAGCTGCGTTTTCATTCGATTCGCGAGTACATCGAAGATGGAGAAGTAAAGATTTGCAAAGTACACACTGATCTGAATGTGGCAGATCCGTTGACTAAAGCTCTCCCTAGGGCAAAGCATGACCAACACCAGAATGCCATGGGTGTTAGGTACCTTACAATGTAATCTAGATTATTGACTCTAGTGCAAGTGGGAGACTGTTGGAGATATGCCCAAGAGGCAATAATAAAATGGTTATTATATATCTTTGTGTTTATGATAAATGTTTACATACCATGCTATAATTGTATTAACCGAAACATTGATACATGTGTGTTATGTGAACAACAAGGAGTCCCTAGTAAGCCTCTTGTATAACTAGCTTGTTGATTAATAGATGATCACCGTTTCATGATCATGAACATTGGATGTTATTAATAACAAGGTTATGTCATTGATGAATGATGTAATGGACACACCCAATTAAGCGTAGCATAAGATCACGTCATTAAGTTCATTTGCTATAAGCTTTCGATACATAGTTACCTAGTCCTTTCGACCATGAGATCATATAAATCACTTATGCCGGAAGGGTACTTTGATTACATCAAACGCCACTGCGTATATGGGTGGTTATAAAGGTGGGATTAGGTATTCGGAAAGTATGAGTTGAGGCATATGGATCAACAGTGGGATTTGTCCATCCTGATGACGGATAGATATACTCTGGGCCCTCTCGGTGGAATGTCGTCTAATTAGCTTGCAAGCATATGAATGGTTCATAAAGAGACTACATACCACGGTACGAGTAAAGAGTACTTGTCAGGAGACGAGGTTGAACAAAGGTATAGAGTGATACCGATGATCAAACCTCGGACAAGTAAAATATCGCGTGACAAAGGGAATCGGTATCGTATGTAAATGGTTCATTCGATCACTAAGTCATCGTTGAATATGTGGGAGCCATTATGGATCTCCAGATCCCGCTATTGGTTATTGGTCGGAGAGAAGTCTCAACCATGTCTGCATAGTTCGCGAACCGTAGGGTGACACACTTAAGGTTTGATGTTGTAAAAGTAGAACTTGAATAAGGAATGGAGTTCGAAGTATTGTTCGAAGTCTCGGATGGGATCCCGGATATCACGAGGAGTCCCGGAATGGTCTGGAGAATAAGATTCATATATAGGAAGTCATATTCCAAGTTTGGAAATGATCCGGTGCATTTATGGAAGGTTCTAGAAGGTTCTAGAAAAGTCCGGAAGAAATCACTTTGGAAGGCGGAGTCCCGAAAGGACTCCACCACCCATGGCCGGCCAACCCTAGAGGGGTGGAGTCCCAGGTGGACTCCACCAAGGTGGCCGGCCACCCCCTCCCAAGGAAAGGTTGGAATCCCACCTCAAGTGGGAATCCTAGCTTGGGTAGGTTTCATGTCATATGGAAGGTTTTGGTTTGGGGTCTTATTCGAAGACTTGTAGACCAACTCTTGGGTGTTCCACCTATATAAAGAGGAGCAAGGGGAGGGGGGCCGGCCACACCAAAGCCATTGTGGCCGCACCCCTCATAGTGGCCGGCCACCTCCCCCTCTCCCAAACCCTAGCCGCCCCCTCTCCTCCACCTCTCCCGCAACGCTTAGCGAAGCTCCGCCGGAGATCTCCATCGCCACCGCCACCACGCCGTCGTGCTGCCGGATTCAAGGAGGAGCTACTACTTCCGCTGCCCGCTGGAACGGGGAGAAGGACGTCGTCTTCATCAACACCGAACGTGTGACCGAGTACGGAGGTGCTGCCCGATCGTGGCACCGTGATCAAGATCTTCTACGCGCTTTTGCAAGCGGCAAATGATCGTCTACCGCAGCAACAAGAGCCTCATCTTGTAGGCTTTGGAAATCTTCAAAGGTGAATCTCGATCATATCCTCGTTGCTCCCGTCTTCTAGATTGCATCTTGGCTTGGATTGCGTTCTCGCGGTAGGAAAATTTTTGTTTTCTATGCAACGAATCCCATCAAAAATATGCTCCAAAATTATCTAAAATTTCCATAGTCTAAGTGCGTACCCCAACTAGTAGGCCACCCGAACGCCCCCGAGGTGGGCGGGATACCCAAGCAAAGTCTTGTTGGAGATATGCCCAAGAGACAATAATAAAGTGGTTATTATATATCTCTGTGTTTATGATAAATGTTTGCATACCATGCTATAATTGTATTAACCGAAACATTGATACATGTGTGTTATGTGAACAACAAGGAGCCCCTAGTAAGCCTCTTGTATAACTAGCTTGTTGATTAATAGATGATCATAGTTTCATGATCATGAACATTGGATGTTATTAATAACAAGGTTATGTCATTAGATGAATGATATAATGGACACACCCAATTAAGCGTAGCATAAGATCACGTCATTAAGTTCAAATTGCTATAAGCTTTCGATACATAGTTACCTAGTCCTTCGACCATGAGATCATGTAAATCACTTATACCGGAAGGGTACTTTGATTACATCAAACGCCACTGCGTAAATGGGTGGTTATAAAGGTGGGATTAAGTATTTGGAAAGTATGAGTTGAGGCATATGGATCAAGAGTGGGATATTGTCCATCCCGATGACGGATAGATATACTCTGGGCCCTCTCGGTGGAATGTCGTCTGATTAGCTTGCAAGCATATGAATGGTTCATAAGAGATGACATGCCACGGTATGAGTAAAGAGTACTTGTCGGAGACGAGGTTGAACAAGGTATGGAGATACCGACGATCAAACCTCGGACAAGTAAAATATCGCGTGACAAAGGGAATCGGTATCGTATGTAAATGGTTCAATCGATCACTAAGTTATCGTTGAATGTGTGGGAGCCATTATGGATCTCCAGATCCCGCTATTGGTTATTGGTCGGAGAAGAGTCTCGACCATGTCTACATAGTTCACGAACCGTAGGGTGACACACTTAAGGTTTGATGTCGTTTAAGTAGATATGGAATATGGAATGGAGTTCGAATGTTTGTTCGGAGTCTCGGATGGGATCCAGGACATCACGAGGAGGTCCGGAATGGTCCGGAGAATAAGATTCATATATAGGAAGTCATTTTCTAGGTTTGAAAATGATCCGGTATTTTTCTGGAAGGTTCTAGAAGATTCTAGAAGAGTCCGGAAGAAATCACCATGGAAGGTGGAGTCCCGGAGGGACTCCACCCACCTTGGCCGGCCAGCCTAAGGGAGGAGGAGTCCCAGGTGGACTCCTCCCATGGTGGCTGGCCAACCCCACCAAAGGAAAGGGGGGAGTCCCACTCCCCCTAGGTTTGGCCATATGGAAGGTTTTGGAGTTGGGGTCTTATTCGAAGATTTTGACCTAACCCTTGGGATCCACCTATATAATGAGGGAGAGAGGGAGGGGGGCAGCACACCTTGGCCGCACCACCCCTGCCCCCCTTGAGGCCGGCGCCCCAGCCTCCCCCTCTCCCAAACCCTAGCCGCCCCCCTTCCTCCGGCTACTCCCGCAGCGCTTAGGCGAAGCCCTGCCGGAGATCTCCACCACCACCGCCACCACGCCGTTGTGCTGTCGGGATTCCGAGGAGGATCTACTACTTCCGCTGCCCGCTGGAACGGGGAGGAGGATGTCGTCATCAACACCGAACGTGTGACCGAGTACGGAGGTGCTGCCCGTTCGTGGCACCGTCAAGATCTTCTACGCGCTTTTGCAAGCGGCAAGTGATCGACTACACCAACAACGAGATCTAATCTCGTAGGCTTTGGAATCTTCGAGGGTTAGTCTCATGATCTTCTCGTTGCTACCATCTTCTTGATAGGATCTTGGCTTGTTATTCGTTCTTGCGATAGGAAATTTTTTGTTTTCTATGCTACGAATCCCATCAGTGGTATCAGAGCCAGGTCTATGCATAGATTGGTTGCACGAGTAGAACACAATGGTTTTGTGGGCGTTGATGTTTTTGTTGTCTTTAGTTCGTGTACTTTGCATCTTGCGGGATAGTGGGATGAAGCGGCTCGGGCTAACTTTACATGACCGCGTTCATGAGATTTGCTTCACGCTCGACATGCAACTTGTATTGCATAAGTGGCTTTGCGGGTGTCTGTCTCTCCCACCATAGTGAAGATTCAATCTACTCTTTCTATTGACAACACTAGTATCACCGTTGTGGTTCATGTTCATAGGTAGATTGGATCTTACTGGAAAACCCTAAACCACGTTGACAAGGGATTAACTTATCAATGCCTACAGATTGTAGACTAGGGTTTAGTTGGAAGTAGAGGGCAAGTAGATCTCGAAGGTTTCAGCTGAAAAGTGCTCGACGATTGTGAAAACTAGGGTTACGTGAAACAATGAATCGATCCTCTCTTTGTCCCTCGACTCCCCCTTATATGGGAGGTGGAGCCGAGGGATTCGTAATACACAAGTTACAGAGTCCGGGAAGGTTTCTAACTCATCCCGTAAGATTACAAGTATGTTTTTCATAATACAACTCTAGCTTTCCTTAATACTATCTTGGGCTTCCGATCTTTATATTCTGCGAGTCATGGGCCTTCAGTAAACCCCGGGTACCATCTTCGGCAGGCCTATTGGGGATGCCTATGTCACACGTAAAATATGCAAACCAAATTAGAGGCGTCTAACTTGTTTTTGCAGGGTTTGGTGATGTGATATGGCCATAATGTGATGATATATATGTATGAGATGATCATTATTGTATTGTGGCAACCGGCAGGAGCCTTATGGTTGTCTTTATATTTCATGTTGAGGTATTATTTCAAAGTAGTTGTAATAGTTGCTACATGGGAGAACAACCATGAAGACGGCGCCATTGACCTTGACTCTACGCCGACGATGATGGTGATCATGCCCGTTGATGATGGAGATCATGTCCGTGCTTTGGAGATGAAGATCAAAGGCACAAAGACAAAAGGGCCATATCATATCACATATGAATTGCATGTGATGTTAATCCTTTTATGCATCTTATATTGCTTAGATCGCGACGGTAGCAATATAAGATGATCCCTCTCACTAAATATCAAGATAATAAAGTGTTCATCCTTAGTATGCACCGTTGCTAAGACTTGTCGTTTCGAAGCATCACGTGATGATCGGGTGTGATAGATTCTACATGTGCATACAACGGGTGCAAGCCAGTTTTGCACACGCGGATACTAAGGTTGCCTTGACGAGCCTAGCATGTACAGACATGGTCTCGGAACACGGGATACCGAAAGGTAGAGCATGAATCATATGATTGATATGATGAACACTTTGAGTGTTCGCCTTTGAAGCTACATCTTTTCTCGTGATGATCGGATTTGGTGTATTGGATTTGGTTCGTGTGATCACTAAGACAATGCAAGGGATACTGTTTTGAGTGGGAGTTCACCTAGTTAATTTAAGAATTAAAATTTGAACTCAATTTATCATAAACTTAGTCTAAACTCTTTGGAAATATGTTGTAGATCATGGCGTCCCCATCAATCAATTTTAACCAGTTCCTAGAGAAAGAAAAGCTTAAAAGCAATGGTAGCAACTTCACCGACTGTTTCCGTCATGTGAGGATTTTCCTCACTGGTGGAAATCTGCAATTTGTGCTCGAAGCACCGCTAGGTCCCCCACTACCACCTGCAGTATCCGAGGACGAAAAGAATGTTTACGAGACTCGGGTAACTCGGTACTCTCAAGTTCAGTGTGCCATCCTGTGCAGCCTAGAGGCGGAGCTCCAAAAGCGTTTTGAGCACCACGACCCTTATGAGCTGGTCCATGAGCTAAAAGCTATCTTTGAAACTCATGCGGCCGTGGAAAGCTATGAGGCATCGAAACACTTCTTTGGCTGTATGATGGAAGAGGGTAGCTCCGTTAGTGAGCACGTGCTCGCTATGTCCGGGCATGCGAAGAAGCTCAGTGACTTGGGGATAGTGATTCCTAACAAGCTGGGTATTTATCGTGTACTCCAATCACTGCCACCTAGTTACAAGAACTTTGTGATGAACTACAACATGCAGAACATGAACAAGGAGTTACCTGAACTCTTCTCCATGCTGAAATCTGCTGAGGTGGAAATACAGAAAGAGCACCAAGTGTTGATGGTCAACAAGACCACCAGTTTCAAGAAGCAAGGCAAGCCTAAGAAGGGCAACTTCAAGAAGGGTAGCAAGAAAGTTGCTGCGCCTCCTGAGAAGCCTAAGGCTGGCCCTAAACCTGATACTGAGTGCTATTACTGCAAGGAGAAGGGGCACTGGAAGCGGAATTGCCCCAAGTACATGGCTGATCTGAAGAGCGGCCTTGTCAAGAAAAAGAAAGGTATATTTGATATACATGTTATAGATGTCTATCATACTGGTTCTCGTAGTAGTGCCTGGGTATTTGATACTGGTTCGGTTGCTCATATTTGTAACTCGAAACAGGAACTACGGAATAAACGAAGCCTAGCGAGGGACGAGGTGACGATGCGCGTTGGAAATGGATCCATGGTCGATGTGATTGCCGTCGGCACGCTCCCTCTACATCTACCTTCGGGATTAGTTTTAAACCTAAATAATTGTTATTTGGTGCCTGCGTTGAGCATGAACATTATATCTGGATCTTGTTTAATGCAAGACGGTTATTCATTTAAGTCAGAGAATAATTGTTGTTCTATTTATATGAATAATATCTTTTATGGTCATGCACCTAAGATGAATGGTTTATTCTTGTTAAATCTCAATAGTAGTGATACACATGTTCATAACATTGATGCTAAGCGAATTAAATTGAATGATAATTCTACTTATATGTGGCACTGTCGTCTTGGTCATATTGGAGTGAAGCGCATGAAGAAACTCCATTCTGATGGACTTCTTGAGTCACTTGACTTTGAGTCATTTGATAGATGCGAAGCATGTCTAATGGGAAAAATGACTAGGACTCCATTCTCTGGTACAATGGAGTGAGCTACAGACTTATTGGAAATCATACATACCGATGTGTGCGGACCAATGAGTGTAGCATCGCGCGGTGGTTATCGTTATGTTCTAACCTTCACGGATGATCTGAGTAGATATGGGTATATCTATTTCATGAAACATAAGTCCGAAACTTTCGAGAAGTTTAAGGAATTCCAAAGTGAAGTAGAAAATCAACGTAACAAGAAGATTAAGTTTCTGCGTTCTGATCGCGGAGGCGAATATCTGAGTTATGAGTTTGGCATGCATTTAAAGAAATGCGGAATACTTTCACAGTTGACACCGCCGGGAACACCACAGCGCAATGGTGTGTCCGAACGTTGTAATCGAACTCTCTTAGATATGGTTCGTTCTATGATGTCTCTTACTGATTTGCCGTTATCGTTTTGGGGTTATGCATTAGAGACAGCCGCATTCACTTTAAATAGGGCACCATCTAAATCCGTTGAAACGATACCGTATGAATTGTGGTTTGGGAAGAAACCTAAGCTGTCGTTCCTTAAAGTTTGGGGTTGCGAAGCTTATGTAAAAAAGTTACAACCTGACAAGCTAGAACCCAAAGCGGAGAAATGCGTCTTCATAGGATACCCTAAGGAAACTATTGGGTATACTTTCTATCACAGATCCGAAGGCAAAATCTTTGTTGCTAAGAACGGATCCTTTCTTGAGAAGGAGTTTCTCACTAAAGAAGTGACTGGAAGGAAAGTAGAACTCGACGAGGTTACTGAACCTTGTATCGTAGATCAGAGTAGCGCAGTACCGGAAGATGTTCCTGTGCAGCCTGCACCGGTAAGAGAGGAAGCAAATGATAATGATCATAACACTTCGAACGAGGAAACTACTGAACCTCGCAGATCGACGAGGGAATGCACCACTCCTGATTGGTATGATCCCTGTCTAAATGTCATGATTGTGGACAACAATGATGAAGACCCTGCGACGTATGAAGAAACGATGATGAGCCCAGATTCCAACAAATGGCATGAAGCCATGAAATCCGAAATGGGATCCATGTATGATAACAAAGTATGGACTTTGGTAGGCTTACCTGATAGCCGCAAGGCTGTCGAGAATAAATGGATCTTCAAAAGAAAAACAGATGCTGATGGTAATATTACTGTCTATAAAGCTCGACTTGTCGCAAAGGGTTTCCGACAAATTCAAGGAGTTGACTACGATGAGACTTTCTCACCTGTAGCGAAGCTAAAGTCTGTGAGGATTTTGTTAGCAATAGCTGCATTTTTCGATTATGAGATTTGGCAGATGGATGTCAAAACGGCGTTCCTTAATGGTGACATTGAGGAATAGTTGTATATGGTACAACCCAAAGGTTTTGTCGATCCTAAAAATGTTGACAAGGTATGCAAACTTCAGCGTTCCATTTATGGACTGAAGCAAGCATCCCGGAGTTGGAACCGAGGCTTTGATAAGGTGATCAAAGACTTCGGGTTTATACAGTGTCATGGAGAGGCCTGTATTTACAAGAAAGTGAGTGGGAGCTCTGTAGCATTCCTGATATTATATGTAGATGACATATTATTGATTGGGAATGATATAGAACTATTAAGCAGTGTAAAAGGTTATTTGAATAAGTGTTTTTCAATGAAAGACCTTGGTGAAGCAGCGTACATTTTAGGCATCAAGATTTATAGAGATAGATCAAGACGCCTAATAGGGCTTTCACAGAGTACATACCTGGACAAGATTCTAAAGAAGTTTAGAATGGATGAAAGCAAGAAAGGGTTCTTGCCTATGTTGCCAGGTAAGGTCTTGAGTAAGACTCAAGGTCCAGCTACGGCAGAAGAAAGAGAGAGGATGAATCAGATCCCCTATGCCTCGGCAGTAGGCTCTATCATGTATGCCATGCTGTGTACTAGACCGGATATCGCTCATGCTGTTAGTTTGACCAGCAGATATCAAAGTGATCCAGGAATGGAACACTGGACAGCGGTCAAGAATATCCTGAAGTACTTGAAAAGGACTAAGGATATGTTTCTTTGTTATGGCGGTGACCAAGAGCTCGTTGTAACCAGTTACACCGATGCAAGTATCGTCACGGCATATGCTACGGGGTAGCTAAAGAGATGTGGTTCCTGTATGGGCGTCGACGGTATTCGGATGCGGGATTGGTACACAGCACACGGTGATGTACCCAGGTTCAGGGCCCTCACGGTGGAGGTAAAACCCCTACTCCTGCATGTCTGATGTATATGACAGTATATGGTGTTACAGAGTTGATCCTTGAGCTGTTTGTCCAGAGGAGGAAGAAGCTACTGTGAGCTAAGAGGGAGCCTGGCCGGCTTGGAGAGAGCCTGGCCGGCTGCTCGTATGTGAGCTGAGAGAGAGGGAGGGCAGCGCTGGCCCTTGAGAGCGTGAGCCTGAAGGGCTCCCCCTGGTGTGTCTTATATAGTGGCACCCAGGGGACAAGAGGTGGCCCACATGCACTGTAGCTGAGATAACTACTGGGGTTCCATCAACTGTAGGCTACAGTGTACAGTCAGGAGCACTATTGCTCTACATGAGCCTATTGATAGCATGTACGTAGCACGTTGCCATGTCTTCTCGTACGATCGCTGTCTAGGCAGAAGGATCCAATGCCTTGTGCTTGTCGTCGATCTTATCCTTGTCCTTGATCTTCACGTGGAGATGCTTGCATGCATGATGTTAATTGGAGCCGGCCTTAATCAGATGAAGCTGGATGGAGTGGCTCGCAGTCACGTATATGGGCAGCTGGATGCTGCATGGAGGATGGACGCACCTGGGGGAGCCGGCCAGGGAGCTCCCGACCTGGGCGATCGATGGAGCGATCGCTGCTCCAGGCGAGCGCGTGCCCCAACCGGACCTGCAGCGAACAAACAGGCCACCGCCTCGCAGGAGCTGGGGAAGCCGTATGGGCCGCGGAGAGCCGGCAGCCGGCCCGGCCGTGGGCCGAAGCCGGAAGCTGCGCCCGGAAGGGCGAGTCGGAAGCCGGCCCAGGTGCGGAAGGGCGAGTCGGCCCAGGAGGGGCGCAGCCGGACGGGCCGCGGGGCGCGCAGCCGGAGGTCGGCCCAGTGCGCGATTCTCCTTCTTTATCTTCTTTTCTTCATATCTTTTGCATCGTGGCACCTTTTCTTGATCCGCGAAATGCTGCGCGGTCGTCCACTCGAGGACTTTGCCATATCGGGAGTCATCCCCCGACACAAGTTGGAACACTGATCCTGATGACTCTAAGTCTCAGTCTGGGTACGTGTTTATATTGAATGGTGCTGCAGTAAGCTGGATGAGTTCCAAGCAGTGCACGGTGGCGAAGTCTTCAACTGAATCTGAATACATAGCGGCTTCGGAGGCTTCATCGGAAGCGGTATGGATGAAGAGGTTCATTGTTGAGCTTGGTGTGGTTCCTAGTGCATTGGACCCGTTAGTCATCTATTGTGACAACATAGGTGCCATCGCCAATGCACAAGAACCAAGGTCACACAAGAAGCTGAAGCATATCAAGCTACGTTTTCATTCGATTCGCGAGTACATCGAAGATGGTGAAGTAAAGATTTGCAAAGTACACACAGATCTGAATGTGGCAGATCCGTTGACTAAAGCTCTCCCTAGGGCAAAACATGACCAACACCAGAATGCCATGGGTGTTAGGTACCTTACAATGTAATCTAGATTATTGACTCTAGTGCAAGTGGGAGACTGTTGGAGATATGCCCAAGAGGCAATAATAAAGTGGTTATTATATATCTCTGTGTTTATGATAAATGTTTGCATACCATGCTATAATTGTATTAACCGAAACATTGATACATGTGTGTTATGTGAACAACAAGGAGTCCCTAGTAAGCCTCTTGTATAACTAGCTTGTTGATTAATAGATGATCATAGTTTCATGATCATGAACATTGGATGTTATTAATAACAAGGTTATGTCATTAGATGAATGATATAATGGACACACCCAATTAAGCGTAGCATAAGATCACGTCATTAAGTTCAAATTGCTATAAGCTTTCGATACATAGTTACCTAGTCCTTCGACCATGAGATCATGTAAATCACTTATACCGGAAGGGTACTTTGATTACATCAAACGCCACTGCGTAAATGGGTGGTTATAAAGGTGGGATTAAGTATTCGGAAAATACGAGTTGAGGCATATGGATCAAGAGTGGGATATTGTCCATCCCGATGACGGATAGATATACTCTGGGCCCTCTCGGTGGAATGTCGTCTGATTAGCTTGCAAGCATATGAATGGTTCATAAGAGATGACATGCCACGGTACGAGTAAAGAGTACTTGTCGGAGACGAGGTTGAACAAGGTATGGAGATACCGATGATCAAACCTCGGACAAGTAAAATATCGCGTGACAAAGGGAATCGGTATCGTATGTAAATGGTTCAATCGATCACTAAGTTATCGTTGAATGTGTGGGAGCCATTATGGATCTCTAGATCCCGCTATTGGTTATTGGTCGGAGAAGAGTCTCGACCATGTCTACATAGTTCACGAACCGTAGGGTGACACACTTAAGGTTTGATGTCGTTTAAGTAGATATGGAATATGGAATGGAGTTCGAATGTTTGTTCGGAGTCTCGGATGGGATCCAGGACATCACGAGGAGGTCCGGAATGGTCCGGAGAATAAGATTCATATATAGGAAGTCATTTTCTAGGTTTGAAAATGATCCGGTATTTTTCTGGAAGGTTCTAGAAGATTCTAGAAGAGTCCGGAAGAAATCACCATGGAAGGTGGAGTCCCGGAGGGACTCCACCCACCTTGGCCGGCCAGCCTAAGGGAGGAGGAGTCCCAGGTGGACTCCTCCCATGGTGGCCGGCCAACCCCACCAAAGGAAAGGGGGGAGTCCCACTCCCCCTAGGTTTGGCCATATGGAAGGTTTTGGAGTTGGGGTCTTATTCAAAGATTTTGACCTAACCCTTGGGGATCCACCTATATAATGAGGGAGAGAGGGAGGGGGGCAGCACACCTTGGCCGCACCACCCCGGCCCCCCTTGAGGCCAGCGCCCCAGCCTCCCCCTCTCCCAAACCCTAGCCGCCCCCCTTCCTCCGGCTACTCCCGCAGCGCTTAGGCGAAGCCCTGCGGGAGATCACCACCACCGCCACCACGCCGTCGTGCTGTCGGGATTCTGAGGAGGATCTACTACTTCCGCTGCCCGCTGGAACGGGGAGGAGGACATCGTCATCAACACCGAACGTGTGACCGAGTACGGAGGTGCTGCCCGTTCGTGGCACCGTCAAGATCTTCTACGCGCTTTTGCAAGCGGCAAGTGATCGACTACACCAACAACGAGATCTAATCTCGTAGGCTTTGGAATCTTCGAGGGTTAGTCTCATGATCTTCTCGTTGCTACCATCTTCTTGATTGGATCTTGGCTTGTTATTCGTTCTTGCGATAGGAAATTTTTTGTTTTCTATGCTACGAATCCCATCAAGTCTTCCCCGTGTGAAAGGCGATTTAGAAAACTTGTTGAGTAATTCCTCTTACCCGTTTCGGATATGGCAACAAAATCAAGAAAATGTTCCCTAAGGCAATCAGCGATGTGTAAGTGTTTAGCCAAGTCTTTTAGACCTCTGCTATTCCTAAACATGACATTCATTTGGAAACAATAGGAGATTTAGTTGCCTTAGCCTTTTTGTTAGGCCAAGTATTTCTTTTAATAGAGTAAGCTCTGGATTTGCGTTCCGCAGCTTTTAGTTCAATTCATGAACCCAGCATCTCATCATCCAGACCAACCTCCGAAACCTCTCCAACTAGATGCGTGAGAAGCTGTCCGTTTGAGACAGAATACACTTCCTCATCATCTTCGTCAGAAAGTAAGGTATCATGCTTACTCAAAATCGTAGGAGACAGTTTAATTCTATCAAACTCCATACGTCTAAGAGCCTTAGCTGAAACCGAAATAGCATTAACAGACTTACCCAACGAAACCCCCACATTATTAAGATTCGCATTAATTAGTGGTGTTGGGAAAGTTAGAAAAGGTTTAGAATTTTTATTTATACCTAAGAAGTAGATTTTTGCCGTCGCCTTGATTCTCATCGCCCTAGCTAGCGAATCCTCGTCCGACACCGCAGCCCCATCTGTGCCGACACCGTGGCACGTACTTCGCCTAGACGGAGTGGCAGCAGCAACCGTAGGTGGAACCGTCGGCCCCTTCAGATGGCCGCGAGAGACACCATCAGCCTTAGGGGAGGCAGGTGAAGAAGGCCCTCCCCTAAGACCAGAAGGTGGCAATGCCACACGATCCTCCTCCGACGTCACCATCGTAGTCACGGTAGGGAGTACTTCAATCTTTATTTTATGAAGAATTATGACATTCCAGAGGCAACAACATGATGGAGGATTTCTCTTATATGTTTTTAGTTTGATTTGTTATATATATGAACGTGCTTTTTTATTTACTTTGTACGAAATATATCAAATTTCGGCTGAAATGCTGTGAAATTCCCAAAAATATTATTATAAACTTTTTGTATTAAAATAACTTTTTTAGAGCTTATGTGAGGGATGTTTGTTCATTTCACTACTAGAAAAAAGATATACACACATGTGCTACCCATGGCGCATTATAGATTTGGTGCGCCACCGCCACATAGCGGTGGCACATTGGACTCTGGTGCGCCACGCCTATCCCTGCTATCCATGGTGCATTGTTCGAGCTAGTGCTCCGGAGTTCAATCAAACACAAATTATGAGGGGGATGAAGTCGATCTCGTACATGGTGATGGTGGTGATGATGGTGCTAATGGAGATGTTGATGAAGATTCCTCCCCCTACATCAAGGAGGAGTCGTGATGACGATGGCACCGATTTCCCCTTCACCAGAGGCACCGGTACGGCAGGATCAGCCCTCTCCCGGAGTAGGAGAGGAATTTCGCCTCTGCCGCCGCCTCAATAAATCTCGGGAAAAATATGGCTTCGGTTTTTGGGCGAAACAGAGGCGTTTGTATAAAGGGCGGCCCAAGGCGACGCTCGAGGGCGAAACGAGCCTAGGTGGTGCGCCCAGCCAGGGGGGCGCCACCTGGTCTCTTTTGACCCGCATGGCCCCCTCGTGTGCTTCTTTGGCTCATGATCCTTCTCTAGGTGCAAATGATCAGGTATTTTTCCTTCGATTTTTAGGTGTCCAGAAGGTTCCTAAAATAGCAAAATATAAAAAATGAGGTTTTCTGCCTCCCATAAATTAAATACCAATGAAAGGGACTTTGTAGGAAAATCCCGGAAATCAAGTAAAAATGTATAAGTAATGATGTATGATGGCAAATATCAATGAAAACTAAACATATATTTAACAATATTGATGATGTAAAATGCACGAATCAACATCATATCAGATCAACCACGCGTTAGTTAACTAAGGATAATAGCGTTCAGATCACGGAACCGCATACGACAGAAAACTAGCCGTTGGGCTCACCAGCTGCTAGCTCGTGTTGTGGAGTAGATGGCTACACTATGTACAAAACAAATCAGCGACATTACTCTTATTCAGTTCGTCAATGGTATATCTTGTATGCGTGACAAACCCGTTAGTACGGCCGTTGGAAAACACCGTCTGAATGAAATGACGTATAAATATATGTGCTAGTGCGGTATACTTATAAGCACTGACAACCACGACGAACAATGATGTCAGACAATTTCTGGCACATTGTTACTGCTTTGCCATAGACCCGTGACGCCCGTAAATAGTCAACTATCACCGCTATTTCGAGCCCCCAGGTCGGATCCGGAAGGAAGAACCAACGACGGTTTTTTTATTTTGCTCGTCACTGGTATGCGTCGCGGAGACTAGCTCACGAGGTACCACTGGCGATATTTTTTTGCCCGTTGTTGGTTCGGGTTACCACTAGCGGACTTCCATTTTCGTGCCATGCGAGCAGTTGCGGCTATCAGCATTTTCGCAGTAGTGATGGGCCTTCGGGTGCTTTTACACAGCCTGGCTTTACTTGGGCTGGCTAATTCTTTCGTGGGCCTTTGATTGGACCGCACTGGGAATGGTAACGAGAGGTACATGTTTAGGTATGCCCACATCAGATGGTGTACAGAGCGCCTAGAAAACCCATTCTCTAATCGGCCTGCGACACCGACTCTAACTGCACACCGAGAAGTACACGAATCATGTAGGCAACGCTTGTAAGGAGGCGAGCAACACAGCCTTCCCGCTGTCACACAATCCATTGACTGGATCTAGGGTTTCTCTGGTGCCCTAGCTGAGAAACACAAGCAAGCCTCCAAGGAGGTGACAGCGCACTTGGGCATCGATGTGGTCAGCTCCACATAGGATTTTGCACTGGCTTTGGTGCCAACCCTAAAGCTATCAGCCGCGTGCATAAAGGACTTGCTTCGGTCTCTCCATCAACGAGAGGCGAGCTGGAAAAGCCATCAGTCGAGCGAGAGGTGCCGACAACCGTCCCACCGCGACCACTACAAAACATGGGCTAAACGTTGGGTTTAGCCCACCGCCGCCTAGCTGTCAATGCCATGGTGCCCATCAGCTGGCTCCACCAGGTGCCACCACGCCGACCAGATGCCACAACAAGCCTAGGCTAGGCCGGCCCGAGCAGATCTGGCCTGAGCATGTTCGGAGCTCACGACCGCTACAGGGGCGCCACCGCCGTAGGTAGGATGCGCCTCCTTTGACGTTGCCTCGTCTCGCTTGCCGCAGAGCCCCCAACACCTCGCCGCCAAGCCGCCATCGACCCATACGCCACCAAAATAGCTTTGCCACCACCGCGCTAGTGAGCATGCCCTGCCGCCCAGACTTTGCCCTACGGGTCCTCTGGTAGTGGTGGGGGAGAGGATGAGGGGGGGGGGGGGTGGGAAAGGGGCCCGAGGCCACCGGAGGGGTTGCCCCCGGGTCGTGTAGGTTAAGGTGACGAGCAGTGTAGTTTTTGTTGAAATATTGGGTCCACTTTTAGTGGCCCACATTAGATTTCAGATTTCCCTATAAATCTCAAAGCCCACATTGTGGCAGACCATGTGAGTTTGAGCCCAAGTGGGTGGCAGCTCACTAGGGAGTGGCAAGAGGTGGGAAGTTTAGTCCCACATGGAAAGTTGGTAGGAAATTAGACCACCTTATAAGGTGGGTTGTTCCACCACTAGTAAGTGAGTGAGAAGAGGAGTGGCTCACGCGCGCTCCTCCTCCTCCTCGCTCACTCGTCTCAACACGTCACGTCACGTCACGACGTGCGCCGCGCTTGTGGTGAGTGGATTGAGCCTCGAGCCGAGACTTTCCTTACTATTTGCAGTTCAGGAAAAAGAACAGAGTCCTAGACGGACGCGTCGCAGTTAGTTGGTTTGGGTCGCTCCCGAACCGTGGGCTATCTGTAACCGACTCGAAACGTGCGCGCGACGTGGGCATGGCCCACGTTGCCTAGGGTTTCCTGAGCCTATATAATCTCTTGCCCGGCTACCGCAGAAACATATCTAATACACGAGTTAGGGTTTTGCCACCTCTCTCTGCTTGCGCCGCCATCGTAGCATACTCCATCCCGCGCGTCGACGTGCATCGGCGAACGGGAGAGCAGTTCTCCAGAACCGCTCACCCTTGCGATCCTGTACATGAGAGGGCGAATTAGGTTTTTGGGAAGCGCTCCGCACGACTGCTCAAGTTCTTCATCACGGGTCGTCTTCCGTCCAAGTCGGGTGGTGCTGCCTACCATCGTCTTCAACACCGTCTACTTTTACCCGTCATCCCTGCCGTCAACAATGTTACTGCCGCGACATCATCTGCTACACCACCACCGCCACCTCCACCAGATCGGTACGTGCGACATATCTCGATCTATTTAGCGATGGATGTTTTGTTGTTTGCCCTGCTACTATTAATGTTGATTAATGCATCTAGTATGTTCGAGTTTCACATCTTAGTAGTTGTTGTCGTCATGTTTAATATTCTGGACTTAATCATGGAAATTGTGCCTAATTCTCCAACAATCCAAAAACCTAATTGTAGGCAATTTCCTGAGTTAACAATGGCTGGTTTTGCTGATGCACCGAGGCCGGATAAGTTTACCGGTGTGTACTTTAAGAGGTGGCAGATTAAGGCCACGCTCTGGCTTACTCATCTGAAAGTGTTCGAAGTTAGTAATGGTTTACCTGAAGGAACTATATCTGACCAAGATCAGAACAAGTTTAAGGAAAACAATACTCTCTTCGTCGGATGCGTTCTGAGTATTCTTGCTGATTGTCTGTGTGATGTGTACATGCACATAACAGATGGTAAAGAGCTCTGGGATGCACTGAATGCTAAATTCGGTGCAACCGATGCAGGCAGTGAACTGTACATCATGGAGAGCTTCCATGACATCAGGATGGTGAACAATCGTTCTGTAGTCGAACAAGCTCATGAGATACAGTGCATTGCGAAAGAGCTTGAACTCCTTAAGTGTGCCTTACCTGACAACTTTGTGGCTGGATGCATCATCGCTAAGTCGCCCACTTGATGGAGGAACTTTGCCACAACTCTCAAACACAAGAGACAGGAGATATCAGTTGAAAATCTGATAGCGTCTCTTGATGTTGAGGAGAAAGCTCAGGCTAAGGATACTACTGAGAAAGGAGAGGGTCAGTCTAGCGCCAACATGGTGCAGAAGAAACCCTACAGCAAGAGTAAAGGGAATAACATGCCCTCCTTCAATAAGCCTATGAAGACTACAACCCTCACGAAGAAGATGATGATAAACAAAGCAGATCTGAGCTACTTTACGTGTGGAGAGGCTGGCCACTTTTCTAAGGACTGTCCAGAGAGGGCAGACCGCAAGAAAAAGGCGAGGCAAGTGATAAGGGATTAACTTGTCAATGCCTACAGATTGTAGACTTAGGGTTTGCGGAGAGTAGAGGGCAAGTAGATCTTGAGGGTTTCAGCCGAAAAGGTGCTCGACTAAAAATTATGATGGCTCTGTTGACAATGGATTCGATCCCTTCTTTCACACTCGGCTCCCCTTTATATAGGAGGTGGAGCTGAGGCTTTCCGTGTCGTACAAGTTACAAACTATTAAGAGGCACGTCGGGCCTTTCCTATCTTGCTATACAATTCCTAATACAACTCTATTTTCCTTATCGAGGATCTATGGGCTTCCGGGCCTTCACTTCTTCGGGACCTGGGCCTTCAAGTAACCTCGGGTACCTTATTCGGCAGGCCCTTTCAGCATGCATATGTCAGTAGCCCCCGAGATTTTGCTTGAATCGTAGAGTCGAGTAAAATCTCCATCATAAAAACTGCAATACATATTTATCATAATAATTATTTAGCCCAAAATCTATCTTAATTACAGGGATATTGGTAAATGAGGCTGGTTCATCTAAAGGATCAGGTACCAGTTAATTGCTCTCGTGTCGATTATTTTGTCTACTAGAGCCTGGCGCATCTCTATGCTCGTTTCGCTGATCATTGCTCCTGTGATAATCGTCCCGATTATTTACCTCGATGTTTCCTCGGAAGCCGGCCGAAACTTGGCCGAGACCGTCGTAATCTGAATAATTACGATAGCGTCGTTTATTTTGATTGTTGTTTCTATGGCGAGCATCCTCGGGTGATCTTTGCCTCTTGTTGTGGACAGCATCTTCTCCGTCGGCACAGCGATTTGCTATCTCCATGAGATCTGCTATTGTTCTCGGGTTGGATCTTCCACAATCTTCGACTAGATCTCTCCTTCGGATTCCTGCAATGAACGCGTCTATTGCTCTTTCTGATGGGTTCGTTGCATGGAAAACAAAAATTTCTACCGTGAACATGAACAAAAACCAAGATCCAATCTAGGAAGAAGCAACATCTAATCTATGAAGATCGAAGCAACGAGATGTATGAGAGACTAACCCTCGAAGATCCAAAGCCTTACGAGATCAGATCTCGTTGTTGATGTAGTCGATCGTCCGGTGCTGCAGTCCGGCAGCACATCCGTACTCGGTCGCACGTACGGTGTTGATGTAGTCCTTCCTCTCCCTGTTCCAGCGGGCAGCGGAGGTCTGGTAGCTCACCTCGGAATCCCAGCAGCACGACGGCGTGGTGGTGGTGGTGGAGGAGAAAATCTGCAGGGCTTCGCCAAGCCGGAACAGATGTGTAGTGGAGGAGAGAGGGGCGCCAGGGCTAGGGTTTCAAGGGTGTGCGCCCCCCTGCCCCCTCCCCTCTTTATATAGGGGGCAGGTCGGTTTGGGGTGGCCCCCCACGCCCCAAACCCATCTAGGGGCCGCGGCCAAGAGGGGGAGGGGGATTTCTTCCCCCCCAAGTTGATCCCCCTTAGGGTTTTGGGGAACCCTAGTGGGCTGGCCAACTTGGGCCTTAGGGGCATGTGCCCCTGGCCCATTAGGGCTAGGCTGCACCCCCTCGGCCCATGTTGGCCCTCCTATGGTCGTGGGCCCCATGGTGGACCCCCTGGAACCTTCTAGAACCTTCCCGGTCTTCCACAAGAAAAAAACCGAACTTTTCTGAAACCTAGAAATCAACTTCCCTTATATGAATCTTATTCTCCGGACCATTCCGGACCTCCTCGTGATGTCCTGGATCCCATCCGAGATTCCGAACAATATTCGGTCTCCATCTCATATTCCGAAGCTACTATACAACATCGAACCTTAAGCGCGTCACCCTACGGTTCGTGAACTATGCAGACATGATCGAGACTCCTCTCCGACCAATAACCAATAGCGGGACCTGGAGATCCATAATGGCTCCCATACATTCAGCGATAACTCAGTGATCGATTGAACCATTCATATACGATACCGATTCCCTTTGTCACATGATACTTTACTTGTCCGAGGTTTGATCATCAGTATCTCCATACCTAGTTCAACCTCGTTACCGACAAGTACTCTTTACTCGTACCGTGAGATGTCATCTCTTGTGACCTTGTCACATGCTTGCAAGCTAATTAGTTGACATTCCACCGATAGGGCCCAGAGTATATCTATCCGTCATCGGGATGGACAAATCCTACTCTTGATCCATATGCCTCAACTCATACTTTCTGAATACTCAATCCCATCTTTATAACCACCCATTTACGCAGTGGCGTTTGATGTAATTAAAGTACCCATCCGGTGTAAGTGATTTACATGATCTCATGGTCGAAGGACTAGGTAACTATGTATTGAAAGCTTATAGCAAGATGAACTTGATGACATGATCTTATGCTACGCTTATTTGGGTGTGTGTCCATTATATCATTCACCCAATGACATAACCTTGTTATTAACAACATCCAATGTTCATGATCAGGAAACCATGATCATCTATTAATCAACAAGCTAGTTTAACAAGAGGCTTACTAGGGACTCTGGTTGTTTACACAACACACATGTATCAATGTTTCCGGTTAATACAATTATAGCATGTGGTGTAAACATTTATCATGAACACTAAGATATAACAATAACTACTTTATTATTGCCTCTCGGGCATATCTCCAACAGTCTCCCACTTGCACTAGAGTCAATAATCTAGTTTACATTTGTAAAGATATAACACCTTGGCCTTTTGGTGCTTATCATGTTTTGCTCACGGGAGAGGTTTCAGTCAACGAATCTGACACGCTCAGAAACGTATGTATTTTGCAATTCATTTGCGTCTCCACGCAACACTCATTTTCCTAATGAGTCGGCATTAATCGTATATGCTTAGTCTTCTGGTGGAACCTTAATTCCGCGGTGTGAAATATGTCACTAATATTGTCACACACAATATAGCTTCAAAATTCTGACACTACCGGAACTACACCAAGTTCTCAAAGAACTCCTTGACTCGAACATCATCGGTCATTGTCAAAGCAATGACATACTCTGCCTTTGTTTGCAGAATCCGTCACAATATTTAGAACTCATCTAGCATAGACTTCTTCTAGCTCATTGTGCTACCTTTTAATGAACACTTAGCCTAATTGAGATTTGAAATTCATTTTTATATGTGACCAAACTAATATCGGTGCAACACCTTACAGCGATTTGTTTGTCATTACCCCATACAAAACAATATATATCCTTGGTTCTTCTAAAGTACTCAAGAATATTCTTACTGTTGTCCAATGATCATCGCATAGATCATTCTGATATTTACTCCTAACTCTTTAGAGCACAGGACATCTGATTGTGTACATATTATTCGTGATCTAAAATCACTCATGTGTTTTTACTCATTGAGTGTAAAATACACTCAAGTATTGTTAAACCTTCACATGGAAAAGAACACCTTCTTAATGTTTTCGTATTGAACTATTTCAATATTCATTCTATGTACTTTGACTTAAACTTACTATGCGATTCAATCTATCTTCATAGATCTTAACGCTAAATATGTTTTAGTCAATATCCTTTCATTGAAGTTAATTCACAATGAAACCTTTTAATCACATCAAGTACATAATTACATCATTTATAATCAATGATATGTCATCCACATATAATATTATAACTATGTCTCAACGCTCCCACTTAATTTCTTGCAAATGCAAGCATCTTCATCGTTTCTGATGAAATCAAAACTCTTTGATTATTTCATCCGGTGAAGATTCCAACTCCGTGATACTTACTTCATCCAATGAAGTTTGTATACCTATCTAGTATTCCACGGACTAGCAAAACTCTTGGTTTGTATCTAGTATACATCCTTTATACACACTTCTGGTAAGGAATGTATTTCTGCCATTCTACTATCATATCTCATAAAAGAAATATGTAGCGATTACTAGAATAATCCACATAGACTATAAGCATCGCTACGGAAGATCTAATCTTATCGTAGTCAACTCTTTGAACTTTGTCGTAAACAACTTTTCGACAAGTCGAGCTTCTTCAAGGATATTCCATCCAAGTCCATCAATTTTATAGATCCATTTACTTTCAAAAAGTATTCACCTATCTTGGATTTCATGGCACTTAGCCATTTTAACAGAGTCAGGGCCCATCATAGTTCTTTGTATGTAGTTGGTTTATTATTGTTCAAAATCAATCCTTTGTCCACAAATCATTTATTTGATCACAAAGTAAACCATACCTACATGGTTCAATAGGTACTTCGATCTCCATGACTATAACACTTTGTAGACATGGGAGCCATGATCGTCGTGGCCGCTTCCGGAACCATTTCCGATGCTGCGCTACTCTGATCATCATGCTCAGGTTCATAAACCTTATCAAGTTCCATTGTCCTCCCACTCAAATACTTCGCTAGAAAATAATTTCTTGGAAATAAGCAAGTAACATTAACAAACACTTTTGTCTTTGACTTCATAGTGGAAAGAATTCCCAATTAATTCTCTGGGATAACCAACAAAGACATTCATCCGATTTTGGTTGTAAACTCATTTACTTACGCTATGCATACCAAAATTTAAGAAAGGACTATTAGGGTTTATACCTATGCCATAACTCGTATGGTGTCATTTCAACGGATTATGATGACGCTCTATTTAGTGTAAAAGCGGTAGTCTCTAAAGCATAATCCACAAAAATATAATGGCGTCATTTTATTTTATCTCATCATTAACCCAACAAGGTTTGGATACGTCTCTCGGATACTCCATCATCACTATGATACTCCAAGAAATGTGAGTTGTAGAACAATTTCATAACTCTCTTAGATGTTCGCTAAAACTCGTAATTCAAATATTTCCACCATGATCCAATCATAGATATTTGACTTTTCTATTACGATGATTTCCACTTCATGCTGAACTTTATTTGAATCTATTCAAATGTTTCAAACTTCTTCCTTATTGAATATATCCTTATATATACACTCAATTCATTGTTGGAAGTTTTCATGAAGTAGAGGAATCTTCCGCACATAACTATGCCTAAGAACCATATACATCATCATGTATGTTTCCACTAAGCTAGTTAACCGTTCAACTCTTGGCCTATGAACGATATTTCAGTCATTCTCTTTAGAAGAGATTTGCAAACGCCGAACGATTCAAAAATCGAATGACTTCAAAAATCCATTTGCATGGAGTTTCTTCATGCGTTCCTTTCTAACATGACCTAAATGGCGGTTTCACAAATAAGTGGAATTCACATCATTTGCCTTATGGCATTTTAGCGTCAGTGTTATGCATGTGTGTTTCACCATAAAGATTTATAATAACTTTACCCATCGTACATGGAATATTGTCATAATTTGAACAACTCATTGTTTTCATTTGACCAGAACAAAATAACAAATATAATGTTCTTTATTATAAATCTGATGGGCTAGGTAGAATGCCAACGACGAACATAATAACTCTTTATTTTTGTTCCAGACGTGCATTATCACCACATTCCTTGTCAGTCACTTAGGCCATAATATTCTTTTATTGCGTTGTGTTGTATGACATCTCATACCATCCAATATGGTACAAATACCTAAGAATTTCATTATGTGACCAAACAAAGAATACATTCATAACATGTATATCATCTATATACACCTGAGCTAGACTTTCTAGTCTTTTCTTTCTTTCTGCCAAAAACTTTTGTAGTTTCTCTTTTGGCTTTCCTCATTATTCAGAAAAAACTTCAACATCAATAACTTCTAGGTTTGTTGGTCAAATACCAATAACCTTGAGGTTCTTACTTTGAAGTTGACATCACATGACAAGTGTTCCGAATTTCACTATTAGTAACCTTTTAATGTGATGAACAATTTCACTCATAATTTTTATCCATCAAATCATGACGTCTTTCCGAGACCATGTATGTACATGCTAGGCTCGTAAAGTTTAACCTCAGTATTCGCATGTGCAAATCTGGCTTGCACCCATTGTATGCACACGTAGAATCTATAACACCCGATCATCATGTGATGCTTCGAAACGACGAGTCTTAGAAACGGTGCATACTAAGGACGATCACTTCATGGATATGCGAATATCGTTAGTGCCCAACTAGTTGGAGGATCGAGACGCCTAGCGCCTTCAACCTTCGTACATTCCCATAAAACTTATGAGTTTATGTAGTCTCACTAGATTATATTCTATCATCTTGCAATAAGGTCTTAGATATCACATATATCTCATACCTCGCTTATTTCTGAAAACAAAATTTCCAGCTCCTTACTTTTCAAACGGATTTGAACTTCAAGTTTCACGGAGACAAGATGATTTTATGTACTAATTCAAACCATTTCTCTTTGAATCAGCAATGTGAGGTTTACCAAAAGTTTGCAATAGGACTTAATCATTTCTTGATTCTTTAACAATACGGTACCAGTCGGTAAAGTTACTTGTCAGACTTAACATTATTTCTATCTCAATTACAAGACTAGCGCATGGTAGATAACGGATGCCAATTCTACAATTTTATTCAAAATACTATTCAGACTATGTTCATGATAATTAGTTCAAGTTTTAATCTAATTACTAATGAACTCCCACTTAATACAACATCCCTCATAGTTGTTTAGTGGCACACGATCCATCGTCACTACACCAAGTCCGATCATCACGTGAGATGATGTAGCTTTAATGGTGAACATCAACATGTTGATCATATCATCCATATGACTCGTGTTCAACCTTTCGGTTTCCTGTGTTCCGAGGCCATGTCTATACATGCTAGGCTCGTCAAGCAAACCCAAGTATTTCCGCGTGTGCAACATGGCTTACACCCGTTGTATGTGAACGTAGAATCTATCACATCCGATCATCACGAGATGCTTCAAAACGACGAACTTTTGCAACGGTGCATACGAGGGGAGAACACTTTATTATCTTGATATTAATGTGAGGGATCATCTTATAATGCTACCATCGCGATCTAAGCAAAATAAGATGCATAAAAGGATTAACATCACATGCAATTCATAATTTGTGATATGATATGGCTTTTCTTCTTGTGCTTTTGATCTCCATCTCCAAAGCACACGAGCATGATCTCCATCATCACCAGCATTGCACCAAGGTCCATGGCGCCGCTTCATGGTTGTCCACCATCCATAGCAACTATTACAAGTACTAACTCATAGTAATGGAATAAAGCTATTACATGGTGATTGACACGCAGGTCTTAACAAATTTAAAGACAACCATTAGGCTCCTGCCGGTTGCCATAATACAATAATGATCATCTCATACATCAAATATAGTCATCATCACAAAGCCATATCACATCACCAAACCCTGCAAAAACAAGTTAGATGCCTCTAATTTGGTTTGCACATTTTACGTGGTTTAGGGTTTTCCAGTAAGATCCAATCTACCTACGAACATGAACCACAACGGTGCTACTAGTGTTGTCGATTGGAAGAGTAAATTGCATCTCAACTATGGAGGGAGAGACAGACACCCGCAAAGCCACTTATGCAATACAAGTTGCATGTCAAGCGTGGAGCAAGTCTCCTGAACGTGGTCATGTAATGTTAGCCCGGGCCGCTTCATCCCACCATCCCGCAAGACGCAAAGTACACATAACAAAAAGCAACAAAAGCAACACCGCCCACAAACTCATTGTGTTCTACTCGTGCAACACATCTATGCATAGACACGGCTCTGATACCACTGATGGGTTCGTTGCATGGAAAACAAAAAAAATCTACCGTGAACATGAACAAAAACCAAGATCCCATCTAGGAAGAAGCAACATATAATCTACGAAGATCGAAGCAACGAGATGTATGAGAGACTAACCCTCGAAGATCCAAAGCCTTACGAGATCAGATCTCGTTGTTGATGTAGTCGATCGTCCGGTGCTGCAATCCGGCAGCACTTCCGTACTCGGTCGCACGTACGGTGTCGATGTAGTCCTTCCTCTCCCTGTTCCAGCGGGCAGCGGAGGTGTGGTAGCTCTCCTCGGAATCCCAGCAGCACGACGGCGTGGTGGTGGTGGTGGAGGAGAAAATCTGCAGGGCTTCGCCAAGCCGGAACAGATGTGTAGTGGAGGAGAGAGGGGGCGCCAGGGCTAGGGTTTCAAGGGTGTGCACCCCCTGCCCCCTCCCCTCTTTATATAGGGGGGGAGGTCGGTTTGGGGTGGCCCCCCCACGCCCCAAACGCATCTAGGGCCGGCGGCCAAGAGGGGGAGGGGGATTTCTTCCCCCCCAAGTTGATCCCCCTTAGGGTTTTGGGGAACCCTAGTGGGCTGGCCGACTTGGGCCTTGAGGGGCATGTGCCCCTGGCCCATTAGGGCTAGGCTGCACCCCCTCGGTCTATGTTGTCCCTCCTAGGGTCGTGGGCCCCATGGTGGACCCCTCGGAACCTTCTAGAACCTTCCCGGTCTTCCACCGGAAAAATCCCGAACTTTTCTGAAACCTAGAAATCAAATTCCCTTATATGAATCTTATTCTCCGGACCATTCCGGACCTCCTCGTGATGTCCTGGATCCCATCCGAGACTCCGAACAATATTCGGTCTCCATCTCATATTCCATATCTACTTAAACAACATCGAACCTTAAGTGTGTCACCCTACGGTTCGCGAACTATGCAGACATGATCGAGACTCTTCTCCGATAAATAACCAATAGCGGGACCTGGAGATCCATAATGGCTCCCACACATTCAACGATGACTTTGTGATCGAAAGAACCATTAACATACGATACCGATTCCCTTTGTCACGCGATATTTTACTTATCCGAGGTTTGATCATCGGTATCTCCATACCTAGTTCAACCTTGTTACCGATAAGTACTCTTTACTCGTACCGTGATATGACATCCCTTGTGACCTAGTCACATGCTTGCAAGCTAATTGGATGTCATTCCTCCGAGAGGGCCCAGAGTATATCTATCCGTCATCAGGATGGACAAATCCCACTCTTGATCCATGCGCTCCAACTTATACTTTCAGAATACCCAATGCCACCTTTATAACCACCCAATTACGAAGTGGCGTTTGATGTCATCAAAGCATACCTCCGGTATTAGTAATTAACATGATCTCATGGTCGAAAGATTAGGTTACTATGTATTTGAAAGCAAATAGCAAAACATTCCGGACCATTCCGGACCTCCTCGTGAATCTTATTCTCCGGACCATTCCGGACCTCCTCGTGATGTCATGGATCCCATCCGAGACTCCGAACAACATTCGGTCTCCATCTCATATTCCGAAGCTACTATACAACATCGAACCTTAAGCGCGTCACCCTACGGTTCGTGAACTATGCAGACATGATCGAGACTCCTCTCCGACCAATAACCAATAGCGGGACCTGGAGATCCATAATGGCTCCCACACATTCAGCGATAACTCAGTGATCGATTGAACCATTAACATACGATACCGATTCCCTTTGTCACATGATACTTTACTTGTCCGAGGTTTGATCATCGGTATCTCCATACCTAGTTCAACCTCGTTACCGACAAGTACTCTTTACTCATACCGTGATATGTCATCTCTTGTGACCTTGTCACATGCTTGCAAGCTAATTAGATGACATTCCACCGAGAGGGCCCAGAGTATATCTATCCGTCATCGGGATGGACAAATCCCACTCTTGATCCAAATGACTCAACTCATACTTTCTGAATACTCAATCCCATCTTTATAACCACCCATTTACACAGTGGCGTTTTATGTAATCAAAGTACCCATCCGGTGTAAGTGATTTACATGATCTCATGGTCGAAGGACTAGGTAACTATGTATCGAAAGCTTATAGCAAGATGAACTTGATGACATGATCTTATGCTACGCTTATTTGGGTGTGTGTCCATTATATCATTCACCCAATGACATAACCTTGTTATTAACAACATCCAATGTTCATGATCAGGAAACCATGATCATCTATTAATCAACAAGCTAGTTTAACAAGAGGCTTACTAGGGACTCTGGTTGTTTACACAACACACATGTATCAATGTTTCCGGTTAATACAATTATAGCATGTGGTGTAAACATTTATCATGAACACTAAGATATAACAATAACTACTTTATTATTGCCTCTCGGGCATATCTCCAACACTTTCATCAGATACGTTTTCAGCCGAATTTTTGATGATACTCCAGCATTGGATATACGCTCTTATCGTTTCATCCGGCTTTTGCTTACACGTCCTCAGCTGCTCTATTGACACTAGTTTTTTTGCACGTTGATCTGAAATTCTTCACGAACAAGTCCTCAAAAGTTTCACAGTTGTCGATGGATCCTTCCGGCAGTTTCTTCATCCATGATCTTGCGGCTCCACTGAGGTGCACCTGAATGCTTTGCATGGTTGTTGCCTTTGTTCATCCTGTCAGTTTTACTGTCTCCAGGTAATCTACTAACCAGTCCTCTGGATCTTGTAGCCCGTCAAACTTTTTATAGTTGTCGGGTAATTTGAAGGTGGACGGTACTTGGGTTTTGCGAACCGTTCGGGTAAAGCAAGGGATTCCGCATATGTCATCATCGCTATCTTCTGGAGTACGCCGACGTTCTCGTGTTCTATTTTCGCGATCTCTTTCCTCGCGTGCCCTGTCCACTCGAGTTTGAGCTACTGTGTTTCTGTTGGAGATATGCCCAAGAGGCAATGATAAAAGTGTTTATTGTTATATCTTAGTGTTCATGATAAATGTTTACATCCCATGCTATAATTGTATTAACCGGAAACATTAATACTTGTGTGTTTTGTAAACATAAAGAAGTCCCTAGTAAGCCTGTTGTTAAACTAGCTTGTTGATTAATAGATGATCATGGTTTCCTGATCATGAACATTGGATGTTATTAATAACAAGATCATATCATTAGGTGAATGATGTGATGGACATACACCCATAGTAAGCGTAGCATATGATCAAGTCATTAAGTTCGTTGTGCTTCAAGCTTTAATATGCATAGTAACTTAATCCTTCGACCATGAGATCATGTTAATCACCTACACCGGATGGATGCTTTGATGACACCAAACACTACTGCGTAAATGGGTTGTTATAAAGGTGGCATTAAGTGTTCGGAAAGTATAGGGTTGAGGCACTTGTATCAATAGTGGGATTTGTCCATCCTAATGACGGATAGATATACTGGGTCTCTCTCGGTGAAATGACATCCAATTAGCTTGCAAGCATGTGACTGGTTCACAAGGGATATCATATCACGGTACGAGTAAAGAGTACTTATCGGTAACGAGGTTGAACTAGGTATGGAGATACCGACGATCAAACTTCGGATAAGTCATCATTGAATACGTGGGAGCTATTATGGATCTCCAGGTCCCGCTATTAGTTATTGATCGGAGAGGAGTCTCGGTCATGTCCACATAGTTCTCGAACCGTAGGGTGACACACTTAAGGTTTGATGTCGTTTTAAGTAGATATGGAATATAGAATGGAGTTCGAATATTGTTCGGAGTCTCGGATGGGATCCAGGACATCACGAGGAGTTCCGGAATGGTCCGGAGAATAAGATTCATATATAGGAAGTCGCATTCCAAGTTTGGGAGTGGTCCGGTGAATTTATGGAAGGTTGTAGAAGTTTCTAGAATCATCCGGACTAAATCACTATGGAAGGAGGAGTCCCAGAGGGACTCCACTAGTCCTAGCCAAACAACCAAGTGGGAAGGTGGAGTCCATGGTGGACTCCACCAAGGTGGCCGGCCACACCACAAGGAAGGGGAGGAATCCCACCTTGTCTAGGTTTCCCAAATTTGGTAAGTTTTGGAGTTGGACTCCAATGTGGTTTTGGGGTAAACCCTAGGGATTTCCACCTATTTAAAGGGAGGAGAGGGGAGGGGCTGCCTACACTTGGCCGCACCACCAAAGGGCTCCCAGGCCGGTGCCCTAGCACCCCCCTCTCCCAAACCCTAGCTACTCCCTCCTCCTTCTTCTCCCGCAGCGCTTACGGCGAAGCCCTGCCAGAGATCTCCACCACCACCGCCACCACGCCGTCATGCTGGCGGGATTCCGAGGAGGATCTACTACATCCGCTTCCCACTGGAACGGGGAGAAGGACGTCGTCATCAACACCGTACGTGTGACCGAGTGCGGAGGTGCTGCCCGATTGTGGCACCATCAAGATCTTCTACGCGCTTTTGAAAGCGGCAAGTGATCGACTACATCCACCACGAGATTTATCTCGTTAACGCTTAGCGATCTTCGAGGGTATGTTGATCATCACCTCGTTGCTACCATCTACTAGATTAGATCTTGGCTTGTTATTCGTTCTTGCGGTGGGAATTTTTTTGTTTTCTATGCTACGATTCCCTACAGTGGTATCAGAGCCGTGTCTATGCATAGATTGGTTGCACGAGTAGAACACAATGGTTTTGTGGGCGTTGATGTTTTTGTTGTCTCTTGTTATGTGTACTTTGCATCTTGCGGTATGGTGTGATGAAGCGGCCCGGGCTAACTTTACATGACCACGTTCATGAGATTTGCTCCACGCTCGACATGCAACTTGTATTGCATAAGTGGCTTTGCGGGTGTCTGTCTCTCTCACCATAGTTAAGAAGGTGTTCTTTTTCATCTGGATGTTTAAACAAGACTTGAGTGTATTTGACACTCAATGAGTAAAAACACATGAGTGATTTTAGATCACAAATAATATGTACACAATCAGATGTCCTATGCTCTAAGGTGTTACGAGCATATATCAGAATGATTCATATGATGATCATTGGACAACAGTAAGAATATCCCTGAGTGCTTTGTCAGAGCCGAGGATATATATATAGTTTTATATGGGGTAATGACAAACGAATCGCTGTAAAGTGTTACACCGATATTAGTTTGGTCACATATAAAATAAATTTCAATCTCAATTAGGCTAAATGTGTTCATTAAAAGGTAGCACAATGGGCTAGAAAGAGTCTATGCTAGATTTAGATGAGTTCTAAATATTGTGACGGAATCTACAAACGGAGGCAGAGTATTTCATTGTTTTGACAATGACCAAGGGTGTTTTGAGTCAAAGAGTTCTCTGAGAACTTGGTGTAGTTTCGGTAGCGTCAGAACTATGAAACTATATTGTATGTGACAATATTGGTAACATATTTCAGACCGCGGAATTAAGGTTCCACCAGAAGACCAAACATATACGATTAATGCCGACTCATTTGAAAAACTGAGTAATGCGTACAGACACAAATGAATTGCAAAATACATACGTTTCTGAGTATGTCAGATTCGTTGACTGAAACCTCTCCCATAAGCAAACATGATAAGCACCAGAAGGCCAAGGTGTTATATCTTTACAAATGTAAACTAGATTATTGACTCTAGTGCAAGTGGGAGACTGTTGGAGATATGCCCAAGAGGCAATGATAAAAGTGATTATTGTTATATCTTAGTGTTCATGATAAATGTTTACATCCCATGCTATAATTGTATTAACCGGAAACAATAATACTTGTGTGTTTTGTAAATATAAAGAAGTGCCTAGTAAGCCTCTTGTTAAACTAGCTTGTTGATTAATAGATGATCATGGTTTCCTGATCATGAACATTGGATGTTATTAATAACAAGATCATATCATTAGATGAATGATGTGATGGACATACACCCATAGTAAGCGTAGCATATGATCAAGTCATTAAGTTCGTTGTGCTTCAAGCTTTAATATGCATAGTAACTTAATCCTTCGACCATGAGATCATGTTAATCACCTACACCGGATGGATGCTTTGATGACACCAAACACTACTGCGTAAATGGGTTGTTATAAAGGTGGCATTAAGTGTTCGGAAAATATAGGGTTGAGGCACTTGTATCAATAGTGGGATTTGACCATCCTAATGACGGATAGATATACTCTGGGCCCTCTCGGTGAAATGACATCCAATTAGCTTGCAAGCATGTGACTGGTTCACAAGGGATATCATATCACGGTACGAGTAAAGAGTACTTATCGGTAACGAGGTTGAACTAGGTATGGAGATACCGATGATCAAACTTTAGATAAGTAAAATATCGCGAGACAAAGGGAATTGTTATTTTATGTAAATGTTTCTTTCGATCACGAAGTCATCGTTGAATATGTGGGAGCTATTATGGATCTCCAGGTCCCGCTATTAGTTATTGATCGGAGAGGAGTCTCGGTCATGTCCACATAGTTCTCGAACCGTAGGGTGACACACTTAAGGTTTGATGTCGTTTTAAGTAGATATGGAATATAGAATGGAGTTCGAATATTGTTCGGAGTCTCGGATGGGATCCAGGACATCACGAGGAGTTCCGGAATGGTCCGGAGAATAAGATTCATATATAGTAAGTCACATTCCAAGTTTGGGAGTGGTCCGGTGAATTTATGGAAGGTTGTAGAAGTTTCTAGAATCATCCGGAATAAATCACTATGGAAGGAGGAGTCCCGGAGGGACTCCACCAGCCCTAGCCAACCCACCAAGTGGGAAGGTGGAGTCCATGGTGGACTCCACCAAGGTGGCCGGCCACACCACAAGGAAGGGGAGGAATCCCACCTTGTCTAGGTTTCCCAAATTTGGTAAGTTTTGGAGTTGGACTCCAATGTGGTTTTGGGGTAAACCCTAGGGATTTCCACCTATTTAAAGTGGAGGAGAGGGGAGGGGCTGCCTACACTTGGCCGCACCACCAAAGGGCTCCCAGGCCGGCGCCCTAGCACCCCCCCCTCTCCCGAACCCTAGCTACTCCCTCCTCCTTCTTCTCCCGCAGCGCTTACGGCGAAGCCCTGCCGGAGATCTCCACCACCACCGCCACCACGCCGTTGTGCTGGCGGGATTCCGAGGAGGATCTACTAGATCCGCTGCCCGCTGGAATGGGGAGAAGGACTTCGTCATCAACACCGTACGTGTGACCGAGTGCGGAGGTGCTGCCCGATTGTGGAACCGTCAAGATCTTCTACGCGCTTTTGAAAGCGGCAAGTGATCGACTACATCCACCACGAGATTTATCTCGTTAACGCTTAGCGATCTTCGAGGGTATGTTGATCTTCACCTCGTTGCTACCATCTACTAGATTAGATCGTGGCTTGTTATTCATTCTTGCGGTAGGAAATTTTTTGTTTTCTATGCTACGATTCCCTACAGTGGTATCAGAGCCGTGTCTATGCATAGATTGGTTGCACGAGTAGAACACAATGGTTTTGTGGGCGTTGATGTTTTTGTTGTCTCTTGTTATGTGTACTTTGCATCTTGCGGTATGGTGTGATGAAGCGGCCCGGGCTAACTTTACATGACCACGTTCATGAGACTTGCTCCACGCTCGACATGCAACATGTATTGCATAAGTGGCTTTGCGGGTGTCTGTCTCTCTCACCATAGCTAAGATTGAATTTACTATTTCAATTGACAACACTAGTATCAACATTGTGGTTCATGTTCGTAGGTAGATTGGATCTTACTCGAAAACCCTAAACCACGTAAAATATGCAAACCAAATTAGAGGCGTCTAACTAGTTTTTGCAGGGTTTGGTGATGTGATATGGCCATGATGTGATGATGAATATGTATGAGATGATCATTATTGTATTGTGGCAACCGGCAGGAGCCTTATGGTTGTCTTTATATTTCATGTTGTAGTATTATTTCAAAGTAGTTGTAATAGTTGCTACACATGGTGAACAACCATGAAGACGGCGCCATGGACCTTGACGCTACGCCGACGATGATGGAGATCATGCCCGTTGAGGATGGAGATCATGTCCGTGCTTTGGAGATGAAGATCAAAGGCGCAAAGACAAAAGGGCCATATCATATCACATTGTGAATTGCATGTGATGTTAATCCTTTTATGCATCTTATATTGCTTAGATCACGACGGTAGCATTATAAGATGATCCCTCACATTAATATCAAGATAATAAAGTGTTCTCCCTTCGTATGCACCGTTGCAAAAGTTCATCGTTTTGAAGCATCTCGTGATGATCGGATGTGATAGATTCTACGTTCACATACAACGGGTGTAAGCCATGTTGCACACGCGGAAATACTTGGGTTTGCTTGACAAGCCTAGCATGTACAGATATGGCCTCGGAACACAGGAAACCGAAAGGTTGAACACGAGTCATATGGATGATATGATCAACATGTTGATGTTCACCATTGAAGCTACATCATATCACGTGATGATCGGACTTGGTGTAGTGAATATGGATCGTGTGCCACTAAACAACTATGAGGGATGTTGTATTAAGTGGGAGTTCTTTAGTAATTAGATTAAAACTTGAACTAATTATCATGAACATAGTCTGAATAGTATTTTGAATTAAATTTGTAGAATTGGCATCCGCTATCTACCAGGCGCTAGTCTTGTAGTTGAGATAGAAACACTGTTAAATCTGACAAGTAACTTTACGGACTGGTACCGTATTTTGTTGTTAAAGAATCAAGTAATGATTAAGTCCTATTGCAAACTTTTGGTAAAACTCACATTAGAGCAATGGTTTCAATTAGTACCTAAAATCATCTTGTCTCCGTGAAACTTGAAGTTCAAATCCGTTTGAAAAGTACACGTCCGGCTTTTATCGTTTCATCCGGCTTTGGCTTACACGTCCTCAGCTGCTCTATTGATGCTGGTTTTTTGCACGTTGATCTGAAATTCTTCACGAACAAGTCCTCAAAAGTTTCACAGTTGTCGATGGATCCTTCTGGCAGTTTCTTCATCCATGATCTTGCGGCTCCACTGAGGTGCACTTAGATGATTTGCATGGCTGTTGCCTTTGTTCCTCCTGTCAGTTTTACTGTCTCCAGGTAATCTACTAACCAGTCCTCTGGATCTTGTAGCCCATCGAACTTTTTATAGTTGTCGGGTAATTTGAAGGTGGATGGTACTCGGGTTTTGCGAACCCTTCGGGTAAAGCAAGGGAGTCCACATATGTCATCATCGCTATCTTCTGGAGTACGCCGACATTCTCGTGTTCTATTTTCGCGATCTCTTTCCTCGCGTGCCCTGTCCACTCGAGCTTGAGCTACCGTGTTTCTTGCGTCCACCTCTCTTGGAGCGCTTCGCGGCTCTTGCGCTGCTGCCACTGTTTGCCGAGGACTATTTCTCCTTGGACTATTCCTTCGAGGAGTACTTTCGGGTTGCGGTGTTGCCTCCTTTCCTGCTAGCGCTGCCCCCATCACGCCTACTCCTGTCATGGCCATCTGATATAATGACTCACGAGGATCTCCTGGCTGGGGTCTGGATGCTTATATGAAAGCTTGTGCTGCCAGATATCCTGCTTCTGGGGTTTTTGGTATGATGTTTCCTCTCGTGTCTATCGACATAAACGACATTACAAAGTTCTGGACCAAGTTTTCCCGTTCTCCTTCGGGTATGTTTTCCAATCTGGACCTTGATCTTCTTCTATTGCCTTCCACATTGTTTGCCGAGCTTCCTGAATGGCGGCTCAGGTAGCACCTGCGCTCGCTGGATGCGTTCGCCGCAGCTTTTCTCTGGTCTAGCTTCTGCTTCATCTTCTCTAGCTCGCATCCAGTACGCGCGAGTCTATATTGGTATGCTTGCAAAAGCTTCAGGTGTGGCCTGTACGGCCATCGGCTCAGCACCGCTCATGGCTCTTGCAGCCCTGTCCCATGCTTCTTGTGGCAGCCGAACTTTTTCTCGTGGCGTGGTCCCGGTATATTTACTTCCAAGTCCACGAGTAAGGTCTGCGGGATCGACGTAGGGGTTGCCCAAGTCATCGAAAGCCTCAGATTCCTCATCTCCTTCACGATTTTCTCCTTCGATGGCGTAGATCTGATGTACTGCCACCATGAAATTGTCATCAAATTCAGGATCGGTGACACCGTCGTAGCGACCGGTGAAGACCTCCCTGCTGGAAGTAGAGTTGTTGCTGACGGAGTCGTAGCTGTTGTAGCTTTCCGAGTCACTGTCCAGATCGGATCCCGTGAACGACCCGAACGTCATTTTCTCGAACAGATCCTCGAGTGTCCTGCTGCGAGCGAGCTTGGTGCAGCTTGATTGCGAGACTTCCTCGTCTGCCTCCACAGATGTTGCCGACGATTTCGAGAGGTTGGAGTTGGCCGCAGACGGTCCCGAAAAAATCGGTGCCGAAATACGGTGCGATCCCTCCTTCCCGACGAGGAAGCGAAAGCTCCCGAACGTCATCTCCGTCGAGTTCTCCAGATAAGCGTATGCATGCACACGAGCAGGATCGTGAGGAACAAAATCGACGAGATCAGGTTGCGCTCGTTTACCTCCTTCCACGATGTTGCTTGCCGTTGATGACGATGTTGATGATGTTGACGTGCCATCGAGATCAGGACCTTGTCACCTCCAGTCCCCACGGTCGGCGCCAATTGACAAGGGATTAACTTGTCAATGCCTACAGATTGTAGACTTAGGGTTTGCGGAGAGTAGAGGGCAAGTAGATCTCGAGGGTTTCAGCCGAAAAGGTGCTCGACTAAAAATTATGATGGCTTTGTTGACAATGGATTTGATCCCTTCTTTCACCCTCGGCTCCCCTTTATATAGGAGGTGGAGCCGAGGCTTTCCGTGTCGTACAAGTTACAAACTATTAAGAGGCACGTCGAGCCTTTCCTATCTTGCTATACAATTCCTAATACAACTCTATTTTCCTTATCGAGGATCTATGGGCTTCCGGGCCTTCACTTCTTCGGGACCTGGGCCTTCAAGTAACCTCGGGTACCTTATTCGGCTGGCCCTTTCAGCATGCCTATGTCAGCAAGTCAACACGGTGACCGCTAGCAATGCTGATGGGTATGGTAATCTTTTTACTGTTCTTTCGGTACTTCAATCTCCATGCCGGTGGATTGATACGGGTGCTAATGTTCATGTGTGTGCTGACATATCCATGTTCACTTCTTACGAGGTCGCCCGGGATTCTTCCATCTCGATGGGGAATGGGTCACATGCTTCTGTTTGTGGTGTTGACACGGTAGATCGGAAGTTCACTTCGGGGAAGATCGTGCAGCTGAGGAACGTGCAGCATGTCCCTACTATGAACAAGAATCTCGTTAGCGGCTCCCTTGTATGCAGAGATGGGTTTAAGGTTGTCTTAGAGTCGAATAAAATAGTTGTTTCCAAGTTTGGACAATTTATTGGTAAAGGCTATGAGTGCGGAGGCTTGTTCCGCTTTTCGCTTTCCGATTTCAGTTATAAGTCTGTGAACCATATTTGTGGCAATGTTACTGATGATACCAGTGTTTGGCATTCTCGTTTATGTCACATTAATTCACTAGTAGAAAAAGCGCCTATAGTCCCGGTTGATAAGGGCCTTTAGTCCCGGTTTTGCAACCGGGACTAACCATTCGGGACTAAAGGCTCTCCCCTTTAGTCCCGGTTCTAAAACAAACCGGGACTAAATGTCTCGCCACGCGGGCTGCTGGTATGCGTCGAGGAAAATGACCTTTAGTCCCGGTTTGTAACACAAACCGGGACTAAAGGCTATTTCGTTATTTTTTTTATCCATTTTTGTGAATCTCATTATTTTTCGCTCCTTTTTTTCCAGAATTTCTAGTATTTCAGTTAGTCTCTAACTACAGATTACTCCCTCTCTCTATCTAGTTAAATTACTTACCCGTGGTCAAACTTCCCGTTCGGTCACCCATCCTTCCACTACTCCAGCACTAGCACGCTTAACTTCCAAGTTCCTTTCCCATCCTCCTTCCAAGTGCTTCGTGCGCATGTTGTTGATAGTAGTATCATATCAATCCTATTAACATGTTGGTCGATGTCACACTTCTTTATTGTTTGAATTCCAAATAATTCTTTTAATAAACAAAACGAATGATATAATAACCTTGTATTATAATTTCTTGTATTATAACTATATTATAATTTTAAATTCTTTTAAATATTAACTTTTTAATTTGTATTATAATTGTTTTTTTAATTTTAAATTTTTTCAATATATATTTTGCTAAACCTGAAAATTTGAGAATCTAAAAATTTGAGAATTTAATATATATCGGATGGAACTTTTTCCCACGATGATTTTGATATATTACACGTTTTTTTTCGACGTTGTATGCAAAAGTTAATGCGGTTTTACCATTTTTCAAACCTTTTTTGCAAAAAAAATGAAAATTCAAATTAGTTAATTTTCCCTAATAGTAGGTTGCATAACATACAAGAATCTGAAAACATTTTATTTTTTGAATTTTCTATCATTTTCTTTTCTATTTTACAATGTTGAAAAAGGCGATCCACGGGGGGGGGGGGGGGGTGGAGGTGCGTGGGGAGAAAAAAAAAACCAAAAACCCTTTAGTCCCGGTTGGTAATACGAACCGGGAATAAAGGGTAGACCTTTAGTCCCGGTTGGTAATACGAACCGGGACTAAAGGCTTTTGCCCCAGAGGCCACCCTTTAGTCCCGGTTGGTATTACGAACCGGGACTAAAGGGTCCAAACGAACCGGGACCAATGGTGGGGGTCGCCCAGCGCGGAACGAACCGGGACCAATGCCCCCCTTTGGTCCCGGTTTGGTTCAAAACGGGGACATTTGCTCCCAGGGGCTTGGGACGAAAGGCCTCTTCTCCACTAGTGATTTTGGTTTAATGTCTCGGCTATCCAGTTTGAGTTTAATTCCGAATTTCACCATTGCCAAAGGTTCTAAGTGCCATAGTTGTGTGCAATCAAAGCAACCTCGGAAGCCTCACAAGGCGGCCGAGGAGAGAAACTTGGCACCTCTAGAACTCATACATTCTGATCTATGCGAGATGAATGGTGTGTTGACAAAAGGTGGAAAGAGATATTTCATGACATTGATTGATGATGCGACTAGATTTTGCTATGTTTATTTGTTGCGAACTAAAGATGAAGCTTTAGACTACTTTAAAATTTATAAGGCCGAAGTTGAAAATCAACTAGAGGGAAAGATCAAACGTCTTAGGTCGGATCGTGGTGGTGAATATTTTCCTAAAATCTTTGATGAATTCTGTGAGGAACATGGCATTATTAATGAGAGGACGCCTCCCTATTCGCCCCATTCAAACGGGGTTGCCGAGAGGAAAAACCGCATGCTGACTGACTAGGTGAATTCCATGTTAGCCACTGCTGGTTTATCAAAGGCATGGTGGGGGGAGGCTTTGTTGACTTCATGTCATGTCCTGAATAGAGTTCCTAACAAGAATAAAGATAAAACCCCTTACGAGGAGTGGGTTGGGAGAAAACCATCACTTTCGTATTTGCGCACATGGGGATGTTTGGCGAAAGTCAATATTCCAATTACTAAGAAGCGCAAACTCGGACCAAAGACCGTTGATTGTATCTTTCTAGGTTATGCTCCACGGAGTGTAGGCTATAGATTTTTAGTAGTTCAATCTGAGGTACCAGATATGCATGTTCATACTATTATGGAATCTCGTGATGCAACATTTTTTGAGAATATGTTTCCTATGAAAGATATGCATAGTATTGCTAGAATTTCTACTGAGATAATTCCTGAATCTAGTACATCTAATGAGTATTTTGAACAATCACATGAGAATGTTACTGAGAAGGATGACAATGAAGCTCCTAAACGGAGCAAGAGACGGAGGATTGAAAAATCCTTTGGTGATGATTTCATTGTGTCCCTTGCGGATGATACTCCCACGTCCATCGCAGAGGCATATGCATCTCCAGATGCAGATGACTGGAAAGAAGATGTCCATAATGAGATGGACTCGATTCTTTCTAATGGAACTTGGGAGCTATCAGAACGACCCCATGGATGCAAGCCCGTGGGCTGCAAATGGGTGTTCAAGAAGAAGCTAAGACCTGATGGTACTATTGAGAAGTACAAGGCGCGGCTTGTAGCGAAAGGCTACACACAGAGAGAAGGCGAAGATTACTTCGACGCCTATTCACCTGTCGCTAGACTTACCACCATTCGAGTACTACTGTCCATGGCTGCCTCCTATCGTCTTATCGTTCATAAAGACAGCTTTTCTTAATGCAGAGTTGGAAGAGGAAATCTATATGGATCAGCCTGATGGGTTTGTAGTAAAAGGTGAAGAAAGAAAGGTGTGCAAGTTGCTAAAATCTTTATATGGCCTGAAACAAGCACCTAAGCAATGGCATGAGAAGTTTGACAGAACTTTAACTTCTGTAGGCTTTGTTGTTAATGAGGCTGACAAGTGCGTTTACTATTGCCATGGTGGGGGCGAAGGCGTTATACTATGTGTGTATGTGGATGATATTCTGATCTTTGGTACAATCATGAAAGTAATACACAAGGTCAAGTCTTTCTTGTCAAAGTGCTTTGATATGAAAGACCTGGGAGAAGCTGATGTGATTCTGAACATCAAGCTTATTAAGAACGAAAGTGGGATTACTCTAACGCAATCCCATTATGTTGAGAAGATTTTGAGCCGGTTCGGCTATATTGATAGCAAGTCTTCTCCAACACCTTATGATCCCAGTGTGACATTGCGCAAGAACTGGAGGATTGCCATAGATCAATTGAGATATTCTCATATCGTTGGCTCACTCATGTACTTAGCAAGCGCGACTAGACCTGACATCTCTTTTGCTGTTAGCAAGTTGAGTAGGTTCATGTCAAACCCGGGTACTGATCATTGGCATGCACTTGATAGGTTCATGCTCTACCTATGTGGTACAATGAGTTATGGGATTCACTATTCAGGGCACCCAGCTATGCTTGAAGGATATAGTGATTCAAATTGGATCTCTGATGTAGCTGATCTCTACGCCACTAGTGGGTATGTATTTACCTTTGGAGGTGGCGCAGTGTCATGGAGATCTTGCAAGCAAACCATATTGACGAGGTCAACTATGGAAGCAGAACTTACTGCTTTAGACACAACCACTGTTGAATCCGAATGGTTGCGAGAGCTCTTGATGGACTTGCCTGTGGTTGAAAAACCTGTTCCGGCAATCCTTTTGAATTGTGACAATCAAACTGTAATTGTCAAAGTGAACAATTATAAGGATAACGGGAAGTCATCAAGACACGTCAAGAGACTTTTGAAGTCTGTCAGGAAATTGCGAAACTACGGAGTAATAACTGTTACATATATTCAAACAGACAAAAACCTGGTAGATCCCTTTACAAAGGGACTATCACGTAATGTGATAGAAAGTGCATCGAGGGAGATGGGTTTGAGACCCGTTGATGTTACACCATAGTGGTAACCCAACCTTTGTGATCGGACATCCCGTGAATTAGGACCTGGGAAGAACAAACTAGTGGTTTAATTGAGGAGAGTATTATGTAACCATCTCTATGTGAAGATGCACAACTCTCAATTGCTGTGAGGCAGGTTGGCAACAAGCCTTAATATGTTCATGTTGTCTATTTTAGCAAAGATTTTGTCCTACAGAGCATTCTTGAAATAACACACCTATATGAGTCCGATTGTTAAGCGTCGCAATCTATGAGATTTGGGTGATCTCTAGTAAACTCATGAAGAGACCACGAAGTATGACGCATATGCTTCACTTGTGGCGTAGGCTACTGGCAGCCATGTACTGGTTATGACTTTGAGTGAAACCTGTTCACGCAAAACTTGCAATTCAAGGCTTAGTCCATTGTTCAAGTGTGAATGGATGTAGCACTGGTGGAAAAAGGGCCTTTGGTCGCGGTTCGCAACTGCCATTAGTCGCGGTTGCGCAACCGCGACCAAATAGGCGCGACTAAAGGCCCCCCCCTTTAGTCGCGGTTGCTTAAGAACCGCGACTAAAGGCCCGTCCATGTGGGCGCCAGGCGGCCGTCGGGGCGGAGGACCTTTAGTCGCGGTTCTTCTGGCCAACCGCGACTAAAGGCCGCCGCAGGTTTAGGGTTTTAGCCCCCCCCCTAAACCTGCCCCCCCCCCCCTAAACCTGTTTTCTGTTTAATTTGTATTGTTTTATTTCTTTTGTGCTTTATTTTAATTTTGAAGGAGTTTCACATATTCTACGGTACTACATACATGCATATGAATGTACAATTTCAAACAAATTTGAAATTAGAACCAAAAAGAATTCAAGAGGAATATACAATATATATTCAATATCATCGGATGACCATATACAATTTTGAACAAGTTTCCATACATAATTTAATGCATATAAAGTTCTACGTCCTCGTAATGGTGTTCTCCTTTAGGATGGAGGACTTCCCTGCTGAACCATCCAGCTAGTTCCTCTTGAAGTGGTCGGAAGCGAGCTTCTGGACTAAGCATCATCCGGAGGTTATTCCTCTGAGCATTGGTATCACTCGGAACCCGCTCAGAGGTGTATCTCCGGATCATCTCACAGACATAGTATCCACATAGATTGGTCCCCGCTGGCTGAATATCCCCACCATTCTTAGCCTTTGACCTTTTGAATTCTAGCTCTTTTTTGAATTCACCGACCTTTGTATCTACGAACCGTGTCCAAACCCTACGAGGCAAAGAAAATTAAATGAACAAGAGAGTTATTAGTTACTTGATATTAGGAAATGAACGAAATAGGCCGATCGATATAGAGCGCAAATGAATGAAAATAATTACTTCTGCAGCATTCTTCTCATGCCGCCCCAAAGCTTTGGATCCATATTCAGAGAGTCGTGGACGAGACATTCTGAGGTGTCAACTTTAATTACTAGCAGAATCCAGTGGAACCTGCGGACACGATACATGCACAGTACGTCATGCATAACTCATCGATTAGCCGGCCACATACCATGCATGGAGTAAACAAAAGAGAATGTGCTCAAGACAGAAACACTCACCCAAAATGGTAAGGAAATAGAATATCACTTTTGAGTTCCTGCTTTGTAAGAAATCGCCATGTGTCCGCTCCATGTCGGCGGGGTGATGCTCCAACACATATCCATTAACGATGTGTGGGTCAATGAACCCAACATCATGGATGTTCCTTACTCTGCATTCCTTAATCTTCATTCTGCATGTATAATAGCGGACACAACAATATAGTTAGGACATATATATAGTGCAGGCAATATGAACGAGATGGGGTAGAAATAAATCACTTACAGAACGTAGCAACTGATGATAGATTTGTCGAGCTCGCGCAGATTGAAAAGCTGAAACAATTCACTCAGATGAATTTGTACATAGTAATGTTTGAAGTGATGCTCATACCCTTGTACCATTTCAGCAGACCTTTCATTTGTGGAGGTAGATCCTCTTCCTGCGCAGGCTCGACGAGAGGCCCATTCTTCACATATGTAATTACTACCTCCTTCACTGGCGCCTCATCAAGGCCTAACAGTTCACGAAGAGTAATACCTAAGTTGGCCGCTTGTTCTCTGGCACTCGTTACAGTCAATCCATGTGCTGCCGCAGCTGCTATGATATCGGGGTCATCCGGACCGGCGGCTTTCACTATAAGCGGGGCAATCGATTGTTTACTTTGTTCCCCGAGCTGGGCAACTCGTTTCCCGCTTTTTTTACTTTCTAATTCCGTTTTCTCGGCCTCCTCCAAGGCTTTGTTCTCCTGGTTCTCCGCCCGCTCTTTCTTCTCCTTCAACATGAGTGCCTGCCTACGAAGTTCACGTGCATAGTCGTCAGGCAGATTCTTCGCGGCTTGGGACGGTGTGCTCAAAAATGACTTAGCCCACTTCTTTTGCTCATCAGAAAATACTGGCTTGGGCTCGGGCTCTCTTTTCTTCTTGCAGTCCGCCTTCCATTTCTCATAATCAGCAGCCGCGGCCGCGGCAGTTTCCTCGGCACTACGTTCCCAAGGCCTTGTGGGGAGAGGCTTCAGTGATGGCTCCGGTACCTTTGTGGTCTTAGGTACATAAGGGTCCGGGTTAATAATCCAGGACTGCTTCTGCTTCTTTGCCGGAGGTGGATTGGGGGGCGGCGTCTGATCACCCGCCGGACGAGGACTGGGGGGCGGCGTCTGATCACCCGCCGGACGTTGTGGACTGGGGGGCGTCGGCTGACGTGACGGAGGTGTAGGTGAACCGCCACCACCACCACCACCACCACCACCGCCACCGCCACCACCACCACCGTAGGGGGGTGGACTTGTTGTCCTTGGCGCCTCGCCTGGAAACTTGATAAACTTCTTTTGCCATAGAATGAAATGGCGCTTGACATCTCCAAGTCTTTTCTCCCCTTCAGGTGTAGCAATGTCAATCTCCAGGTCCTCAAACCCTTGGACTATGTCCTCCACCGTGACACGAGCATAGCCATCTTGAATGGGGTTGTTGTGGTGGAGTGCTCCAGGTAAACATGGTAAAGCACTGCCGATGGCTACCTTCATGGACATGTTCCCGATAGGATAATACAGATGACATTCTTTCATCTCCTTTATATCGTCCACGGGGTAGCGAGGAGGCTCCGGTGCAGTAATTTCGACCACCAGAGGCTCCGGTGCAGTAATTTCGATCGTCGGTGCATCTGCACCAGCCGGTGGGGCCTCCGTGGAAGCCACGCTGCTTCTCCGCTGCTGGCTTCCGAGATCCGCTGGATGATCTTCATGCTGCGCCCGAGCTGCATCTCTTTCGGCTACTAGTACACTCACGGTTTTCTTCATCACAACCATTTCCGATGCCAACCGCGCCACAACATCTGCTTCCCGATCCATCTTTCTCTTACGGCTTCTGTAACCGTACGGGTCATCGTTCTGGGGGAACCCTATTTTCCACGGAATGTGCCCCATGCCTCGTACACGTCCTCCGTGTTCAGGATTCCCGAGGGCTTTTGTCAGCGCGTCGTTCTCTCTGTTGAACTTGATCTTCCCCTCTTGAGCATCCCTCATTGCGTCAATAAGGGCTTGGGTGGGTTTAATTATTTTGTCCCGGTAAACACACTCCCCTGTCTCCGGGTTCAGCATCCCCCCATGCCCGTACCACCAGCTTTTGGCCCTTGGGTCCCATCCCTCCGTACCTGGACGGATTCCTCGCGCCCTCAGCTCGTTCTCCATCTTCTCCCACCTAGGCTCCCAAAGGCGATACCCTCCTGGCCCCATAATATGATTGTACTCCTTCTTAGCCGCATTTTCCTTATTTTTTTCGATATTTGAATGAACTGCTCCGATTTCTTTTGCTTCACAAATTCTGGCCAATCATGTTTCAGTTTCTCATATTGTCCTTTGAAATCCGGAGTCTTGTTCTGCTTGACAAAGTCATGGGCTAGATTTTGCTTGAATTTCCGGAATGCGTCGGCCATCTTATGAAGAGCGAACTGTTTGACTAGCCTCCTCCTCTCCTTGTTTTCCTCAATCTTGTTACCCTCCTCATCGAATTTGTTGTATTCCGGAGGTAGAACGAAATGTTCCATAAGCTTCTTGAAGCAATCTTTTTTTGTTCTCTTATCGACAAAAGTGAAACCAATTCGTGCCTTCTTTGGCTTATTCCACTCCTGGACGGTGATCGAGACGTTGTCTCTAACAACGGCTCCGCATTGGCTGACAAACTTGGTGGCGTTCTTGCGGGGCTCCAGCGGCCTGCCGGTTGCACTGTCGACAACCTCGATGGTGCATGTTTCTCCTTGTTTCATCGTCTTGGTTGCGCCACGCTTTGACGACGTACTCGATTGTTTCGACGATCCGGCCGAGGGCTAAAATAAGAAAGAGAGTCGCGCGTTAGTACACACATATTTATTCAAATCAGTTAGTTTGTATCACCAGAGGCTCAATGTATATATATACCTCGGCGCCGGAGGTGGTTGCTACTTCCATTTGAAGATCGTCGTTTATCGACGTTTGTTCGGCATCATCTTGCTGACGGCGCCCTTCATCTTCACCGTCAAGGTTCAGATAAGAAGAGATATCATCTTCTTCTTGTCCGGTCGGCACATATAGAATATCGCCGTTTATGATGCCGAACATATGGGCTTCACCGTCCGGATCATAGTTGTCCATAATCGGGTCAGCTCTATCGTCCGCCATTATGTCATTCCTGAAAAATTGTCGTAAAAACAAATTAATAAAGGGACGAAGGGGGGCGGTGGCGGTGGCGGTGGCAAAAGGGCGGTGGCAAACGGAGGGGGCGAGGAAGGGGTGGGAGAGGGTGTCGCGGTAGAGCGCGAGACGGGGCGGCAGACGACGGCGTCACGGAGAGGGAGGCGAGGACAACACACATGTATAACCCTCGCCGCCCTCTCGATCCAAAAAAACACCGCGCGTATACGGAGGGGGCGACGAGGGGCTCGCTCCCCCCTCCGTATACGCGCGGTGGTTAAGTCAAATTTTGTAAGTCAAATTTGAGTTCTTTTTTAAGTGAAATTTTAATTAGTTCATTTTTTAGACAAACTTAATTTTAAGTGAAATTTTAGTTTTTTTACACGGCGGCGCCTCTCTCCTCTCTCCACGGCGGCGAGCAGTACGCGCCGCGAACAAAAAAAAACCCCTCACAGAGACGGAGGGGGCGGCGAGGGGGTGGCGCATCGCCGCCCCCTCGCCGCCCCCTCTCCGTATATGCGCGGGGTCGTGTACATTTTTTTAAAGCGGGATCGTTGTACATTGACGCGCGGGGTCGTTGTATATATTGATTATCAAGTTTTACTTTTTTTGTTGTTAATTATCAAGTTTTATATACGTTTTTTTTGTTAATTATCAAATTTTACGGTTTTTTTTGTTAATTATCAAGTTTTAAGTTATTTTACCGTTTTTGTTAAACTAATTAACTAGTTAAAATTAAAAAGAACAAAAAAAAGAAAAAACAATGAAAAAAAAAAGAGATTGAGGAGGGGCCGGGCGCCGGACTGGCCGGCGCGCAGCGCCTCTCTCTCCCGTGTACCGGCGGCGCGGCGCGTGAGTGGCGGTGCGGGCGGAAGCTGCGCCGGCGGCGGTGTGGTGTTCGGCGCGCGGGCCGGCAACGGGAGCGTGGCGCGCGCCGGCGGAGGCGGAGTTCGGCGCGGCCGGCGCGGGCAGGGAGATGACGACGGGCGGCGGCCGGAGAGGACTTCTCAGCGGGCGACGAGGAGGGCGGCGGCGGAGGGCGGCGACGGCGAGGGCACAAATTTTTTAAGTTACAAATTTTAGTTATACAAATTTTATTAATAAAAATATATAAATTTTTTAAGTTACAAATTTTAGTTATACAAATATTAATAAAAATAGAAAATTTTAGTTATACAAATTTTATTAATAAAAATATATAACTATGTTTAATTCATTTTTAAGTTACAAATTTTAGTTATAGAAATTTTAAGTTACAAATTTTAGTTATACAAATATTAAGTTATAAATTAATTATTTTTTAGTTAAAAACATAGAAAATTTGGTCGAGCCGTCGGCTCCTCTCTTCTCTCCTTTTTCTCTCGTACGTCCGCATGGCCGGCCGCGCCGCCATCTCCTTCGCGGCGACGAACGGCGTCGGGAGGGCGGCGGCGAGGGGCGGCGGCGCTTTGGCGAGGGGCGGCTTGACGCGCGGCCGGCGGCGAGGCGAGGAGGCGAGCGGCGCGGGAGCGGCAGAGAGAGTAGGCGGCGCAGGGGCGCGCGCCGGCAGTGAGAGAGGAGGGCGCGCAGAAGGAGGGGAGGCGACGAACGGCGGCGAGGCGACGGGGCGGCGCGGCGTCTCCTTCGGACGGCGTGATGGCGTTGTCTCCTTCGGGCGGGGCGGCGCGGCGATTTGTTGCAGAGAGACGAAGTGATCGAGAAGAGAAGCAGCGGTTCGCGCGCCGTATTTATGCTTGTCGACCTTTAGTCGCGGTTGGTGTCACCAACCGCGACTAAAGGGGTACCTTTAGTCGCGGTTGGCCAGACCAACCGCGACTAAAGTGTTTTTTCGCCGGAATTTTGGTTCCCACCGCGGAAAGAACCTTTAGTCGCGGTTGGCGAGGCCAACCGCGACTAAAGGTATTTTTCAAAATATTTTTCATTTCTAAATGTTAAAAATACAAATAATATATCAAAAATTCAGAAAAATAAAACTAATTCATTTCAAAATTCTAAAAATACAAATAATATATCAAAAAATTCAGAAAAATAAAACTAATTCAATTCAAAATGTTAAAAATACAAATAATATATCAAAAAATTCAGAAAAATAAAACTAATTCAATTCAAAATTCTAAAAATACAAATAATATATCAAAAAATTAAGAAAAATAAAACTAATTCAATTCAAAATGTTAAAAATACAAATAATATATCAAAAAATTCAGAAAAATAAAACTAATTCAATTCAAAATCTTAAAAATACAAATAATATATCAAAAAATTAAGAAAAATAAAACTAATTCAATTCAATATGTTAAAAATACAAATAATATATCAAAAAATTCAGAAAAATAGAACTAATTCATTTCAAAATTCTAAAAATACAAATAATATATCAAAAAATTCAGAGAAGTTCTTCCCGGCCGCCTCTGTCTTCCCACAAGTTCTTCCCGGCCAGTCTTCCCGCCAGTTCTTTCCCGCCTATGTCTTCCCGCCATTTCTTCACGCCTCTATCTTCCCGCGTATCGATGCTCCTTTTATAGGCACGGCGCCGCTTCTGCTTTGTCTTGTTCCTCCGACAGGGCGTCGTGCGCTACCCACGCGTCCTTATCCTGCCGACAGCTTTAGTCACGGTTGCACCCTCCAGCCGGGACTAAAGCTTACCCAAACGTCCTTATCCCACCGACAGTTTTCTTAGATGACACAAAAACCACATTTAGTCCCGGTTGCACCAACCAGCCGGGACTAAAGGTTAGATGACCAGCTCTGGATTCCTCTTCTTCCCGCCATTTCTTCCCTGTCTTCCCGCCTCTTTCTTCCCGCCACTTTCTTCCCGCCTCATGTCTTCCCGCTCCCATTTTTCCCGCCATTTCTCACTACATATATGTAGCCCGGCTTGGCCAGCATTATCACATCTCTACAATCTCTCATCACTCTCTCATGGCTTCCACCGCACCCACTCTAACCTACCAGCAGGTGGAGGAGCTTTGCGCCTCGAACTACCCTTGTCCACCGGGCTACCGCGTCCCCACCGGCTGGAGCCTAAGCGCCGGCGGCGTGCCGGTCCCTCCCGTCCCTCGTGTACCGTGCGCCGGCGGCCATCACGAACCACTACTACCTCGACCTCACGCCGGAGCAGCGGATGAATCGCCGGCATCCCGATAACCAGCATACTTGGGACGCCTTCTTCATCAATCGGCGTGAGAGGGCGCTGCTGTATGAGGAGGACGGTCTGCCTCCGGGAACTTCCACGAGGCCGGCCGTCGGCTATGGTGGTACGCCCGGACTCGCAGAGCGTCATGGACTACATCACGGCCGGCGATATCCCCCGCCTGCGCTACCCTCGATTCGAGCCACGAGCGCCGCCCGACGACAACGACGACAGCCGACGACGACGGCGGCAACTTAGAAGGCGACGACTACCGACAACGGCGGCGGCTATGAAGACTACGAGTATGCATATTATACGCCTAGGCAGGAGTATGACTAAATCACTCCAAATTTCATGTATCATCAGTGGTATCTCGAATCATTCGAAAATGGACACCAAACACATCACGGGTAATATAATTCACATGATCCATTCAACAAAGTTTGGTACAATAAATTATTACACATCATTTCTTCCCTTGTGTCCCTGCTTGCTTACGATTGTGCCGTATCCATGGAGCATCCTCATCATTTAACTTAATGCTTGGGTCGGTGTTCACTTTGAAGGGCGGAATTTCAGCAAACATATTATAATCTTCTGACATGTCTGTCTTGTCCTCCACTCCCACGATGTTTCTTTTCCCTGAAAGAATAATGTGGCGCTTTGGATCATCGCATGATGTACTGATCGTTTTCTTATCTTTCCGTTTCCTCGGTTTGCTACTCATGTCCTTCACATAGAAAACCTGAGCGACATCTTTCGCTAGGACGAATGGTTCGTCAAGGTAACCAAGATTGTTGAAATCCACCATTGTCATTCCGTATTGCTGGTCCACCTTTACCCCACCTCCTGTTAGCTTGAACCATTTGCACCGAACAAAGGGACCTTAAAGGAGGGTCCATAGTCAAGTTCCCATATCTCCTCTATGTAACCATAATATGTGACCTTTTGCCCATTCTCGGTTGCTGCATCAAAGCGGACACCACTGTTTTGGTTGGTGCTCTTTTTATCTTGGGCGATCGTGTAAAATGTATTCCCATTTATCTCGTACCCTTGGAAAGTCGTTATAGTCGAAGATGGTGTCTTGGCCAACATGTACAAATGATCTACAACATCATTGTCATTCATTAAATGTTTTCTCAACCAACCGCCGAAAGTCTCCATGTGGGCCTTCCTAATCCAGGATTCAGGCTTCCCGGGTTGTCCGAGCGTAAAATATTCTTGTGTTTCTCAAAGTACGGAGCCACCAAGCTGGAATTGGTCAAGACAAAGGTGGTGTGCTTCAAATGAGAGAATGGTCGTCCATACATATCGTTGATTTCCTTCCGATCGTGCCTTTTCCACTTAGTCTCCCCTCGTGTCGCGATCGAGGAAGACCAATCGGCTTAAGGTCAGGAACAAAGTCAACACAAAACTCAATTACCTCCTCATTTCCATAGCCCTTGGCGATGCTTCCTTTCCTCGGCCTAGCACGGTTTCGACCCTATTTCATTAATACTCCCATGAACCTCTCGAAGGGGAACATATTGTGTAGAAATACAGGACCGAGAATGGAAATCTCTTCGACTAGGTGAACCAGGAGGTGCGTCATAATATTGAAGAAGGATGGCGGGAACACCAACTCGAAACTGACAAGACATTGGATCACATCGTTCTGTAACCGTGGTAGAACTTCTGGATTGATTACCTTCTGAGAGATTGCATTGAGGAATGCACATAGCTTCACAATGGCTACTCGAACATTTTCCGGCAGGAGCCCCCTCAAAGCAATCGGAAGCAAATGCGTCATAATCACGTGGCAGTCGTGAGACTTCAGGTTTTGGAACTTTTTCTCCGCCATGTTTATTATTCCCTTTATATTGGACGAGAATCCAGACGGGACCTTCATATCGCTCAGGCATTCAAAAAAGATGACCTTCTCTTCTTTGGTCGTAGCGTAGTCGGCACGACCTTGAAACCATTCCGGATGCCGGTCATCGTGGTCTTTCAAATGTTGCTGGTCCTGCCGTGCTTCCTTTGTATCATTTGTCTTCCCATACACGCCCAAGAAGCTTAGGAGGTTCACGCAAATATTCTTCGTAACGTGCATCACGTCGATTGCAGAGCGGACTTCTAGGACTTTCCAATATTCTAGCTCCCGAATATAGATTTCTTCTTCCACATGGCTGCGTGTCTGCCACCTCCTCCTTCGGAACTGATTGTCCGCCAGGACCCTTTCCAAAGATGACTTTCAAATCCTTGACCATATCAAATACCTCAGCACCAAGCAGTGTTCCGCAGCTTCGCCGGTGATCTGCCTTGCCGTTGTAATGATTGCCTTTCTTTCTTATCGGATGAATTTTCGGAAGAAATCGACGATGCCCAAGGTACACGTTCTTCTTACAATTTGGCAAATGTACACTTTCAGTCTCATGTAAGCGGCGTGCATGCATTGTATCCCTTATTTGACAGTCCCGAAAGGTTACTAAGAGCAGACCAATCGTTGATGGTTACGAAAAGCAACGCTCGTAGGTCAAATTCCTCTTCTTTGTGCTCATCCCACACACGGACACCAGGTCTGCCCCACAGCTGTAAAAGTTCATCAACTAATGGCCTTAGGTACACATCGATGTCGTTGCCGGGTTGCTTCGGACCTTGGATGAGCACTGGCATCATAATGAACTTCCGCTTCATGCACAACCAAGGAGGAAGGTTGTAGATGCATAGAGTCACGGGCCAGGTGCTATGGCTGGAGCTCGTCGCCAAAAGGATTCATGCCATCCGTACTTAGACCAAATCTTATGTTCCTTGCGTCAGCTGCAAAATCTTTGAACTCTCTGTCGATCTTTCTCCATTGCGTTCCATCTGCGGGGTGTCTCAACTCCCCGTCCGACTTACGGTCCTCTTTGTGCCATCGCAACAACTTGGCATGCTCTTTGTTCCTGAACAGACGTTTCAACCGTGGTATTATAGGAGCATACCACATCACCTTGGCGGGAACCCTCTTCCTGGGTTTCTCGCCTCAACATCGTCACCAGGGTCATCGCCCCGATCTTATAACGCAATGCTGCATACCGGGCATTCATTCAAATTCTCGTATTCACCGCGGTAGAGGATGCAGTCGTTGATGCATGCATGTATCTTCGTAACCTCTAAACCTAGAGGGCAGATAACCTTCTTTTGCTTCGTACGCACCGGCGGGCAACTCGTTATTCTTTGGAAACATATTCTTCAACATTTTCAGCAAGTTTTCAAATGCCGAGTCAGCTACACCTTCCGTGCCTTCCATTTCAGCAAATCCAGCAGGTGCAGCCCAGCTTTTTCAGACCATCATCGCATCCGGGGTAAAGTGACTTTCTGTGATCCTCTAACATGCGATCCAAATTCTCCCTCTCCTTTTCAGTTTCGCAGCGTCTCCGTGCATCAGCAATGGTCCGACCAAGATCATCAACGGTCTCATCACGTGCCTCTTCTTCACCTTCACCTTCCCCTTCACCTTCCCCTTCACCTTCAGCATCCTCCATGAAAGTATCACCGAAATGAGCAAGATAGCTTTCATCGATGAAATCATCCCCTTCTTCATCTTCTTCCATTATAACCCCTCTTTCTCCATGCTTGGTCCAACAATTATAGCTTGGCATGAAACCGTGCCGAAGCAGGTGCAGGTGAACTTCTCTTGAGGAAGAGTAACCCTTCTGATTCTTACAGTCAACACATGGACAGATAACAAAACCCTTCTGCTTGTTCGCATTAGCCACTACGAGGAAATCTTTCAAACCCGTAGTGAACTCGCGGGAGAGTCGGTTACCGTACATCCATTGCCGATTCATCTGCATTATTATAATATAAAATATATAATTAACCATCATGCATTTGTTAAACTAACTAGCTATAAACAATAGAAATTAAACAATGAACAACACACATGCATATTTTATCAATGACACACATGCATGAAAGGTTCAAGTTGCTAACCGCGATCGAGGAGGAAAAAATAAATGAGGAACCTCAAGTGTGGCTCCAACACTTCATATCATGTTTGTTTCATGCTCCTCCTACACCTTGTGTGCATAAGAGGAACCAAAAGCAAACCTACACCCCCTTGTGAAGCTTGTGAAGAGAAGTGGCACCAAATGGCTAAGTGAGTGTGCTGAACTGGTATATATAGGGGAGGAGCTTTAGTCGCGGTTGGCCTGGCCAACCGCGACTAAAGGCCTTTGGGCACCTTTAGTCGCGGGTGGCCAGGCCAACCGCGCCTAAAGCCCCTCACGTGCACCAGCTGGCCATCGAGCGCCCTGGGCCCAGGCCTTTAGTCGCGGTTCGTCTGCCGAACCGCGGCTAAAGACTTCATTAGTCGCGGTTCCTACAGTTTCGCGACTAATGGGGCTGGACGGAAGCCTCTTTTTCTACCAGTGTAGCTTCAGGTTCTAGGCGGAAGTTCAACTTAACAGTCTCTGCTAAAACACTGGTATATGAACAAGCAACCACTATTGGTAAATCTCTAAATGAGCATTTGAGATCTGGTGGGGGATTGTTGAAATATTGGGTCCACTTTTAGTGGCCCACATTAGATTTCATATTTCCCTATAAATCTCAAAGCCCACATTGTGGCAGCCCATGTGAGTTTGAGCCCAAGTGAGTGGCAGCTCACTAGGGAGTGGTAAGAGGTGGGAAGTTTAGTCCCACATGAAAAGTTGGGAGGAAGTTAGACCACCTTATAAGGTGGGTTGTTCCACCACTAGTAAGTGAGTGAGAAGAGGAGTGGCTCACGCGTGCTCCTCCTCCTCCTCGATCACTCGACACGACTCGACGCGCGCCGCGCCGCGCTCGTGGTGAGTGGATTGAGCCTCGAGCCAAGACTTTCCTTCCTTTTTGCAGTTCAGGAAAACGAACAGAGTCCTAGACGGACGCGTCGCAGTTAGTCGGTTCAGGTCGCTCCCGAACCGTGGGCTATCTGTAATCGACTCGAAACGTGAGCGCGACGTGGGCGTGGCCCACGTTGCCTAGGGTTTCTTGAGCCTATATAATCTCTTGCCCGGCTACCGCAGAAACATATCTAATACACGAGTTATGGTTTTGCCACCTCTCTCTGCTTGCGCCGTCATCGTAGCCTACTCCATCCCGCGCGTCGACGTGCATCGGCGAACGGGAGAGCAGGTCTCCGGAACCGCTTGCCCTTGCGATCCTGTACGGGAGAGTGCGAATTAGGTTTTTGAGAAGCGCTCCGCGCGACTGCTCAAGTTCTTCATCACGGGTCGTCTTCCGTCCAAGTCGGGCGGTGCTGCCTACCATCGTCTTCAACACCGTCTACTTCGATCTGTCGTCCCTGTCGTCAACAACATTACTGCCGCGACATCATCTGCTACACCTCCACCGCCACCTCCACTGGTAGAAAAATGCCCTTTAGTCGCGGTTGGCAACTGCCATTAGTCGCGGTTGCGCAACCGCGACTAAATAAGCGCGACTAAAGCCCCCCCCTTTAGTCGCGGTTGCTTACGAACCGCGACTAAAGGCCCGTCCACGTGGGCGCCAGGCGTCCGTCGGGGCGGAGGACCTTTAGTCGCGGTTCGCCTGGCCAACCGCGACTAAAGGCCTCCGCGGGTTAATTTTTTTTTTAATCTATTTGGTTTTCTAATTATTTTTCACTCCTTTTTTTTTCTTTTTTTTTCCACAATTTCTAGTATTTCAGTTATTGGCAAAGTTTAGTCACTAACTACACTTAATCTCTAGTCAAATTCCTTACCTGTGGTCAAACTTCCCGCTCGGTCACCCATCCTCCCACTACTCCAGCACTAGCACGCTTAACTTCCAAGTTCCTTTCCCATCCTCCTTCCAAGTGCTTCGCGCGCATGTTGTTGATACTAGTATCATATCAATCCTATTAACATGTTGGGTCGATGTCACACTTCTTTATTGTTTGAATTTCAAATAATTATTTTAATAAACAAAAGTAATGATGTAATAATAATCTTGAATAAATAAATAAATATTAACTTTTTAAATTTATATTATAATTAATTTTTTAATTTTTAATTTTTTTTTTGCCAAACCTAAAACCTGAAAATTTGAAAATCTAAAAATTGGCTAACTTTATGGTTAAGTAATAGTAATCTTTATGCAAGATGCAATTATTAATTTAAAATTAAAAAAAATATAAAATACTGAATTTCTGGCAAAAACTAAAATCTTCCTGCTTTCATATTTTCATTTGGAATTTTGAGAATCTAAAAATTGGCTAACCGGGTAAACCCTGGTGAATTCGGATGTAACTTTTTCCCAGGATTTTTTTGATATATTATACGTTTTTTTTCCGACGTCGTATGCAAAAGTTATTGCGGTTTTACCATTTTTTAAACTTTTTTTGCAAAAAAAGTGAAAATTCGAATTTCTTAATTTCTCCGAATAGTAGGTTGCATAACATACAACAATCTGAAAACAATTTTTTTTTTGAATTTTCTATCATTTTCTTTTGTATTTTACAAACCAAAAAAAGGCGATCCACGGGAGGAGGGGGGGTGCAGGGTGCGTGGGAGTAAAAAAAACTCGGAAAAACCTTTAGTCCCGGTTGGGGACACCAACCGCGACTAAAGGGGTACCCTAGCGAACCGCGACTAAAGGCCTTCGGCCAGGCCTGAGGCCAACCGCGACTAAAGCCCCTTCCGTCCGCCAGCTGTCGACCGAGCCCGCTGGGCCCAGACCTTCGGTCGCGGGTCGCCTCCCGAACCGCGACTAAAGACCCCTTTAGTCGCGGTTCGAATATTTCCGCGACTAAAGGGGGCGTCTCGAAGCCTCTTTTTCTACTAGTGCTCCACCAGATCGGTACGTGCGACATATCTCGATCTGTTTAGCGATGGATGTTCTGTTGTTTGCCATGCTACTATTCATGTTGATTAATGCATCTAGTATGTTCGAGTTTCACATGTTAGTAGTTGTTGTCGTTATGTTTAATATTCTGGAATTAATCATGGAAATTGTGCCTAATTCTCCAACAGTTTTAGTCCGAAGACTTCTGAATCTGAGGTGGACATGCATCTTCACAGGCCACACAGAACAAAATTAACAATGAGGTGGAGAACATATCTACTGATATCAAACACTAAATGATACCATGGTACTAGTTATCAAAATTAAAAAATTTATGGTTTTAAAAATTTGGAAAAAAGTTTTAGTGTTCACAATTTGTAAAATTTTCAGAACCAATTTTGAAACACAAAGAGAGAAAACACAAATTGATAAGTAAGTAGTGCCAATTTGTGTTGTCTTCTTTGTGATTCATGTTGTATTTGTGTTTTTTTGTTTCTTGGTCTGTGTTTCAGATTTGGTTCTTAAAATTGTAGGAATTGTAATCAAGCATCCTATGAACACACCCAGCGTTTTTTTAAAATATTTTGGAACTTGGAATTTTGAATTTTAACAACTGAAATTATCGTATCATTTAGGGGATTGTATCACTAGATATTTTTCCCCAACGAGGTGCTAGTGAAGTAGATGGAACCGAAATAGTGTGTTGATGTTCCTGCAGAAGACAGTAACGTCCAACGGCACGCTTGACTCTTGGACAACGGTACAGCACATACCATCTGTGTGGGCCAGGAAGTACGGATCGATACGCCACTCTGCCAAATTAAATCGGGAAATGTTCCACACACTAAATACAGTACTCCTTGAAAGACATATATCTTAAAAACACCGGGAACAAGTGTCAAGCTCAATACAACATCAGTTACTGGACCCGGGGACAGGTGTCAAGCTCTCCCAGACATATATGGCTTAAAAACACCGAATTGGCAAAAAGCTTTCTTCTAGAAAGTCTGTGGCACTCCACCAATCCGGCCTGACTTTGATTAATACCATGTGTTGTCCAGCGCTGATTCAAGCTCGTTTGTTAGAAGTTCTTGCTTGTTATTCTTAGAAGTGATCAGATCCTTTTGTATGTACCATCTGCATATGTATTACCAACTATGTAATAATACTAAATCACTTGAAAATACATTAAGAGAAATGATATCTTTTTTTAGGGGAAAGAGGTTGCCACGCAAACATGGTCTCTATAAAAGTCGACTTCCACTAACAATCATGCATCATGTAGCTTATTACCAAGTGATAGGCAGAACATCACTTTCTTTTGCTCTGAATTTTAATATATGATGCAGTCCAGCACTATGGCTCATGAGATATTATAATGTAGCTGATTTTTTATTTGCTCAACTGGTATACAAAACGACTGTAAAATAGATCTGATTTAATATGACTAGAACAAGATTGTCTACTAGCCATAACAAGCAAATTATAATAAGTCAATCCAAGATAGGTGCATGGGAGCTCAGAAAGGAATTCAAGGTACTCTCTCATTCTATTTTAATCTACATTCTACAAATTTTTATGACCAACTAGTAAGTCATTTTCTGCTTTCAACCAATTAAAGCTACAATGAAATAAACGATATGCGTGCTTCGTTTCTGTGTTGCTGTTAATTACAAAGCTAAAATATATAATAACATGGAACAAATAATTAACGTAAGATGTAGACTAAAAGATAACTGAGGGAGGACAATATATTAAAAGCTTAAGAGCACAGCTGCGCCAGATCAACATGTTTTGGAAGAGTCTCGTGTTTCTCGTTGGTACTTAGCTGCAGAATAGCAGAGACCGCCTTGTATCATCGATGTACTACAAGAAAAGGACCGGCAAAAACTCCGGCGAGGAGATGGAAAGGAGGCGAAGCTCAAGGACACACCAGATGGAACATGAGCTGACCGGAGATGACATAAAGGTCACGCAGCGCCATATCGGGCTGCATGTCAGCGAGCAGCGCAGAAACAAGTTTGTGAATTGAAAGAGCATCGGCGGTTGCCGATTTCGTAGGTTGACGAAATGGAATTGCCGGGTTGATTGGGGAAAACGGAGATGGAGTGGGTGGGGATGAGGTGCGTCGAAGCTCCACGTGCCGCTGGATTCATGGATGGAAAGAGCTTACTGGTGTCCCATTCTGGGTGTGAGAGGAGATAATTGGGTGGGCTAGAGGGGGAGAGGCAGTCCAATGGGTCGAAATCCTCCCCGTTCCACTAGGTTCCTTTGTTTCTCTCTTTTATTTTTCTTTACAAATTATAATAACCAGGCTATTTCAATCAAATTGCTTTTATTTGCCGGTAAATTGCTTTTAGTTGTTGTTAAATTGTATTTCATTGTTGTGAAGTTGACAAGCATTGTTATAATTTTTGCGAAGTTGCTTTCAATTGTTGTAAATGGCCTGATGTTGTTGTGTATGTGTCTTTTTTTTTGAGCATAAACTGTAAGGCTTGAGCCCCACGGTATTTTATTATAACCAGAAAAGAACTGTACAAATATTTACAACAAACTAAAAAACAAAATCACAAAAGAGAGTCAATCCATCTTGACAAGCTCTGAACATGCTTCTCCTTCACCCTATGCTTATGCAAAGAGAGATCCAACACAAAACGACTCTTCCATCCCCTGAAAGAAGGCATTACCCCCTGGAAGATAGCCTCATTCCTCTGCTTCCAAATGTGCCAAAGAGCAATGATCACCACCTCAGAAAAGAAAGGTTTACTGAATTTCCTCATTGCTGCCGCCACTATAACTTCCAAAGTAGGACCAGGCTCCCACTCAATCTGAAGATAATTCCATATCCTTATACTGAAATTACAATGGAAAAACAGATGCATCCAATCATCAGTAACATGTGCTGGGCAGAGCACACAAAATGGATCATCTGCAATGGTCCAATTCCTCCTTCTCAACATATCCTTAGTGTTGAGTCTATCACTGACCAACAACCAAGCAAAGACTTTAATTCTCAAAATAACCCTGCTTCTCCAAATCCATTTAAAAATTCCCACATCAGGCAAGGAACTAAAGCAGTGCTTATAATATAACTGTGAAGAAAACACTCCTCCCTTCCAAATTGTGCTCCACGAATCAGATATTCCATCCTGCACCTGACAATGAGTCAAAACATCCTCGAGGGCTAGAAGCTCTTGAAACGCTTGTTGCGACAAGGGCAATTCAAACAGCTCAGTTTTATTAGGAGTTAACAAGAAATCCCTCACTGAAAGCTTATCATCCAGGGAATATGAGAACAACCTCGGGAAACTCTGCATCATAGGTTGGATATGCCACTTATCAGACCAAAATAGGACAGTATCCCCAGTGCCAACATTGATCTTGCATAGAGGAACATACTTCATTGCCAATTTCATAATATCCTTCCACCAGAATGAACCACATAATTTAGATGCATGGGGAACCTCATTAATGTAATAATTCCAAACCAACTGCACCCAGGGAGTATCTTGCTTATTGTAGAACTTATGCAGATGCTTCATCAGAAGGCCCTCATTCAACTTACTAAAATCCAAAATACCTAAATCCCCCTTGTCCTTCGGTTTACAAACCATCTCCCAAGAAGCCAAAGATAAGCCAGTGGAATCCTCTCCTCTTTTCCTCCACAAACACTGCCTAATAATTCTATTCACTTGCTTCAAAATCCCCTTAGGTATATCCAAAGAACAGAGAAAGAAAATAGGCATGGATGAGAGACAGGATCCAATAAGCTGCAACCTTCCACCATAAGCCAGAAAAGAAGAACTAGCAGTCAAACGCCTCTCCATCTGATCCACTAAAGGCAAGAAATCCACCATTTTAGGCTTAGTAGTACCCATTGGCAAGCCCAAATATGTGAATGGAAAAGAACCTACCACACAACCAAAACTCAAAGCCAGGGACTTAGCATAATCATCTGATATATTGATAGGTAACATGCAGGACTTATGAAAATTAATTGCCAAGCCTGTGGACACAGAAAAATCATGCAAAGCCTCCTTAAGAACTGCCAACTGCACAGGGTCTGCCTGCAACACCAGTATAGTGTCATCTGCATATTGAACTATAGGAAAATCCTGCTGATGAACAGGAATGGGTAGCTGTAAAAGTCCCCTATCCTTAAGATCATTAATGATATACTGCAATAACTCAGCCCCTAACACAAACAGGAGGGGAGACAAAGGATCACCCTGCCTGACACCCCTCTTGCATCTGAAATTTCTCCCAGGAACACCATTCACAAGCACAGTAGAGGTGCCAGTCTCAAGCAAGCTCCTGGCCCATGAGATAAATAACTCAGGGAACCCCATTCTCCTCAACACCATATATAGGGCCTCATGCTCAATAGAATCAAAAGCCTTCTCAAAATCCAACTTAAGAACCACAATCTCCCTCTTGGACATCTTACATTGATGCAAATACTCAAAAGACCACCCCAAGCAATCATGAATGGTTCTCCCTTTAATAAACCCATACTGATTCTTGTGCACACAAGAAACCATTTTAAGTTGGAGTCTGTCAGCAACCATTTTGGAAAGAAACTTAACTCCAGTATTTGTCAAAGAAATGGGCCTAAAATCATTAATTTTCTCAGGAGAGGAAGTCTTTGGCACCAAAGTAATATAGGAAGAATTAATATTCTCCACAGAAGTACACTGTTGATGAAAATCCCTGGCTAAGGTGTAATAATCCTCCTTAATAATGGACCAACATTTCTTCATAAAGAAACCATTAAAACCATCCGGACCAGGTGCTTTATCCGGAGGCATTGATTTAACCACAACATCCATTTCAGCAATGGTGAAAGGAGCAACAATATCATCAAGCCCATCCAAAGAAGGAATTAATCTCTGTAGGTCAAATCTCATCTGAATACCCACAGAAGTCCCCATTCTATTTTTATAACAAGTCCATGCCTCAGCTGCCATGAGGTCATGATCAGTAACAATGTGCCCATCAGACAACTTTAAGCCTGAAATATTATTCCTTCTATACCTCTCTGTTGCCATGGCATGAAAAAAATTTGTGTTCTCCTCACCCATCTTCATCCATCTTACAGTACATCTTTTCTTCCAGTAATTATGCTGGGATTTAAGCAGTCTCTGAAGTTGATGATGTACTATTTTCCTGAAATTAAACTCATGAATGAACAGAGCTCTAACTTCTTCCAGGTTATCAAAGAATAAGATGACCAGATTACACTTGTCAATGAGAAGCTTTAATTTCGACAGAGACATTTTCCAGTGCTTAAGAGCCACTCTTAGAAGCTTTAGTTTCCTTGCTAGAATTGCAGCACTAGACGCAATATCAATTGGCTGCTCCCACTTGTGTATGTGTCTTCACCGACTAAGCTATCTTGATCAATACTTTTAATTTGCTTTCTACCTTGATTAAGTGGCCACAATACCTTTTGGCCTCAACTTCGACCAATAATGAGAATATGCACTACCAAAATAAAGAAGACAAAAGAAATAGCAGTACAAAGAAAAGATGATACGGATATGCACTACCAAAATAGAAAAGGCGAAAGGAAATAGCAGTGCAAAGAAGAAAAGATGATCAGAATGGCTGCATGGCCTGGTTGTTACAGAGACGTGGTCTGGACTGGTTGTTATAGAGAGAGATAGAGACTGGATCGCCTATACACTGTGCATGGAGAGAGAGCCTGACAGAGAAGAGATTGCTATTTAAAGGACCCCGTTTGGAATTTTTCCATTCACTCATCAGATCAGGGACAGCAAGAGAGAGGGGTCCGCTGCACTTGTATCATCCTCCGATCCATCTCTTCCCTCCCCTCCAAACTCCGGCGATCCATCTCTCGCGTCCGTCGCAGTTCACTCTCGCCGCCGGAAGTCCCTTCCGCTGCCCTCCAAAGTCCGGCGATCCCTTCACTCTAGATCCATCAGTCCCTTCGCCGCGGGAAGCCACCATGACGCCGGACACCATCCGCACGGCCATCGGGGTGATAGGTGCGTCGCTGTCCATTTTCAAACCTTCTGCTTCTGTAACGCTCCTTGACGAGCAAAAATCACGTGGGTGTTGTTGGCTCCTGATGCTCTTCAAGATCTACTCCTGAATCCTGATTTTACTTTTCGTTTTGTGGCTGTCTTGCAGGCAATGTAACTGCCGTGATGCTCTTTCTATCCCCAGTGTAAGAATCAATGTTCAAAATAGCGTGAAAATTCACTGAGCTCGAGCTCAATGGAGCTTGGTTTTCTCAAAAAATTGAAACCACAACTCTGAAGTTTCAAAAAATTCTGAAAGAATCTCTAGACATAGATAATGATGTGCTCTATCGACACACAATATCCGGACCATAAATGGCATGTATTACGGGATTAATTAACGAAAATGATAAAATCTAACACGCAAGAGAACTCACGCTCCCTACCATGGAATTTCCAGGCCGACGTTCTACGGCATCTGGAAGAATAAGACGGTGGAGGAGTACTCGGCCGTGCCATACCTCGCCACGCTTCTGAACTGCATGATGTGGCTGCTCTACGGCCTCCCGGCAGTGACGCCGCACAACATGCTCATCATCACCATCAACGTTATCGGCATAACCATCGAGCTCCACTACATCGCGCTATTCCTCGCCTACTCCGTCGGTGCCGCCCGACGTCGGGTCCTCCTCATCCTCGTCGCGGAGGTCGCCTTCGTCTCCGTTGTCGCCGCGCTAGTCCTCAACCTCACCCACACGCACACCCACAGGTCCATGGTCGTCGGCATCCTGTGCGTCTTCTTCGAGGCTGCCATGTACGCCGCGCCGCTCTCCGTCATGGTACGCATCGATCCGTATCACCGCTCGTCATCTCCTGTCACTAAGGAATTAGTATATGCGTGTGAGATTTTGTGGTACTAGTATTTTATTGGTTGATTCTGAGATCAGCTCATGCTGACTAAGTGCTGTTCGAATGCGAATAAAGCACACATGAATTGAAAAGAAGGCTGGATTACTCTATAGTAATTTCATTGACCAACGTCAGACTCTAAGCACTCATGAGTAATCTCGTGGTCTCTCTAATATTTTTGCGGGGACCACCTCTTGAGCAGTGTAAATATTTTTCCGAAAGACAAATAAACTCGTGTTCTTTTTGTCCATCCTTCACTTTTAATTCAACTTGTGTGGCCGCGGTACCTTTTTCCTCAACTTTTTAAAATTTCCTCATGGCCCTTTTCTCTTCTTGCAAACCTTCTTAGTTTCCCCTTCACAAACACAGACCTCAATTTCCTTGTAGTTTTCATGCTTCATGCTGATCTGCTTAATATATACCTGTACAAGTGTTGCTTCCGTTTTACTGCATGGACTTTGGATGAATTGACATAGTAGACAATTAATTGGCTTTAATATGGTTGGGCTTCTTTTCATCATGTTAATTTCAGTGTCCGCATTTCAGAAAATGGTGATCCAGACCAAGAGTGTGGAGTATATGCCCCTGTTTCTGTCCTTGGCCTCGCTCGCATGTGGCATCAGCTGGGCTGCCTACGCTCTCATCAAGTTCGACCTCTACATCACCGTAAGTCATCTAAGACGCATGAATGTTTTCACTTGTTTTTACTGTTCTTTACAACGATCATTAGCTAGACATGCATCTGAGACTGCTACAAGTAACCTCCACAATGCGTCATGTCTTTGCCTGGTCAAAAAAATAAAGAAAAAAATAGAAACCGGAAAAACAGCCTACTGACAATAAATGATGATTTACTCTATTCGTTTCAATGAATAAGATCTATATTTTTTTTAAACAGTCAAGCTAAGTAGAGTTTGACCAATTTTATTAAATTTTTTATCAAGAACTATGATATGATACAGATAATATATGAAAATATATGTCAGAATGTATATATCTAACTCTATTAATTTTGGATTGTTATGCTAATACTTTTTTCTAAAAGTTTAGTCAAACATTAAATAGTTTGAATTTTGAAAAAAAAATCCTTGTCTATGAAAACGGAGGTAGTACTAAGCTTTTTGTTTGAATAATGATGATTTACTAAGACTCCACGGTCAATGTAGCAGTTCTAGGCGAATCCTCACAATTACGAATGAATTGGTTTTCTTTCGACGCAGATCCTCAACATGCATGTTTTTGTGCTGGGAATACGGCTTTACTACCATCATAGGACAGTCTATGTTTTGCTAACATCGGGTAGAATGGGAAACTTAAAATGGAGACCCAGCTACACGTATTTGCAAACGGAGACTCCATATGGGCCATGCAGCATGCAGTTATAGGCGAACTAAAAGTGTTCTCTTGTACCAAACACATGTTTGGCATTAGGCGTGTGCTCCTGTGCTTTCCGGAAGTTTTTTTGCACGACTTCTAAAGCAAAGAGCAAAGGCCTTTCGTTAAGAATGGGCCATCCGGTCACTGCACATCCAGAATTGCAGTTACTACTCGTAATTAATATCCTGTGAGAGCGAGACATGAACTGCACCCTGTGCAACTACCCAGGACGCATGATCCACGCACTCGTTCTTATGGTCTGCGGAACAAAGCTTCACGGCCGTTGCCGGCGGCCGGATGCGGTGCTGGTGGAGATGAAGCTTCACGGCTGTTGCCGACCACCGCCTCGGACCAACATCGACATGGCTTCTCCCGCACGACGTATTCCTGTTTGTATGAAGACTGCGAATGAATGCTGATCAGCCATCTGCCCATCTTCTCTATGTCCGGCCGCCGTCGGCAACAGCCTTGACTTAATACGGCAGCCATGAGAACAGAACGAGTACGTGGGTCGTGGGGTAGTTGTGCACGCTGCAGTTTCGGTCCCGCTGTGGCGTGATATTAACTAATAGTAGTAATTAAGTGCAGTGACTAAATTGCCCTTTTCCTTAATGAAAGCAGGTTGATTAGCTCTTCTAATCACAGCCTTTGGTTTGCTTTAGAAGTTGTGCAAAAAAATTCTGGAAAGCACAGAAGCACACCTCTTGGCATTATGAAATCTTTTCCGGTTCGATCACGTTTTTCAGGTTGCGACTTGGTCAAGATTAAATTTGTAATCTTTCAATGCAGATTCCCAATGTGTTGGGCGTCATTTTCGCGGTGGGGCAGGTGATCCTGTACGCCATCTATTACAAGTCGACCCAGCAGATCCTCGAGGCCCACAAGGTCAAGGCCAGTCAGGTACCCATGATGGAGGTTGTCGTCGACGGGAAGAACGGGAGCGCCACGGCCTCAGGCGCTGGAAACGACAACTAGCTAGTAGAAGCAACATTACGTATGAACACGATCTCCAAGTTGTAGATCCCGAACTTGTGTTGTTGTATTGATTGGATCCTCAAAAGGTATAAATATACATGTAAAACAGATGAGCGAGATACTTCGAGTACAAGATGATCTAGAGGCCTAGTCAATCCTAACTCGTCTCATACACATTCTAACATTCTTCCTCAGTCATAGTGCGAGTAAAGCCGCCGATTGTATATGAATTTGTAATCCCGTGCTTCCATCATCTTCTCCAGCTAGTCATCGTCAATGTCCTTTTCTAGTGTCTTCTATTTCCTGGAATAGTTATAGGGGGAGTGTTGTGGACGCAAGTGACGATGCGACGCTTTGATAGAATTATTTCTGATGTGTAGTTGTAAACATAGCCATGGTTGAGGTCGTGGTCAAGGTAGTAAAATGTAGGTGAACCTGTGATCACCATGCACAAATTGTGCGCGACTTTCTCATATACATATTCTAACACAAGTTTATTCATAAATATCTTAGCTAATTCTTTGATTGATGATATGCTTTGCGCACTAAGTTGTGTCGCCCAAGGCGGTGGTGTGCATTGTCACCTGTTCTCCCGTATCCACGAAAGTTATCTCTATGTCGTCTTGTCTCAAATGTTAACTAGAGATGGTTAATTGCGACGCTGAGTGGTGGATCTCTCGTGTTCTTCACTTTAGATTTGATGAAGAACTATGAGGTCCCAAAGAGTATGTTCTTGTCCTGACTGAGTCAGTGTGTTTTCTAATTTAGATCACATATATCTATTTTTTACTGAACTGCCGTGAAATTCCCAGAAATATTATCCCGCACGTATTTTTTTCCTGGAGAAAATAACATTTTTGGAGCTTATAAGAGGCATGTTTGTTTATTTGCTTCGATTTTTTCGTAGGAGACAATAACCTTTTGTATATCTACATGGACTGCCAACTAGAAACGGTTAATTGCAACCGACGGTTAATCGCGACTTACTCGTATAAGTATTCTAACACAAGTGCATTCAGAAATAATTTGGCTAATTCTCTGATCGTTGATGTGTTGTGCGAGCTAAGATGTGTCACCCAGCTGGGCGGTAGTGTGCATTGTCGCGTGTTTCTCCCGTACCCACAAAAGTTGTGTCTATGTCGCGTTGTCTCAACTGTCAACCAGACACGGCTAATCACCACGCTGAGTGGTGGATCTATGGTGGTCTTGACGTACACGGCTAATCAACTGCCGCCTCGCTCGATTCCGCGTCCCTGCTGCCCACTGCGCCTCGTCCCCGCGGCAGAGGCGCAGTGGGCAGCAGGGACGCCGCCGCCGCCGCCGACTCCGATGTTTCCGCGCCCCCGGCCTCCGATGTCCTTTTGTTGGAATCCTCAACGCGCGCTGCCGACCCGAATCGATCTGCCCGTCGCGTGCGCTCTTCATTGTTGTCTCGAGCTGGTTAGTTGTTGCGTTTCTTTGTGAAGTACAAGTACATTAGTGGTGGCCATACAGTTCTTCAAATGGGACCCACCGATGTGCGTGCGGAAAGGCCACGACGACGCGCGACGCATCGCGTGCGTTTGATCCCAGCGTCCGAAAATATCCGCCCGTTCGCGTCCCTTTGGGTCGGCTGAAATTGTCGAACTCGACCGCGCGTCCGTTTGCGTCGGGTGGGGTGGCTCCAGCGGCACGACGCATTTTTTTGCGAGATTCATTTTTTTTATAACATGAAAACATAATTTACATAGTTTAACACATGAAAATAAACCCTAAATTCCTGCGTCTACTGCCTCTCCTCGTCGCCGTCGAGCACGATGAGCTCCGGTACCGTCCACGGCCAGTTGGGAACCAGCGGAACGTACGCCGGGCGCGCCGGCGGTGCTGATGGTGGAGCCGCCCAGGGCTATGGCTGTGGAGGAGGTGGAGGCGCCCAGGACCGTGGCTGTGGCGGAGGTGGAGGCGCCCAGGGCTGTGGCGGCGGAGGGGGAGCCCAGGGGTTGTACGGCGGCGGTTGTGGCGCGGCCGAGTCCTGTAGCGCCAGTCGTAGGGCTTCATCCTCCGACAGGCCCGGCGGCATGAAGCCGGTGGCGTACCGGGGCAGCGGCGGCTGCACAGGTCGGTCGTTCTCGGAGACGAGGCGGCCAAGCTTTGCCCGCTAGCTCCCGGTTCTCCTGCTCGACCCGCGCGGGAGAAGGGCCCCGACGCTGGGGCGAGTCCAGGTCGGAGCACATTAACCCCCGAGCCATGGCGATCGCATAGCTATGGGCTTCCTCCTCCGCCACCCAAGCCTGACGGCGCAGGGCTTCCCCAGCCAGGGTCTCGAAGGACGCGACCAGAACGAACTGGTCGCCAGCGCACTCGAAGCGGCCGGGCACGGGGGGGTCGTCGCCGCGATGTCGTGGATGACGGCGTCCGCTGGTGGGGCCGCCGGAGGGGCCGCCATCGCCGCCCGCGCCTCCGCGAGCTCCGCCCTGGCGTCGGCGAGGTCGGCCATGGCGTTGGCGATCTCCGCCCTGGTCGCGGCGAGGCGCCCTTCCGCGCGCTCTGCCGCCTCTGCCTCCGCCTCCGCAACCTCCACCTCCGCAACCTCCGCCTCCGCCTCCGCCTCCTCCTGGTCCAGCTGCTCGGCCTCAACGCCGGCGGTGACTACCTCCTCGTCCTCATCCGGGTGGAGGTTGCGGCACATCTGAACAACGTGTTCCCAACTAAGGTTGTGGTCGGCCATGGATGGATTCTATTGCTTGAGGTCTGCCCGTCACCCCCGCCGGTGTCCACCATATATAGCCACGGCGGGGCAGGAAACAACGTTGCCGCGCAGGTCGTTTCCCGCGCGCGTGAAACGCCGGCGAAACTTGCCAATGTATTGGGCGCGCGCGGGAACGACCGTCATCGCACGGGAATAGTTAATCGCCGGCGGCAGTCCTCGACGGGACGTAAAACGCCATTAACGACCTTGACGTTGTCTCCGCTAAAAAAATGCGTCCGCACTACTGGAGGTACCCCCGACGCAAACGGTCGCCCTGGGCCGCATGGCATCCGTGGGCCGACGCAAACGGACATTTCGGACGCTCGAAATGCGTCGGCCCGTTGGAGATGCCCTTATTCCGGCTCAAAATTCCGTCGGTCACGGCTGCGGACGAGGCGCTCATTGCCATGGCAGGTCCTGGAGGCTCAAACCTTGCCCCTGCTGTGACGTTGGAGTCATCTGCTTGATCAGCCTGCTGTTGCTCGCTGCTCTCTGTATCTTTGCTTTCTGTAGTTTCCATGTTAGCCTCTCACGTTAGGCTCCAGAGTTTTTGCTTGGGTATCAACTTTAGTGCTACTGGGTGGGCATGTCACCCTAATATCAACATATCTGCATCCTCGACTTCGTGCAAGCACCAACAAGCCTTCAAAGAGCACTCTCACCGCAACCGCGCCCACGACCGTTGCACCACCCTCTACGCTCTCGTGCCCTCCCAACTACTCCAATGTTAGGCCTCATTCTTGACATCATATGCTGGAACGTCCGCGGCCTAAATAACCAAACTCGGAAGGACACTGTCCATGCCATCCTCGCGCAAACGACATGCCACATTGCATGCTTTCAAGAAACCAAGCTCGACTTCATTGACCACCAAACTGCGGCCTACATTGGTGGTTACCGGCTAAGATCTTTTGCCCATCGCCCAGCAATTGGCACTAGGGGGGGTATCCTTCTACTCTGGGATGAGCAAGTTGTCAGCATCACCAACATCCACATTGGGACTCACTTGCTATCGGCCGATGTAACCCTCCGTTCCTGCGGTACATCTTTCAAGATCACAACTGTGTACGGGCCTAGCTCAGATGGAGAAAAGAGAAATTTTCTCGATGAAGCTATCGCGGAAAAACCGGTTGATGACGACACCAAGTGGCTTATTCTGGGTGACTTCAACCTCATTTACCAGGCCGCGGACAAAAATAATGGGAATCTCAATCTCCGCCTCATGGGACAATTCCGGCAAGCCTTAATCGCCTGTCAGCTCAAAGAAATCAAGTTGCAAAACAGAAAGTACACTTCGAGCAATGAAAGAGATGACCCGGCCTTGGTGAAACTGGACCGAGCTTTCTGCAACTCCAATTGGGATCTCGCCTTCGACAACCACGGCTTGCATGCCTTATCCTCTGCTCTCTCCGACAATTGTCCGCTTCTGCTTTCAAATCAGAGCGGTCCTCGCAGGCCCGCAACTTTCAGATTTGAAAACTTCTGGACAAAAATGCCCGGATTTATGGATTTGATTGGCCAGGTTTGGTCGGAACCTTCAAGCCACACACAACCCGTTCACATCCTTCACCACAAGCTCAAGCAGACTGCCAAGAAACTCAGGGCCTAGAGCAAGGGATTATTCTCCAACCATAAACAACAACTCATTATGGGTTTAGATGTTATTCTTCAGCTTGACGTTGCGCAAGAGTCTCGCACCCTGACGCCTAGCGAAAAGACTCTTCGGGCTGCCCTCAAACGGCGTGTCATGGGTCTTGCAGTGTTAGAGCGTGCCCGCAAGCGCCAAGCCTCTAGGATCAACTACCTTCGAGAAGGAGACGCGAACACAAAATTCTTCCATCTACGTATTAATGCTCGTCGCCGGAAGAACCTGATCCAGCGGCTAAAAAGGAACGATGGTTGGGTCACGTCGCACGCCGAGAAGGAGCAACACATTCACGACCACTTCTCATCAGTCCTTGGTGTCGCTGCGCCGCGCCCCCTGGACCTTAACTGGGAGGTCTTGGATCCAGCTATTGAAGACCTTGAGGACCTGGGCCTTCCTTTCTCTGAGGATGAGATCTCACATGCCATCTCGGATATGCCTACGGATAAGGCCCCCGGGCCAGATGGCTTCACCATCAACTTTATTCGGGCTTGCTGGCCGATCATCAAGTTTGACATCATGAATGTCATAAATGCCTTCTCGGAGCTTAGCATCAGCAACATGCACGTCATCAACACAGCAAATATCGCTCTGCTGGCCAAGAAATATGGGGCGGATTTCATTTCGGACTTTCGTCCAATAAGCCCCATTCATATTATCCCCGAGATCATCACCAAGGCTATGGTTCTTAGGCTTCGCCCGAAGATGAACGACATCATCTCTCCTTACCAAAGCGCCTTCATTAAATCTTGGAGCATCCACGACAACTTCATGTACGTCAGGAACGTGGCTCGCCGGCTGCATCGAAACCGCTCTCCGGCCTTACTCATCAAGCTCGACATTGCCAAGGCTTTTGACTCTGTCCGATGGGATTACATTTTGGACCTAATGCAGAAGCGATGTTTCCCCCCCAAGATGGCGCGCTTGGCTAACTCTGCTCTTTACAACTTCGATATCCCGGGTTCTCCTAAACGGCATTCCCGGCAAGGAAATTCTTCATGGACGGGGCCTCTGGCAAGGTGACCCATTATCTCCACTGCTTTTTGATCTAGCTATGGACCCCTTGCCTAGGATTCTTGAGGTGGCAACTCAAGCTGGGTTGTTGAAGCCTTTGCCGGGAAGGTTCATCAAGTCCTGCATCTCCCTCTACGCTGATGATGCCGTGATCTTCCTAGCACCGGAGGCCACTGATATGGAAAACTTGAAAGCCTTGCTCAAAAATTTCGGGGACATCACAGGGTTGATTAAAAATGTGGAAAAGATCTCGGTGGCTCCCATTCGGTGTGATGACATCGATTTCACAAGCGTCCTTGCGGGCTTCCCCGCCATGCTCACCCAGTTCCTCAGCAAGTACCTTGGTATTCCACTCTCGATTAAGCGCCTTCGTCGGGTGGACCTCCAGGCATACATTGACAAAGTGGCTTCACGCCTGAACCCTTGGAAAGCCAAGTTCCTCAATCGTGCAGGTTGTGCATCTCTGGTGAAGTCGGTTCTGACTGCACTGCCAACTTTTCTGCTAACTGCTCTCAAGGTTGACACGGCCACCCTCAAGGCTTTCGACAAAATCAGGCGAGGTATGCTATGGGCTTGCAAAGCCTCCTCCGTCAGTGGTGGGAAGCGCACGGTTTGTTGGACGAAAGTTTGCCGCCCTAAGGAGCTTGGAGGTCTGGGCTTCCTCGATCTTGACAAATTTGCCCGCGCGCTTCGACTTCGCTAGCTTTGGCTTGAGTGGGTGGCCCCGGAGAAGGCTTGGGTGGGCCTGGAAACGGCGAATGATGAAGCTGACATGTCTCTCTTCAATGCCGCAACCAAGGTTACTGTCGGTGACGACAACAAAGCTTCTTTCTGGTCCAGCTCCTGGCTAAATGGCGCTACCCCTCAGTCCATCGCTCCTAAGATTTTTGAGGTCTCCAAAAGAAAGAAAAGAAGTGTCGAGGACGCTCTTGTCAATGACAAGTGGATTGCGGACATAAACGTCGACAACTTCACAGTGGAGCACATGTCTCAGTTTGTCAACCTTTGGGGGTTGCTACAGTGCATTGTCCTCATCCCAGGAACCGAGGACTCCATCTCCTGGACCCTCACTCACAGCGGCACCTACACCACTGGTTCGGCCTACAAGGCCCAGTTCATGGGATCAGTTCCTTGCTCCTTCAAGAACATTGTTTGGAAAGCTTGCGCCCCTCCAAAATGCCGCTTCTTCGCCCGGCTGGCCATCCAGAATAGGCTTTGGACCTCTGACCGCCTTGCGATCCGTGGTTGGCCTCACCAGCCAACCTGCCAACTCTGCAAGTGCCAGCCCGAAACTGCTAGGCACATTCTTTTTGAGTGCCGCTACTCCAAGCGCGTTTGGCAGCAAGCCGCCAGCTGGCTTTCGTGCCCATCGTTGATGAATGATCTGGGGTCAGGCCGCGAGACCGTCCTGCATTACTGGCATGCTATCACTGGGTCGCCGACTGCTCACCCGCAGGGGCTAAAAACTGCTGTCACCCTCATAACTTGGGAGCTTTGGAAGGGAAGAAATGCCAAGGTCTTCAACAACAAGGCCTCCATGCCCATGGCCATCGTGGAAAAGATCAAGGATGAGAGCAAGAATTGGATTTTGGCGGGTGCTAAACATCTGGCGGATATAATTTCTTAATTAGTTGTTTTCCTTTTTCGGTTGGCCTAGGCCCTGTATTTGCTCCTTCTATATCAATATAAAAGGCAAAGCTTTTACCTAGCTTCAAATAATTCTTTAACGTGGCCTGTGTGTTCCAAGTGGTGGGAAATTTGAAAAAGGAACCAAACTGGAGCTAATCAGTTGATGTTGATGTTTTAATTTATGAGTTCAATTATTATTTGTTATCCCAGAAGTTTTTGTTGAACGTCTCTGGTATCATATATATAGTTTTGACCCAAATGAATATTGTGGGATGGAAAGTCTACGTGATTAACACATGGATAGTTGTTGTGCTTTATAATAATTTGGGCAGACCTGACAAGTAGATGTACTAAGTATGATGGTTTGATAATGGCAGGTTTGGATGATGGATGGTAGTGATGATGTCATAGAGGCGAGGGGAGAATATTTCATGGTGGAGGGCTACCGAGGAAAATAGGCGCTGACTTGATGTGGATGTAAAGCTATGCTTGAGAGATCGATTCAGTGTATTGCTAGTATGGATCAGTGGTTTGTGATTTTCTTTTTATTGATGACCATACTCATCCACTTAGAACAAGTTGTTTTTATGCGGACTCATAAAAAGCTAAATCTATGACCTGATGGTATTTCTCAATAAACTCGAACGGTATAAGATTTTCTTCCTTTAATATATATATGGTTAATGACTTGTCATACGTAACAAGAAGATATAAAAAAAACTATGTCACAACAATTCTAGGGCACCAGACTAGGAGACATTGAAAAGCTTATTAAGCTTGAATTAGCGCCATTCGGTGAGTAGCAGACTAATGGTTTAAGTACTGTTGGTGGTGACATCAACTGGTATGTTATCTTTTCTTATATATGTGGTTTTCATGAAACGTGAAGCAATATATGCTGGAATATGCAGCTGTAGGTATATGTCACCAAAGGAATTATGTTTTTGTTTAGTTGTGGCAGAAGCTGAGCCGTATGTTTCTATTTACTTGTGGTAGAAGCTAAGCCGTCCTACGTTAGGAAAAGAACCATAGCACTCTGAAGCATAAACTCTGAAGATAATCTCAGACTGTTCGTTCTACTAAAGCTTTCCTTTGTTAGTCTGCTTGGTAAATAAAACCAGAGATTTGTAAGCCGAGCAAATCTCATAGACATAGCAGATCACTATAAAGCAGCTTTTCGGTTACAATAAGAACCAACATAAAAGCAAGAAATAGAAAGGGGGGCGTCAGATATACTTCTTCCTTACAGCCATGTACAACAATATTTAGTACAGAGACCAAACCTAAAGAAGGTACACTTTAACACAATAGCTAAAAAGGTACAGAGAAGAGAACATTGTCTATATGCATGGTTCTTTTGTCTAGCCTAAGTCCATTATGTTGGCAAGGGATCCATTTCTCATAGATCGTTTTAGCACCGAAAATCTCTAACCATCTGTTGAAGGAACTTTGGGTTGAGCCCCCGAACATAGTCCTGATCCTACAATAAATACTGAGTAGCTAGCTTGTGCTCTGTACATAGTAATGGAATTTTCCAAATTAAGCAATGAAGATGTACCTACACATATTGAGATAGCACCATAAATCTGCCCATGAGGAAAAGCAAGTTTCGGCAAATAGACGCCAACCAACCTAATCTGCATCTCCTCGGGTATCCAGGGAAAATTATTAAAAAAAAGAAACATACATAAATATTGTGGTACTGTAATCTATGTATCTGCATGTTTGTTTCTCAACTGTAGTCAAATGTGTAACAGATGAGTATAACTTGTGAATGTTCCTGTGTTATCTATGTCAAGTTCACTAACATATGCATCTTCAGTTGATATGTCGTCTGAGATCATTACATAATTAAAATAGAAAGGATACATACCATAGATATCTCAAGCGGCCAAGCATAGTCCATTGTTTGATAAAACTTGTGAACGGAAAGATGGATCGACCCACTATTGCAGAGACTTTACTTTGTCACGCGACACTTTACTTGTCCGAGGTTCGATCATCGGTATCTCCATACCTAGTTCAACCTCGTTACCGACAAGTACTCTTTACTCGTACCGTGGTATGTCATCTCTTGTGACTTTGTCACATGATTGCAAGCTAATTAGACGACATTCCACCGAGAGGGCCCAGAGTATATCTATCCGTCATCAGGATGGACAAATCCCACTCTTGATCCATATGCCTCAACTCATACTTTCCGAATACTCAATCCCATCTTTATAACCACCTATTTACGCAGTGGCATTTGATGTAATCAAAGTACTCTTCTGGTGTAAGTGATTTACATGATCTCATGGTCGAAGGACTAGGTTACTATGTATTGAAAGCTTATAGCAAGATGAACTTAATGACTTGATCTTATGCTACGCTTATTTGGTGTGTGTCCATTATATCATTCACCCAATGACATAACCTTGTTATTAACAACATCCAATGTTCATGATCAGGAAACCATGATCGTCTATTAATCAACAAGCTAGTTTAACAAGAGGCTTACTAGGGACTCTGGTTGTTTACACAACACACATGTATTAATGTTTCCGGTTAATACAATTATAGCATGGGGTGTAAACATTTATCATAAACACAAAGATATAATAATAACCATTTTATTATTGCCTCTTGGGCATATCTCCAACAGTCTCCCACTTGCACTAGAGTCAATAATCTAGTTTACATTTGTAAAGAAATAACACCTTGGCCTTCTGGTGCTTATCATGTTTTGCTCACGGGAGAGGTTTCAGTCAACGAATCTGACACGCTCAGAAACGTATGTATTTTGCAATTCATTTGCGTCTCCACGCATCACTCATTTTCCAAATGAGTCGGCATTAATCGTATATGCTTAGTCTTCTGGTGAAATCTTAATTCCGCGGTCTGAAATATGTCACTAATATTGTCACACACAATATAGCTTCAAAGTTCTGCCACTACCGGAATTACACCAAGTTCTCAAAGAACTCCTTGACTCAAACACCCTCGGCATTGTCAAAATAATGACATACTCTGCCTTCGTTTGTAGAATCGGTCACAATATTTAGAACTTATCTAAATCTAGCATAGACTTATTCTAGCTTATTGTGCTACCTTTTAATAAACACTTAGCCTAATTGAGATTGAAATCTATTTTTATATGTGACCAAACTAATATCGGTGCAACGCCTTACATCGATTTGTTTGTCATTACCTCATACAAAACTATATATATATCATTGGCTCTTCCAAAGTACTCAAGGATATTCTTACTGTTGTCCAATGATCATCACATGAATCATTCTGGTAAATGCTCGTGACAATTTAGAGCATACGACATCTGATTGTGTACATATTATTCGTGATCTAAAATCACTTCATGTGTTTTTATTCATTGAGTATCAAATACACTCAAGTCTTGTTCAAAACTCCACATGGAAAAGAACACCTTATTAACGTTTTCGTATTGAACTATTTCAATATTCATTCTATGTACTTTGACTTAAACTTATTATGCGTTTTAATCTATCTTCATAGATCTTGACGCTAAGTATGTTTCAGTCCATATCCTTTCATTGAAGCTAATTCTCAATGAAACCTTTTAATCACATCAAGTACATAATTACATTATTTATAATCAATGATATGTCATCCACATATAATATTATAACTATGTCTCAGCGCTCCCACTTAATTTCTTGCAAATGCAAGTATCTTCATCGTTTCTGATGAAATCAAAACTCTTTGATTATTTCATCCGGTGAAGATTCCAACTCCGTGATACTCACTTCATTCAATTGAAATTTGTATACCTATCTAGTATTCCACGGACCAGCTAAACTCTTGGTTGTATCTAGTATACATCCTTAATACACACTTCTGGTAAGGAATGTATTTCTGCCATCCTACTAACATATCTCATAAAAGAAATATGTAGCGATTACTAGAATAATGCACATAGACTTAAGCATCGGTACGAAAGATCTAATCTTATCGTAGTAAACTCTTTGAACTTTGTCGTAAACAACTTTTCGACAAGTCGAGCTTCTTCAAGGATATTACATCCAAGTCCATCAATTTTATAGATCCATTTACTTTCAAAAAGTATTTACCTATCTTGGATTTCATGGTGCTTAGCCATTTTAACGGAGTCAGGGCCCATCATAACTTCTTTGTATGTAGCTGGGTTATCATTGTTCAAAATCAATCCTTTGTCCACAAATCATTTATTTGATCACAAAGTAAACAATACCTACAAGGTTCAATAGGTACTTCGATCTCCATGACTATAACACTTTGTAGACATGGGAGCCATGATCGTCGTGGCCGCTTCCGGAACCATTTCCGATGTTGCGCTACTCTGATCATCATGCTCAGGTTCATAAACCTCATCAAGTTCCATTGTCCTCCAACTCAAATACTTCGCTAGAAACAATTTCTTGGAAATAAGTAAGAAACATCAACAAACATTTTTGTCTTTAACTTCATAGTGGAAAGAATTCCCAATTTGTTCTCTGGGATAACCAACAAAGACATTCATCCAATTTTGGTTGTAAACTCATTTACTTATGCTACACATACCAAAATTTAAGAAAGGACTATTAGGGTTTATACCCTTGCCATTACTCGTATGGTGTCATTTCAACGTATTACGATGACGCTCTATTTAGTGTAAAAGCGGTAGTCTATAAAGCATAATCCACAAAAATATAATGACGTCATTTCAATTTTATCTCATCATTAACCCAACAAGGTTTGGATCCGTCTCTCGGATACCCCATCATCACTATGATACTCTAAGAAACGTGAGTTATAGAACAACTTCATAACTCTCTTAGATGTTCGCTAACACTCGTAATTCAAATAGTTCCACCATGATCCAATCATAGATATTTGACTTTTCTATTACGATGATTTCCACTTCATGCTGAAATTTATTTGAATCTATTCAAATGTTTTAAACTTCTTCCTTATTGAATATATCCTTATATATAGACTCAATTCATTGTTGGAAGTTTTCATGAAGTAGAAGAATCTCCCGCACACAACTATGTCCAATGAACCACATACATCATCATGTATGTTTCCACTAAGTTAGTTGCCCGTTCAACTCTTGGCCTGTGAACAGTATTACAGTCATTCTCTTTTAGAAGAGATTTGCAAGCGCCGAACGATTCAAAAATCGAATGACTCCAAAAAATCCATTTGCATGGAGTTCGTTCATGCGTTCCTTTCTAACATGACCTAAATGGCGGTTCCACTAATAAGTGGAATTCACATCATTTGCCTTATGGCATTTTAGCGTTAGTGTTATGCATGTGTGTTTCACCATAAAGATTTATAATAACTTATCCATCGTCTGTCATAATTTGAACAACTCATTGTTTTTATTTGACCAGAATAAAACAACAATTACAAAGTTCTTTATTATAAATCTGAAAGGCTAGGTAGAATGCCAACGACGAACACAATAACACTTTATTTTGTTCCAGACGTGCATTCCTACCATATTCCTTGTCAGTCACTTAGGCCATCGTATTCTTGTATTGCGTTGTTTTGTACGACACCTCATACCAACCAATATGGTACAAATACCCAAGAATTTCACTGTGTGACCAAACAAAGAATACATTCATAACATGTATATCGTCTATATATACCTGAGCTAGACTTTCTAGTCTTTTCTTTCTTTCTGCCAAAATCTTTTGTAGATTCTCTTTTAGCTTTCCTCATTTTCAGAAAACACTTCACCATCAACAACTTCTAGGTCCGCTGGTCAAATACCAATAACCTTGAGGTTCTTACTTTGAAGTTTGATCATCACATGACAAGTGTTCCAGATTTCACTATTAGTAACTTTTTAATGTGATGAACAATTTAACTCATAATTTTTATCCATCAAATCATGACGTCTTTCCGAGACCATGTCTGTACATGCTAGGCTCGTCAAGTTTAACCTCAGTATTCGCGTGTGCAAATCTGGCTTGCACCCGTTGTATGCACACGTAGAATCTATAACACCCAATCATCACGTGATGCTTCGAAACGACGAGTCTTAGCAACGGTGTATACTAAGGACGACCACTTCATGGATATGCGAATATCGTTAGTGCCCAACTAGTTGGAGGATCGGGACGCCTAGCGTCTTCAACCTTCGTACATTCCCATAAAACTTATGAGTTTATGTAGTCTCACTAAATTATATTCTATCATCTTGCAATAAGGTCTTAGATATCACATATATCTCATACCTTGCTTATTTCTGAAAACTAACTTTTCAGCTCCTTACTTTTCAAATGGATTTGAACGTCAAGTTTTACGGAGACAAGATGATTTTATGTACTAATTGAAACCATTGCTCTTTTGAATCAGCAATGTGAGGTTTACCAAATGTTCCTAATAGGTCTTAATCATTTCTTGATTCTTTAACAATACGGTACCAGTCCGTAGAGTTACTTGTCTGATTTAACAGTGTTTCTATCTCAATTACTAGACTAGTGCATGGTAGATAATGGATGCCAATTCTACAAATTTAATTCAAAATACTATTCAGACTATGTTCATGATAATTAGTTCAAGTTTTAATCTAATTACTAATGAACTCCCACTTAATACAACATCCCTCATAGTTGTTTAGTGGCACACGATCCATCGTCACTACACCAAGTCCGATCATCACGTGAGATGATGTAGCTTTAATGGTGAACATCAACATGTTGATCATATCATCCATATGACTGGTGTTCAACCTTTCGGTGTCCTATGTTCCGAGACCATGTCTGTACATGCTAGGCTCTTCAAGCAAACCCAAGTATTTCCGCGTGTTCAATGGCTTACACCCGTTGTATGTGAACGTAGAATCTATCACATCCGATCATCACGAGATGCTTCAAGACGACGGACTTTAGCAACGGTGCATACGAGGGGAGAACACTTTATTATCTTGATATTAATGTGAGGGATCATCTTATAATGCTACCGTCGAGATCTAAGCAAGATAAGATGCATAAAGGATTAACATCACATGCAATTCATAATATGTGATATGATATGGCCATTCTTCTTGTGCTTTTGATCTTCATCTCCAAAGCACACAAGCATGATCTCCATCATCACCAGCATTGCACCAAGGTCCATGGCACCGCTTCATGGTTGTCCATCACTTATAGCTACTATAACAACTACTTGAAATAAAGCTATTACATGATGAATAGACACGCAGGTCTTAACAAATTTAAAGACAACCATTAGGCTCCTGCCGGTTGCCATAATACAATAATGAACATCTCATACATCAAATATAGTCATCATCACATCATGGCCATATCACATCACCAAACCCTGCAAAAACAAGTTAGACGCCTCTAATTTGGTTTGCATATTTTACGTGGTTTAGGGTTTTCGAGTAAGATCCAATCTACCTACAAACATGAACCACAACGGTGACACTAGTGTTGTCAATTGAAAGAGTAAATTGAATCTTAACTATGGTGAGAGAGACAAACACCCGCAAAGCCACTTATGCAATACAAGTTGCATGTCAAGCGTGGAGAAAGTCTCATGAGACGCGGTCATGTAAAGTTAGCCCGAGCCGCTTCATCTCACCATCCTGCAAGATGCAAAGAACACATAACTAAAGATAACAAAAGCATCAACGCCCACAAATCCATTGTGTTCTACTCGTGCAACAGATCTATGCATAGACACGGCTCTGATACCACTGATGGGTTCGTTGCATGGAAAACAAAAATTTTCTACCGTGAACATGAACAAAAACCAAGATCCAATCTACGAATAAGCAAGATCTAATCTATGAAGATCGAAGCAACGAGATGTATGAAGACTAACCCTCGAAGATCCAAAGACTTACGAGATCAGATCTCGTTGTTGATGTAGTCGATCGTCCCGGTGCTGCAATCCGGCAGCACTTCCGTACTCGGTCGCGCGTACGGTGTCGGTGTAGTCCGTCCTCTCCGCGTTCCAGCGGGCAGCGGAGGTATGGTAGATCCCCTCGGAATCCCAGCAGCACGACGGCGTGGTGGTGGTGGTGGAGGAGAAAAGCTGCAGGGCTTCGCCAAGCCGGAGCAGACTAGCGGTGGAGGAGAGAGATCGGCGGCTAGGGTTTTTGGGAGAGGGAGCCTTGGGGTGGCCGGCTAGCCTCCTCACCTCTATACATAGAGGGAGGGGTGGCTAGGGCTGGTCCCACCTCTCTCCAAGTCGCACCAAGAAGGGGGGAGGAGATAAACCTGTCCCTAAACCTTTATCTCTTATTTAAACCATTCAAATCTAGAGATAGATCATATCTCTAATTTAAATCATTTAAATGTTATCTCTAAGGGGCTAGCCGACTTGGGCCCACATGTCATAGTGTGCCTGGCCCACTAGGCCATGTAGCACTCATGTGGCCCCTCCCGGGGTGGTGGGCCCACCGGTGTCCCTCTAGAACCTTATAGAAGCTCCAGTCAAAACAACGAAACTTTTCCCGAACCCCGGAAGATGACTTCCATTATATGAATCTTATTTTCCGGACCATTCCGGACCTCCTCGTGATGTCTCGGATCCCATCCGAGACTCCGAACAACATTTATTGATCTCCATCTCATATTCCGAAGCTACTATACAACATCGAACCTTAAGCGCGTCACCCTACGGTTCGTGAACTATGCGGACATGATCGAGACTCCTCTCCGATCAATAACCAATAGCGGGACCTGGAGATCCATAATGGCTCCCACACATTCAGCGATAACTTAGTGATCGATTGAACCATTTACATACGATACCGATTCCCTTTGTCACGCGATACTTTACTTGTCTGAGGTTCGATCATCGGTATCTCCATACCTAGTTCAACCTCGTTACCGACAAGTACTCTTTACTCGTACCGTGGTATGTCATCTCTTGTGACCTTGTCACATGTTTGCAAGCTAATTAGACGACATTCCACCGAGAGGGCCCAGAGTATATCTATCCGTCATCGGGATGGACAAATCCCACTCTTGATCCATATGCCTCAACTCATACTTTCCGAATACTCAGTCCCATTATTATAACCACCCATTTACGCAGTGGCGTTTGATGTAATTAAAGTACCCTTCCGGTGTAAGTGATTTACATGATCAACAAGCTAGTTTAACAAGAGGCTTACTAGGGACTCTGGTTGTTTACACAACACACATGTATTAATGTTTCCGGTTAATACAATTATAGCATGGGGTGTAAACATTTATCATAAACACAAAGATATAATAATAACCATTTTATTATTGTCTCTTGGGCATATCTCCAACATCCTAGTATGTAACGGCCGTTGTTGGCGCAAACTAAATCACAAATTTCCATCCGGCAACGGCCCAATTAAGCGAAATCACATATGGGCTGGCCCGCAAAATCCTAAAGCGCCTTACAGGCCGTCATGCTAATATAGCAATTCGCAGATGGGCCGGCCCAACAAGTAACAATGGGCTTCACGCACCTCGGCACAACAGGACTATTGGGCCTTACTAGGCCCACATATATATCATGTAGCAGGCTAATGGGCCGATCTACCAACTAAACGGGCCGGCCCACTTACTTATTGGGCCAGCCCACTTGCTTTAAGGTGGACCCCACTTACTAACTGGGCCGGCCCTTTAACAGGAAAGTGGGCCCCATGGGCTGATTGGGCCGACCCGATTATCCTGTTGACCGGTCAGACAAAGACATTCGGCCCGGCCCACATGCTTATTGGGCCGGCCCGTTTGTCTGTTGACCGGTCAAACAAAGACATTTGGCCCGGCCCACATGCTTATTGGGCCGGCCTGGTTTGCCTATTGACCGGTCAAACAAAAACATTCGGCCTGTCCCACATGACTATTGGGCCGGCTCTGTTTGCCTGTTGATCGGTCAAACAAAGACATTCGGCCCGGCCCACATGACTATTGGGCCTGCCTATTTATCGTGTTGACCGGTCAAACAAAGACAGTCGGCCTAGCCCACTTGTTTAGTGGGCTGGCCCAGCTATCCTTTTGACTGGTCAAACGAAGGCATTCGGCTCGGTCCACGTGCTTAGTCGGCCGGCCCATTTAAGTTTTGACCAGTCAACCTTAGAGGTTAGGCCCGGCCCACATACCTAATAGCCCAGCCCAGTTATATAGTTGACCGGTCAAACTAAGTCAGCTGGCCCGGCCCGCAAACTAAATGGGCCATCCTGCTTAAGGCGTGGCAGGCCTTGTGTGGGCCTACCATCTACCACGGGGTTTCAGCCGGTTAACGGTGTTAACTGAGAGTTAACAGCGTCTGCCACGTGTCAGTTTGCATGACGTCAGCAGTCAATGGCCTCCAGAAAGCTCTTCTGCAACGGTTCGATTTTCCGTGACCAAAGGGCGTCCAAACGCGACGCACCGAAAAATCCGTGGTGGGCCTTTACCTGACGCAGTATAGACCACAGAACCCATATCGTCGGGTTAGGCCCATATGCGACGAAAAAGGGCCCATACCTAACAAAAATTTGATGTTGAGGATGAGAACTTTTCTTGTAGTGTGAATGAGAGCTTTCACGTAAATGTTTCTGAATCAAAATTTTGGTATGGCGAGAGTTCTTATTGGCTGTAGTGGGAATGGATAGATAGTCAAAAAGGGGGTCCTAAGTTTTATCCAGTGTGCTTGTATTTGTAGTATCGTGTATTGGTGCATAACAAATTAAAATGCCTGCTTATCTGCAGAGTGTAGAGGAGAAGATCTCCTGGCATACTCGAGAAGGAACCACACCACAAAGGTGACCCTTCCTAAACATGGGATACCATGTTTCTGGGCACTTCCATTTTGTTTACATTCTTTTGCACCCACAACAAAATACTTGGACTACCATTCAACTAATTGTTTCCTCTAGATAGTTAATTTCTGCCTGATTAATTATATAGTACCATGGATGTTAATGTTCTAGAGAGAGAGGGAGCGAAAATGTTCATCTAAAGTTTCCATTAAGGAACTTAAGTGCAGATCTGCTGTGAAAGGGAGTAAAGTTCCAGTCTGGTCCTCTCTGCTCTTCAACACCGACGTACTCATCCCAGCCGGGAACTAGGGGCGGCGACCTACAGGAGGCGCGTGCGCTCCTCGAGTACAACCCTCGGTTGGTCCAGTACTCCACATTTGGCGGCTGCAATTTGCCTCTGCACTACGCCGCCGCACAGGGTCACCATGAGGTAATGCCATCTGTCTGCTAAACCAGCTGGAATTTCGATATTTTTCGTGATTGGACAAAGGAGCAGACTAACATTTGTCCTTCTCCTGGTGCCATGTTTTAAATTGTTTCTCTGTTACTAGAATCCGGTGTAGAGATCAATCTCAGAACTATAGGGGGCAGGTAAACTCAAATTTAGGTGCCTTTGCTTATTTTCAGTTCCACATTCAGAGATGAAGTGTTATATCTAAGTATGCAATGTTTCTGATTATGTGTAGACTGCTTTGATGCAAGCTTGCCAATATGACCACTGGAAGGTTGTTCAAACGCTTGATGTTCACTCTGTTTCTTTTACTGCTTGGATATGTAGTCCTGTGGCGGTGGCGAAATGTCTTTTCAGATCCACAGGTCAGATTATCCGAATGGAGGGACTGCTATCCATTTTGCTGCACTGCACGGTCATGCCAGGTGCCTTCGCCTTGTGCGTGCATATTATGTGCCAAGCCTAACAAACTTTTTAAACCAGACGAATCACAGATCATCTGAAGAAGTTTCAGACGTGCCTTCACCTTGTGCGTGCAGATTATGTGCCAAGCATACCAAACTTCTTAAACCAGACGAATCACAGATCATCTGAAGAAGTTTCAGATGCTGATTTCGACGATGGGTATGTCCCCGGGTCCCTTGCTTTTTTTCATTATGCGAATATTGTAGTGATATACTTGTATTAGCAGTGGTTTGGTCAAGATGGTGAAGTAGAAGGCAGATGGAGGCCTGATTCCACTTCATATGGCGGCCTTGAATGGCCATGTGTAACGTGTACAATTGCTACTAGACCTGGGAGCATCTGTTTCTGAGGTCACCATTGAAGATGGGACAACTATTGACTTGCTCGGTATTTTGCAACTTTTTCTGTTGCTTTTTTACCTCACTGTTATTTGTTAACTTCACTGTTTTTTGTAGCACACTCCTGTTCTAAGTGCTTAAATGATAGTGATTCTTATAGTCACATATAGTCGGCAAACTAACTTCAATAGTTCTTTAACAGTGGATTGGAAAGCTGATTTTTCAGACTAATATGACAGGGTATTGAAAAGGTGGATGAAATGATCTGCAATGATGCCGTCCCTCTAATCTGTAATGCGGTTGTTTAGCTTCTGAACATGTGGAAGGCGATGAAGGAAACAAAAATGTTGTGGTTGATGATGGTGAGTTACAACAGTGTATAATTTTTTTCCTTGATTGCGGCATTTCTTTTGTGATTGATCGGGTGTTAAAGAGTTTGCAGTTGTGTGACAGCAGTAGTGCCAGACAATGATGTAACAGAAATCTTGGTTTGATTTGAAGGAGTTTGAACAAAAGCATGAGTGCTGGTGCATTTGATTTAATTTATTACAGTGAGCAACTTGATTTCAATATTGCTGGCCTTATGAGGTTATTTAATTTATTTGCTCGAAGTGGCCTTGATACTGTTTTGATAGAAAAAAGCATCTAGCAACTGCAACATTGAAACCTAAACACATAATCAGTGAATAAATATAGGACAATGGACTTAGCGGTGTGAGTATGGGTAACGACAAACCAAAATGATTTAGTTCTTCACAGCAACACAAATCTACAATGTACCCAAATATGATTTATGGTTCTACTTGCTTGAAGAATTATTGCATCTCACTTTCGTGTTTACTTTCAACCAGAACCTATTCAGCCTTTTTTGTGTATTTCAGATGCATGAGAAGAATCCGAACATATACCTGAAGCAATTCCAGCCGCTAATCCTGCATGCCTCCCTGCTGAATCCCGGCGAGCTCTTCTACATGCCTCCCTACCGAATCCGACCACGAGTCCTGTCCAATCTGGTAACCTATAACATTCCACGCTCACCCCCTCCAGATGACAACTCCCTCCCCGGATCACTTCATATGGCAGATACTCTGATTTCATGATTTACTTAACAATACTTCGTAGGCTATTTTATAGTATTCAGCAGAGGACGAGGGTTCAGTGAAGTCTCCCTTTGGAAAATAAAATAAATTATAATGGCCACTTACCTTGAAACTGTTCTTAGGTTCTTTTGTTGCATGATGGGGTTACATTGGAATAGAAGCAGCTACTACTTATCAACTTATGACATGCAAGTGTGTGTATTTTATTGTAAGCCTCTGTCTTTGGATCCTCTTCCCTATGTATTAGCGGTATGTACATAACGTCACATGTCCATTAAATACTTAGCATATGAAAAAGGTGTGGAAAGTGTGTTAAGTAAACTATGTGATATTTGCAGAAATATATTTTAGGAGTAATGATAATCAAAGCCGCAAAGGTAAATCCAACCAAATAGTGGCTGAGAATTAATTTATGTCTGCCAGCTGAATCTTGAAACATTTGTACACAATTTAAGAACTCCACACTGACCTGAGTTTGTTCTTTTTTTTCCTTTCCAAATGATGTACTAGCCTCCCTGCACATTTCAGGTGGCTTATACTTGCACCAGAGGGAAGCAATGGTAATTTATGTGGAATACAGGAAGCGAATTGTTACCACGTCGTGTGCTGCCAGTAAACTGGTATGTCACCTAAACAGTGAGCTATTTTTTTCTCTGGTTGCTCGGATAGTGGTATCAAATTAAGCGCTACAACTACCTTAAATGTCTTGAATAAATTTATATCTAGCACGATTTGATGATTGTAATATATCTGAGAGAGAGCCCGTGAAAGTACTGCTAAGTTTAAGCTTAGTATTGAAGAGTTGGAAATGCATATTGAATTTACTGTGTGCAGACGGCGTGATGAAAACTTATTTTGTGTATGTTCCATCTCCTATTATTTACTACTTGTGATTGGCCTAATTGGGAGTCTCGAAAACCTTTGGAGATGGAAGAAATCGATAGGAAGGGAGAGATGAAGAAATAATGGACCATGTGTTTTGGTCTCATGCTTAGATTTCTTCAACTATCTATTTTTTTTGTGTGGAAACACAAGGGAGCTATTACTGTTTTTACTCTTTTTCTTATTGTTCCGGCATGAGCAGAGGGGCAGGATGGGCAATTGAGGAGAAAAAGGAGACAAGATTATCCTCCTCAAATGTTGTGGCATGAAAAAGATATCACTAAAAGGAGAATGTTGTTGTGGCAAATAAGAAATGTTTAGAAATACCGCCAATTTGTAGTGCTAGAAGATGGCCTTTTGTTAAGCATCTAATTTTCTTTTTTACTGTAGCAATGCATGGAGTGGAGGCGCAAAGATAAGTCTTCCAAGAGATGCACCGGGAGGTGTAGCGATAGCCGTAGGGAGGCCAGCTCTTTTTCAATCAACTAATCTCACGAATGGGACGACACGAGTGAGCAATGTAACAGAGACAAAAACGGTGAGTGACATGACCAGACAAAGCATAATGGGCTGACTAATAGGTCTAACAATATCACACGAAATTGTACATTGTATGTAATACCTATTTCTTGAAGTTATGTTCAAGGCAGGAGCTAAGTAAAATTTTAGTCAATAAGAGATAACTGTTTTGTTGCTTTCTCTATCTATATCTATACCTATAATAATAAAGCAAAAAAGGGTGCCGTCGTCCGTATATATCTTTTTTCCGATTTTGCCCTCCCACCGAACAATAATTTACCCACCAATGCCATTGTTAAGTGAAACTAACGGTTCAGAAAAACCAACATCGTCCTCTACCTATCTATTCCCCCATCACGTCTAGGCGGCCACCAACATGGCGCGGTTCCGCACCGGTAGCATGGCACGGAGCCGCGGAGGTGGCGGAGACATAAACCTGGTCCCCTCGCTTGTTCTCACGACTCTCGAGCGACTTCCACACACGCGATTCCTCGAGTCTTTTGCCGTGAGGAGCGCGGCGGCCAGACAAACAATCTCCATCTCCGCGCAAACACGCCCGACTGTGCCGGGCTCGAATCCGGCCTCTGTACACTGCCCAACTTCTGCCCGTTTGTATATTCTCGAGTCGGGATCCGTTTGGCTTCTCCGAGCCTTTAAATATGGGAGCAATCGATGCCCTTACATCAAATCGTCCTACAACTGAAATCTAAATCGAAATGTCGGATGCCACGACGTAGGAGATGATCTCCTAAATCAAGGACTCAGTCCGATGTATTCGGGCCTGGTCTCCAGGAAGAAAGAAGGAGAGGAACAGCTTGAAGAGGAGACCAGGAGGGGTGAGGAATCAAGCAACGGGATTGATGGATTTAGCCTTCCAATTTGAAGATATGCTGGATCTGTTGCCGACATTGAAGAAGAAATTGAAGAAATTATATTTGGGGAAAGAAGAGCTCGGCTATTTCATGGAAGAAGATGAACTATGAAGAATAGCCAGGCCATTGATGGAGAATAGAAAATATCTGCAGACGGCCGGGGGTGAGTCCCAGTGAGATGGTGGCCTCAGATCGTTTTTTTTCTCCCGCACTTCTTGCTTCACGTTTTTCTTCTATGGTGGCCTCATTGCAATACATGCCACGAATCATAGACACATCTGTCGATCGATGGCCAGCACCGGTGCCCAACAGGATGAATCCAGAGCAAAGTCTCACACGTATTTTTGTCGCAATGTAAGCATCAAAAGATCCAGCAAATTACGGACTCGATGAAGATGAACTCTATGCACGCATATTACATCTGCTTGTAATCAGGTAATGTCATTCATATTGTATCATTGGGTTTCTTACGCCTTCTAATTATATAAGAAGAGAATTAATCTGACTATTTTGATTTTAAAAGAACTATACTACTTCTCTGATCCAAAAAAACTGTCCTCGGACGGTTAATACAATTATATTTTACAATTAGACCCTTTGAAAATCAGAAAAAATGCGGTGGATGCTCTCCTCGTTGCTCAGCACACAGATCTTGATATGGCAACCGCGAACTGGCGAACCAGGAAGGAAGCACTAGCGCAACCGCCTATGCCTCGCGCTGCCGGAACCGGTGGCGCTCCTCGCGGCCACGACCCTTCCCGTAGCGGTGGCGGCGTATGACCTTGGCCAGGCCCGGATCGAGGCGGAGGCGGTGGCCTATCGCCGTTGCAGCGCCGGCCGCGCCGTCACCTCCATCGCCCTCGTCGGAGGACTGCCTCCATCCGCTCGAGCGCGTGGTCGCCGCTACCCTCACCCACGCCCCCGCCACTACAGGCTCCGGTGAGGCATTCTCCTCCATAGGGGAGTAACGAGATCCATGGGGAGGCAGCGGGATTCAGGATAGGATTGGGGATTTCTATCCCTAACCGCACCACTCACCTCCTCCTGGCCTATTGCGGGTTGAAGACAGAGTGGAGTGCGGGTTCACGAGCAAATAAACACGATGGCTTTTCTGTAAAATGCACCATCCGACACTTTTATCGGATCTGGGGGAATACAAAATTTCTTCTATGTTTCCTGTCTTACTATTATTTATTATTTACCAATTTATTTTTATTATTTATTTATATTTGTGTCTTTTGTAAATTCCTCGATTTCACTTCACCAATTGTTGACTGCATGAAACATGAAAATAATTCGTGATCTACCGTTGGAACATTGTTTTTTATTACGCTAGATCTTCAGCCATAATTACGGACACTGCCCTAAGTGAATGGTGGCACGCACGCTTGACCCGCTAGGCCACGACACGCATGATTCACGATTGCCCCCGGTCTAACCGGTTAGCCCACACGCAGGAAGGATTTCCAACGATACACAACCCATGCGCATGAAGGATTTCCAACGATACACACGCACCATGCTCCCAGACAAAGAATTTCTATTGATTCAAACAAGAAGAGGACTTCGTATAGGATTCAGATCGATATAAGATTGCCCACATATAAGGAGCACCGTCTAGCTTGGGCAGATCGATACGATTGGCTCACATCGCGCACGGCCGCCGCCTAACACCCGAGCCCGACATCCTACACCGCTGCTGCCTCAAGCCCAGGCCGCCGCGCCGAGCTCATCCTCCTGCTATACCGTCGTCCTCCCGAGCACATGGCCAACTTCTTCACCGGTCGACAAGTAAGACGCCACCGCTGCCCTTCGGCGCGTTGGGAGTGGTCGGTGCAGTGAGCGGCTTGCAAACTAATATTATTAGGTATATAATTATGTAATATGAGAACCGTTCTCACCATCAAGCGTACGGTGATGAAGAGAAGAAGTGCCAAAATTGATTGTCCTTTTAAAACGTTTTATTAGTCGTTTATCCCGGTGCAACACACGGGCATTTTTGCTATATATAATAATGTCAAATTATAGATTTTTATCAAATTGTATTTTATGTAAAAATCAGTCTTATTATTTCAAAATATTATGTGCCATTATATGTGGGGCAAGGAAATACTCGAGTACCCGTAGCAATGCATGGGCATTCAACAACTAGACCTTGGATGGATTCTTACCCGGATTCATTTGGTGTCCTCGTGGCTTCGATAAACCTTCTTCGTAACGATGCCACCTTGGATGGATAATGACCCCATGTCAACACATTTTGTGAATCAATATACTAGGTGTACAAATATCTAAGGAGTAGATATATTTATTAATACAAATGTATTATTAGAGTGTTTATTTGATACTTAAATGATGTCAATTATATCGATTGTCAAAATGTGCTTTAAATGAGATAGAATCTTATTTGTTTGTGGAATATATTGTTGCTTTTTTCAGACACGTAAACTTTTGCATGTATTGTATTGACATGTTACGAGAAAAATTAGTGGCCCACCCTTTTCATCGATTCGCTATGTTTTGAATTTTCATAGTGAGTTGTGAATTATATATGTGCATTGAGAAATAAAATTTGAGTACCCATGGCAACGCACGTGCACTTGTACTAGTTAGCTACAATATGTGAAGGCAATACCAACCGGTCCACAGGCAGCCAAAATCTTCGTAACAAACCAAACATGTGTAGGTAACTGTAATTGACATGACCATTTTTTGGTAGGATGAGCTGGGCCCATACACTAGTAGAAAACCTCACATCCATCTAAGCCATTGGTACCGGTTCCCTTACGAACCGGTACCAATGGGGTCATCTGCACCGGTTTGGAGGTTCAGGCGGGCGAGGGGCTCTGGTACCGGTTCGTGAGGGGCTTTCGTACCGGTTCGTGTTAGGAACCGGTACGAAAGGTCTTCGGCCAAAATTCGGACGCGTCGTGGGGCCCGGGCAGGACCTTTGGTACCGGTTCGTAACACGAACCGGTACCAAAGGGTGCCCCCTATATCACTGGTCGCCAGCCCGTCCCTGGCTGCTGCTTCATCTCATTTTTCTCTTCTTCCTCTCACACAAAATTTCTTTGCACCTCTCACACTCCAACAAATCTCTATTTTGTCTCCACCATTTTAACAAGATTAAGGGCATACATCTATCCAAGGGTTAGCAATATCATCCTTTCTTCCGGCGTTCCTAATTTCGCACATTTCTTTGGTAGTTTTAACTCGTACTATTTTTCTAGTGCAAGCAAGGTGTTCGGTGAAATGCCTAAGTTAGTGATTTTATTTTTTTATATGCAATTTGAGCTGAAATTATGGTATGTTTTGTAGGTTTTAATTAGTATCATCCCCGTCCTTACCGCCGTCGATCGCCAGCGTCGTCCCCTAGCCGGCACGGTACCACCTCGGTGAGCCCCTCTTCTTTTTTATAAAAACAATTAGTTTTATGTGATGAACTTGAATATTAATTAAGTTGGTCACTCATATATCCATGATGTTGTGTACTTAATGATTTTTGATATACATATAAAATGCAGATGAGTCGACAATGGATGTACGGTGACCGGTGCCATCCCGAGTTCATTACTGGCATGCATTATTTTCTCAACGTGGCTGAGGCAAACAGCGGTCGAATGGTTTCATGTATTGTCCATGTAGTTCCTGTAAGAATATGAAGGATTACTCTACCTCGAAGACCCTTCACGTCCACCTGCTGGAGAATGGTTTCATGCCCAGCTATAATTGTTGGACCAAGCACGGAGAAAGAGGAGTTATATTGGAAGACAACGAAGAAGAAGAGGATAGTGACAACTATCCCAGCTTATTCACTGAAGACGGTGGTAGTAGAATGGGGGAAGATGAAGCTGAAGAAGAGCTCATTTTCGATGAGCCGATTTTTGATGACCCGGATGACGATTTGGGTCGGGCCATTCTTGATGCGAAGATGAACTGCGGAAATGAAAAGGAGAGGTTGAAGTTGGAGAAAATGTTAGAGGATCACAACAAACTGTTGTACCCAAATTGCGAAAATGGTCGAGAAAAAGCTGGGTACCACGCTGGAATTGCTGCATGGAAGGCAGAGAATGGTACTTCTGACAAGGGATTTGAAAAGTTGCTGAAAATAATAAAGAAGATGCTTCCAGGGGAGAACGTGTTGCCCTCTAGCACGTACGAAGCAAAGAAGGTTGTCTGCCCTCTAGGATTAGAGGTGCAGAAGATACATGCATGCATCAATGACCGCATCCTCTACCGCGGGAGTACGAGAATTTGAATGCATGCCCGGTATGTAGTGCATTGAGGTATAAGATCAGGCGAGATGACCCGGCGATGTTGAGGGTGAGTCCACCCCCGTGAAGAGGGTTCTGCGAAGGTGATGTGGTATGCTCCTATAATACCACGGTTGAAACGTTTGTTCCAGAACAAAGAGCATGCCAAGTTGTTGCGATGGCACAAAGAGGACCGTAAGAAAGATGTGATGCTGAGACACCCCGCTGACGGGTCGCAGTGGAGAAAAATCGACAGAGAGTTCAAGTCATTTTCAGATGACGCAAGGAACTTAAGATTTGGTCTAAGTACGATGGCTTTAATCCTTTCGGGAGCAGAGCTCCAGTCATAGCACCTGGCCAGTGACTCTATGTATCTATAACCTTCCTCCTTGGTTGTGCATGAAGCGGAAGTTCATTATGATGCCAGTGCTCATCCAGGGCCCGAAGCAACCCGGCAACGACATTGATGTGTACCTGAGGCCATTGGTTGAAGAACTTTTAGAGTTGTGGCGTGACGAAGGTGTACCTGTGTGGGATGAGCACGAACAAAAGGAATTTAACCTACGAGCGTTGTTATTTGTAACCATCAATGATTGGCCTGCTCTTGGTAACATTTCAGGGCAGTCAAACAAGGGATACAATGCATGCACACACCGTTTAGGTGAGACTGATAGTATTTATTTGGGAAACAAGAATGTGTACTGGGGCATCGTCGATTTCTTCCAAAACAACATCACGTAAGAAAGAGAGGAAAGCATTTCGGAGGTGAGGCAGATAACCGAACCAAGCCTACCCGCCCTAATGGGGAAGTTATATATGATATGGTCAAGGATTTAGAAGTGATCTTTGGAAAGGGTCCCGGCGGACAATCTGTTCCGCATGATGTTGACGGACACGTACCCATGTGGAAGAAGAAGTCGATATTTTGGGAGCTACCCTACTGGAAATTCTTAGAGGTTCACTCGCCAAGCGCCGTGCTGCACGTGACGAAAAATCTTTGCGTGAACCTGCTAAACTTCTTGGGCGTGTATGGGAAGACAAAAGATACACCGGATGCACGGCAGGACCAGCACAGTATCCACGAAGGAAACAACCTGAATCCAGAGAAGTATCAAGGTCCCGCCAGCTATGCTCTTACCAAAGAGGAGAAGGAGATCTTTTTGAAGTCCTGAGTAGCATCAAGGTCCCGTCCGGCTTCTCGTCGAATATAAAGGGAATAATAAACATGTCGGAGAAAAAGTTTCAAAACCTAAAGTCTCATGACTGCCACGTGATTATGACACAATTACTTCCGGTTGCATTGAGGGGCTTCTGCCGGAAAATGTTCGAGTACCCATTGTGAAGCTATGTGCGTTCCTCAATGCAATTTCTCGAAGGTGATCAATCCACTTACTCTACAAAATTTACTGAAGGATGTGGTCCAATGTCTAGTCAGCTTCGAGTTGGTGTTCCCACCATCCTTCTTCAATATTATGACACATCTCCTAGTTCACCTGGTCGAAGAGATTGGCGTTCTCGGTCCTGTATTTCTACACAACATGTTCCCCTTTGAGAGATTCATGGGAGTCTTAAAGAAGTACGTTCATAACCGTGCTAGGCCGAAGGAAGCATCTCCAAGGGCTATGGAACAGAGGAGGTCATTGAGTTTTGTGTTGACTTTATTCCTGACCTTAAGCCGATCGGTGTTCCTGAATCGCGCTATGAGGGGAGACTGCGTGGAAAAGGCACGCTAGGAAAGAAATCAGCAACGTGTATGGACGGACATTCTTTCACTCAAGCACACTACACGCTTCTACTTAATTCCATCTTGGTGGCTCCGTACAAAGAGGAACACAAGGAGATCTTACGCTCTAAATACCGGAGCAACGTGAAGATTGGATTGATGGAGAACACATGAAGACTTTCGGCGGTTGGTTGCAAACACGTCTCATGAATGTCACCGATGACGAGCAGCTGTACTTGTTGGCCAAGCAACCATCTTCTACTATATCGACTTTTCAAGGGTACGAGATTAATGGGAACACATTTTACACTTTCGCCCAAGACAAAAAGAGCACCAACCAAAACAGTGGTGTCCGCTTTGATGCAGAAGATGGCAATGGGAACAAGGTCACATATTATGGGTACATAGAGGAGATATGGGAACTTGACTATGGACCTAATTTCAAGGTCCCTTTGTTCCGGTGTAAATGGTTCAACCTGAAAGACGGGGCACAGGTAGACCCGCGATGCGGAATGACTACGGTGGATTTCAAGAATCTTGGGTACGACACCGAACCATTCGTCCTAGCTGAAGTGGCTCAGGTTTTTTATGTGAAGGATATGTCTAGCAAACCGAAAAAAGGAAAGAAAGGCAAGAGGACACATCATACGATGAGCCAAAGCGGCACATAGTTCTTTCGGGAAAAAGAAACATCGTGGGAGTAGAGGACAAGACAGACATGTCGAAGATTATAATAAGTTTGACGATATTCCACCCTTCAAGGTAAAAATTGACCCAAGCATCATCTTAAACAATGAAGATTGTCCATGGTTGCGTCGCAGTAAGAAGAAAGGGAAACGAGCGAAGAAAACTCAGAAGACTAGCTAGCTACATATAGGGATCATAACTTGTGTATCTCAATATGGAAATCACTTTTGTGTAATGATATTAACAATGGAGATGGTTGGCTTGTTTTACTAGTTAAGTCACGCGGGCTTGCAGGGAAATTTTTCCGAGGCGGAACTTCCGAATATGCCATATATAGGGCATGTGCACCAAGGGCATATTCGAGAAGTTCCGCCACGGGAGATTTCCCAACCCTTTCCGCAACATTGTTAGAGGAGATGGAGTCTTCCACGGGTTTGCAGGAAAAAAATTCCGAGGCGGAACTTCCGAATATGCCATATATAGGGCATGTGCACCAAGGGCATATTCGAGAAGTTCCGCCACGGGAGATTTCCCAACCCTTTCCGCAACATTGTTAGAGGAGATGGAGTCTTCCACGGGCTTGCAGGAAAAAAATTCCGAGGCGGAACTTCCGAAGATGCCATAGGGCGTGTGCACCAAGGGCATCTTCGACAAGTTCCGCCACGGGAGATTTCCCAACCCTTTCCCCAACATTTGTTAGAGGAGATGGAGTCTTCCACGGGCTTGCAGGGAAATTTTTCCGAGGCGGAACTTCCGAAGATGCCATAGGGCGTGTGCACCAAGGGCATCTTCGACAAGTTCCGCCACGGAGATTTCCCAACCCTTTCCTCCATCCATGGTGATGAAACTCTCCATCCATGTTGGCTTGTTGAGCTGCTTCCCATGGTGTATCGATGCTCCTTTTATAGGCAGAGCGTCCTTATCCTGCCGACAGCTTTAGTACCGGTTGTAGACACGAACCGGTACTAAAGGTTACCCACGCGTCCTTATCCCACCGACAGAGCGTCGTGCGCTACATACTTTATCTCATCGAGCAGGGCGTCCTTATCCTGCCGACAGCTTTAGTACCGGTTGCACCCACCAACCGGTACTAAAGGTTACCCACGCGTCCTTATCCTGCCGACAGCTTTAGTACCGGTTGCACCCACCAACCGGTACTAAAGGTTACCCACGCGTCCTTATCCCACCGACAGGGCGTCGTGCGCTACATACTTTATCTCATCGAGCAGGCGTCCTTATCCCGCCGACAGCTTTAGTACCGGTTGCACCCACCAACCGGTACTAAAGGTTTGCCTCGATCTGTCTTCCCGCCTATTTTCTTCCCGCGCTTTCCACCGGTTCCCGCCTCTGTCTTCCTGCCATTTTTTCACTATATATATGTAGGCTTGGCCACCATTTACATATCACATCTAGACTCATATCTGCAAACCTCATCATTCTCTCCCATGGCTTCCATCGCATCTCTAACCCCCCGGGAGGCGGAGGCGCTTTGCGCCTCGAACTACCCCTGCCCGCCGGGCTACCGCGTCCCGACCGGCTGGTTGCTAAGCTGTCGGAGGCGTACCGGTCCCTCCGTCCCTCTAGGTGTGGCGCGCGAGATGGCCATCACGAACCACTACTACTTCGAGCTCACGCCGAGCAGCGGAGGAATCCCAGTGGCATCCCGACTACAGCCCGACTTGGGAAAGCTTCTTCATCAATCGGCGTGAGAGGGCGCTTGCCAGGCACGAGGAGGGCGGCCCGCCTCCTCCGAACTTCAACGAGGCCGGCCGTCGGCTGTGGTGGCGCGGCCGGACTCTCCAGGGCGTCATGGCCTACCGTGGCCCCCGCTGCGCTACCCTCGGTCCCAGCCCACGCGTGCTCACCCGCCGACGTTCGAGTACCGCGACCCCGATGCCGGCCGACGATGATGACGGCGACTACGACGACTACGGTGGCGAGTACTACAGGGCTAGGCAGGAGTATGACCGAATGACTCCCAGAGAATTTGGTCATGTCTCTTTAATTTTCAGTTAAGCTATGTACTTTTAATTCGAGTTCAATCGTAATAAAATTTCATTCCCGCCCTTTCTTTTCCCGCGGCGTCGTGGCCGGAAAGTTTCCCGCGCGACGTCGGGGCGGGAAAGTTTCCTGTGCGGACGGCCTCGTGGCGAGAGTAAAGAAAAGAAATAGAATAGAGAAAAGAAATAGAAAAGAAATAGAAAAGAAATAGAAAAGAAAAACAAAAGCAATAGAAAAAATAAATAGAAAAGAAAAAAAACATAAAAGAAAAGAAAGAAGAAACAGAAAACAAAATAAATAGAAAAGAAATATAAAAGAAAAGAAACACAAAAGAAAGGGGAACGAAAATGAAAAGAAAAGAAATAGAAAATGAAAAGAAATAGAAAATGAAAAGAAAAGAAATAGAAAATGAAAAGAAATAGAAAATGAGAAGAAAAGAAAAGAAACACAAAATAAAAGGAAAAAGAAACAGAAAAGAAAGAAGAAAACAAGAAAAGAAAAAAGAAACAAGAAAAGAAAAGAAAACAAGAAAAGAAAAAAGAAAACAAAAAAACCCTTTAGTACCGGTTGGTACCACCAACCGGTACGAAAGGTCTTCGTACCGGTTGGTGGTACCAACCGGTACTAAAGGCCCATCGCCCTCGTTTAACCTTAGCCGCGCGCGACGAAATCCCCAAATCTTCTTCTTTCCCCCGCGCGACGAGCAGAGCCCCGACGCCGTCGACGACGCCGACGCACCCACGCCGCCGACGCACCCACGCCGCCGCCGACGAAGCCGCCGCCGCAGACGCAGCCGCCACCGCCGACGCAGCCGCCGCCGCCCGCAGGTACCTCCCCGGCCCTCTCCTCTTTTTTTCCGCCACCCCTCATCGCCGCCCGCAAGGTGTTCGACGGCAAGGTGTTCGACGGCAGGGGTGAGGTGGTGAGCGCGCGGCGCGTAGTCGATGCAGAGCTCCTCGGCAAGCGGCCGCGCGAGCAGGAGCAGGAGCAGGAGCACGACGCGGCGGCGTTCGGGGCGGCGCCGCGGCAGGACGTGTGGGGCTTCTCGCCGCCGGAGGCGCAGCGGCGTACGTGCCGGTGGCGCAGGCCCACCACCACCACCTCAACCTGAACCTCCTCTCCGCGCTCCCCGGTGACTCGCTTCGAGATCGACCGGCCGAGCTTCTTTCCCGTTTTGCGTTGGCGTCCGCGTGATCTGTTTGGGGAGCTGTGACCGCGAGTGTTTCTTGATTAATCGGAGGTTAGCATTAGCTGGGAGTGTGCTTTTGTACCCGTGGATCTCGATTGATCGTCGTTTGTTCTTTCCGGAGCTCAGCTTGGTGAAGAATTGCCGTGGTACCAAGCGCTAATTGTAGATACGGGTCCATTAGATTTTGTTCCATTCCTGCTACATGTGTTGGTGTTTGTCATTTGCTTCAAGTAGATCGTGTAACGCGACTCCTTATGATGCTTGTCTCAATTTGTGATATCCTTGCTTGTATCAGTGCCAAGCTTCTGCAGTATTCAGCATGCAGTTACTACTTAGTAGTATGGCAAATCGTTGTTGCATTCACCAGCTGAACAGTGTCATTATAATCCTTGTTTTGTTCCCATCGATCGTAAACTTCCTCTCGCCCATTTTTGGAAGCATGGAATTGATGTTTATTTCGATTCCGCTGACCGCTGTTGTGGTATAGGAGCGTTGAAGCAGTGTCACTGCACTCCTTGTTTGTGAATTGTGATCGACCATGTGCTTGCACTGATCATCCGAAATGGCATGATTTGATTATTTTTGAAACAAGGAAAGGCATGAATTTGATTCTCATCGTTCAATGGAGAACATTTTGAATCGGCTGATCATATTGATATACGGAGTACTAGCCTGCAGATTGCGGTAATGATGAACGCTGGGTGACCGAGCCACGTCTGTAGTTTTCTTTCGCTTGGGTCCGTTTTACTTTTGTCCCAAGAATTCCGAGAGCGGCGAGGGGACAAAGGGAAAGGCTGCGGCCTGCGGCGCTGCAGGCGCACAGTGGCGCTCTGGGGAAAGGCTGGCGGCGTTGTGCATGTAGACCAGATTCGTGTCAAAGCTGGAGCCAACTTCTCGGGCTCTCTCGGCTGTAAATATTGTCACTTCTTGCCTTAGTGCATAAGAGATGTAGGGAAACAGAGCAAAGTGTTCTATTTGTTGGCATGGATTGGAATTGATAGTTCTTGAACTACATAAACATATGAACATCACAAGGTGAAATCTGGATAGATAGAAAGTACCACAACTAAGTTTTCTTAAGGGCATGCTTGTGTTTTTGTTTGGCATATTCATTTCAAAAGGAGGGCATATGTGTTTGTATTTCACATGATTATGCTATTAATTGCTTTCTTAATTTTGCAGTGACATTGAGGTATGGAGGACGGCACCTTCGTCCGAGATGAGGAGGGGGAAGAAGCGGTGCAGCGATTGATCTATGAGAGTGCCCGTGGTCCGGAACCCGACGATGGAGATGACAACGAGTACGCCGACTTTCTGAATGATTTTGGCGAGGGACTTGAGTCTGAACAAGTTAGAAAAGACAATGAAGTGTCCATCACAAACTCCGGCGAGGTGTATATCTATGTATCAATTAGTCTGTGTTCATCCCTAGATGCATTCATTTATTTGTATTGCACTTATTAACGAATAATTTTTTCTTTTAGCCTTCTGGATCATCGAGCAAGTCTGTTAGAACAAAACGAGGCCCGACGCGGGTGCTAAAGGGCGAGGGCAGGTTAGCCCTCACGGCATTCAAGGCTAATGGTGAACCAGTGGAGCCCAAGGAGTTTTGCCGCAAATTTACAAGTCAATCCGGAGTTATTGTTAGGGACCATGTACCGATCAGCATTCAAGAGTGGCATAAGCCGAAGAACCCGGAGAGTGGTGCTACTTATGTCAACGACAGCATGAAAAAATTTCTTTGGGAAACGCTACTGACAAAGTTCAGCCTACCGGAAGACATGACGGAAGGCCAGAAGGATAAAGTCAAGGAATGGACATGGAAGAAGATGGCCATACAATTCCAGAGCTTCAAGAAAAATTTATGGGACAAATATAAGAATGAAGATCCAGTATTCGATGATAATACCGAAAATCTAGTGAAGATAAAAGATCACTGGGACGCATTTAAGGAGTATAAGAAATCGTCTAAGTTTGTGTCCCGATCGAAGAAAAATACCGAAAATGCTGCAAAGAAGAAACTTCCGCATCATTTGGGGTCGTGGCTACAAGAGTGCCATTCCGAAGTGGACAGCGTTTGAGAATAAACTGATGGATCATGGAATCACTCCACAGACATGGGACTGGCCCGAACGGTCCAAGTTCTGGTTGTTCGCTCATGGGGCAGGGTTGGACCCAAAGACAGGGTTGATCGTTGCGAAGGGAAAATGGAAGGAAAAATTGAGGCAATTGTACCGAAGCGTGTCGATGCAATTGAAAAGGTCGTAAAGGGAGAGTACATTCCCGATCGAGAGAATGACGAGCCGACACTCGCTCGGGGAACCCCGAACATGTTGGACGGGTACGAGCTCGCCTGTGTCTCACCATGAAGGAAGCGTGGCCGGACAGCGCTGACACTTATAGAAGCCGTTCGCGAAAGAAGAAGAAGGACGCCGACATTGTAACGGAGTTGTTATCTAGGGTGGAGGCTCTTGAGAGAAATCGAGAGGGCACCTGATCAGCCGCTGTTTCTACAGGATCCACAAGCCGATGCTGCCCCATCTCAGCGAAGAAGCAGTGTCGGTTCCTCGCATCTTGACGGATGTGGAGGAAGCTACCCCGTGGATTATGTCACGGAGAAGACAGATTGCGAGCTACATATGTTAATCAGGACCGCGTCTGTTAAGGTGGCGGTCGGCTATGTGTACCCAAGTGAAGATGGAGCAATGCACCATCATATGCCCATTCCACCTGGTTGTGTTCGTGTCGGGGTGGATGAAGTTGTTTCGGGGTTTGAAAAAGTGGAGCTTGATATTCCTAGAGGTGAAGATGAGAGGACACTGGGCGATGTCAAGCACGGTTTCGCCCTATGGCCGAAGAAGTACGTCGTCCTTTTGCAAAGGCCACCGACTCCTACACATGAGCAGCAAATGCCATCGACTCCTCTGGTGGCAGTCCTGGTGAGCAGCCAAGTCCACACCTACCCGAGAGGGACCCCAGCGTGAGTCCACCATCTCGAGATCCTCCGCGTAAGACAGCGTCCGTTAAGCGGAACGGTACGCCGCCTAGGAAGAAAGCTAGAAAGGAGAAACAACTGCCGCCTCCCGAGAAGTTACCTTGGGAAAAAACTCCAGAGGAAAACGCGGAGGCCGTTAAGGCCGAGGTGAAGAAATTTTTTGCACCGAAAGTGCCAGAGATACCTTTCGAGAAGACACTAGATCGGGAGAAAGTTGTGCGTACCGTTGACAATCTATATGACCATGTACCATCGCCGCCATCTGACTATGCGCGTTCTATTGAAAGGTCGTATGACAAGATGATCGAGGCGACAAAACCCGTTAAATCGGGTATCAGGGAGATAAAAGGGATACACAGTGTCTACCAGCTCGGACAACAACCCGTTCAATCGGTCGCCCCTCTCAAGGTGTTTGACGGGAAGACCGTTCAAAGTTCTCGACAAGACGCAACTGATTACGCCTTAGCTGAACGAGCATATCAGTTTGTTCAAGGGAAAGATTTGGTCGAGAATCTCAGGAAGGTACCAACATGTATGCGTAACTTGCATTCGTGGTACCTTAAGGCCTCAAAGGAAGGGATCGAGACTATCATGGTGCGAGTTAGGGAAGAGCACTACTTCCAGGAGTACTGTGTGAACGTTGACTTCGCCGAACTCTTTCAGTTATACAATCTCCGGGCCCTCGACAAATCAATCATCGCTTGCTATTGTCCTGTAAGTGATTTATTTATTTAATTTGAGAAGTCGTTCATTGTCTGCAGATTATAATCTTTTGTGCGCTATATTATGCAGATCGAAGATGCTCGAATGCAAAAGGGACGATATCACAGACATTGGGTTCATTGACCCGAACACAATGCATGTCAAAACCATAGATGATCCCCTCTATAACAAGGATACACCGCAGACTTTGCTAAGGTTTTTGAAGCGACAACGTGACAAAAAGCTAATACTTTGGCCTTACAACTTCGAGTGAGTCTTACTGTCTTATAACACATTATATTTTGCTCACCGTATGTCAAAATTTTAACTAATGACTACATATTGAAACGTGCGTAGGTTTCACTTTATTCTTCTCGTCATCAATTTGGAAATTGGAGAAGTTGAAGTCTTGGACTCACTAACCAAAGAAAAGGATCTATACGTGTCTTGTTTTTTAATGCTCAGAAGGTAATTTGAATTCTTATCGGTTTGTTTCGTTAATTTCCTGCTTTGAACTAATTGATGACTCTTTTATGCATTTTCTTTTGTCGAGCAGCGTATGGCAAACTTTCATCAAGGAAGATACGTCCGTGAATGGCCACCGAAGGCTGCGATGGCGTGCGAAAGTAAGTAGTACTACCTAGGTCCACACACCTTTCAATTATCATACTTGACTATTGTTTGATTGAATTATATTCTTGTAAAGAAATGCCCGCAACAACCTCCGGGGACCGATCTCTGTGGATTCTTCGTTTGCGAGTTCATCCGCAGAATTGTCAACGAGAGAACGAATAATGAGAGAAATAAAGAGGTACAAAAACAATCTTCACAAATTTGTTTTGTTATCATAAGTTGTGCCGAGTTTCAGTAATAGTTGTTTCATGTATTCATTTGTATCTTATTCTTTTATAGTTGGCAAGAAAGCGGAACAAGCTCTCAATCGATGACCGCTTCATAGCAATAGGCGAGGAATTGGCGGGATTTTTCCTTCGGGACGTCATACCACCACTCGCAGAGCACCACAATGAATGAAGATGTACATGTTACATATATCGTTGACTCGAAGAGTACCACTATGCTACATGTAATAGACATATATAGAGTACGCCTCGGAGAGCACCACTATGCATGAAGATCGATCTTCATGCATAGTGCTACTTAATTTGCGATCTCATGCAATAACATGTGTGTTATATTATATGCACCAACTTGCTATGCATCATCTTGATCTTCATGTACTACCTAAACCCAAACGCGTTTCTGGTGCATCGACGCGATATGAATCAAACCGATATCCCTAAACCTCTCCAAAACCCTAAAAAGCCAATTCTCTGCCGCGGCAGAGATTTGGGAAAATTCCCTGCCGCGGGGGGAACCTTTGGTACCGGTTCGTATTACCAACCGGTACCAAAGATCCTCAGCCCTGAGCTCTCCTGGTGGCCCACGTGGAGGCCCGTTTTATACCGGTTCGTAAGCAACCGGTACGAAAGGGGGGGGGCTTTAGTGCCGAATAATTTGTACCGGTTGCAAAACCGGTACGAATGGCCCTCTGGAACCGGTATAGATGACCGTTTTTCTACTAGTGATAATAAACCAAATAGACCCTTAAGCAAAAGCAGACAAACTCAACATGGCGGCAAATGAGCACTGCCTCATCGAGCTCAATTCCTTTATTACACCATATATGTAGAGAGAGATTCCTAATGCATCTGAGTTGAAATGCATGAAGTAATAGCAGTGGCTTCAATCAAGGTATAAGTGGCAAGCTAGCAGTTTTGCCCTCGCACTGAATACAACATCTGCACGTAAAGAGCTGTTGGCACTGGCCGCAGTCGTAGGCTTCTCTCCGGCACGGACCGTTGCAGATTCCAGGCTTTGTCCAACACGATGTGTTGTCCCATGTCAGGCTCCTCGGACCGTCGCATCCTCCTTCTGATCCCATATCTTCTGCATCCAAGAGCGGACAATACAATTCAACTAAATTAACTTAGTTCACTATGATCTGGATATGTGTGGGTTGAACGTATTCCTACCAGATGATAGGAAAAGCAGCACCACCAGCCACGAGCATATCAACGCCATGTTGGTTCCCAGTGCTAGTCCAGTTCCAATGCTCTTCATGATCTCCTAAATCAACCTGACGAGTCTACGATCATGTCTATGATTCGTACTACTTATAGTCAAAATATGCTCGAGTTGCCACAGTTATTTATGAGATATTAATGCATGTCATCAATGCATGCTTATCCTGACGTTTGTTTTAATTCCATTTCTAAATATGGCCGATGCATAGTCCTATGGGCCAGCACCGGGGACAGGTTGGGGTAGGAGTGGCCATCCCAGGCGCCCAACATCTAAGGCCATCTCCAACGCCGCGACACATCTCGCATCCGCGCGTCCGGATGGGTCGTGGCCATTGGCGGATCTAGGATTATATATCCGGGTGGTCCATCTTCAAAAAAATTTTTTTTTGACACAAACAAACCAATGTAAGCATACTAGCATGTAATGTGACAATAACACTATGATCTTACACATACACAACATTTCATAATTCAGTTTGATTTTTGCATAAAATAGATCTACAAACCTTCAAAAGCTCAAAGAAAAGACTACTTTTGATGAGACCTACGCCTTGTCATGGCCATGAAAGTCTCAGTTACATCTTCTTCATCCACTTTGGAGAAAGTATCTCTCTCAATGTATGTGACTAGACAATCATCCAAAAGACTATCGCCCATCTTATTTCTCAACTTGCTCTTGACAAAACTCATTGCACAAAATGCTCTTTCAACATTTGCCGTCGCCACCGGAAGAAGCAATACCAATTTGAGAAGCAAGTACACCAAATTATGAACTATATGCCTCCTTGTTTCTACAAGCTTAACCGAAAGATCAACAAGGTTTTGTAGGTCTTTGAATTTTGCATCTCTTCTCATGTCATCAATATAGTTATCAAGTTTGTAGCTCAAGGTATATCAAATCTTGGCTTTTAAACTCATTGGGGTAGAACTCAGCAAGCTTGCGTACCTTGTGTGCATCAAAAGCAGCAAATGAGTTGGCGGGACTCAATGCCGACATACAAGAAAGCAACTCCATATTGATCTCATCAAACCTATTATCAAGCTCTTGAATAATTTGATCAACAATTCCAAGATAAACTTCTCTTCTAAAATGATCATCATTTGTTTGACGTCGACAAAACCGTGATGATCTTCCATATGGCACATAATCATCCTCCATCACAGGAACTTGAATGCCATTTGTATTGCAAAATGATGTGACCTTTGTTAGGAATGCATCCCAACCATAAGACCTCAACTCTTGCATTCTATTTTTCGCCATTTGAACAAGATCAATTGCAGCAAGAATATCTTGGTCTCTTCTTTGCAAACACTCGGACAATTCATTAGTATATCCAAGAATGACAAGCATCAAGTGTGCATGGAAAACAAAGTCAAATGACTCAAATACACCAACAAAAGTATGTATTTTTGGCCAATCACCTCTTTGTGAAGTATCTTCTCCAAGTTCTATGAGTGTATCGCGAATTGAGGGATACATAGCAATCATGTTGAGAACAGTTTTGAAATGAGATCCCCATCAAGTGTCGCCTGGCCTAGGTAACCCCATTTCTTGATTTAATCCTCTTCCAGTTTCCAATTCACCACATTCAATTGCCTTCATGATATTCTGAAGTGTAGCATTCCGAAGCATGTCATGCCGCTTACAAGAAACTCCAACAATACCAAGCAAGAGAGAAACTTGATTAAAAAACCACACACAATCATTATTTCCCTTGGCAACAACAACAAGAACTAGCTGGAGTTGATGTGCAAAACAATGCACATAATAAGCAAAAGGTGACTCTTCTTCAAACCTTTAATTTCTCCTCTCATGTTGCTAGCCCTATCATAACCTTGCCCACGGATTTGAGTTATAGCCAAATGGTGTTGCTTAAGTAATGCTTCAATTGCTTTCTTAAGTGATAATGATGTAGTATCACTTACATGAACTACTCCAATAAAGTGCTCCCGTGGTCTTCCTAGCTTATCAACATAACGCAAGCATAGAGCAAGTTGTTCTTTGTGTGACACATCACTAGACTCATTGGCTAGAATAGCATAGTAATCATCACCAAGTTCTTCAAGAATTTGCTTTCTAGTTTGTAGTGCACAACATTGAATAATCTGTGATTGTATCCCATGGCTAATCAATGTGCAATTACATGGAGCATTGTGCAAGACATACTTATTTACCTCTTCACTATTGGCTGCAAGCAATTTCAATAGCTCAACGAAGTTACCTCTATTGCTAGACTCTTCACTTTCATCATGTCCTCGGAATGCCAATCCTTGATGAAGAAGAAACTTCAAGCATCTAAGAGAATACTTCAACCTGATCTTGTAAAGACGAAGATCTTCGCTATCCGCTCTCACAATAAGATCATCAATTGCTGCACGGGGATCCACATATAAGTTGTATTTCTCTTGAGCTTTGTTGTGCACACTCGTTACACCACCAAAATGTTTCCCAAGTGCATCATCCCTATTCCAACTGCTCCAACCACCATCGGTAAATGCATTGGTTCCCTTGCCACTAGTTTTTTTTTCTCTTTGAACAAGTAGCACACAAAGCAAAATGCAGCTTCTTTCTTGGCACTATATTCAAGCCAATGGTGTTGATGAAACCAAAAAGGATTGAATGAACGACTTCTTCCGCCACGTCCTCCGTAGGCATGGGACTAGCTGCGGGGATAGGAGATGAAGGAGAAGCCTTCTTATTTGCCCTCCGAAAAAGAGATGCAATCATCGACATCGACACCATGTCTCCGGTTCTCTTCATTCTTGAAGACTTGTACAATCCGGCACCAGGAGGCCATGCACCAGGTGGAGCCACCTCCGCCTCAGGGAGGAGGCGGAGTTGCCGGCTGCTGCTGCCGAGCTGCGGGCAGCCAGCCCTGCGGACCTCCACTCGGCCTGGGAAGAGGCCCAGTGGTCGTTGTGGCCGGATTTCAGGTCTCTCCTGGCGCGTCCGATGCACATGAGGAAGGATTATTGCTGCTTGATCGGAAAATTGTCTTGCTTTGATGAATAGACAGGTGTTGGTAGGGAATTTGGTATGTTGACATAGTATTTATTTTGACATCTCAATTCGCATTATTTTATTATGTTTCTGTATTATATGATGTAGTAATCTAAGAAGATATTAACCATACTATTAGAACAAAATGAAAACTCCAAAGGAAGGACCAAAATATCGGGTGAATGATTCAGATTATGGGATGCCCAGCGCGACATAAGCTAAGCCATCGGATGTAGACGCGACGGCTATGCATTTTATAGTTTTTTCAACATCAAAATTAGCGGGCCTCACACACAAATAATGCTCGCAGCTCACATAATGCATTGCGCAGCCGGGCTTATTATGGGTAGCGCACCATACCTCGGGGGATCGAGAGTTCCGATCCTCCGCCTGCAAAATCGTTGGATCACACTGAATGAGATGCACTTGTCCATTGGATCATTTTATCCTCCCATCGGGCCGGACCGCACCACCCACATCACAGTATAGTTTACACACAAATGTCAGGTGCAACAAACATACTTGCTTGTATTGCAGGATATGCACTAAGTCATGCTTGAAGCCCCCCGAACATTGATTCTCAGTGCAAATAAGATCGAATAAAACAAGCGGCGATCGTCTTTAAAGTTGGCGAGGACACATTTGAAAAGTTGGATGGTGCCTACACTCGCCCTACAGAAAATATATAGCCAAATATTTGGCGTGGAATTCGAGCTACGGTGCGTGTGAAGGCAATACCAACCAGTCCACATCCAGCAAATGTTTTATTAAAAAAGCAAACATGTGTAACTATTATTGGCATGGCCAATTATTTGGGAGGGTGAGGTGGGGCCATAAACCAAAGAGGCCCTTAAGCAAAAATATACAAACTCAACATTGCAGCAAATGAAAACTGCTTCATCAAGGTCAATTCCTTTATTATACCATGGAGAGAGATTCCTGATTCATCTCAGTTGTAATGCATGAAGTAATCTAAGAAGATATCAACCATAATAACACGCGCGTCTTTATATATGAAATCTAAAAAATTACTAGAGAAATTGTTGCGATGAACATTTTTAAACATAATGGACCAAAAGAGAGCAAAAAAGTTGCAGCAAGTGACTATTGTCCCATCTAGCAGGGGTCCTTTATTATTGCATGAATAGAGGTACATGATTTATTTTATTCCGAATACATGAACTCATAGCAGCTGCGATTGAGTGAAATATGTCTTAATTTGGTCGTCAGTGCAGTTCTTGTAGCACCTGCATAAAGTGAGGGCGTAGCAGCGGCCTCTATCATAGCCCTCGTTGACAAGGGATTAACTTGTCAATGCCTACGGATTGTAGACTAGGGTTTAGTTGGAAGTAGAGGGCAAGTAGATCTCGAAGGTTTTCAGCCGAAAAGTACTCGATGATTATAAAAATTAGGGTTCCGTCAAGCAATGAATCGATCCTCTCTTTGTCCCTCGACTCCCCCTTATATAGGAGGCGGAGCCGAGGGATTCACGATACACAAGTTACAGAGTCCGGGAGGGTTTCTGACCCGTCCCGCAAGATTACAAATCTATATTTCCTAATACAACTCTAACTTTCCTTAATTCTATCATGGGCTTCCGAACTTCATATCTTCGGAGTCATGGGCCTTCAGCAAACCCCGGGTACTATCTTTGGCAGGCCCATTGGGGATGCCTATGTCAGTAGCCCCCGAGATTTTACTTGAATCGAAGAATCGGGGAAAATCTCCAGTTTTATATTTTCGCCAAGCTTATCACATATCTTTAGATACGCAATTCTATATTGTACAGGGATAATGGTAATTGGGGCTAGTTCATCTGACGTATCAGGTACTAGTTAACTGCTCTAGTGGCAATCCGCAAAGACCTACTTCAAAATCACGTCCCTGGACATGATCTCGGGATACTGGTGTAAACTTCGACAGGTGCCGCTTAAGGTCTTACCATTCTGTCGAGTCCCAGTCATATTTTATCGGGTACCTAACGCGTCCGTTAGGATTTTTCTTCGTATCTGTTGATACGGAAAAAAGTAGCAATCCGACGTCAGAGACGGTGCCACGCCGCTCAGAACGGATCTGGGGTCTTACCTTCGCAAAGTTTTGCGGCATTCAGAGATTATTCGCGACTTTTAGCGCTCTGAGAATATATTGTCGAGTGCTTTTTTGGCTGCTGGAATAGCACATTTTATTGAGTCACGGATGACTTATATTGACTTCCCGATGGGAGTATATGTCGAGTTACTTGTTTAACTCGAAATATGCTCTTCTCTTGTATTATTTCATCGGGCACGCGAACAGCGTTCCCGATGGGAGTAGCCCCCGAGGCTACAGCCAAGGATTTATACTTGGTTGTAGGCTCCACATTTCATGCCGCTATATTGTCATTCTTTCTCGAGCTTTTCATACTTATCGGGTGCGCGAACAGCGCTCCCGATGGGAGTAGCCCCCGAGGCTATGAACAAATGCTTGCGTTTGATCATAGGCTCCCGCAATTTCTATATTGTCAAACTCGAACTTTACTTTTTTCCAAAGTAGCCCCCGAGCATTTGGGCAAAAACTTGTATTTGATCAAAGGCTCCCAAAATAACCGAGAACTTTCCCTGCCGCCAATCTTCTTTATTCTTTACTTGTCGAGATTTTTCCCTTAATCAAAGTGACCTTATTACTGACGATAGCCACGATCGTCGCATCCAGAAAAACGCGAGTGCGACTCTCTCTCTGCCTGGTGGGTCCAAATTTCTTGTCAGTTTGACACGTCGTGCAAGTGGGGGACACACGTCCTCCGCTTTTCCTGGCGCACATCCTGTAGCACCCGTTCTGTTGCTTCACAGTAAAAATACATTTTTACCCTCTCATTATGAGTTCATTGTCAACCGCACGATTTCTCCATCCAACGATGCGTTGATCTGTGAAATCCCTATATATATCCTTCTTCTTCCTCCGGTCACACCTTCGCTCGCGCCGCACCTCTGTTCCCCTCTGCAAAAGACCTCCATTACGCCCATTGCTTTCTGAGCTCATCCACGCACAAACTCCGCTCTTTCACCCCCATTGATGCCACCACGCGCGCGGCTTTCTCGCCACAGCACGCCCGAATCCAAGATGGCCGCTGAAGATCTGGAGTGGGAGAGGTCGAAAATCTCCAACCAGGACATCAACCTGATGAAGAGGCTGGGCCTGATGAAGAAGGAAGGCGCCATTCGCTTCCCTAGCGAAGAAAGCTACCCCTCTCCTCCAATCGAGTATCGGGTTAGTTTTGTCGACCACCTCATCCGCGGTCTCTCCACCCCTATTCATGATTTCCTCCGCGGCCTCCTCTTTGTCTATGGGGTTCAGCTGCACCAGCTAACCCCCAATTCCATCCTCCATGTCGCCATTTTCATCACTCTATGCGAGTGCTTCCTCGGAGTCCCTCCTAACTGGGCTCTGTGGAAACGTATCTTCTGTCTTCGCCGCAATGGCTCCCACAACGCCGCTTACAACATAGGCGGCGTTGTTATCTGCGTCCGCTCTGACGTCGAATATTTTGACGTTAAATTCCCCGACTCCGTCCAAGGGTGGCGCAAAAGATGGCTCTATGTGCACGAAGAAAGTGCCAACTCCGTCGAGCACAACATAGCTCCTTTTGATGGAGGCGCCAAAATTCTTCGCCGCCGTTCCTGGGATGCTGAAGCTACCGATGAAGAAAAAACGGCGACAGAGGCCCTCATGTCCCGTATCCATGAGCTTCAGAATACCCGCGGTAAGGAATTGTCGGGTATCCAAATCACAGCCTACTTCCTTAGGATTGGGGTGCAGCCTCTGCAGGCTCGCAAAAATCCCCTCTGGACGTATGCTGGCGCAAAAGATGCTAACAGGATTTCCAAGGACCTTTCTGTAAAGGACTTGGAAAAACTTATCCGAAGAATTTCTTCGCTCAGCAAGAAAGATCCCATTCCATCTTCTTGCCGTGTGGAGCCATACAGTGCTTCCAACCCTCTTCCCAAGGTATCTTCTCCAACTATTATTTTGTCTTCCCGAGTTTTTTACTTTTTGTCGACTGCTATTTTGCTGATGTTCCCTGCATAACTTTTTGTCGACATTTATTGTCTTTGTAGAATCATCCAGTTCTAGCTTCTCTTCCTCCTCTTCCTGAAGATGGAGAAGTCGAAGAATAGGCTGTTGTCACTGACGACAACCAGGGTACTTCTCGCCCTGAGAGTGAAATCGCGGGTTCTCAGAAGTCCGCGGCTTCTTCTGAAAGAGAAGATTCTGAGGCTACCGCATCGACACACTCCCTCCCCTCCGCTGTTTCTCCAAGGAACAAGAGAAAAAGGGACGAAGTTGACGATTCTGGCACCTCCAAGACCGGCGCACCTCCTGCCGAAGAAGTTGTTCCTAGTGAAGAAAGGACAACTTTCAACCCTGACGAGGATGCCCTCGTCAGCTCGTAAGTTTTCTATTGCTCTTTGTTGTTTGCTCTCGATATTTTGTTTATGTTGTTTCTTACTTTGTCGTCTTTTATTGTAGTGACGACGAGGATGAAAATCCGCCCATTGCCGCGACTGCTAAAACGAGTACGTCGCATACTTTAGTTGTCGCCGAAGCGCAACCTGATGAAGAGGAAACTTCGCCTCCTCAGCAGGACGTTGAGCTCACTGCTCCAATTGAGAGCCCCCGTGCCTCTACACCGAAGAGAGCTAGGGTTGAGCCAGCCAAGGAAACCTCCCACTTAATTGGCAGTTCCACAACTCCTTCACTGGATGATGTAAGTCCTTCACTTCTTTTCTGTGTTTCGAAGATTTCAATACTGTTGACTCCCCTCTATTTTTGCTTCTTTTGCTTGTTACTGTCGAACTTTTCAATTTCTATATTGATTTTTCTTCCGTGACTTTTCTTTTGCAGCCTTTGATGAAGGAGTTTATTCGTCTCGGTACCCAATTCGTCGGGTACCGTGACCATGCTAACAGGCTTGAAGGTACTATCTTTGCTGCTTTTTCTCCTGATTGAATGTTCTGCATCATAATTGTTGTCATGACAATTGTTACTGTCCATTATGTTTCCAGCTGATCTTGCGGAAGCCAACAAACGTGCTGACGCTCTTGCTCTGAAATTGGAACAAAGCGAAAAGGCCCGCAAGAAAGCTGAATCAAACGCCGCCGTTGTTGAAGATCTTCGAAAAAGACTTCACGACGCAGAATCGTCTCTGAGTGACAATATTACTCAGCAGACTGCTCGAGAGAAAACAATTATCTCTCGACTAGAGGCACAAAGTCGACGTTTTGTCAGTAAGTGCTCTAATTGTTTCTTTGTTCTTCGAGTACCGTCCTTTCCTTAACGCGCCTCTTTCAACAAGGTATTTTTCCATCGTCAGGGAGGACGCGTCAAGAGTACGAACTCGAACTCCCTGAAGGTGATCATCTTTTCGACGCGCTCTCCCTCCTCGAGATTCATGGAGACGAAGCACGGCAAGGCATTGATGATGCTGACTCAGGCCTGATGAAGCTTTTCCCAAATTTCTTCTCGAAGAAAGAAGAACCCAAGACTTTTGCTGAACTTGCCAAGTGCTTCAATGTTGAAGAAGATCTTGGACATAATCTTCGACAAGAAGGCTTGAAGATTGGTGTTGAAGGAACCATCGCCTTGGTTGCTGATAGCCAACAAAACGTCGACTGGTCCAAAGTTGGCGATGTGCAGAAGATGGAAACAAAGAGATGGCAATCTTTGATCAAGGCTTCCAAGCCAAACTCGAAGAAAATCCTCTCTTTCCTTGGGTTCAAGCCAACTCCGGCTCCTAGTTCGTCAAAGCCGGAGGTCAAGTAGATCACCTTGTCTTTCTTTTGCTGTGCTTTTTCTTTTGATGCTGTCGCCATAGTAACTCTGGCGACAACTACCCCATTAGTTCAATAGGAACTTCTTTGTAATAGCCATGTAAATACCTGTCCTTACTAATGAAAAAGTTATGTTGCCGAGATATTGATGTCGAATTATTTTCTTTCCAGTTGATTTTTGACAACTATACCACTGGGCCTCATTCCTCAACTGCCATGCCTGCGGCATCTTACCCCAAAATGTTCTCCACTGTCGAATATACTGGAGGTTTATCGAGTGCTGCTCAAAATGAGGATTTATACGAGCTTCGTGAAGAACTCCAGGCGAAGAAAAAGCAAATTCTTGTGATCATGGAACAGTCTCGAAGATCTTCTGATAATGAAAAGCGAGCTATTCAACAAGCTCAAGAAGCCATGGTGTTGAAAGAGACCGCAGTTGCTGAAGCCACCGAAGCTACGCGCCGAGAGAATCATATGCTTGAGCTAATGAATGATGCTAGCTTGGATATGGCGGGTATGCTCCAAAAAACTTGGTCATATTTTAGTTTAACCTTACTATCTTTTACTCCCTTTTGAAGCTTCCGGTGGAACAGGTTCTTTCTTGGATACTGCTGCCGAAGATCAACGTGTTGAGGTCCGAACCAATGTGCTTATCAGACTTGCTCGCGAGCATGGTGCCAATTTTTGGGTCACTCCTGAGCGAACTCGCCAAATAGTCAGATTTCAAGATCGCGCGAGTCAGGTCCACGATTTCCTCGACTTCTGTACGAAAACTCTATCTTTAGTCTACAGTACCATGTTTCCTCGCAACAAAATTCCAGACACCCTTCCTGCCTTGATGGAGAAATTTCGAGATGCTCCTCGTATTCATCAATTTGTGCGGGCTCAACTAGAAGCTGGGGCAAGGTTCGCCATGATTATGATACAGATCTGCTACCCAAAGTTAGATCTTACTCAAATTATCGACAAGTGTCTGGCCAAACAGGCGAAGCGAAGGAGAAACGTCGACAAAATTGACGACACTGTGCGCCCTGTAGCCGAAAAGATGATGGATGAACTGCTTCGGCTGGATGCAGAATTCTTTGTAAGGGGTAGTTATGCTGAACATAGCACTGGTGCTGCAAATAACGAGGGTATCAATATAGATGCTATACTGAATACTGATTGAAGAATTTCTTTGTTGTTTGTCCTCTGTCGAAGAGCGCCTGTATATTGTAAATAACACATATGTTGTCAAGTATCTCGAACTATTGTTGTTTCAACGAGCCCCCGAGCCTTTTATTGATTCTTCCTGTGTCTCTACATTGTTTCGCGAGGTGTATTGCACCAAGGCGAAGTTTATTGTTTTGCAAGTTCTATTTTGTCGGTAATTTATATATGGTAGCTGCTGGGTGCAAGCCCCCGAGCGTGTCGAGAAAGAAAATGTATATCACCAATATCTTTTCTATATTGCAGCACCGCGAGCCCGCCTCATTAAAAACCTTTCCAGCCCCACTTGGTGCCCTGAAAAGGAAAAGAGTGCGTCTGAAAGCTCGCGGGCGTTTCAGTACAGTGTATTTTTACACATGAGAACTATATTTTGACTCTAAGCGTAGAACCGCCTGAGTTGCGCCACGTTCCAGGGATTTGGCTCTGCGATCCCTGTCTTTTTGTCCTTTATCCTGTATGCTCCTCCTTCGATTACTTCTGTGATGATGTAAGGACCAAGCCATGGCGACTCGAGTTTTTCATGACTTTTTTGAGTGAGCCGAAGAACTAAGTCGCCCACCTGAAAGGATCTTGGTCGTAAACGTCGACTATGGTAGTTCTTCAGGTCCTGCTGATATTTGGTGACCCGTGATAGCACTTCATCTCTAGCTTCATCAAGTGCGTCGACATCATCCTCCAATGCTTTTCTTGAGGCCTCTTCATCATATTCTATGACCCTTGGAGAATCATGTTCTATTTCTATCGGCAGTACTGCTTCAGCTCCATGGACCAGAAAGAACGGGGTCTCCTGTGTCGCCGTATTTGGTGTTGTTCGAATACTCCATAACACACTGGGCAACTCTTCAGGCCAGGTATGTCGAGCTTTTTGCAAAGGCGTCAACAAACGCTTCTTGATACCATTGCAGGTAATTCCATTGGCTTTTTCGACTTGGCCATTGGTTTGCGGGTGCGCAACTGATGCAAAGTGTAGTTTAATACCTACCTCTGCACAATATGCCTTGAATTCTTTGGATGTAAAATTACTACCATTGTCCGTGACGATGCTGTGAGGTACTCCAAATCTGAAGACGATGCTCTTCACGAACTTAATTGCAGATGCTCCGTCAGGTGAATTTATCGGCTTTGCTTCTATCCACTTTGTGAATTTGTCGACAGCGACGAGCATGTACTCGTATCCTCCTGGCGAAGCTTTGTGTAATTTTCCCACCATATCAAGACCCCACTGAGCAAAGGGCCACGACAGCGGTATTGGCATCAACTCTGCTGCCGGAGAGTGAGGTTTTGCGGCAAATCTCTGGCATGCGTCACAAGTACGAACTATTTCTTTCGCGTCCTCGATTGCTGTCAACCAATAAAATCCTGCTCTGAAAACCTTGGCTGCTATAGCTCGACTGCTTGCATGATGACCACATATTCCTTCGTGTACATCCTTCAAGATTATTCTTCCTTCTTCAGGTATGACGCATCTTTGTAACACACCCGAAATACTTCGTTTGTATAACTCCCCTTTGACCACAGTAAAAGCTTTAGAACGCCGGATAATTCGCCTCGCTTCAACTGGATCATCGGGTATTTGTTTTCTTAGGATGTATGATATGAACGCTTGCATCCATGGAATTTGCACCATCATTACTAGGTCCTGTTCCTCTTCTTCTTCTGGTGCTTCTTTGGCAGCCCCCGAGGGTTTCTTGTCCTTCTCCTTCTTTTTTGGCTTCTTCGACTTTGTAGATCTCTCGGCTATTTCCTCCCAGAATACGCCTGGTGGAATCGCGAGACATTGTGACCCGATATTTGCAAGAACGTCGGCTTCATCATTACTGAGCCTGCTGATATGATTTACCTCGCATCCATCAAACAGCTTCTCTAGCTCGTTGTACACTTCTTTGTATGCCATCATACTATCATTGACTGCATCACATTGATTCATGACTTGCTGAGCCACTAATTGCGAGTCGCCGAATATTTTTAGTCGTGTTGCGCCACAAGCCTTTGCCATCTTCATCCCGTGTATGAGGGCTTCGTACTCTGCCTCATTGTTAGATGCGTTTGGGAACGTCATCCTCAAGACATACTTCAGCTTGTCGCCCTCAGGTGATATTAGTATCACGCCTGCTCCAGCTCCTTCTAATCTCTTGGACCCGTCGAAGTTCATAGTCCAAGTTCTCGATAAATCCGGTGGTCCTGTATTTTGTAACTCCATCCACTCTGCAATGAAGTCTGGTAGAATTTGTGATTTTATTGCTTTTCTTTTTTCATACGTGATGTCCCGGGGGGAAAGCTCTATTCCCCAAAGGGAGACTCGACCCGTAGCTTCTGGGTTGTTTAGTATATTGGACAAGGGCGCCTCGTTGACCACTATTATCGGGTGTGCCGAAAAATAGTGCCGCAATTTTCTTGCGGTTGTGAACACTCCATATGCTAGCTTTTGGTACTGAGGATACCGCTGTTTTGAAGGTGATAAAACTTCGCTGATGAAGTACACTGGCCTCTGTACTCCATGAATTTTTCCTTCTTCCTCTCTTTCGACAACAAGTGCTGTGCTTACCACCTGAGGTGTGGCCGCAATGTATAACAGCAAAGGTTCCTTTTCCTTGGGCGCCACCAAGATTGGTGGTGTCGAAATTGTGCGCTTGAGGTCCTCGAAAGCTCTGTCTGCCTCTTCGTTCCATTGGAACTTTTCTCCCTGCTTTATCAAGGCGTAGAACGGCAACGCCTTTTCTCCTAACCTGGCGACGAATCTGCTCAAAGCTGCGACTCGCCCAGTTAGTTGCTGTATTTCTTTTAGCTTTGTTGGCTTCCTCATTGTTACTATAGCTTGTGTTTTTTCTGGATTAGCTTCAATCCCTCTTGCTGAAACTAGGAACCCGAGAAGTTCTCCTGCAGGGACGCCGAAAGAGCACTTTGTCGGGTTCAGCTTGAGGCAGAACTTGTCGAGGTTGTCGAAAGTTTCCTTTAGGTCATCGATCAGCGTGGACCCTTTCTTTGTTGTTATGACGACGTCGTCGATGTATACTTGTACGTTTTTCCCAATCTGTGTTGACAAGCATTTCTGCATCATCCGCTGATATGTTGCTCCCGCGTTTTTTAGACCAAAAGGCATTGTTTTGTAGCAAAACACTCCATAAGGTGTTATGAACGCTGTCTTGACTTCATCTTCTTCTTTTAATCTGATCTGGTTATAACCAGAATATGCATCCAGGAAGGAAAGACGTTCGTAACCTGCCGTGGAGTCGATAATCTGATCGATCCTTGGGAGGGGAAAGTGATCCTTTGGACAATGTTTATTGAGACACGTGAAGTCGACGCACATGCGAAGGACTTTCGTGTTTTTCTTTGGCACCAACACTGGGTTAGCTACCCACGTGGCTTCTGTATGTAATTCTTTGATGAAACCAGCTTCTCTGAGTCGATCAATTTCTGACAACATAGCTTTGCGGTTTGATTCCGAGAAACGCCGCAAAGGTTGTTTGATTGGTCTCGCAATTGGATCCACATTTAGGTGGTGCTCGACAAGTTCCCTGGGTACTCCTGGCATGTCAGCTGGACACCATGCGAAGATTTTCCAGTGCTCACGGAGGAACTCGACGAGCGCGTTTTCCTATGCGAGGTCCATGTTAGTGGCAATGGACGTCGTTTTCTTTAGATCTGTCGGGTGAATCTGCACCTCCTTGGAATCTTTAGTAGTGTTAAAGGTTGGCTCCCTGAGAGGTCTCCCTACATCTGGCAATACATCATAATCGGTCATGAGCCTTGACGCCATGTATTCTGCTTGCATCCCGAAAGTTTCTGACAGTCGATGAAAATCCTTGTCGCATTTATCAGCTAACGCGAAACTGCCCTTGACTGTAATTGGTCCATTGGGTCCAGGCAACCTCCATAACAGGTACGTGTAATGTGGTACTGCCATAAACCTGGCATATGCCGGTCGTCCCAACAAGGCGTGGTATTGCGACGGGAAATCCACGACTTCGAACTCCAACTTTTCTATTATGTAATTTTCTCGGGTCCCAAACTGAACGTCGAGATTGATCTTTCCCAGCGGATAACTCGGCTTCTCTGGCGTGATACCATGGAAACGTGTGTCCGTGGGTTTTAAGTTTGCCAAGGATATGTTCATCTTCCTTAATGTATCTGCATACATAAGGTTTAGGCTGCTGCCTCCATCTATGAACACTCGAGAGACGTCAAATCCTGCGATTACTGCTGGTAAGATAAGTGCTGATTGCCCTGGTCGAGGAACTTGCTGCGGGTGGTCTGCTATTGTGAAGCCAATGTCCTGTCCTGACCAATTTAGGTACTCAATCGTTGGTGGAGGCATCTTCTCTGCCATGAACACTTGTCGCGAGATCACTTTCTGAGCCCTGTTAGACGGCCTAGCTTTCTGAATCATCGAGACCGCACCGTTGGAATTGGGGTCGACATACGGAGGTGGGTGTGGTGCTGCCGCTATTCTGAGCTGGTGTCGATTTTCGTCCGTAATTGCGGGAGGAGGTGGTAGGTGGATCTCACTCCTTGGTCCTTGAGGATTTCTACTTGCTGCTTGAGCATTGGCTTGCCCTGCGAACCTCAACATTGCTTGGAAATTTCGACAATCTTTCTGGAGGTGTCCTGACTGCCTCTTCCCGTTATTGTCGAGATAGAAATGCATCTGACATGGCCCGTTCATCATATCCTCGGGAGAGATATATGGTCTCTGGAACTTTGGTCCACTATTTTGCCTGTTATATCGGGAATCATCTCTATTGTCGCCTCGTTGCTCATTGCTTCTTTGATGGTCATCTCTATTGCTTCCTCCACTGTTTCCTCGAAAACCAGCCGATATTTGGCCAGGAGCATCGTAACTCGAGAACTGTCGAGGAAAGCGTCGTCTATTTTGAAAATTTCGACCACGGTCCTCCTCTGGTGACCTATGTCGCTTATTATGAACAACGTCTTCTCCATCTGCCCACCTGTTTGCGATCTCCATCAGTGCTGATACTGTCTTTGGGTTGGTTCTTCCCAAGTCCTCGACGAAATCACCTCGCCGGATTCCTGCCACAAACGCATCTATTGCCCTCTCGTCAGATATGTTTTCTGCCGAGTTTTTAATGATGTTCCACCTCTGGATATATTTTCTCATAGATTCGTCATGCTTTTGTCGACACGACCTCAGCTCCTCTAGTGATGCAGGCTTCTTGCAGGTGGATCTGAAGTTTTTGACGAATATGTCCTCGAAATCATCCCAGCTGTCGATGGAACCCGGAGGAAGCTTTTTTATCCAAGACCTTGCAGCTCCACTTAAGTGCACTTGAATACTCTGCATGGCCGTTGCCCTTGTTCCGCCTATCAGTTTCACCGTCTCGAGATAATCGACCAGCCAATCCTCGGGATCTTGCAAGCCGTCGAATTTTTTGAAATTATCGGGTAACTTAAACCCTGAAGGCACCCGAGTTTTTCGGACCCTCCTCGTAAAACATGGTAGCCCACACATATCTTCTTCAGCTATGTCTGGAGAATGCCGATGCTCCCTCCTATTTTGTCGTGCCCTGTCTACTCTTGCTTGAATTTCCGTGTCTCTTGCCCCGCCTGTTCTCTCGGGAACTCGTGTTGCGACAGCAGGTCGTGGACTATTTTGCCTTGCTGATCCTTCAGGGGGTGAGCTTACAAACGCCGCTCCCATGGCTCCAACTCCTGCCATAGCCATATTGTACAGTGCCTCTCTTGGATCTCCGGCAGGTGGTTTGGACGCGAGGATAAAAGCTTGCGTCGCCATGTACCCCGCTTCTGGTGTCTTAGGAATAATGTTCCCCCTCGTGTCTATCGACATAAAGGACATGTCGAGGTTTTGGACCAGATTCTCCCTCTCAGCTTCGGGTATGTTGTTTAAACGAGATCTTGCCCTGTTGCGAGCTCCTCTTTGATTGCTTCCCGAAGTTCCCGATTGTCGACTCTGTTCCGCTCTTCGCCTGCTTGACGTTGATGCTGCTTCTTGCCTCCTGTCTAGCGCGATCTTCTGTTTTTCAAGTTCTCGCCTAGTACGCGCGAGCCTATATTGATATGCTTGTAGTTCCTCTGGCGTCGCTGTTACGGTCATCGGCTCTGTGCCACTAATAGCTCTCTCCACTCGATCCCATACTGCCTGCGGAAATCGCACCATCTCTCGCGTCGTCGTGCCGATGTATTTTGTCCCTAGGCCTCGCGTGAGATCCGCAGGATCGACGAACGGATTTCCCGCCTCATCGAAGTTCTCTGATGTCTCTTCTTGAGGTCGACTTGTTTCTCCGATCGCATAGATCTGATGATATTTTGTTTTTTCTATTTTGTCGAAATTGGTGACACCGTCGCGTAGACTGGCGAAGACCTTTCCCATAGTAATGGATTTGTCGATGAAATCGAGACTGTCGACACTGTCAGAATCGCTGCTTATATTGGAGTCCGCAGACGACTCGAAGGACATGTCGCTGAAGATCTTGGCGAGTTTTTCACTTGCCCTGGTACTGATGAAGCGTGGTGACGAAATCTCCTCATCACCTGACTCGATTGGCGATGTTGCGCTCGAAAAATCAGAATCGCCCGCTGATAATCCCGAGGAGATCGGAATTTCGAGACGGTACGCTCCTTCCTTCTCGACGCGGAAGAAGAACTTTCCAAACGTCATCCCCATGGGCTCCTCTAGATACGCATATGCATCCAAACGGGAGGGCGGGTGAGGAATAAAATCGACTAAACCAGTTTCGATCTGTTTACCTCTGTCCATTGCGTTGCTTGCAGTTGAAGAAGTCGACGATCTTGAACGTGCCATCGAGATCAGCTCCTTGGCACCTCTAGTTCCCACAGACGGCGCCAATTGACAAGGGATTAACTTGTCAATGCCTACGGATTGTAGACTAGGGTTTAGTTGGAAGTAGAGGGCAAGTAGATCTCGAAGGTTTTCAGCCGAAAAGTACTCGACGATTATAAAAATTAGGGTTCCGTCAAGCAATGAATCGATCCTCTCTTTGTCCCTCGACTCCCCCTTATATAGGAGGCGGAGCCGAGGGATTCACGATACACAAGTTACAGAGTCCGGGAGGGTTTCTGACCCGTCCCGCAAGATTACAAATCTATATTTCCTAATACAACTCTAACTTTCCTTAATTCTATCATGGGCTTCCGAACTTCATATCTTCGGAGTCATGGGCCTTCAGCAAACCCCGGGTACTATCTTTGACAGGCCCATTGGGGATGCCTATGTCACTCGTTCATGCAGAACTTGTTGCAGGTGCCGTGCTTTACACACATGTTTCCATCGTGGGTCTTGCTTTCATGACCTTCGCAACCATCAGATCTCATCTCTTCCGCATCCATCAGCAAACAATAAGAATCAAGTATGTTAAGTTGGATTAGTCTTAAATAGAGACGTTTAGGTTGAAGGTCTTCCTACCAAAAGACAGGAGAAGCAGCATCACCAGCCACAAGCATATCATCATCTTGTTGGTTCCCAATAGTCCTTTCCCAATGCTATTCATGTATGCCATGTCGATGAGGTAATTTGTGCTATTGTTCCTAAAGAAACCTGATGAGTCTACAAGCATATCCATGATTGTTATTTATAGTCGAAGTAGGTGAGTGTTTCCATGGTAATTTATGAGATATTAATATTGGCATCAATGCATCTTATCCCAACGTCAAATTTTAATTCAACGGTAACATGTCTGATACCTTATCCTAGGGCCTAATTTTATTGCCAATGCTATACATGGGTGATGGTCGATGTTTAATGAATAGATAGACATGGCTTTTGATGATGCTTAATCTTAGGCATATATAGATAGATAGATATTTGTTCCTCTATATAATTATTTAGGAATAGTTTTTTTTCTTTTCATGTGAAGATTTGTTCTTAGGCACTTACTTCTCTCCTTAATTGTTGTAGGAAAATTTAAAAGTTGCTTCACAAAGCAATTAGGATAACTAGAATTTAAAGAGTACCGATTATATATCATATATGGATGGATGGCACAGATTATTCCAAAGATAAAACAAAGGTTTCACCCCTGGGGAATCTCTAGAAATTTGAGCAATCGGATTTTTTTATTGCAAAACAACATTTGTTGGTACTTATAGGTTTATTGTTTCGTATCCAAGTTTGGCTGGTTTCAGAAAAGTACAAGATTGTATTATGTAAGAAGGATTTTGAAGACCTTAAAATTTAGATCGTTTCTTTTAGACTTTATTTTATAATCACTGGAGACAGCTCGTTTATCTCTACAATGTACTATTTGCTACTATATATAAATATATATGGTATTGATTTAAATATAAATACTTTTAGATATCATCAATAGAATATCATTTTTACTATGTCTCAGTTGACTTAGAATTCATTTTTTGTCAGTCGCCTAAAAACTTTACAACCATAGTGCAAAAAAAGTGCAACTATCTTTTTCTCCCAGAAAAGTGCACCAGTAGTGAGTTGCATATCTGTTTTAACTGCCATTGCACTATATGAGGTGTCTAGACTTAAGGAAATCTCAGTCGAGACATAGACAAAGCCATAGAATATTCTCATTTTCGTGGTGCCCTGACACAAGGCCTCATATTCCGTGACAACGATAACAAGACAGCGCGCCGTTAGCCAGAAGTTGAATTTCGATCCAGGGTATGATCAAATACTTCCAGCGCTTGGGGGTATTTGCTTAAAACAAGCACCCACGCATGCATCCATGCTGGGCAACAAATAGACACGCGACAGGTTCCCGCTTGATGGGAATCTTATCATCTCATGGGAATGTTCTCGCCCAGAAACTTCTCTCCAAGTATATACCACTGGTGCCTCTGTGGAAAGGCGCGCAGACTGTGTAAGATGATGTTTCAAACAATTCGGAGAAGATGATGTTCCCTATCCTCAAGTTTCGAGGCTAGCTGCATCCTGCAGATCAGAGGCGTACGTAGTAATAGTTACGACGTCACATCAGCTGACTAGCTGCTGTAAGGGCACCGACTCACTTGGCAGATTTTGGTAGTCAACTTGTTGGTAGATTTTGCGTGAATGGCAACGTCTTACTCAACTGTTACTGTCCAGATCGAATCATCCGTGCGCTTTAGTTAGCAAGCATGATCAGGTGCACCGCCCATGCCAACTTGTCGATCGTGCTCCATATATACACGTCGTTCCATGTTTTACCCGAACAAAGGTGAATAGGACAGGGGAAATTTGTTTGCATATCCGTGAATTCCATGACTCGGATTTTCTACCTTTCATCAACAATGTTGCGTGTATTGCTGGGACTGTGCAAGAAAAGCTATTGTCCATTTGGACGATGCGTCCCAAGCTTCAGAGCATCTTGACCCGCATCCCCCAAATCACGTCCGAATTAAGCGTGAGATTGAGCGTTTGGGGGACGCCGGTGCGTGGTGCCGCTTTTGGGGTGCGTCTATTTCTAGCCGCGACCCCCAAACGAGGCCCCAAACCATGTTTATAATACGAAATATAGTTTTTTCATTTAAATTTGATTATATTTTACAACTTGGAATGAAAATGGCTACGGGATAGCCCCTAGCCTACTTGCCGTCCCTCGGAGTGCTTGACGGGCCCATCCCATCATTATCTCCCACTCTCTTCCGCTTCTCCGGCGCCCGCCGCTCCCTCCGTTGCGCGCTCGCTAAAGTGCGGTTGGCCGCCGCATCCTCCAGGAGCTGCTGCTACATCGTCTCGTTGGCGTCGTCCTCAACCTTCTTTAGCATCTCGAAGGACGCGAGGATGGCCCTCTGCTCCGCTGCCTTCTCCTCCGGATCAGGCACGCTCCAGTCGTCGTCATCGTCGTCGTCGTCGTCGTCCTCTGTGACCACTGCCTCCCGCCGCTCCTGCCGCTCCATGTTGAAGGCCGCGTGAGCCACCTCCTCCTCGACCGACTCCCGCATCACCGCGAGCTCCGGGTCCCACTCCATGACATCATCCTCATCGTCGTCGTAGTCGAACTCAAAATTGGGAGGTGAAGGCGGAGACGGAGGTGGAGGCGGTGGCCAAGGAGCCTGGCCGCCGCCGTCGGTGCGGTTCATCATTGCGTACGTGGCGGCTAGGCGGCGAGGCATTGTGTTGTGGTGGCAGAGGAATGGTTTGCTGGAGGCTGTGATGGCGATGGCGAGCGGGGGTGTCCTTTTATAGCTGGTGGTGTCACGGGAAGTGGTGGGGAGAAAGCGCGGGAATCCATAGAGAAGGCGTGCGATAATGTGCAGGAATGCGAACGGCGGCGACACGTGGAGGCGACGCAGTGCCGACGGGACGTCTCGCCTGCACCGGCCAGGAAACCGTGGTCGCCATTGCATGTGTGTCGCTAACAAATCGGGCCCGCCACTCGTAATGCGGGTTTTCGTTCTGTCCGAAGTTCCCGAAGTGTCTCTTGTGTAGCGGGGAGGGCTCGGGGGCTACACATCGTATTAGGCCATGCCAAACCGAAAAGGATTTTGTGGCGCGGGGCTGGGATGGTCAAACGTGACGCGTCCCAAATTTCTTTAGAGGACGGTGTCCCAAATTTCCACTATCGGGCTTTTTCATTTCATATAACATGAACCCAAGCCCCTCAATGGGGGCATCGTTTATTTTGGCTAGTTGATATCGACAAGCATGCCGGCAGTGTCTCAATCGCAAGCTAGCATCCTGACCTGTCTCGACGGGGATCTTATATGATTCTGGCACTCATGTTTAATAGGCAAGGCGGAGAAGACGAACCAATAATTTTTTTTTGGTTTCTTCTCTTTTGAGGTAGCTTCTCCATGAAGAAAGATAACAAAGAAGTGCATGGTTTTACCCGGTGGGACGACCGTAACACCATGCATGGAGAAAATGTACGTTTCCTTTTTTGATAGGAAAAATTATTTTCTTGGTTTAGATATATCTTTGAAATTCTTTTATTGGATTTATTTGTTCATCTGTAATCGCATGCTATCTTGGCGACCCATACGACAAGAAGCAAGGAAGAGTATGCATGGAACACAATTACAAATGCATGGCGAGAAATAGGTTGTATTGGTTCGAGATCTCCGTCATAAAAGGCGAAGCAAGAACAAGGCAGAGGAGCCGTAAATCAAGCAACACAAAAGTACAACTTTGCTTGATGACAAATTAAGTAACGCCCAGTATATTTATTGAAAAAATGGCGATGTGACACGAGAACATACATACATACATACATACATACATACATACATACATACATACATACATACATAATGGGTGGTATGTCTGGTTCACGCAACATTAAAAATAGGTGTGCGACCGGACAAAACCCAACATGCATAAGAATAATTCTTCTGTGCTTACTAACTATAACGGTAATTCTACTGGCATATTTTCTAGACCAAGTAAAAAAAGACAATAATAAGCTACTAGCATGCATGCACGCACGCGTGCTAAACCTTGAGAGTGAGCTCGATGCCACCCAGCGCCGACACAAAGAGAAGAAGCAGAACGGCGACTCGATGGAGAACTCGGGCGAAGGCGTGAAAGCGGCGGCCGCCGGAGCGGGCCAGCCAGAAGGCGGTGGCCATCTCCACCGGCACGGTGGCGAGGACGGCAGTGACGATGCTGTAGTAAGCCGCCTCGTGGTGGGCGAAGATGGATCCCTTGGCGGCCGGCCGGTGAAGCCCGGCGTTCGCGCCGACGAACAGCGTGGCGTAGCTCACCACCCACAGCGAGCGGGCCACCTCCTCCGGCGATGACGATGTGCCTGGAGACACTAGCTGTGCCATGCTGCCGGCAGCCTCTAGGTCCAAGCCGGGTATGGCGGCTGGGTCATTCATGTTGCGGTCAACTTCGAGCACGGCGGTCGACATGGTCAGGTCAGCTCAGCACTGCGTGGGAGATAGGAAGGGATCGAGAGCAGTGGCAGTCTGGAGAGCGAAGAGGACTAGCTAGAGCGAGCGCCCAATGTATTTATAACAACGGATATACCATACTACTAAAGGACTAGCTAGCTGGAGTGATCGACGACAGGTTTCCTTTTCTAACTGTACATCATGGATATGGATCCTAGCTTAGCCTCACCTGTTGAACCTCAGAAACCCTCCTGTCACGCTAATCGATGTCACAGCAGTTTTGACATAGATTCATCCGGGCGACTGGACTGGCCGTCATGGAATATCGTTGTTCGTGACGGTCCTCAGGCGATGGGCCGATTACATGATATGTTTTCATTTTTTTTTCGTATTTCAGATGACAGTTATATGTTGTCACCGTCATAAGTTAGGTCAGGTTGGGACTAGTGTCAACGCTGCTGACGTTGCTGCTAGCACGTTGGTGACGTGTATGCACGTTCGTCACAATTTCTTGTCACATAAGATAACGTCGAATGGCGGCCAGTGCGTGAAAGCGACGAATGGCGGCAAAGGCATCAGATTTAAAGCGCAAGGGGAACGTCCAGGCGAAGTAACTGTAGTCATCTAACAGCAGGAGGTAATAGCGAAAGTCTGATGAACTTAAAACTGGTGACGTCCATACATCACAGTGTACGGGTTGGAAGGGAAAATACGAAACATGTTGTGATTCTTGAAAGGGAAATCTAACATTTTTTCCTATGTGTCAAGCTTGACAGGTGTGCGACAGCAAACTAGATGATCTAGGATCTATGGCGCGTAAGGTGCGAGCTAGAGTGGTGCGTCCGGGGTGCCCAAGCCGCTGATGCCAAACGTCGGCGCTGGTGGTGGCGAAGGCGTGGAGGCTGCGAGCTGGAGGAGACACAGGGACATGGTATAGGTCGCCGGTGGAGTTTCATCGGAGGATCACTGTCTTGGTTCACCGATCCTTGACAGAAAAGCCAAAATTATCAAACTCAACATTAACTGGATTGTCACGATATAGAGTTTTGATAGAGATGAGGTTGGAATGAGCTTTTTTATTCTGTTCTTTTTTCTTCTCCCCGAGGCGTACGAGTGGAAGAAAGTTGAAGGGGAAGATGGAGAGCGAGGTGTCTGGCGACGCGCGGGGCGACCCCGACGTTGCTGCGCCGCCCGCCCCTCCGACCTCCGGCAACCCACCCTCCAGCCCTAGGACTAGCCTCTACAACCTGCCGCCGCCCCCCTCTACCGCCGGAGAGAGCCTCGCCCTCGCGCTCGGAGCAGCGACGCCGCGGCAGGGTTTCCTCTCGGCGCGCACGCCGGGGGAGCTCGCCCTCGACACCAATGCCCTGCCGCCGCCGTTCAACACCCCGGGAGACGCCTTTCTTCAGTACGTCCTGCAAAGCTTCGGCACCCTGGTATGCACTCCGGTAAACCCTGGCTCCCCGCTGTTTGCACCCTCATCGGTGCACATCGCGGCGAGGCAGGTTTCCGCCCAACCTGCGTCCCTCTCCTTGGTCTCCAGATCGCTGCAGTTCTGGCTGGGGTCTCGTTTTGAAAAGCTTGACGTTCGTGAGATTGGTTGCAACATGTTCCGGCTAACTGTGGCTTCGTCGCGCCTTGCTAACTTCATCGTCTCGCTCGACGCTCTTCGCCATGGCCAGCTGATGCTGCTGTTCTCCTTGCCGATGGCCTTGGATCCCCTGCTGCATGCTGGGCCTCCTGCTGGGCTGATCTGTGCTAGCTTGTCCCATATGCATCTCTGCTCTGCCTCTGTCTCTTCTGGGCCTGCCGCGTTTTTGGCCCGGTCCGGGGAGGGCGCTGACTTATCCTCTCCCTCGGCCTTGACCGCACCCGCTGATTCTTCTGACCTAGCTCCTCCCCTCCTGCCTCCCACTCGCGCCGCTAGGAGACGCCGCCCTCCTCTCTGCCTCGATCTCCTCTCCCCGGGAATCCTGCCCCGCCCCGCCGGCCCGCTCCCGTGGCCTACGCACTGCGCCCGTGACCCAACCTCCCCTCCCTCTGTTGCTGCCGCGGCTCCGTCTCCCACCTCCAGCTCCACCCCTCTGCCCTTTCCCCTTTTGTTCTCCCCGCTGCGCACTGGCCTCCTTTCCTTCTCCGGCGCCCTTGGACCTTGCGCTAATGGGGATGGCCCGTCGCCCCCCTCCTATTCTCAGGTGGCTGCCTCCCCTTCTAATCCCTCCCCGAGGCGGCCTCCCTCCACTCCACCACCGCTCAACCCTGCCACCAAACGCTGCCACCGCTGCCTCTCTCCGCGCCACCTTGTCGCCGCCTGCCGCGATCCCGTGTGCTGCCGCCGGTGCCGCTGCTCCGGCCATCGGGAGAGGAACTGTAAGCTTCCACCTCGCTCCTTCTCTGCCCCAGTTTCTCCTGTCCGCGCCTCTCCTTCTCAGTCCCCTCTTCTTTTTGACGCCAGGTTTGCCATGGCTGCTCCTGGGAGTGATGCCGCCGGGGCTGGTGAGAGCCTCTTCTGCTCCCTCTGCTTCGCGGACGACCACCGACGGGCCGCGTGCCGTCTTGTCTCCCCTGCCCCCGCTGTTCCCGCTGCCCAGGTTGCTGTGGAGGGGCCGCCCGATGCCGGCCTCGCTGCCCCGGCGGCGGACGGCGTTGGCGATGCGGTCGAGGCTCCTGGTGGAGTTCCTGCGCTGCCGGAGGACGTCTTCATCCCCCTCGCTGACCCCAGCAGCGACGAGGATGCCGTCCCCCTCGCCGACCCCAGCAGCGACGAGGATGCCGACGAGGCTGGCTCGGGCGGGGATGGCTTCCTTCCTGTCTTGGATGGTTCTGACTCTGGGCCTGAGTCGGAGGAACCTCAGGAGGCTGAGCGCCCAGGCTACATCGACGCCTACATGCCCGCTGTCAACATGCGCCAGTTTGATCACCTCGCTTTTGCCTTCCTCCACCCCAACCTCCTCAACGCCGACTCCTTCATCAGCGAGGCTGCCGACCTAGCCTGTGGCCCGGACCGTGTTTCCCTTTTTCCTTCCTCTTTTGGCACCCGCCTTGCTGTGTTCTCTGCCCCCGCCGATCGTGAGAATGCCGTCAATAATGGGCCGTTCATCGCGCGGGAGGCCTCTGTCTTTTTCCGTCGCCACGATGAAACTGATAACCGCTTCCTCTTTGGGCATGAGGCCATGGCTGCCCTGGCGGTTGCCAAGTACCCCATGGAATTCTGGCTCCGCTCCCACATCACTCAGTCTTCTGTGCCTTACGCCAATCCTCACGCCATTGACCCAATTTGTCTTGCGGGTGTCGACTTCCACTCTGTGCTCATCACGGTCAAGGCTGAGACTCTCTCGTCCATCCCTTTCCACCTTACCGTCAAGAATCACTGCGGGGAAGGGTCCATTGGAGACATTTCGATCATTGATTTTGAGGATCTCGAAGCTGCCCCTGTCGGCCCGGACGGGCCTGCCCCGGACCCTGCTGTGGACGGCGCTGACCTTGTGGGCGAGGATGCTGACATTCTCCTCGAAGGCGGTGCAGGCTACCCCGACATGATGCACGCGCTGGGCATCCCTGCCCCTGCCGTTCCTCATGGTGCTCCGCACGGCGCCGCTCCCGCGGCCACCATCGAGCGCGCCCTCGCCAATGCTCCGCCGCTCCCGGTCGTTCGCGGCGGCCCCATCTACACCAAGCCTTCCAAGGTGGCTATCAAACTCCGGCTTGGCTTCTTCGAGGTTTGGGTCACGGGGCAGAACGGCGAACGCGCCCTCTACTGCCTCCCGCTGCGTCGGGCTGGTGCTGATCCAGGCTCCAAGGGCCTCATGGTGGCTAACTTCGCTGCTGCTTCTGTTGGCCTCATTGACTGCATCGCTGAGGTTGGGCCCCTGCGGCGCCCGACGCTGCTGGTCGACGTGCTCGCTCGCGGAGAGCCCATGGGCTGCTCTGCCCCTCTGGCTGTTGCCAATGCCTTGGTCATGGGGCTTGCGCCGGAGTCTGACGGGGCCTCTGAGCCTCCGCTCCTTGGTTCCCCTGCCTCTGCTGCGCCGGACTCTGCCATGGGCCGCCGCCCTGCCGTCGCCAACATCGCCTCGGAGGTTTCTCCGGTTCGGCCTACCGTTTGGCACGCCTCGCCAGTTGCGCCTCCTGTGCGCCGCTGCTCCAGGCTCGCCACGGCGGCCTACGTCTCCATTGTGGACAAGGCGCTGCTGCGCCAGAAGGAGAAGAACGAAGGGCTCGGTGGTGCTGCTCGGCGTCGTGGCGAGCTGCCGGTGGAGGACCTTATCGCCGTCGCGCTCGAGGAAGGCCACCCTCTCCTTGCGGAGGATGCCCAGGTGCTCGCTCGGGCCTGCGACGTCGACCCGGACTCCCTCGACCTTGCACCTGCATCCTCTTCGGCGCTCACTGCCTCTCCATGATTGGCTGCTGTTCCTCGCCTGCCGCCTCCTTCATCGCTGTTCCCCTAGCCTGGCGTTTTGCTCTGCTTGCCAACTCTGGGCGACGTGGGCTGGTTCCTAGGCCCATGTCCTGTGCGGCCCATCTGAGCAATTTATGCTGTTCTCCGCTTAGCTCCTTCTTTATTCAGGGTCTGATGTACCCTTGTAACTGCACTGTCGCTTGGCTGAACTGCTCCCAAGTTCTTAACCGTTTCCCTTATTTGTTCCCATGGTGTTTCTGGGTTAGCTATGTTAGTTAAGCTTCTTTTCAAATGCTGGAATGTTCGCGGCCTTGGCGCGCGTCGTAAGCGCGACGATGTTAGGGCTTCTCTTGATTCCAACCTACCCGCGATCCTTTGCTTTCAGGAAACTAAGTTGGATAACATCACCCCCTTCTTCGCTGCCTCCTTCCTCCCGCCTTCCCTGCGCTCCTTCGTCTACAAACCTTCCGAAGGGGCTTCGGGAGGCATCATCACAGCTTGGGATGATCGGCTTCTTCAGCTTGTCACTCACTCCATCGACGACTTCTCGGTCACCACTACTTTTGCCATGAAGGCTGATAACCTATCTTTCTCCATTTTCAATGTCTATGGCCCTTGCCTCCACGACCTCAAGCAACCTTTTCTCAACTCCCTTTCTGATGTCTTCATGACCCTTTCGGGCCCTTCTGCCATCATGGGTGACTTCAACCTGGTTCGTGCCCCCCGCGACAAGTCGAACGGGAACATTAACTTCCAGGAAGCTGCCTGCTTTAACGACTTCATCAATACCCTCGGCCTCCTTGAAATTCCTCTCCTGGACCGCCAGTTCACCTGGTCCAACCAGCAGGATCCTCCTATCCTTGCTCGACTGGACAGGGTCCTCGTAAATCCAGAATGGAGCTTCGCTCTTCCTGACACCACTCTCACCTCCACTGCTAGGCCCACGTCTGATCATGTCCCTCTTTATCTGGCGGCCTCTTCCAAGGCGCCTAGGAGTACCGTCTTTCGCCTAGAGAACTCCTGGCTCTCCCACCACTCCTTCTCGCCTCTCGTTTCTTGTAACTGGAACAGCGTTGGCCCCTCCCACTCCCACCTCTCCCATATTAGCAGCCTCTGCCTCAGGCTCAAAAGGGTTAGGTCTGCTGCCCGGGCTTGGGCTCGGACTCGCAAGCTTCCCTCGGTTTACTTGCTCAACTGCCGAGCCGTTATCTCTCTCCTGGATAGGATTGAGGAGACTCGCCCCCTCTCCCGTCTTGAGCAAAATCTCCGTTCTCTTGTCAAGATCAATCTTAGTAACAAAAACTCTGATCGGGCTACGTATTGGCGGCAACGGGCCAAAATAAAGCACTGCCTTCTTGGCGACGAAAACTCTCGCTATTTCCATCTCTGTGCCTCGGGCCGGCTGCAGAAGAACCAGATTAAAAACTTGAATGATGACAGCGGCAACCCTGTTTTCTCCCACCATGCCAAAGCCTCCATCTTGCACACCTTCTTCAAAGGCCTCCTTGGCACCCCTCTTGCCGCTGACACCATCCCCGACCTCGCTTCCCTGGTTGCCCCCACCTCCCTCGCCCCCTCCCAAGCTGCTTCCCTTGTTTCCCCTTTCACCATGGAGGAAATAAAAACCGCCCTTTTCTCCATGAAGGATAATTCTAGCCCTGGCCCGGACGGCTTTGGTCCGTCCTTCTACAAGCACAACTGGGACATGGTCAAACACTGCCTGCACGCGTCCCTTGAGGACTTCCACTCTCTCAAAACTGACCTCAGACCCATCAACAAATCTTACATCGTTCTGCTTCCTAAGAAAGAGGGTGCGAATACTCCTGATAAATTCCGCCCTATTTCCCTCCAAAACTGTTGCCTTAAGGTCCACACCAAATGCCTTACCCTTCGCCTTCGGGATCTCATCCCCCACCTCGTCCACCCTGACCAAACTGGGTTCATCTCCGGTCGCTCCATAGCTGAAAACTTTGTCTACGCTGCCGACATTGTCCAGGCTTGTCACAGGCGCAATGCCCCCGCCGCCATGTTCAAGCTGGACTTCCGCAAGGCATTCGACTCCATTAGTTGGGATGCTCTTGATCGGATTCTTGAAGCCAAGGGCTTCCCCCCTCTCTGGCGAGATTGGATTAAAATGCTTAACCGCACTAGTCAGACTGCGGTCCTGCTCAATGGCATTCCTGGACCCTGGATTCAGTGCCGCAGAGGGCTGCGCCAGGGTGATCCGTTGTCCCCCTTCCTTTTCAACATTGTTGCGGATGTTCTTCAACAAATGCTTCTTCAAGCTTCCCGTGATGGGCTCCTTCTCCACCCCCTTGTCGACGACCTTCTTTGCCCCGTTCTCCAATATGCCGATGATACTCTCATTATCATCAGGGCTATTCCGGAGCATGTCGCCAACCTCAAAGCTGTTCTTGACAGGTTTTCTGCTGCCACTGGTTTGGCCATCAACTTCCACAAAAGTACCTTTGTGCCCATCAAAACCAACCTGGACTCTGCCATGGATATGGCTTCCATCTTTGGATGCGCCGTCTCTTCCTTCCCTCAGACCTATCTTGGCCTCCCCCTATCTACGCATAAACTCCGCCTCGCAGATTTCGCGCCCATCATGTCCAAGAGTGACATGAGGCTCTCTGGTTGGCGCGGCAGGTGCCTCCCGATTGGGGGGCGTCTCCTTCTTGTTAACTCTGTCCTTACTGCGATGCTCGCCCACGCCATGAGCGCTGGCCTTCTTCCTGCTGGCGTCATTGAGGCCATTGACAAGCGGAGGCGCGCCTTTCTCTGGACTGGGGACGAAAACTGCAATGGTGGGCAGTGCAAGGTTGCCTGGACCGACGTCTGCACCCCCAAAAAACTTGGTGGCCTGGGCGTCCTTTCTATTCAAGCCCAAAACTCCGCTCTCCTCACTAAGTTCCTCACAAAGCTGCACTCTGACTCCTCTGCTCCGTGGGCTGCCTGGTTCCGGCGTCAATATGGCTGGAATGGGCAACACGACATGGGGGACCAACACTATCTAGACACTCCTGTCTGGAAGGACATCCTCGCCGGCATGGACAAGTTTCGCGCCATCTCTCGAGTGACCATTGGAAATGGGCACTCAACTGCTTTTTGGTTTGATCTTTGGTTGGGCAACTCGCCGCTCCATGCCCGCTTCCCTATTCTGTTTTCCCACTCTGCCCGCCTCAACGTCAATGTCGCCTCTGTCCTCCCGCATGGCCTAGCTTGCTTCCTGGTCCCCCGCCTCTCTGAAGCTGCCACAGCTGAGCTTCGAGACCTTTCTGTTGAGCTTCGCTCGGTACGTCTGACCCTCAGCAACCCGGATATTAGAGTCTGCCGTCTCACGAACAAACCGCTTTCAAACAAAAACCTCTATGCCTCTACTTTCAGCCATCTGCAGGTCGATGATGTGGCGACCAAAATTTGGAGGAGTGCTGCCCCCCTTAAGTGCAGGATCTTCTGCTGGCTGGCTCGGAGAAAGCGTCTTCCAACCAATGAGCGGCGCTTCAGGCACCACCTTACCAACTCTGCCTCCTGCCTCGCCTGTCCTCTGGATGAAGACGTGGATCACCTCCTTCTGCTCTGCCCCCGCGCCAGGCAGGTCTGGCGCCATTTCTACCAAGGCTTCGACGACATGCACTTCAACACCTTTGACGATCTTTGGCTCTTGCACTGCCGCACCTACGAAGACACTACTATCAACACCGCCATCGCCTGGACCATTTGGAAGCGAAGGAATGCACTGGCCTTTAACGGACTCGATGAAGATCTTCTCACGGCTGTTCGACGATGTATCGAAGATATTAGACTTTGGGCATACCGATGTCACACTCCTTCCTCTACCTCTCTTCTTAATAACTGGTGTAACGGACATGACCCCCCCCTGAGCTTCTTTCTTTTTTCTATCTCGCTGCCCTCCAAAATATTTGTAACAGACCTTGTATGCTTGGTATGATGATATAAAGTGTTCAGGCTGGCGTAAGCCCGCCGTAGTCCAGGTCAAAAAAAAAAAAAGAGAGGAGGACGTTGTGGAGGTGGATGGGTTTAGTGGTGGTGGGAATGGCTAGGTGGCCGGAGTGCGAGACCGGCATCGTGGAGCCGTTGCCAACAACAATGCAAGAATGAGAGGGAGCGAGAGCAGAGAGCATACCAGAGGAACGCGACATGTGCGACGAGGTGCCGGTGTCGATGTACCATTCGGCGTTGGGAGGAGCAGGGGTGTGCTGCTGCTGGAGGCTCATGTTGTTGAAGACAGATATGGCAATGCACCTTACGTGCTTCACATTGCATTGATCAGCTTATATAGCTTTACATGTACATCGTGTGCAGGAGCAGTTGAGCTCAAGGTGTACAGGGACGTGTGATCGTGGAGTTACACGAGAGGACCAAGTCAGCTATCACCTGGACTGATCACGCTATCAGATATTTTTTCTATCAACTTGGTCAAACTTCAAAAAGTATATGTTGAAAGGAAGAGCCCATAATCTTGATATTCACTGTGTAAACCAAACTATATGAATTTCATTCAGTTATGTAACATGTTATATGCATTTGACTAAGCTTTATATGTATATTTTGAGAAGCGTGTCAATGTCCGAAAAATATGAACTCTTTTGTAAGCTTGCAGTAGCCGTCCAATGGCACTCCATCCAACAGTTGAGGAATTTCTCCCCATCAATGAACCTCCGAAGTTTCTCTTACTTCTCGGAGGATTTAAGCTCAGAGGATGTTTAAGTTCCGGAAAACAACATAGAGAAATTCGATACAGACTGTGTAAATCCCAAAGCCCGGCGGCCCATCTCCCTTCGTCTTCTTCTCCTCCACCAAGAAATCCCAAATCTCGTCTCAAAAATACAGAAGAAAAAAAAGTTCCTCTACTCTCCGAATCCGCGAAAGGATCACTGGTAAACCCTCGCTTCAACCCCGGCGAGGCTACAGAGAGCAAGCAGGATCCGCGGAGATGCCTATGGCTTCTCCGGCGGTGGGGTGGCTGCAGGCGGCGGCGCAGGACGCCGCCAACTCCTCCTCCTCCTCGCGCTCCGGCTCCGCTGCCTTCCCCGACCAGGTCCTCGTGTCCAGGGCTGCGGGGTATGCTCAACCTCCTCCTTCCCCTCATCCTTTGATTCGATCGGTTCTCTCTGTCTGAAATTGCTTCCTCGGGGGTCGATTAAGATGTTTATGCTGTGCAATGTAGCAGTAACTGTCATCCGAGCTGAGTCATTGCGGTGTATATACTACCTCCATCCAAAGGAATAAGGTGCATGCGTATTCCAAGATGAACTTTGACTATAAAAATTGAGCAACAAAATTTTAATTATATTATATGTAATTAGTATCGTTAGATTCGTATTAAAACGCACTTTCTAATGATGCTAATTTCATACGAACAATGTTTATATATTAAAAGTAATTCTTGGTCAAACAAAAATACGTAAAACAAGGACGCCTTATTCCTTGAATCGGAGGGAGTATGTATTAATGAAGATTAGGCACGGCCGCATGGGTTAAAGCTTCAGTAAATGGTGTAGGTGGCACGACTAAGAAGGTGTGAGTATCTTAGGGTCTGTAACTTAATCCATATACTGGTCCCCTGGTGAAATTAGCACTAGTAGAAACAAGGGCTTTGGTTTTTTTGCTCCAAAGAGCTTTAGCACCGGATTTGGCACGAACCGGTGCTAAAGGGGGTCATTAGCACCGGTTCGTGCGGTCTGGACGTCCAGGGGACCAGCGGCGGCATTAGCACCGGTTCGTGCCATACCTTTAGCACCGGTTCGTCGAACCGGTGCTAAAGGTTTGTCGCGAGGCACGTGGCAGCCGCGAAACCTGTCATGAACCGGTGCTAAAGGTACCTCATTAGCACCGGTGTTACGAACCGGTGCTAAAGCTCCCTTTGCCCTATATATTCAGCTCACCCCCAACCAGCCCCCTCACTTCATTTTTTTTGGTGGAAGGTGTGTGGGTTGAGTGCTTGCTTGCTTTTCTTTGCCATGCACATGAGGTGCTCGATGAAATGTCTGAGAGAATGATGCCGTTTGATTTCACACAAAACAATAATGATATGAGATGCCGAAGTGACACTTAACCTTTCGTCTCTTTCTTTCCTCCTCGATCAAGGTTAAGCAACTTTACCCTTTCATTTGTACGGTGGTAATTTCCACTATTTATATATATTATGATGTTTTGGATGGTTTTTTTGATAAACTTAATTATTTGATGTAGATGAACCGGCGGCAATGGATGTACGTTGACCGACGCCTACCCGAGTTCACTTCGGGCCTGGAAGATTTTATCCCTGTGGCTACGGAAAACCCACAGGCGGATGGTTTTATATGTTGTCCATGTGTTAGTTGCCGGAACTTGAAGCAATACCTTGAATGGCAAGACATTCACTCCCACCTGCTTTGGAAATATTTCATGCCCAGCTATAATTGTTGGACCAAGCATGCAGAAAGAGGGGTTATGATGGAAGACAACGAAGAAGAAGAAGAGGATGATGATATGTACCCTAACTACGGTGATACTGTAACAGGGCATGATGAAGATGAAGAGGCAGGAGGAGCTGAAGATGAAGAGGCAGGAGGAGGTGAAGATGAAGAGGCATCAGATGAGCCCGTTGATGATGATCTTCGTCGTGCCATCGCTGATGCACGCAGAGAAGCAGAAACCGAAAACGAGAAGCGAAAGTTAAAGGTCATGTTAGATGATCACAAAAAAAATTATACCCAAATTGCGAAGATGGCAACACAAAGCTCAGTGCCACACTGGAGTTGCAGCAATGGAAGGCAGAGGCTGGTATATGTGACAAGCCATTTGAGAAGTTACTGAAAATAATGAAGAGGAGGTTTCCAAAGGATAACGAATTGTCTGACAGTACGTACGAAGCAAAGAAGGTTCTCTGCCCTCTAGGATTAGAGATGTTGAAGATACATGCATGCATTAATGACTGCATCCTCTACCGCGCTGAGTACGAAAATTTGGAAAAATGTCCGGTATGCACTGCACTGCGGTATAAGATCAGGCCAGATGACCCTGGTGATGTTGAGGGTGAGCCCCCCAGGAAGAGGGTTCCTGCCAAGGTTATGTGGTATGCTCCTATAATACCACGGTTGAAACGTCTGTTCAGAAATAAAGAGCATGCTAGGTTGTTGCGATGGCACAAAGAAGACCGTAAGAAAGACGAGATGCTGAGACACCCCGCTGATGGGTCGCAGTGGAGGAAAATCGATAGAGTGTTCCCGGACTTTGCAGGTGATGCGAGGAACTTAAGGTTTGGTCTAAGTATAGATGGAATGAATCCTTTTGGGAGCAGAGCTGCAGTCATAGCACCTGGCCTGTAACTCTATGTATCTATAACCTTCCGCCTTGGTTGTGCATGAAGCGGAAGTTCATTATGATGCCAGTGCTCATCCAAGGCCCAAAGCAACCCGGCAACGACATTGATGTGTACCTACGGCCATTATTTGAATAACTCTTACGGTTGTGGGCCAAACCAGGTGTAAATGCATGGGATGAGCACAAACAGGAGTCATTTAACCTACGAGTGTTGCTTTTCGTAACCATCAATGATTGGCCTGCTCTTAGTAACCTTTCAGGACAGACAAACAAGGGATACAATGCATGCACGCACTGTTTAGATGAGACCGAAGGTGCATATTTGAATAAATGTAAGAAGGTTGTGTACCTGGGGCATCGTCGATTTCTTTCAAAGAGGCACCCCGTCAGAAAGAAAGGTAATCATTTCGGAGGTGAGGCAGATCACCGGGAGAAGCCTGAACTCCGTACCGGTGATGCTTTACTTGATATGGTCAAGGACATAAAAGTAATCTTTGGAAAGGGTACTGGCGGTCAATCTGTTCTGAATGACGTCGCTACCGGACACGCACCCATGTGGAAGAAAAAATCTATATTTTGGGAACTACCATATTGGAAAGTCCTAGAGGTCCGCTCTTCAATCGACGTGATGCACGTGACGAATAATCTTTGCGTGAACCTGCTAGGCTTCTTAGGTGTGTATGGGAAGACAAAAGATACACCAGAAGCAAGGGAGGACCAGTATCGTATGAAAGTCCCAAAAAACAAGCAAGAACAGAATTACAAGACGGATACAGGGAGTCGCTTAAGTCCTGCCAGCTATGCTCTTACCAAAGCAGAGAAGGAAAACTTTTTTGAAGTCCTTTACAGTATCAAAGGGAATTATAAATATGGCAGAGAAAAAATTACAAAACCTGAAGTCGCATGACTGCCACATTATTATGACGCAGTTGCTTCCGGTTGCACTGAGGGGGCTTCTGCCAGAAAATGTTCGAATACCCATTGTGAAGCTATGTGCATTCCTCAATGCAATATCTCATAAGGTAATCGATCCAGCTAGTCTGCCAAGGTTACAGAAGGATGTGGTGCAATGTCTTGCTAGTTTTGAGTTGGTGTTTCCACCATCTTTCTTCAATATTATGACGCATCCCCTGGTTCACCTTGTCGAAGAGATTGCCATCCTCGGTCATGTATTTCTACACAATATGTTCCCCTTCGAGAGGTTCATGGTGGTCTTAAAGAAATATGTTCATAACCGTGCTAGGCCAGAAGGAAGCATCTCCAAGGGCTATGGAACAGGGGAGGTCATTGAGTTATGTGTTGACTTTATTCCTGACCTTAAGTCGATTGGTGTTCCTGAATCGCGGCATGAGGGGAGACTAAGTGGAAAAGTCACGCTAGGAAGGAAATCAATGATATGTAGGGACGGGATTTTTTTCACTCAAGCACACTACACAATTCTACAAAGTTCCACCTTGGTGGCTCCGTATATCACTGAACACAAAAATATTGTACGCTCCCAACACCCGGGGCAGTCAGAAGACTGGATTACACATAAACATATGCAGACATTCGGCGGTTGGCTGCGAACACATCTCATTAATAACAACGATATTGGAGATCAGTTGTACTTGTTGGCCGGGTCACGATCTTCGACTGTAGTGACTTTCCAGGGGTACGAGATAAATGGAAATACCTTCTACACGATCGTCCAAGATAAAAAGAGCACCAACCAAAACAGTGGTGTCCGCATTGATGGAACAAACACTAACAGTGGGGAAAAGGACACATATTATGGTTACATAGAGGAGATATGGGAACTTGACTATGGACCTTCTTTTAAGATCCCTTTGTTTCGGTGCAAATGGGTCAAGTTGGATGGAAAAGGGGAAAATGGGTCCCATCGTCGACCCGGATATTCTCTGGTGGAGGTCGTGTGGGTCACGGTCGTTTCAGAGGGAGCCGGCCCCGCAGGAGGTGGTAGCTCAGCGCATTAGAGAGGAGGACGAGCACGTTCGCCGTTACATGTATGCGTTAGACACCATGTATAGGACCGGATGGTCAGTTATGCAGGGATCTCATATTAGCTATGATCATGTTATTGTTCCGTGGCTTTGGGTGTTCTGCCGGCGCGGCTCAGGACCCGGTCGGCGTTGTTGAGAGGTTCTACGGATGTATTAGGGTTAAATAAAAATAGACCCGATCGAGCTATATGTGTAACTCATATCTTTGATTATGTATTGAGCATTATCCTTAATTAGTACCTATATGTATGTGTAACTCTAATATTTGATTATGTATTGAGCATTATCTTTAATTACTGCTTCGTTGTGTTTATAGCATTATAATAACTTGTAAGTCTTTGCAGAAACTATGGAACGGGATCTAGAAAAGGAATACATTGTCGAGGACATTATCCGTGATGATGACGATATCACCTCTCTTTACCTGAACCAATCCAGCGAGGGAGACGAGCAAAACCGTGGAGACAGCTCCGATGAGGGAGATGAGCAAGACCACCGTGGAGATGGCTCCGGTGAGGGAGAAGGTGACGACTCCGATGAGGGAGAAGCTCACGGCGCCGAGGTGTATATATATTAATTAACCAAGCCTCCAGATTTATGCATATACATATATTAACGTTGTTTCTTCTTTTAGACCTCCCGATCAACAAACTCTACTGGCAGAACTAAACGAGGCGCGGCCAGAAAGATGGAAGACCATGAAAGGTGCACCATCACGGAAATCGCTGAAGATGGCGAACCGATTTCTCCCACGGCTCACACAAAAAAGTTTGTAAGTCAATGCGGAGTTATTGTTAGGGACACCATCCCGATCACCACTCAGGAATGGAAGAAACCTGCAAAGGAGGAAGGAGTTACTTATGTCGACACGAGATCCAAAAATCTGATGTTTAGGAAACTCCTGGTAAATTTCATCTTACCGGAGCCAACTGACTCTGAATGTGAGAATGACAGGCCAGACCCTTAGGACCCCGAGCTGAATATCGTACATCGAAGAGTCAAGAAGTGGGCTCTTAAGAAGATGGCAATAAAGTTCAACGACTACAAGAAGAAATTGGACAACATGTTTGTCAAGGAAAAAAAGACTCCGGATTTCAATGGCCCCTATGAGAAGATAAAAGACCACTGGGAGGAATTTGTGAAGTACAAGACATCGGAGAGGGCAAAGAAAAGGTCAGTCACCAATAAGAAAACTGCTGCCAAGAGCGGTTGGAAATTTGGCAAGAAAAAGCCCCAGCCTGAGCCCGAGCCGCCTATATCTAAGGAAAAAAAGTTGAAAATGCTGAAGTACCTTCATCAACCTGAGCCAAGTCTTTCATCGAACTATGACCGCTCTATTCGCAAGTCAACTGTGGTAGCAAAAGAGCGGTGGGAAAAAAGTAAGGTAGAAGGGAAACCAGTTCCCCAGCTTGGAACCCAGAAAAACTCGTGCCCCCCGCTCCAAGTGTATCCCGATGTCCTACAGTGCCTTGATCTGATGCTGGTAAAACTATACAAAGATGAGGCAGATGCGGCTGGTATGAGTATTCCTGGGTACTTAAGCCGCATCAAATTCATGAACACGGATGATGTTCAAATAGCATACCAGTACAAGTACGGGCAACCTCTTGTCAGAGCTGAGGAATTGCCTTACATATCAACACAACTGCGAAGACTGCATAAGTGGTACTTGGATGCATGTGAGGACGGTCAGAACTGGATCATGGTGGCAATCAAAGATGAGCACTACGGGTGAACTGACGTGATGAGCATCGAATTTTCTGAATTATTTCAGTTATTCAATCAAGACGCCCTCGACAAATCTCTGCTAAGTGCCTATTGTGTGTAAGTATTACTTATGTAATTAAGTCTCTCTACCGTGGCTCGTCCATTGCATGCATGCATATAACTATACTCTCATTATATTATGCAGAATGAAGATCCACGAATGCCGACATGGTCAAATCTATGATATTGGGTTCGTTGACCCATATACCGTGAATGAGTATACTGTCAACAACTCTCCCAAGGACACGGAGAATAACTTGGTATATGCCTTAAGGAAACACTCATACAAAAGGGAAATACTATTTCTTTACAACTTCGTGTGACTGTTACTGTCTTCACACATTAATTCTTTTTCGCTTACTCCATATGTTAAGTGTAATTGATGAGTTATGCATATATATGTCTGCATGTTTCACTATATCCTGCTAGTCATTGAACCTGACGTCGGAGTAGTAGAAGTCATGGAATCGAAAAGTAAACACCTTGCGGCGTGGGGGGACATGACTGATATCCTCCAGAGGGCTTGGAAACGGTTCACCAACAAGGCTCCGGGTTTGTGGAAAAAAGAGCTTCAAATAAAACCTGTACCGGTAAGTACTACTAGCTAGGCCGCGCATTTCTTTGATTCTAGTTTCAATACCATTATTACCATCCTTGATTATATTATTTTGGTTGAACTTTGTTATCGTAAAGTGCTTGAGGCAAGAGGACGGGAATAATTTATGCGGATTCTACGTTTGCGAGTTCATTCCCAGACTTGCCACCAGGGGGCCAAAATTTTAGATCAACTTGAAGTACGTAAACAACATTCATGACTTTATTTTATCACCTTGTGCTTCATTCACATACATACACACATATATATATATATATATATATATATATATATATATATATATATATATATATATATATATATATATACTGACCACCGTACCTTCTTGAAATTATTAGATCCAACGGTTGCGGAACGGTCTTCTAGCAACCGAGCGTGTACGAGCAATTCAAGAAGAACTGGCGGGATTCTTACTTGAGCAAGTCATAGCTCTAGACGGAGCATACTATGTGCCCCCCCTCCAATATTGAATGGAAATTATTTTGAAAGTTGATGTAGACATATATATATGCATGAATGTGTGTCACTTCGATCGATATATGTAATATAATGGTTTCCTCCCGAGCGCTCCTCTACGGGCCACGTGGTGCACATTTAGCACCAGTTCGCAACTGAACCGGTGCTAAAGGTGGGGGGCATTTGCACCGGATGCGTTGCACCGGTTGGGCATCCGGTGAATATGGCCCTTACCAACCGGTGCAAATGCCCCTTTTTCCACTAGTGTAGGGCCCAAAATCCGTGGTAGGACATACTTGACTAGTTGAAGTTGCTTGGTCTTCCTCGATCTGGGATTTACAACTAGCTCCATGTTTCTCAAGCTTGAAAACCAGAGTAGAGGCTGTGGTTTTCACCGACTTTCATCCTATTTTCTAGATTTAGACCGCAATCGTAAGTTTATTTTCCATGTAAACCTATAACAACAGAATTGAGGTTTGTTTATGCTCCTTTTAACTGGCATCAATTTTGTAATCTGGATTGTAGGTAGCCGGGTAATGTCTCTGTCTACTTGTGACTAACATACATTTGATATTTTGCTGTATTCCAGCCGGGTCGTGTCTCTGTCGACTTGCACCAAGGTTGGCGCAATCAGCTTCGTGGTCGGCGTCGCGGTGGGCTTCACGCTGAAGAGAAGGCTGCGCCAGTGGGCTGCCAGGCTGCTCAAGAGGATCAAGGACGACAACTAGCTAGCTACCTAGTGCGATGTCTCCCAAAGTTTGTCCGCAAGCGTGCTTAGTTACTCTCTAGCCCCAATGTCAATGGGTACAGGACCTATGTTCACTGGTGGAAAAAAGGGCTTTGGTCGCGGTTGGCAACTGCCATTAGTCGCGGTGGCGCAACCGCGACCAAAGCTGCGCGACTAAAGGCCCCCCCCTTTAGTCGCGGTTCCTTACGAACCGCGACTAAAGGCCCGTCCACGTGGGCCGCAGGCGAGCGCCAGGGCGGAGGACCTTTAGTCGCGGTTCTTCTGGCCAGCCGCGACTAAAGGCCTCCGCAGGGTTTAGGGTTTTAGCCCCCCTCCCCCTAAATCTGGTTTCTTTTTAATTTGTATTATTTTATTTCTTTTGGGTTTTAATTCTGAAGGAGTTTCACATATTTAGGCCAACCGCGACTAAAGGCCTCCGCAGGGTTTAGGGTTTTAGCCCCCCTCCCCCTAAATCTGGTTTCTTTTTAATTTGTATTATTTTATTTCTTTTGGGTTTTAATTTTGAAGGAGTTTCACATATTCTACGGTACTGTATACATACATGCATATGAATGTACAATTTCAAACAAATTTGAAATTAGAACCAAAAAGAATTCAAGAGGAATATACAATATATATTCAATATCGGATCACCATATACAATATATATTCAATATCGGATGACCATATACAATTTTGAACAAGTTAGTTACAAATTCTGGTGCATATAAAGTTCTACGTCATCGTAATAGTGTTCTCCTCTAGGATCGATGACTTCCCTCGCCAACCATCCAGCTAGTTCCTCTTGAAGTGGTCGGAAGCGAGCTTCTGGACTAAGCGTCTTCCGGAGGTTATTCCTCAGGATGTTGTTCTCACACGTCTGGTCCCGCTCATTGCAGTATCTCCGGATCCTCTCACAAACATAGTATCCACATAGATTGGTCCCCGGTGGCTGAGTATCCCCAGTCGTCCGCACTGCCATTTTAAAAGATAGCTCTTTTTTGAATTCACCGACCTTGGTATCTACGAACCGTCTCCAAACCCTACGAGGCAAAGAAAATTAAATAAACAAGAGAGTTATTAATTAGTTACTTGATATTAGGAAATGATGAACGAAATAGGCCGATCGATATAGAGCGCAAATGAATGAAAATAATTACTTTTGCAACATTTTTCTCATGTCGCCCCAAAGCGCCGGATCCATATTCAGAGAGTCGTGGACGAGAACTGAGGAGGTCTGAACTTTAATTACCATAAGAATCTAGTGGAACCTGCGGACACGATACATGCACAGTCATGCATAACTCATCGATTAGCCACATACCATGCATGGAGTAAACAAAAGAGAATGTGCTCAAGACAGAAACACTCACCCAAAATGGTAAGGAAATAGAATATCACTTTTCTGTTGCTGTTTTCTAATAAACCGCCACAGGTCATCCTCCACGTCGGCGGGGTGGTGTTCTAACACATGTGAATTAACGATGTGTGGGTCAATGAACCCAACATCATGGATGTTCCTTATTCGCATTTCCCGCTTCTTCATTCTGCATAATAGCGTACACAACAAGATAGTTAGGACAGTGCAGGCAATGAACGAGATGGGGTAGAAATTAATAAATCACTTACAGAACGTAGCAACTGATGATAGATTTGTCGAGGTCGCGCAGATTGAACAGCTGGAACAATTCACTCAGAGGAATTTGTACCCAGTAATGTTTGAAGTGATGCTCATATCTAACTTCCGCATAGATATAGTCTTTGGCGTTTTTATGTTTTATGTAACCCTTGTACCAATTTAGCAGACCTAGCATTTGTCGAGGTAGATCCCCTTCTGCGCAGGCTCGACGAGAGGGCCATTCTTCACATATGTAAATACTACGTCCTACATTGGCGCCTCATCAAGTCATAGCATTGCACGAAGAGTGATACCTAACTCGGCCGCTTGTTCTCTGGCACTCGTTACAGTCAATCCATGTGCTGCCGCAGCTGCTACGATATCGGGGGCATCCGGATCGGCGGCTTGCACTATGAGCGGGGCGATCGATTGTTTACTTTGTTCCCCGAGCTGGGCAACTTCTTTCCCCCTTTCTAATTTTGACTCGGCCTCGTCCTTCACGGCTTTCTTCTCCGCCAACTCTTTCCTGTTCTTGAACGCGAGTGCTTGCCTACGAAGTTCACGTAAATAGTCGTCAGGCAGATTCTTCGCGGCTTGGGACGGTGTGTTCAAAAATGACTTAGCCCACTGCTTTTCCTTGTCAGAATATACTGGCTTGGGCTCGCCCTCTATTTTCCTCTTGACGCTCGCCTTCCATTTCTCTAAATCAGCAGCCGCGCCGCCTCGACTTCCTCGGCACTACTTTCCCAAGGCCTCGTGGGGAGAGGCTTGATGATACCTCCGGTACCTTTGTTTTCTTAGGTACGTAAGGGTCCGGGTTAATAACCCAGGACTGCTTACGCTTCTTCGCCGGAGGTGGATTGGGGCGGTACCGGTGTCGATCACCCGCCGGACGAGGACTGGGGGGCGGCGGCGTGGGCTGACGTGAATGAGGTGTATTAGGTGAAGCACCACCGCCACCGTCACCGCCACCGCCACCGTCACCGCCACCGCCACCGCCACCGTCACCGCCACCGCCACCACCACCACCGTACGGGGGTGGACTTGTTGGCGCCTCGCCTGGAAACTTGATAAATTTCTTCTGCCATAGAATGAACTGGCGCTTGACATCTCCAAGTCTTTTCACCCCTTCAGGTGTAGCAATGTCAATGTCCAGGTTCTCAAACCCTTGGACTATCTCCTCCACCGTCACACGAGCATAGCCATCTTGAATGGGGTTGTTGTGGTGGAGTGCTCCAGTTGGAAAAGCTCTGCCGTTGGGTACCTGCATGGTCATGTTCCCGATAGGATAATACAGATGACATGCTTTCATCTCCTTTATATCGTCCACGGGGTAGCGAGGAGGCTCCGGTGCAGTAATTTCGACCACCGAGGCTCCGGTGCAGTAATTTCTATCGTCGGTGCACCAGCCGGTGAGGCCTCCGTGGAAGCCACGCTGCTTCTTCTCTGCTGGCTTCCGAGATCCATTGGATGATCTTCAGCATGCTGCGCCCGAGCTGCATCTCTTTCGGCGACTAGTACACTCACGGTTTTCTTCATCACATCCATTTCCGTTACCAACTTCGCCACAACATCTGCATCCCGATCCATCTTTCTCTTACGGCTTCTGTAACCGTACGGGTCATCGTTCCGGGGGAACCCTATTTTCCACGGAATGGGCCCCATGCCTCGTATACGTCCTCCGTGTTCAGGATTCCCGAGGGCTTTTGTCAGGGCGTCGTTCTCTCTGTTGAACCTGATCCTCCCCTCTTGAGCCTCCCTCATTGCCTCAATAAGCTTTTGGGTGGGTGTAATTATTTTGCCCTGATAAACACACTCCCCTGTCTCCGGGTTCAGCGATCCCCCATGCCCGTACCACCAGCTTTTGGCCCTTGGGTCCCATCCCTCCGTGCACAGACGGATTCCTCGCGCCCTCAGCTCGTTCTCCATCTTCTCCCACTTAGGCTGCCAAAAGCGATACCCTCCTGGCCCCATTTTATGATTGTACTCCTTCTTAGCCGCATTTTCCTTATTTTTTCGATAGTTCAAGGAACTGCTCCGATTTCTTTTGCTTCACAAATTCTGGCCAATCATGTTGCAGTTTCTCATATTGTCCTTTGAAATCCGGAGTCTTGCCCTGGTTGACAAAGTCATGGGCTAGATTTTGCTTGTATTTCCGGAATGCGTTGGCCATCCTAGAAAGAGCGAACTGTTTGACTAGCTTGCGCCTCTTCTTGTTTTCCGCAATCTTGTTACCCTCCTCATCGTATTTGCGGTATTCCGGAGGTAGAACGAAATGTTCCATAAGCTTGTTGAAGCAATCTTTTTTTTCTCTTATCGACAAAAGTGAAACCAACACGTGCCTTCTTTGGCTCATTCCACTCTGGCGGGTGATCGAGACGTTGTCTCTAACAACGGCTCCGCATTGGCTGACAAACTTGGTGGCGTTCTTGCTGGGCTCCAGCGGCCTGCCGGTTTCTTCGTCGACAACATCGATGGTGCATGTTTCTCCTGCTTTCATCGTCTTGGTTGCGCCACGCTTTGACGACGTACTCGATTTTTTCGACGATCCGGCCGAGGGCTAAAATAAGAAAGAGAGTCGCGCGCGTTAGTACACACACATTTATTCAAATCAGTTAGTTGTATCACCAGACGCTCAATATGTATATATATATATATACCTCGGCGCCGGAGGTGGTTGCTACTTCCAATTGAAGATCGTCGTTTATCGACGTTTCTTCGGCATCATCTGCTGGCTGTCGGCGCCCTTCATCTTCACACTCAAGGTTCTGATAAGAAGAGATATCATCTTCTTCTTCTCCGGTCGGCACATATGGAATATCGCCTTTTATGATGCCGAACATATGGTCTTCAGCGTCCGGATCATAGTTGTCCGAGAATCGGGTCAGCTCTATCGTCCGCCATATGTCAGTCCTGAAAACATGTAGTCAAAACAAATTAATTAAGTGAAGAAGGGGTGGTGGCGGTGGCAAAAGGGCGGTGGCAAAAAGGAGGGGCCGGCGAGCTGGAAGGGGTTGGGAGAGGGTGTCGCGGAAGAGCGCGAGACGGGGCGGTAGACGACGGCGTCACGGAGAGGGAGGCGTATGCGGAGGGGGCGACGAGGGGCTCGCTCCCCCCTCAGTATACGCGCGCGGTGGCGGTGGTGAAAGGGCGGTGGCGAAAGGGCGGTGGCGGTGCCGAGGACACATAACCCTCGCGCGGTGGTTAAGTTATGTGTCCTCGGCGCCCTAGTGCGTGTGTGTGGCACGCCGTCCTAATGCGTGTGTGTGGCGCGCGCCCGCCGGCCTTCGGGCCTCCGTCTCCCTAGATCTAGTACGTTTTATTAAGTCAAGATTTTAAGTCAAAATTATTAAGTCAAAAAAAGTCAAAATTTTAAGTCTCAAATTACAAGTCTTCTTTTAGTTTTTTAAGTCTCAAAATTTTAACTCTCAATTATTTAGTTAATTTTAAGTCTCAAATTTTAAGTCTAAAATTTTAAGTCTCAAATTTTTAAGTCTCAAATTTTATGTCTTCTTGTAGTTTTTTAAGTCTCAAATTATAAGTCTCAATTTTTAGTTAATTTTAATTTGAAATTAACAAAAACTAAAACTAAAAAAAAAGAAAAAAAATTGGCGGGCCGGCCGGTATGCGCAGCGCCTGGCGCCCTCATCGTGGCCGGCGCGCCTCTCTCGGCCGGCGGCGCGCCTCTCTCGGCGGTGGCGCGCGCGGGGGCCAACGCCTCTCTCTCCAGCGGCGGCGCGCCGGGGTACGTGCGCGGCGGCGGCTGCGGCGACACCTGCGCTGGGCGCGGGCGGCGGCGGCGGGCGGTTTGGATCCTTACGGGCTACGGCGAGCTGGTGGCGGCGGTCGATGGCGCGCGGTGGCGGCGGTCGATGGTGCGCGGCGGGTGGCGGCGGTCGATGGCGCGCGGCGGCGTCTGCGTCGAGGAGGCGTCGGCGGCGTCGCCGAGCGCGCGCAGCGAAGATCGTCTCTCGATGAACGGGCGGAGGAAGAAGGAAGCGGCGCGGCCGTTCGACGCGCGATATTTATAGCGGATGACCTTTAGTCGCGGTTGGGGTCACCAACCGCGACTAAAACTACCCTTTAGTCGCGGTTGGTGACCCCAACCGCGACTAAAGCCTTTTTCGCCCCATTTGAGGTTCCCGCGGAAAATGACCTTTAGTCGCGGGTGGGCGGGCCAAACGCGACGAAAGGGTTTTTTTGAAAATATTTAATTTAATAAATTTTTTTAATAAATATAATATATCAAAAAATTCATAAAAATAAAACTAATTCAATTCAAAATTTTAAAAATACATATAATATATCAAAAAATTCATAAAAATAAAACTAATTCAATTCAAAATTTTAAAAATACATATAATATATCAATAAATTCAGAAAAATAAAACTAATTCAATTCAAAATGTTAAAAATACAAATAATATATCAATAAATTCAGAAGAAAAAACTAATTCAAATAAAACTAATTCATTTCAATATGTTAAAAATACAAATAATATATCAAAAAACTAAGAAAAATAAAACTAATTCAATTCAAAATGTTTAAAATACATATAATATATCAAAAAATTCATAAAAATAAAACTAATTCAATTCAAAATCTTAAAAATACAAATAATATATCAAAAAATTCATAAAAATAAAACTAATTCAATTCAAAATCTTAAAATACAAATAATATATCAAAAAATTCAGAAAAATAAAACTAATTCAATTCAAAATTTTAAAACCCCTCTTCCCGCCTCTTTCCGCCGACCCCTCTTCCCTCCTCGTCTTCCCGCCATTTCTTCCCTGTCTTCCCGCCTCTTTCTTCCCGCCAATTGTTTCCCGCCAATTTCTTCCGGCCTCTTTCTTCCCGCCAATTTTTCCCGCCAATTTCTTCCCGCCACTTTCTCCCCGCCTCTTTCTTCCCGCGTCTGTCTTCCCGCTCCCATTTTTCCCGCCATTTGTCGGTACATATAGGTAGCCCGCCTTGGCCAGCATCACATCTCTACAATCTCTCATCACTCTCTCATGGCTTCCACCGCACCCACTCTAACCTACCAAACAGTGGAGGAGCTTTGCGCCTCGAACTACCCTTGCCCTCAGGGCTACCGCGTCCCTGCCGGCTGGAGCCTAAGCGCCGGCGGCGTGCCGGTCCCTCCCGTCCCTCAGGGTACTGCGCGCCGGGCGGCCATTACGAACCACTACTACCTCGACCTCACGCCGGAGCAGCGGATGAATCCCCGTTGGCATCCCGATAACCAGCATACTTGGGACGCCTTCTTCATCAATCGGCGTGAGAGGGCGCTCGCCAGGTATGAGGAGGACGGTCTGCCTCCTGGAAACTTCCACGAGGCCGGCCGTCGGCTATGGTGGTACGGCCGGACTCTGCAGAGCGTCATGGACTACATCACGGCCGGCGATATCCCCCGCCTGCGCTACCCTCAGTTTGAGCCACGAGCGCCGCCCGACGACAGCGACGACAAAGAGCGACGACGATGCCGGCAACTTAGAAGGCGACGACTACCAAAAGTACAACGGCGGCGGCTATGAAGACTACGAGTATGCATATTATACGCCTAGGCAGGAGTATGACTAAATCACTCCAAATTTCATGTATGCGGGAGTATGACTTAGTCACTCCAATTTTCCTGTATGAAGGAGTATGACTTAGTCACTCCAAATTTCATGTATGCATGCAGGAGTATGACTTAGTCACTCCAAATTTCATGTATCATCAGTGCTATCTCGAGTCAATTGAATCATTCGAAAATGGACACCAAACACATCACGGGTAATATAATTCACATGATTCATTCAACAAAGTTTGGTACAATAAATTATTACACATCATTTCTTCCCTTGTGTCCCTGCTTGCTTACGATTGTGCCGTATCCATGGAGCATCCTCATCATTTAACTTAATGCTTGGGTCGGTGTTCACTTTGAAGGGCGGAATTTCAGCAAACATATTATAATCTTCTGACATGTCTGTCTTGTCCTCCACTCCCACGATGTTTCTTTTCCCCGAAAGAACAATGTGGCGCTTTGAATCATCGCATGATGTACTGATCGTTTTCTTATCTTTCCGTTTCCTCGATTTGCTACTCATGTCCTTCACATAGAAAACCTGAGCGACATCTTTCGCTAGGACGAATGGTTCGTCAAGATAACCAAGATTGTTGAAATCCACCATTGTCATTCCGTATTGCTGGTCCACCTTTACCCCACCTCTGTTAGCTTGAACCATTTGCACCGAACAAAGGGACCCTAAAGGAGGGTCCATAGTCAAGTTCCCATATCTCCTCTATGTAACCATAATATGTGACCTTTTGCCCATTCTCGGTTGCTGCATCAAAGCGGACACCACTGTTTTGGTTGGTGCTCTTTTTATCTTGGGCGATCGTGTAAAATGTATTCCCATTTATCTCGTACCCTTGGAAAGTCGTTATAGTCGAAGATGGTGTCTTGGCCAACATGTACAGCTGATCTACAACCTTATTGTCACTCATTAAATGTTTTCTCAACCAAGCGCCGAAAGTCTCCATGTGGGCCTTCCTAATCCAGGATTCAGGCTTCCTGGGGTTGTCCGAGCGTAAAATATTCTTGTGTTTCTCAAAGTACGGAGCAACCAAGCTGGAATTGGTCAGAAGCGTGTGGTGTGCTTCGATCAGAGAATGGCCGTCCATACATATCATTGATTTCCTTCCGATCGTGCCTTTTCCACTTAGTCTCCCCTCGTGCCGCGATTGAGGAAGACCAATCGGCTTAAGGTCAGGAACAAAGTCAACACAAAACTCAATTACCTCCTCATTTCCATAGCCCTTGGCGATGCTTCCTTCTGGCCTAGCACGGTTACGAACATATTTCTTTAATACTCCCATGAACCTCTCGAAGGGGAACATATTGTGTAGAAATACAGGACCGAGAATGGAAATCTCATCGACTAGGTGAACCAGGAGGTGCGTCATAATATTGAAGAAGGATGGCGGGAACACCAACTCGAAACTGACAAGACATTGGATCACATCGTTCAGAATCGTGGTAGAACTTCGGATTGATTACCTTCGAGAGATTGCATTGAGGAATGCACATAGCTTCACAATGGGCGATCGAACATTTTCCGGCAGGAGCCCCCTCAAAGCAATCGGAAGCAATTGCGTCATAATCACGTGGCAGTCGTGAGACTTCAGGTTTTGGAACTTTTTCTCCGCCATGTTTATTATTCCCTTTATATTGGACGAGAATCCTGACGGGACCTTCATACTGCTCAGGCATTCAAAAAAGATGACCTTCTCTTCTTTGGTCAGAGCGTAGCTGGCACGACCTTGAAACCGTTCCGGATGCCGGTCATCAGGGTCTTTCAAACTTTGCTGGTCCTGCCGTGCTTCCTTTGTATCATTTGACTTCCCATACACGCCCAAGAAGCTTAGGATGTTCACGCAAATATTCTTCGTAACGTGCATCACGTCGATTGCAGAGCGGACTTCTAGGACTTTCCAATATTCTAGCTCCCAGAATATAGATTTCTTCTTCCACATGGCTACGTGCCCGTCAGCTCCCTTCGGAACTGATTGTCCGCCAGGACCCTTTCCAAAGATGACTTTCAAACCCTTGACCATATCAAATACCTCAGCACCAGTGTGTTCCGCAGGCTTCGGCCGGTGATCTGCCTTGCCGTTGTAATGCTTGCCTTTCTTTCTTACTGGATGACCTTTCGGAAGAAATCGACGATGCCCAAGGTACACGTTCTTCTTACAATTTGGCAAATGTACACTTTCAGTCTCATGTAAGCAGTGCGTGCATGCATTGTATCCCTTATTTGACAGTCCCGAAAGGTTACTAAGAGCAGGCCAATCGTTGATGGTTACGAAAAGCAACGCTCGTAGGTCAAATTCCTCTTCTTTGTGCTCATCCCACACACGGACACCAGGTCTGCCCCACAGCTGTAAAAGTTCATCAACTAATGGCCTTAGGTACACATCGATGTCGTTGCCGGGTTGCTTCGGACCTTGGATGAGCACTGGCATCATAATGAACTTCCGCTTCATGCACAACCAAGGAGGAAGGTTGTAGATGCATAGAGTCACGGGCCAGGTACTATGGCTGGAGCTCTGCTCGCCAAAAGGATTCATGCCATCCGTACTTAGACCAAATCTTATGTTCCTTGCGTCAGCTGCAAAATCTTTGAACTCTCTGTCGATCTTTCTCCATTGCGTTCCATCTGCGGGGTGTCTCAACTCCCGTCCGACTTACGGTCCTCTTTGTGCCATCGCAACAACTTGGCATGCTCTTTGTTCCTGAACAGACGTTTCAACCGTGGTATTATAGGAGCATACCACATCACCTTAGCGGGAACCCTCTTCCTTGGTTTTTTGGCCCTCAACATCGTCACCAGGGTCATCGCCTCTGATCTTATAACGCAATGCGGTGCATCTTGGGCATTCATTCAAATTCTCGTATTCACCGCGGTAGAGGATGCGATCGTTGATGCATGCATGTATCTTCGAACCTCTAAACCTAGAGGGCAGACAACCTTCTTTGCTTCGTACGTAGTGGCGGGCAACTCGTTATTCTTTGGAAACATATTCTTCAACATTTTCAGCAAGTTTTCAAATGCCGAGTCAGCTACACCTGCCTGTGCCTTCCATCTCAGCAAATCCAGTGTGCAGCCCAGCTTTTTCAGACCATCATCGCATCCGGGGTACAGCGCCTTCCTGTGATCCTCTAACATGCGATCCAAATTCTCCCTCTCTTTTTCAGTTTCGCAGCCGTCTCCGTGCATCAGCAATGGTCCGACCAAGATCATCAACGGGATCATCACGTGCCTCTTCTTCACCTTCCCCTTCACCTTCCCCTTCACCTTCAAAGCATCCTCCATGAAAGTATCACCGAAATGAGCAAGATAGCTTTCATCGATGAAATCATCCCCTTCTTCATCTTCTTCCATTATAACCCCTCTTTCTCCATGCTTGGTCCAACAATTATAGCTTGGCATGAAACCGTGCCGAAGCAGGTGCATGTGAACATCTCTTGAGGAAGAGTAACCCTTCTGATTCTTACATTTAACACATGGACAGATAACAAAACCCTCCTGCTTGTTCGCATTAGCCACTACGAGGAAATCTTTCAAACCCGCACTGAACTCGCCGGAGAGTCGGTTACCGTACATCCATTGTCGATTCATCTGCATTATTATAATATAAAATATATAATTAACCATCATGCATTTGTTAAACTAACTAGCTACAAACAATATAAATTAAACAATGAACTACACACACATGCACATTTTATCAACGACACATCAAAGGTTCAAGTTGCTAACCGCGATCGAGGAGGAAAAAATAAATGAGAAAGCTCAAGTGTGGCTCCAACACTTCATATCATGTTTGTTTCATGCTCTTGGGGCATTTCATCAAACACCTTATGTGCATAAGAGGAACCAAAAGCAAACCTAACACCCACTTGTGAGCTTGTGAAGAGAATGGCACCAAATGGCTAAGTGTTGGCTGCTGGATGGGTATATATAGGGGAGGGGCTTTAGTCCCGGTTGGCCTGGCCAACCGCGACTAAAGGCCTTCGGGCACCTTTAGTCGCGGTTGGCCTGGCCAACCGCGACTAAAGACCCCCCACGTGCACCGGCTGGCCACCGAGCGCCCTGGGCCCAGGCCTTTGGTCGCGGTTCTCCTCCCGAACCGCGACTAAAGGTACCATTTGTCGCGGATCCTGCAGCATCGCGACTTATGGGGCTCACCCGAAGCCTGTTTTTCCACCAGTGGTTATAGGCTATTGTGCTATGTGCAGACTCTGCCATACATGTCTTAGTGATCGTAACCATAATGTATGGTGCCGTTCTTCATGGATTGTTGAAAATGATGTGCTAATGTTGTTTGATTTAGTCTTGCTTGGCAGTTGGCTCCAATCCACCGGTTCAGGTAAGGCATCTGGTACAACCAAGAAAGAAAAAGTGAACCACCACCTTGAGTGCTTTTGCTGCAATGGTTTGGCTCCAAACCTTTGGTCTCTTTACTGGGCTCCTAGTCGATCGAATTGTCGCTTCATATTCCTAAGTGCGTGTGGGACCAATGCAGTTGAAAGTTTGACTTTGTTACAAGTTTTATTTGGGACCTAATTTGAGTAGCATGAGATGTAGGTACTCGTATTTAAGGGGAATGGGATTTTCAACTTATGATTTATCAACTATATGACTCATTTTTGCTCTCACATTAACTTTAACCATTCAAGATGCTTATGATAGGGGTAATGAGAGCTCAAAGCTACTAAGTACCATACCTTTTTAAAAGCTCTATAAAAATTGTTGATTCTTACTTCCTTCTTCAAAGGAACTTTCTTTTACTTTTATGTTGAGTCTTCATCTTCTTACTTTATGCACCACTAAGAGAGTATAGTTATCATTCTGAGTATAATGTGCATAGTTCCAAAATTTATTATTGATTAATTCATGATTATGATTATTGTTTGTTCTCAAATTATTTGTATCTAGTCACCCTCTAAATTTTAAAGGTTTCCTAGCATTTATGTTTTGCTACTTCATAAAGGACAAGCTGAACAAACACTTGCTTTCAATACATTATTAGTCATGATCTTTTCTTTGAGTTACTTCTATTGCTATAACATAGTTGCTAAGTTCTATTAAATTATATCTATCATGCCTATGTTTAGAGTACTTTGATCCTAGCTCACAATGCTTTTACAATAACTTAATCAGGATTGTGTTGGTTTCATGTCATCTCAAAAATTATTTTTATTATCACTTACCTACTCGAGGATGAGCAGGAGTTAAGCTTGGGGATGCTCATACGTTGCAAACGTATCTATAATTTTTGATGCTCCATCCTTGTTTTACACCAATTTCTATACGTTTCGTTCACACTTCGTGACACTTTTATGCATTTTTTGAAACTAACCTATTGACAAGATGACACAGTGCCAGTTCCTGTTTTTTACTATTTTTGATTTCAGAAAAGTTGTACAGGAAATATTCTCGGAATTGGACGAAACAAAATCCAAACCTCCTATTTTTTGCCAAACCAGCTCTTGGCGCGGGGCCTCCTGGCGCCCACCGACCTCGCCCTTCCTCCTATATAATGCATTCGATGGAAAAACCCTAAAACATCCAACCTCCGTCCACGAAAAGTTCCGTCGCGGCCACCATCTTTCAGACAAGTTTCGGGGGTCAGAAGTTCCTATTCCGGCACCCTACCGGGACGGGGATCGACCCCTAGAGCCATCTCCATCGACTCCACCGCCTCCACTTCTACTCCATGATGGTTCGTGAGTAGTTCCCCCCTGAACTACGGGTTCTTGGCTGTAGCTAGTTGGTACTCTCTCTCTCTCTCATGTACTTCAATACAATGATCTCATGAGCTGGCTTACATGATTGAGATCCATATGATGTAATCGGTGTTGTGTTTGTTGGGATCCGATAAATTGTGGAATTGTGATCAGATTATTCATCATATTATCATACTGCTGTTATTTAAGATCTTGCATGCTCTCCAGTACTTGTAGTTAGCCTGACCATGGCGTCGTCTCTCCCATGAAGCCAGAGTACTCCATCGTGAGCCTAGATGACCCATACATTCTCTGCTTCATGGTACACAAGAACATGTACCACACGGACGTCTACGGTGACCTTGGGACATGGATGATCGAGCTCGACACCAGCCGCATGGAACTGCGCTCCATCTGCGTCGACGATGACAGTTTCACCTTTGGTCCCCACTTCATCGCCTCCCCGATCTACCAATATCTGGACGCTTCATCCTGCAGGTGTGCCCCAGCCCGACGAAAGGACACTCGTCTCAAAGCTACGAACAAGCCATCAGAATTGCCAAGGGTAGTGGCTTCGCCTGAAGAGATGCTAGCGACACTGCTTGAGATACCCGACTTGGCGCGTGATGACATTCTGAAAGCGTATGGCGTTCTCGCTTGGGATGAGAGCCAGCTTAAGTTCAGGTCTCTCCTGGAGCGTCTGATGCACATGAGGAAGGATTATTGCTGCTTGATCGGAAAATTGTCTTGCTTTGATGAATAGACAGGTGTTGGTACGGAACTTGGTATGTTGACATAATATTTATTTTGACATCTCAATTCGCATTGTTTTGTCACACGGGATACCCGGATCGGAGTGTCCCCGATAGTTCCATATATGTGCAACTCCAAGTGTAGATGACTAGGTCCCGTGGACGTGGAGGTGGTACGGGGTAGGTGCCAATGATAAGCACCGCGTCGGGTGGCGTATACGAATTTCCAGGGGAAGAGCGGAAAGAAGAAGCGTCTAGCAATAGCTGTGTCATCACGTCAGCATAATTATAATCGTTAATCACTTTAGCCGTCTAGATTAAGATAAGCGGTATGGAGCCCCGTATTTGTTTTTCTGTTGCGAGTCAACGCGTGCCCCTTTCATACTACATGTACCACTAATCGCCCCACTAATCGCCTACATGCCTCCTTTCAAAATAAAAAAAAGACAGGTGCGGTTCATAGACAGGTGCGGTGCTCTTGCGAAGGGTGAAATAGTTTGGCTGGATAGTCATTTTCCACAGAGGATTATTTTTGTGTAAATCGCCCTAATATGAAAGTAGCACAACACTGCAACTACAATGATCGGAGTGAGGCAACTATAGTACCTGGAGTGCTAATAGTGCGGGCCGGTTTAAAGAGGCGTTTGCCAGTAGGGCAAGTTTTTTCAATAGTCTTCGAGAGGGCAGTAGTTTTTTCCCCTGCAGATGGTGGAGTATTTTCTTTATTTCTACGGTTGCTACAGAAGAAGGCAATAGTATTTTTAAGTATATTTTCAAAGCATTGCTACAGAAGAAGATAATATTTCTAGATAAAAGATCTAAGTGGTGAGCGGTGGAACAAGTATAGTTTTCTGAGGGTAAACCGTATTCTAATATGAATCATAACATCTTTAGTACCTTAACAAAATTGATACCATAAGATCTAACGTCTATGCTAATAATCATGAACATAACGCATGATCAGCTCCAAAGAAAAAATTATTCTGTAATATCGTTGCTAATTAAATATTTGAACAATACTTCGTCTATTAGTTTGGGTGAGATCAGTATAAAAAAGAGTTTACACGAGCAGTTTTTTTTAGAACACAGTACAACACAGATGCTCACAACACAACAGTTAAGTATCCCAACTGACATAAAATTCCCAATAAAATTTTAAATTAAAATTAATTTTAAATATATTTGAGGTATGTTACTAATATAGACATATTGTTTATTTAAAATAAAAATCTTATAGTATTATGATACTATGTTACAATTCTACCATATACACCGAAAAAAAAGATACTACCTACTATCCCAATATAAAAACCTTGATGACGGGGACATTAAGTGAAAACAAAAACACCGTCAACGGGAGAAACAAAAATGTCCGCCAGCCGGATTTATCCACCCAACCATACCCATCGCCCGCTCCCTCGTCGTCCTCATATAACACCATCTCCCTGATCATCGTCCTCGTCCTCGTGTATACTTCCTCCTCTTCCTGATCATCGATCACCATTCCTCTAAGCAGAGCAAATCCGCCTCCAAACGCTCCAGGCGCTGGCGGCCTCCAAGACGATCGAGAAAGCTTCTTGACCTCTGTTCCACTGAATTGGGCAAGGCGGGCCTTCTGCACGCTCTTCCTGACGCTCACTTTTTTTCTGGCGACCTCTGGTCAGTGATCTTGAACGGCTTCATCGATCTTCAGCTCGGCTATCTGCTGAGGGCGCTGCTGTTTTCCGAGAGACTTAAGTAGTTTGGAGAACCAGTCTTATACCCAATGAAAACTCTGTTTAACTCTGTTGATTTACTTGTTTTGCCAGGAACAAAGCATCCGCTGAGATCTGCTTTGCTGCTTTCTTCAGCAAGCATTCCTCCCGAGGATTTGGTGGTGAGCCGATCTGCTTTTGCAGACCCTATATTTTATTGCAGGAGTATTAATTTTGACTTCTCTTTCTTGTCGTTGGGCATTTTCAGCAAATCTAGTCAGTAGCTTGCTACGAGTGGATCCTGAATAACAGCAAGAAATTCACAATTGATGTTAGTATTCTGCTGATATAGATCAAGATCTGCCACCAGTTTCTAATTGGGTATTCCACTAGCACAACATTCAGTGCTAATTTGTCCATAGTCCAGAATTAAAAATAGACTCGTGGTTAGCACTTACTTGGCAATGTCACACCCCCAAAAAAAGAGATTGGTTCTCCTTCATTCTGTGAAATTAGCAACGGATGTATGTCACGGTTTAGATTAGCAGCAGCAAATTATGCAATTAGCTTACACGAGGAAGGGCGTTATTTGTTTTCGCAAATGAGGTATATGTCTCTTGTACCCACTCTCATGTCATATACCTCTTCCCACCCCACTGCATGCCTGACTCATCTTCTTGTCCCCAAGTTCAGCTCCCCACCTTGGCTATCTCCATGTTCAGCTCACCGGCGAATGATTTTCATCATCTTTCGGCGGTGAGCTCAGGTTCCTGCCCGGAGAAAAAGTCTTACCAACAAAAAAAAACCTCTGTTTTACACTGTTTTCTTCAGCGAGCACTCCTACCGGGGATTTGGTGGTGAGCGGATCTGCTTTCAGAGACTTATATTTTATTGCAGGTGTACTCATATGTTATTAATTTTTTTTTGTTGCGAGAAAAAATATGTTATTAATTTTGACTTCTATTGTTTAGTTTCAGAAAATCTTAGTCCTTAGCTTGCTTTGGATGGATCCTGAATAACAGCAAGAAATTCACGATGGATGTTACTTTTCTGCTGTTATAGATCAGATCTGCCACCAGTTTCTAATTGGGTATTCTACTAGCACAACATTCAGTGCTAATTTGTCCATAGTCTAGAAATAAAAATAGACTCGTAGTTAACACTTACTCGGCAATGTCACACCCAAATAAAAGGAGATTGGTTCTGCTTAAATCTGTGAAATTGGCAACGGATGCATGTCACAGTTTACATTATCAGCAGCAAATTATGCAATTAGTTTACAAGATGCAGGGTGTTATTTGTTTTCACAAATGAGGTATATGTCTCTTGTATCCAATCTCATGTCATATACCTCATCCCACCCCAGTGTATAAAAGCCTGACTCATCTTCATGTTCCGTTTGATCAAAGCTTCCTACTTGCGCAGAAAAACTCTCCACGATGGCCTCCTCCATATTCAACTCACGGGCGAGCAATTTTCCTGGGCTGTCGGCGGTGAGCTCGCCTTCCTGCCTGATGTTCAGAGAACCAGTCTCACCAACAACAACAAAAATATCAGTCTTACTCTGTTTTTTTCTTTGCGAGGGAAAAGGAAGCCTCACCTTTTTTTGGCGAGCACTCCTCCCCGGCGATCTCTTTGGCAGATTTCTCCGGCAGATTTGATGGTGAGAATTGTTTGCCCGTGCATTCTCATATTTTATTTATTTATAGTACTGATATGTTTATTAATTTTGACCTCGGTTGTTCTAGTCGTCCTGTATTTTGAGCACACTGAGTGTGTAGCATGCTGTGTGTGGATCCTGAATAACAACGAGAAATTGGGAATGCATGTTATGTTTCGGCTATTATAGATCAGATTATTAGCTGTACTGCCACCTGTTTCTAAATAAAGAATCTACTAGACCACTAGCACAATATGCAATAGTCAACACCTACACGTATACCCCAGAAATTACCAACGGATTTATGTTGTGGTTTACATTATTAGCAGAAAATATTCAACTGGTTCATTGTGGTGCCTCTTGCTTTACATTTCAATTATTTCAGTTTTGTTGGCACGCTTTTCTTTCGCTTTCTGGCTTTTTTATGCATTCTGAAGTTCTCATCTATGCAGGAGACATGTATTCCCAATTACTGAGTATGAGTTTGCCATTGTCTGAATATGTGAAGCTGATTACCAAAACAACGACTGTATCACCTCCAGGATATCCAAATCATCGGCGCCTTGTTCTGACTGATGATATCAAACGGCTGATGAGGCGTGTGCTAGCGTTAATGCCAGACCCTGAAACTAATAACATATGCTTCTTCAAGTTGAAGGCTAACAATGTTTTCGTTGACCTTCTGTCTGGAAAACCTTTTCTCCATGCTGCATCCTGGACAGCAAATTATGACGGCAATCTTGCGCAGATGAACTATGCAAGCGTCGGGGAAATGTTCATACAGACAATCTTCAGTGGAGCAGTGGCATCTTTGCCTGCTGATTTCCAGCAACTCCTTGGCCTGATGAAAACCAATGGACACACGGCTTCCTATGCTATTCAGCATCATTGCTCCCTCATTTGGCGCGTTGACAAGAAAGAGCTTTTTACCCGTATATATGATTTTTCAAACGAGATTCTACAGAGGTGGAACTATATGTGGTATAAAGATGTCATGAATAATTTGCACTTCCCTGCAAACTGGGACACACTCATTCAGCAAAACCCATACCTGAATATGTTCTACAGAGGAAGTACATATTACCCGAATGCTGGAAAGGAGGTCCTGCGATTTAAGAGGAACGCCTACATCCATTGTTTGCATCATGCATGGGACATGAAAACAGTGCAGAAAATTTATGATCAGGCAGATATGGGAGAGATGCTAGAGACCTCACTCTCCCTGGTCCTTCATAGTTTTCAGCTGGAGCTGGATAAACGAGGACTGCTAAGGTTTACAATGCTCGAGTCTTTATTCCACTAGTCTACCGACAGGTTTGTTGTTTATTCCTTTATATTCAATATAAAAATTAACATTGCCAAGTGATTATTTTCTAATAAATATGCATACACGATGCAGGCCACAAATCCCGAGCGTACAAGGTATCAAATTAATAAAACCGTGAGCTGTTTCCTGTTGAGGGCTGGCGCTTGGATAGATGTTACCTGTTGAGGTTTTTGGCTATGGTTGTGTGTGATGTATGGTGAACTCCTTGTTTCTAGTCTTAGTGTTGATAGGTTTTTGTCCCGTAGGAGATATTTCGATGTCGATTCATCTGTCAGCGGGTTTCCTATTGATGCTAGGGCGCTCTTTCTTTCTCGTTTTCTTTGTTTACTTTCTGCTTTAACGTTTGAACAATGTATATTTCCGTTGTGAAAGTAATGGAAAGTGGAGTGGCCCGATTTGAAAAAATGAGCCAATATTTAAAGTCTCACAACTTCAGCCATCATGTAGGCATCACACATTCACACAAGTGATCTGGAAATCAATATCACAATTTCAACATCTGTATTCGATGATTCAGAGAATGAGACTGCTTCTGCTTAATATATGTTTGTATAAGCTGCCACTAGTTTCTTGTCCGGACCAGGCTATAAAATAAATAGTATATGGATGCTAGTGCCCTTGCTGGGGTTGCTCCCACTTCTTATTGTGGTAGCTGCTTAAACCATTGTTGTGGAGGAAGAAGCTTTGCTAATTACTACTTATTTATTAATTCTCTCGTTGGAAAATAACCACCGCAGATTTATCTTGATTCACATGTATCTGGACATGTTTTAGTATTAAAACATTCGAATCTATATCGTTAAACTGTAGAGCAGTGTTGTCTTAGTGCCAGCCCACCATTACAACGTAAGACGGCGGCATGTGCTTCCCACTGATAACTTTCCAACCTTGCCCTTTCTCTATTGACTTCAGAGTTATATACATAGGTTACATGGGCCATCTTGGACCTTGGGCTAGACTAGACTATTTGGGCTAAATACAACGTATACACATGTTCTAACACCCCCCTTCAAACTCAAGGTGGATCTGAGACATTGAGTTTGAGAACATGAAGCTTATGATGTTCTTTTGTTTGAGCTTTTGTGAAGAAATCTGCAAGTTGAAGCTCTGATGGAATATATTCCAGGTGAATGGTTGATTGTTGGCAATGAGAACGTGTGAAGAAAGCATCCACACCAATATGTTTGGTTAGCTCATGCTTGACAGGGTCATTTCCAATCTGGATGGCAGCAGTGCTATCACAAAGAATGGTAGTGGGTGCATCACATGGGACACCGAGATCAGCCAACAGCCAACGAAGCCAAATGATTTCTGCTGTGGTGGTAGAGAGAGCTCTTAGTTCGGCCTCAGCACTAGACCGTGATATTGCATTCTGTTTCTTCGACTTCCATGCAATAGGAGATGTGCCTAGAAAAAGACAATAACCAGTAACAGTAACAGAGGAACGGTCATCAGGATTACTCGCCCAAGTGGAGTCAGAGTAAGCATGAAGCTAGAGCTGGATTGTGCGGGCATAAAACAGCCGGCGAGATGATGTCCCCCTCAAGTATTGAAGAACACGAAGCAAGTGACTATAATGAACTGAGGTAGGAGCACAAACAAACTGACTCAGGATATGTGTTGAAGATATGCCCAAGAGGCAATAATAAAGTGGTTATTATTATATCTTTGTGTTTATGATGATAGTTTGCATCTCATGCTATAATTGTATTGATCGGAAACATTAATACATGTGTGTTATGTAAACATAAATGAGTCCCTGGTGTAAGCCTCTTGTTAAACTAGTGTAACGTCCCGGAAAAATATTCCATATTGGGTTTGTTCGTCGTTTTGTTTTTCGCGTCATCGTGACGTCATCATGCATATTTTTCTGACATATTTTCAATCGCGAAAATTATTTTCCCAAAAATCCTTTTTTTTTGTTTGCTAAATACCTCGGCAAATTATAACGCCACCCCGCTCTTTTCTTAATTTCGAAATATTAAACCAATTTAATTTCCGGTCCGTTACTTTAAATAAAATGTTTTGCTAAATTGTTTTTCATTTGTTAAAATAAAAATGGGCAAAGCGCCTGACAAAATTTTGGCCCAAAAACTAGCCCAAGCCCACCTACCACCTTGGCCTACTTAAGGGCAGCTTCTCTCCTCTTCTTCATCCTCCTCAAACCCTAGCCCCCAAATCAGATCTGAGATCCTCTACTTTTGCTCCAAAAATCCCCACTCAAAATCCTTTCCTTTCTTCCCCAAATCCCTGCAAAAAAAAATTGGGTTCCATTTCTGTCGCGGGTGGTCTTTCCGCGCGCACGAGAGTCGCCGCCGCGCGTTCCCTTTTTCTCGGTCGTTTTCCTGCCTTGCGCGCCGTCGTTGGCCTGCTCGATTGCCGCGCCGCCCGTCCTTTTTCCCGCGCGCTGCATGTATCGCTGGCCGACCGGGCCCCAGGTCCAGCGCTGGCCGCCGCTCGCTCGCCCGCACAGCGCAGCGCCGCACTGCTCCCGTCTTCCGCCCGGAATGCCTCGCTCCCAGCGCCAACACTCACCTCCACGTCGCCCGCCCCACGCCTCCTGCACGTTGCTGAGCAAACAGCAGCGCTCCACCTACCAGCCAAAGCAGCAGCAGCGCTGCATATCTCCATCACCTTGGGCCTTGTGCCATTCCTTTTGATATGGTACAACTACTAATCGTTGATGTCCAGTCCGGCCAGCATCTTGTCTTTTTTTCCCGCGCGCGAGATAGACAGCAGTTCAGCAGCAGTGCTTCTTTTGTCCAGATTTTTGTTCCGCGTTTTGGCGGCCGCCACGTGCTCGACAAAATACCTACATGATTTTAGCCTCCGATCTTTCCGGTGACCGCGTCCGTTTTGTCCGACAACCTTTCTGGCGCAACTGCTACTCCTTCACCGACGCTGCTTCTCCGACTTCGGCGCCGAATTCAAGTTCGACATCGACAACCGCGCCGGGTCCGCCGACGCCTCACCGCCAAGGTCTACTTCCGCGACACCGACAACTTCGACTACTTCCGCTTCGACACGGAGACGACGACATGGATCCGAAGACCCCGGCTTCGACTACTTCCTCAACGTCGACGACTTCTGCCACATCCGCTCCGCTCCGGCGACCACCTTTGTTCCGATACTGTGAGACCCCAACCATAAGCCATATTTTCTAAATGTGCTATTTTGATCCTGTTGCATCTTTCATACATGTTTGCATCGCATATCATCTTGTTGCATCGCATATGTGGGTGTTCGGGGGTAAATAGCGTTACACCTAATAATTAAATATGGGATTGTGCGGGAATGTTATTTTATCCCGGTTCCATTTAATTTTGACGTAGATCACCCATGCCATGCTTATGCCATGTTAAGTAACATTTAATATTGCTGGGTAGAAAAACAACTCTAACCTAATAATTGTTTGCCCGGGATTCCAACTCCGATTAATTGGATAAGTTGCATCGCATCATAATTGCCATGCCATGCATATCATCCCTTCATCATGCTGGATCTTCTTTATCCATAGTCGTAAGATTTGCATACGTTGTGTGTGTTCCAGCATTTTCTTCTTCCCGGATAGGATCGCGAAGTGGTGTGGTGAGATAAGACAAGTCCTCCGGATATTCCTCGGCAAGCTTTAACAGGCAAGCATTTCCTAAACTCCTGTCTCTGCAGGAGTCGCTAACCTGTTTTATTTTGCCTTCTCTCTTATGCTAGCCTTGAGTTGCGTTCTTTTCACGTGTCCTATCCACTTGTTACCTCAAGCAACCCATATTGCCTCCACCAACCTCCTACAGCTGTTGTTTGGTTACCGGGTCTGCCTTGCGAGTCGTAGTGCATGCTAGTGCTGTTATATCTCGTTACCGTTATCGCTATCTTATCGGGTTATCTGTTGGGGAATCATGACACATGGTTTATGGATATATCTGTTAGTAGTTGCTTAGCGGAGGCATCGGTGGGTCAGCTGCTTGTTTTGTGACGGCTCACTTGTGTTTCCTAAATATCTTAGGACCCCGGGTTCTTGTTATCTGTTCCGAGACTGAGCGCTCTAACCACACGTGGGTATGCTTACCGGGTCTTCCCTCGACCACTGCCGGAATCTACAGCTTTGTCCAGTGGACACAATTAGTTTTGAACGTTTTGTTTCTTCCGGGCGTGCAAGCATGTTTCTTTGTGGTCAGATGATATGATGTTACTTTTGGGGAAGCCATGTGTGCCTTGTATCCCCGTTGTCTCTTGCACGTCCATAGGTGTGGCACGTATTGTTAAGAGGTCATCCTCTAGTGGGCTCTGATCCTCTTAGCCGTCCTCGCAACAGCTAGGACCGTCTTGGAGAGTCAGCCGGACTCTGATTCGGGTTTAACGTAGTTAGGTGGCTTCATGGGCATTGTTGTAGTGAAGGAGAGTGCGAGTCGTGATATCCACCTGTCGCAAGTGGATCGAGCGTGCGTGTGGGCACATTTGGGCACCCCTGCAGGGTTACAATCTTATCGATAAGCCGCGTCCGCGGTTATGGACGACTTGGAGTTGTTTCAATACTAATAACTTGCATAGTAAGATAGAACAACTTAAATAATAACTCGTTAAAACTTGTCCACCGTGTGAGTACCTTTGCTAGTACTTCTTTGCGAAGGGGGAACACATCGGCTGTGTTATGTTTGCAGAGTATAGAACTGTTAGTTGTGCGCTCTCTCACCTTCTCTGATAGACGAAAGTTGTAGAGTGTCTCTATAGGTTTTTTTAGTGCTTGCGCGCTGCCGCTTAACCCCACCATATTGCCTATGACGTTCCTCTTGCGTCCTCTAAGTCCCCTGCGTGCCTCAAGTACAAAGGACGACTGGTTGACGAATGCTTATACGTCTTGAAGTCTTGTTAAGTACGAACCCGTACTTATTGCTGCTTTGGGACATAACCGGGCAGGTATGAAGATATGTTCGATGAAGACGATGTTAGCAAGGTCACCCTTCCGGCTTGGCCTAGGCAGGGTTATGGACTCCACTGGTTATCTTCAGGACTCTTAGTCCAATTTGTATCTTGTCCGTACTCGGACATATTCGATCTTCTGTATGATTTGGATCTTTGTATTGTATATTTGTATCTTGACTCGTTGGAGTCGTTGTTGTAATATATATTTCTTGTGGGCTCTATTGTAATCCTGTTGTAATGTTACCGCTCATGTTAATTACTCTGGCATCACGTGTGTGATTCGTCGCGCACGTCGTGTCGGAGGGCGTCTCAGAATCGATATCGTGCGGATTTCGGCGGGATCGCTGGAATCCTCATGGTACCGGTTCCGGGGCGTCACAACTAGCTTGTTGATTAATAGATGATCATAGTTTCATGATCATGAACATTGGATGTTATTAAATAACAAGGTCATATCATTAGGTGAATGATGTGAGGGACATACACCCTTAGTAAGCGTAGCATATGATCAAGTCATTTAGTTCTTTATGCTTCAAGCTTTAATATGCATAGTAACTTAATCCTTCGACCATGAGATCTTGTTAATCACCTACACCGGATGGATGCTTTAATGACACCAAACACTACTGCGTAAATGGGTTGTTATAAAGGTGGCATTAAGTGTTCGGAAAGTATAGGGTTGAGGCACTTGTATCAATAGTGGGATTTGTCCATCCTAATGACGGATAGATATACTCTGGGCCCTCTCGGTGGAATGATATCTGATTAGCTTGCAAGCATGTGACTGGTTCACAAGGGATATCATATCACGGTACGAGTAAAGAGTACTTATAAGTAACGAGGTTGAACTAGGTATGGAGATACCGACGATCAAACTTCGGATAAGTAAAATATCGCGAGACAAAGGGAATTGTTATTTTATGTGGATGGTTCTTTCGATCACGAAGTCATCGTTGAATATGTGGGAGCTATTATGGATCTCCAGGTCCCGCTACTAGTTATTGATCGGAGAGGGGTATCGGTCATGTCCGCATAGTCCTCGAACCGTAGGGTGACACACTTAAGGTTTGATGTCGTTTTAAGTAGATATGGAATATGGAATGGAGTTCGAATGTTGTTCGGAGTCTCGGATGGGATCCAGGACATCACGAGGAGTTCCGGAATGGTCCGGAGAATAAGATTCATATATAGGAAGTCACTTTCCAAGTTTGGAAATGATCCGGTGCATTTATGGAAGGCGCTAGAATGTTCTAGAACCTTCTGGAATAAATAACTATGGAAGGTGGAGTCCCGAATGGACTCCACCAACCCTAGTCGGCCGACCAAAGGGGAAGGTGGACTCCATGGTGGACTCCACCACCATGGCCGGCCATAGGAGAAGGAAAGGGAGGAATCCCACTTCCCCTAGGTTTCACCCATATGGTAAGTTTTGAGTTGGACTCTTATTCGAATCATGGGCAAACCCTAGGGGGTTCCACCTATATAATGAGGGGGAGAGGGAGGGGGCCGGCCACCACTTGAGCTGCACCACCCAAGGGCACCCAAGGCCGGCGCCCCAAGTGCCCCCTCTCCCCAAACAATAGCCACTCCCCTCCTCCTGATACTCCCGCGGTGCTTAGGCGAAGCGCTACCGGAGATCTCCACCACCACCGCCACCACGCCGTCGTGCTGGCGGGATTCCGAGGAGGATCTATTACATCTGCTGCCCGCTGGAACGGGGAGAAGGACGTCGTCATCAACACCGAACGTGTGACTGTTGCAAGCGGCAAGTGATCGAATACATCAACCACGAGATCTAATCTCGTTAACGCTTAGCGATCTTCAAGGGTATGATGATCTTCACCTCGTTGCTACCATCTACTAGATTAGATCCTGGCTTGTTATTCGTTCTTGCGGTAGGAATTTTTTTGTTTTCTATGCTACGAATCCCTACAATATGAACTGCATGGGCTATGTCTGGCCTGGTCATAGTGAGGTATACAAGGCTGCCAACAAGATGACGATAGCGAGAGGGATCCTTAAGAGGAATGCCATCAGTAGAGCGCAATTGCAGCTGCAGTTCCATCGGTGTAGCAGCAATACGAGTATTAGTAAGACCTGAGCGCGCTATCAAATCCTGAGTGTAGCGAGACTGAGAAAGATAGTAGCCATCATCAGTGCAATCAACCTCAATCTCCAGAAAGTAACTGAGAGATCCTAGGTCTGACATCTTGAACTGCTCACTTAGCTTTCTTTTAACAAAGGCAATGTACTTCTGATCATCTCCAGTAATCAACATATCATCCACATAGAGAAGAAGCAAAGTACGTCCACGTTCAGATGTATGAATGAAAAGTGCAGGGTTATGATCACTGGGAGAGAAACCTGCAGCACAAACCACAGAACTGAATCGCTCAAATCACGCGCGAGGGGCTTGTTTAAGCCCATATAGTGCTTTGCGAAGGCGACAAACATGACCAGATGGGGCCTCAACACCTGGAGGTGGCTGCATATAAACTTCCTCTTGTAAATCACTATTAAGGAATGCATTCTTTACATCCATTTGTGAAATCTTCTATGACCGAGCAGCAGCCACAGCAATTAAAGTACGAACAGAGGTCATATGAGCAACTGGCGCAAATGTTTCATCATAATCTCTCCCATGAGCCTGCTGAAAACCTCTAGCAACAAGTCTAGCCTTATAGCGGTCCACTGAACCATCTGACCTGTTTTTGACTTTATACACCCATTTACAAGTGATAGGGACTGATCGAGGAGGTAAAGCTACCATATCCCATGTATGTGTAGCCTCTAGAGCAGCAAGATCCTCAGACATGGCCAACTGCCACTCGGGCACCATGGCTGCCTCCTGATAAGAATTAGGCTCACAGGCTGCCCCAACACGAAAATCATTTCTATATCTGTTTGGAAGCTCAAGAGAGGAGCGATCACGAAGGGCATACCTGTTTGTCTGAGAGGAATCATCAGTTCAAGGTTCAGTGGTACTGGTCAGATGAGTAGGTGATGAAGGAATAGGCGACTGAATATCAGATGAAACTTTTGGACGACGACTATAATATAAAGGAAAAGGCTCAATATGATGTGGGTCTGGTGGAACAGAAGAGGAATGAGTGGATTGTGAATCAATTAGGGAATGAGGAACTGGTGAGGAAGGTGTGTCTTGTTGTGGTTGATCAGAGACTGACTCATCCGAATTGAAGATCGGTGGAAGAGAAAGAAAAGAGGTGGACTCTAAAGAAGTGGAGGATGACGAGGGAGTAGAAGAGTTAAATAAGAAGGGCTGATCCTCATTAAAAGTGACATCACGAGAGAAACGAATACGACAGGCAGAAGGATCATAGCAACGATACCCCTTGTGTTCAAGACTATATCCAAGAAAAACACACTGGACAGATTGAGCAGTCAACCTGGTACGCTCCCGAGGTGCTAATAAAACATAACATGTACATCCAAAGACACGAAGGTGGCCATATGTAGGTGGAGAACCAAACAAAACCTCACCAGGACACTTGCCCTGAAGACGAGAAGAAGGTTGTATGTTTATGAGATACACAGCTGTGGAAATAGCTTCACCCCAAAAATGAGTAGGGACAAAGGAAGAAATCATAAGAGTACGAGCAGTTTCAATTATATGGCGATGTTTTCGCTCAGAAACACCATTTTGAGCATGAGCACCAGGGCGAGACAGCTGGGGAAGGGTACCCTCGGAAACAAGAAACTCACGAAAGGATGCAGAGAGGTACTCCCCCCTGAGTCAGAGCGAAAAACACGAATAGCACTTGAAAATTGAGTATGAACCATGCGTGCAAAAGCCTGATATATAGAATTGAACTGGGAACGATGTTTCATAAAATAGACCCAAGTATACCGAGAGTAATCATCAACAAATATGACATAATGTTTGTCACCGCCTTTTGAAACGAAAGGAGAAGGACCCCATACATCAGAGTGCACTAAATCGAAAGGACGGCTAGAATAGGTAGTGCTAGAGGGATAAGGAAGTTGTATCTGTTTCCCTAGATTACAACCCTTACAGCGGAAACCGGCATCCACAGGAACACGGCCCAAAACACCTTGCCTAATAAGAGTAGATAAACGAGAACCACATAGATGACCTAAACGATGATGCCACTGGGCGAAAGAGAACAAAGAGGTGGATCTTGACGCTGAGGAAGAGGAAGCAGATGATGTGAAAGCTGAAAGAAGATGAAGGGTGTCAAGCTCGTAGAGGGACGTAGATCCACTAAGGCGACGGCCAGTACCAATGATCCTCTTGCTCTGAAGATCCTGCACATAACATGAGGTTTTGTTAAAACCAACAAAGTTGTCCATATCAGTAATTTGACCAACAGACAAGAGACTCATGGATAATTCAGGAACAAAGGAAATATCAGGAATTGAAAATTTGGATGTGCAAAGATAGCCCTGATGAGTAACAGAACAAGGTGTACCATCAACGGTATGAACAGAGGCACCATCCTTCACTGGCTGACATGACACAAGCTGGGAATGATCAGAGGTGACATGAAAAGAAGCTCCTGAATCAAACACCCAAGGCTGAGTAACACGAGAAGAAGACTGAGAGGCAGCAGACACTGATGCACTCATTGTTGGTTGTGGCTGTGGTTCACCTATCACAATAGGAGAAGACCTCCTAGTAGAGGGATGACGCTGCTGCTGATGCTGAGGAGGAAACTTCCTTTGGTACTCAACCAATAACTCTGGGTGTAGGACAAAACAGCTATCAACTGTGTGTCCAGACTTCTTGCATTGTGTACAATATTTTGACTCTGGGTGTAGGACAAAGCAACTATCAACTGTGTGTCCAGACTTCTTACATTGAGTACAGAATTTTCCCGAAGAACCTCTAAAGGGGCCCTGAGGAGCAGCAAGAACACTGGTGTGAGTCATTGGACCAGTGGACGAGGTAAGGCAGCGAAGACGTGTCTCCTCAGCAATTAAGCTAGCAAGCACCTCATCCAAAGAAGGAGGTGCAGGACGACCAAGGAGCTGAGTTTTGTTGTTCTCAAATTCCTGCCTAAGCCTCATCACAAACTGAAACATGAAGGACTGAGCCTCCTAATTCTCCTTTGCCACACAAGACTCACAACCAGAATGACTCTTTGGAGTCATTGACATAAGCTGACTAGTGATGCGAGCAAAAGCTTCATAATAGTCCTCTATGGACGAGTCATGCTGCTGATGATTTTGCAAATTTTGCAATAAGGAGTAGCGAAGTGCCCCACTTGGCTGAAGATATCGCTGCTCCAAATACTTCCATATTTCTTTTGCAGTGATGTGATGCTCAAGACTCATCCGCAGCGACGGAGCAACATTAAGGATTAAGGCACCCATGACCTTAGAATCTGTTTTCCTCCAAGCCTTTTTCATGGCCTCATCCTCCTTAAAATCTGGAGGATCATCAGTCAAATGGTCATCAAATCCAGCAGCCCTCACAGCAGTTCTCACTGAGAATGCCCACTCTCTGTAATTTGGGCCATCAAGCTTGATATCAATAGAAAAGATAGACCCGTCCTTGGCCATTTTAACAAGCTAGCAAGAAATCCCATGCAACAACTACTGAGCAGAATAGAACAGGGCACTAGCAGCTTCAACCAGAAGGAACAAGCAGCTACAGAGAGCAAAACAACACTGACAGCAAGGGATGAACGGGCAGACTAGCGGATTTCAGCAGCTCCTTGCAGAAACAAACAGCTGCAACAGCAATAGGATGAAGAGGCACATCAGCCCTGGTCCGATCTGGACTCACACGGGATGAAGATGACAGCAGCAGCACTGAGTCCAACCTGGACTCAGCGAGCAGCACGACGGGAGACGGCATGAGATCTTCTTGAGCTCATGCGAAGACGACGGGAGCAGCCGCCGTCGAGTTGCCAATGGTGGCGACTGGAGCTAGGTCACCAGCAACCCTAGCTCTGATACCATGATAACTTTCCAACCTTGCCCTTTCTCTATTGACTTCAGAGTTATATACATAGGTTACATGGGCCATCTTGGGCCTTGGGCTAGGCTAGACTATTTGGGCTAAATACAACTTATACACATGTTCTAACACCCACAACCATGGCGCGAGCATGTTTTCCACCTTTAATGGTTGGCCTCAATTGGAGTCTTGGCTCGGAATACTGATGTCCATGACGAGTCAGCTTCTCCCCTCCCTTCCCTTTCCTTGATTGCCGCATCCCCATGCAATTTCTTCTTGTCCCTTCACCAACTAGGCCATCATACATGTTGATCATCTCCCCTTGACCTTGTATATGTCCTTGTCACTTTGTCAGCATGATCTGTCAGGAATTGCCTGAGAGCAAAGTTAACATAATCTCGGCAGTTGTCCATACCTGGACACTATCAATGCTCGCATGTTTTAACCCAAGATAACAAGAACGAGAAGGTTGTACTAGAAATTCACGACCTCGTGGACTCCGAATCTCTGGAAAAGAAAGATCTCTCGCGGTACATGTGTGGACCATACACGGTGTGTGACCGCGAGAAAGATAAAATCCTAAAAATATTGCTTGCCATGCCAAGATAGACCTATGTGCTGAATATGAGCTTAATATCATAAACTATGCCGATGATATGTCCATGAACTTGGTCATTCTGCTTGAAATCTATAAATCTTCATTGTGAAGATTTTCTTTAAAGATTTTTCATATTACAAGTTTGGTATTTTTACTTGCAACTAGTACACACACTACAAGGAATATGGTTAAATATGACGGTCCAAATTCGTCACTGAATCGTCACAGTAGTCGGCTTGTGACGTTCTTGTGACGTTTTTGAGAACGTCGAAAGATGAGCGTCAGTAACGGTCAATAGTGAAGGTCCCCTTAAGAACGTCACAAACGATTGCGACGTTTTACGAACGTCATAACTGTTATGACGTGTTGTAAACGTCGTTGGCGCCGCTGCTATGCCACGTAGGCAATCCGACGTGGCAAAGATTGTGACGATTTGAAATCATCGTTATTTGAAATCAGCCCGGTCCATTCAGTCTGTTGTATGGGCCAAGCCCAGTAACGTTGAATTTTTTTTCCCTTTGTTGGGCCATGGCCTGTTACGAGCCCAATTTTTATTGGACTTTTTCATTTTTAATTTCCTTTTTTTTTACCAATTGTTTTCGGGCCATGTGTTTTTCGCAGCATATCGAATTGGGCCTTGGCCTTTTTGAGGTCCATTAGAGTTTTGGGCCTTGGCATGTTTGGTGTCCATTTCGGTTTTGTGCTCTGGCCTTTTTAGGGTCCAGTTATTTTACGGGCTTTTGCCTTTTTCAGCATTTTTTAATTCCTGCTTTTCTGAAATGCACGCATACTAATCAATTTTTTGTTGGGCTGTAGCCTTTTAAGAGCCCATATATTTCCAGGCTACTTTGGGCCTTGGCCTTTTAACAAACAACAAATAGCCCAACTGCACATCATTTAAATTATGAAATTCAGCAGCTAATAAATACAAAAATCAACATTGCAAATCTGTTCACAGCAGCAAATAATTCACAGCAGCATCACAACATGTTCACAGATTCATCAAAATGACCAGGTTCACATGTTCACAGATTCACCAACATGGTGCACAAAAACACCAACCCAGCAGGACATAAGACCAAGTTTTTCACACCAAAAGACATATAACCAGCACACAGCAAAACCCTCTAATTCCCAGCAGATCTAGCTCCAAACAGCGCCATCATCTGAGCAATCCTCGCATCGCTCTCTTCAGTCCTCTTGAGCAGAGCCTGGTAGTCCCTGTCGCGTTCAGCCTGTGCGGCTTCAGCAGCATCCGCCTTCTTCTTGATGGCATCCAATTCTTCCTCTGACTTCTTCTTCATGGCAGCCAGCTCCGCTTTCATTTCTGCACTCTCGTCCTGCGATCTCCTGAGCTTATCTTCCAGATCAAGAACTTGAGAAGATACATGAGCTGCAGTCGGCTTGGTACTAGAACCAGACTGAAGACCAATGTTTTTGAGGAATGTGCTTTTGGGGCACTCTTTGGTAAGAACTTTCGCAACGACCTCAACAGCAGACCTTGGCGGTGCGCCTTCTGGCAAAGGAATAGCCATTTCAGCTTCCATAGCGGCCTGGACATCAGTTTCCAAAGGAATGGTTCAAACCTGTACAATTGTGCAAGAATGGTTCAAACCTGTGAAATGCACAAGTCACTTACTATTGCAGCTTTAGCTTCCTCAGAGAAACCATCCTTCTTGCTGTGATGGGTCACCTAAAAAAGGTCAATTGCATCAAGCTCTTCACCATTGCGCTCCTCCCTCTGGAAATGATGTTCACCAAGAATCAGAACATAAGCTTGTGGAGACAAGAGTAAATTGCAAAAGGAAATTCTGAAAGAGGGTTCTTACAGTTGCATACACATGAGCTGCATAGCTCCGAGAGCCAGTCTTCTGGGCAAATTTGACCGCAAAACGATTATCCTTGTTCTTCATACATGTAGTCTGCAGATGGGCAAAGTATAAAGATGAGCAATATGCACAGTATAAAGATGAGCAATATGTCTAGCATACATACAAAGATACCCTGTCACAACAATATGCATACATTTCTTTCACTGAAGCAAAAACATACCCTGTGTTGTGGGGTTGACCACAGAGCAGTGAGAGCTTGCCATTCTTCATCTGAGACACCCTTAGCAGGGGACTTGATGCTGACTTCATTTGCTGGCATTTTGTCAAAATAATCCCTCTTGAGGACGTAGCGCCTGTTCTTCGTCACGTTCTTCAGGATGTCATAGCAAGCATTCTTGATGACATCCGACTCTATGTCCATGTTGAAATTTGCCTACAAAGCAGACAAGGGAAAGGACACCAAGTTAGTTATCATGAGCTTTTAACAATCAGAGCAAGCACTCCTAACAGTTAACCAATCAACTAGTGATCAAGAAGATTACCCCCACTTTCCCAATGAAGTTGGGCAACATATTCTTGTCCTTCTTGTACTCCTTGAAATGCGGAAAGATTGGCATCTGGTCTCTTGCAATCAATCCACCCTCCGATGCAAACTTGGCAGCCGGCAAAGGCTTCTCAGGACGTTTCATCCCTTCAGGAATCTCAATGGTAACCTTGGCTCCCAACCCTTGGGTAATCTTCTCCAGCCCTTTGCCCTTCCTTTTACGCTTGACAACAGTAGATAGTGCGGTTGCATCTGAATAGCATACATACAAAGATCATGTCAGAAAACGGCACACATCCAAAAGAGTCTAGAAAGATAACAAATGCAGATGATAGCGTGGACAACTGTCCAAAGGAAAACTTGCCTGCATCACTGAATTCAACCTCAGGATCAAGGAAGCCATCAGAGTCAAAGTGCTCATGACCCCTGCCAGCAGATGCAGTAGGACTAGGGCCCCTGCGCATAGTACTTCCTTCATCCATTGACTGAGATCCTTCATCCATCTGCGTTGAGCTTCTGTGATTGTTGCGGAGCGAGGTATCTTCATGATTGGTTGCAGACACCTCCGTCGCTGACCTCCTGGAGATTCTTTTGGGAGGAAGTTCATCAACAACTTCCAGAGGCCTCTTTGTCGCTCCTGGAGCATCAGCAAACACTCTTCCGGAAGGCATTGAACTTGGTGTTTCTTGGAACCTCTTACTCCTCCTTGGGGCTGCTGGCTTTTTAACACCAGCCTTCTTCTTTCTACTCTTGCGAATCTTCAATACCTCGTACAAATAGCAAAAACAATGGCATTACATAACAGTTTATAGCAAAACAAAAATAATCAAGCAGATAAAAGTAATCCCAGCCCTCCAACAATGATGAGGAGTATGCACCTGCACATTTCCCTCCCCTAAACTACCCTGAACCTCCTCCTCCTCCTCCTCAGTTACTTGGTCATCTCTCGGATTATAGTCAGAGCTCTCGCCTTGTGTTATGGCAGATGACCCATCACTTGAATGTGGGCTACCACATCGTCCACCTTTACCACCTCGACCACCATGTGTCTTCCTAATCATTGACGCTACGGCAGGAATACCGAGGGACTGTAAGATGCGGTTGTTCCGCATCATTGTGGTAGCCCTGATCTTCTATATTTCAGTGAGGGGCGCTTCTTTACATGTATAAGAAAAAAATGTAACCATTAGATGAATGGTTGAAATGCATAGGGGAGCAAGACAACTCAAACAACTAAGGTAAATTATTTAATCGTAGCAAGTACACAATTATTCTGGTAGACTATTTAGGTACACAATTATTCAGACTGGAACACTAAACTTCAATTACCAGCCACCTGCTTCTTCCCAGTTTATGAGCATTAGACACAATGATTTTAAAGGATGAAGTTCCATACCACCCACCCGCTTCTTCCCAGTCTTTGCCATGACTGATGTTGAGGGCTTGGATCTGTGTTGGCAAAACAAAATGAATATGAATTAGTGACAACAGATACAGCATATGGATGCAATTAAAGATACAAGCAACATAGGTTCAGGTTGATCAACCATCACCTGGTTCTCCTTGCTCCTTGAAGTTGATCAAACCTTGATAGTATTACCTAACAAAATAGCATGTTAGAATCATTACACAAATCCCCTCATACAACAATATATAGACATGTACCAATAAAGCGGTAGTAGGCATGTATCTGCTCATGTTCTACAAAGGTTCATCAACGAAATACAAAAGGGCATGCCTAGGTAAACATGAACGCAGGATAACAGGGCAATACAAAGGTTCATCAACGAAATATAAAAGGGCATGCCATGGTAAACATCTGTAGCATGTAATCATGTATGTACTAGTTGCAGCAAGCATGATCCGTAGCAGGTATTCATATATGGACTGCAGTAAACGAGATCTACAATCTACAGAGCCTAAGCCAAGCAAAATCTGCAGCAATCATGGACTGGTTGCAGCAAGACCTATGCCAAGCAAGATCCGCAGCAATCATGGACTGGTTGCCGCAAGAACCATGCCAGGCCGAGCAAACCCTAACCCTAGGCAGGCCGAGCAAACAAGACATGCCACAAAATCCCTAACCCTAGCCATGCCAAGCAAACCCTAAGCCTAGCCATGGACCCTAGCCAGCCCGAACAAACCCTAAGGAATCCAAGAAAATGCCATGGAAGAGGGAGCAGGGGTCGGGAGGAGGAGGGAACTGGGCTTTAGATCTTGCAGCCGTCGTCGACGTGCGGCCGTTCTCCGCTCGTCCGCTCGTCGAAGCGCCGCTCATCCGCTCGTCGAAGCGCCGCTCATCGGTGGCCGTCGCCGGGTGGGGATGTGTGTGTGGGTGGGGAATTTGGGATTGCAATTTGTGTGTGGGTTGGGAATTTCGGTGGGTGGGGATAGAACGATGTCTGGGCGTGATTTGTCCGAAATGTCCCTCCTTTCCAGCTTAGGTGGGGGTGTTTCGGTCATTTGCATGTCCTCTTTACAGATTTTGTGACTGGCGGGGGAATTCAAATGGAATTGGGTTTTGGGTTTGGTGAGTGGCGGGAGGGAGCTACAAGCGGGAGAGTTTTGGGGTTTTGGGTTTTCTTTGGAACGGTTTGGGGCCTATCATTTCATGTGCAAATAATGCATTGGGAGGGAACTTTTGGGAAAAAAACAAAATTAAATGTGCAACAATGCATAGTGTATTATTTGATGTAGGTTAGAATATTAAGAACAAAAAATATATATATATATATTAATTAACGTGTCATTAATTTCTTTGACATGTGAAACTATCAAATTCTTAATAAATTATATAAAAATATTTCATATATCAACAATCAATGTGTGAACAACCTTGTTATTGGTGAACTTTGAGAGGGAAAATATGGATAAAGTGACGACAACCTTTCATATATATTAACTTTGAGGGTTTTCCACAACCCTTGTTTCGGCACCTCCCAAAAACCATGGGTTCACCATGAAACAAACAAAACCAACTTGGAAAACCCTACCTAAAAAAGGGTGGGGCACCACCCCACCATGCACAAGTGTGCCAAAAATTGCCACCACATCCAAAGGTGGTTGTTTTAATTTATGGCAGGTTTGATCCCTTAGCTTTTGCCCCTAAACAAGGGTTTTAGGGTCAAAAGGGGTCTACATTGGCCTAAAACATAGGAACACTTGTGCATGGTGGCATGCCCCACCCTTGATAACTTGGGTTTTCTAGGTTGGTTGTGTGTTTCATGGTGATCCCATGGTGGGGAGGTGCCGAAACAAGGGTTTTAGGGTCAAAAAGGGGTCTAATTGGCCTGAAACACAGAAACCACATTGGATGGTGCCAACATTTGGCACACTTGTGCATGGTGGCATGCCCCACCCTTGATAACTTGGGTTTTCTAGGTTGGTTGTGTGTTTCATGGTGATCCCATGGTTGGGAGGTGCCGAAACAAGGGGTTTTAATCAATTCAAGGGTCAAAAGGGGTCTATCTTGGCCTAAACTATAGCAAGCCACCTTGGATGGAGCCAATACTGGGAACACTTGTGCATGGTGGCATGCCCCACCCTTTATAACTTGGGTTTTCTAGGTTGGTTCTATGTTTCATGGTGATCCCATGGTGGGGAGGTGCCGAAACAAGGGTTTTAGGGTCAAAAGGGGGTCTAATTGCCCTAAAACACAGAAACCACCTTGGATGGTGCCAACATTTGGGACACTTGTGCATGGTGGCATGCCCCACCCTTGATAACTTGGGTTTTCTAGGTTGGTTGTGTGTTTCATGGTGATCCCATGGTTGGGAGGTGCCGAAACAAGGGGTTTTAATCAATTCAAGGGTCAAAAGGGGTCTATCTTGGCCTAAACTATAGCAAGCCACCTTGGATGGTGCCAATATTGGGAACACTTGTGCATGGTGGCATGGCCCACACTTTATAAGTAGGGTTTTCTAGGTTGGTTGTGTGTTTCATGGTGATCCCAGGGTGGGGTGGTGCCGAAACAAGGGTTTTAGGGTCAAAAGGGGTCTAATTGGCCAATAACATAGAAACCCACCTTGGATGGTGCCAAAATTTGGCACACATGTGCATGGTGGCATGCCCCACCCTTGCTACCTTGGGTTTTCTAGGTTGTTTGTGTGTTTCATGGTGATCCCATGGTTGGGAGGTGCCGAAACAAGGGTTTTAGGGTCAAAAGGGGTCTAATTGGCCTATAACATAGAAACCCACCTTGGATGGTGCCAATATTTGGCACACTTGTGCATGGTGGCATGCCCCACCCTTGATAACTTGGGTTTTCTAGGTTGGTTGTGTGTTTCATGGTGATCCCATGGTTGGGAGGTGCCGAAACAAGGGGTTTTAATCAATTTTAGGGTCAAAAGGGGTCTATCTTAGCCTAAACTATAGCAAGCCAGCTTGGATGGTGCCAATATTGGGAACACTTGTGCATGGTGGCATGCCCCACACTTTCTAAGTAGGTTTTTATAGGTTGGTTGTGTGTTTCATGGTGATCCCATGGTGGGGTGGTGCCGAAACAAGGGTTTTAGGGTCAAAAGGGGTCTAATTGGCCAATAACATAGAAACCCACCTTGGATGGTGCCAACATTTGGCACACTTGTGCATGGTGGCATGCCCCACCCTTGCTAACTTGCGTTTTCTAGGTTGGTTGTGTGTTTGATGGTGATCCCATGGTTGGGAGGTGCCGAAACAAGGGGTTTTAATCAATTTTAGGGTCAAAAGGGGTCTACCTTGGCCTAAATAACTATAGCAAGCCAACTTGGATGGTGCCAATATTGGGAACACTTGTGCATGGTGGCATGCATTCCCCACACTTGCTATTTAGGGTTTTCTAGGTTGGTTGTGTGTTTCAAGGTAATCCCACGGTGGGGAGGTGCCGAAAGAAGGGTTTTAGGGTAAAAAAGGGGTCTAATTAGCCTAAAACACAGAAACCCACCTTGGATGGTGCCAAAATTTGGCACACTTGTGCATGGTGGCATGCCCCACCCTTGCCAACTTGAATTTTCTAGGTTGGTTGTGTGTTTCATGGTGATCCCATGGTTGGGAGGTGCCGAAACAAGGGGTTTTAATCAATTTTAGGGTTAAAAGGGGTCTACCTTGGCCTAAAATATAGCAAGCCACCTTGGATGGTGCCAATATTGGGAATACTTGTGCATGGTGGCATGCCCCACGCTCGCTAACTTGAATTTTCTAGGTTGGTTGTGTGTTTCATGGTGATCCCATGGTTGGGAGGTGCCGAAACAAGGGTTTTAGGGTCAAAAGGGGTCTAATTGGCCTAAAACATAGAAACCCACCTTGGATGGTGCCAAAATTTGGCACACTTATGCATGGTGGCATTCCCCACCCTTGCTAACTTGGGTTTTCTAGGTTGGTTGTGTGTTTCATGGTGATCCCATGGTTGGGAGGTGCCAACACAAGGGTTTTAATTAATTTTATGGTCAAAATGGGTCTACCTTGGCCTAAAATATAGCAATCCACCTTGGATGGTGCCAATATTTGGCACACTTGTGCATGGTGGCATGCCCCACACTTGCTACGTAGGTTTTTCTTGGTTGGTTGTGTGTTTCATGGTGATCCCATGGTGGGGAGGTGCCGAAACAAGGGTTTTAGAGTCAAAAGGGGTATAATTGGCCTAAAACATAGAAACCCACCTTTGATGGTGCCTATATTGGGCACACTTGTGCATGGTGGCATGCCCCACCCTTGATAACTTGGGTTTTCTAGGTTGGTTGTGTGTTTCATGGTGATCCCATGGTGGGGAGGTGCCGAAACAAGGGTTTTATGTGTCAAAAGGGGTCTAATTGGCCTAAAACATAGAAACCACCTTGGATGGTGCCTATATTGGGCACACATGCTCATGGTGGGATGCCCCACACTTTCTACCTTGGGTTTTCTAGGTTGGTTGTGTGTTTCATGGTGATCCCATGGTGGGGATGTGCCGAAACAAGGGTTTTAGGGTCAAAAGGGGTCTAATTGGCTTAAAACATAGAAACCCACCTTGGATGGTGCCAACATTTGGCACACTTGTGCATGGTGGCATTCCCCACCCTTGCTAACTTGGGTTTTCTAGGTTTGTTGTGTGTTTCATGGTGATCCCATGGTGGGGAGGTGCCGAAACAAGGGTTTTAGGGTCAAAAAGGGGTCTAATCGGCCTAAAACACAGAAACCCACCTTGGATGGTGCCAACATTTGGCACACTTGTGCATGGTGTCATGCCCCACCCTTGATAACTCGCATTTTCTAGGTTGGTTGTGTGTTTGATGGTGATCCCATGGTTGGGAGGTGCCGAAACAAGGGTTTTAGGGGTCAAAAGGGGTCTAATTGGCCTAAAACATAGAAACCACCCTAGATGTTGCCTATATTGGGCACACATGCTCATGGTGGGATGCCCCACACTTTCTACCTTGGGTTTTCTAGGTTGGTTGTGTGTTTCATTGTGATCCCATGGTGGGGAGGCGCCGAAACAAGGGTTTTAGGGTCAAAAGGGGTCTAATTGGCGTAAAACATAGAAACCACCTTGGATGGTGCCAACATTTGGCACACTTGTGCATGGTGGTATTCCCCACCCTTGATAACTTGTGTTTTCTAGGTTGGTTGTGTGTTTCATGGTGATCCCATGGTTGGGAGGTGCCGAAACAAGGGGTTTTAGGGTCAAAAGGGGTCTATCTTGGCCTAAACTATAGCAAGTCACCTTGGATGGTGCCAATATTGGGAATACTTGTGCATGGTGGCATTCCCCACACTTTCTACGTAGGGTTTTCTAGGTTGGTTGTGTGTTTCATGGTGATCCCATGGTTGGGAGGTGCCGAAACAAGGGTTTAGGGTCAAAAGGGGTCTACCTTGGCCTAAACTATAGCAAGCCACCTTGGATGTGGTGCCAATATTCGGAACACTTGTGCATGGTGGCATGCCCCACACTTTCTACGTAGGGTTTTCTAGGTTGGTTGTGTGTTTCATGGTGATCCCATGGTGGGGTGGTGCCGAAACAAGGGTTTTAGGGTCAAAATTGGGTCTAATTGGCATATAACATAGAAACCCACCTTGGATGGTGCCAACATTTGGCACACTTGTGCATGTTGGCATTCCCCACCCTTGCGAAATTGTGTTTTCTAGGTTGGTTGTGTGTTTCATGGTGATCCCATGGTTGGGAGGTGCCGAAACAAGGGTTTTAGGGTCAAAAGGGGTCTACATTGGCCTAAAATATAGAAAACCACCTTGGATGGTGCCAATATTGGGCACACTTGTTCATGGTGGCATGACCCACCCTTGATAACTTGGGTTTTCTAGGTTGGTTGTGTGTTTCATGGTGATCCCATGGTGGGGAGGTGCCAAAACAAGGGTTTTAGGGGTCAAAAGGGGTCTAATTGGCCTAAAACATAGAAAACCACCTTGAATGGTGCCAACATTTGGCACACTTGTGCATGGTGGCATTCCACACCCTTTCTAACTTGGGTTTTCTAGGTTGGTTGTGTGTTTCATGGTGATCCCATGGTTGGGAGGTGCCGAAACAAGGGTTTTAATTAATTTTAGGGTCAAAATGGGTCTACCTTGGCTTAAAATATAGTAAGCCACCTTGGATGGTGCTAATATTTGGAACACTTGTGCATGGTGGCATGCCCAACACTTGCTACGTAGGGTTTTATAGGTTGGTTGTGTGTTTCATAGTGATCCCATGGTGGGGAGGTGCCAAAACAAGGGTTTTAGGGTCAAAAGGGGTCTAATTGGCCTAAAACATAGAAACCCACGTTGGATGGTGCCAACATTTGGCACATTTGTGCATGGTGGCATTCCCCACGCTTGCTAACTTGGGTTTTCTAGGTTGGTTGTGTGTTTCATGGTGATCCCATGGTGGGGAGGTGCTGAAACAAGGGTTTTAGGGTCAAAAGGGGTCTAATTGGCCTAAAACATAGAAACCCACCTTGGATGGTGCCAATATTGGGCACACTTGTGAATGGTGGCATTCCCCACATTTGCTAAATTGGGTTTTCTAGGTTGGTTGTGTGTTTCATGGCGATCCCATGGTGGGGAGGTGCCGAAACAATGGTTTTAGGGTCAAAAAGGGGTCTAATTGGGCTAAAACATAGAAACCCACCTTGGATGGTGCCAACATTTGGCACACTTGTGCATGGTGGCATTCCCCACCCTTGCTAACTTGGGTTTTCTAGGTTGGTTTTGTGTTTCATGGTGATCCCATGGTTGGGAGGTGCCGAAAAACAAGGGTTTTAATTAATTTTAGGGTCAAAATGGGTCTACCTTGGCCTAAAATATAGCAAGCCACCTTGGATGTTGCCAATACTTACATGCAACATAAACTTGTTGTGCTAATTAATAACATAGTACTTTCCAAACACAAACTAGCTAGTAGGATTAGAAAAGCAAGCGACATGAGTAGCTAGGTCTTCACACCTGCTAACAAACTTGTTCTGCGCACATGCATATAGTACTTCCAGATTTACATGCAACACTTGTTGTGCTAATTAACATAGTACTTCCAAACACAAACTAGTAGGATTACAAAAGCCTACATTAGTAGCCAGGTCTTCACACATACATATATATAACATGAACATACTACCTCCGTCCCAAGGAATAAGGCGCACGCGTATTCCAAGACGAACTTTGACCATAAAAATTGAGCAACAAAATCTTGATTATATTATATGTAATTAGTATTGTTGGATTCGTATTGAAAAACACTTTCTAATGATGCTAATTTCATAGAAACAATCTTTATATTTTTGTACTAATTGTTGGTCAAACGAAAAGCACGTAAAGCGAGGGCGCCTTATTCCTTGAATCGGAGGTAGTATATAGTAGGACAACATAGGACATGTTGCTATCGATCACCAGCCCCCCCAGCCATTCTTCCTCTTCTTGGCGGAGCTGCCGAAAGGTTCTGCTTCTGCCCAGCTCCCCCAGTCACTCTTCTTCTTGTCGTCGCTGTCGGAAGATTCTGCCTCCTTCCACTCCCCCCAGCCACTCGCCTTCTTCTTGGCGGCGATGTTCTCAGCGTGTCTGTTTAAGCAACATGGACACATTGCCAGTGTCTGCAGGTGCATCTGACCCTGGTTCACTAAGCAGATCCTATGGTACAGTTCATAGGAGACATATCCATCTAAGATAGCATATGTCAGGTTACGATCTGAAAGTGGCTTCCATTCCCAGTAGTTATGCCCCTCGCGCTTAAACATGTCATCTTGAAATCCTTCTTCATGTTTAAGTACCTCTTGTCGATCAGCTTCCCAGCCATGGCTGCCATTCCAGCCTTGCCGTATGGGGTCCCTTCAATCTTGAAGACATTCTGGAGGTCGATGTGGTACTGGGGAGGAATGTCCATCCACTCCCTAGCAAGGATTTTTTGGTCCGTTCTGATGTCCACACTAACAAATTTGATGCGTTTGTTCTTCAGAAAATTCGTTAGGCTGATTGGAATTTCGTGTTTTGGACACCTACATATATATGGCATAACGCATAAATGTAGTTAACAGGGATTTGCAAATTAATATACAGTATATATATATATATAGGAAGAACTTTGATTACTACACAAGAAAATTTGCAGATCAATTATCTTCCACGCCAAATAGAGAAAAATTGTTGGCAAAACAGAGCAGATTTTAATTTCATTGCATATGCTGGTCCTAGTTGATACCAAAAATAAATAAATAAAAAGATGCAACAATGCTACACTTACGGCCTATTTCTACGGAATCATAGTTACTGGCAGACGTGGAGGATCGTGGGATACTTCAGTTCCTAATCTCACGGGAGGCAGAAGATTTGCTCCAACCGAATTGGCTCACCTCATCCTGAAACAATATCCCGTAACAAAGTTTGCGTAAGTGTAGCATTATCCAACCGTAACATACACTAGTCAAATTTGAAGTAATTTCACAATCGAATCTGACCACAAAGCATACCTAGTAACAGGGAAAAACCGGGAGAAATCTGAACACAGAGCATTACTAATTTCATGAACTTAATTACGTGTTTCTGCCCAAAATAATACAAGGAGAAATCGATCTTGTTGCGCACATCCAGAATATTTTTTGGGGAAAAAAATACTACCTAATGTAGTGGAAGACGAGCACATGCTCCCTCATGGCGAGCTGCATCACCGCCAGCTTCTTCTTCGAGCTGTCGTACTCGAGGTCGAGGCCGACGAACTTGATCTCCTCCTCCTCGAGCCAACGCTCGTACTTCTCCAGGATTAGATCCACCGTCTTGGGCTCGTTCGTGTACACCACCTCGATCCATGTCGCGCCATGCGCATGCACATGGAGGGTCTCCGTCGTTTGCTTGCCGTCGTCCATGGCTCAGAGGGGCTCGTTGCTGGCGTTGGCTCCCATGGACTAGCTAGAGAGAGAAGAGGGCTTTTTGAGAGAGACGGATGAGGAAGAGAGAGAGGTGGAGGGGGCGGAGTGGGGGCAGAGTGTGGACTGAAGTAGAAAAAGGGGGACTTTTCGAGTACGGTTCGATTTCTCTTTTTTTTTGTGCGACGGTTCGATTTTATTATCCGCGGCGGTCCCATAGGTCAGTGCCCCTTGCCCCTCCCCTGCACCGGCCCTTCTCTCTCACAGGTCACTATCCACTCTGGCCCTTCTCTCTCCAGGCAGTCCTTCTCTCTCCGCGTGCAACCACCTCTCCTTCTCCGCGCGCAACCGCCTCTCCCAACCGCTCCGTCGCCAAGCGTCGCGTCCATCGACAACTGCCGCGTCCGTCGACAACCGCCGCGTCCAAGATCTACGCGCAGGACTCAGGTTCGAATCGATCCAATCCCCATTTTTTCGTGTGGTTATGTTAGATCGAACTGGTCGTCGATTGAATGGATGACAAACCCTAATCTAATCTTGCCATTCTTTGCATCGGTTCGTTCCTTGCTTGCCTTTGGGTGCCGTTATTTAATCGGCCGGTGATTTATCTAGGGTTGTACTGTATCAAATCGGCGAGTAGAGCGAAGCGGTCGGGGGATTTTTAGGGGGTTTTCCTAGCGGAGATCGATTTTCCTAGCTAGGGTTTATCCTAGCGGAGATCTTGTTTCATGGCAGATGCATGCAGCAGTACATCTCTAGCTGGTTCATTTCCTAGCTCTTTTGGCTATTTGAGATTCAACTAGATGCTACTGTACAGTTCAATTGTCTATCATCTAATTGTTCACTGTCATTAGGGATTTATAACTGCTACTAGTGCAAATTTGGCAATTTATCATCATTAATTGCTCATTGTTTAATTATATCATCATTGCTCATTGTTTATCTATTTGTGCTATTTATAATTATCTATCATCTAATTGTGTTCACTGTTTATTAGGTTGATACCATGGACCAGCATGAGGTTTGTATCTTGGTCCCAGCCAAGAAGGCCGCTGACATCGTCGACATCAGCTCATCCTCCGAAGGTGATGGTGCTACAGCTAGGATTCATGCTAGTGCAGTTAGGCATGAGCAAGAAAGTGATGGTGATGCTAGTCCTGGTGATCAGCAGGAGGAAGATGATGATGCTGCTGCTAGAGTTGCTGTCAAGCTGACTCGTCGAGGTAAAATATATACCATGCATGGAGCATATTTATTCTAGTTGCAGGATAGGTAAAATGATGTGTTATTCTTGGGCAGTCCTTCCTCTCTCATGCAGGATATATATATATATATACCATGGAGCATATATTAATTATAGTTGCAGGATAGGTAAAATGTTGTGTTAGTCTTGGGCAATCCTTCCTCTATTGATTTCCTTAATTATATGTAGGTCCCAAGATAAAGGGGGGTAAGACATTTGACAGGTATTGTGTCTTTGCCAACCTGGTGGAAATGACCCCCGAACAAGTAGAAACTCTGAAATATCAAGTTCGCAAAAGGCGCCCCGCAATTCCTTTCTATATTTGCACTATAAAGGGTGCAAGTACTGAGACAGGGAAATCCAAAATGGTAAATAATGACCACATATCAAGGATGTTTTTGCATCTTTATTTGTTGACAATGACTACATTTGACTCAAGTTTTGCATGCATCTTATAATTAATCTGCAGTACTTCACAAGGAAGTACACCCAGAAATACATCTTGAGGCATGTGGACCTTCCAGCTGATGATGTGCAAGTCTCTTTCAAGAAGGGATATGCTGTGGAAGTGAGGATGATCATGAGCAAAGGGAAGAATGCAGGTGCACAGATGACAACCAACTGGAGAGCTGTGGTGGAGAAGACCAACATGCATGAGAATGATATTTTCATGTTTTGGTTCCGCATTCGCTCCTGCGGTGGCCTGAGGTGTTCTGTTAGAAAGCTCATCTGATCTTCTAGCAGCAGGCTGGAGGTTATTGTAATGAAGTAGTAGTAGTATGTATGTGCTTGAGCTCAAGTATATGAGCGTTGAACCTCTCTGACTGATCTGGTGCTACTATGATATTATGTCGTCCTTTTGGTATGTAATATATGTGCTCATGTAATGAGCGGTGAACCAATCTTACCTGGTACTATCTTGCTAATGGCCTTTTGATCTATGCAATGTGCGTTGAACCTGTGCTATATATGTGTTCTTTTGGTACTATATATATGTAATGCTTAGATAGTTTGCTGCAATAATGCTCTTTTGGTGCTCTATATAAATGTTATGCTTAGATAGTTTGCTGCAATAATAATGCTTTTTTGGTGCTCTATATAAATGTGCTTTTGGTACTATGTAACGAGCTCAAGGCCCTAGCTCTTTTTTTATTGGTGCAATGGTGCAGAAATTAATCTTTCTTCCTTTTCTAAAAGTTGTCCTAGATAAACTATCTAAAGCTGGAAGTCTAGTTACAGGCAAGATCACTCGCACAGCTCTACTAGTTAACTGGCACCACCACACATCTAGAGGTCCTGGGTTCGAGTCCCAGGCCTCACATTTTTTCACTTCTTTTTTTTGGCGGCCAGGAGAAGCCCAAAATCCCCCGCTCAGCCAAAATCCCCCGCTCAGCTCCAACCCTAGCCAAAATCCCCCGCTCAGCCAAAATTCCAAATTTCCCCGCTCAGCTCCCCCGTTCAGCTGCAACCCTAGCCAAAATCCCCCGCTCAGCCAGATGCCCCCCAAATCGAAATCCCTCACCGACGACGGAGGAGGCGGACGGGGGCGGAGGCGGACGGCGGAAGCGCCGCGGCCGAGCAAGTGGGCGTCCTCCTGGGAAGTGGATCTCCTCGCCGTCCACCTCTCCACCACGAGCCCATCTCGACGACGAGTCCCTCTCGACGACGAGCCCCTCTCCACGATGAGCCCCTCCGCATCTCCAGGTCTGCACCCCTTTCCTCTCTCCCCTCTCAATCTGTTCTTCTCCGCCGCTAGTCTGCTGTATGAAATTGGATCATTGAACTGCTATCATTGCTTGAAACTGGAACTGCTGTGCCTTTAGCTTTCCCTAGCAAAGAATTGCACATAATTTTACTTATGGTTGCTAGTTGTGTGCTTGGTTGAATTCCATATGGACATTGATTGAATTCTAATTGCAACATTTTTGGTCATGGGCAGATGGACAGACGCTGGATTACAACACGAGTTAGAAGGCTTTCCACCGAGCACACAAATGGAGTGCGTGATTTTATGCAGTTTGTTCGCTTAAGTTTTGCCGATGATGCTTACGTGCTTTGCCCATGCCGTGGCTGTCTCAACCGGGAGACACACTGTCTAGAAAGAGTAGAGGCTCATTTGCTTCTTTATGGGATGGCAAGCACGTATGACAGATGGATCCACCATGGAGAACCATTGCAGCCTGCACATGAAGCTCGACATGGAGGTGAACCTGAAGCTGAGCATGGAGGTGACGCAGAGGCACACTATTTTGGTTTGGAAGAGGGGGATGGCTACGAAGATGATAGAATTCTTGATCTGTTTGCTGATTTGTACAACTCAGAACCGCAAGGTCGTGGACAGGACACTATCTTTGCTGATTTGATAGAGGAGGCCAAGCGCGCAGCTAGCGATGGGGGTACATTGTCAAGATTTTCCTTCACCGTGAAGTTACTCCACGCCAAGTCTTTCTACCGGATCAGCAACGTTGCATTCAACGCAATACTCCGTATTTTGTCCTTGCAGTACCCCAATAGCTCAATACCAAAGTCATATGCGGAGGCATTGAGCATAATCGGCAGGTTGGGCCTTGGTTATGATAGCATCCATGTGTTCCCGAATAACTGTGTATTATTCCGGAAGGAGCATGCCAAGCTTAATAATTGCCCCAAGTGCAATGCCTCGAGATGGAGAGATGGTCATGGTAGAAGGAAGATCCCGGAGAAGGTCTTGAGGCATTTTCCATTGATTCCAAGGCTGCAAAGAATGTTCATTTCAAAGAAACAATCAGAGGAGGTACAGTGGCACAAACTGAAGCGGCAACCCATGGACAATGAACTCAGGCATCCAGCTGACGGGGAGACGTGGAAAGATTTTGATGATATACATAAAGACTTTGCCGCTGATGCAAGGAATATAAGGCTTGGACTTGCGACGGATGGTTTTAATCCCTTTGGGAATATGAGCAACTCTTACAGCATGTGGCATGTATTTGTGGTGCCATACAACCTTCCACCGTGGGCATGCATGGATCAGTCCAACTTCATGATGACATTGCTGATCCCTGGTCCAAGCTCTCCAGGAAAGGATTTCGATGTCTTCATGGAGCCCTTGATAGAAGAGCTGCAGTTGCTCTGGCAGGGTGTACGCACATACGATGCCATGAGTACCGACAAGTTTGATCTGCGTGCTGCAATCATATGGTGTATCCACGATTACCCAGCACTCCACACTTTGTCGGGGAGGATCACAGCTGGTTACCAGGCCTGTGTGCGGTGTGACAAAGAGCCGTGCTCGAAGAGATTAAGGAACAAAATCTGCTATATTGGGCACCAGCGTTGGCTTCCTCGGCTCCATCCTTGGCGAAATAGTGATGATTTCAATGGTGCTAGTGAAAGCTGTGACAAGCCAGCGGAATTCACTAAAGAAGAGCTGCAGCAACAGCTTGACAGGGTTAAAGATGTGAGACCAGGTAAGCTTCAAAGGAAAAGGAAGCGTGAGGACGGTCAGTGTTGGAGCCGGAGGTCGTGTTTGTGGGACTTGCCATACTGGGAAGATCTAAAGCTGAGGCATAATCTCGATGTAATGCACATCGAGAAAAACATCTGTGACAATCTGCTTGGAACTTTCATGAATGTACAAGGCAAGACAAAGGACACACTGAATTTAAGGCTTGATTTGGAGGACCTGGGCATAAGAGCTGATTTGCATTTGCAGCCTGTTAGAGGTGATCCAAAATCCTTTGAGATGCCACAAGCGTGGTATACAATGACTAAACAAGAAAAGATTGCATTTTGTGAATTCATAAAAGCTGTGAGGTTTCCAGATGGGTATGCGTCTAACATATCCAAGTGTGTTGCTGCTGATAAGTGCAAGCTTCAAGGGCTGAAGACCCACGACTGTCATATCCTGCTCCAAAGGATATTACCGGCTGGCCTCCAAGGAACAATCCATGAAGATATATATGAAGCGGTTGCTGAGCTTGGAAATTTCTTCAGAGAGCTGTGCTGCAAAACACTGAAGGTAGACGTTCTGAATAGACTTGAAAAGGAAATCCCAGTCATTCTTTGCAAACTTGAGCAGATCTTCCTTCCAGCTTTCTTCGACGTGATGGTGCATTTGGCCGTCCATTTACCAAAAGAGGCAAGGCTTAGAGGCCCAGTGCAATACGGTTGGATGTACCCAGTCGAAAGAAGTTTGCTTACATTGAAGCGTTATGTCCGGAACACAGCCAGGCCTAAGGGATCGATTGCCGAAGCATATATTGTCGATGAGTGCCTGACATTTTGCTCGAGGTAATTTGACGACGTGGAAACAAGATTCAACCGTCCAGGAAGAAATCCAGAGCGGGATGAAGATTCACACGTTGGCCATGTGTTTGTTTTCAACCACGGTGTGAACTTTATTGGAGCCTGTGAATATGGGGAGGCTGGTGCTGACTATGACATGATGGTTTGGTATGTGCTCCGAAGTTGCCCTGAGGTGCAACCATACATCGAGTACGTTTCTCTTCATCCCCCATAGATATAAATGCTTGCTTTGATGTTGGCATTGCAGCCTGTCCAAATAAATAATTAGAATCTATTTTCTGTTGGCACTGCAGCATGTGCAAAGAAAAGTTGAACCAACAAGGTGGTCAGATCAATGTTGATAAATGGCTTGCCAAGGGATTTGCTAAATGGTTTCAGATTCATGTGAGATCTTTAGCTGGTTTATTTTTACAGGCTGAAAAAATGGATGATATTTTCTATGTGTGTTGCTCACCCTGGTTTGTTTTTTGCAGATTGGAAATATGCGTGATGTCAGTGCTGACCTCTATGCTTTGGCGTGCCAACCAGATCTCAGAGTGAGATAATATTCAGCATGTGTTATTGGCGGTGTTCGGTACCACACTGTTGACCGCGAGAAAAATAGAAAGACACAAAATAGTGGAATCATTTCCGAGGGATTACACGATGGTGAGATCATTGACTTCTTTGGTCAACTCAAATCCATCATCAAATTGCAGTACAACTGCAGCGGTGGCGTCCATCGGTCAGTCGTCCTCTTCCGGTGCGATTGGTTTGACCTTGGTGGTAGTAGGAGACCCGGAATCGACGATGATAGACACTTCAAAAGCGTGAACACGGGAAGGTTTTGGTACAAGAATGACCCTTTCATCCTATCATCGCAAGCAACTAAGGTTTTTTATGTGCCAGACACGCTCTTGAAAGGAAATTGGCAAGTGGTGCAGATATTTCAGCATAGACATCTATGGACCGTAACTGAAAGTGAAGCGGGACACGATGTTGCTGGATTGTCATACCAAGATGATGATTCCAGGGAAGCTCCTGTGCAAGACAGAGAAGGTACTGCACGAACTAGGTTGAGACGGGACCATGAGCGTGTGTTGGTTGATGCTGTCGTTGTGGAAAAAATGAAGAAAAGGAGGAAGGAGGTTGTTGCTGAAGAAATCGACGACGATGTAGAAAACAGCACTGATGAGACAATGTACCAGTATTGTAGTGGTGATGATGAAAACAGGACTACGTTTCCTCCAGTTTTCGATGATGATGAATAGTACCATCTTTGTAGGTGTTGTTTTGCAATCTTTGTTCTTTGTCATGTGTTATTTGTACAAGATCATGTCCCAGATTTTGGTTTTATTTGTACGGAAGACAATGGCAATGTACTGGTACTGATTTCTTCTGTTACAGCAGTTACATTGCCAATGTACTGGTAATGCTATTTTTGTGTGAAATACAATGTGTATTTGTGTACCCTGGAGTTTTGTGTTGGCACTGCTAAATTGCATTTAAATTACGGTCAATATGCTGCCACAATAATTCATCTGAAGTAGTGACTACATGCTGCTGAAATTCTGTACAAACTCGACACAAGGTGCTGCAGTATTGACAACAAATAAACCACAATTACACTTGCTACACTTGTCCAGAGTGCACATCACATACTGCAAGGAATTACACTTGCTACACTGCTACAGATAACACAACAATCTGCTTTATCTACTCTCATATTTCAGTTGCTACACATCACCCAGGTACAATAGATGGCAAAAGCTACAGATAACACCCAAATCATGAAAAGGTTACTGCCTCCATCAGCTTGCATCTTGAAAGCTTGGTTCTTCGGTTCATCGTTGCTCTGCTTCCTTCCAGCAAGCAGCGAGATTTCTTCCCGGAGCCTCTCAAGTTCTTCATCTCGATCCCAAACTGCATCACGTAGATCACGGACTAAGTCTTTGAGATACTTATCCATGGGTTCATCAACCCACTCAAAGCTGGCACACCCTATGCCACCATCAATATGAGAGCTATGAAAGATAAATGAACCAAAATAGAAATGAAATTCAGAAGGGGCAATCTGCAATTCATAAGAGGATAACTAAGAGAGCGAATTTTGCAATTTCTGTATCTTCGCCCAGGATTTGCATCACTCCATGAAATCCACTGGGGCATCATCTCGCCACACGCACAGAGGACGGCGAGCCCGTAACTGAACGGCGGCTGCCGATACGGGATTGGCTTGCCCGGGTGCCGGCGGCGACGCGACAACGCTCCCGACCTCAAAGAACTGCCTGACGCCGCCATCGATGATCCTGGATTTTGATTTCGGATGCAATGCAAGAAGCTGGTTCGATGCGATGCAAGAAGGAGGTCGAACCCTAGATGCGAGGAAGAGGACGACCGCACCTGGTGCACACTTGGTTCGACCGCACCTGATGCGCACCCGGTTTGACCACACCTGGTATTTGCTATAATATTTTTGGAATAAGTAACTTCCTATCTTTGCTATGTCAACAACTGAAGCGTACCGCAGCGGTTCGGTCGAGGATTCGTGCTCGGTCGAGGGTTTGACTCCTCTCAAGAGCAGTTTTTGCCTATTAATTTGCGCGAGCGCAGTGCATCTACCGCATGGGCCGTCGGACTAGCTATTCATTCACCGCTTGGGCCGTCGTGATAACAGTGGGGCTGGCCCATTAAAATAGAGATATATCATAAAGAGCCCAATAGAGGACAACCCAACAGAGCAGGATATCACCAGCAGCCCAACACAAGGGTGGGCAGCACAGGGAAAAAAATAGCGAGATGCATAGGTCCCACATGTCTGAGGAAAAGTGATGACATGGCAGCCAAGTCACATCTTCAATTACGCGGAAAGCCGAACGACGATCTTGTTTCGTCGCAATAGGCTGCACTAGAACGTCGTAATCCTTCCCGGTTAGATTATGACGTTTTCGTTTACGCGGCTAACGACGTTTCTGCCCCAGAACGTCACTATTTTCAAGGGGTTTGCCCCCCTCCAGCGGCCAACGACGGTGTGGCTGAAAAACGTCACGAAATTATGACGTTTTCCTACAGCGTCACTATTAAAACGTCATAGTTGGACAGTTTTCTTGTAGTGACATACGTACAAGGACTCCATGCGGAAGGATGTTTTAAAATTTTCTTCGTTCCCTTTTATTTGTTTTCAAAACTGGCTGAAATGGTCAATATTGCTATTCGTAACAAGGCATTGAATGTTCAAAAATATAAGTGGTTATTTGATACAATGACTACTAGCGTAAAATATTTTAGCAAATTTTTAGGAGAAAAGTATCATCCACTTGCAGTTCAAATTTGAATTACTTTCGAAAAATCGACATAAGGTCATTTAAATGAGAAAAAGTAGATTGATAGCTTTAAAATTCTTAATAAATAGGCATTATCCTTCCAAACGGCTAAGTTTGTGTGAAAATTTAGTGATTTAATTTTGCAACATATTCTCTGTGCTTAACCAAAAACCAAATTTTTGGTCCTTGGAAGATGGATTTTTTTTGTTTGCATAAGGTGGCAGCTCACTTTGATAGTGTCGTTTTCCATGGCAATTTACACCTCCATGCAAAATATTGGGCTCATTACCATGAAAATTATTTTTTGGTGCATCTCTTACAATGTTTATTATATGACCGTGTTTAATTGTCTCCTACATCGCACACCATTTTTTGTTAGTGTGTGATTGCCTCATACTCCATGTATGGTACAAGATACCTTGGTGCAAAAAGCATGTGCAATGCATCACGGAAAAAACCTTTTAGCATTTAGAAAATGGAAAAACATTTTTCTACTTTGACACTATAGGTTAGTATGGTACAAGATACCTTGGTGCAAAAAGTAGACCTATTATGATAAAAAAATACTCACATTCAAATTCAGACAAATCTAAGATAACTTTCATGGAAGGAAGGGAGTACTTCTTGGTGCCAGTGGCAGATCCAAAGGGTGGCTAGGCTGGGTGGTGCATGGACCACCCTGAAATTTCAATATAGCCTATAAATCATTAAAAAAATAAAAAAAATTGTACTGTTGGACCACCCTGACATTTTGTGTTGGATCCGCCACTACTTGGTGCATCACACACAATTTTTATTCTGAAACCATATGTGATTGTCTCCTACATCCCACGGCTTTTTTTTTAAATCCATGTGTGATGCATCATGCCCGATTTTTCCTGAAAGGTACACGGTTCTCTTATATCGCAAACCAAAAATAATCAAAGGGTATGCAATTTCTAACACTATAAAGTTTAGCCCTTTCCATATGCGAACAGGGACGTTAAAAGGGCTGATATGTACTACTGTAGGAAGATAGATGATGTTTTCTGACGAGATAATCATCTTGTCGTACACAAACCAACCAATGATATTTTAGTGAGATGGAGAGCGACACAAACTCTATAAATGGAGGCGCCACCGCCAACTCCACTTGCTCTTTGTAGGCAACTATAAATTCTGGTGGAGTACTATAGCCAATTTTTGTGGATGCCTCTTTGGAAAGCGACACAAAATCCATAAAAAAGGAGGGTCTATGTAAGCAGCAATTTGACAATACATTTGTTCGAACCACTTGCATTGACAGCAGCGCAGATCCAATAACTACGATGTATTGACCAAGAACTTGAAGATCGACACAATTTGGTGTCTGGTGTGTAGCGGGCCAGATGCTAATACATGCCGGATATCCTTATTTATTCGTCCACTATGCCAGAAAGCTAATCTACAAGGACGTAGGCATGCTAGTTGAACCGCGGTGATTCCAGCTGAAAATACACCATACTCAGAAATATTTGCAGAATTCTTCGAAATTACTGAATTCTTCAGGAAAAAAAAAAGAAATTAGCGAGGTTTTACGTTTGAGCAGAGTAGTACACTAGTGACTAGTACTACGGCCAGTTTCTGCTTTTCTCGTGCAGTCGCTTGGCAACTCACCCTCTTCCTGTCCTCTCTCGGTCAAATAGCTAGCTGTTTTTCTCAAAGAATTCAAACAACAACCTTTCATGAACAAGTCATGCACCTCACTTCCGCTATCACAAATAGTTTAAACAAGATAGAAAACATTATCTGATTCAACTGATGTTTCACGATCACGAAACGGCCTGGATGTATTGAAACTTCAAAGCGGTTAGGAAAAAAATGTGTTCAGTTGACTTGTTCATCCCGAACAGGGAATTAGGGGCTGAGGGTTCTTTTTTCATACGATGGTAGAAAGATTTTATTCATTCAATGATAAGTACAGGTCAAAGGCGTACATAAAGCCTTTCAGATCTAGATGTTCAGATGTTCTTTGAGTTGAGCAAGGTAATCTGCATCTCATGGGTGTCTTATTTATGTTTTTGCGGGGAGGACTGACATGTGTGTCCATGTATGAACAGCGGTACAACGTATTATGGGAACATCAACACTACGATCTCAAACACTGCCATTGCTGAAAATGTGAAGCGTTATATAAAATTAACATCTAGATATCGACTTAGCTGCTTCACTAATCATTGTGGTGTCACTTAGGCTCCAGATAGATTGTTGTATTTAATCCTGAGCTTCCAGCATACACCGTCGACTACCTAATTACGTGGTACTTACGACGGAACACATACTCATGCAGTCTGTGGCTCTGACGAAACTGATAAAAACAAACCGGTGACAGCAGCTAGCTGAAGAAGTGAAGAGCTAAACTGGACCTATATACAGCACAACAAGGTTATTCAGGACATCATGCTAACTGAGATTTTCTGAAGAAGTTTTTTCTGTTCCTAGAGGTGCCAATGGCCTTTTATGTGTTGGTTTGAAGATTCTAATGAATTTTGGAAGTGTTAAGTTGTAACCCAAGCAGTCAAGGAGGTTCAGTTCACCATGGGGAGACAGAGTAAACACTAACCAGAACCTGATGGCACTAATTAAGCAGGGCACTAAACAATGAAGAAAAGCTGTGAAGAGTAAGCTCTAAGCAGGGAATTTTGGTAGTTTTATCTTCCTTAGTTCTCTTCAGAGCAACACCAACCTGCGAAGCTGATGGCGCCGGATCATAATTAAGCATCAATTGTGATATTACAGTAGAACACCTGTACAAGTCTGCAGGAACAAATATTAGTGCAGACATGGATCACCAAATCAGTGTCGCTTCAGGAAAGGCCTCCAAGCACGTGTTCAGACAGCAAAACGGAATGCTATATCTATCGTCGGAATAACCAAATCAGTGTCACTACAGGAAAGATATCCTAGCAGAAGTTCAGAAAGAGAAAATACGGTATTCAGTCGTCCGTTACATTTAAAGAAAGAAGCCATACCGCACAGATTCAGTGCATGAAAGGCCTCCTGCCACAAATTCAGAATTCAGATAGAAATGAAGTGAAATTCATCGGACACATTTACACAGCGGAACCATGCAATTAAGATTTAGTACAGAAAAGAAACAATATTAAATTAGATATTGCAGGGAACCGCATGCTTCCTTCACCAGCTCCATACACATCCAGGTAACCACACATCTTCAACATTGACAGGCTTTGTGACCAGCTTCATCAGCCCTGAGGTTTCACAATTCTGTCCAGCATATAAAAAAAATGCATTATTACAAAACATAGTAGGTATTTTTGACAACCATATAATTAATATGGCGTACATACATAGATGTATTGAGGCGTCCATCACACAATACGTATTGTGCAGTTAATTATTTCTTTGGGCAAAGGAAATAAGCAAGGATAAGATCACAAACAAGGGTATGAGAAGGTTCAGCATGAGTACAGCTACGGTTTTATAGTTCTGCACTATGTCGCATACCCAAAAGCTGTGGTATTGTTTGTGTCAGTTAAGAGATCAAGATTGTACAGTTTTACAAACGGCTATCGCAGTTAATCTAAGCTTGTGAACCAAATTAAGAGACATTGCACAAGCTAGTCGTCGTCCTTGATCCTCTTGAGCAGCCTGGCAGCCCACCTGCGCAGCCTTCTCTTCAGCGTGAAGCCCACTGCAACCCCGACCACGAAGCTGATGGCACCGACCTTTGTGCAAGTCGACAGAGACACAACCCGGCTGCAACACAGGAGATTACCAAATGCATGTCAGTTACAGAGAGCTATAATAAGCATGAACTCTGGTGCTGTAGGTTTTCACGGACGAACGATTTGGGAATTGCGTTCTTAATGAACCCCCAACCCCAATTTGTCTCAGCCCAGGATCCGCGGAGCACGCAGGATCGTCGTTCTTAATGAACCCCCAACCCCAATTGGTCAAATCGAAGAAACCGACCGAGCGAGCAAGCTCGGACAGAGAGAACCGATGTGGAAGTGGGGATCACACAAGGGGAAGAATCAGAGGAGGAGGGTGAGGAGGAGTTGGAGCATACCCCGCGGCCCTGGACACGAGGACCTGGTCGGGGAAGGCGGCGGAGCCGGAGCGCGAGGAGGAGGAGGAGGAGTTGGCTGCGTCCTGCGCCGCCGCCTGCAGCCACCCCACCGCCGGCGAAGCCGTAGGCATCTCCGCGGATCCTGCGTGCTCTCTCCTCTCTAGAGCCTCGCCGGGGTTGAAGCTTCGGGTTTAGCGGAGAGTAGATGGATTTTTTCTTCTGTAATTCTTTGTTAATAATAAGATTTGGGATTTCTTGGTGGAGGAGAAGAAGCGAGGGAAGGGAGATGGGCGGGGCCTGCTACCTGGCTTCTCTGTGTTAAACATCCTCATCTATTCTAATTTGGAATCCTCTGAAGCTTTTTTTTTTCGAAACCCAGCACGGACGTAGATGCTCGTACAAACGTATATACACTTATCTCTATAAACGCACGCACAACCAGCCTCTTTAAGCACAACCAAGAAACTGAGTCTAAAAAACTGATCTGTGAGATTGACGAAGTCACCACTACCACCTCGTTGTCGACGGGCGGAATCCTCTAAGCTTAAATCCTCCCAGAAGAAAGAAACATCGGAGGCTCTTGGATGGGGATAAATTTCTCAAATGGTGGATGCAGCGCCATTAGATGGCTACTCCAAGGTTACAAAAGAGTTCACATTTTCCAAGACATAGGCATGCTCTCCAAAATATGCAATTAATGCTTGGTCAAATGCGTATACATTATAAACATATTTTAAAACTGAATGAAATTCAGAAACTCAATTTGGCTCCCGAGTGTGTATGCTCCCTCTACCAAGAAAATATATTTCGAAGTGACGAAAATTTTTGACAAAAAAATCTACATGTTCATCTCCACAATATATGAGTGTTCGCTAAGTTTCGAGAAAAACCGATATTTGTATGGTCTATATAAAAAAATGAAAATTTAAGTTGCGAAAAGCATTATTCGTAGCACAAAAATTTGTCTTTTTTACACAGGCCACAAGATAAGTTGAATTTTCATGAAACAACTTTGTGGTCGTGTAGCACGTGAAGATATACATGCAAATTTTATATTCCAATTTTTTTAATGTTTCAAAATGTACTTAAAATGCATTTTAAAATAAAGGGATCATATGATCCCAGGAGCTAAAACACCACTTCCAATGAAATTCATATATGTTGGTTTACCCAATGAATATCTAAGATTATACTCTATTATTTTCAACATATAATGCTTAGTAAATTCGGTCACAAATCAACCTTTTGAAGTTTTACCAAGTTGATCGAAACATATATAATATTAAAATACCATACAAATATAATATGGAAACATATTGAAAGATATACTCATCTTTACATGGTATTGTAATGACGTTTTTTTCTAACATTGGTCAATGGCACGATGCCATATGGAACCGATATGTTGTATGCAGTTGAGTTTGTTTTTCTTAAGACTCCTTTGCCTCCTCAGAAATCCCTTACATTTTAAAACTCTCCTAGGAAATTCACTTCCATAGATAGATCAATACATCCATATTCCGATATTTTTTCATGGGGATGTTTGTTCTGAAGGGTTCGTTGCATAGAAAACAAAAAAATTCTACCGTGAAGAAGAACAAAACCAAGATCCAATCTAGAAAAATCAAGATCTAATCTATGAAGAACGGAGCAACGAGAGAGATGAGAGACTAACCCTCGAAGATCCAAAGCCTTACGAGATCAGATCTCGTAGTTGACGTAGTCGATCGTTCCGGTGCTACAATCCGGCAGCACTTCCGAACTCGGTCGCACGTACGGTGTCGATGAAGTCCTTCCTCTCCCAGTGACAGCGGGCAGCGGAGGTGTGGTAGATCTCATCGGAATCCCAGCAGCACGACGGCGTGGTGGAGGAGAAATTCCTACAGGGCTTCGCTAAGCCTGCGCAGGAAGAAGGAGGAGGGGGAGAGGGGCGGCTAGGGTTTGGGGAATCATGTGCAGCGCCCCAACCCTCCCCTCCCTCTTATATAGGCGTGGGGGGGGGGCTGCCTTGGCCCCTCCTCCAAACCCTGGGGTCGGCCAAAACAAGGGGGGAAACTTCCCGTCCCCCCCCCCCCCAAGTTAAGTCCCTATTTTCAAGGGATTTGATCTTATCCACTTTATCCAGCCACATGGGCCTTGGGGGGCTGGTGTGCCTGGCCCATGTGGGCCTATGCGACCCCTCCGGTCCATGTTGGTCGTTCGGGATAGGTGGACCCCACTATTGTACCCTCCGGAACCTTCTAGAACCTCCGGTACAATACCGAAAAATCCTGAACTTTTCCGGTAACCCTGAAAATGACTTCCCATATGTGAATCTTATTTTCCGGACTATTCCGGACCTCCTCGTGATGTATTGGATCCCATATGAAATGGGCATACCCTTCGGGTACCCATTATTAGTATACCTGACTCAGCTCGGCCCAATATGGAGAAGGCCTAACAAGGCAACCCGAAGAAGTAGTCAACTAGGACTCTTGTAAAACCCTAGGCTGGTTGCATATATAAAGCCAGCCAGGGAACCCGAGAAAGGGAGGATAAGTAATACGTAAGACCAGAGAGAGAATAGACAGAGAAGATAGCGAGATAGACAACATAGCTCCGCTTATGGCGGCACCCTGTAAACAGACTTATGATCATATAGTAGATTGCTAGCAGCACGTAGGGATCCTCCGCCGAGGGGACCCGAAGCTGGGTATATCGTGTGCCCAATCTCGCTCCCGGAATCTCCATCGTCGCTATCTCCTGAAAACCCAAGTCTACAATACGTAGGCATTGGCGAGGTGATCCCTCGTCAATTGGCGCCGTCTGTGGAAAATCGCGACGACTGAATTTTGTCATCTGGGCGAGATCCATCGGATTCATCATCAACATCATCGACAAAATTGAAGTCAAGAAAAAGAAGTTGTCCATCGTCATCAACCACGTCCAGATCGCAAATGGTAGAAAATCGTCGAGTTCGTCATCAACTATTTCGTATAGCAGCTGGCTAGATTTTTTCGCGCAAACAAAGCGCGGAGCGACCCATCAATTCAAGTCACCTCATTGGCAAGAAAAGGAAAGGGTCATATGGATCTATGGAAAAGAGAAAACTCACACGGAGATATTATCAGGTGCTATTTTTCTATACTACTGCGTCTCGAAATTTTTCAAAGATATATTTTGTTTGCCTTGTGCGCTACTCTCGTGTATGCAGATGACTATTTATTGCGAACTCGCCATCCGACACAAATACCATCGGATTTCCGCGCTCCAGTACAACTTCAGATCGGAACAAGTTCCGATTTCTTCGCCGCGTGTACTCGCATGCTCGGGGGCTCACCCGCCGCGAATTCGACGATTCTCTCCTCCATGCCAACTACTTCCACCGTGTCGAATATTCTCGGCTAAACGCCGCATGGCTCCGCTGCATCGGCTGTGTCCACTTCGTCGACTCCGTCTGCTGGACGACCTACTTCCACATCGACTCCGCCGCATCCAATAATAAAGCTAAGTGTTTCCTTTTCAAGAGTCAATTATTATTTACTTTCGTCGTACCCAACACTCAGGGATGTGACATTACATCGTTACCGTAAATACACTCGATTACTCGGGTACTGCAAATAGATTTTATTTTCTATGGTTATCTAGCACGGACCCGATGAACTTCCGGGCCAAGGGATTCATTTATATGTGGATTCATTTTCTAATGGTTGTCAGTGGGTTCATTTTCTTCGGTTTAGTGGATTTCCCTTCTTCGGCTCTGGATATATCTTCTCCGGCTCAGTGGATTTATTTTCTTCGGATCAATGGCTTTATCTTCTTCGGCTTACTGGATTTATTTTCTTCGGGTTATCATTGGTTTCCTCTTATACAATACTACCCGAGGCGTTTCTGGATACATCTTCTGTGATTATTACTGGATTTATTTCTTCGGATCAGTGAATTTATTCGAATTCATATATATGGATATTACTGGTTTACTCTTATACAATACTACCCGATGCGTTTCCGGGTCAATGGATTCATCTTCTACGGTTATTACTGGATTTATTTTCTTCGGATCAATGGATTCATCCTCTATGATATTGGCGGATTCATATGCTTCATATTTAATGGCGTAATCTTCAATATGGACTCATCTCAAATACTTCATCTTGGATTCATCTTCATGGAATCGTATTATATTATTGACAATGGCTTCATCCTAAATGGCTTCACCTCCGACGTCATGGCTAACACCCGGGGGCTCGACAATGACTTCGCCTCGGGTCGCAACTGCGACAAAGCATCTAAGCAACAATCATAATATCACCTCAGCAGCGCTCGAGGGCTCGGCTATTTCTCCATCAATAATTTGGCGGCATCTACTTTCATTATTTTGTGGTTTCTACTTCAGCTCGACTTCTTCTCTGCACTCGAATACTTCATCGCGCGTCGACTCCATCGTAACCAATAAGCTAAGTGCTCCCTTAATTTACACAAAGTTGATTATCATTTACTTTCACTGCACCCGACACTCGGGGGCTGCGCTGTACAAATTCACTCTACATATCAGGTTGACAAAAGAAGAACTGCGCCAAGGAAAAATTACATCAAAGAAGAACTCGATAAAAAATTCTGAAAGGAACCCGATGAAATTGTCTTCAAGGAAGAACCTGACGAAATCTTTTTCAGGGAGGAACCCGAAGAAATTGTCTTTAAGGAAGAACCCGACAAAATCTTCTTCAGGGAGGAACCCGATGAAATCTTCTTCAGGGAGGAACCCGACAAAATTTTCTTCAAGAGAGAACCCGAAGAAATTTTCCTTAAGGAGGACCCGAAGAAATTTTCCTTAAGGAGGACCCGAAGAAATTTTTGTTCAAGGAGGAACTCGACGAAATTTTCTTCAAGCAGGAACCAAAAAAAATAAGAGGGTGGAAAAATCTTCGAGTCCATTGACTCGTCATTTATTTCGATCAAGACCATCGGAGATGTACGTGACGACAATATAGAAGAACCCAATATATTCGGCTATCCCATCACGCCGCGAAAAATATAGAAGAGCCCGAAAAATGGGTCATTACATCAGCCGAATAAGGCGCTAGACAACATATTCTCGGAGCGCGTCCGCCGCGGTAAAAACTCCGAATGCCGTGACTCGTAAAAAGGTCACGAAGGTAAGACCCCAGGATCCGTCCTGTGTGGCGTGGCATCGCACCCGAATGCGCTCTGCCACTTTATCCACAGCAACAGATGTGAAGAAAAATCTCGGCGGACGCGCTGTGGGCCCGATAATTTTGCTGGAATTCAGTGTCAACGTAACAAGAAGATTAAATTTCTACGTTCTGATCGTGGAGGTGAATATCTGAGTTATGAGTTTGGCATGCATTTAAAGAAATGCGGAATACTTTCACAGTTGACACCGCCGGGAACACCACAGCGCAATGGTGTGTCCGAACGTCGTAATCGAACTTTATTGGATATGGTTCGATCTATGATGTCTCTTACAGATTTACCGTTATCTTTTTGGAGTTATGCATTAGAGACAGCAGCATTCACTTTAAATAGGGCACCATCTAAATCCATTGAAACGACACCGTATGAATTGTGGTTTGGAAACAAACCTAAGTTGTCGTTCCTTAAAGTTTGGGGCTGCGAAGCTTATGTAAAAAAGTTACAACCTGACAAGCTCGAACCCAAAGCGGAGAAATGCGTCTTCATAGGATACCCTAAAGAAACAATTGGGTATACTTTCTATCACAGATCCGAAGGTAAAATCTTTGTTGCCAAGAACGGATCCTTTCTTGAGAAGGAGTTTCTCTCGAAAGAAGTGACTGGAAGAAAAGTAGAAATCGACGAGGTTACTGAACCTTCTGTTGAAAATCAGAGTAGCACAACACTGGAAGATGTTCTTGTGCCGCCGACACCGATTAGTGAGGAAGCTAATGATAATGATCGTGAAACTTCGAACGAAGTTACTACTGAACCTCGCAGGTCGACTAGGGTTCACACCACTCCTGATTGGTATGACCCCTGTCTAAATGTCATGATTGTGGAAAACAATGATGAAGAGCCTGCGACGTATGAGGAAGCAATGATGAGCCCAGATTCCAACAAATGGCGAGAGGCCATGAAATCCGAAATGGGATCCATGTATGATAATCAAGTATGGACTTTGGTAGACTTACCTGATAGCCGCAAGGCTGTCGAGAATAAATGGATCTTCAAAAGAAAAACAGATGCTGATGGTAATATTACTGTCTATAAAGCTCGACTTGTCGCGAAAGGGTTCCGACAAATTCAAGGAGTTGACTACGGTGAGACTTTCTCACCTGTAGCGAAGCTAAAGTCTGTGAGGATATTGTTAGCAATAGCTGCATTTTTCGATTATGAAATTTGGCAGATGGATGTCAAAACGGCGTTCCTTAATGGTGACATTGAGGAAGAGTTGTATATGGTACAACCCAAAGGTTTTGTCGATCATAAAAATGCTGACAAGGTATGCAAACTTCAGCGTTCAATCTATGGACTGAAGCAAGCATCCCGGAGTTGGAACCGACACTTTGATAAGGTGATCAAAGACTTTGGATTTATACAAACCCATGGAGAGGCTTGTATTTACAAGAAAGTGAGTGGGAGCTCTATAGCATTACTGATATTATATGCAGATGACATATTATTGATTGGAAATGATGTAGAACTTCTGAGTAGTGTAAAAGGTTATTTGAATAAGTGTTTTTCAATGAAGGACCTTGGAGAAGCAGCATACATTTTAGGCATCAAGATTTATAGAGATAGATCAAGACGCCTAATAGGGCTTTCACAGAGTACATACCAAGATAAAATTCTAAAGAAGTTTAGAATGGATGAAAGCAAGAAAGGGTTCTTGCCCATGTTACCAGGTAAGACCTTGAGTAAAACTCAAAGTCCAGCTACGGCAGAAGAGAGAGAAAGGATGAACAAAATCCCCTATGCCTCGGCCATAGGCTCTATCATGTATGCCACACTGTGTACAAGACCGGATATCGAACATGCTGTTAGTTTGACCAGCAGATATCAAAGTGATCCAGGAATGGAACACTGGACAGCGGTCAAGAATATCCTGAAGTACTTGAAAAGAACTAAGGATATGTTTCTTTGTTATGGAGGTGACCAAGAGCTTGCTGTAACCAGTTACACCGATGCTAGTTGGAACACTGATCCGGATGACTCTAAGTCTCAATCCGGATACATATTTATTTTTAATGGTGCAGCAGTAAGCTGGAGGAGTGCTAAACAAAGCGTTGTGGCGAAATCTTCAACTGAATCAGAATACATAGCTGCTTCGGAGGCTTCATCAGAGGCAATATGGATGAAGTGTTTCATTACTGAGCTTGGTGTGGTTCCTAGTGCGTTGGACCCGCTGACCATCTATTGTGACAACATGGGTGCCATAGCCAATGCACAGGAGCCAAGGTCACACAAGAAGCTGAAGCATATAAAGATACGTTTTCATTCTATTCGCGAGTACATCGAAGATGGTAACTTAAAGATTTGCAAATTACACACTGATCTGAATGTGACAGATCCGTTGACTAAAGCTCTCCCTAGAGCGAAACATGACCTACGCCAGAACGCCATGGGTGTTAGGTACATTACTATGTAATCTAGATTATTGACTCTAGTGCAAGTGGGAGATTGTTGGAGATATGCCCAAGAGGCAATAATAAAGTGGCTATTATTATATCTTTGTGTTTATGATAATAGTTTACATCTCATGCTATAATTGTATTGACCAGAAACATTAATACATGTGTGTTATGTAAACATAAAAGAATCCCTAGTAAGCCTCTTGTTAAACTAGCTTGTTGATTAATAGATGATCATAGTTTCATGATCATGAACATTGGATGTTATTAATAACAAGGTCATATCATTAGGTGAATGATGTGATGGACATACACCCATAGTAAGCGTAGCATATGATCAAGTCATTTAGTTCTTTATGCTTCAAGCTTTAATATGCATAGTAACTTAATCCTTCGACCATGAGATCTTGTTAATCACCTACACCGGATAGATGCTTTGATGACACCAAACACTACTGCGTAAATGGGTTGTTATAAAGGTGGCATTAAGTGTTCGGAAAGTATAGGGTTGAGGCACTTGTATCAATAGTGGGATTTGTCCATCCTAATGATAGATAGATATACTCTGGGCCCTCTCGGTGGAATGATATCTAATTAGCTTGCAAGCATGTGACTGGTTCACAAGAGATATCATATCACGGTACGAGTAAAGAGTACTTATCAGTAACGAGGTTGAACTAGGTATGGAGATACCGACGATCAAACTTCGGATAAGTAAAATATCGCGAGACAAAGGGAAATGTTATTTTATGTGAATGGTTCTTTCGATCATGAAGTCATCGTTGAATATGTGGGATCTATTATGGATCTCCAGGTCCTGCTATTAGTTATTGATCGGAGAAGGGTCTCGATCATGTCCGCATAGTTCTCGAACCGTAGGGTGACACACTTAAGGTTTGATGTCGTTTTAAGTAGATATGGAATATGGAATGGAGTTCGAATGTTGTTCGGAGTCTCGGATGGGATCCAGGACAACACGAGGAGTCCCGGAATGGTCCGGAGAATAAGAATCATATATAGGAAGTCACTTTCCAAGTTTGGAAATGATCCGGTGCATTTATGGAAGGCGCTAGAATGTTCTAGAACCTTCCGGAAGAAATCACCATGGAAGGTGGAGTCCTGGATGGACTCCACCAACCCTAGCCGGCCGACCAAAGGGGAAGGTGGAGTCCATGGTGGACTCCACCACCATGGCCGGCCATAGGGGAAGGAAAGGGAGGAATCCCACTTCCCCTAGGTTTCACCCATATGGTAAGTTTTTTAGTTGGACTCTTATTCGAATCTTGGGCAAACCCTAGGGGATTCAACCTATATAATGAGGGGGAGAGGGAGGGGGCCGGCCACCACTTGAGCCGCACCACCCAAGGGCACCCAAGGCCGGCGCCCCAAGTGCCCCCTCTCCCAAACCCTAGCCACTCCCCTCCTCCCGATACTCCCGCGGTGTTTAGGCAAAGCGCTGCCGGAGATCGCCACCACCACCGCCACCACGCCGTCGTGCTGGCGGGATTCCGAGGAGGATCTACTACATCCGCTGCCCGCTTGAATGGGGAGAAGGACGTCGTCATCAACACCGAACGTGTGACCGAGTGCGGAGGTGCTGCCCGACTGTGGCACCGTCAAGATCTTCTACGCGCTTTTGCAAGCGGCAAGTGATCGACTACATCAACCACGAGATCTAATCTCGTTAACTTTTAGCGATCTTCAAGGGTATGTTGATCTTCACCTCGTTGCTACCATCTACTAGATTAGATCTTGGCTTGTTATTCGTTCTTGCGGTAGGAAATTTTTTGTTTTCTATGCTACAAATCCCTACAACACTTTGTAGACATGGGAGCCATGATCGTCGTGGCCGCTTCTGGAACCATTTCCGATGCTGCGCTACTCTGATCATCATGCTCAGGTTCAGAAACCTCATCAAGTTCCATTGTCCTCCCACTCAAATACTTCGCTAGAAACAATTTCTTGGAAATAAGTGAGAAACATCGACAAACACTTTTGTCTTTGACTCCATAGTGGAAAGAATTCCCAATTAATTCTCTGGGATAACCAACAAGGACATTCATCCGATTTTGGTTGTAAACTCATTTACTTATGCTACGCATACCAAAATTTAAGAAAGGACTATTAGGGTTTATACCCATGCCATAACTCGTATGGTATCATTTCAACGGATTGTGTTGACGCTCTATTTAGTGTAAAAGCGGTAGTCTCTAAAGCATATTCCACAAAAATATAATGGCGTCATTTTATTTTATCTCATCATTAACCCAACAAGGTTTGGATACATCTCTCGGATACTCCATCATCACTATGATACTCCAAGAAACGTGAGTTGTAGAACAATTTCATAACTCTCTTATATGTTCGCTAAAACTCGTAATTCAAATATTTAAACCATGATCCAGTCATAGATATTTGACTTTTCTATTACGATGATTTCCACTTCATACTGAAATTTATTTGAATCTATTCAAATGTTTCAAACTTCTTCCTTATTGAATAAATATATCCTTATATATACACTCAATTCATTGTTGGAAGTTTTCATGAAGTAGAGGAATCTTCCGCACAAAACTATGCCTAAGAACCATATACATCATCATGCATGTTTCCACTAAGCTAGTTACCCGTTCAACTCTTGGCCTATGCACGGTATTTCAGTCATTCTCTTTAGAAGAGATTTGCAAGCGCCGAACGATTCAAAAATCGAATGACTCGAAAAATCCATTTGCATGGAGTTCCTTCATGCGTTCCTTTCTAACATGACCTGAATGGCGGTTCCACTAACAAGTGGAATTCACATCATTTGCCTTATGGCATTTTAGCGTTAGTGTTATGCATGTGTGTTTCACCATAAAGATTTATAATAACTTATCCATCGTACATGGAATACTATCATAATTTGAACAACTCATTGTTTTCATTGGACCAGAACAAAACAACAATTATAAAGTTCTTTATTATAAATCTAAAGGGCTAGGTAGAATGCCAATGACGAACACAATAACACTTTATTTTGTTCCAGACGTGGATTCCTATCATATTCCTAGTCAGTCACTTAGGCCATTGTATTCTTGTATTGTGTTGTTTTGTATGACACCTCATACCAACCAATATGGTACAAATACCCAAGAATTTCATAGTGTGACTAATCAAAGAATACATCTATAACATGTATATCATCTATATACACCTGAGCTAGACTTTCTAGTCTTTTCTTTCTTTCTGCCAAAAAATTTTGTAGTTTCTCTTTCGGTTTTCCTCTTATTTCAGAAAACACTCAACATCAATAACTTCTAGGCTTGTTGGTCAAATACCAATAATCTTGAGGTTCGTACTTTGAAGTTGATCATCACATGACAAGTGTTCCGGATTTCACTATTAGTAACCTTTTAATGTGATGAACAATTTCACTCATAATTTTATCCATCAAACCATGACGACTTTCCGAGACCATGTCTGTACATGCTAGGCTCGTCAAGTTTAACCTCAGTATTCGCATCTGCAAATCTGGCTTGCACCCGTTGTATGCACACGTAGAATCTATAACACCCGAACATCGCGTGATGCTTCGAAACGACGAGTCTTAGCAATGGTGCATACTAAGGACGATCACTTCATGGATATGCGAATATCGTCAGTGCCCAACTAGTTGGAGGATCGGGACGCCCAGTGTCTTCAACCTTCGTACATTCCCATAAAACATATGAGTTTATGTAGTCTCACTAAATTATATTCCATCATCTTGCAACAAGGTCTTAGATATCACATATATCTCATACCTTGCTTATTTCTGAAAACTAACTTTTCAGCTTCATACTTTTCAAACGGATTTGAACATCAAGTTTCATGGAGACAAGATAATTTTAGGTACTAATTGAAAACATTACTCTTAGCAATTTGAGGTTTACCAAAAGTTTGCAATAGGACTTAATCATTTCTTGATTCTTTAACAAAACAGTACCAGTCCGTAAAGTTACTTGTCAGATTTTAACAGTGTTTCTATCTCAATTACTAGACTAGCGCACGGTAGATAACGGATGCCAATTCTACAAAATTAATTCAAAATACAATTCAGACTATGTTCAGGATAATTAGTTCAAGTTTTAATCTAATTACTAATGAACTCCCACTTAATTCAACATCCCTCATAGTTGTTAAGTGGCACACGATCCAAATTCACTACACCAAGTCCGATCATCACTTGAGATGATGTAGTTTCAATGGTGAACATCAACATGTTGATCATATCATCTATATGACTCGTGTTCAACCTTTCGGTTTCCTGTGTTCCGAGGCCATGTCTGTACATGCTAGGCTCGTCAAGCAAACCCAAGTATTTCCGCGTGTGCAACATGGCTTACACCCGTTGTATGTGAACGTAGAATCTATCACATCCGATCATCACGAGATGCTTCAAAACGACGAACTTTTGCAACGGTGCATACGAGGGGAGAACACTTTATTATCTTGATATTAATGTGAGGGATCATCTTATAATGCTACCGTCGCGATCTAAGCAAAATAAGATGCATAAAAGGATTAACATCACATGCATGGATAATGTGATATGATATGGCCTTTTCTTCTTGTGCCTTTGATCTCCATCTCCAAAGCACATTAGCATGATCTCCATCATCACCAGCAGTGCGCCAAGGTTCATGGCACCGCTTCATGGTTGTCCACCATCCATAGCAACTATTACAACTACTAACTCATAGCAATGAAATAAAGCTATTACATGGTGAATAGACACGTAGGTCTTAACAAATTTAAAGACAACCATTAGGCTCCTGCCGGTTGCCATAATAAAATAATGATCATCTCATACATATTCATCATCACATCATGGCCATATCACATCACCAAACCCTGCAAAAACAAGTTAGACGCCTCTAATTTGGTTTGCATATTTTATGTGGTTTAGGGTTTTCGAGTAAGATCCAATCTACCTACGAACATGAACCACAACGTTGATACTAGTGTTGTCAATTGAAATAGTAGATTGAATCTTAACTATGGTGAGAGAGACAGACACCCACAAAGCCACTTATGCAATACAAGTTGCATGTCAAGCGTGGAACAATTCTCATGAACGCGGTCATGTAAGGTTTGCCCGGGCCGCTTCATCCCACCATCCCGCAAGATGCAAAGTACACATAACAAAAGAAACAAAAGCATCAACGCCCACAAAACCATTGTGTTCTACTCGTGCAACAGATCTACGCATAGACACAACTCTGATACCACTGAAGGGTTTGTTGCATAGAAAACAAAAAAATTCTACCGTGAAGAAGAAAAAAACCAAGATCCAATCTAGGAAAATCAAAATCTAATCTATGAAGATCGGAGCAACGAGAGAGATGAGAGACTAACCCTCGAAGATCCAAAGCCTTGCCAGATCAGATCTCGTGGTTGACGTAGTCGATCATTCCGGTGCTACAATCCGGCAGCACTTCCGTACTCGGTCGCACGTACGGTGTCGATGAAGTCCTTCCTCTCCCCATTCCAGCGGGCAGCGGAGGTGTGGTAGATCTCCTCGGAATCCCAGCAGCACGACGGCGTGGTGGTGGTGGTGGTGGAGAAATTCGTGCAAGGCTTCGCCAAGCCTGCACATGAAGAATGAGGACGGGGAGAGGGGCGGCTAGGGTTTGGGGAATCATGTGCAGCGCCCCAACCCTCCCCTCCCTCTTATATAGGCGTGGGAGGCTGCCTTGGCCCCTCCTGCAAACCCTGGGGTCGGCCAAAACAAGGGGGGAAACTCCCCCCCCCAAGTTAAGTCCCTATTTTCAAGGGATTTGATCTTATCCACTTGATCCGGCCACCTGGGCCTTGGGGGGACTGGTGTGCCTGGCCCATGTGGGCCTATGCGACCCCTTCGGTCCATGTTGGTCGTTCGGGATAGGTGGGCTCCCATATATGAATCTTATTCTCCGGACTATTTCGGACCTTCTGGAACCTTCTAGAACCTCCGGTACAATACCGAAAAATCCTAAACTTTTCCGGTAACCCTGAAAATGACTTCCCATATATGAATCTTATTCTCCGGACTATTTCGGACCTCCTCATGATGTCTTGGATCCCATCCAAGACTCCGAACAACATTCGGTCTCCATCTCATATTCCATATCTACAATACAACATCGAACCTTAAGTGTGTCACCCTACTATTCGTGAACTATGCAGACATGATCGAGACTCCTCTCCGATCAATAACCAATAGCGGGACCTGGAGATCCATAATGGCTACCACATATTCAACGATAACTTAGTGATCGAATGAACCATTAACATACGATACCGGTTCCCTTTGTCACGCGATACTTTACTTGTCCGAGGTTTGATCATCGCACTAGTAACATATGGGTCTTCTATAACGATTTTAGTTCCTCAGCGAAAGGGCAAAATCCGTCATGGAGGCCTCATCCTGATGGTTTGCAGGACCGTGGCGGACCTCGCGTCACAGATGGACCGATTGACGGTTAGGGAGGCGCGTCACAGATCCATGACGGCAGTGCCCAAGCCCGAAGCCCACCCGGCCCAGTCCGTCGTGACGGACATATCCGTCATAGCACTGGTCCCCTCTGCCAGCGACCGTTGTGTCAGGCTGTCAGGTCAATGATTAACATGTCAGTCCGGTCGGGTGACTGTCGTTTTTGTCGTCTCACGAGGAGATCATCACCCAGCTTCCTACGCGTGGGCTAATAAAATGCAGACACGTGGCCCATTGAAAGAGCAGCCACGTGGATCAATAAAACATTTCATAGCTGCAACCTGCACCGTACGAGATATCCATCCGGCTTTTGACACGTGCACGTGCGTGGACGTATCGCAACGCGACACGTGTCGCATGGTGAGGTGCCACGTGGCACATCACAAATGGGCCATCTACGGCCCATCGATCCAACTTGGATATGATTTCCAAGGCCCATGTTATGGCCTTAACTGCTACAAGTTAAGACAACCCATAAAAGGCGGCCCATGATGTTGTCGGTTTTTGTTGGGCCATCTACAGGCCGCCAAGGAAGGCCTATCGTTATTCTTGGCTATGATTTCCAAGGCCCATGTTACGGCCTTACTGCCACAGATTACGCCAGCCCATAACGGGCAGCCCATGATGTTGTCGGTCATTATTGGGCTGTCTACAGGCCGCCAAGAAAGGCCTATCTTTATTCTTCTTGTTGGGCCCATTATAACATCATGCGTCCACTTACAATTTGGCCCAAGCAAGGATTCGATGGTTTACGGGCCCAATTCTGGGCTTGTACAGGCTAGACATATAGCTCCTGTTAAGGCCCAGATAAAAAGTACTGGGCTAAATTTGTTTCAATGCATCCGACAACGGCCCAGTGGGCTTTACTTCACACCATTACAGCCTACTCTTCAAAACGAAAATTACAAATGACATAATACATGACATAATTACAGGTATAATTACAGGCAAATAATTTAATCATAAAGCACCATTGGCTCTGTCTAAAACTACCTATTGTGGTGGACCGTGGCAGCGCCAGTCCGCAAATAGAAATAACAGTTATCTGACACCAGCGAAAATATAACAGTTCGATTCATGACCATGGCACCACCAGATCAACACGTTTCTGAGTTCGAATCTCTAGCTTTGCTGCTGTATAATTTTAGTCAACGTATCAATTGTTCCTTCCATGTCTGCCCACTTTTTTTCTGCTTCTTGTACCTGGCTGGTCAGCTCAACCATTTGATCATGCTGGTTCTTAACAACATCTTGTAGCTTTGCACTACCCCTCTTCTCTCTCTCCAGTTCTGCAGCCAGATTCCTTATTTTCGATCCAGAAGGAATAATATGTCCCACATTCCGAAGAAAGCCAGGTTTTGCAATATTTTTTTAGAGGACCTCAGATAAAACCTGGATCTCAGTCTTGCGTCCTCCATCTGCCGTAGGTATAGTTAGCTGCTTTTCCATCTCAGCCTTCATTTGCAATGAAGCAAACAGGTTACCACATACACCAAGATACAACAACTTAAAAAAGGTTACTGTAACATCCCAAAATTTCCAAGCAATGAATAATATGAGTTTCCAATATTCAAAAATGAGAACCAACAAAAACTTTTACTGAAAGGTGTGCTACGCATAGTGCTCATGCATAATGTATGTGACATGGCCATGATGATTGCTTGAGTGCTTATCAATGTGGCTAAAACCCTCAACCATGACCATAGGATCAAAGAAGGAGAAAGAACAAAGAAAAGAAAATAAAAATAATACCACATATGTGCTATGGCCATTTTTGAAAATCCTTAACCTAGGCCATATTGGTTTGTGTCAATGGTTTGGAAACTTTTTTAAACTCAAAAGAATCCCTTTTGCATCAAAGAAACCAAAATCAAATCAAAGAAAAATTCAAATCTTAATCACATGTGATAATGGTCATTTCTGACTTTTATATCATGACACCCACTTTTAGCCCCTGTATTAAGAGATTTTTAAACCAAACCACCCCAACTCTTTGCACCTCATCCAAGACCTCATCAAGGTGAACAACTTTTGTCAAGACCCCCCCTGCAAATTCTTTCTCACTTTCTTAATATCATCAAGCAAAGTAGCAACATTCAAACAGATTCAAGATTATGCCACATTTGGATTTTTGCAAACCAACTTCATCTTGCACCCCACCACCACCATTGTGTGCCAAATAATATATAAATCAACTCCACCAAAAATCTTTGCAAAATTCAAAAATAAGTTTCTTTCGGCCATTTGGTCGAGCACCTTGCAGGCAGGGAATAGATTTGTGCCCATGCTGGATTGGAGGGTGGACCAAGTCCAACCCTGACCACCTCTGACTGCCCTGGAACCCTAGCACCTCCCTTGGCATCAGTGCATCACCTCTGCACCCTCTCCCATCTCCTGGCTCATCATGGCATGGCCATGCCGTGGTGACCATGTCACCCTCATGCCACCCCTCCTCTCCTCTCACTTCTGCAGTGCACCACCATGTCAGCAATCTTCCTCTCACTCCCCTGGACCCGTTGGACACATCCCTAGCTCGAGCAGACGCCAGCAGCAGCCAGCACGCACGCGCCCAGTGACGCCCAGCATACGCCAGGACGCGCATGGGCACGCACCGGAGTGTGCCAGAGCATGACGTCGCCCCGCTGACCTAGGCCACCCCTCGCTCTCTCCGCGCGCCAGCAGCTCCGCCACGACACCAGGAGACGCCCAGACACTCCCATTGGCCCGCGGGAACGCTGTAGCCGACGCCACCGTCGATGACCTCCACCGGTACCCGCGACAGACATGACGATCGCCTGCCCTCGTCACTGCGTGGTTTTCCCCGCAATCAAGCCCTGCGTGACCGCACTGCCACCACCAAACCGCCTGCGTCATCGCCCAGCACGCCGCGCCCCTGTAGACGCATCACCATGGATGACCTCACCGCAGCACCACGGCCTCGCCCCGCCGCTATAAAAGGAGGCCTCCCCTCTCTCAAATCTTCACACCACCAGCATCCCCTCCCCTCAGAACCTCTCCTCGACCATCTCCACCGCCACATTAGCCACCGTCGCCCTCCAATTTCACCACCGGAGCCCGTGGAGCCGCCGCAGAAGGAGGAGAAGATTGGCGCCACCTCCAGCGATGCCATCTGTACCAGGCGAACCGCCGTCCTCGACAACATCGCTGCGCACCTCGCCGACGATCGCCGGAGCTCCGGTGAGCTCTCCGACCCCCTCCCTGCACCGCCAGTACGCCCGCGTCTCGCCGTCGACGGCGACGAGCGTGAACCGTTGGATCACGATCTAATCGTGTGTCCCAGAAAAGAACTTACCGTTTCGGCGTTTAAGTTACGCTGATAGGTGGAGCCCACCGTGTCAGGCAGCCCACTCGCGCTGGATGCGTAGCTGGGCCGGCCCAGTTCTTTTTCGCCCCTTTGGCCCGTTTAGTCTTTCCCGCCAAGACCACGAATTCAAACTTTGAATTTCAGTTTAATCCAAATTCAATACTGGTTCCAACTTCAAATTTAAATTCAGGAAGATCTACTGAACCAAATTTGGTAAACTTTATATATTTGGAAAGCTTATGAAATTCCCTAAACAACTACACTGGTCTCAACCCTAGCACCTTTGTATAATTAATGTAGCAAAAATAACAAGGCAGGGCCTTTTGCAAATTCAAACATTTATTAAAAATCAACCATAAGTGATTTTGAGTTGATTCCAACTCTCATAAATCACATTTCACATACTCCACATGTTTATGTAAAAAGATCACATAGTTGTTTGTATGATCATGGGCTAGAGCAAAATAATGGCTATGTGGCTATTTCTAGTCCATTTAAAATTATCCAAAAGTATTTCTTAAATAGTATGAGAGGTTCTCTCTCATTTAAATCATGGTCCTAAGCAATTCAATATGAAGTGTTGACTTTCGTCTATATCATCTCATAGTGAATTACTTAGAGATATTTAAATGGTATGAGATGTAGTATCTCATTTAAATCAAATCCTCAAATAGATAAATATGAAGTGTTGATCTTGGTCAACATAAGTTCATACTTTATTAGTTAAGGAGATTAAACCCTAATAAATTTTTCAATGAGAGGAAATTATTTTCTCTTAAAAAGAAAACAAAGCCAACCACCATGTTAATGTGTTGTTATACTAGAATAGCTTGTGTGAACCATTTGTGTGTTAGTCTAGTACTTAAGATTTGTTTGGTGATGGTATGCCTCGTATCCATTGATAGACGCTAGTACCGAGGACTACCAGGAGGAGGAGGTCTTCTATGAGGAAGAAGAAGAAAACTTTGATCACTGTACCACTCAAGGCAAGCTATACTCTTGCAAGCTACCCTAATGCAAAGCTCTTCTAGGGCAAGGCACCATTTGCACCTCTATTTTATATTTAAAGAGCCAAATCCCAAGTTTTTATTCTTGCAAGCTTTTACTTTATTTATCAAAGCTTCCTTTTATAGTTAACTTTGGTCTAAGTTTAGAGTATTACAAGAGTATCAAACTTAGCCTAGAGAACTACAAGTAGTTAGCACCCCTCATGATTAGTTGCTAGTGCTAAACTAAAATTGACTACTCTAGATTGGGAACTTGTGAAACAAATGACTTTGAAAACCTTGGAATGATGAGTCATTCTATTGAAAGATTTTGAAGGTGAATATGACTTGTGAATGACATGGTGATTTTGACAAAAACTGATGGTTGGGTTCTTATGCGATACCATTCCAATTTTTGAGTACCCCCACAATACCTGATTATGGGTAGGGCTTAACTGGAAGTTTATGTACTTTAGTATGGGTTCCCTCTAAACAAGCGTCATAGGGGTTATGTCGAGGCTGCCTCCGTGGAATGTGAAATGACGTGAAAATGAGGTGACTGTCCTACCCAAGCCCTGTGCGGTTCCGGGATAGCAGATGGTTATCACTGGGAGGCCAAACTCATGGGGGAGGTGCCTATACTAGGGTATGTAAGTGAAAGGTTATGGTTGATGATCCGCATACTGAGTATGATTATTCAGGGCTATCCTTGACGGATGTAATCAAAAGTTGTGGCACAAGTGTACAACCTCTGCAGAGTGTAAACCTATTCGAATAGCCGCGTCCGCGGTCATGGATAGTTGGAAAGGCCATGCTGTTCCGTCATCAGAACTTTTCAAAATGTGAAAGGTGACTTTGACTTGAATCACAACAGAGTTGTGGGAATGACACTAATGTTCCCACTTGAGTTAAGTTAGGCAAATAAAGAGTCTTTCATGACTAAGTGCTTATGAAATAAAACTGGCTTTATGCAAATAAACCTAGAGCTTAGAACTCCCTTACCATTGTTGATAGTGCTTACACTAGTATTAGTTTCCGAGTACTTTAAAGTACTCATGGCTTTGTCCCTGGCTATTCAAATGGCCAGAATATGAAGAGGAACACTACTACCAGGAAGACGGACAGCAGGACGTCTACGATAACTAGGACTACTCCTGACGTCAACAGTTGCCTGTGGAACAGATGGACCGCTACTACGTTTCTTCTGCTGTGTGTTTTGTAATTGATCATTAGATCAACTCTTGTTGTATTAAGACTGGATCATGTGATCCTGTGATGTAAGACTATTATGGTTTGTAATGAATGATGTTCTGTGATATCAATCTATTATGTCTCGCAAAAACAATATTCCTGGGATTGCGATGTATGGCATAATAGGCATCTGGACTTAAAAATCCGGGTGTTGACAAGTTGGTATCAGAGCCATTGTTTGACCCTAGGAGACCCTAGTTAGACTGGACGTCTGAAAAACTTAGTTTCAAAAACCAATGAAGTGAATATTTATGAAAACATATTCCTACTCTTACCCTTGAGATCTTCTCAAAATAAGAAGTTCATGCCCTACTTTTCATTAAAATTCTACATAAAATTTTGACACACTTGCTCACTTCTCTAACTTACTTATCCAATTCACTTACAAATGGAGCAGCTCAACCACACCAAGTTTTACCAGCTGGGTAACGGAGGAAGCCTGATCTTCGAGAGGGACTTGGATGCTTTATCTGAGTATCTCGAGCGCCCGCACCCGGAGTTCTTTGGAACTCAAATCAACGACCATCCCGGAGGAGAACTACAGTGGGTTGTAGTTGCAGATCTGAGAGGCAAGATGGAGCCTCCTATGTCAGAGAGGATCCAGTTTTCCATCAGGGAGAACAACTGGCTAGATGGACTAGCTAGAGCCCTGCAGGAAGCACTTGCCCGTCTGTGTGGGCAGAATGTGACTAAGATCCAGGGGACTCGCTTCGCTCACCTTGCGAGGCATGACTCCATTGGAGGACCCATGGACCTGCAGCCACACCCCGAGCTGAAGTATCACGTGGAGCACCTGGACTTTATGCTGCACGAGACCCGCAAGGAGCTGGACAACTCCCGCGTCTACGCCAACCAGACTCACCTCCACATGTCGCAGCAGACCGAGGCCATCAAGATGCTGGCCAAGGATCGCAAGACACTCCGCCAGCAGCGTGCTAAGAAGGACTCCACCATTGCGCGCCTCCGCGCAAAGATAGTATCCCTGGAGGCAACTGTTCAGGCACAGGAGACCCAGCTGAGGGATCTGGAAGAAGAAGGTGAAGACATTCAGGGAGGAGTAGCCTACCTGAGTGATGACGATGACTTTGAAGAAGATGAGAACACTGATGTGGAAGACTATGAGTTCATGGAAGCCGGAGAAGATGACTTCATCCCGATCAATGTGGATGATGAGTAGTAGTATCACTTGATCACTTGCGTAGGTGTGAGTTTGTATCCTGTCCCCTGTATCGTAGAACGGAGAAATGGTTCTTAAAACCATTTGATGTGTTAGCTTGTAATGTGTGTTGTTTGAATGAATGAAAATGTTGTTTGATTTCAACATGACAAGAACTCAAGTTTCAAACTTTTTAAAACTTACCCAAAACAAGCCGTAGAAAATTCCCTCTTATCTCATGATCTATCTCAATGTTCAGATGGCCCCTCCAACTCGCAACAGCAATCAGGATGCAATGCTGCAGCTCTTACAAACCCTGATGGCAGATAGAGAAGCCGAAAGAGCTGAGCGGCAAGCCAACCTTGTCGTACTGCAGCAGATAGCCCAGAACAACCAAGGCCATGGACCTCATGATCATCCTGGATCTAAGTTGAAGAATTTCCAGAATACTAATCCCCCAATGTTTAGCAAGACTGAAGAACCATTAGATGCCGATGATTGGCTCCAAACAATGGAGAACAACTTAGAAGTTGCAGGAGTTGAAGCTGCAGAGAAAGTACTGTTTGCCATCCACTATTTGTCAGGACCTGCCAGAGCTTGGTGGACTAGTGCCCGTGCAATGAATGGAGGACAGATGATGACCTGGGAAGACTTCAAGCTCAAGTTCAGCAAGTACCATGTGCCCCCGGGTCTGATCAAGAAGATGAGGGATGAGTTCAGGGAACTCAAACAAGGAAGGATGTCCGTGGTAGAATACCGTGACAGATTCCTTACTCTGTCTAGGTACGCCCCGGATGAGACCGACACCAACGAAAAGAAGAAGGAAAGATTTCTGAATGGACTGCATGATGAGATGCAGACTGTGCTGGTGAACATCCCGTTTGCTGACCTGGAAGCCCTTGTGGATTCAGCCATCCAGATGGAAGGAAAGCTCCATCAAGCCAATGAGAACCGCAAGCGCCGAATGATGAACCAGAGTGGGCCCAGCAATACCCTAAGGTATCGCCCCAACTCAAGCGGAGGATTCGCTCCAAGAAACAACAAGCCCCCGATGCAGATGTCACGTCCGAGTTTCCAGAATCGGAGTGGAGGACACCCAAGGCCAGGAGGCCACAACAACAACAACAACAACCACCATGCCAACAACAACAACAACTTCAACCGTGCCCCGATAAGAGCCCCCGGCAACCACAACAACACCAACACTGCTCCAAGGACTGGGAGCAATGCTATCCCCGTCGCCCCAAAGGACAAGTCAACTGTGACCTGTTATGAATGTGGAGTTGTGGGTCACTACTCCAATGAGTGCCCCAAGAAGCTTGCCAAGACTGCCCCCAATACCGCTGCACCTGCTCAGCAGCAACGCCGTGTCTCGACCGGAAGGAAGTTTGCCCCAGGCAACCCTAACAACCGCAGCGGCCGCCTCTTTCACATGACCGCCGAAGAAGCCCAGGAAGCGCCATATGTCGTGCTGGGTATGTTTTCTGTTAATTCAGTACCTGCAAGAGTGTTGTTTGATTATGGAGCATCGCATTCGTTTGTTACTGAAGATTTTGCATACACTAGTAAGATTCAACCAATCAGTTTGAAGCATGTCATGGTAGTTCAAATACCCGGTTCAACTACAAAAGCTAGAAAAATTTGCAAAGATGTGCCCATCAGAATGCATGAAATAGATTTTTATGCAAATTTGATTGTTCTGGGAACAAAAGGTTTGGAAGTAGTACTGGGTATGGATTGGATGTCGAAACATCATGGATTGATTGATTGTGCCAAGAAGGCCATCACCATGACTAGTAGCACTGGAGTGTTAGTAGAACACGTGTCTGAAAGACTGCCCAGAAAATTCACCTGCAACCAGAGTTTAGCCAAGCCAACCTTGGATCAGATCAGGGTAGTCTGTAGATACCCCGATGTGGTTCCTAATGATTTACCCGGTATGCCCCCGGATCGGGATATCGAGTTTATCATTGAGTTAATCCCTGGAACAGGACCCATAGCTCAGAGAGCCTATAGTATGAACCCAGCAGAGTTAGTGGAACTGAAGAAGCAACTGGATGACATGCTGCACAAAGGTCTGATTCGACCAAGTGCCTCACCCTGGAGATCCCTAGTTTTGTTTGTGGATAAGAAGGACGGTGCCACTAGTTTATGTACGGATTACCGTAAGCTTAACGATGTCACCATCAAGAACAAGTATCCCTTGCCGAAGATAGAAGACCTGTTTGACCAGCTGGCCGGTGCCAAAGTGTTCTCTAAGATTGATCTTAGGACTGGCTACCATCAAATGAAGATTCGTGCAACGGATATCCCCAAGACTGCTTTCACCACCAGATATGGATTGTATGAGTACAATGTCATGTCGTTTGGATTAACCAATGCCCCCGCTTATTTCATGAATCTCATGAATAAGATCTTTATGAACTTTTTGGATAAGTTTGTCGTTGTCTTCATCGACGACATCCTAATCTACTCCAAGTCAGAAGAAGAACATGAGCAACACCTGGAGATAATTTTGGAAACCCTTAGGGAGCATCAGTTGTATGCCAAGTTCAGCTAATGTGAGTTTTGGTTAAAGGAAGTAGGATTCCTGGGACATATTTTGTCTGCAGGAGGAATTGCTGTCGACCCCGCAAAGATCAAGACCGTTGAAGAATGGAAAGCCCCAACCACTCAGACGGAAGTCCGTGCATTTCTTGGATTAGCAGGATATTACCGCAGATTTGTTGAAGGATTTTCGAGCATAGCAAGACCAATGACTCAACTGTTGAAGAAAGACAAGAAGTTTGAATGGACGGAGAAATGTGAAGAAAGCTTTCAGGAGCTCAAGAGCAGATTAACCTCAGCCCCAATACTGATCATGTCTGACATTACCAAGCCATTTGACGTCTATTGTGATGCCTCCAAGATTGGTCTTGGATGTGTGTTGATGCAAGAAGGCAAGGTGATATCATATCTGTCTAGGCAACTGAAGCAACATGAGCAGAATTATCCAACCCATGACTTAGAGCTTGCAGCAGTAGTTTTAGCCCTGAAAGTTTGGCGTCATTACCTCATGGGTAATCGATGCGAGATCTATTCGGATCACAAGAGCCTGAAGTACATTTTCACACAGAAGGAGCTGAATATGGGGCAAAGAAGATGGATAGAGTTAATCAAGGATTATGATATGGAAATTCACTACCACCCCGGCAAGGCCAATGTGGTAGCGGATGCCCTGAGTAGACTGCCGTGTCAATTGAACTCCATGATTGCAGAAGAGCAACCTAGTTTGTATCAAGAATTTGAGCAGTTTAGACTGGAGCTAGTTAGTGAAGGATTTCTTGCAAGCATAGCACTCCAGCCTACCTTGATGAGTCAGATAAAGGAAGCACAAAAAGGAAACGCTAGTATTGATGGAATCAAGAGCCAAATAACTGCCGGAAGAGCACCTGGATTTACCGAAGATGAACAAGGAGTTCTTTGGTACAACGGACGCCTATGTGTGCCAACAGATTCAGAGTTGAAACAAGTCATTTTGAAGGAAGCCCATGATACCCTTTACTCCATTCATCCCGGAGGAACCAAGATGTACCAAGATTTGAAGGAAAAATTTTGGTGGCATGGAATGAAGAGGGAGATCGGAAGTTACATAGCCAAGTGTGATATCTGTCAGAGAGTCAAAGCAGAACATCAGCGACCCGCAGGATTACTGCAGCCCTTACAGATCCCTGAATGGAAATGGGATTCTGTAGGAATGGATTTCATAACTGGATTGCCCAAATCAAGTAGAGGAAATGATTCTATTTGGGTAGTGGTTGATAGATTAACCAAGGTAGCCCATTTCATACCAGTCAAGACCACCTACCAAGGCCCTAAGCTAGCAGAGTTATATATCTCCAGAATAGTCAGTCTGCATGGAACACCAAAGTCAATTGTGTCAGATCGAGGATCTCAATTTACCTCAAGATTCTGGCAGAAGGTACATGAAGGACTAGGAACCCGGCTGAATTTCAGTACAGCTTATCACCCGCAGACTGATGGACAGACGGAAAGAGTCAACCAGATACTCGAAGATATGTTGAGAGCCTGTGTGCTATAATATGGATCTAAGTGGGAAGACTGTCTGCCTTATGCAGAATTCTCGTACAACAATAGTTATCAAGCCAGTTTGCAAATGGCCCCCTTTGAAGCCCTGTACGGAAGGAAGTGTCGTACCCCTCTGAACTGGTCGGAAGTCGGAGATAGTCAAATCTTTGGACCGGATATTCTCCGAGAAGCTGAAGAGAAGGTTCACAAGATCCGCGAATACCTCAAGACTGCCCAATCTAGACAGAAGAGTTATGCTGACAAGAGACGCCGAGAAATGACTTTCAATATCGGAGATTTTGTGTATCTCAAGGTATCACCCCTTAAAGGAATGCAGAGATTCCAACTTAGAGGAAAGCTTGCACCTAGATATGTTGGACCCTTCAAAGTTCTGAGTCGCCGAGGAGAAGTATCATATCAGCTGGAACTGCCGGAGGAAATGTCAGCTGTGCATGATGTGTTTCACATCTCGCTACTTCGGAAATGTTCAGAAGTTCCTGAGAAGACCGAGGTTTTCAAGAACATCGATCACAGATCGGTGGATATCAACAAGGACTTGACCTATCGCGAAGTACCTATTCGCATCCTGGAAGAAGCTTTCAGAACTACCCGCGCCAGGAGTATCAAGTTTCTGAAGATCCAGTGGAGCAATCATACCGAAGAAGAAGCCACTTGGGAGCGAGAAGATTACATGAGGACTGAATTCCCAGATCTCTTTAGTTCCTAGTTTTCTTTAAGATCTCGGGACGAGATCTTTTGTAAGGGGGAAGGGTTTGTAACATCCCAAAATTTCCAAGAAATGAATAATATGAGTTTCCAATATTCAAAAATGAGAACCAACAAAAACTTTTACTGAAAGGTGTGCTATGCATAGTGCTCATGCATAATGTATGTGACATGGCCATGATGATTGCTTGAGTGCTTATCAATGTGGCTAAAACCCTCAACCATGACCATAGGATCAAAGAAGGAGAAAGAACAAAGAAAAGAAAATAAAAATAATACCACATATGTGCTATGGCCATTTTTGAAAATCCTTAACCTAGGCCATATTGGTTTGTGTCAATGGTTTGGAAACTCTTTTAAACTCAAAAGAATCCCTTTTGCATCAAAGAAACCAAAATCAAATCAAAGAAAAATTCAAATCTTAATCACATGTGATAATGGTCATTTCTGACTTTTATATCATGACACCCACTTTTAGCCCCTGTATTAAGAGATTTTTAAACCAAACCACCCCAACTCTTTGCACCTCATCCAAGACCTCATCAAGGTGAACAACTTTGGTCAAGACCCCCCCTGCAAATTCTTTCTCACTTTCTTAATATCATCAAGCAAATTAGCAACATTCAAACAGATTCAAGATTATGCCACATTTGGATTTTTGCAAACCAACTTCATCTTGCACGCCACCACCACCATTGTGTGCCAAATAATATATAAATCAACTCCACCAAAAATCTTTGCAAAATTCAAAAATAAGTTTCTTTCGGCCATTTGGTCGAGCACCTTGCAGGCAGGGAATAGATTTGTGCCCATGCTGGATTGGAGGGTGGACCAAGTCCAGCCCTGACCACCTCTGACTGCCCTGGAACCCTAGCACCTCCCTTGGCATCAGTGCATCACCTCTGCACCCTCTCCCATCTCCTGGCTCATCATGGCATGGCCATGCCGTGGTGACCATGTCACCCTCATGCCACCCCTCCTCTCCTCTCACTTCTGCAGTGCACCACCATGTCAGCAATCTTCCTCTCACTCCCCTGGACCCGTTGGACACAGCCCTAGCTCGAGCAGACGCCAAAGAAGAGCCAGCACGCACGCGCCCAGTGACGCCCAGCATACGCCAGGACGCGCACGGGCACGCACCGGAGCGTGCCAGAGCATGACGTCGCCCCGCTGACCTAGGCCACCCCTAGCTCTCTCCGCGCGCCAGCAGCTCCCCCACGACACCAGGAGACGCCCAGACACTCCCATTGGCCCGCGGGAACGCTGTAGCCGACGCCACCGTCGATGACCTCCGCCGGTACCCGCGACAGACATGACGATCGCCTGCCCTCGTCACTGCGTGGTTTTCCCCGCAATCAAGCCCTGCGTGACCGCACTGCCACCACCAAACCGCCTGCGTCATCGCCCAGCACGCTGCGCCCCTGTAGACGCGTCGCCATGGATGACCTCACCGCAGCACCACGGCCTCGCCCCACCGCTATAAAAGGAGGCCTCCCCTCTCTCAAATCTTCACACCACCAGCATCCCCTCCCCTCAGAACCTCTCCTCGACCATCTCCACCGCCACATTAGCCACCGTCGCCCTCCAATTTCACCACCGGAGCCCGTGGAGCCGCCGCAGAAGGAGAAGATTGGCGCCACCTCCAGCGACGCCATCTGTACCAGGCGAACCGCCGTCCTCGATAACGTCGCTGCGCACCTCGCCGACGGTCACCGGAGCTCCGGTGAGCTCTCCGACCCCCACCCGGCGCCGCCAGGACGCCCGCGACTCGCCGTCGACGACGACGAGCGTGAACTGTTGGATCACGATCTAATCGTGCGTCCCAGAAAAGAACTTACCGTTTCGGCGTTTAAGTTACGCTGACAGGTGGAGCCCACCTTGTGAGGCAGCCCACTCGCGCTAGACGCGTAGCTGGGCCGGCCCAGTTCTTTTCGCCCCTTTGGCCCGTTTAGTCTTTCCCGCCAAGCCCACGAATTCAAACTTTGAATTTCAGTTTAATCCAAATTCAATACTGGTTCCAACTTCAAATTTAAATTCAGGAAGATCTACTGAACCAAATTTGGTAAACTTTATATATTTGGAAAGCTTATGAAATTCCCTAAACAACTACACTGGTCTCAACCCTAGCACCTTTGTAGAATTAATGTAGCAAAAATAACAAGGCAGGGACTTTTGCAAATTCAAACATTTATTAAAAATCAACCATAAGTGATTTTGAGTTGATTACAACTCTCATAAATCACATTTCACATACTCTACATGTTTATGTAAAAAGATCACATAGTTGTTTGTATGATCATGGGCTATAGCAAAATAATGGCTATGTGGCTATTTCTAGTCCATTTAAAATTATCCAAAAGTATTTCTTAAATAGTATGAGAGGTTCTCTCTCATTTAAATCATGGTCCTAAGCAATTCAATATGAAGTGTTGACTTTGGTCTATAGCATCTCATAGTGAATTACGTAGAGATATTTAAATGGTATGAGATGTAGTATCTCATTTAAATCAAATCCTCAAATAGATAAATATGAAGTGTTGATCTTGGTCAACATAAGTTCATACTTTATTAGTTAAGGAGATTAAACCCTAATAAATTTTTCAATGAGAGGAAATTATTTTCTCTTAAAAAGAAAACAAAGCCAACCACCATGTTAATGTGTTGTGATACTAGAATAGCTTGTGTGAACCATTTGTGTGTTAGTCTAGTACTTAAGATTTGTTTGGTGATGGTATGCCTCGTATCCGTTGATAGAAGCTAGTATCGAGGACTACCAGGAGGAGGAGGTCTTCTACGAGGAAGAAGAAGAAAACTTTGATCACTGTACCACTCAAGGCAAGCTATACTCTTGCAAGCTACCCTAATGCAAAGCTCTTCTAGGGCAAGGCACCATTTGCACCTCTATTTTATGTTTAAAGAGCCAAATCCCAAGTCTTTATTCTTGCAAGCTTTTACTTTATTTATCAAAGCTTCCTTTTATAGTTAACTTTGGTCTAAGTTTAGAGTATTACAAGAGTATCAAACTTAGCCTAGAGAACTACAAGTAGTTAGCACCCCTCATGATTAGTTGCTAGTGCTAAACTAAAATTGACTACTCTAGATTGGGAACTTGTGAAACAAATGACTTTGAAAACCTTGGAATGATGAGTCATTCTATTGAAAGATTTTGAAGGTCAATATGACTTGTGAATGACATGGTGATTTTGACAAAAACTGATGGTTGGGTTCGGATGCGATACCATTCCAATTTTTGAGTACCCCCACAATACCTGATTATGGGTAGGGCTTAACTGGAAGTTTATGTACTTTAGTATGGGTTCCCTCTAAACAAGCTTCATAGGGGTTATGCCGAGGCTGCCTCCGTGGAATGTGAAATGACGTGAAAATGAGGTGACTGTCCTACCCAAGCCCTGTGCAGTTCCCAGGATAGCAGATGGTTATCACTGGGAGGCCAAACTCATGGGGGAGGTGCCTATACTAGGGTATGTAAGTGAAAGGTTATGGTTGATGATCCGCATACTGAGTATGATTATTCAGGGCTATCCCTGACGGAGGTATTCAAAAGTTGTGGCACAAGTGTACAACCTCTGCAGAGTGTAAACCTATTCGAATAGCCGCGTCCGCGGTCATGGACAGTTGGAAAGGCCATGCTGTTCCGTCATCAGAACTTTTCAAAATGTGAAAGGTGACTTTGACTTGAATCACAACAGAGTTGTGGGAATGACACTAATGTTCCCACTTTAGTTAAGTTAGGCAAATAAAGAGTCTTTCATGACTAAGTGCTTATGAAATAAAACTGGCTTTATGCAAATAAACCTAGAGCTTAGAACTCCCTTACCATTGTTGATAGTGCTTACACTAGTATTAGTTTGCGAGTACTTTAAAGTACTCATGGCTTTGTCCCTGGCTATTCAAATGGCCAGACTATGAAGAGGAACACTACTACCAGGAAGACGGACAGCAGGACGTCTACGATAACTAGGACTACTCCTGACGTCAACGATTACTGTGGAACAGATGGACCGCTACTACGTTTCTTTCGCTGTGTGTTTTGTAATTGATCATTAGATCAACTCTTGTTGTATTAAGACTAGATCATGTGATCCTGTGATGTAAGACTATTATGGTTTGTAATGAATGATGTTCTGTGATATCAATCTATTATGTCTCGCAAAAACAATATTCCTGGGATTGCGATGTATGGCATAATAGGCATCTGGACTTAAAAATCCGGGTGTTGACAGTTACCCTATGAAAGTGGCATCTTTTACAGCGGAGGAGAAGCCATTTTTCCGGCTGAAGTGGCATTCCTTGAATATATCTAGAGGAGTGGGTTCTTTACCTTTGTACTTGTCTCCCTGAAATCAAACACATACATCAAGCTAGCTTACAGGTTCTATGGGGATCTGGTCACAAAGTTTCATATAATTCTGGTTTCTCATGTGGATAACTATCGGGGTGGTGCCTTTGCAAAGCATCAAGCACAGTAGACATAACATACATATTTGCAGGGAAGCAATGATGCGAACGAAAGTTTATACAAATAGGTACCGATTAAAACAGGAGTTAGTTCAATGGAAACATGTACATCACGGTATTAAACCAAGAACTCGATACAATAACACGGAAACGGTCATATAAATGAGCAAATGCACTGAGCGACATAAAAATCAAAATGGCCACCAAAACTATAAACATCCATCACTTCTTACGAAATTTTGCAAGTGCACTTCGTAGCTTCGTGACCCAGTTGATTGATGGTATTGAACCTTAGAACGATTTTTTTGTTGGCAGCACATATCTTCTGCAGGAATTGTAGAATTAGTAACTGTGTACATTACAATGTAAAAGGCAAAAACTTTGAGTTCAGAAAGGAATTGACCACCGTTTTGGGATGCGTCCAGTGGCCTACTAGCACCTTCCACTCATCGTTATTCATCGATAGAACTGGACTTTCTTTTGGCACGTCATTTGGATCTATGTCAAAGTACTTCTTTTTAAGGAGGTACCGACATTCTTTGAAGGCCTTTACGAAGAAGGTTTGTACAACGCTTTTTCACTGGTGAAAATTTTATTTCCATCTTACCACTTTCCTAGTGACATGAAAGAGCATGGATAAACGAATGATAGACTCCCAAAATTAGCAGCTTCAAATAAAGATTACAGGTGGTGCAAAGGCCGTACTTACCGCAACTTTACTGTAATAGTTACAGAGAAGCCCAGCGTCCCCCTTGTACTTACTCTAATGCGAACGAACAGGCACAAATTTCCTCACTGCCTTGTTGCATTCAGTCGCAATGTTTGCAGCAATTTGAGCTGACACGTGCCTGGTCCTCCCTTTTGGAATGACGGCAATAAGTGTGGCATCCGGAGATTTCAACAACCTGCTAGGTCCTTTTCCCACTCTCTCTACAATTTCCAGAACATCATCTCCTTCGACATCTGGATCAACATATAAAATACCACTATTTAGTATATCACAGTATAAAGGTCTTACTCCTGGAGGAAACAGACAAAGAAATACATGAAACATGCCTTCAGCCACATTTTCAACCTGAGTAGAACTACCAGAGACTTCAATATCCATAAGGATATGTGCAGTAGGATCATTAACTGTGCTACAGCCTAGAAAGAAGAAGTCAGCAAAAATGCCATCGTGCAGATAACCAAAATGCAAGTAAGCAATTTGTATTAGAACTTACCTGGAGCAAAAGAGTGTTCTGGACGCAAGGATCTGCATAGCGTTGAGCTAAGATCCGTTTTTTGTCGTTTATATTTTGGCGAGGCACTTCCAGAACTACTTGTTTCACATTCAACATGTGTTCCCACTGATAATTCTCTGCTGGGACTCGTGCTGGGACAAGTGGAAGCTGGCAGGCCAGGAGATAATCTTTCCATTCCTAGCTGGATTGCTGTTGCATCTGAAGGCGTTTGGTCAGCCCTCTGATTCTTCCTGGCAGACGTTTCTCCATCCCCTTGTAAGAAGCACGATATGGATTGATCAACCAAGTATAACAACATATATGATAAGGCAAGACATAATGGACGAACGAGAACCTTAGCTTTAAATGTAGCGGGTAAGGTCTTAAGCTTCTCGTGAAATAAGGGTTCAAAATATATATCTCCTTCGTGGGGCGGAGACAGGCTGGTACAACTGAAAGCCGGCAGACCAGAAGATCTGTTCATTCTTGGCTGGATCATGGTTCCATCTGAAGGCATCCGTTTATCCCTCTCATTGTTCCTAGCAGTAGGATTCTCCGTCCACTTGTAAGAAACACAATAGGGATTGGTCAAGCAAGCATTACAAAAATTAATTTGCATTTGCAATCAACCAACATATATGATTGGTAGGACAGGATGGACGAACTAGCACCTTAGTTTTTAAGATAGCGGTGCAATTCTGATGATTCTCGTGAGCTAAGGGTTCAAGATAAGTATATTCTTCGTGCGGCAGCGACGGGATGGTACAACTGGCAGCTGGCAGGCCAGGAGATGATCTGTCCATTCTTGGCTGGATCATGGTTCCATCTGAAGGCATCCGTTTATCCCTCTCATTGTTGCTCGCAGTAGGATTCTCCGTCCCCTTGTAAGAAACAGAATAGGGATTGGACAAGGAATCATTACAAAATTAATTTGCATTTGCAATCAAGCAACATATATATGATAGGTAGGACAGAATGGACGAACTAGCACCTTAGTTCTTACGATAGCGGCGATGGTCTGATGCTTCTCGTGAGCTAAGGGTTCGAGATACGTATATCCTTCGTGGCAGAGACGAACTGCTGCAACTGGCAGCTGGCAGGCCAGGAGACTGGATCATGGTTCCATCTGGAGGCATCCGCTTAGCGGCCCTCTCGTTGTTGATGGCAGTACGTTTCTCCGTATCCTTGTAAGAAACACAATACGGATTGATCAAAACAAGCATGGCAACAATTAATTTGCGTATTCAATCAAACAACATATATGATACATCAGAGCTGAAAGGACGAATTAGCACCTTAGCTTTTAAGACAGCAGGTGAGGTCTGAAGATTCTTCTCAGGTAATAAGGGTTCCAGATATGTATCGCCTCGGTGTGCCTTGGATGCCGATATTGTCTTGATGTGCTTAGATGCTTTGTCTACTTCCTTACCACTATTTTTCTGGGAATGTTGGGGTGCAAGAAACATTTCTACATGAGAAGTCGTCAGTTGGGTACCATTACGTACCATTTCAAGGAAAACCTGATTATTCGGTCTCATTGGAGGATTTCTTTTAGCTGCATTTAAGATAACGAGCACAAACATAAGATGTATATTAATTATGTAGGATGTGTGCGTGCTGGTGTGAGTGATGGACAGAAAAATGAAATCAAAAAGATACACTGGTGTTGGAACCACAAACCAGGAACCAGTGAAATCAAGGGACATCCACATGCTAGTTCTTTCAGAGAAAGAAAATGATAGATATCCCCATTATAAACTCAATAGTTTGCACAATACAAAAATGACTAAATTAAAAAGATTGCTTGGAGCGATGACTCTAGCATATACGGCAGGAGGGAATACCTCTACTCATAACAGCAGACTGAGACGACGCTCCTCCTCGTACATAATCCAGCCAAATGTAACAAACTACATCAACCTGCACGTAGGCAGACACGGAACCAGCTAGAACAACTAACTAACTTCTCGCAACTTCTATACGAGCAGGCAGTTGAAACCCCATCAGCTAGTCCATGGCAAATCGACCAAACAATCATGTGCATATAGAGAATACAGAAATAACTCGGCTTGTACAATAGTATACCCAATGCAGGACCGTTGGTCTGCATTATTGCTAGCGCAACGAAGACGGTATGCTTGCGGAATAGCGCTTGAACTGCACCGGCGCGGGCGGACGCGGCGCGGCGGACGATTTGGGCGAGACGTTGTCTATGTGGCTAGGGAGGATGGACGGCACACGTGTGACTATAGCGTGGCAACGGCGTGGAAGATGGGGGTGGGGGTGGTGGATCTGGCCGGAGGCGGAGCAAGTTCTAGGGTTCCTCCAATTGGGGAAAAATAGCTCGGTGTAAGGCTCGGCTGGCTGCAGGCGTGCAGCTGTGTGTGTGGGTTATCCTGAAATAAGGTAACAATACTAGAATACCCTTGTTGTCATAACATGTCATAAATAAAATTTCGCCAGATTCATGCTTAGAAGGGACATTTCAATCGCTTCAAATTTCCCAGAATGGGGGCCAACTTTTTGGACATTTTAGACACACAAGGGCCCCCAGTTCTGATACGTGGGTCCTTGCATGTCAGCGACCTAAACTTGGGCTGCAAATGGGCCTGTACCAAAAGGTCGTTGCACGATCTATTCTAAATAAAACAACCACTACTTCACAGAAGAAAAAGTACTATTACGTTTGAGCACTTGGAAAAAAATCATGTGAGAATTGTGCCAATTTCAATGCTTTCATGTGTAGTTGCCACCAAACAAATGCATGACGATCCAAATCTATCTATTATATATTAACAATACATTACGGGTTAACCAGAAATTAGAGAATTAGCTAGAAAATCCCACAAAAAACAGAAACATCCGTCCATCAATTAATTAGATGAGTAAATCACGACCATCAATGAGTATTCACGTTAGACATGGAGTTAATTACCCACGTTTGCCATAAATTATTTCCCGTACCCCTTCGATCTATTTTTAGGTCAATAGAAGCTGAAGTAAAGAAAAAAAAATCATTGAGGCTGCTGGCTCCCCAACCTCTCGCCGCCACCAAGAACGCCCCTAGGTGTGTGCACTGGAGTTCAGCCCAATGATTCAACTTGATCGATCCAGTTGGCCCTCGTCCCTATCTTCCCCCGCGTCGTCGTTATGTGCATGGGTTCTCATCTTTCATGACCTCAATCATCATAGGGAAATCCACACCGGGCGATAGCGGACAACGTACAAGGTAACCAAGCAGATTGCATGTTTTTCTGGCGGCCGGTGCCTCCCAATGGATCACCACTGCCCAGCAGCTAATTGAGGTTTGAGTCCTTTCTATTAGTCTTACTTAAAACAATTTATGACCTAGGTGTGTGTTGCGATCTTTTTATTCTATGGCTTGCACTTAGATGAACCATAAAATTTGGTGGAGATTTCTAATGGTTTCAGTAAGACCTGACATCAGGATAAAACCAGTGCAGACGTATGCAATGCCACTTCATCCGCACCGTAAGATTTGCCGTTTGCTGAAGAGGCCGCGATGATTCTCCAGACATTGACGGTGCATTCGCGAAGTGTGCCTTGTCGGCAACGTCCGCGAGTCTATGCCATCATCACGGGAAGATTAAACCTGCTGGTCCTGATGAGCTCGTGGAGAAGCTTGGACTCTCGGTTCAGTTATTCGATTCGGCGCGAGCTAGGTGCGCCCATCGTGGAATCCAACACCTGGTCGGAGATGCAGGCACGATATGGTGCCAGAAAGTAGCAAATCCTTGCTCACGACTTGCAGGTTATGTGGGTGCAGCATACGCTTGGGGACGCCGGGACAGCTGCCGACACTAGCAGCGCGTCGTTGTGTACTCGCGGTCAGCAGGGAGACACCATAATTACACTCTCGGTTGGTCAGATGCGGTGCAGACTGTCCGCGGATGGTTCGTATGGATCCTCACCTGGGTGGCCAGACTACCATCGGTTTCATAAGTTGCAGTGTGCGTCACTCTCAAACGGGAGATGATCAGAAGATAATGGCAGCATACAAGCAGGAGAGGAAGCTGAAGTTACACTAAATAAGAATATATGCATGAGAGATGTACGTGTAGTTATACTTCTAGATACAATGCTTTGGCGGGAGGATATTGATGTCTATCGCATGTATGCATGATGATGGTTATTCCCTTTGTCAAGTTTTTTTTAAAGCGTCAACGGTGGGCAAAAATCCCATATGAAATTTTCATTCATCAAGAACAGGGAACAAAGGGTGCAGTACAGAGTACATGCATTACAGTACACGGCCACGACACATACCCAGAGTACATCAAGGAGGAGAGATAAGCTAGCGAGTTCAGATCGTCGCAAACACGGGCACACAAAGCGTCAGCACCATGATGCAGGATCTTTGATGGGAGACGGTGAAGCTAGAGGGCCCAATGCGTGCTGATAATGGATGAAAGCTGGCGCAGAGACGACGACGCTCCGTCGATAACTCAACGGTTCTCCCTTTGAAAGTTGGCATGCCTGTGAATTCTCATGTTAAATAGCATGAGCTTTTGCCTGGTGATTAAGTAATAGTTTACTAATGTTTACAGCTGCAGGATGATGCTGAATTGAACACTCGCAAGCTGTTGTCCTTGGTTTCTCCTCGCATCAAGCCTCCGAAGCAGCAGATCGATGAACAAAAGCGCCGAGACGAGTAAGGTTCCTGTTGATAGTTCGTTTGCTTTTCTTGACATACTATGTAACCCAAACTTTCTCAGCTAGCACACTGGGAATCTTATATATAATATTTCTTTATGTGAACCGTTAATTAACAATAGCATAATCTATTTTTGAGAAAAAAGATCATTCTTAGTAGAATTTTGACGACAAATGGAATATATTTGTTTCTCGACAATACGTATTGCAAAGACCTTTATAATAAGTTCATATAAATTCTTAGGATGAACATATAGCTATTTTTCCATGGCTTGGGCAGGCTGATTAACTATGTTTCCATTTGTGCTGCATATACTTTAGGCAAAAAAGAATAGTCATTAATTCTTATGTACTCATCTCTCAAAACTGTAAGCATGGAAACTTAATCATTTCGGTATTTTGAGTTTCTCAAGCAAAAAAATAAGTGCATTGTTCACAAACTAATGATGATTGAGTCTGGCAAAGATATTAGTCATTATGCATCATTACTCATATGAGGACATGATCTATTTGGTTTAGCCCACGGTCCAAACTACAACAAATTTAGTAAATGAAGGCATGTTAGACCTGAAAGTAAAATTGCAGTTTTATACATGGTAAATAAGATCAACAATTGGTCCAATATGATATGGAGATGCAAATTATTTTGAAGAATCTTACATCTATATATGGTACAACGTTCAGCGACAATGCCCTTCTCTGCATTCTAATTGAACGCCCCGAGGTCATGATTATTCAAAAATTTATCATGGTAAAGAAACATCAAAACTCAGTTCCAGAAGTTTTCATGGATATTTGTTTCATTGCACAAATAATTTGCCGAATTAAAAAAGAGTGGTTATGTGATTTCATTTACTAATATTTTGGTTGCCCACTTTTCAATGACACATAAATTTGCATTTTTTTCCTTCAATCTGCTACTAAACGTGTTTTTTAACATGCAAATAATAATAAAATAACATTTTCTATTTAGATACAGACGAAAACTAAATAAATTCCATGAACTTTCAGTGGTTATGTATTCCACCAAAATCATGTTCCATATAATATGTTGGCATTCATGCAACGAAAGTAAGTACAACATGTTGTAGATTGTGATAAAACACCACATGCGTCATGTTAAAACACAAACCAAACACATATATGATTCTCTCTGATGTGTATATTTTCCTCACCAAGCTCACATTTTCATGATTATGTAAACAAACATAAAATAATTTAGAAAGAAAATATATACAGATGGTTGGAAACATAGACTGGACGGCTAATCCAATGTACCGTAGAAGTAAATCGACCAACATTAAAAAAGAGAGTATGTAATAGCTATGCACATAAAGACACATGTTTCAATTTTTATTTCTGTTTGAACTATGTTTCCTTACACTTCATTATGAAAAGTAACTGACCAAAATTTAGAAAGAAAATGATGATTTTCTTTGAGATATGAAAAATATATTAGAAGTTTGTAGGTCATTATAAGTCATTTTTCACTCACAAATTCTTTGTAAACATAATTAAAGATGTCGCCTGCTACAAGTCTTATAAATTGAGTCAAACTCAAAATTTAAAAGTTTTGACCAAATACCTATATTAAACTTCACGTGTGTTTGCATGCCTGGTGATTAATTTATACTATCACCGTCCGGATAAATAAAGCTTATCAATTTAGTCAGAAGTCAAAAATGATAAAGTTTAATCAAACATAAGAACAAAATTTAAAAATATATAACATGAATCAAATACATTATGTAAATATATTTGCCGTGAATCTACTACTCCCTCCTATTCATAATAAGTATGGGCGACTTTATAATAAAGTTATACTACACTTATTATAGATCACATGGAATAATATTGATTTGCTATGCATTAGTTTGCAGTTGGAATCATATCCAGTGTCGCCGACTTTGTACTAAAGTTGTACTAAATCAATGACACTTATAATAGATCACAGGGAATAATATTGATTCAGTATCATACATGTTCATAATTTTGTCTATAATATTGGTCAAACTTAGAAGATATTGACTTTTGATTAAATTAATAGATCTTATTTTCATCGAAAGCTTGGGAGTAGTTTACTAATGTATGTGCAAGCAGGATGATGCAGAGTTTATTTTCTCCCGCACCAAGGCTTGGCAACGGTGGATCGATGAGCGAAAGTGCTGACACGAGTAATGTTCCTGCTGATAATTCGTTTGATTTTCTCAAAATTTGACCAAATACATACATTGCACTTCATGCGTGTTTGCATGCCTGGTGATTAAGTTATATTATCACCGTCGGATAAATAAAGCTTATAAATTTAGACAATAGTTAAAACTTAAAAGTTTGATCAAATATAAGAAGAAAATATAAACATATATAACATGAATCAAATACATTATGAATATATATTTGTGGTGTATCTACTGCTTGCTCCGATTCATGATAAGTGTCGGTGACTATTTTGCTAAGTTTTACTGAATCACTGATTTATTATAGATCGGAGGGAATAATATTGATTTGATATCATAAATGTCTATATTTTTCTCTATAATATTGGTTAAATTTAGAAGATGTTGAATTCTGACTAAATTTATAGATGTTATTTCCATTGGAAAGAGAGAGTAGTTTACTAATGTATGTGCATGCAGGATGATGTTGAGTTTAGTTTCTACCCGCATCAAGGCTTTGCAACAGGTAATGCATGAGGGACAGCGCTGACACCAGTAAGGTTCCTGCTGATAATTCGTTTGATTTTCTCTTGATACTTTGAAACCTAGATTTTCTTAGCGATCTACTTTTAGTCATTTTCCAGAACACCATATGAATGCAGATAGTGATAGCTCAAGATGCTAGAGTGAGTTCAGCATGGCTGGTGTCAACGAAATAAATGTAGATGCATTTCTATAAATTGTCGAGTACCTAACTTAGAGGTATTTGTATGCTGAATGAGAAGTTCTACAAAACCCACTATCAAGAAGATACTTAGTAACCATTTTGTTTACATATGCTACATTGTTTTAGTAGTCTTTTTTCAAAGAGATATTATATTATATATACTTGCCCGTCACGGCAGCAAAACCATCTGATGTTAACACTTGCCAGCTACTCTTTGATAGAGTAGCTGATAAGCTATTCAAGCCAATATGTTATAACCGTCAGCTGTCACACACAAACACAAACACACCAATAATTAGTAATGTTATTTGCGAGAAGGGGAGCAGTCACAATGCATTCTTCTTTTTGACTCTCAGCATGTACAAATGTACTTGCACATAGATTCTTATTCGAGCCAGTTTTACCATCCCATAAGTCAAGAAGCGAGAGTTATTTCAGGGATTTTTTTATCGGTAGTTAGGAAAGATAAATAAAATATAGATCTTATTTGCTCCATCTGTACATGTCCACTTCAGTATCCAGGAACAAACAGAAATAGCTTCCTGTAAGTGGCAATGAAGACTAAAGACACACACAAAAAGTAAGTTGTTTTTAGAAGACAATGTCAATTCATATTTTTGTCTCTCAGCATGTCCTCATCCTTTCACACAGATTCTTCTTTGATCCAGATGTTACCTTCCATGTGCAAAGGCCTTCTGCTAGATCTGATAGTTATTCAGCTACGTGTGTTCTTCATTTAGAACATAGATGAAGTAAGAAAATGCAGGCCAGAAAAGGCTAAATTTGTTTGCCTGCCCAATTAAAACATGTCAATGTGTAATTTCTTTGGAACATGGAAGAGATTTGACCTTCCTTAAGTTGTTTTGTGTTGTGATTCAAATATGAAATGTGTATTACACATTTTAAGTGGTTAAGAAAAGTCATTTCATAAATAATTGTATTTTCAAATATTATAGACAACATATATTATTATAATAAACATATGTAATCATCAATTTCTTTTTCCAACGAATAAATATCAAACCATGAATTCATTTTTCAGCCATTTTTGGCATAATAAAAGTGAGCAATTTTCTCTAGGTTCATGTAAGTCATGCCTATGTGACAATTACGCGAACGCAAAGCAAAACTGACGTAAATATTAACGGATACATGGCATGGCCATTGATAGTTGAGCAAAGAATGTGGCAACTAAAAAAATTCATTTGGAAAAATTCATTAAACACTAGGTTTGGTAGTTTTAGTAACTATATTACATTACTTTTATAAAGTTACAAGTATAGAATATTATACAAAAATATTAACAATTACAAATGTTGCTTCTGCCGTGTTATTATGATCGAAATTTTGATAAATTATAGTAAATCTTGACTGGTAAAAAAATATATGCACTTGGAAACAAATTACAGTAAAAAAACTATTACGTATGAGCACTTGGAAAAAAGCATGTGAAAATTGCGCCAATTCAATGCTTTCATGTGTGTAGTTGCCACCAAACAAATGCCTTTTAAGTAGTTCCATTGATATCGTTTATTCGATTTTGATCGAAAAGGTTCTCGAAAGATTTGTAAGACTTTGCTAAAGAGTGGATACCTTGAATCCCTTCACTGCCACTTGTTGGATTGAACTCATATAACGAAATGGTTAGTTTTGCTTCCAATCTCTAGTTCAATAAGATATAAGAAGAATAAAAGCAAAACTCCGGCTATTCATCGTAAATAAAAAGGTTATGTCCTAGCTGGTTTCATAGTAAACCGGCCACACCCACATGCAGGTGTTGGATCTATATCGTACGTGTGGTCAATAAAAGTACGCACCGTTAGATGCCGTTCCTCAGTTTCCTTTTGTACAGAAGTGCACGTACACGCAGGCCCTATGCAAAAAGGCTGGTGTGCCGAACATACGGTCCTATCCTATTACATTGTGACCTCCACTCTCTCTAGAGAGCTCCAATGTCAAAATTTCTCGTACTCCGTGAGGAAACAGTCAAAGACACATGCACACACGCAAATATGAAATAAATGTCTCCAACCTACCACGCCATTTAATAGACGCCGCTCTACCCAAGAGACGGTTCCTATCAAGAATGGTGTAAAAAAGAAGCATAGCAGCCTCTAGCATGCTGAACAACAACTTAGCTAGTAAGAAATTGTCCGAAAAAGTTTATTTTCACCTCGCGTATTCACATAGACAAATGTTTGACCAACTGAACACTAACTTTGTTCATAATTTAGGATGCACAACATACAAATTCCTACATGCAGTACAAAAAAAGCAAAACAAGAAATTCTGGTATATATCTCGGTAAAACAAGTCTCTCGTGAACGGGTTAAAAGTACAATGGGAATTGTCGGGATGGTTACAGCTTTTCCTAGGAATAAAATAATATCCTCTTTTTGAAGATTTTTCATTTCCTCCTCCTGGTTCCCCCTGCATCTCCAATCGCATGATTATATATAGGAGTGGGAGGGACGCTGAGAAGCTAAAAAAGCAATCGATATTTTGGGCGGTGTCACCGAAATATAACGATCTGTCTTCTTCATATTCGTCTCGGACCCATCCCCGGAATCTCCGTCCCTCGATCGTTCCCCACCGAAAAAGTAAATTATTTGGTCGAGGCGCCGACGTTAGAGCAAGAAGACCGTGGAGACTATAATGCATTAACTTCGTTGATGCGGACGCCATACAAAGCCTAATTAAGACACAATAAATTTCACGAGTAAGTAGAAATATATATATGTAAATAATGATAAACGCATTAAGAATTAGACAGGCTGATACGACAAACGTACTTGGAGAAACAGCAAACAACTAGCTCGTTTGTAGTATAAGCTATTTGTCACACAAAATGGCAGCCCGGCACTCCAATACTGCCGTCGACTACCCTTACCATGCATGGTGTGTCTTTTTGGGCGGTGTTAGCGAAATATAAAATTCTCCCTTCTTAACCTCCATCCTTTCCATCTCTTCCGGTGTAAGAAGGGCAAGGAAGTCATCAGCCCTAAACCATAAACCCTAAACCCTAGTGCTTTCCTCGAAGAAGCTCACTGCAAAAAATTATAGGACATGAATTTAAATGGGTTCAAATTAAAAGCAATGGACAAAGATCGATATACATTGTCTCCCACTTACGCAAGCCTATCACGTCTTGTTGCCCTTTCCAAGGGGAGGTCCGCTTTCGTCTTTGTGTCACCGAAATCTAATAACGTCACCGAGATGTGGTATTTCGGTAACAGTTGCCCAAATCACTCTTAACTAAAAGTGTTTTGGGCGGTGTACCAAAGCGTCACAATAGCGACGAGTGGAGAAGATAATGGCCTGCTGTCAATGCAAAACTACATATAGAAGGAAGAACTTATTAGTGGGTTGTAAGTAGGGCAAGGTAGATACTCAGTACAAACTGAGTAGTCCGTATAAAATAGAAAAAAAATATGGGACATGAATGTAAAAAGGTCGACAAGTTTAAATAGTTAATTACGAACAGACTAAATTTAAATGGGTTCAAATTAAAAGCAATGGACAAAGATCGATATACATTGTATCCCTCTTACCTAAGCCAAACATGTATGTCTTGGATAACTTGATGCGAACAAGGTGAGTTCCATAAAGCTCACTTCCCCAACCTAAATACATCGACAACACTTCATCAGAAAACCGATGGCATATCTAGCCTTTCTTGCATCCTTCTCGCTGCTGTAGGCAGGGCCGTAGTAAACATGTGGTATAAGTCATCAGGTTACCACTATGGATACTATTTGGCCCTTTCAAGGGGAGGTCGGCTTTTTCGTCTTTGTGTCACCGAAATCTAATAACGTCACCAGATGTGGCATTTCGTGGTAACACTTTGCCCAAATCACTCTTAAATAAAAAGTGTTTTGTGCGGTGTACCAAAAGCGTCACAATGGCGATGAGCTGGAGAAGATAATGGCCTCTTGTCCAATGCAAACCTACATATAGAAGGAAGAACTTTTGAATTTTGAGGGAAGAAGGAAGAACTTATTAGTGGGTTGTACGTAGGGCTAGATACTCCGTACAAACTAAGTAGTCCGTACAAAATAGTAAAACTTCTCCAGAGATCAGCAACTCGTCGTATATAGGACAAATACGTAGTTACATACACGAAGAGTGAAATGATGGCAGCTAGTCAGCTACAAGTATCACTGTCTTTAATTAGATAGCACAAGGCGAGAGGGGAAGATGCCGTACAGTACTATATAGAGACTAATTATCTTCTACTAGTAACTTAGATCTTTCCTAAAAAAAGTAACTAGATCTATAGCACAGCGGCACTTTGGTAGCTCGAGGATCGGAGGAGATATACCTTTGTATCAACCGAGAAGACATCGTGCGGTCCAGCCGGTTCACTGAAGGCACCACCGTCCGCGCCGAGGTCACACCTCCTCTCTGGGCAACGTCTTCCCCTCAGCGCCACGAACAAAGAGACCTGGCGGAAGACGATAGAGAGGCGGAGCCGCGCGCCGGCCGGGCCCACCGAGGACGGATGCGCTCAACACGAGCGCCCGCCAGATCTATGGGAGGAATGTAAAGAGTACGCAGAGTCAGTTGCTCTCCCTCGCTCTCTCTCTCTCTCACTCTGTTCTTCTTCTTTGAGTACGCAGAGTCAGTTGCTCTCTCTTCCTCGTTCTGTCCTTATATAGTGTGCTCATATTGACCTGTAGTTCGGAGACAAATCTAACCATTCATTCGAGTCAATCCAACGGTTGACAATTAAGGAATTCATAGTGTGCAGTGTTTAGCGAATAGGACCTTTCGTTCAAATTACCGAATAAACAAAATCACTCAAAGGCTGCGAGGTGCCACGAGCGTGACCAAATTAAACGACCTTGACCTGGCTCAGCGACCACATGGTTCATACATGTACATCATACACGTTCATATATGTACACAAGAATTTTTTTGCTACCCTTTTTCTAAGTATATATATTGGGAATCGTACTCAGAATTTTATTAATCTTAAATAATATCTACTCATAAACCAAATACTCTGCTTCTGATGCACATATGTTTGATGCTATGTGAGAATAACCGAAGAGTGTAATCCTAATATTTTGTGGAATAATGCTTGTATTAATTATATGTGTTTGTACATCTTGTAAGATCAATTAATTAGCTAGAAATCATGATATTGAAAAGTAAAAAATATGCACGTGCATGCGTTTGTTATTACTGTGTCAAGGCTTCATAGCCAACGTATCCAAAACTCTTAACTAATGGAAAGGCCGGGCTAGGATTGGGATGCCATGGCTAGTTGAATCATATAGAAAGATAGTTTTGTTTGATTGTGCAAAGGTTTTTTCCATGAGGTATGACCTAAAGTTATATTCCTATAGTTGCACTACAAGATTACTATAGAATTGGTTCCTATATAGGATATGTTCCCATGGAATCAAAAAAACACTTCTTTGATTCAAATATAGGATAATTCGTAAGAGGGAACTCTACGTGTAGGGTTTAGATCCTATATATAGGAATTTTTCCTACACCCTAGTTATTTTATTACTAGAAACATATGTCCTATATATAGGAACTAGTTCTATAGGAATCTTGTAATGCAAATCATATAGGAATAATAGATTAGGTCTTACCCTCATGGAAAATATCCTTTGGCACAATCAAACACAACTCATCTTCCCATAGGATTCAACTAGCTAGATGACTTCATCTCAATCCTATGATTTTATTATTCCTATGATTTTTCTATCATATGAATCAAAGGAATGTACCAAAAAATCCTATAGGATCTAAATCCAACAACACAATTCCTAAGCAAATCAAATAAATAAAAAAAAACCCTAACTTTTCCTATTCATACATGATTTTCCTATCCTATTATATGAAACCAAATTAAGGAGCCCTTTATTATACACTTCACAACAACACCTCATCTCACTCCAGCCGGGTGGCACCCGCTAGGTATGGAGGCGGGTTTGCGACCTCCATACCCGCCTCCGCCACCTCTCCATGCCACCTCACCTGCCTCCATACTCGCCGGTGGGTCCTAAATTAACTCCACCAGATCGACCCGCCCCGTGATGTGTACCCTTGAAGGTGTGAACACAGAAACACTACACAAATTTGTCAGCCATCATCGTCGGTGTGTAGACGGGACCGCTTCCACCATTCCAGTGCCGGCTCCGAGCACATCATCCTGCGGCAAACCGGCGCGAGCTTGGCTTGCGCCCATGTTGCGCTAGGTCATCTCAGCTTGACCGGGAGGAGCACGCCGAGGTTCGAGGAAGCCAAAAGCATATATCTCCACATGTGCCATGTGACTGGATCTCAAGAGAGGAGATTGCATGCATGGTTGTCTAGATGTGTGGCGGTGGGGTGTCGGTTGTTGTGTTGTTGTCGCTCCCCTATCCACGACCTCGACAGGCTCGACCTCCATGCATGCATGGCGGCGGTCGCAGCCAGTGGGGAGCGAGTGAGGGGATTGGGATATATAAGATCGATCAAGTAGCTAGGGTTTGGGGTCGGGGTCTCGGTCTCTCGGGTTGTGGGGGTTGTGAGAGGCGGCACACGGTTGGGTCATTTGTGGGGCAAATGTGGTTAATTCGGGACTTGGCACGGACGCAAGGTGTGTGTGTGTGTGTTTTTGTGTGTGTGTGCGTGTGTGTGTGTGGTCATGTGTGTGGGTGTAACATCCCACGAGTAACACCCTAGATCCTTTTACCTTTCTTGCATTGTTTCATGTCATCATGTTGCATTCATGCATATCACCACCTTTTGGCTTTTATAAAATTGCTTTTGGTTTTGGCTTTGCTTTGTTTGTTTGTTGTTCTTCCTCTCTTCCTCTCTCTTGGTTCATCCCCTCCCTCTTGTGATGTTCCAAGAAAAGCTAACAAGCCTAAACCTATCCCTCTACTTGATCTATCTTTCAATAGGTCATGCCAAAATTTCTATTATGGTTGTTAAACCTACCTCTCTTATTCTATTTTATCAATGCTAATAAGGTGTTCTTGAGTTGGATCTATTCCTTCTCCTTTGGTTGAATTCATTAGGGTTTGCCAAATATTTGAATGTCAAATATTTTGTCTTCTCTTTATTCTCTATGTCCCAAACATATCTTTTCCTTCTTATATTACTAACAAGACTAACATAGTTTGGTATAAAAAAGGTTTGAGCCTTTCCCTGCTTTCAAATAAACCTAACACAGTTCAAAATTTCTTTCCTTCTCTTTTAAAATTTTCCTTAAGGAAAGGAGAGAGTTTTGTAGACATAGCAAACAGCAATCTGGAGCTTTGTTCCCTGGAGTTCAAGCAAAGGCCACGGCAGGCTTTTCCCAAACTCCACCCAGCTGCCCCCTTCCCCTCTCTTTCTCACCTTGGAAGCCCACCTGCCGGCCCAAGACCCTCTCTACCAAAGGGGTATGTCCTTCTTCTCCTCGTTACCTTTCCACGTCGGAAGATGCACTAAATCGAGCATGGCGAGAGCGCACAGGACGCCACGTACAGCAAACCCTCCATCCTCCGGCCTCCCCTCTTCCCTTTTAAGCTGCAGCTACCCCACGGAGAAACCCTAGCTCAGCTTCTCCCTCCTCCAAACGGTGCCGCCACCTTCTCCTCCTCTCTACCAAAAACCCTACCGAGACAAGCTCTCCGCCGTCTACCTCCCGCCTTGTGACGCCATGGCCACCATCGCGCCTACCTGAGCGTGGGAATCGGACCTCCATCCTCTCCTCTCCATCCTGGACGACGTCAAGGAAGCCAACTCCCGCAGCTGCTCAAGCCATCCTCAACATCAACGTCTACCCCCCCGGCCACCGTCTCCTCCTCCGTCGCCGGCGGCCCTCCACCTCTCCTTCAACACCCCCAGGGTGAGGACCACATCTCCCTCCTCCCTGCATGCCACAGCATCCTTGGATCGAGATAGAAACGAGAGAGAGAGCGAGATGGAGTCATTTTCGAAAAATAGAAAAGTTCCCGTTTTGTTGTTTCACGGTATCGAATTGAGGCGTATATCCTCGCCGGAACAGTTCACACCATCTCAAGCGTCTGGTACCATTAGAAGCACAACAACATCCTCTATCTACTGGTTTTGAATCATCCAAATCGGAGCGATAACGGCGTCGCCATCTTCGTCCAAAGTCGGGTCCGAGAAAACAGTTTATGTTCAGTTTTAGTTCAGTTGTTCCTCACCGTGTCGCATTCCATTTTTTCCGACGAGTCACACCGACGTTGCACTCCTTATCAGCACGAACGAACCACTAGATACTCCCCACATCCAGCTACACCACGGTGGTTTTCTTTTCGCAAATAGATGCAGAGATTCGTCGCGGCCACGACTTTAAATTCCGTGCAGATTCGATGTCTACATGAACACCCGCTGTCCCGTTTTTTAGTTCGTAGTGTTCAACATTCCAGTTTTCAGAATATATGTCCCTGGATGCTTTTCAAACTATTTAAAAATGCTTTTATACTTCTCCAAATTCATCAAGTTTTATATCCAATTTGTTCAGAAAAACATGATCTAATCAACCATGAATTTTGTTTCAACTTTTGAACAACTAAAATTTGGTCACTTTTCAAATCTGAATTTAATTGCTAAATGTTGCATAATTCATATCTTTAATTCTATAAGTCCAATTTGACAAAGTTTTATATCTAAATGCATCAGCAAAACATGAGGATTTCAAATATCACATTGTCATGAATCATTGTCATCATCTCTGAATTACACCAACTAAAACTTGCAACTTGAACTAAATGTCATGTGAGGGTGCTTATCATTACATGTGGCTTGCAAAGCACCCCACTTAATTTTGCTATACATGAGATCTTGCACAAATCATCTTGCCATGTCATCATTCATCATATTGCGCATTGCATTTCCTTGTATTGATTTGTGCCTGTACTTTCCCTTGTATGTGCTATTTGGTTCTTCTCGAGTAGACACCGACGCAGAGCAGTACGAGCAGGAGTTCGAGTACCCCCGGGAGGATCGTGTGCATTGCTTCTACCTACGAGCTGACAGGCGAGCCCACCTCCTTCACCTATTTTACAGTTTCATGCTCGTTGATCTATTGCTATCCCTATATTGCGATTCTGTTGTGTCACGTGTCCTATTCCACCTGTTACCCTATATGAGCCGTGTTACCCCTCCTTACCTATTTCCTGTTGTTTGTTGTATGCAAGCCTTGCGAGTCGTAGCGCGAGTTTAGGGTCTTGCTGTTATCTTGATATGTTGGGAAGTTGACACATGACACACCTTATGGATAATGTTGCTGATAATTTGTTACAACTAAAATTGCTAAGGGATAATAATAAATGCAGAGGCATCGGTGAGCCCCTTTGCGAAAGCATCGGATTTTTGTCTCGCTTGTGTCCCCTAGGACCCGAGTTCTTGTTATCTGTTCTAAGGCTGAGCGCACTAACCACTCGCGGGAGGTTTTATCGGGACCCCCCTTCACCCATTACCTTTTCTCAAGTCTGTTGAAAAGGGGGCCACAACCTTGGTTTTATTTGCCTATGCCATGTATGCCATGCTTTACTTACTGTTGCCTTCGGGTGTTTATATTATGTACTGTACCTTGCTAGACTACTTATCTAGTGCTTGGCCGTAAGTGCCCGCCTAGACGCCTACGCAACCCTGGGTCCGTGTCAACACCCGGATTTTTAAGTCCAGATGCCTATTATGCCATTCATCGCAATCCCAGGAATATTGTTTTTGCGAGACATAATAGATTGTTATCTGAGAAGTTCATTAATTACAACTCATAATTGTCTTAGAACACAAAGGATCACATGATCCGGTCTCATTACAATAATAGTTGATCTACTGATCAATTACAAAACACATAGCGAGACGAGGTAGCGTAGTAGTAGTCCATCTATTCCACGGAGCAGCTGTTGACGTCGGGAGTGGTCCTAGTTGTCGTAGGCGTCTGCTGTCCATCTTCCTCGTCTTGCTGTTCTCCTTCATAGTACGGCCATTTGAATAGCCGGGGGACACAGCCGTGAGTACTTTAAAGTACTCGCACACTAATACTAATGTAAGTACTACACAACTATAGTAAGGGGGTTCTAAGCTCTAGGTTCATTTGCATAAAGCCAGTTTTATTTCATAAGCACTTTAGTAATAAAAGACTCTTCATCTGCCTAACTAACTCAAGTGGGAACATTGGTGTCATTCCCACAACTCTGTTGTGATCAATTCACATTCACCTTTCAAGTTCAAAACACAAGTCACATGTCACATTTTTGAAGAAAAGATCTGATGATGGAGCAGTTATGGCCTTTCCAACCGTCCATAACCGTGGACACGGCTATTCGAATAGTTCTACACTCTGCGGAGGTCGCACACTTTTGCCACAACATTTGCAATAATCCGTCAGGGGTTAATCGGCCCTGATTTATCACACTCCGTGTGCGGACTACCAACCATAACCTTTCACTTACATACCCTAGTATAGGCACCTCTCCCCATGAGCTTGGCCTCCCGGTGAAGACAAACCGTCGGCACAGGAGCGCACGAGGCTTGGGCCGGACATTCACCTCATTTCACGTCATTTCTCATTTCTTTGTGGAGGCAGCCCTTGGCATAACCCCGATGACGCTTGTTTAGAGGGAACCCATACTAATGCACATAAATTTCTAGTTAAGCCTTTACCCATAATCCGGTATTGTGGGGGTACTCAAGAATTGGAATGGTATCGCATCCGAACCCAACCATCAGTTTTTGTCAAATTCACCCTGTCCTTCACAGGTCATATTCACCTTCAAAACTTTCAATAGAATGACTCGTCATTCTAAAGTTTTCAAAAATCCTTTCACAGTTCCCATCTAGAGTAGTCAATTTTATTTGTTGGCACTAGCAACTAGTCATGAGGGGTGCTAACTAAATTGTAGCTCTTTTTAGGCTAAGTTTGATGCTCTTGTACTAATCTATACTTAGACCAAAGTTAACTATAAAAGTAAGCTTTAATAAACAAAGCAAAAGCTTGTAAGGATAAAACTTGGGAAAAAAAAAATGGATCCTGAAGCATAAAGTAATAGGTAAGGGTGCCTTGCTCTGGTAGAGCTTTGCACTTTGCAAGAATATTAGCTTGCCTTGGTTGGTGTACTGATCGAAGTGGTCTTCTTCTTCACGGAAGTAGGTCTCCTCCTCCTGGTACTCCTCGGTACTAGCGTCTAAAAACAAATACGAGATACAATCACCCAACAAAGTTCGTGAGCTACACTAAGCACACACAATGGGTTCACACAACTATGCTAACAATCCACACTTACTAGCATGTGTGTTGACTTGGTTTTCTTTTTAAGAGAAAAATAATTTCCTCTCATTACATATGTAGATGATAGTGTCCATTTAGCTCTTTGAGGAAATAATTTCCTCTCATTGAATCTTCTTAAGATTTAATTTCCTCAAACAATCATGCATGAAATCATGTTGACTTAAGTCAACCATTCATCATCATTATTTGGGAAGATGACTTAAATGAGGTAGAATACCTCATACTATTTAACAATACTAATTATAATTTAATATCACCAAGTATTTTCATGTAAGAGCATTTAGACCAGGGTCACAACTTCATATGAAAGTACTTGGGACAAGATTTAAATGAAGCAAAACACTTCATAAGATTTTCATAATAGTTTTGGACAATATCACTTGACTAAACTTAGCCATATAGTCCTTTATTTAAACTAGGCCATGATCACTCAAAGTGACCACACCATATTTTTGCAGAAACAATTAGTGTAAGTGAAATGTGAGCTATGATAGTTGAAATCAACCTAATATCACTTTTGGTTGATTTTTAATAATTATTTGAAGTTGTAAAAGTCTCTGACTTGTTATTTTTGTCACCTTTATTCTACAAAGAAATTCAAAGTGGGACCAGTGTGGTTGGATCAAGCATTTCATAAGCTTTCCAACAATATAAAATTCACCAAATTTGGTTGGGCCAATTTGAATCTATTCAATTTTTAAAACAGGGCCAGTATTGAAATTTAAATCCAAGCTGGGGAAATATAATTTGAATTTAAACGGGCCGGCGGGGAAACTAAACGGGCTGATTTTATTTAAACGAGGCAAAGGGCCAGCCCACCACGCATCCACGACGCGTGGGCTGCACAGCAGGTGGGCTCCACCCGTCAGCCTCTCTTCTAACGTGAATCGGTACGGGGGCGTGTGGTGCGTTGGATTAAAAGAGGATCGGACGGCTGAGGCGCGTCGTCTTCTCCGGCGAGAGGGGGCTTACTGGCGGCGAGGGTTTGGTGCTGGCGAGCTCTCCGGCGGTCGGCGAGGCAGGGCGTCGACGGTGTTCGAGGTTGTCGACGACGGCGGTTCCAGTGGTGGTCGTGGGAGCGGCGGTGGTGACCTGGAGCGTCTCCTCCTTCGAGCTCTTGTGGCGGCGGTCTCCGATCAAATTGAGGCGGCGGAGGGTGTAATTGGCGACGGGAGGTGGTCGAGGAGGCTCGGGAGGAAGAGGGAAGCGAATGGTGTGGAGAATGAGGCGCAGGGGTGGCTCTGTTTATAGTTGCGCGAGGTGGCCGAAGGTGCGGCGAGGGTCGACCATGGCGCGGTGGTTCCGGTGCTTGAAGGGGCAAGGCGAGGATAGGGTGGTGTGGCGACATCCAGGCGACGCTAGGGGGCATCTTTGGCGAGGAAGGGGGTGGTCGGGTTCGTGCTGGCACGTGCGATGCCGTGCGGCACGGCGGCGGAGAAACGGTGACGATGTCGACGGCGACAGCATGCGCGGGGGCAAAGGAGCTTGTCTGGCGGGTTCACGGTGCTGCGGTGATGCTTAGGGAGAAGAGAGGGGGCCGAGGGGATGGTCGTGTGCAGCGAGGCGGCGCGTGGCCGTGGCGTGGCCGTGGGCGTGCCCACGCGCGTGAACGGCATGGTGCAGGCCGTCCTGGGCGCGGCGCGTGCCGTCACTGTGATGCCTTTCTCCGGTCTGGCGGTTGCTAGCATGTGCGGGGAGCAAGGGGAGAGCGAGAGGGCAAGGTTACCAGAGCTGGAGAGGGGAGTAGCTAGGGTTGGCATGTCCATGAGGGACATGGCCGGCATGGCATTGCCATGGCCATGTTGGCCTAGTTCCTAGAGTTGCTATGCCACTGGCTGGGTTGAGAGGGGACCAGGGGACCAGGTGGAGGCAAGTGGTGACCAGAATTGGGCTAGGCACTATTTCAAATAGTGAAATTTGGATTTGGATTGATTTGCTCACCAAGTGTTTGTAAAAATGGCCGAATGAAATTTATTTTGAAAATTTTGAAAGATCTTTGGTGGACTTGATTTGGATCACAAAGGGCACACAATGGTGGTGGTGGGGTGCAAAATTGAGTTGGTTTGCAAAAATCCAAATTTGACCTAATCTAGAATCTGATTTGATGTCCAAACTTTGCTTGATGAGAATAAGAAAATAAGAAAGAATTTGCGGGGGTGGTTCTGAGCAAAGTTGTTCACCTTGATGTGGTCTTGGATGAGGTGCAAAGGTTTGACAAAGTTTAGTTTAGAAAACTCTTAATAAAGAGGCTCAAAGTGGGTAAGATGTTAAAAGTGTCACATATGACCATTATCATATGTGACTTGGTTTTCGATTTTCTCTTGATTTGATTTGGGTTTCTTTGGTTCAAAAAGTGTTATTAAGTGCTTAAAAACATTCTACAAGCAATGGCACCAGCCAAATTGGTCTAGATCAAAGCTTTGCAAAAATGGCCATAAGCACATGTGTGTGTTGAATTGCAATTTTTCTTATTTTTTCCAATTTGATTCACTTGACCCAATTGGGCATGTGTGAGGATCTAGGTAGGGTTAGATTGAGTTTGATAAGAGTTTCAAACCATTTGGGGAAAGTGTGGGTGCATAGGTCAAGAATTGGGATTATGGCTAAGTGCCACATATGCCTCTATGCATATGTTTTATTTTATTTTTGTTTCTCACTTGGATTGTTGGTAAGTGCTTGGTTAGGTGTGTTGAGGTATTTCAAAACATCTACACAAGGTAGCCATGGCAAAGGTTATTGTTTTCCAAAATAGCCATAGGCTTACATATGCCTTTTTCTTATTTAAGATCGTTTCTTTTTATTTTGTTTTTCAAAGGATGGTGATAAGAGGGAGGAGGTTTAGGGTTTAGTGGGGTTTACCATGGTTCACCACCATTTAGAAAAGTAAGAAAGGTAGGGGTCAAGAGTTACACATTAGGGCTAAATGCCCACATATGTCTTTTTATTTTATTTTTGGTCTCTTCATATTTGATCCACTTTGGTTCTTGAGATGGTTAGGGTTTTAGGGTTTTGGAACTAGTTTCAAAGTAATAAACAAACAATCATGGAAATACACAAGTATTAGGTATGAGTACTATGCATAGCACTCTATGTGAGAAAAGTTTTTGTTGGTTCTCATTTTTGAAAAAGGGAAATTCATTTTCTCTTTGTTTTAAAATTTGGGATGTTACAGTCCGCCGAGTACGGCCGAACTTCGTTACGGGTAGCTTAGTGGGGTGGCCCCCTAGACTTTCTTGTTGAACTAGGAACGGTCATGTCGTGATATCTTTCCTTCGCCTGGTTGGAGGATAGAGCGTGCGTGTATGGGAACGAGTAGTGCACCTGCAGGGTAAATCTTTCGGAAAGCCGTGTAAAGCGATTTATGGACGACTTGGAGCTGTTTAACTCGATCATAGAACAACTTACACCTAAGCTTGTCGCTAATAATTTGCTAATAATCTTCATAGTAAGTTAGCACTATTACAACGGATACTGAATAAAATTGGCAACCTTGTGAGTGCCTTGCCAGTACTTCTTTGCAAAGGGGGATCGCATTGGCTGGGTTTTGTTTGCAGAGTATAGAACTGCTAGCTCATGCGCTCTCTCACCTTCTCAGATAGACGAATGTTGTAGTGTGTCTCTATAAGTTAGTTCAAGCTTTGCTGCCGCTAAACCCCACCATATAGCCGGGCGAAGTTTATACCGCCCCCCAGCGAGCACAGCTGGTCTTGTCTCGCAAGTACGTGCCAATGGTACTTACCCACGTTTTTCTCTCTCTTTTTCCGGAAACCGCTGTTCGACAAACAGTACGACGGATGTTGAGCAATACGCTGGAGGATACTTCGTCGAGTTCACGGACGACGACCTCGTCGGTTAGCGGGATCGCTCTAGGCGGCGGCTTTGTGGCTTGTTGGTTATGGACCCGTTTGGTTATTTATGGACTCTTAGTCCTATTTGGATCTTGTCTATACCCAGACTATTTGCTTCCGCTATGTATGATGTACTGATGGGACATGTGTCCTTTACGTGTCATTTGGATCTTGCTCATTAGAGCGTTGCTATATATACATTATTTCCATCTTTTGTGTCGTACATGGATTACGCTATGATATGTAACTCTGTATTCCACCCTTGTAACCTTGTGCACTATGTGTGTATGTTGAGAAGTGCACGGAAGGTGAAGCACCCAAGCACGAGAAACTAATCGTGAGCCTATGAGGTCGGTGTTTCGTGTATGGGCGTGTCGAGCTTTTGCTTGGCCTACCCATAAGCTTGGGAATGCGAGTCGACCTCACGGTCCCTTGTAGTGACCTCATACACCGAACCCCCTCATACCTGCGCACTCTTGGTTTTTCTACTATTGGGGCTTACAGACTTGGTATCAGAGCATGGACTGCCTTTAGGAGCCCTTGCAGCGGACGTGGTTGTGTCTAGAACTAATAATTTTGGTAGCTATATAGGAAAATCTTATGCGTGAGAGTAGGAATTCCTTTTATTTCTTACCCCACCCACCCTCCCTCTGGTAAGGAAGTGCAATGGTTTTACTCTGTTCTTACCTGTTTCACCTAGGTTTGGACGTGTTGGGAAACCGTAGTGCCATAGGGAAAAATTGTTTTTCAAAATTTCTGTACTATGGTTTGCTTCAATATCATCTGTTATCTCCACATATATTCTGTTCCTTTGCAAATGTTGGTATTTTCATACTAGCATGTTTCTCTCCGTTGTTTCGATGCCATCTCGACCACTTCTTTGTTCCGGCGCCTATTTTCGATCAAGCTTCATTCTTTTACGATGTTGTTTTCTTCCACCAAGTTCTTGTTCATCTTGTTCTTTTTCTAATAGGCATAACTTGGGACATGTTGACACTTGCTATTGCAAAAACTTCCGTATAGCTCCACTTCATAAACCTCGCAAGGTATCTTTGTGAAGTATTATTGCTGCTATCGTTCTAATCTTTTACATGTTATGGCTACCTGTCGTGTACTTGAATTCTTGTACCTTGAAGATATCTTGTCATATTCATGTTTCCTCTGAAGTTCTCGTTAGCACTAATATTGGGTTTTGTTAAATTCGATAAATGTGTTGATCTTGTTGTTAAAGCGCAACCCACCTACGTGTCTCGTCCGAAGGTTTTGTTTCCCGCCCTCCCACCCCTCTTTCTGTTCCACGTAGATCTCAAGTTCAGCAAAAGTTCTGTTTTAGCTCTACAAGACAAATGGTTCCTCGTCCTTCCTATCAACCCTTTTTTTTCAGCTACAGTTCTGTTTGATACGGAGCGTCACATTCTTTCATCTCTCAAAGTTTCGCGCATGCATGAGTTTGTTGTGTTTCGTTGCCGTCTAATCTCGTGGTTCTCTCTCCCGGTGGACAAATATTATCTTCGAAGATCGGTCTTGACAATCAATCAAAGTTTGAACTTTTTGTTCGAGGTTTTCCTCTTTCTTCTTCTCAGTTCCGGCTTTGATGTCATTCCGGCATGGATTGGTTGAAGGCCAACAAAGCTGTCATTGATTGCGAGAGCATTCGGTTTCTCTTCCTACTTCGACAGGCCACTTGACCTACACACCTTCACGGACACCTTCCGTTCAGCTCATTGCTTTGAATCCTAGCTCTCTTCACGAGCTTGAAGCTATACCGGTGGTTTGCGACTTTCTGATGTCTTTCACGAAGAACTCGCAGGGTATGCCACACGACAGGGCTGTTGAGTTCGTCATCGAACTAGAACCTGGAACAGCTCCTATCTCAAAGCGGCCATACAAAATGGGTCCAAATGAGTTGGCTGAACTCAAGAAGCAGCTTGATGAGTTGCAAAAACTTGGTTTCATTCAGCCAAGCACTTCTCCTTGGGGATGTCCTACCATCTTCATCAAGAAAAAGGATAAAACTGATCGATTGGTGGTCGACTACCGCCCTCTCAATGATAAAACGATCAAGAATACATATCCTCTTCCTCGCATCAATGAGCTCTTTAATCAGCTTGCGGGTGCAAGCTGTGTTCTCTAAGATGGATTTGAGAAGCGGTTATCACCAAATCAAAATCCGCAAAGAGGATGTACCCAAGACAGCCTTCAAAACTCGGTATGGCCTCTACGAATACATAAACGTCATGTCTTTCGGCCTCACAAATGCTCTTGCCACTTTCTCTCGTCTGATGAACTACATTTTCATGGAGTATTTAGACAAGTTTGTGGTAGTCTATCTCGATGATATCCTTTTCTACTCCAAGTCCAATGAGGAGCATGAAGAGCACCTTCGCCTCATTCTTATGAAGCTTCGTGAACATCGTCTTTATGCCAAGTTCTCCAAATGTGAATTCTGGCTTCCTCAAGTCGTGTATCTTGGCCATGTCATTTACGGAAAAGGCATCGCTGTCAATCCTGAAACCGTCAAGGCAATCGTTGAATGGCTTCCTCAGAAGAATGTCAAGCAAGTGAGAAGTTTCCTCGGTTTGTCAAGTTCTTTGCCGCCGCTTCCTTGAGAATTTCTCCAAGATCGCCAAGCCTCTTCTGGATCTTCTCAAGAAAGACAAGAAGTTTCTTTAGTCTCCTCAATGCCAAGAAAGTTTTGACCTCCTCAAACAGCAGCTCACTTCGACACAGTTCTTGTTCTACCGAGATACTTCCAAACCTTTCTAGATCTTCTGATGCCTCTCTTCATGGTCTAGGTGCTATCCTCATGCTAGAACATCAAGTCGTGGCGTATGCTTCTCGTCAGTTGAAAAAGCATGAACTCAACTATCCCACACATGATCTCGAGCTTGCAGCCGTGTTACATGCTTTAATAACATGGCGCCAATACTTGTTGGGCAACTGTTGCGAGATCTTCACCGACCACAAGAGCCTCAAATACATCTTCACCCAACCCAACTTGAACCTCCATCAAACGAGATGGATGGAAACCATCAAGGACTTTGATCTGTCTATCAACTACACTCCGAGGCAAAGCTAATGTCATAGGTGACGCCCTTAGTCGCAAGTCCTATTGCAATAACCTCATGATTCAAGAAAGTCAACCTGCTCTTTATGAAGAATTCAGGAAATTGAATCTTGAGCTTGTTCCCCAAGGCTACCTTGCAAACTTGGTGATCACGCAAACTCTTGAAGATAAGATACGAACCAGGACAATTAAGAGATGGTTGTATCAAAAACATCAAAGAGAACATGCAAAAGCCCAAGTACAAGTCTTTCTCTATCGACGACAAAGGAACTCTCTTCTTCCAAGGTCGAATCGTTGTTCAGAAGGATCCAAACACGAGAAGTCTCATCCTCAAAGAAGCTCATGACACTCCTCTTTCTATCCATCCTGGCGACACACAGATGTATCTCGACATCAAGTCTACCTATTGGTGGACTAGGATGAAAAGTGATATTTCTTGGTATGTCTCAGAATGTGATATATGTCGCCGTGTCAAAGCAGAACATCAGAGACCTGCCGGTGTCCTCCAACCCTTGAAGATTCTGAGTGGAAATGGGATAAGATTGAGATGGACTTAAGTAACTGGTTTTCCAAAGTCTCGCGAAGAAATGATGCTATCTTCGTGGTGATCGACCGTTTTCCAAGGTTGCTCACTTCCTTCTGTCAAAGAGACAATATCTGCTAGTCAATTGGCTGAGCTCTACACAAGCAAAGATTGTTTCTCTTCATGGTGTTCCCTTGGAAATAAGCTCACGATCGCGGAAGCATCTTCACTTCCAGATTTTGGGCAAGCTTTCAAAAAGCTATGGGAACTAATCTGCTCTTGACACAGCTTACCATCCACAAACGAGTGGGCAAGTCGAAAGAGTCAATCAGATTCTCGAGGACATGCTCCGTGCTGTGTTATCTCCTTCGGCATGAAATGGGAAGAATACCTTCCATTCGCTGAGTTCTCTTACAACAACAGCTATCAAGCCGGTTTGGGCATGACACCTTTTGAAGCTCTCTATGGTCGCAAATACGAGAACACCTCTAAACTGGTCTGAAACCGGTGAAAGGCAAATCTTTGGCCCTGATGTTATCAACGAGGCTGAAGAAAAGGTGTGAATCATTCGTGATAATCTGAAGATAGCACAATCTCGGCATAAAAGCTACTCCCTCCGTTCCATTCTATAGTGCCTATAGTTTTTTGGCACGGAAATTATCGCAAGAGTATTCTTTACATAAGACCCCTGGCTTAACGATTTGAGATCGAGTAAAATGAGGGAAATCGATAACTTCCTAAATTAACATAACAAATCCCACAAATCTCTCTGGTTGACTCTCCATATATGTGCAGCTAGGTTCTACTATTAAGGAAAGAAAAACAATGCTTCCTAAATCTAAGGAATCGTTGGGGTCATGCATTAGGAATCTCAATTAATTGTTTCCCTTTTGTATGGATTTTTTTTATGCATGTCTTGTGTGAGCTGACCGGTAGAGGGGGTAATTGAAAAAAAGCCAAGCTACAAACTTATATTCTGAAACAAATGTTAAAAGTCTATAGGCATTATAAAATGGAACGGAGGGAGCATTATGATAGCAAGCACCGTGATAGGTTATATCATCCTGGTGATCAAGCCTACCTCCGTGTTACTCCTATGAGGGGCACACATCGTTTTGGTATCAAAGGCAAGTTGGCGCCAAGATACATTGGTCCCTTCAAAGTCCTAGCAAAGCGTGGTGAAGTCGCTTACCTCCTTGAACTTCCTGAGAAGCTCTCCAAAGTGCACGATGTCTTCCACGTGTCACAGCTCAAGAAGTGCTTCAAAAATCCGGACCGTGCAGTTGATCACGAGTCCATTGACCTCCAAGAAGACCTTTCCTACACAGAGCATCCCGTTCAGATCCTTGATGAAGCTGAACGTCAAACTACGCAACAACTCTGTCAAGTTCCTCAAGGTGCGGTGGTCGCACCATTCGATAAAGAAGCAACTTGGGAACGGGAAGATCAACTCCGTTCCGAGTACCCGTCCTTTTTCGCTTCCTGAGAATCTCGGGGCGCGATTCCTTCAAGGGGGGGCGTTTGTAACATCCCAAGAGTAACACCCTAGATCCTTTTACCTTTCTTGTATTGTTTCATGTCATCATGTTGCATTCATGCATATCACCACCTTTTGGCTTTTATAAAACTAGAACAGTGGCCCTCGCAAATGCGAGGGCATCATCTTCTTGTGTCGAATTTTATGTATTTTGGTTTTCTTATGCTCATATGCATGCCTCCTACTTATCATACTCTTTGCAAAATACGTAATACATTTCTAGAAGTGTTTCTCTGATCATTGTATTTTATATGAATGTGTTCCTAACTAATAAAAAATGAATCATAAAACATTTTATAACGCGGGAACAATCTAAATCGTCGCGCGTGGGTCGCTCTCCCGCCGCCAAGCTCCCGACCCTGGCGCGGGTCGCTCTCCCCCTGCCAAGCTCCCCCGCCCTGGTCGATCGGTCCCTCTCCCGCCGCCTAGCAACCTGCCCCTAGAGCGCCGGTCTTTCTATGCCGTCGTGCTCCCTAGATCACAACAATTTCGCTTTAGAGATGAACAATTGGTTACAGCTTTGCGTTGGGAGATGCAACCTAGCTTCGCGAGGAAAAAATTGGAGACAGAGAAAGGGAAATATAAGTGGCGCGTGTATCGAGGTTAAAATATCTCTCCCGTCTATACGTGCCAAAATGGGCCCCACCTTTCCATAGCTATCGGGGTGACTTGCGTGACCGAGATTGGAACGTTGGCGAGGTTGATTTGCCCACTTGTCCGACGGCCGAGATCAGAGCGCTCGACCGAAAAAACCAACCCACATTACATGTATGTTATTTTAGCGTTTCTAGTGCACATATTGTTGCAACATTTTTACCATATATCTAGATCGTTATAATTGGGTCCCACAGTGCATACTCACAAGAAAACCGAAAAAATCAACCCTCGTTACATGTATTTTTCTTACCAAATTTATTCATCTTCTCACTTGTAAAATTGTGCTCGTACATTATATGTCCATAAAATTATTATCCAAGCAATCCTAATTTCTTTATTTTCCTTGACGTATGTGATTTTACATATCAATGTGATACATGAAATTATGTACAAAGATATAATATGTATTTTTTTGGGGCTAGTGAAGAAAGAGAGAGTCCAAAGGAGAAATAATAGGAGAGATTTCTTGGTTACTAATTGCCTGCCGTATCAAACACGAACACGTTTTTTTTAAACAGGGAGACTAATAGCACATAATGCCTCCAGACTCCAATACCACGTAATGCCTCAGGAGTCAGGACTCCTTTTATTTTTCTTTCCTACGGAAGGTGACATGGACGTGCCAAATATGACATATTGTGTCCACAGAATATGTGCCCGTACATGTTACGTAAAATCTTTAGATCTTGACCATTAAATTAAAGATCTATCAGCTAAAATAATTATGATGATGTGGATTAATATGGTGTCTCTATTTAGACATCCGTATATTGCTTTTAGTATATAATGTTCCATATAATATGTTGGCATTCATGCAACGAAAGTAAGTACAACATGTTGTAGATTGTGATAAAACACCACATGCGTCATGTTAAAACACAAACCAAACACATATATGATTCTCTCTGATGTGTATATTTTCCTCACCAAGCTCACATTTTCATGATTATGTAAACAAACATAAAATAATTTAGAAAGAAAATATATACAGATGGTTGGAAACATAGACTGGACGGCTAATCCAATGTACCGTAGAAGTAAATCGACCAACATTAAAAAAGAGAGTATGTAATAGCTATGCACATAAAGACACATGTTTCAATTTTTATTTCTGTTTGAACCACTAGTAGAAAAAGGGGCAATAGGCCCGGTCCATTTGGGCCTTTAGACCCGGTTCCCGAACCGGGACCAACTAGGCGGGACTAAAGGGGGTACCCTTTAGTCCCGGTTCAAAGATCAACCGGGCCTAAAGGCCTCGACACGTGGTGCGGCCAGGGAGCTCGCGGTGGAAGGGCTTTGGTCCCGGTTCGTGGTACGAACCGGGCCTAGGTTTCTCTGCCGCGGCAGAGAATTGCTATTTCTCTGCCGCGGCACAGATTTAGGCTGTACCAGCGTTTCTCTGCCGCGCGGCAGAGAAACGAAGCGTTCTCTGCCGCGGCAGAGTTTCAGCAATGCATATATATCATTCAAGAAACCACTAAAAATCGTCATGAATATATATAGACATCGTCAACAGTACACGACATAGTCAACACAGTACACGTAATGCATGCATATTTACAATACAACATCTCCTCGACGAATATCCTCCGCCGTCACGATCTTCCGATAGTGCTCTCCACCTGGGGTAAGGACCTCGGTAATAAAGAATCCCGCGATTTCCTCTTGAATTGCTTTTATTTGATCCGCTGTTATGAAAGTGTCCCGCAGGCGTGTCATCTATATTTAAAAAAGGAGATCAATATATGAATGGAACTCAATACAATAGATGGTACTAATTAAGATTAATTGTGAAATTTTGTTATCGTACACGAGTGTGGTGTATTTGGGCATCCCCACCCTTGGGACAGGCCATGTCACGCATGAAGGTGCGACGTAGTATCCACATAAGTTATTCCCTTGTTCCTGCCTCATACACTTTACGAAAAAATAGTTCGATCAAACTAATAATCAAGCATCGTATTGAAAGTAAATATCATATATAAAGTTCCACGGACATAGCTATATATATATAGTACTACTTACAGTGTAATCTTCAAATGTAAGCTCCGGTTTCCATTTACCCGGAACAGTATTGATGAACCGTTTCCAAGCCCTGCCCGAGCAAAAAATAATGAGTAAATGAGTACTTGATTAGTTGATGATATCTTCGAATTAGAGCAGATGCAGATGCCAATACGAAATTGATTGAAACTACCTCTGGAGGATGGCAGCCATGTCCGCCCATTCCGCATATTCTTTACGTTTCGAGTCTATGACTTTACGACTCCAAGGTGAAGATCAATGATTAGGAGAATAAAGTGGAAGCTGCACAAACATAGCTCAATGATTACGAGAATAAAGTGGAAGGTGCACAAGCATAATGTATGTTATATATAACACTCACTTGAAGTTGTAGGGAAAGAATATATCCTCTTTGTCTGCTTGCTTCTCTAAAAACATTACGATGTTGTCCTCTGTGTCCTTAGCGAAGTCTCGAACCGTAACTTCATGAGTATGTTTGGGTCTATGAACCCAGCGGTAGGAGCTTGCCTCTTTTGTATTCCAACTTCTTCATTACGCATAATTAAATGTATAGCGTACACAAAGAATATAATGAGGATAATTGTTAGTGCAAATGAATGAGCTACAAACTTAATTACACAAATAAATCACTTACGAGTGGGTAGCAAGCGGCGACAGACTTTGTCGAGGCGTCTTGATTGAATAACTGAAAGCAGTTCTTCTAACTCAAGGTTTATCTCGTCTTCCCCGGAAGTAATGCTCATCTCTAAGATACACCGTGAGGTAGGCATCACCTCTTCGACAGGCTTTCGAGTACCAGTCATGCAACCTTCGCATCCGAGTCCCTAGACGCGAGCTCACCAGGTTTGACGAGATCAGATCCGTATCTATACGTGTTTACCACTTGAGCCGTTGGATAGTAATCTTCGTACTCAGCGATGCTCCCTGAGCTCTAGCCGCCCGTTCGATCATCGATGCCGTCTACGGATCATGATAGGGCTCCACGATGAAGTGGGGTACGGCACAGAATGTCCTGCTGTCCAAGGCGGGCGACTTTTGCTTCTTTGCTCGCTCTAGAGGACTGTCCAAGAGAGCGGTCATAATCAGCTCTCGGCTCAGGTCTCTTCATTCTCGTCTCGGCAAAGTGCTTCAGCATGCTGCGGTGGAATAAACATCTTCTTCGGCGCAAGAAACGCCTTTTGCTCTTCAGTCTGCTCATGTGGTAACAACTGGAGTCTGTGCCCTCATTGGAGTTGATGATCTCTTCGGAGCTGTAGGAGGTGCCGCGGACCGCTTCCTCTTTTGCTTAGGTGGAGGCGGCGGAGTCTCCTGACGAGGAGGAGGAGGCGGCGGAGTATTTTCACGCGGAGGAGACTGGTCATGGATAGGGGAATCATCATCGCGCAGAGGAGAATCATCACGCGGAGGAGGCGCACGAGGTGGCGGAGGAGGCGGAGGTGGGCCTGCTTGTTGGCTTCTCACCTGGAAACACAATGTTCTCCTTCCGCCATTGCACGGTGGTTCTACGGGCTTCTCCCGGTTCTTTGATTTCCCCATCTTCACCTGCGGGGTGCTCAAGCACCAACCCCTCATACTCTCTCAACACTTCATCCACCATCACAACTGACAAAGTCGTCTTGGACCGGACGGCAATGGTAAGACCTTGTAGGTAAGAGGATGCCGACCGCCGCCTTGAAGGATAGGTTGAAAACTTTAACATGCAGCTCACAAGGACGGCTCTCAGTGAGATCATCCACGGGGGGGTAGCGAGGAGGCTCGACCACCTGGTCATCATCATAATTATCCACCTGAGAGGAAGCCACGCTGCTTTTCCGGTGTGGTTGAGATTGCGGCGGGGCGAGGGCATTGAGCAGTGCAGGATCTACAGCCTGCCCCCGAGCCATCTGAGATGTAAGTACTTGGGTTACCATGGTTAATTGGGCTTGCATGGTGCTCATACCCTCCTCTAAGTTAGCCAGGCGGTCTGTTTCCCTTGCCTTCCTCCTCTCATGGCTTTTATCAGGAAATCTCTTCCTTTCCGCAGGAAAGCCATACTTCCACGGAACGGAGCCTTCTGTGCCTCGTGTTCGTCCGCCGTGTTCTTTGTTCCCAAGGGCGCGTGTCAGCTCATCGTTCTCTCTTTCGGGCTGGAACAACCCCGCCTCCACGTCCCTATGTGCTTTTTCCAGGGCATCAATGGGAACCTTCGGATGAGCTTTCTTATAGATGCACTTCCTGTTTACTGGATCCAACGTTCCCCCAATCCCGTAGAACCACTCCTTGCACCGTACGATCAAACCGTGTGTCCCTAATCTGATCCCTTTACTGGTCAGTTCCGCATCAACTGCATGCCAAGTATGACGGTTAGCCCAGTATCCACTGGGACCCAGAATTTGGTGATATAGCTTCAACGCAGCATTTGCCTTATTTATTTCCGACCTTCTCTACAAATCATCAGACTCCGTGCTGTACTTCACGAATTCGTCCCAGTGATTTTTTACCTTCTCACTGTCCGGAGTCTTCTTTAACTTGATAAGGCGGCGCAATCTTTTCTTGTGGCTCTTGAATAGTTCGGCCATCTTCTTCTTGCCAAACTCGCGGAGGGCCTGCTCCATCTTGGCCTTCTCAGCGTCACCCCCCTCTTCGGGTACTATGTTGAAATGTGACATGAGCTTGTTCATAATGCTGTTTTTGGCTACATCATCGATATAAAGACCTTGAGCTTCTTCCTCTGCAGACAGCACTAGTCCCTTCGGCTTGTGCCATTCTCGAACGGTGATCGGGACGTGGTCCCTAACAAGCACTCCGCATTGAGCTATAAATGACTTTGCACCTTTCTCTGGAGCAATCGGTTTACCATCCTTCTCGATGTGGGTGATGTTGTGCCTAACACCGTCATCCAACTTTTTGGTCGGGCCTCGCTTCCTCAACTTTACAGAAGAAGTGCTCGATCCGGAGGGCTAAAAAAAGAAATAGTTCATAGTCAGTACAATTTCATTAGTTAATGCATCTAGTCGATCAACAGCGGCTTAATTAATTTATATACCTCGGTGATAACTACAGTTCGAGAGCCATTATGATGATCTTGTTCCTCACCGGCGCCACTAGGATCTTCTTCCTCAATATCCTCCGCTCCCTCACCGGAGTCATTCAAATAAGTTGCGGTGACATCGTCACCGCCATCATCTGGAATAACGTCGTCGTCGCGATCATCCAGAGTACCGTTTGCTATGAGTTCCTCCATGAAATTTTCTTGAATTTCATCTCTCTCCATGCTTTCTACAACGACCTGCAAGCTGTACATAGGAACCATCATATGATCAAATTAAGGATAATACGAAAACTGAAAATGGAGTTACATATGTGTAGTTCTTAACTAAGGATCGATAATATAGTGCTGAAAGCGAATCATGCGATTACATGCATACATAGATCGGGTTCATGTTTATTTAACCCTAATACATATCAATCACTACTACAACCACTCAACCGCGCAGACCGGGTCCTAGAGGGCGCCGACCGGGTCTGAGCCATGGCTGAGTGTGCCCCCAAAGCCACGGAACAACAACGGGAGCATAGCTAACATGAGATCCCCGCATAACGCTCCATCCGGTCCTATACATGTTGTCTAACGCGTACATGTAACGGCGAACGTGCTGGTCCTCCGCTTCAATGCGCTGAGCTACCTCCTCCGGCGGGGCTGGCTCCCTCTGAAACGACCGTGGCCCATAAGACCTCCACCAAAGAATATCCGGGTCGACAACGGGACCCGGATTCCGCACCAAGGTGCGCGACCCGGAAGCTAAGACCTCCCAGTGCCACCCCGGCGGAACCCAGTCCCGGACCTCCCCCATCTGCTCCATCTCCTCTAGAAGAGTCAGACCACGGCGCGGCGGCTGTCGCGGCATCGTAGCTACGAAAACAAATCATATATGTATGCGATATAAATAAAAAACATGATATTGTGCTAAATAAAAAACTTCACTACTTTTGTACTAACGCCGCGTTCCACGACCCGGATCGATCCGGATGAAGTCGGGAACAACAGCGGGAGCGGTAGAGGGAATTGAACGACCGTATTTTGGGGGCGCCGGCACTACCGGCATCGCCACGGACTCGGCGCTCCTCCTCTCGCTATTCTCTCTATTTCACGACCCTAACTCTATGTCACGGCGGCGCCACCACGGACTCGGCACCGCCAGGGGCGCCGGCAGGGGCACCGCCACGGACTCGGCACCGGCAGGGGCTCCGGCAGGGGCACCGCCACGGACTCGGCACCAGCAGGGGTGCCGACACTACCGGCGCGCGCGGAAGAGGTTGTCCGCGCGGGGGTGGCGTCGACACAAATTGTAACTTTTTTCTAACTATAATAATTTAAATCTAACTCAATATTTCTAACTTTTCTAACTAAACGAACTACTCTAACAATCTAACAATCTAACAAACCGAACAAATCTAACGACTCTAATACTCTAACAATCTAACCAAAATTAAAAACAAAGAAGAACTTGCAGCCGCCTTGGCCGGCCGGAGAGGAGGGAGAGGAGAGAGGGGAGCACCAACCTGCGGAGCGCGGTGGCGGGCGGCGGCGGAGGGCGACGAGCGCGGTGGAGGAGGCGATGTCCGCGGCGGCGGCGGGCGCGCGCGCGCGGCGCCGTACGCGCGTGCGGAGAGGGCCGGGGATGGAGAGAGGCGGCGGCGGAGGCGTGGGCGGCGGCGGCGGCGGCGGGCGGCGCGGCGGCGTGGGCGCGCCGCGGAGCAGCCTGGCGGCGTGCGGCGGAGCAGCCTGGCGGCGTGCGTCTGTGCGTGCGGCTTCGTCTCCGCGGGATTGCTCCCCGCGGAGACGAAGTGTTGGCTTTTATACCCCCCTTTGGACCCGGTGCGTGTTACAAACCGGGTCCAAAACCCCTTTGGACCCGGTTTGTAATACAAACCGGGACTAAAGGCCATTTTTGCTGCGTTTTTGTTTGCACGGCGCAAAAAAAAGGCCTTTAGTCCCGGTTTGTAATACAAACCGGGTCCAAACACACTTTTTTTAAAAATTTCATTCCCGCCTTATTTCAAATGAAAAAAAGCCACCGCACGCCACACGTGTCCACCGCCGCCACCGCCGTGTTCGAGCTCGATAACCCGAATACAACTTGGGCCGACAACGACCCTCGGTGGGACGACATTTGGACCGAGACAACCTCCGACGACGAGTAGATCGACGAGACTAGTTGTTTATCTATTTTATTGTATTTTCAATAAAGTCGTTGTGGCGAGACACGATGATGAGAAAAGTTTCCCGCCAGATTACATGTGGAATTAAAGTACGAACTCAACTGAAAATTAATTAAGATACATGGCCAGATAGTACTCGTGCCTAGCCCTATAGTACTCGTGCCTAGCTCAACTGAAAATTAATTAAGATACATGGCCAGATTCGACTGCTCGAGTCATTCGATCATACTCGTGCCTGGCCCTATAGTACTCGCCACTGTAGTCGTCGTAGTCGCCGTCATCATCGTCGCTGGCATCGGGGTCGCGGTAGTCAAACCTCGGCGGGAGAGCACGCGTGGGCTGGGACTGAGGGTAGCGCAGGCGGGGGCCACGGTGGGCCATGACGCCTGGAGAGTTCGGTCGCGCCACCACGGCCGACGGCCGGCCTCGTTGAAGTTCGAAGGAGGCGGGCCGCCGTCCTCGTGCCTGGCGAGCGCCCTCTCACGCCGATTGATGAAGAAGCTCTCCCAAGTCGGGCTGTAGTCGGGATGCCACCGGGGATTCCTCCGCTGCCCGGCGTGAGCTCGAAGTAGTAGTGGTTCGTGATGGCCATCTCGCGCGCCACACCTAGAGGGACAGAGGGACCGGTACCCCTCCGGCAGCTCGGCAACCAGCCGGTAAGGGACGCGGTAGCCCGGCGGGCAGGGGTAGTTCGACGCGCAAGCGCCTCCGCCTCCCGGAGGGTTAGAATACGATGGAAGCCATGTGACCTGGTGATGAGGTTTGCGAGATATGAGTCTAGATGTGATATGTAAATGGAGGCCAAGCCAACATATATATAGTGAAAAAATGGCGGGAGGACGGAGGCGGGAAGCGATGGAAAGCGCGGGAAGAAAAATAGGCGGGAAGGCGGTGGCGCCACGAACTGTCGGTGGGAGACGGACGGGGGGGTACCCTTTCGTCCCGGCTGGTGGGTACAACCGGGACTAAAGATCCTTTTTTGTGTCATCTAACAAACCGTCGGTGGGATAAGGACGTGTGGGTAACCTTTAGTCCCAGCTGGTGGGTACAACCGGGACTAAAGATGTCGGCAGGATAAGAACGCATGGGTGGACGCACTGCTCGATGAGATAAATCATGTAGCGCACGACGCCCTGTCGAAGGAACAAGACAAAGTAGAAGAGGTGCCGTGCCTATAAAAGGAGCATCGATACGCCTTGCCAAGCCCACTGACGACTACATCTCATCTAACGGTGTTGGGGAAAGGGTTGGGAAATCTCCCGTGGCGCATCTCCACTTTTAATATCTTACATACGATTACATGATTACACAAAAATAAATGGGAAATTGATTGCCATGTTGAGATACTCATTTGTGCCATGAACATTCTTCAATTAACTTGATGATGGAGCATCTTCATCATTTAATTAATCTTCTTCGGCCGTAACCATGGAGCATCTTCATCATTTAACTTGATGCTTGGATCAATGTTCACTCTGAAGGGTGGAATTTCATCAAACTGATTATAATCTTCTGACATGTCTGTCTTGTCCTCCACTCCCACGATGTTTCTTTTTCCAGAAAGAACTATGTGGCGCTTTGGCTCATCGTTTGATGTATTTGTTTCCTTATGTTTCCTTTTTCTTGGTTTGGTAGACATATCCTTCACATAGAAAACCTGGGCCACATCCTTGGCTAGGACGAATGGTTCGTCTCTATACCCAAGATTGTTGAGATCCACTTGTTGTCATTCCATACAACTTGTCTACAGAACCCCGCCTCCTGTTTTGTTGACCCATTTGCACCTAAACAAAGGGACCTTAAAAGAAGGTCCATACTCAAGTTCCCATATATCCTCTATGTAACCATAATATGTGTCATTTGGGCCTTCATTCATTATTGCATCAAAGCGGACACCTTTGTTTTGGTTGGTGCTCTTTTTATCTTGGGCGATCGTGTAAAATGTATTCCCATTTATCTCGTACCCTTGGAAAGTCACTACGATCGAAGATGGTGTACGGGCCAGCAAGTACAACTGATCTTCAATATGTTCGTTATTCAGGAGATGTTTTTGCAACCAACCGCCGAAAGTCGACATGTGTTACCGTCTAATCCAATCGTTCGACTGCCCCGGGTTCAGGGAGCGTAGAAAGTTATTGTGGTCACCGATATACGGAGCCACCAAGGTGGAACTTTGTAGGACTGTGTAGTGTGCTTGAGTCAAAGAAATCCCGTCCCTACAAATCATAGATTTCCTTCCCTAGCGTGCCTTTTCCACTTAGTCTCCCTTCATGCCGCGATTCGGGAACACCAATCGGCTTAAGGTCGAGGAATAAAGTCAACACAGAATTCAATGACCTCCTCTGTTCCATAGCCCTTGGAGATGCTTCCTTACGGCCTAGCACGGTTATGAACATATTTCTTCAAGACTCCCATGAACCTCTCGAAGGGGAACATATTGTGTAGAAACACAGGACCGAGAATGGAAATCTCATCGACCAGGTGAACGAGGAGATGTGTCATAATATTGAAGAAGGATGGTGGGAACACCAGCTCAAAACTAACGAGACATTGGACCACATCATTCTGCAACCTCGGTAGAATTTCTGGATTTATTACCTTACGAGAAATTGCATTGAGGAATGCACATAGCTTCACAATGGGCGATCGAACATTTTCCAGTAGAAGCCCCCTCAATGCAATCGGAAGCAAGCTGTGTCATTATCACGTGACAGTCATGAGACTTCAAGTTACGGAATGTTTTCTTCTCCATATTTATTATTCCCTTTATATTGGAGGAGAAGCCATACGGGACCTTGATACTGCTAAGACATTCAATAAATATTTCCTTCTCTGCTTTTGTAAGAGCGTAGCTGGATAAATGACGTCCTTTAACTCTCTCATGCAGCTTTTTGGGGTCTTTCAAACGTTGCTGGTCCTCCCGTGCTTCTGGTGTATCTTTTGTCTTCCGTACACGCCCAGAAAGCCTAGCAGGTTCACGCAAAGATTCTTCGTCACGTGCATCACATCGATTGAAGAGCGGACCTCTAAGACTTCCCAATAGGGTAGATCCCAAAATATAGATTTCTTCTTCCACATGGGCGCGTGTCCGGCATCGTCATTCGGAACAGGACCGTCCGCCAGGACCCTTTCCAAATATTACATCTAGATCCTTGACCATACCAAATATATCAACACCATCACGATGGGGAGGCTTCCTCCGGTGATCAGCCTCACCGTTGTAATGCTTGCCTTTCTTTCTTACGGGATGGGTAAGCCTAAGAAATCGACGATGCCCCAGGTACACGACCTTCTGACCTTTTTCCAAATAATCACCTTCGAGCTCATGTAAACAGTGTGTGCATGCATTGTATCCCTTGTTTGACTGTCCTGAAATGTTACCAAGAGCAGGGCCAGTCATTGATGGTTCTGAAAAGCATCGCACTTAGGTCAAATTCCTCCTGCTTGTGCTCGTCCCACACACGTACACCTGCTAGGGACCACAGCTGTAGAAGTTCTTCGACTAATGGCTTCAGGTACACATCAATGTCGTTCCCGGGTTGCTTCGGGCCTTGTATGAGCAACGGCATCATAATGAACTTCCGCTTCATGCACAACCAAGGAGGAAGGTTATATATACAAAGAGTCACAGGCCAGGTGCTATGGCTGCAGCTCTGCTCTCCAAAAGGATTCATGCCATCTGTACTGAGACCAAACCGTAAGTTCCTTGCATCCTGTGCAAAGTTTGAGAACTCTCTATCGATTTTTCTCCATTGGGAGCCATCAGCAGGGTGCCTCAACATCACGTCTTTCTTACGGTCTTCTTTGTGCCATCGCAACAACCTAGCGTGCTCTTTATTTCTGAACAAGCGTTTCAGCCGTGGTATTATAGGAGCATACCACATAACCTTGGCAGGAACCCTCTTCCTGGGGCGCTCGCCCACAACATCACCAGAGGTCATCTCGTCTGATCTTATACCGCAATGCAGTGCACACCGGACATGCATCCAAATTCTCGTACTCATCGCGGTAGAGGATGCGATCATTAATGCATGCATGTATCTTTTGCACATCTAATCCTAGAGGGCGGACAATCTTCTTCGCTTAAATGCGTCTTTGGCGGGCAATTCGTTACCCCTTGGAAGCTTCCTCTTAATTATTGTCGGCAACTTTCCAAATCTGAGTCGGTGACACCGTTCTACGCCTTCCATTGCAACAATTCCGGTGTCTTGCCTAGCTTTTTATGGCCATCTTCGCAAGTTGGGTATAACAATTTGTTGTGATCTTCTATCATCTTGTCGAAGGCCAACCTTTCCTTTTCAGTTTCACATTCTCTCCTTGCATCAGCAATGGCCCGGCCAAGATCATCATCAGCGAGGCTCATACGGTGCCTCTTGATCTTCTACTTCATTGTCTTCATTGCCTTCTGCAGTATCATCGTATTCAGGGAAATTGGGATAACCGTCATCATCCTCTTCCTCTTCGTCATTGTCTTCCATCATAACCCCTCTTTCTCCGTGCTTGGTCCAACAATAATGCTTGGACATGAAACCGGATCGCAGAAGGTGGCTGTGAATGAGACTCGAGCGAGCGTAATTTACGGTATTCTTGCAGTCCACACATGGACAATACATGAAGCCACCATGTTTGTTTGCCTCCGCCACGGCCATAAAATTATCCAGGCCCGCAGTGAACTCGTCAAACCGTCGGTCAATGTACATCCATTGCCGATTCATACGCATGATATAATTAAGCTGATCAAAACCATTACGAACATCACGATGTATATATACACATGCATTTTATCAATTGCAGATGAAAAGGATAAAGTTGTTAACCTCGATGAAGAAGAAAAAAGCAAGTTAAGTGTGGCTTGATTTGTGTCAACTCAAGTGGCAAATCCTCTTAAGCATTTCATCAAACACCTCTTGTGCATGTGAAGAAGAGAGGAGACCAATACACCCTCTTGTGAAGATAGTGAAAAAATGGCTAAGTGTGGCTCACACTTGGGCGAGGCAAGGTTATATAGCCGGAGGGGGCCTTTGGACCCGGTTTGTCATACAAACCGGGACTAAAGGGTTCCCCGAGGCTGACACGGCCTGGCGCGCCCTGCGGTGGACCCTTTGGACCCGGTTTGTATGACAAACCGGGTCCAAAGGCCCTTCTGAAGACAGGCGCCCGGCGGGTGGGGTCGTCACAGGCGAGAAGCGAACCGGGTCCAATGGGGGCATTGGACCCGGTTTGGTTCAGCAGTGGGACATTTGCTTGGGACCAAAGGCCTCTTCTCCACTAGTGAACTATGTTTCCTTACACTTCATTATGAAAATTAACTGACCAAAATTTAAAAAGAAAATGATGATTTTCTTTGAGATATGAAAAATATATTAGAAGTTTGTAGGTCATTATAAGTCATTTTTCACTCACAAATTCTTTGTAAACATAATTAAAGATGTCGCCTGCTACAAGTCTTATAAATTGAGTCAAACTCAAAATTTACAAGTTTTGACCAAATACCTATATTAAACTTCACGTGTGTTTGCATGCCTGGTGATTAATTTATACTATCACCGTCCGGATAAATAAAGCTTATCAATTTAGTCAGAAGTCAAAAATGATAAAGTTTAATCAAACATAAGAACACAATTTAAAAATATATAACATGAATCAAATACATTATGTAAATATATTTGCCGTGAATCTACTACTCCCTCCTATTCATAATAAGTATGGGCGACTTTATAATAAAGTTATACTACACTTATTATAGATCACATGGAATAATATTGATTTGCTATGCATTAGTTTGTAGTTGGAATCATATCCAGTGTCGCCGACTTTGTACTAAAGTTGTACTAAATCAATGACACTTATACTAGATCACAGGGAATAATATTGATTCAGTATCATACATGTTCATAATTTTGTCTATAATATTGGTCAAACTTAGAAGATATTGACTTTTGATTAAATTAATAGATCTTATTTTCATCGAAAGCTTGGGGAGTAGTTTACTAATGTATGTGCAAGCAGGATGATGCAGAGTTTATTTTCTCCCCGCACCAAGGCTTGGCAACGGTGGATCGATGAGCGAAAGTGCTGACACCAGTAAGGTTCCTGCTGATAATTCGTTTGATTTTCTCAAAATTTGACCAAATACATACATTGCACTTCATGCGTGTTTGCATGCCTGGTGATTAAGTTATATTATCACCGTCGGATAAATAAAGTTTATAAATTTAGACAATAGTTAAAACTTACAAAGTTTGATCAAATATAAGAAGAAAATATAAACACATATAACATGAATCAAATACATTATGAATATATATTTGTGGTGTATCTACTGCTTGCTCCGATTCATGATAAGTGTCGGTGACTATTTTGCTAAGTTTTACTGAATCACTGATTTATTATAGATCGGAGGGAATAATATTGATTTGATATCATAAATGTCTATATTTTTCTCTATAATATTGGTTAAATTTAGAAGATGTTGAATTTTGACTAAATTTATAGACGTTATTTCCATTGGAAAGAGAGAGTAGTTTACTAATGTATGTGCTTGCAGGATGATGTTGAGTTTAGTTTCTACCCGCATCAAGGCTTTGCAACAGGTAATGCATGAGGGACAGCGCTGACACCAGTAAGGTTCCTGCTGATAATTCGTTTGATTTTCTCTTGATACTTTGAAACCTAGATTTTCTTAGCGATCTACTTTTAGTCATTTTCCAGAACACCATATGAATGCAGATAGTGACAGCTCAAGATGCTAGAGTGAGTTCAGCATGGCTGGTGTCAACGAAATAAATGTAGATGCATTTCTATAAATTGTCGAGTACCTAACTTAGAGGTATTTGTATGCTGAATGAGAAGTTCTACAAAACCCACTATCAAGCAGATACTTAGTAACCATTTTGTTTACATATGCTACATTGTTTTAGTAGTTTTTTTCAAAGAGATATTATATTATATATACTTGCCCGTCACGGCAGCAAAACCATCTGATGTTAACACATGCCAGCTACTCTTTGATAGAGTAGCTGATAAGCTATTCAAGCCAATATGTTATAACCGTCAGATGTCACACACAAACACAAACACACCAATAATTAGTAATGTTATTTGCGAGAAGGGGAGCAGTCACAATGCATTCTTCTTTTTGACTCTCAGCATGTACAAATGTACTTGCACATAGATTCTTATTCGAGCCAGTTTTACCATCCCATAAGTCAAGAAGCGAGAGTTTTTTCAGGGATTTTTTTATCGGTAGTTAGGAAAGATAAATAAAATATAGATCTTATTTGCTCCATCTGTACATGTCCACTTCAGTATCCAGGAACAAACAGAAATAGCTTCCTGTAAGTGGCAATGAAGACTAAAGACACACACAAAAAGTAAGTTGTTTTTAGAAGACAATGTCAATTCATATTTTTGTCTCTCGGCATGTCCTCATCCTTTCACACAGATTCTTCTTTGATCCAGATGTTACCTTCCATGTGCAAAGGCCTTCTGCTAGATCTGATAGTTATTCAGCTACGTGTGTTCTTCATTTAGAACATAGATGAAGTAAGAAAATGCTGGCCAGAAAAGGCTAAATTTGTTTGCCTGCCCAATTAAAACATGTCAATGTGTAATTTCTTTGGAACATGGAAGAGATTTGACCTTCCTCAAGTTGTTTTGTGTTGACGATTCAAATATGAAATGTGTATTACACATTTTAAGTGGTTAAGAAAAGTCATTTCATAAATAATTGTATTTTCAAATATTATAGACAACATATATTATTATAATAAACATATGTAATCATCAATTTCTTTTTCCAACGAATAAATATCAAACCATGAATTCATTTTTCAGCCATTTTTGGCATAATAAAAGTGAGCAATTTTCTCTAGGTTCATGTAAGTCATGCCTATGTGACAATTACGCGAGCATAAAAGCAAACTGACGTAAATATTAACGGGATACATGGCATGGCCATTGATAGTTGAGCAAAGAATGTGGCAACTAAAAAAATTCATTTGAAAAAATTCATTAAACACTAGGTTTGGTAGTTTTAGTAACTATATTACATTACTTTTATAAAGTTACAAGTATAGAATATTATACAAAAATATTAACAATTACAACTGTTGCTTCTGCCATGTTATTCTGATCGAAATTTTGATAAATTATAGTAAATCTTGACTGGTAAAAAAATATATGCACTTGGAAACAAATTACAGTAAAAAAAACTATTACATATGAGCACTTGGAAAAAAGCATGTGAAAATTGCGCCAATTCAATGCTTTCATGTGTGTAGTTGCCACCAAACAAATGCCTTTTAAGTAGTTCCATTGATATCGTTTATTCGATTTTGATCGAAAAGGTCCACGAAAGATTTGTAAGACTTTGCTAAAGAGTGGATACCTTGAATCCCTTCACTGCCACTTGTTGGATTGAACTCATATAACGAAATGGTTAGTTTTGCTTCCAATCTCTAGTTCAATAAGATATAAGAAGAATAAAAGCAAAACTCCGGCTATTCATCGTAAATAAAAAGGTTATGTCCTAGCTGGTTTCATAGTAAACCGGCCACACCCACATGCAGGTGTTGGATCTATATCGTACGTGTGGTCAATAAAAGTACGCACCGTTAGATGCCGTTCCTCAGTTTCCTTTTGTACAGAAGTGCACGTACACGCAGGCCCTATGCAAAAAGGCCGGTGTGCCGAACATACGATCCTATCCTACTACATTGTGACCTCCACTCTCTCTAGAGAACTCCAATGTCAAAATTTCTCGTACTCCGTGAGGAAACAGTCAAAGACACATGCACACACGCAAATATGAAATAAATGTCTCCAACCTACCACGCCATTTAATAGACGCCGCTCTACCCAAGAGACGGTTCCTATCAAGAATGGTGTAAAAAAGAAGCAAAGCAGCCTCTAGCATGCTGAACAACAACTTAGCTAGTAAGAAATTGTCAGAAAAAAGTTTATTTTCACCTCGCGTATTCACATAGACAAATGTTTGACCAACTGAACACTAACTTTGTTCATAATTTAGGATGCACAACATACAAATTCCTACATGCAATACAAAAAAAGCAAAATAAGAAATTCTGGTATATATCTCAGTAAAACAAGTCTCTCGTGAACGGGTTAAAAGTACAATGGGAATTGTCAGGATGGTTACAGCTTTTCCTAGGAATAAAATAATATCCTCTTTTTGAAGATTTTTCATTTCCTCCTCCTGGTTCCCCCTGCATCTCCAATCGCATGATTATATATAGGGTGGGAGGGACGCTGAGAAGCTAAAAAAGCAATCAATATTTTGGGCGGTGTCACCGAAATATAACAGTCTGTCTTCTTCATATTCGTCTCCAGATCCATCCCCGGAATCTCCGTCTCCTCGATCGTTCCCCACCGAAAAAGTAAATTATTTGGTCAGGCGCCGACGTTAGAGCAAGAAGACCGTGGAGACTATAATGCATTAACTTCGTTGATCTGGACGCCATACAAAGCCTAATTAAGACACAATAAATTTCACGAGTAAGTAGAAATATATATATGTAAATAATGATAAACGCATTAAGAATTAGACAGGCTGATACGACAAACGTACTTGGAGAAACAGCAAACAACTAGCTCGTTTGTAGTATACTTCTTTGTCACACAAAATGGCGCTGCCGGCACTCCAACACTGCCGTCGCTACCCTTACCATGCATGGTGTGTCTTTTTGGGCGGTGTTAGCGAAATATAAAATTCTCCCTTCTTAACCTCCATCCTTTCCATCTCTTCCGGTGTAAGAAGGGCAAGGAAGTCATCAGCCCTAAACCATAAACCCTAAACCCTAGCGCTTTCCTTGAAGAAGCTCACTGCAAAAAATTATAGGACATGAATTTAAATGGGTTCAAATTAAAAGCAATGGACAAACATCGATATACATTGTCTCCCACTTACGCAAGCCTATACTGATACTGACTGCCCTTTCCAAGGGGAGGTCTGGCTTTCGTCTTTGTGTCACCGAAATCTAATAACGTCACCAGATGTGGTATTTGTTAACACTGCCCAAATCACTCTTAACTAAAAAGTGTTTTGGGCAGTGTACCAAAGCGTCACAATAGCGACGAGCTGGAGAAGATAATGGCCTGCTGTCCAATGCAAACCTACATATAGAACGAAGAACTTATTAGTGGGTTGTAAGTAGGGCACGGTAGATACTCCGTACAAACTAAGTAGTCCGTATAAAATAGAAAAAAAATATAGGACATGAATGTAAAAAGGTCGACAAGTTTAAATAGTTAATTACGAACAGACTAAATTTAAATGGGTTCAAATTAAAAGCAATGGACAAAGATCGATATACATTGTCTCCCTCTTACCTAAGCCAAACATGTATGTCTTGGATAACTTGATGCGAACAAGGTGAGTTCCATAAAGCTCACTTCCCCAACCTAAATACAGCGACAACACTTCATCAGAAAACCGATGGCATATCTGGCCTTTCTTGCATCCTTCTCGCTACTGTAGGCAGGGCCGTAGTAAACATGTGGTATAAGTCATCAGGTTACCACTATGGATACTACTGACTGCCCTTTCCAAGGGGAGGTCTGGCTTTTTCGTGCTGTGTCACCGAAATCTAATAACGTCACCAGATGTGGCATTTCGGTAACACTGCCCAAATCACTCTTAAATAAAAAGTGTTTTGTGCAGTGTACCAAAGCGTCACAATGGCGACGAGCTGGAGAAGATAATGGCCTGCTGTCCAATGCAAACCTACGTATAGAAGGAAGAACTTTTGAATTTTGAGGGAAGAAGGAAGAACTTATTAGTGGGTTGTACGTAGGGCTAGATACTCCGTACAAACTAAGTAGTCCGTACAAAATAGGAAAACTTCTCCAGAGATCAGCAACTGCACAAATGTATATAGGACAAATACGTAGTTACATACACGAAGAGTGAAATGATGGCAGCTAGTCAGCTACAAGTATCACTGTCTTTAATTAGACAGCACAAGGCAGAGGGGGAAGATGTCGTACAGTACTGTATAGAGACTAATTATTTTCTACTAGTAACTTAGATCTTTCCCTAAAAAAAAGTAACTAGATCTATAGCACGGCGGCACTGGTAGCTCGAGGATCGGAGGAGATATACCTTTGTATCAACCAGAAGACGTTGTGCGGTCCAGCCGGTTCACCGAAGGCACCACCGTCCGCGCCGAGGTCACACCTCCTCTCTGGGTAACGTCTTCCCCTCAGCGCCACGAACAAAGAGACCTGGCGGAAGACGATAGAGAGGCGGAGCCGCGCGCCGGCCGGGCCTGGGCCGAGGACGGATGCGCTCAACACGAGCGCCCCGCCAGATCTATGGGAGGAATGTAAAGAGTACGCAGAGTCAGTTGCTCTCCCTCGCTCTCTCTCTCTCTCTCTCTCACTCTGTTCTTCTTCTTTGAGTACGCAGAGTCAGTTGCTCTCTCTTCCTCGTTCTGTCCTTATATAGTGTGCTCATATTGACCTGTAGTTCGGAGACAAATCTAACCATTCATTCGAGTCAATCCAACGGTTGACAATTAAGGAATTCATAGTGTGCAGTGTTTTGCGACTAGGACCTTTCGTTCAAATTACCGAATAATCAAAATCACTCAAAGGCCTGCAGGTGCCACGAGCGTGACCAAATTAAACGACCTTCTGACCTGGCTCAGCGACCACATGGTTCATACATGTACATCATACACGTTCATATATGTACACAAGAATTTTTTTGCTACCCTTTTTCTAAGTATATATATTGGGAATCGTACTCAGAATTTTATTAATCTTAAATAATATCTACTCATAAGCCAAATACTCTGCTTCTGATGCACATATGTTTGATGCTATGTGAGAATAACCGAAGAGTGTAATCCTAATATTTTGTGGAATAATGCTTGTATTAATTATATGTGTTTGTACATCTTGTAAGATCAATTAATTAGCTAGAAATCATGATATTGAAAAGTACAAAATATGCACGTGCATGCGTTTGTTATTACTGTGTCAAGGCTTCATAGCCAACGTATCCAAAACTCTTAACTAATGGAAAGGCCGGGCTAGGATTGGGATGCCATGGCTAGTTGAATCATATAGAAAGATAGTTTTGTTTGATTGTGCAAAGGTTTTTTCCATGAGGTATGACCTAAAGTTATATTCCTATAGTTGCACTACAAGATTACTATAGAATTGGTTCCTATATAGGATATGTTCCCATGGAATCAAAAAAACACTTCTTTGATTCAAATATAGGATAATTCGTAAGAGGGAACTCTACGTGTAGGGTTTAGATCCTATATATAGGAATTTTTCCTACACCCTAGTTATTTTATTACTAGGAACATATGTCCTATATATAGGAACTAGTTCTATAGGAATCTTGTAATGCAAATCATATAGGAATAATAGATTAGGTCTTACCCTCATGGAAAATATCCTTTGGCACAATCAAACACAACTCATCTTCCCATAGGATTCAACTAGCTAGATGACTTCATCTCAATCCTATGATTTTATTATTCCTATGATTTTTCTATCATATGAATCAAAGGAATGTACCAAAAAATCCTATAGGATCTAAATCCAACAACACAATTCCTAAGCAAATCAAATAAATAAATAAAAAACCCTAACTTTTCCTATTCATACATGATTTTCCTATCCTATTATATGAAACCAAATTAAGGAGCCCTTTATTATACACTTCACAACAACACCTCATCTCACTCCAGCCGGGTGGCACCCGCTAGGTATGGAGGCGGGTTTGCGACCTCCATACCCGCCTCCGCCACCTCTCCATGCCACCTCACCCGCCTCCATACTCGCTGGTGGGTCCTAAATTAACTTCACCAGATCGACCCACCCCGTGATGTGTACCCTTGAAGGTGTGAACACAGAAACACTACACAAATTTGTCAGCCATCATCGTCGGTGTGTAGACGGGACAGCTTCCACCATTCCAGGTGCCAGCTCCGACACATCAACCTGCGGCAAACCGGCGTGAGCTTGGCTTGCGCCCATGTTGCGCTAGGTCATCTCAGCTTGACCGGGAGGGGAGCACGCCGAGGTTCGAGGAAGCCAAAAGCATATATCTCCACATGTGCCATGTGACTGGATCTCAAGAGAGGAGGTTGCATGCATGGTTGTCTAGATGTGTGGCGGTGGGGTGTCGGTTGTTGTGTTGTTGTCGCTCCCCTATCCACGACCTCGACAGGCTCGACCTCCATGCATGCATGGCGGCGGTCGCAGCCAGTGGGGAGCAGGTGAGGGGGATTGGGATATACAAGATCGATCAAGTAGCTAGGGTTTGGGGTCGGGGGGTCTCGGTCTCTCGGGTTGTGGGGGTTGACAGAGGCGGCGCACGGTTGGGTCGCTGTGGGGCAAATGTGGTTAATTCGGGACTTGGCACGGACGCAAGGTGTGTGTGTGTGTTATTGTGTGTGTGTGCGTGTGTGTGTGTGGTCATGTGTGTGGGTGTAACATCCCACGAGTAACACCCTAGATCCTTTTACCTTTCTTGCATTGTTTCATGTCATCATGTTGCATTCATGCATATCACCACCTTTTGGCTTTTATAAAATTGCTTTTGGTTTTGGCTTTGCTTTGTTTGTTTGTTGTTCTTCCTCTCTTCCTCTCTCTTGGTTCATCCCCTCCCTCTTGTGATGTTCCAAGAAAAGCTAACAAGCCTAAACCTATCCCTCTACTTGATCTATCTTTCAATAGGTCATGCCAAAATTTCTATTATGGTTGTTAAACCTACCTCTCTTATTCTATTTTATCAATGCTAATAAGGTGTTCTTGAGTTGGATCTATTCCTTCTCCTTTTGTTGAATTCATTAGGGTTTGCCAAATATTTGAATGTCAAATATTTTGTCTTCTCTTTATTCTCTATGTCCCAATCTTTTCTTTTCCTTCTTTTATTACTCCCAAGCCTACCATAGTTTGGTATAAAAAAGGTTTGAGCCTTTCCCTGCTTTCAAATAAACCTAACACAGTTCAAAATTTCTTTCCTTCTCTTTTAAAATTTTCCTTAAGGAAAGGAGAGAGTTTTGTAGACATAGCAAACAGCAATCTGGAGCTTTGTTCCCTGGAGTTCAAGCAAAGGCCACGGCAGGCTTTTCCCAAACTCCACCCAGCTGCCCCCTTCCCCTCTCTTTCTCACCTTGGAAGCCCACCTGCCAGCCCAAGACCCTCTCTACCAAAGGGGTATGTCCTTCTTCTCCTCGTTACCTTTCCACGTCGGAAGATGCACCAAATCGAGCATGGCGAGAGCGCCTGGACGCCACGTACAGCAAACCCTCCATCCTCCAGCCTCCCCTCTTCCCTTTTAAGCTGCAGCTACCCCTGAGAAACCCTAGCTCAGCTTCTCCCTCCTCCAAACGGTGCCGCCACCTTCTCCTCCTCTCTACCAAAAACCCTACCGAGACAAGCTCTCCGCCGTCTACCTCCCGCCGCTGACGCCATGGCCACCAACGTGCCTACCTGAGCGTGGGAATCGGACCTCCATCCTCTCCTCTCCATCCTGGACGACGTCAAGGAAGCCAACTCCCGCAGCTGCTCGAGCCATCCTCACCATCAACGTCTACCCCCCCGGCCACCGTCTCCTCCTCCGTCGCCGGCGGCCCTCCACCTCTCCTTTAACACCCCCAGGGTGAGGACCACATCTCCCTCCTCCCTGCATGCCACAGCATCCTTGGATCGAGATAGAAACGAGAGAGAGAGCGAGATGGAGTCATTTTCGAAAAATAGAAAAGTTCCGGTTTCTTTGTTTCACGGTCTCGACTTTCGGCGTAGATCCTCGCCGGCACAGGTCACCCCAAAGCACAAGCTTCTGGTACCATTAGAAGCACGGCAACATCCTCTATCTACTGGTTTTTGAATCATCCAAATCGGAGCAGTAACGGCGTCGCCATCTTCGTCCAAAGTCTGGTCCAGAAAACAGTTTCTGTTCAGTTTTTAGTTCAGCTGTTCCTCACCGTGTCGCATTCCATTTTTTCCGACGAGTCACACCGACGTTGCACTCCTTATCAGCATGAACGAACCACTAGATACTCCCCACATCCAGCTACACCACGGTGGTTTTCTTTTCGCAAATAGATGCAGAGATTCGTCGCGGACACGACTTTAAAATCCGTGCAGATTCGATGTCTACATGAAAACCCGCTGTCCCGTTTTTTAGTTCGTAGTGTTCAACATTCCAGTTTTCAGAATATATGTCCCTGGATGCTTTTCAAACTATTTAAAAATGCTTTTATACTTCTCCAAATTCATCAAGTTTTATATCCAATTTGTTCAGAAAAACATGATCTAATCAACCATGAATTTTGTTTCAACTTTTGAACAACTAAAATTTGGTCACTTTTCAAATCTGAATTTAATTGCTAAATGTTGCATAATTCATATCTTTAATTCTATAACTCCAATTTGACAAAGTTTTATATCTAAATGCATCAGCAAAACATGAGGATTTCAAATATCACATTGTCATGAATCATTGTCATCATCTCTGAATTACACCAACTAAAACTTGCAACTTGAACTAAATGTCATGTGAGGGTGCTTATCATTACATGTGGCTTGCAAAGCACCCCACTTAATTTTGCTATACATGAGATCTTGCACAAATCATCTTGCCATGTCATCATTCATCATATTGCGCATTGCATTTCCTTGTATTGATTTGTGCCTGTACTTTCCCTTGTATGTGCTATTTGGTTCTTCTCGAGTAGACACCGACGCAGAGCAGTACGAGCAGGAGTTCGAGTACCCCCAGGAGGATCGTGTCTGTGCTTCTACCTCTGAGCTGACAGGCGAGCCCACCTCCTTCACCTATTTTACAGTTTCATGCTCGTTGATCTATTGCTATCCCTATATTGCGATTCTGTTGTGTCACGTGTCCTATTCCACCTGTTACCCTATATAAGCCGTGTTACCCCTCCTTACCTATTTCCTGTTGTTTGTTGTATGCAAGCCTTGCGAGTCGTAGCGCGAGTTTAGGGTCTTGCTGTTATCTCGATATGTTGGGAAGTTGACACATGACACACCTTATGGATAATGTTGCTGATAATTTGTTACAACTAAAATTGCTAAGGGATAATAATAAATGCAGAGGCATCGGTGAGCCCCTTTGCGAAAGCATCGGATTTTTGTCTCGCTTGTGTCCCCTAGGACCCGAGTTCTTGTTATCTGTTCTAAGGCTGAGCGCACTAACCACTCGCGGGAGGTTTTATCGGGACCCCCCATCACCCATTACCTTTTCTCAAGTCTGTTGAAAAGGGGGCCACAGCCTTGGTTTTATTTGCCTATGCCATGTATGCCTTGCTTTACTTACTGTTGCCTTCGGGTGTTTATATTATGTATTGTACCTTGCTAGACTACTTATCTAGTGCTTGGCCGTAAGTGCCCGCCTAGACGCCTACGCAACCCTGGGTCCGCTTCGGAGTACGGCCGAACTTCGTTACGGGTAGCTTAGTGGGGTGGCCCCCCTAGACTTTCTTGTTGAACTGGGAACGGTCTTGTCGTGATATCTTTCCTTCGCCTGGTTGGAGGATAGAGTGTGCGTGTATGGGAACAGTAGTGCACCCCTGCAGGGTAAATCTTTTCGGAAAGCCGTGTCCGCGGTTATGGACGACTTGGAGCTATTTGACTCGATCATAGAACAACTTACACCTAAGCTTGTCGCTAATAATTTGCTAATAATCTTCATAGTAAGTTAGCACTATTACAACGGATACTGAATAAAATTGGCAACCGTGTGAGTGCCTTGCCAGTACTTCTTTGCGAAGGGGGATCGCATTGGCTGGGTTTTGTTTGCAGAGTATAGAACTGCTAGCTCATGCACTCTCTCACCTTCTCTGATAGACGAATGTTGTAGTGTGTCTCTATAAGTTAGTTCAAGCTTTGCTGCCGCTAAACCCCACCATATAGCCGGGCGAAGTTTATACCGCCCCCCAGCGAGCTAAGCTGGTCTTGTCTCGCAAGTACGTGCCAATGGTACTTACCCTCGTTTTTCTCTCTCTTTTTCCGGAAACCGCTGTTCGACAAACAAGTACGACAGATGTTGAGCAATACGCTGGAGGATACTTCGTCGAGTTCACGGACGACGACCTCGTCGGTTAGCAGGATCGCTCCTAGGCAGCAGCCTGTGGATTGTTGGTTATGGACCCGTTTGGTTATTTATGGACTCTTAGTCCTATTTGGATCTTGTCTATACCCAGACTATTTGCTTCCGCTATGTATGATGTACTGATGGGACATGTGTCCTTTACGTGTCATTTGGATCTTGCTCATTAGAGCGTTGCTATATATACATTATTTCCATCTTTTGTGTCGTACATGGTTCTGCTATGATATGTAACTCTGTATTCCACCCTTGTAACCTGTGCACTATGTGTGTATGTTGAGAAGTGCACAGGAAGGTGAAGCACCCAAGCCTGAGAAACTAATCGTGAGCCTATGAGATCGGTGTTTCGTGTATGGGCGTGTCGAGCTTTTGCTTGGCCTACCCATAAGCTTGGGAATGCGAGTCGACCTCACGGTCCCTTGTAGTGACCTCATACACCGAACCCCCTCATACCTACGCGCTCTTGGTTTTTCTACTATTGGGGCTTACAGACTTGTTATCAGAGCATGGACTGCCTTTAGGAGCCCTTGCAGCGGACGTGGTTGTGTCTAGAACTAATAATTTTGGTAGCTATATAGGAAAATCTTATGCGTGAGAGTAGGAATTCCTTTTATTTCTTACCCCACCCACCCTCCCTCTGGTAAGGAAGTGCAACGGTTTTACTCTGTTCTTACCTGTTTCACCTAGGTTTGGACGTGTTCGGGGAAACCGTAGTGCCATAGGGAAAAATTGTTTTTCAAAATTTCTGTACTATGGTTGCTTCAATATCATCTGTTATCTCCACATATATTCTGTTCCTTTGCAAATGTTGGTATTTTCATACTAGCATGTTTCTCTCCGTTGTTTCGATGCCATCTCGACCACTTCTTTGTTCCGACGCCTATTTTCGATCAAGCTTCATTCTTTTACGATGTTGTTTTCTTCCACCAAGTTCTTGTTCATCTTGTTCTTTTTCTAATAGGCATAACTTGGGACATGTTGACACTTGCTATTGCAAAAACTTCTGTATAGCTGCACTTCATAAACCTCGCAAGGTATCTTTGTGAAGTATTATTGCTGCTATCGTTCTAATCTTTTACATGTTATGGCTACCTGTCGTGTACTTGAATTCTTGTACCTTGAAGATATCTTGTCATATTCATGTTTCCTCTGAAGTTCTCGTTAGCACTAATATTGGGTTTTGTTAAATTCGATAAATGTGTTGATCTTGTTGTTCCGGCGCAACCCACCTACGTGTCTCGTCCGAAGGTTTTGTTTCCCGCCCTCCCACCCCTCTTTCTGTTCCATGTAGATCTCAAGTTCAGCAAAAGTTCTGTTTTAGCTCTACAAGACAAATGGTTCCTCGTCCTTCCTATCAACCCTTTTTTTCAGCTACAGTTCTGTTTGATACCGGAGCGTCACATTCTTTCATCTCTCAAAGTTTCGCGCATGCATGAGTTTGTTGTGTTTTCCTTGCCGTCTAATCTCGTGGTTCTCTCTCCCGGTGGACAAATATTATCTTCGAAGATCAGTCTTGACAATCAATCAAAGTTTGAACTTTTTGTTCGAGGTTTTCCTCTTTCTTCTTCTCAGTTCCGGCTTTGATGTCATTCCGGCATGGATTGGTTGAAGGCCAACAAAGCTGTTATTGATTGCGCCGAGCATTCAGTTTCTCTTCCTACTTCGACAGGCCACTTGACCTACACACCTTCACAGACACCTTCCGTTCAGCTCATTGCTTTGAATCCTAGCTCTCTTCCGGAGCTTGAAGCTATACCGGTGGTTTGCGACTTTCACGATGTCTTTCCTGAAGAACTCGCAGGTATGCCACCTGACAGGGCTGTTGAGTTCGTCATCGAACTAGAACCTGGAACAGCTCCTATCTCAAAGCGGCCATACAAAATGGGTCCAAATGAGTTGGCTGAACTCAAGAAGCAGCTTGATGAGTTGCAAAAACTTGGTTTCATTCAGCCAAGCACTTCTCCTTGGGGATGTCCTACCATCTTCATCAAGAAAAAGGATAAAACTGATCGATTGGTGGTCGACTACCGCCCTCTCAATGATAAAACGATCAAGAATACATATCCTCTTCCTCGCATCAATGAGCTCTTTAATCAGCTTGCGGGTGCAACTGTGTTCTCTAAGATGGATTTGAGAAGCGGTTATCACCAAATCAAAATCCGCAAAGAGGATGTACCCAAGACAGCCTTCAAAACTCGGTATGGCCTCTACGAATACACCGTCATGTCTTTCGGCCTCACAAATGCTCTTGCCACTTTCTCTCGTCTGATGAACTACATTTTCATGGAGTATTTAGACAAGTTTGTGGTAGTCTATCTCGATGATATCCTTTTCTACTCCAAGTCCAATGAGGAGCATGAAGAGCACCTTCGCCTCATTCTTATGAAGCTTCGTGAACATCGTCTTTATGCCAAGTTCTCCAAATGTGAATTCTGGCTTCCTCAAGTCGTGTATCTTGGCCATGTCATTTCTGAAAAGGCATCGCTGTCAATCCTGAAACCGTCAAGGCAATCGTTGAATGGCTTCCTCCGAAGAATGTCAAGCAAGTGAGAAGTTTCCTCGGTTTGTCAAGTTACTGCCGCCGCTTCCTTGAGAATTTCTTCAAGATCGCCAAGCCTCTTACAGATCTTCTCAAGAAAGACAAGAAGTTTCTTTAGTCTCCTCAATGCCAAGAAAGTTTTGACCTCCTCAAACAGAAGCTCACTTCGACACCAGTTCTTGTTCTACCAGATACTTCCAAACCTTTCTAGATCTTCTGTGATGCCTCTCTTCATGGTCTAGGCGCTATCCTCATGCAAGAACGTCAAGTCGTGGCGTATGCTTCTCGTCAGTTAAAAAAGCATGAACTCAACTATCCCACACATGATCTCGAGCTTGCAGCCGTGTTACATGCTTTAATAACATGGCGCCAATACTTGTTGGGCAACTGTTGCGAGATGTTCACCGACCACAAGAGCCTCAAATACATCTTCACCCAACCCAACTTGAACCTCCGTCAAACGAGATGGATGGAAACCATCAAGGACTTTGATCTGTCTATCAACTACACTCCAAGCAAAGCTAATGTCATGGCTGACGCCCTTAGTCGCAAGTCCTATTGCAATAACCTCATGATTCAAGAAAGTCAACCTGCTCTTTATGAAGAATTCAGGAAATTGAATCTTGAGCTTGTTCCCCAAGGCTACCTTGCAAACTTGGTGATCACGCAAACTCTTGAAGATAAGATACGAACCAGACAATTAAGAGATGGTTGTATCAAAAACATCAAAGAGAACATGCAAAAGCCCAAGTACAAGTCTTTCTCTATCGACGACAAAGGAACTCTCTTCTTCCAAGGTCGAATCGTTGTTCCGAAGGATCCAAACCTGAGAAGTCTCATCCTCAAAGAAGCTCATGACACTCCTCTTTCTATCCATCCTGGCAGCACAAAGATGTATCTCGACATCAAGTCTACCTATTGGTGGACTAGGATGAAAAGTGATATTGCTTGGTATGTCTCAGAATGTGATATATGTCGCCGTGTCAAAGCAGAACATCAGAGACCTGCCGGTGTCCTCCAACCCTTGAAGATTCCTGAGTGGAAATGGGATAAGATTGAGATGGACTTCGTAACTGGTTTTCCAAAGTCTCGCGAAGGAAATGATGCTATCTTCGTGGTGATCGACCGTTTTTCCAAGGTTGCTCACTTCCTTCCTGTCAAAGAGACAATATCTGCTAGTCAATTGGCTGAGCTCTACACAGCAAAGATTGTTTCTCTTCATGGTGTTCCCTTGGAAATAAGCTCTGATCGCGGAAGCATCTTCACTTCCAGATTTTGGGCAAGCTTTCAAAAAGCTATGGGAACTAATCTGCTCTTCAGCACAGCTTACCATCCACAAACGAGTGGGCAAGTCGAAAGAGTCAATCAGATTCTCGAGGACATGCTCCGTGCCTGTGTTATCTCCTTCGGCATGAAATGGGAAGAATACCTTCCATTCGCTGAGTTCTCTTACAACAACAGCTATCAAGCCAGTTTGGGCATGACACCTTTTGAAGCTCTCTATGGTCGCAAATGCAGAACACCTCTAAACTGGTCTGAAACCGGTGAAAGGCAAATCTTTGGCCCTGATGTTATCAACGAGGCTGAAGAAAAGGTGTGAATCATTCGTGATAATCTGAAGATAGCACAATCTCGGCATAAAAGCTACTCCCTCCGTTCCATTCTATAGTGCCTATAGTTTTTTGGCACGGAAATTAGCGCAAGAGTATTCTTTACATAAGACCCCCTGGCTTAACGATTTGAGATCAGAGTAAAATGAGGGAAATCGATAACTTCCTAAATTAACATAACAAGTCCCACAAATCTCTCTGGTTGACTCTCCATATATGTGCAGCCAGGTTCTACTATTAAGGAAAGAAAAACAATGCTTCCTAAATCTAAGGAATCGTTGGGGTCATGCATTAGGAATCTCAATTAATTGTTTCCCTTTTGTATGGATTTTTTTTATGCATGTCTTGTGTGAGCTAACCGGTAGAGGGGGTAATTGAAAAAAAGCCAAGCTACAACCTTATATTCTGAAACAAATGTTAAAAGTCTATAGGCATTATAAAAAGGAACGGAGGGAGTATTATGATAGCAAGCACCGTGATAGGTTATATCATCCTGGTGATCAAGCCTACCTCCGTGTTACTCCTATGAGGGGCACACATCGTTTTGGTATCAAAGGCAAGTTGGCGCCAAGATACATTGGTCCCTTCAAAGTCCTAGCATAGCGTGGTGAAGTCGCTTACCTCCTTGAACTTCCTGAGAAGCTCTCCAAAGTGCACGATGTCTTCCACGTGTCACAGCTCAAGAAGTGCTTCAAAAATCCGGACCGTGCAGTTGATCACGAGTCCATTGACCTCCAAGAAGACCTTTCCTACAAAGAGCATCCCGTTCGGATCCTTGATGAAGCTGAACGTCAAACTCGCAACAACTCTGTCAAGTTCCTCAAGGTGCAGTGGTCGCACCATTCTGATAAAGAAGCAACTTGGGAACGGGAAGATCAACTCCGTTCCGAGTACCCGTCCTTTTTCGCTTCTTCCTGAGAATCTCGGGGCGCGATTCCTTCAAGGGGGGGCGTTTGTAACATCCCAAGAATAACACCCTAGATCCTTTTACCTTTCTTGCATTGTTTCATGTCATCATGTTGCATTCATGCATATCACCACCTTTTGGCTTTTATAAAACTAGAACAGTGGCCCTCGCAAATGCGAGGGCATCATCTTTACTGTGTCGATTTTTATGTATTTTTGGTTTTCTTATGCTCATATGCATGCCTCCTACTTATCATACTCTTTGCAAAATACGTAATACATTTCTAGAAGTGTTTCTCTGATCATTGTATTTTATATGAATGTGTTCCTAACTAATAAAAAATGAATCATAAAACATTTTATAACGCGGGAACAATCTAAATCGTCGCGCGTGGGTCGCTCTCCCGCCGCCAAGCTCCCGACCCTGGCGCGGGTCGCTCTCCCCCTGCCAAGCTCCCCCGCCCTGGTCGATCGGTCCCTCTCCCGCCGCCTAGCAACCTGCCCCTAGAGCGCCGGTCTTTCTATGACGTCGTGCTCCCTAGATCACAACAATTTCGCTTTAGAGATGAACAATTGGTTACAGCTTTGTGTTGGGAGATGCAACCTAGCTTCGCGAGGAAAAAATTGGAGACAGAGAAAGGGAAATGTAAGTGGCGCGTGTATCGAGGTTAAAATATCTCTCCCGTCTATACGTGCCAAAATGGGCCCCACCTTTCCATAGCTATCGGGGTGACTTGCGTGACCGAGATTGGAACGTTGGCGAGGTTGATTTGCCCACTTGTCCGACGGCCGAGATCAGAGCGCTCGACCGAAAAAACCAACCCCCATTACATGTATGTTATTTTAGCGTTTCTAGTGCACATATTGTTGCAACATTTTTACCATATATCTAGATCGTTATAATTGGGTCCCACGGTGCATACTCACAAGAAAACCGAAAAAATCAACCCTCGTTACATGTATTTTTCTTACCAAATTTATTCATCTTCTCACTTGTAAAATTGTGCTCGTACATTATATGTCCATAAAATTATTATCCAAGCAATCCTAATTTCTTTATTTTCCTTGACGTATGTGATTTTACATATCAATGTGATACATGAAATTATGTACAAAGATATAATATGTATTTTTTTGGGGCTAGTGAAGAAAGAGAGAGTCCAAAGGAGAAATAATAGGAGAGATTTCTTGGTTACTAATTGCCTGCCGTATCAAACACGAACACGTTTTTTTAAACAGGGAGACTAATAGCACATAATGCCTCCAGACTCCAATACCACGTAATGCCTCAGGAGTCAGGACTCCTTTTATTTTTCTTTCCTACGGAAGGTGACATGGACGTGCCAAATATGACATATTGTGTCCACAGAATATGTGCCCGTACATGTTACGTAAAATCTTTAGATCTTGACCATTAAATTAAAGATCTATCAGCTAACATAATTATGATGATGTGGATTAATATGGTGTCTCTATTTAGACATCCGTATATTGCTTTTAGTATATAATAGATTGCTTTTGATTTTGGCTTTGCTTTGCTTTGTTTGTTGTTCTTCCTCTCTTCCTCTCTCTTGGTTCATCCCCTCCCTCTTGTGATGTTCCAAGAAAAGCTAACAAGCCTAAACCTATCCCTCTACTTGATCTATCTTTCAATAGGTCATGCCAAAATTTCTATTATGGTTGTTAAACCTACCTCTCTTATTCTATTTTAACAATGCTAATCAGGTGTTCTTGAGTTGGATCTATTCCTTCTCCTTTGGTTGAATTCATTAGGGTTTGCCAAATATTTGAATGTCAAATATTTTGTCTTCTCTTTATTCTCTATGTCCCAATCTTTTCTTTTCCTTCTTTTATTACTCCCAAGCCTACCATAGTTTGGTATAAAAATATTTGAGCCTTTCCCTGCTTTCAAATAAACCTAACACAGTTCAAAATTTCTTTCCTTCTCTTTTAAAATTTTCCTTAAGGAAAGGAGAGAGTTTTGTAGACATAGCAAACAACAATCTGGAGCTTTGTTCCCTGGAGTTCAAGCAAAGGCCATGGCAGGCTTTTCCCAAACTCCACCCAGCTACCCCCTTCCCCTCTCTTTCTCACCTTGGAAGCCCACCTGCCGGCCCAAGACCCTCTCTACCAAAGGGGTATCTCCTTCTTCTCCTCGTTACCTTTCCACGTCGGAAGATGCACCAAATCGAGCATGGCGAGAGCGCCTGGACGCCACGTACAGCAAACCCTCCATCTTCCGGCCTCCCCTCTTCCCTTTTAAGCTACAGCTACCCCCTAGAGAAACCCTAGCTCAGCTTCTCCCTCCTCCAAACGGCGCCGCCACCTTCTCCTCCTCTCTACCAAAAACCTTACCGAGACAAGCTCTCCGCCGTCTACCTCCCGCCGCGGACTCCATGGCCACCAACGCGCCTACCCGAGCGTGGGAATCGGACCTCCATCCTCTCCTCTCCATCCCGGATGACGTCAAGGAAGCCAACTCCCACAGCTGCTCGAGCCATCCTCACCATCAACGTCTACCCCCCGGCCACCGTCTCCTCCTCCGTCGCTGGCGGCCCTCCACCTCTCCTTCAACACCCCCAGGGTGAGCACCACATCTCCCTCCTCCCTGCATGCCACAGCATCCTTGGATCGAGACAGAAACGAGAGAGAGAGCGAGATCGAGTCGTTTTCGAAAAATAGAAAAGTTCCAGTTTTGCTGTTTCACGGTCTCGACTTTCGGCGCAGATCCTCGCCGGCACAGGTCACCCCAGCACGAGCTTCTGGTACCATTAGAAGCACGGCAACATCCTCTATCTACTGGTTTTTGAATCATCCAAATCGGAGCAGTAACGTCGTCGCCATCTTCGTCCAAAGTCGGGTCCAGAAAACAGTTTCTGTTAAGTTTTAAGATCAGCTGTTCCTCACCGTGTCGCGTTCCATTTTTTCCGACGAGTCACACCGACGTTGCACTCCTTATCAGCACGAACCAAAGGAACCACTAGATACTCCCCACATCCAGCTACACCACGGTGGTTTTCTCTTTCCCAAATAGATGCAGAGATTCATCGCGGCCACGACTTTAAAATCCGTGCAGATTCGATGTCTACCGGAACACCCGCTGCCCCGTTTTTCAGTTCGTAGTGTTCAACATTCCAGTTTCAGAATATATGTCCCTGGATGCTTTTCAAACTATTTAAAAATGCTTTTATACTTCTCCAAATTCATCAAGTTTTATATCCAATTTGTTCAGAAAAACATGATCTAATCAACCATGAATTTTGTTTCAACTTTTTAACAACTAAAATTTGGTCACTTTTCAAATCTGAATTTAATTGCTAAATGTTGCATAATTCATATCTTTAATTCTATAACTCCAATTTGAAAAAGCTTTATATCTAAATGCATCAGAAAAACATGAGGATTTCAAATATCACATTGTCATGAATCATTGTCATCATCTCTGAATTGCACCAACTAAAACTTGCAACTTGAGCTAAATGTCATGTGAGGGTGCTTATCATTACATGTGGCTTGCAAAGCACCCCACTTAATTTTGCTATACATGAGATCTTGCACAAATCATCTTGCCATGTCATCATTCATTATATTGCGCATTGCATTTCCTTTTATTGATTTGTGCCTGTACTTTCCCTTGTATGTGCTATTTGGTTCTTCTCGAGTAGACACCGACGCAGAGCAGTACGAGTAGGAGTCCGAGTACCCCCAGGAGGATCGTGTCTGTGCTTCTACCTCTGAGCTGACAGGAGAGCCCACCTCCTTCACTTATTTTACAGTTTCATGCTCGTTGATCTATTGCTATCCCTATATTGCGATTCTGTTGTGTCACGTGTCCTATTCCACCAGTTACCCTATATGAGCCGTGTTACCCCTCCTTACCTATTTCCTGTTGTTTGTTGTATGCAAGCCTTGCGAGTCGTAGCGCGAGTTTAGGGTCTTGCTGTTATCTCGATATGTTGGGAAGTTGACACATGACACACCTTATGGATAATGTTGCTGATAATTTGTTACAACTAAAATTTCTAAGGGATAATAATAAATGCAGAGGCATCGGTGAGCCCCTTTGCGAAAGCATCGGATTTTTGTCTCGCTTGTGTCCCCTAGGACCCGAGTTCTTGTTATCTGTTCTAAGGCTGAGCGCACTAACCACTCGCAGGAGGTTTTATCGGGACCCCCCATCACCCATTACCTTTTCTCAAGTCTGTTGAAAAGGGGGCCACAACCTTGGTTTTATTTGCCTATGCCATGTATGCCATGCTTTACTTACTGTTGCCTTCGGGTGTTTACTTCTGTTGCCTTCGGATGTTTATATTCATGTCGTACCTTGCTAGATGACTTATCTAGTGCTTGGCCGTAAGTGCCCGCCTAGATGCCTACGCAACCCTGGGTCCGCTTTGGAGTACGGCCGAACTTCGTTATGGGTAGCTTAGTGGGGTGGCCCCCCTAGACTTTCTTGTTGAACTGGGAACGGTCTTGTCGTGATATCTTTCCTTCGCCTGGTTGGAGGATAGAGCGTGCGTGTATGGGAACAGTAGTGCACCCCTGCAGGGTAAATCTTTTCGGAAAGCCGTGTCCACGGTTATGGACGACTTGGAGCTGTTTAACTCGATCATAGAACACCTTACACCTAAGCTTGTCGCTAATAATTTGCTAATAATCTTCATAGTAAGTTAGCACTATTACAACGGATACTGAATAAAATTGGCAACCGTGTGAGTGCCTTGCCAGTACTTCTTTGCGAAGGGGGATCGCATTGGCTGGGTTTTGTGTGCAGAGTATAGAACTGCTAGCTCATGCGCTCTCTCACCTTCTCTGATAGACGAATGTTGTAGTGTGTCTCTATAAGTTAGTTCAAGCTTTGCTGCCGCTAAACCCCACCATATAGCCGGGCGAAGTTTATACCGCCCCCAGCGAGCACAACTAGTATTGTCTCGCAAGTACGTGCCAATGGTACTTACCCTCGTTTTCTCTCTCTTTTTCCAGAAACCGCTGTTCGACAAACAGGTACGACAGATGTTGAGCAATACGCTGGAGGATACTTCGTCGAGTTCACGGACGATGACCTCGTCGGTTAGCAGGATCGCTCCTAGGCAGCAGCCTGTGGCTTGTTGGTTATGGACCCGTTTGGTTAATTATGGACTCTTAGTCCTATTTGGATCTTGTCTGTACCCAGACTATTTGCTTCCGCTATGTATGATGTACTGATGGGACACGTGTCCTTTGCGTGTCATTTGGATCTTGCTCATTAGAGCGTTGCTATATATACATTATTTCCATCTTTTGTGTCGTACATGGTTATGCTGTGATATGTAACTCTGTATTCCACCCTTGTAACCTGTGCACTATGTGTGTATGTTGAGAAGTGCACAGGAAGGTGATGAACAATTTCACTCATAATTTTATCCATCAAACCATGACGACTTTCCGAGACCATGTCTGTACATGCTAGGCTCGTCAAGTTTAACCTCAGTATTCGCATCTGCAAATCTGGCTTGCACCCGTTGTATGCACACGTAGAATCTATAACACCCGAACATCGCGTGATGCTTCGAAACGACGAGTCTTAGCAATGGTGCATACTAAGGACGATCACTTCATGGATATGCGAATATCGTCAGTGCCCAACTAGTTGGAGGATCGGGACGCCCAGTGTCTTCAACCTTCGTACATTCCCATAAAACATATGAGTTTATGTAGTCTCACTAAATTATATTCCATCATCTTGCAACAAGGTCTTAGATATCACATATATCTCATACCTTGCTTATTTCTGAAAACTAACTTTTCAGCTTCATACTTTTCAAACGGATTTGAACATCAAGTTTCATGGAGACAAGATAATTTTAGGTACTAATTGAAAACATTACTCTTAGCAATTTGAGGTTTACCAAAAGTTTGCAATAGGACTTAATCATTTCTTGATTCTTTAACAAAACAGTACCAGTCCGTAAAGTTACTTGTCAGATTTTAACAGTGTTTCTATCTCAATTACTAGACTAGCGCACGGTAGATAACGGATGCCAATTCTACAAAATTAATTCAAAATACAATTCAGACTATGTTCAGGATAATTAGTTCAAGTTTTAATCTAATTACTAATGAACTCCCACTTAATTCAACATCCCTCATAGTTGTTAAGTGGCATACGATCCAAATTCACTACACCAAGTCCGATCATCACTTGAGATGATGTAGTTTCAATGGTGAACATCAACATGTTGATCATATCATCTATATGACTCGTGTTCAACCTTTCGGTTTCCTGTGTTCCGAGGCCATGTCTGTACATGCTAGGCTCGTCAAGCAAACCCAAGTATTTCCGCGTGTGCAACATGGCTTACACCCGTTGTATGTGAACGTAGAATCTATCACATCCGATCATCACGAGATGCTTCAAAGCAGCGAACTTTTGCAACGGTGCATACGAGGGGAGAACACTTTATTATCTTGATATTAATGTGAGGGATCATCTTATAATGCTACCGTCGCGATCTAAGCAAAATAAGATGCATAAAAGGATTAACATCACATGCATGGATAATGTGATATGATATGGCCTTTTCTTCTTGTGCCTTTGATCTCCATCTCCAAAGCACATTAGCATGATCTCCATCATCACCAGCAGTGCGCCAAGGTTCATGGCACCGCTTCATGGTTGTCCACCATCCATAGCAACTATTACAACTACTAACTCATAGCAATGAAATAAAGCTATTACATGGTGAATAGACACGTAGGTCTTAACAAATTTAAAGACAACCATTAGGCTCCTGCCGGTTGCCATAATAAAATAATGATCATCTCATACATATTCATCATCACATCATGGCCATATCACATCACCAAACCCTGCAAAAACAAGTTAGACGCCTCTAATTTGGTTTGCATATTTTATGTGGTTTAGGGTTTTCGAGTAAGATCCAATCTACCTACGAACATGAACCACAACGTTGATACTAGTGTTGTCAATTGAAATAGTAGATTGAATCTTAACTATGGTGAGAGAGACAGACACCCACAAAGCCACTTATGCAATACAAGTTGCATGTCAAGCGTGGAACAATTCTCATGAACGCGGTCATGTAAGGTTTGCCCGGGCCGCTTCATCCCACCATCCCGCAAGATGCAAAGTACACATAACAAAAGAAACAAAAGCATCAACGCCCACAAAACCATTGTGTTCTACTCGTGCAACAGATCTACGCATAGACACAACTCTGATACCACTGAAGGGTTTGTTGCATAGAAAACAAAAAAATTCTACCGTGAAGAAGAAAAAAACCAAGATCCAATCTAGGAAAATCAAAATCTAATCTATGAAGATCGGAGCAACGAGAGAGATGAGAGACTAACCCTCGAAGATCCAAAGCCTTGCCAGATCAGATCTCGTGGTTGACGTAGTCGATCATTCCGGTGCTACAATCCGGCAGCACTTCCGTACTCGGTCGCACGTACGGTGTCGATGAAGTCCTTCCTCTCCCCATTCCAGCGGGCAGCGGAGGTGTGGTAGATCTCCTCGGAATCCCAGCAGCACGACGGCGTGGTGGTGGTGGTGGTGGAGAAATTCGTGCAAGGCTTCGCCAAGCCTGCACATGAAGAATGAGGACGGGGAGAGGGGCGGCTAGGGTTTGGGGAATCATGTGCAGCGCCCCAACCCTCCCCTCCCTCTTATATAGGCGTGGGAGGCTGCCTTGGCCCCTCCTGCAAACCCTGGGGTCGGCCAAAACAAGGGGGGAAACTCCCCCCCCAAGTTAAGTCCCTATTTTCAAGGGATTTGATCTTATCCACTTGATCCGGCCACCTGGGCCTTGGGGGGACTGGTGTGCCTGGCCCATGTGGGCCTATGCGACCCCTTCGGTCCATGTTGGTCGTTCGGGATAGGTGGGCTCCCATATATGAATCTTATTCTCCGGACTATTTCGGACCTTCTGGAACCTTCTAGAACCTCCGGTACAATACCGAAAAATCCTAAACTTTTCCGGTAACCCTGAAAATGACTTCCCATATATGAATCTTATTCTCCGGACTATTTCGGACCTCCTCATGATGTCTTGGATCCCATCCAAGACTCCGAACAACATTCGGTCTCCATCTCATATTCCATATCTACAATACAACATCGAACCTTAAGTGTGTCACCCTACTATTCGTGAACTATGCAGACATGATCGAGACTCCTCTCCGATCAATAACCAATAGCGGGACCTGGAGATCCATAATGGCTACCACATATTCAACGATAACTTAGTGATCGAATGAACCATTAACATACGATACCGGTTCCCTTTGTCACGCGATACTTTACTTGTCCGAGGTTTGATCATCGCACTAGTAACATATGGGTCTTCTATAACGATTTTAGTTCCTCAGCGAAAGGGCAAAATCCGTCATGGAGGCCTCATCCTGATGGTTTGCAGGACCGTGGCGGACCTCGCGTCACGGATGGACCGATTGACGGTTAGGGAGGCGCGTCACAGATCCATGACGGCAGTGCCCAAGCCCGAGCCCACCCGGCCCAAGCCGTCGTGACGGACATATCCGTCATAGCATCTGGTCCCCTCTGCGCGGCGACCGTTGTGTCGGGCTGTCGAGTCAATGATTAACATGTCGGTCCGGTCGGGTATTGTCGTTTTTGTCGTCTCACGAGGAGATCATCACCCAGCTTCCTACGCGTGGGCTAATAAAATGCAGACACGTGGCCCATTGAAAGAGCAGCCACGTGGATCAATAAAACATTTCATAGCTGCAACCTGCACCGTACGAGATATCCATCCGGCTTTTGACACGTGCACGTGCGTGGACGTATCGCAACGCGACACGTGTCGCATGGTGAGGTGCCACGTGGCACATCACAAATGGGCCATCTACGGCCCATCGATCCAACTTGGATATGATTTCCAAGGCCCATGTTATGGCCTTAACTGCTACAAGTTAAGACAACCCATAAAAGGCGGCCCATGATGTTGTCGGTTTTTGTTGGGCCATCTACAGGCCGCCAAGGAAGGCCTATCGTTATTCTTGGCTATGATTTCCAAGGCCCATGTTACGGCCTTACTGCCACAGATTACGCCAGCCCATAACGGGCAGCCCATGATGTTGTCGGTCATTATTGGGCTGTCTACAGGCCGCCAAGAAAGGCCTATCTTTATTCTTCTTGTTGGGCCCATTATAACATCATGCGTCCACTTACAATTTGGCCCAAGCAAGGATTCGATGGTTTACGGGCCCAATTCTGGGCTTGTACAGGCTAGACATATAGCTCCTGTTAAGGCCCAGATAAAAAGTACTGGGCTAAATTTGTTTCAATGCATCCGACAACGGCCCAGTGGGCTTTACTTCACACCATTACAGCCTACTCTTCAAAACGAAAATTACAAATGACATAATACATGACATAATTACAGGTATAATTACAGGCAAATAATTTAATCATAAAGCACCATTGGCTCTGTCTAAAACTACCTATTGTGGTGGACCGTGGCAGCGCCAGTCCGCAAATAGAAATAACAGTTATCTGACACCAGCGAAAATATAACAGTTCGATTCATGACCATGGCACCACCAGATCAACACGTTTCTGAGTTCGAATCTCTAGCTTTGCTGCTGTATAATTTTAGTCAACGTATCAATTGTTCCTTCCATGTCTGCCCACTTTTTTTCTGCTTCTTGTACCTGGCTGGTCAGCTCAACCATTTGATCATGCTGGTTCTTAACAACATCTTGTAGCTTTGCACTACCCCTCTTCTCTCTCTCCAGTTCTGCAGCCGATTCCTTATTTTCGATCCAGAAGGAATAATATGTCCCACATTCCGAAGAAAGCCAGGTTTTGCAATATTTTTTTAGAGGACCTCAGATAAAACCTGGATCTCAGTCTTGCGTCCTCCATCTGCCGTAGGTATAGTTAGCTGCTTTTCCATCTCAGCCTTCATTTGCAATGAAGCAAACAGGTTACCACATACACCAAGATACAACAACTTAAAAAAGGTTACTGTAACATCCCAAAATTTCCAAGCAATGAATAATATGAGTTTCCAATATTCAAAAATGAGAACCAACAAAAACTTTTACTGAAAGGTGTGCTACGCATAGTGCTCATGCATAATGTATGTGACATGGCCATGATGATTGCTTGAGTGCTTATCAATGTGGCTAAAACCCTCAACCATGACCATAGGATCAAAGAAGGAGAAAGAACAAAGAAAAGAAAATAAAAATAATACCACATATGTGCTATGGCCATTTTTGAAAATCCTTAACCTAGGCCATATTGGTTTGTGTCAATGGTTTGGAAACTTTTTTAAACTCAAAAGAATCCCTTTTGCATCAAAGAAACCAAAATCAAATCAAAGAAAAATTCAAATCTTAATCACATGTGATAATGGTCATTTCTGACTTTTATATCATGACACCCACTTTTAGCCCCTGTATTAAGAGATTTTTAAACCAAACCACCCCAACTCTTTGCACCTCATCCAAGACCTCATCAAGGTGAACAACTTTTGTCAAGACCCCCCCCCTGCAAATTCTTTCTCACTTTCTTAATATCATCAAGCAAAGTAGCAACATTCAAACAGATTCAAGATTATGCCACATTTGGATTTTTGCAAACCAACTTCATCTTGCACCCCACCACCACCATTGTGTGCCAAATAATATATAAATCAACTCCACCAAAAATCTTTGCAAAATTCAAAAATAAGTTTCTTTCGGCCATTTGGTCGAGCACCTTGCAGGCAGGGAATAGATTTGTGCCCATGCTGGATTGGAGGGTGGACCAAGTCCAACCCTGACCACCTCTGACTGCCCTGGAACCCTAGCACCTCCCTTGGCATCAGTGCATCACCTCTGCACCCTCTCCCATCTCCTGGCTCATCATGGCATGGCCATGCCGTGGTGACCATGTCACCCTCATGCCACCCCTCCTCTCCTCTCACTTCTGCAGTGCACCACCATGTCAGCAATCTTCCTCTCACTCCCCTGGACCCGTTGGACACATCCCTAGCTCGAGCAGACGCCAGCAGCAGCCAGCACGCACGCGCCCAGTGACGCCCAGCATACGCCAGGACGCGCATGGGCACGCACCGGAGTGTGCCAGAGCATGACGTCGCCCCGCTGACCTAGGCCACCCCTCGCTCTCTCCGCGCGCCAGCAGCTCCGCCACGACACCAGGAGACGCCCAGACACTCCCATTGGCCCGCGGGAACGCTGTAGCCGACGCCACCGTCGATGACCTCCACCGGTACCCGCGACAGACATGACGATCGCCTGCCCTCGTCACTGCGTGGTTTTCCCCGCAATCAAGCCCTGCGTGACCGCACTGCCACCACCAAACCGCCTGCGTCATCGCCCAGCACGCCGCGCCCCTGTAGACGCATCACCATGGATGACCTCACCGCAGCACCACGGCCTCGCCCCGCCGCTATAAAAGGAGGCCTCCCCTCTCTCAAATCTTCACACCACCAGCATCCCCTCCCCTCAGAACCTCTCCTCGACCATCTCCACCGCCACATTAGCCACCGTCGCCCTCCAATTTCACCACCGGAGCCCGTGGAGCCGCCGCAGAAGGAGGAGAAGATTGGCGCCACCTCCAGCGATGCCATCTGTACCAGGCGAACCGCCGTCCTCGACAACATCGCTGCGCACCTCGCCGACGATCGCCGGAGCTCCGGTGAGCTCTCCGACCCCCTCCCTGCACCGCCAGTACGCCCGCGTCTCGCCGTCGACGGCGACGAGCGTGAACCGTTGGATCACGATCTAATCGTGCGTCCCAGAAAAGAACTTACCGTTTCGGCGTTTAAGTTACGCTGATAGGTGGAGCCCACCGTGTCAGGCAGCCCACTCGCGCTGGACGCGTAGCTGGGCCGGCCCAGTTCTTTTTCGCCCCTTTGGCCCGTTTAGTCTTTCCCGCCAAGCCCACGAATTCAAACTTTGAATTTCAGTTTAATCCAAATTCAATACTGGTTCCAACTTCAAATTTAAATTCAGGAAGATCTACTGAACCAAATTTGGTAAACTTTATATATTTGGAAAGCTTATGAAATTCCCTAAACAACTACACTGGTCTCAACCCTAGCACCTTTGTATAATTAATGTAGCAAAAATAACAAGGCAGGGCCTTTTGCAAATTCAAACATTTATTAAAAATCAACCATAAGTGATTTTGAGTTGATTCCAACTCTCATAAATCACATTTCACATACTCCACATGTTTATGTAAAAAGATCACATAGTTGTTTGTATGATCATGGGCTAGAGCAAAATAATGGCTATGTGGCTATTTCTAGTCCATTTAAAATTATCCAAAAGTATTTCTTAAATAGTATGAGAGGTTCTCTCTCATTTAAATCATGGTCCTAAGCAATTCAATATGAAGTGTTGACTTTCGTCTATATCATCTCATAGTGAATTACTTAGAGATATTTAAATGGTATGAGATGTAGTATCTCATTTAAATCAAATCCTCAAATAGATAAATATGAAGTGTTGATCTTGGTCAACATAAGTTCATACTTTATTAGTTAAGGAGATTAAACCCTAATAAATTTTTCAATGAGAGGAAATTATTTTCTCTTAAAAAGAAAACAAAGCCAACCACCATGTTAATGTGTTGTTATACTAGAATAGCTTGTGTGAACCATTTGTGTGTTAGTCTAGTACTTAAGATTTGTTTGGTGATGGTATGCCTCGTATCCATTGATAGACGCTAGTACCGAGGACTACCAGGAGGAGGAGGTCTTCTATGAGGAAGAAGAAGAAAACTTTGATCACTGTACCACTCAAGGCAAGCTATACTCTTGCAAGCTACCCTAATGCAAAGCTCTTCTAGGGCAAGGCACCATTTGCACCTCTATTTTATATTTAAAGAGCCAAATCCCAAGTTTTTATTCTTGCAAGCTTTTACTTTATTTATCAAAGCTTCCTTTTATAGTTAACTTTGGTCTAAGTTTAGAGTATTACAAGAGTATCAAACTTAGCCTAGAGAACTACAAGTAGTTAGCACCCCTCATGATTAGTTGCTAGTGCTAAACTAAAATTGACTACTCTAGATTGGGAACTTGTGAAACAAATGACTTTGAAAACCTTGGAATGATGAGTCATTCTATTGAAAGATTTTGAAGGTGAATATGACTTGTGAATGACATGGTGATTTTGACAAAAACTGATGGTTGGGTTCTTATGCGATACCATTCCAATTTTTGAGTACCCCCACAATACCTGATTATGGGTAGGGCTTAACTGGAAGTTTATGTACTTTAGTATGGGTTCCCTCTAAACAAGCGTCATAGGGGTTATGTCGAGGCTGCCTCCGTGGAATGTGAAATGACGTGAAAATGAGGTGACTGTCCTACCCAAGCCCTGTGCAGTTCCCAGGATAGCAGATGGTTATCACTGGGAGGCCAAACTCATGGGGGAGGTGCCTATACTAGGGTATGTAAGTGAAAGGTTATGGTTGATGATCCGCATACTGAGTATGATTATTCAGGGCTATCCTTGACGGATGTAATCAAAAGTTGTGGCACAAGTGTACAACCTCTGCAGAGTGTAAACCTATTCGAATAGCCGCGTCCGCGGTCATGGATAGTTGGAAAGGCCATGCTGTTCCGTCATCAGAACTTTTCAAAATGTGAAAGGTGACTTTGACTTGAATCACAACAGAGTTGTGGGAATGACACTAATGTTCCCACTTGAGTTAAGTTAGGCAAATAAAGAGTCTTTCATGACTAAGTGCTTATGAAATAAAACTGGCTTTATGCAAATAAACCTAGAGCTTAGAACTCCCTTACCATTGTTGATAGTGCTTACACTAGTATTAGTTTCCGAGTACTTTAAAGTACTCATGGCTTTGTCCCTGGCTATTCAAATGGCCAGAATATGAAGAGGAACACTACTACCAGGAAGACGGACAGCAGGACGTCTACGATAACTAGGACTACTCCTGACGTCAACAGTTGCCTGTGGAACAGATGGACCGCTACTACGTTTCTTCTGCTGTGTGTTTTGTAATTGATCATTAGATCAACTCTTGTTGTATTAAGACTGGATCATGTGATCCTGTGATGTAAGACTATTATGGTTTGTAATGAATGATGTTCTGTGATATCAATCTATTATGTCTCGCAAAAACAATATTCCTGGGATTGCGATGTATGGCATAATAGGCATCTGGACTTAAAAATCCGGGTGTTGACAAGTTGGTATCAGAGCCATTGTTTGACCCTAGGAGACCCTAGTTAGACTGGACGTCTGAAAAACTTAGTTTCAAAAACCAATGAAGTGAATATTTATGAAAACATATTCCTACTCTTACCCTTGAGATCTTCTCAAAATAAGAAGTTCATGCCCTACTTTTCATTAAAATTCTACATAAAATTTTGACACACTTGCTCACTTCTCTAACTTACTTATCCAATTCACTTACAAATGGAGCAGCTCAACCACACCAAGTTTTACCAGCTGGGTAACGGAGGAAGCCTGATCTTCGAGAGGGACTTGGATGCTTTATCCGAGTATCTCGAGCGCCCGCACCCGGAGTTCTTTGGAACTCAAATCAACGACCATCCCGGAGGAGAACTACAGTGGGTTGTAGTTGCAGATCTGAGAGGCAAGATGGAGCCTCCTATGTCAGAGAGGATCCAGTTTTCCATCAGGGAGAACAACTGGCTAGATGGACTAGCTAGAGCCCTGCAGGAAGCACTTGCCCGTCTGTGTGGGCAGAATGTGACTAAGATCCAGGGGACTCGCTTCGCTCACCTTGCGAGGCATGACTCCATTGGAGGACCCATGGACCTGCAGCCACACCCCGAGCTGAAGTATCACGTGGAGCACCTGGACTTTATGCTGCACGAGACCCGCAAGGAGCTGGACAACTCCCGCGTCTACGCCAACCAGACTCACCTCCACATGTCGCAGCAGACCGAGGCCATCAAGATGCTGGCCAAGGATCGCAAGACACTCCGCCAGCAGCGTGCTAAGAAGGACTCCACCATTGCGCGCCTCCGCGCAAAGATAGTATCCACGGAGGCAAGCTGTTCAGGCACGGAGACCCAGTGAGGGATCCGGAAGAAGAAGGTGAAGACATTCGGGGAGGAGTAGCCTACGAGTGATGACGATGACTTTGAAGAAGATGAGAACAACGATGTGGAAGACTATGAGTTCATGGAAGCCGGAGAAGATGACTTCATCCCGATCAATGTGGATGATGAGTAGTAGTATCACTTGATCACTTGCGTAGGTGTGAGTTTGTATCCTGTCCCCTGTATCGTAGAACGGAGAAATGGTTCTTAAAACCATTTGATGTGTTAGCTTGTAATGTGTGTTGTTTGAATGAATGAAAATGTTGTTTGATTTCAACATGACAAGAACTCAAGTTTCAAACTTTTTAAAACTTACCCAAAACAAGCCGTAGAAAATTCCCTCTTATCTCATGATCTATCTCAATGTTCAGATGGCCCCTCCAACTCGCAACAGCAATCAGGATGCAATGCTGCAGCTCTTACAAACCCTGATGGCAGATAGAGAAGCCGAAAGAGCTGAGCGGCAAGCCAACCTTGTCGTACTGCAGCAGATAGCCCAGAACAACCAAGGCCATGGACCTCATGATCATCCTGGATCTAAGTTGAAGAATTTCCGAATACTAATCCCCCAATGTTTAGCAAGGCCGAAGAACCATTAGATGCCGATGATTGGCTCCAAACAATGGAGAACAACTTAGAAGTTGCAGGAGTTGAAGCTGCAGAGAAAGTACTGTTTGCCATCCACTATTTGTCAGGACCTGCCAGAGCTTGGTGGACTAGTGCCCGTGCAATGAATGGAGGACAGATGATGACACAGGAAGACTTCAAGCTCAAGTTCAGCAAGTACCATGTGCCCCGGGTCTCGATCAAGAAGATGAGGGATGAGTTCAGGGAACTCAAACAAGGAAGGATGTCCGTGGTAGAATACCGTGACAGATTCCTTACTCTGTCTAGGTACGCCCCGGATGAGACCGACACCAACGAAAAGAAGAAGGAAAGATTTCTGAATGGACTGCATGATGAGATGCGGTATCGTGGCCGGTGAACATCCCGTTTGCTGACCTGGAAGCCCTTGTGGATTCAGCCATCCAGATGGAAGGAAAGCTCCATCAAGCCAATGAGAACCGCAAGCGCCGAATGATGAACCAGAGTGGGCCCAGCAATACCCTAAGGTATCGCCCCAACTCAAGCGGAGGATTCGCTCCAAGAAACAACAAGCCCCCGATGCAGATGTCACGTCCGAGTTTCCAGAATCGGAGTGGAGGACACCCAAGGCCAGGAGGCCACAACAACAACAACAACAACCACCATGCCAACAACAACAACAACTTCAACCGTGCCCCGATAAGAGCCCCCGGCAACCACAACAACACCAACACTGCTCCAAGGACTGGGAGCAATGCTATCCCCGTCGCCCCAAAGGACAAGTCAACTGTGACCTGTTATGAATGTGGAGTTGTGGGTCACTACTCCAATGAGTGCCCCAAGAAGCTTGCCAAGATCGCCCCTAATATCATGCACCTGCTCAGCAGCAACGCCGTGTCTCGACCGGAAGGAAGTTTGCCCCAGGCAACCCTAACAACCGCAGCGGCCGCCTCTTTCACATGACCGCCGAAGAAGCCCAGGAAGCGCCATATGTCGTGCTGGGTATGTTTTCTGTTAATTCAGTACCTGCAAGAGTGTTGTTTGATTATGGAGCATCGCATTCGTTTGTTACTGAAGATTTTGCATACACTAGTAAGATTCAACCAATCAGTTTGAAGCATGTCATGGTAGTTCAAATACCCGGTTCAACTACAAAAGCTAGAAAAATTTGCAAAGATGTGCCCATCAGAATGCATGAAATAGATTTTTATGCAAATTTGATTGTTCTGGGAACAAAAGGTTTGGAAGTAGTACTGGGTATGGATTGGATGTCGAAACATCATGGATTGATTGATTGTGCCAAGAAGGCCATCACCATGACTAGTAGCACTGGAGTGTTAGTAGAACACGTGTCTGAAAGACTGCCCAGAAAATTCACCTGCAACCAGAGTTTAGCCAAGCCAACCTTGGATCAGATCAGGGTAGTCTGTAGATACCCCGATGTGGTTCCTAATGATTTACCCGGTATGCCCCCGGATCGGGATATCGAGTTTATCATTGAGTTAATCCCTGGAACAGGACCCATAGCTCAGAGAGCCTATAGTATGAACCCAGCGAGTTAGTGGAACTGAAGAAGCAACTGGATGACATGCTGCACAAAGGTCTGATTCGACCAAGTGCCTCACCCTGGAGATCCCTAGTTTTGTTTGTGGATAAGAAGGACGGTGCCACTAGTTTATGTACGGATTACCGTAAGCTTAACGATGTCACCATCAAGAACAAGTATCCCTTGCCGAAGATAGAAGACCTGTTTGACCAGCTGGCCGGTGCCAAAGTGTTCTCTAAGATTGATCTTAGGACTGGCTACCATCAAATGAAGATTCGTGCAACGGATATCCCCAAGACTGCTTTCACCACCAGATATGGATTGTATGAGTACAATGTCATGTCGTTTGGATTAACCAATGCCCCCGCTTATTTCATGAATCTCATGAATAAGATCTTTATGAACTTTTTGGATAAGTTTGTCGTTGTCTTCATCGACGACATCCTAATCTACTCCAAGTCGAGAAGAAGAACATGAGCAACACACGGAGATAATTTTGGAAACCCTTAGGGAGCATCAGTTGTATGCCAAGTTCAGCTAATGTGAGTTTTGGTTAAAGGAAGTAGGATTCCTGGGACATATTTTGTCTGCAGGAGGAATTGCTGTCGACCCCGCAAAGATCAAGACCGTTGAAGAATGGAAAGCCCCAACCACTCAGACGGAAGTCCGTGCATTTCTTGGATTAGCAGGATATTACCGCAGATTTGTTGAAGGATTTTCGAGCATAGCAAGACCAATGACTCAACTGTTGAAGAAAGACAAGAAGTTTGAATGGACGGAGAAATGTGAAGAAAGCTTTCAGGAGCTCAAGAGCAGATTAACCTCAGCCCCAATACTGATCATGTCTGACATTACCAAGCCATTTGACGTCTATTGTGATGCCTCCAAGATTGGTCTTGGATGTGTGTTGATGCAAGAAGGCAAGGTGATATCATATCTGTCTAGGCAACTGAAGCAACATGAGCAGAATTATCCAACCCATGACTTAGAGCTTGCAGCAGTAGTTTTAGCCCTGAAAGTTTGGCGTCATTACCTCATGGGTAATCGATGCGAGATCTATTCGGATCACAAGAGCCTGAAGTACATTTTCACACAGAAGGAGCTGAATATGGGGCAAAGAAGATGGATAGAGTTAATCAAGGATTATGATATGGAAATTCACTACCACCCCGGCAAGGCCAATGTGGTAGCGGATGCCCTGAGTAGACTGCCGTGTCAATTGAACTCCATGATTGCAGAAGAGCAACCTAGTTTGTATCAAGAATTTGAGCAGTTTAGACTGGAGCTAGTTAGTGAAGGATTTCTTGCAAGCATAGCACTCCAGCCTACCTTGATGAGTCAGATAAAGGAAGCACAAAAAGGAAACGCTAGTATTGATGGAATCAAGAGCCAAATAACTGCCGGAAGAGCACCTGGATTTACCGAAGATGAACAAGGAGTTCTTTGGTACAACGGACGCCTATGTGTGCCAACAGATTCAGAGTTGAAACAAGTCATTTTGAAGGAAGCCCATGATACCCTTTACTCCATTCATCCCGGAGGAACCAAGATGTACCAAGATTTGAAGGAAAAATTTTGGTGGCATGGAATGAAGAGGGAGATCGGAAGTTACATAGCCAAGTGTGATATCTGTCAGAGAGTCAAAGCAGAACATCAGCGACCCGCAGGATTACTGCAGCCCTTACAGATCCCTGAATGGAAATGGGATTCTGTAGGAATGGATTTCATAACTGGATTGCCCAAATCAAGTAGAGGAAATGATTCTATTTGGGTAGTGGTTGATAGATTAACCAAGGTAGCCCATTTCATACCAGTCAAGACCACCTACCAAGGCCCTAAGCTAGCAGAGTTATATATCTCCAGAATAGTCAGTCTGCATGGAACACCAAAGTCAATTGTGTCAGATCGAGGATCTCAATTTACCTCAAGATTCTGGCAGAAGGTACATGAAGGACTAGGAACCCGGCTGAATTTCGGTCTGACTTATCACCCGCAGACTGATGGACAGACGGAAAGAGTCAACCAGATACTCGAAGATATGTTGAGAGCCTGTGTGCTATAATATGGATCTAAGTGGGAAGACTGTCTGCCTTATGCAGAATTCTCGTACAACAATAGTTATCAAGCCAGTTTGCAAATGGCCCCCTTTGAAGCCCTGTACGGAAGGAAGTGTCGTACCCCTCTGAACTGGTCGGAAGTCGGAGATAGTCAAATCTTTGGACCGGATATTCTCCGAGAAGCTGAAGAGAAGGTTCACAAGATCCGCGAATACCTCAAGACTGCCCAATCTAGACAGAAGAGTTATGCTGACAAGAGACGCCGAGAAATGACTTTCAATATCGGAGATTTTGTGTATCTCAAGGTATCACCCCTTAAAGGAATGCAGAGATTCCAACTTAGAGGAAAGCTTGCACCTAGATATGTTGGACCCTTCAAAGTTCTGAGTCGCCGAGGAGAAGTATCATATCAGCTGGAACTGCCGGAGGAAATGTCAGCTGTGCATGATGTGTTTCACATCTCGCTACTTCGGAAATGTTCAGAAGTTCCTGAGAAGACCGAGGTTTTCAAGAACATCGATCACAGATCGGTGGATATCAACAAGGACTTGACCTATCGCGAAGTACCTATTCGCATCCTGGAAGAAGCTTTCAGAACTACCCGCGCCAGGAGTATCAAGTTTCTGAAGATCCAGTGGAGCAATCATACCGAAGAAGAAGCCACTTGGGAGCGAGAAGATTACATGAGGACTGAATTCCCAGATCTCTTTAGTTCCTAGTTTTCTTTAAGATCTCGGGACGAGATCTTTTTTAAGGGGGAAGGGTTTGTAACATCCCAAAATTTCCAAGAAATGAATAATATGAGTTTCCAATATTCAAAAATGAGAACCAACAAAAACTTTTACTGAAAGGTGTGCTATGCATAGTGCTCATGCATAATGTATGTGACATGGCCATGATGATTGCTTGAGTGCTTATCAATGTGGCTAAAACCCTCAACCATGACCATAGGATCAAAGAAGGAGAAAGAACAAAGAAAAGAAAATAAAAATAATACCACATATGTGCTATGGCCATTTTTGAAAATCCTTAACCTAGGCCATATTGGTTTGTGTCAATGGTTTGGAAACTCTTTTAAACTCAAAAGAATCCCTTTTGCATCAAAGAAACCAAAATCAAATCAAAGAAAAATTCAAATCTTAATCACATGTGATAATGGTCATTTCTGACTTTTATATCATGACACCCACTTTTAGCCCCTGTATTAAGAGATTTTTAAACCAAACCACCCCAACTCTTTGCACCTCATCCAAGACCTCATCAAGGTGAACAACTTTGGTCAAGACCCCCCCTGCAAATTCTTTCTCACTTTCTTAATATCATCAAGCAAATTAGCAACATTCAAACAGATTCAAGATTATGCCACATTTGGATTTTTGCAAACCAACTTCATCTTGCACGCCACCACCACCATTGTGTGCCAAATAATATATAAATCAACTCCACCAAAAATCTTTGCAAAATTCAAAAATAAGTTTCTTTCGGCCATTTGGTCGAGCACCTTGCAGGCAGGGAATAGATTTGTGCCCATGCTGGATTGGAGGGTGGACCAAGTCCAGCCCTGACCACCTCTCGATCGCCCTGGAACCCTAGCACCTCCCTTGGCATCGGTGCATCACCTCTGCACCCTCTCCCATCTCCTGGCTCATCATGGCATGGCCATGCCGTGGTGACCATGTCACCCTCATGCCACCCCTCCTCTCCTCTCACTTCTGCAGTGCACCACCATGTCAGCAATCTTCCTCTCACTCCCCTGGACCCGTTGGACACAGCCCTAGCTCGAGCAGACGCCAGCAGCAGCCAGCACGCACGCGCCCAGTGACGCCCAGCATACGCCAGGACGCGCACGGGCACGCACCGGAGCGTGCCAGAGCATGACGTCGCCCCGCTGACCTAGGCCACCCCTAGCTCTCTCCGCGCGCCAGCAGCTCCCCCACGACACCAGGAGACGCCCAGACACTCCCATTGGCCCGCGGGAACGCTGTAGCCGACGCCACCGTCGATGACCTCCGCCGGTACCCGCGACAGACATGACGATCGCCTGCCCTCGTCACTGCGTGGTTTTCCCCGCAATCAAGCCCTGCGTGACCGCACTGCCACCACCAAACCGCCTGCGTCATCGCCCAGCACGCTGCGCCCCTGTAGACGCGTCGCCATGGATGACCTCACCGCAGCACCACGGCCTCGCCCCACCGCTATAAAAGGAGGCCTCCCCTCTCTCAAATCTTCACACCACCAGCATCCCCTCCCCTCAGAACCTCTCCTCGACCATCTCCACCGCCACATTAGCCACCGTCGCCCTCCAATTTCACCACCGGAGCCCGTGGAGCCGCCGCAGAAGGAGAAGATTGGCGCCACCTCCAGCGACGCCATCTGTACCAGGCGAACCGCCGTCCTCGATAACGTCGCTGCGCACCTCGCCGACGGTCACCGGAGCTCCGGTGAGCTCTCCGACCCCCTCCCTGCGCCGCCAGTACGCCCGCGTCTCGCCGTCGACGACGACGAGCGTGAACTGTTGGATCACGATCTAATCGTGCGTCCCAGAAAAGAACTTACCGTTTCGGCGTTTAAGTTACGCTGACAGGTGGAGCCCACCTTGTGAGGCAGCCCACTCGCGCTAGACGCGTAGCTGGGCCGGCCCAGTTCTTTTCGCCCCTTTGGCCCGTTTAGTCTTTCCCGCCAAGCCCACGAATTCAAACTTTGAATTTCAGTTTAATCCAAATTCAATACTGGTTCCAACTTCAAATTTAAATTCAGGAAGATCTACTGAACCAAATTTGGTAAACTTTATATATTTGGAAAGCTTATGAAATTCCCTAAACAACTACACTGGTCTCAACCCTAGCACCTTTGTAGAATTAATGTAGCAAAAATAACAAGGCAGGGACTTTTGCAAATTCAAACATTTATTAAAAATCAACCATAAGTGATTTTGAGTTGATTACAACTCTCATAAATCACATTTCACATACTCTACATGTTTATGTAAAAAGATCACATAGTTGTTTGTATGATCATGGGCTATAGCAAAATAATGGCTATGTGGCTATTTCTAGTCCATTTAAAATTATCCAAAAGTATTTCTTAAATAGTATGAGAGGTTCTCTCTCATTTAAATCATGGTCCTAAGCAATTCAATATGAAGTGTTGACTTTGGTCTATAGCATCTCATAGTGAATTACGTAGAGATATTTAAATGGTATGAGATGTAGTATCTCATTTAAATCAAATCCTCAAATAGATAAATATGAAGTGTTGATCTTGGTCAACATAAGTTCATACTTTATTAGTTAAGGAGATTAAACCCTAATAAATTTTTCAATGAGAGGAAATTATTTTCTCTTAAAAAGAAAACAAAGCCAACCACCATGTTAATGTGTTGTGATACTAGAATAGCTTGTGTGAACCATTTGTGTGTTAGTCTAGTACTTAAGATTTGTTTGGTGATGGTATGCCTCGTATCCGTTGATAGAAGCTAGTATCGAGGACTACCAGGAGGAGGAGGTCTTCTACGAGGAAGAAGAAGAAAACTTTGATCACTGTACCACTCAAGGCAAGCTATACTCTTGCAAGCTACCCTAATGCAAAGCTCTTCTAGGGCAAGGCACCATTTGCACCTCTATTTTATGTTTAAAGAGCCAAATCCCAAGTCTTTATTCTTGCAAGCTTTTACTTTATTTATCAAAGCTTCCTTTTATAGTTAACTTTGGTCTAAGTTTAGAGTATTACAAGAGTATCAAACTTAGCCTAGAGAACTACAAGTAGTTAGCACCCCTCATGATTAGTTGCTAGTGCTAAACTAAAATTGACTACTCTAGATTGGGAACTTGTGAAACAAATGACTTTGAAAACCTTGGAATGATGAGTCATTCTATTGAAAGATTTTGAAGGTCAATATGACTTGTGAATGACATGGTGATTTTGACAAAAACTGATGGTTGGGTTCGGATGCGATACCATTCCAATTTTTGAGTACCCCCACAATACCTGATTATGGGTAGGGCTTAACTGGAAGTTTATGTACTTTAGTATGGGTTCCCTCTAAACAAGCTTCATAGGGGTTATGCCGAGGCTGCCTCCGTGGAATGTGAAATGACGTGAAAATGAGGTGACTGTCCTACCCAAGCCTCGTGCGGTTCTGTGATAGCAGATGGTTATCACTGGGAGGCCAAACTCATGGGGGAGGTGCCTATACTAGGGTATGTAAGTGAAAGGTTATGGTTGATGATCCGCATACTGAGTATGATTATTCAGGGCTATCCCTGACGGAGGTATTCAAAAGTTGTGGCACAAGTGTACAACCTCTGCAGAGTGTAAACCTATTCGAATAGCCGCGTCCGCGGTCATGGACAGTTGGAAAGGCCATGCTGTTCCGTCATCAGAACTTTTCAAAATGTGAAAGGTGACTTTGACTTGAATCACAATAGAGTTGTGGGAATGACACTAATGTTCCCACTTTAGTTAAGTTAGGCAAATAAAGAGTCTTTCATGACTAAGTGCTTATGAAATAAAACTGGCTTTATGCAAATAAACCTAGAGCTTAGAACTCCCTTACCATTGTTGATAGTGCTTACACTAGTATTAGTTTGCGAGTACTTTAAAGTACTCATGGCTTTGTCCCTGGCTATTCAAATGGCCAGACTATGAAGAGGAACACTACTACCAGGAAGACGGACAGCAGGACGTCTACGATAACTAGGACTACTCCTGACGTCAACAGTTGCCTGTGGAACAGATGGACCGCTACTACGTTTCTTTCGCTGTGTGTTTTGTAATTGATCATTAGATCAACTCTTGTTGTATTAAGACTAGATCATGTGATCCTGTGATGTAAGACTATTATGGTTTGTAATGAATGATGTTCTGTGATATCAATCTATTATGTCTCGCAAAAACAATATTCCTGGGATTGCGATGTATGGCATAATAGGCATCTGGACTTAAAAATCCGGGTGTTGACAGTTACCCTATGAAAGTGGCATCTTTTACAGCGGAGGAGAAGCCATTTTTCCGGCTGAAGTGGCATTCCTTGAATATATCTAGAGGAGTGGGTTCTTTACCTTTGTACTTGTCTCCCTGAAATCAAACACATACATCAAGCTAGCTTACAGGTTCTATGGGGATCTGGTCACAAAGTTTCATATAATTCTGGTTTCTCATGTGGATAACTATCAGGAGTGGTGCACTGCAAAGCATCAAGCCTGTAGACATAACATACATATTTGCAGGGAAGCAATGATGCGAACGAAAGTTTATACAAATAGGTACCGATTAAAACAGGAGTTAGTTCAATGGAAACATGTACATCACAGTATTAAACCAAGAACTCGATACAATAACACAGAACGGTCATATAAATGAGCACATGCACTGAGCGAAATAAAAATCAAAATGGCCACCAAAACTATAAACATCCATCACTTCTTACGAAATTTTGCAAGTGCACTTCGTAGCTTCGTGACCCAGTTGATTGATGGTATTGAACCTTAGAACGATTTTTTTGTTGGCAGCACATATCTTCTGCAGGAATTGTAGAATTAGTAACTGTGTACATTACAATGTAAAAGGCAAAAACTTTGAGTTCAGAAAGGAATTGACCACCGTTTTGGGATGCGTCCAGTGGCCTACTAGCACCTTCCACTCATCGTTATTCATCGATAGAACTGGACTTTCTTTTGGCACGTCATTTGGATCTATGTCAAAGTACTTCTTTTTAAGGAGGTACCGACATTGCTGAAGGCCTTTCTGAAGAAGGTTTGTACAACGCTTTTTCACTGGTGAAAATTTTATTTCCATCTTACCACTTTCCTAGTGACATGAAAGAGCATGGATAAACGAATGATAGACTCCCAAAATTAGCAGCTTCAAATAAAGATTACAGGTGGTGCAAAGGCCGTACTTACCGCAACTTTACTGTAATAGTTACAGAGAAGCCCAGCGTCCCCCTTGTACTTACTCTAATGCGAACGAACAGGCACAAATTTCCTCACTGCCTTGTTGCATTCAGTCGCAATGTTTGCAGCAATTTGAGCTGACACGTGCCTGGTCCTCCCTTTTGGAATGACGGCAATAAGTGTGGCATCCGGAGATTTCAACAACCTGCTAGGTCCTTTTCCCACTCTCTCTACAATTTCCAGAACATCATCTCCTTCGACATCTGGATCAACATATAAAATACCACTATTTAGTATATCACAGTATAAAGGTCTTACTCCTGGAGGAAACAGACAAAGAAATACATGAAACATGCCTTCAGCCACATTTTCAACCTGAGTAGAACTACCAGAGACTTCAATATCCATAAGGATATGTGCAGTAGGATCATTAACTGTGCTACAGCCTAGAAAGAAGAAGTCAGCAAAAATGCCATCGTGCAGATAACCAAAATGCAAGTAAGCAATTTGTATTAGAACTTACCTGGAGCAAAAGAGTGTTCTGGACGCAAGGATCTGCATAGCGTTGAGCTAAGATCCGTTTTTTGTCGTTTATATTTTGGCGAGGCACTTCCAGAACTACTTGTTTCACATTCAACATGTGTTCCCACTGATAATTCTCTGCTGGGACTCGTGCTGGGACAAGTGGAAGCTGGCAGGCCAGGAGATAATCTTTCCATTCCTAGCTGGATTGCTGTTGCATCTGAAGGCGTTTGGTCAGCCCTCTGATTCTTCCTGGCAGACGTTTCTCCATCCCCTTGTAAGAAGCACGATATGGATTGATCAACCAAGTATAACAACATATATGATAAGGCAAGACATAATGGACGAACGAGAACCTTAGCTTTAAATGTAGCGGGTAAGGTCTTAAGCTTCTCGTGAAATAAGGGTTCAAAATATATATCTCCTTCGTGGGGCGGAGACAGGCTGGTACAACTGAAAGCCGGCAGACCAGAAGATCTGTTCATTCTTGGCTGGATCATGGTTCCATCTGAAGGCATCCGTTTATCCCTCTCATTGTTCCTAGCAGTAGGATTCTCCGTCCACTTGTAAGAAACACAATAGGGATTGGTCAAGCAAGCATTACAAAAATTAATTTGCATTTGCAATCAACCAACATATATGATTGGTAGGACAGGATGGACGAACTAGCACCTTAGTTTTTAAGATAGCGGTGCAATTCTGATGATTCTCGTGAGCTAAGGGTTCAAGATAAGTATATTCTTCGTGCGGCAGCGACGGGATGGTACAACTGGCAGCTGGCAGGCCAGGAGATGATCTGTCCATTCTTGGCTGGATCATGGTTCCATCTGAAGGCATCCGTTTATCCCTCTCATTGTTGCTCGCAGTAGGATTCTCCGTCCCCTTGTAAGAAACAGAATAGGGATTGGACAAGGAATCATTACAAAATTAATTTGCATTTGCAATCAAGCAACATATATATGATAGGTAGGACAGAATGGACGAACTAGCACCTTAGTTCTTACGATAGCGGTGATGGTCTGATGCTTCTCGTGAGCTAAGGGTTCGAGATACGTATATCCTTCGTGCGGCAGAGACGAACTGCTGCAACTGGCAGCTGGCAGGCCAGGAGACTGGATCATGGTTCCATCTGGAGGCATCCGCTTAGCGGCCCTCTCGTTGTTGATGGCAGTACGTTTCTCCGTATCCTTGTAAGAAACACAATACGGATTGATCAAAACAAGCATGGCAACAATTAATTTGCGTATTCAATCAAACAACATATATGATACATCAGAGCTGAAAGGACGAATTAGCACCTTAGCTTTTAAGACAGCAGGTGAGGTCTGAAGATTCTTCTCAGGTAATAAGGGTTCCAGATATGTATCGCCTCGGTGTGCCTTGGATGCCGATATTGTCTTGATGTGCTTAGATGCTTTGTCTACTTCCTTACCACTATTTTTCTGGGAATGTTGGGGTGCAAGAAACATTTCTACATGAGAAGTCGTCAGTTGGGTACCATTACGTACCATTTCAAGGAAAACCTGATTATTCGGTCTCATTGGAGGATTTCTTTTAGCTGCATTTAAGATAACGAGCACAAACATAAGATGTATATTAATTATGTAGGATGTGTGCGTGCTGGTGTGAGTGATGGACAGAAAAATGAAATCAAAAAGATACACTGGTGTTGGAACCACAAACCAGGAACCAGTGAAATCAAGGGACATCCACATGCTAGTTCTTTCAGAGAAAGAAAATGATAGATATCCCCATTATAAACTCAATAGTTTGCACAATACAAAAATGACTAAATTAAAAAGATTGCTTGGAGCGATGACTCTAGCATATACGGCAGGAGGGAATACCTCTACTCATAACAGCAGACTGAGACGACGCTCCTCGTACATAATCCAGCCAAATGTAACAAACTACATCAACCTGCACGTAGGCAGACACGGAACCAGCTAGAACAACTAACTAACTTCTCGCAACTTCTATACGAGCAGGCAGTTGAAACCCCATCAGCTAGTCCATGGCAAATCGACCAAACAATCATGTGCATATAGAGAATACAGAAATAACTCGGCTTGTACAATAGTATACCCAATGCAGGACCGTTGGTCTGCATTATTGCTAGCGCAACGAAGACGGTATGCTTGCGGAATAGCGCTTGAACTGCACCGGCGGGCGGACGCGGCGCGGCAGACGATTTGGGCGAGACGTTGTCTATGTGGCTAGGGAGGATGGACGGCACACGTGTGACTATAGCGTGGCAACGGCGTGGAAGATGGGGGGTGGGGGTGGTGGATCTGGCCGGAGAGGCGGAGCAAGTTCTAGGGTTCCTCCAATTGGGGAAAAATAGCTCGGGGTAAGGCTCGGCTGGCTGCAGGCGTGCAGCTGTGTGTGTGGGTTATCCTGAAATAAGGTAACAATACTAGAATACCCTTGTTGTCATAACATGTCATAAATAAAATTTCGCCAGATTCATGCTTAGAAGGGACATTTCAATCGCTTCAAATTTCCCAGAATGGGGGCCAACTTTTTGGACATTTTAGACACACAAGGGCCCCCAGTTCTGATACGTGGGTCCTTGCATGTCAGCGACCTAAACTTGGGCTGCAAATGGGCCTGTACCAAAAGGTCGTTGCACGATCTATTCTAAATAAAACAACCACTACTTCACAGAAGAAAAAGTACTATTACGTTTGAGCACTTGGAAAAAAATCATGTGAGAATTGTGCCAATTTCAATGCTTTCATGTGTAGTTGCCACCAAACAAATGCATGACGATCCAAATCTATCTATTATATATTAACAATACATTACGGGTTAACCAGAAATTAGAGAATTAGCTAGAAAATCCCACAAAAAACAGAAACATCCGTCCATCAATTAATTAGATGAGTAAATCACGACCATCAATGAGTATTCACGTTAGACATGGAGTTAATTACCCACGTTTGCCATAAATTATTTCCCGTACCCCTTCGATCTATTTTTAGGTCAATAGAAGCTGAAGTAAAGAAAAAAAAATCATTGAGGCTGCTGGCTCCCCAACCTCTCGCCGCCACCAAGAACGCCCCTAGGTGTGTGCACTGGAGTTCAGCCCAATGATTCAACTTGATCGATCCAGTTGGCCCTCGTCCCTATCTTCCCCCGCGTCGTCGTTATGTGCATGGGTTCTCATCTTTCATGACCTCAATCATCATAGGGAAATCCACACCGGGCGATAGCGGACAACGTACAAGGTAACCAAGCAGATTGCATGTTTTTCTGGCGGCCGGTGCCTCCCAATGGATCACCACTGCCCAGCAGCTAATTGAGGTTTGAGTCCTTTCTATTAGTCTTACTTAAAACAATTTATGACCTAGGTGTGTGTTGCGATCTTTTTATTCTATGGCTTGCACTTAGATGAACCATAAAATTTGGTGGAGATTTCTAATGGTTTCAGTAAGACCTGACATCAGGATAAAACCAGTGCAGACGTATGCAATGCCACTTCATCCGCACCGTAAGATTTGCCGTTTGCTGAAGAGGCCGCGATGATTCTCCAGACATTGACGGTGCATTCGCGAAGTGTGCCTTGTCGGCAACGTCCGCGAGTCTATGCCATCATCACGGGAAGATTAAACCTGCTGGTCCTGATGAGCTCGTGGAGAAGCTTGGACTCTCGGTTCAGTTATTCGATTCGGCGCGAGCTAGGTGCGCCCATCGTGGAATCCAACACCTGGTCGGAGATGCAGGCACGATATGGTGCCAGAAAGTAGCAAATCCTTGCTCACGACTTGCAGGTTATGTGGGTGCAGCATACGCTTGGGGACGCCGGGACAGCTGCCGACACTAGCAGCGCGTCGTTGTGTACTCGCGGTCAGCAGGGAGACACCATAATTACACTCTCGGTTGGTCAGATGCGGTGCAGACTGTCCGCGGATGGTTCGTATGGATCCTCACCTGGGTGGCCAGACTACCATCGGTTTCATAAGTTGCAGTGTGCGTCACTCTCAAACGGGAGATGATCAGAAGATAATGGCAGCATACAAGCAGGAGAGGAAGCTGAAGTTACACTAAATAAGAATATATGCATGAGAGATGTACGTGTAGTTATACTTCTAGATACAATGCTTTGGCGGGAGGATATTGATGTCTATCGCATGTATGCATGATGATGGTTATTCCCTTTGTCAAGTTTTTTTTAAAGCGTCAACGGTGGGCAAAAATCCCATATGAAATTTTCATTCATCAAGAACAGGGAACAAAGGGTGCAGTACAGAGTACATGCATTACAGTACACGGCCACGACACATACCCAGAGTACATCAAGGAGGAGAGATAAGCTAGCGAGTTCAGATCGTCGCAAACACGGGCACACAAAGCGTCAGCACCATGATGCAGGATCTTTGATGGGAGACGGTGAAGCTAGAGGGCCCAATGCGTGCTGATAATGGATGAAAGCTGGCGCAGAGACGACGACGCTCCGTCGATAACTCAACGGTTCTCCCTTTGAAAGTTGGCATGCCTGTGAATTCTCATGTTAAATAGCATGAGCTTTTGCCTGGTGATTAAGTAATAGTTTACTAATGTTTACAGCTGCAGGATGATGCTGAATTGAACACTCGCAAGCTGTTGTCCTTGGTTTCTCCTCGCATCAAGCCTCCGAAGCAGCAGATCGATGAACAAAAGCGCCGAGACGAGTAAGGTTCCTGTTGATAGTTCGTTTGCTTTTCTTGACATACTATGTAACCCAAACTTTCTCAGCTAGCACACTGGGAATCTTATATATAATATTTCTTTATGTGAACCGTTAATTAACAATAGCATAATCTATTTTTGAGAAAAAAGATCATTCTTAGTAGAATTTTGACGACAAATGGAATATATTTGTTTCTCGACAATACGTATTGCAAAGACCTTTATAATAAGTTCATATAAATTCTTAGGATGAACATATAGCTATTTTTCCATGGCTTGGGCAGGCTGATTAACTATGTTTCCATTTGTGCTGCATATACTTTAGGCAAAAAAGAATAGTCATTAATTCTTATGTACTCATCTCTCAAAACTGTAAGCATGGAAACTTAATCATTTCGGTATTTTGAGTTTCTCAAGCAAAAAAATAAGTGCATTGTTCACAAACTAATGATGATTGAGTCTGGCAAAGATATTAGTCATTATGCATCATTACTCATATGAGGACATGATCTATTTGGTTTAGCCCACGGTCCAAACTACAACAAATTTAGTAAATGAAGGCATGTTAGACCTGAAAGTAAAATTGCAGTTTTATACATGGTAAATAAGATCAACAATTGGTCCAATATGATATGGAGATGCAAATTATTTTGAAGAATCTTACATCTATATATGGTACAACGTTCAGCGACAATGCCCTTCTCTGCATTCTAATTGAACGCCCCGAGGTCATGATTATTCAAAAATTTATCATGGTAAAGAAACATCAAAACTCAGTTCCAGAAGTTTTCATGGATATTTGTTTCATTGCACAAATAATTTGCCGAATTAAAAAAGAGTGGTTATGTGATTTCATTTACTAATATTTTGGTTGCCCACTTTTCAATGACACATAAATTTGCATTTTTTTCCTTCAATCTGCTACTAAACGTGTTTTTTAACATGCAAATAATAATAAAATAACATTTTCTATTTAGATACAGACGAAAACTAAATAAATTCCATGAACTTTCAGTGGTTATGTATTCCACCAAAATCATGTTCCATATAATATGTTGGCATTCATGCAACGAAAGTAAGTACAACATGTTGTAGATTGTGATAAAACACCACATGCGTCATGTTAAAACACAAACCAAACACATATATGATTCTCTCTGATGTGTATATTTTCCTCACCAAGCTCACATTTTCATGATTATGTAAACAAACATAAAATAATTTAGAAAGAAAATATATACAGATGGTTGGAAACATAGACTGGACGGCTAATCCAATGTACCGTAGAAGTAAATCGACCAACATTAAAAAAGAGAGTATGTAATAGCTATGCACATAAAGACACATGTTTCAATTTTTATTTCTGTTTGAACTATGTTTCCTTACACTTCATTATGAAAAGTAACTGACCAAAATTTAGAAAGAAAATGATGATTTTCTTTGAGATATGAAAAATATATTAGAAGTTTGTAGGTCATTATAAGTCATTTTTCACTCACAAATTCTTTGTAAACATAATTAAAGATGTCGCCTGCTACAAGTCTTATAAATTGAGTCAAACTCAAAATTTAAAAGTTTTGACCAAATACCTATATTAAACTTCACGTGTGTTTGCATGCCTGGTGATTAATTTATACTATCACCGTCCGGATAAATAAAGCTTATCAATTTAGTCAGAAGTCAAAAATGATAAAGTTTAATCAAACATAAGAACAAAATTTAAAAATATATAACATGAATCAAATACATTATGTAAATATATTTGCCGTGAATCTACTACTCCCTCCTATTCATAATAAGTATGGGCGACTTTATAATAAAGTTATACTACACTTATTATAGATCACATGGAATAATATTGATTTGCTATGCATTAGTTTGCAGTTGGAATCATATCCAGTGTCGCCGACTTTGTACTAAAGTTGTACTAAATCAATGACACTTATAATAGATCACAGGGAATAATATTGATTCAGTATCATACATGTTCATAATTTTGTCTATAATATTGGTCAAACTTAGAAGATATTGACTTTTGATTAAATTAATAGATCTTATTTTCATCGAAAGCTTGGGGAGTAGTTTACTAATGTATGTGCAAGCAGGATGATGCAGAGTTTATTTTCTCCCCGCACCAAGGCTTGGCAACGGTGGATCGATGAGCGAAAGTGCTGACACCAGTAAGGTTCCTGCTGATAATTCGTTTGATTTTCTCAAAATTTGACCAAATACATACATTGCACTTCATGCGTGTTTGCATGCCTGGTGATTAAGTTATATTATCACCGTCGGATAAATAAAGCTTATAAATTTAGACAATAGTTAAAACTTACAAAGTTTGATCAAATATAAGAAGAAAATATAAACATATATAACATGAATCAAATACATTATGAATATATATTTGTGGTGTATCTACTGCTTGCTCCGATTCATGATAAGTGTCGGTGACTATTTTGCTAAGTTTTACTGAATCACTGATTTATTATAGATCGGAGGGAATAATATTGATTTGATATCATAAATGTCTATATTTTTCTCTATAATATTGGTTAAATTTAGAAGATGTTGAATTCTGACTAAATTTATAGATGTTATTTCCATTGGAAAGAGAGAGTAGTTTACTAATGTATGTGCATGCAGGATGATGTTGAGTTTAGTTTCTACCCGCATCAAGGCTTTGCAACAGGTAATGCATGAGGGACAGCGCTGACACCAGTAAGGTTCCTGCTGATAATTCGTTTGATTTTCTCTTGATACTTTGAAACCTAGATTTTCTTAGCGATCTACTTTTAGTCATTTTCCAGAACACCATATGAATGCAGATAGTGATAGCTCAAGATGCTAGAGTGAGTTCAGCATGGCTGGTGTCAACGAAATAAATGTAGATGCATTTCTATAAATTGTCGAGTACCTAACTTAGAGGTATTTGTATGCTGAATGAGAAGTTCTACAAAACCCACTATCAAGAAGATACTTAGTAACCATTTTGTTTACATATGCTACATTGTTTTAGTAGTCTTTTTTCAAAGAGATATTATATTATATATACTTGCCCGTCACGGCAGCAAAACCATCTGATGTTAACACTTGCCAGCTACTCTTTGATAGAGTAGCTGATAAGCTATTCAAGCCAATATGTTATAACCGTCAGCTGTCACACACAAACACAAACACACCAATAATTAGTAATGTTATTTGCGAGAAGGGGAGCAGTCACAATGCATTCTTCTTTTTGACTCTCAGCATGTACAAATGTACTTGCACATAGATTCTTATTCGAGCCAGTTTTACCATCCCATAAGTCAAGAAGCGAGAGTTATTTCAGGGATTTTTTTATCGGTAGTTAGGAAAGATAAATAAAATATAGATCTTATTTGCTCCATCTGTACATGTCCACTTCAGTATCCAGGAACAAACAGAAATAGCTTCCTGTAAGTGGCAATGAAGACTAAAGACACACACAAAAAGTAAGTTGTTTTTAGAAGACAATGTCAATTCATATTTTTGTCTCTCAGCATGTCCTCATCCTTTCACACAGATTCTTCTTTGATCCAGATGTTACCTTCCATGTGCAAAGGCCTTCTGCTAGATCTGATAGTTATTCAGCTACGTGTGTTCTTCATTTAGAACATAGATGAAGTAAGAAAATGCAGGCCAGAAAAGGCTAAATTTGTTTGCCTGCCCAATTAAAACATGTCAATGTGTAATTTCTTTGGAACATGGAAGAGATTTGACCTTCCTTAAGTTGTTTTGTGTTGACGATTCAAATATGAAATGTGTATTACACATTTTAAGTGGTTAAGAAAAGTCATTTCATAAATAATTGTATTTTCAAATATTATAGACAACATATATTATTATAATAAACATATGTAATCATCAATTTCTTTTTCCAACGAATAAATATCAAACCATGAATTCATTTTTCAGCCATTTTTGGCATAATAAAAGTGAGCAATTTTCTCTAGGTTCATGTAAGTCATGCCTATGTGACAATTACGCGAACGCAAAGCAAAACTGACGTAAATATTAACGGATACATGGCATGGCCATTGATAGTTGAGCAAAGAATGTGGCAACTAAAAAAATTCATTTGGAAAAATTCATTAAACACTAGGTTTGGTAGTTTTAGTAACTATATTACATTACTTTTATAAAGTTACAAGTATAGAATATTATACAAAAATATTAACAATTACAAATGTTGCTTCTGCCGTGTTATTATGATCGAAATTTTGATAAATTATAGTAAATCTTGACTGGTAAAAAAATATATGCACTTGGAAACAAATTACAGTAAAAAAACTATTACGTATGAGCACTTGGAAAAAAGCATGTGAAAATTGCGCCAATTCAATGCTTTCATGTGTGTAGTTGCCACCAAACAAATGCCTTTTAAGTAGTTCCATTGATATCGTTTATTCGATTTTGATCGAAAAGGTTCTCGAAAGATTTGTAAGACTTTGCTAAAGAGTGGATACCTTGAATCCCTTCACTGCCACTTGTTGGATTGAACTCATATAACGAAATGGTTAGTTTTGCTTCCAATCTCTAGTTCAATAAGATATAAGAAGAATAAAAGCAAAACTCCGGCTATTCATCGTAAATAAAAAGGTTATGTCCTAGCTGGTTTCATAGTAAACCGGCCACACCCACATGCAGGTGTTGGATCTATATCGTACGTGTGGTCAATAAAAGTACGCACCGTTAGATGCCGTTCCTCAGTTTCCTTTTGTACAGAAGTGCACGTACACGCAGGCCCTATGCAAAAAGGCTGGTGTGCCGAACATACGGTCCTATCCTATTACATTGTGACCTCCACTCTCTCTAGAGAGCTCCAATGTCAAAATTTCTCGTACTCCGTGAGGAAACAGTCAAAGACACATGCACACACGCAAATATGAAATAAATGTCTCCAACCTACCACGCCATTTAATAGACGCCGCTCTACCCAAGAGACGGTTCCTATCAAGAATGGTGTAAAAAAGAAGCATAGCAGCCTCTAGCATGCTGAACAACAACTTAGCTAGTAAGAAATTGTCCGAAAAAAGTTTATTTTCACCTCGCGTATTCACATAGACAAATGTTTGACCAACTGAACACTAACTTTGTTCATAATTTAGGATGCACAACATACAAATTCCTACATGCAGTACAAAAAAAAGCAAAACAAGAAATTCTGGTATATATCTCAGTAAAACAAGTCTCTCGTGAACGGGTTAAAAGTACAATGGGAATTGTCAGGATGGTTACAGCTTTTCCTAGGAATAAAATAATATCCTCTTTTTGAAGATTTTTCATTTCCTCCTCCTGGTTCCCCCTGCATCTCCAATCGCATGATTATATATAGGGTGGGAGGGACGCTGAGAAGCTAAAAAAGCAATCGATATTTTGGGCGGTGTCACCGAAATATAACAGTCTGTCTTCTTCATATTCGTCTCCAGACCCATCCCCGGAATCTCCGTCCCCTCGATCGTTCCCCACCGAAAAAGTAAATTATTTGGTCAGGCGCCGACGTTCCGAGCAAGAAGACCGTGGAGACTATAATGCATTAACTTCGTTGATCTGGACGCCATACAAAGCCTAATTAAGACACAATAAATTTCACGAGTAAGTAGAAATATATATATGTAAATAATGATAAACGCATTAAGAATTAGACAGGCTGATACGACAAACGTACTTGGAGAAACAGCAAACAACTAGCTCGTTTGTAGTATAACTGCTGTCACACAAAATGGCACTGCCGGCACTCCAATACTGCCGTCAGCTACCCTTACCATGCATGGTGTGTCTTTTTTGGGCGGTGTTAGCGAAATATAAAATTCTCCCTTCTTAACCTCCATCCTTTCCATCTCTTCCGGTGTAAGAAGGGCAAGGAAGTCATCAGCCCTAAACCATAAACCCTAAACCCTAGTGCTTTCCTCGAAGAAGCTCACTGCAAAAAATTATAGGACATGAATTTAAATGGGTTCAAATTAAAAGCAATGGACAAAGATCGATATACATTGTCTCCCACTTACGCAAGCCTATACTGATACTGACTGCCCTTTCCAAGGGGAGGTCTGGCTTTTTCGTGCTGTGTCACCGAAATCTAATAACGTCACCAGATGTGGTATTTCGGTAACACTGCCCAAATCACTCTTAACTAAAAAGTGTTTTGGGCAGTGTACCAAAGCGTCACAATAGCGACGAGCTGGAGAAGATAATGGCCTGCTGTCCAATGCAAAACTACATATAGAAGGAAGAACTTATTAGTGGGTTGTAAGTAGGGCAAGGTAGATACTCCGTACAAACTGAGTAGTCCGTATAAAATAGAAAAAAAATATGGGACATGAATGTAAAAAGGTCGACAAGTTTAAATAGTTAATTACGAACAGACTAAATTTAAATGGGTTCAAATTAAAAGCAATGGACAAAGATCGATATACATTGTATCCCTCTTACCTAAGCCAAACATGTATGTCTTGGATAACTTGATGCGAACAAGGTGAGTTCCATAAAGCTCACTTCCCCAACCTAAATACATCGACAACACTTCATCAGAAAACCGATGGCATATCTAGCCTTTCTTGCATCCTTCTCGCTGCTGTAGGCAGGGCCGTAGTAAACATGTGGTATAAGTCATCAGGTTACCACTATGGATACTACTGACTGCCCTTTCCAAGGGGAGGTCTGGCTTTTTCGTGCTGTGTCACCGAAATCTAATAACGTCACCAGATGTGGCATTTCGGTAACACTGCCCAAATCACTCTTAAATAAAAAGTGTTTTGTGCAGTGTACCAAAGCGTCACAATGGCGATGAGCTGGAGAAGATAATGGCCTGCTGTCCAATGCAAACCTACATATAGAAGGAAGAACTTTTGAATTTTGAGGGAAGAAGGAAGAACTTATTAGTGGGTTGTACGTAGGGCTAGATACTCCGTACAAACTAAGTAGTCCGTACAAAATAGGAAAACTTCTCCAGAGATCAGCAACTCGTCGTATATAGGACAAATACGTAGTTACATACACGAAGAGTGAAATGATGGCAGCTAGTCAGCTACAAGTATCACTGTCTTTAATTAGATAGCACAAGGCAGAGGGGGAAGATGCCGTACAGTACTATATAGAGACTAATTATCTTCTACTAGTAACTTAGATCTTTCCCTAAAAAAAGTAACTAGATCTATAGCACGACGGCACTGGTAGCTCGAGGATCGGAGGAGATATACCTTTGTATCAACCAGAAGACATCGTGCGGTCCAGCCGGTTCACTGAAGGCACCACCGTCCGCGCCGAGGTCACACCTCCTCTCTGGGCAACGTCTTCCCCTCAGCGCCACGAACAAAGAGACCTGGCGGAAGACGATAGAGAGGCGGAGCCGCGCGCCGGCCGGGCCCACCGAGGACGGATGCGCTCAACACGAGCGCCCCGCCAGATCTATGGGAGGAATGTAAAGAGTACGCAGAGTCAGTTGCTCTCCCTCGCTCTCTCTCTCTCTCACTCTGTTCTTCTTCTTTGAGTACGCAGAGTCAGTTGCTCTCTCTTCCTCGTTCTGTCCTTATATAGTGTGCTCATATTGACCTGTAGTTCGGAGACAAATCTAACCATTCATTCGAGTCAATCCAACGGTTGACAATTAAGGAATTCATAGTGTGCAGTGTTTAGCGAATAGGACCTTTCGTTCAAATTACCGAATAAACAAAATCACTCAAAGGCCTGCAGGTGCCACGAGCGTGACCAAATTAAACGACCTTCTGACCTGGCTCAGCGACCACATGGTTCATACATGTACATCATACACGTTCATATATGTACACAAGAATTTTTTTGCTACCCTTTTTCTAAGTATATATATTGGGAATCGTACTCAGAATTTTATTAATCTTAAATAATATCTACTCATAAACCAAATACTCTGCTTCTGATGCACATATGTTTGATGCTATGTGAGAATAACCGAAGAGTGTAATCCTAATATTTTGTGGAATAATGCTTGTATTAATTATATGTGTTTGTACATCTTGTAAGATCAATTAATTAGCTAGAAATCATGATATTGAAAAGTAAAAAATATGCACGTGCATGCGTTTGTTATTACTGTGTCAAGGCTTCATAGCCAACGTATCCAAAACTCTTAACTAATGGAAAGGCCGGGCTAGGATTGGGATGCCATGGCTAGTTGAATCATATAGAAAGATAGTTTTGTTTGATTGTGCAAAGGTTTTTTCCATGAGGTATGACCTAAAGTTATATTCCTATAGTTGCACTACAAGATTACTATAGAATTGGTTCCTATATAGGATATGTTCCCATGGAATCAAAAAAACACTTCTTTGATTCAAATATAGGATAATTCGTAAGAGGGAACTCTACGTGTAGGGTTTAGATCCTATATATAGGAATTTTTCCTACACCCTAGTTATTTTATTACTAGAAACATATGTCCTATATATAGGAACTAGTTCTATAGGAATCTTGTAATGCAAATCATATAGGAATAATAGATTAGGTCTTACCCTCATGGAAAATATCCTTTGGCACAATCAAACACAACTCATCTTCCCATAGGATTCAACTAGCTAGATGACTTCATCTCAATCCTATGATTTTATTATTCCTATGATTTTTCTATCATATGAATCAAAGGAATGTACCAAAAAATCCTATAGGATCTAAATCCAACAACACAATTCCTAAGCAAATCAAATAAATAAAAAAAAAACCCTAACTTTTCCTATTCATACATGATTTTCCTATCCTATTATATGAAACCAAATTAAGGAGCCCTTTATTATACACTTCACAACAACACCTCATCTCACTCCAGCCGGGTGGCACCCGCTAGGTATGGAGGCGGGTTTGCGACCTCCATACCCGCCTCCGCCACCTCTCCATGCCACCTCACCTGCCTCCATACTCGCCGGTGGGTCCTAAATTAACTCCACCAGATCGACCCGCCCCGTGATGTGTACCCTTGAAGGTGTGAACACAGAAACACTACACAAATTTGTCAGCCATCATCGTCGGTGTGTAGACGGGACCGCTTCCACCATTCCAGGTGCCAGCTCCGACACATCATCCTGCGGCAAACCGGCGCGAGCTTGGCTTGCGCCCATGTTGCGCTAGGTCATCTCAGCTTGACCGGGAGGGGAGCACGCCGAGGTTCGAGGAAGCCAAAAGCATATATCTCCACATGTGCCATGTGACTGGATCTCAAGAGAGGAGATTGCATGCATGGTTGTCTAGATGTGTGGCGGTGGGGTGTCGGTTGTTGTGTTGTTGTCGCTCCCCTATCCACGACCTCGACAGGCTCGACCTCCATGCATGCATGGCGGCGGTCGCAGCCAGTGGGGAGCAGGTGAGGGGGATTGGGATATATAAGATCGATCAAGTAGCTAGGGTTTGGGGTCGGGGGGTCTCGGTCTCTCGGGTTGTGGGGGTTGACAGAGGCGGCACACGGTTGGGTCGCTGTGGGGCAAATGTGGTTAATTCGGGACTTGGCACGGACGCAAGGTGTGTGTGTGTGTGTTTTTGTGTGTGTGTGCGTGTGTGTGTGTGGTCATGTGTGTGGGTGTAACATCCCACGAGTAACACCCTAGATCCTTTTACCTTTCTTGCATTGTTTCATGTCATCATGTTGCATTCATGCATATCACCACCTTTTGGCTTTTATAAAATTGCTTTTGGTTTTGGCTTTGCTTTGTTTGTTTGTTGTTCTTCCTCTCTTCCTCTCTCTTGGTTCATCCCCTCCCTCTTGTGATGTTCCAAGAAAAGCTAACAAGCCTAAACCTATCCCTCTACTTGATCTATCTTTCAATAGGTCATGCCAAAATTTCTATTATGGTTGTTAAACCTACCTCTCTTATTCTATTTTATCAATGCTAATAAGGTGTTCTTGAGTTGGATCTATTCCTTCTCCTTTGGTTGAATTCATTAGGGTTTGCCAAATATTTGAATGTCAAATATTTTGTCTTCTCTTTATTCTCTATGTCCCAATCTTTTCTTTTCCTTCTTTTATTACTCCCAAGACTACCATAGTTTGGTATAAAAAAGGTTTGAGCCTTTCCCTGCTTTCAAATAAACCTAACACAGTTCAAAATTTCTTTCCTTCTCTTTTAAAATTTTCCTTAAGGAAAGGAGAGAGTTTTGTAGACATAGCAAACAGCAATCTGGAGCTTTGTTCCCTGGAGTTCAAGCAAAGGCCACGGCAGGCTTTTCCCAAACTCCACCCAGCTGCCCCCTTCCCCTCTCTTTCTCACCTTGGAAGCCCACCTGCCGGCCCAAGACCCTCTCTACCAAAGGGGTATGTCCTTCTTCTCCTCGTTACCTTTCCACGTCGGAAGATGCACTAAATCGAGCATGGCGAGAGCGCCTGGACGCCACGTACAGCAAACCCTCCATCCTCCAGCCTCCCCTCTTCCCTTTTAAGCTGCAGCTACCCCCTGGAGAAACCCTAGCTCAGCTTCTCCCTCCTCCAAACGGTGCCGCCACCTTCTCCTCCTCTCTACCAAAAACCCTACCGAGACAAGCTCTCCGCCGTCTACCTCCCGCCGCTGACGCCATGGCCACCATCGCGCCTACCTGAGCGTGGGAATCGGACCTCCATCCTCTCCTCTCCATCCTGGACGACGTCAAGGAAGCCAACTCCCGCAGCTGCTCAAGCCATCCTCAACATCAACGTCTACCCCCCCGGCCACCGTCTCCTCCTCCGTCGCCGGCGGCCCTCCACCTCTCCTTCAACACCCCCAGGGTGAGGACCACATCTCCCTCCTCCCTGCATGCCACAGCATCCTTGGATCGAGATAGAAACGAGAGAGAGAGCGAGATGGAGTCATTTTCGAAAAATAGAAAAGTTCCAGTTTTGTTGTTTCACGGTCTCGACTTTCGGCGTAGATCCTCGCCGGCACAGGTCACCCCAGCACAAGCTTCTGGTACCATTAGAAGCACAACAACATCCTCTATCTACTGGTTTTTGAATCATCCAAATCGGAGCAGTAACGGCGTCGCCATCTTCGTCCAAAGTCGGGTCCAGAAAACAGTTTATGTTCAGTTTTTAGTTCAGTTGTTCCTCACCGTGTCGCATTCCATTTTTTCCGACGAGTCACACCGACGTTGCACTCCTTATCAGCACGAACGAACCACTAGATACTCCCCACATCCAGCTACACCACGGTGGTTTTCTTTTCGCAAATAGATGCAGAGATTCGTCGCGGCCACGACTTTAAATTCCGTGCAGATTCGATGTCTACATGAACACCCGCTGTCCCGTTTTTTAGTTCGTAGTGTTCAACATTCCAGTTTTCAGAATATATGTCCCTGGATGCTTTTCAAACTATTTAAAAATGCTTTTATACTTCTCCAAATTCATCAAGTTTTATATCCAATTTGTTCAGAAAAACATGATCTAATCAACCATGAATTTTGTTTCAACTTTTGAACAACTAAAATTTGGTCACTTTTCAAATCTGAATTTAATTGCTAAATGTTGCATAATTCATATCTTTAATTCTATAAGTCCAATTTGACAAAGTTTTATATCTAAATGCATCAGCAAAACATGAGGATTTCAAATATCACATTGTCATGAATCATTGTCATCATCTCTGAATTACACCAACTAAAACTTGCAACTTGAACTAAATGTCATGTGAGGGTGCTTATCATTACATGTGGCTTGCAAAGCACCCCACTTAATTTTGCTATACATGAGATCTTGCACAAATCATCTTGCCATGTCATCATTCATCATATTGCGCATTGCATTTCCTTGTATTGATTTGTGCCTGTACTTTCCCTTGTATGTGCTATTTGGTTCTTCTCGAGTAGACACCGACGCAGAGCAGTACGAGCAGGAGTTCGAGTACCCCCAGGAGGATCGTGTCTGTGCTTCTACCTCTGAGCTGACAGGCGAGCCCACCTCCTTCACCTATTTTACAGTTTCATGCTCGTTGATCTATTGCTATCCCTATATTGCGATTCTGTTGTGTCACGTGTCCTATTCCACCTGTTACCCTATATGAGCCGTGTTACCCCTCCTTACCTATTTCCTGTTGTTTGTTGTATGCAAGCCTTGCGAGTCGTAGCGCGAGTTTAGGGTCTTGCTGTTATCTTGATATGTTGGGAAGTTGACACATGACACACCTTATGGATAATGTTGCTGATAATTTGTTACAACTAAAATTGCTAAGGGATAATAATAAATGCAGAGGCATCGGTGAGCCCCTTTGCGAAAGCATCGGATTTTTGTCTCGCTTGTGTCCCCTAGGACCCGAGTTCTTGTTATCTGTTCTAAGGCTGAGCGCACTAACCACTCGCGGGAGGTTTTATCGGGACCCCCCTTCACCCATTACCTTTTCTCAAGTCTGTTGAAAAGGGGGCCACAACCTTGGTTTTATTTGCCTATGCCATGTATGCCATGCTTTACTTACTGTTGCCTTCGGGTGTTTATATTATGTACTGTACCTTGCTAGACTACTTATCTAGTGCTTGGCCGTAAGTGCCCGCCTAGACGCCTACGCAACCCTGGGTCCGTGTCAACACCCGGATTTTTAAGTCCAGATGCCTATTATGCCATTCATCGCAATCCCAGGAATATTGTTTTTGCGAGACATAATAGATTGATATCACAGAACATCATTCATTACAACTCATAATTGTCTTACAACACAAAGGATCACATGATCCAGTCTCATTACAATAATAGTTGATCTACTGATCAATTACAAAACACATAGCGGAAGCGAGGTAGCGTAGTAGTAGTCCATCTATTCCACAGGCAACTGTTGACGTCAGGAGTGGTCCTAGTTGTCGTAGACGTCCTGCTGTCCATCTTCCTCGTACTGCTGTTCTCCTTCATAGTCTGGCCATTTGAATAGCCAGGGACACAGCCGTGAGTACTTTAAAGTACTCGCACACTAATACTAATGTAAGTACTACACAACTATAGTAAGGGGGTTCTAAGCTCTAGGTTCATTTGCATAAAGCCAGTTTTATTTCATAAGCACTTTAGTAATAAAAGACTCTTCATCTGCCTAACTAACTCAAGTGGGAACATTGGTGTCATTCCCACAACTCTGTTGTGATCAATTCACATTCACCTTTCAAGTTCAAAACACAAGTCACATGTCACATTTTTGAAGAAAAGATCTGATGATGGAACAGTATGGCCTTTCCAACCGTCCATAACCGTGGACACGGCTATTCGAATAGTTCTACACTCTGCAGAGGTCGCACACTTTTGCCACAACATTTGCAATAATCCGTCAGGGTTAACTGGCCCTGATTTATCACACTCCGTGTGCGGACTACCAACCATAACCTTTCACTTACATACCCTAGTATAGGCACCTCTCCCCATGAGCTTGGCCTCCCAGTGAAGACAAACCGTCAGCCTGGGAACTGCACAGGGCTTGGGCCGGACATTCACCTCATTTCACGTCATTTCTCATTTCTTTGTGGAGGCAGCCCTTGGCATAACCCCGATGACGCTTGTTTAGAGGGAACCCATACTAATGCACATAAATTTCTAGTTAAGCCTTTACCCATAATCCGGTATTGTGGGGGTACTCAAGAATTGGAATGGTATCGCATCCGAACCCAACCATCAGTTTTTGTCAAATTCACCCTGTCCTTCACAGGTCATATTCACCTTCAAAACTTTCAATAGAATGACTCGTCATTCTAAAGTTTTCAAAAATCCTTTCACAGTTCCCATCTAGAGTAGTCAATTTTATTTGTTGGCACTAGCAACTAGTCATGAGGGGTGCTAACTAAATTGTAGCTCTTTTTAGGCTAAGTTTGATGCTCTTGTACTAATCTATACTTAGACCAAAGTTAACTATAAAAGTAAGCTTTAATAAACAAAGCAAAAGCTTGTAAGGATAAAACTTGGGAAAAAAAAATGGATCCTGAAGCATAAAGTAATAGGTAAGGGTGCCTTGCTCTGGTAGAGCTTTGCACTTTGCAAGAATATTAGCTTGCCTTGGTTGGTGTACTGATCGAAGTGGTCTTCTTCTTCCTGGAAGTAGGTCTCCTCCTCCTGGTACTCCTCGGTACTAGCGTCTAAAAACAAATACGAGATACAATCACCCAACAAAGTTCGTGAGCTACACTAAGCACACACAATGGGTTCACACAACTATGCTAACAATCCACACTTACTAGCATGTGTGTTGACTTGGTTTTCTTTTTAAGAGAAAAATAATTTCCTCTCATTACATATGTAGATGATAGTGTCCATTTAGCTCTTTGAGGAAATAATTTCCTCTCATTGAATCTTCTTAAGATTTAATTTCCTCAAACAATCATGCATGAAATCATGTTGACTTAAGTCAACCATTCATCATCATTATTTGGGAAGATGACTTAAATGAGGTAGAATACCTCATACTATTTAACAATACTAATTATAATTTAATATCACCAAGTATTTTCATGTAAGAGCATTTAGACCAGGGTCACAACTTCATATGAAAGTACTTGGGACAAGATTTAAATGAAGCAAAACACTTCATAAGATTTTCATAATAGTTTTGGACAATATCACTTGACTAAACTTAGCCATATAGTCCTTTATTTAAACTAGGCCATGATCACTCAAAGTGACCACACCATATTTTTGCAGAAACAATTAGTGTAAGTGAAATGTGAGCTATGAGAGTTGAAATCAACCTAATATCACTTTTGGTTGATTTTTAATAATTATTTGAAGTTGTAAAAGTCTCTGACTTGTTATTTTTGTCACCTTTATTCTACAAAGAAATTCAAAGTGGGACCAGTGTGGTTGGATCAAGCATTTCATAAGCTTTCCAACAATATAAAATTCACCAAATTTGGTTGGGCCAATTTGAATCTATTCAATTTTTAAAACAGGGCCAGTATTGAAATTTAAATCCAACTGGAAATATAATTTGAATTTAAACGGGCCGGCGGGAAACTAAACGGGCTGATTTTATTTAAACAGGCAAAGGGCCAGCCCACCACGCATCCACGACGCGTGGGCTGCCTGACGGGTGGGCTCCACCCGTCAGCCTCTCTTCTAACGTGAATCGGTACGGGGGCGTGTGGTGCGTTGGATTAAAAGAGGATCGGACGGCTGAGGCGCGTCGTCTTCTCCGGCGAGAGGGGGCTTACTGGCGGCGAGGGTTTGGTGCTGGCGAGCTCTCCGGCGGTCGGCGAGGCAGGGCGTCGACGGTGTTCGAGGTTGTCGACGACGGCGGTTCCAGTGGTGGTCGTGGGAGCGGCGGTGGTGACCTGGAGCGTCTCCTCCTTCGAGCTACTGTGGCGGCGGTCTCCGATCAAATTGAGGCGGCGGAGGGTGTAATTGGCGACGGGAGGTGGTCAGGGAGGCTCAGGAGGAAGAGGGGAAGCGAATGGTGTGGAGAATGAGGCGCAGGGGTGGCTCTATTTATAGTTGCGCGAGGTGGCCGAAGGTGCTGGCAGGGTCGACCATGGCGCGGTGGTTCCGGTGCTTGAAGGGGCAAGGCGAGGATAGGGTGGTGTAGGCGACATCCAGGCGACGCTAGGGGGCATGCTGGCGAGGAAGGGGGTGGTCGGGTTCGTGCTGGCACGTGCGATGCCGTGCGGCACGGCGGCGGAGAAACGGTGACGATGTCGACGGCGACAGCATGCGCGGGGGCAAAGGAGCTTGTCTGGCGGGTTCACGGTGCTGCGGTGATGCTTAGGGAGAAGAGAGGGGGGGCCAGGGATGGTCGTGTGCAGCGAGGCGGCGCGTGGCCGTGGCGTGGCCGTGGGCGTGCCCACGCCGTGAACGGCATGGTCTGGGCCGTCCTGGGCGCGACGCGTGCCGTCACTGTGATGCCTTTCTCCGGTCCTGGCGGTTGCTAGCATGTGCAGGGGAGCAAGGGGGAGCAGAGGGGCAAGGTTACCAGAGCTGGAGAGGGGAGTAGCTAGGGTTGGCATGTCCATGAGGGACATGGCCGGCATGGCATTGCCATGGCCATGTTGGCCTAGTTCCTAGAGTTGCTATGCCCTGGCTGGGTTGAGAGGGGACCAGGGGACCAGGTGGAGGCAAGTGGTGACCAGAATTGGGCTAGGCACTATTTCAAATAGTGAAATTTGGATTTGGATTGATTTGCTCACCAAGTGTTTGTAAAAATGGCCGAATGAAATTTATTTTGAAAATTTTGAAAGATCTTTGGTGGACTTGATTTGGATCACAAAGGGCACACAATGGTGGTGGTGGGGTGCAAAATTGAGTTGGTTTGCAAAAATCCAAATTTGACCTAATCTAGAATCTGATTTGATGTCCAAACTTTGCTTGATGAGAATAAGAAAATAAGAAAGAATTTGCAGGGGTGGTTCTGAGCAAAGTTGTTCACCTTGATGTGGTCTTGGATGAGGTGCAAAGGTTTGACAAAGTTTAGTTTAGAAAACTCTTAATAAAGAGGCTCAAAGTGGGTAAGATGTTAAAAGTGTCACATATGACCATTATCATATGTGACTTGGTTTTCGATTTTCTCTTGATTTGATTTGGGTTTCTTTGGTTCAAAAAGTGTTATTAAGTGCTTAAAAACATTCTACAAGCAATGGCACCAGCCAAATTGGTCTAGATCAAAGCTTTGCAAAAATGGCCATAAGCACATGTGTGTGTTGAATTGCAATTTTTCTTATTTTTTTCCAATTTGATTCACTTGACCCAATTGGGCATGTGTGAGGATCTAGGTAGGGTTAGATTGAGTTTGATAAGAGTTTCAAACCATTTGGGGAAAGTGTGGGTGCATAGGTCAAGAATTGGGATTATGGCTAAGTGCCACATATGCCTCTATGCATATGTTTTATTTTATTTTTGTTTCTCACTTGGATTGTTGGTAAGTGCTTGGTTAGGTGTGTTGAGGTATTTCAAAACATCTACACAAGGTAGCCATGGCAAAGGTTATTGTTTTCCAAAATAGCCATAGGCTTACATATGCCTTTTTCTTATTTAAGATCGTTTCTTTTTATTTTGTTTTTCAAAGGATGGTGATAAGAGGGAGGAGGTTTAGGGTTTAGTGGGGTTTACCATGGTTCACCACCATTTAGAAAAGTAAGAAAGGTAGGGGTCAAGAGTTACACATTAGGGCTAAATGCCCACATATGTCTTTTTATTTTATTTTTGGTCTCTTCATATTTGATCCACTTTGGTTCTTGAGATGGTTAGGGTTTTAGGGTTTTGGAACTAGTTTCAAAGTAATAAACAAACAATCATGGAAATACACAAGTATTAGGTATGAGTACTATGCATAGCACTCTATGTGAGAAAAGTTTTTGTTGGTTCTCATTTTTGAAAAAGGGAAATTCATTTTCTCTTTGTTTTAAAATTTGGGATGTTACAGTCCGCTTCGGAGTACGGCCGAACTTCGTTACGGGTAGCTTAGTGGGGTGGCCCCCCTAGACTTTCTTGTTGAACTGGGAACGGTCATGTCGTGATATCTTTCCTTCGCCTGGTTGGAGGATAGAGCGTGCGTGTATGGGAACAGTAGTGCACCCCTGCAGGGTAAATCTTTTCGGAAAGCCGTGTCCGCGGTTATGGACGACTTGGAGCTGTTTAACTCGATCATAGAACAACTTACACCTAAGCTTGTCGCTAATAATTTGCTAATAATCTTCATAGTAAGTTAGCACTATTACAACGGATACTGAATAAAATTGGCAACCTTGTGAGTGCCTTGCCAGTACTTCTTTGCAAAGGGGGATCGCATTGGCTGGGTTTTGTTTGCAGAGTATAGAACTGCTAGCTCATGCGCTCTCTCACCTTCTCAGATAGACGAATGTTGTAGTGTGTCTCTATAAGTTAGTTCAAGCTTTGCTGCCGCTAAACCCCACCATATAGCCGGGCGAAGTTTATACCGCCCCCCAGCGAGCACAGCTGGTCTTGTCTCGCAAGTACGTGCCAATGGTACTTACCCACGTTTTTCTCTCTCTTTTTCCGGAAACCGCTGTTCGACAAACAGGTACGACAGATGTTGAGCAATACGCTGGAGGATACTTCGTCGAGTTCACGGACGACGACCTCGTCGGTTAGCAGGATCGCTCCTAGGCAGCAGCCTGTGGCTTGTTGGTTATGGACCCGTTTGGTTATTTATGGACTCTTAGTCCTATTTGGATCTTGTCTATACCCAGACTATTTGCTTCCGCTATGTATGATGTACTGATGGGACATGTGTCCTTTACGTGTCATTTGGATCTTGCTCATTAGAGCGTTGCTATATATACATTATTTCCATCTTTTGTGTCGTACATGGTTCTGCTATGATATGTAACTCTGTATTCCACCCTTGTAACCTGTGCACTATGTGTGTATGTTGAGAAGTGCACAGGAAGGTGAAGCACCCAAGCCTGAGAAACTAATCGTGAGCCTATGAGGTCGGTGTTTCGTGTATGGGCGTGTCGAGCTTTTGCTTGGCCTACCCATAAGCTTGGGAATGCGAGTCGACCTCACGGTCCCTTGTAGTGACCTCATACACCGAACCCCCTCATACCTGCGCACTCTTGGTTTTTCTACTATTGGGGCTTACAGACTTGGTATCAGAGCATGGACTGCCTTTAGGAGCCCTTGCAGCGGACGTGGTTGTGTCTAGAACTAATAATTTTGGTAGCTATATAGGAAAATCTTATGCGTGAGAGTAGGAATTCCTTTTATTTCTTACCCCACCCACCCTCCCTCTGGTAAGGAAGTGCAATGGTTTTACTCTGTTCTTACCTGTTTCACCTAGGTTTGGACGTGTTCGGGGAAACCGTAGTGCCATAGGGAAAAATTGTTTTTCAAAATTTCTGTACTATGGTTGCTTCAATATCATCTGTTATCTCCACATATATTCTGTTCCTTTGCAAATGTTGGTATTTTCATACTAGCATGTTTCTCTCCGTTGTTTCGATGCCATCTCGACCACTTCTTTGTTCCGGCGCCTATTTTCGATCAAGCTTCATTCTTTTACGATGTTGTTTTCTTCCACCAAGTTCTTGTTCATCTTGTTCTTTTTCTAATAGGCATAACTTGGGACATGTTGACACTTGCTATTGCAAAAACTTCTGTATAGCTGCACTTCATAAACCTCGCAAGGTATCTTTGTGAAGTATTATTGCTGCTATCGTTCTAATCTTTTACATGTTATGGCTACCTGTCGTGTACTTGAATTCTTGTACCTTGAAGATATCTTGTCATATTCATGTTTCCTCTGAAGTTCTCGTTAGCACTAATATTGGGTTTTGTTAAATTCGATAAATGTGTTGATCTTGTTGTTCCGGCGCAACCCACCTACGTGTCTCGTCCGAAGGTTTTGTTTCCCGCCCTCCCACCCCTCTTTCTGTTCCACGTAGATCTCAAGTTCAGCAAAAGTTCTGTTTTAGCTCTACAAGACAAATGGTTCCTCGTCCTTCCTATCAACCCTTTTTTTTCAGCTACAGTTCTGTTTGATACCGGAGCGTCACATTCTTTCATCTCTCAAAGTTTCGCGCATGCATGAGTTTGTTGTGTTTTCGTTGCCGTCTAATCTCGTGGTTCTCTCTCCCGGTGGACAAATATTATCTTCGAAGATCAGTCTTGACAATCAATCAAAGTTTGAACTTTTTGTTCGAGGTTTTCCTCTTTCTTCTTCTCAGTTCCGGCTTTGATGTCATTCCGGCATGGATTGGTTGAAGGCCAACAAAGCTGTCATTGATTGCGCCGAGCATTCAGTTTCTCTTCCTACTTCGACAGGCCACTTGACCTACACACCTTCACAGACACCTTCCGTTCAGCTCATTGCTTTGAATCCTAGCTCTCTTCCTGAGCTTGAAGCTATACCGGTGGTTTGCGACTTTCCTGATGTCTTTCCTGAAGAACTCGCAGGTATGCCACCTGACAGGGCTGTTGAGTTCGTCATCGAACTAGAACCTGGAACAGCTCCTATCTCAAAGCGGCCATACAAAATGGGTCCAAATGAGTTGGCTGAACTCAAGAAGCAGCTTGATGAGTTGCAAAAACTTGGTTTCATTCAGCCAAGCACTTCTCCTTGGGGATGTCCTACCATCTTCATCAAGAAAAAGGATAAAACTGATCGATTGGTGGTCGACTACCGCCCTCTCAATGATAAAACGATCAAGAATACATATCCTCTTCCTCGCATCAATGAGCTCTTTAATCAGCTTGCGGGTGCAACTGTGTTCTCTAAGATGGATTTGAGAAGCGGTTATCACCAAATCAAAATCCGCAAAGAGGATGTACCCAAGACAGCCTTCAAAACTCGGTATGGCCTCTACGAATACACCGTCATGTCTTTCGGCCTCACAAATGCTCTTGCCACTTTCTCTCGTCTGATGAACTACATTTTCATGGAGTATTTAGACAAGTTTGTGGTAGTCTATCTCGATGATATCCTTTTCTACTCCAAGTCCAATGAGGAGCATGAAGAGCACCTTCGCCTCATTCTTATGAAGCTTCGTGAACATCGTCTTTATGCCAAGTTCTCCAAATGTGAATTCTGGCTTCCTCAAGTCGTGTATCTTGGCCATGTCATTTCTGGAAAAGGCATCGCTGTCAATCCTGAAACCGTCAAGGCAATCGTTGAATGGCTTCCTCCGAAGAATGTCAAGCAAGTGAGAAGTTTCCTCGGTTTGTCAAGTTACTGCCGCCGCTTCCTTGAGAATTTCTCCAAGATCGCCAAGCCTCTTACAGATCTTCTCAAGAAAGACAAGAAGTTTCTTTAGTCTCCTCAATGCCAAGAAAGTTTTGACCTCCTCAAACAGCAGCTCACTTCGACACCAGTTCTTGTTCTACCAGATACTTCCAAACCTTTCTAGATCTTCTGTGATGCCTCTCTTCATGGTCTAGGTGCTATCCTCATGCAAGAACATCAAGTCGTGGCGTATGCTTCTCGTCAGTTGAAAAAGCATGAACTCAACTATCCCACACATGATCTCGAGCTTGCAGCCGTGTTACATGCTTTAATAACATGGCGCCAATACTTGTTGGGCAACTGTTGCGAGATCTTCACCGACCACAAGAGCCTCAAATACATCTTCACCCAACCCAACTTGAACCTCCATCAAACGAGATGGATGGAAACCATCAAGGACTTTGATCTGTCTATCAACTACACTCCAGGCAAAGCTAATGTCATGGCTGACGCCCTTAGTCGCAAGTCCTATTGCAATAACCTCATGATTCAAGAAAGTCAACCTGCTCTTTATGAAGAATTCAGGAAATTGAATCTTGAGCTTGTTCCCCAAGGCTACCTTGCAAACTTGGTGATCACGCAAACTCTTGAAGATAAGATACGAACCAGACAATTAAGAGATGGTTGTATCAAAAACATCAAAGAGAACATGCAAAAGCCCAAGTACAAGTCTTTCTCTATCGACGACAAAGGAACTCTCTTCTTCCAAGGTCGAATCGTTGTTCCGAAGGATCCAAACCTGAGAAGTCTCATCCTCAAAGAAGCTCATGACACTCCTCTTTCTATCCATCCTGGCAGCACAAAGATGTATCTCGACATCAAGTCTACCTATTGGTGGACTAGGATGAAAAGTGATATTTCTTGGTATGTCTCAGAATGTGATATATGTCGCCGTGTCAAAGCAGAACATCAGAGACCTGCCGGTGTCCTCCAACCCTTGAAGATTCCTGAGTGGAAATGGGATAAGATTGAGATGGACTTCGTAACTGGTTTTCCAAAGTCTCGCGAAGGAAATGATGCTATCTTCGTGGTGATCGACCGTTTTTCCAAGGTTGCTCACTTCCTTCCTGTCAAAGAGACAATATCTGCTAGTCAATTGGCTGAGCTCTACACAGCAAAGATTGTTTCTCTTCATGGTGTTCCCTTGGAAATAAGCTCTGATCGCGGAAGCATCTTCACTTCCAGATTTTGGGCAAGCTTTCAAAAAGCTATGGGAACTAATCTGCTCTTCAGCACAGCTTACCATCCACAAACGAGTGGGCAAGTCGAAAGAGTCAATCAGATTCTCGAGGACATGCTCCGTGCCTGTGTTATCTCCTTCGGCATGAAATGGGAAGAATACCTTCCATTCGCTGAGTTCTCTTACAACAACAGCTATCAAGCCAGTTTGGGCATGACACCTTTTGAAGCTCTCTATGGTCGCAAATGCAGAACACCTCTAAACTGGTCTGAAACCGGTGAAAGGCAAATCTTTGGCCCTGATGTTATCAACGAGGCTGAAGAAAAGGTGTGAATCATTCGTGATAATCTGAAGATAGCACAATCTCGGCATAAAAGCTACTCCCTCCGTTCCATTCTATAGTGCCTATAGTTTTTTGGCACGGAAATTATCGCAAGAGTATTCTTTACATAAGACCCCCTGGCTTAACGATTTGAGATCAGAGTAAAATGAGGGAAATCGATAACTTCCTAAATTAACATAACAAATCCCACAAATCTCTCTGGTTGACTCTCCATATATGTGCAGCTAGGTTCTACTATTAAGGAAAGAAAAACAATGCTTCCTAAATCTAAGGAATCGTTGGGGTCATGCATTAGGAATCTCAATTAATTGTTTCCCTTTTGTATGGATTTTTTTTATGCATGTCTTGTGTGAGCTGACCGGTAGAGGGGGTAATTGAAAAAAAGCCAAGCTACAACCTTATATTCTGAAACAAATGTTAAAAGTCTATAGGCATTATAAAATGGAACGGAGGGAGCATTATGATAGCAAGCACCGTGATAGGTTATATCATCCTGGTGATCAAGCCTACCTCCGTGTTACTCCTATGAGGGGCACACATCGTTTTGGTATCAAAGGCAAGTTGGCGCCAAGATACATTGGTCCCTTCAAAGTCCTAGCAAAGCGTGGTGAAGTCGCTTACCTCCTTGAACTTCCTGAGAAGCTCTCCAAAGTGCACGATGTCTTCCACGTGTCACAGCTCAAGAAGTGCTTCAAAAATCCGGACCGTGCAGTTGATCACGAGTCCATTGACCTCCAAGAAGACCTTTCCTACAAAGAGCAGCCCGTTCAGATCCTTGATGAAGCTGAACGTCAAACTCGCAACAACTCTGTCAAGTTCCTCAAGGTGCAGTGGTCGCACCATTCTGATAAAGAAGCAACTTGGGAACGGGAAGATCAACTCCGTTCCGAGTACCCGTCCTTTTTCGCTTCTTCCTGAGAATCTCGGGGCGCGATTCCTTCAAGGGGGGGCGTTTGTAACATCCCAAGAGTAACACCCTAGATCCTTTTACCTTTCTTGTATTGTTTCATGTCATCATGTTGCATTCATGCATATCACCACCTTTTGGCTTTTATAAAACTAGAACAGTGGCCCTCGCAAATGCGAGGGCATCATCTTTACTGTGTCGAATTTTATGTATTTTTGGTTTTCTTATGCTCATATGCATGCCTCCTACTTATCATACTCTTTGCAAAATACGTAATACATTTCTAGAAGTGTTTCTCTGATCATTGTATTTTATATGAATGTGTTCCTAACTAATAAAAAATGAATCATAAAACATTTTATAACGCGGGAACAATCTAAATCGTCGCGCGTGGGTCGCTCTCCCGCCGCCAAGCTCCCGACCCTGGCGCGGGTCGCTCTCCCCCTGCCAAGCTCCCCCGCCCTGGTCGATCGGTCCCTCTCCCGCCGCCTAGCAACCTGCCCCTAGAGCGCCGGTCTTTCTATGCCGTCGTGCTCCCTAGATCACAACAATTTCGCTTTAGAGATGAACAATTGGTTACAGCTTTGCGTTGGGAGATGCAACCTAGCTTCGCGAGGAAAAAATTGGAGACAGAGAAAGGGAAATATAAGTGGCGCGTGTATCGAGGTTAAAATATCTCTCCCGTCTATACGTGCCAAAATGGGCCCCACCTTTCCATAGCTATCGGGGTGACTTGCGTGACCGAGATTGGAACGTTGGCGAGGTTGATTTGCCCACTTGTCCGACGGCCGAGATCAGAGCGCTCGACCGAAAAAACCAACCCACATTACATGTATGTTATTTTAGCGTTTCTAGTGCACATATTGTTGCAACATTTTTACCATATATCTAGATCGTTATAATTGGGTCCCACAGTGCATACTCACAAGAAAACCGAAAAAATCAACCCTCGTTACATGTATTTTTCTTACCAAATTTATTCATCTTCTCACTTGTAAAATTGTGCTCGTACATTATATGTCCATAAAATTATTATCCAAGCAATCCTAATTTCTTTATTTTCCTTGACGTATGTGATTTTACATATCAATGTGATACATGAAATTATGTACAAAGATATAATATGTATTTTTTTGGGGCTAGTGAAGAAAGAGAGAGTCCAAAGGAGAAATAATAGGAGAGATTTCTTGGTTACTAATTGCCTGCCGTATCAAACACGAACACGTTTTTTTTAAACAGGGAGACTAATAGCACATAATGCCTCCAGACTCCAATACCACGTAATGCCTCAGGAGTCAGGACTCCTTTTATTTTTCTTTCCTACGGAAGGTGACATGGACGTGCCAAATATGACATATTGTGTCCACAGAATATGTGCCCGTACATGTTACGTAAAATCTTTAGATCTTGACCATTAAATTAAAGATCTATCAGCTAAAATAATTATGATGATGTGGATTAATATGGTGTCTCTATTTAGACATCCGTATATTGCTTTTAGTATATAATGTTCCATATAATATGTTGGCATTCATGCAACGAAAGTAAGTACAACATGTTGTAGATTGTGATAAAACACCACATGCGTCATGTTAAAACACAAACCAAACACATATATGATTCTCTCTGATGTGTATATTTTCCTCACCAAGCTCACATTTTCATGATTATGTAAACAAACATAAAATAATTTAGAAAGAAAATATATACAGATGGTTGGAAACATAGACTGGACGGCTAATCCAATGTACCGTAGAAGTAAATCGACCAACATTAAAAAAGAGAGTATGTAATAGCTATGCACATAAAGACACATGTTTCAATTTTTATTTCTGTTTGAACCACTAGTAGAAAAAGGGGCAATAGGCCCGGTCCATTTGGGCCTTTAGACCCGGTTCCCGAACCGGGACCAACTAGGCGGGACTAAAGGGGGTACCCTTTAGTCCCGGTTCAAAGATCAACCGGGCCTAAAGGCCTCGACACGTGGTGCGGCCAGGGAGCTCGCGGTGGAAGGGCTTTGGTCCCGGTTCGTGGTACGAACCGGGCCTAGGTTTCTCTGCCGCGGCAGAGAATTGCTATTTCTCTGCCGCGGCACAGATTTAGGCTGTACCAGCGTTTCTCTGCCGCGGCAGAGAAACAGGGCGTTTCTCTGCCGCGGCAGAGTTTCAGCAATGCATATATATCATTCAAGAAACCACAAAAAATCGTCATGAATATATATAGACATCGTCAACAGTACACGACATAGTCAACACAGTACACGTAATGCATGCATATTTACAATACAACATCTCCTCGACGAATATCCTCCGCCGTCACGATCTTCCGATAGTGCTCTCCACCTGGGGTAAGGACCTCGGTAATAAAGAATCCCGCGATTTCCTCTTGAATTGCTTTTATTTGATCCGCTGTTATGAAAGTGTCCCGCAGGCGTGTCATCTATATTTAAAAAAGGAGATCAATATATGAATGGAACTCAATACAATAGATGGTACTAATTAAGATTAATTGTGAAATTTTGTTATCGTACACGAGTGTGGTGTATTTGGGCATCCCCACCCTTGGGACAGGCCATGTCACGCATGAAGGTGCAGACGTAGTATCCACATAAGTTATTCCCTTGTTCCTGCCTCATACACTTTACGAAAAAATAGTTCGATCAAACTAATAATCAAGCATCGTATTGAAAGTAAATATCATATATAAAGTTCCACGGACATAGCTATATATATATAGTACTACTTACAGTGTAATCTTCAAATGTAAGCTCCGGTTTCCATTTACCCGGAACAGTATTGATGAACCGTTTCCAAGCCCTGCCCGGCAAAAAATAATGAGTAAATGAGTAATTGATTAGTTGATGATATCTTCGAATTAGAGCAGATGAAGATGCCAATACGAAATTGATTGAAACTACCTCTGGAGGATGGCAGCCATGTCCGCCCATTCCGCATATTCTTTACGTTTCGAGTCCATGACTTTTACGACTCCAAGGTGAAGATCAATGATTAGGAGAATAAAGTGGAAACTGCACAAACATAGCTCAATGATTACGAGAATAAAGTGGAAGGTGCACAAGCATAATGTATGTTATATATAACACTCACTTGAAGTTGTAGGGAAAGAATATATCCTCTTTGTCTGCTTGCTTCTCTAAAAACATTACGATGTTGTCCTCTGTGTCCTTGGCGAAGTCTCGAACCGTAACTTCATGAACTGTGTTTGGGTCTATGAACCCCAGCGGTAGGAGCTTGCCTCTTTTGTATTCCAGCTTCTTCATTCTGCATAATTAAATGTATAGCGTACACAAAGAATATAATGAGGATAATTGTTAGTGCAAATGAATGAGCTACAAACTTAATTACACAAATAAATCACTTACAGGCAGTAGCAACTGACGACAGCTTTGTCGAGGGCGTCTTGATTGAATAACTGAAACAGTTCTTCTAACTCAAGGTTTATCTCGTCTTCCCCCCGGAAGTAATGCTCATCTCTAAGATACACCGTGAGGTAGGCATCACCTCTTCGACAGGCTTTCAGGTACCAGTCATGCAACCTTCGCATCTGAGTCCCTAGACGCGCGAGCTCACCAGGTTTGACGAGATCAGATCCGTATCTATACGTGTTTACCACTTGAGCCGTTGGATAGTAATCTTCGTACTCAACTGATGCTCCCTGAGCTCTAGCCGCCCGTTCGATCATCGATGCCGTCTCTGGATCATGATAGGGCTCCACGATGAAGTGGGGTACGGCCTGAATGTCCTGCTGTCCAAGCTGGGCGACTTTTTTTGCTTCTTTGCTCGCTCTAGAGGACTGTCCAAGAGAGCGGTCATAATCAGCTCTCAGCTCAGGTCTCTTCATTCTCGTCTCGGCAAAGTGCTTCACTGTCTGCGGTGGAATAAACATCTTCTTCGGCGCAAGAAACGCCTTTTGCTCTTCAGTCTGCTCATGTGGTAACAACTCTGGAGTCTGTGCCCTCATTGGAGTTGATGATCTCTTCGGAGCTGTAGGAGGTGCCGCGGACCGCTTCCTCTTTTGCTTAGGTGGAGGCGGCGGAGTCTCCTGACGAGGAGGAGGAGGCGGCGGAGTATTTTCACGCGGAGGAGACTGGTCATGGATAGGGGAATCATCATCGCGCAGAGGAGAATCATCACGCGGAGGAGACTGCACAGGTGGCGGAGGAGGCGGAGGTGGCCTGCTTGTTGGCTTCTCACCTGGAAACACAATGTTCTCCTTCCGCCATTGCACGGTGGTTCTACGGGCTTCTCCCAGTTCTTTGATTTCCCCATCTTCACCAGGGTGCTCAAGCACCAACCCCTCATACTCTCTCAACACTTCATCCACCATCACAACAACAAAGTCGTCTTGGACCGGACGGCAATGGTAAGACCTTGTAGGTAAGAGGATGCCGACCGCCGCCTTGAAGGATAGGTTGAAAACTTTAACATGCAGCTCACAAGGACGGCTCTCAGTGAGATCATCCACGGGGGGGTAGCGAGGAGGCTCGACCACCTGGTCATCATCATAATTATCCACCTGCTGAGAGGAAGCCACGCTGCTTTTCCGGTGTGGTTGAGATTGCAGCGGGGCGAGGGCATTGAGCAGTGCAGGATCTACAGCTTGCCCCCGAGCCATCTGAGATGTAAGTACTTGGGTTACCATGGTTAATTGGGCTTGCATGGTGCTCATACCCTCCTCTAAGTTAGCCAGGCGGTCTGTTTCCCTTGCCTTCCTCCTCTCCGGGCGCGGAGCCGGAAATCACTTCCTTTCCGCAGGAAAGCCATACTTCCACGGAACGGAGCCTTCTGTGCCTCGTGTTCGTCCGCCGTGTTCTTTGTTCCCAAGGGCGCGTGTCAGCTCATCGTTCTCTCTTTCGGGCTGGAACAACCCCGCCTCCACGTCCCTATGTGCTTTTTCCAGGGCATCAATGGGAACCTTCAGATGAGCTTTCTTATAGATGCACTTCCCTGTTTCTGGATCCAACGTTCCCCCAATCCCGTAGAACCACTCCTTGCACCGTTCGATCCAACCGTGTGTCCCTAATCTGATCCCTTCTTCGGTCAGTTCCGCCTCAGCTGCCTGCCACTTAGGACGGTTAGCCCTGTATCCACCTGGACCCAGAATTTGGTGATATAGCTTCAACGCAGCATTTGCCTTATTTATTTCCGACCTTCTCTTAAATTCTTCTGACTCCGTGCTGTACTTCACGAATTCGTCCCAGTGATTTTTTACCTTCTCACTGTCCGGAGTCTTCTTTAACTTGATAAGGCGGCGCAATCTTTTCTTGTGGCTCTTGAATAGTTCGGCCATCTTCTTCTTGCCAAACTCGCGGAGGGCCTGCTCCATCTTGGCCTTCTCAGCGTCACCCCCCTCTTCGGGTACTATGTTGAAATGTGACATGAGCTTGTTCATAATGCTGTTTTTGGCTACATCATCGATATAAAGACCTTGAGCTTCTTCCTCTGCAGACAGCACTAGTCCCTTCGGCTTGTGCCATTCTCGAACGGTGATCGGGACGTGGTCCCTAACAAGCACTCCGCATTGAGCTATAAATGACTTTGCACCTTTCTCTGGAGCAATCGGTTTACCATCCTTCTCGATGTGGGTGATGTCGTGCCTAACACCGTCATCCAACTTTTTGGCCGGGCCTCGCTTCCTCGACTTTGCTGAAGAAGTGCTCGATCCGGAGGGCTAAAAAGAAATAGTTCATAGTCAGTACAATTTCATTAGTTAATGCATCTAGTCGATCAACAGCGGCTTAATTAATTTATATACCTCGGTGATAACTACAGTTCGGGAGCCATTATGATGATCTTGTTCCTCACCGGCGCCACTAGGATCTTCTTCCTCAATATCCTCCGCTCCCTCACCGGAGTCATTCAAATAAGTTGCGGTGACATCGTCACCGCCATCATCTGGAATAACGTCGTCGTCGCGATCATCCAGAGTACCGTTTGCTATGAGTTCCTCCATGAAATTTTCTTGAATTTCATCTCTCTCCATGCTTTCTACAACGACCTGCAAGCTGTACATAGGAACCATCATATGATCAAATTAAGGATAATGCAGAAAACTGAAAATGGAGTTACATATGTGTAGTTCTTAACTAAGGATCGATAATATAGTGCTGAAAGCAGAATCACTGTGATTACATGCATACATAGATCGGGTTCATGTTTATTTAACCCTAATACATATCAATCACTACTACAACCACTCAACCGCGCAGACCGCGTCCTACAGGTCGCCGACCGGGTCCTGAGCCGCGCTGGGTGTGCCCCCAAAGCCACGGAACAACAACGGGAGCATAGCTAACATGAGATCCCCGCATAACGCTCCATCCGGTCCTATACATGTTGTCTAACGCGTACATGTAACGGCGAACGTGCTGGTCCTCCGCTTCAATGCGCTGAGCTACCTCCTCCGGCGGGGCTGGCTCCCTCTGAAACGACCGTGGCCCATAAGACCTCCACCAAAGAATATCCGGGTCGACAACGGGACCCGGATTCCGCACCAAGGTGCGCGACCCGGAAGCTAAGACCTCCCAGTGCCACCCCGGCGGAACCCAGTCCCGGACCTCCCCCATCTGCTCCATCTCCTCTAGAAGAGTCAGACCACGGCGCGGCGGCTGTCGCGGCATCGTAGCTACGAAAACAAATCATATATGTATACTGATATAAATAAAAAACATGATATTGTGCTAAATAAAAAACTTCACTACTTTTGTACTAACGCCGCGTTCCACGACCCCGGATCGATCCGGATCGGGGGTCGGGAACAACAGCGGGAGCGGTAGAGGGAATTGAACGACCGTATTTTGGGGGCGCCGGCACTACCGGCATCGCCACGGACTCGGCGCTCCTCCTCTCGCTATTCTCTCTATTTCACGACCCTAACTCTATGTCACGGCGGCGCCACCACGGACTCGGCACCGCCAGGGGCGCCGGCAGGGGCACCGCCACGGACTCGGCACCGGCAGGGGCTCCGGCAGGGGCACCGCCACGGACTCGGCACCAGCAGGGGTGCCGACACTACCGGCGCGCGCGGAAGAGGTTGTCCGCGCGGGGGGTGGCGTCGACACAAATTGTAACTTTTTTTCTAACTATACTAATTTAAATCTAACTAAATATTTCTAACTTTTCTAACTAAACTAACTAATCTAACAATCTAACAATCTAACAAAACTAACAAAACTAACTAATCTAATAATCTAACAATCTAACAAAAAATAAAAAAAAAGAAGAACTTGCCATCGCCGTCGGCCGGCCGGGAGGAGGGAGAGGGAGAGGGGGAGCACCAACCTGCGGAGCGCGGTGGCGGCGGCGGCGGAGGGCGACGAGCGCGGTGGAGGAGGCGATGTCCGCGGCGGCGGCGGGCGGCGCGCGCGCGGGCGCCGTACGCGCGGCGTGCGGAGAGGGCCGGGATGGAGGAGGCGGCGGCGGAGGCGTGGGCGGCGGCGGGCGGCGGCGGCGGCGGCGGCGGCGGGGCGTGGGCGCGCGGCGGAGCAGCCTCGGGCGGCGTGCGGCGGAGCAGCCTGGCGGCGTGCGTCTGTGCGTGCGGCTTCGTCTCCGCGGGATTGATCCCCGCGGAGACGAAGTGTTGGCTTTATACCCCCCTTTGGACCCGGTGCGTGTTACAAACCGGGTCCAAAACCCCTTTGGACCCGGTTTTTAATAAAAACCGGGACGAAAGGCCAATTTTGCTGCGTTTTCGCTGCGCGCGCAAAAAAGGCCTTTAGTCCCGGTTTGTAATACAAACCGGGTCCAAAGGCCACTTTTTTTAAAAAATTTCATTCCCGCCTTATTTCAAATGAAAAAAAGCCACCGCACTGCCACACGTGTCCACCGCCGCCACCGCCGTGTTCGAGCTCGATAACCCGAATACAACTTGGGCCGACAACGACCCTCGGTGGGACGACATTTGGACCGAGACAACCTCCGACGACGAGTAGATCGACTAGACTAGTTGTTTATCTATTTTATTGTATTTTCAATAAAGTCGTTGTGGCAGACGCTGATGATGAGAAAAGTTTCCCGCGGATTACATGTGGAATTAAAGTACAGAACTCAACTGAAAATTAATTAAGATACATGGCCAGATAGTACTCGTGCCTAGCCCTATAGTACTCGTGCCTAGCTCAACTGAAAATTAATTAAGATACATGGCCAGATTCGACTGTTCGAGTCATTCAGTCATACTCGTGCCTGGCCCTATAGTACTCGCCACTGTAGTCGTCGTAGTCGCCGTCATCATCGTCGCTGGCATCGGGGTCGCGGTAGTCAAACCTCGGCGGGAGAGCACGCGTGGGCTGGGACTGAGGGTAGCGCAGGCGGGGGCCACGGTGGGCCATGACGCCCTGGAGAGTTCGGTCGCGCCACCACAGCCGACGGCCGGCCTCGTTGAAGTTCGAAGGAGGCGGGCCGCCGTCCTCGTGCCTGGCGAGCGCCCTCTCACGCCGATTGATGAAGAAGCTCTCCCAAGTCGGGCTGTAGTCGGGATGCCACTGGGGATTCCTCCGCTGCTCTGGCGTGAGCTCGAAGTAGTAGTGGTTCGTGATGGCCATCTCGCGCGCCACACCTAGAGGGACAGGAGGGACCGGTACCCCTCCGACGCTCAGCAACCAGCCGGTAGGGACGCGGTAGCCCGGCGGGCAGGGGTAGTTCGACGCGCAAAGCGCCTCCGCCTCCCGGAGGGTTAGAGATACGATGGAAGCCATGTGACCTGGTGATGAGGTTTGCAGATATGAGTCTAGATGTGATATGTAAATGGAGGCCAAGCCAACATATATATAGTGAAAAAATGGCGGGAGGACGGAGGCGGGAAGCGATGGAAAGCGCGGGAAGAAAAATAGGCGGGAACGCAGTGGCGCCAAAAACTGTCGGTGGGATAAGGACGTGTGGGTAACCTTTAGTCCCGGCTGGTGGGTACAACCGGGACTAAAGATCCTTTTTTGTGTCATCTAACAAAACTGTCGGTGGGATAAGGACGTGTGGGTAACCTTTAGTCCCAGCTGGTGGGTACAACCGGGACTAAAGATGTCGGCAGGATAAGAACGCATGGGTGGACGCACTGCTCGATGAGATAAATCATGTAGCGCACGACGCCCTGTCGAAGGAACAAGACAAAGTAGAAGAGGTGCCGTGCCTATAAAAGGAGCATCGATACGCCTTGCCAAGCCCACTGAACGACTACATCTCATCTAACGGTGTTGGGGAAAGGGTTGGGAAATCTCCCGTGGCGCATCTCCACTTTTAATATCTTACATACGATTACATGATTACACAAAAATAAATGGGAAATTGATTGCCATGTTGAGATACTCATTTGTGCCATGAACATTCTTCAATTAACTTGATGATGGAGCATCTTCATCATTTAATTAATCTTCTTCGGCCGTAACCATGGAGCATCTTCATCATTTAACTTGATGCTTGGATCAATGTTCACTCTGAAGGGTGGAATTTCATCAAACTGATTATAATCTTCTGACATGTCTGTCTTGTCCTCCACTCCCACGATGTTTCTTTTTCCAGAAAGAACTATGTGGCGCTTTGGCTCATCGTTTGATGTATTTGTTTCCTTATGTTTCCTTTTTCTTGGTTTGGTAGACATATCCTTCACATAGAAAACCTGGGCCACATCCTTGGCTAGGACGAATGGTTCGTCTCTATACCCAAGATTGTTGAGATCCACTGTTGTCATTCCATACAACTTGTCTACCTGAACCCCGCCTCCTGTTTTGTTGACCCATTTGCACCTAAACAAAGGGACCTTAAAAGAAGGTCCATACTCAAGTTCCCATATATCCTCTATGTAACCATAATATGTGTCATTTGGGCCTTCATTCATTATTGCATCAAAGCGGACACCACTGTTTTGGTTGGTGCTCTTTTTATCTTGGGCGATCGTGTAAAATGTATTCCCATTTATCTCGTACCCTTGGAAAGTCACTACGATCGAAGATGGTGTACGGGCCAGCAAGTACAACTGATCTTCAATATGTTCGTTATTCAGGAGATGTTTTTGCAACCAACCGCCGAAAGTCGACATGTGTTCACGTCTAATCCAATCGTTCGACTGCCCCGGGTTAAGGAGCGTAGAAAGTTCTTGTGGTCACCGATATACGGAGCCACCAAGGTGGAACTTTGTAGGACTGTGTAGTGTGCTTGAGTCAAAGAAATCCCGTCCCTACATATCATTGATTTCCTTCCTAGCGTGCCTTTTCCACTTAGTCTCCCTTCATGCCGCGATTCAGGAACACCAATCGGCTTAAGGTCAGGAATAAAGTCAACACAGAATTCAATGACCTCCTCTGTTCCATAGCCCTTGGAGATGCTTCCTTCGGCCTAGCACGGTTATGAACATATTTCTTCAAGACTCCCATGAACCTCTCGAAGGGGAACATATTGTGTAGAAACACGGGACCGAGAATGGAAATCTCATCGACCAGGTGAACGAGGAGATGTGTCATAATATTGAAGAAGGATGGTGGGAACACCAGCTCAAAACTAACGAGACATTGGACCACATCATTACGCAACCTCGGTAGAATTTCTGGATTTATTACCTTCTCGAGAAATTGCATTGAGGAATGCACATAGGTTCACAATCCGCAGTCGACCATTGTCCTGTAGAAGCCCCCTCAATGCAATCGGCCGCAACTGTGTCATTATCACGTGACGGTCATGAGACTTCAAGTTCGGAATGTTTTCTTCTCCATATTTATTATTCCCTTTATATTGGAGGAGAAGCGGACGGGACCTTGATACTGCTAAGACATTCAAAAAATATTTCCTTCTCTGCTTTTGTAAGAGCGTAGCTGGATAAATGACGTCCTTTAACTCTCTCATGCAGCTTTTTGGGGTCTTTCCAACGTTGCTTTGGTCCTCCCGTGCTTCTCGGTGTATCTTTTGTCTTCCCGTACACACCCGTAAAGCCTAGCAGGTTCACGCAAAGATTCTTCGTCACGTGCATCACATCGATTGAAGAGCGGACCTCTAAGACTTCCCAATAGGGTAGATCCCAAAATATAGATTTCTTCTTCCACATGGGCGCGTGTCCGGCATCGTCATTCGGAGCAGGACCGTCCGCCGGGACCCTTTCCAAATATTACATCTAGATCCTTGACCATACCAAATATATCAACACCATCACGATGGGAGGCTTCCTCCGGTGATCAGCCTCACCGTTGTAATGCTTGCCTTTCTTTCTTACGGGATGGGTAAGCCTAAGAAATCGACGATGCCCGGTACACGACCTTCTGACCTTTTTCCAAATAATCACCTTCGAGCTCATGTAAACAGTGTGTGCATGCATTGTATCCCTTGTTTGACTGTCCTGAAATGTTACCAAGAGCAGGCCAGTCATTGATGGTTACGAAAAGCATCGCTCTTAGGTCAAATTCCTCCTGCTTGTGCTCGTCCCACACACGTACACCTGCTAGGGACCACAGCTGTAGAAGTTCTTCGACTAATGGCTTCAGGTACACATCAATGTCGTTCCCGGGTTGCTTCGGGCCTTGTATGAGCACGGCATCATAATGAACTTCCGCTTCATGCACAACCAAGGAGGAAGGTTATATATACAAAGAGTCACGGGCCAGTGCTATGGCTGCAGCTCTGCTCTCCAAAAGGATTCATGCCATCTCATGCCGAGACCAAACCGTAAGTTCCTTGCATCCTGTGCAAAGTTTGAGAACTCTCTATCGATTTTTCTCCATTGGGAGCCATCAGCAGGGTGCCTCAACATCACGTCTTTCTTACGGTCTTCTTTGTGCCATCGCAACAACCTAGCGTGCTCTTTATTTCTGAACAAGCGTTTCAGCCGTGGTATTATAGGAGCATACCACATAACCTTGGCAGGAACCCTCTTCCTGGGGCGCTCGCCCACAACATCACCAGGGTCATCTCGTCTGATCTTATACCGCAATGCAGTGCACACCGGACATGCATCCAAATTCTCGTACTCATCGCGGTAGAGGATGCAGTCATTAATGCATGCATGTATCTTTTGCACATCTAATCCTAGAGGGCAGACAATCTTCTTCGCTTCGTACGTACTGGCGGGCAATTCGTTACCCCTTGGAAGCTTCCTCTTAATTATTGTCAGCAACTTTCCAAATCCTGAGTCAGTGACACCGTTCTCTGCCTTCCATTGCAACAATTCCAGTGTGCTGCCTAGCTTTTTATGGCCATCTTCGCAAGTTGGGTATAACAATTTGTTGTGATCTTCTATCATCTTGTCGAAGGCCAACCTTTCCTTTTCAGTTTCACATTCTCTCCTTGCATCAGCAATGGCCCGGCCAAGATCATCATCAGCAGGCTCATCTGGTGCCTCTTGATCTTCTACTTCATTGTCTTCATTGCCTTCTGCAGTATCATCGTATTCAGGGAAATTGGGATAACCGTCATCATCCTCTTCCTCTTCGTCATTGTCTTCCATCATAACCCCTCTTTCTCCGTGCTTGGTCCAACAATAGTAACTGGACATGAAACCGGATCGCAGAAGGTGGCTGTGAATGAGACTCGAGCGAGCGTAATTTACGGTATTCTTGCAGTCCACACATGGACAATACATGAAGCCACCATGTTTGTTTGCCTCCGCCACGGCCATAAAATTATCCAGGCCCGCAGTGAACTCGTCAAACCGTCGGTCAATGTACATCCATTGCCGATTCATCTGCATGATATAATTAAGCTGATCAAAACCATTACAGAACATCACGATGTATATATACACATGCATTTTATCAATTGCAGATGAAAAGGATAAAGTTGTTAACCTCGATGAAGAAGAAAAAAGCAAGTTAAGTGTGGCTTGATTTGTGTCAACTCAAGTGGCAAATCCTCTTAAGCATTTCATCAAACACCTCTTGTGCATGTGAAGAAGAGAGGAGACCAATACACCCTCTTGTGAAGATAGTGAAAAAATGGCTAAGTGTGGCTCACACTTGGGCAGGGGCAAGGTTATATAGCCAGAGGGGGGCCTTTGGACCCGGTTTGTCATACAAACCGGGACTAAAGGGTTCCCCAGGCTGACACGGCCTGGCGCGCCCTGCGGGTGGACCCTTTGGACCCGGTTTGTATGACAAACCGGGTCCAAAGGCCGCTACAGGACAGGCGCCAGCGGGTGGGGTCGTCCTGGGCAGAAACGAACCGGGTCCAATGGGGGCATTGGACCCGGTTTGGTTCAGCAGTGGGACATTTGCTTGGGACCAAAGGCCTCTTCTCCACTAGTGAACTATGTTTCCTTACACTTCATTATGAAAATTAACTGACCAAAATTTAAAAAGAAAATGATGATTTTCTTTGAGATATGAAAAATATATTAGAAGTTTGTAGGTCATTATAAGTCATTTTTCACTCACAAATTCTTTGTAAACATAATTAAAGATGTCGCCTGCTACAAGTCTTATAAATTGAGTCAAACTCAAAATTTACAAGTTTTGACCAAATACCTATATTAAACTTCACGTGTGTTTGCATGCCTGGTGATTAATTTATACTATCACCGTCCGGATAAATAAAGCTTATCAATTTAGTCAGAAGTCAAAAATGATAAAGTTTAATCAAACATAAGAACACAATTTAAAAATATATAACATGAATCAAATACATTATGTAAATATATTTGCCGTGAATCTACTACTCCCTCCTATTCATAATAAGTATGGGCGACTTTATAATAAAGTTATACTACACTTATTATAGATCACATGGAATAATATTGATTTGCTATGCATTAGTTTGTAGTTGGAATCATATCCAGTGTCGCCGACTTTGTACTAAAGTTGTACTAAATCAATGACACTTATACTAGATCACAGGGAATAATATTGATTCAGTATCATACATGTTCATAATTTTGTCTATAATATTGGTCAAACTTAGAAGATATTGACTTTTGATTAAATTAATAGATCTTATTTTCATCGAAAGCTTGGGGAGTAGTTTACTAATGTATGTGCAAGCAGGATGATGCAGAGTTTATTTTCTCCCCGCACCAAGGCTTGGCAACGGTGGATCGATGAGCGAAAGTGCTGACACCAGTAAGGTTCCTGCTGATAATTCGTTTGATTTTCTCAAAATTTGACCAAATACATACATTGCACTTCATGCGTGTTTGCATGCCTGGTGATTAAGTTATATTATCACCGTCGGATAAATAAAGTTTATAAATTTAGACAATAGTTAAAACTTACAAAGTTTGATCAAATATAAGAAGAAAATATAAACACATATAACATGAATCAAATACATTATGAATATATATTTGTGGTGTATCTACTGCTTGCTCCGATTCATGATAAGTGTCGGTGACTATTTTGCTAAGTTTTACTGAATCACTGATTTATTATAGATCGGAGGGAATAATATTGATTTGATATCATAAATGTCTATATTTTTCTCTATAATATTGGTTAAATTTAGAAGATGTTGAATTTTGACTAAATTTATAGACGTTATTTCCATTGGAAAGAGAGAGTAGTTTACTAATGTATGTGCTTGCAGGATGATGTTGAGTTTAGTTTCTACCCGCATCAAGGCTTTGCAACAGGTAATGCATGAGGGACAGCGCTGACACCAGTAAGGTTCCTGCTGATAATTCGTTTGATTTTCTCTTGATACTTTGAAACCTAGATTTTCTTAGCGATCTACTTTTAGTCATTTTCCAGAACACCATATGAATGCAGATAGTGACAGCTCAAGATGCTAGAGTGAGTTCAGCATGGCTGGTGTCAACGAAATAAATGTAGATGCATTTCTATAAATTGTCGAGTACCTAACTTAGAGGTATTTGTATGCTGAATGAGAAGTTCTACAAAACCCACTATCAAGCAGATACTTAGTAACCATTTTGTTTACATATGCTACATTGTTTTAGTAGTTTTTTTTCAAAGAGATATTATATTATATATACTTGCCCGTCACGGCAGCAAAACCATCTGATGTTAACACATGCCAGCTACTCTTTGATAGAGTAGCTGATAAGCTATTCAAGCCAATATGTTATAACCGTCAGATGTCACACACAAACACAAACACACCAATAATTAGTAATGTTATTTGCGAGAAGGGGAGCAGTCACAATGCATTCTTCTTTTTGACTCTCAGCATGTACAAATGTACTTGCACATAGATTCTTATTCGAGCCAGTTTTACCATCCCATAAGTCAAGAAGCGAGAGTTATTTCAGGGATTTTTTTATCGGTAGTTAGGAAAGATAAATAAAATATAGATCTTATTTGCTCCATCTGTACATGTCCACTTCAGTATCCAGGAACAAACAGAAATAGCTTCCTGTAAGTGGCAATGAAGACTAAAGACACACACAAAAAGTAAGTTGTTTTTAGAAGACAATGTCAATTCATATTTTTGTCTCTCGGCATGTCCTCATCCTTTCACACAGATTCTTCTTTGATCCAGATGTTACCTTCCATGTGCAAAGGCCTTCTGCTAGATCTGATAGTTATTCAGCTACGTGTGTTCTTCATTTAGAACATAGATGAAGTAAGAAAATGCTGGCCAGAAAAGGCTAAATTTGTTTGCCTGCCCAATTAAAACATGTCAATGTGTAATTTCTTTGGAACATGGAAGAGATTTGACCTTCCTCAAGTTGTTTTGTGTTGACGATTCAAATATGAAATGTGTATTACACATTTTAAGTGGTTAAGAAAAGTCATTTCATAAATAATTGTATTTTCAAATATTATAGACAACATATATTATTATAATAAACATATGTAATCATCAATTTCTTTTTCCAACGAATAAATATCAAACCATGAATTCATTTTTCAGCCATTTTTGGCATAATAAAAGTGAGCAATTTTCTCTAGGTTCATGTAAGTCATGCCTATGTGACAATTACGCGAACGCAAAGCAAAACTGACGTAAATATTAACGGATACATGGCATGGCCATTGATAGTTGAGCAAAGAATGTGGCAACTAAAAAAATTCATTTGAAAAAATTCATTAAACACTAGGTTTGGTAGTTTTAGTAACTATATTACATTACTTTTATAAAGTTACAAGTATAGAATATTATACAAAAATATTAACAATTACAACTGTTGCTTCTGCCATGTTATTCTGATCGAAATTTTGATAAATTATAGTAAATCTTGACTGGTAAAAAAATATATGCACTTGGAAACAAATTACAGTAAAAAAAACTATTACATATGAGCACTTGGAAAAAAGCATGTGAAAATTGCGCCAATTCAATGCTTTCATGTGTGTAGTTGCCACCAAACAAATGCCTTTTAAGTAGTTCCATTGATATCGTTTATTCGATTTTGATCGAAAAGGTCCACGAAAGATTTGTAAGACTTTGCTAAAGAGTGGATACCTTGAATCCCTTCACTGCCACTTGTTGGATTGAACTCATATAACGAAATGGTTAGTTTTGCTTCCAATCTCTAGTTCAATAAGATATAAGAAGAATAAAAGCAAAACTCCGGCTATTCATCGTAAATAAAAAGGTTATGTCCTAGCTGGTTTCATAGTAAACCGGCCACACCCACATGCAGGTGTTGGATCTATATCGTACGTGTGGTCAATAAAAGTACGCACCGTTAGATGCCGTTCCTCAGTTTCCTTTTGTACAGAAGTGCACGTACACGCAGGCCCTATGCAAAAAGGCCGGTGTGCCGAACATACGATCCTATCCTACTACATTGTGACCTCCACTCTCTCTAGAGAACTCCAATGTCAAAATTTCTCGTACTCCGTGAGGAAACAGTCAAAGACACATGCACACACGCAAATATGAAATAAATGTCTCCAACCTACCACGCCATTTAATAGATGCCGCTCTACCCAAGAGACGGTTCCTATCAAGAATGGTGTAAAAAAGAAGCAAAGCAGCCTCTAGCATGCTGAACAACAACTTAGCTAGTAAGAAATTGTCAGAAAAAAGTTTATTTTCACCTCGCGTATTCACATAGACAAATGTTTGACCAACTGAACACTAACTTTGTTCATAATTTAGGATGCACAACATACAAATTCCTACATGCAATACAAAAAAAGCAAAATAAGAAATTCTGGTATATATCTCAGTAAAACAAGTCTCTCGTGAACGGGTTAAAAGTACAATGGGAATTGTCAGGATGGTTACAGCTTTTCCTAGGAATAAAATAATATCCTCTTTTTGAAGATTTTTCATTTCCTCCTCCTGGTTCCCCCTGCATCTCCAATCGCATGATTATATATAGGGTGGGAGGGACGCTGAGAAGCTAAAAAAGCAATCAATATTTTGGGCGGTGTCACCGAAATATAACAGTCTGTCTTCTTCATATTCGTCTCCAGATCCATCCCCGGAATCTCCGTCTCCTCGATCGTTCCCCACCGAAAAAGTAAATTATTTGGTCAGGCGCCGACGTTCCGAGCAAGAAGACCGTGGAGACTATAATGCATTAACTTCGTTGATCTGGACGCCATACAAAGCCTAATTAAGACACAATAAATTTCACGAGTAAGTAGAAATATATATATGTAAATAATGATAAACGCATTAAGAATTAGACAGGCTGATACGACAAACGTACTTGGAGAAACAGCAAACAACTAGCTCGTTTGTAGTATAACTGCTGTCACACAAAATGGCGCTGCCGGCACTCCAATACTGCCGTCAGCTACCCTTACCATGCATGGTGTGTCTTTTTTGGGCGGTGTTAGCGAAATATAAAATTCTCCCTTCTTAACCTCCATCCTTTCCATCTCTTCCGGTGTAAGAAGGGCAAGGAAGTCATCAGCCCTAAACCATAAACCCTAAACCCTAGCGCTTTCCTTGAAGAAGCTCACTGCAAAAAATTATAGGACATGAATTTAAATGGGTTCAAATTAAAAGCAATGGACAAACATCGATATACATTGTCTCCCACTTACGCAAGCCTATACTGATACTGACTGCCCTTTCCAAGGGGAGGTCTGGCTTTTTCGTGCTGTGTCACCGAAATCTAATAATGTCACCAGATGTGGTATTTCGGTAACACTGCCCAAATCACTCTTAACTAAAAAGTGTTTTGGGCAGTGTACCAAAGCGTCACAATAGCGACGAGCTGGAGAAGATAATGGCCTGCTGTCCAATGCAAACCTACATATAGAACGAAGAACTTATTAGTGGGTTGTAAGTAGGGCACGGTAGATACTCCGTACAAACTAAGTAGTCCGTATAAAATAGAAAAAAAATATAGGACATGAATGTAAAAAGGTCGACAAGTTTAAATAGTTAATTACGAACAGACTAAATTTAAATGGGTTCAAATTAAAAGCAATGGACAAAGATCGATATACATTGTCTCCCTCTTACCTAAGCCAAACATGTATGTCTTGGATAACTTGATGCGAACAAGGTGAGTTCCATAAAGCTCACTTCCCCAACCTAAATACAGCGACAACACTTCATCAGAAAACCGATGGCATATCTGGCCTTTCTTGCATCCTTCTCGCTACTGTAGGCAGGGCCGTAGTAAACATGTGGTATAAGTCATCAGGTTACCACTATGGATACTACTGACTGCCCTTTCCAAGGGGAGGTCTGGCTTTTTCGTGCTGTGTCACCGAAATCTAATAACGTCACCAGATGTGGCATTTCGGTAACACTGCCCAAATCACTCTTAAATAAAAAGTGTTTTGTGCAGTGTACCAAAGCGTCACAATGGCGACGAGCTGGAGAAGATAATGGCCTGCTGTCCAATGCAAACCTACGTATAGAAGGAAGAACTTTTGAATTTTGAGGGAAGAAGGAAGAACTTATTAGTGGGTTGTACGTAGGGCTAGATACTCCGTACAAACTAAGTAGTCCGTACAAAATAGGAAAACTTCTCCAGAGATCAGCAACTCGTCGTATATAGGACAAATACGTAGTTACATACACGAAGAGTGAAATGATGGCAGCTAGTCAGCTACAAGTATCACTGTCTTTAATTAGACAGCACAAGGCAGAGGGGGAAGATGTCGTACAGTACTGTATAGAGACTAATTATTTTCTACTAGTAACTTAGATCTTTCCCTAAAAAAAAGTAACTAGATCTATAGCACGGCGGCACTGGTAGCTCGAGGATCGGAGGAGATATACCTTTGTATCAACCAGAAGACGTTGTGCGGTCCAGCCGGTTCACCGAAGGCACCACCGTCCGCGCCGAGGTCACACCTCCTCTCTGGGTAACGTCTTCCCCTCAGCGCCACGAACAAAGAGACCTGGCGGAAGACGATAGAGAGGCGGAGCCGCGCGCCGGCCGGGCCCAGCGAGGACGGATGCGCTCAACACGAGCGCCCCGCCAGATCTATGGGAGGAATGTAAAGAGTACGCAGAGTCAGTTGCTCTCCCTCGCTCTCTCTCTCTCTCTCTCTCTCACTCTGTTCTTCTTCTTTGAGTACGCAGAGTCAGTTGCTCTCTCTTCCTCGTTCTGTCCTTATATAGTGTGCTCATATTGACCTGTAGTTCGGAGACAAATCTAACCATTCATTCGAGTCAATCCAACGGTTGACAATTAAGGAATTCATAGTGTGCAGTGTTTTGCGACTAGGACCTTTCGTTCAAATTACCGAATAATCAAAATCACTCAAAGGCCTGCAGGTGCCACGAGCGTGACCAAATTAAACGACCTTCTGACCTGGCTCAGCGACCACATGGTTCATACATGTACATCATACACGTTCATATATGTACACAAGAATTTTTTTGCTACCCTTTTTCTAAGTATATATATTGGGAATCGTACTCAGAATTTTATTAATCTTAAATAATATCTACTCATAAGCCAAATACTCTGCTTCTGATGCACATATGTTTGATGCTATGTGAGAATAACCGAAGAGTGTAATCCTAATATTTTGTGGAATAATGCTTGTATTAATTATATGTGTTTGTACATCTTGTAAGATCAATTAATTAGCTAGAAATCATGATATTGAAAAGTACAAAATATGCACGTGCATGCGTTTGTTATTACTGTGTCAAGGCTTCATAGCCAACGTATCCAAAACTCTTAACTAATGGAAAGGCCGGGCTAGGATTGGGATGCCATGGCTAGTTGAATCATATAGAAAGATAGTTTTGTTTGATTGTGCAAAGGTTTTTTCCATGAGGTATGACCTAAAGTTATATTCCTATAGTTGCACTACAAGATTACTATAGAATTGGTTCCTATATAGGATATGTTCCCATGGAATCAAAAAAACACTTCTTTGATTCAAATATAGGATAATTCGTAAGAGGGAACTCTACGTGTAGGGTTTAGATCCTATATATAGGAATTTTTCCTACACCCTAGTTATTTTATTACTAGGAACATATGTCCTATATATAGGAACTAGTTCTATAGGAATCTTGTAATGCAAATCATATAGGAATAATAGATTAGGTCTTACCCTCATGGAAAATATCCTTTGGCACAATCAAACACAACTCATCTTCCCATAGGATTCAACTAGCTAGATGACTTCATCTCAATCCTATGATTTTATTATTCCTATGATTTTTCTATCATATGAATCAAAGGAATGTACCAAAAAATCCTATAGGATCTAAATCCAACAACACAATTCCTAAGCAAATCAAATAAATAAATAAAAAACCCTAACTTTTCCTATTCATACATGATTTTCCTATCCTATTATATGAAACCAAATTAAGGAGCCCTTTATTATACACTTCACAACAACACCTCATCTCACTCCAGCCGGGTGGCACCCGCTAGGTATGGAGGCGGGTTTGCGACCTCCATACCCGCCTCCGCCACCTCTCCATGCCACCTCACCCGCCTCCATACTCGGCTGGTGGGTCCTAAATTAACTTCACCAGATCGACCCACCCCGTGATGTGTACCCTTGAAGGTGTGAACACGAAACACTACACAAATTTGTCAGCCCATCATCGTCGGTGTGTAGACGGGACAGCTTCCACCATTCCAGGTGCCAGCTCCGACACATCAACCTGCGGCAAACCGGCGTGAGCTTGGCTTGCGCCCATGTTGCGCTAGGTCATCTCAGCTTGACCGGGAGGGGAGCACGCCGAGGTTCGAGGAAGCCAAAAGCATATATCTCCACATGTGCCATGTGACTGGATCTCAAGAGAGGAGGTTGCATGCATGGTTGTCTAGATGTGTGGCGGTGGGGTGTCGGTTGTTGTGTTGTTGTCGCTCCCCTATCCACGACCTCGACAGGCTCGACCTCCATGCATGCATGGCGGCGGTCGCAGCCAGTGGGGAGCAGGTGAGGGGGATTGGGATATACAAGATCGATCAAGTAGCTAGGGTTTGGGGTCGGGGGGTCTCGGTCTCTCGGGTTGTGGGGGTTGACAGAGGCGGCGCACGGGTGGGTCGCTGTGGGGCAAATGTGGTTAATTCGGGACTTGGCACGGACGCAAGGTGTGTGTGTGTGTTATTGTGTGTGTGTGCGTGTGTGTGTGTGGTCATGTGTGTGGGTGTAACATCCCACGAGTAACACCCTAGATCCTTTTACCTTTCTTGCATTGTTTCATGTCATCATGTTGCATTCATGCATATCACCACCTTTTGGCTTTTATAAAATTGCTTTTGGTTTTGGCTTTGCTTTGTTTGTTTGTTGTTCTTCCTCTCTTCCTCTCTCTTGGTTCATCCCCTCCCTCTTGTGATGTTCCAAGAAAAGCTAACAAGCCTAAACCTATCCCTCTACTTGATCTATCTTTCAATAGGTCATGCCAAAATTTCTATTATGGTTGTTAAACCTACCTCTCTTATTCTATTTTATCAATGCTAATAAGGTGTTCTTGAGTTGGATCTATTCCTTCTCCTTTTGTTGAATTCATTAGGGTTTGCCAAATATTTGAATGTCAAATATTTTGTCTTCTCTTTATTCTCTATGTCCCAATCTTTTCTTTTCCTTCTTTTATTACTCCCAAGCCTACCATAGTTTGGTATAAAAAAGGTTTGAGCCTTTCCCTGCTTTCAAATAAACCTAACACAGTTCAAAATTTCTTTCCTTCTCTTTTAAAATTTTCCTTAAGGAAAGGAGAGAGTTTTGTAGACATAGCAAACAGCAATCTGGAGCTTTGTTCCCTGGAGTTCAAGCAAAGGCCACGGCAGGCTTTTCCCAAACTCCACCCAGCTGCCCCCTTCCCCTCTCTTTCTCACCTTGGAAGCCCACCTGCCAGCCCAAGACCCTCTCTACCAAAGGGGTATGTCCTTCTTCTCCTCGTTACCTTTCCACGTCGGAAGATGCACCAAATCGAGCATGGCGAGAGCGCCTGGACGCCACGTACAGCAAACCCTCCATCCTCCAGCCTCCCCTCTTCCCTTTTAAGCTGCAGCTACCCCCTGGAGAAACCCTAGCTCAGCTTCTCCCTCCTCCAAACGGTGCCGCCACCTTCTCCTCCTCTCTACCAAAAACCCTACCGAGACAAGCTCTCCGCCGTCTACCTCCCGCCGCTGACGCCATGGCCACCAACGTGCCTACCTGAGCGTGGGAATCGGACCTCCATCCTCTCCTCTCCATCCTGGACGACGTCAAGGAAGCCAACTCCCGCAGCTGCTCGAGCCATCCTCACCATCAACGTCTACCCCCCCGGCCACCGTCTCCTCCTCCGTCGCCGGCGGCCCTCCACCTCTCCTTTAACACCCCCAGGGTGAGGACCACATCTCCCTCCTCCCTGCATGCCACAGCATCCTTGGATCGAGATAGAAACGAGAGAGAGAGCGAGATGGAGTCATTTTCGAAAAATAGAAAAGTTCCAGTTTTGCTGTTTCACGGTCTCGACTTTCGGCGTAGATCCTCGCCGGCACAGGTCACCCCAGCACAAGCTTCTGGTACCATTAGAAGCACGGCAACATCCTCTATCTACTGGTTTTTGAATCATCCAAATCGGAGCAGTAACGGCGTCGCCATCTTCGTCCAAAGTCTGGTCCAGAAAACAGTTTCTGTTCAGTTTTTAGTTCAGCTGTTCCTCACCGTGTCGCATTCCATTTTTTCTGACGAGTCACACCGACGTTGCACTCCTTATCAGCATGAACGAACCACTAGATACTCCCCACATCCAGCTACACCACGGTGGTTTTCTTTTCGCAAATAGATGCAGAGATTCGTCGCGGACACGACTTTAAAATCCGTGCAGATTCGATGTCTACATGAAAACCCGCTGTCCCGTTTTTTAGTTCGTAGTGTTCAACATTCCAGTTTTCAGAATATATGTCCCTGGATGCTTTTCAAACTATTTAAAAATGCTTTTATACTTCTCCAAATTCATCAAGTTTTATATCCAATTTGTTCAGAAAAACATGATCTAATCAACCATGAATTTTGTTTCAACTTTTGAACAACTAAAATTTGGTCACTTTTCAAATCTGAATTTAATTGCTAAATGTTGCATAATTCATATCTTTAATTCTATAACTCCAATTTGACAAAGTTTTATATCTAAATGCATCAGCAAAACATGAGGATTTCAAATATCACATTGTCATGAATCATTGTCATCATCTCTGAATTACACCAACTAAAACTTGCAACTTGAACTAAATGTCATGTGAGGGTGCTTATCATTACATGTGGCTTGCAAAGCACCCCACTTAATTTTGCTATACATGAGATCTTGCACAAATCATCTTGCCATGTCATCATTCATCATATTGCGCATTGCATTTCCTTGTATTGATTTGTGCCTGTACTTTCCCTTGTATGTGCTATTTGGTTCTTCTCGAGTAGACACCGACGCAGAGCAGTACGAGCAGGAGTTCGAGTACCCCCAGGAGGATCGTGTCTGTGCTTCTACCTCTGAGCTGACAGGCGAGCCCACCTCCTTCACCTATTTTACAGTTTCATGCTCGTTGATCTATTGCTATCCCTATATTGCGATTCTGTTGTGTCACGTGTCCTATTCCACCTGTTACCCTATATAAGCCGTGTTACCCCTCCTTACCTATTTCCTGTTGTTTGTTGTATGCAAGCCTTGCGAGTCGTAGCGCGAGTTTAGGGTCTTGCTGTTATCTCGATATGTTGGGAAGTTGACACATGACACACCTTATGGATAATGTTGCTGATAATTTGTTACAACTAAAATTGCTAAGGGATAATAATAAATGCAGAGGCATCGGTGAGCCCCTTTGCGAAAGCATCGGATTTTTGTCTCGCTTGTGTCCCCTAGGACCCGAGTTCTTGTTATCTGTTCTAAGGCTGAGTGCACTAACCACTCGCGGGAGGTTTTATCGGGACCCCCCATCACCCATTACCTTTTCTCAAGTCTGTTGAAAAGGGGGCCACAGCCTTGGTTTTATTTGCCTATGCCATGTATGCCTTGCTTTACTTACTGTTGCCTTCGGGTGTTTATATTATGTATTGTACCTTGCTAGACTACTTATCTAGTGCTTGGCCGTAAGTGCCCGCCTAGACGCCTACGCAACCCTGGGTCCGCTTCGGAGTACGGCCGAACTTCGTTACGGGTAGCTTAGTGGGGTGGCCCCCCTAGACTTTCTTGTTGAACTGGGAACGGTCTTGTCGTGATATCTTTCCTTCGCCTGGTTGGAGGATAGAGTGTGCGTGTATGGGAACAGTAGTGCACCCCTGCAGGGTAAATCTTTTCGGAAAGCCGTGTCCGCGGTTATGGACGACTTGGAGCTATTTGACTCGATCATAGAACAACTTACACCTAAGCTTGTCGCTAATAATTTGCTAATAATCTTCATAGTAAGTTAGCACTATTACAACGGATACTGAATAAAATTGGCAACCGTGTGAGTGCCTTGCCAGTACTTCTTTGCGAAGGGGGATCGCATTGGCTGGGTTTTGTTTGCAGAGTATAGAACTGCTAGCTCATGCACTCTCTCACCTTCTCTGATAGACGAATGTTGTAGTGTGTCTCTATAAGTTAGTTCAAGCTTTGCTGCCGCTAAACCCCACCATATAGCCGGGCGAAGTTTATACCGCCCCCCAGCGAGCTAAGCTGGTCTTGTCTCGCAAGTACGTGCCAATGGTACTTACCCTCGTTTTTCTCTCTCTTTTTCCGGAAACCGCTGTTCGACAAACAAGTACGACAGATGTTGAGCAATACGCTGGAGGATACTTCGTCGAGTTCACGGACGACGACCTCGTCGGTTAGCAGGATCGCTCCTAGGCAGCAGCCTGTGGATTGTTGGTTATGGACCCGTTTGGTTATTTATGGACTCTTAGTCCTATTTGGATCTTGTCTATACCCAGACTATTTGCTTCCGCTATGTATGATGTACTGATGGGACATGTGTCCTTTACGTGTCATTTGGATCTTGCTCATTAGAGCGTTGCTATATATACATTATTTCCATCTTTTGTGTCGTACATGGTTCTGCTATGATATGTAACTCTGTATTCCACCCTTGTAACCTGTGCACTATGTGTGTATGTTGAGAAGTGCACAGGAAGGTGAAGCACCCAAGCCTGAGAAACTAATCGTGAGCCTATGAGATCGGTGTTTCGTGTATGGGCGTGTCGAGCTTTTGCTTGGCCTACCCATAAGCTTGGGAATGCGAGTCGACCTCACGGTCCCTTGTAGTGACCTCATACACCGAACCCCCTCATACCTACGCGCTCTTGGTTTTTCTACTATTGGGGCTTACAGACTTGTTATCAGAGCATGGACTGCCTTTAGGAGCCCTTGCAGCGGACGTGGTTGTGTCTAGAACTAATAATTTTGGTAGCTATATAGGAAAATCTTATGCGTGAGAGTAGGAATTCCTTTTATTTCTTACCCCACCCACCCTCCCTCTGGTAAGGAAGTGCAACGGTTTTACTCTGTTCTTACCTGTTTCACCTAGGTTTGGACGTGTTCGGGGAAACCGTAGTGCCATAGGGAAAAATTGTTTTTCAAAATTTCTGTACTATGGTTGCTTCAATATCATCTGTTATCTCCACATATATTCTGTTCCTTTGCAAATGTTGGTATTTTCATACTAGCATGTTTCTCTCCGTTGTTTCGATGCCATCTCGACCACTTCTTTGTTCCGACGCCTATTTTCGATCAAGCTTCATTCTTTTACGATGTTGTTTTCTTCCACCAAGTTCTTGTTCATCTTGTTCTTTTTCTAATAGGCATAACTTGGGACATGTTGACACTTGCTATTGCAAAAACTTCTGTATAGCTGCACTTCATAAACCTCGCAAGGTATCTTTGTGAAGTATTATTGCTGCTATCGTTCTAATCTTTTACATGTTATGGCTACCTGTCGTGTACTTGAATTCTTGTACCTTGAAGATATCTTGTCATATTCATGTTTCCTCTGAAGTTCTCGTTAGCACTAATATTGGGTTTTGTTAAATTCGATAAATGTGTTGATCTTGTTGTTCCGGCGCAACCCACCTACGTGTCTCGTCCGAAGGTTTTGTTTCCCGCCCTCCCACCCCTCTTTCTGTTCCATGTAGATCTCAAGTTCAGCAAAAGTTCTGTTTTAGCTCTACAAGACAAATGGTTCCTCGTCCTTCCTATCAACCCTTTTTTTCAGCTACAGTTCTGTTTGATACCGGAGCGTCACATTCTTTCATCTCTCAAAGTTTCGCGCATGCATGAGTTTGTTGTGTTTTCCTTGCCGTCTAATCTCGTGGTTCTCTCTCCCGGTGGACAAATATTATCTTCGAAGATCAGTCTTGACAATCAATCAAAGTTTGAACTTTTTGTTCGAGGTTTTCCTCTTTCTTCTTCTCAGTTCCGGCTTTGATGTCATTCCGGCATGGATTGGTTGAAGGCCAACAAAGCTGTTATTGATTGCGCCGAGCATTCAGTTTCTCTTCCTACTTCGACAGGCCACTTGACCTACACACCTTCACAGACACCTTCCGTTCAGCTCATTGCTTTGAATCCTAGCTCTCTTCCTGAGCTTGAAGCTATACCGGTGGTTTGCGACTTTCCTGATGTCTTTCCTGAAGAACTCGCAGGTATGCCACCTGACAGGGCTGTTGAGTTCGTCATCGAACTAGAACCTGGAACAGCTCCTATCTCAAAGCGGCCATACAAAATGGGTCCAAATGAGTTGGCTGAACTCAAGAAGCAGCTTGATGAGTTGCAAAAACTTGGTTTCATTCAGCCAAGCACTTCTCCTTGGGGATGTCCTACCATCTTCATCAAGAAAAAGGATAAAACTGATCGATTGGTGGTCGACTACCGCCCTCTCAATGATAAAACGATCAAGAATACATATCCTCTTCCTCGCATCAATGAGCTCTTTAATCAGCTTGCGGGTGCAAGCTGTGTTCTCTAAGATGGATTTGAGAAGCGGTTATCACCAAATCAAAATCCGCAAAGAGGATGTACCCAAGACAGCCTTCAAAACTCGGTATGGCCTCTACGAATACACCGTCATGTCTTTCGGCCTCACAAATGCTCTTGCCACTTTCTCTCGTCTGATGAACTACATTTTCATGGAGTATTTAGACAAGTTTGTGGTAGTCTATCTCGATGATATCCTTTTCTACTCCAAGTCCAATGAGGAGCATGAAGAGCACCTTCGCCTCATTCTTATGAAGCTTCGTGAACATCGTCTTTATGCCAAGTTCTCCAAATGTGAATTCTGGCTTCCTCAAGTCGTGTATCTTGGCCATGTCATTTCTGGAAAAGGCATCGCTGTCAATCCTGAAACCGTCAAGGCAATCGTTGAATGGCTTCCTCCGAAGAATGTCAAGCAAGTGAGAAGTTTCCTCGGTTTGTCAAGTTACTGCCGCCGCTTCCTTGAGAATTTCTTCAAGATCGCCAAGCCTCTTACAGATCTTCTCAAGAAAGACAAGAAGTTTCTTTAGTCTCCTCAATGCCAAGAAAGTTTTGACCTCCTCAAACAGAAGCTCACTTCGACACCAGTTCTTGTTCTACCAGATACTTCCAAACCTTTCTAGATCTTCTGTGATGCCTCTCTTCATGGTCTAGGCGCTATCCTCATGCAAGAACGTCAAGTCGTGGCGTATGCTTCTCGTCAGTTAAAAAAGCATGAACTCAACTATCCCACACATGATCTCGAGCTTGCAGCCGTGTTACATGCTTTAATAACATGGCGCCAATACTTGTTGGGCAACTGTTGCGAGATGTTCACCGACCACAAGAGCCTCAAATACATCTTCACCCAACCCAACTTGAACCTCCGTCAAACGAGATGGATGGAAACCATCAAGGACTTTGATCTGTCTATCAACTACACTCCAAGCAAAGCTAATGTCATGGCTGACGCCCTTAGTCGCAAGTCCTATTGCAATAACCTCATGATTCAAGAAAGTCAACCTGCTCTTTATGAAGAATTCAGGAAATTGAATCTTGAGCTTGTTCCCCAAGGCTACCTTGCAAACTTGGTGATCACGCAAACTCTTGAAGATAAGATACGAACCAGACAATTAAGAGATGGTTGTATCAAAAACATCAAAGAGAACATGCAAAAGCCCAAGTACAAGTCTTTCTCTATCGACGACAAAGGAACTCTCTTCTTCCAAGGTCGAATTGTTGTTCCGAAGGATCCAAACCTGAGAAGTCTCATCCTCAAAGAAGCTCATGACACTCCTCTTTCTATCCATCCTGGCAGCACAAAGATGTATCTCGACATCAAGTCTACCTATTGGTGGACTAGGATGAAAAGTGATATTGCTTGGTATGTCTCAGAATGTGATATATGTCGCCGTGTCAAAGCAGAACATCAGAGACCTGCCGGTGTCCTCCAACCCTTGAAGATTCCTGAGTGGAAATGGGATAAGATTGAGATGGACTTCGTAACTGGTTTTCCAAAGTCTCGCGAAGGAAATGATGCTATCTTCGTGGTGATCGACCGTTTTTCCAAGGTTGCTCACTTCCTTCCTGTCAAAGAGACAATATCTGCTAGTCAATTGGCTGAGCTCTACACAGCAAAGATTGTTTCTCTTCATGGTGTTCCCTTGGAAATAAGCTCTGATCGCGGAAGCATCTTCACTTCCAGATTTTGGGCAAGCTTTCAAAAAGCTATGGGAACTAATCTGCTCTTCAAAGACAGCTTACCATCCACAAACGAGTGGGCAAGTCGAAAGAGTCAATCAGATTCTCGAGGACATGCTCCGTGCCTGTGTTATCTCCTTCGGCATGAAATGGGAAGAATACCTTCCATTCGCTGAGTTCTCTTACAACAACAGCTATCAAGCCAGTTTGGGCATGACACCTTTTGAAGCTCTCTATGGTCGCAAATGCAGAACACCTCTAAACTGATGCAGAAACCGGTGAAAGGCAAATCTTTGGCCCTGATGTTATCAACGAGGCTGAAGAAAAGGTGTGAATCATTCGTGATAATCTGAAGATAGCACAATCTCGGCATAAAAGCTACTCCCTCCGTTCCATTCTATAGTGCCTATAGTTTTTTGGCACGGAAATTAGCGCAAGAGTATTCTTTACATAAGACCCCCTGGCTTAACGATTTGAGATCAGAGTAAAATGAGGGAAATCGATAACTTCCTAAATTAACATAACAAGTCCCACAAATCTCTCTGGTTGACTCTCCATATATGTGCAGCCAGGTTCTACTATTAAGGAAAGAAAAACAATGCTTCCTAAATCTAAGGAATCGTTGGGGTCATGCATTAGGAATCTCAATTAATTGTTTCCCTTTTGTATGGATTTTTTTTATGCATGTCTTGTGTGAGCTAACCGGTAGAGGGGGTAATTGAAAAAAAGCCAAGCTACAACCTTATATTCTGAAACAAATGTTAAAAGTCTATAGGCATTATAAAAAGGAACGGAGGGAGTATTATGATAGCAAGCACCGTGATAGGTTATATCATCCTGGTGATCAAGCCTACCTCCGTGTTACTCCTATGAGGGGCACACATCGTTTTGGTATCAAAGGCAAGTTGGCGCCAAGATACATTGGTCCCTTCAAAGTCCTAGCATAGCGTGGTGAAGTCGCTTACCTCCTTGAACTTCCTGAGAAGCTCTCCAAAGTGCACGATGTCTTCCACGTGTCACAGCTCAAGAAGTGCTTCAAAAATCCGGACCGTGCAGTTGATCACGAGTCCATTGACCTCCAAGAAGACCTTTCCTACAAAGAGCATCCCGTTCGGATCCTTGATGAAGCTGAACGTCAAACTCGCAACAACTCTGTCAAGTTCCTCAAGGTGCAGTGGTCGCACCATTCTGATAAAGAAGCAACTTGGGAACGGGAAGATCAACTCCGTTCCGAGTACCCGTCCTTTTTCGCTTCTTCCTGAGAATCTCGGGGCGCGATTCCTTCAAGGGGGGGCGTTTGTAACATCCCAAGAATAACACCCTAGATCCTTTTACCTTTCTTGCATTGTTTCATGTCATCATGTTGCATTCATGCATATCACCACCTTTTGGCTTTTATAAAACTAGAACAGTGGCCCTCGCAAATGCGAGGGCATCATCTTTACTGTGTCGATTTTTATGTATTTTTGGTTTTCTTATGCTCATATGCATGCCTCCTACTTATCATACTCTTTGCAAAATACGTAATACATTTCTAGAAGTGTTTCTCTGATCATTGTATTTTATATGAATGTGTTCCTAACTAATAAAAAATGAATCATAAAACATTTTATAACGCGGGAACAATCTAAATCGTCGCGCGTGGGTCGCTCTCCCGCCGCCAAGCTCCCGACCCTGGCGCGGGTCGCTCTCCCCCTGCCAAGCTCCCCCGCCCTGGTCGATCGGTCCCTCTCCCGCCGCCTAGCAACCTGCCCCTAGAGCGCCGGTCTTTCTATGACGTCGTGCTCCCTAGATCACAACAATTTCGCTTTAGAGATGAACAATTGGTTACAGCTTTGTGTTGGGAGATGCAACCTAGCTTCGCGAGGAAAAAATTGGAGACAGAGAAAGGGAAATGTAAGTGGCGCGTGTATCGAGGTTAAAATATCTCTCCCGTCTATACGTGCCAAAATGGGCCCCACCTTTCCATAGCTATCGGGGTGACTTGCGTGACCGAGATTGGAACGTTGGCGAGGTTGATTTGCCCACTTGTCCGACGGCCGAGATCAGAGCGCTCGACCGAAAAAACCAACCCCCATTACATGTATGTTATTTTAGCGTTTCTAGTGCACATATTGTTGCAACATTTTTACCATATATCTAGATCGTTATAATTGGGTCCCACGGTGCATACTCACAAGAAAACCGAAAAAATCAACCCTCGTTACATGTATTTTTCTTACCAAATTTATTCATCTTCTCACTTGTAAAATTGTGCTCGTACATTATATGTCCATAAAATTATTATCCAAGCAATCCTAATTTCTTTATTTTCCTTGACGTATGTGATTTTACATATCAATGTGATACATGAAATTATGTACAAAGATATAATATGTATTTTTTTGGGGCTAGTGAAGAAAGAGAGAGTCCAAAGGAGAAATAATAGGAGAGATTTCTTGGTTACTAATTGCCTGCCGTATCAAACACGAACACGTTTTTTTTAAACAGGGAGACTAATAGCACATAATGCCTCCAGACTCCAATACCACGTAATGCCTCAGGAGTCAGGACTCCTTTTATTTTTCTTTCCTACGGAAGGTGACATGGACGTGCCAAATATGACATATTGTGTCCACAGAATATGTGCCCGTACATGTTACGTAAAATCTTTAGATCTTGACCATTAAATTAAAGATCTATCAGCTAACATAATTATGATGATGTGGATTAATATGGTGTCTCTATTTAGACATCCGTATATTGCTTTTAGTATATAATAGATTGCTTTTGATTTTGGCTTTGCTTTGCTTTGTTTGTTGTTCTTCCTCTCTTCCTCTCTCTTGGTTCATCCCCTCCCTCTTGTGATGTTCCAAGAAAAGCTAACAAGCCTAAACCTATCCCTCTACTTGATCTATCTTTCAATAGGTCATGCCAAAATTTCTATTATGGTTGTTAAACCTACCTCTCTTATTCTATTTTAACAATGCTAATCAGGTGTTCTTGAGTTGGATCTATTCCTTCTCCTTTGGTTGAATTCATTAGGGTTTGCCAAATATTTGAATGTCAAATATTTTGTCTTCTCTTTATTCTCTATGTCCCAATCTTTTCTTTTCCTTCTTTTATTACTCCCAAGCCTACCATAGTTTGGTATAAAAATATTTGAGCCTTTCCCTGCTTTCAAATAAACCTAACACAGTTCAAAATTTCTTTCCTTCTCTTTTAAAATTTTCCTTAAGGAAAGGAGAGAGTTTTGTAGACATAGCAAACAACAATCTGGAGCTTTGTTCCCTGGAGTTCAAGCAAAGGCCATGGCAGGCTTTTCCCAAACTCCACCCAGCTACCCCCTTCCCCTCTCTTTCTCACCTTGGAAGCCCACCTGCCGGCCCAAGACCCTCTCTACCAAAGGGGTATCTCCTTCTTCTCCTCGTTACCTTTCCACGTCGGAAGATGCACCAAATCGAGCATGGCGAGAGCGCCTGGACGCCACGTACAGCAAACCCTCCATCTTCCGGCCTCCCCTCTTCCCTTTTAAGCTACAGCTACCCCCTAGAGAAACCCTAGCTCAGCTTCTCCCTCCTCCAAACGGCGCCGCCACCTTCTCCTCCTCTCTACCAAAAACCTTACCGAGACAAGCTCTCCGCCGTCTACCTCCCGCCGCGGACTCCATGGCCACCAACGCGCCTACCCGAGCGTGGGAATCGGACCTCCATCCTCTCCTCTCCATCCCGGATGACGTCAAGGAAGCCAACTCCCACAGCTGCTCGAGCCATCCTCACCATCAACGTCTACCCCCCGGCCACCGTCTCCTCCTCCGTCGCTGGCGGCCCTCCACCTCTCCTTCAACACCCCCAGGGTGAGCACCACATCTCCCTCCTCCCTGCATGCCACAGCATCCTTGGATCGAGACAGAAACGAGAGAGAGAGCGAGATCGAGTCGTTTTCGAAAAATAGAAAAGTTCCAGTTTTGCTGTTTCACGGTCTCGACTTTCGGCGCAGATCCTCGCCGGCACAGGTCACCCCAGCACGAGCTTCTGGTACCATTAGAAGCACGGCAACATCCTCTATCTACTGGTTTTTGAATCATCCAAATCGGAGCAGTAACGTCGTCGCCATCTTCGTCCAAAGTCGGGTCCAGAAAACAGTTTCTGTTAAGTTTTAAGATCAGCTGTTCCTCACCGTGTCGCGTTCCATTTTTTCCGACGAGTCACACCGACGTTGCACTCCTTATCAGCACGAACCAAAGGAACCACTAGATACTCCCCACATCCAGCTACACCACGGTGGTTTTCTCTTTCCCAAATAGATGCAGAGATTCATCGCGGCCACGACTTTAAAATCCGTGCAGATTCGATGTCTACCGGAACACCCGCTGCCCCGTTTTTCAGTTCGTAGTGTTCAACATTCCAGTTTTCAGAATATATGTCCCTGGATGCTTTTCAAACTATTTAAAAATGCTTTTATACTTCTCCAAATTCATCAAGTTTTATATCCAATTTGTTCAGAAAAACATGATCTAATCAACCATGAATTTTGTTTCAACTTTTTAACAACTAAAATTTGGTCACTTTTCAAATCTGAATTTAATTGCTAAATGTTGCATAATTCATATCTTTAATTCTATAACTCCAATTTGAAAAAGCTTTATATCTAAATGCATCAGAAAAACATGAGGATTTCAAATATCACATTGTCATGAATCATTGTCATCATCTCTGAATTGCACCAACTAAAACTTGCAACTTGAGCTAAATGTCATGTGAGGGTGCTTATCATTACATGTGGCTTGCAAAGCACCCCACTTAATTTTGCTATACATGAGATCTTGCACAAATCATCTTGCCATGTCATCATTCATTATATTGCGCATTGCATTTCCTTTTATTGATTTGTGCCTGTACTTTCCCTTGTATGTGCTATTTGGTTCTTCTCGAGTAGACACCGACGCAGAGCAGTACGAGTAGGAGTCCGAGTACCCCCAGGAGGATCGTGTCTGTGCTTCTACCTCTGAGCTGACAGGAGAGCCCACCTCCTTCACTTATTTTACAGTTTCATGCTCGTTGATCTATTGCTATCCCTATATTGCGATTCTGTTGTGTCACGTGTCCTATTCCACCAGTTACCCTATATGAGCCGTGTTACCCCTCCTTACCTATTTCCTGTTGTTTGTTGTATGCAAGCCTTGCGAGTCGTAGCGCGAGTTTAGGGTCTTGCTGTTATCTCGATATGTTGGGAAGTTGACACATGACACACCTTATGGATAATGTTGCTGATAATTTGTTACAACTAAAATTTCTAAGGGATAATAATAAATGCAGAGGCATCGGTGAGCCCCTTTGCGAAAGCATCGGATTTTTGTCTCGCTTGTGTCCCCTAGGACCCGAGTTCTTGTTATCTGTTCTAAGGCTGAGCGCACTAACCACTCGCAGGAGGTTTTATCGGGACCCCCCATCACCCATTACCTTTTCTCAAGTCTGTTGAAAAGGGGGCCACAACCTTGGTTTTATTTGCCTATGCCATGTATGCCATGCTTTACTTACTGTTGCCTTCGGGTGTTTACTTCCTGTTGCCTTCGGATGTTTATATTCTGTACTGTACCTTGCTAGATGACTTATCTAGTGCTTGGCCGTAAGTGCCCGCCTAGATGCCTACGCAACCCTGGGTCCGCTTTGGAGTACGGCCGAACTTCGTTATGGGTAGCTTAGTGGGGTGGCCCCCCTAGACTTTCTTGTTGAACTGGGAACGGTCTTGTCGTGATATCTTTCCTTCGCCTGGTTGGAGGATAGAGCGTGCGTGTATGGGAACAGTAGTGCACCCCTGCAGGGTAAATCTTTTCGGAAAGCCGTGTCCACGGTTATGGACGACTTGGAGCTGTTTAACTCGATCATAGAACACCTTACACCTAAGCTTGTCGCTAATAATTTGCTAATAATCTTCATAGTAAGTTAGCACTATTACAACGGATACTGAATAAAATTGGCAACCGTGTGAGTGCCTTGCCAGTACTTCTTTGCGAAGGGGGATCGCATTGGCTGGGTTTTGTGTGCAGAGTATAGAACTGCTAGCTCATGCGCTCTCTCACCTTCTCTGATAGACGAATGTTGTAGTGTGTCTCTATAAGTTAGTTCAAGCTTTGCTGCCGCTAAACCCCACCATATAGCCGGGCGAAGTTTATACCGCCCCCAGCGAGCACAACTAGTATTGTCTCGCAAGTACGTGCCAATGGTACTTACCCTCGTTTTCTCTCTCTTTTTCCAGAAACCGCTGTTCGACAAACAGGTACGACAGATGTTGAGCAATACGCTGGAGGATACTTCGTCGAGTTCACGGACGATGACCTCGTCGGTTAGCAGGATCGCTCCTAGGCAGCAGCCTGTGGCTTGTTGGTTATGGACCCGTTTGGTTAATTATGGACTCTTAGTCCTATTTGGATCTTGTCTGTACCCAGACTATTTGCTTCCGCTATGTATGATGTACTGATGGGACACGTGTCCTTTGCGTGTCATTTGGATCTTGCTCATTAGAGCGTTGCTATATATACATTATTTCCATCTTTTGTGTCGTACATGGTTATGCTGTGATATGTAACTCTGTATTCCACCCTTGTAACCTGTGCACTATGTGTGTATGTTGAGAAGTGCACAGGAAGGTGAAGCGTCCAAGCCTGAGAAACTAATCGTGAGCCTATGAGGTCGATGTTTCGCGTAAGGGCGTGTCGAGCTTTTGCTTGGCCTACCCATAAGCTTGGGAATGCGAGTCGACCTCACGGTCCCTTGTAGTGACCTCATACACGGAACCCCCTCATACCTGCGCGCTCTTGGTTTTTCTACTCTTGGGGCTTACAGTGGGTGTGTGTGTGTGGGGGGGGGGGGGGGGTGGGTGTGTGTCTGTGTGTGTTTGTGTGAGTGTCTGTGTGTGTGTGGGTGGGTGTGTGCGGGGTGTGTGTGTGTGTGTGTCTGTGTGTGTGTGTGTGTCTATGTGTGTGTGTCTGTGTGTGTCTGTGTGTGTGTGTGTCTGTTTGTGTGTGTGTGTGGGGGGGTGTGGGTGTGGGTGTGGGTGTGGGTGTGTGTGGGGGTGTGGGGTGTGTGTGTGTGTATGTGTGTGTGTGTGTGTGTGCCTGTCTGTGTGTGTGTGTCTGTGTGTGTGTCTGTGTGTGTGGGTGTGTCTGTGTTTGTGTGTGTGTGTGTTTGTGTGTGTGTGTGGGGGTGTGTGGGTGGGTGGGTGTGTGTTTGTCTGTGTGTGTGTGTGTGTGTCTGTGGGTATGTGTGTATGTGTGTGTGTGTGTGTGTGGGTGTGTGTGCGCGTGTGTGCGCATGTGTGGTTGTGTGTGTGTGGTTGTGTGTATGTGTTTGTGTGTGTCTGTGTGCATGTGTGTGCGTGTGTCTGTGTGTTTGTATGTGTGTGTGTGTGGTGTGTGTGTGTTTGCGTGTGTGTGCGTGGTGTGTGTGTGTGTGTGTGGTGTGTGTGTGTGTGGGTGTCTATGTGTCTAGTTATAGGGTTTTCATTCATTAAGTGAGAGGTGTGGGTTCCATCAATCACATCAATGTGTATCTCTGTGTGTGTGTGTGTCTATGTGTGTGTGTGTGTGTGTCTGTATGTGTGTGTGTCTGTTTGTGTGGGTGTGGGTGTGGGTGTGGGTGTGTGTGTGTGGGGGTGTGGGGTGTGTGTGTGTGGGGGGGGGGGGGGTGGAGTGTGTGTGTGTGTGTATATGTGTGTGTGTGCATGTCTGTGTGTGTGTGTGTGTGTGGGTGTGTCTGTGTTTGTGTTTGTGTGTTTGTGTTTGTGTGTGTGTGTGTGTGGGGGTGTGTGTGTGTCTGTGTGTGTGTGTGTCTGTCTGTGTGTGTGTGTGTGTGGGTGTGTGTGCGCGTGTGTGGTTGTGTGTGTGTGGTTGTGTGTGTGTGTATGTGTGTGTGTGTGTCAGTGTGTTTGTATGTGCGTGTGTGTGTGTGTGGTGTGTGTGTGTGTGTGTGTGGTGTGTGTGTGTGGTGTGTGTGTGTCTATGTGTCTAGTTATAGGGTTTCATTTATTGAGTCAGAGGTGTGGGTTCCATCAGTCTCATCAATGCGGGTTGATGGTATGGGTTTGCAACCTCCATATATACCGCCTCCGCCATACCCACTAATCGTATCAGAGGATCCGTCAAGACACAATGCATGTGTTTTTTTTTCACCATATACACCATCCTCCATCTGATGCGGGTACCCGTCGGATTAACGGGTGACAAGTACCCATTGCCATCCGGAAGTCCTCACGCGTGACGATAAAAGAAAGTGAACACATGAACCACAAGGTTCATACAAGTACATTATACACGGTCATATATATATGTACACAAGAATTTTTCTATCCTTTTTTTGTAAGTATATATATGGGGCTTCTATTGTATTGGGAATCGTACTGAGAATTTTATTAATCTTAAATAATATATACTCATAAACCAAATACTTTGCTTCTGATGCACATATGTTTGATGCTACGTGAGAATAACCGAAGAGTGTAGTCCCTAAGTTTTCCTATTCATACATGATATTCCTATCCTATTATATGAAACCAAATTAAGGAGCCCTTTATTATACACTTCACAACAACACCTCATCTCACTCCGGCTGGGTGGCACCCGCTAGGTATGGAGGCGGGTTTGCGACCTCCATTCCCGCCTCCGCCACCTCTCCATGCCACCTCGATCACCGGCCTCCGTACCCGTCGGTGGGTCCTAAATTAACTCAACCAGATCGACCCGTCCCGTGATGGGTAACCCTTGAAGGTGTGAACACAGAAACACAAATTTGTCAGCCATATCGTCGGTGTGTAGATGGGACCGCTTCCGCCATTCCTGGTGCCAACTCCGACACACATCAACCGGCGGCAAACCGGCGTGCGCTTGGCTTGCGCCTTCTCCTTGCATGTTGCGCTAGCTCTCATCTTAGCTTGACCGGGAGGGGAGGACGTCGAGGTTTGAGGAAGCCAAAAGCCTATCTTTCCCCATGTGACATGTCACTGGATCTCAAGAGATGAGGTTGCATGCATGGTTGTCCAGATGTGCGGCGGTGGCGTCGGTTGTTGTGTCGCTGTCGCTCCCCTATCCACGACCTCGACACGCTCGACCTCCATGCATGCATGACGGTGGCCGCGACCAATGGGGAGAAGGTGAGGGAGATCTTGATATATACGGTCGAGTAGCTAGGGTTTGGGGTCAGGGGGTCTCGGTCTCCTGGGGTGTGGGGGTTGACAGAGGTGGCACACGGTTGGGCCAGTGTGGGGCAAATGTGGTTAATTCGGGACTTGGCCGGGCAGAGACACAAGGTGTGTGTGTGTGTGTGTGTGTGTGTGTGTGTGTGTGTGCGCGTGTGTGGCTGGGAACCAAACATGCCCTTAACGACGAAAAAAGGTTCATACATCGATATACGCTCATGTACACAATGGATTATTTGCTAATCCTCTTGGGCAAGTATATATGTGGTTTCTATTGTACCACACGAATCATGTACTCAATATATATTTTACTAATCCATAATAATAATATATACTCACAAACCACATACTCTACAGTGCTGATGCATATGTGATGCAACGTGAGAATAATCGAAAAATAGCTATAATATTTTTGGAGTAATGCTTATATTATGTGTGCTTGCACATAATATAAAGTCAATTAGCTAGGAATCCTCATACAAAAGTGCAAAGCACGTGCATGTTAATTATTATTGTGTGTGTATGTGTGTATATGTATACTGTATATCATACTCCCTCTGTCCATTAATAGATGTCGGGACGTTCGTCTAAATTTGGACGTTCCTATGCATAAAGAGTGTCTACTGTATAGATACATTCGAAGTTAGACAAACTTTCGACATCCAAAAATGGACGGAGGGTAATATCTGTATATAATGTTGTTGCGTGCAGGCTGGGACGTAAAGGAACAAACAAAAATAGGGCTGCAATTTCGTCATTTCTTATACACTCTAATTCTACCGGAATTCATATATGACCCAAATGTTATTTGTTTTTTCTACTATATATGCACGGGAAAATTAAAAGAAGTTTGAGTGGAAGTTATAGTTCATATGAGATCTAGTGCCAATGTTTCTTAGAAAAAACTTCATATGGAAGTTAATTAAAACAGTACGTACAATATTTTTTCCGCACGACATAGCGCTACAGTAACTCTCGGCTCGACGTCGTGCTTGCATATACACAGTACATTTGGCTCTGTTTGACGCACGCTCTGACGTAGATGACCTTCCTACATGTAACTTACGGTGGTCCCATACACAAGGATGCACATGTCAGTCTAGTGGTGTCGGTGGTTCAGACAGCGTACTCCCTCGCTTCAAAATTTTATTTGCCACGCTAGGTTATGCTCATTTTACGTTTACCCCATTTTCTGGTAGTATGTAAATTGTACCCTCTCTGGGGTAAAAACAAAATGAAAATGTGTGATTTCATCGTGCTTATGCACATTTCTTTTGTGAATAGAACCCTAGCATTATGAGAAACATCGAACAATACAAAGCACCCCCAAAAGAACAAAAATTACAACGGAATCCTTCAGATGCTCTTCGTCTTCAACTTCCAGACCGTCTCGATGGCGTGCCGCCGCTGCCGCTCTAGGCAAAACAAAAAATGGCTAAAGCATAGTGTGAGCGCAAAAACTAGTTTGGCCAAAACAACAGAAATTTGTTTTGCATTCCACCTCAGGAACAACAAAGGACTGTCAAAAGGAGGTATGAGACTATGAGGGGAAGTAAGAATTCCTATAAAAATGATGGCAACAATGATGGGTTTGTGCAATTTCCTCGAAAAATTATTATGGGATTAAGCTGCGGCAGATCAATGTCAGCTTTCTCGTGAGCAAGTGCTGCGGTGGGAAAAATCATAATCATGCAGAATCTGTCTTGCCCTCTGTCCGTCGATGGCGTATCTTTGGCCATACCGCCATCGGCATTGACTAGACAAGACAATACAAACCAATGGGATAGCAAATTTATTACCATGCTATAGCTAGTTGGGGCTATGATCATAGGACGCGACAATAGAGCCGCTACTCCCACAGTATAGTCTAGTCGGGCCAGCCATTGGTCAGCCGGTCCTTCTCGATTGGAACAAGAAAATGGTACGTAGTCGGAAAATGGATACCCTTTGTTTATAGTAGGAAACGTTTTAAACCAAGAATTACTATTTAAATTTTAGAATTTCGATGAACGAAAACTCGAAACCTTCTAAGGGATGAAGCTAGAAGAAATGGCAATGGGGTCTATATTACATGTAGTATTGTACGTTTTTTACTGGGGTTAGCTAATCTACTGCTCGATCCCTACGGGCCATAATAACTGTCGCATATTGTACTGGGTAAGGGAAGTGTATATAATTACTGTTCCTATAGGAATATGCACTGTAGCAGTGCTTGTTACACTGGAAACCACCGAAGGAATTCTGAAGGAATTTTTCCTCTGCCACGAGCCATGTTCATGTGGAATAGTACAGCAGGAAGCAACTCGTCTGACTTCATTTTTTCTTTGCATCAAATCTCAATTGCAACTGATGTTGCATCTCATAACTAGCACGAATCACGATGGAAATTAAATGGTTTAGGACTTTTCTGAGCACGAAGTTAGTTCTCAGCTACTACTGAGTTTAAGATCTGAGGACGAAGTTGTGTTTAGGTACATACGAATCTAGGCAAAGTTGAATCAACTAATATGAATCGGAGTGTTATCTGTTAGCTAGCGTAAGTAATGAAGGTTTTTGGGTTTTCCACCGGCCGGGGTCAGCTGACCCAGAGACCCTCAATGGAGCTGGATCCGATCGTTCCTTCAATCTTCCAACACAAGCCTAGCCTGACCCCTCCGGGCCATATTACATGTCGTAGATCTTGAACAAATTTATTCCAGATCTACGACAAATATTATTCTATACAGGTGGAAGGATGAGTGCTTGTTGGTTTTGGAGTGTAGTTGCGTGGTGCTATTGATAGCTCGCGTAGGCCGAGCTCTTGGGAATATAAGAACGACAGGCGCGGAAGTGGGGCATGGATTTTCTTCTGCTGCACTGGAGATATCGGTGAATTTAGGGCCTGCTCTCCTGCCACTCCACTGCCGGACGGACAAAAGGAGAGATAGAAAGAGATGGACGATAGAGGGTGAGCAGAGGAGATGATAGAGGTGTACTGACAAGAGTACTGCAGAGCTTTTACTTTGCTTCGTGCGTGAGCAAGCTCCCGCTTCAGTCGTATCCAGTGGAAGCCTGTAGTGACAAGGACAGTCAACTTCTCCCAAAAAGGTGGTGCATGTCTCCCGCTTCACCCCAAAGGTCGCGCTCTGCCTCAATCTCTCCACTTATTTTTTTCTTTTCTTTTCTTTTCATCACTTCACTTCTCTTCTCTTCTCTTCTCTTCTCTTCTCTTCTATTGATCCAGATTTTCCATGGACCAACGTTCCACCTGGCTTCGATATTTGCATTCGTATATATATACTCTAGATTTGCATGCAATGCCCACTTCAGGACCTAGATTTGCATGATAGGAAAAATGCACGATTATTACACAAAGACCTATATTTGCATGCAATGTCATGCTTGTCCACTTCAATCCTACATGAATTCATATGAACCAATGACTTTTTTCTATTCAAACTAGGAGAGCCATACAGTATATAGGGACTTTCTTTTGTAGGATTTTCATCCTTAATAAGAGGCATCGATCTTTGATCCATATACACAGTATGATAGTTGACTCCACTTGTTAGATACGCATGAAGTTTAGTAAATTAACTAGGTACATACGAATCTAGGCAAAGTTGAATCAACTAATAATGCGAATTGGAGTGTTGTCTGTTAGCTAGCGCTAAGTAACGAAGGTTTTTGGGTTTTCCACCAAGACCCTCAATGCAGCTCGATCCGATCCTTCCGTGAATCTTCCAACACAAGCCTAGCCTGACCCCTCCGGGCCATATTACACGTCGCAGATCTTGAAAAAAATTGTTCCAGATCTACGACAAATATTATTCTATACAGGTGAAAGGATGAGTGATTGTTGTTTTTGGAGTGTAGTTAGGGTGGCGCTATTAATAGCTCGCGCAGGCGGTGTCAGTGCAAACCTGTACTCACAAGGACAGTCAACTTCACCCAAAAAGGCAATGCATGTCTCCCGCTTCACCCAAAGGTCGCGCTCTGCCTCGATCTCTCAACTTTTCTTTTTCTTTTTTTATTATCTTCTCCTGATCCATATTTTCCAAGAACGAATGTCCGAGGCCAATATATATGTAGCCACACCTCTCTCAAGTGTGAGAGGAACGCATGTACATTTAAAACTCTAAACCTAAAATTAAAAAAAAACTCTAAACCTAAATCCTAAACCTTAAAACCATAAACCTTAAACCTAAACCCTATATAAACCCTATACCCTAATTAAATCCTAAACCATGAACCTAATTAAACCCCTAAACCGTAAACCATAAATCCCTAAACTAAACCCTAACCCTGAACAAATTATAAAACAGATGTGTATATATATATTTATTCTGCCCCCATTTAATTTGGGGGCAATTAGCATGTATATATGTACACACACACACACACATATATATATATATATATATATATATAGCTATACCAATTCGGGTTTGACTAGAAGGGTCAAGCAACAAGAAGGTGGTGGGGGGGGAATCGCACCAATTATATATGTACCACTACACGCCGCCATAAGAAATGTGTGTAGCTAGACCGTAGATTAATTGATAACATGATGTGCGTATATAACAAACAACTAATTAAGCGAGTCATTATATAAACTAGCCATCACACAGAAGGTTAGTCACATCGCCAGCTGAAGCCTGTCTATGGCGGTGTATAGATAGATGATTCGATGGCAATAGATTAAAAAGGGTTTCACGCGAAAAGGACGTGAGAGAGGGAGAGAAAGAAGTTGGGAATCATGCTAGTTTGGTCCATCGTGATATATATATATATATATTACCATGCATGTACGTAGTAATAAATGCAATCTCATTATATTTACCGATTTGTGTACTAGCTATTTGCGAATTTTTGTACAACATTGTGAGGGTTGTTCCTTAATTGTTTTCTTTGTTGTCTTAGTTAGCTAGATGGAGGGACCCACAGTGTAAAATATTTGGAACTACACTCTATTGTCGACCTCTTGCTATATATATTTCACACTGTAGCTGAATTCACCATATGCAATGTTCCAAATTTGGCAGCCAGATTGAGCAGCCAACCGGCGGTGGTGACCCGGAGCAGTACGTAGCTCACAAATCAACCATTTACTACAGGCTAGCAAGATAAATTTCTTCCCCGGACGCATGTACAGTTAAAAGTCTAACCCTAAATCCTAGTTAAGCCCTAACCCTAACCCTAAACCCTAAACCCTAGACCCTAACCCTAAACCCTAACCCTAAACCATAAACCCTAAACCCTAAGCCCTAAGCCCTAAACCCTAACCCTAACCCTAAACCCTAAACCATTAACGCTAGATACGCATAAACCTAAACCCTAACCCCAAACCCTAAATCCTAGTTAATCCCTAACCCTAACCCTAAACCCTAAACCCTAACCCTAAACCCTAACCCTAAACCCTAACCCTAAACCATAAACCCTAAGCACTAACCCTAACCCTAAACCCTAAACCCTAGACCCTAACCCTAAACCCTAACCCTAAACCATAAACCCTTAACCCTTAACCCTAAACCCTAAGCCCTAAACCCTAACCCTAAACCCTAAACCCTAACCCTAACCCTAACCCTAAACCCTTAACGCTAAACCATAAACCCTAAACCCTAAACCTAACCCTAAGGCCTAACCCTAACCCTAAAACCCTAAAACCCTAAACCCTAAACGTACCCTAGCTAAAACCATAATTCCGAAATCCTAAACCCTAAACCTAAACCCTAAATTAACCCTAAACCCTAAACCCTAAGCAAATCCTAAACCATTAACCTAAACCCCTAAACCGTAAACCCTAAAAAAAATTAACAAACATATGTGTATATATTTTTATTCTATTCCGAGTTAGGGGAAATTAATTAGCGTGTATATATATGCACATATATATATACCAGTTAGGTTTCACTAGAAGGGTCAAGCAGCAAGAAGGTGGTGGGGAATCCACCAATTATGTACTACACGCCGCCCTAAGAAATGTATAGAATTCAACAATTATGTGTGTAGCTAGACCTGCGATTAATTAAGAACATAATGCGCGTATATAACAAACAACTAAGTGTGTGTCATTTTATAAACTAGCCATCACACGGAAGGTTAGTCACACCAGCCAAAGCTGGTCAATGGTGTAGATCGATGATTCGACGACAATAGATTAAAAAGGGTTTCACACGAAAAGGATGAGAGAGAGAAAGAGATAGAAGGGAATCCTACTAGCTAGTTTAGTGCACCAGGATATATATTTGTATTATCATGCATGCATGTAGTAATTAATGCAATCTCATTATTTTTACCAATTTGTGTAGTAGCTAATTGCAAATTTTTGTACAACATTGTTAGGGTAGTTCCTTAATGGTTTTCTTCGTTGTCTTAGCTAGCTAGATGGCGGGACCCACATTATGAAATATTTGGAACTACTACATTGTGGACCTCTTGTTATATTGCACACTGTAGCTGAATTCACCATGCAATGTTCCAAATTTGGCAGCCAGATTGAGCAGCCAGCCGACGGTGGTGACCCGGAGTTGTAGCTCACAAAGCAACCATTTATTACAGGCTAGCAAAATAAATTTTCTTCCTCGGCTCCGGTCCTCCTCTCTCCATTAATTGCACTCCTTCTTTTAACTTTTTTTCAAACTTTCATTTTTTTCATATCCTTATCGCCTCAGCTCCATTAATTGAGCGTAATTAGGTAAGCATGGTTCTGAAACCTCATACACATTGTTGCAGAAGTAATTACATCACCTAAACAATACTACTAGTTCATCATTCTAAACTTATTTACAATCTAGGAAACATATAACGCCAGCCTAGTTCACCAATTATCATCATCCCTCTTGACGCGCTTGCCGAGTCGGCTTGTACCTGCCTCCCATGGGTTGGCAGTCCAAGTTCTGTTCTCGTCGGGAATCCTTGTTTGAGCTTCCCAACCAGATACAGGCCCTGCCCTTGCTAGCTCACCACATACAGCCGTTGCCCTACCGTGATCACCACGTGCACCGCCATCCCACGAATACCCCGAAGTAGGCTCCCACGGGGCCTTTACCCCTGGAGGCATTTTCTTCGTATCAAATGGTATGTTGTGCTTGTTGCAATAAGATACCCAGTACCAGTAGTTTGTCCCGAAAAACTTGATGTCGTCGCGCCAGGCAGGAGGGAGATTGGCCAACCTAGCTGCTTCCTTGCAATCAGGGCAAACCACTTCCCTTGGAATTTGTTGCGCTTGACGCTACCCTTCATTGATTTTGTTGAGTCGCCTATACAACTCAAAACTGACATACCCATCAATCGCGGCATACCTCAAGTTTACTTCAGGCAATGGCTGCCACTCCCAGTGATTGTGGCTCTTAGTAGGGAACTTGTTCTTCATGTTTTTGTAAGATGGGTCAATGATGACCGCAGCCAAATCACCCATGCCAGTCCTCTTCCCAGGACCATTGAAATTGATCATATCCTGGATGTCAATCCACTTATGTTTAGGAATTCTAATGCCATCTTTAGCAAGCCTGATAGAGTCACCCGTGTTGTCAACAGTTGTGAAACAAATTCCTTTATGTTGAAGGAATTCTCGCAGCGCCTGCGTGTCAGGACTCCTGCATGTTAACACAAATAAATCTTGTAAGATAGTATATGCATAAATAGTACACATTTTTTTTGCTTCCAATAAATATTTACTTGATGCAGTGAAACAATGATTTTGCATCAGTGATACACATCAAACTAACACAAATTATTGGTGCGACTATATGATCTAATTCAAGTGTCAAGTTAAGATTCAGTTGTTATTATCTTGACATCCATGCCGATTATCGGTGAGTATGAGTACATGAAATTTGTGCAAGACATGAAATTTTTTTGAGTACCAAAAGTATGAAACAAAATACCGTGGTCAATCCAAATTTTTTATACAAGTTAGTTGGATATTACAATTTCAGACCACATTTTTCATACAAGTTAGTTTGTTCGTGTTTTCATTCAAGTTAGAACCTAGTCTATTTCGAAATAAGAAAGCAGATCCAAGATAAAGGAAGAGTTTCTAAAAAAAAAGGATAAAGGAAGAGCATGTGCAGAACACACCTGCAGAAATGGTACACCAGGACGTGCTGGTCCATGGCCAACTGAACGACGGCGGTTCTTGATTGATCTGAAGTGTACTCTAGGTCGAGGCCGACGAACCTGGGCCTGTCCTCTCTCAGATTGTGTTCGTACATCTGGAGGGTGCTCTCGAGAACGGAAGGGTCATTCGTGTACACCACGCCCACCTTGGTCGTCCCATGGGGAACGACGCTCGTCTTTAGCGTAAACAGGTCGCCGTTGTCCATGGCAGCGCTGAAGAACGTCGAACTAATCGGAGGGATTGAAGGGGAGGGAGGGAGAGCAACTGAAAACAATGGGGTTTTTTGGAACTTGCCGAAATGCAGGGTAGAACGAATCGCCAAGGGTTGTTTAGTGGGGACAGATGGGAATAATACTGCGATGAGGTTGAGGAACTAACTCCAGCGGCCATTTAATTCCCTATAGTCCGTTGATAGGAAATAAGAATTGATTCTAGAGAGGCGAGGAGACGGTGGTATGGACTTAAGAATTAATAAACCTTTCACCTCACCAACCGTACTGCTCATTATCTCTTCTTCCTCGGTTTACACCTGGGGAGAGCTCGAGCAATAACCCGCTATCTTACTTTCATCATACTAGCTCCTACTTCCACGCTCGCCCAGGCTGCGATCGCCATGTCTAATTATGCAAGGAGAAACCGGAAGAGGAATGCTGATTTCGCCATGGAAGTTTCTTATCCTTTCGTGGTATGTGCGTTGCCGGCGGCAAACAGCCCTTCTCTGCAGGCCTCCATGTCGGTCCATTCTTTGAGGGAGCGTCTTCCGCGTGTCGAGGACTGGTCCTCGGCAGGCCGACGTGGACGCCGTGGGATCTCAATGTCAGGGTAAGTCTAGCTTCAAATTCCTAGATGTATTTTGTGGACGAATAAAGCTCTTGTTGCATTCTTTTTCTTCCTCGTTAATTTCTAGCCCAGATTCTGATTCCGATCTATATTTTCTCAAGGATCAACGGCTCGGGGGAGCCCTCCCCCATACGAGGACTTGCTACCGATAAGTCCGCGGCAGATCTAGGGCCGACCGAGGAGATCTCCCCCAGCCTAAGAAGGGACGATGTCACCGATATGGCCGCGGCAGATCTAGGGCCGACCGAGGAGATCTCCCGCAGCCTAAGGAGGGACGATGTCAGTAATTCAGTATTGCCTCTAGATGTTGTTATTTTCATATTAGCTATCGGCTTGCTCATGATTTTCGGTGTTTATTGTAGTTGAGTACGCACACCTCAAGTCTCACAGAGAAGAATTCCCCATCGAACCAGCAGCTGCTGGAGGATAAGGTAACCGATCTTCTCGGCGAACGCGACAAGCTTCGGCGGGAGATCGCCCAGTGGCACGATCTCCAGGAGGAGACTGTTGCAAAGATGAATCGGCACAATAGTCGCCTCCAGGAGGAGATATCTAAGAATACGGAGATACGGCTTGAGCGCCAGCGCCTCCTTGAAGAGAACATGTTTATAGAGCAGAAACGTGTTGAGGCTGTGCAACAAAGATTGTTGGCGAGCAGTGAGATTAAGGACCACGAATTGGCGCGCTATGCGATGTGCAAGCCGCTGTCGGAGATCCAAAAGAACGTAGAATGCGCCATATACTATTACAATGATCTGAAGGAGGTTTACAACGACCTGCGCCTGCGCCTGCGCCCAGAACCCGTAGAGGAGAACATTCAGATGACCGTGTAGATGAGATGTTCTTCTGAATTCCTGCTCTTCATATCCTAGTAGTTTTAATTATGTAATCTTAAGTTGACCTGTATTTATTAAAATATTTTTTCGATCATTTTTCATTACCTAATTAAGGATAACGAAAAATATGGTGGCACCCTGAAACTAGATTATTGGTCTCTCTCCCAGCGCTGGAACCATGAGATGAACCTGCGGGAGTTACTTTTGTTCCAGCTCTGTAGCTGTGAAAAAAACTTTGTAGTTTCTATCTACGCTACTGTTTTCTGCAAAATGTAATCCCTGTAATGAACCTGAGGCACTTTCAGGTTTCGTTGTTTATCAATGGAACCGGGGATGAGGTCCCTGTTGATCTACAAAAAGAAACATGGTGGCACAAGGTAGAGGTTCGAACAATTGCATTAGGCAGGTTATGGAGGCCTGCCCAATATTTCATAAAAACAAGAGAAAAGCTGATTTGTTCAACAGGGTTACTCTCACTGTAGTGGTGAATGTGACTGTGTCTTATTCTGATGTTTGAAAGTTTGAAAATTAACATTACTCGGGCATCGAAGTAAAGCGGATGAGTTGTACGCAATCAAGTGTTGGCCGCGACATACTTTCTGCCAAATAGGCCCGTTTGCTTGTCAAATACTACACGTTGTGCTCCTCTTTTTTATTGATTTTTTTGAGGTGTTTCTTTTTTTCTTGATATTGCGGGTAACCCAAAGAAGGGCCTAATACAAGTCGACCTTCATTCGTGGTAGAACATTGAACTGGGCCTACAGCAACTTGAGCTGCGAACTGGACTGTCTCAGCATAGGTATGGGAATTCTATCGGTGCCGGGATATAACTTTCCAGGAATAGGCTTCGAATATATTCTGGGCTCTTCTGTGTGTCTTGTTTCGACCTGAATAAATTGGAATTGGGCCAAGTAATTTCCTCTGCGTGTCTTGTTTCGACCTGAATAAATTGGCCTTGGGCCTTTAGTCAGCCAATCTGGCCCAAGGACACCACGACGCGTAGCTGACAGGTGGGACACATAGTGAATCCAGTAGGTCCCACGGCTGCATGTGGGTCCGACGGGGTTGGGACCAGGGACCCACCAAGCTCTAACATACGGGCCCCACAAGTTCTGACATATTGGGTCCACACTCTGGCATGTTGGGCCCACCAAGCTCGGGCATGGTGGGACCCACCAGGCTCTGACATGCGGACCCCACAGATCTCTGGCATGCCGGACCCACTAAAACTGTCATACGTGGGTCCTACCAGGCTTTGACATGCGGCCCCCACAGATCCCTGGCATGCCGGTCCCACCAAAACTCTCAGAGATGGGTCCCAACAGGCTCTGACATGCGGCCCCCATAGATTTCTGTCATGCCGGACCCACCAAAACTCTCAGAGAAGGGTCCCAGCAGGCTCTGACATGCGGACCCCACACATCTCAGGCATGCCGGACCCACCAAAACTCTCAGAGAAGGGTCCCAGCAGGCTATGACATGCGGCCCCCACAGATCTCTGGCATGCCGGACCCACCAAAACTCTCAGAGAAGGGTCCCAGTAAGCTCTGACCTGCGGGGCCATGCGTCCAGAATTGACGGCAGACAGACACTTGTGCTGGCACGTGCGCAAAAAAAATTGGCATGGCAACTGACATGTGGATCCCATGGTGGTGGTACTGACAGTTCTGGGCCACTTCGCATGCTGGGAGGCTGTCGGAACGGGTGGCCCCACGCAGGTGGGTCATGTCGGCACCTGACATGCGGGCCCGAGTGGTGCAGGCCAGGTACATGTGTGCAGACAGTGGTTGTCTCCCCTTACAAATATGGGTCCCAGTGCTGCAGGCCTTGGACTGTTGTGCGGGCAGACAGAAAAGTACGTGAACAGGAGCGTGCAGAGTGTGGGTCAGGTGTGTCCACCGGCCCGAAGCCCAGTTGTTGTGACGCCCACCCCCTGCTGACTCAGCAATTCGGGCCGCCCACCACCCGCGACGCTCATTTCTGCATAATAGCTGACGTTTAGACCTCGCCCGTCACTAATTTTTCGGGCCGAGCGGCCCAAATCGCCATCTATGACGCGTAAACGCCCTATCATCATAGAAAAAGACAATCGCTGACGGATTTCCAAACCATCAGTATCATACCGTCATTGAAGACCCATATGTTACTAGTGTCGGTATCTCGATACCTAGTTCAACCTCGTTACCGACAAGTACTCTTTACTCGTACCGTGGTATGTCATCTCTTGTGACCTTGTCACATGCTTGCAAGCTAATTAGACGACATTCCACCGAGAGGGCCCAGAGCATATCTATCCGTCATCAGGATGGACAAATCCCACTCTTGATCCATATGCCTCAACTCATAGTTTCCGAATACTCAATCCCATCTTTATAACCACCCATTTATGCAGTGGCGTTTGATGTAATCAAAGTACCCATCCGGTGTAAGTGATTTACATGATCTCATGGTCGAAGGACTAGGTTACTATGTATCGAAAGCTTATAGCAAGTTGAACTTAATGACTTGATCTTATGCTATGCTTACTATGGGTGTGTGTCCACCACATCATTCACCTAATGATATGATCTTGTTATCAATAACATCCAATGTTCATGATCAGAAAACCATGATCATCTATTAATCAACAAGCTAGTTAAACGAGAGGCTTACTAGGGACTCTGGTTGTTTACACAACACACATGTATTAATGTTTCTGGTTAATACAATTATAGCATGGGGTGTAAACATTTATCATGAACACTAAGATATAACAATAATTACTTTATTATTGCCTCTCGGGCATATCTCCAACATGTTCATCATGTCTGTCACCGGGGAAGAGGGTCGATAATGAAGTACAAATATACCAAAGGTTTGGCCTTATTATTTTTCACAAAGTTTTATACTATAAGAAACGGGTTATCACCTCTATTACACCGCGGGGATCCATGTAATAGAAAAAACATGTTTTGTCCACACGATACTGATGATGTGATGATGCATCAAGAATGGTACTCTCTCATGGATTTGTGCAAACGATGGTTGACGAAGGGTTAATCTCATCAATGCCTATGATGATGGATTTGGGTTTCTAGGAAGGAGGACACTGGTGAGTCAACAAATCGGTTAGCCAAACTTAGGCATCCGACGTATCTTATTGTCAAGGGCAAATCACCGAAATCATATGGTGTAGAACTAGGGTTACAGGGTGTCTCTCTGGTGCTATCTCCCTCCTCTCGGTGGCTTATCCCAGCCCTTATATAGCGGGAAGTGTCTCAGAGTCCACCTCGAGGTCGAGTTGCAATATAAGTCGGTTCACCCGATATGGGCTTTGCTTTCCTAACGTGATGTTTTCAGATCCTTCTGGATTTCTTCATGGGCTTTCCTCTATTCGCTACTGGGATTTATACCATTGATAGCAATATTTAGGACCCAATATGGCATATCCATGTCAGTAGCCCCCCCGAGACTCTCCTCAAGTCGCAGACTCGAGTTGAGTCTCAAAACCTTCGACTGCTTCCTTCTTCGAATTCTTGCTTCTTCGAATTCTTATTTCTTTGACTTCTTGCTTCTTCGAGTTCCTATTTCTTTGATTATAAAGAAATATCTAATTACTTTCTATATAAATAAATATTTTAATCGTAGGGATATCGTTAAACCAGCCTGATGCATCCAAGCGGATCGGGAATCAGTTAATTGCCTGAGCAAATGCGGGGAACCTACTTCAAACTCGCGTCCCCGGACACGAATTCGGAAACCTGGCTTAACTCAGCTAGGGCCGCGGAGTACTTATCTATTCCTGAGTTCCAGCATAAGAGTTTTACCTAACACGTCTGTCAGGATTTTTCATCACATCGACGCTTGATGTGGATATTTCTAGCAGAGCGTAGTGACGGTGCTAGGCCTCACATGACATGATCACAATGATCTTACCTTCATGCTCTAGCATGGCATCTGGAGGCTCACGACAACACATCCCAGCTTTTGTATTTATTTATCGGATGCCAAGTTTGGCTGTTAGATTACCCAAATTTATCGGGTTGATCTTCTTTTAAGCACACTGGAACATGTATTCGAAGCTTTTCGCCAAGTTTGGCTATTAGATTACCCAAATTTATGCGAGTAAATGACGAAGTAATGTTCGTTAAGTATTTACCACTTGAACATTGTTCGTCACCTCCGCCATTCTTACTTGGTGCAATCGTCCTCGCTAGTATTACGATTGCTTTCTTCATTTCATCCCAACGCAAAAGCCCTCTCATGTCTGGCGCTTATTATGCCTTTTCCGCCCGGCTTATCAACCCTCATATAGTGTCAGGTGCCGCCACTAGGTGTTGGCGAAGTGTCAGGGTTACTACGTGCTAAATGGATAATGATCACGATCTCGCCGGCGAACGTTCGTAATACACATACTATTACAGCAAACATATAGTGATAATTTGTTTTTGGTTACTTTAATTATTAAGTCATATAAACAGGAAACCCAATTTCGATCCAATTAAAGCCCCTATTTTTACCACAAATTAAGGGGAGTTTTCTATATATATAATTAAGTGACCCCTAAAATTTATTGGGTTTTTGAGGCTGATCATTAGTGGGTTCCACCACTATTCATATTTTTTAAATTTTAAAGTCAGTAAAGTACAAAATGTTGTTGCTATAGAGAGACTAGCAACTTAAGGCTAGCTAAAATGCTGCAAACCCAAATAAGAGAGAGAGAGAGAGAGAGAGAGAGAGTTCTCTCTAACTATCAGAATCTCTCAATCTAGGTTTTGAGGCCACCATTTAAGACTTCCTAGATGCATTATATATATGCACTATAAGAGCTATACCTCATCCTTGAACTTTCCTTTGCATGCATCTGCAGAGACCCGGGGGGTGAGGTCATTCCTTTTTGTCCAAATATCATGGACCACGCATGCATGCATATATATGCGGTGGTGGTGTCCAATAGATCGAGGGAAAAATGCCGTTATTGTGAACAATTAATGAACCTTTCTATATATATACATATCGACCCAATTAAGATGATGACTAGCTAGATATCAGCAATGAACATTTTTGTTTGTTCATTTTTGGTTAAGTTTACGAACATATATATGCATGTAGACCCAAATTTGAGCCTAATTAAAAGTTGTGTGGTTACTTATGTCACAATATAACCCCGCTCACCTCCGATGGTGGTTACCCCAAACGCATGGGAAGACCCCCCCCCCCCCGTACTACACAATTTTTTCCTACAAGTGACATCACATGTATTCGAAAATGGTCGAAATTGGGAGGTGGATATATTTTTGTATGGTATAGTATATTATACATGGGTGTAAGTACACCCAGGAGTTAGGAAGTATTTATCATATATATATATATATATGCAAGAATAAGGGGCTACGTACTTAAATTAAGAATACATATACCTGAAAAAGATATATATATATATATATATATTTATATATATATATATTTATATATATATATATATATTTATATATATATATGTCAATTTGACCATTGAATCATCCTACATATAGAGCATCCTACATATATGCTCGCTCACTAAACCTTCGACACAATACTTATATAGATAATTAATTAAGTTAGGGCCACGTGTCACCTTCAAGGGATTGTGTTATGCCAGTACGATATAAATACACGGTGTCACACGCGTGATGGTTAATTCCTTGGGCATGCACATAATTAGTGCAAACGAGGGGGCATATATATATATATGCACCTCCTCCTAGAATCCCACCAGCTTTGCATGCACATAACTCTAAATGATATATTTATTTGGAACAACTTACTTCATATAAGATTTTTGTTTTGGCCTTTTGCCCACTCCCTCAAAAACCGGTATTTTGGATTTAGCCCTCGTGTTTTTGTTATCAAGCCGCGCGATGACTATACTGGTCTGTCGGTATGCGCTTTCTTTAAGGAGTAATGCAAGAACATGGAAAACCAAGTTTTGGATCCCAAGTAATTCCAGGATTCCCTCTCTAGCTAGTTGTTTTGGAATAATGCATGGGAGTTTCCAATAAGGAGTGGGAGTAGTTTTTCTTGGCCCTTTCAACATACTCCACCAATCTTATATACACACATGTTTGTGTCACATGCAAGCTAGCTTAATTTGGAGAGATTCCGATCCTCCGAAGCATCGTTTCGGGTGAAAAAACCCTAGCTGGTCTACCCCACCGTCGTAACATGCATATATCTGAGTATTTATGAACGACGGTTGGACAATTCATGGACTTTCTTATTCATTTTTCTTTTGGTTCGGCGATTATTCATGGAAAACCAAATTGGAGTTATAGAAATATTACATCCAAGTTTTACCCGAATTAAACAGTCGATACAAGTAATTGAAAACATCATATAAGATCGAGCATATTATCTAATAGTAGCCTTCTTCGCATATGATGGATTGCTAAATACAAAGTGGGTATACCAAGAGGAGAGAGAAGGTTTAGCAATCCAAACTAAGTTGGGCTTTGACATCATTTGTACTAGGAACCCAAATCTTGCAATGCGCACATGCACAAATTCATGCGAGCCACCTCTCAGTGGGTTACACATTTTATTCTCACTCCATTTTTCCTCTATTTAATTAATTACATTCTCTTCCTCCTAGCAACCACCGGTAGAGATGGCAACATGTATATGCTCCACCGGCGAGTGCCTTCTCGTCCACCCATCCCCACTTAATAATCGGGGAGAAAACTTTCCCATCCTCCCCATCCACACCAGGTTTGGGGAGGGGATCGGTTTCCCCATTAAGAAGCTAAATTAAAATTATATTCTCAAAATTTTATGATCTTACATGTTTTACACATATACAAATAAGGAACTTTATAATACATAGTACATGATAAAATACAAAAAATAACCAATATCATATATGCTAAGTTGTATTGAAATATATATATCCTACACTATAAACAATATTACAACATATTTCATATAAAAATATGTCAGTTTATATATATATAAAGGTATATATCACGGGGGATAGCGGTGAACGGGTATGCTATATTCCAGTTTTTAGCAATCCTAGGCAAATATACAAATGTTATAGTATAAGTGGAAGGGCACGTAGAGGTACTTCAAGAAGGTCCTTCGTGCAACATGTAAGGGCTTAGATGTATTTCCCTACTCTTTTCAGTCCCTATTTGTAATTTGTACTCCACAGACGATAGTCAATGAAGCACTCGGTCCATCTAGACCGTTCCGTTTTAAAAAAGAAAAAAAGGTCATGCATAGGAGTGGGTTTTGTTGGCTTCGGAGGTTTTTCCTTTGCTGTCCGACTCTCTCCAAAACCCCCAATAATGGTCACCATATATCACTACAAGAAAAGTTCTGATCCTCAATGTCAAAATTTCGTCAGCTATGGCCCCTTTTTCAGCGCCTATGGGCCTAACCCGACGATATGGGTTCTGTGGTCAATACAGCGTCACACAAAGGCCTACCACGGATTTTTCGGTCCGTCGCGTTTGGGCGCCCTTTGGCCATGGAAAATCGGACCGTTGCAGAAGAGGTTTCGGGAGGCCGTTGACTGCTGACGTCATGCAAAGACACATGGCAGACGCCGTTAACTCTCAGTTAACGCCGTTAACCGGCTGAAACCCCGTGGTAGATGGTAGGCCCACACAAGGCCTGCCACGCATTAAGCAGGCCGGCCCATTTAGTTTGCGGGCCGGGCCAGCTGTCTTAGTTTGACCGGTCAACTATATAACTGGGCTGGGCTAGTAGGTACGTGGGCCGGGCCTAACCTCTAAGGTTGACTGGTCAAAACTTCAATGGGCCGGCCCACTAAGCACGTGGGCCAGGCTGAATGCCTTCGTTTGACCGATCAAAAGGACGAGTGGGCCGGCCCACTGAACAGGTGGGCCAGGCCGGATGTGTTCATTTGACTGGTCAATAATTAAATGGACCGGCCCAATAGTCATGTGGGCCGGGCCGAATGTCTTTGTTTGACTGGTCAACATGCAAACCCGGCCGGCCCAATAAGCATGTGGGCTGGGCGAAATGTTTTTGATTGACCGGTCAACAGACAAACGGGCCGACCCATTAAGCATGTGGGGCCCACTTTCCTGTTATCCGGCCGGCCGAGTTAGTAAGTGGGGTCCACCTTAAAGCAAGTGGGCTGGCCCAATGAGTCTGTGGGACGACCCAAAATAAAAGTGGGGCCCACTATTCTGTTATTGGGCCGGCCCAGTTAGTAAGTGGAGTCCACCTTAAAGCAAGTGGGCTGGCCCAATAAGCACGTGGGGCCCACTATCCTATTATCGGGCCGGCCCAGTTAGTAAGTGGGGTCCACCTTGATGAAAGTGGGCTGGCCCAATAAGTAAGTGGGTCGGCCCGTTTAGTTGGTGGATCGGCCCATTAGCCCACTACATAATATATATGTGGGCCTAGTAAGGCCCAATAGTCTTGTCGGGCCGAGGTGCGTGAAGCCCATTGTTTCTTGTTGGGCCGGCCAATCTGCCAATTGCTATGTTAACATGCCGGCCTGTAAGGCACTTTAGGATTTTGCGGGCTGGCACATATGTGATTTCGCTTAATTGGGCCGTTCCCGGTATGGGAATTTGTGATTTAGTTTGCGCCAACAACGGCTAGTTACATACTGAGGATATTTATGCCGCACATGATTTCAGTGGGATAGCCTCACTTACCACAAGCACCATAGAAAGAATGCGTGAAAGAACCATAGAAACTAACTAAATATTACATCATCTGCAAGGCTTTGAAAAAATATTATAGAACCGAGAGAAATTGAATGGTAATTAAACCTAGCAATACAATGAAGGGATTCGGCAATCTTTTATGTTGTCCATGCAACACCTATATCTGAAACAAAGACATTACAAGTTAAGACATCAACAATGGAAAGGCAAAGACACTACAATGTTGTTTGCCAAAGAATTTGGAACTCACCATTTCCTCGTTATGACAAGATCATTGTAATGCGCATAGATAGTCTACCGGTATGGGGCTAATATAGGCTACCAATAAGCAAATAAAGAGTACATGCCGCATAGCAACAACCAGAACATTGTAACGTGGACAGATGGCAAATAATAAGCTGTGAGCTTCCTTTTGATGTGTATAATCTATACGAACATACAAAAATGTGATGTTCGACACAGGTGGGTAGGTAGAGAATACCTAGGGGCGCGAGACAACTCTCTCTAAGGAACTCGGCAAAATAGCCCCGTAACTTCGGGAGAAGGGGTACCCCCTCACAAAAGGGGGTCGCAATGACCAGGCCCGGGCGACTGTTTACCAAAAACACATGTCTCCGCAAAGTCGTAAGACCATGTATGGGGGCTGACGCCTGCCTAGTGCCGGAAGGTCAAGGAAGTTGGTGAACTGATGACAGGGAAACCGGCGACCGAAGCCCCGGTGAACGGCGGCCGTAACTATAACGGTACTAAGGTAGCGAAATTCCTTGTCGGGTAAGTTCCGACCCGCACGAAAGGCGTAACGATCTGGGCACTGTCTCGGAGAGAGGCTCGGTGAAATAGACATGTCTGTGAAGATGCGGACTACCTGCACCTGGACAGAAAGACCCTATGAAGCTTTACTGTTCCCTGGGATTGCCCGTGCTTCCAGACATGCTGAGCTCCCAAAATTTTTGTACATTCAAAAAAGGAATTGATTCTGTAAAAGATGGGATCAACCAGTAAATACAAAATTACTGATATTTCATCCTTGTGAGAGGTGTTCGGCATGTCCCTTGCTTGCGAACTTCTTTAGTAGGGCGGGTAGCTTTGGAGATCCCATTTTTGACGTTTACCGTTGTCCCCAGACTTCACTCTTTCAACACTTGTCTACTTTCGAAATAGTCAGGCAGGCCCGCACAAGCGGTGGAGCATGTGGTTTAATTCGATGCAAAGGGAAGAACCTTACCAGGGCTTGACATGCCGCGAATCCTCTTGAAAGAGGGGGGTGCCCTTGGGAACGCGGACACAGGTGGTGCATGGCTGTCGTCAGCTCGTGCCGTAAGGTGTTGGGTTAAGTCTCGCAACGAGCGCAACCCTCGTGTTTAGTTGATCATTAAGCAGCTGAGATAGTGCAAGATAAACAACCAATCGAATTATTTTGTGGCTTATATAACTGAGCACGTCAGAATAAAACAATAGACTTACTATTGTCAAGTCCCATGCAGCTCACCATGTTGATACACTCGTTGAAGATGTCGGATGTTGCCCTTATTTACAAAGGGAGTTATTTGTTACTCTGCATCAAGACACGATCAGTCATGCACATACGAGTTCCAGCATGATAAACAGTATGTATGTACTCCCTTCATCCAAGTGGTATTCATGCATTAAACACCGAAAATAGTGAGCGATGGGCTATATATGTGGCTGGAATCTCTCAAGAATGTGTGTTCATGCATATATACACACACGCAGGCCTATAGCAATACGAAAGGTACACGTACTTGAACCAGAGCAACAGTTACTGGCCTGGCTTATGACAAACCAGATAGATACAATAGTTGTATCATTTGCAGTGCAGCAAAAGCAGACCAACATGTTCAGTTACTTCCAAATTGACATGAACTACTACATAATAGAAGGCACTTACTTTTGTAACAGAATGAACCAGATAGTAGTTATAATGTCAACAACTATAGAGCAGGTAATGCAAACCAACATGCGCAATTACTTAAATTGTCCATGAACTAAATAATAGCAGCATTTTACTGTCATAGCTAGTAATAAACCGTAAAGGAATTATAATCCGAACTTTGTTGTGCAGGAAACGCTAATCAACGCGTTCAGGGACTTAAAATCAAGGTTGGAAAAAGCGCTAGGCGTAAGCGAGGCGATTGGCATTCGCCTAGTGCCTAGGTGGTGCTTAAGCGTCCTAGGCGCAGCCTAGGCGGGCATATAGTTTGTACCATCAAGTGTGTAAACAGGTTATCATATGTAAATACACATTAATCTAGAGCATGTTAATGAGTAAATTACTATCAACTACCATTGGAATATGGTCCATATGTCTCGATAGTGAAATATGACATCATTTCTTCGTGGGGAAGACAATTTCATGGTTGCCCTGCCTAGACTTCCACTTATGCCCTAGGCGAGGCGTTTGTCCATCGCCTAGTGCTTAAGCGTGAGTAAGCGTCTCCTAGGCGTCGCCTTTTCCAACACTGCTTAAAATACCTAACAGGCAGCACATAGAGGGTAGTGAATGAACTGATAGCAGGCAGTTAATTTAGTAGCTCACGACGAACCAGGTATAAATCATAACACTAGTGGAAAACAGGGCTTTCGTGCAAGCCTTTTGTCGCGGGCGCGTCTGGAGCCGCGACAAATGGCCTGGCCACGTCGCCCCGAAACATTTTGGAGCGCTCCGGGCCTTTTGTCGCGGCCGTTTGTCGCGGGCCGTGCCACGACCCGCGACAAAAGGGGTCTGAGGCTGGCCGTTGCCTGCTGGCACCCCTTTTGTCGCGGGTCGTGGTACGGCCCGCGACAAAATGTCCAGGCCTATATATATACACACAGCCAGTCCCCCCACCTCCCTACATTTTTTTTCCTTGGTGGTGAAAGGTGTGGAGGTTTATGCTAGCTCTTTTTTTTCCATGTGCACAAGAGGTGTTTGATGAAATGTTTATGAGGATGCCACTTGATTTTATTTGATAAGATTTCTCCTCTTTTTTATCCTAAAAGGTTAGCAACTATTTTCTCGTATACATAGTCCGTACAATACTAATTTTAGCAAGGTGATTGCATCTGATACATAATTGTACTTATGATGCAGATGAGTCATCCATGGATGTACGGTAACCGATGTGATCCCGCTTTCAGAGAGGGCGTGAAATCTTTCCTGCTTGTGGCCGAGGCCAACAAGTCGAAGCAAGGTTTTATGTGTTGTCCAAGTCTGAAATATAAGAGTGAGAAGGAGTACTCTTGCTCAAGAGACATTAAGAGCCACCTGCTTCGGTTCGGATTCATGTCCAGCCATAATGTTTGGACCAAGCATGGAGAAGAAGGGGTTATGATGGAAGACAGCGATGAAGAAGAAGATAACGATGACCCGTACCGATCTATGTTCTCTGAATACGATGATACCGCAATGGAAGACAATGAAGAAGAAGGAGGTGAAGAACGGGCACCAGATGATCCTTTTGATGATGATCTTCGTCGGGCCATTTCTGATGCAAGGAGAGACTGTGGCACAGATAAGGAGAGGTTGCAGTTCGACAAGATGTTAGAGGACCACCACAAATTGTTATACCCAGGTTGTGAAGATGGGCAGAGAAAGCTGGGTAGCGTATTGGAATTGCTGAAATGGAAGGCAGAGGCCGGTGTGACTGACTCGGGATTTGAAAAATTGCTGATAATATTAAAGAAGCTGCTTCCAAGAAATAACGAATTGCCCGCCAGTACGTATGAAGCAAAGAAGCTTCTCTGCCCTCTAGGATTAGATGTGCAGAAGATACATGCATGCATTAATGACTGTATCCTCTACCGCGGTGAGAAGTACGAGAATTTGAATAAATGCCCGATATGCGGTGCATTGCGGTATAAGATCAGAAGAGATGACCCTGGTGATGTTGAGGGCGAGCCACCCAGGAAGAGGGTTCCTGCGAAGGTGATGTGGTATGCTCCCATAATTCCACGGTTGAAACGTTTGTTCAGAAACAAAGAGCATGCCAAGTTGTTGCGATGGCACATGGAAGAACGTAAGAAAGACGCGATGTTGAGGCACCCCGCGGATGGTTGGCAGTGGAGAAACATCGGGAGAGAGTTCCCGGATTTTGCAGGTGAGGCAAGGAACTTATGGTTTGGTCTAAGTACAGATGGCATGAATCCTTTTGGGGAGCAGAGCTGCAGTCACAGCACCTGGCCCGTGACTCTATGTATCTACAACCTTCCTCCTTGGTTGTGCATGAAGCGGAAGTTCATTATGATGCCAGTTCTTATCCAAGGCCCAAAGCAACCCGGCAACGACATTGATGTGTACCTAAGGCCATTAGTTGATGAACTTTTGGAGTTGTGGGCCGAACCAGGTGTACGTGTGTGGGATGAGCACACCGAGCAAGAATTTGACCTACGAGCGTTGCTATTCGTAACCATCAATGATTGGCCTGCTCTTAGTAACATTTCAGGACAGACGAACAAGGGATACAATGCATGCACACACTGTTTAGATGAGACTGAAAGTACATATTTGGGAAAAAGTAGGAAAAATGTGTACCCGTACAATCGCCGTTTTCTTCCGCGCAGGCATGCATTAAGGAAAAAAGGCAAGCATTTCAATGGCGAGGCAGAAAACCGTCCGAAGCCTGTCGCCCGTAGTGGTGCTGATGTATTTGACATGGTCAAGGATTTAAATGTTATCTTTGGAAAGGGTCCAGGCAGTCGACCTGTTCCGAAAGACGCTGACGGACACGCGCCCATGTGGAAGAAGAAATCTATTTTTTGGGAGCTAAAATATTGGAAAGTCCTGGAAGTCCGCTCTGCAATCGACGTGATGCACCTGACCAAGAATCTTTGTGTGAATATTCTAGGTTTTCTGGGCGTGTATGGGAAGACAAAAGATACAACAGAAGCACGGGAGGACCAGGAACGTCATAAAGGACGAGACGGCAATCATCCAGGGCAGTTTGAAGGGCCTGCCAGCTACGCTCTTACCAAAAAAGAGAAGGAAAATATTTTTGAAGCCCTATTCTGTATCAAGGTTCCGTCTGGTTTCCCATCGAATATAAAGGGAATAGTAAATATGAAGGAGAAAAAATTCCAGAACCTAAAGTCCCATGACTGCCACGTGCTTATGACACAATTGCTTCCGGTTGCATTGAGGGGACTTCTACCAGAAAATGTTCGACTAGCCATTGTGAAGATATGTGCATTCCTCAACGCAATTTCGCAGAAGGTAATGGATCCAGAAACTTTGTCAGGGTTACAGGTTGATGTGGTCGAATGTCTTGTCAGCTTCGAGTTGTTGTTCCCACCATCCTTCTTCAATATTATGACGCACCTCCTCGTTCACCTAGTTGAAGAGATTAGAATTCTCGGTCCTGTATTTCTACACAATATGTTCCCCTTCGAGAGGTTCATTGGAGTCTTAAAGAAATATGTTCATAACCGCGCTAGGCCAGAAGGAAGTATCACAAAGGGCTACGGAACAGAGGAGGTCATTGAGTTTTGTGTTGACTTTCTTCCTTACCTTAAGCCGATTGGTGTTCCTGAATCTCGGTATGAGGGGAGGCTGACTGGAAAAGGCACACTAGGAAGGAAAGCAACGGTGTGCAGGGACAAGCTTTCTTTCAATCAAGCACACTACACAGTTCTATACAATTTCATCTTGGTGGCTCCGTACATCGAGAAACACAAGAATGTTGTACGAGAAATAAACCCGGGCCAGCCCGAGTCCTTGATTACACGTGAACACATGAATACCTTTGGCAGTTGGTTGCAAAGACATCTCATGAGTGACACCACTGTTGGAGAGCAGCTGTACTTGTTGGCCAGGTTACCATCTTCAAACATATGTACATTCCAAGGGTACGAGATAAATGGGAATACATTTTACACGATCGCTCAAGATTAAAAGAGCACCAACCAAAACAGTGGTGTCCGCTTCGATGCAAAAGATGAGAATGGGCAGACCACCACATATTATGGGTACATAGAGGAGATATGGGAACTTGACTATGGACCCACTTTTAAGGTCCCTTTGTTTCGGTGCAAATGGGTGAAGCTCAGCGGTGTACAGGTAGACGATAAGTACGGTATGACAACAGTGGATCTCAACAATCTTGCGTACATGGACGAGCCATTCGTCCTAGCCAACGAGGTGGCTCAAGTTTTCTACGTGAACGACATGTCTAGCAAATCGAGAAAAAGAAATCAACAAATGAATACATCAACCGAGGAGCCAAAGCGCCACATAGTTCTTTCGGGGAAAAGAAACATCGTGGGAGTGGATGACAAGACTGACATGTCAGAAGATTATAATAAGTTTAAAGAAATTCCGCCCTTCACGGTGAAAATTGACCCAAGCATCTTGCTAAATGATGAAGATTCTCCATGGCTACGGCGTAGAAGAAAACCACAGCACTAGATGGCGATGTTGGCGATATTTAAACCTGTAATGTAATAATGTATTCTTAATATATAGTTTCCAAGACTGTTGGAGGAGATTGAGTCATTCACGGGCTTGCAGGAAAAATTTCCAAGGCGAAACTTCCGAAGATGCCATAGGACGTGTGCACCAAGGGCATCTTCGAGAAGTTCCGCCAAGGGAGATTTCCCAACGCTTTTCTCCATCCATGGGGATGAAACTCTCCCTACCTATGTTGGCTTGTTGAGATGCTTGCCATGGCGTATCGATGCTCCTTTTATAGGCACGGCGCCGCTTCTACTTTGTCTTGTTCCTCCGACAGGGCGTCGTGCGCTACATGCTTTATCTCATCGAGCAGTGCGTCCACCCACGCGTCCTTATCCTGCCGTCATCTTTAGTCTCGGTTGCACCCACCACCCGGTACTAAAGGTTACCCACGCGTCCTTATCCCACCGACAGTTTTGTTAGATGACACAAAAACCACCTTTAGTCCCGGTTGTACCCACCAGCCGGGACTAATGGTTGCCCCCAGATAAGGCCCTCCTAGATAAGCCTCCCCCAGATAAGGCCCCCCATCTTTTGTCCCGGTATGAGCCCCCACCCGGGATGAATGTTTCCCGCGCCACTGCGTTCCCGCCTATTTTCTTCCCGCGCTTTCCACCGCTTCCCGCCTCCGTCTTCTCGCCATTTTTTCACTATATATATGTAGGCTTGGCCTCCATTTACATATCACATCTAGACTCATATCTGCAAACCTCATCACTCTCTCCCATGGCTTCCATCGTATCTCTAACCCCCCGGGAGGTGGAGGCGCTTTGCGCCTCGAACTACCCCTGCCCGCCGGGCTACCACGTCCCGACCAGCTGGTTGCTGAGCATCGGAGGCGTACCGGTCCCTCCTATCCCTCTAGGTGTGGCGCGCGAGATGGCCATCACGAACCACTACTACTTACAGCTCACACCAGAGCAGCAGAGGAATCCCCAGTGGCATCCCGACTATAGCCCGACTTGGGACAGCTTCTTCATCAATCGGCGTGAGAGTGCGCTTGCCAGGCACGAGGAGGACGGCCCGCCTCCTTCGAACTTCAACGAGGCCGGCCGGACTCTCCAGAGCGTCATGGCCTACCGTGGCCCCCGCCTACGCTACCCTCAGTCCCAGCCCACGCGTGCTCACCTGTCGAGGTTCGACTACCGTGACCCCGATGCCAGCGACGACGACGTCGGCGACTACGACGACTACAGTGGCGACGTTTATAGGGCTAGGCATGAGTATGACTGAATGACTCCAACATTCGAATCTGGCCATGTATCTTAATTTTCAGTTGAGCTATGTACTTTAATTCCAGTTCAATCGTAATAAAATTTTATTCCCGCCCTTTTCCTCCCGCGCGGCGTCGTGGCGGGAAACTTTCTCATCATCAGGATGAAGCCACCGACAACGACTTTATTGAAAACAACCGACAACGACTTTATTGAACTAAAACAACCGACAACGACTTTATAAACTAAATTTAAACTAAAATAACCGACAATGACTTTATTGAAAATACAATTAAAATAGATAAACGACTAGTCTAGTCTCTACTCGTCGTCGGAGGTTGTCTCCATCCAAATGTCGTCCCACCGAGGGTCGTTTTCGGCCCAAGTTGTATTCGGGTAGTCGAGCTCGAACTCGGCGACGGCCCGACGGTGGCGCCTGTTGGACCTGCGCTGTGCCCTGAGGTCAGCGAAGAACGCGTCGGTGTTGTCGACGTCGTTGGGGAACTGCGCCCTCCACTGGCGCATCAACTCCTCGTCGTGCTCGGCGATGGCGATCCGGCGCTGCACCTGGCGGTGCCGGCGACAGTCCTCGTCGTCGACGAGGCACGGCGCTGGCGCGAGGAACTCCGCCTCCTCTAGCGATTCGACATCCAGGAAGTTCATGTCGCGCCGTGGCCGCCGAAATCGCCACGCGGCCGCGTCGTAAGCGCGCGCCGCCAGCTCCGCCGTGTTGTACGTGCCGAGGGTGAGGCGGAAGCCACCGGCGCGTATCTCGGCGTAGAACCTACCGCTCGGACGCGCTCGGAAGCCACGGAAACCGGACGACCCGCGACGGCGCGGCGGCATCCCGGAGATGAATGAGCGGAGGCGTCGGCGACGTGTGGTTGCGCGCGCACGCGGCGCTTTATATAGCGCATGCGGGGCATGGCACGTGTAAGCCGCGGCTACACGTCGCACGCCAGCGGCGGCGGGGCGAGGCACGTGGAAGCGGCGGCGACACGTGGCACGGGGAAGCGACACGTGTGGCACGGCGGCGGTGCACAGTAGAAAAGAAACAGAAACGGGGCTGATCCGTGGCCTTTTTCATCCAACGGCTCCAGGCCATTGGATTAAAACGGCCTGAGCCGTTGGATGCTAAGTCCCACGGATCAGCCTCTTTTGTCGCGGGTCCTGGCACGGCCCGCGACAAAAGACCCCCCCTTTTGTCGCGGGTCGTGCCACCACCCGCGACAAAAGGGGGGCCTTTTGACGCGGGCCATGCCACGACCCGCGACAAAAAGGGCTCTGGCTATAAAAGGCGCCGTGCGTCGCGGGCCGATGCACGACCCGCGACGCCTGGAGGAGAAACCCTAGACGACGCCGCCAGCCTGCCGAAATCTTCCACCGCCGCCGCTGCCGCCGTCGCCTCCGGCCGCCGCCACCGCCGCTCTCTCCCGCGCCCCTGCGCAGCCGCGCCTCTGCGCCGGCCTGCCCGCGCCGGCATCTGCCGCGCCGGCCTCTGCCGTGCCGCCTCCCTCTGCGGCGACCCCTCTGCGGCCTTCCTCTGCGGCGCCACGCCCACAGAAGGTAGCCGGCCGCGGGCGCCGGCCCGACCCCTTTTTTTTATTTTTTAGTTTTTTTAGTTAATTAGCTAGTTAGTTTTAGATTTTTTAGTTTTTTAGTTAATTAGTTATATATAGGGTTAGTTAGTTTGTTAATTAGTTAATTAGTTTTAGATTTTTTTGTTTTTTAGTTAATTAGTTTTATGTATAGGTTAATTAGTTTTATGTATAGGGTTAATTAGTTTTATGTGTTTAGTTAGTTAGTTAGTATATGTATTTATAGTATAGTTTTTTTTATAGTTAATTAGTTCATGTATTTAGTTAGTTAGTTTATATAGTTAATTAGTATATGTATTTAGTAATTTAGTTTAAGTTTTAATTAGTTCAAGTTTTAGTTTAAGTTTTTTTGTATATAGTTTTTTTGTATATAGTTATTATTTTTTGTAAGTATTTGTAGTTAGTTAATTAGTTAGGTATTTGTAGTTTTGTAATTAGTTTTAGTTTAGTATTTTAGTTCAAGTTTTAGTTTTCAATTGAATTTTCGATTCCGATAAGATAGACACGACGCCGACATCGGCCCTCTCCCTCTCGCAAACACCCGTCGCCGACACCCTCTCCCTCTCGCAAACAACCGACGCCGATACCCTCTCCCTCTCGCAAACACCCGTCGCCGACACCCTCTCCCTCTCGCAAACACCCGTCGCCGACACCCTCTCCCTCTCGCAAACAACTGACACCCTCTCCCTCTCGCAAACACCCGTCGCTGACACCTTCTCCCTCTCGCAAACAACCGACACCCTCTCCCTCTCGCAAACACCCGTCGCCGACACCCTCTCCCTCTCGCAAACAACCGACACCCTCTCCCTCTCGTAAACACCCGTCGTCGACCCCCCTCTCCCTATCGGAAACAACCTCTACCTCACGCTGCGCGAACTAGGCCCTGCGCCCTCTTCTCCCTGCTCCACGCCGCCTTCCCCTCCTTGAGCCTACCCCATCTGTGGTTAGGGTTAGGGTTTGGTTAGTGTTTGGTTAGGGTTAGGGTTTGGTTAGGGTTAGAACATGTACTTATCGATTTAATTTTTTGCAGAAACAATGGATCCATTCGAATTCCATCTAGACTTGGAACAGAAGACATAGTGGAGGATATAATCCGCGAAGCCGATCTAGATGGCGACCGAGAAGCCGACGGCTCCGCTGATGAAGAAGTCGACCGAGAAGCCGACGGCTCCGGTGATGGAGAAGCCGACGGCTCCGGTGATGGAGAAGCTGAGTGCTCCGGTGATGGCGAGGTATACGATCACTAGAGGCATTAATGGAATTCTATATGTACATATGTATATAAATTAATTAATTTTTTATTCTCTTAGGCCTCCCAAGATAAGTTGGAGAAACGAGGCCCGGCAAAGAAGTTAGGCAAAAATGACCACTTGACAATTACATCTATATCACCTAAAGGCCAACCGATGACACCCGCAAGTGCCGCAACGAAATTTAAAAATCAGTGCGGAGTTCTGGTTAGGGATCGCATCCCGATCACTGTTAGAGAATAGAACAAGAGCAAGAAGGTGCCCGAAAGTGAGGTTGCCGATAGGTACAAACGCTCGCTTTTTGACGACCTCATGGCACATTTCACCTTGCCAGAATTGGGATCGCAGACTGAGATGGACAAGCATAGGGAGCTAGTGAAGAAGTGGACTCTTCAGAAGATGGGGGAACTTTTCCGGGTGTGGAAGAACCGGTTATGGGCAACTTATAAGGACAAGAAGAAGCCTCCAAAATTCGAAGGCTATCTATCGAAGCAGGAGCATAACTGGGAAGAATTTGTGAAGTACAAGAGCTCAGAGGATGCTGTGGCACTGTCAAAGAAAAACAAGAAGAATGCAAGCGAAAAGTTATATCACCATCATACGGGGCGAGGGGGCTACCAAGTAGCCATGCCTAAGTGGGATGCAAAGAGGCTGAGATGCAGCGGAATGGGATCATTCCAGAACCCATCCGAGAAAACTGGGACACGAGGGCTCGAAATTTGTTCCTTGGGCATGGCTGTGAGTATGACATGAAGACAGGGGACCTTGTTGAAAGTGACAGCAAGGTTAAGATACCTAGGGAAAAATGGCTTAAAGTGACGGCAGATATTAAATCGGGAAAATTAAAGTTTGCTCCCGATAGAGAGAAAGACTTGCTGACGCTTGTCCTCGGTAATCCTGAAAAGGGAGGACGAACAAGAGGCTTCGGCCCTAGTATTCCGTGGTCGCTTGGGTTTCCGGACGACACGGAGACTTATAGAAGCCGAGCGAGAGCAAAACAACGCCAGTTGGAGGTGCAGAATGACCGGATGGCCGAGTTCCAACGCCAACTTGACCAGCAGCAGCGGGAGATTCAGCAGCAGCAGCGGCAGATTAATGAACTTAGAGGACAGCGCGAGCCAGACAATACCGCCGGCATATCTCAGCGGCGAAGCAGCAGCGTGGCCGACTCGGAGGCCCCGCCTGGCTACCCCGTGGATGGAATCAAGGAGCAAACACCTTGTGATCTCCATGAGGTGTTCAGGAACATATCTCTTAAGGTGGCGGTCGGCTATGTTTTACCTGCATTAGGACCTGAAGGTGAGCCGGCACTATGGCGTGGCAATGAGATTCCAGCTGGCTATGCTCGTGTCGGGGTGGATTCAGTTGTACCGACGTTTGAGTCATTGCAGCTTGAAATCCCGGGAGGTGAAGGTCAGGTTACACTCGGAGACATACTGGGTGAAATCATTCTTTGGGAGAAGAAAAACATCAGGCTTCCAGGCTGGGTACCCCCTACTAGTCGTCCCAGGTCACCATCACCTCCTCCAAGTGATCGCAGGCCACCATCACCTCCTCCGACTGGTCACATGTCGCCACCATCACCCCATGGGTATGACCACCACATCCCTAGTCCATCTCCATCTCCAGCGCCGCCGCCTGCGCCCACTAATTAAGACTCGGCATGCACCCAAGCGGAAGCGTTTCAAGAGTCCTGTCCGCAAGCTGTCGCCCTCCCAACAGTACCAAAGGTTCCTCCCCCCCGTCCTTACGATCTTACTATCGAGGAAAATGAGGCCGTTGCAAAGAAGGAACTGTATGAACATTTTCATAAGGAAAAACCCCCAGTGCCAGCGCCATACACCGAGAAGCAAAAAGCATATGCTCTTCATTTTCTGAACACACCATCGCAATATGACTTACACGAGAAGAAGGATGACTATACACGCACACTTGCGAGGGTAATTGAGAAGAAGGATACTGCTAAGAAGGATAGTGCTAGCACGAGCAAATCATCAACTACAAGTGTAGCCGGGAAGAAATCAAGTTCAACAAGTGCACCCCTCAAGGCCAAGCAAGCAGTGACAGCAAGCAGAAAAAGAAAGGAAGTTCCCCAGCTCGGAGAACAGGCCAAACAATCGATCCCACCACTCAAAGTGTTAGATGTTCCCTCGTTGTACCAGGAACTTGGTGGTTTCGATATGGAAGAAGCTACAAAGCTAGCGGCTCAAGTTGGCTGTACCGTGGAGGATTTGCTGAGTGCCGCAGATGCTGCAGTACCCACTGCTGATATAGCTCCTAAATTTGTCTACGGGGCCGACTTGGTCAGCAAAGAGCGGCTGCATCAACTGCCAACGCATATGCGGAATTTGCATCAGTGGTACCTTGATGCGTGCAAGGTGGACCAAAGATACATCGTGGCGAATATCCCAGAAGAATATTACTTCCGAAGGGAGGATCTCTATATTGAGATTTCCGAACTCTGGCAGTTATTCAATTTTGAGGCCCTCGACAAATCTCTCATGAGTTGCTATTGCTTGTAAGTTGTTAACTACATATAAGTTCCTGTTCATTCAGTTGTTCATGTTCATTGCATATACTCATTATATCGTATGTGCTCTCTTATGCAGACTGAAGATCAGTGAATGCAAAAGTAATAAGATAATCAATATTGGGTTTGTTGACCCAGATAAAGTACATCATGACACGGTAAGGGATAAACCCATCGAAACGGGGGGAAACCTACTAAGGTTTATAGGGGAGCAACATTTCTGTGATTCAATATTGTTTCCTTACAACTACAGTTGAGAGTCTTACTGATCTATTGTGCACATTCAATTTTTCTTACTCGATGATAAGTGTAATTCATGACGTATATATATATATATATCTAAATATATATATATATATAAACATGTGCAGTTTCCACTGGATTCTGCTAGACATTCAAGTTGATAAGGGAATAGTTGAAGTAAGGGACCCATTGAGTAGAGGCCTAGAAGGGTTCCACGATTTGCAGAAGTTGCTCCAGAGGTAATTTCAATCATTGCCACGCTATATCTTTCGTGAGATATCAATTAATTATCCATTCATTCAATCATTATTTTGCCTGGCAGGGTTTGGAGAGTTTTCAAGAAGAATACTGCGGGTAACTTCGCAGAAAAGCTAACATTTACTCCTGTACCATGCGCCCAGCAGCCACAGGGGACGAATCTATGTGGATACTACGTTTGCGAGTCCATTCGCATGTTAACCACTGAGAAGCACAACAATAATAGATTCAATGTAAGCAATAACATTCACAACTTTAATTTACTGTTGTCAGTATTTCGTTATCAAGATTGATATAGTCATATTCATCTCATTTTCCTATATAGGTCGACTTCATGAGGGAGAAGCTCCAACCACAAGAACACCTACTAGGAATTACAGAGGAAGTGGCGGGACTTCTGATGAGAGAAGTAATAGACGACAATGGCTTGTTTAGTCCAAATAGGCGCATCAAATGATCCCCATGTAATAGTTCGAATATACGACGGGCTTTAGTCCTGGTAGTCGTGAGCTCCATGTATATGTACGTAAGGGGAATCTACGAATAGACTTTTGCTTCCAATATTTGTTTGCTCGATCTATATATAATGAATGAACGTGTACAGCGTACAAACATATGCAAATTTTATTTTAAAATGAAAAAATGAAATAAAAGGGGGCGGTGGCGGGGGGGTGCTGCACCCCTCAAACCCTAAAGCAGCAGCTTTCCGCGCGCGCCACGTGGTGGGCCTTTTGTCGCGCGCTGTATTACCACCCGCGACAAAAGGGGGTGTCCCCTGCGTGCCCCGCGGCCGCCACGTGGTGGACCTTATGTCGCGGGTGGTAAGCGACCCGCGACAAAAGGTGGACCTTTTGTCGAGCCTCCGTTGTCGCGGCTGGCCGCCCGCGACAAAAGGGTCTTACGGCCCACGACATTAGGCATGTTTTCCACTAGTGTAATGGTATTACTTGTACAGGGAATGCAGAGTAACATGTTCAGTGACTTCAATTTGGCTCGAACTACGTAATAGGAGGCTGCTACTTTTGTAACAAACAATGAACCAAATAGAAGTTAAGATGGCAAAAGGTAAAGAGCAGGAGATGTGAACCAACATGTGCAATTACTTAAAATTGGCCATGAACTAAATAATTGCAGGATGTTACTGTAATAGATAGGAATGAACCAGATAGGAATTATAACAGCATCATTCCTGAACTTGTAGTGAAGGGAATGAAAATCAATATGTTTTGGGACATGAATTTGTAATGAGCAACACGCAGAGGGTAGTTAATGCTGGAGCTAAGGATGGACCAGGTACAGAATATAGTGGGATCACCTGTGAACTTGTAGAAGAGCTGAAGAGGGAATGCAAACCAATATGTTCAGCATTCCATGTGTGAGTGCCATGCAAAGTAAGAGAAGCGAGTTAATGTTGCAGCTTTTGGAGAACCCGATGGCACACAAATTTATTACCGAAGTAGCTAGTGTGACGAGTTTAAATAAATTTGTACTGCAGTATAGCAGAGCGATAGCATGCATGAACTAATAGTAGTTTGTTACTTTGTTAGCTTACGACGAAGTAGATAGAAATAACAATGGCATCACCTGTAGTACAGGCAATGCAAACCAACATGTTCAGGGAGAACAAGATTGGCATGAAAAAAATAGTAGCAGGCTATAATTTTTGTAACAACAACTGACCAAGATAGAAGTTATGATGGCTACATCTACAGAGCAGGGAATGCAAACCAAAATGTTCAATCACTTAAAGTTAGTAATGAATTAGAAAATAGCAGGGTGTTACTGTCATAGCTAGGAATGAACTTAAAGAGCTTCAGACAAAGAAGCATCTGAACCCAGAACATGGTGCTAAAACAAGGGACTTACATTAGGAGAAGCACTTTGTGGGACTCACTGCAGATCTTCCTGGGGTTGATAGATACGGTGATGAAGTACACTGCATGTGCTGCTTGGGGTTGGAGAGATGGCCATTATACTTCATGGTTACTCATCTCATCTGCAAAAATGTAACGGCGCATCGTTAGCACAAATAGGTTCCCCAAGATTAAACAAGAACTTGCAGGCAGCAATAGAAAAGCGACAGTAGAAGAGTTTAGATAGGTGTGGATCATGCACGGCGCCGGTGAAGCAGACCCGGTTCATGCACAACGGTGTTGGTGAGCTAGATCCGATGAGGTGGACGACGGATCCAGTGAAGCGGCTCCGTTGGGGTGGACGATACCGCAGCTGAAGCGACTGCGGTAGACTGCTGGATGAGTATATGGTTTCGAGGTTCGGCGGGGATGATCCGGTCCGGTTGATGACGACGTCAATGAAGCGGCTCCGGCAGACAGCCGGATGAGGAGGATCGCGCGGCCTCGGGTAGGCCAGGGAAGTCCGGCGGGGATGTTCCGGTGCGGTGGTCGTGGAGGTGGGAGAGAGAGGGACTTGGGAGGTTCCGGTGGGTGGTCTCTGAGGAGAGACTGAGGGAAATGATTTTTTTTCGAGGGTTTCCGGGGCTAGGGAGGTGGTGATCGAAAAAATGACGGGTAGACCCCCACCAACCGACTTATACATGGACATTGCTATCATCTTTACGAGGGTAGAATGGGAATTTGGAAGCATGTGAAATATTTGTATTTTGTGGGCGCGAAAGTTTTGCCGGTGGAATGAGATTTCGACTTTGGCTACGGTCCAAGTATACTGATATAAAATTGTCAGACCATACATGTACCTCTGTTCAAGGCCGAGTGCAAAATCAAATCATCATCACGTTGAATATCGGTCACTACCATGATCATGATCTATCTCTGAAATTGGCGCATCCGTTAGATCTTGCAAAGTATAATGATAAAAAATTGTGAGACCGTAGTAGTACTTCTGTTCAAGCCCGAGTACAACATCAAATCATCATCACGTTGAAAATTTGTTACTACCATGATCATGATCTATCTTCTTAATCCCATTCAAAAATGCGTTTGAAATATTTCTGGATTGGCGGGAGATTTTGCCGCCCGACTGAGATTTCATTCCAAATATGGCTATGGTCCAAGTAATATAATATAATAATAATATAAAGACGGTAGACCCTGCTAAGTACTAGTTCCTCTGCTCCGGCAGTTAAGGCCGGCGGTCACATCAAGCCATCATCGTTACAAACAAAATCAGTTACTCCCATGTTCTCCAAACTCCAATTCAAAAACGCTTCTGAAATATTTGGGATTTAATTGGCTGGAGGTTTTGCTGCTCAACTGAGATTTTGATTTTGAGTCTAGCTACAGTGCCTCTGTTCAGGAATCCAGGGCCTAGAGTTACATCAAGTCATAATCACAACCAAATTTGGTTCGCATGTTCTATAGTTAAAAAACTTGTACATAAAATTCCAGGTCTACCTTTACAGTTTCTGAGAAAATTACTTGTATTATTATACCTTTTACGATTGATACGTTTGGATCAGAGCAGATGAGTGCATCCCAGTTATGCAGTGGCCAGGCCTAAAGCTACTGTAAAACCTTTTCAGTATAAAATTATCATTTATCAGGGAAAAAACTCCCATTCGCCCATTCGGTAGGGTTTGGCAGGAGGTTTTGCCGCTCGGCTGAGATTTTGATTTTGGCTATATATAGTCAAAGTAATAGTAACAGAGAATCTTAGTAAGTTAGTATACCAACGCATTTTGATGTAGAACTTTGATTAACAATTTGACCAACATAATATGAGTTATAGGTAACCAGAAGTACACCATTGGATTCACATTTAAAAGATGTTCCAACAATGTGCTCTTGGTATCATATAACTTTTTTATCGGTCAAATTGTTAGTCAAAGTTTCGGCATGTAATACTTAGTGGCCTTATATTCAAAAACTAGCAGAGTAACATAGTTTCACCATAGATTAATAGTTGCCACATCACATCCATTTTTTTACTGCAGAAATCTTAATTATCCTGGTTTTGATTGGAATAATATTTAGTAATGTTTTGTTTTGATATCGCTATGTGTCTTACTAGCTAGTTAGAAATTGCGTTCAAATATGGAAAAAACTTTCTTGTCCATTTTAGCTTAAAACTAGCTCGACATCAGTACACGCTGAGTATAAGCCAACATGAGGCTCAACCTTTCGGTCTACTCGATCAAAGCTTGCCCGAATTCTAAGATGAGCTGAGCAGAGTCACTCAAACTCAACTCGTTTGCGGCCCTACACACACTGGGACAGAGTGAATATGATTTTTCTGCAAATCAGTAAGTACATGCCATATTACCAAAGAAAATTCGATAGCATGATTTTCGACTCAAATGAAAATAGTGCTTCACCATAGGCTAATTAATAATTAGGCTTTTCTGCAAGGACCAAACAGTGCAGCATCAGGAACCATAGATAATTATAGCTGCATCTAGGTCATTCCTGCCTTGGCTACATAGAAAAGAAGGTACCATCTAATCCATAGAATCAGCTAGTTTGATCTAGAAGTTAAACCTGGCTATTTTATAATCACAACCACTTGGTTCAAATGGAATGGAACCATTTAAATTTTTCCCAAACGTTGAGTCAACAAGGCTGAGTCAAAAAAAATGTTGTGAATGAGCAATTGTATTCACATGGGGCCAAAGGCCAGTACATGTACATGTCAAGCTTCATGCACTAGCCAACGCAACCAAAAGTCCGAACTTATGGAAAGGGCTAGGCAATCCACTTATACATCTCAACAGCCCTCCTCACGTGTGACCGGAAGAAGAGAAGAGGAGGTCAACACGTGGAAAGCATAATAGCACACGTATGAATGATCATATACGCGGCCAACATAGGGGTGGGCAAATATTGCGGAAGCCATGACTCGAACTCGAGACCCTGGGCTCTAATACCATTTCAAGATTTATGCAGTAGCCAACGCAACCAAAAGTCCGAACTGATGGAAAGGGCTAGGCAATCCACTTATACATCTCAACAAAAACCAAAAGTCAGAAGTGCAGGATGAGTCCCAAAGGCACAACACAATAAGGAAACTTGCAACCTTATATAAAAGGGGCTATGCAATCCACTTATACACACATTAACACCCATCCTCGTGTGTGATAGAAGAGAAATTCAACACCTGGACTCAGAGGTAGGCACATGAAGCTTTACAAGGGCCATTGGGCACCAACAATTTAAGGATGAATTCAACCACACATTCAACATTTCAAACTCGAGACCTTAGCTCTGATACCATTTAAGTTCGAATTGATTGAAAATGCTAGGCAGTCAATTTATAAAACATCCACAGCAACAACTACCAAGTTGATCACAGCCGCAGATAAATGCATCCATCAACAAAATAGGAACAGTGCTCGGTCTCAGGAAACATTTCACAATACCAAGGTACTCACCTGTCAATGTCAGTATGCATCTCCAATTATCTAAGGAATTTTATTAGTGTTTGAGAGATTATAACGAACTTGATTGGCCTCCTGGAGTAGGGCATCACATGCTTCCGATCTCGATCTCAACATGTCAACTTGGTTTCTTAGCACATCTGCTACAGATCGTTCTATTTGGAGTTGTTCCTCCAGAACTTGAGCAGAGAAAGACTTGGACTTGGACTTGGACTTGGACTTCAAAAACCCAGCATTTCACAGGAAAGTGTTTTTGGTGATATCTTTATTTTTAAGTTCCATGGTAAATGTCTCCATACATTCTTATGGAGTTTTTTCCATAACGTCTTTCCCGGGTTTTGCCATCTCCAATTTAATATTTTCCTAAAAAGTTTTCAGTTGTGTAAAAATAAAAGTTATTACATAGAAACATGCAGACGGTATATTTAATGTGTATGAACTACTTCTAATCCTACAAGTTGGTATGCCTGATTACACATCAAATGCATTTTCACAAAAACGCCTACAAGATCATATTGACATGCCCATTAATGCTCCTACAAATTGGCAAGTGTGTGGTTAAAAAATTTAAATCATAAAGAAGACTTACAATAACACTTTCTGCGAGTTCTCCTATCACATTATGTTTGTTCTTCTGGCATGCCTCGAACTGCTCTGCTAGAGTCATCTCTTTGTCCGGTTGCATGTTGTTTACATGATCTACTTTCTACATTTTTGTACAATCATATAGAAATCAAATAACGTGGTTGAAATGGAGGATGGAAATATAAGATGCACACAGAGTTCTACACAATTTACTAGTAACATATGTAGCAGTACAGAACAACGGGGCATTACTTTTTGCCAGAGATGCCCAACCAAGTGACAAGATCCTGTACGGCTTGGTAAACGTTGTTTCAAGCGGTTAGCCTGGTTCCTTTTAGACAATGTCTGCAAAAGGAGACTAGTGAGACACTGGCGTAAAATAAGTATTCGGAATTTAATCTGGTCTCACGGTCCTCATAAGCCATACCACATTCTTTGGATCAGACCAGTGCTTGAAAAGATCTCCCCACTGCTCATCAGTCATGCAGGGTGCAGGAGATGTTGTTCGAACATTGGTTGTAATCTGGCCAGTGAAGTATGTCACCTTAAGCTTATAGCAGTGCTGGTGCAACAATTCTTTGAATATGGAAGCGATGACAAACTTTACATCCTCATTATCCTCATCGAATTCAAACCTTAACTGCTCACAATGGTGGAATGATTGGTAATAATTTATCATTACCAGGAGAAGCATGACTTACATGTAACTTATGCACTAAACTCTCGAACTGTGAAGGGGTGTCAACGTGGTGCTTCCACAATGGGAAGGTAGGAAGTTCATTCCTGATAAAAATAGCCAACCTCTGATACAAGATATGAAGATTCATGCGGATGAAGTGTCCTTCTGCCACCTACAATAGATGTGATGCGAAATCTTGAACCCATTCCGGAAATCTTAGCTGCAAGTTTTCTTCCTACCGTTGGCCCCCTCGTGATTGTGGCGAAGCTACCAAGTTAAGCATTACATCAAGCTATCATGGTATATAGATACATAAGGGAGCATTAAACTACATGTCTTGAAAAAAGTTTTACCTTTTTTGGCGTGGCTCTCATCATCGGGAGAGGAGTTGTCTTTCGCAGGACTAAGGGTCGGAGGGAGATCATCACCAATTTGCTGGTGTTGTGGCAGCACTGTTTGGACATTTGAGACTAGCATCGTGTGTCCTTGGCCATTATTACCTACCACCACTCCTGATGGTGCCAATTGTTGGCTAGAATTTGCTGTGGAAACTGGTTCTGTTGGCAATTGTTGCTGAGAAACTTTATTGGCAATTGGTAGTTGTGGAATGTGTGGGCTGTTACATGCTGGGGCTACTTCTGTCTGATTCGATGGTTTGTAGTTTTTACGAGACCTTTTACTGTTATCATTCTTGGCCTGCTCGCCACCTCGTGTCAGTCTCTTGTTAGACCTTGTAATAGGAGGAATAGCACGAGCATCAGCTTAACCTTTTTTATTACGCACTGCCACCCATCCTCCGGTATCAGCCTGAGGTTCCTGTTGAATGTTCTTCCTCCTTCTACTCGTTCTTGAAAATTTCTTGCCCAAATTTGCAGATGCCTGTCACACATAAATGATATTTCAATCAACAATATTATATGATGATGATGATATGCAAATGGAATGGAAAACAGTAAGGCAACATATGTCAAAACATATATGATGCGTTAACTAAGCAGAAAAAATTGTAGTAATGAGATTGAACATGGCATGGGTAACATATTTGGTAGGATTGGGATACAACAAATGGAAGTTGGGACAAATAATTCGATGACAGGACAGAGAAACCACCTTGTTGTGTTGCGGAGAATAGTCGAGCAGGGCATCTTCCTGAGTCAGCTCGTCATCAAAATCAGCAGGATCAAATTCAGAATCAGAGGAATGTTCCGTATCCTTTGTGAGGGAGGTGGGTGGCGTTTTTACACTAGACCTTGTAGAAGGAGGTAGTGTTACTCCCAACGAGGTTGCAACTCGGATATTATGCAGGATATTTTGCCTCCGTTGCTCTTCGTACTCATTCTCGAGTGGAAGACCTAACATGCATTGGCGAGAAATGCAGATGAGATTTATCATGGAATTGTGCGTAGAAGAGCAAATAAATAGTGTGATACTGCTCAAAAGGTGCAATGACAAACAAACTATGGCTCAAAAATAATTGATGTTCATATTGTCAAGCTTCATGCACTAGCCAACACAACCAAAAGTCCGAACTGATGGAAAGGGCAAACAAATTATGGCTCAAAAATAATTGATATTGGGCAACGGAAGGCAGCAGCAATTTATTTTCCCGGACTCGAACTCGAGACCTTGGGCTCTGATACCATGCCAAGCTTCATGCAGTAGCCAACGTAACCAAAAGTACGAACTGATGGAAAGGGCTAAGCAATCCACATATAGACCCAGCACATATATGTGTCATTACATGCCAATGGTTAACCATATGGAATGCCGTGTTTAATATAATTGCCTAGTGTCTTCCAAGTTCCAACAGATCGGTCTATTGGATGAACTTGCTAGAGCATGCAATTCGATATGGTATCAGACCTACAAGGTCCTGAGTTCAAATCCTATCCAACGCAGTATTCAAAATTAATATTTGCAGCCTTCCTAAAAAAATATCTAATGATACATGCCTAAGGCTCGGTCTATTGAATGAGTTTGACCTAGACTTGAAATCAGGCCAAAGGTGGTTCAGAAAAGGCAATCGAAAAGCATGGATTGTTCATCTTTTTTCTTCATAGCTATGGAAAATACCAGACATGCCATACCAATGTTTTAGAAAATAGCCCTTCAAATAGTTTGGCAACATGTTGGACTTCGTCCAGCTTAATTTCTTCACACATGTGAGCTTGGTACTACACTACTACACAAGAACCATATCTACCAAACTTTTGAATCATGGCCCCATGCATTTTATGTATATATTTGCAACTTTTCATGCATGCATGAAAACTTTGCAAAATATGTGCATTTTGGGTTGTCGCACATAAATGTGCTTTTAGTTTTCTGCCACCAATCCATTTTTCATTTGTGGGGAAAACATGACATGGTGGCCATTTCCAATGTTTCATGAATTATCTCAATGTGCATCCATATATAAAAAATTGGGCTAAATCCACTTAAATGCAAATTTGAACAATGGGTAGATGAAGTACATTTCAAAGAAATAATTGAAAAAATAAAGGGGTGTGTGACGTGAATGTAAGGATCCATGGTACAATACATTCAAGTTGATAAACAAGTTCTCGACATATTCAAACCAGAAAAATCATGTATCTACCCCCTAACCGTAAACTCGGTCTTATGAAGTCAAGCATGAAGAGAAGTGCTTTTGGGTTTCAAACATGGAAATTTCAAAAACCTCCAAAAATCTTCATTTTGGAGTGACTAAGAAGGATCCAGGCTTACTTTTTCATATATTTTTAAACTTGTTTAAATCTTTGTCAAACCTATGATTTGACCAAGATTCAAATGGGCATAAAAAAAATGAAAAACCAAAGCACATAGTCTTCTTATGTCATATAGTAAGCATTCAAGTTGATAAACAAGGTCTAGAATATTCAAGCAAGAAAAATCATGTATCTACCCCTAACCCTAAACTCTATCTTATGAAGTCAAGCATGAAGAGAATTGGTTTTGGGTTTCAAACATGGAAATTTCATAAACATCCCGAAAGCTTCATTTTCGAGTAACTAATAAAGAAGGATCCAGGCTTACTTTTTCATTTTCATGTTTTGAACTTGTTTAAATCTTGGTCCAACCTAGGATTTGACTAATATTCAAATGGGCATAAAAATTTAAAAAAAAATCAAAAAATGAAAAACCAAAGTACATAGTCTTCTTATGTCATATAGTAAGCATTCAAGTTGATAAACAAGGTCTATATATATTCAAACCAGAAAAATCATGTATCTACCCCGTAACCCTATGTCTTATGAAGTCAAGCATGAAGAGAAGTGGTTCTGAGTTTCAAACATGGAAATTTAAAAAACCTCCTAAAAGCTTCATTTTGAAGTGACTAAGAAGGATCCATGCTTACTTTTTCATTTTCATGTTTTAAACATGTTTAAATCTTGGTCAAACATAGGATTTGACCAAGATTCAAATGGCCATAAAAAATAAAAATAAAATGTAAAACCAAAGCACATAGTCTTCATTATGTCATGTAGTAACCATTCAAGTTGATAAACAAGGTCTAGACATATTCAAAACAGAAACATCATGTATGTACCCCTAACCCTAAACTCTGTCTTATGAAGTAAGGCATGAAGAGAAGTGGTTTTGGGTTTCGAACACGGTAATTTCAAAAACCTCCCAAAAGCTTCATTTTGGAGTGACTAAGAAGCTTCCAGGCTTAATTTTTCATTTTCATGTTTTAAAATTGTTTAAATCTTGGTCAAACAACCTAGTATTTGACCAAGATTCAAATGGACATAAAAAATAAAAATAAAAATGAAAAACCAAAGCACATAGTCTTCTTATGTTATGAAGTAAGAATTCATGTTGATAAACAAGGTCTATACATATTCAAACCAGAAAAATCATGTTTGGGTTAGAAATGGGGTTGTTTGGGCTACTTCTGGGGCTCTTTTCTAGCTCATTTTGGACGACCGGTTGCTTGTTGGAGATTGTTCACGGTTAAGCCAAAAGCCCCATTTCAAATATTTCAAACTTATTCAAATTTGGTTCAAAATGAGCATAACATATAGTAAAATGGCATTATATGTCACGGTTAAGCCAAAAGCCCCATTTCAAATATTTCAAACTTATTCAAATTTGGTTCAAATTTGAAAGACATACAAGTTATAGCACACATAGTGCATACATGTTCACACATAGTGCACTAGATGCTAACCCTATAGTTTGAGGTCATTTGGATGAGGTCAAAAAAATGCTTGGATTACAAATGGGGCTATTCGAACCCCGTAGTTGGATTTTTTTGAACTTGATCTGTAGTACTGGGCAAAACCCTAGTTTAACCTATTTAATCATAGATTCTTTTTTTGCGGGTACATTTAATCATAGATTCGTAGGTCATTTTTTTACTTTTTTATTATTACTATGCAGCACATGTGTGTTTGCCTATCCAGTGAAACTCGGAGGAAGTGGGATCACACGGAAGGAGAAGAAGGGAGAGCAGTCACGAGGCCCCTCTTATTTATGGTGTCTCCCCTTTTTCAGGTGATGTTAACTTTTGTGCAGGGTTTGTCAGTGCGCAGGAGGTGCGAGCGAGCGAGCGAGCGAGGCAGAGAATGAGAGAGATTTTTGTTCGAGAGAGGGACAACCGAAGGATTCTGAAGGACCCAGATTTCCAATGCGCATCAAAGCACAGTTTACAACAGGACATACAATATACAGGAAATTACATCTAAATCCCTAACTTTTACATGGAGGACCCCAGGCTGAAAGCAAGAAATGCGATCGGGTCTTGATGCGTCTTCTCTTGACAAAGAATATGGCTGGGAGTTTGCGTACCTACCGCACGTCACTTGTGCTCACTGAAGTGTGGGACCTCACGCATGGGCACCACACGTAAGTGACAAACTTGTTGGTGTAAGAACTCGGGTGATTATTACACTGTATTAGTACAACGTTTCCTATGGATTCAAGTGGTTTTGGGTTTCAAACATGGAAATTTGAAAAACCTCCCAAAAGCTTCATTTTGGAGTGAGTAAGAAGGATCTAGGCTTAGTTTTTCATATATTTTTTGAACTTGTTCAAATCTTGGTCAAACCTAGGATTTGACCAAGATTCAAATGGGCATAAAAATCAAAAAATCAAAAAATTAAAAACCAAAGCACATAGTCTTCTTATGTCATATAGTAACCATTCAAGTTGATAAACAAGGTCTAGACATATTAAAACCAGAAAAATCATGTATCTACCCCCTAACCCTAAACTATATCTTATAAAGTCGATCAAGCATGAAGAGAAGTGGTTTTGAGTTTCAAACGTGGAAATTTCAAAAAACTCCCAAAAGCTTCATTTTGTAGTGACTAAGAAGGATCCAGGCTTACTTTTTCATTTACATTTTTTAAACTTGTTTAAATCTTGGTCAAACCTAGGATTTGACCAAGATTCAAATGGGCATAAAAATTTCACAAAAATCAAAAGGAATGAAAAACCATAGAACATAGTCTTCTTATGTCATATAGTAAGCAGTCAAGTTGATAAACAAGGTCTCGACATATGCAAACAAAAAAATCATGTATCTACCCCTAACCCTAAACTCTATGTCTTATGAAGTCAAGCATGAAGAGAAGTGGTTTTGGGTTTCAAACATGGAAATTTCGAAAACCACCCAAAGCTTCAGTTTGGAGTGACTAAGAAGGATCCAGTCTTACTTTATCATATATTTTTTAAACTTGTTTAAATCTTGGTCAAACCTAGGATTTGACCAAGATTCAAATGGGCATAAAAATCAAAAAATCAAAAACCAAAGCACATAGTCTTCTTATGTCATATAGTAAGCATTCAAGTTGATAAACAAGGTCTAGAATATTCAAACCAGAAAAATCATGTATCTACCCCCTATCCCTAAAATCTATCTTATGAAGTCAAGCATGAAGAGAATTGGTTTTGGGTTTCAAACATGGAAATTTCATAAACATCCCAAAAGCTTCATTTTGGAGTGACTAATTAAGAACGATCCGGGCTTACTTTTTCATTTTCATGTTTTAAACTTGTTTAAATCTTGGTCCAACCTAGAATTTGACCAATATTCAAATGGGCATAAAAATTTAAAAAAATCAAAAAAATGAAAAACCAAATCACATAGTCTTCTTATGTCATGTAGTAAGCATTCAAGTTGATAAACAAGGTCTATATATATTCAAACCAAAAAAATCATGTATCTACCCCCTAACCCTATGTCTTATGAAGTCAAGCATGAAGAGAAGTGGTTTTGAGTCTCAAACATGGAAATTTCAAAAACCTCCTAAAAGATTCATTTTGAAGACACTAAGAAGGATCCAGGCTTACTTTTTTATTTTCATGTTTTAAACATGTTTAAATCTTGGTCAAACATAGGATTTGACCAAGATTCAAATGGGCATAAAAATAAAAATAAAAACAAAAAAATGTAAAACCAAAGCACATAGTCTTCCTTATGTCATATAGTAACCATTCAAGTTGATAAACAAGGTCTAGACATATTCAAAACAGAAAAATCATGTATGTACCCCCTAGCCCTAAACTCTGTCTTATGAAGTAAAGCATGAAGGGAAGTGGTTTTGGGTTTCGAACATGGAAATTTAAAAAACCTCCCAAAAGCTTCATTTTGGAGTGACTAAGAAGCTTACAGGCTTAATTTTTCGTTTTCATGTTTTCAACTTGTTTAAATCTTGGTCAAACAACCTAGGATTTGACCAAGAATCAAATGGGCATAAAAAATAAAATAAAAATGAAAAACCAAAGCACATAGTCTTCTTATGTTATGCAGTAAGCATTCAAGTTGATAAACAAGGTCTATACATATTCAAACCAGAAAAATCATGTTTGGGTTAGAAATGGGGTTGTTTGGGCTACTTTTGGGGCTCTTTTCTAGCTCTTTTTGGACAACCGGTTGCTTGTTGGAGATTGTTCATGGTTAATCCAAAAGCCCCATTACAAATATTTCAAACTTATTCAAATTTGGTTCAAAACGAGCATAACATATAGTAAAATGGCATTATATGTCACGGTTAAGCTAAAAGCCCCATTTCAAATATTTCACTTATTCAAATTTGGTTCAAATTTGAAAGACATACAAGTTATAGCACACATAGTGCATACATGTTCACACATAGAGCACTAGATGCTAACACTATAGTTTGAGGTCATTTGGATGAGGTCGATAAAAATGCTTGGATTAGAAATGGGGCTGTTCGAACCCCGTAGTTGGATTTTTTTGAACTTGATCTGTAGTACTGGGCAAAACCCTAGTTTAACCTATTTCATCATAGATTCTTTTTTTGCGGGTACATTTAATCATAGATTTGTAGGTTGATTTTTTTACTTTTTTATTATTACTATGCAGCACATGTGTGTTTGCCCGTCTAGTGAAACTCGGAGGAAGAGGGATCACACGGAAGGAGAAGAAGGGAGAGCAGTCACGAGGCCCCTCTTATTTATGGTGTCTCCCCTTTTTCACGTGATGTTGACTTTTGTGCAGGGTTTATCAGTGCGCAGGAGGTGCGAGCAAGGCAGAGAATGAGAGAGATTTTTTTTTTTCGAGAGAGGGACAACCGAAGTATCCTGAAGGACCCAGATTTCCAATACGCATCAGAGCACAGTTTACAACAGGACACACAATAAACAGGAAATTACATCTAAATCCCTAACTTTTACATGGAGGAACCCAGGCTGAAAGCAAAAAATGCGATCGGGTCTTGATGCGTCTTCTCTTGACAAAGAATATGGCTGGGAGTTTGCGTACCTACCGCACGTCACTTGTGCTCACTAAAGTGTGGGACCTCACGCATGGGCACGACATGTAAGTGACGGACCTGTTCGTGTAATAACTCGGGTGATTATAATACTGTATTAGTAGAACGTTTCCTATGGATTCAAGTGGTTTTGGGTTTCAAACATGGAAATTTCAAAAACCTCCCAAAAGCTTCATTTTGGAGTGACTAAGAAGGATCCAGGCTTACTTTTTCATATTTTTTTTAACTTGTTCAAATCTTGGTCAAACCTAGGATTTGACCAAGATTCAAATGGGCATAAAAATCAAAAAATCAAAAAATCAAAAACCAAAGCACATAGTCTTCTTATGTCATATAGTAACCATTCAAGTTGATAAACAAGGTCTAGACATATTCAAACCAGAAAAATCATGTATCTACCCCCTAACCCTAAACTATGTCTTATGAAGTCGATCAAGCATGAAGAGAAGTGGTTTTGAGTTTCAAACGTGGAAATTTCAAAAAAACTCCCAAAAGCTTCATTTTGGAGTGACTAAGAAGGATCCAGGCTTACTTTTTCATTTACATTTTTTAAACTTGTTTAAATCTTGGTCAAACCTAGGATTTGACCAAGATTCAAATGGGCATAAAAATTTCATAAAAATCAAAAGGAATGAAAAACCACAGAACATAGTCTTCTTATGTCATATAGTAAGCAGTCAAGTTGATAAACAAGGTCTCGACATATTCAAACCAAAAAATCATGTATCTACCCCTAACCCTAAACTCTTTGTGTTATGAAGTCAAGCACGAAGAGAAGTGGTTTTGGGTTTCAAACATGGAAATTTCAAACACCACCCAAAGCTTCATTTTGGAGTGACTAAGAAGGATCCAGTCTTACTTTTTCATATATTTTTTGAACTTCTTTAAATCTTGGTCAAACCTAGGATTTGACCAATATTCAAATGGGCATAAAAATAAAAATAAATCAAAAAAATGAAAAACCACAGCACATAGTCTTCTTATGTCATATAGTAAGCATTCAAGTTGATAAACAAGGTCTGGAATATTCAAACCAGAAAAATCATGTATCTACCCCCTAACCCTAAACTCTATCTTATGAAGTCAAGCATGAAGAGAATTGGTTTTGGGTTCCAAACATGGAAATTTCATAAACATCCCAAAACCTTCATTTTGGAGTGACTAATTAAGAAGGATCCAGGCTTACTTTTTCGTTTTCATGTTTTGGACTTGTTTAAATCTTGATCCAACCTAGGATTTGACCAATATTCAAATGGGCATAAAAATTTAAAAAAATCAAAAAATGAAAAACCAAAGCACATAGTCTTCTTATGTCATATAGTAAGCATGCAAGTTAATAAACAAGGTCTATATATATTCAAACCGGAAAAATCTTGTATCTACCCCCTAACCCTATGTCTTATGAAGTCAAGCATGAAGAGAAGTGGTTTTGAGTTTCAAACATGGAAATTTCAAAAACCTCCTAAAAGCTTCATTTTAAAGTGACTAAGAAGGATCCAGGCTTACTTTTTCATTTTCATGTTTTAAACATGTTTAAATCTTGGTCAAACATAGGATTTGACCAAGATTCAAATGGGCATAAAAAAATTAAAAAAAATTGTAAAACTAAAGCACATAGTCTTCCTTATGCCATATAGTAACCATTCAAGTTGATAAACATGGTCTAGACATATTCAAAACAGAAAAATCATGTATATAGCCCCTAACCCTAAACTCTGTCTTATGAAGTAAAGCATGAATAGAAGTGGTTTTGGGTTTCGAACATTGAAATTTCAAAAAACTCCCAAAAGCTTCATTTTGGAGTTACTAAGAAGCTTCCAGGCTTAATTTTACATTTTCATGTTTTAAACTTGTTTAAATCTTGGTCAAACAACCTAGGATTTCACCAAGATTCAAATGGACATAAAAAATCAAAAAAATTAAAAAAATGAAAAACCGAAGCACATAGTCTTCTTTTGTTATGCAGTAAGCATTCAAGTTGATAAACAAGGTCTATACATATTCAAACCAGAAAAATGATGTTTGGGTTAGAAATGGGGTTGTTTGGGCTACCTTTGGGGCGCTTTTCTAGCTCATTTTGGACGACCGGTTGCTTGTTGGAGATTGTTCACAGTTAAGCCAAAAGCCCCATTTCAAATATTTCAAACTTATTCAAATTTGGATCAAAACGAACATAACATATAATAAAATGGCATTATATGTCACGGTTAAGCTAGAAGCCCCATTTCAAATATTTCAAACTTATTCAAATTTGGTTCAAATTTGAAAGACATACAAGTGATAGCACACATAGTGCATACATGTTCACACATAGTGCACAAGATGCTAACCCTATAGTTTGAGGTCATTTGGATGAGGTCGAAAAAAATGCTTGGATTAGAAATGGGGCTGTTCGAACCCCGTAGTTGGATTTTTTTGAACTTGATCTGTAGTACTGGGCAAAACCCTAGTTTAACCTATTTAATCATAAATTCTTTTTTTGCGGGTACAGTTATTCATAGATTCGTAGGTCGATTTTTTTACTTTTTTATTATTAATATGCAGCACATGTGTGTTTGCCCATCCAATGAAACTCGGAGGAAGAGGGATCACACGGAAGGAGAAGAAGGGAGAGCAGTCACGAGGCCCCTCTTATTTATGGTGTCTCCCGTTTTTTAGGTGATGTTGACTTTTGTGCAAGGTTTGTTAGTGCGCAGGAGGTGCGAGCGAGTGAGCGAGTCGAGCGAGCGAGACAGAGAATGAGAGAGATTTTTTCCGAGAGAGAGGGACAACCGAAGGATCCTGGAGGACCCAGATTTCCAATACGCATCAGAGCACAGTTTACAACAGGACACACAATAAATGGGAAATTACATCTAAATCCCTAACTTTTACATGGAGGACCCAGGCTGAAAGCAAGAAATGCGATCGGGTCTTGCTGCGTCTTCTCTTGACAAAGAATATGGCTGGGAGTTTGCGTACCTACCGCACGTCACTTGTGCTCACTGAAGTGTGGGACCTCATGCATGGGCACCACACGTAAGTGACAGACCTGTTAGTGTAATAACTCTGGTAATTATTATACTGTATTAGTACAACGTTTCCTATGGATTCAAGTGGTTTTGGGTTTCAAACATGGAAATTTCAAAAACCTCCCAAAAGCTTCATTTTGGAGTGACTAAGAAGGATCCAGGCTTACTTTTTCATTTATTTTTTAAACTTGTTCAAATCTTGGTCAAACCTAGTATTTTGACCAAGATTCAAATGGGCATAAAAATCAAAAAATCAAAAACCAAAGCACATAGTCTTCTTATGTCATATAGTAACCATTCAAGTTGATAAACAAGGTCTAGACATATTCAAACCAGAAAAATCATGTATCTACCCCCTAACCCTAAACTCTATCTTATGAAGTCGATCAGGCATGAAGAGAAGTGGTTTTGGATTGCAAACATGGAAATTTCAAAAAACCTCCCAAAAGCTTCATTTTGGAGTGACTATGAAGGATCCAGGCTTACTTTTTCATTTACATATTTTAAACTTGTGTAAATCTTGGTCAAACCTAGGATTTGACCAAGATTCAAATGGGCATAAAAATTTCAAAAAAATCAAAAAAAATCTCTCTCATTCTCGGAAGTCTGAGTCCTTCAGGATCCTTCGTTTGTCCCTCCCTCTCTCTCTCAAAAAAAATCTATCTCATTTTCGGCCTCACTCGCTCGCACCTCCTGCGCACTGCATGACAACCCCTGCACAACAGTCAACATCGCCCGAAAAAGGGGAGACACCATAAATAATTAAGAGGGCCCCGTGACTACTCTCTCCCCTCATCTCCTTCCGTGTGACCCCTCTTCCTCCGAGTTTCACTGGACGGCCAAACACACATGTGTTTCCTAGTAATAACAACAAGTTGAACTAGTATTCCTTCTAAAAAATCATTTTGGTATGCATTGTTTGGTACTTTTCATAGCTAGAGTGCTTACTCCCTCTGTTAGGGATTATAATGCAAGCACGCATCCCTAGATCATCAATTTTATTACAACATATTTTGAATTTTACGGTACACAACAATTATATCATTAGAAACTTGACCATTTGAACTTTTTAATCATATATTTTGTGTAATATATATCGTGTATTATATATGGTGTTCGAATTGTGGTCTACTGGGATATACCCTTTGTGGTCCATCTTGCCATTCCCAACAATGTTGCTGACTAGAATTTTCAACTTTTCGGTATAAAAATCATTTTTCATTTTCTAAATGACAAAACAGGTTTATTTTGTGAATGGGGTACATAAGATACAGGTCAAAATGGCACCTCTACATTTTTTAGATAAATTAGGCCATATTTTAGTGGCAATTCCCAACTTTTATGATTTTTAATGCTTTCTAGCTAGTTTCGCACATTTAAATGACTTTATGCTGATTTATTGAAAGTAATTCAAATGTCAACTGTAGGTCTGTTATAACTTGGTCCTAGAAGTCCCCAAAAATAATTTTTAGACATATTACTTATTATATACAGAAACCAATGATAGTATACTGAAATATTCAACTCCTTTGTATGGATAATCATGTCGACCATTTTGACCTAGTTTTGAAATAAATAAATGAAAATGAATAAAACCTCAAAAAATGAAACCCTTCCGCATGGAGTGCTTATATGTGTACTAGTTGACAGGGAAAATAAGAAACCTGTAATAGGGTAAAAAAACAAAATGTCTTCACAAAATGGACTATCGTGTATGAAGATTCATGGTTTTAAGGCCAAATGATATAGTTATGGCCATATTTGTGGCATAGTTCGTTATAATGTGCACAAATTAGGCATGGTGGTGCATCTTGCCATTCCCAACAATGTTGCTGACTAGGCTTTTCAACTTTTCGATATAAAAAAATCATGTTTCATTTTCTAAATGACAAAACAATTTATTTTGTGAATGGGGTACATAAGATACTGGTCAAAATGTCACCTTTAAATTTTTTAGATAAATTAGGCCATATTTTAGTGGAAATTCCCAACTTTTACGATTTTAATGCCTTCTAGCTAGTTTCGCACATTTAAATGACTTTATGTTGATTTATTGAAAGTAATTCAAATTTGAACTGTAGGTGTGTTACAACTTGGTCCTAGAAGTCCCCAAAAATCATTTTTAGATACGTACTACTTATTATATATAGAAACCAGTTATAGTATGCTGAAATATTTAACCCCTTTGTATGTATAATCATGTCGACCATTTTGACCTGGTTTTGAAATAAATAAATGAAAACGAAGAAAACTTCAAAAAATGAAACCCTTCCGCATGGAGTGCTTATATGTGTACTAGTTGACAGGGAAAATAAAAAACCTGTAATAGGGTAAGAAAAAACAAAATGGACTATTGTGTATGAAGATTCATGGTTTTCAATCAAGCCAAATGATATAGTTATGGCCAGGCATTGTTTGTTATAATGTGCACAAATTGGGCATGGTGGTGAATCCGGCCATTCCCAACGATGATTCAAACGTTTGCGTTGGTTCTTGCGGTAACGTTTGCACATGGGAAATTGAAGAAGCAACAAGGCAAACTCCAACATATGAATGGTGAGACAACATGTTAAAGGTTATTCTAACAAAGGTCGTGCTTGGTATCTTACCTATGTAGTATTGTACATCACAAATGTGAAATGAAAAGATGTGCATCTCTATAAACCCTAAACCCCAACCCTAACTATATAGAAAAAGATGAACAATCCATGCTTTTTGATTGCCTTTTTTGATCCACCATTGTCTTGATTTCAAATTTAGGTCTAAATCATGGGGGGTAGGGGACGAGTGTGTTTCTTTTGGATCATCGCTCGTATTTGCAAGTTTTTTGGGGTCCCACAAATTCAGGGTAGCATCATGCCCGCCCCCTCCCTTCACGCGTGGAAAAAGTGTTAGGCGAGTAGTAAAATGGCATGACCAACAAGTTTCAAGTAAAATTTCGAATATAACCGTACCAATTGATAGATGAGTTAACTTGGCTTCATGGAAAAACAATGTCATTTAAATGAGTTAATTTGGCTTTCCTACCCTTGAATCCATAGGAAATTTTGTACTAATACAGTATAATGATCACCCAAGTTATTACACCAACAGATCTATCACTTACGTGTGGTTCCCATGCGTGAGGTCCCACACTTCAGTGAGAAAAAGTCACGGACAATTTTTTGCAAATATTACAAATGATAAAAGGTGGAAGAGGGATAACACGGAAGGAGAAGAGGAAGGGAGAGCAGTCACGGCCTGGAAATGCTTCAACTTTTTCGGGAAGTGATGTTGACTGGCACGCAGGGTTTTTCAGTGCTACAAACCTACAGTTCGGCGATTTTGACAGAAATAACCCTTTTGGCAAAGAAAAGCACGGACTGACCCTCTGAGCAAACTATTTAATTGGAGTAACCTTTTTGTGTGGCTCATTCTGTGCTTTTCTTTGCCAAAAGGGTTATTTTTGTCAAAATCGCCCCCTGCAGTGCAGGCTACGCGCCCATCTAATATTCTTTTTTTCAGGGACAAAAGGGGGGAGAGAGAGAGTCTTGACGATGCGTCTTTACTTGACAAAGAAGATTGCTGGGAGTTTGCCTACCTACCGCACGTGACTTATGCTCACTAATGTGTGGGACCTACATGCATGGGAACCCTACAGACCTCTGAGGGCAGACGTGTCAGACGCAAAATAGGGTCTTTAGTTTAGTAAGGTAAAAAAATAAGCCTTGGAGGGCCGAGGCAGGGCGGCCGTCCGCCATTTCATACCTTTACGCCCCCACACCTTGTTTCATTTGTCATGTCTGCCAAGGAAGAGCTCGGAGGAGAAGATGCAGTCCTAGCTTCTCGACCCCCTGGCGCCCCACACATAAATACTACTACTAGAAGTACACTGTCTCTAACAATCATGCCTGCGAAGGGAGATCTCGGAGGAGATGATGCGGGCTCAGCGTCCCCGCCGTTGATGAGCCAGGACACCAGGGTTACTACGCCTCTTTTAATTACCTTCATTTTGCTGGTAATACTCGGGCTTATATCTGTTATCTTCCGCAGGAGAGGGTCGATATCGCCGGAGAAGACGATGTGAGGCAGATGATCAAGCTCGCAGGAGAAGATGATGTAAAGGAGATGGTCAAGCTCGGAGCAGAAGATGATGTAAAGGAGATAATCAATGTCGGAGAAGATGGTGTAAAGAAGATAGTCAAACTCGAAGATGTGGTGGCATTGGACCAACCGCGGGCATTGGGCGAGATCCCGGAGATTCACTTACCTCATTTGCACTGGTAATGATATGCCTGATCTGTTACATTTTGAACTTTTTTCATCGGCTTACACAGGAGCTATCTCGGCTTAGGGTCAACAAGTGCCCGGGAGCGGAACTTCCGCATCTAGGTGCGGAGAACCCCGAGTTACGCCAGAAGTGCCCTGGGGAATCGCACGCGCAGGCGCAGCACATCCATTCGTAGAACCTCTCATCCTTCATCATCAGGTTCCAGCGAGAGGTCGTAGAAGAAGATAAGTTGCCAGCTTCCCCGCTGTTCAAGAGGATGAAGGAGCTGAAGACGGAGGTTACTTCGACGGAGGTTAATATTAGCTGACTTTGGGTTGCTGGTTTTTTGGTACTTCGAGTCACTGACATGTAGACACCACATATGTCTGTCCTACATGTTAGTGACCACATTCGCCAGGCAGCCAATTTGCACCCTTCGTTTGCCGGTAATGCTCCGACTTAGATATGTTTGTTGTTACCTTTCGCAAGATCACTCCTCTTGCTTATGTTGTCGGAGGATGAAGTTGGCTCTTGCCAGCATGCGGGAGGAGAACGGAGAGTTAGGGATCAAGATATTTCGGTACAAGCAGGCGGTGTCTTTCCTAAAAGTGGATGAGATCACGGCCTATGCTTGTAGGACTTGTGACGAGGCCATTCATCTATGAGAACGGATCAAAGCTCAGCTCGTCTCTTTCATGCAAGTCGTAGAACGCGTGATTTGCAATGCTAGAGAGGCACGGGAACGACTTCTGGTGGCTGAAGATCTCGCATAGCAGTTTAATCATGTGCGCTTATTAGTTGCCTACTACTACCTCCATCCCAAGTCAAACTATGTTAAGTTTGACTAAGTTTTTACCAAACATCATTAACATGAAAATTACAAAATCAATATCATTAGATAGATAATGAAATATATTTTCATATGGTATCTACAAAATATCATATTTGTTCATAAATGCTTCTAAAAGTATGATCAAACTTTACTTTGTTTGACTTACTGAAAAAATATAGGTTGTTAAGTATTATCTAGTACCATAATGTGCTTTCTACTTAACGGCAGCAGATAATACTAGATATTATCAAAAGATGCTATACTAAATATCATATTTGTTCATAAATTCTTTTGATAGTAGTTTTATCTGTTGGCGTTAAGTAGAAAGCACCTTATGGTAATTATTCACAATTAAGTATGTATCTCAATGGCATGTTGCCTTTTGTGTGACCGAGGAAATTGCACATACCACCACTTGTTGGTGCAGTTTTTGCACATAACTCAATTTGAGATTCTTTCTACACAAAACACCAGATTTTGACGTATACTTTTGCACAAAAAACAATCTTACTCCAAGTTTTCTTTTTGTCTTCTAAAGACATGTAGGTGCTTCGAAAAATACCTCTGTTCCAATGCTTAAGGCTTATATTTTTCTTGAAAAGTCAAAACAAATAAAGTTCGACCAAACTGTTAGAAGAATCTATCGGCACATATAATATTTTGTAGATACCATATGAAAATATAATTTATTTTCTATCTAATAATATTGATTTTGTATCTTGCATATTAATGCTTTTGGTAAGGTCTAGACATGTTTCAACATATTGCCTTCGCATTTTCTAAACGCATGGAGTTTCTTACAAAGTTTATTTTTCGAAATGTTTTCGACTTTGTATTATTTTTATTCATTTTTCCCAGGTAGTCATGTTTTCTGTCCGGCTTCCCCAGCCCATCCATCCACAACCCACATGCGCGCCTGACACGAGTAGTGGCAGACGTGGCGCCCAAAAGGATAGCTTTTATTAATGGTGGCGACGGTTCCCTAGGCAAATGCTGGCGATACGTCTCATCGTCGCTAGGGCTGCGCCTTCCCCATGCGGCCGTATTAATGCACAACATCGCTCCTTTTCGCCTCCACAGCAAGCCTTCCCCGCGCGGCATGTAATAATTGTGCATGATCAAGTCAGTTTGATCATAAAAGATGATCACATAAGCTTGATGATTACCTATAACCTAAAAATTATCTTAATTTGTAAACGAAGACATAAAATAACTAGTGTAGACAATGCCAAAAAAATATATTGGAAATCTAAATTTTCGCAACATGCGAAGCATGTGCCATTTGGAGCATGTCCACTCAGACGAGATCTGGGAGGGCGTCGTCGTTTTTTGTTCGTGGAGGAAAATATGAGATGAAGGGACACATCCACACAATGCGGCAATCTGTTTTATGGCGCCGTAGGCTGGGTCGCCACACTATATTGTTCGAAAAAATTAAGTAGTGTGTAGTAATAAAGAAACCATTTTTGTTGTCAAACTAATTTGACGGGACAGTAACTGCACTAGGACGTAGTGGCGTGCTATCCTAGCCGAAGTTTTACTCGGCACCTCGATGCAGCTGCTAAACAAGACAAAAATACAAATCCACCGATACACTTCACCTCCATCGTTTCCGTCCTTGCCTCTCCATACTCTTCACTTCCATCATCGTTCTCCACTCGCCAACCGCTGCTAGCTTGTTTTTTTTTCCTCTATATCTCCCATTTGCATAGCTTTCTCTCCTCACCCCTCCGCAGTACCGCAGCAATGCTCCTTCCCCATCGCTCGACCTCTCCTACAAAACTCCAATCACACACACTTGTATCGCCCTTTAAATCCAACTCGGCTCCATGGCGGCATCGAGCGATGACCAGCTGTATGGCGACTGGGGGAAGCTCCCCGCCGAGCTGTTCAATCTCATTGCCCAGTTTCTGGATGTTACAGTCGACGTCCGGCTGGCCGCATGCTCCAAAACGCTGTGCCGCCATGTCGTCGACAACATGAATCTACACCATTGGGATGGACCCTGCCTGTTGATGCCCGATTCTGCCCATTGGCACTATGATGATAGTAGTGCGCACCACATAGTGTACCACGTTGTGCCCCTCGACCATCCTCGGCGCATAGCCATCCTGCCATTCATGGACAATAGATTCTGGGTTGGCATGAACGGCGACTGGATCACCGGCGTGGACATGGATGGGAACTGGCTCCTCGCGAACGTCTACACGCACCAACAAATCTCCCTACCATCGTCGGCTACTTGCAACATTTTGCGGGAGGAATGGTTGGCTTCCCTGCTGCCATGCCTCCTGAAAGGTACATGATGTACGGGCGTGCCATGATTTTGTTGAAGATTGTAATTTGCGAAGTGCTCACAGAAGCTGGACATTACTCAGATTACAAGCTCATTGCTCTATTCAATTGTGGACTCGCTTACCGAGCTAATGGTAGCCAGGAGTGGAGATTTTTCAACAGTGTTAGTGGGTGTGTAGATTACAGTGACGCCATCGAGCACAACGGCTTCATTGTTGTGGTGGATGGGTGGACCGGCACCACATATTGCTGGGATCAATCACAGGCCGGTAATTCTTCAATCCATATGATATACCTCGCAATATATTTTAATATCAAGTCCATTCATGATATATTGTAACTGAATTACCTAATTGCTCATTAAGATTTTTTTTCACCTTTCATATGACTGTGCACCATTTAATTATCCTAACCTGACTGAACCATTGCTACAAACGAATTACAGTAGTATATGCACTGCACTAATCTGTCAACCCAAACCATATTATTGCAGTATATGAATGCATTCCTGAATTAGTTACTACATGCTCTTGTCAGAATATCAATAAGGAGCTTAGCCCTGGCCTCTGAATCAATTGATGCATGCAAACTTTCAATTTATTTGAATATTCCATGTACTCAAAGTATTACAATCATGGATCAGATAAGGTTGAGACATGTATCTACCATCAATGAATATGAATTTAATTAACATTCATCTCAAATGGGAACAATTTTCTTTCTTCGAGTTTTTATACAAGTATAATGACTACATCCTCCATTTGATCCTACAAATGTGAAGTTGCAGCTACTGGTATTACTGTCTTCCTGAGCCATTCAAACACTATTTTTTTTGTCTCCATTTACAATGCAGATGCACACCTTGCCCTGCCATTCGTGATCCCATCACCAATGGAGGAAGCATTTGGCAGATGGTTTTTTGCTCGATCAGCCGATGGCAAGCGCTTCATGATCATCCATGAAGATCGGTATATAATACATAACAATTATCACCTTGCTCCTGCAGATGTTCTGCATGATGGTAATGGCCTTATCCTGCATGAGTGTCCTGCCCCTGTCATACACATTTTTGAGAAAGATCTATCCCTAATTGGACCCCATTGGAGTCGAGTTGATAGCCTTGGCACACACTCTCTATTCATTGGACTGAATTATCCAATGAACCTGAAGATAAATGATGGCAATGCTCCTGATGGAACATTGACTCCATTCATGAGGTCAAATTGTGTGTACATCGCGTACTATGCATTTTGGGAACCATCAGTTAATTATATTTGCCGTTGTAACCTGCAGCAAGGGGAAAATGAGCTCATTGGAGTTATCACCCTTCCAAAAGAAGGTTGGGGAAGTCCCCGACAGGCGGCAATGTGGTTTAAGCCTAGTTTGAAAAATATCCGCATGCTGATGCAACCCAAAACTGAGCCATGAATCTTTCCGGAGCACATAATCTTTTTTGTACGATATGTTTGAACAATTCAGTAACCTATTTTGTATCTTAAGATGCTCTCCCTTTTTTCTGAATCATATATATCTGGACCCATTTCAGTGTGTCTGTTTACTCATTTCAGTGCATATGTAGCCCACATTGAAGTAATCTAATCTTATAATTGAAAACGGATGATGATGAACTCTGTATTTCCATCCTTCGTAAACCGTGCATGTCTTCATTTTTAGTTTCATTTCAGCAACTGTTATTAGTACATGCTGTATATGCACACCTTTTTTTTAAATGTTGAGAGGAGTATAAGGGCATTACAATGTTATATACTATATGGCACTAATAGAGAACAAATGAATGTCAAAAGATTGAAAAATCCAGCAAGTGCTCTCCTTGCAGCGCTAATTGCTGCTGGCAGACTGACTTCCTGTTGGCTCTGGTGCTTTAGCTAGGACAGGAGAAAAGAGTTTCACGCCCCTCCTTTCTTTTGCGACGCTAGGCCTACCGCTGGGATTCACCTCTCCAACCGCCAAATGGCGAGGAAATAATTCCTAGCGCCCTTGCACTAGCGCCTGTGTTGGACATGCCCTAATGTTTTCCTGCTAAAAGGTGCAATCTTTTAAGCATTTGGGTACGGTATTTCCCCACCAGCCTGGATGTAGGCCGCCAAATGCATCATAACCAAGGTTTAAAATAGCGTGCTAAATGAAATAGCGGCAGCCTCCTTCAAACGCTATGGACTCTATATTGTGGTAATAGTGTGGTATATTTTAAATAGCATTTTCAAAATAATACTAAATATAGCATAAAAATAAATAATTTTACTAGAACGAATGAATATATACAGTCCAGAAGTGACTGAATCATACATACATAACCACATATAAAAATAGATCTCAAGAATTTTAGAAGGCTAACATCAACATTTCACAAGGCAACAACATAGTATAAATAATTTATTAAAAAATATTAGCATTAGCGATATTATCTTCTGATTTAGAAGTGGAACCAACAGATTGCAGTTCATCACCACGAAAAAGTGGAAGCAACTTCCCTGAAAAAATAGCGCGCTAACGCTATGAAGTTTTAGGGCAATATAGCATGCTGTTTCGCAAATGACTGCCATGAACGGATCGCCTCCTTCCACCGGCAGCCGCCTGGCGGTAACGGCCGCCGACGCAGATGAACATCACCGAAATTTCCTGAACTCAAGCCGATTTGATCCACCGTATCTTCTAGCAGCTTGATGGGCGTCCAGTCTCTTCTATCCAGATCGTGAATAGAGAAGGATCTACGAGTACATCCGTTTCTCACCCTTTGTCCGCGTCAGTTCCATCTCTCGCGGTACTGTCTTCTCCACTGGAAGCACCATCTGGCTCGGCACTGATTTCCCCGGCGGCGGCACCAGCTTCTCCGGCTGCACCGACCCCAACTCCCGCGGCACGGTCTTCTCCGGTGGTGGCACCACCAAAAATGGCTGTAAGTTGTCCTAAACTCACTAGGATGCAAGTTGTAAGTAGTCAATGATAGTTGGGGTCTTAACCAAGTTCTTTTTTCTTTAATGACGGGAAGCCGTAGTATACTTCTGCAAATGTTTTTTTAATGCCGAGAAACAGTAGATGTTAAGTAATAGTTCTGGCAAAAAAGATGTTAAGTAATAGTATCCATCATAGAGCAGGGTTTCGCAGTCTGAACATACAAATATATGCTCCATGTACCTGTTTCAGAAAGTCTGAAAGCTTGCTCACTACCTGTAAAATCAAATTGTCTTGCTGCTGCTAGATTTTGTGCAAACTAATTAAAGAGATAGCTAGATGCATTTTCTCCATGTATGCTACATTCTGATTTATATGCTGCTGATTGATATATACCGTGCTTAACTAGATGCAAAAGCAAACTCACTGCAACGTCAATGAGCAACTACGTCTTAAGACTGTCGATTGTACAACTCCTCTGCACCCCCCGAGTTCAGAATTCAAAGATATTCACTAGCCAAAAAGCCAAAGGTGACGGGCAGGCGTGATGCAGCAATTCAACATTGTATATTAAAAGGGCGAGGGAAAGGCCGCCCTAAACGGGTTGCTCACTCGGCGGACCCTCCTCAGCCCTCGCGCTTCTATGTGCAACTGGACGACAACGATGACATGTATATGTTGGTCATCCCCAGAGAATTCAAGCAATATCTGAAAGGGATTCTTCCCAGGCCTATCAAGCTCAAGGCCAGCGTAGGCTGCGCCTGGTATGTGCACATCGTTGAGTACCAGGGTGAACTGGTCTTGAAGGATGGTTGGTTCGGGTTTCCAGAGACGCATGAACTGCACCTCGATGACCTTCTCGCCTTCGAGGTGAAAGACACTTCCTTGATGAATGTGTTGATCTACGACTGTAACACCTCCACCCAAAGGATAATATTTTGTGCTGATCACCCTTAGTTGCATGCATGATCTGCAGTGTTTTTAGGAAGAGGGTATCAGAAACACCTCAATATTTTATTGAATTAACTAGATGCTGCTTTTTGACCTGGGGTAGAGCCCTGCTGATGTTCAAGCTGAACTTGGTTTTTGTATTAAGGTACTAGATACACTGTGATGAGACTTTGTTAATTAGCTAATATAGTATATGTTAGACTTGTTTTATTTTACTTTAATTGACTGTGATATGCTGCGGTAGTTTCAATGTGTGGTCTGATGATTTGTATTATACCTAGCTACATGGAGCTCGATATTTTGAAATATTCATAGATTTGTAAGTGTAAATTTGATATATCCCAGATGTAGTTAATGATATCTTGTAAGAGCTTGTAAAATCTCAGGGAAAAATACATTGTATTTTAGAAAGTGTAAAAGTGACCAATTTTTTGATCTGATTGTAGCGAACACAAGTGTAGATGGTCAAACCCCAAAAACTTCTCATATTCATTGTTAAATGGTCGAGATATAAAGGTATTTTACGCGCTGGTTTAATACAAAATTGCTTACATCCATGTTTGTTTGCAGATTTTTTTGACACCTCGTAATGCTCCCTCCAATCCATATTACTTTTTTTTAGAAACACAGTACACACGCGCTCTCATATAGATGTATCTAGACACATTTGAGTTGTAGAGACATCCATTTTAGCATCAAGTAATGAGGATCAGATGGAGTATCGTTTTCATTTTACCAAAAGAAATGGATATACTGTATAGTACGACGTAGCCTGAGGCCCTGAGCTCTGAATGCAATTTCTGTGTGCACACTGAATAGATCATAACCCACACGACATGTCTCACTGGTATGTAGGTCCGGACCCCACTAGATACTGATAAAGCCCAGTGACCCGCCGGGTGGAGTTTTATGTGTGGATTCCTGCGTATCTGGCTTCGTTCCTCCAAGACACGCGCATTTATTCCCTTACTGATGTATCATTCTCAGTTTCTCACAGCCCCCTCATGTTCAGATCTCCCCAGATCGCTCGCCATCCGTCTCCCCTTAGTCCTCCCTACACCACCGGCGTCCACCACCGCTCGGACAACGCGGCTTCGATTCCGTCCTCTACGGATGCAGCGACGTCGCATCTAAAAACTTCACTAAGGTCGCGCGGCATCCCCGATTCTATCGGTTCATGGCTACAATGGCGATATGTTTTCCCCCGAATCCCTAGCGTTGCTGGCCACATCTTTATTATATCTAAGGTGTATTGCTGGTTGCTTAGCATTGTTTGATATAGAGTATTTCTCTCATCTAATGTATATATTAATCCTCTGGTAAAGACTCGGGTTACACATGCACGCATGCTAGCTAGGTTGGGACTAGATCTAGTGTGTGCAGTAATAATCGTTCAAATATGATATTGGTCAATCCACAGCCGATGATCACATATGAGGACGCAGAGCATGCATGTCTAGCTTGTGGACTCTTTAGGCCGACGCTGATTTTTTTTTGGTTTGCTTGGTCAATCTGTACTGGCGGATGATGAACTGCACATGCATTACTCTGATGCTAGACCTAGCCGGCAAGCATGCATGGCTCATGCTAGCTTGATTTCTATTCTCATAGCTACTGTTTATATCGATTTGGCTTCTGCGATACAGTGATACACCATGCCGAATAATTTGATGATACAAGGTTGTACATATCAGCCTAGCTAGATTCAGAAGCTTAATGTTCAGACTGTGTGTTTGATAAGAACAATGATCCGCTGACTTTGCTAGGTGCCTTTGATTATATATTTGTTTGGAATTACGGTCAGAAGCTAGAGGCATTATCTAATTGAGGCCTCTTTTTTGCAGTGTCGTTGCCTAATTGACGGTACCTCGGAGGAGGGATCCTCACGAGGGGGAAAAGGAGTAGGGGCCATTAGGCAGAGTGTCCTCGGGACGGTGGTACGCGAGTTACCCAGCTTCGGAACACCTGCTCGATGGCAGGGCCTACTGCTGCTTGTCTGGAATTATCTGGGCGCTTTCGCGTTGTTACAATGAGTTGTGGTTGTCTGCCTCTAGGGCTCCCAGGATCTGACTTATAAAGGCGCTCGGATCTAGGGTTACATGGAGAGTCCCAGCCGGAATACAAGTTGCCTAACTACGGAATATTACATTGCCGTGCGCGTCAAGGATCCGCCCTTCCTTATTCATCGTACCGGATCCGGCTACACCTGATGGGCCGTACCGGATCCGACTTCTTGAGTTGGTCGGTGGATCCGGCTTCCTGTTCCTGGGCCGGACCTCATCCGTCTTGATCTTCGGCAACTGGGCCGGTCGATGGGCCTAATGCCACCATCACCGTCTATGGGCCACCCGGTCTTGCCGGATCTAGGCACTGTCGATGGTACACCCATGAAGTATACCCACAACAGTAGCCTCCAGAGTTCTCCGAGTTTCACCTCTTTGTTTCCGCCTTGCTGAATCATCTTCGCTTCCAACAATTCCCTCGGTAACATGGGGAAACTTGAAGAACTCCAACTTCGTGATTTCTTCTTTTCCAGCTTTCTTGCCGGAAACAACCTTCATCCTGCGGGACATCATCCATCGACATCATTTTTACAACGTATCTCCGGGTTACTCCCCTGCAGAAATAACGGCTGGTCGTTTTTAAATTGTCACCCGGAACCTCGAAAAGTTCAAACGGTTCCGCCAATCTTGGCGCCATTTTCGGGCGATTTGAGCGGTAACTTATCCTCTGCCATTTTTACAGCTAGGGTTTTCGACACGTGTCGACCATCCAATGGCGCGACGCTTGCGTTCCGACCACAGGATGTAGAGCACGAATCTTATCCTCAGCCTATAAATATCTTCGCCGTTCACCCCTAATCACCCATTCACCCCCTTTTCACCTCTCCGCACAGCGCTGCCTCCGAGCTCGCTTCCTCCGCCGCACCGGAGTCCGCCGGAAGATCGCCGGAGTTCAACGCCGCCGCGTGGTGTTCATCGAGTTCATCCAGTTCTTAAGTCCGGCGAGCCACCGCGGCAAAACCTCACCGCCGGCGACTCCGATCACCGCGGAAACCATTCCGGTAAGTCCTTCGAGCTTCAGTCTTTTTGCCGTCCTCGGTAGGGATGACTAGGGTGTAAAAACAACTCCGGCTAAGGTTAGCTATCTCGCATTTTTTGCAGATGTCTTCTTCGCCTCCGCCTACCTCGCAGACAGAGCCCATCGCGGCAACCCCAATCTCCTCCGCTCCTCCTCCCTTTATCCCTGTTCAGCTGGATCCTTCAAAGGATTCCGACAAGAACATAGAAGGATCGTCTGCCAATCCGGAAGAAGCTGCCGGATCCGAGCAGATGCAGAAGAAGGTGGAAGAAGTGGCCGCCAAAAAATCAAAGGCCCGTTCCCGCGACGGCGATGCCAAAGGGAAATGGTGGTCCTGCACCACTACAGAGGCCGAACTCCGCAACCTCGAGGCGGAAGGATTTTTGAAACCCGGATCCTGGCGAACGGTTCCGGGCACCCTGACTCCATCTCCCGAAGCCGGTGAATGGGTGGTGACCAAGGCGTTGATTGAGCGGGGATTCTCGCTTCCGCCGAGCGATTTCTTCACGGAAATCCTCAAGGCGTACCAGCTGCAGCCCCACAACATCTCTCCCAACAGCATCTTGGCCATCAGCAACCACGTCACTCTTTGCGAAGGCCACCTCCGGGTAACCCCGGATTTAAGATTGTTTCAATATTATTTCTCTGTCAAGAAGGAGACAATTTCTCAAACCTCCTCGCCAGCTACCTGCGGGAGTATTACGTTCAAGCTCCGCCCCAGTCGCGTCTACCCGCCAACTAACCGCCATGAGTCTGTCCGATATTGGTCCGGAGGCTTTTTCTACTTGAAGGACATTTGTGATCCGACAAGTTCTAGAGTGCTGCCGGATTTCAAAGACGGCCCCCCCAGCGAGACACCTGCCTGGTCTCAATGCCCTCATTTTTCCGAGTCGCCTCAGCTAACAAGGGCGGTTCGGCGGATCTGCAAACTGACAGAAGAAGGCTTGACAGGCAAGGACCTGACCATGTCGTGGTTCACCAAGCGGATCCAACCACTTCAACATCGGGATCGCCTGATGTTCCACTACACGGGGCGCGACGACCTCATGCGTGCATCCAAGGACAACCTTTCCGCCGACGCATTGGACAAGCGGATCCGGGTGCTGATTAAAGTTCCGCGTGATCTTCATGTTCATGTGTGCAAGGCTGATATCCACACGAACGGATCCAGAACCGCGGTAAGTCTTTTTGCTTACCAGCTGATTCTTTATTTGCTTGTGTTATTTTGTCTAAGGACTTTTACCTTCGCTTGCTTAGCTCGAAGCCCTCGAGGAGAAGGACCTCGGAACCTTGACCAGAGTTCCTCACACTAGAACCACCGATCCCGAGGCCGCATCCGACGCGGAAGCTCCCGAGGCTCCGACTCCCACCAAGCGAAAGAGAGCCGCGCCCTTCGGCCCAGCTCCGAAGCGTGCCCGCGAAGCGCCAAGCGCCGCGGCTACTCGGAAACTTGAGAAGGAGAAGCAACGCCTCAAGCTTATTGACACCAGTAAACAGTCACAACCAAACATCGCACAGTTCTTTGCTCCATCTGCGTAAGTGCTTGTATTCCGACTTAATGAACTTAAATTTGCATGCATTCCGGCTTAATAATATACTTTCTCATGATGCGCAGACAAAATTCCGGAAGCAAGCCCCCCAAGAATCCAAAGAAGAAAGCCAAGCCGTCCCCTGCCTCAATGCCAGTTACCCCAGAGGTGGAGGTTCCGCCCAAAGCCACCACCACTGCCGCTCCGGAGCCGAAAGATGTCATCAACGTTGATGACCTCCCTGAAGAGCCTGCGGCGGAATCCGACAAAGGCGCCTCCTCGTCCCATCCCCCGCTGGAGGAACCAGACGTTACTTCAACTGAAGCTCCGGCTAAGGATGTCGAAAGGAAATTAAAGCTGAGCGGTGCGACTGGTACTCCCCAGACGCACCCGTATCATTTTCCAGTTCTCACCAAGGTTCGCCTATCACAACGTCACGCGGAAATGAAGAAGTTGATGGACGAAGTATGGGGGAACCTTGAGACGGAGCAGAAGGACCTCGCTGTCTTCGAAGATGGGCTCCGGGTCTTCTTTGCCAAACACAGGCATTTGCGCCAGGTAACACCAGCCCCCAAGCATTGGTTTAGACTTTTGCGAATAACAAGTGTGAACTGATGCTTTAACTGTATGAACTTCAATATATCTTCATGTCCAGCCCCCAAATTTGATATTTCCGGCTAACCTTTTTTGTTTGCTTCACAGAACACTCGCAAGCTACATGAAGATCTGCGCGTGCATGTGCTGGAGCAGAAGGCGGAGATTGAGGCGCTGCACAAGAGGGACGCGGAGAACCAGAAGGCAATTTCCATCTTGGAAACTCGCTTGAAGAACCACGAGGTTAAAGATTCCGGCTTTCCTCAGGCTTCTCAACGCATTCTCTATTTGAACAAATATTGTTGTTTAATTAATTTGCTTTTGCTTTCCTCCTTACAGATGAACTTGCCAAACGCCCATCCATCGACGACCTCTCCGCGGAGCTCGAAGTGCTAAAAACTGAGCATTCCTCCCTCCAGAACTTTCTCAAGGAATCTTCCGAGAAAGAGACCAAGGAAAAAAGAGAGCGCGAAGAGAAGCACGCCAAGGAACTGTCGGAACTTGCCGAGAAGCTAAAGACGAGCAACCAGAGGATCAAAACTCTGGTGTCAAAGTCAAAAGCTTATGAGACGGAGGCGGAAAACATTGACAAGATGATCTTCCGTAAGGACTTCATATTCTTCCGCCTTCATTACTACATTCATCCCGGCTGATACCCGGAAACTGACCATTCGATTCATTCAACAGCGTGTCTTGGATTCGAATGGCCGCCGGAATCTCCCCTCTCCAGGACTGAAGCGTATGAAGAAGCGCGTAATTCCATTGGTGACCTCTTTGAGGCTTGTCGGGGCATTGCCGAATCTTTGTCACTGAAGAGAGCCCGCACCACCCTTATCGACAGGATGACGAAACTTATGCGGGTGGTGCCGGAGCTGATCAGGGACTGGCAAGAGTCTTTAGCGCGCGGAGCTGCCTCCATTGCCTTAGCAATGTGCAAAGCACACTTCCCTACCATGAGCTTCGCGTCCATTACGCGCGGAGTTCCCAAGGGCACCAATATCAAGGCAGCTCTCGCGGAAACCAAGGGGTACGACACACTGTTTGCCAGGCGAGTTGATCACTCATTTTGGTACAAGAAGAACGCTCCCCCTCCTGGTTTCTCCGACAACGAGGAAGACGAAGACGAGGAAGAAGCAGAGGAAGGATCCGGGTCCAGCGCAGAGCGCTCCGATGAAGATTCCGGCGAGGGCTCCGGCAAGGATGATACGTACCAAGCCTCGGAGGAAGATGGTCAATCCTCCGAGTGATTCCTGAAAAACAATGAGATGCATCATTTTGGCCCCATCGAGGGTTTGTAATATAACTTAAATATTCTTAAGTAGCTAGGAACGAAACAACTGCATGTGGGCGGAAAACTTATCCTGCGATCCTTTATTTTTTATGAATGCATGTTTCTTTCGTTTGTTGGAAAAGCAAGTGCTAGTTTCTAAGTTTTCCGGCTTGCTCACTTGACCTTCCACGAGCCGGAAGACCTTTAGCCGGAAACGCTCGCCTGCGGCGACGAAGCCTAATGGCGATCCGTCAATAACCGCGGAAACAAGCCCCCAGCCAAGGTGCCGGAAGTCGCTACCAGGAATCCATGAGTTCACAACGAAAAAACTTGGTCCACCAGAAAACTTAAGCTCACGTCCCAAAGGACGATTTTGAAAAATCACAACTTTCATACACGCTTAGGAGGAAATATCCAGCTCTGCGGTTTTAGTCGAAAAACTTTACATGATCTAAAAATTGAACAACTAAAGGAGGTAAAAGACTCAAAGAGTGAACCATATGCTTTATTTCATTGATCATGTATAACTATTACAAACTATGTAAGAATTGCTAAGTGTGGAAAGGACGTAGCTAAGCTATATTCCAAGGGCGGTCTGTTTCATCGTATATGTCACCCGGATCCTCCCGTTTACGTTTCCGGTGCCAATTGGCAGGTCTGTCTTTTAGTTCACGGAAATCAATGAGGTAGTAAGATCCGTTGTGTAGCACTTTGCTGATGACGAAAGGTCCTTCCCATGGAGATTGCAACTTATGCTCTTTCACCTGTCGAAGGCGGAGGACCAGGTCACCTGTCGTAAACGAGCGATTCCGAACTCGACGGCTGTGGTAGCGTCGGAGTTTCTGCTGGTAAATGGTGGAACGCTGATCAGCTAAGTTCCGAGCTTCTTCAACTAGGTCCACAGAAAGCTGTCTAGCCTCGTGAGCTGTATCTTCGTTGTAGGCGGAAATTCGCGGGGAGTCGTGGATGATGTCGGAGGGAAGCACAGCTTCAGATCCGTATACTAGGAAGAAAGGGGTAAACCCTGTTGATCTGTTAGGGGTGGTTCGCAAACTCCACAGAACAGAATCCAACTCCTCAGCCCAAGCTTCGGCTGCGCGTCGCAGCGGTTCTTCAAGGCGAGGTTTGACTCCGGCTAGTATGAGACCATTGGCTCGCTCGACCTGCCCATTAGACTGTGGATGTGCCACAGATGCCAGGTCCAGCCGGATCCCAAGGTCGTAACAATAATCCTTCAGTTCTCCTTGTGCGAAGTTCGTACCATTATCTGTGATTATGCTATGTGGGATGCCGTATCTCACTACGAGGCTGCAGACGAATTTTAGTGCCGTAGCACCATCGGCTTTTCTCACTGGCTTTGCCTCGATCCACTTACTGAACTTGTCAATAGCGACCAAGAGGTATTCAAAACCACCAGGAGATAATTTTTTCAGCTTTCCAACCATGTCAAGCCCCCAGACCGCGAACGGCCAAGTAATAGGGATGGTCTTGAGCTCGTGAGCTGGAGCATTTGGTTGGGTAGCGTAATATTGACAGCCTCGGCAAGTTTTCACTATTTTCTCAGCATCTTCTTTGGCTGTGAGCCAGTAAAATCCTTACCGAAAAGCTTTTGCCACGAGGGATCTAGGAGCGGCATGATGCCCGCAATCACCAGCATGGATTTCTCTGAGGATTTCAATGCCATCTTGATGTGAAACGCATTTCAAAAATACCCCAGTTGCACTTCGCTTGTAGAGCTGTCCATCAACTATTGTGTAGGATCTTGCTCGTCTGATGATCTGTCGCGCGAGGACTTCGTCCTCCGGCAGCTTCTGATCAATGAGGTAATCCAGGAAAGGCTGGGTCCAAGCCGGAATGATAACCATCACCTCCTTAGCCGGAGATACTGCCACCTCTGGGTTTTCCGGGTTAGCGCCCTTCACCGAGGGTATCCGTAGGTGCTCAAGGAAAATTCCGGGAGGGATGGGTTTCCTGCCGGATCCGAGCTTGGATAGCATATCTGCCGCTGTGTTATCGTCTCTCCTGACGTACTTGACTTCATATCCGAGGAAGCACTTAGCGATCTCGTCAACTTCGTCTCTGTAAGCCGCCATGACGAAGTTTCTGGCATTCCAGGTTCCGGCTACTTGTTGTGCCACCAGGTCAGAATCTCCGCAGCATATGATGTGCTTGATCCCAATTTCCTTAGCGATGCGCAGACCGTGTAGTAGAGCCTCGTATTCCGCCATATTGTTTGTAGCTTCGAAGTGAATCTGCAGAACGTACTGCAACTCTTCTCCGGTGGGGGACTTCAGTGTGACTCCGGCTCCTGAGCCTTGATGCTGCTTGGATCCGTCGAAGTGCATGACCCAAGTTTCGGGTTCCGGCTCAAGTTCGGCATCCGGAGCTTCTGTCCAATCAGCGACGAAATCCGCCAAAATCTGAGACTTGATCGCAGTCCTAGCTTTGTAATTGATGTCGAAAGCTGATAGTTCTATGCCCCATTTTGCTGTGCGTCCTGTTGCGTCAGTGTTGTTGAGAATGGTTGACAGTGGAGCTTTGCTCACAACTGTCATTGGATGCTCCTGGAAGTAGTGCCTCAGCTTCCGGCTGCCTAGAAACACGCCGTAGGCTAGCTTCTGAAAGTGAGGATAACGTTGTTTGGATGCCGTCAGTACCTCGCTAATGTAATAGACTGGCCTCTGGACTCCATATTCAAGACCTTCTTCCTTTCGCTCCACCACGATAACGAGACTGATGACCTTATTGGTAGCTGCCAGGTAGACGAGCATAGGCTCTGACTCCACCGGGGCTGCCAAAATAGGTGGGGAAGTGAGTAAATACTTCAATCCCTGAAGTGCTGCATCTGCTGCGTCGTCCCAGACAAATTTGTCCGTTTTCTTCAGTAGTTTGTAGAGAGTGTCAACACCCAGATTTTTAAGTCCAGATGCCTATTATGCCATACAACGCAATCCCAGGAATATTGTTTTTGCGAGACATAATAGATTGATATCACAGAACATTATTCATTACAAACCATAATAGTCTTACATCACAGGATCACATGATCCAGTCTTAATACAACAAGAGTTGATCTACTGATCAATTACAAAACACACAGCGGAAGAAACGTAGTAGCGGTCCATCTGTTCCACAGGCAACCGTTGACGTCAGGAGTAGTCCTAGTTACCGTAGACGTCCTGCTGTCCGTCCTCTTGATACTGCTGCTCCTCTTCATAGTCTGGCCATTTGAATAGCCAGGGACACAGCCATGAGTACTTTAAAGTACTCGCAAACTAATACTAGTGTAAGCACTATCAACTATAGCAAGGGGGTTCTAAGCTCTAGGTTCATTTGCATAAAGCCAGTTTTATTTCATAAGCACTTAGTAATAAAAGACTCTTTATTTGCCTAACTTAACTCAAGTGGGAACATTAGTGTCATTCCCACAACTCTGTTGTGATTCAAGTCAAAGTCACATTTCAAATTCAAGTCACAAGTCACCAGTCACATTTTGAAAAGTTCTGATGACGGAACAGTATGGCCTTTCCAACTGTCCATGACCGCGGACGCGGCTATTCGAATAGGTTTACACTCTGCAGAGGTTGTACACTTGTGCCACAACTTTTGATTACATCCGTCAGGGATAGCCCCGAATAATCATACTCAGTATGCGGATCATCAACCATAACCTTTCACTTACATACCCTAGTATAGGCACCTCTCCCCATGAGCTTGGCCTCCCAGTGATGCCAAACTGCCATCCTGGGAACTGCACAGGGCTTGGGTAGGACAGTCACCTCATTTTCACGTCATTTCACATTCCATGGAGGCAGCCGCGGCATAACCCCTATGACGCTTGTTTAGAGGGAACCCATACTAAAGTACATAAACTTCCAGTTAAGCCCTACCCATAATCAGGTATTGTGGGGGTACTCAGAAATTGGAATGGTATCGCATCCGAACCCAATCATCAGTTTTTGTCAAAATCACCAAGTCATTCAAGTCACCTTCACCTTCAAAATCTTTCAATAGAATGACTCATCATTCCAAGGTTTTCAAAATCAAAGATTCACATGTTCCCATCTAGAGTAGTCAATTTTAATTTTAGCACTAGCAACTAGTCATGAGGGGTGCTAGCTAATCTTGTAGCTATCTAGGCTAAATTTGATACTCTTGTAGTACTCTATACTTAGACCAAAGTTAACTATAAAAGTAAGCTTTGATAACCAAAGTAAAAGCTTGTAAGATAAAAACTGGGACTTGGAAAGTAAACACAAAGTTGTGTAGTATTGGTGCCTTGCTCAGGTAGAGCTGGCATGTGGGTAACTTGCAAGAGTATAGCTTGCCTTGATTGGTACAGTGATCAAAGTTCTCTTCTTCTTCCTGGTAGTAGACCTCCTCCTCCTGGTATTCCTCGGTACTAGCGTCTATAAATGGATACGAAGTATACAATCACCAAACCAATCTTAAGGCTAGACTAAGCACACAAATGGGTCACACAAGCTAATCTAGCATCACAATATTTTTAACATGTTGGTTGACTTGATGCTCTTGTTAAGGAAAAATAATTTCCTCTCATTGAAATAATTATTAGGGTTGCTATTTATGTTCTTGGAGAAATAATTTCCTCTCATTGAATCATGTTAAGATTTAATCTCCTCAAATAATAAGGTATGAACACATGTTGACCAAGGTCAACACTTCATATCTATTATTTGGGAAAATGATTTAAATGAGGTATCATACCTCATGCAATTTAACACCACCTTAGTACTAATTTAAAACATCAAATAATACAATATGAGATTTCATAGACCAAGTCATTACCTCATTTTGAATTACTTGAGACCATGATTTAGGTGAGAGAAAACCTCTCATAAGATTTAATAATTAATTTGGGATAATTTAAATGGACTAGAAATAGCCACATAGCCATTATTTTGCTCTAGCCCATGATCCTTTGAAACAACTATGTCATATTTTTGCATAAACAATTAGAGTATATGAAATGTGATTTTTGAGAGTTGGAATCAACTCAAAATCATTTATGGTTGATTTTTAATAATTGTTTGAATTTGCAAAAGGCTCTGCCTTGTTATTTTTGCCACATTAATTCTACAAAAGTTCTAGGGTTGAGGCCAGTGGGGTTTGATAGAGATTTTCATAAGCTTTCCAAATATATAAAATTCATCAAATTTGGCTCAATATATCTTCCTATTTTTAATTTTGAAGTTTGTATCAGTATTGAATTTGATTTAGAAATATAATTCTGAGTTTGAATTTATGGGCTGCGCGGGAAAGAGAATGGGCCAGAAGAGGGAAAAAGAAAACGGGCCGGCCCAGTTACGCATCTCACACGCCCGGGCCGCCTGACAGGTGGGCTCCACCCATCAGTGGCTACTTAAATCCGAACCGGTATGTTTCAAGGTGGGTCGTAGGATTAGATCTAGATCGCACGGTCGACGTTCATTGTCGTCGACGGCGAGCGAGGGAGCTACTGGCGGCGAGCCTAGGGGGTCAGCGAGCTCACCGGTGGCCGGCGGTGGTCGGCGATGAGGCAGAGTGACGTTGCGGACGATGAGGAAGCCAACGGTGGTCGCGGCAGCTCCGGGGGTGGACGAAATCGACGGCGTCTTCTGCTACTGCTCCGGCGGTCGATTGGCACGCTATGGATGAAATTGGGCAGTGGGCTTGCTTGAGGAGGCTCAGAAGGGAGAGGGAGGAAGATTGGTGTGAAGAGAAAGAGCAGGGGTGGCCTCCTTTTATAGGCTCCCGGGGTGGCCGAGGCGCACGGGGCAGGTCGAGGAGGGAGGCGACGCTACGGTGGCTGAAGGGGCAGGGCGATGTCAGGGAGGTGTTGGCGACGTCGAGGCGATCCTATCGCGCGTCACGGTGCAGCAGGGGGTGGTCAGGGTTGGTGGCGTCGTGTGCGTGTACCGTGGTACAGTGGCGGCGGTCGGAGACGAAGTCGTCGGCTACAGGGCGAGCGCGGGCCAGTGGGGTTGTCCAGGAGGTTGCTGGCGTCGTGGTGAGTGTGTGTGCGAGGGGAGAGGACGAGAGGATGTCGGAGTCGACGGGGGCAGGTGGTGTACTGGCGCGCCCGTGGCCATGTCTGTGCGCGCTCTGGCGCGTCCAGGGCGTCGCGGGCATGTCACGTTCTGGTCAATGCCGATATCTCCTTGATCGATGGCGAGTACAGGCGTGCTCAGTGGAGTGATGGCAAGGTCCAGGACATGCTGATGGTGAGAGGAGAGGGCTGGTGATGATGATGGCATGGCGAGTGACCTAGGTACTCGGCATGGACAAGGTTTGGTCGAAATCAACAAGGTACAGGGGTTGCTGATACTTGGCATTGTCCAGAGGGAGGTAGAGGGTGTTGAGGTTGACCAGAGAGGTTAAGGTTTAGGCTAAAACACGTTGGATAAAGAGGTGTATGCACATAGCAGTTTGGGGCACACAAGGTGTTTGATGATATGCCCGAAAGAACTTTATTTTTGAATTTTGCCAAATCCTTTTATGGGAGTGATTCAAATATTATTTGGCACATGTTGGTGGTGATGGTGTGCAAAATTGAGTTGGTTTGTGAAATTTCAAAATGGGCATGATCTTGTTTCTGATTTGATGTTGCCACTTTGCACTCTTATATTAAGGAATTGAGAAATAATTGGTCAAGGTGGTCAACACCAAAATTGTTCACTATGATTAGGTCTTAGATGAGGTGCAAAGAGTTGGGGTATTTTGGTTTAAGAATCTCTTAATACAGGGGCTCAAAGTGGGTAAGATGCTGAAAATGTCACATGTGACCATTATCACATGTAACTTGAATTTGATTTTTCTTTTGATTTGATTTGTGTTTCTTTGAGTCAAAAGTGTTTGTTATTGGTTCATTGAGGTTTCCCAACCCTTGGCACAATTCAAAATGGCCTAGGTTAAAGTTTTACAAAAATGGCCAAAGCCTCATATGAGGTGATATTCTTATTTTTCTTTTTCTTCTATTTTGTTTCACTTAATTCACTTGGGCATGGTTTAGGGTCCATTTAAAGTTAGATGGGGTTTAGTAATGGTTTGAAACCATTTGGGTAAAGTATGAGGGCATAGATCAAGATTTGTCATTATGGCTAAATGCTCACATAGGTTTTTCTCTTTTATTTTGTTTTCTTTTTATTTTGTTTCTTGTTGACCTCAAAGAGCAAGGTTTAGGGTTTTAAAGACATTGGTAATACTCAAGCAAGCAATCCTGGCAAAGCTCACATCCTACATGCTTGAATACTATACATATCAAGTGAGATAATTAAAGTTTTTGTTGGCTCCAAAAATTTGAATAAGTGAAATTCATTTTCTTTGTTTTGAAATTTTTGGGATGTTACAAACCCTTCCCCCTTAAACAAAATCTCGTCCCGAGATTTAAGAAAAGTTAGGAACCTAAGAGAGATTGGGCAATTGGGTTAACAGGAAAACATACTCTGCATGGCCTAGGGTGCTTCCTGGGCTTCTGTGGCATTCATACGGTAGAGACGGCCGTTGCGGTTGTTCGGGTTCCTTCTAGCTGCGAAGCGGCGCTGTTGCTGGGCAGGTGCAGCGGTATTGGGGGCAGTCTTGGCAAGTTTCTTGGGGCATTCATTGGAGTAGTGACCCACAGTTCCACATTCATAACAAGTCACAGTTGACTTGTCCTTTGGGGTGACGGGGATGGCATTGTTTCCAGTCCTCGGGCCAGTGTTGGTGTTGTTGTTGCTACCATTATTGTTGTTGCTGTTGTGATTGTTGTTGTTGTTTCCTCCGGGCTTCGGGGGTCCTCCATTATTGTTGGTGTAGTTTGGGCGGTACGTCTGAGCAGGTGGCTTGTTGGGTCTTGGGGCAAATCCTCCAGATGAATTGTTGCGGTACTTCTGTGCATTGCTGGGTCCATTCTGGTGCATCATTCTGCGCTTGCGGTTCTCATTGGCTTGGTGCAGCTTTCCTTCCATCTGGATGGCAGAGTCGACGAGGGCTTCCAGGTCAGCAAACGGAATGTTCACTAACACTGTCTGCATCTCATCGTGCAGTCCATTCAGAAATCTTTCCTTCCTCTTCTCGTTGGTGTCGGTTTCATCCGGGGCGTACCTAGACAGAGTGAGGAATCTGTCACGGTATTCCACCACGGACATCCTTCCGTGTTTGAGTTCCCTGAACTCATCCCTCATCTTCTTAATCAAACCCTAGGGCACATGATACTTGCTGAACTTGAGCTTGAAGTCTTCCCAGGTCATCATTTGTCCCGCATTCATTGCGCGGGCACTTGTCCACCAGGCTCTGGCAGGTCCTGACAGGTAGTGGGTGGCAAACAGTACTTTCTCAGCGGCTTCTACTCCCGCAACTTCCAAGTTGTTCTCCATTGTTTGGAGCCAGTCATCTGCATCTAGGGGTTCTTCCGTCTTGCTAAACATTGGGGGATTAGTGTTTTGGAAATTCTTCAACTTGGACCCAGGATGGTCATGGTTTCCGTGACCTTGGTTGTTCTGAGCCAGTTGTTGCAGTGCGGCAAGGTTGGCTTGTCGCTCAGCTCTTTCTACTTCTCGGTCTGCCATCATCATTTGTAGCATCTGCAGCATTGCATCTTGGTTGCTGTTGCGGGTTGGAGGGGCCATCTGAACATGGAGGTAGATGATAAGATAAGAGGGAAATTTCTATGGTTTGTTTGGTTCAAAGTTCGAAAAGTTTCAAAACTTGATTAGTGTTGAGGGGGGTAAAACCAACAACACTTTTTCATTCATACCAAACAACACACATTACAAACTAACACACCGTTGGTTTTAAGAACCATTCATTCGTTCTACGATACAGGGGACAGATACAACTCACACCTACGAGAGTGCTCGAGTGATACTACTCTTCATCCGAAATGGTGGGTTCTTCGTCTTCATGGGTAATGTGCTTGGCGGAATGCGCGGGCGTTTTCCAACTCCTTGCGGGTCTTGTACAGCATGAAGTCCAAGTATGAAGCATAGTGATTCATCTCCGGGTGCGGTGGCATGGTTATTGGTCTTCCCATGGGATCATGTCTTGTGTAGTAAATGAATCGAGTGTTCTTGAGCTTGTTCACATTCTGTCCACCCAGACGGGCAATTGCTTCTTGCATGGCTTGGGCTAATCCTTCCTTCCAAGTATTTCCCCTGACAGAAAACCAGATGGTTTCCCAAATTGGGGCTCCTAGCTTTCCTCTCAGATCTGCAGTAACTACCCACTGAGGTTGTCCTCCTGACTGTTTATTGAGGGGTAATCCAAAGAACTCGGGATACGGGCGTCCTAAATATTCAACTAGTTGCTCCAAATCCTTCTCGAACATTAGGTCTCCCCCGTGGCCAAGCTGATAAGACTCATAGTGGTACTCCATCTGTGAGCAATTATGATGAGTAAGTTAGAGAGGTGAGCAAGTGTGTCAAAATTTTATGTAGAATTACAAAGAAAAGTAGAGCATGGATTTCTCTTTTTGAAAAGATCTCAAGGATAAGAGTGAGAATAAGTTTTCATAAATATTTACTTCCTTTGTTTTGAAACTAAGTTTTTCAGACGTCCATTCTAACTAGGGTCTCCTAAGGTCAAACAATGGCTCTGATACCAACTTCTCAACACCCGGATTTTTAAGTCCAGATGCCTATTATGCCATACATCGCAATCCCAGGAATATTGTTTTTGCGAGACATAATAGATTGATATCACAGAACATTATTCATTACAAACCATAATAGTCTTACATCACAGGATCACATGATCCAGTCTTAATACAACAAGAGTTGATCTACTGATCAATTACAAAACACACAGCGGAAAAAACCTAGTAGCGGTCCATCTGTTCCACAGGCAACCGTTGACGTCAGGAGTAGTCCTAGTTATCGTAGACGTCCTGCTGTCCGTCCTCTTGATACTGTTGCTCCTCTTCATAGTCTGGCCATTTGAATAACCAGGGACACAGCCATGAGTACTTTAAAGTACTCGCAAACTAATACTAGTGTAAGCACTATCAACTATAGCAAGGGGGTTCTAAGCTCTAGGTTCATTTGCATAAAGCCAGTTTTATTTCATAAGCACTTAGTAATAAAAGACTCTTTATTTGCCTAACTTAACTCAAGTGGGAACATTAGTGTCATTCCCACAACTCTGTTGTGATTCAAGTCAAAGTCACATTTCAAATTCAAGTCACAAGTCACCAGTCACATTTTGAAAAGCTCTGATGACGGAACAATATGGCCTTTCCAACTGTCCATGATCGCGGACGCGGCTATTCGAATAGGTTTACACTCTGCAGAGGTTGTACACTTGTGCCACAACTTTTGATTACATCCGTCAGGGATAGCCCTGAATAATCATACTCAGTATGCGGATCATCAACCATAACCTTTCACTTACATACCCTAGTATAGGCACCTCTCCCCATGAGCTTGGCCTCCCAGTGATGCCAAACTACCATCCCGGGAACTGCACAGGGCTTGGGTAGGACAGTCACCTCATTTTCACGTCATTTCACATTCCACGGAGGCAGCCTCGGCATAACCCCTATGACGCTTGTTTAGAGGGAACCCATACTAAAGTACATAAACTTCCAATTAAGCCCTACCCATAATCAGGTATTGTGGGGGTACTCAGAAATTGGAATGGTATTGCATCCGAACCCAATCATTAGTTTTTCTCAAAATCACCAAGTCATTCAAGTCACCTTCACCTTCAAAATCTTTAAATAGAATGACTCATCATTCCAAGGTTTTCAAAATCAAAGATTCACATGTTCCCATCTAGAGTAGTCAATTTTAATTTTAGCACTAGCAACTAGTCATGAGGGGTGCTAGCTAATCTTGTAGCTATCTAGGCTAAATTTGATACTCTTGTAGTACTCTATACTTAGACCAAAGTTAACTATAAAAGTAAGCTTTGATAACCAAAGTAAAAGCTTGTAAGATAAAAACTGGGACTTGGAAAGTAAACACAAAGTTGTGTAGTATTGGTGCCTTGCTCAGGTAGAGCTGGCATGTGGGTAACTTGCAAGAGTATAGCTTGCCTTGATTGGTACAGTGATCAAAGTTCTCTTCTTCTTCCTGGTAGTAGACCTCCTCCTCCTGGTATTCCTCGGTACTAGCGTCTATAAATGGATACGAAGTATACAATCACCAAACCAATCTTAAGGCTAGACTAAGCACACAAATGGGTCACACAAGCTAATCTAGCATCACAATATTTTTAACATGTTGGTTGACTTGATGCTCTTGTTAAGGAAAAATAATTTCATCTCATTGAAATAATTATTAGGGTTGCTATTTATGTTCTTGGAGAAATAATTTCCTCTCATTGAATCTTGTTAAGATTTAATCTCCTCAAATAATAAGGTATGAACACATGTTGACCAAGGTCAACACTTCATATCTATTATTTGGGAAAATGATTTAAATGAGGTATCATACCTCATGCAATTTAACACCACCTTAGTAATAATTTAAAACATCAAATAATACAATATGAGATTTCATAGACCAAGTCATTACCTCATTTTGAATTACTTGAGACCATGATTTATGTGAGAGAAAACCTCTCATAAGATTTAATAATTAATTTGGGATAATTTAAATGGACTAGAAATAGCCACATAGCCATTATTTTGCTCTAGCCCATGATCCTTTGAAACAACTATGTCATATTTTTGCATAAACAATTAGAGTATATGAAATGTGATTTTTGAGAGTTGGAATCAACTCAAAATCATTTATGGTTGATTTTTAATAATTGTTTGAATTTGCAAAAGGCTCTGCCTTGTTATTTTTTCCACATTAATTCTACAAACGTTCTAGGGTTGAGGCCAGTTGGGTTTGATAGAGATTTTCATAAGCTTTCCAAATATATAAAATTCATCAAATTTGGCTCAGTGTATCTTCCTATTTTTAATTTTGAAGTTTGTATCAGTATTGAATTTGATTTAGAAATATAATTCTGAGTTTGAATTTATGGGCTGCGCGGGAAAGAGAATGGGCCAGAAGAGGGAAAAAGAAAACGGGCCGGCCCAGTTACGCATCTCACACGCCCGGGCCGCCTGACAGGTGGGCTCCACCCGTTAGTGGCTACTTAAATCCGAACCGGTATGTTTCAAGGTGGGTCGTAGGATTAGATCTAGATCGCACGGTCGACGTTCGTCGTCGTCGACGGCGAGCGAGGGAGCTACTGGCGGCGAGCCTAGGGGGTCAGCGAGCTCACCGGTGGCTGGCGGTGGTCGGCGATGAGGCAGAGTGACGTTGCGGACGATGAGGAAGCCAACGGTGGTCGCGGCAGCTCCGGGGGTGGACGAAATCGACGGCGTCTTCTGCTCCTGCTCCGGCGGACTCCGGCGGTCGATTGGCACGCTATGGATGAAATTGGGCAGTGGGCTTGCTTGAGGAGGCTCAGAAGGGAGAGGGAGGAAGATTGGTGTGAAGGGAAAGAGCAGGGGTGGCCTCCTTTTATAGGCTCCCGGGGTGGCCGAGGCGCACGGGGCAGGTCGAGGAGGGAGGCGACGCTACGGTGGTTGAAGGGGCAGGGCGACGTCAGGGAGGTGTTGGCGACGTCGAGGCGATCCTATCGCGCGTCACAGTGCAGCAGGGGGTGGTCAGGGTTGGTGGCGTCGTGTGCGTGTACCGTGGTACAGTGGCAGCGGTCGGAGACGAAGTCGTCGGCTACAGGGCGAGCGCGGGCCAGTGGGGTTGTCCAGGAGGTTGCTGGCATCGTGGTGAGTGTGTGTGCGAGGGGAGAGGACGAGAGGAGGTCGGAGTCGACAGGGGCAGGTGGTGTACTGGCGCGCCCGTGGCCATATCTGTGCGCGCTCTGGCGCGTCCAGGGCGTCGCGGGCATGTCACGTTCTGGTCAATGCCGACGTCTCCTTGATCGATGGCGAGTACAGGCGTGCTCAGTGGAGTGATGGCAAGGTCCAGGACATGCTGATGGTGAGAGGAGAGGGCTGGTGATGATGATGGCATGGTGAGTGACCTAGGTACTCGGCATGGACAAGGTTTGGTCGAAATCAACAAGGTACAGGGGTTGCTGATACTTGGCATTGTCCAGAGGGAGGTAGAGGGTGTTGAGGTTGACCAGAGAGGTTAAGGTTTAGGCTAAAACACGTTGGATAAAGAGGTGTATGCACATAGCAGTTTGGGGCACACAAGGTGTTTGATGATATGCCCGAAAGAACTTTATTTTTGAATTTTGCCAAATCCTTTTATGGGAGTGATTCAAATATTATTTGGCACATGTTGGTGGTGATGGTGTGCAAAATTGAGTTGGTTTGTGAAATTTCAAAATGGGCATGATCTAGTTTCTGATTTGATGTTACCACTTTGCACTCTTATATTAAGGAATTGAGAAATAATTGGTCAAGGTGGCCAAGACCAAAATTTTTCACTGTGATTAGGTCTTGGATGAGGTGCAAAGAGTTGGGGTAGTTTGGTTTAAGAATCTCTTAATACAGGGGCTCAAAGTGGGTAAGATGCTGAAAATGTCACATGTGACCATTATCACATGTAACTTGAATTTGATTTTTCTTTTGATTTGATTTGTGTTTCTTTGATTCAAAAGTGTTTGTTATTGGTTCATTGAGGTTTCCCAACCCTTGGCACAATTCAAAATGTCCTAGGTTAAAGTTTTACAAAAATGGCCAAAGCCTCATATGAGGTGATATTCTTATTTTTCTTTTTCTTCTATTTTGTTTCACTTGGGCATGGTTTAGGGTCCATTTAAAGTTAGATGGGGTTTAGTAATGGTTTCAAACCATTTGGGTAAAGTATGAGGGCATAGATCAAGATTTGTCATTATGGCTAAATGCTCACATAGGTTTTTCTCTTTTATTTTGTTTTCTTTTTATTTTGTTTCTTGTTGACCTCAAAGAGCAAGGTTTAGGGTTTTAAAGACATTGGTAATACTCAAGCAAGCAATCCTGGCAAAGCTCACATCCTACATGCTTGAATACTATACATATCAAGTGAGGCAATTAAAGTTTTTGTTGGCTCCAAAAATTTGAATAAGTGAAATTCATTTTCTTCGTTTTGAAATTTTTGGGATGTTACAGAGAGGTAGTGCCTTCTCGCCAAGACGGCTAACAAACCTACTGATTGCTGCAACAAAACCAGTTAGTCGTTGCACATCTTTGAGACAAGTTGGCCTTTTGATGCATAGGTTTGCCTTGATTTTTTCCGGGTTTACTTCGATGCCTCTATGAGAGACTATGAAGCCAAGGATTTTTCCGGCTGGCACGCCAAAGACGCACTTTAGTGGATTCCACATCATCTTGTACCGTCGGAGATTTTCAAAGGTTTCTGTGAGGTCGCTGATCAAGTTGGATCCTTTCCGGGTCATGACCGCGATGTCGTCGACGTAAGCGTGCACATTCCGACCAATTTGGTCCTTCAGGCAGCGCTGCATCGTACGTTAGTAGGTGACACCTGCATTTTTCAAACCAAAGGGCATGGTAACGTAGCAGTAAGTGCCAAAGGGTGTGATGAACGAGGTCGCCTTTTGGTCGGACTTCTTCATCCGGATTTGATGATACCCGGAATATGTGTAAAGAAAACACAGCCGTCGAATCAATGACTTGGTCAATGCGCAGCAAGGGGAACGGATCCTTCGGACAATGCTTATTCAAGCCGGAGTAATCGATACACATTCTTAGTATTTCAGAATTCTTTTTGGGTACAAGGACGGGATTTGCGACCCAATCAGTATGGATAACTTCTATTACAATGGGCCAGCAGCGTCCTCAACGTTTCAAAGGCGGCAGGGAATCGAAAGAAAGGCAAGTGACCAAATATCAGGAGCCAAAATCCAAGAAAAGAAACTTGATTGTACATAGAGGATGACATGCGGGTCCCATTTTGCAGCAGCGGTCTCAACGTTTCAAAGGTGGAATGAGATCGAAAGAAAAAGGCAACTGACCAAATATCAGGTGCCAAAAATAACTCCAAGAAAACAAAACTTGATTGTACATAGAGGATGACATGCGGGTCCCATTTTGCAGCAGCGGTCTCAACGTTTCCAAGGCGGCATGAGATCGAAAAAAAAGGCAAGTGACCAAATATCAGGTGCCAAAAATAACTCCAAGAAAATAAACTCGATTGTACATAGAGGATGACATGCGGGTCCCATTTTGCAGCAGCGGTCTCAACGTTTGAAAGGCGGCATGAGATCGAAAGAAAAAGTCAAGTGACCAAATATCAGGAGCCAAAAAAATCCAAGAAAAGAAACTTGATTGTACATAGAGGATGACATGCGGGTCCTATTTTGCAGCAGCGGTCTCAACGTTTCCAAGGCTGCATGGAATCAAAATAAAAAGGAAGTAGCCAGAAATCAGGAGGTCAAAAAACAATCCAAGAAAAGAACTTATATTGTACATAGAGGATGACATGCATGTCCCATTTTGCAGCAACAGTCTAAACGTTTGAAAGGCGGGATGAGATCCAAAGAAAAAGGCAAATGACCAAATATCAGGAGCCAAAATTAATCCAAGAAAAGAAACTTTTATTGTACATAGAGGATGACATGCGGGTCCATTTTGCAGCAGGGGTCTCAACGTTTGAAAGGTGGCATGAGATCGAAAGTAGAAGGCAAGTGACCAAATATCAGGAGCCAAAATTGATCCAAGAAAAGAAACTTTTATTGTACATAGAGGATGACATGCGGGTCCCATTTTGCAGCAGGGGTCTCAACGTTTCAGAGGCGGCACATGATCGAAAGAAAAAGGCAAGTGACCTAATATCAGGTGCCAAAAATAAGTCCAAGAAAAGAAACTTGATTGTACATAGAGGATGACATGCAGGTCCCATTTTGCAGCAGCAGTCTCAACGTTTCAAAGGCGGCCTGAGATCGCAAGAAAAAGGCAAGCGACCAAATATCAGGAGCGAAAATTAATTCAAGAAAAGAAACTTTTATTGTACATAGAGGATGACATGCGGGTCCCATTTTGCAGCAGCGGTCTCAACGTTTTCAAGGCGGCACGAGATCGAAAGAAAAAAGGCAAGTGACCAAATATCAGGAGCCAAAATTAATCCAAGAAAAGAAACTTTTATTGTACATAGGGGATGACATGCGGGTCCCATTTTGCAGCAGGGGTCTCAACGTTTCCAAGGCTACACGGGATCAAAAGAAAAAGGCAAGTGACCAAATATCAGGAGCCAAAATTAATCCAAGAAAAGAAACTTTTATTGTACATAGAGGATGACATGCGGGTCCCATTTCGCAGCAGGGGTCTCAACGTTTGAAAGGCGGCATGAGATCGAAAGAAAGAGGCAAGCGTTTCAGAAGCGGCACGTGATCGAAAGAAAAAGGCAAGTGACCAAATATCAGGTGCCAAAAATAACTCCAAGAAAAGAAACTTGATTGTACATAGAGGATGACATGCATGTCCCATTTTGCAGCAGCAGTCTCAACGTTTCAAAGGCGGCATGAGATCGCAAGAAAAAGGCACGTGACCAAATATCAGGAGCCAAAATTAATCCAAGAAAAGAAACTTTTGTTGTACATAGAGGATGACATGCTGGTCCCATTTTGCAGCAGCGGTCTCAACGTTTCATAGGCGGCATGAGATCGCAAAAAAAAGCAAGTTACCAAATATCAGGAGCCAAAATTAATCCAAAAAAAACTTATATTGTACATAGAGGATGACATGCGGGTCCCATTTTGCAGCAGCAGTCTAAACGTTTGAAAGCGGCATGAGATCGAAAGAAAAAGGCAAGTGACCAAATATCAGGAGCCAAAATTAATCCAAGAAAAGAAAATTTTATTGTACATAGAGGATGACATGCGGGTCCCATTTTGCAGCAGCGGTCTCAACGTTTTCAAGGCGGCACGGGAACAAAAGAAAAGGGAAGTGACCAAATATCAGGAGCCAAAATTAATCCAAGCAAGAAACTTTTATTGTACATAGAGGATGACATGCGGGTCCCATTTTGCAGCAGGGGTCTCAACGTTTGAAAGGCGGCATGAGATCGAAAGAAAAAGGCAAGTGACCAAATATCAGGAGCCAAAATTAATCCAAGAAAAGAAACTTTTATTGTACATAGAGGATGACATGCGGGTCCCATTTCGCAGCAGAGGTCTCAACGTTTTAAAGGCGGCATGAGATTGAAAGAAAGAGGCAAGTGACCAAATATCAGGAGGCAAAATTAATCCAAGAAAAGAAACTTTTATTTTACATAAAGGATGACATGCGGTTCCCATTTTGCAGCAGGGTTCTCAACGTTTCAGCGGCGGCACGTGATCGAAAGAAAAAGGCAAATGAGCAAATATCAGGTTCCAAAAATAACTCCAAGAAAAGAAACTTGATTGTACATAGAGGATGACATGTAGGTCCCATTTTGCAGCAGCAGTCTCAACGTTTCAAAGGCGGCATGAGATCGCAAGAAAAAGGCAAGTGACCAAATATCAGGAGCCAAAATTAATCCAAGAAAAGAAACTTTTATTGTACATAGAGGATGACATGCGGGTCCTATTTTGCAGCAGGGGTCTCAACGTTTCCAAGGCTGCACGGGATCAAAAGAAAAAAGCAAGTGACCAAATATCAGGAGCCAAAATTAATCCAAGAAAAGAAACTTTTATTGTACATAGAGGATGACATGCGGGTCCATTTCGCAGCAGGGGTCTCAATGTTTGAAAGGCGGCATTAGATCGAAAGAAAGAGGCAAGTGACCAAATATTAGGAGCCAAAATTAATCCAAGAAAAGAAACTTTTATTGTACATAGAGGATGACATGCGGGTCCCATTTTCCAGCAGGGGTCTCAACGTTTCAGAGGCGGCACGGGATCAAAAGAAAAAGGCAAGTGACCAAATATCAGGAGCCAAAAATAACTCCAAGAAAAGAAACGTGATCGTACATAGAGGATGACATGCAGGTCCCATTTTGCAGCAGCAGTCTCAACGTTTGAAAGGCGGCATGAGATCGCAAGAAAAAGGCAAGTGACCAAATATCAGGAGCCAAAATTAATCCAAGAAAAGAAACTTTTATTGTACATAGAGGATGACATGCGGGTCCCATTTTGCAGCAGCGGTCTCAACGTTTTCAAGGTGGCACGGGATCAAAAGAAAAGGGAAGTGACCAAATATCAGGAGCCAAAATTAATCCAAGAAAAGAAACTTTTATTGCACATAGAGGATGACATGCGGGTCCCATTTTGCAGCAGGGGTCTCAACGTTTGAAAGGCGGCATGAGATCGAAAGAGAAAGGCAAGTGACCAAATATCAGGAGCCAAAATTAATCCAAGAAAAGAAACTTTTATTGTACATAGAGGATGACATGCGGGTCCCATTTCGCAGCAGGGGTCTCAACGTTTGAAAGGCGGCATGAGATCGAAAGAAAGAGGCAAGTGACCAAATATCAGGAGGCAAAATTAATCCAAGAAAAGAAAACTTTTATTTTACATAGAGGATGACATGCGGGTCCCATTTTGCAGCAGGGGTCTCAACGTTTCAGCGGCGGCACGTGATCGAAAGAAAAAGGCAAGTGACCAAATATCAGGTTCCAATAATAACTCCAAGAAAAGAAACTTGATTGTACATAGAGGATGACATGCAGGTCCCATTTTGCAGCAGCAGTCTCAACGTTTCAAAGGCGGCATGAGATCGCAAGAAAAAAGGCAAGTGACCAAATATCATGAGCCAAAATTAATCCAAGAAAAGAAACTTTCATTGTACATAGAGGATGACATGCGGGTCCCATTTTGCAGCAGCGGTCTCAACATTTTCAAGGCGGCACGGGATCAAAAGAAAAAGGGAAGTGACCAAATATCAGGAGCCAAAATTAATCCAAGAAAAGAAAACTTTTATTGTACATAGAGGATGACATGCGGGTCCCATTTTGCAGCAGGGTCTCAACGTTTGAAAGGCGGTATGAGATCGAAAGAAAAAGGCAAGTGACCAAATATCAGGAGCCAAAATTAATCCAAGAAAAGAAACTTTTATTGTACATAGAGGATGACATGCGGGTCTCATTTCACAGCAGGGGTCTCAACGTTTGAAAGGCGGCATGAGATCGAAAAAAGAGGCAAGTGACCAAATATCAGGAGCCAAAATTAATCCAAGAAAAGAAACTTTTATTGTACATAGAGGATGACATGCGGGTCCCATTTTGCAGCAGGGGTCTCAACATTTCACAGGCGACACGTGATCGAAAGAAAAAGCCAAGTGACCAAATATCAGGTGCCAAAAATAACTCCAAGAAAAGAAATTTGATTGTACATAGAGGATGACATGCAGGTCCCAGTTTCCAGCTAGCCTCAACGCTTTCAAAGGCGGCATGAGATCGCAAGAAAGAGGCAAGTGACCAAATATCAGGAGCCAAAATTAATCCAAGAAAAGAAACTTTTATTGTACATAGAGGATGACATGCGGGTCCCATTTTCCAGCAGCGGTCTCAACATTTTCAAGGCGGCACGGAATCAAAAGAAAAAGGCAAGTGACCAAATATCAGGAGCCAAAAATAACTCCAAGAAAAGAAACGTGATCGTACATAGAGGATGACATGCAGGTCCCATTTTGCAGCAGGGGTCTCAACGTTTGAAAGGCGGCATGAGATCGCAAGAAAAAGGCAAGTGACCAAATATCAGGAGCCAAAATTAATCCAAGAAAAGAAACTTTTATTGTACATAGAGGATGACATGCGGGTCCTATTTTGCAGCAGGGGTCTCAACGTTTCCAAGGCTGCACGGGATCAAAAGAAAAAAACAAGTGACCAAATATCAGGAGCCAAAATTAATCCAAGAAAAGAAACTTTTATTGTACATAGAGGATGACATGCGGGTCCATTTCGCAGCAGGGGTCTCAATGTTTGAAAGGCGGCATTAGATCGAAAGAAAGAGGCAAGTGACCAAATATTAGGAGCCAAAATTAATCCAAGAAAAGAAACTTTTATTGTACATAGAGGATGACATGCGGGTCCCATTTTCCAGCAGGGGTCTCAACGTTTCAGAGGCGGCACGGGATCAAAAGAAAAAGGCAAGTGACCAAATATCAGGAGCCAAAAATAACTCCAAGAAAAGAAACGTGATCGTACATAGAGGATGACATGCAGGTCTCATTTTGCAGCAGCAGTCTCAACGTTTGAAAGGCGGCATGAGATCGCAAGAAAAAGGCAAGTGACCAAATATCAGGAGCCAAAATTAATCCAAGAAAAGAAACTTTTATTGTACATAGAGGATGACATGCGGGTCCCATTTTGCAGCAGCGGTCTCAACGTTTTCAAGGTGGCACGGGATCAAAAGAAAAGGGAAGTGACCAAATATCAGGAGCCAAAATTAATCCAAGAAAAGAAACTTTTATTGCACATAGAGGATGACATGCGGGTCCCATTTTGCAGCAGGGGTCTCAACGTTTGAAAGGCGGCATGAGATCGAAAGAGAAAGGCAAGTGACCAAATATCAGGAGCCAAAATTAATCCAAGAAAAAAAACTTTTATTGTACATAGAGGATGACATGCGGGTCCCATTTCGCAGCAGGGGTCTCAACGTTTGAAAGGCGGCATGAGATCGAAAGAAAGAGGCAAGTGACCAAATATCAGGAGGCAAAATTAATCCAAGAAAAGAAAACTTTTATTTTACATAGAGGATGACATGCGGGTCCCATTTTGCAGCAGGGGTCTCAACGTTTCAGCGGCGGCACGTGATCGAAAGAAAAAGGCAAGTGACCAAATATCAGGTTCCAATAATAACTCCAAGAAAAGAAACTTGATTGTACATAGAGGATGACATGCAGGTCCCATTTTGCAGCAGCAGTCTCAACGTTTCAAAGGCGGCATGAGATCGCAAGAAAGAGGCAAGTGACCAAATATCAGGAGCCAAAATTAATCGAAGAAAAGAAACTTTCATTGTACATAGAGGATGACATGCGGGTCCCATTTTGCAGCAGCGGTCTCAACATTTTCAAGGCGGCACGGGATCAAAAGAAAAAGGGAAGTGACCAAATATCAGGAGCCAAAATTAATCCAAGAAAAGAAAACTTTTATTGTACATAGAGGATGACATGCGGGTCCCATTTTGCAGCAGGGGTCTCAACGTTTGAAAGGCGGTATGAGATCGAAAGAAAAAGGCAAGTGACCAAATATCAGGAGCCAAAATTAATCCAAGAAAAGAAACTTTTATTGTACATAGAGGATGACATGCGGGTCTCATTTCACAGCAGGGGTCTCAACGTTTGAAAGGCGGCGTGAGATCGAAAAAAGAGGCAAGTGACCAAATATCAGGAGCCAAAATTAATCCAAGAAAAGAAACTTTTATTGTACATAGAGGATGACATGCGGGTCCCATTTTGCAGCAGGGGTCTCAACATTTCACAGGCGACACGTGATCGAAAGAAAAAGCCAAGTGACCAAATATCAGGTGCCAAAAATAACTCCAAGAAAAGAAATTTGATTGTACATAGAGGATGACATGCAGGTCCCAGTTTGCAGCAGTAGTCTCAACGTTTCAAAGGCGGCATGAGATCGCAAGAAAGAGGCAAGTGACCAAATATCAGGAGCCAAAATTAATCCAAGAAAAGAAACTTTTATTGTACATAGAGGATGACATGCGGGTCCCATTTTCCAGCAGCGGTCTCAACATTTTCAAGGCGGCACGGAATCAAAAGAAAAAGGCAAGTGACCAAATATCAGGAGCCAAAAATAACTCCAAGAAAAGAAACGTGATCGTACATAGAGGATGACATGCAGGTCCCATTTTGCAGCAGGGGTCTCAACGTTTGAAAGGCGGCATGAGATCGCAAGAAAAAGGCAAGTGACCAAATATCAGGAGCCAAAATTAATCCAAGAAAAGAAACTTTTATTGTACATAGAGGATGACATGCGGGTCCCATTTTGCAGCAGCGGTCTCAACGTTTTCAAGGTGGCACGGGATCAAAAGAAAAGGGAAGTGACCAAATATCAGGAGCCAAAATTAATCCAAGAAAAGAAACTTTTATTGCACATAGAGGATGACATGCGGGTCCCATTTTGCAGCAGGGGTCTCAACGTTTGAAAGGCGGCATGAGATCGAAAGAGAAAGGCAAGTGACCAAATATCAGGAGCCAAAATTAATCCAAGAAAAGAAACTTTTATTGTACATAGAGGATGACATGCGGGTCCCATTTCGCAGCAGGGTTCTCAACGTTTGAAATGCGGCATGAGATCGAAAGAAAGAGGCAAGTGACCAAATATCAGGAGGCAAAATTAATCCAAGAAAAGAAAACTTTTATTTTACATAGAGGATGACATGCGGGTCCCATTTTGCAGCAGGGGTCTCAACGTTTCAGCGGCGGCACGTGATCGAAAGAAAAAGGCAAGTGACCAAATATCAGGTTCCAATAATAACTCCAAGAAAAGAAACTTGATTGTACATAGAGGATGACATGCAGGTCCCATTTTGCAGCAGCAGTCTCAACGTTTCAAAGGCGGCATGAGATCGCAAGAAAAAAGGCAAGTGACCAAATATCATGAGCCAAAATTAATCGAAGAAAAGAAACTTTCATTGTACATAGAGGATGACATGCGGGTCCCATTTTGCAGCAGCGGTCTCAACATTTTCAAGGCGGCACGGGATCAAAAGAAAAAGGGAAGTGACCAAATATCAGGAGCCAAAATTAATCCAAGAAAAGAAAACTTTTATTGTACATAGAGGATGACATGCGGGTCCCATTTTGCAGCAGGGGTCTCAACGTTTGAAAGGCGGTATGAGATCGAAAGAAAAAGGCAAGTGACCAAATATCAGGAGCCAAAATTAATCCAAGAAAAGAAACTTTTATTGTACATAGAGGATGACATGCGGGTCTCATTTCACAGCAGGGGTCTCAACGTTTGAAAGGCGGCATGAGATCGAAAAAAGAGGCAAGTGACCAAATATCAGGAGCCAAAATTAATCCAAGAAAAGAAACTTTTATTGTACATAGAGGATGACATGCGGGTCCCATTTTGCAGCAGGGGTCTCAACATTTCACAGGCGACACGTGATCGAAAGAAAAAGCCAAGTGACCAAATATCAGGTGCCAAAAATAACTCCAAGAAAAGAAATTTGATTGTACATAGAGGATGACATGCAGGTCCCAGTTTGCAGCAGCAGTCTCAACGTTTCAAAGGCGGCATGAGATCGCAAGAAAGAGGCAAGTGACCAAATATCAGGAGCCAAAATTAATCCAAGAAAAGAAACTTTTATTGTACATAGAGGATGACATGCGGGTCCCATTTTCCAGCAGCGGTCTCAACATTTTCAAGGCGGCACGGAATCAAAAGAAAAAGGCAAGTGACCAAATATCAGGAGCCAAAAATAACTCCAAGAAAAGAAACGTGATCGTACATAGAGGATGACATGCAGGTCCCATTTTGCAGCAGGGGTCTCAACGTTTGAAAGGCGGCATGAGATCGCAAGAAAAAGGCAAGTGACCAAATATCAGGAGCCAAAATTAATCCAAGAAAAGAAACTTTTATTGTACATAGAGGATGACATGCGGGTCCTATTTTGCAGCAGGGGTCTCAACGTTTCCAAGGCTGCACGGGATCAAAAGAAAAAAACAAGTGACCAAATATCAGGAGCCAAAATTAATCCAAGAAAAGAAACTTTTATTGTACATAGAGGATGACATGCGGGTCCATTTCGCAGCAGGGGTCTCAATGTTTGAAAGGCGGCATTAGATCGAAAGAAAGAGGCAAGTGACCAAATATTAGGAGCCAAAATTAATCCAAGAAAAGAAACTTTTATTGTACATAGAGGATGACATGCGGGTCCCATTTTCCAGCAGGGGTCTCAACGTTTCAGAGGCGGCACGGGATCAAAAGAAAAAGGCAAGTGACCAAATATCAGGAGCCAAAAATAACTCCAAGAAAAGAAACGTGATCGTACATAGAGGATGACATGCAGGTCTCATTTTGCAGCAGCAGTCTCAACGTTTGAAAGGCGGCATGAGATCGCAAGAAAAAGGCAAGTGACCAAATATCAGGAGCCAAAATTAATCCAAGAAAAGAAACTTTTATTGTACATAGAGGATGACATGCGGGTCCCATTTTGCAGCAGCGGTCTCAACGTTTTCAAGGTGGCACGGGATCAAAAGAAAAGGAAAGTGACCAAATATCAGGAGCCAAAATTAATCCAAGAAAAGAAACTTTTATTGCACATAGAGGATGATATGCGGGTCCCATTTTGCAGCAGGGGTCTCAACGTTTGAAAGGCGGCATGAGATCGAAAGAGAAAGGCAAGTGACCAAATATCAGGAGCCAAAATTAATCCAAGAAAAGAAACTTTTATTGTACATAGAGGATGACATGCGGGTCCCATTTCGCAGCAGGGGTCTCAACGTTTGAAAGGCGGCATGAGATCGAAAGAAAGAGGCAAGTGACCAAATATCAGGAGGCAAAATTAATCCAAGAAAAGAAAACTTTTATTTTACATAGAGGATGACATGCGGGTCCCATTTTGCAGCAGGGGTCTCAACGTTTCAGCGGCGGCACGTGATCGAAAGAAAAAGGCAAGTGACCAAATATCAGGTTCCAATAATAACTCCAAGAAAAGAAACTTGATTGTACATAGAGGATGACATGCAGGTCCCATTTTGCAGCAGCAGTCTCAACGTTTCAAAGGCGGCATGAGATCGCAAGAAAAAAGGCAAGTGACCAAATATCATGAGCCAAAATTAATCGAAGAAAAGAAACTTTCATTGTACATAGAGGATGACATGCGGGTCCCATTTTGCAGCAGCGGTCTCAACATTTTCAAGGCGGCACGGGATCAAAAGAAAAAGGGAAGTGACCAAATATCAGGAGCCAAAATTAATCCAAGAAAAGAAAACTTTTATTGTACATAGAGGATGACATGCGGGTCCCATTTTGCAGCAGGGGTCTCAACGTTTGAAAGGCGGTATGAGATCGAAAGAAAAAGGCAAGTGACCAAATATCAGGAGCCAAAATTAATCCAAGAAAAGAAACTTTTATTGTACATAGAGGATGACATGCGGGTCTCATTTCACAGCAGGGGTCTCAACGTTTGAAAGGCGGCATGAGATCGAAAAAAGAGGCAAGTGACCAAATATCAGGAGCCAAAATTAATCCAAGAAAAGAAACTTTTATTGTACATAGAGGATGACATGCGGGTCCCATTTTGCAGCAGGGGTCTCAACATTTCACAGGCGACACGTGATCGAAAGAAAAAGCCAAGTGACCAAATATCAGGTGCCAAAAATAACTCCAAGAAAAGAAATTTGATTGTACATAGAGGATGACATGCAGGTCCCAGTTTGCAGCAGCAGTCTCAACGTTTCAAAGGCGGCATGAGATCGCAAGAAAGAGGCAAGTGACCAAATATCAGGAGCCAAAATTAATCCAAGAAAAGAAACTTTTATTGTACATAGAGGATGACATGCGGGTCCCATTTTCCAGCAGCGGTCTCAACATTTTCAAGGCGGCACGGAATCAAAAGAAAAAGGCAAGTGACCAAATATCAGGAGCCAAAAATAACTCCAAGAAAAGAAACGTGATCGTACATAGAGGATGACATGCAGGTCCCATTTTGCAGCAGGGGTCTCAACGTTTGAAAGGCGGCATGAGATCGCAAGAAAAAGGCAAGTGACAAAATATCAGGAGCCAAAATTAATCCAAGATAAGAAACTTTTATTGTACATAGAGGATGACATGCGGGTCCCATTTTGCAGCAGCGGTCTCAACATTTTCAAGGCAGCACGGGATCAAAAGAAAAAGGCAAGTGACCAAATATCAGGAGCCAAAATTAATCCAAGAAAAGAAACTTTTATTGTACATAGAGGATGACATGCGGGTCCCATTTCGCTCAGGGGTCTCAACGTTTAAAAGGCGGCATGAGATCGAAAGAAAGAGGCAAGTGACCAAATATCAGGAGGCAAAATTAATCCAAGAAAAGAAACTTTTATTGTACATAGAGGATGACATGCAGGTCCCATTTTGCAGCAGGGGTCTGAACGTTTGAAAGGCGGCATGAGATCGAAAGAAAAAGGCAAGTGACCAAATATCAGGAGCCAAAATTAATCCAAGAAAAGAAACTTTTATTGTACATAGAGGATGACATGCGGGTCTCATTTTGCAGCAGGGGTCTCAACGTTTGAAAGGCGGCATGAGCTCGAAAGAAAAAAGCAAGTGACCAAATATCAGGAGCCAAAATTAATCCAAGAAAAAAAACTTTTATTGTACATAGAGGATGACATGCGGGTCCCATTTTGCAGCAGGGGTCTCAACGTTTGAAAGGCGGCATGAGATCGAAAGAAAGAGGCAAGTGACCAAATATCAGGAGCCAAAATTAATCCAAGAAAAGAAACTTTTATTGTACAAAGAGGATGACATGCGGGTCCCATTTTGCAGCAGGGGTCTCAACGTTTCACAGGCGGCACGTGGTCGAAAGAAAAACGCAAGTGACCAAATATCAGGTGCCAAAAATAACTCCAAGAAAAGAAATTTGATTGTACATAGAGGATGACATGCAGGTCCCATTTTGCAGCAGCAGTCTCAGCGTTTTAAAGGCGGCATGAGATCGCAAGAAAAAGGCAAGTGACCAAATATCAGGAGCCAAAATTAATCCAAGAAAAAAACTTTTATTGTACAGAGAGGATGACATGCGGGTCCCATTTTGCAGCAGCGGTCTCAACATTTTCAAGGCGGCACGGGATCAAAAAAAAAGGCAAGTGACCAAATATCAGGAGCCAAAATTAATCCAAGAAAAGAAACTTTTATTGTACATAGAGGATGACATGCGGGTCCCATTTCGCTCAGGGGTCTCAACGTTTAAAAGGCGGCATGAGATCGAAAGAAAAAGAGGCAAGTGACCAAATATCAGGAGGCAAAATTAATCCAAGAAAAGAAACTTTTATTGTACATAGAGGATGACATGCAGGTCCCATTTTGCAGCAGGGGTCTGAACGTTTGAAAGGCGGCATGAGATCGAAAGAAAAAGGCAAGTGACCAAATATCAGGAGCCAAAATTAATCCAAGAAAAGAAACTTTTATTGTACATAGAGGATGACATGCGGGTCCCATTTTGCAGCAGGGGTCTCAACGTTTGAAAGGCGGCATGAGCTCGAAAGAAAAAAGGCAAGTGACCAAATATCAGGAGCCAAAATTAATCCAAGAAAAAAACTTTTATTGTACAGAGAGGATGACATGCGGGTCCCATTTTGCAGCAGCGGTCTCAACATTTTCAAGGCGGCACGGGATCAAAAAAAAAGGCAAGTGACCAAATATCAGGAGCCAAAATTAATCCAAGAAAAGAAACTTTTATTGTACATAGAGGATGACATGCGGGTCCCATTTCGCTCCGGGGTCTCAACGTTTACAAGGCGGCCTGAGATCGAAAGAAAAAGAGGCAAGTGACCAAATATCAGGAGGCAAAATTAATCCAAGAAAAGAAACTTTTATTGTACATAGAGGATGACATGCAGGTCCCATTTTGCAGCAGGGGTCTGAACGTTTGAAAGGCGGCATGAGATCGAAAGAAAAAGGCAAGTGACCAAATATCAGGAGCCAAAATTAATCCAAGAAAAGAAACTTTTATTGTACATAGAGGATGACATGCGGGTCCCATTTTGCAGCAGGGGTCTCAACTTTTGAAAGGCGGCATGAGCTCGAAAGAAAAAAGCAAGTGACCAAATATCAGGAGCCAAAATTAATCCAAGAAAAAAAACTTTTATTGTACATAGAGGATGACATGCGGGTCCCATTTCGCAGCAGGGGTCTCAACGTTTGAAAGACGGCATGAGATCGAAAGAAAGAGGCAAGTGACCAAATATCAGGAGCCAAAATTAATCCAAGAAAAGAAACTTTTATTGTACAAAGAGGATGACATGCGGGTCCCATTTTGCAGCAGGGGTCTCAACGTTTCACAGGCGGCACGTGATCGAAAGAAAAACGCAAGTGACCAAATATCAGGTGCCAAAAATAACTCCAAGAAAAGAAATTTGATTGTACATAGAGGATGACATGCAGGTCCCATTTTGCAGCAGCAGTCTCAACGTTTTAAAGGCGGCATGAGATCGCAAGAAAAAGGCAAGTGACCAAATATTAGGAGCCAAAATTAATCCAAGAAAAAAACTTTTATTGTACAGAGAGGATGACATGCGGGTCCCATTTTGCAGCAGCGGTCTCAACATTTTCAAGGCGGCACGGGATCAAAAGAAAAAGGCAAGTGACCAAATATCAGGAGCCAAAATTAATCCAAGAAAAGAAACTTTTAGTGTACATAGAGGATAACATGCGGATCCCATTTCGCAGCAAGGGTCTCAACGTTTAAAAGGCGGCATGAGATCGAAAGAAAGAGGCAAGTGACCAAATATCAGGAGGCAAAATTAATCCAAGAAAAGAAACTTTTATTGTACATAGAGGATGACATGCGGGTCCCATTTTGCAGTAGGGGTCTCAACATTTCAGAGGCGGCACGTGATCGAAAGAAAAAGGCAAGTGACCAAAAATAACTCCAAGAAAAGAAACTTGATTGTACATAGAGGATGACATGCAGGTCCCATTTTGCAGCAGCAGTCTCAACGTTTCAAAGGCGCCATGAGATCGCAAGAAAAAGGCAAGTGACCAAATATCAGGAGCCAAAATTAATCCAAGAAAAGAAACTTTTATTGTACATAGAGGATGACATGCGGGTCCCATTTTGCAGCAGGGGTCTCAACGTTTTCAAGGTGGCACGGGATCAAAAGAAAAAGGCAAGTGACCAAATATCAGGAGCCAAAATTAATCCAAGAAAAGAAACTTTTATTGTACATAGAGGATGACATGCAGGTCCCATTTTGCAGCAGGGGTCTCAATGTTTGAAAGGCGGCATGAGATCGAAAGAAAAAGGCAAGTGACCAAATATCAGGAGCCAAAATTAATCCAAGAAAAGAATCTTTTATTGTACATAGAGGATGACATGCGGGTCCCATTTCGCAGCAGGGGTCTCAACGTTTGAAAGGCGGCATGAGATCGAAAGAAAAAGGCAAGTGACCAAATATCAGGAGCCAAAATTAATCCAAGAAAAGAAACTTTTATTGTACATAGAGGATGACATGTGGGTTCCATTTTGCAGCAGGGGTCTCAAAGTTTCCAAGGCTGCACGGGATCAAAAGAAAAAGGCAAGTGATCAAATATCAGGAGCCAAAATTAATCCAAGAAAATAAACTTTTATTGTACATAGAGGATGACATGCGGTTCCCATTTCGCAGCAGGGGTCTCAACGTTTGAAAGGCGGCATGAGATCGAAAGAAAGAGGCAAGTGACCAAATATCAGGAGCCAAAATTAATCCAAGAAAAGAAACTTGATTGTACATAGAGGATGACATGCGGGACACATGATCCTGCATCGTAAATGGCTCGATCGGAGAGCGTTTAACGAGATGGCGCGATCGAGAAAAAAGCAATGCTATAGAGGCTGGCATCTGGGCCCTACATCTCTAGGCGGTGCGGATTTGCGTTGACTCGGCCAGCGCACCCGACAATTCATCATGCACCACGTCTGGGCCGGCATACGCGACGTTTTCCATGTTTTCGTCGGGTTAGATGGCCTCAAAAACAAGAAAAAAAAAAGTTTTGACATGCACCACGGAGACAACAAAAATCGTCGGGCATGGTGCATCAACAACCACGACGCGACTTCTAATTCGTCGGCCATGGCAACTTTTCTTGTAGTGTATGGCCCCCACACCACACCGAAGGAGTCTTTGCTCTGTTGAAAAAAAAAGAGGTGTCGGAGCAAAGCTAGGGGTATCCGAGAAATCTCAGCATGCAGAATCTGTCTTTGTCTGAGAAATCTCAGCATGCAGATTCTATCTTTGTCGGTAGCGTATCTTTCGACAAGACAGTATAGAGCACTGCTATAGCTAGATGGCGCTAGGATGCGGCTGTAAAGCTGCTACTTCTACAGTCTATTCGGGAAGAAGTGCTATTGTAAGAAAATGGATGGACAGAAGCGTTTTTAATGGTGGAAACATCTTTAAATCTACGAGTGTTCAAATTATTTCATGTAAATTTTGAATTTTTTATTAATTAAAACTACTCCCTTCGACTCATATTACTTGATGCTAATATAGATGTAACTAGACACATTTTAGTTGTAGATACATCCATTTAATATCATCAAGTAGTATGGATCGGAGGGAGTAGCAAAATAGCTTGAAATCTCAAAATATTCCCAGTGTCATGTTTGGCTGGGGTCAGCTACTCCGGTGCCCAACATAGTGAGATGGCGATGAAGGTTTTCCGTAGGGTTAGCTGACCCAGATGCCCCAGCTCTGTCCAGGAATTTTCCCTCCAAAGCCTGGCATTACTAATTTCGGAGTAGCTGGGTGGTGCTTTTATAGCAATTGCAGGCGGTGTCAGTACAAGTCTAGCGCAAGCAACTCTTCGGAATAGTTCAAGGGCGATCGGATATGGTAGAATTTGACAAAATTAACCCCTTTCCTCAAAATAATACACGAAATGACCTCCGGGTGAAACTATTTCAGTCCCCTAACTAGCTTAGGGGATTGACATAGTTTCTCCTGGAGGTCATTTAGTGCGTTCTTCTGAGGAAAAGGGTTAATTTGTCAAATTCCTGCGGCCACGACGGATGGACTTTCTTCTTCAACACTCGACATGGCCGTGACTGACAAAAGGACAGAGGAATTGATAGACGAGTACTAGCTAGGGTACTGATAGGACAACTCTACTGCAGGGGCTTGTACCACTTTGCTTCGCGCGTGAGCAATCTCACTCGTGGAAGCCCATACTGACATTTGCTACTGGGTCCACAGTCCACGTCACCATAAAACGTGGTACATGCCTCCCGCTTCATCCAAACAGGCTAGGTGCGCTCTGCCTCTCTCCACTCGTGATTTTCTCTGGACGAAATCTCGACAGATGTTGCAGCAATGAGGTGGGAGCCACATAGGGGGACCCACTTTTTTCATTTAAGGCGGGCCGCACCTTCCCAACTAGATGACCCCTATTTTTTCTTTAAAAAAATCATATATCCTTCACCTCGGCAGTATATATTCAGCACAACTAGCTGTTGTAGAAGAAAACACTATGCCTCTTTACGCTTTCGTCCATCTCTACGGCGTGGTTCGCGCGACAATGTAGCACTCGAGAGAGGAGAAGAGCAGCCAGCCGGTGCACGGCGGGTTCTCTCCTCTTCCGCCGTCGAGCCGAGGAGAGCAGATAGCCTGCGAAGACTGGAGCCAGCGGACGGTGCAAGAAGCCTCGGTGGCACCATCGATCAGCATAGTTGCACTCATCTACCACACGACGCCGACTCAAGGTATACAATCATGTCCTGGCTCCCATCGATCAGCATAGTTGCTCCGATCTTTTCATACAATTGTATTTCTCTGGTAATGGTACATGTAATTTCTTGTTATATATGTGGGCTCGCTAGATCAATTGAATCGTGTGTACTTTTTATTGTTTTGTCCGTACTTCAGTACTGCACCATATTACTCTGCATATAATTAAGGTTAGATTGAAAGTCAAATATCTATATTGTTTGAAAACCTTATGTAAGTTTCTTACTATATGCAGAGATATATATACATGGATGATCGCGACCGTAACACTATGCCTCGACGTGGATCAGTTCTAGCCTGTCGCTGTTGTGATGCTTCGGTACACTGCACCAAGCACTTTTTTGGTAATAAGAGTGTTTCGTGCAGTGTGAATGAAGTTCCACAACGGTGACAAAATTAAATTCCAGTCACACTGCACGAAAGCAAAACCTCTTGTGTGGACATGCTTCTTAATCAGCACGTATAATTATTATTACTTCAATCCCGTCTAAATTTAGTTCGTTCTTAATCTTGCGTGCTATTTTTTGTTGTTGTTGTTGAAGCATAATTAAAGTGGCACGTGAGGAAGATGCACTGGGGACTGTGTTTTGCTGTTTCTGCTATTGGGTTTCAAACCCTACCCCAAACCAGTAAAGCCAGGCCTCAGCATAAGACATAAAACGGGCTTGCCAAGTCTTCAGTTGATTTTTAATCACAATGTACATTTTCTTTCTCTTCCTTTGTAGGAGAGACTTGTTTTACTGAGAACGGGCTTGAGAAGTCTTTAGCTGATTTTCAATCACAATGTATATTTTCTTTCTCTTCCTTTGTAGGAGATGACTTGTTTTACTAAGAACGGGCTTGAGAAGTCTTCAGTTTCTTTTCATTCACAATGTACATTTTATTTCTCTTCCTTTGTTGGAGAGACTTGTTTATTGAGATGTATTTTGCCGACGTGTAATGAGCAGTCAAACGCTACAAAACTAAAATCAGCTAAGCGACATCTAAGCGTGGATGATTCTAAAAACATAAAATGGGCCTAGTGGAGAGACGAGTAGTGAGGGATGGGCGACCCACGTATCATTTGAATATGTAAATATTTGAGCAGCACAATTAATATACCAGAATATCCAACAACAATTTAAGTTAATTAATTTCAAATTTAGAAAAATTCCTTATCATGGAGATTCAGGGCCCCACATTGATGCACATTGTTATGGTAAGGATCCCTGAGTGATTGCCCTAGATTTGCCGCAGCCCGTTGTTGCCGATATCCCCAAATAACATCCTCCGCACCAACCTTCTAACCAATAGGGAGCATATATACTCCTTTCCCCTCTATTGTCTGCCACACCTTCCAAAATATTTGTTACGACAGTGGAAAGAAGGAGGGAGGGAGGAGGAGACGGCGCTGTGGCAGTGGCCAAAGTAATTTAATTTATTGGATGGTGCACACGTGGCGCCTAATACTCCTCCTATACTAAAATGCGTGCTCTACAAGGTCATTGGTCTGGCTCGTACTATATATATAAAGGGTATGTTCGGCCCAATACAGCTGCACTAGCTTCCTTTCCTTTTTTTCCTCAGCGATAAGTTCATTTCCATCGTCTCCCAGGTGCTGCTATGGCGGTGGCGGCTGCGGCGTTGCATGGTGTGGTGTTCTTGGGTCCGGAGCCGGCGTCGACGAGGAACTTCGTCTAGATTTATCCCAATGGCGGCCATGTCCTTTTGTTCGATGTTGCTACTGCTCTCCTCAACACGATATTCCAGGACCTGGGCTTGTATCGCTTGCGTTGGGGCGGCCAAGGCTGGCATGCTCTGTACGCCGAATTCAGGTACCCGACAGATGCTGCAGCTCTCCATGGCCACGTCTACCTTGTTGGAGACACTCTGCTAGTATGTGTAAGGGTGCACAAGTCTTGTATGCACAACCCCAACCAGCCGCTGATTGGGCCTATTGTGCAGCTTAACTAGTCTATGTAGGTGTTTATCTCTCTATGGTGTATCTTCTTCATAGTTTACCTCTAGGGTTTGCCATCTGCCGAATCCGCGATGTGGTTTCCGTTCTCCCTGTAGTAGTCATGTTATTAGTACTCTGTATTATGTTGTAGTGTTTTGTTTGTATAAAGCCGTTCTTGGCTAGCCCGATATGTATTGCGCAAGATATATGAATGGAGAGTACTGTATTTCCAGATCTTATGCGTGATTTGTATAAACCAATCTCACTGTATTTCTGATTACAATATGCGTGGGTATCTTATGTAATATATACTTTTTCTTTTCTCTCCTCTCACCTAGAAATGATCCGCCGATGCTACTCGGCGTCCGCCGGCAATGGCGGAGACCGGCGGGGGGTGGTGGTTCCGGACTAGGATTTAGTAACTGGCCTACGTACAGCCAGTCACGCCGTAACTGGATCTCCCATCCACCCAACACTCTCCATCCAACGGCTCCAATCAAACGATTCCAATATTTTACCAAATTTGTCATTTTTTCTATGCTCAAAATACAAAATATTTTTGATTGAAACATTTTCGTACTTACAACATGATTCGTTGGCAATATATACATTTTTATTTCGAATTTTTTGATGATAAATAATTCATGTAGATCCCATGGCTATAGCAGTGTGGGGTATGCAATGGTGCGACCATGTGCCAAGTGTGGCCTCACCCTGGCATCTCCCCAGCTACTTGATTTGCCTAGAGAGGGCTTGTTTTGCCCTAAACCCCTATATTTTGGGGTGTCTCGATGCAACTCACCATGCATAGTCTACCTGAGATAATTCATGTAGATCCCATGGGTAGAAGTGTGGGGCATGCAATGGTGCACCCATGTGCCAAGTGTGGCCTCACCCTGTCATCCCCAACTACTTGATTTTCCCAAAGATGGCATGTTTTGGCCTAAAACCCTATATTTGGGGTGCCTGGTGGGTGCAACTCACCATGCATGCTCTACGCACACCAGATGATTCATGCAGATACGATTGGTAGCAGTGTGGGGCATGCAATGGTGCACCCATGTGCCAAGTGTGGCCTCACCCTAGCATCCCAGCTACTTGATTTGCCCAAAGGAGGGCATGTTTTGGCCTAACACCCTATATTTATTGTCTGGGTGCAACTAACCATGGTCTACCCCATATAATTCATGTAGATCCCATGGGTATATATCAGTGTGGGGCATGCAATGGTGCACCCATGTGCCAAGTGTGGCCTCACCTTGTCATCCCCAGCTACTTGATTTTCCCAAAGAGGGCATGTTTTGGCCTAAAATCCTATTTTTGGGGTGCCTGGTGGGTGCAACTCACCATGGTTTACGTACCCCCCAAATGATTCATGTAGATCCCATTGGTAGCAGGGTGGGGAATGCAATTAATGGTGCACCCATGTGCCAAATGTGGCATCACCCTGACATCCCCAGCTACTTGATTTGCCCAAGGAGGGCATGTTTTGGCCTAAAACCCTATATTTGGGGTGTCTCGGTGCAACTCACCATGGTCTACCCCAGATGATTCATGTAGATCCCATGGGTACCAGTGTGGGGCATGCAATGGTGCACCCATGTGCCAAGTGTGGCCTCAACCTGGCATCTCCCCAGCTACTTGATTTTCCCAGAGAGGGCATGTTTTAGCCTAAAACCCTATATTTCGGGGTGTCTCGATGCAACTCACCATGCATGGTCTACCGAGATAATTCATGTAGATCCCATGGGTAGAAGTGTGGGTCATGCAATGGTGCACCCATGTGCCAAGTGTGGCCTCGCCCTGTCATCCCCAGCTACTTGATTTGCCCAAAGAAGGCATGTTTTGGCCTAAAACCCTATATTTGGGGTGCCTGGTGGGTGCAACTCACCATGGTCTATGTACCCGAGATGATTCATGTAGATACGATGGGTAGCAGTGTGGGGAATGATATGGTGTACCCATGTGCCAAGTGTGGACTCACCCAGGCATCCCCAGCTACTTGATTTGCCCAAAGGAGGGCATGTTTTGGCCTAACACCCTATATTTGTTGTCTGGGTGCAACTCACAATGGTCTACCCCATATAATTCATGTAGATCCCATGGGTATAGCAGTGTGGGGCATGCAATGGTGCACTGCCAAGTGTGGCCTCACCCTGGCATCCCCAGATACTTGATTTCCCCAAAGGAGGGCATGTTTTGGCCTAACACCGTGTATTTGGGGTGTCTGGGTGCAACTCACCATGGTCTACCCCATATAAATCATGTAGATCCCATGGGTAGCAGTGTGGGGCATGCAATGGTTCACCCGGGTGCGAAGTGTGGCCTGAACCTGGCATTCCCATCTACTTGATTTGCCCAAAGGATGGCATGCATGTTTTGGCCTAACACCCTATATTTGGTGTCTAGGTGCAAGTCACCATGGTCTACCCCGTATAATTCATGCATGTATATCCCATGGGTAGCAGTGTGGGGCAAGTAATGGTGCACCCATATGCCAAGTGTGGCCTCACGCCCTGGCATCCCCAGCTACCTGATTTGCCCAAGGCGGAGGGCATGTTTTGGCGCGTCTGGGTTCAACTCACCATGGTCTACTCAAGATGATTCATGTATATCCCATCGGTATCAGTGTGGGGCATGCAATGGTTCACCCATGTGCCAAGTGTGGCCTCACCCTGACATCCCCAGGTACTTTATTTGCCCAAGGAGGGCATGTTTTGCCCTAAAAACCCTATATTTGGGGTGTCTCGACGCAAACCATGGTCTACCCCCAGATAATTCATGTAGATCCCATGGGTAGGTGTGGGGCATGCAATGGTATATATGTGCCAAGTGTGGCCTCACCCTGGCATCCCCAACTACTTGATTGGCCCAAGGAGGGCATGTTATGGCCTAAAACCCTATATTTGGGGTGCCTGGCGCGCGAGTGCAACTCACCTGGTCTACCCGAGATGATTCATGTAGATCCCATGGGTAGCAGTGTGGGGCATGCAAAATGGTTGACCCATGTGCCAAGTGTGGCCTCACACTGGCATCCCCAGCTACTTGATTTGCCCAAAGGAGAGCATGTTTTGGCCTAACACCGTGTATTTGGGGTGTCTGCTGGGTGCAACTCAACTCACCATGGTCTACCCTGTATAATTCATGTAGATCCCATGGGTAGTAGTTTGGGGCCTGCAATGGTGCACCCATGTGCCAAGTGTGGCCTCACCCTGGCATCCCCAGCTACTTGATTTGCCCAATGAGGGCATGTTTTTGTGGGGTGCCTGGGTGCAACTCACCATGGTCTACCCCAGTACCCCAGATGATTCATGTAGATCCCATGGGTAGCAGTGTGGGGCAAATAATGGTGCACCCATGTGCCAAGTGTGGCCTCACCCTCTGGCATCCCCAGCTACTTTGATTTGCCCAAGGAGGGCATGTTTTGGCCTAAAACCCTATATTTGGGGTGCCTCAGTGCAACTCACCATGGTCTACCCAAGATAATTCATGTACGTAGATCCCATTAGTAGCAGTGTGGGGCATGCAATGGTGCGCACACATGTGTGCCAAGTGTGGCCTCACCCTGCTAGCATCCCCAATTACTTGATTTGCCCAAGGAGGGGATGTTTTGCCCTAAAACCCTATATTTGGGGTGCAGTGTGTTTGGTGCAACTCACCATGGTCTACCGTAGATAATTCATGTAGATCCCATGGGTAGAAGTGTGGGGCATGCAATGGCGTACACATGTGCCAAGTGTGGCCTCACCCCTGGCATCCCCAACTACTTGATTTGCCCAAGGAGGACATGTTTTGGCCTGAAACCCTATATTTGGGGTGCTTGTGGGTACAACTCACCATGCATGGTCTACCCGAGATGATTCATGTAGATCCCATGGGTAGCAGTGTGGGGCATGCAATGGTGCACCCATGTGCCAAGTGTGGCCTCACCCTGGCATTCCCATCTACTTGATTTGCCCAAGGATGGCATGTTTTGCCCTAAACACTACAAGAAAAGTTGCCATGGCCGACGAAGTTAAAGTCGCGCCGTGGTTGTTGATGCACCATGCCCGACGATTTTTGCGGTCTCCGTGGTGCATGTCAAAACTTTTTTTTCTCGTTTTTGAGGCCATCTAGCCTGACGAAAACGTGGAAGACGTTGCGTATGGTGGTCCGGGACGTGGTGCACCCACGGGCCGCGGTTGTCGCGGCGAGAGTACTTCGAGTCACGCTACCCGTAGTTGGCATTGGCGACGAGCTCAGAGTGGATGCCGTTGTCGCTGTGTCGTTTTCCGTGGCTGGAGCGGGAGCCGGAGCGGTAGTCGTCATGGCAAATCTCGGGGCGAGCTAGGCGGTGATTGCGCCGCTGACCGTACTCGTCGTCTGAATCAATCGTGGGGTCTTCGTTGGCGTAACGCCCGCGACATTGAAGAGCTCGACCATGGTCATGGGCACCTTACTGATGCGCCTAAGCTTGGCGACGAGAGGGTCGTAGCGGTGATGTCTACGCTCGTTTCTATTCTTGTAGACTGTGTTGGGCCTCCAAGTGCAGAGGTTTGTACAACAGTAGCAAGTTTCCCTTGAGTGAATCACCCAAGGTTTATCGAACTCAGGGAGGTAGAGGTCAAAGATATCCCTCTCAAGCAACCCTGCAATTTCGATACAATAAGTCTCTTGTGTCTCCAACACACCCAATACACTTGTCAGGTGTATAAGTGCACTAGTTCGGCAAAGAAATAGTGAAATACAAGTAATGTGGATGATTATAAGTGGTAATTGCAATCTGAAATAAAAATGGCACGAAGCAAACATGTAGCAGAACTGGTTGTAAATGGTGTTTCAATGCTTAGAAAGAAGGCCTAGGGATCATACTTTCACTAGTGGACACTCTCAACAATGATATCATAATTGAATACATAAATATCATCTCTTCATTATGCTACACTGAATTACTCTCCGGTTGGATAACGAACACCAATTCATCACCGCGTAGGGCTACAAAAGCACCCCTTAAAGTTCGCATTCCCAATCTAGGGACACCCCACGCTGTCACTTTGAGTATCCAAAGATAGTACTAACAAACACCACAATTCCATAGAGACATCCAACACAAATTATAACTCATGATAAGTATTTATGTAATCTTTAGACTAAGAGACACACGGTGTGCACACTGTCACCTCACTAGTAGGAAAAGCCTCATTAGTGGCGCACCAAAATACATATTCTGTGGCGCATGGATGGTGCGCCACAGAATCTTTGCCACAAAAATAAGAATTCTGTGGCGCACCAGCCCATGCGCCACAGAATTAAGCAGTTATGTGGCGCACCCGTGCTTCGGTGCGCCACAGAAACAGGTGCGCCACAGAATTAGTGTTCAGTGCGCCACAGAATTTGCTCGTATTATACACGATTTTGTACTGCCTGCTATACATATACAGGTTAGATACAGCAATATACATATATTATACAGATTATATACAAAAATATGCAGATATAATATAAATAGCATGTACATTGCACAGATATAATATAAACATCATCATCACATTACTTAGAGCCCGATCGAGATACATATATAGTGGCAAGTGTCAAATGTTTTACATACAACTCTTAATTCATACAAATTTCACCATTTTGAGATACAAAGTGGTCTTCATCCAGTTCCTCCTTTGCTCCCTCCTCTCTCCCCGCCATGCTCGTTTGCATCGGGGTCTTCATCCGGTTCCTCCTCTGACTAAAATGGAAGAAAGACCATATAATAAATAAATGCCTCATACATTGTTGGTCAAAACAAATATTAACATTCAGGGATGGCGTAAGTGAGACCAAGTCCGATGCACAAGAGATTGATATTTGTGCTATCTTACCAGGCCCACTTACGCCACCCCCGAGTGTACGGTGACCAAACATTTTAATCATCGGCGCTATCTCGAAGAAAGACCAAAATAAATGAATAAGTCCAACTCAAATACAAGCCAAGTAGTATCAACTAGATAGCATATGCCTCATACATTGTTGGTCAAAACAAATATTAACATTCCGGGATGGAGTCAGTGAGGCCAGGTAGGATGCACAAGAGATTGATATTTGTGTCATCACACCAGGCTCACTGGCTCCACCCTAGAGTGTAAGAGTGACCAAGCATTTTAATCATCGGCGAATAGTTTGTGGTGATGCCTCATACTTTGTTGGTCAAAACAAATATTAACATTTAGGGACGGTGTCAGTGAGGCCAAGTCTGATGCACAAGAGATTGATATTTGTGCCATCACACCAGGCTCACTGGCACCGCCCCCAAGTGTAGTGACCACAAAATTTAATCATCAGCACTAAAATGGAAGAAAGACCAAACTAAATGAATAAGTCCAACTCAAATACGAGCAAAGTATCAACTAGATAGCATATGCCTCATACTTTGTTGGTCGAAACAAATATTAACATTCAGGGATGGGGTCAGCGAAGCCAAGTAGGATGCATAAGAGATTGATATTTGTGCCATCACACCAGGTTCACTGGCCCCACCCTAGAGTGTACAAGTGACCAAACATTCTAATCATCGGCCAATGCAATTAAGAAGTGCCAACTCAAATAAGAGACAAGTAGCTAGTATGAAGTAAATGGAATGCCTCATACTTTGTTGGTCGAAACAAATATTAACATTCCGGGATGGTGTCAGCGAGGCCAGGTAGGATGGACAAGAGATTGATATTTGTGCCATCACACCAGGCTCGCTGGCGCCACCCTAGAGTGCACAGGTGACCGAACATTCTAATCATCGACATTCTGAAATACCAAAGCAAATGGAATGACAAGGGCCTCATACATTGTTGGTCGAAACAAATATTAACATTCAGGGAAGGGGTAAGTGAAGCCAAGTAGGATGCACAAGAGATTGATATTTGTGTCATCGCACCAGGTTCACTTGCCCCTCCCCCGAGTGTAGTGACCGAACATTCTAATCATCAGCACTCTCTCGAAGAAATACCAAAATAAATGAAGAACACCAACTAGATAGCATGCCTCATATTTTGTTGGTCGAAATAAATATTCACATTCAGGGACGGCGTAAGCGAGGCCGGTAGGATGCACAAGAGATTGATATTTGTGCCATCACACCAGGCTCGCTTACGCCACCCCCAAAGTGTAGTGACCGAACATTCTAATCATCGGCACTCTCTCGAAGAAATACCAAAATAAACGAAGAACACCAAGTAGATAGCATGCCTCATATTTTGTTGGTCGAAATAAATATTTACATTCAGGGACGGAGTAAGCGAGGCCGGTAGGATGCACAAGACATTGATATTTGTGCCATCACACCAGGCTCGCTTGCGCCCCCCCCAAAGTGTAGTGACCGAACATTCTAATCATCGGCACTAAAATGGAAGAAAGAGCCAAGTGGTATCAACTATATAGCAACCAGTGAGCATGAGCATTCATTTTGAAGGTGTAGGCTATGTTCAATAAATAATGAGTGAGAACAGAATTTTTTTTCACAACAAAATGGATGTGATGCATACTTGATGCAACTAATATGGTTGGAAATACCAAAGAACTTGTGCATATAGAGCCATTTCTTCCGATTGATTAGTTAGTTATTACTTATGTCTTGTCCTTTTATCCACATCTCATAATACAATATAAAATAAAAATACAAGTATGTAATGTCCTAGTACACCCAATTGATCTATCCAATTTATTTGATGAAACGATCTCAACATGCATACCATTATCTCTGATGCATGAAAGAAAACAGAGCTCAACTATTTAATGAGGTATGTATTTGTCAACACTAGCTCATACAGTACCCTCTCAAATACTATGAGTAAGAAAAACTCAACAACTGACGCATGTATAGTGAATCCGCTGGAATTAACTAAGAGTGAGAAAAACCATCGTGTAGGTGACTTCACAATTAAAGAGATGGATTCTTGCCTCATACTACAACAGCTAGTGCGTGTACTAGTATTGCAGCATACCGGTAGCGTCAAGTATTGCAATAGCATCACATTTGTAAAAATAGGCCAAGCGCAATGACAAATGAAGCACAAAAACTTAACCCCCTATGAAGCTACAACACATTTGGAACATAAAGGCCAGGGATTTGCCCATAAACCGCTCTCACCATCTGTTGGTGCAGCGGCATCCAGTGCCATCGTCTAGCGTGAAGGAGAAGCCTGTCGCCCGCTCTGTGTTCCCACTCTCCATCTGTAAACCCCACAACACCCAACCCACATCAGAACACAATCAAACGATGGGACCATATGGCATCACAGAGCACACAGAGGTAAACGATGTGACCCTCCTCCCGCTCTCAGCTCGCAGTCGCCTCCTATATCTCCCGCACCTTTCTCTGCGTGTTCCTTCTTTTCACTCTTTCTTCACGTGCTCTGTTGCGTGCAAGGATCAAAAGCCGCCACCGGCGACAGCGAGTAAACAAACCGATATGGCGCACCTCGAGGCGGGGGCGGGCTGCGGGCACTTCTCGCCTGCCGTGCTCTGGCGCACCTCGAGGCGGCGCTTCAGCGCGCGTCGGGGAACCCGGACGCCCACGTCACCGACTACTTCAACCTCGCCGCAGGGACCGGTGCGGGCGGCGTCTTCGCGGCCATGCATGCAGATGGACGAGGAGGAGGAAAGACTTACTGGGCAGGGGTCGACGACGACATTCGTGACGCCGGCAGGGGTCGAGGACGACGTTGACGACGATGGCAGGGGTTGAGGAGGGGGACGGTGGCTCCTCCTCCTCCTTGACGCGGCGGCCCCTCCTCCTCCACGCCGCAGCGGGTTGTGCTGCTGGTGGCGGGGATGAGTGGAGCGTGGCGGCATGCGGCCGTCGCGGAGGAAGGCGACGGCAGCGGCAGCGCGACCCATTGCCGTCGCGGAGGAAGGCGGCGGTGCGCGGCGGCGATTTGTGTCGCGTGGGGGAGATCGAGGGAGAGGGGCACGGGAATGATATAAGGGTGCTATTTCTGTGGCGCACCAGCACCAGTGCACCACAGAATGCCATATTTCTGTGGCGCACCAGGTCCGGTGCGCCACAGAAATAGTGGAACCAATTATTGGGGCTGGCAGGGTATGGGTCCCACCGAGTTTCTATGGCGCATGAGATTTGGGTGTGCCACAAAAATACGCTATTTTTGGGGCGCACCGAGACTGGTGCGCCACAGCAAAAGTTTCTGTGGCGCATGAGCAGCTGGTGCGCCACAGAAATAAGATCTCATCTATAAGGCTTTTCCTACTAGTGCCTTCACAACGTGGGACAAGGTGTCTCCGGAGATTACAATAATAAAAACACTCGAGTAGCATAATAGATGAAGAGTAACATCTACTTATTCAACTAGATAACAAAGCTCATGATCACATAAAGATCACACCATGGGAGAGAGAGACAAACCACATAGCTACCGGTAATGCCCTCAGCCTCAGGGGAGAACTACTCCCTCCTCATCATGGGAGTCAGCAACGGCGATGAAGACGGCGGTGGAGTTGATGGAGATGGCTTCGAGGGCAATTCTCCGTCCCGGCAGGGTGCCAAAATAGAGACTTCTGTCCCCCGAAACTTGTTTTCGACGACGGCGGAGCTACCAAACTTTTCGTGGACGGAGGCTGATTGATTTAGGGTTTTCGCGTCGGGGGGAAATTTATAGGCGAAAGGGCGATATCGGTGGGCGCCCGAGGGGCCCACACCATAGCCAGGCGCGGCCAGAGGTGAGCCCGCGCCCAGGTATGGTGTGGCTGCCTACTGGCCCTCCTTCGTCTCTGCTCTGGACTCCATCTTCGTGACAGTAAAAATAGGATGTTTGGCTTTTGTTTCGTCCAATTCCGAGAATATTTCCTGTACAACTTGTCTGGAATACAAAAATAGCAGAAAACAGGAACTGGCATTGTGGCATCTTGTGTTGGGGGGATGACCCCCGGTATGCCAAAGGCATGCCGAACCGGATGGTTTGAGCCATCAAAGTACCGGTTTAAAAGTTATTCCGGATAACAAGAATTGGTTCTATGCAAAGTGAATCATGCCGGTATCCTAGGAGGGGTATACCGGAACTGGCTAAGAAGGTACCGGAGTACCGGTACAGGCTACACTGTAGCACGTCGGCAAGACTGGTCAAAGATTCTCTCGAGAGCTAGAGGACAAGGATGAGCGAAGCACTTCAGCTTTAAACGAAGCCCTGACGTCTAAAGCAGATGATGACGTAAAAGGTACCGGAGGATGTCACCGCTCCTGATTAAAGACATACCGGCGTCACCGCTAGCCAAAGTGGCTTTATAAAGTAGTTTGTCTAGTCAAAGATGCCATTAGGGTTTCCTAGGGTTTCTTCCCCTGTAAGCCACCCTCTCCCCTATATAAGGAGAGGGATCACCCCCTTTCGGGGGGACGGACGGACGAACGTGTATCGTGTTAGGTGTCATATGCTATCTTGTATCCAGAAACTTGTAATCTCTTTTGATCAAGGAATAGAGAGATCAGAAGGGAAAATAGTCCTTGTGTTCTTCTTCTTCTACCTCTGGCCAAGGCCAAGTTCTTGAGGAAAGCATCCGGAATCCATCCCATCCTTACCAAAAACCCTCCCCCGAATCCTCTAGCGCACATTCGGCCCCAACTTAAGCCATCCCATGGCATCTGTCTGTTCACCACGACGACAGTTGGCGCCCACCGTGGGGCCAGCAGCTGCGCTTGCTGGAGTTCATATTCGGGCGGGCCTCCTCACCATCTCCGGCGAGCGTGTGGTCACAGCGCTCGTCGACCGCGTCCTCGCGATGGATTTCATCAACGACAACACTGGCTGCTTCGCCAACGGCGGTAAGTTCCCCAGGAACGGGCGCGTCATCGAGTTCGGCAGCCTCCACGTCTACTACGGCACCGTCCCCGAGCGCCAGTGCCTCTCGCCGGTGCTGGTAGCTCCGGACCCGCCAAGGTCTGCAGTTCGCAGCGGCCACGCCGCCGGCAGCGTGGAGGTGCTGGTCGTTGGAGCGGCTGGCGCAGGCAAGGAAGCCACGGAGGAAGGCGCTGGACAGACAAGGTCTATGCGCACGGCCAAGCCACCGACCGAGCGTGACCAGGAGGTTGCGGGTGCATCTGCAGCGCTACCGGAGACTCCACTCCAAGCGGCCATGAACGTGCTGGCGACGCCCATCGCGCAGAACATCGATCCGGTAGCGGCTCAGGCGGAGCTGGAGGCGCAACGTCAGAAGCTGCTCTCCGGAGGCGCGGACATCATCCGGGCGCAGCGTGAGCTGAACCTAACCCTACGTGAGTATAACGCTGCCCATGGTTTTGCTTCTGTTAGCGCTCAGCCTGCTAGAGTACCGGAAAACCGGCTTAGAGCTCGCAATCTAGATCAGGATCTGCGTAAGGAGATTCTTACCGGAAAAAGTGCCTCTGCATCTTTGAGCATCGTAGAAAAACCTAAGTACAGTAGTCCGGATAAAACCATAAAAGCTGCTAGGGCTGCTGTAGAGCTGTGTGACTCGCTTACCGGAGATGCTTTAGCAAAACAGCAAGATCGTGTCAGGGAATTGCTTGACATGATACAGGAACAAAATGCTGAGCAGCTTGCTAAGAGGAATAAAGCTGTAGCATCAAAATCTGTGCGTTCGGCAAAAAATGCCGGAAGCAAGTCCCATGGGCAGGCATCGTCCCCCCATCCGGACAGGAGAAAAGAAAAAGAAGTGAATGCGCAGCAAATGACTGTGTATGATCCGGTACTTGCCGGAAAACAACAAGCCGGGCGACACGAGGCCGGTAGAAAAAGCCATGGGGCAGTTCGTGGTTATGCCGAAAATGGTTATGCCGGAAATGATTATGCCGGTAGAGGTGAAGCCGGGCAAAATTATCGAGCAGCAAGAGCAGCTTATGTTGAGGAGGAAATGCCTCCGCCGAGGTACCGGCAGGCAAGAGCCGCGGTACCGGAACGTTACGATGAAGCTGATTCAGGAACTGAAAGAATCGTAGCCTACCGGAACCCTCTGGGGGAACGCGTAGGAGAAAGATGCCTGCCAGACCGGGATGCGAGGCACAGGCTGGACAGGGTGTATCTATCTGAGATGATCGAGGCAGAAGGTCCTTCGGGCCCAAAATGCTTTGGCCCACGAATCATGAAAGAGGAACCACCGGTTCGCAACTTCCAGTTGCCTCGTGACACAAAAACATATGATGGCACCACTAAGCCGGAAGACTGGCTTGCGGATTATGTGACCGCAGTATACGTCGCTGGCGGCGGAGGAACCGTAACAGGTGGAGGAAACCGGCGTTGGGCTGTGAGAATCGTACCGTCCTTCCTGGTAGGACCGGCACGCATTTGGCTTAACAACTTGCCGGCAGGAAGCATAAATGGCTGGTTGGACTTTGAGGAAGCTTTCGTAAGTAACTTCAGCAGTACGTACCGGAGGCCAAACAGACCGCAGCAGCTCGCCCTGTGCGTGCAGCGCTCCAATGAAACAGACCGGGATTACCTGACCCGGTGGAACTCCACAAGGAACTCCTGTGAAGGAATGATCGAGGCACAGGCCATTGCTTGGTTTTGCAATGGGTGCAGAAGAGGTTCACCACTGTGGCAAAAGCTGCAGAGAAACATGCCGGCAACTTTGGCAGAGATGATACGTGTGGCAGATAGCTACGCATTGGGAGACCCAATCCAACCGGCGGTTCAAGCTGAACCGGCACAAACGAGCCAGCCGCGCCAAGATCAATACCGGGACAACCGACACAACAAAAGAAGGGAAGATTTTCCGGATCGGAGGTATGGTCCGCAGCAAGTAGCCACGGTGCAAGATAATTCCGGCGCCAGCGGAAGCCAGAGGCAGAAAACCGGATCGCAGCCATGGGCGGGTCCTAAAAAACAGTGGGTTGAAAAGAAACCGTGGCAAAATGATGAGAGGTACACCATGGAATCCGCTATGGATCAGCCGTGCCGGTGGCACACACCGAATCCCGCAAGACCTGCTAACCATTTGACAAAAGATTGCACTTGGACCAAGAGATTGATGGAAAGAGGCATGATGAAAGATGCAAAGGACCAGGGTACCGGAAGACTACCACCACCACCCCCGCTTACCGGAGCAAATGCTCTACCGGTACAGCCTCAGCCGAACCGGCAGCAGCCGCAACAAGTTCATCAGGTGGCACAAGGTTTTAACCAAACACCACCACCGGCACCTTTAGGCCGGAATGTTTACCAGGACCCGGATATGTGCTGCGTTGTGTTCGTTACTGAGCCAACAGACAAGCAAAGCATGCATCGCCGTTCCATGGAAGTGAACGCGGTGATGCCGGCAGTTCCAAAATACATGTTGTGGTCAGATCAGGAAATTACCTGGTCATTCAAGGATCACCCTAAGATAATGCCGAATCCGGGTGGCTACGCTCTTGTTGTGGACCCAATCATGCATGGGCCAACGACTCGTGTCAAGTTCAGCAAAGTGCTGATAGACAATGGGAGCAGCATAAATATCATGTACCGGCACACCATGCATACGCTTGGGATAACAGAAAACATGCTTCAACCAACTCATACAACATTCCACGGAATCGTTCCGGGATTATCCTGTTCGCCCATGGGAAAAGTCCGGGTGGATGTGTCGTTTGGAGGACGTGATAATTGCCGGGTCGAAAACCTTCTGTTTGAGGTGGTGGACCTAGACAGTCCTTACCATGCATTGCTGGGGAGACCGGCTATGGCGGCGTTCATGGCCTCAACTCATACGGCGTATCTCAAGATGAAGATGCCGGCACCTCGTGGACCCTTGACTGTGGTGGGTAACTACAAGATCTCGCTGGAAACCGCTTCCGCCGGATCAAATCTGGCAGAATCGCTGGTGATTGCAGAGGAAAAAAGAAGGATGCAAACTGCAGTTGCGCTGGCTCAGTCCTCACAGTTGAGCTTAGCGGCAATGAGTGGCAACTTGGGCACACCGGCATTTAAGCCAACCAAGGAGACAAAGGACATCGTGCTGGACCTGGCATACCCTGAGCGTACCGTTCGTATCGGTGCTGGCCTGGGTGAGGCATAGGAAAGCGCGCTCGTCAACTTCCTCCGTGAGAATCGGAATATCTTCGCCTGGTCTACTGATGACTTGGTAGGTGTTCCGAGGGAGTTGGCTGAGCACTCTCTGAATGTCCGGAAGGATGCAAAGCCGGTACGGCAACCTTTGCGCCGGTTTGCTGAAGACAGGAGGAAAATCATTGGAGAAGAAGTAACAAAGTTACTGGTTGCCGGTTTCATCGTGGAAGTACTGCATACCGAGTGGCTAGCTAATCCGGTGCTGGTCGAGAAGAAAAAGGAGGAAGACCCCAAAGCTCCAAAGGTGTGGCGCATGTGCATCGACTACACCAACCTGAACAAGGCTTGCCCGATAGATCCTTTCCCTTTACCCCGGATTGATCAAGTGATCGATTCTACTGCTGGCTGTGAGCTGTTGTCTTTCCTGGATGCTTATTCCGGTTTCCATCAAATTCCCCTGAAAAAGGAAGATCAAATAAAAACTGTGTTCATTACCCCGCACGGGGCTTATTGCTATGTCACTATGCCATTCGGTTTGCGCAACGCCGGTGCAACGTACCAGTGTTGTATGCAAAAGTGTTTGTTTGATCAAATTGGAAAAAATGTGCAAGTCTATGTGGACGATGTCGTAATAAAAACTAAGGTAAAAGAAACCTTGATCGATGATCTAAGGCAAACATTTGAAAACTTAAGGAGGTTCCGGATGAAACTCAATCCGGCAAAATGCACTTTCGGTGTTCCTGCCGGCAAACTGCTTGGTTTTCTCGTGTCTAGCCGCGGGATAGAGGTTAATCCGGTAAAAATCCGGGCCATTGAAAGAATGACTATACCGCAAGATCTCAAAGATGTGCAGAAGTTTACCGGAAGCTTGGCATCGCTAAGCCGGTTTATAAGCCGGTTGGGCGAAAAGGCTTTGCCGCTGTATGCTCTGATGAAAAAATCCGATACCTTCGTTTGGACCCCGCAGGCAGACGCTGCGTTCAAAGAACTAAAGAAAATGCTAACAACTGCACCGGTATTGGCTTCGCCTTTGGAAAGGGAACCCATGCTGTTGTACATAGCAGCAACGAACCGGGTCATGAGCGTTGTGGTTGTGGTAGAAAGAGAAGAGGAAGGAAAAACCGTGCAAAGGCCGGTATACTACCTGAGCGAGGTGCTCTCCCTCTCAAAACAAAACTACCCCCACTTCAAAAAAATGACCTATGGCGTGTTCATGGCCGCCACAAAACTCAAGCACTACTTTGAAGAGCACCCCATGAAGGTGGTGAGCGAGGCACCCATTTCAGATATCATGTGCAACAAGGATGCTAGCGGCAGGATTGCCAAATGGGCAATTCAGCTATCGCCATATGTACCGGTATACGAAAGAAGAGATGCCATTAAATCGCAAGCTTTGGCTGATTTCCTGGTTGATTGGGCGGAAATGCAATACAAACCGCCGGAACACAAAATAGAATACTGGAAGATGCACTTTGACGGATCCAAGCTCAAAGAGGGTCTAGGTGCCGGTGTCGTTCTTACTTCACCTAAGGGAGATCACCTCCGGTATGTTCTGCAAGTGCACTTCAGGGCATCAAACAATGTCGCTGAGTATGAGGCTCTGATCCATGGGCTCAAGGTCGCAAAAGAAATCGGTGCGCACCGGATCATTTGCCACGGTGACTCAGATCTCGTGGTGCAACAATGTTCCGGAGATTGGGATGCAAAAGAAGCCAACATGGCCTCATACTGGTTTCATGTGCAAAAGATTGCCGGATTCTTCGAGGGCTGTGAGTTTCATCATGTACCGCGGGCGGAAAATGAAGCCGCGGATGCGCTCTCTAAGTTGGGCTCCTCCAGGCAGGAAATTCCTCCCGGAATAGCCTTGGCACACCTAAGGGCGCCATCGATCAAACCAAGTCCGGAATCTGAATCGATCTTTGTACCGGAGTCACACGTTGTGCCAATGGACATTGATGAGGGAAACCCGGGGAGTGTTCCGGTAAACCCGGGGACTGCCGGATCCAAGCCGGAAGAAGCTATGCTGGTGGATAGTATGGAGGTGGACGTGCCGGTGTTTCTGGTTCGGGAAGCACCAACCTGGGTTGAACCTATTAAGGAATTCCTGATCAACGGCACCCTGCCGGTTGACGAAAATGAGTCGAGAAGGATCCAGAGGAGGTCCAAGGCTTATACCATCATCAACGGAGAGGTATACAAAAGAAGTGTTACCGGTGTCCTCCAAAGATGTGTGGAACCGGAAGAGGGAAAAGAGATGCTGGTGGAAATTCACCAAGGAGAATGTGGGCATCATGCCTCGTCAAGGGCGCTAGTGGCAAAGGTGTTCCGGCACGGGTTCTACTGGCCCACTGCACTGGAAAATGCTGAGGATCTGGTACGAAAATGCAACGGGTGCCAGAGGTACGCCAAGCAAAACCATACCCCAGCATCCGGTTTGAAAACTATACCATTAACTTGGCCGTTCGCTGTTTGGTGCCTTGACATGGTTGGCCCATTCAAAACTGCGAGGGGAAGCATGACCCACATCCTAGTGATGGTGGATAAGTTCACCAAGTGGCTGGAGGTGAAACCTATCGCAAAATGTGATGGGCACACGGCGGTGAAGTTCTTGAAAGATGTCATTCTGCGGTATGGCTACCCGCATAGCCATATCACTGATAATGGCACAAACTTTGCTCAAGGTGAGTTCAAAAGATTCTGTGAGGATAACAATATCCGGCTGGATCTGTGCTCAGTAGCACACCCGCAAGGCAACGGCCAGGTGGAGAGAACCAATGCTTTGGTGCTTTCCGGTATCAAACCAAGGCTCATTGAACCGCTTGAAAAAACACCGGGGTGTTGGCTTGATGAGCTACCATCGGTACTGTGGAGCATAAGAACGACTCCGAACCGGTCTACCGGATACACTCCATTCTTCATGGTTTATGGGGCGGAAGCCGTGATACCAACCGATATCATACATGATTCACCAAGGGTTCAACTCTATACCGAAGAAGAGGTAAAAGAGGCCCGAGAAAATGATGTGGACTTGCTAGAAGAAGCAAGGGAACTGGCTTTGGCAAGAACAGCCATATACCAGCAAAACCTCAGACGCTATCATAGCCGGAAGGTTAAACCGAGAGTGTTCCGGGAAGGGGACCTGGTGCTACGCTTAGTGCAGCGCACTGAGGGGCGCGACAAACTCTCACCTCCGTGGGAAGGACCTTTCATTGTGAGCAAGGCTCTACACAATGATGCCTATTACCTGATCGACGCACATGAATCAAAGGAGGGAAAGGCGGACAGGTCAGGAGAGGAAACCAAGCGCCCATGGAACATAGCTTTGCTGCGTCCTTTCTATTCCTGAAGATGTGCTGTAAGAAGTTCTTTTTTGTACCTTATTTGCTATGAATAAAAAATGCCAGCACCTCGAATGAATCTCGGGGACTGCCTCTACCGAAATTGCATGCAATATGTTTATTTTTTCCGTATACTGGTTGGTTTGCTTAAGGTTCGCTTTTCCGGATTAGTAGTGTGCTAAACCTACCGGGGTCTTCGACTTTGCTGCTGTCCGAAACCCGGCTTCATGGCAAGCAAGATAAACCGGAAGGTTCTAAGCACGTGAAAAACGGAAAAGAAACCGAAAGCAAACAGTCCGGGAAGAAAGCTTAACTAACCCCGGTTATACCGGTTTTTTGGTAAAAGAATTCGAGTTTTTTCTCTAAGTTCAAGAAGGTGCTTGCTTGGCAAAAGAATCAAGCGTGCATCATATTGGATGCGGGAATGAATCCGGAGTCTTTATCACTCAACCCATACAACATGTTTTTTCAGTATACCGGTTTGCTTGTTGTACATTTTCTTTTTCCGGTATAGTACCGTGCTAAACCTACCGGAGTCTTCGACTTTGCTGCTGTCCGAAACCCGGCTTCATGGCAAGCAAGATAAACCGGAAGGATCCAAGCACGTGAAACACGCAAAGAGAGGTTCAGAACGAACAATCCGGAAAAATTTAACTAACCCCGGTTATACCGGTTTTTTGTGCAAAATTTCGAGTTATTTCTAAGTTCAAGAAAGTGCTTGCTTGGCAAAAGAACTTTGTGACTCATACGCCAAAACACCCAAAAGAGGTAGGCAGAGCCAAAGTAAAAGAACCAAGTGTGCATCGGATTGAATGCCGAAACAATTCCGGAATCTTCACAGTGCAAGATAAAAGCAAACGATGAGTAAAATGCTAAGGTAGCATACAAACTTAAACTTGATAGATTACCGGTATAGCTTACCGGCATAAAATGTTGTAACACAGCCAAAAGAGCGGTAGAGTATTATCTTACATCGTAAACCCCGGCATACCGGGGTAGAATTTAATGAGCATTGTTTTAAGACAACAGGTGTGGCAGACACATAGCGAGATATTCAGACAACTGGAGGCTGCGCGCCGGCTTCAGGAGCTTCCGGAGGAGCATCGCCTTGTTCCGGAGGGGCTTCGCCTTCTGCGGTTTCCTCATCCTCCTCGTCCTCAACGTCTTCTTCCTCGTCGTCGGAGATTTCGTCTCTAACGCCGGGAGGAGGAGGGATGAAGGTGCGCGTGTGGGCGAACTCCGCAATCCGGTAGGCGCGGTCCTGGCGCTTGGCGGTCAAGACCGGATCCTTATCTGTGGGCGCATCGCCGCGAAGGCTGTGGAAAGCGTCCAGATCCAAGTCTTCGTACCAAGAGCAGGCGATGCGTAGCGCCGTATCCGCTCCGGCACGGGCCGCTGAGCACTTCCATTCCCGGAACCTTCCTCCGGCATCCCTCAAGCGATCGGAGAGGAGCGTCAGGTTCGCCGGAACAGCTTCCCCGGGCCACAGGACTTAAAAAATTTGAATGGCCCTCTCAGGCAGCTCGACCAGATGCCGGTCCACAGCTCTCATGTGGGAGATCCGGGCGGCCAGCGCCACAAGATGATCATAGGGGTCCCAGGGCGCATCCGGATTGCTGAGAGATTGCTCAACCCTGCGCTCCGTTACCCTCTTTTGCGCAAAGGGCTAGGAATCCGGGAAGAGCTCTGCAAGGAAAGAAAAAGAAGAAAAAAGGAACCGGTATAAGGACATACCGCCAGAAAGTGTAAGCTTTTAAGCGAAAAGAAGAAAAGAGACTTACAGAGGGCCAGTGTATCGGCCTGAATGACCAACCGGTCATATTCAGCCTGATCCGTGGTAAGGGTGGCGATCCGGTCTTGCGCCTCCTTCCGCGCCCGGCTCTCCTCTTCTAGCTCCGCCCGTAGCACCGCGCTGGCGTTGGTAAACTCCTTCAGCGACTCATCCAGCTTGGCTTCAGCCGAAGTGTGCGCGTCCTTGAGCTCCTGCGCGTGCTGGAGGTCAGCTTGCATGAGCTGGTCCTTCAGCTCAGCGGAGATTTTCTCCTGAGCGTCCAGGGCCTTGCGGTGCTCGACGACGAGCTGCTCCTTTTCAGCTGTGATCCGGAAAAAGAAACGGTTAACAGAAAGAAACCGGTAGATTCAAGAAGAGGCAAGACAAACAAAAAACAAAACGGTACCTTTAAGCGTGGAGAGCTGGGAAGAGAGGTCCTCGAAGGAGACTTCCGGAAGCGCTGTTGTGCAAAGAACTTATGAATATAGGTTGAAAAACGCAACCGGTACAAAAGAAGCCGGAGGCGGAAAAACTAACCTTGGCACTTGCTATGGGCCTCAGAAAGCTCCCGGTGCTCCCACAGAAGCTCCTCGAAGAGGTGCTTCCGGGTATCCAGCGTGCTCTGTTCAAGATAAAAAGGTTCCGGTAAGAAGATGCCGGCATTGACAGAAAGTTTCGCGCTAAGAACTGCGATCTCAACCCGAAACTCGGGGACTGGCTACGCCGGTTTCTTGTGTTTCTAACCATGTTTCGCGCTAAGAACTGCGATCTCAACCCGAAACTCGGGGACTGGCTATGCCGGTTTCTTGTGTTTCTAACCAAGTTTCGCGCTAAGAACTGCGATCTCAACCCGAAACTCGGGGACTGGCTATGCTGGTTTCTTGTGTTTTTAACAAAGTTTCGCGCTAAGAGCTGCGCTCTCAACCCGAAACTCGGGGACTGGGAAGATATATATAATCTTGAACGAGTAAGAACCGGCATAGATTTAAAGAATTATGAAGTTTATGCAACTTACCACCACGTTGTTGTTGGCGTCGTGCCACGCGGTATCAAATTCTTTGACCGCGCGCCGCAGCCGGCCAAAATGCTGCCCAGTGCTCCGGGGGCCGGCAGGATCAATCACCGGCAGCTTGTCCTTCCCTAGGCCGCGCGTCGCTAGGGACAGATCCGCTTGATTCCACTTTTCAGCATAATCAGCGAGATGGCCCAGGTCGGCTCCTCCGCGGGTGAGCTCGGTGATCCGGCCCAGCTGAGCTGAAGGCGTTTCTCCGGCCACAAGGGCGGCGCGGCTGGCATGCAGTACGAGGGACCGCGAGCCGGAGGAGGGAGAGCTGGCAGCGGTGACAACCGCGGCAGGATCTTGCGCGGAGAGCTTAGCGCCCTCCGGAGGTGTAGGCTTGGCGGCGGCAGGCTTGCCGGTAGGGGCAGCCGGTGGAGGCGTTGATGTGCCTCGGGACGGCGCAGGAGCATCCGGTGCATCCTTTGCCGGAGAAGAGCTTGCCGGCGCGGAAGAGTCCGGCACGGACTTGGAGGGGGAGGAAGCAGATGTCTTCTTCTTCTTCTTCGGGACGGGAGGAACCTGAGGTTCCGCCCTCCCGACATCTTTTGTCCCGGCACCGATGTTGCTGGCGCCGGTGTCTTGGGTTTTGGGAGGGGAGACAAGGTCCTCCTCCACGTGGTGATCTGTAGATTCAGGGGCCGCGCGCCCCGCACTTGTGTTGCCTCCCCGAGAGGAGGCAGGAGATTTACTGGCACCAGATGGTACCGGACTTGGTTGAGGAGGAGGTGAGGCCCTGGCGGCGTCCTCAGAGCCTTCTGGCCTCATGCCGGTGGCGCTCTTGGAAATCTTGAGCGCAGGGCTGAAAAGATAAAGAAAAAAGGAGGTTCAGAAAAATGTCCCGGAAAAAGAAAATCATGAAACTAAAGGAAAGTGGAAACGGAAACTTACCCGGAAGCAACCGGCATTTCCCGCTTCCGGTAATGCTTGGCGGTGACCTGTTTCCCGCCAACAACTTCCTTCCGGGAGCGCTTGGCAGGAGGAGCATCGCTCGTACCGGCTTCGGGTGCCGGCGCTTTCTTCTTCTGGCCCCTGGAGGAAAATTTCTCCAGGAACTCCTGGCCAACCTCTGCCTCCAGCGGGGTGGCATGCTCCACAACCTGTGGGTTGGCGCTGGCTGAGGGGAGATCTACAGAAAGACAGTGTATAAGGAAGCGAAAGAATAAAATACCTCGAGAACAGTGATCTCATCATCGGAACCGGAAGCTGCGGCTGAAAAGTTACCGGGGCGTGAAGTATGGGTCCTGCCCATCTTGTGCTTATTCCCAACCACGTAGGGATCCGGATCCTCCTTGTCCAAGGCGCGCTTGCGGCAAGGGCCTAGTGGTGCCTCCGCAGCAATGCGAGGAAAGCGCTCGCAGGCTTGAAAAAAGAGAAGAAAGATGGTTAGCAACGCATTAAAAGCTACCGGAACAACAATCCGGATTGCTCAATTCTTACTTCGGCAGTTGGGGGATTCAGGGAGCAGAGGGGAAGGAAGCCCCACTCCTAGTCCATCGGCATGTCGGTTTGGCAAATTTGCCTAGCCTTCAGGACTACGTCCTCTTTGCTTAATCGGCAGCTGGTGATCTTGGTCGGATCATGGGGGCCGCACATCTGGCTCATCTTGTGAGCCCGACGCTGGAGAGGGAGCACCCGGCGTGAGATGAACGCACGGATAATATCATCGGAACAGATGTCCGTGTCCTTCTTGAGCTTCTCCAGGAATCGAACAATCCGGTTGGTTTCGATATGGTTAGTCCCCGGATTGAACTTCCAGTTGGCCTTCGATGGCGTTCCCGGGAGGTAAGCCGGCAGATTGATGAAATCAGCGGCGCCCTTGTTCTTCACGTAGAAGAAGGTATGTTGCCATGCACGGCATGACTCCAGACCGGAGAGTTTGAAATAGGGGCTCCCCTGGCGCGCGCTGATGATGCAAGAGCCGCATTGAACCGGAGGTTTAGGATTGGGGATGTTCTTGCCTTGGACCGAGTTGATCCGAAGGCCGAAGAAGCGAGCGAAAGCTTCTTTTGTAGGACGGAGACCTATGTAGGCCTCCATGAAAGAAACAAAACAAGAAAGATAAAAAATGGCATTGCCAGGAAGGTGATGAGGTTGGAGTTTGTAGAAGTCGAGGAACTCGCGGAAAAAATCAGAGGCCGGAAGGCCAAAACCGCGCTCAAAATGGGCAGAGAAAACTACATACTCTCCGGGTTTAGGCGCGGGTTCCACCTCGCCGCGCGGAATCCGGCAAGATACTTGTGCCGGTATCCTCCGGGAGCGGTACAGCCAGTCGATTTCCGGCTGCTTTACGTCGGAGCCTTTCCAGGCTCCGCGGGTGATCGCCGCCAAGTTCGCACCGGAAGTTTGGCTGGAGCTGCTGGCCTCCTGACCCCTTCCGGTTCCGGCCTCGGGAGCAGAGAAAGAGGTATTCATCCGGTCTAGCTCTGCTTCGATCCCGTCGGAGGCCCCGCTGTGGTGGCTGCTGCCGGCAGAGTCGGAAAGATATGCTTCGGAAGACATACTGGTCAAAAGATGCCCAAGTCTACCTAAAAACAGTTTTCCCAAGATCTAGCCTTGCGAGAAGATCTACGAGTAAGAGAAAAACCAAAAGAAAAGGGAAGGTAAATCCCCCACCGGCCCAAGAACTGGAAGGCAAAAGGAAGAGAACGTAGAGGCATTGAGGCTAACCTGAGGCGGCGGAGAACGTTGAGGACGACGGCCGCCGGAGATGCGGCGAAGTTACAGGCGGTGGAGAGGAACGGCGATGAAGAAGAGCAGAGGTCGCCGAGGGACGGGCGGCGCGGCAACAGCGAAGGCGCTGCAGAGAGCCTCTGCGCAGCGGAGCACAGTGGAATCGCTGCGGAGGTTCGTCGGAAAGAGGAGCTCAGGCGGCGAACGACGGCGGCGAGAGCGCAACGGGCAAGAGCTCTAGGCGCGTGAGAAGTGGTGAGTGCGGAGAAGAAGAGGGGAAGGAACCGCTCCCCCCTTAAATAGAGAGAAGAGGTCGTGGGCCGGCAACCGCTGGGCCACGCCGGTTCACCTCGTGGGCCGCCACGTGGCGCGATAGTATACGCGCGGAAAACAGAAAGCCACAGGGAGGCCACACGGATCCGGAACGGCCGCGAGGATCCGGTGTGGCGTCATAAATGCTGGTGCAGAAGTTGAAGGGAAATGACCCCTGACACTGTCGCGCCAGGCACAGTGCGCATGTCACTGACAGGCACTGTACCCGAGATATTCTCGACTTCGTCGAGGAAGGTCCTGATGACAAACATGCCGGAAAGGTTTGGTGTTAACATAAGTTCGGCAAGGACGCCGGAAGGTTTGAACTGGTTACCGGAAGGATTAAACCGGTATCTTGAATGTATGGGAACCTGGCATGGTCCGTTGGATAGGATCCACCGGACTATACCAGCTTTGGGGACTAATGTTGGGGGGATGACCCCCGGTATGCCAAAGGCATGCCTAACCGGATGGTTTGAGCCATCAAAGTACCGGTTTAAAAGTTATTCCGGATAACAAGAATTGGTTCTATGCAAAGTGAATCATGCCGGTATCCTAGGAGGGGTATACCGGAACCGGCTAAGAAGGTACCGGAGTACCGGTACAGGCTACACTGTAGCACGTCGGCAAGACTGGTCAAAGATTCTCTCGAGAGCTAGAGGACAAGGATGAGCGAAGCACTTCAGCTTTAAACGAAGCCCTGACGTCTAAAGCAGATGATGACGTAAAAGGTACCAGAGGATGTCACCGCTCCTGATTAAAGACATACCAGCGTCACCGGTAGCCAAAGTGGCTTTATAAAGTAGTTTGTCTAGTCAAAGATGCCATTAGGGTTTCCTAGGGTTTCTTCCCCTGTAAGCCACCCTCTCCCCTATATAAGGAGAGGGATCACCCCCTTTCGCGGGGACGGACGGACGAACGTGTATCGTGTTAGGTGTCATATGCTATCTTGTATCCAGAAACTTGTAATCTCTTTTGATCAAGGAATAGAGAGATCAGAAGGGAAAATAGTCCTTGTGTTCTTCTTCTTCTACCTCTGGCCAAGGCCAAGTTCTTGAGGAAAGCATCCGGAATCCATCCCATCCTTACCAAAAACCCTTCCCCGAATCCTCTAGCGCACATTCGGCCCCAACTTAAGCCATCCCATGGCATCTGTCTGTTCACCACGATGACTTCTTGTTAATAGGTTAGTTCCAGAAAATGCATGAAAATGCCACGAAGTGTAAACAAAATATATAGCAATTGGTGTAAAACAAGCATGGAGCATCAAAAACTATAGATACGTTTGCAACGTATCAGCATCCCCAAGCTTAACTCCTGCTCGTCCTTGAGTAGGTAAGTGATAACAAAATAATTTTTGAGGTGACATGCAGCCAACACAATCTTGAGCAAGTTATTGTAAAAGCATTGCAACTGAGATCAAAGTACTCTAAACATAGGTATGATAGACATAATTCTAACAATAGAACTTAGCAACTATGTTACAACATGAAAAGTAACTCAAACAAAAGATCATGAATAATAGTGCACTGAAAGCAAATGTTTGTTTTTGAGCATAGAGAAAACATAGCAAAGTGGTATTCAGCTTGTCCTTCATGGAATAGCAAAACATAAATGCTTAGGACACCTTTAAAGTTCATAAGGGTGACTAGATACAAATTATTTGAGAACAAGCAATAACATAATCATGAATCAATCAATAATAAATCTTGGGACTATGCACATTATACTAGAATGACAACTATGCTCTCTGAATTGGTGCATAACGTTAGAAGATGAAGACTCAACATAATAGTAAAAGAAATGCCCTTCGCAGAGGGAAGTAAGGATTAACAAGTTTTATAAAGCTTCCAGAAAGTATGGTACTCATTAGCTTTGAGCTCTCATTGCCCCTATCATAAGCATCTTGAATGGTTAAAGTTAATGTGAGGGCAAATATGAGTTATATGCTTGACAAATCACAAGTTGAAAATCTCATGCCCCTTGAATACGAGTACCTAAACCTCATGCTACACAACTTAGGTCCCAAATAAGTTCTTGTCATTGTAAGCATACATGTATCATTGAGAACACCAACGGGGTACCTCTTGCCCCATGATATAGGAGTTTTCCCATACCAAAATGACAAGACAAACAGACAATGAGCATCTCAGCAATCCTTTTACTTACTATGGGCATAGTTTTTTTATTGAAGATGCTTCACAGAATGCTCACTATGGTATGCTGTAAATTTCCACCATGAATGATGCATGACTTGGGTTGGCCGACCAGGCGTTTCTCTAGCACATATACAAACTCCATGAACTTACAAGTTTCCATTTTATTTCACACCGCTAGGCATCCATTAACAAAAGAACATGATATCAACTAAATAGGAATAAGTGCAATGTTGAAAGCGTGCCCCATGAAAGCATGGTTGGGCTAACTCCCAACTCACAATTTGCAAGCATATAATCTTCATAAGATAATCACAATGGTTCAAGTTTATTAAGTGCAAGAAAGTAAATGCGCCATCAAGTTTGTGAGAGCTTTACTAACTAATTTTCTCATAACAAGCATTTAATTTGGAAGATAGATAAAAACATGATGAATATACTTGGAATAGCAATGATGCTAATAGGTACATATGGTGGACACTTTGGTTTTTGGGAGTTGGATGCACGAGTAGAGCTCATACTCAGTACATGTGAAGGCTAGCAAAAGACTAGGAGCGAACAACTAAGAGAGCAATAATGGCCATAATCATGCATAGCGACAAAACATTATTAATCAAAGCATAAAGTGATATTACAAGTCAAAAACTAAATGATCATAGAGGCTTTAGGTGACTGGTTTCTAGTCATAACATGGTGTAAGCATGTGCTAAGTCAACACAAATAAAGCATCAAAGGAGAATACCACAATATTATGCTTTTGTATGATGGAAACAAAACATGATTCTTTCAATGGCACATTAAGCACTCTCAGCTATTTGAGACAAGTCATGCTACAACAATAACTACTAAGCATATAATTAAAATAATATCTAACATGACATGCTAAAGTCTAAGCCACAGTCTAAACAAGCTTCCTTTTGCACCACTATAAGCATGGAATATTTTACTCTTCTTCAACACCAATCAACATTTTTTTTGAAACAACTCTCATAATAATTTATCAATGAAGACCAGAGAGCTAATCATACCTAATTAAAGAAAACTAACAAGCTCGTAACAAGATATGCATTAAAAACAGGAGCTAAAAGCTTTTTTTGACCAAGAACTGTAGGGCAAAACCCCCACAACATTTTATTAAAACTTTCCAACTGTACAAAAGATAATATTTACAAAAAATAAAAGAAAAAATTACAACAAAGTGTCAATCCATGATTTGAAGAGATCAGCATGCTTATCTTTGACTCTATGCACATGCAAAGAGGCGTCATGAACAAATTGAGCCTTCCAGGATGCAAAAGAGGGTCTGATGTGCTCAAAATGTTTACTATTTCTCTGTTTCCAAATGTGCCAGCAAGCCAGAATAATCACTTCAGTGAAGAAAGATTTTGCAAATGACTTCCTTGCCTTGGAGAACATTTCCTCAATAGTATCTTCCTGTGTCCATTCTACTTGCAAATAATTCCATATCCTCCTGCTGAAATTGCAGTCAAAAAAGAGATGAATCCAATCTTATGTTTGATGAGTAGGGCATAGAACAGACGAATACTCATTTGTAACATTCCAGTTTCTTCTCCTGAGCATATCACTTGTATTCAATCTGTCACTGACAAGCAGCCAAGCAAAAACTTTTATTGTCAAGACAACTTTACTCCTCCAAATACAACAATGAAGCCTACTGTTGGGAATATGTGAAAAACAATGCTGGTAGTACAAATGGGATGTAAAAATTCCTTCCTTACAGATAGTTTTCCACACATCTTTCTCAGAGTCATTGAGGTGCATAGAGGCTAGGAAATTTTGCATGCTAATAAACTCATCATATGCCTATTGTGAGAGAGGTAGATAAAAAGAGTTGATCTATCATCACATTGAACCACTTCCTTTACAGAGAGCAATGTGTCTAAAGCAAAAGAGTGTAACCTTGGGAAATGTTTTGAAGGCAGAATACCATTCCAAGTATCATTCTAGAAAAAAATAGAATCTCCACAGCCAGCCGTAGCATTACATACTGCTCTATGTTTATCCACCAATTTCATAATGTCTCTCCACCAGAAAGATCCACAGAAATTTGTTGCCTATGGCACTCCATTTGGATAATAATTCCAGACTAAGTTCACCCAATGAACCTCTTCTTTATTATAAAATTTATGGAGATGTTTCATAAGAAGAGCTTCTTTCTATTTTTTTAAAATCAAGAATTCCCAAACCACCTTTCTCCTTAGGTTTACAGATCATATCCTAGACAGCAAGAGATTTCCCTTTTGAATCTAGTTTTCTGTCACTCTAGAGACAATGTCTAATGATTCTGTTGAGTTGCTTTATTATTCCAGGGGGAATATCCAAAGAGCACATAAAGAAAATGGGCATATAACTCAGGCATGATCTTATAAGCTGCAACCTGCCTCCATAGGCTAGAAAAGTAGAAGTGGCCACTAATCTCCTTTCCAATCTATCCAGTAATGGCATTAAGTCCTGAATCTTTGGTCTAGTAGTTCCCAAAGGAAGTACAAGGTAAGAGAAAGGCATTCCTTGTACATTGCAACCAAAAGCTTGTGCCAGACTAATTGCCTGGTCATCAGAAATATTTATTTGATGCAAACAAGATTTATGATAGCTGACATACAAACCAGTAGACCTGCTGAAATTATCCAAAGCCTCCTTGAGCACCAGTAACTGACTACTATCAGCTTGCATGATTAACAAAGTGTCATCAGCATACTGGACTATTGGGAAATCAGGATCACCAGTAATAATAGGTAACTGAAGCAGATTACTGTGCAAAATATCATTAACCACTGATTGCAGCACATCTCCTCCTAGCACATATAAAAGTGTAGAGAGTGGATCTCCCTGACTCACTCCCCATTTACACTTAAATTGCTTCCCTGGGACTCCATTTAGCAGGACAGAGTAAGAGCCAGAACTTAGGAAATCCCTTACCCATCTTAGCACTGTTCATTAAAACCCTTACATCTCAAAATCTGTAACAGAGCCTCATGCTCAATAGTATCAAAAGCTTTTTCAAAGTCCAACTTCATAATGATGCAAGGTGCTCTAGAGGATTTACATTGATATATATATATATTCAAAAGCCCATGCCAGACAATCATGAATAGTTCTGTTCTTAATGAAGCCATATTGATTTTTATGGATGCATTGAATAATCATCTCTTGCAATATGTCTGCTGCCAACTTTGTAAGAAACTTCAGAAAACAGTTTGGTAGGGAAATTGGTCTATAGTCATTAATCTTCTCAGGGCTATGACATTTTGGAACCAAAGTTATATAAGAAGTATTGATACTCTCCAAATTTAACCTGTTATCATGAAAATCCTCTGCCAATTTATAGAAAATCTCCTTAACAATGGGCCAGCATTTCTTCAAAAAAAGTCCATTAAAACCATCTGGTCCAGGGACCTTATCAGGTGGCATTTTTGAGATAATTTTGTCCATTTCATGATGAGTGAAAGGGACAGTGAGAACATCCAGACCTTCCACTCTGTGCAATAAATTCTGCAAGTCAAGACACATATTGATTCCCTTTTGTGTGCCCATTCTATTTCTATAGCAATTCAAAGCCACAACAACCATTTCTTCATGATCTGTCACAATTCTTCCATCCTCAGCAATAAGACTGACAATTGCATTCTTCTTGTATCTGATAGTTGCCATAGAATGAAAATATTTTGTGTTCTCCTCTCCCAGCTTGATCCATGTAGTGGTGCATATCTTTTTCCAATAAAGGAATTGAGCACGTAATTTCTCATACTGTGCTTTAACCACCTTTCTGAAATTACTCTCTGTAACAAAAAGTGGCCGTTCTTCTTCCAAATTATCAAGGAAAGCAATAACAATGTTGCATCTTACAATCTTCTCCTTTAATTTTTTTACCAGGTATCTTCTCCTTTAATTTAGACAAACTTGTTTTCCATTGTTTCAAAACTCCCCTAAGCAGTTTCAGTTTTCTTGATAACCAAGATGCAGAATTACTCCCCCAACAATCAAGATTCCAAGCAGCTGATACACACTCCATAAAGCCCTGCTGCTCCACCCAATAATTTTCAAAACAAAAAATATTTCCCTGAGGAATACTATATCAATTGTGACAACACAAGGCACATGATGAAAGGTGGGCTTAGCCAAAGGTATAACCACTATATTAGGATATACAGATGTCCAATTAGGAGTAGTGAAAAACCAGTCCAGCTGTATCAGAAGTGGATTTTGTTGCATATTCGACCAAGTGTATGATCTACCCTTCAGAGGTAATTCTAAGAGGCCCAAGTGACTAATGAGCTCATTAAACCAAAATATACCATTCATATCTCCCCCTGGCAAATTTCTATTATCTTGTGATCGAATAAAGTTGAAATCCCCCATCACTAGCCACAACTCATCATCTGGTATATTTAAATTAAAGAGCCATTGAATAAATTCATCCCTTAATTCCCCTTGACATGGTCCATAAATAGAGAAAAGTGTCCATTTTTGCTCTGAATGTGTTGATACAAACTGAATGACAACAGCAAATCTCTTAGTTTCAATTAGTGTTCCTTTAAAAACTCATGAATTCCATACAACCAAAATGCCACCTGATGCTCCAACCGAAGGGGAGAAAGAAAAAGTATCGAAACATTTTGGGCAAAAGGATCGAATGAATTTATTATCAAAACTTTCTTTCTTTGTTTCCTGAATACACATCACAGCTCAACCACTTCCTTCCATTTTTTCTCGAATAGCCAATTGCTTAGCCTCAGAATTAATCCCACGAATATTCCAAACAAGCACTTTCCAAGTTTTAAACTTACGCAAATAATCCATAGGGATACAATAAAGAGTTTAACAGTAAAATGCAGACATAATCTACATTCACACACTGCTGATAGCACACAGGATAGCAAAAGAATCTAAGATAAAGGAAATGAAAAGGGGCATTTCCTCCCCAATAACAAACCCACCATGTGTAACATTAGCCACTAGTAGAAGGGCGATCCTCCACTGACACAACTGTAAGCTTGTCAGAAGTCAACAGCTCAGGCTCAATCTCCAGTAGCTCACCAATGTGTTGAACTGTTTTGATTGGAATCTGAGGAGTGGAAGTAGAGCTAGAGCTAGCAGTATCATTTCTGTCTTGAGCAAGATCACCTCTGACAGCAGGAGCAGCCTTTCTTGCCCTCTTTCTTGGCTTTGGTGCAATATCAGTAATAGGAGGAACTCTATATCCCTCTTTAGCAGCTGATCCACGAGTGCGTCTCCTGAGGCCAACATCCACCATGGGTGAGTCCTTTGTCTTCTTTTCCTTGGATTTCTTGGCAGCAGCCTTCCTGGTTTGAACAAACTCAACATGTGGTGGCAAAGCAGTGAACACTAAATCTTTAGTAGCAGCAGATGACTGAACTTTGTCCTGAACAGGCGATGGCAGATTGTCAATGACTTGAACAGTAGCAATAGAAACTTTCTCCCCTTCCAACTGCAAGAAAACAGGTGCTTCCCCAGTGATATCCAAGAGGTCAACGACATGTCTTGACTAGTTGAGGCAGTTGCTTGAATGAAATCCAAAGCATGATTTATATCCTGAAACTGCTGAGATATAGGAGGCACAAACAAAGCAATTGCTCTTTCTGTATTCCCTGAAACAGTGTCATGCTGATTCAGAAACATGCCATCTTCTGTCTGGAACTCCATGATCACATCAATAGGTGATGGCTCCACTGCAACATTTTCTTCCAGACCAACAACAAAAATTTCCTGAGGTGCAATAGGTGCAACAAAGTCAGTCTGCTGGGGCAACACATTTACATCATCTGGTACAGCCAACTGAATTTGCCGAGCCAACAATTCTGCCTGTCGAAGATAGTACCCGGGGTTTACTGAAGGCCCACTACCCGAAGAATAAGAAGATTCGGAAGCCCAAGATGTTATTAAGGAAAGCTAGAGTTGTAATAGGAAGTGTTATTTGTAATCTTACGGGATGAATTAGAAACCATCCCGGACTCTGTAACTTGTACAACACGAATCCCTCGGCTCCACCTCCTATATAAAGGGGGAGTCGAGGGACGAGGAGAGGATCGAATCATTGTTTACAAACCCTAGTTTTCATAATCGTCGAGTACTTTTCGGCTGAAACCTTCGAGATCTACTTACCCTCTACTTCCAACTAAACCCTAGCCTACAATCCATAGGCATTGACAAGTTGATACCTTGTCAATTGGCGCCGCCTGTGGGAACTAGAGGCGTAAGGATCTGATTTCGATGGCACGTTCAAGATCTTCGGCATCATCAACTGCAAGCAACGCGATGGATCGAGGTAAACAGATCGCTGCTGGTCCTGTCGATTTTGTTCCTCACCCACCCTCCCGTTTGGATGCATATGCGTATCTGGCGGAGCCTATGGAGATGACGTTCGGAAGGTTTCGCTTTCTCGTCGAGAAGGAAGGATCGTATCGTGTCGAAATTCCGATTTCGTCGGGATCGTCGGCGGTCGATTCTGATTTTTTAAGCTATACATCGTCAACCGAATCAGGAGAAGAAGAAACTTCGTCGACACGCTACGTCAGCACCAGGGCAAGAGAGAAACTCGCCAAGATCTTCAGCGACATGTCGTTTGAGTCATCTGCGGACTCATATATAAGCGATGGCTCAAGCGATGTCGACAGTTACGACTTCATCGACAAATCTATTACAGTGGGCAAGGTCTTCATCAATCTCAACGATGGTGTCACCAAACCCAACATAGCTCTGAATACAAAATATCATCAGATTTATGCCATTGAAGATCAAGAGGAAACATCTGAGGCTTTCGACGATCTGGGAAATCCATACGTCGATCCCTCCGATCTGCGACGAGGCCTGGGCAATAAATACGTTGGGCCACAGCCGCGAGACAGAGTTCAACTTTCACAAGCAGCGTGGGATAGAGCCGCAAGAGCTATGAACGGTTCAGAACCAATGGCCACCACGGCCACACCAGAGGAATTGCAAGCATATCAATATAGGCTCGCACGAGCTGCTAGAGAATTGGAAAAACAGACAGCTGAGTTAAACAGGAGAAAGGAGGCAGCTTCTGCATCCAGCAGGAGAAGGGCAGATCTAAGTCGACAATCTAGAACTTCGGGTGATAGCCACAGGGAGGCTCGGAACAGAGCAAGATCAAGGTTACAGCATATACCCGAAGCAGAAAGAGAGCATTTGGTCCAAAACCTCGACATGTCCTTTATGTCGATAGATACAAGAGGAAACATCATCCCTAAGACACCAGAGGCTGGGTATATGGCGACACACGCTTTTATCCTCGCATCTAAACCACCTCCAGGAGATCCAAGGGAAACACTATACAATATGGCGATAGCAGGAGTTGGAGCTATGGGGACAGCGTTTGTATCAACGCCTCCCGAAGGAGCGGCAAGGCAAAATAGTCCACGACCTGCAGCAGCAACAGCGGCAGCCCCTGAAGGACCAAGTGGAGCAAGAGACACGGCAGCACAAGCAAGGGTCGATAGAGCGCGGCAAAGCAGAAGGGAACATCGGCAATCCCCGGAGCTTAACGACGAGGATATGTGTGGCTTGCCGTGCTTCACGAGGAGAGTCCGAAAAACTCGAGTCCCTTCAGGATTCAAGTTACCTGACAACTTCAATAAATTCGACGGCCTTCAAGATCCAGAGGATTGGCTAGTTGATTATCTCGAGACAGTGAAGCTCACAGGAGGAACTAGGGCAACAGCTATGCAAAGCATCCAGGTGCATTTGAGTGGAGCCGCACGATCTTGGATAAAGAAACTTACTCCAGGATCTATCGACAGCTGGGAAAGCTTCGAGGACGTGTTCGTCAAGAACTTCAGGTCCACGTGCAAAAAACCTGCGTCGTTAGAGGAGTTGAGAGCATGTCGACAAAAGCCAGACGAGCCAATGAGAAAATATATCCAAAGGTGGAACATCATCAAAAACTCGGCAGAAAATATATCTGACGAGAGAGCGATAGATGCGTTTGTCGCAGGAATCAGGCGTGGAGATTTCGTCGAGGACTTGGGAAGGACCAACCCAAAGACAGTATCCGCGTTAATGGAAATAGCAAACAGATGGGCAGATGGAGAAGATGCTGTCCACAATAAACGACACAGGTCGCCAGAGGAGGACCGTGGTCGAAATTATCAACCGAGGCGACGATTTCCTCGGCAGCACCCGAACTATGACCCTCCAGGACAAATTTCGGCAGGTTTTCGGGCAAACACAGGAGGGAACAACCGAGATGATTATCAGAGAAGCAATGAGCAGCGAAGCGATAATAGGGATGATTCTCGAAACAACAAGCAAAATAGCGGGCCTAGGTTCCCGAGGCCTCTCGTGTCTCCCGAAGAGATGATGAATGGGCCGTGTCAGATGCACTTTTTCCTCGACAACAACGGAAAAAGACAGTCAGGACATCTGCAGAAAGATTGTCGTAATTTCCAGGCAATGTTAAGGTGGGCAGAGCACGCTAACGCTCGGGCAGCACAGAGAAATCCTCGAGAACCCAGGAGCGAGATTCACTTACCACCTCCTCCCGCGATTACAGACGACAATCGACATCAGCTCAGAATAGCGGCAGCACCTCCACCACCGCCTTATGTTGATCCTAACTCCAACGGAGCGGTGTCGATGATTCAGAAAGGAAGGCCATCCAATAGAGCTCAGAAAGTAATCTCACGACAGGTGTTTATGGCAGAAAAGATGCCCCCACCAACAGTCGAGTATCTTAATTGGTCAGGGCAAGATATTGGCTTCACCATAGCAGATCATCCGCAGCAAGTTCCTCGACCAGGACAATCAGCACTTATCTTACCAGCAGTTATTGCGGGATTTGATGTTTCTCGAGTATTCATAGACGGCGGCAGCAGCTTAAACCTTATGTATGCAGATACATTAAGGAAGATGAACATATCCCTAGCAAACTTGAAGCCAACAGACACAAGGTTCCACGGTATCACACCGGAGAAACCAAGTTATCCATTGGGGAAGATCAATCTCGACGTTCAGTTTGGAACCCGAGAGAATTATAGAATCGAGAGGCTGGAATTTGAAGTCGTGGATTTTCCGTCGCAATACCACGCTCTGTTGGGACGACCAGCATATGCTAGATTTATGGCGGTGCCACATTATACATACCTATTGTGGAGGTTGCCTGGACCAAAGGGACCAATCACAGTCAAAGGAAGCTTCGCCTTAGCCGATAAGTGCGATAAGGATTTTCACCGGATATCAGAAACTTTCGGGATGCAAGCTGAGTACCTGGCGTCAAGGAGTATGACTGACTACGACGTGCTGCCAGACGTTGGAAGGCCAAACAAAGAATCAACTTTCAACACCGAGAAAAATTCTAAGGAGGTGCAGATTCACCCGACAGACCCGAAAAAGACGACGTCCATCGCAAACGACATGGACCTCGCATAGGAAAGCGCGCTCGTCGAGTTCCTCCGTGAGAACTGGAAAATCTTCGCATGGTGTCCAGCTGACATGCCAGGAGTACCCAGGGAACTTGCCGAGCACCACCTAAACTTGGATCCATTAGCGAGACCAATCAAACAACCCTTGCGGCGTTTTTCGGAACCAAACCGTAAAGCCATGCTGTCAGAAATCAATCGGCTAAGAGAAGCTGGTTTTATCAAAGAAATATTTACAGAAGCCACATGGGTAGCAAATCCTGTGTTGGTACCGAAGAAAAACACTAAGGTCCTTCGCATGTGCGTCGACTTTACGTGTCTCAATAAACATTGTCCAAAGGATCACTTTCCCCTCCCGAGGATCGATCAAATTATCGACTCCACGGCTGGATGTGAACGTCTTTCCTTCCTGGACGCATATTCTGGTTATAACCAGATCAGATTGAAAGAAGAAGATGAAGTAAAGACAGCGTTTATTACACCTTACGGCGTGTTTTGCTACAGAACAATGCCCTTTGGTCTAAAAAATGCGGGAGCAACATATCAGAGGATGATGCAGAAGTGTTTGGCGACACAGATTGGGAAAAACGTGCAAGTATACATCGACGATGTCGTCATAACATCAAAAAAGGGAGCAACACTGATCGAGGATCTCAAGGAAACCTTTGACAACCTCGACATATTCTGTCTCAAGCTGAACCCGACGAAGTGTTCTTTTGGCGTCCCAGCAGGAGAACTTCTGGGGTTTCTAGTTTCAGCAAGAGGGATTGAAGCAAATCCCGATAAAATACAAGCTATCGTAACAATGAGGAAGCCAACAAAGTTGAAAGAAATACAGCAGCTAATCAAGTGAGTCGCAGCTTTGAGCAGATTCGTAGCCAGGCTGGGAGAAAAAGCGTTACCATTTTACGCTCTAATAAAGCAAGGAGATAAATTCCAGTGGAACGAAGAGGCCGACAGAGCTTTCGAGGATTTGAAGCGCACAATCTCGACACCACCAATTTTGGTAGCGCCGAAAGAAAAGGAACCTCTCCTGCTGTATATTGCAGCCACGCCCCAAGTGGTTAGCACGGTACTAGTTGTCGAAAGAGAAGAAGAAGGAAAACTCCATGGAGTGCAAAGGCCAGTATATTTCATCAGTGAAGTTTTATCGCCTTCCAAACAGCGGTACCCGCAGTACAGAAACTAGCATATGGAGTAATTGCAACGGCAAGGAAGTTGCGCCACTATTTTTCGGCACATCCGATAATAGTAGTCAACGAAGCACCTCTTTCAAATATACTGAACAATCCAGAAGCTACAGGGCGTGTCTCCCTTTGGGGAATAGAACTTTCCCCTCGGGACATCACGTATGAAAAAAGAAAGGCAATCAAGTCGCAAGTTCTGCCAGATTTCATTGCAGAGTGGATGGAGCTACAAAACACGGGACCCCCAGATTTGTCGAGAACCTGGACCATGAACTTCGATGGGTCCAAGAGAGTAGAAGGAGCTGGTGCAGGAGTAGTACTTATATCACCTGAAGGCGACAAATTGAAATACGTCCTTCGGATGACGTTCCCTAATGCATCCAACAATGAAGCAGAATATGAAGCCCTCATACACGGGATGAAGATGGCGAAAGCTTGCGGTGCAACTCGACTAAAAATCTTTGGCGACTCACAATTGGTGGCTCAGCAAGTTATGAACCAATGTGATGCAGTCAATGATAGCATGATGGCATACAAGGAAGTGTACAATGAGCTCGAGAAGCTGTTTGATGGATGCGAGGTAAATCACATCAGCCGATTGAGCAATGATGAAGCCGACGTTCTCGCAAACATCGGGTCGCAGTGCCTCCCAATTCCGCCAGGAGTATTTTGGGAAGAAATAGCGGAGAGATCCACGAAGCCAAAAAAGGTGCAGAAAAAAGCAAAAGAAGAGAAAACTTCGACGCTTCTCAAAGAAACCACTGAGGATGAAGAGGACCAAGAACTTGTGATGATGGTACAAATTCCGTGGATGCAAGCATATATATCATACATCCTCAGGAAAGAAATACCCGACGATCCAGTTGAAGCAAGGCGAGTTATTCGACGATCCAAAGCTTTCACAATGATCAAAGGGGAATTATACAAGCGAAGTATTTCAGGCGTCCTCCAAAGGTGTGTCACACCCGAAGAAGGAAGAGTAATTCTGAAGGACGTACACGAAGGGATATGTGGCCACCACGCAAGTAGTCGAGCTATTGCAGCCAAAGTTTTTCGGGCAGGATTCTATTGGTTGACAGCAATTGAGGATGCCAAGGAAATAGTAAGAACTTGCGACGCGTGTCAAAGATTCGCCGCCAAACCTCACTCTCCAGCGGCGGAATTAACACCAATACCATTGTCGTGGCCCTTTGCCCAATGGGGACTTGATATGGTGGGCAAGTTGCACAAAGCTTCGCCAGGAGGATATGAGTACTTGCTGGTTGCTGTCGACAAATTCACCAAGTGGATAGAAGCAAAGCCGATAAATTCACCAGATGCAGCATCAGCAATAAAATTCGTGAAGGGCATCGTTTTTCGATTTGGAGTACCTCATAGCATTGTCACAGACAATGGCAGCAACTTTACGTCAAAGGAGTTCAAGGCGTACTGTGCAGAGGTAGGCATCAAATTGCACTTCGCGTCAGTTGCACATCCTCAAACCAATGGTCAAGTCGAGAAAGCCAATGGCATCATCTGCAATGGCATCAAGAAACGCCTATTAGGACCACTGGAAAAAGCTCGACATACTTGGCCAGAAGAACTACCAAGTGTGTTATGGAGCATCCGAACAACACCAAATACAGCGACACAGGAGACCCCGTTTTTCCTTGTCCATGGAGCAGAAGCAGTACTGCCAATAGAAATAGAGCACGACTCCCCCAGAGTCACAGAGTATAATGAAGAAGCTTCCAGGAAAGCATTGGAAGACGACGTCGACGCACTCGACGAAGCTCGAGACGAAGTATTATCAAGGGTAACCAAATATCAGCAGGACCTGAAAAATTACCACAGTCGACGTTTGAGACCAAGATCTTTTCAAGTCGGAGACTTAGTTTTGCGACTCAATCAAGAGCGCACTGAAAAACTCGAGTCACCATGGCTTGGCCCCTACATCATAACGGAAGTAATTGAAGGAGGAGCGTACAGGATAAAAGACAAGAAGACAGGGGTTCCCGAGAAAAACCCCTGGAACGTGGCACAGCTCAGGCGGTTCTACGCCTAGAGTTGAAATATAGTCCTTCTCTGTAAAAATACAATGTACTGAAACGCCCGCGAGTTTTCAGACGCACTCTTTTCCTTTTCGGGGCACTGAGTGGGGCCGGAAAGGTTTTTAATGAGGCGGGCTCGCGGTGCTGCAATATAATAAAGATAGTGGAGATATATTTCTTATTCTTCGACACGCTCGGGGGCTCAATGCCTTGAAATCTCAAAATACGTGCAATATAGACAAATCAGACTTACCAAAATATTTCGCCTTGGTACACTAAATACCTCGCCAAATATCGGAAGCTAATAAAATTATAAACATAGTGTACGCGCCAAAAAACTTACTGCTTTGGTCTAAGAACCTCGCAACAAAAATATAGAACTGTGACACCACGACACTCGGGGGCTTCCAACCCATCAATGAAAAAACAGAGATATCTTATTATGACAGGAGGGAAAACCTCCGAGATAGAAAAACAGTATAGACTCCAGCCAAAAGCTCGGGGGCTCAGTGATCAAAAACACAGCTTGACAATATAGATTGTGTTTACAAATATACAAAGATGTATCAATGATAGAAATACAGCAAAGAAGAGGAAAAAGTTTTCAAGGGAAACCTAGCACATGATCTATGGTTATCCGCTCAGTAGAAGGACGAGTACTATGTTCAGCATAGCTTCCCTTCACGAAGAACTCAGAATCCATCCGAAGAAGTTCATCCATCATATCTTCAGCAACAGGAGTCACCAAATCGTCAATCTTGCCCATATTTCTCTTTTTCTTTGCCATCTTCGCCAAACAAGTAGGAACAATTTGATCTATGGGCAATTTTGGATGACAAATTTTTATCATCATCATGGCAAATCTTGCGCCAGCAGAAAGTTGAGCTCGCACAAAGCCATGGATTCGAGGAGCATCTCGAAATTCCTCCATTAAAGCTGGAAGGGTTTCTGGCATTTTGTTCCGAGGGAACATGGTCCCATAAACTAAGAATAAAGTCTTCGTACAGAAGTCAAGGAAATCGCGGACCTGAGCCGCGCGATCTTGAAATCTGACGATTTGGCGGGTGCGCTCAGGAGTAACCCAAAAATTAGACCCATGTTGCGCAGCCAGTCTCAGCAAAACAGTGGTTCGAGCTTCAACACGTTGGTCTTCGGCAGCAGCATCCAGAAACGAGCCTGACACATCAAACAAACAATCAAGGAACGAATGGTGAAAAATAATATCCAATATGGTTACGAGCGGGAAACATACCTGTCATGTCCAAACTGGCATCAGTCATTAGCTGAAGCATATAATTCTCGCGGGAAGAAGCTTCAGCAGCTTCAGCAACAGCAGCATCCTTCGCAGCGATGGCTTCTTTTGCCTGTTGAAGAGCAATTTCTTCTCTCTCGGACGCTTGTCGAGATTTTTCCATCATCGCAAGAGTCTGTTTCTTCATGGATTGAAGTTGTTGTCGAAGTTCTTGAAAATCTTCCGACAAATGTTTGCTTGAAGAACCTTCGAGAGGGTTATCATCGATTAGCATTTTCTTCGAGAAGGAAGAGGCAGGTGAAGCATCGGCAGAGCAAGGATTGGTCGAATAGTTGTCAAATATTAACTGGAAAAGAAAGCGCCAGGATCAATGATAATGCCAGAGGGAATTTCATTAATTTCTAGACAAATTTACATAGACATTACAAAAGAAGTTTCTCCAAAAAGGACTACCAGGATAATGGTCGCCACAGCTAAATTGGCGACAGGGGCAAAAGAGACAAAGAAAGCAAAAAACAAAGAGGCATGCAACTAGACCTCCGGCCTTGATGAGCTAGGAGTTGAAGCTGGTTTGATCCCGAGATAGGCCAGGATTTTCTTCGTGTTGGGCTTGGCTGCCTTAATCAACGACCTCCATCTTGACTGCTCTATCTGATCGGTGTCGCCAACCTTCATCCAATCAATAGTTTGTTTGCTGTCAGCGACCAGGGCAACAGTACTCTCGACAGCAATCTTCATGTTTTCCTGGCGCATCTTCAGTCCAAGGTCCTCTGATGAATTGAAGCTCTGGGCAAGGGCAAGGAAAGTCTTGGGCTCCTCTTTCTTCGGGAAGAAGTAGGGGAACAGCGTCGACAGTCCCGCGTCAGCATTCGCCACGCCTTCACGAATTTCGGATCCATGTAACTCCAGATAAGAAAGTGCGTCAAGGAGAGGATCATTGTCGGGATTCTCCAGATCAAACTCTTGGTTTGTTTGGCCTGCCACAGGAAATAAACGTTGGTCAAAAAACAAGAAACAGCAGGTCCCATAAAAAATAGAAGGGATCGATAATATTACCTTGAAAGCGTCGACTTTGCGATTTCAGGCGCTTGAGAATCCCCTGCTCACGAGCAGCCTGTGCGGCTTTGTGCTCGTTTAAAGCAGTTTCAGCATCTTCAAGTTTTTTCTGCAGTTCCTCGACACTAGCAGCTTTTGCTTTGGCTTCATCAGCCTCTGTTTTGGCTTCGCTAGCAACAAGTTCGGCTTTCTTGCGGGCCGCTTCACTTTGCTCCAGTTTTTGAGCAAGTGCGTCGGCACGTTTGTTGGCCTCTGCAAGTTTCTCTGTCGAAATAAAAAAGAAAGGTCAAAAATTGCGACAAACGACAGGAGCAAGAAGTCAAAAACAACGACAGCAAAAAAGTTATTACCTTCGGTTCTGTTGGCATACTCACGGTACCCAATGAATTGGGACCCAATGCGGATAAGCTCTTTGATCATGGGCTGTCAAAGAAGAACAAATAAAGAGAAACATCGGTATGAAAAAAGAGTGAAGGCGTGAAAAAGCAAAATAGAGGAAATATAGATATCGGCAAGAAAATTAAAAAAAAAAAAAAACTTACATCATCCAAGAGCAGAGTAGAAGAGCTACCCAATTGAGGGGCAGGCTCAATGATCATTTCAAACCTTGTCTTTTTTGGTGAAGGAGCAAGGGGGCTTGATGGCGGAGTAGTGGTGACGACATCTCGTTGAGGAGGCGAGGATTCTTCTCCTTCAACTAGCGTATCCGAGGCAAGCAAAGTATGTGACGTGCTCGTCCGAGGAGCCACGTCAACAGTTGGTATTTCTTCCTCATCATCGCTGTGATTAAAACTCGACGGCATAAAAAGCAAGACAAGACAAACATTTCGAGTACAGAAAAAAGGAGAAATAAAAATAACTTACGAGCTGACGAGGGATTCAAGATAAGGATCGTAAGCCGCCTTCTGATGTGAAGGATCAACTTCTTCGGCTTTGGAAGTGCCGGAATCTTCGACATCATTCCTTTTCCTTTTGCCTTTCGGGGAGACAGCGGGAGGAGGAGATTGTGCCGACGCAGTACCTTCGGAAGAACCCGCAGATTTTCGAGAATCCACGGGTTCATTCACAAAAGATGGAGCTTCCTGATTGTCATCAGTGACAATGGCCCTTTCTTCGACTTCTCCACCTTCAGGGAGAGGAGGAAGTGAGACAAGGTCTGGATGATTCTGTGCAAAATAAAAACAGGGACCGATGTCAGAAAAGAAGTTACAAAAAAGTTAGCAAAGCAACAATAAGATAATAGACAAAGATTACCTGGGGGAGTGGATTGGCGGCGCTGAATGGTTTTACACGACAAGAAGCAGGGACAGGATCCTTTTTGCTGAGAGATGAGATTTTTCGGACAAGCTTTTCCAAGTCTTTGACTTCCAAATCCACCGACAGCCGATCTACATCCTCGTTGCCAGCATATCTCCATAGAGGATTTTTGCGAGCCTGAAGCGGCTGCACTCTAGTCCTAAGAAAATATGCAGTAATTTGGATACCCGATAACTCTTTGCCGCGAGTATTTTGCAACTCGTGAATACGAGCCATCAAGTTTTCTGTCGACGCCCTCTCTTCTTCGGTGGCCTCCGCGTCCCAGGAGCGGCGGCGAAAAATTTTCTCGGCACCATCAAAAGGAGGGATGTTGTCCTCTGCACATCCATGGTTCTCCTCCTGAATGTACAACCACTTCTTGCGCCATCCTTGAACTGAGTCAGGAAGCTTGACGTCGAAGTAGTCGACAGTGGGCCGAACAGAAATCACAACGCCGCCTATATTATAGGCGACATTGGGCGAGCCATTACGGCGGCAGAAGAAAATGCGCTTCCAAAGCGCCCAGTTAGGCTGGACGCCAAGGAAGGCCTCGCACAGAGTAATAAAAATGGAAATATGGAGGATTGAATTTGGCGTAAGGTGGTGGAGTTGCAGACCGTAGATAAAAAGAAGTCCACGGAGAAAAGGATGAATGGGGGCGGAAAGACCGCGGATGAGGTGGTCGACAAAACTTACCCGATACCCCATTGGAGGGGTTGGGTAACTTTCCTCACTGGGGAAGCGCAATGCCTAGGGTTTCTTGCTGATCCCCAGCTTCCTCAGCATGTTGACGTCCTGAGCGGAAATCTTCGATCTTTCCCACTCCGTCGTTCCAAGATCCACGGCGGCCATGGAGGACTCCGGCGTGCTATGCCTTGTCAAGCGACGAGGTGGCATCAACAATGGCGCAGGATTCACAGCAGGGAGGCAAAGAGCTTAGGAAGCTGTGGATCGCAGGAGAAATTTGCAGCTGAGAGAAAGAAGACGGCGCGGGCGGAAGTGTCCAAGGAGGAAGAAGACGAATTTATATAGGGGTGCGGTGAAACGACGAACCGTTGGATAAGGAAAATGTGTGACAGATGATAGCCACGTGGCATCAAGGGTAAAAAAATAATTCAACGTCGCGGAAGTTACGGTGCGTGCGCCAGAAAAAGCGGAGGACGTGTGTCCCCCACTTGCACGACGTGTCAAGATAGTGGATTAATTGGGCCCGCATGGCGGCGAGAAAAGGCTTGTCGCAAATTTTTGACAGGCAATCGTGGCTATCGTCAGCAACAACGTCATCTTGACAGAAGAAAAAATTCGACTTAACAGCTTCATAAAAGGCGACACGGAAAAATAATGATTGAGCCTTTGATCAAATACAAGTTTCTGATCAAATGCTCGGGGGCTACTTTGGAAAAAAGAAAAAGATCTAGAAAGACAAAATAGAAATGGCGTGAGCCTATGACCAAATACAAATATTTGTTCATAGCCTCGGGGGCTACTCCCATCGGGAGCGCTGTTCGCGCACCCGAGAAATTATAAAACTTCGGGAGAAAAAAGGAAATATGTCGGCATAAGGCGTGGAGCCTACACCCAAGTACAAGTCCTTGGTTGTAGCCTCGGGGGCTACTCCCATCGGGAACGCTGTTCGCGTGCCCGATGAAATTATAAAAGAAAGAAAGAAAGAGAAAAAAGAAAGATAGAAGAGCAAAAGAGTATATTTCGAGTTATAATTAACTCTACATATACTCCCATCGGGAGAGCAATATAAGTCATCTTTGACTCGATAAAATGTGCCATTCAAACAGCCGAAAAAGCACTCGACAATATATTCTCAGAACGCCAAAGTTGCGATCAATTTCTGAATGCCGCAAGTTTGCGAAGGTAAGACCCCAGATCCGTTCTGCTGGGCGTGGCATCGCCGAAGACTGCGCTCTGCTACTTTTATCCGTATCAACAGATACGAAGAAAAATCCTAACGGACGCGTTAGGTACCCGATAAACTTTACTGGGACTCGACAGAATGGTAAGACCTTAAGCGGCACCTGTCGAAGTTTACACCGGTATCCCGAGATCATGTCCAGGGACGTGATTTTGAAGTAGGTTTTTGCGGATTGCCACTAGAGCAGTTAACTAGTACCTGATCCGTCAGATGAACTAGCCCCAATTACCATTATCCCTGTACAATATAGATATCAATGAGGAAAAATAGAGAAAAGTTAAAGCTGTCGAATAAAAATAAACAGTGGAGATTTTCCTTGACCCTACAATTCAAGCAAAATCTCGGGGGCTACTGACATAGGCATCCCAAATGGGCCTGCCGAAGATAGTACCCGGGGTTTACTGAAGGCCCACTACCCGAAGAATAAGAAGATTCGGAAGCCCAAGATGTTATTAAGGAAAGCTAGAGTTGTAATAGGAAGTGTTATTTGTAATCTTACGGGATGAATTAGAAACCATCCCGGACTCTGTAACTTGTACAACACGAATCCCTCGGCTCCACCTCCTATATAAAGGGGGAGTCGAGGGACGAGGAGAGGATCGAATCATTGTTTACAAACCCTAGTTTTCATAATCGTCGAGTACTTTTCGGCTGAAACCTTCGAGATCTACTTACCCTCTACTTCCAACTAAACCCTAGCCTACAATCCATAGGCATTGACAAGTTGATACCTTGTCAACTGCAGCTGGATCCACCACCTCATCAAGTTGCTCATTCATCATAACATTATTAACAACAGGGGAAAAGGAGGAGCCACAGTGACCCCAGAAGCAGAATCAACAGGCATATCATTAACAAGCGGAGGTTGGTCATGTTGAGGCTGTGGAGCAAGTGGTGCACCATTCCTGCCATTGGCAGGATATTCAGGTAACACAAACATGTTGTTATCGGGCACAAGAGCTCCAGGTAGGGGCTTTGGATTTCCATCAACAGGCATGGGGTCCTCGTTGGCAAGAATGACATCAGCAAATTCAGAAGTAAGCACATAAACAGGTGCATTCCATGACCTCCTGATACCAGTGAATCTCCCCACTAGAGGTTGTCTAAACACAACATCCCTAGGCACAAGCTGAAAAGATGAATATGTGACATAAACGAGGATTCTGCACTTCATTGGATCTCAAGAAAACCAGTAATGGTAATCACCAAAAGTGTTGACAGCCTCTGTAATGCAACTATTATTACGAAAATCCATAGGCACACCAATAAACATAATCCATCCATTACGTTCCCCCTGATGCACACGAAAACCTGGCCCCTCATTGTGATTCTCAAAACGGATAAAGTGATGTGGCCCAAAATCCCTTGGAGGGTGATCTACCAGAGCAACACGAGTGATGTGGCCCAAAATCCCTTGGCCCAAAACTAGAAATTGTCTTGAACTACTTCAGGGAATGACCCCTCTTTAAAATAGAAATACCTTTGACACTCACCAAGTAAAGCACCTGTGTGGCTTGGGAAAAGTGGTTTTCCTTCTTACAACATCAAAACCTTTCCACTTATGGCCTCATGAGTGTGCCTACTTAAAATTCATCTTTGTTGTATAATCTAGCTCAACCCCTCCTTGCTTCAAAACCTGGGATCATCTACCCCCTTATTACCTCCTTCTCTTATACTCTAGTCAAAAACCCTAGACAATTCAAATTTGGCTAAGTCCTAAATCTGTTTTCAGGTTCCATTTTGGAGCCCCTAGATTAAACTACCCCTTGCTCTCCAAGGCAATGCACTTGGTCCTAGACCTATCTTATCATGAGCACTTCCCAACCATGTCCTCGCCTTAAACCAGATCACTCATATGCCCACTTATCCTTGTTGGTTTTGAAGCCAAGTCAATAAGATGTTTTGGCAGGCTTTAAAAGTTCAAACTTTGGCAGTTGATATCTAAGCAACCACAACTGTTATAGGTGACCTCAAGGCATGGATCTCATCTATGCGACACCCTCTACAACTTCCACGTCTTGCATGTCCCATTCTACCCTTGCAACCCATTTATTTAACTTCATCTTATGCCCTATCCAATGTTGCACCACTGTATCCCATTTCCAACTTTTATACCTTGTTTTCTTTGATTGATGTTCTGATCTTCAACACCTTGGTGTGGAAATGATATCCACACTAGGAGATCATCATCTACCCTTGAGATCTTTACCCAAATTTAACTTTCCCCTTCTTTTACCAAATTCCTAAAACACTATTGCTTATCTCCTCTAGTTTTAATCACAAAACTTTTTCAATTTATTTTAGGAAAGGTGGGTGGTACCTCATACCATCCCTTTTCAACCCAAAAATGTTTCTATAAAATCATTTCACTTCCTTTCCTAACAAGGTGCTAGTTTATGGTAGTTATACCATTTCTTCCTTGTTTAATTATCAAATTTGAGAAAAAACCTACCTTGCTTTATTAAGTCAGTAGAACATTTTGAAAACCCTAGGTTCTACCTAGCTACTCTCAACATTTTCGATCAAATCTCTTTTCAAAATTTGCCATAGCCATAGAAATGATCCCAATTTTTCTTTCTTGAGCCATACTTAAATAGTAACCTTTGTGCACCAACTATACCTCTATTTTTAACACCTAATCTTGCTTATGCATTATTGCATGTGATCATGCTCACACTCCCTCCTCTCTCTCTGTATCTATATCTTTACCATGTCTTAGAAAGAGTTCCAAACAACCACTTTCCGAGTTCAATTTTTTTTAATGTCAACCCTTGTGCACCTCTCTGAACTATCTATCAAGATCAACACTTCACCAAACCATGATTTGGGCAAATGCCATCTTCCTCAACTTTGGCACTAACAATCCTTATGGAACTCCACCTCTATCTTCACCTATATCTCTCTTGTTAAAAATTCAAATCTTCACCAAACTGAACCTAGAACATCAGCATCATTTCTTGGACTGCAAAACATTGCCCATTCAGCTTTGACCTCATCCCCGTTTGCTTGGCCTAGAAGAGTGGCTGGCCATAGCATGCATGGATGTTTTTAGTGGGAAAATCTTTTTCTCCCTCTTCTATCTTGAGCAGCCAATAGCTACCTAAAAACCTGCACCCCTACCTCTCCAACTTGCAACCCTAGCTATCCTAGACCCTCCCTTTCTCCCTCACTCATCTTGGAAACCGACGTTGGTGGTCACCCTTCTCTTTCTTCCTTGAAAGACCACAAGGTGGTCGTTGGCACCTCTCCAGCACCACCCTACTCCCCTCTGGACAACCACCATCATTGCTTGGTACCCATGCTTCACTTTTCTTCTGCTCCTCCTTCCCAATGCCATTAATGGCATAAGGTTTGTACAAAAGCTCCTAGACCTACACCCCTGTGCCCAAGCCATGTCTAGCACCTCTCCCTGGATTCCTCGATTCCATAAGTGCCCTTACCTCGAGCCCCAATGCTCCTCATCTCTCTTCCCGAGCTTGCCACCTGCGATCGAACACATGGCGGGCGCCCATTCGAGCTCCACCTCCAAACCAACCAGCGGCCGTCCCAGCCCCTAAGGCCACGCCAGAGAGGGTTTCTATCACTCACCTCTGCATCCCGCATAGTCCCGAGGCCCTGCTTGCGCCACAATCCACTAGCCCATGCTCGCCATGGCCGTGGTCACCGCGCGCCCCCGCTTGCTGCCTCCCCGCTGGCTATAAAAGCCGACCGCTGCACCACGCCCCACCCCTTCACCTCAACGCTCTCTGAAGCCCTCCACTTCCCCCTCCACTCCCTCTCCCACGCTCATGAGAGCTGCAGCGCGTCCCTGGCCCCTGGCTGATGAAGGAGAACCACCGCCGTGGTCACCGCATGGGTGACGGGCAAGGTCACAGACGCCCCGTCGCGCTCGTCTCTCCCTCTCTGCACCATCCTTCTCTCCGTCGTCTGGCCGTCCTAACGAGCCTTGTCTCGCTGCCCAGGTCTGCCGGAAGCGACCGCCATCGTCACCGGCCCGAGGGAGACGTCGGAGAGGGAGCCTCCTACGTCGCCACCTGGAGGAGTTGCTGCTGGGGCTGGACGCGTCCCTGAACAGCGTCGACCCTCCACTGCACCGCCCCATCTTCCCCGTCGTGCCCAAGCCCTCACGGTTAGCCCTGTCTCCTTCGCCATCGAGCCAGGTCGGAAGCTGCTGCGAGGAAACCCGCCGGGGCGAGGCTGCTGCAGTAGGAGAAGCTCCTGGACGCGCGCCCTGGGACTCCCTCGACCCGCCACCACCACCAGAGCCTCGCCGCCGACCGCCACCACCAGGCCGATGAGTCCCCGACCGCCCGCTCTCTCTCCGTTCTGCCCGATCGCGCACGCCAGGGACACAGGGAGAAAACGCCCCGTGCGGCTGCATGGCCACCGGCCACGTCAGGGCCATGCAGGCCTGGCCCACCCGGGCCCCATTCCTTTCTTTTTTTTTCTTCCTCCCCCTCCACCTGGCAAATCTTCCTGGGCCGGCCCAAGTTCTTTCCCGTGCGGCCCAGAACCTTTCCCGCCCATCTCACTCGTTTAGAAATTTGAAAGTGCTGTTAAAATGTGTTAAAAACCAGAGAACCAAATTCAGCATAACTTGAGTTCTATACTTTCAAATCCAGTGAAACCAATTGCATTAGATCAGAAATTTCATTACTTTTCCAATGCCACTGGTCTGATAGTTTTAGGATTTTTGTACGATTTTTGGCATATTAAACTTGTTCTATGTGTACTGCAGACTCTAGCAAATTCCTAAATTTGTAGATTTAATATTTTTTGAGTGAATCCAATTGTGTTAGTCTTGTTTTAGTACTGCCCCTTTAAATTAATTAGTGATATCCTCTGTTCTTGATTTTTTTGACACTGTTAGTATTATGTGTGTGTCACATGAATTGTTGAACTCAAAACTTTTATTTATTTAAAATCTTTGGCCACCTCTTTTCATTTAAAAGTGGTCAACTTATGTTTTATTCTTTAAAAACAAAACCTTCTGCAACTTAGGACAAGTTCTATTGTTTTGGTTAAGTTTTCAAATAGTGTGGTGTAGTGTTTACCTCCTATTTTTGACTAGTGTTATGTGAGCAAATTAAATTAGGAAAAATGATTTCTACTTTTCCAAAAAGGTTTGAAAATAAAATATGAGTGTTTTTGATGCCAAACCAATGTACTTAACTTCTTTGTGGTGTTATCTACCAGAGGATATTCAATTTATGCCTTGGTAATAACCAAGGAGGCAATTGCTCATTTGTGAGGCTCTCATGCTTTTATCAAATGAAATAAATTGGTTTTCTTTTAAAAAGTTGTTTTGAAATAACTGTAAGTCCTTAGTATATTAGACCTTGCTTGAGTGGTTAGCTTCTGATTGTTGCATATTTGTTTTGCTGGTGCAATGTGTTGATTGTGTTCCTTTTTAATTCACAGCGATAGATTCGGGCATTATTGAGTTTGAAGGAGAGGAAGGATTTGAAGAATCTGAAGAAGACCAGGGACAGACAAGCCAACCAAGGCAAGCCATCTTTTGATCTCTTGCTGTTTATCCCTCTTGTTGTGTTCATTGTTCCATTTTATGCTTGGTTCCTTGTATCTTGTGTTATGTTTGGTCCTCCCTTCTATGCATACTTACTCCCAAGTATGTGAACCCCTTGTTGATGTTATGCATGCTCACCCTAAGCATGTATGCCCCCCCCTTGACCACCTATATTATCATCTTCTTAGTGGTATGATGATTAACATCATCACCCTTGTTGAATCATCCTACTAATGTTGTCCCTATGCATGCTTATTCTAAGTATGTATGATCCCCTTGACCCCTCAATTATCACGTCCTTAGTGGTAAGATGGCTAGCATCATGCCATTGATGTATCTTAGTTCCTACATAAAACTATAGGTTGGGAACCCCTTGGAAAACTACCTTGTTGAAAGAATTTCTAAAACCTTGGGTAAGTTGGTTTTACCCAAGTGTATGCTTATGAAATGAAAGAACTTTGGCAAAAGTGTTGGAAGGAGAAATGTTGTTTTCGAAAACTTTGGCGCCTAAGTATTCACCCATGCCAATTAATTAGCACAACCACATTACTCCAACGTGGGCAAAGGGGCTTAGCTTTTAGTTTGTTCTTCTTAGCATGGGGCACCGCACAACTATACAAGGGTACGGTTACCCCCGAGTCCGGATTTTATTGATAGAGACAATAGTATAACGGGGTGCCTTCGGGGCTACCCGTCCGGAAGAAACTATGGGTCTCCTGACATGGCGGTGGAGTCACGCTCAAAGTGAGGTGAGCTGCCACGGTACCGGGGAGGTATACTCCATTGTTGGGATTCGTAGCATAGAAAACAAAAATTTTCCTACCGCAAGAACGAATAACAAGCCAAAATCCAATCTAGTGGATGGTAGCAACGAGATGAAGATGAGACTAACCCTCGAAGATTTCCAAAGCCTACGAGATTAGATCTCGTTGTTGATGTAGTCGATCACTTGCCGCTTGCAAAAGCGCGTAGAAGATCTTGACGGTACAACAATCGGGCAGCACCTCCGTACTCGGTCACACGTTCGGTGTTGATGACGACGTCCTTCTCCCCGTTCCAGCGGGCAGCGGATGTAGTAGATCCTCCTCGGAATCCCGACAGCACGACGGCGTGGTGTCGGTGGTGGTGGAGATCTCCGGCAGGGCTTCGCCTAAGCACCGTGGGAGAAGATGGAGGAGGGGAGAGGCTAGGGTTTGGGGAGAGGGGGCTCTCTTGGGCGCCGGCCTTGGGAGGCCTAGGTGGTGCGGCCAGGTGTGTGTCAGCCCCCTCCCTCTCCTCCTTATTATATAGGTGGAACCCCAAGGGTTTGCCCAAAGTCTTCGAATAAGACCCCAATTCAAAAACTGCCTTATGGACGAAACCTAGAGGGACAGGGACTCTCCCCGTCCCCCCTTGTTGGCCGGCCAAGGGTGGTGGAGTCCACCATGGACTCCACCCTCCCACTTGGTTGGCAAGTTAGGGTTGGTGGAGTCCAACCGGGACTCCACCTTCCATGGTGATTTCTTCCGGAAGGTTCTAGAACATTCTAGCGCCTTCCATAAATGCACCGGATCATTTCCAAACTTGGAAAGTGACTTCCTATATATGAATCTTATTCTCCGGACCATTCCGGACCTCCTCGTGATGTCCTGGATCCTATCCGAGACTCCGAACAAAATTCAAACTCCATTCCATATTCCATATCTACTTAAAACGACATCAAACCTTAAGTGTGTCACCCTACGGTTCGTGAACTATGCAGACATGGTCGAGACTCCTCTCTGACCAATAACCAATAGCGGGATCTGGAGATCCATAATGGCTCCCACACATTTCAACGATAACTTAGTGATCGAATGAACCATTTACATACGATACCGATTCCCTTTGTCACGCGATATTTTACTTGTCCGAGGTTCGATCACCGGTATCTCCATACCTAGTTCAACCTCGTCACCGACAAGTACTCTTTACTCGTACCGTGGTATGTCATCTCTTGTGATCTTAATCACATGCTTGCAAGCTAATCAGACGACATTCCACCGAGAGGGCCCAGAGTATATTTATCCGTCATCGGGATGGACAAATCCCACTCTTGATCCATATGCCTCAACTCACACTTTCCGAATACTTAATCCCATCTTTATAACCACCCATTTACGCAATGGCGTTTGATGTAATCAAAGTATCCTTCCAGTGTAAGTGATTTACATGATCTCATGGTCGAAGGATTTAGGTAACTATGTATCGAAAGCTTATAGCAAGTTGAACTTTAATGACTTGATCTTATGCTATGCTTACTATGGGTGTGTCCATCACATCATTCACCTAATAATATGATCTTGTTATTAATAACATCCGATGTTCATGATCAGGAAACCATGATCATCTATTAATCAACAAGCTAGTTAAATGAGAGGCTTACTAGGGACTCTGGTTGTTTACACAACACACATGTATCAATGTTTCCGGTTAATACAATTATAGCATGGAGTGTAAACATTTATCATGAACACTAAGATATAACAATAACTATTTTATTATTGCCTCTCGGGCATATCTCCAACATCCATAGGGTAGGATCCCGTGCTAAGACGAATAGGTGAAAGGTTATGTCCGAGTTTCTGTCATGGCATAGTTGATATGCAGGGAGGATGCCCACATGATAGACTCGCGGATCTTGTGGGGAAAGTGTGCAAACTCTGTAGAGTCAAATCTATTCGAATAGCCGCGTCCGCGGTCATGGACGGTTGGAATGGCCGTTGCTTAGCCTAAAGAGTTTTGTTTATGAAATTGTTTGACAAAGGAAAGAAAGGAACTTGTTTTCGGAGTACCGGAAGGGTACGAAAATGGGTTGGTTGACCATATAGAGATGGTCGGAAAGGAAATAAATCGGGTTACCCCCATCCTAGTGTTTTATGTCTTATATTCTTTTGAAGTATCTTCTTCAACAAAGATACAGAGATGTCATAGAATCCCCCTGTAGTATCCCCTTCAACCAAGATGCCGGGATGCTATATCCACAAGAGAAACTGCTTCTCTTTACATGTCATATCCACAAGAGTCATCTTAAGTTAGCAGTTGTTGTCTTGCACTCTTGCAAAGTATCTTCTTGATGGTTTGCGAGTACAATTCCAATGTACTCACGGCTTTGTCCCTGGCTATTTACTTAGCCAGACTTGGAGGAATTCGACAAATGAAGAAGGATTGGACGACGACTATGCGAGCTAGGAACGTTCTCCCAGTCACTTGCCTGTAGGGTTATGGCAGATGACTTGGGCTCTGCGCTGTTGAAGTGATTCCGCTACTCTGGTGATTTAGATAGGCCCTTCGAGGCTATTATGTAAGTATTGGTCATGTGACCTTATTGTAATTTTTCTTATTCCGTTTTGTAATGGATGATGTAACTTTGATATCAGTTCGGTTATGTGTTCACGGTGCACTGATATAAAATACCACTCACATTTCCTGTTTTATTTGATAAAATAAAAGGAAGTGCTTTGATAAAACTAGAAATAGTTTTGTGGTCAAAATAGAGGAGAAGTAAATCAGGGTTTTGGGAAGTTTGGAAAAGAAATAGAAATAACTTGATTTGGGAAATAATAATTTTGGGAAAGTATTCTCTCAAGGGTAGATGATTACTAAAAAATGTATCCCGCATGGTTTTTTTGAAGATTAAACATGAATTTAAGGAAAACAAAAGTGTAGAGTGGGAGAGGAGATCTAGAGGTAAAACATTAGTTAGGGTATAAGATCAAGTTGAATAAATAGGTTGCCAAGATAGCATGGGACATGCAAGACATGGAAGTTGTAGAGGGAGTTGTATAGATGAGATTCATGCCTTGAGTTCACCTATAACACGTGTGAGGGCTTAGAAAACAACTGCCGAAGATTGAATATTTTACCCCCTGCTAAAACAGTTTATTGACTTGGCCTCAAAACCACCAAGGAAATGTGGGTAGATGAGTGATCTGATCCAAAGAATTGGTAGGGTTGGGAAGTGCACAAGACAAGGTAGCTCAAGGACCCAGTGCATTGCATCAGATGATAAAGGATGAATAAAGCTAGAGGCTCCAAAATTGAATGTGATAACAGTTTTAGGACTTGGTCAAATTTTGGGGTTGTTTTCTAGGGTACTTGGCTAGGGTATAAGAGAAGTATGTATTAAGGAGTATATAATCTCCCCTCTTGAACCAAGAATAGGTTGTGCCAAAATACACCACAAGGAAGGTCTCAAGGTAGGTGCATTCATGGTTCCACAAATGGAAGGATTTTAATTGGTGAGTTGCTAGTTGGTTTTACCCTAAGAAGGGTTTTGCTTTGAGATAGCTCAAGACAAACTTCTCACAAGCGGATAAAGGCAATTCATCTTAACAAACATATCAAGGCAATTCATCTTACTAAACCATTTAGAAAAAGTTTTTGTTCCCCCTGATTTTTGCACCTTGGACACATAAACAAGGTTGCAAAAGTTGGGGTGTTACATGCCTTCCACCCTTAAAATAATCTCATCCTGAGATTACTAAGACTTCATCTTCCGGTAGACGTGCCGTTGTTGAAAGGGTCATAGCTTCAGCTTCTGAGAGACACGGTAGATTTCTTCCGAGGGAAAGCTTCATGGAGAGGGTTACTTCTTTAAGCGGATGTTAGATTAGCAGCTTCCTAGCAATACTAGAGGGGTCCACGATTCTTGGAGAGTTAGAGTATCCAAATGGTGATTTTAAAAAAAGTCGAAAGTTTCTAGAGTGAGCTTAAAAACTGTAGTGGAAGACGAAGTCTTCCAACCTTAAGATTTTTCATCGGGGGTTCGGGAAAACTCAGGGCTTCTGCCACGGGGTCCTGTCGGGCGTTGTCGAAGAAGCCATCGATCTTCCATCTTGAATTGAAGAATCTTCAGGGGGCGAAGTGCAGTCAGCGGCTTCAGGAGGCACACACGGTGTTTACTGCTCTGTAAGGCGCTCGTTAAGTTAGTAAGTCAGCGGAACTCCTGGTGGGTCTTCACATAAAGCAGCAACAACTGTCGAAAAATAGTCTTCAGCTTTAGGGTTGGTGTTCACTAAAGTACACCAAATCTTGAGTCTTGACTGTTCCTCAAAGGCTTCACTTGACGAGGACCATATGGACCTTGTAGAGTAACATGGCTTCGATGCTACAATTCACTTAGCTTGTTAGAAGGTGCGCCAAGGTGTAGTTTTAAGAAGATATCATCAAGGTTAGCAAGATTATGCTCTAGGGTTAGACCAATTAATATGGCTTCATCTCCACGTAGAGATGCAATCAATCTTGAAGGCACTGGCTTCTGCTTCCTTGGCGTCGCATGGTGTCTTGGGTTGAATGGCGCACTAAGTTGGGGATTCCAAGAAAACAGGGTTGGATCTAGTTGTTACCCAAGTTAGAGTTAGGGTTCTCCGTTAGGTTTTCAAACTAACAGTTAGAATTTCAACCAGAATGTTGACCTGATGCGAGGAAAACAACTTAGGGAGGGTTACCTAGAGAGGGTTACCACACAAAAAGGGTTTTTCAAGCCGAAAGGCTAAAACAAGCATACACACAACAAGCAATCACAAGCACTCAAGCAACAGTTTTAGAAAACCACAAGCAATCATGAAAACCACACGAGGTACTTTAAGTACACAGGGATGCATAATACGCGGGGGTAGCTCAATCGAGGAAATTGAGTTTGTCCTATCCATCCTATAGGCTTGGGTGGGATAGAGATGTACACATCTTCATCTGATGATATCGACGTCAACATGGATCCTCGGAGCCGGTGATGGTGAAGCAGGCCTGAGGTCGAGTCGTTGATGTTGAGGCGGAGGCGAAAGCTTCGTAGAACTTCTGGTCTCAACATCCCAGGGACGTGATGTGCTCAGAGGGGTGACTATTGAGGCACTCCCAAAGTCGAGAACTTCTTGTGGCTGGCCTAAAAATTACTAGTCAAAAATTGAGGACTTGATCCTTGACGACTGCAAAAGTGCAAGTCCATGGAGGAACAAGGTCAGCTCCTTGATAGACTTTGGTGGCAACCAAAGACATGATCTTATTATCCATATACGCGTACTGCTAAGTCGGCATCCAATCTTCAAGAACAGCAGTTGGAGATACTTGAGACTTCCAAAAGGGTTGATCCATCTTCGTCCCCGAGTCTCCGAGTCTGAGTTTGGGACATCGTCCAATATGTTGATTTGGAAGAGGATGAGATAGTAGAATCAGAAATTTTCAAAGTCTTTCGAAATCAGAGAGCGAGGTAAGAATGAGAAGTTTAGAAGGGATAAGAAAATTTAGAAGCTATTCTTACATCTACTAAAGAAGAAATTTGTTTTGTAAATAATTTTTCCCAAGGTACTTGTTTCCTAACTAACGTCCAGGCTAACTAGGCTCTCCTACAGTCAGGATGGCTCTGATACCAGCTATGTGGGGCCCCGGACTTACCAGTCCAAGACTCCTGTTATGTAATCAATTTTACGATCCCAAGATCATTCCATCGTGAACACATAACCGAACTGATACCAGATTACATCATCCATTACTGTACCGAATTTAAAGTCTTATGGAAACCTTACATCATAAGCCATAGTGGCAGTAGTTTAGCAAACAGCAGCGGAAACAACTTGACACCAAAAGCAGTAGAAGCCCAAGTCACATCTTAACCCTACAGGCAACTGACTCGGAGAGCGTCCTAGTTCGCGTCTTCATCGGCGTACTCTTCTTCTTCGTAGTACTCCTCTTCATAGTCTGACCAAGTAAATAGCGAGGACAACAATGCCAATGAGTACGTTTGAACGTACTCGCAAACCACCTTAGAGAGAAATAAAGGTCATGCAATTTTTGGCAGTAGCAAGGAACAAACACTAATCTATGGTTACGAGGAGTGAGAGATGGATTCTCTCGAGAATATGACATCTCTATATCTTTTTGAAAAAACTATTTGTAAATATTTTTCCTTTGAAGACTAATAGGTAAGGATGACCCATTTTCATTTCCGGCCATCAGGATGACCAAAACAACTCGTACAACTTTCCACCGCACCTCTCAGGTACATTTCCAAACCCTTTTTGAAAACACTTTCATAAACCAACACTTTATTTATTGCCAAGCAACAGCTTTTCCCACGTCCATAACCGCGGACATGGCTATTCGAATAGTTTTACACTCTGCACAGGTTGTACACTTTCCCCACCACTATCCGGGAATCTATCATGTGGGTATCCTCCCTGCATATCACCCATGCCACGACAAACTCCCGAACATAACCTTTCGCCCAGATCCCCTGGTGTGGGTCCTTCCCTGTGGGCTTACACCTTCCCGGCACTCTGGCAGCACACCTCCACCCTTGAGCGTGTCCCCAAGACCACGTCGAAAGACCCACAGTATCGTCCGGCCGTATGCAACTACGGTGTATTGCCTCCTCCCACGAGAACAACCCAGCTTCACGGGCCATACTAGATGCACCCTCATAGCAGTTATGAGGTGTCCCGCACCAAGTTCAATAGACTACGGGTTAAGCCCTGTGCCCATGTTGGGGTAGTGTGGTTGCACTGGCTAGGTTCGGTTAGGTACTCGGTCACCAAAGTTTTTCGAAAACACTTGTTCCTCCTCTTTCATTCAGCACCATCTTTCTCAAAACCTTTTATAAACTTCTCACTTTGGCAGGGTTGCACCATTCCAAGGTTTTCAAAGAACTCAGTTTCTTTGAAACCATTTCCAAAACTCATTTTCCAAGGGGTTCCCAACCTATAGTCCACTTTTCTTTGAAAAGGGGCGACAATGAAGATAAGGTGTTAAGCACCATATCACTAAAGGGATAGTCCAGTAGGTATCAACGATGGCAGCACCCGTAACGGTGGAATATTTAAACTTCGAGTGGAAGATCCACTCACATAAATAAAGAAAAGACATACAATTTATAAAACTTCTAGTAATGCAAGAGTAAGACAAATAGGACTAGGTATGCATCAAGAGGTGGCTTGCCTTGATCAGCAAAGTGTCCCTGGCCTTCTTCTTCAAATCCTCCAAACTGTCCTCCTTCCTCGTTTCCGGTGGCATTCGAATCTAGCGTTGCGAAATAAAAAGAGATACATAACAACACGAAATCAACAAGCCATACCAGAACATTTCACACAAAAATTTAGAAAAATCACATAGAGTACAACTTTACATTATGAAGCTACAGAAATTGGATTCACTAATTTAGGGTTTTTAAAACAATAGATAATTTTTTTATATAAATAAATGACCTAAATCTTTCAGTTGCTCACAAAAATGCATGCAGCATATCTGCTGGAAGCTATTAACATGTAGAACTCACATGCACTGGAATCATACACAAATAAGTTTCTAATTATTTTTAAACATTTAAGCAAGGCATGAACTAGGGTAACCCAATTTCAAGGCACACAGGTATCAGAGCATCTCAAACCAAAACCAACCACACCACTGGATAGGTACTAACAAATGTGAACTACCAAAATTGGTTTGACATTTTTATGAGTTATAAAATAATTTACAAAATTAATATACTAAAAAGGTACCCTGCTTTGCTTGTAAATTTCTCAAAAATAAAATTACACTCACTAAAATATTTCCCTTGACATAGATGTAGCCTAACATGATACCTACCAGTAGCACTTGGATTTGCTTCCAAACTCCTTTTATTTTTCAAGTTAAAAAATTAGTGAATAGCTCACTGGACAAAATTTGTTTTGCTAATCAAACAATATCCAAGAAAGTCCTGCACGTGAGACCTATGCCAAATTAAAAATATTGATTTCTACTTCTCAGCATAATTTGATTCACTCAAAAATACTTCACACAACTCTCACAATTAATAAAATACTAAAACAGACACATTTCTGAAGTGTATTTATACTCACAAATCTATATGAGCAAACAACATGCAAGCAATGTTTTGTGATCTATAATTTCATCAGGAGCATCCAGAATTTTGAATCACAAAATTTGGAAACTTGAGGAATTTTCTAAATTTCAAAACCTACAGTATTCTTTGCTGGCAGATTTATCCCATATTTAAACGAAAAAAAGGAAATGGGCCGGGGTGGCTACGCAGCCCAGATCCAACCCAGATCTTGTCGGGCGCGCGGGAGAAATAGCTTTCAAACGGTCTGGGCGAGGCCCGCCGGTCAGGCGCTACAGCGATCGACTGGGTACGCGGCTGTTCGATCTAGTGGAGATCCATGTCCGAGGGTTGTCGTCTTCCCCTGTGCCAGGAAAAGAATGGGCAAACCCTAGCGCGGTCGAGAGGGCACGGTGGCTCACCTAGGTAGCTCATTAGGAGAAGGCGATGCAACGAGGTGATGCGGCGCTCCATGGCGAGCTCAACCATGGGCGAAAACGACGGTCTTGGCTCGGGGAAGGTCACTCGCGCATCAACGTCGAAGACAATCACGTCGGAGGTTTGATAGGGTCGGCACCTGGGACCACTGTGAACAGAGAGAAGAGGTCGAGGACGAAGCGGCGGCTCGGAGAAGTGAAAGTTAACCTCCAGCTCGTGCATGCAACGTCTCTGGTGGCCGCGCGAGCGATGGAGGCCGATCTGTGATGAGACAGCGGCGAAGACATCAGGGATCCCTAGAACACAAGGTAAGGGGGCGTTAGAAATATCTCTCAGAGGCACTTCCCAGGGGCAAAGAGGTAGGGCGAAAGCTGGACGGGGCGGTGTCAACCAAAATCGAGCCGTGGTGGAGTCGATGACGGGCTCGTGCAGCAGATGTGGAGACGGGCTCTCTCCTCCCGTGAGGGGTTGTTGGATTGCTAGCAAAGGCTGGTGGCGAGAGGGAAAGGGGTGGGGTGGTCCGAGGCCTTAAAAACGAACTCGCGGTGACCACGTTGCTCCGGGTGCATGCGTAGAGATGGAAGAGGGCGGCGGGCAGAGATATGCCGCGGGAGGTGGTGTAGGAATGTTTGCTCGCACTGTACAACATTTTGGAGCAGAGTGGGCGTCCTAGGGTGCGGAGAATCCAGTCAACAGGGAGGGAGAGGCGTGTCTGCCAACTGCTCGAGGAAATGACAGGGACAAGGCATGGTCGGGCACATCCACAGCAGGTCGGGCAAATGGTCCTCCACGCGTGGGCGAGGTGGTGGAGTGCTTCTCGACAACGGTGTGGTGTTTTTCGTCACCGAAGGGGGGCGTGGGGTTCCTTTCATGGGCGTTCCCGCGGGCGGCGTGCACGGCAGCGATTGGGGTTGGTGTGCTCGTGACGGAGAGGCGGGGCAACGGGGACAGTGTCAGGCAGTAAGAGGAAGGTCCTGGGCACGGCTTCGACTAGTGACTAGTCGTGCAAGGCAGAGAGGGAGAGAGACGCGGGAGATGGTTGTGTCCATCGACGTCGGTCTCCAAGGAAAATTGAGGAAGGGGAGTGGATCCAAAGCTTGCTACAGTGAGATGTCATGGGTGCAGGACTTGCAGAAGGGGGGAGCAGGGTGCAGCGCAGACCATTGGCTGGACAAGATACAAGAGATGGGGGGGCAAAGATTTCCTCACATCCATGGTTGCCCTATTCATGGCTTGGCCAGCCTTCTCCCAAGTCCTCACCCTTAAGCAAGCAATTAGGCCAAGGTTTAGGAGGAGATCAACCCTGATGGTTTGTTGTTGATTTGAATGGCCAATGAGAGGGTTTGAGAGGGATCAAGGTTAGAATATAGTGAGGTGGAGGGGATGTGGCACTCACACATGCCATTGCATGGCATGGCCAGCCAAGCTCACTTTCTCATGCCTAGATATGGCAAGGTCTTTCCAAAAAGGACAATGTAGATGAGCTAGAGGATGGGGAGGATGAGGACAAGTCACAAGTTTTGATTTGAGAAAAGCTTACAAGAGTTTTAAAGAAAAACAAATGGAAATGGATGATCAATTGACCATCAAGAAGATCATGGCTAGGAAGATGAGGTGGTGATGTTCAAGTAGATCAGAGGGGTACATTTGAGGTGCAAGGGTTGCCATTTAAATTTGAATTCATTTGAAAGGTATTTGTATCACCTCAATTATCTATGGACAATTGGAAATGAATTCAATTGAAAAGGATTTTGAAAGAAGGTTGAGGGAAGCTAGGTAGAACATAGGATTTTCAAAATGCTCCACTCATTTTATTAAGCAAGGTAAATTTTTTTTCAAATTTAAAATAAGCAAGAAAAGGTATAAGTACCATAAACATGTATTTTGCCAAGAAGAAAAATAAAACAAATAAAATAATAAAAAATATTTTTGGGTGGAGATAAGGTGATATAAAATACCACTCACATTTCCTATTTTATTTGAGAAAATAAAAGGAAGTGCTTTGATAAAACTAGAAATAGTTTTGTGGTCAAAATAGAGGAGAAGTAAATCAGGGTTTTGGGAATTTTGGAAAAGAAATAGAAATAACTTGATTTGGGAAATAATAATTTTGGGAAAGTATTCTCTCAAGGGTAGATGATTAATACAAAATGTAGCACGCATTCCACCCTTGGTTTTGTGAAGATTAAACTTGAATTTAAGGAAAACAAAAGAGTAGAGTGGGAGAAGGGATCTAAAGGTAAAACATTAGGTAGGGTATAAGATCAAGTTGAATAAATAGGTTGCCAAGATACCATGGGACATGCAAGACGTGGAAGTTGTAGAGGGATTTGTATAGATGAGATTCATGCCTTGAGTTCACCTATAACAGGTGTGAGGGCTTAGGAAACAACTGCCAAAGTTTGAATATTTTAACCCTGCCAAAACAGTTTATTGACTTGGCCTCAACACCACCAAGGAAATGTGGGTAGATGAGTGATCTGATCCAAAGAATCGTTAGGGTTGGGAAGTGCACAAGACAAGGTAGTTCAAGGGCCCAGTGCATTGCATCAGATGATAAAGGATGAATAAAGCTAGAGGCTCCAAAATTGAATGTGATAACAGTTTTAGGACTTAGTCAAAATTTGGGGTTGTTTTCTAGGGTACTTGGCTAGGGTATAAGAGAACGATGTATTAAGAAGTATATAATCCCCCCCCATGAACCAAGAATAGGTTGTGGCAAAATACACCACAAGGAATAATCTCAAGGTAGTTGGTGAGTTGATAGTTGGTTTTACCCTAAGAAGGGTTTTATTTTGAGATAGCACAAGACAAACTTCTAACAAGCAGATCAAGCTAATTCATCTTAACAAACATATCAAGGCAATTCATCTTACTAAACCATTTAGAAAAAGTTTTTGTTGCCCTGATTTTTGCACATTGGACACATAAACAAGGTTGCAAAAGTTGGGGTGTTACACTAAGGAATTCAATAGGCGCAAACAAATGAAGAAGCTTACGACTCGAACACAAATCATCTTCGTTGGTGAAGATACTCGATGGCCTCTTGGGTGGTTGAATAGTCGACGCTTCGAGAGCTGCACCAACAAAAGGAATACGATCAGCATCATCGTCGTTTTGGCCGCTAGGACTCGAATCCGATGTATCAGCTAATTCGTCAACGGCTGCCCCCCCCCCCCGGCGCTTGACAATAAAGGTCCCGAAATCATCATTTCTTCTTCCTCTTCTTCTTATTTCTCTTCTTCTTCGGTGGCCTCGCTATCATCGGCCACCTCGACGGTCTCTTCGGCGTCTCCTGCTACTTCGTCATCCCTCGGCTCGTCTCCAGTTTTGGGTGTAGGGGGATAACACCTTGGAACAAGCGAGGCCTGACAAATCAAAGAAAGAACAAAGTCAAAACAAAATTTCTGTTGCAAAAATCATATCGAGTGCGAAAACGTCAAGACAATGCAAAATAACCTCTGCCGGAAGATGACGAAACTCGTATGGATCTTGGAGGGTTAACAAAGAAATGGTATCCTCTTGGCTGAAGTGCGTCAAGCGTCTGACTTCATCCAGGAGCTCCTTTTCCGAAAGTTCCGTGGCATTGATTTGGGTCACATCCTTGGCACCGATGTACAACCACATCTGATGAGCCCTGGACATCACCGGTTGGATGCGGCGCATCATGAACAAAGCAGCAACTTCGGTACTAGACATTGTTTGGCCGCCAGCATTTTCAGCTCCGAGACCTTCTCATATAACTTGTCGGCTACTTCCTTTTCTTCGGCAGTCAAGATATTCTGCCAAGATATCTTCGGCGTTGCCTCCGAAACATCTTCAAAATCTGGCAGATCGGAGCGGTGACCCAAGGCCGGTCGATCCCTAAGGTAGAACCACTTCAACCTCCAGCCCTGGACGGATTCTCTCATCGGGAAGTTGAAGTAGTTAACTTCCTTCCGAATGATGAAGCCAACCCCTCCTACAACATAAGTTTCGCTGCCCCCACTGTGGCGCCCTAGTGAGGGTCTATACCAAGGATGGCCTCGCAATCAGTGATGAAAATTGCAAGGTGCAAGATGGAGTTTGCGATCAGCTTCCAGAGCTGGATGCCATAAGAGAACAGGAGACAGCGAAGAAATTCATGGGATGGAAGGGACAATCCACAGAACAGGAACGTAGAAAACATGACGATGAATCTGGCGGGAGGATTGAGTCAAGAGTGTGAACCTGGAAACTGGATGTCTCTCTCGTTGATGGAGATAAATCCTAGGCTCCTCATCTTCTTTTCCTCGCGCTTGGTGATGGTAGACTCCGTCCAATCACATTGGGGATCTTTGGCGGCGGCGGCGGACTTTTGTGCGGCACCGGTCGCCTTCGGACCGGCTGCGCTCGTGGTGGCGCTTGAGGACGCGGTGACCTTCTTCTTGCCCATGGCGCTCGAGAGCTCTTATTCGAGTTTTGGAAGCTTGGGTGCAGCAGCAACGATGAGCAGAGAGCAAGCAAGAAGATGAGCAATGGAGCAGGGGTGAGGCGATTTAACCTTTACTTCTTTTTATAAAGAAAAGTTACTCAGGATTTGGGTTGTCAGATTGGCACTGATAAAAATGGACGGAGATCTAACTCCACATGTGTTGCAAAAGGAGAGAAACCGGCGGCCCACTACCTCCACTACGCACGAGGATCAAGGAAATGCCTCGGTCAACATGCCAGGTCCGGTCATTTCCTAACTAACGGAACAGACCAAGGGTGGGCCCACTAGGTCATTTCCCGTCAAGTACGCCGCGGCGGTTGCTACGACGCTGGTGACGTCATCAAAATCGTCGACTCCTCCGGAATGGAGCACCCGACTATTCTTGGAACTTGAAAGAAACTAAAACATTCGACTCAGCAACTTATAGCCTATACATGACTACTTCATAGTCATCGAAAGGCTCGGGGGCTACTCCCATCGGGAGCGCTGGTCGCGCACCCGATAAAAAAATATGAAGGCTTCGCTGATAAAAAAGAAAGAACGAACCCGAAGGTTCTAACAATCCAGGTTCGTGCCCGGGGACTCGAATCTGTGTAGGGTGAAGTTGTTTTGCTCCGGCAGTTAACAAATTTCGATTTATCGAGTAAATATGGGCTTGTTACTTCATCCCTTATGTACAGTCAATTCTTCGGCTTACTTCGAGCTAATATTATTTGACGACCCGATAGATTTAAAAGCGTCGGACGATGAAAAGGATTCGAAAGCTTCGACATCAACATCATGTTCTTTGAGTAGTACAACTTGATTCTACGTACGGTTGCAAACACCCGCCCATAGACTCGGGGGGCTACTCCCATCGGGAGCGCTGGTCGCGCACCCGATAGAGAAAAACATCGACATCCTCATCAATTTCTTCGAGTGGTACAATTTGAGTCTACAGGCGGCTACAAGCACCTGCTCATAGACTCGGGGGCTACTCCCATCTGGAGCGTGGGTCACACACCAGATAAACGATAAACTTCGACTCTACATCAAGCACAAGATTCAGCACTCTTCGGATGATCAAGACATTCGGATGATGGCAGCTTTAGTCCCTGCCTGAAGCTTTGCTTCGGCCAGTCACTCGGGGGCTACTGATGTGAGCATTACCCTTCGGGTACCCGACATTAGCCTACCTCCTCCGACCCAACAGGGGGCCCCACGATGATCACTGCAGCCCATGATGGTCCAATACATTGGTTGCAGCGGTGGAAATATGGAAGGAGGTGGATTCTTGACGGACAAGGCAAGGAGACGTACAGGTTAAAAAGGACCATCATGGGCTGCAGTGATCTTCCATATTTCCACCATCATGGTCCAATACATCGGCTGCCCCATTCTAACCTTTTTACGCCAATAATCAAGATCAGAAAAGCAGGAGTAAGGGCTTTACCTCAACGAGGGCCCCGAACCTGGGTAAATCTCACCTTCTGTTCGTTTGGTATCCGATGTCTCGTGCTAACCTGCAGGATTCCATCAACCCTAAGCCCCTCATGGTTGACATATTCCCACTTTCTTTTTAGTTAACATAACTGCAATTGCTTTTAATATAATCTTGTGTTGAGACTACATATATTTATAAATAGCCATTTATGTTTCACATACGGAGGGCAAAACTGTCAACACCCGGGTTTTTAAGTCCAGATGCCTATTATGCCATACATCGAAATCCCAGGAATATTGTTGTTGCGAGACATAACAGTTGATATCATAAGTCATCATTCATTACAAACCATAGTCGTCTTACAAGTAGAGATCACATGATCCCATTTTACACAAATAGTTGATCTAGGGATCAACGAACACAATACATAGCGGAAGCGTAGTAGTGGTGGACTATCAAATCCACAGGCCAACGCTTGACGTCAGAAGATTCCTAGTTGTTGTAGACGTCCTGCTGGCCGTCATCTTGGTACTGCTGTTCTTCTTCATCGTCTGGCCATTCGAATAGCCAGGGACACAGCCGTGAGTACTTTAAAGTACTCGCAAACTAATATTATTGTAAGTACTAACAGTTTTAGTAATGGTGTGCTAAGCTCTAGGTCTATTTGCATAAAGCCAATTTTTGGTTCACCAGTATTTAATAAAAGACTCTTCATCTGCTAACCTATCTCAAGTGGGAACATTAGTGTCATTCCCACAACTCAGTTGTAATTCAAAACCAAGTCACCTTTCAAATCATCATTTCTTTCTGAGAAAAACAACTGACAACGGAACAGTATGGCCTTTCCAATCGTCCGTAACCGTGGACACGGCTATTCGAATAGATTTACACTCTGCAGAGGTTGTACTCTTGTGCCACAACATTTGATTACATCCGTCAGGGATAACCCTGAATAATCGTAACTCAGTACGCGGATCATCAACCATAACCTTTCACTTACATACCCTAGTATAGGCACCTCTCCCCATGAGCTTGGCCTCCCAGTGAAGACAACCGTCAGCCTGGGAACTGCACAGGGCTTGGGCCGGACATTCACCTCATTTCACATCATTTCCCTTTTTAACGGAGGCAGCCTCGGCATAAACCCTATGATGCTTGTTCAGAGGGAACCCATACTAAAATACATAAACTTCCAGTTACGCCCTACCCATGATCATGTATTGTGGGGGTACTCAAAAATTGGAATGGTATCGCATCCGAACCCAACCATCAGTTTTTGTCAAAATCCTCCTTGTTATCCAGTGGTCATATTCACCTTCAAAACTTTTCAATAGAATGAATCATCATTCCAAGGTTTTCAAACTCATTTGATTCACAAGTTCCCATCTAGAGTAGTCAATTTTAGTTTAGCACTAGCAACTAGTCATAAGGGTGCTATCTAGCTTAACAAGCTTTTTAGGCTAAGTTTGATACTCTTGTACTATTCTATACTTAGACCAAAGTTAACTATAAAAGTAAGCTTAAATAAATCAAAGTAAAAGCTTTCAAGGATAAAACTTGGGATTCATCATGAGCATAAAGTGATGGGTAAGGGTGCCTTGCTCTGGTAGAGCTTTGCACGGGTGCAAGAATAGTAGCTTGCCTTGGTTGGTGTACTGATCAAAGTGGTCTTCTTCTTCCTGGCAGTAGACCTCCTCCTCCGGGTACTCCTCTGTACTAGCGTCTAAAAATGGATACGAGGTAGCGATCACCAAACAAGCTTAAGAGCTAGACTAAGCACACAAATGGGTTCACACTAGCTAATCTATCACCACATTGCTAACATGTTGGTTGACTTTGTTTTCTTCTTAAGAAAAAATAATTTCCTCTCATTGAATATTGTTAAGATTTAATCTCCTCAAATAAATAATGTATGAACCCATGTTGACCCAGGGTCAACAATTCATCATTATCATTTGGGAAAAGGATTTAAATGAGGTAAAGTACCTCATGCCATTTTATCACTACCATATTCATAATTTAATATCACCAAATAATTCAACATGAGAGTTGGTAGACCATGGTCAATACCTCATATTGAATTACTTGGGACAAGATTTAAATGAGAGCAAGCCTCTCATATGATTTACCAATAGTTTTGGACAATATCATTTGACTAGAAATAGCCATAAAGCCTTTTGTTTAAACTAGGCCATGATCACACAAAGTAACCATGCCATATTTTTACATAAACAAATAGAGTATAAGAAATGTGATTTTTGAGAGTTGGAATCAACTCAAAAGCAATTTTGGTTGATTTTTAATAAGTGTTTGAAGTTGAAAGAGTCCCTGCCTTGTTATTTTTGTCACATTAATTCTACAAAGAATTTTAAGGAGAGACCAGTGGGGTTGGATAGAGCTTTTCACAAGCTTTCCAAAAATATAAAATTCACCAAATTTCGTTCAGCCGATTTTCTGGAATTAAATTTTGAAGTTGGAGCCAGGATTGAATTTGATTTTAAACTGAAATTCGAAATTCAAATTTTTGGGCCCGCGCGGGAAAAATAACGGGCCGCAGAGAAAAAAAAGAAACTGGGCCGGCCCACTTCACATCCAGCGTGAGCAGGCCGCCTGACGGATGGGCTCCACCGGTCAGCCTCTGCTTTCAACGCGAATCGGTACGGGGGCTGTGAGACGTTGGATTAGAGGTGGATCGAACGGCTCTCGTTCGTCGTCGTCGCCGGCGAGAGGAGCTCACTGGCGCGGCGAGGCTAGGGGGTCGGAGGGCTCACCGTGGCTCCAGCAAGGGTTGGCAGTGTGCGCGGGGACGTTGTCGACGACGGCGAACCTCCTGGTACAGGCGGCGCTTCCTGGGACGGCTCCAATCGACGGCGAGCTTCCGCGGCGGTCACGGGCTCCGGTGGTGAAATTGGGCGGCGCTGGTAGCTAATCGAAGAGAGGAGGTGGTTGAGGAGAGTGAGAAGGAGGAGGGGAGCGAGCTGGTGTGAAAAAATGAACGAGGGGAGGCCTCCTTTTATAATGGCGGAAGGGGGCAGGGTGCTGCGGCTCGGTCGACCATGGCGCCGTGGCTGCAGCGAGCTAGCAAGCTAGGCAAGGGCGCGGCGTTGTTCCTCGTGTCCAGGCGGTCCTCTTGGCGTCGACGGTGCGGTTGGGCGGTGCCAAATTTGGTCGGGCGGTCGCGGGGTACTGCGCGGCCGTGGCGGAGGGTTTGGTCGTCTCCGGCGACGGCGGGCACGGGTCGGTGTCGAGCGAGTGTCTGGCGGAGTCGCGGTGTCACGGTGGTGCTCAACGTGCAGAGAGGGGGGCCAGGGGTTGCGCGAGGTGGCGAGGCGACTCGTGGCCAGTGGGTGCCCGTGGGCATGCCCACGACGTCGTCGACATGGTCTGGGCGCCACGGGCGCGCTCGTGTCTGGGGCCTGCAGGGCATTTCTTCGACCAGGGCTAGGGCAGGCATGCTCAGTAGAGTGAGGTGGAGTGATTTGGCAAGGTGGGCAGGGCTGGAGAGGAATGGAGTGAGCTAGGGCATGGTGACATGGGAGAGGTGGCCGGCATGGCATGGCATTGCCATGTCTTGTCCTCCCCTAGGGTTGCAATCCTGGGGTTAGGGCTAGAGGGGACTAGGGGACAAGCAGGGCACAAGTGGTAACCAGAATTGGGCTAGGCACTATTCAAAATAGTGCATTTGGATTTCATCTGATTTTTGCCCACCACCTGCTAGACACAATGGCCGCAAGAAAGAAATTTTCAAAATTTTGGATGAAATTTGGTGGGGTTGAATTGGATCACAAATGGCACACAATGGTGGTGGTGGGGTGAAAAATTGAAGTGGTTTGTGAAAATCCAAAAAGTGGATGATCTTGTTGCTGATTTGATGTCCCTACTTTGCTTGATGAGAATAAGAATTTGAGAATGGTTTTGGAAGGTTGGTCTTCACCATTTGGTTCACCTTGATGTTGTCTTGGATGAGGTGCAAAGAGTTAGAATTGTTTGGTTTGAAAATCTCTTAAAGGAGAGGCTCAAAGTGGGCATCATGGTAAAAAAAATCAGAAATGACCATCATTTCATGTGAGCTCAATTTGATTTCAAATTTGATTTGATTTGAGTTTCTTTGATTCCAAACTTGTTTATAAGTGTTTAGTAACCTTCTCCAACTAATGGCACAAGCCAAATTGGTCTAGGTTGAGGATTTCAAAAATGGCCTAAACCATATGTGAGGGTTTTGGGATTTTTCTATTTTATTTCTTTTCTTCCTTTTTGATTTGTTTGGTGATCCTCCAAGGATCAAGTTAGGGTTTTTGAGAATAGCACATAAGCACACAAGAAAACATCATGGCATTCACCAAAATTGAGTAAGAGCACTATGCATAGCACATGTGTGAATAAAAGTTTTTGTTGGTTCTAAAATTTGAGTATTTGAAATTCTTCTTCTTCATTGATTTGAAAATTTTGGGATGTTACAAACCCTTCCCCCTTACAAAAGATCTCGTCCCGAGATCGTAAAGAAAACTAGGTACTAAAGAGATCTGGGTATTCCTTCTTCATGTAGTCTTCTCGCTCCCACGTGGCTTCGTCTTCGGTATGGTTGCTCCATTGAATCTTCAGGAACTTGATACTCCTGGTGCGAGTGGTTCTGAAAGCCTCTTCTAGGATGCGAATAGGCACTTCAAGATACGTCAAGTCCTTGTTGATATCTATCGATCTGTGATCAATATTCTTTAAAACCTCGGTCTTCTCGGGTACTTCTAGACACTTCCGAAGTAATGAGATGTGAAACACGTCGTGCACCGCCGACATTTCTTCCGGCAGTTCCAATTGATAAGATACTTCTCCTCGGCGACTCAGAACCTTGAAGGGTCCGACATATCGGGGTGCAAGCTTTCCTCTGAGCTGGAATCTTTGCATTCCTTTAAGGGGGGATACTTTAAGATATACGAAATCTCCGATCTCGAAGGTCATCTCTCGGCATCTCTTGTCGGCGTAACTCTTCTGTCTTGACTGAGTAGTCTTGAGGTATTCGCGGATCTTGTGCACCTTTTCTTCGGCTTCTCGAGGAACATCTGGTCCAAAGACTTGGCTCTCTCCGACTTCTGACCAATTCAGAGGGGTACGGCACTTCCTTCCGTACAGGGCTTCAAAGGGGGCCATTTGTAGGCTGGCTTGGTAGCTGTTGTTGTATGAGAATTCTGCGTAAGGCAGGCAGTCTTCCCACTTAGATCCATACTCTAGCACACAGGCTCTCATCATATCCTCAAGTATCTGGTTGACTCTTTCAGTCTGTCCGTCAGTCTGCGGGTGGTATGCTGTGCTGAAGTTCAGCCGGGTTCCTAGTCCTTCATGCACTTTCTGCCAGAATCTTGAGGTGAATTGGGATCCTCTATGTGACACAATTGACTTCGGGGTTCCGTGCAGGGCGACTATTCTGGATATGTATAACTCAGCTAGCTTTGGGCCTTGGTATGTGGTCTTGACCGGGATGAAATGGGCTACCTTAGTTAATCTATCGACCACTACCCAAATATAATCATTTCCTTTGCTGGATTTGGGCAAACCAGTGATAAAATCCATTCCTACTGAGTCCCACTTCCATTCTGGAATCTGCAGTGGCTGCAGCAATCCTGCAGGTCGCTGATGTTCTGCCTTGACTCTCTGACAGATGTCACACTTGGCGATGTAGCTTCCAATTTCTCTCTTCATTCCATGCCACCAGAATTGTTCCTTCAAATCTTGATACATCTTGGTTCCTCCGGGATGAATGGAGTAAAGGGTGTCATGGGCTTCTTTCAGGATGACTTGCTTCAACTCTGAATCTGATGGCACACACAGGCGTCCGTTGTACCAAAGAACTCCTTCTTCATCTTCGGTGAATCCAGGTGCTTTTCCTGCAGCTATTTGGCTCTTGATTCCGTCGATGCTAGCAGTTCCTTTCTGGGATTCTTTGATCTGGCAAATCAGGGTAGGCTAAAGCTCTATGCTGGCTAGGAATCCTTCACTAACTAGTTCCAGTCTAAACTGCTCAAATTCCGGATACAGGCTAGGTTGCTCTTCTGCGATCATGGAGTTCAATTGACACGGCAGTCTACTCAGGGCATCCGCTACCACATTGGCCTTGCCGGGGTGGTAGTGAATTTCCATATCATAATCCTTGATTAACTCTATCCATCTCCTCTGCCTCATATTCAGCTCTTTCTGGGTGAAAATGTACTTCAGGCTCTTGTGATCCGAATAGATCTCGCATCGATTACCCATGAGATAATGACGCCAAACTTTCAGGGCTAATACTACAACTGCAAGCTCTAGGTCATGGGTTGGGTAATTCTGCTCATGTTGCTTCAGTTGTCTTGACAGATATGATATCACTTTGCCTTCTTGCATCAGCACACATCCAAGACCAATCTTGGAGGCGTCACAGTAGACATCAAATGGCTTGGTGATATCGGGCATGATCAAAATTGGGGCTATGGTGAGTCTGCTCTTGAGCTGCTGGAAACTTTCTTCGCATTTATCAGTCCATTCAAACTTCTTGTCCTTCTTCAACAGTTGAGTCATTGGCCTGGCTATGCTTGAAAATCCTTAAACAAATCTGCGGTAATATCCCGCTAATCCAAGAAATGCGCGGACCTCGGTCTGAGTGGTTGGGGCTTTCCATTCTGTGACGGTCTTGATCTTGGCGGGATCTACAGCAATTCCTCCTGCAGACAAGATATGTCCTAGGAATCCTACTTCCTTCAACCAAAACTCACATTTGCTGAACTTGGCATACAACTTGTGCTGTCTAAGGGTTTCTAAGATAGTCTCCAAATGTTGCTCGTGTTCTTCTTCGGATTTGGAGTAGATTAGGATGTCGTCGATGAATACAACGACAAACTTATCTAAAAAGTTCATGAAGATCTTATTCATGTGGTTCATGAAATAAGCTGGGGCATTGGTTAATCCAAACAACATGACATTGTACTCATACAATCCATATCTGGTGGTAAAGGCAGTCTTGGGGATATCCGTTGCACGAATCTTCAATTGATGGTAACCAGTCCTAAGATCAATCTTAGAGAACACTCTGGCACCGGTCAGCTGATCAAACAGGTCTTCTATCTTGGGTAAGGGGTACTTATTCTTGATGGTGACATCATTAAGCTTACGGTAATCCGTACATAAACGAGTGGCACCGTCCTTCTTATCCACAAATAAAACTGGTGATCTCCAGGGTGAGGCACTGGGTTGTATCAAACCTTTGGCTAACATATCATCCAGTTGCTTCTTCAGCTCCACTAGTTCTGTTGGGTTCATACTATAGGCTCTCTGGGCGATAGGTCCGGTTCCAGGGATTAACTCAATGATAAACTCGATATCCCGATCTGGGGGCATACCGGGTAGATCATCAGGAAACACATCAGGGTATCGACAGACGACCCTGATCTGATCCAACGTTGGCCTGGCTAAACTCTGGTTGCAGGTAAACTTTCTGGGCAGCCTTTCAGATACGTGTTCTACTAACACGCCGGTGTTACTAGTCATAGTGATAGCTTTCTTGGCACAGTCAATCAATCCATGGTGTTTTGACATCCAATCCATACCCAGTACTACTTCCAAACCTTTTGTTCCCAGTACAATCAAATTTGCATAAAACTCTACTTCATGTATTCTGATAGGCACATCTTTGCAAATTTTTCTAGCTTTGGTTGTTGAACCAGGTATTTGAACTATCATGACATGCTTCAAACTGATGGGTTGAATTTTACTAGTGCATGCAAAATCTTCAGTGACAAATGAATGCGATGCTCCAGAATCAAACAACACTCTTGCAGGTACTGAGTTAACAGAGAACATACCCAGTACAACATCTGGGGCTTCCTGGGCTTCTTCAGCATTCAGGTGGAAGAGACGGCCGTTGCGGTTGTTGGGGTTGTTGGGGGTGAACTTTCTTCCGGTTGAGACACGGCGTTGCTGCTGAGCAGGTGCAGCGGTGTTGGGGTTGTTGTTGCTGGGGGCTCTTATTGGGGCGCGGTTGAAGTTGGTGTTGTTGTGGTTGTTGTGGCCTCCTGGCCTGGGGTGTCCTCCACTCCGGTTCTGAAAACCCGGACGTGAAGTCTGTATCTGGGGCTTGTTGTTGTTTCTTGGGGCGAATCCTCCGCTTGAGTTGGGGCGATACCTTGGGGTATTGCTGGGCCCACTCTGGTGCATCATGCGGCGTTTGCGGTTCTCATTGGCTTGATGGAGCTTTCCCTCCATCTGGATGGCGGAGTCCACCAGGGCTTCAAGGTCGGCGAAGGGAATGTTGACTAGCACAGTCTGCATCTCATCGTGCAGTCCGTTCAGAAATCTCTCCTTCCTCTTCTCTGTGGTGTCAGTCTCATCGGGGGCGTACCTTGACAGTGTGAGGAACCTGTCACGGTATTCTACCACCGACATCCTTCCTTGTTTAAGTTCCCGGAACTCATCCCTCATCTTCTTGATTAGACCCGGGGGCACGTGATACTTGCTGAACTTGAGCTTGAAATCTGCCCAAGTCATGATCTGTCCTGCATTCATGGCACGGGTGCTGGTCCACCAGGCTCGGGCTGGTCCTGCTAAGTAATGAGTGGCGAACAGGACTTGCTCTGCGGCTTCAACTCCTGCTGCCTCTAAGTTGTTCTCCATGGTCTGGAGCCAGTCATCCGCATCGAGTGGCTCTTCTGTCTTGCTAAACATAGGAGGATTGGTGTTCTGAAAGTTCTTGAGTTTTGATCCTGGGTGATCATGGTTTCCATGGCCTTGGTTATTGTTGGCAATCTGTTGCAGTGCCACAAGGTTGGCTTGTCGTTCAGCCCTTTCATTCTCTCTATCAGCCATCAAGGTCTGCAGCAGTTGCATCAGGGCATCTTGATTCGCACCGCGGGTTGGAGGGGCCATCTGGACATTGAGATAGATCATGAGATAAGAGGAAATTTTCTATGGCTCATTTTTGGGTAAGTTTGAAAATTTTAAAACTTCAAGTCTTTTGATATGAAACACAAACACACATTCATTCATTCAACAGCACATATTACAAGCTAACACATCCATGGTTTTAAGAACCATTTACTCGCGCTACGATACAAGTGACGGGATACAAACTCACACCTACTCAAGTGATCAAGTGCAACTACTCCTCATCAGCCACATCGATCGGGATGAAGTCATCTTCTCCGGCATCCATAAACTCGTAGTCCTCATCATCACTGTTCTCATCCTCTTCGAAGTCATCATCATCACTCAAGAAGGCTGCTCCTCCCTGAATGTCTTCACCATCTTCTTCCATCTCCCTCAGCTGGTCTTCTTGGGCCTTGACAGTTGCCTCCAAGAGTACTATCATTGCGCGAAGGCGCGCGATGGTAGCATCCTTCTTGGCACGCTGCTGGCGGAGTGACTTGCGGTCCTTTGCAAGCATCTTGATGGCATCAGCATGCTCAGCCAGGTGGAGGTGAGTCTGGTTGGCGTAAACGCGAGCGTTGTCCAGCTCCTTCTAGGTCTCGTGCAGCATAAAGTCAAGATGTTCCACGTGATACTTCAGCACCGGGTGTGAGGATAGTGACATGGGTCCTCCAGTGGAATCATGCCTCCCAAGGTGAGCGAAGCGAGAGTCCTGGATTGCCACCACATTCTGCCCGCACAGACGGGCAAGTGCTTCCTGAAGAGCACGAGCGAGTCCATCCAGCCAGTTGCTTTCTCTGATGGAAAAGAGGATCCTCTCAGAGGTAGGAGGCTCCATCTTGCCCCTCAGATCAGCGGTGATAACCCACTGAAGTTCCCCTCCGGGCTGGGTGTTGACTTCGACTCCGTGGAACTCTGGGTGCGGGCGTCCAAGGAACTCTGATAGGGCATCTATGTCCCTCTCAAAGATCAGGCTCCCGCCATTCCCCAGCTAGTAAAACTTGGTGTTGGTTGGCTCCATCTGAAAGTGAATTGGATAAGTAAGTTAGAGAAGTGAACAGGTGTGTCAAAATTTTATGTAGATTTATAAGGAAGAGCATGACTTATCATTTTGGAAAGAGCTCAAGGAAGAGAGTGAATAATTTTTACTAGACATAATCACTTCATTTGTTTTTTTTTTGACACTAAGTTTTCTGAACGTCCATTCTAACTAGGGTCTCCTAAGGTCAAACAATGGCTCTGATACCAACTTGTCAACACCCGGGTTTTTAAGTCCAGATGCCTATTATGCCATACATCGCAATCCCAGGAATATTGTTGTTGCGAGACATAACAGTTGATATCATAAGTCATCATTCATTACCAACCATAGTCGTCTTACAAGTAGAGATCACATGATCCCATTTTACACAAATAGTTGATCTAGGGATCAACGAACACAATACATAGCGGAAGCGTAGTAGTGGTGGACTATCAAATCCACAGGCCAACGCTTGACGTCAGAAGATTCCTAGTTGTTGTAGACGTCCTGCTGGCCGTCATCTTGGTACTACTGTTCTTCTTCATCGTCTGGCCATTCGAATAGCCGGGGACACAGCCGTGAGTACTTTAAAGTACTCGCAAACTAATATTATTGTAAGTACTAACAGTTTTAGTAATGGTGTGCTAAGCTCTAGGTCTATTTGCATAAAGCCAATTTTTGGTTCACCAGTATTTAATAAAAGACTCTTCATCTGCTAACCTATCTCAAGTGGGAACATTAGTGTCATTCCCACAACTCAGTTGTAATTCAAAACCAAGTCACCTTTCAAATCATCATTTCTTTCTGAGAAAAACAACTGACAACGGAACAGTATGGCCTTTCCAATCGTCGTAACCGTGGACACGGCTATTCGAATAGATTTACACTCTGCAGAGGTTGTACTCTTGTGCCACAACATTTGATTACATCCGTCAGGGATAACCCTGAATAATCGTAACTCAGTACGCGGATCATCAACCATAACCTTTCACTTACATACCCTAGTATAGGCACCTCTCCCCATGAGCTTGGCCTCCCAGTGAAGACAACCGTCAGCCTGGGAACTGCACAGGGCTTGGGCCGGACATTCACCTCATTTCACATCATTTCCCTTTTTAACGGAGGTAGCCTCGGCATAACCCCTATGATGCTTGTTCAGAGGGAACCCATACTAAAATACATAAACTTCCAGTTACGCCCTACCCATAATCAGGTATTGTGGGGGTACTCAAAAATTGGAATGGTATCGCATCCGAACCCAACCATCAGTTTTTGTCAAAATCCTCCTTGTTATCCAGTGGTCATATTCACCTTCAAAACTTTTCCATAGAATGAATCATCATTCCAAGGTTTTCAAACTCATTTGATTCACAAGTTCCCATCTAGAGTAGTCAATTTTAGTTTAGCACTAGCAACTAGTCATAAGGGTGCTATCTAGCTTAACAAGCTTTTTAGGCTAAGTTTGATACTCTTGTACTATTCTATACTTAGACCAAAGTTAACTATAAAAGTAAGCTTAAATAAATCAAAGTAAAAGCTTTCAAGGATAAAACTTGGGATTCATCATGAGCATAAAGTGATGGGTAAGGGTGCCTTGCTCTGGTAGAGCTTTGCACGGGTGCAAGAATAGTAGCTTGCCTTGGTTGGTGTACTGATCAAAGTGGTCTTCTTCTTCCTGGCAGTAGACCTCCTCCTCCGGGTACTCCTCTGTACTAGCGTCTAAAAATGGATACGAGGTAGCGATCACCAAACAAGCTTAAGAGCTAGACTAAGCACACAAATGGGTTCACACTAGCTAATCTATCACCACATTGCTAACATGTTGGTTGACTTTGTTTTCTTCTTAAGAAAAAATAATTTCCTCTCATTGAATATTGTTAAGATTTAATCTCCTCAAATAAATAATGTATGAACCCATGTTGACCCAGGGTCAACAATTCATCATTATCATTTGGGAAAAGGATTTAAATGAGGTAAAGTACCTCATGCCATTTTATCACTACCATATTCATAATTTAATATCACCAAATAATTCAACATGAGAGTTGGTAGACCATGGTCAATACCTCATATTGAATTACTTGGGACAAGATTTAAATGAGAGCAAGCCTCTCATATGATTTACCAATAGTTTTGGACAATATCATTTGACTAGAAATAGCCATAAGGCCTTTTATTTAAACTAGGCCATGATCACACAAAGTAACCATGCCATATTTTTACATAAACAAATAGAGTATAATAAATGTGATTTTTGAGAGTTGGAATCAACTCAAAAGCAATTTTTGTTGATTTTTAATAAGTGTTTGAAGTTGAAAGAGTCCCTGCCTTGTTATTTTTGTCACATTAATTCTACAAAGAATTTTAAGGAGAGACCAGTGGGGTTGGATAGAGCTTTTCACAAACTTTCCAAAAATATAAAATTCACCAAATTTGGTTTAGACGATTTTCTGGAATTAAATTTTGAAGTTGGAGCCAGCATTGAATTTGATTTTAAACTGAAATTCGAAATTCAAATTTTTGGGCCCGCGCGGGAAAAATAACAGGCCGCAGAGAAAAAAAAGAAACTGGGCCGGCCCACTTCACGTCCAGCGTGAGCAGGCCGCCTGACGGATGGGCTCCACCGGTCAGCCTCTGCTTTCAACGCGAATCGGTACGGGGGCTGTGAGACATTGGATTAGAGGTGGATCGAACGGCTCTCGTTCGTCGTCGTCGCCGGCGAGAGGAGCTCACTGGCGCGGCGAGGCTAGGGGGTCGGAGGGCTCACCGTGGCTCCAGCAAGAGTTGGCAGTGTGCGCGGGGACGTTGTCGACGACGGCGAACCTCCTGGTACCGGCGGCGCTTCCTGGGACGGCTCCAATCGACGGCGAGCTTCCGCGGCGGTCACGGGCTCCAGTGGTGAAATTGGGCGGCGCTGGTAGCTAATCGAAGAGAGGAGGTGGTCGAGGAGAGTGAGAAGGAGGAGGGGAGCGAGCTGGTGTTAAAAAATGAACGAGGGGAGGCCTCCTTTTATAATGGCGGAAGGGGGCAGGGTGCTGCGGCTCGGTCGACCATGGCGCCGTGGCTGCAGCGAGCTAGCAAGCTAGGCAAGGGCGCGGCGTTGTTCCTCGTGTCCAGGCGGTCCTCTTGGCGTCGACGGTGCGGCTGGGCGGTGCCAAATTTGGTCGGGCGGTCGCGGGGTACTGCGCGGCCGTGGCGGAGGGTTTGGTCGTCTCCGGCGACGGCGGGCACGGGTCGGTGTCGAGCGAGTGTCTGGCGGAGTCGCGGTGTCATGGTGGTGCTCAACGTGCAGAGAGGGGGGCCAGGGGTTGCGCGAGGTGGCGAGGCGACTCGTGGCCAGTGGGTGCCCGTGAGCATGCCCACGACGTCGTCGGCATGGTCTGGGCGCCACGGGCGCGCTCGTGTCTGTGGCCTGCAGGGCATTTCTTCGACCAGGGCTAGGGCAGGCATGCTCAGTAGAGTGAGGTGGAGTGATTTGGCAAGGTGGGCAGGGCTGGAGAGGAATGGAGTGAGCTAGGGCATGGTGACATGGGAGAGGTGGCCGGCATGGCATGGCATTGCCATGTCTTGTCCTCCCCTAGGGTTGCAATGCTGGGGTTAGGGCTAGAGGGGACTAGGGGACAAGCAGGGCACAAGTGGTAACCAGAATTGGGCTAGGCACTATTCAAAATAGTGCATTTGGATCTCATCTGATTTTTGCCCACCACCTGCTCGACATAATGGCCGCAAGAAAGAAATTTTCAAAATTTTGGATGAAATTTGGTGGGGTTGAATTGGATCACAAATGGCACACAATGGTGGTGGTGGGGTGAAAAATTGAAGTGGTTTGTGAAAATCCAAAAAGTGGATGATCTTGTTGCTGATTTGATGTCCCTAGTTTGCTTGATGAGAATAAGAATTTGAGAATGGTTTTGGAAGGTTGGTCTTCACCATTTGGTTCACCTTGATGTTGTCTTGGATGAGGTGCAAAGAGTTAGAATTGTTTGGTTTGAAAATCTCTTAAAGCAGAGGCTCAAAGTGGGCATCATGGTAAAAAAAATCAGAAATGACCATCATTTCATGTGAGCTCAATTTGATTTCAAATTTGATTTGATTTGAGTTTCTTTGATTCCAAACTTGTTTATAAGTGTTTAGTAACCTTCTCCAACTAATGGCACAAGCCAAATTGGTCTAGGTTGAGGATTTCAAAAATGGCCTAAACCATATGTGAGGGTTTTGGGATTTTTCTATTTTATTTCTTTTCTTCCTTTTTGATTTGTTTGGTGATCCTCCAAGGATCAAGTTAGGGTTTTTGAGAATAGCACATAAGCACACAAGCAAACATCATGGCATTCACCAAAATTGAGTAAGAGAACTATGCATAGCACATGTGTGAATAAAAGTTTTTGTTGGTTCTAAAATTTGAGTATTTGAAATTCTTCTTCTTCATTGATTTGAAAATTTTGGGATGTTACAAAAACTGGGTACTTAATGATAAGAGACATCTTTCAACTAATATGCTGTAGGAGTACTTTAATTATCTGAGCTCTCATGTGCAATGCACATGTGATGACGTCTAATAGCAACGCCAAAAATATCTTGATACGTTGGGACTCCAAGTGCAGAGTGTTGTATCAGCAGAGTATCTTCCCCACAAGGGTGACTCTAGGGTTTATATTGAACTCTCGGGGAACTGGACAAAAGTATTCTCTTCTCCCTTCTTCTATCAATCCTGCAAGTAAAATAAAAGCCTTGTGTCCCCAACTCCACCGTGTGGTTGTCAAGCGCAAGATTTCGCGTAATTAACTAAACACAAGTAAAAATAAAACGAGTAAAACTAGACTAAATAAAGTAACTAAGTAAAAACTGTAAAGGGATTGATTTGTTTATGGTGTTTTGGATGCAAATAAAAAAAGTAAGTCCGGGAACTCTCTCTCGGTTTTTCTCCACTACGACCCATCAGCGGGGTGTCTCAAAATCCCGTCTTTCTTACGGTCTTCTTTGTGCCATCGCAACAACCTGGCATGCTCTTTATTTCTGAACAAACGTTTCAACTGTGGTATTATAGGAGCATACCAGATAACATTGGCAGGAACCCTCTTCCTGGGGAGCTCGCCCTCAATATCACCAGGGTCATCTGGTCTGATCTTATACCGCAATGCAGTGTATACCGGGCATGCATCCAAATTCTCGTAATCCTAGAGGATGCAGTCATTAATGCATGCATGTATCTTCTACACATCTAATCCTAGAGGGCAGACAACATTCTTGCTTCGTACGTACTGGCGGGCAATTCGTTACTCTTTGGAAGCTAGTTCTTCAATATTTTCAGCAACTTTTTAAATCCCTTGTCAATCACACCATTCTTTGTCTTCCATTGCAACAATTCCAGTGTGCTACCCAGCTTTTTCAGGCCATCTACGCAATTTGGGTACAACAATTTTTTGTGATCATCTAACATCTACTCGAACTTCAACCTCTCCTTTTCAGTTTCGCAGTCTCTCTTTGCATCAGCAATGGCCCGACCAAAATCATCAGCGGGCTTATCTGATGCCTCTTGATCTTCAGCTTCCCCCGTTGCAGTATCCCCGTATTCAGGGAACGTGGGATAGTTGTCATCATACTCTTCTTCTTCATTGTCTTCCATCATAACCCCTCTTTCTACGTGCTTCGTCTAACAATTGTAGTTCGGCATGAAACCGGACCGAATCAGGTGAGAGTGAAGGTATGTCGAGCAAGAGTAATCCTCAGCCACACGGATAAAAAAAATTCAGGCCCAAAGTGAACTCGTTATGTCGTCGGTCACTGTGCATCCATTGTCGGTTCATCTGCATTATATAATTAAGTTTATCAAAAACCATTACAGAACATCATGAATAGTGAAGCGATGTACATCGACACATGCATTTTATCAATGACAGATGAAAGGATAAAGTTTTTAACCTCGACTGAGAAGGAAAAAAAGAGGAGAAAGGTTAAGTGTGGCTCGAATACTTCATATTGTATTTGTTTTGTGTGAACTCAAGTGGAAACATGCTCTTAGGTATTTCATCGAGCACCTCTTGTGCATAACAAGGGAAAGCAAAGCAACATACACCTCTTGTGCTAAGAAGTGAAAAAAGCTAAGTGTGGCTCACAAATTTGGGCAGGGCACACGTATATATAGAGATGGACCTTTAGTCCCAGTTAGAGGCACCAATTAGAACTAAAGGGGATTGGGGCCTGCAGCGCCGCGCCGCAACCCCTTTAGTCCCGGTTACAAATGAACCGGGAATAGAGGAGTGGCCGTGACCCGTGCTCATCCTCGCCGTTCGAACCGAAACTAATGCTCACATTAGTCCCGGTTCGTAATGCGATTGGGACTAATACTCCCAGGGGTTTTGGACCAAAACTTTGTTTTCTACTAGTGAGCTGTGTTAGGTGTGAGTAATACTAGTAGGGTGTGGCCGGTATACCACTAGTAGAAAAGAGGGCTTTGGTTTTTTGCTCCAAAGAGCATTAGCACCGGATTTGGCACGAACCGGTGCTAAAGGGGGTCATTAGCACCGGTTCGTGCGGTCTAGACGTCCAGGGGACCAGCCGCGGCATTAGCACCGGTTCGTGCGGTATCTTTAAGAAAAACCCACTTCCCATCGAAGCCTTTATAAATGTTGCAAAGGAAGTTAAAGAGGGGAAGTTCCGTCCCGAAAGAGAGAAGGACGAGCTCGCACGCGCCCTTGGGAATCCTGAACACCTAGGACGAACATGAACCATACCAGGTGGCAAGCCGTGGTGTATTGGGTTTCCTGCAGAAACGAAGAAATATCCCGATAGAAGCCGTCAGAGGAAAAAGGATGTGGTTCAAGAACGCGTTTCTAAGCTAGAGGAGCAAGTGAGGCAGATAATGTCAGGCTCGGTCACCCAACCTCAAGCTAATCCGCAGATAGAAGAAGCTGCATTCAATGCTACTGGCCTGGGATCTCAGCGGAAAAGCAGCGTGGCTTCCACGGAGCTGTCGGGTGATGATGCAGATGTGGATCCAATGCGGGGTGATGATGCAGATGTGGATCCGCCGATGGCTCCTCGCTACCCTGTAGATCATATCACATAGTCGACACCTTGTGAGCTACATGTCAAAGTGATGGGCTACTTAACGCTCAAGGCGGCGATCGGCTATGTCTTACCGCCAGTACCTCATCAAAGATACCACTGCAGACCGGTTCCACATGGCTACGCTGTTGCCGGGATGGATCAAGTTATGGATGGGTATGGGCCGCTGAAGCTTGACCACCCTACCGGTGGAGGGGATTTGCTAGAGCTGGGAGAAGCCAAGAACACTACAGTTCTATGTCGAAAGGAATTCATTGCGATTCCGGGTTGGACGGCGCCAACAAGGTCTCCACCGAGCCAGCATTCTCCACCGATGCAGCCGTCTCCAGTGCGTCAGCCGTCTCCATCGCCTTTCCCGTCTCCATCGCGCTAGCATTCTCCGCCGCCGCGCCAGCCTTCTCCGCCGCCGCGTGAGCCTTCTGCACCGCCGCAGCCCACCAGTAAGTCTAAGAGCAAAAGGCGGAACGCTCCGGCAACGAGTCGTAACCGATCACTGAATCACCGACAAGAGCCCCTCCCAAGAGTGCGTAAGGTTCCTCCCAAGAGACCTTACGACTATATAGACGAGGAAAATGACAGGATCGCAAAGGAACAGTACATGAAATCCAATTTTGGCAAGAAAAAGCCCCAGCCTGAGCCCGAGCCGCCTATATCTAAGGAAAAAAAGTTTAAAATGCTGAAGTACCTTCATCAACCTAAGCCAAGTCTTTCATCGAACTATGACCGCTCTATTCGCAAGTCAAAAGTGGTAGCAAAGGAGCGGTGGGAAAAAAGTAAGGTAGAAGGGAAACCAGTTCCCCAGCTTGGAAACCAGAAAAACTCGTGCCCCCCGCTCCAAGTGTATCCCGATGTCCTACAGTGCCTTGATCCGACGCTGGTATTACTATACAAAGATGAGGCAGATGCGGCCGATATGAGTATTCCTGAGTACTTAAGCCGCATCGAATTCATGCACACGGATGATGTCCAAATTACATACCAGTACAAGTACGGGCAACCTCTTGACAGAGCTGAGGAGTTTCCTTATCTATCAACACAACTGTGAAGACTGCATAAGTGGTACATGGATGCATGTGACGACGGTCAGAACTGGATCATGATGTCAATCAAAGATGAGCACTACGGGCGTGGAAATGACGTGATAAACATCAATCATGTGACGACGCTTTTTTTACTTTCTAATTCCGTTTTCTCGGCCTCCTCCAAGGCTTTGTTCTCCTGGTTCTCCGCCCGCTCTTTCTTCTCCTTCAACATGAGTGCCTGCCTACGAAGTTCACGTGCATAGTCGTCAGGCAGATTCTTCGCGGCTTGTTGGGACGGTCTGCTCAAAAATGACTTAGCCCACTTCTTTTGCTCATCAGAAAATACTGGCTTGGGCTCGGGCTCTCTTTTCTTCTTGCAGTCCGCCTTCCATTTCTCATAGTGAGCAGCCGCGGCCGCGTCGACTTCCTCGGCACTACGTTCCCAAGGCCTTGTGGGGAGAGGCTTCAGTGATGGCTCCGGTACCTTTGTGGTCTTAGGTACATAAGGGTCCGGGTTAATAATCCATGACTGCTTCTGCTTCTTTGCCGGAGGTGGATTGGGGGGCGGCGTCTGATCACCCGCCGGACGTTGTGGACTGGGGGGCGTCGGCTGACGTGACGGAGGTGTAGGTGAACCGCCACCACCACCACCACCACCACCACCGCCACCGCCACCACCACCACCGTAGGGGGGTGGACTTGTTGGCCTTGGCGACTCGCCTGGAAACTTGATAAACTTCTTTTGCCATAGAATGAACTGGCGCTTGACACCTCCAAGTCTTTTCTCCCCTTCAGGTGTAGCAATGTCAATCTCCAGGTCCTCAAACCCTTGGACTATGTCCTCCACCGTGACACGAGCATAGCCATCTTGAATGGGGTTGTTGTGGTGGAGTGCTCCAGGTAAACATGGTAAAGCACTGCCGATGGCTACCTTCATGGACATGTTCCCGATAGGATAATACAGATGACATTCTTTCATCTCCTTTATATCGTCCACGGGGTAGCGAGGAGGCTCCGGTGCAGTAATTTCGACCACCAGAGGCTCCGGTGCAGTAATTTCGATCGTCGGTGCATCTGCACCAGCCGGTGGGGCCTCCGTGGAAGCCACGCTGCTTCTCCGCTGCTGGCTTCCGAGATCCGCTGGATGATCTTCATGCTGCGCCCGAGCTGCATCTCTTTCGGCTACTAGTACACTCACGGTTTTCTTCATCACAACCATTTCCGATGCCAACCGCGCCACAACATCTGCTTCCCGATCCATCTTTATCTTACGGCTTCTGTAACCGTACGGGTCATCGTTCTGGGGGAACCCTATTTTCCACGGAATGTGCCCCATGCCTCGTACACGTCCTCCGTGTTCAGGATTCCCGAGGGCTTTTGTCAGCGCGTCGTTCTCTCTGTTGAACTTGATCTTCCCCTCTTGAGCATCCCTCATTGCGTCAATAAGGGCTTGGGTGGGTTTAATTATTTTGCCCCCGGTAAACACACTCCCCTCGTCTCCGGGTTCAGCGTTCCCCCATGCCCGTACCACCAGCTTTTGGCCCTTGGGTCCCATCCCTCCGTACCTGGACGGATTCCTCGCGCCCTCAGCTCGTTCTCCATCTTCTCCCACCTAGGCTCCCAAAGGCGATACCCTCCTTGCCCCATAATATGATTGTACTCCTTCTTAGCCGCATTTTCCTTATTTTTTTCGATATTTGAATGAACTGCTCCGATTTCTTTTGCTTCACAAATTCTGGCCAATCATGTTTCAGTTTCTCATATTGTCCTTTGAAATCCGGAGTCTTGTTCTGCTTGACAAAGTCATGGGCTAGATTTTGCTTGAATTTCCGGAATGCGTCGGCCATCTTATGAAGAGCGAACTGTTTGACTAGCCTCCTCCTCTCCTTGTTTTCCTCAATCTTGTTACCCTCCTCATCGAATTTGTTGTATTCCGGAGGTAGAACGAAATGTTCCATAAGCTTCTTGAAGCAATCTTTTTTTGTTCTCTTATCGACAAAAGTGAAACCAATTCGTGCCTTCTTTGGCTTATTCCACTCCTGGACGGTGATCGAGACGTTGTCTCTAACAACGGCTCCGCATTGGCTGACAAACTTGGTGGCGTTCTTGCGGGGCTCCAGCGGCCTGCCGGTTGCACTGTCGACAACCTCGATGGTGCATGTTTCTCCTTGTTTCATCGTCTTGGTTGCGCCACGCTTTGACGACGTACTCGATTGTTTCGACGATCCGGCCGAGGGCTAAAATAAGAAAGAGAGTCGCGCGCGTTAGTACACACATATTTATTCAAATCAGTTAGTTTGTATCACCAGAGGCTCAATGTATATATATACCTCGGCGCCGGAGGTGGTTGCTACTTCCATTTGAAGATCGTCGTTTATCGACGTTTGTTCGGCATCATCTTGCTGACGGCGCCCTTCATCTTCACCGTCAAGGTTCAGATAAGAAGAGATATCATCTTCTTCTTGTCCGGTCGGCACATATAGAATATCGCCGTTTATGATGCCGAACATATGGGCTTCACCGTCCGGATCATAGTTGTCCATAATCGGGTCAGCTCTATCGTCCGCCATTATGTCAGTCCTGAAAACATGTAGTAAAAACAAATTAATTAAGTGAAGAAGGGGGGCGGTGGCGGTGGCGGTGGCGAAAGGGCGGTGGCAAAAGGAGGGGGCGAGGAAGGGGTGGGAGAGGGTGTCGCGGTAGAGCGCGAGACGGGGCGGCAGACGACGGCGTCACGGAGAGGGAGGCGAGGACAACACACATGTATAACCCTCGCCGCTCTCGATCCCAAAAAAAAACACCGCGCGTATACGGAGGGGGCGACGAGGGGGCGCGGCACACAAAGTTGTGCGCCGCCCCCTCGCCCCCCCCTCCATATACGCGCGGTGGTTAATTAAGTCAAAAATTTTAAGTCAAATTTTTTAAGTCAAATGTTAGTTAAGTTAACTCTCATAGTTGAAATATAGTTCTTTTTTTTATTTATTTTTTCTTCTAAATTAAAAAAAAGATAGAGATTTTTTTAAATTATTGTTAATTAAGTCAAAAAATTTAAGTCAAATTTTAGTTAAGTCAAATTTTAGTTAAGTTAATTTTTTAAGTCAAAATTTTGTTAAGTCTAAATTTTTTAAGTCAAAATTTTAGTTAAGTTAATTTTTTAAGTCAAAATTTTAGTTAAGTTAATTTTTTAAGTCAAAATTTTGTTAAGTCAAAAAATTTTAAGTCAAAATTTTAGTTAAGTTAATTTTTTAAGTCAAAATTTTAGTTAAGCTAAATTATTGTTAAATTAAAAATTTTGTTAAGTTAATTTTTGTTAATGCATTTCCACGTTTTTGTTAAGTATAAGTTAAAATTAAAAAGAACAAAAAAAACAAAAAAAATGGGCAGTGGCCGGACTCCCTCTCTCGATCTCTCCTTTCTCTCTCCTCCCTCTCTCTCTCTCTCTGCATGCAGTGGCCGGACTCCCTCTCTCTCTCTCTCTCTCATCAGTGGCCATGGCGGCGCGGCCGGCCGGCGCGGCGAGAAGATCGGGGCGGGCGCGAGATGTACGGCGGCCGGGGCGGCGCGGTCGCGAGACGTGTACACGGCGGCCGGGCGGCGGCGCGGGTCGCGAGATACACGGCGGCCGGGGCGGCGCGGTCGAAGGGCGGGCGGCGGCGCACAATTAACTTATTTACAAACTTATTTACAATTTTTAGTTACAAACTTATTTACAATTTTAAGTTACAATTTTAAGTTAATTTTAATTAAGTTTTTTTTTGGTTAAGTACTTAAAATTAAAAAGAACATAAAAAACACACAAAAAAAGAAAAAAAAAACGGCCATCCTCTTCTCCCTCGCTCTCTCCTTTCCTCTCCCCTCTGGCCGGCCCGATCGATCGATCGCCCGCGCGCGTGCGGCGACGGTAGTGCGGCGTGTGGCGGCGGCGGCGGCGCGGCGCGGGCGGCGGTCGTGGCGGCGTGTGGCGGCGGCGTCGGGTGGCGCGGCGGCGGCGGCAAGGGGCAAGATGCGCGCAGCTACGCAGCCGGGAAACGGCGAGGCGGCGCGCGGCGAGCTGAGCATCGACGACGTACACACGGCGAGGCGCGGCGCGGCGAGAGACGGCGAGAGGCGGCGTGTCAGCGTCGTCCGACGGCGTCGTTGGCGGCGTGTCGTCCGGCGGCGTCGGGCGTCTGTGAGCGGCGGTTTCGAGCGAGAAGACGAAGTGGATCGCGCGAGGCGCGCCGCGAGCTTTTATAGGGGAGGCCTTTAGTCGCGGTTGGTAAGGGTACCCTTTAGTCGCGGTTTGCCACACCAACCGCGACTAAAGGGTATTTTTCGCCGGAATTTTGGTTCCCGCGGAAAAGACCCTTTAGTCGCGGTTGGTCTGGCCAACCGCGAAGAATGGTATTGTTCAAAATACTTTTCATTTTCAAAATGTTAAAAATACTAATAATATATCAAAAAAATCAGAAAAATAAAACTAATTCATTTCAAAATGTTAAAAATACAAATAATATATCAAAAAATTCAGAAAAATAAAACTAATTCATTTCAAAATGTTAAAAATACAAATAATATATCAAAAAAATCAGAAAAATAAAACTAATACATTTCAAAATGTTAAAAATACAAATAATATATCAAAAAATTCAGAAAAATAAAACTAATTCATTTCAAAATGTTAAAAATACAAATAATATATCAAAAAATTCAGAAAAATAAAAGTAATACATTTCAAAATGTTAAAAATACAAATAATATATCAAAAAATTCAGAAAAATAAAACTAATTCATTTCAAAATGTTAAAAATACAAATAATATATCAAAAAATTCAGAAAAATAAAACTAATTCATTTAAAAATCTTAAAAATACAAATAATATATCAAAAAATTCAGAAAAATCCAATTTCTTCCCTCATATGTCTTCCCGCCCCCCGCTTCCCACAAGTTCTTCCCGGCCGCCTCTGCCTTCCCGCGCCCCTCTTCCCGCCAGTTCTTTCCCGCCTTTGTCTTCCCGCCTCTGTCTTTCACGGGCTTGCAGGAAAAAATTCCGAGGCGCAACTTCCGAAGATGCCATAGGGGGTGTGCACCGACGACATCTTCGAGAAGCTGTGCCACGGGAGATTTTCCAACCCTTTACCCAACACTGTTAGAGGAGATGGAGTCTTTCATGGGCTTGCAGGAAAATTTTCCCGAGGAGAAACTTCCGAAGATGCCGTAGGGCGTGTGCACCGACGACATCTTCGAGAAGCTGCGCCAAGGCGTATCGATGCTCCTTTTATAGGCACGGCGCCGCTTCTGCTTTGTCTTGTTCCTCCGACAGGGCGTCGTGCGCTACATGCTTTATCTCATCGAGCAGTGCGTCCACCCACGCGTCCTTATCGTGCTGACAGCTTTAGTCACGGTTGCACCCTCCAGCCGGGACTAAAGCTTACCCAAACGTCCTTATCCCACCGACAGTTTTCTTAGATGACACAAAAACCACATTTAGTCCCGGTTGCACCAACCAGCCGGGACTAAAGGTTAGATGACCAGCTCTGGATTCCTCTTCTTCCCGCCATTTCTTCCCTGTCTTCCCGCCTCTTTCTTCCCGCCACTTTCTTCCCGCCTCCTGTCTTCCCGCTCCCATTTTTCCCGCCATTTCTCACTACATATATGTAGCCCGGCTTGGCCAGCATTATCACATCTCTACAATCTCTCATCACTCTCTCATGGCTTCCACCGCACCCACTCTAACCTACCAGCAGGTGGAGGAGCTTTGCGCCTCGAACTAGCCTTGTCCACCGGGCTACCGCGTCCCCACCAGCTGGAGCCTAAGCGCCGGCGGCGTGCCGGTCCCTCCCGTCCCTCAGGGTACTGCGCGCCGGGCGGCCATCACGAACCACTACTACCTCGACCTCACGCCGGAGCAGCGGATGAATCCCCGCTGGCATCCCGATAACCAGCATACTTGGGACGCCTTCTTCATCAATCGGCGTGAGAGGGCGCTCGCCAGGTATGAGGAGGACGGTCTGCCTCCTGGGAACTTCCACGAGGCCGGCCGTCGGCTATGGTGGTACGGCCGGACTCTGCAGAGCGTCATGGACTACATCACGGCCGGCGATATCCCCCGCCTGCGCTACCCTCAGTTCGAGCCACGAGCGCCGCCTGACGACAGCGACGACAGCAGCGACGACGACGGCGGCAACTTAGAAGGCGACGACTACCAGTACAACGGCGGCGGCTATGAAGACTACGAGTATGCATATTATACGCCTAGGCAGGAGTATGACTAAATCACTCCAAATTTCATGTATCATCAGTGGTATCTCGAATCATTCGAAAATGGACACCAAACACATCACGGGTAATATAATTCACATGATCCATTCAACAAAGTTTGGTACAATAAATTATTACACATCATTTCTTCCCTTGTGTCCCTGCTTGCTTACGATTGTGCCGTATCCATGGAGCATCCTCATCATTTAACTTAATGCTTGGGTCGGTGTTCACTTTGAAGGGCGGAATTTCAGCAAACATATTATAATCTTCTGACATGTCTGTCTTGTCCTCCACTCCCACGATGTTTCTTTTCCCTGAAAGAACAATGTGGCGCTTTGGATCATCGCATGATGTACTGATCGTTTTCTTATCTTTCCGTTTCCTCGGTTTGCTACTCATGTCCTTCACATAGAAAACCTGAGCGACATCTTTCGCTAGGACGAATGGTTCGTCAAGGTAACCAAGATTGTTGAAATCCACCATTGTCATTCCGTATTGCTGGTCCACCTTTACCCCACCTCCTGTTAGCTTGAACCATTTGCACCGGAACAAAGGGACCTTAAAGGAGGGTCCATAGTCAAGTTCCCTATTCTCCTCTATGTAACCATAATATGTGACCTTTTGCCCATTCTCGGTTGCTGCATCAAAGCGGACACCACTGTTTTGGTTAGTGCTCTTTTTATCTTGGGCGATCGTGTAAAATGTATTCCCATTTATCTCGTACCCTTGGAAAGTCGTTATAGTCGAAGATGGTGTCTTGGCCAACATGTACAGCTGATCTACAACATCATTGTCATTCATTAAATGTTTTCTCAACCAACTGCCGAAAGTCTCCATGTGGGCCTTCCTAATCCAGGATTCAGGCTTCCCCGGGTTGTCCGAGCGTAAAATATTCTTGTGTTTCTCAAAGTACGGAGCCACCAAGCTGGAATTGGTCAGTACAGTGTGGTGTGCTTCAGTCAGAGAATGGCCGTCCATACATATCGTTGATTTCCTTCCGATCGTGCCTTTTCCACTTAGTCTCCCCTCGTGCCGCGATCGAGGAAGACCAATCGGCTTAAGGTCAGGAACAAAGTCAACACAAAACTCAATTACCTCCTCATTTCCATAGCCCTTGGCGATGCTTCCTTCTGGCCTAGCACGGTTACGAACATATTTCTTTAATACTCCCATGAACCTCTCGAAGGGGAACATTTTGTGTAGAAATACAGGACCGAGAATGGAAATCTCTTCGACTAGGTGAACCAGGAGGTGCGTCATAATATTGAAGAAGGATGGCGGGAACACCAACTCGAAACTGACAAGACATTGGATCACATCGTTCTGTAACCGTGGTAGAACTTCTGGATTGATTACCTTCTGAGAGATTGCATTGAGGAATGCACATAGCTTCACAATGGCTACTCGAACATTTTCCGCCAGGAGCCCTCAAAGCAATCGGAAGCAATTGCGTCATAATCACGTGGCAGTCGTGAGACTTCAGGTTTTGGAACTTTTTCTCCGCCATGTTTATTATTCCCTTTATATTGGACGAGAATCCAGACGGGACCTTCATACTGCTCAGGCATTCAAAAAAGATGACCTTCTCTTCTTTGGTCAGAGCGTAGCTGGCACGACCTTGAAACCATTCTGGATGCCGGTCATCAGGGTCTTTCAAACGTTGCTGGTCCTGCCGTGCTTCCTTTGTATCATTTGTCTTCCCATACACGCCCAAGAAGCTTAGGAGGTTCACGCAAATATTCTTCGTAACGTGCATCACGTCGATTGCAGAGCGGACTTCTAGCACTTTCCAATATTCTAGCTCCCAGAATATAGATTTCTTCTTCCACATGGCTGCGTGCCCGTCAGCTCCCTTCGGAACTGATTGTCCGCCAGGACCCTTTCCAAAGATGACTTTCAAATCCTTGACCATATCAAATACCTCAGCACCAGTGCGTTCCGCAGGCTTCGGCCGGTGATCTGCCTTGCCGTTGTAATGCTTGCCTTTCTTTCTTACTGGATGAATTTTCGGAAGAAATCGACGATGCCCAAGGTACACGTTCTTCTTACAATTTGGCAAATGTACACTTTCAGTCTCATGTAAGCAGTGCGTGCATGCATTGTATCCCTTATTTGACAGTCCCGAAAGGTTACTAAGAGCAGGCCAATCGTTGATGGTTACGAAAAGCAACGCTCGTAGGTCAAATTCCTCTTCTTTGTGCTCATCCCACACACGGACACCAGGTCTGCCCCACAGCTGTAAAAGTTCATCAACTAATGGCCTTAGGTACACATCGATGTCGTTGCCGGGTTGCTTCGGACCTTGGATGAGCACTGGCATCATAATGAACTTCCGCTTCATGCACAACCAAGGAGGAAGGTTGTAGATGCATAGAGTCACGGGCCAGGTGCTATGGCTGGAGCTCTGCTCGCCAAAAGGATTCATGCCATCTGTACTTAGACCAAATCTTATGTTCCTTGCGTCAGCTGCAAAATCTTTGAACTCTCTGTCGATCTTTCTCCATTGCGTTCCATCTGCGGGGTGTCTCAACTCCCCGTCCGACTTACGGTCCTCTTTGTGCCATCGCAACAACTTGGCATGCTCTTTGTTCCTGAACAGACGTTTCAACCGTGGTATTATAGGAGCATACCACATCACCTTGGCGGGAACCCTCTTCCTGGGTTTCTCGCCCTCAACATCGTCACCAGGGTCATCGCCTCTGATCTTATAACGCAATGCAAGGTGCATACCGGCATTCATTCAAATTCTCGTATTCATCGCGGTAGAGGATGCAGTCGTTGATGCATGCATGTATCTTCAGAACCTCTAAACCTAGAGGGCAGACAACCTTCTTTGCTTCGTACGTACTGGCGGGCAACTCGTTATTCTTTGGAAACATATTCTTCAACATTTTCAGCAAGTTTTCAAATGCCGAGTCAGCTACACCTGCCTGTGCCTTCCATTTCAGCAAATCCAGTGTGCAGCCCAGCTTTTTCAGACCATCATCGCATCCGGGGTACAGCGACTTTCTGTGATCCTCTAACATGCGATCCAAATTCTCCCTCTCCTTTTCAGTTTCGCAGCGTCTCCGTGCATCAGCAATGGTCCGACCAAGATCATCAACGGCCTCATCACGTGCCTCTTCTTCACCTTCACCTTCCCCTTCACCTTCCCCTTCACCTTCAGCATCCTCCATGAAAGTATCACCGAAATGAGCAAGATAGCTTTCATCGATGAAATCATCCCCTTCTTCATCTTCTTCCATTATAACCCCTCTTTCTCCATGCTTGGTCCAACAATTATAGCTTGGCATGAAACCGTGCCGAAGCAGGTGCAGGTGAACTTCTCTTGAGGAAGAGTAACCCTTCTGATTCTTACAGTCAACACATGGACAGATAACAAAACCCTTCTGCTTGTTCGCATTAGCCACTACGAGGAAATCTTTCAAACCCGTAGTGAACTCGCCGGAGAGTCGGTTACCGTACATCCATTGCCGATTCATCTGCATTATTATAATATAAAATATATAATTAACCATCATGCATTTGTTAAACTAACTAGCTATAAACAATAGAAATTAAACAATGAACTACACACATGCATATTTTATCAATGACACATATGAAAGGTTCAAGTTGCTAACCGCGATCGAGGAGGAAAAAATAAATGAGGAAGCTCAAGTGTGGCTCCGACACTTCATATCATGTTTGTTTCATGCTCTTGGGGCATTTCATCAAACACTTTGTGTGCATAAGAGGAGCCAAAAGCAAACCTAACACCCCCTTGTGAAGTTTGTGAAGAGAAGTGGCACCAAATGGCTAAGTGCAGTGGGCTGAACGGTATATATGGGGTTGGGCTTTAGTCGCGGTTGGCCTGGCCAACCGCGACTAAAGGCCTTCGGGCACCTTTAGTCGCGGTTGGCCAGCCCTCACGTGCACCAGCTGGCCACCGAGCGCCCTGGGCCCAGGCCTTTGGTCGCGGTTCGCCTCCCGAACCGCGACTAAAGACTCCATTAGTCGCGGTTCCTATAGTTTCGCGACTAATGGGGCTGGACGGAAGCCTCTTTTTCTACCAGTGTTCGTGCTATATATGCCGATATTTCTTAGAAATTTTGACTTTACCTCAAATAAAACGCAGAGAAATTTGGAATGTACGGAGTATATATGACCATCAGATTTATCTAACAACCTAATGTGAGAGTGACTCCACCAAATGTTTGTGTTTTACTGGTCTCTTTTATCTACAGCACTAGTTTTGTTTTCGACCAAGGGGAGCGCTTTGTTCTATGCCGACGCTGTAGCTTAACCATTGACTTCGTGTCTAACGTCACATAGCAAATTCAGAACTGACTGCAGAAGGCGTAACATTTTTTTACGGTGGTAGTGTTAATCCATAGTGTAGCAGAATACCTTCCCCAGTTTTGAAACAAATGGATGGATGACAGAAAGATAGCCGTAGTAGTATTGTGGGCGGGTACAGTGTAAAAAGATGAGAAGAGAGACACAAATTATGAAATTAATGAGGCACCACATAGGAAGGTGAGAAGAAACTTCCGCAAACAACCCACGACGCTCGACATTTTTCTCTCTCGTAGACCAAAAGAAGTCAGAAGTTTTTCCCACTTGGAACTGCACATTAATGCTATGCATGGAATGCTAGCAAACACCATCTACTAAGTCGCAGTTACTTGTTTTATTGGGCCGTCACGCCGTGGGAAGACGACGGTGAACTTGATTATTGTGTGGGCGTGGGATAGCAAGGTGATATGAATCTTCCTCAACCAGTTCAAGGGCTTGATTGTTCTCTCGCTGCATCACCGTTTTTTCCGGAAAGCGGTTGGCTGCCATATTAAGTTGTTCGCGGAGTTTCTCCTTTTAGGTGTGTTACTCAGAAGAAAAAAAACATGGATACTCACCCTGTTTCAAATTACACCCCGTTCCAATGGTTTAATCGAATCAATATTTTATATTTTTATTAAATATGTAAGAACAATTATCGTATCTAAAGTACTATATATATGCTTAGAATCTCATAAAATAGGATATCATATGTATTTAGTATTATTTTTTAAAAAATAACTATACCTAAAATCACAAAACACAGGAGTACTATAGTGTCATCGATGGAAGTAAAAGTTCATCCAACAACCAAATGTGAGAGAGACTCGACCAAATGTTAGTATTTTACTGGTCTAATTTATAATCGGCACTAATTTCTTTTCGACAAAGAACGATGAGAGACCACAAACCAAACACGCACAACTCGAACAACAGAAAAGCACATCCGTCAGATACAAGCACAAAGCATAAATAACCACTGGTAGAAAAACGGCCTTTGGTCGCGGTTCGCAACTGCCATTAGTCGCGGTTGCGCAACCGCGACCAATTAAGCGCGACTAAAGGCCCCCCCCCTTTAGTCGCGGTTTCTTACGAACCGCGACTAAAGGCACATCCACGTGGCCGCCAGCAGTCCGTCGGGGCGGAGGACCTTTAGTAGCGGTTCTCCTGGCCAACCGCGACTAAAGGCCGCCGCTGGTTTTGGGTTTTAGCCCCCCCCCCCCCCCCCCTAAACCTGTTTTCTTTTTAATTTGTATTGTTTTATTTCTTTTGTGTTTTATTTTAATTTTGAAGGAGTTTCACATATTCTACGGTACTACATACATGCATATGAATGTACAATTTCAAACAAATTTGAAATTAGAACCAAAAAGAATTCAAGAGGAATATACAATATATATTCAATATCGGATGACCATATACAATTTTGAACAAGTTTCCATACATAATTTAGTGCATCAGAAGTTCTACGTCCTCTATATAGTGTTCTCCTTTAGGATCGATGGCTTCCCTCACGAACCATCCAGCTAGTTCCTCTTGAAGTGGTCGGAAGCGAGCTTCTGGACTAAGCATCTTCCGGAGGTTATTCCTCTTGACATTGTTTTCAGACGGAACCCGCTCAGAGGTGTATCTCCGGATCATCTCACAAACATAGTATCCACATAGATTGGTCCCCTGTGGCTGAATATCCCCAGTCCCAGCCACTGACCTTTTAAATTGTAGCTCTTTTTTGAATTCACCGACCTTTTCATGTACGAACCGTCTCCAAATCCTACGAGGCAAAGAAAATTAAATGAACAAGAGAGTTATTAGTTACTTGATATTAGGAAATGAACGAAATAGGCCGATCGATATAGAGCGCAAATGAATGAAAATAATTACTTCTGCATCATTTTTCTCATGTTGGCCCAAAGCTTTGAATCCATATTCAGAGAGTCGTGGACGAGAACTGTGGAGTCGTGAAATTGAATTACTAGCAGAATCCAGTGGAACCTGCGGACACGATACATGCACAGTCATGCATAACTCATCGATTAGCCACATACCATGCATGGAGTAAACAAAAGAGAATGTGCTCAAGACAGAAACACTCACCCAAAATGGTAAGGAAATAGAATATCACTTTTGAGTTCCTGTTTTCTAAAAAACCGCCACAGGTCTTCCTCCACGTCGGTGGGGTGATGTTCTAACACATATCCATTAACGATGTGTGGGTCAATGAACCCAACATCATGGATGTTCTTTACTCTGCATTCCTTAATCTTCATTCTCCATAATAGCGTACACAACAATATAGTTAGGACATATATATAGTGCAGGCAATGAACGAGATGGGGTAGAAATAAATCACTTACAGAACGTAGCAACTGATGATAGATTTGTCGAGCTCGCGCAGATTGAAAAGCTGGAACAATTCACTCATATGAATTGTTACATAGTAATGTTTGAAGTGATGCTCATGTCTAACTTCCGCATAAATATATTCTTTGGCGTTTTTATTTTTTATGTAACCCTTGTACCAATTTAGCAGATTTTTCATTTGTTGAGGTAGATCCTCTTCCTGCGCAGACTCGACGAGGGGCCCATTCGCCACATATGTAAATGCTACCTCACTCATTGGCGCCTCCTCAAGGCCTAACACTGCACGAAGAGTCATACATAAGTTGGCCGCTTGTTCTCTGGCACTCGTTACAGTCAATCCCTGTGCTGCCGCAGCTGCTATGATATCGGGGGCATCCGGACCGGCGGCTTTCACTATGAGCGGGGCAATCGATTGTTTACTTTGTTCCCCGAGCTGGGCAACTCGTTTCCCGCTTTTTTTACTTGCTAATTCTTTCTCGGCCTCCTCCAAGGCTTTCTTCTCCTGCTTCTCCGCCCGCTCTTTCTTCTCCTTCAACATGAGTGCCTGCGTACGAAGTTCACGTGCATAGTCGTCAGGCAGATTCTTCGCGGCTTGGGACGGTGTGCTAAAAAATGACTTAGCCCACTTCTTTTGCTCATCAGAAAATACTGGCTTGGGCTCGGGCTCTCTTTTCTTCTTGCAGTCCGCCTTCCATTTCTCATAATCAGCAGCCGCGGCCGCGTCAGTTTCCTCGGCACTACGTTCCCAAGGCCTTGTGGGGAGAGGCTTCAGTGATGGCTCCGGTACCTTTGTGGTCTTAGGTACATAAGGGTCCGGGTTAATAGTCCAGGACTGCTTCTGCTTCTTTGCCGGAGGTGGATTGGGGGGCGGCGTCTGATCACCCGCCGGACGAGGACTGGGGGGCGGCGGCTGATCACCCGCCGGACGTTGTGGACTGGGGGGCGGCGTCGGCTGACGTGACGGAGGTGTAGGTGAACCACCACCACCACCACCACCACCACCGCCGCCACCACCACCGGAGGGGGGTGGACTTGTTGGCCTTGGCGCCTCGCCTGGAAACTTGATTAACTTCTTTTTCCATAGAATGAACTGGCGCTTGACACCTCCAAGTCTTCTCTCCCCTTCGGGTGTAGCAATGTCAATCTCCAGGTCCTCAAACCCTGGGACTATGTCCTCCACCGTGACACGAGCATAGCCATCTTGAATGGGGTTGTTGTGGTGGAGTGCTCCAGGTTCACATGGTAAAGCACTGCCGATGGCTACCTTCGTGGACATGTTCCCAATTGGATAATGCAGATGACATTCTTTCATCTCCTTTACATCGTCCACGGGGTAGCGAGGAGGCTCCGGTGCAGTAATATCGATCGTCGGTGCATTAGCAGTAGCCAACGGGGCCTCCGTGGAAGCCACGCTGCTTCTCCGCTGCTGGCTTCCGAGATCCGCTGGATGATCTTCATGCGTCCCAGCTGCCGATATTTCTTGTACTAGTATATTCACGGTTTTCTTCATCTCATCGAATTCCGATACCAACCGCGCCACAACATCTGCATCCCGATCCATCTTTCTCTTACGGCTTCTGTAACCGTACGGGTCATCGTTCTGGGAGAACCCTATTTTCCACGGAATGTTCCCCATGCCTCCTACACGTCCTCCGTGTTCAGGATTCCCGAGGGCTTTTGTCAGCGCGTCGTTCTCTCTGTTGAACTTGATCTTCCCCTCTTGAGCATCCCTCATTGCGTCAATAAGGGCTTGGGTGGGTTTAAACGTTTTGTTCCGGTGAACACACTCCCCTGTCTCCGGGTGTAGCGTTCCCCCATGCCCGTACCACCAGCTTTTGGCCCTTGGGTCCCATCCCTCCGTACCTGGACGGATTCCTCGCGCCCTCAGCTCGTTCTCCATCTTCTCCCACCTAGGCTCCCAAAGGCTATACCCTCCTGGCCCCATAATATGATTATACTCCTTCTTAGCCGCATTTTCCTTATTTTTTTCGATATTTCAATGAACTGCTCCGATTTCTTTTACATCACAAATTCTGGCCAATATGTTTCAGTTTCTCATATTGTCCTTTGAAATCCGGAGTCTTGTTCTTGTTGACATAGTCACGGGCTAGATTTTGCTTGAATTTCCGGAATGCACCGGCCATCTTATGAAGAGCGAACTGTTTGACTAGCCTCCTCCTCTCCTTGTTTTCCTCAATCTTGTTACCCTCCTCATCGAATTTGTTGTATTCCGGAGGTAGAACGAAATGTTCCATAAGCTTTTTCAAGCAATCTTTTTTTGTTCTCTTCTCGACAAAACTGAAACCAACACGTGCCTTCTTTGGCTGATTCCACTCCTGGACGGTGATCGAGACGTTGTCTCTAACAACGGCTCCGCATTGGTTGATAAACTTGGTGGAGTTCTTCTGGGGCTCCAGCGGCTTGCCGGTTGCAGCACAGACAACCTCGATGGTAAATGTTTCTCCTTGTTTCAGCATCTTGGTTGCGCCATGCTTTGACGACGTACTCGATTGTTTCGACGATCCGGCCGAGGGCTAAAATAAGAAAGAGAGTCGCGCGCGTTCACTAGTGGAAAACAGGCCTAATGTCGCGGGTGGTAAGGGCCTTTTGTCGCGGGCGGCCAGCCGCGACAAGGGAGGCGCGATAAAAGGGTCCCCCTTTTGTCGCGGGTCGCTTACGACCCGCGACATAAGGTCCACCACGTGGCAGGCGCGGGGCGCGCAGGGGACAGGCCTTTTTGTCGTGGGTGGTAATACCACCCGCGACAAAAGGCCCTCTACGTGGCGCGCGCACAACCCTGCTGCTTTAGGGTTTGAGGGGTGCAGCACCCCCCCCCCCCCGCCGCCACCGACCCCCCTTTTATTTCATGTTTTCCATTCGAAAATAAAAGTTGCATATATTTGTACGCTACTATAAGTTATACACGTTCATTCATTATATATATATATAGATCGATCAAACAAATATGGAAGCACAAGTCGATTCCCCTTACATATTCTTCCCTTACATATATATATACATGGAGCTCACGATCGACAGACAAGCGGTACTAACGACCGTCTATTTGGAGGTAGAGCATCCATTTGGACTAAACAAGCCTTTGTTGTTTAATACTTCTCTAACCAAAAGTCCCGCCAGTTCCTCGGCGATTCCTATTAGGTGTTCCTTTGGTTGGAGTATGTCCCGCATGTAGTCGACCTATATACGAAAATGAGATGAGTATGACTATATCAATTTTGATAACGAAATATTGACGATAATAAATAAAGTTGTGGATGTTATTGCTCACGTCGAATTTATTATTGTTCTGCTTCTCAGTGGTTAACATGTGAATGGACTCGCAAACGTAGTATCCACATAGATTCGTCCCTTGTGGCTGCTGGGGGCACGGTACAGGAGTAAATGTTAGCTTCTCTGCCAAGGTAATGTCCTTATGATGTTTCTTCAAAGCTCTCCAAGCCCTGCTAGGCAAAAGAATGATTGAATGAGTGGATATTTAATTGATATCTCACGAAAGATAAAGCGCGGCGATGAAGGAAATTACACTTGGAGCAACTTCTGCAAGTCGCGGAACCCGTCCACGCCTCTACTCAGTGGGTCTCTTACTTCAACTATTCCCTTATCAGGTTGAATGTCTAGTAGAATCCAGTGGAAGCTGCACATGTTATGTATATACGTCAGGAATTACACTTAACATCGAGTAAGAAAAATTGAATGTGCATAAAAGATCATTAAGACTCTCACTCGTAGTTGTAAGGAAACAATATTGAATCACAGAAAAATTGCTCCCCCAAAAACCTTAGTAGGTTTCCCCCCGTTTCTGAGGCATTATGCTTTACCGTTTCAACATGTATTTTATCTGGGTCAACAAACCCAAAATTTATAATATTATTACTTTTGCATTCACTGATCTTCAGTCTGCATAAGAGAACACATAAGATATAATGAGTATATGCAATGAAAACGAACATGAACTGAATGAAAATGAACTTATATGTAGTTAACAACTTACAAGCAATAGCAACTCATGAGAGATTTGTCGAGGGCTTCTAAATTGAATAACTGCCAGAGTTCATTAATCTCAATATGGATCTCCTCCTTTCGGTAGTAATATTCATCTGGTATATTCGCCAGGATGTACCTTATGTTCTCCTTGCATGCATCAAGGTACCACTGATGCAAATTCCGCATATGTGTTGGCAGTTTATGCAGCCGCTCTCTGCTGACCAAGTCGGCCCCGTAGACAAATTTAGGAGCTATATCAGCAGTGGGTAGTGCAGCATCTGCTGCAAGCAGCAATTCCTCCACGGTAACTTTACAGGCAGCCGCTAGGCTTGCAGCTTCTTCCATATCGAAACCACCATGTTCCTGGTACACCTTGGGAACACTAAACACTTTGAGTGCTGGGATCGATTGTTTGGGCTGATCTCCGAGGAGGGGAACTTCCTTTCTCCTTTTGCCTTTTGTCGTTTGCTTAGCCTTGAGGGGTGCACTTGTTGAACTTGAATTTTTCTCGGCTGCACTTCTAGCTGATGATTTGCTCGTTCCAGCAATATCCTTCTCCTTAGCCTTTTCTTCCTTCTTCTCGTCAATTACCTTCGCAAGTGTGCGTGTATAGTCATCCTTCTTCTCGTGTAAGTCATACTGCGATGGTGTGTTCAGAAAACTAACAGCATATTCTTTTTGCTTCTCTGTGTATGGCTCTGGCGCTGGAGGTTTCTCCTTATGAAAAAAATCATAATTGTATTTCTTAACAATGGCATCATTTTCCTCCTCAGTACGATCGTAAGGACGGGGGGGAGGAACCTTTGGTACTTTTGGGAGGGGCGACATCTTGCGGACAGGACTCTTGAAACGCTTCCGGCTGGGTGCATTCCGAGTCTTAGTGGGCGGAGGCGGCGGCGCTGGAGATGGAGATGGAGTACAGATGTCGTGGTCGACGTCGTACCCATGGGGCGATGGTGGCGACATGTGATCAGTAGGAGGAGGTGATGGTGGCCTGCGATCACCTGGAGGAGGTGATGGTGACCTGCTGGGACGACTGGTACTAGGGGCTACCCAGCCTGGCAGCCTGATGTTCTTCTTTTCCCAGAGAATGATTTCTCCCAGCACCTCTCTGAGTGTAAGCCCCTCATCACCTCCAGGTATTTCGAGCTCCAATGTCTCCCACGACGGTACAATTGAATCCACCCCGACACGAGCATAGCCAGTTGGAATCTGATTGCCATGCCATGTTGCCGGCTCACCTTCAGGTCCAAATGCCGGTAAGACATAGCCGACCGCCACCTTAACAGACACCTTCCTGAACACCTCATGGAGATCACAAGGTGTTTGCTCCTTGATTCCATCCAATGGGTCGCCAGGACCGGCATCTATCATCATCCATGTAGGCGGGGCCTCCGAGTCGGCCACCCTGCTGTCTCGTCGCTGAGATATGCCGGCGGTATTATCTGGCTGGCGATGTCCTTTAAGTTCATCAATCTCCCGCTGCTGCTGCTGAATCTCCCGCTTCTGCTGGTCTAGTTGCCGTTGGAACTCAGCCATCCGGTCATTCTGCACCTCCAGCTCGCGTTGTTTTGCTCTCGCTCGGCTTCTATAAGTCTCCGCGTCATTCGGAAACCCAAGCGCCCACGGAACACTAGGGCCGTAGCCTCTTGTTCGTCCTCCCTTCTCAGGATTACCGAGGACAAGCGTCAGCAAGTCTTTCTCTCTATCGGGAGCAAACTTCAGTGTTCCCGCTTTAATAGCAGCCGTCACTTCAATCCATTTTGCTCTGGGTACCCTAACCTTGCTGTCACTTTCAACAAGGTTCCCTGTCTTCATGTCATACTCACAGCCATGCCCAAGGAACCAATTTCGAGCCCTAGTGTCCCATCCTTCTCGCTCAGGTTCTGGAGTGATCCCATTCAGCTTCATCTCAGCCTCTTGTGCATCCCACTTAGGCATGGCTACTTCGTAGCCCCCTCGGCCCGTATGATGGTGATATTTCTTTTCGCTTGCATTCTTCTTGTTTTTCTTTGACAGGTTCACAGCCTCCTCTGATTCTTTGTACTTCACAAATTCTTCCCAGTTATGCTCCTGCTTCGCTAGATAGTTTTCGAATACTGGAGGCTTCTTCTCGGCCTTATAAGCTGACCATAACCGGTTCTTATACGCCCGGAAAAGTTCCCCCATCTTCTTCAGAGCCCATTTCTTCACTAGCGCCCTCTGCTTGGCATTCTCAGAGTCCGATCCCAAATCTGGCAAAGTGAAATGTGACATGAGGTCGTCAAAAAGTGTGTTTTTGTACCTATCGGCAACCTGATCTTCGGACACATTCTTGGTCTTGTTCCATTCTCTAATAGTGATCGGGAGATGATCTCTAACCAGAACTCCGCACTGATTCTTAAATGTCACTCTGACACTCGCGGGTGCCACCGGTTGGCCTTTCGGTGATATAGCTTCAATGTTGAAGTGGTCTTTTTTGCCCAATTTCTTTGCCGGGCCTCGTTTCTCCAACTTATCTTCGGAGGCCTAAGAGAATAAAAATCAGTTAATTTATATACATATGTACATATAGAATTCCATTAATGCCTGAACTGATCGTATACCTCGTCATGACCGGAGCCGTCGGCTTCTCCATCACCGGAGCCGTCGGCTTCTCCATCACCGGAGCCGTCGGCTTCTCCATCACCGAAGTCATCGGCTTCTCCATCACCGGAGCCGCGGTCTTCTCCAGCTCCGGAGCCGTCGGCTTGTCCATTACCGGAGTCGCGCTCTTCTCGGTCGGCTTCTGGACCTTCGCGGATTATGTCCTCGAAAAAGTCTTCCTGTTCCAAGTCTCGACGGATTTCGAATGGATCCATTGTTTTTGCAAAAAATTAAATCGATAAGTACATATGTATATAACCCTGTTCCTAACCCTAATCAAACACTAACCAAACCCTAACCCAAACCCTAACTCAAGGAGGGGAAGGCGGCGTGGAGCAGGGAGAAGAGAGCGTGTGAGGTAGATGATCTCGACAATGCTCACGTGACTAAGAGGTTGTTCGCGAGAGGTAGAGGAGAGGGTAGTTGCGGCATCGGGGGGGGGGGGGTCGCGAGAGGGGAGAGAAATATAGGTGTTTGCGGCGTCGGTTGTTTGCGAGAGGGAGAGAAGAGGGGAGTTGCGGCGTCGGTGGTTTTCGCGAGAGGGAGAGAGAGGTGTTTGCGAGTGGGAGAGGGTCGGCGTCGGTGGTTTTTGCGAGAGGGAGAGAAGAGGGGGAGAGGGCCGGTGTCGGCGTCGTCGTCGGTACTATATGTACTAACTATATATATTAGTAACACCGCCGGTGTCGGTGTCGGCGTCGGTACTATATTAACTAAATTAAACTAAACTAAATAACTAAACTAAACTAAATATACAAAATAACTAAACTAAACTAAATAACTAAACTAAATATACTAACTATATGTACTAACTATATACAAAATAAATACAAAATAATTAAACTAAATACAAAAATAATTAACTAAATACAAACTAATTGAACTAATTGCTAACTACTAACTATAACTAAATATACAAACTAATTAAACTAACTAAATAAACTAACTAATTAACAAAAAAAAAGGCCGGAGGCGCGCGGCGGCGGCACAGTGGTGGCGCTACCTGAGGTGGCGCAGAGGTGGCCGGAGGCGGCGCAGTGGTGGCGCGGCCGGAGGCGGCGCAGAGGGCGCGGTGGTGGCGCAGCCGGAGGCGGCGCAGAGGGCGCGGCCGGCGCGCGCAGAGGCGGCGCAGAGGGCGGCGGCCGGAGGTGAGGAAGACGGCGGCGGCGGCGCGAAAATCGGGCAGCCTGACGGCGTGATGCGAGCTAGGGTTGGCCTCCGGTGTTGCGGGTGGGCGGCCGGCCCGCGACGCGCGGGTTTTATACCTACCCCCCTTTTGTCGCGGGTCGTGGCACGACCCGCGACAAAAGGGGGGGTCTTTTATCGTGGGCCGTAGCACGACCCGCGACAAAAGGGGTTGGGTGCTGATCCGCGGCGTCTGCATCCAACGGCTCCGGCCGTTTGAATCCAACGGCATGGAGCCGTTGGACACGGATCAGCCTCTGTTTTTTTTTCTTTTTTCTTATTTATCTATTTTAACTTAATAAAAAGTGTTATTTCAATAACTTTTAAATGGTAAATCAAATAGAAAAGTGTTATATATGAAAATTTGTCAGAAAAATACAATGAACATGAATATGACATCCATATAACTATTTGCATCTCACAATGAACATAGTCGTGTATGTTTCACCCCTAATGATATGCGGAGTAACACCGAGTAAGGTTTCACCTCGCCACGTGTCACCGCCGCTTCCACGTGCCTCGCCCCGTCGCTGCCGGCGTGTGACGTGTGTAGCCGTGGCTTACACGTGCCTCGCCACGTGTCGCCGCCGCTTCCACGTGTCTCGCCCCGTCGCTGCCGGCGTGCGACGTGTGTAGCCGTGGCTTACACGTGCCATGCCCCGCGTGCGCTATATAGAGCGACGAGTGCGGGCGCAACCACACGTCGCCACCGCCTCCTCCGCTCATTCATCTCCGGGATGCCTCCACGTCGTCGAGGGGCGTCCGGTTTCCGTGGCGTTCGAGTGCGTCCGAGCGGTAGGTTCTACGCCGAGATACGCGCCGGTGGCTTCCGCCTCACCCTCGGCACGTACAACACGCCGGAGCTGGCGGCGCGCGCTTATGACGCGGCGGCGTGGCGTTTTCGGCGGCCACGGCACGACATGAACTTCCCGGATGTTGAATCGCTAGAGGAGGCGGAGTTCCTCGCGCCACCGCCGTGCCTCGTCGACGACGAGGACCGTCGCCGGCACAGTCAGGTGCAGCGCAGGATCGCCATCGCCGAGCACGACGAGCAGTTGATGCGCCAGTGGAGGGCGCAGTTCCCCAACGACGTCGACAACACCGACGCGTTCTTCGCTAACCTTAGGGCACAACGCAGGTCCAACAGGCGCCACCGTCGGGCCGTCGCCACCTTCGAGCTCGAGAACCCGAATACAACTTGGACCGAAAACGACCCTCGGTGGGATGACATTTGGACGGAGACAACCTCCGACGACGAGTAGAGACTAGACTAGTAATTTATCTATTTTATTGTAATTTCAATAAAGTCGTTGTCGCGGTTCTATTAGTTTAAATTTAGTTTATAAAGTCGTTGACGGTTGTTTTTGTTCAATAAAGTGGTTGACACGAAATTTATTACGATTGAACTGAAATTAAAGTACAGAGCTCAACTGAAAATTAAGATACATGGCCAGATTCGAATGTTGCAGCCATTCAATCATAGTCGTGCCTAGCCCTATAATAGTCGCCACTGTAGTCATCATAGTCGCCGACGTCATCGTCGCTAGCATCGGGGTCGCGGTTGTCGAACCTCGGCGGGTGAGCACGCGTGGGCTGGGATTGAGGGTAGTGCAGGCGGGGGCCACGATAGGCCATGACGCTCTGGAGAGTCCGGCCGCGCCACCACATCCGACGGCCGGCCTCGTTGAAGTTCGAAGGAGGCGGGCCGTCCTCCTCGTACCTGGCAACCGCCCTCTCACGCCGATTGATGAAGAAGCTGTTCCAAGTCGGGCTGTAGTCGGGATGCCACTGGGGATTCCTCCGCTGCTCAGGCGTGAGCTCGAAATAGTAGTGGTTCGTGATGGCCATCTCGCGTGGCACACCTACATGGATAGGAGGGACCGGTACGCCTCCGACGCTCAGCAACCAGCCGGTTGGGACGCGGTAGCCGGGCGGGCAGGGGTAGTTCAAGGCGCAAAGCGCCTCCGCCTCCCGGGGTGTTAGACATACGGTGGAAGCCATGGGAGAGAGTGATGAGGTTTGCAGATATGAGTCCAAGCCTACATATATATAGTGGAAAAATGGCGGGAATGCGGGAAGAAAATAGGCGGGAACGAAGTGGCGCGCGAAACTTTCATCCCGGGTGGAGGCTCCAACCGGGACAAAAGACTGCGGGTAACCTTTTGTCACAGCTGGTGGGTGCAACCGGGACTAAAGCTGTCGGCAGGATAAGGATGTGTCGGTAACCTTTTGTCACGGTTGGTGGGTGCAACCGGGACTAAAGATGTCGGCAGGATAAGGATGTGTCGGTAACCTTTTGTCACGGTTGGTGGGTGCAACCGGGACTAAAAATTTCCCTGCAAGCCCGTGAAAGACTCCGTCTCCTCTAACAGTGTTGGGGAAAGGGTTCTTATTATTACATAAATGTATGAAGAATACATTCTTACATCGCCATCTACTGTTGTGATCTTCTACGCCGTAGCCATGGAGAATCTTCATCATTTAGCAAGATGCTTGGGTCAATTTTCACGGTGAAGGGCGGAATTTCTTTAAACTTATTATAATCTTCTGACATGTCTGTCTTGTCATCCACTCCCACTATGTTTCTTTTCCCAGAAAGAACTATGTGGCGCTTTGGCTCCTCCGTTGATGTATTCTTTCGTTGATTTCTTTTTCTCGATTTGCTAGACATGTCCTTCACGTAGAAAACTTGAGCCACCTCGTTGGCTAGGACAAATGGCTCGTCCAGGTACGCAAGATTGTTGGGATCCACTGTTGTCATACCGTACTTATCGTCTATATGTACACCGCTGAGCTTCACCCATTTGCACCGAAACAAAGGGACCTTAAAAGTGGGTCCATAGTCAAGTTCCCATATCTCCTCTATGTATCCATAATATGTGGTGGTCTGCCCATTCTCGTCTTTTGCATCGAATCGGACACCACTGTTTTGGTTGGTGCTCTTTTTATCTTGGTCGATCGTGTAAAATGTATTCCCATTTATCTCGTACCCTTGGAATGTACATATGTTCGAAGATGGTAACCTGGCCAACAAGTACAACTGCTCTACAACAGTGGTGTCCGCTTTGATGGAAAAGATGAGATGTCTTTGCAACCAACTGCCGAAGGTATTCATGTGTTCACGTGTAATCCATGAATGGGGCTTGCCCGGGTTTATTTCTCGTAAAACATTCTTATGTTTCTCGATGTACGGAGCCACCAAGCTGGAATTGTATAGAACTGTGTAGTGTGCTTGATTGAAGGAAATCTTGTCCCTGCACACTGTTGCTTTCCTTCCTAGGGTGCCTTGTCCAGTCAGCCTCCCCTCATACCGAGATTCAGGAACACCAATCGGCTTAAGGTCAGGAATAAAGTCAACACAAAACTCAATGACCTCCTCAGTTCCGTAGCCCTTTGAGATACTTCCTTCCGGCCTAGCTCGGTTATGAACATATTTCTTTAAAACTCCCATGAACCTCTCGAAGGGGAACATATTGTGTAGAAATACTGGACCGAGAATTCTAATCTCTTCAACTAGGTGAACGAGGAGGTGCGTCATAATATTGAAGAAGGATGGTGGGAACAACAACTCGAAGATGACAAGACATTCGACCACATCTTCCTGTAATCCTGACAAAGTTTCTGGATCCATTACCTTCTGAGAAATTGCGTTGAGGAATGCACATATCTTCACAATGGCTAGTCGAACATTTTCTGGTAGAAGTCCCCTCAATGCAACCGGAAGCAATTGTGTCATAAGCACGTGGCAGTCATGGGACTTTAGGTTCTGGAATTTTTTCTCCTTCATATTTACTATTCCCTTTATATTCGACGAGAAACCAGACGGAACCTTGATACTGAATAGGGCTTCAAAAAAGATCTCCTTCTCTTGTTTGGTAAGAGCGTAGCTAGCAGGCCCTTCAAACTTCCCTGGATGATTGTCGTTTCGTCCTTTATGTTGTTTCTGGTCCTCCCGTGCTTCTGGTGTATGTTTTGTCTTCCCATACACGCCCAGGAAACCTAGAATATTCACACAAAGATTCTTGGTCAGGTGCATCACGTCGATTGCAGAGCGGACTTCCAGGACTTTCCACATGGGCGCGTGTCCGTCATCGTCTTTCGGAACAGGTCGACTGCCTGGACCCTTTCCAAAGATAACATTTAAATCCTTGACCATGTCAAATATATCAGCACCACTACGGGGTACAGGCTTCGGACGATTGTCTGCCTCGCCATCGAAATGCTTGCCTTTTTTCCTTAAGGGATGCTTGCGCGGAAGGAAACGGCGATTGTACGGGTACACAACTTTTTTGCTTTTTCCCAAATATTTACCTTCAGTCTCATCTAAACAGTGTGTGCATGCGTTGTATCCTTTGTTCGTCTGTCCTGAAATGTTACTAAGAGCAGGCCAATCATTGATGGTTACGAATAGCAACGCTCGTAGGTCAAATTCTTGCTCGGTGTGCTCATCCCACACACGTACACCTGGTTTGGCCCACAACTCCAAAAGTTCATCAACTAATGGCCTTAGGTACACATCAATGTCGTTGCCGGGTTGCTTTGGGCCTTGGATAAGCACTGGCATCATAATGAACTTCCGCTTCATGCACAACCAAGGAGGAAGGTTGTAGATACATAAAGTCACGGGCCAGGTGCTGTGACTGCAGCTCTGCTCCCCAAAAGGATTCATGCCATCTGTACTTAGACCAAAGTATAAGTTCCTTGCCTCACCTGCAAAATCCGGGAACTCTCTCCCGATGTTCCTCCACTGCCGACCATCAGCGGGGTGCCTCAACATCGCGTCTTTCTTACGTTCTTCCATGTGCCATCGCAACAACTTGGCATGCTCTTTGTTTCTGAACAAACGTTTCAACCGTGGTATTATTGGAGCATACCACATCACCTTCGCAGGAACCCTCTTCCTGGGTGGCTCGCCCTCAACATCACCAGGGTCATCTTTTCTGATCTTATACCGCAATGCACCACATATCGGACATTTATTCAAATTCTCGTACTTCTCACCGCGGTAGAGGATACAATCATTAATGCATGCATGTATCTTCTGCACATCTAATCCTAGAGGGCAGACAAGCTTCTTTGCTTCATATGTACTGACGGGCAATTCATTATTTCTTGGAAACAGCTTCTTTAATATTATCATCAATTTCTCAAATCCCGAGTCAGTCACACCGACCTCTCGCCTTCCATTTCAGCAATTCCAATATGCTACCCAACTTTCTCTGCCCATCTTCACAACACAGGTACAACAATTTGTGGTGGTCCTCTAACATCTTGTCAAGCGCAACCTCTCCTTATCCGTGCCACAGTCTCTTCTTGCATCAGAAATGGCCCGACGAAGATCATCATCAACAGGATCATCTGATGCCTGTTCTTCACCTCCTTCTTCTTCATTGTCGTCCATTGCGGTATCAAAGCATTCAGAGAACATAGATCGGTACTGGTCATCATTATCTTCTTCTTCTTCGCCGTCTTCCATCATAACCCCTTCTTCTCCGTGCTTGGTCCAAACATTATAGCTGGACATGAATCCAAACCGAAGCAGGTGGCTCTTAATGTCTCTTGAGCAAGAGTAATCCTTCTCGTTCTTACATTTTAGACATGGACAGCACATAAAACCTTGCTTCGACTTGTTGGCCTCGGCCACAAGCAGGAAAGAATTCACGCCCTCTCTGAAAGCGGGAGCACATCGGTTACCGTACATCCATGGATGACTCATCTGCATCATAAGTACAATTATATGTATCAGATGCAATCACCTTGCTAAAATTAGTATTGTACGGACTATACATATATATACGAGAAAATAGTTGCTAACCTTTTAGGATCAAAAAGAGGAGAAATCTTATCAAATAAAACCAAGTGGCATCCCTCTCACAAGCATTCCATCAAACACCTCTTGTGCACATGTAGAAAAAATGAGCTAGCATACACCTCCACCTTCACCACCAAGGAAAAAATGAGGTGGGGGGTGGCTGGCTCCTTGTCTATATATATAGGCATGGCCCTTTTGTCGCGGGCCGTATTACGACCCGCGACAAAAGGGGTGCCGACCCCTTTTGTCGCGGGTCGTAATACGGACCGCGACAAAAGGCCGCGACAAAAGCCTCTGCCGGATTCGGAGCGACGTGGCCACCCCATTTGTCACGGGTGCAGGTGCGCCCGCGACAAATGGCTCCCATGGAAGCCCTATTTTCCACTAGTGGTTAGTACACACATATTTATTCAAATCAGTAAGTTTGTATCACCAGGGGCTCAATGTATATATATACCTCGGCGCTGGATGTGGTTGCTACTTCCAATTGAAGATCGTCGTTTATCGACGTTTGTTCGGCATCATCTTGCTGACGGCCTTCATCTTGACCGTCAAGGTTCAGATAAGAAGAGATATCATCTTCTTCATCTTGTTCGGTCGGCACATAAGGAATATCGCCGTTTATGAGGCCAAATAGATGTTCTTCAGCTTCCGGATCATAGTTGGCCATAATCGAGTCAGCTCTATCGTCCGCCATATGTCAGTCCTGAAAACATGTAGTAAAAACAAATTAATTAAGTGTATATGCGGACTGGGTGATCGGCGCGGCCTTCCGCGCCGGTATATATAGGGACGACAACCCCAACGCCGGGGGTCGAAAGCGGAGCAGGAGGAGGCGGAGCGAGGGTACTACGTAGGAGGGGGCGAGGAAGGGGTGGGAGAGGGTGTCGTCGCGGAAGAGCGCGAGACGGGGCGGCAGACGACGGCGTCACGAAGAGGGACACGGAGGAGGACTGTTGTTGAGTGCGTTGTTTTTGCTTGTGTACGGTTCACGAATGCGCGACGACTGTGCGGGGAGTTGTGGACGGGTTAATTCTTGTTAAGTAGTTAAAATTAACAAGCTAGAACAAAAAAAACTTCTAAGTTAAAAAAATTTAGTTAATTTTTATTACAATTTTAGTTACAATTTTTTTAAATTAAAACTTCTAAGTTAAAAAAATTTAGTTAATTTTTATTACAATTTTAGTTACAATTTTTTTAAATTAAAACTTCTAAGTGAAAAAATTTTAAGTTAATTTTTTTGTTTTTGTAAAAAAAAAAAGAGAGAGGCCGGGGCGCTGGCATGCCGGCCTCCTCTCTGTAATGTCTTGGCGTGGGCGGCACGCCGCGCGGCGGCCCCGGCGATCGAAGGCGCCGGCCGGGCTCTCACGGGCGCGCGGCGATATACGCGGGGCCGGCCGCGGCGGCGTCTCTCGGGGTGCGCGGCGGCGGCCGGCGTCTCGTTGTGCGCACGGCGGCGGCCGGCCGTACATGGGAGCTCGGCGACTTACGGCGGCGGCGGAGGAGCTTCGGCGGTTCGTCGGCGGGGAGAAGATGGCGGCGAGCGCGGGCGGCGGTTCGTCGCCGGCGCGGCAGCCTGACGGCGTCTCTGCGTCTGCGAAGAAGATGAAGTGAAACCGCCGAGGCGGGCGGGCGCCTATTTATAAAAAAGGACCTTTAGTCGCGGTTGGTCGGCCAACCGCGACTAGCAGTACTTTAGTCGCGATTGGTCGACCAACCGCGACTAAAGGCATCAACCGCGACTAAAGGGTTTTTTGGGAAATTTCGTTCTCGCGCGAAGGACCCTTTAGTCGCGGTTGGCGAGGCCAACCGCGACTAAAGGTGATTTTCCAAATTCTTTTGATTCTAAAATCTGAAAAATACAAATAATATATCAAAAAATTCAGAAAAATAAAACTAATTCATTTCAAAATCTGAAAAATACAAATAATATATCAAAAAAATCAGAAAAATAAAACTAATTCATTTAAAAATCTTAAAAATACAAATAATATATCAAAAAATAAAGAAAAATAAAACTAATTCATTTAAAAATCTGAAAAATACAAATAATATATCAAAAAATTCAGAAAAATAAAACTAATTCATTTCAAAATCTGAAAAATACAAATAATATATCAAAAAAATCAGAAAAATAAAACTAATTCATTTAAAAATCTTAAAAATACAAATAATATATCAAAAAATAAAGAAAAATAAAACTAATTCATTTAAAAATCTGAAAAATACAAATAATATATCAAAAAATTCAGAAAAATAAAACTAATTCATTTCAAAATCTGAAAAATACAAATAATATATCAAAAAAATCAGAAAAAAAAAACTAATTCATTTAAAAAATTTAAAAATACAAATAATATATCAAAAAATAAAGAAAAATAAAACTAATTCATTTAAAAATCTGAAAAATACAAATAATATATCAAAAAATTCAGAAAAATAAAACTAATTCATTTCAAAATCTGAAAAATACAAATAATATATCAAAAAAATCAGAAAAATAAAACTAATTCATTTAAAAATCTTAAAAATACAAATAATATATCAAAAAATAAAGAAAAATAAAACTAATTCATTTAAAAATCTTAAAAATACAAATAATATATCAAAAAATTCAGAAAAATAAAACTAATTCATTTCAAAATCTGAAAAATACAAATAATATATCAAAAAAATCAGAAAAATAAAACTAATTCATTTAAAAATCTAAAAAATACAAATAATATATCAAAAAATAAAGAAAAATAAAACTAATTCATTTAAAAATCTTAAAAATACAAATAATATATCAAAAAATTCAGAAAAATAAAACTAATTCATTTCAAAATCGAGCAGTGCGTCCACCCACGCACGCGTTCTTATCCTGCCGACAGATTTAGTCACGGTTGCACCCTCCAGCCGGGACTAAAGCTTACCCAAACATCCTTATCCCACCGACAGTTTTCATAGATGACACAAAAACCACCTTTAGTCCCGGTTGCACCCACCAGCGGGGACTAAAGCTTACCCAGACGTCCTTATCCCAACCTCCAGCTCTGGATTCCTCTTCTTCCCGCCATTTCTTCCCTGTCTTCCCGCCAATTTCTTCCCGCCTCTTTCTTCCCAGCACTTTCTTCCCGCCACTTTCTTCCCGCCTCTTTCTTCCCGCCACTTTCTTCCCGCCTCCTGTCTTCCCGCTCCCATTTTTCCCGCCATTTCTCACTACATATATGTAGCCCGGCTTGACCAGCATTATCACATCTCTACAATCTCTCATCACTCTCTCATGGCTTCCACCGCACCCACTCTAACCTACCAGCAGGTGGAGGAGCTTTGCGCCTCGAACTACCCTTGCCCACCGGGCTACCGCGTCCCCGCCGGCTGGAGCCTAAGCGCCGGCGGCGTGCCGGTCCCTCCCATCCCTCAGGGTACTGCGCGCCGGGCGGCCATCACGAACCACTACTACCTCGACCTCACGCCGGAGCAGCGGATGAATCCCCGCTGGCATCCCGATAACCAGCATACTTGGGACGCCTTCTTCATCAATCGTCGTGAGAGGGCGCTCGCCAGGTATGAGGAGGACGGTCTGCCTCCTGGGAACTTCCACGAGGCCGGCCGTCGGCTATGGTGGTACGGCCGGACTCTGCAGAGCGTCATGGACTACATCACGGCCGGCGATATCCCCCGCCTGCGCTACCCTCAGTTCGAGCCACGAGCGCCGCCCGACGACAGCGACGACAGCAGCGACGACGACGGCGGCAACTTAGAAGGCGACGACTACCAGTACAACGGCGGCGGCTATGAAGACTACGAGTATGCATATTATACGCCTAGGCAGGAGTATGACTAAATCACTCCAAATTTCATGTATCATCAGTGTGGTTTCTCGAATCAATCGAATTAATCATTCGAAAATGGACACCAAACACATCACGGGTAATATAATTCACATGATCCATTCAATAAAGTTTGGTACAATAAATTATTACACATCATTTCTTCCCTTGTGTCCCTGCTTGCTTACGATTGTGCCGTATCCATGGAGCATCCTCATCATTTAACTTAATGCTTGGGTCGGTGTTCACTTTGAAGGGCGGAATTTCAGCAAACATATTATAATCTTCTGACATGTCTGTCTTGTCCTCCACTCCCACGATGTTTCTTTTCCCTGAAAGAACAATGTGGCGCTTTGGATCATCGCATGATGTACTGATCGTTTTCTTATCTTTCTGTTTCCTCGGTTTGCTACTCATGTCCTTCACATAGAAAACCTGAGCGACATCTTTCGCTAGGACGAATGGTTCGTCAAGGTAACCAAGATTGTTGAAATCCACCATTGTCATTCCATATTGCTGGTCCACCTTTACCCCACCTCCTGTTAGCTTGAACCATTTGCACCGGAACAAAGGGACCTTAAAGGAGGGTCCATAGTCAAGTTCCCATATCTCCTCTATGTAACCATAATATGTGACCTTTTGCCCATTCTCGGTTGCTGCATCAAAGCGGACACCACTGTTTTGGTTGGTGCTCTTTTTATCTTGGGCGATCGTGTAAAATGTATTCCCATTTATCTCGTACCCTTCGAAAGTCGTTATAGTCGAAGGTGGTGTCTTGGCCAACATGTACAGCTCATCTACAACATCATTGTCATTCATTAAATGTTTTCTCAACCAACTGCCGAAAGTCTCCATGTGGGCCTTCCTAATCCAGGATTCAGGCTTCCCCGGGTTGTCCGAGCGTAAAATATTCTTGTGTTTCTCATAGTACGGAGCCACCAAGCTGGAATTGGTCTGAACTGTGTGGTGTGCTTCAGTCATAGAATGGCCGTCCATACATATCGTTGATTTCCTTCCGATCGTGCCTTTTCCACTTAGTCTCCCCTCGTGCCGCGATCGAGGAAGACCAATCGGCTTAAGGTCAGGAACAAAGTCAACACAAAACTCAATTACCTCCTCATTTCCATAGCCCTTGGCGATGCTTCCTTCTGGCCTAGCACGGTTACGAATATATTTCTTTAATACTCCCATGAACCTCTCGAAGGGGAACATATTGTGTAGAAATACAGGACCGAGAATGGAAATCTCTTCGACTAGGTGAACCAGGAGGTGCGTCATAATATTGAAGAAGGATGGCGGGAACACCAACTCGAAACTGACAAGACATTGGACCACATCGTTCTGTAACCGTGGTAGAACTTCTGGATTGATTACCTTCTGAGAGATTGCATTGAGGAATGCACATAGCTTCACAATGGCTAATCGAACATTTTCCGGCAGGAGCCCCCTCAAAGCAATCGGAAGCAATTCCGTCATAATCACGTGGCAGTCGTGAGACTTCAGGTTTTGGAACTTTTTCTCCGCCATGTTTATTATTCCCTTTATATTGGACGAGAATCCAGACGGGACCTTCATACTGCTCAGGCATTCAAAAAAGATGACCTTCTCTTCTTTGGTCAGAGCGTAGCTGGCACGACCTTGAAACCATTCCGGATGCCGGTCATCAGGGTCTTTCAAACGTTGCTGGTCCTGCCGTGCTTCCTTTGTATCATTTGTCTTCCCATACACGCCCAAGAAGCTTAGGAGGTTCACGCAAATATTCTTCGTAACATGCATCACGTCGATTGCAAAGCGGACATCTAGGACTTTCCAATATTCTAGCTCCCAGAATATAGATTTCTTCTTCCACATGGCTGCGTGCCCGTCAGCTCCCTTCGGAACTGATTGTCCGCCAGGACCCTTTCCAAAGATGACTTTCAAATCCTTGACCATATCAAATACCTCAGCACCAGTTCGTTCCGCAGGCTTCGGCCGGTGATCTGCCTTGCCGTTGTAATGCTTGCCTTTCTTTCTTACTGGATGATTTTTCGGAAGAAATCGACGATGCCCAAGGTACACGTTCTTCTTACAATTTGGCAAATGTACACTTTCAGTCTCATGTAAGCAGTGCGTGCATACATTGTATCCCTTATTTGACAGTCCCGAAAGGTTACTAAGAGCAGGCCAATCGTTGATGGTTACGAAAAGCAACGCTCGTAGGTCAAATTCCTCTTCTTTGTGCTCATCCCACACACGGACACCAGGTCTGCCCCACAACTGTAAAAGTTCATCAACTAATGGCCTTAGGTACACATCGATGTCGTTGCCGGGTTGCTTCGGACCTTGGATGAGCACTGGCATCATAATGAACTTCCGCTTCATGCACAACCAAGGAGGAAGGTTGTAGATGCATAGAGTCACGGGCCAGGTGCTATGGCTGGAGCTCTGCTCGCCAAAAGGATTCATGCCATCTGTACTTAGACCAAATCTTATGTTCCTTGCCTCACCTGCAAAATCCGGGAACTCTCTCCCGATGTTCCTCCACTGCGTTCCATCTGCGGGGTGTCTCAACTCCCCGTCCGACTTACGGTCCTCTTTGTGCCATCGCAACAACTTGGCATGCTCTTTGTTCCTGAACAGACGTTTCAACCGTGGTATTATAGGAGCATACCACATCACCTTGGCGGGAACCCTCTTCCTGGGTTTCTCGCCCTCAACATCGTCACCAAGGTCATCGCCTCTGATCTTATAACGCAATGCAGTGCATACCGGACATTCATTCAAATTCTCGTACTTCTCACCGCGGTAGAGGATGCAGTCGTTGATGCATGCATGTATCTTCTGCACATCTAATCCTAGAGGGCAGACAAGCTTCTTTGCTTCATATGTACTGACGGGCAATTCATTATTTCTTGGAAACAACTTCTTTAATATTATCATCAATTTCTCAAATCCCGAGTCAGTCACACCGACCTCTGCCTTCCATTTCAGCAATTCCAATATGCTACCCAACTTTCTCTGCCCATCTTCACAACCTGGGTACAACAATTTGTGGTGGTCCTCTAACATCTTGTCGAACTGCAACCTCTCCTTATCCGTGCCACAGTCTCTTCTTGCATCAGAAATGGCCCGACGAAGATCATCATCAACAGGATCATCTGATGCCTGTTCTTCACCTCCTTCTTCTTCATTGTCGTCCATTGCGGTATCAAAGCATTCAGAGAACATAGATCGGTACTGGTCATCATTATCTTCTTCTTCTTCGCCGTCTTCCATCATAACCCCTTCTTCTCCGTGCTTGGTCCAAACATTATAGCTGGACATGAATCCAAACCGAAGCAGGTGGCTCTTAATGTCTCTTGAGCAAGAGTAATCCTTCTCGTTCTTACATTTTAGACATGGACAGCACATAAAACCTTGCTTCGACTTGTTGGCCTCGGCCACAAGCAGGAAAGAATTCACGCCCTCTCTGAAAGCGGGAGCACATCGGTTACCGTACATCCATGGATGACTCATCTGCATCATAAGTACAATTATATGTATCAGATGCAATCACCTTGCTAAAATTAGTATTGTACGGACTATACATATATATACGAGAAAATAGTTACTAACCTTTTAGGATCAAAAAGAGGAGAAATCTTATCAAATAAAACCAAGTGGCATCCCTCTCACAAGCATTCCATCAAACACCTCTTGTGCACATGTAGAAAAAATGAGCTAGCATACACCTCCACCTTCACCACCAAGGAAAAAATGAGGTGGGGGGTGGCTGGCTGCTTGTCTATATATATAGGCATGGCCCTTTTGTCGCGGGCCGTATTACGACCCGCGACAAAAGGGGTGCCGACCCCTTTTGTCGCGGGTCGTAATACGGACCGCGACAAAAGGCCGCGACAAAAGCCTCTGCCGGATTCGGAGCGACGTGGCCACCCCATTTGTCGCGGGTGCAGGTGCGCCCGCGACAAATGGCTCCCACGGAAGCCCTATTTTCCACTAGTGGTTAGTACACACATATTTATTCAAATCAGTAAGTTTGTATCACCAGAGGCTCAATGTATATATATACCTCGGCGCCGGATGTGGTTGCTACTTCCAATTGAAGATCGTCGTTTATCGACGTTTGTTCGGCATCATCTTGCTGACGGCCTTCATCTTGACCGTCAAGGTTCAGATAAGAAGAGATATCATCTTCTTCATCTTGTTCGGTCGGCACATAAGGAATATCGCCGTTTATGAGGCCAAATAGATGTTCTTCAGCTTCCGGATCATAGTTGGCCATAATCGGGTCAGCTCTATCGTCCGCCATATGTCAGTCCTGAAAACATGTAGTAAAAACAAATTAATTAAGTGTATATGCGGACTGGGTGATCGGCGCGGCCTTCCGCGCCGGTATATATAGGGACGACAACCCCAACGCCGGGGGTCGAAAGCGGAGCAGGAGGAGGCGGAGCGAGGGTACTACGTAGGAGGGGGCGAGGAAGGGGTGGGAGAGGGTGTCGTCGCGGAAGAGCGCGAGACGGGGCGGCAGACGACGGCGTCACGAAGAGGGACACGGAGGAGGACTGTTGTTGAGTGCGTTGTTTTTGCTTGTGTATGGTTCACGAATGCGCGACGACTGTGCGGGGAGTTGTGGACGGGTTAATTCTTGTTAAGTAGTTAAAATTAACAAGCTAGAACAAAAAAAACTTCTAAGTTAAAAAAATTTAGTTAATTTTTATTACAATTTTAGTTACAATTTTTTTAAATTAAAACTTCTAAGTTAAAAAAATTTAGTTAATTTTTATTACAATTTTAGTTACAATTTTTTTAAATTAAAACTTCTAAGTGAAAAAATTTTAAGTTAATTTTTTTGTTTTTGTAAAAAAAAAAAGAGAGAGGCCGGGGCGCTGGCATGCCGGCCCCCTCCTCTGTGTACTGGCGCGCGGGGCGGCACGCCGGCGCGGCGGCCCCGGCGATCGAAGGGCGCGGCCGGGCTCGTACGGGCGCGCGCGGCGATATACGCGGGGCCGGCCGGCGGCGGCGTCTCTCGGGGTGCGCGGCGGCGCCGGCGTCTCGTTGTGCGCACGGCGGCGGCCGGGCCGTACGTGGGAGCTCGGCGACTTACGGCGGCGGCGGAGGAGCTTCGGCGGTTCGTCGGCGAGGAGAAGATGGCGGCGAGCGCGGGCGGGCGGTTCGTCGCCGGCGCGGCACCGACGGCGTCTCTGCGTCTGCGAAGAAGATGAAGTGAAACCGCCGAGGCGGGCGGGCGCCTATTTATAAAAAAAGGACCTTTAGTCGCGGTTGGTCCGCCAACCGCGACTAAAATACCTTTAGTCGCGGTTGGTCGGACCAACCGCGACTAAAGGCAGACCAACCGCGACTAAAGGGTTTTTTGGGAAATTTCGTTCCCGCGCCGAAGGACCCTTTAGTCGCGGTTGGCGAGGCCAACCGCGACTAAAGGTGATTTTCCAAATTCTTTTGATTCTAAAATCTGAAAAATACAAATAATATATCAAAAAATTCAGAAAAATAAAACTAATTCATTTCAAAATCTGAAAAATACAAATAATATATCAAAAAAATCAGAAAAATAAAACTAATTCATTTAAAAATCTTAAAAATACAAATAATATATCAAAAAATAAAGAAAAATAAAACTAATTCATTTAAAAATCTTAAAAATACAAATAATATATCAAAAAATTCAGAAAAATAAAACTAATTCATTTCAAAATCTGAAAAATACAAATAATATATCAAAAAAATCAGAAAAATAAAACTAATTCATTTAAAAATCTTAAAAATACAAATAATATATCAAAAAATAAAGAAAAATAAAACTAATTCATTTAAAAATGTGAAAAATACAAATAATATATCAAAAAATTCAGAAAAATAAAACTAATTCATTTCAAAATCTAAAAAATACAAATAATATATCAAAAAAATCAGAAAAAAAAACTAATTCATTTAAAAATCTTAAAAATACAAATAATATATCAAAAAATAAAGAAAAATAAAACTAATTCATTTAAAAATATGCAAAATACAAATAATATATCAAAAAATTCAGAAAAATAAAACTAATTCATTTCAAAATCTGAAAAATACAAATAATATATCAAAAAAATCAGAAAAATAAAACTAATTCATTTAAAAATCTTAAAAATACAAATAATATATCAAAAAATAAAGAAAAATAAAACTAATTCATTTAAAAATCTTAAAAATACAAATAATATATCAAAAAATTCAGAAAAATAAAACTAATTCATTTCAAAATCTGAAAAATACAAATAATATATCAAAAAAATCAGAAAAATAAAACTAATTCATTTAAAAATCTAAAAAATACAAATAATATATCAAAAAATAAAGAAAAATAAAACTAATTCATTTAAAAATCTTAAAAATACAAATAATATATCAAAAAATTCAGAAAAATAAAACTAATTCATTTCAAAATCGAGCAGTGCGTCCACCCACGCACGCGTTCTTATCCTGCCGACAGATTTAGTCACGGTTGCACCCTCCAGCCGGGACTAAAGCTTACCCAAACATCCTTATCCCACCGACAGTTTTCATAGATGACACAAAAACCACCTTTAGTCCCGGTTGCACCCACCAGCGGGGACTAAAGCTTACCCAGACGTCCTTATCCCAACCTCCAGCTCTGGATTCCTCTTCTTCCCGCCATTTCTTCCCTGTCTTCCCGCCAATTTCTTCCCGCCTCTTTCTTCCCGCCACTTTCTTCCCGCCACTTTCTTCCCGCCTCTTTCTTCCCGCCACTTTCTTCCCGCCTCCTGTCTTCCCGCTCCCATTTTTCCCGCCATTTCTCACTACATATATGTAGCCCGGCTAGGCCAGCATTATCACATCTCTACAATCTCTCATCACTCTCTCATGGCTTCCACCGCACCCACTCTAACCTACCAGCAGGTGGAGGAGCTTTGCGCCTCGAACTACCCTTGCCCACCGGGCTACCGCGTCCCCGCCGGCTGGAGCCTAAGCGCCGGCGGCGTGCCGGTCCCTCCCATCCCTCAGGGTACTGCGCGCCGGGCGGTCATCACGAACCACTACTACCTCGACCTCACGCCGGAGCAGCGGATGAATCCCCGCTGGCATCCCGATAACCAGCATACTTGGGACGCCTTCTTCATCAATCATCGTGAGAGGGCGCTCGCCAGGTATGAGGAGGACGGTCTGCCTCCTGGGAACTTCCACGAGGCCGGCCGTCGGCTATGGTGGTACGGCCGGACTCTGCAGAGCGTCATGGACTACATCACGGCCGGCGATATCCCCCGCCTGCGCTACCCTCAGTTCGAGCCACGAGCGCCGCCCGACGACAGCGACGACAGCAGCGACGACGACGGCGGCAACTTAGAAGGCGACGACTACCAGTACAACGGCGGCGGCTATGAAGACTACGAGTATGCATATTATACGCCTAGGCAGGAGTATGACTAAATCACTCCAAATTTCATGTATCATCAGTGTGGTTTCTCGAATCAATCGAATTAATCATTCGAAAATGGACACCAAACACATCACGGGTAATATAATTCACATGATCCATTCAATAAAGTTTGGTACAATAAATTATTACACATCATTTCTTCCCTTGTGTCCCTGCTTGCTTACGATTGTGCCGTATCCATGGAGCATCCTCATCATTTAACTTAATGCTTGGGTCGGTGTTCACTTTGAAGGGCGGAATTTCAGCAAACATATTATAATCTTCTGACATGTCTGTCTTGTCCTCCACTCCCACGATGTTTCTTTTCCCTGAAAGAACAATGTGGCGCTTTGGATCATCGCATGATGTACTGATCGTTTTCTTATCTTTCTGTTTCCTCGGTTTGCTACTCATGTCCTTCACATAGAAAACCTGAGCGACATCTTTCGCTAGGACGAATGGTTCGTCAAGGTAACCAAGATTGTTGAAATCCACCATTGTCATTCCATATTGCTGGTCCACGTTTACCCCACCTCCTGTTAGCTTGAACCATTTGCACTGGAACAAAGGGACCTTAAAGGAGGGTCCATAGTCAAGTTCCCATATCTCCTCTATGTAACCATAATATGTGACCTTTTGCCCATTCTCGGTTGCTGCATCAAAGCAGACACCACTGTTTTGGTTGGTGCTCTTTTTATCTTGGGCGATCGTGTAAAATGTATTCCCATTTATCTCGTACCCTTCGAAAGTCATTATAGTCGAAGGTGGTGTCTTGGCCAACATGTACAGCTCATCTACAACATCATTGTCATTCATTAAATGTTTTCTCAACCAACTGCCGAAAGTCTCCATGTGGGCCTTCCTAATCCAGGATTCAAAGCTTCCGGGTTGTCCGAGCGTAAAATATTCTTGTGTTTCTCAAAGTACGGAGCCACCAAGCTGGAATTGGTCAGAACTGTGTGGTGTGCTTCAGTCATAGAATGGCCGTCCATACATATCGTTGATTTCCTTCCGATCGTGCCTTTTCCACTTAGTCTCCCCTCGTGCCGCGATCGAGGAAGACCAATCGGCTTAAGGTCAGGAACAAAGTCAACACAAAACTCAATTACCTCCTCATTTCCATAGCCCTTGGCGATGCTTCCTTCTGGCCTAGCACGGTTACGAATATATTTCTTTAATACTCCCATGAACCTCTCGAAGGGGAACATATTGTGTAGAAATATAGGACCGAGAATGGAAATCTCTTCGACTAGGTGAACCAGGAGGTGCGTCATAATATTGAAGAAGGATGGCGGGAACACCAACTCGAAACTGACAAGACATTGGACCACATCGTTCTGTAACCGTGGTAGAACTTCTGGATTGATTACCTTCTGAGAGATTGCATTGAGGAATGCACATAGCTTCACAATGGCTAATCGAACATTTTCCGGCAGGAGCCCCCTCAAAGCAATCGGAAGCAATTGCGTCATAATCACGTGGCAGTCGTGAGACTTCAGGTTTTGGAACTTTTTCTCCGCCATGTTTATTATTCCCTTTATATTGGACGAGAATCCAGACGGGACCTTCATACTGCTCAGGCATTCAAAAAAGATGACCTTCTCTTCTTTGGTCAGAGCGTAGCTGGCACGACCTTGAAACCATTCCGGATGCCGGTCATCAGGGTCTTTCAAACGTTGCTGGTCCTGCCGTGCTTCCTTTGTATCATTTGTCTTCCCATACACGCCCAAGAAGCTTAGGAGGTTCACGCAAATATTCTTCGTAACATGCATCACGTCGATTGCAGAGCGGACATCTAGGACTTTCCAATATTCTAGCTCCCAGAATATAGATTTCTTCTTCCACATGGCTGCGTGCCCGTCGGCTCCCTTCGGAACCGATTGTCCGCCAGGACCTTTCCAAAGATGACTTTCAAATCCTTGACCATATCAAATACCTCAACACCGGTGCGTTCCGCGAGCTTCGGCCGGTGATCTGCCTTGCCGTTGTAATGCTTGCCTTTCTTTCTTCGGATGAATTTTCGGAAGAAATCGACGATGCCCAAGGTACACGTTCTTCTTACAATTTGGCAAATGTACACTTTCAGTCTCATGTAAGCAGTGCGTGCATACATTGTATCCCTTATTTGACAGTCCCGAAAGGTTACTAAGAGCAGGCCAATCGTTGATGGTTACGAAAAGCAACGCTCGTAGGTCAAATTCCTCTTCTTTGTGCTCATCCCACACACGGACACCAGGTCTGCCCCACAACTGTAAAAGTTCATCAACTAATGGCCTTAGGTACACATCGATGTCGTTGCCGGGTTGCTTCGGACCTTGGATGAGCACTGGCATCATAATGAACTTCCGCTTCATGCACAACCAAGGAGGAAGGTTGTAGATGCATAGAGTCACGGGCCAGGTGCTATGGCTGGAGCTCTGCTCGCCAAAAGGATTCATGCCATCTGTACTTAGACCAAATCTTATGTTCCTTGCGTCAGCTGCAAAATCTTTGAACTCTCTGTCGATCTTTCTCCATTGCGTTCCATATGCGGGGTGTCTCAACTCCCCGTCCGACTTACGGTCCTCTTTGTGCCATCGCAACAACTTGGCATGCTCTTTGTTCCTGAACAGACGTTTCAACCGTGGTATTATAGGAGCATACCACATCACCTTGGCGGGAACCCTCTTCCTGGGTTTCTCGCCCTCAACATCGTCACCGTGGTCATCGCCTACGATCTTATAACGCAATGCTGGTGCATACCGGACATTCATTCAAATTCTCGTATTCACCGCGGTAGAGGATGCGATCGTTCATGCATGCATGTATCTTGAGAACCTCTAAACCTAGAGGGCGAGACAACCTTCTTTGCTTCGTACGCATCGGCGGGCAACTCGTTATTCTTTGGAAACATATTCTTCAACATTTTCAGCAAGTTTTCAAATGCCGAGTCAGCTACACCTGCCTGTGCCTTCCATTTCAGCAAATCCAGCAGTGCAGCCCAGCTTTTTCAGACCATTATCGCATCCGGGTACAGCGACTTTACGTGATCCTCTAACATGCGATCCAAATTCTCCCTCTCCTTTTCAGTTTCGCAGCGTCTCCGTGCATCAGCAATGGTCCGACCAAGATCATCAACGGGCTCATCACGTGCCTCTTCTTCACCTTCCCCTTCACCTTCCCCTTCACCTTCAGCATCCTCCATGAAAGTATCACCGAAATGATCAAGATAGTTTTCATCGATGAAATCATCCCCTTCTTCATCTTCTTCCATTATAACCCCTCTTTCTCCATGCTTGGTCCAACAATTATAGCTTGGCATGAAACCGTGCCGAAGCAGGTGCAGGTGAACTTCTCTTGAGGAAGAGTAACCCTTCGATTCTTACGGTCAACACATGAATGAGATAACAAAACCCTTCTGCTTGTTCGCATTAGCCACTACGAGGAAATCTTTCAAACCCGTAGTGAACTCGCCGGAGAGTCGGTTACCGTACATCCATTGCCGATTCATCTGCATTATTATAATATAAAATATATAATTAACCATCATGCATTTGTTAAACTAACTAGCTATAAACAATAGAAATTAAACAATGAACTACACACATGCATATTTTATCAATGACACATATGAAAGGTTCAAGTTGCTAACCGCGATCGAGGAGGAAAAAATAAATGAGGAAGCTCAAGTGTGGCTCCGACACTTCATATCATGTTTGTTTCATGCTCTTGGGGCATTTCATCAAACACTTTGTGTGCATAAGAGGAGCCAAAAGCAAACCTAACACCCCCATGTGAAGTTTGTGAAGAGAAGTGGCACCAAATGGCTAAGTGCAGTGGGCTGAACGGTATATATGGGGTTGGGCTTTAGTCGCGGTTGGCCTGGCCAACCGCGACTAAAGCCCCTCACGTGCACCAGCTGGCCACCGAGCGCCCTGGGCCCAGGCCTTTGGTCGCGGTTCGCCTCCCAAACCGCGACTAAAGACTCCATTAGTCGCGGTTCCTATAGTTTCGCGACTAATGGGGCTAGACGAAAGCCTCTTTTTCTACCAGTGAACACCATAACAACATATCTACTCCCCAACGTAGACAAACACAAAGCCGACGCACAAGCCCTGGGGTCTTCTAGGCAGGATCCTTGATAAAAGAATACAGTGCCCTGATCTTGTGAATCGTCAGCTCGATCATCGTCCGGTCCTGTCTCCTAGCCACTGGCCTCCATACCTACAGATACATTCATAGTTTGTAGAGCGTCTCAGCTGGTTGGTTAGGGAACACCCCTTCGATGGTGAATTTGTTGCCTAAGTTCCATAAGGTCCAACACAGGGTAGCACCGCAAATCCAAAGGACTCGTTTGGATTGGCCCTCACATCGCTGAAGATAACTATAAAGGTCGGCAAAACACGAGGGGTTCCAGGAGCATCCTAACAGTTCCCTAACTGCGCTCCAGAGGAACTTGGCCATGGGGAAAATGAAGAACAGATGGTTAGTGTCCTCATGTTCATCACATAGCGCACATCTCCCATTAGATGGGCCATGTCGCTGCAGGATGTTGCCATTCGTGGGTAGGCGTTTACGCACTAAACACTCTGATCTTGAGCGGGATGGCAACACGCTAGAGCTCGCTGTAATGCTTTCGTACTGTTCCTTGACACTGATGGGATTCGTAGCATAGAAAACAAAAAATTTCCTACCGCAAGAACGAAAAGCAAGCCAAGATGCAATCAAGAAGATGGGAGCAACGAGAAGATCATGAGACTAACCCTCGAAGATTTTCAAAGCCTACGAGATTAGATCTCGTTGTTGGTGTAGTCGATCACTTGCCGCTTGCAAAAGCGCGTAGAAGATCTTGACGGTGGCACGAACGGGCATCACCTCCGTACTCGGTCACACGTTCGGTATTGATGACGACGTCCTTCTCCCCGTTCCAGCGGGCAGCGGAAGTAGTAGATCCTCCTCGGAATCCCGGCAGCACGATGGCGTGATGGCGGTGGTGGTGGAGAACTCCGGCAGGGCTTCGCCTAAGCACTACTAGAGGTGTATGAGGAGGAGGGGGAGCTAGGGTTTGGGGAGGAGGGGGTGCCGGCCTTGGTGCCTCTATCGGGTGCGGCCAAGGTGGTGATTGTGGTGGCCGGCCCCCTCCCGTTGCCCCTCTTTATATAGGTGGAAATCCCCAAGTGTTGGTATCCAAGTCTTCGAATAAGACCCGAAACCAAAACCTACCAAAGGGACAAAACCTACCCAAGGGGGGAATCCTACTCAAGGTGGGACTCCCACCCCTTCCTTGGGGGTTTGGCCGGCCACCAAGGTGGAGCCCACCTGGGACTCCTCCCCCTTAGGGTTTGGCCAGCCATGCAAGGTGGAGTCCCTCCAGGACTCCACTTTCCATGGTGATTTTTTCCGGACTTTTCTAGAACCTTCTAGAACCTTCCATAAATGCACCAGATCATTTCCAAACTTGGAATATGACTTCCTATATATGAATCTTATTCTCCGGACCATTCCGGACCTCCTCGTGATGTCCTGGATCCCATCCGAGACTCCGAACAAAACTTCGAACTCCATTCCATATTCCATATCTACTTAAACGACATCAAACCTTAAGTGTGTCACCCTACGGTTCACGAACTATGCAGACATGGTTGAGACTTCTCTCCGACCAATAACCAATAGCGGGATCTGGAGATCCATAATGGCTCCCACATATTCAACGATGACTTAGTGATCGAATGAACCATTTACATACGATACCGATTCCCTTTGTCACGCGATATTTTACTTGTCCGAGGTTTGATCATCGGTATCTCTATACCTTGTTCAACCTCGTCTCCTGACAAGTACTCTTTACTCGTACCGTGGTATGTAGTCTCTTATGAACCATTCATATGCTTGCAAGCTAATTAGACGACATTCCACCAAGAGGGCCCAGAGTATATCTATCCGTCATCGGGATGGACAAATCCCACTGTTGATCCATATGCCTCAACTCATACTTTCCGAATACCTAATCCCACCTTTATAACCACCCATTTACGCAGTGGCGTTTGATGTAATCAAAGTACCCTTCCGGCATAAGTGATTTATATGATCTCATGGTCGAAAGGACTAGGTAACTATGTATCGAAAGCTTATAGCAAATGAACTTAATGACGTGATCTTATGCTACGCTTAATAGGGTGTGTCCATTACATCATTCATCAATGACATAACCTTATTATTAATAACATCCAATGTTCATGATCATGAAACGATGATCATCTATTAATCAACAAGCTAGTTACACAAGAGGCTTACTAGGGACTCCTTGTTGTTCACATAACACACATGTATCAATGTTTTGGTTAATACAATTATAGCATGGTATGTAAACATTTATCATAAACATAAAGATATATAATAACCATTTTATTATTGCCTCTTGGGCATATCTCCAACAGTCTCCCACTTGCACTAGAGTCAATAATCTAGATTACATTGTAAGGTACCTAACACCCATGGCATTCTGGTGTTGGTCATGCTTTGCCCTAGGGAGAACTTTAGTCAACGGATCTGCCACATTCAGATCAGTGTGTACTTTGCAAATCTTTACTTCTCCATCTTCGATGTACTCGCGAATCGAATGAAAACGCAGCTTGATATGCTTCAGCTTCTTGTGTGACCTTGGTTCTTGTGCATTGGCGATGGCACCCATGTTGTCACAATAGATGACTAGTGGGTCCAATGCACTAGGAACCACACCAAGCTCAACAATGAACCTCTTCATCCATACCGCTTCCGATGAAGCCTCTGAAGCCGCTATGTATTCCGATTCTGTTGAAGACTTCGCCACTGTGCACTACTTTGAGCTGCACCAGCATACTGCAACACCATTCAATATAAACACGTACCTAGACTGAGACTTAGAGTCATCAGGATCAGTGTTCCAACTTGCATCGGTGTAACTGGTTACAACGAGCTCTTGGTCACCGCCATAACAAAGAAACATATCCTTAGTTCTTTTCAAGTACTTCAGGATATTCTTGACCGCTGTCCAGTGTTTCATTCCTGGATCACTTTGATATCTGCTAGTCAAACTAACAGCATGTGCTATATCCGGTCTAGTGCACAGCATGGCATATATGATAGAGCCTACTGCCGAGGCATAGGGGATCTGATTCATCCTCTCTCTTTCTTCTGCCGTAGCCGGACCTTGAGTCTTACTCAAGACCTTACCTGGCAACATCGGTAAGAACCCTTTCTTACTTTCATCCATTCTAAACTTCTTTAGAATCTTGTCCAGGTATGTACTCTGTGAAAGCCCTATTAGGCGTCTTGATCTATCTCTATAAATCTTGATGCCTAAAATGTATGCTACTTCACCAAGGTCCTTCATTGAAAAACACTTATTCAAATAACCTTTTACACTACTTAATAGTTCTATATCATTCCCAATCAATAATATGTCATCTACATATAATATCAGGAATGCTACAGAGCTCCCACTCACTTTCTTTTAAATACAGGCCTCTCCATGGCACTGTATAAACCCGAAGTCTTTGATCACCTTATCAAAGCGTCGGTTCCAACTCCTGGATGCTTGCTTCAGTCCATAAATTGAACGCTGAAGTTTGCACACCTTGTCAGGATTTTTAGGATCGACAAAACCTTTGGGTTGTACCATATACAACTCTTCCTCAATGTCTCCATTAAGGAACGCTGTTTTGACATCCATCTGCCAAATCTCATAATCGAAAAATGCAGCTATTGCTAACAAAATCCTCACAGACTTTAGCTTCGCTACAGGTGAGAAAGTCTCATCGTAGTCAACACCTTGAATTTGTCGAAAACCCTTTGCGACAAGTCGAGCTTTATAGACAGTAACATTACCATCAGCATCTGTTTTTCTCTTGAAGATCCATTTATTCTCGACAGCCTTACGGCTATCAGGTAAGTCTACCAAAGTCCACACTTTGTTATCATACATGGATCCCATTTCGGATTTCATGTCTTCTTGCCATTTGTTGGAATCTGGGCTCATCATCGCTTCTTCATACGTCGCAGGGTCCTCATTGTTGTCCACAATCATGACATTTAGACAAGGATCATACCAATCAGGAGTGGTACGTTCCCTTGTCGATCTGCGAGGTTCAGTAGCTACCTCGCTCGAAGTTTCATGATCATTATCATTAGCTTCCTCTGTCACCGGTGCAGGCGGCACAGGAACATCTTCCGGTACTGCGCTACTTTGATCAACGAGAGAAGGTTCAGTAACCTCGTCGAGTTCTACTTTTCTTCCAGTCACTTCTTTAGTGAGAAACTCTTTCTCAAGAAAGGTTCCGTTCTTAGCAACAAAGATTTTGCCTTCGGATCTGTGATAGAAAGTATACCCAATAGTTTCCTTAGGGTATCCTATGAAGACGCATTTCTCCGCTTTGGGTTCTAGCTTGTCCGGTTGTAACTTTTTTTACATAGGCTTCGCAACCCCAAACTTTAAGGAACGACAGCTTAGGTTTCTTATTAAACCATAATTCATACGGTGTCGTTTCAACGGATTTGGATGGTGCCCTATTTAAAGTGAATGCGGCTGTCTCTAATGCATAACCCCGAAACGATAACGGCAAATCAGTAAGAGACATCATAGAACGAACCATATCTAAGAGAGTTCGATTACGACGTTCGGACACACCATTGCGTTGTGGTGTTCCCGGCGGTGTCAACTGTGAAAGTATTCCGCATTTCTTTAAATGCATGCCAAACTCATAACTCAGATATTCGCCTCCGCGATCAGAACGCAGAAACTTGATCTTCTTGTTATGTTGATTTTCTACTTCACTTTGGAATTCCTTAAACTTCTGGAAAGTTTCGGATTTATGTTTCATGAAATAGATATACCCATATCTACTCAGATCATCTGTGAAGGTTAGAACATAACGATAACCACCGCGCGAGGCTACACTAATTGGTCCGCACACATCGGTATGTATGATTTCCAATAAGTCTGTAGCTCGCTCCATAATACCAGAGAATGGAGTCTTAGTCATTTTTCCCATTAGACATGCTTCGCATCTATCAAGTGACTCAAAGTCAAGTGACTCAAGTAGTCCATCGGAATGGAGTTTCTTCATGCGTTTCACTCCAATATGACCAAGACGACAGTGCCACATATAAGTAGAATTATCATTCAATTTAATTCGCTTAGCATCAATGTTATGAACATGTGTATCACTACTATCGAGATTTAACAGGAATAAACCATTCGTCTCAGGTGCATGACCATAAAAGATATTATTCATAAAAATAGAACAACCATTATTCTCAGACTTAAATGAATAACCGTCTTGCATTAAACAAGATCCAGATATAATGTTCATGCTCAACGCAGGCACCAAATAACAATTATTGAGGTTTAAAACTAATCCCGAAGGTAGATGTAGAGGGAGCGTGCCGACAGCGATCACATCGACCTTGGATCCGTTTCCAACGCGCATCGTCACCTCGTCCCTTGCTAGGCTTCTTTTATTCCGTAGTTCCTATTTCGAGTTACAAATGTGAGCAACCGAACCAGTATCAAATACCCAGGCACTAGTACGAGAACCAGTAAGATAGACATCTATAACATGTATATCAAATATACCTTTCTTCTTCTTGACAAGGCCACTCTTCAGATCAGCCAAGTACTTGGGGCAATTACGCTTCCAGTGCCCCTTCCCATTGCAGTAATAGCACTCAGTATCAGGTTTAGGGCCACCTTTAGGCTTCTCAGGAGGTGCGGCAGCTTTCTTGCCGCCCTTCTTGACGTTGCCCTTCTTAGGTTTGCCTTGCTTCTTGAAACTGGTGGTCTTGTTGACCATCAACACTTGGCGCTCTTTCTGTATTTCTACCTCAGCAGATTTCAGCATGGAGAAGAGTTCAAGTAACTCCTTGTTCATGTTCTGCATGTTGTAGTTCATCACAAAGTTCTTGTAACTAGGTGGCAGTGATTGGAGTACACGATGAATACCCAGCTTGTTAGGAATCACTATCCCCAAGTCACTGAGCTTCTTTGCATGCCCGGACATAGCGAGCACGTGCTCACTAACGGAGCTACCCTCTTCCATCATACAGCCAAAGAAGTGTTTCGATGCTTCATAGCTTTCCACGGCCGCATGAGTTTCAAAGATAGCTTTTAGCTCATGGACCAGCTCATAAGGATCGTGGTGCTCAAAACGTTTTTGGAGCTCCGCCTCTAGGTTGCACAGGATGGCACACTGAACTTGAGAGTACCGAGTTACCCGAGTCTCGTAAACATTCTTTTCGTCCTCGGATACTGCAGGTGGTGGTGGGGTACCTAGCGGTGCTTCGAGCACAAATTGCAGATTTCCACCAGTGAGGAAAATCCTCACATGACGGAACCAGTCGGTGAAGTTGCTACCATTGCTTTTAAGTTTTTCTTTCTCTAGGAACTGGTTAAAATTGATTGATGGGGACGCCATGATCTACAACATATATTTGCAATAGTTTAGACTAAGTTTATGACAAATTGAGTTCAAATTTTAATTCAACAAAATTAAAAACTAGGTGAACTCCCACTCAAAACAATATCCCTCGCATTGTCTTAGTGATCACACGAACCAAATACACTACACCAAGTCCGATCATCACGAGACAAGATGTAGCTTCATTGGCGAACACTCAAAGTGTTCATCATATCATTCATATGATTCATGCTCTACCTTTCGGTATCCCGTGTTCCGAGACCATGTCTGTACATGCTAGGCTCGTCAAGGCAACCTTAGTATCCGCGTGTGCAAATCTGGCTTGCACCCGTTGTATGCACATGTAGAATCTATCACACCCGATCATCACGTGATGCTTCGAAACGACAAGTCTTAGCAACGGTGCTACTAAGGATGAACACTTTATTATCTTGATATTTTAGTGAGAGGGATCATCTTATAATGCTACCGTCGCGATCTAAGCAAAATAAGATGCATAAAAGGATTAACATCACATGCAATTCATATGTGATATGATATGGCCCCTTTGTCTTTGCGCCTTTGATCTTCATCTCCAAAGCACGGACATGATCTCCATCATCAACGGGCATGATCTCCATCATCGTTGGCGTAGCGTCAAGGTCAATGGCGCCGTCTTCATGATTGTTCTCCATGTAGCAACTATTACAACTTCTTTGAAATACTAATCAACATGAAATTTAAAGACAACCATAAGGCTCCAGCCGGTTGCCACAATACAATAATGATCATCTCATACATATTCATCATCACATTATGGCCATATCACATCACCAAACCCTGCAAAAACAAGTTAGACGTCTCTAATTTGGTTTGCATATTTTACGTGGTTTAGGGTTTTTGAGTAAGATCCAATCTACCTACGAACATGAACCACAACGGTGATACAAATGTTGTCAATAGAAAGAGTAAATTGGATCTTTACTATAGTGGGAGAGACAGACACCCGCAAAGCCACTTATGCAATACAAGTTGCATGTCGAGCGTGGAGCAAATCTCATGAACGCGGTAATGTAAAGTTAGCCCGAGCCGCTTCATCCCACTATGCCACAAAGATGCAAAGTACACGAACTAAAGACAACAAAGCATCAACGCCCACAAAACAATTGTGTTCTACTCGTGCAACCAATCTATGCATAGACACGGCTCTGATACCACTGATGGGATTCGTAGCATAGAAAACAAAAAAATTCCTACCGCAAGAACGAAAACCAAGCCAAGATGCAATCAAGAAGATGGGAGCAACGAGAAGATCATGAGACTAACCCTCGAAGATTTCCAAAGCCTACGAGATTAGATCTCGTTGTTGGTGTAGTCGATCACTTGCCGCTTGCAAAAGCGCGTAGAAGATCTTGACGGTGCCACGAACGGGCAGCACCTCCGTACTCTATCACACGTTCGGTGTTGATGACGACGTCCTTCTCCCCGTTCCAGCGGGCAGCGGAAGTAGTAGATCCTCCTCGGAATCCCGGCAGCACGACGGCGTGATGGCGGTGGTGGTGGAGAACTCCGGCAGGGCTTCGCCTAAGCACTACTAGAGGTGTATGAGGAGGAGGGGGAGCTAGGGTTTGGGGAGAGGGGGCGCCGGCCTTGGTGCCTCTATGGGGTGCGGCCAAGGTGGTGATTGTGGTGGCCGGCCCCCTCCCCTTGCCCCTCTTTATATAGGTGGAAATCCCCAAGTGTTGGTATCCAAGTCTTCGAATAAGACCCGAAACCAAAACCTACCAAAGGGACAAAACCTACCCAAGGGGGGAATCCTACTCAAGGTGGGACTCCCACCCCTTCCTTGGGGGGTTTGGCCGGCCACCAAGGTGGAGCCCACCTGGGACTCCTCCCCCTTAGGGTTTGGCTGGCCATGCAAGGTGGAGTCCCTCCGGGACTCCACTTTCCATGGTGATTTTTTCCGGACTTTTCTAGAACCTTCTAGAACCTTCCATAAATGCACCGGATCATTTCCAAACTTGGAATATGACTTCCTATATATGAATCTTATTCTCCGGACCATTCCGGACCTCCTCGTGATGTCCTGGATCCCATCCGAGACTCCGAACAAAACTTCGAACTCCATTCCATATTCCATATCTACTTAAACGACATCAAACCTTAAGTGTGTCACCCTACGGTTCGCGAACTATGCAGACATGGTTGAGACTTCTCTCCGACCAATAACCAATAGCGGGATCTGGAGATCCATAATGGCTCCCACATATTCAACGATGACTTAGTGATCGAATGAACCATTTACATACGATACCGATTCCCTTTGTCACGCGATATTTTACTTGTCCGAGGTTTGATCATCGGTATCTCTATACCTTGTTCAACCTCGTCTCCTGACAAGTACTCTTTACTCGTACCGTGGTATATAGTCTCTTATGAACCATTCATATGCTTGCAAGCTAATTAGACGACATTCCACTGAGAGGGCCCAGAGTATATCTATCCGTCACCGGGATGGACAAATCCCACTGTTGATCCATATGCCTCAACTCATACTTTCCGAATACCTAATCCCACCTTTATAACCACCCATTTACGCAGTGGCGTTTGATGTAATCAAAGTACCCTTCCGGCATAAGTGATTTATATGATCTCATGGTCGAAAGGACTAGGTAACTATGTATCGAAAGCTTATAGCAAATGAACTTAATGACGTGATCTTATGCTACGCTTAATAGGGTGTGTCCATTACATCATTCATCAATGACATAACCTTGTTATTAATAACATCCAATGTTCATGATCATGAAACGATGATCATCTATTAATCAACAAGCTAGTTATACAAGAGGCTTACTAGGGACTCCTTGTTGTTCACATAACACACATGTATCAATATTTCGGTTAATACAATTATAGCATGGTATGTAAACATTTATCATAAACATAAAGATATATAATAACCATTTTATTATTGCCTCTTGGGCATATCTCCAACAGACACGGCTTGCGATAAAGCAAATTAACCGAGAACTTTCCGGAACGCTCCAGGGTCCAGGTGAGCTCGTCAGGTCGGGACGACAGGTTGGTCCCCACCAACATATGTCGCATCTCCTCCCACTCTAACCTCTCGCCCCTACCCAGGGTCCGGTGGAAGGGGATCACCCATTCCCACCCCCCCCCCCTCTCAGACTATGCGCGACCGACACCTCTGGGTCCGCCGCAGTAGCAAAGAGGGTAGGGAAGCATGCCCTAAAGGGTGTAGTTCCAGTCCACCAGTCAAGCCAAAACATGGTGGAGGTGTCGTTACCCACCAAGTGTCTGGCCCCCAAGCGCAGGACACCCTTAATACGCTGAAGCGCATTCCAGAACTGAGACCCGGGACAGTGGACATCAGTTAGGAGATCTTTGGATCGAAGATATTTCTGTCTTATGAGGTCAGCCCACAAGCCCTGCTCCCAGGAGTAGAGTTTCCAGATCCATTTCGCCATCAGGCAAATATTAATAATATTGGTGTCCATGATCCCCAATCCCCCCAAGGATTTTGGTTTACACATGGCATCCCACCGTACCCAATGGAATTTGCGTCTAGTCCCTTTTACCTCCCAGAAGAACCTTGAACGGTGTTTGTTCATAACCTGGTGGACTCCGTTCCCCAGAAGACACACCCCCATAGCGTGTAGTGGGAGGCTAGAGAGGCAAGCGTTAATGAGTTTACCCATCCATGGGTTCGCTCTCTTTGCCACTTTGGCCATAACCTGACCCCAATCCGAGGTCAGGAGAGCTCGCTCTCCAATGGGCAGACCTAGATAGGTAAAAGGAAAGCTCTTGTTCTACATTGAGGCAGACGTCATAGAAGAAAGTTAATTGACTTCTTCTCTTACGTTAGAGAGGAAATTAATAACTGACTATAGAAGATTCTGTAGCTAAACCATTTTTAGGTTGCAGTGGCAATATCCGTGATGTAGCAGAATATCTTCTCCGGTTTAATGTGTAACGATTGGACGGTTCACAGAAAGCAAATCTGTGGTATTGAAAGCGGTTTTATGCACCACCATCGCCCCACAATGGAATAGATGTATTTAGATGGTCCTTACTTTGTGCAAGTTGAAACTTAAGAGGTCGAAGAAATATTGTCTGATCTGCTAGCTGAAACTAGTCGTAGTTCCCAAGTGTAAGCCGTTGCAACTTGATACATAGAGATCCAAAGAACCACTGGCTGCTGCTAGCTGAAACAACTTGTAGTTGTAATGTGTAATTAACCCGTTGCAAGTTGAAACTTAAAGAATGGGACACTAGCTGCTACTAGCTGAAACTACTTGTATTTCTAAATTAAAGTGCAATCCACATCCATTTCTTTTGGGGAAAAAATCCACGTCCATATATATATGCACCTCAATCATAGTGGTTTTGAAGCAAACCGCAAGAGCAGATTGTAGCTTGCAGAACAAGACTTCAGATCCAAGTTACCAGCAAACAAGCTCTACCGAGTGCATTGAGCAATGGCTTCAACCGCCGACCTGGCCGACCTCGCGGACCGCTTCGAGGTCTCAGGGCCGGCGCGCATCTTGTACAGAGCCACTGCTGGTCATCCTTCTACAACGATGATTGACTGGTATGCCATCCTGCATCATGCATGGGATCTTAAATTCAAGGCATGGTTATATGTATGTGATCAAGCTACATGCAATTCTGTATTCCACTATCCATTCCTGCCCGCTGGAAGCTGCCTAGGCTGGATTGATAGCAAATGTGATTTTCTATGGTCATTTTCAAAAATACTCTGACGTGTGGTTTGTCCAGGCTTCAAAAAATTTACAGGTTCATCGCTCACAATCTCATGTCCATATTCACCGCTGGCCATCCTTCTCCAACGATGATTGACTGGTATATATATATATATATATGTCATCGTGCATAATGCACGGGAACTTTAATTTAGAACATCTGTTTACATGTACATGAGGCTTGGCGCTTGCAATAAAAACTAGCATTCTGAATACTCTGGCTTGTGGTTTGTCCAGGATTCGGAGAACTTATGGTTCCATCACTAACAACATCCTGTCCGACGCCACTGGCGGCGATCCTTCTCCAGCAATGATTGAGGGGTATGCCATCGTGCATCATGCATCGAAAGCTTTAATTTAGGCCATCTGCTTATATGTATCCGAATGATGGCGGCTCGCATGATGATTGATAGCATATGTGATTTTCTATGGTGGTTTGCATCAAACAACTAGCATTATAAATAAATAGTCTGACTTGTGGTTTTTTCCAGGCTTCGGAAACTTTATGGGTCCATCACTAACAACATCCTGTCCAAAGCCACCGCCGGCCAACCTTCTTCAACGATGATCGACTGGTACGGAATCGCGCATCGTGCATGGTGCTTTAATCTATGACATCTGTTTATATGTACATGGGCAAGATATATGTAATTATGAATCCACCATCTTGGCGGTTGCGCGATGCACTTGGACTTGGCTCGACTGATAGCAAATATGATTTTCTATGGTTGTCTGCAAGAAATACTACGATTCTGAATGATCTGACTAGCTTGTTGGTCCACCGCTGACACTATATATCATTGTGTTGGGTTGTATCATAGGAACAATGAGGAGGACCGGCGGTGCGTCGCGGCATGCGTCGTGCAAGGTACTTACACCCTGGAGAACGACAGAACCAAGTGCAGGATGAACGAGGATGCGCTGGCCCCACCGTGGTGGGAGAGCTTCAACTTCCGCCTCATTGAGGTGCTGGAGGACGAGGCTTTGAACAACAAGTTCATCTTTGGCGCCATCTTCGAGCAGCTGCCCCCAGAAGACACGCCGCGCCACCCATCCGCTCCGCAGTATATTGTGGCCTTCCGAGGGACCATGCCTTATCACCCAAAGATAATACAGGACATCCACCTTGACTTGAACGTCATTGCCAACACCCTCCCAAGCAGCGAGCGAACTAAGCTTGCGCGGCTGGCAGTGGAGAAGCTCCTGATTACAACCACCCAGGCCGGCTTGGAAAACTGCACCCTCTGGCTGACAGGGCACTCTGTCGGTGCGTCACTGGCGCTGGATGTGGGGCGGGCCATGATGTCGGACCGGGGCCTCAACCTCCCGACTTTCCTCTTCAACCCGCCGCAGATGTCCCTGGGTCCAGCAATCAACCTGCTGCTCCCGTCCGATGCGGTGTGGAGAGAGATGCAAGTCGCGAGCAACCTGGTAAAGGCCGGCCTCGGGCTAGTCCTCAATCCCCACCGGAGGCGCATGGAGGCCTTGTTCGAGCGGCTATCACCGTGGGCACCAAACCTCTACGTTCACGACAAGGACCTAGTCTGCCAGGGCTTCATCGCCTACTTCGAGCAGCGACAGCAAATGCAAGAGCGCTTCTCTACCGGCGTCGCAAAGTCCGCCACCACACTGTCCTACCGTGACATGCTCTTCTCGGCGGTCGGCAAGGAGAAAGAACGGTCACACCTCCTTCCGTCTGCGACGCTCTGGAAGAACTCCACCATGCGTAAAGACGTACGGGGTCTTCAGCAGACGTCTTTGGCAGCCCATGAGCTCCAGCAGTGGTGGAAACCGGACACGGAGCTCCGCTTGAGCAACAGGCGTTATAGCCTCCCGTGACCACTTATATATGCTCTCTGTTCCGTTGCTTCCGTACTGAAATATCTCATCATACATACGGCGGAAGCGTCGATGAAGCATTTGTTGGGAGATTGTAATCTCCCCTCGATCGGCAATCGAGTGGCAAACCTAGATCATATGAAATAACGCCACACACGTCTATCTCCTCATATTTGGCACGTCTAGAGAAAATGTCGTCGTCAAATCGAAATGTTTGTTTCTCAGGATTCGTATTATTCTCAACCACACTTATATTTGATATCATTGTAGACGTAACTGTAGATCTACCGAAAATCAAGCAATCACAGATGACGATACCGAGATTTGTTAATATAGTTCGGCAACTTGCCTATTTTGCAGGGCATGACTACATGAGCTCCTCTCCATTGATAACGCTGCACCGACCTCTTTGGTCGTCGGCACAAGCCGCTGGCTCCCCTTGCGCATCTACTGCTATCAAGTCGTCATGGATTACAGCATGTGGTGCCCCTCACATTATATGGGGGGCTCAGGCTACTAGAGTCCAACTCAAACACTACACGTGATCTATCCACACCTATTACAACTCAGAGTCCAAATGTTAACCAACTCATACACTAATATTCGACACAAACTCAACAAACTAAACCTTGGTGAATATTCTCCGCCACCTTGGGTTGGTCTAAGCATCATACCTCCATGTACTCAGGACTTGAGCTGTCTTTCATGAGCTCCACTGCTACTCCATGTTAGGATCCTATCCTACAGATATCTATACTTGGGCTTACCTCCTGGGCCGCAACATGGGCCTGGTCCGGTGCCAACCATCACGCTACATATAGTTGGGAGCAGACAACGATCAGACCATCCAAGTTGGATCAGGACGAACGGCGGCGAAACCTTCTCTCCCACCTTGGCTCTGTTCTTCCTTCCCCTTCATGCTTGTTCATCGGTTGATCTCGCGAATTATTGTATCTGTGAGTGACTGAGTGTTGTGAATAATTTGGCTGTTAACACTCCATGACTTCACGTGTCTCCACCTGCAACTATAGTTTCTTCTTCACTACTAGAAAAAAGACTAGCCGTAGAATGCTAGCAATGGCGCACCAGAAGTGGTGCGCCACTGGCGCACCACCACTGTTAGGTAACTTAGCAGTGGCGCACCTGGTTAGCAGTGAGCCACCACTAAGTTTAACCATGGTTTGACTCACCCCTATACATAGCAATGGTGCACCATGTAGAGGTGCGCCACTGCTATTTGAGGTAGCAGTTGCGCATCTCTACATGGTGCGTCATTGCTATGTATAGGGGGGTGATGGAAACGTTTGGGCACCACTTTGCAGTGGAGCACCATGCTTGGTGCGCCTAAGGATGGCAATTTTGCCCACCGTTATGGGTACCCGCGGGTACTGTACCCGCATGGGTAGGGTATGGGTACACGTTTATGCCCATGCGTAGTACCCATATACTACCCATTAATTCAGGGGTATGGCACGGGTATAGCCTCGTATCAGTGGGTCTACCCATACCCTGCCCGTTTATTGTAAATTTCATACGTGGCACGTCTACTTTTGTTGACTTATGAGTTAGAATATGAGAATATGATTATTATATTTTGTTAATTGTTATATACTCAACTACCTGTTATTGAGTTGAGATAATGTATTTTTTAATCAAATTTGTTATCGATAAATTTAAAATTGTGAGTGACTTGTGTACAATTTGACCTACCCACCGGGTACCCTATAGGTACGGGTACCCACCGGGTATGGGTATGGGTAAAGTTTTATACCCACGGGTACGGGTATGGGTAAAAGATTTTACCCATTAACTATACGGGTATGGGTTTGGTATTGCTCTACCCTGTCCATTGCCATCCTTATGTGCGCCACTGCTAAGTGGTGCCCAAACATTTCCACCCCCCGCCCCCAATCGTCTTTTCGGTTTTGAAAAAAATAAAAGAAATAGATAGAAATGTCAAAAAATAAAATCCTTCGAGATGCCCATGTATTATGTCATCTAGTTTTAATGAGAATTAACAAACATAAATTTTGACTTTTTTTGCAAAATGGCGTCATGTTTCGGTAAAACTGGATTTCTTGTTGCATACGACCTCCAATGAAAATCTTTTTTATATGAAAATGTATATACGCGAAATTTCCTATCCAATTTCAACCCCCTCCCGGCGTTTAGACAATTTTTAAATTCCTAAAAATTGAAAAGGAAACAGGAATTTTTCAGGTTTTACATTTCGGGCATAATTTTTTTTTAAAGAAAAAAATAGGAGTGGCGCACCAAGCCATGGCGTGCACCACTGCTAACTTCCCGCCCATAGAAATTTGAAATGGCCGGCTACCATTACCCTTATCCCCTCCCTCCTCCCTCCTCCACACTACTTCTCCACTCACTCCCTCATCCTCCAACTCTTTCCTCCTCCTCCACTTCGGCCTCCTCCTCCACTCCGGCCTCCTCTTCCACTCTCTCCTCCTCCAACTCCGCCCCTCCTCCTCTCCTCCAACTCCAACTCCGGCATCCTCCTCCTCCACTCCTCCTCCTCTCCTCCTTCTCTTCCTCATCCTCTCCTCCTCCACTCGGCCAACCCTTCCTTCCTCACCCTCTTCTTCGGCTGCATGTGGAGCTTCCCATCACAGAGAACACGCCAAGATGCATACTAGAACGAAAATCGAAAAAAAATTCCAGATCTAGATCCATATCCAAATTTCAAATTTTTACTAGCAGTGCACCTCTTTTAGCGCACCTCGACGAAATAGAAGTGGCCCACCAATAAGCTAGTAGTGGCGCACTACGTGGTGCGCCACTGCTAAGCCAGGTAGCAATGGCGCACCATTGGTGCGCCACTGCTAACAGTTAGCAGTGGCGTGATAGCAGTGTCGCACCCAGGTGCGCCACTGATAGCCAATATAGGTGCTACACCGATTAGCGATTTTCTAGTAGTGTTTCCATTTTGGCACCATCACATTTCGACCACTGATCTACGTAAGTGCTTTCGACTTGAGGAAATTTCACCTCGCCCTTGTGTCACCTTGATTCAAATTCACAGTCACCTCATCCTTTTCGATTGTCTTTTACATGTCCCACGGCTACAACACTCCGCCTTCTTCTGCATCCCTTCACTTGCACTTGGCCATGTGCACTGAACATCAAAAAATATATGGCCATGTGCACAGAACATCACAAAATATATGGCCATGTGCTCTCTATGCTTTGACATTTCGGACTTTCTAAAACACGTGCGTTCTCAGATTCCCTATGGTCGACTCTTGTGCATCACTTCAGGCCAATCCCGATAGATCCAGTCACCAACTTAAACCTAGTACTCGCCAACACTACTTCAGCACCCCTTCACATATGTCAAACAAATTGTCTGACCGCTTGTGCCATGGTCTGTCGCTGTGTCATGCGCTTACCGCACGCCTCGCCGCTATTACCACGTCGAGCATCCACAATCTTGGCCAAGATCAACTGGGTCGCGAACCCACACCACCTCATGCCCCACTACAGACAACCATCAGTCATACCCTACCGATGTCGAGTCCCACGCATCTCTCGAACCCTGAGCTCCAGTCCGAACAACGTGCCTCTCGCCTCCCGCTGAAATAGGCTTCTACCCTCTGAGATCTTATGCCGTAGACCCTCTATCAGGTGAGTAGAATTTTCCTCTAGATTCCAGCTCCACCTTCAACATGACTCCTTGGCAGATGATCAGTCCACCCTGCGCCCTGTCGACTTCAAGTTCCCACGTGTATACAGTCTTGAATAAACTCAGCGCCATGGCATGTCGAAGCAGAATTCGGACACCATTAGCCATCACACTCCTATGTCGTTTTCGCCGATCTTCACCATCTTCTGTATTCGTCAAACAGTCCAATCTGACCCATGCGAACTTATCCGACTGCAACCATTCTCCACCTTGTGCCTAGTTCACCTGCCATGTTGGCACTGCACTATCTGACACCATGTATATGCATGATCCTCCCCGACGTACCCCATACTCCTTGAGCTTTATATGTGCATCGTGAGCCGCATGGAATTGTGCTCCATCTGCATCGATGACGACAGTTTCACCTTCGGCCCCCACTTCATCGCCTCCCAAATCTCTCAATACTTAGACGCTTCACCCCGCAGCTGTACCCTGGCCCGACGAAAGGACACTCGTCTCGAAGCTACGGACAAGACATCAAAATTAACCTTACCAGGGGTAGTGGCTTCCCCTAAAGAGATGCTGGCGACACTATGGGAGATACCCGACTTGGCGCGTGATGACATGATGAAAGGGTATGGAGTTCTCGGATGGGATGAGAGCCAGCTTAAATTCATATCTCTCCTAGCACATCCGATGCACATGAGGAAGGATTATTGTTGCTTGATCGGAAAATTGGCTTGCTTTGATGAATAGATAGGTGTTGGTACGCAACTTGGTATATTGACATAGTATTATTTTGACATCTCAATTCGCATTATTTTATTACTAGTCATCAACCCGTGCGATCCGCACGGCCAAAGAATTTTAAAAATAGTATAGTTTGGTTATAATATATGTCAATTTTATTAGCCTTGGAGAAATATAGAACTTTTTAAATACTTGTTAAAGATATTTTTCTTGTTAGAATGATATCATTTTTTCCTAACTAGCCAAGTGGCCCGCGCAATTGCGCAGGCAACGTCTTTATAATTTTTTAATAATATATTAATGAGGAAAGTTATTTTCACTTACTCAATTAATATTATTTGCAGGAATAAAATTATGTGCAAGATAGCAATAATTTTGGTAGAAAGGTTACTTTTATTTTTATTATATTCTACTTGAGTTCTTGAATTAAATGGATTGAAAGGGACACCATAACAAATAGATGGGTATAGCTGGATACCACTTTTATCTCTATTTACATTTCATCCTCGTTTTTTGTGAGTTAACTTTGATCATCAATTTTTCCTATTATAAGTGTGGTGTGTAGGTTAAAAATTATACCCTTCATTTTCTTTCAAATAGGAAATTAGTTGAATAATTTTGTAGCACATAATAAATGTTATGTTACTCAAATAGAGGTGTTAACACGTTCGTCTTCTTTTGCTATCCCTCTTTTTTGTAATCTTCGATGTGGTATCTCATGGTTGATATTTTCTTTTGTAGGTCATGGATGTTATTGTCCGGATCTAAGGTTCCAGCCCTAACTCAGCCTATCACCAAGCGAATGCGCTGGGCCAAAGTTTTCATACTTAAATTGTAGCATTCTTATATTTTTTTCATTTACCTTAAACTTAACAAATGACCATATATTAGTTGGCCAAATTTATGATGGCGACTTTCAACTTAATCTCTGGTTGCTTAATTTTTAAAGATTTATAAAATCTATAAATGTTTTTAGCCAAGACCTAGAAAAAACGTGAACCAAGCCTTCCTTTTATTTTTTGACAGGGTCCCCAAAGGGGATTTGGCTGTGGTCTAGGCGTCCCTACACAATATTATCATTTAGGTGATTATGCATGATAGTCTATCTTTCAAAATATGCATACTTCGGATCGTACTTAGTGTAGGTCAACTCAAATTAAATTTGTGAAATAGTTAGGCTGCATATGCAGAACTCCCTCATATAACATCAAGCAATAAAGGGGATTTTAGTCGACCATGCGGCAACCACATGAGGCAAAGGTACGCGCACAACATAGCTTCGTCATCTAGACAATGTAAAATTCTACGGGGGGATAATATTACACTTTAGAAATGATAGAAAGGAATTAGAATTCAGCACCCATGCAACCATTAGCGAGCTGGTTTTCATCATAAACCACTGGTAGAAAAACGGGTTTTAGTCTCGGCTGGCAACTGCCATTAGTCGCGGTTGCGCAACCGGGACTAACTAAGCGCGACTAAAGCGACTAAAGGCCCGTCCACGTGGGCGGCAGGCGTGCGTCGGGGCGGAGGACCTTTAGTCGCGGTTGGCCTGGCCAACCGCGACTAAAGGCCTCCGCAGGTTTAGGGTTTTACCCCCCCCCCTAAATCTGGTCTCTTTTTAATTTGTATTGTTTTATTTCTTTTATATTTTATTTTGTGTTTTATTTTAATTTTGAAGAAGTTTTAGTACACATATTCTACGCTACTACATACATGCATATGAATGTAAAATTTCATACAAGTTTGAAATTAGAAACAAGAAGAATTCAAGAAGAATATACAATATATATATATATATCCAATCTCGGATGACCAACCGCGACTAAAGCTCCTCCCGTCCACCAGCTGGCCACCGAGCGCGCTGGGCCCAGGTCTTTAGTCGCGGTTCGCCTCCCGAACCGCGACTAAAGAGCCCTTTAGTCGCGGCTCCTTCATTTTCGCGACTAATGGGGGGTGGACGGAAGCCTCTTTTTCTACCAGTGAACCATGCTCAAAAATTAAGATCTTCCGTGGTTCCTGAGCTGAAGTATCCAAGGTTGTTACACCATAACAATTGAGAGATAAAAGGTACTTGTGACAAATCTAAATTAGAGTATACCTCCCAGAAAATATAACTACTGATCAAGAATAAGGTTCCAGTTCCGCCAGCAAATCCTTGAGTCAGGTGAGTTGCTCTGCACCATGGAAAATGCCATGAATGCATGTGAGTGTCTAAGTGGGAAGAGATAGAACTATAGCAAAGCATAAAAAATATGATTAGGTAATAAACGACAAAGAAAACCAAAATAGATGACGCCACTTTTTTGTCATTATTTTTTAAACTGAATTAATTATCTCTGAAACTACACTTTTTCTCCCATTTTTACCTTACATACACTAGTAGAAAAAGAGGCTTCCGTCCACCCCCATTAGTCCCGAAAATATTCGAACCGCGACTAAAGGGGGCTTTAGTCGCGGTTCGGGAGGCGACCCGCGACTAATGCTCCATCCGAGACGGAAGGGTGCCCCTTTAGTCGCGGTTGGTGTCCCCAACCGGGACTAAAGGGCTATGGAGGGATGCGGCCGGCGGAAAAACCTTTAGTCGGGGTTGGGGACACCAACCGCGACGGAAGGGTACCCCTTTAGTCGCGGTTGGTGTCCCCAACCGCGACTAAAGGTTTTTCCGAGTTTTTTTACTCCCACGCACCCTGCACCCCCCCCCCCCCCGTGATCGCCTTTTTTGGTTTGTAAAATACAAAAGAAAATGATAGAAAATTCAAAAAAAAGTTTCGAATTTTCACGCACCCTGCACCCCCGTGGATCGCAGATTCTTGTATGTTATGCAACCTACTATTCGGAGAAATTAAGAAATTCGAATTTTCACTTTTTTTGCAAAAAAAGTTTAAAAAATGGTAAAATCCTGGGAAAAAGTTACATCCGGTTAGCCAATTTTTAGATTCTCAAAACTCCAAATGAAAATACGAAAGCAGGAAGATTTTAGTTTCTTATATAAATTACGGATTTTATATTTTTTAAATTTTTCAAAAAAATAAAATTAATAATTGCATCCAGCATAAAGATTACTATTACTTTTACCCAATTTTTAGATTTTCAAATTTTTAGGTTTTAGGTTTGGCAAAAAAAATATTTAAAAAATTAAAAAAATTAAAATAATAAAAATTAAAAAGTTAATATTTATTTATTTATTCACGATTATTATTACATCATTATTTTTGTTTATGAAAAAAATTATTTGAAATTCAAACAATCAAAAAATGTGCCATCGACCAACATGTTAACAGGATTGATATGATACTAGTATAACATACATGCGCGCGTAGCACTTGGATGCGGGACGGAATGGAACTCGGAAGTTAAGCGTGCTAGAGGTGGAGTAGTGGGAGGATGGGTGACCGAGCGGGAAGTTTGACCACGAGTAAGTAATTTGACTAGAGATAAGTGTAGTTAGAGATAGAGACTAAGCTATGCAAATAACGGAAATAATAGAAATTCTGAAAAAAAAAATAAAAAAAAAACGGAGTGAAAAAAAATTAGAAACCTAAATAAATTAAAAAAAATTAACGAAATAGCCTTTAGTCCCGGTTAGGGACACAAACCGGGACTAAAGGTCCTTCGCCCAGGCGCACGCTAGCCGCCCACGTGGACAGACCTTTAGTCGCGGTTCGTAACCAACCGCGACTAAAGGGGGCACTGGTGGAAAAACAGGCTTCGGGTGAGCCCCATAAGTCGCGATGCTGCAGGATCCGCGACAAATGGTACCTTTAGTCGCGGTTCGGGAGGAGAACCGCGACCAAAGGCCTGGGCCCAGGGCGCGCGGGGGCCAGCCGGTGCACGTGGGGGGTCTTTAGTCGCGGTGGGCCAGGCCAACCGCGACTAAAGGTGCCCGAAGGCCTTTAGTCGCGGTTGGCCAGGCCAACCGGGACTAAAGCCCCTCCCCTATATATACCCATCCAGCAGCCAACACTTAGCCATTTGGTGCCATTCTCTTCACAAGCTCACAAGTGGGTGTTAGGTTTGCTTTTGGTTCCTCTTATGCACATAAGGTGTTTGATGAAATGCCCCAAGAGCATGAAACAAACATGATATGAAGTGTTGGAGCCACACTTGAGCTTTCTCATTTATTTTTTCCTCCTCGATCGCGGTTAGCAACTTGAACCTTTGATGTGTCGTTGATAAAATGTGCATGTGTGTGTAGTTCATTGTTTAATTTATATTGTTTGTAGCTAGTTAGTTTAACAAATGCATGATGGTTAATTATATATTTTATATTATAATAATGCAGATGAATCGACAATGGATGTACGGTAACCGACTCTCCGGCGAGTTCAGTGCGGGTTTGAAAGATTTCCTCGTAGTGGCTAATGCGAACAAGCAGGAGGGTTTTGTTATCTGTCCATGTGTTAAATGTAAGAATCAGAAGGGTTACTCTTCCTCAAGAGATGTTCACATGCACCTGCTTCGGCACGGTTTCATGCCAAGCTATAATTGTTGGACCAAGCATGGAGAAAGAGGGGTTATAATGGAAGAAGATGAAGAAGGGGATGATTTCATCGATGAAAGATATCTTGCTCATTTCGGTGATACTTTCATGGAGGATGCTTTGAAGGTGAAGGGGAAGGTGAAGGGGAAGGTGAAGAAGAGGCACGTGATGAGCCCGTTGATGATCTTGGTCCGACAAGTGCTCAAGCAAGGAGCCGCTGCGAAACTGAAAAAGAGAGGGAGAATTTGGATCGCATGTTAGAGGATCACGGGAAGGCGCTGTACGGATGCGATGATGGTCTGAAAAAGCTGGGCTGCTGCTTGGATTTCTTGAGATGGAAGGCACAGGCAGGTGTAGCTGACTCGGCATTTGAAAACTTGCTGAAAATGTTGAAGAATATGTTTCCAAAGAATAACGAGTTGCCCGCCACTACGTACGAAGCTAAGAAGGTTGTCTGCCCTCTTGGTTTAGAGGTTACGAAGATACATGCATGCATCAACGATCGCATCCTCTACCGCGGTGAATACGAGAATTTGAATGAATGCCCGGTATGCACTGCATTGCGTTATAAGATCGAGGCGATGACCCTGGTGACGATGTTGAGGGCCGAGAAACCCAGGAAGAGGGTTCCCGCCAAGGTGATGTGGTATGCTCCTATAATACCACGGTTGAAACGTCTGTTCAGGAACAAAGAGCATGCCAAGTTGTTGCGATGGCACAAAGAGGACCGTAAGTCGGACAGGGAGTTGAGACACCCCGCGGATGGAACGCAATGGAGAAAGATCGACAGAGAGTTCAAAGATTTTGCAGCTGACGCAAGGAACATAAGATTTGGTCTAAGTACGGATGGCATGAATCCTTTTGGCGAGCAGAGCTCCAGCCATAGTACCTGGCCCGTGACTCTATGCATCTACAACCTTCCTCCTTGGTTGTGCATGAAGCGGAAGTTCATTATGATGCCGGTGCTCATCCAAGGTCCGAAGCAACCCGGCAACGACATCGATGTGTACCTAAGGCCATTAGTTGATGAACTTTTACAGCTGTGGGGCAGACCTGGTGTCCGTGTGTGGGATGAGCACAAAGAAGAGGAATTTGACCTACGAGCGTTGCTTTTCGTAACCATCAACGATTGGCCTGCTCTTAGTAACCTTTCGGGACTGTCAAATAAGGGATACAATGCATGCACGCACTGCTTACATGAGGCGAAAGTGTACATTTGCCAAATTGTAAGAAGAACGTGTACCTTGGGCATCGTCGATTTCTTCCGAAAGGTCATCCGATAAGAAAGAAAGGCAAGCATTACAACGGCAAGGCGGATCACCGGCCGAAGCCTGCGGAACACACTAGTGCTTTGAGGTATTTGATATGGTCAAGGGTTTGAAAGTCATCTTTGGAAAGGGTCTGGCGGACAATCAGTTCGAAGGGAGCTGACGGGCACGTAGCCATGTGGAAGAAGAAATCTATATTACAGGAGCTCGAATATTGGAAAGTCCTAGTAGTCCGCCCTTCCCTCGCCGTGATGCACGTTACGAAGTATCTGGGCGAGAACATCCTAAGCTTCTTGGGCGTGTATGGGAAGTCACATGATACAAAGGAAGCACGGCAGGACCAGCAAAGTTTGAAAGACCCCGATGACCAGCATCCGGAACGGTTTCAAGGTCGTGCCGGCTACGCTACGACCAAAGAAGAGAAGGTCATCTTTTTTGAATGCCCGAGCAGTATGAAGGTCCCGTCGGGATTCTCGTCCAATATAAAGGGAATAATAAACATGGCGGAGAAAAAGTTCCAAAACCTGAAGTCTCACGAGCGCCACGTGATTATGACGCAATTGCTTCCGATTGCTTTGAGGGGCTCCTGCCGGAACTTGTTCGAGTAGCCATGGTGAAGCGATGTGCATTCCTCACTGCAAGCTCTGAGAAGGGAATCAATCCAGAAGTTCTACCACGGTTCTGAACGATGTGATCCAATGTCTTGTCGGTTTCGAGTTGGTGTTCCCGCCATCCTTCTTCAATATTATGACGCACCTCCTGGTTCACCTAGTCGATGAGATTTCCATTCTCGGTCTGTATTTCTACACAATATGTTCCCCTTCGAGAGGTTCATGGGAGTATTAAAGAAATATGTTCGTAACCGTGCTAGGCCAGAAGGAAGCATCGCCAAGGGCTATGGAAATGAGGAGGTAATTGAGTTTTGTGTTGACTTTGTTCACGACCTTAAGCCGATTGGTCTTCCTCAATCGCGGCACGAGGGAGACTAAGTGGAAAAGGCACGATCGGAAGGAAATCAATGATATGTATGGACGGCCATTCTCGATGAAGCACACCACACGATTCTGACCAATTCCAGCTTGGTGGCTCCGTACTTTGAGAAACACAAGAATATTTTACGCTCGGACAACCACAGGAAGCCCGAATCCTGGATTAGGAAGGCCCACATGGAGACTTTCGGCAGTTGGTTGAGAAAACATTTAATGAGTGACAATAAGGTTGTAGATCAATTTGTACATGTTGGCCAAGACACCATCTTCGACTATAACGACTTTCCAAGGGTACGAGATAAATGGGAATACATTTTACACGATCGCCCAAGATAAAAAGAGCACCAACCAAAACAGTGGTGTCCGCTTTGATGCAGCAACCGAGAATGGGCAAAAGGTCACATATTATGGTTACATAGAGGAGATATGGGAACTTGACTATGGACCCTCCTTTAGGGTCCCTTTGTTCCGGTGCAAATGGTTCAAGCTAACAGGAGGTGGGGTAAAGGTGGACCAGCAATACGGAATGACAATGGTGGATTTCAACAATCTTGGTTATCTTGACGAACCATTCGTCCTAGCGAAAGATGTCGCTCAGGTTTTCTATGTGAAGGACATGAGTAGCAAACCGAGGAAACGGAAAGATAAGAAAACGATCAGTACATCGTTCGATGATCCAAAGCGCCACATTGTTCTTTCAGGGAAAAGAAACATCGTGGGAGTGGAGGACAAGACAGACATGTCAGAAGATTATAATATGTTTGCTGAAATTCCGCCCTTCAAAGTGAACACCGACCCAAGCATTAAGTTAAATGATGAGGATGCTCCATGGATACGGCACAATCGTAAGCAAGCAGGGACACAAGGGAAGAAATGATGTGTAATAATTTATTGTACCAAACTTTGTTGAATGAATCATGTTGAATTAGTTTTATTTTTATGAATTTTTTGATATATTATTTGTATTTTTAAGATTTTGAATTGAATTAGTTTTATTTTTATGAATTTTTTGATATATTATATGTATTTTAAACATTTTGAATTGAATTAGTTTTATTTTTCTTAGTTTTTTGATATATTATTTGTATTTTTAAGATTTTGAATTGCATTAGTTTTTTTTTCTGATTTTTTTGATATATTATTTGTATTTTTAAAATTTTGAATTGAATTAGTTTTATTTTTCTGATTTTTTTGATATATTATATGTATTATATGATTTTCAAAAAAGAAAAAAAATTTCAAAAAAGAGCTTTAGTCGCGGTTGGCCTGGCCAACCGCGACTAAAGGTCCTTGCGCGCGGGAAAATAAAAACCGGGCGAAAATACCTTTAGTCGCGGTTGGGGTCCCCAGCCGCGACTAAGTAGCTTTTTAGTCGCGGTTGGCGACCCCAACCGCGACTAAAGGGGGTCCCTATATATTCGCGCACGGCGAACCGCCGCGCCATTCTTCTTCCTCCGCCCGAATCGCGCATCGATGCGAGACGCCGCGCCGCCCTCGTCGTCTCCACGCCGTCCTCTCGTCGTCTCCACGCCGTCGCCGGCGTCATCGTCTCCGCGCCGTCGCCGCCATCGCCGCCCTCCATCTTCTCTTCTCGCCACGCCCCGGCCCGTAAGGATCCCTCCAAACAAACGCGCGCGCCACCGCCCGTGCCCCGCCGCCGTGTCGCCGCGCAGCCGCCGCGCCACCGAGAGGAAGGGCGGCGCCGCACGAGAGGAAGGGCGGCGCCGCACGAGAGGAAGGCGGCGCCGCCGGCCAGAGAGAGGCGCGCGCCGGCCAAGATACATGGGGCGCCGCGCGCGCGGCCGGCGCACCCCCGGCCAAAATTTTTTTTCTTTTTTTTTAGTTTTAGTTCTTGTTAATTTCGAAATTAAAATTAACTAAAATTGGACTTAAAAAAAACTAAAATTGAATCATCATATCTGAATTGTTTTGTTTTGTTGGTTAGACACAAAATAAAACTTTGTTAACCTAAATTTTGTTAACCTAAAATTTTGTTAACCTAAAATTTTGTTCACTTAAATTTTGTTAACTTAAATTTTGTTAACTTAAAATTTTGTTAACTTAAATTTTGTTAACTTAAATTTTGTTAACTTAAATTTTGTTAACTTAAATTTTGTTAACTTAAATTTTTTTCTTTTTTTTTTAGTTTTAGTTTTTGTTAATTTCGAAATTAAAATTAACTAAAAATTGAGACTTATAATTTGAGACTTAAAAAACTACAAGAAGACATAAAATTTGAGACTTAAAAATTTGAGACTTAAAATTTTAGACTTAAAATTTGAGACTTAAAATTAACTAAATAATTGAGAGTTAAAATTTTGAGACTTAAAAAACTAAAAGAAGACTTGTAATTTGAGACTTAAAATTTTGACTTTTTTTGACTTAATAATTTTGACTTAAAATCTTGACTTAATAAAACGTACTAGATCTAGGGGGGAGACGGAGGCCCGAAGGCCGGCCGGGGGCGCGCGCCACACACACGCATTAGGACGGCGTGCCACACACACGCACTAGGGCGCCGAGGACACATAACTTAACCACCGCGCGAGGGTTATGTGTCCTCGGCACCGCCACCGCCCTTTCGCCACCGCCCTTTCACCACCGCCACCGCGCGCGTATACTGAGGGGGGAGCGAGCCCCTCGTCGCCCCCTCCGCATACGCCTCCCTCTCCGTGACGCCGTCGTCTACCGCCCCGTCTCGCGCTCTTCCGCGACACCCTCTCCCAACCCCTTCCAGCTCGCCGGCCCCCTCCTTTTTGCCACCGCCCTTTTGCCACCGCCACCACCCCTTCTTCACTTAATTAATTTGTTTTGACTACATGTTTTCAGGACTGACATATGGCGGACGATAGAGCTGACCCGATTCTGGACAACTATGATCCGGACGCTGAAGACCATATGTTCGGCATCATAAAAGGCGATATTCCATATGTGCGACCGGAGAAGAAGAAGATGATATCTCTTCTTATCTGAACCTTGAGTGTGAAGATGAAGGGCGCCGTCAGCAAGCAGATGATGCCGAAGAAACGTCGATAAACGACGATCTTCAATTGGAAGTAGCAACCACCTCCGGCGCCGAGGTATATATATATATATACATATTGAGCGTACGGTGATACAACTAACTGATTTGAATAAATGTGTGTGTACTAACGCGCGCGACTCTCTTTCTTATTTTAGCCCTCGGCCGGATCGTCGAAAAAATCGAGTACGTCGTCAAAGCGTGGCGCAACCAAGACGATGAAAGCAGGAGAAACATGCACCATCGATGTTGTCGATGAAGCAACCGGCAGGCCGCTGGAGCCCAGCAAGAACGCCACCAAGTTTGTCAGCCAATGCGGAGCCGTTGTTAGAGACAACGTCTCGATCACCCGCCAGGAGTGGAATGAGCCAAAGAAGGCACGTGTTGGTTTCACTTTTGTCGATAAGAGAGAAAAAAAAAAGATTGCTTCAACAAGCTTATGGAACATTTCGTTCTACCTCCGGAATACCGCAAATACGATGAGGAGGGTAACAAGATTGCGGAAAACAAGGAGAGGCGCAAGCTAGTCAAACGATTCGCTCTTTCTAGGATGGCCAACGCATTCCGGAAATACAAGCAAAATCTAGCCCATGACTTTGTCAACCAGGGCAAGACTCCGGATTTCATAGGACAATATGAGAAACTGCAACATGATTGGCCAGAATTTGTGAAGCAAAAGAAATCGGAGCAGTTCCTTGAACTATCGAGAAAAAATAAGGAAAATGCGGCCAAGAAGGAGTACAATCATAAAATGGGGCCAGGAGGGTATCGCTTTTGGCAGCCTAAGTGGGAGAAGATGGAGAACGAGCTGAGGGCGCGAGGAATCCGTCCAGGTACGGAGGGATGGGACCCAAGGGCCAAAAGCTGGTGGTACGGGCATGGGGGATCGCTGAACCCGGAGACAGGGGAGTGTGTTTATCAGGGCAAAATAATTACACCCACCCAAAAGCTTATTGAGGCAATGAGGGAGGCTCAAGAGGGGAGGATCAGGTTCAACAGAGAGAACGACGCACTGACAAAAGCCCTCGGGAATCCTGAACACGGAGGACGTATACGAGGCATGGGGCCCATTCCGTGGAAAATAGGGTTCCCCCGGAACGATGACCCGTACGGTTACAGAAGCCGTAAGAGAAAGATGGATCGGGATGCAGATGTTGTGGCGAAGTTGGTAACTGAAATGGATGTGATGAAGAAAACCGTGAGTGTACTAGTCGCCGAAAGAGATGCAGCTCGGGCGCAGCATGCTGAAGATCATCCAATGGATCTCGGAAGCCAGCAGAGAAGAAGCAGCGTGGCTTCCACGGAGGCCTCACCGGCTGGTGCACCGACGATAGAAATTACTGCACCGGAGCCTCTGGTGGTCGAAATTACTGCACCGGAGCCTCCTCGCTACCCCGTGGACGATATAAAGGAGATGAAAGCATGTCATCTGTATTATCCTATCGGGAACATGTCCATGAAGGTAGCCATCGGCAGTGCTTTACCACCTGGAGCACTCCACCACAACAACCCCATTCAAGATGGCTATGCTCGTGTGACGGTGGAGGAGATAGTCCAACGGTTTGAGGACCTGGACATTGACATTGCTACACACGAAGGGGTGAAAAGACTTGGAGATGTCAAGCGCCGATTCATTCTATGGCAGAAGAAATTTATCAAGTTTCCGAGCGAGGCGCCAACAAGTCCACCCCGTACGGTGGTGGTGGTGGCGGTGGCGGTGACGGTGGCGGTGGCGGTGGCGGTGACGGTGGCGGTGGCGGTGACGGTGGCGGTGGTGCTTCACCTAATACACCTCATTCACGTCAGCCCACGCCGCCGCCCCCCAGTCCTCGTCCGGCGGGTGATCAGACACCGGTACCGCCCCCCAATCCACCTCCGGCGAAGAAGCAGAAGCAGTCCTGGGTTATTAACCCGGACCCTTACGTACCTAAGAAAACAAAGGTACCGGAGGTATCACTGAAGCCTCTCCCCACGAGGCCTTGGGAAAGTAGTGCCGAGGAAGTCGAGGCGGGCGCGGCTGCTGATTTAGAGAAATGGAAGGCGAGCGTCAAGAGGAAAATAGAGGCGAGCCCAAGCCAGTATATTCGACAAGGAAAAGCGGTGGGCTAAGTCATTTTTGAACACACCGACCCAAGCCGCGAAGAATCTGCATGACGACTATTTACGTGAACTTCGTAGGCAAGCACTCGCGTTCAAGAACAGGAAAGAGTTGGCGGAGAAGAAAGCCGTGAAGGACGAGGCCGAGTCAAAATTAGAAAGGGGGAAAGAAGTTGCCCAGCTCGGGGAACAAAGTAAACAATCGATCGCCCGCTCATAGTGCAAGCCGCCGATCCGGATGCCCCCGATATCATAGCAGCTGCGGCAGCACATGGATTGACCGTAACGAGTGCCGAGAGAACAAGCGGCCGAGTTAGGTATCACTCTTCGTGCACTTGCTAGGCCTTGATGAGGCGCCAATGAAGGACGTAGTATTTACATATGTGAAGAATGGCCCTCTCGTCGAGCCTGCGCAGGAAGGGGATCTACCTCGACAAATGCTAGGTCTGCTAAATTGGTACAAGGGTTACATAAAACATAAAAACGCCAAAGACTATATCTATGCGGAAGTTAGATATGAGCATCACTTCAAACATTACTGGGTACAAATTCCTCTGAGTGAATTGTTCCAGCTGTTCAATCTGCGCGACCTCGACAAATCTATCATCAGTTGCTACGTTACGTAAGTGATTTATTAATTTCTACCCCATCTCGTTCATTGCCTGCCTTGTCCTAACTATCTTGTTGTGTACGCTATTATGCAGAATGAAGAAGCGGGAAATGCGAATAAGGAACATCCATGATGTTGGGTTCATTGACCCACACATCGTTAATTCACATGTGTTAGAACACCACCCCGCCGACGTGGAGGATGACCTGTGGCGGTTTATTAGAAAACAGCAACGAGAAAAGTGATATTCTATTTCCTTACCATTTTGGGTGAGTGTTTCTGTCTTGAGCACATTCTCTTTTGTTTACTCCATGCATGGTATGTGGCTAATCGATGAGTTATGCATGACTGTGCATGTATCGTGTCCGCAGGTTCCACTGGATTCTTATGGTAATTAAAGTTCAGACCTCCTCAGTTCTCGTCCACGACTCTCTGAATATGGATCCGGCGCTTTGGGGCGACATGAGAAAAATGATGCAAAAGTAATTATTTTCATTCATTTGCGCTCTATATCGATCGGCCTATTTCGTTCATCATTTCCTAATATCAAGTAACTAATTAATAACTCTCTTGTTTATTTAATTTTCTTTGCCTCGTAGGGTTTGGAGACGGTTCGTAGATACCAAGGTCGGTGAATTCAAAAAAGAGCTACATTTTAAAATGGCAGTGCGGACGACTGGGGATACTCAGCCACCGGGGACCAACCTATGTGGATACTATGTTTGTGAGAGGATCCGGAGATACTGCAATGAGCGGGACCAGACGTGTGAGAACAACATCCTGAGGAATAACCTCCGGAAGACGCTTAGTCCAGAAGCTCGCTTCCGACCACTTCAAGAGGAACTAGCTGGATGGTTGGCGAGGGAAGTCATCGATCCTAAAGGAGAACACTATTACGATGACGTAGAACTTTATATGCACCAGAATTTGTAACTAACTTGTTCAAAATTGTATATGGTCATCCGATATTGAATATATATTGTATATGGTCATCCGATATTGAATATATATTGTATATTCCTCTTGAATTCTTTTTGGTTCTAATTTCAAATTTGTTTGAAATTGTACATTCATATGCATGTATGTATACAGTACCGTAGAATATGTGAAACTCCTTCAAAATTAAAACCCAAAAGAAATAAAATAATACAAATTAAAAAGAAACCAGATTTAGGGGGAGGGGGGCTAAAACCCTAAACCCTGCGGAGGCCTTTAGTCGCGGTTGGCCTAAATATGTGAAACTCCTTCAGAATTAAAACCCAAAAGAAATAAAATAATACAAATTAAAAAGAAACCAGATTTAGGGGGAGGGGGGCTAAAACCCTAAACCCTGCGGAGGCCTTTAGTCGCGGCTGGCCAGAAGAACCGCGACTAAAGGTCCTCCGCCCTGGCGCTCGCCTGCGGCCCACGTGGACGGGCCTTTAGTCGCGGTTCTAAAGGGGGGGGCCTTTAGTCGCGCAGCTTTGGTCGCGGTTGCGCCACCGCGACTAATGGCAGTTGCCAACCGCGACCAAAGCCCTTTTTTCCACCAGTGGGGGGGCTTTAGTCGCGACCCTTTAGTCCCGGTTGCACAACCGGGACTAAAGCCCGTTGTGAACCGGGACTAAAGACCCTTTTTCTACTAGTGATACAAATAAATAGCTAGTGTAAATGAATTTGGATATTTTCTTGAAAAGGCATCTAGGATCTTGGTAACAACAAAGTCAATCATCTAAGTGATCCCTAGTTAAGTTCCTAATCTAAGTGATGCCATGCAAAGAGATCATAAGTGATGTAGAAACATGAGATTGGGAAAATAAACTTTTATATATAAGCAAATAAATATATTTTTTGGTCCAGAACATATAGCAGTGTTGTGCCTTTGTTCAGGATCAAGCCATTGACCAAATCCAATATACGGCATTCGGTAACCCATAAGAAATACAACCTAATTGTCAAAATGTCTTTCAAATAAAATCTAGGTACTACTGGAGTATATGAGAATTGATTGAGAGCGATCGTGCCCAAAACCAAAATAATCTAGAACATGCAGGGGAGACTTTTTATTGACATATAAATCATGCCATCATGTAAATTTCAAATAAGATAAACAACTCATGAAACTTTTGTCGGCACATTATACTATATAAAAACCGAAACTACTGCAATATCTACAGAGTGATCAAAATAATGTTAGTTCCAACCATTAGTAAAGATAAAGTATATGTGTGTATTGCCGAACTGCAGAATTAGAATTTGTGTATGTGCGTGCAGACCTATCAAATAATTCAAGCTCTTACCGATCTGCTTTCCTCTTCCCCTCTCCCTGCTGAGCCCAGTCTCCCTCGTCCTTCCGCCGGCCGGACCGCCGGTTCCCTCCCTCTCCGCCTGCTGCTTTGGCGGCGGGAGAGCGGGGGAACCGCGGATCTGTGTGCCTGGCGTGTTGATAGTAGGGTTAGTTTGTCTGCCGGCGGCGCTGCGGTGGTGGAGGCGGCATCGGGAGGAATAAAGGTGCCTCTGCTCATTCCCCATCATGGCGACGCTTCCCATGGCGACGTCGGAGAGTTAGAGGCCGCGTGTGCCCATGGGTCAGGCGGATCCATGGGTCTAGGGTTCCTGGGGGGTTGGTGCGGCAGCGGTGCCGACCCCGTCGTGGATTTTGTCCTCTGGCTTCGCCGTCGTGGCCGCGACTACTCCATCGTCGCCACGGAGCTTGTGAGGTTCTGTACAGGAGTAGGGCTGGCCTTCCGTCGGCACACTCCAGGCTGGTTTCTCCGACGTGGGCGCGGTGGAAGCGGAAGGGCGGCGTCGCTGTTTTCCATCGACTCCGTCGATTGGCTTCGGCGGCGTGGTGGCTCGGACAAGCTCGGGGCTTTCCCCGGCCGATGATCCCCAAAGTAGGCAACTCCGCCGCTTCCGGCGGGTGCGGATAGAGGTCCACAAAGCAGCGGTGACTGCGAGGGTGCTTCTCCGAGTCTCGGTGTGTTGGATTCATCTCCTCTCCCTCCGGCGTCTTCGACAGCGGCGGCCGCAGGAGGTGTTCGTTGGCGTGTTTGCACAAAGATCTTCTGGGCTTCTTTGTAATTTTCTGTTTCGCGAGGTCTTTTGTGCAAAGTGTCGGAACAGCTGGTGTTTCTGGAGTTTCCGTGTTGTTTCCGCGTTTGTAATCTGTTGACCTATGAATAGAGAAGTGGTAACTTCTCAAAAAAAAAAAATCAAGCTCTTACCATAACTAAGATTCATTCGGACTTATCTAATAACCAAACACAGACCAACTAAATGCATATATCGTATAGCAGACTGTGAAGCTTATCCAACATGGAGTAGAATGCTACCGAATAAGATTGAGCATATGTACACATGATTCTTATTAATTGGATCATTGCATGCAGCACTACCGAAAGCAATGCATATATATTTCTTATGTTTTTCCCATGGAGTTATACACTCCCTCCATTCTAAATTAGTTGACTCAAATTTGTCTAGATTCACATGTATCTACACACTAAACAAATTTAGATATATATGACTCTAGATAAATCTAAGTCAATTAAATATAAAGGAATGAAGTATATATTAAAAATTAGAAGGGGTAGCATTACCATGGATAACCAGAACTTGTCTTGATGCACTATAATTGCCCGGTGACTGAATTGAACTATACAGAACATTGTAAATGGAGAGTATAAGCAGGCCAACAAATATGGCAGAATAATTCAGTCCCATCTCGTGCAGTTACTCGATTGATAACACGGCCTGCCTCTGCCCCGGGACCGTTCCGCACAGTACATGTTGAGCTGATATTGACCAGCAGATCGCTCCCCGGACCCTTCCATTGCGAGCCGTCAACCACCTAGTCTAGTTCTTCTGATCGACAGTTAGAGCATCCAAACTATCACTAGTAGAAAAAGGGCCTTTAATCCCGGTTGGCAACGGGCTTTAGTCCCGGTTGCGCAACCGGGACTAATTATGCGCGACTAAAGGCCCCCCTTTAGTCGCGGTTACTAAAGGCCCATCCACGTGGGCGGCAGGCGTGCGTCGGGGCGGAGGATCTTTAGTCGCGGTTCGCCTGGCCAACCGCGACTAAAGGCCTCCGCGGGTTTAGGGTTTTAGCCCCCCCCCTAAATCTGGTTTCTTTTTAATTTGTATTGTTTTATTTCTTTTATATTTTATTTTGTATTTTATTTTAATTTTGAAGAAGTTTCAGTACACATATTCTACGCTACTATATACATGCATATGAATGTAAAATTTCATACAAGTTTGAAATTAGAAACAAGAAGAATTCAAGAGGAATATACAATATATATATATATTCAATCTCGGATGACCATATACAACTTCGAACAAGTTTCCATACATAATTTACGTCATCAGAAGTTCTTCGTCCTCGTAATAGTGTTCTCCTTTAGGATGGAGGACTTCCCTCATCAAAAATCCTGCTAGTTCCTCTTGAATTGGTTGGAAGCGAGCTTCTGGACTAAGCGTCTTCCGGAAGTTATTCCTCTTGACGTTGTTATCCGACGGCCTCCGCTCAGAAGTGTCTCCGGATGAACTCACAAACATAATATCCACATAGATTGGTCCCCGGTGGCTGAATATCCCCAGTCAGTGCCATTTTAAAGTCTAGCTCTTTTTTGAATTCACCGACCATTTGATTTGTGAACCGTGTCCAAACCCTACGAGGCAAAGAAAATTAAATGAACAAGGGAGTTATTAGTTACTTGATATTAGGAAATGAACAAAAGGGGCCGATCGATATAGAGCGCAAATGAATGAAAATAATTACTTTTGCAGCATTTTTCTCATGTTGACCCAAAGCTTTGGATCCATATTCAGAGAGTCCATGATGACAACTCTGGAGGTGTGAAATTCAATTACTAGCAGAATCCAGTGGAACCTGCGGACACGATACATGCACAGTCATGCATAACTCATCGATTAGACATACCATGCATGGAGTAACCAAAAGAGAATGTGCTCAAGACAGAAACACTCACCCAAAATGGTAAGGAAATAGAATTTGACTTTTGAGTTGCTGCTTTGTAAGAAAATCCCACAGGTCTTGCTCCACGTCGGCGGGGTGTTTTTCTAACACATATCCATTAACGATTTGTCGGTCAATGAACCCAACATCATGGATGTTCCTTATTCTGCATTCCCTAATCTTCATTCTGCATAATAGCGTACACAACAATATAGTTAGGACAATATATATATATAGTGCAGGCAATGAACGAGATGAGGTAGAAATAAATCACTTACAGAACGTAGCAACTGATGATAGATTTGTCGAGCTCGCGCAGATTGAACAGCTGAAACAATTCACTCATATGAACTATTACATAGTAATGTTTGAAGTGATGCTCATGTCTAACTTCCGCATAAATATATTCTTTGCCGGCGTTATTTTTTATGTAACCCTTGTACCAACGTAGCAGATTTTTCATTTGTGCTGGTAGATCCTCTTCCTGCGCAGGCTCGACGAGAGGCCCATTCGACACATATGTAATTGCTACCTCACTCATTGGCGCCTCCTCAAGGCCTAACACTGCACGAAGAGTCATACCTAACTCGGCCGCTTTTTCTCTGGCTTCCGTTACAGTCATTCCAAGTGCTGCCGCAGCTTTTATGATAGCGGGGTCCATTAGTTCAGCATCCGGACCGGCGGCTTTCACTATGAGCGGGGGGATCGATTGTTTACTTTGTTCCCCGAGCTGGGCAACTTGTTTCCCGCTTTTTTTACTTTCTTCTTTCTCGGCCTCCTCCAAGGCTTTCTTCTCCTGCTTCTCCGCCAAGTCTTTCTTCTTCTTCAATATGAGTGCTTACCTACGAAGTTCACGTCCATAGTCGTCAGGCATATTCTTCTCGGCTTGGGACGGTGTGCTCAAAAATGACTTAGCCCACTTCTTTTCCTTCTCAGAAAATACTGGCTTGGGCTCGGGCTCTTTTTTCTTCTTGCAGTCCGCCTTCCATTTCTCATACTGAGCAGACGCGACCAATTTGTTTTCATCTTCACTAAGTTCCCAAGGCCTTGGGAGGAGAGGCTTCAGTGATGGCTCCGGTACCTTTGTGGTCTTAGGTACATAAGGGTCCGGGTTAATAGTCCAGGACTGCTTCTGCTTCTTCGCCGGAGGTGGATTGGGGGGCGGCGTCGGCTGACGTGAAGGAGGTGTAGGTGAACCACCACCACCACCACCGCCACCACCACCACCACCGGAGGGGGGTGGACTTGTTGACCTTGGCGCCTCGCCTGGAAACTTGATGAACTTCTTTTTCCATAGAATGAACTGGCGCTTGACATCTCCAAGTCTTTTCGCCCCTTCGGGTGTGGCTATGTCAATCTCCAGGTCCTCAAACCCTTGGACTATGTCTTCCACCGTGACACGAGCATAACCATCTTCAATGGGGTTGTTGTGGTGGAGTGCTCCAGGTATACAGGGTAAAGCAGTGCCGATGGCTACCTTCATGGAAATGTTCCCCACTGGAAAATGCAGATCACATTCTTTCATCTCCTTTACATCATCCACGGGGTAGTGAGGCTCCGGTGCACGAATCTCGATCGTCGGTGCATTAGCACCAGCCGGGGCCAGCAAAGGTGCATTAGCACCAGGCGGGGCTTCCGTGGAAGCCACACTGCTTCTCCGCTGCTGGCTACCGAGATCTTCATGCGGCCCTGCAGCAGCCGGTCTTTCTTTTGCTAGTTCATACACCATCTGCTGTACCTCATAGAGTTCCGATGCCAACTTTCCCATAAAATCTGCATCCCGATCCGTCTTTCTCTTACGGCTTCTGTAACCGTACGGGTCATCGTCCTGGGAAAACCCGACGGACCACGGAATGGCGCCTTTGCCTCGTACACGTCCACCGTGTTCAGGATTCCCGAGGGCTTTTGTCAGCGCGTCATTCTCTCTATTGAACTTGATCTTCCCCTCTTGAGCATCCCTCATTGCGTCAATAAGGGCTTGGGTGGGTTTAAACGCTTTCTCCCGGTGAACACACACCCCTGTCTCCGGGTCTAGCGATCCCCCATGCCCGTATCACCAGCTTTTGGCCCTTGGGTCCCATCCCTCTGTACCTAGAGGGATTCCTCGCGCCCTCAGGTCGTTCTCCATCTTCTCCCACTTAGGCTCCGAAAGGCGATACCCTCCTGGCCCCATAATATGATTGTACTCTTTCTTAGCCGCATTTTCCTTATTTTTTTTGATATTTCAATGAAATGCTCCGATTTCTTTTGCCTCACAAATTCTGGCCAATCATCTTTCAGTTTCTCATATTGTCCTTTGAAATCCGGAGTCTTGTTCTTGTTGACATAGTCACGGGCTAGATTTTGCTTGAATTTCCGGAATGCGTCGGCCATCTGATGAAGAGCGAACTGTTTGACTAGCCTCCTCCTCTCACGTCCACCCGGAATCTCGTTACCGAATTCATCGACTTTGTTGTATTCCGGAGGTAGAACGAAATGTTCCATAAGCTTTCTCCAGCAATCTTTTTTTGTTCTCTTGTCGACAAAACTGAAACCAAGACGTTCCTTCTTTGGCTCATTCCATTCCTGGACGGTGATCGGGACGTTGTCTCTAACAACGGCTCCGCATTGGTTGATAAACTTGGTGGAGTGCTTTTGGGGCTCCAGCGGCTTGCCGGTTGCACTGACAACCTCGATGGTATATGTTTCTTCTTGTTTCAGCATCTTGGTTGCGCCACGCTTTGACGCCGTACTCGATTGTTTCAACGATCCGGCCGAGGGCTAAAATAAGAAAGAGAGTCGCGCGCGTTAGTACACATATTTATTCAAATCAGTAAGTTTGTATCACCAGAGGCTCAATGTATATATATACCTCGCCGGAGGTGGTTGCTACTTGCAATTGAAGATCGTCGTTTATCGACGGTTGACCTCCATCAACAATGTCCGTTCCTTCGTCATCACCTCGCTGACGACCTTCATCTTCACCGTCAAGGTTCAGATAAGAAGAGATATCCTCTTCTTCATCTTGTTCGGTCGGCACATAAGGACCATCGCCGTTTATGATGCCCATTATATGTTCTTCAGCATCCGGATCATAGTTGGCCATAATCGGGTCAGCTCTATCGTCCGCCATATGTCAGTCCTGAAAACATGTAGTAAAAACTAATTAATTAAGTAAAGAAGGGGGCGGTGGCGGTGGCGAAAGGGCGGTGGAAAAAGGGGAGTCCGACTACGACTTGGCCAGCATTATCACATCTGTTCTACATATAAAGAGAGAGGGCGACGAGGGAGGCGAGAGGGGGGACGCGTATTAGATGTGTATATGCGGACGATCGACCTCGCCTCGCAGTGACCGCGTGACCGAGAGACCGCCGCTCACCTCTGCCAATGGACTGGGTGATCGGCGCGGCCGTTCCGCGCCGGTATATATAGGGACACCCCAACGCCGGGGGTCGAAGGCGGAGCAGGAGGAGGCGGAGCGAGGGTACTACGTAGGAGGGGGCGAGGAAGGGGTGGGAGAGGGTGTCACGGAAGAGCGCGAGATGGGGCGGCAGACCACGGCGTGACTGGGTGATCGGCACGTACAAACCGCGTGACTGGGTGATCGGCGCGGCGGGGATTAAAAATAAAAATGACGGTGGGCGAGCCGGCCGGCGCAGCGCGCGCGGGAGGCCCTTCCGGCGCCACACAAGACTACAGGGTCGCCGTGGGGATGTGCTCGATCGCCGGCGACCGGGCTCGCGGGGAGGGGCTCGCCGGCGGCCGGGCGCGCGGGAAGGGGCTCGTCGGGGGCCGTCCGTGTAGGGAGGGGTGCTCGCTGGCGCGGCGGCAGCGCGCGAGGGAGGGGCTCGCTGGAAGCGACGTCTGAGCGGCGCCGCATGTAACTTGGCCGGCGCGCGCGAGAGAAGAAGAAGAGAATGGGGCGCGGCGGTTTTAAGTCAAATTTTAGTTTAGTCAAAATTTTAGTTTAGTCAAATTTTAGTTTAATTAGTCAAAATTTTAGTTAAGTCAAATTTTAGTTACAAATTAGTTCTTCACATAATACACGTTCACAATTTAATTAAGTTACATTTTTAATTAAAAAAACTTAGTTACAAATTTAAAAAAAAAAAAACAAAAAAAAAGTGGGCCACATAGGCGCCCCGGCGGCCGCCTGGCCCTTCTCTCTTCTCTCTGCATATGCAGCGCGCGGCGCGCGGCCGGTGACGGCGGCCGGGATCGAGAGGGCGCGCGGCGTTCGGCGGCGCGCGGCGTTCGGAGGCGGCGCCGTTCTGCGCGCGGCTGTCAACACCCGGATTTTTAAGTCCAGATGCCTATTATGCCATACCTCGCAATCCCAGGAATATTGTTTTTGCGAGACATAATAGATTGATATCACAACACATCATTCATTACATACCATAATTGTCTTACAATAAAGGATCACATGATCCAGTCTTAATACAACACAGTTGATCTAATGATCATATTACAAAACACATAGCGGAAGCGAAGTAGCGGTTGCGGTCCATCTATTCCACAGGCAACTGTTGATGTCAGGAGCGGTCCTAGTTGTCGTAGACGTCCTGCTGTCCTTCATCCTGGCACTGGGGCTCTTCTTCATAGTCTGGCATTTGAATAGCCAGGGACACAGCCATGAGTACTTTAAAGTACTCGCAAACTAATACTAATGTAAATACTATCAACTAGGATAAGAGGGTTCTCAGCTCTAGTTTCATTTGCATAAAGCCAGTTTTATTTCAAAAGCATTTATAATCAAAGACTCTTCCTTTGCCTAACTTAACTCAAGTGGGAACATTAGTGTCATTCCCACCACTCGTTTGTGATTCCAAGTCAAAGTCACATTTCACTATCAAGTCACCAGTCACAAGTCACCATTCATATTTTGGAAAAGTTCTGATGACGGAATAGTATGGCCTTTCCAACCATCCATAACCGTGGACGCGGCTATTCGAATAGGTTTACACTCCGTAGAGGGCGTACACTTGTGCCACAACATTTGCAATAATCCGTCAGGGTTAACTGGCCCTGATTTATCACACTCCGTGTGCGGACTACCAACCATAACCTTCACTTACATACCCTAGTATAGGCACCTCTCCCCATGAGCTTGGCCTCCCAGTGAAGACAAACCGTCAGCCTGGGAACTGCACAGGGCTTGGGCCGGACATTCACCTCATTTCACGTCATCTCACATCATTTCACATTTCTTTGTGGAGGCAGCCCTCGGCATAACCCCGATGACGCTTGTTTAGAGGGAACCCATACTAAAGCACATAAACTTCCAGTTAAGCCCTTACCAATAATCAGGTATTGTGGGGGTACTCAAAAATGGGAATGGTATCGCATCCGAACCCAACCATCAGTTTTTGTAAAGTTCACCATGTCCTTCCCAAGTCATATTCACCTTCAAAATCTTTCAATAGAATGACTCATCATTCCAAGGTTTTCGAAGTCATTGGTTTTCACAAGTTCCCCTCTAGAGTAGTCAATTTTAGTTTAGCACTAGCAACTAGGCATGAGTGGTGCTAACTTACTTGTAGCTATTTAGGCTAAGTTTGATGCTCTTGTACTCCTCTTATACTTAGACCAAAGTTAACTATAAAAAGAAGCTTTAATAAATAAAGTAAAAACTTTGCAAGAATATTACTTGGGATGGGATCATGAAGCATAAAGTAATAGGTGAGTGTGCCTTGCTCTGGTAGAGCTTTGCACTTTGCAAGAATATTAGCTTGCCTTGATTGGTGAGGTGATCAAAGTTCTCTTCCTCTTCTTCAAAGTAGACCTCCTCCCCTTGATAGTCTCCGGTACTAGCCTCTATAAACGAATACGAGGATACAATCACCAAACAATAGTTAAGTAGACTAATTAGCCTTAATGGCTCACTCAAGATGATCTAGCATCATCACTTAACATTTATTCAAAATTATGCTAGGGTTTCTTCTTAGGGTTTGGGAAAATAATTTCCTCTCATTGAAAATGTGGATTAGGGTTTCTATTTAGTTTGGAGAAATAATTTCCTCTCATTGAATCTTGTTAAGATTTAATCTTCTCAAACAACAAGGTATGATCACATGTTGACCAAGGTCAACACTTCACACTTATTAGTTGAGAAACATGATTTAAATGAGATTCATCATCTCATGTGATTTAAATACTATTTTGATTTAAGTTCCACAAGTGAGCAATTATGAGACCATGCAATAGGGATCATCACATTACTTCGTAACACTTGGGAAGGTGATTTAAATGAGGTGATACATCTCATAGATTTAAATTCCTAAATTTTGAAATAGTTGAAATGGGCTAGTATTGACTACATAGCCAATTTTTGATTCTAGCCCATGATCATACAAAGTAACCATGTGATATTTTTGCATAAACAATTAGGGTTTGTGAAATGTGAATCATAGCAATTGGATTTACTTCAAAATTCAAAATGGTTGATTTTTAATAATTATTTGAAATCTGAAAAGTCTCTGACTTGTTATTTTTACCATTCAAATTTCATAATAGTTCTAGGGTTCAAACCAGTGGGATTAGTTAGATCATTTCATAAGCTTTCTAGAACATTTTGAATCAATAAATTTGGACTTGTAGATTTGAAACTATTTAAAAACTAGCAAAGACCAGTATTGAAATTCACTAAATCAAATTAATTCGAAAATGCTGAATGGGCTAGGCGGGAAAGCGAATGGGCCGAATTGGTTTGAAAATGGAGAAAACCAGCCCAGCAGCGTTTCTCACGCCACGGGCCGCCTGACAGGGTGGGGCCTGCGCGTCAGTGACTCGAATTCACCGAAACGGTACCTTTGATCGTGGGCCACTGGATTAGAAGAAGATCGGACGGTGGAGCTTCGTCGTCGTCGTCGATGAGAAGGAGCTACTGGCGCGGCGAGGGTTTGGTCCGGCGGCTCACCTGAGCTCCGGCGAGGGGTTGGCGAGGTGGAGGAGGAGGTTGTCGAGGATGGGGAAGCTCCTGGTACAAATGGCGGCTCCAGAGGTAGCGGCAATCGTCGGCTTCTTCTGCAGCACCGCCGCGGGCTCCAGCGAGAAATTGGAAGGCTACCGGCTAAATTGGCGAGAGAGAAAGCTCGAGGAGGACTAGAGGTGAGTGGGGAGCAAGATGGTGTGCAGAATGGGGGCGAGGGAGTCCTCCTTTTATAGGGTTGAGAGGGTGGCCGTGGCGAGCGGGGCAGGTCATGGTGGCGACGGCGTTCTAGGGCGCGAAAGGGCAAGGCGAGGTGCGCGTGGCATTGCAGGCATCATGGTGGTTCTCAACGTCTAGCTGGCGCAGAGAATCGGTGAGGGGACTGCTTGGATTGCTTCCATGTCCGTGCGTGTACTGTCGGAAGGACGGTGATCATGGCGACGTCGACGGGGCTTCCGTGAGCCAGTGAGGTTGTCTAGGGGCTAGCTGGTGCAGTGGTGATCATGCGTGCGAAGGGGAAAGGCGAGAGGAGGACGACATCGATCGGGCGAGCGTGCGCTCTGTCGTGTCCAGAGACGTGCCAGTGCACGCTCTGGCGCGACGTGGCCGGCATGGGCGTGTCTGGGCGCGCGTTGTTTGGCCAATGCCGTGCGCGTCTCTGGCCAGGGAAGGTACAGGCATGCGTGATAGAGTGTGGTGCAGCGTGTTGACAAAGTGAAAGTGGCCAGAGAAGAGTGGAGAGGAGGAGTGGCATGGTGGTGTCCTTGAGCTCGGCATGGCTCAAGTTTGATCATTTCTTCACTTTTATCAGGGCTGTGGTGCTTGGTTGATGCAGAGGAGGTACCAGGGTGGTGATGATCACAAATAGAAAGGGGTTTAGGCCAAAATCCGTTGGATCATAGCATGTATGCATAAAGCAAATTGATGTCTGCCAAGTGTTTGTGTTAATGGCCGCATGAAACTTTTATTTGAATTTTGAAAATCTTTTTGGTGGAATTGCTTTGAATAAGGATTGGAGTAGAATGGTGGTGGTGGTGGTCAAAATGGTGCTGGTTTGCAAAGTTTCAAAATTGAGGTGATCTTCTCTTTGATTCAATGTTGCTACTTGTCACCTCTATTCTGGTCAAACTAGGCAGAGTCAACCATGATGGTCAACACCAAAGATGTTCACCTTGACATGGTCTTGGATGAGGTGGAAAGAGTTGGTCAAGTTTGGTTTAAGAATCTTCCAAACCAGGGGTGCAAAGTGGGTAACATTTTATAAAAGGGCAAAGTGACCATTATCACATGTAATTGAATTCTGATTTTTCCTTTGATTTGATTTGTGTTTCTTGGATGCAAAAGTGTTTGTTTTTGATATATAAGTATTTCACAAGCAATGGCACAAGCAATTGGGGCCTTGTTTAAAGATTTGAAAAGTTGGCCAAAGTGTATGTGAGGGAAAATGGCATTTTCTCCTTATTTTATTTCTCTCTATTTGATTTGATTTTTCTTTACTCAAAAGTGATTCTTATTAGTTTAGGAACATTTCCAAACCATTGAAACCATTCCAAAAGGTCTAGCTCAAAGATTTGCAAAAATGGCCATAAGCACATAAGAGGTGAAATTCCAATTTTCCTTAATCTTCTATTTTGTTCCCCTTGCTTTACTTGGGCATGGTTTAGGGTCCATTTAGTGTGAGATTAGGTTTAGAGATGGTTTCACACCATTTGGGCAAAGTAGAAGGGCATAGGTCAAAATTTGGTAATATGGCTATGTGCCACATATACCTCTATGCATATGTTGTATTTGATTTTTAATTTGATTTTTATTGACCCATTTGATGTGGTTGAGTGTTGAAATGGTATAGAGGAGTGATCCAACTATTCACAACAAGTCTTAGGGTCAAGATCCTCAATTTCACAAATTTGCTATTTACTCTCATATGCCTCTATGGCATTTTTATTTTCTTTTTATTTTCTTTGGTTTCACCTTGGATTTGGTGTGATAAGTACTAGGTAAGGTTTATGAAGGTTTTCCAATCCTCTAAACCAAGTAGAAAGGCCTAGGGTAAAGTTTTACAAAAGTAGCCATAGGCACATAGGCCCTTTTCTTATTTAAATTCTTTTTATTTTATTTTAACTTGGATGGTGAAAAGGATAGGGTTTAGGGTTTAAGATCATTTCAATATACTTCAACAAACAATTATGGCCATAGCACAAGAATTAAGCATGAGTACTATGCATCAAACTTAATTTAAGAAAAGTTTTTTTTGTTGGTTCCAAAATTTGGAAAAAGGGAAATTCATTTTCTCTTTGTTTGAAAATTTGGGATGTTACAAACCCTTCCCCCTTAAACAAATCTCGTCCCGAGATTTTAAGAAAATTTAGGTTCCTAAGAGAGATTGAGCAATTGGATTAACAGGAAAACATACTTGGCATGGCCTGGGGGGCTTTGTGAGCTTCTGTGGCACTCATGTGGTAGAGACGGCCGTTGTGGTAGTTCTGGTTCCTTCTGGCTGCGAAGCGGCGCTGTTGCTGGGCAGGTGCAGCAGTATTGGGGGCAGTCTTTGCAAGCTTCTTGGGGCATTCATTGGAGTAATGACCCACAGTTCCACATTCATAGCAGGTTATTGTGGACTTGTCCTTTGGGGTGACGGGGACAGCGTTGCTTCCAGTCCTCGGGCCATTATTGGGGTTGTTGTTGTTACCATGGTTGTTGTTGCTGTTGTGGTTTCCGGGCTTCGGGGGTCCTCCATTCTTGTTGGTGTAGTTTGGGCGATATGTCTGAGCAGTGGGCTTGTTGTATCTTGGGGTAAATCCTCCAGTTGAATTGTTGCGGTGCTTCTGTGTATGGTGGGGTCCATTCTGGTTCATCATCCTGCGTTTGCGGTTCTCGTTGGCTTGATGCAGCTTCCCTTCCATCTGTATGGCTGAGTCTACCAGGGCTTCCAAGTCAGCGAACGGAATGTTCACTAACACAGTTTGCATTTCATCATGCAGTCCATTCAGAAATCTCTCCTTCCTCTTCTCGTTGGTGTCGGTCTCATCCGGGGCGTACCTTGACAGAGTAAGAAACCTGTCGCGGTATTCCACCACGGACATCCTTCCTTGTTTGAGTTCGCGGAACTCGTCTCTCATCTTCTTGATCAGTCCTTGGGGTACATGGTATTTGCTGAACTTGAGTTTAAAGTCTTCCCAAGTCATCATCTGTCCTGCATTCATTGCACGGGCACTTGTCCACCAGGCTCTTGCAGGTCCTGACAGGTAGTGGGTGGCAAACAGTACTTTTTCTGCGGCTTCTACTCCCGCAACTTCCAGGTTGTTCTCCATTGTCTGGAGCCAGTCATCAGCATCGAGTGGCTCTTCGGTCTTGCTGAACATAGGAGGGTTGGTGTTCTGAAAGTTCTTCAGCTTCGATCCAGGGTGATCGTGGTTTCCATGGCCTTGATTGTTCTGAGCTATCTGTTGCAGTGCGGCAATATTGGCTTGTCGTTCAGCTCTCTCGGCTTCTCGGTATGCCATCATCATTTGGAGCATCTGCATCATTGCATCTTGGTTGGTGCTGCGGGTTGGTGGGGCCATCTGATCATTGAGGTAGATGATAAGATAAGAGGGAAATTTCTAGGGTTTGTTTGGGTCAAGTTTAAAAAGTTCAAAACTTGAAAACTTGAGTAGTGTTGAGGGGGTAAAAACCAACAACACTTTTTCATTCATACCAAACATCACACATTACAAAGCTAACACACCGTTGGTTTGAAGAACCATTCATTCGTTCTACGATACAAGGGATCCTGATACAAACTCACACCTACGAGAGTGCTCTAGTGATGCTACTCTTCTTCCGGAATGGTAGATTCTTCGTCTTCATGGGTAATGTGCTGGGCGAAAGGCGTGGGCGTTGTCCAACTCTTTGCGGGTCTTGTACAACATGAAGTCCAGGTAGGCGACATAGTGGTTCATCTCCGGGTGCGGTGGCATGGTTATTGGTCTTCCCATGGGATCATGTCTTGGGTAGTAAATGAAGCGAGTATTCTGGAGCTTGTTCACATTCCGTCCACACAGACGGGCAATTGCTTCTTGCATGGCTCTATCTATTCCGTCCTTCCAAGTGTTCCCCGTTACAAAAAACCAGATGGTTTCCCAAGTTGGGGCTCCAAGCTTTCCTCTCAGATCTGCAGTGACTTCCCACCGAGGTTGTCTTCCCGACTGATTGTTGATTGGTATTCCGAATAACTCGGGATACGGGCGTCCTAAGTATTCAACTAGTTGTTTCAACTCCTTCTCGAACATGAGGTTTCCTCCGTGGCCAAGCTGATAGGACTGGCAGGTGTACTCCATCTGTGAAGAATTATGATGAGTAAGTTAGAGAAGTGAGTAGTGTGTCAAAATTTTATGTAGTAGTATAAGAAGAATAGAGCATAACTTTCTTATTTTGAAGAAGATCTCAAGGATAAGAGTGAGAATAAGTTTTCATAAATAATCACTTCATTGGTTTTGAAACTAAGTTTTTCAGACGTCCATTCTAACTATGGTCTCCTAAGGTCAACAATGGCTCTGATACCAACTTGTCAACACCCGGATTTTTAAGTCCAGATGCCTATTATGCCATACCTCGCAATCCCAGGAATATTGTTTTTGCGAGACATAATAGATTGATATCACAACACATCATTCATTACATACCATAATTGTCTTACAATAAAGGATCACATGATCCAGTCTTAATACAACACAGTTGATCTAATGATCATATTACAAAACACATAGCGGAAGCGAAGTAGCGGTTGCGGTCCATCTATTCCACAGGCAACTGTTGACGTCAGGAGCGGTCCTAGTTGTCGTAGACGTCCTGCTGTCCTTCATCCTGGCACTTGGGCTCTTCTTCATAGTCTGGCATTTGAATAGCCAGGGACACAGCCATGAGTACTTTAAAGTACTCGCAAACTAATACTAATGTAAATACTATCAACTAGGATAAGAGGGTTCTCAGCTCTAGTTTCATTTGCATAAAGCCAGTTTTATTTCATAAGCATTTATAATCAAAGACTCTTCCTTTGCCTAACTTAACTCAAGTGGGAACATTAGTGTCATTCCCACCACTCGTTTGTGATTCCAAGTCAAAGTCACATTTCACTATCAAGTCACCAGTCACAAGTCACCATTCATATTTTGGAAAAGTTCTGAGGACGGAACAGTATGGCCTTTCCAACCGTCCATAACCGTGGACGTGGCTATTCGAATAGGTTTACACTCTGCAGAGGGCGTACACTTGTGCCACAACATTTGCAATAATCCGTCAGGGTTAACTGGCCCTGATTTATCACACTCCGTGTGCAGACTACCAACCATAACCTTTCACTTACATACCCTAGTATAGGCACCTCTCCCCATGAGCTTGGCCTCCCAGTGAAGACAAACCGTCAGCCTGGGAACTGCACAGGGCTTGGGCTGGACATTCACCTCATTTCACGTCATCTCACATCATTTCACATTTCTTTGTGGAGGCAGCCCTCGGCATAACCCCGATGACGCTTGTTTAGAGGGAACCCATACTAAAGCACATAAACTTCCAGTTAAGCCCTTACCCATAATCAGGTATTGTGGGGGTACTCAAAAATGGGAATGGTATCGCATCCGAACCCAACAATCAGTTTTTGTAAAGTTCACCATGTCCTTCCCAAGTCATATTCACCTTCAAAATCTTTCAATAGAATGACTCATCATTCCAAGGTTTTCGAAGTCATTGGTTTTCACAAGTTCCTCTCTAGAGTAGTCAATTTTAGTTTAGCACTAGCAACTAGGCATGAGTGGTGCTAACTTACTTGTAGCTATTTAGGCTAAGTTTGATGCTCTTGTACTCCTCTTATACTTAGACCAAAGTTAACTATAAAAAGAAGCTTTAATAAATAAAGTAAAAACTTTGGAAGAATATTACTTGGGATGGGATCATGAAGCATAAAGTAATAGGTGAGTGTGCCTTTCTCTGGTAGAGCTTTGCACTTTGCAAGAATATTAGCTTGCCTTGATTGGTGAGGTGATCAAAGTTCTCTTCCTCTTCTTCAAAGTAGACCTCCTCCTCTTGATAGTCTCCGGTACTAGCGTCTATAAACGAATACGAGGATACAATCACCAAACAATAGTTAAGTAGACTAATTAGCCTTAATGGCTCACTCAAGATGATCTAGCATCATCACTTAACATTTATTCAAAATTATGCTAGGGTTTCTTCTTAGGGTTTGGGAAAATAATTTCCTCTCATTGAATATGTGGATTAGGGTTTCTATTTAGTTTGGAGAAATAATTTCCTCTCATTGAATCTTGTTAAGATTTAATCTTCTCAAACAACAAGGTATGATCACATGTTGACCAAGGTCAACACTTCACACTTATTAGTTGAGAAACATGATTTAAATGAGATTCATCATCTCATGTGATTTAAATACTATTTTGATTTAAGTTCCACAAGTGAGCAATTATGAGACCATGCAATAGGGATCATCACATTACTTCATAACACTTGGGAAGGTGATTTAAATGAGGTGCTACATCTCATAGATTTAAATTCCTAAATTTTGAAATAGTTGAAATGGGCTAGTATTGACTACATAGCCAATTTTTGATTCTAGCCCATGATCATACAAAGTAACCATGTGATATTTTTGCATAAACAATTAGGGTTTATGAAATGTGAATCATAGCAATTGGATTTACTTAAAAATTCAAAATGGTTGATTTTTAATAATTATTTGAAATCTGAAAAGTCTCTGACTTGTTATTTTTACCATTCAAATTTCATAATAGTTCTAGGGTTCAAACCAGTGGGATTAGTTAGATCATTTCATAAGCTTTCTAGAACATTTTGAATCACTAAATTTGGACTTGTAGATTTGAAACTATTTAAAAACTAGCAAAGACCAGTATTGAAATTCACTAAATCAAATTAATTTGAAAATGCTGAATGGGCTAGGCGGGAAAGCGAATGGGCCGAATTGGTTTGAAAATGGAGAAAACCAGCCCAGCAGCGTTTCTCACGCCACGGGCCGCCTGACAGGGTGGGGCCTGCGCGTCAGTGACTCGAATTCACCGAAACGGTACCTTTGATCGTGGGCCACTGGATTAGAAGAAGATCGGACGGTGGAGCTTCGTCGTCGTCGTCGACAAGAAGGAGCTACTGGCGCGGCGAGGGTTTGGTCCGGCGGCTCACCTGAGCTCCGGCGAGGGGTTGGCGAGGTGCAGGAGGAGGTTGTCGAGGATGGGGAAGCTCCTGGTACAAACGGCGGCTCCAGAGGTGGCGGCAATCGTCAGCTTCTTCTGCAGCACCGCCGCGGGCTCCGGCGAGAAATTGGAAGGCTACCGGCTAAATTGGCGAGAGAGAAAGCTCGAGGAGGACTAGAGGTGAGTGGGGAGCAAGATGGTGTGCAGAATGGGGGCGAGGGAGTCCTCCTTTTATAGGGTTGAGAGGGTGGCCGTGGCGAGCGGGGCAGGTCATGGTGGCGACGGCGTTCTAGGGCGCGAAAGGGCAAGGCGAGGTGCGCGTGGCGTTGCAGGCATCATGGTGGTTCTCAACGTCTAGCTGGCGCAGAGAATCGGTGAGGGGACTGCTCGGATTGCTTCCATGTCCGTGCGTGTACTGTCGGAAGGACGGTGATCATGGCGACGTCGACGGGGCTTCCGCGAGCCAGTGAGGTTGTCTAGGGGCTAGCTGGTGCAGTGGTGATCATGCGTGCGAAGGGGAAAGGCGAGAGGAGGACGACAGCGATCGGGCGAGCGTGCGCTCTGTCGTGTCCAGAGACGTGCCAGTGCACGCTCTGGCGCGACGTGGCCGGCATGGGCGTGTCTGGGCGCGCGTTGTTTGGCCAATGCCGTGCGCGTATCTGGCCAGGGAAGGTACAGGCATGCGTGATAGAGTGTGGTGCAGCGTGTTGACAAAGTGAAAGTGGCCAGAGAAGAGTGGAGAGGAGGAGTGGCATGGTGGTGTCCTTGAGCTCGGCATGGCTCAAGTTTGATCATTTCTTCACTTTTATCAGGGCTGTGGTGCTTGGTTGATGCAGAGGAGGTACCAGGGTGGTGATGATCACAAATAGAAAGGGGTTTAGGCCAAAATCCGTTGGATCATAGCATGTATGCATAAAGCAAATTGATGCCTGCCAAGTGTTTGTGTTAATGGCCGCATGAAACTTTTATTTGAATTTTGAAAATCTTTTTGGTGGAATTGCTTTGAATAAGGATTGGAGTAGAATGGTGGTGGTGGTGGTCAAAATGGTGCTGGTTTGCAAAGTTTCAAAATTGAGGTGATCTTCTCTTTGATTCAATGTTGCTACTTGTCACCTCTATTCTGGTCAAACTAGGCAGAGTCAACCATGATGGTCAACACCAAAGATGTTCACCTTGACATGGTCTTGGATGAGGTGGAAAGAGTTGGTCAAGTTTGGTTTAAGAATCTTCCAAACCAGGGGTGCAAAGTGGGTAACATTTTATAAAAGGGCAAAGTGACCATTATCACATGTAATTGAATTCTGATTTTTCCTTTGATTTGATTTGTGTTTCTTGGATGCAAAAGTGTTTGTTTTTGATATATAAGTATTTCACAAGCAATGGCACAAGCAATTGGGGCCTTGTTTAAAGATTTGAAAAGTTGGCCAAAGTGTATGTGAGGGAAAATGGCATTTTCTCCTTATTTTATTTCTCTCTATTTGATTTGATTTTTCTTTACTCAAAAGTGATTCTTATTAGTTTAGGAACATTTCCAAACCATTGAAACCATTCCAAAAGGTCTAGCTCAAAGATTTGCAAAAATGGCCATAAGCACATAAGAGGTGAAATTCCAATTTTCCTTAATCTTCTATTTTGTTCCCCTTGCTTTACTTGGGCATGGTTTAGGGTCCATTTAGTGTGAGATTAGGTTTAGAGATGGTTTCACACCATTTGGGCAAAGTAGAAGGGCATAGGTCAAAATTTGGTAATATGGCTATGTGCCACATATACCTCTATGCATATGTTGTATTTGATTTTTAATTTGATTTTTATTGACCCATTTGATGTGGTTGAGTGTTGAAATGGTATAGAGGAGTGATCCAACTATTCACAACAAGTCTTAGGGTCAAGATCCTCAATTTCACAAATTTGCTATTTACTCTCATATGCCTCTATGGCATTTTTATTTTCTTTTTATTTTCTTTGGTTTCACCTTGGATTTGGTGTGATAAGTACTAGGTAAGGTTTATGAAGGTTTTCCAATCCTCTAAACCAAGTAGAAAGGCCTAGGGTAAAGTTTTACAAAAGTAGCCATAGGCACATAGGCCCTTTTCTTATTTAAATTCTTTTTATTTTATTTTAACTTGGATGGTGAAAAGGATAGGGTTTAGGGTTTAAGATCATTTCAATATACTTCAACAAACAATTATGGCCATAGCACAAGAATTAAGCATGAGTACTATGCATCAAACTTAATTTAAGAAAAGTTTTTTTGTTGGTTCCAAAATTTGGAAAAAGGGAAATTCATTTTCTCTTTGTTTGAAAATTTGGGATGTTACAGCGGCGTTCGGAGAGGCGCGCAGAGAAGACTACGTACAGGGCGGCGGTCTTCCAGAGGGCGGCGGCGGCGGCGGCGGCGGCGGTCGTCGAGGCGTCAGCGTCGAGGGCGCGCGGCGTCGGAGACGAGCAGAGGATGGCGCGCCGAAGTGTTCGAGGAAGAAGGAGAAGTGAACCGCCAGGGGGCGCGCACGCCTTATTTATAATTTCGACCTTTAGTCGCGGTTGGGGAGGCGACCCGCGAAGGGTTTTTTGCTGGAATTTTGGTTCCCACGGAGAGACCCTTTAGTCGCGGTTGGTGAGGCCAACCGCGACTAAAGGTATTTTTCGAAATACTTTCATTTTAGAAATAATATATCAATAAATTCATAAAAATAAAAGTAAATCATTTTAAAATCTAAAAAATACAAATAATATATCAATAAATTCAGAAAAATAAAAGTAAATCATTTTAAAATCTAAAAAATACAAATAATATATCAAAAAATTCAGAAAAATAAAAGTAAATCATTTTAAAATCTTAAAAATACAAATAATATATCAAAAAATTCAGAAAAATAAAACTAGTTCATTTCAAAATCTAAAAAATACAAATAATATATCAATAAATTCAGAAAAATAAAAGTAAATCATTTTAAAATCTTAAAAATACAAATAATATATCAAAAAATTCAGAAAAATAAAACTGTCTTCCTGGCCGCCTTTGTCTTCCCGCGCCCCTCTTCTCGCCAGTTCTTCCCGCCTCTGTCTTCCCGCCATTTCTTCCCGCCTCTGTCTTCCTTTAGTCCCGGTTGCACCCACCAGCCGGGACTAAAGGTTAGATGACCAGCTCTGGATTCCTCTTCTTCCCGCCATTTCTTCCCTGTCTTCCTGCCTCTTTCTTCCCGCCTTTTTCTTCCCGCCACTTTCTTCCCGCCTCCTGTCTTCCCGCTCCCATTTTTCCCGCCATTTCTCACTACATATATGTAGCCCGGCTTGGCCAGCATTATCACATCTCTACAATCTCTCATCACTCTCTCATGGCTTCCACCGTACCCACTCTAACCTACCAGCAGGTGGAGGAGCTTTGCGCCTCGAACTACCCTTGCCCACCGGGCTACCGCGTCCCCGCCGGCTGGAGCCTAAGCGCCGGAGGCGTGCCGGTCCCTCCCGTCCCTCAGGGTACTGCGCGCCGGGCGGCCATCACGAACCACTACTACCTCGACCTCACGCTGGAGCAGCGGATGAATCCCCGCTGGCATCCCGATAACCAGCATACTTGGGACGCCTTCTTTATCAATCGGCGTGAGAGGGCGCTCGCCAGGTATGAGGAGGACGGTCTGCCTCCTGGGAACTTCCACGAGGCCGGCCGTCGGCTATGGTGGTACGGCCGGACTCTACAGAGCGTCATGGACTACATCACGGCCGGTGATATCCCCCGCCTGCGCTACCCTCAGTTCGAGCCACGAGCGCCGACGACGACAGCGACGACGGCAGCGACGACGACGACGGCAACTTAGAAGGCGACGACTACCAGTACAACGGCGGCGACTATGAAGACTACGAGTATGCATATTATACGCCTAGGCAGGAGTATGACTAAATCACTCCAAATTTCATGTATCATCAGTGGTATCTCGAATCAATCGAATCATTCGAAAATGGACACCAAACACATCACAGATAATATAATTCACATGATCCATTCAACAAAGTTTGGTACAATAAATTATTACACATCATTTCTTCCCTTGTGTCCCTGCTTGCTTACGATTGTGTCGTATCCATGGAGCATCCTCATCATTTAACTCAATGCTTGGGTCGGTGTTCACTTTGAAGGGCGGAATTTCCCCAAACATATTATAATCTTCTGACATGTCTGTCTTGTCCTCCACCCCCACGATTTTTCTTTTCCCTGAAAGAACAATGTGGCGCTTTGGATCATCGCATGATGTACTGATCGTTTTCTTATCTTTCCGTTTTCTCAGTTTGCTACTCATGTCCTTCACATAGAAAACCTGAGCGACATCTTTGGCTAGGAGGAATGGTTCGTCAAGGTAACCAAGATTGTTGAAATCCACCATTGTCATTCCGTATTGCTGGTCCACCTTTACCCCACCTCCTGTTAGCTTGAACCATTTGCACCGAAACAAAGGGACCTTAAAGGAGGGTCCATAGTCAAGTTCCCATATCTCCTCTATGTAACCATAATATGTGACCTTTTGCCCATTCTCGGTTGCTGCATCAAAGCGGACACCACTGTTTTGGTTGGTGCTCTTTTTATCTTGGGCGATCGTGTAAAATGTATTCCCATTTATCTCGTACCCTTGGAAAGTCGTTATAGTCGAAGATGGTGTCTTGGCCAACATGTACAGTTGATCTCCAACATCATTGTCATTCATTAAATGTTTTCTCAACCAACTGCCGAAAGTCTCCATGTGGGCCTTTCTAATCCAGGATTCAGGCTTCTCCGGGTTGTCCGAGCGTAAAATATTCTTGTGTTTCTCAAAGTACAGAGCAACCAAGCTGGAATTGGTCAGAACTGTGTGGTGTGCTTCAGTCATAGAATGGCCGTCCATACATATCATTGATTTTCTTCTGATCGTGCCTTTTCCACTTAGTCTCCCCTCGTGCCGCGATCGAGGAAGACCAATCGGCTTAAGGTCAGGAACAAAGTCAACACAAAACTCAATTACCTCCTCATTTCCATAGCCCTTGGCAATGCTTCCTTCTGGCCTAGCACGGTTACGAACATATTTCTTTAATACTCCCATGAACCTCTCAAAGGGGAACATATTGTCTAGAAATACAGGACCGAGGATGGAAATCTCTTCGACTAGGTAAACCAGGAGGTGCGTCATAATATTGAAGAAGGATGGTGGGAACACCAACTCGAAACTGACAAGACATTGGACCACATCGTTCTGTAGCCGTGGTAGATCTTCTGGATTGATTACCTTCTGAGAGATTTCATTGAGGAATGCACATAGCTTCACAATGCCTACTCGAACATTTTCCGGTAGGAGCCCCCTCAAAGCAATCGGAAGCAATTGCGTCATAATCACGTGGCAGTCGTGAGACTTCAGGTTTTGGAACTTTTTGTCCGCCATGTTTATTATTCCCTTTATATTCGACGAGAATCCAGACGGGACCTTCATACTGCTCAGGCATTCAAAAAAGATGACCTTCTCTTCTTTGGTAAGAGCATAGCTGGCACGACCTTGAAACCATTCCGGATGCCGGTCATCAGGGTCTTTCAAACGTTGCTGGTCCTGCCGTGCTTCCTTTGTATCATTTGTTTTCCCATACACGCCCAAGAAGCTTAGCAGGTTCACGCAAATATTCTTCGTAACATGCATCACGTCGATTGCAGAGCGGACATCTAGGACTTTCCAATATTCTAGCTCCCAAAATATAGATTTCTTCTTCCACATGGGTGCGTGCCCGTCAGCTCCCTGCGGAACTGATTGTCCGCCAGGACCCTTTCCAAAGATGACTTTCAAATCCTTGACCATATCAAATACCTCCGCACCAGTACGTTCCGCGGGCTTCGGCCGGTGATCTGCCTTGCCGTTGAAATGCTTGCCTTTCTTTCTTACGTTATGATGTCGGTGAAGAAATCGACGATGCCCGAGGTACACGTTCTTCTTACAATTTGGCAAATACACACTTTCAGTCTCATGTAAGCAGTGTGTGCATGCATTGTATCCCTTATTTGTCTTTCCCGATAGGTTACTAAGAGCAGGCCAATCGTTGATGGTTACGAAAAGCAACGCTCGTAGGTCAAATTCCTCTTCTTTGTGCTCATCCCACACACGTACACTAGGTCTGCCCCACAACTGTAAAAGTTCATCAACTAATGGCCTTAGGTACACATCGATGTCGTTGCCGGGTTGCTTCGGACCTTGGATGAGCACTGGCATCATAATGAACTTCCGCTTCATGCACAACCAAGGAGGAAGGTTGTAGATGCATAGAGTCACGGGCTAGGTGCTATGGCTGGAGCTCTGCTCGCCAAAAGGATTCATGCCATCTGTACTTAGACCAAATCATATGTTCCTTGCGTCAGCTGCAAAATCTTTGAACTCTCTGTCGATCTTTCTCCATTGCGTTCCATCTACGGGATGTCTCAACTCCCCGTCCGACTTACGGTCCTCTTTGTGTCATCGCAACAACTTGGCATGCTCTTTGTTCCTGAACAGACGTTTCAACCGTGGTATTATAGGAGCATACCACATCACCTTGGCGGGAACCCTCTTCCTGGGTTTCTCGCCCTCAACATCGTCACCAGGGTCATCGCCTCTGATCTTATAACGCAATGCAGTGCATACCGGGCATTCATGCAAATTCTCGTATTCACCGCGGTAGGGGATGCAGTCGTTAATGCATGCATGTATCTTCAGAACCTCTAAACCTAGAGGGCAGACAACCTTCTTTGCTTCGTACGTACTGGCGGGCAACTCGTTATTCTTTGGAAACATATTCTTCATCATTTTCAGTAAATTTTCAAATCCCGAGTCAGATAGACCTTCCTGTGCCTTCCATTTCAGCAAATCCAGTGTGCAGCCCAGCTTTTTCAGACCATTATCGCATCCGGGGTACAGCGACTTTTTGTGATCCTCTAACATGTGATCCAAATTCTTCATCTCCTTTTCAGCTTCGTAGCCTCTCCGTGCATCAGCAATGGTCCGACCAAGATCATCAGCGGGCTCATCACGTGCCTCTTCTTCACCTTCCCCTTCACCTTCCCCACCTTCAGCATCCTCCATGAAAGTATCACCGAAATGATCAAGATAGTTATCATCGATGAAATCATCCCCTTCTTCATCTTCTTCCATTATAACCCCTCTTTCTCCATGCTTGGTCCAACAATTATAGCTTGGCATGAAACCCTGCCGAAGCAGGTGCAGGTGAACGTCTCTTGAGGAAGAGTAACCCTTCTGATTCTTACAGCCAACACATGGACAGATAACAAAACCCCCCTGCTTGTTCGCATTAGCCACTACGAGGAAATCTTTCAAACCCGTAATGAACTCGCCGGAGAGTCGGTTACCGTACATCCATTGCCGATTCATCTGCATTATTATTATATAAAATATATAATTAACCATCATGCATTTGTTAAACTAACTAGCTACAAATAATAGAAATTAAACAATGAACTACACACATGCATATTTTATCAATGACACATGAAAGGTTCAAGTTGCTAACCGCGATCGAGGAGAAAAAATAAATGAGAAAGCTCAAGTGTGGCTCGGACACTTCATATCATATTTGTTTCATGCTCTCGGGCATTTCATCGAACACCTTGTGTGCATAAGTGGAACCAAAAGCAAACCCACCACCCCTTGTGAAGATTGTGAAGAGAAATGACACCAAATGGCTAAGTGAAGTGAGCTGAGCTGCCTTTTATAGGGATGGGCCTTTAGTCCCGGTTGGCGACTAAAGCTCCTCCCGTCCACCAGCTGGCCACCGAGCGCGCTGGGCCCAGGTCTTTAGTCGCGGTTCGCCTATTTCCGGGACTAATGGGGGGTGGACGGAAGCCTCTTTTTCTACTAGTGTATTAGAACCCTGAGACTCCATCCCATCAGAGAAAGCATATGTGGTTAGAGATTTCATCAGAGTTTGTAACATATACTTTCTTCGTCTATAAAAGCTAGGTTTTTTTATCCAAATTTAGATGTAGCTAAATACATCTAAATTTATAAAAATATCAAGACAACCTTGTATGGATGGAGGGAGTGCATGATTATAGATCTATAAAAGATGCCAAGGAAGCTAGTGCGCAGCCTGCAAGCAGCAAAAATAATTTTCATCACAAGCTGAATATCTGATCACGTTCCTTAAAATATTCAAATCTACCTTGTGTACGTGTTTTCTCAATCTGTTTAGCCTTCTGATCTTAGCCTGAAATATAGAGAGCATGCATTGAAGCGATCGTCTAGAGCACTCACGCTGCGGCCAGTTGGCCGGCCACGCCACCTGGGCATGGATGTCACGCAGCATTAGCTGTAGCCCCTCCTCCCTTCCTTCACCCCCGGATACCCTTGACCTGTAAGGAGATGAAGCTGGAAGGGATAAAGATAGATCAAAGAGAGGACAGCCTAAGATCAATAGTAGCGAAGGGATCCGTCCGGGAAAAAGACCTGGCCGCGGTAGATTACAGGCTGCATACGTACGTAGGCCGGTGGATCCGACCGGATCCGCCTTCTGATCAGATCGACCCGGCAGTCAAGCTGGCGCTGAATCATAGGCAGCGTACGTACGTGGTAGACCTGGCCTCGCTCGTACAGTTGCATAGGAGTAGCTTCAAATCAATCACGTATGAAGCTAGCTAGCAGAATCTGGATAGCTTATAAGACCCGTGCATACCAGGAGCAAGATGATTACCTCTTGCACATTCGATCAACTTTGTGCTTGGATGTGATTTTCTCCACAAGCAGGGCAAAGTCGATCAGATCGATCAACATGAACCAAATTTGTCGGACTGCATCTTCTGCGAGCACCAAGGGGCGGGCGTGGCGGCAGCGTGAGTTTGGGAGCTGGAAACCTAGATGTATTCTTATTTACTTCACCCATATTCACCCATACACGGTCTATATTCAGATTGAAGGGGTACGGGAGAATAAGTTAATGGCATCGGTGGGTAAATACTTGCACTTCTAATAAGTGATTCTTAAGGTTGATGGCTGTGATTTTAACATATGTTTAATTGATGGCCAGATGTTTCTGATTTTTGTGGGATTTTCTAGCTAATTCTCTAATTTCTGGTTAGCCCGTAATTTACTTTTAATATATAATAGATAGATTGTGTACTTACAACGACATCCACCAAATTTATTTATAGAACAGACTCATGAAGTTATTTCCACTAACCTACAAAAAACAAAGTGGGACGGGATAGCAGGAAACAGATTCAATGCCCATCACACACTTTTGATTATTTTCCTTGCACAGTAATGAATTGGTGGAGAATGTATGCCTAGAACATTATTCATATACAGTAGGATCAACATAGCTGTCAGAATTTTCTAAATTAACTATTTGTGTCGTCGAATGCTGATCAAGTCAAGTTTCAATTAGCGATGACAAATCTTGTGAGGAGGAAAAATGTTACTATTTATGATAATGCCATTTGAATTTCAGAATTCCACTATACCTTGTTTTCTCCTCCCTTAAACAAAAGAATTTTAACCTATGACATGTTGCGGTAGCATAGGATGTAATATAGACTATCTAGTTCATATCGATTTACTAAATAAGAAAAACCTAAAAACATTATTCTAGTTCTTCATTAAGCGCCAAGTGTAGCACCGGATGATTGATACCTGCCAAAACAAAGAATCAAACTGTGGGGAATAAAAGCTAACCTCTGCATATCCACCTGAGTGTGCATAATGTACTGCTTATTGTGGAAACCTTGGCGAGTTTGGCTAATGCTCCTTCACCGAATATTGGCGGTAGCACAAAATAAACACTTCTTGAATTATTAAGCATGAACAAATAATACGCAAAGCATGCATGGTCCTGACTCATGTATATCAAAAGAAATACATTTAGTGGTTCCTATCATGAGACATTATGTGGAAGGAAATTAACTATAGGTTCGATAGAAAGTGAGGGTTTCTCGCATGCGAGGATGAAGATCTTCCGGAGGTCAGTTTGCTTTGATCTGGCTGGAGAGATGAGTTCCGGAAAGCTCCGCTGGCGAATCGAACAGTGCATCTTTTGCCTGCAGTTTGCTGGATCGGGTGGTATTCGGTCGCGCGCACCCATGTTTTTATTCCGACCGTTTGGTTCCGGAGGGAGCGGTGCGAAGCTCTTTTCTGTGTTGACATCAGGTGACTTTTTGGTCCATGGCGAACTCAGAAGAAGGAATATCATGAAGGCCAAATTGGTGGACTGGCTAAAGGAGGGTCGAGTCTCCGTGATGCTGATGGATCTGCTTGGCGTTCCGGGCTCTGCAGCAGTGGTATGCATGTGGGGGCGGCAGCACAGGAGAAGTTCAGAGTCTTACCTCTCAGGGTGAAAACCCAAGGTCTGGCCTTAACTGGTTGTGCCTGGCAATGTTCTTGTTGGAGGCATTGTTTTGAGAGTGGGGACTATCTTCAGGGTGAAAACCTAAGACCTTTGGTCGGACGACGACGGCGCTGGTGCACTGTTCCCTTCTTTGAAGCGTCGCTTTTGGAGAGTCTGTACTTCAGGTGTTGTCACGGTGGGGGTTGTATTGTTGTTGCTAGGTCTAGAATGCTGTAGCGGAACTTTTATTTCTTAGTTTTCTTTATTCTTTTTTGGATGTGTGCATCTGTACTATCATTAGGGTGGGGCGTTGTTGCAGAGGCTGGGTGTAATTGGTATCTTTTGATATTAATATATTCCCTTTATCTAAAAAAATGTAATTAACAGATAGGAACATGTGTTAATCTTAAAATCATATAGCAAATCTAGGAGCTTAATTGTAACATTGTAACAAAAACTTTTACGGTTTTGCAAAAAATAAAACTTTTACAGAAATGTGTAAAATCTAGAAAAGGAAAAGCGAAGAAAATATTTTGGATAAAGGAAATCTCTACAGCCAGCTTCTAGATACATATGTGTAAGCTCCAGTTTTTAGGATCCACCATTTACCTGTGAAAATATAGCATTTTTCTCACATGATTTATGCTGACGAACTGCGCCGATAAAAATAGATCGATTCATGCGTCTAACCGGTAAAATGCAAACTTGAACCTCAATTATCTCGAATAACCTCGACAACTGTCCTATATATGAATTAATAGGGAAATCCATTAACAGGAAGCATGATGCCAGAATCATGTAACGACATAATCTGATTCTTTTCTTGCTTGCAAGGTTCCAATACTGTGACAGTATGTCATTCTAGTATATCTGCAAAATTGCAAGGCAAGTGCAAAGTTATAAATAACAAAATATCTGATTAGATACCGATGTGCAATAACAATCAAAGGCTTGTTCCGCAGCTTTGTATACGGGGCCTCTCTAATATCTTGGAATACCTAGAGAAAAAAATATTGCAGTTGTCATGCTCTTATTATTCGAAGTATCAGAATTTTATCGCAGCATTTTATCTTAATTTTTTTTATCCTGAGTATGTATCAGAAAAATACGGGAAAACAAAGAATAACTAATGTGAGAGTGATGCAATTCTATAATCTATTTTTCTGGCACGTAAAAGTTCTCATTTGAGGCATGCATATCATTGTAGACCCCATCTGAAATTTTGCAAAGCAAGTAACAGATTATAGAAGAAATTAAGTATCGTTCAAACCTAATTTGATATATATGGGAAACAACAATCAAAATTACTGTTGAAAGTTTTGACGAAAATACCCCAAACTCAATGTTACATATTGTGTCGTTTGAAAATTTCTGAATCTAGCTAGTACCGTCCGTAATTGCACTTAAAAAATGTGGAAGCAATACTCATTTTTGCATCTTTTGTATTTGTTCATGGCATAATTAGAACTCCCAAAATCAGATCCTTACAAACCTAGAGCACACAATAAATTAATCTGACAACCATGTTGGCACAAATTATTCTCAAAATCATTAATTCTTAACTGAGTACTCTTGTTAATTGACGGGAGAAGGGACTAATCTAATGGAGACATGCAGCAAATTTAAATCATGTCAGGCTTGCTGGCACACACTGCATCACGCGCAGCCTGTGGAAATCGTAGGAAGGGAACGAAGTAGCTGAAAGGGAAAAGAGTGCGAAGAGCTTACAGCTGCCTTTGCCCCCAGAATTTTTCTTCTACGTGCTATATGTGCGCATGATTTCCACATTGCGGACTTATAAACTTAGGTGGCCTCCGCTGTGGCACATGCGGACCACCTGGAGATGGTCTTAGGGAGGAATAATCTTGCTTGTAATAGGCGACCGGATGGCTTTCCAGCTGCCGAATGAAACTCGGAAAAAAATTCCTTCTGTATCGCGACGCATTGCCGGGCGGCCGGACTCCTCTTTAACGTAATACTCGGCTTGTGTAAGGAGACCAAGAAAATATACTGGAGAAATTTCCACCATAGTTTCCCGATCAGAGAACAATCATGCTGTATCTTTCAAACTGCCATCGGCGCATCGCCTCATCCATTGCATGCTGCATAAATCATCATGAGAATTTGTTAGGACCAAATAGATAAGATACAAAGCCGCATAGCTAAAATTAAAAGCTGAAATGATTTAGTTTGCACAGAAACACGATCGGTTAGAGCTTTCATTGGATCGAGCTCTTGATTTCTAGATCGATCTGCAACAGATAGATGTAGCAAAGAAGTTTAAGACGACATGCACATGGGGGAGACGGTTCACTTCAGGATCAGGAAGTAAACATATTTGGCACTGTGCGGGAGAGTCCAGCCACGATGCACATATGAGACCATGCTGCGCCGACGGAGGTTTCAGCGGTAGCTCGCTCAGGCGGAGAGGAAAATAAAGTTGTAGGTCGAGCGGACGTCGGGGGCTTTGGGCGGATTGAAAAACAACTGTAAAACATTAATCAGGACTCGGAGCTATCTTGGATGTTTATCATTAAATCTAAAGGTGGGGAACAGTTTAAACGTGAGGATTAATGTGGTAACTCCTAGGGAGTCTCTAATTAGTAAATATAAGATATAAGATGTTTCGGTATTATATGATGAAGTAATCTAAGAATATATTAAGGAAAATGATTGAATACCCCCGGGGGATCGCTCGCCTTGCAACCCCCGGCTTCCGCAGGCGACGCGTGTCCCTCGCCTGGGCAAACGCAGGGAAGCCACGTGGGTGGACCCCACCACGTCTTTCCTTATCTTCTTCTTTTCTGCTAACAACCGTGTGCATGTGGAGGAGCGAGACCCGGCCGCCGTCCAAAATTCTCCTGCTGCGCGCAGCCTGAGGAGCCAGCACCGGACTCCGCCGCCGCCGCCCCGTCCTTGGTGGGCTTCCGTGCCGCACTGCCGCCGCGCCCAGTTCCAGTTCGTCGCCGCCCGAAGATCGCCCACATCGCCGCCTGGAGGTCGTCGTAGTTCTCTGCGTCGATGCGGTCAAGGGAGGACCTCAGGACCGAGCTCGTCGTGCAGATTCGGCCGGCCCCAACACCCGACGCCGGCGACAACCGAGCTTCCCCGCCCCTGCTCTCCGCCGCGGTGGCCGTTCCTGCTCTGGCGCCGACGGCCCGACCTCCCCGCGTCGGCCGCCTCCTTCCTCCCGTGGCCCCGCTCGTGGCCTCCTCCTCTCAAGGCCGAGGTTGTCTGGCGCCACCCTGACGGGAAGATTCGACGAGGCTGGCCGGCCACCGCCGCGGGGGGAACCCATGGCGCCGCCGCTGCTCGCACTGCCGACGACACTGGTTGGCCGCTGCGCGCCGCGACCGTCGTCGCCCGCCTCGCCATCGCACGCCTCGTCCCATCGCCAGCCGCCTCCGCGACCAGCCTCGCCCGCCACACCACCGCAAACTGTGCTGCTTTTCCGCCGCCGCACCTACACCCAGCACAAACACGGCGCCACCGACCCGGCGGTGCTACCATGGGCGAGCCAGGTTGTTGCTGACGGCGGGCCAAGTTGCTGCCCACGGCGGCCCTCCTTACTACCGACGGCTTGCGACAAGCATACGTGGATTTTGCTGTCATATATACATTTTTTTTGCTGAAACCGTTCTATGGTTTTGCTATGTTAGTATATATATTTTGCTACTAAGTATTTTCGGTGATGTATTGGGCGAAGTCTGTTTTTGATACAATAGCAATGACCTTGTAAAAAATGCCGTGGTTCTATTTTTTTGCTATAATTATTTTGTTGTTTTGCTACTTTAATATAGAAATTTTGCTACGAGGTCTCCGGCTAGGGTATCCCGCGAGGTCTTCGTCAATATTTTCCAATGATATTGGTTTTTGCTACATTAGCATTTTCTGCTACATCATCACATTTTTTTTGCTACGTGGTCTCCGGCGAGGTCTCCGGCGAGGTTTCCGGCGAGCACAGCCTTTTTCTTTTCTTTTCTGAACGAACCGTTTTTTGCTTCAGTCATTTGCTGCCGGGGGTGATTTTTTGCTGCCGGAGGTGTTTTTTTTGCTACATGCAAATATAACCGTTAAAATGGTTGATCCGACGGCAGGGGACCCGGGGGCTGGGGAATCAGATCCCCCGGGGGACGCCCAGCAGTTTCCATATATTAACCATACTAAGGACCAAAATATCGGGTGAACAATTCGGATTATGGGATGCCAGCGCGACACAAGCTAAGCCACCGAATGTAGAAATGACGGCAATGCATTTTATAGTTATTTCAACATCAAAATTATCAAGCCTCACACACTACTAACCCTGGCAGCTCACAGTGTGTGAAGGCAATACCAACCACTCCATAGGCAGCTAAAATCTTAGCAACAAATCAAACATGTGTAACTGTAATTGGCATGACTAATTTTTTGGTAGGGTGAGCTGGGCCATAAACCAAACAAACCCTTAAGCAAAAGCAGACAAACCAAACATCGCAGCAAGTGAACACTGCCTCATCGAGCTCAATTCCTTTATTAGAGCATCTCTAGCAGACCCCCCATATTGGCCTGGAAACGCAACTTTGGGCCGATATGGGGGTTTAGGCCGTTTTTTGGCCCAGACTAGACCCCGCATCGGGGGTCTAGCCTGGAAAACGGATCCAGGCCGCAGCCCAAACCCCCCAAAAGCCTGCATATATAGCGGTCGGCGCGGAGGATGGGGGCCAAACCCCATCCGCTCCTCCGCCTCTCCGCCTCCCGCCGACGAGCAATCGCTCCCCCGCCGGCGAGCAATCGATCCACCCACGCGTAGATCTCCTCCTCCCGCGGCGGAAGCTCCACCCCTCCTCCCGCCAGATAGGCCGCGGCGGAAGCTCCTCCTCCCGCGGCGGAAGCTCCACCCCTCCTCCCGCAGCCGTGCCTCCCGCAGCTCTCGAGAAGACGGAGGAGGAGAAGGTCCGCTCCGACGAGGCGCGCATCCGCGGTAGCTACCGATACGGCAACCACGGCATGGCGGCGCCGCCCGCCTTGGCCAGGCGGGAGTTGGACCGCTACCGCCGCCGCCGCGCCTCCTCCCCTTCCGCGACGTCCTCGTCGTCGAGCTCCCGCCAGCGCCCGTCGACGGCGTTGGTGGTGAAGATGGAGGAAGACAACGCCCCGCCGCCGCGCCTCCCGCATCCGCAGTTCGCGGCCGGCGACTACCCACTAGTAGAAAAAGGGCCTACAATCCCGGTTGGTAAGCGCCTTTAGTCTCGGTTCGGTTGGTAAGCGCCTTTAGTCTCGGTTTTGGAACCGGGACCAATCATTCGGGACTAAAGGCCCTCCCCTTTAGTCCCGGTTGTAAAACAAACCGGGACTAAAGGTCCCGCCACGTGGGCTGCTAGCGCGCGTCGAGAAAATGACCTTTAGTCCCGGTTTGTAACACCAACCGGGACTAAAGGTTATTTCGTTAATTTTTTTAATCCATTTTGTTATGCCTAATTATTTTTCGCTCCTTTTTTCCTATTTTTTTCAGAATTTCTAGTATTTCAGTTATTTAACTAGTTTAGTCTCTAACTACACTTAATCTCTAGTCAAATTACTTACCCTTGGTCCAACTTCCCGCTCGGTCACCCATCCTCCCACTACTCCAGCACTAGCACGCTTAACTTCCAAGTTCCTTTCCCGTCCCGCTTCCAAGTGCTTCGCGCGCATGTTGTGATACTAGTATCGTATCAATTCTATTAACATGTTGGTCGATGTCACACTTATTTATTGTTTGAATTCCAAATAATTATTTTAATAAACAAAACTAATGACGTAATAACATGTTGTGATAATTGTATTATAATTTTATTTTTTTATAAATATTAATTTTTTAATTTGTATTATAATTGTTCTTTAATATTAAATTTTTTTATAATTTTTTTGCCAAACTTTGAAAATTTGAAAATCTAAAAAATTGGCTAACTTTATGGTTAAGTAATAGTAATCTTTATGAATGATGAAATTATTAATTTAAAATTTTTAAAAATATAAAATCCTGAAATTCTGGCAAAAACTAAAATCTTCCTTCTTTCATAGTTTCATTTGGAATTTTGAGAATCTAAAAATTGGCTAACTTTTTCCCACGATTATTTTGATATATTACACGTTTTTTTTCGAACGTCGTATGCAAAAGTTAATGCGGTTTTACCATTTTTCAAACCTTTTTTGCAAAAAAAGTGAAAATTCAAATTAGTTAATTTTTCCTAATAGTAGGTTGCATAACATACAAGAATCTGAAAACATTTTATTTTTTGAATTTTCTATCATTTTTTCTTTTCTATTTTACAATGTTGAAAAAGACGATCCACGGGGGGGGGGGGGGGCGGGGGAGGTGCGTGGGGAGCAAAAAAAAACCGAAAACCCTGTAGTCCCGGTTGGTAATACGAACCGGGACTAAAGGGTAGACCTTTAGTCCCGGTTGGTAATACGAACCGGGACTAAAGGCTTTTGCCCCAGAGGCACTGGTGGAAAAAAGGGCTTTGGTCGCGGTTGGCAACTGCCATTAGTCGCGGTGGCCCAACCGCGACCAAAGTAGCGCGACTAAAGGCCCCCCCCTTTAGTCGCGGTTCCTTACGAACCGCGACTAAAGGCCCGTCCACGTGGGCCGCGGGCGAGCGCTAGGGTGGAGGACCTTTAGTCGCGGTTCTTCTGGCCAACCGCGACTAAAGGCCTCCGCAGGGTTTAGGGTTTTAGCCCCCCTCCCCCTAAATCTGGTTTCTTTTTAATTTGTATTGTTTTATTTCTTTTGGGTTTTAATTTTGAAGGAGTTTCACATATTGTACGGTACTGTATACATACATGCATATGAATGTACAATTTCAAACAAATTTGAAATTAGAACCAAAAAGAATTCAAGAGGAATATACAATATATATTCAATATCGGATGACCATATACAATATATATTCAATATCGGATGACCATATACAATTTTGAACAAGTTAGTTACAAATTCTGGTGCATATAAAGTTCTACGTCATCGTAATAGTGTTCTCCTCTAGGATCGATGACTTCCCTCGCCAACCATCCAGCTAGTTCCTCTTGAAGTGGTCGGAAGCGAGCTCGGACTAAGCGTCTTCCGGAGGTTATTCCTGAGGATGTTGTTCTCACATACGGTCCCGCTCATTGCAGTATCTCCGGATCCTCTCACAAACATAGTATCCACATAGATTGGTCCCCGGTGGCTGAATATCCCCGATCGTCCGCACCGCCATTTTAAAATGTAGCTCTTTTTTGAATTCACCGACCTTGGTATCTACGAACCGTCTCCAAACACTACGAGGCAAAGAAAATTAAATAAACAAGAGAGTTATTAATTAGTTACTTGATATTAGGAAATGATGAACGAAATAGGCCGATCGATATAGAGCGCAAATGAATGAAAATAATTACTTTTGCATCATTTTTCTCATGTCGCCCCAAAGCGCCGGATCCATATTCGAGAGTCGTGGACGAGAACCGAGGAGGTCTGAACTTTAATTACCATAAGAATCCGGTGGAACCTGCGGACACGATACATGCACGATCATGCATAACTCATCGATTAGCCACATACCATGCATGGAGTAAACAAAAGAGAATGTGCTCAAGACAGAAACACTCACCCAAAATGGTAAGGAAATAGAATATCACTTTTCTGTTGCTGTTTTCTAATAAACCGCCACAGGTCATCCTCCACGTCGGCGGGGTGGTGTTCTAACACATGTGAATTAACGATGTGTGGGTCAATGAACCCAACATCATGGATGTTCCTTATTCGCATTTCCCGCTTCTTCATTCTGCATAATAGCGTACACAACAAGATAGTTAGGACAATATATATATATATATAGTGCAGGCAATGAACGAGATAATTAATAAATCACTTACAGAACGTAGCAACTGATGATAGATTTGTCGAGGTCGCGCAGATTGAACAGCTGGAACAATTCACTCAGATGAATTTGTACCCAGTATTGTTTGAAGTGATGCTCATATCTAACTTCCGCATAGATATACTCTTTGGCGTTTTTATGTTTTATGTAACCCTTGTACCAATTTAGCAGACCTAGCATTTGTCGAGGTAGATCCCCTTCCTGCGCAGGCTCGACGAGAGGGCCATTCTTCACATATGTAAATACTACGTCCTTCATTGGCGCCTCATCAAGGCCTAGCAGTGCACGAAGAGTGATACCTAACTCGGCCGCTTGTTCTCTGGCACTCGTTATAGTCAATCCATGTGCTGCCGCAGCTGCTATGATATCGGGGGCATCCGGATCGGCGGCTTGCACTATGAGCGGGGCGATCGATTGTTTACTTTGTTCCCCGAGCTGGGCAACTTCTTTCCCCCTTTCTAATTTTGACTCGGCCTCGTCCTTCAAGGCTTTCTTCTCCGCCAACTCTTTCCTGTTCTTGAACGCGAGTGCTTGCCTACGAAGTTCCACGTAAATAGTCGTCGAGCGAGATTCTTCGCGGCTTGGGACGGTGTGTTCAAAAATGACTTAGCCTTGCTTTTGCTTGTCGAATATGCTTGGCTTGGGCTCGCCCTCTATTTTCTTCTTGACGCTCCCATTCCATTTCTATAAATCAGCAGCCGCGCCCGCCTCGACTTCCTCGGCTCTACTTTCCCCTGGCCTCGTGGGGAGAGGCTTCGATGATACCTCCGGTACCTTTGTTTTCTTAGGTACGTAAGGGTCCGGGTTAATAACCCAGGACTGCTTCGCTTCTTCGCCGGAGGTGGATTGGGGGCGGTACCGGTGTCGATCACCCGCCGGACGAGGATCGGGGCGGCGGCGGGCCGACGTGAATGAGGTGTATTAGGTGAAGCACCACCGCCACCGTCACCGCCACCGCCACCGTCACCGCCACCGCCACCGCCACCGTCACCGCCACCGCCACCACCACCACCGTACGGGGGTGGACTTGTTGGCGCCTCGCCTGGAAACTTGATAAATTTCTTCTGCCATAGAATGAACTGGCGCTTGACATCTCCAAGTCTTTTCACCCCTTCAGGTGTAGCAATGTCAATGTCCAGGTTTTCAAACCCTTGGACTATCTCCTCCACCGTGACACGAGCATAGCCATCTTGAATGGGGTTGTTGTGGTGGAGTGCTCCAGGTGGCAAAGCACTGCCGATGGCTACCTTCATGGACATGTTCCCGATAGGATAATACAGATGACATGCTTTCATCTCCTTTATATCGTCCACGGGGTAGCGAGGAGGCTCCGGTGCAGTAATTTGGACCACCGAGGCTCCGGTGCAGTAATTTCTATCGTCGGTGCACCAGCCGGTGAGGCCTCCGTGGAAGCCACGCTGCTTCTTCTCCGCTGCTGGCTTCCGAGATCCATTGGATGATCTTCAGCATGCTGCGCCCGAGCTGCATCTCTTTCGGCTACTAGTACACTCACGGTTTCCTTCAGCACATCCATTTCCGTTACCAACTTCGCCACAACATCTGCATCCCGATCCATCTTTCTCTTACGGCTTCTGTAACCGTACGGGTCATCGTTCCGGGGGAACCCTACTTTCCACGGAATGGGCCCCATGCCTCGTATACGTCCTCCGTGTTCAGGATTCCCGAGGGCTTTTGTCAGGGCGTCGTTCTCTCTGTTGAACCTGATCCTCCCCTCTTGAGCCTCCCTCATTGCCTCAATAAGCTTTTTGGTGGGTGTAATTATTTTGCCCTGGTAAACACACTCCCCTGTCTCCGGGTTCAGCGATCCCCCATGCCCGTACCACCAGCTTTTGGCCCTTGGGTCCCATCCCTCCGTACCTGGACGGATTCCTCGCGCCCTCAGCTCGTTCTCCATCTTCTCCCACTTAGGCTGCCAAAAGCGATACCCTCCTGGCCCCATTTTATGATTGTACTCCTTCTTGGCCGCATTTTCCTTATTTTTCGATAGTTCAAGGAACTGCTCCGATTTCTTTTGCTTCACAAATTCTGGCCAATCATGTTGAGTTTCTCATATTGTCCTTTGAAATCCGGAGTCTTGCCCTGGTTGACAAAGTCATGGGCTAGATTTTGCTTGTATTTCCGGAATGCGTTGGCCATCCTAGAAAGAGCGAACTGTTTGACTAGCTTGCGCCTCTCCTTGTTTTCCGCAATCTTGTTACCCTCCTCATCGTATTTGCGGTATTCGGAGGAAGAACGAACTGTTCCATAAGCTTGTTGAAGCAATCTTTTTTTCTCTCTTATCGACAAAAGTGAAACCAACACGTGCCTTCTTTGGCTCATTCCACTCCTGGCGGGTGATCGAGACGTTGTCTCTAACAACGGCTCCGCATTGGCTGACAAACTTGGTGGCGTTCTTGCTGGGCTCCAGCGGCCTGCCGGTTGCTTCGTCGACAACATCGATGGTGCATGTTTCTCCTGGTTTCATCGTCTTGGTTGCGCCACGCTTTGACGACGTACTCGATTTTTTCGACGATCCGGCCGAGGGCTAAAATAAGAAAGAGAGTCGCGCGCGTTAGTACACACACATTTATTCAAATCAGTTATAGTTTGTATCACCAGACGCTCAATATGTATATATATATACCTCGGCGCCGGAGGTGGTTGCTACTTCCAATTGAAGATCGTCGTTTATCGACGTTCCTTCGGCACCATCTTGCTGACCATGCCCTTCATTTTCACACTCAAGGTTCAGATAAGAAGAGATATCATCTTCTTCTTCTCCGGTCGGCACAAATGGAATATCGCCTTTTATGATGCCGAACATATGGTCTTCAGCGTCCGGATCATAGTTGTCGAGAATCGGGTCAGCTCTATCGTCCGTCATATGTCAGTCCTGAAAACATGTAGTCAAAACAAATTAATTGTGTATATGCCAGCATTATCACATCTCTTCTACATATAAAGAGAGAGGGCGACGAGGGAGGCGAGAGGGGACGCGTGTTATATGCGGACGATCGACCTCGCAGTGACCGCGTGACCGAGAGACCGGTGGCGGTGGCGAACCGGTGGCGAAAGGGCGGTGGCGGTGCCGACGACACATAACCCTCGCCGCCCCCTCTCGATCCCAAAAAAAAACACCGCGCGTATACGGAGGGGGAGACGAGCGCTGCCGGCCCCCTCAGTATACGCGCGGTGGTAGCTAGTCACCGCGGCAGCGCGTTCCCATGCCGAGGTGGGCGCCGTCGGTGGGGAGAAGGACGACGGTACGGGGAATTTTTAAGTCAAAATTGTAGTTCTTTTGAGTCAATCTTTTTAAGTCAAAATCTTTTTAAGTCAAAATTTTTAGTTTATTTTGAGACGAAATCTTTTGGGGACGACGATGCAGTGCCGACACAATCTTTTTTAAGTCAAAATTTTAAGTCAATTTTTAGTTTATTTTGAGACAAAATTTTTAAGTCGATTTTTAGTTTTTTTAAGTCAAATTGTAGTTCTTTTTTTACACAATCATTTTTAAGTCAAATTTTAGTTATTTTTCGTTTAAAAATAAAAAATAAAAAAAAACAAAAAAAACGGCCCGCGGCCCCCGGCCTTCTCTCCCTCTCTCTCGATCTCTCCCGGCGACGCGGCGGCGGCGCCTCGATCTCTCCTGTGGGACTCGAGGGCGCGGTGGCGGCGGCGGCACCCTCTACGCGGCGGCGGCGGCGCCCACTACGCGCGGCGGCGGCGCCCTCTACGGACTCGAGGCCGGGCGCGCGCGGTGGCGGTTGCTACACGTACGGCGGAAGACCGGGCACGGCACGCACGGCGAGGGCGCGACGGGGCGCGGCGGCGACGGCACGGCGGCGAGGTACGGCGACGACGGCGCGCGCGCGGCGGCGAGGTACGGCGACGACGGCGCGCAGACGGGGCGGCGAGGTACACGGCGAGGACGGCGAGGACGGCGCGGCTCTGCAGGGCGACGGAGAACTGGCGTGCGGCGAAAATGAGAGGAAGAAGAAGAACCGGCGCGGCCGTTCGTGGCGCCGATATATAGGACCCCCTTTAGTCGCGGTTGGGGTGGCAAACCGCGACTAAAGGGGTACTGCTTAGTCGCGGTTTGCCACCCCAACCGCGACTAAAGGGTATTTTCGCCGGGTGTTCGTTTCCCGCGGAAAAATACCCTTTAGTCGCGGTTGGCGAGGCCAACCGCGACTAAATATTTTTTCAAATTACTTTTCTTTTTCAAATTACTTTTCTTTTTCAAATTACTTTTCTTTTTCAAATTACTTTTCTTTTTCAAATTACTTTTCTTTTTCAAATTACTTTTCTTTTTCAAATTACTTTTCTTTTTCAAATTACTTTTCTTTTTCAAATTACTTTTCTTTTTCAAACTGTTAAAAATAAAACTAATTCAATTCAAAATTTTAAAAATACAAATTATATATCAAAAAAATCAGAAAAATAAAACTAATTCATTTCAATATGTTAAAAATACAAATAATATATCAAAAAATTAAGAAAAATAAAACTAATTCAATTCAATATGTTAAAAATACATATAATATATCAAAAAATTCAGAAAAATAAAACTAATTCAATTCAAAAATTTAAAAATACAAATTATCAAAAATTCATAAAAATAAAACTAATTCAATTCAAAAGTTCGTTGGCCCCCTCTTCCCGCCTCTTTCCGCCGACCCCCTCTTCCCTCCTCGTCTTCCCGCCATTTCTTCCCTGTCTTCCCGCCTCTTTCTTCCCGCCAATTGTTTCCCGCCAATTTCTTCCGGCCTCTTTCTTCCCGCCAATTTTTCCGCCAATTTCTTCCCGCCACTTTCTCCCCGCCTCTTTCTTCCCGCCTCTGTCTTCCCGCTCCCATTTTTCCCGCCATTTGTCACTACATATAGGTAGCCCGGCTTAGCCAGCATCACATCTCTACAATCTCTCTCTCTCATGGCTTCCACCGCACCCACTCTAACCTACCAGCAGGTGGAGGAGCTTTGCGCCTCGAACTACCCTTGCCCTCCGGGCTACCGCGTCCCTGCCGGCTGGAGCCTAAGCGCCGGCGGCGTGCCGGTCCCTCCCGTCCCTCGAGTGCTGCGCGCCGGCGGCCATCACGAACCACTACTACCTCGACCTCACGCCGGAGCAGCGGATGAATCCCCGCCGGCATCCCGATAACCAGCATACTTGGGACGCCTTCTTCATCAATCGGCGTGAGAGGGCGCTCGCCGGGTATGAGGAGGACGGTCCGCCTCTGGAAACTTCCACGAGGCCGGCCGTCGGCTATGGTGGTACGGCCGGACTCTGCAGAGCGTCATGGACTACATCACGGCCGGCGATATCCCCCGCTGCGCTACCCTCGATTCGAGCCACGAGCGCCGCCCGAAGCAGCTGACGACAGCAGCGGCAGCAGCGCGGCAACTTACAAGGCGACGACTACCGGTACAATGGCGGCGGCTATGAAGACTACGAGTATGCATATTATACGCCTAGGCAGGAGTATGACTAAATCACTCCAAATTTCATGTATGCAGGAGTATGACTTAGTCACTCCAAATTTCTGTATGCGGGAGTATGACTTAGTCACTCCAAATTTCATGTATGCGGGAGTATGACTTAGTCACTCCAAATTTCATGTATCATCGGTGCTATCTCGAGTCAATTGAATCATTCGAAAATGGACACCAAACACATCACGGGTAATATAATTCACATGATTCATTCAACAAAGTTTGGTACAATAAATTATTACACATCATTTCTTCCCTTGTGTCCCTGCTTGCTTACGATTGTGCCGTATCCATGGAGCATCCTCATCATTTAACTTAATGCTTGGGTCGGTGTTCACTTTGAAGGGCGGAATTTCAGCAAACATATTATAATCTTCGACATGTCCGTCTTGTCCTCCACTCCCACGATGTTTCTTTTCCCTGAAAGAACAATGTGGCGCTTTGAATCATCGCATGATGTACTTGATCGTTTTCTTATCTTTCCGTTTCCTCGGTTTGCTACTCATGTCCTTCACATAGAAAACCTGAGCGACATCTTTCGCTAGGACGAATGGTTCGTCAAGGTAACCAAGATTGTTGAAATCCACCATTGTCATTCCGTATTGCCGGTCCACCTTTACCCCACCTCTGTTAGCTTGAACCATTTGCACCGGAACAAAGGGACCTAAAGGAGGGTCCATAGTCAAGTTCCCATATCTCCTCTATGTAACCATAATATGTGACCTTTTGCCCATTCTCGGTTGCTGCATCAAAGCGGACACCACTGTTTTGGTTGGTGCTCTTTTTATCTTGGGCGATCGTGTAAAATGTATTCCCATTTATCTCGTACCCTTGGAAAGTAGTTATAGTCGAAGATGGTGTCTTGGCCAACATGTACAGCTGATCTACAACCTTATTGTCACTCATTAAATGTTTTCTCAACCAAGCTGCCGAAAGTCTCCATGTGGGCCTTCCTAATCCAGGAGTTCGGGCTTCCCGGGGTTGTCCGAGCGTAAAATATTCTTGTGTTTCTCAAAGTACGGAGCCACCAAGCTGGAATTGGTCGAGCTGTGTGGTGTGCTTCAGTCAGAGAATGGCCGTCCATACATATCATTGATTTCCTTCCGATCGTGCCTTTTCCACTTAGTCTCCCCTCGTGCCGCGATTGAGGAAGACCAATCGGCTTAAGGTCAGGAACAAAGTCAACACAAAACTCAATTACCTCCTCATTTCCATAGCCCTTGGCGATGCTTCCTTCTGGCCTAGCACGGTTACGAACATATTTCTTTAATACTCCCATGAACCTCTCGAAGGGGAACATATTGTGTAGAAATACAGGACCGAGAATGGAAATCTCATCGACTAGGTGAACCAGGAGGTGCGTCATAATATTGAAGAAGGATGGCGGGAACACCAACTCGAAAGCGACAAGACATTGGATCACATCGTTACGTAACCGTGGTAGAACTTACCGGATTGATTACCTTCGAGAGATTGCATTGAGGAATGCACATAGCTTCACAATGGCTACTCGAACATTTTCCGGCAGGAGCCCCTCAAAGCAATCGGAAGCAATTGCGTCATAATCACGTGGCGATCGTGAGACTTCAGGTTTTGGAACTTTTTCTCCGCCATGTTTATTATTCCCTTTATATTGGACGAGAATCCTGACGGGACCTTCATACTGCTCAGGCATTCAAAAAAGATGACCTTCTCTTCTTTGGTCAGAGCGTAGCTGGCACGACCTTGAAACCGTTCCGGATGCCGGTCATCAGGGTCTTTCAAACTTTGCTGGTCCTGCCGTGCTTCCTTTGTATCATTTGACTTCCCATACACGCCCAAGAAGCTTAGGATGTTCACGCAAATATTCTTCGTAACGTGCATCACGTCGATTGCAGAGCGGACTTCTAGGACTTTCCAATATTCTAGCTCCCAGAATATAGATTTCTTCTTCCACATGGCTACGTGCCCGTCAGCTCCCTTCGGAACTGATTGTCCGCCAGGACCCTTTCCAAAGATGACTTTCAAACCCTTGACCATATCAAATACCTCAGCACCAGTGTGTTCGCAGGCTTCGGCCGGTGATCTGCCTTGCCGTTGTAATGCTTGCCTTTCTTTCTTATTGGATGACCTTTCGGAAGAAATCGACGATGCCCAAGGTACACGTTCTTCTTACAATTTGGCAAATGTACACTTTCAGTCTCATGTAAGCAGTGCGTGCATGCATTGTATCCCTTATTTGACAGTCCCGAAAGGTTACTAAGAGCAGGCCAATCGTTGATGGTTACGAAAAGCAACGCTCGTAGGTCAAATTCCTCTTCTTTGTGCTCATCCCACACACGGACACCAGGTCTGCCCCACAGCTGTAAAAGTTCATCAACTAATGGCCTTAGGTACACATCGATGTCGTTGCCGGGTTGCTTCGGACCTTGGATGAGCACGGCATCATAATGAACTTCCGCTTCATGCACAACCAAGGAGGAAGGTTGTAGATGCATAGAGTCACGGGCCAGGTACTATGGCTGGAGCTACGCTCGCCAAAAGGATTCATGCCATCCGTACTTAGACCAAATCTTATGTTCCTTGCGTCAGCTGCAAAATCTTTGAACTCTCTGTCGATCTTTCTCCATTGCGTTCCATCTGCGGGGTGTCTCAACTCCCCGTCCGACTTACGGTCCTCTTTGTGCCATCGCAACAACTTGGCATGCTCTTTGTTCCTGAGCAGACGTTTCAACCGTGGTATTATAGGAGCATACCACATCACCTTGGCGGGAACCCTCTTCCTGGGTTTACGGCCCTCAACATCGTCACCAGGGTCATCGCCTCCGATCTTATAACGCAATGCGGTGCATACCGGGCATTCATTCAAATTCTCGTATTCACCGCGGTAGAGGATGCGATCGTTGATGCATGCATGTAGCTTCTTAACCACTAAACCTAGAGGGCAGACAACCTTCTTTGCTTCGTACGTAGTGGCGGGCAACTCGTTATTCTTTGGAAACATATTCTTCAACATTTTCAGCAAGTTTTCAAATGCCGAGTCAGCTACACCTGCCTGTGCCTTCCATCTCAGCAAATCCAGTGTGCAGCCCAGCTTTTTCAGACCATCATCGCATCCGGGTACAGCGCCTTCTGTGATCCTCTAACATGCGATCCAAATTCTCCCTCTCTTTTTCAGTTTCGCAGCGTCTCCGTGCATCAGCAATGGTCCGACCAAGATCATCAACGGGATCATCACGTGCCTCTTCTTCACCTTCCCCTTCACCTTCCCCTTCACCTTCAGCATCCTCCATGAAAGTATCACCGAAATGAGCAAGATAGCTTTCATCGATGAAATCATCCCCTTCTTCATCTTCTTCCATTATAACCCCTCTTTCTCCATGCTTGGTCCAACAATTATAGCTTGGCATGAAACCGTGCCGAAGCAGGTGCATGTGAACATCTCTTGAGGAAGAGTAACCATTCTGATTCTTACATTTAACACATGGACAGATAACAAAACCCCCTGCTTGTTCGCATTAGCCACTACGAGGAAATCTTTCAAACCCGCACTGAACTCGCCGGAGAGTCGGTTACCGTACATCCATTGTCGATTCATCTGCATTATTATAATATAAAATATATAATTAACCATCATATGCATTTGTTAAACTAACTAGCTACAAACAATATAAATTAAACAATGAACTACACACACATGCACATTTTATCAACGACACATCAAAGGTTCAAGTTGCTAACCGCGATCGAGGAGGAAAAAATAAATGAGAAAGCTCAAGTGTGGCTCCAACACTTCATATCATGTTTGTTTCATGCTCTTGGGGCATTTCATCAAACACCTTATGTGCATAAGAGGAACCAAAAGCAAACCTAACACCCACTTGTGAAGCTTGTGAAGAGAATGGCACCAAATGGCTAAGTGTTGGCTGCTGGGTGGGTATATATAGGGGAGGGGCTTTAGTCCCGGTTGGCCTGGCCAACCGCGACTAAAGGCCTTCGGGCACCTTTAGTCGCGGTTGGCCTGGCCAACCGCGACTAAAGACCCCCCACGTGCACCGGCTGGCCACCGAGCGCCCTGGGCCCAGGCCTTTGGTCGCGGTTCGCCACACGAACCGCGACTAAAGACCCCATTAGTCGCGGTTCCTTCACCGTCGCGACTTATGGGGCTTCCCGGAAGCCTGTTTTTCCACCAGTGAGGCAACCCTTTAGTCTCGGTTGGTATTACGAACCGGGACTAAAGGGTCCAAACGAACCGGGACCAATAGGTGGGGTCGCCCAGCGCGGAACGAACCGGGACCAATGCCCCCCATTGGTCCCGGTTTGGTTCAAAACGGGGACATTTGCTCCCAGGCACTAGTAGAAAACCTCTCATCCATCTAAGCCTTTAGTACCGGTTCCCTTACGAACCGGTACGAAAGGCGTTATTAATACCGGTTCCAGGGGTGGGACATTTATACCAGTTCGTTATGGACCTTTAATACCGGTTCGTAACACGAACCGGTATTAAAGGGTTTCTGCCCAGTTTCCAGTCGATGGTGGGGCCAAGGCTGCACCTTTAGTACCGGTTCATGTAAGGAACCGGTACTAAAGGGTCCAGCGCGCCGCCGCGCGCCCGAGCTCCCTGCATATCTCATTTCCTTCTCATCCTCTCTCACATTTCCAAATATTTTGCACCTCTCACACTCCAATAATTTTCATTTTTCTCCACCATTTTAACAAGATTAACGGCATACATCTATCCAGGGTTAGCAATATCATCCTTCCTTCCGGCGTTTCTAATTTAGCTCATTTCTTTGGTAGTTTTAACTCGTACTATTTTTCTAGTGCAAGCAAGGTGTTCGATGAAATGCCTAAGTTAGTGATTTTATTTTTTTATATGCAATTTGAGCTGAAATTATGGTATGTTTTGTAGGTTTTAATTAGTATCATCCCCGTCCTTACCGCCGTCGATCGCCAGCGTCGTCCCCTAGCCGGCACGGTACCACCTCGGTGAGCCCCTCTTCTTTTTTATAAAAACAATTAGTTTTATGTGATGAACTTGAATATTTTTAAGTTGGTCACTCATATATCCATGATGTTGTGTATTTAATGATTTTTGATATACATATAAAATGCAGATGAGTCGACAATGGATGTACGGTGACCGGTGCCATCCCGAGTTCATTAATGGCATGCATTATTTTCTCAACGTGGCTGAGGCAAACAGGCGGTCGAATGGTTTCATGTATTGTCCATGTAGTTCCTGTAAGAATATGAAGGATTACTCTACCTCGAAGACCCTTCACGTCCACCTGCTGGAGAACGGTTTCATGCCCAGCTATAATTGTTGGACCAAGCACGGAGAAAGAGGGGTTATATTGGAAGACAACGAAGAAGAAGAGGATAGTGACAACTATCCCTTATTCACTGAAGACGGTGATAGTAGAATGGGGGAAGACGAAGCTGAAGAAGAGCCCATTTTCGATGAGCCGATTTTTGATGACCCGGATGACGATTTGGGTCGGGCCATTCTTGATGCGAAGATGAACTGCGGAAATGAAAAGGAGAGGTTGAAGTTGGAGAAAATGTTAGAGGATCACAACAAACTGTTGTACCCAAATTGCGAAAATGGTCAGAAAAAGCTGGGTACCACGCTGGAATTGCTGCAGTGGAAGGCAGAGAATGGTACTTCTGACAAGGGATTTGAAAAGTTGCTGAAAATAATAAAGAAGATGCTTCCAGGGAGAACGTGTTGCCCTCTAGCACGTACGAAGCAAAGAAGGTTGTCTGCCCTCTAGGATTAGAGGTGCAGAAGATACATGCATGCATCAATGTTGCATCCTCTACCGCGGGAGTACGAGAATTTGAATGCATGCCCGGTATGTAGTGCATTGAGGTATAAGATCAGGCGAGATGACCCTGGCGATGTTGAGGGTGAGTCCACCCCCAGGAAGAGGGTTCCTGCGAAGGTGATGTGGTATGCTCCTATAATACCACGGTTGAAACGTTTGTTCCAGAACAAAGAGCATGCCAAGTTGTTGCGATGGCACAAAGAGGACCGTAAGAAAGATGTGATGCTGAGACACCCCGCTGACGGGTCGCAGTGGAGAAAAATCGACAGAGAGTTCAAGTCATTTTCAGATGACGCAAGGAACTTAAGATTTGGTCTAAGTACAGATGGCTTTAATCCTTTCGGGAGCGAGCTCCAGTCCATAGCACCTGGCCGGTGACTCTATGTATCTATAACCTTCCTCCTTGGTTGTGCATGAAGCGGAAGTTCATTATGATGCCAGTGCTCATCCAGGGCCCGAAGCAACCCGGCAACGACATTGATGTGTACCTGAGGCCATTGGTTGAAGAACTTTTAGAGTTGTGGCGTGACGAAGGTGTACCTGTGTGGGATGAGCACGAACAAAAGGAATTTAACCTACGAGCGTTGTTATTTGTAACCATCAATGATTGGCCTGCTCTTGGTAACATTTCAGGGCAGTCAAACAAGGGATACAATGCATTCACACATTGTTTAGGAGAGACTAACAGTAATTATTTGGGAAACAAGAATGTGTACCTGGGGCATCGTCGATTTCTTCCAAAACAACATCACGTAAGAAAGAGAGGAAAGCATTTCGGAGGTGAGGCAGATAACCGAACGAAGCCTACCCGCCCTACTGGGGAAGTTATATATGATATGGTCAAGGATTTAAAAGTGATCTTTGGAAAGGGTCCCGGCGGACAATCTGTTCCGCATGATGTTGACGGACACGTACCCATGTGGAAGAAGAAGTCGATATTTTGGGAGCTACCCTACTGGAAATTCTTAGAGGTTCACTCTGCAATCGATGTGATGCACGTGACGAAAAATCTTTGCGTGAACCTGCTAAACTTCTTGGGCGTGTATGGGAAGACAAAAGATACACCGGATGCACGGCAGGACCAGCAAAGTATCCACGAAGGAAACAACCTGAATCCAGAGAAGTATCAAGGTCCTGCCAGCTACGCTCTTACCAAAGAGGAGAAGGAGATCTTTTTGAAGTCTGAGTAGCATCAAGGTCCCGTCCGGCTTCTCGTCGAATATAAAGGGAATAATAAACATGTCAGAGAAAAAGTTTCAAAACCTAAAGTCTCATGACTGCCACGTGATTATGACACAATTACTTCCGGTTGCATTGAGGGGGCTTCTGCCGGAAAATGTTCGAGTACCCATTGTGAAGCTATGTGCGTTCCTCAATGCAATTTCTCGAAGGTGATCAATCCACTTACTCTACAAAATTCTGAGAAGGATGTGGTCCAATGTCTAGTCAGCTTCGAGTTGGTGTTCCCACCATCCTTCTTCAATATTATGACACATCTCCTAGTTCACCTGGTCGAAGAGATTGGCGTTCTCGATCCTGTATTTCTACACAACATGTTCCCCTTTGAGAGATTCATGGGTGTCTTAAAGAAGTACGTCCATAACCGTGCTAGGCCAGAAGGAAGCATCTCCAAGGGCTATGGAACAGAGGAGGTCATTGAGTTTTGTGTTGACTTTATTCACGACCTTAAGCCGATCGGTGTTCCTGAATCGCGCTATGAGGGGAGACTGCGTGGAAAAGGCACGCTAGGAAAGAAATCAGCAACGTGTATGGACGGACATTCTTTCACTCAAGCACACTACACAGTTCTACATAATTCCATCTTGGTGGCTCCGTACAAAGAGGAACACAAGGATATCTTACGCTCTAAATACCCGGAGCAACGTGAAGATTGGATTGATGGAGAACACATGAAGACTTTCGGCGGTTGGTTGCAAACACGTCTCATGAATGTCACCGATGACGAGCAGCTGTACTTGTTGGCCAAGCAACCATCTTCTACTATATCGACTTTTCAAGGGTACGAGATTAATGGGAACACATTTTACACTTTCGCCCAAGACAAAAAGAGCACCAACCAAAACAGTGGTGTCCGCTTTGATGCAGAAGATGGCAATGGGAACAAGGTCACATATTATGGGTACATAGAGGAGATATGGGAACTTGACTATGGACCTAATTTCAAGGTCCCTTTGTTCCGGTGCAAATGGTTCAACCTGAAAGACGGGGTACAGGTAGACCCGCAGTACGGAATGACTACAGTGGATTTCAAGAATCTAGGGTACGACACCGAACCATTCGTCCTAGCCAGTGAAGTGGCTCAGGTTTTTTATGTGAAGGATATGTCTAGCAAACCGAAAAAAATAAAAGAAAGGCAAGAGGACACATCATACGATGAGCCAAAGCGGCACATAGTTCTTTCAGGAAAAAGAAACATCGTGGGAGTAGAGGACAAGACAGACATGTCAGAAGATTATAATAAGTTTGACGATATTCCACCCTTCAAGGTAAAAAATGACCCAAGCATCATCTTAAACAATGAAGATTGTCCATGGTTGCGTCGCAGTAAGAAGAAAGGGAAACGGACGAAGAAAACTCAGAAGACTAGCTAGCTACATATAGGGATCATAACTTGTGTATCTCAATATGGAAATCACTTTTGTGTAATGATGTTACTGTATGTAAGATATTAACAATGGAGATGGTTGGCTTGTTTTACTAGTTAAGTAGCTTTCACGGGCTTGCAGGGAAATTTTTCCGAGGCGGAACTTCCGAATATGCCATATATAGGGCATGTGCACCAAGGGTATATTCGAGAAGTTCCGCCACGGGAGATTTCCCAACCCTTTCCCCAACATTGTTAGAGGAGATGGAGTCTTTGACGGGCTTGCAGGGAAATTTTTCCGAGGCGGAACTTCCGAAGATGCCATAGGGCGTGTGCACCAAGGGCATCTTCGACAAGTTCCGCCACGGGAGATTTCCCAACCCTTTCCTCCATCCATGGTGATGAAACTCTCCATCCATGTTGGCTTGTTGAGCTGCTTGCCATGGCGTATCGATGCTCCTTTTATAGGCACGGCGCCGCTTCTACTTTGTCTTCTTCCTCCGACAGGGCGTCGTGCGCTACATGCTTTATCTCATCGAGCAGGGCGTCCTTATCCTGCTGACAGCTTTAGTAGCGGTTGCACCCACCAGCCGGTACTAAAGGTTACCCACGCGTCCTTATCCCACCGACAGTTTTGTTACATGACAGAAAAACCACCTTTAGTACCGGTTGCACCCACCAACCGGTACTAAAGGTTACCCACGCGTCCTTATCCCACCGACAATTTTGTTACATGACAGAAAAAACACCTTTAGTACCGGTTGCACCCACCAACCGGTACTAAAGGTTTGCCGCGCCATTGCGTTCCCGCCTATTTTCTTCCCGCGCTTTCCACCGGTTCCCGCCTCTGTCTTCCCGCCATGTTTTCACTATATATATGTAGGCTTGGCCTCCATTTACATATCACATCTAGACTCATATCTGCAAACCTCATCATTCTCTCCCATGGCTTCCATCGTATCTCTAAACCCCCGGGAGGCGGAGGCGCTTTGCGCCTCGAACTACCCCTGCCCGCCGGGCTACCGCGTCCCGACCGGCTGGTTGCTAAGCGTCGGAGGCGTACCGGTCCCTCCAGTCCCTCTAGGTGTGGCGCGCGAGATGGCCATCACGAACCACTACTACTTCGAGCTCACGCCAGAGCAGCGGAGGAATCCCCAGTGGCATCCCGACTACAACCCGACTTGGGAAAGCTTCTTCATCAATCGGCGTGAGAGGGCGCTTGCCAGGCAGGAGGAGGGCGGCCCGCCTCCTTCGAACTTCAACGAGGCCGGCCGTCGGCTGTGGTGGCGCGGCCGGACTCTCCAGGGCGTCATGTCCTACCGTGGCCCCCGCCTGCGCTACCCTCAGTCCCAGCCCACGCGTGCTCACCCGCCGAGGTTCGACTACCGCGACCCCGATGCCAGCGACGATGACATCGGCGACTACGACGACTACAGTGGCGACGTTTATAGGGCTAGACACGACTATGACTGAATGACTCCAAGATTCGAATCTAGCCATGTATCTTAATTTTCAGTTGATCTGTGTACTTTTAATTCGAGTTCAATCGTAATAAAATATTGTTGCCGCCCTTTCTTTCCCGCCTTTTTTCTCCCGCGCGGCGTCGTGGCGGGAGTAAAGAAAAGAAATAGAAAAAAATAAATAGAAAAGAAATAGAAAAAAAGAAAAAGAAAAGAAACGGAACATAAAAGAAAAAGAAAAAGAAAAGAAAAAGAAACAGAAAAGAAAAAAACAGAAATAGAAATAGAAAAAGAGAAATAGAAAAGAAAAGAAATAGAAAAGAAAAGAAACATAAAAGAAAAAGAAAAAGAAAAGAAACAGAAACAGAAAAGAAACAGAAAATAAAAAAGAAATAGAAAAAAATAGCAAAAGAAAAGAAAACAACAAAAGAAAAGAAAACAACAAAAGAAAAAGAAAACCAAAAAAAAGGCTTTGGTACCGGTTGGTACCACCAACCGGTACGAAAGGTCTTTCGTACCGGTTGGTGGTACCAACCGGTACCAAAGGTCCCTCGTCTAGTTTCCTTAGCCGCCTGAGGCCAAAACACACGCACAACACACACGGACACGCGCGCTCGCCCTCGCCGTCGCCGGGACCACGCCGTCGCCGCCGTCGCCGGACCACGCCGTCGCCAGGACCACGCCGTCGCCGCCGCCGCTCCCCCCTCCACCGGCAACCTGCAGGTTCGACCCCCGCCCCTTCTCCCCTCCTCCGGCCGGCAGCGCCTCCCGCCGCGCGCTGCGGCCACCGCCTAAACGTCGGAGCCATCCACCTCGCCGGCATGCTCCAAGCGCCGCCTACGCCGCAGCCATCCACCTCGCCTCCCTGCGGGCAGTGGCGTGTGCTGCCGCGCCCTCACCGCGTCCGTCGCCCGCCACCTGTTCGATGAATTGACTGCGAGGGGGAGGACGAAGTTTGGACCATGAGGCGCTGGCTGACGACGTCGACGGGGGTCCAGACGACCTGCGCGGCGACGGCGGCGGACACGCCCGCGGCGGCCGAGGCGATGGCCGAGGCGGCCGGCTCGGAGACCCGCCATGTAGAGCGCGCGCGCCGGGACGGTGCCGGCGAGGGAGGCGCCGAAGCCGCGGTAGAAGCCGCGGAGGCCGTCGCGGGAGAGGATGGCGCGGACCTGCATGTAGAAGCCGCGGAGGCCTTGGGTGATGAATGCGCCCTTGGGTGCGAGGAAGTATGTGGCGAGGCGCACGGCGTCGATGACGAGCGCGGACTGCGTGGTGGCCTCCTGCGCCCATGCGCCGCCGACGTTGGGGGAGCCAACGTGGAGGACGACGTCGAAGGCGGCGACGCCCCTGGAGTCCATGAGCTTGCGCACGGAGGAGCGGCACATGGAGGTGGTGATGTCCTCGGTGAGGGAGTGGGCGCGGCGGATGGGGCGGATGGGCACGAGGTCGACGCCGACGACGAAGGCGCCGACGGGGGCGTGCTTGACGGCGACCTGGACCCAGCCCCCCGGCCTGGAGAAGATAGCCTTGCCCGGGTGGAGCGGGTTTTTGTTTGGTCGGCGGTGTCGTCGTCGTCGTCGCTGAAGGCATTGGCCGAGGAGTGGCTCATGGTGTGGTGATATAATAATAGTGATGTGCGTCGTCGCAGAAAATAAGTTCACAGCTCCAACAACAATTTTATCCCATTGCTGCAGCCGTTCACTGCTAATATAATAGTGATGTGGTGTGTACTTCTACTTTATATGTGCACAGATAGTCCTATATATGGTTCTTAGAAGATCGCTCTGCAAAAGTACAAACTGATCATTCAAGGGTAAGGAAAATGGACAAGCTATGACAGACTAGGTAATTTCTTACAACTTTTCAAAACCAGCGACACCCCAAGGACTGATCCTCTTACAAAACAAATATGGAAAATCTATTTGTCGGGGTCATGGCTCATATATATAGCATCGTGAGCCGGCGGTGATCCTGCCGACTGGCCTCATCTGTAGCGAGCTCGTCTGAATAGTTTTTGCACATAAGCTCGCTCTGAACTACTAACATGTTGGAATTTTGTATTTTTTCTAGTTTGAAACACTATGGTAGTTTTATATTGGGAAGTTTAGTGAACCCTTGCACACTCTTCTAATCTGTTATATATATGATCATGACATGATGAATGAAATACAATTGCTTTCTTAATTTTGTAGTGACATTGAGGTATGGAGGACGGCACCTTCGTTCGAGATGAGGAGGGGGAAGAAGCGGTGCAGAAATTGATCTATGAGAGTGCCCGTGGTCCGGAACCCGACGATGGAGATGACAACGAGTTCCAAGACTTTCTGAATGATTTCGGCGAGGGACTTGAGTCTGAACAAGTTAGAAAAGACAATGAAGTGTCCATCACAAACTCCGGCGAGGTGTATATCTATGTATCAATTAGTCTGTGTTCATCCCTAGATGCATTCATTTATTTGTATTGCACTTATTAACGAATAATTTTTTCTTTTAGCCTTCTGGATCATCGAGCAAGTCTGTTAGAACAAAACGAGGCCCGACGCGGGTGCTAAAGGGCGAGGGCAGGTTAGCCCTCACGGCATTCAAGGATAATGGTGAACCAGAGCATCCCAAGGAGTTTTGCCGCAAATTTACAAGTCAAGCCGGAGTTATTGTTAGGGACCATGTACCGATCAGCATTCAAGAGTGGCATAAGCCGAAGAACGCGGAGAGTGGTGCTAGTTATGTCAACGACACGATGAAAACTTTTCTTTGGGACACGCTACTGACAAAGTTCAGCCTACCGGAAGACATGACGGAAGGCCAGAAGAATAAAGTCAAGGAATGGACATTGAAGAAGATGGCCATACAATTCCAGTCCTGGAAGAAAAATTTATGGGACAAATATAAGAATGAAGATCCAGTATTCGATGATAATCTAGTGAAGATAAAAGATCACTGGCCCGCATTTAAGGAGTATAAGCAATCGTCTACTTTTGTGTCCCGATCGAAGAAAAATACCGAAAATGCTTCAAAGAAGAAACTTCCGCATCATTTGGGGTCAGGTGGCTACAAGAGTGCCATTCCGAAGTGGACAGCGTTTGAGAATAAAGCGATGGATGCAGGAATCACTCCACAGACATGGGACTGGCCCGAACGGTCCAAGTTCTGGTTGTTCGCTCATGGGGCAGGGTTGGACCCAAAGACAGGGCTGATCGTTGCGAAGGGAAAATGGAAGGAAAAAATTGAGGCAATTGTACCGAAGCTTGTAGATGCAATTGAAAAGGTCAGAAAGGGAGAGTACATTCCCGATCGAGAGAATGACGAGCTGACACTCGCTGCGGGGAACCACGAACACGTTGGACGGAGTGCGAGCTCGCCCGAGTCTCACCATGAAGGAAGCGTGGCCGGACAGCGCTGACACTTATAGAAGCCGTTCGCGAAAGAAGAAGAAGGACGCCGACATTGTAACGGAATTGTTAACTAGGGTGGAGGCTCTTGAGAGAAATCAGAGGGCACCTGATCAGCCGCTGTTTCTACAGGATCCACAAGCCGATGCTGCCCCATCTCAGCGAAGAAGCAGTGTCGGTTCCTCGCATCTTGACGGATGTGGAGGAAGCTACCCCGTGGATTATGTCACGGAGAAGACAGATTGCGAGCTACATATGTTATTCAGGACCGCGTCCGTTAAGGTGGCGGTCGGCTATGTGTACCCAAGTGAAGATGGAGCAATGCACCATCATATGCCCATTCCACCTGGCTGTCTTCGTGTCGGGGTGGATGAAGTTGTTCCGGGTTTTGAAACAGTGGAGCTTGATATTCCTAGAGGTGACGATGAGAGGACACTGGCCGATGTCAAGCACGGTTTTGCCCTATGGCCGAAGAAGTACATCGTCCTTTTGCAAAGGCCACCGACTCCTCCACATGAGCATCAAAGGCCTTCGACTCCTCCTCCTAGCAGTCCACATGAGCAGCAAAGTCCATACCTACCTGAGAGGGACCCCAGCGTGAGTCCACCACCTCGAGATCCTCCGTGTAAGACAGCGCCCTTTAAGCGGAACGGTACGCCGCCTAGGAAGAAAGCTAGAAAGGAGAAACCACTGCCGCCTATTGAGAAGTTACCTTGGGAAAAAACTCCCGAGGAAAACCAGGAAGCCGTTCAGGCCGAGGTGAAAAAAATTTTTGCACCTAAAGTGCCAGAGATACCTTTCGAGAAGACACTAGATCCGGTGAAAGTTGTGCGTACCGTTGAGAATCTATATGACCCTGTACCATCGCCGCCATCTGACTATAGGCGTTCTATTGAAAGGTCGTATGACAAGATGATCGAGGCGACAAAACCCGTTCAATCGGGTATCAGGGAGATAAAAGGGATACACCAAGTCTACCAGCTCGGACAACAACCCGTTCAATCGGTCGCCCCTCTCAAGGTGTTTGACGGGAAGCCCGTTCAAAGTTCTCGACAAGACACAACCGATTACGCCTTCGCTGAACGAGCATATCAATTTGTTCAAGGGAAAGATTTGGTCGAGAATCTCAGGAAGCTACCAACATGTATGCGTAACTTGCATTCGTGGTACCTTAATGCCTCAAAGGAAGGGATCGAGACTATCATGGTGCGAGTTAGTGAAGAGCACTACTTCCAGGAATACTGTGTGAACGTTGACTTCAACGAGCTTTTCCAGTTATACAATCTCCGGGCCCTCGACAAATCTATCATCAGTTCCTATTGTCTGTAAGTGATTTATTTAATTTGAGAAGTCTTTAGCTCAGCTCGTTCATTGTCTGCAGATTATAATCCTTTGTGCGCTATATTATGCAGATCGAAGATGCTCGAATGCAAAAGGGACGAAATCACGGACATTGGGTTCATTGACCCGCACACAATGCATGTTAAAACCATAGAAGATCCCGTCTATAACAAGGATACACCGGAGATTTTGCTAAGGTTTTTGAAGCGACAACGTGACAAAAAGTTAATAATTTGGCCTTACAACTTCGAGTGAGTCTTACTGTCTTATAACACATTATATTTTGCTCACCGTATGTCAAAATTTTAACTAATGACTTATATATATGACACTACATATTTAAACGTGCGTACGTTTCACTTTATTCTTCTCGTCATCAATATGCAAATTGGAGAAGTTGAAGTCTTTGACTCACTAAGCAAAAAATCGAAACTATACTTGTCTTGTTATTTAATGCTCAAAAGGTAATTTTAATTCTTATCGGTTTGTTTCGTTAATTTCCTGCTATGAACTAATTGATAACTCTTTTATGCATTTTCTTTTGTCGGGCAGCGTGTGGGAAACTTTCATCAAGGAAGATAAGTCCCATGAATGGACACCGAAGCTGCGATGGAAGGCGAAAGTAAGTAGTACTACCTAGGTCCACACACCTTTAATTATCATACTTGACTATTGTTTGATTGAATTATATTCTTGTAAAGAAATGCCCGCAACAACCACAAGGGACTGATCTCTGTGGATTCTACGTTTGCGAGTACATCCACAGAATTGTCAGCGAGAGAATGAATAATGAAAGAAATAAAGAGGTACGAAAACAATATTCACAAATTTGTTTTCTTATCATAAGTTGTGCTGAGTTTCAGTAATAGTTGTTTCATTGTGGTCTGAATATATATATATACACACACACATAGCTCATGTATTCATTTGTATCTTATTCTTTTATAGTTGGCAAGAAAGCGGAACAAGCTCTCAATCGATGACCGCTTCATAGCAATAGGCGAGGAATTGGCGGGATTCTTCCTTCGGGACGTCATACCACCATTCGCAGAGTTCCACTATGAATGAAGATGTACATGTTACATATATAGTTGACTCGAAGAGTACCACTATGCTACATGTAATAGACATATATAGAGTACGCCTCGGAGAGTACCACTATGCATGAAGATCGATCTTCCTGCATAGTGCTACTTAATTTGCGATCTTATGCAATTACATGTGTGTTATATTATATGCACCAACTTGCTATGCATCATCTTGATCTTCATGTACTACCTAAACCCAAACGCGTTTCTGGTGCATCGACGCGATATGAAACAAACCGATATCCCTAAACCCCTCCAAAAACCCTAAAAATCCAATTCTCTGCCGCGGCAGAGATTTGGGCAAATTCCCTGCCGCGGGTGGGAACCTTTGGTACCGGTTCGTATTACCAACCGGTACCAAAGCTCCTTGGCCCTGAGCTCTCCTGGTGGCCCACGTGGAGGCCCCTTTTATACTGGTTCGTAAGCAACCGGTACGAAAGGGGGGGGGCCTTTAGTGCCGGATAATTTATACCGGTTGCTCAACCGGTACGAATGCCCCTCTGGAACCGGTATAGATGAGCGTTTTTCTACCAGTGAGGGGCTTGGGACGAAAGGCCTCTTCTCCACTAGTGACCTCGACGACGCCGAGCTAGAGCGCCTCCTCCCGCAGCTCGGCGTGATCGCGGGGCTGGCTCCCGGCGACTTCGTCGACGAGCGCAACCTCAACACTGTGGTCGACCTCGTCTCCCGCTCGAGCCAGCGCGACGCGGACAAGGAAGACGAATGGCGGCGCATCGCGGAGGAGCAGGGCAGGGTGATCGTCGACCTCGGCAGCGACACGGAGTGACGAGGCCGCTCCGACGCGCCGCCACCACGGCACAGGGTTCCGGTGAGTATCCCGCAGCCGATTTTGCTTTCTAGGTTGCCGTGGCGGTGGATTTTAGCTCAAATTTAGCTAATTCGAGATCCTTTTTCTGTAATGTAGTCGAATTTAGCTCCATATACGTATGAACTATCGAAATGAAATGCAATTCCATCTTGCGCGCCATTTTTATTTAAATATGCAGTACTATATGCCGTTTCTACTCTGCGTGCCCTGGATAGCTCGATTTAGGGTTTGCGGTTTGCCGCTTCTGCTAGAGATGCTCTTACACCATAGAGAGAGATTCCTAATTAATTCATCTCAGTTGAAATGCATGAAGTAATAGCAGTGGCTTCAATCAAGGTATAAGTGGCAAGCTAGCGGTTTTGCCCTCGCACTGAATACAACATCTGCACGTAAAGAGCTGTTGGCACTGGCCGCAGTCGTAGGCTTCTCTCCGGAACGGACCGTTGCAGATTCCAGGCTTTGTCCAACACGATCTGTTGTCCCATGTCAGGCTCCTCGGACCGTCGCATCCTCCTTCTGATCCCATCTCTTCTGCATCCAAGAGCAGACAATACAAATCAACTAAATTAACTTGGCTCACTATGATCTGGATATGTGTGGGTTGAACATATTCCTACCAGATGATAGGAAAAGCAGCACCACCAGCCACGAGAATATCAACGCCATGTTGGTTCCCAGTGCTAGTCCAGTCCCAATGCTCTTCATGTACCGTGCCATATCAATGAGGGTAACGTGTGATACTTCCTCAGGCAAACTGATGAGTCTACAAGTATGTCTATGATTCGTACTTATAGTCAAAATGTGCTCGTGTTGCCATGGTTATTTATGAGATATTAATGCATGTCATCAATGCATGCTTATCCTGACGTTTGTTTTAATTCCATTTCTAAATATGGCCGATGCATAGTCCTATGGGCCGGCCCCGGGGACAGGTTGGGGTAGGGGTGGCCATCCCAGGCGCCCAACATCTAAGGTCTCATCTCCACTGCCTTAATGGCCAGTTGCCACACACGCCATTAGAGTAAGATGTTTTGTGTCTCCGGGAATTAAAAAAGCCAAACCTTGGAGAGAATAGGCTTTGGGCCTTTCTGTTTCTGCTTAGTTTTTTTCCTTCGTTATCTAGGCCTTCCGGCTTATACTCAAAAAACAAATCTGGGCCTTCCGGCTTTCTTTTCGAGTGACGCATGCGAATGGTTAACTAGTGGTAGCACACACGTAGCTCGGAGAAAGACAATACGCACGCGTTCAGTTTTTTTATAAGATCCGCATGCCTTCAGTTCTAGTGCCAATAGTAAACAATTAGACATGATTGCTGGCTTATGTTTTAATTACACTTCTAAAATTAGCCAATGCCTTAGACTAGTCACAATGCATAGTATCGTATAGAAGTATCGTGTGTATGATACTACTATATGTTACTATCTCCGCAATGCATGATATCATGTTGTAGTAAGTATCCTTATATAAATTGTTTTGTAGAATCAAAATGCAAATCTATGTACAAGATCTATTTAACATTAAATTGTCTAGCACTACGTGTTATGATAGATTAACTACCTATGATATACTACTATCCTATCTCTCTCTCTTCTTCAATTACACTGCCATATCAGTTTTTTGCATGCATGAAATGTATGAAACTACCTATGATACTTCTATTGTGGGTAGTCTTATCCTCGTACCTAATTTTTGTGTCAATGCTAGACATAGTTGATAGCCTATGTTTAATGAAGAGCTAAATACTAGCTTATGCTAATCTTTAAATTTAGATGTAGATTTATAATACTCCAAAAAATTAATTTAGTGTATATATACATCCAAATTTAGACAATCTGAGACAAATTTTGTAGGACGGAGGGAGTAATTGCTTTACAATTATATAGCCAAATTTTTTACCTTTTAATGTGAGGATTTTGTTTCAACATTTACCTCTCTCATTAATTGGTATAGGAAAATTAATAATAATTTTTTTGCCCCACAAACCTTTTAAGGTAATTATAGACTTCAAAGGGTCAATTACATATCATATATGATAGAATTATGAAAGGATACGGGAAGATATTAGTTCTTAATGAGTTTTGAGTTTAAGGAGAGAGGTTTGTAAAAGCAAGCTGTAGGGATCGTAGCATAAAAAACAAAAATTGTCTACCGCAAGAACGAATAAAACCAAGATCCAATCTATGAGATCTATGCAACGAGAGAGATCAGATCTACATACCTTTGAAGATCCAAAGTGTTAACGAGATCATATCTCATGGTTGATGTAGATGCACAGTTGACGAACTCTAGTTCGTGTTGCAGTACTTTCCAGTGCTGCGATCGGGCGGCACATCCGTACTCGGTCACACGTACGGTGTCGATGATGACGCTCCTCTCCCCGTTCCAGCGGAGCAGCGGAGGTAGTAGATCCCCTCGGAATCCCAGCAGCACGACGGCGTGGTGGTGGTGGTGGAGGAGAAATCCTGCAAGGCGTCGCCAAGCCTGCGCAGGAAGAAGGAGGAGGGAGAGAGGTGGCGGCTAGGGTCACGGGAGGGGGCAAAGTGGCCGGCCACCCCCTCACCTCTATTTATAGAGGGAGGGTGCGGCTAGGGTTGCCCCCTTGGCCCACCTCCTCCTAGGGCCGGCGCATGGGGGGGGGGAAGAAATCTCCCCCCCCCCCCCCAAGTCTTCCCTTTATCTCTTATTTAAATCATTAAAATCTAGAGATAGATCTTATCTCTAATTTAAACCATTTAAATCTTATCTTAAAGGGGCTGGCCAACTTGGGCCCACATGTCATAGTGTGCCTGGCCCACTAGGCCATGTAGCACTCATGTGGCCCCTCCCGGGGTGGTGGGCCCACCGGTGGCCCTCTAGAACCTTCTAGAAGCCCCGATCAAAACACCGGAACTTTTTCCGAACCCCGGAAGAAGACTTCCATTATATGAATCTTATTCTCCGGACCATTCCGGACCTCCTCGTGATGTCCTGGATCCCATACGAGACTCCGAACAATATTCGGTCTCCATATCATATTTCATATCTACTTAAAACAACATCGAACCATAAGTGTGTCACCCTACGGTTCGTGAACTATGTAGACATGATCGAGACACCTCTCCTATCAATAACCAATAGCGGGACCTGGAGATCCATAATGGCTCCCACATATTCAACGATGAATTCATGACCGAAAGAACCATTAACATACGATACCGATTCCCTTTGTCGCGCGATACTTTACTTATCCGAGGTTTGATCATCGGTATCTCCATACCTAGTTCAACCTCGTTACCGATAAGTACTCTTTACTCGTACCGTGATATGACATCCCTTGTGACCTAGTCACAAGCTTGCAAACTAATTGGATGACATTCCACCGAGAGGGCCCAGAGTATATCTATCCGTCATTTGGATGGACAAATCCCACTCTTGATCCATGTGCTTCAACTCATACTTTCAGAATACCCAATGCCACCTTTATAACCACCCAATTACGAAGTGGCGTTTGATGTCATCAAAGTATCCCTCCGGTGTTAGTGATTAACATGATCTCATGGTCGAAGGATTAGGTTACTATGTACTTAAGAGCTAATAGCAAAATGAACTTAATGACTTGATCTTATGCTATGCTCACTATGGGTGTGTGTCCACCATATCATTCTCCTAATGACATGATCTTGTTACTAACAACATCCAATGTTCATGATCAGGAAACCTTGATTATCAATTAATCAACAAGCTAGTTTAAACTAGAGGCTTACTAGGGACTCCGGTTTGTTTACAAAACACACATGTATCAATGTTTCCACTTAATACAATTATAGCATGGGATGTAAACATTTATCATGAACACTAAGATATAATAATAACCACTTTATTATTGCCTCTCGGACATATCTCCAACAGTCTCCCACTTGCACTAGAGTCAATAATCTAGTTTACATTTGTAAAGATCTAACACCGTGGCCTTCCGGTGTTTATCATGTTTGCTCATGGGAGAGGTTTCAGTCAACGAATTTGACATGCTCAGAAACGTATGTAATTTGCAATTCATTTGCGTCTCCACGCATCACTCATTTTTCAAATGAGTCGGCATTGTATATGTTTGGTATTATGGTGGAACCTTAATTCCGCGGTCTGAAATATGTTACCATTATTGTCATACACAATATGGCTTCACAGTTCTCACACCATTGGAACTACACCAAGTTCAAAAGTAACTTCTTAACTCAAACACCCTTGGTCATTGTCAAAACAACGATATACTCTTCCTTCATTTGTAGAATCCGTCACAATATTTAGAACTCATCTAAATCTAGCATAGACTTCTTCTAGCCCATTGTGTTATCTTTTAATAAACACTTAGCCTAATTGAGATTCATTTTTATATGTGACCAAACTAATATCGGTGTAACACCTTATATCGATTTGTTTGGTATTGCCACATACAACACTATATCCTCAGTTCTTCTAAAGCACTTAGGGATATTCTTATTATTGTCCAATGATCATCACATGAATCACTCTGGTATATGCTCGTAACACTTTAGAGCACAGGACATCTGATTGTGTACATATTATTCGTGGTCTAAAATTACTCATGCATTTTTACTCATTGAGTGTCAAATACACTCAAGTCTTGTTAAACCTCCACACGGAAAAGAACATCTTCTTGACGTTTTCGTATTGATTCAATATTTCTTCTATGTACTTTGGCTTACACTTATTATGCGCCTCAGTCTATCTTCATAGATCTTGACGCTAAATATGCTGTTAGTCCATATCCTTTCAATGAAATTAATTTTCAGTGAAACCTTTTAATCCCATCAAGTACAAAATTACATAATTTCTAATCAACGATATGTCATCCACATAGAGTATTATAAATATGTCTCAGCGCTCCCACTTAATTTCTTGCAAATGCAAGCATCTTCATCGTTTCCGATGAAATCAAAACTCTTTGATTATTTCATCTGGTGAAGATACCAACTCCGTGATACTCACTTCATCCAGTGAAGTTTGTATACCTATCTAGATTCTACGGACTAGCAAAACTCTCGGTTGTATCTTGTATACACCTTTAATACACACTTATGTTAAGGAATGTATTTCTGCCATGCTATCAACATATCTCATAAAAGAAGTATGTAGAGATTACTAGAATAATCCGCATAGACTATAAGCATCGCTACGGAAGATCTAATCTTATCGCAGTCAACTCTTTAAACTTTGTCGTAAACAACCTTTCGACAAGTCGAGCTTCTTCAAGGATATTCCATCCATGTCCATTAATTTTATAGATCCATTTACTTTCAAAAAGTATTTATTCCTTCAGAAGGTTTACCAAGCTCCAAGCTTGATTATAGATACTATCTTGGATTTCATGGCACTTAGCCATTTAACAGAGTCAGGGCCCATCATAGCTTCTTTGTATGCAGTTGGTTTATCATTGATCAAAATCAATCCTTTGTCCTCAAATCATTTATTTGATCACAAAGTAAACCATACATACAAGGTTCAATAGGTACTTCGATCTCCATGGCTATAACACTTTGTAGACATGGGAGCCATGAGCGTCGTGGTCGCTTCCGGAACCATTTCCGACGCTGCGCTACTCTACTCATTATGCTCTGGTTCATCAACCTTATCGAGTTCCATTGTACTCCCACTCAAATATTTCGCGAGAAATAACTTCTTGGAAATAAGCCACAAACATTGACAAACACTTTTGTCTTTGACTTTATAGTGGAAAGAATTCCCAATTAGGTCTCTGGGATAACCAACAAAGACATTCATCCGATTTTGGTTGTAAACTCATTTACCTCTGCTATGCATACCCAAATTTAAAAAAAAGACTGTTAGGGTTCATACCCATGCCATAACTCGTATGGTGTCATTTCAACGGATTATGATGGCGCTCTATTTAGTGTAAAAGCGGTAGTCTCTAAAGCATTATCCACAAAACTATAATGGCATTATTTTATTAATCTCACCTTTGATCCAACAAGGTTTGGATACATCTCTCGAACACCCCATCCTAACTATGGTGTTCCGAGAAGCGTGAGTTGTGGAACAATTTCACAACTCTCTTAGATGTTCGCTCAAATTCGTAATTCAAATATTTCTACTATGATCCAATCATAGATATTTGACTTTCTTGTTACGATGATCTCTACTTCGTGTTGAACTTCTTTGAACCTATTCAGGAACCGATCCTTCCTGATAAGGTTGAAGCTCTGGCTGATGATTCCATCGTATTCCCTCCAGGAACCGATCCTTCAGATTGCCATGCTACTCCGAAGGCCTATGCCACGAAGGTTTTCCATAAACTTACAGAGGCGGAGAAGTGGGAGCTCGAGTAGGACTTGCTGAACACGATGCTCAACAATGCATGGAGCAAAGCTGATACTCAATCTTATGATATCAAGCAGCACAAGAAGAAAACCTGCGAGTTTCTCAATGAACTCCTCGTCAAGCGCAAGGTAAGCTATTCCCAGTAGCCCCCCAAGTATTAAGGTGTCGCAGTAGCCCCCAAGCGTCATGTCGGAAAATTTTTCGGCAATGATACTTCGAAAAGTTGTACGCTTTCATAATTATTCATCGGAATTTTATCTTTTGTTGATGCTTTAGGAACAACAAGCTCTGCACTATGAGCTGCCACTACTAGGAAACAGGTAATCAGTGGCGCACCACTATTGACCATCAGTGGCGCACCCTGGTGCGCCACTGCTAACACGCCATTGCTAACAGTTAGCAGTGGCGCACTAGTGGTGCGCCATTGGTAGTCCAGGTACCAGTGCGCCATTGCTAGCCACCGGGGTGCGCCATTGCTAGCCCATAGTGGTGCGCCATTGCGAGCCCATAGGGGTGCGCCATTGGTAGTTTGGAGAGGTGCGCCATTGGTACGTAGAGTGGTGCGCCACTGCCAGCCTTTAGGAGTGCAGCACAGTGGTGCGCCACTTCTGTATTTTAGGGTGCACCACTGAGAGGTGCGCCACTAAAGGGGTAGGACGTGCGCCACTGCTAATAATTCGACTATTTAAGTTTTATTTCAATTACTGGTATTTATACAGGTTACACAATACAATATAATACATAGACAATGCAGCACATTATATCATCATAGTTCTTCACATTAGCCTCCGAATTCAAAGTATTGATTCAAATATTACACAAGTTAGGATCTCGAGATCGAGTAGCTAGCATAGTTGTCGTCACGATGTTACAAGTTCGATGAGCTAAACTACCATCACATAGAAGAGAGCTACAGTCTCTACGAGCATCATCGCGATGAAAGTGGTTGTCATCCGGTTCCTCCTCCGCTCCCTCCTCTCTCCCGCTAGATAGCACACGTATCTGTCTTCGGCCTCCACTCTAGTGGTGTACCCTTTGTAACTGTTACCGCTAAAACGGTGAACCTATCTCCGACACTCCTCCCAGTCGTTGTAGACTCTGGGAACCTTGCCCTTGTACACGACATACAATGGCATTTCTGTATATATGCACAAGCCAATGAAACATTAGTATTATTATCAAATTTTAGGGACACACACAAAACAAAACACACTATAACATTCTAGGGGTGGAAGAAAGACCAAAGTAAACGAAGAATGCCACTCAAATACAAGCCAAGTAGTATCAACTAAATAGCATGCCTCATACTTTGTTGGTCGAAACAAATATTAACATTTAGGGACGGTGTAAGCGAGGACAGGTAGGATGCACAAGAGATTGATATTTATGTCATCACACCAGGCTCGCTTGCACCACCCCCAAGTGTACGGGTGACCAAACATTCTAATCATCGGCGCTAAAATGGAAGAAAGACCAAAGTAAATGAAGAATGCCTCATACTTTGTTGGTCGAAACAAATATTAACATTCAGGGACGGGGTAAGTAAAACCAAGTAGGATGCACAAGAGATTGATATTTGTGCCATCACACTAGGTTCACTTGCACCGCCCCCGAGTGTAGTGACCAAACATTCTAATCATTGGCACTAAAATGGAAGAAAGACCAAAGTAAACGAAGAATGACAACTCAAATACGAGCCAAGTAGTATCAACTAAATAGCATGCCTCATACTTTGTTGGTCGAAACAAATATTAACATTTAGGGACGGTGTAAGCGAGGCCAGGTAGGATGCACAAGGGATTGATATTTGTGTCATCACACCAGGCTCGCTTGGACCACCCCCAAGTGTACGGGTGACCAAACATTCTAATCATCAGCGCTAAAATGGAAGAAAGACCAAAGTAAATGAAGAATGCCTCATACTTTGTTGGTCGAAACAAATATTAACATTCAGGGACGGGGTAAGTGAAACCAAGTAGGATGCACAAGCGATTGATATTTGTGCCATCACACTATGTTCACTTGCACTGCCCCCGAGTGTAGTGACCAAACATTCTAATCATCGGCACTAAAATGGAAGAAAGACCAAAGTAAACGAATAATGCCAACTCAAATACGAGCCAAGTAGGATCAACTAAATGGCATGCCTCATACTTTGTTGGTCGAAACAAATATTAACATTCCGGGGCGGTGTTAGTGAGACCAGGTAGGATGCACAAGAGATTGATATTTGTGCATCACACCAGGCTCACTAGCGCCTCCCCGGAGTATAGTGACCAAACATTCTAATCATCATCCAATGTAATTAATTAAGAAGTGCCAACTCAAATACGAGCCAAGTAGGATCAACTAAATGACATGCCTCATACATTGTTGATCAAAACAAATATTCACATTCCGTGACGGTGTTAGCGAGGCTAGGTCGGATGCACAAGAGATTGATATTTGTGTCATCACACCAGGCTCGCTAGCACCGCCCCGGAGTGTAGTGACCAAACATTCTAATCATCGGCACTAAAATGGAAGAAAGACCAAAGTAAGCGAAGAATCTCAACTCAAATACGAGCCAAGTAGTATCAACTAAATAGAAAGCCTCATACTTTTGTTGGTCGCAACAAATATTAACATTCAAGGATGGGGTAAGCGAAGCCAAGTAGGATGCACAAGAGATTGATATTTGTGCCATCACACTAAGCTCACTTGCCCCACCCCAGAGTGTACGGGTGACCAAACATTCTAATCATTGGCAAGTGCAAATAAAATTAAAGCCCAAATCAAATGCGCAAAACGACTGTCGAAACTAAAGAGCCATATATATAAGTTCACAAACATAGCACAACTAGTAATTAACATCATCGATTACATATAAGTTGAACGACCGTCGAAACTAATTAAAGAGACATGCAAGCAAAGTACTGGATAAAGTTTACAACACAAGCTCATCGATAGTCGATAGTTCAAAACTACATAGCTAGGCAAGCATCAAGACTTTCTTCTCGGCTCAAGGGGCGGAGCGTGGATAAAACCGCCGCCTTTCGCCAGGGTCATCCATGAGCGATAGTCGCCACCCTGCATCTGTAGCATTGTGTCTATGTCATTGTTAGACGGCTGATAGCCAGTGAAGAACTCCCCCGAGCTTGTAAGGACATCTCGATAGATGATTTCACACAGCTCTACTTGGATGCGAAAGAAATCTTGCTTGATGTTCTCGTCCTCGATCCGCGACAAGCGTGTGGTCCAGTCTCTGAGATGATCAGGTAGCGTAAGCATCTGGTGGTCCCGTAAGAACGCCCTCATGTGATGGAGGGCGTAGTAGGCATCCTTCTTACTGAAAGGCGGCTTCTTGGCGCAGGGGAACTTTGTTACGTGTTTGAACACGTGCTTTCCGTACCTAGCAATTCGCGTCTCGATGAGGCCTTTAACTTTGACGTAGCCATTGAGAGCATCATCAAGTACACTCTTGATATGTGTGTAGTCTGTGCTCGACTTACTGTCCGCATCGAAATATGTAGCCGTGGAATGTCTCGGGCATATGGAGATGAGTGTGCAGATATTATCTCTGCGTAGAACACATAATGTTTAAGAACAGTACGATCAAAAACTAAATAAATCATATGTTAAGACAGTGAGGGGATGACTTACTCGGGAAAGTAAGGCAGGAGGATGTTATCCTTCTTCTGGTTCGCCAGAAAGAAGCCTTTGAGGTATTCACCCGCGACTTTTCGGTCCCCAGTGCTGGACAAGTGGATGGCACGCATGTAGAAGGGGTCTTATATCGCGATGTCCGGGGTCTTGTTTCTAATGATCCGCATCGCCATATTGAGCGAGTATAGGCGAACAAAGGTGTAGTGCAGCGGATAAGTGTTTACCAAAGCAATTATGTAGTCATACCGCAGGAAGATCTTCTGCCCAACGGGGTTATCGACAACGGGGCACCTTGGCCACATACACCGAGTACCCATTATCTTTCTCCCTCAGACGCCGCTCCTCCATATGCTGAACACCGTCAACCAGAGAGCGCATAGGACAGGGTGTAGCATCGTACAATCTTTTAACTAGCATCCACTCACCTGCTACATGCACTCTCCACGCGATATTCTTGGGCACTGGTGGCCCGTCCTGAGCATGGATGGGATTCGGTGCCGGCTGGCTGGCAGACTTGTCGTCCTTCTTCTTTCTTTTCCGTCCCTTCGGCTTCTTAGTTACTTCGACCGCTTTCTGCTCAGCGACCACCTGCTTGAGTGTGTTAGGGCTGATAACACATTTCAGACTAGTTGTCTCCTGAGTCTCGGTGAAGGCCGTAGCTGGAGGCGTCTCCTGAGAACTGAATAGACGCTTGTTGCAATTGGGTTTCCCCGTGGCAGCAGCTGGAGAGGGTTCTTCACCACAGGGAGGCACAAATATGTCGTCATCCATCCCATATGCGTTGATGTAGTCATCAACGGCGGCAAATGTACTGTCCTCATTTGGATCCTGTGCCATATGCATGTCCTGATCAGCTGACGGTGGCACAGTTGGGGTGTTCTTGCCATGGCTTGGCGCCGTCATGGTTGGCGGTGCTGTCTGTGGGGTGGTGTCCCTCGTCCACAAATGAATCTGGCTCTTCGGCCAAAGCATGGGCCAACTGAAGCATTGGCTGAGGTTAAGGACCTCATCTTCGTCGGCACCATGGGGTTGAACGGGAGGTACCACGTCATCGCATCCCCTCGGCACCCGAACTAGGTGAACCCTATACACAGAGGGTTCCATGGGCCTATTGTGGAACTGGCGGTTGCTCGGCTAAACAATGTTGGCCTTGGCAACATTGATCAACTCGCCGTTCACAACGTGCAGGAGGATGCATGGGACATCGTCGGTGCCGTGCGGAAAACATGTAGGGCATTAGGGATGCCCAAGCAAAGGCAAGGAGATGGAAGTCATCGACAGAGGATTGGTTACCGTGATGGCGTCCAGCTTGGTTAATGTCGAAGCACCACCGACGGCGGGCGTGCAAGAGATGGAGGGGCTGCTTGTTGCTGCGGTGCCGGGCGGCTTATTCTCCGCAGCGACAGGTGCATTGAGCTGAAGAAATGGCGCCGCCGGAGACACCAATGTTGGCGCCGCCGGAAGCACCAATGTTGGCGCTGCCGGAGGCACCAATGTTGCCGCCGCCGGAGACACCGATGGCGCCACGTTGTGTGAGTTGCTGCCCGTGAAGTTGGGAATCGGGGGATTCCCGGTTGCACCGGCCTTATACCACTCATTCAGCCCCACCAGCAAGGTAGGCATGATGGAGGTGAGCGTCGTGCCCACTTTGTCCTCCATTTGCTGTCGTTGCATCCTCTGTTGGTTCTCCACATTATGTTGCACTTGCTGTCGCACTTGCTCTTCGACCAACATCGGGATCTGCGCCACTTGTGCCTTGAGTGCTTTAACCTGCGGGTCCTCGGTGTTGGTCTTTTTATCCTTGCAACCAGACTTATAGTACTCCGACCATTTCATGGACAAGCCTTCGCCGGGCACACGACCAGCCAACGTCGGCTTAGTCAACGGATCCTTATTCTTGTAGAGATTCAACGCCCTATTTAAAGGGGTGTCCCAATGGGCACACGGGGAGCTCGTGGACCCCGCGCTGCTTTCATCTTCCTACGGAAGGAGCATGAACCATTAAAAATTTGGATTCATTAATTAGAATGCAACCACAAGGAGCTAATTAAGCGGGTGCATTCCTTACCAGAAGACGCTCAAACTGCTTCACCTCCAGATTGGTGGTGAGCTCCTTTGTTACCGGGTCCTCACTGTACCGGGCCCTGAGATAGCGTACGGTTTGCTTATCTTTGAATTTTGAGAAGAGGGGCGGTAGGCCTTGCCTCGCACGCTCCGCATCCTCCTTGTCCCATTTCAGTTGTGCCACTGTGTAACCGCTAGAACCAAGTTTGTGGGTGCCTAAGTTCAGTTTCCGCATGTTCTTCCCCCACTGACTAGAATCCGAGGTTGATTCGCTCTCGCACTTGATCTTGTAATCCTGGTAGTCTTTCTCGGTGATCGAAGGATTTGTCTCCTTGATTTTCTCATAACTGTCACCTTTCAGAATCATTGTCTTCACTCGGTTCCTTCAACTAGCGAGGGCGGTGCTCATCTTCGTGAGGGCAGCATTATGCACTTTATTCCGTCCGAGACGTTTGTCTGAGCAGTCAACCAGAAGCAAGTATCGTTTGTGCAACTTCGTGAAGAGGAGGGAGAGCAAAATCGCCCAGTCAGGATGCCTGAGGTTCTCGATGTTGATCGAAACTGTGCTCCGGAGGATGCACCCGAGTTGTGACGCGTACCCTTTGACTAAATCAGGGGGCGCCATTGGAATCCCATTGGCACCCACTTCAGTGAATGCCTGCTTCACGGTGCTGAGCACATTCGGGCGATGCTCCTTCCGTTGCCTCTTTGGTTCGCCGCCTTCTGTGTGTTCGACGCCATCTGTGCGTTCACCGCCATCACTGGTGTCGTCCTCGGTAGCACCATCACTGGTGTCATCCTCGGCGGCACCATCGGTTCGGTACTCGGGATCCGTGTCATCTTCCTCGGCGGCACCATGTTGTGACTCCATCTCATCGGCCACCAGCCAGAATGGTTTGCTGCCATCGGCCTCGTCGTTGTCGGCCATGTTCACACTAAATAGGAAAAAATGCATATACTTAGCGAAAAAATTCACGGAAAATTTGGCAGCATAGGCGCACGACAGAAATAACACATCTCATTTTTATTGATACGACCATATACACACCAACAACAAAATGCTAGCAGCAGTAGCAGTAGCAAAATGCACCAGATGGCAAGGAGCATCGAGCACCAACAAGGAGAATCACCACCAGCAGAAGCAAGTAAGCAGCACGGAGCAACAAGCAGCCCCAGCAGCCAGCAGCACCAGCAGCAAGCAGCACCAGCAGCAAGCGGCACCAGCAGCCAGCAGCACCAGCAGCTAGCAGCACCAGCAGCAACAAGCCAGCAGCAAAGCGGCACCAGAAGCAAGCAGCACTAGCAGCAGCAAGCAATTTAGCAAGCAGCAAATGCATGCAGCAAGCAGCAGCAATGGAGGGCTGCTCACCGGGAAGAAGATGGCGGCGCTCGAGCAGGTCCGGCTCCAAGTCGAGGAAGGGTGTCGACGAGGTCGCAACCACTGGAGCACCTGCACATTGCATTTCACATCAATGCAATACTAGATTAAATTGCTAACTGAAACTATCAATCCCAAAAACAATTAACTGAAACTATTAAATTGCTAACTGAAACTAGATTTTGACGGGAGAAAGCTAACACAAGAAACTCTTGAGGATGCTGCCACCAACCCTTTCCTAGCATCAGCGTTAACAGTGGACAGATAACCAACACGAATATGCTCCAGGAAACCTTCTCCAGAGTATTGCGGGGCAAGAGGTACTTGCCTGTCTTGGATGATGTCTGGAATGAAGACTGTGATAAATGGCTCAGCTATAGAGCAGCCTTAATTTCAGGAGGGCTTGGAAGCAATAGAGTGGTGATTGCAGCACATATCAGCTGGTCAATTTTCAAGAGCCATGCATTCAGGGATGGTGATTGCAGCACATATCCACAGTTGGAGTTGATAGGTAGGAAAATTGTGAAGAAGCTGAAGGGGTTGCCTCTTGCATCGAAAGCATTAGGGAGCCTCCTCTTTTGCAAAGCAGATGAAGCTGAGTGGAAGGACATACTAAGAAATGACATATGGGAGCTACCAGCAGAAAAGAACAACATATTGTCAGCTCTGCGGCTAAGCTACAACCATTTACCACTACATCTCAAGCAGTGTTTTGCATTTTGTTCTGTATATCCCAAAGATCATAATTTATTTTAAGAAAATTATTTTCAATGCACCAATTTTGATGGACAGATGCTCACAGATTGAATTTCTTGAAATGCTAGTACCCTGTCCAGTTATATGCAGTCACAAACCCATAAAAGGGCCATCCCAAAAACCCTAACCAAGCAGTTCAAGAACCAAGTAGTAGCCTTTTAGCAATAATCCACCAAAGGAACCAAGCAGTAGCAGTAGCCTTTCTAGCAATAAACTTCCAATAACAGTAGCAGTAGCCTTTCTAGCAGTAGCAGTAGCAGCAATCCTCCTAGCAGTTAACACCGAGGAGGAGGAGGAGGGGAATCGGGGGCTATACCTTGGAAGGATACGGCGGCGGTCCTCTACGGCGGAATCAGTGGCGTCGGGAGCTACGCGAGCGGGGCAGCGTCGAGAGTGGCGTTGTAGAGGAGGGGAGCGTCGAGGGCGTGGCGGCGTGCTTCTCCTGCTCCTGCTCCGCGGTGTGGTGTCGAGGACGTGGTGTGCTGCTCCTGCTTTGGGGGCACGACGAGTGGCAGAGGAGGGGTGGCTTCGGAAGAGGCGCCGGCGGAGAGGGGGGTCGTGAATGGGGAGAGGAGGCCGCCGGTGGGACGAGGAGGAGGGTGACATAGGCATCCCCAATGGGCCTGCCGAAGAAGGTACCCGGGGTTTATTGAAGGCCCACGACCCGAAGTTTATGAAGCTTGGAAGCCCAGTTGTGTATTTTGGAAACATAGAGTTGTATTAGGAATAAAGACTTGTAACTACTACGGGTCGAACTAACAGAGTCTCCCGGACTTTGTAACTTGTACGTCACGAAACCCTCGGCTCCGCCTCCTATATAAGGGGGAGTCGAGGGACAAAGAAGAGAGCGATTCATTGTCAACATAACCCTAGTTTTCTTAGCAGTCGAGTACTTTTCCGGCTGAAACCCTCGAGATCTACTTGCCCTCTACTTCCGCTAAAACCCTAGTCTACAACCTGTAGGCATTGACAAGTTGATACCTTGTCAATTGGCGCCGTCTGTGGGAATTAGAGACGACAAGGAGCTGATCTCGATGGCACGTTCAACATCGTCGACATCTTCGGTGGCAAGCAACGCGATGGACAGAGGTAAACAGATCGAAACTGATCTAGTCGATTTTATTCCTCACCCGCCCTCCCGTGTGGATGCATATGCGTATCTGGAGGAGCCCATGGAGATGACGTTCGGAAGGTTCCACTTCCGCGTTGGGAAGGATGGATCTCACCGTCTCGCGATACCGAATTCTTCGGGATCGTTCGCGGTCGATTCTGATTTCTCGGGATCAGCATCATCGTTCGAGTCAGGCGAAGAAGAGATCTCGCCGATAACCTTCACCAAGCCCGCATCAAGCGGAAAACTCGCCAAGATATTCAGCAACATGTCCTTTGGGTCGTCTGCGGACTCCAATATAAGCAGTGACCCAGACAGTGTCGATAGTTTCATCGACAGATCTACTTCTGTTCGAGAGGTCTTCGCCGATCTATACGACGGTGTCACCGATCCCGACGAAAATCCAAAATATCATCAAGTCTACGTAATTGGACAAACAAGCCGAGCAGAGCCGGACACGTCAGAGGCTTTCGATGATTTGGGAAATCCATACGTCGATCCCGCTGATCTCACGCGAGGTTTAGGCACCAAATATGTCGGAACCGCATCACGCCAGAACTTGCAACTATCACAAGCAGCTTGGGATAGAGCGACAACAACCTTGAACGGTACCAATCCGTTGAACACCGCCGCTACGGTGAAGGAGTTACAAGCGTACCAATATAGGCTCGCGCGTGCTAGTCGAGAACTCGAAAAACAGAGAGTTGAGCTGGAAAAAAGGAAAGCCGCCGCTTCCGCGTCAAGTAGGCGAAGAGCTGAGTTGAGTCGACAATCCGGAACCTCCGGAGATAGTCACAGAGAAGCTCGCAACAGGGCAAGATCTCGGCTGCACAACATACAGGAGCACGAGAGGGAGCATTTGGTCCAGAACCTCGACATGTCATTTATGTCGATAGACACAAGAGGAAACATCATCCCCAAAACACCGGAAGCCGGATACATGGCAACTCAGGCTTACATACTGGCATCCAGGCCACCTCCGGGAGATCCAAGAGAAGCGTTGTATAACATGGCTATGGCAGGAGTCGGAGTCATGGGGACAGCGTTCGCAAGCACAAGCACACCTCCCGAAGGTGTGGCAAGACAAAATAGCCCACGACCCACAGAAGTGGTTCAGGACCCTCCGAGAACGTCGGCAAGAGATACAGCAGCACAGGCGCGGGTCGACAGGGCGCGACAAGAAAGAAGAGAACGCCGGCATTCACCGGAAGTCGATGAGGAAGATATGTGCGGCCTCCCCTGTTTTACTCGACGAGTTCGTAAAACACGGGTCCCGTCTGGGTTTAAATTACCCGACAACTACAAGAAGTTCGACGGATTACAAGACCCTGAGGACTGGTTGGTGGATTATCTGGAGACAGTAATGCTTACGGGTGGAACCAAAGCAACTGCCATGCAGAGCATCCAGGTACACTTGAGCGGAGCAGCGCGATCGTGGATAAAAAAGTTACCGCCTGGATCTATCGACAGTTGGGAAACCTTCGAGGACATGTTCGTAAAGAACTTTTTATCCACATGCAAGAAACCTGCGTCAATGGAGCAATGAAGAGCTTGTCGACAGAAATACGACGAGTCGATGAGAACGTACATCCAGCGGTGGAACATTATCAAAAACACGGCAGAGAATATATCTGATGAAAGAGCGATAGATGTGTTTGTCGCCGGAATCAGGAGGAAGGATTTAGTCGAGGACTTGGGAAGGACTAATCCAAAAACAATATCGGCACTCATGGAGATAGCGAATCGTTGGGCAGATGGAGAAGATGCTGTTCACAACAAGCGGCATAGGTCGCCTGAGGATGACCGTAACCGAAATATTCAAAATAGACGATGTTTTTCTCGACAGTTCCCAGATTATGACGGTCCCGGCCAAATATCGGCCGGCTTCCGAGGAAATATTGGAGGAAACAGTCGAGATGATTCTCAAAAGAGTGGTGAGCACCGTAGCGATTACAGAGATGGTCCTCGTCCGAGTAGGCAAAATAATGGTCCAAGGTTCCAGAGGCCGTATATATCTCCCGAAGATATGTTGAACGGACCATGCCAAATGCATTTCTACCTCGACAACAACGGGAAGAGACAGTCGGGACATTTGCAGAAGGACTGTCGTACTTTCCAAGTATTGAATAGGTACGCAGGGCATGTCAATACACAGGCAGCAAATAGAAACCACCAGGGACCAAGGAGTGAGATTCATCTCCCACCCCCTCCCGCCATCACGGACGAAAATCGACACCAGTTGCAAATAGCGGCAGCACCAATGAATGGTCCTTATATCAACTCTAATGGGGAGATCTCGATGATTCAGAAGGGCAGGCCATCCAATAGAGCTCAGAAAGTAATTTCTCGACAAGTTTTTATGGCTGAAAAAATGCCTCCTCCAACAGTTGAGTACCTGAATTGGTCGGGACAGGACATTGGCTTCACTATAGCGGATCACCCGCAGCAAGTCCCTCGACCAGGGCAATCGGCTTTGATCCTGCCGGCGGTGATTGCAGGATTCGACGTTTCACGAGTATTCATAGATGGAGGCAGCAGCTTGAACCTCATGTATGCAGATACCTTGAGGAAGATGAATATATCCTTGGCGAATCTAACACCAACCGACACGCGTTTTCATGGTATTACACCAGACAAGCCAAGTTATCCATTGGGAAAGATAAGTCTCGACGTTCAGTTTGGAACCCCAGAGAATTACAGAAGAGAGAAGCTGGAGTTTGAAGTCATGGATTTCCCGTCACAGTATCATGCTCTGCTAGGGCGACCGGCGTATGCCAGGTTTATGGCAGTACCACACTACACATACTTGTTGTGGAGGCTCCCTAGACCTAAGGGTCCGATCACAGTAAAAGAAAGTTTCGCACTAGCGGATAAGTGCGACAAGGATTTCCATCAGCTGTTAGAAACTTTCGGGATGCAAGCAGAATATATGGCGTCAAGGCTAACAACTGACTACGACGTGTTACCAGATGGAGGGAGGCCGCTCAAGGAACCAACCTTCGATACTGCAAAGAACTCAAAGGAAGTGCAGATACACCCGACAGATCCCAAGAAAACGACAGCTATCGCCACAAACATGGACCTCGCATAGGAAAGCGCGCTCGTCGAGTTCCTCCGTGAGCGCTGGGAAATCTTCGCATGGTGTCCAGCTGACATGCTAGGAGTACCCAGGGAACTTGCCGAGCACCCCCTTAACGTGGACCCATTGGCTAGGCCAATTAGACAACCTCTGCGGCGTTTTTCGGAACCAAACCGCAAAGCAATGCTGTCAGAAATTAATCGACTCAGAGAAGCTGGATTCATCAAAGAATTACATACAGAAGCCACATGGGTAGCTAACCCAGTACTGGTCCCGAAGAAAAACACGAAGGTCCTTCGCATGTGCGTCGACTTCACGTGTCTCAATAAACATTGTCCAAAGGATCACTTTCCCCTCCCGAGGATCGATCAAATTATCGATTCCACGGCAGGCTGTGAACGTCTTTCCTTCCTGGACGCTTATTCTGGTTATAACCAGATCCGACTAAAAGAAGAAGATGAAGTCAAAACAGCTTTCATAACACCCTATGGCATGTTCTGTTATAAAACAATGCCTTTCGGGTTAAAAAACGCGGGAGCAACATATCAGCGGATGATGCAGAAGTGTCTCGCCACGCAGATTGGCAGGAATGTTCAAGTATACATCGACGATGTCGTCATTACAACAAAGCAGGGTTCAACCTTGATTGAGGACCTCAAAGAAACTTTCGACAATCTCGATAAGTTTCGCCTCAAGCTGAACCCGACGAAGTGTTCTTTCGGCGTCCCTGCAGGAGAACTTCTCGGGTTTCTGGTGTCAGCAAGAGGAATTGAGGCTAACCCAGAGAAAATTCAAGCTATAGTAACAATGCGGAAGCCAACCAAGCTAAAGGAAATACAGCAGCTAACTGGGCGAGTCGCGGCTTTAAGCAGATTCGTCGCCAGACTGGGAGAAAAGGCGTTGCCATTTTACGCCTTGATTAAGCAAGGAGAAAAGTTTGAGTGGAACGAGGAAGCAGATAGAGCTTTTGAGGACCTCAAGCGCACAATCTCGACACCTCCGATATTGGTGGCGCCAAAGGAAAAGGAACCTCTCTTATTATATATCGCAGCCACGCCGCAGGTGGTCAGCACGGCACTTGTGGTTGAAAGAGAAGAAGAAGGGAAACTTCATGGAGTTCAGAGGCCGGTATATTTCATCAGTGAAGTTTTATCGCCTTCAAAACAGCGCTACCCGCATTATCAGAAGTTGGCATATGGAGTGTTTACAACTGCAAGAAAGTTGCGACACTATTTTTCGGCGCATCCGATAGTAGTGGTCAACGAGGCGCCTTTATCAAATATATTAAACAACCCAGAGGCTACGGGTCGTGTCTCCCTTTGGGGAATAGAACTTTCCCCTCGGGACATCACGTACGAAAAAAGAAAAGCAATAAAGTCGCAAATCTTACCAGACTTTGTCGCAGAATGGATGGAGCTGCAAAATACGGGACCCCCAGATTTGTCGAGAACCTAGACCATGAACTTCGACGGGTCCAAAAGGCTAGAAGGAGCTGGAGCAGGCGTGATACTAGTTTCACCTCAAGGAGACAAGCTGAAGTATGTATTGCGGATGACGTTTCCTAACGCGTCCAATAACGAGGCGGAGTATGAGGCACTCATACACGGGATGAAGATGGCGAAAGCTTGCGGCGCAACACGGCTAAAAATATTCAGCGACTCTCAACTGGTGGCTCAACAGGTGATGAACCAGTGTGACGCAGTAAATGACAGCATGGTAGCATACAAGGAGGTATACAACAAACTCGAGAAGCTCTTTGATGGGTGCGAAGTGAATCATATTAGCAGACTCAGCAACGATGAAGCCGACGTTTTGGCCAACATCGGGTCGCAGTGTTTGGCAACACCACCTGGTGTATTTTGGGAGGAGATAAGTGAGAGATCAACTAAGGCGAAGAAACAGCCAAAGAAAAAGGAGAGGCTTGAGAAAGACTCGGGGGCTCCAGCAACATCAGAAGTAAATATATCGGGAGATGAAGAGGAATCACATGAGGTGATGGTAGTGCAAGTTCCTTGGATGCAGGTCTACATAGCATACATCCTAAGAAAAGAAATACCCGAAGATCCGGTGGAAGCAAGGCGAGTTATTCGACGGTCCAAAGCTTTTACTGTGATTAAAGGAGAGCTATACAAGCGAAGTATCTCGGGAGTGCTGCAACGATGCGTTACACCTGAGGAAGGCAGAGTTATCTTAAAGGATGTGCACGAGGGAGTATGTGGACACCACGCAAGCAGTCGAGCTATAGCTGCCAAGGTTTTCAGATCAGGATTTTACTGGTTGAATACAATAGAAGATGCAAAGGACATAGTGCGTACATGTGACGCATGCCAAAGGTTCGCTGCAAAACCTCATTCTCCGGCAGCAGAGCTGATGCCAATACCATTGTCTTGGCCCTTTGCTCAATGGGGTCTCGATATGGTAGGCAAATTGCATAAGGCATGGCCAGGAGGATACGAGTATATGCTAGTAGCCGTCGACAAGTTCACGAAGTGGGTCGAGGCGAAGCCAATAAACTCGCCAGACGCAGCATCAGCAGTCAAGTTTATCAAAAGTATCGTCTTTCGGTTCGGAGTTCCTCATAGCATCGTCACAGACAATGGCAGCAATTTCACCTCCAAGGAATTCAAGGCATACTGCGCGGAGGTAGGGATCAAGTTACACTTTGCGTCGGTTGCACACCCGCAAACCAATGGTCAAGTTGAGAAAGCAAACGGCATCATCTGCAGCGGCATCAAGAAATGCCTGTTAGCACCATTGGAAAAAGCTCGACATACTTGGCTAGAGGAGTTGCCTAGCGTGTTATGGAGCATACGGACGACACCCAATACAGCGACACAAGAAACTCCGTTTTTTCTGGTCCACGGAGCTGAGGCATTGCTACCAATAGAGATATAACACAATTCCCCAAGAGTGGCGGAATTTGATGAAGAAACCTCGAGAAAGGCACTGGAAGATGATGTGGATGCACTCGATGAAGCTCGCGATGAGGTATTGTCAAGAGTCGCCAAATACCAGCAAGATATGAAAAATTATCACAGTCGATGATTGCGACCAAGATCTTTCCAAGTTGGCGACTTAGTTCTTCGGCTCACGCAAGACAGCCATGAAAAACTCGAATCGCCATGGTTAGGCCCATACATTGTCACCGAAGTAATTGAAGGAGGAGCGTACAGGATAAAGGACAAGAAGACAGGGATTGCGGAGCCAAATCCCTGGAACGTGGCACAACTTAGGCGTTTCTACGCCTAAGCCAAAATATATATGTAAACATACAATGTACTGAAATGCCCGCGAGTTTTCAGACGCACTCTTTTCCTTTCAGGGCACGGAGTGGGGCTGGAAGGTTTTTAATGAGGCGGGCTCGCGGTGCTGCAATACAGTAAGAATATTGGTGATACATATCTTTTTCTTCAACAGACTCGGGGGCTTACAACCCGCAAATTTAACAATATATATTTGCTCTTTACAATATATACTTCAATAATTATTCGCCTTGGTTCAAATGCCTCGCGAATAATAAACATACATATACCCACCAAAACACTCGGGGCCTAGAGGAAAAAGACTTTGCTTGATAATAAATGGTTCTCGCAATATACAGATAAAACTCGACAGCAAGAAGACAGGACTCATATCAGGTTGTCGATATTTATTCTTTCATCTTCCGCAGAAGCATCCACGGTATCAGCATAATGGTGTTCCTTGAAGAAATCAGCGTCCATCCGAAGAAGATCTTCAATTATTTTCTCCGCTATGGGCGTCACCGCGTCGTTGATCTTGTCGACGTTCCTTCTTCTTTTTCTTACTTTGGCATGGCAAAGGTCAACAATGTTGGTCATGTCCAACTTCGGGTAAGAAACTTGCACCATGATCAACGTGAAACGAGCACCAGCCATCAGTTGAACCTTTACGAAGTCGTGAATCTGATGAGCACTCTTGAATTTCGTCATCAATTCCGGGAGACTCCTAGGACGAGGATTCCGAGGAAACATAGTACTGTACACCATGGCCAATGTTTTGGTGCAAAAGTCCAGGAAATCTCGAACCTGGCCAGCGCGGTCTTGGAATCGCACAATTCGGCGAGTGCGATCAGCGTCAGCCCAGAAGTCAGTACCGTGTTCCCGAGCAAGCCGAAGAAGAACTTCTACTCTCGCGTCAACACGTGGATCCTCAGCAGCAGCGTCCAGAAAGGAGCCTAATTACGTCAAAGGGAGCAGTGAAGCGTGACAAAAAAAAAACATATGGATAGTATGAGTAGAGATTAACACCTACCCGCCATATCCAAACTCGCATCGGTTAAAAGATCAAGCATGTATTATTCTCGGCTGGCGGCGCGTAAAGTTGTGGCAGTAGCGGTTTCTTCCAATTTCAGAGCTTCTTGAGCCCGCTGAGTCGCAGCTTGTTCACGTTCCAAGGATTTTCGGGATTGGTCCATAAGAATAATAGCATCTCTTTTCATAGTTTGAAGTTGCTGTCGAAGCTCAATCATTTCTTCTGACGGGTCAACACCCAAAGTATCATTCAGGAAATCATCAGAAGGTAGTGGGGGGAGCATTAGAAGGCTTAGCAACCTCAGAATAGTTGTCAAACACCCAAACACCCTTGAATAAGAGGTAGTGGGGGGAGCATTAGAAGGCTTAGCAACCTCAGAATAGTTGTCAAACACCAGCTGGAAGAAAGGAAAAGTCGACATCAATTACTAAACAAGGGTTTCTCTTTTCATTCATAAGTCGAAATATTTACATAAAGGGAAGATCCATTACAAAATATCGGCTCTTAGTGAGTCAACAGGGGCAGTCGTACATCATAAGGATATCGACGTCAGCCAAAAGAGAAACAAAAGAGTGGGATGGTCTACTTGACCTCCGGCTTGGCGGTACTCGAAGATGCAGCTGGCTTGTACCCGAGGAAGGAAAGAATCTTCTTCGAGTGTGGTTTGGCAGCCTTGATCAAGGACCGCCATTTCTCTTTGTTTATTTTCTTCGCCTCACCAGCCTATGACCAGTCGACGCTTTGTTGGCTTTCGGCAACTAGAGCTATGGTCCCCTCAACGCCAACCTTCAAATTTTCTTGCCAAAAAGTCAGCCCAAGGTCCTCCTCTGGAATTAAGTGCTTCGCAAGCTCGGAGAAGATCTCGGGTTGTTTTTGCTTTGGGAAGAAGTAGGGGAAGAGGCGCGTGAATGCGGTCCGTGCATCAACAATACTGCGGCGCGCCAGATCCCCATGAATTTCAAGAAGGGAAAGGGCGTCGAGAAGACGATCCCCTTCAGGCTCCTGCAGGTCAAAATCCGCACCCATCTTTCCTGCTGAAACAAAGTCTTGGGTTATCAACAAATATGAGGAGAGATGAACTTACAAGAGACTCGAATAAAGTGATCAATGAATTTACTAGCAAAGCGGCGGCCAATGACATCTTCTTCGCGAGCATTCTGTTGAGTTATGTTCTCGCTTAAGGCAGTTTCCGCCTGTTGGAGTCTTTTCCGAAGATCTACAACAGAGGCAGCATCTTGTTCAGCCTTCTCGCGAGCTTTTTCACTTTGCTCAAATTTGATGGCCAGGTCATCGGAACGCTTATTAGCTTTGGCGAGAGCCTCTAACAGAAGGAAGTATGGCAAGGGTCAAGAAAAAGATAGCAATATAGACAACTTTCGACAGTACAAAGAGAGATGGTAGAAAGATGTACCTTTCAAACTCTCAACAGTATCGCGATACCCAACAAATTGAGTACCGAGACGAATAAACTGCTTCATCAAAGGCTGCCAAAGAATCGCTGGAAAAGTCAACAGAGAAAAACTCGATAGAGAACAAAATAGTTGCACAGATACTTACGTCATCCAAAGAAGGAGCCGTTGAGCTCCCAGCCAAAAGGCCCTGTCCTTCGCCAAGTTCAACCCTTGCTCTCTTTGGCGAAGGGGCTCGGGGACTGGTAGCAGGAGTCGACATCTCCAAACCTTGTGGAGGAGGTGAAGTTTCTTCCGCTAGACGGCGAGTTTCCGAAAGAACCAAAGTCTGCGACGTGCTCGTAGGAGCAGTCACATTAGCAGCGGGTTCTTCCTCTTCTTCGCCACTATCCATAAAAGATAGTGTGAAAAATATTCACAAACAATATATAAAAAGAAAAAGAGGGCACGGTAGCTTACGAGCTAATAAGAGCATCATCATAAGGATTGAAGGACTCCCCTTCCTCGAGTGAAGTTTCCTTGGCAGGTGACCCGCTGGGTTTGGAGGTGCCAGAATCTTCAACTTCACTTCTCTTCCTTTTGTTCTTCGGAGAAGCAGCGGAAGGAGGTGAACGGACAGACTCAGAAGCTTCTGACTCTGTTTCTTTATCAGAGGAAGCCGCGGATCTGTGGGATCCTGCGACTTCACTCTCAGGGTGAGAAGTGCCCTGAGAATCATCGGCAACAATGGTTCGTTCTTCAACCTCCCCACCTTCAGGTAAGGGAGGAAGAGAAGAGATGACTTGGTGGTTCTTGAAAAAGTCAACAGAAAGGGATAGTTCTATACAGAAGTCGGCAGCAAGACATCGAGAGAGCAAGATAGTAATCGACATTTTTAAACAAAGTCGAGAAAGCAAGTACAACCAAGATAAGGGTTACTTACTTTGGGGAGAGCTTTGGTGCCGCTGTATGGTTCAATACGACAGGAGGTTGGAACCGAATCCTTTTTGCTTAACGATGAAACACGACGGACGAGCTTCTCCAAGTCCTTCACAGAAAGATCTTCGGATATGCGGTCGACGTCTTTATCGCCAGCATACAGCCACAAAGGGTTTTTGCGAGCCTGCAGAGGCTGCACTCTAATCTTCAGGAAATGCGCAGTAATTTGGATACCCGACAATTCCTTGCCTCGGGTATTCTGCAGCTCATGGATTCGCTTCATCAGTGCCTCTGTCGCTATTTTCTCTTCTTCGGTGGCCTCTGCATCCCAGGATCGGCGGCGAAGGATTTTTGCGCTACCGTCGAAGGGGGCGATGTTGTAGTCCAGTGAGTCGGAGCATTCCTCGCGGACATATAGCCATCTCCTGCGCCACCCTTGGACGGAGTCGGGGAATTTGACGTCGAAATACTCGACATCAGGGCGGACACAGATAACAACACCGCCTATGTTGTAGGCGATATTGTGGGAGCCGTTGCGGCGAAGGTAGAAAATGCGTTTCCACAGGGCCCAATTCGGTTGGATCCCGAGAAAGCATTCGCAGAGGGTGATAAAGATAGAAATATGAAGGATGGAATTGGGCGTCAGCTGATGCAGCTGCAGCCCATACACGAAGAGTAATCCACGAAGAAACTCATGGATAGGAGTAGAGAGGCCGCGGATGAGGTGGTCGACGAAACTAACCCGATATTGGATGGGGGGCGTTGGGAAGCTTTCCTCACTAGGGAAGATCAGCGCTTCTTTCTTCTTCATCAGGCCGAGCTTTTTCATCAGGTTGGCGTCCTGGTTGGAGATCTTGGATCTCTCCCACTCAGAAGCTACTAGATCTTCCGCCGCCATGCTTGCTTCAGGGGAACTATGCCTTGTGAGTTTTGTTCGTGGCGGCATTAACAATGGCGCTGGAAAGAGGATTTGGATGAGCGCAGGAGTTTTTTGGTCGCAGTAGAGGCTTTGACAGAGAGAGGATTGAGAGCGGCGCGGCGAAGGGGAAATCTGGAGGAAGAAGACGCTCCTTTATAGAAAGCCTGCGAATCGACGCGCCGTTGGATGCAGCGGTAACAGGCTTGATGCTTTACATGTGGTTCCGGGGTAAAAATGTATTTTTACTACGATGGAACTGGACAGGCGCTACAGCGCGCGTGCCAGGAAAAGCGGAGGACGTGTGTCCCCCACTTGCATAACGTGTCAAACTGCTGCAGATTTTGGGTCCACAGGTCAGCGGCAGGGCAGAATTCGCGTCTTCCCGATACAGCAATCGTGGTTATCGTCATCAATGACGTCACTGTAGAAAAAATTTCGGCTGCAAGTATTATGATGAACGGCGGCAGAGGAGTATTGTTGGAAATTTCGAGTACCCCAATCAAAAATAGTGATAAAGAAGCCAGTGGCAGACAAAATAACTTCGGGAGCTTTTGACCAAATACAAGTATTTGCTTAAATGCTCGGGGGCTACTATTATCGGAAGTGTTATTTCCGATAAGAGAACCAATATGAAGAACAAAAAATATAGAGTTGGTCAGTGGAGATGCAAGGTGAGCCTACAACCAAGTATAAATACTCGACTGTAGCCTCGGGGGCTACTCCCATCGGGAGCGCTGGTCGCGCACCCGATAAAATAAATATATCATAGAAGTCGAGATTTCTGAAGACGTCGAGAGAAGAAGTATTGCAACTTGAGCCTACAACCAAGTATAAATACTTGCTTGTAGCCTCGGGGGCTACTCCCATCGGGAGCGCTGGTCGCGCACCCGATAAAGATAAGACAAGCAGAAGAAATGACAATATAGCGACACAGATGTTAAAAAGGTGAGCCTACAACCAAGTACAAGCACTTGGCTGTAGCCTCGGGGGCTACTCCCATCGGGAACGCTGTTCGCGTGCCCGATGAAATTCAAGAAGTCTTGGCGAGCATATTCCGAGTTATCAAAATAACTCTTCATATACTCCCATCGGGAGGACAAGATAACAATATACAAGTCATCCGTTGACTCGAATAAATGTGCTATTCCAACAGCCGAAAAAGGCACTCGACAATATATTCTCAGAGCGCCACAGTCGCGAATTAATCTCTGAATGCCGCAAAACATTGCGAAGGTAAGTCCCCAGGATCTGTCCTGCGCGGCGTGGCACCGCCTCTGACGGCGCTTTGCTACTTTTTCCGTATCAACAGATACGAAGAAAAATCCTAACGGACGCGTTAGGTACCCGATAAAACATAAACTGGGGTTCGGCATATGGTAAGACCTTAAGCGGCACATGTCGAACTTACACCAGTATCCCGAGATCATGTCCAGGGACTTGATCTTGAAGTAGGTTTTTGCGGATTGCCACGAGAGCAGTTAACTGGTACCTGATCCGTCAGATGAACCATCCCCAACTACCATTATCCCTGTACAATATATGGCTGTTATAAAATGATTCGAAAAGATTATGTGTTATTGTAATGATGGAGATTTTCCCTGATTCTTCGATTCAAGAAAAATCTCGGGGGCTACTGACATAGGCATCCCCAATGGGCCTGCCGAAGAAGGTACCCGGGGTTTATTGAAGGCCCACGACCCGAAGTTTATGAAGCTTGGAAGCCCAGTTGTGTATTTTGGAAACATAGAGTTGTATTAGGAATAAAGACTTGTAACTACTACGGGTCGAACTAACAGAGTCTCCCGGACTTTGTAACTTGTACGTCACGAAACCCTCGGCTCCGCCTCCTATATAAGGGCGAGTCGAGGGACAAAGAAGAGAGCGATTCATTGTCAACATAACCCTAGTTTTCTTAGCAGTCGAGTACTTATTCGGCTGAAACCCTCGAGATCTACTTGCCCTCTACTTCCGCTAAAACCCTAGTCTACAACCTGTAGGCATTGACAAGTTGATACCTTGTCAGAGGGGGATCGAGGTCGAGGCACCACCGGTAGAGGAGGGGAGTGTACGGGTGAGATCTGGTCTGGACGGGGCAGGGGATATTTGGCTAAGTCCCCGACCCCCTTAGCAATGGCGCACCACTAGGGGTGCGCCACAGTGAGGCTTAGCAATGGCGCACCTCAAGGGGTGCGCCACTGCCACTTTAGGTTTGGGTCAAAAAGCCTCGGCACCTTCTGTTGACAAGAATCGCACCGTACCACAATGGCTAGTGTCCGCTGTTTTGTTTACCCTGACAGGCCAGGTTCGAACCTAGCGGCCCCAATTTTTTTCCCTTTAAAAAAATTGATTTAACCCTGTAATAAATAGCATAATACACCAAAATAAAAGGCATAAATAATTATAATTATGTAGAATATTTAAAATAATATAGAATCTAGAAAATCTCCAAAAATATAAATTATATGTCTATTTTGATCGGTACAATGTGTAGATTAACAATATAACATCCATTATTCGTACAAAAAAATGATACATAATTATCTTTTCACAATCTTCTTTCCCTTCTTTCTCGCGGTTGAATAATTTAGCCCTAGAACTCCTTGACTTCTTCTCTTGAACGGACGACCTTTATTAGGTAGGGTGGTCCTGCTTCTTCTTGCTGTGTATGGTGCTTCATCATTGTCGTCATCTTCCATCTTTGGGTCGCCGTACTGGTCAAAGTCTAGCTCGTTGGCGGCTCCATCCATTCCGATGATGCTCCTTTTGCCTCTCCTCACGAAAACACGGCTGGGCTTTTGCGGGTCGGTAATGAAGAAGCATTTGTCCACTTGGGAAGCTAGTACCCATGGCTCATATTTCGCGGTGACCTTTGCGCCCGCGGTCTTGGATTTGGCTTCGGGTATAACCATGGTGGTGAAATACCGGCCTTATTTTACAACGCTCTTGGCCCACCTGACACGGAACATCGGCACATTCTCTCCGGCATAGCTCAGCTCCCAGATCTCCTCGATCCTTCCGAAGTATCTGTGCTTGACGTCACCGGTGTACGATTACATCGTTACCCCGGAGTTCTGATAACTGCTCTTCATGTCCTTTTCCTCGGTGTAGAATGTGTAGCCGTTGATATCGTACGGCTGAAATGTCATCAGGTTGTGTTCGGCGCCCTGTGACAAGGCGAATATGAGTTTTTCTTCCGCGGAAGAATCCTCATCTACAGGGTACGCCAGCATCTTGTCCTTGAACCACCGCGTGAAGTTTGAGTTGTGCTCTTTGATTATATCTCCGTCCATCCTCTGTCGGCCATGGTCATTGTACGTCTTTGCGATAAAGGTTTTGTGCTCTACCACCCAAGGATCGACCACGTCTATGTGTTGTAGCGCGACTAGGTTTGCTCTTTCAAAGTCGGCGATTCGACCCTTGAAGTCGAGATGCATTTCGCGACTACCCTCGCGGTGACCCAATCAAGCGAGCCTCCCGAGGTGCCTGTTTACAGGCAGACCAATGGGGTTCTCGATTTCTAGATAACTCGTGCAGAAGGAGATGCACTCTTCGGTCAGAAAGCCCATGGCTATGCTTCCATCCGGACGTGCCCTATTGCGAATGTATCCTTTGATAACACCGTTCATCCTTTCGAATGGCATCATGATGTGCAGGAACGTCGGCCCTAGTTGGATGATATCCTCCACGATATGTACGAGTAGATGCACCATAACGTCGAAGAATGCGGGCGGTAAGTACATATCAAGCTCTCATAGTATCACCACGATCTCTTCCTATAGCCTTCTGAGTTGCCTCACGCCAACAGACTTCCGAGAGATGACGTCAAAAAAGTTGCATAGGCCAAAAAGCGTTTCACGGACGTGCGTGTCCATGATCCCACGGATTGTAACCAGAAGTATCTGCGTCATCAGCACGTGATAGTCGTGAGACGTCATCCCGCTGAACCTGCAGCCGCTACGTCTAGGTACCTGCTTATCTTCCCTGCGTAACCGTAAGGAAGTTTTACTCCTAGGAGACAGTTGAAAAACTGCTCGATCTCCTTCTGACTTAGAGTGAAGCACGTGGAGGGCAGTAATATTCGATCTTCTTTCCCTTTTTGCCCTTGCGACGACTTTGCGTGTCCTCCACCTGATCATCATCATCATCGTCATCACCATTAGGGCGTCCCGCGTGAAGCTCCTCCCTGATGCCAATTGGTAGCAAGTTGTACCTTGCTTTCGGCCCATCTTTGGTCCTCTCTGGCATGTTGAGCAGGGTACCAAGCAGACTCTCGCACACGTTCTTCGTGATGTGCATGACATAAAGGCTATGAGGCGCACGGAGGATCTTCCAGTACGGCAAGTCCCAGAAAACAGACCTTGTCTTCCATACCTTCAGTAGCAGCTCCGGCGCCTTTCGCTTCTTTCTCGGCCGTGGCACTCTTTCCAATTTTTCAATAGCTCGTCTATTTCCCCGCTGCTCCTCGTACGTGGTCGCCTTCGGGGTTCGTCTTGACCATCGAACAGATCCTTGCGTTTCCTCCATGCGTCATCGTCACGAAGCCACCTTCGATGTCCCATGAACACCGTTTTCGAAGACCCTGGATCTCTATCTTGCTGGCGAGACGTTGTGTCATCCATGCACCGACCGCATGCATTGAATCCGTGGACCACCTGCCCCGCGACATATCCGTAACCGAGAAAGTCGTGCACCGTCGTGAGCAGCGCGGCTCTCATAGGGAAATATTCTTCCGCGGCGGCGTCCCACGTATTGGCAGGTGCATCCCATAGCGTGGCTAGCTCCTCTTTCAGCAGCCCCAAATACAGATTGATGTCGTTCCCTGGTTGTTTCAACCCGTCAATTAGCATACTCATTTGAATGTACTTCCTCTTCATGCACAGCCAGGGGGGAGGTTGTACATCCACACAAATACGGGCCAGGTGCTATGCGTGCTGCTCCGGCTGCCAAACGGATTGACTCCATCGGTGCTCGCGCCCAGCCTGATGTTCCTAGGATCGTCCCCAAATTCTGGGTATTCGAGGTTCAATGCATTCCACTGGCTAGCATCCGAAGGGTGTCTCAACATCTTGTCCTTTTTCTTTATCTCCAAATCATTTGCGTCATCTTCTCACTTCTTCATCTCCGCATGCCAGCGCATTAGCTTTGCTTGCTTAGGGTCCGCAAAATACCACTGCAGACGAGGAGTGATCAGAAAGTATCACACCACCTTCCGAGGAGCTTTCTTCCCCTTCTTGTATCGACTGACACCACACTTCGGACATATGGTAGACCCCGCGTGCTCGTTCCGATAAATGATGCAATCGTTCAAGCACACATGGTACTTCACGTGCGGTAAATCCAGAGGACACACGATTTTCTTCGCCTCCTTGATACTAGTCGAACACGTGTTACCTTTGGGAAGACATTTGTGCCAGAATGACATGTTGTCATTGAAGGATGTGTCGGTCATTTTGTGCTTTACCTTCATCTCCAGAGCCATGATCGTTACTTTCAGGCGGGTATCCTCGGGCCTACATCCTTCATACAATGGAGTAACCCACTAGTGGAAAACAGGGCTTTCGTGCAAGCCTTTTGTCGCGGGCGCGTCTGGAGCCGCGACAAATGGCCTGGCCACGTCGCCCCGAAACATTTTGGAGCGCTCCGGGCCTTTTGTCGCGGCCTTTTGTCGCGGGCCGTACCACGACCCGCGACAAAAGGGGTCTGAGGCTGGCCACGGCCTGCTGGCACCCCTTTTGTCGCGGGTCGTGGTACGGCCCGCGACAAAATGTCAAGGCCTATATATACACACAGCCAGCCCCCCCACCTCCCTACATTTTTTTTCCTTGGTGGTGAAAGGTGGAGGTTTATGCTAGCTCTTTTTTTTCATGTGCACAAGAGGTGTTTGATGAAATGTTTGTGAGGATACCACTTGATTTTATTTGATAAGATTTCTCCTCTTTTTGATCCTAAAAGGTTAGCAACTATTTTCTCGTATACATAGTCCGTACAATACTAATTTTAGCAAGGTGATTGCATCTGATACATAATTGTACTTATGATGCAGATGAGTCATCCATGGATGTACGGTAACCGATGTGATCCTGCTTTCAGAGAGGGCGTGAAATCTTTCCTGCTTGTGGCCGAGGCCAACAAGTCGAAGCAAGGTTTTATGTGCTGTCCATGTCTGAAATGTAAGAATGAGAAGGATTACTCTTGCTCAAGAGACATTAAGAGCCACAGCCGGTTCGGATTCATGTCCAGCTATAATGTTTGGACCAAGCACGGAGAAGAAGGGGTTATGATGGAAGACGACGATGAAGAAGAAGATAACGATGACCAGTACCGATCTATGTTCTCTGAATACGATGATACCACAATGGAAGACAATGAAGAAGAAGGAGGTGAAGAACGGGCACCAGATGATCCTGGTGATGATGATCTTCGTCGGGCCATTTCTGATGCAAGGAGAGAAGCGTACGAGATAAGGAGAGGTTGCAGTTCGACAAGATGTTAGAGGACCACCAAAAATTATTGTACCCAGGTTGTGAAGATGGGCAGAGAAAGCTGGGTAGCGTATTGGAATTGCTGAAATGGAAGGCAGAGGCCGGTGTGACTGACTCGGGATTTGAAAAATTGCTGATAATATTAAAGAAGATGCTTCCAAGAAAGAACGAATTGCCCGCCAGTACGTATGAAGCAAAGAAGCTTCTCTGCCCTCTAGGATTAGATGTGCAGAAGATACATGCATGCATTAATGATTATATCCTCTACCGCGGTGAGAAGTACGAGAATTTGAATAAATGCCCGATATGCGGTGCATTGCGGTATAAGACCAGAAGAGATGACCATGGTGATGTTGAGGGCGAGCCACCCAGGAAGAGGGTTCCTGCGAAGGTGATGTGGTATGCTCCCATAATACCACGGTTGAAACGTTTGTTCAGAAACAAAGAGCATGCCAAGTGGTTGCGATGGCACATGGAAGAACGTAAGAAAGACGCGATGTTGAGGCACCCCGCTGATGGTCGGCAGTAGAGAAACATCGGGAGAGAGTTCCCGGATTTTGCAGGTGAGGCAACGAACTTATGGTTTGGTCTAAGTAAAGATGGCATGAAGCCTTTTGGGGAGCAGAGCTGCAGCCACAGCACCTGGCCCGTGACTCTATGTATCTACAACCTTCCTCCTTGGGTGTGCATGAAGCGGAAGTTCATTATGATGCCAGTGCTTATCCAAGGCCCAAAGCAGCCCAGCAACGACATTGATGTGTACCTAAGGCCATTAGTTGATGAACTTTTGGAGTTGTGGGCCAAACTAGTTGTACGTGTGTGGGATGAGCACACCGAGCAAGAATTTGACCTACGAGCATTGCTATTTGTAACCATCAATGATTGGCATGCTCTTAGTAACATTTCAGGACAGACGAACAAAGGATACAATGCATGCACACACTGTTTAGATGAGACTGAAAGTAAATATTTGGCAAAAAGTAGGAAAAATGTGTACCCGTACAATCGCCGTTTTCTTCCGCGCAGACATGCCTTAAGGAAAAAAGGCAAGCATTTCAATGGCGAGGCAGAACACCGTCCGAAGCCTGTCCCCCGTAGTGGTGCTGATGTATTTGACATGGTCAAGGATTTAAATGTTATCTTTGGAAAGGGTTCAGGCAGTCGACCTGTTCCGAAAGACGCTGACGGACACGCGCCCATGTGGAAGAAGAAATCTATTTTTTGGGAGCTAGAATATTGGAAAGTCCTAGAAGTACGCTCTGCAATCGACGTGATGCACCTGACCAAGAATCTTTGTGTGAATATTCTAGGTTTCCTGGGCGTGTATGGGAAGACAAAAGATACAACAGAAGCACGGGAGGACCAGGAACATCATAAAGGACGAGACGGCAATCATCCAGGGAAGTTTGAAGGGCCTGCCAGCTACGCTCTTACCAAACAAGAGAAGGAAATCTTTTTTGAAGCCCTATTCAGTATCAAGGTTCCACCTGGTTTCTCGTCGAATATAAAGGGAATAGTAAATATGAAGGAGAAAAAATTCCAGAACCTAAAGTCCCATGACTGCCACGTGCTTATGACACAATTGCTTCCGATTGCATTGAGGAGACTTCTACCAGAAAATGTTCGACTAGCCATTTTGAAGATATGTGCATTCCTCAACGCAATTTCTCAGAAGGTAATGGATCCAGAAACATTGTCAGGGTTACAGGTTGATGTGGTCGAATGTCTTGTCAGCTTCGAGTTGTTGTTCCCACCATCCTTCTTCAATATTATGACGCACCTCCTCGTTCACCTAGTTGAAGAGATTAGAATTCTCGGTCCTGTATTTCTACACAATATGTTCCCCTTCGAGAGGTTCATGGGAGTCTTAAAGAAATATGTTCATAACCGCGCTAGGCCAGAAGGAAGTATCTCAAAGGGCTACGGAACTGAGGAGGTCATTGAGTTTTGTGTTGACTTTCTTCCTGACCTTAAGCCGATTGGTGTTCCTGAATCTCGGTATGAGGGGAGGCTGACTGGAAAAGGCACACTAGGAAGGAAAGCAACGGTGTCCAGGGACAAGCTTTCTTTCAATAAAGCACACTACACAGTTCTATACAATTCCAGCTTGGTGGCTCCGTACATCGAGAAACACAAGAATGTTGTACGAGAAATAAACCCGGGCCAGCCCGAGTCCTTGATTACACGTCAACACATGAATAATCTAGTGAAGATACCAACTCCGTGATACTCACTTCATCCAGTGAAGTTTGTATACCTATCTAGATTCTACGGACTAGCAAAACTCTCGGTTGTATCTTGTATACACCTTTAATACACACTTATGTTAAGGAATGTATTTCTGCCATCCTATCAACATATCTCATAAAAGAAGTATGTAGAGATTACTAGAATAATCCGCATAGACTATAAGCATCGCTACGGAAGATCTAATCTTATCGCAGTCAACTCTTTAAACTTTGTCGTAAACAACCTTTCGACAAGTCGAGCTTCTTCAAGGATATTACATCCATGTCCATTAATTTTATAGATCCATTTACTTTCAAAAAGTATTTATTCCTTCAGAAGGTTTACCAAGCTCCAAGCTTGATTATAGATACTATCTTGGATTTCATGGCACTTAGCCATTTAACAGAGTCAGGGCCCATCATAGCTTATTTGTATGCAGTTGGTTTATCATTGATCAAAATCAATCCTTTGTCCTCAAATCATTTATTTGATCACAAAGTAAACCATACATACAAGGTTCAATAGGTACTTCGATCTCCATGGCTATAACACTTTGTAGACATGGGAGCCATGAGCGTCGTGGTCGCTTCCGGAACCATTTCCGACGCTGCGCTAGTCTACTCATTATGCTCTGGTTCATCAACCTTATCGAGTTCCATTGTACTCCCACTCAAATATTTCGCGAGAAATAACTTCTTGGAAATAAGCTACAAACATTGACAAACACTTTTGTCTTTGACTTCATAGTGGAAAGAATTCCCAATTAGGTCTCTGGGATAACCAACAAAGCAATTCATCCGATTTTGGTTGTAAACTCATTTACCTCTGCTATGCATACCCAAATTTAAGAAAAAGACTGTTAGGGTTCATACCCATGCCATAACTCGTATGGTGTCATTTAAACGGATTATGATGGCGCTCTATTTAGTGTAAAAGCGGTAGTCTCTAAAGCATAATCCACAAAACTATAATGGCATTATTTTATTAATCTCACCTTTGATCCAACAAGGTTTGGATACATCTCTCGAACACCCCATCCTAACTATGGTGTTCCGAGAAGCGTGAGTTGTGGAACAATTTCACAACTCTCTTAGATGTTCGCTCAAATTCGTAATTCAAATATTTCTACTATGATCCAATCATAGATATTTGACTTTCTTGTTACGATGATCTCTACTTCGTGTTGAACTTCTTTGAACCTATTCAGGAACCGATCCTTCCTGATAAGGTTGAAGCTCTGGCTGATGATTCCATCGTATTCCCTCCAGGAACCGATCCTTCCGATTGCCACGCTACTCCGAAGGCCTATGCCACGAAGGTTTTCCATAAACTTACAGAGGCGGAGAAGTGGGAGCTCGAGTAGGACTTGCTGAACACGATGCTCAACAATGCATGGAGCAAAGCTGATACTCAATCTTATGATATCAAGCAGCACAAGAAGAAAACCTGCGAGATTCTCAATGAACTCCTCATCAAGCGCAAGGTAACCTATTCCCAGTAGCCCCCAAGTATTAAGGCGGAAATAAACTTGTTTGCACCTTGATACTTGTAATAGCCAAAACTGAAGAATTTTTCTTAAAGTGTCGCAGTAGCCCCCAAGCGTCATGTCGGAAAATTTTCCAGCAATGATACTTCGAAAAGTTGTACGCTTTCATAATTATTCATCGGAATTTTATCTTTTGTTGATGCTTTAGGAACAACAAGCTCTGCACTATGAGCTGCCACTACTAGGAAACAGGTAATGAGTGGCGCACCACTATTGACCATCAGTGGCGCACCTTGGTGCGCCACTGCTAACACGCCATTGCTAACAGTTAGCAGTGGCGCACTAGTGGTGCGCCATTGGTAGTCCAGGTACTAGTGCGCCATTGCTAGCCACCGGGGTGCGCCATTGCTAGCCCATAGAGGTGCGCCATTGCGAGCCCATAGGGGTGCGCCATTGGTAGTTTGGAGAGGTGCGCCATTGGTACGTAGAGTGGTGTGCCACTGCCAGCCTTTAGGAGTGCAGCATAGTGGTGCGCCACTTCTGTATTTTAGGGTGCACCACTGAGAGGTGCGCCACTAAAGGGGTAGGACGTGCGCCACTGCTAATAATTCGACTATTTAAGTTTTATTTCAATTACTGGTATTTATACAGGTTACACAATACAACATAATACATAGACAATGCAGCACATTATATCATCATAGTTCTTCACATTAGCCTCCGAATTCAAAGTATTGATTCAAATATTACACAAGTTAGGATCTCGAGATCGAGTAGCTAGCATAGTTGTCGTCACGAGGTTACAAGTTCGATGAGCTAAACTACCATCACATAGAAGAGAGCTACAGTCACTACGAGCATCATCGCGATGAAAGTGGTTGTCATCCGGTTCCTCCTCCGCTCCCTCCTCTCTCCCGCTAGATAGCACACGTATCTGTCTTCGGCCTCCACTCTAGTGGTGTACCCTTTGTAACTGTTACTGCTAAAACGGTGAACCTATCTCCGACACTCCTCCCAGTCGTTGTAAACTCTGGGAACCTTGCCCTTGTACACGACATACAATGGCATTTCTGTATATATGCACAAGCCAATGAAACATTAGTATTAGTATCAAATTTTAGGGACACACACAAAACAAAACACACTATAACATTCTAGGGATGGAAGAAAGACCAAAGTAAACGAAGAATGCCACTCAAATACAAGCCAAGTAGTATCAACTAAATAGCATGCCTCATACTTTGTTGGTCGAAACAAATATTAACATTTAGGGACGGTGTAAGCGAGGACAGGTAGGATGCACAAGAGATTGATATTTATGTCATCACACCAGGCTCGCTTGCACCACCCCCAAGTGTACGGGTGACCAAACATTCTAATCATCGGCGCTAAAATGGAAGAAAGACCAAAGTAAATGAAGAATGCCTCATACTTTGTTGGTCGAAACAAATATTAACATTCAGGGACGGGGTAAGTGAAACCAAGTAGGATGCACAAGAGATTGATATTTGTGCGATCACACTAGGTTCACTTGCACCGCCCCCGAGTGTGGTGACCAAACATTCTAATCATTGGCACTAAAATGGAAGAAAGACCAAAGTAAACGAAGAATGACAACTCAAATACGAGCCAAGTAGTATCAACTAAATAGCATGCCTCATACTTTGTTGGTCGAAACAAATATTAACATTTAGGGACGGCGTAAGCGAGGCCAGGTAGGATGCACAAGGGATTGATATTTGTGTCATCACACCAGGCTCGCTTGGACCACCCCCAAGTGTACGGGTGACCAAACATTCTAATCATCAGCGCTAAAATGGAAGAAAGACCAAAGTAAATGAAGAATGCCTCATACTTTGTTGGTCGAAACAAATATTAACATTCAGGGATGGGGTAAGTGAAACCAAGTAGGATGCACAAGCGATTGATATTTGTGCCATCACACTATGTTCACTTGCACTGCCCCCGAGTGTAGTGACCAAACATTCTAATCATCGGCACTAAAATGGAAGAAAGACCAAAGTAAACGAATAATGCCAACTCAAATACGAGCCAAGTAGGATCAACTAAATGGCATGCCTCATACTTTGTTGGTCAAAACAAATATTAACATTCCGGGGCGGTGTTAGTGAGACCAGGTAGGATGCACAAGAGATTGATATTTGTGCATCACACCAGGCTCACTAGCGCCTCCCCGGAGTGTAGTGACCAAACATTCTAATCATCATCCAATGTAATTGATTAAGAAGTTCCAACTCAAATACGAGCCAAGTAGGATCAACTAAATGACATGCCTCATACATTGTTGATCAAAACAAATATTCACATTCCGTGACGGTGTTAGCGAGGCCAGGTCGGATGCACAAGAGATTGATATTTGTGTCATCACACCAGGCTCGCTAGCACCGCCCCGGAGTGTAGTGACCAAACATTCTAATCATCGGCACTAAAATGGAAGAAAGACCAAAGTAAGCGAAGAATCTCAACTCAAATACGAGCCAAGTAGTATCAACTAAATAGAAAGCCTCATACTTTTGTTGGTCGCAACAAATATTAACATTCAAGGATGGGGTAAGTGAAGCCAAGTAGGATGCACAAGAGATTGATATTTGTGCCATCACACTAGGCTCACTTGCCCCACCCCAGAGTGTACGGGTGACCAAACATTCTAATCATTGGAAAGTGCAAATAAAATTAAAGCCCAAATCAAATGCGCAAAACGACTGTCGAAACTAAAGAGCCATATATATAAGTTCACAAACATAGCACAACTAGTAATTAACATCATCGATTACATATAAGTTGAACGACCGTCGAAACTAATTAAAGAGACATGCAAGCAAAGTACTGGATAAAGTTTACAACACAAGCTCATCGATAGTCGATAGTTCAAAACTACATAGCTAGGCAAGCATCAAGACTTTCTTCTCGGCTCAAGGGGCGGAGCGTGGATAAAACCGCCGCCTTTCGCCAGGGTCATCCATGAGCGATAGTCGTCACCCTGCATCTGTAGCATTGTGTCTATGTCATTGTTAGACGGCTGATAGCCAGTGAAGAACTCCCTCGAGCTTGTAAGGACATCTCGATAGATGATTTCACACAGCTCTACTTGGATGCGAAAGAAATCTTGCTTGATGTTCTCGTCCTCGATCCGCGACAAGCGTGTGGCCCAGTCTCTGAGATGATCAGGTAGCGTAAGCATCTGGTGGTCCCGTAAGAACGCCCTCATGTGATGGAGGGCGTAGTAGGCATCCTTCTTACTGAAAGGCGGCTTCTTGGCGCAGGGGAACTTTGTTACGTGTTTGAACACGTGCTTTCCGTACCTAGCAATTCGCGTCTCAATGAGGCCTTTAACTTTGACGTAGCCATTGAGAGCATCATCAAGTACACTCTTGATTTGTGTGTAGTCTGTGCTCGACTTACTGTCCGCATCGAAATATGTGGCCGTGGAATGTCTCGAGCATATGGAGATGAGCGTGCAGATATTATCTCTGCGTAGAACACATAATGTTTAAGAACAGTACGATCAAAAACTAAATAAATCATATGTTAAGACGGTGAGGGGATGACTTACTCGGGAAAGTAAGGCAGGAGGATGTTATCCTTCTTCTGGTTCGCCAGAAAGAAGCCTTTGAGGTATTCACCCACGACTTTTCGGTCCCCAGCGCTGGACAAGTGGATGGCACGCATGTAGAAGGGGTCTTCTATCGCGATGTCCGGGGTCTTGTTTCTAATGATCCGCATCGCCATATTGAGTGAGTATAGGCGAACAAAGGTGTAGTGCAGCGGATAAGTGTTTACCAAAGCAAATATGTAGTCATACCGCAGGAAGATCTTCTGCCCAACGGGGTTATCGACAAAGCCCAGACCCGAGGGCACCTTGGCCACATATACCGAGTACCCATTATATTTCTCCCTCAGACGCCGCTCCTCCATATGCTGAACACCGTCAACCAGAGAGCGCATAGGACCGGGTGTAGCATCGTACAATCTTTTAACTAGCATCCACTCACCCGCTACATGCACTCTCCACGCGATATTCTTGGGCACTGGTGGCCCGTCCTGAGCATGGATGGGATTCGGTGCCGGCTGGCTGGCAGACTTGTCGTCCTTCTTCTTTCTTTTCCGTCCCTTCGGCTTCTTAGTTACTTCGACCGCATTCTGCTCAGTGACCACCTGCTTGAGTGTGTTAGGGATGATAACACATTTCAGACTAGTTGTCTCCTGAGTCTCGGTGAAGGCCGTAGCTGGAGGCATCTCCTGAGAACTGAATAGACGCTTGTTGCAATTGGGTTTCCCCGTGGCAGCAGCTGGAGAGGGTTCTTCACCACAGGGAGGCACAAATATGTCGTCATCCATCCCATATGCGTTGATGTAGTCATCAACGGCGGCAAATGTACTGTCCTCATTCGGATCCTGTGCCATATGCATGTCCTGATCAGCTGACGGTGGCACATTTGGGGTGGTCTTGCCATGGCTTGGCGCCGTCATGGTTGGCGGTGCTGTCTGTGGGGTGGTGTCCCTCGTCCCCAAACGAATCTGGCTCTTCGGCCAAAGCATGGGACAACTGAAGCATTGGCTCAGGTTAAGGACCTCATCTTCGTCGGCACCATGGGGTTGAACGGGAGGTACCACGTCATCGCATCCCCTCGGCACCCGAACTAGGTGAACCCTATACACAGAGGGTTCCATGGGCCTATTGTGGAACTGGCGGTTGCTCGGCTGAACGATGTTGGCCTTGGCAACATTGATCAACTCGCCGTTCACAACGTGCAGGAGGATGCATGGGACGTCGTTGGTGCCCTGCGGAAAACATGTAGGGCATTAGGGATGCCCAAGCAAGGCAAGGAGATGGAAGTCATCGACAGAGGATTGGTTACCGTGATGGCGTCCAGCTTGGTTAATGTCGAGGCACCACCGACGGCGGGCGTGCAAGAGATGGAGGGGCTGCTTGTTGCCGCGGTGCCGGGCGGCTTATTCTCCGCAGCGACAGGTGCATTGAGCTGAAGAAATGGCGCCGCCGGAGACACCAATGTTGGCGCCGCCGGAAGCACCAATGTTGGCGCTGCCGGAGGCACCAATGTTGCCGCCGCCGGAGACACCGATGGCGCCACGTTGTGTGAGTTGCTGCCCGTGAAGTCGGGAATCGGGGGATTCCCGGTTGCACCGGCCTTATACCACTCATTCAGCCCCACCAGCAAGGTAGGCATGATGGAGGTGAGCGTCGTGCCCACTTGGTCCTCCATTTACTGTCGTTGCATCCTCTGTTGGTTCTCCACATTATGTTGCACTTGCTGTCGCACTTGCTCTTCGACCAACATCGGGATCTGCACCACTTGTGCCTTGAGTGCTTTAACCCGCGGGTCCTCGGTGTTGGTCTTTTTATCCTTGCAACCAGACTTATAGTACTCCGACCATTTCATGGACAAGCCTTCGCCGGGCACACGACCAGCCAACGTCGGCTTAGTCAACGGATCCTTATTCTTGTAGAGATTCAACGCCCTATTTAAAGGGGTGTCCCAATGGGCACATGGGGAGCTTGTGGACCCCGCGCTGCTTTCATCTTCCTACGGAAGGAGCATGAACCATTAAAAATTTGGATTCATTAATTAGAATGCAACCACAAGGAGCTAATTAAGCGGGTGCATTCCTTACCAGAAGACGCTCAAACTGCTTCACCTCCAGATTGGTGGTGAGCTCCTTTATTACCGGGTCCTCACTGTACCGGGCCCTGAGATAGCGTACGGTTTGCTTATCTTTGAATTTTGAGAAGAGGGGCGGTAGGCCTTGCCTCGCACGCTCCGCATCCTCCTTGTCCCATTTCGGTTGCACCACTGTGTAACCGCTAGAACCAAGTTTGTGGGTGCCTAAGTTCAGTTTCCGCATGTTCTTCCCCCACTGACTAGAATCCGAGGTTGATTCGCTCTCGCACTTGATCTTGTAATCCTGGTAGTCTTTCTCAGTGATCGAAGGATTTGTCTCCTTGATTTTCTCGTAACTGTCACCTTTCAGAATCATTGTCTTCACTCGGTTCCTTCAACTAGCGAGGGCGGTGCTCATCTTCGTGAGGGCAGCATTATGCACTTTATTCCGTCCGAGACGTTTGTCTGAGCAGTCAACCGGAAGCAAGTATCGTTTGTGCAACTTCGTGAAGAGGAGGGAGCGCAAAATCGCTCAGTCAGGATGCCTAAGGTTCTCGGTGTTGATCGAAACTGTGCTCCGGAGGATGCACCCGAGTTGTGACGCGTACCCTTTGACTAAATCAGGGGGCGCCATTGGAATCCCATTGGCGCCCACTTCAGTGAATGCCTGCTTCACGGTGCTGAGCACATTCGGGCGACGCTCCTTCCGTTGCCTCTTTGGTTCGCCGCCTTCTGTGTGTTCGCCGCCATCTGTGCGTTCGCCGCCATCACTGGTGTCGTCCTCGGTAGCACCATCACTGGTGTCATCCTCGGCGACACCATCGGTTCGGTACTCGGGATCCGTGTCATCTTCCTCGGCGGCACCATGTTGTGACTCCATCTCATCGGCCACCAGCCAGAATGGTTTGCTGCCGTCGGCCTCGTCGTTGTCGGCCATGTTCACACTAAATAGGAAAAAATGCATATACTTAGCGAAAAAATTCACGGAAAATTTGGGCATGCCCTTCGCTAAATTATGGACATAGGAGTGCCCCATTTTCGCCGAAACGAAAATGAATCAACATTTCGGCGATAATGGGCAACTCATTTGAAATCCCTACACAAAAAATGGCAGCATAGGCGCACGACAGAAATAACACATCTCATTTGTATTGATACGACCATATACACACCAACAACAAAATGCTAGCAGCAGTAGCAGTAGCAAAATGCACCAGATGGCAACGAGCATCGAGCACCAACAAGGAGAATCACCACCAGCAGAAGCAAGTAAGCAACACGGAGCAACAAGCAGCACCAGCAGCCAGCAGCACCAGCAGCCAGCAGCACCAGCAGCAAGCGGCACCAGCAGCAAGCGGCACCAACAGCCAGCAGCACCAGCAGCTAGCAGCACCAGCAGCACCAAGCCAGCAGCAAGCAGCACCAGAAGCAAGCAGCACTAGCAGCAGCAAGCAATTTAGCAAGCAGCAAATGCATGCAGCAAGCAGCAGCAATGGAGGGCTGCTCACCGGGAAGAAGATGGCGGCGCTCGAGCAGGTCCGGCTCCAAGTCGAGGAAGGGTGTCGATGAGGTCGCAACCACTGGAGCACCTGCACATTGCATTTCACATCAATGCAATACTAGATTAAATTGCTAACTGAAACTATCAATCCCAAAAACAATTAACTGAAACTATTAAATTTCTAACTGAAACTAGATTTTGACGGGAGAAAGCTAACACAAGAAAGTCTTGAGGATGCTGCCACCAACCCTTTCCTAGCATCAGCGTTAACAGTGGACAGATAACCAACATGAATATGCTCCAGGAAACCCTCTCCAGAGTATTGCGGGGCAAGAGGTACTTGCCTGTCTTGGATGATGTCTGGAATGAAGACTGTGATAAATGGCTCAGCTATAGAGCAGCCTTAATTTCAGGAGGGCTTGGAAGCAATATAGTGGTGATTGCAGCACATATCCACAGCTGGTCAATTTTCAAGAGCCATGCATTCAGGGATGGTGATTGCAGCACATATCCACAGTTGGAGTTGATAGGTAGGCAAATTGTGAAGAAGCTGAAGGGGTTGCCTCTTGCATCGAAAGCATTAGGGAGCCTCCTCTTTTGCAAAGCAGATGAAGCTGACTGGAAGGACATACTAAGAAATGACATATGGGAGCTACCAGCAGAAAAGAACAACATATTGTCAGCTCTGCGGCTAAGCTACAACCATTTACCACTACATCTCAAGCAGTGTTTTGCATTTTGTTCTGTATATCCCAAAGATCATAATTTATTTTAAGAAAATTATTTTCAATGCACCAATTTTGATGGACATATGCTCACAGATTGAATTTCTTGAAATGCTAGTACCCTGTCTAGTTATATGCAGTCACAAACCCATAAAAGGGCCATCCCAAAAACCCTAACCAAGCAGTTCAAGAACCAAGTAGTAGCCTTTAAGCAATAATCCACCAAAGGAACCAAGCGAGGCAGGTAGCCTTTCTAGCGATGGCAGATGGCAGCAATCCTCCTAGCAGTTAACACCGAGGAGGAGGAGGAGGGGAATCGGGGGCTATACCTTGGAAGGATACGGCGGCGGTCCTCTACGGCGGAATCAGTGGCGTCGAGAGCTACGCGAGCGGGGCAGCGTCGAGAGTGGCGTTGTAGAGGAGGGGAGCGTCGAGGGCGTGGCGGCGTGCTTCTCCTGCTCCTGCTCCGCGGTGTGGTGTCGAGGACGTGGTGTGCTGCTCCTGCTTTGGGGGCACGGCGAGTGGCAGAGGAGGGGTGGCTTCGGAAGAGGCGCCGGCGGAGAGGGGGGTCGTGAATGGGGAGAGGCGGCCGCCGGTGGGACGAGGAGGAGGGGGATCGAGGTCGAGGCACCACCGGTAGAGGAGGGGAGTGTACGGGTGAGATCTGGTCTGGACGGGGCAGGGGATATTTGGCTAAGTCCCCGACCCCCTTAGCAATGGCGCACCTCTAGGGGTGCGCCACAGTGAGGCTTAGCAATGGCGCACCTCAAGGGGTGCGCCACTGCCACTTTAGGTTTGGGTCAAAAAGCCTCGGCACCTTCTGTTGACAAGAATCGCACCGTACCACAATGGCTAGTGTCCGCTGTTTTGTTTACCCTGGCAGGCCAGGTTCGAACCTGGCGGCCCCAATTTTTTTCCCTTTAAAAAAATTGATTTAACCCTGTAATAAATAGCATAATACACCAAAATAAAAGGCATAAATAATTATAATTATGTAGAATATTTAAAATAATATGGAATCTAGAAAAACTCCAAAAATATAAATTATATGTCTATTTTGATCGGTACAATGTGTAGATTAACAATATAACATCCATTATTCGTACCAAAAAATGATACATAATTGTCTTTTCACAATCTTCTTTCCCTTCTTTCTCGCTGTTGACTAATTTAGCCCTAGAACTCCTTGACTTCTTCTCTTGAACGGACGACCTTTATTAGGTAGGGTGGTCCTGCTTCTTCTTGCTGTGTATGGTGCTTCATTGTTGTCGTCATCTTCCATCTTCGGGTCGCCGTACTGGTCAAAGTCTAGCTCGTTGGCGGCTCCATCCATTCCGATGATGCTCCTTTTGCCTCTCCTCACGAAAACACGGCTGGGCTTTTGCGGGTCGGTAATGAAGAAGCATTTGTCCACTTGGGAAGCTAGTACCCATGGCTCATATTTCGCGGTGATCTTTGCGCCTGCGGTCTTGGATTTGGTTTCGGGTATAACCATGGTGGTGAAATACCGGTCTTATTTTACAACGCTCTTGGCCCACCTGACACGGAACATCGACACATTCTCTCCGGCATAGCTCAACTCCCAGATCTCCTCGATCCTTCCGAAGTATCTGTGCTTGACGTCACCGGTGTACGATTACATCGTTACCCCTGAGTTCTGATAACTGCTCTTCATGTCCTTTTCTTCGGTGTAGAATGTGTAGCCATTGATATCGTACGGCTGAAATGTCATCAGGTTGTGTTCGGCGCCCTGTGACAAGGCGAATATGAGTTTTTCTTCCGCGGAAGAATCCTCATCTACAGGGTACGCCAGCATCTTGTCCTTGAACCACCGCGTGAAGTTTGAGTTGTGCTCTTTGATTATATCTCCATCCATCCTCTATCGGCCCTGGTCATTGTACGTCTTTGCGATAAAGGTTTTGTGCTCTACCACCCAAGGATCGACCACGTCTATGTGTTGTAGCGCGACTAGGTTTGCTCTTTCAAAGTCGGCGATTCGACCCTTGAAGTCGAGATGCATTTCGCGGCTACCCTCACGGTGACCCAATCAAGCGAGCCTCCCGAGGTGCCTGTTTACAGGCAGACCAACGGGGTTCTCGATTTCTAGATAACTCGTGTAGAAGGAGATGCACTCTTCGGCTAGAAAGCCCTTGGCTATGCTTCCATCCGGACGTGCCCTATTGCGAATGTATCCTTTGATAACACCGTTCATCCTTTCGAATGGCATCATGATGTGCAGGAACATCGGCCCTAGTTGGATGATATCCTCCACGATATGTACGAGTAGATGCACCATAACGTCGAAGAATGCGGGCGCGAAGTACATATCAAGCTCTCATAGTATCACCACGATCTCTTCCTGTAGCCTTCTGAGTTGCCTCACGCCAACAGACTTCTGAGAGATGACGTCAAAAAAGTTGCATAGGCCAAAAAGCGTTTCACGGACGTGCGTGTCCATGATCCCACGGATTGTAACCAGAAGTATCTGCGTCATCAGCACGTGATAGTCGTGAGACGTCATCCCGCTGAACCTGCGCCGCTACGTCTAGGTACCTGCTTATCTTCCCTGCGTAACCGTAAGGAAGTTTTACTCCTAGGAGACAGTTGAAAAACTGCTCGATCTCCTTCTGACTTAGAGTGAAGCACGCGGAGGGCAGTAATATTCGATCTTCTTTCCCTTTTTGCCCTTGCGACGACTTTGCGTGTCCTCCACCTGATCATCATCATCATCGTCATCACCATTAGGGCGTCCCGCGTGAAGCTCCTCCCTGATGCCAATTGGTAGCAAGTTGTACCTTGCTTTCGGCCCATCTTTGGTCCTCTCTGGCATGTTGAGCAGGGTACCAAGCAGACTCTCGCACACGTTCTTCGTGATGTGCATGACATAAAGGCTATGAGGCGCACGGAGGATCTTCCAGTACGGCAAGTCCCAGAAAACAGACCTTGTCTTCCATACCTTCAGTAGCAGCTCCGGCGCCTTTCGCTTCTTTCTCGGTCGTGGCACTCTTTCCAATTTTTCAATAGCTCGTCTATTTCCCCGCTGCTCCTCGTACGTGGTCGTCTTCGGGGTTCGTCTTGACCATCGAACAGATCCTTGCGTTTCCTCCATGCGTCATCGTCACGAAGCCACCTTCGATGTCCCATGAACACCATTTTCGAAGACCCTGGATCTCTATCTTGCTGGCGAGACGTTGTGTCATCCATGCACCGACCGCATGCATTGAATCCGTGGACCACCTGCCCCGCAACATATCCGTAACCGAGAAAGTCGTGCACTGTCGTGAGAAGCGCGGCTCTCATAGGGAAATATTCTTCCGCGGCGGCGTCCCACGTATTGGCAGGTGCATCCCATAGCGTGGCTAGCTCCTCTTTCAGCAGCCCCAAATACAGATTGATGTCGTTCCCTAGTTGTTTCAACCCTTCAATTAGCATACTCATTTGAATGTACTTCCTCTTCATGCACAGCCAGGGGGGAGGTTGTACATCCACACAAATACGGGCCAGGTGCTATGCGTGCTGCTCCGGCTGCCAAACGGATTGACTCCATCGGTGCTCGCGCCCAGCCTGATGTTCCTAGGATCGTCCCCAAATTCTGGGTATTCGAGGTTCAATGCATTCCACTGGCTAGCATCCGAAGGGTGTCTCAACATCTTGTCCTTTTTCTTTATCTCCAAATCATTTGCGTCATCTTCTCACTTCTTCATCTCCGCATGCCAGCGCATTAGCTTTGCTTGCTTAGGGTCCGCAAAATACCACTGCAGACGAGGAGTGATCAGAAAGTATCACACCACCTTCCGAGGAGCTTTCTTCCCCTTCTTGTATCGACTGACACCACACTTCGGACATATGGTAGACCCCGCGTGCTCGTTCCGATAAATGATGCAATCGTTCAAGCACACATGGTACTTCACGTGCGGTAAATCCAGAGGACACACGATTTTCTTCGCCTCCTTGATACTAGTCGAACACGTGTTACCTTTGGGAAGACATTTGTGCCAGAATGACATGTTGTCATTGAAGGATGTGTCGGTCATTTTGTGCTTTACCTTCATCTCCAGAGCCATGATCGTTACTTTCAGGCGGGTATCCTCGGGCCTACATCCTTCATACAATGGAGTAACCCACTAGTGGAAAACAGGGCTTTCGTGCAAGCCTTTTGTCGCGGGCGCGTCTGGAGCCGCGACAAATGGCCTGGCCACGTCGCCCCGAAACATTTTGGAGCGCTCCGGGCCTTTTGTCGCGGCCTTTTGTCGCGGGCCGTACCACGACCCGCGACAAAAGGGGTCTGAGGCTGGCCGTGGCCTGCTGGCACCCCTTTTGTCGCGGGTCGTGGTACGGCCCGCGACAAAATGTCCAGGCCTATATATACACACAGCCAGCCCCCCCACCTCCCTACATTTTTTTTCCTTGGTGGTGAAAGGTGGAGGTTTATGCTAGCTCTTTTTTTTCATGTGCACAAGAGGTGTTTGATGAAATGTTTGTGAGGATACCACTTGATTTTATTTGATAAGATTTCTCCTCTTTTTGATCCTAAAAGGTTAGCAACTATTTTCTCGTATACATAGTCCGTACAATACTAATTTTAGCAAGGTGATTGCATCTGATACATAATTGTACTTATGATGCAGATGAGTCATCCATGGATGTACGGTAACCGATGTGATCCTGCTTTCAGAGAGGGCGTGAAATCTTTCCTGCTTGTGGCCGAGGCCAACAAGTCGAAGCAAGGTTTTATGTGCTGTCCATGTCTGAAATGTAAGAATGAGAAGGATTACTCTTGGTCAAGAGACATTAAGAGCCACCTGCTTCGGTTCGGATTCATGTCCAGCTATAATGTTTGGACCAAGCACGGAGAAGAAGGGGTTATGATGGAAGACGACGATGAAGAAGAAGATAACGATGACCAGTACCGATCTATGTTCTCTGAATACGATGATACCACAATGGAAGACAATGAAGAAGAAGGAGGTGAAGAACGGGCACCAGATGATCCTGGTGATGATAATCTTCGTCGGGCCATTTCTGATGCAAGGAGAGACTGTGGCACAGATAAGGAGAGGTTGCAGTTCGACAAGATGTTAGAGGACCACCAAAAATTGTTGTACCCAGGTTGTGAAGATGGGCAGAGAAAGCTGGGTAGCGTATTGGAATTGCTGAAATGGAAGGCAGAGGCCGGTGTGACTGACTCGGGATTTGAAAAATTGCTGATAATATTAAAGAAGATGCTTCCAAGAAAGAACGAATTGCCCGCCAGTACGTATGAAGCAAAGAAGCTTCTCTGCCCTCTAGGATTAGATGTGCAGAAGATACATGCATGCATTAATGATTGTATCCTCTACCGCGGTGAGAAGTACGAGAATTTGAATAAATGCCCGATATGCGGTGCATTGCGGTATAAGACCAGAAGAGATGACCATGGTGATGTTGAGGGCGAGCCACCCAGGAAGAGGGTTCCTGCGAAGGTGATGTGGTATGCTCCCATAATACCACGGTTGAAACGTTTGTTCAGAAACAAAGAGCATGCCAAGTGGTTGCGATGGCACATGGAAGAACGTAAGAAAGACGCGATGTTGAGGCACCCCGCTGATGGTCGGCAGTAGAGAAACATCGGGAGAGAGTTCCCGGATTTTGCAGGTGAGGCAACGAACTTATGGTTTGGTCTAAGTAAAGATGGCATGAAGCCTTTTGGGGAGCAGAGCTGCAGCCACAGCACCTGGCCCGTGACTCTATGTATCTACAACCTTCCTCCTTGGGTGTGCATGAAGCGGAAGTTCATTATGATGCCAGTGCTTATCCAAGGCCCAAAGCAGCCCAGCAACGACATTGATGTGTACCTAAGGCCATTAGTTGATGAACTTTTGGAGTTGTGGGCCAAACTAGTTGTACGTGTGTGGGATGAGCACACCGAGCAAGAATTTGACCTACGAGCATTGCTATTTGTAACCATCAATGATTGGCATGCTCTTAGTAACATTTCAGGACAGACGAACAAAGGATACAATGCATGCACACACTGTTTAGATGAGACTGAAAGTAAATATTTGGCAAAAAGTAGGAAAAATGTGTACCCGTACAATCGCCGTTTTCTTCCGCGCAGACATGCCTTAAGGAAAAAGGCAAGCATTTCAATGGCGAGGCAGAACACCGTCAGCCTGTCCCCGTAGTGGTGCTGATGTATTTGACATGGTCAAGTATTTAAATTTTATATTTGGAAAGTGTTCATGCAGTCGTCCTGTTAGAAAGACGGCCGACGGACACGCGCCCATGTGGAAGAAGAAATCTATTTTTTGGGAGCTAGAATATTGGAAAGTCCTAGAAGTACGCTCTGCAATCGACGTGATGCACCTGACCAAGAATCTTTGTGTGAATATTCTAGGTTTCCTGGGCGTGTATGGGAAGACAAAAGATACAACAGAAGCACGGGAGGACCAGGAACATCATAAAGGACGAGACGGCAATCATCCAGGGAAGTTTGAAGGGCCTGCCAGCTACGCTCTTACCAAACAAGAGAAGGAAATCTTTTTTGAAGCCCTATTCAGTATCAAGGTTCCGCCTGGTTTCTCGTCGAATATAAAGGGAATAGTAAATATGAAGGAGAAAAAATTCCAGAACCTAAAGTCCCATGACTGCCACGTGCTTATGACACAATTGCTTCCGATTGCATTGAGGAGAATTCTACCAGAAAATGTTCGACTAGCCATTTTGAAGATATGTGCATTCCTCAACGCAATTTCTCAGAAGGTAATGGATCCAGAAACATTGTCAGGGTTACAGGTTGATGTGGTCGAATGTCTTGTCAGCTTCGAGTTGTTGTTCCCACCATCCTTCTTCAATATTATGACGCACCTCCTCGTTCACCTAGTTGAAGAGATTAGAATTCTCGGTCCTGTATTTCTACACAATATGTTCCCCTTCGAGAGGTTCATGGGAGTCTTAAAGAAATATGTTCATAACCGCGCTAGGCCAGAAGGAAGTATCTCAAAGGGCTACGGAACTGAGGAGGTCATTGAGTTTTGTGTTGACTTTCTTCCTGACCTTAAGCCGATTGGTGTTCCTGAATCTCGGTATGAGGGGAGGCTGACTGGAAAAGGCACACTAGGAAGGAAAGCAACGGTGTCCAGGGACAAGCTTTCTTTCAATCAAGCACACTACACAGTTCTATACAATTCCAGCTTGGTGGCTCCGTACATCGAGAAACACAAGAATGTTGTACGAGAAATAAACCCGGGCCAGCCCGAGTCCTTGATTACACGTCAACACATGAATAATCTAGTGAAGATACCAACTCCGTGATACTCACTTCATCCAGTGAAGTTTGTATACCTATCTAGATTCTACGGACTAGCAAAACTCTCGGTTGTATCTTGTATACACCTTTAATACACACTTATGTTAAGGAATGTATTTCTGCCATCCTATCAACATATCTCATAAAAGAAGTATGTAGAGATTACTAGAATAATCCGCATAGACTATAAGCATCGCTACGGAAGATCTAATCTTATCGCAGTCAACTCTTTAAACTTTGTCGTAAACAACCTTTCGACAAGTCGAGCTTCTTCAAGGATATTACATCCATGTCCATTAATTTTATAGATCCATTTACTTTCAAAAAGTATTTATTCCTTCAGAAGGTTTACCAAGCTCCAAGCTTGATTATAGATACTATCTTGGATTTCATGGCACTTAGCCATTTAACAGAGTCAGGGCCCATCATAGCTTCTTTGTATGCAGTTGGTTTATCATTGATCAAAATCAATCCTTTGTCCTCAAATCATTTATTTGATCACAAAGTAAACCATACATACAAGGTTCAATAGGTACTTCGATCTCCATGGCTATAACACTTTGTAGACATGGGAGCCATGAGCGTCGTGGTCGCTTCCGGAACCATTTCCGACGCTGCGCTACTCTACTCATTATGCTCTGGTTCATCAACCTTATCGAGTTCCATTGTACTCCCACTCAAATATTTCGCGAGAAATAACTTCTTGGAAATAAGCCACAAACATTGACAAACACTTTTGTCTTTGACTTCATAGTGGAAAGAATTCCCAATTAGGTCTCTGGGATAACCAACAAAGCCATTCATCCGATTTTGGTTGTAAACTCATTTACCTCTGCTATGCATACCCAAATTTAAGAAAAAGACTGTTAGGGTTCATACCCATGCCATAACTCGTATGGTGTCATTTAAACGGATTATGATGGCGCTCTATTTAGTGTAAAAGCGTTAGTCTCTAAAGCATAATCCACAAAACTATAATGGCATTATTTTATTAATCTCACCTTTGATCCAACAAGGTTTGGATACATCTCTCGAACACCCCATCCTAACTATGGTGTTCCGAGAAGCGTGAGTTGTGGAACAATTTCACAACTCTCTTAGATGTTCGCTCAAATTCGTAATTCAAATATTTCTACTATGATCCAATCATAGATATTTGACTTTCTTGTTACGATGATCTCTACTTCGTGTTGAACTTCTTTGAACCTATTCAGGAACCGATCCTTCCTGATAAGGTTGAAGCTCTGGCTGATGATTCCATCGTATTCCCTCCAGGAACCGATCCTTCCGATTGCCACGCTACTCCGAAGGCCTATGCCACGAAGGTTTTCCATAAACTTACAGAGGCGGAGAAGTGGGAGCTCGAGTAGGACTTGCTGAACACGATGCTCAACAATGCATGGAGCAAAGCTGATACTCAATCTTATGATATCAAGCAGCACAAGAAGAAAACCTGCGAGATTCTCAATGAACTCCTCATCAAGCGCAAGGTAAGCTATTCCCAGTAGCCCCCAAGTATTAAGGCGGAAATAAACTTGTTTGCACCTTGATACTTGTAATAGCCAAAACTGAAGAATTTTTCTTAAAGTGTCGCAGTAGCCCCCAAGCGTCATGTCGGAAAATTTTCCAGCAATGATACTTCGAAAAGTTGTACGCTTTCATAATTATTCATCGGAATTTTATCTTTTGTTGATGCTTTAGGAACAACAAGCTCTGCACTATGAGCTGCCACTACTAGGAAGCAGGTAATGAGTGGCGCACCACTATTGACCATCAGTGGCGCACCTTGGTGCGCCACTGCTAACACGCCATTGCTAACAGTTAGCAGTGGCGCACTAGTGGTGCGCCATTGGTAGTCCAGGTACTAGTGCGCCATTGCTAGCCACCGGGGTGCGCCATTGCTAGCCCATAGAGGTGCGCCATTGCGAGCCCATAGGGGTGCGCCATTGGTAGTTTGGAGAGGTGCGCCATTGGTACGTAGAGTGGTGCGCCACTGCCAGCCTTTAGGAGTGCAGCATAGTGGTGCGCCACTTCTGTATTTTAGGGTGCACCACTGAGAGGTGCGCCACTAAAGGGGTAGGACGTGCGCCACTGCTAATAATTCGACTATTTAAGTTTTATTTCAATTACTGGTATTTATACAGGTTACACAATACAACATAATACATAGACAATGCAGCACATTATATCATCATAGTTCTTCACATTAGCCTCCGAATTCAAAGTATTGATTCAAATATTACACAAGTTAGGATCTCGAGATCGAGTAGCTAGCATAGTTGTCGTCACGAGGTTACAAGTTCGATGAGCTAAACTACCATCACATAGAAGAGAGCTACAGTCACTACGAGCATCATCGCGATGAAAGTGGTTGTCATCCGGTTCCTCCTCCGCTCCCTCCTCTCTCCCGCTAGATAGCACACGTATCTGTCTTCGGCCTCCACTCTAGTGGTGTACCCTTTGTAACTGTTACCGCTACAACGGTGAACCTATCTCCGACACTCCTCCCAGTCGTTGTAAACTCTGGGAACCTTGCCCTTGTACACGACATACAATGGCATTTCTGTATATATGCACAAGCCAATGAAACATTAGTATTAGTATCAAATTTTAGGGACACACACAAAACAAAACACACTATAACATTCTAGGGATGGAAGAAAGACCAAAGTAAACGAAGAATGCCACTCAAATACAAGCCAAGTAGTATCAACTAAATAGCATGCCTCATACTTTGTTGGTCGAAACAAATATTAACATTTAGGGACGGTGTAAGCGAGGACAGGTAGGATGCACAAGAGATTGATATTTATGTCATCACACCAGGCTCGCTTGCACCACCCCCAAGTGTACGGGTGACCAAACATTCTAATCATCGGCGCTAAAATGGAAGAAAGACCAAAGTAAATGAAGAATGCCTCATACTTTGTTGGTCGAAACAAATATTAACATTCAGGGACGGGGTAAGTGAAACCAAGTAGGATGCACAAGAGATTGATATTTGTGCGATCACACTAGGTTCACTTGCACCGCCCCCGAGTGTAGTGACCAAACATTCTAATCATTGGCACTAAAATGGAAGAAAGACCAAAGTAAACGAAGAATGACAACTCAAATACGAGCCAAGTAGTATCAACTAAATATCATGCCTCATACTTTGTTGGTCGAAACAAATATTAACATTTAGGGACGGCGTAAGCGAGGCCAGGTAGGATGCACAAGGGATTGATATTTGTGTCATCACACCAGGCTCGCTTGGACCACCCCCAAGTGTACGGGTGACCAAACATTCTAATCATCAGCGCTAAAATGGAAGAAAGACCAAAGTAAATGAAGAATGCCTCATACTTTGTTGGTCGAAACAAATATTAACATTCAGGGATGGGGTAAGTGAAACCAAGTAGGATGCACAAGCAATTGATATTTGTGCCATCACACTATGTTCACTTGCACTGCCCCCGAGTGTAGTGACCAAACATTCTAATCATCGGCACTAAAATGGAAGAAAGACCAAAGTAAACGAATAATGCCAACTCAAATACGAGCCAAGTAGGATCAACTAAATGGCATGCCTCATACTTTGTTGGTCAAAACAAATATTAACATTCCGGGGCGGTGTTAGTGAGACCAGGTAGGATGCACAAGAGATTGATATTTGTGCATCACACCAGGCTCACTAGCGCCTCCCCGGAGTGTAGTGACCAAACATTCTAATCATCATCCAATGTAATTGATTAAGAAGTTCCAACTCAAATACGAGCCAAGTAGGATCAACTAAATGACATGCCTCATACATTGTTGATCAAAACAAATATTCACATTCCGTGACGGTGTTAGCGAGGCCAGGTCGGATGCACAAGAGATTGATATTTGTGTCATCACACCAGGCTCGCTAGCACCGCCCCGGAGTGTAGTGACCAAACATTCTAATCATCGGCACTAAAATGGAAGAAAGACCAAAGTAAGCGAAGAATCTCAACTCAAATACGAGCCAAGTAGTATCAACTAAATAGAAAGCCTCATACTTTTGTTGGTCGCAACAAATATTAACATTCAAGGATGGGGTAAGTGAAGCCAAGTAGGATGCACAAGAGATTGATATTTGTGCCATCACACTAGGCTCACTTGCCCCACCCCAGAGTGTACGGGTGACCAAACATTCTAATCATTGGAAAGTGCAAATAAAATTAAAGCCCAAATCAAATGCGCAAAACGACTGTCGAAACTAAAGAGCCATATATATAAGTTCACAAACATAGCACAACTAGTAATTAACATCATCGATTACATATAAGTTGAATGACCGTCGAAACTAATTAAAGAGACATGCAAGCAAAGTACTGGATAAAGTTTACAACACAAGCTCATCGATAGTCGATAGTTAAAAACTACATAGCTAGGCAAGCATCAAGACTTTCTTCTCGGCTCAAGGGGCGGAGCGTGGATAAAACCGCCGCCTTTCGCCAGGGTCATCCATGAGCGATAGTCGTCACCCTGCATCTGTAGCATTGTGTCTATGTCATTGTTAGACGGCTGATAGCCAGTGAAGAACTCCCTCGAGCTTGTAAGGACATCTCGATAGATGATTTCACACAGCTCTACTTGGATGCGAAAGAAATCTTGCTTGATGTTCTCGTCCTCGATCCGCGACAAGCGTGTGGCCCAGTCTCTGAGATGATCAGGTAGCGTAAGCATCTGGTGGTCCCGTAAGAACGCCCTCATGTGATGGAGGGCGTAGTAGGCATCCTTCTTACTGAAAGGCGGCTTCTTGGCGCAGGGGAACTTTGTTACGTGTTTGAACACGTGCTTTCCGTACCTAGCAATTCGCGTCTCAATGAGGCCTTTAACTTTGACGTAGCCATTGAGAGCATCATCAAGTACACTCTTGATTTGTGTGTAGTCTGTGCTCGACTTACTGTCCGCATCGAAATATGTGGTCGTGGAATGTCTCGAGCATATGGAGATGAGCGTGCAGATATTATCTCTGCGTAGAACACATAATGTTTAAGAACAGTACGATCAAAAACTAAATAAATCATATGTTAAGACGGTGAGGGGATGACTTACTCGGGAAAGTAAGGCAGGAGGATGTTATCCTTCTTCTGGTTCGCCAGAAAGAAGCCTTTGAGGTATTCACCCACGACTTTTCGGTCCCCAGCGCTGGACAAGTGGATGGCACGCATGTAGAAGGGGTCTTCTATCGCGATGTCCGGGGTCTTGTTTCTAATGATCCGCATCGCCATATTGAGTGAGTATAGGCGAACAAAGGTGTAGTGCAGCGGATAAGTGTTTACCAAAGCAAATATGTAGTCATACCGCAGGAAGATCTTCTGCCCAACGGGGTTATCGACAAAGCCCAGACCCGAGGGCACCTTGGCCACATATACCGAGTACCCATTATATTTCTCCCTCAGACGCCGCTCCTCCATATGCTGAACACCGTCAACCAGAGAGCGCATAGGACCGGGTGTAGCATCGTACAATCTTTTAACTAGCATCCACTCACCCGCTACATGCACTCTCCACGCGATATTCTTGGGCACTGGTGGCCCGTCCTGAGCATGGATGGGATTCGGTGCCGGCTGGCTGGCAGACTTGTCGTCCTTCTTCTTTCTTTTCCGTCCCTTCGGCTTCTTAGTTACTTCGACCGCATTCTGCTCAGTGACCACCTGCTTGAGTGTGTTAGGGATGATAACACATTTCAGACTAGTTGTCTCCTGAGTCTCGGTGAAGGCCGTAGCTGGAGGCATCTCCTGAGAACTGAATAGACGCTTGTTGCAATTGGGTTTCCCCGTGGCAGCAGCTGGAGAGGGTTCTTCACCACAGGGAGGCACAAATATGTCGTCATCCATCCCATATGCGTTGATGTAGTCATCAAGGGCGGCAAATGTACTGTCCTCATTCGGATCCTGTGCCATATGCATGTCCTGATCAGCTGACGGTGGCACAGTTGGGGTGGTCTTGCCATGGCTTGGCGCCGTCATGGTTGGCGGTGCTGTCTGTGGGGTGGTGTCCCTCGTCCCCAAACGAATCTGGCTCTTCGGCCAAAGCATGGGACAACTGAAGCATTGGCTGAGGTTAAGGACCTCATCTTCGTCGGCACCATGGGGTTGAACGGGAGGTACCACGTCATCGCATCCCCTCGGCACCCGAACTAGGTGAACCCTATACATAGAGGGTTCCATGGGCCTATTGTGGAACTGGCGGTTGCTCGGCTGAACGATGTTGGCCTTGGCAACATTGATCAACTCGCCGTTCACAACGTGCAGGAGGATGCATGGGACGTCGTCGGTGCCCTGCGGAAAACATGTAGGGCATTAGGGATGCCCAAGCAAGGCAAGGAGATGGAAGTCATCGACAGAGGATTGGTTACCGTGATGGCGTCCAGCTTGGTTAATGTCGAGGCACCACCGACGGCGGGCGTGCAAGAGATGGAGGGGCTGCTTGTTGCCGCGGTGCCGGGCGGCTTATTCTCCGCAGCGACAGGTGCATTGAGCTGAAGAAATGGCGCCGCCGGAGACACCAATGTTGGCGCCGCCGGAAGCACCAATGTTGGCGCTGCCGGAGGCACCAATGTTGCCGCCGCCGGAGACACCGATGGCGCCACGTTGTGTGAGTTGCTGCCCGTGAAGTCGGGAATCGGGGGATTCCCGGTTGCACCGGCCTTATACCACTCATTCAGCCCCACCAGCAAGGTAGGCATGATGGAGGTGAGCTTCGTGCCCACTTGGTCCTCCATTTGCTGTCGTTGCATCCTCTGTTGGTTCTCCACATTATGTTGCACTTGCTGTCGCACTTGCTCTTCGACCAACATCGGGATCTGCACCACTTGTGCCTTGAGTGCTTTAACCCGCGGGTCCTCGGTGTTGGTCTTTTTATCCTTGCAACCAGACTTATAGTACTCCGACCATTTCATGGACAAGCCTTCGCCGGGCACACGACCAGCCAACGTCGGCTTAGTCAACGGATCCTTATTCTTGTAGAGATTCAACGCCCTATTTAAAGGGGTGTCCCAATGGGCACATGGGGAGCTCGTGGACCCCGCGCTGCTTTCATCTTCCTACGGAAGGAGCATGAACCATTAAAAATTTGGATTCATTAATTAGAATGCAACCACAAGGAGCTAATTAAGCGGGTGCATTCCTTACCAGAAGACGCTCAAACTGCTTCACCTCCAGATTGGTGGTGAGCTCCTTTATTACCGGGTCCTCACTGTACCGGGCCCTGAGATAGCGTACGGTTTGCTTATCTTTGAATTTTGAGAAGAGGGGCGGTAGGCCTTGCCTCGCACGCTCCGCATCCTCCTTGTCCCATTTCGGTTGCACCACTGTGTAACCGCTAGAACCAAGTTTGTGGGTGCCTAAGTTCAGTTTCCGCATGTTCTTCCCCCACTGACTAGAATCCGAGGTTGATTCGCTCTCGCACTTGATCTTGTAATCCTGGTAGTCTTTCTCGGTGATCGAAGGATTTGTCTCCTTGATTTTCTCGTAACTGTCACCTTTCAGAATCATTGTCTTCACTCGGTTCCTTCAACTAGCGAGGGCGGTGCTCATCTTCGTGAGGGCAGCATTATGCACTTTATTCCGTCCGAGACGTTTGTCTGAGCAGTCAACCGGAAGCAAGTATCGTTTGTGCAACTTCGTGAAGAGGAGGGAGCGCAAAATCGCTCAGTCAGGATGCCTAAGGTTCTCGGTGTTGATCGAAACTGTGCTCCGGAGGATGCACCCGAGTTGTGACGCGTACCCTTTGACTAAATCAGGGGGCGCCATTGGAATCCCATTGGCGCCCACTTCAGTGAATGCCTGCTTCACGGTGCTGAGCACATTCGGGCGACGCTCCTTCCGTTGCCTCTTTCGTTCGCCGCCTTCTGTGTGTTCGCCGCCATCTGTGCGTTCGCCGCCATCACTGGTGTCGTCCTCGGTAGCACCATCACTGGTGTCATCCTCGGCGACACCATCGGTTCGGTACTCGGGATCCGTGTCATCTTCCTCGGCGACACCATGTTGTGACTCCATCTCATCGGCCACCAGCCAGAATGGTTTGCTGCCGTCGGCCTCGTCGTTGTCGGCCATGTTCACACTAAATAGGAAAAAATGCATATACTTAGCGAAAAAATTCACGGAAAATTTGGGCATGCCCTTCGCTAAATTATGGACATAGGAGTGCCCCATTTTCGCCGAAACGAAAATGAATCAACATTTCGGCGATAATGGGCAACTCATTTGAAATCCCTACACAAAAAATGGCAGCATAGGCGCACGACAGAAATAACACATCTCATTTGTATTGATACGACCATATACACACCAACAACAAAATGCTAGCAGCAGTAGCAGTAGCAAAATGCACCAGATGGCAACGAGCATCGAGCACCAACAAGGAGAATCACCACCAGCAGAAGCAAGTAAGCAACACGGAGCAACAAGCAGCACCAGCAGCCAGCAGCACCAGCAGCAAGCGGCACCAGCAGCAAGCGGCACCAACAGCCAGCAGCACCAGCAGCTAGCAGCACCAGCAGCACCAAGCCAGCAGCAAGCAGCACCAGAAGCAAGCAGCACTAGCAGCAGCAAGCAATTTAGCAAGCAGCAAATGCATGCAGCAAGCAGCAGCAATGGAGGGCTGCTCACCGGGAAGAAGATGGCGGCGCTCGAGCAGGTCCGGCTCCAAGTCGAGGAAGGGTGTCGATGAGGTCGCAACCACTGGAGCACCTGCACATTGCATTTCACATCAATGCAATACTAGATTAAATTGCTAACTGAAACTATCAATCCCAAAAACAATTAACTGAAACTATTAAATTTCTAACTGAAACTAGATTTTGACGGGAGAAAGCTAACACAAGAAAGTCTTGAGGATGCTGCCACCAACCCTTTCCAAGAATCAGCGTTAACAGTGGACAGATAACCAACATGAATATGCTCCAGGAAACCCTCTCCAGAGTATTGCGGGGCAAGAGGTACTTGCTTGTCTTGGATGATGTCTGGAATGAAGACTGTGATAAATGGCTCAGCTATAGAGCAGCCTTAATTTCAGGAGGGCTTGGAAGCAATATAGTGGTGATTGCAGCACATATCCACAGCTGGTCAATTTTCAAGAGCCATGCATTCAGGGATGGTGATTGCAGCACATATCCACAGTTGGAGTTGATAGGTAGGAAAATTGTGAAGAAGCTGAAGGGGTTGCCTCTTGCATCGAAAGCATTAGGGAGCCTCCTCTTTTGCAAAGCAGATGAAGCTGACTGGAAGGACATACTAAGAAATGACATATGGGAGCTACCAGCAGAAAAGAACAACATATTGTCAGCTCTGCGGCTAAGCTACAACCATTTACCACTACATCTCAAGCAGTGTTTTGCATTTTGTTCTGTATATCCCAAATGTCATAATTTATTTTAAGAAAATTATTTTCAATGCACCAATTTTGATGGACATATGCTCACAGATTGAATTTCTTGAAATGCTAGTACCCTGTCTAGTTATATGCAGTCACAAACCCATAAAAGGGCCATCCCAAAAACCCTAACCAAGCAGTTCAAGAACCAAGTAGTAGCCTTTAAGCAATAATCCACCAAAGGAACCAAGCAGTAGCAGTAGCCTTTCTAGCAGTAGCAGTAGCAGCAATCCTCCTAGCAGTTAACACCGAGGAGGAGGAGGAGGGGAATCGGGGGCTATACCTTGGAAGGATACGGCGGCGGTCCTCTACGGCGGAATCAGTGGCGTCGAGAGCTACGCGAGCGGGGCAGCGTCGAGAGTGGCGTTGTAGAGGAGGGGAGCGTCGAGGGCGTGGCGGCGTGCTTCTCCTGCTCCTGCTCCGCGGTGTGGTGTCGAGGACGTGGTGTGCTGCTCCTGCTTTGGGGGCACGGCGAGTGGCAGAGGAGGGGTGGCTTCGGAAGAGGCGCCGGCGGAGAGGGGGGTCGTGAATGGGGAGAGGCGGCCGCCGGTGGGACGAGGAGGAGGGGGATCGAGGTCGAGGCACCACCGGTAGAGGAGGGGAGTGTACGGGTGAGATCTGGTCTGGACGGGGCAGGGGATATTTGGCTAAGTCCCCGACCCCCTTATCAATGGCGCACCTCTAGGGGTGCGCCACAGTGAGGCTTAGCAATGGCGCACCTCAAGGGGTGCGCCACTGCCACTTTAGGTTTGGGTCAAAAAGCCTCGGCACCTTCTGTTGACAAGAATCGCACCGTACCACAATGGCTAGTGTCCGCTGTTTTGTTTACCCTGGCAGGCCAGGTTCGAACCTGGCGGCCCCAATTTTTTTCCCTTTAAAAAAATTGATTTAACCCTGTAATAAATAGCATAATACACCAAAATAAAAGGCATAAATAATTATAATTATGTAGAATATTTAAAATAATATGGAATCTAGAAAAACTCCAAAAATATAAATTATATGTCTATTTTGATCGGTACAATGTGTAGATTAACAATATAACATCCATTATTCGTACCAAAAAATGATACATAATTATCTTTTCACAATCTTCTTTCCCTTCTTTCTCGCTGTTGACTAATTTAGCCCTAGAACTCCTTGACTTCTTCTCTTGAACGGACGACCTTTATTAGGTAGGGTGGTCCTGCTTCTTCTTGCTGTGTATGGTGCTTCATTGTTGTCGTCATCTTCCATCTTCGGGTCGCCGTACTGGTCAAAGTCTAGCTCGTTGGCGGCTCCATCCATTCCGATGATGCTCCTTTTGCCTCTCCTCACGAAAACACGGCTGGGCTTTTGCGGGTCGGTAATGAAGAAGCATTTGTCCACTTGGGAAGCTAGTACCCATGGCTCATATTTCGCGGTGATCTTTGCGCCTGCGGTCTTGGATTTGGTTTCGGGTATAACCATGGTGGTGAAATACCGGTCTTATTTTACAACGCTCTTGGCCCACCTGACACGGAACATCGACACATTCTCTCCGGCATAGCTCAGCTCCCAGATCTCCTCGATCCTTCCGAAGTATCTGTGCTTGACGTCACCGGTGTACGATTACATCGTTACCCCTGAGTTCTGATAACTGCTCTTCATGTCCTTTTCTTCGGTGTAGAATGTGTAGCCATTGATATCGTACGGCTGAAATGTCATCAGGTTGTGTTCGGCGCCCTGTGACAAGGCGAATATGAGTTTTTCTTCCGCGGAAGAATCCTCATCTACAGGGTACGCCAGCATCTTGTCCTTGAACCACCGCGTGAAGTTTGAGTTGTGCTCTTTGATTATATCTCCATCCATCCTCTGTCGGCCCTGGTCATTGTACGTCTTTGCGATAAAGGTTTTGTGCTCTACCACCCAAGGATCGACCACGTCTATGTGTTGTAGCGCGACTAGGTTTGCTCTTTCAAAGTCGGCGATTCGACCCTTGAAGTCGAGATGCATTTCGCGGCTACCCTCGCGGTGACCCAATCAAGCGAGCCTCCCGAGGTGCCTGTTTACAGGCAGACCAACGGGGTTCTCGATTTCTAGATAACTCATGTAGAAGGAGATGCACTCTTCGGTCAGAAAGCCCTTGGCTATGCTTCCATCCGGACGTGCCCTATTGCGAATGTATCCTTTGATAACACCGTTCATCCTTTCGAATGGCATCATGATGTGCAGGAACATCGGCCCTAGTTGGATGATATCCTCCACGATATGTACGAGTAGATGCACCATAACGTCGAAGAATGCGGGCGCGAAGTACATATCAAGCTCTCATAGTATCACCACGATCTCTTCCTGTAGCCTTCTGAGTTGCCTCACGCCAACAGACTTCTGAGAGATGACGTCAAAAAAGTTGCATAGGCCAAAAAGCGTTTCACGGACGTGCGTGTCCATGATCCCACGGATTGTAACCAGAAGTATCTGCGTCATCAGCACGTGATAGTCGTGAGACGTCATCCCGCTGAACCTCTGCTTCGCTACGTCTAGGTACCTGCTTATCTTCCCTGCGTAACCGTAAGGAAGTTTTACTCCTAGGAGACAGTTGAAAAACTGCTCGATCTCCTTCTGACTTAGAGTGAAGCACGCGGAGGGCAGTAATATTCGATCTTCTTTCCCTTTTTGCCCTTGCGACGACTTTGCGTGTCCTCCACCTGATCATCATCATCATCGTCATCACCATTAGGGCGTCCCGCGTGAAGCTCCTCCCTGATGCCAATTGGTAGCAAGTTGTACCTTGCTTTCGGCCCATCTTTGGTCCTCTCTGGCATGTTGAGCAGGGTACCAAGCAGACTCTCGCACACGTTCTTCGTGATGTGCATGACATAAAGGCTATGAGGCGCACGGAGGATCTTCCAGTACGGCAAGTCCCAGAAAACAGACCTTGTCTTCCATACCTTCAGTAGCAGCTCCGGCGCCTTTCGCTTCTTTCTCGGTCGTGGCACTCTTTCCAATTTTTCAATAGCTCGTCTATTTCCCCGCTGCTCCTCGTACGTGGTCGTCTTCGGGGTTCGTCTTGACCATCGAACAGATCCTTGCGTTTCCTCCATGCGTCATCGTCACGAAGCCACCTTCGATGTCCCATGAACACCATTTTCGAAGACCCTGGATCTCTATCTTGCTGGCGAGACGTTGTGTCATCCATGCACCGACCGCATGCATTGAATCCGTGGACCACCTGCCCCGCGACATATCCGTAACCGAGAAAGTCGTGCACTGTCGTGAGAAGCGCGGCTCTCATAGGGAAATATTCTTCCGCGGCGGCGTCCCACGTATTGGCAGGTGCATCCCATAGCGTGGCTAGCTCCTCTTTCAGCAGCCCCAAATACAGATTGATGTCGTTCCCTAGTTGTTTCAACCCTTCAATTAGCATACTCATTTGAATGTACTTCCTCTTCATGCACAGCCAGGGGGGAGGTTGTACATCCACACAAATACGGGCCAGGTGCTATGCGTGCTGCTCCGGCTGCCAAACGGATTGACTCCATCGGTGCTCGCGCCCAGCCTGATGTTCCTAGGATCGTCCCCAAATTCTGGGTATTCGAGGTTCAATGCATTCCACTGGCTAGCATCCGAAGGGTGTCTCAACATCTTGTCCTTTTTCTTTATCTCCAAATCATTTGCGTCATCTTCTCACTTCTTCATCTCCGCATGCCAGCGCATTAGCTTTGCTTGCTTAGGGTCCGCAAAATACCACTGCAGACGAGGAGTGATCAGAAAGTATCACACCACCTTCCGAGGAGCTTTCTTCCCCTTCTTGTATCGACTGACACCACACTTCGGACATATGGTAGACCCCGCGTGCTCGTTCCGATAAATGATGCAATCGTTCAAGCACACATGGTACTTCACGTGCGGTAAATCCAGAGGACACACGATTTTCTTCGCCTCCTTGATACTAGTCGAACACGTGTTACCTTTGGGAAGACATTTGTGCCAGAATGACATGTTGTCATTGAAGGATGTGTCGGTCATTTTGTGCTTTACCTTCATCTCCAGAGCCATGATCGTTACTTTCAGGCGGGTATCCTCGGGCCTACATCCTTCATACAATGGAGTAACCCACTAGTGGAAAACAGGGCTTTCGTGCAAGCCTTTTGTCGCGGGCGCGTCTGGAGCCGCGACAAATGGCCTGGCCACGTCGTCCCAAAACATTTTGGAGCGCTCCGGGCCTTTTGTCGCGGCCTTTTGTCGCGGGCCGTACCACGACCCGCGACAAAAGGGGTCTGAGGCTGGCCGTGGCCTGCTGGCACCCCTTTTGTCGCGGGTCGTGGTACGGCCCGCGACAAAATGTCCAGGCCTATATATACACACAGCCAGCCCCCCACCTCCCTACATTTTTTTCCTTGGTGGTGAAAGGTGGAGGTTTATGCTAGCTCTTTTTTTTCATGTGCACAAGAGGTGTTTGATGAAATGTTTGTGAGGATGCCACTTGATTTTATTTGATAAGATTTCTCCTCTTTTTGATCCTAAAAGGTTAGCAACTATTTTCTCGTATACATAGTCCGTACAATACTAATTTTAGCAAGGTGATTGCATCTGATACATAATTGTACTTATGATGCAGATGAGTCATCCATGGATGTACGGTAACCGATGTGATCCTGCTTTCAGAGAGGGCGTGAAATCTTTCCTGCTTGTGGCCGAGGCCCACAAGTCGAAGCAAGGTTTTATGTGCTGTCCATGTCTGAAATGTAAGAATGAGAAGGATTACTCTTGCTCAAGAGACATTAAGAGCCACCTGCTTCGGTTCGGATTTATGTCCAGCTATAATGTTTGGACCAAGCACGGAGAAGAAGGGGTTATGATGGAAGACGGCGATGAAGAAGAAGATAACGATGACCAGTACCGATCTATGTTCTCTGAATACGATGATACCACAATGGAAGACAATGAAGAAGAAGGAGGTGAAGAACGGGCACCAGATGATCCTGGTGATGATGATCTTCGTTGGGCCATTTCTGATGCAAGGAGAGACTGTGGCACAGATAAGGAGAGGTTGCAGTTCGACAAGATGTTAGAGGACCACCAAAAATTGTTGTACCCAGGTTGTGAAGATGGGCAGAGAAAGCTGGGTAGCGTATTGGAATTGCTGAAATGGAAGGCAGACGCCCGTGTGATTGACTCGGGATTTGAAAAATTGCTGATAATATTAAAGAAGCTGCTTCCAAGAAAGAACGAATTGCCCGCCAGTACGTATGAAGCAAAGAAGCTTCTCTGCCCTCTAGGATTAGATGTGCAGAAGATACATGCATGCATTAATGACTGTATCCTCTACCGCGGTGAGAAGTACGAGAATTTGAATAAATTCCCGATATGCGGTGCATTGCGGTATAAGACCAGAAGAGATGACCCTGGTGATGTTGAGGGCGAGCCACCCAGGAAGAGGGTTCCTGCGAAGGTGATGTGGTATGCTCCCATAATACCACGGTTGAAACGTTTGGTCAGAAACAAAGAGCATGCCAAGTGGTTGCGATGGCACATGGAAGAACGTAAGAAAGACGCAATGTTGAGGCACCCTGCTGATGGTCGGCAGTAGAGAAACATCGGGAGAGAGTTCCCGGATTTTGCAGGTGAGGCAACGAACTTATGGTTTGGTCTAAGTAAAGATGGCATGAAGCCTTTTGGGGAGTAGAGCTGCAGCCACAGCACCTGGCCCGTGACTCTATGTATCTACAACCTTCCTCCTTGGGTGTGCATGAAGCGGAAGTTCATTATGATGCCAGTGCTTATCCAAGGCCCAAAGCAGCCCAACAACGACATTGATGTGTACCTAAGGCCATTAGTTGATGAACTTTTGGAGTTGTGGGCCAAACCAGGTGTACGTGTGTGGGATGAGCACACCGAGCAAGAATTTGAACTACGAGCATTCCTATTCGTAACCATCAATGATTGGCATGCTCTTAGTAACATTTCAGGACAGACGAACAAAGGATATAATGCATGCACACACTGTTTAGATGAGACTGAAAGTAAATATTTGGGTAAAAGTAGGAAAAATGTGTACCCGTACAATCGCCGTTTTCTTCCGCGCAGACATGCCTTAAGGAAAAAAGGCAAGCATTTCAATGGTGAGGCAGAACACCGTCCGAAGCCTGTCCCCCGTAGTGGTGCTGATGTATTTGACATGGTCAAGGATTTAAATGTTATCTTTGGAAAGGGTTCAGGCAGTCGACCTGTTCCGAAAGACGCTGACGGACACGCGCCCATGTGGAAGAAGAAATCGATTTTTTGGGAGCTAGAATATTGGAAAGTCCTAGAAGTACGCTCTGCAATCGACGTGATGCACCTGACCAAGAATCTTTGTGTGAATATTCTAGGTTTCCTGGGCGTGTATGGGAAGACAAAAGATACAACAGAAGCACGGGAGGACCAGGAACATCATAAGGGACAAGACGGCAATCATCCAGGGAAGTTTGAAGGGCCTGCCAGCTACGCTCTTACCAAACAAGAGAAGGAAATCTTTTTTGAAGCCCTATTCAGTATCAAGGTTCCGCCTGGTTTCTCGTCGAATATAAAGGGAATAGTAAATATGAAGGAGAAAAAATTCCAGAACCTAAAGTCCCATGACTGCCACGTGCTTATGACACAATTGCTTCCGATTGCATTGAGGAGACTTCTACCAGAAAATGTTCGACTAGCCATTGTGAAGATATGTGCATTCCTTAACGCAATTTCTCAGAAGGTAATGGATCCAGAAACTTTGTTAGGGTTACAGGTTGATGTGCTCGAATGTCTTGTTAGTTTCGAGTTGTTGTTCCCACCATCCTTCTTCAATATTATGACGCACCTCCTCGTTCACCTAGTTGAAGAGATTAGAATTCTCGGTCCTGTATTTCTACACAATATGTTCCCCTTCGAGAGGTTCATGGGAGTCTTAAAGAAATATGTTTATAACCGCGCTAGGCCAGAAGGAAGTATCTCAAAGGGCTACGGAACTGAGGAGGTCATTGAGTTTTGTGTTGACTTTCTTCCTGACCTTAAGCCGATTGGTGTTCCTGAATCTCGGTATGAGGGGAGGCTGACTGGAAAAGGCACACTAGGAAGGAAAGCAACGGTGTGCAGGGACAAGCTTTCTTTCAATCAAGCACACTACACAGTTCTATACAATTCCAGCTTGGTGGCTCCGTACATCGAGAAACACAAGAATGTTGTACGAGAAATAAACCCGGGCCAGCCCGAGTCCTTGATTACACGTCAACACATGAATACCTTCGGCAGTTGGTTGCAAACACATCTCATGAGTAACACCACTGTTGGAGAGTAGCTGTACTTGTTGGCCAGGTTACCATCTTCAAACATATGTACATTCCAAGGGTACGAGATAAATGAGAATACATTTTACACGATCGCCCAAGATAAAAAGAGCACCAACCAAAACAGTGGTGTCCGCTTCGATGCAAAAGACGAGAATGGGCAGACCACCACATATTATGGGTACATAGAGGAGATATGGGAACTTGACTATGGACCAACTTTTAAGGTCCCTTTGTTTCGGTGCAAATGGGTGAAGCTCAGCGGTGTACAGGTAGACGATAAGTACGGCATGACAACAGTGGATCTCAACAATCTTGCGTACATGGACGAGCCATTCGTCCTAGCTAACGAGGTGGCTCAAGTTTTCTACGTGAAGGACATGTCTAGCAAATCGAGAAAAAGAAATCAACAAAAGAATACATCAACCGAGGAGCCAAAGCGCCACATAGTTCTTTCGGGGAAAAGAAACATCGTGGGAGTGGATGACAAGACAGACATGTCAGAAGATTATAATAAGTTTAAAGAAATTCCGCCCTTCACGGTGAAAATTGACCCAAGCATCTTGCTAAATGATGAAGATTCTCCATGGCTACGGCGTAGAAGAAAATCATAGCACTAGATGGCGATGTTGGCGATATTTAAACCTGTAATGTAATAATGTATTCTTAATATATAGTTCCCAAGACTGTTGGAGGAGATGGAGTCATTCAAGGGCTTGCAGGAAAAATTTCCGAGGCGGAACTTCCGAAGATGCCATAGGGCGTGTGCACCAAGGGCATCTTCGAGAAGTTCCGCCACGGGAGATTTCCCAACCCTTTCCTCCATCCATGGGGATGAAACTCTCCCTACCTATGTTGGCTTGTTGAGCTGCTTGCCATGGCGTATCGATGCTCCTTTTATAGGCACGGCGCCGCTTCTACTTTGTCTTGTTCCTCCGACAGGGAGTCGTGCGCTGCATGCTTTATCTCATCGAGCAGTGCATCCACCCATGCGTCCTTATCCCACCGACAGTTTTGTTAGATGACACAAAAACCACCTTTAGTCCCGGTTGTACCCACCAGCCGGGACTAATGGCTGCCACCCCCTAGATAAGGCCCTCCCAAATAAGCCTCCCCCAGATAAGGCCCCCCATCTTTTGTCCCGGTTTGAGCCCCCACCCGGGATGAAAGTTTCCCGCGCCACTGCGTTCCCGCCTATTTTCTTCCCGCGCTTTCCACCGCTTCCCGCCTCCGTCTTCCCGCCATTTTTTCACTATATATATATAGGCTTGGCCTCCATTTACATATCACATCTAGACTCATATCTGCAAACCTCATCACTCTCTCCCATGGCTTCCATCGTATCTCCAACCCCCCGGGAGGCGGAGGCGCTTTGCGCCTCGAACTACCCCTGCCCGCCGGGCTACCGCGTCCCGACCGGCTGGTTGCTGAGCGTCGGAGGCATACCGGTCCCTCCTGTCCCTCTAGGTGTGGCGCGCGAGATGGCCATCACGAACCACTACTACTTCGAGCTCACGCCAGAGCAGCGGAGGAATCCCCAGTGGCATCCTGACTACAGCCCGACTTGGGACAGCTTCTTCATCAATCGGCGTGAGAGTGCGCTTGCCAGGCACGAGGAGGACGGCCCGCCTCGTTCGAACTTCAACAAGGCCGGCCATCGGCTGTGGTGGCGTGGCCGGACTCTCCAGAGCGTCATGGCCTACCGTGGCCCCCGCCTGCGCTACCCTCAGTCCCAGCCCACGCGTGCTCACCCGCCGAGGTTCGACTACCGCGACCCCGATGTCAGCGACAACGACGTCGGCGACTACGACGACTACAGTGGCTACGTTTATAGGGCTAGGCACGAGTATGACTGAATGACTCCAACATTCAAATCTAGCCATGTATCTTAATTTTCAGTTGAGCTTTGTACTTTAATTCCAGTTCAATCGTAATAAAATTTTATTCCCGCCCATTGTTTCCCGCCCTTTTCCTCCCGCGCGGCGTCGTGGCGGGAAACTTTCTCATCATCAGCGCCAGCCAGGATGAAGCCACCGACAATGACTTTATTGAAAACAACCGACAACGACTTTATTGAACTAAAACAACCGACAACGACATTATAAACTAAATTTAAACTAAAACAACCAACAACGACTTTATTGAAAATACAATTAAAATAGATAAACGACTAGTCTAGTCTCTACTCGTCGTCGGAGGTTGTCTCCGTCCAAATGTCGTCCCACCGAGGGTCGTTTTCGGCCCAAGTTGTATTCGGGTTGTCGAGCTCGAACTCGGCGACGGCCCGACGGTGGCGCCTGTTGGACCTGCGCTATGCCCTGAGGTTAGCGAAGAACGCGTCGGTGTTGTCGACATCGTTAGGGAACTGCGCCCTCCACTGGCGCATCAACTCCTCGTCGTGCCCAGCGATGGCGATCCGGCGCTGCACCTGGCGGTGCCAGCGACGGTCTTCGTCGTCGACGAGGCACGGCGCTGGCGTGAGGAACTCCGCCTCCTCTAGCGATTCGACGTCCGGGAAGTTCATGTTGCGCCGTGGCCGCCGAAATCGCCACGCGGCCGCGTCGTAAGCGCGCGCCGCCAGGTCCGACGTGTTGTACGTGCCGAGGGTGAGGCGGAAGCCACCGGCGCGCATCTCGGCGTAGAACCTACCGTTCGGACGCGCTCGGACGTCACGGAAACCGGACGACCCGCGACGGCGCGGCGGCATCCCGGAGACGAATGAGCGGAGGCGGCGGCGATGTGTGGTTGCGCGCGCACACGGCGCTTTATAGCGCACGCGGGGCCTGGCACGTGTAAGCCGCGGCTACACGTTGCACACCGGCGGCGGCGGGGCGAGGCACGTGGAAGCGGCGGCGACACGTGGCCAGTAGAAAAAGAAACAGAAAAGGGGGGGCTGATCCGTGGCCTTTTCATCCAACGGCTCCAGGCCGTTGGATTAAAACGGCCGGAGCCGTTGGAAGCCAAGGCCACGGATCAGCCCCAACCCCTTTTGTCGCGGGTGGTGGCTCGATCTGCGACAAAAGACCCCCCCTTTTGTCGCGGGTCGTGCCACCCCCCCCGACAAAAGGGGGGCCTTTTGTCACGGGCCGTGCCACGACCCGCGATAAAAGGGGTCGCACTATAAAACCCCCGCGCGTCGCGGGGCGAGCCACGACCCGCGACGACTGGAGGCCAACCCAAGTTTCTGCGCCGCCAGGCTGCCAAAATCCCGCACCGCCGCCGCCTTCGCCGCTGGCATCTTCCGTGCCTCCGGCCGTCGCCCCCGACACCTCTGCGCCGTCGCCCTCTGCCGCGCGCCGGCCTCTCTCTGCGCCGCCAGCGTCTGCCGGGCCGGAGGCTCTGCCGCGCCGCCGCCGCAGCCGCCCTCTGCCGCGCTGCCATGCCGCCGCGCCGCCGCCCTCTACCGCGCCCATCTGCGCTGGTAGCCACACCGCCGGCCACCGGCGCCCGGCCCTCTTTTTTTTAAGATTTTTGTATTTAGTTAGTTAGTTAATTAGTTAGTTTAAGTTTTTTGTAAGTATTTTAGTATATATAGTTAATTAGTTAGTTTAAATTTTTTGTAAGTATTTTGTAGTTAGTTAATTAGTTTAAGTATTTTAGTATATGTAGTGAGTTAGTTAGTTTAAGTTTTTTGTAAGTATTTTGTATTTAGTTAGTTTAAGTATTTTAGTATTTAGTTAATTAGTTTTAGTTAGTTATTTTGTTTTAATTTAGTATTTAGTTAATTAGCGCGAAAACCCGACGCCGACGCCCTCTCCCTCTCCCTCTCGCGAACACCCGACGCCGACACCCTCTCCCTCTCGCAAACACCCGACGCCGACACCCTCTCCCTCTCGCGAACACCCGACGCTGACACCCTCTCCCTCTCGCCAACACCCGACGCCGACACCCTCTCCCTCTCGCAAACAACCGACACCGACACCCTCTCCCTCTCGCAAACACCCGACGCCGACGCCCTCTCCCTCTCGCAAACACCCGATACCGATGCCCTCTCCCTCTCGCAAACACCCGACGCCGACGCCCTCTCCCTCTCGCGAACAACCAACGCCGACGCCCTCTCCCTCTGGCGAACACCCTCTTCCTCACGTGAGCACGCATTGTCGAGATCATCTACCTCACGTTGCGCGAACTAGGCCCCGCGCCATCGATATAAACCCCTCGGAGACGATTTGGTTTTGGTTAGTGATTGCTTAGGGTTAGGGTTTGGTTAGGGTTAGGGTTTGGTTAGTGTTTGGTTAGGGTTAGGGTTTGGTTAGGGTTAGAACATGTATTTATCGATTTAATATTTTGCAGAAATAATGGATACATTATTCCATCGAGACTTCGAACAGGAAGACATAGTCGAGGACATAATCCGCGAAGCCGATCTAGAAGGCGACCGAGAAGCCGACGGCTCCGGTGATGGACAAGCCGAATTCTTCGTTGATGGAGAAGACCACGGCTCCGGTGATGGAGAAGCCGACGGCTCCGGTGATGGCAAGGTATATGATCACTAGATCCATTAATGGAATTCTATATGTTCAAGTATATAAATTAATTAATTTTTATTCTCTTAGGCCTCCCAAAATAAGTTGGACAAACGAGACCCGGCAAAGAAGTTGGGAAAAAATGACCACTGGACAATTACATGTATATCACCTAAAGGCCAACCGGTGGGACCCACACAAGCCGCAACGGTATTTAAAAATCAGTGCGGAGTTATGGTTAGGGATCGCATCCCGATCACTGTTAGAGAATGGAACAAGAGCAAGAAGGTGCCCGAAAGTGAGGTTGCCGATAGGTACAAAGACAAGCTTTTTTATGACCTCATGGCACATTTCACCTTGCCAGAATTGGGATCGCAGACTGAGATGGACAAGCAGAGGGAGCTAGTGAAGAAGTGTGCTCTTCAGAAAGACAAATTAAAATTTAAAACAAATTAAAATTTAAAATATATTTAAAATGTAAAAATAATTAAAAATTTATTGTTTGTTTATTTATTCAATATTATTTTTACATCTTTACTTTTGTTTATTAAAATAATCATGTGGAATTCAAACAATAAAGAAGTGTGATATCGTGACCAACATGTTAATATGATTGATATGATACTACTATCAATAACATGCGCGCGAAGCACTTGGAAGTGAGATGGGAAGGACCTCGGAAGTTAAGCGTGCTAGTGCCGGAGTAGTGGGAGGATGGGTGACCGAGCGGGAAGTTTGACCATGAGTAAGTAATTTGACTAGAGATAAGTGTAGTTAAAGACTAAACTTGTCAAATAACTAAAATATTAGGAATTCTGAAAAAATAGATAAAAAGAGTGAGTGGAAAATAATTCGAACAAATAGATAAAAAGAGGGAGTGAAAAAATATATAAAAAAAATTGGATATAAAAAAATGGCACTGGTACCCTTTGGTACCGGTTCGTGTTACAAACCGGTACCAAAGGTCTCCAGCCCCGCGGGCTCCTCCGTGCCCACGTGGAGGCACCTTTAGTACCGGTTCGTAAGGAACCGGTACCAAAGGGGGGGGGGGGGGGGGTTAGTCCCGAATTATTAGTACCGGTTGCCAAAACCAGTACTAAAGGCCCTCTGGAACCGGTACTAAAGGGCGTTTTTCTACTATTGTCCACATGCATCGCATGCCACCGCCCAACCTAGGAACTCGTCGTCATGCACCACGTGCCATCGTGGCTCATGGCACCGACTGCCTCCGCCCTGTACTCCACCTCATTTACTTTTAGTGAATATTTTTTAAGTCGTAGAGCATTTTACTACTTAAAATATGTTGGCTAGCCCGTGTGTTGCAGCAAAACCATAACAAAATTAAGTTCAAATATCATAGGGGAATCGCAGCTATTTTATTAATGAGTGTTCGATGTCTCCATCTAATATATCGTACTACCTCTGCCCATAAAAAGATGTGTGTCCAAAGACAATTCTTTCGTAAACAGAAGGACACATTTTTATACAACCATATTCCACGGATCGGGTCTCGTTATTAGCTTTCTCGTTTATTATCCTCAGAAGCAGGACTACTTCCGTTCGAAGGGCTCGTTGCGTTGCTCCTGCTGCTCCCTCTCGCAGGCCGTCATCCTTGGCTCAACATGACCGTCACCGCTCCTACGAGTTAATTCCTTCCTTATCATGGTCTTCTATTTTCGTAGGCGGCTTGTCGATATTGAGGAAACTTACGTATAAAAACATCCGAGACTTCGTATAATGAAGCGAGAGCTCAACTGGTTAGGGTCGTCATGCTTAGATTTTTTTGCCCGGAAGTGGTTACGGTCTATCTACGGTCAACCGAACCATTATTTTGCTTAAGCGGTTGTATTTTTTGTAAATTGGTTGGAAAATAGAGAGAAGTTTAAGTTGTACCAAAAAAAAGGGAAGAAACCCGATTCCCTTTATTAGTAGGTAAAGATAGGAAACAAACCCATGCGTTACGACATGAGAGAAAGAAATAAACTCCTCGACAATAACATATGCGCGACGTAAGATTTTGCCCTCAGTCGATTAACCCGTCTAACCATCTCAGTTCGCCTTTTTGAACCTCCTCTCTCTGAGTTCGTATATTCCACTATTGGCGAGGCCTGCTGAGTCCTCCCCCACCCCAAGAGATTAACAAATGATAAATCATTTTTTCTTACAGTGTCGGCATAAACATATGATGATACCAAATGTGCGTCCCATGGAGAGAATAATTGAAGTGATGCCTATATATTCATAGGTTGCATTATATACCTAGTGCACTTGGTGTGTCCAGATGTAATGTTGGACTGTCCAGACCCCATATGTGCCATACTTGAAATCAGCCACGTTGTAATAATAATGTGTAGTTTTCGCATTATACACACCATTATATAGAGAAGGATCTGCCCAGCAGAAGTAGATTTACAAGTCCATTCATCAAGCCCGAAAAAAAGTATTCTTCGAGTTTCTCAATTTCTCAGTCACACTGGGAATGGAAAGCATCATATACCTGGCCAATCTCTACCGGAAACATCGCAGGAAAAAGTATCAAGACCACATGACACAAAAAGAAAATGTGATGCTATGATCTTGATTCTAGGAGCACATAAAAACTACACTGTAAGTAGTAGAATTTACATCGAGGGGAAATAAAATCCATCTAATTACAACCATATCTTAAATGTGCATTTAGTGAATGAATTGATTTCAAACAGGATCACCAAAGTTTTATAACAGCAGTCCCATACTTTGTCAGTTAGAGCTTTAACCTTAGGACTAAGCTTAAGAGAGATCAAAATGGTGCGCCGATACATACCAGGGATGCCTTTGGGGTTTTCCCATTAAAATGAGAGGGAAGTGGAACGGAGGCTGTTACATGATCTCCAAGTTTCAATTCGTGTATATTGGCAGAATAGTATACACCATGCGTGTATATTTAGCAGGTAGCAAAACTTCCTGGTAGTAACTTCTTAACACTAGCATGTAGCATAACTTCATATTTTACATTAGATAACAGAACAGGTGAAGCTAGCTGCAGAAGAAATTGTAAAAAGGTCTCAGGTAAAACATGTAAAACGCAGAAAGTATAGGATTCATGTATACATGCTTTGGCTTCGAAAATATATCATCAAGCCGAAGTTGAACTACATATAATTTTCATGCACTGCAAAACTATGCAGAGGTGTCTGCATCATCAGGTAAATAACAAGCCAAAACAATTGAAACTTTACTGAATTGCAGGATAAATCTTTATCTCTCTCAATCTTCCTACAAAGTCGTGTCTACAATCTATTATATGCATTAAAACTACTTGTAACCAAAGATGCTTTCGATCTGCCAAATGAGGTATGTTTTTTTTGCAATGTAAAGAAATAAAAGATTAAGATATAGTAACTACAGAAACAAATGAGGAAAAGGTAACATGTTAACTACATCCGCTGGCCTAGGACGCATGCAAATATGCATACCAGAAATCCTGGAGACCCTAACACAATGAATTACCAATAGAAAAGAAATCTCAACAAAGAAATAGAAGGTGCAGGATAATTAGACTTTCCATGTAGCATGGATTGTTCTTTGTATACATTGTGTGGTAGACATCGAATCTTATTTTTAAAATCATCCCTAACAAATAGAAGCTTCATATTTCTTTCTTAGATGATGAATGAAATTTATAGTAGTCCCTAATTAGTATTGGAAGAATGTGACTGATAAAAATGTGCGGCAAGCTATCTATAGAATGCAATGGATAAATTTTTTGGACCAAAACATTACAAAATTCATACTAAGAAATGATATATACATGTGACTCAAGAATCTCATTTTATAAAGGAAATCCTTTCCCTTAGAAAACAGCAATTGTCTAGTATCTGATTAGAGCTGTCTTGAACAGAGAACTTCAGATATTTGACCCTGATATGATGCGATGAAAAGTAGTTAAGTTTCATTGGTTCATGTTATACAAAATACATAGTAGATATGCTAATTGAAAGAGAAAGAAAAGAATACAACCAAAAGTATGAAGCCTTATATATAAAAAAAGCAGATCTGAACATGGACAAGAACCTGCAAAACAAAGATGGAAAGTTGTACCAGCATAAGTAGAAGTTGTAGCTAGAAAAACCAATCATGTATGCATTCAAATCATCCTAAATTTATTTCAAAGAATATATATCTGCTAAATTTAGCAAAGAACAACACCCACAAAGAAAACATAAACCTTTTGGTGTGCTTCACAGTACTCATATAGAGTTGAATGCCAGCCATTAATTTTAGACTTTGCGTAGAACTGTAGAGCACGCTGAATTGAGTTAATTTGGTAGAGGTCTATAGAATAAAATAGCAGTGCAAGAATTCAGTTCTGGGCAACAAAAATTGCACAAAAGATCACTATGTACAGCATAAATTCAGTTCTGGACAGTACACTCATCTGACCTGTGCGACTAAAGAAACCAATAAAAACTCACAATTAGATATTCTATGGAACCTGGAACATATTCTAGTACTTGAATTTCAAAAATAATTCGAAATCATGGAAATAATAACCTAGGATCTGAGTCAAAGATTAGTTCCCTAAGGTATCAGTTACAATACTTCCTCTGGATGAACCTCCTGACCCAAATAAGAATAACACAAGCTAGGACCGAATTAGGTACACACAAAGAGGGAGCTAGAAATTGCAGATTGTTTCGGATCTCCAAGTTAAAAAAAATGATGGTTAAATACTACCTGCTGCCCTGGTATGCGATGGAGTACATGAAGGGAATAAGCAGACCACTTCATATCCATGGAGTCATATTGGTACCTCGCAGATGTACCAGTGCACCACCAATTTTTCAGCAGCAGCAATTCCGCCTCGCTGCTCCACCAATGGTTGCGACCCTGCTCCAGCTGCATCAAACATTGATTTCTTGTTGTGAGTGAGCTGCAGGAGGAAGGACATCGACAATGAACTAAGAGAGAGAGAGAGAGAGAGAGACCTGGCATTGACACGAGGACGACGACGCAGACGGAGAAAGGAGGACGACCCGGCCACGCTCCACGGCGCGAGCACGACGGCATCGATTCTGCACCCTTGAGGCATCTCTCGACCATACCTATAAATTAAAATATCAAGGAATATTGCATTGATTGTGGTTTCTTATATAAGCATATTTTTCTTCTATAACAGTATGAATAGAATGCATCACATGAATCTCAAAAATGTTCAAATAAATAAACCAAAGAGGCCCTTAAGCAAAAATACACAAACTCAACATTGCAGCAAATGAAAACTGCTTCATCAAGGTCAATTCCTTTATTATACCATAGAGAGAGATTCCTGATTCATCTCAGTTGTAATGCATGAAGTAATCTAAGAAGATATCAACCATAATAACATGCGCGTCTTTATATATGAAATCTAAAAAATTAGTAGAGGAATTGTTGCGATGAACATTTTTAAACATAATGGACCAAAAGAGAGCAAAAAAAAAATGCAGCAAGTGACTATTGCCCCATCTAGCAGGGGTCCTTTATTATTGCATGAATAGAGGCACTTGATTTATTTTATTCCGAATACATGAACTCATAGAAGCTCCGATTGAGCAAAATATGTCTTAATTTGGTCGTCAGTGCAGTTCTTGTAGCACCTGCATAAAGTGAGGGCGTAGCAGCGGCCTCTATCATAGCCCTCGTTCATGCAGACCTTGTTGCAGGTGCCGTGCTTTACACACATGTTTCCATCGTGGGTCTTGCTTTCATGACCTTCGCAACCATCGGATCTCATCTCTTCGGCATCCATCAGCAAACAATAAGAATCAAGTAAGTTAAGTTGGATTAGTCTTAAATAGAGCCGTGTAGGTTGAAGGTCTTCCTACCAGAAGACATGAGAAGCAGCATCACCAGCCACAAGCATATCATCATCTTGTTGGTTCCCAATAGTCCTTTCCCAATGCTCTTCATGTATGCCATGTCGATGAGGTAATTTGTGCTATTCTTCCTAAAGAAACCTGATGAGTCCAAAAGCATATCCATGATTGTTATTTATAGTCGAAGTATGTGAGTGTTTCCATGGTAATTTATGGGATATTAATATTTGGTATCAATGCATCTTATCCCAACGTCTAATTTTAATTCAACGGTAACATCTCTGATGCCTTATCCTAGGGCCTAATTTTAATGCCAATGCTATACATGGTTGATGACCAATGTTTAATGAATAGATAGACATGGCTTTTGATGATTATTAACCTTAGGAATAGATAGATAGATAGATAGATAGATAGATATTTGTTCCTCTATATAATTATTTAGGAATAGTTTATTTTTTCCTTTTTATGTGAAGTTTGTTCTTAGGCACTTATTTCTCTCCTTAATTGTTGTACGAAAATTTAAAAGTTGCTTCACAAAGAAATTAGGATAACTAGAATTTAAAGAGTACCGATTATATAACTACTATACTATTTGGGAACAAACATCTTTTTTGTAAGAATTTTGGGGCCATTTCAAGGGGTCATGGCTGGGTGACACGTGTTGTGTTGTGTGGTTGATTTCTCCTGTTTTACTCATGTGTGCGCTTTTAGGTGTGTATAGAAATTAGGTGTGAGTGACTACTGTCGTGTTGTTCTGACTCTCCTTTCAAACTGGGTGTGTGTAGCAATTTCGTCTGTGTCCTCGGTAATTCATCCCACCGCTTAGCTGCTCAGCCTAATCTCCTTGTCTCTTTTCCTCTCTCTAGATTGTACGGGACATGGAAGAGCGATGGGAGGAGACGCATCGCGTGTTGCTTCGTCAAGCCACCGCCGACGAGTGCGTCGCGGGAGTCCCCGCCAGGGCGCGTCCGACAAGCGCGAGGAGGCGCGTAGCATCGCGGGAGGATCCACAAGGCCGCCACTGCCGAGCGCGACGAGGACCGTCGCGGGAGGCTCCGCCAGAACGCGTCTTAGGAGCAGGAGGAGGCGCGTCACGGGGAGGTGGCCAGGCCTTTCTCGCTCCCCCTCTTGGTGGTGGATTACGCGTGGCGGCCGCATCGAGCGGTGTAGTTGAGCAGCGGCGTGCCAGCGACCGCTGGCAACGGGAGCCATGAGCGCTGGTCGATAATCTCTGCGTCGCTTTATCTTTCCCCAACCGTCCACGTTCTCTCGATTTTGTCCACCACTCCTCCACAATCGCCGTTAGTACCAACGATTTGGCCGGGGAATTTTACTTTTTGCCCTTCTTTACTTTGCACTTCTATCTTTTGCCCTCTTTTACATTACAATTTATTTTTTGCCCCACATTACTTTGCTACTTGATCATTTACCCCCTGACAGCTCATGCCTGCGTGGAAAGACAAGTTTGCCCCTCTTGTTGTTTGAGCTGGATCGAGGCGCTCTGGTCATGTTCGCTCAATCGAACACGGTTGCCAGCGGCGAACTTCGCTGCGGCCGTAGGTAGGACGGTGCTGCAGACTCCGGTGCGTTCGGCAGGGGGAAGCAGCGAGCTGCGGGCATTCGCCGGTGTGCGGAAGGCGCAACGGCAGTCCTTCCCCGCCGGCATGGGGAGTCTGATGGAGAGAGCTCCAGCCTCCAGGGAGGGAGAGGGATGCCATGAGAGGGACGGGAAGGCGGATGCGTCAGGAGCTCATGTGCTCCGGGCAATTGTAGTTGAGGATGTCATCCATGGAGGCGGATTTCGAAGGGGGCGGATGTTTGGGATTTGAGGAGAGATGTAAGAGCAGGCGGTGCAGCACATGAGCTTGGTTGCGCCTCCACGAGGGCCTCCCGGCGGCAGGCAGGACTCGGGAGAGCGAGGAGGATCTCATCGCCTCGCTGGACTTGGGGAAGAACGGAGAAACAGAGCGGCTCTGTTGAACGGATTGGGGGCATTATCGTCTGGAGTTTTGCCTCACAAAAATCAGGTCATGTTATTCGATTAAAATAAATTCAGAGGGGCAAATTATCAATGTGGCAAAGTAATACGGGGCAAAAAATAAATTACAATGTAAAAGAGGGCAAAAGATAGAAGTCCAAAGTAAAGAAGGGCAAAAAGTAAAATCCCCCGATTTGGCAATGTGTAGTGCTTGCTTAGGTGATCAGAATTCTGCAATACTAGGCCGTATAATATACTGCAGGTTCCTCTTTGTGCCTGCACAATGTTCAGATGATAAGCCATTAGTTCTTCTACTTAGGTTTTGTTTTTATTCACTGCTTACTGGATAAGATTCATTGTGCATGCTATTGCATAATTTTCAAATAACCGTGCTGAAGTGGGGCTGTAATATATATCAAGAGAGGATATTGAAGTTGTTTTGCTTTGATTGCTGCATAGGGTACATCCGGTTCTTAGAAGGGGCATTGCTTGGATTGTGCTTCACTTTCTTTCTTTGCACTACTAATAGACAGATTTTTTTCTCATCCTGATCCAGTTGATTTTCTTTCTCAGGAGGTGGTGCATGATTTGATATTGCCTTTTTGTTGATCTCCGGAATCAATAGTTGCAAGACACTGAGATGTCCTAGGTGACATGTCATCTAAAACATAGTTTGCTACCAACATGAAAGGTGAGATGCTATGAGTAAACATATGTAATGGTCTCCTGTAGCTTTGGTAGTTTATAACAGTTTTTTAGAGATGCTGGCATTGTTTATGTTTCAGTGTTGTCTCATCTACTATGATGAACCATTGTAATGAGCTACTCATGACCTACTTTATGTATGTACTTCAAGCTGAAAATCCATACCGCGTTCAACTCCGCCATTGTAATGAGCTACTCATGACCTACTTTATGTTTGTACTTCAAGCTGAAAATCCATACCGCGTTCAACTCTGCAGGTGTCCTTCTGGCCACTGGCACTGGCCATGCCCACCATCAAGAAGACAGTCCTCGCGGCACGCGCCGAGGAGGAGCAGACCAATGCCACGAGGTTGTGCAAGGAGATCTAGCGCAAAATCCGTGCCGCACTCACGCTATGCGCATTGACGGTGAAGGCCGACATCAGAGAAGGCCATGGAACAGGTGCTGGCACTCGACGCCATCTACCCGCCGCTCCCCAACATTCTCGAGAAGTACCCCAAGTCCGTCGAGCCTGCAAGCTGATGGCCGAGCTGTCTTCTAGGTTATACCTCAACTGAGTTCGGTGAAGAGGCAGTGGCTTATTTTATTTCTACCATAGGCCTGTTTTTCCCAGGTTCTCTTTTAGCTAATTTTACCAGGTCATTCATTGCACCGAAACTTTGATCTAAGCTACTCTTCAAGATCACTTTCACCTCTACATCAAAGCAGCATGTCATCAACGACCTAGGCCAACCCTCACAGACTCGACCAGTAAAATCCATTTAAATGTAATATGAGCCCTAATGCTTTTTTACTCTAATCCATTCCAAAAAAAAAATTTATGGAAATGTGGGCTTCTGGGGACTGAAAATCTTCTTACAAATGGTCTCTACGTAATGGGAGAAACATAAAGTTTGGAAGATCGGTGGATTACTCCTTAAGTCGATTTTGGGCTTTATTTATAAATGTAATGAGCCTGATGTTTATGCCTTAGATACCCTGAATGGGGTTGACTTGAAATCTACCTTGAGAATAGGAGCTGACAGTTATATTTGTACCATGGGTTTGTGTGATAAACTTCTTGGAATTATGTCTACTGATGAACAAGACACTCCTATTTGGTCCTTACCTTATTTTGGCATTTATTCAGTCAAAACCTTTTATGAGGTTGTCAATTATGGTTGTATCCCTGCAGAAATTACCCCCCCCCCCCCCCCCCCTCCCCAGTGTGGAAGATTGCTATTCCTCATAATACCCATGTTTTCTTGTGGTTGTTGTTCCATAATAAGTTGTTTACTAGAGAAAACATGGTTATTTGTCAACCTGTTGCTGACAACACAAGTCTGTTCTGTTCCGAGTTGAATGTGTGAATCATCCATTTTTTTTAAGTGATGTTGCTCCGAATGTTTGGTTTATTTCTTATAACACTTTAAGAGTGTCACCTGTGAAATGATAAGATGTTCTATTTGCTCTAAATGGAAAAAACTGAAATGCGATACTGCATTAATATATGTATATCTGCAGTTCAATTTTCTATCTGGAAGTTGTGTAACAATCTCTGTTTTCAGGAAAACAATGCAGAAGTTTGAACTGCATTTAGGATCCCGTACATACACTTCTGGAGACCCTTGTGCAAGGAAAAGTACTTATTCTGGGTTCATTGCCTACACCTATTGGAAACGATGCTGACATAATTATTCTGGGTTCCACCTGAAGACGGAAGCTGAATTCCTGGAGGCTTCCTGGAGGCCAATACGAGTTGGTTATGAGAGAGGCCGCAGCAGCAAGCACTATATAAAAGATGCCATGTAATAGACTAGAGGATGAAAAACTGCTTTATTTTTGCATTTGCCCCATGTAAAATTTCAAGTATCACACTGTTACTTTGAGGTTTCATGCATGCAATGAATTCAGGGGCGACCCTTTGATCTAAGAAAGCAGTTAAATGTGGCCTTTCCGCCATGATAATGTGTGCATCGTTCGTATTCTATTTGGGCATTCTATATGAGACATTCTCTATATGACACACCATCAAACCTTATGCCCAACTATAAATCTGTACCGCAAATGATAAAATGCCACCGCCTTTCGTCCGATTCAGTGATTCCCTATCTGTATAGTACACCATTTAACAATTCATGTTAGAACTATCAGATATCGCAAACCATAAAATCCCACCGTCACACCCGGTCACGCGGCATGAGCGCCAGCAGACTAAACTTGCCATGGTTCATTATCACGCAATCCCCAAATGCAGAAACTGAATTTTACTACACGAAAACCTGGAAAATAGAAAATATTTGCACATAAACATATTCTGGGTGGATCTTCAAGTACTCCCTCCGATCCATATTACTTGATGCTAATATAAATGTATCTAGGCAAATTTTAGTTGTAGATACATCTATTTTAGCATCAAATAATATGGATCAAAGTAACAGTGTGATACTTGAAGTAGTGACATAGAAAGTTGCGGACATAGTTTGCTGACCCGGCCTATTCACAAACTTCTGTTTGACATATAGTAACACAATATAATTGTCACAAAGTTTCAAAATTTATTTAACTTTGTTTATGTCTTTTTTGTGGGTAATGCTGCTTATGTCTAAGGAGAAGCAGTTATTTAGATCAAATGTAAAATTTGAATGTTTAGGACCTTTTCAAATAATTATCAAAACAAATGCCACCACGGGCGCGGCGTGCCGCCACGCCAAAACTTGCTAGTATCATATATGGATGGATGGCATAGATTATTCCAAAGATAAAACAAAGGTTTCACCCCTGGGGAATCTCTAGAAATTTGAGCAATCGGATTTTTTTTTGTTGCAAAACAACATTTGTTGGTACTTACATGTTAATTGTTTTGTATCAATGTTTGGCTGATTTCACAAAAGTACAAGTTTGTGTTATGTAAGAAGGAGTTTGAAGACCTTAAAAATTTGATCGTTTCTTTTCGGAAATACTTTTGTACAGTCACCGTCCGTTTATTCCTCGAGATTCATGCCAAATTTTAGACTTTATTTTGTAATCACTCGAGACAGCTCGTGTATCTCTACGATGTACTATTAACTACTATAAATATATATGGTATTGATTTAAATATAAATACGATTTAATTCGAATTCATTTTTTGTCAGTCGCCTAAAAAATTTACAACCATAGTGCAAAAAAAGTGCAACTATCTTTTTCTCCCAGAAAAGTGCACTAGTAGTGAGTTGCGTATCTGTTTGAACTTCCATTGCACTATATGAGGCGTCTACACTTGAAGGAAATCTCACTCGAGAAATAGACAAAGCCATAGAATATTCTCATTTTCGTGGTGTCCTAACACAAGGCCTCATATTCCGTGACAACAATAACAAAATAGCGCACCGTTAGCTAGAAGTTGAATTTCGATCCAGGGCATGATCAAATACTTCCAGCGCTTGGGGTATTTGCTTGAAACAAGTACGCATGCAATAACTATATTGAAGCTGTGAAAGAAAAGAGAGGCTGCGGCTAGGGTGGAAACCCTAGCAGCCGCCGCCACCCATCTGCATCATCTTCGCCGTCTACGACCGGGAATCGACGGGTCCCCGCCTCCTCTGGTAGCCGCTCCGGCGATGGGAGGGGGTGGGGACCTCGGACCTGCGCTTGGCGCTATAGGTCCCTAAAGTTAGAGTTTGGTCAACTGGCATCCTCTCTATGGTGGCTATGGTGGCGTTGTGCAGTACAAGAATATGGAATTCCTGCCTCCTCGTCCATCTCATTGGCGGCGATCTCGCCCGTGGCATTGAGGAGGGCAGTGATTCGCCTGGTCGCCGCTTTCATTGAGTGGTGGATCTCGTCCAGTCTACGTGTGTTAGAGCTTTGGTTTTAGAAGCTTTGGATCAATTCAAGGGTTCAATGGCGGCGACTTTGGCTCTAGGGCACTGGTCCTTAGGTTCACATGCACGAAGACTTCCCGACTGTCATCAACATCGTCAGGCTGGCTCCGGTAAGGGAGTGGCGACAACGGCGCGTCGGCGGCTCCCTCTGGTAACAATAGTGGTTGTTAGGTGGTCCAAGAATCTCGATGTAATTTCTATTATGTTTGGGGTGCTTTGTACTTTTTGTGAACTCATGAAATAGATTTGGATCTTTCTTGCAAAAAATAAAGCACGCTGGGCAACAAATGGACACGCGAACAGGTTCCCACTTGATGGGTATCTTATCATCTCATGGGAATCTTTTCGCGAATAAACTTGGTCCGGTGTTCCATGTCACGGTTAGCACACTAGTAGAAAACAGGTCTTTAGTCCAAAGCCCCTGGGTGCTTTAGTCCTGGTTAAAAAACGAACCGGGACTAATGGGGGGCATTGGTCCCGGTTCGTTCGGCGCGGGGCGACGCCACCCTCTAGTCCCAGTTCGTTTGGGACCTTTGGTCCCGGTTTGTATTACAAACCGGAACTAAAGGGGTGGCGCTAGGCTGCCTCCGGAGCACAAGCCTTTAGTCCCGGTTGGTATTACCAACCGGGACTAAAGGTCTACCCTTTAATCCCGGTTGGTAATACGAACCGGGACAAAGTTTTTTTTTGGCTTCCCATGCACCTTCACCCACCCCCTCCCCAGATCGCCTTTTTTTGCTTTTTAAAATACAAAAAAAATGATAGAAAATTCAAAAAATAAAATATGTTGAGATTCTTGTATGTTACGCAGCCTACTATCAGGGAAAATTAACAAATTTGAATTTCGACTTCTTATGCAAAAAGGTAAAACGGCATTTCTGGTTGCATACGACATCGGAAAAAAAACGTATAATATATGAAAATGATCGTGGGAAAAAGTGGCTTCCCGTCATCCATGACGCCGGCAAGTGGCACGACGTTGCCTGCTAGAAAACAGACAGGGACGTTATACCCGTGGAAGATCGGTTCTTGCTCTGGGTCGACTACTTCCGCGGCATCATCAACTCCGACCCGTGGCAGGAGATGCCGGAGCTGCGCCACGTGTCTCTTACTGTGGAGCCCGACCCATGGAGGAGCAACAACCGCGGCGGGCCGTCCTACCAAAGCGTATGCGCCACCAACTGCGGTCGCGCGATGAGGTTCTTGCAGGTCTGCCCCCGCTGCTGTTGTGGCTTCCCTAGCCGGACTGCCTGCGTGGCCTCCCGCTACGCCTACACCATCACCACGTGGGCGCTCAGGATGGACGACATGATGACATGGGACAAGGTCGGCGCCATCGACAGCGATGACCTCTGGTCCCTCCCCCGATACCACGGCATCATTCTGCGCGTCAGGCCCGAGTACCCCGTCGTGAGCCTGGACGACCCATACGTTCTCTATTTGACGGTACACAAGAACATGTACCACACGGACGTCGAAGGTGACCTTGGGACATGGATGATTGAGCTCGACACCAGGCGCATGGAACTGTGCTCCATCTGCGTCGACGACGACAGTTTCACCCTCAGCTCCCACTTCATTGCCTCCCCGATCTCCCAATACATGGACACTTCATCCCGCAGCTGTGCCCCAGCCCGGCGAAAGGACACTCGTCTCGAAGCTATGGACAAGCCATCAGAATTGCCAAGGGTGGTGGCTTCGCCCGAAGAGATGCTAGCGACACTGCGTGAGATACCATGGGATAAGAGCCAGCATAAGTTCAGGTCCCTCTTGGCGCGTGATGACATTCTGAAAGCGTATGGCGTTCTCGCATGGGATAAGAGCCAGCATAAGTTCAGGTCCCTCTTGGCGCGTCCGATGCACATGAGGAAGGATTATTGCTGCCTCATCGGAAAATTGTCTTGCTTTGATGAATAGACAGGTGTTGGTAGGGAACTTGGTATGTTGACAGAGTATTTATTTTGACATCTCAATTCGCATTATTTTATTATGTTTCTGTATAATATGATGAAGTAATCTAAGAAGATATTAACCATACTATTATAACAAAACGAAAACTCAAAAGGAAGGACAAAATATCGGGTGAACGATTCAGATTATGGGATGCCCAGCGCGACACAAGCTAAGCCACCGGATGTAGAAGCGACAGTTATGCATTTGATAGCTTTTTCAACATCAAAATTAGCAGGCCTCAGATGCAAATAACCCTGACAGCTCACATAATGCATTGCGCAGCCAGGCTTATTATAGGTAGCGCACCATACCTCGGGGGATCGAGAGTTCCGATCCTCCGCCTGCAAAACCATTGGATCACACCGAATGAGATGCACTTGTCCATTGGATCTGGTAATCGCTTTATCCTCCCATCGGGCCGGACCGCACCACCCACATCACAGTATAGTTTACACACAAATGTCAGGTGCAACAAACATACTTGCTTGTATTGCAGGGTCTGCACTAAGTCATGCTTGAAGCCCCCCGAACATTGATTCTCAGTGCAAATAAGATTGAATAAAACAAGCGGCGATCTTCTTTAAAGTTGGCGAGGACACATTAGAAAAGTTGGATGGTGCATGCACTCGACCTACAGAAAATATATAGCCAATTATTTAGCTTGGAATTCGAGCTACGGTGTGTGAAGGCAATACCAACCAGTCCGCAGGCAGCCAAAGTTTTAGCAACAAAGCAAACATGTGTAACTGTCATTGGCATAACCAATTTTTTGGGAGTGTGATGTGGGGCCATAAACCAAAGAGGCCCTTAAGCAAAAATACACAAACTCAACATTGCAGCAAATGAAAACTGCTTCATCAAGGTCAATTCCTTTATTATACCATAGAGAGAGATTCCTGATTCATCTCAGTTGTAATGCATGAAGTAATCTAAGAAGATATCAACCATAATAACACGCGCGTCTTTATATATGAAATCTAAAAAATTAGTAGAGAAATTGTTGCGATGAACATTTTTAAACATAATGGACCAAAAGAGAGCAAAAAAATGCAGCAAGTGACTATTGCCCCATTGTAACGGCCCCGGGTAGTACCCCTACTAGATTTGTTTGTTCTTTTCTTTTTGTGCATCATCATGGCATCATATCATCCTTGTTTTTACTAAATAAAATTATTTTATAAACCGTATCTATTTTATTTTCCTCTCATATGGGTTATATAATAAAACCCTCCTCTCTTCTTTTCATTTAACAAAACCCAAAACAAAGATATTTGGATTTTTTTTTTTTTTTGGACAAACTAGTTTAATAAAATATGGTTTGAAAAATGTTGGCCGGGTTTCCCTGTTTTTCTTCATATCCCTCCATCTTTGTTTTACCTCCATTCTATCTTTCCCTGTGTGCTCTCCTATGCAAATACGTGACAACTTCAGGAAAATACAATGGCTGGCACCTTCCATTTTCTTTTCTCCACGAAGCATCCTGGAGCAGCCCGGCCCAAGCCTCACCGAAGCAGCCCACCTGATTCAGTTTCCAATCACAGAATCCTTGCCATCTTCTTCTTCATTGTACGGCAGCACATCCAGAAGACTGCATGTCGCTTTCTTGTTGATGGACGTCCATCCCATCACTCGCCTCTCTATAAAAATCTCATTGCCTCCCTAGCCCTGCAACCCTAGCTCCACTCCTTTCCATCAGCCGCCACTCCTCTGCTTCCGTTCTTCATATCCTCGTGTTCGTGTGTGTCCGATGCCGTAAGACCCGTGCGCGCCATGATCTGGTCGACGTCGTCGCGCTGGCGCTGCTCCGGCCATCCGCGCGTTCTCCGACCGTCAAGCTCCGCTTCCTCCCACCCAACGCCCACGTTCTCCGTCGTCTGCACGCCTCCGCCACGGACGTCCTCGGCACCGCCTGGTTCTCCCCGTACCTCGTCATCGGCACAACCCGACGTCTACCAGAACGCCCGTGTTCGTCGTCCGCTCGGTCTTCGCCGCCAAGTACAACATCGAACCGCGTCGCATCGACCACTACCGGCGTGAGCTTCTCCGTCCTTGCACCCTGCTTCTACCTCGCGTGCACGAGTCTCCTTCAAGCCGCCTTCATCCTACTGCTACAGCAAGGTCTGCACCTGCTTGAGCTCGTCCACGCCTCCTCCGTCGTCTACCCCGGCCTCCCCTTCGTCCTCGTCGCCGGCAGCCCCTCCTTCTCGTCACCGACCACCCCAGGGTGAGCAGCACCTCCTCTTCCTCTCCCCTGCATGCTTCTACACCTTGGATCGAGGAAGAAAATAGACGGGAGAACGAGTTCGTTTTGAAATCGAAAAACAAAAGGGTGCAGTTTTGGTTCTGTTTCGCGGTGTCAACTTTCGACGAAGATCCCCGCCGCCACAGACCACCTCCGTTCGAGATTCTTGTCCCAGTAGATGCACAACATCTCCAGCTTTGTTTTGATCTTTGAATCACCTCAAACGGAGCAGTATCGGCGAAGTTATCGTCTTCCAAAGTTGGCTCCAGAAATCTGTTTCAAGTTTCAGATTCAGCGTGTTGTTTCGTCTGTCTGTTTTCCGGCAAGCTTTTCCGGCGACTCTGTGCGCCGTTTCGAACCAACTCGGTCCCATTCATATCATGTCACATCCCTCTTGCTCAACCTCTTTTGTTTCGCTCGAAACGGTGCCCAGATTCGCTGCGGCCATCGCTTTCATTTTCGTGCAAAAACCTGTCTACAGGAACACTCCGCTGTCACATTTCAGTCACAAGTGTCGAGTGTCAGTTAACGTTTTGTTTACACTTCACCTTAACTGAACATCTTTTCTAATACAAACTCTTGCACAGCTCCACTGGTTGTACCTCTCGTAGCTGGATCCCTGTGATCAAATCCCACATCAGGCGAATAAAAGGTTTTCCTTTTTGCATGTTCTGCTCCCAGAAAACGCTGCACTTTTTCAGTCAAATTCAGATAGCAAGTTTCGTTTTTTTTTTCAGAAGGTTTCAGTTAACAACGAACACACGTTAAGATAACTGAACCATCTTTCCGTACAAACAGAAAACAGCAGCGCAGTGGCACTGCTCCACTTTTCCCACCGGAGCAGCCAGGGTTCAAATCCTGGCCGCTGCAGGAATCACATCCTTTTTGTGCAAATCTTCAGTAAACCTTGAAACTGCTGTTCATTAACAAGTTTTTGCCCCTGCCTATTTTTCAAATGTTTTAAAACTGCATTTTCCAAAATCCAAATCACACAAACTTTAAATGCTTGAGTATCAGAAAAAGAGGATCTATCCATCTACTAAGTTTGTTTCAAGTTTTGAACAATAAAACTTTAACCACTTATAAAATGAGATTAAAATTGCTATAACTTGCATAATTTATAACTGCTATTCCATATTTCCAAATTCAACATATCTAAATGCATCAGAAAAACATGATGAACATTAATATGCCATCCATATCTCTGTTTGCATCTCGCATCATGTCGCCCGTGTTAGTTCGTGTATGTTTCACCCTAATTGAATCACCGGAGTATTTCGGACACCGACTAAGGTTTCCCCGCTCCGATTAATTTTGAAGTAGCTCACCCATGCCATGTTACTGCCATGCTAATCAACACTTAACTTTGGCGGTAGAAATGCAACTCCAACCTAATTTATTTGTCCGGGGTTCCAACTCCGATTAATTGGATAAGTTGCATTGCACCATATATGCCATGTCATGCATATCATCTTCATCATGCTGGTTCTTCTTCCGTAGTAGTAAGGCTTGCACCGTTGTTTGTCCAGCATTTGCTTCTTCCCGGATAGGATCGCGAAGTGGTGTTGTGAGATACGACAAGTTCTCCGGATGTTCCTCGGCAAGCTCTAACAGGCAAGCATTTCCTAAACTCCTGTCTCTGCAGGAGTCGCTTACCTATTTTATTTTGCCTTCTCTCTTATGCTAGCCTTGAGTTGCGTTCGTGTCACGTGTCATATCCACTTGTTACCTCAAGCAGCCCATATTGCCACCACCACCTCCTACAGCTGTTGTTTGGTTATCGAGTCTGCCCTTGCGAGTCGTAGTGCATGCTAGTGCTGTCTTATCTTGTTACCGTTGTGGTTATCTTATCGGGTTATCTGTTGGGGAATCATGATACATGGTATATGGATATGTTTGTTGGAGATAATCACACTTACTTTATTATTAACAACTAAATTTGTAAGAAGAGGCATCTGTGAGCCCCTTTGCGAAAACATCGGAACTTTGACTCGCTAATGTCCCCTAGGACCCGAGTTCTTGTTATCTGTTCCGAGATTGAGCGCTCTACCCATGCGTGGGGACGATTATCGGGACCCCCCCCCACCCATTACCTTTTCTCAAGTCAGTTGAAAAGGGGGCCACAACCTTGGTTTTATTTGCCTATGCCATGTATGACATGCTTTACTTCCTGTTGCCTTCGGGTGTTTACTTCCTGTTGCCTTCGGGTGTTTATATTTTGTACTGTACCTCGCGGAACGTTTAGCGAAGCGTGTGGTTTGCACGCCTAGCCGTTAACGCAAACCCTGAGTCCGCTTCGGAGTACGGCCGGACTTCGTTACGGGTAGCTTAGTCGGGTAGCCCCCCTAGACTTTCTTGTTGAACAGGGAACGGTCTTGTTGTGAGACATCCACCTGTCGTAAGTGGGTCGAGCATGCGTATGGTTACATTTGGGCAACCCCTGCAGGGTGTACATCTTATCGATAAGCCGTGTCCGCGGTTATGGACGACTTGGAATTGTATAGCTCGATCATAGAACAACTTACACCTTTATGTTGCTGCTAATAATTTGCTAATAACTTGCGTAGTAATATATCACTACTACAACGGCTACCTAATAAAACTTGTCCACCGTGTGAGTGCCTTTGCCAGTACTTCTTTGCGAAGGGGGAACACATCGGCTGTGTTATGTATACAGAGTATAGAACTGTTAGTTGTGCGCTCTCTCACCTTCTCTGTTTAGACGAATGTTGTAGAGTGTCTCTATAGGTTTTTAGTGCTTGCGCGCTGCCGCTTAACCCCACCATATTGCCTATGACGTTCCTTTTGCGTCCTCTAAGTCCCCTGCGTGCCTCAAGTACAAAGGACGACTGGTTGACGAATGCTTATACGTCTTGAAGTCTTGTTAAGTACGAACCCGTACTTATTGCTGCTTCTTTGGGACATAACCGGGCAGGTATGAAGTTATGTTCGATGAAGACGACGTTAGCAAGGTTACCCTTCCGGCTTGGCCTGGGCAGGGTTATGGACGCCACTGGTTATCTTCAGGACTCTTAGTCCAATTTGTATCTTGTCCGTACTCGGATGTATTCGATCTTCTGTATGATTTGGATCTTTGTATTGTATATTTGTATCTTGACTCGTTGGAGTCGTTGTTGTAATATATCTGTTTCTTGTGGGCTCTATTGTAATCCTGTTGTAATGTTACCGCTCGTGTTAGTTCCTCTGGCATCACGTGTGTGATTCGTCGCGCACGTCGTGTCGGAGGGCGTCCCTGAATCGATATCGTGCGGATTTCGGCGGGATCGCTGGAATCCTCATGGTACCGGTTCCGGGGCGTCACAAGTTGGTATCAGAGCCTCAGGTTGACGGTACCCCACTAGTCCAGCCTGTAGGATAACCTTGCCAACGGTCGTTGAGTTAGAGTGTCAAAACCTACTTTCTAAAATTCGTTGGATAGATCTGATTAGCTCTGATTTTCTCCTTATCTATATTCTTTCCCCTCTTATCTTTGCGAGTTTTGAGTCTTCTCCCTTATCTAAGTTTCTCCGAGTCATAGGTTCCGACGCGGGTTGGACGATCTATGCCTTTCACCTAATAGGACCGATCTCTGAAGACCTTCCGCCAGAAGAACATCAACGACGGCTAACCTTTTGCTTCTCCGTTGACATCATCTTTGTTTCCGTGAACTCTCTACAATTCTTTGTGCCTTGGCCCCATCGAATCTTCGCTGACAACGCTTATCTAGGTCGCCAATCTCAATTCCGGGGGTGGATTGCATGATTCTCCTATTTGTGTACCGAGTAATGCTTTGGGTGCGGGATGGAGTAGCTACCATACCGACTACTCTTATTATTGCTTTTGCTACACTGAAATTGGTGGATCCGTGTGACTGTTACTCCTTCCTTTGTTTCTCCGGAGTCATCATCGTCATCGGAACAACGACTTCTTGTTAGTGGTGTCGACCATTCTACATGGAGCAAGACTTCTTGTTAGTGGTGTCGAGAAGATCGACACGTCGCCTGAAGACCCGATAGTTCACCTCTCTCCCCCGTACCTTGGCGTGGGATCTCGGGGCGCGATCCCTTGTTAGTGGTGTCGATTGTAACGGCCCCGGGTAGTACCCCTACTAGATTTGTTTGTTCTTTTCTTTTTGTGCATCATCATGGCATCATATCATCCTTGTTTTTACTAAATAAAATTATTTTATAAACCGTATCTATTTTATTTTCCTCTCATATGGGTTATATAATAAAACCCTCCTCTCTTCTTTTCATTTAACAAAACCCAAAACAAAGATATTTGGATTTTTTTTTTTTTGGACAAACTAGTTTAATAAAATATGGTTTGAAAAATGTTGGCCGGGTTTCCCTGTTTTTCTTCATATCCCTCCATCTTTGTTTTACCTCCATTCTATCTTTCCCTGTGTGCTCTCCTATGCAAATACGTGACAACTTCAGGAAAATACAATGGCTGGCACCTTCCATTTTCTTTTCTCCACGAAGCATCCTGGAGCAGCCCGGCCCAAGCCTCACCGAAGCAGCCCACCTGATTCAGTTTCCAATCACAGAATCCTTGCCATCTTCTTCTTCATTGTACGGCAGCACATCCAGAAGACTGCATGTCGCTTTCTTGTTGATGGACGTCCATCCCATCACTCGCCTCTCTATAAAAATCTCATTGCCTCCCTAGCCCTGCAACCCTAGCTCCACTCCTTTCCATCAGCCGCCACTCCTCTGCTTCCGTTCTTCATATCCTCGTGTTCGTGTGTGTCCGATGCCGTAAGACCCGTGCGCGCCATGATCTGGTCGACGTCGTCGCGCTGGCGCTGCTCCGGCCATCCGCGCGTTCTCCGACCGTCAAGCTCCGCTTCCTCCCACCCAACGCCCACGTTCTCCGTCGTCTGCACGCCTCCGCCACGGACGTCCTCGGCACCGCCTGGTTCTCCCCGTACCTCGTCATCGGCACAACCCGACGTCTACCAGAACGCCCGTGTTCGTCGTCCGCTCGGTCTTCGCCGCCAAGTACAACATCGAACCGCGTCGCATCGACCACTACCGGCGTGAGCTTCTCCGTCCTTGCACCCTGCTTCTACCTCGCGTGCACGAGTCTCCTTCAAGCCGCCTTCATCCTACTGCTACAGCAAGGTCTGCACCTGCTTGAGCTCGTCCACGCCTCCTCCGTCGTCTACCCCGGCCTCCCCTTCGTCCTCGTCGCCGGCAGCCCCTCCTTCTCGTCACCGACCACCCCAGGGTGAGCAGCACCTCCTCTTCCTCTCCCCTGCATGCTTCTACACCTTGGATCGAGGAAGAAAATAGACGGGAGAACGAGTTCGTTTTGAAATCGAAAAACAAAAGGGTGCAGTTTTGGTTCTGTTTCGCGGTGTCAACTTTCGACGAAGATCCCCGCCGCCACAGACCACCTCCGTTCGAGATTCTTGTCCCAGTAGATGCACAACATCTCCAGCTTTGTTTTGATCTTTGAATCACCTCAAACGGAGCAGTATCGGCGAAGTTATCGTCTTCCAAAGTTGGCTCCAGAAATCTGTTTCAAGTTTCAGATTCAGCGTGTTGTTTCGTCTGTCTGTTTTCCGGCAAGCTTTTCCGGCGACTCTGTGCGCCGTTTCGAACCAACTCGGTCCCATTCATATCATGTCACATCCCTCTTGCTCAACCTCTTTTGTTTCGCTCGAAACGGTGCCCAGATTCGCTGCGGCCATCGCTTTCATTTTCGTGCAAAAACCTGTCTACAGGAACACTCCGCTGTCACATTTCAGTCACAAGTGTCGAGTGTCAGTTAACGTTTTGTTTACACTTCACCTTAACTGAACATCTTTTCTAATACAAACTCTTGCACAGCTCCACTGGTTGTACCTCTCGTAGCTGGATCCCTGTGATCAAATCCCACATCAGGCGAATAAAAGGTTTTCCTTTTTGCATGTTCTGCTCCCAGAAAACGCTGCACTTTTTCAGTCAAATTCAGATAGCAAGTTTCGTTTTTTTTTTCAGAAGGTTTCAGTTAACAACGAACACACGTTAAGATAACTGAACCATCTTTCCGTACAAACAGAAAACAGCAGCGCAGTGGCACTGCTCCACTTTTCCCACCGGAGCAGCCAGGGTTCAAATCCTGGCCGCTGCAGGAATCACATCCTTTTCGTGCAAATCTTCAGTAAACCTTGAAACTGCTGTTCATTAACAAGTTTTTGCCCCTGCCTATTTTTCAAATGTTTTAAAACTGCATTTTCCAAAATCCAAATCACACAAACTTTAAATGCTTGAGTATCAGAAAAAGAGGATCTATCCATCTACTAAGTTTGTTTCAAGTTTTGAACAATAAAACTTTAACCACTTATAAAATGAGATTAAAATTGCTATAACTTGCATAATTTATAACTGCTATTCCATATTTCCAAATTCAACATATCTAAATGCATCAGAAAAACATGATGAACATTAATATGCCATCCATATCTCTGTTTGCATCTCGCATCATGTCGCCCGTGTTAGTTCGTGTATGTTTCACCCTAATTGAATCACCGGAGTATTTCGGACACCGACTAAGGTTTCCCCGCTCCGATTAATTTTGAAGTAGCTCACCCATGCCATGTTACTGCCATGCTAATCAACACTTAACTTTGGCGGTAGAAATGCAACTCCAACCTAATTTATTTGTCCGGGGTTCCAACTCCGATTAATTGGATAAGTTGCATTGCACCATATATGCCATGTCATGCATATCATCTTCATCATGCTGGTTCTTCTTCCGTAGTAGTAAGGCTTGCATCGTTGTTTGTCCAGCATTTGCTTCTTCCCGGATAGGATCGCGAAGTGGTGTTGTGAGATACGACAAGTTCTCCGGATGTTCCTCGGCAAGCTCTAACAGGCAAGCATTTCCTAAACTCCTGTCTCTGCAGGAGTCGCTTACCTATTTTATTTTGCCTTCTCTCTTATGCTAGCCTTGAGTTGCGTTCTTGTCACGTGTCCTATCCACTTGTTACCTCAAGCAGCCCATATTACCACCACCACCTCCTACAGCTGTTGTTTGGTTATCGAGTCTGCCCTTGCGAGTCGTAGTGCATGCTAGTGCTGTCTTATCTTGTTACCGTTGTGGTTATCTTATCGGGTTATCTGTTGGGGAATCATGATACATGGTATATGGATATGTTTGTTGGAGATAATCACACTTACTTTATTATTAACAACTAAAATTGTAAGAAGAGGCATCTGTGAGCCCCTTTGCGAAAGCATCGGAACTTTGACTCGCTAATGTCCGCTAGGACCCGAGTTCTTGTTATCTGTTCCGAGATTGAGCGCTCTACCCATGCGTGGGGACGATTATCGGGACCCCCCCCTCACCCATTACCTTTTCTCAAGTCAGTTGAAAAGGGGGCCACAACCTTGGTTTTATTTGCCTATGCCATGTATGACATGCTTTACTTCCTGTTGCCTTCGGGTGTTTACTTCCTGTTGCCTTCGGGTGTTTATATTTTGTACTGTACCTCGCGGAACGTTTAGCGAAGCGTGTGGTTTGCACGCCTAGCCGTTAACGCAAACCCTGAGTCCGCTTCGGAGTACGGCCGGACTTCGTTACGGGTAGCTTAGTCGGGTGGCCCCCCTAGACTTTCTTGTTGAACTGGGAACGGTCTTGTTGTGAGACATCCACCTGTCGTAAGTGGGTCGAGCATGCGTATGGTTACATTTGGGCAACCCCTGCAGGGTGTACATCTTATCGATAAGCCGTGTCCGCGGTTATGGACGACTTGGAATTGTATAGCTCGATCATAGAACAACTTACACCTTTATGTTGCTGCTAATAATTTGCTAATAACTTGCGTAGTAATATATCACTACTACAACGGCTACCTAATAAAACTTGTCCACCGTGTGAGTGCCTTTGCCAGTACTTCTTTGCGAAGGGGGAACACATCGGCTGTGTTATGTATACAGAGTATAGAACTGTTAGTTGTGCGCTCTCTCACCTTCTCTGTTTAGACGAATGTTGTAGAGTGTCTCTATAGGTTTTTAGTGCTTGCGCGCTGCCGCTTAACCCCACCATATTGCCTATGACGTTCCTTTTGCGTCCTCTAAGTCCCCTGCGTGCCTCAAGTACAAAGGACGACTGGTTGACGAATGCTTATACGTCTTGAAGTCTTGTTAAGTACGAACCCGTACTTATTGCTGCTTCTTTGGGACATAACCGGGCAGGTATGAAGTTATGTTCGATGAAGACGACGTTAGCAAGGTTACCCTTCCGGCTTGGCCTGGGCAGGGTTATGGACGCCACTGGTTATCTTCAGGACTCTTAGTCCAATTTGTATCTTGTCCGTACTCGGATGTATTCGATCTTCTGTATGATTTGGATCTTTGTATTGTATATTTGTATCTTGACTCGTTGGAGTCGTTGTTGTAATATATCTGTTTCTTGTGGGCTCTATTGTAATCCTGTTGTAATGTTACCGCTCGTGTTAGTTCCTCTGGCATCACGTGTGTGATTCGTCGCGCACGTCGTGTCGGAGGGCGTCCCTGAATCGATATCGTGCGGATTTCGGCGGGATCGCTGGAATCCTCATGGTACCGGTTCCGGGGCGTCACACCCATCTAGCAGGGGTCCTTTATTATTGCATGAATAGAGGCACTTGATTTATTTTATTCCGAATACATGAACTCATAGCAGCTCCGATTGAGCGAAATATGTCTTAATTTGGTCGTCAGTGCAGTTCTTGTAGCACCTGCATAAAGTGAGGGCGTAGCAGCGGCCTCTATCATAGCCCTCGTTCATGCAGACCTTGTTGCAGGTGCCGTGCTTTACACACATGTTTCCATCGTGGGTTTTGCTTTCATGACCTTCGCAACCATCGGATCTCATCTCTTCGGCATCCATCAACAAACAATAAGAATCAAGTAAGTTAAGTTGGATTAGTCTTAAATAGAGCCGTGTAGGTTGAAGGTCTTCCTACCAGAAGACATGATCGAGAAGCAGCATCACCAGCCACAAGCATATCATCATCTTGTTGGTTCCCAATAGTCCTTTCCCAATGCTCTTCATGTATGCCATGTCGATGAGGTAATTTGTGCTATTCTTCCTAAATAAACCTGATGAGTCCACAAGCATATCCATGATTGTTATTTATAGTTGAAGTATGTGAGTGTTTCCATGGTAATTTATGGGATATTAATATTTGGCATCAATGCATCTTATCCCAACGTCTAATTTTAATTCAACGGTAACATGTCTGATGCCTTATCCTAGGGCCTAATTTTAATGCCAATGCTATACATGGTTGATGGCCAATGTTTAATGAATAGATAGACATGGCTTTTGATGATGCTTAAGCTTAGGCATAGATAGATAGATAGATAGATAGATAGATAGATAGATATTTGTTCCTCTATATAATTATTTAGGAATAGTTTTTTTTCCTTTTTATGTGCAGATTTGTTCGTAGGCACTTATTTCTCTCCTTAATTGTTGTAGGAAAATTTAAAAGTTGCTTCACAAAGAAATTAGGATAACTAGAATTTAAAGAGTACCGATTATATATCATATATGAATGGATGGCATAGATTATTCCAAAAATAAAACAAAGGTTTCACCCCTGGGAATCTCTGGAAATTTGAGCAATCGGATTTTTTTTGTTGCAATACAACATTTGTTGGTACTTACATGTTTATTGTTTTGTATCAACGTTTGGCTGGTTTCAGAAAAGTACAAGATTGTGTTATGTAAAAAGGAGTTTGAAGACCTTAAAAATTTGATCGTTTCTTTTCGGAAATACTTTTGTACACCCACGCATGGGTGTGGGTGTTTCCGTCACCGTCCGTTTATTCCTCGAGATTCGTGCCCACCATTGTAGATGGAAAGATTCCTTTCTCTCTCCTCTTTTTATCCGAATCTCTAAGCACAATGGACGGTGACGGAAATACCCACACCTATACGTGGGTGTACAAAATCCACTCTCCTTTCTTTTAGACTTTATTTTGTAATCGCTGGATACAGCTCGTGTCTCTACGATGTACTATTTTCTACTATAAATATATATGGTATTGATTTAAATATAAATACTTTTAGATATCATCAATAGAATATCAGTTTTGCTATGTCTCAATTGACTTAATTAGAATTCATTTTTTTTGTCAGTCGCCTAAAAAATTTACAACCATCGTGCAAAAAAGTGCAACTATCTTTTTCTCCCAGAAAAGTGCAGCAGTAGTGAGTTGCGTATCTGTTTGAACTGCCATTGCACTATATATCTGTTTGAACTGCCATTGCACTATATGACAGCGTCTACACTTGAAGGAAATCTCACTCGAGAAATAGACAAAGCCATAGAATATTCTCATTTTGGTGTTGTCCTAACACAAGGCCTCATATTCCGTGACAACAATAACAAGATACAGCACCGTTAGCTAGAAGTTGAATTTCGATCCAGGGCATGATCAAATACTTCCAGCACTTGGGGTGTTTGCTTAAAACAAGTACGCATGCAATAACTATATTGAAGCTGTGAAAGAAAAGAGAGGCTGCGGCTATGGTGGAAACCCTAGCAGCCGCCACCACCCATCTGCATCATCTTCGCCGTCTACGACCGGGAATCGACGGGTCCCTGCCTCCTCTGGTAGCCGCTCCGGCGGTGGGAGGGGGTGGGGACCTCGGACCTACGCTTGGCGCTATAGGTCCCTAAAGTTAGAGTTTGGTCAACTGGCATCGTCTCCATGGTGGCTATGGTGGCGTTGTGCAGTACAAGAATATGCTATTCCTGCCTCCTCGTCCATCTCGTCGGCGGCGATCTCGCCCGTGGCGTTGAGGAGGGCGGTGATTCGCCTGGTCGCCGCTTTCATTGAGTGGTGGATCTCGTCCAGTCTACGTGTGTTAGAGCTTTGGTTTTAGAAGCTTTGGATCAATTCAAGGGTTCAATGGCGGCGACTTTGGCTCTAGGGCGCTGGTCCTTAGGTGCACGTGCACAAAGACTTCCCAACTGTCATCAACATCGTTTAGCTGGCTCCGGTAAGGGAGCGGCGACAACGGCGCATCGGCGGCTCGCTCTGGTAACAATAGTGGTTGTTAGGTGGTCCAAGAATCTCGATGTAATTTCTATTATGTTTGGGGTGCTTTGTACTTTTTGTGAACTCATGAAATAGTTTTGGATCTTTCTCGCAAAAAATAAAACAAAACAAGCACGCATGCATCCATGCTGGGCAACAAATGGACAAGCGACAGGTTCCCGCTTGATGGGTATCTTATCATCTCATGGGAATCTTTTCCTGAAGAAACTTGGTGCGGTGTTCCATGTCACGATTAGCACACTAGTAAAAAACATGCCTTAAATAACGAACCGGGACTAACGGGGGGGGGGGGGGGGGCTTGGTCCTGGTTGGTTCGGCGCGGGGCGACGACACCCTCTAGTCCCGGTTCGTTTGGGACCTTTGGTCCCGGTTTGTATTATAAACCGGGACAAAAGGGGTGGCGGCAGGCTGCATCCGGAGCAAAAGCCTTTAGTCCCGGTTGGTATTACCAACCTGGACTAAAGGTCTACCCTTTAGTCGCGGTTGGTAATACGAACCGGGACTAAAACTTTCTATGTTTTTTTTGGCTTCCCACGCACCTTCAACCCTGCCCCCCCCCCCCCCCCCCGTGGACCGCCTTTTTTGCTTCGTAAAATACAAAAGAAAATGATATAAAATTCAAAAAATAAAATCTTTTGAGATTCTTGTATGTTACGCAACCTACTATTACGGAAAATTAGCAAATTTGAATTTCAACTTTGAATGCAAAAAAGGTTTGGAAAAAGGTAAAACGGCATTTCTGGTTGCATACGACATCGAGAAAAAACCGTATTATATATCAAAATGATCGTGGAAAAAATTTAAAAGTTGCTTCACAAAGAAATTAGGATAACTAGAATTTAAAGAGTATGGATTATATATCATATATGGATGGATGGCATAGATTATTCCAAAGATAAAACAAAGGTTTCACCCCTGGGGAATCTCTAGAAATTTGAGTAATCGGATTTTTTTTATTGCAAAACAACATTTGTTGGTACTTACATGTTTATTGTTTTGTATCAACGTTTGGCTGATTTCAGAAAAGTACAAGATTGTGTTATGTAAGAAGGAGTTTGAAGACCTTAAAAATTTGATCGTTTCTTTTTCGGAAATACTTTTGTACACCCACGCATGGGTGTGGGTGTTTCCGTCACCGTCCGTTTATTCCTCGAGATTCGTGCCCACCATTGTAGATGGAAAGATTCTTTTCTCTCTCCTCTTTTTATCCGAATCTTTAAGCACAATGGACAGTGATGGAAATACCCACACCCATAGGTGGGTGTACAAAATCCACTCCCTTTCTTTTAGACTTTATTTTGTAATCGCTCGAGACAGATCGTGTATCTCTACGATGTACTATTTGCTACTATAAATATATATGGTATTGATTTAAATATAAATACTTTTAGATATCATCAATAGAATATCAGTTTTGCTACGTCTCAGTAGGCTTAATTAGAATTCATTTTTTTGCCAGTCGCATAAAAAATTTACAACCATAGTGCAAAAAAAGTGCAACCATCTTTTTCTCCCAGAAAAGTGCACCAGTAGTGAGTTGCGTATCTGTTTGAACTGCCATTGCACTATACGAGGCGTCTACACTTGAAGGAAATCTCACTCGAGAAATAGACAAAGCCATAGAATATTCTCATTTTCGTGGTGTCCTAACACAAGGCCTCATATTCCGTGACAACAATAACAAGATAGCGCACCGTTAGCTAGAAGTTGAATTTCGATCTAGGGCATGATCAAATACTTCCAGGGCTTGGGGTGTTTGCTTAAAACAAGTACGCATGCAATAACTATATTGAAGCTGTGAAAGAAAAGAGAGGCTGCGGCTAGGGTGGAAACCCTAGCAGCCACCGCCACCCATCTGCATCATCTTCGTCATCTACGACCGGGAATCGACGGGTCCCCGCCTCCTCTGGTAGCCGCTCCGGCGGTGGGAGGGGGTGGGGACCTCGGACCGGCGCCTGGCGCTATAGGTCCCTAAAGTTAGAGTTTGGTCAACTGGCATCGTCTCCATGGTGGCTATGGTGGTGTTGTGCAGTACAAGAATATGCTATTCCTGCCTCCTCGTCCATCTCGTCGGCGGCGACATCGCCCGTGGCATTGAGGAGGGCGGTGATTCGCCTGGTTGCTGCTTTCATTGAGTGGTGGATCTCGTCCAGTCTACGTGTGTTAGTGCTTTGGTTTTAGAAGCTTTGGATCAATTCAAGGGTTCAATGGCGGCGACTTTGGCTCTAGGGCGCTGGTCCTTAGGTGCACGTGCACAAAGACTTCCCAACTGTCATCAACATCGTCTGGCTGGCTCCGGTAAGGGAGCGGCGACAACGGCGCGTCGGCGGCTCGATCTGGTAACAATAGTGGTTGTTAGGTGGTCCAATAATCTCGATGTAATTTCTATTATGTTTGGGGTGCTTTGTACTTTTTGTGAACTCATGAAATAGATTTGGATCTTTCTCGCAAAAAATAAAATAAAACAAGCACGCATGCATCCATGCTGGGCAACAAATTATCATCTCATGGGAATCTTTTCGCGAAGAAACATGGTGCGCTGTTCCATGTCACGGTTAGCACACTAGTAAAAAACATGCCTTTGCTCCAAATCCCCTAGGAGCTTTAGTCCCGGTTAAATAACGAACTGCGACTAACGGGGTGCATTGGTCCCGGTTCGTTCGGCGCGGGGCGACGCCACCCTCTAGTCCCGGTTCGTTTGGGACCTTTGGTCCCGGTTTGTATTACAAACCGGGACTAAAGGGGTGGCGGCAGGCTGCCTCCGGAGCAAAAGCCTTTAGTCCCGGTTGGTATTACGAACCGGGACTAAAGACTTTCGAGGTTTTTTTGGCTTCCCACGCACCTTCACCCCCCCCCCCCCCCGTCCCCCGTGGACCGCCTTTTTTGCTTCCTAAAATACAAAAGAAAATGATAGAAAATTCAAAAAATAAAATGTTTTGAGATTCATGTATGTTACGCAACCTACTATTAGGGAAAATTAGCAAATTTGAATTTCAACTTTTTATGCAAAAAAGATTTGGAAAAAGGTAAAACGGCATTTCTAGTTGCATACGACATCGAAAAAAAACCCGTATAATATATCAAAATGATGGTGGAAAAAATTTAAAATTTGCTTCACAAAGAAATTAAGATAACTAGAATTTAAAGAGTACGGATTATATATCATATATGGATGGATGGCATAGATTATTTCAAAGATAAAACAAAGGTTTCACCCCTGGGGAATCTCTAGAAATTTGAGCAATCGGATTTTTTTTTTTGCAAAACAACATTTGTTGGTACTTACATGTTTATTGTTTTGTATCAACGTTTGGCTGATTTCAGAAAAGTACAAGATTGTGTTATGTAAGAAGGAGTTTGAAGACCTTAAAAATTTGATCGTTTCTTTTTCGGAAATACTTTTGTACACCCACGCATGGGTGTGGGTGTTTCCGTCACCGTCCGTTTATTCCTCGAGATTCGTGCCCACCATTGTAGATGGAAAGATTCTTTTCTCTCTCCTCTTTTTATCCGAATCTTTAAGCAAAATGGACGGTGACGGAAATACCCACACCCATACGTGGGTGTACAAAATCCACTCCCCTTTCTTTTAGACTTTATTTTGTAATCGCTCGAGACAGATCGTGTATCTCTACGATGTACTATTTGCTACTATAAATATATATGGTATTGATTTAAATATAAATACTTTTAGATATCATCAATAGAATATCAGTTTTGCTACGTCTCAGTAGGCTTAATTAGAATTCATTTTTTTGCCAGTCGCATAAAAAATTTACAACCATAGTGCAAAAAAAGTGCAACCATCTTTTTCTCCCAGAAAAGTGCACCAGTAGTGAGTTGCGTATCTGTTTGAACTGCCATTGCACTATACGAGGCGTCTACACTTGAAGGAAATCTCACTCGAGAAATAGACAAAGCCATAGAATATTCTCATTTTCGTGGTGTCCTAACACAAGGCCTCATATTCCGTGACAACAATAACAAGATAGCGCACCGTTAGCTAGAAGTTGAATTTCGATCTAGGGCATGATCAAATACTTCCAGGGCTTGGGGTGTTTGCTTAAAACAAGTACGCATGCAATAACTATATTGAAGCTGTGAAAGAAAAGAGAGGCTGCGGCTAGGGTGGAAACCCTAGCAGCCGCCGCCACCCATCTGCATCATCTTCGTCATCTACGACCGGGAATCGACGGGTCCCCGCCTCCTCTGGTAGCCGCTCCGGCGGTGGGAGGGGGTGGGGACCTCGGACCGGCGCCTGGCGCTATAGGTCCCTAAAGTTAGAGTTTGGTCAACTGGCATCGTCTCCATGGTGGCTATGGTGGTGTTGTGCAGTACAAGAATATGCTATTCCTGCCTCCTCGTCCATCTCGTCGGCGGCGATCTCGCCCGTGGCATTGAGGAGGGCGGTGATTCGCCTGGTCGCTGCTTTCATTGAGTGGTGGATCTCGTCCAGTCTACGTGTGTTAGTGCTTTGGTTTTAGAAGCTTTGGATCAATTCAAGGGTTCAATGGCGGCGACTTTGGCTCTAGGGCGCTGGTCCTTAGGTGCACGTGCACAAAGACTTCCCAACTGTCATCAACATCGTCAGGCTGGCTCCGGTAAGGGAGCGGCGACAACGGCGCGTCGGCGGCTCGCTCTGGTAACAATAGTGGTTGTTAGGTGGTCCAATAATCTCGATGTAATTTCTATTATGTTTGGGGTGCTTTGTACTTTTTGTGAACTCATGAAATAGATTTGGATCTTTCTCGCAAAAAATAAAATAAAACAAGCACGCATGCATCCATGCTGGGCAACAAATTATCATCTCATGGGAATCTTTTCGCGAAGAAACATGGTGCGCTGTTCCATGTCGCGGTTAGCACACTAGTAAAAAACATGCCTTTGCTCCAAATCCCCTAGGAGCTTTAGTCCCGGTTAAATAACGAACTGCGACTAACGGGGTGCATTGGTCCCGGTTCGTTCGGCGCGGGGCGACGCCACCCTCTAGTCCCGGTTCGTTTGGGACCTTTGGTCCCGGTTTGTATTACAAACCGGGACTAAAGGGGTGGCGGCAGGCTGCCTCCGGAGCAAAAGCCTTTAGTCCCGGTTGGTATTACGAACCGGGACTAAAGACTTTCGAGGTTTTTTTGGCTTCCCACGCACCTTCACCCCCCCCCCCCCCCCGTCCCCCGTGGACCGCCTTTTTTGCTTCCTAAAATACAAAAGAAAATGATAGAAAATTCAAAAAATAAAATGTTTTGAGATTCATGTATGTTACGCAACCTACTATTAGGGAAAATTAGCAAATTTGAATTTCAACTTTTTATGCAAAAAAGATTTGGAAAAAGGTAAAACGGCATTTCTAGTTGCATACGACATCGAAAAAAAACCCGTATAATATATCAAAATGATCGTGGAAAAAATTTAAAAGTTGCTTCACAAAGAAATTAAGATAACTAGAATTTAAAGAGTACGGATTATATATCATATATGGATGGATGTCATAGATTATTTCAAAGATAAAACAAAGGTTTCACCCCTGGGGAATCTCTAGAAATTTGAGCAATCGGATTTTTTTTTTGCAAAACAACATTTGTTGGTACTTACATGTTTATTGTTTTGTATCAACGTTTGGCTGATTTCAGAAAAGTACAAGATTGTGTTATGTAAGAAGGAGTTTGAAGACCTTAAAAATTTGATCGTTTCTTTTTCGGAAATACTTTTGTACACCCACGCATGGGTGTGGGTGTTTCCGTCACCGTCCGTTTATTCCTCGAGATTCATGCCCACCATTGTAGATGGAAAGATTCTTTTCTCTCTCCTCTTTTTATCCGAATCTTTAAGCACAATGGACGGTGACGGAAATACCCACACCCATACGTGGGTGTACAAAATCCGAATCTTTTAGACTTTATTTTGTAATCGCTCGAGACAGATCGTGTATCTCTACGATGTACTATTTTCTACTATAAATATATATGGTATTGATTTAAATATAAATACTTTTAGATATCATCAATAGAATATCAGTTTTGCTACGTCTCAGTTGGCTTAATTAGAATTCATTTTTTTGCCAGTCGCATAAAAATTTTACAACCATAGTGCAAAAAAAGTGCAACTATCTTTTTCTCCCAGAAAAGTGCACCAGTAGTGAGTTGCGTATCTGTTTAACTGCCATTGCACTATACGAGGCGTCTACACTTGAAAGAAATCTCACTCGAGAAATAGACAAAGCCACAGAATATTCTCATTTTCGTGGTGTCCTAACACAAGGCCTCATATTCCGTGACAACAATAACAAGATAGCGCACCGTTAGCTTGAAGTTGAATTTCGATCCAGGGCATGATCAAATACTTCCAGGGCTTGGGGTGTTTGCTTAAAACAAGTACGCATGCAATAACTATATTGAAGCTGTGAAAGAAAAGAGAGGCTGCGGCTAGGGTGGAAACCCTAGCAGCCGCCGCCACCCATCTGCATCATCTTCGCCGTCTACGACCGGGAATCGACGGGTGACCGCCTCCTCTGGTAGCCGCTCCGGCGGTGGGAGGGGGTGGGGACCTCAGACCTGCGCTTGGCGCTATAGGTCCCTAAAGTTAGAGTTTGGTCAACTGGTATCGTCTCCATGGTGGCTATGGTGGCATTGTGCACTACAAGAATATGGTATTCCTGCCTCCTCGTCCATCTCGTCGGCGGCGATCTCGCCCGTGGCGTTGACGAGGGCGGTGATTCGCCTGGTCGCCGCTTTCATTGAGTGGTGGATCTCGTCCAGTCTACGTGTGTTAGAGCTTTGGTTTTAGAAGCTTTGGATCAATTCAAGGGTTCAATGGCGGCGACTTTGGCTCTAGGGCGCTGGTCCTTAGGTGCACGTGCATAAAGACTTCCCAACTGTCATCAACATCGTCAGGCTGGCTCCGGTAAGGGAGCGGCGACAACGGCGCGTCGGCGGCTCGCTCTGGTAACAATAGTGGTTGTTAGGTGGTCCAAGAATCTCGATGTAATTTCTATTATGATTGGGGTGCTTTGTACTTTTTGTGAACTCATGAAATAGATTTGGATCTTTCTCGCCAAAAAATAAAATAAAACAAGCACGCATGCATCCATGCTGGGCAACAAATGGACATGCGACAGGTTCCCGCTTGATGGGTATCTTATCATCTCATGGGAATCTTTTCGCGAAGAAACTTGGTGCGGTGTTCCATGTCACGGTTAGCAGTCTCTCCAAGTATATACCAGTTGTGCCTTTGTGGAAAGGCATCCAACTGTAAGATGTGAGCACAACGGGTCCAAACTTTCCTGCAGATGATGATGTTGCGAGGCTAGCTGCATCCTGCAGATCAGAGGCGCACTAGTGGAAAATAGGGCTTCCGTGGGAGCCATTTGTCGCGGGCGCGCCTGCACCCGCGACAAATGGGGTGGCCACGTCGCTCCGAAACCGGTAGAGGCTTTTGTCGCGGCCTTTTGTCGCGGGCCGTATTACGACCCGCGACAAAAGGGGTCGGCACCCCTTTTGTCGCGGGTCGTAATACGGCCCGCGACAAAAGGCCATGCCTATATATAGACACGCAGCCAGCCCCCCCCCACCTCATTTTTTCCTTGGTGGTGAAGGTGGAGGTGTATGCTAGCTCATTTTTTCTACATGTGCACAAGAGGTGTTTGATGGAATTCTTGTGAGAGGGATGCCACTTGATTTTATTTGATAAGATTTTTCTCCTCTTTTTAATCCTAAAAGGTTAGCAACTATTTTCTCGACTATATATATGCATAGTCCGTACAATACTAATTTTAGCAAGGTGATTGCATCTGATACATATATAATTGTACTTATGATGCAGATGAGTCATCCATGGATGTACGGTAACCGATGTGCTCCCGCTTTCAGAGAGGGCGTGAATTCTTTCCTGCTTGTGGCCGAGGCCAACAAGTCGAAGCAAGGTTTTATGTGCTGTCCATGTCTAAAATGTAAGAACGAGAAGGATTACTCTTGCTCAAGAGACATTAAGAGCCACCTGCTTCGGTTCGGATTCATGTCCAGCTATAATGTTTGGACCAAGCACGGAGAAGAAGGGGTTATGATGGAAGACGGCGATGAAGAAGAAGATAATGATGACCAATACCGATCTATGTTCTCTGAATGCGATGATACCGCAATGGACGACAATGAAGAAGAAGGAGGTGAAGAACAGGCATCAGATGATCATCTTGATGATGATCTTCGTCGGGCCATTTCTGATGCAAGAAGAGACTGTGGCACGGATAAGGAGAGGTTGCAGTTCGACAAGATGTTAGAGGACCACCACAAATTGTTGTACCCAGGTTGTGAAGATGGGCAGAGAAAGCTGGGTAGCATATTGGAATTGCTGAAATGGAAGGCAGAGGTCGGTGTGACTGAGTCGGGATTTGAGAAATTGATGATAATATTAAAGAAGCTGTTTCCAAGAAATAATGAATTGCCCGTCAGTACATATGAAGCAAAGAAGCTTGTCTGCCCTCTAGGATTAGATGTGCAGAAGATACATGCATGCATTAATGACTGTATCCTCTACCGCGGTGAGAAGTACGAGAATTTGAATAAATGTCCGATATGTGGTGCATTGCGGTATAAGATCAGAAAAGATGACCCTGGTGATGTTGAGGGCGAGCCACCCAGGAAGAGGGTTCCTGCGAAGGTGATGTGGTATGCTCCAATAATACCACGGTTGAAACGTTTGTTCAGAAACAAAGAGCATGCCAAGTTGTTGCGATGGCACATGGAAGAACGTAAGAAAGACGCGATGTTGAGGCACCCCGCTGATGGTCGGCAGTGGAGGAACATCGGGAGAGAGTTCCCGGATTTTGCAGGTGAGGCAAGGAACTTATACTTTGGTCTAAGTACAGATGGCATGAATCCTTTTGGGGAGCAGAACTGCAACACAAAGACCTGGCCCGTGACTTTATGTATCTACAACCTTCCTCCTTGGTTGTGCATGAAGCGGAAGTTCATTATGATGCCAGTGCTTATCCAAGGCCCAAAGCAACCCGGCAACGACATTGATGTGTACCTAAGGCCATTAGTTGATGAACTTTTGGAGTTGTGGGCCAAACCAGGTGTACGTGTGTGGGATGAGCACACCGAGCAAGAATTTGACCTACGAGCGTTGCAATTCGTAACCATCAATGATTGGCCTGCTCTTAGTAACATTTCAGGACAGACGAACAAAGGATACAACGCATGCACACACTGTTTAGATGAGACTGAAGGTAAATATTTGGGAAAAAGCAAAAAAGTTGTTTACCCGTACAATCGCCGTTTCCTTCCGCGCAAGCATCCCTTAAGGAAAAAAGGCAAGCATTTCGATGGCGAGGCAGACAACCGTCCGAAACCTGTCCCCCGTAGTGGTGGTGATATATTTGACATGGTCAAGGATTTAAATGTTATCTTTGGAAAGGGTCCAGGCAGTCGACCTGTTCCGAAAGACGTTGACGGACACGCGCCCATGTGGAAGAAGAAATCTATTTTTTGGGAGCTAGAATATTGGAAAGTCCTGGAAGTCCGCTCTGCAATCGACGTGATGCACCTGACCAAGAATCTTTGTGTGAATATTCTAGGTTTTCTGGGCGTGTATGGGAAGACAAAAGATACACCAGAAGCACGGGAGGATCAGAAACAACATAAAGGACGAAACGGCAATCATCCAGGGAAGTTTGAAGGGCCTGGCAGCTACGCTCTTACCAAACAAGAGAAGGAGATCTTTTGTGAAGCCCTATTCAGTATCAAGGTTCCGTCTGGTTTCTCGTCGAATATAAAGGGAATAGTAAATATGAAGGAGAAAAAATTCCAGAACCTAAAGTCCCATGACTGCCACGTGCTTATGACACAATTGCTTCCGGTTGCATTGAGGGGACTTCTACCAGAAAATGTTCGACTAGCCATTGTGAAGATATGTGCATTCCTCAACGCAATTTCTCAGAAGGTAATGGATCCAGAAACTTTGTCGATTACAGGGAAGATGTGGTCGAATGTCTTGTCAGCTTCGAGTTGTTGTTCCCACCATCCTTCTTCAATATTATGACGCACCTCCTCGTTCACCTAGTTGAAGAGATTAGAATTATCGGTCCTGTATTTCTACACAATATGTTCCCCTTCGAGAGGTTCATGGGAGTATTAAAGAAATATGTTCATAACCGAGCTAGGCCGGAAGGAAGTATCTCAAAGGGCTACGGAACTGAGGAGGTCATTGAGTTTTGTGTTGACTTTCTTCCTGACCTTAAGCCGATTGGTGTTCCTGAATCTCGGTATGAGGGGAGGCTGACTGGAAAAGGCACACTAGGAAGGAAAGCAACGGTGTGCAGGGACAAGATTTCTTTCAATCAAGCACACTACACAGTTCTATACAATTCCAGCTTGGTGGCTCCGTACATCGAGAAACACAAGAATGTTTTACGAGAAATAAACCCAGGCCAGCCCGAGTCCTTGATTACACGTCAACACATGAATACCTTCGGCAGCTTGGTTGCAAAGACATCTCATCTTTTCCATCGAAGCGGACACCACTGTTGTAGAGCAGCTGTACTTGTTGGCCAGGTTACCATCTTCAAACATATGTACATTCCAAGGGTACGAGATAAATGGGAATACATTTTACACGATCGACCAAGATAAAAAGAGCACCAACCAAAACAGTGGTGTCCGCTTCGATGCAAAAGACGAGAATGGGCAAACCACCACATATTATGGATACATAGAGGAGATATGGGAACTTGACTATGGACCCACTTTTAAGGTCCCTTTGTTTCGGTGCAAATGGGTAAAGCTCAGCGGTGTACATATAGACGATAAGTACGGTATGACAACAAGTGGATCCCAACAATCTTGCGTACATGGACGAGCCATTTGTCCTAGCCAACGAGGTGGCTCAAGTTTTCTACGTGAAGGACATGTCTAGCAAATCGAGAAAAGAAATCAACAAAATAATACATCAACGGAGGAGCAAAGCGCCACATAGTTCTTTACGGGAAAAGAAACATAGTGGGAGTGGATGACAAGACAGACATGTCAGAAGATTATAATAAGTTTAAAGAAATTCCGCCCTTCACGGTGAAAATTGACCCAAGCATTTTGCTAAATGATGAAAATTCTCCATGGCTACGGCGTAGAAGATCACAATAGTAGATGGCGATGTAAGAATGTATTCCCAAGACAATCTCTACATTTATGTAATAATAAGAACCCTTTCCCCAACACTGCTAGAGGAGACGGAGTCTTTCACGGGCTTGCAGGGAAATTTTTCCGAGGAGCAGCTTCCGAAGATGCCGTAGGGCGTGTGCACCAACGACATCTTCGAGAAGCTGCGCCACGGGAGATTTCCCAACCCTTTCCTTCATCCATGTGAATGAAACTGTGTTTGGCTTGTTGATCTGCTTGGCAAGGCGTATCGATGCTCCTTTTATAGGCACGGCACCGCTTCTACTTTGTATTGTTCCTTCGACAGGGCGTCGTGCGCTACATGCTTTATCTCATCGAGCAGTGCGTCCACCCACGCGTCCTTATCCTGCCGACATCTTTAGTCCCGGTTGCACCCACCAACCGTGACAAAAGGTTACCGACACATCCTTATCCTGCCGACAGCTTTAGTCCCGGTTGCACCCACCAGCCGTGACAAAAGGTTACCCGCACATCATCCCCCCAGATAAGGCCCTCCTAGATAAGCCTCCCCCAGTCTTTTGTACCGGTTGGAGCCTCCACCCGGGATGAAAGTTTCGCGTGCCACTTCGTTCCCGCCTATTTTCTTCCCGCATTCCCGCCATTTTTCCACTATATATATGTAGGCTTGGACTCATATCTGCAAACCTCATCACTCTCTCCCATGGCTTCCACCGTATGTCTAACACCCCGGGAGGCGGAGGCGCTTTGCGCCTCGAACTACCCCTGCCCGCCCGGCTACCGCGTCCCGACCGGCTGGTTGCTGAGCGTCGGAGGCGTACCGGTCCCTCCTATCCCTGTAGGTGTGCCACGCGAGATGGCCATCACGAACCACTACTATTTCGAGCTCACGCCTGAGCAGCGGAGGAATCCCCAGTGGCATCCCGACTACAGCCCGACTTGGGACAGCTTCTTCATCAATCGGCGTGAGAGGGCGGTTGCCAGGTACGAGGAGGACGGCCCGCCTCCTTCGAACTTCAACGAGGCCGGCCGTCGGATGTGGTGGCGCGGCCGGACTCTCCAGAGCGTCATGGCCTATCGTGGCCCCCGCCTGCGCTACCCTCAATCCCAGCCCACGCGTGCTCACCCGCCGAGGTTCGACAACCGCGACCCCGATGCTAGCGACGATGACGTCGGCGACTATGATGACTACAGTGGCGACTATTATAGGGCTAGGCACGACTATGATTGAATGGCTGCAACATTCGAATCTGGCCATGTATCTTAATTTTCAGTTGAGCTCTGTACTTTAATTTCAGTTCAATCGTAATAAATTTCGTGTCAACCACTTTATTGAACAAAAACAACCGACAACGACTTTATAAACTAAAATTAAACTAATAGAACCGACAACGACTTAATTGAAATTACAATAAAATAGATAAATTACTAGTCTAGTCTCTACTCGTCGTCGGAGGTTGTCTCCGTCCAAATGTCATCCCACCGAGGGTCGTTTTCGGTCCAAGTTGTATTCGGGTTCTCGAGCTCGAAGGTGGCGACGGCCCGACGGTGGCGCCTGTTGGACCTGCGTTGTGCCCTAAGGTTAGCGAAGAACGCGTCGGTGTTGTCGACGTCGTTGGGGAACTGCGCCCTCCACTGGCGCATCAATCGCTCGTCGTGCTCGCCGATGGCGATCCTGCGCTGCACCGCGCGGTGCCGGCGACGGTCCTCGACGGCGACGAGGCCCGGCGCGGGCGCGAGGAACTCCGCCTCCGCTCGCGATTCAACATCCGGGAAGGTCATGTCGCGCCGTGGCCGAAAACGCCACGCCGCCGCGTCATAAGCGCGCGCCGCCAGCTCCGGCGTGTTGTACGTGCCGAGGGTGAGGCGGAAGCCACCGGCGCGTATCTCGGCGTAGAACCTACCGCTCGGACGCACTCGAACGCCACGGAAACCGGACGCCCCTCGACGACGTGGAGGCATCCCGGAGATGAATGAGCGGAGGAGGCGGTGGCGACGTGTGGTTGCGCCCGCATTCGTCGCTCTTTAGTTTGTTAATTAGTTTATGTATGTATTTAGTTTTTCAATTCCGATAAGATAGATATACCCGACGCCGACATCGACCCTCTCCCTCTTGCAAACGCGCGTCGCCAACACCCTCTCCCTCTCGTAATTAAACACGCGTCTCCATTAGGGTTAGGGTTTGGTTAGGGTTAGACCATGTACTTATCGATTTAATTTTTTGCAGAAACAATGGATCCATTCGAAATCCATCGAGACTTGGAACAGGAAGACTTGTTCGAGGACATAATCCGCGATGGTCCAGAAGCTGACCGAGAAGCTGGAGAAGACCGCGGCTCCGGTGATGGAGAAGACCGCGGCTCCGGTGATGGAGAAGACCGCGGCTCCGGTGATAGAGAAGCCGACGGCTCCGGTGATGGAGAAGCCGACGGCTCCGATGATGGAGAAGCCGACGGCTCCGGTCATGGCGAGGTATACGATCAGTTGAGGCATTAATGGAATTCTATATGTACATATGTATATAAATTAACTGATTTTTATTCTCTTAGGCCTCCGAAGATAAGTTGGAGAAACGAGGCCCGGCAAAGAAATTGGGCAAAAAAGACCACTTCAACATTGAAGCTATATCACCGAAAGGCCAACCGGTGGCACCCGCGAGTGTCAGAGTGACATTTAAGAATCAGTGCGGAGTTCTGGTTAGAGATCGTCTCCCGATCACTATTAGAGAATGGAACAAGACCAAGAATGTGTCCGAAGATCAGGTTGCCGATAGGTACAAGAACACACTTTTTGACGACCTCATGTCACATTTCACTTTGCCAGATTTGGGATCGGACTCTGAGAATGCCAAGCAGAGGGCGCTAGTGAAGAAATGGGCTCTGCAGAAGATGGGGGAACTTTTCCGGGCGTATAAGAACCGGTTATGGTCAGCTTATAAGGCCGAGAAGAAGCCTCCAGTATTCGAAAACTATCTAGCGAAGCAGGAGCATAACTGGGAAGAATTTGTGCAGTACAAAGAATCAGAGGAGGCTGTGAACCTGTCAAAGAAAAACAAGAAGAATGCAAGCGAAAAGAAATATCACCATCATACGGGCCGAGGGGGCTACGAAGTAGCCATGCCTAAGTGGGATGCACAAGAGGCTGAGATGAAACTGAATGGGATCACTCCAGAACCTGAGCGAGAAGGATGGGACACTAGGGCTCGAAATTGGTTCCTTGGGCATGGCTGTGAGTATGACATGAAGACAGGGAACCTTGTTGAAAGTGACAGCAAGGTTAGGGTACCCAGAGCAAAATGGATTGAAGTGACGGCTGCTATTAAAGCGGGAACACTGAAGTTTGCTCCCGATAGAGAGAAAGACTTGCTGACGCTTGTCCTCGGTAATCCTGAGAAGGGAGGACGAACAAGAGGCTACGGCCCTAGTGTTCCGTGGGCGCTTGGGTTTCCAAATGACGCGGAGACTTATAGAAGCCGAGCGAGAGCAAAACAACGCGAGCTGGAGGTGCAGAATGACCGGATGGCTGAGTTCCAACGGCAACTAGACCAGCAGCAGCGGGAGATTGATGAACTTAAAGGACATCGCCAGCCAGATAATACCGCCGGCATATCTCAGCGACGAGACAGCAGCGTGGCCGACTCGGAGGCCCCGCCTACACGGATGATGATAGATGCCGGTCCTGGCGACCCATTGGATGGAATCAAGGAGCAAACACCTTGTGATCTCCATGAGGTGTTCAGGAAGGTGTCTGTTAAGGTGGCGGTCGGCTATGTCTTACCGGCATTTGGATCTGAAGGTGAGCCGGCAACATGGCATGGCAATCAGATTCCAACTGGCTATGCTCGTGTCGGGGTGGATTCAATTGTACCGTCGTGGGAGACATTGGAGCTCGAAATCCCTGGAGGTGATGAGGGGCTTACACTCAGAGAGGTGCTGGGAGAAATCATTCTCTGGGAAAAGAAGAACATCAGGCTGCCAGGCTGGGTAGCCCCTAGTACCAGTCGTCCCAGCAGGTCACCATCACCTCCTCCAGGTGATCGCAGGCCACCATCACCTCCTCCTACTGATCACATGTCGCCACCATCGCCCCATGGGTACGACGTCGACCACGACATATGTACTCCATCTCCATCTCCAGCGCCGCCGCCTCCGCCCACTAAGACTCGGAATGCACCCAGCCGGAAGCGTTTCAAGAGTCCTGTCCGCAAGATGTCGCCCCTCCCAAAAGTACCAAAGGTTCCTCCCCCCCGTCCTTACGATCGTACTGAGGAGGAAAATGATGCCATTGTTAAGAAATACAATTATGATTTTTTTCATAAGGAGAAACCTCCAGCGCCAGAGCCATACACAGAGAAGCAAAAAGAATATGCTGTTAGTTTTCTGAACACACCATCGCAGTATGACTTACACGAGAAGAAGGATGACTATACACGCACACTTGCGAAGGTAATTGACGAGAAGAAGGAAGAAAAGGCTAAGGAGAAGGATATTGCTGGCACGAGCAAATCATCAGCTAGAAGTGCAGCCGAGAAAAAGTCAAGTTCAACAAGTGCACCCCTCAAGGCCAAGCAAACGACAAAAGGCAAAAGGAGAAAGGAAGTTCCCCTCCTCGGAGATCAGCCCAAACAATCGATCCCAGCACTCAAAGTGTTTAATGTTCCCAAGGTGTACCAGGAACATGGTGGTTTCGATATGGAAGAAGCTGCAAGCCTAGCGGCTGCCTGTAAAGTTACCGTGGAGGAATTGCTGCTTGCAGCAGATGCTGCACTACCCACTGCTGATATAGCTCCTAAATTTGTCTACGGGGCCGACTTGGTCAGCAGAGAGCGGCTGCATAAACTGCCAACACATATGCGGAATTTGCATCAGTGGTACCTTGATGCATGCAAGGAGAACATAAGGTACATCCTGGCGAATATACCAGATGAATATTACTACCGAAAGGAGGAGATCCATATTGAGATTAATGAACTCTGGCAGTTATTCAATTTAGAAGCCCTCGACAAATCTCTCATGAGTTGCTATTGCTTGTAAGTTGTTAACTACATATAAGTTCATTTTCATTCAGTTCATGTTCGTTTTCATTGCATATACTCATTATATCTTATGTGTTCTCTTATGCAGACTGAAGATCAGTGAATGCAAAAGTAATAATATTATCAATATTGGGTTTGTTGACCCAGATAAAATACATGTTGAAACGGTAAAGCATAATGCCTCAGAAACGGGGGGAAACCTACTAAGGTTTTTGGGGGAGCAATTTTTCTGTGATTCAATATTGTTTCCTTACAACTACGAGTGAGAGTCTTAATGATCTTTTATGCACATTCAATTTTTCTTACTCGATGTTAAGTGTAATTCCTGACGTATATACATAACATGTGCAGCTTCCACTGGATTCTACTAGACATTCAACCTGATAAGGGAATAGTTGAAGTAAGAGACCCACTGAGTAGAGGCGTGGACGGGTTCCGCGACTTGCAGAAGTTGCTCCAAGTGTAATTTCCTTCATCGCCGCGCTTTATCTTTCGTGAGATATCAATTAATTATCCACTCATTCAATCATTCTTTTGCCTAGCAGGGCTTGGAGAGCTTTGAAGAAACATCATAAGGACATTACCTTGGCAGAGAAGCTAACATTTACTCCTGTACCGTGCCCCCAGCAGCCACAAGGGACGAATCTATGTGGATACTACGTTTGCGAGTCCATTCGCATGTTAACCACTGAGAAGCAGAACAATAATAAATTCGACGTGAGCAATAACATTCACAACTTTATTTATTATCGTCAATATTTCGTTATCAAAATTGATATAGTCATACTCATCTCATTTTCGTATATAGGTCGACTACATGCGGGACATACTCCAACCAAAGGAACACCTAATAGGAATCGCCGAGGAACTGGCGGGACTTTTGGTTAGAGAAGTATTAAACAACAAAGGCTTGTTTAGTCCAAATGGATGCTCTACCTCCAAATAGACGGTCGTTAGTACCGCTTGTCTGTCGATCGTGAGCTCCATGTATATATATATGTAAGGGAAGAATATGTAAGGGGAATCGACTTGTGCTTCCATATTTGTTTGATCGATCTATATATATATATATAATGAATGAACGTGTATAACTTCTAGTAGCGTACAAATATATGCAACTTTTATTTTCGAATGGAAAAAATGAAATAAAAGGGGGGTCGGTGGCGGCGGGGGGCGGGGGGGTGCTGCACCCCTCAAACCCTAAAGCAGCAGGGTTGTGCGCGCGCCACGTAGATGGCCTTTTGTCGCGGGTGGTATTGCCTGTCCCCTGCGCGCCCCGCGCCTGCCACGTGGTGGACCTTATGTCGAGGGTCGTAAGCGACCCGCGACAAAAGGGGGACCCTTTTATCGCGCCTCCCTTGTCGCGGCTGGCCGCCCGCGACAAAAAGCCCTTACCACCCGCGACATTAGGCCTGTTTTCCACTAGTGGTAGTAGTAATAGTTACGACGTTACATCAGCTGACTAGCTGCAAGGGCACCGACTCACTTGGTAGATTTTGGTAGTCAACTTGGTAGATTTTGCGTGAATGGGCACGTCTGTTGATCAACTGTTACTGTCCAGAATCATCCGTGGCTTTAGTACTTAGCAAGCATGATCAAAAAAAAAAAAGGTGCACTGCACCGCCCATGCCAACTTGTCGATCGTGCTCCATATATACACGTCCTTCCATGTTTTACCCGAACAAAGGTGAATAGGACAGTGATATTTTGTGCATCCGTGGATTCCGTGACTCGGATTTTCTACCTTTTTATTCATCAACAATGTTGCGTGCATTGCTGAAACTGCGCAAGAAAAGCTATTTTCCATTTGGACGGTGCGGCTCGAGCTTGAACGCCGGGTATCATGTCGATTACCATAACATGCAGAGGTTGGGGCGTAACCGTCATATTTTAAGAACAAAAATATGCCAACCATGATGCATCATTTTAACTATGGACTGTTGAAGATACTATATCCTATGAAAATCGTACCATGTATTTTCTCTGTATATCGCACAGACATGGTGCTGTCACCACTATGTCGGTGCCCACTTGCAATACCACGATGGGGCTTTTCCATTCCATATAACATGAACCCAAACCCCTCAATAGGGGCATCGTTTCAGCTAGCTGATATGGACAAGCATGACAGCTCGGTTGTACATTTGTATAGTTTTCCCTCTTGCTTAATGAAAAGGCAGTGCTCCTGCCGGTTGCTCCAAAAAAAAACAAGCATGACAGCAGTGTATCAATCGCAAGCACATCCTGACCTGTCTTGACGGGGATCTTATATGATTCTGGCACTCGGGCTTAATAGGAAAGGCGGAGAAGACGGACCAAGATACTTTTGTGGCTTCTTCTCTTTTGGGGTAGCTTCTGCATGAAAAAAGATGGCAAAGACATACAGTAGTTTTACTCGGTGGGACGACCACAATATTACTTTTCACCGCAGAGAAAATGTACGTTTCCTTTCTTGATAGAAAAAAAAACATTTTCTTGGTTCAGATATATCTCAAAATTCTTATATTGGATTTATTTGTTCATGTGTAATTGCATGCTATTTTGGTGACCCGTACGATAAGAAGCAAGGGAAAGTATGCATGGAACACAATTACGAATAGCCATAAACAGGTTGTATTGGTTTGTGATCTCCGTCATCCCTAAAGAGCACTAAGCTCCAAGGGTTGGGGGCGCTCCTGGTCACTTAGCACATCTCTTTCACGGGCCCTACTAATATGGAAGGGCCCTACTAATATGGAAGTGAAGAGTGCGGTCGTTCTGTAGATTGTATTTTGCTCGCACGCGTACCTGTTGTCGCGAGGTGATGGGTCGGTTCGTGATGGTTTTGACCGGGGCATTGCTGCCGTCCAAGACCAGGAGTAAAAGGCGAAGCAAGAACAACATAGAGGCGCCGTAAATCAAGCAACAGAAAAGTGCAACAAGAATATGCTATTCCTGCCTCCTCGTCCATCTCGTCGGCGGCGATCTCGCCCGTGGCATTGAGGAGGGCGGTGATTCGCCTGGTCGCTGCTTTCATTGAGTGGTGGATCTCGTCCAGTCTACGTGTGTTAGTGCTTTGGTTTTAGAAGCTTTGGATCAATTCAAGGGTTCAATGGCGGTGACTTTGGCTCTAGGGCGCTGGTCCTTAGGTGCACGTGCACAAAGACTTCCCAACTGTCATCAACATCGTCAGGCTGGCTCCGGTAAGGGAGCGGCGATAACGGCGCGTCGGCGGCTCGCTCTGGTAACAATAGTGGTTGTTAGGTGGTCCAATAATCTCGATGTAATTTCTATTATGTTTGGGGTGCTTTGTACTTTTTGTGAACTCATGAAATAGATTTGGATCTTTCTCGCAAAAAATAAAATAAAACAAGCACGCATGCATCCATGCTGGGCAACAAATTATCATCTCATGGGAATCTTTTCGCGAAGAAACATGGTGCGCTGTTCCATGTCACGGTTAGCACACTAGTAAAAAACATGCCTTTGCTCCAAATCCCCTAGGAGCTTTAGTCCCGGTTAAATAACGAACTGCGACTAACGGGGTGCATTGGTCCCGGTTCGTTCGGCGCGGGGCGACGCCACCCTCTAGTCCCGGTTCGTTTGGGACCTTTGGTCCCGGTTTGTATTACAAACCGGGACTAAAGGGGTGGCGGCAGGCTGCCTCCGGAGCAAAAGCCTTTAGTCCCGGTTGGTATTACGAACCGGGACTAAAGACTTTCGAGGTTTTTTTGGCTTCCCACGCACCTTCACCCCCCCCCCCCCCCCCCCGTCCCCCGTGGACCGCCTTTTTTGCTTCCTAAAATACAAAAGAAAATGATAGAAAATTCAAAAAATAAAATGTTTTGAGATTCATGTATGTTAGGCAACCTACTATTAGGGAAAATTAGCAAATTTGAATTTCAACTTTTTATGCAAAAAAGATTTGGAAAAAGGTAAAACGGCATTTCTAGTTGCATACGACATCGAAAAAAAACCCATATAATATATCAAAATGATCGTGGAAAAAATTTAAAAGTTGCTTCACAAAGAAATTAAGATAACTAGAATTTAAAGAGTACGGATTATATATCATATATGGATGGATGGCATAGATTATTTCAAAGATAAAACAAAGGTTTCACCCCTGGGGAATCTCTAGAAATTTGAGCAATCGGATTTTTTTTTTTTGCAAAACAACATTTGTTGGTACTTACATGTTTATTGTTTTGTATCAACGTTTGGCTGATTTCAGAAAAGTACAATATTGTGTTATGTAAGAAGGAGTTTGAAGACCTTAAAAATTTGATCGTTTCTTTTTCGGAAATACTTTTGTACACCCACGCGCATGGGTGTGGGTGTTTCCGTCACCGTCCGTTTATTCCTCGAGATTCATGCCCACCATTGTAGATGGAAAGATTCTTTTCTCTCTCCTCTTTTTATCCGAATCTTTAAGCACAATGGACGGTGACGGAAATACCCACACCCATACGTGGGTGTACAAAATCCACTCCCCTTTCTTTTAGACTTTATTTTGTAATCGCTCGAGACAGATCGTGTATCTCTACGATGTACTATTTTCTACTATAAATATATATGGTATTGATTTAAATATAAATACTTTTAGATATCATCAATAGAATATCAGTTTTGCTACGTCTCAGTTGGCTTAATTAGAATTCATTTTTTTGCCAGTCGCATAAAATTTTTACAACCATAGTGCAAAAAAAGTGCAACTATCTTTTTCTCCCAGAAAAGTGCACCAGTAGTGAGTTGCGTATCTGTTTAACTGCCATTGCACTATACGAGGCGTCTACACTTGAGAGAAATCTCACTCGAGAAATAGACAAAGCCACAGAATATTCTCATTTTCGTGGTGTCCTAACACAAGGCCTCATATTCCGTGACAACAATAACAAGATAGCGCACCGTTAGCTTGAAGTTGAATTTCGATCCAGGGCATGATCAAATACTTCCAGGGCTTGGGGTGTTTGCTTAAAACAAGTACGCATGCAATAACTATATTGAAGCTGTGAAAGAAAAGAGAGGCTGCGGCTAGGGTGGAAACCCTAGCAGCCGCCGCCACCCATCTGCATCATCTTCGCCGTCTACGACCGGGAATCGACGGGTGACCGCCTCCTCTGGTAGCCGCTCCGGCGGTGGGAGGGGGTGGGGACCTCAGACCTGCGCTTGGCGCTATAGGTCCCTAAAGTTAGAGTTTGGTCAACTGGTATCGTCTCCATGGTGGCTATGGTGGCGTTGTGCACTACAAGAATATGGTATTCCTGCCTCCTCGTCCATCTCGTCGGCGGCAATCTCGCCCGTGGCGTTGACGAGGGCGGTGATTCGCCTGGTCGCCGCTTTCATTGAGTGGTGGATCTCGTCCAGTCTACGTGTGTTAGAGCTTTGGTTTTAGAAGCTTTGGATCAATTCAAGGGTTCAATGGCGGCGACTTTGGCTCTAGGGCGCTGGTCCTTAGGTGCACGTGCATAAAGACTTCCCAACTGTCATCAACATCGTCAGGCTGGCTCCGGTAAGGGAGCGGCGACAACGGCGCGTCGGCGGCTCGCTCTGGTAACAATAGTGGTTGTTAGGTGGTCCAAGAATCTCGATGTAATTTCTATTATGATTGGGGTGCTTTGTACTTTTTGTGAACTCATGAAATAGATTTGGATCTTTCTCGCCAAAAAATAAAATAAAACAAGCACGCATGCATCCATGCTGGGCAACAAATGGACATGCGACAGGTTCCCGCTTGATGGGTATCTTATCATCTCATGGGAATCTTTTCGCGAAGAAACTTGGTGCGGTGTTCCATGTCACGGTTAGCAGTCTCTCCAAGTATATACCAGTTGTGCCTTTGTGGAAAGGCATCCAACTGTAAGATGTGAGCACAACGGGTCCAAACTTTCCTGCAGATGATGATGTTGCGAGGCTAGCTGCATCCTGCAGATCAGAGGCGTACACTAGTGGAAAATAGGGCTTCCGTGGGAGCCATTTGTCGTGGGCGCGCCTGCACCCGCGACAAATGGGGTGGCCACGTCGCTCCGAAGCCGGCAGAGGCTTTTGTCGCGGCCTTTTGTCGCGGGCCGTATTACGACCCGCGACAAAAGGGGTCGGCACCCCTTTTGTCGCGGGTCGTAATACGGCCCGCGACAAAAGGCCATGCCTATATATAGACACGCAGCCAGCCCCCCCCCACCTCATTTTTTCCTTGGTGGTGAAGGTGGAGGTGTATGCTAGCTCATTTTTTCTACATGTGCACAAGAGGTGTTTGATGGAATGCTTGTGAGAGGGATGCCACTTGATTTTATTTGATAAGATTTCTCCTCTTTTTGATCCTAAAAGGTTAGCAACTATTTTCTCGACTATATATATGCATAGTCCGTACAATACTAATTTTAGCAAGGTGATTGCATCTGATACATATATAATTGTACTTATGATGCAGATGAGTCATCCATGGATGTACGGTAACCGATGTGCTCCCGCTTTCAGAGAGGGCGTGAATTCTTTCCTGCTTGTGGCCGAGGCCAACAAGTCGAAGCAAGGTTTTATGTGCTGTCCATGTCTAAAATGTAAGAACGAGAAGGATTACTCTTGCTCAAGAGACATTAAGAGCCACCTGCTTCGGTTTGGATTCATGTCCAGCTATAATGTTTGGACCAAGCACGGAGAAGAAGGGGTTATGATGGAAGACGGCGATGAAGAAGAAGATAATGATGACCAATACCGATCTATGTTCTCTGAATGCGATGATACCGCAATGGACGACAATGAAGAAGAAGGAGGTGAAGAACAGGCATCAGATGATCATCTTGATGATGATCTTCGTCGGGCCATTTCTGATGCAAGAAGAGACTGTGGCACGGATAAGGAGAGGTTGCAGTTCGACAAGATGTTAGAGGACCACCACAAATTGTTGTACCCAGGTTGTGAAGATGGGCAGAGAAAGCTGGGTAGCATATTGGAATTGCTGAAATGGAAGGCAGAGGTCGGTGTGACTGACTCGGGATTTGAGAAATTGATGATAATATTAAAGAAGCTGTTTCCAAGAAATAATGAATTGCCCGTCAGTACATATGAAGCAAAGAAGCTTGTCTGCCCTCTAGGATTAGATGTGCGGAAGATACATGCATGCATTAATGACTCGTATCCTCTACCGCGGTGAGAAGTACGAGAATTTGAATAAATGTCCGATATGTGGTGCATTGCGGTATAAGATCAGAAAAGATGACCCTGGTGATGTTGAGGGCGAGCCACCCAGGAAGAGGGTTCCTGCGAAGGTGATGTGGTATGCTCCAATAATACCACGGTTGAAACATTTGTTCAGAAACAAAGAGCATGCCAAGTTGTTGCGATGGCACATGGAAGAACGTAAGAAAGACGCGATGTTGAGGCACCCCGCTGATGGTCGGCAGTGGAGGAACATCGGGAGAGAGTTCCTGGATTTTGCAGGTGAGGCAAGGAACTTATACTTTGGTCTAAGTACAGATGGCATGAATCCTTTTGGGGAGCAGAGCTGCAACACAAAGACCTGGCCCGTGACTTTATGTATCTACAACCTTCCTCCTTGGTTGTGCATGAAGCGGAAGTTCATTATGATGCCAGTGCTTATCCAAGGCCCAAAGCAACCCGGCAACGACATTGATGTGTACCTAAGGCCATTAGTTGATGAACTTTTGGAGTTGTGGGCCAAACCAGGTGTATGTGTGTGGGATGAGCACACCGAGCAAGAATTTGACCTACGAGCGTTGCAATTCGTAACCATCAATGATTGGCCTGCTCTTAGTAACATTTCAGGACAGACGAACAAAGGATACAACGCATGCACACACTGTTTAGATGAGACTGAAGGTAAATATTTGGGAAAAAGCAAAAAAGTTGTTTACCCGTACAATCGCCGTTTCCTTCCGCGCAAGCATCCCTTAAGGAAAAAAGGCAAGCATTTCGATGGCGAGGCAGACAACCGTCCGAAACCTGTCCCCCGTAGTGGTGGTGATATATTTGACATGGTCAAGGATTTAAATGTTATCTTTGGAAAGGGTCCAGGCGACACCTGTTCCGAAAGACGTTGACGGACACGCGCCCATGTGGAAGAAGAAATCTATTTTTTGGGAGCTAGAATATTGGAAAGTCCTGGAAGTCCGCTCTGCAATCGACGTGATGCACCTGACCAAGAATCTTTGTGTGAATATTCTAGGTTTTCTGGGCGTGTATGGGAAGACAAAAGATACACCAGAAGCACGGGAGGATCAGAAACAACATAAAGGACGAAACGGCAATCATCCAGGGAAGTTTGAAGGGCCTGGCAGCTACGCTCTTACCAAACAAGAGAAGGAGATCTTTTTTGAAGCCCTATTCAGTATCAAGGTTCCGTCTGGTTTCTCGTCGAATATAAAGGGAATAGTAAATATGAAGGAGAAAAAATTCCAGAACCTAAAGTCCCATGACTGCCACGTGCTTATGACACAATTGCTTCCGGTTGCATTGAGGGGACTTCTACCAGAAAATGTTCGACTAGCCATTGTGAAGATATGTGCATTCCTCAACACAATTTCTCAGAAGGTAATGGATCCAGAAACTTTGTCAGGATTACAGGAAGATGTGGTCGAATGTCTTGTCAGCTTCGAGTTGTTGTTCCCACCATCCTTCTTCAATATTATGACGCACCTCCTCGTTCACCTAGTTGAAGAGATTAGAATTATCGGTCCTGTATTTCTACACAATATGTTCCCCTTCGAGAGGTTCATGGGAGTATTAAAGAAATATGTTCATAACCGAGCTAGGCCGGAAGGAAGTATCTCAAAGGGCTACGAACCGAGGAGGTCATTGAGTTTTGTGTTGACTTTCTTCACGACCTTAAGCCGATTGGTGTTCCTGAATCTCGGTATGAGGGGAGGCTGACTGGAAAAGGCACACTAGGAAGGAAAGCAACGGTGTGCAGGGACAAGATTTCTTTCAATCAAGCACACTACACAGTTCTATACAATTCCAGCTTGGTGGCTCCGTACATCGAGAAACACAAGAATGTTTTACGAGAAATAAACCCAGGCCAGCCCGAGTCCTTGATTACACGTCAACACATGAATACCTTCGGCAGTTGGTTGCAAAGACATCTCATCTTTTCCATCGAAGCGGACACCACTGTTGTAGAGCAGCTGTACTTGTTGGCCAGGTTACCATCTTCAAACATATGTACATTCCAAGGGTACGAGATAAATGGGAATACATTTTACACGATCGACCAAGATAAAAAGAGCACCAACCAAAACAGTGGTGTCCGCTTCGATGCAAAAGACGAGAATGGGCAAACCACCACATATTATGGATACATAGAGGAGATATGGGAACTTGACTATGGACCCACTTTTAAGGTCCCTTTGTTTCGGTGCAAATGGGTAAAGCTCAGCGGTGTACATATAGACGATAAGTACGGTATGACAACAGTGGATCCCAACAATCTTGCGTACATGGACGAGCCATTTGTCCTAGCCAACGAGGTGGCTCAAGTTTTCTACGTGAAGGACATGTCTAGCAAATCGAGAAAAAGAAATCAACAAAATAATACATCAACGGAGGAGCCAAAGCGCCACATAGTTCTTTCTGGGAAAAGAAACATAGTGGGAGTGGATGACAAGACAGACATGTCAGAAGATTATAATAAGTTTAAAGAAATTCCGCCCTTCACGGTGAAAATTGACCCAAGCATTTTGCTAAATGATGAAAATTCTCCATGGCTACGGCGTAGAAGATCACAATAGTAGATGGCGATGTAAGAATGTATTCCCAAGACAATCTCTACATTTATGTAATAATAAGAACCCTTTCCCCAACACTGCTAGAGGAGACGGAGTCTTTCACGGGCTTGCAGGGAAATTTTTCCGAGGAGCAGCTTCCGAAGATGCCGTAGGGCGTGTGCACCAACGACATCTTCGAGAAGCTGCGCCACGGGAGATTTCCCAACCCTTTCCTTCATCCATGTGAATGAAACTGTGTTTGGCTTGTTGATCTGCTTGGCAAGGCGTATCGATGCTCCTTTTATAGGCACGGCACCGCTTCTACTTTGTATTGTTCCTTCGACAGGGCGTCGTGCGCTACATGCTTTATCTCATCGAGCAGTGCGTCCACCCACGCGTCCTTATCCTGCCGACATCTTTAGTCCCGGTTGCACCCACCAACCGTGACAAAAGGTTACCGACACATCCTTATCCTGCCGACAGCTTTAGTCCCGGTTGCACCCACCAGCCGTGACAAAAGGTTACCCGAAAATCTTCCCCCAGATAAGGCCCTCCTAGATAAGCCTCCCCCAGTCTTTTGTACCGGTTGGAGCCTCCACCCGGGATGAAAGTTTCGCGTGCCACTTCGTTCCCGCCTATTTTCTTCCCGCATTCCCGCCATTTTTCCACTATATATATGTAGGCTTGGACTCATATCTGCAAACCTCATCACTCTCTCCCATGGCTTCCACCGTATGTCTAACACCCCGGGAGGCGGAGGCGCTTTGCGCCTCGAACTACCCCTGCCCGCCCGGCTACCGCGTCCCGACCGGCTGGTTGCTGAGCGTCGGAGGCGTACCGGTCCCTCCTATCCCTGTAGGTGTGCCACGCGAGATGGCCATCACGAACCACTACTATTTCGAGCTCACGCCTGAGCAGCGGAGGAATCCCCAGTGGCATCCCGACTACAGCCCGACTTGGGACAGCTTCTTCATCAATCGGCGTGAGAGGGCGGTTGCCAGGTACGAGGAGGACGGCCCGCCTCCTTCGAACTTCAACGAGGCCGGCCGTCGGATGTGGTGGCGCGGCCGGACTCTCCAGCGTCATGGCCTATCGTGGCCCCCGCCTGCGCTACCCTCAATCCCAGCCCACGCGTGCTCACCCGCCGAGGTTCGACAACCGCGACCCCGATGCTAGCGACGATGACGTCGGCGACTATGATGACTACAGTGGCGACTATTATAGGGCTAGGCACGACTATGATTGAATGGCTGCAACATTCGAATCTGGCCATGTATCTTAATTTTCAGTTGAGCTCTGTACTTTAATTTCAGTTCAATCGTAATAAATTTCGTGTCAACCACTTTATTGAACAAAAACAACCGACAACGACTTTATAAACTAAAATTAAACTAATAGAACCGACAACGACTTAATTGAAATTACAATAAAATAGATAAATTACTAGTCTAGTCTCTACTCGTCGTCGGAGGTTGTCTCCGTCCAAATGTCATCCCACCGAGGGTCGTTTTCGGTCCAAGTTGTATTCGGGTTCTCGAGCTCGAAGGTGGCGACGGCCCGACGGTGGCGCCTGTTGGACCTGCGTTGTGCCCTAAGGTTAGCGAAGAACGCGTCGGTGTTGTCGACGTCGTTGGGGAACTGCGCCCTCCACTGGCGCATCAACTGCTCGTCGTGCTCGGCGATGGCGATCCTGCGCTGCACCTGGCGGTGCCGGCGACGGTCCTCGTCGTCGACGAGGCACGGCGGTGGCGCGAGGAACTCCGCCTCCTCTAGCGATTCAACATCCGGGAAGTTCATGTCGCGCCGTGGCCACCGAAAACGCCACGCCGCCGCGTCATAAGCGCGCGCCGCCAGCTCCGGCGTGTTGTACGTGCCGAGGGTGAGGCGGAAGCCACCGGCGCGTATCTCGGCGTAGAACCTACCGCTCGGACGCACTCGAACGCCACGGAAACAGGACGCCCCTCGACGACGTGGAGGCATCCCGGAGATGAATGAGCGGAGGAGGCGGTGGCGACGTGTGGTTGCGCCCGCATTCGTCGCTCTTTAGTTTGTTAATTAGTTTATGTATGTATTTAGTTTTTCAATTCCGATAAGATAGATATACCCGACGCCGACATCGACCCTCTCCCTCTTGCAAACGCGCGTCGCCGACACCCTCTCCCTCTCGTAATTAAACACGCGTCTCCATTAGGGTTAGGGTTTGGTTAGGGTTAGACCATGTACTTATCGATTTAATTTTTTGCAGAAACAATGGATCCATTCGAAATCCATCGAGACTTGGAACAGGAAGACTTGTTCGAGGACATAATCCGCGATGGTCCAGAAGCTGACCGAGAAGCTGGAGAAGACCGCGGCTCCGGTGATGGAGAAGACCGCGGCTCCGGTGATGGAGAAGACCGCGGCTCCGGTGATAGAGAAGGCGACGGCTCCGGTGATGGAGAAGCCGACGGCTCCGATGATGGAGAAGCCGACGGCTCCGGTCATGGCGAGGTATACGATCAGTTGAGGCATTAATGGAATTCTATATGTACATATGTATATAAATTAACTGATTTTTATTCTCTTAGGCCTCCGAAGATAAGTTGGAGAAACGAGGCCCGGCAAAGAAATTGGGCAAAAAAGACCACTTCAACATTGAAGCTATATCACCGAAAGGCCAACCGGTGGCACCCGCGAGTGTCAGAGTGACATTTAAGAATCAGTGCGGAGTTCTGGTTAGAGATCGTCTCCCGATCACTATTAGAGAATGGAACAAGACCAAGAATGTGTCTGAAGATCAGGTTGCCGATAGGTACAAGAACACACTTTTTGACGACCTCATGTCACATTTCACTTTGCCAGATTTGGGATCGGACTCTGAGAATGCCAAGCAGAGGGCGCTAGTGAAGAAATGGGCTCTGCAGAAGATGGGGGAACTTTTCCGGGCGTATAAGAACCGGTTATGGTCAGCTTATAAGGCCGAGAAGAAGCCTCCAGTATTCGAAAACTATCTAGCGAAGCAGGAGCATAACTGGGAAGAATTTGTGCAGTACAAAGAATCAGAGGAGGCTGTGAACCTGTCAAAGAAAAACAAGAAGAATGCAAGCGAAAAGAAATATCACCATCATACGGGCCGAGGGGGCTACGAAGTAGCCATGCCTAAGTGGGATGCACAAGAGGCTGAGATGAAACTGAATGGGATCACTCCAGAACCTGAGCGAGAAGGATGGGACACTAGGGCTCGAAATTGGTTCCTTGGGCATGGCTGTGAGTATGACATGAAGACAGGGAACCTTGTTGAAAGTGACAGCAAGGTTAGGGTACCCAGAGCAAAATGGATTGAAGTGACGGCTGCTATTAAAGCGGGAACACTGAAGTTTGCTCCCGATAGAGAGAAAGACTTGCTGACGCTTGTCCTCGGTAATCCTGAGAAGGGAGGACGAACAAGAGGCTACGGCCCTAGTGTTCCGTGGGCGCTTGGGTTTCCAAATGACGCGGAGACTTATAGAAGCCGAGCGAGAGCAAAACAACGCGAGCTAGAGGTGCAGAATGACCGGATGGCTGAGTTCCAACGGCAACTAGACCAGCAGAAGCGGGAGATTCAGCAAGAAGAGCGGGAGATTGATGAACTTAAAGGACATCGCCAGCCAGATAATACCGCCGGCATATCTCAGCGACGAGACAGCAGCGTGGCCGACTCGGAGGCCCCGCCTACACGGATGATGATAGATGCCGGTCCTGGCGACCCATTGGATGGAATCAAGGAGCAAACACCTTGTGATCTCCATGAGGTGTTCAGGAAGGTGTCTGTTAAGGTGGCGGTCGGCTATGTCTTACCGGCATTTGGACCTGAAGGTGAGCCGGCAACATGGCATGGCAATCAGATTCCAACTGGCTATGCTCGTGTCGGGGTGGATTCAATTGTACCGTCGTGGGAGACATTGGAGCTCGAAATCCCTGGAGGTGATGAGGGGCTTACACTCAGAGAGGTGCTGGGAGAAATCATTCTCTGGGAAAAGAAGAACATCAGGCTGCCAGGCTGGGTAGCCCCTAGTACCAGTCGTCCCAGCAGGTCACCATCACCTCCTCCAGGTGATCGCAGGCCACCATCACCTCCTCCTACTGATCACATGTCGCCACCATCGCCCCATGGGTACGACGTCGACCACGACATATGTACTCCATCTCCATCTCCAGCGCCGCCGCCTCCGCCCACTAAGACTCGGAATGCACCCAGCCGGAAGCGTTTCAAGAGTCCTGTCCGCAAGATGTCGCCCCTCCCAAAAGTACCAAAGGTTCCTCCCCCCGTCCTTACGATCGTACTGAGGAGGAAAATGATGCCATTGTTAAGAAATACAATTATGATTTTTTTCATAAGGAGAAACCTCCAGCGCCAGAGCCATACACAGAGAAGCAAAAAGAATATGCTGTTAGTTTTCTGAACACACCATCGCAGTATGACTTACACGAGAAGAAGGATGACTATACACGCACACTTGCGAAGGTAATTGACGAGAAGAAGGAAGAAAAGGCTAAGGAGAAGGATATTGCTGGCACGAGCAAATCATCAGCTAGAAGTGCAGCCGAGAAAAAGTCAAGTTCAACAAGTGCACCCCTCAAGGCCAAGCAAACGACAAAAGGCAAAAGGAGAAAGGAAGTTCCCCTCCTCGGAGATCAGCCCAAACAATCGATCCCAGCACTCAAAGTGTTTAATGTTCCCAAGGTGTACCAGGAACATGGTGGTTTCGATATGGAAGAAGCTGCAAGCCTAGCGGCTGCCTGTAAAGTTACCGTGGAGGAATTGCTGCTTGCAGCAGATGCTGCACTACCCACTGCTGATATAGCTCCTAAATTTGTCTACGGGGCCGACTTGGTCAGCAGAGAGCGGCTGCATAAACTGCCAACACATATGCGGAATTTGCATCAGTGGTACCTTGATGCATGCAAGGAGAACATAAGGTACATCCTGGCGAATATACCAGATGAATATTACTACCGAAAGGAGGAGATCCATATTGAGATTAATGAACTCTGGCAGTTATTCAATTTAGAAGCCCTCGACAAATCTCTCATGAGTTGCTATTGCTTGTAAGTTGTTAACTACATATAAGTTCATTTTCATTCAGTTCATGTTCGTTTTCATTGCATATACTCATTATATCTTATGTGTTCTCTTATGCAGACTGAAGATCAGTGAATGCAAAAGTAATAATATTATCAATATTGGGTTTGTTGACCCAGATAAAATACATGTTGAAACGGTAAAGCATAATGCCTCAGAAACGGGGGGAAACCTACTAAGGTTTTTGGGGGAGCAATTTTTCTGTGATTCAATATTGTTTCCTTACAACTACGAGTGAGAGTCTTAATGATCTTTTATGCACATTCAATTTTTCTTACTCGATGTTAAGTGTAATTCCTGATGTATATACATAACATGTGCAGCTTCCACTGGATTCTACTAGACATTCAACCTGATAAGGGAATAGTTGAAGTAAGAGACCCACTGAGTAGAGGCGTGGACGGGTTCCGCGACTTGCAGAAGTTGCTCCAAGTGTAATTTCCTTCATCGCCGCGCTTTATCTTTCGTGAGATATCAATTAATTATCCACTCATTCAATCATTCTTTTGCCTAGCAGGGCTTGGAGAGCTTTGAAGAAACATCATAAGGACATTACCTTGGCAGAGAAGCTAACATTTACTCCTGTACCGTGCCCCCAGCAGCCACAAGGGACGAATCTATGTGGATACTACGTTTGCGAGTCCATTCGCATGTTAACCACTGAGAAGCAGAACAATAATAAATTCGACGTGAGCAATAACATTCACAACTTTATTTATTATCGTCAATATTTCGTTATCAAAATTGATATAGTCATACTCATCTCATTTTCGTATATAGGTCAACTACATGCGGGACATACTCCAACCAAAGGAACACCTAATAGGAATCGCCGAGGAACTGGCGGGACTTTTGGTTAGAGAAGTATTAAACAACAAAGGCTTGTTTAGTCCAAATGGATGCTCTACCTCCAAATAGACGGTCGTTAGTACCGCTTGTCTGTCGATCGTGAGCTCCATGTATATATATATGTAAGGGAAGAATATGTAAGGGGAATCGACTTGTGCTTCCATATTTGTTTGATCGATCTATATATATATATAATGAATGAACGTGTATAACTTCTAGTAGCGTACAAATATATGCAACTTTTATTTTCGAATGGAAAAAATGAAATAAAAGGGGGGTCGGTGGCGGCGGGGGGGGGGGGGGGGGTGCTGCACCCCTCAAACCCTAAAGCAGCAGGGTTGTGCGCGCGCCACGTAGAGGGCACCACCCGCGACAAAAGGGCCTGTCCCCTGCGCGCCCCGCGCCTGCCACGTGGTGGACCTTATGTCGCGGGTCGTAAGCGACCCGCGACAAAAGGGGGACCCTTTTATCGCGCCTCCCTTGTCGCGGCTGGCCGCCCGCGACAAAAGGCCCTTACCACCCGCGACATTAAGCCTGTTTTCCACTAGTGGTAGTAGTAATAGTTACGACGTTACATCAGCTGACTAGCTGCAAGGGCACCGACTCACTTGGTAGATTTTGGTAGTCAACTTGGTAGATTTTGCGTGAATGGGCACGTCTATTGATCAACTGTTACTGTCCAGAATCATCCGTGGCTTTAGTACTTAGCAAGCATGATCAAAAAAAAAGGTGCACTGCCACTACGGAAAAAAACGGCATTGCCGTGCAGCCAAACATTGCCGTGCGCCGCTGCACGGCAAAGAAATCTTTGCCGTGCGTAGAAAGTAGCACGCACGGCAAAGACGAACCGCACGGCAAAGTATGAGAGAAGCGCACGGCAAAGAATACGTGCACGGCAAAGTCAGCAGCGGCGCACGGCAAAGAATACGGGCACGACAAAGCCCAACCAAAGCGCACGGCAAAGAATACTGTCACGGCAAAGACCCTACAAGCCGCACGGCAAAGAAATGATGCACGGCAAAGGCTCTGGACGTTGCCGTGGCGCATCCTTTGCCGTGCGGCCAGACAACTTGCACGGCAAACACACCTTTGCCGTGTGATCCTTTCTTTGCCGTGCGCCATCATACATTTTATTTGTTTTTCTTTCTATTTTATTTCATCTAATACTTATATTTATTTTTTTAATTAGTTTTACTTTTTGATGACTATTTATTAGTGTTACTTAAGACAATGTGCAATACAAAATTACTCTCCATGTTCATCCCCCCACATATATCAGGGTTCCGGTGCTCCGGCGGTCGTCCCCCTCCTTCCCCCCACATATAGTCCACATGCGCTGACGGCACCACTTAGGCACATTATTCCAAGAAGAACTGCCTTGATCTACTCGTTAGGGTTAGGGCCATTATATCATGAGCCACCCTTCTCGGTAACTTGTTCTTCAAGACAATCTTAAAAAGTGGGCAGCTTCTCGGACACGGGGTTCTACACTTAGGCAGTATAGGGGGAACTCCCTCGGAGGTGAACCGGAGAGAACCTTGGGATCATATGGGATGATCCTTGTTACCACATGTACCTATGACCTAACCAAGCTCAAATGGAGGCATATGCCCACCGGGGGACCCCCGCTGCGATGTAGTCAAAGGGGTAGACCGCGCGGTCAATAGAACTAGGGTTTCGTCAGAAATCGAGCCTCGGAGGGGGTGAATGGCCCCAAAACTTGTGTGTGTCCACATGGCATGCACAAAAGTGATACACTTAAGAACTTAAGACCCAGACACGATACAAAACACTTAAATAACTAGACCCACACACATACCAAAGCGCTTAAAGAACTAGACCCACACACGAACCGAAACACTTAAAGAACTACACCCACACAGGAACCAAAACACTTAAAGAACTACACCCACACAGGAACCAAAACACTTAAAGAACTACACCCACACACTGAAAACACCCGGATATTTAAGTCTAGATGCCTATTATGCCATACATCGCAATCCCAGGAAGATTGTTGTTGCGAGACATAACAGTTGATATCATAAGTCATCATTCATTACAAACCATAATCGTCTTACAAAAGGGGACCACATGATCCAATATTACACAAATAGTTGAGCTACTGCTCAACGCACACATTACACAGCGGAAGCGTAGCAGTAGTGGACTACATAATTTCACAGGCCAACGCTTGACGTCAGAAGAACTCCTAGTTGTTGTAGACATCCTGCTGGCCGTCGTCTTCATAGTGTTGCTCCTCTTCATACTCTGGCCATTTGAATAGCCAGGGACACAGCCGTGAGTACTTTAAAGTACTCGCGAACTAATATTAGGGTAAGTACTAACAGTTTTAGTAAGGGGGTGCTAAGCTCTAGGTTTCTTTGCATAAAGCCAATTTTATTTCATAAGCATTTATTAAAAGACTCTCAATATGCTAACTAACTCACGTGGGAACATTAGTGTCATTCCCACAGCTTAGTTGTGATTCAAAAATCAAGTCAACCTTCAAATCATCAACCCTTTTTCAAGAAAACTTCTGACAAAGGAACAGTATGGCCTTTCCAACCGTCCGTAACCGTGGACACGGCTATTCGAATAGGTTTACACTCTGCAGAGGTTGCACACTTGTGCCACAACATTTGATTTCATCCGTCAGAGATAACCCTGAATGATCGTAACTCAGTACGCGGATCATCAACCATAACCTTTCACTTACATACCCTAGTATAGGCACCTCTCCCCATGAGCTTGGCCTCCCAGTGAAGACCAACTGTCAACCTGGGAACTGCACAGGGCTTGGTCGTACAATTCACCTTGAATCACATCATTTCTCAACAACGGAGGCAGCCTCGGCATAACCCCTATGATGCTTGTTCAGAGGGAACCCATACTAAGATGTATAAACTTCTAGTTAAGCCCTACCCATAATCAGGTATTGTGGGGGTACTCAAAAATTGGAAAGGTATCGCATTCAAACCAATATCAGTTTTATCAAAAATCACCATCTTCTCTTGGTCATATTCACCTTCAAAAATCATTCAATGGAATGAATCATCATTCCAAGGTTTCAAATTCAAACCTAAGTCACCTGTTCCCATCTAGAGTAGCCACTTTTATTTGTTAGCACTAGCAACTAGTCTTGATGAGTGCTACTTAACTCATAAGCTTCTTAGGCTAAGTTTGATACTCTTGTACTATTCTATACTTAGACCAAAGTTAACTATAAAAGTAAGCTTTAAATAATAAAAGTAAAACCTTGTAGGAATAAAACTTGGGATTGGATCATGAAACATAAAGTAGTATGTGAATGTGCCTTGCCACGATAGGGCTTTGCACTTTGCAAGAATATTAGCTTGCCTTGGTTGGTGTACTGATCAAAGTGGTCTTCTTCTCCTTGGAAGTATGCCTCCTCCTCCTCTTGGTACTCCTCGGTACTAGCGTCTAAAATACGAATACGGGGTATACAATCATCATACCAAACTTAGGTACTAGACTAAGCACACACACATGAATCACTCAATTTAAGCTAGCATCCCACCTTACTATTAAGTGGGTGGACTTGTTTTCTTACTTAAGAAAAATAATTTCCTCTCATTATCTTATTAAGATTTAATTTCTTTCATGACTAATATGTGACCTAGGTTGACCAAAGTCAACTTCTTCACACTTATCATTTGAGAAAAAGATTTAAATGAGGTGAGCACCTCATGCATTTTAATCCTAATCATGGGAAAGATTTAATATCATCAACAAATCATATGAGACCTAAATGACCAGAGTCTCTTTCTCATTTTGAGTTGTTGGTGACAAGATTTAAATGGGGTAAAATTCCCATGAGAATTTTAAATAGTTTTGGACAATATCTTTGACTAGAAATAGCCATATAGTCCTTTATTTTAACTAGGCCATGATCATTCAAAGTAAGCATGGCATATTTTTGCAAAAACAATTAGTGCAAGTGAAATGTGATTTATAGGAGTTGGAATCAACTCAAAAGCATTTTTGGTTGATTTTTAATAATTTTTCTAAGGCAGAAAAGTCCCTGCCTTGTTTATTTTCTCACTTTAATTTTATAAACAAATTTGAGGTGAGGCCAGTGGGGTTGGATAGAGCCTTTCACAAGCTTTCCAAATATATAAACTTTGTAAAATTTGGCCAGGTAGATTTGGCCCTATTAAATTTTGAAACAGGAACCAGTAATGAAATTTGGAATTAACTGAAAATTCGAATTTGAATTTAAACGGCTGGCGGGAAAGAGATGGGCCGGCCCAGCTCCGCGTCTGGCGCGAGTGGGCCGCCTGACAAGCGGGGTCCGTGTGTCAGCGCGTTTTAACTCACCGAAACGGTACGCTGCTCGCGGGACGTTGGATCAGGCGCGGATCGGACGGTCGAGCTTCGTCGTCGTCGTTGGCGAGAGGCGAGCGCCGGCACGGCGGAGGTAGGGGGTTGGTGAGCTCGTCGGAGCTCCGGCGATCGTCGGAGGGGTGAGCAGGGACCGTGTCGTCGATGAGGAGTCGCCTGGAAGCAGTTGCGTCGCCGGGGGTGGTCTCCTTCTCCGGCGAACTCCGTGTACTGGCGGCGGCGACGAGCTTGCAATTGGAGCAGTGGGGTGGCTAATCGATGCAATTTAGGTGGCGAGGAGTGCTGTGAGGATGAGGGGAAGAAGTTTGCGTGCTCAAATCAGTGGGAGAGGCCCTCCTTTTATAGTGGCGAGGGGTGGCCGTGGCGCTCGGCTAGGGTCGCCGTCGTCGTCGTTGTTCCAGGGCGGCGAAGGGGCAAGTGATGGGCGCGGCGTGTTCCTGGTGCACTGGCGAAGCTGACGCGCGTGATCGTGGCGCGGCAGGGGCTCTGTGGCGATGGGAAGCTTGACGGGAAGGGGCATGGCCGTGGCGGGTCTCGTCGACGGTGACGACGACCACAACGTTCCCGCGGCCAAGTGGCCATGTCTGGACGGTGCACGGTGACGTCGTGAGTCGATTGGTGCAGAGAGTCAGGGCGGAGGTGACGCGGGTGAGTGGGGCGACGTCGTGTCTGGGCGTGCCCGTGGCGTTCGCCGTGCGCGCTCTGGCGTGCGCGTGCGCGTTACGGGCACGTCTGGGCGTGTCGCGTTCTGGCGTGTGTGGTACACGAAATTGTCGAGGGCCGTGTCGGGCATGATCATGGGAGTGAGGGGCGTCTGCTAGACATGGTGGTGCACACGGGATGGGAGAGGAGGAGAGGATGGCATGAGGGTGACATGGTGGCCGGCATGGCGACGATCTTGGCCATGGTGGCCAAGTGGGGGTGGTGCAGGGGCCTGGCACTGGTGCTGAGGTGGTCAGGGGAGGCAGAGGTGGTCAGGTGGACTTGGTCCACTTTGGAAATTTCAGTATGGGCACCATTTTTGATTACTGCCCACCAGGTGCTCGACGTAATGTCCGCAAGAAAAATATTTTCAAATTTTTGAAGGAATTTTGGTGGAGTTGATTTGAATAAATATGGGAGTAGAATGGTGGTGGTGGTGGTCAAAATGGTGTAGGTGTGCAAAAACACAAAAATGTGGTCATCTTCACTTTACTCTCATATAGCATCTTGTCCTATTTACCATGGTCAACCTAGTCAACTCCAGGGATGATGGTCAACACCAAAATTGTTCATCATCACTTGGTCTTGGATGAGGTGATCATGGTTTACTAAGTTTGGTTGAGGAACCAGAATATAAAAGGGGGCAAAGTGGGGAAGAAAATAAAATGTGACCAAATGACCAACATTTCATGTGAGTTCATATTTGGTTCAAATTTGATTTGAATTGAGTTTGATTGTTTCCAAAAGTGTTAAAAGGGGTTTAGTATCCATTTACAACCAATGGTGCCAACCAAAATGATCTAGGTTAGAGTTTTGCAAAAATGGCATAGGCCATATGTGTGTGTTGGATTTAATTTTATTATTTCTTTTCTAAAATCTTTTTCTTTGTTCTTGGATGAACATGAGATCTTGGTTAGGGTTTTTAGAGTAGGAGAGAACACCCAACCAAGCGTCAAGGCAAAAGCACACTCAAACAAATAAAAAGGGGAACTATATGCATAGACCTATATGAGGATAAAAAGTTTTTGTTGGCTCTGAGTTTTGGATTCTGGAAATCTCTCTTGTTCTTCTTATTCAAAAGTTGGGATGTTACAAACCCTTCCCCCTTACAAAAGATCTCGTCCCGAGATCTAAAGAAAAACTTAGGTACTAAAGAGATCTGGGTATTCCTTCTTCATGTCCTCTTCGCGCTCCCAAGTGGCTTCTTCTTCGGTGTGATTACTCCATTGTATCTTCAGGAACTTGATACTTCTGGTGCGGGTGGTCCTGAAAGCTTCCTCAAGGATGCGAATAGGCACTTCGCGGTATGTCAAGTCCTTGTTGATATCAATAGCTCTGTGGTCGATGTTCTTGAACACTTCGGTCTTCTCCGGCACTTCTAGGCACTTCCGAAGTAGTGAGATGTGGAACACATTGTGCACCGCGGACATTTCTTCCGGTAGTTCCAGTTGATATGAAACTTCTCCTCGGCGACTCAGAACTTTGAAGGGTCCGACATATCTGGGGGCGAGCTTTCCTCTGAGTTGGAATCTCTGCATTCCTTTGAGGGGTGAGACCTTGAGATACACAAAATCTCCGATTTCGAATGTCATCTCTCGGCGTCTCTTGTCGGCGTAGCTCTTCTGCCTGGACTGAGCGGTCTTGAGGTATTCACGGATCTTGTGCACCTTCTCTTCGGCTTCTCGAAGAACATCTGGGCCGAAGACTTGGCTATCTCCGACTTCCGACCAGTTCAAAGGGGTACGGCACTTTCTTCCGTACAGGGCTTCAAAGGGGGCCATCTGTAAGCTGGCTTGATAACTGTTGTTGTAGGAGAATTCTGCATAAGGTAGGCAGTCTTCCCATTTGGATCCATACTCTAGCACACAGGCTCTCAACATATCTTCCAGTATCTGGTTGACTCTCTCGGTCTGTCCGTCAGTCTGCGGATGATAAGCAGTGCTGAAATTCAGACGGGTTCCTAGTCCTTCATGCACTTTCTGCCAGAATCTTGAGGTGAATTGGGATCCTCTATCTGACACAATGGACTTTGGGGTTCCATGCAGGGCGACTATTCTAGAGATATATAACTCAGCTAACTTGGGGCCTTGATAGGTGGTCTTGACAGGGATAAAATGGGCTACCTTAGTCAATCTATCGACTACTACCCAAATGGAATCATTTCCTCTGCTAGATTTGGGCAATCCAGTGATAAAATCCATTCCTACTGAATCCCACTTCCATTCCGGAATCTGTAACGGTTGCAACAATCCTGCGGGTCGCTGGTGTTCTGCCTTGACTCTCTAACAGATATCACACTTGGCGATGTAGCTTCCAATCTCTCGCTTCATTCCATGCCACCAGAATTGTTCTTTCAAATCTTGATACATCTTGGTTCCACCGGGATGAATGGAATATAGGGTGTCGTGAGCTTCCTTGAGAATGACTTGCTTCAACTCTGAATCTGATGGTACACAAAGGCGTCCGTTGTACCAAAGAACTCCTTCTTCATCAATGGTGAATCCAGGTGCTTTTCCTGCAGCTATCTGACTCTTGATTCCGTCAATGCTGGTATTTCCCTTCTGGGCTTCCTTTATCTGACTCATCAAAGTGGGTTGGAGCTCAATGCTGGCTAAGAATCCTTCGCTCACTAGCTCTAGTCTGAACTGTTCAAACTCTTGATACAGGCTGGGTTGTTCTATTGCGAGCATGGAGTTCAACTGGCACGGCAGTCTGCTCAAAGCATCCGCTACCACATTGGCCTTGCCGGGGTGGTAGTGAATTTCCATGTCGTAATCCTTGATTAATTCTATCCATCTGCGCTGTCTCATATTCAGCTCCTTCTGGGTGAAAATATACTTCAAGCTCTTGTGATCTGAATATATCTCGCATCGATTACCCATGAGGTAATGACGCCAAACTTTCAGGGCTAAGACTACGGCTGCTAACTCCAGGTCATGAGTTGGGTAGTTCTGCTCATGTTGCTTCAGTTGCCTTGACAGATATGATATCACCTTGCCTTCTTGCATAAGCACACATCCAAGACCAATCTTGGAGGCGTCACAATAGACGTCAAATGGCTTAGTGATATCGGGCATGATCAGGATTGGGGCTGTGGTCAATCTTCTCTTGAGCTGCTGAAAACTCTCTTCACATTTATCAGTCCATTCAAACTTCTTATCCTTTTTCAACAGTTGAGTCATGGGTCTTGCTATGCTTGAAAATCCTTCAACAAATCTGCGGTAATATCCCGCTAATCCAAGAAAAGCGCGGACCTCGGTCTGGGTGGTTGGGGCTTTCCATTCGGTAACGGTCTTGATCTTAGCGGGATCTACGGCAATACCTCCGGCAGACAAGATATGTCCCAGGAATCCTACTTCCTTCAACCAAAACTCACATTTGCTGAACTTGGCATACAACTGATGCTGTCTAAGGGTTTCTAGGATAATCTCCAAATGTTGCTCATGTTCTTCTTCGGATTTGGAGTAGATAAGGATGTCGTCGATGAAGACCACAACAAACTTATCCAAAAAGTTCATAAAGATCTTATTCATGAGATTCATGAAGTAAGCAGGGGCATTGGTCAATCCAAATGACATGACATTGTACTCATACAATCCATATCTGGTGGTGAAGGCAGTCTTAGGAATATCTGTGGCACGGATTTTTAGTTGGTGGTAACCAGTCCTAAGATCAATCTTAGAGAACACTTTGGCACCGGCCAGCTAGTCAAACAGGTCTTCTATCTTTGGCAGGGGGTACTTATTTTTGATGGTGACATCGTTAAGCTTACGGTAATCCGTACATAAACGAGTGGCACCGTCCTTCTTATCCACAAACAATACTGGGGATCTCCAGGGCGAGGCACTTGGTTGGATCAAACCTTTGGCTAGCATATCATCCAGTTGCTTCTTCAGTTCGACTAACTCTGCGGGGTTCATGCTATAGGCTCTCTGGGCTATAGGTCCGGTTCCGGGGATTAACTCAATGATAAACTCGATATCCCGATCTGGGGGCATACCAGGTAAATCATCAGGAAACACATCAGGGTATCGACAGACGACCCTGATCTGATCCAAGGTTGGCTGGGCTATACTCTGGTTGCAGGTAAACTTTCTGGGCAGCCTTTCAGATACATGCTCTATTAATATTCCAGTGCTACTAGTCATGGTGATGGCCTTCTTGGCACAATCAATTAATCCATGATGTTTCGACATCCAATCCATACCCAGTACTACTTCCAAACCTTTTGTTCCTAGAACAATCAAATTTGCATAAAAATCTACTTCATGCATTCTGATAGGCACATCTTTGCAAATTTTTCTAGCTTTTGTAGTCGACCCAGGTATTTGGACTATCATGACATGCTTCAAACTGATTGGTTGAATTTTACTTGTGCATGCAAAGTCTTCAGTGACAAATGAATGTGATGCCCCGGAATCAAACAACACTCTTGCTGGTATTGAGTTAACAGAGAACATACCCAGCACCACGTCTGGTGCTTCCTGGGCTTCCTCAGCGTTCATGTGGTAGAGGCGACCGTTGCGGTTGTTGGGGTTGTTGGGGGTGAACTTCTTGCCGGTGGAGACACGGCGTTGCTGCTGAGCAGGTGCAGCGGCGTTGGCGGCATTCTTGGCTAACCTTTTGGGGCACTCATTGGAGTAGTGTCCCACGACTCCACACTCGTAACAAGTGATGGTGGACTTGTCCTTGGGGGTGACGGGGATGGCGTTGCTCCCAGTCCTCGGAGCGGTGTTGGTGTTGTTGGGGGCTCTTGGCGGAGCGCGGTTGAAGTTGTTGTTGTTGTTGTAGTTGCTGTTGTTGTTGTGGTGGCCTCCTGTCCTGGGGTGTCCTCCACTCCGGTTCTGAAAACCCGGACGTGAAGTCTGCATCTGGGGCTTGTTGTTTCTTGGGGCAAAACCTCCGCTTGAGCTGGGGCGATACTTCTGAGGGTTGCTGGGCCCACTTTGGTGCATCATGCGGCGTTTGCGGTTCTCGTTGGCTTGGTGAAGTTTGCCTTCCATCTGGATGGCGGAATCCACCAGGGCTTCAAGGTCGGCGAAGGGGATATTGACCAAGACTGTCTGCATCTCATCATGCAGCCCATTCAGAAACCTTTCCTTCCTTTTCTCGGTGGTGTCAGTTTCATCGGGGGCGTACCTTGACAGGGTAAGGAACCTGTCGCGGTATTCGACCACCGACATCCGGCCTTGCTTCAATTCACGGAATTCATCCCTCATCTTCTTTATCAGACCCGGGGGTACGTGATACTTGCTGAACTTGAGCTTGAAATCTGCCCAAGTCATCATCTGTCCAGCGTTCATAGCACGGGTGCTTGTCCACCAGGCTCTGGCTGGTCCGGCTAGGTAATGGGTGGCAAACAAGACTTGTTCTGCAGGTTCGACTCCCGCAACTTCCAGATTGTTCTCCATTTCTGGAGCCAGTCATCTGCATCGAGAGGTTCTTCAGTTTTGCTGAAAACAGGGGGATTGGTGTTTTGAAAGTTCTTGAGTTTTGACCCAGGGTGATCATGGTTTCCATGGCCTTGGTTATGGTTGGCTAGCTGTTGCAGTGCAGCAAGATTGGCCTGTCTTTCGGCTCTTTCATTCTCTCGATCTTCCATTAAGGTCTGTAGCAGTTGCATCATGGCATCTTGGCTGTTGTTGCGAGTTGGAGGGGCCATCTGAACATGGAAATAGATCATAAGATGAGAGGGAAATTTCTATGGCTTATTTTGAGTTGGTTCAGAAATTTAAATCTTGAATGCTTGGGATGGTAAACACAAACACACATTCATTCATTCAAACAACCCATGTTACAAGCTAACACCTCCATGGTTTTAAGAACCATTTACTCGCGCTACAATACAAAGGACGGGATACAAACTCACACCTACTCAAGTGATCCTGTGCAACTACTCATCATCCACATCGATCGGGATAAAGTCATCTTCTCCGGCCTCCAGGAATTCGTAGTCCTCCACGTCAGTGTTCTCATCCTCTTCGAAGTCATCATCATCGCTCATGAAGGCTGCTCCTTCCTGAATGTCTTCACCTTCTTCTTCCATTTCCCTCAATTGGTTCTCTTGGGTCTGAACAGTTGCCTCCAAGGATGCTATCTTTGCGCGGAGGCGCGCAATGGTAGCGCCCTTCTTGGCACGCTGCTGGCGAAGTGACTTGCGGTCTTTTGCCAGTATCCTGATGGCATCGGCATGCTCAGCTAGGTGGAGGTGAGTCTGGTTGGCGTAGACACGGGAGTTGTCCAGCTCCTTCTGGGTCTCGTGCAGCATAAAGTCCAGGTGCTCCACGTGGTGCTTCAGCTCGGGGTGTGACTGCAGGTCCATGGGCCCTCCAATGGCGTCATGCCTCGCAAAGTGCGCGAAGCGATGACCTTGGATTGCCACCACATTCTGCCCGCACAGACGGGCAAGTGCTTCCTGAAGAGCACGAGCGAGTCCATCCAGCCAGTTGCTTTCTCTGATGGAAAAGAGGATCCTCTCTGAGGTAGGAGGCTCCATCTTGCCCCTCAGGTCAGCGGTGATAACCCACTGAAGCTCCCCTCCGGGCTGGTCGTTGACTTGGACTCCGTGAAACTCCGGGTGCGGGTGTCCAAGAAACTCAGATAGGGAATCTAAGTCCCTTTCGAAGATCAGACTCCCGCCATTCCCCAGCTGGTAAAACTTGGTGTTGATTGGCTCCATCTGAAAGCGAAATGGATGAGTAAGTTAGAGATGTGCGAGTGTATCAAAATTTTATGTAGAATTGCAAGGTGAAGCATGAATTTCCTCCTTTGATAAAAGTCTTCAGGGTAAGAGAGTAAATAAGTTTTTTGTAAATAATCCTTTTATTTGTTTTTGAAACTAAGTTTTCAGACGTCCATTCTAACTAGGGTCTCCTAAGGTCAAACAACCTGGCTCTGATACCAACTTGAAAACACCCGGATATTTAAGTCCAGATGCCTATTATGCCATACATCGCAATCCCAGGAAGATTGTTGTTGCGAGACATAACAGTTGATATCATAAGTCATCATTCATTACAAACCATAATCGTCTTACAAAAGGGGACCACATGATCCAATATTACACAAATAGTTGAGCTACTGCTCAACGCACACATTACACAGCGGAAGCGTAGCAGTAGTGGACTACATAATTTCACAGGCCAACGCTTGACGTCAGAAGAACTCCTAGTTGTTGTAGACATCCTGCTGGCCGTCGTCTTCATAGTGTTGCTCCTCTTCATACTCTGGCCATTTGAATAGCCAGGGACACAGCCGTGAGTACTTTAAAGTACTCGCGAACTAATATTAGGGTAAGTACTAACAGTTTTAGTAAGGGGGTGCTAAGCTCTAGGTTTCTTTGCATAAAGCCAATTTTATTTCATAAGCATTTATTAAAAGACTCTCAATATGCTAACTAACTCACGTGGGAACATTAGTGTCATTCCCACAGCTTAGTTGTGATTCAAAAATCAAGTCAACCTTCAAATCATCAACCCTTTTTCAAGAAAACTTCTGACAAAGGAACAGTATGGCCTTTCCAACCGTCCGTAACCGTGGACACGGCTATTCGAATAGGTTTACACTCTGCAGAGGTTGCACACTTGTGCCACAACATTTGATTTCATCCGTCAGAGATAACCCTGAATGATCGTAACTCAGTACGCGGATCATCAACCATAACCTTTCACTTACATACCCTAGTATAGGCACCTCTCCCCATGAGCTTGGCCTCCCAGTGAAGACCAACTGTCAACCTGGGAACTGCACAGGGCTTGGTCGTACAATTCACCTTGAATCACATCATTTCTCAACAACGGAGGCAGCCTCGGCATAACCCCTATGATGCTTGTTCAGAGGGAACCCATACTAAGATGTATAAACTTCTAGTTAAGCCCTACCCATAATCAGGTATTGTGGGGGTACTCAAAAATTGGAAAGGTATCGCATTCAAACCAATATCAGTTTTATCAAAAATCACCATCTTCTCTTGGTCATATTCACCTTCAAAAATCATTCAATGGAATGAATCATCATTCCAAGGTTTCAAATTCAAACCTAAGTCACCTGTTCCCATCTAGAGTAGCCACTTTTATTTGTTAGCACTAGCAACTAGTCTTGATGAGTGCTACTTAACTCATAAGCTTCTTAGGCTAAGTTTGATACTCTTGTACTATTCTATACTTAGACCAAAGTTAACTATAAAAGTAAGCTTTAAATAATAAAAGTAAAACCTTGTAGGAATAAAACTTGGGATTGGATCATGAAACATAAAGTAGTATGTGAATGTGCCTTGCCCTGATAGGGCTTTGCACTTTGCAAGAATATTAGCTTGCCTTGGTTGGTGTACTGATCAAAGTGGTCTTCTTCTCCTTGGAAGTATGCCTCCTCCTCCTCTTGGTACTCCTCGGTACTAGCGTCTAAAATACGAATACGGGGTATACAATCATCATACCAAACTTAGGTACTAGACTAAGCACACACACATGAATCACTCAATTTAAGCTAGCATCCCACCTTACTATTAAGTGGGTGGACTTGTTTTCTTACTTAAGAAAAATAATTTCCTCTCATTATCTTATTAAGATTTAATTTCTTTCATGACTAATATGTGACCTAGGTTGACCAAAGTCAACTTCTTCACACTTATCATTTGAGAAAAAGATTTAAATGAGGTGAGCACCTCATGCATTTTAATCCTAATCATGGGAAAGATTTAATATCATCAACAAATCATATGAGACCTAAATGACCAGAGTCTCTTTCTCATTTTGAGTTGTTGGTGACAAGATTTAAATGGGGTAAAATTCCCATGAGAATTTTAAATAGTTTTGGACAATATCTTTGACTAGAAATAGCCATATAGTCCTTTATTTTAACTAGGCCATGATCATTCAAAGTAAGCATGGCATATTTTTGCAAAAACAATTAGTGCAAGTGAAATGTGATTTATAGGAGTTGGAATCAACTCAAAAGCATTTTTGGTTGATTATTAATAATTTTTCTAAGGCAGAAAAGTCCCTGCCTTGTTTATTTTCTCACTTTAATTTTATAAACAAATTTGAGGTGAGGCCAGCGGGGTTGGATAGAGCCTTTCACAAGCTTTCCAAATATATAAACTTTGTAAAATTTGGCCAGGTAGATTTGGCCCTATTAAATTTTGAAACAGGAACCAGTAATGAAATTTGGAATTAACTGAAAATTCGAATTTGAATTTAAACGGCTGGCGGGAAAGAGATGGGCCGGCCCAGCTCCGCGTCTGGCGCGAGTGGGCCGCCTGGCAAGCGGGGTCCGTGTGTCAGCGCGTTTTAACTCACCGAAACGGTTCGCTGCTCGCGGGACGTTGGATCAGGCGCGGATCGGACGGTCGAGCTTCGTCGTCGTCGTTGGCGAGAGGCGAGCGCCGGCACGGCGGAGGTAGGGGGTTGGTGAGCTCGTCGGAGCTCCGGCGATCGTCGGAGGGGTGAGCAGGGACCGTGTCGTCGATGAGGAGTCGCCTGGAAGCAGTTGCGTCGCCGGGGGTGGTCTCCTTCTCCGGCGAACTCCGTGTACTGGCGGCGGCGACGAGCTTGCAATTGGAGCAGCGGGGTGGCTAATCGATGCAATTTAGGTGGCGAGGAGTGCTGTGAGGATGAGGGGAAGAAGTTTGCGTGCTCAAATCAGTGGGAGAGGCCCTCCTTTTATAGTGGCGAGGGGTGGCCGTGGCGCTCGGCTAGGGTCGCCGTCGTCGTCGTTGTTCCAGGGCGGCGAAGGGGCAAGTGATGGGCGCGGCGTGTTCCTGGTGCACTGGCGAAGCTGACGCGCGTGATCGTGGCGCGGCAGGGGCTCTGTGGCGATGGGAAGCTTGACGGGAAGGGGCATGGCCGTGGCGGGTCTCGTCGACGGTGACGACCACCACAACGTTCCCGCGGCCAAGTGGCCATGTCTGGACGGTGCACGGTGACGTCGTGAGTCGATTGGTGCAGAGAGTCAGGGCGGAGGTGACGCGGGTGAGTGGGGCGACGTCGTGTCTGGGCGTGCCCGTGGCGTTCGCCGTGCGCGCTCTGGCGTGCGCGTGCGCGTTATGGGCACGTCTGGGCGTGTCGCGTTCTGGCGTGTGTGGTACACGAAATTGTCGAGGGCCGTGTCGGGCATGATCATGGGAGTGAGGGGGGTCTGCTAGACATGGTGGTGCACACGGGATGGGAGAGGAGGAGAGGATGGCATGAGGGTGACATGGTGGCCGGCATGGCGACGATCTTGGCCATGGTGGCCAAGTGGGGGTGGTGCAGGGGCCTGGCACTGGTGCTGAGGTGGTCAGGGGAGGCAGAGGTGGTCAGGTGGACTTGGTCCACTTTGGAAATTTCAGTATGGGCACCATTTTTGATTACTGCCCACCAGGTGCTCGACGTAATGTCCGCAAGAAAAATATTTTCGAATTTTTGAAGGAATTTTGGTGGAGTTGATTTGAATAAATATGGGAGTAGAATGGTGGTGGTGGTGGTCAAAATGGTGTAGGTGTGCAAAAACACAAAAATGTGGTCATCTTCACTTTACTCTCATATAGCATCTTGTCCTATTTACCATGGTCAACCTAGTCAACTCTAGGGATGATGGTCAACACCAAAATTGTTCATCATCACTTGGTCTTGGATGAGGTGATCATGGTTTACTAAGTTTGGTTGAGGAACCAGAATATAAAAGGGGGCAAAGTGGGGAAGAAAATAAAATGTGACCAAATGACCAACATTTCATGTGAGTTCATATTTGGTTCAAATTTGATTTGAATTGAGTTTGATTGTTTCCAAAAGTGTTAAAAGGGGTTTAGTATCCATTTACAACCAATGGTGCCAACCAAAATGATCTAGGTTAGAGTTTTGCAAAAATGGCATAGGCCATATGTGTGTGTTGGATTTAATTTTATTATTTCTTTTCTAAAATCTTTTTCTTTGTTCTTGGATGAACATGAGATCTTGGTTAGGGTTTTTAGAGTAGGAGAGAACACCCAACCAAGCGTCCAGGCAAAAGCACACTCAAACAAATAAAAAGGGGAACTATATGCATAGACCTATATGAGGATAAAAAGTTTTTGTTGGCTCTGAGTTTTGGATTCTGGAAATCTCTCTTGTTCTTCTTATTCAAAAGTTGGGATGTTACACACACGAACCAAAACATTTAAAGAACTACACCCACACACGAACAAAGCACTTAACACTGGGTCGACACATGACCCGCTAGACACACGGACTCGACACACACACACATACTAATCAGTTGTCGAAATCTTCGTCCTCGCTGGGGGTGTCCTCTGAAGCGGTACTTGAGAGGTTCCACAACCACCATTCATCATCCTCCCCCCATGTCGACGCCTCTCCTTTGGCGTACTCTGCTTCATATTCGGCCCTCCTCTGCCGCTTTCCCGCCCTCCTCTCTCTCCTGTACGTCTGCTTCTCCTTCCAGAATGCGCGCGTGGCCTCGACGTCTCCGGGATGGTCTCTGCGCCACTGTGCCATGAACTGCTCGTCCGCCTCGGTGGTATCAATCCGCCGCTGGCCAGACCTGTACCGCCGCGCTTCACCCTGTGAGCGAAGTAGCGGCTCAGTAGAGAGACTCTGAGCTTCCGTCAGAGACCTGACCTCCGGGAAGTTCATTTCGTGGCGCGGCCGGCCAAACCTCCAAGCCGCAACATCGTATGCGCGGGCAGCAGACCCCTCAACAAAGAATGTCGAGTTTTATCAGGAAGAAGGGCTCCCCGGCCATTTCACAATCGGCTTGCCGGCTGTCGATGACATGGTCATAGACGATGAACAAGAAGATGCGGGCATGGATGGAGACAATGCAGAAGATGAAGCTGAGGATGTTTGTGCCCCGGAAGACCTGAGCTTGCTCGAGGCGTTCAGAGCAGGGATTGACCTTGATGCTGATGGACCACCTCCAGGTTTCATTGATGATTATTGGTTCGCCGAGCCTGATGATGATGACGAGACACGCGGTCCAATCACGGATGGCGACACAGGCTACTGATCTATGTAGTAGTAATTGTGAGGCTAGCCTATTTGTAATAACTCTGTGTAATAGTGATTGTCCAGCTAGGTTATTTGTAAGAACTCCGTGCTATGTTTGAGAGAACTCTATGCTAGCTATTTGTTGCTTCCACTAATTAATGTTCATCTATTTGCATTATTGTTGCTTTCAGTAATGTTCATCTACTTATATCTTTGTTGCTTTCACTAATATTCATCTCTTTACAACATTGCGTACTAATAAACCACTCTCTTCATTTGTGTTTGCAGGTGATTGAAACATGGCGCCAAAAAAAAGGGGTGGCGGTCTTAAAAAGAAGCTCAAGGACTTGGTAGGTGTGGGGACTTCGAGGCGGGGAGACCGAGCTGCTACCCCCCCTCCTAGCCCCCCTCCTGTCGCTCCCCCAGTGCGGCCGCGTAGGAAGAATGCGACGCGGGTATTCACTCCTAGTCCTAGCCCCCCTCCCGCAGCCGATGATGATGATGAGGTGGAGGATGGGAGTGAGGAGGACCAGGAGCAGCACGGGGGTGGGGAGGACCAGGAGCAGTACGGGGGTGGGGAGGACCAGGAGCAGTACGGGGGTGGGGAGGACGAGGAGGAGGAGGGGGACGAGGAGGACCTCTCGGAGGATGAGGGGTTGGGGAACTTACCGTTCGAGCCTGATCCAAACCTAGTTTGGGAAGCGCCGGCGGAGCACCAGTACGTTGCAGCTGTGGAGAGGCTGAGGCCACGTGATAAGAAGCCATATCAGCGTGGGAAAACACAGCTCCCCTCGCTGAAGGAGTGGCGCTACAGCCATGTTGTTCTAGAGCCCGCTGGGAGGAGGTACATGTTAATTTTGGCATTTCGTTATCGCAATTTTGTCATTATCAAAATTATTATCACATACATATTGATGTTGTCGTTTCATGGTGCAGTTCGTTCAAGTTTGAAGACCCGTCGCAGAGGCCGCCACGTGGGTACGCGAACATCCTTGGGGGCCTACTTAGAAGGTATTTCCCTGGGCTAGTCGATCTCCCTACCGGTGGCCGCGACGTAGCTTGGAGGTGGGCGCACTACAGCCTCGCGCCAGATCCTCTTGGCCGCGGCAGCATGGCGGACGTGGTTGTTGGCAAATTCTGGGTACGTGACTTTTGACTTCTTACCATTCATACAGTCTCCTTGGTTGACAGTACGTGCACTAATGCCCCTTGTTTTACCTATGTGCATGGTTGCAGAGATACTTCCGGAAGGCCGAGGGTAAGGAAAATGCGTGCGATGCTGTCCTACACCAGATGGCAAGGACGAGGGTGACTGGCATGCACTACGAGGCACGTGTTCAGTGCGTCCGCAACTGGCACGCCGACCGCTTCGTCCATATGACTAAGGAGGACGCTCGCGACACGCTCATGCAGCTGTGGCAGTACCTGCAGGTATTTGCATTTATGTGTTATTGATTTCTTTATCACCATGTAGTTTATTTTACCATAATGGGTTTATCTTGTGTATGTAGAACCCTCCTCAGTACGTCGGCAACGATGATCAGTGCTTTCTGGCGATGGTCATGTGGTGGACATGCCCCCAGTACCTCCAGAAGCACGAGGAGGGCAAGAAGAAGCGGGCAGAGATGCGAGGTGGATCGCATATCCAAGGCAGCATCCCCATCTCTCTTCACCTGCAGAACGAGGTGAGCAAATTAATGGTTCCTTCATTCTTTGAATTCACGTTATATATTTGTTAACTCCGCAAGGGTGTGCCACTTCACTTTATTACATGTTCTCTTTTGCAGGAAGTCAGGACAGGAGTGAAGCCTAACGTCTTTGCCGTGCTAAAGAAGATGAAGCAAAGGAAGACGCCGGATACTGAGACGGGGTCCGTGTGGGTTAACCCGCAATCCGAGACCCAGTGTACGTCGTATGTCTCCAAGTTCAAGCAGAAGTACGGCGAGGACGCCAACCCAGAGGCCGAGGACTTTGACCCTGAGGTTGCGGTGCTTGCGGGAGAAGGCTTGAAGCATGGCCGCCTATGGATTGGTGACGGGTGCGTCGACCCAGCGAAGGTTCCCTCTCTCCGCCAGATCCGTCGTGGTCGTAAGAGCGGCCAACCTGAGGTAGAGACCCGGCCACGGGCTTCGGATCTAGCTGTCGAGCGGTTACGGGTATGTTCTTCCTCGGGCCTCTACCTTTCCTTTACATGCTTTCCATTGAAATGTTAATGACACCGCGGCAACACATCGTAGGCGGAGATGGCAGCAAAGGAGCAGGCGGCCCAGGAGCACGCACGGCACATGGAGCAGCAGATTCTGGAGTATCAGCAGCAGCAGACACAGATGATGCAGCAGATCCAACAACAGAATCAGATGATGCAGCAGCATCAGGCACAGATGAGCTGGCTGATGAGCCAGACGGCTCTGTCTTCTCCACCGGGGAGTCTTTCTACTCCTCCTTTCTCCATGCCGTGGATGCCGCCACCGTCCACTCAGCCGGTGACACCTTTCACCGTGAACAACACGAACATCATCTGGAGCATGAACCGCGGTGAGTCCTCCTACACTTGTGCCCAACCCGCTACTTGTACTTGTTCAAGTGTTCAATATGCAAGTGCAAATGCTAATTCCATCAACCTTTTAGATTATGTGTCACAAGGCAATGACGATGAGGCGGGCGCAAGCAATGGAGGAGGACAAGGTTGATGGCATGGTCTTCGTGCACTTGTCGGAGTTGTAATGGATTGTTCGCACTTGTTATGGATTGTAATAATGGACATTGCTATATGGATGGACTCTATGTAACGGATTGTATGCATGAACTATGTGTGCTCGACGTATTTGTGGTGTTGTTGATGTGTTTGGTGATCATATGTTGATATATATGTTATATATGCTATATTTGTGAAATGCAATATTTGAAATGCAGGGATAAAAGAAAAACAGCAAAAAAATGAAAAAATCAGGCCCCTTTGCCGTGTGTGTGCACACGGCAAAGGACTTTTGGTCTCTTTGCCGTGTGCACACGCACGGCAAAGGGGCCACGTGTCGCTCACCTGTGCTCCTGGGAAGGTCTGGGGGCGTGCTGCACATTCTTTGCCGTGCGGCCAGGTGTGCTTGCGCACGGCAAAGGCAGGGCACTTGCGCACGGCGAAGGAATTGCACGGCAAAGAAGCAACGCACGGCAAAGCTACGGCGCACGGCAAAGATCTGGGGCGCACGGCAAAGATTTCTCGCACGGCAAAGGAAGGCCTCACGGCAGCGATTCGTCGCACGGCAAAGATTTGTTGCGCACGGCAAAGTGAGTTCGCACGGCAAAGACGTTGCCGTGCAAAACTGGCGATGCGCACGGCAACGAACTCGTTGCCGTCGAATTGTTTGCCGTGCCGTCTTTGCCGTGAGGCTACACACGGCAAAGCCTTTGCCGGGCAAATAGGCCCCTTTGCCGTGCGATTTCTCGCACGGCAACGTTGTGTTTTCCCGTAGTGTGCACCGCCCATGCCAACTTGTCGATCGTGCTCCATATATACACGTCCTTCCATGTTTTACCCGAACAAAGGTGAATAGGACAGTGATATTTTGTGCATCCGTGGATTCCGTGACTCGGATTTTCTACCTTTTTATTCATCAACAATGTTGCGTGCATTGCTGAAACTGCGCAAGAAAAGCTATTTTCCATTTGGACGGTGCGGCTCGAGCTTGAACGCCGGGTATCATGTCGATTACCATAACATGCAGAGGTTGGGGCGTAACCGTCATATTTTAAGAACAAAAATATGCCAACCATGATGCATCATTTTAACTATGGACTGTTGAAGATACTATATCCTATGAAAATCGTACCATGTATTTTCTCTGTATATCGCACAGACATGGTGCTGTCACCACTATGTCGGTGCCCACTTGCAATACCACGATGGGGCTTTTCCATTCCATATAACATGAACCCAAACCCCTCAATAGGGGCATCGTTTCAGCTAGCTGATATGGACAAGCATGACAGCTCGGTTGTATATTTGTATAGTTTTCCCTCTTGCTTAATGAAAAGGCAGTGCTCCTGCCGGTTGCTCCAAAAAAAAACAAGCATGACAGCAGTGTATAGGGATGATCGTTGTGCCGAAAAGTTGAAGAGCTTGAAGAGTTTATTTCGGATAATGAAATGATTTTCTTGCTTGGACTTGTTGGAAGAAAGAATGGAAGAGAGAAAAGAAAGAAAAGAAAAGAAGAAGAGAAAAGAAGAAGAAAAGAAGAGAAAAAATGAAGAGAAGAAAAGGAGAGGAAGGGGGCCTGCCGCCGGAGGTGCGGGTGGTACCACCGGGCCTGCCCTCGGCCGGAGGCTCCTGGCGTGGTACCGCCCGTGGTACCGGTAAGAGGCCAAGCCTCACAGATATGTTCCAGGGCATTGGGGCGGTTCGGCGGTACCCCGGCCGGTACCACGGCCGGAGGCTCCAGCCTCCCCCTCCCGGCCCACGCCTCCTCGCCCGCCTTGGCCACGTGGCCGCCTCCGACTCGCCCGCGCCATCGACACCGGCCGGTAGTACCGGCCCAACCTGGCCGGTACTACCGGTCAGACCCCTCCAACGGCAGGATCCCTTCGGGGTATAAATATGTCTTCTTCCCCAATGTTTTATCTCTCACGTTTTTCCCCAAATCTGAGACCATCATTGCTGAGCTCCAATCGCCTAGATCTCTCTACTCCTCCACTCAAACTCCACCATATTTGAGGATTTGCTAGAGATGACCTAGATCTACTCTTCCACCAAAGGGATTTATGTTTCATCAACATTCTTAGTGGATCTTTGTGAGGTGACCTCGAAGCTACTCTTCGTGTAAAGCTTCGTGGTTACATCTTGGGAGCCTCCAATTTGGTTGTGGATGTGTGCCCCAAGCTTTGTGTAAAGGTGCCGGTTGCGACCTCAAGGCAACCGCTTAGTGGAGCGTGGGCTAGGCCTTTGTGGCGTTGCTCACAGGAGAATAGGGTGAGCCTTCGTGGCGTTGGTTGGCCTTCGTGGCACCACACCCCTCCGAACGTAGACGTACTTCCCTTTACAAGGAAGGAACTACGGGAATCATATCGTTGTCTCTCCGTGTGCTCCACCTCGGTTACCTCTATCCTCTCACCGCCTTTACTACTTGTATCTTGTATTGTTGCTTGCTATCTTGTCACATAGGTGAATTCACTTAGTTGCATATCTAGAGAATTTACCTTTGTGTCAAGCCTAATCTAAAAAAAATTAAAATTTGAGATTACACCTATTCACCCCCCCCCTCTAGGTGTCATACGATCCTTTCAGCCTTGCTGCCGTCTAGGACCAGGAGTAAAAGGCGAAGCAAGAACAACATAGAGGCGCCGTAAATCAAGCAACAGAAAAGTACAACTTTGCTCGAAGACAAATTAAGTAACGGCTAGTATATTTATTGAAAAGACGGTGAGGACGCGAAAACATACGTACGTACATACATCCATCCATACATACATACATACATACATACATACATACATACATACATACATGCATGCATGCATGCACGGACGACACATCTGGTTCACACAACATCAAAAATAGGTGTGCGACCAAACAAAACACAACATGCACCAGAATAGTTCTTCTGGCAATTCTACTATTTTCTAGACTAAGTAAAATACAGATAATAATAGGCTACTAGCATGCATGCACGCATGCGTACTAAACCTTGAGAGTGAGCTCGATGCCACCCAAGGCCGACACAAATAGAAGAAGCAGGACGGCGACGCGCTTGAGAACCCGGGCGAAAGCGTGAAAGCTTCGGTCGCTGGAGCGGTGCAACCAGAAGGCGGTAGCCATCTCCACGGGCACGGCGGCGAGGACGGCAGCGACGATGCTGTAGTAAGCAGCCTCGTGGCGGGCGAAGACTGATCCCCTGGCGGCCGGCCGGTGAAGCCCGGCGTTCGCGCCCACGAACAGGGTGGCGTAGCTCACTACCCACAGCGTGCGGGACAGCTGCTCCGTCGACGACGATGTGGCTGGAGACACTAGCTGTGCGATGCTGCCGGCGGCCTCCAGGTCCAAGCCGGGTATGGCGGCGGGGTCGTTCATGTTGCCGTCAACTTCGAGCACGGCGGTCGACATGGTCAGCTCGGCTCAGCTCTGCGTGGGAGATAGGAAGGGATCGAGAGGAGTGGGCTCTGACAGTCTGGAGCGCGAAGAGGACTAGCTAGAGCGAGCGTCCAATGTATTTATAACAACGGATATATGCTGTATAAAGGACACTCTAGCTTGCTGGAGTGACCGACGACAGGTTCCCTAACAAAACTGCATGCATGTATTTTTTTTTTTTTTTTTGCATCCTAGCTTAGCCTCACCTGTTGAATCTCAGGAACTTCATGTCACGCTAGTGGTCGACACAGAAGTTTTCACTTAGATTCTTCCGGCGACTGGACTGGCCGTTATTGTATATATTGTGTATTTTCGTGACGGTCCACACGTACTGGCCATCGATGGGCGATAATTTTGCATTGTTTCATACAGTATTTCCGATGACAATTATACTGTCACCATCATAAGTTAGGTCAGGCTGGGGTTGGTCAACGCAGCTGACGTTGCTGCTAGCACGGGTGTGACGTGTAGGCACGTTCGTCACACACACGTTCCATCACAGATCCATGAAGACTAGAAGGACCATGCGCGCTTTGGAGCGCCATTCTTTGTTGCTATTGTTTAGTTCTTTTCATGCTTTTTTGGTATTTTTTCCCATATCAATAGCCCGTCCTAAATATTCATCCTAAAAAAATGTATCACTACGTTTCAAAGTTTTTTTCATATCAGTGTGATGCCTTTCTTTTATGATTACACAGACATACGTGAAACAGAACTCCTGCTTTCCAAGGCACCAAAGATCTAAACCGTGAGATTTTCTAAGCAGCTAGAACAGCGTGCTTTGCATATTTGCCTTTTGAAAGCAGCCAAGCATGATCGTCTAGCTTTTTGTTGTTTGGACTGGAAGCCTGGAAATATTCTCTGCGAAATATTCCCAATAACTTCAAGGCCCCAAGCCCCTGTTTATTTCTGATTTCGTCTTTTGCAGCCCGGCTTCTATACGACCATCATTTACCACCAGCAGTACCAGCTAGTAAGAACCTTAAGCAAATAAAGGCGATCCCATGCAATTTGTTGACCCGATTGATGATCTAGCACATGTTTCACTACGGGAAAGATACAAGCTGCCGACGGCCAACGGCCGCCGTCGGCACACCGTCGTCGGGAAAGCTCTGGTCGGGGTAGGTAAGTTGGCCGTCGGCACAGACTGGCCGTCGGCACAGCAGTCTGTTCCGACAGCTTTACCCTCGGCATAGTATTTCAAAATTTTCAAATTTATTTTTGAAAAAAATTCAAATTATGTTTTTTGAAAAAAAAATTCAAACTTTTTTTTTGTTTTTCTGTGCCGACGGCTTTAGCATTTTAAAAAAATTCAAAAAATTTCATTTTTTTCACTTTTTTTCTTCTTCTATTTTACTTGTTAATCTTTCACAATGACACTTTTAACTCACCCATCCTCACACTACTTCCGCCCCGGCACGCTTAACTTCGTGGTTCTCTTCGGATGAGCTTCCACGAAAGAAATGACACCTTATTGTTAATACTACCATATCAATCATATTAACCCTTTGACCGTGATGCCACACCTCTATATTTTTGAATTCTAAACAATTACTTAAGTAAACAACAATGAATATATATAAATAATAATAATATAGAATTTGAAAAACAATTAAATGATTTTATTTTTTGTCTTTTTATTTAATATGGAATAATTAATATCAGTAAATGCGAATTTGGCAAATAATATGTCTAAATTGATCTGAGAGGAATACAAATATGACCTCCATATCATCTTTTGAACCTACAAAGTTAATTTACCCAAAAATCATGAGCATTAGATCAAGTACCTCTAGTTTAAATCTGACCGACTTTATCGGAAATGAGCTGGAAAACGGTCTCGGCATGGCATAGTTTGCGGAAACAAGGTCATATTTGGCACGTGTGTGGGTCCTAGGATGAGACGCAAGACCCCGGACGTGGATTTCTAATCCGATCCACTTCAAATTGTTTTTTTTTTGCGAAGAAAACTTCGAATTGTTTTACTTGGGACATAATTTACTAAGCCTTATATGTGGAAAGGAAGAGCCCATAATCTTGATATTCAGTGTGTAAACCAACATGGCAACATATATGAATTTCATTCAGTTATATAACATGTTTATATGCATTTTACCAGAGCTTTAAGTGTACATTTTGGGGAGCGTGTCTACGTGTGAAAAATGTGAACTCTTTTGTAAGCTTGGAGTAGCCGTCCAATGACGCTCTATATATCCACCATTTGAGAAATTTCTGCCCATCCATGAACCTCCGTAGTTTCTCGGAGGATTTTTAAGCTCAGGGAATTCCAAATTTGAGTCGATGAGGATGTTTAAGTTCTGGAAAACAAATGACGCAGAGAAATTCGAACCGGACTGTGCAAATCCCAAAGCCCATCTCCCTTCTTCTCCTCCACCAAGAAATCCCAAATCTTATTAACCATCTCGTCTCAAAAAATCCATCTACTCTCCGAATCCCAGACAGGATCGCCGCTTCAACCCCGGCGAGGCTCCAGAGAGGAGAGAGCACGCAGGATCCGCGGAGATGCCGGCGGCGGGGTGGCTGCAGGACGCCGCCAACTCCTCCTCCTCCGCCGCCTTCCCCGACCAGGTCCTCGTGTCCAGGGCCGCGGGGTATGCTCCAACTACTCCTCCTCTGATTCGATCGGTTCTCTCTGTCGATTTCTTTGATTTGGGCGAATATGCTCTGCAATCTAGCAGTAACTGTCATCCGAGCTGAAGATTAGGCACGGGTAAAGCTTCAGTAAATGGTGTAGGTGGCACGACCAAGAAAATGTCGAGGATCTTTGGGTGTGTAACTTAATCCGCATGATGCTATACAGAAACTTAATCCATGCTCAGCCGTAAACCTGACAACAAGAATTGGACTGGGCAATATACTCTGTATACTGAACTGACAGAACTTCTTAACATGAGATATTTGACATTTGGTTGCCAGTACCAATGAAACATTAGGTGATTGCAGCTGCTGGACTCAGACTAGATCACGATGCCCTCGCTCCTATATGATTCCTGCAAAAAAGTTCCCTATCCAAGTTTTACCATGGTAGCCTCTTACTTTTCCTCTGCCTTCCCTAATGAACATTTAGGCTTGTTAGCCGCTAACCACTCCCACTATGCCCCCGCCCCTCGTGCCCCATGCTCATCCTCGAGCACCCTGGCGGTGCCGCTGCACACCTTATGGTTCTGCATAAGTCCTGCTTCGACAAGGATGGTGAATCGCCACCCTCAACCTACAACAAACCACACCCAAAATATGTGGACTGGCTGATTGATTTTCAATCATAGCAGAAACTTCTATATACTTGTTGTGGGGCTCCTTGTTGATTGAATGTTGCTCGATATCCATAGGTGAATGTTTAGTTTTTATTTGGTTTAGTTGAAAGTATTGATTTGGATTAGCTTGATTTTTTTTCAAAAATTCCCTAGTTTGAAACAGCGCGAAGAATCTAATCACGATTTCAAACATCAACTTTCTAGTTTTGTTTTCTACCTTTGCCATTTTTGACGGTGAACGGCAGGAGCTCTGCCTTTGCATTATAGAAGGGGGACCAAAACATGTACAGGAGTGATGCGAGACATCAATGAACCCAACTCAAAAAACTCAGAGCGCAAAGGCTCAAAAGAAAAAAAGAAAAATCTATGCAGACATACACGAAGGGGCGCTAAACATCCATAAACTGAACCCTTCCCTTTGCCAACTCTAGGAGACTGATATCGGCCAAGATCAAGCCAGCCAGGGCGTGTGCTGTTATGGTTTTTTGCTGGAAAATACGCCGCCCCCTTTCCTTCCAGATGTTCCAAACCACATACATTGCCATGGCCACTTCTTTCTTCTTGCCCTCACTCTGTCTTCCTCTTGTAATCTTTGTCCACCAACTGGAGATGCTCGTAGAAGAGCTGGCCACCATTGCCACTCTTGGGAAAGTGGCCTGAAGGCCATGCCAAACCTCTTTTGCAAAAGGGCAAAAAAGGGCAAGATGAGCAGCTGTTTCTAACTCTTGATCACATAAACTGCACGTGTCATCATGTGGCCAGCCTCTCGATCTCAGTCTGTCCGCAGTCCAATTTCTATTTTGCAGCAGTAGCCATACGTAGAATTGCACTTTGCCTTCGGCCTTGGTCTTCCACACCTGTTCCAGATCAGGTTGCAACAAACGCCCATGGAAAAGAGCCCCATAGGCAGAACTGGCCAGGTTCCAGTAGATGTTGTCAGGCCGAGCCAACAGCTTGACATGTTGCAGCTTGCTCCAAAGCACAATGAATTGATCCAGTTGATGTTCAGTATTGATGTGGTGCACGCCCCTCATCCACTTATTCCGATACAAGGCCTCCTTGACCGTTAGTTTTTTCCATCTAGCTAGCTTAAAAATCTCCGCAGCTAACTGGCAAGGAACAATTCCATCGAGCCAATTATCATGCCAAAACTGCGCCTTTTCTCCGTTTCCAATGGTAATGGAAGTGCAAGCCTTGAAGAGTTCTTTGTCGCAGCCATCACATGGCGTCGGTGTTCCCTTCCATGGTCCATCTTCATCGGCCCATCGAAGCCATTCCCATCTTAGGCGTAACGCCCTGCCAAAATTCTGGATATCCTTGATGCCCAGGCCACCTGACCTACGAGGGGCACATATTTTCCTCCAGTTCACCATGCATTTCCCTTCCTTAGCCTCCTCGGCTGCCCATAGAAAACGACGGTGCAGCTTATCCACTTTCTTGATAAACCACTTATCAGCAGGGAATGCTGACAGAAAATATGCAGCTGTGGCCGTTAGGACGACATTCACTAGAGTTAGCCTGCCAGTTCGGTTCATCAACTTTCCCACCCAGCCCTGCAAGCGGCCAGCCAGTTTGTCCAACAAAGGCTGCACCTCCACCCTTCTTGGTTTTCTGTAACCCAAAGGCAGCCCAAGGTAGCGACAGGGGAAAGACCCCTGGGAACCACCGAAATCTTGCAGAATCTCCGACAACTCAATGTTATTGCAAGCAACAGGGTATGCCACGCATTTGTGGACACTAGTATGCAACCCAGATGCATTGCCAAATAAATGTAGGATATGTTGAATTGCCGAGATGTCCTCCTTCTTTGGGTTTGTTTTCTTGGTTTAAACTGCAATTATAAGGTATAGTGTCCATGTAAACCTACTGCACTAGAGTTCATGCTTATTATAGCTCTTTGTAACTGACATACATTTGGTAATCCCCTGTGTTGCAGCCGGGTTGTGTCTCTGTCGACTTGCACGAAGGTCGGTGCCATCAGCTTCGTGGTCGGGGTTGCAGTGGGCTTCACGCTGAAGAGAAGGCTGCGCCGGTGGGCTGCCAGGCTGCTCAAGAGGATCAAGGATGACGACTAGCTTGTGCAATGTCTCTTAATTTGGTTCCCAAGCTTAGATTAACTGCGATTAGCCGTTTGTAAAACTGTACAATCGTGACTCCTTTTTAGGGCATCTGTACTGGCAATTGTGGTACGAGCAGATCCTGCCATACATATTTTCTCGCTAATCATAAATCTCTGGTACTGCTCTGTGCCCTTGGCTGACGTTTGTCGTGTCACGCCTGCTGGTACTGGTTTTGGTGAATGGTTGCTGTGAAAAGTGAAAACCGATGAACTAATGTTGTTTGGGCATCCAGATCCAGAAAGTGCTTTGCGCTTGCTCGGTACTGGCTCAGGCAAGGCATCAGGTTCAATCAAATCAAGAAAGCAAAAGGAATTCCTCCTTGAGTTCTTTTGATATTGCTGCAAATGGTTGGATGGAACGAATCTTCAGTTGGTCCCGTGTCCAAAGAACAAAGAGAGAGCGTATATCATCAGCCTTACCTCTTTTCTCTTCTCCCAGCTAGCAGGAAGAAAGCCCAGCCACCACCTGCGATTATATTCGAGCTGAACCACCATCTCATTCTTGCTTCAAGCCTGAGAAAGGAAATCCCCTAGCAGGTGAGATTCATAGCCCGGCCTCTTACAATTGCCTCTCACCCCCTCCAAATCAAGATATATTTGAAGATATTGTTGGCTCCTTCTCCAGTTAATCAGTGTTTGCCGTTTCTTTGCTGCTGGTCTTCCGGAGTTATTGCTCCATATTCAGGTATATACTGAGATCTAAATGTTCTGCATTTCTGCATCTATACTGCAGTGGATGGTGCACCTTTTGTTCACTGGTTGATTAATCATCTTGTATTACCTATATGTTACATTCCCTGTAGTCACACTGATTTGCCGTTTCTTTGCTGCTGGTCCTCTGGAGTTACTGCTGGTTATTTCGACGATGTATTATATTAATCATCTTGTATTACCTATAGCTTTCTGAACTTATGCTGCGACGTCTTCCCTGTAGTGACACTGATTTGGTTATTTCGATGATGAATATTACATTCCGTTTTGCTTTCTGAACGTGTGCTTGGAGGCCTTTCCTATAGTGACACTGATTCGGTGGTCCACGTCTACACTAATATTTGTTCCTGCAGACTTGTGCACGTGTTCTACTGTAATATCACAATTGATGCTTAATTATGATCCGGCGCAATCAGCTTTGCAGGTTGTTGTTGCTCTGAAGAGAACTAAGGAAGATAACTACCACAATGCCATGCTTAGTGCCTACTCTTTACAGCTTCGCAGCTTTTCTTCATTTTTTAGTGCCCTGCTTAGTGCCATCAGGTTGTTTAGTGCCCTGCTTAGTGCTTACTCTGTCTCACCAAGGTGAAATGAACCTCCTTGACTGCTTGGGTTAAAATTTCACACTACCAAAGTGCATTAAAATCTCCAAATTAACGCCAAAGGCCATTGGCACCGCTCAGAACAGGAAAAACTTCTTCAGAAAATATCGGTTAGCCATTTGTGCTGTATATAGGTCGAGTTTAGCTCTTCACTTATTCAGCTAGCTTCTGTCACCTGTTTGTTTTCATGAGTTTCATCAGAGCCACAGACCGCACGAGTGCGTGTTCCTTATGTACCGCGCGATTAGGGAGTCCACGACGTATGGTGAATGCTCACGATGAAATACAACAATCTAAATGGAGCCAAAGTGACACCAAAATTATTCAGTGAAGCAGCTAAGTCAATATCTAGACGTTAATTTTATAGAACGCTTCACATTTTCAGCAATGGCAGTGCTTGAGATCGCAGTGTTGATGTTCTCATAATATGTTAGACCGTTGTTCATGTCAGTCTTCCCGGCAAAAATATAAAATAAGACACGCATGAGATGCAGATTACCTTGCTCAATTCAAAGAACATCTGAACATCTAGATCTGAAAGGCTTTCTGTATGCTTTGGTTTGGACCTGCACTTATCTTAGAATGAATAATACCTTTCTACCGTCCTATGAAAAGAACCCTCAGCTCCTAATTCTCTGTTCGGGATGAACAAGTCAACTAAACACATTTTTTTCCTAACAGCTTTTAACACATCCAGAACGTTTCGTGATGGTGAAAAATCAGTTGATGTCAATGGAATCAGATAATGTTTTCTATCTTGTTTAAAATATTTGTGATAGCGAACGTGACGTGCATGACTTGTTCAAGAAAGGTTGCTGTTTGAATTCGTTGAGAAAAACAGCTAGCTATTTGACCGAGAGAGGACAGGAAGACGGTGAGCTGCCAAGCGACTGCATGAGAAAAGCAGAAACTGGCTGTAGTACTAGTCTACTACTCTGCTCAAACGTTAAACCTCACTAATTTCTTTTTTTCCTGAAGAATTCTGCAAATTTTTCAGAGAATATTGGATTTTCAGCTGGAATCACCGCGGTTCAACTAGCATGACTACGTCCTTGTAGATTAGCTTTCTGGCACAGTGGACGAATAAATAAGGATATCGCGCATGTATTGGCATCTGGCCCTGTACACACCACAGACACCAAATTGTGTCGATCTTTCAAGTTCTTGGTCAATACATCAAAGTTATTGCATCTGCGCTGCTGTCAATGCAAGTGGTTCGAACAAATGTAATTGTCAAATCGCTGCTTACATAGATCCTCCTTTTTATAGAGTTTGTGTCACTTTCCAAAGAGGCATCAACAAGAAATGGCTATACTCCACCAGAATTTAGTTGAATACAAAGAGCAAGTGGAGTTGGCGGTGGCGCCACTACTAGGCTTCCAAATCGCTGCTTTCTTGCGCCACCTTTTATAGAGTTTGTGTCGCTCTCCATCTCATTAAAATAGCATTGGTTGGTTTGGGTACGACAAGGTGATCATCTCGTCAGAAAACATCATCTATCTTCCTACAGTAGTACATATCAGCCCTTTTAAGGTCCCTCTTCGCATAGGAAAAGGGCTAAACCTTATAGAATGTTAGAAATCGCATACCCTTTGATTTTATTTGGTTTTCGATATAAGAGAACCGTGTACCTTTCAGGAAAAATCGTGCATGATGCATCACACACGGATATTTAAAAAAAAAGGTGCGGGATGTAGGAGACAATTACACATAGTTTCAGAAAAAAAATTGTGTGCGATGCACCAAAAAGTACTCCCTTCCTTCCATGAAAGTTGTCTTATATTTATCTAAATTTGGATGTGAGTATTTTTTTTATCATGATAGGTCTACTCTTTGCACCAACGTATTTTGTACCATACTAACCTATAGTGTCAAAGTAGAAAAATGTTTTTCCATTTAGGGCAACCATTAAAGGTGGAAAACATGCTCGCGCCTTGGTTGTGCGAAGCACATGCCACCGTCTTACGTTGTAAAGGTGGGCTGGCACTAAGACAGGACTGCTCTACAGTTTAACGATGGAGATTCGAATGTTTTTACACTAAAACATGTCTAGATACATGCGAATCTAGAAAAATCTTCGGCGGTTATTTTCGAAAGGGAGAAGTAATAAATAAGTAGTTAATTAGCAACCTTCTTCCTCCACAACAATGGTTTAAACAGCTAGCACAATACAGTGGGAGCAACCCCAGGTCACTAGCATCCATATACTATTTATTTAATAGCCTCATCAGAAATATTCAGCGGAAGCAGTCTTATTCTTTGAATCGTCGAATACAGATGTTGAAAATTGTGATATCAACTTCCAGATCAGCTGTGTGAATGTGTGATGCCTACATGATTGTAAGAATTATGAATGTTTGATACTTTGATGCAGAAGCCGGGGCAAGGCTCCCATATCTAAAAAAAACATGATGGCTTCAGCTGTGGGACTTTGCAGATTGTCTCATTTTCAAATCGGGCCACTCCACTTTTCATTACTTTCATAACAAAAATATACATTGTTCAAACATCAAAGTGGAATGTAATCAAAGGAAATGAGAAAGAAAGAGCGCCCTAGCATCGATAGGAAACCCGCTGACAGATGAATCGGCACCGAAACATCTCCTATGGGACAAAAACCTATCAACACTAAGACTGGAAACAAGGAGTTTCACCATAAAACACACACAATCATAGCCAAAAACCTCAACAGGTAACATCTATCCAAGCGCCAGCCCTCAACAGGAAACAGCTCACGGTTGTATTGATTTGATATACCTTGTAGGCTCGGGATTTATGGCCTGCATCGTGTATGCATAACAATTAGAAAATATTCAATTGGCAATATTAAATCTTACTGAGTATAAAAATAAACAACTAACCTGTCGAATTGGCTAAAGATATAAAGACTCGAGCCTTATGTGCCTTAGAAGGCCACGTTTATCCAGCTCAAGCTGAAAACTATGAAGGACAAGGGATAGTGCGGTCTCTAGCATCTCTCCCATATCTGCTTGGTCATATATTTTCTGCTTTGTTGCCATGTCCCATGCATACTGCAAGCAATGGATGTAGGCGTTCCTCTTAAATCGCAGGACCTCCTTTCCAGCATTGGGGTAATAGGTACTTCCTCTGTAGAGCATAGTCAGGTATGGGTTTTGCTGAATGAGTGTGTCCCAGTTTGCAGGGAAGTGCAAACTATTCATGATATCTGTATACGACATATAGTTCCACTTCTGGAGAATGTCGTTTGAAAAATCATATATACGAGTAAACAGCTCTTTCTTGTCGACGCGCCAAATGAGGGAGCAATGATGCTGAATAGCATAGGAAGCCGTGTCTCCATTGGTTTTCATCAGGCTAAGGAGTTGCTGGAAATCAGCAGGCAAAGATGCCACTGCTCCACTGAAGATTGTCTGTCTGAACATTTCCCCGACCCTTGCATAGTTCATCCGCGCAAGATTGACATCATAATTTGCTGTCCAGGATGCAGCATGGAGAAAAGGTTTTCCGGACAGCAGGTCGACAAAAACATTGTTAGCCTTCAACTTGAAGAAGAATATGTTATTAGTCTCAGGGTCTGGCATTAACGCTAGCACACGTCTCATCAGCCGTTTGATATCATCAGTCAGAACAAGGCGCCGATGATTTGGATATCCTGGAGGCGATACAGTCATTGTTTTCGTAATCAGCTTCACATATTCAGACAATGGCAAACTCATACTCGGTAATTGGGAATACATGTCTCCTGAATAGATGAGAACTTTAGAATGCATAAAAAAGCCAGAAAATGAAAGAAAAGCGTGCCGACAAAACTAAAATAATTGAAATGCAAAGCAACAGGCACCACAATGAACCAGTTGAATATTTTCTGCTAATAATGTAAACCACAACATAGATCCGTTGGTAATTTTGACATATTGCAGATATACAGAGACTGAAGCAGAACCAGGCTATATTTTCTGGGGTATACGTGTAGGTGTTGACTATTGCATATTGTTGTGCTAGTGGTCTAGTGGATTCTTCATTCAGAAACAGGTGGTAGTACAGCTAATAATCTGATCTATAATAGCAGAAACATATCATGCATTCCCAATTTCTCGTTGCTATTCAGGATCCACTCACAGCAAGCTACAAACTCAGTGTGCTCATAATACAGGACGACTAGAACAACTGAGGTATAAATTAATGAACATATCAGTACTATAATTAAAAAAAAGTATGTGTATGCACAAGCAAACAACTCACCATCAAATCCGCCGGAGAAATCTGCCAAAGAGATCGCCGGGGAGGAGTGCTCGCCAAAAAAAGGTGAGGCTTTCTTTTCCCTCGCAAAGAAAAAAACAGAGTAAGACAGATGTTTTTCTTATTGGTGGTGAGACTGGTTGTCTGAACATCAGGCAGGAACGCGAGCTCACCGCCGACAGCCCAGGAAAATTGTTCGCCCGTGAGTTGAACACGGAGGAAGCCATCGTGGAGAGTTTTTCTGCACAAGTAGGAAGCTTTGATCAAAGGGAACAAGAAGAGGAGTCAGGCTTTTATACACTGGGGTGGGAAGAGGTATATGACATGAGAGTGGATACAAGAGACATATACCTCATTTGTGAAAACAAATAACGCCCTGCATCTTGTAAACTAATTGCATAATTTGCTGCTGAAAAACATAACAGTGACATACATCCATTGCTAGCTTCACAGATTGAAGCAGAACCAATCTCTTCTTTTTTGGGTGTGACATTGCCGAGTAAGTGTTAACCACGAGTCTATTGTTATTTCTTGAACTATGGATAGATTAGTTGTGCTAGCGGAATACCCTATTAGAAACTGGTGGCAAATTTACCACCGGTTTCTTTTTTTTATCAAAAAATAAACTGGTGGAATTTCTTTATGGTCACCGAGGGGGGAGCAAAGTCCCCACCTGAATTTTTGTATAAATTGACAAATCCCAAACGGCCTAATATGTGGATTTTTTACAAGGCAGAACGGCCTTATATTTTATCGAAAAAGAAACTGGTGGCAAATTTACGGCTAATGATCAGATCTATAACAGCAGAAACGAAAACATCCATTGTGAATTTCTTTTGTTATTCAGGATCCATTGTAGCAAGCTACGGACTAAGATTTGCTGAAACTACACGACAACAAGAAAAAAAGAAGTCAAAATTAATAACATTTGAGTACACCTGCAATAGAATATAAGTATGGAAAAGCAGATCGGCTCACCACCAAAGCCCCGGGAGGACTGCTCGTTGAAGAAAACAGCAAAACAGATCTCAGCGGAGCCTTTCTTCCTCGCAAAAGAAGGAAATAAACAGAGTTAAGTACAGTTTTTTTTTTCGGGTATAAGACTGGTTCTCCGAATTACTCAAGGCTCTCTGAAAACAGCTGCACGGGGAAGAGCGCCCTCAGCAGATAGCCGAGCTGAAGATCGCTGAAGCCGTTGAAGATCACTGACCGGCGATGCGTGCTCGTAGGTGACCAGAGGTCGCCAGAAAAAGGTGAGCGCCAGGAAGAGCGTGCCTCGCCGGAGAGCGCCCGCCTTGCTCAATTCAGTGGAACAGAGATGAAGAAGCTTTCTCGATCGTCTTGGAGGCTGCCAGCGCCTGGAGCGTTTAGCTGAGCAGGGAGGCAGCTTTGCTCTGCTCAGACGAATGGCGATCGATGATCAGGCAGAGGAGGAAGTATACGACGAGGACGATGTCAAGCTCTTCGGTGGTGGGGAAATGGTCTTATATGAGGACGACGAGGGAGTGGGCGATGGGTATCATGGGTTCTTGACTTTTGGTGGGATGGATAAATCCGGCTGACGGTGATTTTTTGTTTCTCCCGTTGTTGGCGTTTATTTTTCACTTAATGTCCCCATCATCAAGGTTATTTTTATATTGGGATCGTACGTAGTATCTTTTTTTTCAGCAGTACTTTATCGTAGAACTGTACCATAGTATCACAATACTATACTAAGATTTTTATTTTTAAAAAAAATATGTAAATATTAGTAGCATACCTAAAATAGATTTAAATTTAGTTTTCCTTTGAAATTTTAATTGGGAATTTGGTGTAAGCTAGGATACTTAACTGGACGTACACACTCTTTTTTCTATACTCATCTCCCCCAGAGTAATAGACGTATTGTATAAATATTTAGTTAGCATTGGTAATATAAAATAACTTTTAATTTGGAGCTTGCTATATGTTTATATTGTTTTAGCTTAGACGTGACATCGTATGGTATCGATCTTATTGAGATCATAAAGATATGATATCGCGATACATAGCAGCTTTCAAATCTAGGTGTACACTTACTGTTCTCTATGATGGTTAATAGATCGACGGTCCTATTCGCAAAACTAAAAGAAAAAGAAAAGAAACCTTTAGCCTTGCCTCCCCTCGTGTTCGTCACGTCTCGCCACTCTCTCTCCCTCCCACGGTATATCCTAATGCTGCTCTTGCCTTCTACTCCCCCTATTTTAAAATAAGTTGTTTAATTTTTTGTAGATACAAATGTTTTTTTGGAAATGGGGTAGCACCGGCCTCTACATCAGTAGATGCACGTAGGCTTTTCATTTATTGCAACGTTTCAAATATTCAAAAGTTTGCAATCATGGATCGGATAAGGTTGAGATATGTATCAACCTTCAAAAAAAATGAAAAGCAACATGAAGTTACTAATATGACGTCATGTAGTAGCCCGGAAATAGAAGTCCTGTGCAACCGTTAGCAAACGGTCGCATCCGTAGGTTTCCACTGATCCACCCGAAGAAGGTAGGCCGATTGTTGTATCCAATGCGCGGTGTAAAAAATTGTCTAGCCACTTAAAACATGTCTAGACATAACTATATCTAGATAGATAAGCCTGTGCAGTTTTTTTTTTTGGGACGATGGTATACTGTATTGTAGACTACAGTGCTCTGGCTGCCATCTGGAACAAGGCGATTAGTAGGGGACCGACCACGCCGCGATAAGTTGGGTACGTGGTCAAATGAAGAGCCGGGTTGGCAAGACGACGACACAGTCAGCCTAAGCTCCCTATCCCTCGCCGGCGTGCTGGAGGCCCAGCCCAGAAGGAGCAGGCAGCAGCCCGCACGAGCGAGCCAGCCTGCTAGCCCGGTGGACGGGTCGACTGGGTGCCACATTTTTGTACTCCTCATATTAATTTACTCAACTTTATGTAAACATAGATGTACCTAGTCAACAAACACATCTACATACACGCTAGTAGAAAACATGCCTTTGGTCCAAAGCCCCTGGGAGCTTTAGTCCCGGTGAAAAAACGAACCGGAACTAATGGGGGGCATTGGTCCCGGTTCATTAGGCGCCTGGCGACGCCACCCTCTAATCCTGGTTCGATTGGGGCATTTGGTCCCGGTTTGTAATAAAGGGGTGGCGGCAGGATGCCTCCGGAGCAAAAGCCTTTAGTCCCGGTTGGTATAGGTCTACCCTTTAGTCCCGGTTGGTAATACGAACCGGGACTAAAGACTTTCTAGGTTTTTTTGCTTCCCACGCACCTTCCCCCTACTCCCCCCACCCGTGGATCGCCTTTTTTTAGCTTTATAAAATACAAAAGAAAATGATAGAAAATTTAAAAAATAAATTTTTTTGAGATTCCTGTTATCCTGTATGTTATGCAACCTACTATTAGGGAAAATTAACAAATTTGGATTTCGACTTTTTATGCAAAAAAGATTTAGAAAAAGGTAAAACGGCATTTCTGGTTGCATACGACATCGAAAAAAACGTATAATATATCAAAATGATCGTGGGTTTACCCGGTTGGCCATTTTTTAGATTCTCAAAATTTCAAATGGAAAAATATGAAAGCAGGAACATTTTTGTTTTTCCCAGAAATTCAGGATTTTTTATTTTTTTTATTTTTTGAATTAATAATTTCATCCTACATAAAGATTACTATTACTTAACCATAAAGGTTAGCCGTTTTTAGATTTTCAAATTTTCAGGTTTTAGGGTTGGCAAAAAAATATTTAAAAAAATTAAAAATAATACAAATTAAAAAAGTTAATGTTTATTTGGTTTATTCAAGATTATTATTACATCATTACTTTTATTTATTAAAATAATTATTTTGAATTCAAACAATAAAGAAGTGTGACATCGACCTACATGTTAATAGGATTGATATGATACTAGTATCAATAACATGCGCGTGAATGACTTGGAAACGGAACGGGAAGGAACTCGGAAGTTAAGTGTGCTAGTATTGGAGTAGTGGGAGGATGGGTGACCGAGCGGGAAGTTTGACCACGAGAAAATAATTTGACTAGAGATTAAGTGTAGTTAGAGCCTAAACTTGTAAAATAACTGAAATATTAGAAATTCTGAAAAAAATAGAAAAAAAGAGGGAGTGAAAAATAATTAGAAAAAAAATGGATTTTTTTTAACGAAATAGCCTTTAGTCCCGGTTGGTGTTACAAACCGGGACTAAAGGTCCGGCGCCCCGGCGCGCGCCCGCAGCCCACGTGGCGGGGCCTTTAGACCCGGTTTGTTTTACAACCGGGACTAAAGGGGAGGACCTTTAGTCCCGAATGACTAGTCTCGGTTGCAAAACCGGGACTAAAGGCCCTTATCAACCGGGACTGAAACCCCTTTTTCTACTAGTGGTACATCCATATTTAGATAAAGTTGAGTTACTTAATTTGGATTGGATGGAATACTGTATATACACTAGTAGAAAATAGGACTTTCGTCCAATGGCCCTAGGAGCAACAGTCTCGGTCACTTTACGAACCGGGACCACCTCTAGTTCCGGTTCGATATGAACCAGACACCAACCGGGACTAAATGGTTGTGGTGGGGTGCGCTAGGCACCGAGCCCCTTTAGTCCCGATTGGTGTCACCAACCGGGACTAAAGGTCCATCTCTATATATATACCCCACTAGTGGAAAACAAGCCTTTAGTCCCGGTTTATTTGGGCATTTAGTTCCGGTTTTGCAACCGGGACTACGGCTTCGGGACTAAAGGCCCCCCCTTTAGTCCCGGTTCAAACCGGGACTAAAGGGTCTTCCACGTGGTGCGGCTAGAGGGCTCGTGGTGGAGGCCCTTTGGTTCCGGTTCGTCATACGAACCGGGATTAAAGGGTCTCTGCCGCGGCAGAGAAATGGCCGTTTCTTTGCCGCGGCAGAGGTTTAGGGTGGAGCAGCGTTTCTCTGTCACGGCAGAGAAACTGTAGCAGAGTTTCAGGGTTTTATGTTATTCATTCAAATCTGCAATGCATATATCATTCAAAAAACCACAAAATCGTCATGAATATATAGACATCGTCATGAAATATGTACAGTACACGTAACGCATGTTTACAATATAAGTTAAGTCGACCCTCTTTACCATATCTCTATTTTTTTTATCTCTAATGTCATATATGATCTCCCGATGGTATGCTCCAGTTGGAGCTATGACCTCCCTAACTAAGAATCCCGCAATTTCCTCTTGAATTGCTCGTATGCGATCCTCCGTTAAGAGAGAGTCTCGCACGCGTTCCATCTAATTTGAAAAAAAGGAGATCAATATATATGAATGGAACTCAATACAATTGGTGGTAATAAAATAAGATTGTGAAATATTGTTCACGTACATGAAGGGCATGTAAAATCTTTTCCGGCTCCCGGTGAACGGCCATCTCGCGAATGAACTCGCAGACGTAGTATCCACATAGGTTATTCACGGGTTCCTGCTTCAAACACTTTACGAAAAATAGTTCGATCAAACTAATAATCAAGCATGGTAATGAAACAAAAAAACAAAGAGATTCGTAGACAGAGCTATATATAGTACTACTTACAGGATAATCTTTAAATGTAAGCTTCGGTTTCCATTCACCCCTAGCAGTCTTGATGAACCATTTCCAAACCCTGCCCGGCAAAGGAAAAAAATGAGTAAATGAGTTAATAATTAGTTGATATCATGAAATGAGAACAGAAGATGCCGAACAGAAGATACCTCTGGAGCATGGCACCCAGGTTCGCCCATTGCCCATGCTCTTTACGTTTCGAGTCCATGACAAGTACTACTCCTTTGTCAAGCTGAATGATTAGAAGAATATAGTGGAAGCTGCACATGCATAACTTGTCGGATTAGTTAGACTTCACATCGAGTAAGCGAAATCGAATGTATGTAAGACAGTTATAACACTCACTCGAAGTTGTAAGGAAAGGATATTTCCGATTTGTTTTCTTGCTTCTATAAAAACTTAGCAAGTTTTCCTCTGTGTCCTTGGGGAATTTGTTTACCGTAACTTCATGAACGGTGTTTGGGTCAATGAACCCAATGTCATATAGTCCGCCTCTTCTGCATTCGAGCATCTTCATTCTGCACAATATATAGCGTATAAAAGAATATAGTGGGGATAATTAATTGTTAGTGCATTGAACGAGCTGAGCTAGAGACTTAATTACATAAATAAATCACCTATAGACAGTAGCAACTCATGAGACTTTTGTCGAGGGCGTCTTGATTGAATAACTGAAATAGTTCTTCAAACTGAATGTTTATCTCCTCTTTTCCCCGGAAGTAATCCTCATCTTTAATTCCCACTACGAGGTAGCCCTCCGACTTATGAGAGGCTTGCATGTACCAGTCATGCAATTTTCGCATTTGAGTTTGTAGAAGCGAGAGCTTGTCATTACTGACGAGAGGCATACCGTATTTGTATTTGTATACGGGTTCAGCCATGGGGAAGTAGTCATCGTACTCAACGGTTGCTCCAAGATGTCTAGCCGACCGTTCGATCAATTATCTAGTCTCCGGATCATCATAGGAGTGCACGACCAAGGGGGCTATAGATTGGTTTTCCTGCTGTCCGAACTAGGGAATTGTTCCCCTATTAAGGGTCTACTACCATACTTTCTCTCGTAATCTGCTCTAGAGGACTGTCCAAGAGAGCGGTCATAGTCAGTTGCCAACTCAGCTTTCTTTGCTCTCGTCTCGGTAAAGTGCCTCACTGTATTCGGTGGTATAAACCGCTTTGGCTTTGGCTTCTTCGGTGCAAAATGCTCCTTCATCTCGGCCTTTACGCATTCATCGGTTTGCTCATCAGTCATCTCGTACGGTAACAACTCAGGAGCTTTAGTCCTCTTCGGAGCTGATGATCTCTTATTCGGGGCAGTCTTCCTCTTTTGCTGATTCTGCTTACTGTCCTGACGAGGAGGAGGTGGCGGAGTATGCTCACGCGGAGGAGACTACGGAGGCGGTGGAGGCGGCGGAGATTGAGCTGGAGGTGGCCTGCTTTTCTTTGAACCTGGAAGCACAATGTATTCCTTTCGCCATAGAACGGTGGTTCTAATGGCTTCTCCCAGTTCATTGATTTCCCGATCTTCACCAGCAGGGTGGTCAAGCATCACCGGCTCATATCCTCCCATCACTTCATCCACCAACGCAACAGCATAGGCATCTGGAATCGGACCGCAATGATAAGTTGTTGCAGGTACGACATAGCTGACCGCCGCCAACTTGGATATGTTCACAACTTTTACGTGCAGCTCACAAGGACAGCTCTCTGTGATATCATCCACGGGGTAGCGAGGAGCCAACATCTCCTGATCATCACCTGCTTCGAGCTGGAGCTGCGTGGAAGCCACGCTGCTTTTTCGGGGCTGAGATTGCTGCGGGTCGATAGCAGGATCTTCATGCTGCCCCTGAGATCGCTGGCCGGTAAGTACTTCCTGTATTTGGGCTCTAAGGACGCTCACAGATTCCTCTAAGGACGATATGCGGTCTCCTTCCCTTGCCTTTCTCTTCGCATGGCTTTTATCAGGAAATCTCTTCCTTTCCTCGGGAAAGCCATACTTCCACGGAACGGAGCCAATCATGCCTCGTGTTCGTCCGCCGTGTTCTTTGTACCCAAGGGCGCGTGTCAGCTCGTCGTTCTCTCTTTCGGGATGGAACCTCCCCTCCCGCACGTCCCTATGTGCTTCTATAAGGGCTTCACAAGGGTTTCTGAGATGTTCTTTATTATAAATACACTTCCCTGTTTCTGGGTCCAACCTTCCCCCAATCCCGTAGAACCACTCCTTCGACCGTTCTGTCCAATCGAATGTCCCTATTTGGATCCCTTTCCTGACCAGTTCCGCCTCAGCTGCCTGCCACTTAGGCCTGTTAGCCCTGTAGCCACCTGGACCCGTAACTTGGTGATATTTCTTCAACGCAGCATTTTTCTTATTTGTTTCCGACCTTTTCTTAAATTCTTCTGACAGCGTGTACTTCACGAATTCGGGCCAGTGATCTTTTATCTTCTCATATGCTCCAGTGAAGTCCGGAGTCTTCTTTTGCTTCACAAAGTCATGGTACAATCTTTTCTTGTGGTTCTTGAATATTTCGGCCATCTTCTTTAGAGCAAAATCCTTGACTTTCTCCTCCATCTGTCTGGCTTTATCGGCATTCTCCTCTGGAGGTAGGTTGAAATGTGCCATGAGCCGACGCCAAATGTTGTTTTTGGCTACATCATCGATATAATGACCTGCTTCAGCCGCTGCAGCCTTTGGCTTGTGCCATTCTCGAACGGTGATCGGGATGCAGTCCCTAGCAACCACTCCGCATTGATCTATAAATAATTTTGCAGCCTTGGCGGGAGCAGTCGGTCGGCCACTCTGATCGATTTCGACGATGTCATGCCTATCACCTTCGGACAAATTTTTGGCCGGGCATCGCTTCGACTTTACAGAAGATTTGCTCGATCCAGAGGGCTAAAAAGGAAGGAATTCATCGTCAATATATATATATACAAATTAGTTAATGCATCTAGTCAGCAGCGGCTTAAATTATATACCTCGGTGGACTTTGTAATAACTACGGTTCCATCAGCAGAGCCATTATGTTCTTCCTCACCGGAGCCATCTTCTCTTCGCTCAAGATCCTGATCCGCTCCCTCACCGGAGTCATTCAAATACGTTGCGGTGACATCGTCATCTCCACCGCCATCATCCAGAACACCGCCGCCGATGATGTTCGCCATGAATTCTTCTTGTGCTTCTCTGTCAGCGTCCATAGTTTCTGCAACGACTTGCAAGTTATAGGAACCATCGTATAATCATATATATAAATATTAATTAAGGATAATGCACAAAACAGAGATTAGAGTCACATATATAGCTATTAATTAAGGATAATGTAGTGCTCAAAACATAGATTGCAGTTACATATATAGCTGGGGTCCATTTTTTATTTAACCCTAATACATCACTACAACCGACTCCCATGCATTAACCTCGCAACGTCGACCGGGTGCTGAGCCGCGAGGTGCCGAGCCGCGCACGGTGAACCCCCAAAGATACGGAACAACCACAGGATCATAGCTCACGTGAGGTCCCTGCATAACTGAACATCCGTTCCTATACATGCTGGTGTCTAAGACATGCAGATAACGGCGAACGTGCTCGTCCTCCTCTCTAATGCGGCGAGCTACCACCTCCTCGGGCGCCGGCTCCCTCCGCACCGATCGTGGCCCACGCGACCGCCACCAAAGAAGATCCGGGTTGACGACGGGACCCGGATTCCGCACCAAGGTGCGCGCCCCGGAAGATAACACCTTCCAGTGCTAGCCCGGTGGAGCCCAGTCCCAGACCTCCCCCATCATGCTCATCTGGTCCAGAACGTGCCCAGACCCTCCACGACGCGGCGGGCGTGGCATCGTAGCTATGAAAACTTAAACATATATATACTAACATAATTAAACAAACATAATATTGTGCTAAATAAACTAACTATATATGAAATAATATTGTGCTAAATAAACTAACTATATATACATACTACTATAATATAGTTCTATAACTAATACTTCTAACTAATACTACTACTAATATTTACTACTAATGAATATGAATTTGAATTTGAATAACTTATGAATATATATTACTAACAAATATTACTACTTTTTACTACTTTTTTCTAACATATAAATTTTTATCTAACAAATATTTCTAACATATAAATTTCACTACTTTTTTTATCTAACAAATATTTCTATCTAAATTTTTACTAACAAATATTTCTATCAAAACTAATATTACTACACTACACTACACTACTTTTTTACTAACAGATATTTCTATCTAAATTTTTACTAACAAATATTTATATCTAACGAATACTACACTACATTACTAACAAATATTTTTACTAACAAATTTTTACTAACAAATATTTCTATCTAACAAATACTACACTACATTACTAACAAATACTACACTACTAACAAATAGTTTTACTACACTACATTACTAACAAATAATAGTGCTAAAATTAAAAAAAACTTACAAAAATGGAGGAGGACGGCGGCGGAGGAAGAGGCCGGCGGCGGAGCGGCTCGATGTGGCGCGGCGGCGTCTGGACGACGCGCGGTAGGAGGGGGCGGCGGCGGCGGCGGACGCGCATGGAGGAAGAAGAGGAAGCCTAAGCTGGTGGCTTCATCGTGGCTGACGCCGATGATGATGAGGAGGAGGAAGAAGAGGAAGCTAGAGCTGGTGGTGAGCATATGGAGGAAGAAAAGGAACCCAGAGCTGGTGGTGAGCATATGGATGAAGAAGAGGAAGCCTAAGCTGGTGGCTTCATCGTGGCTGACGCCGATGATGATGAGGAGGAGGAACAAGAGGAAGCTAGAGCTGGTGGTGAGCATATGGAGGAAGAAGAGGAACCAAGAGCTGGTGGTGAGCATATGCATGAAGAAGAGGAAGTCTAAGCTGGTGGCTTCATCGTGGCTGATGCCGATGATGATGAGGAGGAGGAAGAAGAGGAAGCTAGAGCTGGTGGTGAGCATATGGAGGAAGAAGAGGAACCTAGAGCTGGTGGTGAGTATATGGAGGAAGAAGAGGAAGCCTAAGCTGGTGGCTTCATCGTGGCTGACGCCGATGATGATGAGGATGAGGAAGAAGAGGAAGCTCGAGCTGGTGGTGAGCATATGGAGGAAGAAGAGGAAGCCTAAGCTGGTGGCTTTATCGTGGCTGACGCCGATGATGATGAGGAGGAGGAAGAAGAGGAAGCTAGAGCTGGTGGTGCGCATATGGAGGAAGAAGAGGAACCCAGAGCTGGTGGTGAGCATATGGATGAAGAAGAGGAAGCCTAAGCTGGTGGCTTCATCGTGGCTGACGCCGATGATGATGAGGAGGAGGAACAAGAGGAAGCTAGAGCTGGTGGTGAGCATATGGAGGAAGAAGAGGAACCCAGAGCCGGTGGTGAGCATATGGAGGAAGAAGAGGAAGCCTAAGCTGGTGGCTTCATCGTGGCTGACGCCGATGATGATGATGAGGAGGAAGAAGAGGAAGCTAGAGCTGGTGGTGCGCATATGGAGGAATAAGAGGAAACCAGAGCTGGTGGTGAGCATATGGATGAAGAAGAGGAAGCCTAAGCTGGTGGCTTCATCGTGGCTGACGCCGATGATGATGAGGAGGAACAAGAGGAAGCTAGAGCTGGTGGTGAGCATATGGAGGAAGAAGAGGAACCCAGAGCTAGTGGTGAGCATATATATGGAGGAAGAAGAGGAAGCCTAAGTTGGTGGCTTCATCGTGGCTCAGGCCGATGATGATGAGGAGGAGGAAGAAGGGGAAGCTAGAGCTGGTGGTGAGCATATGGAGGAAGAAGAGGAACCCAGAGCTGGCCATCTAACCTTTAGTCCCGGCTGGTGGGTGCAACTGGGACTAATGTGGTTTTAGAAGCCATGTACCAAACTGTCGGCGGGATAAGGACGTGCGGGCAACCATTAGTCCCGGCTAGTGGGTAGAACCGGGACTAAAGTGGTTTTTGTGTCATCTAAGAAAACTGTCGGTGGTATAAGGACGTGTGGGTAACCTTTAGTCCCGGCTGGTGGGTGCAACCGAGACTAAAGCTGTCGGCAGGATAAGGACGCGTGCGTGGACGCACTGCTCGATGAGATAAAGCATGTAGCGCATGACGCCCTGTTGGAGGAACAAGACCAAGTAGAAGCGGCACCGTGCCTATAAAAGGAGCATCGATACGCCATAGCAAGCAGCTCAACAAGCCAACCTAGAAGGTAGGGAGAGATTCATCCACATGGATGAGGGTTGGGAAATCTCCCGTGGCGGAGCTTCTCGAAGATGTCGTTGGTGCACACGCACTACGACGTCTTCGGAAGCTCCGCGTCGGAATTTTTTTTCTGCAAGCCCGTGAAAGACTCCATCTCCTCTAACAGTGTTGGGGAAAGGGTTGGGAAATCTCCCGTGGCGGAGCTTCTCGAAGATGTCGTTGGTGCACACGCCCTACGACATCTTCGGAAGCTCCTCCTCGGAATTTTTTTCCTGCAAGCCCGTGAAAGCCTCCATCTCCCGTAACATTGTTGGGGAAAGGGTTGGGAAATCTCCCGTGGCGGAGTTTCTCGAAGATGTCGTTGGTGCACATGCCCTACAGCATCTTCAGAAACTCCGCCTCGGAAAAATTTCCCAGCAAGCCCGTGAAAGCCTCTATTGAACTAGTAAAAACAAGCCAACCATCTCCACTTTTAATATCTTACATACAGTTACATTATTACACAAAAACAAATGGGAAATTGATTGCCATATTGAGATACACATGTGTGCCATGGACCTTCTTCGTGTATGCCCTTGTTATGATCGTTTCGGCCGTAACCATGGAGCATCTTCATCATTTAACTTGATGCCTGGGTCAATGTTCACTGAGAAGGGCGGAATTTCATCAAACTTATTATAATCTTCTGACATGTCTGTCTTGTCCTTCACTCCCACGATGTTTCTTTTCCAGAAAGAACTATGTGGCGCTTTGGCTCATCGTATAATGTATTCGTTTCCTTATTTTTCCTTTTTCTTGGTTTGGTAGACATGTCCTTTACATAGAAAACCTGGGCCACATCCTTGGCTAGGACGAATGGCTCGTCTCTATACACAAGATTGTTGAGATCCACTGTTGTCATTCCATACAACTTGTCTACCTGAACCCCGCCTCCTGTTATCTTGACCCATTTGCACCTAAACAAAGGGACCTTAAAAGAAGGTCCATAGTCAAGTTCCCATATCTCCTCTATGTAACCATAATATGTGTCCTTTTGGCCTTTGTTGTTTGTTGCATCAAAGCGGACACCACTGTTTTGGTTGGTTCTCTTTTTATCTTGGGCGATCGTGTAAAATGTATTCTCATTTATCTCGTACCCTTCGAAAGTCAATATAGTCGAAAATGGTGTCTGGGCCAACAATTACAGCTGATCTCCAACAGTAGTGTCATTCCTGAGATGTTTTTGCAACCAACCACCGAAAGTCGACATGTGTTCACGTATAATCCGATCGTCCGAGCGCACAGGTTGGGGAGCGTACAAAATTCTTGTGTACATTGATATACGGAGACACCAAGGTGGAACTTTGTAGAACTATGTAGTGTGCTTGAGTGAACGAATGCCCGTCCCTACATATCATTGCTTTCTTTCCTAGCGTCCCTTTTCCACTAAGTCTCCCCTCGTGCCACGATTTAGGAACACCAATCGGCTTAAGGTTAGGAATAAAGTCAACACAGAACTCAATGACCTCCTCTGTTCCATAGCCCTTGGAGATGCTTCCTTCTGGCCTATCACGGTTATGAACATATTTCTTTAAGACTCCCATGAACCTCTCAAAGGGGAACATATTGTGTAGAAACACGGGACCGAGAATGAAAATATCTTCGACCAGGTGAACGAGGAGATGCGTCATAATATTGAAGAAGGATGGTGGGAACACCAGCTCAAAACTAACAAGACATTGGACCACATCATTCTGCAACCTCTGTAGACTTTCTGGATTGATTACCTTCTGAGAAATTGCTTGAGGAATGCACATAGCTTCAGAATGGGCACTCGAACATTTTCCGGTAGAAGCCCCCTCAATGCAATCGGAAGCAACTACGTCATTATCACGTGGCAGTCATGGGACTTCAGGTTCTGGAATTTTCTCTCTGCCATATTTATTATTCCCTTTATATTGGAGGAGAAGCCAGACGGGACCTTGATACTGTTCAAGTGTAACGGCCCCGGGTAGTACCCCCTATAGATTTGTTTGCTCTTCTCTTTTTGTGCATCAACATGCATCATGCATCATGTCATCCATGATTTTATTAAATAAAACTATTTTATAAACCCTAAAATTATTTTATTTCTTTCTCATATGGGTGATATAATGAAACCCTAATCTTCCCCCCTCATATTCTCTATTTCATAACTAAGCCTTTTCAACAAATAATTTTGGGTTAAAAATATGCTTTGATTTGATTACAAATAAACTAACTATTTGAAAAACTAGATTTGAATCTCACTCTCACTCCTCAAATTCAAAACAGAATTGAATTAAATTTCAAATGGTTTGTAAAATGAAAACCTGAAAACAAAACCCTAACCCTACCTTGGGCCGCAGCCTCCCTGGGCCCTCTCCCTCTCTCCTTTTCTTTTCCCCCTGGCGCGGCCCATCGTCCCCTTTTCTTTTCGGCCCACTTCTCCACCTCCCCTGGCCCAAGTCCCACCGTACCCCCCCCTTGATTCTTTTTCTCTTCTCTCTCGTTTCTCCTCATCTTTTCTGGCACGCAGAGAGCGTGAGCCACGACGTGGTCCTCCTCAACCTTGCTTTAGCTCTGGCACCAGCGTGATCCCCATCTCCAGCTGCCTGCCTAGACCGCACCCTCTCAGTCCCTATCTCACCACCGCTCCCTCCTCCTTTTTCCCCTCCTACAAGCAAACACAGAGAGAGGAGCAACCTCCATCCCCGGCCACCGAGCAGCACCCCATGGTGCCGTCGCTCTGGAGCCTCCCCCGCCAAGCCACCACCACCAGGAACTGCGCCTCGTTCTCCTCGTTCCCCTGGTACACCTAGTCGATCCGGGGGCGCCCTACATCGCCGTCAATTTCGTTTTCCCCGTCTCCGTCTGCAAGCACATCGCCGGCGATGGCGTCGCCGTCCGCCCTTCCCCTTCGTCTCCGACCCTCTCCACGGCATCCTGGTCCTCTTCGACGGCGGCCCTCCGGTGACCTCCCCCTGGCGGCGCCTCGCCCTCTTGGTCCGCGCCGGCGAGACGAGTGGAACGCGCCCAGCCTTGCATCCTCGCGCGCCCTGCCTCGCCCGCCCGTGCGACGCCGCCCCGCGGTGACCGCCACTGCCAGAACGCGCGCGGCACCCCTTGTGCGCAGAAGGTCGGCCACGCTGGCGCCACGTCCTCTTCACCGGGCCCACCCGTCATTCACCGTGCCTAGCCTCCTCGCTGGTGAGGAAACCCTGCAGATCTAGATCTGAAATCGTTTTGCAAAGAGACCCCTGAAGTTATTCCTTTCTAAACCCGCAGTCCTTGCTCCTCGGCCATTTTCAGCATAACCCTCGGAAGTCCCGAGAAGCAACCCGGGGCCCCTCTGCCTTGTCAGCTGCGTGTCAGCGCCCCTGGGCCCGCCCCGTCAGCCACTGTGGCTAGCCCATCCTGGGTATAAAACGTTTTTCCCTTTTCTCTGTTTTTCTGAAATTCCAAAAAATGATATATCTTGTATAATTCATATCTTTCAAATTCTAACTCGAAACCAAATAAGTTATATATGAAAATTGATCAGAAAAATGAGAGGAACATTAATATGCCATCCATACTTGCTTTTGCATAACGCATCATACAACCTCGTGATAGTTTGCAATAACACCTAATATGGAACATATGGAATATGTGGGATACTATATAAATGTTGTCCCGGTTCCATTTAACTTTGTTGTAGCTCACCCCTGCCATGTTGCTATGCTAATCCACCCTTAACTTTGGCGGTAGAAATGCAACTCCAACCTTAATTGTTTGTCCGGGGTTCCGACTCCGCTTAATTGGATAGTTGCATCGTCGCATCATGTTTGCCATGCCATGCATATCATATCATGATCATGCCGATTCTTTTGCCGTAGTAGTAAGATTTGCATTCGTTGCTTGCTCCAGCATTTGCTTCTTCCCGGATAGGATCGCGAAGTGGTGTTGTGAGATACGACGAGTTCTCCGGATGTTCCTCGGCAAGCTTTAACAGGCAAGCATTTCCTATACTCCTGTCTCTGCAGGAGTCGCTCACCTATTTTATTTTGCCTTCTCTCTTATGCTAGCCTTGAGTTGCGTTCTTGTCACGTGTCCTTTCCACTTGTTACCTCAAGCAGCCCATATTGCCACCACCACCTCCTACAGCTATTGTTTGGTTATCGGGTCTGCCTTGCGAGTCGTAGTGCATGCTAGTGCTGTTTATATCTCGTTACCGTTGTTGTTATCTTATCGGGTTATCTGTTGGGGAATCATGACACATGGTTTTTGGATATGTTTGTTGGAGATAATCACACTTACTTTTGTTAACAACTAAAATTGTAAGCAGAGGCATCTGTGAGCCCCTTTGCGAAAGCATCGGAACTTTGACTCGCTAATGTCCCCTAGGACCCGAGTTCCTGTTATCTGTTCCGAGATTGAGCGCTCTACCCGTACGTGGGGACGATTATTGGGACCCCCCCTCACCCTTTACCTTTTCTCAAGTCAGTTGAAAAGGGGGCCACAACCTTGGTTTTATTTGCCTATGCCATGTATGCCATGCTTTACTTACTGTTGCCTTCGGGTGTTTACTTCCAGTAGCCTTCGGGTGTTTATATTCTGTACTGTACCCCGCGGGACGTTTAGCGAAAGCGTGTGGTTCGCACGCCTAGCCGTCGTCGCAAACCCTGAGTCCGCTTCGGAGTACGGCCAGACTTCGATACGGGTAGCTTAGTCGGGTGGCCCCCCTAGACTTTCTTGTTGAACTGGGAACGGTATTGTTGTGAGACATCGCCTATAAGAAGCGGGTCGAGCATGCGTATGGTTACATTTGGGCAACCCCTGCAGGGTGTACATCTTATCGATAAGCCGTGTCCGCGGTTATGGACGACTTGGAATTGTATAGCTCGATCATAGAACAACTTACACCTTTGTGCTTATGTTAATAATTTGCTAATAACTTGCGTAGTAATATAGCATTACTACAACGGCTACCTAATAAAACTTGTCCACCGTGTGAGTGCCTTTGTAAGTACTTCCTTGCGAGGGGGGAACACATCGGCTGTGTTATGTTTGCAGAGTATAGAACTGTTAGTTTATGCGCTCTCTCATCTTCTCTGATTAGACGAATGTTGTAGAGTGTCTCTATAGGTTTTTAGTGCTTGCGCGCTGCCGCTTAACCCCACCATATTGCCTATGATGTTCCTCTTGCGTCCTCTAAGTCCCCTACGTGCCTCAAGTACAAAGGACGACTGGTTGACGAATGCTTATACGTCTTGAAGTCTTGTTAAGTACGAACCCGTACTTATTGCTGCTTCTTTGGGACATAACCGGGCAGGTATGAAGTTTTGTTCGACGAAGACGACGTTAGCAAGGTTACCCTTCCGGCTTGGCCTGGGCAGGGTTATGGACGCCACTGGTTACCTTCAGGACTCTTAGTCCAATTTGTATCTTATCCGTACTCGGATGTATTCGCTCTTCTGTATGATTTGGATCTTTGTATTGTATATTTGTATCTTGACTCGTTGGAGTCGTTGTTGTAATATATGTTTCTTGTGGGCTCTATTGTAATCCTGTTGTAATGTTACCGCTCGTGTTAATTCCTCTGGCATCACGTGTGTGATTCGTCGCGCACGTCGTGTCGGAGGGCGTCTCTGAATCGATATCGTGCGGATTTCGGGATCGCTGGAATCCTCATGGTACCGGTTCCGGGGCGTCACAAGTTGGTATCAGAGCCTCAGGTTGACGGTACCCCACTAGTCCAGCCTGTAGGATAACCTTGCCAATGGACGTTGTTGTGTCTAGTGTCAAAACTATTTTCTAAAACTCGTTGGATAGTTCTGATTAGTTCTGATTTTTCTTCTTACCTATTTTCTTTCTCCTCTTACCTTTGCGATTTTGTGTCTTCTCTCTTACCTGAGTTTCTTTGAGTCTTAGGTTTCGACGTTGGTTGGACGATCTATGCCTTTAACCTAATAGGACCGATCTTTGAAGACCTTTCCAACAGAAGAACATCACCGACGGCAACCTTGTCTTCTCCGATTGATATCATCCTTATTTTTGTGACCCCTCTTCAATTCCTTGTGCTTTGACCCAATCGAATCCTTGCTGACAATGCTTGTCGATATCGTCAATCAGAATTCTGGGAGCTGTTACACGACTCTCCTATTCATGTGCAGAGTAATACTTTGAGTGCGGGATGGGCTGATCACCATACCGACTACTCTTATTATTCGCTCTTGTTACGATGAATTGGTGGATCTGTGTGACTGTTACACCTTTCTTTGTTTCTCCAGAGTCATCGTCGTCATCGGAACAACGACTTCTTGTTGGTGGTGTCGACCATTCTATCTGGAGCAAGACCTCTTGATAGTGGTGTCGAGGAGCTCGACACGTCGCCAGAAGATCCGATAGTTCACCTCTCTCCCCCTTAGGTTGACGTGGAACCTCGGGGCGAGGTTCCTTGTTAGTGGTGTCGATTGTAACGGCCCCGGGTAGTACCCCCTATAGATTTGCTTGCTCTTCTCTTTTTGTGCATCAACATGCATCATGCATCATGTCATCCATGATTTTATTAAATAAAACTATTTTATAAACCCTAAAATTATTTTATTTCTTTCTCATATGGGTGATATAATGAAACCCTAATCTTCCCCCCCTCATATTCTCTATTTCATAACTAAGCCTTTTCAACAAATAATTTTGGGTTAAAAATATGCTTTGATTTGATTACAAATAAACTAACTATTTGAAAAACTAGATTTGAATCTCACTCTCACTCCTCAAATTCAAAACAGAATTGAATTAAATTTCAAATGGTTTGTAAAATGAAAACCTGAAAACAAAACCCTAACCCTACCTTGGGCCGCAGCCTCCCTGGGCCCTCTCCCTCTCTCCTTTTCTTTTCCCCCTGGCGCGGCCCATCGTCCCCTTTTCTTTTCGGCCCACTTCTCCACCTCCCCTGGCCCAAGTCCCACCGTACCCCCCCTCGATTCTTTTTCTCTTCTCTCTCGTTTCTCCTCATCTTTTCTGGCACGCAGAGAGTGTGAGCCACGACGTGGTCCTCCTCAACCTTGCTTTAGCTCTGGCACCAGCGTGATCCCCATCTCCAGCTGCCTGCCTGGACCGCACCCTCTCAGTCCCTATCTCACCACCGCTCCCTCCTCCTTTTTCCCCTCCTACAAGCAAACACAGAGAGAGGAGCAACCTCCATCCCCGGCCACCGAGCAGCACCCCATGGTGCCGTCGCTCTGGAGCCTCCCCCGCCAAGCCACCACCACCAGGAACTGCGCCTCGTTCTCCTCGTTCCCCTGGTACACCTAGTCGATCCGGGGGCGCCCTACATCGCCGTCAATTTCGTTTTCCCCGTCTCCGTCTGCAAGCACGTCGCCGGCGATGGCGTCGCCGTCCGCCCTTCCCCTTCGTCTCCGACCCTCTCCACGGCATCCTGGTCCTCTTCGACGGCGGCCCTCCGGTGACCTCCCCCTGGCGGCGCCTCGCCCTCTTGGTCCGCGCCGGCGAGACGAGTGGAACGCGCCCAGCCTTGCATCCTCGCGCGCCCTGCCTCGCCCGCCCGTGCACGCCGCCCCGCGGTGACCGCCATGCCGAACGCGCGCGCGGCACCCCTTGTGCGCAGAAGGTCGGCCACGCCGGCGCCACGTCCTCTTCACCGGGCCCACCCATCATTCACCGTGCCTAGCCTCCTCGCTGGTGAGGAAACCCTGCAGATCTAGATCTGAAATCGTTTTGCAAAGAGACCCCTGAAGTTATTCCTTTCTAAACCCGCAGTCCTTGCTCCCTGGCCATTTTCAGCATAACCCCCTGGAAGTCCTGAGAAGCAACCCGGGGCCCCTCTGCCTTGTCAGCTGCGTGTCAGCGCCCCTGGGCCCGCCCCGTCAGCCACTGTGGCTAGCCCATCCTGGGTATAAAACGTTTTTCCCTTTTCTCTGTTTTTCTGAAATTCCAAAAAATGATATATCTTGTATAATTCATATCTTTCAAATGCTAACTCGAAACCAAATAAGTTATATATGAAAATTGATCAGAAAAATGAGAGGAACATTAATATGCCATCCATACTTGCTTTTGCATAACGCATCATACAACCTCGTGATAGTTTGCAATAACACCTAATATGGAACATATGGAATATGTGGGATACTATATAAATGTTGTCCCGGTTCCATTTAACTTTGTTGTAGCTCACCCCTGCCATGTTGCTATGCTAATCCACCCTTAACTTTGGCGGTAGAAATGCAACTCCAACCTTAATTGTTTGTCCGGGGTTCCGACTCCGCTTAATTGGATAGTTGCATCGTCGCATCATGTTTGCCATGCCATGCATATCATATCATGATCATGCCGATTCTTTTGCCGTAGTAGTAAGATTTGCATTCGTTGCTTGCTCCAGCATTTGCTTCTTCCCGGATAGGATCGCGAAGTGGTGTTGTGAGATACGGCGAGTTCTCCGGATGTTCCTCGGCAAGCTTTAACAGGCAAGCATTTCCTATACTCCTGTCTCTGCAGGAGTCGCTCACCTATTTTATTTTGCCTTCTCTCTTATGCTAGCCTTGAGTTGCGTTCTTGTCACGTGTCCTTTCCACTTGTTACCTCAAGCAGCCCATATTGCCACCACCACCTCCTACAGCTATTGTTTGGTTATCGGTCCGCCTTGCGAGTCGTAGTGCATGCTAGTCTTGTTTATATCTCGTTACCGTTGTTGTTATCTTATCGGGTTATCTGTTGGGGAATCATGACACATGGTTTTTGGATATGTTTGTTGGAGATAATCACACTTACTTTTGTTAACAACTAAAATTGTAAGCAGAGGCATCTGTGAGCCCCTTTGCGAAAGCATCGGAACTTTGACTCGCTAATGTCCCCTAGGACCCGAGTTCCTGTTATCTGTTCCGAGATTGAGCGCTCTACCCGTACGTGGGGACGATTATTGGGACCCCCCTCACCCTTTACCTTTTCTCAAGTCAGTTGAAAAGGGGGCCACAACCTTGGTTTTATTTGCCTATGCCATGTATGCCATGCTTTACTTACTGTTGCCTTCGGGTGTTTACTTCCAGTAGCCTTCGGGTGTTTATATTCTGTACTGTACCCCGCGGGACGTTTAGCGAAAGCGTGTGGTTCGCACGCCTAGCCGCCGTCGCAAACCCTGAGTCCGCTTCGGAGTACGGCCGGACTTCGATACGGGTAGCTTAGTCGGGTGGCCCCCCTAGACTTTCTTGTTGAACTGGGAACGGTCTTGTTGTGAGACATCGCCTATAAGAAGCGGGTCGAGCATGCGTATGGTTACATTTGGGCAACCCCTGCAGGGTGTACATCTTATCGATAAGCCGTGTCCACGGTTATGGACGACTTGGAATTGTATAGCTCGATCATAGAACAACTTACACCTTTGTGCTTATGTTAATAATTTGCTAATAACTTGCGTAGTAATATAGCATTACTACAACGGCTACCTAATAAAACATGTCCACCGTGTGAGTGCCTTTGTAAGTACTTCCTTGCGAGGGGGGAACACATCGGCTGTGTTATGTTTGCAGAGTATAGAACTGTTAGTTTATGCGCTCTCTCATCTTCTCTGATTAGACGAATGTTGTAGAGTGTCTCTATAGGTTTTTAGTGCTTGCGCGCTGCCGCTTAACCCCACCATATTGCCTATGATGTTCCTCTTGCGTCCTCTAAGTCCCCTACGTGCCTCAAGTACAAAGGACGACTGGTTGACGAATGCTTATACGTCTTGAAGTCTTGTTAAGTACGAACCCGTACTTATTGCTGCTTCTTTGGGACATAACCGGGCAGGTATGAAGTTTTGTTCGACGAAGACGACGTTAGCAAGGTTACCCTTCCGGCTTGGCCTGGGCAGGGTTATGGACGCCACTGGTTACCTTCAGGACTCTTAGTCCAATTTGTATCTTGTCCGTACTCGGATGTATTCGCTCTTCTGTATGATTTGGATCTTTGTATTGTATATTTGTATCTTGACTCGTTGGAGTCGTTGTTGTAATATATGTTTCTTGTGGGCTCTATTGTAATCCTGTTGTAATGTTACCGCTCGTGTTAATTCCTCTGGCATCACGTGTGTGATTCGTCGCGCACGTCGTGTCGGAGGGCGTCTCTGAATCGATATCGTGCGGATTTCGGCGGGATCGCTGGAATCCTCATGGTACCGGTTCCGGGGCGTCACAAGTTGGTATCAGAGCCTCAGGTTGACGGTACCCCACTAGTCCAGCCTGTAGGATAACCTTGCCAATGGACGTTGTTGTGTCTAGTGTCAAAACTATTTTCTAAAACTCGTTGGATAGTTCTGATTAGTTCTGATTTTTCTTCTTACCTATTTTCTTTCTCCTCTTACCTTTGCGATTTTGTGTCTTCTCTCTTACCTGAGTTTCTTTGAGTCTTAGGTTTCGACGTTGGTTGGACGATCTATGCCTTTAACCTAATAGGACTGATCTTTGAAGACCTTTCCAACAGAAGAACATCACCGACGGCAACCTTGTCTTCTCCGATTGATATCATCCTTATTTTTGTGACCCCTCTTCAATTCCTTGTGCTTTGACCCAATCGAATCCTTGCTGACAATGCTTGTCGATATCGTCAATCAGAATTCTGGGAGCTGTTACACGACTCTCCTATTCATGTGCAGAGTAATACTTTGAGTGCGGGATGGGCTGATCACCATACCGACTACTCTTATTATTCGCTCTTGTTACGATGAATTGGTGGATCTGTGTGACTGTTACACCTTTCTTTGTTTCTCCAGAGTCATCGTCGTCATCGGAACAACGACTTCTTGTTGGTGGTGTCGACCATTCTATCTGGAGCAAGACCTCTTGATAGTGGTGTCGAGGAGCTCGACACGTCGCCAGAAGATCCGATAGTTCACCTCTCTCCCCCTTAGGTTGACGTGGAACCTCGGGGCGAGGTTCCTTGTTAGTGGTGTCGATTGTAACGGCCCCGGGTAGTACCCCCTATAGATTTGTTTGCTCTTCTCTTTTTGTGCATCAACATGCATCATGCATCATGTCATCCATGATTTTATTAAATAAAACTATTTTATAAACCCTAAAATTATTTTATTTCTTTCTCATATGGGTGATATAATGAAACCCTAATCTTCCCCCCCTCATATTCTCTATTTCATAACTAAGCCTTTTCAACAAATAATTTTGGGTTAAAAATATGCTTTGATTTGATTACAAATAAACTAACTATTTGAAAAACTAGATTTGAATCTCACTCTCACTCCTCAAATTCAAAACAGAATTGAATTAAATTTCAAATGGTTTGTAAAATGAAAACCTGAAAACAAAACCCTAACCCTACCTTGGGCCGCAGCCTCCCTGGGCCCTCTCCCTCTCTCCTTTTCTTTTCCCCCTGGCGCGGCCCATCGTCCCCTTTTCTTTTCGGCCCACTTCTCCACCTCCCCTGGCCCAAGTCCCACCGTACCCCCCCTCGATTCTTTTTCTCTTCTCTCTCGTTTCTCCTCATCTTTTCTGGCACGCAGAGAGTGTGAGCCACGACGTGGTCCTCCTCAACCTTGCTTTAGCTCTGGCACCAGCGTGATCCCCATCTCCAGCTGCCTGCCTGGACCGCACCCTCTCAGTCCCTATCTCACCACCGCTCCCTCCTCCTTTTTCCCCTCCTACAAGCAAACACAGAGAGAGGAGCAACCTCCATCCCCGGCCACCGAGCAGCACCCCATGGTGCCGTCGCTCTGGAGCCTCCCCCGCCAAGCCACCACCACCAGGAACTGCGCCTCGTTCTCCTCGTTCCCCTGGTACACCTAGTCGATCCGGGGGCGCCCTACATCGCCGTCAATTTCGTTTTCCCCGTCTCCGTCTGCAAGCACGTCGCCGGCGATGGCGTCGCCGTCCGCCCTTCCCCTTCGTCTCCGACCCTCTCCACGACATCCTGGTCCTCTTCGACGGCGGCCCTCCGGTGACCTCCCCCTGGCGGCGCCTCGCCCTCTTGGTCCGCGCCGGCGAGACGAGTGGAACGCGCCCAGCCTTGCATCCTCGCGCGCCCTGCCTCGCCCGCCCGTGCACGCCGCCCCGCGGTGACCGCCACTGCCAGAACGCGCGCGGCACCCCTTGTGCGCAGAAGGTCGGCCACGCTGGCGCCACGTCCTCTTCACCGGGCCCACCCATCATTCACCGTGCCTAGCCTCCTCGCTGGTGAGGAAACCCTGCAGATCTAGATCTGAAATCGTTTTGCAAAGAGACCCCTGAAGTTATTCCTTTCTAAACCCGCAGTCCTTGCTCCCTGGCCATTTTCAGCATAACCCCCTGGAAGTCCTGAGAAGCAACCCGGGGCCCCTCTGCCTTGTCAGCTGCGTGTCAGCGCCCCTGGGCCCGCCCCGTCAGCCACTGTGGCTAGCCCATCCTGGGTATAAAACGTTTTTCCCTTTTCTCTGTTTTTCTGAAATTCCAGAAAATGATATATCTTGTATAATTCATATCTTTCAAATGCTAACTCGAAACCAAATAAGTTATATATGAAAATTGATCAGAAAAATGAGAGGAACATTAATATGCCATCCATACTTGCTTTTGCATAACGCATCATACAACCTCGTGATAGTTTGCAATAACACCTAATATGGAACATATGGAATATGTGGGATACTATATAAATGTTGTCCCGGTTCCATTTAACTTTGTTGTAGCTCACCCCTGTCATGTTGCTATGCTAATCCACCCTTAACTTTGGCGGTAGAAATGCAACTCCAACCTTAATTGTTTGTCCGGGGTTCCGACTCCGCTTAATTGGATAGTTGCATCGTCGCATCATGTTTGCCATGCCATGCATATCATATCATGATCATGCCGATTCTTTTGCCGTAGTAGTAAGATTTGCATTCGTTGCTTGCTCCAGCATTTGCTTCTTCCCGGATAGGATCGCGAAGTGGTGTTGTGAGATACGACGAGTTCTCCGGATGTTCCTCGGCAAGCTTTAACAGGCAAGCATTTCCTATACTCCTGTCAATGCAGGAGTCGCTCACCTATTTTATTTTGCCTTCTCTCTTATGCTAGCCTTGAGTTGCGTTCTTGTCACGTGTCCTTTCCACTTGTTACCTCAAGCAGCCCATATTGCCACCACCACCTCCTACAGCTATTGTTTGGTTATCGGGTCTGCCTTGCGAGTCGTAGTGCATGCTAGTGCTGTTTATATCTCGTTACCGTTGTTGTTATCTTATCGGGTTATCTGTTGGGGAATCATAACACATGGTTTTTGGATATGTTTGTTGGAGATAATCACACTTACTTTTGTTAACAACTAAAATTGTAAGCAGAGGCATCTGTGAGCCCCTTTGCGAAAGCATCGGAACTTTGACTCGCTAATGTCCCCTAGGACCCGAGTTCCTGTTATCTGTTCCGAGATTGAGCGCTCTACCCGTACGTGGGGACGATTATTGGGACCCCCCCCCCTCACCCTTTACCTTTTCTCAAGTCAGTTGAAAAGGGGGCCACAACCTTGGTTTTATTTGCCTATGCCATGTATGCCATGCTTTACTTACTGTTGCCTTCGGGTGTTTACTTCCTGTAGCCTTCGGGTGTTTATATTCTCAGACCGTACCCGCGGGACGTTTAGCGAAAGCGTGTGGTTCGCACGCCTAGCCGCCGTCGCAAACCCTGAGTCCGCTTCGGAGTACGGCCGGACTTCGATACGGGTAGCTTAGTCGGGTGGCCCCCCTAGACTTTCTTGTTGAACTGGGAACGGTCTTGTTGTGAGACATCGCCTGTAAGAAGCGGGTCGAGCATGCGTATGGTTACATTTGGGCAACCCCTGCAGGGTGTACATCTTATCGATAAGCCGTGTCCGCGGTTATGGACGACTTGGAATTGTATAGCTCGATCATAGAACAACTTACACCTTTGTGCTTATGTTAATAATTTGCTAATAACTTGTGTAGTAATATAGCATTACTACAACGGCTACCTAATAAAACTTGTCCATCGTGTGAGTGCCTTTGTAAGTACTTCCTTGCGAGGGGGGAACACATCGGCTGTGTTATGTTTGCAGAGTATAGAACTGTTAGTTTATGCGCTCTCTCATCTTCTCTGATTAGACGAATGTTGTAGAGTGTCTCTATAGGTTTTTAGTGCTTGCGCGCTGCCGCTTAACCCCACCATATTGCCTATGACGTTCCTCTTGCGTCCTCTAAGTCCCCTGCGTGCCTCAAGTACAAAGGACGACTGGTTGACGAATGCTTATACGTCTTGAAGTCTTGTTAAGTACGAACCCGTACTTATTGCTGCTTCTTTGGGACATAACCGGGCAGGTATGAAGTTTTGTTCGACGAAGACGACGTTAGCAAGGTTACCCTTCCGGCTTGGCCTGGGCAGGGTTATGGACGCCACTGGTTACCTTCAGGACTCTTAGTCCAATTTGTATCTTGTCCGTACTCGGATGTATTCGCTCTTCTGTATGATTTGGTTCTTTGTATTGTATATTTGTATCTTGACTCGTTGGAGTCGTTGTTGTAATATATGTTTCTTGTGGGCTCTATTGTAATCCTGTTGTAATGTTACCGCTCGTGTTAATTCCTCTGGCATCACGTGTGTGATTCGTCGCGCACGTCGTGTCGGAGGGCGTCTCTGAATCGATATCGTGCGGATTTCGGCGGGATCGCTGGAATCCTCATGGTACCGGTTCTGATACCAAGTCTGTAAGCCCCAGGAGTAGGAAAACCCAGAGCGCGCAGGTATGAGGGGTTTATGTGCATGAGGTCACTACAAGGGACCGTGAGGTCGCCTCGCATTCCCAAGCTTATGGGTAGGCCAAGCAACAGCTCGACACGCCCATGCACACATCACCCACCTCAAAGGCTCACGTTAGGCTTTCCAAGCCTGAGTGCTTCACCTTCCTGTGCACTTCACACATACACGCACGGTGCACAGGATACAAGGGTAGAATACAGATTCAATATCACAACATGACCATCTACGACACAAAAGATGGAAATAAAGTTCATATATAGCAACGCTCTACTGAGCAAGATCCAAATGACACTCAAAAGGGAAACATATCCCATCAGTACATCATACATAAAGATAGCAAATAGTTTGGGTACAGACAAGATCCAAATTGGACTAAGAGTCCTGAAGATAACCAAGCGGGGTCCATAACCAACAAGCCACCGGCTGCTGCCTTAGGAACGATCCTGCTACGCAACGAAGTCGTCGTCCGTGAACTCGACAAAGTAGCCTCCTGCGTACTGCTCATCATCTATCGTACCTGTTTGTCGAAAAGCGGGTTCCGGAAAAAGAGAGAAAAACGAGGGTAAGTACCAAATGGCACGTACTTGCGAGACAAGACCAGCTATGCTTGCTGGGGGTGGTATAAACTTCGCCCGGCTATATGTGGAGTTTAGCGGCAGCAAAGCAACTAACCAATAGAGACACGCTACAACATTCGTCTATCAGAGAAGATGAGAGAGCGCATAAGCTAACAGTTCTATACTCTGCAAACAATACCCAGCCAATGCGATCCCCCTTAGCCAAGAGGTACTAACAAGGCACTCACACAGTTGACAATTTTATTCCATATCCATTGTAGTAGTACTAACTTACTATGCAGATTATTAGCAAAATTATTAGCGACAAGATTAGGTGTAAGTTGTTCTATGATCGAGTTAAACAGTTCCAAGTTGTCCATAACCGCGGACACGGCTTATCGATAAGATTTAACCCTGCAGGGGTGCACCAATGTTACCATACACGCACGCTCGAACCCGCTTAATTACGGCGGAGTCTCACAACAAGACCGTTCCCAGATCTGCAAGAATGCCTAGGGGGGCCACCCGACTAAGCTACCCGTAACGAAGTCCGGCCGTACTCCGAAGCGGACTCAGGGTTTGCGACGGCGGCTAGGCGTGCGAACCACACGCTTTCGCTAAACGTCCCGCGGGGTACAATACAGAATATAAACACCTGAAGGCAACAGAAAGTAAACACCCGAAGGCAACAGTAAGTAAAGCATGGCATACATGGCATAGGCAAATAAAACCAAGGTTGTGGCCCCCTTTTCAACAGACTTGAGAAAAGGTAATGGGTGATGGGGGATCCCGATAAAATCTCCCACGAGTGGTTAGCGCGCTCAGTCTTAGAACAGATAACAAGAACTCGGGTCCTAGGGGACACAAGCGAGACAAAAAAAATCCGATGCTTTCGCAAAGGGGCTCACCGATGCCTCTGCAATATTATTATCCCTTATCAATTTTAGTTGTAGCAAAAGTTATCATCATCATTTTCAAAAGGTGATACATGTGTCAACTTCCCAACAAGATATCCCGAACTTTCTCGAGATATCAACAAAAACCCTAAACTCGCCTACGACTCGCAAAGCTGGCAAACAACAAACAATAGGTTGGGCGAGGAGGTGTAACTCGGATATATAGGTAACAGGTGGATAGGACACGTGACACAACAGAATCGCAACATAGGGATAGCAATAGATCAAAAGAGCATGAAACTGTAAAATAGGTGAAGAGGTGGGCTCGCCTGTCAGATCAGCAGTAGAAGCACAGGCACGATCCTCCTGGGGGTGCTCGTACTCCTGCTCGTACTGCTCTGCGTCGGCGTCTACTCGAGAAGAACCAAATAACACATACAAGGAAAGATATAGCACAAATCAATACAAGTGAATGCAATGCGCAATATGATGCATGATGACATGGCAAGATGATTTGTGCAAGGCAAAATTAAGTGGGGTGCTCCAATGTCACATGAAATGATAAGCACCCTCACATATACCTTAATTGAAGTTGCAAGTTTTATTTTGGACAATTCAGAGATGATGCCAATGATGCATGATGATGCAAGATTTGACTTCCCCTAATTTTTCTGATGAAAATAGATATAAAGTTTGTTGAATTTGGAATTATAGAAAAAGAGTTATGAATTATGCCATATTAACCAAATTAATTTCAGATTTAAAAATGTCCAAATTTTAATTATCCAAAACCCAAAACAAAGTTCATATTTGGAAAGTACACAATTTGCTGATACTCAAACATATAAAGTTTGTTGAAATTGGAATTCGAAAAGTGCAAAAATTATTAGTTTGGAATATGGGCAGAAATCAATTTCAGAAAAAGAACAGAATTCAAAATTTGGAAAAGACTGGGCGGGAAACATTTTATACCGTGCTGGGATGTACCCCTGTGGCTGACCAGTGGGTCCCACTGCCACGTAGGACTGCGTGCGTGGCAATCCAAAAAGGTGGGCTTACCTTGCGCCGCGGGGGAGTCGAACCTGGGTCTGTGCGGCGGAAGAGCTAGGGCACAGCCACTGGGCTGCTGACTCGTTTTTGTCAGAAGACAGGCTGCAGACTAGGTAAGGTGTTGGCCGCGGTTATCTGAAAACTGACAGCGAACACTGAAAAACGTGACAGTAGCAGTTACTGTTGACAGTGTTACGCACGGATTTTAAAGACGTGCTCGTGGCGAATCTAGTAGGTGCTAGGGGGAACTCCGGTGTAGTTGAGCAAGGTGGAGATGCCAAGTTTCGAATGCAACATGTTTGGAGGAAAACGGGGCACGGAGTCGACGGCGACGATCGTCGGAAGACGAGCCCGCGTATCAGCGATGAACTGCGAAACTGAAACCCTTGTTCTGGACCAAACTTTGGATGAGTGTGGCGTCGTCGTTTCTGCGCCGATTTGGATGATTCAACAACCAAGATGTAGCCTGAGGTGCCGTGCATCTAGAGGTACAAACGTTGCAAGCTGAGGTGGACGGTGGCGCCTGTGATTCGCCGGAGAAAAAGGGTACCGCGGCAGTGACAAGGTGGCGAGATCTGCTCACGGCACGATCTTGTGTTGACGTGGGCGTTGCGTGCGAGCATCGCCTTGGGATGATGTCAACAGCAAAGGTGTAGCCCACAGTGCCGTGCATCGACTGGAGCTGACGGCGCGTTCTGGCGAGGTGTGTGTCACCGGCGGCGTTTGTCGGAAAGGTGCCGTGGAGCAGATAAAAGTGCACACTTTCTTTGTTTTTGAAAAATGTTTCCTACCTCGATCTGTGATACTGGCATGCCGATGAGGTGTATGAGGTGGTGTTGCTCACCCTGGGCTCGCCGAAGAGGAGGGGAAGAAGAGGAGGTTTCGCCGGCGTCGTAGAAGAAGGAGATGGCTGAGGTAGACAGCGACGTTCGCGGCCGTAGATGAGCAGAACTTGGCGTCTCCGCTTCCGTGAAGTAGACGAGGATGATGACGAAGACGCGGCGGTCTTTTCTGCTACTCAGCTAGGCGCCCGGCGGTCCATGGCGACGGCGGCGGTCGACGGCGTCTACGGGTAAAACCCTCTCGTAAGCTCACAGAAGGAAGTGGAGGAAAGCGATGGCGGCGGCGCGGAGAGGAAGGCAAGCTAGGGTTGGCGAGGCTGGTGCTGTGCTTTAAAAGGGAAAGGGGAGGCCCTGCGATGGTGAAGGAGGCGACGTGGAGAGCCAGGGCGCAGCCATTACCCGATATGGTGGAAGCGTCGACGTGTAAAGTTGGCGACGACGAGGTCCTCGCTTACCTCTTCAGGTAAGTGGGCTGGGCTAGGTGGGCTGCAGAGGAGTGGCTTCGGTGGGAGAGAGAGAGGAGAAGAAAGATGGGCTGCTGTGGCTCCGGCTGGATAGGTTAGATGGGTTTAGCTAGGGTTTGTTATTTTTCCTTTTTATTTCTCTCTTCTTTTCCTCTTTTTATTTTTCTGTTTTTATTTTGTTTTCAAAACACCAACTGTTTTTGGAAAAGACCAGAAGGTGTTGTTTGGGAATTGGAAGAGGGGAAAGAGTATGAGAAGGTTCCACCATAACACATATGCTGAAGAAAGAAGAAAAAAATAAAGAAGGGTTGCACATAGGGTTTGAAAGGAAGATGTGGTTCAATATTTTATGTGCAACATAGTTTGGTAGAGAATAACAAAAGGGACCAACCATTTGGAATGGAGTATCTCCAACTCAATTAGATTGGTTTAGCAAGTAGGAGAGGTAGAAGAGAGATTAAGGGTGTCACCAAATTTTAGAAAATTTGGCATGACCTTTGTGTATTAGGGTTAAAGGAGGGAGGTGGTTGGCTTGTGCCTTTCTTGGAACATCACAAGAGGAGGGGATGAACCAAAAGAGAAGAAGAAGGAGAACAACAAGCAAACAAAAGAGGTCAACAACAAAAACCAAATGCAACTTTATAAAAGCCAAAGGTGGTGTAATGCATGAATGCAACATGATGACATGAACAAGATGCAAGAAAGATACAAAGGGGTCTATGTATTACTCTTGGGATGTTACAAACGCCCCCCCTTGAAGGAATCGCGCCCCGAGATTCTCAGGAAGAAGAGAAAAAGGACGGGTACTCGGAACGGAGTTGATCTTCCCGCTCCCAAGTTGCTTCTTTATCGGAATGGTGCGACCACTGCACCTTGAGGAACTTGACATAGTTGTTGCGAGTTCGACGTTCAGCTTCATCAAGAATCCGAACGGGATACTCTTTGTAGGAGAGGTCTTCTTGGAGGTCGATGGACTCGTGATCAACTGCACGGCCCGGATCTTTGAAGCACTTCTTGAGCTGTGACACGTGGAAGACATCGTGCACTTTGGAGAGCTTCTCGGGAAGTTCAAGGAGGTAAGCGACTTCACCACGCTTTGCTAGAACTTTGAAGGGACCAATGTATCTTGGCGCCAGCTTGCCTTTGATACCAAAGCGATGAGTGCCCCTCATAGGAGTAACACGAAGGTAGGCTTGATCTCCAGGTTGATAGATCATATCACGGTGCTTGCTGTCATAATAGCTTTTCTGCCGAGATTGTGCTATCTTCAGATTGTCACGAATGATTCGCACCTTTTCTTCAGCCTCGTTGATGACATCGGGGCCAAAGATTTGCCTTTCACCGGTTTCAGACCAGTTTAGAGGTGTTTTGCATTTGCGACCATAGAGAGCTTCGAAAGGTGCCATGCCCAAACTGGCTTGATAGCTGTTGTTGTAAGAGAACTCAGCGAATGGAAGGCATTCTTCCCATTTCATGCCGAAGGAGATAACACAGGCACGGAGCATGTCCTCGAGAATCTGATTGACTCTTTCGACTTGCCCACTCGTTTGCGGATGGTAAGCTGTACTGAAGAGCAGATTAGTTCCCATAGCTTTCTGAAAGCTAGCCCAAAACCTGGAAGTGAAGATACTTCCGCGATCAGAGCTTATTTCCAAGGGAACACCATGAAGAGAGACGATCTTTGCGGTGTAGAGCTCGGCCAACTGACTAGCAGATATTGTCTCTTTGACAGGAAGGAAGTGAGCAACCTTGGAAAGACGGTCGATCACCACGAAGATAGCATCATTGCCTTTTCTAGACTTTGGAAAACCAGTTACAAAGTCCATCTCAATCTTATACCATTTCCACTCAGGAATCTTCAGGGGTTGCAGGACACCGGCAGGTCTCTGATGTTCTGCTTTGACACGGCGACAGACATCACATTCCGAGACATAGCGAGCAACATCCCTTTTCATCCTAGTCCACCAATAGGTAGACTTGATATCGAGATACATCTTTGTGCTTCCAGGATGTATAGAAAGAGGAGTGTCGTGAGCTTCTTTGAGAATGAGGTTTCTCAGGTCTGGATCGTTCGGAACAACAAAACGACCTTGGAAGAACAGAGTTCTTTGATCGTCGATAGAGAAGGACTTGTACTTGGGCTTGTGCATATTCTCTTTGATGTTCTTGCTGCAAATATCTCGCAACTGTCCTTTTCGGATCTTATCTTCAAGAGTCTGCGTGATCACCAAGTTTGCAAGGTAGCCTTGGGGAACGAGCTCAAGATTCAATTTCCTGAATTCTTCATAAAGAGCAGGTTGACTTTCTTGAATCATGAGGTTGTTGCAATAGGACTTGCGACTAAGGGCGTCAGCCATGACATTAGCTTTGCCTGGAGTGTAGCTGATAGACAGATCAAAGTCCTTGATGGTTTCCATCCATCTCGTTTGACGGAGGTTCAAGTTGGGTTGGGTGAAGATGTATTTGAGACTCTTGTGGTCGGTGAAGATCTCACATTTGTTGCCCAACAAGTATTGGCGCCATGTTATTAAAGCATGTAACACAGCTGCAAGCTCGAGATCATGTGTGGGATAGTTGAGTTCATGCTTTTTCAACTGACGAGAAGCATACGCCACAACTTGACGTTCTTGCATGAGGACAGCACCTAGTCCATGAAGAGAGGCATCACAGAATATCTGGAAAGGTTTAGAAGTATCTGGTAGAACAAGGACAGGTGTGGAAGTGAGCTTCTGCTTGAGAAGGTCAAAGCTTTCTTGACATTGAGGGGACCAAAAGAACTTCTTGTCTTTCTTCAGGAGATCGGTAAGAGGCTTGGCGATCTTGGAGAAATTCTCAACAAAGCGGCGGCAGTAACTTGCCAAACCGAGGAAACTTCTCACTTGCTTGACATTCTTCGGAGGAAGCCATTCAACGATCGCCTTGACGGTTTCAGGATTGACAGCAATGCCTTTTCCAGAAATGACATGCCCAAGATAGACGACTTGAGGAAGCCAGAATTCACATTTGGAGAACTTGGCATAAAGGCGATGTTCACGAAGCTTCAGGAGGATGAGGCGAAGATGCTCTTCATGCTCCTCATTGGACTTGGAGTAGACAAGGATATCATCGAGATAGACTACCACAAACTTGTCGAGGTACTCCATGAAAATGTAGTTCATCAACCGAGAGAAAGTGGCAGGAGCATTAGTGAGGCCAAAGGACATGACGGTGTATTCATAGAGACCATAACGAGTTTTGAAGGCTGTCTTGGGTACATCTTCTTTGCGGATTTTGATTTGGTGATAACCGCTTCTCAAATCCATCTTAGAGAACACAGTTGCACCCGCAAGCTGATCAAAGAGCTCATTGATGCGAGGAAGAGGATATGTATTCTTGATCGTTTTCTCATTGAGAGGGCGGTAGTCAACCACCAATCGATCAGTTTTATCCTTTTTCTTGACAAAGATGGTAGGACATCCCCAAGGAGAAGTGCTTGGCTGAATGAAACCAAGTTTTTGCAACTCGTCAAGCTGCTTCTTGAGTTCAGCCAACTCATTTGGACCCATTTTGTATGGCCGCTTTGAGATAGGAGCTGTTCTAGGCTCTAGCTCAATGACGAACTCAACAGCCCTGTCAGGTGGCATACCAGGGAGTTCTTCAGGAAAAACATCAGGAAAGTCGCAAACCACCGGTATAGACTCAAGCTCCGGAAGAGAACTAGGATTCAAAGCAAAGAGCTGAACGGAAGGTGTTTGAGAAGGTGTATAGGTCAAGGTTCCTGACGAAGTAGGAAGAGAAACTGAATGTTCAGCGCAATGAATGACAACTTTGTTGGCCTTCAACCAATCCATGCCAAGGATGACATTAATGCCAGAAGATCTTAACTCGATGAGGGATGCAAGGAACACATGGCTTCCAATCTGAATTTGATTGCCATGACTTATTTTCGAAGATAACATTTGTCCTCCGGGAGAATGAACCAAGAGATTAGACGGTAAGCTTTCCATAGGGAGGTTGTTACTTTGAGCAAAACTATCAGATACAAAAGATAGAGAAGCTCCTGTATCGAACAAAGATTTTTGGCAGGAATAGAGTTAACAAGCAAAGTACCAAGCACGACGTCGGTAGCTTGTTCAGCCTGCTCGATGTTGAGGTTGTTGACGCGAGCAGCCCTCGGACCTTGCCTGTTGTTGTTGTTGAAGGCACGGCCTGGAGCTGGTGCACGAACCATCGCTTGTGTCGGAGTGGAGCGTGGTGGTGGTGGAGGTAGCTTCTGAGGGCAGAAGGTGGAGATGTGCCCTGCCTGGCCACACTTGTAGCACGTGGGGTCGGCACGTGGACCCATCGGCCTTGGTCCACCATATGCAGGCCTTGGCGGAGGTTGGTAGGTCCTCTGCTGTAGCTGTGGGGTGGGAGGGCGGGGAGCATACCCAGCGTTTGCTGCGCGGGGAGCATACCCAGCTTGTGCAGCCTGTCTTGGCAGTGCGGGATAAGGAACCCACAGCCTGCGCTTCTGAGGCGGCGCTGATGCTGAAGGAGCACCAACCTCTCGAGTATGCTTGCGCGAATCCTCGAACGCAAGCCTACCCGACTCTTCCTTGATGGCAGTGTTGACAAGCTTGTCGAAGGTGTCCAGCGTGACATGAGTGAGCGCGTACTTGAGTGCCGGCTTGAGGCCATTACGGAACCTCTTCTGCTTCTTGGCATCAGTAGACACTTCTTCACCACCATAGCGAGCTAGCTTGGAGAACTCGATGCTATAGGCCATCACATCTTTGTTGCCTTGAACAAGACTAAGGAATTTCTCCTTCATCCTGTCCATGAGCCCTTCAGGAATGTGGTGGCTCCTGAAAGCTTCCCTGAATTCTTCCCATGTGACATCAGGCGCATTGGCGGGACGCATCTCGAGAAAGTTCTCCCACCATGCGGCGGACCCTCCTGTCAGTAGGTGAGTCGCAAACCGCACCTTGTCTTCTGGGGCGACTCCCGCTGTGTTGAGCATGCGGTTGACATCGCGCACCCAATCATCTGCATCCAGCGGTTCAGGAGTAGAGTCGAACGATCGCGGGTTCAGCTACAGGAAGTCCCGGATCATCACTTGGCCATAGCCTTGACGAGCTTGATCGAAGTTGTGCTGGGTTTGTTGCATCTGACCCAACAGCTGAGTCATATGCAACAGGGTTGGTCCCAGCTCAGGGGGTGGTGGAGGTCTAACCATCCTGTTGAGGGAAAACATTAAGACAGTTGAAACAACATATGACAACATAGCTTAACAACAAGGATTCAAGACCAGATAACACATCGATCCAAAGAATTCATCAAGGTACACCATACATGGTTCAAGTACACCTGAGATCCATCCAACCGGATACAAGGATAGAACAACTACAACCAACACAAGGATACAAAGATAGCAAATCTAACACATCCACTCAACCCATGGGCTGGTAGTCACCACGATGCCTGTTGGTACGGCGGCGACCACGACTGTGCTGATCCACGGGAAGACGGAGCCTCGGAGTGTACAAAGAGTGAGCCTCAGGACCCTGCTCTCCGTACAGAAGTGGCCCTCGGTGGTGTGGGTCGACCGAGAGAAGCTGCCCACGACGAGGAATGTACCCTCCAACATCTGAAGGAGCACAACTGGGAGGAAACTGCACACTCTGCGGGTAGGAGGGGTGCGACGGCTGAGGAGTGGTATAAGCTGCCAAGTGCTGTCGTGTGCACCAGAGCTGCTCAGTGACGGAGTCCAGCTCTTGGAGAAGAGCCTGAGTAAAACGGTCCTGGCACTGCACGAACTGAGCTGTCATGAACAGGCGGCTGTTATCCTGCTCCGGGTCAACGTACCCACCAGTGTGGTACCTCGCCTGCGTAACACGAACCCCAGACGGGACGTAGCGGTACGGAGACCTCTCGAAGCAAGTATGAGGTAGACCTTGATACTGTTCAAGCATTCAAAAAAGATTTCCTTCTCTGCTTTTGTAAGAGCGTAGCTGGAGTAATGACGTCCTTTATCTGTCTCATGCAGTTTTTTTGGGTCTGTCATACGTTGCTGGTCCTCCCGTGCTTCTGGTGTATCTTTTGTCTTCCCGTACACGCCCAGGAAGCCTAGCAGGTTCACGCAAAGATTCTTCGTCACGTGCATCACATCGATTGAAGAGCGGACCTCTAGGACTTTCCAATAGGGTAGCTCCCAAAATATAGATTTTTTATTCCACATGGCCGCGTGTCCGGCAGCGTCATTCGGAACAGACTGTCCGCCAGGACCCTTTCCAAATATTATTTCTAGATCGTTGACCATACCAAATATATCAGCACCATGACGGTGGGCAGCCTTCTTCCGGTGATCTGCCTCACCGTTGTAATGCTTGCCTTTCTTTCTTACGGGATGGGTACGCGTAAGAAATCGACGATGCCCCAGATACACGACCTTCTTAGATTTATCCAAATATGCACCTGGCGTCTCATCTAAACAGTGCGTGCATGCATTGTATCCCTTGTTTGACTGTCCTGAAATGTTACCAAGAGCAGGCCAATCATTGATGGTTACGAAAAGCAGCGCTCGTAGGTCAAATTCCTCCTGCTTGTGCTCGTCCCACATACGTACACCTGTTATGGCCCACAGCTGTAGAAGTTCTTCAACTAATGGCTTCAGATACACATCAATGTCGTTGCCGGGTTTCTTCGGGCCTTGGATGAGCACTGGCATCATAATGAACTTTCGCTTCATGCACAACTAGGGAGGAAGGTTATAGATACACAGAGTCACAAATTGTAAGCAGGACTGCAGCTTCCGCTCTCTCCAAAAGGATTCATGCCATCTGTACTTAGACCAAACCTTAAGTTCCTTGCATCCTCTGCAAAGTACGGGAACTTTCTCTCGATTTTTCTCCACTGGGACCCATCAGCGGGGTGTCTAATCATCTCGTCTTTCTTACGGTCTTCTTTGTGCCATCGCAACAACCTGACGTGCTCTTTATTTCTGAACAAACGTTTCAGCCGTGGTATTATAGGAGCATACCACATAACCTTGGCAGGAACCCTCTTCCTGGGGCGCTCACCCTCAACATCACCCGGGTCATCTTGTCTGATCTTATACCGCAATGCAGTGCACACCGGGCATGCATCCAAATTCTCGTACGCGCCACGGTAGAGGATGCAGTCATTAATGCATGCATGTATCTTCTGCACATCTAATCCTAGAGGGCAGACAACCTTCTTCGCTTCGTACGTACTGGCGGGCAATTCGTTACCCCTTGGAAGCTGCTTCTTAATTATTTTCAGCAACTTTTCAAACCCCGAGTCAGTCACACCGTTCTCTGCCTTCCATTGCAACAATTCCAGTGTGCTACCTAGCTTTTTCTGGCCATCTTCGCAAGTTGGGTACAACAATTTGTTGTGATCCTCTAACATCTTGTCGAAGTTCAACCTTTCCTTTTCAGTTTCACATTCTCTCCTTGCATCAGCAATGACCCGACCAAGATCATCAGCAGGCTCATCTGATGCCTCTTGATCTTCTGCTTCATTGTCTTCATTGTTGTCTTCTGATGGAAAACAATCCCCCTTTGCAGTATCACCGTATTCAGCGAACATGGGATAGTTGTCATCGTCCTCTTCTTCTTCGTTGTCTTCCATGATAACCCCTTTTCCTCCGTGCTTGGTCCAACAATTGTAGTGGGGCATGAAACCGGACCGCAGCAGGTGGGTGTGAATGGTCCTCGAGGAAGAGTAATTTATGACATTCTGACAGTTAACACATGGACAATACATAAAACCACCCCGTTTGTTTTTCTCAGCCACATTGATAAAATTTTGCAGGCCCGAAGTGAACTCGTGAAGGCGTCGGTCACCGTACATCCATTGCCGATTCATCTGCATGATATAATTAAGCTTATTAAAAAACTATTACAGAACATCATGATTAGTGAAACGATGTATATATATACACATGCATTTTATCAATGACAGTTAAAGGATAAATTAAGTTGTTAACCTCGATGGAGAAGGAAAAAGACAGTTAAATGTGGCATGTTTTGTGTGAAATCAAGTGGCAAAAGCTATTAGGCATTTCATCGAACACCTCTTATGCATATGAAGAGGGCAAAGCAACATACACCTCTCTTGTGCTAAGAAGTGGAAAATGCTAAGTGTGGCTCAAACTTGGGCAGGGCAAGGGTATATATAGACAAATCGGCACTTGGTCCCGGTTGGTAAGACAAACCGGGACCAAAGGGTAGGCCTTTGGTCCCGGTTGGAAATACCAACCGGGATTAGAGGGTATCGGGGCCTAACACGGCCTGCAGCGCCTTGCTGCAAAGGCCCCAAACGAACCGGGACCAGAGGGTGGCGTCGCGCCGCGCCAAACGAACCGGGACCAATACCTCCCACTGGTCCCAGTTTGCTTTAAAACTAGGACTAAAGCTCCCATGGGCTTTGGACGAAAGGCCTGTTTTCTACTAGTGTCCCCATGTCCTGCCCAAGCTTAACTTTCTCCTCTTTTTTCCCTTCTTATTCAGAAGGGTGTATGTTGGTTTGCTTTTCCTTCTTATGCACAAGAGGTGCTCGATGAAATGCTTAAGAGAATGATGCCACTTGAGTTCACACAAAACAAATATGATATGAAGTGCCTGATCCACACTTAAGCTTTCTCCTTTTTTTTCCTTCTCGATCGAGGTTAACAACTTTATCCTTTTATCCTTTATTGATAAAATGCATGTGTCGATGTACATCGCTTCACTATTCATGATGTTCTGTAATGGTTTTTGATAAACTTAATTATATAATGCAGATGAACCGGCAATGGATGTACGGTGACCGACGCCATGCCGAGTTCATTACGGGCCTGAAAAATTTTATCGGTGTGGCTGAGGAAAACAATCGGAATGGTTTTATGTGTTGTCTATGTGTTGTCTGTCAGAATAAGAAGGATTACTCTTCCTCGAGAACCCTTCACACCCACCTGATTCGGTCCGCTTTCATGCCCAGCTACAATTGTTGGACCAAGCACGGAGAAAGAGGGGTTATGATGGAAGACAATGAAGAAGAAGAGGATGATGACAACTATCCTATGTTCCCTGAATACGGTGATACTGCAACGGGGGAAGCTGAAGATCAAGAGGTATCAGATGAGCCCGCTGATGATCTTGGTCGGGCCATTGCTGATGCAAAGAGAGACTGCGAAACTGAAAATGAGAGGTTGATGTTCGAGCAGATGTTAGAGGATCACAAAAAAATGTTATACCCAAATTGCGAAGATGGCCTGAAAAAGCTGGGAAGCACACTGGAATTGTTGCACTGACAATGGATTTGAAAAGTTGCTGAAAATATTGAAGAAGCAACTTCCGAAGGGTAACGAATTGCCCGAAAGTACGTACGAAGCAAAAAAGGTTGTCTGCCCTCTAGGATTAGACATGCAGAAGATACATGCATGCATTAATGACTGCATCCTGTACCGCGGTGAGGAGTATGAGAAGTTGAATGCATGTCCGGTATGCACCGCATTGTGGTATAAGATCAGACGAGATGACCCCGGTGATGTTGAGGGCGAGCGCCCCAGGAAGAGGGTTCCTGCCAAGGTGATGTGGTATGCTCCTATAATACCATGGTTGAAACGTTTGTTCAGAAACAAAGAGCATGCCAGGTTGTTGCGATGGCATAAAGAAGACCGTAATAAAGACATGATGTTGAGACACCCCGCTGATGGGTCGCAGTGGAGAAAAATTAAGAGAGAGTTCCCGGACTTTGCAGATGACACAAGTAACTTAAGGTTTGGTCTAAGTACAGATGGCATGAATCCTTTTGGAGAGCAGAGCTGCAGTCATAGCAATTGGCATGTGACTCTATGTATCTATAACCTTCCTCCTTGGTTGTGCATGAAGCGGAAGTTCATTATGATGCCAGTGCTCATCCAAGGCCCGAAGCAACCCGACAACGAAATTGATGTGTACCTAAAGCCATTAGTTGAAGAACTTCTACAGTTGTGGGACGTAAAAGGTGTACGTGTGTGGGATGAGCACAAACAGGAGGAATTTGACCTACGAACGTTGCTGTTCGTAACCATCAATGATTGGCCTGCTCTTAGTAACCTTTCAGGACAGACAAACAAGGGATACAATGCATGCACGCACTATTTAGATGAGACAGAAGGTATATATTTGGATAAGTATAAGAAGATCATGTACCTGGGGCATCGTCGATTTCTTCCGTAGAATCATCCCGTAAGAAAGAAAGGCAAGCATTTCAAAGGTGAGGCAGATCACCGGAAGAAGCCTGTCCACCGTACTGGTGATAATATCTTTGGTATAGTCAAGGATCTAGAAGTAATCTTTGGAAAGGGTCCAGGCGGACAATCTGTTCCAAATGACTCTGCCGGACACGCACCCATGTGGAAGAAGAAATCTATATTTTGGGAGCTACCTTATTGGGAAGTCCTAGAGGTCCGCTCTTCAATCGACGTGATGCACATGCCGAAGAATCTTTGCGTGAATCTACTAGGATTCCTAGGCGTGTATGGGAAGACAAAAGATACACCGGAAGCACGGTAAGACCAGCAACGTATGAAGGAACGAGATAACATGCATCCAAAGAACGAGACGGATAAAGGACGTCATTACTCCAGCTACGCTCTTACCAAATCAGAGAAGGAAATCTTTTTTGAATGCATGAGCAGTATCAAGGTCCCGTCTGGCTTCTCGTCGAATATAAAGGGAATAATAAATATGGCAGAGAAAAAATTCCAGAACCTAAAGTCTCATGACTGCCACGTGATAATGACGCAATTGCTTCCGGTTGCATTGAGGGAACTTCTACCGGAAAATTATCGAGTACCCATTGTGAAGCTATGTGCATTCCTCAATGCAACTTCTCAAAACGTAATCGATCAAGAAATTCTACCAAGGTTGCAGAATGATGTGGTCCAATATCTTGTTAGTTTTGAGCTACTGTTCCCACCATCCTTCTTCAATATTATGACGCATCTCCTGGTTCACCTAGTCGAAGAGATTGCCATTCCCGGTCCTGTATTTCTACACAATATGTTCCCCTTTGAGACGTTCATGGGAGTCTTAAAGAAATATGTTCATAACCGTGCTAGGCCAGAAGGAAGCATCTCCAAGGGCTATCGAACAGAGAAGGTTATTGAGTTCTGTGTTGACTTTATTCCTGACCTTAAGCCGATTGGTGTTCCTCAACCGCGGCATGAAGGCAGACTGAGTGGAAAAGGCACGCTAGGAAAGAAAGCAATAATAAGTACAGACGGGCATTCTTTCACTCAAGCCCACTACACAGTTCTACAAAGTTCCACCTTGGTGGCTCCGTATATCAATGAACACAAGAATATTGTACGCTCCCAATACCCGGGGCAATCTGACGACTGGATTACACGTGCACACATGGCGACTTTCGGTGGTTGGTTGCAAACACATCTCATGAATAACACCACTGTTGGAGATCAGTTGTACTTGTTGGTCAGGACACCATCTTCGACTGTATTGACTTTCCAAGGGTACGAGATAAATGAGAATACATTTTACACGATCGCCCAAGATAAAAAAAAGAGCACCAACCAAAAAACTGGTGTCCGCATTGATACAACAAACAATAATGGGCAAAAGGACACATATTATGGTTACATAGAGGAGATATGAGAACTTGACTATGGACCTTCTTTTAAGGTCCCTTTGTTTCGGTGCAAATGGGTAAAGCTGACAGGAGGCCGCGTTCAGGAAGACAAGCTGTACGGAATGACAATAGTGGATCTCAACAGTCTTGGGTACAGAGACGAACCATTCGTCCTAGCCAATGATGTGGCTCAGGTTTTCTATGTGAATGACATGTCTACCAAACCGAAAAAAAAGAAAAAATAAGCAAACGAATACATCATACGATGAGCCAAAGCGCCACATAGTTCTTTCAGGGAAAAGAAACATCGTGGGAGTGGAGGACAAGACAAACATGTCAGAAGATTATAATAAATTTGATGAAATTCCGCCCTTCACAGTGAACACTGACCCAAGCATCCGGTTAAATGATGAAGATGCTTCATGGTTAGGGCCGACGCGATCATAAGCAAGGGACATACGCGAAGAAGGTTCATGGCCTCCAAGGCATTTTAGGAAACAAGTGACTATATGTATTAAATGAGCCAATTTTTGGCAGACATGTGTATCTCAACATGGCAATCAATGTCCTATTTCTTTTGGTATAATAATGTTACTGTATGTAATGTATTAACACTAGATGAGCATGCTTGGAGACATTGATTTGAATAAAAGTGACATTGATTTAAACAAAGTGACAGTGAAAGATGACATGGAGGAGAGAGAGTGGTGAGCAGAGAGGCATGGACAAGCTCGTGGAGGTGGCACCCCTATCAGCCGGTGGCGGACGGCTAGAGCAGAGGCGGTCGCCGTCGTGGAGCAGGGCGTGATGAGAGAGGCGGCGTCGGGGTCCTTGGTGGCGCCGGCAGGGAGAGCCGAAGCAACGCGTGCTCGCAATCCAGAAGAGGAAAGCCAAGGGGAGCCTCCCGTGGCTAGGTCGGATGCTCGCGGGGAGGAGACGAAGGGGATCGATAGAGGAAGGTAGGAGTGCTCGCGCGCATCGCGAGCTTGCTCTGCTCGGGAAGAAGGCGACGGGGTGGAGAGAAGGGCTTGATCGCTTTTGAAAGGAAACGGGGGGCGGGTGGGGGGGGGGGGGGGGGTAAAAGGAACAATGCCAGACCACCAGGTGGGTTTCCTCCTAGGGTTTGGACTTGGGTGGTGCCAGGATACCAGTGGCGCAACAAATACTGGTGTGCCACTGATGTCTCCCATATCAGTGGTGCACCACATCTTGGTGCGCCACTGCTAAGTTTTGCCTCTTTCGAATTTTTTTTAGCGGAATTTAAAACCTCCAAAAACTCTATTTTCCCTTTTGATTTTGAGGATTCTAAAAATCGGTAAACGGCCAAAGGCCATCCAATTCGGATGTAACTTTTTCTGCTAAGTTCATCCGACGTTGTATGCAAAATCCAGAGCCGTTTTACCGAAACATGGCGCCATTTTGCAAAATTTAATGAAATTCATGTTTGTTATTTTTCCTAACAGCTAGATTACATTACATGCAGACATCTCAAAGGATTTTAAAATTTGAAATTTCTATCATTTTCTTTTATTTCTTTCAAAATTGAAAAGGCGATCCAAGAGAGGGGGGGGGTGAGGATTTTGGCCCACAGGTTCTCAGTGGCGCACCATTATTTGGTGCGCCACTGATATGTGAGATATCAGTGGCGCATCAGTATATGGTGCGCCAATGATAACGAGGCCCCTTTCGATAGCAGAGGGCCCACACATATCAGTTGCGCTGTGGCAACCCCACCCAGCCCGGCCTAGGAATACCAGTGGCGCACCCCTTTAAATGGTGTGTCACTGATAAGTTGATATCAGTGGCGCATAGGTTTGTGGTGCGTCACTGATATCAAACCCACGGATAGCTGTTTTCCTAATAGTGCTATCCTGACGGGAGGGGCGAGCAGAGCTAGGAGGAGGGCGCGAAGGGGAGGAGGACGACGCGTACCTGGACGGACGGACTAGAAGGGGATGTTGGAATTCGCCCACAGATCGTCACATCAAAAATAGATGAACACACGCAAGCACAAAATTTATAGCCAAGGGTGCATAGCCAAGGGAGGCGACTGGACTGGGCCATCCTGGTCTTAGTCAGCGACTCGCTCCCTTGGGCCTATCCGGTTACATATTCCCTCGTCAGAGCGCCATCTAAATCTGTTGAAATAACACCATGTGAAATATGGTTTGGGAAGAAACCCAACTTGTCATTTCTTAAAATTTGGGGATGCGATGCTTATGTAAAGAGGTTATAACCAAACAAGCTCGAACCCAAGTCGGAAAAGTGTGTATTTGTAGGTTATCCTAGATAAACCGCTAGGTATTCCTTGTATCACAGAACTGAAGGCAAAGTGCAGTGTTTGTCGCCAAGAATGGCGTATTTCTTGTAAAGGAGTTTCTCACAAAAGGTTTGAGTGGGAGGATAGTACAACTCGACGAGGTTGCTGAACCCGAGCAAGATCAAAGTAGTGTAGCACCGGAAGTTATTCCGGAGACGGCTACGACTTCCACGGCTCTCGTGCCACAAGTGGTGTGGCCCCGGAAATGGAAGTTTGTATTGAACCACGTATATCAGGAAGAATTCAAAATCAAATAGCAAGATTTGAGGACGAAGTCTAATTGTTGGACAATGATGAACCGACTACATACAAGGAAGCAATGATGGGCCTTGATTCCATTACCAATTAGCTTAATGTGACATGCATATTTCTCAGGCGAGAACCTTAAGATTGGTGACGTCGGGGATATATGCAACTTACAAGGAAAATGGCGGGAAGAAATAGGGCGGGAGAGAGATGGCGGGAAGGAAAATGGCAGGAACGAAGAAATAGAGGGAAGAAAAAGGGCAGGAACGAAGAAACGCGGGAGATAAAGGCAGGAGAAAAAAAAGGGCGTATCGTCCACGGCCAGAACGACGGGCCCAAATCATCCTAGGCCTGGACGACATGCACTGTTGTCGGCCTGGTTACGCGAGAAGCCCCTTATCGTCCAAGCACAGGACGATAAGGACATTTCGTTCTGGGCCAAACGATCAGTCCCTAGCAACCTGTGTTTCCTCGGTGTCAGAACTTATCATTCGAACCCAGAACGATAAGATGATATCGTTCAAGCGCTGAACGACGGAGTAATATTTCTGAAAATTATTTTTTTGGAATAATATTCTGAAATTTGGTAAAAAAAATATTTTTAAAAAATCCAATGTTTCATGATTTATAGATGAGTGGAAATACAGGAGTGGATTTATGGGCTATTGATGGCCAGAAATGGAATTATTTTTATTCTTGAAGTATTGCACTGAACATGGCAATAGTTTTGCTTAAGTGGTCTATATATATGTAGAGTAGTCACTGTGAATTTTTGGGGAATTTTACAAGAAAAATAAAATAAGGGTTGCTTTGGAAAGGCAAGATTAGGGTTTATGGATTTAATATTTGGAATTAGGGTTTTAGAGATAAAACCCTAAGGAATGAGATGAATAGTGGAAAATATATATTTGGGGAATATTTGTTGGGTTGAGGGATAAATGATACCATCATTCCAACATCATCCACCAAAAGATCTAAATAAGATCCAATTAATTCCAAAGAAATCCAAATAAAAAGGTTGCCACCAAATTTAATCAGAAGAATTCACAAAAACAAGGTTAATGAAAATTGGGGCGTTACATGTATCTACTCCCATAAGGCAATTACAACCGTTTGTAAACTATTTTACTTTTCTAGTACGAGTCTGACTATGATATTTTCTACCCCTTAACCTTTGTGCACTAATAAAATCATAGGATATTGCGCATTCAACATTAATTGGGGATTCTCGATGTATATATGTATCCAGATTCGACAGATTAGTCTCACCTGTATATACTATACCAGTGTGAAAGAGTTTGACCATGATATATACCATTGTATTCAAACCACCTCCGGGTTGACCCTTTATTACTTTATTTTCACATTACATATGAAAGAAGTAGCTTTGTACGTAGCTTAAAAAAGTGTTAATATTTTTTCCTGAGGCTGGTGGTGGCATGCAGCACCATGGTCTCAATAGTGAACCCCGGTCCAAATCCCACCATCACACCCCAATCAGCCCCCTCTCCATCCTCCTCCATTCGCCGCCGCTGCTCATCGAGCACGAAGATCACCGTCGCACCAAGCATATTCCCGTACTCTCTTAGCACAGTCCGGCTGGCCGCCAACTTCCCTGGCTCCAACCGGAGAGCCCCGTCAATGTGGTCCAAGATTGCACGGAGGCCAGGGTGCACCGCCCAGAAGAGGTCATTCCACTCCACGCCAACTCCAAGCTGCCCAAACGCATTCGACAGGCACCGTTCAATGTTCTCTGCCGCTATCGGTATGAGCTCCCGCCTCAAAAGGTGGCCGTCAAGACCGGCTTCCGTGAGCTTCATTGTGAGCACGTGATCGGTCCCCGGTATCACCGTCTGCGAGACGGATACCATCTCGAAGAGAGGGCGCTCGAAATGGTGCACGGCGTCAGCACCGACGATGACCGCGCCCGCGCCATCGCCGAACGTAGCCTGGCTGACGAGGGTGTGGGGGTATGCCTCCTCTGGCCCACGGAAGGCGACGATGGTCAGCTCGACGCAGGCCACCAGGACACGCGCGCCGCGGTTGTTCTCGGCTATGTCCTTGGCGAGGCGCAGCGAAGCGGAACCGGCGGCGCAGCCATTGAGCTGGAGCATCGTGCGAACGACGGACGGGCGGAGGCCGAGGAGAGAGGCTAGGCGGAGGTCGGCGCCCGGGGCGTGCCCGCATGAGTTGGTGCTGAGGATGAGGTGGGTGATGTCGGTGGCTGGACGGCCCCACTTGGCTATGGCCTTCGCCGCGGCTGATGCGGCGAGCTCTGGAGCAGCGGCGGCTGTGATCATTAGCCGGTCATCGAGGGACGGCTGCCCGCGATCCAGGAAATGAGGGTGGGCGTCGAGCAGATCCTCCGTGTGGTGAAAGAAACGCTTCTCCGTGTCTGTGCTCTGACCTGGATGATTAATTAGGAAAGACACTTGATTCAATCAGATTAAATATACGTACTGTGCTGTAGTGCTGGACATGATTTGCGTTTTGATATCTCCACAAACATATTTCCATGCATTGTGCTTACACATTGTCTTGAATTTTTGTTTGAGGTACGTGAGGTGTTCGCTATTGGTGACGCGGAAGTAGTAGTCCGGGTACTCCTCCTGGGATACGCAGTTGGGCGGGTTCGCTGTGCCGATGCCCAGCACGGCCGCAGGCCCGTCCGCACGCTGTGAACGCCTGATCTCGGCCAGGGTACTGCTTGTTGCCATGGTCTCGGAGCTGAGTGACCGACTATCTAGCCTGTACGTATGCATACGGAGGAAAATGGTACTCTATTAGAGATAATTTTAAAGTATCAAAACAGTATCACACGACTCATTCTCGCACCACTAGTGACAACACAAACGCGCGCTTGCAGACGTTAACACTCACATGTTTCCGTGTTCTATGTCCATATGTAAAATTTTATGGACAAAGGATAATTCCGTTCAGTAAACCTGTACAATCACACATACCCTGGTTTTGTAAAGTGTTTTCCTGTTCAGCTTCATTAGCTCAATTCATGCATATATAGTTGGTGATAATTCGGTTGGCCAGTAGAAAATAGTTCGAAATTCGTATGGACCGAAAGTTGTAGTAGAGAGTATGAACTATATTAAGGCATTTAATTGTCAAAGTATATATGCATTATAAGGGCAGAGGCTAGATCAACATATATGCATAGTTATTTAATATAGATACAGCGTAAAGATACTAGCTAGGTAAGAACGAAAGGGGAAAACGTACGAATGGGAACATACCTAGCCAATAAGAAGGGAGTACCCAGTGCAATCCAAGAGAGATGGACAAGCTAGGGTAGCTGCTCTAAGATTGTTTGCTTTGCGAGATGTGAGGGATTTGTATTTATAAGGACGGGAGCAGGGCAGATGTGATGCCGACGGTCGCATGCATCTTATACTCGACTCGTGCAACATACGCAAACAACAACACCCTGGAAGACTCGGGAAGCGCAATAGTTCCTCGCCCTTTTATTTGCCTTTTTCCTGCTAGCTCTGGCGAGATGTGCCGTCCCTCTCTCTCTCCCTGGTGCGCACACTATCAACGTTACTCACGTGTACTAGTTTAGTTAAAATGACACGCTAATAATTCTGCAGATGCTTGGAAATGGGAGCATGTAGTGCCAAGGAGCCAGGACAAACCTACAAGCATGGTGAGACTTCCTAAGTGCTGCCATGTGGAACACTACACTAAAATTTACTACTCCCTCCGTCCATAAATAGATGTCTTAGATTTGTCAAAATTTAGATATAAGTATGGATAGAGGTAGTATTCAAAATAGACTCTCGTTTGAAAGACCAAGGATGTCGCCTAGAGGTGAGGTTGAATAGGCAGTTTCAAAAACTTCTACTTGAGGGCTCAACAAGTGCGGAATAAAACTATCGTTTTACTTGTCAAGCACAAAGCCTACAAACTAGGGTTTGCCTAATGTGCACCAACAACCTATGCTAAGCAATATGAGCAACAAATTTTTTTTTAAACGGAGGCAAAAGCTTTGCCTCATCCATTCATTAAGCAGAAGGTGCCCGATTTTTAGAAGAAAACCGGGCGAAAACCAACAACAACAGTGCCAAAGCACACCCACAACCACACACACCGCCACCCTGGCTACCCACAAAAGCTACACAAGAAGCTCAAGTCGGCATATGCCAAACAGATGGCTCTTCGAGGAGAGACCGGCAGCTTCGATTCTGAAGACGAGCCTCGGAGAGGAGATGCGCAAGACAAGCGCCGAATAGGACCTTCACTGGACCGCCCCTCAAAGGTTATCGTACACCGCCAAGGGAAGCTTCGACTCACTAGTAGAAAAATGGCCTTTAGTCCCGGTTCATAACGGGCTTTAGTCCCGGTTGTGCAACCGGGACTAAAGGGTCGAGACTAAAGCCCCCCCCCCCCCCCCTTTAGTCCCGGTTGCTTACGAACCGGGACTAAAGGTCCATCCACGTGGGCGGCTGGCGTGCGCCGGGGCGAAGGACCTTTAGTCCCGGTTTGTAACACGAACCGGGACTAAAGGCTATTTCGTTAAAAAAAAATTAATTCATTTGGGTTTTTAATTATTTTTTACTCCTTCTTTTCCTATTTTTTCAGAATTTCTATTATTTCAGTTACTTGCATAGTTTAGTGTCTAACTACGATTATCTCTAGTCAAATTACTTACTCGTGGTCAAACATCCCGCTCGGTCACCCATCCTCCCACTACTCTAGCACTAGCACGCTTAACTTCCGAGTTCCATTCCGTCCCGCATCCAAGTGCTTCGCGCGCATGTATGTGATACTAGTATCATATCAATCATATTAACATGTTAGTCGATGTCACATTTCTTTATTGTTTGAATTTCAAATAAATCTTTTAATAAACAAAAGTAATGATGTAATAATAATCTTGAATAAATAAATAAACATTAACTTTTTAATTTGTATTATTTCTATTTTTTAATTTTTTAATTTTTTAAATATTTATTTTTTTGCCAAACCCAAAACCTAAAAATTTGAAAATCTAAAAATTGGGTAAAAGTAATAGTAATCTTTATGCAGGATGCAATTATTAATTTTAATTTTTTTAAAAATTTAAAAAATATAAAATCCGTAATTTATAGCAAAAACTAAAATCTTCCTGCTTTCATATTTTCATTTGGAATTTTGAGAATCTAAAAATTGGCTAACCGGGTAAATTCGGATGTAACTTTTTCCCACGATGATTTTGATATGTTATACGTTTTTTTCCAACGTCGTATGCAAAAGTTAATGCGGTTTTACCATTTTTCAAACCTTTTTTGCAAAAAAAGTGAAAATTCGAATTTCTTAATTTCGCCGAATAGTAGGTTGCATAACATACAAGAATCTCAAAACATTTTATTTTTTGAATTTTCTATCATTTTCTTTTGTATTTTACAAAGCAAAAAAAGGCAATCCACGCGGGGGGGGAGGGTGAAGGGTGCGTGGGAAAGTAAAAAACCAGGGAAAACCTTTAATCCCGGTTGGGGACACCAACCGAGACTAAAGGGTACCCTTTAGGGCCGGCAGCCCACCATAGCCCTTTAGTCCTGGTTGGTGAGCATTAGTCTCGGTTCACCAGAAGAACCGGGACTAAAGACCCCATTAGTCCCGGGTCAAAGTATTTGGGGACTAATGGGTTGGGATGGAAAGCCTTTTTTCTACTAGTGACTTCACAACAAGAGGAGACCACCACGAAGACATTCGGACACGCCGGAATGGAGCCGACTAACATGACCTTGCCGCAACCAAACCTTGGTCACCACCATCATCGTTGCCTCACAGGCCTCCACCCGGAACACCCGCATCTCCGGTTGACCTCCTGCCAAACCAGATGCCGTGTGCGGCTAGCCCGCCGGAGTCCGCGAAGGGGATCCCCGTCTTCAAGACAGACGACCTCAAGAGGGGAAGCGACAATGGAACGACACCGTCGTCCGATCCCACAAGGCAGGATCTAGGCCTTCACCGGAAGACGTGAACCCGAGGGTAGTGAAGGTCGGAGAGCTCCACGACCGCCCCCAAAGAGGACGATGACATCCACGGACGCCGCACGGTCAGGCTTTCATCCGGAGCAATCGAGCCTACACATCACCACGCAATCGGACAGCACCAACTCCGCCAGCCCGCACTCCACTGACACACACACCTCCTGTGTGGCGACAGCGCCACCTCCGCACTGGAACCACCGCCGAGGTCTCGAGGCAACAGCCTCGCTGCCCAGCACCGCCGAAGATCCGCGCTGCCCAAGCCCTCTGGAACCCCGGCGAGGCCAGAAATGGGCCAGCACAGCGCTCCCGAACCGTCCCCGCACCCCACGTCGGGCAGGGACCGCGTGCGCCGCCGCCCGACCGTCCACACGGTCTGAGCGCCGCCGCATCCGCCGGGCCGCTGCCACGGCCCGCCTCCCCCATCAGATCTGGGTGCGAAGGCCCCAGAACCGCCACCGTCCCGGAGCCGCTGCTCCGGCGTCCTTGCACCCGGCCCATCGCCGCTGCTCCACGCCTCCCGCCGCCCGCCGCCCGCAGCCGACGAGCCTGACCCCATCTTTGTCGCCATGCTCGCGTGCCATGGAGTGCTCCCCGCGTGGGGAGGAGAAAGGTTCCCCGCCGCCACCTTCCATGGGACGCGCACAGCTTCGCCGATGGCCTCTCCGGTGATGGCGAAGAGGGGGAGGGTGGTGGGGGGCCGCAAGAGGCGGCGGCGGCGGTGGTTCCCCCGTGTCGCCAGAGGAGGGCAACGCGGGGGTCGTTTTTTTCCCCTTCACATTCTCTTTTTTCATATGAGCAACAATGTGATAGCAAGATATGGAATGTGAAGGGGAAAACAATGTGATAGCCCAAACAAACAGACCCTAAGTTTCATTCCATCCCGCTTCCAAGTCCTTTGCACACACGTTATTGATATTAGTATCATATCAATCACTACAGGAAATCGATGCTTTGCCGTGTAACTGGAAGTGCACGGCAAAGCCTCAAAAGTGCACGGCAAAGCCTTTGCCGTGCATGGTTACACGGCAAAGATCGCACGGCAACAATCGGGACGACAAATGTATCTTTGCCGTGCGCATCGATGAATATGCACGGCAAAGCCTTTGCCATGTGCCTTGCTTCCCTGGACGGCACAGAAAAGAACTTGACGCCGTCGCGGGCGAGACGGCGCCGCTGGTGGGTCCCATTAGGCCACTTTGCCGTGCACCCTCACACGGCAAAGGCATTGTCCTTTGCCGTGCACCCTAACGCGGCAAAGGTTCTGTCCTTTGCCGTGCAACCTCACACGGCACAGGCTCTACCCTTTGCCATGCACCCTCACACGGCAAAAGGCTATGTCCTTTGTCGTGAAGCATCACACGGCACAAGCTCTACCCTTTGCCATGCACTCTCGCACGGCAGAGAGAGTCCTGGGGCTGCTAGATCATCCGCCCTTTGCCGTGCGTCCTGGGGCAGCACACGGCAAAGTGATCATTTGGTCACCAGGTGCGCCCCGGGAGCACAGTATTGTGCCGCGTGGCACCTTTGACGGCAAAGAGACCTTGGTCTCTTAACACACGGCAAAGGTGCCTGTATATATTTTTTTCACCCTTTTTCCATTTTTGACAGCAATTCAAATTCAAATATACACAAATATATATATCAGAGCCAACATGTGGCACAATAGCAACATAATTCAATGCATATAACATGTAATCCACAATACAATGATCAAACACCACAAATAGATCACATAAAAGATCAAACACCACAACATATGTCCATAATAAGTGATCCAAAGCCACAAATATAGAGTGCATATGTCCATATGTCCATAATAAGATCATACAAGTTCACACATAGAGTTGATACGTCTCCGACGTATCGATAATTTCTTATGTTCCATGCCACATTATTGATGTTATCTACATGTTTTATGCACACTTTATGTCATATTCGTGCATTTTCTGGAACTAACCTATTAACAAGATGCCGAAGTGTCAGTTCCTGTTTTCTGCTGTTTTTGGTTTCAGAAATCCTAGTAACGAAATATTCTCGGAATCGGACGAAATCAACGCCCAAGTTCCTATTTTCACCGGAAGCATCCAGAACACCCGGAAGGACCAGAGGGGGGGCACTGGGCCCCCAGACCATAGGCCGGCGCGGCCCAGGCCCTGGCCGCGCCGCCCTATGGTGTCGTCGCCCCTTCGACCCTCCTGCGCCACCTCTTCGCCTATATAAAGCCCCTGGATCGAAAACCCTGATACGATTGACGAAAAACACAGAAACCTTCCAGAGCCGCCGCCATCGCGAGGCCAAGATCTGGGGGACAGGAGTCTCTGTTCCGGCACGCTGCCGGAGCGGGGAAGTGCCCCCGGAAGGCTTCTCCATCGACACCGCTGCCATCTCCACCGCCATCTTCATCATCGCTGCTGCTCCCATGAGGAGGGAGTAGTTCTCCATCGAGGCTCGGGGCTGTACCAGTAGCTATGTGGTTCATCTCTCTCCCATGTACCTCAATACAATAATCTCATGAGCTGCTTTACATGACTGAGATTCATATGAGTTTGTATCACAATTTATCTATGTGCTACTCTAGCAAAGTTATTAAAGTAGTTCTATTCCTCCTGCACGTGTGTAAAGGTGACAAGCAGTGTGCACCGTGTTAGTACTTGGTTTATGCTATGATCATGATCTCTTGTAGATTGCGAAGTTAACTATTGCTATGATAATATTGATGTGATCTATTCCTCCTACATATGCATGAAGGTGACAGTGTGCATGCTATGTTAGTACTTGGTTTAGTCTTTTGATCTATCTTACACTATAAGGTTACTTAAATATGAACAAATTGTGGAGCTTGTTAACTCCGGCATTGAGGGTTCGTGTAATCCTACGCAATGCGTTCATCATCCAACAAGAGTGTAGAGTATGCATTTATCTGTTCTGTTATGTGATCAATGTTGAGAGTGTCCACTAGTGAAAGTCTAATCCCTAGGCCTTGTTCCTAAATACTGCTGCGTTACTACCGCTTTGTTCATCGTTTTACTGTGTTACTACTGCTGCAATACTACCACCATCAACTACACGCCAGCAAGCTATTTTCTGGCACCGTTGCTACTGCCCATATATATTCATACCACCTGTATTTCACTATCTCTTCGCCGAACTAGTGCACCTATTAGGTGTGTTGGGGACACAAGAGACTTCTTGCTTTGTGGTTGCAGGGTTGCATGAGAGGGATATCTTTGACCTCTTCCTCCCTGAGTTCGATAAACCTTGGGTGATCCACTTAAGGGAAAACTTGCTGCTGTTCTACAAACCTCTGCTCTTGGAGGCCCAACACTGTCTACAGGAAAAGGAGGGGGAAGTAGACATCAAGCTATTTTCTGGCGCCGTTGCCGGGGAGGAAAGGTAAAAGGTACTCACACTGCGGATCCCGGCTACTAAGCTATTTCCCGCCGCTGTAAGTACTCGAAGCTATTTCCTTTAGATCCTGCAATTGCAACTTTTTGTTTCTTGTTTACACTAGTTTGGCATAATGGACAAGAATGAGCTTCTTATTCTATTTCCTGATTTAAAACATGGATTGTTTGATGCAAAAATTAAAAAACCTATGGAATCTTATTTGCATGCTGGTAGTAATATTAGTATGAACGCTTTGAACACCATTGTTGATAATGATATAGAAAGTTCTAAGCTTGGGGAAGCTGGTTTTCATGATCTTTTTAGTCCCCCAAGCATTGAGGAGAAAATTTTCTTTGATGATACTTTGCCTCCTATTTATGATGATTATAATGATAGTGGTCTTTTGGTGCCACCTACTATGGAGAGTAAATTTTGTTGTGATTATACTATGCCTCCTACACTTGATGAGAATAATAATGATAGATACTTTGTTGAATTTGCTCCTACTACAACTACTAATAAAATTGATTATGCCTATGTGGAGAGTAATAATTTTATGCATGAGACTCATGATAAGAATGCTTTATGTGATAGTTATATTGTTGAGTTTGCTCATGATGCTACTGAAAGTTATTATGAGAGAGGAAAATATGGTTGTAGAAATTTTCATGTTATTAAAACACCTCTCTATGTGCTGAAATTTTTCAAGCTACACTTGTTTTATCTTCCTATGCTTGTTACTTTGCTCTTCATGAACTTGTTTATTTACAAGATTCCTATGCATAGGAAGCATGTTAGACTTAAATGTGTTTTTAATTTGCCTCTTGATGCTCTCTTTTGCTTCAAATACTATTTCTTGCGAGTGCATCATTTAAACTGCTGAGCCCATCTTAATGGCTATAAAGAAAAGAACTTCTTGGGAGATAACCCATGTGTTATTTTGCTACAGTACTTTGTTTTATATTTGTGTCTTGGAAGTTGTTTACTACTGTAGAAACCTCTCCTTATCTTAGTTTAGTGTTTTGTTGTGCCAAGTAAAGTCTTTGATAGTAAAGTAAGTACTAGATTTGGATTACTGCGCAGTTCCAGATTTCTTTGCTGTCACGAATCTGGGTCTACCTCCCTGTAGGTAGCTCAGAAAATTAAGCCAATTGACGTGCATGATCCTCAGATATTTACGCAACTTTCATTCAATTTGAGCATTTTCAGTTGAGCAAGTCTGGTGGCCTAATAAAATTCGTCAATACGAACTGTTCTGTTTTGACAGATTCTGCCTTTTATTTCGCATTGCCTCTTTTGCTATGTTGGATGAATTTCTTTGATCCACTAATGTCCAGTAGCTTTATGCAATGTCCAGAAGTGTTAAGAATGATTGTGTCACCTCTGAATATGTTAATTTTTATTGTCGCTAAACCTCTAATGAGTTGTTCTAAGTTTGGTGTGGAGGAAGTTTTCAAGGATCAAGAGAGGAGTATGATGCAACATGATCAAGGAGAGTGAAAGCTCTAAGCTTGGGGATGCCCCGGTGGTTCACCCCTGCATATATCAAGAAGACTCAAGCGTCTAAGCTTGGGGATGCCCAAGGCATCCCCTTCTTCATCGACAACATTATCAGGTTCCTCCCCTGAAACTATATTTTTATTCCATCACATCTTATGTGCTTTGCTTGGAGCGTCGGTTTGTTTTTGTTTTTTTGTTTTGTTTGAATAAAATGGATCCTAGCATTCACTTTATGGGAGAGAGACACGCTCTGCTGTAGCATATGGACAAGTATGTCCTTGGCTTCTACTCATAGTATTCATGGCGAAGTTTCTTCTTCGTTAAATTGTTATATGGTTGGAATTGGAAAATGATACATGTAGTAATTGCTATTAATGTCTTGGGTAATGTGATACTTGGCAATTGTTGTGCTCATGTTTAAGCTCTTGCATCATATGCTTTGCACCCATTAATGAAGAAATACATAGAGCATGCTAAAATTTGGTTTGCATATTTGGTTTCTCTAAGGTCTAGATAATTTCTAGTATTGAGTTTGAACAACAAGGAAGACGGTGTAGAGTCTTATAATGTTTTCAATATGTCTTTTATGTGAGTTTTGCTGCACCGGTTCATCCTTGTGTTTGTTTCAAATAAGCCTTGCTAGCGTAAACCTTGTATCGAGAGGGAATACTTCTCATGCATCCAAAATACTTGAGCCAACCACTATGCCATTTGTGTCCACCATACCTACCTACTACATGGTATTTTCCGCCATTCCAAAGTAAATTGCTTGAGTGCTACCTTTAAAATTCCATCATTCACCTTTGCAATATATAGCTCATGGGACAATTAGCTTAAAAACTATTGTGGTATTGAATATGTACTTATGCACTTTATCTCTTATTAAGTTGCTCGTTGTGCGATAACCATGTTCACTGGGGACGCCATCAACTACCTTTTGTTGAATATCATGTGAGTTGCTATGCATGTTCGTCTTGTCTGAAGTAAGAGCGATCTACCACCTTATGGTTAAGCATGCATATTGTTAGAGAAGAACATTGGGCCGCTAACTAAAGCCATGATCCATGGTGGAAGTTTCAGTTTTGGACATATATCCTCAATCTCAAATGAGAAAATTATTAATTGTTGTTACATGCTTATGCATAAAAGAGGAGTCCATTATCTGTTGTCTATGTTGTCCCGGTATGGATGTCTAAGTTGAAGAATAATCAATAGCGAGAAATCCAATGCGAGCTTTCTCCTTAGACCTTTGTACAGGCGGCATAGAGGTACCCCTTTGTGACACTTGGTAAAAACATGTGCATTGTGATGATCCGGTAGTCCAAGCTAATTAGGACAAGGTGCGGGCACTATTAGTATACTATGCATGAGGCTTGCAACTTATAAGATATAATTTACATGATACATATGCTTTATTACTACCGTTGACAAAATTGTTTCATGTTTTCAAAATCAAAGCTCTAGCACAAATATAACAATCGATGCTTTTCCTCTATGGAGGACCATTCTTTTACTTTCATTGTTGAGTCAGTTCACCTATCTCTCTCCACCTCAAGAAGCAAACATTTGTGTGAACTGTGCATTGATTCCTACATACTTGCATATTGCATTTGTTATATTGCTTTGCATTGACAATTATCCATGAGATATACATGTTATAAGTTTAAAGCAACCGCTGAAACTTCATCTTCCTTTATGTTGCTTCAATACCTTTACTTTGATTTATTGCTTTATGAGTTAACTCTTATGCAAGACTTATTGATGCTTGTCTTGAAGTGCTATTCATGAAAAGTCTTTGCTATATGATTCACTTGTTTACTCATGTCATATACATTGTTTTGATCGCTGCATTCACTACATATGCTTTACAAATAGTATGATCAAGGTTATGATGGCATGTCACTCCAGAAATTATCTGTGTTATCATTTTACCTGCTCGGGACGAGCAGAACTAAGCTTGGGGATGCTGATACGTCTCCGACGTATCGATAATTTCTTATGTTCCATGCCACATTATTGATGTTATCTACATGTTTTATGCACACTTTATGTCATATTCGTGCATTTTCTGGAACTAACCTATTAACAAGATGCCGAAGTGCGCCTCGTTTTTGCTGTTTTTGGTTTCAGAAATCCTAGTAACGAAATATTCTCGGAATCGGACGAAATCAACGCCCAAGTTCCTATTTTCACCGGAAGCATCCAGAACACCCGGGAAGGACCAGAGGGGGGGCACTGGGCCCCCAGACCATAGGCCGGCGCGGCCCAGGCCCTGGCCACGCCGCCCTATGGTGTCGTCGCCCCTTCGACCCTCCTGCGCCGCCTCTTCGCCTATATAAAGCCCCTGGATCGAAAACCCTGATACGATTGACGAAAAACACAGAAACCTTCCAGAGCCGCCGCCATCGCGAGGCCAAGATCTGGGGGACAGGAGTCTCTGTTCCGGCACACTGCCGGAGCGGGGAAGTGCCCCCGGAAGGCTTCTCCATCGACACCGCTGCCATCTCCACCGCCATCTTCATCATCGCTGCTGCTCCCATGAGGAGGGAGTAGTTCTCCATCGAGGCTCGGGGCTGTACCAGTAGCTATGTGGTTCATCTCTCTCCCATGTACCTCAATACAATAATCTCATGAGCTTCTTTACATGATTGAGATTCATATGAGTTTGTATCACAATTTATCTATGTGCTACTCTAGCAAAGTTATTAAAGTAGTTCTATTCCTCCTGCACGTGTGTAAAGGTGACAGTGTGTGCACCGTGTTAGTACTTGGTTTATGCTATGATCATGATCTCTTGTAGATTGCGAAGTTAACTATTGCTATGATAATATTGATGTGATCTATTCCTCCTACATATGCATGAAGGTGACAGTGTGCATGCTATGTTATTACTTGGTTTAGTCTTTTGATCTATCTTACACTATAAGGTTACTTAAATATGAACAAATTGTGGAGCTTGTTAACTCCGGCATTGAGGGTTCGTGTAATCCTACGCAATGCGTTCATCATCCAACAAGAGTGTAGAGTATGCATTTATCTGTTCTGTTATGTGATCAATGTTGAGAGTGTCCACTAGTGAAAGTCTAATCCCTAGGCCTTGTTCCTAAATACTGCTGCGTTACTACTGCTTGTTTACTGTTTTACTGTGTTACTACTGCTGCAATACTACCACCATCAACTACACGCCAGCAAGCTATTTTCTGGCACCATTGCTACTGCTCATATATATTCATACCACCTGTATTTCACTATCTCTTCGCCGAACTAGTGCACCTATTAGGTGTGTTGGGGACACAAGAGACTTCTTGCTTTGTGGTTGCAGGGTTGCATGAGAGGCATATCTTTGACCTCTTCCTCCCTGAGTTCGATAAACCTTGGGTGATCCACTTAAGGGAAAACTTGCTGCTGTTCTACAAACCTCTGCTCTTGGAGGCCCAACACTGTCTACAGGAAAAGGAGGGGGAAGTAGACATCAAGAGTCCAAACCATACATAGAGTCCAAACCACAAATAGAGTACAACCATATGCATGCATAGAGCTCATCACATGTAATCAACAAACGGGGAATAGCTCCTTCCTTCGAGCACGTCCTACAAAATAGAACTCAAAGACACGAGATTCATGTACAAGTCTAGAACGAAAAAATTAAAAGTTTGCCAAGTAAAGTAAAGATTCTATAAATTTTGAAAAGTAGAGAAACATTGCAATATACAAGGAATAAGGACCACGATCATAAGAGAAACATACAAATATACAGAATTGGCTACCATGTGCTATACTTATATGGAAAAGATCATGTATTTTTGTATGGCTAAGTTTCTCTATGACTAAGTTTCTCTATGACTAAGTTTCTCTATGACTAAGTTCCTTGTATGACTAAGTTTCTCTATGACTATGTGGAATTCTACAAGTCACTAGAATTAGAATACATACCTAGAAGAGCGAGCGAGCGTGTGGGTTGTCAGGGTTTCCCCCCGTAGGAGGCATTTGCATGGTCTCGTCCTGAGACGATGGTCCACCGTGCTCCGCGTTGTTGGATCGACCCGATGCTTGAAGCTACAAGATGGAAAATTGTGAGCCTTAGTCAATATGCACTAGACATGTGGTATTTTGAAATTGGCACCTAATACGCAAGACAACTTACCCATGCGCTGAGGTTAAAAGGAGGTGGATCAACCGTAGGAAGGGTGGTGCCACTCGGCAAAATGGCCTGCAAATCAAGCATGTGCGGGTAAGGTGTATGGAATTAGGATTTGTCTTAGGTCCTATGAGAAATAACTTACCGATAACTGGGACTCGCACGATGTCATCCTCTGTGTAAACCACGCCATAATCTGATTCTGTTGCGCCATCATCTGACTCTGCTGAGCAAGGAGGGCCTGGGCCTGCTCCCTCTCTATCTCTTCTCATTCTCAAAGTCCTCCTACATTATGTCATTGGAAGGTCATGGATGTTGCAATGGAAAACGTGGAATGAAGTGTGGATGGCAAAGGAAGAAAAGCATACCCGGAGCTTCTCAATGGCTCTAGACGATAGCGTCGGGTGGGACTGTATGGTAGTGGAGGAGCTCGAGCTGTCACGCCTAATCTCTCTCATAGACCGGACGGTCTTAGGATCGACGGCGCCATCACACATCCACAAGCGGCCATTCTTCCTACCACCTCCCATACGCATGGCAACCTCGGGGTCAAAGGGCTCGGTCTCAGGGTCTGCCTCGCCATATGATTCAGCAAAGCCGGCCCGGTACGATGTGTCCTTGAGCTCGGCATTCTCGCTCACCAACGCCAACGTCCCATCCTTATTCTTCTTCTGATGGCACTCTTTCCACACCATAAACATCGAGGGCGTCGTGCCTAACTCTTTTGCCTGCAAAAGAGAGCACGAACATATATCAAGAGGGACGCATTTGCGGAATAAGGAACAACATGATGAGCAAGGTTAAGAGAAAGCTTTTTCTCACCTTGTTCTGCATGATGACGGTCGTGGGCATGATGCCTTGCGTGTGTGACCCACCTATCATCGCAGCTCTCTTTAGCTGTCCTGCTATGTGCCTCCTCTTGAACTCGACGTTTGTCCACCAATGGACCATAGCCCGGTAGACTCCCGGTCTAGCGTGACCTACGAACGGAGGAGGAACCTGCATGCACAAAATACACATATTAGTGAAAGGTGCACGGAGTTGGGCAGTGCTTAGACAAAATACACATATTACTTGCAAGTACTGCCACAGCTCCATAAGGATATCTCGGGCTTGAGACTTGTTCTGCATCGGCAACTTGCGCTTCTCGGCGTACCATCTTCGGACGCAGCATACACGCGCCTCATGCATAGTGTCAGTGACTTGCTTTGCAGCCGCCCTGCGAGTCTGGGCAACGCACACCGCCTGGGGATAATCCGGGTCCATCTGAAAGTAAGTCTACAAGCAAGATGGACATAGGTTAAAAGTGGCAGAAATGCGTTAGTTCAACTATTTTCAACCTCAAGGTTACCAAATGGTTAGTACTCGAAGAAACTTACCCAGAACTCCTTGATGACCATCGCCTGGCAGTGCACGAGGTACTCGTGCTTCGTGGCCAAGGTGTTGGAGATATGCCCGAGAGGCAATAATAAAATAGTTATTGTTATATCTTAGTGTTCATGATAAATATTTACACCCCATGCTATAATTGTATTAACCGGAAACATTGATACATGTGTGTTGTGTAAACAACCAGAGTCCCTAGTAAGCCTCTCGTTTAACTAGCTTGTTGATTAAATAGATGATCATGGTTTCCTGATCATGAACATTGGATGTTATTAATAACAAGATCATATCATTAGGTGAATGATGTGATGGACACACACCCATAGTAAGCATAGCATAAGATCAAGTCATCAAGTTCAACTTGCTATAAGCTTTCAAATACATAGTAACCTAGTCCTTTGACCATGAGATCATGTAAATCACTTATACCGGAAGGGTACTTTGATTACATCAAACGCCACTGCGTAAATGGGTGGTTATAAAGATGGGATTAAGTATTCGGAAAGTATGAGTTGATGCATATGGATCAAGAGTGGGATTTGTCCATCTCGGTGACGGATAGATATACTCTGGGCCCTCTCGGTGGAATGTCGTCTGATTAGCTTGCAAGCATGTGACTAGGTCACAAGAGATGACATACCACGGTACGAGTAAAGAGTACTTGTCGGTTAACGAGGTTGAACAAGGTATGGAGATACCGATGATCGAACCTCGGACAAGTAAAGTATCTCTTGACAAAGGGAATCGGTATCGTATGTAATTGGTTCAATCGATCACTAAGTTATCGTTGAATGTGTGGGAGCCATTATGGATCTCCAGATCCCGCTATTGGTTATTGGTCGGAGAGGAGTCTCAACCATGTCTGCATAGTTCACGAACCGTAGGGTGACACACTTAAGGTTTGATGTCATTTTAAGTAGATATGGAATATGGAATGGAGTTCAAATGTTGTTCGGAGTCTCGGATGGGATCCAGGACATCACGAGGAGGTCCGGAATGGTCCGGAGAATAAGATTCATATATAGGAAGTCACTTTCCAAGTTTGGAAAATGATCCGGTGCATTTATGGAAGGCGCTAGAATGTTCTAGAACCTTCCGGAAGAAATCACCATGGAAGGTGGAGTCCCGGAAGGACTCCACCAACCCTAACCAGCCAACCATGGACTCCACCTCCTTGGCCGGCCACATAAGGGGAAAGGGAGAAGTCCTTGTCCCCCTAGGTTTCGTCCATATGGCAGTTTTTGAATTGGGGTCTTATTCAGATCTTTGGGCAAACCCTAGGGATTCCACCTATATAATGAGGAGGAGAGGGAGGGGGCCAGCCACACCAAGCTAGCACCACCCAGGGCACCAAGGCTGGCGCCCCCAAAGTGCCCCCTCTCCCCAAAACCTAGCCCCCCCCCCTTCTCCGGCTTCTCCGGCAGTGCTTAGGCGACGCCCTGCCGAAGATCTCCACCACCACCGCCACCACGCCATCGTGCTGTCGGGATTCCGAGGAGGATCTACTAATTCCGCTGCCCGCTGGAACAGGGAGAAGGACGTCGTCATCAACATCGAACGTGTGACCGAGTACGGAGGTGCTGCCCGACTGTGGCACCGTCAAGATCTTCTACGCGCTTTTGAAAGCGGCAAGTGATCGACTACACCAACAACGAGATCTAATCTCGTAGGCTTTGGAATCTTCGAGGGTTAGTCTCATGATCTTCTCGTTGCTACCATCTTCTTGATTGGATCTTGGCTTGTTATTCGTTCTTGCGGTAGGAAATTTTTTGTTTTCTATGCTACGAATCCCATCAGTGGTATCAGAGCCGTGTCTATGCATAGATTGGTTGCACGAGTAGAACACAATGGTTTTGTGGGCGTTGATGCTTTTGTTGTCTCTTGTTATGTGTACTTTGCATCTTGCGGGATGGTGGGATGAAGCGGCCCGGGCTAACTTTACATGACCGCGTTCATGAGACTTGCTTCACGCTCGACATGCAACTTGTATTGCATAAGTGCCTTTGCGGGTGTCTGTCTCTCTCACCATAGTTAAGATTCAATTTACAATTTCAATTGATAACACTTGTATCAACGTTGTGGTTCATGTTCGTAGGTAGATTGGATCTTACTCGAAAACCCTAAACCACGTAAGATATGCAAACCAAATTAGTGGCGTCTAACTTGTTTTTGCAGGGTTTGGTGATGTGATATGGCCATGATGTGATGATGAATATGTATGAGATGATCATTATTGTATTGTGGCAACTGGCAGGAGCCTTATGGTTGTCTTTATATTTCATGTAGTAGTATTATTTCAAAGTAGTTGTAATAGTTGCTACATGTGGTGAACAACCATGAAGACGGCGCCATGGACCTTGACGTTACGCCGACGATGATGGAGATCATGCCTGTTGATGATGGAGATCATGTCCGTGCTTTGGATATGAAGATCAAAGGCGCAAAGACTAAAGGGCCATATCATATCACATTATGAATTGCATGTGATGTTAATCCTTTATGCATCTTATCTTGCTTAGATCGCGATGGTAGCATTATAAGATGATTCCTCACATTAATATCAAGATAATAAAGTGTTCTCCCCTCGTATGCACCGTTGCTACAGTTCGTCATTTTGAAGCATCTCGTGATGATCGGATGTGATAGATTCTACGTTCACATACAACGGGTGTAAGCCATGTTGCACACGCGGAAATACTTGGGTTTGCTTGACGAGCCTAGCATGTACAGACATGGCCTTGGAACACATGAAACCGAAAGGTTGAACACGAGTCATATGGATGATATGATCAACATGTTGATGTTCACCATTGAAGCTACATCATCTCACGTGATGATCGGTTTTGGTGTAGTGGATATGGATCGTGTGCCACTAAACAACTATGAGGGATGTTGTATTAAGTGGGAGTTCATTAGTAATTAGATTAAAACATGAACTAATTATCATGAACATAGTTTGAATAGTATTTTGAATTAAATTTGTAGAATTGGCATCCGTTATCTACCATGCGCTAGTCTTATAATTGAGATAGAAATACTGTTAAATCTGACAAGTAACTTTACGGACTGGTACCGTATTGTTAAAGAATCAAGTAATGATTAAGTCCTATTGCAAACTTTTGGTAAAACTCACATTAGAGCAATGGTTTCAATTAGTACCTAAAATCATCTTGTCTCCATGAAACTTGAAGTTCAAATCCGTTTGAAAAGAAAGGAGCTGGAAAGTTTGTTTTCAGAAATAAACAAGGTGTGAGATATATGTGATATCTAAGACCTTATTACAAGATGATAGAATATAATTTAGTGAGACTACATAAACTCATAAGTTTTATGGGAATGTACGAAGGTTGAAGACGCTAGGCGTCCCAATCCTCCAACTAGTTGGGCACTAACGATATTCGCATATCCATGAAGTGATCGTCCTTAGCATGCACCGTTGGTAAGACTCGTCGTTTCGAAGCATCACGTGATGATCGGGTGTTATAGATTCTACGTGTGCATACAATGGGTGCAAGTCAGATTTGCACATGCGAATACTGAGGTTAAACTTTACGAGCCTAGCATGTACAGACATGGTCTCGGAAAGACGACATGAATTGATGGATAAAAATTATGAGTGAAATTGTTCATCACATTAAAAGGTTACGAACAGTGAAATCCAGAACACTTGTCATGAGATGATCAAGAACCTCAAGGTTATTGGTAATTGACCAATGATACGTCTCCGACGTATCGATAATTTCTTATGTTCCATGCCACATTATTGATGTTATCTACATGTTTTATGCACACTTTATGTCATATTCGTGCATTTTCTGGAACTAACCTATTAACAAGATGCCGAAGTGCCAGTTGCTGTTTTCTGCTGTTTTTGGTTTCAGAAATCCTAGTAACGAAATATTCTCAGAATTGGACGAAATCAACGCCCAGGGTCCTATTTTGCTACGAAGCTTCCAGAAGTCCGAAGAGGAGACGAAGAGGGGCCACGAGGGGGCCACACCGTAGGGCGGCGCGGCCCCCCCTTGGCCGCGCGGCCCTGTGGTGTGGGGCCCTCGTGCCGCCTCTTGACCTGCCCTTCCGCCTACAAATAGCCTCCGTTGCGAAACCCCCAGTACCGAGAGCCACGATACGGAAAACCTTCCAGAGACGCCGCCGCCACCGATCCCATCTCGGGGGATCCAGGAGATCGCCTCCGGCACCCTGCCGGAGAGGGGAATCATCTCCCGGAGGACTCTACGCCGCCATGGTCGCCTCCGGAGTGATGTGTGAGTAGTCTACCCCTGGACTATGGGTCCATAGCAGTAGCTAGATGGTTGTCTTCTCCCCATTGTGCTATCATTGTCGGATCTTGTGAGCTACCTAACATGATCAAGATCATCTATCTGTAATTCTATATGTTGCGTTTGTTGGGATCCGATGAATAGAGAATACTTGTTATGTTGATTATCAAAGTTATATCTATGTGTTGTTTATGATCTTGCATGCTCTCCGTTACTAGTAGATGCTCTGGCCAAGTAGATGCTTGTAACTCCAAGAGGGAGTATTTATGCTCGATAGTGGGTTCATGCCTGCATTGACACCTGGGACAAGTGATGAAAGTTCTAAGGTTGTGTTGTGCTGTTGCCACTAGGGATAAAACATTGATGCTATGTCTAAGGATGTAGTTGTTGATTACATTACGCACCATACTTAATGCAATTGTTCTGTTGCTTTGCAACTTAATACCGGAGGGGGTTCGGATGATAACTTTGAAGGTGGACTTTTTAGGCATAGATGCAGTTGGATGGCGGTCTATGTACTTTGTCGTAATGCCCAATTAAATCTCACTATACTCATCATGATATGTATGTGCATGGTCATGCCCTCTTTATTTGTCAATTTCCCAACTGTAATTTGTTCACCCAACATGCTGTTTATCTTATGGGAGAGACACCTCTAGTGAAGTGTGGACCTCGGTCCAATTCTCTTTACTGAAATACAATCTACTGCAATATTGTTCTACTGTTTTCTGCAAACAATCATCTTCCACACAATACGGTTAATCCTTTGTTACAGCAAGCCGGTGAGATTGACAACCTCACTGTTTCGTTGGGGCAAAGTACTTTGGTTGTGTTGTGCAGGTTCCACGTTGGCGCCGGAATCTCTGGTGTTGAGCCGCACTACATCCCGCCGCCATCAACCTTCAACGTGCTTCTTGGCTCCTACTGGTTCGATAACCTTGGTTTCATACTGAGGGAAACTTGCCGCTGTACGCATCACACCTTCCTCTTGGGGTTCCCAACGGACGCGTGTTGAACGCGTATCAAGCAGCTTTTTCTGGCGCCGTTGCCGGGGAGATCAAGACACGCTGCAAGGGGAGTCTCCACTTCTCAATCTCTTTACTTTGTTTTCTTCTTGCTTAGTTTTATTTACTACTTTGTTTGCTGCACTAAATCAAAATACAAAAAAATTAGTTGCTAGTTTTACTTTATTTACTATCTTGTTTGCTATATCAAAAACACAAAAAAATTAGTTACTTGCATTTACTTTAGTTGATTCATCATGTTTCCTTTTAATTTTACCACGAAAGACATACCGGTAGGACGTGGGTCTATAGTTGGGAGAAATAATATAGAAGAATTCTTCAATCATGTTAGTACCATTGAAAATTTTGAAGATAGACACTTGGTAGACCTTGCGCCTACTTATGAAATTGGTGCTGCGCATTTAGTTCGCCTGTTGGAAACTAAATTTGTTAATCTTAATCCTATAATCCAACACATGTTTCTCACACTTGGTGATATGGAAGAAGGGGAAAAGAAAGATTTTGTTTTAGAAACCCTTCTTAGAGAATTTGGTGGTCTAGCAAGAGAAGCTAGAAAGGTCTTTGCTAAATTTAATATGCTTGGTTCGCATACTAATTTTGTTAGTCTCCTTGAAAAGATGGACATGGATAGAATAAGATACACTAATAATATTGATGATGGTGGGGAGATCAAAGCACCAATACCATGTAAGCTCCTAGCTATGAATGATGCACTAGAAAATAACTATGCTTGGCTTGTTCCTGAAAATTTGTTTGATGAGAGTAGCACGCCTAAGACTAATGAAAAAGGAGATGCTAAAACTTATGTATCTAATATACTATGCCTGGTTGAGAAAACTCCGCACCCCGCTGAGAATGCACCATCTCTTGATAATACTTGATACACACTTTCTGCGCCTAGCTGAAAGGCGTTAAAGAAAAGCGCTTATGGGAGACAACCCATGTTTTTACCTACAGTACTTTTTTTTATTTTGTGTCTTGGAAGTTGTTTACTACTGTAGCAACCTCTCCTTATCTTAGTTTTGTGTTTTGTTGTGCCAAGTAAAGCCGTTGATAGAAAAGTTCATACTAGATTTGGATTACTGCGCAGAAACAGATTTCTTTGCTGTCACGAATCTGGGCTGTTTTCCCCTGTAGGTAACTCAGAAAATTATGCCAATTTACGTGAGTGATCCTCAGATATGTACGCAACTTTCATTAAATTTGAGCATTTTCATTTGAGCAAGTCTGGTGCCATTTTAAAATTCGTCAATACGAACTGTTCTGTTTTGACAGATTCTGCCTTTTATTTCGCATTGCCTCTTTTGCTATGTTGGATGAATTTCTTTGATCCACTAATGTCCAGTAGCTTTATGCAATGTCCAGAAGTGTTAAGAATGATTGTGTCACCTCTGAATATGTTAATTTTTATTGTGCACTAACCCTCTAATGAGTTGTTTCGAGTTTGGTGTGGAGGAAGTTTTCAAGGATCAAGAGAGGAGTATGATGCAACATGATCAAGGAGAGTGAAAGCTCTAAGCTTGGGGATGCCCCGGTGGTTCACCCCTGCATATTCTAAGAAGACTCAAGCGTCTAAGCTTGGGGATGCCCAAGGCATCCCCTTCTTCATCGACAACATTATCAGGTTCCTCCCCTGAAACTATATTTTTATTCCATCACATCTTATGTGCTTTTCTTGGAGCGTCGGTTTGTTTTTGTTTTTTGTTTTGTTTGAATAAAATGGATCCTAGCATTCACTTTATGTGAGAGAGACACGCTCCGCTGTAGCATATGGACAAGTATGTCCTTAGTTTCTACTCATAGTATTCATGGCGAAGTTTCTTCTTCGTTAAATTGTTATATGGTTGGAATTTGAAAATGATACATGTAGTAATTGCTATAAATGTCTTGGGTAATGTGATACTTGGCAATTGTTGTGCTCATGATTAAGCTCTTGCATCATATGCTTTGCACCCATTAATGAAGAAATACATAGAGCATGCTATAATTTGGTTTGCATATTTGGTTTCTCTAAGGTCTAGATAATTTCTAGTATTGAGTTTGAACAACAAGGAAGACGGTGTAGAGTCTTATAATGTTTTCAATATCTCTTTTATGTGAGTTTTGCTGCACCGGTTCATCCTTGTGTTTGTTTCAAATAAGCCTTGCTAGCGTAAACCTTGTATCGAGAGGGAATACTTCTCATGCATCCAAAATACTTGAGCCAACCACTATGCCATTTGTGTCCACCATACCTACCTACTACATGGTATTTTCCGCCATTCCAAAGTAAATTGCTTGAGTGCTACCTTTAAAAATTCCATCATTCACCTTTGCAATATATAGCTCATGGGACAAATAGCTTAAAAACTATTGTGGTATTGAATATGTAATTATGCACTTTATCTCTTATTAAGTTGCTTGTTGTGCGATAACCATGTTCATGGGACGCCATCAACTACTCTTTGTTGAATTTCATGTGAGTTGCTATGCATGTCCGTCTTGTCTGAAGTAAGAGCGATCTACCACCTTATGGTTAAGCATGCATATTGTTAGAGAAGAACATTGGGCCGCTAACTAAAGCCATGATCGATGGTGGAAGTTTCAGTTTTGGACATATATCCTCAATCTCAAATGAGAAAATTATTAATTGTTGTTACATGCTTATGCATAAAAGAGGAGTCCATTATCTGTTGTCTATGTTGTCCCGGTATGGATGTCTAAGTTGAAGAATAATCAATAGCGAGAAATCCAATGCGAGCTTTCTCCTTAGACCTTTGTACAAAGCGGCATAGAGGTACCCCTTTGTGACACTTGGTTAAAACATGTGCATTGTGATGATCCGGTAGTCCAAGCTAATTAGGACAAGGTGCGGGCACTATTAGTACACTATGCATGAGGCTTGCAACTTGTAAGATATAATTTACATGATACATATGCTTTATTACTACCGTTGACAAAATTGTTTCATGTTTTCAAAATCAAAGCTCTAGCACAAATATAGCAATCGATGCTTTTCCTCTATGGAGGACAATTCTTTTACTTTCATTGTTGAGTCAGTTCACCTATTTCTCTCCACCTCAAGAAGCAAACACTTGTGTGAACTGTGCATTGATTCCTACATACTTGCATATTGCACTTATTATATTACTCTATGTTGACAATATCCATGAGATATACATGTTACAAGTTGAAAGCAACCGCTGAAACTTAATCTTCCTTTGTGTTGCTTCAATGCCTTTACTTTGAATTATTGCTTTATGAGTTAACTCTTATGCAAGACTTATTGATGCTTGTCTTGAAGTGCTATTCATGAAAAGTCTTTGCTTTATGATTCACTTGTTTACTCATGTCATATACATTGTTTTGATCGCTGCATTCACTACATATGCTTTACAAATAGTATGATCAAGGTTATGATGGCATGTCACTCTGAAATTATCTCGTGTTATCGTTTTACTCGCTCGGGACGAGCAGAACTAAGCTTGGGGATGCTGATACGTCTCCGATGTATCGATAATTTCTTATGTTCCATGCCCCATTATTGATGTTATCTACATGTATTATCCACACTTTATGTCATATTCGTGCAATTTCTGGAACTAACCGATTAACAAGATGCCGAAGTGCCGATTCTTTGTTTCTGCTGTTTTTGGTTTCAGAAATCCTAGTAACGAAATATTCTCGGAATTGGACGAAATCAATGCCCAGGGTCCTATTTTGCCACGAAGCTTCCAGAAGTCCGAAGAGGAGACGAAGAGGGGCCACGAGGGGGCCACACCCTAGGGCGGCGCGGCCCCCCCCTTGGCCGCGCGGCCCTGTGGTGTGGGGCCCTCGTGCCGCCTCTTGACCTGCCCTTCCGCCTACAAATAGCCTCCATTGCGAAACCCCCAGTACCGAGAGCCACGATACGGAAAACCTTCCAGAGACGCCGCCGCCGCCGATCCCATCTCGGGGGATCCAGGAGATCGCCTCCGGCACCCTGCCGGAGAGGGGAATCATCTCCCGGAGGACTCTACGCCGCCATGGTCGCCTCCGGAGTGATGTGTGAGTAGTCTACCCCTGGACTATGGGTCCATAGCAGTAGCTAGATGGTTGTCTTCTCCCCATTGTGCTATCATTGTCGGATCTTGTGAGCTGCCTAACATGATCAAGATCATCTATCTGTAATTCTATATGTTGCGTTTGTTGGGATCCGATGAATAGAGAATACTTGTTATGTTGATTATCAAAGTTATATCTATGTGTTGTTTATGATCTTGCACGCTCTCCGTTACTAGTAGATGCTCTGGCCAAGTAGATGCTTGTAACTCCAAGAGGGAGTATTTATGCTCGATAGTGGGTTCATGCCTGCATTGACACCTGGGACAAAGGATGTGTGAGAAAGTTCTAAGGTTGTGTTGTGCTGTTGCCACTAGGGATAAAACATTGATGCTATGTCTAAGGATGTAGTTGTTGATTACATTACGCACCATACTTAATGCAATTGTCTGTTGCTTTGCAACTTAATACTGGAGGGGGTTCGGATGATAACCTGAAGGTGGACTTTTTAGGCATAGATGCAGTTGGATGGCGGTCTATGTACTTTGTCGTAATGCCCAATTAAATCTCACTATACTCATCATGATATGTATGTGCATGGTCATGCCCTCTTTATTTGTCAATTGCCCAACTGTAATTTGTTCACACAACATGCTGTTTATCTTATGGGAGAGACACCTCTAGTGAACTGTGGACCCCGGTCCAATTCTCTTTACTGAAATACAATCTACTGCAATATTGTTCTACTGTTTTCTGCAAACAATCATCTTCCACACAATACGGTTAATCCTTTGTTACAGCAAGCCGGTGAGATTGATAACCTCACTGTTTCGTTGGGGTAAAGTACTTTGGTTGTGTTGTGCAGGTTCCACGTTGGCGCCGGAATCTCTGGTGTTGCGCCGCACTACATCCCGCCGCCATCAACCTTCAACGTGCTTCTTGGCTCCTACTGGTTCGATAACCTTGGTTTCATACTGAGGGAAACTTGCCGCTGTACGCATCACACCTTCCTCTTGGGGTTCCCAACGGACGCGTGTTGAACGCGTATCAACCAACAAACCTAAAAGTTATTGATGTTGAAGTGTTTTCTGAAATATGAGGAAAGCCAAAAGAGAAACTACAAAAGTTTTTGGTAGAAAGAAAGAAAAGACTAGAAAGTCTAGCTCAGGTGTATATAGATGATATACATGTTATGCATGTATTCTTTGATTGGTCACACAATGAAATTCTTGGGTATTTGTACCATATTGGTTGGTATGAGATGTCATACAACACAACGCAATACAAGAATACAATGGCCTAAGTGACTGATAAGGAATGTGGTAATAATGCACGTCTGGACAAAATAAAGTGTTATTATGTTCGTCGTTGGCATTCTACCTAGCCCTTCAGATATATAATAAAGAACTTAATAATTGTTATTTAGCTCTGGTCAAATAAAAACAATGAGTTGTTCAAAGTTATGACCGTATTCCATGTACGATGGATAAGTTATTATAAATCTTAATGGTGAAACACACATGCATAACACTGACGCTAAAATGCCATAAGGCAAATGATTTGAATTCCACTTAGTTGTGGAACCGCCATTTAGGTCATGTTAGAAAGGAATGCATGAAGAAACTCCATGCAAATGGATTTTTGGAGTCATTTGATTTTTGAATCGTTTGGCGCTTGCAAATCTCTTCTAAAGAGAATGACTAAAATACCATTCATAGGCCAAGAGTTGAATGGGCAACTAACTTAGTGGAAACATACATGATGATGTATGTGGTTCACTGGGCATAGTTGTGTGCGGGAGATTCTTCTACTTCATAAAAACTTCCAACAATGAAATGAGTGTATATATAAGGATATATTTATTCAATAAGGAAGAAGTTTGAAACATTTGAATAGATTCAAATAAATTTCAGCATGAAGTGGAAATCATCGTAATAGAAAAGTCAAATATCTATGATTGGATCATCGTGGAAATATTTGAATTACGAATTTTAGCGAACATCCAAGAGAGTTATGAAATTGTTCTACAACTCACGTTTCTTGGAGTATCATAGTGATGATGGAGTATCCGAGAGACGTATCCAAACCTTGTTGGATTAATGATGAGATAAAATTATATGACGCCATTATATTTTTGTGGATTATGCTTTAGAGACTACCGCTTTTACACTAAATAGAGCATCATCATAATCCGTTGAAATGACACCATACGAGTTATGGCATGGGTATAAACCCTAATAGTCCTTTCTTAAATTTTGGTATGCATAGCATAAGTAAATAAGTTTACAACCAAAATCGGATGATTGTCTTTGTTGGTTATCCCAGAGAATTGATTGGGAATTCTTTCCACTATGGAGACAAAGACAAAAGTGTTTGTCGATGTTTCTTACTTATTTCCAAGAAATTGTTTCTAGCGAAGTATTTGAGTGGGAGGACAATGGAACTTGATAAGGTTTATGAACCTGAGCATGATGATCATAGTAGCGCAGCATCGGAAGTGGTTCCAGTAGCAGCCACGACGATCATGACTCTCATGTCTACAAAGTGTTATAGTCATGGAGATCGAAATATCTATTGAACCTTGTAGGTATGGTTTACTTTGTGTTCAAATAAATGATTTGTGGACAAAGGATTGATTTTGAACAATGATAAACCAACTACATACAAAGAAACTATGATGGGCCCTGACTCCGTTAAAATGGCTAAGCGCCATTAAATCCAAGATAGATGAATACTTTTTGAAAGTAAATGGATCTATAATATTGATGGACTTGGATAGAATATCCTTGAACAAGCTCGACTTGTCGAAAGTTTGTTTACGACAAAGTTCAAAGAGTTGACTGCGATAAGATTAGATCTTCAGCAGCGATGCTTATAGTCTATACGGATTGTTCTAGTAATCACTACATATTTCTTTTATGAGATATGTTAGTAGGATGGCAAAATACATTCCTTAACAGAAGTGTGTATTAAAGGTGTATACAAGATACAACTGAGAGTTTTGCTAGTCCGTAGAATACTAGAAAGGTATACAAACTTCACTGGATGAAGTGAGTATCACGGAGTTGGAATCTTCACCGGATGAAATAATCAAAGTTTTTTGATTTCATCAGAAACGATGAAGATACTTGCATTTGCAAGAAATTAAGTGGGAGCGCTGAGACATGTTTATAATATTTTATGTAGATGACATATCATTGATTATAAATGATGTAATTATGTACTTGATGTGAATAAAAGGTTTCATTGAGAATTAACTTCAATGAAAGGATATGGACTGAAACATATTTAGCGTAAAGATCTATGAAGATATATTGAAACGCATAATAAGTTTAAGTCAAAGTACATAGAATGAATATTGAAGTAGTTCAATATAAAAATATTAAGAAGGTGTTCTTTTCATGTGAAGGTTTAACAAGACTTGAGTGTATCTGACACTCAATGAGTAAAAACACATGAGTGATTTTAGATCACGTATAATATGTACACAATCAGATGTCCTGTGCTCTAAGGAGTTAGGAGCATATACCAGAATGATTCATGTGATGATCATTGGACAACAGTAAGAATATCCCTGAGTGCTTTAGAAGAACCAAGGATATTAGTTTTGTATGGAGAAATGACAAACAAATCGCTGTAAGGTGTTGCACCGATATTAGTTTGGTCACATATAAAAATGAATTTCAAATCTCAGTTAGGCTAAGTGTTCATTAAAAGGTAGCACAATGCTAGATTTAGATAAGTTCTAAATATTGTGATGGATTCTACAAACGAAGGCAGAATATGTCATTGTTTTGACAATGACTGAGGATGTTAAAGTCGAGAAGTTCTTTGAGAACTTGGTGTAGTTCCGATAGTGTCATAACTTTGAAGCTATGTTGTGTGTGACAATATTAGTGACATTTTTCAGACCACAGAATTAAGGTTCCACCAGAAGACCGAACATATACGATTAATGCCGACTCATTTGGAAAATGAGTGATGCGTGAAGACTCAAATGAATTGCAAAATACATACGTTTCTGAGCGTGTCAGATTCGTTGACTGAAACCTCTCCCGTGAGCAAAACATGATAAGCACCAAAAGGCCAAGGTGTTATATCTTTACAAATGTAAACTAGATTATTGACTCTAGTGCAAGTGGGAGACTGTTGGAGATATGCCCGAGAGGCAATAATAAAATAGTTATTGCTATATCTTAGTGTTCATGATAAATATTTACACCCCATGCTATAATTGTATTAACCGGAAACATTGATACATGTGTGTTGTGTAAACAACCAGAGTCCCTAGTAAGCCTCTCGTTTAACTAGCTTGTTGATTAAATAGATGATCATGGTTTCCTGATCATGAACATTGGATGTTATTAATGACAAGATCATATCATTAGGTGAATGATGTGATGGACACACACCCATAGTAAGCATAGCATAAGATCAAGTCATCAAGTTCAACTTGCTATAAGCTTTCAAATACATAGTAACCTAGTCCTTTGACCATGAGATCATGTAAATCACTTATTCCGGAAGGGTACTTTGATTACATCAAACGCCACTGCGTAAATGGGTGGTTATAAAGATGGGATTAAGTATTCGGAAAGTATGAGTTGAGGCATATGGATCAAGAGTGGGATTTGTCCATCCCGATGACGGATAGATATACTCTGGGCCCTCTCGGTGGAATGTCGTCTGATTAGCTTGCAAGCATGTGACTAGGTCATAAGAGATGACATACCACGGTACGAGTAAAGAGTACTTGTCGGTTAACGAGGTTGCACAAGGTATGGAGATACCGATGATCGAACCTCGGACAAGTAAAGTATACCGTGACAAAGGGAATCGGTATCGTATGTAAATGGTTCAATCGATCACTAAGTTATCGTTGAATGTGTGGGAGCCATTATGGATCTCCAGATCCCACTATTGGTTATTGGTCGGAGAGGAGTCTCAACCATGTCTGCATAGTTCATGAACCGTAGGGTGACACACTTAAGGTTTGATGTCGTTTTAAGTAGATATGGAATATGGAATGGAGTTCGAATGTTGTTCGGAGTCTCGGATGGGATCCAGGACATCACGAGGAGGTCCGGAATGGTCCGGAGAATAAGATTCATATATAGGAAGTCACTTTCCTAGTTTGGAAAATGATCCGGTGCATTTATGGAAGGCGCTAGAATGTTCTAGAACCTTCCGGAAGAAATCACCATGGAAGGTGGAGTCCCGGAAGGACTCCACCAACCCTAACCAGCCAACCAAGTGGGAAGGTGGAGTCCATGGTGGACTCCACCTCCTTGGCCGGCCACATAAGGGGGAAAGGGAGAAGTCCTTGTCCCCCTAGGTTTCGTCCATATGGCAGTTTTTGAATTGGGGTCTTATTCAGATCTTTGGGCAAACCCTAGGGATTCCACCTATATAATGAGGAGGAGAGGGAGGGGGCCGGCCACACCAAGCCAGCACCACCCAGGGCACCCAGGCCGGCGCCCCCCCAAGTGCCCCCTCTCCCCAAACCCTAGCCGCCGCCCCCTTCTCCGGCTTCTCCCGCAGTGCTTAGGCGAAGCCCTGCCGGAGATCTCCACCACCACCGCCACCACGCCGTCGTGCTGTCGGGATTCCGAGGAGGATCTACTACTTCCGCTGCCCGCTGGAACGGGGAGAAGGACGTCGTCATCAACACCGAACGTGTGACCAAGTACGGAGGTGCTGCCCGACTGTGGCACCGTCAAGATCTTCTACGCGCTTTTGAAAGCGGCAAGTGATCGACTACACCAACAACGAGATCTAATCTCGTAGGCTTTGGAATCTTCGAGGGTTAGTCTCATGATCTTCTCATTGCTACCATCTTCTTGATTGGATCTTGGCTTGTTATTCGTTCTTGCGGTAGGAAAATTTCTGTTTTCTATGCTACGAATCCCATCACAAGGGATCTCTTGCTAGCTTGTAGTGCCTCCAAGTCCAAGCTATCTCCCAACGACCATTGGGCATTTTTACAGCCCCAGGGAAGTATTTTCTGATGATGCATCCAAGGTTGCTCGAGTAGGTGCACGCATGCCTCCCATGCTTATACTCGAACGAACTGCACATAGAGAAGCCAAAATGGGTATTAGCAACAGGTGATGAATTAATTACTATAATATCAAAAGCTAAAAGGTTGTGAAAAAAAGTTAAGTGCTCACTTTTTTCCGCTCGGTGTGAGCACCACATTCCCATCCTTTTTCTCCCACCATTCCATACAAGGTAGTAACGCCACCCCCGCATGTACGGAGTCGTCGTCCCAGGCTCCTGAGGCATCCCCGTGTACTCAGGATCAACTTACTCGGGCGGTTCCTTTCAGACCCTCGCCTCACCCTCCTCATCCTCGAAGTCAAAAACAGGCAGCTCCTCCTCCTCCTTCTCACTCTCCGAGTCCTCCTCCTCGTCTTCCTCTTGCTCCCTCCCCGAGTCCTCCTCCTCGTCCTCGTCCTCTGCCGCATGGTCCTCCTCCTCCTCCTCCTCATCCTCCTCCTCGTCAACGGGTGGGGGAGAAGGAGTACGTGGTCGTATACCCTTCCTCCTCGTAGTGGGAGCAGGACTAGGTGGTCGTCTACCCGCCCTTCTCGAAGTGGATCCTGAAGCTCTTTGGTCTGGCTTCGAGAGAAGGCTCGACACGGCCCTAACTTTCTTCGCGGCCTTCTTCACTAGTGCTCCTGGCATGTTTGAATCACCTGCATTCACAAAAAAAGTACCTATTAGATAGAGTTCTTAGAATACAAAATGATATAGATGAAAGAAGAATGCAATAATTAGAATACAACCTCGCATGATACAAAATGATGTAGATGAAAGAAGAAATTAGCAAAGCAAATAAATTAAAATACATAGAGTTCGTACAAGACCATACCATAGAGTTCTTACAATGGCAATAATTAAAATACATAGAGTTCTTAGAATAGGCTACTTTTACAAATCACTATTACATAGAGGAAGACGACGAATTTCAGAAGCCCGTTTCTTGATCATCGCGAACAACCAACGGGCCACAAGCTTCGTCATCGCCATCACGCTCCCCCCAATAATCGGGGACGTAACCTGGAGGCGGTTCCGTTGACTCGGCGGTGTCTAGGCCTTGTTGGAACCTGGCAAGCAAAGTCAAGTCTTGTGCGCTTTGAACCTCCTCGACCACATCGTCTTCCTCCTCAACATCCTCGACTACATCGTCTTCCTCCTCTATGACCATGTCATCATCAGTCGGCAAGTTGATAGTGAAATGCCCTGGGAGAAACCACACTAGTGTACACATCGTCTTCCTCCTCTATGACCAGAGGCGACAATGCTACCCACCGGCGATGGCAGATGCTTCCAGCGGTATTTGGCGGTGCTGCAAAAGGCTACGGCGGCCGGTGCTACCATGAGCCGACAATGATGCTACCATAGGGGCGGAGCCGGGGATGATTTTGCTACACATTCATATTTGTTTTGCTACACATTCATATTTGTTTTTCTACATTGGTGTTTTGAAATGCTATAATACTTTTTTGACCCACTGCGAAAAAAGTTGTTGGAACGATGCTACAATAGCATAATTTTTTTGTTGCGAACGAAAGGTTTTTTTTTTGCTTTATAGAAGCATTTGCGGGTTTGACATGGGAATTGGTTTTGCTACAATAGCATAAATTTTTTGCTCTGATCGAAACAAATTTTTTTTGCTTAGTGGTAACATTTGCGGGATTGGGAAGGCTAACTGGACACATATCGTCCTCTGGTGGGGGGTTTGATCCCCCGGAGGACGCCCATCGCTCCCCTTTTTATTTCCCTATGCACGTACAACACGCTTCGAGTTTTGAGCTGTTCTGTAACCGTCTGACGTCTGACGTGGTCTGTTCAAAAAAATTATTTCCCTTTTCACATATACGTTCATAGACACACAATGCCTTTTTTAGTCTCAACCTTACCATCTCGATGTTTCCTCATTTTATTACTTCTCGTGCACATGAACCTAAACATATCCAACATGCAAGTTTATGTTCTTCTACTTCCACACAAATGCATGATCATTCATCTACGTAAGCTGCAATCCCCTTTCACTGTGGAGTATTACAAAGAAGAAGTGGTCAAGGCTAAAGTCCAGATACATGGACATATGATTCCCATGTTTTGCCCTCTACAAGATGCAGTCCTGGTCGGCGTAATCGACGACAATTGAACCTCAAATGTGATCTTTGTAAGATGATCATACATGACAATTAATCATGTGAATTTTTTATCGTCGTCCGTGAGGTGCCTCTAAATCTATGAAAGTTGAACTTCCCAAGTGTAATCTTTGTAAGATGATCATAGATATCTGTTGATTATATGAATTTTTACTTTCCAGCGGACTCTGCGGGCGCGCCTTTGCCAAGAGCATAGAGGTATTTATACATCATTACCAAGCAAGCAAGGGGGATCACGGCGGGAAGAGCGAAAGAAAGATCAGGGGAAGATGTCGGGTAGAGGGATTAGTCAGACTCAACAGGATCATGACCTCAAGACCGCAGGTTCAAATTCAGTCCCAGCCTAATCATGTCAGACCATAGACAATCTTTGAAATTATGCATAACATTAATCTACCACAATAATTACGTATAGCTTTATCTAAATGCCATCCTCACAGACGCGAAGACAAGGTAGTGGCACTATAGCCGCATGCTATCCGGTTGCAAAGTAGGGTTCGAGGAGCAGAGGACATATCTAGCTAGCTCTATCAACGTTCAAACTGTGGTTCCATACCTTGAGAACTTGTATGTGAACATTGAATTTTAATTTCAGTATATACACACATACATGATATGCTAAAAAGAAGACAACTCATTTACACATATAAATAAATAATAATTATATAAAAAATAAAAAAAAGTCAATGTAATGTCCCTCGACCTTGCATGTATGTCTTCATTGAAGAAAGTACGGTTGATCAAAAAAATTGAAACAAACAAAGAAAAGGGTTTCGCTAATCTCGAATTTTGTAGACCTCAGTCGATGCCAAGATTATTAATTGCGTAACCAAGTAGGCCTGTTTGACACGATTTATATCTAGAAGATTGTGTACTTTTCATACGTGTCCATAGTTTCCTTTTAGACATGGGCAGCCGTAATAGTGATTACACGTGCAAAGCAATTTTTTGCGGGGAATACATCCCTTAGGAATAGCGAGTCGTTCGAGAGAAAAAAAAAACTGTTGAACCTTGTGCACGGCTTGCAAGCTAGCTTAGCTAGAAAGTGTGGCTACTAGTACTATCAGCAGTGCGGATGGACCTGAAGATCGCTGTTCAGATGCAGTACACATCTTCATGTTTGGTTAGCTGTGGAGCTAAAGGTGGCAGCCCAAAGTCAATTGATGCAGAACCACAGATTGTAACGTGGCTTAACATCAGTTACACGCGACACACGAGACAATAAAGTATGAATATATTAGCACCGATCGATGTTAGTACAATTGCTTAGTTTCGTAGGAATGTACAGGGTGGAATGTGATTATCGTGGAGACCCTTGCCGGGCATTGCAGTTGCTGAGAATAATCCTGGTCCATTTGCACACGGTAAAAGGTATGCTGAAATGTAGTGTGAGTAGTTAATTTAATTCTCGTCTCCATCAATTCTAGCATGAGATAAGTAGAAATTATATTCTTTTGCGTTCCCTCCAAGCGACCAAGGGGCAACCCTAGCCGGCCGCCGCCACCCTCCTCCCTCCCTCTCTCCCCTCGCTGCTCTGGGAGGCCGCTGCAGGACAAGGCCCGCGGCGCTGGTGATGGGGGCGACGGGGATATGGTCTCCCGGTGGTCTCATGGAGGAAGGAGCTGGTGGTGGGGGGATCTTCTCTGCGTCTTCCTCTGCGTTTCCAGCATGGCAAGTTAGGGCGGTGGCCCTGATCTCGTGCGGGTGGACCGTAGTGGGAGGCGCGGCGGTGGGATGGTGCTACGATGATGCAGGAGGGCAGGGTGCAGAGGTGCCCATGTTGCTCTCGTGGCGGCGCAGCGGCCAGGGCGGCGGCTCTCCCGTCGCGGCCATGGGCTATGGAAGCAAGTAAGGAGGCCAGGCGCGGCGAATCTTGGGCAGCTTCTCGCTGCAACGTCCAACTGACGGCGGATGCATGCCACGCAAGTCGTATGGACGACACATTGTGGCAGCAGATGCACTAACCTGTTGCCGGCACAGGAATTTTGGAATTCGGGCGGTGGCCTTGGCTCTTTGGTGGCAGCGGACACCATGGTCGTGTGGACGGCGCGGTGGCCGGATCTTCGATATGGTGATAGCCTCAAGCTTCATGAGTTGAGGTCGATGGCAGCATAGGACGTCCTCTTCTTGGACCGCGGAGTTTCGAGGTCAGTGGCAGTATGGTACGCCCCCTCCAATTCGAGACCGGGTTCGATCCAACTCGGCAGGTGCTATGCATGGCGTATTCTGCGGAGGCCTCAAGTCATGCCTTGTCGGTAGGTGCTACGTCTCTTCTGAAGGCATCAAATCATGTTTGTTTCTGCTCGATCGAAGATGGTGCGACAGTGACTGGAAGCGTGTTGGTATGGGACGTCACCGGCTTCCAGTATCTCCTCCAGCTGCATTCGGCTAGCGGTGCATCATTAGCCGGTCAAGTGATAATGGTAGAGGCGGCTTCAACGACTAGTATGTGCACTTCGGTGGAAACACTAGATCGCCGATCTAGCAATGTCGATGATCGCCTGCGGCGTGCCCTTGTTGAAGGTGTTGGCTCGAAGCTCGTCTTTGGAGATGAAAATCTCGAGATCGACTTATGGTTGGACTCGTTATCATCGGCGCACGCGTGGCGACCCCTTCTCGAAGGCTTGGCCTAGGAGTCATGTACTTTTCGTTTGTTTCGGTCTTTTACCATAGGTTTAGTGGTAGTCTGGTGGGGTTATGTGTATGTACTTTTCATCACAATCGCAAAAGAAAATAAGATTCTTGTGCAAATTGGTTCATTTTCTAACCAGCATCTTCAGATCACTAATAAAGTGCTCAGCAGGAGGAGGGATTTTTTTTTGTAAAGTCTCTTAGGATGTGTTTGGCAGGGTATATGCACTCAGATATTCCCACCTCATACCAATTTGTGGCTGTTTGGTAGCATGGGTGAGGCCTCATAGCCATGCCCACTATTGGGGAATCATCACACACATTTTACGTGATTAAAAAATTGCAGCAGATAAAAGTATAACTTCAGCACCACTTTTGTACAAACTCAAGGATGGTTGGTCATAACGGAAGGAAACATATGCAGTAGCACATATGGAAGAAATAGTACACTTATCAACCCAGACACTAACCATGCCAATATCTGCCCTCTTAACTAAGCTCTATGAACTGCAGTAGCAATATCAACACACATGGATACAAAATTTTAACATGGAAAACCCCTAACTTGGGGTAAAAACTATGGGCCAAATCCACCAAAATCCAAATGTGTGCTACAACAAGTTCTTCTCTAGATAGCACTAGAGGCTCTTATATATCAAGATATCACGATCTTGGATAGTAACAACAAGATTTGGGGCACAAGAGCTAGGGATTAGAACGATCTCACTAAAGATGGTGGAATCACCGCTTGAAGGAGGCAAGGTGGTGGATATGAACTTCACAACCTTGGGGAGGAACACCCGTTGCTTGATGGCAAGCTTCTTCCTTCAACTCCCTCTCTTTCCATTCTCTCTTGGTTTTATTCTCTCTTCTCCGATGGAGACTAACATAGAATTTTCGTCACTCCTCTTGGCTGGATGGGATACTTAACACCCCCCCTTCCCTCATGTGAAAAGTCCAAAATGCCCCTAGGTCATAATCTTAATGGGCGGTGGACTCTTGCACATGTCTGAGATGCTTAAAAGGCTTGAAATTATCCATCTCCTCACAACCCACATGAGGAGGATATTGATGGCGTGTAACTCACACGTTCGTTGGGAACCCCAAGAGGAAGGTATGATGCGCACAGCAGCAAGTTTTCCCTCAGAAAGAAACCAAGGTTTATCGAACCAGGAGGAGCCAAGAAGCACGTTGAAGGTTGATGGCGGCGGGATGTAGTGCGGCGCAACACCAGGGATTCCGGCGCCAACGTGGAACCTGCACAACACAACCAAAGTACTTTGCCCCAACGAAACAGTGAGGTTGTCAATCTCACCGGCTTGCTGTAACAAAGGATTAACCGTATTGTGTGGAAGATGATTGTTTGCAGAAAACAGTAGAACAAGTATTGCAGTAGATTGTATTTCAGTAAAGAGAATTGGACCGGGGTCCACAGTTCACTAGAGGTGTCTCTCCCATAAGACAAACAGCATGTTGGGTGAACAAATTACAGTTGGGCAATTGACAAATAAAGAGAGCATGACCATGCACATACATATCATGATGAGTATAGTGAGATTTAATTGGGCATTACGACAAAGTACATAGACCGCCATCCAACTGCATCTATGCCTAAAAAGTCCACCTTCAGGTTATCATCCGAACCCCCTCCAGTATTAAGTTGCAAAGCAACAGACAATTGCATTAAGTATGGTGCGTAATGTAATCAACAACTACATCCTTAGACATAGCATCAATGTTTTATCCCTAGTGGCAACAGCACAACACAACCTTAGAACTTTCTGTCACTGTCCCAGGTGTCAATGCAGGCATGAACCAACTATCGAGCATAAGTACTCCCTCTTGGAGTTACAAGCATCTACTTGGCCAGAGCATCTACTAGTAACGGAAAGCATGCAAGATCATAAATAACACGTAGATATAACTTTGATAATCAACATAACAAGTATTCTCTATTCATCGGATCCCAACAAACGCAACATATAGAATTACAGATAGATGATCTTGATCATGTTAGGCAGCTCACAAGATCCGACAATGATAGCACAATGGGGAGAAGACAACCATCTAGCTACTGCTATGGACCCATAGTCCAGGGGTAGACTACTCACACATCACACCGGAGGCGACCATGGCGGCGTAGAGTCCTCCGGGAGATGATTCCCCTCTCCGGCAGGGTGCCGGAGGCGATCTCCTGGATCCCCCGAGATGGGATCGGCGTTGGCGGCGTCTCTGGAAGGTTTTCCGTATCGTGGCTCTCGGTACTGGGGGTTTCGTCACGGAGGCTATTTGTAGGCGGAAGGGCAGGTCAAGAGGCGGCACGGGGGCCCCACACCATAGGGCCGCGCGGCCAAGGGGGGGGCCGCGCCGCCCTAGGGTGTGGCCCCCTCGTGGCCCCTCTTCGTCTCTCCTTCGGACTTCTGGAAGCTTCGTGGAAAAATAGGCCCCTGGGCTTTGATTTCGTCCAATTCCGAGAATATTTCCTTACTAGGATTTCTGAAACCAAAAACAGCAGAAAACAAAGAATCGGCACTTCGGCATCTTGTTAATAGGTTAGTTCCAGAAAATGCACGAATATGACATAAAGTGTGCATAAAACATGTAGATAACATCAATAATGTGGCATGGAACATAAGAAATTATCGATACGTCGGAGACGTATCAGCATCCCCAAGCTTAGTTCTGCTCGTCCCGAGCAGGTAAAACGATAACACAGATAATTTCTGGAGTGACATGCCATCATAATCTTGATCATACTATTTGTAAAGCATATGTAGTGAATGCAGCGATCAAAATAATGTATATGACATGAATAAACAAGTGAACCATAAAGCAAAGACTTTTCATGAATAGTACTTCAAGACAAGCATCAATAAGTCTTGCATAAGAGTTAACTCATAAAGCAATAATTCAAAGTAAAGGCATTGAAGCAACACAAAAGAAGATTAAGTTTCAGCGGTTGCTTTCAACTTGTAACATGTATATCTCATGGATATTGTCAACATAGAGTAATATAATAAGTGCAATAAGCAAGTATGTAGGAATCAATGCATAGTTCACACAAGTGTTTGCTTCTTGAGGTGGAGAGAAATAGGTGAACTGACTCAACATTGAAAGTAAAAGAATGGTCCTCCATAGAGGAAAAGCATCGATTGCTATATTTGTGCTAGAGCTTTGATTTTGAAAACATGAAACAATTTTGTCAACGGTAGTAATAAAGCATATGCATCATGTAAATTATATCTTATAAGTTGCAAGCCTCATGCATAGTGTACTAATAGTGCCCGCACCTTGTCCTAATTAGCTTGGACTACCGGATCATCACAATGCACTGTTTTTACCAAGTGTCACAAAGGGGTACCTCTATGCCGCCTGTACAAAGGTCTAAGGAGAAAGCTCGCATTGGATTTCTCGCTATTGATTATTCTTCAACTTAGACATCCATACCGGGACAACATAGACAACAGATAATGGACTCCTCTTTTATGCATAAGCATATAACAACAATTAATAATTTTCTCATTTGAGATTTGATGATTGTTGTCCAAAACTGAAACTTCCACCATGGATCATGGCTTTAGTTAGCGGCCCAATATTCTTCTCTAACATATGCATGCTTAACCATATGGTGGTAGATCTCTCTTACTTCAGACAAGACGGACATGCATAGCAACTCACATGAAATTCAACAATGAATAGTTGATGGCGTCCCCAGTGAACATGGTTATCGCACAACAAGCAACTTAATAAGAGATAAAGTGCATAATTACATATTCAATACCACAATAGTTTTTAAGCTATTTGTCCCATGAGCTATATATTGCAAAGGTGAATGATGGAATTTTAAAGGTAGCACTCAAGCAATTTACTTTGGAATGGCGGAAAATACCATGTAGTAGGTAGGTATGGTGGACACAAATGGCATAGTGGTTGGCTCAAGTATTTTGGATGCATGAGAAGTATTCCCTCTCGATACAAGGTTTAGGCTAGCAAGGCTTATTTGAAACAAACACAAGGATGAACCGGTGCAGCAAAACTCACATAAAAGACATATTGAAAACATTATAAGACTCTACACCGTCTTCCTTGTTGTTCAAACTCAATACTAGAAATAATCTAGACCTTAGAGAAACCAAATATGCAAACCAAATTTTAGCATGCTCTATGTATTTCTTCATTAATAGGTGCAAAGCCTATGATGCAAGAGCATAATCATGAGCACAACAATTGCCAAGTATCACATTACCCAAGACATTTTTAGCAATTACTACATGTATCATTTTCCAATTCCAACCATATAACAATTTAACGAAGGAGAAACTTCGCCATGAATACTATGAGTAGAAACCAAGGACATACTTGTCCATATGCTACAGCGGAGCGTGTCTCTCTCCCATAAAGTGAATGCTAGGATCCATTTTATTCAAACAAAACAAAAAACAAAAACAAAATGACGCTCCAAGAAAAACACATAAGATGTGATGGAATAAAAATATAGTTTCAGGGGAGGAACCTGATAATGTTGTCGATGAAGAAGGGGATGCCTTGGGCATCCCCAAGCTTAGACGCTTGAGTCTTCTTGATATATGCAGGGGTGAACCACCGGGGCATCCCCAAGCTTAGAGCTTTCACTCTCCTTGATCATGTTGCATCATACTCCTCTCTTGATCCTTGAAAACTTCCTCCACACCAAACTCGAAACAACTCATTAGAGGGTTAGTGCACAATATAAATTGACATATTCAGAGGTGACACAATCATTCTTAACACTTCTGGACATTGCATAATGCTACTGGACATTAGTGGATCAAAGAAATTCATCCAACATAGCAAAAGAGGTAATGCGAAATAAAAGGCAGAATCTGTCAAAACAGAACAGTTCGTATTGACGAATTTTAAAATGGCACCATACTTGCTCAGATGAAAATGCTCAAATTGAATGAAAGTTGCGTACATATCTGAGGATCATGCACGTAAATTGGCTTAATTTTCTGAGCTACCTACAGGGAGGTGGACCCAGATTCGTGACAGCAAAGAAATCTGGAACTGCGCAGTAATCCAAATCTAGTACTTACTTTTCTATCAACGGCTTAACTTGGCACAACAAAACACAAAACTAAGATAAAGAGAGGTTGCTACAGTAGTAAACAACTTCCAAGACACAAAATAAAAACAAAGTACTGTAGGTAAAAACATGGGTTGTCTCCCAAGAAGTTCTTTCTTTATAGCCATTAAGATGGGCTCAGCAGTTTTAATGATGCACTCGCAAGAAATAGTATTTGAAGCAAAAGAGAGCATCAAGAGGCAAATTCAAAACAAATTTAAGCCTAACATGCTTCCTATGAAAAGGAATCTTGTACACAAATAAATTCATGAAAAGCAAAGTGACAAGATCAGGAAGATAAAACAAGTGTAGTTTCAAAAATTTCAGCACATAGAGAGGTGTTTTAGTAACATGAAAATTTCTACAACCATATTTTCCTCTCTCATAATAACTTTCAGTAGCATCATGAGCAAACTCAACAATATAACTATCACATAAAGCATTCTTATCATGAGTCTCATGCATAAAATTATTACTCTCCACATAGGCATAATCAATTTTATTAGTTGTAGTGGGAGCAAATTCAACAAAGTAGCTATCATTATTATTCTCATCATCGAATATAGGAGGCATATTGTAATCATCAAAGTAAATTTTCTCCTCAATGCTTGGGGGAATAAAAAGATCATGAAAACCAGCTTCCCCAAGCTTAGAACTTTCTATATTATTATCAACAATGGTGTTCAAAGCGTTCATACTAATATTACTACCAGCATGCAAATAAGATTCCATAGGTTTTTTAATTTTCGCATCAAACAATCCATGTTTTAAATCAGGAAATAGAAATAGAAGCTCATTCTTGTCCATTATGCCAAACTAGTGAAATAAAAACATGCATGATATTAAGTAAAGTAAAACAAGTAACTAATTTTTTTGTGTTTTTGAATATAGCAAACAAGATAGCAAGTAAAGTAAAACTAGCAACTAATTTTTTTGTATTTTGATTTAGTGCAGCAAACAAAGTAGTAAATAAAACTAAGCAAGACAAAAACAAAGTAAAGAGATTGGGATGTGGAGACTCCCCTTGCAGCGTGTCTTGATCTCCCCGGCAACGGCGCCAGAAAATATGCTTGATGGCGTGTAACTCACACGTTCGTTGGGAACCCCAAGAGGACGGTATGATGCGCACAGCAGCAAGTTTTCCCTCAGAAAGAAACCAAGGTTTATCGAACCAGGAGGAGCCAAGAAGCACGTTGAAGGTTGATGGCGGCGGGATGTAGTGCGGCGCAACACCAGGGATTCCGGCGCCAACGTGGAACCTGCACAACACAACCAAAGTACTTTGCCCCAACGAAACAGTGAGGTTGTCAATCTCACCGGCTTGCTGTAACAAAGGATTAACCGTATTGTGTGGAAGATGATTGTTTGCGTAAAACACAGAGAACAAGTATTGCAAAGAGATTGTATTTCAAGAAAGAGAATTGGACCGGGGTCCACAGTTCACTAGAGGTGTCTCTCCCATAAGACAAACAGCATGTTGGGTGAACAAATTACAGTTGGGCAATTGACAAATAAAGAGAGCATGACCATGCACATACATATCATGATGAGTATAGTGAGATTTAATTGGGCATTACGACAAAGTACATAGACCGCCATCCAACTGCATCTATGCCTAAAAAGTCCACCTTCAGGTTATCATCCGAACCCCCTCCAGTATTAAGTTGCAAAGCAACAGACAATTGCATTAAGTATGGTGCGTAATGTAATCAACAACTACATCCTTAGACATAGCATCAATGTTTTATCCCTAGTGGCAACAGCACAACACAACCTTAGAACTTTCTCACTTGTCCTGTGTCAATGCAGGCATGAACCCACTATCGAGCATAAGTACTCCCTCTTGGAGTTACAAGCATCTACTTGGCCAGAGCATCTACTAGTAACGGAAAGCATGCAAGATCATAAATAACACGTAGATATAACTTTGATAATCAACATAACAAGTATTCTCTATTCATCGGATCCCAACAAACGCAACATATAGAATTACAGATAGATGATCTTGATCATGTTAGGCAGCTCACAAGATCCGACAATGATAGCACAATGGGGAGAAGACAACCATCTAGCTACTGCTATGGACCCATAGTCCAGGGGTAGACTACTCACACATCACACCGGAGGCGACCATGGCGGAGTAGAGTCCTCCGGGAGATGATTCCCCTCTCCGGCAGGGTGCCGGAGGCGATCTCCCGGATCCCCCGAGATGGGATCGGCGTTGGCGGCGTCTCTGGAAGGTTTTCCGTATCGTGGCTCTCGGTACTGGGGGTTTCGTCACGGAGGCTATTTGTAGGCGGAAGGGAAGGTCAAGAGGCGGCACGGGGGCCCCACACCATAGGGCCGCGCGGCCAAGGGGGGGGCCGCGCCGCCCTAGGGTGTGGCCCCCTCGTGGCCCCTCTTCGTCTCTCCTTCGGACTTCTGGAAGCTTCATGGAAAAATAGGCCCCTGGGCTTTGATTTCGTCCAATTCCGAGAATATTTCCTTACTAGGATTTCTGAAACCAAAAACAGCAGAAACAAAGAATCGGCACTTCGGCATCTTGTTAATAGGTTAGTTCCAGAAAATGCACGAATATGACATAAAGTGTGCATAAAACATGTAGATAACATCAATAATGTGGCATGGAACATAAGAAATTATCGATACGTCGGAGACGTATCAGATATCCCAAAAAATCTCCCCTCCGACTCATGAAGGGGGCATCGCCATGCCCGCTATCTTGCAACCATGGGCGGACCTACCCTCCCTATTGCCCGGGCGGCTGCCCAGGTGACATAGGCATCCCCAATGGGCCTGCCAGAGAAGGTACCCGGGGTTTATTGAAGGCCCACGACCCGAAGATTTATGAAGCCCGGAAGCCTAGTTAAGAAATAGTTTGGAAACATAGAGTTGTAATAGGAATAATGACTTGTAAATCTATGGGTGGAATTCAGAGAGTCCCCCGGAATTTGTGACCGTGTGTAATACGAAACCCTCGGCTCCGCCTCCTATATAAGGGGGAGTCGAGGGACGAAGAAAAGATCGCTTGATTGTCAACATAACCCTAGTTTTTCTAGTAGTCGAGTACCTTTCCGGCTGAAACCCTCGAGATCTACTTGCCCTCTACTTCCGCTAAAACCCTAGTCTACAATCTGTAGGCATTGACAAGTTGATACCTTGTCAATTGGCGCCGTCTGTGGGAACTAGAGGCGACAAGGAGCTGATCTCGATGGCACGCTCAACATCGTCGACATCTTCGGTGGCAAGCAACGCGATGGACGGAGGTAAACGGATCGAAACTGATCTAGTCGATTTTATTCCTCACCCGCCCTCCCGTGTGGATGCATATGCGTATCTGGAGGAGCCCATGGAGATGGCGTTCGGAAGTTTCCACTTCCGCGTCGGGAAGGAAGGATCTCACCGTCTCGTGATACCGAATTCTTCGGGATCGTTCGCGGTTGATTCTGACTTCTCGGAATCGGCGTCATCGTTCGAGTCAAGCGAAGAGGACATCTCGCCGTCAATCTTCACCAAGCCCGCATCAAGCGGAAAATTCGTCAAGATCTTCAGCACCATGTCCTTCGGGTCGCCTGCGGACTCCAATATAAGCAGTGACTCAGATCGTGTCGATAGTTTTATCGACAAATCTACCCTTATTCGGGAGGTCCTCGCCGATCGTTACGACGGTATCACCAACCCAGAAGAAAACAAATCAAGGCCAACATATCATCAAGTATACGTGATTGGCGAGTCCAGCCATCCGGAGAACGAAACATCAGAGGCTTTCGATGATTTGGGAAATCGATACGTCGATCCCGCTGATCTTACGCGAGGTTTAGGGACCAAATATTTCGGGACTACACCACGCCAGAAGTTGCAGCTACCACAAGCAGCTTGGGATAGAGCGACAACAGCCTTGAATGGTACCAACCCGTTGACTACGGCCGCGACGGTGGAAGAGTTGCAGGTGTGCCAATATAGGCTCGCGCGTGCTGGTCGAGAACTGGAGAAACAAAGGGCGATACTGGAGCAAAGAAAGGCAGCAGCTTCCGCGTCGAGTAGGCGTAGAGCTAAGCTGAGTCGACAATCAGGAACTTCCGGAGATAGTCACAGAGAAGCTCGCAACAGGGCAAGATCTCGGCTGCACAACATACCTGAAGGCGAGAGGGAGCATCTGGTCCAAAACCTCGACATGTCCTTTATGTTGATAGACACAAGAGGAAACATCATCCCCAAAACACCGGAAGCCGGATATATGGCGACTCAGGCTTACATACTGGCATCCAGGCCACCTCCCGAAGATCCAAGGGAAGCGTTGTATAACATGGCTATGGCAGGAGTCGGAGTCATGGGGACAGCGTTCGCAAGCACAAGCACACCTCCTGAAGGCGTGGCAAGACAAAATAGTCCACGACCCACAGTAGTGGTTCAGGACCCTCCGAGAACGTCGGCAAGAGATACAGCCACACAGGCGCGGGTCGACAGGGCGCGACAAGAAAGGAGAGAACGTCGGCACTCACCAGAGGTCGATGATGAGGATATGTGTGGTCTCCCCTGTTTTACTCGAAGAGTTCATAAAACACGGGTCCCGTCTGGGTTTAAATTACCCGACAACTACAAGAAGTTCGACGGATTGCAAGATCCTGAAGACTGGTTGGTGGATTACCTGGAGAAAGTCAAGCTTACGGGTGGAACCAAAGCAACTGCCATGCAGAGCATCCAGGTACACTTGAGTGGAGTAGCGCGATCGTGGATAAAAAAGTTACCACCTGGATCTATCGACAGTTGGGAAACCTTCGAGGACATGTTCGTAAAGATTTTTTTATCTACATGCAAGAAACATGCGTCAATAGAGCAACTAAGAGCTTGCCGACAGAAATATGACGAGTCGATGAGGACGTATATCCAGCGGTGGAACATTATCAAAAACTCGGCAGAGAATATATCTGATGAAAGAGCGATAGATGCGTTTGTCGATGGGATCAGGAGGAAGGATTTAGTCGAGGACTTGGGAAGAACTAATCCAAAAACAATATCGGCATTCATGGAGATAGCGAATCGTTGGGCGGATGGAGAAGATGCTGTTCACAACAAGCGGCATAGGTCGCCTAAGGATGACCGTAACCGAAATATTCAAAATAGACGATGTTTTTCTCGACAGTTCCCAGATTATGACGGTCCCGGCCAAGTATCGGCCGGCTTCCGGGGGAATATTGAAGGAAACAGTCGAGATGACTCTCAAAAGAGAGGTGAGCACTGTAGCAATTATAGGGATGGCCCTCGTCCCAACAGGCAAAATAATGGTCCAAGGTTCCAAAGGCCGTATATATCTCCCGAAGATATGTTGAACGGACCGTGCCAAATGCACTTGTACCTCGACAATAACAGGAAGAGACAGTTGGGACATTTACAAAAGGACTGTCGTACTTTCCAAGTACTGAATAGGTACGCAGGGCATGTCAATACACAGGCAGCAAATAGAAACCCCCAGGGGCCAAGGAGTGAGATTCATCTCCCACCTCCTCCCGCAATCACGGACGAAAATCGACACCAGTTGCAAATAGCGGAAGCTCCAATGAATGGTCCCTATATCAACACCAATGGGGAGGTCTCGATGATTCAGAAGGGCAGGCCATCCAATAGAGCTCAAAAAGTAATTTCGCGGCAAGTCTTTATGGCAGAGAAGATGCCTCCACCAACAATTGAGTACCTGAATTGGTCGGGGCAGGACATCGGCTTCACCATAGCGGACCACCCGCAGCAAGTACCTCGACCAGGACAATCGGCTTTGATCCTGCCGGCGGTTATTGCAGGATTCGACATTTCACGAGTATTCATAGATGGAGGCAGCAGCTTGAACCTCATATATGCAGATACTTTGAGGAAGATGAATATATCCTTGGCGAATCTGACACCAACCGACACGCGTTTTCATGATATTACACCAGACAAGCCAAGTTATCCATTGGGAAAGATCAGTCTCGACGTTCAGTTTGTAACCCCGGAGAATTACAGGAGAGAGAAGCTGGAATTTGAAGTCGTAGATTTCCCGTCACAGTATCATGCTTTGCTAGGGCGACCGGCGTATGCCAGGTTTATCGTGGTACCACACTACACATACTTGTTGTGGAGGCTCCCTGGACCTAAGGGTCCGATGATAGTAAAAGGAAGCTTCGCATTAGCGGATAAGTGCGACAAGAATTTTCATCGGCTAGCAGAAACTTTCGGGATGCAAGCAGAATATCTGGCGTCAAAGCTGACAACTGACTACGACGTGTTACCAGATGGAGGGAGGCCGCTCAAGGAACCAACCTTTGATACCACGAAGAACTCGAAGGAAGTGCAGATACACCCGACAGATCCCAAGAAAACGACAGCTATCGCCACAAACATGGACTTCGCATAGGAAAGCGCGCTCGTCGAGTTCCTCCGTGAGCGCTGGGAAATCTTCGCATGGTGTCCAGCTGACATGCCAGGAGTACCCAGGGAACTTGCCGAGCACCCCCTTAACTTGGATCCATTGGCCAGGCCAATTAGACAACCTTTGCGGTGTTTTTCGGAACCAAACCGCAAAGTAATGCTGTCAGAAATTAATCGACTCAGAGAAGCTGGATTCATCAAAGAGTTACATACAGAAGCTACGTGGGTAGCTAACCCAGTGCTGGTCCCGAAGAAAAACACGAAGGTCCTTCGCATGTGCGTCGACTTCACGTGTCTCAATAAACATTGTCCAAAGGATCACTTTCCCTCCCGAGGATCGATCAAATTATCGACTCCACGGCAGGCTGTGAACGTCTTTCCTTCCTGGATGCTTATTCTGGTTATAACCAGATCCGACTAAAAGAAGAAGATGAAGTCAAAACAGCTTTCATAACACCCCATGGCGTGTTCTGCTATAGAACAATGTCTTTCGGGTTAAAAAACGCGGGAGCAACATATCAGCGAATGATGCAAAAGTGTCTCGCCACGCAGATTGGCAAGAACGTTCAAGTATACATCGACGATGTCATCATTACAACAAAGCAGGGCTCAACCTTGGTTGAGGACCTCAAGGAGACTTTCGACAATCTTGATAAGTTTTGCCTCAAGCTGAACCCGACGAAGTGCTCTTTCGGCGTCCCTGCAGGCGAACTTCTCGGGTTTCTGGTGTCAGCAAGGGGAATCGAGGCTAACCCAGAGAAAATCCAAGCTATAGTAACAATGCGGAAGCCAACCAAGCTAAAGGAAATACAGCAGTTAACTGGGCGAGTCGCGGCTTTGAGCAGATTCGTCGCCAGACTAGGAGAAAAGGCGTTGCTATTTTACGCCCTGATTAAGCAAGGAGAGAAGTTCGAGTGGAACGAAAAAGCAGACAGAGCCTTTGAGAACCTCAAGCGCACAATCTCAACACCCCCAATATTGGTAGCGCCTAAGGAAAAGGAACCCCTCTTGTTATATATTGCAGCCACACCTCAGGTGGTCAGTACGGTACTTGTGGTCGAAAGAGAAGAAGAAGGGAAACTTCATGGAGTTCAGAGGCCAGTATATTTCATCAGTGAAGTTTTATCGCCTTCAAAACAGCGGTACCCGCATTATATGAAATTGGCATATGGGGTATTCACAACTGCAAGAAAGTTGCGACACTATTTTTCGGCGCATCCGATAATACTGGTCAATGAGGCACCTTTATCAAATATATTAAACAATCCAGAGGCTACGGGTCGTGTCTCCCTCTGGGGAATAGAACTTTCCCCTCGGGACATCACGTATGAAAAAAGAAAAGCAATAAAGTCGCAGATCTTACCAGACTTTGTCGCAGAATGGATGGAGCTGCAAAATACGGGACCTCCAGACTTGTCGAGAACATGGACCATGAACTTCAACGGGTCCAAAAGGCTAGAAGGAGCTGGAGCAGGCGTGATATTAGTATCACCTCAGGGAGATAAGTTGAAGTATGTATTACGGATGACGTTTCCTAACGCATCTAACAACGAGGCGGAGTACGAGGCACTCATACACGGGATGAAGATGGCGAAAGCTTGCGGCGCAACCCGGCTAAAGATATTTGGCGATTCTCAACTAGTGGCTCAACAGGTGATGAACCAGTGTGACGCAGTCAACGACAGCATGATAGCATACAAGGAGGTATACAACGAACTCGAGAAACTTTTTGATGGGTGCGAAGTGAATCATATTAGCAGACTCAGCAACGACGAAGCCGACGTTTTGGCGAACATCGGGTCGCAATGTTTGGCAATACCACCCGGCGTATTCTGGGAGGAGATAAGTGAAAGATCAACCAAGGCGAAGAAGCAGCCAATGAAAAAAGAGAAGCTCGAAAAAGCCTTAGGGGCTCCACCAGCAATAGAAGTAAGTACATCGGGAGATGAAGAAAAGTCACATGAGGTGATGGTGGTGCAGGTCCCTTGGATGCAGGTATATGTTGCATATATTTCAAGGAAAGAAATACCCGAGGATCCAGTAGAAGCAAGGCGAGTTATTCGACGGTCCAAGGCTTTCACTGTGGTGAAGGGCGAGCTTTATAAGCGAAGTATATCGGGCGTCTTGCAGCGATGTGTCACGCCCGAAGAAGGTCGAGTACTCTTAAAAGATGTGCATGAAGGAGTGTGCGGACACCACACAAGCAGTCAAGCTATTGCAGCCAAAGTTTTCAGAGCAGGGTTTTACTGGCTAACAGCAATCGAAGATGCAAAGGACATAGTACGTACCTGCGACGCATGCCAAAGGTTTGCCGCGAAACCTCATTCTCCGGCAGCAGAGTTGATGCCAATACTGTTGTCGTGGCCTTTCGCTCAATGGGGTCTCGATATGGTGGGCAAATTGCATAAGGCGTGGCCAGGAGGATACGAGTATATGCTGGTAGCTGTCGACAAGTTTACTAAGTGGGTTGAGGCAAAGCCAATAAACTCGCCAGACGCAGCATCGGCGGTCAAATTTATTAAAAGTATCGTTTTTCGGTTTGGAGTTCCTCATAGCATCGTCACAGACAATGGCAGCAATTTCACCTCCAAGGAATTCAAAGCATATTGCGCAGAAGTAGGCATCAAGTTACATTTTGCGTCGGTGGCGCACCCGCAAACCAATGGACAAATCGAAAAAGCAAACGGCATCATCTGTAGCGGTATCAAGAAACGCCTGTTAGCACCATTGGAGAAAGCTCGACACACTTGGCCAGAGGAGTTGCCTAGCGTGTTATGGAGCATACGGACGACGCCCAATACAGCGACACAAGAAACTCCGTTTTTTCTGGTTCACGGAGCCGAGGCAGTGCTACCAATAGAGATAGAACACAACTCCCCGAGAGTGGCGGTATTTAATGAAGAAACTTCGAGAAAGGCACTGGAAGATGATGTGGACGCACTCGATGAAGCTAGAGATGAGGTGCTGTCAAGAGTTACCAAATATCAGCAAGACCTGAAAAACTATCATAGTCGACGTTTGCGCCCAAGATCTTTTCAAGTTGGCGACCTCGTTCTTAGGCTTACTCAGGACAGCCACGAAAAATTCAAGTCACCATGGGTAGGACCATACATCGTTACAGAGGTGATCGCAGGAGGAGCGTACAGAATAAAGAACAAGAAGACAGGGGTCGCAGAGCCAAATCCATGGAACGTGGCGCAACTTCGGCGCTTTTACGCATAGAAATCAAAATATAGATGCATGTAAACATACAATGTACTGAAACGCTCGCGAGTTTTCAGACGCACTCTTTTCCTTTCAGGGTACCGAGTGGGGCTGGAAGGTTTTTAATGAGGCGGGCTCGCGATGCTGCAATATAGTAAAAATATTGGTGATATACATCTTTTTCTTTGACATGCTCAGGGGCTTGCAACCCGCGAGTTACACAATATATACTCGGTCTTTACAATATAGACAATCAATTTGCCTTGGTCTAAAAACCTCGCAAATAACATAACTATACTCGGGGGCTAAAGGAAAAAATACATAGCTCTCGTAACTTACAATATATTTCTCGCAACATACAAGATATCTATGTATTTCAGGGAAAATTTGACAGAAGGGAAAGAACCTCAATCATCCCCTAAAAGGTCATCTATGTTTACCCTCTCTTCTCCCGCAGAAGCACCCAGGGAATCAGCATAATGGCTGTCCGTGAAGTATGCAGCATCCATCCGAAGAAGATCGTCAATCATCCTTTCGGCTATGGGTGTCACCACTTCATTGATCTTGTCGACGTTCCTCTTTCGCTTCTTTAAGCGTTCGTGGCAAAGATCAACAACGTTGGACATATCAAGTTTCGGGTAGCAGATCTGGAGCATGATCATAGCAAACCTAGCACCAGCCATCAATTGAGCGTTCACAAATCCATGAACTCGCTGAACACTTTTAAACTTGTTCATCAGTTCGGGCAGAGTCTTGGGTTGCAGATTCCGAGGAAACATGGCGTTGTAAACCATGGCGAGAGTCTTTGTGCAGAAGTTGAGATATTCCCGAACCTGGGAAGCACGATCTTGAAATCGTACAATCTGTCGGGTTCGGTCCGGAGAAGACCAAAAGCTAGAGTTGTTCTGCTGAGCAAGACGAACGAGAATCTCGGTCCTCGCATCAACACGCTGGTCTTCGGCAGCAGCATCCAAGAAAGAACCTAACCGTATCAAAAAATATGAGAATCGAAAAACTCGTATGCAAAGTAAGTAAAAGAACGCATGGGGTGAGACTTACCCGCCATATCCAGACTTGCGTCAGTCAGCAGGTCAAGCATATAATTTTCTCGAGACGTAGCCTGCAAAGCCTCGGCAACGGCAGCATCTTTTAACTTTGAGGCCTCTTGAGCCTGCTGAAGAGCCATTTTTCTCGCTCGGAAGATTTGCGCGATTGTTCCATGAAAATAAGGGATTGTTTCTTCGTGGCCTGGAGTTGTTGTCGAAGTTCAGCTATTTCTAGTTGATTTAGGTTCACAGATGAGGAGTCATCCAGCAAAACTTCGTCAGTTATACGTTTGGAGTAAGAAGTTGCAGGAGAAGCAGAGGGTGGTACAGCAGCCTTAGAATAGTTGTCAAATATCAACTGAAAGAGAGAAAAGGTCGACATCAATAACCAAACAGAGGATTACTCCTTTCCATTGATAAGGGGGGATATTTACAAGTGAGTTCATTACAAAAGGTCAAGTCTTAGTGAGTCAATGACACTAGTCGCATATCGTAAGGATATCGACATCTATCAAAAGAAAGACAGATGAGTAAGTTGGTCTACTTGACCTCCGGCCTGGCGGAACTGGAAGGAGTAGCTGGCTTGTATCCGAGGAAGGACAGAATCTTCTTCGAGTGCGGTTTGGCGGCCTTGATTAGAGACTGCCATTTCTCCTTGTTCATCCTCTTCGTCTCGCCAGTCTTCGCCCAGTCGACGCTCTGCTGGGCCTCGGCAACCAAAGCTATGGTGCCTTCCACGCCGATCTTTAAGTTCTCTTGCCGGAAGGCAAGTCCAAGATCTTCCTCAGGGATAAACTGCTTGGCGAGATCGGCAAAGGCTTCTGGTTGTTTTTTCTTCGGGAAGAAGTAGGGGAAGAGGCGCGTAAACGCGGTCCGCGCATCAGCAATGCTGCGGCGCGCCAGATCCCCGTGAATTTCAAGGAGGGAAAGGGCGTCGACGAGACGGTCCCCTTCAGGCTCCTGCAGTTCGAAGTCTTGACCCATTTTTCCTGCTGAAACAAAGTGCGGGTTATCAACAAATATAAGGACACATCTTGGAAGGGACTCGAGAAAAGTGCTTAGTAAACTTACTGGCAAAGCGCCAATTTTGCGACTCAAGGCAGCCGATGATAGCTTCTTCACGTGCTATCTGTTGGGTTGTCCTATCGCTTAAGGCATTTTCAGCTTGGTGCAGCCTCTTCCGAAGATCCCCAACAGAGGCAGCGTCTTCTTCGGCCTTCTTGCGAGCCTTTTCGCTTTGCTCAAGATTGGCGGCAAGATCATCGGCGCGTTTGTTGGCTTTGGCGAGAGCCTCTACCGGACGGAAACAACGCAAGAAAGACAAGTCAAAAATAGCAATATAATCTACGTGATAACGAGTAAAAACATCACAATCGTATAAAGGCTTACCTTTCAAGTCTTCGACAGTGTCACGGTACCTAATAAATTGAGTACCAAGACTGATGAAGTGCTTCATCAGAGGCTGTAGAAAAAGAGGTGATAGAAAGGTTGAGAGGAAAATTCGACTAAAGACACACAAAAAAGAAAGAGGTGATAGAAAGGGTACTTACATCATCCAAGGAAGGAGTCGACGAACTCCCGGCCAAGACGCCTTGCTCTTCGCCAAGTTCAATCCTCACTCTCTTCGGCTCGGGGGCTCGGGGGCTGGCGACAGGAGTCGACATTTCTAAGTCCTGACGAGGGGGCGAGGCTTCCTCCGTCGCACGGCGAGTTTCCGAAAGAACTAAAATTTGCGACGTGCTCGTCGGAGCAGTTACATTGGCAGCGGGTTCTTCCTCTTCTTCGCCACTGTCCACGAAAGAGAGTATGAGAATATTCTAACAATATATAAAAAAAAAGAAGGCAAGATAACTTACGAGCTAATGAGGGCATCAGCGTAAGGGTCGAAGGCACCCTCCTCCTCCGGGGAAGCTTCCTCGGCAGGTGACCCGCTAAGCTTGGAGGTGCCGGAGTCTTCGACATCACCCCTTTTTCTCTTGCTCCGGGGGGAAACAGCGGAAGGAAGAGAATGTGCTGACTCGGAAGCCTCCGATTCAGTCTCTCTTTCAGAGGAACCCGCGGATTTGTGAGATCCAGCGATTTCACTCTCAGGGCGAGAAGTACCCTGTGCATCATCGGCAACGATGGCTCGATCTTCGACCTCCCCACCTTCAGGAAGGGGAGGCAGGGAAGGCAAAACTTGGCGTTTCTGAAGAAAATAATCAACAGAAAAAGCTCGGCAAAATAGTAGTCGAAGCAATAAAAACTCGGGAGGACAATTTATGCAAAATAATAGTCGGAGCAATAAAAACTCGGGAGGACAAGTCATTTACCTTAGGAAGGGGATTGGCGCTGTTGAAAGGCTCTACTCGGCAAGAAGATGGAACTGAGTCTTTCTTGCTTAACGATGAAACACGACGGACGAGCTTCTCCAAGTCCTTCACAGAAAGATCTTCGGATATGCGGTCGACGTCTTTATCGCCAGCATACAGCCACAAAGGGTTTTTGCGAGCCTGCAGAGGCTGCACCCTAATCCTAAGGAAATGCGCAGTAATTTGGATACCCGACAATTCTTTGCCTCGGGTATTCTGCAGCTCATGGATTCGTTTCATCAGCGCCTCTGTCGCTGTTTTCTCTTCTTCGGTGGCCTTTGCATCCCAGGATCGGTGGCGAAGGATTTTTGCGCTACCGTCGAAGGGGGCGATGTTGTATTCCAGCGAGTCGGGGCACTCCTCGCGGACATATAGCCACCTCCTGCGCCACCCTTGGACGGAGTCAGGAAATTTGACGTCGAAATACTTGACGTCAGGGCGGACACAGATAACAACACCACCTATGTTGTAGGCGATATTGTGGGAGCCGTTGCGGCGAAGGTAGAAAATGCGTTTCCACAGGGCCCAATTAGGTTGGATCCCGAGAAAGCACTCGTAGAGGGTGATAAAGATAGAAATATGAAGGATGGAATTGGGAGTCAGCTGGTGCAGCTGCAGCCCGTAAACAAAGAGCAATCCACGAAGGAATTCGTGGATTGGAGAAGAAAGACCGCGGATGAGGTGGTCGACGAAACTAACCCGGTATTGGATAGGAGGCGATGGAAAGCTCTCCTCGCTGGGGAAGATCAGTGTGTCCTTCTTCTTCGTCAGGCCCAGCTTCTTCATCAAGTTGATGTCTTGGTTGGAGATCTTGGACCTCTCCCACTCCGCAGCTACCAGATCTTGCGACGCCATGCTAGCTTCGGGGGAGGTGTGCTTGGTGAGCTTCGACCGCGGTGGCATCTACAATGGCGTAGGCGAGAGTGGGAGTGTGGTTGAGCTCAGGAGATTTTGTTTGCAGTGGAGGATTTTTGGAGAGAGAGCAGAGATGCGGCGCAGCGAAGGGGAGAACGGAGGAGGAAGACGACCCTTTATAGAGGGCTTGCGAATCGACGCACCATTGGATACAATAGTAATGGGTTAGATGTTCTACACATGGCTCACAAGGGTAAAAACGTATTTTTACTGAGATGGAACTGAACAGGCGCTACAGCGCGCGTGCCAGAAATAGTGGAGGACGTGTGCCCCCACTTGCGTAACGTGTCAAAGTGCCGCAGATTTTGGGTCCACCAGTCAGTGATAGGACAGAACTCGTGTTTTCCCGATACAGGGATCGTGGCTATCGTCAGCACTGATGTCACTTTGACAAAGGAAAATCTCGACGACGGTGGTATGAAAATTGGTGACAAACTAGAGTGATGATAATTTCGAGAGCCTTTGATCAAATACAAGTTTTTGATCAAATGCTCGGGGGCTACTTTGGAAAAAGGAAACCTCGAGTTTGGCAAAAAAGAAAAGGCGAGAGCCTATGATCAAATGCAAGCATTTGTCCATAGGCTCGGGGGCTACTCCCATCGGGAGCGCTGGTCGCGCACCCGATAAATATGAAAGATTTCGAAAGGTTGTCAATATAGCGACAAAGAAGATGTTAAAACGGTGAGCCTACAACCAAGCACAAGCACTTGGTTGTAGCCTCGGGGGCTACTCCCATCGGGAACGCTGTTCGCGTGCCCGATGAAATTATAAAAGACATGGTGAGCATATTTCGAGTTATACAAATAACTTCATATACTCCCATCGGGAGGACAGGATAAAAAATATATACAAGTCATCTGGTGACTCGAATAAATGTGCTATTCCAACAGCCGAAAAAGCACTCGACAATATATTATCAGAATGCCTCAGTCGCAAATTAATCTCTGAATGCCGCAATACTTTGCGAAGGTAAGTCCCCGGGACCCGTCCTGTGCGGCGTGGCACCGCCTCTGACGGCGCTTAGCTACTTTTTTCCGTGTCAACAGATGCGAAGAAAAATCCTAACGGACGCGTTAGGTACTCGATAAAACTATGACTGGAATTCGACATTTGGTAAGACCTTAAGCGCCGCATGTCGAATTACACCAGTATCCCGAGATCATGTCCAGGGACGTGATCTTGAAGTAGGTGTTGGTGGATTGCCACAAGAGCAGTTAACTAGTACCTGATCCGTCAGATGAACTAGCCTCAATTACCATTATCCCTGCACAATATATGATTGGATGTTTAAAAATATATGATCAACTCGAAGAAGTTATATAGAAATTATAAAGTTGGAGATTTTCCCTGATTCTTCGATTCAAGCAAAATCTCGGGGGCTACTGACATAGGCATCCCCAATGGGCCTGCCAGAGAAGGTACCCGGGGTTTATTGAAGGCCCACGACCCGAAGATTTATGAAGCCCGGAAGCCTAGTTAAGAAATAGTTTGGAAACATAGAGTTGTAATAGGAATAATGACTTGTAAATCTACGGGTGGAATTCAGAGAGTCCCTCGGAATTTGTGACCGTGTGTAATACGAAACCCTCGGCTCCGCCTCCTATATAAGGGGGAGTCGAGGGACGAAGAAAAGATCGCTTGATTGTCAACATAACCCTAGTTTTTCTAGTAGTCGAGTACCTTTCCGGCTGAAACCCTTGAGATCTACTTGCCCTCTACTTCCGCTAAAACCCTAGTCTACAATCTGTAGGCATTGACAAGTTGATACCTTGTCACCAGGGTTCCGGCCGGCCGGCAAGCTGTATTTTATACGTATTTGATATTATTTGACATTATTTGACACTATTTAACACTGTTTGCCCAGGCTTCAAAATAGTCTTGGGTCCGCTTATGCTTGCAACATACGTATAGCTTCTCACTTGGCAATATCTTGGTCATCTCCGAACCATTCTTGTCAGTATGGATCTTCTAAAGTTGTAGCAACTTGGAATTCACAACATCTCGAATCCAATGATACCTCACATCAATGTGCTTGGTTCGAGAGTGAAAACTTGAATTCTTGGCAAGATGAATAACACATTGACTATCATAAAACAGATTGTATTTCTCTTGCTCCATGCCTAGCTCCGAACGATGGTTGACCAATGGACTTTTATATTTGTTTTTATTAGGTTTGGTCATAGTAACATGGAAAACCAAGGTTGAGCCCAATATCTCATAAGATTCCCTCGGGTTGACCCTACGTGGGAGTTTTCAGCTATAAGTCGAGAACCTTCCTAAGTGACATCGCATGTCTGTGAAGAGGGTCACACTAGGGAGCTGGGTTTTGGCTGTTTCAACATTACACCACACTTTTATACATATCTTTGGGCCACATGTAACTTTTGGAGGGATTCTAACCCTCGGAGCGCGGTTTCGGAAGAAACCCTAGACCGTGGGCCCGCCGGTATACCCCTTTGACCGGCTTCCAACGGCAGTTGACCAATGGACTTTTCTATTTGTTTTGTTTGGTTAGGTCATAAGAGCATGGAAAACCAAATGTGGGCTAAAGATTTCAAAGGATTCCCTCCGGTGGATCCGTAGTGGGAGTTTCGCGGTCTATCATTTTATGTGAGACCAAACGTGAGCATAAGAAATAAAAATACCTTTATATTGTGTCATTTATGTGATATATTACTAGGAAATAAAAGTATCATGCAACAAAAGAAAATGAAAAGAAAACATAACTAAAACATATGAAATAAAAGCATAACGCGGGAAACAAAAAAAAGGAGTATGCCGACGGCTGCCGTCAGCATAGGACATATGCCAACGGCATCCGTTAGGGCCGCCAGCATACACCTAACCCCGTCAAGCGCCTGTCAGCTGATGAGTTGGCAGCGCCACGTGGCTGCCATCTTTGCCGATGGCCTTGTGTATGCCGACAGGCGCCCTCGGCACTAAGCCCTATTTGCCGACGGCCTGTGTATGCCGAGCGCAGTCCTGGGATGGCCATCGGCATAGTGACCTATATGCCGATGGTCTTTCGTTCGCCGTAGACTTTCAGACCTGTATGCCGACGGCTTGACGGTCCCGATAAAAAGCCGTCAGCATACAGGATGGCCGTCGGCAACATGAAGTTTTCCTGTAGTGAGGGGTACCACCACGCACATCTACAAGATTTTTACCTTTGGACGAGCTTCCGTTTAGGTTGCACAAACCAAGAAGGGAAGACATATAATTATGTAGGAAAATAGCTGATGCCTCCACACTAGCTTTTCCATCTCCAAATATCATATCGTTCCGCAGGTGCCAGGCCCTCAATTTTTTTTTACACCGCGTACCTGCACCCACCTGATCAAGAATGTGTAGAAGCCAGTTGGGTCCAGAATTCGCAAATATATCCTCCTTAGGGAGAAGCCATATCTCACGAAGCTGATGCCGAAGAGCCCGTGCTTTTGTACAGTTAACTAGATCATCAATGCGCGTGTTGCCGCGCCCATCCATTTTAAAAATAATTTAACCATGTATTTTTTTGAAAAAGAAATACCTGAAAAAGGCTGGACAGTACAACTTAGGATATCTCGACAAACTCGTGAAATTTCTGCCCTGCTTGACGTGTTATATAGATCTGGCAAAAACAACTATATTTTATTCCAAATGCTAAATAATTTCAATGTACAACTACCACGTTAAATGGAACACACTTATCCTTGATTTTGTACATAACACCACTAATCAAAATTGAGGGTACCACGTTATTCCCTAAAATGGGTGCACCTTTGTCACATTACTTATTTCACCATCTCGGCTTTGTGCATGCCCACTTACGACTTCGGGTCGTCTCAAAGCGATTTTGTTGTTCAGTGAGAAAGCAGTACCTTCCAAGGTCAAATTTGAGGTCCTTCAGCTGCTTGTACGCAAGCCTAGATTGTTAACGTCCCATAGAGTGCTTGGAGGTCCACTGCCTTCTCAGTTTTCTTGATGCCTTGTCAAGTTAGTTGCTTACTCCAAGGGCATTGTACGCCTACCTGCGAAGTAAAACTGTTTTAGAACAGGATATCAATTTCCAGAACATGATTGTACTGAACATATAAATAGGACGGATATCCCTGCAAAAAATAGTATGAATAGCAAAGATATATAGATATATGATAAATAGAAGATTATTTGCACAAGAAAATGTCAATTGTAGCAATACAGAATAAAATACACATTGGAGTTTCTATTATATTTCTTGAGGGGCAACCTGCAAGGTTGGTCAAAGGAGAAAGTTTTCTACATGACCATGATACCAAGTTACCAGCCACACGGTTTCCACAATAGCAGACACCTTGTAAGGTTGCAGTGCCAATACTGCATATCATTCGTAGGTAAGAGATAAGTTTTTTGCTGCAAGCTAGATTTCAGAAAATAAATGCAAATAACAATAAATAGTCTGAACAATGGGAAAGGATCACTTGTAACTGGATATGTTTTAACAATAGGGCTCTTTGTTAATTTCATGGCATCTTGTATTTAATTAGCTCGCCAAAATAGCAGTTTCCTAAGAAATAAGCTACTTTGTCCTTACTATACAAAATAAATTTCTTTTTTTTTCGATGGGCTAAAGGCAGGAGCTCTGCCGATTCATTAAAGCATGGGGGGAAACTTTACAATGCAGCAAAGCTACAGGAGAACAAAAAAGTGACATCAGGCCTAAACCTTGCTCTCCAAAAGGAAAAGTTTGTACTCCTCAAGAGCAAAACCAGCGACGACACTTGCACTTGCACTTTTAGACTCAAAGATACGGGCTTTTTCGTTCCTTCCACAGATTCCACACAAAATACATGGCAGCCGAAGCCTGGCAACACAGCTCCTTGGATCTGTTCAGGTTCCAAATTGCATCCCACCAGGCCGAGAGGGAGGTGGAGGAGGAAGTAGCAGTAGCCAACTGAGTAAACTCAGTTGAAGAGGCATGCCATACCTCTCTTGGAAAGGGGCAGAGAACAAAGATGTGTGCAGCTGTTTCTTTCTCTTGATCGCACAAAGGGCACATGTCATGGTTAGTTAAACCACGTCGTTGAAGCCTATCAGCAGTCCAGATCCGTCCCTGCAACATCAACCAACAATGGAACTTCACCTTCGGCTCCGCACGGATTTTCCAGACCTGTTCCAGGTTACTTCGGGGCAGTCTAGTTTTAAACTGAAACTCGTTTGCAAATGTCGCCGAATATTGGCCATCATTGGTGAGAGTCCAACTTATCATATCTTGAGTCTCTTTCAGAACAACCTCTTGGATGTGCTGCCAAAGTGAGAAGAATTGGTCCAACTGCTCGGAAGAGCACATCCGGTTGAGCCCCTTCATCCATCTATTGCAAGAGATAACGTCCCTCACAAGCAGATTTTTGCGTCATGCCAAAGGGAAGAGCAGCGGAGCAATAGCATGGGGAGCCTCGCCCTGAAGCCAGCGGTCAGACCAAAAGCGGCATCTCGCCCCGTTGCCGAGCTCGATTTTAGTACAGGCAGAGAAGAGCTGCTTGTCCATGGAATCACAGGGCACCTCGGTGCCATTCCAAGGTCTGTCGACATCGTTCCACTGGAACCGAAGCCATCTCAGATGCAAGGCCCTGCCAAAGGCCACCAAATTCTTGATACCGAGGCCACCGACAGATTTCTGACTGCAAATTGTCTGCCAATTGACCAAACACTTTCCACCACCGTTAGCCCCTTCCTCAATATCCCATAAGAAATTTCTGCGCAGCTTGTCGATCTTCTTAACAGCCCAGGGAGTAGCCGCAAAGACGGTTAGGAAATAAGTGGTGATCGAAGATACGACAGAATTAATCAAGGTCAACATGTCGGGCCTGGCCATGAGCCTCCCCATCCAGCCATTCGCCTTGGACTCAATCTTGTCAATGAGAGGTTGCACCCTTTTCCTCATATCATATATCAACTTGAAGGAAAGGATTTACCTCATATTAAAGGTTGGACCCTTTTCCTTAGTCAATGGATTAAATAATTTTCCACTGTAAGAGGCAAAAAAAATATGTATCTCTTGAGACAGAGAGACAGAGAGAGAGAAAATGAGCAAACTGCTCCATCCCCTTAAAATTGCTGGATAGTTGAAATCCTTCACTGCATTGTATTTTCTTATTTGATGGAAGATGCTAATTCATATTGCTAATTGATGAAAGTCAAAACGGTAACTTTTGTTCTCACTGGCAAAAGCTAAACACAATTACCTTGCATCAGAAGAGCTAATGATAAATTACTGAACCAAAAGTTCCATACACACTTCAGTAAACACATCATAACACACGAAAGCAGTCTATTGAAATGGGGATTGTGAAAGGCATTGGCTTGCTTGTATTATTGTCAATTACAACATTAGCTTATTTCACCTTCTGTGAAAGCATGTTTCTCTAGGACAGGTTTAGGAATTTCTTCACCACTTTCACTGCAGATCCCCTTTCCTAACTCCATCACAGTAAATTCTCTCATACAAAAATTGATTCATAAAAGTACTTGTATTTCTATAAGAACGTGTACTTCATCATGCGAAGTTAAACAAAAATCCTCAGTGTCAAATTTGGTTCCTGCATATTGAACTTATGATACGAAGTATAGGATATGAATAGAGCAAGATAGAGTGCTTCAGATAGCCTCGAAAAGCTAACACCGGTAGAGAGATGACTTACATCAATTGTCATAACCCTCTTAAATGCTTAGAATCAAACTGGGAACCCTCTCGTGTTATTGCTATCATTGCTCTATTAAGTAAACATAAGAGCATGTTAATGAGAAAATAACCTTTGCAAGATGTTGAAAGCTATAATCATTTTATTTTAGCAAAACTAATCGTTTAATCGGCTAACAAAACACATCCTTCAAGGCTGGTAATAGGCTCTTGAGTAAAACATGAACTATGCTCACCGACAGTTAGCAAAGCTACTGGACCAAACGAAATACATCCTACAATGCTACACAATACGTTTTTTTTTTTTGCTGTTAAAGGTTCTACCTCAATTGATGCAACCTGCTCAGCCTTGATAACATCCTCCTTGAGTCCCTCAATCATGTCTAGTGTCACATAAATACAAACAATTAAACAGTGGACTATTCATATTCTGTATTTTTCGTGCAAAACATGAGAGAAATTGTCAATCCTTTTGAAGAAATTTTACCTTATCATGCAGGGGACGGAAAAATTGTTCAATCAAGACGCAACCAGATTTGATCCAGCTAGGGAATATGGAGATTTCCTCGTAAGCTTTAGCTACTTACGTCCTTCTTGTCAATCTTCGCCATGGAGGCTGATGCGTTCCTGGGAAGAGAAGGGAGCAGCCGCCCCCATCCCCAAGGGCAAGCTCCTCGACGCTCTCTTCACACATCATCTCCGCTCTCCGGTCATCCGAACCAGCTAGCACGCCTGAAACAACTGGAAAATAATACTCCGTACTCCTAATGGGTGCGCTGATGGCAGAAAAGGAGGAAGCGGACATGGGAGAGAGAAACCCGGCCAGGTAGGCAAATGGACAGGGACGGTTACCGCAGACTACCAAGCTTTTCTCGCCATTATTACGTCGCCGGCGCCGGTTTCAGGTCTCAGTCCCACCGAGTACAGAAGATAAAGAGAAGGGGAGGCGACGGGATCTCGAGGCCCACAGCCAGATATTTGGGCCGCTCACAACATATTGGCCCGGTTCACGAGAAAGTGTGCAGATTGATTCGAGGAGTAGCAGCCCTGTTAGGTTGCGCGGGCGGCGAGAACGAAGTGACGTGGTGAAGGAGGCCCAAGCGAAGGCGTGCAATGACGGATCGATCCTGTGCATTGGTAAGCCTGATCCGATGGCTCTCAAGTTTAAATCGCTGTGAAGAGGTCCTAGTAGCTCCATTTTACTGATACTTAATTAATGAGAGCATGAAATCCATCCTCATCCTCACACCCGCAGATACTACACATAGGGAGCGCATCCAAATTGCATTTGACTCTATCTTGCTGAACCCCGAAGCTATTAGTGGCCACCCATCAAGCAAAGACCTTAACTTTTTGAGGTACTTCTTGAGGTACACTGGAGTTCCAAATCAGATTCCAAATTTTCCTGTCACCGTCTGGTGCCCCACTGGATTGGACTTGATCCACTATAGGCTCGTCTTCTGTTGTGATGCCGGCCTATAAGCACTTCGAACAGAGAAGCAACCTAATTTTTCACCATGCCACGCCACAAAATCTTCATCTGAAAAAGAAGGGATACGGATTTGTAGCACAACCTCCGCATCATTAGGATAAAAAATATTCCGGATCAAGTGCTCATTCCTTTTCCTTGGTTCAGGAAGCATCAGATTAAAAATCCATTTCAGCCTTGTTCTATTTCTCTTCCCCATAATCTTTAGACCAGAGTCACTAGGGATCCAGTTATCCCTCCAAATGTTGACATTTCCCCCCGTATACACCCTCCAAATAACTCCCTTCTTCAACAACTCCAATCCATGTATAATTCCTGCCAACTAGACTGCGTATTCTAAGGATACGTTGTGTCTAAATAATGCCCATCCAGTAAATATTTAGCTTTCAACACTCTTGCACATAAGCTATTTGAGAACTGTATGAGCCGCCAAGACTGTTTTGCCAACAGAGTTTGATTAAACACAGTCTGAGATCCCGAAAACCAATACCGACTTGCCCTTCAGTCTCGTGGTTTTATCCCAGGATAGCCAATGGACTTTTCTCCGTTATTTATCATCTCCCCACCAAAAATTGCGGATCATATGCGACAAGTCATCACAAAGGCCAATAGAAAATTTAAACACACCCATGGCATTTATTGGGAGAGTCTGAAGAACAGATTTTACTAGGATTTCTTTAGCACCCAAGGACATATAGTTCTCAGTCCAGTCCGATAGCCACTTCAGAAAGTTATCCTTGATGCATTGGAATTTCCCGGCTTTCATGCGCCCCTCAAGAACGTGTAAGACCAAATACTTATCCTCAAAACATTGAGCTACAATTTGGAGAACCACCATAGTCATATCTTGGTTGTCAACACTGCACCTATTTCCAAACATGATGGAACATTTATATGGACTTAAAAGTTTGTCTTTACCCACTTCATATGTCTTCAAAACTTGTTTTATCGCTAGGTCCTGATCAAGATTTCTCGAAAGAAAAAAAGGCTGTCATCTGCAAAGAGAAGATGTGAAATTCCTGGGCTTCTTCGACAAATTTAAACTCTTGGATAGTCCCTCTATCAATAGCATCATGCAAGACAACAGACAACGCATCAGCCACATAAATGAATAAATACGGCGAAAACAGATCACCTTGACGGATCCCATGAGTGGGGACAAATGAATCCAAAAGCTGCCCATTGAAGCGCACCGAGCAAGTGACTGGCATGACACATACCATAATCCAGTTTAACCAAGTAGCATAAAATCCCAATGTATTAAGCACTCCCCTCAAGAAGCCCCAGTCAACAAGATCAAAAGCCTTCGCCATATCAACCTTTTCGATAAAGGGCGCTTTATTACTCAAAAGTTCCAAGAAATACACCCAGCCTCTGCATAACCAGGATGCACACAGCCGTCCAAAACGTCAAAACACACACGAAGTCACTACAATTAGCGGAATAAAAAGAACATTGCTAGTCATCCGAAACAGCCACAGGAGGCATAATTCTACGACTATGTAGCCACCCATGTTTGGTAATAAACTCCTTGGCCGTTTCCTCCAATCGTGTAGACACCTCCGTAAAGAGGTCGCGGTCCTCCAGACGCTGGAGCGGTGACCATAAACGGAGCAAAGCCGTACACCGGTAGATGACCTGCATAAGAGAAGAACATTTATTATTAAAAACCTTGTCATTTCTACATAGCCAAAGCGACCAAATTATGGCAATCGCTCCCACCCTGATAAGAACTTTAAACCTAGAATCCACCTCATTTAGCCAATTGCCAAAAATATTTGCAATGCTTCTCGGAGGGTATAAGGTAGAACCTATCTGAATGATTGACCATATAGACCTAGCAAACCGGCACTGGAAGAAAAGATGTTTTATTGTCTCTTCTTCATGACAGAAAACACATCTCGTACATCCATGCCAGTTACGTTTTGCAAGGTTATCTTTAGTAAGAATGACCCCACGACGAAGGTACCATGCAAACCCCTTAGTTTTCAATGGTATCTTCATCTGTCAAATGTTCATCTGCCAAATGTTCGCCATATCAACCTTATACGCACACAAATTCGCATGGTCATCTCTTGTGCATCGGAGAGCATGAAAGCACTCAAAAGCAATGAGAGCATTATCTGTTATCATTCTACTCGTAATGAAAACACTTTGAGAGGGAGAAATCATACCATCCAAAAGAGGATGCAGTCTGTTCACCAAGCACTTGGAAATAATTTTAAGCTCACTCGGATTCATTTTTTTTTTTGGAATCACAACAATTGCAGTGTCATTTACCCATTTTGGCATATGCCCAAACACAAAGAACTGCTTAAGTGCGTGAATGATGTCATCTCATAAAACCTCTTCGTTTCTTTGAAAAAACCTCGCTGGAAAACCATCGGGCCCCGACGCCTTTATAGGCCAAATCTGAAACACTAATATCTTCATCAGGAAGCGTATCCGTACCTTCATCCATACCAGCCGGGTCAATATTATCATCATAAGAGTAAATATTTTTAAAGAAATTAGTTGTTCTCTCATGCATCTCTGACACTTGATCGGCCAGCCATCATCTTTGCGGAGCACAGAAATCGTATTTTTTTCTTAGCCCTCCAAGAGGCCTTCCGATGAAAATAAGCCGTTTTCGTATCTCTATCTTTTAACCAATCCACTTTAGAGCATTGCTTCGTTTCAGATAATCATCCTTCTACTCCGATATGCATGCTCGTCTTATACTTCCCGTACCAAAAAAAAAAGCAAATGTTCAATTCAGCGGTACTGATATTCAACTCAATATATCATTTGACACGTTTCACATCACCCAAATGAGTCAATTCAGCCGCTCTGTAGTAATTGTGCATATGTGGACCTGATGACCATGTTGGAGTGGAATAAAATTCCAGCAATAAAAGCCCCCGAGTGACATCCCAACTACCACAACACACTAGAGATCGAGAACTAGCTATAGTAGGATTACTACTCAAGATGTTATGTGACACGTTTTACATTAGACAAGTGACTCAATTCAATCGTTCTTCGGTACGTGTATAGCATGTTTATATTTTTGTGGGGCACATGCATGGCATGTTACAGTTGGAGCGGGGCAAAATCTAGCTAGCTATAAAAGCTCAGGAATGGCATCCAGACACCACAACACAAGAGAGATCGAGACGCATATAGTCGTAGACTAAACTACGCTAGCAGATACAAAAACTAGCTGCCTCGATCAGCCACCATGTATGCAATCGAGAGTTCTCCAGCAAAAAAGAAGGATGCCACCGGCGACATCGCCGTCGACCTCTACCCATTCATACGTGAATACAAGGGCGGCCGCATCGAGCGCCTCCTGCACAGCTCATTCGTGCCGGTGTCGGAGGACGCGGCCGCCAACCGCGGGGTGGCAACCAAGGACGTCATCATCGACAAAAGCACCGGCGTGTCCGCACGCCTGTTTCTCGCCTCCCGTGCTGCTGCTGCTGCTGCCGCGGCCGGCGAGATGCTTCCTGTCATCGTGTACATCCACGGTGGATCGTTCTGCACGGAGAGCGCGTTCTGCCGGACGTACAATAACTACGCCAAGTCCCTCGCTGCTCGCACTGGGGCGCTCGTCGTGTCCGTGGAGTACCGTCTTGCACCGGAGCATCCCATGCCTGCGGCCTACGATGATGCATGGGCTGCGTTACAGTGGGTGGCGTCCCTCTCTGATCCATGGCTCGCTGACTACGCCGACCCCGAGCGCATGTTCCTCGCCGGCGACAGTGCTGGTGGCAACATCGCCTACCACACGGCGGTGCGCGCCAGCCGCGATGGCAGCCTCATGGACATCGAGGGGCTCATCATCGTGCACCCCTACTTCTGGGGCTCCGAGCGGCTAGCCTCTGAGACCGTCTGGGACGGGGTCGCGATGTTTTCACCTGACCTTGTAGACAGGCTCTGGCCATTTGTGACGGCAGGCCACGCGGGCAACGACGACCCCCGGATCAATCCTCCAGAGGAGGAGATCGCGTCGCTGACATGCCGGCGTATGCTGGTGGCCGTGGCTGAGAAAGACATCCTGCGGGACCGTGGCCGCCAGTTGGCGGCCCGCATGCGTGACTGCGCGTGGGCTGGTGACCACGTGGCACTGGTGGAGTCAGAAGGCGAGGACCATGGCTTCCACTTGTACAACCCACTACGTGCAACCAGCAAGATGCTGATGGAGAGTATAGTGCAATTCGTGAATCAGCGTACCGCCTTGGCCTTGCCACTGCCGGCCGCTTTGCTCCCGGAGCTGCACGAGTTGCATGCATGCGAGGGTAAGACATCAGACAGTGAGATGAACTCTGCTAAACCTATTCCAGGCGTGCCTGCAAGGCCATATATAGACATGTTTGGATATGGGATGGCCATGAAATATTGGAGTGGCCAGAAATCTATGCCACGTGGTTCTTTACATATTGGACAGGCAAAAGCATCCAGGACTAGGTATGGGTTATTTTTGGGCGGAACGAGGCCTAACAAGACAAACAAGGTATCATTACCAGCAGCAGCTCCACTCCAGCGAGTTCTATTATCAACAACTTTTTCTAGTGGGTGAAAGTCTACAATGAAGTGTTGGCTGATGACTATGCCCACATGCAAACAGGGATAAGAGTTATGCCCATATATATATAAGTGTAATAAGAAATACTATAAGTTATTATTTTCCTTATCAACTACACTACAAGGCAAATAGCATGTAGAGACATTATTTTGTGTTGCTGGAGACATTATAAGAACCACTATAGACTACGACCGAAAGACACTTATAGAATGTATATACATATCATAAGACATTTCATAGACGCACTAGATATTGTCCATACATTCTATAAGGCATTAGTAAAGACACTATATTTTGTCTCTATACTCTAGCATAGAGTAAAATAATTATAAAAATTGTTGGAAGCAATCCTCAAACTCCAGACCTTCAGGTAAACCTCGTAATCATCTAATCACTCCGCCTCACACATCATCTTGCCAATACTCATAATGAAAGTCTTATGAGTAGTATATTACATGCCTCAAAATTATGAAAAATGCCTCTACAATATGTAAATAATGCATCAAACCGTGTCTCTAGCTATAACTAAAGGCCAGCTTATGAAGTGTCACGGCAAATGCCTCTACATGATATTTTGCAGCAATTTATTAAGTGCCTTGTAGAATGCCTCTAAGCGCCCATTTGATAACTTGTTCAAAAACGTCTCAATCAATGTCTCTACATTTAAGACCCTTTATATGGTGTCTAAAATAATTGTCTCTATATTAAGAAAAGTGTCTCTTCATGATTATAAGACAATTTGATACAGGTGAATCGTAAAGTGCCTCTAAAGAAGTGCCACTGCAAGTGATTTGTGTTGTAGTGTATACTAGACCACAGAGTCGCGCGTTGCTGCGCCCGTCAATTTTGAGGACTATATGTAGTAGAATTTCTATTGCAAATATTTGCGAAAATTAGGGTATTTGGAAATATCTAGATTTCAGAAGCCCACACCATCTAGAATTCAAGGCACAAAATAGTTCAAAATCATTGTCACACTCACACACACAGTTACATATATAATATGAAAATAGCATCCCCAGTTTTTAATCAGGTAGCAATGATGAAAGAAAAACTGCCTCCATCAGACAACATTATTTACATCAATGATGAAGGTGCAAGCCAACTCAAAATAGTTTCCCTATCATATTAAGTTATTTTTCATGTATTTGTCTTTTATTGACGGTATACACAGCTCAATGACTCTTCGCGTGGTAGAGGAAACAACAGAGAAGCAAGCTCATTAAACAAGTTAAACTTTGTATCTTGACTTACTTATTGCCTGCCTCTATATAATCAACTTAACATTTATATATTTAACCATACAGTTTTTTGTCTATTGGAATGTACAATGGAAAATTCAGAATTGGAATAATCTGGAAATAACTATCTTAAGAAAAGGAAGTAGCTGACAGAGAATGGTAAGCTTCCGCCATAATACCTTTGGTATTCTACCGAAGTACAGTGTAAACACATGAACATTCGTTTCTGTTTTATATGCAATACATTTTAGTGCATTAACAAAAACCTAACTAAACGACTTCATAGAGTAATCAACTGAACCTGCCTATAACAATTGTATGCCACTGAATCACTTCACAAGTTCAGCTGATGAAAGGACAAGCCGAATGACCAACCAATCAACGAATTGGTCAAAATTTGTGCAATCAGCTTAAATCAATAAAAGAGAGCACTAAATTGGATCTCAAACGCACAATTTCGACACCACCAATCTTGGTGGCGCCCAAGGAGAAGGAACCCCTCTTATTATACATTGCAGCCACGCCTCAGGTGGTCAGCACAGTACTTGTAGTTGAAAGAGAGGAAGAAGGAAAACTCCATGGAGTACAGAGGCCAGTATACTTCATCAATGAAGTTTTATCTCCCTCAAAACAGCGGTACCCGCAGTACCAAAAGCTAGCATATGGAGTGTTTACAACCGCAAAGAAATTGCGGCACTATTTTTCGGCACACCCGATAATAGTGGTCAATGAGGCGCCTTTATCCAATATACTAAACAATCCAGAAGCTACGGGTCGTGTCTCCCTTTGGGGAATAGAGCTTTCCCCTCGGGACATCACGTATGAAAAAAGAAAAGCAATAAAGTCGCAAATTCTACCAGACTTCATCGCAGAGTGGATGGAGTTACAAAATACGGGACCCCCGGATTTATCGAGAACCTGGACTATGAATTTCGACGGGTCCAAGAGATTAGAGGGAGCTGGAGCGGGCGTGATACTAATATCACCTGAAGGCGACAAATTAAAATATGTCTTACGAATGACGTTTCCAAACGCATCTAATAATGAGGCAGAGTATGAAGCCCTCATATACGGGATGAAGATGGCGAAGGCTTGTGGTGCAACTCGATTAAAAATCTTTGGCGACTCACAGTTGGTGGCTCAGCAAGTCATGAATCAATGTGATGCAGTCAACGATAGTATGATAGCATACAAGGAAGTTTACAACGAGCTGGAGAAGCTGTTTGATGGGTGCGAGGTAAATCACATCAGCAGGCTAAGCAATGATGAAGCCGACGTTCTTGCAAATATTGGGTCGCAGTGTCTCGCGATTCCACCAGGCGTATTCTGGGAAGAGATAGCCGAGAGATCTACAAAGTCGAAGAAACCAAAAAAGAAGGAGAAGGATGAGAAACCCTCGGGGGCTATGAAAGCGACAGTGGAAGAAGAGGAGGAACAGGACCTAGTTATGATGGTACAAGTTCCATGGATGCAAGTATACATATCATACATCCTAAGGAAACAAATACCCGACGATCCAGTTGAAGCAAGGCGAGTTATTAGGCGGTCCAAGGCCTTCACTGTGGTCAAAGGGGAGTTGTACAAGCGAAATATTTCGGGAGTGTTACAAAGGTGCGTTACACCCGAAGAAGGAAGAATAATTTTGAAGGATGTACACGAAGGAATATGCGGTCATCATGCAAGCAGTCGAGCTATAGCAGCCAAGGTTTTCAGAGCAGGATTTTATTGGTTGACAGCAATAGAGGACGCGAAAGAAATAGTTCGTACTTGTGACGCGTGTCAGAGATTTGCCGCAAAACCTCATTCTCCGGCAGCAGAGTTGATGCCAATACCGTTGTCTTGGCCCTTTGCTCAGTGGGGTCTCGATATGGTGGGAAAATTACACAAGGCTTCGCCAGGAGGATACGAGTACATGCTCGTCGCTGTCGACAAATTCACTAAGTGGATAGAAGCAAAGCCGATAAATTCACCAGACGGAGCGTCGGCAATCAAGTTCGTGAAAAGTATCGTCTTTCGATTTGGAGTACCCCATAGCATCGTCACAGACAATGGTAGTAACTTCACTTCAAAGGAATTCAAGGCATATTGTACAGAGGTAGGTATCAAACTACACTTTGCATCAGTTGCGCACCCGCAAATCAATGGTCAAGTCGAAAAAGCCAATGGAATTATCTGCAATGGTATAAAGAAGCGTTTACTAGCACCATTGGAAAAAGCTCGACATACCTGGCCTCAAGAGTTGCCGAGTGTGTTGTGGAGTATTCGAACAACACCAAATACAGCGACACAGGAAACTCCGTTTTTCCTGATTCATGGAGCTGAGGCAGTATTGCCGATAGAAATAGAACACGATGCTCCAAGAGTAACGGAATATGATGAAGAAGCTTCAAGACAAGCACTGGAGGATGATGTCGACGCACTTGACGAAGCTCGAGATGAAGTGCTATCACGGGTCACCAAGTATCAGCAAGACCTGAAAAACTACCACAGTCGACGTTTGCGGCCAAGATCCTTTCAGGTGGGCGACTTAATTCTTCGGCTCACACAAAAGAGCCACGAAAAGCTCGAGTCACCATGGCTTGGCCCTTACATCATCACAGAAGTAATCGAAGGAGGAGCATACAGGATAAAGGACAAGAAGACAGGGGTTGCAGAGCCGAATCCCTGGAACGTGGCGCAACTCAGGCGGTTCTACGCTTAGAGTCGAAATATAGTCCTCCTTTGTAAAAATACAATGTACTGAAACGCCCGCGAGCTTTCAGACGCACTCTTTTCCTTTTCAGGGCACCGAGTGGGGCTGAAAAGGTTTTTAATGAGGCGGGCTCGCGGTGCTGCAATATAGAAAAAATGTTGGTGATATACATTTTCTTTGTCGACACGCTCGGGGGCTTGTACCCAGCAGTTACAGCATACATATGCACTGCCGACAAAATAGAACTTGCAAAACAATAATTTCGCTTTGGTGCAACACACCTCGCAAAACAATACAGACATACAGGAAGAACCAATAACAAGCTCGGGGGCTTGTTCAAAAAAATATAGTTTGAGATACTTGACAACATATATGTTATTTACAATATACATGCGTTCTTCGACAGAGAAAAAACAACAAAGAAATTCTTCAATCAGCGCTCAATATAGCGTCTATATTGATTCCCCCGTTATTTGCAGCACCAGTGCTATGTTCAGCGTAACTACCCCTTACAAAGAATTCTGCATCCAGCCGAAGCAGTTCGTCCATCATCTTTTCTGCTACAAGGCGCACAGTGTCGTCAATTTTGTCAACGTTTCTCCTTCGTTTCGCCTGTTTGGCCAGACACTTGTCGACAATTTGAGTAAGATCTAACTTTGGGTAGCAGATCTGTATCATAATCATGGCGAATCTTGCCCCAGCTTCTAGTTGAGCCCGCACAAATTGATGAATACGAGGAGCGTCTCGAAATTTCTCCATCAAAGCAGGAAGGGTGTCTGGGATTTTGTTACGAGGAAACATGGTGATGTAGACTAAAGACAAAGTTTTTGTACAGAAGTCGAGAAAATCGCGGACCTGACTCGCGCGATCTTGAAATCTAACTATTTGGCGAGTTCGCTCAGGAGTGACCCAAAAATTGGCACCGTGCTCACGAGCAAGCCTGACAAGCACATTGGTTCGGGCTTCAACACGTTGATCTTCGGCAGCAGTATCCAAGAAAGAACCTGGTCCACCGGAAACTTCAGCAAGGAGTAAAAAAATAGTAAGGTTAAAATTAACAAATGACCAAGTTTTGCGGAGCACACCGGCCATATCCAAGCTAGCATCATTCATCAGCTCAAGCATATGGTTCTCTCGGCGCGTAGCTTCGGCAGCCTCAGCAACTGCAGTTTCCTTCAACGCCATGGCTTCTTGAGCTTGTTGAATAGCTCGTTTCTCATTCTCAGATGATCTTCGAGACTGTTCCATGATCACGAGAATTTGTTTTTTCTTCGACTATAGTTCTTGGCGGAGTTCGTCCAAGTCCTCATTTTGGGCAGTACTCGATAAACCTCCAATATATTCGACAGCGGACGACCTTTTAGAGCAAGACGCCGCAGGCAGGGCAGCCGAGGAATGAGGCCCAGTGGTATAGTTGTCAAAAATCAACTGGAGAGAAAATAATTCGACATCAATACCTCGGCAACATAACTTTCTCATTAATAAGGACAGGTATTTACATGGCTATTACAAAGAAAGGTTCCTATTGAACTTTGGGGGAAGTTGTCGCCAAAAGCCACTTTGGCGACAGCATCAAAAGAGAAGCAAAGCAAAATAAAGACAAGGTGGTCTACTTGACCTCCGGCTTCGATGAACTAGGAGCTGGAGTCGGCTTGAATCCAAGGAAAGCAAGGATCTTCTTCGAGTTTGGCTTGGCAGCCTTAATCAAAGACTGTCATTTCTTCGTCTCCATATCCTTCACATCGCCAACTTTGGCCCAGTCGACACCCTACTGACTGTTAGCAACCAAAGCTATGGTGCCTTCAACTCCAATCTTCAGGCCTTCTTGTCGAAGACTGGGTCCAAGATCTTCTTTCGACTTGAAGCACTGGGCGAGGGCAGTAATTAAAAGACTCGGGTTCTTCTTTCTTCGCGAAGTGGAAGGGAAAAAGCCGAGACAGAACTGTTCTCGCGTCAGTAAGACCTTGGCGTGCTTCGTCTCCATGGATCTCAAGAAGGGAGAGCGCGTCGAGGAGGCGATCACCTTCAGGATTCTCTAGATCGTAATCTTGCTGCGTTCTCCCTAATAAGGCAAAAATATAGCTCGTCAGAAAACAAGCAAAGCAATCATATGGTCACTCGAGGAAATCATATTGATCCAAGTACTTACGGACAAAACGTCGACTCTGCGACTCCAAGCGAGTGATGATTTTTTCTTCACGAGCAGATTGCTGAGTAATGTATTCGCTTAAGGAATTTTCCGCGTCATGAAGTCTTTTTCGAAGACCTTCGACAATGACAAAGATCTGATTCAGCCTTCTCGCGAGCTTTTTCGCTTTGCTCCAATTTAAGAGCAAGAGCATCAGCACGTTTGTTAGCTTCCGCAAGATTGGCTGGCAAAACAATCGACAATAAACAAGTGTCATGGCAAAAAAAATGAAGGAGAAGCAGGAGAATTTATTTAATAGAAGAAACAGGAGAAGCAGTAAAACAAGTATCAAGTACCTTCAAGCTCTTTACAATGGTCACGATACCCGACGAATTGGGTACCGAGACGAAGAAACTCCTTCATCAAAGGCTGCAAAAGAAAAGTAGAGAAAGAAAAATCAATATAGGAATTGAAAAATTCGACAGTAAGAAGCAAAAAAGAGGGGAGTCAACAGTATTGAAATCTTCGGGACACAAAAAAGAGGGGAGTCGACAGAAGTGAACTTACATCATCCAGTGAAGGAGTTGTGGAACTGCCAATTAATTGGGAGGGTTCCTTGGCTGGCTCAACCCTAGCTCTCTTCGGTGAAGAGGCACGGGGGCTCTCAATTGGAGCAGTGAGCTCAACCCTAGCTCTCTGGCAGAAGAGACGGAGGAAGGAGCACTCATTGATAGAGAGGTAGCTGTTGAGCTAAGGAGGGTGAACCAGAAGATTAGGAAGCTTGAAGATCAATCAAAAATTTGCAATTACATTTGGGCATTTGTTAGTGGTATGATAATCGCACTGGGTGTAATGTTGAAATTGTATGAAAAGGCATGAATTTGGGAGGAATTTGTAAGTTTAAATTGTATGAAAAATGGTTGAAATGAGAAATGGCTTGTTATCATTTGTAAGGGAAAATAAATGGAAGAAAAGGTTCCTCTAAAAAAAAGTATCCCAGAGCCGAGAGCCCAGTGTCGGCTTGACTAATGGGCCAACTCCATCCAATTGGGCCCATTCGAGGTGGGCAAATGAGATTATGTCAAAAAAATGAGAAAGGGTTGAAAAATGAACAAAAAAGGTGGGGTGCAGCTGGGACTCGAACACACGCCCGTGTGGTTTGTTAGCTTGAAGGGCTGCGCCGGTAACCGGTGGAGCGGATGGAAAAATATTGAGAAGCAATGGGAAGAATGATACCTATAGTTAGTTCGTGACTTGGTTTAGGAATTAAAAACGCATGTCGTGTTTGTGATTTTCACGAGCATGTCATATTTCTACATTTTTTTTGAACAAGTCATATTTATACATTAGCATGTCGTATTTATATATGCATGTCGTATTTATACACAAGCATGTCGTGTTTTTTTTTTGCGGGAAGAGCATGTCGTGTTAAGTTTGTACACGGTGGATTTTGAGAAAAATAAAGAGATCCATGGATTTTGAGAAAAATAAAGAGATACGTGTACATCAAAAGAGCATGTCTCTTTTGGCGTGTCGTCTTTGTGATTTCAAGCATTGCGTATTTGTGATTTTTGATGTGACGATCCGTGTGTTTGTGATTTCATGATTCATACTTTGATATATGGGTACCCTTGATATATTACATCAAAATCATAGAAAACTAAGATAAATCAGATGCAAATAATGGTAGCCACATCATCACGCATAATAACTTAAATATAGGGAAGATGCAAAGTTCCATGATCATCAAAGTACGCATAATAACACGACAACATATTAGATAGATAAGTTCAGGGGCCAGACACGACACGGCACGACACGCACGACACGACATAGAAAATAAAAACGAAAAAACTTAAAAACATGACAAGCTGCCGGAGAACATCTTCATCTTGGCCACACCACCACCTTGGCCGCACCACCGTCTTCACCACCGTCTTCACTTGTCGTACGGGAGGCAGTGCATGTGGTTCATGGTGGGGAAGAATGAGTCGCAGTTCGTGAAGATGTTGTAGTTGGTGAAGAAGATGCTCTAGTAGCCGCACCAGAAGACCTCGCCGAGGAGCTCGTACGCGTCGAACGGGTTGGAGAAGGTGATCGTGAGCAGCTTGAGGGCGACGCCATCACGAACCTCGTTGAGGCGGTACATGACGGGCGAGCCCCGTGGGAGGTGGGCGAAGCCGGCGGCGAGGAAGGCGTGGGCGAGCTCGACCTCGTCCCTCCACCTGGACTGCGCCCACACATGGAGCGTGGTCTCCACAACGACGCCCGCCGGGTAGCGCTGCTCCGGCGTGGTAGGCGGACGACGGAAGGTCGGTCCGTTGTACTGCATCTTGTCGGGTGGTGCTTGTGAGACGAAGAGAGCTTGGGAGAGGGAGAGGGAGAGGAAGAGCGCTGGGTGATGCGTGGTAGAGGAAGAGAGGCCCCTTATAAAGGGGCTGGGTGCCATTAGCGTTGCCAATGAAACCAAGGGGTGCGCGTGTGTATCCGGTGCGTTGACGCGTCGTCGTGGAGAGCCAATGAAACGGGACGGTGCGCGTGTGTATCCGGGTTGCGCGTGTGTATCCATAGCCGTTTCAAACCCTTTTCAAACTGAAACGAGGGGGTGCCACGTGTATATCCGCTGCCGTTTCACACTGAAACGAGGGGGTGCGTGGCGCGTGCGTACCCGAGTCACGACTGCGTACATCTAAAACGAGGTGCTGGCGCGTGCAACGTCTCATCACTGCGGTGCATCAACGTCTCAGCCTGCCTAGCGCGCCGCCTAGAGCACCGCTTAGACCGCATGCATGCGTGCCAACGTCGCCGCCTAGAGCGCATGCATGCAGCGTCGTCGCTTCCCACGCGTTCCTGGAAAGGCTGAGGCCAACGTCGCCGCCTATGGCGCATGCATCCAGCGTCGTCGCTTCCCGCGCGTTCCTGGAAAGGCTGAGGCCAACGTCGCCACCTAGAGCGCATGCATGCAGCGTTGTCATTTCCCGCATGTTCCTAGAAAGGCTGACGCAAAGCTGAGAGCCTGAGAGGGCCGAATTGCACAACGGACATGACCCCGGACCGCGACACGGCCCAACGGTCAAACTAGCATGCCCAGTCGGAGTCCAGCCAATCAGAGTGCACAATGAGCCTCCCTGCGGATTTCCCCAAACACTGGCCGTAGATGAACGATCGGACGGCTGCCGTCCAGCCAATCAGAGCGCAGAACGAGCTTCTCGCGGATCGCACATAGCCTGCCCGTAGATTCTTTCTAGAATATCGATCGGACGGCTGCAGTTCAGCGCTAGGGTTATATCGGATGGATGGTGTTCAACGCTAAGGTTAGCTCGATCGGACAGGGTTTGGAGGCAGTCAACGGGGTTTAGACAAGTTTGACCCCATATTGAAACCAGCATAACAAATTCAAAAAAAATCAAAAAAATGAAAAACCTGCGCACATAGTATTCTTATGTCATATACAAACGATTCAAGTTGATAAACAAGGTATACATATATTCAGACAAAAGTTCTTGTATGTAATGTGATATCTCAAACTCTGTCGTATGAAGACAAGGGTGAAGAGAAGTGATTGAGGGTTCGGAACATGAAAAGTTTTAAAAACCTCACCAAAGCATCATTTTGGAGTGACTAAGAAGGATCAAGGCTTAGTTTTTCATTTTCATGTTTCATACTTGTTTAAATGTTGGTCAAAGTTAGGTTTGACCAAAATTCAAATGACCATAACAAATTCAAAAAAATTCAAAAAAATGAAAAACATGCGCACATAGTCTTCTTATATCATATACTAACGATTTAAGTTGATAAACAAGGTATACATACATTCAGACAAAAATTCTTGTATGTAATGTGATATCTCAAACTTTGTCGTATGAAGTCAAGGGTGAAGAGAAGTGATTGAGGGTTTGGAACATGAAAAGTTTTAAAAACCTCACCAAAGCTTCATTTTGGAGTGACTAAGAAGGATCAAGGCTTAATTTTTCATTTTCATGTTTCAAACTTGTTTAAATGTTGGTCAAAGTTAGGCTTGATCAAAATTCAAATGACCATAACAAATTCAAAAAAAAATCAAAAAAAATGAAAAACATGCGTACATAGTCTATATATAGAGAATAGATGTGTAGGAAACTTATTTGGCTAATTTAGACAAGATCAAAAAAAACCTTGCTTAGAAATGAGGCTGTTTACTATACCTTTGGAGCTCTTGTTTAGCACATTTTTCATGAATGTGAGTTTACTTCGCAAAAGTGCTCGGATTGATGACCAAGTTAGAACAAACAAGTTCACCATAGTTCGGAAAGCATTGCAACATTCAAATAGCATGTCAAATTTAAAGTTTGGTTCAAATTTGATTTTTGGTTTAAATTTGAATTTTGGTACCCATTTGGAGAGCATTTTGACATGACTTGCTCAAAATATGTACCATCATCATTCCAACATCATCCAAACATAGTTCTAACATAGGTCCAACATCATTCAACACAAATACAACAAAATTCATAATGTTTCATAAATTCTACTTGGTTCCCACTATACTCTGCTCCTTGTGATCCTTGTGCTCATTGCCACCACTTTGCTCCTTGTGATCCTTGTGCTCATTGCCACCACTTTGCTCCTTGTGCTCTTCTCTTCAACTTTTCTCCTCTTGGTTGTCGGTACCTCAAGTACCTTAGAGCTCACTGACACCACTTTGTTCGATCCTACCACAGAGCTGTACAAAACATAAAGGGTTGTGAGATCATGCCAAGTGATAAATGTACAATAGTATTGGCAAGATTTACATACCAAGCAGAACTCACAACCATAGAATGTTGGTCACCATCATTTGGAGCCTCAGTTGGAGCATTATTTTGCTCATCATTTGGAGCCTCAATTGGATCATCATTTTGCTCAACATTTTGCTCTACATTTGGAGCCTCAATTGGAGCATCATTTTGCTCATCATTTCGAGCCTCAGTTGGAGCATCATTTTGATCATCAATTTGATCATCATTTAGAGCCTCAGTTGGAGCATCATTTTGATCATCAATTTGATCATCATTTAGAGCCTCAGTTGGAGCATCATTTTGATCATCATTGTGAAAATCATGCGGCTGCTGAGCATCATTTTCATCGTCGAAACACTCTCCGAACGCTGGATCTACTGCGTTATCACAATACTTTGCGAAATGACCAGACCCACCACACCTTGTGCACTTACGCCTCCTCGCTCCAAGTCCAGCTCCTTCGCTGCGAGATCTTATTCGACACTTCCTCGGTCTACCTGCTGCTCTCTTCAGAACTGGAGCGCAAAGCTTGAAACCAGGGTCCACTATGTCCCATTGTTGTTTTCCCTCCCATATCTCTAGCCTCTCCTTCCTCCTCTTCAGGCAATACTTGCAAAATAAGAAAAAGTTGTCTTGTGTCCCCAACTCAACCGTGGTGTTTGTCAGGCAAACGGTAAATTAGAATGAGATGAAAACAAAGTAAACTATATAAAAATAAAAGCAATAGCGCTATAAAGAACTGTCCGCGTGCAAAACTAATATGAAAACTGTAAATGCAAGTGAAGTAAATATTTTTGTATTTTCGGAATAAATAAATGCAGAAAATGTAAAAGGTTGTGCAGCAAAGTAAAAGTGTGTTCTTATATTAAAAAGTGAACCGGGGTTCATGGGTTGACTTGACCTCTCTCTCATAAACATGCTGGCACGAATATAGCACTTCTAGACAAGATAAACGCTATGCAACTTTTCTTTTATTGTTGTGTTTGATTCGCATGCATATAAGCATCATATCCTAATGTAGAGATGGTGCAACACATCTCTCTAATACTCCTCTAAGCATGGGTACAACCAAGCACACCTAGAATTAAGTGACTGCATTTTCATGATGGCACAGGGTATTGCTTTAAGTGGTGACATGATGTTGGATCACTCATGCGCTGCCTCGAACATACGAGACCATCTCTTCTGTCACTGGATGGACTAAGCACACCGTATCCCATTCCTCCTAGTGAGGCAAACATAGAAATGTAAAAACCATAGTATTTCCCAAATTTTCAGTCACTATCCAGTTGCATGTACATTCTCCCTAGTGAGGCAAACATAGTAATTCCAGTAGAGAGAGCCGCACTGTTCAAAGGAACTAATCAATGTCCCATTAGTTGCATGTACATTTGGAGAAAAATGACTATCAGATGTAGAAAAACAAGAGATGATCGAAGCACTACTATAGCAACTTTCTCTCTATACTAGTATAATGCTCGTGTGTTGCCACGGCTCCCTTTTTTGCGGCACACGTTAAAAGCAACGCAATATGAATGAATTATATCGAACCATTAATCTTGACAATCAATTCACAACAAATGAAAACCTAAATTATTTGATTAGGACACCAACGTGAAAGATCACAAACCCGCAAATTAAGAAAATCATTGTGGAACCTTATACTATATATCCATAACAAATACCCCCAAATCACAACCGTGCGGCAACTGAGATAATCTAGACAAAAACAGTAATGCACTAATTGATACTTGATCAACATATTATGCCTAGGAAGTTGAAAACAAGGAATCATATTTTTCTTTTTGTTCTGAAAGGTTATCTCCATGGAACTAATGTTTCATTACAAAAACTTGATAATACCTCCAGAAATATACACCGGCCATTATTAAAAGGAGGCCCTGCATCCTACTTTGTGATTTTCTAGTGAACTCTTTTTCGTAGACATGAGGAAGGCTACGGTAAGAAGTGGTTACTGCTATGATTTGAACATAAATAATTAAACCATCGTATTTCAACAATTCAATAACTGTAAATAATTCCCGCAGATATGCAAATACACTTTTAGTTAGATATAAGATTCCTAATAAAATCCAAATAGTAAGCAACTCCATTCTTTTAGATCTACATAGTCCCTACATCCTTCGTAGGTGGAATGGAAAATAGTAAAATACCGATGAACACAAAATTACACTATCCTATTTGTAGAATATTGTCACAATGTACATCTATTGTTTTATGCTAAATATGATACCTTCCCAAGTCATACCTTAAACAGGACAATCGTGTTGTATATGTTTTTTGGTTGCCTACAACCTAACTCCTACAACACATATTGTACCTATTACATGATAAGATTATGGCAAATGTACTTATTTTTACGTGGTACCTAATTAATTTTCCATGAGAGAGAAGTTAAAGTCAACGCAATATATCGATACAATCATACTTCGGCAAGTTGATGGCATCTTAATAGTTCAATTATATGCCTGCTTCTTCCTCATATGGACTCCATGGATCCCGCAAACTGCAATAAATACTGAAGAAACAATCATTAGGACATGTAACTTTACATTAATCTACTTGATTAAAAAAATTGTGCTAGATCTAGCATTTCCTGCTAGGTCATGCTATGATCATACCAAATGTCACAAGGATATCAACAATGACCACTCCAGCTCGGAGATACTACGGAAAAATATATTCTATATGTATAATAAATTAAACTACACCATTATTAGTACAAAAGGCTTCGCCTTTTACTTTATTTATATTGTGTTCAGTATGTACACATAGAAGATAAGCAAGCCATATCATTATTAGCAACATGAACCATACTGAAAAAGGAAAAAACTCCAGGCATGGATTAATACATAGAGCAGTAGTCTGATCACTACCACTTTATTTACCATACTAAAAAGGAAAAATACTCTGGGCATGGACCATTCAACAAATATTATCCTGGGTCCAGTAAGACAACCCATTCAACAAGTTAGCATCGACCATCTTGAAGTCCATAAGAAAATTAGAGAAACATCATCTTCCATGATAACAAACACCAAGTTATCTCGGAATTAAAAAATATATATTATTTTATTTTTTCGAACATAAGCAATGCCTTTGATTGATTAAGTCGAAAGAGGGTGGAAATTTTATAAGGAAAAGCAGCCGGAAACCATAGAACACAACGCACCACACCGGTCCCGAGACCCCCCCCCCCCCCCCCCTCCCCCCGAGTCAACGACCAAGTCTCCCTAACAACCAAGGCCGCCACCTATAGACCTCAACGCAACAAGGTAGAGTCGAACACCCGGAGCGGCCGCTCCGACATCCACACTGGCCCCAGGGCCGTGCACCGCCTAGCCAAAGATGAAAAAACGGACGAGCGTCTACCATACGAACATAGAAAGCACCGACACGGGGGTGAAGGGCTCCACAACGATGCCTCCAAGGAGGGGAGCGACGACCGAGAGCATCGCCATCGTCAGCAACAACCAAGGTTTGTACCTGACAGAGAAAATGGAACTGTTTGCCACTTTTAGTTTTGACCCTGAACCGCTGCAACTGAATGTCTATGTGAAGGTCGGGACACATGGTGCATTAGCTTTGAGACTGACTATTGAATAGAACAAAAGGACACTTATTATTGTGTCGCTCAATAAAGGGTCCTGCCCATGCATGGCAAGGACATTATCGATCTCGGTTAATTAGGAGCTGAGACATGAAATAGAAATATATATATATAGATATAGTAGTGATGAAGTAGCTAGGTACTAACACGTACATGATTATTCCAAGCTCGCTCGGTTAATTAGGGAAAGCAAATTAAATGTCGAGGCGTAACCGTACCCACGATCGAGGGGCTTGCTCCGTGCCATCCCACGGACTCAGATCGCGGAGGGATACCAGGACGTACGTGGTCGAGCTAGAGGCTAGATTAGCTGACAATTAAGGATGGATCAACCTAGCGCGCTACTCCTGTCCATGATATTTGCCACCACCTCCCTGGATTCCCGAAGCACCGCAATGGTGTTCCTGAGGCGGTCGCGCTTTGCGGCGGTGCCGGGCGGCGGCACCAGCATCCGCTTGGCGCCGGCCATGTCTTTGCCGAGAACCTCACCCGTGAGCTCCTCCACCAGGTGTTTCTCCACCAGCCGCCTGATGCTGAGAAGGACGTGCAGCGCGAGGCCGTCGACGAGGCGGAGCAGGACGATGTTCCAGTAGGCAGCGAGGCGGGCCTTGAGGTCGAACGCCTGCCCAGCCAGCTCAGCGTCGTCAAGCGTGAGATGGGACACGTCCACCTCTCCAAAGCGGAGTTGGAGGGTAGTGTCCCGGAACACGTCCGGAAAATTTTTCAGGAACATGTCCTGCTCTTGCATGATGCTGCCACAGGTCCTCATGTACTCCGGGTTCGCCGTGTAGTCCGCGGCCAGCTCCATCTCGATCAGCTCCTCCACGTGCTGCGCCGACCGTTGGCGCGCCTTGTCCATGAGGCTCTGGACGGCGTGGCGGCACGACGACTGGACCTGAGGGTAGTCGTGCGAGTGGCGCAGCAGTATCCTCATCACCAGGTCCCCAACGTACTCCCACACCTGCTTGACGAGGCCGTGCGGCACGTGCACGATGCTCTCCACCTTCTTCTTGAGCAGAATCTGGAGCGCCGACCGTGGCAGGAAGTTGGGGAGAGTGATGCCCCTGGCCTCCTCCAGAACGCGCATCTCCTCCACCAGGAACGGCTGCGCGGCCGGCCGCTGGGGCTGGGGCTGGGCAGGCATGTCACGCCCGTACCTAGCCAGCATCTCGGCGACGCGCGCCGTGCCATGGAAGCTGGCGTCGTCCGGGTACTCGTCGAACTCTCCCCTGAGGAGTAGCTTCTCCAGCGAAGCGCACACCTGCTTGACGATGTGGAAGAAGGCTCTGGCCGCATCGGCCACGTTGCTGAGATCCGGCGGCATCTGGCCGAGCTCGTCCATGCTGCGGCCGAGCCGGTCGTTGATTTCCCTGACGATGTCGGGGAGGCACCTGGCGATGATGGCCCCCTGTATCTCCGTGAGCCTCCGCGCCAGCGTGGGGATGCCGACCATGGACTTGTCGATCTTGGAGAGCAGAGGGTGCTCCGCGAACAGCCGCCTCTCCTGCTCCCGCGCCTCCTCGTACGTCTCCTCCTCGCCGACGCGGTTCCGGACGCAGACGTAGCCGAGGCCGATGTGCACGTCGTCCATGGTAACCTTCTCCCGCAGGCCCTCGGGGGCCCTGTCGGCCTTGGTGACCACCGCCAGCGTGCGCTCGCCGGTGCGGTCCACCTGCTGCGACATGCGGATGGACTCGCACGTGGGGAAGTCCACCTGCGCCGACAGCACGTTGAGGATGATGCTCTCCTTGGGTGCGATGTACGCCTTGATCATCCTGGCCACCTGGTCGTAGATGTCCTCCGGCTGGCCCTGCACGGCCACGCGGGTGATGCCGGGAAGGTCGACGAGGGTGAGGTCGGGCACGCCCCTTTTCCGCACCACCAGGGTGATAGGCGCGTCCGAGATGCCCTTGCCGCCCCCGGCGATCTCGGCGGTCGCGGCGTTGATGGCGTCCGCGACCTGGGCCTCGGAGGTGGTCACCACCATGCCGCTGCTGTACTCCAGCTGCAGCACGGACGCATCCTGGACAGCGGGGTCGTCCTGCAGCCGCATGATGAGCGGGACGCGGGTGCAGATGCCCTGCCCGCGTGGGAGGCTGATGCCGGCCAGCGACTCCAGCACGCTCGACTTGCCGCTGGACTGGTCGCCAACCACCACGATGGTGGGAAGCTGGATGCCCTCCTGGGTCACCTTCAGTTGCCGCAGCCGGTCCACGGCGTCCAGGAGCGGCCGGATCTGGTCGTTGTACGAGGCCGCCATGGCGCTGCATGTCGCCGAGGAGGAGCACTCCACGTCGTCCATTGGGAGCTCACCTTCGTCGATCCGCACGTGCATTAATGTATGTATGTAGGTAGGAGGAGCATGTAGCAGGAGTAGTTAAGCAAGAATCGATGGTGGGTTATTTATGGAGGCGCGACTTCATCCTCTGCCATAGAAAGGCAACTTTTTCTTTACTGGAAGAAAAGCAACTTTTTTTTTACGGGAAGGAGCAACTTTTTTTTTTACTGGAAGAAAAAGCAACTTCTTCAACGCCTTATCAATTTATGTACTCTGACTCAATCCAATGAACCACCTTGATCTATCTCTATAGATCTTGATTCCCAAAATATAAGACGTTTCTCCCAAGTCTTTCATTTAAAAACTATTTTTCAATGACTCCTTGACATATTCTAGCATTGGAATGTCATTCTCAATCAATAATATGTCATCCACATATACGATCAGAATATGATTGAGCTCCCACTAAATTTCTTATATAAAAAAGGTTCTTCTTAGTTCTTGATGAAGCCAAACCCTTTGACCACCCTATCAAAATGAATGTTCCAACTCTGAGATACTTGCTTCAATCCATAATTGGATTTCTGAAACTTGCATATCTTACTAGCACTCTTTGGATCGACAAAACCATCGGGATGCATCATATACATGTCCTCGGTTAAATTTTTATTAAGGAAAGCTGTTTTGACATTCATCTGCCTTATCTCGTAATGAAAATACACTGTAATAGCTAGAATGATCCGAACCGACTTAAGAATCGTTGCCAGCGAGAAGGTCTCATCGTAGTCAACTCCTTGAACTTGTCGGAAATCCTTTGCGACAAGTTAAGCTTAATAGATGTGAACATTTTCATCCACGCCAGTTTTCTTCTTAAAGACTCATTTGCACTTGACGGCTTTGACACCATCTGGAGGATCAACCAAGTTCCAAACTTGATTTTCATCCACGGACTTTAACTCGGATTTCATGGCCCCAAGCGATGACTCAGAATCTGGACCTACCATCACTTCCGAATAAGTCAAAGGCTCATCGTTGTCCAACAACAATATATTGCGTACACTACGCAATCTCACCGACCTCTGTGGCACAGGTGTGGCCTCAACCACGAGTACCTTCCGAGTCATTCCTGAGTGGTTTATCTTTAACTTCTTTAAGTTGCACCGACCTCCCACTGACTCCTCGACTGAGAAATTTTTTCTCAATGAAGACACCGTTCCAAGCAACAAACACGTTGCCGTGTTATTGGTTGTAAAAGTAATACCCTAAGGTTTCCTTTGGATATCCCATAAGAAAGCAATTATCCGACTTAGGTGTGAGCTTGTCCGACTGAATTCATTTGACATATGCCTCACAGCCCCAAATCTTTAGAAAAAACAAACTGTGACTCTTCCCAGTCCATATCTCATATGGTGTCTTAACTATAGATTTGGATGGTATAGTGAACGCTGCAGTTTCTCGAGCATAACCCCAGAATGACAAGGGTATATCCGCCTAACTCATCATCAACCGAACCATATCCAACAAGGTCCGATTACGCCATTCCGATACTCCGTTCCTCTGCGGTGTACCTGAATGCGTAAGCTGCGGAACGATTCCACAACTCTTCAGATGTTCATTGAACTCGTGGCTCAAGTACTCGCCTCCACAATCGGATCGCAAAATCTTTATTTTCTTTTCACACCGAGTCTATACTTCATTCTTGAACTCTTTGAACTTTTCAAAGGTCTTCGACTGATATTTCATTAGGTAGACATATCCATATATACTAAAATAATCAGTGAAGGTAATGAAGTATTTATAACAACCTCTGACAGTCGTGCTCATTGGCCCACACATATCAGTATGTATGAGTTCCAACAGGTTGGATGCCCTCTCGCAACTCTTTACGAAAGGTGTCTTGCTCATCTTGCCGAGTAGGCATTATTCTGCCTTTAACAATCTTAGTTCAAACTAGATAACACTTTGAACCACGTAACTCTGAGATTAATTATGAATCTCTACTACTATAGTGTAGCAGTCTTGAATTTGGATTTACCACTTTTTTCTCTGTTTTCCCTCCAAAACACCTCTTGAGTGACTGCAGCCATTGATTTGCCATCATAGGATGACATATGCCGTTCATTAATCATCAACAAGGCGAATCTAACGGCTAGCATGCGCTGGATTCGCCTCTCCTGGCCCGTGCGCAGAGCTGTTCGTGTACTTGCGTCACTATCTTGGAGTTTTGAGATTTTTCTGGAAACCTGCAAATCGGTGCAGTGCATTGCCTCCGGTCTCTTGATAGCTTGACCGAGTGGAACCATACGAGTATGTCCACAAACCAGTTGAGATCGCTCGCTTCTTGACCGTGAGTTGCCCAGGTTACGCAGTCTCTCCACTATGCACATTTTTTGTGGCAGTTTGATATAGAATACTCCCTCCATACCGGATTAATGGGCAAATAGTACTTCGAGAAACAAGTTTGAGTACTAATTTGGTCAACAAAATATATGATATATATCACAAAAATTATATTGTTGGAAACATTTTCTGAATACACTAGTGGAAAACAGGGCTTCCGTGGGAGCCTTTTGTCGCGGGCGCGCCTGCACCCGCGACAAATGGCCTGGCCACGTCGCCCCGAAACCATGTGGAGCGCGCGGAGGCTTTTGTCGCGGCCTTTTGTCGCGGGCCGTATTACGACCCGCGACAAAAGGGGTAGGAGCGACGTGGCCACCCCTTTTGTCGCGGGTCGTAATACGGCCCGCGACAAAATGTCCCCGCCCTATATATAGAAGCAGCCAGCCACCCCCCCCACCTCATTTTTTCCTTGGTGGTGAAGGTGGAGGTGTATGCTAGCTCATTTTTTCTACATGTGCACAAGAGGTGTTTGATGGAATGCTTGTGAGAGGGATGCCACTTGGTTTATTTGATAAGATTTCTCCTCTTTTTGATCCAAAAAGGTTAGCAACTATTTTCTTGACTATATATATATGCATAGTCCGTACAATACTAATTTTAGCAAGGTGATTGCATCTGATACATATATAATTGTGCTTATGATGCAGATGAGTCATCCATGGATGTACGGTAACCGATGTGCTCCCGCTTTCAGAGAGGGCGTGAATTCTTTCTTGCTTGTGGCCGAGGCCAACAAGTCGAAGCAAGGTTTTATGTGCTGTCCATGTCTAAAATGTAAGAACGAGAAGGATTACTCTTGCTCAAGAGATATTAAGAGCCACCTGCTTCGGTTTGGGTTCATGTCCAGTTATAATGTTTGGACCAAGCACGGAGAAGAAGGGGTTATGATGGAAGACGGCGATGAGGAAGAAGATAATGATGAGAAGTATTATCGATCTATGTTCTCTCGAATGCTTTGATACCGCAATGGACGACAATGAAGAAGAAGGAGGTGAAGAACAGGCATCGAGATGATCCCGTTGATGATGATCTTCGTCGGGCCATTTACTGATGCAAGAAGAGACTGTGACACGGATAAGGAGAGGTTGCGATTCGACAAGATGTTAGAGGACCACCACAAATTGTTGTACCCAGGTTGTGAAGATGGGCATAGAAAGCTGGGTAGCATATTGGAATTGCTGAAATGGAAGGCAGAGGTCGGTGTGACTGACTCGGGATTTGAGAAATTGATGATAATATTAAAGAAGTCAAGTTTCCAAGAAATAATGAATTGCCCGTCAAGACATATGAAGCAAAGAAGCTTGTCTGCCCTCTAGGATTAGATGTGCAGAAGATACATGCATGCATTAATGACTCGTATCCTCTACCGCGGTGAGAAGTACGAGAATTTGAATAAATGCCCGATATGTGGTGCATTGCGGTATAAGATCGTAAAAGATGACCCTGGTGATGTTGAGGGCGAGCCACCCAGGAAGAGGGTTCTGCGAAGGTGATGTGGTATGCTCCAATAATACCACGGTTGAAACGTTTGTTCGAAACAAAGAGCATGCCAAGTTGTTGCGATGGCACATGGAAGAACGTAAGAAAGACGCGATGTTGAGGCACCCCGCTGATGGTCGGCGGTGGAGAAACATCGGGAGAGAGTTTCCGGATTTTGCAGGTGAGGCAAGGAACTTATACTTTGGTCTAAGTACAGATGGCATGAATCCTTTTGGGGAGCAGAGCTGCAGTCCACAAAGACTGGCCCGTGACTCTATGTATCTACAACCTTCCTCCTTGGTTGTGCATGAAGCGGAAGTTCATTATGATGCCGTGCTTATCCAAGGCCCAAAGCAACCGGCAACGACATTGATGTGTACCTAAGGCCATTAGTCGATGAACTTTTGGAGTTGTGGGCCAAACCAGGTGTACGTGTGTGGGATGAGCACACGGAGCAAGAATTTGACCTACGAGCGTTGCTATTCGTAACCATCAATGATTGGCCTGCTCTCGGTAACATTTCGACAGACGAACAAAGGATACAATGCATGCACACACTGTTTAGATGAGACTGAAAGTAAATATTTGGGAAAAAGCAGAAAAGTTGTGTACCCGTTCAATCGTCGTTTCCTTCCGCGCAAGCATCCCTTAAGGAAAAAGGCAAGCATTTCGATGGCGAGGCAGACCGCCGTCCGAAGCCTGTCCCCGTAGTGGTGCTGATATATTTGACATGGTCAAGGATTTAAATGTTATCTTTGGAAAGGGTCCAGGCGATCGACCTGTTCCGAAAGACGATGACGGACACGCGCCCATGTGGAAGAAGAAATCTATTTTCTCGGGAGCTAGAATATTGGAACGTCCTGGATGTCCGCTCTGCAATCGACGTGATGCACCTGACCAAGAATCTTTGTGTGAATATTCTAGGTTTTCTGGCGTGTATGGAAAGACAAAAGATACAACGAAGCACGGGAGGACCAGGAACTTCATAAAGGACGAAACGGCAATCATCCAGGGCAGTTTGTAGGGCCTGCCACCTATGCTCTTACCAAACAAGAGAAGGAGATCTTTTTTGAAGCCCTATTCAGGTATCAAGGTTCCGTCTGGTTTCTCGTCGAATATAAAGGGGATAGTAAATATGAAGGAGAAAAAATTCCAGAACCTGAAGTCCCATGATCATCACGTGCTTATGACACAATTGCTTCCGATTGCATTGAGGGGACTTCTACCGAGAAAATGTTCGACTAGCCATTGTGAAGATATGTGCATTCCTGAACGCAATTTCTCGAAGGTAATGGATCCGAAACTTTGTCGGGATTACGGGAAGATGTGGTCCAATGTCTTGTCGGCTTCGAGTTGTTGTTCCCACCATCCTTCTTCAATATTATGACGCACCTCCTCGTTCACCTAGTTGAAGAGATTAGAATTCTCGGTCTGTATTTCTACACAATATGTTCCCCTTCGAGAGGTTCATGGGAGTCTTAAAGAAATATGTTCATAACCGAGCTAGGCCGGAAGGAAGTATCTCAAAGGGCTACGGAACCGAGGAGGTCATTGAGTTTTGTGTTGACTTTCTTCCTGACCTTAAGCCGATTGGTGTTCCTGAATCTCGGTATGAGGGGAGGCTGACTGGAAAAGGCACACTAGGAAGGAAAGCAACGGTGTGGAGGGACAAGATTTCTTTCAATCAAGCGCACTACACAGTTCTATACAATTCCAGCTTGGTGGCTCCGTACATCGAGAAACATAAGAATGTTTTACGAGAAATAAACCCGGGCCAGCCCGAGTCCTTGATTACACGTCAACACATGAATACCTTCGGCAGTTGGTTGCAAAGACATCTCATTAATGACCCATCTGCGGTGGAGCAGCTGTACTTGTTGGCCAGGTTACCATCTTCAAACATATGTACATTCCAAGGGTACGAGATAAATGGGAATACATTTTACACGATCGACCAAGATAAGAAGAGCACCAACCAAAACAGCGGTGTCCGCTTCGATGCAACAGACGAGAATGGGCAGACCACCACATATTATGGATACATAGAGGAGATATGGGAACTTGACTATGGTCCCACTTTTAAGGTCCCTTTGTTTCGGTGCAAATGGGTGAAGCTCAGCGCTATACATATTGACGATAAGTACGGTATGATAACAGTGGATCCCAACAATCTTGCGTGCACTGGACGAGCCTTTTGTCCTAGCCAGCGAGGTGGCTCAAGTTTTCTACGTGAAGGACATGTCTAGCAAATCAAGAAAAAGAAATCAACAAAAGAATACATCAATCGAGGAGCCAAAGCGCCACATAGTTCTTTCGGGGAAAAGAAACATCGTGGGAGTGGATGACAAGACAGACATGTCGAAGATTATAATAAGTTTAAAGAAATTCCGCCCTTCACGGTGAAAATTGACCCAAGCATCTTGCTAAATGATGAAGATTCTCCATGGCTACGGCGTAGAAGATCACAACACTAGATGGCGATGTAATAATGTATTCTTCATATATAGTTCCCAAGACAATCTCTACATTTATGTAATAATGAAGATTAAACCGTGCTTGGCTTGTTGATCTGCTTGGCAAGGCGTATCGATGCTCCTTTTATAGGCACGGCACCGCTTCTACTTTGTCTTATTACTTCGACAGCCGTCGTGCGCTACATGCTTTATCTCATCGAGCGGTGCGTCCACCCACGCGTCCTTATCCTGCCGACACCTTTAGTCGCGGTTGCAGCCACCAACCGTGACAAAAGGTTACCGACACATCCTTATCCTGCCGACAGCTTTAGTCGCGGTTGCAGCCACCAACCGTGACAAAAGGTTACCGACACATCCTTATTATCCTGCCGAGCATCTTTAGTCGCGGTTGCAGCCACCAACCGTGACAAAAGGCCCTCCTAGATAAGCCTCCCCAGTCTTTTGTCGCGGTTTGAGCCTCCACCCGGGATGAAAGTTTCGCGCGCCACTTCGTTCCCGCCTATTTTCTTCCCGCATTCCCGCCATTTTCCACTATATATATGTAGGCTTGGACTCTCATATCTGCAAACCTCATCACTCTCTCCCATGGCTTCCATCGTATGTCTAACACCCCGGGAGGCGGAGGCGCTTTGCGCCTCGAACTACCCCTGCCCGCCCGGCTACCGCGTCCCGACCGGCTGGTTGCCGAGCGTCGGAGGCGTACCGGTCCCTCCTATCCCTGTAGGTGTGCCACGCGAGATGGCCATCACGAACCACTACTATTTCGAGCTCACGCCCGAGCAGCGGAGGAATCCCCGGTGGCATCCCGACTACAGCCCGACTTGGGACAGCTTCTTCATCAATCGGCGTGAGAGGGCGGTTGCCAGTACGAGGAGGACGGCCCGCCTCCTTCGAACTTCAACGAGGCCGGCCGTCGGATGTGGTGGCGCGGCCGGACTCTCCAGAGCGTCCTGGCCTATCGTGGCCCCCGCTGCGCTACCCTCAATCCCAGCCCACGCGTGGTCATCCGCCGAGGTTCGACAACCGCGACCCCGATGCTAGCGACGATGACGTCGGCGACTTTGATGACTACAAAGTGGCGACGTGTATAGGACTAGGCACGACTATGATTGAATGGCTCCAACATTCGAATCTAGCCATGTATCTTATTTTTCAGTTGAGCTCTCGTACTTTAATTTCAGTTCAATCGTAATAAATTTCGTGTCAACCACTTTATTGAACAAAAACAACCGACAACGACTTTATAAACTAAATTTAAACTAATAGAACCGACAACGACTTTATTGAAATTACAATAAAATAGATAAATTACTAGTCTAGTCTCTACTCGTCGTCGGAGGTTGTCTCCGTCCAAAGGTCATCCCACCGAGGGTCGTTTCGGTCCAAGTTGTATTCGAGTTCTCGAGCTCGAAGGCGGCGACGGCCCGACGGTTGCGCCTGTTGGACCTGCGTTGTGCCCTAAGGTTAGCAAAGAACGCGTCGGGGACCGCGCCCTCCACCGGCGCATCAACCGCTCGTCGCGCTCGGCGATGGCGATCCTGCGCTGCACTGGCGATGCCGGCGACGGTCCTCGTCGGTGACGAGGCACGGCGGTGGCGCGAGGAACTCCGCCTCCTCTAGCGATTCAACATCCGGAAAGTTGATGTCGTGCCCTGGCCGCCGAAAGCGCCACGCCGCCGCCGCGTCGTAAGCGCGCGCCGCCTCCTCCGGCGTGTTGTACGTGCCGAGGGTGAGGCGGAAGCCACCGGCGCGTATCTCGGCGGTGAACCTACCGCTCGGATGCACTCGAACGCCACGGAAACCGGACGCCCCTCGACGACATGGAGGCATCCCGGAGATGAATGAGCGGAGGCGGTGGCGACGTGTGGTTGCGCCCGCACTCGTCGCTCTATATAGCGCACGCGGGGCATGGCACGTGTTAGCGGTGGCTACACGTCGCACGCCGGCGTCGGCGGGGTGAGGCACGTGGCAGCGGTGGCTACACGTCGCACGCCGGCGTCGGCGGGGCGAGGCACGTGGAAGAGGTGGCGACACGTGGCACGGGGACGCGACACGAGTGGATATGATGCGAGATGCAAATAGTTATATGGATATCATATTCATGTTCATTGGATTTTTCTGATCAATTTTCATATATAAAACTTTTCTTTTTGAGTTACCATTTAAAAGTTATTGAAATAATAGTTTTTATTAAAAAAAAACAGAAAAACAAAAAACAGAAAAAAACAGAAACACAAAAACTGTTGCAGGCCTGATCCGCGTGAAGCGCATCCAACGGCTCCAGGCCGTTTGAATCCAACGGCCTGGAGCCGTTGGATGCGCTCCACGCGGCTCGGCCGCCTCCCCCTCCCACCCCCTTTTGTCGCGGGTCGAGCCACGGCCCGCGATAAAAGGACCCCCCTTTTGTCGCGGGTGGTGGCACGACCCGTGATAAAAGGGGGGCCTTTATCACGGGTCGTGCCACCACCGCGACAAAAGGGGTTAGGTATAAATACCTAACCCCGCGGGCGGAGCCCCCACCCGCGACACACGGAGGCCAACACTTAGCGAAATTCACGCCGCCAGGCTGCCGGATTTTGCCGTGCCGCCGTCGATCTGCCGCGCCGTCGCCGCCGTCGATCTCCTCTGCCGCGCCGTCGCCGCCGTACGCCTCCTCGAGCTCCTCTGCCGCGCGTGCCCTCTGCCGCCCGCGCCCTCTGCGCCGTCGATTGCCGCCGCGTGCCGCCAGCGCCGTCGATTGCCGCCGTGCCGCGCGCCCCGCCGCCGCGCTGTGCCCGTGCGGCCCGCCCCGCCGCGCCGCCCGCGCCCTCCGCAGTACAAGCCGCCGCCATGTGCGTAGCGCCGGCGCGTGGCGCCCCGGCCGGCCCTCTTTTTTTTTTAATTTTTTTTTCTTAGTTAGATAATTTGTATAATTAGTTAGTTCATTTTTGTAATTAGTTATTAGTTAGTTTATTTTTGTATATAGACATTTTAGTAATTAGTTATTAGTTAGATAATTAGTATGTAATTAGTTAGTTCATTTTTGTATATAGACATTTTAGTAATTAGTTATTAGTTAGATAATTAGTATGTAATTAGTTAGTTCATTTTTGTATATAGACATTTTAGTATGTAATTAGTTAGTTCATTTTTGTAAGTATTTTGTTGTAATTAGTTAGTTTATTTTTGTTGTAATTAGTTAGTTCAAATTTGTAGTTTAAATTTTGTAAGTATTTTGTTGTAATTAGTTAGTTTATTTTTGTTAAATGTAATTAGTTAGTTCAAATTTGTAGTTTAAATTTGATTAGTTAGTTCAAATTCGGATCGCCGCCGACACACCCCTCTCGCAAACACCCGCCGACACACCCCTCTCGCAAACACACCCTCTCGCAAACACCCGCCGAGACCCCTCTCGCAAACAAGCGACGTCGACTCCCTCCCCCTCGCAAAAACCCGTCGCCGACACCCTCCCCTCTCGCAAACACGCGCCCTCTCCCGCTCGCAAACACGCGCCGACACCCCTCTCCCTCTCGCAAACACGCGCACTCTCCATCTCGCAAACACGCGCCGACACCCCTCTCCCTCTCGCAAACACGCGCCGCCGAGACCCTCTCCCTCTCGCAAACACGCGTCGCCGACACCCTCTCCCTCTCGCAAACACGTGTCGCCGATTAGGGTTAGGGTTTGGTTTGTGTTTGATTAGGGTTAGGGTTTGGTTTGTGTTTGAACATTTACTTATCGATTTAATTCTTTTGCAGAAACAATGGATCAATTCGAACGGGACTTGGAACAGGAAGACATATTCGAGGACATGATCCGCGATGGTACAGAATCCGACCGAGCCGGCTCCGGTGATGGAGAAGCCGATGGCTCCGGTCATGGAGAACCCGACGGCTCCGGTCATGGAGAAGCCGACGGCTCCGGTGACGGAGAAGCCGACGGCTCCGGTGACGGAGAAGCCGACGACGGCTCCGGTGACGAGGTATTAATGGAATTCTATATGTACATATGTATTGAGGCATTAGTATAGAGGCATTAATGCAATTCTATATGTATTCTCTTAGGCCTCCGAAGATAAGATAGAGAAACGAGGCCCGGCAAAGAAGTTGACCAAGAAAGACCACTTCACAATTGAAGTTATATCACCGGAAGGCCAACCGGTGGCACCCGAGAATGTCGGAGTGAAGTTCAAAAATCAGTGCGGAGTTGTGGTTAGAGATCGTGTCCCGATCACTGTCGAGAATGGAACAAGACGAAGAATGTGTCCGAAAATCAGGTTGCCGATAGGTACAAGGACACACTTTTCAGAGACCTCATGGCACATTTCACTTTGCCGGATTTGGGATCGGAGTCTGAGAATGCTAAGCAGCGAGAGCTAGTGAAGAAATGGGCTCTTACGAAGATCGGCGAACTTTTCCGGGCGTTTAAGAAACGGTTATGGAAAAATTATAAGAAAGACAAGAAGCCTCCAAAGTATTCGAGAACTACCTAGCGAAGCAGGAGCATAATCGGGAAGAATTTGTGAGGTACAAAGAATCGAGGAGGCTGTGAACCTGTCGGCGAAAAACAAGAAGAATGCAAGCGAGAAGAAATATCACCATCATACGGGCGAGGGGGCTACGGAAGAGCCATGCCTAAGTGGGATGCACAAGAGGCTGAGATGGAGCTGAACGGGATCACTCCAGAACCCACGCGAGAAGGATGGGACATAAGGGCTCGAAATTGGTTCCTCGCGCATGGCTGTGAGTATGACATGAAGACAGGGAACATTGTTGAAAGTGACACCAGGGTTAGGGTACCCAGGCAAAAATGGATTGAAGTGACGACAGATATAAAGGCGGGAAAACTAAAGTTTGCTCCCGATAGAGAGAAAGACTTGCGACGCTTGTCCTCGGTAATCTGAGAAGGGAGGACGAACAAGAGGCTTCGGCCCTAGTGTTCCGTGGTCGCTTGGGTTTCCGGCCGACGCGGAGACTTATAGAAGCCGAGCGAGAGCTAAACAACGCCAGCTGGAGGTGCAGAATGACCGGATGGCCGAGTTCCAACGCCGACTTGACCAGCAGCAGCGGGAGCTTCAGCAGCAGCAGCGGGAGATAAATGAACTAAAAGGACAGCGCCCGCCAGATAATACCGCTGAAATATCTCAGCGACGAGACAGCAGCGTGGCCGACTCGGAGGCCCCTCCTACACGGATGATGATAGATGCCGGTCCTGGCGACCCCTTGGATGGAATCAAGGAGACAACACCTTGTGATCTCCATGAGGTGTTCAGGAAGGTTTCTGTTAAGGTGGCGGTCGGCTATGTCTTACCGGCATTTGGACCTGAAGGTGAGCCGGCAACATGGCATGGCAATCCGATTCCAGCTGGCTATGCTCGTGTCGGGGTGGATTCAGTTGTCCCGCAGTGGGAGACATTGGAGCTCCATATCCCTGGAGGTGATGGGGGGCTTACACTCGAGAGAGGTGCTGGGAGAAATCATTCTCTCGGGAAAAGAAGAACATCAGGCTGCCGGGCTGGGTAGCACCTAGTACCGGTCGTCCCGGCGGGTCACCATCACCTCCTCCAGGGTGATCGCAGGCCACCATCACCTCCTCCTACTGATCACATGTCGACACCATCACCCCGTGGGTACGACGTCGACCACGACATCGGTACTCCATCTCCATCTCCAGCGCCGCCGCCTCCGCCCACTAAGACTCGGAATGCACCCAGCCGGAAGCGTTTCAAGAGTCCTGTCCCCAAGAGGTCGCCCCTCCCAAAAGTACCAAAGGTTCCTCCCCCCCGTCCTTGGGATCTTACTGTCGAGGAAAATGCGGCCGCTGTTGCGAAACACAACTATGATCATTTCCATAAGCCAAAACCTCCAGCGCGAGCCATACAGAGAAGCAAATAGAATATGCTACTAGTTTTCTGAACACACCATCGCAGTATGAGTTACACGAGAAGAAGGATGACTATACACGCACTCTTGCGAAGGTTATTGACCAAAAGAAGGATGAAAAGGCTAAGGAGAAGGACATTGCTGGCACGAGCAAATCATCAGCTAGAAGTGCAGATGAGAAAAGGTCAAGTTCAACAAGTGCACCCCTCAAGGCCAAGCAAACGACAAAAGGCAAAAAGAGAAAGGAAGTTCCCCTCCTCGGTGCTCAGCCCAAACAATCGATCCCACCACTCAAAGTGTTTAATGTTCCCAAGGTGTACGAGGAACATGGTGGTGCTGTCAATATGGAAGAAGCTGCAACTCTAGCGGCTCAATGTGGAGTTACCGTGGACGAATTGTTTGGTGCCGCAGATGCTGCACTACCCACTGCTGATATAGCTCCTACATTTGTCTACGGGGAAGACTTGGTCAGCAGAGCAGCTGCATAAACTGCCAACACATATGCGGAATTTGCATCGGTGGTACCTTGATGCATGCAAGGAGAAAAAATGTACATCGTGGCGAGTATACCATCGGAAAATTACTACCGCACCGAGGAGATGAATATTTTGATGAATGAACTACGGCAGTTATTCAATCTAGAAGCCCTCGACAAATCTCTCATGAGTTGCTATTGCTTGTAAGTTGTTAACTACATATAAGTTCATTTTCATTCAGTTCATGTTCGTTTTCATTGCATATATATACTCATTATATCTTATGGGTTCTCTTTTGCAGATCAAGATCAGTGAGTGCAAAAGTAATAATATTATCAATGTTGGGTTTGTTGACCCAGATAAAATACATGTTGAAACGGTGAAGCATAAACGCGAAGAAACGGGGGGAAACCTACTAAGGTTTTTGGGGCAGCAATATTTCTGTGATTCAATATTGTTTCCTTACAACTACGAGTGAGAGTCTTAATGATCTTTTATGCACATTCAATTTTTCTTACTCGATGTTAAGTGTAATTCCTGACGTATATATGCATAACATGTGCAGCTTCCACTGGATTCTACTAGACATTCAACCTGATAAGGGAATAGTTGAAGTAAGAGACCCACTGAGTAGAGGCCTGGACGGGTTCCAGGACTTGCAGAAGTTGCTCCAAGTGTAATTTCCTTCATCGCCGCGCTTTATCTTTCGTGAGATATCAATTAATTATCCACTCAGTCAACCATTCATAAGCACGGCAGGGCTCGGCAACCTTTGAAGAATGATCATAAGGACATTACCTTTGCAAAGAAGCTAACATTTACTCCTGTAGCGTGCCCCCAGCAGCCACAAGGGACGAATCTATGTGGATACTACGTTTGCGAGTCCATTCGCATGTTAACCACTGAGAAGCAGAACAGAAATAAATTCGACGTAAGCAATAACATTCACAACTTTATTTATTATCATCAATATTTCGTTATCAAGACTGATATAGTCATACTCATCTCATTTTCGTATATAGGTCGACTTCATGCGGGACAGACTCCAACCAAAGGAACACGCACTAGGAATCGCGGAGGAAGTGGCGGGACTTTTGGTTAGAGAAGTAATAAACAACAAAGGCTTGTTTAGTCCAGATAGTTGTTCTACCTCCAAATAGACGGTCGTTAGTACCGTTTGTCGATCGTGAGCTCCATGTATATATGTAGGGAACCTACGAATATGTGTAAGGGGAATCGACTTCTGCTTCCAATATTTGTTTGATCGATCTATATATATATATAATGAATGAATGTGTACAACTTCTAGTAGCGTACAAATATATGCAACTTTTATTTTCGAACGAAAAAAATGAAATAACAGGCGGTCGGTGGCGGGGGGGGGAGGGGTGCTGCACCCCTCAAACCCTAAAGCAGAAGCGTTGTGCGCGCGCCACGTAGAAGGCCTTTTGTCGCGGGTGGTAATACCGCCCGCGACAAAAGGGCCTGTGCCCTGCGCGCCCCGCGGCTGCCACGTGGTGGACCTTATGTCGCGGGTCGTAAGTGACCCGGGATAAAAGGCCACCCTTTTATCGCGCCTTGCTTGTCGCGGCTGGCCGCCCGCGACAAAAGGCCCTAACCACCCGGATCAAAAGGCCTGTTTTCCACTAGTGATACGAACCAATGGTCTAATTTTTGAGGTATATATCTCATATTTTGTTGACAAAATTTGTAGTCAAACTTATTTTCTCGAAGTGTGTAATTGCCCCATAAACCGGTATGGAGGGAGTAGCAAAGAACGGACTAGGTAGGAAGTTGAAAGGGACATGCTTCATGTTCTACTCCCTCGATCAGTTCCAAAATATAAGATGTATTTCGGTTCATTAAGAGAAGGCTTTGATCAACAACTACTCTATTAACACAAAATTTATGTGACATAAATTTGTTGTCATTAGATTCATATTCAAAAGTACTTACTAACGACTGTTGGTTTGTATTACACAAACCTTCTCTTAGTAGAGTAATTTTAGGTCAAAGCTTTGTCTTCACGAAATAAAATACAACATATATTTTGGAACGGAAGTAGTACTGCCCATCCTCACGGATTTTCTGTGCTGTGAAGAAGGTTTCTTTAGGCCACTAAAGTCATTTTTAACCACGTCATATGGGTAAAATTTAAATAGAAAATATACAATAACTAATAAACTTAATAACCCAATAAGTTTATTTATATAAATTGGACCACGACCTATATATTAACTATTACTGAATTAAATAGTTGTATCTGACATGTATTCTGTTTATATTTTTCAGAAATGTTTAACTAACAACTTTGTATATCCTATTTGGAACTCACTGAAAATAATTGATTTGACACCAAAATAATATATGAGAAAAGTTAGTACATTTAAATCCAGGGCTTGATATTCATTTGAGATGTAATCACAATTACTTTTTCATACTGATATTGTGTCAGCTTGACCTGGAACGCGTTTTGCAGAAAATTAGTAGTGGTCCTGCTACTGCGATCCAAATTTTCTACATACATATATGTTTTCACTAGCCTTCGAGCAATTGTTATGGTTTGAAAGTATTAAAGCATTTTTTATTCATTTACTCCAATTTTTTTTAAATGTCATCTATTAGTATAATGCATGAGAATATGTGCACCCGCAATTCTATGAAGAATATATATGATAATAATATGTTAACTTTAGAAGAAAAAAAATAACAAATTGTACTACTATTGAAGTTATAAATAACATGATAACTTCTTATGGTCCGAGTATATTATTTTGGGCCGCACCTTGCCCTTGTATCTTATTAACTTTTGTTTTCAAAGTTATTGTTATATTTGTCTCAGCGTGCAATGCACGCTGCTTCTTACTAGTAAAATAAAGAACAAAAGCAAAACGAAGCCTAATCCGATTAACATCTCACCACTTTACTGTCCGAGCGACAATGTAAAGAACAAAAGAAACATTAGATATGGAGATGACGGGGAGAAGTGAAAAGCCACATCAGTTTCTCTGTTTTCAAATAAGGATAGATACGGCTTTTCTTAGCGAGGGAGGAAATCTACATGGACTTGTACTAGAATTGTGGACCTCAAAAACAAAGAACGAACATGCATGCACATGCATCACCACGTACTTCTCGGCTCAGACCAGACCTTAATTTTCGTTTCTCTTTTGATGTCATTCTGCTTACTGCACTACGATGCCACCTTGACAAAGAAAATAATTGCTTTAACAAAGACGAGGTAGGTAGTCATTCAGCTCTGCAAAAGTTGTACAGAGAAAAGATGGCTTGGTGAACTGTCCTTTCTAATTCCTACCATGCATGGTTCGAAAACTTACCCATCGAAGTGTGATCCAAATTCTTCACGCTGGCCAGCGCAACCGAGTACAATTCGTTTTCTTGTCCTCGAAGGACTCATGTTTATTTCCCACTATATATACCCTATGTAGTTGCACCTAAAAACGGCACGTCATCTTGTGCTTGTAATACTCTTTCATCATACTGAAGTTGCGCCTTCGTGTGTCCATGGTTTTTTCCGCAAGGGTTTTCGAAGTAAAAAGCTGTGTCTCGGTGTCTCTAGTTTGATCTCTATTTAGCTAACAAAGTGGTATAGAGACACGTTCGTGAGATTCAATCTACGAGATCGAGACAATTTTTTGGTCAGCGTTCCGTTCGCCTCCAACGGCTAGTCATCAAGTCACCGAAACCCGCCGAGCCGACTGGGATCCAATCTGCTGCCCGTTCCGTCATGGGTCAAATCGCCAACTCGCCGAGTTCTGATCCGATGCGGACACTGTTCGCCGAAACTGAGACCGATAGGAACACGTTCGAACGCGGATTTCCCACACATAGGAAGCCCCCCCCCCCCCCCATACTATATCTGGCGTTGATTTGTTGGAGATTCGTGCAAAAGTCCACCAGTCAAAGGCTCAAACATTTTTGCAATTAAGACCCTCACAAAAGTCATATTTACTGCCCAGTCCGGCCCATGGAACATCGAGCAAACTCCTATGAATCTCCTATGAGTCTTGTATAAAACAGGAGAAATTCTTGTAAAAATCTATGTTGCATCTTGGAATGTCCAGCAAACTCCTATGAATCTCCTATGAAACCACGTTATTTGTGGTGTTTTCTTTAAATATGGCAGTGTATGTGTCTTGTATATTGATATGATTTTGTTTGGATTTTTTCTTGACAAATTTGTATGAAACTGGTATGAATCGTGTACCGATCTTCATATTTTCGATGGATCACGTATTGATTTACTGTCAATCTTGAATGAAACATAGCAGATTTGATAATGTGAAAAAAATATGAATTATTATGTATGATTTTGGCCAGAAACTGGTATAAAACTTGTGTGAATACTCTTGAATCTTGTCTGCTAAGAGTTTGAAATGAGGATATGAAAAAAACTAAAAAGTTAGGGGGTGTTATGTAAAAATTGGTTGAACTTAAAGAATGAGGTGGAAGGGGTATTCTGAGAAACTGTCAGCACGAATCTCAAACAAACCAACAACAAAGATAGTTAGGGGGACCTTCATTCCTAGACGTGGAGTTGCATTTCTCGAACACGTTCGGCTGTGTCGCCAAGAAATCCAGAGATCGACCGAAGCATATACGCGCGTATATCACTGAAGCAGACCACAGACATAGCTAGTCACCGTGAAAAAACAATCGGATCTCGAGAAGCGTGTCGCTCTGTTTTTTTCCTCACATGAAGCCCAAACCTACGGATCAATTTTCTTTTCTCTCTCCGATTGCTACGTCCACCCTTCGGTTGCCAGGTGCTATCTAGTACAGTATAGTTCTTTGATCCGCAATTTAATTTTACAAGGAATTGTCTCCGGCTTGCACTACTTTATGTACACAGATTTATCTACTCATGGCCACCATGAAGTACGAACTTCCGTTGTTGGATCGTGACACAAGATTTTCGCTATGGCAAATCAAGATGAGAGCATTGTTGGTGCACTCCGATTATGAGGATGTACAATAAGTCTTCGGAAAGAAGTGAGCTGCTGACCGGACCGATTCGCCTCGGTCAATTTCATCACTGTGAGTGCACCATTCCTCGATTAACTACACCCATAGCTTCGCTGTGATCCCCTAGTCTTGCCGGGATGAACGGTGTAGGGAATCATCAATATCGACTTCACCCGAACACCGCCGCCATCGGAGATGACCTAATCCTCCCTCCCAAGCTCACAGTTGTCTGTGCCATAGCATATGACCTCGGCCATCGCTTCTTGAACAAGCCTGTGTCCTCGCCGAGCCCTCTCCCGCACCCTAGCCCCACCGGAACTATGTTGGTGAGCTCGCCGTCATCACGCCGGAGACTTGCCGCACCAAACCATTTTATTCTAAAACAAAAACAATGACATGTGGGACCCACTGTCAGGAAGCTCATGAGGCTTCTGACGTAGTGGTTGGTACGTGTTCCATCAATACTAAACCCGCACTGCTTTTATTTCATTCTAGAACTTTCCGTCCTTCATCTCCAGGAGTTTTGCTGCCAAGCATTGTTTGCATATTTCCCCTTTGAGCACCCTTTTGGTTGTACAAACCCCCACCTCGAAAATGAAAATCACAACTACATGTCGAGATCTGACCATCAAGATCAACCAAGTCAAGTTCCCAGCTCACCTCAACACTCTCAACATGCTTGGTCTTGATACCATCCTGGGCATGGACTGGCTCACTCAGCTTGATAGCCAGTGTTCTTGGGGCTGGTATATGAGGTATCAGATTAATTGAATCGGGGTACCACACGCATGAAGTGCATCAATGAAGAGGATGTTTAGAGAGCTCCCTCCATCTTTAAGAACCCAGGAGACATTCATTTGTTGATGATTGGATCGACAATGAATGAAAAATGACCGGGCTGCGTGAATTTTTGGGGACAGTCGTCCCGATCAAAAACAATGCTTGCATCAGACCACTTGATTGTCGGGTGAGTACTGGGGTGCACGGCAAGGATTTCTCACTCCACCGCCTTGCACTATATCTTAGGCTCGTTTACGAAGGAGTCCCCATATATATGGTTGGCAGTATGATCCCGATTTGGGTACTCGACATCATCTTCCTCATCTGAGGATGGTTCATGCCTCATAGTCCCGAGCTAGTGCACGGATTGCTTCTCCTCATCCATCATCATCCTGCCAATCTTCTTGATGGTCCGGCAGTTATAGAAGGCTTTAGAGCTGAGCTGATGGATCAAGCACTAGTTATCATCGTTGTGCTAGCCTTTTGGAGGTGGCTCGGAGCCCCCAGCTCCAGTGGACTGCTTATCCTTCCCTTTGATTGGAGGCAGCCCCGAGTGCTTGCCCGAGAAGCCTACCATGACATCACAAGTCCGGGCCTTCTTCTTATTGTTGCTGCCTCCTCCTAGAAGCTTTTTCTTGCTCTTGTCCCAAGATGATGCACCCTCAAATCCGGGTTGAAGGTGTGGTGCACCGCGATCTCAATTCTCTATGAATATGGAGGCCTCCTCGGCCTTTGCTGCCTACCCATCGGGCTAGCGCATTGTCAAAATGGGAAAGCCCGCGGTACTATATTATAGCCCAAACAAAACAACGACAAATTAACCATAAAGAAAATTAATAAAAATAAAGTCCATCATATTAATGGCCAGCTATTTTACTTTTTTTTTCTTGCTTATCTTTTTTTATCCATCATATGTTTTTAAAATACTTGTCTTTTTTGTCATTAACCACTACTTTATTTTAATATATAATAAATTAGTAAATGACTAATCCACTCCAAAACTGCTAGTTTGTACATTACGTACCGGATGTCCCAAGGCATCAGCCCCACAAGCATAAAAAAGAAGTAGGGGAATATCTATCTATTAGTTTCCCAATTTTATTTACATCTTGCCACCTTTAAAACCTTTGGATCAACATCCAACCATCCAAATCGCCACCTCAATCCATATATAACTTACAAAATAAAAATTACACTAACTTTTTACTAAAGTTGCACACTCTCAATACTACAATGTTTGGCATGTGGCACCTCCTTCACGATCACTTCGGTTTACGGCCCTAGCTTGGATTAAGATAAGTAGCACTTCCTTTCTAAAATCCCTGTTTCAACCTCATCAATCAGGATGCCGACAAGAACAACTCAAACCTCAACCTCCATCTCATGGGTCAATTTTGGAATGCACTCTCCACCTGCCAGCTCAAAGAAATCAAGTTGCAGAACAGAAAGTTCACGTGGAGTAATGAGCACGAAAACCCTACTTGGTTAAGCTGGATCGCGCTTTGTGCTATGCTAGCTGGCACCTCGCCTTTGACAACCATGTGTTGCTCGCCCTATCGTCCTCACTCTCCAACCAATGTCCACTTCTACTATCCAACTAGAGTGGCACACACAAGCATCCTTCTTTCAAATTTGAGAAATTTTGGACAAAGATGTCGGGTTTTGCTGAGGTTATCCAACTGGCCTGGGCCGAACCTACCACCCATACCTAGCCAGTCCATGTTTTCAACCATAAGCTTCACATCACTGCTAAGCGTCTTCACACATGGAGTAATGGTCTGTTTTCCAACTCGAAGCTGCATCTCATCATGGCCCTCGATGACATCCTTCAGCTGGACAAAGCACAAAATATTCACAACTTATCCATGGAAGAGCGGAACTTAAGTGGTCGGTCATGGGTTTAGCGGTCCTTGAGCGGTCACGCAAATGTCAGGCCTCATGCATCATTTATCTGCATGAGCATAATGCTAACACAAAACTCTACCATCTCTGGCTCAACTCCTGTAGGTGCAAGAATCACATCCATAGGCTTTGGTGTGGGGGAGGGGGGGGAGGGGTGTGGAAGTGTGGTTGGGCCACCTCCCATGAGGACAAGGGGTTGCTCATTGTGGAACATTTCTTGTAGGCCCTCGGAAGACCGCCTACCAGACTTCTCGACTTCAATTGGGCCGCTACAAAACTTTCTTCGGAGGATCTCTACGATTTCGCTTTGCCCTTCTCCTGTTGGAAATCATGAACACCCTTGCGGATATGCCTCTTGATAAGGCTCCTAGGTCGTTGGATTTTTGGTTGTCTTTTTCTGCTCCTGCGGGGACATCGGCAAGGCGGACTGCTTGAAGGTCATTAATGCCTTCTCAGAGCTTGTCGTGACAAACTTCCACATCATTAACATGGCCAACATTGCTCTCTTACCAAAGAAGGAGGGGGACAATTCCATCTCTGACTTCTGGCCTATTAGCTTGATTCACATGGTGCCAAAGGTCATCGCCAAGGCCCCAAGATGAATGACATCATTTCCAGCTGCCAAAGTGCCTTCATCAAATCCAGCAGCATCCACGACAATTTCATGTACGTGCGCAATGTGGCCCGCCGGCTGCATTGTAACCGATCCCTAGCCCTACTCATTAAGCTGGACGTCGCCAAAGCTTCCTACACCGTGAGATGGGACTATATTCTGGACATCATGCATCATCGTGTAATTCTGCCCCGCTGGCATGGTAGGGCTTCTGCCCTCTTCAAGTCCTCCTCCTCTCGGGTTATGCTGGCATGGGCATTCTTCATGGTAGAGGTCTCCGCCAGGGGGACCCTCTTTTGCCGCTGCTTTTCGTCATTGACATTGATCCTTTGCAGTGGCTTCTTGAGCTCGCCATTGACTTCGCCCTTCTCCGTGCCCTTCCTGGCAGGTTTGCTGGGCTTTGTATCTCCATGTATGCTGACGATGCCGCCATCTTCCTAGCCCCTGATTCCTAGGAGTTGTCTAACCTCGCCACAATCCTCCATAACTTCGGTGATGTCACCGGCATCATCACTAGTATCGCCAATAGATCTATTGCCCCAATTCGTTGCGCCTATCTGGATCTCCATGGGATTCTTACGGACTTTCCTACGACCATTTCTCCGTTCCCTATCAAGTACCTTGGACTTCCTCTCTAGGTAGACTTCGCCGGGCTGACATCCAGCCTTGCATCAACAAAACCGCTAATCATCTTAATCCTTGGAAAGGTAAATTCATCTCGCACGTGGGCTGCATCTCCCTGATCATGTCCATCCTCACGACTCTACCGGTCTTCGTACTCACTGCCAGCAAGGTCGACAAGTATACCTTGTGTACTTTTGACAAGCTTAGGAGAAGTATGTTGTGGGCTGGAAGTGACACTATCAGCAGAGGCAAATGCGAAGATCGACCAAAGGAAAAAGGTGTGCAGACCTGTTGACGTCAGAAACCCACCGACGGGCAGCGACGGGTCAACACCGTAGAGCCGGGAACAACCTAGAGCTGCGGCTGGCTGAGGTCCCTCCGAACGACGGCCCGCAAAGCACTTCTGGTCACACGTCCGATGCTGGTTGCAAGGGCGTGCCACCTGACCTATACCTGGTCAGGAAGGTGATGGAGATGCCTCGCTTAGTTTCCTGCATGGCATACACGTAAACATTAAATACGAGCCTCGATCGGCTCTCAGGTTATCCTGTGAATCGGCTCAAGGAGCCGATCCACCCATGATTCGTACGGGGTGCACGAATATATGGTGGTCCTGCTTGATCAAGATAAAGCTAATTAGATCTACGACGATTTAGGGTTTTCACCGCATAATCGGATCATCCTACTCCAGGTTGGGCCTCGCGGCCACGCACGGTGATCGTAAGCCGATCCTAAACAAGGCCTAAAAACCAACACGAAGTCGATCCCCGGAACATCCTGTTTAGGACTTGCGAACGACACCCTACGTGCCGCTGGATCCTCCCCCCCTTTGTAAGGCCTAACTATTGCAGATATTAAACTAATCCTTGTAGAACAAGGAGCAATCGTAACGGATCAGATCTACTAAATGATGATCAAGCGGGGTGCCGCCCCCACACCTAAGATAGGCGTGAGGGCGGCTAGATATGCAAGGGTTGCACTACGCTAGCATGTTACGCGAAGAACTATGCTAACCCTAACACATCTATGATAACTACGTTGCTCGCCATCAACAAGGCTTCAGTACGAGCAACGCATGAACAACGTGGGGCTTGTGCTGCCTAGATCGCAAGATGCGATCTAGGCAGCATGTCGCTTACCGGATAGAAACCCTCGAGACGAAGGAGTTGGCGATGCGCCGAGATTGGTTTGTTTGGTTGAACGTTGTGTTGTTGTTTATTCCATAAACCCTAGATACATATTTATAGTCCAGGGGACTTTCTAACGTGGGAATAATCCCCATCGTGCACGATACAAACTCTAACTTTTAATCTAAGATACAATCTACCATAACTAAAGATACACGGGCAATTCAGCCCAAACTCCTCATACAAGGCCGCTTCAGAGATCTTCCACGTGTAATCTTCCAAACCCATCTCTCTTACGGCCCACTTCCTGATTTGGCCAAAATCTGGTGATAACACATGCCCCCCTGGTTTTGGCAATGATAATTCCAAAACCACTCTGTTTTTTCTCTGAAGGGTCATGTCGTGGCAGAGCAGAGCTGTTGCAGTATCCGTTATCATTATGCCCTGTCTTCTCAGCTTCTCTGCAAAATTCGATAGCTCTGGCGTCATCTCCTTGGAAACTATAATGGCATTAAATTTCCACCAGGCTTCTCATTATTTAACTGTGCCGATTGATTAGCTCTCTTCATCCCCTTCCTCTGTCCCAGCCATCGGCACCCAAAAAACCCTCTTCTCCCTCAGCCATGTCTTCCTCTTCCTCCTCTGCCTCAGGCCTCTCCCTCCAATCGTCGCCGAAGAACAAGAAAGAGGGCAACCTCCACTCCGGGGCAAACCCCATCTCCTCTGACCAGGGGAAGACAGAAGAAGAAGCAGAGAAGACCAAGGCCTCCCCCTCTGCCAAGCTCCCGTCGAAGAAGCGCTCCCGCATGTGGGCGGACAGCGAAGACGACGACGATGACGAGGAAGGAGAAGAGGAGGAGGAGGAAGATGACTCCTCCTCCTCTGCTGGATACCCGCCAACGAAACGCTTCCGCTCTTGGGCGGACAGCGAGGATGATGATGATGACGAGGAAGACGAGGCTCCGGTCAAGGGCTGGGGCAGCAGCGACGAGGAGCTCCCGGGAAGCAGCGCCGACGACATCGACGGCGGTGATGACGAGGACAGCGACGACTAGTAGAATAGGGCTAGTAGTAGCAGTGCACTAGGCACCAGATCCCTCTTTTGAGAGCCATCGGCTCTTTCTTGTAAAGCCGCTCCTTTGAATTAATGAAATTGTTCTTCCAAATCATCTTTCAATTAATCCAATTTCATTCCTTCCGCCTGTCTCGCCAAGACCGATAGCAACGTATCGGATTTCTTTTCTTTTGGACGCCCATGAAGCCGGACTCTCATGTCGATTAGCCCGTCGGTCAAGCACTTCTCAATTTCAGACTGCGATTTGATATCTGACCATAATTTTTCGCAATCCCTTAGCCGATGAACTACTCATCGGCTATTTTGAGAATCCAGTCCCTTTCCTTCTCTTGCATCGACTGGACGGTCCAAAACCTGTCAAAGCTGACGGCCTCCTTTCCCGACTCCTCTCCATAGCTTCAGCAATCTTCTTTCGCAACTTGAACTGCTTCGGAGAAGATCATAATGCAGGGCCAATAGATGTGACTCCAATCGGTTTCTTAAGAACCAAATATCTATGTAGTCAGTTGCCCCCCGAGCCTTCATCAAGGCGAGAACCAGTAGTGAACCAACCACATGTGCCACTATCGGCTTCCGAATCGTAATGCAGAACCAGCCGATTTCATCAAAATCGGCTCTCTAAAGATATTTTGGGGCGAGCTGCCCCCCGAGCGTCAATCAAGGCAAGAATACCGGCGAGGGTGCATAGGTCGCTGATCAGCTCTCTTCTACTGAACGTCGACATTGATGTAAACCTTGAGCACATAGCCAGTAGGTCTTGGTCTTGTGTAACTGTACTAGAGTCGATGGCTGCGCATCGGTTTCGCTTCTTGCGAATTTTTTTTTATTTGGCCGATTTTTCTTAATCGGCCCCCAATGTTTCACTGCACGCATGTCTACACACATTTATTTGGCCGATTTTTCTTAATCGGCCCCCAATGTTTCACTGCACGCATGTCTACACACATTTATCTGCACATGTTCATCTGACTGTATGCCCCCCGAGCCGAATCTGCCAAATGACTGCAGATATCGGCTTCTATGGTTAGTCAGGGCACTGCACTTGCACGTCGGCTCCGTAAGGATTCATGCTGACTTTCATCAGCCGACGTGGCCGCTGCCCAGTGGATCGTTGCTGAACACAAGCAGAATATGTGCTGAATATGGGGTGAACATAATTTTGGCCGATTGCTGGAATCGGCCTCCATATCCATTGGAGTGCTGACTGAAGGTTCTGTAATGCTCCTTCATAATTTATGGGGCCGATCACAAGGATCAGCCTCGCCTTGTTTGCTCATTGGGGTGTTCTTGCTACTCGGTCAGGCTGGATAAAACCAACCCAACCTCTGACTTGATGCGCCTGCTGTCGCCCACCTTGAGTGCATCGTAGACTCGTGGAGCACTAAGCTCCGTCGGAAGGACGAGCACCATATTTGTGCCAGCCGATGTTTCATCATCGGCTTTCCTTTGCTTGGGACGCCACTCCATTTTCCGTGGACGACCCTCTTCATCCAGGGTTCGCTGAACTTTCGCAGCCAGATCAGGCCGTGCCTTCCTTAGCGTATGCAGGTATAACCTTTCGGCTTCCTCCAGGCCGCGCAATCGCTGAACCTTGCGCTTTTGTGAATGGCTGAGTCCGTCAGGGCACCACCTCGGACGGTGGCACCTGTCTTCTTCTTCTTCTTGTCCCTCGTCTTCGGAATCCTCGAGATCTGCCCACCGAGGGGACTCAGCACGTTTGCTTTGTGGCGGGAGAGGCCCTAGGCTTTTGAACACAGACACGTTGGCTGCCTCCTTCTTCTTCTGGTTGCATTCTGGGCAATTGCCGATTGTGGGCAATCGGCTCATTCCTGAATCCCAGCAGTGTCTGAAGAAGGGGCAGTCCCAGTGTCTGGCGTTGTCATCTTGCTCCCTTGATCCTTCCGTGGCACGGCGCTCGTGCTCCTCCTCATCGCGATCGTGCCGACGATGTCTTCTGGCTTCTCTAGCCAGACGATCTCCTTCATCATCATAGCTGGACCGTCGGCGTTGGTCATACTGACTCACATATTTGTTGAGGAGGTGATCAGAGAGGGGTCGCTGATATCTCATGTTCTTCACCTCTCCCTCTGTGACGTAGCGCTTGCCATCATGACGGAGCCGATCGCGTGGAGCGGCCTCCTCTGTGTCCTTGCTACGAGAGCAGCTGCCCTCGTCTCCATCTTTGCCAGAGTGGTTCCCAGGTCCTACCATGTTGATGCTGAACGAGGATCCTGGCTGGCAACCTTCAGGGTAAGTGCACTCCACCATGTTAACGGCGGGAAAGGGCTGGGTGTCGACCTTCATGGCGTACTGGTTGAAAATTAGTCGCCCTTTTTCTATCACCGCTTGGACGTGCTGACGCCATACCCTGCAGTCGTTGGTGGCATGGGAGAGCGAGTTGTGCCATTTGCAGTATGGCTTTCCGTTCAGCTCTTGCACCGTGGGGAATTTGAGACCTTCAGGAATCGTCAACTGTTTCTCCTTGAGCAGGAGGTCGAAGATTTGCTCAGTCTTGGTCACGTCAAAATCATATCCCCTGGGTGGGCCTGGTGGCTTTACCCATTTGCAGGGCACGGGGGTTCCTCCCCGAGTCCATTCAGCCACTGCTACCTCTTGGTCTCCCGCAGGAACTTCGTCTTCCTCTGCATCGACCAGGACTACTGCACGTTTGAACTTGTCTTGGTACAGGTCCGGGTGGCGCTGTTCATATGCTGACAGTTTCTGAACCATATGCGCCAGTGAGGGATAATCTGCTTGGGAGGCCATGTCCTTGAGCTGCGTTGCAAGGCCTGCTACTGCCAACTCGACTGCTTCTTTTTCAGTTATACGAACCGAATAACATCGGTTCCTAAGATTCCTGAAGCGCTGGATGTATTCTGCCACAGTTTCTCCACGCTTCTGACGTAGTTGTGCTAGATCGGCAATGCCAGACTTGGAAGCCTCTGAATGGTACTGCATATGGAACTGCTCTTCCAACTGCTTCCAAGTCTGGATGGAGTTTGGTGGCAAAGAGGTATACCATTGATGTCTACGTTCCCCCTCCTTTCCTGTAGACAGTGTTGGGCCTCCAAGAGCAGAGGTTTGTAGAACAGCAGCAAGTTTTCCCTTAAGTGGATCACCCAAGGTTTATCGAACTCAGGGAGGAAGAGGTCAAAGATATCCCTCTCATGCAACCCTGCAACCACAAAGCAAGAAGTCTCTTGTGTCCCCAACACACCTAATAGGTGCACTAGTTCGGCGAAGAGATAGTGAAATACAGGTGGTATGAATAAGTATGAGCAGTAGCAACGGTGCCAGAAAATAGCTTGTTGGCGTGTAGTTGATGGTGGTAGTATTGCAGCAGTAGTAACACAGTAAAACAGTAAACAAGCAGCGATAGCAGTATTTAGGAACAAGGCCTAGGGATTACACTTTCACTAGTGGACACTCTCAACATTGATCACATAACAGAATAGATAAATGCATACTCTACACTTTTGTTGGATGATGAACGCATTGCGTAGGATTACACGAACCCTCAATGCCGGAGTTAACAAGCTCCACAATTTGTTCATATTTAGTAACCTTATAGTGTAAGATAGATCAAAAGACTAAACCAAGTACTAACATAGCATGCACACTATCGCCTTCATGCATATGTAGGAGGAATAGATCACATCAATACCATCATAGTAATAATTAACTCCACAATCTACAAGAGATCATGATCATAGCCTACGACAAGAACCACACGGTGCACACACTAGTCACCTTTACACACGTGCAGGAGGAATAGAACTACTTTAATAACATCACTAGAGTAGCACATAGATGAATTGTGATACAAAACTCATATGAATCTCAATCATGTAAAGCAGCTCATGAGATCATTGTATTGAAGTACATGGAGAGAGATTAACCACATAGCTACCGGTACAGCCCCGAGCCTCGATGGAGAACTACTCCCTCCTCATGGGAGCAGCAGCGGTGATGAAGATGGCGGTGGAGATGGCAGCGGTGTCGATGGAGAAGCCTTCCGGGGGCACTTCCCCGTTCCGGCAGCGTGCCGGAACAGAGATCCTGTCCCCCAGATCTTGGCCTCGCGATGGCGGCGGCTCTGGAAGGTTTCTGTGGTTTTCGTCGAACGCATCAGGGTTTCTGATCCAGGGGCTTTATATAGGCGAAGAGGCGGCGCAGGAGGGCTTCTGGGGGGCCCACACCATAGGGCGGCGCGGCCCCCCCTCTGGCCGCGCCAGGGTGTGGTGTGGGGCCCCCAGGGCTCCCCTCTGGCGGCTCTCGGGTGTTCTGGATGGTTCCGGGAAAAATAGGAACCTGGGCGTTGATTTCGTCCGATTCCGAGAATATTTCGTTACTAGGATTTCTGAAACCAAAAACAGCAAAACAGGAACTGGCACTTCGGCATCTTGTTAATAGGTTAGTTCCAGAAAATGCACGAATATGACATAAAGTGTGCATAAAACATGTAGATAAGATCAACAATGTGGCATGGAACATAAGAAATTATCGATACGTTGGAGACGTATCAGCATCCCCAAGCTTAGTTCTGCTCGTCCCGAGCAGGTAAAACGATAACACAGATAATTTCTGGAGTGACATGCCATCATAACCTTGATCATACTATTTGTAAAGCATATGTAGTGAATGCAGCGATCAAAACAATGTATATGACATGAGTAAACAAGTAAATCATATAGCAAAGACTTTTCATGAATAGCACTTCAAGACAAGCATCAATAAGTCTTGCATAAGAGTTAACTCATAAAGCAATAATTCAAAGTAAAGGTATTGAAGCAACACAAAAGAAGATTAAGTTTCAGCGGTTGCTTTCAACTTGTAACATGTATATCTCATGGATAGTTGTCAACATAGAGTAATATAACAAATGCAATAAGCAAGTATATAAGAATCAATGCACAGTTCACACAAATGTTTGCTTCTTGAGGTGGAGAAAGATAGGTGAACTGACTCAACAATAAAAGTAAAAGAATGGTCCTTCAAAGAGGAAAGCATCGATTGCTATATTTGTGCTAGAGCTTTTATTTTGAAAACATGAAACAATTTTGTCAACGGTAGTAATAAAGCATATGTATCATGTAAATTATATCTTACAAGTTGCAAGCCTCATGCATAGTATACTAATAGTGCCCGCACCTTGTCCTAATTAGCTTGGACTACCGGATCATCACAATGCACTGTTTTTACCAAGTGTCACAAAGGGGTACCTCTATGCCGCCTGTACAAAGGTCTAAGGAGAAAGCTCGCATTGGATTTCTCGCTATTGATTATTCTTCAACTTAGACATCCATACCGGGACAACATAGACAACAGATAATGGACTCCTCTTTTATGCATAAGCATGTAACAACAATTAATAATTTTCTCATTTGAGATTGAGGATATATGTCCAAAACTGAAACTTCCACCATGGATCATGGCTTTAGTTAGCGGCCCAATGTTCTTCTCTAACATATGCATGCTTAACCATAAGGTGGTAGATCGCTCTTACTTCAGACAAGACGAACATGCATAGCAACTCACATGATATTCAACAAAGAGTAGTTGATGGCGTCCCCAGTAAACATGGTTATCGCACAACAAGCAACTTAATAAGAGATAAAGTGCATAATTACATATTCAATACCACAATAGTTTTTAAGCTATTTGTCCCATGAGCTATACATTGTAAAGGCGAATGATGGAATTTTAAAGGTAGCACTCAAGCAATTTACTTTGGAATGGCGGAGAAATACCATGTAGTAGGTAGGTATGGTGGACACAAATGGCATAGTGGTTGGCTCAAGTATTTTGGATGCATGAGAAGTATTCCCTCTCGATACAAGGTTTAGGCTAGCAAGGTTTATTTGAAACAAACACAAGGATGAACCGGTGCAGCAAAACTCACATAAAAGACATATTGAAAACATTATAAGACTCTACACCGTCTTCCTTGTTGTTCAAACTCAATACTAGAAATTATCTAGACCTTAGAGAAACCAAATATGCAAACCAAATTTTAGCATGCTCTATGTATTTCTTCATTAATGGGTGCAAAGCATATGATGCAAGAGCTTAATCATGAGCACAACAATTGCCAAGTATCACATTACCCAAAACATTTATAGCAATTACTACATGTATCATTTTCCAATTCCAACCATATAACAATTTAACGAAGGAGAAACTTCGCCATGAATACTACGAGTAGAAACCAAGGACATACTTGTCCATATGCTACAGCGGAGCGTGTCTCTCTCCCACACAAGCATGATGTAATCCAATTTATTCAAACACAAATAAAAACAAAAACAAACAGACGCTCCAAGTAAAGTACATAAGATGTGACGGAATAAAAATATAGTTTCAGGGGAGGAACCTGATAATGTTTTCGATGAAGAAGGGGATGCCTTGGGCATCCCCAAGCTTAGACGCTTGAGTCTTCTTGATATATGCAGGGGTGAACCACCGGGTGCATCCCCAAGCTTAGAGCTTTCACTCTCCTTGATCATGTTGCATCATACTCCTCTCTTGATCCTTGAAAACTTCCTCCACACCAAACTCGAAACAACTCATTAGAGGGTTAGTGCACAATATAAATTGACATATTCAGAGGTGACACAATCATTCTTAACACTTCTGGACATTGCATAATGCTACTGGACATTAATGGATCAAAGAAATTCATCCAACATAGCGAAAGAGGCAATGCGAAATAAAAGGCAGAATCTGTCAAAACAGAACAGTTCGTATTGACGAATTTTAAAATGGCACCAGACTTGCTCAAATGAAAATGCTCAAATTGAATGAAAGTTGCGTACATATCTGAGGATCATGCACGTAAATTGGCTTAATTTTCTGAGCTACCTACAGGGAGGTAGACCCAGATTCGTGACAGCAAAGAAATCTGGAACTGCGCAGTAATCCAAATCTAGTACTTACTTTACTATCAAAGACTTTACTTGGCACAACAAAACACAAAACTAAGATAAGGAGAGGTTGCTACAGTAGTAAACAACTTCCAAGACACAAATATAAAACAAAGTACTGTAGCAAAATAACACATGGGTTATCTCCCAAGAAGTTCTTTCTTTATAGCCATTAAGATGGGCTCAGCAGTTTTAATGATGCACTCATAAGAAATAGTATTTGAAGCAAAAGAGAGCATCAAGAGGCAAATTCAAAACACATTTAAGTCTAACATGCTTCCTATGCAAAGGAATCTTGTAAATAAACAAGTTCATGAAGAGCAAAGTAACAAGCATAGGAAGATAAAACAAGTGTAGCTTCAAAAATTTCAGCACATAGAGAGGTATTTTAGTAACATGAAAATTTCTACAACCATATTTTCCTCTCTCATAATAACTTTCAGTAGCAACATGAGCAAACTCAACAATATAACTATCACATAAAGCATTCTTATCATGAGTCTCATGCATAAAATTATTACTCTCCACATAAGCATAATCAATTTTATTAGTAATAGTGGGAGCAAATTCAACAAAGTAGCTATCATTATTATTCTCATCAAGTGTTGGAGGCATAGTATAATCACAACAAAATTTACTCTCCATAGTAGGTGGTACCAAAAGACTGCTATCATTATAATCATCATAAATAGGAGGCAAAGTATCATCAAAGAAAATTTTCTCCTCAATGCTTGGGGGACTAAAAATATCATGCTCATCAAAGCCAGCTTCCCCAAGCTTAGAATTTTCCATATCATTAGCAACAATGGTGTTCAAAGCGTTCATACTAATATCATTGCTACTAGCATGCAAATAAGATTCCATGGGTTTTTTAATTTTCGCATTAAACCATTCATGTCTTGACTCAGGAAATAGAATAAAAAGCTCACAGATGTTGTCCATTATGCCTTACTAGTGTAAACAAGAAACAAAAAGATGCAATTGCAGGATCTAAAGGAAATAGCTTCGAGCACAAACACAATGGCGCCAGAAAAGTACTTTACCTGGAACCGGAGTATGAGTGCCTTTTACCTTTCCTCCCCGGCAACGGCGCCAGAAAAGTGCTTGATGTCTACGTTCCCCCTCCTTTCCTGTAGACAGTGTTGGGCCTCCAAGAGCAGAGGTTTGTAGAACAGCAGCAAGTTTTCCCTTAAGTGGATCACCCAAGGTTTATCGAACTCAGGGAGGAAGAGGTCAAAGATATCCCTCTAATGCAACCCTGCAACCACAAAGCAAGAAGTCTCTTGTGTCCCCAACACACCTAATAGGTGCACTAGTTCGGCGAAGAGATAGTGAAATACAGGTGGTATGAATAAGTATGAGCAGTAGCAACGGTGCCAGAAAATAGCTTGTTGGCGTGTAGTTGATGGTGGTAGTATTGCAGCAGTAGTAACACAGTAAAACAGTAAACAAGCAGCGATAGCAGTATTTAGGAACAAGGCCTAGGGATTACACTTTCACTAGTGGACACTCTCAACATTGATCACATAACAGAATAGATAAATGCATACTCTACACTTTTGTTGGATGATAAACGCATTGCGTAGGATTACACGAACCCTCAATGCCGGAGTTAACAAGCTCCACAATTTGTTCATATTTAGTAACCTTATAGTGTAAGATAGATCAAAAGACTAAACCAAGTACTAACATAGCATGCACACTATCGCCTTCATGCATATGTAGGAGGAATAGATCACATCAATACCATCATAGTAATAATTAACTCCACAATCTACAAGAGATCATGATCATAGCCTACGACAAGAACCACACGGTGCACACACTAGTCACCTTTACACACGTGCAGGAGGAATAGAACTACTTTAATAACATCACTAGAGTAGCACATAGATGAATTGTGATACAAAACTCATATGAATCTCAATCATGTAAAGCAGCTCATGAGATCATTGTATTGAAGTACATGGAGAGAGATTAACCACATAGCTACCGGTACAGCCCCGAGCCTCGATGGAGAACTACTCCCTCCTCATGGGAGCAGCAGCGGTGATGAAGATGGCGGTGGAGATGGCAGCGGTGTCGATGGAGAAGCCTTCCGGGGGCACTTCCCCGTTCCGGCAGCGTGCCGGAACAGAGATCCTGTCCCCCAGATCTTGGCCTCGCGATGGCGGCGGCTCTGGAAGGTTTCTGTGGTTTTCGTCGAACGCATCAGGGTTTCTGATCCAGGGGCTTTATATAGGCGAAGAGGCGGCGCAGGAGGGCTTCTGGGGGGCCCACACCATAGGGCGGCGCGGCCCCCCCTCTGGCCGCGCCAGGGTGTGGTGTGGGGCCCCCAGGGCTCCCCTCTGGCGGCTCTCGGGTGTTCTGGATGGTTCCGGGAAAAATAGGAACCTGGGCGTTGATTTCGTCCGATTCCGAGAATATTTCGTTACTAGGATTTCTGAAACCAAAAACAGCAGAAAACAGGAACTGGCACTTCGGCATCTTGTTAATAGGTTAGTTCCAGAAAATGCACAAATATGACATAAAGTGTGCATAAAACATGTAGATAACATCAACAATGTGGCATGGAACATAAGAAATTATCGATACGTTGGAGACGTATCAACCATCCGAAAGCCGATCCCGTGAGGGACTGTGAGAAGAGCCTCACGCGTAGCTGATCCGACACTGAAGCCGGTCCTAGTTGTGCCAAATATCGGCCGACGTGCTCGATGGAGCTGGAACCATCTGATCCACTGAATTTGGAGAAGTCGGGGAGTCGATATTTAGGTGGCAGCGGGATCATCTCGTAGTCGTCGGGGTACGGCTTGGAATAGCCGATTGCCCTCCTTTTCGGCACCATGCCAAACTGGTCTCTCAATATGGTACTGATCTGATCCGCTGTGCTGGCTGCAGGAGTTGAATTCTGAAGATTCGCCGGGGTGGCGTACTTAGCCAGCCATGCTTGCTTTTCCAGCTCTGAGCCAACTGCAGGAGCTGAGCTCTGGAGGTTCGTCGGGGTGGCGTACTTAGTTAGCCACGTCTGCTTCTCAAGCTACGTCGGCGACGTTCCTCCTGTTTTCCCAGAAGTCCCTGATGTTGTGGCCTGGTTTGTGAGTGCCCAGTTACCACAATCTGGCACATACGTGCACGCGTATCCGTGAGGGATCTCCTTAGGCGCCTCGGTCAAGAACTGGTAGTCACTAGGGTCACCACCGATCTTGTAGACGACGAATGCCGGTGTAGCCGGCACTTCTGGTGCTGCCAACGCATATGGCAGCGGTGGACGGGACTGGAGTGGCAACTCTCCTTGATGTGTCCCGAGAGCTGGTCCTGACGGCGAGTACTGGTGCCTCATGATCTCCTGGATCACGCGAAGAGCGATACGCTCCAACGTGTTGACCTGGTTCTCAGAGTGGCGGTGTAGCGAGTGAGCCACCAAGTAGTTGATCTCCTGCCGTAGGCCCCTGGTGCGTTCCTCCGACGGGGCAGAGAGGTCTATCCCATCGAGTGCACCTTCCGGTGAGAACCCCTTCCATCTGATGCCATGGGAACGGGTTCTCTGAAAAGAGCCGATGAGGTCGGCTTCGAGGGTGACTTTGATCTCGTCATACCTCTTCTTGAGCTCGTCGGGCAGCTCCTCGTAGGTGACTGGCGTGCCGTCCGCCATCTCAGATGTAGATGGCGATGTGGTTGATGTAGAAGATCGTCCCACCGGGCGTGCCAGAATGTGTTGACGTCAGAAACCCACCGACGGGCAGCGACGGGTCAACACCGTAGAGCCGGGAACAACCTAGAGCTGCGGCTGGCTGAGGTCCCTCCGAGCGACGGCCCGCAAAGCACTTCTGGTCACATGTCCGATGCTGGTTGCAAGGGCGTGCCACCTGACCTATACCTGGTCAGGAAGGTGATGGAGATGCCTCGCTTAGTTTCCTGCATGGCATACACGTAAACATTAAATACGAGCCTCGATCGGCTCTCAGGTTATCCTGTGAATCGGCTCAAGGAGCCGATCCACCCATGATTCGTACGGGGTGCACGAATATATGGTGGTCCTGCTTGATCAAGATAAAGCTAATTAGATCTACGACGATTTAGGGTTTTCACCGCATAATCGGATCATCCTACTCCAGGTTGGGCCTTGCGGCCACGCACGGTGATCGTAAGCCGATCCTAAACAAGGCCTAAAAACCAACACGAAGTCGATCCCCGGAACATCCTGTTTAGGACTTGCGAACGACACCCTACGTGCCGCTGGATCCTCCCCCCCTTTGTAAGGCCTAACTATTGCAGATATTAAACTAATCCTTGTAGAACAATGAGCAATCGTAACGGATCAGATCTACTAAATGATGATCAAGCGGGGTGCCGCCCCCACACCTAAGATAGGCGTGAGGGCGGCTAGATATGCAAGGGTTGCACTACGCTAGCATGTTACGCGAAGAACTATGCTAACCCTAACACATCTATGATAACTACGTTGCTCGCCATCAACAAGGCTTCAGTACGAGCAACGCATGAACAACGTGGGGCTTGTGCTGCCTAGATCGCAAGATGCGATCTAGGCAGCATGTCGCTTACCGGATAGAAACCCTCGAGACGAAGGAGTTGGCGATGCGCCGAGATTGGTTTGTTTGGTTGAACGTTGTGTTGTTGTTTATTCCATAAACCCTAGATACATATTTATAGTCCAGGGGACTTTCTAACGTGGGAATAATCCCCATCGTGCACGATACAAACTCTAACTTTTAATCTAAGATACAATCTACCATAACTAAAGATACACGGGCAATTCAGCCCAAACTCCTCATACAAGGCCGCTTCAGAGATCTTCCACGTGTAATCTTCCAAACCCATCTCTCTTACGGCCCACTTCCTGATTTGGCCAAAATCTGGTGATAACAAGACCAAAGGCTCTTGCAGCCTCGAAATCCTAGACTTGGACAAGTTTGTGTGGGCGCTTCGGCTGCGGTAGTTATGGATGGCGTGGACGGCCCTGACAAAGCCCTGGGTTTGCATGGAAACCCCGAACAACGAGACGGACCATCAACTATTCAACATTGTGACTAAGCTTTCTATGGGAAATGGTAAGAAGGCCTCCTTCTGTTCGTCCTCGTGGCATCAGGGCAGTCAACCCTAGGGGATTTCTCCTGTGCTCTTCGAGTTCTCCAAGAGAAAGAAGAAATATGTTCATGAGACGCTCACCGATCATAGTTGGATCACTGACCTTAAGTGGAGGCATTCTCCGCGGTGCACATTGCTCAGTTCGTCCATCTTTGGGGTCTTCTTCAAGACATTCATTTATCCCCTGAAGTCGATGACTCAATCTTCTGGACTCTCTTAGCCAACGGCTCTTACTCGGTGTCTTCGACCTATAAGGCTCAAGTCTTGGGGTCCTCATCTTGCTCCTTCGAGAAGATCGTTTGGAAGGTCCTCCCAAATGTCGTTTTTTCACATTGCTAACAGTTTAGAACAGGCTTTGGACATCCAATCGCCTTGCCATTCGTGGGTGGCCCCATCAACCGGTGTGTTAACATTGCAAGTGCCACCCCAAAACAGCTAGGCATATCATTTTGAATGTGGTTACTCCAAACGCATCTGGACGACCGTGGCCGACTGGCTCTCCTGCCCATCCCTCGTTCAGGACCTTGGCTCGGGACTATCTATGATCCTGCAATACTGGCAAGCCATTTCCAAACACCCCAACGGCACACCCGAGAGGGCTTCGCTCAGCCATCACTCTCATTGCGTGGCAAATCTAGAAGGAGAGGAATGCGTGGGTGTTCAATAATAATTCTTCCCTGCTTATTCAGAAAATTAAGGACGAGGGGAGGGAGTGGATTCTGGCCGGTGCGAAGCACCATGCGGAGACTATCTCTTAGCTGTTTACCAGCCTTGCCAGGTCTTTTTTTCTTTTTGGCCTCAACCTTGCTCTGTTTTGCTCCTCCTATATCAATATAAAAGGCAAAACTTTTGCCTCATTTAAAAATAAAAGTAATGTGCAATTTTAGTTGACTGAGATTTACAAGAATTTCAGGCAACTGAGAATAAAAAATATGAAATAAAAAACATAAAGAAAACGAAGTCTAATCCGATTAACATCTAAGCACTTGACTATCCTAGCGACAGTGTAAAGAACAAAAGAAACAGATATGCAGATGACGGAGAGAAGAGAAAAGCCACACCAGTTTATCTCTTTTGAAATAAAGATAGATTTGGCTTTTCTTAGAGAGGGAGGCAATCTACATGGACTTGTACTAGGATTGATGGACCTCGAAAACAAAGAACGAACATGCATGCACTACGATGCCACTTTGACAAAGAAAAGAGTTACTTTAACAAAGGCGAGGTAGGTAGTAATTCAGCTTTGCACAAAGTTGTACAGAGAAAATAGTACTTGGTGAAAGTACAGCCCTTTCATCACATTCTAACTAGAAGTAAATTTTCAAACTTACGAATTAAGCACAACTCATATGTGATAAGTTTTGCCAGTACGGGATACATAAGTTGAAAACACGGTGTTGAAGACGGTGTGACTCATATCCTAAAACTATTACGATTCAAACATGTGTGCTACAAGGAAACTAGAGGAAACCTACTAGGATTCGAAGTCCTTATAGCATCTCCACCGGCGACCCCTAAATAGTCGCCGGCAGGGGCGCCGGCACTGCCGTGTGGGGGGCGCCGGCAGAGCATCCTCTATTTAGGGATGCTGCTCCCACACCGGCGTCCCCCATACGCCAGCCCCGATAGAATTTGAAACATAAAATGAAAATTTTAAAACGATATTCATACGAAATTCGAACGAAATTTATACTAACGTAACTCAAATTTAAACTAAAAAACTATAAAAAAAAATCTAGTGGCGCGCCGTGAGTCAAAGGCGCTGAAGTCCAGGTTGTTGCCGTCGTCGCCGCCGTCGCTGGATGGCCCGAAGGACCAGTCGTCATCGTCGTCGGCCTTCTCCTCCTTTGGCGCCGGCAGCTTGGAAGGCCCGGTGAGGTCGACGAAGTTGGCGCCGTGGTCCCTGGCGGACCACACCGCCACCTGCCGCGGGTCCATCGTGATCTGCCGGTAGTCCTTGTCGACGGAGCGGCCGGCGATGAAGTTCTGGCCGGGGAACTCCTCCGGGTCGTCGCCGCCACGGATGGCCGCCTGTGCCTCTGCCTCCATCTCCCACCATTACTTCTTCTTCGCCGGCGGAAGTGGTGGCGAGGCCGCGGCGTCCTCCTCCTTGAGGCGGCGGCGGTGGCCCGACCCCGTCGTCCGACGGGCCGGAGCAGAGGACGCGCGCCTCGCCCCTTCGCGGATGACGATGCCTCCGGAAGGAGGCGCGGGCGCGGCCGAGAGCGTGCGGTCGCCGGATGCTGACAATCCGGTGCGTGAGCTCCCGGACGCCGCGGTCCTTTCCGGTGCACTCTGCAGAGTCAGCGCCGCCGGTGCCATGCCCGCCTCCTGCGGGAAGTCGTGTGCCGCAGCGTGGCGTCGACGTCGCGGCCGTGCTACCAGGCACGGCGGCCGACGGTGTTGAAGCGGCCGCTCGCGCGTCCGGCCGCCCGCGTGAGCTCGATGGCGCGCTCATCTTCAAATCGCCGCGCCCAAGCCGGGCTGTCGAGCGCGTTGGCCGGCAGGTTCCTCTCCACCGGCGTCATCAGGTTCCGCCGTTCCCTAGCGAGGGCCCGCGTCTGTGGTCCTGCCGGTGGCGACGGTGGCACGGCGAAGCCGGCGTTGGAGACGTGCCAGCCGTACGGCAGCTTGTACTGTACTGGCATGGGGATGCGCTGCCAGTACAGTACATCGGCCTCGTCGAGGCTAAGCTGCAATGAGCGGAGCACGCCGCCGCTGCCGCCAGCCTCGTCATTGTGCGCCATCGTCGGTGGGTGCGTGGGAGGTTTGCACGGCGGTTGCGACGGTGGCGTCTAGGGTTGGAAGGCGGGGAAGAAGAGAAGTGCGCGCCGGTGGGGTTTTGAGGCGGCGGACGCGCATTGAAGGCGCGTGGGGAAGGTGGATGGACGCCGCGTGGCTAGTCACCGCCCTCCTCGCCGCTTGGGTTTCCGCGCGGGAGGCCATTAACGCCGATGACCAACCTTCCCGCGTCGCTTCCGATGTGAACCGTCGCGTCCTCTCGCTGACAAGGCGCCCCCACCCGCGAAAACCGTCGTGGCGCGAGGCGCCGGCGTGCCCGATTCGCGCCCTTCGCGAAGGGGCCGGCACGGGGTTGCCGGCGCTTCTATTGGGCTCGAAAAAGCGCCGGTGCCATTTGGGGCGCGCCGGTGCGAGCCCATTTTCAACACCGGCCCCCCAAACTCTATCGGGGCCGCTATCGGGGCCGCCGGTGGAGATGCTGTTACTTTGGAAGAGGCTACGTGGGAACCTATACAAATATATCAGGCGGTGCAAGGAAGAGAGGTAGAGGTAAGCACTATATTCTTGTATCCAAATGTTCCAAAAGGTCGTGCTTAAAAAAATCGTGCCCTGTTTGTGCCCATTATTTTGGTACCCTCTATGGGGTTCATCGACTTCGTCATGATACCCTCCTGCTATATCTCACAAACTCTGATCGGATCCAGTGACTGCTGTGCATAAGGAGGGGTATCAGAGCCAATGCCAAATTAATCAGATTTGTGAAAAGGTCGGCAAGGCATCGTAATCAGGAACGATGTGGAATCAAGTAGAGAAATTTGATGGCAGTGGAAATTTCAGATCAAGGGCTAATTGACACTCTTGAGGCCTCGTTTGGTACGAGGGTATTTGCAGGGATGGGAGAGTATTATACCGGCCCTTTCCCGAAACCCCGCTAATCCCCGGAAGCCCATTTGGTAGAGGAGTTTTGGGCCAAAAAATCCCCACCCATCCCCGATTATCCCCGTCCCCGACCCATTTTTTGACTTGGGCCGAATCCCGGACCTGGACCTCGCGTATTATCCCCGTCCTCGCTCGTCCCCTTCCGAAACCCTACCGCAAGCGACGGCGGCGAGCGAGCAAAGCGGCAGCGAGCAGCGAGCGGAGCGGCGGCTAGAACTGCAGGAGGGGCGGGAGAGGCGGAGAACCTTGCCGGCGCACACAAGGATGGATCCCGCCTAGCGCTCCACATCAGATGGCCACCGTTCTTGGTATCTGACCGGCGACGCCACCTCCCACCGGTCTTGTACTCGAGTCTGCATCCTCTCAGGTAACCCCCTTCTCTTTCTCCCTCTCCGGTGCTAGGTCTGGACGAGCTCTGGGAGGCAGTAGAAATCGCGCTAGGATCGCAGCGTCCGACTGATCGGAGGCGGGAGAGGAATAGGGGCGGGCGGTCGGGCTGTTGCGCTCCATTTCACCATCTACGGCCCGTATCTCCCTTTCCTGGACTCTTTTGAGATGCATGTGCACCATCTACAGCCCATTGCGCACGTAATCCCCATCCATAGCTTCACCTGATATGGGCAATGTATGGCCTTGGTTGAATAAATGTGGTACCTTGCTGCACAGTTGTGAGGAATTCATGCTATGATTTATCTCTTTTTGTATGATTGCGTGAGAATTTGGTTCTGAAATTTGGTCCTTTGTAACTGACTTGGGACTGGGGATTCGTTGTGTTGAAATGGATTTTGATATTTTGAGATTAGGAAGTGTTTAAGTTAATAGAGTATCTAGATAGCTGTTGTATGGGAGTTACTGGTGTGTTAAGCTGTTATTATGGGCCAGATGTGGGTTTTGAATTCAGTGCACTTGCATCTCGAAAGAAACTGAGATAGTTAAGCTAGACAGTAGGTTTTGGGACAGCACCCATTGCGCACGTAATCCTCATCCATGCTTACTGCCCCAAGAATAATTAAGTCATGGTGCCAAATAAGTTTGTCCTTATGGTGATAATGATATTATAATGAATCCGTCTGTGAAATTTGGGAATTGTCATGTTATTAGAATTGATTTTAGCTACCAGAATTCAGTTATAAACTACATATGCAGATGTTTGCATTTGTACCTTCATGCTCTTGTGTTGACTGCTATGTGAGTAGTATTTCCTCGCTGGTTCCGGCGGCAACTAATTATCATCATCATGGTTAATATGTATAAACTCTTGTTTTGCATGTTCTGTATATATACTCTCATGGTTAATTAACCTGGTACTAGTTGTATAACAGATAAGAGTTCAAACCTCATTTTTCTACCAAAGCTTTTCTCTTATCTATTTCTTATGTTTTTCTCAAACTTCCCATATGCAGAATTGCATTGGTGCTATCGATGGGTCCCATGTGCCAGTTACAAGAACACCTAGCCGTGCTTCTCCATGGAGAAATAGAAAAGGCACCCTCAGCCAGAATGTAATGTTCACATGTGACTTTGACCTCAATGTAACCTACATTTCTCAGCTCCGTCGAGGACAATGATGGCAGTGCACTAGCTTGGCTTCGCAGCGAGATGTCCAAGTTACCATGAGGTAATATTTTGTCTTTTGCTTTCCTGGAAGCTATAGTACAACCACTAGTACTAGACCATTGAATATACGTTCCAGTACAAGTTACAACCTTCCATTATGATTATCATTTTCTAGTAGTACCATTAGTCCAGCACCACTATTTCCTGACATCTAGTACCGTTACTACAACTTACAGCTAGCACACACAATGTACTCTTGGTTTTTTTAGTTGATAGTTATGCTCGCAGTTGCTTATGTGCAGGAAGAGTTAGTTTGCCAATTACAGTAGTAGCAGGCTGTGTGACCTGAGTTCTTTATCACCATGTTGCTTTCGCTGTCATTCCTGACATCAAGGATCAAAACTATGTATCTTATTGTATTTTCCACCTGCCGTTTCTAATCTTTCCTGATAGTTACCTCAGTTAGTAAATCTAGCTACAATATGTCAAGAAAATGAACTTGACTGGCAGGTGACCATGGTGCACAGCTTAGGTATAAATTGCTTTTGTTTCTTACCATGCTCAACTAGTCAAAGAAATTGTAAACTAAGGATATATGGTCACGGAAGAAGTGAGGTATTCTGAGCATCATCCTCACCAGCTTGAATAAATTCCACGAGTAGTACATTGGAGTGTGCATTTGTAGCCTGTAAGTTGCTATGTGTAAACAGCCACTGCCTGTAAACAGCCACTGCCCAGTATTTTCATGTAAAACAATACACGTGCTGCAATATATTATAGGACAATAGTATATAGACCCGAAGTGGTTTGTACCATGCTTTCATGAGTCATGGCTTTTTTTCTCAGTTGTTGCTTATTTTTGTACCATCTTCCAGCATTGCCTTCAGATAGAATATGATTATCCTTTATTTCTAATTTGTTAGTTGCATATTTCAGATCTGATGATGCATGTTCTACAGGCTGCTTCAGGCTATAATTTGACTTCAGATCTGCTGATGCCTGTTATACTGATCGGCTTCTATGAGTAATTTTGTAATTTAAGATTCAGGCAGCTTCAGAGTTTGTTAGTGTGTGACTTGTCAATTTTAATGTATGATGAACATCAAGTATGTTGCCATGTCGAGAGTTCAAGTCCAGAGTGGCCTATGATTTATTTGAAGACTGTTTATCACTTGATCTAGCTGATGTACTCCTTCAGGCCGTACTAGTGTTAATTTTAACATATACTGAAACTCAAGTATGTCTAAGTTTAGAGGTGCCGTGTGGGCCTATGACACAAAAACTGCATCCATCTTTCCTTATGTTTGTTTATTTAATTGACATTGCCGTTGTGCACAAATCCCTGCCAACAAAATCCAAATGGCAGTTTTTAGAAGTGGGGATTGGGGATCAGTGGAAATGGGGTTTTGTGGGGATAGGGTGATGGGTGGGGATTCACCCAATCCGCTAGCGGATTATCCCCACTAATCCCCACTAATACTCCACTACCAAACAAGCCCTGAAGGGGACAAACCGTCTAATACATCTGATGAAGCCTGCAAGGTGATGTTGAAGGCTGCCAGTACAATCCGTCTATGTCTATCTCATGAGGTAAAGTAGTACTCGGTGAACAAGGAGAATTCGCCGAAGAAATCATGGAATGACCTAAACAAAATTGGGCATATCTATACCAATCACGCTGCTAGTCTCTCTGAAAAGAACTCGCGCCAACAGTTTCCTAATATCTAAATCGACGGAAAAACATAGCGCCGCCTCTGCCATCCCCCGCCATCGCGCTGCCCATTGTCACACGCTACATTCCGTCCCCGCAAACCGCCCTCGCCGCTCGCGCAGTCTCGACTCTTGCCAATGCGGCTGCCGCAGTGTGACGACTCGATCTAGTAGGGAACTAGGAATCGAAATCGCACAAAGAGGAGAGCCACCCCCGCTGAGGCGATCCTTGCCCCATCGTCCGCGACCCTGCCCATCATCTACCGCGTCCTCGCCTCGCCACCAGCAGCCCGCTTTGTCCGCTCGCGTAACTCTCATCGAGGATGACGACGGGGACCTTGGTCATGCCCACCTTTCTCACCCCGTCGTCGTGCGCCCCCACCCGTCATCCATCCCCCTCCGCCAGAGAGCCTCTCCGCCCGTCATCACAATTGTGCTTCTCCGCTGGCTGCATTCGTACAGACATCTTGCAGGTACGCGGCGTTCAATTCGATTACTGGGTTTTCAGTTGCTTTCTTACCATGGTATCTTGTACCGTATTGTTTCACAATTACAGATTAGTGTAATGCACAGTTACTTAGGCATGCGTCAGACACTCTAAATAAGAAACGTTCTTACAGGATATCATATTATAATATCCAGTGTATATGTCAAACAGGTCATGCACTTTATAACATAAAAATCTCAAATATTTTCATCAGCTGTGACTACAAGGCAGATAAGTTTTTACAGCAAGGGAGAACTGATAGCTAACAACATACATGCAAGCATCTGCCAGTTCGAGCCATATTCAACATCTCTAATTTTGATCCACTCAGTCAGGTAAGGATTTGCAGAGTGTCCAATGGAGGTTCGAGTTTGCTTGCATCCGACAGTTAAGTGCTCCAAGATTAGGCAACCAAAACTGAACTTACGACTATATTCATGTATGGAAAAACAATTTCACTTGTTTAACTAATCTCCGGATCGGCTGGAGATGTGATTCTCTTGTTTTGCGGATGGCTATACATTTTATAGGTTATTTTTTTGCGGAAGAGGTGGTGCCCAGGTGTTGCGGATGGAAGCGGACTCGGACATTGGCGTGTTGCGATTAGCCCTGGTGTGTATCTTCTACCAGCATCAGAAGGCCAGGTACTGCTACCTCCACATAAGGGGCACACAAACTGTAAAATTTTGAAATACAGTAAAATTAACCTGTAGTACCAAACATATGGTGATATTTCGATTGATTTTTTGGCAAACATGCAGAAGTCCTCATTTTGTAGTGACTGTAGGTTTGTGTGAATTTGTTCCAGCAGAGTGATTCAAGTTGCTAATTATGCAGGTTTTGTGTAGAACCCAGCGTGGGCTTAGTGGTGAGCATCAGTTAATTAGTCCTAACACATTCAGAAGTACTATTGAGTGGTAATGTACTCTAACTCAGTTCACATTCATATCTGAAAGTTTGATGCCATACAGATACAGGGATGACAAAGGCACACTTCCTCGAGCAAGTGTAACAACTATAGCATTGGAAATGAAGATTGTTGACGTATCTATCACCCTCTTTTGATTAGCCCTTTTGAATGCCAATGCCAACTTTACACAGTTACGATTTGTGGTTCGGTTGATCATGGCATTGGTGTCAGTCCAAGAGCACCATGGATTTTTTTACTTTTATTTGCTGACAAACTGCCTAATAAAATGAAGAGTTTGGTGCTTTTTCAGTCTTAACAATACAAATGATATTCTTTCGAGGCGAGGAATGCACATAGATTGAATTCCATCCTTGCTTCTATAGCCTTCCTCTGGCCAGAGTGCTAATAAAGTGAAGAATTTGGTGATTTTCAGTCCAAACAATACATATCATGTTCTTTCGGGTGAGGACAGAATCGCAAAGAGTTGGAGATGGGATTGTACGTGTTTATGGATAGAGCGGGAGGCTCTTTTGTAGAAGTATTTAGGTATGCAACAGCTTGAGAGCGCTAACTGTATACCACTTTGAGCATGTACCGGAAAGGGCCCGATCTAAAGTACATGGGTGGTGTGAGAAGAAATTGTCTTGTGCAGCAAACAATTTATTCTTAAATCAAGATATCAAGACTTGCTGACTTATTCTATGAGTTCTTTTTTAACTCGCAACAAGTGTGTTCAAGAAGATACCGACAATAAAGTCCAAGTATTGGTGGGTGGGATCACATATCGCAGAGAAATGCATTTACAGTCATATGGGAGAACCTTAGAGTTCCAAATGGCACTGGAGGGCTGGCTTTCTTGAGTTGCAGATGTTGGATGATGCTATATTGGCAAAATAAGCATGGAGATTATTGATCACTCCGGATAGCCTTTATGCGAGAGTACTGAGAGGATGGTACTACCCCAATGGCAACATTTTGTCGGCAGCCTATCCTCGAAGTGCATTGCGAACTTGGTGCCATTGTGAAAGGAAGGGATGTGCTAAATTTGGGTTTGATTCCTAAGGTTGGTAATGGTCAAACTACTGAAGTATAGAAGGCTAAATGGATGATTGAGATCTATGTCAGTCAGCTGTTCAGCTTTGACTGGATAGTCAGGAACAACTATCAGCGGGTGCTCGCTAATTCGTGAGTTCTAGAGCTATAGGTATTCATTTCTAGGTTTTTGGAGCTTCTCCTTGCAAAGCGAGAGGGGACTGAAGAAGCGTAAGAGAGGCATTTAGTATTTAGACTTTGATGTAATCCATTTTCTGGTCGACATTCTCGGAACTTGTTTCGTCTTAATAAAACCATAGACTTTATTTCAAAATGAATGTTAAATAATTAACTAAACAAGAGATATTACCAAAGTGAGCCATTACACTTTGTTACCAATGTCCTCAATTGTGACGAAAAGATCATGTTTTTTGTTTCCTAAAACAGGTCTAGCCAAATTCTATGATCAAGACGTGCATTGCACGTGCCACTTTACTAGTATAGCAAAGTTGCTGACAAACCGGTGGTATTAATTAGGCTACGCATGGAGGTAAGGTACACGGTTCGTCGACCGTGTTCAGCAAGCTTGTCATGCAGCTAACTAGTGTGGATGAGCAGATCAAGCAGAATTATGAGATTGTGTTATTGTATACCACCTTCATGGGTAAGCCTGGAGATTTGGACCGAGCTTTCTTGGGCTCGCACTGAGCTTGGCTTGGCCCGCTGGACCTCTGGACCGAGTCGAGTTCATTTTGTTGGACCGCAGCAAGCTCAGGCTGAGCCAGGCTTGGCTCGGTCCAGCTCGTTTGGCTCGCCTTTTTTTTTGGAATTGACTCAGTGCAGCTTGGGCCCGTTCGCCTGTGCATCCTGGCCCAGCCCATCCTAGAGCTGAACTCACGCACGATGACTCGAAGCAGAGCTAGGTCACGACTCACGACTAATGGGCGCAGGTATTTTTGGTGCACTTAGCCAGAGCTTTTTTCCTTTCTCCATTTCTCATGGCACAAACTAAACTAGGTTACAATGCTTTCAATAGGCAAACATGCACACACACGCACGGTCAAGCCAGACCTGCTTGATCCGATTTTCACTCTCCAACTAGCTGCATGCATACACGTTCAGCATTAACAGCTGAAGCTCACGCAACAGCCACATGACTTAGCCATCTTGATCCATGCATGTAGCCTGCCACTAACAAACACTAGACTAATCCCTAGCAACATGTGCATGCACAAACTCGACTATGGCTTGCAATCCGCTCGCTGCACTGCAGTCTCTCTATCGCTACGTGGTGTGCTCTCTCCTGATCTTGCCTCTGCCATAGTTACATGCATACAACTAGCTATAACTTAGACAACACTAATGCAACTCAAAACCTAGCAAAATAAGCATGAGGTAATCATCTACATCTAGCACTAATAATAAGATTAGTTCCAACAGTCGTCCCGCAAGCACCGCCATGGAGCCCAAGGTGCCGAAGAAGCACAAGCCGCTCTCCTCTCTTTATGGAGATCCGGCACCGGCTAAAGGGAAGAAGGCCAATGCGAGTGGCAAGCCCCGCTCGAAGGAAAACCCAAGCATCGTGCTAATCGACCCGAAGAACAAGGCAGAGCTACCAGCTCCCGTGAAACGACAACACCCTCCGCCGCGCTGTCTCCCTGCCCACATAGCCGCCGGCGGGAACGCGGTCGGCTGTGTTGCATCTGGTGTTGCCTCGTCCTCGGTGGCTTTTTCAAGGCCATCGACACCGGTGGAGAGTGGTTTTTTTGTATGCTTATTTTTTGGTGTACGCAAATGTGGTGAATCCAAATTTATGATTATGCAAATATAGTTGTATTATTTATTTGGTTTATGCAAATGTAGTGGTATTATTATTTTGGTCTATGCAATTGTAATGATATTAATTTTTATGGTGTATGCAAATGTAGTGATGTTCTTTTTTAATTGTTCGGATAGGAAGAGGAGATGGATGATGATGAGGAAGAGAACCATCAACTTGATGAGGAGGATAAATAAGAAATGTATGTGCCCAATGATGATGATGGCAATGGCGAAGATGACGACGACATCTCTTTTGACCATGATGATGACATGTCCGAGGATGATGTTCTAGGTCTTGCTCGAACCGATGAAGTAGAGCAACCACTGGATGTTAGTTCAGGAGAAGATGGAGGAGTCAAAGGAAGGAAAAAAGAAAGAAGGTTACAACTACAAGATGCTCCGAGAATTCAAAGGCTTGGAAATATCTTGAGAAGGTGATTCTAGTTGATGAAAATAATCCAGATGGGCCTAAGTTGTTGAAGGCAAAGTGTCTCCATTGCCCTAAGATATATGCATATGCTCAAGGTTCAAGCACCACAACTCTTAATAGGCATTGGAAAGGAAAATGCTAAAACCTCAACGCAAAGCTTGCTAGTGCATTGATCCAAAGCCGTCTCGGGTACAAGCCAGTCAATGCTAATGCAAATGTTCCTGGATCACCAACTCCGGGACATGTTGGGTTTGACCAAGCTGTCATTATGGAGCTCATTGCTAAGATGATAATGGCCCATGAGTACTCATTCAGAATGGTTGAACATGAGTGGTTCAACATTGTCTTGAAGTACTTGAATCCACTCTATCAGTCCATGGGCAGGAAGGCAATCCGAGCCGAGTGCATGAGGGTTTACAAGAAAAAAAGGAGAGGCCTAAAGTAGCACTCAAGGATGTGGACTACATTAGTCTCACTACAAATTTGTGAAGACCATAGCTTACATGTGTGTGGTGGCACACTATATAGATACAAATTGGAAGATACAGACTTGTGTGCTTGCTTTCATGGAGTTGGACCCGCCACACTCTGCACATGTGATTGCGGATGCTGTTTGGGATTGTGTGACTAAATGGAAGATACATAACAAGGTAATAGCCATCACACTCGACAATGCTTCAAACAATGACGTTGATGTAAAAGATTTGAAGGAAAAGTTCATTTCCCGCGATGCAAAAAAATTTAGGAGAAGGAGGAAGATGAGGAGGAAAATGTGGAGTCCATCAAGTTGCCTAAGAGTGGGGTGAATAACAACAATTGTTAAGTAGATATTTACTACATGTTCATTTGTCATATGTGCAAAAATTTAACTAACCTATTGTTACTTGTAGACTTTCATGTCATGTGGATGTAGTTATTTTCGTTCATGGAGAATGGAGTTGGTGATTGGAGATGGATGATGATCTTGCTACAATTTAAACTTGTGTTATTGAGTTGGAACTGCTTGTCAACCTTGCAAGACGATATTACTTTATTTTGATTTGTGTTGGAACTTGGAACCTAAGTTGTAACCATGTCAATGTCGACGTGTTGTGATTGTCGATTATGATCTATTAAACTATTATCTATCATTGTCAATGTGCATTGTGTATTTGTGGACTTTTTTTGTTGCTATTTTTAGGAATTTGAATTGAGAAAGAATGGACAAGATGTATGAGATTGCTTCCAATTTTGAGGTAAACCTCTATACTCTCTTATCATAAAAATGTGCTCTAATTATCTACCTTTTTCATGAAAATGGATTCATCCCTATTTGAATTGATATAGTGTGCATTTTTATGGGCAAATTTGAATGTCCAAAAGATCCAAAAAAATTCTACCGTAATAGGACAGACAGTGTCTTTCCTTGTACATGAGTTTTGCTCTATTTCTCGGTTCTGTCTGTCCTCCGAGTCCGTTTTCTCAGCTCGACAGCCCAGCGAGCCAGACCAAGCTGAGCCAAAAAAAGGGACGAGCTGAAGCGCGGCTCGGCCCAAGCCTGCACCGAGCCAGCTCGTTTCTAGGCTTGGTCATGGGAGCAATTGGTGATGAATATTCTCCTCGAAAAACCACTCTCAAATTCAATGAGGCAGTTGCATATCAATTGGAGGCGGAGTCCCTGAAAGGCTTCTTTTACGGTACCTTTTACCACTTCAAGAAAGAAGAGAGGTATTATTTGAGCAACGATCGGGATTAACCGATTTAGATTAGGCCCAACAGCCTAGCAAGATATAGATAATAGAAAAAACAATTAAAAATAGTAGTATTTGGCCCGGCCCAACAATTGGAAGAGAGAGCTCCAAGGACGAGCATGCGAGTCAGAAACGCAGTCTGCATCGAGGGCGACCGCCGCTGCCGCCACCTGATCGGCCCGATCCTGCATCGCCGGCCAGCGACGCAGCCACCAGGTCCGCCCCGTCCTGCATCGCGGGCGATCGCCGCCGCCAGTAGATTGGGATTGTCCTGCATCGCCGGCACCAGGTCGACGCTGCCGCAATATCGAGAGACGCCGAGTCTAGGTAGCGTATTGCTCTATTCCTTGGTGATCTGAAGTAAATAATCCACACTCTCTTCTCTAATCAGCCAGCCCATTGAATACGGTTTTGTTTTTTTAATCGATGTAGCACACTCGAGTCAGCCAAACTTTGAGTTCTTTAATTTATTCGGTTGCTCTGGTACGAGTACTACTAAGTGTATTTTTGTTGTTTGATGCAAGTATTAGAAAACATAGGTCTGATAATTTCCTAACTGAAAATATTAGTGGAGATGGTCTAGCTGCACCCCGAAGCATCCTAGGAGAAGGTATCTATTGCTGTGGGCTAATCTAGATCATAGTAGCCGGAAATGGGGAACGGTGCCACGTCCCCTGAATCGGGATCGCCGTCCCAAATCCGGAGTCGGGGACGAGGTGCGGAACGGCACGATTCGGTCATGGGAACGCGTCCCGGATTGTAGCAGGAACAGTTTCCAGGAGAGCTGGTTTCTTGAGGTAAGAGAATGGTAGGGAAGCGACGGCCTTTCCTACGACGGCCGGCAGTAGTTTGGGCGGCCGACGGCGAGCAGAGCATGGTCGCGAGGAAGTTTTGGATTAGGTGCGTGGGGCGGCGGCATCGGTAAGACTCTGTATTGGCAGTTTGGTCCAGGGTAGGAGACGACTAGATATGGGCTTTCTTTAGGTTTTTAGGTGAGGGAGTCACGCTAGCTGTGTGGGCAGGCAAAGGAATGAGTGGGCTTTCGATTACCATCGGTATTACAGTATAAGACGTGGCCCATCTGCCTCGATTATGTGTATCGTCCCGGGTTCACTGTACCCAAATTGTGCGATTCGCGTTCCCCTTGTCGAACCATACGTTCTACAGATGTATACCCTAGCCGTTTCCTACATTTTAGCAGCCACGAATCCCGTTCCTCGTTTCCGTCCCTCGACCCGGCCGTCCCAGAAACATGGCTACTATGATCCAGATAATCCAAAAAAATGTACTGATTGTTTTATTTGTTGTTATTGATCATGCCTAATTAACTTAGATTTCACTGATTGTTTTTGCGGCCGCTTGTTTAATGGTCTCTCAGCAATTTTCCAGTTCTGAGATTATCCTCAGGTACCAACATAGTTCGATCATATTTCTGCACTTTGTGAAGCTATCAGTAGAACTAAATTTTTTAGAATGTTGAGATAGAGAACAACAACAAATGAACTTGATCAGTTAGTACTCATGTTTCAGGAATTGACAGCATCATCAAGATGATCAATATAAACATACACAGTAAACGCAGATCATGAGAAAGGAAAAACGACAAAAGAGAAAACAAATCTGGTAGTTAACCAAGATGTGTGAAACAATAGCTTTTTTTTTCTTAAAAGTTGAGCTTTAGTGTGTCAGTGGTGTGTGCCCAGGATCAACCATAATGCTTTACAAAGGATCAGTAGTTGTTTATTTCTCAATTTACTCTGCTTACCAAGTTTGATGATTAACTTATTTTTACCTCGATCCTCCTTACTTGGTAAAGCAGTAACCTGACAAGTTCAGGCGTAGAAATAGTAAACTAAAAGGATTCATTGTGTACTCTTCATGTACACACCATTGGAACTATTTCGAAACATATATTTGTAACGGCTAATTAGACAGGAAGGTAAGTGCTTCTCCATTACATTCCAGATTTTTTATTTGGATGCCATGCCATCTTAACGATAATTGTACATACCATAGTATATGTTCTATCTCATGCTACCGGACTGCTTCATAGAGCAAACACAAAAGGTTGTAACGGTATCCAATGTTGTCTAATAGTGTTTCTAGTTTTAAAATCTTTCATATATGTTCTTGTTTTCTACAGGCATGTAAAAGGTACAAGCATATATGTTCTTATTTTCTACAGGCATGTTATAGGTGCCATGTTCTTCAATGCCATTGCTATTGCAATTGAAAGGTATGCGGATTTTTGGCTTGTTATTTGCCTTGATTATATGGTAGGTAAAAGTACAAGGCAGAGGTAAAAGTGATGGCGTCTTGGTTGGCTGGCATTTTGTGATCCTAATGGTGCACTCAACCAGTTCCATCAGAATGTTGTGAACTTGCTAGAGTCTGATGTAGATACTCTTTAAAGAAGAATGAACAAGATTGAAGTTCTTATAAGGAGAAGAAAGGACCAAAGAAGATTGTTGACGCTAGCTTGGAGATCTAGTCCTATTTTACAAATGTTTGATAAACTTCCATGGATTTTGACTTTTGTAATAGGCAGTACAATTTAAGTTCCGTATGGATATTTGCTAGTGTGAAAGTGTACACAAGCGACAAGCTTCTGCATTCTTAAGCAACAATCTGCATTACTTAAGCAATGGGTAGAAGGGATGGAAGAGTTCCTGCCTGCTTTACAGACCTCTTCCAGGTAAAATGAACATGTTATGTGAAGTAATTACAATAAAAAAAATTGGCACACTCTTATAATTGATCATTCATTACAGGTTTACTACAGAATCCAAACAATCTTCTAAAGTTCTCCTTTCTACACTTGTTTTTAGCAATTACACCCTCCGTTAGGGATTTTTTTTTGAGTACATCAGACAGTGTAATTACTCCCATGGGACGTCAGCAACCAGCATCCAATCTCCATCCTTGTCTAAGTATTTCCGCACATATTCACCATCGTTTTTGTTCTCAGATACACCATCCTCATTCCCTGGCACAACATTTGACCCAGTACATCATTTAAGGACAAATAAACAAACTGTCTAAGAAAGCACTCCTTCAAACATTTAGTGATCATGTGCAACATGATAACAAGGCATATAAATTGAGCAGTCCAAGTGAATATTCAGATAATGTGGATTTTGCTCGGTTGGGGAGATCATCACAGAGCCTTCCTATAGTTTGATCATGTGTTACCTGAATAGGATCAGCGAAGTAGAAAATAGTCAGCAAAAAAAGAGCTAATTACATCAAAAAGGGCACGAGGAAAAAGAGTGTCAATGTACAAAGCTACAACATGTGATTATTTTCCTAGTAATGAAACAAAACTATGCCAAACTGACAAGGGAAGCCACTCACCATAATAAGGGTTTCACTATTGCTAAGAACCCAGCCCGCCTATACGTTTTAAGAACATTATGGAAATTATTGTGAGCAGCTAAACCTAAACAGAAACATTATGTGACAAAGGGGTTGTACTGAGCACCAAGTGCTACAAAGAAAGAGCACCACAAAGACCTAAATATCTTCCACATAGAACTAACTGGAGGGGTTTTTTAACTGAAAGGTTTTGTTGTCTATACATACAAGCAAAATTATATTGATATCTTGTCAACATAGTATAAAGACCTGAATTAAGTTTGATAGATTTTGTTCAGCTCTGACAATAGCTTGCTGACTGAACAAGTCGTCATGAGCATAGTTAGTATAGGAAGTTCATATCATAAATCTAAGATTCAGGTCACTTTCTAGATGAGGTGAAACGTATGTAGTTTGCTAGATGACAATTGATTTTGGTAAGGAGTCAAGGTCTCAGGTGGTAAAATCATATGCATATGCAACCTACATTGCTTATTCAAACAGATAGCTCAATCACCTAACCTAAAAATCATGACAATATTTACAAATTTCTGATAGGAATGTGTTTGATGTCTTAAATGATGACTAAATTCCATTGTCAACAATTCAGCATGGAGGAAACTAACAGTGCTAAGAACTTATATCATAAGAATGAACATCACATCATCAAACATGTCAACGAGATAGTGCATCGCTAGAAACAATGCACGTAGTACATAGCATCATCTAGCACTGAACCTATAAACCAGTATTTCAATATTCTGCAACTTACATTCTTAATTAGTAGGTTTGATGAGCCATGGTCGTCACAAAGGAACTTACATGGAGCATGTCGGTGTCTTCTTCATGGACCTGGTACTCGCTCACTGATCCTGTGTTGGCCACCTTGGCGAGCGCCGGCCACCTGGCAACCCGGGTACCTCGCAGCTGATCGCCTGGGCGTCAACTCCCACCTCTCGCACGCTTCTGCAGATCGCAGTCGACCACGTGCAGCAGGCAGAGGAGACAGGGAAGGACCGACGACAAAGACGAGGAGAAGGCCACGCGCTGGCAAACACCGAAACACATGCCGGCGACGCCTCCCATCGACTCCTTCCATTTGGCCTGGAATGGAAGGAGTTCGTCGACCTCTTGCCAGCGCGCCGCGATGACAGCCACCTACCGCTCCCGGAACCACGTGATGGGCTTGGCCGCCTTGGCGAGCGACGATGACGGCGCCGTCAATCTTGGATCCAGGCGGAGGCCAAGGGCCAAGGCCCCCGCCACCGAGACGGTTTTTGGTAAGGGGGCGGCGGATGGGGATCAGGCCGTCATGCTTCCTGGAGCGGGCGAGGAGGCGGTGGCGCCGGAGTTGGTGAATCGAGAGAGATCGGCGGCGGCGGAACGTCTCGCAGCAGGAACTGAACGATGAGTACTCTATGCGATCGGCAGATGTTAGGCCTAGTCCAATCTATTGGGCTTGGCCTGTCTATTGGGCTCAATCCGTCTACTTATTTTTTTCTGAGGTGCGAAAATTCCTAGAGGTATGTAACATACCTGTCTAGTTTTAAGCTGTGGTATAAATTTATTTGGGCCATTAGATGGACGGAAATTAATGGCTGTCATTCATTTGAGGGTACCACAAAAGAACCCATAATTTAACGGCACAGACAACATAATCCCGAGACCTACATCGGTAAGCACTTATTGTTTAGCAAATCCGTGACCTCTAGGTGATAGGTATTGATATCAACAAGGAGCGAAGACAATAAGAGGAGCATGGGAAGCCACAAAGCGTAAAGCGTTGGTCTGGTTTTACAACCTCGATTGCTAAGCCGACCATTGAATATGGTAACGGAAGGCAGGACAATAGTGTTGAATTATTCCGTCGGGAGGAGTTTGATAATCCAAGGGTGACTCACCTACCGACCATTCAATATAAAGAGTATACATCACATATTTATTCCACCACTCACATTCACAAACTCCATGAACTGAATCTCTCCGCGTCTAACTTCTCTATTGCAGAAAACAACCATTTACTTTTTATGTTATTTACTTTCAGCTTTTACTCAATCAACCTTTCAAACTACAATTCACTCTTTTACTAATTTATCACAATTTCTGTAGTCAATTCACTCAAGACTAGTGACACCTTGAGTGCGACTGAAACACTCTCAAAGACACTCGCCTACGCTCTTCGTTGGGACGATATACAACAGAAATAATATTTCCACGAAAGTGTGCTTCAACGACCCTGTGCACGTGCAGGCATCAAGCTATTTTTTGGCGATGTTGCCAGGGAGGTAATTGCCAAGTTTTTGTTTCTTGACTAATTGTAGGTATTGTCGCCGTAGATGCTTCTTGTCTCTGACAAAGGTCCTACGCGCTCTAGCAGAAACTATTTGCCGAAATATCTCGATAGAGTTCCGAAGGAAAGACTCCCAGAATTCATTAATAAAATTAATAGGTTGCGTGATGTCGACCTAAACACTTTGTTTGCAAGTATGACTATCACACCAAAACCTTAAAAAAATCTGAGCGAGTTGTTGGTGCAGCCCGAGGCTGCACCCTCCCCTCGATCTCCTAGCTCACTCAGGAACGGAGGTGGAAGAAGACACAAGGTTTCCGGCCGGCGACGAACGCCGCCACGGGCGCACAGACACCCTACTTTGTTTATTTCAGCTGACTCATCCCAGCAGCTACACAAGGGGTATTTATACACAGCGCACACACGCACGCCACGCTCGTCCACTACACTGGCCACTAACAGCACGAGCCACACGACCTACATGCATGCTCGCTCAACTGCTTGATCCGCACACTCCGGCCGCGCACACGACGCGCTCCAACGCGCACAACGCTAGCCTTCAACAGATCGCCATACGATGGACACACTCTGGGCAGACCCGCCTCGGCCACGTACAACCAACACGCACAAACGCGCTGGTGGTCGACAGGCACCGCATGGCGTGGCTTATGGCTAACACGAGTTTGGTGCTCCATCAAAATATGTCATTAAAAGTTTAATTTATAGTTATTTTTTAGGCTAATGCTACTGAATTTGATATTGATGTTGACTTTATCTGTGTCGTGCAGGATAAATCTTTCTTAGGTCACGCCCATGAAGATCCTAAGGCGCACCTGATGACCTATGACACGCTCCGCGATACCTTCAGGCAGAAGGGAGTGTCAAAAGAATTTGTCCTATTAAAACTATTTCGCTGGCCGCTGAAAGAAAAAGCTAAGGAGTGGTTTAATTCGCTTCCTCACCACTGCATAATAAGCTGGGGAGAATGTATTGGTAGGTTTATGCAGAAATTTTCTCCATTCACCAAAATGATGCAACTTAGACAAGAAATGTCCGCCTTTGTCCAAAAGATTGGAGAAGGTTTAGCTCAAGCTTGGGGGAGATTTTCTAAACTTGTTAATCTTTGCCCAAATCATGACTTTGCTGATTATGTTTTATATCATATATTTTATTATGGTCTAAATGATAAATCTAGGCAAATCCTTGATAATAATGCAGGTGGAGTCTTCATGTCTTTGACACTAGAAGAGGCTAAACACCTTATCCAAACCATAGCAACTACAAGAGAGCAATGGTACACTGAGGCGCCTAATACTTTCCTAGGAAAAGTCTACCGCATTGAAGATAGGGAGAGCTTCAAGGAAGTAATGAATACTAAAGGTAAACAAGTAGAAACTCTGAAAAATGAAAATACAGATCTTTTTAGTCTCTATCAACAGGAAGACGAACTCTGTGAAGCTTTACAAAGATTCAAGTATCACCAGAAAGGAGTCGATAATGATCCCACAGTTGTTTTCATCATCATGATAGATGGTAGCTCAGATAGCAGAAGAGCAAGATGAGATGGGTCATGCTATGAAACATCTAGACAAGCATGGTCGCATGATCAAGACTAAGTGTGAACAAATAACTGAAACTCAATCTCTTATTCTTTATCAAACAAGTTTGAATAATATTATTCCTACTATTGTTGTTACTAGAGGTGGTAAGGAAACACAGGGACCTAAAGGACCAGATTTGTATGAAGAAGAACAATCTCAGAAGAGGAGAGAAATCCATGAGCAAAGTCAATAAGAAGCAGTACTAGTTGATCCACAAGATGATATTGATCAATATATTTCAAGAAGCACACGATAAAGATGGAGAAGAAGAAGAAACTGATAAAGGAGAACCATATGACTCTGACGCTGAAATAGTTGATGCGAGAGAAAAAGAGGACCCTAGTCAAGATCAGGAAGAGAACCTTATTATAGCAAAAGAGAAACATGCTAAAGTTCCTCCAAAAAGGCAGCAGACAAACCTAAAACCATTTTGAAAGGTAAAGAAAAACCGAAGGTAAAAAAAAACTCTCCCCTTTCCTAAACAAAATTATAGCACGGCTAATGATGAACTTTACACAACCTTTTCGGAAGCCTTGCGAAACCTTTGTATGCAAATACGTCTTGCTGATGCTATTAAGATTTCTCCTTATACTAAGTTTTTGAGAGATATTTTGAATAAGAAATAGAAAATAACTCAAAAAGAATCTGTAGCTATGATAATGAGTTATCCCCTTGAGAACAAAGTCCCTACAAAACTTGGAGATCTAGGTATACCCACAATATTTTGTTCCATTGGTAAGATGGATATTCATACTGCTCTTTCTGATTTAGGAGCAGTAGTAAGTGTCATGCCATTCTCTCTTTATGAAAAGTTAAATTTAGGTGATTACACTCCCACTTCAATAACCATGCAGATGGCTGACAAGTCTACCAAGCAACCGGTAAGTATGATCGAAGAAGTTTTACTGAGGCTCGACCAACATGTTATTCGTACTGATTTTATTATACTTGATATGCCTGAAGTCAAAAAGTATCTATTATCTCTAAAAGACCTTTCCTTAGTACTCCACGAACAGCTGTTTATTAAACGCAAGGGACAATTATTTTCAGAATTTATGATGAATAGATTATTAGGTACTTCCCTAAGAAATCCAAAGAAGCGGGCCAATATGTTCCACCTCCCAAGAGAATTAATTCGGCCAGTGTTCTAAAGGACAGACCTCATAGAGTCCATATGCCAATGTAAGTTAAAAAGATTGAGCTTAGCAACCTAAAAAATAGCACTTAATGGGAGGCAACCCATCATTCAAAAATCAAAAAAATATTCCATTATCATGGACTCGTTTTAAGCTTTGATGAGAAAGGGTGTTTAGACTGTGAATTGCAGGAGAGATAAAGCTTAGAAGATAATATGCAGTGTTTTATTAATGAAGAGAAGAAAGAAAGTCTTAACTGGAGTTAATAGAAGAGTTAATGATCCGTGGTACGGACACCAATGGCCGTACCGGTGGTTGTACCGAAGCAAAGAGCCAAAAGAGCACAGCCGGAAAAATTAACAGAGACTTTAACGACCCACGGTACGAACATCTATGGTCATACTCGTGGTCGTACCAGAAGCCCAGGGTTAATGTTCTGAAAACTGGAAAATAAGCAAAGACTTTAACGACTCATCGTACGACCGCATGTGGGAGTATGCATGGTCGTACCGAAGCTCAGCCGAAAACTCTCCAAAACACATAAAAATGGACAGAAGAGATAACGAGTGACCGTACGGACGCACGTCTCCATTCTGGTGCCCATACCCATGCTTCTACAAGGTTTTTCGAAACCCTAATCTACTATTTACACGAGTCCTCCTCGCGTTTCGACTAAATCGGGCTGGCGGTGGGGCAGGAGCTCAAAAAAGCAATTGCCATGTGCCTCTTTCTCTCTTTCTCTGTCAAACTCCAAACCCTAACCCCCTAGAACCTCCGATTATTCATCGATTTCGTACGTTTGAGTTGGAGAAACTTCATCTCGGTAAGTTTCTCTCCCCGATCCTTGGATTATTTCGCCCGGCCTGTGGGTATTTCTCTCGCATTGTGTATTTAGATGAGTTAATACTTTTTAAGATTCTCGTTGTTTCTAGATGTTAGGATTCAAAGTTTTCACATGGAATCATTTGTATATGTTGTAGGAACACTTCACCCATGAAAAATTCATGAAATTTGTCGGTTTTTGCGATGAAGATGGGCGGGCTTTTCAAGGGCAAGGGTGCCGCTTGTGCAAGTTCATCGAGCGCTCCTCGCAAGCCCATGCGCCAAAGGGAATGTGTCTCTCTCTAAACTTAGTTCAACGAGGTGTACGAAAATCTCACCAAGTGTGAGGTCGCCCCTACAAGGTGGGTGTGTGAGCAATTTCTCGTGGTCAATGGGTTGACCGCCGACTACCAGTGGATGGCTGACAATGCACGCATGCATGCCTTCACTGAGCTTAACACCGACACCTACAAGGAGCTCACTTGGGAATTCCCCTCGAGCTTCGAAGAAATGCTTGACACTATGGGGGCTGACCCCGTTTGTAGCTTCACAATTTGATGGCATCACGAGCAAATCTCCCTCGCTAGACTATGTGATATATTTGGTTTCGACCATGGCGGGGAGAAGCACCTAGGTGAATTCAAAGTAGCTAAGATTTAGTACCACTTGGGAGCCGATTCCTGTCCATAGGAATCCTGACTTCACATGAAGAAGATGTCCACCATCCAAAACCGGATGATACACTATGATACCTTCGATCCGGATTATCGGATTGTAGTACTCTTCTTTTAGGTTTATCGAATCCACGGTAAGAATGCTAATGGTGTAAGATCATTGCAAACGAGACTTCGTTTAGTCATTGTTTCATCGGACCAATGTTTTCTTTTGTTTCACCTGCAGCGGTGCAAAGATGGTTATGGGATTATAAAGATAATAATAAGCACACATGTGATGCATGTAATAGTTAGATACACAATGTAATGGGGTGATACGTCCAAAGGACACCATGGCCTGCGTACAGCACGCACCGTGGATCTATAATCCTACCCTTGACCCGATCATCGCTGGGCGACAAAGATATTTAAGTGAATGGAAGATAGCCTTAAGATCAGTGACGTCATCATGATTCCCTAGATAGCAACTACACATTCGACCCATTGTTACTCTCACCACGCACGCATCGAAGCATATGAATACTACATACCATTACCTTCATACCGTTATCAACCCCGTGAGACTTGGGGTACCTGACAAGCCCGGAGATTGGGATACGAAGACAACCGCAAGTACATGGATCCAAATAACATAACACACAATATCCCATAGATAAAGTAAGATGCACTTGTTGCTGCGAGGCTAGGCCTCAGGTCGTGAGGACTACTCACACATGATTAGATCAACAATCATAAACATTGTATAAATGATCTTGAATAGATTGAATAGTAATAGTCTTACAATGCCGCCAATTGCGATGGAATCAAGATTACAAAGTAGAGAGGAAGGGGATGGTGATGGAGATGATCATGGTGGCGGCAGAGCTTCGGTGGTACTGGAGATCTGACTTGTGGCGGCGGAAAGGGTGTCTTTCATGGTGCTCTGTTGCTCGGAAGACCTAGGTGTCTTCATGTTTTATATTGGGTTTGACGAGGCGAAGCCACCGACACACAGTACGGGCACCCGGTACGGGCGGGGGTGACCGTACCATAGGTCCTTAAACCTTTTGGGATTCGTCTTCGTGGCCTGGTTGACTTGGTGAAGTTTTCATCTCGAAATTCATCTTTATTAGCATCTGATTTCCTTCCTAAAATGGGCATTTATGCATATAAATAAATAAAGACAAGGATTTGCATATCTATGCAATTATTAGTGATTAGCATCAGGTCTAGAGAAATATTATCATCATTTCTAATGAAAAATATAAGGTTTAGACGGCGATAAAGATGAGTGTTTTACCACTCATCAGCATCCCCAAGCTTAAACCTTGATCGTCCTCGAGTAAGTTAGACAAAATCATAAGGAACTCGGCGTTTAAACCAAAATAACGAAAAAGTAAGTTCACTTACATTCGGTAGTCCTTGGTCTAACTTATTCACCTGAAAGCTTAGCATAGATAGAGTAGATGCAAAACATTACATAAGCTTTGCTATGCCAAGACAACTACAGGAAAGTTTTTATTAGTAAGGATGATTGGATGAGTAACAAATATTCTACCTTTCTCTAGACAACACTTGCTTCTCAAGGATTGATTAAACTTCGAACTTTAAACAATAAAACACCCACATTAATAAGTCAAGACTCTCAAACACTTCTCTTTCATTCATTGTCTTTCAAGAACTTCAACTCTTTAGTAACGAGACCATGCCAAAAGATGTAATGTGCTTTTTAACCGGTTTTGGAAAAAACTCTTGTGACCATACCCAAGATTTTTCATTGTTTGGTAGGCTCACGACTTTCAATATTTATTTGCAACACAAGGAAGTCGGTTTTTTACTCATCAAAACATTGCTGTTACAGATGCTTAATCAACTCATAGCCGAAATCTGAGAGTTATCTCATGGTTGATCGTTCAATGGCCAGCGGAGTTGTTGACCTCCCACATAAAAACTTTAGTGGTGTAAGACACACGTCTCACTTTTTGGTTTAAGCATGACGGTTTTTGGCATGCATCTCATTACCGCTAAGCATTATTTTCATCAAACAACTCTCTTCAAAAAGGGCTATCAAGTCTATCAAATATCTCTATGGGGTTGAGTATCTCTAAGGCTAAACTCTTAAGACAATTACTTCAATACCCAAGTCATCATTAAGAGACTCTTTATAGTGAAATTTAGTTGCATATATAATTTCCAAGGCAAGACTCGGTTCTCTAAAGAAATATAGAGTAGAAGCTACTTAACCAAGCGTACAAAATAATAAAAGCTCTACTCTAATTACCAAGACATACTCCCAATTAATGTAGCATCTTACAAATACTTCTAACTATCATAAGCATTTCAAATTTCAGAAATGGGAGGGCATAAGACATACCTCTTGTTTGCGAGCTCACTCCTTTCTTCCATATGATGTGTTCCTTAGAAACTCGTGAAGATCTCTCTCCCGCGAAAATATTGGGAAAACAGAAGCAAAGGAAAAATCTTTTTGGGTTTTTGTGAATGGGATATAAGAGAATAGAAAATTGGCGACAAAGACAAGGCTAGCAAAGTCGAAAATAAAAAAAACTCAAAGAAAAAACAAATAAAAGATAAAGAGAAATGTTGGGATGAAACCAACACGACTGTTTCAAAGCTCTGATGATCTGTAGTACAACCTCTAGATTATTACAAATAAAAATGATGCCATCTCTTGATGTAGAAATGTCAACAACCTCCCCAAGCTTGGGCTTTTGCAAGACGGCTTGGTTAGATCATTGTGGTGGCGGATAGTTCGTGGGGTCCCAAAGGAGCGGGGAACAAGCGCCCAGCTCCAGGAATATGAATAACATAAACTCCTTGTTTCTTAAAGACCATGCCAACAGCTCTAAGAATGTGAAGTGTGATAAGTCTCTCACCATCCAAAGGTTGAAGGTAACCTATGTTGAGACGAAGGGCGGTGGTGAGAACGGTTGCGATACCTCCGCAGGCGATATCCCCGCGGGTTTGATGAGCTTGGCGGTCGAGGTTGAAGAGAAGCATTGAACCCAAGTTTGGTGTCACATTACAAGTCGGGATAGAAGCTTTAGCAAGGATGATCATGTCGTCCTCATTGGCATTTGTCAATTCACCACGTGCCTACAAGATGTTAGCAACAACATAGTACAAATAGGGAATAGCAGGACTTTCAATATGTTTCCCCTTATAGTTAGGATTTGGAATGCTCATTTGCCTACAATAAGATCGAGGGGATGGTCTCAAACCAATATGACTTGACCGGAGGTAGGAGTCATTGTTGTAGAACCCGAAGAGGTCACACCACTCATTGAGTGAGATATCGAACATTCGGTTCATGAGTTGGAAAGATATGCAGTCATATCCCTCTCCTCCTGAACATGGCCTGACGGTGTGCTTCGACGTAGCCAACAGCTCCAAGGTCAAACAGCGATAGGTTGGGGCGTCACTGTAAACAAAATCTTGCGGCCCCGAGATGATTTAAATTGGTGGCGCACGCCCACTTTGTTGACTTCATTTCGCGGCGGCGTAGTTGCCTGAACTTGGTGAACTCCTCCTTCCCCTTGAAGTTGATACCGAGGACTTCATCCTCCTTGCCCTTCTTGGGCTGAGCGGGAAGGCTTCCGCGCGCTTGTCCTCTTGTGTTCATCTTCCAAGAAATAATAAACTTGCAAAATTTAACTAGGTGGTTCCAATAGATTTAATACAATAATGATCTTCTACACATTCACTAAGAAGAACTCGTCATAATAATACTACAAAACATGCTCAAGAAGATAAATGGTTCATACTAGGCCATGAACTTAGATTGATAAAGGAGAAGCATTGATCAAAGATTTGTAAAAAGGAATTGGAGGATCGGAGGAGAAACATACCGTAGATCAAAGATGTGCGAGGAATTGAACCAAGATTGAGTAGGGGAAAATATCCCCAAAGGTTTGTGGTGAGTTTGGAGGAAGAAGAAACACCAGATTGATTTTTATGAGTTAGGGTTACCTCTCCCGAGCTGTTTTGAGGGGTTGTGGCGACAATACGATCACGGGAACGGTCACAGACGACCGTACTGCTTGATGCGTCACACGGTCCAGCCAAGTTACCCTAGACATCCCCTTGGTACGGGCATTCGGTACAGTCGCACCCGACCGTACCAGTGGTCGTTAAAGTTTCAGTATCCTATTCATCATTCTTCGTCTTTTGGTACGGGCACTCGTACGGGTGTTGTGGGCATTGCCCTTCGGGTAACTAACATTGGTCTACCTCTTCTAGCCCAACAAGGAGCCCATGATGATCTCTGCAGCCCATAAAGGATCAGCACGTCGGTTGCGGAGAGGAGGATAAGGAAGGAGGCGGATTCTTGACGGACAAGACAAGAAGACGTCGAATAAGGAAAGAATAGTTAAGATCTTGTTGTAACTTAGTAGAATCCGGACAGGACTCTTGGGACCTGGCCTCCTATATAAAAGGCTAGGAGAGGGCCTGCCGGAGGACATCGAATCATCCAACACAACCTGGCACACGCAAAACCCTAGAAACCTTGCCTTCCGGCGAGTTCACCACAACGCAGTCTATCGGCTGCCCCATTGTAACCACTTTTTCATCGATAATCAAGATCAGATAAGCAGGAGTAAGGATTTTACCTCATCGAGGGCCCCGAACCAAGGTAAAATCTCGCCTTCTGTATGTTTGGTATCCGATGTCTAGCGCTAACCTGCAGGATTCCGTCAACCCTAAGCCCCTCATGGTGGGCATTGCCGAGGAGCTCCCTCGACACCTGTTGGTACAAGGCACTTCATCGGCTATTTCGATCGTGTCGGCTGCACCTTCGCCGGCATCATCGTTACCATCTGCACCGTCATCGCCGAACTCGGGGAACTCGATCTGCTTCGGGTCCTTCGAGTTCACTCCTCACACCGACGTGTCGCATTCCACCTTCTCAGACCTGCGCGACGGGATGGACCTGACGTTCGGGAGCGTTCACCTCTACGTCAACTCTGGTGGCATTCTTCGGCTCCTGGACCCGACAGTTGCGGGTGCTGTGACAGCCGCGACTTCATCGATTACTATGTCCACTTCTCCATCATCAACCGCGGCCAACTTATCGACTGCACTAGCATCGACTCCAACATCTTCATCATTGCCGTTGTCACGCCGTACCATGGCCACCATGTTTGTTGGGACTGATGACTCTGATTCATTGGATCTGACATCATACTACTGCCTCGACTGCGACACCAGACACCAGTCCGGTTTAGGCGCTCCTCCCTTCGTGTGCGGTACCGTGTACTCTTCCGACGAAGAAAGCATCAGCAAGTGCAACATCTCTCCAGCCAAGGCCCAACCGGTGCAGCGTCAGGTTTGCGTTACCTTTGGATCAAAGGAAGGAACCGGAACTTTTACGGCCGGCAGCACTGCACACGTCGGGAACGGCCATCAGGAGAACGGAAATACTACCAATAGCAATGTTAACACCTCCATCTTAGTCTCCCAAATGGAGTGGGATGCAGCGCAAAGATGTGTTCGACTAGTCAGGGAACAATCAGATCTCAACCGACGTCAACTGGCGGCTGATCTATCGAAGTCCATCGCCAAATTAGTGGAAACTACTAGCAGCTGGGCCGATGGTAAAGATCGCATGCAAAAATCGCACCCGCTTAGCAACAACAGTGAGAACAGTCAAAGGCACTCGAATAGCCTCGAGAGCAGGCAGGAGCGCCGGAAAAGAAGAAGAGATTTATACTACGAAGCGATTGATAATGCCAGCAGGACTACCATCAGTCGCGCAGATCGGCATAGTGATCGGTACGGTGAACAATATAATGAACGGTGGGCCGACAGCCGCGACAGACCCAGGGTTAGTCGACAACATCGCTTTCCTCAGATGCCAGACTTGCCGGCCATGGAGCAGTTAAACGCCCCTTGTTATTTGCATGCTTACATTGATCCAAAGGATAACATCAAGAAAGCACCTCACTTGCTCAAGGACTGCCGACAATTCCTCGAGATTCAGAAGTTGTGCGAAGCATTGAGATCCTCCCCCGATGCACAGGCGCACCCGACAATACAGGGTACAGCCGCCTCTAGTCAGCCACTCGAGCTGCAATCCTAGCAGAACCATCCTCTCCTCCCAGCCGAAGCTTTTCCTATACCACGAGGATAGGTGAACATGATCCACAAGGCCGGCGTCTCTAAAAGGGAGTCCAAAAAATTCACGCGGGAAGTAAAACTCGCAGAGGTAGCCATGACAAGCGCACCCTAATACATCGACTGGTCAGAACAGAGTATCCTATTCAGTAGGGCCGATCATCCGATTGCCGTTCCCAGGCCAGGTCACGCTGCCTTGGTACTCGAAGCACAGATTGGCGGATTCAACATGAGTAAGGTATTTATGGACGGCGGGAGCAGCTTAAACCTTTTGTTCGCAAGCACAATGAGAGCAATGGGCATTACAGTCAATATGCTAAAAGAATCCGACACGGGTTTTCACGGCATCATCCCGACCCTGCCCGCATACCCGCTCGGGAAAATCTCCTTAGATGTTGCCTTCGGCACGCCCGATAATTTCAGGAGGGAACGACTCGAATTCGAGGTAGTAGATTGGGAATCACAGTACCATGCTATTCTCGGAAGACCAGCATACCCTAAATTCAGGTTAATCCCTCATTATGCGTACCTGAAACTGAAGATGACAGGAAATAATGGGACCACAATAACAGTTCACGGAAGTTTCTCTCGGTCCGATAATTACGATAAGGAATTTCAGAAGATCGCCTCCAAGTTCGGGTTCAGAGAGGAGCTTAATGCATTGGACGTACTCACCGATCAAGAGCAGCCACCTACCGATAATTGGAAAACAAAACCGACGAGTTTGACGCTGCCAAAGAAGCAAAGAAGCATCAAGTACATCCCTCCGACCCGAAGAAAACAGTCAATGCATCGGCTGATCTCACTGTCGCATAGGAAGGCGCGCTCATCGAGTTCCTCCGTGAGCGCTGGGAAATATTTGCATGGGAGCCATCCGACATGCCATGTATTCCCAGGGAACTCGCTGAGCACGCCCTCAATGTTGACCCTAAAGCTAAACCTGTCCAGCAAACGCTACGCCGCTTTTCGGAACCAAAGCGTAAAGCCATCGGCGAAGAAGTTAATCGGCTCCGAAAAGCTGGGTTTATACGGGAACTCAAGGAAGCCAAATGGGTAGCTAACCCAGTGATGGTACTGAAGAAAGATACGACAGCTCTTCGGATGTGCATCGACTTCACCAGCCTCAACAAGCATTGTCCCAAGGATCACTTCCCATTACCATGTATCGACCAAATTGTCGACTCCACAGCGGGCTGCGATCGCCTTTCTTTCCCTTGATGCTTATTCTGGGTACAACCAAATCAAACTGAAGGAGGAAGACCAAGAGTTAACGACGTTCATTACACCACATGGTGTCTATTGTTACAACGTCATGACTTTCGGGTTAAAAAATGTAGGAGCAACCTATCAACGGTGTATGCAAGCCTGTCTCGGGGAACAGATCGGCAGAAATATCAAAGTCTACATTGACGACATCGTCGTCAAGACCAAGAATGCCTCTACTCTCATCGACGACCTCCGTGAAATGTTTGACAACCTCGACCATTACAAAATCAAGCTGAACCCGAAGAAATGCTTCTTCTGGGTGCCTGGAAGCCAAGTACTCGGGTACTTTATATCTGCTCGTGGGATCGAGGCCAATCCCCTCAAGATTAAGGCCGTCCTCGATATGGAACCGCCAAAAAACTTGCAGCAGGTGCAACAATTAGCAGGATGGGTGGCAGCTCTTAACAGATTCATCGCCAAGTTGGAGAAAAAACATTGCCCTTCTATCAACTAAAGAAGAAATCAGAAAAATTCGAGTGTACCTCAGAAGCACATGACGCCTTTGATAACCTCATGAAAGTTCTTTCGACTTCCCCGGTTCTCGTCACCCCACACGACAGGGAACCAATGCTACTCTACATCGCCGCCACAAGTCAGGTGGTCAGCACCGTACTAGTAGTCCAACGGAGTAAATTACATAAAACTGCCACATTTGAGGCGCATTTGACAGGTTAGTACCAACACTGGTAATTTTCCCACATAAATACCACTCATGGGGCAGCTCGTTACCGATTGCGCAGATAGTCCTCTGATAGCGTTTTAACACTGGAGGGCCCACTATCAGGTGCTGACTCGGACAAACGGCCGTCGCGAGCTGTTAACGCGCGTTAGGGTTTAGACCTGGGCGTGCGACCGGTCAGAACCAGTCATTCAGTTCTTCCCCTCACTCGGCCGCTCTCGCGCCGCCGCGCCGCCGCGTCGCTGCATCTCCGCGACACCGCGTCACCATGCCATCGTGGGATGATGGAGAGAGCAGCGACGACAGCCTGCTGTCGGAGTTCGCTAATGGCCACGACCCTAGTCCTCGTCCGCCGGTAAGTGCAGGGTTAGGGTTTCAGTTGTCCGATTTGGGTTTTTGTTCAGAGGAGCTTCGATTCATTGACGGTTTGTAACATTTTGCTTCCTATGCCCTTGTTTAGATCCCAGCAACCACCCTAGAGCCAAACTACACTGGTTATGATGACTCCGATTTTAGGTGCAAACATGACATGCCCATGTACAGATATGTTTGCTTCGAAGGAGAAAACACTGGGAGAAAATTCCTGGGATGTGGATGCAAGGTAGGTTAATTGATCTTTAGCTAGTGCTTACTGGTACTTGACATTGGTCCTTCACACTGCCTTTGCTTAGTGATATTAGTTGTACATATTTAGCTAGTGCTTTACAAATTTTGTATCAATGTTTTGGATGATGCAATGTGTGAGAAGATTCATTGGGTAGGTGGTCCATGGCCAGTTGAATTGAGGCAAGCTTTGTGCAAGCTTTGGCTGCAGTATGAGCATGAGAGGGACTCAAGAATCCATGGCAATGTGGAGTATGCAACTAAGAATTACCATTTGGTTTTGGCAAAGAGGGATTTAGAGAAGAGGAATTTGGAGCTGCATAAACAGCTGGGCAATGCTTTGGAGTATGTTGTAGAGGTTACCACTGATGACTTGGAGCTTGAAACAGCAAAGAGGCAGAAGGTAGAAAGGAAGAAAATGGAGTGCTCTATTACTACTTTGCTTGAAGAAAAGAAGAATCTGGAGTGCCATGTTGCTAGATTGAATGAAGAGAATAAGAAGCTGGAAGGCTCTGTTGCCACTGTGATGGATGAAAAGAGGAAGGTAGAGTTCTATGTGGCAGATCTTCTGAAGCTTGCCCATGACCATAGAGCCAAGATCAAGAAGATTGCTGAGCTCTGTGAAGAATGAATTGTTATCATGTAATAAATTGCCTCTATGTAATGGATCTATATGTGTTGTACTAGCCTTTCTGTTGCCTATGTCAGTGAACCATAATGTCAGTGGTGTACTAGCCTTTCTGTTGCCTCTATGTAATGGATCTAAATAATTACTTGGTCTGTATGGATCTATGTCTTGTGTAATGGATCAAAATTGATGTCAGTGATCTATATTTGTGTGCAGTTTGGTTGTATCTGTTATAATTGTTGTATCTGATAAGTCTGTGCACTTTTGTTGATTGAAAAGCAGTTCGGTTGTATCTGATAATTGTTTGGTTGTATCTGATAATTGTTGTATCTGGTAAGCACGGCGGTGCCACCCATTTATGGTCGCTGGAGCCAGGTCCTTGATGGTGGTGCCGCCCATTTATGGTCGCCGGAGGCACTAAATGGAGGCAGCAAATTGGACATAATATTGACAGCAATTCAGGAATTCAGAAGGAAATGCACCAGCTACTATATAACACAAAAGCAAATGCACCAGTTAATATATAGAAGGAAATGGACATAGTATTTGGCAGGAAATGCACAAGGCATAGTCATAAATAATATTTGTACCAGTTACTACATAACACATGACAGAAGCAACAAACATATTCCAAAAGAAACAACCATAACCGGTACTACATGTCCAAAAGCAACAACCATAACCAGTACTACATGCCCAGAAGCAACAACCATAACCATTAGTACATGTCCAGAAGCAACAACCATAACCATTACAGTACATCTAGATGGGCAAAAGAAACCAGGAATCACAAGCTAAATCAGTTGGAAGGACCTCCTTCCTGCTCATCCTCTTCAGCAGAGTAACCATAGTTGGGATAGGAGCATGTCCTTATCTTCTTGTATGCTGGATAACCTGCTTCATACTCAGACTCTGTAGGAGCCCTTCTACCCGCTGCTGCAGCAGTTCTTGGAGGAGAAAAAGCAGTTCTTGGACCTGGTGTAGGAACAGGAGTAGCAGTCCTTGGTGTAGCATATGATGCCTAGCTTGCAGCACTTGGAGGAGCCCTTGTGGCATTAGGAGCACTTGGTGGAGCCCTTGTGGTAGTAGGAGCACTTGGTGGAGCCCTTGTGGCAGTAGGAGCACTTGGTGGAGCACTTGGAGCAGTAGGAGCCCTTGGAGGAGCACTTGGTGCAGTAGGAGCCCTTGGAGGAGCACTTGGTGGAGCACTTGGAGCAGTAGGAGCACTTGGAGGAGCTGTTGGAGCAGTAGAAGAGCTTGTAGGAGGAGCATCCTCACCTCTGTTAGGCTGTTGTTACACAAAATGCAGGTTACTAAATAAAGATTGCAAATTTCAGTCAACAATGGAAGTGACAATGTACTTACCACATGTTTGTTCTTTCTATTAAGAAGATCTGGCCTCAGCTGCTGGGTGCAGCTTGTGTACTTATGTCCCTGTAGTTTACAGTTGGAGCAGGTAATTGTCCCCATCCTTGAAGTACTTTTAGGCTTTGGCATCTCAAACTTGCCCTTTCTTCTCTTCTCTTGCTTTCTTCCTTTGTTGATCTTGAAGTAAGGAGGTACAATGTCTGGAGTGTCAGTCTTTGTCCTATCATGTTGCCCAGGCACTAGATATATCATAGGCTTGTATGCTTCAACATACATTGGTTTCTTGAAAAAATGGCTCACATAATCCTCTGGTTTTTGCTTGGCCTTGATTATAGCACTGCAAGCATGATTGCAAGGCAGCCCTGTGACATCCCATCTCCTGCATCCACATGTTCTAGCCTCCAAGTTGACAGCATGTGTCTGATCACCTTTCCCATTTGTCACTTCCCACAGATTTGTGCCTGCAATCCTTGGGGTGCATGCTCTGGAGTACTTCTTGGCCAGCTATAGCTGCTCAGTGAAGTGAGGAGTTATTACCCAGCCAGCTCTACCAACACCAACCCTCTTCTCATGATTCCAGTCATCAATTTGTTTTTATGCCAATAAGCATTGTTCTTATTGGTTTCTTCCTTACATCCAAGATGTATCTGTTAAAGACCTCACTGATGTTGTTAACAACCAGGTCTATCTTGCAATTGGTGTCAAATGCATGCCTAGCCCAAGTGTGAGGAGGGATTTGACTCAGCCATTTCCATGCTTCTTCACTCTCAGCCTTCAAAGTTTCCATTGCAACCTCAAACGGTTTCACATGGTAGGCATGGCTGGCTGCATCCATGCATTTTTTCAAATCTTCACCTCTGAACCCAGCTGTTTGGAAATTTGCATAAATGTGTCGCAAACAATTTCTTTGATGTGCATTAGGAAAGACTTGGGTCACTGCTTTCAGAAGTCCCTGTACATTTAAAGACATTAGCATTTGTGTCGACGATGTCGTAAACTCTAAGTGTCTTAGAGTTTACGACATCTTAGAGTTTACGACATCGTCGACACAAATGCTTCCCTAAGCTAAATGGTAATGTCTTAGAGTTTACGACATCGTCGGCACAAATGGTATCCTAAGTCATTAGCTTAGGGTATCATTTGTGTCGACGATGTCATAAACTCTAAGTCACTACCATTTAACTTAGGATATCATTAGTGTCGACGATGTCGTAAACTCGAAGTCACTACCATTTAACTTAGGATATCATTCGTGTCGACGATATCGTAAACTCTAAGTCACTACCATTTAGCCTAGGGTATCATTTGTGTCGACGATGTCGTAAAATCTAAGTCACTACCATTTAGCATAGCATAGGATAGTTAGGTAATAGGAAATAGACAAGAGCTAGGTACACACCTTCTGTCTGTCAGACATAATTGTGTAATTCCCAAACTCCCCTTGGTCTCCACCTAAAGCATACTTGAGCTGAGTCAAAAACCAGCACCAATTTGTTGTGTCCTCTTTTGGAACTACTGCAAAGGCAATAGGGAACATGTTGTTATTCCCATCTCTACCTGTTGCTGCCAAAATTTGTGCTCCAGTGCATAGTTTGATGAAGCAACCATCCAAACCTGCATTGCAAACCTATGTTTAGAAACTGAAACTTATTGTAATGCTGACACACAATGTAGATACTCAAACAAATTGTAGTCATTACCTACGAATGGTCTGCAGCCTTTTAGAAATCCCTCTCTGGCTCCATTAATACAGAAGAATAGACCATGAAAAGTAGGGCCTGGGTGGGGATTCTCTTCAGAAGGAGGAGGAGTGACTGTTTGGACAATAACCCTGCTGCCAGGGTTTGTATCAATGACTGTTTGTGCCCAATCTCTAAGTCTGAAGTACTGCTCTCTGTGGTCACCTAAGACAGCATCAAGAGCATGATTTTTAGCCCTGTATGCCATCATCCTAGGCACATCAACACCATGGTGAAGCTTAGCACTATCAATCAATGTCTGGATGCATGTATTAGGATCTGATCTGAAGAGACCCTCATACTTTTTAGCTAGCCATCTTGCACTGACCCTTGTACTGTCAGTGCTAGTCTCACATGTGTGCACAAGGTTCATCTTCCTAATGACAAATGTCTTCTCTCCTTTTATTTCTGGTGCAGTGATGTAGAATTTACACCCTATGTCGTCTCTCTTTAGGCAGTCCACAAGAATTCTAACATTGGAGTTTCTATGATAGTGGAAATTCCTACTTTGTGCTATATGCAAATTAATCAATGCATCACTGAACTGCTCAACATCTGTAAAGCACATGTGCATAGCAAGTTTCTCATGTGCTTGCAGCCTTTTGTCATCATACCAGATCCTTAATGGCCATTTCTTTGCTCTACTCTTTCTGCCTTTAGGTGGGATCATTTACAAAGGTTCAAACCCATCATCATCATTCTCTGGTAGAAAACCAGGGCATTTCTCTTCATCATCAGATGGTATCTAGCCAATTCCATCATCAATAACAGAAGCTGAATGGGACCTGTTAGTGTATCCTTTCCTCTTAACAAGCTGCTTTGATTTCTTCTCTGGCACATGCACAGGTTCAGCTTCTTCTTCAACATCTTCTTCAACAAACAGATCTTCAATATCTGTATCCCCTTCACAATGTGTCAGTGGATCCTCTCTCTGCTTTCTCATTGCCTCCACAATTTCAGCAACTTCAGCCTGCTCCTCACTCCTAACTTGTGCAGAATTAGCAAAGTCTCCCATGTCATAATCATACTCTGCATCATCATCACTCTTTGACAGTGCTATAGAATTCTCCAAATTCTGGCTGGGTTGGCTCAAAGCAACTGGATTATTACTAGCAACTTGGCTAGTAAATACCTGACCATCATCATTCATGGAATACACAGGAAGAGGACTGAAATCATACACAATTGGAGCTGAATAATTAATAAGGCATGATGAATTATCCCCTGCTATGCTACCTTGTTCACCACTTTAATTTTCCTTAGACACTACATCTCTGCCCCTCTTGACAGTCAAGTCTAACACTTGTGTGTCATCGAAATGCAGTAACAGTTCATAGATTTTTTTATTGTTCTCAACCAAATGCATTTCCTCACCCATTCTGCAGTACACTGAATCACCAAATCGATAGCCTCGGGTTTCAATCATTGCAATGATATTCATGTAAGTAATATCATCACGGCCAATTGACCTCTCGAGATTATCCATTCCATAAAAATGAATCCTGATGTCCCAGACTTCAGGGTCCAAACTACAGAGTAAATTAAACAAGCCTATTCAGTTCAAATCGATAAGCCCTAGCCCTAATTCCGTGAGAATTTTTGCCCTACGGGTTACTAATCGAGAGAGGCGATGGAGAAAGAGGAGAAGTACTTACTCAACTCCGCCTAGGCCGCTTGTCCACCGCGCACTCGTCTCCGGGTTCTCCACCCACATCTCGGTGAGCCTCTACACCACCGACGATGGCCGCCTCGGCCACAGCTCATCCAAGCCATCGTCGAAGATGGCGGCCTCTCCTTCTCCAGCACTAGCACTACCTCTAGAGTTCCCTCCACCACCAGTGCCGCCACCACCGCCACCATGTGCCGGACTCGCCGCCTCCATCTCCGACAGCTCGAGGAAGAACTAGGGGGAAATGAAAGAGGAAAAGAAAACGGGTTCCGACCGGTCGCACGCCCAGGTCTAAACCCTAACGCGCGTTAACGGCTCGCGATGGCCATTTGTCCGAGTTAGCACCTGACAGTGGGCCCTCCAGTGTTAAAACACTATCAGAGGACTATCTGCGCAATCGGTAACGAGCTACCCCATGAGTGGTATTTATGTGGGAAAATTACCATTGTTGGTACTAGCCTGTGACTGTTACCCCAAATGTGGTAGTTTTATGTAATTTACTGAGTCGAACGGGAAGAAGAAGGGAAAGTCCACGGTGTACAACATCCCGTCTACTACCTCAGTGAAGTACTCACGCCAGCTAAACAGCGGTACCCACATTATCAGAAGCTGGCATATGCCGTATGGATGACAGCACGAAAGCTGCGGCACTATTTCGCGGAACACCCAATTATCGTCGTCACCGAGGCCCCACTAAAGAACATACTCACCAATCGGGATGCTACAGGGCGAGTATCTCAGTGGTCATCGAGTTGGCACTGTACGATTTCTTCGTTGATTGGATTCAGTCACAAACACCGGCTGCTCCTGACACATCGGGTTCCTGGACTATGTATTTTGATGGATCAAAGCGGAGTATGGGCGCTAGTGCTGGGGTAGTCCTCATATCACCTCACGGCGATAAGACGAAGTATGTACTAAGGATGAATTTCCCGCTACCAACAAACAATGAAGCAGAGTTTGAAGCATTGTTGCACGGCATGCGTATGGCCAAGGCCTGTGGCACCACACGCTTGGAAATTTATGGAGACTCAAACCTCGTTGTCCAGCAGTCGATGAATCTGTGTGACACAGTCAGCGACAATATGATTGCTTATTGAGAGCTGTACCGGTCGATGGAAGGGAAATTTGAAGGTTGCGAACTAAAACATATTGGCAGAGCAAGTAATGAAGAGGCCTATACTTTAGCAAACATCGGTTCCACATGTGCTGTGATTCTGGACGGAGTTTTCTGCGAAGTGATCAATCAGCTATCTATCAAGGTCAAAACCTCGGCACCCCCCACACAGTCGGCTACCGACTCAGGGACTCCGCCTCAAGCAACCGATACAAACACTGTTATTGGCCCAAGCCAGCAAGTTTTGCTCCTCGAGCCTGTTTGGACTCATCCTTTCCTTGCATATTTACTTCGGCAGGAACTGCTTGACGACCCGGTAGAAGCACGGCGTATCGTGCGCCGTTCTAAGGCATACACGGTGTAGCAGGCAAACTCTACAAATGAAGTATATCTGGTATATTCCAATGATGCATCGCGCTCGAAGATGGAAAAGCCTTGCTACGAGAAATACATGAGGGAATGTGTGGTCACCACGCGAGCAGCCGAGCGCTTGTCGCCAAAGCTTTTAGAGCTGGGTTTTATTGGCCAATGGCAGCAGCAGACGCTAGGGAGCTAGTCATGAAATGTGATCCCTGCCAACGCTTTGCGCCAAAACCACATGCCCAAGCCACAGACCTGATGACAATACCTCTCGCGTGGCCCTTCGCGCAATGGGGACTCGACCAAGTCGGACCAATGCCAAAATCTTCACCAGGAGGACATACTTATCTATTGGTCGCAGTTGACAACTTCACCAAATGGATAGAGGCTATACCAGTAACCAACCAAATAGCTGCAACAGCTGCCAAATTCTTCCATGGCATCACTTTTCGCTTCGGCGTACCGCACAGCATCATAACGGACAATGGAAGCAACTTTGCCTCTGATGAGTTTCATCAATTTTGCGAAAGGCTTGGCATCAAACTCAGCTTCGCTCCAGTGGCACATCCTCAAAGCAATGGTCAGGTGGAAAAGATTAACGGTCCAATTTGTGATGGCATAAAAAAGCATCTCACAAAGGTAGCTGGCGCGTGGGTCGAAGAATTACCATCGGTACTATGGAGCCTACGCACCACACCAAATAGATCAACGCAACACACCCCCTTCTTTCTGGTACATGGAGCCGAAGCTGTTTTGCCTACCGATGTCCGGATTGAGGCGCCTCAGGTTGTTACGTACAATGAGAGCGACTCTATTCAAGCACTCCAAGATGCCGTGGATCTCGTAGATGAAGCTCGAGACATCGCTTTGGCAAGAACAGTTGTATATCAGCAGGCGATACGAAACTATCACAGCCGAAGGGTACGCAATCGAAGTTTCAACGTCGGAGACCTAATATTACGGCTGAAACAAAAAGGACATCTAATGCTAGAATCTCCCTAGGAAGGACCTTACATCGTCACTGAAGTCTTTCCAGGAGGCGCCTACCGCATCAAGAATACTACAACTGGACTGGTCGAAAGCAACCCATGGAACGTTGCACAATTGCGACGATTCTATGTTTAGGACATTTTTGCCTCCCTTTTTATTCAAATAAGGCTTCTTAGCCATACTCGAGACAATGTATACCTCAGTTGCATATTATTCATGAAAGTACTACTTCGTTCATGCAACTATTATCTCGCCTAATACAGACGCACCAGATTATTATTCGGGAGCTCATTACCAGTCTTCGATTTCTGCGTTAACTCCCATCGGGAGCGTTTGAAACCAAGAGAAACATCGTATAAGCAATAACTACCTCAAACTTTTTATACTATCAATGAAGTAAGCATACTAGATAATATACTTCGGGGCTACAGCCGATAGTTTTTTGTCCCACGATTTCATCAAAGCCTCATGGAACATGCGAGTGCTGCAATTGATTAAAATCTATGGACTACAATCAAAATACGAGCGATTTCATCAAAGCCCCATGGAACATGCGAGTGCTGCAATTGATGAAAATCTATGGACTACAATCAAAATATGAACGATATCATCAAAGCCTTATGGAACATGCGAGTGTTGCGACTGATGAAAATCTATAGAAAAACAAATGTTTTCACAAAGCCTCATGGAACATGCGAGTGCTGCAATTGATGGAAATTACACAAAAATAAAAGGCCACGCCAGTACATCGTTCTTACGGTACTTGAGCTACGAAGCCAGTCGACCGCATAGTTCCCTCGTTGACACGGGGGCTGCTGCCGATACAAAATACACACGGCTCCGCAAAAACATATTGCGATTTCTAAGGGGTCATCGAGAGCGCAACATGAATTGATCACTCATAAAGTTGCCATCGACATCATACAAACTAAAAATATCGTTCTATGCCAAAAATCATTTTTTAAGATACTCGAGCCACGAATTTAACTGCACTCGATGTTATAAAAAGAACATCATCGGTATAGTTTGATGTTATAAAAGAACATCATCAATACACGGTGTTATAAAAAGAACATCGTCTTCAATTACAAAGTACAATTTGACTGACAAAGGTCAAAGGCATCAATATAATTACAAAATAAACATTGCATGGTCTTCATGCTCCTTGGTCAGTTCGGGTCCGCAAATCTGCTTCGGTACCTGCCTCCATTCTGGCAACCATAATCGAAGCAGGGCGCCTTACGACTGGATAATACTGGTGAAGCTCCACGTCGGCTTTAGCAATTGATTCTAAATCAAGTGTCGGATAAGGAGCTAGCACGAAAGCAAGTGCAGGTTCAGCTCTGGCCAAAAGTTCCTTGCGTATTAGAGCCTGAACTCTGATAGGATTCTTGAATTTTGCCATCAAAGCTAACAAAGTTGAAGGGGTTGGATCAAGAGGAAACATGGTTTGCCACACCATGGCTAGGTTTGCATGGCATTTATCGAAGAAACCATGCACCTGCTCCACCCGATATTTAAACTTAGCTACAATTGCAGCCTTCGACTTACTAGTCCAAGTTGTGCTCTGTGGGTGCAACAGATCAGTCATGGCTTCGATCTTCTCATGCACTTGTCTATTCTCTTCTAGTACATTCAAAGCAATGACTGTTGACAAAAAAGGAATATCAATCTATAAAAAGGCGAGAACATCAAGAAAACCCAAAGGACAGGAAAATATCGATTACTTACAATTCAGATTTTCAGTGGCCTTCTGCAGCTCGTCCAATGCACATTGCTCGACTTCGGTAGCTAATTCACCCTTGTTTTTCACCACTGCTGCCATGGCATGAATACCAACTAAGTCTTTTTCCATCTGGGATATTTTTCTGCGTAACTATCGCACAACCTCAGAGTCATTGCCAGTCGCAGAGCCTAGGGAACATTCGACATAAGAAACACTCGAAGTCACCTGCAACAAATCATCGGACATGCATATTCAGAAAATCAACAATAGATCATTGATTTCAACTCCCATCGGGAGCATCAAGTTGTTTCATTATGAAATGCATTCACAAAAGAAGGTACTGGCAACAAAGCCAGCGTGTCTCATTACAAGAAATTAGTCAAAAGGTATTCAAATTACAACTAAAAGGCATAAACAGAGTCAAGGTGCCCGAATTTGCGTAGATGTGCTTGGGACAGCTTCAGAAGCAGATTGTTTCTTCTGGGCTTCTATCAACTTGAGGAGCTGGCGTGCACATCTGTACGCTGGATTGCTATAAAGACCAAGGTCGACAGCCGAGCCATCCTCATTCTTCGGCAGCGCTTTTGTTAACCGCTCCATGTTGGCTTCAAAGCTGTACCCCATTAAAAGTTGGAACGCAAGAAGCGCTCCATAGAGATGTGAAGTGCGTTTCAGTACCTCAATAGTATCATTGGTATCGACAAAGAAGGCATTCGCCAGCTCCTCCGGGGTCTTCTGCTACTCCAGCTTCGGGAATATCAAGAAGAACAGCTTCGATAGAGCTCCCTTGGTTTTCTTCAGAAGTTCTTTAATTTGATCACTGGAGTCTACGGCGAACGAAATAGCATCCGACATAGAATCGACCCGAAGCCTATTCGTACGGTCAACAGGGATATCGGCAGAACCTAAAACATTATGGAGAATAAGTGTTGTAAAATAAAAAGCAGTTTTTGCAAGAAAAGAGGGATAAAGGAGTCGAAGCAACTTACCCAGCAAGGTCTCGATAGATTTGCAGAGATCGCCCTCCTTCTTATCTGATCGGGTTTGTGCCTCTATCTTCTGCTGCTCCTCCTCCTCCTCCATCTTCGCCTTCAGGAGATCCAGCTCTTTCCTCAAATTCGCTGCCTCTCCTCGAGCTTCGGCTGCCAGTTTGTTTGCTTTTTCCAGTTGCTCAGACGAAGATTTGGAAACTTCTTGAAGACGAACGTTTTCAGCTTCAAGGTGGATGAATTGAGCAGCAAAGTCCACCACCATATCTACTATGGCTTGAATGGGCTGCAGTAATGAAACAAAAAGTTTTGTTGAAACAATTAAAAGACCATCAAGCCAATACTCGGCAGGAGCAAGCCAACTATAGGCTTGGGGGCTACTCGGGTATGGGTTATCAGGAAGAAAAACGAAAAGATATAACGGCACTTACGTGTCCCTTCGAAGACGACGAAATAGGAGCATCTGCAGAAGGAACTGTTGGAAGAACATGCTCTTTTTGTTTCCTCAGTCTCCTTTTCGGCATTGGAGGAACAATTGGTGCTTCTTCAGTAGATATTGGCACTTCTATCCTTGTCGACACCATCCTCTCGGAGCTGATCTTCGCCTTCTTTGGAGGAGGAGGATCCATGTTTTCATCAGAACTAGTAAACAAGTGTTCATCCCATCAGCTATATGGACAAAGATTATTAAGAATTCCAACAAGACATGGAGGAAAATATGCTTACGAGACAGACATCAGAACATCTTCATCAGTGAAGAAACCTGATGGCCGCTTAGATGCTGGAGCAGTCGAAGTTTCGGGAGCTGCCACGGCAGGGAGGTTTCGATCAACTTCATCATCATTTTGCCCGCTAGGGCTTGACTCTGTCGTATCAATAAGTTCATCAGCAACTACCTTTCGACGCCTGGAAAAAATGGCGCATCGTCATCTTCTTCTTCTGCTTCCTTATTTTCTTTGGAGGCATCGCTATCCTCGACCACCTCAGCATCTTCTTCAATGTCCCTGGAGAGGTCATCGTCTTCGGGAGCTACTCCAGTCTCGGGTGCAGGAGGAAAACACCTTATGACAGTAGAAGCCTGGCAAAGCAAAGAAAAATCATCAGTATCGAGTACGACCAGTAAAATATGAAAAAAGTCAAATGACAAAACTACCTTAGCTGGAAGTCGATGAAGCTCGTATGGGACTTGAACTGATACCCGTGAAATAGGGTCTTCTTGGCTGAAGTGCGTCAAACGCCTAACTTCGGCACGAAGCTCTTCTTCCGAGAAATCTGCGGTGTTGATCCGCGTTACATCCGTGGAGCCAGTATACAACTACATTTGATGTTTCCTCAACATCACTGGCTGGATACGGCACTTCAGAAATAAAGCAACGACTTAGGTGCCGCACATTGTCTGGCCACCGGCATTCTTCAGATCCAGAATCTTTTCATATAATTCGTCAGCTATCACCTTTTCTTCGGCAGTCAAAGTATTCTGCCAAGATTTCTTCCGCACTGCCTCTAGAATATCTTCGAATGCTGGCAGATTGGAGAAGCGACCCGAAGTTGGGTGATCCCTGAGGTAGAACCACTTTGACCGCCAACCTTGAACGGATTCCCTCATCGGGATATTGAAGTAGTTAACTTCCTTTCGAATCACGAAGCCAACTCCTCCAATGACGTGAGGGCCGCCACCTCCGCTGTCGTGCGTGACAAAGAAAATCTTCTTCCACAAAACCCAGTGGGGGTCGGTGCCAACAAAAGCTTTGCAAATAGTAATGAAAATTGCCAGGTGAAGGATGGAGTTTGGCGTCAGCTGCCAGAGCTGAATGCCATAGGAGAAGAGCAGACAGCGGAGAAACTCGTGGGCTAGGAGATATAGCCCACGATGCAGGAAAGCAGGAAACATCATCGTGAAACCAGTGAGAGGATTGGGGCAAGAATCAGAACCTGGGAAGAAGATATCCTTCTCGTTAGCTGAAATCAACCCCAAACTCCTCAGCTTGTTCTCATCACGCTCGGTGATGCAAGAAGTGGAACCAGTCGCATTGCAGATCCTTGGCAGCAGTGCTAGACCTGGGTGCGGCGGACCAGTCGCACTAGCGGCGGTGCCGGAAGATGAGGAGATCCTTTTCTTCGTCATGGCGCTGAGGAGTTCTCTTCTTCGAGCTTCAAGAGCTTGAGTACAGTAGCAATGGTGAGTCGGAGGAGAGGAGGAAGACAAGCAATGGAACAGGAGCAGTAAAAGATTAATTTTTACAATCCCCCTCTTTATAAAGGAAAGGTCACTACAGATCGTGGCCGCCAAATCTGCATCGAAGAAAATGGGCGGGAGTCCAAGCCTACACGTGTCACAAGGGGAGAGAAACAGATGGCCCACTACTCCCACTACGCACGAGAATCAAGGAAACGCCTCGGTCAACGCGCAAGGACTGGTCATTTCCTAACTGACCGCGCAGAAGTAGGGTGGGCCCACTAGGTCACATCCTGTCAATCGAGCTGCGGCAGTTGCTACGTCACAACTGATGTCATCAAAGTCATCGGCTCCCCTGCGAACGGAGTACCTGAATATACAACAATCGAAGAAATCTACAATGTTCGTTTAAATGACTTACAAAGCCTACGTATGACAGATTCGTAGTCATTCATAGGCTCAGGGGCTACTCCCATCGGGAGCGCTGGACGCGCACCGGATAGAAACAATAAAGGCATCAACGACAGAAGAAATTCAAGGAAAAATGGACCCGAAGGTTCCAGCAATTCCAGGTTCGAGCCCGGGTGACAAGGGTTTAACTTGTCAATGCCTACAGATTGTAGACTTAGGGTTTCGTAAGAAGTAGAGGGCAAGTAGATCTCGAAGGTTCAGACGAACAAAGGCGTCCGGTAAAACAAATTACGGTGGCTAGAGTACACAATGATTTGATCCCTTCTTTCTGCCTCAGCTTCTCCTTTATTTAGGAGGAGAACCCGAGGCTCAAATCGTGTCGTACAAGGAGTTCTACCTCGGGTCGGTTTCGATCTTTCCTTATATTACATATATTTCCTATATTGACTAAAATTCCTCAAGCCGCACATTCTTGACTTCATGGGCCTTCAATTCCTCGAGTCCATGGGCCTCAAGCTCCTTAATAAGACCAAGGTACTTCGCCGTCGCCGTGCGGGAGAGAGGTGGAGGAGGGAGTGGTGCTAGGGTTTGGGAGAGAGGGAGGGGTGCGGCCAAGGGCAGCCTTGATGTGGCCAGCCAGCCCCCCTCTCCTCCTCTTTATATAGGTGGAACACCCAAGGGTTCAAACCTACTCCTCCTAGGGGTCCTAGTGCAAACCTTTTATAAAATCAAATAGTCAAACCTAGTCAAAGGTGGACTTGGGGTGGGACTTTTCCCCCCTTCCTTGTGGGTTGGCTGGCCAAGGAGGTGGAGTCCGCCATGGACTCCACCTTCCCCTCTTATGGGTCGGCTAGGGCTGGTGGAGTTCCTCCGGGACTCCACCTGCCTTAGTGAATATTTTGGACAGTTCTAGAACCTTCCAGAACCTTCCAAAAATACACCGGACTATCCCCAGACTTGGAATTTGACTTCCCATATATGAATCTTATTCTCCGGACCATTCCGGACCTCCTCGTGATGTCCTGGATCCCATCCGAGACTCCGAACAATATTTGAACTCCATTCCATATTCCATATCTACTTAAAACGACATCAAACCTTAAGTGTGTCACCCTACGGTTTGTGAACTATGCAGACATGGTCGAGACTCCTCTCCATCCAATAACCAATAGCGGGATCTGGAGATCCATAATGGCTCCCACACATTCAATGATAACTTAGTGATCGATTGAACCATTTACATACGATACCAATTCCCTTTGTCATGCGATACTTTACTTGTCCGAGGTTCGATCATCGGTATCTCCATACCTTGTTCAACCTCGTTTCCGACAAGTACTCTTTACTCGTACCGTGGTATGTCATCTCTTGTGAACTATTCACATGCTTGCAAGCTAATTAGATGACATTCCACCGAGAGGGCCCAGAGTATACCTATCCGTCATCGGGATGGACAAATCCCACTCTTGATCCATATGCTTCAACTCACACTTTCCGAATACTTAATCCCATCTTTATAACCACCCATTTACGCAGTGGCATTTGATGTAATCAAAGCATCCTTCCGGTGTAAGTGATTTACATGATCTCATGGTCGAAGGACTTAGGTAACTATGTATCAAAAGCTTATAGAAACTTGAACTTAATGATTTGATCTTATGCTACGCTTATTTGGGTGTGTGTCCATTATATCATTCAACCAATGACATAACCTTGTTATTAATAACATCCAATGTTCATGATCACGAAACCATGATCATCTATTAATCAACAAGCTAGTTATACAAGAGGCTTACTAGGGACTCCTTGTTGTTTACATAACACACATGTATCAATGTTTCGGTTAATACAATTATAGCATGGTATGCAAACATTTATCATAAACACAAAGATATTATAATAACCACTTTATTATTGCCTCTTGGGCATATCTCCAACAGTCTCCCACATACACTAGAGTCAATAATCTAGATTACATTGTATGGTACCTAACACCCATGGCATTCTGGTGTTGGTCATGCTTTGCCCTAGGGAGAGCTTTAGTCAATGGATCTGCCACATTCAGATCTGTGTGTACTTTGCAAATCTTTACTTCACCATCTTCGATGTACTCGCGAATCGAATGAAAACACAGCTTGATATGCTTCAGCTTCTTGTGTGACCTTGGTTCTTGTGCATTGGCGATGGCACCCATGTTGTCACAATAGATGACTAATGGGTCCAATGCACTAGGAAGCACACCAAGCTCAACAATGAACCTCTTCATCCATACCGCTTCCGATGAAGCCTCCGAAGCCGCTATGTATTCTGATTCAGTTGAAGACTTCGCCACCGTGCACTGCTTGGAACTCATCCAGCTTACTACAGCACCATTCAATATAAACACGTACCCAGACTGAGACTTAGAGTCATCAGGATCAGTGTTCCAACTTGCATCGGTGTAACTGGTTACAACGAGCTCTTGGTCACCGCCATAACAAAGAAACATATCCTTAGTCCTTTTCAAGTACTTCAGGATATTCTTGACCGCTGTCCAGTGTTCCATTCCTGGATCACTTTGATATCTGCTGGTCAAACTAACAGCATGTGTGATATCCGGTCTAGTACACAGCATGGCATACATGATAGAGCCTACTGCCGAGGCATAGGGGATCTTGTTCATCCTCTCTCTTTCTTCTGCCATAGCCGGACCTTGAGTTTTACTCAAGACCTTACCTGGCAACATAGGCAAGAACCCTTTCTTGCTTTCATCCATTCTAAACTTCTTTAGAATCTTGTCCAGGTATGTACTCTGTGAAAGCCCTATTAGGCGTCTTTATCTATCTCTATAAATCTTGATGCCTAAAATGTACGCTGCTTCACCAAGGTCTTTCATTGAAAAACATTTATTCAAATAACCTTTAACACTGCTTAGTAGTTCTATATCATTCCCAATCAATAATATGTCATCTACATATAATATCAGGAACGCTACAGAGCTCCCACTCACTTTCTTGTAAATACAGGCCTCACCATGAGTCTGTATAAACCCGAAGTCTTTGATCACCTTATCAAAGCGTCGGTTCCAACTCCGAGATGCTTGCTTCAGTCCATAAATGGAACGCTAAAGTTTACATACCTTGTCAGCATTTTTAGGATCGACAAAACCTTTGGGTTGTACCATATACAACTCTTCCTCAATGTCACCATTAAGGAACGCCGTTTTGACATCCATCTGCCAAATCTCATAATCAATAAATGCAACTATTGCTAACAAAATCCTCACAGACTTTAGCTTCGCTACAGGTGAGAAAGTCTCATCGTAGTCAACTCCTTGAATTTGTCGGAACCCCTTGATACGTCTCCAACGTATCTATAATTTCTGATGTTCCATGCTAGTTTTATGACAATACCTACATGTTTTGCTCACACTTTATAATGATTTTATGCATTTTCTGGAACTAACCTATTAACAAGATGCCGAAGTGCTAGTTCCTGTTTTCTGCTGTTTTTGGTTCCAGAAAGGCTGTTCGGGCAATATTCTCGGAATTCGATGAAACAAAAGCAAAATATCTTATTTCACCGAGACGGACCAGAACACCGAAGGGGAGCCGGATAGGAGGCCCAGGGCCTCCACACCATAGGCTCGCGTGGCCTAGAGGGGGGGGGGCCAGCCTATGGTGTGGGCCCCCCAGGCACCCCCTCGCGCCGCCTCTTCGCCTATAAAATCCTTCGCGACCTAAAAACCCGACACCAATTGACGAAACTCCAGAAAGACTCCAGGGACGCCGCCGCCATCGCGAAACTCCGTTTCGGGGGACAGAAGTCTCTGTTTCGGCACGCCGCCGGGACGGGGAATTGCCCCCGGAGTCATCTCCATCGACACTACCGTCTTCATCGCCATTGCTGTCTCCCATGATGAGGAGGGAGTAGTTCTCCCCCGAGACTGAGGGCTCTACCGGTAGCTATGTGGTTCATCTCTCTCTCCCATGTGATCTTTATGTGATCATGAGCTTTGTATCACTACTAATCTATGTGCTACTCTAGTGATGTTATTAAAGTAGTTTATTCCTCCTCCATGATGTAAAGTTGACAGTGTGTGCATCATGTAGTACTTGGTGTAGGTTATGATTGTAATCTCTTGTAGATTATGAAGTTAACTATTACTATGATAGTATTGATGCGATCTATTCCCCCTTTCATAGCTATTGTTGACAGTGTGTATGCTATGTTAGTACTCGGTCTAAATTGCAACGGTCTATTATGCACTCTAGAGGTTACTTTAATATGAACTCCGGATGTTGTGGAGCTTGTTTACTCCGGCTTGAGGTGTGCTTTTATAGCCCTACACAATGAATGGTGTTTGTTATCCAACAAGAGAGTGTTTGAAGTAGCACAAGTGAAGAGAAGTTATTTATTTATGTGATCATTGTTGAGAGTGTCCACTAGTGAAAGTATGATCCCTAGGCCTTGTTTCTAAGCATTGAAACACCGTTTCCAACAAGTTCTGCTACATGTTTGCTTGCTGCCATTTTTATTTCAGATTGCAATTACTACTTACAATCATCCATATTACTTGTATTTCACTATCTCTTCGCCGAACTAGTGCACCTATACATCTGACAAGTGTATTAGGTGTGTTGGGGACACAAGAGACTTCTTGTATCGTAATTGCAGGGTTGCTTGAGAGGGATATCTTTGACCTCTACCTCCCTGAGTTCGATAAACCTTGGGTGATTCACTTAAGGGAAACTTGCTGCTGTTCTACAAACCTCTGCTCTTGGAGGCCCAACACTGTCTACAGGAATAGAAGCGTGCGTAGACATCAAGCTATTTTCCTGCGCCGTTGTCGGGGAGGTAAGGTAAAAGGTATTCACATCCTCCGACTACTAAGCTATTTCCTAGCACTGTTGCCGATGTGTGAGTGCTCGAAGCTATTTCCTTTAGATCCTGCAATTGCATCTTTTTGTTTCTTGTTTTTATTTTTCACTAGTTAGGCTTAATGGAAAACAACAAAAAAATTAGAGATCTTTATGAAATTTATATTGAATTAGGACATGATACTTTTGAAGAGAAAATTAAAACACCTATGGAAGTTTGTCTGCATAATAGTGGTATTAATGTTATTAGTATAAATTCTTTGGACACCATTATTTTTAATGCTATGGAAAAACCCAAGCTTGGGGAAGCTAGTTTATCTAAAAATCCTTTTTGCTCCTCAGCTTTGGAAGAAGTATTTTGCCTTGATAATGCTTTGTCTCCAATATGTGGTAATTCGAATGATGCTTGTGATATTACAAATCCACCTATTGAAAGTATTCCATATAAAATACCTATGAAAATTATTGAACGTGTTGTGGATAACCGCTATGAAGGGGATGGAACTGTCCATCCTGGAGATCATTTACTATTTTACATGAATTATGCGGGTTATTGAAGTGTGCAGGTATTTCTATGGATGAAGTTAGGAAGAAACTATTCTCTATGTCGCTATCTGGTAAAGCGGAGCATTGGTATAAATTGCTGAAGAATAGGCATTCTCTTGATTGGAAGGATATTATGCCTCTATTTTATTCTAAATTTTATCCTCCAAGTGAAATTCACAAAGACCGAAACCACATATATAATTTCTGGCCTAATGATGGAGAGAGTATTGCCCAAGCATGGGGAAGATTGAAGTCTTTAATGCTCAAATGCTCCATTCATGAGCTTCCTGGTAATATCATAATTGATAATTTCTATGCAAGACTTTCTTTTGAAGATAAAACCTTGCTGGATACTACTTGTTCTGGATCATTCACGCGCAACAAAGAAGAGCTTAAATGGGACCTTCTTGATCGGATTCAGGAGAATACTGAAGATTGGGAGAACGACAAAGGTAAAGAATCAGGTATAAACTATGAATATGAATGCATTAAGTCTTTCGCTCAAACTGCTGATTTTCAAGAGCTTAGTGCTAAATATGGTCTTGATCCTCAAATTATGGTTGATTGCTATATAGCCTTTGCTTCTCATATTAATGTTCCTAAAGAAAATTGGTACATGTATCATGAACCTTTTAAAGACATCAGCATGAAGGATGAAACTGTTATTAATGATTGCAATGAACATGCTCAAACTTCTGAAACTGCTATTTCCTATAAGCATGTTAATTTCTGTGGAGTTCATAGACCTTGTGAAAAGAATAAAATTGAAGAAGAATATTGTATCCATCACAGGAATGAAAAAACTAGGAAGTGGTCTAGGGCTCTCGATGATCTTGGTGAAAAAGTTTGTGCCCTCTATCCTTTTATTTGTGAACTTTGCCATAGAGTGGGTCATTTTAATTTTCAATGCTCCTCCAATGATAATTCGAACCCCATGAGTGCTGCAAATTTGTATTGTGATGATGAAATCATTCCTAATCAGCATGATGAACCTACATTATTTTTGGAGTGTGAAGAGTTATTGAGAAAAACTTCTTTGGTGGATATGAGTGCTCTTGATATTAATAGTGTCCTGCATGGGTGTCTTTCTTATTGCATTGATGATTGCCATACAAATACTTACATACAAAATATTTTAGAAGATGACACTTTGCCAAAATATGATAGGACCGCTGTGTGTTTTGAACTTATTAATGAAAAGGAGGAATCCTCCCAAGTTTCTTCTATTGTTTCTGGAAATAAATCAGGTTATGTGGAGAAGCCTCCCTTCAAGCCTCTTCCTCCTAAAGAAGGGAACGAGGAGAAGGAAAAGAAGAAGAAGAAGGAAACGAAGAAGAAGAAGAAGAGGGGGAATAAAAAGAAAGAGGTAACGACATATCCCCGCGTGTATGAGATAACGATAGGTAACCGTAAGTATGTTGCTCCTAATGATTATTATGATAATGAATCTGAGTATAATGATCTTCCTATGCCCTTTACCTACATTAGTGATCATGATTTAGAAGAGCACACTACTTTTGATATTGAAAATCTCTGGGAAACTAATTTTGAAAATGATGATGTTAATAATTGCCATAGTATTAGTACTATCCATGCTTCTTCCCATAATGATATAGAAAGCTCTATGCTTGGGGATGAGGTGTTTGAAAATCCTTTTGCTACTGATGATTATATGTTTGATACATCTCCTTCTAGTAACAATGATGGTATGGTTACAGATGAACATACTGTGGAAGATAACTATTCTATTTCTTATGATGACACTATGCCTCCAATCTTTGACAATTATTATAAAGAATGCTATGACATAGGTTATAATTATCCTTATGAAACTTGTCATAGTTATGATGGGATTGCCAAAAACCATTCCCTTAGTATGCAACTTGTTTACCATGTTCAAATTCTTGATAATGATCCTGCTCCAATTACTATTAATGAGAAGAGTTTTTCTTATGCCAAAATTAATGATACTTTTATGCATATGAACCATGATAAGAATGTTTTAAGTGATGGGTATATTGTGGATTTCATCAATGATGCTACTGAAGGTTATTATGATAGAGGGAAACATGGTTATATGCATCTCAATAATATTAAGTTTCCCCTCTTTATGTTGAGAATCTTGAAGTTACTCGTGTTTTATCTTCCAATGCTTGTCACTTTGATCTTCATGAATTTATTTGTGTACAAGATTCCTATGCATAGGAAGTGGGTTAGGCTTAAATTTGTTTCATACTTGCTTTTTGATGTTCTCTTTTGCTTCAACTCTTATTTCTTGCGAGAGCATCATTAAAATTACTGAGCCCATCTTGAAGGCTATAAAGAAAGCACTTCTTGGGAGATAACCCATGTTTTATTTTGCTACTGTTTTGTTGTGTCTTGGAAGTTGTTACTACTGTAGCAACCTCTCCTTATCATGTTTATTGCATTGTTGTGCCAAGTAAAGTCTTTGATAGAGAGTTGATACTAGATTTGGATTTCTGCGCAGAAACAGATTTTTAGCTGTCACGAATTTGAGCTATTCTCTCTGTAGGGGAATCTAAAAATTCTGAAAAAATTCGTGAGTAATCCTCAGATATGTACGCAACTTTCATTCAATTTGAGATTCTTCATCTGAGCATGTTAAGTGCCTCGAAAAAATTCGTCTTTACGGACTGTTCTGTTTTGACAGATTCTGCCCTTTATTTCGCATTGCCTCTTTTGCTGTGTTTGAGTGGATTTCTTTGCTCCATTAAATTTCAGTAGCCTTGGGTAATGTCCAGAAGTGTTGGAAATGATTGTATCCTCTCTGAACATGTGAATTTTTGATTATGCACTAACCCTCTAATGAGATTGTTTTGAGTTTGGTGTGGAGGAAGTTTTCAAGGATCAAGAGAGGAGGATGATATAATATGATCAAGAAGAGTGAAAAGTTTAAGCTTGGGGATGCCCCCGTGGTTCATCCCTGCATATTTCAAGAAGACTCAAGCATCTAAGCTTGGGGATGCCCAAGGCATCCCCTTCTTCATCAACAACTTATCAGGTCACCTCTAGTGAAACTATATTTTTATTCGGTCACATCTTATGTGCTTTACTTGGAGCATCTGTGTGTTTTTATTTTCGTTTTGTTATCTTAGTTCTCTGAATAAATTGGATCCTATCATGCTTGTGTGGGAGAGAGACACGCTCCGCTTTTTCATTTGAACACTTGTGTTCTTCGTTTTACTTTTAATGTTCATGGCAAAAGTTGAAAGCTGCTGCATTTATTGCTATTTGGTTGGAAACAGAAAATACTTCATGTGGTAATTGGTATATTGTCTTGAATAATTTGATACTTGGCAATTGTTTTGAGCTCTCAAGTAGATCATGTTTAAGCTCTTGCATCATGTAGTTTAAACCTATTAGTGGAGAACTACCGTAGAGCTTGTTGAAATTTGGTTCGCATGATTGGTCTCTCTAAAGTCTAGATATTTTCTGGTAAAAGTGTTTGAACAACAAGGAAGACAGTGTAGAGTCTTATAATGCTTGCAATATGTTCTTATGTAAGTTTTGCTATACCGGTTCATACTTGTGTTTGCTTCAACAACCTTGCTAGCCAAAGCCTTGTACTGAGAGGGAATACTTCTCGTGCATCCAAAACCTTGAGCCAAAACCTATGCCATTTGTGTCCACCATAACTACCTACTATGTGGTATTTTTCTGCCATTCCAAAGTAAATTGCTTGCGTGCTACCTTTAAAAAAATTCATTCCTTGTCTTCGCAATACACAACTCATGGGAAAAGTAGCCTAAAAACTATTGTGGTAATGAATATGTCGCTTATGTATCTTATTTCTTATAAGTTGCTTGTTGAGTGGTAACCATGTTTCTGGGGACGCCATCAACTGTTACACTTTTGTTGAATATCATGTGAGTTGCTATGCATGTTCGTCTTGTCTGAAGTGAGGGTGATTTGCCATGAGTTGAATGGTTTGAGTATGCATATTGTTAGAGAAGAACTTTGGGCCGCTAACCAAAGCCATGTATCATGGTGGAAGTTTCAGTTTGGACATTAATCCTCAATCTCTTATGAGAATATTATCTGTTGTTGAATGCTTAAGCATTAAAGAGGAGTCCATTATCTGTTTTCTATGTTGTCCCGGTATGGATGTCCTCAAGTTGAGATCTATCAAAAACGAGAAATCAAATGCGATCTATCTCCTTGGACCTTTGTACAGGTGACATAGAGGTACCCCTTTGTGACACTTGGTTGAAACATATGTAATGCAATGAGAATCCATGGAAATCCAAGCTAATTATGACAAGGTGCGAGCACTATTGGTATTCGATGCATGAGGCTTGCAACTTATAGGATGTCTTATGCATAACACATATGAATTATTACTACCGTTGACAAAATTGTTTCTATGTTTTCAAAATAAAAGCTCTAGCACAAAAATAGTAATCCATGCTTCCCTCTGTGAAGGGCCTTTCTTTTACTTATGTTGAGTCAGTTTACCTACTTCTTTCCATCTTAGAAGCAAACACTTGTGTCAACTGTGTGCATTGATTCCTACATACTTGCTTATTTGCATTCATCATATTACTTTGTGTTGACAATTATCCATGAGATATACATGTTGGAAGTTGAAAGCAACTGCTGAAACTTATATCTTCCTTTGTATTGCTTCAAAACCTTCTATTAAGAATTTATTGCTTTATGAGTTAACTCTTATGCAAGACTTATTGATGCTTGTCTTGAAAGTACTATTCATGAAAAGTCTTTGCTATATGATTCAGTTGTTTAGTCATTATCTTTACCATTGCTTCGAATCACTTCATTCATCTCATATGCTTTACAATAGTATTGATCAAGATTATGATGGTAGCATGTCACTTCAGAAATTATCCTTGTTATCGTTTACCTACTCGAGGGCGAGTAGGAACTAAGCTTGGGGATGCTTGATACGTCTCCAACGTATCTATAATTTCTGATGTTCCATGCTAGTTTTATGACAATACCTACATGTTTTGCTCACACTTTATAATGATTTTATGCATTTTCTGGAACTAACCTATTAACAAGATGCCGAAGTGCCAGTTCCTGTTTTCTGCTGTTTTGGTTCCAGAAAGGCTGTTCAGGCAATATTCTCGGAATTCGACGAAACAAAAGCCAAATATCTTATTTCACCGAGACGGACCAGAACACCGAAGGGGAGCCGGAGAGGAGGCCCAGGGCCTCCACACCATAGGCTCGCGTGGCCTAGAGGAGGGTGCACGCCAGCCTATGGTGTGGGCCCCCCAGGCACCCCCTCGCGTCGCCTCTTCGCCTATAAAATCCTTCGCGACCTAAAAACCCGACACCAATTGACGAAACTCCAGAAAGACTCCAGGGACACCGCCGCCATCGCGAAACTCTGTTTCGGGGGACAGAAGTCTCTGTTTCGGCACGCCCGCCGGGACGGGGAATTGCCCCCGGAGTCATCTCCATCGACACCACCGCCGTCTTCATTGCCATTGCTGTCTCCCATGATGAGGAGGGAGTAGTTCTCCCCCGAGGCTGAGGGCTCTACCGGTAGCTATGTGGTTCATCTCTCTCTCCCATGTGATCTTTATGTGATCATGAGCTTTGTATCACTATTAATCTATGTGCTACTCTAGTGATGTTATTAAAGTAGTTTATTCCTCCTCCATGATGTAAAGTTGACAGTGTGTGCATCATGTACTACTTGGTGTAGGTTATGATTGTAATCTCTTGTAGATTATGAAGTTAACTATTACTATGATAGTATTGATGCGATCTATTCCCCCTTTCATAGCTATTGTTGACAGTGTGTATGCTATGTTAGTACTCGGTCTAAATTGCAACGGTCTATTATGCACTCTAGAGGTTACTTTAATATGAACTCCGGATGTTGTGGAGCTTGTTTACTCCGGCTTGAGGTGTGCTTTTATAGCCCTACACAATGAATGGTGTTTGTTATCCAACAAGAGAGTGTTTGAAGTAGCACAAGTGAAGAGAAGTTATTTATTTATGTGATCATTGTTGAGAGTGTCCACTAGTGAAAGTATGATCCCTAGGCCTTGTTTCTAAGCATTGAAACACCGTTTCCAACAAGTTCTGCTACATGTTTGCTTGCTGACATTTTTATTTCAGATTGCAATTACTACTTACAATCATCCATATTACTTGTATTTCACTATCTCTTCGCCAAACTAGTGCACCTATACATCTGACAAGTGTATTAGGTGTGTTGGGTACACAAGAGACTTCTTGTATCGTAATTGCAGGGTTGCTTGAGAGGGATATCTTTGACCTCTACCTCCCTAAGTTCGATAAACCTTGGGTGATTCACTTAAGGGAAACTTGCTGCTGTTCTACAAACCTCTGCTCTTGGAGGCCCAACACTGTCTACAGGAATAGAAGCATGCGTAGACATCACCCCTTCGCGACAAGTAGAGCTTTATAGACAGTAATATTACCATCAGCATCTGTTTTTCTCTTGAAGATCCATTTATTCTCGACAGCCTTGCGGCTATCAGGTAAGTCTACCAAAGTCCATACTTGGTTATCATACATGGATCCCATTTCGGATTTCATGGCTTCTTGCCATTTGTTGGAATCTGGGCTCATCATTGCTTCCTCATACGTCGCAGGGTCTTCATCATTGTTATCCACAATCATGACATTTAGACAGGGATCATACCAATCAGGACTGGTACGCTCCCTCGTCGATCTGCGAGGTTCAGTAGCTTCCTCGTTCGAAGTTTCATGATCATTATCATTTGCTTCCTCTCCTATCGGTGTAGGCTGTACAGGAACATCTTCCGGTACTGCGCTACTCTGATCTATGAGAGAAGGTTCAACAACCTCGTCGAGTTCTACTTTCCTTCCAGTCACTTCTTTAGTGAGAAACTCCTTCTCAAGAAAGGATCCGTTCTTGGCAACAAAGATTTTGCCTTCGGATCTGTGATAGAAAGTGTACCCAATTGTTTCTTTAGGGTATCCTATGAAGACGCATTTCTCCGCTTTGGGTTCTAGCTTGTCTGGTTGTAACTTCTTTACATAAGCTTCGCAACCCCAAACTTTAAGGAACCACAGCTTAGGTTTCTTCCCAGACCATAATTCATACGGTGTCGTTTCAACGGATTTAGATGGTGCCCTATTTAAAGTGAATGCGGCTGTCTCTAATGCATAACCCCAAAACGATAACGGCAAATCAGTAAGAGACATCATAGATCGAACCATATCCAAGAGAGTTCGATTATGACGTTCGGACACACCATTGCGCTGTGGTGTTCCCGGCGGTGTCAACTGTGAAAGTATTCCGCATTTCTTTAAATGCATGCTAAACTCATAACTCAGATATTCGCCTCCGCGATCAGAACGCAGAAACTTAATCTTCTTGTTACGTTGATTTTCTACTTCACTTTGGAATTCCTTAAACTTCTCGAAAGTTTCGGACTTATGTTTCATAAAGTAAATACACCCATATCTACTCAGATCATCTGTGAAGGTTAGAACATAACGATAACCACCGCGCGATGCTACACTCATTGGTGCGCACACATCGGTATGTATGATTTCCAACAAGTCTGTAGCTCGCTCCATTGTACTAGAGAATGGAGTCCTAGTCATTTTTCCCATTAGACATCCTTCGCATCTATCAAGTGACTCAAAGTCAAGTGACTCAAGAAGTCCATCGGAATGGAGTTTCTTCATGCGCTTCACTCCAATATGACCAAGACGACAGTGCCACATATAAGTAGAATTATCATTCAATTTAATTCGCTTAGCATCAATGTTATGAACATGTGTATCAGTACTATCGAGATTTAACAAGAATAAACCATTCATCTCAGGCGCATGACCATAAAAGATATTATTCATATAAATAGAACAACCATTATTCTCTGACTTAAATGAATAACCTTATTGCATTAAACAAGATCCAGATATAATGTTCATGCTCAACGCAGGCACCAAATAACAATTATTAAGGTTTAAAACTAATCCCGAAGGTAGATGTAGAGGGAGCGTGCCGACGGCGATCACATCGACCTTGGATCCATTTCCAACGCGCATCGTCACCTCGTCTCTTGCCAGGCTTCGTTTATTCCATAGTTCCTGTTTCGAATTACAAATGTGAGCAACCGAACCAGTATCAAATACCCAGGCACTACTACGAGAACCAGTAAGATAGACATCAATAACATGTATATCAGATATACCTTTCTTTTTGACAAGGCCGCTCTTCAGATCAGCCAAGTACTTGGGGCAATTACGCTTCTAGTGCCCCTTCTCCTTGCAGTAATAGCACACAGTATCAGGTTTAGGGCCAGCCTTAGGCTTCTCAGGAGGCGCAACAACTTTCTTGTCGCCCTTCTTGAAGTTGCCCTTCTTAGGTTTGCCTTGTTTCTTGAAACTGGTGGTCTTGTTGACCATCAACACTTGGTTCTCTTTTCGTATCTCTACCTCAGCAGATTTCAGCATGGAGAAGAGTTCAGGTAACTCTTTGTTCATGTTCTGCATGTTGTAGTTCATCACAAAGTTCTTGTAACTAGGTGGCAGTGATTGGAGTACACGATGAATACCCAGCTGGTTAGGAATCACTATCCCCAAGTCACTGAGCTTCTTCGCATGCCCGGACATAGCGAGCACGTGCTCACTAACGGAGCTACCCTCTTCCATCATACAACCAAAGAAGTGTTTCGAGGCCTCATAGCTTTCCACGGCCGCATGAGTTTCAAAGATAGTTTTTAGCTCATGGACCAGCTCATAAGGGTCGTGGTGCTCAAAACGCTTTTGGAGCTCCGCCTCTAGGCTGCACAGGATGGCACACTGAACTTGAGAGTACCAAGTTACCCTAGTCTCGTAAACATTCTTTACATCCTCAGATACTGCAGGTGGTGGTGTGGGACCTAGCGGTGCTTCGAGCACATATTGCAGATTTCCACCAGTGAGGAAAATCCTCACATGACGGAACCAGTCGGTGAAGTTGCTACCATTGCTTTTAAGCTTTTCTTTCTCTAGGAACTGGTTAAAATTGATGGTGCGGGACACCATGATCTACAACATATTTGCAAAGAGTTTAGACTAAGTTTATGATAAAATGATTTCAATTTTAATTCTTAAATTAACTAGGTGAACTCCCACTCAAAACAACATCCCTCGCATTGTCTTAGTGATCACATGAACCAAATCCACTACACCAAGTCCGATCATCACGAGAAAAGATGTAGCTTCAAAGGCAAACACTCGAAGTGTTTATCATATCATTCATATGACTCATGCTCTACCTTTCGGTATCCCGTGTTCCGAGACCATGTCTGTACATGCTAGGCTCGTCAAGGCAACCTTAGTATCCGCGTGTGCAAAACTGGATTGCACCCGTTGTATGCACATGAAGAATCTATCACACCCGATCATCACGTGATGCTTCGAAACGACAAGTCTTAGCAACGGTGCATACTAAGGATGAACACTTTATTATCTTGATATTTAGTGAGAGGGATCATCTTATAATGCTACCATCGCGATTTAAGCAATATAAGATGCATAAAAGGATTAACATCACATGCAATTCATATGTGATATGATATGGCCATTTAGTCTTTGCGCCTTTGATCTTCATCTCCAAAGCACGGACATGATCTCCATCATCACCGGGCATTATCTCCATCATCATCGGCGTAGCGTCAAGGTCAATGGCGCCGTCTTCATGGTTGTTCTCCCATGTAGCAACTATTACAACTACTTTGAAATAATACCTCAACATGAAATATAAAGACAACCATAAGGCTCCTGCCGGTTGCCACAATACAATAATGATCATCTCATACATATTCATCATCACATCATGGCCATATCACATCACCAAACCCTGCAAAAATAAGTTAGACGCCTCTAATTTGGTCTGCATATTTTACGTGGATTAGGGTTTTCGAGTGAGATCCAATCTACCTACGAACATGAACCACAACGGTGATACTAGTGTTGTCAATAGAAAGAGTAAATTGAATCTTCACTATGGTGAGAGAGACAGACACCCGCAAAGCCACTTATGCAATACAAGTTGCATGTCGAGCGTGGAGCAAATCTCATGAACGCGGTCATGTAAAGTTAGCCCGGGCCGCTTCATCCCACCATCCCACAAGATGCAAAGTACACTAACTAAAGACAACAAAAGCATCAACGCCCACAAAACCATTGTGTTCTACTCGTGCAACCAATCTATGCATAGACACGGCTCTGATATCACTGATGGGATTCGTAGCATAGAAAACAAAAAATTTCCTATCGCAAGAACGAATAACAAGCCAAGATCCAATCAAGAAGATGGTAGCAACGAGAAGATCATGAGACTAACCCTCGAATATTCCAAAGCCTACGAGATTAGATCTCGTTGATGTAGTCGATCACTTGCCGCTTTCAAAAGCGCGTAGAAGATCTCGACGGTGCCATAGTCGGGCAGCACCTCTGTACTCGGTCACACGTTCGGTGTTGATGATGACGTCCTTCTCCCCGTTCCAGCGGGCAGCGGAAGTAGTAGATCCTCCTCGGAATCCCAGCAGCACGACGGCGTGGTGACGGCGGTGGTGGAGATCTCCTGCAGGGCTTCGCCGTCGCCGTGCGGGAGAGAGGTGGAGGAGGGAGTGGTGCTAGGGTTTGGGAGAGAGGGAGGGTTGCGGCCAAGGGCAGCCTTGATGTGGCCGGCCATCCCCCCTCTCCTCCTCTTTATATAGGTGGAACACCCAAGGGTTCAAACCTACTCCTCCTAGGAGTCCTAGTGCAAACCTTCCATAAAATCAAATAGTCAAACCTAGTCAAAGGTGGACTTGGGGTGGGACTTTTCCCCCCTTCCTTGTGGGTTGGCCGGCCAAGGAGGTGGAGTCCATGGTGGACTCCACCTTCCCCTCTTATGGGTCGGCTAGGGCTGGTGGAGTTCCTCCGGGACTCCACCTGCCTTAGTGAATATTTTGGACAGTTCTAGAACCTTCCAAAAATACACCGGACTATCCCCAGACTTGGAATTTGACTTCCCATATATGAATCTTATTCTCCGGACCATTCCGGACCTCCTCGTGATGTCCTGGATCCCATCCGAGACTCCGAACAATATTCGAACTCCATTCTATATTTCATATCTACTTAAAACGATATCAAACCTTAAGTGTGTCACCCTACGGTTCGTGAACTATGCAGACATGGTCGAGACTCCTCTCCATCCAATAACCAATAGCGGGATCTGGAGATCCATAATGGCTCCCACAGATTCAACGATAAATTAGTGATCGATTGAACCATTTACATACGATACCAATTCCCTTTGTCACGTGATACTTTACTTGTCCGAGGTTCGATCATCGGTATCTCCATACCTTGTTCAACCTCGTTTCCGACAAGTACTCTTTACTCGTACCGTGGTATGTCATCTCTTGTGAACTATTCGCATGCTTGCAAGCTAATTAGATGACATTCCACCGAGAGGGCCCAGAGTATATCTATCCGTCATCGGGATGGACAAATCCCACTCTTGATCCATATGCTTCAACTCACACTTTCCGAATACTTAATCCCATCTTTATAACCACCCATTTACGCAGTGGCATTTGATGTAATCAAAGCATACTTCCGGTGTAAGTGATTTACATGATCTCATGGTCGAAGGACTTAGGTAACTATGTATCAAAAGCTTATAGCAAGTTGAACTTAATGACTTGATCTTATGCTACACTTATTTGGGTGTGTGTCCATTATATCATTCAACCAATGACATAACCTTGTTATTAATAACATCCAATGTTCATGATCACGAAACCATGATCATCTATTAATCAACAAGCTAGTTATAGAAGAGGCTTACTAGGGACTCCTTGTTGTTTACATAACACACTTGTATCAATGTTTCGGTTAATACAATTATAGCATGGTATGCAAACATTTATCATAAATACAAAGATATTATAATAACCACTTTATTATTGCCTCTTGGGCATATCTCCAACATTTGCGCCACCCAAGATAGTCCACGCGGCTGGCGCAGTTGAAATATTTGCGCCACCCAAGATAGTCCACGCGGCTGGCGCAGTCAAAATATTTGCGCCACCCAAGATAGTCCACGTGGCTGGCGCAGTCGAAATATTTGCGCGGCCGGAGATAATTGATATAGCCACGCGACACCTGGCTGACGTGGCCGATGAAGAGGACGCAGTTGATATGGTCGATCCGCGATGGGTGAGCATCCGAATATATTGAGTCCGTAATGTCGGGTCTGTGACACGCAAGCCCCCGAGTATGGCAAGTGCGCGACAGCGGGCGCGGTCGACCGATCATAGTAATCGAAGTTTTGCTTCAATCTGCAATTATATTACGACGCAAAAAACCTGCGCGCAAATAATAGTACGGGCCCAAAATATTTGGCCAAATAACTTTGTAAGTAGTAATTAATTTAGAAGTATAGCACCTGATATTTTTTGTATCGGATGACGAGTTCGCGACGAAGCACAACGCAGAGACGACGAGGACGCGTGTAGCCAGGAGTAGTCGACATGATTCGGCCATGTATCTTGCAACTCGTTGTCCTCATCCACCGATCGACACACGTAGACGATGGAAAGCTCTTACGTGGTCTCTTCTTCTTTTCTTTTTTCCTTCTTGGTGAACCTCGCAAGGAGCATGGCCGATTCTTTTTTTACTCCTTTTTTTGTACGCATAGTAGTAGTTTCCTTAGCTAGTTGCTTTCCTTTTGTTTTTGGATCAATTGAACAGCTCTTTGGTTGGTTAATCAGCGATGGACCCTGTACGTCACGGAACCTGCATGTTACGTGAGACCGAACATGCTCCTTGGTATTTGATCTCAGCTCTTGCTTTATGCTTCTTCTTTCGGTACTCAATCCGGCAATCGATTATTTCCTCTTGAATACTAACGCACACTGCAGTCGAGCGATAGTCGATTCCAAGCGTGCGTCCGATTCCTTTTCTTCTTCTTCTTGAAACTGGATCTGGCGCTGTTTGGTGTCGACGATTTGCCAGATGCGATCTGGCCGAGATTGTTTAAAGACGAAAGATCCCGCCCGGATAACGAAATCTAGTCGTCGTGATTCCCACAGACGGCGCCAATTGTCGAGGCGGTTCCTCGGCAATGCCCACCATGAGGGGCTTGGGTTTTAGAGAAGGGCGACGATGGAGGTTCCGGGAGCGAGGCGGTACACGACGTACCCAGGTTTACGTCCCCGCGGTGGAGGATCGCTATGTCCTGCTAGCAATCCAGTATATGAAAATATGTGTACAGGGGGCCGCCATGGGCGGAGCTATTGTATCTAGTCTAGTTCTAACTCGCGGGTTGCGATTCCTAATTAATTTAACAACAAGATTATTATGCCCAGTTTGAGATTGCATAAAAGTTTTGAGAGAATCTTCAAGTGATTGGCGATTGCCATTGTTCCCTCCGTTGTTGAACTTGTTGGGAACTCCTGCATGGTTAGGATAAGGCTTTTGGTAATTCGAGCCATAGTTTTGACTCTTTCAAGCAGGGTTAAAGTTACGTGCCATAAAATCTATTTCCTCCACTTTTGCATTGGTGATGGCATTAACTTGTATTTCTTCTTTACCTTTGATGATACCAATAAGCTCATCTACCTTTGCCGTGAGGTCTTCATTTACTCCTTCGGTGACGGAGTTCACCTTCTTTGTGGAGGATCTTTCCACATGCCATTGGGAATGATTGTCTTGCATATCATTGCATAGCTTCTTGGCAATCTCTATCTCCTTTCCCATGAATGTGCCTCCAGCTGCAGTGTGAAGCATAGATTTGGACATAGGATTAAGGGTATGATAAAACAAATGTAAAATTAGCCATTCTTCCATCCCATGGTTGGGATAGTTCCTTACGGCCTCCTTCATCCTTTCCCACGCAAGCGCTAGTGGTTTGCGGTCTTCTTGTCTAAACCCTGTAATGTTAGACCGTAGTTGCATAGTTTTTGCAGGCGGGGAAAACTTAGTCATAAAAATATTACAACAGTTATCCCATGAAGTGATAGTTCCTCTAGGTAGTGCTAGCAACCAGTCCTTAGCCTTCCCTCTAAGCAAAAAGGGAAACAAGCGTAATTTTACGGCATCAGGGTTAACATCTTTTATGCGCATCATTTTGCATATCTTAGTAAAAGTGTTTAGATGCATTCCAGCATCCTCAGAAGCGGAACCACCAAATTGGTTCTATTGAACCAAGCTTAAAAAGTTGGGCTTAATCTCATAGTTCTCCGCAGTTACAGTGGGCTGAGTTATAGGTGCACAGATATAATCATCATTAGGGGTAGCAAATTCCCCAAGCTTCATTGCTGCCATACCTTTATTTTTTTTGTGTTTTCAAATAGAAACTAATAAGTAAACTAAGAACAAAAAGGTAAACCAATATTTTTGGATTTTTGATTAAGAATAACAAGAAAACTACTAACAAGTAATAAACTAAAACAAAGACTAGACTAATTAACAAAATCTCTAATGACCCCACCGGGATAGCAATTGCTTCCCCAGCAACGGGTGACAAGGTATTAACTTGTCAATGCCTACAAGTTGTAGACTAGGGTTCTCGTGGAAGTAGAGGGCAAGTAGATCTCGAGGGTTTCAGCCGGAAAAGTACTCGACTGCTAGAAAACTAGGGTTATGTTGACAATGGAATCGATCCTCTCTTCGTCCCTCGACTTCCCCTTATATAGGAGGCGGAGCCGAGGGTTTCGTGATGTACACGTTTACAAAGATCGGGAGACTCTCTGAGTTCGTCCCGTAATAGTTACAAGTTCTTATTCCTAATACAATTCTATCTTTCCAAATATGTTGAGACTTAATTGGGCTTCCGGGCTTCATATTCTTCGAGTCATGGGCCTTCAGTAAATCCTGGGTACCTTCTTCGGCAGGCCCATTGTGGATGCCTATGTCAGTAGCCCCCGAGAACTTGCTTGAATCGGAGAATCGAGCAAGATCTCCATCATTACAATTAACACATGACTTCTTCGAGTCACTAAATAATTGTCATAAAATGATTATTTGTTGTACAGGGATAATGGTAGATGGGGCTGGTTCGTCTGACGGATCAGGTACCAGTTAACTGCTCTCGTGAAAATCCCACAAAAACCTACTTCAAGATCAAGTCCCTGGACATGATCTCGGTATACTGGCGTAATTCGACATGTGCCGCTTAAGGTCTTACCATATGCCGAACTCCAGTCATTTTATCGGGTACCTAACGCGTCCGTTTGGATTTTTCTTCGCATCTGTTGATACAGAAAAAAGTAGCAGAGCACATTCATGTGCGTTACCACGCCACACAGGACAGATCCCGGGGTCTTACCTTCGTAAAGTATTACGGCATTCAGAGATTTAACCACGACTGAGGCGCTCTGAGAATATATTGTCGAGTGCCTTTTTCAGCTGCTGGAATAGCCCATTTATTCGAGTCATATGATGACTTATTATCTTGACCCCCCGATGGGAGTATATGAAGAGTTATGTTATAACTCGAAATATACGTAATTTGAATCCTTCAATTTCATCGGGTACGCAACCAGCGTTCGCGATGGGAGTAGCCCCCGAGGCTACAACCAAGTGCTTGTACTTGGTTGTAGGCTCACCTTTTTATCATCTTGTCGCTATATTGTCAATTCTCCTACATTTTCCATCTTTATCGGGTGCGCGACCAGCGCTCCCGATGGGAGTAGCCCCCGAGGCTACAGCCAAATCCTTGTACTTGGTTGTAGGCTCGCCTTTTTTTATCTTTGTTGAACCACCATATACTTACGCCTTTTGTGCCATCCTCTTATCAGAAATTATCATTCAACTTCAGATAAGAGTAGCCCCCGAGCATTTGAACAAATACTTGTATTTGATCAAAGGCTCTCGAAGTTTAGCTTATTGGAAACCTCGACAGTTCTTCTGCCATTATTTTGAAATGCTTATTCGAGATTTTCCAATGATGACGTCGATGCTGACGATAGCCACGAACTCTGTATTGGGAAGGCGCGAATCTAGTTATGTCTCTGATATGTGGGTCCAAACCTCTGTGTCTTTGACACGTCGTGGGAGTGGGGGACACACGTCCTCCGCTTTTTCCGGCACGCGCACTGCGGCGCCCGTCCAGTAACTTCTCAGTAAATATACGATTATACCCTCGATAACACGTGTAAGGCATCGAGTTCATTTCCTTTTTATCCAACGGTGCGACGGTTCATTGGCTTGCTATAAAGGTACCCCTTCTTCCTCAATCTCCCCCTTCACTGCGCCGCTCATTTTTCCCTTCTCTCTCCAAAATCGCCATTGCTGTCCCCCAAGCTCCACGCGCTTCCGTTCATCTCCAGAGCTCGCTTTGATGCCACCGTGCACGAAGCTTCTTAGACACACCGCGCCAGGAACCAATCCGTCGATGGAGCCTGCGGAGATTTCTGGGTGGGAGAGATCTAAAATCTCCAACCAAGATCTGAAGACCCTCAAGACATTGGGGCTGCTGAAGAAGGAAAAAGCACTACTCTTCCCTGGCGATGAAAGTTTCCCTACGCCGTGCATTGGATACCGGGTAACCTTCGTTGACCATCTCATTCGCGGCCTGTCCACCCCCATCCACGAGTTTCTTCGTGGGCTGCTCTTTGTCTAAGGGATTCAGCTACATCAGCTAACCCCCAACTCCATCCTCCATATCTCGATTTTTATCACATTATGCGAATGCTTTCTCGGGACCCATCCTCATTGGGGCCTGTGGAAACGCATCTTTTATCTCTGGCGCAACAGCTCTCGCAGCGTCGCCTACAATGTGGGGGGCGTTGTTATCTGCGTCTGATGACCCACAAGTATAGGGGATCGCAACAGTCTTCGAGGGAAGTAAAACCCAATTTATTGATTCGACACAAGGGGAGACAAAGAACACTTGGAAGCCTTAACAGCGGAGTTGTCAGTTCAGCTGCACCTGGAAACAGACTTGCTCGCAAGAGTTTATCAGTACTAACAGTTTTATAGCAGTAGCAGTAGTGAAATAACAGCAGCAGAGTAACAAAGACAGCAGTAGTGATTTTAGTAAACAGCAGGATTAAAATACTGTAGGCACGGGGACGGATGACGGGCGTTGCATGGATGAGAGAAACTCATGTAACAATCATAGCAGGGCATTTGCAGATAATAATAAAATGGTGTCCAAGTACAAAGCAATCAATAGGCATGTGTTCCATATATAGTCGTGCGTGCTCGCAATGAGAAACTTGCACAACATCTTTTGTCCTACCAGCCGGTGGCAGCCGGGCCTCAAGGGAAACTACTGGATATTAAGGTACTCCTTTTAATAGAGTACCGGAGCAAAGCATTAACACTCCGTGAACACATGTGATCCTCACATCACTACCATTCCCTCCGGTTGTCCCGATTTCTGTCACTTCGGGGCCATTGGTTCCGGACAGCGACATGTGTATACAACTTATAGGTAAGACCATAAACAATGAATATCATGATGAAACAATAACATGTTCAGATCTGAGATCATGGCACTCGGGCCCTAGTGACAAGCATTAAGCATAACAAGTTGCAACAATATCATCAAAGTACCAATTACGGACACTAGGCACTATGCCCTAACAATCTTATGCTATTACATGACCAATCTCATCCAATCCCTACCATCCCCTTCGGCCTACAGCGGGGGAATTACTCACACATGGATGGGGGAAACATGGCTGGTTGATGTAGAGGCGTTGGCGGTGATGGCGGTGATGATCTCCTCCAGTTCCCCGTCCCGGCTGAGTGCCAGAACGGAGACTTCTGGCTCCCGCGACGGAGTTTCGCGATGTGGCGGCGTTCTGGAGGCTTTCTGGCGACTTCGACTTCTCCCCGTGCGTTTTTAGGTCGAGGCCGATAAATAGTCCGAAGGAGGGCGTCGGAGGCCGGCCAAGGGGGCCACACCACAGGGCCGCGTGGGCCCCCCTGGGCCGCGCCGCCCTATGGTGTGGGGCCCTCGGGCCTCCACCTCAATTGTCCTTCTGGCTCCGTCATTATTCTGGGAAAATAGGGCCTTCTGCATAAATTCCGAGGATTTTCCCGAAAGTTGGATTTCTGCACAAAACGAGACACCAGAGCAGTTCTGCTGAAAACAGCGTTAGTCCGTGTTAGTTGCATCCAAAATACACAAAATAGAGGCCAAACAATAGCAAAAGTGTTCGGAAAAGTAGATACGTTTTGGACGTATCAACTCCCCCCAAGCTTAGCTTATTGCTTGTCCTCAAGCAATTCAGTTAACAACTGAGCGATAAAAGAACTTTCACGAACACATTTGCTCATATGATGTATATATTCTCATGCTATGGCTAATACTTAAGCAGTTCATAATGAGATACATGCAAATAAGATCATCTAACAGCTATGTCAATCATGGAGAGGTACCAACAATTAATAATAAGCATCATGAATCATGTATATGAGCAAGATTGCAATGTTCATAAGAGAGTATGATAAAGTGGTATCTCGCTTGCCTGTATTTAATTGGCAAAACATAAATGCCCAGGCACCTCTGGAGTTCATAGAAAGACTAGAAGTAGTGATTGTCAAAGATAAAAGCATCAAAGTTATACAACAATCAATCATATTTTGAGACAAGCATATTATACTAAGAATGACAGTTGTGCTCTCAAGATAGTGCTCAAAGAAATAATGGAGACACAACATAAAAGCAAAAGATTGACCCTTCGCAGAGGGAAGCAGGGGTTAACATGCGCTAGAGCTTTTCATTTTTATAAAGACAGGAGTAAAATTATTTTGACAGGTGTTTGTTGTTGTCAACGAATGGTAATGGGTACACTAACTACCTCGCCAACCGGACTTTCAAGAGCGGCTCCCATGAATTATTGCATATTTATTTGGCACTCCTTCCAACCTTTCTTTCACAAACCATGGCTAACCGAATCCTCGGGTGCCTGCCAACAATCTCATACCATGAAGGGTGCCTTTTTGTTTTATTTTTATTATGATGATGACACTCCCCCCAACCTTTGCTTACACAAGCCATGGCTAACCGAATCCTCGGGTGCCGTCCAACAATCACAAACCATGGAGGAGTGTCTATTTAAGTTAATTAATTCGGGACTGGGAATCCCATTGCCAGCTCTTTTTGCAAAATTATTGGATAAGCGGATGTGCCACTAGTCCATATGAGAGTCCGTCAAAAGTAAATGACAAGGTTGAAAGCTAAACACCACATACTTCCTCATGAGCTATGAAACATAAACACAAATTGAGAAATATTTTGAAGGTTTTAAAGGTAGCGCATGAGAATTTACTTGGAATGGTTTGAAATGCCATGCATAGGTATTTATAGTGGACACACTGGAATAACTTGGTTTTCATGTGGTTGGAAGCACGAGCAGCGTTCCCGCTCAGTACAAGTGAAGGCTAGCAATAGACTAGGGAGCGACAAATCAAGAGAGCAAAGAATCGTCATAATCATGCTTGCGGCAAAATAAATTAACGGAGGCATAAAGGTGATACAAGAACTCTGAAGCAATATAGATCATCGAGGCTTAATTGACTTTTTGTTCAGTCATATGCATGCGTGAGCATGTGCCAAGTCGATATAAATGAATTATTCAGAGGAGGATACCACAATGCCATACTTACTTATGAATAAAACAATGCAAGCAAACATCCATGACATGCTACTCATATTAATAGATTGGAGCTAAACATGAGAGATCATGAACTACTAGACTTTCTCAAATAACATATACCTCACATGAACCAACTAAGCATGCCCACATGGATGCGTATATGTACAAAAATGAAAACAAATAGAGTTCATACCAGCCTCTTACCACAATCAGATTGTCGTAGATCGTCATTATTGCCTTTTCACTTGTGTAGCTTGGATAATATGAAATGAAAACCACGCTCCAGCCACCGAAGACCATTGAACTCAAGATGAACTTCACAAAACCAAAGAAGAACAGCAAATATTTTTGGTGTTTTCAAATTGCAAACAAGAACAAGAGGAAACAAGCAAACAAAGCAAAATCTTTTTGGGTTTTCTTATAGCAAACTAGCAATAGCAAATAAAGCGAAACAAATGCAAGAAACCAAAGCAAACAAATGGTGAAGAGAAACAACAGAAATATTTTTGGTCTTTTTGTGTTTTGGAAAGGAAACAAGGCGAAAACAAGAAATAGCAAACTAAAAGAAACACAGAAAAGCGAGATGGCAGAAATCTGCCAAAACCTGACAGCAGTACAGAAATCGATTTTTACAAAAATCTTACGTTGCTCAGATCGAAAAGTGTTCAACTAATGAAAGTTAGATAACAACCTGGGGAACCTGCACAAAAATTGGCAGCTCAAAATAACGCTCTGGCTGTGCGTACGAATTTTTCTAGTAACAGTCCAGAATCTGTTTTCAGGCAGCACTTCCCAAATATCATCTTCCTCTCATTAGAAAACCACTCAAACGAACAAAGCAAGTATGTACAAGTATCCAGCAACCATAATATGCAAAGAATGAGTGATGCCGGTATACCTCCCCCCAAGCTTAGGCTTTTGGCCTAAGTGGAGTTCAACCCCAACGAGGGTCGTTGTTCCTCGCCGGTGGGTAATTCATGGAGTAGTCATAGTAAAGCTCCTGTGCAGAAGAAAAGCGTGGAGGCTCCGCATATCCACCATGTTGATGCGAGGAACTTGCTGCATCGGATGATGAGTCGAGGTGCTCCTCGACCTTCGTGTCGTCTCTTGCATGTTGGCCTCCTCTCTCTATGTGTGCATCCAGTGCACCTTCTGTGACCGACCAATCTCCCCTCGAATCAAGGTTAGACAGGACAGGCGCAGGCAATCTTACTAGTTTCTCAGTTTTCTTAGTTATTCTCCAGACTTTCTTATAAAATGTCATCTTGTAATACAGGTTACCCAAGTTGGAGGAATCAGAAATAAATTCATGTTTAATCATAGAGGCTATGTCAAGTTTTTCTATGGGGAATGGAATATCAAAATGATGTGGTTCTACATTATGAAAAGCTAGTAAACGAGAGGCGATGAGACCTCCACAAATTCCACCTTTCTCTCGGTTAGTGGCAAGTCTATAAGCTATCAATGCTCCCAAATTATAAGTCTTACTACCTTGAAGTGCCGCAGCTAGAAAAGCCAAATCCGGGATAGAAAGTTTACCACCAATCTTTTTAGCAAGAACGCATTTGGTAATAAAATAGGCAAAGTAGCGGATAGCCGGGAGCTGAATACTAGTGATTTTACCACTCTCCCCTGAGAAACTCCTTCCATCGCAAATCATCATGAAGAGGTCCAAGAGTTCTTGTGGCGATCCCCTTATCTTCTCGCATGACCCCCATTGCGGTACTCTAATTGCTGCACAAAAAGCACTAAATGGCAAGTTGACAGCTTTATTGTAAATTTTATACTGGACCGTGGGGTTAGATCGCGACCAATTGAACTTAAAGTCCTGCACAAAAGACATAGTTAATTTTGCATATTGTCTTGGCTCTCCTTCAACAAAGTCGCTCAGCCCTGCACGAGAAATTAGACTTTGAACATCTTCAAATATCCCCGCGCTTCTCATGAAATCCGCGCACGGGTAGTAAGAGGGGTATACTCCCTCTTCACGATTGACTATCATAACTTGTTGGACTTCCAATTCTTGCTGGTTCAAGTGATATCTATTCCACTCCATTTTCTGAAATTTCAACAAACAATATAAAAATTTGATTTGGTGACATATAATTGAGGGAAACTACCATAGGAACTTGCTAGAGTACTAATCATACATCAAAACTAGTTTCTACCACTTAGAACAAGCATGCAAGCTCACTAAACATGTTACCCACAACAGCAAAATATTCAAGATATACTCAACCAAACAAAATTTTACTTGGATGGGTGGAGGAGTCACATACCGAAGAGCAAATGTGCCAAATTTCAGACAAAAATCTGGGCTGAGCAAAGAGACCGAGAAATCTGGAGTTCTTGAGCAAAAACGCGAGTGAGAGGAACTTGGTACGAGTTTTTTCGGGAGAGAGAAGGTGCTGGGAGAAAGAGATGGCAAAGTGGGGCAAGGAGGGGCCCACACCACATGGTGGCGCGGCCACCTCCTTGGCCGCGCCGGCCTGTGGTTTGGCGCCCTCTGGTGCCCCACAGGTCATCCTCTGGTGCTCCCAGGTGCCCCGTCAAAAAATAGGACCAACGGTATAATTTTTGTGAATTTTTGAAAACTTTGAAAAATGCACATTTCTGGGTATTTAATTTATTATTACTGGGCAGGAAATTTTTTTGAAATCTCCAATTAACTAAGGAACTTTGCAAACTAAAAAGTGCTACAGCAACTAGAGCAAGTGGAGGAAGAAAGAGATGTTGTTTACCCTCTTTATGCATGTAAAAGGTATTTGTTAACAAGGTTGATCAAGTCTTGCCACCAAATAAATTTTACATAACATAAGAAGAAATAAACCTCAAATCAATCATGTTACCTTGAATTGTATTGATATGGATCCAATCACGAGAGTTTGATATTCTTCCTTAGGCTCATATATAGGACAATCAATAGTTCCAACTTTGATAGTTCTCACATTAAAAATAGTATTGACCCCACATACTTTATCAATCTTCTTGGGGAAATAAACGGTATGCTCCTTATCATCAACATTAAAAGTAACCTTTCCTTTATTGCAATCAATAACAGCCCCTGCGGTGTTAAGAAAAGGTCTCCCAAGAATAATAGACATATTATCATCTTCAGGCATTTCCAACACAACAAAATCAGTTAATATCAAGCAGTTAGTAGTAACTTGAACAGGAACATTCTCACATATACCAACAGGAATAGCAGTAGATTTATCAGCCATTTGCAAAGATATATCAGTAGGTATCAACTTATCTAAGTAAAGTCTCTTATAAAGAGAAAAAGGCATAACACTAACACCGGCTCCCAAATCACATAGAGCAGTTTTAACATAATTATTCTTGATAGAACAAGGAATAGTAGGTATACCTGGGTCGCCAACTTCATTGGTACTTTGCCATTGAAAGAGTAATTAGCAAGCATAGTGGAAATTTCCTCATTGGGGATTTTCCTTTTGTTAGTAACAATATCTTTCATATACTTTGAATAAGGAGGCAATTTAATAGCATCAGTCAAAGGGATTTGCAAGAATAAAGGTTTCATCCAATCACAAAATTTATTATAGTGTTCTTCTTCCTTTGATTTTAGTTTCTTAGCAGGAAAGGGCATTTGCTTTTGCACCCAAGGTTCTCTTTCATTACCATGTTTCTCAGCAATAAAATCTTCTTTAGTATACTTTTTATTTTTAACATGCTTTTCAGGTTCTTCTTCTACCTCTTCTTTATCAGGAGTATCATTCTTATCATTATCTTTATCATTATCATGTTCATTACCACTTTCAGTTTCAGCATCAGAAATAGAAATACTATTAGGATCATTAACAGGTTCAGAGGATTCTACAACATTTTTATGCTTCTTCTTCTTTTTCTTCCTAGAATGAGCACTAGGTTCAATGCGTTGAGAATCTTGTTCAATTCTTTTGGGATGCCCTTCAGGATATAGAGGATCCTGGGTAGAGACACCACCTATAGTTGTTACTTCATAAGCATGTTTCTCTTTAGAATTATTCCCTAACAAGTCATTTTGCACTTTAGTGAGTTGATCAATTTGAGTTTGAATCATATGAAAATGTTTAACAAGCATCTTAACATCATTGGAGGTTCTCTCCACAATACCATGCAATTCACTAATAGCTCGGGAATTTTCCATTAAATGATTCTCTACTCTCATATTAAAATTTTCTTGCTTAACAATATAATTATCAAACTCATCTAAGCATTGTGCAGGAGGTTTCGAATACGGAATATCTTCCCTAGTAAATCGTTGAAGGGAGTTTACCTCAATCATGGATGAAGTGGGAATTATCTCACATATATCTTCTATAGGAGGTAGATTCTTCACATCTTCAGATTTAATACCTTTCTCCTTGAGAGACTTCTTGGCTTCCCTCATATCTTCATCATTCAATTTAATCATACCCCTCTTCTTCAATATTGGCGTTGGAGTTGGTTCAGGCGTAGTCCAATCATCATGATTCCGGCCTATTTTAGCCAATAATTCTTCAGCGTCGTCTGGAGTTCTTTTCCTGAAAACACAACCAGCACAACTATCCAGGTATGCCCTAGACTCAATGGTTAGTCCACTATAAAATATATCAAGTAAATCATGCTTTTCCAGATCATGCTCAGGCCGAGCTCTAATAAGAGAGCAAAATCTCGCCCAAGCCTCAGGCAATTTCTCTTTATCTCCCTGGTCAAAATTATAGATTCTCTGCAAAGCAATATGTTGAGCACTAGCAGGAAAGTATTTGCGGAAGAAAACATCAAGCAATTCTTTTGGACTTTTAATAGAATTAGGTGGCAAACTATTATACCAAGTTTTAGCGTCATCCTTTAATGAGAATGAAAAAAATTTTAGCAACAAAGTAAGTGCGCATCTTGACATCATCAGAAAACAAGCTACTCAGAGTAGATAACTCAGTCATGTGTTCAACAGCACTTTCTTTTTCAGTACCACAAAAGGGTGTTTTCTCAACAATAGCTATATGAGATAGATCAAGAGAAAAATCATAATCTTTATCCTTAATGTTTATGGGAGATGTGGCAAACTTAGGATCAGGAGACAGTTTATATCTAACACATGTTACGCAAGCAACTTTTTAATTTTTCTTGCATCAGTAGTAGCATTGCATTTTTCAATAAAATCATCATTAAGCTCCACATAATCTTCATCAGGATCATCACTAAAATAATCAAGTTCAGGTGAATTAACAGGTGTAGTAGCATTAGGAGTTTCAGTATTTTCAATTTGTCTAGACCTAGCAATTGTAGCATCTAGAAAGGATCCCAATGAACCACTATCATCAAGCACAGCAGAAATATTATCAATATTATGAGAGTTTTCAGATTCAGCAGAAGTACCCGCATGTGAAGCATGCAGCGGTGAAACAAGTTTATCAATCACAGATGGTGAATCAAGAGCAGCAGAGGTATTCAGAATTGTACCTTTTCTTGTAGTGGATGGTAATATGGCGATCTTAGTATCGCGAGGTTTACCCATGATGGAGAATTTGTAGCGAACAATATTAATCCAAGCGAACTTCCAAATAAAGCTATGCTCCCCGGCAACGGCGCCAGAAAATAGTCTTGATGACCCACAAGTATAGGGGATCGCAACAGTCTTCGAGGGAAGTAAAACCCAATTTATTGATTCGACACAAGGGGAGACAAAGAACACTTGGAAGCCTTAACAGCGGAGTTGTCAATTCAGCTGCACCTGGAAACAGACTTGCTCGCAAGAGTTTATCAGTAGTAACAGTTTTATAGCAGTAGCAGTAGTGAAATAACAGCAGCAGAGTAACAAAGACAGCAGTAGTGATTTTAGTAAACAGCAGGACTAAAATACTGTAGGCACGGGGACGGATGACGGGCATTGCATGGATGAGAGAAACTCATGTAACAATCATAGCAGGGCATTTGCAGATAATAATAAAACGGTGTCCAAGTACAAAGCAATCAATAGGCATGTGTTCCATATATAGTCGTGTGTGCTCGCAATGAGAAACTTGCACAACATCTTTTGTCCTACCAGCCGGTGGCAGCCGGGCCTCAAGGGAAACTACTGGATATTAAGGTACTCCTTTTAATAGAGTGCCGGAGCAAAGCATTAACACTCCGTGAACACATGTGATCCTCACATCACTACCATTCCCTCCGGTTGTCCCGATTTCTGTCACTTCGGGGCCATTGGTTCCGGACAGCGACATGTGTATACAACTTATAGGTAAGACCATAAACAATGAATATCATGATGAAATAATAACATGTTCAGATCTGAGATCATGGCACTCGGGCCCTAGTGACAAGCATTAAGCATAACAAGTTGCAACAATATCCTCAAAGTACCAATTACGGACACTAGGCACTATGCCCTAACAATCTTATGCTATTACATGACCAATCTCATCCAATCCCTACCATCCCCTTCGGCCTACAGCGGGGGAATTACTCACACATGGATGGGGGAAACATGGCTGGTTGATGTAGAGGCGTTGGCGGTGATGGCGGTGATGATCTCCTCCAGTTCCCCATCCCGGCGGAGTGCCAGAACGGAGACTTCTGGCTCCCGCGACGGAGTTTCGCGATGTGGCGGCGTTCTGGAGGCTTTCTGGCGACTTCGACTTCTCCCCGTGCGTTTTTAGGTCGAGGCCGATAAATAGTCCGAAGGAGGGCGTCGGAGGCCAGCCGAGGGGGCCACACCACAGGGCCGCGCGGGCCCCCCTGGGCCGCGCCGCCCTATGGTGTGGGGCCCTCGGGCCTCCACCTCAATTGTCCTTCTGGCTCCGTCATTATTCTGGGAAAATAGGGCCTTCTGCATAAATTCCGAGGATTTTCCCGAAAGTTGGATTTCTGCACAAAACGAGACACCAGAGCAGTTCTGCTGAAAACAGCGTTAGTCCGTGTTAGTTGCATCCAAAATACACAAAATAGAGGCCAAACAATAGCAAAAGTGTTCAGGAAAGTAGATACGTTTTGGACGTATCAGCGTCTAACCCGAAGTTGACTACTTCGACGTCAAGTTCCCTGACTCCGTTCAAGGGTGGCATTGGAGATGGTTATACATTCAAGAGGAGCATGTCGACTCGCAAGAATACAACATCGCTCCTTTTGATGGTGCCGCGAAAATCCTTCAGCGCCGATCGTGGGACGCCGAAGCTTCCGAGGAAGAAAAAACAGCGACAAATGCACTGATGAAGCGCATCCGCGAGCTTCAGAACACCCGTGGTAAAGAACTGTCGGGTGTTCAAATCACTGCTCACTTCCTTAGGATCAGGGTGCAGCCTTTACACGCTCGCAAAAACCCCCTCTGGATGTATGTTGGCGAAGAAGATCTCGACCGCGTATCCAAGGACCTTTCTGTGAAGGACTTGGAGAAGCTTGTCCGACGTTTTTCGTCGCTAAGCAAGAAGGACAAGGTTCCAACCTCTTGTCGCGTGGAGCCATACAGCGGCAGCCACGCCCTTCCCAAAGTAAGTAATCTTTTCCTTCGAGTTGTGTTCTGTACTTTTCTCGACTGCTATATTGTTTCCTTGTATCCTTATATTTGCTTGTTGCTTATTCAATAGAACCATCAACTTCTTTCTTCTCTTCCTCCTCTTCCTGAGGGTGGAGAAGTGGATGAGCGAACCATCATTACTGATGAGTCGAAAGAATCCTCTCACCCTGAAGCAGAAGTCGCGAGATCTCACAAATCCGCGGCTTCCTCTGAAAAAGACACGGAATCAGAAGCTTCTGAATCCGTGCACTCTCCCCCTTCCGCTGTTTCTCCAAAGAACAAGCGAAAAAGGGATGAAGTCGAAGACTGCGGCACCTCCAAACCCAGTGGGTCACTTGCCGAGGAAACTTCTCCCGAGGAAGAGGGTGGCTTCTGCCCTTATGAAGATGCCATCATTAGCTCGTAAGTGTCTCCTTTTTGTGTTTTTTTTTACATATTTCTCTTTTAAACATCCTCATGTTTCTTTCTTGACAGTGGCGAAGAAGAAGAAGAACCCGCTGTTAACGTGATGGCTCCAACGAGCACGTCAAATACTTTAGTTCTTTCGGAAGCACGCCGTGCTGTGGAGGAAAACTCGCCTCCCCCTCATCAAGATCTGGAAATGTCGACTCCTGTCGCCAGCCCCCGAGCTTCTTCACCAAAAAGACCAAGGATTGGACTTGGCGAGAGCCACGACTTTTTGGCCAGAAGTTCGACGACTCCTTCCTTGAATGATGTAAGTTTTCTTGCAACTATATTGTTTATCGTTTGTCGAGGTTTTCCTTTCTGAGCCTGTCTGTCGACTCTCTTTTTGCAGCCTCTGATGAAACATTTCATAAATCTCGGTACTCAATTTATTGGGTATCGAGATACTGTCGAAGATTTGAAAGGTAAACCTTGCTTCTGCAGATAGGATATTTTGTTTTTCCTTGACTGGATTATGTTATATTTTGATTTCAAATTCCTGCAACATCTCCTTTCTCCAGAGTCTCTCGCAAAAGCCAACAAACGCGCTGATGATCTTGCTATCAAGCTTGATCAAAGCGAGAAGGCTCGCAAAAAGGCTGAGCAAGACGCTGCCTCTCTTGAAGATCTTCGGAAGCGGCTCCACCATGCTGAGAATGCTTTGAGCGAGAAGATGACTCAACAGATTGCGCGTGAAGAGGCCATCATAGGCCGCTTAGAGTCACAAAATCGGCGCTTTGTCAGTGAGTTCTTTGATCACTTTTCTCAAGCCTCTTTTAGAATTGGCTCTCCGCATATGTCTTGATGAACCCGAATTTTGTTTCAGTAGGAAAGATGGGTGAAGATTTTGCCCTTCAGGAAGCTGAGGATGATCGTCTTCTCGACGCCCTCTCCATCCTTGAACTTCACGGGGATCTAGCACGCAGCAGTATTATCGATGCGCGGACCGCATTCACGCGCCTCTTCCCCTACTTCTTCCCCAAGCAAACACAACCAACTATCTTCTCTGAGCTTGCCAGGTGCTTCCTTCCCCAGGAAGATCTTGGATTGGCTTTTCGGCAGGAGAATTTAAAGTTTGGGGTTGAAGGAACCATAGCCCTGGTTGCCGAAAGCCAGCAAAACGTCGACTGGGCGAAGGCTGGTGAAACGAAGAGAATGAACAAGGAGAAGTGGAAGTCCTTGGTGAAGGCTGCCAAGCCGCACTCTAAGAAGATTCTCTCCTTCCTCGGATACAAACCAGCTGCTTCCTCCAGTTCTGCCAAGCCGGAGGTCAAGTAGACCAACTTATTCCTCCGTTCCTTTCTTTTTCTTTTGGTAGTTGCCGATATCTTCATGATGTATGACTGTCATTCATCGACTCACTAGAAGTTGACCTTTTGTAATGGATCCCCCACTTATGTAAATATTTCATCATTATGAATGAAAAAGGAAAGAATCCTGTTGTGGTAATTGATGTTGACTTTTTCCTTTTCTTTCAGTTGGTGTTTGATAATTACTCTAAGACTGCTGGGCCATCATCTACTTCCCCTTCCACTTCTCGCTCTAAACGGATAGCTGACGACGTTTTGCTGGACGATTCCTCATCTTTAAACCTGAATCAACTAGAATTAGCTGAACTTCGACAACAACTCCAAGCCATGAAGAAACAATCCCTTATTGTCATGGATCAATCCCACAAATCTTCCGAGCGGGAAAAGATGGCTCTTCAGCAGGCTCAAGAAACTTTAAAGTTGAAAGATGCTGCGATTGCCGAGGCTTTACAAGCCTCTTCTCGAGAAAATTATATGCTTGAACTACTGACTGACGCAAGTCTGGATATGGCGGGTAAGTCTCGCCCTTTGAGTTCTCCTTTTATTTATCGCGTATGAGTTTTTCGGTCCTCATCATATTTCCTGATACGGTTAGGTTCCTTCTTGGATGCTCCTGCCGAAGACCAGCGTGTTGATGCGAGAGCCGAGGTTCTTATTCGACTTGCTCAGCAGAACAATGCCAGCTTTTGGTCTTCCCCGGACCGGACCCGACAAATTGTACGATTTTAGGATCGTGCTTCTCAGGTTCGGGAATATCTTGACTTCTGCACAAAGACACTAGCCATGGTTTACAACGCCATGTTTCCTCGGAATCTGCAACCCAAAACTCTTCCTAAATTGATGAACAAGTTTAAGAGTGTTCGTCGAATCCATGGATTTGTGAAGGCTCAGTTAATGGCTGGTGCTAGGTTCTCTATGATCATGCTCCAAATCTGCTACCCGAAACTTGATATGTCCAATGTTGTTGATCTTTGCCACAAACGATTAAGAAAACGAAGGAGGAACGTCGACAAGATCAACGATGCGGTGACACCCGTAGCCGAAAAGATGATTGAAGATCTTCTTCGGATGGATGCTGCGTACTTCACGGAGAACCATTATGCTGATTCCATGGGTGCTTCTGCGGGAGATGAAAGGGTAAACATAGATGACCTTATAGGAGATGATTGAAGTTTTTTTTTTCCTTCTGTCGAATTTTTCCTGAAATAAAGAGATATCTTGTATATTGCGAGAAATATCTTGTAAGTTGCGAAACTATGTATTTTTTCCTTTAGCCCCGAGTGTATGTATGTTATTTGCGAGGTGTTCAGACCAAAGCAAATGAATTGAGTTTATATTGTAAGGACCGAGTATATATTGTTCAACTTGCGGGTTGCAAGCCCCCGAGCCTGTCGAAGAAAAAGATGTATACCACCAATATCTTTACTATATTGCAGCATCGCGAGCCCGCCTCATTAAAAACCTTCCAGCCCCACTCGGTGCCCTGAAAGGAAAAGTGCGTCTGAAAACTCGCGAGCTTTTCAGTACATTGTATGTTTACATGCATATCTCTATTTTGACTTCTACGCGTAAAAACGCCGAAGCTGCGCCACGTTCCATGGATTTGGCTCTGCGACCCCTGTCTTCTTGTCCTTTATTCTGTACGCTCCTCCTGCGATCACCTCTGTAACGATGTATGGTCCTACCCATGGTAACTCGAATTTTTCATGGCTGTCCTGGGTGAGTCGAAGAATGAGGTCGCCAACTTGAAAAGATCTTGGGCGCAAACGTCGACTATGATAATTTTTCAGGTCTTGCTGGTATTTGGTAACTCTTGATAGCACCTCATCTCTAGCTTCATCGAGTGCATCGACATCGTCCTCTAGTGCCTTTCTTGAAGTTTCTTCATCATATTCCATCACTCTCGGGGAGTTGTGTTCTATTTCTATCGGGAGCACTGCCTCGGCCCCATGGACCAAAAAGAACGGAGTTTCCTGTTTTGCTGTATTAGGTGTTGTCCGTATACTCCACAACACGCTAGGCAGCTCTTCTGGCCAAGTATGTCGAGCTTTCTCCAAGGGTGTCAACAATCGTTTCTTGATACCATTGCAGATGATACCGTTTGCTTTCTCGACTTGACCATTGGTTTGCGGGTGCGCAACTGATGTAAAGTATAGTTTGATGCCCACCTCTGCGCAATATGCCTTGAATTCCTTGGAGGTGAAATTGCTGCCGTTGTCCGTGACAATGCTGTGAGGGACACCAAAACGAAAGACGATGCCCTTAACGAAGCTTACCACCGATGCTGCATCTAGAGAAGTTATTGGTTTTGCCTCAATCCACTTAGTAAACTTGTCGACAGCCACGAGCATATATACGTATCCTCCTGGCCACGCCTTATGTAATTTCCCCACCATATCGAGACCCCATTGTGCGAAAGGCCACGACAAAGGTATTGGCATCAACTCTGCTGCCGGAGAATTAGGTTTTGCCCCGAATCTTTGGCACGTATCACAGGTGCGCACTATGTCCTTCGCATCTTCTATTGTAGTTAGCCAATAGAATCCTGCCCTAAAGACCTTGGCTGCTATTGCTTGACTGCTTGCGTGGTGTGATGTCTACTTTCCCCCTCCTTTCCTGTAGACAGTGTTGGGCCTCCAAGAGCAGAGGTTTGTAGAACAGCAGCAAGTTTTCCCTTAAGTGGATCACCCAAGGTTTATCGAACTCAGGGAGGAAGAGGTCAAAGATATCCCTCTCATGCAACCCTGCAACCACAAAGCAAGAAGTCTCTTGTGTCCCCAACACACCTAATAGGTGCACTAGTTCGGCGAAGAGATAGTGAAATACAGGTGGTATGAATATATATGAGCAGTAGCAACGGTGCCAGAAAATAGCTTGCTGGCGTGTAGTTGATGGTGGTAGTATTGCAGCAGTAGTAACATAGTAAAACAGTAAACAAGCAGCGATAGCAGTATTTAGGAACAAGGCCTAGGGATTACACTTTCACTAGTGGACACTCTCAACATTGATCACATAACAGAATAGATAAATGCATACTCTACACTTTTGTTGGATGATGAACACATTGCGTAGGATTACACGAACCCTCAATGCCGGAGTTAACAAGCTCCACAATAATGCTCATATTTTAGTAACCTTTAGTGTAAGATAGATCAAAAGACTAAACCAAGTACTAGCATAGCATGCACACTGTCACCTTCATGCATATGTAGGAGAAATAGATCACATCAATATTATCATAGCAATAGTTAACTTCGCAATCTACAAGAGATCATGATCATAGCATAAACCAAGTACTAACACGGTGCACACACTGTCACCTTTACACACGTGCAGGAGGAATAATACTACTTTAATAACTTTGCTAGAGTAGCACATAGATAGTAGTGATACAAAACTCATATGAATCTCAATCATGTAAAGCAGCTCATGAGATCATTGTATTGAAGTACATAGTAGAGAGATTAACCACATAGCTACCGGTACAGCCCCGAGCCTCGATGGAGAACTACTCCCTCCTCATGGGAGCAGCAGCGGTGATGAAGATGGCGGTGGAGATGGCAGCGGTGTCGATGGAGAAGCCTTCCGGGGGCACTTCCCCGCTCCGGCAGCGTGCCGGAACAGAGACTCCTGTCCCCCAGATCTTGGTGTCGCGATGGCGGCGGCTCTGGAAGGTTTCTGTGGTTTTCGTCGAACGCCCCGAGGTTTTTAGGTCAGGGGCTTTATATAGGCGAAGAGGCGGCGCAGGAGGGCTTCTGGGCTGCCCAAACTATAGGGGGGCGCGGCCCCCCCCTGGCCGCGCCGGGGTGTGGTTTGGCGGCCCTGTCCCCCTTCTCTGATCCTTCCCGGGTGTTCTGGATGCTTCCGGTGAAAATAGGAACTTGGGCGTTGATTTCGTCCGATTCCGAGAATATTTCGTTACTAGGATTTCTGAAACCAAAAACAGCAGAAAACAGGAACTGGCACTTCGGCATCTTGTTAATAGGTTAGTTCCAGAAAATGCACGAATATGACATAAAGTGTGCATAAAACATGTAGATAACATCAATAATGTGGCATGGAACATAAGAATTTATCGATACGTCGGAGACGTATCAGCATCCCCAAGCTTAGTTCTGCTCGTCCCGAGCAGGTAAAACGATAACACAGATAATTTCTGGAGTGACATGCCATCATAATCTTGATCATACTATTTGTAAAGCATATGTAGTGAATGCAGCGATCAAAACAATATATATGACATGAGTAAACAAGTGAATCATATAGCAAAGACTTTTCATGAATAGCACTTCAAGACAAGCATCAATAAGTCTTGCATAAGAGTTAACTCATAAAGCAATAATTCAAAGTAAAGGTATTGAAGCAACACAAAAGAAGATTAAGTTTCAGCGGTTGCTTTCAACTTGTAACATGCATATCTCATGGATAGTTGTCAATGCAAAGCAATATAACAAATGCAATATGCAAATATGTAAGAATCAATGCAAAGTTCACACAAGTGTTTGCTTCTTAAGGTGGAGAGAGATAGGTGAACTGACTCAACAATAAAAGTAAAAGAATGGTCCTTCAAAGAGGAAAGCATCGATTGCTATATTTGTGCTAGAGCTTTTATTTTGAAAACATAAAGAGAGCATAAAAATAAAGTTTTGAGAGGTGTATGTTGTTGTCAACGAATGGTAGCGGGTACTCTAACCCCCTTGCCAGACAAACCTTCAAAGAGCGGCTCCCATTTTATTTTTATTTTTGTGTGGCACTCCTTCCAACCTTTCTTTCACAAACCATGGCTAACCGAATCCTCGGGTGCCTGCCAACAATCTCATACCATGAAGGAGTGCCTTTTTTATTTTAGTTTTATTATGATGACACTCCTCCCAACCTTTGCTTACACAAGCCATGGCTAACCGAATCCTTCGGGTGCCGTCCAACAATCACATACCATGGAGGATTGTCTATTTTTGTTAATTAATTTGGGACTGGGAATCCCATTGCCAGCTCTTTTTGCAAAATTATTGGATAAGAGGATGAAGCCACTAGTCCATTGGTGAAAGTTGCCCAACAAGATTGAAAGATAAACACCACATACTTCCTCATGAGCTATAAAACATTGACACAAATCAGAGGTAATAAATTTTGAATTGTTTAAAGGTAGCACTCAAGCAATTTACTTTGGAATGGCAGGAAATACCATGTAGTAGGTAGGTATGGTGGACACAAATGGCATAGTGGTTGGCTCAAGTATTTGGATGCATGAGAAGTTTTCCCTCTCGATACAAGTTTTAGGCTAGCAAGGTTGTTTGAAGCAAACACAAGTATGAACTAGTACAGCAAAATTCACATAAATGACATATTACAAGCATTATAAGACTATACATCGTCTTCCTTGTTGTTCAAACACCTTACTAGAAATTATCTAGACCTTAGAGAGACCAATTATGCAAACCAAATTTTAGCATGCTCTATGTATTTCTTCACTAATAGGTGCAAAGTATATGATGCAAGAGCTTAAACATGAGCACAACAATTGCCAAGTATCACATTACCCAAGACATTTATAGCAATTACTACATGTATCATTTTCCAATTCCAACCATATAACAATTTAACGAAGAAGAAACTTCGCCATGAATATTATGAGCTAAGAACACATGTGTTCATTCGAACCAGCGGAGCGTGTCTCTCTCCCACACAAGCATGATGTAATCCAATTTATTCAAACACAAACAAAAACAAAAGCACACAGACGCTCCAAGTAAAGTACATAAGATGTGACCGAATAAAAATATAGTTTCAAGAGAGGAACCTGATAATTTGTCGATGAAGAAGGGGATGCCTTGGGCATCCCCAAGCTTAGATGCTTGAGTCTTCTTGAAATATGCAGGGATGAACCACCGGGGCATCCCCAAGCTTAGACTCTTCACTCTTCTTGATCATAGTATATCATCCTCCTCTCTTGACCCTTGAAAACTTCCTCCACACCAAACTCAAAGCAAACTCATTAGAGGGTTAGTGCATAATCAAAAACTCACATGTTCAGAGGTGACACAATCATTCTTAACACTTCTGGACATTGCCCAAAGCTACTGGAAGGTAATGAAACAAAGAAATCCACCCAACATAGCGAAAGAAGCAATGCGAAATAAAAGGCAGAATCTGTCAAAACAGAACAGTCCGTAAAGACGAATTTTAAAATGGCACCAGACTTGCTCAGATGAAAATTCCCAAATTGAATGAAAGTTGCGTACATATCTGAGGATCACTCACGTAAATTGGTATAATTTTCTGAGTTACCTACAGAGAATTTTGCCCAGATTCGTGACAGCAAAGAAAACAGTTTCTGCGCAGTAATCCAAATCTAGTATGAACTTTTCTATCAACGACTTTACTTGGCACAACAAAACACTAAACTAAGATAAGGAGAGGTTGCTACAGTAGTAAACAACTTCCAAGACACAAATATAAAACAAAGTACTGTAGCAAAATAACACATGGGTTATCTCCCAAGAAGTTCTTTTCTTTATAGCCATTAAGATGGGCTCAGCAGTTTTAATGATGCACTCGCAAGAAATAGTAGTTGAAGCAAAAGAGAGCATCAAGAGGCAAATTCAAAACACATTTAAGTCTAACATGCTTCCTATGCATAGGAATCTTGTAAATAATCAAGTTCATGAAAAGCAAAGTAACAAGCATAGGAAGATAAAACAAGTGTAGCTTCAAAAATTTCAGCACATAGAGAGGTGTTTTAGTAACATGAAAATTTCTACAACCATATTTTCCTCTCTCATAATAACTTTCAGTAGTGTTATGAGCAAACTCAACAATATAACTATCACATAAAGCATTCTTATCATGAGTCTCGTGCATGAAATTATTACTCTCCACATAGGCATAATCAATTTTATTAGTAATAGCGGGAGCAAATTCAACAAAGTAGCTATCATTATTATTATCATAAAATATAAGAGGCATATTGTAATCATAATCAAATTCACTCTCCATAGTAGGTGGCACCAAAAGACCACTATCATTATAATCATCATAAATAGGAGGCAAAGTATCATCAAAGAAAATTTTCTCCTCAATGCTTGGGGGACTAAAAAGATCATGAAAACCAGCTTCCCCAAGCTTAGAACTTTCTATATTATTATCAACAATGGTGTTCAAAGCGTTCATACTAATATTACTACCAGCATGCAAATAAGATTCCATAGGTTTTTTAATTTTCGCATCAAACAATCCATGTTTTAAATCAGGAAATAGAAATAGAAGCTCACTCTTGTCCATTATGCCAAACTAGTGTAAACAAGAAACAAAAAGATGCAATTGCAGGATCTAAAGGAAATAGCTTTGAGCACAAACACAATGGCGCCAGAAAAGTGCTTTACCTGGAACCGGAGTATGAGTGCCTTTTACCTTTCCTCCCCGGCAACGGCGCCAGAAAAGTGCTTGGCGCGTAGTTGACGAGGGAGGAAAAGTGCTTAGTTGCCGGGCTTGCCAATGTGTGAGTGCCGTTTACCTTCCCTCCCCGGCAACGGCGCCAGAAAAGTGCTTGATGTCTACTTTCCCCCTCCTTTCCTGTAGACAGTGTTGGGCCTCCAAGAGCAGAGGTTTGTAGAACAGCAGCAAGTTTTCCCTTAAGTGGATCACCCAAGGTTTATCGAACTCAGGGAGGAAGAGGTCAAAGATATCCCTCTCATGCAACCCTGCAACCACAAAGCAAGAAGTCTCTTGTGTCCCCAACACACCTAATAGGTGCACTAGTTCGGCGAAGAGATAGTGAAATACAGGTGGTATGAATATATATGAGCAGTAGCAACGGTGCCAGAAAATAGCTTGCTGGCGTGTAGTTGATGGTGGTAGTATTGCAGCAGTAGTAACACGGTAAAACAGTAAACAAGCAGCGATAGCAGTATTTAGGAACAAGGCCTAGGGATTACACTTTCACTAGTGGACACTCTCAACATTGATCACATAACAGAATAGATAAATGCATACTCTACACTTTTGTTGGATGATGAACACATTGCGTAGGATTACACGAACCCTCAATGCCGGAGTTAACAAGCTCCACAATAATGCTCATATTTTAGTAACCTTTAGTGTAAGATAGATCAAAAGACTAAACCAAGTACTAGCATAGCATGCACACTGTCACCTTCATGCATATGTAGGAGGAATAGATCACATCAATATTATCATAGCAATAGTTAACTTCGCAATCTACAAGAGATCATGATCATAGCATAAACCAAGTACTAACACGGTGCACACACTGTCACCTTTACACACGTGCAGGAGGAATAATACTACTTTAATAACTTTGCTAGAGTAGCACATAGATAGTAGTGATACAAAACTCATATGAATCTCAATCATGTAAAGCAGCTCATGAGATCATTGTATTGAAGTACATAGTAGAGAGATTAACCACATAGCTACCGGTACAGCCCCGAGCCTCGATGGAGAACTACTCCCTCCTCATGGGAGCAGCAGCGGTGATGAAGATGGCGGTGGAGATGGCAGCGGTGTCGATGGAGAAGCCTTCCGGGGGCACTTCCCCGCTCCGGCAGCGTGCCGGAACAGAGACTCATGTCCCCCAGATCTTGGCGTCGCGATGGCGGCGGCTCTGGAAGGTTTCTGTGGTTTTCATTGAACGCCCCGAGGTTTTTAGGTCAGGGGCTTTATATAGGCGAAGAGGCGGCGCAGGAGGGCTTCTGGGCTGCCCAAACTATAGGGGGGCGCGGCCCCCCTGGCCGCGCTGGGGTGTGGTTTGGCGGCCCTGTCCCCCTTCTCTGATCCTTCCCGGGTGTTCTGGATGCTTCCGGTGAAAATAGGAACTTGGGCGTTGATTTCGTCCGATTCCGAGAATATTTCGTTACTAGGATTTCTGAAACCAAAAACAGCAGAAAACAGGAACTGGCACTTCGGCATCTTGTTAATAGGTTAGTTCCAGAAAATGCACGAATATGACATAAAGTGTGCATAAAACATGTAGATAACATCAATAATGTGGCATGGAACATAAGAAATTATCGATACGTCGGAGACGTATCATGGTGTCCGCACACTCCCTCGTGTACATCCTTCAGGATAACTCTTCCTTCTTCAGGTGTAACGCATCTCTGCAATACTCCCGATATACTTCGCTTGTACAGCTCTCCTTTGACCACAGTAAAAGCTTTAGATCGTCGAATAACCCGCCTTGCTTCTACCGGATCTTCGGGTATCTTTTTCCTTAGGATATATGCTACGTAAACCTGCATCCAAGGAACTTGTACCATCATCACCTCATGTGATTCCTCTTCCTCTCCTGATGTGTTTGCTTCTGATTCTGCTGGAGCCCCCGAGTCTTTCTCAAGCTTCTCTTTCTTCTTTGGTTGTTTCGATATTTTTTTTGCCTTAGTTGATCTTTTGCTTATCTCCTCCCAAAATACGCCAGGTGGTATTGCCAAGCATTGCGATCCGATGTTTGCCAAAACATTGGCTTCATCGTTGTTGAGTCTACTAATATGGTTCACTTCACACCCATCAAAGAGTTTCTCGAGTTCATTGTATACCTCCTTGTATGCTATCATGCTGTCATTGACTGCATCGCACTGATTCATCACCTGCTGAGCCACCAGTTGGGAGTCGCTGAAATTTTTTAATCGGGTTGCTCCACAAGCCTTCGCCATCTTCATCCCATGTATGAGTGCTTCATACTCCGCCTCATTATTGGATGCATTGGGAAACGTCATCCGCAGCACATATTTCATCTTATCTCCTTGAGGTGACACTAATATCACGCCTGCTCCAGCTCCTTCTATCCTCTTGGACCCGTCGAAGTTCATCCTCCAGGTACTCGATAAATCTAGAGGTACCGTATTTTGCAGCTCCATCCACTTTGCGACAAAGTCTGGCAAAATTTGCGACTTTATTGCTTTTCGTTTTTCATACGTGATGTCCCGAGGGGAAATCTCTATTCCCCAAAGGGAGACATGACCTGTAGCTTCTGGATTGTTTAGGATGTTTGATAAAGGCGCCTCATTGACCACTATTATCTTGCGGTTTTCTTGCACCAAAAAATAGTGTCGCAATTTTCTTGCGGTTGTAAACACTCTATACACTAACTTCTGATAGTGCGGGTACCGCTGTTTTGAAGGCGATAAAACTTCACTGATGAAATATACCGGCCTTTGGACTCCATGAAGTTTCCCTTCTTCTTCTCTTTCTACCACAAGTACTGTGCTGACCACCTGAGGTGTGGCCGCGATATATAACAGGAGAGGTTCCTTTTCCTTGGGCGCCACCAGTATTGGAGGTGTCGAGATTGTGCGCTTGAGGTGCTCAAACGCCCTCTCTGCTTCTTCGTTCCACTCGAACTTTTCTCCTTGCTTGATTAGCGCATAAAAGGGTAGCGCTTTTTCTCCTAGCCTGGCAACAAATCTGCTCAGAGCCGCGACACGTCCTGTCAGCTGATGTATCTCCTTAAGCTTCGTCGGCTTTCTCATTGTCACAATTTCTTGTATCTTCTCATGATTCGCCTCAATACCTCTGGCTGATACCAAGTATCCAAGGAGCTCTCTGATACGTCTCCAACCTATCGATAATTTCTTATGTTCCATGCCACATTATTGATGTTATCTACATGTTTTATGCACACTTTATGTCATATTCGTGCATTTTCTGGAACTAACCTATTAACAAGATGCCGAAGTGCCGATTCTTTGTTTTCTGCTGTTTTTGGTTTCAGAAATCCTAGTAACGAAATATTCTCGGAATTGGACGAAATCAACGCCCAGGGTCCTATTTTGCCACGAAGCTTCCAGAAGTCCGAAGAGGAGACGAAGTGGGGCCACGAGGTGGCCAGACTACAGGGCGGCGCGGCCCAAGCCCTGGCCGCGCCGGCCTGTAGTGTGGGCCCCTCGTGCCGCCTCTTGACCTGCCCTTCCGCCTACTTATAGCCTCCGTCGCGAAACCCCCAGTACCGAGAGCCACGATACGGAAAACCTTACTGAGACGCCGCCGCCGCCGATCCCATCTCGGGGGATCCAGGAGATCGCCTCCGGCACCCTGCCGGAGAGGGGATTCATCTCCCGGAGGACTCTACGCCGCCATGGTCGCCTCCGGAGTGATGTGTGAGTAGTCTACCCATGGACTATGGGTCCATAGCAGTAGCTAGATGGTTGTCTTCTCCCCATTGTGCTTCATTGTCGGATCTTGTGAGCTGCCTAACATGATCAAGATCATCTATCTGTAATTCTATATGTTGCGTTTGTTGGGATCCGATGAATAAAGAATACTTGTTATGTTGATTATCAAAGTTATATCTATGTGTTGTTTATGATCTTGCATGCTCTCCGTTACTAGTAGATGCTCTGGCCAAGTAGATGCTTGTAACTCCAAGAGGGAGTATTTATGCTCGATAGTGGGTTCATGCCTGCATTGACACAGGACGATGTGAGAAAGTTCTAAGGTTGTGTTGTGCTGTTGCCACTAGGGATAAAACATTGATGCTATGTCTAAGGATGTAGTTGTTGATTACATTACGCACCATACTTAATGCAATTGTCTGTTGCTTTGCAACTTAATACTGGAGGGGGTTCGGATGATAACCTGAAGGTGGACTTTTTAGGCATAGATGCAGTTGGATGGCGGTCTATGTGCTTTGTCGTAATGCCCAATTAAATCTCACTATACTCATCATGATATGTATGTGCATGGTCATGCCCTCTTTATTTGTCAATTGCCCAACTGTAATTTGTTCACCCAACATGTTGTTTATCTTATGGGAGAGACACCTCTAGTGAACTGTGGACCCCGGTCCAATTCTCTTTCCTGAAATACAATCTACTTGCAATCTTGTTCTCTTGTTTTCTGCAAACAATCATCTTCCACACAATACGGTTAATCCTTTGTTACAGCAAGCCGGTGAGATTGACAACCTCACTGTTTCGTTGGGGCAAAGTACTTTGGTTGTGTTGTGCAGGTTCCACGTTGGCGCCGGAATCTCTGGTGTTGCGCCGCACTACATCCCGCCGCCATCAACCTTCAACGTGCTTCTTGGCTCCTACTGGTTCGATAAACCTTGGTTTCATACTGAGGGAAACTTGCCGCTGTACGCATCACACCTTCCTCTTGGGGTTCCCAACGGACGCGTGTTGTACGCGTATCAAGCAGCTTTTTCTGGCGCCGTTGCCGGGGAGATCAAGACACGCTGCAAGGGGAGTCTCCACTTCTCAATCTCTTTACTTTGTTTTTGTCTTGCTTAGTTTTATTTACTACTTTGTTTGCTGCACTAAATCAAAATACAAAAAAAATTAGTTGCTAGTTTTACTTTATTTGCTATCTTGTTTGCTATATCAAAAACACAAAAAAATTAGTTTACTTGCATTTACTTTATCTAGTTTGCTTTATTTACTGTTGCTAAAATGAGTAATCCTGAAGTTGAAGTTCGTACGTTTAAGCAACGAGGGGGAGAATGTTTAAGAGATGCTTGGTATAGAATTAGTGATGCCCATAATAGGTGCACTAAGAAACACTCCACCACTATCTTACTCAGGAATTTTTATGTTGGTATCTCTAGCTGGAATAGGTATGTTCTTGATAGTCTCGCAAAAGGTAACTTCCTAAGTACTCCTGCATTAGAAGCTAGTTGCATGATTGAGAGTCTATTTGGAATACCTCCTGTTGATGAAGTTAAAACTAAAATCTCTCTTGAAGATGTTATGAAAAAATTGGAAACCATAGAGAAAAATTTCTCAAGCATTGAAGCTAAATTGGAAATATTATTTGATAAAGCTGATGAACTTGATAAATCCTTAGGAGAAATTGATGAAAGAATTAGTGTCCTAGGAACTTGTGTTATCCATGATGATCAAAGCAATAGGATTGATGAACTTGAAAAAGCTATGGGAACCTTGGGTTCAACATTTTCTTCTCTTAAATATAAGGAGAAAGCTTATGTGGGTAAGGAGCAAAAGTTTATGTATGTCTCTAAAGTGCCTAAACCAAAGAAATATTATTATAGGCCTAAAATTGACAAAGCCCTTAGTGCCACTACGGATGGGGGAGCTCATAATAACGATGCACCACCCCTCGATAATACTTGATACACACTTTCTGCGCCTAGCTGAAAGGCGTTAAAGAAAAGCGCTTATGGGAGACAACCCATGTTTTTACCTGCAGTACTTTGTTTTTATTTTGTGTCTTGGAAGTTGTTTACTACTGTAGCAACCTCTCCTTATCTTAGTTTTGTGTTTTGTTGTGCCAAGTAAAGTCGTTGATAGAAAAGTTCATACTAGATTTGGATTACTGCACAGAAACAGATTTCTTTGCTGTCACGAATCTGGGCAAAATTCTCTGTAGGTAACTCAGAAAATTATGCAAATTTACGTGAGTGATCCTCAGATACGTACGCAACTTTCATTCAATTTGGGAATTTTCATTTGAGCAAGTCTGGTGCCATTTTAAAATTCGTCAATACGAACTGTTCTGTTTTGACAGATTCTGCCTTTTATTTCGCATTGCCTCTTTTGCTATGTTGGATGAATTTCTTTGATCCATTAATGTCCAGTAGCTTGATGCAATGTCCAGAAGTGTTAAGAATGATTGTGTCACCTCTGAACATGTTAATTTTTATTATTGTGCACTAACCCTCTAATGAGTTGTTTCGAGTTTGGTGTGGAGGAAGTTTTCAAGGATCAAGAGAGGAGTATGATGCAACATGATCAAGGAGAGTGAAAGCTCTAAGCTTGGGGATGCCCCGGTGGTTCACCCCTGCATATTCTAAGAAGACTCAAGCGTCTAAGCTTGGGGATGCCCAAGGCATCCCCTTCTTCATCGACAACATTATCAGGTTCCTCCCCTGAAACTATATTTTTATTCCATCACATCTTATGTGCTTTGCTTGGAGCGTCGGTTTGTTTTTGTTTTTTGTTTTGTTTGAATAAAATGGATCCTAGCATTCACATTGTATGGGAGAGAGACACGCTCCGCTGTAGCATATGGACAAGTATGTCCTTAGTTTCTACTCATAGTATTCATGGCGAAGTTTCTTCTTCGTTAAATTGTTATATGGTTGGAATTGGAAAATGATACATGTAGTAATTGCTATAATGTCTTGGGTAATGTGATACTTGGCAATTGTTGTGCTCATGTTTAAGCTCTTGCATCATATGCTTTGCACCCATTAATGAAGAAATACATAGAGCATGCTAAAATTTGGTTTGCATATTTGGTTTCTCTAAGGTCTAGATAATTTCTAGTATTGAGTTTGAACAACAAGGAAGACGGTGTAGAGTCTTATAATGTTTACAATATGTCTTTTATGTGAGTTTTGCTGCACCGGTTCATCCTTGTGTTTGTTTCAAATAAGCCTTGCTAGCCTAAACCTTGTATCGAGAGGGAATACTTCTCATGCATCCAAATCCTTGAGCCAAACAACACTATGCCATTTGTGTCCACCATACCTACCTACTACATGGTATTTCTCCGCCATTCCAAAGTAAATTGCTTGAGTGCTACCTTTAAAATTCCATCATTCACCTTTGCAATATATAGCTCATGGGACAAATAGCTTAAAAACTATTGTGGTATTGAATATGTAATTATGCACTTTATCTCTTATTAAGTTGCTTGTTGTGCGATAACCATGTTCACTGGGGACGCCATCAACTATTCTTTGTTGAATTTCATGTGAGTTGCTATGCATGTTCGTCTTGTCTGAAGTAAGAGCGATCTACCACCTTATGGTTAAGCATGTATATTGTTAGAGAAGAACATTGGGCCGCTAACTAAAGCCATGATCCATGGTGGAAGTTTCAGTTTTGGACAAATATCCTCAATCTCAAATGAGAAAATTATTAATTGTTGTTACATGCTTATGCATAAAAGAGGAGTCCATTATCTGTTGTCTATGTTGTCCCGGTATGGATGTCTAAGTTGAGAATACTATGCGAGCTTTCTCCTTAGACCTTTGTACAGGCGGCATAGAGGTACCCCATTGTGACACTTGGTTAAAACATGTGCATTGTGATGATCCGGTAGTCCAAGCTAATTAGGACAAGGTGCGGACACTATTAGTATACTATGCATGAGGCTTGCAACTTGTAAGATATAATTTACATGATACATATGCTTTATTACTACCGTTGACAAAATTGTTTCATGTTTTCAAAATCAAAGCTTTAGCACAAATATAGCAATCGATGCTTTTCCTCTATGGAGGACCATTCTTTTACTTTATTGTTGAGTCAGTTCACCTATTTCTCTCCACCTCAAGAAGCAAACACTTGTGTGAACTGTGCACTGATTCCTACATACTTGCTTATTGCACTTATTATATTACTCTATGTTGGCAATATCCATGAGATATACATGTTATAAGTTGAAAGCAACCGCTGAAACTTAATCTTCTTTTGTGTTGCTTCAATACCTTTACTTTGAATTATTGCTTTATGAGTTAACTCTTATGCAAGACTTATTGATGCTTGTCTTGAAGTGCTATTCATGAAAAGTCTTTGCTATATGATTCACTTGTTTACTCATGTCATATACATTGTTTTGATCGCTGCATTCACTACATATGCTTTACAAATAGTATGATCAAGATTATGATGGCATGTCACTCCAGAAATTATCTGTGTTATCGTTTTACCTGCTCGGGACGAGCAGAACTAAGCTTGGGGATGCTGATACGTCTCCAACGTATCGATAATTTCTTATGTTCCATGCCACATTATTGATGTTATCTACATGTTTTATGCACACTTTATGTCATATTCGTGCATTTTCTGGAACTAACCTATTAACAAGATGCCGAAGTGCCAGTTGCTGTTTTCTGCTGTTTTTGGTTTCAGAAATCCTAGTAACGAAATATTCTCGGAATTGGACGAAATCAACGCCCAGGGTCCTATTTTGCCACGAAGCTTCCAGAAGTCCGAAGAGGAGACGAAGTGGGGCCACGAGGTGGCCAGACTACAGGGCGGCGCGGCCCAAGCCCTGGCCGCGCCGGCCTTTAGTGTGGGCCCCTCGTGCCGCCTCTTGACCTGCCCTTCCGCCTACTTATAGCCTCCGTCGCGAAACCCCCAGTACCGAGAGCCACGATACGGAAAACATTACTGAGACGCCGCCGCCGCCGATCCCATCTCGGGGGATCCAGGAGATCGCCTCCGGCACCCTGCCGGAGAGGGGATTCATCTCCCGGAGGACTCTACGCCGCCATGGTCGCCTCCGGAGTGATGTGTGAGTAGTCTACCCCTGGACTATGGGTCCATAGCAGTAGCTAGATGGTTGTCTTCTCCCCATTGTGCTTCATTGTCGGATCTTGTGAGCTGCCTAACATGATCAAGATCATCTATCTGTAATTCTATATGTTGCGTTTGTTGGGATCCGATGAATAGAGAATACTTGTTATGTTGATTATCAAAGTTATATCTATGTGTTGTTTATGATCTTGCATGCTCTCCATTACTAGTAGATGCTCTGGCCAAGTAGATGCTTGTAACTCCAAGAGGGAGTATTTATGCTCGATAGTGGGTTCATGCCTGCATTGACACCTGGGACAGTGACAGAAAGTTCTAAGGTTGTGTTGTGCTGTTGCCACTAGGGATAAAACATTGATGCTATGTCTAAGGATGTAGTTGTTGATTACATTACGCACCATACTTAATGCAATTGTCTGTTGCTTTGCAACTTAATACTGGAGGCACTACTAGGAAAAGGCCCATTGCCGGCGCACCTAAAAGGCCCATTGCCGGCGCACCACGAGCCCGCCGGTGCGAACGCGCCGGTGATAAATGGACACTGCCGGCGCACCAGGTAGTGCGCCGGCGATATGTCAGCTACTGCCAGCGCACCACCCAAGCTTCGCCGGCAAAGAGATATTCCACCGGCGCACGTGCAGCTGCGCCGGCAGTAGGTCTTCCAGCACTGGCGCATGCCACGTGCGCCGGTAGTAGGGCATTTAGGTGTGCCGGTAATTATATTCGAAAATTCATTTTCCAGCTTTTTTTCTAGCATATTACAATACATATTTGACAGCAGTATATATTTACAACGCAGTTCATATTTAGACAGCATTACATGCAATATGAGAAGCACATAGAGAGCCAAGTTTCATTTCGGTATCAATACACAATTACGCAAGTCTCGTTCCGGAATGTGTTGATTCATACAACACATGTGCATATGCAACACCGAACGACGAAGTTTCACAAAGTTAGAAGTCTCGGTACATAGTCGTCACAAGTATCGTCATACACCTCACAATGTAGGTCCTAACCTAAACTACAATCACATAGAACATGACCAACATGGTCATGATGACCATCATCACGAAGGCCATGGTCTTCATCCGGTTCCTCCTCATGTCCCTCATCTCTCCCGCTAGATAACGGGCGTATCTTCCTTCCGCCTCCACCCTAGTGGGGTATCCCTTGTAGCTGTTGCCGCTGAAACGGTGCACCTGTCTCCGACAGTCCTCCCAGTCGTCGTAGACTCCAGGAACCCTCCCCTTGTACACGACATATGTCGTCGGCATCTCCATTCACAAGACAAGTAAAACGTTAGTACCAATGCAATGAACAAGTGCCAACTCAAATAAGAGACAAGTAGTATGAACTAAATAGCATGTGCCTCATACTTTGTTGGTCGAAATAAATAATAACATACAAGGATGGGGTCAGTGAGGCTAGGTAGGATGCACAATAGATTGATATTTGTGGCCATCACACCAAGCCTCACTGGCCCCACCCCGGAGTGTACAAGTGACCGAACATTTTAATCATCGGCCAATGCAATTAAGATGTGAGAACTCAAATAGAAGACAAGTAGTACGAATTAAATAGCGTGCCTCATACTTTGTTGGTCGAAACAAATATTAACATCCAGGGATGGAGTCAGTGAGGCTAGGTAGGATGCACAATAGATTGATACTTGTGGACGTCGCACCAAGGCTCACTGGCTCCACCCCCGAGTGTACGATTGACCGAACATTCTAATCATCGGCGAACTCCAAATACGAGGCAAGTAGTGGTCGAGTAAATGCAAATAATTATTAAGCTATGTACGCCATAATCTAGAAATATATAGCGAAGTAAATGAAACTACAGACACATGTTCACATGCACATTCATACAACTAAATAAAAGCAACTAGTCGATTCTATGGGAATATATAGCAATTATTACAGTACGGAAGTTCAAGGACATATCGTTCAAGCTTTAGCAAGTGTTCCCGTCGTAGGATCAGGTTGTACGCCTAGGGGGGAATGGACGGCAGCCCTCAAGCGAGTTGAATGGCCTCTCATCACGCGACATCTCCAAGCGGAGGTCTATCTCGTCATTAGGTGGTAGACCATAGCCGTAGAAGAACTCGCCAGACCTATTGTTGACATCCTGCAGGATTATCGTGCAAATGAACTGCTGGATGCGACCCCAGTTCTTTCTAATCTCTCTATCAGGGACATCCGCCATGTTTGCAAACCTGTTTCTGAGATTCTCTGGCAGCAACATGTCATCTGCGTACTTTATGTACTCCTGCATCTGAAGGATGGCGTACCACGCGTCCATCCCATTGTCGGGCGTCGATCGCACTGAGGCGGGGAAGTTGGTTGTGTGGGTTAAGACCAAGCCTCCTCGGGATTTCCTCTCTACTTTGAGGGGGCCTGCCTTGTTGGCGAAGCCGGTGAGAGCATCATTGAGAAGGGCCCTGATGTGGGAGTAGTCTTTCTTGCGGTCCCTACCCGAGTCGAGATAGACTGCATGCGAGTGTTGCGGGTGCACGACGATGAGGGTGCAGAACTTGTCTCTGCGGAAAACACACGGATTAACCTTTGGAAATGCAAATGGAGATATAGGATAGAATGGTGATGGGGGACTAGCGAGTGATTACTTACTCGGGGAAGTAAGGGATGAGAATGGCGCCCTTCTTAATGTTCGCCAGCATGAAATCCTCGACCTGCTGGGTGGCAATCGCGCGATCCCCAGGGTTGCAGATGATGCTCTCCCGCATATAGAAGGGGTCCATTATCGCGATGGTTGGCGTCCCCTCCTTAACAATCTGGGCAGACAAGCTAAGAGCAACTAGGCGAACCACACTAAAGTGGAGCGCTTGCATGCGATAGATGCTGAAGATGTCGTTGAACCGGATGAAGCACAAGTCCGCGGGGTACTTCTCGACGAAGTTCATGCCAGTTGGCACCTTCGCCACCAAGAGAGGGTAACCAGGATCTTTTGATTTGAGAAGAAGGTTCTCCACATGCAAGACAGTCTCATGCAAGCTCCTCATATCCGGGGTGAGTTTCTTCACGACATGCTCCGGCAGAATCGGTTGACCCAAGTGATGCAGAGGTCGCCAATTGTTTGGCAACTTGTCAAGGAGTGGGACCTTGTCCTTGGATTTGGCCGCCGCCTTGTCTTGGGCGTCCTTCTTATTTGCCCTCTTCCTCTTCTTGGGTTGTAGTGCTGGACCATCCATCGCCGTAGTGGCCGTAGCACGGAGTGTGTTTGGGCTCAACATATTTTTGACGGTGGCGGTGGCAACCTCCTCAGGATTTTCCTCCTCATCAGCCGTTTCTTGAGAATCGAACAGCTTCTTGGAGCACACATATTTCAAGCCCGGCGCATCCTCATGGAAAACTTGTGAAGACGTAGGAATATCCCATTGGAAGTTGTCACGTTCATATTCCTCGGCCTCTGGCGCAGCTGGCTGTTGTGGTGGGGCGCTGACCTCTGGCGCAGCTGGCCGTTCTGGTGGGGCGATGACCACGGGCGCCGCTGGCTGTCGTGGAGGGACGCTGACATGTGGCGCCGCAAGGTGCTTGTCTTTGCTTGCCGTCGACCCCGAGTAGGTGTTGATCCGAATTAGGGTCTTCGGCCATAGCAGTACCCAACCCTTCAGTGAGGCCAGATTCAACGGGCTATCGTCATCGGCACCATGTGGTTGATTAGGAGGAAACAAATCCTCATAGCCCGGTAACGCCCGATCCACTTCAACCCGGTAAACATCATCCGCCATATCTCGTGTGTGCCACTTCTTATCCAGGGGCCAAATGATGGACCCCCTCGCGACGTCTTTGAGTTCGTCGTTTACTCTCATCAAGAAGGTGCATGGCGTCGAGAGCGCCTGCGAGAACATGTGTATGGCGTTAGAGAGAGGGCAAGGATGACGAAACTAATATATTAACTTGATGTACACATTAGTTAATTACCGTGAGGGCGTTGAGCTCGGCTAATGTCGACGGGCCAGCACATGCGGCGGCGGGCGTGCAAGTGACGGAGGGGCTGCTACCCGGCATCGACGGTGAATCCCTAGCACCAGCGACATTGCCGGCGGCCGGAGGAGTCTCCATTATAACATTGTCATGGCCGGCGGACGGCGGCACCATCGAGTTGCTGCCGTTGAAGCTAACCACTTGCATTTTTGGGGGGGGGGGCCTTGTTTGCCACCCTCATACCACGCTTGTAGAGCGTTGAAATCTGCTTGGACTCCAGCGGCGACTTCAGCTTTGACTTCAGGTACGAGTGTAGCTTTGAGTTGCGGTACCAGTTGCGGTACCAAACCAGCTTGGACTTGGGCTAGGATTGACTCCCTCATTTCCTCCGCCTCCCGCTGCTTCCTCTCATTACGCGCATTTTTATCGGCCGCAGACGACAAGCCATAGTGACCATGCTTGTAGCCTGTACCGGCGCCAGCCACACGGCCTCTATGCGGCCTTCTCGTCGGTGAATGCTCATTAACGATGTTTAGCGCCCGTACGAGAGGCTTGTCCCAGGCTACCCTGCCCGTCGACGCCTGGGACGAGGAGCCTTCGTCACCTTGAGAAAGTCTTTGTCTTTCTTCTTCCTGCGGAAGAAACGCAAACCATTTAGAAATGTTGCTACTATTATATGAACGATACTTGATCTAATTAAACCGGTAAATTGCTTACCAGTTTTTTCTCCAACGCCATGACCTTCTGGTCGTTCGTGAACCAAATTATGTCGGTTATGACCTTCGGGTCCGTGACAAGTTCCCCGGTTAGTTTCTTCTTATGGTACCGGGACCTGATGAATCTTCTTTCAAGCGGGTCCTTGTACTTGAGCCAGGGGTTCTCAATGCCGGCATTTACATACGCCTCGTCCTCCTTCGCCCAATAGGGCTCCTTTCCCTCGTACCCATAGCTCCCAAGGTTGTGGTTGCTGATGTTAAGCTCCCGCATTTCCTTCCCCCACAACTTGCGATTCTTGGTTGCTTGTAGCTCTTCATTGGCCACAAAAGCATCAAAGTCCGCCTGGGTGACATGCGGAAAGGCGGAGTGGACCTCTTCGAAACCTTTGCCCTCAGCAATCAGCCTCCGCACCATGTACTTATAGCTGCTGAGGTGTTTGGTGAACTTCAGGAGGGCTTGTGAGTTCACAATGTTGTTGGTTTGATGACTGGAGGCGTAGTCGCCTAGGAACTTGTATCGTGCGTGCAACCTCGCAATGAGCTGGGCTCGCAAAGGCGCTTTGCTCTCAGCTCGAAGGTCCGTCTCGTTGAGATTGACGACCTCTCGGAGGATACATGCCAGTTGGTTGCCGTACCACTTGGCAACATCCTTAGGCTCCACCGGCAAACCACTAGCGGGGTCCACCTCTTTGACTGTGTCTCTGCCGGTGCCGACCGTGTTTTGGCGCCTTGCCTTCCGCGGCCTATTGGCTCCACTTGTCCCGGTGCCACTACTCCTGGCGGCGCCGCTAGGATCGTCGCCGCTTGTCTCGCCGCCACCCCCGGCGGCGCCGGTTGCCTCATCGCCGCTAGGCTCGTAGGTACTACCCCCGGCGGCGGCGCTTGCCTCGTTGCCGCTCGGCTCGTTGGCACTACCCCCAGCGGCATCCTCCATCTCATGGTCCTCGTCGCCGCCAACACCAGCGGCCTCGGCATCCTCCTCCGTCCTAAAGAAGTGCCTATTGTAGTGCTCCTCTAACTCTTCTTGAGACGACATGGTGGCTTGCACTAATAGAAGATGAAAAAGAGTTAGAATTCACGGAAAAATTCGGCATGACCTTTGCTAAAAATTGGTCATGCCGAGTGCTAGAATTGCCGGAACGGAAATGAATCGACATTCCGGCACTCAATAGCAACTCAATTCCTGCAAATGTACAGAAATGCAAAAAGAAGACCATATACTTTAGCACCATTTCATTCTTGATCATTTAGTGTGGAGAGCAGCACCATTGCATCAGCATGCACAGCACCATATACATCAGCATACACAGCACCATATACATCAACATGCACTTAATCATTTCATATACATCATCATGCACTTAACATCAGCAGCACCATGCCAGTAGCATGCATTTCATTTTCAAACCAGAGAACAAATTCAGTAGCATGCATTTAACCAGAGACACAAAATCATTTTATATGCATACTGAATTCCTGACACAAAATCATTTCATAGCACTTACAGTAGCATAAAATAGCACTTGTTCTTACAGTAGCACCAGCTATGTTTAACAGTGTACATTAGTTGACAGCATCCATTTAAAACCAGAGAATGAACATAGCACTTGTTCTTTTTAAATGAACCAGAGAATGAACATATCACTTGTTCTTTTTAAATAAAGTAAACCTACTGCTAGTGAATAAATGTGAGGTATGCCTAACCCTAACACTTGCTACTGGTAGCATTTGATGCTTAATTAGTTTTTATGTATTCAAAAATAAGAAGCAAATACCAATGAATTTTCTTGCTACTGCTAGCATTCTTGGCAGTAGGCATTTAAATGAAGAACCACTACTGCTAGCATTCTTGGCTAACCCTAACACTTGGCTAACCCTAACCCTAGCATTCTTGGCTAACCCTAACCCTAACATTTAAATGTATGCCTAACCCTAACACTTGCTACTGCTAGCATTCTTGGCAGTAGGCATTTAAATGAAGAACCACTACTGCATATATAGCAGCAGTAGCAACTGCTGCTATAAGTGGAATTAAAGTGACATTCCTTCACCTTGTACATGCACTGGCCAATTAACTAAACAAAATCAATTTTCATTTTAGCTACTGCAAGTAAAATCAATTTTGAGCCAAACCTCTATTTCATTTTCTTTTTTTGGCAGTAGGTAATGATGCATTTTCATTTTGAACCAAATTAATTTACAACCAGTGAGCATGCATGAGCATTTTGAACTAAACAATTGAGCATTTTTTACCAGTAGCAATTTATGGCAGCATTTTTGCATTTCATTCTTGTTAGGAGCATGAGCATGAGCAAGCAATTTTGCATTTCATTCATATTATTAGCATGAGCATGCAACACCTACAGTGGCAGCAATTCATTTTGTATATCAACATTTCATTCTTGTTATTAGCATGAACCAGAGAATGCATTTCATTAGGCATTTAAATGAACCAGAGAATGCATTCTTGCTATATATGAACCCTAAAAATTTAATAAACATGAATCAAGAATGGCTAAACCAGTAGTAGCATTTGCTACTGCCAACTAGTGTTCATTTCATTTAAATGAACCATGTACTGCTAGCAAATTTTATTAACTAAACCAACATATATAAAGTTCATTTTCAACATATATAAAGTTCATTTTCTTTTTTCCTACTGCAACCTGCAACTAAATCAAGTGGCATATATATGGTTCATTTTAAAATTGGTTTAGTTTCAAACAAGAGAGCATACAACATACAGAGCTTGTACCCACTTATAATAGCACGGACTGCAACAACAAGATTATCCAGAAATTCTTCTATGCACCAACAATATCATGCATTATTCCAATATCAGCCATTCTTCTATGAACATAAAGAACCAAAACCAGAGAACAATACTGCTAGCATTTGAACCAGGGTATGAAAAAAGCATTAAATTTTACTGATGCCATTCTTGCATTTTAGCTAAATGAACCAGGGTATTAAACACGAATTAAATTTTACTGATGCCATTCTTTAACCCTAGCAATTAACCGGAGACGAGGAAGAACCCTAACCGGCTTGGGTCACCGGAGATGAGGAAGAACCCTAAACAGAGAGGGAAGGGGGAGGGAAGGGGAGAGGGAAGCTCACCAATGGCGCGCGGCTCCTTCTTCTCCAACGGCGGCGCCGACGTCCCCTCGCGCGGGCAACCTTCTTCTCCAATGGCGCGCGGCACCTCCTTCTCCACGGGTCTTCCGCGGCGGCGTACGGGGCAGGTGGTGGGGGATGGTCGAGGGGATGGTGGAGGGCGGTGGCGGGGCGCAGAACGGCGGCGCTCGAGAGGGGGACTTGAGGTGGCGACAGAACGGCGGCGCTCGATCGACGGTGGGGGTTGGAGATGTGGCTGTGTGGGGAGAAGGAAGAAGGGGAAAAAAGGTTAAGTCCTAATTACAGCTGATCCAGGGTTATTGCCGGCGCACCACATACCTGGTTCGCCGGGGACAAGTATACCCCCGGCGAATTAATAAGCCCGGTGCGCCGGCAATAAGGCTAGCACAGCTGTAACCTGGACATGTGTTTAGCATGGTATTGTGGGACATGTTTATTTATTTCTTTTCTCTTTATTGTATGTTTCTTTTCTTTTACCCCAAATACTGTAGTATTTTATTTTTCTTATCTTTTCAAGATAATAATGAAGCAATATGCATGAGTTATGTAAAAACATGAAGATATATATATGAGTTATATATACATACACAAAATATTGACCAACACAATATTAATTAGTCATACATAAAATATTGGCCATGACCATATGAGTAGTTATGAATTACACAAAATATGAGTTATAGATTGCAAATAAATTTTTACATCATCGATTGAGAAGAGTGTTTCGCTTTCTTCTTGCTTTTCTTGCTCGTCGTTGAATAATTTAGCCCCGTGTCGTGACTTCTTCTTTTGAAGGGTCGACCTGACCTCGGTAGCGTGGTCCTGCTTCTTCTTGTGGTGTATGTTGTGTCTTCGTCCTCGGATTCTTCCATCATTGGGTCTCCGACTTGTCCTTCGAAGTCTTCCTCGTTGGCGACTCCATCCATTCCGACGATGGTCCTCTTGCCTCTCCTCACGATAACACGGCTAGGCCTGGATGGGTCGGTTATGAAGAAGCATTGGTGCACGTGTTCTGCCAGTACCTGATGTCTACGTTCCCCCTCCTTTCCTGTAGACAGTGTTGGGCCTCCAAGAGCAGAGGTTTGTAGAACAGCAGCAAGTTTTCCCTTAAGTGGATCACCCAAGGTTTATCGAACTCAGGGAGGAAGAGGTCAAAGATATCCCTCTCATGCAACCCTACAACCACAAAGCAAGAAGTCTCTTGTGTCCCCAACACACCTAATAGGTGCACTAGTTCGGCGAAGAGATAGTGAAATACAGGTGGTATGAATAAGTATGAGCAGTAGCAACAGTGCCAGAAAATAGCTTGCTGGCGTATAGTTGATGGTGGTAGTATTGCAGCAGTAGTAACGCAGTAAAACAGTAAACAAGTAGCGATAGCAGTATTTAGGAACAAGGCCTAGGGATTACACTTTCACTAGTGGACACTCTCAACATTGATCACATAACAGAATAGATAAATGCATACTCTACACTTTTGTTGGATGATGAACACATTGCGTAGGATTACACGAACCCTCAATGCCGGAGTTAACAAGCTCCACAATAATGCTCATGTTTAAGTAACCTTATAGTGTAAGATAGATCAAAGGACTAAACCAAGTACTAACATAGCATGCACACTGTCACCTTCATGCATATGTAGGAGGAATAGATCACATCAATATTATCATAGCAATAGTTAACTTCGCAATCTACAAGAGATCATGATCATAGCATAAACCAAGTACTAACACGGTGCACACACTGTCACCTTTACACACGTGCAGGAGGAATAGAACTACTTTAATAACTTTGCTAGAGTAGCACATAGATAGTAGTGATACAAAACTCATATGAATCTCAATCATGTAAAGCAGCTCATGAGATCATTGTATTGAGGTACATAGGAGAGAGATTAACCACATAGCTACCGGTACAGCCCCGAGCCTCGATGGAGAACTACTCCCTCCTCATGGGAGCAGCAGCGGAGATGAAGATGGCGGTGGAGATGGCAGCGGTGTCGATGGAGAAGCCTTCCGGGGGCACTTCCCCGCTCCGGCAGCGTGCCGGAACAGAGACTCCTGTCCCCCAGATCTTGGCCTCGCGATGGCGGCGGCTCTGGAAGGTTTCTGTGGTTTTCGTCGAACGCATCAGGGTTTTCGATCCAGGGGCTTTATATAGGCGAAGAGGCGGCGCAGGAGGGTCGAAGGGCTGGCCAAACCATAGGGGGGCGCGGGCCCCCCTAGGCCGCGCCAGGGTATGGTGTGGTGGGCCTGTGCCCCCCCTCTGGTCCCTCTCGTATGTTCTGGATGCTTCTGGGGATTCTAAGATCTTTGGCGTTGATTTTGTCCGATTCCGAGAATATTTCGTTACTAGGATTTCTGAAACCAAAAACAGCAGAAAACAGGAACTGGCACTTCGGCATCTTGTTAATAGGTTAGTTCCAGAAAATGCACGAATATGACATAAAGTGTGCATAAAACATGTAGATAACATCAATAATGTGGCATGGAACATAAGAAATTATCGATACGTCGGAGACGTATCAGCATCCCCAAGCTTAGTTCTGCTCGTCCCGAGCAGGTAAAACGATAACACAGATAATTTCTGGAGTGACATGCCATCATAATCTTGATCATACTATTTGTAATGCATATGTAGTGAATGCAGTAATCCAAGACAATGGTAATGACATGAGTAAACAAATGAATCATAAAGCAAAGACTTTTCATGAATAGTACTTCAAGACAAGCATCAATAAGTCTTGCATAAGAGTTAACTCATAAAGCAATAATTCAAAGTAAAGGTATTGAAGCAACACAAAAGAAGATTATGTTTCAGCGGTTGCTTTCAACTTATAACATGTATATCTCATGGATATTGTCAACATAGAGTAATATAACAAGTGCAATATGCAAATATGTAGGAATCAATGCACAGTTCACACAAGTGTTTGCTTCTTGAGGTGGAGAGAAATAGGTGAACTGACTCAACAATAAAGTAAAAGAATGGTCCTCATAGAGGAAAAGCATCGATTGCTATATTTGTGCTAGAGCTTTGATTTTGAAAACATGAAACAATTTTGTCAACGGTAGTAATAAAGCATATGTATCATGTAAATGATATCTTTCAAGTTGCAAGCCTCATGCATAGTGTACTAATAGTGCCCGCACCTTGTCCTAATTAGCTTGGACTACCGGATCATCACAATGCACATGTTTTAACCAAGTGTCACAATGGGGTACCTCTATGCCGCCTGTACAAAGGTCTAAGGAGAAAGCTCGCATTGGATTTCTCGCTATTGATTATTCTTCAACTTAGACATCCATACCGGGACAACATAGACAACAGATAATGGACTCCTCATTTATGCATAAGCATGTAACAACAATTAATAATTTTCTCATTTGAGATTGAGGATATATGTCCAAAACTGAAACTTCCACCATGGTTCATGGCTTTAGTTAGCGGCCCAATGCTCTTCTCTAACAATATGCATGCTTAACCATAAGGTGGTAGATCTCTCTTACTTCAGACAAGACGAACATGCATAGCAACTCACATGAAATTCAACAATGAATAGATGATGGCGTCCCCAGTGAACATGGTTATCGCACAACAAGCAACTTAATAAGAGATAAAGTGCATAAGTACATATTCAATACCACAATAGTTTTTAAGCTATTTGTCCCATGAGCTATATATTGCAAAGGTGAATGATGGAATTTTAAAGGTAGCACTCAAGCAATTTACTTTGGAATGGCGGAAAATACCATGTAGTAGGTAGGTATGGTGGACACAAATGGCATAGTGGTTGGCTCAAGTATTTTGGATGCATGAGAAGTATTCCCTCTCGATACAAGGTTTAGGCTAGCAAGGTTTATTTGAAACAAACACAAGGATGAACCGGTGCAGCAAAACTCACATAAAAGACATATTGAAAACATTATAAGACTCTACACCATCTTCCTTGTTGTTCAAACTCAATACTAGAAATTATCTAGACCTTAGAGAAACCAAATATGCAAACCAAATTATAGCATGCTCTATGTATTTCTTCATTAATGGGTGCAAAGCATATGATGCAAGAGCTTAATCATGAGCACAACAATTGCCAAGTATCACATTACCCAAGACATTATAGCAAATTACTACATGTATCATTTTCCAATTCCAACCATATAACAATTTAACGAAGAAGAAACTTCGCCATGAATACTATGAGTAAAGCCTAAGGACATACTTGTCCATATGCTACAGTGGAGCGTGTCTCTCTCCCACACAAGCATGATGTAATCCAATTTATTCAAACACAAACAAAAACAAAAGCACACAGACGCTCCAAGTAAAGTACATAAGATGTGACCGAATAAAAATATAGTTTCAAGGGAGGAACCTGATAAATTTGTCGATGAAGAAGGGGATGCCTTGGGCATCCCCAAGCTTAGATGCTTGAGTCTTCTTGAAATATGCAGGGGTGAACCACCGGGGCATCCCCAAGCTTAGAGCTTTCACTCTCCTTGATCATAGTATATCATCCTCCTCTCTTGACCCTTGAAAACTTCCTCCACACCAAACTCGAAACAACTCATTAGAGGGTTAGTGCACAATAAAAATTAACATATTCAGAGGTGACACAATCATTCTTAACACTTCTGGACATTGCATAAAGCTACTGGACATTAATGGATCAAAGAAATTCATCCAACATAGCAAAAGAGGCAATGCGAAATAAAAGGCAGAATCTGTCAAAACAGAACAGTTCGTATTGACGAATTTTAAAATGGCACCAGACTTGCTCAAATGAAAGTGCCCAAATTAAATGAAAGTTGCGTACATATCTGAGGATCACTCACGTAAATTGGCATAATTTTCTGAGTTACCTATAGGGGGATTTTGCCCAGATTCGTGACAGCAAAGAAATCTGATTCTGCGCAGTAATCCAAATCTAGTACTTACTTTTCTATCAACGGCTTAACTTGGCACAACAAAACACAAAACTAAGATAAGGAGAGGTTGCTACAGTAGTAAACAACTTCCAAGACACAAAATAAAAACAAATTACTGTAGCAAAATAACACATGGGTTATCTCCCAAGAAGTTGCTTTCTTTATAGCCATTAAGATGGGCTCAGCAGTTTTAATGATGCACTCGCAAGAAATAGTATTTGAAGCAAAAGAGAGCATCAAGAGGCAAATTCAAAACACATTTAAGTCTAACATGCTTCCTATGAAAAGGAATCTTGTAAATAAACAAGTTCAAGAAGCATAATGCAACAAGCATAGAAAGATAAAACAAGTATAGCTTCAAAAATTTCAGCACATAGAGAGGTATTTTAGTAACATGAAAATTTCTACAACCATATTTTCCTCTCTCATAATAACTTTCAGTAGCAACATGAGCAAACTCAACAATATAACTATCACATAAAGCATTCTTATCATGAGTCTCATGCATAAAATTATTACTCTCCACATAAGCATAATCAATTTTATTAGTTGTAGTGGGAGCAAATTCAACAAAGTAGCTATCATTATTATTATTCTCATCATCAAATATAGGAGGCATAGTATAATCGCAATAACATTCACTCTCCATAGTTGGTGGCACCAAAAGACCACTATCATTATAATCATCATAAATAGGAGGCAAAGTATCATCAAAGAAAATTTTCTCCTCAATGCTTGGGGGACTAAAAATATCATGCTCATCAAAGCCAGCTTCCCCAAGCTTAGAATTTTCCATATCATTAGCAACAATGGTGTTCAAAGTGTTCATACTAATATCATTGCTACTAGCATGCAAAAAAGGTTCCATAGGTTTTTTAATTTTCGCATTAAACCATTCATGTCTTGACTCAGGAAATAGTACAAAGAGCTCACAGATGTTTTCCATTATGCCTTACTAGTGTAAAACAAGAAACAAAAAGTTGCAATTGCAGGATCTAAAGGAAATAGCTTCGAGTACTTACAACGGCGAAAATAGCTTAGTAGCCAAGGTCCGGAGTGTGAGTACCTTTTACCTTTCCTCCCCGGCAACGGCGCCAGAAAATACTTGATGCTGTCCAGGACTGGCGCGGGGTTGACGAGGGAGGAAATCCCTGTGGTGTAGCTTTCTGGTCCCCGGCAACGGCGCCAGAAAAGTGCTTGATGTCTACGTTCCCCCTCCTTTCCTGTAGACAGTGTTGGGCCTCCAAGAGCAGAGGTTTGTAGAACAGCAGCAAGTTTTCCCTTAAGTGGATCACCCAAGGTTTATCGAACTCAGGGAGGAAGAGGTCAAAGATATCCCTCTCATGCAACCCTGCAACCACAAAGCAAGAAGTCTCTTGTGTCCCCAACACACCTAATAGGTGCACTAGTTCGGCAAAGAGATAGTGAAATACAGGTGGTATGAATAAGTATGAGTAGTAGCAACGGTGCCGGAAAATAGCTTGCTGGCGTATAGTTGATGGTGGTAGTATTGCAGCAGTAGTAACGCAGTAAAACAGTAAACAAGCAGCGATAGCAGTATTTAGGAACAAGGCCTAGGGATTACACTTTCACTAGTGGACACTCTCAACATTGATCACATAACAGAATAGATAAATGCATACTCTACACTTTTGTTGGATGATGAACACATTGCGTAGGATTACACGAACCCTCAATGCCGGAGTTAACAAGCTCCACAATAATGCTCATGTTTAAGTAACCTTATAGTGTAAGATAGATCAAAGGACTAAACCAAGTACTAACATAGCATGCACACTGTCACCTTCATGCATATGTAGGAGGAATAGATCACATCAATATTATCATAGCAATAGTTAACTTCGCAATCTACAAGAGATCATGATCATAGCATAAACCAAGTACTAACACGGTGCACACACTGTCACCTTTACACACGTGCAGGAGGAATAGAACTACTTTAATAACTTTGCTAGAGTAGCACATAGATAGTAGTGATACAAAACTCATATGAATCTCAATCATGTAAAGCAGCTCATGAGATCATTGTATTGAGGTACATAGGAGAGAGATTAACCACATAGCTACCGGTACAGCCCCAAGCCTCGATGGAGAACTACTCCCTCCTCATGGGAGCAGCAGCGGAGATGAAGATGGCGGTGGAGATGGCAGCGGTGTCGATGGAGAAGCCTTCCGGGGGCACTTCCCCGCTCCGGCAGCGTGCCGGAACAGAGACTCCTGTCCCCCAGATCTTGGCCTCGCGATGGCGGCGGCTCTGGAAGGTTTCTGTGGTTTTCGTCGAACGCATCAGGGTTTTCGATCCAGGGGCTTTATATAGGCGAAGAGGCGGCGCAGGAGGGTCGAAGGGCTGGCCAAACCATAGGGGGGCGCGGGCCCCCCCTAGGCCGCGCCAGGGTATGGTGTGGTGGGCCTGTGCCCCCCCTCTGGTCCCTCTCGTATGTTCTGGATGCTTCCGGGGATTCTAAGATCTTTGGCGTTGATTTCGTCCGATTCCGAGAATATTTCGTTACTAGGATTTCTGAAACCAAAAACAGCAGAAAACAGGAACTGGCACTTCGGCATCTTGTTAATAGGTTAGTTCCAGAAAATGCACGAATATGACATAAAGTGTGCATAAAACATGTAGATAACATCAATAATGTGGCATGGAACATAAGAAATTATCGATACGTCGGAGACGTATCAGCACCCATGACTCATTATGCGCGGTGGCGTTCGTGGACTTTGATTTGTTGGCTTCGGGTAGAAACATGGTGGTGAAATACCGGTCTTCTTTTCTGACGCTCTTAGCCCATCTGATACGGAACATCGGCACTTTCTCCCCAGCGTAGCTAAGCTCCCAGATTTCCTCGATTTTTCCGTAGTATCTAGTCTTTACGTCACCCGTCCAGGAATCCATCGTTACCCCTGAGTTCTGGTAAACACTGTTCTTGTCTTTTTCTTCCGTGTAGAATGTGTACCCGTTGATATCGTACGATTGGTAAGTCATGATGTTGGGCGCGGGGCCATGTGACAAGGCCAATACTAGTTTATCCTTGTCAGAATCCATTGGTGGGGGATTAGCATCAATGTGGTCTTTGAACCAGCGCGCGAAAGAGGAGTTGTGCTCTCTGTATATTTCTGCTTCCGTCATCATCGGCTTGCCACTGTTCTCTATCATGGTTTTGTGCTCTTTCAACCAAGGATCGATCAAGTCAATGTGTTGTAGCGCTACTAAGTTGGCCCTGTCAAAGTCGGAACTCCGACCAGACATGTGCACGTGCAGTTCCTTCCTTCCATTTTTGTGGCCTACTCCCTCGAACCTGCAGAGGTGCTTGTTTTGAGGCAAACCAACAGGGTCCTCGATGTCTAGATAATTCGTGCAGAAAGAGATGCACTCTTCGGTGAGCCAGCCCTGTACGATGCTTCCATCCGGATGTGACCTGTTATGAACGTATCCTTTAATGACCCCATTCATTCTTTCAAACGGCATCATGTTGTGTAAGAATGCCGGCCCTAGACTGACGATATCATCCACTATATGGACCAACAGATGGACCATCACGTCAAAGAATGCAGGCGGGAAGTACATCTCCATCTCACATAGGATCACCACGATCTCTTCCTGGAGCCTTGCGAGTTTCTTCATGCTTATCGACTTCCGAGTTATGACGTCGAAGAAGTTACAGAGCCCAGTCAGCGTTGCACGAACATGGTCATCCATTATACCTCGGATTGCAACCGGAAGAATCTGCGTCATCATCACGTGACAGTCATGAGACTTCATGCCGCTGAAGTTTCGTTTCTTGGGGTCCATGTATCTGCTTATTAGCCCGGAGTAACCGAAGGGCACTCTGACTCCTACAAGGCAATTGAAAAATTGATCGACCTCGGCCGGACTAAAAGTGAAGCAGGAGGAGGGACAGTAATAGTCTAGCTGCTTAATCCTTTTGCGCTTCTGACCGCCGTCCGCCTCCTCCTCCGACTGTCCCTCTTGGGCCGGCGGGATCTGAAGCTCTTCCCTGATGCCCAAAACTTTCAGGTCCTGTCTTGCTTTCGGCCCATCTTTGGTCTGGTCCGGCATGTTGAGAAGAGTGCCAAGCAAGCTCTCGCACACGTTCTTTGTAATATGCATGACATCAAGGCAGTGAGGTGTATCGAGAATTTTCCAGTACGGCAAGTCCCAAAACACGGACCTCCTTTTCCATACACCAATGAGCGGCGTCATTTCCTTTTTCTTCTTCTTCTCTCCAGGCTTTTGACGAATCTTTCCCGGCGCAGGGCACTCCTTCCAACCTTTCAGTAATGTATCGATCTCTTCGCCGCTCTTCTTACGTGGAGGTCCTCGGGGTTCATTTGTACCATCGAACAGATCTCCACGCTTTCTCCACGGGTCAGTTTTCTGTAGCCACCTTCGATGCCCCATGTAAACTGTTTTTGAAGAGCCGGGATCCTTACCAAGCTGCAAAAACATCGTCTCTTCCATGCACCTGACACATGCCTTGTGTCCATGGCACACCTGGCACGAAATGTAATCGTATCCGAGGTAGTCCTGCACCGTCGTGATCAACGCGGCTCTCAAAGGGAAATATTCTTCCGCGATGGCGTCCCATGTATCTACCCCTTCCTCCGCCCACAACGTTTCAAGCTCCTCCTTTAATAGTTCGAGATACATGTTGATATCGTTTCCTGGCTGTGTCGGCCCTTGAATTAGCATACTCATCTGTATGTACTTCCTCTTCATGCACAGCCAGGGCGGGAGGTTGTAGATCCATACAAACACGGGCCATGTGCTATGTGTGCTGCTCTGGTTTCCGAACGGATTGAATCCGTCCGTGCTCGCACCCAACCTGATGTTTCTGGGATCTGCCCCAAAACTTCCGAATTCATTGTCTAATGCTTTCCACTGGCTTGCATCCGAAGGGTGCGTCAGCACTGGGTGCTCAATCCGCTCTTTATCATTCAACACTGCCTCCTTTCTTTCTGCGTGCCAGCGCATGAGCTTTGCTTCCTTGCGGTCCGCGTAGAACCGTTGAAGCCGGGGGGCGAGCGGGAAGTACCACACAACTTTCCGAGGAGCTTTCTTCTTCCCTTTCTTGTACCGTTCAGCTTCACACACAGGACATTTGGTCTTGTCCATGTGCTCCTTGCGATACATGATACAGTCGTTGATGCAGGCGTGATACTTTTCGTGGGGTAAGTCGAGAGGGCACGTGATTCTCTTGGCCTCGGCTAGACTACCAGGACACGTGTTCCCGGCAGGAAGGAGATCTTTCACGTATTCCAGGATGTCGTCGACGCTTGTGTCCATCCATCCGTGTTTCGCCTTCATCTGCAGCACATCGAGAGCTACTCTCAAGCGAGACTCCCCCAACCCGCGACCTGAGTCGTACAACGGAGTATTCGAGTCTATCTCGAGTTGCTCAAGCTTTGATTTCCGCTTGGCGCCTTTCGTCTTTTCGAGAAGCAGATCTTGAAGATGAGGGTCCCACACGACTGAAGCTAGCGGCACCTCTTCGTCGTCGTCAAGGTTATTGTCGTCGTCAAGGTTATTGTCGTCGTCAAGGTTATCGTCCTGTGCGACAAACTCTTCATCGTCATCAATATCATGATGCCCTCCTTCTTGCCGGCCATTTTTACCACCTGCCGCCGTCGCCCCATTGACCTCCGCGCCATCATCACTCATCCATTGAGTGTGTCCATGCATGAAACCATTAGTGAGCAGGTGCCCCTGCAATACGGGTCAAACCATTTCCCTCGTTTGCATCTCCGGCACGGACACAATACCTCCGTGCGGTTATTTTCATACATGTCGATGATCGCGTGTTTCAGATATCTCATCACGATGCTTTCACTCATCTCGATAACCATTATCGCCTGCATGGTAAGATTACATAATTCGTTAGAACCATGCATCCGTCGGTAGTTTTCACGGAAAATTTTGGCATGACCTTCCTACACGGTAGGACATAGGAGCGCCAGAAATGTGCCGAAACGGAAACTTGAAGAATCAACATTTCGGCGCAACGTTGGCAACTCATTTTCAACGCCAACACACACACAAGCACAAGCACAACATATATATATATGCCACACACGAGAGCTTTTCTTCAAATGTCCAACCTACATCGATTTCATTCCTTAATTTGTTCATTAATCACCTATTTGTTTGATATATTCGTCGATAAGATCGAGACGACGCGCCGCGACAATGGCGTATGGAAGCCGACTTTCTAGATCTAGATCTAGATTGAGCGGTCAATGCGGGATAGTAGATCTAGATCTACATAGGGGGATGTGGGAGATGCATGTAGGAAGGGAAGATTTTCTCAAAAAATATGATTTTGTTTGGTCAAATTGGTGAAATTGGGGATAGAAATGGGCAAAAATGAGCTGGGTTGGGAGAAGGCTCGGGTTTGTGTGGAGGAGTGGAGTGGTAGTAGTGGGGGGAGTGGTTGTTGAGCAGAAATAACTGCCCAGGTTACTGCCGGCGCACCCCTGGGCTGGTGCGCCGGCAGCACATAGCCCTTTCGGCTATATCACCCCCGGGCCAGGCCCAAGAATCATTTCCGGTGCACCGGCCCAGGGGTGCGCCGGCAATAGCAAATTTTCCACCGGCCCACCACTGGGCCGGTGTGCCGGCAATGATTCTTGGGCCTGGCCCGAATCGACTGCGGCCATGCTAGGATGTTTCCCCGGCGCGTCTTTCCCGGAGGTGCGCCGGCAGTAGTCCTTCATCGCCGGCGCGGCTGCAAAGTGGTGCGCCGGCAACCCTTTCCACCAGCGCATGTCCAAGGTGGTGCGCCGGCACCACTTGCCTCCACCTATAGGCTTTTCCCTAGTAGTGAGGGGGTTCGGATGATAACCTGAAGGTGGACTTTTTAGGCATAGATGCAGTTGGATGGCGGTCTATGTACTTTGTCGTAATGCCCAATTAAATCTCACTATACTCATCATGATATGTATGTGCATGGTCATGCCCTCTTTATTTGTCAATTGCCCAACTGTAATTTGTTCACCCAACATGCTGTTTATCTTATGGGAGAGACACCTCTAGTGAACTGTGGACCCCGGTCCAATTCTCTTTACTGAAATACAATCTACTGCAATACTGTTCTACTGTTTTCTGCAAACAATCATCTTCCACACAATACGGTTAATCCTTTGTTACAGCAAGCCGGTGAGATTGACAACCTCACTGTTTCGTTGGGGCAAAGTACTTTGTTTGTGTTGTGCAGGTTCCACGTTGGCGCCGGAATCTCTGGTGTTGCGCCGCACTACATCCCGCCGCCATCAACCTTCAACGTGCTTCTTGGCTCCTACTGGTTCGATAAACCTTGGTTTCATACTGAGGGAAACTTGCCGCTGTACGCATCACACCTTCCTCTTGGGGTTCCCAACGGACGCGTGTTGTACGCGTATCACTCTCCCGCAGGAACGCCAAAGGAACACTTCATCGGGTTTAGCTTGAGGCGAAACTTGTCGAGGTTGTCGAAGGTTTCCTTGAGATCATCGATTAAAGATAGCCCCTGCTTTGTTGTAATCACGACATCATCGATATATACTTGAACGTTCCTGCCGATCTGCACGGCAAGACACTTTTGCATCATCCTTTGATAAGTAGCTCCCGCATTTTTCAACCCGAAAGGCATCGTTTTATAGCAGAACACACCGTAAGGTGTTATGAAAGTTGTTTTGACCTCATCCTCTTCTTTTAAGCGGATCTGGTTGTAACCAGAATACGCGTCCAGGAAGGAAAGACGTTCGCATCCCGCTGTGGAGTCGATAATTTGATCGATCCTTGGGAGGGGAAAGTGATCCTTTGGACAATGTTTATTGAGACACGTGAAGTCGACGCACATGCGAAGGACGTCAGTGTTTTTCTTCAGGACCAGGACTGGGTTAGCAACCCATGTGGCTTCTGTATGCAGCTCCTTGATGAAGTTTGTCTCTCGAAGTCGATTAATTTCCGACAGCATAGCTTTGCGGTTTGGTTCTGAAAAACGCCGCAAAGGTTGTTTAATTGGTCTAGCCATTGGATCCACATTAAGAGGGTGCTCGGCAAGTTCCCTGGGTACTCCTGGCATGTCAGCTGGACACCATGCGAAGATTTCCCAGCGCTCACGGAGGAACTCGATGAGCGCGCTTTCCTATGCGCTATCCATATTTGTTGCGATAGCTGTCATCTTCTTGGGATCTGTCGGGTGAATCTGTACTTCCTTCGAGTTCTTGGTGGTGTCAAAGGTTGGTTCCTTCAGCGGCCTCCCTCCATCAGGCAACACATCATAATCAGTTGTTAGCCTTGACGCCATATATTCTGCTTGCATCCCGAAAGTTTCTGACAGCCGATGGAAATCCTTGTCGCACTTATCTGCCAGTGCGAAACTGCCTTTTACTGTGATTGGACCGTTGGGTCCAGGGAGCCTCCACAATAAGTATGTGTAATGTGGTACCGCCATAAATCTGGCATAAGCTGGTCATCCTAGCAGAGCACGATACTGTGACGGGAAGTCCACAACTTCGAATTCTAGTTTCTCTCTTCTGTAATTTTCTCGGGTTCCGAACTGGACGTCGAGATTGATCTTTCCCAATGGATAACTTGGCTTCTCCGGGGTGATACCATGGAAACGCATATCAGTTGGTTTTAGATTCGCCAAAGATATGTTCATCTTCCTCAATGTATCTGCATACATGAGGTTTAAGCTGCTGCCTCCATCTATGAACACCCGTGAAACGTCGAATCCTGCAATCACCGCCGGTAGGATCAAAGCTGATTGCCCTGGTCGTGGAACTTGCTGCGGGTGGTCTGCTATGGTGAAGCCGATGTCTTGCCCCGACCAATTCAGGTACTCAATCGTTGGTGGAGGCATCTTCTCCACCATATAAACTTGTCGCAAAATCACTTTTTGAGTTCTATTGGAGGGTCTGCCCTTCTGAATCATCGAGACTGTCCCATTGGTGTCGATATAAGGACCGTTTGTTGCAGCTGCCGCCAATTGCAACGGGTGTCGATTTTCGCCTGTAATTGCGGGTGGAGGTGGAAGGTGAATCTCACTCCTTGGCCCCTGGGGGTTTCTGTTTGCTGCCTGTGCATTGGCATGTCCCGCATATCTATGCAATGCGAGGTAAGTTCGGCAGTCCTTTTGAAGATGACCCGACTGTCTTTTCCCAGTATTATCGAGAAAGAAATGCATCTGGCAGGGTCCATTCAAAAGGTCCTCGGGTGATACATACGGTCTTTGGAACCTTGGTCCACTATTTTGTCTGTTAGAGTGGGGAGCATCCCTGTAGTCGCTGCGCTGTTCATTACTCTTTTGATAGTCATCTCGATGATTTTCTCCATTATTTCCTCGGAAGCCAGCCGATATTTGGCCAGGACCATCATAATCTGAGAACTGTTGAGAAAAACGTCGTCTATTTTGATTATTTCGGTTGCGGTCGTCCTCAGGCGACCTATGCAGTTTATTTTGAACAACATCTTCTCCATCTGCCCAGTGATTCGCTATTTCCATGAGTGCTGCTATTGTTTTTGGATTGGTCCTTCCCAAATCCTCGATTAGGTCCTTCCGTCTGATACCAGCAACAAACGCATCTATTGCTCTTTCGTCAGATATGTTCTCTGCCGAATTTTTGATGATGTTCAATCTCTGGATGTACGTCCTCATTGGCTCATCGTACTTTTGTCTGCAGGCTCTCAACTGCTCTATCGACGCGGGTTTCTTGCATGTGGACAGGAAGTTCTTCACAAACATGTCCTTGAAAGTTTCCCAGCTGTCGATGGATCTAGGTGGTAACTTTTTTATCCATGACCTCGCTGCTCCACTTAGGTGTACCTGAATACTCTGCATGGCAGTTGCTTTGGTTCCACCCGTCAATTTTACTGTCTCCAAGTAGTCGACTGACCAGTCCTCAGGATCTTGCAGACCATCGAACTTCTTGTAGTTGTCGGGTTATTTAAACCCAGATGGGACCCGAGTTTTACGAACTCATCGAGTGAAGCAAGGGAGCCCGCACATATCTTCCTCATCTACTTCTGGTGAGTGCCGACGTTCTCTCCTTTCTTGCCGCACTCTATCGATCCGCGCCTGTGTCGCTGTATTTCTTGCATCACCCGTTCTTGGAGGATCTTGCACTACTACCGTAGGTCGTGGACTATTTTGCCTTGGAGCACCTTCGGGAGGTGTGTTTGTACCCGCAAACGCTGTTCCCATGACTCCAACTCCTGCCATGGCCATTGTACAACGCTTCTCTTGGATCTCCGGGAGGTGGCCTGGATGCCAGTATGTAAGCCTGAGTCGCCATGTATCCAGCTTCCGGTGTTTTGGGAATAATGTTTCCTCTTGTTTCTATCGACATAAAAGACATGTCGAGGTTTTGGACCAGATGCTCCCTCTCGTTCTCGGGTATATGCTGCAGCCGAGATCTTCCTCTATTACGGGCTGCTCTGTGACTATCTCCCGACGTTCCTGATTGTCGACTCAGCTCAGCTCTTTGCCTACTCGACGCGGAAGCTGCAACTTTTCTTTGCTCAAGTATCACCCTTTGTTTCTCCAGTTCTCGACTAGCACGCGCGAGCCTATATTGGTACGCTTGCAACTCCTCCACCGTAGCGGCAGTGGTCAACGGATTTGTACCGTTCAAGGCTGTTGTCGCTCTATCCCAAGCTGCTTGCGGTAGTTGCAACTTCTGGCTTGGTGTAGTCCTGACATATTTGGTGCCTAAACCTTGCGTAAGATCAGCGGGATCGACGTATGGATTTCCCAAATCATCGAAAGCCTCTGATGTTTCGTTCTCCGGATGACTGGACTCGCCAATCACGTATACTTGATGGTATGTTGGCCCTGAGTGGTCATCTTCTGGGTTGGTGACACCGTCGTAACGATCGGCGAAGACCTCCCGAATAAGGGTAGATTTGTCGATGAAGCTGAAGCTGTCGATGCTTTCCGAGTCGCTGTCCCGATCGGAGTCCGTGAACGACCCGAAAGACATCCCGCCGAACAGATTGGCGAGATCTCCGCCAATGGCGGGCGTGACGCTGCTTGTCGACGAGGTTTTTCCGCTTGATTTTGTTGATGATGATGATCCCGAGAAATTAGAACCAACCGCTAACGGTCCCGAACGGATCGGTGCCGCTAAACGACGTGATCCTTCTCTCCCGACGCAAAAGTAGAAGCTCCCAAACTTCATCTCCATTGGCTCTTCCACATAGGCATATGCATCCAAACGGGCGGGAGGGTGAGGAACAAAATCAACGAGACCAGTTTTGATCTGTTTACCTCCGTCCGTCGCATTGCTTGCCACCGAAGATGTCGACGATGTTGAACGTGCCATAGAGATCAGCTCCTTGTCGCCTCTAATCCCCACAGACGGCGCCAATTGACAAGGTATTAACTTGTCAAAGCCTACAAGTTGTAGACTAGGGTTTTCGTGGAAGTAGAGGACAAGTAGATCTCGAGGGTTTCAGCCGAAAAAGTACTCGACTGCTAGAAAACTAGGGTTATGTTGACAATGGAATCGATCCTCTCTTCGTCCCTCGACTCCCCCTTATATAGGAGGTGGAGCCGAGGGTTTCGTGATGTACAAGTTTACAAAGATCGGGAGACTCTCTGAGTTCGTCCCGTAATAGTTACAAGTTCTTATTCCTAATACAATTCTATCTTTCCAAATATGTTGAGACTTAATTGTGCTTCCGGGCTTCATATTCTTCGAGTCATGGGCCTTCAGTAAATACTGGGTACCTTCTTCGGCAGGCCCATTGGGGATGCCTATGTCAACGGGGCCAGAAAAAGGGTTGATACCTTCGATCCGGATTATCGGATTGTAGTACCCTTCTTTTTCCCTAAGAGACCCTAAGTTTATTGAATCCACGGGAAGAATGCTCATGGTGTAAGATCACTGCAAACGAGACTTCGAGACTTCATTTAGTCGTTGTTTCATTGGACCAATGTTTTCTTTTGTTTTTGGTTTTACCAATGGATGGAGATAGGCTAGGACCGAAGTTTCACCTACAGATGTGCAAAGATGGTCATGGGATTATAAAAAAAATAAGCACACATGTGATGCATGTAATAGTTAGATACACAATGTAATGGGGTGATACGTCCAAAGGACACCATGGCTTGCGTACAACACGCACCATGGATCTATAATCCTACCCTTGCCCCGAGCATCACTGAGCGACAAACATATTTAAGTGAACGGAAGATAGCCTTATGATCAGTGACATCATCATGATTCCCTAGATAGCAACTACACATTCGACAAAATTCCTCCCAGCCGTGAGGAATTTTCCTCCTCGCTCCAAAAATCGAACGGATGATTCCTCCAGCGTAGTCCATGCGTACGGATGTATGATCCACGAGGGCTTCGCCGTCCAGGGCTTAGCTCTCATGGTGAGAGGGGTGCAGCTTCACAGCATGCGTATGTGGAGAGCGAGAGATAGATAGCCAACGAAAGGGCTCTAAGAGAAAACTCAGGATGTCTAATCCTTTTTTGTGTGTTGGAGGAGGGGGGCACCAACTTGGAGGAGGGGGCTGCCCTTGGCCGCCCCCCCTTTCCTTGGCCCCACCCCCAAGGGGAAACCCTAGGGCAGCGCCACATGTTGGGTCGGCCCACCCCACCAAACCCTAGGACCCCCTTCCGAAAGGGGGGCCAAGGGGAGGGGGATGGCACCATGGGCCTTGGGGGGCTGGCTGACCACCCTCATGGGCCAGCCTAGGCCTGCCACTTGAGGGCCTGGGCAAGCCCAGCCGGCCACCTCTCCCCTCTCTCATTCCGGAACTCTTCCCTCTCTTATTCTGATGACCTAAGGACAATCCAGACTTCATCGGAATTAGGTTTTCCCAATACAAAATATCATCGGAATGGTTTCAACAATAATTCCATATATATAGTAACCCCGAAACACTTTTAATGCTACCAACCACTTTCGACAACCTCGAAGTGATTCTGATAGTTTCTCTCTTAATCATAAAATGTTCGGAACACTTCCGGAATCTGTCGGAACTATTTCGAACAACTTCTCTCAATACAGATCATACAACCTTAAGCGTGTGACCCGATAGGTTCGGTAATACGCAGTCTTGATACCGAACACCTTCGGATCAATAACCAACATTCGGATTTGGACATCCACAATGGCTCCCTTGCATACTCAAAGAAACGACAAAATGAACCTTCCGTGTTAATGCATATGTCAATCCCTTGCTTCGCGATATGTCGATAACCCGAGGTGAGACTTTAATTATTCCCGTGAATCAACTCTTTGATCACAATACTTGTTAACCTCGATCCGGTATCAATTACTCTTTTCTCGTTTGGTGTATATTGACGATGTCCTCTGATCACTATCACATGGTGTCTGCTGATGACGCGTAAAGCACACGCTCGTTGGGAACCCCAAGTGGAAGGTGTGATGCGTACAGCAGCAAGTTTCCCTCAGTAAGAAACCAAGGTTTATCGAACCAGTAGGAGTCAAGAAGCACGTTGAAGGTTGATGGCGGCGGGATGTAGTGCGGCGCAACACCAGGGATTCCGGCGCCAACGTGGAACCTGCACAAAAAACCAAAGTACTTTGCCCCAACGAAACAGTGAGGTTGTCAATCTCACCGGCTTGCTGTAACAAAGGATTAACCGTATTGTGTGGAAGATGATTGTTTGCAGAAAACAGTAGAACAAGTATTGCAGTAAATTGTATTTCAGTAAAGAGAATTGGACCGGGGTCCACAGTTCACTAGAGGTGTCTCTCCCATAAGACAAACAGCATGTTGGGTGAACAAATTACAGTTGGGCAATTGACAAATAAAGAGAGCATGACCATGCACATACATATCATGATGAGTATAGTGAGATTTAATTGGGCATTACGACAAAGTACATAGACCGCCATCCAACTGCATCTATGCCTAAAAAGTCCACCTTCAGGTTATCATCCGAACCCCTTCCAGTATTAAGTTGCAAAGCAACAGACAATTGCATTAAGTATGGTGCGTAATGTAATCAACAACTACATCCTTAGACATAGCATCAATGTTTTATCCCTAGTGGCAATAGCACAACACAACCTTAGAACTTTCTGTCACTGTCCCAGGTGTCAATGCAGGCATGAACCCACTATCGAGCATAAGTACTCCCTCTTGGAGTTACAAGCATCTACTTGGCCAGAGCATCTACTAGTAACGGAAAGCATGCAAGATCATAAACAACACATAGATATAACTTTGATAATCAACATAACAAGTATTCTCTATTCATCGGATCCCAACAAACGCAACATATAGAATTACAGATAGATGATCTTGATCATGATAGGCAGCTCACAAGATCCGACAATGATAGCACAATGGGGAGAAGACAACCATCTAGCTACTGCTATGGACCCATAGTCCAGGGGTAAACTACTCACACATCACACCGGAGGCGACCATGGCGGCGTAGAGTCCTCCGGGAGATGATTCCCCTCTCCGGCAGGGTGCCGGAGGGTTGGCGGCGTCTCTGGATGGTTTTCCGTATCGTGGCTCTCAGTACTGGGGGTTTCGTCACGGAGGCTTTAAGTAGGCGGAAGGGCAAGTCAGGAGGGGGCACAGGGGCCCCACACCATAGGCCGGCGCGGCCAGGGGGGGGGGGCCGCGCCGCCCTAGGGTTTGGGCACCCTGTGGCCCCACTTCGTTTCGTCTTCGGACTTCTGGAAGCTTCGTGGAAAAATAGGCCCACAGGCGTTGATTTCGTCCAATTCCGAGAATATTTCCTTACTAGGATTTCTGAAACCAAAAACAGCAGAAAACAAATGCGGCACTTCGGCATCTTGTTAATAGGTTAGTTCCAGAAAATGCACGAATATGACATAAAGTGTGCATAAAACATGTAGATAACATCAATAATGTGGCATGGAACATAAGAAATTATCGATACGTCGGAGACGTATCAGCATCCCCAAGCTTAGTTCTGCTCGTCCCGAGCAGGTAAAACGATAACACAGATAATTTCTGGAGTGACATGCCATCATAATCTTGATCATACTATTTGTAAAGCATATGTAGTGAATGCAGCGATCAAAACAATATATATGACATGAGTAAACAAGTGAATCATATAGCAAAGACTTTTCATGAATAGCACTTCAAGACAAGCATCAATAAGTCTTGCATAAGAGTTAACTCATAAAGCAATAATTCAAAGTAAAGGTATTGAAGCAACACAAAAGAAGATTAAGTTTCAGCGGTTGCTTTCAACTTATAACATGTATATCTCATGGATATTGTCAACATAGAGTAATATAATAAGTGCAATAAGCAAGTATGTAGGAATCAATGCACAGTTCACACAAGTGTTTGCTTCTTGAGGTGGAGAGAAATAGGTGAACTGACTCAACAATAAAAGTAAAAGAATGGTCCTCCATAGAGGAAAAGCATCGATTGCTATATTTGTGCTAGAGCTTTGATTTTGAAAACATGAAACAATTTTGTCAACGGTAGTAATAAAGCATATGCATCATGTAAATTATATCTTATAAGTTGCAAGCCTCATGCATAGTGTACTAATAGTGCCCGCACCTTGTTCTAATTAGCTTGGACTACCGGATCATCACAATGCACATATTTTTACCAAGTGTCACAAAGGGGTACCTCTATGCCGCCTGTACAAAGGTCTAAGGAGAAAGCTCGCATTGGATTTCTCGCTATTGATTATTCTTCAACTTAGACATCCATACCGGGACAACATAGACAACAGCTAATGGACTCCTCTTTTATGCATAAGCATGTAACAACAATTAATAATTTTCTCATTTGAGATTGAGGATATATGTCCAAAACTGAAACTTCCACCATGGATCATGGCTTTAGTTAGCGGCCCAATGTTCTTCTCTAACAATATGCATGCTCAACCATAAGGTGGTAGATCGCTCTTACTTCAGACAAGACGAACATGCATAGCAACTCACATGAAATTCAACAATGAATAGTTGATGACGTCCCCAGTGAACATGGTTATCGCACAACAAGCAACTTAATAAGAGATAAAGTGCATAATTACATATTCAATACCACAGTAGTTTTTAAGCTATTTGTCCCATGAGCTATATATTGCAAAGGTGAATGATGGAATTTTAAAGGTAGCACTCAAGAAATTTACTTTGGAATGGCGGAAAATACCATGTAGTAGGTAGGTATGGTGGACACAAATGGCATAGTGGTTGGCTCAAGTATTTTGGATGCATGAGAAGTATTCCCTCTCGATACAAGGTTTAGGCTAGCAAGGCTTATTTGAAACAAACACAAGGATGAACCGGTGCAGCAAAACTCACATAAAAGACATATTGTAAACATTATAAGACTCTACACCGTCTTCCTTGTTGTTCAAACTCAATACTAGAAATTATCTAGACCTTAGATAAACCAAATATGCAAACCAAATTTTAGCATGCTCTATGTATTTCTTCATTAATGGGTGCAAAGCATATGATGCAAGAGCTTAAACATGAGCACAACAATTGCCAAGTATCACATTACCCAAGACATTTATAGCAATTACTACATGTATCATTTTCCAATTCCAACCATATAACAATTTAACGAAGGAGAAACTTCGCCATGAATACTATGAGTAGAAACTAAGGACATACTTGTCCATATGCTACAGCGGAGCGTGTCTCTCTCCCATAAAGTGAATGCTAGGATCCATTTTATTCAAACAAAACAAAAAACAAAAACAAACCGACGCTCCAAGAAAAAGCACATAAGATGTGATGGAATAAAAATATAGTTTTAGGGGAGGAACCTGATAATGTTGTCGATGAAGAAGGGGATGCCTTGGGCATCCCCAAGCTTAGACGCTTGAGTCTTCTTGATATATGCAGGGGTGAACCACCGGGGCATCCCCAAGCTTAGAGCTTTCACTCTCCTTGATCATGTTGCATCATACTCCTCTCTTGATCCTTGAAAACTTCCTCCACACCAAACTCGAAACAACTCATTAGAGGGTTAGTGCACAATAAAAATTAACATATTCAGAGGTGACACAATCATTCTTAACACTTCTGGACATTGCATAATGCTACTGGACATTAGTGGATCAAAGAAATTCATCCAACATAGCAAAAGAGGCAATGCGAAATAAAAGGCAGAATCTGTCAAAACAGAACAGTTCGTAATGACGAATTTTAAAATGGCACCAGACTTGCTCAAATGAAAATGCTCAAATTGAATGAAAGTTGCGTACATATCTGAGGATCATGCACGTAAATTGGCTTAATTTTCTGAGTTACCTACAGGGAGGTGGACCCAGATTCGTGACAGCAAAGAAATCTGGAACTGCGCAGTAATCCAAATCTAGTACTTACTTTTCTATCAACGGCTTTACTTGGCACAACAAAACACAAAACTAAGATAAGGAGAGGTTGCTACAGTAGTAAACAACTTCCAAGACACAAAATAAAAACAAAATACTGTAGGTAAAAACATGGGTTGTCTCCCATAAGCGCTTTTCTTTAACGCCTTTCAGCTAGGCGCAGAAAGTGTATATCAAGTATTATCGAAGGGTGGTGCATTCTCAGCGGGGTGCGGAGTTTTCTCAACCAGGCATAGTATATTAGATACATAAGTTTTAGCATCTCCTTTTTCATTAGTCTTAGGCGTGCTACTCTCATCAAACAGGTTTTCAGGAACAAGCCAAGCATAGTTATTTTCTAGTGCATCATTCATAGCTAGGAGTTTACATGGTATTGGTGCTTTGATCTCCCCACCATCATCAATATTATTAGTGTATCTTATTCTATCCATGTCCATCTTTTCAAGGAGACTAACAAAATTAGTATGAGAACCAAGCATATTAAATTTAGCAAAGACCTTTCTAGCTTCTCTTGCTAGACCACCATATTCTCTAAGAAGGGTTTCTAAAACAAAATCTTTCTTTTCCCCTTCTTCCATATCACCAAGTGTGAGAAACATGTGTTGGATTATAGGATTAAGATTAACAAATTTAGTTTCCAACAGGCGAACTAAATGCGCAGCAGCAATTTCATAAGTAGGCGCAAGGTCTACCAAGTGTCTATCTTCAAAATTTTCAATGGTACTAACATGATTGAAAAATTCTTCTATATTATTTCTCCCAACTATAGACCCACGTCCTACCGGTATGTCTTTTGTGGTAAAATTAAAAGGAAACATGATGAATCAAGTAAAGTAAATGCAAGTAACTAATTTTTTTTGTGTTTTTGATATAGCAAACAAGATAGCAAATAAAGTAAAACTAGCAACTAATTTTTTTTGTATTTTGATTTAGTGCAGCAAACAAAGTAGTAAATAAAACAAAGCAAGACAAAAACAAAGTAAAGAGATTGAGAAGTGGAGACTCCCCTTGCAGCGTGTCTTGATCTCCCTGGCAACGGCGCCAGAAATTTAGCTTGATGACGCGTAAAGCACACGCTCGTTGGGAACCGCAAGTGGAAGGTGTGATGCGTACAGCAGCAAGTTTCCCTCGGTAAGAAACCAAGGTTTATCGAACCAGTAGGAGTCAAGAAGCACGTTGAAGGTTGATGGCGGCGGGATGTAGTGCGGCGCAACACCAGGGATTCCGGCGCCAACGTGGAACCTGCACAACACAACCAAAGTACTTTGCACCAACGAAACAGTGAGGTTGTCAATCTCACCGGCTTGCTGTAACAAAGGATTAACCGTATTGTGTGGAAGATGATTGTTTGCAGAAAACAGTAGAACAAGTATTGCAGTAAATTGTATTTCAGTAAAGAGAATTGGACCGGGGTCCACAGTTCACTAGAGGTGTCTCTCCCATAAGACAAACAGCATGTTGGGTGAACAAATTACAGTTGGGCAATTGACAAATAAAGAGAGCATGACCATGCACATACATATCATGATGAGTATAGTGAGATTTAATTGGGCATTACGACAAAGTACATAGACCGCCATCCAACTGCATCTATGCCTAAAAAGTCCACCTTCAGGTTATCATCCGAACCCCTTCCAGTATTAAGTTGCAAAGCAATAGACAATTGCATTAAGTATGGTGCGTAATGTAATCAACAACTACATCCTTACACATAGCATCAATGTTTTATCCCTAGTGGCAACAGCACAACACAACCTTAGAACTTTCTGTCACTGTCCCAGGTGTCAATGCAGGCATGAACCCACTATCGAGCATAAGTACTCCCTCTTGGAGTTACAAGCATCTACTTGGCCAGAGCATCTACTAGTAACGGAAAGCATGCAAGATCATAAACAACACATAGATATAACTTTGATAATCAACATAACAAGTATTCTCTATTCATCGGATCCCAACAAACGCAACATATAGAATTACAGATAGATGATCTTGATCATGATAGGCAGCTCACAAGATCCGACAATGATAGCACAATGGGGAGAAGACAACCATCTAGGTACTGCTATGGACCCATAGTCCAGGGGTAAACTACTCACACATCACACCGGAGGCGACCATGGCGGCGTAGAGTCCTCCGGGAGATGATTCCCCTCTCCGGCAGGGTGCCGGAGGCGATCTCCTGGATCCCCCGAGATGGGATCGGCGTTGGCGGCGTCTCTGGAAGGTTTTCCGTATCGTGGCTCTCGGTACTGGGGGTTTCGTCACGGAGGCTTTAAGTAGGCGGAAGGGCAAGTCAGGAGGGGGCACAGGGGCCCCACACCATAGGCCGGCGCGGCCAGGGGGGGGGCCGCGCCGCCCTAGGGTTTGGGCACCCTGTGGCCCCACTTCGTTTCGTCTTCGGACTTCTGGAAGCTTCGTGGAAAAATAGGCCCCTGGGCGTTGATTTCGTCCAATTCCGAGAATATTTCCTTACTAGGATTTCTGAAACCAAAAACAGCAGAAAACAGCAACTGACACTTCGGCATCTTGTTAATAGGTTAGTTCCAGAAAATGCACGAATATGACATAAAGTGTGCATAAAACATGTAGATAACATCAATAATGTGGCATGGAACATAAGAAATTATCGATACGTCGGAGACGTATCATCTGCGCAGACATGTGACTTTGACATCCCAATACCGAGAAGGCCTAGTTCATATCTCTGCTTCATCAGGAGGAACAAATCAAATTCTTGAATCATTAGGTTCCCATACCTTTAGGAATACCTGAACCTCACATTTCCCATCACATGTGTTAAACCAGTGAGGGATGATAAGATCAAAGCATTCCCTCCAATATGAGGTTGCTATAATATTCTCATGGTCTAAGGATTTTCACATAAGATAACACTTAAAGATGATGCTACTAAGAATGACGAATATGCCTCGTAGCACATCAGTGACTTGGGTCTGTTCAGTGCTATTGTTTAGTCAAACAATCGAACCTCATTATTGTCAGCATCCTTGATACCATAACAATGATCATGGTCAGAAAAGCTTAACCATCTAAGAAAAAATGATCTACTCATATTTAGAGGCAAGACTAGGAACTTTACTTTCTTGTTTATCTATCTAGACGTGCTTGTGAGCTTTTCTTCGAATCTCATATTCGAGGAACACAACAGTTATATCATAAAGGACAAACTTAATAATAAACATGGAGTTATAGATAATAAATAACTCTTATTATTATTATTATTGCCTCTAGGGCATAACTCCTTCAGTCTCCCACTTGCACTAGAGTGAATAAATCTAGTTAAGCATGTTTATGAGTTCACCAATAAACCTTGGTGTCCTCCACGCTTCCCCTGTGATTCAGACATCGTCATCAGACCCGACGCTCGGATCCTTATGAGACTTGTCACATTTCGCATGTCCTTGTTCAGAATAAATTTCGGAACATTTTGAAATCGGTGTTTTAATTTGTTTATATACGAGTATCAATAAAATTATTCCACATGAGGGAATAATATTAAGCGAACCCAACCATGCTTGTCAAGACAAACAAATATTCAAACTCCTTTTATCCTTGTTATGTGAACACCAATAAAAGACACCTAATGGTATAGAGATTAGACTTGAGGCACCACTAGAACTTCTTCTAGCTACCCTTTTTGACTTTCAACATTTAAATAGAATTCAAGTTTCGCGTGCTGTGATCATTAATGTATCCAATTCAGTAAATTACTCACAATACCAGAAACTTCTTTAAACCATCAAGAATTTTAACTGCAATATCATAATTCAAGCCAGAATTATACATGGTGTTTTATTGGCTAAAACTCCATTGTGATATATCATATATATTCACCTGATGCTCATTAATTTCTAACAAATTAATTCTTGCATACTTTCTTTTTGACATTCTAAAATATGACCTTTCCAACAATTATGCTTTGAGCACACTTCTTGTTTAGGTCCTTTTCACAACTTTCCTTTTAACTCCAAAATATGTTAACCACATATAATGTTTCAGAGCTTTTAAACTCCCACTTACTTTCATATCCTTTTTGTGTAATTCAGATGAAATTAAACTCGTTAACATTTCACCAAGACACATACACCATTAATAATATATCTAAATCATGTATTTCTTATAAATCCGAATCCAAGACAAAAAAAAACTTTAACCTATATTAAATACAAGTCCCTGGTTGAAAATCCATGACGGAATACCCTTTTTTGTCCTTTATTCTTTGCAATATCTCCGTATGCAATTTATAAGCAATTTCCATAAGCTCCTATGCATTTAAGACACTCTTATTTCCATATTACCCCTTGTGAAACTTATTTTCAACAAGCGAGCTTATCACTTCATATTCTTAAATAAATCTATCATTTGATCGATTACCGTACTTTTGAATGGACTCTCCAAAACTTCATTTTGGTCAAACGATGAATTATTTCATGAATTTCATGATTCATATCATTAATAAGTTTGTTGGAATTATGCTGTACATCCGCAGAAGAATTTAATTCGTCCTGCTGAATTCAGCTTTGGTATTTGTAAAAAATACATATATACATTTCATGCAGCATTTGGTTTCACATTCGAAGATTTCATAAATCCTTATGTATACCAAAAGGGTCCTACAAAAATACCCTGATATACAATCTTGTTGACGTCAGAAACCCACCGGCGGGCAGCGATGGGCAACACCGTAGAGCCGGGAACAACCTAGGGCTGCGGCTGGCCGAGGTCCCTCCGAGCGACGGCCCGCAAAGCCTTCTGGTCACACGTCCGATGCTGATGCAAGGGCGTGCCACCTGACCTATACCTGGTCAGGAAGGTGATGGAGATGCCTCGCTTAGTTTCCTGCATGGCATACACGTAAACATTAAATACGAGCCTCGATCGGCTCTCAGGTTATCCTGTGAATCGGCTCAAGGAGCCGATCCACCCATGATTCGTACGAGGTGCACGAATATATGGTGGTCCTGCTTGATCAAGATAAAGCTAATGAGATCTACGACGATTTAGGGTTTTCACCGCATAATCGGATCATCCTACTCCAGGTTGGGCCTCGCGGCCACGCACGGTGATCGTAAGCCGATCCTAAACAAGGCCTAAAAACCAACACGAAGTTGATCCCCGGAACATCCTGTTTAGGACTAGCGAACGACACCCTACGTGCCGCTGGATCCTCCCCCCCTTTGTAAGGCCTAACTATTGCAGATATTAAACTAATCCTTGATGAACAAGGAGCAACCGTAACGGATCAGATCTACTAAATAATGATCAAGCGGGGTGCCGCCCCTACACCTAAGATAGGTGTAAGGGCGGCTAGATATGCTAGGGTTGCACTACGATAGCATGTTAAACGAAGAACAATGCTAACCCTAACACATCTATGATAACTACGTTGCTCGCCATCAAAAAGGCTTCAGTACGAGCAACGCATGAACAACGTGGAGCTTGTGCTGCCTAGATCGCAAGATGCGATCTAGGCAGCATGTTGCTTACCGGTAGAAACCCTCGAGGAAAAGGAGTTGGCGATGCGCCGAGATTGATTTGTTGGTTGAACGTTGGTTGTTTATTCCATAAACCCTAGATACATATTTATAGTCCAGGGGACTTTCTAACTTAGACGTGCACCTAAAACGTGCACGGATAAAATTCTAACTAACCGACACGTATCCTAATATGTTACAGATACAAAGGCAAACTAGCCCAAACTTAGCATAACAGGCCGATTCACGTAATTCTTCCATGTATATTCTTCAAATCCATCTTGATCGCGGCCCACCTCTGGCTCGGTCAAATTCTGGTGATAACACATGCCCCCCTGGTTTTGGAATTGGTAATTCCAAAATCACTCTGCTTTTCCTTCGTCGGGTCATGTCGTGGCAGAACCGTTGCAGTATCCGTCATCATGATGCCTTGCCTTCTCAACTTCTCCGCGTGACCTGGCAGTTTTTTTTTTTCTTAGGCACCACTTCCTCGGAAACTGCTGTGACATTGAATTTCCATTATATCCCCTTTTATTTAACCGCTCCGCACAGTTTATTTCCGCATCTTCTTCGCATTAGCACTCCAAAAGCCCTCCTGTGCCACCATGTCTTCTTCCTCCTCTGCTTCATCGGATCTTTCCACCCAGTCCTCTTCCTCTCGCGAGCCGACGCCGGAGCCGACCCCGGCGGAGGTCCACGCAGCCAACACCCGCCGCGCCATTGAGGCCGGGGAGGAGTCTAGCCATGACTTCTCCATCTGGTCGGAGGACGACCAGTCCCTGACTGACGGGGAGAGCGACCTCTGCTTCCTCGCCGACGGGGAAACAGAGGAGGAGAGCGACGACGATCGCTTCACCTGTGACTTCTCCTCCCCCGAGGAGGAGGAGGAGGAAGAAGAGGAGGAGGAGGAGGACGACACCTCCTCCAACGAGCCGCCGGCCAAGCGGTTCTGCCCCTGGCCGGGCAATCTCAGCGACTTCGACAGTGACGACGACGACGCTGACGAAGAAGACGAGGACAATGAGGGCCCAGTCGGCGGCCATTGGAGCGACGACGAGCCCGCCGGGAGCAGCGCCGACGGCGGCGACGATGGCGATGACGAGGGCAGCGATGGCCCATAGATAGGACCTCTAGTATAGGACCAGTAGCAGTAGACGGGGCAATGTATCCCCTAGTATTTCCTTTTGAGAGCAATCAGCTCTTTATGTAAGAAATCTCGCCTATCAATGAAGAACTTTTCCCAATTTGATTTTGCCGATTTCCTCTGAGCTTAATTTAGCCGATTTCCTCTTCTACTGACCTTGCCGATTTGTCCCCTTTGCCAATGCGTAATGAGCCGATAGCAATGCATCGGTCCTTTAAAATTTACCCTTCCATTCTTCAACTGATGATTTTGAAATCTGGTTGATAATGTAGTATCTTCAGAGAAGCCTTTGAATTCTTCCAACCAAACCTAATGGACTTTTTTAACACTCATCATTTCGTGAAGAAGGTTGCGACGAAAGATCAGCCGATGGTACCCCAATCGGCTCTTAAACAGAGCATCCACCAGGCCTGCTGCCCCCCGAGCCTTACTCGAGGCGAGAATGTCAGAGAGGATGCACCAAAGCCGATCACCTTTCCTCCTTAGAAAGCCGATGTACCCTGTCAACACAGCTGAACTAGTACCAAAGGTTGAGAATCCTCAACAAGAAGGTTCAGGCACCCGGATCGGCTCAAAGCAGCTGAAGGAGTTCTCATTGTTTTACCCCCGCGAAGAAGCAGAGGGCCTCTCAGCTGAACTGGATTTGGTGGAGATCCGGTAAACCTCGTGTAATTGCACTAGAGTCGATGGCTGCGCATCGGCTTTGTTTCTTAGTTCTAAAGTCGATGCCCTTGCATCGGCTGTAAAATTTTTTTTATTTTAATGGCCGATTTTCTCCTATCGGCCCGAATATTTTACTGCACACATGTTCTCCTGCACTTATTCCCATGTTCATCGTGTTTAGGTGCCCCCCGAGCCGAATCTGTCAGGGAATGGCAGATATCGGCTCTGTAATTCGCACGTCGGCTCCGATAGGATCAAGGACGAACACGAGTAGAACATGTGGTGAGGATAATTTTGGCCGATTGCTGGGATCGGCCTCCATATTGATTGAAGTGCTGACTGAAGGTTCTGTAACGTCCCTTCATAGATTTTTGGGGCCGATCACAAGGATCAGCCTTGCCACGTTTGTTTCAGCTACATGGTCAGACCAGTGGATAAAACCAGCTTAACCCTTCCCTTCGTCACGTCGATGCGCTCGCAGTCGTCCAAATTGATACCTGAGAGGGGTTCTTGGCCTGCTGCCTCCCATGCGTTCATGCCAGCCGTTGAAATTTCGGCTGAGTCATCTGCCTGGACGACCTCTACCTCATCTCCATCCCACTGTATTATGCATTGGTGCATTGTGGAGGGAATGCAGCAGTTGGCATGGATCCAATCCCTTCCTAGCAGAACAGCATAAGTGCTCGTGCTATCGACGATGAAGAACGTTGTAGGGATAGTTTTCCTTCCTACGGTCAGATCCACGTTTAGAACACCTTGTGCGTCAGATGCTTGGCCGTTGAAATCGCTCAATGTCACGTTGGTCTTGATTAGATCTGAGCTAGAGCGTCCCAACCGACGTAGCATAGAGTACGGCATGATGTTGACTGCCGCTCCGGTGTCCACCAGCATCTTATTTACAGGCCTCCCATCGATGTAACCTCGCAAGTACAGGGCCTTCAGATGTCTGTAGCTTCTTTCTCGTGGCTTCTCAAAGATAACCGGCCGTGGGCCGCAGTCGAGTTGTGCCACAGGTGCCTCGTCTAATCCTGGAGCACTGAACTCCGCAGGGAGGATGAATACCATGTTCGTACCAGCCGATGTTTCATCATCGGCTTTCCTTTGCTTGGGGCGCCACTCCATTTTTCGTGGACGACCCTCTTCATCCAGGGTTCGCTGAACTTTCGCAGCCAGATCAGGTCGTGCCTTCCTTAGCGTATGCAAGTATAACCTTTCGGCTTCCTCCAGACCGCGCAATCGCTGAACCCTGCGCTTTTGGGAACGGCTGAGTCCGTCAGGGCACCACCTTGGCCGGTGGTACCTATCTTCTTCTTCTTCTCCCTCGTCTTCTGAATCTTCGAGATCTGCCCAACGAGGTGACTCAGTGCGTTTGCTTTGTGGTGGGAGAGGCCCTAGGCGCTTGAACACAGACACGTTGGCTGCTTCCTTCTTCTTCTGGTTGCATTCTGGGCAATTGCCGATTGTGGGCAATCGGCTCATTCCTGAATCCCAGCAGTGTCTGAAGAAGGGGCAGTCCCAGTGCCTATCGTTGTCGTCTTGCTCCCTTGATTTTTCTGTGGCACGGCGCTCGTGCTCCTCCTCATCGCGATCATGCCGACGATGTCTTCTGGCTTCTCTAGCCAGACGATCTCTTTCATCATCGTCGCTGGATCGTCGGCGTTGGTCATACTGACTCACATACTTGTTGAGGAGGTGATCAGAGAGGGGTCGCTGATATCTCATGTTCTTCACTTCTCCCTCTGTGACGTAGCGCTTGCCATCATGACGGAGCCGATCGCGTGGAGCGGCCTCCTCTGTGTCCTTGCTACGAGAGCAGCTGCTCTCGTCTCCATCTTTGCCAGAGTGTTTCCCAGGTCCTACCATGTTGATGCTGAACGAGGATCCTGGCTGGCAACCTTCAGGGTAAATGCATTCTACCATGTTAACGGCGGGAAAGGGCTGGGTGTCGACCTTCATGGCGTACTGGTTGAAAATTAGACGCCCTTTTTCTATCGCCGCTTGGATGTGCTGACGCCACACCCTGCAGTCGTTGGTGGCATGGGAGAGCGAGTTATGCCATTTGCAGTATGGCTTTCCGTTCAGCTCCTGCACCGTGGGGAATTTGAGACCTTCGGGTATCTTCAACTGCTTTTCCTTGAGTGTGCAGTCGAAGATTTGTTCAGTCTTGGTCACGTCAAAATCAAACCCCCTGGGCGGGCCTGGTGGCTTTACCCATTTGCAGGACACGGGGGCTCCTCCCCGAGTCCATTCAGCCACTGCTACCTCTTGATCTCCCGCAGAAACTTCGTCTTCCTCTGCATCGACCAGGACTACTGCACGCTTGAATTTGTCCTGGTACAGGTCCGGGTGGCGCTGTTCATATGCCGACAGTTTCTGAACCATGTGCGCCAGTGAGGGATAGTCTGCTTGGGAGGCCATGTCCTTGAGCGGTGTTGCGAGGCCCGCTACTGCCAACTCGACTGCTTCCTTTTCAGTTATACGAACCGAATAACATCGGTTCCTAAGATTCCTAAAGCGCTGGATGTACTCTGTCACAGTTTCTCCACGCTTCTGACGTAATTGTGCTAGATCGGCAATGCCGGACTCGGAAGCCTCTGAATGGTACTGCATATGGAACTGTTCTTCCAAATGTTTCCAAGTCCGGATGGAGTCTGGTGGCAACGAGGTGTACCACCCGAAAGCCGATCCCGTGATGGACTGTGAGAAGAGCCTCACGCGTAGCTGATCCGACACTGAGGCCGGTCCTAGTTGTGCCAAATATCGGCCCACGTGCTCGATGGAGCTGGAACCATCTGATCCACTGAATTTAGAGAAATCAGGGAGCCGATATTTAGGTGGTAGCGGGATCATCTCGTAGTCGTCGGGGTACGGCTTGGAATAGCCAATTGCCCTCCTTTTCGGCACCATGCCGAACTGATCTCTCAGTATGGTACTGATCTGATCCGCTGTGCTGGCTGCAGGAGTTGAACTCTGAAGATTCGCCGGGGTGGCGTACTTAGCCAGCCATGTTTGCTTTTCCAGCTCTGAGCCAACTGCAGGAGCTGAGCTCTGGAGGTTCGTCGGGGTGGCGTACTTGGTTAGCCACGTCTGCTTCTCAAGATCTGTTGCTGACGTCCCTCCTGTTTTCCCAGGAGTCCCTGATGTTGTGGCCTGGTTTGTGAGCGCCCAGTTACCACAATCCGGCACATACGTGCACGTGTACCCATGAGGGATCTCCTTAGGCGCCTCCGGCAAGAACTGGTAGTCACCAGGGTCACCACCGATCTTGTAGATGACGAATGCCGGTGAAGCCGGCACTTCTGGTGCTGCCCATGCAAATGGCAGCGGTGGACGGGACTGTAGTGGCAACTCTCCTTGATGCGTCCCGAGAGCTGGTCCTGACGGCGAGTACTGGTGCCTCATGATCTCCTGGATCACGCGAAGAGCGACACGCTCCAACGTGTTTACCAGGTTTTCAGAGTGGCGGTGTAGCGAGTGAGCCACCAAGAAGTTGATCTCCTGCCGCAGGGACCTGGTGCGTTCTTCTGACGGGGCAGAGAGGTCTATCCCATCGAGTGCACCTTGAGGTGAGAACCCTTTCCATCTGACGCCATGGGAACGGGTTCTGTGAAAAGAGCCGATGAGGTCGGCTTCGAGGATGACTTTGATCTCGTCATACTTCTTCTTGAGCTCGTCCGTCAGATCCTCGTACGTGACTGGCGTGCCGTCCGCCATCTCAGATGTAGATGGCGATGTGGTTGATGTAGAAGCTTGTCCCACCGGGCGTGCCAGAATGTGTTGACGTCAGAAACCCACCGGCGGGCAGCGACGGGCAACACCGTAGAGCCGGGAACAACCTATGGCTGCGGCTGGCCGAGGTCCCTCCGAGCGACGGCCCGCAAAGCCTTCTGGTCACACGTCCGATGCTGATGCAAGGGCGTGCCACCTGACCTATACCTGGTCAGGAAGGTGATGGAGATGCCTCGCTTAGTTTCCTGCATGGCATACACGTAAACATTAAATACGAGCCTCGATCGGCTCTCAGGTTATCCTGTGAATCGGCTCAAGGAGCCGATCCACCCATGATTCGTACGAGGTGCACGAATATATGGTGGTCCTGCTTGATCAAGATAAAGCTAATGAGATCTACGACGATTTAGGGTTTTCACCGCATAATCGGATCATCCTACTCCAGGTTGGGCCTCGCGGCCACGCACGGTGATCGTAAGCCGATCCTAAACAAGGCCTAAAAACCAACACGAAGTTGATCCCCGGAACATCCTGTTTAGGACTAGCGAACGACACCCTACGTGCCGCTGGATCCTCCCCCCCTTTGTAAGGCCTAACTATTGCAGATATTAAACTAATCCTTGATGAACAAGGAGCAACCGTAACGGATCAGATCTACTAAATAATGATCAAGCGGGGTGCCGCCCCTACACCTAAGATAGGTGTAAGGGCGGCTAGATATGCTAGGGTTGCACTACGACAGCATGTTAAACGAAGAACAATGCTAACCCTAACACATCTATGATAACTACGTTGCTCGCCATCAAAAAGGCTTCAGTACGAGCAACGCATGAACAACGTGGAGCTTGTGCTGCCTAGATCGCAAGATGCGATATAGGCAGCATGTTGCTTACCGGTAGAAACCCTCGAGGAGAAGGAGTTGGCGATGCGCCGAGATTGATTTGTTGGTTGAACGTTGGTTGTTTATTCCATAAACCCTAGATACATATTTATAGTCCAGGGGACTTTCTAACTTAGACGTGCACCTAAAACGTGGACGGATAAAATTCTAACTAACCGACACGTATCCTAATATGTTACAGATACAAAGGCAAACTAGCCCAAACTTAGCATAACAGGCCGATTCACGTAATTCTTCCATGTATATTCTTCAAATCCATCTTGATCGCGGCCCACCTCTGGCTCGGTCAAATTCTGGTGATAACAAATCTTTATCACCTGTGGAAGGATTATCAAACTCCTTTGATAAATCACAAAATAATTTTAACTTTCCTTGAACTTTTGTTGCTACAAGACAATCTTTAAGCAAATAATAAATCAACCCTTGAAACATTTCAATGAATTTCATTTCATTCCATTCCATAACTCAGATGGTTTGTTTCAATTATTCCAGTAAGTATTTGAATGTTAGTGCGGGGCTCAAACATCACAAATACACATTTATTTGTTTTATCATAGTCATGACAATGCATCTCAGGAATTGTCCGCACTTTATCAAAACATCGCGTATTTCTACATTGTCTCAATAATTGCATAATCACGAGGATATTATCATAATTACTATGATGTGTTTGCTAAAATGCAGATTAGTATTGAGGCAATTAAAATTCCTCAACTTTAACCTCAATGATTTAATTAGTCCCTGAAACAAATTTCAGATTTGACTCTTTCAATGGCTATCTCATATCCGTTGAAACTTTATTAAAATCATTATGAAAATTCTCTCTCTTATTCGGCACAAAAGTTTTATTGAATTCCATACATCGCGTATGCATGGTTTACAATATTTCTTATTCGCCCATTCATCACCCATGAATCATGGCTTTGTCAAATTATCTTTCGAAACAATTCTGCTTGCACAACTGAATTCGAATTTCAGAATATCTATCTTCAATAGAATTTGTGCACGCAATTTTATTTAGAATTTTGCTAAATCATAGATGCGTGGCCCACTTTCATGTGGTGCCACGACCATGTATGGCGTCCAGCTTTGGCTTCCTCATGTGTGTGTGATGCCCAGACATGTGGCGCCACCACCAAGAGAAATTTCACAAATTTAAATATTTCAGGAAAATGGAATTAAAGACAATAATTTCAACGATCAAGATATCTAAGATAAAGCTTTCAGCAGGGGCACAAATCCATCACACTTAATAATTCTTAACACAATCCGGACATAACCGTCCAAAACCTTAAGAACTAATATCCATCATGAGATGGTGGGCTAAAAGAAAATCTTTATTCCGCTCCCGGTGATCATCTTGCTTGTTGACCTTGAGCGCTTCTCCCGGGCATCGAGTCCAGCGAGTCCAGCACCTCACTTCTTTCCAGTCCTCATCTTCTTGGCGGGTCCCTGCATCAAGTCGAACACTTGATTTAGTATCACATGCACCTCACTTCTTTTCAGTCCTCATCTTGTTGGCGGGTCCTTGCATCAAGTCGAACACTTGATTTAGTATCACATACCAAGGACTCAAGAATATTGAGCGAAATGAATTAAGTCAATAATTCTGTATAACACTTATACCTTTTCCGGACTTTCCGGAGTGTAGTCTGGAATGACATTAGGAGCATCCAACATCAGCGTCCCATCGCCCACAGCTTTCAGCATATCGAAGAGCTTTCTCACCGGCTCCTTCACCCCCAGCATAAGATAACATGCGATGAAACCGTTGTAAGACGGGGGGAGTGAAGCAAGGATGACATCAGTGTTGTACTCCAAAGACATGGGGAAACCCCAATCCTCAAGTCGTTTCATCAGGGTGACCAGGTTGATCTCATGCGAGAGCATGGAACCACCTTCCTCGATCTTGCAATTCAGAATTGCCTTAGTTATTTTATAACGCTCGACTCGAACCAGATTGTGAAACATCATCATAAGATCAGACATCATCTCAAAGGGACGACCAGTCTCAAGATGATCACTGAGCTCTTTGTCCATGGTCGACACCATGAGCGTTCTCACGATTTCTTCATTCGTGAACTCCTTCACGGGTTTGCCATTCATGTCATGATGTGGCGGAGGACTTGGGAGGGGTGCATCAAGCACATGCATCCATTCCAGGTTCCGAAGAACCATCCACAACGTGGTTGCCCACGCTACAAAGTTGTGACCGCGTGCAGACAGCGGTTCTTGATCAAGCATCAGTTTAATGTTGAAATATTTAAAATCAGACATACTCTCTACAACAACAATAAAGACAAGTTCATTAAGACTTTGTTTATTATTAAAACACCCAATCGGATTAATACAATTAATCTAGGTGTATTTCCACTAAGACCATTAACCCTCATAACTGGATCTAAGTGATTCAAGACCCAAGAAGCGGTACATCTCCATTAATGTGACATCACTGATGGCGAAGACTACGACCGGTAGGCGACCTTGCCAATTGCAACACTATGCAACTCTTGTTCATCTTTCGATGTGTGTGTTCTGAACTCATGACAATCATTCCAGGACATCAAGACAACCAGGTGTATTCCGCTACATGAACCGTTCATGCCCGCCTTACAAGTGAAGACACGTTTGTACCCATGTGACATGGCGCACTCCGTGACGTCAAATGATTTAGACGGTGCTACACTTGGATGAACAATACTACTTGGTATTTTTCTGTGAGCATTCACCCTAATAAACACTACTGCGCAAACATGGTGCTATGAAAAGGATTAACATCACAGGCAGTTGATAAAAGTGTGATATGGTATAGTCCTTGTTCTTCAGTCCTTCATCACATGACGAACTTGCTCTTGTCGCCGGGGACTCCTCCATAGCGGTGTTGAGCTCCTTCTCCTCCATACGGAAGCACCTCATTGCTTCCAATGTCCCGCGTGCGATCTCCATCTCCACGTTCAGCGAGGAAAAAGTAAAACATTTCTGACGCGCAGGTCATATCATATTGACAATCACATGGCTCCAGCCATCATGCCGTACCATGATTCTCAGATCATGAATAAAATTACATCGTATAGCATCTCATACAATCTGATTGGAATCTTGATAACTATACCACATCACATGCACTTGCTGCAACAAAGAGTTAGACGGCTCTAATCGCTTGATTGCAAACTTTTACCCAAGTTGATCAATTTTATTAGACAACTTCTACAGCACTATCATCCAGTGTTGATCACTCTTTCCTATGCATCCTCTTTGTCACGTAGTGAAGCGACCAACCAACTATATAGCGCGTCGTTGGTCTATCAACCATCATACTCAGGAGCAGCATGGAAGGACCGCGGAGCGACAGAAGATTGTAACAAATCGCGTTCATACAACAGGAGTTCGGCAAGATGCATACTAGTGAGAAGCAACAAAAGATGATACTACCTGCACGACGTGTGCATGCTAGACCGAATAAAGCATCTATACATAGATCTGCTCTGATACCACAGAAGGGGTTCGTGCATGTAATTCAAAAAAAATCATCCTACACGATCACCCAAGATCTATTCTATGTAGATGCAATAACGGGATACGATCAACATCACTCACCGAGTAGTGCGGAAGAGCTCGATGACGGTGATGATCCGGGCGATCCCCGCAGCTAGGAAATTCCTCCCAGTCGCGAGGATTTCTCCTCCTCGCTCCAAGAATCGAACGGACGATTCCTCCGGAGTAGTCCACGCGTACAGATGAACGATCCACGAGGGCTTCACCGTCCAGGGCTTAGCTCTCACGGTAAGAGGGGTGCAGCCTCATGGTGTGTGTATGTGGAGAGGGAGAGAGAGAGATAGCCAACCAAAGGGCTCTTAGAGAAAACTCAAGATTTCTAATCCTTTTCTATGTGTTGGAGGGGGGGCCTCCTCTTTTTATATAGGTGGAGAAGGGGGCACCCAACTTGGAGGAGGGGGCTGCCCATGGCCGCCGCCACCCCCCATTCGTTGGCCGCCACACCCTCTAGGGGAAACCCTAGGGCAGCACCCCATGTTGGGCCGGCCCACCCCACCAAACCCTAGGGCCCCCTTCCGGAAGGGGGGCAAAGGGGAGGGGGATAGCGCCATGGGACTTGGGGGGCTGGCCGGCCACCCTCATGGGCCAGACTAGGCTGGCCACTTGAGGGCCTGGGCAAGCCCAGCCAACCACCTCTCCCCTCTCTCATTCAGAAACTCTTCCCTTTCTTATTCCGATTACATCCGGACAATCCAAACTTCATCGGAATTAGGTTTTCCCAATGCGGAATATCATCGGAATGGTTCCAATAATAATTCCATATATATAGTAACCTCAGAACACTTCCGATGGTACCACAAATCACTTTCGACAACCTGAAGTGATTCCGATAGTTTCTCTCTTAGTCATAAAATGTCCGGAACACTTCTGGAATCTGTCGGAACTATTCCGAACAGCTCTCTCAATACAGATCATACAACCTCAAGCATGTGACCCGACAGGTTCGGTAATGCGCAGTCATGATACCGAATACCTTCGGATCAATAACCAACGTTGGGATCTGGACATCCACGATGGCTCCCTTGCATACTCGAAAAAACGATGAAACGAACCTTCTGTGTTAATGCATATGTCAATCCCTTGCTTCACGTCTTCACGATATGTAGATAACCCGATGCGAGACTTTAAGTATTCCTGTGAATTAACTCTTTGACCACAATACTCGTTAACCTCGATCCGTTATCAATTACTCTATTATCGTTTGGTGTATATTGACGATGTCCTGTGATCACTATCACAAGGTGTCTGCGCAGACATGTTACATTGACATCCCAATACCAAGAAGGCCTAGTTCATATCTCTCCTTCGTCAGGAGGAACAAATCAAATTCTTGAATCATTAGGTTCCCATACCTTTAGGAATACCTGAACCTCACATTTCCCATCACCTGTGTTTATCCAGTGAGGGATGATAAGATCAAAACATTCCCTCCAATATGAGGTTGCAATAATATTCTCATGGTCTAAGAATTTTCACATAAGATAACACTTAAAGAAGATGCTACTAAGAATGACGAATATGTCTCGTAGCACATCAGTGACTTGGGTCTGTTCAGTGCTATTGTTTAGTCAAACAATCCACCCTCATTATTGTCAGCATCCTTGTTACAATAACAATGCTCATGGTCAGAAAATCTTAACCATCTAACAAAAAATGAGCTAGTCATATTTAGAGGCAAGACTAGGAACTTTTCTTGTTTATCTCTCTACACGTGCTTGTGAGCTTTTCTTTGAATCTCATATTCGAGGAACACAGCAGTTATAGCATAAAGGACAAACTTAATAATAAATATGGAGTTGTAGATAATAAATAACTCTTATTATTATTGCCTCTAGGGCATAACTCCTTCAACAACCCCATAGTAGAAGGTACCAGCAGGATGCCCCAGCCCACCAAGACCACCTGCAGGCAGCCTAGAGCAGGCGGCCTCCTGGATGACATCCTGAACTCCAATACGGCTAATCCTTCGGGAAATGATGCCTTGGGATCCTCTCAGCAGAGCGTGGGAGCAGGGCCGTCTTCAGGACAAGCGCCACAAGTAGATCCCTTCAACTTTGAGGAGGAATAGAAGGTGGTGCGGAAATATGCCGCCTTGAAGGAGCAAGGCGGCTTTTCTACCGCTGTGGCCCCTACTCTCGACGAAGCACAGATTGCTTTTAAGCAGATCGACAGGAGCATGGACTCGCTGATGAAGTTCAAGCGCATAAGTTTCTAACCTAGTAGCCCCCAAGGCCCATGCCGGCTAAGAACATAGGTGGTAATGAGTCTTGTAAATTTCAAGCTTTTTAACTGAGCTAGTTATGTTGTGTTTACTGCAGAAGCAGGATAAAACTCATGATGAGCTGTGGAAGTCCCTGGAGCGGCATAATTCCAACTGTCAGGTTCTGAAGACGATCCTCGAGGATAAGGATAGGGAGATTGATGAGCTCAAGGTCAAGTTTGACTCAGGCGAGTTAGGGGCCGTCTTGCGCAGCGAGAACGAGGAGCTTCTCAAAGAGCTCCAACGGATCAAAGCTGAGCACAAGGACGAGCTCAAGGTTATGGAGCCGTCCTCCGAGCTTTCTGTTAACAAGCAACTCGAGGTGATAGCCTCGTTGAAAACCGCCTTGGAGGAAGCCCAGAAGCTCGCGGAGAAGCACGCTGCTGACGCCAAAGCTAGCTGGGAATAGCTAGCAGAACACGCGAAAGAGCGTAGTGAGCTCTACTCGGAACTCCTCGGTAGGTCTAGTTCCATTTTTTACTTAGCAAAAAAATTGCCAAATTTTTCTGCTGTTTTTGCTACTTGTTCTTTGACATATGTTGCCAATTTCTTTGCTTCCTCAGTTCCTTGTGGCCTATCTATCGAGGTTTCGCAGATTCCCCGCCACCCGCATCCACCACGTACGGAAGCTCCTGGAGCAGTACTTCCAACATGGTAAGAATTTCCTTGACGAGTTGGGCGTAGTTACTGTTGCCACGGACACCATTAGCTCCTTGGTGGAAAAGCTCCAGCACGCCGCCGGCTTGGTGAATGACTGGAGGGAGTCTTCAGCACGAGGCGGTGCTACTCTGCCCTTGGCACTTCTCCAGGGTCATCACAAGGAGGCCGACCTCTACACCATTACGGCAGGAATGCCGGCTGAGCGCGAGGGCAAGCCCATCACCAGGGCCCAGATGGAGGAGGCGACAGAGCCATTCGGGTGCCATGTTGCATGCATGGTTAACCTGCTCAAGCTCCGCAAGCACGTCGAGCCCCCGCCTAACCCCCCGAGTGATGATGAAGAGGACTATGAGGATGCTGAGGATGACGACGAGGCGACAACTTAAGCCCCTGCACTACAGGAAAACAAGACTTGCACGGCAAAGGCTTTACCGTGCGATGCCGCACGGCAATGCCATCGACGGCAAATGCTTCTTTGCCGTGCGCCTCGCCAACGTTGTGTGACTTCTTTGCCGTGTGCCAAACATGTTTTATCTAAAAAAAGGTCGCAAACTGGCCGGTCTGGGATTCGAACCTAGGACACAGAGTAGGGGAAGCGTGCAACCTTGCCACTGGGCTAAGTGTTTGTTTGTTGATAACTATACCACGCCACGTCCTTTGAGCTGAGAAGAAATCCAGTTTTTACATCTTTGTCGTGCGCTTACACTAGGCAAATGCTTGCTTTGCCGTGCGTTTGTTAAAAACACTAGGCAAAGGCGTGCACGGCGATGCCTTTTGTGCTTTGTCGTGTTCGGCGGCTTTGCGTGCGCCTTGATACGGCTTTGCCGTCGACATTTTCTTTACCGTGCGCCCTGAGGGGTCTTTGCCGTCCAGAGGTCTTTGCCGTGTGTTTTCTTCATTCTTTGCCATGCCGCCATTCTTTGCCATGCAGTTTCGTGCCATCGGACGGCAAAGACTGCGCACGGCAACGACGCGCCGCACGGCAGTGCCTTTTTTTCCCGTAGTGCTGGCACAGTTTTATTTATCTGCAAAGACATTGGTCAGAATTATGTCAATTCTGTCTATGTATTGTAATATATTGAACAAGTAACTTAGCAGTATTTTGTGCTTGACTAGCAACTTTATGTTTTTTGCTTGTGAAAAGCTTCTGCGTGCACCAGGCTTTTGTTGTTTGACTTATGCATTTGGATCTTTTCGCAAGACGGAATACTTCCGCCAACAGAATCCTAGCCAAGCAATAGAGCTAATGCTAAACTGTTTATACTTGGAACAAGGCTGGCTTTCAGCACCGTAACTTTACTACTAAGAAACACATGCACAAGTAACCAAACAAAACCAAAGTCGGCTAAAAATTTAGATGAAGTTATTTAGACTTACGCCTGAAGGCGGTATGTTATCAATTTTCTGCCCGAAGGCAGCATATCTGAACTTTAGAAAAGTAAAGCGAGTATAGATCATTGGGAAAATCTTCAGAATAGCCAAACCACACTAGTAGAGAAACCCCCTTTAGTACCGGTTCCAAAGGGCCTTTAGTACCGGTTTTGGAACCGATACTAAAGATTCGGTACTAAAGGCCTCCCACCTTTAGTACGAACCGGTACTAAAGGTCTCCGTGCCCGCGGGGCTGGAGACCTTTGGTACCGGTTCGTAACACGAACCGGTACTAAAGGCTATTTCGTTTAATTTTTTTATCTATTTTTTTCTAAATATTTTTCACTCCCTCTTTTATTTTATTTTTTTCACTCCCTCTTTTTTTAATTTTTTCAGAATTTCTAATATTTTCGTTAGTCTCTAACTACACTTTATCTCTAGTCAAATTACTTACCCGTGGTCAAACTTCCCGGTCGGTCACCCATCCTCACACTACTCCCGCACTAGCACGCTTAACTTCCGAGTTCCATCCCGTTCCACTTCCAAGTGCTTCGCGCGCATGTTGTTGATAGTAGTATCATATCAATCTTATTAACATGTCGGTCGATGTCACACTTTTTTATTATTTAAAATCCAAATAATTCTTTTAATAAATAAAAGTAATGATGTAATAATAATGTTGAATAAATAAACTAAATTAAATTTTTTAATTTGTATTATTTTTAATTATTTTTAAAATTTTAATATTTTTTTGCCAAACCTAAAACCTAAAAATTTGAAAATCTTATAATTTTCTAAAAGTAATAGTAATATTTTAGGACTCAAAAAATCTTATAATTATTAATTTTAATTTAAAAAAATAAAAAATATATATAATTCTAAATTTCTGGAAAAAAACTAAAATCTTCCTGCTTTCATATTTTCATTTGGAATTTTGAGAATCTAAAAATTGGCTAACCGGGTAAAACCCGGTGAATTCGGATGTAACTATTTCTCACGATGATTTTGATATATTATACGCATTTTTCCGATGTCGTATGCAAAAATTAATGCGATTTTACCATTTTTCAAACTTTTTTTTGCAAAAAAGTCAAAATTCGAATTTCTTAATTTCACCGAATAGTAGGTTGCATAACATACAAGAATCTGAAAACATTATATTTTTTGAATTTTCTATCATTTTCATTTGTATTTTACAAAGCAAAAAAAGGCGATCCGGAGGGGGGGGGGGGGGAGAGGTGCGTGGGAAGCAGGAAAACCACACGAACCGGTACTAAAGATTTTCCGGCTGATGCTAACCCTTTAGTACCGGTTCGTGACACAAACCGGTACTAAAGGTCCTTACGAACCGGTACTAAAGACCTGGGCAGTGCAACCGGTACTAATGCACAATTTAGTACCGGTTCGTAAGGAAACCGGTACTAAAGGCCTGGACGGAAGCCCCTTTTTCTACTAGTGCCATATGATCAAAGCGGGAACAAAGCTCAGAGAAGGTAATAACAAGACTCAGCAATATGAGCAAACCATAGACTTTGTTTCTTATATTGATCATATGAATATTACAAGACGAATACTAAGAATAAAAGGGACGTAGCTGAGCTATATTCCAAGGACAATCTGATTCTCCATATTCTTCATGAGAGGAGGATTCATCACGCTTGCGCTTTTTCCCTTCTTCTTTTTCTTCGTCTTGTTTCGATCGCGTAGATCAATCAGATAATATTACCCATTGTTAAGGACTTTGCTTATCGCGAACGGTCCTTCCAAAGTCGGGGCCAATTTGTGCTTCTTTTTCTACACTAGGGTCCTTCCAAAGTCGGGGCCAATTTGTGCTTCTTTTTCTACACTAGGCGGACCACATGATCACCCTCATTGAAAGAGCGGTGTTTTACTAGCTTGTGCTGATAGATAGCAGATCTTTCGAGAGCTAACTCTCTCTCTTCATCAAGAAGATCAAGTGCGTCTTGTCGCTTTTGGTCCGCCTTTTCTTCTTCCTAGGCGGCAACCGCAGGAGAATCATGAGAGATATCACTCGCAATATAGCTTCTGCTCCATACACCAGGAAAAAAGGAATATATCCGGTAGACCTGTTTGGAGTTGTACGTATACTCCAAAGAACAGCCGGCAATTCTTCCACCCAGGCTCCTGCTGCTCGATATAGAGGAACTTCTAGCCGGTGGCAGATACCACGTAGAATCAAGCCGTTCATGCGCTCGACTTGCCCATTGGATTGGGGGTGTGCAACTGATGCTACGTCTAGCCAGATTCCCATGTAACTATAGTATTGCTCAAGTTATCCTTGCGACCGGTTACTTCCACTGTCAGTAATAATACTATACAGAAGACCATCCTAACGACGATGTCCTTGATGAAACGCGTGGCTGTTTCGCCACTGAGGCTTGCTATGGGTCTAGCCTCAACCAGCTTAGTGAACTTGTCCACCGCAACGAGGATATGAGTGTATCCAGATGCTACTGTTTTAAACGGACCAACCATGTCTAGCCCCCAGACGGCAAAATGCCAGGTAATGGGGATGGTCTTCAATTCCGTAACCGGCACTTGTGGTTTAGTAGCGTAATACTGACAACCAAAGCATGTTTCAACTATCTTTTGGGCATCCGCCTTGGCGGTAAGCCAGTAAAAACCATGCCTAAAGGCTTTGGCAACGAGGGTTCTAGTGGAGGCATGATGGCCACAATCGCCGATATGGATTTCCCTAAGGATTTCTATTCCCTCTTCCGGAGAGACACACCGTTGGAAGACACCGGTGATGCTCCGTTTGTATAATTTCCCATCGACAACAGTGTATGCCTTGGCTCGTCGGATGATCTGCCGTTTAAGCACTTCATCTTCTGGTAGCTTTTTGTCCACCAGGTAATCGATGTGAGGCTGTGTCCAACTTAGAGTTACGGTCATTACGGGGTGTAGAGGTGAGTCGAACTTATCTGGGTTGTCCTGGTCAGTACCTTGAAACGAAGGAATCCATAGGTTCTCAAGGAAGACACCCGCCGGGACTGGTTTGCGACCAGATCCAAGGCGGGAGAGAGCATCAACTTCATCATTGTCGGCCCTTGGTATGTGTTTGACTTCGTACCCTTTAAAGCATTTAGCAAACTCATCTACTGGCGCCTTGTAGGCGACCATCTGCGGGTCTTTGGCATCCCACGTTCCAGAGACTTGTTGGGCTACCAAATCGGAATCTCCAAAGCATTGAATTTGCTTGATGCCCAAGTCCTTTGCGATGAGGAGGCCATGCATGAGAGCTTCATATTCGGCCATATTACTGGTAGCGTTGAAGTGTATCTGCAATACGTAATTCAATTTATCGCCCTTTGGGGATTTGAGAACAACGCCAACCCCTGACTTGGTTGGATCCATCGAAGTATAATGTCCAGTAAGGTGGATCTGGTACAGGCCTATTTTGGACCGACTTCGTCGAGTCGACGAGAAAGTCAGCTAAAGCCTGGGATTTGATTGCTACCTGGGGTTTGTAAGTAATCTCGAAGGCGGCTATCTCTATTGCCCATTTGGCTACCCGGCTTATTGTATCACAATTGCCAAAGATAGAAGACAGGGGAGCCTCGCTCACCACTGTAATTGATTGTTCTGAGAAGTAGTGTCTCAGTTTCCTGACGGCGAAAAATACGCTGTAAGCCAGCTTCTGGTATTGAGGGTAACGTTGCTTGGATTCTGTAAAAACTTCACTGAGGTAGTAAGCCGGCCGCTGCACTGGGTATTCTTGGCCTTCCTCATTACGCTCAACCACCATGACGATGCTGACAACTCTGTTGGATGCAGCGACGTATAGCAACATAGGTTCGGATACTTCCGATGCTACGAGTATGGGGCAGTGGAAAGCATACGCTTAAGTTCTGCCAAGGCGGCATCCGCCTCATCTATCCAGACAAATTTGTCAGACTTTTTAAAGAGCCGATAGAGAGGCAAGGCCTTCTCACCAAGACGGCTGACGAACCAACTAACGGCGGCGACGCAGCCAGTTAGCCTCTGAATGTCCTGCAGGCATGTGGCCCTGGTAATATCAAGAATCGCCCTAATTTTCTGCCGGTTAACTTCGATTCCTCTGTGAGAGACGATGAAGCCAAGCAATTTGCCGGTTGGTACTCCAAAAATGCACTTCTTGGGATTTAGCATCATCCGGAATTTTCTCGGGTTATCAAATGTTTCTTGCAAGTCGGCGATGAGGTCATCTTTCTTTTTTGACATCACCGCAATATCGTCGACGTAAGCGTGGACGTTGCGACCAATTTGATCATGTAAACAACGTTGCATACAGTTCTGATACGTGGCACCTACGTTTTTAAGCCTGAAAGGCATAGTAATGTAGCAGAAGTTGCCGTAAGGGGTGATGAAAGACGTCTTGAGTTGATCAGACTCGCTCATCCATATCTGGTGGTAGCCGGAGTATGCGTCAAGAAAACACAGGAGTTTCGACCTGGCCGTCAAATTAATAACTTGTTCAATGCGGGGAACAGGGAATGAATCTTTTGGATAAGCCTTATTCAAAGCCGTGTAATCAATGCACATTCTTAATTCGGTTGTCTCCTTTTTAGGGACAAGTACAGGGTTTGCTAACCACTCAGTATGTATGACTTCTTTGATGAAGCGGGCAATTTGAAGCCGTGCTATCTCCTTGCCTATGGCACGCCGTCTTTCACGACGGAAGCGCCGGATAGTTTGTTTAACGGGCTTAGTGTCAGGATAGACGTTTAGGGAGTGCTTGGGAAGTTTCCTAGGGACACCAGGCATATCAGAAGGTTGCCATGCAAAGATATCCCTATTTGCACGTAGGAACTTGATGAGCGCGCTTTCCTATTTGAGGTCCAGGTTGGCACCAATGGTGGCTTGTTGGGAGCTTTCATCCTCGACCAAGTCCACCTTCTTGGTTTCTTTAGATGCCTTGGAGGCTAAGGCGGGCTCAACAATCTGTTTCTTCGTGGCTGGTATCTCCTTGGAGTCCACTTCCTTCACCATTTGCTTGTATTCGTCCGTGTTAAGAATAGCTTCAGCGAAGGCGGCTGCACCAACCTCACACTCACGACCCTTCTTAATGTCAGACTCAGTAGTGATGATGTCGTTTGGCCTGGGTATCTTTAACTTGCTGTAAATGTAGCAAGACCTTGCCTTGTAGGCGGCGAACGCTGGACTGCCGAAAATGGCGTGATACGCACTCTTGAAAGGCACGACCTTGAAAGTGAGGGGCTCAATGCGGTAATTGTCCAGGGTGCCGAACACAACATCCAAGGTTATGCTGCCAAGTGATTGGCCTAGTCTTCCAGGTATAACACCATGAAAGACCACATTGTTGCGCTTACGCTGTGTTGTAGATAGCTTCATACGTTGCAACGTCTCAACGTAGAGTATGTTTATGCTACTCCACCATCCATAAGGACCTTGGGAAAACCATACCCCTCAATCATAGGATGAACAATCAGGGCATATCTTCCCGGATGCGCTGCGTGTCTTGGGTGATCTTTACGGTCCCAAGTTATAGTTGTATCCGACTAATCAAGGTATTGTGGAACAGCAGGTACCGTGGCGTTAATCTCTCGAAGGGCCGCCTTACGGGCCTTCACAGATTCTGGCCCCAAAAAGACATGAAAAGTGTCCTTCTTTTGTGGGTATGGCTTTTTTCCTTGTGGCTGCTCTTTAGCCGGTGCCTTCTCGCCGTCTTCGGAGTCCCTAGGCTCCTTGGCTTCTTTATCTGGCTTATTCTTGGCTTTCTTTGTTTTGCCTTTGAATCCGGCATCTGGGCCGTCTTTGAGCTTGTCAACCCAGTGGCAGTGGAGGTTGGAGTGAGTGGCTGGTGATCCCAAAAGCGCGGTATGGTAAGCGCAAGGCATGTCTCGCCACTCCTCGTAACTCGGCCCTCTTGAAGAAGAATCACGTCCCGGCCCTCGGCCACCTCCACGGCCTTGCTTGCCGGAACCTTGACCGCATCTTTCGCCTTTGCCGCCTTGAGAGCCTTTGCCACCTTGGCCAAATGTAGCATCGACCAACTCGGGAGCAGGATTTTCATCATTATTATTATTTTCCGCTTTTTATTCTGCTTGCCGACTTCCCTGGCCACTACGATAGCCGGGTCTTCAACGCCTCTGGCATCGTCATCTGCATCGGCCCACTGATTGGCGATAGCAATCATTGTGCCGAGATCATGGGGGTTTTCCCTTTTGAGCTTATACCGTAAGGTACTTCCTCGGACGAGCCCTTGGACAAATGCGATGATAGCCTTCGCTTCCATTCTTCAAGGTAATCCATCTGGCTAAGAAAGCATGGGAAGACTCGTCCTTGCCCGGAACACAGTGCTGAAGATCCATAGTTGTATGCGGGCGTCTGTACGTGCCCTCGCAGTTTTTGGTGAAGGCATCTTTCATGTCCTTCCAAGTGATGATAGATTTTTTGGGCAAAGTGTCAATCCAAGCTCTAGCTGTTCCCGTAAGCATAATCGGGAGATATCTGACTGCGACCAGGCAGTTGCCGTTGGCAATCTCGACAGCGTGAGCATGATCCTGGAGCCAGGTGTTTGGTTTGGCTACACCGTCGTAAGCCTGAATGTGCTTAGGGAGACAGAATTGAGGCAGGTAAACTTGGATGCGGACGTCTGGGCCATGGCACCTAGGTCCCATATAGGCTTAATCCTTAGCCTGTCGGAGTTGATTGATTTTTTGCCTCAGGTCCGGTTTGTTTACACCACTACGGGAAAACACGGCTTTGCCGTGTTGGCCAAATACACGGCAAAGCCCCTTCGGAACACGGCAAAGCTCTTGCCGTGTGGCGGAACACGGCAAAGTCCACACGGCGAAAAACAGCACGGCAAAGGATCTTTGCCGTGTGCCTTTCTGCGCGGAACACGGCAAGCCTTTGCCGTGTGCCTTCCACCCGGGAGCACGCCAAAAATACAGTTTGACGGAATCTCGACTTAATAGATGGCGCCACGTCAGATGGTTTTTGCCGTGTGCATCCAAACAGAGAACACGGCAAATATTCAAACATTCGCCGTGTGCCTACCATCAAGGACCACGGCAAAAGCTTTTCTTTGCCGTGTGCCAGACCATGAGACGAGCACGGCGAAGAAACGGCACGGGCCACCCCTTTTCCTTTCTTTGCCAGGTGCCACCAACGAGGGAACACGGCAAAGGCCCTCCCTCTTTGCCGTGTGCCACCAAAGTAGGGAGCATGGCAAAGGCCGTTTGGCCTGACCAAATGGTCGCCCCGGATGCACAGGCTGCTGTCTTTGCCGTGTGCATGCACACGGCAAAGAGCACACCCAGTTTTTTTTGTGATTGTTTCCTTTTAATCCCTGCATAGAAAGCAATAAATATACATATAACATTTTGGAACTCACAAATATCATCATATATCACCATATATCCCCATATCATCATAGCCGGTGTCACCATAGCATCATAACCACATAAATAACAACAAAATAGATCATCAAATGTCCATAGAAGTCACATAGTTCATCAAATGTCCATACAAGTCACATAGAAGTCACATAGTTCATCAAATGTTCATACAAGTCATATAGTCCATCAAATGTTAAAAGAAGTCATATAGTCCATAGTGGTTACATATCCATAGTGCAAAGTACATAAACACCTTATAGATAAGGCAAAGCTAGTCACATGTCCACCGCAAACACATGAAAACCTTGATGATCAAGGGCTCTACATGTTGGCCACGCCGGTGATGATCAAGGGGCATCATGTTGCACATCCTACAAGTTTCAAATCAAGAGGGCATTGTGAGATTGGCACATCATATATTTTTTACAAGTTGCAATTTTGACAAGTTTGGACAATAAAGTGAGATTGGCAAGTCATATATGTTTGAGAAGTTGCAATTTTGATGAGTTTGAAGACTAGAGCGAGTGAGGCTAAACTTAGAAGCGTGTGAGTCAACAATTTAGGAGAACTAACCTGAAACAACACGCGTTGGTTCCCAATGTTCGTGCTTTGCTGAGCTGACGTACGAGGCGTCGGTGTGATTTCCAATTCACCTTGGACCGCATGGTTGGAGCCGCCAACCGAACTCTGTGACTACAACAACAAATAGTGAGCATTATTTAACAATAGACGCAAAGACAGCATCCATAAGCGCCCAGAGAGTAGGAATGGTCTCAGGGGGAATGTTGCCATCTCCAATCCATAAGCGCCCAATCCATAAGGTTCTTTTTCGGACCTTTGCCGTGGTTGTTTGTTTGCCGTGTTCTTTTTTCAGATGTTGCCGTGTTTTAAATCTTTGCCGTGTTCTTTTTCCGTGGAACACGGCAAAGCTAGTAATTGCCGTGTTCCGAGGCGCTTGGCACACGGCAAAGGTTGGGCAACACGGCAACTACAGTTTTTCCCGTAGTGCACGATATGCCGCCTGATTTTCATTGTCGTCTCCATGGCCGGTTTGGTCATCATAGTGCCGTGCTGACCTGGAACGTCCGTTGTTATGGGAACGGCCCGAGTGACGGCTGTTGCGACCTCCACCACCTCCTCCGCCTCCTGATGGTGGGGAGCGCGAGGTGGTCCATTGCCGCCTTGGGGATGATATCCTTTGCTGCTCCGACTACCACTTCCGCCGCCGCTTGATGGTGGCGGGGGAGGTGGTGGGGGTAGATCATTACGGCAACTGTTACGGTTACTGTTGTGTGGAGGATTCTCATCTCGACGAGGATTACACCGCTCACTAGGAGGCGGCATATTCTGGTTGTTGTTGCGGGGAGGCGGGGGCGGGGGCAGTTGAAGAGCATTGCGCGCCATCTATCCGCAGGTGGGCCAGTTGTGGACTCATCGTCCTGCCGCCGATGTTTGTGGCGGTTTTCGCTAGTAGGAGACCGTCTTGGCGATTTGCCACGTGACGGTATTTTCTGCATAGTAGTACGGCAATCGTCTGACTTAGAGGCTAGTCGGCCGGTCGCAGAGGACGTAGCTCGTTCATTCTGCGGCAGAGCCTTTGCCATAAGTATGTCAACTTGGGCTATGGCTTCAGGCGATCTATCCTTAGCTAAGATTTCTCTTGCCAAGGCAATGTTGTCAACTGGGTGGATGCGACGTAATGGCCCGCACTATCCTTCCAGATTTCAGCCACCCTAGACGGCCCTGGAGCCTCTTCATTGAGTGTGAATAGGCGGCGCGTGATGGATGGATCTTTGGCCTGCCGCCTTCGAAGTTCCTGGTCGAGCTGCGGGTTAAGCCGGTCGAAGTCCGATCGCACCTTGATTCTTGGTGATTAACGCCTCTGTTTGCTCGGCTAGAACCCTCCTCGCTTCCTCCTGCTTTTTCAGATCAGATTCTGTAATCGGCTTAAAGAGGATTTCGTATGGGTCAAGATCTGAGATATAGACCGGCTTTTCCTTTGATGCACCGGTAGCTTCAGGCGGATTAACGCCGGGTTGAGTGCCAGGAATAGGCGGTGCTCGGAATGTTGCAGCAGGGGTCTCCTGGATTACAGGCGGGTTTTCCTCCGTTCTTGTACCGGTTTGTGATGTCTACGTTCCCCCTCCTTTCCTGTAGACAGTGTTGGGCCTCCAAGAGCAGAGGTTTGTAGAACAGCAGCAAGTTTTCCCTTAAGTGGATCACCCAAGGTTTATCGAACTCAGGGAGGAAGAGGTCAAAGATATCCCTCTCATGTAACCCTGCAACCACAAAGCAAGAAGTCTCTTGTGTCCCCAACACACCTAATAGGTGCACTAGTTCAGCGAAGAGATAGTGAAATACAGGTGGTATGAAATAGTATGAGCAGTAGCAATGGTGCCAGAAAATAGCTTGCTGGCGTGTAGTTGATGGTGGTAGTATTGCAGCAGTAGTAACGCAGTAAAACAGTAAACAAGCAGCGATAGCAGTATTTAGGAACAAGGCCTAGGGATTACACTTTCACTAGTGGACACTCTCAACATTGATCACATAACAGAATAGATAAATGCATACTCTACACTTTTGTTGGATGATGAACACATTGCGTAGGATTACACGAACCCTCAATGCCGGAGTTAACAAGCTCCACAATAATGCTCATGTTTAAGTAACCTTATAGTGTAAGATAGATCAATAGACTAAACCAAGTACTAACATAGCATGCACACTGTCACCTTCATGCATATGTAGGAGGAATAGATCACATCAATATTATCATAGCAATAGTTAACTTCGCAATCTACAAGAGATCATGATCATAGCATAAACCAAGTACTAACACGGTGCACACACTGTCACCTTTACACACGTGCAGGAGGAATAGAACTACTTTAATAACTTTGCTAGAGTAGCACATAGATAAATTGTGATACAAACTCATATGAATCTCAATCATGTAAAGCAGCTCATGAGATCATTGTATTGAGGTACATGGGAGAGAGATGAACCACATAGCTACAGCGGAGCCCTCAGCCTCGGGGGTGGATTACTCCCTCCTCATCATGGAGGCAGCGATGGCGGTGAAGATGGCGGTGAAGACGGCGGTGGAGATGGCTCCGGGGGCAATTCCCCATCCCGGCAGGGTGCCGAAACAGAGTTCTGTCCCCCGAATTGGAGTTTCGCGATGGCGGCGGTGCCCCTGGAGTCTTTCTGGAGTTTCGTCAATTGGTGTCGAAGTTTTAGGTCACGACGGCTTAAATAGGCGAAGAGTCGGAGTCGGAGGGGCCACGGGCTGCCCAAACCATAGGGGGGCGCGCCCCCCCCTGGCCGCGCCGGGGTGTGGTTTGGTGGCCCTGTCCCCCTTCTCTGGCGGTTCTCGTGTGTTCTGGATGCTTCCGGTGAAAATAGGAACTTGGGCGTTGATTTCGTCCGATTCCGAGAATATTTCCTTACTAGGATTTCTGAAACCAAAAACAGCAGAAAACAGCAACTGGCCTCTCGGCATCTCGTCAATAGGTTAGTTCCGGAAAACGCATAAAAATGATATAAAGTGTGAACAAAACATGTTGGTATTGTCATAAAACAAGCATGGAACATCGGAAATTATAGATACGTTGGAGACGTATCAGCATCCCCAAGCTTAGTTCCTACTCGTCCTCGAGTAGGTAAACGATAAAAGATAATTTCTGAGGTGACATGCTACCAACATAATCTTAATCATACCATTGTAAAGCATATGAGATGAATGCAGCGATTCGAAACAATGTAAATGCAATGAGTAAACAATTGAATCATATAGCAAAGACTTTTCATGAATAGTACTTTCGAGACAAGCATCAATAAATCTTGCATAAGAGTTACTCATAAAGCAATAAATTCATAGTAGAGACATTGAAGCAACACAATGGAAGATTAAGTTTCAGCGGTTGCTTTCAACTTGTAACATGTATATCTCATGGATAGTTGTCAATGCAAAGCAATATAACAAATGCAATAAGCAAGTATGTAAGAATCAATGCACAGTTCACACAAATATTTGCTTCTTGAGGTAGAGAGAGATAGGTGAACTGACGCAACAATAAAAGTAAAAGAATGGTCCTTCAAAGAGGAAAGCATCGATTGCTATATTTGTGCTAGAGCTTTGATTTTGAAAACATGAAACAATTTTGTCAACGGTAGTAATAAAGCATATGTATCATGTAAATTATATCTTACAAGTTGCAAGCCTCATGCATAGTGTACTAATAGTGCCCGCACCTTGTCCTAATTAGCTTGGACTACCGCATCATCACAATGCACATGTTTTAACCAAGTGTCACAAAGGGGTACCTCTATGCCGCCTGTACAAAGGTCTAAGGAGAAAGCTCGCATTGGATTTCTCGCTATTGATTATTCTCAACTTAGACATCCATACCGGGACAACATAGACAACAGATAATGGACTCCTCTTTTATGCATAAGCATGTAACAACAATTAATAATTTTCTCATTTGAGATTGAGGATATATGTCCAAAACTGAAACTTCCACCATGGATCATGGCTTTAGTTAGCGGCCCAATGTTCTTCTCTAACAATATGCATGCTTAACCATAAGGTGGTAGATCGCTCTTACTTCAGACAAGACGAACATGCATAGCCACTCACATGAAATTCAACAAAGAGTAGTTGATGGCGTCCCCAGTGAACATGGTTATCGCACAACAAGCAACTTAATAAGAGATAAAGTACATAATTACATATTCAATACCACAATAGTTTTTAAGCTATTTGTCCCATGAGCTATATATTGCAAAGGTGAATGATGGAATTTTAAAGGTAGCACTCAAGCAATTTACTTTGGAATGGAGGAAAAATACCATGTAGTAGGTAGGTATGGTGGACACAAATGGCATAGTGGTTGGCTCAAGTATTTTGGATGCATGAGAAGTATTCCCTCTCGATACAAGGCTTAGGCTAGCAAGGTTGTTTGAAGCAAACACAAGCACGAACTAGTACAGCAAAACTCACATAAAAGACATATTACAAGCATTATAAGACTATACATCGTCTTCCTTGTTGTTCAAACACCTCACTAGAAAATATCTAGACTCTAGAGAAACCACTCATGCAAACCAAATTTTAACAAGCTCTATGTATTTCTTCACTAATAGGTGCAAAGTATATGATGCAAGAGCTTAAACAAGAGCACAACAATTGCCAAATATCAAGTTATTCAAGACATCATACCAATTACTACATGTAGCATTTTCCAATTCCAACCATATAACAATTTAACGAAGAGGAAACTTCGCCATGAATATTATGAGCTAAGAACACATGTGTTCATACGAACCAGCGGAGCGTGTCTCTCTCCCACACAAGCATGATGTAATCCAATTTATTCAAACACAAACAAAAACAAAAACACACAGACGCTCCAAGTAAAGTACATAAGATGTGACCGAATAAAAATATAGTTTCAAGAGAAGGAACCTGATAATTTGTCGATGAAGAAGGGGATGCCTTGGGCATCCCCAAGCTTAGATGCTTGAGTCTTCTTGAAATATGCAGGGATGAACCACCGGGGCATCCCCAAGCTTAGACTCTTCACTCTTCTTGATCATAGTATATCATCCTCCTCTCTTGACCCTTGAAAACTTCCTTCACACCAAACTCGAAACAAACTCATTAGAGGGTTAGTGCATAATCAAAAACTCACATGTTCAGAGGTGACACGATCATTCTTAAAACTTCTGGACATTGCACAAAGCTACTGGAAGGTAATGGAACAAAGAAATCCACCCAACACAGCGAAAGAAGCAATGCGAAATAAAAGGCAGAATCTGTCAAAACAGAACAGTCCGTAAAGACGAATTTTTAATAAATACTTCCGTTGCTCAGATCAGAAAACTCAAAACTAATGAAAGTTGCGTACATATCTGAGGAACACGCACGTAAATTGGCATATTTTTCTGAGTTACCTACAGAGAAAACAGCCCAGATTCGTGACAGATAGAAATCTGTTTCTGTGCAGAAATCCAAATCTAGTATCAACCTTCGATTAGAGGCTTCACTTGGCACAACAAAACACAAAACTAAGATAAGGAGAGGTTGCTACAGTAGTAAACAACTTCCAAGACACAAATATAAAACAAAGTACTGTAGCAAAATAACACATGGGTTATCTCCCAAGAAGTTCTTTCTTTATAGCCATTAAGATGGGCTCAGCAGTTTTAATAATCCATTCGCGGGAAATAGTATTTGAAGCAAAAGAGAGCTTCAAGAGGAAAATTCAAAACAAATTTAAGTCTAACATGCTTCCTATGAAGAGGAATCTTGTATACAAATGAATTCATGAAGAACAAAGTGACAAGCATAAGAGGATAAAACACGAGTAACTTCAAGATTCTCGACATGAAGAGGGGAAACTTAATATTATTAAGATGCATATAACCATGTTTCTCTCTCTCATGATAACTTTCAGTAGCATCATTGATGAAATCCACAACATACCCATCACTTAAAATATTCTTATCATGGTTCATGTGCATAGAAGTATCATTAATTTTGGCATAAGAAGAGTCATTCTCATTAATAGTAATTGGAGCAAGATTATTATCAAGAATTTGAACATGGTAAACAAGTTGCATATTAAGGGAATTGTTTTTGGTAATCCAATCATGACTACGACAAGTTTCATAGTTATAACCTATATCATAGCATTCTTTATAATAATCATCAAAGATCGGAGGTACAGTGTCATCATAAGAAATAGAATAGTTATCCTTCACAGTCGATTTATCTATGACCATACCATCATTGTTATTAGAAGGAGATGTATCAAACACATAATGATCAGTAGCAAAAGGATTTTCAAACACCTCTTCCCCAAGCTTAGAGCTTTCTATATCATTATGGGAGGAAGCATGGATAGCACTGACACTATGGCAATTATCATCATTATTTTTAGAATTAGTTTCCCAGAGATTTGCAATATCAAAAGTAGTGTGCTCATTCAAATCATGATTGCTAATGTATGTAAAGGGCATAGGAAGATCATCGTATTCAGATTCATTATCACAATAATCATTAGGAGCAACATACTTACGGTTACTTAGCGTTATCTCATTCACGCGGGGATACGCCGTTACCTCTTTCTTTTTATTCTCCTTCTTCTTCTTCTTCTTCTTCTTCTTCGTTCCCTTCTTCTTCTTCTTCTCTTCCTTCTCCTCGTTCCCTTCTTTAGGAGGAAAAGGCTTGAAGGTTGGCTTGTCCGCATAACCTGATTTACTTTCAGAAACAATAGAAGAAACTTGGGAGGATCCCTCCTTTTCATTAATTAGTTGAAAACACACAGCGGTCCTATCGTATTTTGGCAAGGTGTCATCTTCTAAAATATTTTGTATGTAAGTATTCGTATGGCTATTATCAATGCAATAAGAAAAACACCCATGCAGGACATCATCAATATCAAGATCACTCATATGTAACAAAGAGATTTTTCTCGACAGTTCTTCACACCCCAAGAATAAAGTAAGTTCATCATGCTGATTAGGAGTAATTTCATCATCACAATACAAATTTGCAGCACTCATTGGGTTCAAATTATCATCGGAAGAGCATTGAAAATTAAAATGACCCACTTCATGGCAAACTTCACAAATAAAAGGATAGAGGGCACAAACTTCTTTACCAAGATCATCTAGAGCCCTAGACCACTTTCTAGTTTTTTCATTAATATGATGGATGCAATATTCATCTTTAACTTGATTAATTCCACAAGGCCTATGCATTCCACAAAAATTAACATGCTTATAGGAAATAGCATTCTTAGGAGTTTGAGCATGCTTATTGCAATAATTAACAACAATTTCATTCTTCGTGCAAGCCTCTTTAAAAGGTTCATGATACTTATCAAAATTCTTCTTAGGCAATTCAAAATGAGAAGCAAAGGATTTATAAAGATTTGCAGCAACTTGAGAGTCAAGACCATAAGTAGCACTCATATTTCGAAATTTATCGGTATCCATAAAAGCTTCAATGCATTCATAATCATAATTTATACCTGACTCTTTACCTTTGTCGTTCTCCCATCCTTCAGCGTTGTCCTCAATCCGATCAAGAAGGTCCCACCTAGCTTCAACCTCCTTGCTTGTGAAAGATCCCTCCGAACACGCGTCCAGATAGTCCTTGTGTTGTCCTGAAAGCCTCGCATAAAAATTATTAACAATAACATTACGGGGGAGCTCATGAATGGGACATTTGAGCATTAGTGATTTCAATCTCCCCCACGCTTGAGAAATACTCTCTCCATCACGAGGATAAAAGTTATAAATATAATTCCTATCAATATGCACTTCATGAGGAGGATAAAATTTAGAATAAAAGAGAGATGCAATTTCCTCCCAACCAAGAGAATGACTATTCTCCAACAATTTATACCAATGCGCCGCTTTACCAGACAGCGAAACAGAGAATAGCTTCTTCCTCACTTCATCCATAGAGATACCTGCACACTTGAATAACCCGCATAATTCGTGCAAAAACAGTAAATGATCTCTAGGATGGACAGTTCCATCCCCTTTATAGTGGTTATCCATAACACGTTCAATAATTTTCATAGGTATTTTATACGGAATACTTTCAGCAGGTGGATTCAGAATATCAGAAGCATCATTAGAGTTATCGCATATGGGAGATAAAGCATTATCAGAACAAATTTTCTCCCCTAAAGATGGGAAGCTAAAAAGATCACAAAAACTAGCTTCCCCAAGCTTAGACTTCTCCATAGCATTAGCAGTAATTGCATTCATACTAATAACATCGCTACTAACATGCAAATAAGGTTCCATAGGTTTTTTAATTTTCGCATCAAACAATTCTAAATCAGGAAAAATATTAAAAAGCTCACCAATTTTTTTGTTGTTTTCCATTATGCCTAACTAGTGTAAACAAGAAACAAAAAGATGCAATTGCAGGATCTAAAGGAAATAGCTTCGAGTACTTACAACGGCGAAAATAGCTTAGTAGCCGAGGTCCGGAGTGTGAGTACCTTTTACCTTTCTTCCCCGGCAACGGCGCCAGAAAATACTTGATGCTGTCCAGGACTGGCGCGGGGTTGACGAGGGAGGAAATCCCTTTGTGTAGCTTTCTGGTCCCCGGCAACGGCGCCAGAAAATAGCTTGATGTCTACGTTCCCCCTCCTTTCCTGTAGACAGTGTTGGGCCTCCAAGAGCAGAGGTTTGTAGAACAGCAGCAAGTTTTCCCTTAAGTGGATCACCCAAGGTTTATCGAACTCAGGGAGGAAGAGGTCAAAGATATCCCTCTCATGTAACCCTGCAACCACAAAGCAAGAAGTCTCTTGTGTCCCCAACACACCTAATAGGTGCACTAGTTCGGCGAAGAGATAGTGAAATACAGGTGGTATGAAATAGTATGAGCAGTAGCAACGGTGCCAGAAAATAGCTTGCTGGCGTGTAGTTGATGGTGGTAGTATTGCAGCAGTAGTAACGCAGTAAAACAGTAAACAAGCAGCGATAGCAGTATTTAGGAACAAGGCCTAGGGATTACACTTTCACTAGTGGACACTCTCAACATTGATCACATAACAGAATAGATAAATGCATACTCTACACTTTTGTTGGATGATGAACACATTGCGTAGGATTACACGAACCCTCAATACCGGAGTTAACAAGCTCCACAATAATGCTCATGTTTAAGTAACCTTATAGTGTAAGATAGATCAATAGACTAAACCAAGTACTAACATAGCATGCACACTGTCACCTTCATGCATATGTAGGAGGAATAGATCACATCAATATTATCATAGCAATAGTTAACTTCGCAATCTACAAGAGATCATGATCATAGCATAAACCAAGTACTAACACGGTGCACACACTGTCACCTTTACACACATGCAGGAGGAATAGAACTACTTTAATAACTTTGCTAGAGTAGCACATAGATAAATTGTGATACAAACTCATATGAATCTCAATCATGTAAAGCAGCTCATGAGATCATTGTATTGAGGTACATGGGAGAGACATGAACCACATAGCTACAGCGGAGCCCTCAGCCTCGGGGGTGGATTACTCCCTCCTCATCATGGAGGCAGCGATGGCGGTGAAGATGGCGGTGAAGACGGCGGTGGAGATGGCTCCGGGGGCAATTCCCCGTCCCGGCAGGGTGCCGAAACAGAGTTCTGTCCCCCGAATTGGAGTTTCGCGATGGCGGCGGTGCCCCTGGAGTCTTTCTGGAGTTTCGTCAATTGGTGTCGAAGTTTTAGGTCACGACGGCTTAAATAGGCGAAGAGTCGGAGTCGGAGGGGCCACGGGCTGCCCAAACCATAGGGGGGCGCCCCCCCCCTGGCCGCGCCGGGGTGTGGTTTGGTGGCCCTGTCCCCCTTCTCTGGCGGTTCTCGTGTGTTCTGGATGCTTCCGGTGAAAATAGGAACTTGGGCGTTGATTTCGTCCGATTCCGAGAATATTTCCTTACTAGGATTTCTGAAACCAAAAACAGCAGAAAACAGCAACTGGCCTCTCGGCATCTCGTCAATAGGTTAGTTCCGGAAAACGCATAAAAATGATATAAAGTGTGAACAAAACATGTTGGTATTGTCATAAAACAAGCATGGAACATCGGAAATTATAGATACGTTGGAGACGTATCAGTTTGCGTGATGACAACCACCACTGTCTCCGAGGGAACTGCCGGCTTGGTCATGAAGACCTGCCGGATTTGATGGTAAAAGTGATCTGGATCATCGTCTTCATCAGACGGCCCAGATGCACTCTCCTGGTCACCTTCTCCTGACGAATAGGAGTAGTCCCGGTACTTATGTCCGAGTAACTGTCTCCGCACTCTTCGTTTATGGATTGGAGCACGGACTCAGGGTCTTCGCCGCCTTTGCACGAACCTAGGACGGAGTCGACATGGCCCATGAAGTGGCACTGATCATAGTCGGGACCCTCAACTTGGAGGACGGACGTAGATCTGTTTTCAACCACGATCTCCTCCTCAAGGGTGGAGAGGGTCAGAGTAGAGTTTTCTCCGATCTGGAACTCGACTACGTCAGTAGAGAGGGTAGATCCAAATCCAACTTCCACCGCAGTTTCTGCATCTGGGGCGGGTTGGGTGGGGATTGCTTCATATGCCGCCTGCACGGAGTTGAAGCCGACAAAGATGTCGATGCCGCCGATCGGGATGATCCTATGGGCGTCGATGTTGCGGGAAGCCGGCGTGTAGGATTCCGCCACGATGAATGGAGTGTCGCCGAAATAGACAACATGGCCAATGGCTATGGTATCGCCGATGCCTTCAAGTGCTCCCGCCTGAAACTGGACTCCAGATGTCGCTGGCCCCATGGTGGGCGCTAACTATCATTGCCTTGATAACGATAGTGCCATGACAGGTTTCTCACGGCTAGGGTTTATGGTCAAACTAGACGACGGGATGCTCAGGACGGTGTGACTCGGCGATTTACCTAGGTTCACGTCCCCTCGAAGGAGGATCGCTACGTCCTGCTAGAAATTTACTATGACAACACAAAGTACAGGTTACAATGATATCTTGTGTCCTTCGCCCTAAAGACGCCCGCTAGGCCGGCTTATAAAGACGCCAGGACCTAGGGTTTGATGGAGGTAAAGACCTAACCAACTACGGAGTCCTAGATAAGTATGCCGTGTCTTGAGTTACAAGTCTTCTTCCTGGACCTTCTGGAATCCGGCTTGGGCCCTCCTTAGTCGGCTGGGCCTCCATCTTCTAGCAACTGGGCCACCCGGTAACCTTGATAGTTTCTCCACCCAAGTGAGCCACCCGGGCTTGCTAGTTTAAGCCCCTGCCGTGGTGTACCCTATTTGGCATAACCCCAACACTTTCCCAAGACGAATCACCAGAGCCAATGTACTTGCACAAGAGGTGATCTAGGGCTTTCAGAGTAGGGATGCGTTGGCTGCCGAAGGCGTGCGCCAGATGAGCTCCAGTTTCTCCGAGTTGGAGACATGTGCAGACCAGAAGGGTTGCTCGTCAGAAACTTCTTTCGAATATGCCGACAATGAGTTGTCGACATTCCGGTAGTAGAACAGTCCCTGTGCTACCCCTTGTTTGTGGCGACAACATAGACCTTAGGGTAGGCCAGCTTGAGGTATGGATGCCTTTGCACAGTCACGTAGCCGACTGCTCTTGGGTCCTTCCCAAAGTTGGCCTTTGCCAAGAAGATACTCCATAAAAGGAGAAAATTGGGCCTAATGCCTAGAAAAAGCTCATAGAATGTGACGAAGCACACGATTTGGAGAATAGAGTTGGGATTGAGGTGATGGAACTCAATCCCATATAAGTCAAGGATTTTGTGGAAAAAAGGATGAGCAGGGAAGGCGAACCCCCATTCAAAGAAAGGGGCAAAGATGACTACCTCATCGTCGCTCGGTGCGGGCTCGACTTCGTCCTCGTCCAACCACCACTCGATTTCTCCCTGCACGGGAAGGAGGTGCCACTTCACCAGCTTGTCCAGCTCCACCTTGGTGAGCCTAGATGACTCCCCACTTGGGGTCGGGTGGTCCTCCGCGGCGACACTCTCGCCCCTATGTCGGGTTGGCATCACTACTACCGGCGGCCGTGTCGGTGCCGGCGTCGCTGCTGGAGCTTGCCTTGTCGGTCCTCACGCCTTTGTTCACAGCGACCTTGACCCCGGTGATGTCTGTTGCAGATACTTCGCCATCCTTCATGCCGCTGCCGCTTGCGACAGCGATGGAGGAAGACATTGCTGCTAAAGCAAAAGGGGTTGCCGGTGCGATGCGGGGATGAAGGAGGAAGGAGGAGACAAATCATTTTCGTCGGTAGAGATGGCTAAGGCTCCATGGCAGCAGAAATGTGGATCTGAAGAATGGGGAGGAGTGACAAGTCTCGCTCAGCCCTAGTACTTATATGGGGAACAAACCGTGAGGTGGACGTTTCGCCTTCTCTGCCTCTTTGACCGTTGACCCGTCTTTGGATGAGTCGACCATAGGGCATCAAATGGACCCTTAATTGACTAGATCATTGATTGAAGGGGATGCCGTTTCACATACCTAGACTAGAGATTGGCACGATTCTGCTGGCAAATCGGTTAGACCAAACTCAGGTCAGGTAATTATCTGACTGGCTCTTTGTGAATCAGTTCCAAAAAACTACTTTCATTATGGAAGGAGTCCTTCAAGATCTCCCCTCGGGCTACAAGATGATGGCTCAGAAGTAGGATCACTCGGTATTCCAACTGAGGAGAAGGAAAAACCTTCACTTAGTGACGATGAGATACACTTCCACGATGTCAAGATTCGGTATGATCCAGAAGAACTCGGGGCTACTCTCGAGGTCATGAGACTCGGGTACCATCATGGTGGTAGAACAAGGCCCATCAGGCCTAGGGCAGCCCAGCATGAGGACTCAGCGTACGAGGGAGACCAGGACTATTCATCAACTTGGAGTACAAGATAAGTCAAGATGACTTGCTCTGGAATCCCCAGAATGTCATCTATAACCGACTTAGATCGGAACTAAATGTATCTCAATAGATGCAACCAACTTGGCGCCTTGTAACCCAAGATCCCCATCCGTGTATATAAGGAGGGGAGGGGGCGTGACGAGTCATACTCTCATTCATCCCACAATCATCTCTCATTCACCACCACCATAGAACCCTCCAGACCCCCTCTCGAGTCCACAATTGAGAATAAGTAATAGATCCAGCTAGAAACCGGAGTAGGCTCTTTACCGGATGACTTTTTCTCGGGGCCCAAACCTGTCTAAATCTGTGTTCGAGTGCTACCATCGGGATTCTCTAAGTGCATCACCACTCATCTCTATTGTCGGTAAAATCCCTCGACACTTAGGCATCCTGAGAAAGATGCAAGGATCAACTACATCAAATATGGATGCGAGACAACAAAGGAAGAGTTGGACCCGGTCGAATCCGCCCCCTAACCCAATCAGCCAAGAGGCTCGAAGCCAGCCGGCCTGGGACTCGATCCTAGGTTGGTTGGGGTTCCCCTTTTTACCATGCGTTCCTACACTATAAAAGTATATAGGTGTCTGCCCTGAATTCTATGAACAAGTTCACTCTTCAACAGGAACTCAAAGGAGAGGGACAACACTTTGATAGAGAGCTGAGGGTCGAGCAAGTTGTCAAGGAACTAGAAGCTCTAGTTCTAGTTCCAATTCTAGCTTATGGCCGGGTGAGCACCCTACGAGGAAGTCTCACATACGAATTCTAGAGCTTTGGGTCACAATTCAAAGTTCTGTCATGGTGGGGATATTGTCGTTAATACTTGTTAAGAAGAAATGTGTTCTTGTTCATGAGTTGAGTAGCAATCCTTTTGCTCCTAATTATACTTTCATCTATCTATGAGTGTTCTATTTCTCAATCTAACCTCGAATTAGACTACTTACCATGTTCTTGTGATGGTGGTGATTCGAAGTTCATAGCTGATCTATATAATAGATAGACATGTCCAGGATGTCTCCCCTAGTGTTCTCATGTGACCTTGCCCTTAGAACGCTTGCGCAGAATGGTATTGTAGTGACAATGTCTGGGCCTAGTAGGGGAGCGCTTATTTGGGATATAAAACAGACGGATGTGATTTAATGATGCTTTTCAATATCATGCTTGATCAAGTTGCTCTTTGGCTATAGAACTACATCTTGTTTGAGCTATCTATCATGTGCACTAGTAGAAAAACGGTCTTTGGTACCGGTTCCAGAGGGGCTTTGGTACCGGTTTGGCAACCGGTATCAAAGAATCGGGACTAAAGCCCCCCCCCCCCCCCCCGGTACCGGTTCCTTACGAACCTGTACTAAAGGTGCCTCCACGTGAGTGTTACATTTTTTATATCCAATTAGAACGCTTGCGCAGAATGGTATTGTAGTGACAATGTCTGGGCCTAGTAGGGGAGCGCTTATTTGGGATATAAAACAGACGGCTGTGATTTAATGATGCTTTTCAATATCATGCTTGATCAAGTAGCTCTTTGGCTATAGAACTACATCTTGTTTGAGCTATCTATCATGTGCACTAGTAGAAAAACAGCCTTTGGTACCGGTTCCAGAGGAGCTTTGGTACCGGTTTGGCAACCGGTACCAAAGAATCGGGATTAAAGCCCCCCCTCCCCCTTTTGGTACCGGTTCCTTACGAACCGGTACTAAAGGTGCCTCCACGTGGGCACGGAGGAGCCCGCGGGGCTGGAGACCTTTGGTACCGGTTTGTAACACGAACCGGTACCAAAGGGTACGCGTGCCATTTTTTTTATATCCAATTTTTTTTCGAATTATTTTCCACTCCCTCTTTTTATCTATTTTTTGAGAATTTCTAATATTTTAGTTATTTGACAAGTTTAGTCTCTAACTACACTTATCTCTAGTCAAATTACTTACTCGTGGTCAAACTTCCCGCTCGGTCACCCATCCTCCTACTACTCCAGCACTAGCACGCTTAACTTCCGAGTTCCTTCCCATCTCATTTTCAAGTGCTTCGCGCGCATGTTATTGATAGTAGTATCATATCAATCCTATTAATGTGTTGGTCACGATATCACACTTCTTTATTGTTTGAATTTCACATGATTATTTTAATAAACAAAAGTAAAGATGTAAAAATAATAATGAATAAATAAATGAACAATACATTTTTAATTATTTTTAATTTTTAAATATATTTTAAATTTTAATTTGTTTTTGCAAAATCTAAAACCTGAAAATTTGTAAATCTCAAAATTTACTAACCTTTATGGTTAAGTAATAGTAATCTTTATGCAGGAAGGAATTATTAATTTAAATTTAAAAAAATAAAAAATATATAAAATCCTGAATTTCTTGCGAAAACTAAAATGTTCCTGCTTTCATATTTCCATTTGGAATTTTGAGAATCTAAAAATTGGCTAACCGGTAAACCCTCGTAGAATCTGCATAACCCTCGTAAAATTATACGTTTTTTCAAACTTTTTTTTGCAAAAAAAGTCAAAATTTGAATTTCTTAATTTCACCGAATAGTAGGTTGCATAACATACAAGAATCTCGAAGGATTTTATTTTTTGAATTTTCTATCATTTTCTTTTGTTTTCTATCATTTCACCGAATAGTAGGTTGCGTAACACCAACCGGAACTAAAGAGGCCTGCGCCGGCCGCAGCCTGGCATAGCCTTTTATTTTTTGAATTTTTTATCATTTTTTTTGTATTTTTTGAACTAGCAAAGAAATGAGCTAAATTAGGAAACGCTGGAAGAAATGATAATATTGCTAACCCTTGGATAGATGGGTGCCATCAATCTTGACAAAATGGTGGAGAAAAATGGAGATTTGTTGGAGTGTGAGAGGAGGGAAATATTTGGAAATGTGAGAGGAGAAACAAAAATGGAAACCTAGCTGGCTCGGGTGGCTCGGGTGAAGAAATAGGGCTGGAGACCCTTTAGTACCGGTTCTTTATACGAACCGGTACTAAAGGTGCAGCGCTGGCCCCACCTCCGCCTCAAATTTGGCGCGAAACCCTTTAGTACTGGTTCGTATCACGAACCGGTACTAAAGATCCCAAACGAACCGGTACTAAAGGTTGTCGGCGCCCTGGGCAGTGAAACCGGTACTAATGCAACCTTTAGTACCGGTTCGTAAGAAAACCGGTACTAAATGTCAAATCCTTTGGCTAGTTTTCTACTAGTGGTGGTTTGTCTCTATATGTTATGTGTATAAATTTTCTAATTAGAAGTTCTATGAAAACTCTGATTAGTCCCTCTAGTTAGATGTTCTAATTACATGCTAATTTCCTATCTAACTGATCTATAATTAGTTATCTATCTTGGCTTATTCCAATCTAACTGACTACTAATTAGATTATAATAGTTACTAATTCCATATGTTCATATACGTATTCTTGTTTGCATGATGCTTGAGTTAGACTAGATCTTGATCCTAGTTTCTCTGAGCTTGATATAAACCCTAGAATACTCTTGGGGAAAAGTTACGTTGTCACCATGCACTTGCGGTTTACGAATTACATGCTTATGAGCCACCAATAGAGGTTGGCAAAAAACACTAAGGGGTGTGTGTGGATCCGAAGTCCAATCCTCACACGTGTGCATACGGTTGTGCCTTCCCTATAGCTTATGGATATATCACAAGGTCAGTGTAGATCCTAAGACCAGGACATGTCCCTTGGTGTATAAAATAGTCCATGTATGCTTTGAAAGGGCATCTCATGTGGATTTGGACGAAGCTTTATGTGCTTATGTGACTACATTTCGTGACTTTGGGCGCTAATTGAGTGCCCCTGATATTGTCGAAGAGTTCTCGGCTTTGACGTTATAGCCTATTAGGGGTGACTGGGTTGTCTCAGGTTTTAAGCCGGTCGAGGATCAAGAAGTCAAGCTCTATACATCAATATTCAATATTGAGCTAGAAGAGCGTGATGATGAACTGTGCAAAAGAGACTATGTTAGTGATGTTGAAGATAAGGCTAGATTCCTTCTAGGAAAATGTTCGAAGAAGGAGAAGGATAAATTTGATGAGTTGACAAATGGTGGTAAGCATATCAATCACCTTTTTGGCGAAAGGGGTGCGAGTGTTGAAGATTCTAATGCGGAAGATGAGGCGTCGTAGGTGATTGAGCCATCGGTCGTAAAGGAATGTGATGAAGCCCTAAAAGGGCTTAAGAAAAAGTGACAGCGCGGCTCCCTTTGAAGGCTATTTTCTCGGATGCTCTAGTTACTACGGAGCATGGAGCTACCATTGGACAAAGTACTGAGAACGCGGATGATTTTGAGAATGTTGGAGAATTTACGAGGACCTTTTGAAGAATCTTGCCGAGGCAGCTGTTACTGATGTTGTGGATTCTACTCTACTTGTTTCAACTATTGATTGTGCTGATACTTTCGGAGGGTTGGTTGCAGAGAAACAGCTAGTTTCTTTGTTCATTGGAGGTTCACCGAAACTGGGGATAGGGTATCTCTATCAGCTATATAGCTCATGCTGGTTTGCGAAGGTGTCGCAGTGATAGAGCTAGTAAGAACATAACATTTCCATGCCATAGGTTAAAAAGCAATGGCACAGATTGGTATCCGTGCCCACTCTGAAAACGCACTGACACAAATATCCTATATAAACAATCTTGCATGGTCCAAACCCTAACCCTAGCCTATCTCCAACCCACGCATAGTGTCGCCTTTCTCCTCTCCACAACCAGTCGACATCTTTTCAACTCCCCCCCCACCACCACCACTCCGCCATCATATGCGCCCATTCCACATCTCTCTCTCTCTCTCTCTCTCTCTCTCTCTCTCTCTCTCTCTCTCTCTCTCTCTCTCTCTCTCTCTCTCTCTCTCTCTCAGGCACGCACGCATGCACCGTCACCATAGCCGGGTGCCGCTCCGCTCCATACCTACGCGCATGCCACTGAAAGCCCTGTTGCTGACCCAGAGCTCGGTCGCATGCAGATCCGGCAGCTACGGAGCTCGATCCCGAGCTCGGCCGTAGATCCGACAACTGTAGAGCTCGGGGCCATGCTCCTCTTTGCACCCGGCATCACTGTGGTTGGCACCGAGCTCAGTGTTGGACTCGGCTTCAGCCCTGACGTGCCGGCGCCTTGAGGGCCTGTGACTGGTACGGGGCCGTGGTGAGCCCCCAAAGCAGGCATGGGACTGCAATTAATTTATTTATTTTTATTTTTGCTAGCATGGATGGGCCAAAACGGATGACATTTTTGGCCGTGGTGATGGCAATGGTGATGGCTAATTAGACTTTTTGTGATTCCCCTGTGATTGACAGTTGCTGACCTGGCTTTGGTTTTCAGCGATATCACCGACCCTTTGTTGGTAGTTGGGTGGTTAGCTGATGGGGATGAAGTTGAACTTTTAACGCGTACCGTCTGTACTGATATTTTCTACGTTAGTGATGAGTAGTGTAGTAAGAAGAAATTTGATCGACAAGAAGTGGAAATAGTTGATTTCTGAGGTGGTGGAATCACTAGTAGAAAACCTCACATCCATCTAAGCCATTGGTACCGGTTCCCTTACGAACCGGTACCAATGGGGTCATCTGCACCGGTTTGGAGGTTCAGGCGGGCGAGGGGCTCTGGTACCGGTTCGTGAGGGGCTTTCGTACCGGTTCGTGTTAGGAACCGGTACGAAAGGTCTTCGGCCAAAATTCGGACGCGTCGTGGGGCCCGGGCAGGACCTTTGGTACCGGTTCGTAACACGAACCGGTACCAAAGGGTGCCCCCTATATCACTGGTCGCCAGCCCGTCCCTGGCTGCTGCTTCATCTCATTTTTCTCTTCTTCCTCTCACACAAAATTTCTTTGCACCTCTCACACTCCAACAAATCTCTATTTTGTCTCCACCATTTTAACAAGATTAAGGGCATACATCTATCCAAGGGTTAGCAATATCATCCTTTCTTCCGGCGTTCCTAATTTCGCACATTTCTTTGGTAGTTTTAACTCGTACTATTTTTCTAGTGCAAGCAAGGTGTTCGGTGAAATGCCTAAGTTAGTGATTTTATTTTTTTATATGCAATTTGAGCTGAAATTATGGTATGTTTTGTAGGTTTTAATTAGTATCATCCCCGTCCTTACCGCCGTCGATCGCCAGCGTCGTCCCCTAGCCGGCACGGTACCACCTCGGTGAGCCCCTCTTCTTTTTTATAAAAACAATTAGTTTTATGTGATGAACTTGAATATTAATTAAGTTGGTCACTCATATATCCATGATGTTGTGTACTTAATGATTTTTGATATACATATAAAATGCAGATGAGTCGACAATGGATGTACGGTGACCGGTGCCATCCCGAGTTCATTACTGGCATGCATTATTTTCTCAACGTGGCTGAGGCAAACAGGCGGTCGAATGGTTTCATGTATTGTCCATGTAGTTCCTGTAAGAATATGAAGGATTACTCTACCTCGAAGACCCTTCACGTCCACCTGCTGGAGAATGGTTTCATGCCCAGCTATAATTGTTGGACCAAGCACGGAGAAAGAGGAGTTATATTGGAAGACAACGAAGAAGAAGAGGATAGTGACAACTATCCCAGCTTATTCACTGAAGACGGTGGTAGTAGAATGGGGGAAGATGAAGCTGAAGAAGAGCTCATTTTCGATGAGCCGATTTTTGATGACCCGGATGACGATTTGGGTCGGGCCATTCTTGATGCGAAGATGAACTGCGGAAATGAAAAGGAGAGGTTGAAGTTGGAGAAAATGTTAGAGGATCACAACAAACTGTTGTACCCAAATTGCGAAAATGGTCAGAAAAAGCTGGGTACCACGCTGGAATTGCTGCAGTGGAAGGCAGAGAATGGTACTTCTAACAAGGGATTTGAAAAGTTGCTGAAAATAATAAAGAAGATGCTTCCAGGGGAGAACGTGTTGCCCTCTAGCACGTACGAAGCAAAGAAGGTTGTCTGCCCTCTAGGATTAGAGGTGCAAAAGATACATGCATGCATCAATGACTGCATCCTCTACCGCGGGGAGTACGAGAATTTGAATGCATGCCCGGTATGTAGTGCATTGAGGTATAAGATCAGGCGAGATGACCCCGGCGATGTTGAGGGTGAGTCCACCCCCAGGAAGAGGGTTCCTGCGAAGGTGATGTGGTATGCTCCTATAATACCACGGTTGAAACGTTTGTTCCAGAACAAAGAGCATGCCAAGTTGTTGCGATGGCACAAAGAGGACCGTAAGAAAGATGTGATGCTTTGAGACACCCCGCCGACGGGTCGCGGTGGAGAAAAATCGACAGAGAGTTCTAGTCATTTTCAGATGACGCAAGGAACTTAAGATTTGGTCTAAGTACGAGATGGCTTTAATCCTTTCGGGAGCAGAGCTCAGTCCATAGCACCTGGCCGGTGACTCTATGTATCTATAACCTTCCTCCTTGGTTGTGCATGAAGCGGAAGTTCAATATGATGCCAGTGCTCACCCAGGGCCCGAAGCAACCCGGCAACGACATTGATGTGTACATGAGGCCATTGGTTGAAGAACTTTTAGAGTTGTGGCGGGACGACGGTGTACCTCTGAGCGCTGAGCACGAACAAAAGGAATTTAACCTACGAGCGTTGTTATTTGTAACCATCAATGATTGGCCTGCTCTTGGTAACATTTCAGGGGCAGTCAAACAAGGGATACAATGCATGCACACACTTTGTTTAGGTGAGACTGATAGTATTTATTTGGGAAACAAGAATGTGTACAGGGCATCGTCGATTTCTTCCAAAACAACATCACGTAAGAAAGAGAGGAAAGCATTTCGGAGGTGAGGCAGATAACCGAACCAAGCCTACCCGCCCTAATGGGGAAGTTATATATGATATGGTCAAGGATTTAGAAGTGATCTTTGGAAAGGGTCCCGGCGGACAATCTGTTCCGCATGATGTTGACGGACACGTACCCATGTGGAAGAAGAAGTCGATATTTTGGGAGCTACCCTACGGAAATTCTTAGAGGTTCACTCTGCAATCGACGTGATGCACGTGACGAAAAATCTTTGCGTGAACCTGCTAAACTTCTTGGGCATGTATGGGAAGACAAAAGATACACCGGATGCACGGCAGGACCAGCAAAGTATCCACGAAGGAAACAACCTGAATCCGAGAGAAGTATCAAGGTCCTGCCAGCTATGCTCTTACCAAAGATGAGAAGGAGATCATTTTTGAAGTCCTGAGTAGCATCAAGGTCCCGTCTGGCTTCTCGTCGAATATAAAGGGAATAATAAACATGTCGGAGAAAAAGTTTCAAAACCTAAAGTCTCATGACTGCCACGTGATTATGACACAATTACTTCCGGTTGCATTGAGGGGCTTCTGCCGGAAAATGTTCGAGTACCCATTGTGAAGCTATGTGCGTTCCTCAATGCAATTTCTCGAGAAGGTGATCAATCCACTTACTCTACAAAATTTACTGAAGGATGTGGTCCAATGTCTAGTCAGCTTCGAGTTGGTGTTCCCACCATCCTTCTTCAATATTATGACACATCTCCTAGTTCACCTGGTCGAAGAGATTGGCGTTCTCGGTCTGTATTTCTACACAACATGTTCCCCTTTGAGAGATTCATGGGAGTCTTAAAGAAGTACGTTCATAACCGTGCTAGGCGAGAAGGAAGCATCTCCAAGGGCTATGGAACAGAGGAGGTCATTGAGTTTTGTGTTGACTTTATTCTGACCTTAAGCCGATCGGTGTTCCCGAATCGCGCTATGAGGGGAGACTGCGTGGAAAAGGCACGCTAGGAAAGAAATCAGCAACGTGTATGGACGGACATTCTTTCACTCAAGCACACTACACAGTTCTACTTAATTCCATCTTGGTGGCTCCGTACAAAGAGGAACACAAGGAGATCTTACGCTCTAAATACCCGGAGCAACGTGAAGATTGGATTGATGGAGAACACATGAAGACTTTCGGCGGTTGGTTGCAAACACGTCTCATGAATGTCACCGATGACGAGCAGCTGTACTTGTTGGCCAAGCAACCATCTTCTACTATATCGACTTTTCAAGGGTACGAGATTAATGGGAACACATTTTACACTTTCGCCCAAGACAAAAAGAGCACCAACCAAAACAGTGGTGTCCGCTTTGATGCGAGAAGATGGCAATGGGAACAAGGTCACATATTATGGGTACATAGAGGAGATATGGGAACTTGACTATGGACCTAATTTCAAGGTCCCTTTGTTCCGGTGTAAATGGTTCAACCTGAAAGACGGGGTACGGGTAGACCCGCGATGCGGAATGACTACAGTGGATTTCAAGAATCTTGGGTACGACACCGAACCATTCGTCCTAGCCAGTGAAGTGGCTCAGGTTTTTTATGTGAAGGATATGTCTAGCAAACCGAAAAAAAGGAAAGAAAGGCAAGAGGACACATCATACGATGAGCCAAAGCGGCACATAGTTCTTTCAGGAAAAAGAAACATCGTGGGAGTAGAGGACAAGACAGACATGTCGAAGATTATAATAAGTTTGACGATATTCCACCCTTCAAGGTAAAAATTGACCCAAGCATCATCTTAAACAATGAAGATTGTCCATGGTTGCGTCGCAGTAAGAAGAAAGGGAAACGAGCGAAGAAAACTCAGAAGACTAGCTAGCTACATATAGGGATCATAACTTGTGTATCTCAATATGGAAATCACTTTTGTGTAATGATGTTACTGTATGTAAGATATTAACAATGGAGATGGTTGGCTTGTTTTACTAGTTAAGTCACGCGGGCTTGCAGGGAACATTTTCCGAGGCGGAACTTCCGAATATGCCATATATAGGGCATGTGCACCAAGGGCATATTCGAGAAGTTCCGCCACGGGAGATTTCCCAACCCTTTCCGCAACATTGTTAGATGAGATGGAGTCTTCCACGGGCTTGCAGGAAAAAATTCCGAGGCGGAACTTCCGAATATGCCATATATAGGGCATGTGCACCAAGGGCATATTCGAGAAGTTCCGCCACGGAGATTTCCCAACCCTTTCCGCAACATTGTTAGAGGAGATGGAGTCTTCCACGGGCTTGCAGGAAAAAATTCCGAGGCGGAACTTCCGAAGATGCCATAGGGCGTGTGCACCAAGGGCATCTTCGACAAGTTCCGCCACGGAGATTTCCCAACCCTTTCCCCAACATTTGTTAGAGGAGATGGAGTCTTCCACGGGCTTGCGGGGAAATTTTTCCGAGGCGGAACTTCGAAGATGCCATAGGGCGTGTGCACCAAGGGCATCTTCGACAAGTTCCGCCACGGAGATTTCCCAACCCTTTCCTCCATCCATGGTGATGAAACTCTCCATCCATGTTGGCTTGTTGAGCTGCTTCCCATGGTGTATCGATGCTCCTTTTATAGGCAGAGCGTCCTTATCCTGCCGACAGCTTTAGTACCGGTTGTAGACACGAACCGGTACTAAAGGTTACCCACGCGTCCTTATCCCACCGACAGAGCGTCGTGCGCTACATACTTTATCTCATCGAGCAGGGCGTCCTTATCCTGCCGACAGCTTTAGTACCGGTTGCACCCACCAACCGGTACTAAAGGTTACCCACGCGTCCTTATCCTGCCGACAGCTTTAGTACCGGTTGCACCCACCAACCGGTACTAAAGGTTACCCACGCGTCCTTATCCCACCGACAGGGCGTCGTGCGCTACATACTTTATCTCATCGAGCAGGGCGTCCTTATCCCGCCGACAGCTTTAGTACCGGTTGCACCCACCAACCGGTACTAAAGGTTTGCCTCGATCTGTCTTCCCGCCTATTTTCTTCCCGCGCTTTCCACCGGTTCCCGCCTCATCTTCCCGCCATTATTTCACTATATATATTAATGCTAGGCCACCATTTACAAATCAAAACTAGACTCATATCTGCAAACCTCATCAATCTCACCCATGGCTTCCAAAGCATCTCTAACCCCCGGAGGCGGAGGCGCTGCGCCTCGAACTACCCCTGCCCGCCGGGCTACCGCGTCCCGACCGGCTGGTTGCTAAGCGTCGGAGGCGTACCGGTCCCTCCAGTCCCTCTAGGTGTGGCGCGCGAGATGGCCATCACGAACCACTACTACTTCGAGCTCACGCCAGAGCAGCGGAGGAATCCCCAGTGGCATCCCGACTACAGCCCGACTTGGGAAAGCTTCTTCATCAATCGGCGTGAGAGGGCGCTTGCCAGGCACGAGGAGGGCGGCCCGCCTCCTCCGAACTTCAACGAGGCCGGCCGTCGGCTGTGGTGGCGCGGCCGGACTCTCCAGGGCGTCATGGCCTACCGTGGCCCCCGCCTGCGCTACCCTCAGTCCCAGCCCACGCGTGCTCACCCGCCGACGTTCGAGTACCGCGACCCCGATGCCAGCGACGATGATGACGGCGACTACGACGACTACAGTGGCGAGTACTACAGGGCTAGGCAGGAGTATGACTGAATGACTCCCCAGTAGAATTTGGTCATGTATCTTTAATTTTCAGTTAAGCTATGTACTTTTAATTCGAGTTCAATCGTAATAAAATTTCATTCCCGCCCTTTCTTTTCCCGCGCGGCGTCGTGGCCGGAAAGTTTCCCGCGCGACGTCGGGGCGGGAAAGTTTTCTGTGCGGACGGCGTCGTGGCGAGAGTAAAGAAAAGAAATAGAATAGAGAAAAGAAATAGAAAAGAAATAGAAAAGAAAAACAAAAGCAATAGAAAAAATAAATAGAAAAGAAAAAAACATAAAAGAAAAGAAAGAAGAAACAGAAAACAAAATAAATAGAAAAGAAATATAAAAGAAAAGAAACACAAAAGAAAGGGGAACGAAAATGAAAAGAAAAGAAATAGAAAATGAAAAGAAATAGAAAATGAAAAGAAAAGAAATAGAAAATGAAAAGAAATAGAAAATGAGAAGAAAAGAAAAGAAACACAAAATAAAAGGAAAAAGAAACAGAAAAGAAAGAAGAAAACAGTAAAAGAAAAAAGAAACAGCAAAAGAAAAGAAAACAGTAAAAGAAAAAAGAAAACAAAAAAAAACCCTTTAGTACCGGTTGGTACCACCAACCGGTACGAAAGGTCTTTCGTACCGGTTGGTGGTACCAACCGGTACAAAAGGCCCATCGCCCTCGTTTAACCTTAGCCGCGCGCGACGAAATCCCCAAATCTTCTTCTTTCCCCCGCGCGACGAAGCAGAGCCCCGACGCCGTCGGCAGCGCCGACGCACCCACGCCGCCCGGCGCACCCACGCCGCCGCCGACGAAGCCGCCGCCGCAGACGCAGCCGCCACCGCCGACGCAGCCGCCGCCGCCCGCAGGTACCTCCCCGGCCCTCTCCTCTTTTTTTCCGCCACCCCTCATCGCCGCCCGCAAGGTGTTCGACGGCAAGGTGTTCGACGGCAGGGGTGAGGTGGTGAGCGCGCGGCGCGTAGTCGATGCAGGAGCTCCTCGGCAAGCGGCCGCGCGAGCAGGAGCAGGAGCAGGAGCACGACGCGGCGGCGTTCTGGGCGGCGCCGCGGCAGGACGTGTGGGGCTTCTCGCCGCTGGAGGCGCAGGCGGCGTACGTGCCGGTGGCGCAGGCCCACCACCACCACCTCAACCTGAACCTCCTCTCCGCGCTCCCCGGTGACTCGCTCGAGATCGACCGGCCGAGCTTCTTTCCCGTTTTGCGTTGGCGTCCGCGTGATCTGTTTGGGGAGCTGTGACCGCGAGTGTTTCTTGATTAATCGGAGGTTAGCATTAGCTGGGAGTGTGCTTTTGTACCCGTGGATCTCGATTGATCGTCGTTTGTTCTTTCTGGAGCTCAGTTGGTGAAGAATTGCCGTGGTACCAAGCGCTAATTGTAGATACGGGTCCATTAGATTTTGTTCCATTCCTGCTACATGTGTTGGTGTTTGTCATTTGCTTCAAGTAGATCGTGTAACGCGACTCCTTATGATGCTTGTCTCAATTTGTGATATCCTTGCTTGTATCAGTGCCAAGCTTCTGCAGTATTCAGCATGCAGTTACTACTTAGTAGTATGGCAAATCGTTGTTGCATTCACCAGCTGAACAGTGTCATTATAATCCTTGTTTTGTTCCCATCGATCGTAAACTTCCTCTGCCCATTTTTGGAAGCATGGAATTGATGTTTATTTCGATTCCGCTGACCGCTGTTGTGGTATAGGAGCGTTGAAGCAGTGTCACTGCACTCCTTGTTTGTGAATTGTGATCGACCATGTGCTTGCACTGATCATCCGAAATGGCATGATTTGATTATTTTTGAAACAAGGAAAGGCATGAATTTGATTCTCATCGTTCAATGGAGAACATTTTGAATCGGCTGATCATATTGATATACGGAGTACTAGCCTGCAGATTGCGGTAATGATGAACGCTGGGTGACCGAGCCACGTCTGTAGTTTTCTTTCGCTTGGGTCCGTTTTACTTTTGTCCCAAGAATTCCGAGAGCGGCGAGGGGACAAAGGGAAAGGCTGCGGCCTGCGGCGCTGCAGGCGCACAGTGGCGCTCTGGGGAAAGGCTGGCGGCGTTGTGCATGTAGACCAGATTCGTGTCAAAGCTGGAGCCAACTTCTCGGGCTCTCTCGGCTGTAAATATTGTCACTTCTTGCCTTAGTGCATAAGAGATGTAGGGAAACAGAGCAAAGTGTTCTATTTGTCGGCCTTGGAGGCGAGGCAGTACAAGTCCGGCCCGATGGCGGCCCTGGAAGATGGCCGTGAGCGCGGCGCCCGCGGTGTGCGCCGTGTGCCAGAGCAGCCGACGGCGGTGAGGGTGTGCCAGGGCGCCGGGCCGGCCGTGAAGGAGAGCCAGGCATTCGAATTTTGTTTCCAATTTTGCATAGAAAGAATGACACAATGACACAGTTACTTTCCAATTTTGATGAAGTTCAAATTTCAAATAGGGATTTTGATTATTAATCATATTTTAAAATTTTAGGCGGAGAAAAAATCAAGTTTTCAATGGGTAACTTTGAAGCTTTCCCTTTTATGCATCAATAGAGAGAAGAGCGAGAGGAAGAGCGCCGAGTGTTAGGGTTAGGGTCGAGAAAAAGAGAGAAGAGCGAGAGGAAGAGCGGCGAGTGTTAGGGTTAGGGTCGAGAAAAAGAGAGAAGAGCGAGAGGAAGAGCGCCGAGTGTTAGGGTTAGGGTCGAGAAAAAGAGAGAAGAGCGAGAGGAAGAGCGCCGAGTGTTAGGGTTAGGGTCGAGAAAAAGAGAGAAGAGCGAGAGGAGGAGCGCCGAGTGTTAGGGTTAGGGTTTTTTTTGCTTTCTTCATTTCAATTGTTATCCATCTAGCAATCTGTTATATGATCATTACATGATGAATGAAATACAATTGCTTTCTTAATTTTGCAGTGACATTGAGGTATGGAGGACGGCACCTTCGTCCGAGATGAGGAGGGGGAAGAAGCGGTGCAGCGATTGATCTATGAGAGTGCCCGTGGTCCGGAACCCGACGATGGAGATGACAACGAGTACGCCGACTTTCTGAATGATTTTGGCGAGGGACTTGAGTCTGAACAAGTTAGAAAAGACAATGAAGTGTCCATCACAAACTCCGGCGAGGTGTATATCTATGTATCAATTAGTCTGTGTTCATCCCTAGATGCATTCATTTATTTGTATTGCACTTATTAACGAATAATTTTTTCTTTTAGCCTTCTGGATCATCGAGCAAGTCTGTTAGAACAAAACGAGGCCCGACGCGGGTGCTAAAGGGCGAGGGCAGGTTAGCCCTCACGGCATTCAAGGCTAATGGTGAACCAGTGGAGCCCAAGGAGTTTTGCCGCAAATTTACAAGTCAATCCGGAGTTATTGTTAGGGACCATGTACCGATCAGCATTCAAGAGTGGCATAAGCCGAAGAACCCGGAGAGTGGTGCTACTTATGTCAACGACAGCATGAAAAAATTTCTTTGGGAAACGCTACTGACAAAGTTCAGCCTACCGGAAGACATGACGGAAGGCCAGAAGGATAAAGTCAAGGAATGGACATGGAAGAAGATGGCCATACAATTCCAGAGCTTCAAGAAAAATTTATGGGACAAATATAAGAATGAAGATCCAGTATTCGATGATAATCTAGTGAAGATAAAAGATCACTGGGCCGCATTTAAGGAGTATAAGAAATCGTCTAAGTTTGTGTCCCGATCGAAGAAAAATACCGAAAATGCTGCAAAGAAGAAACTTCCGCATCATTTGGGGTCAGGTGGCTACAAGAGTGCCATTCCGAAGTGGACAGCGTTTGAGAATAAACTGATGGATCATGGAATCACTCCACAGACATGGGACCGGCCCGAACGGTCCAAGTTACGGTTGTTCGCTCATGGGGCAGGGTTGGACCCAAAGACGGGGTTGATCGTTGCGAAGGGAAAATGGAAGGAAAAAATTGAGGCAATTGTACCGAAGCTTGTAGATGCAATTGAAAAGGTCGAGAAGGGAGAGTACATTCCCGATCGAGAGAATGACGAGCCGACACTCGCTACGGGAACCCTGAACATGTTGGACGGAGTACGAGCTCGCCAGGTCTCACCATGAAGGAAGCGTGGCCGGACAGCGGCGACACTTATAGAAGCCGTTCGCGAAAGAAGAAGAAGGACGCCGACATTGTAACGGAGTTGTTATCTAGGGTGGAGGCTCTTGAGAGAAATCGAGAGGGCACTGATCAGCCGCTGTTTCTACAGGATCCACAAGCCGATGCTGCCCCATCTCAGCGAAGAAGCAGTGTCGGTTCCTCGCATCTTGACGGATGTGGAGGAAGCTACCCCGTGGATTATGTCACGGAGAAGACAGATTGCGAGCTACATATGTTAATCAGGACCGCGTACGGTAAGGTGGCGGTCGGCTATGTGTACCCAAGTGAAGATGGAGCAATGCACCATCATATGCCCATTCCACCTGGTTGTGTTCGTGTCGGGGTGGATGAAGTTGTTTCGGGGTTTGAAAAAGTGGAGCTTGATATTCCTAGAGGTGAAGATGAGAGGACAACTGGCGATGTCAAGCACGGTTTCGCCCTATGGCCGAAGAAGTACGTCGTCCTTTTGCAAAGGCCACCGACTCCTACACATGAGCAGCAAATGCCATCGACTCCTCCTGGTGGCAGTCCTGGTGAGCAGCCAAGTCCACACCTACCTGAGAGGGACCCCAGCGTGAGTCCACCATCTCGAGATCCTCCGCGTAAGACAGCGTCCGTTAAGCGGAACGGTACGCCGCCTAGGAAGAAAGCTAGAAAGGAGAAACAACTGCCGCCTCCTGAGAAGTTACCTTGGGAAAAAACTCCAGAGGAAAACGCGGAGGCCGTTAAGGCCGAGGTGAAGAAATTTTTGCACCGAAAGTGCCGAGAGATACCTTTCGAGAAGACACTAGATCGGGAGAAAGTTGTGCGTACCGTTGACAATCTATATGACCCTGTACCATCGCCGCCATCTGACTATGCGCGTTCTATTGAAAGGTCGTATGACAAGATGATCGAGGCGACAAAACCCGTTAAATCGGGTATCAGGGAGATAAAAGGGATACACAGTGTCTACCAGCTCGGACAACAACCCGTTCAATCGGTCGCCCCTCTCAAGGTGTTTGACGGGAAGACCGTTCAAAGTTCTCGACAAGACGCAACTGATTACGCCTTAGCTGAACGAGCATATCCGTTTGTTCAAGGGAAAGATTTGGTCGAGAATCTCGGGAAGGTACCAACATGTATGCGTAACTTGCATTCGTCGTACATTAAGGCCTCAAAGGAAGGGATCGAGACTATCATGGTGCGAGTTAGGGAAGAGCACTACTTCCGGGAGTACTGTGTGAACGTTGACTTCGCCGAACTCTTTCGGTTATACAATCTCCGGGCCCTCGACAAATCAATCATCGGTTGCTATTGTACGTAAGTGATTTATTTATTTAATTTGAGAAGTCGTTCATTGTCTGCAGATTATAATCTTTTGTGCGCTATATTATGCAGATCGAAGATGCTCGAATGCAAAAGGGACGATATCACAGACATTGGGTTCATTGACCCGAACACAATGCATGTCAAAACCATAGATGATCCCCTCTATAACAAGGATACACCGCAGACTTTGCTAAGGTTTTTGAAGCGACAACGTGACAAAAAGCTAATACTTTGGCCTTACAACTTCGAGTGAGTCTTCTTGTCTTATAACACATTATATTTTGCTCACCGTATGTCAAAATTTTAACTAATGACTACATATTGAAACGTGCGTAGGTTTCACTTTATTCTTCTCGTCATCAATTTGGAAATTGGAGAAGTTGAAGTCTTGGACTCACTAACCAAAGAAAAGGATCTATACGTGTCTTGTTTTTTAATGCTCAGAAGGTAATTTGAATTCTTATCGGTTTGTTTCGTTAATTTCCTGCTTTGAACTAATTGATGACTCTTTTATGCATTTTCTTTTGTCGAGCAGCGTATGGCAAACTTTCATCAAGGAAGATACGTCCCGTGAATGGCCACCGAAGCTGCGATGGCGTGCGAAAGTAAGTAGTACTACCTAGGTCCACACACCTTTCAATTATCATACTTGACTATTGTTTGATTGAATTATATTCTTGTAAAGAAATGCCCGCAACAACCTCCGGGGACCGATCTCTGTGGATTCTTCGTTTGCGAGTTCATCCGCAGAATTGTCAACGAGAGAACGAATAATGAGAGAAATAAAGAGGTACAAAAACAATCTTCACAAATTTGTTTTGTTATCATAAGTTGTGCCGAGTTTCAGTAATAGTTGTTTCATGTATTCATTTGTATCTTATTCTTTTATAGTTGGCAAGAAAGCGGAACAAGCTCTCAATCGATGACCGCTTCATAGCAATAGGCGAGGAATTGGCGGGATTTTTCCTTCGGGACGTCATACCACCACTCGCAGAGCACCACAATGAATGAAGATGTACATGTTACATATATCGTTGACTCGAAGAGTACCACTATGCTACATGTAATAGACATATATAGAGTACGCCTCGGAGAGCACCACTATGCATGAAGATCGATCTTCATGCATAGTGCTACTTAATTTGCGATCTCATGCAATAACATGTGTGTTATATTATATGCACCAACTTGCTATGCATCATCTTGATCTTCATGTACTACCTAAACCCAAACGCGTTTCTGGTGCATCGACGCGATATGAATCAAACCGATATCCCTAAACCTCTCCAAAACCCTAAAAAGCCAATTCTCTGCATGGCGAAGATTTGGGAAAATTCCCTGCCGCGGGGGGAACCTTTGGTACCGGTTCGTATTACCAACCGGTACCAAAGATCCTCAGCCCTGAGCTCTCCTGGTGGCCCACGTGGAGGCCCGTTTTATACCGGTTCGTAAGCAACCGGTACGAAAGGGGGGGGGCTTTAGTGCCGAATAATTTGTACCGGTTGCAAAACCGGTACGAATGGCCCTCTGGAACCGGTATAGATGACCGTTTTTCTACTAGTGAATTGTTTTTTCTGTTGGGATCAAATGGTTATTACCGAGTGCACTTTCAAGTGGTAGGCGGGTCAGTATGGATATGTGCGCAATATATGCAGAGTTTGGTGCGGAAATCAAGTCCGAAATAATAAAGCAAAGGGAGGGCAGAGAACATGCATCATCATATCGATCGCGAATATTATGATAGCACGCAAAGGCATGCATGCAATGACATCATTCCAAACTTGTGAGTACGTAGAATATTATGGTGGACACGCAAAGGCAAAGCACATCCGGCCTCTTGTGGCCGTACATGGCATGTTTACTTTATCTTTTAGCATTATTTCCTTTATCTTTTTTGTTTTTGGCTTTGACAAGCATGCATGACGGCAATAAGAATGCGCTCGATCGCAAGGTCCCCTGCAGCTAGGTTAATATACATATATATCCTTGAATACCTAGGCCATTGTTGTGCATAGAGACACACGTACACATATATACCGAGATAGAGACAGAGACAGAGATAGAGATAGGGAGATGCATGATATCTGGAGGGTTGTGCAATGGTGGGACGATTGGCAGCTGCGCATCCTCGTCCTGGGCAGCCTGGGCCTTCAGTGGTTCCTCCTGCTGTTTGCCCCCATGCGCAAGTTTACCATCCCTCACCTCTGCAGGACGTGCATCTGGCTGGCGTACATTTCCAGCGATGCACTGGCAATCTACGCGCTCGCCACCCTCTTCAATCGCCACGCAAGGGCCGGTAGCAACTGTGGCGCTGCGACTGCACAGCAGTCGAGTATCCTGGAGGTACTATGGGCTCCGATCCTCCTCATCCACCTGGGAGGGCAGAAGGAGATGACCGGCTACGAGATCGAAGACAACGAGCTGTGGACGAGGCACACCGTGACCCTGGTGTCCCAGGTCGCGGTTGCCTTGTATGCCTTCTGCAAGTCGTGGCCCAGCTCCAGCGACTGGAAGCTGCTGACGGCCGCGGTTCTCCTCTTCGTCGTCGGGGTCGCCAGCTTCAGCGAGAAGCCGTTCGCTCTCAACAGAGCCAAGATCAAGAGGCTGGCGGCCGTGTCGGCCTGGGTGCAAGGAACAAGGAAGCCGTCCAAATGGACGGAGCGCATGCATAAACCACTTCTTCTTGTTCGAGGAGAGCAGCTGCTTCACTGGACCAAGCAGTCACGCAACAGCCGACCTGTTGAGGAAGAAGGAGGAGGAGGAGGAGGAGGCCTCCTTCCCGAGGATGGTGGGAGCTGTTGCAGGTGGGGAGGAGGAGGGCCGCAGAAATCTGTCGTCGAGGGGGCGCGAGCTGCTGCGACGATGGTGCAAGAAGGAGGTCAGGAACAAACCGGCGGTGGCCTTGGCGGAGGCAGACAAAGTCTTGATGGTACTTTCAGACATGTCACTCTTAGCTGCGGCCAATGACCTGGTAGCACGAGGGAGAGCTGGCAGTGTGGGGGAGGTTCTACCACCTCTGACCATCGCTGTGAGAGAATTGCCGCGCTGGCTGCGCAACGCATTCGCCTTCATCTACACCAGAGCTACCGTGGTTGTTACTCCTCTCTACCTGCTCTACCATCTGGTTGTGGTCCCGATCCTGCACATCGCCGCCCTCACACTGTTCGCAATGAGCGACAAGCACCCGTATAAGCGCGCCGACGTGAAGATAACATACATCATCCTGTGCCTCACCGCCGCGCTGGATGTCTTCGCCGTGTTCATCCGCCAGCTGCTATACCGGCTCATGTCCATGACAAGAGTTCCAGCACTGTGTGAGACGGTACCCAGCTATAACCTGATAGACGCCGCTCTTTGGGAAGGCGACAAGAACACTGGGTGGATATACAAGCGTGCCAGCCGCATGGGCTTCATGGACTACAACTGCTTTTGCTTTTGCAGGCCTCGACATCGTAAACTGTACAGAAAAGTCGCACAAACTGTGATTACAGATTTGGTGGATGCACAAGACCGAGACCTTGCCAGTTACAGGATCTTCGATTATTCAACTCAAGACACAAACACGATACCGATTGAGGATATGGAATGCTCGGGCAGCTCCGAGAGGAGAAACTGGGCTCTAGGCAAGGAGCTGCAAGAGCATTGTGGCAACGAGATAAGGAAAAGCTTACGTAATGTCTCATTCGACCGGAGCGTCCTCCTATGGCACATCGCCACCGATCTATGCCACCGCTGCACCGGCTTGGTCGATGATGGAGGAGAAGAAGAAGAAGAAGAAGAAGAGCGAGGAGAAGTAGCAAAAGGAGGAGAAGGAGTAGGAGTAGGAGCAGAAGAGAAACAACAACAACACCACAGGAGGGAGAGGGACCCAACATTACGGCTTGATAGGGAGTGCGCAGTTGCGATATCCAACTACATGGCGCACCTACTGAATGTCAACCCCGAGATGCTGCTGACTGGCAGCAGGCACCATCTCATTTCCGAAGCCGTGAAGGAAGTCAATCAATACTCTCTTTTGTCCAAGGACAAGTTGAGAAAAGAAGACATAGATCAGCTCATTCTCGCCATGGAGCACAAGCCAGTGGATGGAGAAGATGATATACAAGTTTTTTTGTCGAACAACGATGACAAGTTGAGCAGAGAAGGCATAGAGCTCGTTCTCGACATAGAAGAGCACAAGTCATTCCACATCAAAGAGGCATGCAAGCTTGCGAAAGAGTTGTTGGAGATGGATGAGGCTACGCGGTGGAAGCTCATGTACCGGGTGTGGTTGGGCATGCTCTGCTACTCCGCCAGCATGTGCAGGGGTTACTTGCACGCCAAGAGCTTGGGTGAAGGTGGAGAGTTCCTGTCTTTCGTCTGGCTTATGCTCGCGCTCAAGGGGGCTAAGAGTCTGGCCGACAAGCTTCAGATGCTGCCGCCGGAGACTTAACATACCTGCAGTTTGCTTGGTTTTTTTTTTGACGGTGCATTTGCCGTTGCTTCTTTCTGTGTGTTACTTGCTAATCTGGTGTGCTAGCTGCTACCGGTTTGTTTGTTTGTTTTTCTGTTGTTGTATAATTCAATATGCCGAGTGTGCTTATATATTTTGCTCTTCTCGTACGTTGAGCTGGCATGGCCTATAAGTCATTTACGCTCTTCTCATACACAATGTCTACTACGTACCCTAGCAAGATTGTATCACGGTTGTCTGTAATAATGGAGTACATTGTGAAAATGATCACCGAGTGAGATTTTACCACATAATTGTCAAACGTTCCGAATAGTCCATATGGACCAGCAAACACCTACCAACAAAAAGGTATAGAATTTTTCCCCAGCAGGAAAAAAAAAGGATAGAACCAAGTCATCCTCTGCCAAAGAGACCTGGGACACGATGATGTACCAAAGAGAGACCCCTCAAACTACCTTAGCGTTACAACAAGTGAAAAAGAGATGCTCACAAGTTTCAATATTATCACAAAAAGAGCATTTAGGAGTTATTTTTCCTCATATTTTCTCTGGTTAGGACAGCATATTGAAAGAACTGCCATAAGAAGATTTTAATTTTCAAAGGCAACTTAGATTTCCAAATCCCCTTATTATGAGCCCCAGAAACATTATTTCTCTAACATTTGATAAATAGACTTACTACAGAACAGCTTGTTAGAAGTCAAAGACCAAATGACACCATCAGGAACAGAAGAACTAGGGATTTGCAAAGCAGAGTATTTGATATTTTCTCATCAAGACAAAAGATCGAGAAACAATCTTCTTCTAAATGGTATATTGAAGTTCACATTCAAAACATGCTCAAAAGTCTAATCTTGTGCCTGAAAAATATCAAACAGGTCAGGATGACTAGAAGCAAGAGGAGTATCATTGAGCCAAGGATCTAGCCAAAAGCTTATCAGATTTCCACTATTCAGGATAACTTTCCTACCACACAAGTATGTATCTTTTACTTTCAACAAACCTTTCCAAGCAAGGGGAATCACTTACTCTAGCCTTCACAGAAGCTGCAGATTTGTTTCTCAGGTACTTAGCTTTGACAATGTTTTGCCGAAGATCATCATGAGTATCCAGTTTCCATCACCACTGACAAAGAAGACTCACATTTCCCTTTCTTAAATCCTTGACCCGACGACTCCTTTTGACACTCTGGTCCATTTAACCATATAATAGGCTCTTTTATTTTTCTTGCCAGCCAAAAAAAACCTACTTCTGTGTTTATCAAGCTTCTCAACAAAAATATTATTAAGCAGAAACATAGACATATAGTAAGATGGGATAAAAGATAAATAGGAATCCAGAAGAGTTAACCTAGCACCGGAGGAAGCATAGTTACAAATACAAGCATCAAGCCTTTTGAGCATTCTAGTATCAAGGACATCCCAGTCACTATTTTTAAGAGCTTGAGAAAGTCGCAGGAAACCCCAAATAGTTTAAGGGCAGCACACCAACTGAGCATAAAACTCCAAGACATCATGAGGGATTCTCTTAACAGCCATCGATCAGTTTTGTGTTGCCAGCAGCGGCGAGCGACGACTCAGACCATGAACTACTCCATGAGGGATTTTTCTATCAGCGATACAAATCAAACAATGGATGTCTCTGCCTGCCTCTCAGAAGGGACGCTAGTGCTGCAACGCCAACATGTCGTAGAAGGATGCCAACCGGGATAGGCAACTCTACCTCGTCCACCAATTCGACATGTCGACTATGGCGGCGCGATGGAATCAAGAACCAAGGACGCAAATCATGAACCTAGCACGCGAGGGAAGCCTAGCATGCAAGAAAATAGGGGAAGGAAGAGGAGGGCAATATGAAAGTATATTTCATGACGATCCTAAAAATATTTATTTAGTGTTGTAGATATTGATATTTTTTCCTATATACTTGGTCAAAGTTTTTTACTTTCACGAAAACCAATGTGCACTACATTTTGGCATAGAAGGAGTATTTTCTTCTTTTTCCAAAATATTAAAATAATATATATTCCATTTATTTATATAATCCGTTTAATGGTAAGAAAATTGCTGATTTTCGTAAAAATGCTAATGTTCTTTAAAAATTATTCATGTAATTTTCAAAAGTGTTCCCACATTTTTTAATGTTCATTTATTAGAAAAAAGTGTTCACCAATTTTATAAAATGTTTGTGTAATTTTGAAAAATATGCACCTATTTAAACTAATTGGTCATGTAATTTCATAAGTGTCCACGCCTTAAAAAAAGTCCATGTACTTTTAAAAAGTGTTCACGTATTTTTTAAATGTTCATGTAATTTAAAAACATGTTCACCTATTTAAAAACAATCTTGGAATTTTAAAAAGTGTTCACGCCTTTTAGAAAAATATTCATGTAGATTTCAAAAGTGTGCATGTATTTAAAAAATGTTCGTGTATTTGTCAAAAAATGTTTATATTTTTTAAACCAAAAAAGCGGAAACAAAAAATAACAGTGAAAAGATATAAAATAGAAAAAACAAAAAAGGGAAATGAAAAAATAAATAGAAAAACAAAGAAAAATAAAAGGATAAAATAATAAAAACATAAAAACATAAAATAAAAACATAAAGAAAAAATCAGAAAAAAGAAAAAGAAAACCAGAAAAACCACAGATAACACAACGCAAATGGATCCGGCCCAAGTAGTGCGTTTTGTTAGCGATTTTCCTTACCGCTATAAGCCATATAAAGCATTTGGGTATCCATGGATGTTTGTCCTTGACCCCTACCGTTCCGGGCCCAACCGACCAAGGCCTTGAGGTTTCCCTTCCTTGTGTTCGGGTCCCTTGCTTCAAATGAAGACTTGCTAATAAGAACTCTTCACAACTCTAGTGAAATCAAGTCTTGCTACGCGCTAGGGTTAGGGTTTGGCAACCGTGCGGTCGATTGAATGCCGTCGGCCTAATCCTGCACGGGAGCGATATGAGTGAAGGAAGGAAAAGTGTATACAATCGGATTGCAGAGTCTATGTCGCCTACATTTTACCCTTACGAGGTTGATTCCCATGTGGATACGTATTCGAGGAGGTTAGGGTTCCTATGGATTCGCTTGTAAACGGGAGCTGATAAAATGACAGCTTAATCACACCTACGTCTTCAAAAATCCCATGTTCTTCCATGATGGCATCCACCGATCACGGGGGTGATCAAAGGGGAGGCGATAAGGCACCTACCCACTCGAAGTCGCCCGCTGGCAGCGCGATTGTGCCCGTGCTGAACCACAACAACCTGGCTATAGTAGGAAGGGAGGAGCAAGAATCTAGCAACTGGCATGCTGAGGAACGTGAATGCCTAGAGGCACTAGAGGAGATGCTAGGTGGTGAGGTGGATTTGGAGGACGATGTATTCGTTGAGCTGGATCTGAAGGTCGAACTGGTGGTGGCGCCACTGCGTTGGCGCCTCCTGGCCCACTATGTCAACCAGCGGCCACCTAATTTTGACAGAGCACTTCAATTCTATAGTCACCAAATATTCAGTGGGGGGCTTCAATTTTAGCGCCCGTGCGGGGGAGACGTGCAAATTGTTGCTCATTTCAATGGAGTCGCGAGGCTGTCGGAATTGGTGCTAAATGAATTACCCTTGTGGGTTCGCATATATCACGTACCGTGGGAAAAGAAAATGGAAACTTCTGGTTGTACAGTTGCTGGTCTTCAGTGAGTTGTCGGGGAAGTGGACGGGAGTGCAGATGGCAGCAGGTTGGGTGAGTTTCTCCATCTATGGGTTGAGCTTCCACTGAATCATCATCTGTAGACCAAGATTACCACGGGTGTTCATGGTGAGGATCAACGGAGGATAAACGTCTATCCACTGCGGTATGAAAGTGTCGCCTCTAGGGACACTTCCCACCAACATTGGGCCGAGTCGCGAAGGCTTCTTCCCGCACTAGAGCTCTCTAGACCTTGGCCTTAGAGCTCTAGCACTAGTACAGTGCGACGATATGGCCACAAGAATAGATCCGTTGCACAAGCCCTATCACTGATGTGAAGGGCTCATCGGGAATGGACTGAAAACCAGCTGCTGAAGAGGCCCCTTTTTAGCAACGGACCTTCAGATCTCTCTGGCACAGTTGTCAACGGCTCATCAGAAACGTATATCTCTGAATCACCGTTTGCCGGATGTCTTCACCAGTAACAGTATTTTTGGTTTACACCGATTGCAATGTGAATATTTTGATTTTTTCAAATAGAATTCTTTCACATATCAGTTACATATATTTCACGGCACAAGAACTAAAAACGACAACAGATTTCATTCATAACATAGACCAATGCCATCATTTCATTCATAAGACATATTTCATTTCTATCACAATCACAATGTGACCAATTACACAATGACATGTCGACAGCAGTAATATCTCACTGAACCTACTGTAAGTGGAATAATGCAAAGGAAATGTCTCGTTGCCGTGGCGAAAGGGCGGAAGGAATTAACGATTTCTTCCAAAGACCCTTTTTGCCAATCCCTACTAGAGCCAGTCCATCTGTCTCGTCTCATCTCAGTTTCCTAAGAGAAGGATGTAGACACGGAGGAAGATGCTATCCTCAAAACATCCAACACCGCAGGTCCTCAAAACAATAGTAAGTAAATATGCTTAAATATAAACAAACTGAATTTACACGAATTGAAATAATAACTTACCTAGGTCTTGAGGTGGCTCTAGTTGAGCAACGAGATCAACCGACCCACGTGTTGACAGCAAGATATTGTTAAGTCAGCTCTATCATGGGAGTCTTGACAACAACATTTCTTGCCATGGGAGTCAACATTCGCTCTAGCATTTTTGTGCGGCGTCACCGAAATCTAATTTAATATATATCGTCACCGATATGACATTTCGGTCACGTTGCACAAAACTTTCTTACTTAAAAAAGTATTTTGTGCAGTGCACAAAAACGTCACAATAGCGACGGGTGGATGTGTAGGGTGGAATATATAGGGCATGTCTTGATATCCCTGTTTACATGTAAATAAAGAAGTCATTATGGTAATTATGTTGACAAGATAATCAAAATTAACGAAGTAGAATCATTACATTGAGCTCCCGCGCTGCTTGATTGAATGGCAATGTCGAAAAAACAACCACCACTAGACCCATCGCTGGACACATTCCAGTTTTTGTAATTTTTTCTATGCCCATGTCGCCTTTACTTGCAGAACACAAGTCCAGATTTGCTCTAGGTCCTCTAGATAGCAAATCTGGATAGGCAGCATTCGTCTGCAGGCTCCTTTTGTGTAGTGTCACCGAAATAGACTCCTGTTTTCATATGAGTTGTGACTTAGCCACATGACCTTCTTAATTTGAGAGAATATGTCAAGAATGAAGGATAGCAAAAACTAACAGATCACTAGGAAGATCCACACCATGCATGCCATCGAGGTGAGGGAGGTTGTTCTGACCTCTCTTCCTCTGATGGAAGGTGCTTTTGTACAGTGTAACCGAAGTGGACTCCTATATTGAACCACATGACCTACTTAAGTTGAGAAGTAGAGAAAAATAGTGAAGAAAGAAGGAAAGAGCTAGAGATTATTATACCAAGACCTCAGATAACATAATGTATTGTACATAAAATATGCGCCAGCATTAACCGCATGTGTAAAGGAATTTCCGGTATTCCTCAACACTTACAGCTAATGCTAGACACATTTAATATGTATAGGTTCCAAGTTTCATCATTGTCGCTAACTATACCAAAAATAGTAGCATGAATAATAACAGAACATAACAGATATAATCTGAACAGAACAATCACAATCAAAATCAGAATGGTCTAAACAGAACATTCACAATAACCTAAACAGAACAATCATAATAAGCTAAACAGGACAATCTAAAAATAACAATCACAATATATAATCTGAAAAACATAATAGATAAAAACAAAATTATCTAAACAGAATATTCACAATAAGCTAAACAGAATAATCTAAACAGAACAATCTAAACAAAACTTTCACAATAATCTAGACAGAACATAACAGTAGCAAGCTTGATCAAGTATGCATAAAGAAATCATCATACAAAATAAATAGATAAAAACACCAAGAGTAACCCTAGCTATGAAGAAACCCTAGTTCATGGGCACGACGGCTAGTCACGGAAAGATTGATACCTTGGAGTCAGCGGGAGGTCGTCGGCATTGTCTTCTGATGGTCCGGCCGGTTCTAAGACTGCAGCGCCGCCCGCGGATTGACGCACCATGGGACGGAGGATCCCTCAGCGTCGGCGCCGGCCTTGGCCACATGCTTCGAGACTCATTCCGCAACAGATCTGTCCAGAGAGGAGGCCGAATGCGCCCGCCGCTGGCCTGCTTCTTCTTAGTTCTCTCCTCCCGGGCCACCTCCTACCCGGCGCGACCAGATCTCACCAAAGAGGAGAGGAGGACGAGGAGGAGCCGCCGTGCCTTGATACTGTGAATGCGCTCTATCACAGCAGAAGAGGACACGAGAGACAGCTACATCTCTGCGAAAGCCGCAGCCGCACCGCATCTAGATTGGGAGAGAGTGAGGAGTAGGTTTTTCTGAGGGTTACGGGGCTATATATAATACCATGGAACCATCGGCAACGGGCCATTATGTTTCTCTACTTGCATAGAGGCCAATATTGGAAACGGAGTGTGGAAAATGTCCGTTTGCAATATATTGGTAATGGACAATTCCGAATAACTGTGGCCCATGTTGGTTCCTCAGCAACGGCCCATTTCTGGCAGGCCTACTCAGCCACACGCAATTACGTTTGACCGATGGGGGTTGCTGACGTGCGACAGTAGCTTCCTTGTGACGGTAAAGCACTCGTCCGTTGGGAACCCCAAGAGGAAGGTGTGATGCATACAGCAGCAAGTTTTCCCTCAGTAAGAAACCAAGGTTTATCGAACCAGTAGGAGATGAAGGCCACGTGAAGGTTGTTGGTGAAGGAGTGTAGTGCGGCGCAACACCAGGGATTCCGGCGCCAACGTGGAACCTGCACAACACAATCAAGATACTTTGCCCCAACTTAACAGTGAGGTTGTCAATCTCACCGGCTTGCTAAAAACAAAGGATTAAACGTATGGTGTGGAGAATGATGTTTGTTTGCAAAGAACAGCAGAGAACAATGATTGCAGTAGGTTGTATTTCAGATGTAAAAGAATGGACCGGGGTCCACAGTTCACTAGTGGTGTCTCTCCAATAAGATAAATAGCATGTTGGGTGAACAAATTACAGTTGGGCATTTGACAAATAGAGAGGGCATAACAATGCACATACATATCATGATGACTAATATGAGATTTACTTAGGGCATTACGACAAAGAACATAGACCGCTATCCAGCATGCATCTATGCCTAAAAAGTCCACCTTCGGGTTAGCATCCGCACCCCTTCCAGTATTAAGTTGCAAACAACAGACAATTGCATTAAGTACTGTGCGTAATGTAAACAATACAAATATCCTTAGACAAAGCATTGTTGTTTTATCCCTAGTGGCAACAGCACATCCATAACCTTAGAACTTTCTCACATCCTTGTCCCAGATTCAATGGAGGCATGAACCCACTATCGAGCATAAATACTCCCTCTTGGAGTTACAAGTATCAACTTGGCCAGAGCCTCTACTAGCAACGGAGAGCATGCAAGATCATAAACAACACATATATGATAGATCAATAATCAACTTGACATAGTATTCCATATTCATCGGATCCCACCAAACACAACATGTAGCATTACAAATAGATGATCTTGATCATGATAGGCAGCTCACAAGATTTAAACATGATGGCACAATCATCAGAAGACAACCATCTGGCTACTACTATGGACCCATAGTCCAAGGATGAACTACTCACGCATCAATCCGGAGGCGGGCATGATGATGTAGAGTCCTCCGGTGATGATTCCCCTCTCCGGCAGGGTGCCGGAGGTGATCTCCTGAATCCCCCGAGATGGGATTGGCGGCGACGGCGTCTCCGTAACTTTTCTCGTATCGTGGCTCTCGGTACTAGGGTTATCGCGACAGAGAGTATAAGTAGGCGGAAGGGCAGAGTCGGAGGAGGCACAGGGGCCCCACACCATAGGGCGGCGCGGGCCCCACCTTGGCCGCGCCGCCTTGTGGTGTCGGCGCCTCGTGGCCCCACTTCGTATCCTCTTCGGTCTTCTGGAAGCTCCGTGGAAAAATAAGACCCTGGGCGTTTGTTTCGTCCAATTCCGAGAATATTTCCTGTGTAGGATTTCTGAAACCAAAAACAACAGAAAACAGGAACTGGCGCTTCGGCATCTTGTTAATAGGTTAGTACCGGAAAATGCATAAAAATGATATAAAGTGTATATAAAACATGTGAGTATTGTCATAAAACTAGCATGGAACATAAGAAATTATAGATACGTTTGAGACGTATCAAGCATCCCCAAGCTTAGTTCCTACTCGCCCTCGAGTAGGTAAACGATAACAAGGATAATTTTTGAAGTGACATGCTACTATCATAATCTTGATCAATACTATTGTAAAGCATATGAGATGAATGAAGTGATTCAAAGCAATGGTAAAGATAATGACTAAACAACTGAATCATATAGCAAAGACTTTTCATGAATAGTACTTTCAAGACAAGCATCAATAAGTCTTGCATAAGAGTTAACTCATAAAGCAATAAATTCTTAATAGAAGGTTTTGAAGCAACACAAAGGAAGATATAAGTTTCAGCAGTTGCTTTCAACTTTAACATGTTTATCTCATGGATAATTGTCAACACAAAGTAATATGATGAGTGCAAATAAGCAAGTATGTAGGAATCAATGCACACAGTTGACACAAGTGTTTGCTTCTAAGATGGAAAGAAGTAGGTAAACTGACTCAACATAAAGTAAAAGAAAGGCCCTTTGCAGAGGGAAGCATGGATTACTATTTTTGTGCTAGAGCTTTTATTTTGAAAACTTGGAAACAATTTTGTCAACGGTAGTGATAATTCATATGTGTTATGCATAAGACATCCTATAAGTTGCAAGCCTCATGCATCGAATACCAATAGTGCTCGCACCTTGTCCTAATTAGCTTGGATTTCCATGGATTCTCATTGCATTACACATGTTTCAACCAAGTGTCACAAAGGGGTACCTCTATGTCACCTGTACAAAGGTCCAAGGAGATAGATCGCATTTGATTTCTCGTTTTTGATAGATCTCAACTTGAGGACATCCATACCGGGACAACATAGAAAATAGATAATGGACTCCTCTTTAATGCATAAGCATTCAACAACAGATAATATTCTCATAAGAGATTGAGGATTAATGTCCAAACTGAAACTTCCACCATGATACATGGCTTTGGTTAGCGGCCCAATGTTCTTCTCTAACAATATGCATACTCAAACCATACAACTCATGGCAAATCACCCTTACTTCAGACAAGACGAACATGCATAGCAACTCACATGATATTCAACAAAAGTTGATGGCGTCCCCAGAGACATGGTTACCGCTCAACAAGCAACTTATAAGAAATAAGATACATAAGCTACATATTCTTCATCACAGTAGTTTTTTAAGCTATTTTCCCATGAGCTATATATTGCAAAGACATAGAATGGAATTTTAAAGGTAGCACTCAAGCAATTTACTTTGGAATGGCAGAGAAATACCATGTAGTAGGTAGGTATGGTGGACACAAATGACATAGTTTTCGGCTCAAGGATTTTGGATGCACGAGAGGCATTCCCTCTCAGTACAAGGCTTTGGCTAGCAAGGTTGTTTGAAGCAAACACAAGTATGAACCGGTACAGCAAAACTTACATAAGAACATATTGCAAGCATTATAAGACTCTACACTGTCTTCCTTGTTGTTCAAACACCTCACCAGAAAATATCTAGACTTTAGAGAGACCAATCATGCAAACCAAATTTCAACAAGCTCTATGGTAGTTCTTCATTAATGGGTGCAAAGTACATGATGCAAGAGCTTAAACATGATCTATTTGAGCACAACAATTGCCAAGTATCAAATTATTCAAGACAATATACCAATTACCACATGAAGCATTTTCTGTTTCCGACCAAATAGCAATGAACGAAGCAGTTTCAACCTTCGCCATGAACATTAAAAGTAAAGCTAAGAACACCTGTGTTCATATGCAACAGCGGAGCGTGTCTCTCTGCCACACAAAGAATGCTAGGATCCGATTTTATTCAAACAAAAACAAAAATAAAAGCACACAGACTCTCCAAGTAAAGCACATAAGATGTGACGGAATAAAAATATAGTTTCACTAGAGGTGACCTGATAAGTTGTTGATGAAGAAGGGGATGCCTTGGGCATCCCCAAGCTTAGATGCTTGAGTCTTCTTGAAATATGCAGGGATTAACCACGGGGGCATCCCCAAGCTTAGACTTTTCACTCTTCTTGATCGTATTATATCATCCTCCTCTCTTGACCCTTGAAAACTTCCTCCACACCAAACTCAAAACAATCTCATTAGAGGGTTAGTGCATAATCAAAAATTCACATGTTCAGAGAAGACACAATCATTCCTAAAACTTCTGGCCATTGCACAAAGCTACTGAAAGTTAATGGAACAAAGAAATCCATTCAACATAGCAAAACAGGCAATGTGAAATAAAAGGCAGAATCTGTCAAAACAGAACAGTACGTAAAGACGAATTTTTTAGCGGCACTTAACTTGCTCAGATGAAAACGCTCAAATTGAATGAAAGTTGCGTACATATCTGAGGATCATTCACGTAAATTGGCAGATTTTTCTGAGTTACCTACAGAGGGGGCTACTCAAATTCGTGACAGCAAGAAATCTGTTTCTGCGCAGTAATCCAAATCTAGTATCAACTCTCTTTCAAAGACTTTACTTGGCACAACAATGCAATAAAGTAAAGATAAGGAGAGGTTGCTACAGTAGTAACAACTTCCAAGACACAAATATAAAACAAAAGTTGCAGAAATAAAATAATGGGTTGTCTCCCATAAGCGCTTTTCTTTAACGCCTTCCAGCTAGGCGCAGAAAGTGTAAATCAAGTAACATCAAGAGAAGAAGCATCAACAAAGGAGTTAGGAGTTTTCTCAATAATGCATTGTATCTTATCTATGTAAGTTTCAGAGGCTCCTCTTTCATTACTTTTAGACTTACTATAGTTCTTCGGCTTAGGCACCTTAGAGACATACATGAACTTTTGCTCCTTACCCACATAAGCTTTCTCCTTAAACTTAAGAGAAGAGAAAGTTGAACCCAAGGTTCCCATAGCTTCTTCAAGTTCAACAATCCTATGGATTTGATTATCATGGATATCACAAGTTTCTAAGATGGCAATTCTTTCATTAATTCCTCCTAGAGATTTATCAAGTTTATCAGTATTATCAAGTAATATTCCCAATTTAGTCTCAATACTTGGAAGATTTTTCTCTATGGCCTCCAACTTTTTCATGATATCTTCAAGAGAGCTTTCAATTTTAGCTTCATTGACAGGTGGTATTCCAACTAGACTCTCAATAATGCAACTAGCTTTTAAAGCAGGAGTGCCTAGGAAATTACCTCCCGCGAGAGTATCAAGAACATACCTATTCCAGCTAGAGATACCAACATAAAAGTTCCTAAGGAGGATAATAGTGGAGAGTTTCTTAGTGCACCTATGATGAGCATCACTAATTCTATACCAAGTATCTTTAAAACATTCTCCCCCTTGTTGCTTAAACGAACGAACTTCAACTTCAGGATTACTCATTTTTAGCATTAATAAACAAACTAAATTAAGTAAAGTAAATGCAAGTAACTAATTTTTTTTGTGTTTTTGATATAAAGAACGCAAACAAGACAGAAAATAAAGTAAAACAAGTAACTAATTTTTTTGTATTTTTGATATAAAGAAAACAAACAAAGCAGAAAATAAAGTAAAGTAAAGCAAGACAATAACAAAGTAAAGAGATTGGATGTGAGAGACTCCCCTTGCAGCGTGTCTTGATCTCCCCGGCAACGGCGCCAGAAAATATAGCTGCTGACGTGCGATAGTAGCTTCCTTGTGACGGTAAAGCACTCGTCCGTTGGGAACCCCAAGAGGAAGGTGTGATGCGTACAGCAGCAAGTTTTCCCTCAGTAAGAAACCAAGGTTTATCGAACCAGTAGGAGATGAAGGCCACGTGAAGGTTGTTGGTGAAGGAGTGTAGTGCGGCGCAACACCAGGGATTCCGGTGCCAACGTGGAACCTGCACAACACAATCAAGATACTTTGCCCCAACTTAACAGTGAGGTTGTCAATCTCACCGGCTTGCTGAAAACAAAGGATTAAACGTATGGTGTGGAGAATGATGTTTGTTTGCAAAGAACAGCAGAGAACAATGATTGCAGTAGGTTGTATTTCAGATGTAAAAGAATGGACCGGGGTCCACAGTTCACTAGTGGTGTCTCTCCAATAAGATAAATAGCATGTTGGGTGAACAAATTACAGTTGGGCAATTGACAAATAGAGAGGGCATAACAATGCACATACATATCATGATGACTAATATGAGATTTACTTAGGGCATTACGACAAAGAACATAGACCGCTATCCAGCATGCATCTATGCCTAAAAAGTCCACCTTCGGGTTAGCATCCGCACCCCTTCCAGTATTAAGTTGCAAACAACAGACAATTGCATTAAGTACTGTGCGTAATGTAAACAATACAAATATCCTTAGACAAAGCATTGTTGTTTTATCCCTAGTGGCAACAGCACATCCATAACCTTAGAACTTTCTGTCACATCGTCCTGCATTCAATGGAGGCATGAACCCACTATCGAGCATAAATACTCCCTCTTGGAGTTACAAGTATCAACTTGGCCAGAGCCTCTACTAGCAACGGAGAGCATGCAAGATCATAAACAACACATATATGATAGATCAATAATCAACTTGACATAGTATTCCATATTCATCGGATCCCACCAAACACAACATGTAGCATTACAAATAGATGATCTTGATCATGATAGGCAGCTCACAAGATCTAAACATGATGGCACAAGAGGAGAAGACAACCACCTAGCTACTGCTATGGACCCATAGTCCAAGGATGAACTACTCACGCATCAATCCGGAGGCGGGCATGATGATGTAGAGTCCTCCGGTGATGATTCCCCTCTCCGGCAGGGTGCCGGAGGTGATTTCCTGAATCCCCCGAGATGGGATTGGCGGCGACGGCGTCTCCGTAACTTTTCTCGTATCGTGGCTCTCGGTACTAGGGTTTTCGCGACGGAGAGTATAAGTAGGCGGAAGGGTAGAGTCGGAGGAGGCACGGGGGCCCCACACCATAGGGCGGCGCGGGCCCCACCTTGGCCACGCCGCCTTGTGGTGTCGGCGCCTTGTGGCCCCACTTCGTATCCTCTTCGGTCTTCTGGAAGCTCCGTGGAAAAATAAGACCCTGGGCGTTTGTTTCGTCCAATTCCGAGAATATTTCCTGTGTAGGATTTCTGAAACCAAAAACAGCAGAAAACAGGAACTGGCGCTTCGGCATCTTGTAAATAGGTTAGTACCGGAAAATGCATAAAAATGATATAAAGTGTATATAAAACATGTGAGTATTGTCATAAAACTATCATGGAACATAAGAAATTATAGATACGTTTGAGACGTATCAGGGGTATCCATAGCGTCACTATGTACTAGTGTTGGCCCTTCCCTTGAGTTGTATTGAAGTGAGAGTGAAGGGTTACACACCCCATGGGGGCTATTTATAGGCTAGGGAGGCTTGCCAAATGACCAAGGATGCCCTTCGACCTCCCATGTGGGAGGGTAGTTGTGGTCATTTGTGGTCCACGAGTCTATGGTGGACTAGGGAGGAGGTGTGGTGCATAGTCCATGGTAGACTAGCCCACCTACACTACATTTTATAGGGCCTCTTTATGTTGAGCCTTCATCTTTTACTTCTTCTTTTCTCCTTGTCCATTCTTTGACTTGTTAACCTTGACTTGAGGCTTTGAATTGAGTTTATTTGCTTAGACGGTGTTTTTTATTCCACATAGGACTAGGTGGGGCCCCTGGATAGGAATTTACCCATTCCCACAAGAATGGGGGTGCCCTGCCCCTCCGAAGGTACGAGTCTTGCCCTGGAAGAAACTACTCGCACCACGACGTGCGCCACGAGCAGGGCACCGGACGGCCGTCATGCCATGTGGAAGGCATTATGGGGGTGCCTTGCCCCTCCAAAGTTACGAGTCTTTGGTTAGAGCTGTAGGGATTCGTAGCATAGAAAACAAAAAATTTCCAACCGCAAGAACGAATAACAAGCCAAGATCTAATCTAGTAGATGGTAGCAACGAGGTGAAGATCAACATACCCTCGAAGATCGCTAAGCGTTAACGAGATAAATCTCATGGTGGATGTAGTCGATCACTTGCCGCTTTCAAAAGCGCGTAGAAGATCTTGACGGTGCCACAATCGGGCAGCACCTCCGCACTCGGTCACACGTACGGTGTTGATGACGACGCCCTTTGTCAACACCCGGATTTTTAAGTCCAGATGCCTATTATGTCATTCATCGCAATCCCAGGAATATTGTTGTTGCGAGGCATAATAGTCGAATATCATAGTCATCATTCCTTACAAACCATATTGTCTTACAATTTCAGATCACATGATCCATATTACACGAATAGTTGATCTATTGATCAACGAACAAACACAAGTTTATAGCGGAAGCGTAAATAGAAATGGACTCTCTAGTCCACAGGCCAACGCTTGACGTCGGAAGACCCCTAGTTGTCGTAGGCATCCTGCTGGTCATCTCCTTGGTAGTTCTGTCCATCTTCATACTCTGGTCATTTGAATAGCCAGGGACACAGCTGTGAGTACTTTAAAATACTCGCAAACTAATACTAATATAAGTACTATCAATTCCAGTACAGGGATACTGAGCTCTAGTTTCTTTTGCATAAAGCCAAGTTTATTTCACAAGTATTTGATAAAGAGTTATTCATGTGCTAACTAACTCAAGTGGGAACATTACTGTCATTCCCACAACTCGGTGTGATTCAAAAACAAGTCACCATTCACCATTCACTTCACCTACATTTTCAAGAATCTGACACCGGAAACTGTATGGCCTTTCCAACCGTCCGTAACCATGGACACGGCTATTCGAATAGGTTTACACTCTGCAGAGGTTGCACACTTGTGCCACAACATTTGATTACATCCGTCAGAGATACCCTGAATCATCGTAACTCAGTACGCGGATCATCAACCCTAACCTTTCACTTACATGCCCTAGTATGAGCACCTCTCCCCATGAGCTTGGCCTCCCAGTGAAGACCAACTGTCGACCTGGGAACTGCACGGGGCTTGGCCGTACAATTCACCTTAATTCACATCATTTCTCAACAACGGAGGCAGCCTCGGCATAACCCCTATGACGTGTGTTCAGAGGGAACCCATACTAAGATGTGTAAACTTCCAGTTAAGCCCTACCCATAATCAGGTATTGTGGGGGTACTCCAAAAATTGGAAAGGTATCGCATCCAAACCAATATCAGTTTTTATCCAAAAATCACCATCTTCTCTTGGTCATATTCACCTTCAAAAATCATTCAATGGAATGACTCATCATTCCAAGGTTTCAAATTTAAAAACAAGCCCCATGTTCCCAACTAAAGTAGCCACATTTCTTTGTTCGCACGAGCAACTAGTCTTGATGAGTGCTACTTAACTCATAAGCTTCTTAGGCTAAGTTTGATACTCTTGTTCTACTCTATACTTAGACCAAAGTTAACTATAAAAGTAAGCTTTAAAATAACCAAGTAAAAACTTGCAATGTAAAAACTTGGGATGGGAATAATCAACATAAGGTACAGTGGAGGGGTGCCTTGCTCAAAAGAGCCTTGCACTTGCGAGAATATTAGCTTGCCTTGGTAGTTCTCAAAGTTCTCCTCTTCCTCCTCTTGGTAGAATCCTTCCTCTTCCTGGTATTCTCCGGTGCTAGCGTCTAAAAGTGAGGACGGGGTATAATCACTCAACCCAGTTCAAGGGCTAGGCTAAGCATCACATGCATTCACACAACTATTCTAGTCACACAATTAAAACAATTAGGTGCATTGGTCTTCTTTACTTAGGAAAAATAATTTCCTCTCATTACATATGTAAATGATAGTTTCCCTTTAGTGTGGGAGGAAATAATTTCCTCTCATTGAATCTTCTCAAGATTTAACTTCTCAAACAATCATACATGAAATCATGTTGACCTAAGTCAACCATTCATCATCATTATTTGAGAAAATGATTTAAATGAGGTAGGCCACCTCATACTATTTAAATATTCTATAAATGATTTAATATCACCAAGTATTCCATGTGAGAGTATTTGACCAGTGGTCCAACTTCATATGAAAGTACTTGGGACAAGATTTAAATGAAGTGAAACACTTCATATAATTTACATCATATTTTTGGACCATGTCCACTAACTAAGCTAGCCCTATAGTCCTTTATTTCAACTAGGCCATGATCACTCAAAGTGACCACACCATATTTTTGCAGAAACAATTAGTGTAAGTGAAATGTGAGCTATGAGAGTTGGAATTAACTAAATATCATTTTTGGTTGATTTTTAAGATTTATTTGAAGGTGCAAAAGTCCCTGTCTTGTTCTTTTTGTCAGATTATTTCTACAACAGATCTCAAGGTGAGACCAGTGGCATGTTGTAGAACTTATCCATAGCTTTCCAACAATATGAATTTTGTTAAATTTGGCCAAGCCAAACAGATTCTATGGATTTTCAAAATTGGAGCCAGTATTGAAATTGTTTGAATTCAATTTAAACCAATTTCGAATTAATGGGCTGGCGGGAAAGAAACTGGGCCGAATCAGTTTGAAACGCAGCAAGGCAGAGTTGGGCCGGCCCAGCTAACGCTGCAGGCCTGCTGACAGCAGGACCCACCCGTCAGTGAGCCACACTCACCGAATCGGTATGATTTAAAGAGGGCCGTGCGATTAGAGCAGAATCCAACGGCTGGTGGTCGTCGTCGTCGTCGACGCGAGGGAGGCTCTGGCGCGGCGGAGGTAGGGGGTCGACGGCGATCCTGGACTCCGGCGAGGTGCGGCGATGGTGCTAGTCGACGTTGTCGTCGACGGCGAGTCTCCTGGTACCGGTGGCGTTGCCGATGGTGCTCCAATTCGTCGACGATGATCTCAGGTCCGCCGCGGGCTCCGGCGATCGATTGGGCGGCTCCGGTGAGTAATTGGGGGAGAGGAGTGGACGAGGAGGATCAGAAGAGAGAGGGGTGCAAGTTTGCTATGAAGACGATGGCGCGGGGGTGGTTCCTTTTATAGCGCGCAAGGGGGCCGTGAGGTGAGCGGCGAGGTCGACAGCGTAGCGGCTGCTCCGGCGAGGGAAGGGGGCTGGCGAGGTAGGCTCGAGGTAGAGGGCGTCTAGGCGGTGCTAGAGAGCTAGGGGACGAGGTGGGGGACGGCCTGATACGCGCGCGAGAGGGCGAGCTTCTGGCGGCAGGGTTGCGGGATTCCGGCGAGGTGGTCATTGGCGACACGGCTCGCGCGAGCAGGGGAGCGTGTCCTGCGGGATCTTGGCGTGGTGGCGGAGCTCAACGCGTAGCATGGTGGTCCAGGGGAGGCTTGCTTCGGCGGCGTTGCACGTGGCCAGAGTCTGCCGGCGGGCGCGTCCACGACGTCCTCGGCATCGACCAGGGCGCGCGTTTTCCGGCGAGGCTAGGGTTGATCTCCTGCAGCAGAGGGGCTAGGCAGCAGTAGGGCAATGCGGTGGAGCTCAAAGACATGGTGGCCCGGGTGAGGAGGAAGGAGAAGAGAGGAGAGCATGTCTATGGGTGACATGGCCGGCATGGCCATGCACATGCTAGGCTGGCTTGTCCCCTTAGGGTTTCTGTGGGTTGGCTAGGGTGAGAAAGGTCAAGGGAACAATGTAGAGGAGTTTGGGGCAGATTAGGGTAGTGTAGATCACTATTTGATATAGTGTCAAATAGTGCCATATTTGAAATTTGTAATTTTTGTCCAAACTTAAGTGAGTTCAAATGGTTGCAAAACTTGGATTGTGTGTGTTTGGTTAAGTTATAAATGACCAGAGAAGATGAGGTGTGGTGGTGGAATTTTTAAAAATCAAAGAATAGCAAAAATGTGCAAAATGAGATTGTTGCATTTGATAAAAAGTTCCAACTTTGGATGAGCATAGTATTTGATCTAAAGATAATTTGGCATGGTGATCTTTATAAAAAGTGTTCACCTTGATGTGCTCTTGGATGAGGTGCAAAGAATTGGCAAAGTTTAGTTTGAAAAACTTGAAATACAAGGGCTCAAAGTAGTGACCAGAATGTAAATGGCAGATTTGACCATTATCATATGTGATCCCAATTTGAGTTTGAATTTGATTTGATTTGTGTTTCTTTGATTCCAAAAGTTGTAATAAGTGTTTAGTAACATAATACAACTAATGGTGAAGACCAAAATGGTCTAGGTCAAAGATTTGTAAAAAAATGGCATAAGCCATATGTGAGGGTTTTGTGATTTTCTACTTTTTATTCTTTTCTTTTTCTTTGCTTCACTTTGGCATGGGTGAGGTTTATTTGGTGTTAGGTTGAGTTGGGTAAAGGGTTCAAACCAATTTGGGACAATGTGGGTGCCTAGGTCAAGATTTGGTATTATGGCTAAGTGCCACATATGCCTCTATGCATATGCTTTATTTGATTTTTGTTTTCTTTTTGGTTTCACCAAGATTTGAATGGTAAGCCTTAAATTAGGTTTGTTGAGGTGTTTCCAAACCATCTACCAAGGTAGACAAAGCAAGGTTTAGCATTTGCAAAAAAAGTAGCCATAGGCTTGCATATGCTTCTTTCTTATTTAAGATCTTTCCTCTTTATTTTATTTTCCAAAGGTTGGTGAGAAGAGGGATGAGGTTTAGGGTTTGGTAAGTTTTGTAATGGTTCACCACCATCTAGCAAAATAAGAGGGGTAGGGTTCAAGATTTACATATTAGGGTTATATGCCCACATATGTCTTTTTATTCTATTTTGGTTTCTCAAAATAGATCCAAATGATTTTTGAGAAGGTTAGGGTTTAGGGTTTTTCTTATTTGATTTCTTTCTCTTTTTTATTTTACTTGGTTGGTGATCTTCACTGGATCACTTTTAGGGTTTTAGGGTTTATCATATAAGCATAATAACACTCATCATGGCAAAACACAAGTATTAGGTATGAGCACTCTGTGTAAGAAAAGTTTTTGTTGGTTCTCATTTTTGGAAAAAGGAAATTCATTTTCTCTTTGTTTTGAAATTTGGGGTGTTACAAACCCTTCCCCCTTAAACAAATCTCGTCCCGAGATTTTAAGAAAAGTTAGGTTCCTAAGAGAGATTGGGCGATATGATCGAACAGGGAAACGTACTTGGCATGGCCTGAGGTGCTTCTTGGGCTTCTGTAGCAGTCATGTTGTAGAAGCGGCCGTTGTTGTTCTGGTTCTTTCTTGCGGCAAAGCGGCGTTGGTTCTGAGCAGGTGCAGCGGTGTTGGCGGCAATCTTGGCGAGTCTCTTGGGGCACTCATTGGAGTAATGCCCAACCACTCCACATTCGTAACAAGTTATGGTCGACTTGTCCTTGGGGGTGACGGGGATGGCGTTGCTTCCAGTCCTTGGACCAGTGTTGTTGTTGTTGTTGTTGTTCCCGTTGTGGTTGTTGTTGTTGGGGTTGGTGTTGCTGGTGTGATGGTTGTTGTGGTTGCCTCCGGGCCTCGGGGGTCCTCCGTGGTTGTTGGTGTAGTTTGGGCGGTAATTCTGAGCAGGTGGCCTATTGTTTCTTGGGGTGAACCCTCCAGATGAGTTGTTGCGGTACTTCTGGGTATTGCTGGACCCATGCTGGTTCATCATCCGGCGTTTGCGGTTCTCGTTGGCTTGGTGCAGTTTTCCTTCCATTTGGATGGCTGAGTCCACCAGGGCTTCTAGGTCAGCAAAGGGAATGTTGACCAGTACAGTCTGCATTTCGTCGTGTAATCCGTTCAGAAATCTTTCCTTCTGCTTCTCATTGGTGTCGGTTTCGTCCGGGGCGTACCTTGACAGAGTAAGGAATCTATCGCGGTATTCTACCACGGACATCCTGCCTTGTTTGAGTTCGCGGAACTCATCTCTCATCTTCTTAATCAGTCCTTGGGGCACATGGTACTTGCTAAACTTCAGCTTGAAGTCTTCCCAGGTCATCATCTGTCCCGCATTCATTGCGCGGGCGCTTGTCCACCAGGCTCGTGCAGGTCCTGACAGGTAGTGGGTGGCGAACAAGACCTTCTCGACGGCTTCTACTCTGGCTACTTCCAAGTTGTTCTCCATTGTTTGGAGCCAGTCATCTGCGTCAAGTGGCTCTTCAGTCTTGCTAAAAATGGGTGGGTTGGTGTTCTGAAAGTTTTTCAGCTTTGACCCAGGGTGGTCGTGGTTTCCATGGCCTTGGTTGGCAAGGTTTTGCAGTGCAGCTATGTTGGCTTGTCGTTCAGCTCTTTCTACTTCTCGATCGGCCATCAAGGTCTACAGTAGTTGCATCATGGCATCTTGGCTGCTGTTGCGAGTTGGAGGGGCCATCTGACATTGAGGTAGATGATAAGATAAGAGGGAAATTCTATGGTTTGTTTGGTTTTAAAGTCAAAAAGTTCAAACATTGAAAACTTGAGTAGTGTTGAGGGGGTAAAAACCACAACACTTTTTCATTCATACCCAACAACACACATTACAAAAGAAACACACCATTGGTTTTAAGAACCATTCATTCGCTCTACGATACAAGGGGATCCTGAGACAACTCACACCTACTAAAGTGCTTTTAGTGATACCACTCTTCAGGGTGGATTCTTCGTCTTCAGGGGTAATGTGCCTGGCGAAAGGCGAGGGCGTTTTCCAACTCCTTGCGGGTCTTGTACAGCATGAAGTCCAGATGTGCTACATAGTGGTTCATCTCCGTATGCGGGGGCATGGTCATCGGTCTTCCCGTTAGGTCATGTCTTGGGTAGTAGATGAAGCGAGTGTTCTGGATCTTGTTCTCATTTTGTCCACACAGACGGGAAAGGGCTTCTTGCATGGCTCTGACTAGTCCTTCCTTCCAAGTGTTTCCCGTTACAGAAAACCAAAAGGTTTCCCATATTGGGGCTCCAAGCTTTCTTCGAAGATCTACAGTAACTTCCCACCGAGGTGGTCTTCCCGATGGATTGTTGAGTGGCACTCCAAAGAACTCGGGATACGGGCGTCCAAGATATTCAACTAGTTGCTTCAAATCCTTTTCGAACATTAGGTCTCCTCCGTGGCCAAGCTGATAGGACTCACATTTGTACTCCATCTACGGACAATGAGGATGAGTAAGTTAGAGAAGTGAGCAGTGTGTCAAAATTTTAGGTAGTAGTATAAGGAAAAATAGAGCATGGGTTTCTTATTTCAGACAAGATCTCAAGGATAAGAGTGAGAATAAGTTTTCATAAATATTCAATTCATTTGTTTTGAAACTAAGTTTTCCAGACGTCCAGTCTAACTAGGGTCTCCTAAGGTCAAACAATGGCTCTGATATCCTTCTCCCCGTTCCAGCGGGCAGCGGATGTAGTTGATCTCCGTGGAATCCAGCAGCACGCCGGCGTGGTGGTTGTGGAGGAGAAATTTCTGCAGGGCTTCGCCAAGCCGGCGCAGATTGAGGAGGGAGGAGAGGGGCGGCTAGGGTTTGGGCGCAGGGTGGTGCTGCGACTTGGGGAGCTAGGGCTGCGACTTGAGGTGCCCTTGGGGTGCCCCTTGGTCCCTTTAAATAGGTGGCCAAGCCCCTTGGGTCGTCCATAAACCTGCCCCCAAGTTTGACTGAGTTCCGATAGGTTTCCGGTTCCGAAAACCTAGTCCTACTCGGACTCTTTTGCCAATTCCGAAATTGCATTAAGGAAAGACTCCTTTTCCCTTAAGGCAACGTGGTTGCACCTATTATGGAACCCTCCGGACTTCTTTAGACATCCCGGGTCGTCCCGGACACTTCCGGAACCTTCCATAATATTCCGGACTATTCCGGTCCTTCCAAAACCTTCTAGAAGCTCCAGTCAAAACACCGGACTTTTTCCGAACCCCGGAAAATGACTTCCCATATATGAATCTTATTCTCCGGACCATTCCGAACCTCCTCGTGATGTCTCGAATCCCATTCGAGACTCCGAACAACATTCGAGCTCCATTCCATATTCCATATCTACTTAAAACGACATCGAACCTTAAGTGTGTCACCCTACGGTTCGAGAACTATGCGGACATGATCGAGACTCCTCTCCGATCAATAACTAATAGTGGGACCTGGAGATCCATAATAGCTCCCACATATTCAACGATGACTTCGTGATCGAAAGAACCATTCACATAAAATAATAATTCCCTTTGTCTCGCGATATTTTACTTATCCGAAGTTTGATCGTCGGTATCTCCATACCTAGTTCAACCTCGTTACCGATAAGTACTCTTTACTCGTACCGTGATATGATATCCCTTGTGAACCAGTCACATGCTTGCAAGCTAATTGGATGTCATTCCATCGAGAGGGCCCAGAGTATATCTATCCGTCATTAGGATGGACAAATCCCACTATTGATACAAGTGCCTCAACCCTATACTTTCCGAACACTTAATGCCACCTTTATAACAACCCATTTACGCAGTAGTGTTTGGTGTCATCAAAGCATCCATCCGGTGTAGGTGATTAACATGATCTCATGGTCGAAGGATTAAGTTACTATGCATATTAAAGCTTGAAGCACAACGAACTTAATGACTTGATCATATGCTACGCTTACTATGGGTGTATGTCCATCACATCATTCACCTAATGATATGATCTTGTTATTAATAACATCCAATGTTCATGATCAGGAAACCATGATCATCTATTAATCAACAAGCTAGTTCAACAAGAGGCTTACTAGGGACTCCTTTATGTTTACAAAACACACATGTATTAATGTTTCCGGTTAATACAATTATAGCGTGGGATTGATACGTCTCCAACGTATCGATAATTTCTTATGTTCCATGCCACATTATTGATGTTATCTACATGTTTTATGCACACTTTATGTCATATTCGTGCATTTTCTGGAACTAACCTATTAACAAGATGCCGAAGTGCCAGTTGCTGTTTTCTGCTGTTTTTGGTTTCAGAAATCCTAGTAACGAAATATTCTCGGAATTGGACGAAATCAACGCCCAGGGTCCTATTTTGCCACGAAGCTTCCAGAAGTCCGAAGAGGAGACGAAGTGGGGCCACGAGGTGGCCAGACTACAGGGCGGCGCGGCCCAAGCCCTGGCCGCGCCGGCCTGTAGTGTGGGCCCCTCGTGCCGCCTCTTGACCTGCCCTTCCGCCTACAAATAGCCTCCGTCGCGAAACCCCCAGTACCGAGAGCCACGATATGGAAAACCTTACTGAGACGCCGCCGCCGCCGATCCCATCTCGGGGGATCCAGGAGATCGCCTCCGGCACCCTGCCGGAGAGGGGATTCATCTCCCGGAGGACTCTACGCCGCCATGGTCGCCTCCGGAGTGATGTGTGAGTAGTCTACCCCTGGACTATGGGTCCATAGCAGTAGCTAGATGGTTGTCTTCTCCCCATTGTGCTTCATTGTCGGATCTTGTGAGCTGCCTAACATGATCAAGATCATCTATCTGTAATTCTATATGTTGCGTTTGTTGGGATCCAATGAATAGAGAATACTTGTTATGTTGATTATCAAAGTTATATCTATGTGTTGTTTATGATCTTGCATGCTCTCCGTTACTAGTAGATGCTCTGGCCAAGTAGATGCTTGTAACTCCAAGAGGGAGTATTTATGCTCGATAGTGGGTTCATGCCTGCATTGACACCTGGGACAGTGACAGAAAGTTCTAAGGTTGTGTTGTGCTGTTGCCACTAGGGATAAAACATTGATGCTATGTCTAAGGATGTAGTTGTTGATTACATTACGCACCATACTTAATTCAATTGTCTGTTGCTTTGCAACTTAATACTGGAGGGGGTTCGGATGATAACCTGAAGGTGGACTTTTTAGGCATAGATGCAGTTGGATGGCGGTCTATGTACTTTGTCGTAATGCCCAATTAAATCTCACTATACTCATCATGATATGTATGTGCATGGTCATGCCCTCTCTATTTGTCAATTGCCCAACTGTAATTTGTTCACCCAACATGCTGTTTATCTTATGGGAGAGACACCTCTAGTGAACTGTGGACCCCGGTCCAATTCTCTTTACTGAAATACAATCTACTGCAATACAGTTCTACTGTTTTCTGCAAATAATCATCTTCCACACAATACGGTTAATCCTTTGTTACAGCAAGCCAGTGAGATTGACAACCTCACTGTTTCGTTGGGGCAAAGTACTTTGGTTGTGTTGTGCAGGTTCCACGTTGGCGCCGGAATCTCTGGTGTTGCGCCGCACTACATCCCGCCGCCATCAACCTTCAACGTGCTTCTTGGCTCCTACTGGTTCGATAAACCTTGGTTTCATACTGAGGGAAACTTGCCGCTGTACGCATCACACCTTCCTCTTGGGGTTCCCGACGGACGCGTGTTGTACGCGTATCAAGCAGCTTTTTCTGGCGCCGTTGCCGAGGAGATCAAGACACGCTGCAAGGGGAGTCTCCACTTCTCAATCTCTTTACTTTGTTTTTGTCTTGCTTAGTTTTATTTACTACTTTGTTTGCTGCACTAAATCAAAATACAAAAAAATTAGTTACTAGTTTTACTTTATTTGCTATCTTGTTTGCTATATCAAAAACACAAAAAAATTAGTTTACTTGCATTTACTTTACCTAGTTTGCTTTATTTACTGTTGCTAAAATGGCCAACCCTGAAAACACTAAGTTGTGTGACTTCACAACCACAAATAATAATAATTTCTTATGCACACCTATTGCTCCACCTGCTACTACAACAGAATTCTTTGAAATTAAACCTGCTTTACTGAATCTTGTTATGCGAGAGCAATTTTCTGGTGTTAGTTCTGATGATGCTGCTGCCCATCTCAATAATTTTGTTGAATTATGTGAAATGCAAAAGTATAAAGATGTAGATGGTGACATTATAAAATTAAAATTGTTCCCTTTCTCATTAAGAGGAAGAGCTAAAGATTGGTTGATATCTCTGCCTAAGAATAGTATTGATTCATGGACTAAATGCAAGGATGCTTTTATTGGTAGATATTATCCCCCTGCTAAAATTATATCTTTGAGGAGTAGCATAATGAATTTTAAACAATTAGATACTGAACATGTTGCTCAAGCTTGGGAAAGAATGAAATCTTTGGTTAAAAACTGCCCAACACATGGACTGACTACTTGGATGATCATCCAAACCTTCTATGCAGGATTAAATTTTTCTTCGCGGAATTTATTGGATTCAGCTGCTGAAGGTACCTTTATGTCCATCACTCTTGGTGAAGCAACAAAGCTTCTTGATAATATGATGATCAACTACTCTGAATGGCACACGTAAAGAGCTCCACAAGGTAAGAAGGTAAATTCTGTCGAAGAAACCTCTTCCTTGAGTGATAAGATTGATGCTATTATGTCTATGCTTGTGAATGATAGGACTAATATTGATCCTAATAATGTTCCGTTAGCTTCGTTGGTTGCCCAAGAAGAACATGTTGATGTAAACTTCATTAAAAATAATTTCAACAACAATGCTTACCGGAACAATTCTAGTAACAACTATAGGCCATATCCTTATAATAATGGCAACGGCTATGGTAATTCTTATGGGAATTCTTACAACAATAATAGGAATTCACCCCCTGGACTTGAAGCCATGCTTAAAGAATTTATTAGTACACAAACTGCTTTTAACAAATCTGTTGAAGAAAAGCTTGGGAAAATTGATATACTTGCTTCTAAAGTTGATAGTCTTGCTGCTGATGTTGATCTTTTGAAATCGAAAGTTATGCCTAATGAAAATCATCATAATGAAATTGTTACTACAGCAAATACCATCCAAGTTAGAATTAATGAGAATATAAGATTAATGGCTGAACTGCGTGCTAGGTGGGATAGAGAAGAAAATGAAAAACTAGCTAAAGAGAAGAATGTAGCTAAAGTTTGGACTATTACCACCACTAGTAATGCTAATGCTACACATGTTGCTGCACCTCCTACTAATACTAATAAAAGAATTGGTGTTAGCAATGTTTCCACTTCTAATGCAAAGCGCGAGAAACTGCCTGAAACTGCTAAAACTGCTTGTGATAAAGCTGCTGAAATTTTTTCCAACATTGGGGATGATGATCCCATTGGTTTAGATTATAATGGTTTGAATTTTGATGATTGCCACATCTCTGAAGTGATAAAGTTCTTGCAAAAACTTGCTAAAAGTCCTAATGCTAGTGCTATAAATTTGGCTTTCACGCAACATATTACAAATGTCCTCATAAAAGCTAGAGAAGAGAAACTAGAGCGCGAAGCCTCTATTCCTAGAAAGCTAGAGGATGGTTGGGAGCCCATCATTAAGATGAAGGTTAAAGATTTTGATTGTAATGCTTTATGTGATCTTGGTGCAAGTATTTCTGTCATGCCTAAGAAAATTTGTAATATGCTTGACTTGCCACCGCTGAAAAATTGTTATTTGGATGTTAATCTTGCTGATCATTCTACAAAGAAACCTTTGGGGAAAGTTGATAATGTTCGCATTACCGTTAACAATAACCTTGTCCCCGTTGATTTTGTTGTCTTGGATATTGAATGCAATGCATCTTGTCCCATCATATTGGGAAGACCTTTTCTTCGAACTGTTGGTGCTACTATTGATATGAAGGAAGGTAATATAAAATATCAATTTCCTCTCAATAAAGGTATGGAACACTTCCCTAGAAAGAGAATGAAGTTACCTTTTGATTCTATTATTAGAACAAATTATGATGTTGATGTTTCGTCTCTTGATAATACTTGATACACACTTTCTGCGCCTAGCTGAAAGGCGTTAAAGAAAAGCGCTTATGGGAGACAACCCATGTTTTTACCTACAGTACTTTGTTTTTATTTTGTGTCTTGGAAGTTGTTTACTACTGTAGCAACCTCTCCTTATCTTAGTTTAGTGTTTTGTTGTGCCAAGTAAAGTCTTTGATAGAAAAGTTCATACTAGATTTGGATTACTGCGCAGTTTCAGATTTCTTTGCTGTCACGAATTCCGACCTGCCTCTCTGTAGGTAGCTCAGAAAAATATGCCAATTTACGTGCGTGATCCTCAGATATGTACGCAACTTTCATTCAATTTGGGCATTTTCATTTGAGCAAGTCTGGTGCCATTTTAAAATTCGTCAATACGAACTATTCTGTTTTGACAGATTCTGCCTTTTATTTCGCATTGCCTGTTTTGCTATGTTGGATGAATTTCTTTGATCCATTAATGTCCAGTAGCTTTATGCAATGTCCAGAAGTGTTAAGAATGATTGTGTCACCTCTGAACATGTTAATTTTTATTGTGCACTAACCCTCTAATGAGTTGTTTCGAGTTTGGTGTGGAGGAAGTTTTCAAGGATCAAGAGAGGAGTATGATGCAACATGATCAAGGAGAGTGAAAGCTCTAAGCTTGGGGATGCCTCGGTGGTTCACCCCTGCATATTCTAAGAAGACTCAAGTGTCTAAGCTTGGGGATGCCCAAGGCATCCCCTTCTTCATCGACAACATTATCAGGTTCCTCCCCTGAAACTATATTTTTATTCCATCACATCTTATGTGCTTTGCTTGGAGCGTCGGTTTGTTTTTGTTTTTTGTTTTGTTTGAATAAAATGGATCCTAGCATTCACTGTATGGGAGAGAGACACGCTCCGCTGTAGCATATGGACAAGTATGTCCTTAGTTTCTACTCATAGTATTCATGGCGAAGTTTCTTCTTCGTTAAATTGTTATATGGTTGGAATTGGAAAATGATACATGTAGTAATTGCTATAATGTCTTGGGTAATGTGATACTTGGCAATTGTTGTGCTCATGTTTAAGCTCTTGCATCATATGCTTTGCACCCATTAATGAAGAAATACAGAGAGCATGCTAAAATTTGGTTTGCATATTTGGTTTCTCTAAGGTCTAGATAATTTCTAGTATTGAGTTTGAACAACAAGGAAGACGGTGTAGAGTCTTATAATGTTTACAATATGTCTTTTATGTGAGTTTTGCTGCACCGGTTCATCCTTGTGTTTGTTTCAAATAAGCCTTGCTAGCCTAAACCTTGTATCGAGAGGGAATACTTCTCATGCATCCAAATCCTTGAGCCAAACAACACTATGCCATTTGTGTCCACCATACCTACCTACTACATGGTATTTCTCCGCCATTCCAAAGTAAATTGCTTGAGTGCTACCTTTAAAATTCCATCATTCACCTTTGCAATATATAGCTCATGGGACAAATAGCTTAAAAACTATTGTGGTATTGAATATGTAATTATGCACTTTATCTCTTATTAAGTTGCTTGTTGCGCGATAACCATGTTCACTGGGGACGCCATCAACTATTCTTTGTTGAATTTCATGTGAGTTGCTATGCATGTTCATCTTGTCTGAAGTAAGAGCGATCTACCACCTTATGGTTAAGCATGCATATTGTTAGAGAAGAACATTGGGCCGCTAACTAAAGCCATGATCCATGGTGGAAGTTTCAGTTTTGGACAAATATCCTCAATCTCAAATGAGAAAATTATTAATTGTTGTTACATGCTTATGCATAAAAGAGGAGTCCATTATCTGTTGTCTATGTTGTCCCGGTATGGATGTCTAAGTTGAGAATAATCAATAGCGAGAAATCCAATGCGAGCTTTCTCCTTAGACCTTTGTACAGGCGGCATAGAGGTACCCCATTGTGACACTTGGTTAAAACATGTGCATTGTGATGATCCGGTAGTCCAAGCTAATTAGGACAAGGTGCGGACACTATTAGTATACTATGCATGAGGCTTGCAACTTGTAAGATATAATTTGCATGATACATATGCTTTATTACTACCGTTGACAAAATTGTTTCATGTTTTCAAAATCAAAGCTCTAGCACAAATATAGCAATCGATGCTTTTCCTCTATGGAGGACCATTCTTTTACTTTCAATGTTGAGTCAGTTCACCTATTTCTCTCCACCTCAAGAAGCAAACACTTGTGTGAACTGTGCATTGATTCCTACATACTTGCTTATTGCACTTATTATATTACTCTATGTTGACAATATCCATGAGATATACATGTTATAAGTTGAAAGCAACCGCTGAAACTTAATCTTCTTTTGTGTTGTTTCAATACCTTTACTTTGAATTATTGCTTTATGAGTTAACTCTTATGCAAGACTTATTGATGCTTGTCTTGAAGTGCTATTCATGAAAAGTCTTTGCTATATGATTCACTTGTTTACTCATGTCATATACATTGTTTTGATCGCTGCATTCACTACATATGCTTTACAAATAGTATGATCAAGATTATGATGGCATGTCACTCCAGAAATTATCTGTGTTATCGTTTTACCTGCTCGGGACGAGCAGAACTAAGCTTGGGGATGCTGATACGTCTCCAACGTATCGATAATTTCTTATGTTCCATGCCACATTATTGATGTTATCTACATGTTTTATGCACACTTTATGTCATATTCGTGCATTTTCTGGAACTAACCTATTAACAAGATGCCGAAGTGCCAGTTGCTGTTTTCTGCTGTTTTTGGTTTCAGAAATCCTAGTAACGAAATATTCTCGGAATTGGACGAAATCAACGCCCAGGGTCCTATTTTGCCACGAAGCTTCCAGAAGTCCGAAGAGGAGATGAAGTGGGGCCACGAGGTGGCCAGACTACAGGGCGGCGCGGCCCAAGCCCTGGCCGCGCCGGCCTGTAGTGTGGGCCCCTCGTGCCGCCTCTTGACCTGCCCTTCCGCCTACAAATAGCCTCCGTCGCGAAACCCCCAGTACCGAGAGCCACGATACGGAAAACCTTACTGAGACGCCGCCGCCGCCGATCCCATCTCGGGGGATCCAGGAGATCGCCTCCGGCACCCTGCCGGAGAGGGGATTCATCTCCCGGAGGACTCTACGCCGCCATGGTCGCCTCCGGAGTGATGTGTGAGTAGTCTACCCCTGGACTATGGGTCCATAGCAGTAGCTAGATGGTTGTCTTCTCCCCATTGTGCTTCATTGTCGGATCTTGTGAGCTGCCTAACATGATCAAGATCATCTATCTGTAATTCTATATGTTGCGTTTGTTGGGATCCGATGAATAGAGAATACTTGTTATGTTGATTATCAAAGTTATATCTATGTGTTGTTTATGATCTTGCATGCTCTCCGTTACTAGTAGATGCTCTGGCCAAGTAGATGCTTGTAACTCCAAGAGGGAGTATTTATGCTCGATAGTGGGTTCATGCCTGCATTGACACCTGGGACAGTGACAGAAAGTTCTAAGGTTGTGTTGTGCTGTTGCCACTAGGGATAAAACATTGATGCTATGTCTAAGGATGTAGTTGTTGATTACATTACGCACCATACTTAATGCAATTGTCTGTTGCTTTGCAACTTAATACTGGAGGGGGTTCGGATGATAACCTGAAGGTGGACTTTCTAGGCATAGATGCAGTTGGATGGCGGTCTATGTACTTTGTCGTAATGCCCAATTAAATCTCACTATACTCATCATGATATGTATGTGCATGGTCATGCCCTCTCTATTTGTCAATTGCCCAACTATAATTTGTTCACCCAACATGCTGTTTATCTTATGGGAGAGACACCTCTAGTGAACTATGGACCCCGGTCCAATTCTCTTTACTGAAATACAATCTACTGCAATACTGTTCTACTGTTTTCTGCAAACAATCATCTTCCACACAATACGGTTAATCCTTTGTTACAGCAAGCCGGTGAGATTGACAACCTCACTGTTTCGTTGGGGCAAAGTACTTTGGTTGTGTTGTGCAGGTTCCACGTTGGCGCCGGAATCTCTGGTGTTGCGCCGCACTACATCCCGCCGCCATCAACCTTCAACGTGCTTCTTGGCTCCTACTGATTCGATAAACCTTGGTTTCATACTGAGGGAAACTTGCCGCTGTACGCATCACACCTTCCTCTTGGGGTTCCCAACGGACGCGTGTTGTACGCGTATCAGGGATGTAAACATTTATCATGAACACTAAGATGTAACAATAAACACTTTTATTATTGCCTCTTGGGCATATCTCCAACAGTCTCCCACTTGCACTAGAGTCAATAATCTAGTTTACATTTGTAAAGATATAACACCTTGGCCTTCTGGTGCTTATCATGTTTGCTTATGGGAGAGGTTTCAGTCAACGAATCTGATATACTCAGAAACGTATGTATTTTGTAATTCATTTGCGTCTCTACGCATTACTCAGTTTTTCAAATGAGTCAGCATTAATCGTAATGTTTGGTCTTCTGGTGGAACCTTAATTCCGCAGTCTGAAATATGTTACCAATATTGTCACATACAATATAGTTTCATAGTTCTGACACTACCGGAACTACACCAAGTTCTCAAAGAACTCTTTGACTCAAAACACCCTTGGTCATTGTCAAAACAATGAGATACTCTACCTTCGTTTGTAGAATCCGTCACAATATTTAGAACTCATCTAAATCTAGCATAGACTCTTTCTAGCCCATTGTGCTACCTTTTAATGAACACATTAGCTTAATTGAGATTGAAATTCATTTTTATATGTGACTAAACTAATATCGGTGTAACACCTTACAGCGATTCAGTTGTCATTACCCCATATAAAACTACATATTTATATCCTTGGCTCTGACAAAGCACTCAGGGATATTCTTACTGTTGTCCAATGATCATCTTATGAATCATTCTGATATATGCTCGTAACACCTTTAGAGCATAGTACATCTGATTGTGTACATATTATTCGTGATCTAAAAATCACTCATGTGTTTTTACTCATTGAGTGTCAAATACACTCAAGTCTTGTTTAAGCCTCCAGATGGAAAAGAACACCTTCTTAACGTTTTCATATTGAACTAATTCAATATTCATTCTATGTACTTTGACTTAAACTTATTATGCGTTTCAATCTATCTTCATAGATATTGACGCTAAATATGTTTTTAGTCCATATCCTTTCATTGAAGTTGATTTTCAATGAAACCTTCTAATCATATCAAGTACATGATTACATTATTTATAATCAACGATATGTCATCTACATAAAGTATTATAAATATGTCTTAGCGCTCCCACTTAATTTCTTGTAAATGCAAGCATCTTCATCGTTTCTGATGAAATCAAAAAACTCTTTGATTATTTCATCCGGTGAAGATTCCAACTCCGTGATACTCACTTTATCCAGTGAAGTTTGTATACCTTTCTAGTATTCTACGGACTAGCAAAACTCTCAGTTGTATCTTGTATACACCTTTAATACACACTTCTGTTAAGGAATGTATTTTGCCATCCTACTTACATATCTCATAAAAGAAATATGTAGCGATTACTAGAACAATCCGCATAGACTATAAGCATCGCTGCTGAAGATCTAATCTTATCGCAGTCAACTCTTTGAACTTTGTCATAAACAATCTTTTGACAAGTCGAGCTTCTTCAAGGATATTATATCCAAGTCTATCAATTGTATAGATCTATTTACTTTCTAAAAGTATTTATTCCTTCAAAAGGTTTACCAGGCTCCAAGCTTGATTTTAGATACTATCTTGGATTTCATGGCTCCTAGCCATTTTAATGGAGTCAGGACCCATCATAGCTTCTTTGTATGCAGTTGGTTTATCATTGTTCAAAATCAATCCTTTGTTCACAAATCATTTTGATCACAAAGTAAACCATACCTACAAGGTTCAATAGGTACTTCGATCTCCATGACTATAACACTTTGTGGACATAGGAGCCATGATCATCGTGGCCACTTCCGGAACCATATCCGATGCTGCGCTACTCTGATCATCATGCTCAGGTTCATCAACCTTATCAAGTTCCATTGTCCTCCCACTCAAATATTTCGCTAGAAACAATTTCTTGGAAATAAGCAAGTAGCATCGACAAACACTTTTGTCTTTGACTTCATAGTGGAAAGAATTCCCAATTTGTTCTCTGGGATAACCAACAAAGACATTCATCCGATTTTGATTGTAAACTCATTTACTTATGCTATGCATACCAAAATTTAAGAAAGGACTATTAGGGTTTATACCCATGCCATAACTCATATGGTGTCATTTCAACGAATTATGATGGCGCTCTATTTAGTGTAAAAGTGGTAGTCTCTAAAGCATAATCCACAAAAATATAATGGCATCATTTTATTTTATCTCATCATTAATCCAACAAGTTTTGGATACGTCTCTCGGACACTCCATCATCACTATGATACTCCAAGAAACGTGAGTTGTAGAACAATTTCATAACTCTCTTAGATGTTCGCTAAAACTCGTAATTCAAATATTTCCACCATGATCCAATCATAGATATTTGACTTTTCTATTACGATGATTTCCACTTCATGCTGAAATTTATTTGAATCTATTCAAATGTTTCAAACTTCTTCCTTATTGAATAAACATATCCTTATATATACACTCAATTCATTGTTGGAAGTTTTCATGAAGTAGAAGAATCTCCTGCACACAACTATGCCCAGTGAACCACATACATCAGCAGGTATGTTTCCACTAAGTTAGTTGCCCATTCAACTCTTGGCCTATGAACGGTATTTCAGTCATTTTCTTTTAGAAAAGATTTGCAAGTGCCAAACGATTCAAAAATCAAATGACTCCAAAAATCCATTTGCATGGAGTTTCTTCATGCGTTCCTTTCTAACATGACCTAAATGGCGGTTCCACAAATAAGTGGAATTCAAATCATTTTCCTTATGGCATTTTAGCGTCAGTGTTATGCATGTGTGTTTCACCATTAAGATTTATAATAACTTATCCATCGTATATGGAGTAAGGCCACAATTTTAACAACTCGTTGTTTTCATTTGACCAGAGCAAAATAACAATTATTAAGTTCTTTATTATAAATCTGAAGGGCTAGGTAGAATGCCAACGATGAATATAATAACACTTTATTTTGTTCTAGACGTGCATTATTACCACATTCCTTATCAGTCACTTAGGCCATTGTATTCTTGTATTGCGTTGTGTTGTATGACATCTCATACCAACCAATATGGTATAAATACCCAAGAACTTCATTGTGTGACCAATCAAAGAATACATTCATAACATGTATATCATCTATATACACCTGAGCTAGACTTTCTAGTATTTTCTTTCTTTCTGCCAAAATCTTTTGTAGTTTCTCTTTTGGCTTTCCTCATATTTCAGAAAACACTTCAACATCAATAACTTCTAGGTTTGTTGGTCAATTACCAATAACCTTGAGGTTCTTACTTTGAAGTTGATCATCACATGACAAGTGTTCCGGATTTCACTATTAGTAACCTCTTAATGTGATGAACAATTTCATTCATAATTTTTATCCATCAAATCATGAAAACTTTCCGAGACCATGTCTGTACATGCTAGGCTCGTCAAGTTTAACCTCAGTATTCACATGTGCAAATCTGGCTTGCACCCGTTGTATGTACACGTAGAATCTATAACACCCGATCATCACGTGATGCTTCGAAACGACGAGTCTTAGCAACAGTGCATACTAAGGACGACCACTTCATGGATATGTGAATATAGTTAGTGCCCAACTAGTTGGAGAATCGGGACGCCTAGCGTCTTCAACCTTCGTACATTCCCATAAAACTTATGAGTTTATGTAGTCTCACTAAATTATATTCTATCATCTTGTAATAAGGTTTTAGATATCACATATATCTCACACCTTGCTTATTTCTGAAAACAAACTTTCCAGCTCCTTACTTTTCAAACGGATTTGAACTTCAAGTTTCACGGAGACAAGTTGATTTTAGGTACTAATTGAAACCATTGCTCTAATGTGAGTTTTACCAAAAGTTTGCAATATGACTTAATCATTACTTGATTCTTTAACAATACGGTACCAGTCCGTAAAGTTACTTGTCAGATTTAACAGTGTTTCTATCTCAATTACAAGACTAGCGCCTGGTAGATAGCGGATGCCAATTCTACACATTTAATTCAAAATACTATTCAGACTATGTTCATGATAATTAGTTCAAGTTTTAATCTAATTACTAAAGAGCTCCCACTTAATACAACATCCCTCATAGTTGTTTAGTGGCACACGATCCATATCCACTACACCAAAACCGATCATCACGTGAGATGATGTAGCTTCAATGGTGAACATCAACATATTGATCATATCATCCATATGACTCGTGTTCAACCTTTCGGTTTCCTGTGTTCCGAGGCCATGTCTGTACATGCTAGGCTCGTCAAGCAAACCCAAGTATTTCCGCGTGTGCAACATGGCTTACACCCGTTGTATGTGAATGTAGAATCTATCACATCCGATCATCACGAGATGCTTCAAAACGACGAACTGTAGCAACGGTGCATACGAGGGGAGAACACTTTATTATCTTGATATTAATGTGAGGGATCATCTTCTAATGCTACCGTCGCGATCTAAGCAAGATAAGATGCATAAAGGATTAACATCACATGCAATTCATAATGTGATATGATATGGCCCTTTAGTCTTTGCGCCTTTGATCTTCATCTCCAAAGCACGGACATGATCTCCATCATCAACGGGCATGATCTCCATCATCATCGGCGTAGCGTCAAGGTCCATGGCGCCGTCATCATGGTTGTTCACCACATGTAGCAACTATTACAACTACTTTGAAATAATACTACAACATGAAATATAAAGACAACCATAAGGCTCCTGCCGGTTGCCACAATACAATAATGATCATCTCATACATATTCATCATCACATCATGGCCATATCACATCACCAAACCCTGCAAAAACAAGTTAGACGCCTCTAATTTGGTTTGCATATTTTACGTGGTTTAGGGTTTTCGAGTAAGATCCAATCTACCTACGAACATGAACCACAACGTTGATTCAAGTGTTATCAATTGAAATTGTAAATTGAATCTTAACTATGGTGAGAGAGACAGACACCCGCAAAGCCACTTATGCAATACAAGTTGCATGTCGAGCGTGGAGCAAGTCTCATGAACGCGGTCATGTAAAGTTAGCCCGGGCCGCTTCATCCCACCATCCCGCAAGATGCAAAGTACACATAACAAGAGACAACAAAAGCATCAACGCCCACAAAACCATTGTGTTCTACTCATGCAACCAATCTATGCATAGACACGGCTCTGATACCACTGTAGGGATTCGTAGCATAGAAAACAAAAAATTTCCAACCGCAAGAACGAATAACAAGCCAAGATCTAATCTAGTAGATGGTAGCAACAAGGTGAAGATCAACATACCCTCGAAGATCGCTAAGCGTTAACGAGATAAATCTCGTGGTGGATGTAGTCGATCACTTGCCGCTTTCAAAAGCGCGTAGAAGATCTTGACGGTGCCACAATCGGGCAGCACCTCCGCACTCGGTCACACGTACGGTGTTGATGACGACGTCCTTCTCCCCTTTCCAGCGGGCAGCGGATGTAGTTGATCTCCGTGGAATCCAGCAGCACGCCGGTGTGGTGGTTGTGGAGGAGAAATTTCTGCAGGGCTTCGCCAAGCCGGCGCAGATTGAGGAGGGAGGAGAGGGGCGGCTAGGGTTTGGGCGCAGGGTGGTGCTGCGACTTGGGGAGCTAGGGCTGCGACTTGAGGTGCCCTTGGGGTGCCCCTTGGTCCCTTTAAATAGGTGGCCAAGCCCCTTGGGTCATCCATAAACCTGCCCCCAAGTTTGACTGAGTTCCGATAGGTTTCCGGTTCCGAAAACCTAGTCCTACTCGGACTCTTTTGCCAATTCCGAAATTGCATTAAGGAAAGACTCCTTTTCCCTTAAGGCAACGTGGTTGCACCTATTATGGAACCCTCCGGACTTCTTTAGACATCCCGGGTCGTCCCGGACACTTCCGGAACCTTCCATAATATTCCGGACTATTCCGGTCCTTCCAAAACCTTCTAGAAGCTCCGGTCAAAACACCGGACTTTTTTCGAACCCCGGAAAATGACTTCCCATATATGAATCTTATTCTCCGGACCATTCCGAACCTCCTCGTGATGTCTCGGATCCCATTCGAGACTCCGAACAACATTCGAGCTCCATTCCATATTCCATATCTACTTAAAACGACATCAAACCTTAAGTGTGTCACCCTACGGTTCGAGAACTATGCGGACATGATCGAGACTCCTCTCCGATCAATAACTAATAGCGGGACCTGGAGATCCATAATAGCTCCCACATATTCAACGATGACTTCGTGATCGAAAGAACCATTCACATAAAATAATAATTCCCTTTGTCTCGCGATATTTTACTTATCCGAAGTTTGATCGTCGGTATCTTCATACCTAGTTCAACCTCGTTACCGATAAGTACTCTTTACTCGTACCGTGATATGATATCCCTTGTGAACCAGTCACATGCTTGCAAGCTAATTGGATGTCATTCCACCGAGAGGGCCCAGAGTATATCTATCCGTCATTAGGATGGACAAATCCCACTATTGATACAAGTGCCTCAACCCTATACTTTCCGAACACTTAATGCCACCTTTATAACAACCCATTTACGCAGTAGTGTTTGGTGTCATCAAAGCATCCATCCGGTGTAGGTGATTAACATGATCTCATGGTCGAAGGATTAAGTTACTATGCATATTAAAGCTTGAAGCACAACGAACTTAATGACTTGATCATATGCTACGCTTACTATGGGTGTATGTCCATCACATCATTCACCTAATGATATGATCTTGTTATTAATAACATCCAATGTTCATGATCAGGAAACCATGATCATCTATTAATCAACAAGCTAGTTCAACAAGAGGCTTACTAGGGACTCCTTTATGTTTATAAAACACACATGTATTAATGTTTCCGGTTAATACAATTATAGCGTGGGATGTAAACATTTATCATGAACACTAAGATATAACAATAAACACTTTTATTATTGCCTCTTGGGCATATCTCCAACAAGAGCTTCCTTCAAACTACCTACCGACACTGGAAAATAAGAAGAAAAGAAAGGTTACTGAGTATGATGTTTGTATCCTATGTGGGGTCGAACGAGATGACACATATCATGCCTTTTGCAGATGCCCAATGGCGAACGAGGTGTGGCACATCCCGAATGTGGGCACATTTCATGCCACTGAGTGTACTGATGCCCCTTGATTGATAAATCTCATCATTCGCAAAAAAGAAAAAAAAATCTAGTGAAATCAATTAAATGCCCATGATGGATTTTATAAGCTAACAACATTAATCAATTTTATGTAGGCAAAAGAAGCTCAAATAACGAACACACAATAAAATTAAGAAAATAAGGTAAATCATGCTTGAAAAACTATAAATAGCTGGTGGCCAGAGTAAACGCGAAGCTAGGAACAATTAATGTAAAAGGAATCCGAAAATGAAAGGAAGCGTAGGTGGAGTTGGAATCCCTTTTTTAAAGGAGTGGCCGGGTTTGGAATAATCTTTAGAGGTGGCCTGCCAGCCTTTGGTTCTCTTTTCAGGATGCCTACTGCGCCTAATATTCGCTGACTCTTTTTGTTGGAATTTGCTTTCGTGGCCAGGTTTGAGCATCTATCTAGGTTTGATAGGATTCTGACCGACGTTGGAAAAAGTGGGCGGCGAGGCGAGCATCTATTCCTTCCCTTCCAAACGCTCTCCTTGAGGCCTCAGCCACAAGTGTATATATATTGCCATCATAGCGCCCTGCCTGCCTGCCTTTAATTTCCCACACGATCGAGCAAGCTAGGCAACAGCATGTCATTGACCACCGAGAGTATGACTACTTCCTTAATTCTTCATCCTGCTTTTTTATATGTTGGCTATCTCTAATTTGATGCATGCTTGTTGATGGAAAGATACAATCCTTCATTCATATAGATAGAGTATGTAAAAGTTTCCAATTGATTGACAAAATTTTGTACTACTATAAATCAATCGAGTCCAAAACAAAATAAATTATTTATCGAGTCCAAAAAAAAATTTATTTATTCAATTTTTGCTTTCTGACTGGTAATTTTGTGGTCTAGAGTTTGGGCCGCCACCCGGCTCCCCTGGCTATTACTGGGTTTATTACCCCATTACTAAGTCTCAAGAGTTAGTTACCGCTCTGGCGGCATCGAAAACCCATCCGGTACGTATGTAGCCATGCATTTTTAAAAAATTAATTAATTGCCATGGCTTTAAATACATTTCTGAATTGTATTTGGAAATTGAAGGTGGTGCTCATGTTCTGGGAGAAACGGAACGAACTATGCAACGTCATGAAGGAACCCTTCTGGAATATGGCCATGGCTAAAAAGAAGGACGCCGTATTCTGCCGGGTGGACGTCGACAAGTGTAAAGATATCACGGAGCTGTACCGAGTGGAGGCGCTGCCCACCTTCTTGCTCATCAAGGATCGCAATGAGAAGGGCAGGGTCGTTGGCGCCAAGATGGAGGAGCTTAACACCACCATCAAGGCCAAAATATATACCAATATACCAATATAGTCCAATGTGATAGTTAGATATATACCCGTGCGTGGAAAACAATATATTATATATATGCAGAAAGAGAACATAAACGCAAAAAAAGATAATTTCTCCCTGTTTACTTGACTCTGTGTAGCTAGTTTCTCTCTACTTCGCAATCACATATATGTTGTTGTATTCTACGGGCATAATGACATCATGTGTATTTCTTTGGATCTAGTAATTTTGACCTAAATAAATGCCGCGTACCTATGAGGGGTAACTCGCGGTAATGGCGTGTATAGCACATACATGTGATGTGCCTGCCCTTCCCATGGGACTGCTGAGGTGTTTCACAACCCTCGTAGAAACCCATTACCCGAGCCTCATACTTGCGCGTGATTATTCTCCTTGACGCCGGGGCCGACAGAATTGGTATTAGAGCATGGACTGCTTTTCAGGAGCCCTTGCAGCGGACGTAGTTGTGTCTAGAACTGATATTTTAATAGCTATATAGGAAAACTTTATGCGCGAGAGTAAGAATTCTTTTTTACTTCTTACCCCACACACCCTCCCTCTGGTAAGGAAGTGTAATGGATTTTACTTTGTTCTTACCTATTTCACCTAGGTTTTCACGTGTCCCGGCTTCCGTAGTACCATAGGTTGTTGTTTGGTTTTGTGTTGAGAAATGTTGCTTGGATCCAATTTATGTGTCACTTCATCAATCATGTTCCATTGAAAAATCTTTCTTGCTCTTTGGCATCATGTTGACTTGTTGTTGTTGATTCCGGTGACATGTCAAGTTCTTTCTTCTACGGAGTTGTTTCTATCAAGTTCATGTATGTGTTGCTCATCTTCCAATAAACATAACTTGGGTCGTGTTGACACTTGCTAATGTTTAAAACTTCAGTATAGCTATATACCACTGTCTTGCGAGATTTGTGAAGTATTGTTAATGCTATCATCATAATCTTTGCATGTTGTCATGGAAGCTAGAATTCGCACTTGAGAATTTGTACTCAGAGCTAGTATCTTTCTTTTTCATCACCCCGCTTTTCTTCAAAACAAGCGATGGTGCGTTCTTTTCTTCCTCAAGTCATCTATCTTGGGCATGTCATTTCTGCGAAAGGAATTGCAGTCAATCCTAAAACTGTCAAGGCAGTTGTTGAATGGCTTCCTCCGAAGAATGTCAAGCAAGTGAGAAGCTTCATCGGTTTGGCTAGTTATTGCCGCCGCTTTGTTGAGAACTTCTCCAAAATTGCTAAGCCTCTCACGGATCTCCTGAAGAAAGAGAAGAAGTTCCTTTGGACTCCGGTGTGTTAAGAAAGTTTTGAACTCTTGAAACAGAAACTCACTTCAATTCCAGTCCTTGTTGCTCCAGATACTTCCAAGCCTTTGCATATATTCTGTGATGCCTCTCTTCAAGGTTTGAGTGCAGTTCTCATGCAAGAATGTCAAGTTGTGGCGTATGCTTCTCGTCAGTTGCGCAAGCATGAACTGAACCATCCTACTCATGATCTCGAGCTTGTAGCGGTTACATGCCTTGAAAACTTGGCGCCACTATTTGTTGGGCAACCGTTGTGAAATCTTCACCGACCACAAGAGCCTCAAATACATCTTCACTCAGCCCAACTTGAATATGCATCAAACGAGATGGATCGAGACCATCAAAGACTTTGACTTGTCTATCAACTACACTCCTGGCAAAGCAAATGTGATGGCTTATGCGCTGAGTTGCAAAGACTATTGCAATAATCTCATGGTCGAAGAAGCACAACCTCTCCTTCATGAAGAATTCCAGAAGATGAATCTCCAAATCGTTACCGAAGGCTTTGTTGCATCTTTGGTAGTCGAGCCTACTCTTGAAGAAAAGATAAGAAAGGCACAGTTGAGAGATGCCTTAATTGAGAAAATCAAGGAGAATATGCATGAATCAAAGTACAAGGCTTTCTCTCTTGATGATCAGGGCACTGTGTTCTTTGAAGGACGCATGGTCATTCCTAAAGTCCCAAGCTTGCTGGCATTGATAATGAAAGAAGCTCATGATACTTGATGTGGGCATTACCCTTCGGGTACCCGACGTTACCCTACCTCCTCTGGCCCAGCAGGGGCCCATCAAGAGCACCGCAGTCCAAGGAGGCTCAAGAACCCGATGATCGCGCGGTGAAAAGATGGAAGGAGGCGATCTCTTCGGGTACAAGGCAAGGAAGCGTTTAAATATGGAAGGTCTAGATAGATTGAACCCATATTGTAATCGAATCTGAGCAAACTCTCGAGACCTGGCCTCCTATATAAAGGCCAGGAGAGGGTTGCCAGATCCCTCTTGACACAACATCATTGAGTAATCACCCTATGCACGCATACACCAAACCCTAGGAACCTTGTCCTTCGGCAAGAACACAACCACGCAGTCCTTCAGCTGCCCCATTGTAATCGATTTCACCTATAATCAAGATCAGACAGGCAGGACATAAGGGTTTCACATCTACGAGGGCCCCGAACCTGGATAAATCTCGCCTCCCGCTTGTCTGGTATCCGATGTCTAGTGCTAACATGCAGGATTCCATCAACCCTAAGCCCCTCATCGTGGGCATTGCCGAGGAGCCACCTCGTCAATACTCCTTTGTCTATACATCCTGGAAGCATCAAAATGTATCACGATCTAAGGCTGACATTCTGGTGGTCAAGAATGAAGCGTGAAATAGCAAAGTAGGTCTCCGAATGTGACGTTTGCCGCCGAGTCAAAGCTGACTGTAAACGACCGGCTGGTGTTCTTCAACCCTTGAAAGTTCCTGAGTGGAAATGGGATAAAGTCGAGATGGACTTCGTCACTAGCCTTCCAAAGTCCCGCAAAGGCAATGATGCAATCTTCGTTGTGATTACCATCTCTCCAAGGTCGCTCACTTCCTTCCTGTCAAAGATACAATCTCTCCTAGTCAGTTGGCTGAGCTCTACACCACCAGAATTTTCTCTCTTCATGGTGTTCCTTTGGAAATAAGCTCTGATCGTGGAAGCATCTTCACTTCCAGATTTTGGGCAAGCTTTCAGAAAGCTATGGGAACAACTCTTCTGTTCAGCACGGCATATCACCTTCAAACTAGCGGACAAGTTGAAAGGGTCAATCAAATTCTTGAAGATATGCTTCGCGCTTGTGTCATCTCCTTCGGCATGAAATGGGAAGAATGTCTTCCATATGCTGAGTTCTCTTACAACAACAGCTATCAAGCCAGTCTTGGCATGGCACCATTTGAAGTTCAATATGGTCGCAAGTGCAGAATGCCTCTAAACTGGTCAGGTCCCGGTGAAAGGAAACTCTTTGGTCCTGACATTGTCCAAGAAGCTGAAGAGCAAGTCAGAATCATTCGTGAGAATCTCAAGATAGCTCAGTCTCGTTAGAAAAGCTATTATGATAGCAAGCCTCGTGACATGGTATATAAGCCTGATGATCTGGTTTATCTCTGTGTGACTTCCATGAGAGGTACACATCGCTTCGGTATCAAGGGCAAGTTGGCTCCAAGATGCATCGGTCCCTTCAAGGTTCTGGCAAGATGTGGTGATGTTGCGTACTTGTTAGAGCTTCCTCCAAATCTCTCCAAAGTGCACGATGTGTTCCACGTGTCACAGCTCAAGGAATGCTTCAAAGATCCAGGCCGTGCAGTTGATCACGAGTCTATCGATCTTCAAGATGATCTTTCCTATCGTGAGCATCCAGTTCGCATCCTTGATGAAGTTGTAAGGAAGACCAGGAACAGTTCTATCAAGTTTCTCAAGGTCCTTTGGTCTAATCATTCCGAGAAAGAAGCAACTTGGGAACGCGAAGATCTTCTCAGATCCAAGTATCCCGCTCTCTTCACATCTTCTTGGGAATCTCGGGGCGCGATTCCTTCAAGGGGGGGGGGGGGGCGAGCTGTAACACATCCCAAGTGAGCTACCCTTCTAGTTTGCCAAGTTTGTGCATCATCTTTGCATCTCATGCATCTCATCATGTCACGTTGGTTTTATAAAATTGCATTTTTGATTTTATTTGCCTCTTTATTTCATGTGTTGGTTTTGTCTTTCCTTCTCTTTCTTGTTTCTCTCTCTACATCACTTGTGATGTTCCAACCTAGACTATCCTACTCCTACACTTGACCTACATTTCAAATAGGTTATTGATGTCTACGCACGCTTCTATTCCTGTAGACAGTGTTGGGCCTCCAAGAGCAGAGGTTTGTAGAACAGCAGCAAGTTTCCCTTAAGTGAATCACCCAAGGTTTATCGAACTCAGGGAGGTAGAGGTCAAAGATATCCCTCTCAAGCAACCCTGCAATTAAGATACAAGAAGTCTCTTGTGTCCCGAACACACCTAATACACTTGTCAGATGTATAGGTGCACTAGTTCGGCGAAGAGATAGTGAAATACAAGTAATATGGATGATTGTAAGTAGTAATTGCAATCTGAAATAAAAATGGCAGCAAGTAAACATGTAGCAGAACTTGTTGGAAACGGTGTTTCAATGCTTAGAAATAAGGCCTAGGGATCATACTTTCACTAGTGGACACTCTCAACAATGATCACATAACTGAATAAATAAATGCTACTCTTAAACACTCTCTTGTTGGATAACAAACACCATTCATTGTGTAGGGCTACAAAGCACACCTCAAGCCGGAGTAAACAAGCTCCACAACTTCATAAAGGAATCACACACGATGCGCACACTGTCACCATCACACCGTGGAGAGTGAATCCGGAGTTCATATTAAAGTAACCTCTAGAGTGCATAATAGACCGTTGCAATTTAGACCGAGTACTAACATAGCATACACACTGTCAACAATAGCTATGAAAGGGGGAATAGATCACATCAATACTATCATAGTAATAGTTAACTTCATAATCTACAAGAGATTACAATCATAACCTACGCCAAGTACTACATGATGCACACACTGTCAACTTTACATCATGGAGGAGGAATAGACTACTTTAATAACATCACTAGAGTAGCACATAGATTAATAGTGATACAAAGCTCATGATCACATAAAGATCACACCATGGGAGAGAGAGATGAACCACATAGCTACCGGTAGAGCCCTCAGCCTCGGGGGAGAACTACTCCCTCCTCATCATGGGAGACAACAACGGCGATGAAGATGGCTGTGGTGTCGATGGAGATGGATTTCGGGGGAACTTCCCCATCCCGGCGGCGTGCCGGAACAGAGACTTCTGTCCCCCGAAACTTGTCTTCGCGATGGCGGCGGCTACGGAACTCTTCGTGGAATATCGTCGATCCTGTTAGGGTTTTCGGAGACGGAGGAATATATAGGCGAAGGGGCGATGTCGGTGGAGTCCCGAGGGGCCCACCCCATAGGGTGGCGCGGCCAGGGGTGGGGCCGCGCCCCCCTAGGGTGTGGCCGCCTCGTGGCTCCTCTTCGTCTCCTCTTCGGTGTTCTGGAAGCCTCCGTGGAAAATAAGACCGTGGGATTTCGTTTCGTCCAATTCCGAGAATATTTCCTGTGTAGGATTTCTGAAACCAAAAACAGCAGAAAACAGGAACTGACGCTTCGGCATCTTGTTAATAGGTTAGTCCCAGAAAATGCATAAAAATGATATAAAGTGTATATAAAACATGTAGGTATTGTCATAAAACTAGCATGGAACATCAGAAATTATAGATACGTTGGAGACGTATCAAGCATCCCCAAGCTTAGTTCCTACTCGCCCTCGAGTAGGTAAACGATAAAAAGAATAATTTCTGAAGTGACATGCTACCAACATGATCTTGATCAATACTATTGTAAAGCATATGAGATGAATGAAGTGATTCAAAGCAATGGTAAATACAATGACTAAACAACTGAATCATATAGCAAAGACTTTTCATGAATAGTACTTTCAAGACAAGCATCAATAAGTCTTGCATAAGAGTTAACTCATAAAGCAATAAATTCTTAATAGAAGGTTTTGAAACAACACAAAGGAAGATATAAGTTTCAGCAGTTGCTTTCAACTTTAACATGTATATCTCATGGATAATTGTCAACACAAAGTAATATGATGAGTGCAAATAAGCAAGTATGTAAGAATCAATGCACACAGTTGACACAAGTGTTTGCTTCTAAGATGGAAAGAAGTAGGTAAACTGACTCAACATAAAGTAAAAGAAAGGCCCTTTGCAGAGGGAAGCAGGGATTACTCATGTGCTAGAGCTTTTTATTTTGAAAACATGGAAACAATTTTGTCAACGGTAGTAATAATTCATATGTGTTATGCATAAAACCTCCTATAAGTTGCAAGCCTCATGCATCGAATACTAATAGTGCCCGCTCCTTGTCCTAATTAGCTCGGATTTCCATGGATTATCATTGCATTACATATGTTTCAACCAAGTGTCACAAAGGGGTACCTCTATGTCACCTGTACAAAGGTCCAAGGAGATAGATCGCATTTGATTTCTCGTTTTTGATAAATCTCAACTTGAGGACATCCATACCGGGACAACATAGAAAACAGATAATGGACTCCTCTTTAATGCTTAAGCATTCAACAACAGATAATATTCTCATAAGAGATTGAGGATTAGTGTCCAAGCTGAAACTTCCACCATGATACATGGCTTTGGTTAGCGGCCCAATGTTCTTCTCTAGCAATATGCATACTCAAACCATTCAACTCATGGCAAATCACCCTTACTTCAGACAAGACGAACATGCATAGCAACTCACATGATATTCAACAAAAGAACAGTTGATGGCGTCCCCAGAAACATGGTTACCGCTCAACAAGCAACTTATAAGAAATAAGATACATAAGCGACATATTCTTTACCACAATAGTTTTTAAGCTACTTTCCCATGAGCTATATATTGCAAAGACAAGGAATGGAATTTTTAAAGGTAGCACGCAAGAAATTTACTTGGAATGGCAGAGAAATACCACATAGTAGGTAGTTACGGTGGACACAAATGGCATAAGTTTTGGCTCAAGGTTTTGGATGCACGAGAAGCATTCCCTCTCAGTACAAGGCTTTGGCTAGCAAGGTTGTTTGAAGCAAACAGAAGTATGAACCGGTACAGCAAAACTTACATAAGAACATATTGCAAGCATTATAAGACTCTACACTGTCTTCCTTGTTGTTCAAACACTTTTACCAGAAAATATCTAGACTTTAGAGAGACCAATCATGCGAACCAAATTTCAACAAGCTCTACGGTAGTTCTCCACTAATAGGTCTAAACTACATGATGCAAGAGCTTAAACATGATCTACTTGAGAGCTCAAAACAATTGCCAAGTATCAAATTATTCAAGACAATATACCAATTACCACATGAAGCATTTTCTGTTTCCAACCAAATAGCAATAAATGCAGCAGCTTTCAACTTTTGCCATGAACATTAAAAGTAAAACGAAGAACACAAGTGTTCAAATGAAAAAGCGGAGCGTGTCTCTCTCCCACACAAGCATGATAGGATCCAATTTATTCAGAGAACTAAGATAACAAAACGAAAATAAAAACACACAGACGCTCCAAGTATAGCACATAAGATGTGACCGAATAAAAATATAGTTTCACTAGAGGTGACCTGATAAGTTGTTGATGAAGAAGGGGATGCCTTGGGCATCCCCAAGCTTAGATGCTTGAGTTTTCTTGAAATATGCAGGGATGAACCACGGGGGCATCCCCAAGCTTAGACTTTTCACTCTTCTTGATCGTATTATATCATCCTCCTCTCTTGATCCTTGAAAACTTCCTCCACACCAAACTCAAAACAATCTCATTAGAGGGTGAGTGCATAATCAAAAATTCACATGTTCAGAGAGGACACAATCATTCCCAACACTTCTGGACATTACCCAAGGCTACTGAAAGTTAATGGAGCAAAGAAATCCACTCAACACAGTAAAAGAGGCAATGTGAAATAAAAGGCAGAATCTGTCAAAACAGAACAGTCCGTAAAGACGAATTTTTTCGAGGCACTTAACGTGCTCAGATGAAGAAGCTCAAATTGAATGAAAGTTGCGTACATATCTGAGGATTACTCATGAATTTTATAGAATTTTTAGATTCTCCTACAGAGAGAACAGCTCAAATTCGTGACAGCTAAAAATCTGTTTCTGCCCAGAAATCCAAATCTAGTATCAACTCTCTATCAAAGACTTTACTTGGCACAACAATGCAATAAAATAAAGATAAGGAGAGGTTGCTTCAGTAGTAACAACTTCCAAGACACAACAAAACAGTAGCAAAATAAAAACATGGGTTATCTCCCAAGAAGTGCTTTCATTATAGCCATTAAGATGGGCTCAGTAATTTTAATGATGCTCTCGCAAGAAATAAGAGTTGAAGCAAAAGAGAGCATTAAAAGCAAATAAGAAACACTTTTAAGTCTAACCCACTTCCTATGAAAAGGAATCTTGTACACAAATAAATTCATGAAGAACAAAGTGACAAGCATAGGAAGATAAAACACGAGTAACTTCAAAATTTTCAGCATGTAGAGAGGTGTTTTAGTACCATGAAAATTTCTACAACCATATTTTCCTCTCTCATAATAACTTCCAATAGCATCATGAACAAACTCAACAATATAACTATCACATAAAGCATTCTTATTCACATGCATAAAAGTATCATTACTCTCCACATAAGCATAATCAGTTTTATTAGTAATAGTGGGAGTAAAACTATCACAACCATCATTGTAATCATCATAAATTGCAGGCATGGTATAATCATAATAAACTTTATCCTCCATAGTAGGTGGCACCAAAATACCACTATCATTATAATCATCATAAATGGGAGGCAAATTAACATCAAAGAAAATTTTCTCCTCAAAACTTGGGGGACTAAAAATATCACAACCAGCTTCCCCAAGCTTAAATTCTTCCATAGCATTAGCAATAACAGTGTTCAAAGAGTTCATGCTAATAACATTGCTACAACTATTTTGCAAACAAAGTTCCATGGGTTTTTTAATTCTCTCTTCAAACACATCATGTCTAATTCAATATAAAGTTCATAAAGATCTCTAATTTTGTTGTTGTTTTCCATTAAGCCTAACTAGTGAAAAATAAAAACAAGAAACAAAAATATATAATTGCAGGATCTAAAGGAAATAGCTTCGAGCACTCACACACCGGCAACAGTGCTAGGAAATAGCTTAGTAGTCGGAGGATGTGAATACCTTTTACCTTACCTCCCCGGCAACGGTGCCAGAAAAATAGCTTGATGTCTACGCACGCTTCTATTCCTGTAGACAGTGTTGGGCCTCCAAGAGCAGAGGTTTGTAGAACAGCAGCAAGTTTCCCTTAAGTGAATCACCCAAGGTTTATCGAACTCAGGGAGGTAGAGGTCAAAGATATCCCTCTCAAGCAACCCTGCAATTAAGATACAAGAAGTCTCTTGTGTCCCCAACACACCTAATACACTTGTAAGATGTATAGGTGCACTAGTTCGGCGAAGAGATAGTGAAATACAAGTAATATGGATGATTGTAAGTAGTAATTGCAATCTGAAATAAAAATGGCAGCAAGTAAACATGTAGCAGAACTTGTTGGAAACGGTGTTTCAATGCTTAGAAATAAGGCCTAGGGATCATACTTTCACTAGTGGACACTCTCAACAATGATCACATAACTGAATAAATAAATGCTACTCTTAAACACTCTCTTGTTGGATAACAAACACCATTCATTGTGTAGGGCTACAAAGCACACCTCAAGCCGGAGTAAACAAGCTCCACAACTTCATAAAGGAATCACACACGATGTGCACACTGTCACCATCACACCTTGGAGAGTGAATCCGGAGTTCATATTAAAGTAACCTCTAGAGTGCATAATAGACCGTTGCAACTTAGACCAAGTACTAACATAGCATACACACTGTCAACAATAGCTATGAAAGGGGGAATAGATCACATCAATACTATCATAGTAATAGTTAACTTCATAATCTACAAGAGATTACAATCATAACCTACGCCAAATACTACATGATGCACACACTGTCAACTTTACATCATGGAGGAGGAATAGACTACTTTAATAACATCACTAGAGTAGCACATAGATTAATAGTGATACAAAGCTCATGATCACATAAAGATCACACCATGGGAGAGAGAGATGAACGACATAGCTACCGGTAGAGCCCTCAGCCTCGGGGGAGAACTACTCCCTCCTCATCATGGGAGACAGCAACGGCGATGAAGATGGCTGTGGTGTCGATGGAGATGGATTCCGGGGGCACTTCCCCATCCCGGCGGCGTGCCGGAACAGAGACTTCTGTCCCCCGAAACTTGTCTTCGCGATAGCGGCGGCTACGGAACTCTTCGTGGAATATCGTCGATCCTGTTGGGGTTTTTCGAGACGGAGGAATATATAGGCGAAGGGGCGATGTCGGTGGAGTCCCGAGGGGCCCACCCCATTGGGTGGCGTGGCCAGGGGTGGGGCCGCGCCCCCCTAGGGTGTGGCCGCCTCGTGGCTCCTCTTCGTCTCCTCTTCGGTGTTCTGGAAGCCTCCGTGGAAAATAAGACCGTGGGATTTTGTTTCGTCCAATTCCGAGAATATTTCCTGTGTAGGATTTCTGAAACCAAAAACAGCAGAAAACCGGAACTGGCGCTTCGGCATCTTGTTAATAGGTTAGTCACGGAAAATGCATAAAAATGATATAAAGTGTATATAAAACATGTAGGTATTGTCATAAAACTAGCATGGAACATCAGAAATTATAGATACGTTGGAGACGTATCAGTTATGCCAAAAAAAATCTTTAATTGGATTAATATTTAAATCCAAAACCCTAACCCTAATTCGTTTTGTGCCATTAATTATGGTGCTAATAATTTCATAAATAAATTATTTTATTTTGGCTACAAAAAGTTTGGCAACAATAGTGTTGTTATTCTCTATCTCATCCCACTGTTCATTTCAAATTTTCATTTGAATTCATTTGGATTCAAATGGTTTTCCAAAACCAGATTTGAAAAAGGGAAAGAAAAAGAAAACAGAGAAAAACCTAAACTAACCTAGCTTCTAACTGGCCTGGATGGCCTACTCCAGCTCGGCCCACCTCTTTCTCTCTCCCTTCTTCCTTTCTTTCCTGCCCGAGCCATCCCAGCTTCGAACTGTTTCGGCCCGACACCCTTTTGCCCTGTTTCTCTTCCTCACGGCCGAGCACGAGCGGCACGGCGCCCGCACCATTATCCTCTCCCCGAATCCCCACCTCGACCACCTGCTGCACCTCTCCTCTTAAAGCCTCGTGCGCTCCGCCCGAACCCTAGCCTCTCTGCTCCCTTCGTGCCGTCGCTGCTCCGCCCTTTTCCTCCACCACCTTCCCTTTCTGTGAGCTAAAGAGAAACCCGCCGCCAAAATTCGCCAAGCTCCACCTCGCCTGCCATCGTTCTCACCTCCGTCTGCGCCCGGGAATGGAACCGTCATGGCTTCGTCTTCCTCCTCTCTAAGTACCAGGAGCTGGAGCTGCTCCGGAATGACTTGAACGTCCCTGACCTCGCCGTCGTCTCTTGTGTTCTCGACCGCCGTCGTTCGCGTCGTCCTCCTCCTCTCCGTTCGGCTTTCTCCGCCTTCCCCGAGCTCCTGGTGAGCCCCGCATCCCAATCCCCTCTTCGCCCCGCTCGATTCCGTCCGAAATTGCCGCCGAATTTGAGTCACCGGGGATCAACGCCGGTGACGTCTTCGTCTTCAGTTTTGACAGTCAACGGGGAAAACCAACAGCGCTCGAAAATTTTGCGAAAAAGCCCCTACATTTTCTAAAACCAAACCCACGGTCCCTGGCGCTGAAGGTTTTTTTGAAAACCGCCTGAATTCCTGCAATTCAACCCGGGGTCCCTAGCCGATGTAAAAACTAGTTTTCAGGTCCTTTTATCCTTTTTTTTCATTCTGCCTATTTTTGAAATGTTTTAAATTTCAACTTTTAAAACTCCAATTCAAACAAATTTTATATCCAGGGATATTAGAAAAACCTAATCTACCTGTTTATAAACTTTGTTTGAAGTTTTGACTAATAATTTTTTAAAAGTTTTAAAAGTGGTTTAACAAACCCTAAAATTAGAATAATTCATAACTAAATATTTATAATCACCCCTATGTGTGTTTTGAACCTCGGAAGCCATTCTCGCAAATAGCTAGGTCCGTCTCAGAGATTCGGCCGGACTTCGACGCGGGTTAACTGAGTCAGGTGGCTTCTTGGACTTGGTCTGTGGTAAAGGGAGAGGTAGTGTCCTTTTACTCTGCTCTTGCCTAGGTAGGGTTGAATGTGCGTATGAGATCAGTAGTGCACCCCTGCAGGGTTACCATCTTATCGATAAGCCGTGTCCGCGGTATGGATGACTTGGAGAAGTGTTACTTGATCATAGACAACTTACACCCTTATATCTGTTAATAATAACTTGATTAGTAATTAGCACTACTAAAATAATAACTTGCTAAAACTGCCAACTGTGTGAGTGCCTTTGCAATTTCTTCCTTGGGTACGAAAGGGGGAACGCATTGGCTGGGTTATATTTGCAGAGTATTAGAACTGTTAGTTGCACGCTCTCTTATCTATATCTTGCAACGAAGAGTCGAGAGTGTCTATATAGGTTTAACTGCTAGCTTTGCTGCCGCTAAACTCCACCATATAGCCCGGCGAGCGCAGCCGATTTCTAGTCTTGCTGAGTACGCGCCTTGGTACTCACGCTCAACATTTTCCCTCTTTTTCCGGCAACCGTTGGCCCGATGTAGCAGGTACGACAGGATCTGAGTTTGGTGGCTCCTATTTTGATCACGTTGATGACGACTATGTTGAGTAGTGAGGACGCTTCTAAGGCAGCAGCCTGAGGCTTGCTGGTTATGGATCCAACTGCTTTATTTATGGACTATTAATCCAATTTTGCATCTTGTCTGTACTCAGACCTATCTTTTTGCTTCCGCTGATGTAATGATGTACCGTTGGGACATGTATCCTCTGTGTGATATTTCTATCTTGCTCCTATACATGAGCTTTGTCATATTTTATTTCTTTTCTTTGTGTCATAGAGTCGTGTTGTGATATCTGCTGTTATTTCAGCCCCTCTTGTATCATGTGCACCGTGCGTTCTTTTGTTGGTGTGCACAGGAAGGTGGTGACTTCGGGCCTGGAGTTCGCCGCGTACCTATGAGGGGTAACTCGCGGTAATGGCGTGTATAGCACATATGTGTGATGTGCCTGCCCTTCCCATGGGATTGTTGAGGTGTTTCACAACCCTCATAGAAACCCATTACCCGAGCCTCATACTTGCACGTGATTATTCTCCTTGATGTCGGGGCCGACAGAGAACTTGTTATAGAGACGGTGTTCACGAAGCTTCGTTAGAACGAGGCAAAGGTGCTCGTCATACTCATCATTAGACTTGGAGTAGACAAGAATATCATCAAGATATACCACCACAAAATTATCAAGGTACTCTATGAAGACCGAGTTTATGAGGCGAGACAAAGTTGCTAGAGCATTTGTGATACCAAAGGACATGACAGTGTATTCATAGAGGCCATAGCGAGTCTTGAAAGCTGTCATTGGAACATCCTCCTTGCGGATTTTTCTTTGATGATAGCCGCTTCTCAAGTCCAACTTAGAGAAAACAACGCACCCGCAAGTTGATCAAAGAGATCATTTATTCGAGGAAGAGGATATGTGTTCTTGAAGGTCTTTTCATTGAGAGGGCGGTAATCAACCACCAACCGATCAGATTTATCTTTTTTCTTGACAAAGATGGTGGGGCATCCCCACGCAGAAGTGCTTGGTTGAATGAATCCGACATTCTCCAATTCATCCAACTATTTTTTGAGTTCAAGCAACTCATTTGGACCCATCTTGTATGGACGCTTTGAGATAGGAGTCGTTCTAGGTTCAAGCTTATGATGAACTCAACAGCTGTATGCAACTTTTTCTGTAGATACTTTTTCATATAAAAACCTTTTTCATCCGACGTCGTATGCAAAATCCAGAGCCGTTTTACCGAAACTTGGCGCCATTTTGCAAAATTTATCGAAATTCATGTATGTTTTTTTTCGTAACAACTAGATTACATATCATATGGACATCTCAAAGGATTTTAAAATTTGAAATTTCTATCATTTTCTTTTATTTTTTCCAAAATTGAAAAGGCGGTCCACTTGGGGGTGAGGATTTTGGCCCACAGGTTATCAGTGGCGCACCATTATTTGGTGCACCACTGATATGCGAGATATCAGTGGCGCACCAGTATATGGTGCACCACTGATAACGAGGACCCTTTCTATAGCACAAGGCCCACACATATCAGTGGCGCATCAATATCTCGCATATCAGTGGCGCACCAGTATTTCGTGCGCCACTGATATGTGTGGCAACCCCACCCAGCCCTTCCCAGGAATACCAGTGGTGCACCCCTTTAAATGGTGCGCCACTGATAAGTTGATATCAGTGGCTCACAGGTTTGTCATGCGCCACTAGTAAATACTACCAGTGGCGCACCACAAGTACAGTGCGCCACTGATATCAAACCCACGGATAGCTATTTTCTTAGCAGTGCGGTGCCATGCCCAAACTGGCTTGATAGTTGTTGTTGTAGGAGAACTCCGCCAACGGAAGACAATCCTCCCACTTCATACCAAAGGAGATCACATAGGCATGAAGCATAACCTCAAGGATTTGATTCACTCTTTTCGACTTGTCCACTAGTCTGAGGGTGATAAGCTTTGCTAAAGAGCAACTTTGTTCCCATAGCTTGCTGAAAACTTTCGCAAAATCTGGAAGTGAAGATGCTTCCACAATCTGAACTTATTTCCAAAGGAACACCATGAAGAGAGACAATTATGTTGGTGTATAGCTCAGCTAACTGACTTGCAGAGATCGACTCTTTGTCAGGAGGAAAGTGAGCAACCTTGGAGAGGCGGTCAATCAGAACGAAGATTGCATTATTGCCTTTGCGAGATTTTGGAAAACCAGTGATGAAATCCATCTCGACTTTGTCCCACTTCCATTCAGGAACTTTCAAAGGTTGAAGCATACCAGCCGGCCTTTGATGCACAGCCTTGACTCGGCAGCAAGTATCACACTAAGAAACATAGCGTGCTATTTGTTGTTTCATACTAGTCCACCAGAATGTGGTCTTTATGTCATGATACATCTTTGTGCTTCCAAGGTGGATAGAGAGAGGAGTTTCATGAGCTTCTTTGAGTATCAACTCTTTCAAGCTTGGATCATCAGGAACAACAAGACGGCCTTCAAAGAAAAGAGTGCCTTGATCATCAAGGGAGAAGGAACTATACTTAGGCTCTTGCATATTGGCCTTAGTTTTCTAGATCTCATCATCTTGCAACTGTGATTGACGGATCCTTTCCTCGAGAGTCGGAACGATAACAAGATTTGAAACATAGCCTTGAGGAACCACCTAGAGATTCAACTTTTGGAACTCTTCATGAAGAGGGGTAGAAACTTCATTCACGATGAGATTGTTGCAATATGACTTGCGACTCAGCGCATCAGCCATCACATTTGCTTTGCCAGGAGTGTAGGAGATAATCAGATCGAAGTCCTTGATGGTGTCAATCCATCTCGTCTGATGAAGATTCAAGCTGGGTTGGGTGAAGATGTATTTGAGGCTTTTGTGGTAGGTGAAGATCTCACATTTATTGCCCAACAAGTGGTGTCTCAATTGCTTCAAAGCATGAATCACTGCTGCAAGTTCGAGATCATGTGTGGGATAGTTGAGCTCATGACTGCGCAACTGGCAAGAGGCATAAGTAACAACTTGATGTTCTTGCATGAGGACAGCACCAAGTCCTTGAAGCGAAGCATCACAAAAAATCTGAAAGGGCTTTGAAGTGTTCGGAGGAACAAGAACTGGAGTCGTGGTGAGCTTCCTCTTGAGGAGTTCAAAACTTTCTTGGCATTCTAGAGTCCAAAGGAACTTCTTGTCTTTCTTGAGGAGATCAGTGGTAGGCTTTGCAATCTTGGAGAAGTTCTCAAAAAAGCGGCGGCAATAACTAGCCAAACCGAGGAAGCTTCTCACTTGCTTGACATTCTTCAGAGGGAGCCATTCAAGAATGGACTTGACAGTTTAAGGATTGACAGCAATGCCTTTTGCAGAAATGACATCCCCAAGATAGATTACTTGAGGAAGCCAAAATTCACACTTGGAGAACTTGGCATAGAGACGGTGTTCACGAAGCTTCGTTAGAATGAGGCGAAGGTGCTCTTCATGCTCTTCATTAGACTTGGAGTAGACAAGAATATCATCCAGATATACCACCACAAAATTATCAAGGTACTCCATGAAGACCGAGTTCATGAGGCGAGAGAAAGTTGCTGGAGCATTTGTGAGACCAAAGGACATGACAGTGTATTCATAGAGGCCATAGCGAGTCTTGAAAGCTGTCTTTGGAACATCCTCCTTGCGGATTTTGATTTGATGATAGCCGCTCAAGTCCAACTTAGAGAAAACAACGGCACCCACAAGTTGATCAAAGAGGTCATTTATTCGAGGAAGAGGATATGTGTTCTTGATGGTCTTTTCATTGAGAGGGCGGTAATCAACCACCAACCGATCAATTTTATCCTTTTTCTTGGCAAAGATGGTGGGGCATCCCCACACAGAAGTGCTTGGTTGAATGAATCCGAGATTCTCCAATTCATCCAACTGTTTCTTCAGTTCAAACAACTCATTTGGACCCATATTGTATGGACGCTTTGAGATAGGATCCATTCTAGGTTCAAGCTCGATGACGAACTCAACAACCGTATGCAACTTTTTCTGTAGATATTATTTCTTATAAAAACCTTTTTCATCCGACGTCGTATGCAAAATCCAGTGCCGTTTTACCGAAACATGGCGCCATTTTCCAAAAAAATTGGAAATTCATGTTTGTTATTTTTCGTAACAACTAGATTACATAACCTATGGACATCCTAAAGGATTTTAAAATTTGACATTAATTTCTATCATTTTCTTTTATTTTTTCCAAAATTGAAAAGGTGATCCACGGGGGGTGGACGGGGGTGAGGATTTTGGCGCACTGGTTATCAGGGGCGCACCAGTATATGGTGTGCCACAAATAACAAGGCCCCTTTCTATAGCAGAGGGCCCACACATATCAGTGGCACACCAGTATTTGGTGCGCCACTGATATGTGTGGCAACCCCACCCAGCCCGGCCCAGGAATACCTGTGGCACACCCCTCTAAGTGGTGCGCGAGTGGCGCACCACAAGTATAGTGCGGCACGGATATCAAACCCACGGATTGCTGTTTTCCTAGTAGTGCGGTGCCATGCCCAAACTGGCTTGATAGCTATCATTGTAGGAGAACTCCGCAAACGGAAGACAATCCTCCCACTTAATACCAAAGGAGTTCACCTAGGCACGAAGTATAACCGCAAGGATTTGATTCACTCTTTCGACTTTTCCACTAGTCTGAGGGTGATAAGCTGTGCTAAAGAGCAACTTTGTTCCCATAGCTTGCTGAAAACTTTCCTAAAATCTGGAAGTGAAGACGCTTCCACGATCTGAACTTATTTCCAAAGGAACACGATGAAGAGAGACGGTGCTGTAGGGGGGATGGCCCCCGGTAGGCCAAAGGCAAGCAACTGAGTGGGCACAAGGCCGGTCCTGTGCCCGCTGGCTGCGTCATCACGTGTCACGGGCCGACTGCGTCGCCAGACCGCACGGGCCGGCTGCACCGCCAGCAGGATCTGAGACCGGCTGCCGGCTGCGCCGCCCAAAGGCCGGCTGCCGGCTACCGGAAGTCAACACGCCTGTCGCATCCCCTCTGCCACGGGATGTGATGCTGTGCAGGATTGCTCCGCATGGTGCCCGTACGATGGATGGTGGAGTAGGCTATGCCGATAACCCTGGGGCTACGAGGGAGCAGTGGCGCTATGGCCATGTAGCCCCAACGTCCTATCCCCGTGGCTAGCGACCAGGGGACAAGACGGAGCAGTCGGCGGGCCCCATTGCGGGGCCAGGAGGGACCAAGGGACGGGGATGAAGGCTTTCCCCTTCTCCCGTTCAGCTTTACCAGTGTAACCTGGACACCGTATATAAGGTGCTCCAGGAGCCCCTTCGGGGGGGTCTCTCATTTTAGCGCTAGAATACGATAGAGAGAGGAGCAGTAGCTTCGTCAAGCTCAGCCTTGCTCTTCCACATAGCTCAAGGAGCACCGTTGTAGCCCTTTTTACAGCTTAGTAACCTCAGAAGGAGTAGGGGTGTTACCTCCATCGGAGGGCCTTGAACCTGGGTACGTCGTGTGTCGCTCATGCCCATTCCCGCATCCGGATACCGATGCTCATCGATCAGGCCTCACACCTCTTGATAAGTCACCCTATGGCATCTGCTGTGATAATACCATGATAGTTGGCACCCACCGTGGGGCCTGCAGCGGCAGCGGCCGGAGTCTTCTTCCGGACGGGACCCTACATCAACTCCGGCGAGCGCATAGCTTCAGGCCTGGTCCTGAGGTTCGGCTCGCTGCATTGCGTCAACGACAACGCCGCATGCTTCGCCAATCGGCCCTTTCCTAGAGCCGGCAGCATCATCCACTTCGGCGAGCATCGCGTCTACGTCACAGTCAGCTCCGAGCGGTACCCTGGCAAGGTACTTTCATGCTCAGACCCTCCTCTCGGCGTAGCATACGGCTGCAGTAGCAGCGCCGATCTCTGCACCCATGCATAGGTCATGATGACCGCTCCTGGCGCGGGTGCCGCACAACAGCACAACCGCCACCCCAACTACGAGCAGACGTCCACAGCCGGTGCCGGTGTCTCCTGCGAGCCACACGTCCCCACTCCCTTGGAGGTGGCCGTGGAGAAGCTGCGGACGCTCGTGGCAGCTGGCGGAGACACCGCTGCTGCTGCGGCTAAGCTGGAGGCACACCGCCAGCACCTCCTCTAGGAGCCAACCGTGGTAGCAGCTGCCCGCAGGCAGCTGGACACCACTCTCTGTGAGTAGGCGGAGAAATCCAGCTCTGTGGTTTCGGTTAGAAAAAATGCTTACATGATCCAAAAATGAAAAACTAAAGGTGGAAAAGAGTCAAAGAGTGAACCAAATGCTTTATTTCATTGATCATATAAGAGGTATAATGTACACAATTGAAACATGTGTTAAGTGTGGAAAGGACGTAGTTGTGCTATATTCCATGGTCGGCCTGTTTCGTCATCGATGTCATCCGGATCTTCCCTTTTTCCGCTTAAGGTGGAAATTTGCGGGTCTTTTCTTTAATTTCCGGATATCTACTAAGTAGTACGATCTATTTTGGAGAACTTTGCTGATGATGAAAGGCCCCTCCCAAGGTGAAGCCAGTTTATGAGTCTTCTTTTGTCGGAGGTGCAACACCAAATCACCTTCCTTGAACGAGCGTTGGCGTACGCCTCGGCTATGATAGCGGCGCAGCTACTGCTGGTAAATGGTGGATCTTTGGTTTGCTAAATCTCGCATCTCTTCTAACAAATCCACAGATAAATGCCGATCCTGGTCAGCTTCTTCCTCTGAGTAGGCGGAAATTCGTGGGGAATCATGGATAATATCTGTCGGGATCACGGCTTTAGCTCCGTAGACCATGGAGTACGGTCTAAACCCTGTTGATCGGTTCGGAGTTGTTCGTAAACTCCACATCACCGAGGGTAGTTCCTCTACCCAAGCTCTGGCTGCACGATGGAGCGGAGCTTCAAGTCTTGGTTTAATTCCACTCAAAATGAGGCCGTTGGCCTGCTCCACTTGTCCATTAGACTGGGGATGCACTACGGAGGCCAAATCTAGCCGGATCCCAACATCATAACAGTAGTCCTTCAATTCTCCGACAGCGAAATTAGTGCCATTGTTAGTAATGATGCGATGCGGAATTCCAAACCTGACCACGGGGCTTATTACAATTTTGAGTGTTGATGCACCATCGGGCTTCTTCACGGGTTTAGCCTCGATCCATTTGCTGAATTTATCAACAGCTACTAGGAGATACTCAAATCCGAAAGATGCTCTCTTCAAGGGCTTCTTTTGTAGAGTTGTCCATTGATTATTGTGTAGGACTTTGCTCTCCAGATAACTTGCCTCCTAAGAACTTCGTCTTCAGGTAGCTTCCGATCGGTAAGGTAGTCCATGATTGGCTTCGGCCAAGCCGGAGCTACGAGCATGACCTCCTTGCTCGGAGGATTTGCATGATCGGGGTTTTCCGGATCCGCACCCTGGACTGATGGTACCCTTAAGTGCTCCAAGAATATTCCGGGTGGTATTGGCTTCCGTCCAGATCCGAGCTTGGATAGCATGTCTGCCGCTGTATTATTGTCTCTTCTGACGTATTTAACTTCGTATCCGAGGAAGCATTTTGCCATCTCGTCAACTTCGTCTCTGTATGCCGCCATAACTGTGTTCCGAGCATTCCATGTTCCGGCTACTTGTTGTGCGACAAGGTCGAAATCTCCACAGCATACACTAGTAGAAACAAGGTCTTTTGCACCGGTTCGAAAAGGCCATATGCACCGGATGGCGAACCGGTGCAAACGATCCGGTGCAAAAGGCCCCCCCCCCTTTTGCACCGATTCAGTTACGACCGGTGCTAAAGGGGGCACCACGTGGCCCGCTGTGGAGCGCCCGGCAGAGGACCTTTAGCACCGGTTCGTAATACGAACCGGTGCTAAAGGGTCTACCGCGGCAGAAAAATGACCCAAAACGCTGCCGCGGTAGAACCCCGCTACCGTAAAAAAAATCGAATTATTTACTCCCTCTTTTTTTCTTTTTTTTCGGAATTTCTAATATTTTAGTTATTTCACAAGTTTAGTCTCTAACTACACTTATCTCTAGTCAAATTACTTACTCATGCTCAAACTTCCCGCTCGGTCACCCATCCTCCCACTACTCTAGCACTAGCACGCTTAACTTCCAAGTTCCTTTCCGTCCCGCATCCAAGCGCATGTATGTGATACTAGTATCATATCAATCCTATTAACATGTTGGTCGATGTCATATTTCTTTATTGTTTAAATTTCAAATAAATTTTTTAATAAACAAAAGTAATGATGTAACAATAATCTTAAATAAATAAATAAACATTAACTTTATAATTTGTATTATTTTTAATTATTTTCAATTTTTTAATTTTTTTTAATTTTTTTTTTGCCAAACCTAAAACCTGAAAATTTGAAAATTTTATAATTTGCTAAACCTGAAAAGTAATGGTAATCTTTATGCAGGATGCAATTATTAATTTCAATTTAAAAAAATAAAAAATATATAAACTCCTAAATTTCTAGCAAAAAACTAAAATCTTCCTGCTTTCATATTTTAATTTGGAATTTTGTGAATCTAAAAATTCGGATGTAACTTTTTCCCACGATGATTTTGATATATTATACGTTCTTTTCCGACGTCGTATGCAAAAGTTAATGTGGTTTTACCATTTTTCAAACCTTTTTTGCAAAAAAGTGAAAATTCGAATTTGTTAATTTTCCCTAATAGTAGGTAGCGTAACATACAGGAATCTCAAAAGATTTTATTTTTTGAATTTTCTATCATTTTCTTTTCTATTTTACAGAGTTAAAAAAGGCGATCCGCGGGGGGGGGGGGGGGGGTGGGGAGCAGAAAAACCTTTAGCACCGGTTCGTAACACGAACCGGTGCTAAAGGTTTCACGGCTGACATCAACCCTTTAGCACCGGTGCTAAAGGTCCGGCACGAACCAGTGCTAATGCCGCGGCTGGTCCCCTGGACGTCCAGACCGCACGAACCGGTGCTAATGACCCCTTTCGCACCGGTTCGTGCCAAATCCGGTGCTAATGCTCTTTGGAGCAAAAAACCAAAGCCCTCTTTTCTACTAGTGATATAATATGCTTTATTCCAATTTCCGTTGCGATCCGCAGTCCATGTAGCAATGCTTCGTATTCCACCATGTTATTGGTGGCTTGAAAATGTATTTGGAGGATGTATTGTAACTCCTCTCCTGTCGGAGACTTTAGGGTTACCCTAGCCCCCGAGCCTTGATGTTGTTTGGATACGTCGAAGTGCATGACCCAGGCTTCTAGTTCCGGCACTGGTGTGTCGGAGGGCACTTCCGTCCAATCCGCGATGAAATCTGCAAGGACTTGGGACTTAATGGCCTCCCGTGTGGCTTATAGTTTATTTCGAATGCGGCAAGCTCGATGCCCCATTTTGCTACTCTTTCGGTGGCATCGGAGTTGTTGATGATTGTGTTCAGCGGAGCCTTGCTCACGAATGTCATAGGCAGTTCCTGGAAGTAATGCCTTAATTTCCGGCTGGCCAGGAAAACTCCGTAAGCTAACTTCTAGAAGTGGGGGTAGCGTTGTTTGGATTCTGTCAGGACTTCGCTGACGTAGTACACTGGTCTCTGGACTCCATACTCATGTCCTTCTTCCTATCGCTCCACCACGATAACGATGCTGATGACCCTGTTTGATGCTGCTAGGTAAAGGAACATAGGTTCTGATGGCGTTGGAGCCGCCAAGACGGGGACGGAGGAAAGGATCCTCTTTAACTCCTGAAGGGACTTGTCTGCTGCTTCGTCCCAGACGAAATTGTCAGTTTTCTTGAGTAACTTATACAGTGGAAGTGCCGTCTCGCCAAGGCGGCTAACAAACCGGCTTACCGCTGCTACGCAACCAGTTAACCGTTGTATGTCCTTTAACAAGTTGTCCTTGATATATTAAGAATAGCCTTGATCTTCTCCGGGTTTACCTCAATACCACGCTGGAAAACGATGAAGCCAAGGAGTTTTCCGGCCGGCACGCCAAAGACGCACTTGGTCGGATTTAACATCATCTTGTACTTCCAGAGATTATCAAAGGTCTCTTGAAGGTCGCTGATGAGATCATTGACTTTCTGGGACATGACCGCGATGTCATAGACGTAAGCATGTACGTTCCGACCAATCTGGTCGTGAAGACACCGCTGCATCATCCGCTGGTATGTGGCAGCAGCATTTTTCAGGCCAAAGGGCATAGTAATGTAGCAATATGTACCGTAAGGGGTGATGAATGAGGACACTAACTAATCCGACTCTCGCATCCGAATCTGATGATACCCGGAATATGCATCGAGAAAACAAAGGAGTTCCGACCCAGCCATCGAGTCATTGACTTGGTCAATGTGAGGCAAAGGAAACGGATTGTTTGGGCAGTTTTTGTTCAAGCCGGTATAATCAATGCACATTCTTAGTATTTCAGTGTTCTTTTTGGGTACAAGGACTGGAGTCGCGTCCCAGTTAGTGTGGATCACTTCTCTAACAAATCCTACTTCTAAAAGCTTAGCTAACTCTTTCCCTATGGCGCGGCGTTTCTTGTCTCCAAAGCATCTCAAAGCTTGCTTCACCGGTTTTTCTTCGGGGTCGATGTTGAGTGAATGCTCGGCGAGTTCCCTAGGTACTCCGGACATGTCAGAAGGCTTCCATGCGAAGATCTCTTTGTTCTTCCGGAGGAACTCGAGGAGCGCGCTTTCCTATTTGGCATCCATGGATGCACCAATGGAGGTAGTCTTGGACGGATCCGCGTCTTCAAGTGCTATCTTCTTGGTTTCTTCTGCAGCCTTGAACGAATGATTCTGGTCGGAGATTTGCTTCCTGAGGGCGGGCATCTCAGCCGGATCCACCTCGCTCCTCATCTCCTTTAATTCCTCAGCGTTGAGGACGGATTCTGCAAAGGCTGCTTCTCCTTCCTCACACTCCTGAGCTTTCCTGTAGTTGCCATTGATGGTGATAGTTCTGTTTGTCCCCGGCATCTTTAGCTTGTTGTAGATATAACACGGTCTTGCGTGGAACTTGTGATATGTGGGAATGCCGAAGATCATGTGATAGGAGCTCTTGAAGGGCACAACTTCAAATGTGATCCTTTCTTCGTGGAAATTATTAACATCACCGAAGGCCACAGGAAGTGTGATGCTGCCCAGTGAGTTCGCCTTTTTACTCGGAACCACGCCGTGAAACTCGACATTGCTATTGTAACATCCCAAATTTCAAGTCAATAAGAAAAGTGGTTTCCAATATTCAAAATTTAGAACTAACAAAAACTTTTATTTGAATATGCTGCTATGCATAGCGTTCATGCATTATTATGTGACATTTCCATGATGATTGTTTGTGTGCTTATCAATGATGCTAAAACCCTAGAGTATGATCATTGGATCAAGAACAGAGAAAGAAGAAAAAAAATACAAATCACCTCACATAGGTGCTTATGGCCATTTTTGCCAAATCAAAACCTAAGCCATTTTGACTTGTGCCAATGGTTTGGAAAGGTTACTAACCACTTAAGAACCACTTTTGAATCAAAGAAACTCAAATCAACTCAAAGTAAAATTCAAAATCTCATCACATATGATAATGGTCAAAACTGCAAATTACATCAGGGTACCCACTTTGAGCCCCTGGATTAAGAGATTCTTAAACCAAACTACCTCAACTCTTTGCACCTCACCCAAGACCTCATCAAGTTGAACAACTTTGCTGTTGACCACTTTGACTAATTCTCTTTCTATTGCTTAATAAAAGGAGTCAAAGAGGCAACATCAAATCAGATTCTAGATTATGCCTATTTTGGATTTTCACAAACCAACTTCATTTTGCACACCACCAGCACCATTGTGTTTCAAATATTATTTGAATCAACTCCACCAAAAATCTTTGCAAAATTCAAAAACAAATCTCTTGCGGCCATTTGGTCGAGCACCTTGTGTGCAAAACCTTGCCAACTCAATACATGCTATTATCCAGAAGAAATTTGCCTAAACCATCAAGCTTTGGTCAGCATTAGTCCTCTCATGTACCCCTTGCATCATGCCAAGCACCAGAGACACGGTTTGGAGCATGAGATCATCACCATTTTGACCATGCCGTGTACCTTGCCACTCCACCATGCCACTCTCCTCTCTGGTCACTTCTACCGTGCACCACCATGTCAGCCACCTCCCTCACACTCCCCTCGTCACGCTCATGCTAGCCCATGGCCAGTAGACGCGCTGCAGTGACGAGAACGCCACGCGCCCAGTACGCCCAGGACGCGCCAGAGCGTGCACGCTGACGTCCCTGGACGCGCCAGAGCGTCGACGCGCCTCGTCACTCTTGTCCTCCCCTTGACTTCTCCTCTCGCCCGTAGCACCACCACATCACCCTCTACCTGCTAGACATGCTCACCTACGCCGGAGAGGACGCACGCCGTCGTCACCGTCGGAGATTTCCGCCGCGGTACTGCAAGCTCCCGTCAACCTCCAGAGCGCGTCACTGCCTCGTTTTCACCGCCGTCAAGCCTATCGTGATCGCCATGACGTCGCCTACGCCCCTGCGTCAGCGCCCAACTCCCTCCGCCACTGTATCGCCGTCGTCACGCTCAACCTGCCCCGGTGCGCCGCAGACCTCGACGCCGCTATAAAAGGAGGCCTCCCGCGCCTCAATTCACCACACCATTCGCCTCCTCTCTTCTCTCTGACCCTCCTCGAGCACCGCCACTTCCCAATTCCACCTGTAGACCACCAATCGATCGCCGGAGCTCCGCCAGTACTGCCTCGACATCGCCAGAGCTAGGAGCCGCCCCTGGAGCCGCCTCTTGTACCAGGAGAACCGCCATCGTCGACAACCCCGCCGTGCATCGTCGCCGATCATCGCCGGAGCGCCGGTGAGCCACCAACACCCTGCCCTCGCCGCGCCAGTGAGCTCTGCTCGTCGTCGACGACGACGCACGCCAGCCGTTGGATCCCCATCTAATCGTGCGCCCCTTATTAAGTCATACCGTTTCATTGTTTAAGTGTCGCTGACGCGTGGACCCCGCTGTCAGGCGGCCTGCTCGTGCTGGACGTGAAGTGGGCCGGCCCGTTTCTTTTTCTCCCCCTGGCCCAGTTAGTTTTCCCGCGCGAGCCCATGTGTTTGAATTTGGTTTAAATAGTTTATTTCAAATTCAACACTAATGCTGTGCTAAAATTTGAATAAAACCAAATATACAAATCCAAATGAAGTGATTCCAATATTGTGTGAAAGTAGATGAATAGCTCTAACCAACCCCACTGGTCTCAACCCTTGTTTCATTGTAGATCACTTGCACTAAAAATGACAAGTCAGTAACTTTTCCAAACTCAAACAATTTTATAAAATCAACCATAATGAATTTTGAGTTGATTCCAACTCTCATAAATCACATTTCTTGTTGTCTAATTGATTATGCAAAAATATGACATGGTTGCTTCATATGATCATGGGCTATGTGGCCATTTCTAGCCCATTTAAACTATCCCAAATTAATTATTAAATCCTATGAGAGTTTTTCTCTCACTTAAATCATGGTCTCAAGTAATTCAATGTGAGGTAATAACTTTAGTATATAGAACCTCATATTAAATTACTTGGTGATATTAAATTGTTCCAGGTAATATTTAAATGGTATGAGATGTAGTATCTCATTTAAATCATTTTCCCAAATGATAAATATGAAGTGTTGACCTTGGTCAACATGTGTTCATACCTTATTATTTGAGGAGATTAAATCTTAACAAGATTCAATGAGAGGAAATTATTTCTCCAAAGAACTAAATGGAAACCCTAACAACTACTTCAATGAGAGGAAATTATTTTCCTTAACAAGAACACAAAGTCAACCAACATGTTAATAATGTTGTGATGCTAGATTAGCTTGTGTGACCCATTTGTGGGTTAAGTCTATTACTTAAGCTTTGTGTGGTGATTGTATACCTTGTATCCATTTATAGACGCTAGTACCGAGGACTACCAGGAGGAGGAGGTATTCTACCAGGAAGAAGAAGAAAGCTTTGATCACTGTACCAATCAAGGCAAGCTATACTCTTGCAAGTTACCCTAGTGCAAGCTCAACTTGAGCAAGGCACTCATACCCTACTACTTTGTGTTTTACTTTACAAGTCCCAGTTTTTATCTCTCAAAGCTTTTACTTTCATTTCCCAAGTCTTACTTTTATAGTTAACTTGAGTCTAGATAAGGAGTAGTGCAAGAACATTAAAGTTAGCCTAGAGAGCTACAAGCTAGTTAGCACCCCTCATGACTAGTTGCTAGTGCTAAGCTAAAAGTGACTACTCTAGTTGGGAACATGTGAATCTTTTGAATTTGAAAACCTTGGAATGATGAGTCATTCTATTGAAAGATTTTGAAGGTGAATATGACTTGAATGGCATGGTGATTTTGATAAAAACTGATGATTGGGTGCGGATGCGATACCATTCCAATTCTTGAGTACCCCCACAATACCTGATTATGGGTAAGGCTTTAGCTGGAAATTTATGTGTTTTAGTATGGGTTCCCTCTGAACAAGCGTCATAGAGGTTATGCCGAGGCTGCCTCCGTTGAAAGTGAAATGACGTGAAAAGAGTTGAATGTCTTACCCAAGCCCTGTGGAGTTCCCAGGATAGCAGTTGGTTATCACTGGGAGGCCAAACTCATGGGGGAGGTGCCTATATATACTAGGGTGTGTAAATGAAAGGTTAATGGTTGATGATCCGCATACTAAGTTATGATTATTCAGGGTTATCCCTGACGGATGTAATCAAATGTTGTGGCACAAGTGTGCAACCTCTGCAGAGTGTAAACCTATTCGAATAGCCGTGTCCACGGTTATGGACAGTTGGATGGCCATACCGTTCCGTTATCAGATGATTTCTAAAATAAATGTTGACTTGGAAGGTGATTTTGACTTGATCACAACAGAGTTGTGGGAATGACACTAATGTTCCCATATGAGTTAAGTTAGGCAAATGAAGAGTCTTTGTTTACTAAATGCTTATGAAATAAAACTGGCTTTATGCAACTGAACCTAGAGCTTAGAACCCTCTCACTAAAACTGTTAGTAGTTACATTAGTATTAGTTTGCGAGTACTTGAAAGTACTCACGGCTGTGTCCCAGGCTATTCAAATGGTCAGACTATGAAGAAGAGCAGCAGTATCAGGATGACGGACAATAGGATGTCTATGACAACTAGGATCATCTCCTGACGTCAAGCGTTGCCTGTGGAATAGATGGACTCTCCTACGTACTTCCGCTATGTGTTATGTATTTGATCCTTAGATCAAGTGTTGTAACGAGACTGGATCATGTGATTCTTTTTGATGTAAGACTATTATGGTGTTGTAATGAATGATGTGCTGTGATATGAACTTATTATGTCTAGCAAAAACAATCTTCCTGGGATTGCGATGTATGGCATAATAGGCATCTGGACTTAAAAATCCGGGTGTTGACAAGTTGGTATCAAAGCCATTGTTTGACCTTAGGAGACCCTAGTTAGAATGGACGTCTGAAAAACTTAGTTTCAAAACAAAGGAAGTGAATATTTATGAAAACTTATTCTCACTCTTATCCTTAAGATCTTTTCAAAAAGAGAAATTCATGCTCTACTTTTCCTTATAATTATACCTAAAATTTTGACACACTTGCACTTCTCTAACTTACTCATCCAATTCACTTACAGATGGAGCAGCTCAACCACACCAAGTTTTACCAGTTGGGCAATGGAGGAAGCCTGATCTTCGAGAGGGATTTGGACGCTTTGTCCGAGCATCTCGAACACCCTCACCCGGAGTTCTTTGGAACTCAAGTCAACGACCAGCCCGGAGGAGAACTACAGTGGGTTGTAGTTGCAGATCTGAGAGGCAAGATGGAGCCTCCTATGTCAGAGAGGATCCAGTTTTCCATCAGGAAGAACAACTGGCTAGATGGACTAGCTAGAGCCCTGCAGGAAGCACTTGCTCGTCTGTGTGGGCAGAATGTGACTCAGATCCAGGGGACTCGCTTTGCCCACTTGGCAAGACATGACTCCATCGGAGGACCCATGGACCTGCAGCCGCACCCGGAGCTGAAGTATCACGTAGAGCACTTGGACTTCATGCTGCACGAGACCCGCAAGGAGCTGGACAACTCCCATGTCTACGCCAACCAGACTCACCTCCACATGTCGCAGCAGACCGAGGCCATCAAGATGCTTGCCAAGGATTGCAAGACACTCCGCCAGCAGTGAGCCAAAAAGGACTCCACCATCGCTCGCCTCCGCGCGAAGATAGCATCCTTGGAGGAGACTGTTCAGGCTCAGGAGACTCAGCTGAGGGAACTGGAGGAAGAAGGTGAAGACATTCAGGGAGGAGCAGCCTACCTGAGTGAGGATGATGACTTCGAGGAAGATGAGAACACTGATGTGGAATACTATGAGTTCATGGAGGCCGGAGAAGATGACTACATCCCGATAGATGTAGATGATGAGTAGTTTCACTTGTTCACTTGCGTAGGTGTGAGTTTGTATCAGGATCCCTTGTATCGTAGCATTGAGAAATGGTTCTTAAAACCATTAATGTGTTAGCTTGTAATGTGTGTTGTTTGAATGAATGAAAGTGTTGTTTGAATTCAACATGACAAGAACTCAAGTTTCAAACTTTTTAAAACTTACCCAAAACAAGCCATAGAAAATTCCCTCTGATCTCATGATCTATCTCCATGTTCAGATGGCCCCTCCAACTCACAACAGCAATCAAGATGCAATGTTGCAGCTTTTGCAAACACTGATGGCAGATAGAGAAGCTGAAAGAGCTGAAAGACAAGCCAATCTTGCAGCACTGCAACAGCTAGCTCAGAACAATCAAGGCCATGGAAACCATGATCATCCTGGATCCAAATTGAAGAACTTTCAGACCACCAACCCTCCTATGTTCAGCAAGACCGAAGAGCCACTTGATGCAGATGACTGGCTCCAGACAATGGAGAACAACTTAGAGGTTGCGGGAGTAGAAGCCGCAGAAAAAGTACTGTTCGCCACCCACTACCTATCAGGACCTGCCAGAGCCTGGTGGACAACTGCCCGTGCAATGAATGTGGGACAAATGATGACTTGGGCAGACTTTAAGCTCAAGTTCAGCAAGTACCATGTGCCCCCGGGTCTGATAAAGAAGATGAGGGATGAGTTCAGGGAACTCAAACAAGGAAGGATGTCCATAGTGGAATACCGCGACAGATTCCTCACTCTGTCAAGGTACGCCCCGGATGAGACCGACACCATTGAGAAGAGGAAGGAAAGATTCCTGAACGGACTGCATGATGAGATGCAGACTGTGCTTGTGAACATCCCCTTTGCTGACCTAGAAGCCCTGGTGGACTCAGCCATCCAGATGGAGGGAAAGCTCCATCAAGCTAATGAGAACTGCAAGCGCCGAATGATGCACCAGAGTGGGCCCAGCAATACCCCAAGGTATCGCCCCAGCTCAGGTGGAGGATTTGCCCCAAGAAACAACAAGCCCCATGCACCGCTGTTCACGTCCGAGCTTTCCCAATCTGAGTGGAGGACACCCAAGGCCAGGAGGCCACAACAACAACAACCACAACAACAACAATCACTTCAACCGTGCCCCGATGAGAGCCCCTGGCAACCACAACAACACCAACACCGCTCCAAGGACTGGGAGCAACGTTGTCCCCGTTGCCTCTAAGGACAAGTCAACTGTGACTTGTTATGAATGTGGAATAGTGGGTCACTACTCCAATGAGTGCCCCAAGAAGCTTGCCAAGACCACCCCCAATACCGCTGCACCTGCTCAGCAGCAATGTCGTGTCTCAGCCGGAAGGAAGTTTACCCCAGGCAACCCGAACAACCGCAGCGGCAGCCTCTTCCACATGAATGCTGAAGAAGCCCAGGAAGCACCAGATGTCGTGCTGGGTATGTTTTCTGTTAACTCAGTACCTGCAAGAGTGTTGTTTGATTCTGGAGCATCGCATTCGTTTGTTACTGAAGATTTTGCATGTACTAGTAAGATTCAACCCAGCAGTTTGAAACATGTCATGATAGTTCAAATACCTGGTTCAACTACCAAAGCTAGAAAAATTTGCAAAGAGGTGTCTATCAGAATACATGAAATAGATTTTTATGCAAATTTGGTTGTTCTGGGAACAAAAGGTTTGGAAGTAGTACTGGGTATGGACTGGATGTCGAAACATCATGGATTGATTGACTGTGCCAGGAAGGCCATCACCATGACTAGTAGCACCGGAGTGTTAGTGGAACACGTGTCTGAAAGGCTGCCCAGAAAGTTCACCTGCAACCAGAGTTTAGCCAAGCCAACATTGGATCAGATCAGGGTAGTCTGTAGATACCCCGATGTGTTTCCTGATGATCTACCCGGTATGCCCCCAGATCGGGATATCGAGTTTATCATTGAGTTAATACCTGGAACCGGACCCATAGCTCAGAGACCCTATAGTATGAACCCAACAGAGTTAGTGGAACTGAAGAAGCAACTGGATGACATGCTGTACAAAGGTCTGATTTGACCAAGTGCGTCGCCTTGGAGATCCCCAGTTTTATTTGTGGATAAGAAGGACGGTGCCACTCGTTTATGTACGGATTACCGTAAGTTGAACGATGTCACCATCAAGAACAAATACCCCCTGCCAAAGATAGAAGACCTGTTTGACCAGCTGACCGGTGCCAGATTGTTCTCTAAGATTGATCTTAGGACTGGTTACCATCAACTGAAGATTCGTGCAACAGATATCCCAAAAACTGCCTTCACCACCAGATATGGATTGTATGAGTACAATGTCATGTCATTTGGATTGACCAATGGCCCCGCTTATTTCATGAATCTCATGAATAAGATCTTTATGAACTTTTTGGATAAGTTTGTCGTTGTCTTCATCGAAGACATCCTAATCTACTCCAAATCAGAAGAAGAGCATGAGCAACATTTGGAAGTTATCCTGGAAACCCTTAGGAAGCATCGGTTGTATGCCAAGTTCAGCAAATGTGAGTTTTGGTTAAAGGAAGTAGGATTCCTGGGACACATCTTGTCTGCAGGAGGAATTGCCGTAGATCCCGCCAAGATCAAGACCGTTGAGGAATGGAAAGCCCCAACCACCCAGACTGAAGTCCGTGCATTTCTTGGATTAGCGAGATATTACCGCAGGTTTGTTGAAGGATTTTCCAGCATAGCAAGACCAATGACTCAACTATTGAAGAAAGACAATAAGTTTGAATGGACTGACAAATGTGAAGAGAGTTTCGAGAAACTCAAGAGCAGATTAACCATAGCCCCAATATTGATCATGCCCGATATCACCAAGCCATTTGACGTCTATTGTGACGCATCCAAGATTGGTCTTGGATGTGTGTTGATGCAAGAAGGCAAGGTGATATCATATCTGTCAAGGCAACTGAAGCAACATGAGCAGAACTATCCAACCCATGACCTGGAGTTAGCAGCAGTAGTCTTAGCTTTGAAAGTATGGCGTCATTACCTCATGGGTAATCGATGTGAGATCTATTCGGATCACAAGAGCTTGAAGTATATTTTCACCCAGAAGGAGCTGAATATGAGGCAGAGAAGATGGATTGAGTTGATCAAGGATTATGACATGGAAATTCACTATCACCCCGGCAAGGCCAATGTGGTAGCGGATGCCCTGAGTAGACAACCAAGTCAGTTGAACTCCATGATCGTGGAAGAACAGCCTAGTTTGTATCAAGAATTTGAACAGTTTAGACTAGAGCTAGTTAGTGAAGGATTCCTAGCAAGCATTGAGCTCCAGCCCACTTTGATGAGTCAGATCAAGGAAGCTCAGAAGGGAAATGCCAGCATTGATGGAATCAAGAGTCAAATAGCTGCAGGAAAGGCACCTGGATTTACCAAAGATGAAGAAGGAGTTCTTTGGTACAACGGACGCCTATGTGTGCCGGCAGATTCAGAGTTGAAGCAAGTCATTCTGAAGGAAGCCCATGATACCCGGTATTCCATTCACCCCGGAGGAACCAAGATGTACCAAGACTTGAAGGAACAATTTTGGTGGCATGGAATGAAGAGAGAAATTGGAAGTTACATAGCCAAGTGTGATATCTGTCAAAGAGTTAAAGCAGAACATCAGTGACCCGTAGGATTACTGCAGCCATTACAGATCCCTGAATGGAAGTGGGATTCTGTAGGAATGGACTTTATCACTGGATTTCCCAAGTCAAGTAGAGGAAATGATTCTATTTGGGTAGTGGTCGATAGACTAACCAAGGTAGCCCATTTCATACCCGTCAAGACCACATACCAAGGTCCTAAGTTAGCAGAATTATACATCTCCAGAATAGTAAGCCTGCATGGAACCCCGAAGTCAATTGTCTCGGATAGAGGATCTCAATTCACCTCAAGATTTTGGCAGAAGGTACACGAAGGACTCGGAACCCGTCTGAACTTCAGTACAGCTTATCACCCGCAGACTGATGGACAGACCGAAAGAGTCAACCAGATACTTAAAGATATGTTGAGAGCCTGTGTGCTAGAATATGGATCTAAATGGGAAGACTGTCTGCCTTATGCAGAATTCTCATATAACAACAGCTATCAAGCCAGCTTGCAAATGGCCCCCTTTGAAGCCCTGTACGGAAGGAAGTGCCGTACCCCTTTGAACTGGTCAGAAGTCGGAGATAGTCAAATCTTTGGCCCAGACATTCTCCGAGAAGCCGAAGAGAAGGTTCACAAGATCCGTGAATACCTCAAGACTTCCCAGTCGAGACAGAAGAGCTATGCCGACAAGAGACGCCGAGAAATGACTTTCAATATCGGAGACTTTCTGTATCTCAAAGTATCACCCCTCAAAGGAATGCAGAGATTCCAACTCAGAGGAAAGCTTGCACCTAGATATGTTGGACCCTTCAAAGTTCTGAGTCGCCGAGGAGAAGTATCCTATCAGCTTGAACTACCGGAGGAAATGTCCGCCGTGCATGACGTGTTTCACATCTCGTTACTTCAGAAATGTTTGGAAGTTCCGGAGAAGACGGAGGTGTTCAAGAACATCGATCACAGATCGGTGGATATCAACAAGGACTTGACCTATCGCGAAGTACCTATTCGCATCCTGGAAGAAGCTTTCAGAACCACCCACACCAGGAGTATCAAGTTCCTGAAGATTCAATGGAGTAACCATACCGAAGAAGAAGCCACTTGGGAGCGAGAAGATTACATGAGGACTGAATTCCCAGATCTCTTTAGTACCTAGTTTTCTTTAAGATCTCAAGACGAGATCTTTTGTAAGGGGGAAGGGTTTGTAACATCCCAAATTTCAAGTCAATAAGAAAAGTGGTTTCCAATATTCAAAATTTAGAACTAACAAAAACTTTTATTTGAATATGGTGCTATGCATAGTGTTCATGCATTATTATGTGACATTGCCATGATGATTGTTTGTGTGCTTATCAATGATGCTAAAACCCTAGAGTATGATCATTGGATCAAGAAGAGAGAAAGAAGAAAAATAAATAAAAATACAAATCACCTCACATAGGTGCTTATGGCCATTTTTGCCAAATCAAAACCTAAGCCATTTTGACTTGTGCCAATGGTTTGGAAAGGTTACTAACCACTTAAGAACCACTTTTGAATCAAAGAAACTCAAATCAACTCAAAGGAAAATTCAAAATCTCATCACATATGATAATGGTCAAAACTACAAATTACATCAGTGTACCCACTTTGAGCCCCTGGATTAAGAGATTCTTAAACCAAACTACCTCAACTCTTTGCACCTCACCCAAGACCTCATCAAGTTGAACAACTTTGCTGTTGACCACTTTGACTAATTCTCTTTCTATTGCTTAATAAAAGGAGGCAAAGAGGCAACATCAAATCAGATTCTAGATTATGCCTATTTTGGATTTTCACAAATCAACTTCATTTTGCACACCACCACCACCATTGTGTTTCAAATATTATTTGAATCAACTCCACCAAAAATCTTTGCAAAATTCAAAAACAAATCTCTTGCGGCCATTTGGTCGAGCACCTTGTGTGCAAAACCCTGCCAACTCAATACATGCTATTATCCAGCAGAAATTTGCCTAAACCATCAAGCTTTGGTCAGCATTAGTCCTCTCCTGTACCCCTTGCATCATGCCAAGCACCAGAGACACGGTTTGGAGCATGAGATCATCACCATTTTGACCATGCCATGTACCTTGCCACTCCACCATGCCACTCTCCTCTCTGGTCACTTCTATCGTGCACCACCATGTCAGCCACCTCCCTCACACTCCCCTCGTCACGCTTATGCCAGCCCATGGCCAGTAGACGCGCTGCAGTGACGAGAACGCCACGTGCCCAGTACGCCCAGGACGCGCCAGAGCGTGCACGCTGACGTCCCTGGACGCGCCAGAGCGTCAACGCGCCTCGTCACTCTCGTCCTCCCCTTGACTTCTCCTCTCGCCTGTAGCACCACTACGTCACCCTCTACTTGCTAGACATGCTCACCTACGCCGGAGAGGACGCACGCCGTCGTCACCGTCGGAGATTTCCGCCGCGGTACTGCAAGCTCCCATCAACCTCCAGAGCGCGTCACTGCCTCGTTTTCACCGCCGTCAAGCCTATCGTGATCGCCATGACGTCGCCTACGCCCCTGTGTCAGCGCCCAACTCCCTCCACCACTGTATCACCGTCATCACGCTCGACCTGCCCCGGTGCGCCGCAGACCTCAACGCCGCTATAAAAGGAGGCCTCCCGCGCCTCAATTCACCACACCATTCACCTCCTCTCATCTCTCTGACCCTCCTCGAGCACCGCCGCTTCCCAATTCCACCTGTAGACCACCAATCGATCGCCAGAGCTCCGCCAGTACTGCCTCGACGTCACCGGAGCTAGGAGCCGCCCCTGGAGCCGCCTCTTGTACCAGGAGAACCACCGTCGTCGACAACCCTGCCGTGCATCGTCGCCGATCATCACCGGAGCGCCGGTGAGCCGCCAACCCCCTGCCCTCGCTGCGCCAGTGAGCTGTGCTCATCGTCGATGATGACGCACGCCAGCCGTTGGATCACCATCTAATCGTGCGCCCCTTATTAAGTCATACCGTTTCGCTGTTTAAGTGTCGCTGATGCGTGGACCCCGCTGTCAGGCGGCCTGCTCGTGCTGGACGTGAAGTGGGCCGGCCTGTTTCTTTTTCTCCCCTTGGCCCAGTTAGTTTTCCCGGGCGAGCCCATGTGTTTGAATTTGGTTTAAATAGTTTATTTCAAATTCAACACTGATGCTGTGCTAAAATTTGAATAAAACCAAATCTACAAATCCAAATGAAGTGATTCCAATTTTGTGTGAAAGTAGATGAATAGCTCTAACCAACCCCACTGGTCTCAACCCTTGTCTCATTGTAGATCACTTGCACTAAAAATGACAAGTCAGTAACTTTTCCAAACTCAAACAATTTTATAAAATCAACCATAATGAATTTTGAGTTGATCCCAACTCTCATAAATCACATTTCTTGTTGTCTAATTGATTATGCAAAAATATGACATGGTTGCTTCATATGATCATGGGCTAGAGCAAAATAGTGGCTATGTGGCCATTTCTAGTCCATTTAAACTATCCCAAATTAATTATTAAATCCTATGAGAGTTTTTCTCTCACTTAAATCATGGTCTCAAGTAATTCAATGTGAGGTAATAACTTTAGTATATAGAACCTCATATTAAATTACTTGGTGATATTAAATTGTTCCAGGTAATATTTAAATGGTATGAGATGTAGTATCTCATTTAAATCATTTTCCCAAATGATAAATATGAAGTGTTGACCTTGGTCAACATGTGTTCATACCTTATTATTTGAGGAGATTAAATCTTAACAAGATTCAATGAGAGAAATTATTTCTCCAAAGAACTAAATGGAAACCCTAATAACTACTTCAATGAGAGGAAATTATTTTCCTTAACAAGAACACAAAGTAAACCAACATGTTAATAATGTTGTGATGCTAGATTAGCTTGTGTGACCCATTTGTGGGCTAAGTCTAGTACTTAAGCTTTGTGTGGTGATTGTATACCTCGTATCCATTTATAGACGCTAGTACCGAGGACTACCAGGAGGAGGAGGTATTCTACCAGGAAGAAGAAGCAAGCTTTGATCACTGTACCAATCAAGGCAAGCTATACTCTTGCAAGTTACCCTAGTGCAAGCTCAACTTGAGCAAGGCACTCATACCCTACTACTTTGTGTTCTACTTTACAAGTCCCAGTTTTTATCTCTCAAAGCTTTTACTTTGATTTCCCAAGTCTTACTTTTATAGTTAACTTGAGTCTAGATAAGGAGTAGTGCAAGAACATTAAAGTTAGCCTAGAGAGCTACAAGCTAGTTAGCACCCCTCATGACTAGTTGCTAGTGCTAAGCTAAAAGTGACTACTCTAGTTGGGAACATGTGAATCTTTTGAATTTGAAAACCTTGGAATGATGAGTCATTCTATTGAAAGATTTTGAAGGTGAATATGACTTGAATGGCATGGTGATTTTGATAAAAACTGATGATTGGGTGCGGATGCGATACCATTCCAATTCTTGAGTACCCCCACAATACCTGATTATGGGTAAGGCTTTAGCTGGAAATTTATGTGTTTTAGTATGGGTTCCCTCTGAACAAGCGTCATAGAGGTTATGCCGAGGCTGCCTCCGTTGAAAGTGAAATGACGTGAAAAGAGTTGAATGTCTTACCCAAGCCCTGTGCAGTTCCCAGGATAGCAGTTGGTTATCACTGGGAGGCCAAAGTCATGGGGGAGGTGCCTATACTAGGGTGTGTAAATGAAAGGTTAATGGTTGATGATCCGCATACCGAGTTATGATTATTCAGGGTTATCCCTGACGGATGTAATCAAATGTTGGGCACAAGTGTGCAACCTCTGCAGAATGTAAACCTATTCGAATAGCCGTGTCCACGGTTATGGACGGTTGGATGGCCATACTGTTCCGTTATCAGATGATTTCTAAAATAAATGTTGACTTGGAAGGTGATTTTGACTTGATCACAACAGAGTTGTGGGAATGACACTAATGTTCCCATATGAGTTAAGTTAGGCAAATGAAGAGTCTTTGTTTACTAAATGCTTATGAAATAAAACTGGCTTTATGCAATTGAACCTAGAGCTTAGAACCCTCTCACTAAAACTGTTAGTACTTACATTAGTATTAGTTTGCGAGTACTTGAAAGTACTCACGGCTGTGTCCCTGTTGCCTGCCAAATCCCACCGGCGAGCAGCGACGAGCAACACGAAGAGCCGGGAGGCTCCCAGAACTGCTGGTGGGCACTGGTCCCTCGGGCAACAGCCCGCAAAACTCCAGCGCGCGTCCTGGCTGTTGCGAGGGCGTGCCACCTGACCTATACCTGGTCAGGAAGGTGATGGATTGCTTCGATTATTTCCTGCATGGCAGACACGTAAACATTAAATCCGAGCCTCGATCGGCTCTCAGGTTGCCCCGTGAATCGGCTCAAGGAGCCGATCGACCCATGGTTCGTATTGGATCTACGACAGCATGGGGGTCCTGCTTAATCAAAACCAAGTTAAATCGACCTACGATAGTTTAGGGTTTTCACCGCATAATCGGAACATCCTACACGTAGTTGAGCCTGGCAGATACAAAAGATAACAGAAAACTAGTCCTAGAAAAGGCCTAAAAACCAACATAAAGTCGATTCTCGGAACATCCCCTCTAGGATCGGCAAACCATACCTTACGCATTACTGGATCATTCAACCCGTTTGCAAGGTCTAACCATGCGGATATCAAACTAATCCTTGGAAAACAAGGAACAACCATGACAGATCAGATCTACTAAATAACGACTAAGCAAGTTGCTACCTTTACACCTAAGATAGGTGTAGAGGCAGCTAGATATGCAGGGGTAGCTTAACTAAGCAAACATATCAAAATAAGCATCGACGTTAACCCCAACACATCCATGATAACAGTGTTACTCGCCATCAACAAGGCTTCAGTACGAGCAACACAAAACAACGAATAAACTGATACTGTCCAGATCGCAAGATGCGATCTTGGCAGCATGGCGCTTACCCGGAAGAAACCCTCGAAACAAGGGGTGGCGATGCGCCAAGATTGTGTTTGTTGTGAACGTGATCGTCCTCCTTTCTTCAATAACCCTAGGTACATATTTATAGTCCGTGGACTTCCTATTTTCGGAATAAACCTAACTGTGTACGAACTAAACTCTATCTCGCAATCCACCATAATGTACAGATACACGGGCAATCTAGCCCAAACTCTCGCAAGAGGCCGATTCATAAACACTTTATGTGCATATCCTCTAAGCCCATCTCAATCACGGCCCAACTCCCAATGGGGCTAAAATCCTTGTATAACACATGCCCCCTGGTTTTGGCAATGATAATTCTAAAACCACTCTGTTTTTCTCCATCGGGTCACGCGTTGCAGAGCAAAACCGCTACAGTGCCCTTCCATCATGATGCCTTGCCTTCTCAACTTCTCCGCATTGCACGATTTGACAGTTTTGGCACCACGTCCTCGGAAACCACCATAGCATTGAATCAACTCCCACTATATCCCCTTTATTTAACCACATCCGAGCAGTTCGCCTCCTCATCCTCTTGCTCCACATTCGCAATCGCAACTCCCCTCCTCTGCAACCATGGACTCTTCCTCTTCCTCATCGGGTCTCTCCTTCCAATCCTATTCCTCCCGCGAGCCGACGCCGGAGTATGACCCGATAGCGGCATACGAGGCCCTCGCCCCATCGTATTGGGATGAGGCGGATTGGGATTACTCCGTTGGGTCAGAGGATGATGAATCCTTGACCGACGGGGAAGAAGACCTCCAGTTCCTCGTCGACGGGGAGTTGGAGGAGGAGAGCGATGATGACGCCTTCTCCTGGAGCGAGGACCTCTCCTCCGACGAGGAGGACGAAGTGGAGGACGACACCTCCTCCGACGAGTACCCGCCGGCGAAGTGCTTCCGCGCCGGATCGGAGGACGACGACGACGTCGATGAAGACGAAGAAGAAGCCCCTGCCGGCGGCTTCAATAGCAGCGACGAAGACGTTGCCGGCAGCAGCGCCGACGGCAGCACGGACGGCGATGACGAGGGCAGCGACGGCAGCGGCGGCGTCGGCCCCTAGACTAGGGACTACTAGAATAGGGCTAGTAGTAGTACATTAGGTAGCAAATCTTCCTTTTGCGAGCAATCGGCTCTTCTTGTAAAAAACCCTCTTGATCAATGAAGAATGCTTTTCCGTCCAATTTCCCCGATTGTCAAAGTAGGTCAACGCACAAAGAGCCGATAGCAACGCATCGGTCTTTTACCATAAAACGCCAGAAAGGCCAGGTTTCAAACGGTAACCTGCGACGCTCGTCCAGAGGACCAAATTCAGATCCCCAATTGCTCATCGAACAAATTCAACTCGCGGCGACGCGAACCCAGATCCCTAATCGCGCAGATTCATATCCGTCAGCATATCAAATGGCGGAATCGTCCAACGCCACCGCAACAATCTCCGGCCTGAAGGTAACCTTCAATTGCCCCCGGCCATCCGAGCATAGTGTTAGAATTAATAGTAAACATCTGAATTAATGCCTTATTCCACCATTAATTTTAGGTATCAGACATTCTGTTGCCGCATCCTTCTCTTCAAAACTCCCTTTGTCTTGGCCCCCGAACTGTCGAGAGTCCTGCCCATCTGATTTCTTGTTAGGCCAATAGGATTCCCTTCGTGAACCAGAACTTAGATTTAACTTCTTGGGCCGACTGCTTACAAGCCTGGCCTAACCCTCCTGAAGATTGGGTTTCCTGGTACAGTAGAGTATCCAAAACTCATCAGTCAAAATGGGAAACCACAGGAATAGCCGATGCTCTGTCCTTATCATTGTCTCCCCTTGAGAAGCATGAAAACCTTCTAAAAACCATCGGCTACTTCTGGTCTGATGCCCTGAACTGCTTCATGTTTGGCCACGGCCCCATGACACCAACTCTGCTAGATGTGGTAATGATCACTGGCCTAGACATCACATCCCCCAGCCCCTCTGCTTTTATGCTGCCAAAGGTTCCCTTCAAACTCTCTTCCAAAACAGAGTGCACAAATTGGGGTGCTTACCTTCGACGCCATATGAAAAATAAAGGCCCTGTAACAGAGAAAGAACACACGGCTTTCCTAAATTTCTGGTTGGAACACTTTATATTCTGTGGCCCTTCACTTGCTCCGACCAAGAATTATCTTCCCTTGGCCTATGAACTTGCCCGAGGCACCCAGCTTGGCATCGGCAAACTGTTCCTGGGAGAGGTCTATCGATATCTCCAACTAATGTCTGTCAAATTATTTTCCCAACGGACAGTCAAAATAGGAGGTCCCTGGTGGTTTATTAAGCTATGGGCTCAGCTGTACTTCCAGAACCATGTCCCAAACTTCCCACTTTTGGCCAATTGCACCTTTCCAGATGCTAACGGGAAGCAGATCCGATGCACTAGCTACGGCCAAGCCTTGTATAGCCTTCCGGGTAGTAAACTGATCCCCAAGGAAGCATCAAAATGGTTCAGGACCTTCTTCCAAGGCCTGGACAATCCTCTCTTCTTCCCTTACACGGAATCTGAAAATTTTGAAAATCCAGTCTCCTTCAGGCTAGACAGCTTTGCCGATGACACCAGCACCCGGCAATTGTATTCCACCATGATCCGTCCCTGCTTCCTTCCAGTTGGCATGAGCACATCAAACAGGATAATCAAACCTGGCTATGAGTCCTATCAGCCGATCGTAACAGCCCGGCAGTTTGGTCTTGGGCAAGTGTCTCCTCACTTCTTCCTCCATCACTTAACAGAGAGCAGAGCTGATTTGCCCGATGTCCTCACCGGTCAGAGATGTTACTCTTTCTTTGATGCTCTAGCCATCCCAATCCCCAATAACCTCTCTTTCACCTCATCAACTGATGGTTTCGAGACCTGGTGGTCAATGTGGAAAACTCATGCCTTCAGGGGAGCTCTGGGACCATTGCTGAGGCAACTCGATGCCGACTATGATATCCCTGCTGAACAGGTACTATCACTCGCAAATTTTCTTGAAGTGGCTTACCAGGATTTTTATAACCTAGCTCTGTCTCTTTGCAGCAACAAGATGGTCCAGAACCTACACATGATAACGGCTCCTCCTTTGAATTCCTCCCACTGGCTCCAGTAGTCCTCTTCTGCAAAAGCTCGCCACCCTTGAAAAAGGTCATGATGCAGAGCCAGCCGATTCCACCAGAATCGGCTCCCAAGAGCAAAGTCTCTTCCGGGCCAGCTGCCCCCCGAGCCCCAATTAAGGCGAGAATGGCAGTGAAGAAAGTAGCCGCCAGGAAAACTTCGAAGCGCCGGAACCCTTCCCCAGATCAAAAGAGCTCGCACGTACGTTGATCCATGCACTGACTGGCTTCATCTGTCCTCATGGGCTTCTGCAAGCATACTTGTGCTTACTAACTCTTTTTTTTATAGGCCTCCACTGAAGACAACTCCAGCGAGGCAACACAATCCAATCGAGGGGATTCGAGCTCGGGCAACTCTGGGAAAATCACCACGCCGAGCCAGCCAGATTTGCCACCATCGGCTTCCAGGAAAAGATCAGTTCCTGAACCTGTTGCCCTCCAAGCTCCAATCAGAGAGGGGCAGGGCAGTCAACGCACCACGAGCCGATGCATCAAGAAAGCTCGAAAGGAGCCGCAAGCCTCTTCATCAAACCAAAAGGCCTCAAATGTAATTATCCTCCATACTCTCCCCGGCTCATCTTTCATGCTAATCCATTGCTGCTCGCATCGGCTAACCACCTCCTTTGCAGACTAATGACACTTCGAGTGGGGGAGTTGAGGAAGTATTGACGTCCTCCGCAAACCTGGATCCAGCAATCCCTATAGGTGCTGTTGACAAGATCGCCAATTCGGCCAAGCCCCCAGCAGAAACACAAGAGCCGATTGCCTCATCATCGGCTGTCCCCCTGGTCTCAGGAGAGGTATACTCCTTTCGTTTGGCTTGACCTTCCGTTTTGCTGGATACTGACGCTGTTTATGTTTGTCAGGGTTATGACCTCTCGGGCTTGCTAACGTTCGACCCTGAATCCATCGAACCAACTCCTTGCGATGAACCACGACCCAGCGCCGTCCAATGTCAATTCCAGCGTCTCAAAGCCCTGCTTTCCTCCCCGATCGAGACGTTGGTCGAAGACCCCGCGGAAGTGAAGAGTGTTCTTGTAGAAATCCAGCACCACCTCCCGGTAACATTGCAGGTGAAACTCTGGCCAGTTGTGACTCTGTCTGCCTACAGGTCAAGGGTGAAGTTGGCCCGTCAGAGAATTGATCTACGCCACGCCCAACTTCCGTTGAAAACCGATATTGCAGACAAATGTCAGCGGCTCAACGTGAAAAAGGCGGCCCTAGATGCCAAAACTGACACATCTGTCAGCACCGCCGAACTTGAGATCCTGCGAAAGGAATTGGAGGACCTTGAAGAGAGGGTTCGAGCAACCAAACAGCTCATTTCTGATAAGGAAGCTCTCATCGCCCGCTCCCAAGAAGAAGCAGAAGGCCTCAAAGCTCAGCTGAAAACTGATCTGGCAGAAATACGTGACCTGCACAAGCAGCTAGTGACAGGCATGGACGAAGATGATGAGGCCGAGATCGCCGAGGTGGATCGTGTCCGTGCTGACGCCCTCCGTGCCTTCGAGGCATTCCTTCCATAGAGCCTATCCATGTAACCTGACAACTGCTCGTAATAGTTTGTACCTCTAGAGTCGATGGCTGCGCATCAGCTTTTTAATCTAAAGTCGATGTCTGTGCATCGGCTGTACTTTATGCCCTGTTGCTTTGTATATTTTTCTAATTTTTTACCGGCCGATTTCATGCATCGGCCCCCATGTTTCACTGTCCGTCATCCCACATACTTGGGAAATATTTCTTGAGATGCTGGCCATTGACAGCCACTGGAAACTTCACACCGCTCAGCTCCTCAAGCATGTATGCGTTACCCTTTAAAACTTGCTCGACCCTGTACGGCCCGTGCCAATTTGGAGACCATTTACCATACACTGCATCCTTAGTCCCCAACGGCAATACAGCTTCCCATACCAGATCACCAACGTGGAACTCCTTTGGTCTCACCTTCTTGTTATATGTGCGAGCTACCTTGGCTTTGTTCTCTTTAATTTTCTCAAGCGACCAAAGTCTAAGTTCCGTTAGATCCTCAACACTCATCAGGGTTGCATATTCTTCAGTTGTTAGATCATTCTGAAACATAACGCGTCTCGACCCAGCCGTGATTTCCCAGGGCAATACGGCTTCTTGTCCATAGACCAGATGGTATGGCGAGGTTTTAATCGCTCCATGACATGACATGCGATAAGCCCACAAAGCTTCTGACAATACCTCGTGCCAACGTCTAGGGTGCTCATCGACTTTCCTCTTAATCAGCTTGATAAGGCTCTGGTTGGACGCTTCAGCTTGCCCATTTGCTTGAGCATAGTATGGAGATGACCGGATCAACTTAATTCCCATGTCCTCGCAGAACTTTCTAAACTCGCGAGAAATGAAGACCGAACCTCCATCGGTCGTGATCGTCTGGGGAATCCCGAATCTATGAATGACATGTTCCTTCACGAAATTGATAACATCTTGTGATGCCACTGACTTCATGGGGACGGCTTCCACCCATTTAGTGAAATAATCTGTAATGGCCAAAATCCAATTATGGCCTTTGCTCGATGGAGGATTGATTTTGCCGATCATACCCATACCCCAACCTCGAAATGGCCACGGCTTGATGATGGGGTTCATTGCTGATGCAGGTACCATCTGAATTTTCCCGAACATCTGACACGCTTGACACCCTTTATAGTACTTAAAGCAATCCTCAAGCATGGTGGGCCAATAAAACCCCGATCGCCTGATCAACCATTTCATCTTATGAGCCGATTGGTGAGTTCCACAGGCGCCTTCGTGTACCTCGTGTAAGAGCCGATTCGACTCGGCTGGTCCCAGACATTTGAGAAGTAACCCTTCCAAAGTCCTGTAGAACATGTCATCTCCTATAAGGACATACTTCATGGCCTTGTACCTTATCCGTTTAGGTGCCCCCCGAGCCGAATCTTTCAAGTAATTGAAGATATCGGCTCTCCAGTCATCCGGTTCCAGGAACTGTACCCGAACCTCGGCTCCACCTGCTACGTCCTTGTAGCCTGATGCCATCTATGCAAGATCGTTGGCCTCAGTATTTTGCGACCTCGGGATCCAACTGAAGTTTATGTACCTAAATTGTGCCATCAGCTCATGGCATTGCATCCATAATGGGAAGAGCGACTCGCTCTCGCATCTGTAGTCTTCCGTGAGCTGGGAAATCACCAATTTGGAGTCTCCGAAAAGTTCCACCGCTTCTGCCCCGGCCTCCAACAGCAACTCCATTCCCTTGCGTATTGCCTCATATTCAGTGACATTGTTGGTGCAAGGGGTAGGTAGCCTGATGGAGAAGGAATAAGTTGCCCCCCGGGGCGACACGAGTAGAATGCCAATGCCGCAACCATCATCACAAGCCGATCCATCGAAGAACATGGCCCATGCACGCACAGATAGTGCTGCTATATCAGTGTTGATTCGTTCAGCAATAAGATCGGCCAACGCTTGTCCCTTGACTGCTTTCGCAGGCTGATACCGGAGATCAAATTTCGATAATGCAAACATCCACTTACCGAGTCGGCCTTTCAACACAGGAGCCGATAGCATATGTTTGATGACATCTGATTTGCAAATGATGACAATTTCTGCTGACAGCAAGATGTGACGAAGCTTGGTGCAGGTAAAAAATAGGCAGAGGCACAACTTCTCGATCTCAGGGTACCTCGTCTCTGCATCCAACATCCTTCTGCTGAGGTAGAAAGCAACTCCCTCCAGGCCATCATAAAGTTGGACCACCACTGAGGTGATGGAAGTGTCAGCCACTGACAAGTAAATATAGAATGGTCTGTCTTGCTGGGGCGGAACCAACACAGGTGGCTTCGTTAGATACTCTTTAATCTCGTCAAATGCTCGCTGTTGCTCTACCCCCCAGCGAAACTCCTCATCAGATTTAATTTTTACCAGCCCCATGAACGGCTCGATTCGTCCTGACAGATTGGAGATGAACCTTCTGACGAAGTTGATTTTGCCGATGAGACACTGGAGCTCCTTCTTCGTGGTAGGTGGTTTCATTGTTCGCACTGCCTCCTGACTTTTCAGGCCGATCTCAATTCCGCGTTCATGAACCAAGAAACCCAAGAATTGACCGGCCGTTACACCAAAAGCACACTTCTTTGGATTCATTCTTAGCCCGAATTTTCTAGTTCAGTCCAGGATGCATCGCAGATCCTCCAAGTGTCCTTCTACTGAAACAGGCTTGACCACCACGTCATCAATGTAAATCTCCACCAACTTGCCGATCAGATCATGAAAGATGTAATTTATGGCTCTTTGGTACGTTGCGCCGGCATTTTTCAGTCCAAATGTCATGACTACATATTCAAACAAGCCCACTGAACCTGGTACTCTAAATGCAGTCTTGTGTATATCTTCTGGAGCCATAAAAATTTGGTTGTAACCGGCATTGCCATCCATGAAACTTAAAACCTTATGACCGGCAGCTGCATTGATCAATGTCTCTTCTACCGGCATTGGATACTCATCCTTTGGAGTGGCTCTATTGAGATCCCGAAAATCTATGGCGACGCGCCATCGGCCATCCTTTTTCTGTACAGGCACGATACTAGAAATCCACTCAGCTTACCTGCATGGCCTGATGAACCCGGCGTTCAACATTTTCTCGATCTCTTTCTTGACTTCTTCTAGAATTTCGGCCTTCATTTGTCGTGCTCGCTGCTGGAACGGCCGAAATCCTTTCTTAAGAGGGAGCCGATGCTCAATGATGCTCCTGTCTAACCCGAGCATCTCTGTGTAATCCCAGGCAAAGCAATCTGGGTACTCTTTCAACAGAGCTATCATCAGGCCCCTCAGATGTGGATCTAGCTTTTTGCTGATAAATGTTGGTCGCGGCTTATCCCCAGGACCAATGTCAATCTCTTCTAGCTCATCTTCTGATGTAAACCCATACCCTAGCTTTCCGTCGCCTGTTAGATCGATGCTGAACACAGGCAAAACGTATGGGGAGGATAATTTGGGCCGATTGCTGGAATTGGCCCCCCTTTTGATTGTATTGCTCAATGAAGTTTTACAACTTATTGGTGCTCTGCTACGGGAGGGAGTCTCCCTACTACAACTACGTGACATGCTTGAGGTGAGATCATTGCCTTTTATTTTTTGGGGCCGATCGCAGGGATCAGCCTTGCCACGTACGTCCATTGACTTTGCTCTTGCTACTCTGTCAGGCCGGTGGATAAGACCAGCCTCTCCCCTTTTTTTGTAGCTTCGATGCGCTCACAGCCGTCCAAACAGACTCCAGAGATCGGATCTTGGTCGTCTGCGTCCCAAATATTCATGCCAGCTAGTGAGATCTCGACTGAGTCATCTGCATGAACGACTTCCACTTCATCTCCATCCCACTGTATCAGGCATTGGTGCATTGTGGATGGAATGCAGCAGTTGGCGTGAATCCAATCCCTCCCTAGCAGGACAGCGTAGGTGCTTTTGCTGTCGACGATGAAGAATGATGTAGGGATGGTTTTTCGGCCCACGGTTAGATCCACGTTGAGAATGCCTTGCGTTTCTGATGCTTGGCCGTTGAAGTCACTTAGCGTGACGTTGGTTTTGATCAGATCTGCGTTAGAGCGTCCCAAACGCCGTAGCATGGAGTATGGCATTACATTGACTGCCGCTCCCGTGTCAACCATCATCTTGCTGACAGGCTGCCCGTTGATATAACCTCTCAGGTACAGGGCCTTCAAATGTCTATAGCTCTTCTCTCGTGGCTTTTCAAAGACAACTGGCTGTGGGCCGCAGTCGAACTGTGCCACCGGTGCTTCTTCGATTCTTGGAGCACAAAACTCTGACGGAAGAATGAATACCATATTTGTGCCAGCCGATGCCTTCGCATCGGTTTTTACTTGTTTGGGGCACCATTCTTTCTTCTGTGGACGCATCTCCGTGTCCAAGGTTTGCTGAATTTTTACGGCCAGATCGGGCCGCGCTTTCCTCAACGTGTGCAGGTACTACGCCTCGGCTTCCTCCAGGCTACGTAGCCGCAGAACCCTACGCTTTTGGGAGTGACTGAGTCCATCAGGGCACCACCTTGGCGGTGGTATCTATCTTCTTCTTCTTCTTCGGACTCCTCGAAATCTTCCAATTGAGATGACCCAGCTCGCCTGTTCTGAGATGGGAGAGGCCCTAGACGTTTGAACACTGAAACCTCACCTGTGTCCTCCTTCTGCTGCTTACATTCCGGGCAGTTGTCGATTGTAGGCAATAGGCTCATACCTGAGTCCCAGCAGTGCTTAAAGAAAGGACAATCCCAGTGTCTGTCCATGTCTTCCTGCTCTCTTGACTTCCCTTTAGCGCGACGCTCATACCCTTCGTCATCTCTATCATACCGGCGATATTTTCCATTGTCTACAACAGACCGACGATATCTTTCATCATCTATATCGTACCGCCGGCGTCGATTGTACTGTCACTCATATTTGTTAAGGAGGTGCTCGGAGAGTGGTCGTTGATACCGCACGTTCCTCACTTGTTCCTCGGTGATGTACCGTCTGTCATCATATCGGGGCCGATCGCGCGGGCCGGCCTCCTCTTTTTCCTTGCCACGGGGGTGACCGCTTTCTTCTCTATCCCAGCTACGATGGTATACAGGTCCTGCCATGTTAACACCGAATGAGAAATCTAGCTGACGCCTCGTGGAGAGATTATGCTCCACCATGTTGACGCTAGGAAACGGTTGCGTGTCCACCTTCATGGCAAACTGACCAAAGATCAAACGGCCTTGCTCTATCGCCGTTTGAATCTGCCGACGTAACTCTTTGCAGTCACTGGTGATATGGGTGAACGAGTGATGCCATTTGCAGTACGGCCTCCCGTTCATCTCTTGCGCCGAAGGGATTTTATGGCCTTCGGGTAACTTCAGTTGCTTTTCTTTAAGCAATAAATCAAAAATTTGCTCAGCTTTGCTTACATCGAAGTCGAACCCCTTTGCAGGCCCTTGTTGTTTCACCCATTTGCAGGACACGGGATCTGCCCCCCGAGCCCATTCAGCCACGGCTACTTCCTGGTCTTCTGCAGAGTCCTCAACTTCTTCTGCCTCGACCAGGCCTATCGGGCGTTTGAACTTGTCTTGGTACAATTCTGGGTGGCGCTGCTCATACAGTGTTAATTTCTAAGCCAGGTGCGCCAGCGAATTGTACTCCACTTGGAAAGCCAGATCCTTGATCGGCGTTGCGAGGCCTAACACTGCCAGATCGACTGCTTCTTTCTCAGTTAAACGAGCTGAATAACATCGGTTCTTGACAGTCCTGAAACGCTGGATATATTCCGCCACCGTTTCTCCATGCTTCTGCCGCACCTGCGCCAGATCAACAATGCCAGCCTCGGTAGCTTCTGAGTGATATTGAATATGAAATTGCTCTTCCAGCTGCTTCCACGTCCGGACTGAATCTGGTGGCAACGAGGTGTACCACCCAAAAGCTGGTCCTGTGAGAGATTGCGCAAAAAACCTTACGCGCAACGGGTCAGATGCTGAAATCATGCCCAACTGTGCCAAATATCGGCTCACATGCTCAATCGAGCTAGACCCTTCTGATCCATTGAACTTTGAGAACTCAGGGAGCTGATACTTGGGTGGCAGTGGAATCAAATCATAATCATTGGGGTACGGCTTGGAATAGCCGATTGTTCTCCTCTTTGGTAGGATGCCGAACTGGTCTCTCAAGATTGTACTGATCTGTTCCACGGTATTAGCCGCAGGGGCTGAGCTTTCATGACTCGTTCCGGTGGCATATTTAGCTAGCCACGCCTGTTTATCAGCGTCTGCTCCAGAAATCCCTCCTGTTGCAATCTGGTTCGTGCCTGAATGTGTTGCAATCTGGTTCGTGCGCGCCAAGTTATTGCAGTCCGGCACGTATGTGCACACGTATCCATGTGGGATCTCTTTAGGCGGCTCTTGCAGGAACTGGCAATCGCTAGGATCGCCTCCAATCTTGTAGACGACGTATGCCGGTGAGCCCGGCGGCTCTGGAGCTGCAAACACGAATGGAAGCTGCGGTCTGGTTTGGAACGGTATCTCTCCTTGGTGAGTTCCTAGGGCAGGCCCTGACGGAGAGTACTGATGCTTCATGATTTCCTGAACCACACGAACCGCAATGCGCTCGAAAGCATTTACCAGGCTCTCAGAATGACGGTGTAGAGAATGAGCCACCATGTAATTAACTTCCTGGCGCAGAGCTCTGGTGCGTTCTTCTGAAGGGGTAGACAGATCTACTTCATCGAGAACGCCTTCAGGTGAGAACCCTTTCCACCTAATGCCATGTGTATGGGTCTTCTCGAAAGAGCCGATGAGATCGGCTTCGAAGGCAGCTTTAATCTCATCATACTTCTTCTTGTGCTCCTCAGGCAGTTCTTCGTACGTGACTAGTGCGTTCGCCATCTCACCTACAGATGTCGACGCCGTTGTTGTAGAAGGTCCCACCGGGCGTGCCAGAATGTGTTGCCTGCCAAAACCCACCGGCGAGCAGCGACGAGCAACACGAAGAGCCGGGAGGCTCCCAGAACTGCTGGTGGGCCCTGGTCCCTCGGGCAACGGCCCGCAAAACTCCAGCGCGCGTCCTGGCTGTTGCGAGGGCGTGCCACCTGACCTATACCTGGTCAGGAAGGTGATGGATTGCTTCGATTATTTCCTGCATGGCAGACACGTAAACATTAAATCCGAGCCTCGATCGGCTCTCAGGTTGCCCCGTGAATCGGCTCAAGGAGCCGATCGACCCATGGTTCGTATTGGATCTACGACAGCATGGGGGTCCTGCTTAATCAAAACCAAGTTAAATCGACCTACGACAGTATAGGGTTTACACCGCATAATCGGAACATCCTACACGTAGTTGAGCCTGGCAGATACGAAAGATAACAGAAAACTAGTCCTAGAAAAGGCCTAAAAACCAACATAAAGTCGATTCTCGGAACATCCCCTCTAGGATCGGCAAACCATACCTTACGCATTACTGGATCATTCAACCCGTTTGCAAGGCCTAACCATGCGGATATCAAACTAATCCTTGGAAAACAAGGAACAACCATGACAGATCAGATCTACTAAATAACGACTAAGCAAGTTGCTACCTTTACACCTAAGATAGGTGTAGAGGCAGCTAGATATGCAGGGGTAGCTTAACTAAGCAAACATATCAAAATAAGCATCGACGTTAACCCCAACACATCCATGATAACAGTGTTACTCGCCATCAACAAGGCTTCAGTACGAGCAACACAAAACAACGAATAAACTGATACTGCCCAGATCGCAAGATGCGATCTGGGCAGCATGGCGCTTACCCGGAAGAAACCCTCGAAACAAGGGGTGGCGATGCGCCAAGATTGTGTTTGTTGTGAACGTGATCATCCTCCTTTCTTCAATAACCCTAGGTACATATTTATAGTCCGTGGACTTCCTATTTTCGGAATAAACCTAACTGTGTACGAACTAAACTCTATCTCGCAATCTACCATAATGTACAGATACACTGGCAATCTAGCCCAAACTCTCGCAAGAGGCCGATTCAGAAACACTTTATGTGCATATCCTCTAAGCCCATCTCAATCACGGCCCAACTCCCAATGTGGCTAAAATCCGTGTATAACAGTCCCTGGCTATTCAAATGGTCAGACTATGAAGAAGAGCAGCAGTATCAAGATGACGGACAACAGGATGTCTATGACAACTAGGATCATCTCCTGACGTCAAGCGTTGCCTGTGGAATAGATGGACTCTCCTACGTACTTCCGCTATGTGTTATGTATTTGATCCTTAGATCAAGTGTTGTAACGAGACTGGATCATGTGATCCTTTTTGATGTAAGACTATTATGGTGTTGTAATGAATGATGTGCTGTGATATGAACTTATTATGTCTCGCAAAAACAATCTTCCTGGGATTGCGATGTATGGCATAATAGGCATCTGGACTTAAAAATCCGGGTGTTGATAGCTATGCTACAGCTGTGTTTCCGACAGATTCATCTTCTTGAGGTTTCCAGGTACATGATGTTCAAACTGGTTCCGCCATCCATGAGGCATTTGGAAAAATCGTATCCATCGATCCTGGGGTTGACTACCAGTGCATAGTGTTCGCGGGGTATCAGCTCCGGTTGATCATCGCGGCTCCAAGTTACAGGCTTTTCCGACCACTTGATGTACTGCGGAGTTTTTGGCAGTGTGGCGTTTAGCGTCCAGAGAGCGGATTTCTTCGCTTTAGCCGTAGGCCTTCCAAGGAATGTGTGGTAAGCTCCTGCGCTTTTCTTGTCATAAGGATTTTTGGACTTTGCTGCAGAATCCCCTTTGGGCTCCAGCGGAGCTTCATCCTCATCCATGTCAATTGATTCCTTGGGTTCCGGATCCTTTGCCTTGCCTCCTTTTCCGAGTGGCCTGTTTTTCCTGGCGCACTTGTATCCGGCTTCTGGATCCGCCTTGAGGTCATTGATGAATTTGCAGTTGCGGTTGGTGTGGGTGGATTTTCCGTTGGCGTCAAGATGAGCCAAACAGGGCATCTCTCTGTACTCCTCATAGGTTTGTGGAGGGTGGGTTCCGGCAGGCATGACCTCATCACTGCGATGTTGGCCCCTTCCTCCTCTGCCTCCACGATCGCGGCCTCGGCCTCCACTGTTGGGATTCGTAGCATAGAAAACAAAAAAATTCCTACCGCAAGAACGAATAACAAGCCAAGATCCAATCAAGAAGATGGTAGCAACGAGAAGATCATGAGACTAACCCTCGAAGATTCCAAAGCCTACGAGATTAGATCTCGTTGTTGATGTAGTCGATCACTTGCCGCTTGCAAAAGCGCGTAGAAGATCTTGATGGTGCCACAGTTGGGCAGCACCTCCGTACTCGGTCACACATTCGGTGTTGATGAAGACGTCCTCCTCCCCGTTCCAGCGGGCAGCGGAAGTAGTAGATCCTCCTCGGAATCCCGGCAGCACGACGGCGTGGTGGCGGTGGTGGTGGAGATCTCCGGCAGGGCTTCGCCTAAGTGCTGCGGGAGATGTATGAGGAGGGAGGGCGGCTAGGGTTTGGGGAGAGGGGGTAGCTGGGGCGCCGGCCTCTGGTGGCTTGGGTGGTGCGGCCAAGGTTGTGTCCTGCCCCCTCCCTCTCTCCCTCAATATATAGGTGGAACCCCAAAGGTTGGCCTTAGAATTCGAATAAGAGTCCAACTCCCAAACCTTCCATAGGGCCAAACCTAGGGGGAGTGGGACTCCCCTCTTTCCTTTGGTGGGGTGGCCGGCCCCCTTAGGTGGAGTCCACCTGGGACTCCTCCTCCCTTTGGCTGGCCGGCCAAGGTTGGTGGAGTCCCTCTGGGACTCCACCTTCCATGGTGATTTCTTCCGGACACTTCTAGAACCTTCTAGAACCTTCCAGAAAAACACCGGATCATTTTTAAAACTAGAAAATGACTTCCTATATATGAATATTATTCTCCGGACCTCCTCGTGATGTCCTGGATCCCATCCGAAACTCCGAACAAACATTCGAACTCCATTCCATATTCCATATCTACTTAAAACGACATCAAACCTTAAGTGTGTCGCCCTACGGTTCGTGAACTATGCAGACATGGTCGAGACTCCTCTCCGACCAATAACCAATAGCGGGATCTGGAGATCCATAATGGCTCCCACACATTCAACGATAACTTAGTGATCGATTGAACCATTTACATACGATACCGATTCCGTTTGTCACGCGATACTTTACTTGTCCGAGGTTCGATCATCGGTATCTCCATACCTTGTTCAACCTCGTTACCGATAAGTACTCTTTACTCGTACCGTGGTATGTCATCTCTTGTGATCTTAATCACATGCTTGCAAGCTAATCAGATGACATTCCACCGAGAGGGCCCAGAGTATATCTATCCATCATCGGGATGGACAAATCCCACTCTTGATCCATATGCCTCAACTCACACTTTCCGAATACTTAATCCCATCTTTATAACCACCCACTTACGCAGTGGCGTTTGATGTAATCAAAGCATCCTTCCGGTGTAAGTGATTTACATGATCTCATGGTCGAAGGACTTAGGTAACTATGAATCGAAAGCTTATAGCAAGTTTGAACTTAATGACGTGATCTTATGCTACGCTTATATGGGTGTGTGTCCATTACATCATTCATCTAATGACATAACCTTGTTATTAATAACATCCAATGTTCATGATCACGAAACCATGATCATCTATTAATCAACAAGCTAGTTATACAAGAGGCTTACTAGGGACTCCTTGTTGTTTACATAACACACATGTATCAATGTTTCGGTTAATACAATTATAGCATGGTATGCAAACATTTATCATAAACACAAAGATATATTATAATAATCACTTTATTATTGCCTCTTGGGCATATCTCCAACATCCACCTTGGCCTCACTGCTGGAATGTCATGGCCACCATGTCGGATCCTTCGTGGTGATCATCAGGAGGATTTTTCCGCTTGTTGACATTGCCTTTTTCTGATTGGGAACCGCAACGGCTTGAAGGGCTGCTCCGGCATCATCGTCGGCCGCTACGTAGGAGCTAGCGGTTGCGAGCATATGGTTGATGGTGAGGGTTCCGGCATCCCTCTCGCGTGTTATGGTATGGCGGAGAAGTCCACCTCTATTGAGGGCACCGATGAAAGCTAACATGGATGTTTCATCGCCTACGCCTTCGCAGGAGTTTTTTCATCTCTAACCATCGAGACAAAAAGTCTCTGGAAGTTTCTCCCTTCTTATGTCTACACTGTTGTAGGTCGCAGGCGGAGTAAGGCCGTTTGTAGGTTCCTTCAAAGTAGTGGTTGAAGGTTTCTCCGAGGTCGAACCAGTTGTGGATGGATCTTTCTGGTAGGTCAGCTAGCCATTGGCGGACTGGTCCTATAAGGTACAGCTGAAGCATGTGGCAGGCGAGGTTTTCAGTTGCTCCAGCGAAGGTTACTGCGCCGTAGAAATCCTCAAGCCATGTGTTGGGTTTTTCCCTGCCGTCGTACACTTTCAGGCTACCGGGGAGCCGGAAACTAAAACCTTTCAGGATTGTTTCCTCGTGGATCCAGGTTCCAAAGCAACGAGGTCCGACGTACTCCGGCCTATAACTGTTGAGTCGCTCTCGAGCATCATATTGATCGTTTTCCTGAGGAGGTGGCGTGATGTTGCGTCGTGATCCTTTGCTTCCGCCGCCGCCACCGCCTCCATCACTTGGCGGAGTAGGAGATCGACGTGGAGGTCACTTGCTATCATCCCCATGGTTGCTTCTGTGACTGCGAGGAGCCATAGATCAGTGAGAACTCCTGTCTCCGCCTCCACCGACGCCTCTGTCATCAGGAGGGCATGGGGAACGATGCGGAGGTTTCTTTGAGTTCCTGAGAGGAGAATCTCTGTCCTACCATTTTCTTGCACTCCGCCGGTTGTCCCTGTTTTCTCCGCCTTCTTTGGTGTGTTTGTCATCATTGCGATGGCTTCTTCCGACGTCTTCTCTACGATTCTCATCTCTGCTCCTCCGTGCTTCCATGTTTCCACGGATATTGATTCCGCCCGGACCATGAGGCTGGGTGTTTCCTGCTAGACCATGGTTTCTTGGGGGAGGCATGTTTGTATGATGCCAGATTGGAGATGGGTGATGGTACTTGTCAGCGCCTTTGTACATCGGTTCCTTTCCTTTGTCCGCCGTGGTGGAGGATACTGGGATGGGATCCGGATGATTTCTGGCTTCCCTTCTCCGGCGCTCTGTGGATCCGGTACAAGACTGATAGTCTCTAGCTGTTGACTGGCAGAGGTTGGGGTCGGAAGCAAGCTTCTGAGAAGTGTTTGCCCTTTCCTGCTGGTTGACAGCCTTGGTGAGGAGATATTTCACCTTCTCAATTGCGTTTGGATCATCACGGGCGTCCAGGAGATGTTTTGCCAAGATTAGATTGTCCCTCGGAGTCGTCATCACTTCATGCCCATTATGGTCTACGTATGCCTACGGCAAGTGTGTACTTTTGGGCTTGGTGGTGGTGGCGAAATCAAGGTTACGGGGGGTGACATTGTCACTACGCCTCTTTTTCTTCTTTTCTTGCAGCTCTGCGTACTCTGCTATGAGCATCTTCTGAAGCTCGGTAGTTTGATGGTACACGTCGAACGCTCTTTTTTGCATGAGTTCGAGCTCGTTGGTTCCTTGCTCTATCTTCTTTGCTACTAGTAGCAATTCTTCGCGCATGCTGTCGAGCTGTGCTACATCCTTCACGCGTCTGAGGGTGATTGGTGTAACAAGTAGCTCTCTAAATGTATCTGGATCACCGCGGAGACCTGCTAGAGTCCTTGTCGTTCCGGGGGGAAACGTGTCATGCTGAGTAGGTGGTGGATTATTCCGGTTAGGTGGTGCGGGGCTGTTTGGATCCGAAGATGAACTGCTCCCACCCTCTACTAGCGGTTGGATCCGACCAGTTCTGTCCCTAGATGCAGGTGCTTCAGCTGGTTCCCTCTCCGGGTTGGCCTGGGCTGCTGTATTTTCTCACGATGATTTTGATATATTATACGTTTTTTTCCGACGTCGTATGCAAAAGTTAATGCGGTTTTACCATTTTTCAAACCTTTTTTGCAAAAAAATGAAAATACGAATTTCTTAATTTTCCCTAATAGTAGGTAGCGTAACATATAGGAATCTCGAAACACGAACCGGTGCTAAAGATCTACCCTTTAGGACCGGTTCGTAACACAAACCGATGCTAAAGGTTTCGCGGCTGACGTCAACCCTTTAGCACCGGTTCGTGGCACGAACCGGTGCTAAAGGTCCGGCACGAACCGGTGCTAATGCCACGGCTAGTCCCCTGGACGTCCAGACCGCACGAACCGGTGCTAATGACCCCTTTAGCACCGGTTCGTGCCAAATCCGGTGCTAATGCTCTTTGGAGCAAAAAACCAAAGCCCTCTTTTGTACTAGTGATATAATATGCTTTATTCCAATTTTCGTTGCGATCCGCAGTCCATGTAGCAATGCTTCGTATTCCTCCATGTTATTGGTGGCTTGAAAATGTATTTGGAGGATGTATTGTAACTCCTCTCCTGTCGGAGACTTTAGGGTTACCCCAGCCCCCGAGCCTTGATGTTGTTTGGATACGTCGAAGTGCATGACCCAGGCTTCTAGTTCCGGCACTAGTGTGTTGGAGGGCACTTCCGTCCAATCCGCGATGAAATCTGCAAGGACTTGGGACTTAATGGCCTCCCGTGGCTTATAGTTTATTTCGAATGCGGCAAGCTCGATGCCCCATTTTGCTACTCTTTCGGTGGCATCGGAGTTGTTGATGATTGTGTTCAGCGGAGCCTTGCTCACGAATGTCATGGGCAATTCCTGGAAGTAATGCCTTAATTTTTGGCTGGCCAGGAAAACTCCGTAAGCTAACTTCTGGAAGTGGGGGTAGCATTGTTTGGATTCTGTCAGGACTTCGCTGACGTAGTACACTGGTCTCTGGACTCCATACTCATGTCCTTCTTCCTATCGCTCCACCACGATAACGATGCTGATGACCCTGTTTGATGCCGCCAGGTAAAGGAACATAGGTTCCGATGGCGTTGGAGCCGCCAAGACGGGGGCGGAGGTAAGGATCCTCTTTAACTCCTGAAGGGCCTTGTCTGCTGCTTCGTCCCAGACGAAATTGTCTGTTTTGTTGAGTAACTTATACAGTGGAAGTGCCTTCTCGCCAAGGTGGCTAACAAACCGGCTTACCGCTGCTACGCAACCAGTTAACCATTGTATGTCCTTTAAGCAAGTTGTCCTTGATATATTAAGAATAGCCTTGATCTTCTCCGGGTTTACCTCAATACCACGATGGGAAACGATGAAGCCAAGGAGTTTTTCGGCCAGCACGCCAAAGACGCACTTGGTCGGATTTAACATCATCTTGTACTTCCAGAGATTATCAAAGGTCTCTTGAAGGTCACTGATGAGATCATTGACTTTCTGGGACATGACCGCGATGTCATCGATGTAAGCATGTACGTTCCGACCAATCTGGTCGTGAAGACACCGCTTCATCGTCCGCTGGTATGTGGCAGCAACATTTTTCAGGCCAAAGGGCATAGTAATGTAGCAATATGTACAGTAAGTGGTGATGAACGAGGTCGCTAACTGATCCGACTCTCGCATCCGAATCTGATGATACCCGGAATATGCATCGAGAAAACAAAGGAGTTCCGACCCAGCCATCGAGTCATTGACTTGGTCAATGTGAGGCAAAGGAAACAGATCGTTTGGGCATTTTTTGTTCAAGCCGGTATAATCAATGCACATTCTTAGTATTTCAGTGTTCATTTTGGGTACAAGGACTGGAGTCGCGACCCAGTTAGTGTGGATCACTTCTCTAACAAATCCCGCTTCTAAAAGCTTAGCTAACTCTTTCCCTATGGCGCGGCGTTTCTTGTCTCCAAAGCATCTCAAAGCTTGCTTCACCGGTTTTTCTCCGGGGTTGATGCTGAGGGAATGCTCGGCGAGTTCCCTAGGTACTCCGGACATGTCAGAAGGCTTCCATGCGAAGATATCTTTGTTCTTCCGGAGGAACTCGAGGAGCGCGCTTTCCTATTTGGCATCCATGGCTGCACCAATGGAGGTAGTCTTGGACGGATCCGCGTCTTCAAGTGCTATCTTCTTGGTTTCTTCTGCAGCCTTGAACGAATGATTCTGGTCGGATATTTTCTTCTTGAGGGCGGGCATCTCAGCCAGATCCACCTCGCTCCTCATCTCCTTTAATTCCTCAGCGTTGAGGACGGATTCTGCAAAGGCTGCTTCTCCTTCCTCACACTCCTGAGCTTTCCTGTAGTTGCCATTGATGGTGATAGTTCCGTTTGCCCCCGGCATCTTTAGCTTGTTGTAGATATAACACGGTCTTGCGTGGAACTTCTGATATGTGGGCCTGCCGAAGATCATGTGATAGGAGCTCTTGAAGGGCACAACTTCAAATGTGATCCTTTCTTCGTGGAAATTATTAAAATCACCGAAGGCCACAGGAAGTGTGATGCTGCCCAGTGAGTTCGCCTTTTTACCCGGAACCACGCCGTGAAACTCGACATTGCTATGCTACAGCTGTGTTTCCGACAGATTCATCTTCTTGAGGTTTCCAGGTACATGATGTTCAAACTGGTTCCGCCATCCATGAGGCATTTGGAAAAGTCGTATCCATCGATCCTGGGGTTGACTACCAGTGCATAGTGTTCGCGGGGTATCAGCTCCGGATGATCATCGCAGCTCCAAGTTACAGGATTTTCCGACCACTTGACGTACTGAGGAGTTTTTGGCAGTGTGGCGTTTAGCGTCCGGAGAGAGGATTTGTTCGCTTTAGCCGTAGGCCTTCCAAGGAATGTGCGGTAAGCTCCTGCGCTTTTCTTGTCTTAAGGATTTTTGGACTTTGCTGCAGAATCCCCTTTGGGCTCCGGCGGAGCTTCATCCTCATCCATGTCAATTGATTCCTTGGGTTCCGGATCCTTTGCCTTGCCTCCTTTTCCGAGTGGCCTATTTTTCCTGGCGCACTTGTATCCGGCTTCTGGATCCGCCTTGAGGTCATTGACGAATTTGCAGTTGCGGTTGGTGTGGGTGGATTTTTCGTTGGCGTCAAGATGAGCCAAACAGGGCATCTCTCTGTACTCCTCATAGGTTTGTGGAGGGTGGGTTCCGGCAGGCGTGACCTCATCACTGCGATGTTGGCCCCTTCCTCCTCCGCCTCCACGACCGCGGCCTCGGCCTCCACCTTGGCCTCGCTGCTGGAACGTCATGGCCACCATGTCGGATCCTTCGTGGTGATCATCAGGAGGATTTTTCAGCTTGTTGACATTGCCTTTTTTCTGATTGGGCACCGCAACGGCTTGAAGGGCTGCTCCGGCATCATCGTTGGCCGCTGCGTAGGAGCTAGCGGTTGCGAGCATACGGTTGAGGGTGAGGGTTCTGGCATCCCTCTCGCGTGTTATGGTATGGCGGAGAAGTCCACCTCTATTGAGGGCACCGATGAAAGCTAACATGGATGTTTCATCACCTACGCCTTCGCAGGAGTTTTTTCATCTCTAACCATCGAGACAAAAAGTCTCTGGAAGTTTCTCCCTTCTTCTGTCTACACTGTTGTAGGTTGTAGGCGGAGTAAGGCCGTTTGTAGGTTCCTTCAAAGTAGTGGTTGACGGTTTCTCTGAGGTCGAACCAGTTGTGGATGGATCTTTCCGGTAGGTCAGCTAGCCATTGGCGGGCTGGTCCTATAAGGTACAGCTGAAGCATGCAGCAGGCGAGGTTTTCAGTTGCTCCGGCGAAGGTTACTGCGCCGTAGAAATCCTCAAGCCATGTGTTGGGTTTTTCCCTGCCGTCGTACACTTTCAGGCTACCGGGGAGCCGGAAACAAAAAACCTTTCAGGATTGTTTCCTCGCGGATCCAGGTTCCAAAGCAACGAGGTCCGACATACTTCGGCCTATAAGTGTTGAGTCGCTCTCGAGCATCATATTGATCATTTTCCCGAGGAGGTGGCGTGCTGTTGCGTCGTGATCCTTTGCTTCCGCCGCCACCACCGCCTCCATCACTTGGCGGAGTAGGAGATCGACGTGGAGGTCGCTTGCTATCGTCCCCATGGTTGCTTCTGTTACTGCGAAGAGCCATAGATCAGTGAGAACTCATGTATCCACCTCCACCGACGCCTCTGTCATCAGGAGGGCATGGGGAACGATGCGGAGGTTTCTTTGAGTTCCTGAGAGGAGAATCTCTGTCCTACCGTTTTCTTGCACTCCGCCGGTTGTCCCTGTTTTCTCCGCCTTCTTTGGTGTGTTTGTCATCGTTGCGATGGCTTCTTTCGGCGTCTTCTCTATGATTCTCATCTCTGCTCCTCCGTGCTTCCATGTTTCCGCGGATATTGATTCCGCCCGGACCATGAGGCTGGGTGTTTCCTGCTATACCATGGTTTCTTGGGGGAGGCATGTTTGTATGATGCCGGATTGGAGATGGGTGATGGTACTTGTCAGCGCCTTTGTACATCGGTTCCTTTCCTTTGTCCGCCGTGGTGGAGGATACTGGGATGGGATCCGGATGATTTCTGGCTTCCCTTCTCCGGCGCTCTGTGGATCCGGTATGAGACTGATAGTCTATGGCTGTTGACAGGCAGAGGTTGGGGTCGGAAGCAAGCTTCTGAGAAGTGTTTGCCCTTTCCTTCTGGTTGATAGCCTTGGTGAGGAGATATTTCGCCTTGTCAATTGCGTTTGGATCATCACGGGCGTCCAGGAGATGTTTTGCCAAGATTAGATTGTCCCTCGGAGTCATCATCACTTCATGCCCATTATGGTCTACGTATGCCTACTGCAAGTGTGTACTTTTGGGCTTGGTGGTGGTGGCGAAATCAAGGTTACGGGGGGTGACATTGTCACTACGCCTCTTTTTCTTCTTTTCTTGCAGCTCTACGTACTCTGCTATGAGTATCTTCTGAAGCACGGTAGTTTGATGGTACATGTCGAACGCTCTTTTTTGCATGAGTTCGAGCTTGTTGGTTCCTTGCTCTATCTTCTTTGCTACTTGTAGCAATTCTTCGTGCATGCTGTCGAGCTGTGCTACATCCTTCACGCGTCTGAGGGTGATTGGTGTAACAAGTAGCTCTCTAAATGTATCTGGATCACCGCGGAGACCTGCTGGAGTCCTTGTCATTCTGGGGGGAAACGTATCATGCTGAGTAGGTGGTGGATTATTTCGGTTAGGTGGTGCGGGGCTGTTTGGATCCGAAGATGAACTGCTCCCACCCTCTACTAGCGGTTGGATCCGACCAGTTCTGTCCCTGGATGCAGGTGCTTCAGCTGGTTCCCTCTTTGGGTTGGCCTGGGCTGCTGTATTTTCTCACGATGATTTTGATATATTATACGTTTTTTTCCGACGTCGTATGCAAAAGTTAATGCGGTTTTACCATTTTTCAAACCTTTTTTGCAAAAAAGGTGAAAATTCGAATTTGTTAATTTTCCCTAATAGTAGGTAGCGTAACATACAGGAATCTCAAAAGATTTTATTTTTTGAATTTTCTATCATTTTCTTTTCTATTTTATAGAGTTAAAAAAGGCGATCCACGGGGGGGGGGGGGGGTGGAGGTGCGTGGGGAGCAGAAAAACCTTTAGCACCGGTTCGTATAAAGGTCTACCCTTTAGCACCGGTTCGCTGACGTCAACCCTTTAGCACCGGTTCGTGGCACGAACCGGTGCTAAAGGTCCGACATGAACCGGTGCTAATGCCGCGGCTGGTCCCCTGGACATCCAGACCGCACGAACCGGTGCTAATGCTCTTTGGAGCAAAAAACCAAAGCCCTCTTTTGTACTAGTGATATAATATGCTTTATTCCAATTTTCGTTGCGATCCGCAGTCCATGTAGCAATGCTTCGTATTCTGCCATGTTATTGGTGGCTTGAAAATGTATTTGGTGGATGTATTGTAACTCCTCTCCTGTCGGAGACTTTAGGGTTACCCCAGCCCCCGAGCCTTGATGTTGTTTGGATACATCAAAGTGCATGACCCAGGCTTCTAGTTCCGGCACTGGTGTGTCGGAGGGCACTTCCGTCCAATCCGCGATGAAATCTGCATGGACTTGGGACTTAATGGCCTCCCGTGGCTTATAGTTTATTTCAAATGCGGCAAGCTCGATGCCACATTTTGCTACTCTTTTGGTGGCACCGAAGTTGTTGATGATTGTGTTCAGCAGAGCCTTGCTCACGAATGTCATGGGCAGTTCCTGGAAGTAATGCCTTAATTTCCGGCTGGCCAGGAAAACTCCGTAAGCTAACTTCTGGAAGTGGGGGTAGCGTTGTTTGGATTCTGTCAGGACTTCGCTGACGTAGTACACTGGTCTCTGGACTCCATACTCATGTCCTTCTTCCTATCGCTCCACCACGATAACGATGCTGATGACCCTGTTTGATGCCGCCAGGTAAAGGAACATAGGTTCCGATGGCGTTGGAGCCACCAAGATGGGGGCGGAGGAAAGGATCCTCTTTAACTCCTGAAGGGCCTTGTCTGCTGCTTCGTCCCAGACGAAATTGTCTGTTTTCTTGAGTAACTTATACAGTGGAAGTGCCTTCTCGCCAAGGCAGCTAACAAACCGGCTTACCGCTGCTACACAACCAGTTAACCGTTGTATGTCCTTTAAGCATGTTGTCCTTGATATATTAAGAATAGCCTTGATCTTCTCTGGGTTTACCTCAATACCACGATGGGAAACGATGAAGCCAAGGAGTTTTCCGGCCGGCACACCAAAGATGCACTTGGTCGGATTTAACATCATCTTGTACTTCCAGAGATTATCAAAGGTCTCTTGAAGGTCGCTGATGAGATCATTGACTTTCTGGGACATGACCGCGATGTCATCGACGTAAGCATGTACGTTCCGACCAATCTGGTCGTGAAGACACCGCTGCATCGTCCGCTGGTATGTGGCAGCAGCATTTTTCAGGCCAAAGGGCATAGTAATGTAGCAATATGTACCGTAAGGGGTGATGAACGAGGTCGCTAACTAATCCGACTCTCGCATCAGAATCTGATGATACCCGGAATATGCATCAAGAAAACAAAGGAGTTCCGACCCAGCCATCGAGTCATTGACTTGGTCAATGTGAGGCAAAGGAAACGGATCGTTTGGGCAGTTTTTGTTCAAGCCGGTATAATCAATGCACATTCTTAGTATTTCAGTGTTCTTTTTGGGTACAAGGACTGGAGTCACGACCCAGTTAGTGTGGATCACTTCTCTAACAAATCCTGCTTCTAAAAGCTTAGCCAAGTCTTTCCCTATGGCGCGGCGTTTCTTGTCTCCAAAGCATCTCAAAGCTTGCTTCACCGGTTTTTCTCCGGGGTTGATGTTGAGTGAATGCTCGGCGAGTTCCCTAGGTACTCCAGACATGTCAGAAGGCTTCCATGCGAAGATATCCTTGTTCTTCCGGAGGAACTCGAGGAGCGCGCTTTCCTATTTGGCATCCATGGCTGCACCAATGGAGGTAGTCTTGGACGGATCCGCGTCTTCAAGTGCTATCTTCTTGGTTTCTTCTGCAGCCTTGAATGAATGATTCTGGTCGGAGATTTGCTTCTTGAAGGAGGGCATCTCAGCCGGATCCACCTCGCTCCTCATCTCCTTTAATTCCTCAGCGTTGAGGACGGATTCTACAAAGGCTGCTTCTCCTTCCTCACACTCCTGAGCTTTCCTGTAGTTGCCATTGATGGTGATAGTTCCGTTTGTCCCCGGCATCTTTAGCTTGTTGTAGATATAACACGGTCTTGCGTGGAACTTGTGATATGTGGTCCTGCCGAAGATCATGTGATAGGAGCTCTTGAAGGGCACAACTTCAAATGTGATCCTTTCTTCGTGGAAATTATTAACATCACCGAAGGCCACACGAAGTGTGATGCTGCCCAGTGAGTTCACCTTTTTACCCGGAAACACGCCATGAAACTCGAAACTGCTATGCTACAGCTGTGTTTCCGACAAATTCATCTTCTTGAGGTTTCCAGGTACATGATGTTCAAACTGGTTCCGCCATCCATGAGGCATTTGGAAAAGTTGTATCCATCGATCCTGGGGTTGACTACCAGTGCATAGTGTTCGCGGGGTATCAGCTCCGGATGATCATTGCGGCTCCAAGTTACAGGCTTTTCTGACCACTTGACATACTGAGGAGTTTTTGGCATTGTGGCGTTTAGCGTCCGGAGAGCGGATTTCTTCGCTTTTGCCGTAGGCCTTCCAAGGAATGTGTGGTAAGCTCCTGCGCTTTTCTTGTCATAAGGATTTTTGGACTTTGCTGCATAATCCCCTTTGGGCTCCGGCGGAGCTTCATCCTCATCCATGTCAATTGATTCTTTGGGTTCCGGATCCTTTGCCTTGCCTCCTTTTCCGAGTGGCCTGTTTTTCCTGGCGCACTTGTATCCGGCTTCTGGATCCGCCTTGAGGTCATTGACGAATTTGCAATTGCGGTTGGTATGGGTGGATTTTCCGTTGGCGTCAAGATGAGCCAAACAGGGCATCTCTCTGTACTCCTCACAGGTTTGTGGAGGGTGGGTTCCGGCAGGCGTGACCTCATCACTGCGATGTTGGCCCCTTCCTCCTCCGCCTCCACGACCGCGGCCTCGGCCTCCACCTTGGCCTCGCTGCTGGAACATCATGGCCACCATGTCGGATCCTTCGAGGTGATCATCAGGAGGATTTTTCGCTTGTTGACATTGCCTTTTTCTGATTGGGCACCGCAACGGCTTGAAGGGCTGCTCCGACATCATCGTCGGCTGCTGCGTAGGAGCTAGCGGTTGCGAGCATACGGTTGAGGGTGAGGGTTCCGGCATCCTTCTCGCGTGTTATGGTATGGCGGAGAAGTCCACCTCTATTGAGGGCACCGATGAAAGCTAACATGGATGTTTCATCGCCTACGCCTTCGCAGGAGTTTTTTCATCTCTAACCATCGAGACAAAAAGTCTTTGGAAGTTTCTCCCTTCTTCTGTCTACACTGTTGTAGGTCACAGGCGGAGTAAGGCCGTTTGTAGGTTCCTTCAAAGTAGTGGTTGAAGGTTTCTCTGAGGTCGAACCAGTTGTGGATGGATCTTTCCGGTAGGTCAGCTAGCCATTGGTGGGTGGTCCTATAAGGTATAGCTGAAGCATGCGGCAGGCGAGGTTTTCAGTTGCTCCAGCGAAGGTTACTGCGCCGTAGAAATCCTCAAGCCATGTGTTGGGTTTTTCCCTGCCGTCGTACACTTTCAGCCTACCGGGGAGCCGGAAACTAAAACCTTTCAGGATTGTTTCCTCGCGGATCGAGGTTCCAAAGCAACGAGGTCCGACGTACTCCGGCCTATAGTGTTGAGTCGCTCTCGAGCATCATATTGATCATTTTCCTGAGGAGGTGGCGTGCTGTTGCGTCGTGATCCTTTGCTTCCGCCTCCGCCACCGCCTCCATCACTTGGCGGAGTAGGAGATCGACGTGGAGGTCACTTGCTATCATCCCCATGGTTGCTTCTGTGACTGCGAGGAGCCATAGATCAGTGAGAACTCCTGTCTCCGCCTCCACCGACACCTCTGTCATCAGGAGGGCATGGGGAACGATGTGGAGGTTTCTTTGATTTCCTGAGAGGAGAATCTCTGTCCTACCATTTTCTTGCACTCCGCCGGTTGTCCCTGTTTTCTCCGCCTTCTTTGGTGTGTTTGTCATCGTTGCGATGGCTTCTTCCAGTGTCTTCTGTACGATTCTCATCTCTGCTCCTCCGTGCTTCCATGTTTCCGCGAATATTGATTCCGCCCGGACCATGAGGCTGGGTGTTTCCTGCTAGACCATGGTCTCTTGGGGGAGGCATGTTTGTATGATGCCGGATTGGAGATGGGTGATGGTACTTGTCAGCGCCTTTGTACATCGGTTCCTTTCCTTTGTCCGCCGTGGTGGAGGATACTGGGATGGGATCCGGATGATTTCTGGCTTCCCTTCTCTGGCGCTATGTGGATCCGGTACGACACTGATAGTCTCTAGCTGTTGACTGGCAGAGGTTGGGGTTGGAAGGAAGCTTCTGAGAAGTGTTTGCCCTTTCCTGCTGGTTGACAGCCTTGGTGAGGAGATATTTCGCCTTGTCAATTGCGTTTGGATCATCACGGGCGTCCAGGGGATGTTTTGCCAAGATTAGATTGTCCCTCGGAGCCGTCATCACTTCATGCCCATTATGGTCTACGTATGCCTACGGCAAGTGTGTACTTTTGGGCTTGGTGGTGGTGGCGAAATCAAGGTTACGGGGGATGACATTGTTACTACGCCTCTTTTTCTTCTTTTCTTGCAGCTCTGCGTACTCTGCTATGAGCATCTTCTGAAGCGCGGTAGTTTGATGGTACACGTCGAACGCTCTTCTTTGCATGAGTTCGAGCTCGTTAGTTCCTTGCTCTATCTTCTTTGCTACTTGTAGCAATTCTTCGCGCATGCTATCGAGCTGTGCTACATCCTTCACGCGTCTGAGGGTGATTGGTGTAACAAGTAGCTCTCTAAATGTATCTGGATCACCGCGGAAACCTGCTGGAGTCCTTGTCGTTCCGGGGGGAAACGTGTCATGCTGAGTAGGTGGTGGATTATTCCGGTTAGGTGGTGCGGGGCTGTTTGGATCCGAAGATGAACTTCTCCCACCCTCTACTAGCGGTTGGATCCGACCAGTTCTGTCCCTGGATGCAGGTGCTTCAGCTGGTTCCCTCTCCGGGTTGGCCTGGGCTGCTGTATTTTTTCTGTTCACCAGCTCCGTCAAAGTCGCAAAGACTTGTTGGGCAGTTGAGCGTTGATCAACAGCTGCCAGTTCTTCATCATATTCCTTCATGCTGCCTCATACTCCTGTGAATTTAGAGGCGATATATCGTCCAATTCGGAGCTGAGAGAATCCAGTATGGATTTATCATTATATCTGCCACCTTCTACAGGCTCGTCAGATCCTGCGTTCCCTTCAGGAGTGGCTCCGACGTTAGATCCAACGTAGTTGATGGCGTGACACCTCAGCTTTTCTAGCATAGGGATAGCCCTAGCTGATCTGCATCGGTCTTCCACCGTGTTCACCTTAGGGCTGGTTTGGGTGGGCATTGATTTTACCAGATTCGAGGCGGATTCAGCCATAGGCGGATCCTACCCAGATCGGTTTTCCGCTAACGTGTCCAGCTCGATGGCGGTCCGTGCGGGATTGGGTCTGGCAAACCTAGCGGAATCGCTAGTTTCACCGATGAAGATGTAGATTCCGCCAAAAGGGATAAAGGAACAGTGGACGACGTTCTCCTTGGCCGGAACGCAGCAGTCGTCATCGGGGACGATGGGGATGTTGCCGGTGAAGAGGACGCGCCCGATGGCGACGTTGTCGCCGCTGCCTGCAAAGGCGGATCCCGCCCGGATCCGGCCTCACGATGCCGCTGGCCCCATGGTGGGCGCCAACTATCGTTGCTTATTCGACGAGTCTCCGGTGAGGAGATCCTCACGGAGGGGAAAGAGAGAGGGGGCCATTGGGCAAAGAGTCACCGGGACGGGTTGACACGAGTTACCCAACTTCAGACCCCGCAACGGCGGCAAGATCCTACGTGCTGCTATAATTTTCACTATAAGGCAACAGGTGCACGATTACAATGAGTTGTTGTGTTCTGCCCTAAGGGCTCCCAGGATCCGGCTTATAAAGGCTCTGGACCTAGGGTTACAGGGAGTAGAGTTCCAACCGTATAAGACTAAGTCTAACTATGGTATGTCTTGTCTTGCACATCAAGGATCCGGCTTCCTTCCATATCTGGTACGGATCCGGCTCCTCCAGATCCGGCTGGACTCCTCCTTCATGGATTCTATGGCTACTGGGCTGCCCGATGGGCCATAGGCCTCATCACCATCTTTGGGCCACCCGGGCTAGCTGGAAATAGGACCCCATTGTGGTACACCTAGTTGGCATATCCCCAACAATGAGCAGCCCCAAGAGATCAACGTCATGGACTTCATCCTCGAGGATCTCTACTATGCCATGATGGAGAGGAAGGTGCCTCCCTATGCTCCTTACGTCATGAAGCTCATTGTTCACTCTGTCAAGGATCAAGGAGACTTGCTTGAGTTTGCGGATATCCACACCTATGGCACCCTACGCATCAAGCAAGAGCAAGTGTCTCCTCCGGAGAGGGCAGGGTTTGCGGCGCAGCAAGGTGAAGACCCTGTTTGGACCTTCACTCTTTCTAGGGACATGCTGAACAAACAAGTCAAGAAGGTTAGTTGGTTCCAGAAGATCTCCTTGTGCATGAATGTGCAAATCCACAAGGAGAACTATGCTCAATATCGCCAAACCCGGAAAGTGCAAAAGCAAAACCAGGAGATCATCAAGAATCAGCTTGAGTATGTCAATGATGCCTGTCGCCGTGCCGGTGAACCTAGTGTGCCTCTTCCTCAAGCAAGCCAATCCTCCTCTACCATACCATATGCCGAGTACAACACTCACAAGGTGCAGTGAACGGACTTCTCCGCCGTCAACTCCAAGTACAAGGGCAAGGAAGCTGTGGAAGAGAGCGGGGAAGAAGAAGAAGAGGAGACAAGTCGTGACAACGACGACTCCGAGTGATCACCTTGGGCCGCGTAGCATGCTCTTCTCCCTTTTTGGTGTCTCGATCCCAAAGGGGGAGAAGTTGTTCAATTAGGGTGCTTTGCCGAATTTGCATGGGTGGGGCATCAAGTGCTTGTCTTTGCCTGATAAGTTCTTGTTGAGTTGATGCCCCGGGTGTTGGAGATATGCCCGAGAGGCAATAATAAAATAGTTATTATCATATCTTTGTGCTTATGATAAATGTTTATGTCTCATGCTATAATTGTATTAAGTGGAAACCTTAGTACATGTGTGTTATGTAAACAAACCTAAGTCCCTAGTAAGCCTCTCATATAAACTAGCTTGTTGATTAATAGATGATCAAGGTTTCCTGAACATGAACATTGGATGTTGTTAATAACAAGATCATATTATTAGGAGAATGATATGATGGACTCACACCCATAATAAGCGTAGCAATAAGATCAAAGTCATTAAGTTCAATTTGCTGTAGCTATCGAATGCATTGTAACCTAAATCCTTCGACCATGAGATCATGTTAATCACTAACACTGGAGGACTACTTTGATGACATCAAACACTACTTCGTAATTGGGTGCGTATAAAGGTGGCATTAGGTACTCTGAAAGTGGGAGTTGAGGCACATGGATCAGGAGTGGGATTTGTCCATCCAAATGACGGATAGATATTCTCTGGGCCCTCTCGGTGAAATGATATCTAATTAGCTTGCAAGCATGTGACGGGGTCACAAGAGATATCATATCACAGTACAAGTAAAGAGCACTTATCATGAACGGGATTGAACTAGGTATAGTGATACCGATGATCGAATCTCGGATAAGTGAAATATCACGCGACAAAGGGAATCGGTAACAAATGCATATGGTTCTCTCGATCACGAAGTCATCGTTGAATATTTAGGAGCCAATATGGATCTCCAGATCCCGCTATTGGTTATTGGTCGGAGAGATGTCTCGGTCATGACTGCATCATTCGCGAACCGTAGGGTGACATGATACGTCTCCGACGTATCGATAATTTCTTATGTTCCATGCCACATTATTGATGTTATCTACATGTTTTATGCACACTTTATGTCATATTCGTGCATTTTCTGGAACTAACCTATTAACAAGATGCCGAAGTGCCAGTTGCTGTTTTCTGCTATTTTTGGTTTCAGAAATCCTAGTAAGGAAATATTCTCGGAATTGGATGAAATCAAAGCCCAGGGGCCTATTTTTCCACGAAGCTTCCAGAAGTCCGAAGACGAGACAAAGAGGGGCCACGGGGTGGCCAAACCCTAGGGCGGCGCGGCCCCACCCCTGGCCGCGCCGGCCTATGGTCTGGGCCCCCTGTGCCGCCTCTTGACTTGCCCTTCCGCCTACTTAAAGCCTCCGTGACGAAACCCCCAGTACCGAGAGCCACGATACGGAAAACCTTCCAGAGACGCCGCCAACGCCGATCCCATCTCGGGGGATCCAGGAGATCGCCTCCGGCACCCTGCCGGAGAGGGGAATCATCTCCCGGAGGACTCTACGCCGCCATGGTCGCCTCCGGTGTAATGTGTGAGTAGTCTACCCCTGGACTATGGGTCCATAGCAGTAGCTAGATGGTTGTCTTCTCCCCATTGTGCTATCATTGTCGGATCTTGTGAGCTGCCTAACATGATCAAGATCATCTATCTGTAATTCTATATGTTGCGTTTGTTGGGATCCGATGAATAGAGAATACTTGTTATGTTGATTATCAAAGCTATGTCTATGTGTTGTTTATGATCTTGCATGCTCTCCGTTATTAGTAGATGCTCTGGCCAAGTTGATGCTAGTAACTCCAAGAGGGAGTATTTATGCTCGATAGTGGGTTCATGCCTCTGTGAATCTGGAGGAGTGACAAGAACCACTAAGGTTATGGATGTGCTGTTGCCACTAGGGATAAAACATTAGTGCTATGTTCAAGGATGTAGTCACTAGTTACATTACGCGCAATACTTAATGCAATTGTCTGTTGTTAGCAACTTAATACTGGAGGGGGTTCGGATGATAACCTGAAGGTGGACTTTTTAGGCATAGATGCATGCTGGATGGCGGTCTATGTACTTTGTCGTAATGCCCAATTAAATCTCACTATACTCATCATGATATGTATGTGCATGGTCATGTGTTGGGGGGATAACCCCCGGTATGCCAAAGGCATGCCAAACCGGATGGTTTGAGCCATCGAGATACCGGTTTAATGTTCTTGCCGGAAGCCTAGAAGGAATCCGGGAGAGCAAGGCTAAGCCGGTATCCCCAAAGGGGTATGCCGGGACCCGGTATAAAAGATACCGGAAAGGAGAGCCTGTCGGCAGGACTGGTCAAAGATTCTCTTCAGAGCAAGAAGACAAGGATGAGCTACGCCAAGTAACTTTATTCAGAGCCCTGGCGCCAAAGAGAGAGGTGACGGAGAAAGAAGCCGGGGGACGTCAGCTTCTATGATAAAAGAAGGCCCCGGTGTCATCTATGATTAAAGTAGCTTTGTACAGTAGCCAGTTAAAGTAGCTTTGTACAGTAACTCTGTAAAGTAGTTTGTCCAGTCAAAGATGCCATTAGGGTTTCTTGCAGTATAAGCCACCCTCTCCCCTATATAAGGAGAGGGGGCAGCCCATCTTCACGGGCAAGTATGTACGCGTGTATGTAGGAAGGCAGAGCCTGTAACTTGTGTGAATCTATGAACATGGTGATCTAGAGGGAGTTCTTCCTTGTGTCTTTCTTCTTCAACTTCTGGCCTTGGCCAAGTTCTTGAGGAAACCATCCGGAATCTCTTCCCACCTGATCGCAAACCCTCCCCCGAATCCTCTTGCGTCCATTCGGCCCCAATCTAAGCCATCCTATGGCATCTGCTCGTTCACCACGACGACAGTTGGCGCCCACCGTGGGGCCTGAAGTGGCGCTTGATGGAGTTCACATTCGGGCGGGCGTTCTCGAGATCTCCGGCGAACGTACGGTGTCCGCGTTGGTGCAGAGCATCTACGCCATGGACTTCATCAACGACAACGCGGGCTGCTTCGCCAACGGCGGCGTCTTCCCCAAGAACGGCCGCATCATCGAGTTCGGCAGCCATCGCGTCTACTTCGGCACCGTCCCCGTGCGCCAGCGCCTCTCGCCGGTGCTGGTGGCACCGGACCCGCCAAGATGGCTCTGTGCTGGCCGCGCCGCCGGCAGCGTCGAGGTAATGATGACCGGTGTGGCTGGTGCAGGAAAGGAGGTTGCGGCTGAAGGTGCCGGTCGCGCGGTTTCGACCCGTGCGGCTAAGCCACCGCTGGAGCGCGGCGCAGGCGCAGCGGGAGCATCATCCGCGCCACCGGAGACACCGCTCCAGGCGGCGATGAACGTCCTCGCCACCCCCATCGCGCAGAACATCGATCCGGCAGCGGCTCGGCGGAGCTGGAGGCGCAGCGCCGAAGATGCTAGAAAGCGGCAGGGACATCGTCGGGCGCAGCGAGCTGAACCTAACCGTACGTGAGTATAACGCTGCCCATGGCTTTGCTTCTGTTAGCGCGCATGCTGCTAGGATGCCGGAAAACCGGCTAAAAGCTCGCAACCTAGATCAAGATTTGCGCAAAGAGATTCTTACCGGCAAGAGCGCCTGCGCATCTCGTTAGCATCGTGGAAAAGCCTAAGTATAGCAGCCCGGATAAAACTATAAAAGCTGCTAAGGCCGCTGTAGAGCTGTGCGAGTCGCTTTCCGGAGAGGCTTTGGTAAAGCAGCAAGAGCGTGTTAGAGAGCTGCTGGAAACCATTGAGCAGCAAAATCTTTGAGCAGCTGGCTAAGCTGAACAAGGCAGCGGCCTCAAAATCCGCGCGTTCAACAAAGTATGCCGGTAGCAAATCCCATGGGCAGGCTTCGTCCCCCCATCCGGATAGAAGGAGAGAAAAAGAAGTGAATGCGCAGCAGATGACTGTGTACGATCCGGTTCTTGCCGGAAAGCAACAAGCCGGGCAACACGATGCCGGTAGAAAAAGCCAAGGGGCAGAGCGAGGCTATGCCAGAGGCTATGCGGAAACAATCATGCCGGTAGATATGAGACCGGGCAAAACTATCGAGCTGCAAGGGCAGCGTACGAGGAGGAGGAAATAGATCCCCCAAGGTATCGGCGAGGCAAGGGCCGCGGTACCGGAATGTCACGATGAAGCCGATTCCACGAAACCGGCAGCATACCGGAACCCCTTGGGAGAACGCATGGGAGAGAGATACTTACCGGAACGGGATGCGAGGCACCGTCTGGATAGAGTATACTTGTCAGAAATGATCGAGGAGGAAGGTCCTCCAGGTCCAAAGTGTTTTGGCCCAAGGATCATGAAAGAAAAACCACCAGTTCGCAACTTTATGTTGCCCCGTGACACAAAGACGTATGACGGAACCACGAAGCCGGAAGATTGGCTCGCGGATTACGTGACCGCGGTATACGTTGCAGGCGGTGGAGGAACCGTAGCAGGAGGAGGAAACCGGCGTTGGGCCGTGAGGATCATACCATCGTTTTTGGTTGGACCGGCAAGAATTTGGCTAAACAACTTGCCGGCAGGAAGCATAAATGGCTGGCTGGATTTTGAGGAGGCCTTTGTGAGCAATTTCAGCAGCACCTATCGAGGCCAAACAGGCCGCAGCAACTTGCTCGTGCGTGCAGCGCCCGAACGAAACAGACCGGGATTATCTAGCCCGGTGGAACACCACAAGGAACTCCTGTGAGGGGGTGATCGAGGCACAAGCCATTGCTTGGTTTAGCGGTGGATGCGAGAAGAGGTTCACCGTTGTGGCAAAAGTTGCAGCGCAACATGCCGACAACGTTGGCAGAGATGATACGTGTGGCGGATAGCTATGCGTTGGGAGACCCAACGCAACCGGCGGCAAACGGAGCCGGAACAGCCGCGCCACGAACAACACCGGGACAACCGGAATAACAAAAGAAGGGAAGATTTTCCGGATCGAAGGTACGGTCCGCAGCAAGTTGCTGCTGTGCAGGAAAACTTTGAGGCCAGCGACAGCCAGAGGCAAAAAACCGGATCGCAGCCATGGGCGGGTCCTAAGAAACAATGGGTGGAAAAGAAACCACGGGTCGAGGAAGAAGAACTGGCAAGAACCCGCGAAATACACCATGGAAGCTGCCATGGATCAACCTTGCCGGTGGCACACGCCGAATCCGGCACATCCGTCAAACCATCTGACGAAGGATTGTACCTGGACCAAGTACTTGATGCAAAAAGGAACAGTGAAAGATGCGCGGCCACCGCAAGACATGCCGCGGCAGCAACAACAGCTACCGCCACCACCACCACTTACCGGGGCAAACGCCTTACCGGTGCAGCCAAACCGGCAGCAGTACCAGCAAGTTAACCGGGTGGAGCAAAATGATAACCAGCCACCTCCACCGGCACCTTTAGGCCGGAATGTTCTGAAGATCCGCATCTGTGCTGTGTTGTCTTTGTCACTGAGCCAACAGACCGGCAAAGTGTACACCGGCGCTCCATGGAGGTCAATGCTGTGATGCCGGCAGTTCCCAAGTACATGATGTGGTCCAATCAGGAAATTACCTGGTCATCCAAGGATCACCCAAAGATCATGCCGAATCCGGGTGGATATGCTCTTGTTGTGGACCCGATCATGAAAGGGCCGCAAACTCGAGTGAAGTTCAGCAAGGTGCTGATAGACAATGGCAGATAGCATCAACATCATGTACAAGCACACCATGCAAACGCTGGGCATAACGGAAAACATGCTTCAGCCAACGCGCACAACGTTCCATGGGATCGTCCCTGGCTTGTCCTGTGCCCCGATAGGAAAAGTTCGGGTGGACGTGGCATTTGGAGGACGTGACAATTGCCAGGTGGAAAATCTGGAGTTTGAGGTGGTGGATCTGGACAGTCCCTACCATGCATTGCTGGGGAGACCGGCGTTGGCTGCTTTCATGGCCACCACTCATACGGCTTACCTCAAGATGAAGATGCCGGCACCTCGTGGGCCATTGACTGTGGTGGGAAACTATAAGATCTCACTGGAAACTGCATCTGCCGGATCAAACCTAGCAGAATCGCTGGTGATCGCGGAGGAAAAGAAAAGAATGCAGACAGCTGTTGCGCTGGCTCAATCCTCACAAATGAGTTTGGCGGCAATGAGTGAAAACATGGGCACACCGGCATTCAAGCCAACCAATGAAACAAAGAACATTGTGCTGGATCCGGCTACCCAGAGCGCACCGTTCGTATCGGCGCCGGCCTTGATCAAGCATAGGAAAGCGCGCTCGTCAGCTTCCTCCGTGAGAATCGGAATATCTTTGCCTGGTCAACTGATGATTTGGTAGGTGTTCCGAGGGAGCTGGCTGAGCACTCTCTAAACGTCCGGAAAGATGCCAAGCCGGTGCGGCAACCAGCTGCGTCGGTTCGCTGAAGACAGAAGAAAGATCATAGGAGAAGAAGTAACCAAGCTGCTTGTTGCCGGATTCATTGTGGAGGTCACGCACACGAGTGGCTGGCCAATCCGGTAATGGTTGAAAAGAAGAAAGATGAGAACCTGGAGGCAAAAGCTCAGAAGGTGTGGCGCATGTGCATCGACTACACCAACCTGAACAAGGCTTGCCCAAGAGATCCTTTTCCTTTGCCACGAATCGATCAAGTGATTGATTCAACTGCTGGGTGTGAGTTGTTGTCCTTCCTGGATGCCTATTCCGGTTTCCACCAAATTCCCTTAAAAAAGGAAGATCAAATAAAAACTGCGTTCATTACCCCGCACGGGGCTTATTGCTATGTCACTATGCCTTTTGGGTTGCGCAACGCTGGTGCAACGTACCAGCGCTGTATGCAAAAATGCTTGTTTGATCAAATTGGAAAAAATGTGCAAGTCTATGTGGATGACATCGTGATAAAAACTAAGGTAAAAAACACTTTAATCGATGACATCCGGCAAACATTCGATAACCTAAGGCGGTTCCGGATGAAACTCAATCCGGCAAAATGTACCTTTGGTGTCCCCGCCGGCAAGCTGCTCGGTTTCCTGGTTTCAAGCCGGGGCATAGAGGTTAATCCGGTAAAGATCCGGGCGATAGAAAGAATGGCTATCCCTCGAGAGTTAAAAGATGTGCAAAAGTTTACCGGAAGCTTGGCATCGCTGAGCCGGTTTGTAAGCAGGTTGGGAGAAAAAGCTCTGCCACTCTATGCTCTCATGAAGAAATCTGACACGTTCGTCTGGACCCCTCAGGCAGACGCAGCGTTTAAGGAGCTAAAAACGATGCTAGCCCCGGCAGCCGTATCGGCTTCACCTCTAGAAAGGGAGCATATGCTGTATTACATTGCAGCAACAAACGGGGTTTTGTGTGTAGTGGTTGTGGTTGAAAGAGAAGAGGAAGAAAAACCGTCCAGAGGCCGGTATACTACTTGAGCGAGGTGCTCTCCCTCTCAAAACAAAACTACCCTCACTTCCAGAAAATGACTTATGGCGTGTACATGGCCGCCACAAAACTCAAGCACTACTTTGAGGAACACCCCATGAAGGTGGTGAGTGAAGCACCAATTTCCGACATCATGTGCAACAAAGATGCCAGCGGCCGGATTGCAAAATGGGCGATCCGAGATATCACCGTACGTGCCGTTATATTATAGAAGAGATGCCATAAAATCACAGGCTTTGGCTGATTTCGTTGTTGATTGGGCGGAGATGCAATACAAACCGCCGAGATCAGAGGATAGAATACTTGGAAGATGCACTTTGATGGATCTAAGCTCAAGGAAGGTCTAGGTGCCGGTGTGGTGCTTACTTCACCAAAAGGAGACCACCTCCGGTATGTTTTGCAAGTACATTTCAGGGCATCGAACAATGTCGCTGAATATGAAGCTTTGATCCATGGGCTTAAGGTCGCAAAAGAAATCGGTGCACACCGGATCATTTGCTATGGCGATTCAGACCTTGTGGTACAGCAGTGCTCAGGAGATTGGGATGCAAAAGACGCCAACATGGCCTCGTACCGGTTTCACGTGCAAAAGATTGCCGGATTCTTCGAAGGATGTGAGTTTCACCATGTGCCGCGAGCAGAAAATGAAGCCGCGGATGCTTTGTCCAAGTTGGGCTCATCTAGGCAAGAAATTCCTCCCGGAATAGCTTTGGCTCACCTAAGAGTGCCATCGATCAAGCCGAGCCCGGAATCAGAATCAATTTTTGTACCGAGTCACACGTAGTACCCATGGATATCGATGAAGGGAACCCGGGACTGCTCGGCAAGCTCGGGGACTGCTCCGGTAGGCTCGGGGACTGCTGTACCCATACCGGAAGAAACGATGCTGGTAGATAGCATGGAGATAGATGCACCGGTGTTTTTGGTTCGAGAAATACCATCATGGGTTAAACCTATTAAGGAATTCCTGATCAGCGGCACCTTGCCGGCTGACGAAAATGAATCAAGGAGGATACAAAGAAGGTCCAAAGCTTACACATTCATCAATGGTGAGGTGTACAAGAGAAGCGTTACCGGTGTCCTTCAAAGATGTGTGGAACCGGAGGAAGGAAAAGAAATGCTTGAGGAAATTCACCAAGGAGAATGTGGGCATCATGCTTCATCAAGGGCTTTGGTAGCAAAAGTATTCCGGCATGGGTTCTATTGGCCCACTGCTTTGGAGGACGCGAGGATTTGGTAAGAAAATGCAACGGCTGCGAGGTACGCCAAGCAAAACCATACCCCGGCATCCGGTTTAAAGACAATACCGCTAACATGGCCATTCGCTGTTTGGTGCCTTGACATGGTTGGACCATTCAAAACTGCAAGAAGCAGCATGACTCACATCTTGGTCATGGTGGATAAGTTCACCAAGTGGCTGGAAGTAAAACCTATCGCAAAGTGTGATGGGCATACAGCTGTGAAATTCTTGAAAGATGTCATTTTGCGGTATGGATACCCGCACGGCATCATCAACGATAACGGAACCAACTTTGCTCAAGGTGAGTTCAAAAGGTTACGTGAAGAAAAGAACATCCGGTTGGATTTGTGCTCAGTGGCACATCCACAGGGCAATGGCCAAGTAGAAAGAATGAATGCCTTGGTGCTTTCCGGTATCAAGCCTAGACTCATTGATGCGGTGGAAAAGTCACCGGGATGTTGGCTCGATGAGCTACCATCAGTACTGTGGAGTATAAGAACAACTCCAAACCGGTCTACCGGATACACTCCCCTTCTTCATGGTTTATGGAGCGAAGCGGTGATACCAACCGATATCATCCATGATTCACCAAGGGTACAGCTCTATCTTGAGCAAGAGGTCAAAGAGGCCGAGAGAAAACGATGTGGACTTGCTAGAAGAAGCAAGAGAGCTGGCTTTGGCAAGAACAGCCATTTACCAGCCAAAACCTAAGACGCTATCATAACCGGAAGGTTAACCCAAGAGTTTTCCGGGAAGGAGATCTTGTAATTCGCACGGTGCAGCGCTGAAGGCCGGCATAAGCTTTTGCCACCATGGGAAGGTCCCTTCATTGTAAGCAAGGTGCTTCACAATGATGCATACTACTTGATAGATGCACAGGAATGGAAGAAAGGAAAGGCGGACAGGTCCGGCGAGGAGAGCAAGCGTCCATGGAACGTAGCTCTGTTGCGTCCTTTCTACTCTTGAAGTGGTGGTGTAAGAAGTTCCTTTTTGTACCTTATATGCTATGAATAAAAGATGCCGGAACCTTGAGTGAATCTCGGGGACTACCCCAACTTAAGTTGCATGTAACTTGTCTATTTTTTCAGTTTACCGGTTGCTTATTGAATGTTTTTCTTTCCGGTTTAGTAGTGTGCTAAATCCTACCGGAGTCTTCGACTACTGCTGCTGTCCGCAAACCGGCTTCATGGCAAGCAAGATAAACCGGTAGGGGATAAGCACATGAGCTGCGAAAAGGGAGAGCAGGAAAGAACAATCTGAAAAATTTAATTAACCCCGGTTAAACCGGTTTTTGCAAAATTTCAAAGTTATTTCTAAGTTCAAGAAGATGCTTGTTTGGTGAAAGAACCTTGTGCTCATACGCCAAAGAACGCCCAGAGAAGGCAGGCAGAGCCAAGGCAAAAGAACCAAGTATGCATCAAATTGGATGCGGAAGCAATTGAGAAATCTTTGCAGTGCAGGATAAAAGCGGAACCAAAAGCAAAATATGCTAAGGCAAACTCATAAGTACTTAGCTACCGGTATAACTTACCGGCAGGAAATGTTGTAGCACAACCACAGGCAAACTTAAGTTTTACATCATAAGCCCCGGCATTCCGGGGCAGAATTTAACAGATATTGTCTTAAAGCAACAGGACCAACAGATATAATGAGCAAACACTTCAAAGGAAATCATCATGCAGCAGGGGCTTCGGAGGAGCATCGCCGGCACCAGCATCGCCAGGGACCTCTTCTTCGGCTTCACCCTCCTCCTCGTCGAGATAATCCGTGACGCCAGGAGGGGGAGGGATGAAGGTGCGCATGTCGGCATACTCCGCGATGCGGTACGCGCGATCCTGCCGCTTGGCGGAGAGGATCGGGTCCAGATCCGTTTCTGCGCCTTCGCGCACGCCGGTAAGGGCGTCCAGATTGAGCTCCGGGTACCAGGAGCAGGCGACGCGGAGGGCGGAGTCCGCTCCAGCGCGGGCAGCAGAGCACTGCCACTCGCGGATCCTCCTGCCGGCACCTTTCAGGCGGTCGTTGATGAGGGAGAAGGTGTCCGGCACCTCCTCGCCAGGCCATAAAGTCCTGTATAGCTGTGTAGCTACATCAGGGATGTCCGAAAGATTGCGGTCTATGCAGCGCATATGGGACACCCGCGCGTTAAGCGCGACCAGATGGTCCTTGGGCGTCCATGGCACGGTAAGATCCGCTTGGCCTTTGTCCTTGCGCTGCGCGTCGACCTTCTTGACGGCATACCTCTGCGAGTCCGGGAAGAGGCCTGTGCAAAGAAAGAAAAAGCTTAAGGAAAAGAGTCCGGAAGAAAAAGAGACCGGAAGAAAAAGAGTCCGGAAGAAAAAGAGACCGGAAGAAAAGAGACCGGAAGAAAAAGAGACCGGAGAGAAAAGAATCCGGAAGAAGAGAGACCGGACGGAAAGATAGCGGAAACAAAAATGGGGTCGAAGGAAAAAAGGCTCGTATGCAGTAGTCAAAGTGTAAAAGAAAACAACTTACGGAGGGCAAGTGTGTCGGTCTGCAGGATCAGCTGATCGCACTCCTTGTGCCCCTCCTCCAGCCGCGCGGCCTTCTCCTCGGCACCCTTCCGGGCCTTGGTCATCTCCTCCAGCTCTGCCCGCAACACCACAGTGGCATTGCAGGCATTCTCCAGAGCCTCGTCCAACTTGGCCGCTGCGGTCACTTCAGCGGCCTTGAGGGCTGCTGGCGTGGTCAAGCCCACTGAATCAGCCGAGACTTGAGCTCCTGGTAGCTTGTCTTGAGGGCGTTTTGCTGCTACTGGTGCTGCCGGCTGATCTCATCCTTCTCCCCTGTATAGCTGAATCATGAGTGTTAGCAAGGCTACACTAGTAAAACTGAAAAGAAACCAAGTTCAAAGGAGAAAGGAAAAAATAGTACGTTGGGCCGTGGCGAGCTGCTCCTTGAGAGCATCGATGGAAGCTTCCGGGATCACTGTTGAACAGAAATTGTAAATATCACAAGGAAAAGAGGTTTCCGGTAGCAAAGATGCCGGTGAAACGAAAAACTTACCTTGGCACTTGTCATGTGCCTCAGCGAGCTCCCGGTGCTCCCATAAAAGCTCCTCGAAGAGGGCCTTCCGAGTGTCAGCGGTGACCTGTTCAAGAAAAAGAAGAAATAAGGTAAAATTTTGTGCTAAGAACCAAGTTCTTAACCCGAAACTCGGGGACTGGCAGTGCCGGTTTTGCGCATTTCTAAGGTAAATTATGTGTTAAGAAGAAGATGTTTAACCCGAAACTCGGGGACTGGCAGTGCCGGTTTTGCGCTAAAAACTTAAGTTAAGTTTTGCGCTAAGAGCTGCGCTCTCACCACAAAACTCGGGGACTGGGAAGATAGACAAGAGAGAAACCGGCATGAAACTAAGGAAAAGATAAAGCAGAACCGGAAACGAAGAAACCGGCAAAGGTTGAAAGTTAATAGAACATACCGTCGGATTGTTCGTGGAATCGTACCACGTATTTGTCAAGCTCTTTTACGGCAGCCCGGAGCCGCATGAAGTGCTCCTCAGAACACCGATCCCCGACAGGATCAGGTGCCGGCAGCCGATCCTTGCCCATGCCGCGGGTCGCCGGAGTAATGTCCGCGGCGTTCCACTTTTGGGCATACGGCAGGAGGTGCCCCAGGTCCCGGCCTTGGCGCTGGAACTCCGTAATGCGGCCGAGGAGGCCGGTGGCCTTCATGCTGGCGCTTTTGGCAGCCTTGGAGACGTGCAGCACCAAGGGCTGCTGGCCGCCCGAAGGGGCGCTGGAGGCCGTCGCCTTCCCCTTGATGAGCTTGGAGGGCTTGGGCGGCGGCGCGGTAGAAGAGGCCCCGGAAGTCTTAGCCGGCGGCGCGCCAGGAGCGGCCTTGGAGGGCTGGGCGCGAGGAGCCTCGAGGCGGAGGCATGAGGATGGTGCGTGGAGAAGGGGAGCGCTAGGAGCGTCACCCGTCTTGGAGCCTTCCGGCGCGGAAGATTCCGGCGCGGAGGTTGTCTTTCGAGGACGGGAGGAGCAAAGGCTCCGCCCGCCCGGCAGCTTCTTCTTCTCCGGCGCCGGTGTTGCTGGCGCCGGTGTCTTGGTGTTCCGGGAGGAAGGAAAGATCCTCCTCCGTGCGGTGATCTGACAGTGAAGGGGCCGCACGCCCCGAATTTGTTGTGCCCCCCGAAAGGGAGGCAGAGGTGTTGCGGCACCGGATGGTGCCGGGCTTGAACGAGGAGGAGGGGTTGAGGTCCTTGCGGATCCCTCAGAGCCCGATGGCCTTGGGCCAAGCTTGAGAGCGGGGCTGAGAAAAAGAAAAAAGACAAGTGGTTGAGAAGAAGCAACCGGAAAAAGGACTTAGCAAAAAAGGAGGCAAGCCGGAAAATGAAATTACCCGGAAGCGGTTGGCATCGCTTTGCGCCCGTAGCGGCGCACGCCCACTTCTTTCTCCCCCACGGGCTCCGTCCGGAAGCGCTTGGAGGGAGGAGCATGGCTAGAGCCGGCAGTAGATGCCGGCTGCTTGTTCTTCTGGCCCTGGGCCATGAGTTTGTCCACAAACTCAGTGCCGGCCTCGGCGCGCAGGGGCGGCACGCGCTCGTGGATCTGTGAGTTGGATATGGCTAAGAAGCAATTCGCAAGAAAGCGATAATGGCAAAGTATAAGAAGCCGGAAAAGAAAATACCTCGAGCACAACCAGCTCCTCCGGATTTCCGGTGGGCTCCGGCGGGTCCCGGCCAAGGCGCGCAGCCGGAGTCTTCCCCATCTTCAGATCCTTCCAAAAGATGTAGGGATCCGGGTCGAAGGAGTCAAAGGCACGCTTCCGGAGAGGTCCTCGCGGCTCTGCCTGGATAGAGGGGAAGCGGTCCCTGGCCTGAAACAAGGTAAAAAGATGGTTAGCAAAAGCAGAAACTTACCGGCAAAGACAACCCCAAATTGCGCAATCTCTTACTTCTTGGGTCGGACGGTTAGAGAAACCGGGGGAAGGAGGCCCCATTCCCACGCAAAAGGCATAGCAGTTTGACAAATCTGCTTGGCCTTGAGAACAACGTCTTTCTTGCCGAGAGCGGCCTGTGATCTTGGTAGGATCGCCTGGGCCATACATCTCGCTCATCCTATGTGCGCGGCGCTTCGAGGAAGCACCCGGCGCGATATGAAAGTCCGGATGATATCGTCAGAACAGATGTTGGTCTCCTTCTTCAGAGAGGCCAAGAAACGCACTACCCGGTTGGTTTCGGCGTGTTCCGTCCTTGGGTTGTAGCTCCAGTTGGTTCTACTGGGGGGCCCCGCTTGATATGGAGGAAGATTGATGCGATCAGCGCGGCCGGTGTTCTTCACGTAAAAGAAAGTTCCTTGCCAGGTGCGGCAAGACTCGAGGCCGGAAAGCTTAAGAAAAGTGCTCCCTTGGCGGGAGCCGACGATGCAGGAGCCGCACTGCACGGGCGGCTTGGGCTTGGGGATCTCCTTGCCCTGGACGGAGTTGATCCGCAGGTTGAAGAAACGGGCAAACGTCTCACGAGTGGGACGAATGCCGATGTAAGCCTCCATGAAGGTGGCATAACAAGAAAGATAGAAAAGGGCGTTGCCAGGAAGGTGGTGAGGTTGGAGATCGTAGAAATCCAGGAAATCCCGAAAAAAAGTAGAGGCAGGAAGGCCGAAGCCGCGCTCAAAGTGAGCGAGAAAAACAACATGCTCGTCGTCTTCCGGATCCGGTTCGATCTCGTTATCCGGAATCCGGCAGGCAACTCCTTCCGGAATCCTCCGAGACCGGTACAGCCAATCGATCTCAAACTCAGTAACGTAGGAGCCCATCCAGGCTCCGCGGGTGGTTGGGGAAGGCTCCTCGCCGGAAGATTGGCTGGAGCTGCTAGAGGCTTGACCAGAGCCACTGGCCTCTTGGCTACCGGAAGCTTGGCTAAAGCTACCGGATTCTAGGTGGCCGCCGGACTCTTGGGGGTCACCGGATTCCTGCTGGTTGCCGGAATCGGTTTCCATTGGATCTGAGGCCGTAGATTCACCGGGAGAAGGTCTACGGCGCTTGAGAGAAAGAGAAGAAGAGGATGCAGAGGAAGATCCCTCGTCAGACATCGCAAGGATGGGCGGAGAAACAGGAATCCCAAACTTCAACCCCGTGTGAAGATCTACGAGTAAGAAGAAAACCAAGGAAAAGGAGCAAATAAGAACACCAAAGGCTCAAGATCTGGAAAGCAAGCGAACGGCGAGTAAAGCAAAATTGATACCAACCTTGAGCGGCGCGGACGCTGAGGGGAGTGTTTGCTGGCGGTGGAGCGGCTCTGCGGTCGCCGGCGAGCTCCGTCGATGGCGAAGCGGAAAAGCTCGCGAAGAAGCACAAATGCGGCGGACGCGAGGAAGGTGTTGCCAAAGAACTCCGCACGGCGAAGTTCGTCGGAGGGGCGGCGTAAGTTCGCCGGGCGCCGGAGCTTGAACGGGCGACGGCGGACGGAGAGCGGCGGAGGCGCAGAGGCGTGGAGCTCTGTGCGCGAAGGAGGAGAATGCGAAGAAGATGAAGGGGAACGGGCAGTTGTGCTTATATAAGAGAGAGAAAGTGGGCAGCGAACCGCTGGGCCGCGGCGGCGGTTCGCCTCGCGGCCCGCGACGGTTCGCACCTTGGGCCGCCACGTGGCGAACGGATACACGCGCGAAAACGGAGGCCACACGGAGGCGCACGCGGGATCCCGAAGAGGTAGTGGGATCCGCTGCGGTGCATTAAATGCGTGCGCGGGTGTGGAAACGATGTGACAGCGAACGGCGCGCGTCGATTACGGTGCGCATGTCACTGACAGGCGCGGGGCCCGATATATTCTCGACTTCGCCGAGGAAGGAGCAGAGACACGTGGTGCCGGAAAAAAGAGATGCCGGAACGAGCCTTGCAAAGAGAAGAAAAGGAACAAGGGTAAAGGTGCCGGAACTAAGCTCAAGAGATGAGTGACTAAACCGGTATCTTAGAAAGATGAAAACCTGGCATGGTCTGTAGGATAAAATCCTCCAGGCTATACCAGCTTCGGGGACTAATGTTGGGGGGATAACCCCCGGTATGCCAAAGGCATGCCAAACCGGATGGTTTGAGCCATCGAGATACCGGTTTAATGTTCTTGCCGGAAGCCTAGAAGGAATCCGGGAGAGCAAGGCTAAGCCGGTATCCCCAAAGGGGTATGCCGGGACCCGGTATAAAAGATACCGGAAAGGAGAGCCTGTCGGCAGGACTGGTCAAAGATTCTCTTCAGAGCAAGAAGACAAGGATGAGCTACGCCAAGTAACTTTATTCAGAGCCCTGGCGCCAAAGAGAGAGGTGACGGAGAAAGAAGCCGGGGGACGTCAGCTTCTATGATAAAAGAAGGCCCCGGTGTCATCTATGATTAAAGTAGCTTTGTACAGTAGTGATTAAAGTAGCTTTGTACAGTAACTCTGTAAAGTAGTTTGTCCAGTCAAAGATGCCATTAGGGTTTCTTGCAGTATAAGCCACCCTCTCCCCTATATAAGGAGAGGGGGCAGCCCATCTTCACGGGCAAGTATGTACGCGTGTATGTAGGAAGGCAGAGCCTGTAACTTGTGTGAATCTATGAACATGGTGATCTAGAGGGAGTTCTTCCTTGTGTCTTTCTTCTTCAACTTCTGGCCTTGGCCAAGTTCTTGAGGAAACCATCCGGAATCTCTTCCCACCTGATCGCAAACCCTCCCCCGAATCCTCTTGCGTCCATTCGGCCCCAATCTAAGCCATCCTATGGCATCTGCTCGTTCACCACGACGACATCATGCCCTCTCTATTTGTCAATTGCCCAACTGTAATTTGTTCACCCAACATGCTGTTTGTCTTATGGGAGAGACACCTCTAGTGAACTGTGGACCCCAGTCCAATTCTCTTTACTGAAATACAATCTACTGCAATACTTGTTCTACTGTTTTCTGCAAACAATCATCTTCCACACAATACGGTTAATCCTTTGTTACAGCAAGCCGGTGAGATTGACAACCTCACTGTTTCGTTGGGGCAAAGTACTTTGGTTGTGTTGTGCAGGTTCCACGTTGGCGCCGGAATCCCTGGTGTTGCGCCGCACTACATCCCGCCGCCATCAACCTTCAACGTGCTTCTTGACTCCTACTGGTTCGATAAACCTTGGTTTCTTACTGAGGGAAACTTGCTGCTGTACGCATCACACCTTCCACTTGTGGTTCCCAACGAGCGTGTGCTTTACGCGTCATCAAGCTAAATTTCTGGCGCCGTTGCCGGGGATGATCAAGACACGCTGCAAGGGGAGTCTTCACTTCTCAATCTCTTTACTTTGTCTTGCTTAGTTTTATTTACTACTTTGTTTGCTGCACTAAATCAAAATACAAAAAAATTAGTTGCTAGTTTTACTTTGTTTGCTATCTTGTTTGCTATATCAAAAACACAAAAAAATTAGTTTACTTGCATTTACTTTATCTAGTTTGCTTTATTTACTGTTGCTAAAATGGCCAACGCTGAAAATACTAAGTTGTGTGACTTCACAACCACAAATAATAATGATTTCTTATGCACACCCATTGCTCCACCTGCTACTACAGCAGAATTCTTTGAAATTAAACCTGCTTTACTGAATCTTGTTATGCGAGAGCAATTTTCTGGTGTTAGTTCTGATGATGTTGCTGCCCATCTTAATAATTTTGTTGAACTATGTGAGATGCAAAAGTATAAGGATGTAGATGGCGACATTATAAAATTAAAATTGTTCCCTTTCTCATTAAGAGGAAGAGCTAAAGATTGGTTGCTATCTCTGCCTAAGAATAGTATTGATTCATGGACTAAATGCAAGGATGCTTTTATTGGTAGATATTATCCCCCTGCTAAAATTATATCTTTGAGGAGTAGCATAATGAATTTTAAACAATCAGATACTGAACATGTTGCTCAAGCTTGGGAAAGAATGAAATCTCTGGTTAAAAATTGCCCAACCCATGGACTGACTACTTGGATGATCATCCAAACCTTCTATGCAGGACTAAATTTTTCTTCACGGAATTTATTGGATTCAGCTGCTGGAGGTACCTTTATGTCCATCACTCTTGGTGAAGCAACAAAGCTTCTTGATAATATGATGATCAACTACTCTGAATGGCACACGGAAAGAGCTCCACAAGGTAAGAAGGTAAATTCTGTCGAAGAAACCTCTTCCTTGAATGATAAGATTGATGCTATTATGTCTATGCTTGTGAATGATAGGACTAATATTGATCCTAATAATGTTCCATTAGCTTCATTGGTTGCACAAGAAGAACATGTTGATGTAAACTTCATTAAAAATAATAATTTCAACAACAATGCTTACCGGAACAATTCTAGTAACAACTATAGGCCATATCCTTACAATAATGGCAACGGCTATGCTAATTCTTATGGGAATTCTTACAATAATAATAGGAGTTCACCCCCTGGACTTGAAGCCATGCTTAAGGAATTTATTAGTACACAAACTGCTTTTAACAAATCTGTTGAAGAAAAGCTTGGGAAAATTGATATACTTGCTTCTAAAGTCGATAGTCTTGCTACTGATGTTGATCTTTTGAAATCAAAAGTTTTGCCTAATGAAAATCATCATAATAAAATTGTTACTACAGCAAATGCCATTCAAGTTAGAATTAATGAGAATATAAGATTAATGGCTGAACTGCGTGCTAGGTGGGATAGAGAAGAAAATGAAAAACTAGCTAAAGAGAAGAATGTAGCTAAAGTTTGGACTATTACCACCACTAGTAATGCTAATGCTACACATGTTGCTGCACCTCCTACTAATACTAATAAAAGAATTGGTGTTAGCAATGTTTCCACTTCTAATGCAAAGCGCGAGAAACTGCCTGAAACTGCTAAAACTGCTGAAATTGCCCGTGATAAAGCTGCTGAAATTTTTTCCAACATTGGGGATGATGATCCCATTGCTTTAGATTATAATGGTTTGAATTTTGATGATTGCCACATCTCTAAAGTTATAAAGTTCTTGCAAAAACTTGCTAAAAGTCCTAATGCTAGTGCTATAAATTTGGCTTTCACGCATCATATTACAAATGCTCTCATTAAAGCTAGAGAAGAGAAACTAGAGCGTGAAGCCTCTATTCCTAAAAAGCTAGAGGATGGTTGGGAGCCATCATTAAGATGAAGGTTAAAGATTTTGATTGTAATGCTTTATGTGATCTTGGTGCAAGTATTTCTGTTATGCCTAAGAAAATTTATAATATGCTTGACTTGCCACCGCTGAAAAATTGTTATTTGGATGTTAATCTTGCTGATCATTCTACAAAGAAACCTTTGGGTAAGGTTGATAATGTTCACATTACCGTTAACAATAACCTTGTCCCCGTTGATTTTGTTGTCTTGGACATTGAATGCAATGCATCTTGTCCCATTATATTGGGAAGACCTTTTCTTCGAACTGTTGGTGCTATTATTGATATGAAGGAAGGTAATATAAAATATCAATTTCCTCTCAAGAAAGGTATGGAACACTTCCCTAGAAAGAGAATGAAGTTACCTTTTGATTCTATTATGAGAACAAATTATGATGTTGACACTTCGTCTCTTGATAATACTTGATACACTTTCTGCGCCTAGCTGAAAGGCGTTAAAGAAAAGCGCTTATGGGAGACAACCCATGTTTTTACCTACAGTACTTTGTTTTTATTTTGTGTCTTGGAAGTTGTTTACTACTGTAGCAACCTCTCCTTATCTTAGTTTAGTGTTTTGTTGTGCCAAGTAAAGCCGTTGATAGAAAAGTAAGTACTAGATTTGGATTACTGCGCAGTTCCAGATTTCTTTGCTGTCACGAATCTGGGTCCACCTCCCTGTAGGTAGCTCAGAAAATTAAGCCAATTTACGTGCATGATCCTCAGATATGTACGCAACTTTCATTCAATTTGAGCATTTTCATTTGAGCAAGTCTGGTGCCATTTTAAAATTCGTCAATACGAACTGTTCTGTTTTGACAGATTCTGCCTTTTATTTCGCATTGCCTCTTTTGCTATGTTGGATGAATTTCTTTGATCCACTAATGTCCAGTAGCATTATGCAATGTCCAGAAGTGTTAAGAATGATTGTGTCACCTCTGAATATGTTAATTTTTATTGTGCACTAACCCTCTAATGAGTTGTTTCGAGTTTGGTGTGGAGGAAGTTTTCAAGGATCAAGAGAGGAGTATGATGCAACATGATCAAGGAGAGTGAAAGCTCTAAGCTTGGGGATGCCCCGGTGGTTCACCCCTGCATATATCAAGAAGACTCAAGCGTCTAAGCTTGGGGATGCCCAAGGCATCCCCTTCTTCATCGACAACATTATCAGGTTCCTCCCCTGAAACTATATTTTTATTCCATCACATCTTATGTGCTTTTTCTTGGAGCGTCGGTTTGTTTTTGTTTTTGTTTTGTTTGAATAAAATGGATCCTAGCATTCGCTTTATGGGAGAGAGACACGCTCCGCTGTAGCATATGGACAAGTATGTCCTTGGTTTCTACTCATAGTATTCATGGCGAAGTTTCTCCTTCGTTAAATTGTTATAAGGTTGGAATTGGAAAATAATACATGTAGTAATTGCTATAAATGTCTTGGGTAATGTGATACTTGGCAATTGTTGTGCTCATGTTTAAGCTCTTGCATCATATGCTTTGCACCCATTAATGAAGAAATACATAGAGCATGCTAAAATTTGGTTTGCATATTTGGTTTCTCTAAGGTCTAGATAATTTCTAGTATTGAGTTTGAACAACAAGGAAGACGGTGTAGAGTCTTATAATGTTTACAATATGTCTTTTATGTGAGTTTTGCTGCACCGGTTCATCCTTGTGTTTGTTTCAAATAAGCCTTGCTAGCCTAAACCTTGTATCGAGAGGGAATACTTCTCATGCATCCAAAATACTTGAGCCAACCACTATGCCATTTGTGTCCACCATACCTACCCACTACATGGTATTTTCCGCCATTCCAAAGTAAATTGCTTGAGTGCTACCTTTAAAATTCCATCATTCACCTTTGCAATATATAGCTCATGGGACAAATAGCTTAAAAACTATTGTGGTATTGAATATGTAATTATGCACTTTATCTCTTATTAAATTGCTTGTTGTGCGATAACCATGTTTACTGGGGACGCCATCAACTATTCATTGTTGAATTTCATGTGAGTTGCTATGCATGTTCGTCTTGTCTGAAGTAAGGGCGATCTACACTGAGTTGAATGGTTTGAGCATGCATATTGTTAGAGAAGAACATTGGGCCGCTAACTAAAGCCATGATCCATGGTGGAAGTTTCAGTTTTGGACAAACATCCTCAAATCTCTAATGAGAAAAGAATTAATTGTTGTTGAATGCTTAAGCATTAAAAGAGGAGTCCATTATCTGTTGTCTATGTTGTCCCGGTATGGATGTCTAAGTTGAGAATAATCAAAAGCGAGAAATCCAAATGCGAGCTTTCTCCTTAGACCTTTGTACAGGCGGCATAGAGGTACCCCTTTGTGATACTTGGTGAAAGCATATGTATTGCGGTGATAATCCAGGTAGTCCAAGCTAATTAGGACAAGGTGCGGGCACTATTGGTACACTATGCATGAGGCTTGCAACTTATAAGATATAATTTACATGATGCATATGCTTTATTACTACCGTTGACAAAATTGTTTTATGTTTTCAAAATCAAAGCTCTAGCACAAATATAGCAATCGATGCTTTTCCTCTATGGAGGACCATTCTTTTACTTTCAATGTTGAGTCAGTTCACCTATTTCTCTCCACCTCAAGAAGCAAACACTTGTGTGAACTGTGCATTGATTCCTACATACTTGCTTATTGCACTTATTATATTACTCTATGTTGACAATATCCATGAGATATACATGTTACAAGTTGAAAGCAACCGCTGAAACTTAATCTTCTTTTGTGTTGCTTCAATGCCTTTACTTTGAATTGTTGCTTTATGAGTTAACTCTTATGCAAGACTTATTGATGCTTGTCTTGAAGTGCTATTCATGAAAAGTCTTTGCTTTATGATTCACTTGTTTACTCATGTCATATACATTGTTTTGATCGCTGCATTCACTACATATGCTTTACAAATAGTATGATCAAGGTTATGATGGCATGTCACTCCAGAAATTATACGTGTTATCGTTTTACTGCTCGGGACGAAGCAGAACTAAGCTTGGGGATGCTGATACGTCTCCGACGTATCGATAATTTCTTATGTTCCATGCCACATTATTGATGTTATCTACATGTTTTATGCACACTTTATGTCATATTCGTGCATTTTCTGGAACTAACCTATTAACAAGATGCCGAAGTGCCAGTTGCTGTTTTCTGCTATTTTTGGTTTCAGAAATCCTAGTAAGGAAATATTCTCGGAATTGGACGAAATCAAAGCCCAGGGGCCTATTTTTCCACGAAGCTTCCAGAAGTCCGAAGACGAGACGAAGTGGGGCCACGGGGTGGCCAAACCCTAGGGCGGCGCGGCCCCACCCCTGGCCGCGCCGGCCTATGGTCTGGGCCCCCTGTGCCGCCTCTTGACTTGCCCTTCCGCCTACTTAAAGCCTCCGTGACGAAACCCCCAGTACCGAGAGCCACGATACGGAAAACCTTCCAGAGACGCCGCCAACGCCGATCCCATCTCGGGGGATCCAGGAGATCGCCTCCGGCACCCTGCCGGAGAGGGGAATCATCTCCCGGAGGACTCTACGCCGCCATGGTCGCCTCCGGTGTGATGTGTGAGTAGTCTACCCCTGGACTATGGGTCCATAGCAGTTGCTAGATGGTTGTCTTCTCCCCATTGTGCTATCATTGTCGGATCTTGTGAGCTGCCTAACATGATCAAGATCATCTATCTGTAATTCTATATGTTGCGTTTGTTGGGATCCGATGAATAGAGAATACTTGTTATGTTGGTTATCAAAGCTATGTCTATGTGTTGTTTATGATCTTGCATGCTCTCCGTTATTAGTAGATGCTCTGGCCAAGTTGATGCTAGTAACTCCAAGAGGGAGTATTTATGCTCGATAGTGGGTTCATGCCTCTGTGAATCTGGAGGAGTGACAAGAACCACTAAGGTTATGGATGTGCTGTTGCCACTAGGGATAAAACATTAGTGCTATGTTCAAGGCTGTCGTCACTAGTTACATTACGCGCAATACTTAATGCAATTGTGCATTGTTAGCAACTTAATACTGGAGGGGGTTCGGATGATAACCTGAAGGTGGACTTTTTAGGCATAGATGCATGCTGGATGGCGGTCTATGTACTTTGTCGTAATGCCCAATTAAATCTCACTATACTCATCATGATATGTATGTGCATGGTCATGCCCTCTCTATTTGTCAATTGCCCAACTGTAATTTGTTCACCCAACATGCTGTTTGTCTTATGGGAGAGACACCTCTAGTGAACTGTGGACCCCGGTCCAATTCTCTTTACTGAAATACAATCTCTTTGCAATACTTGTTCTCTTTTGTTTTTACGCAAACAATCATCTTCCACACAATACGGTTAATCCTTTGTTACAGCAAGCCGGTGAGATTGACAACCTCACTGTTTCGTTGGGGCAAAGTACTTTGGTTGTGTTGTGCAGGTTCCACGTTGGCGCCGGAATCCCTAGAGTTGCGCCGCACTACATCCCGCCGCCATCAACCTTCAACGTGCTTCTTGACTCCTACTGGTTCGATAAACCTTGGTTTCTTACTGAGGGAAACTTGCTGCTGTACGCATCACACCTTCCACTTGGGGTTCCCAACGAGCGTGTGCTTTACGCGTCATCATGACACACTTAAGGGTTGATGTTGTTTAAGTAGATATGAATATGGAATGGAGTTCGAATGTTGTTCGGAGTCTCGGACAGGATCCAGGACATCACGAGGAGGTCCGGAATGGTCCGTAGAATAAGATTCATATATAGAAAGTCAAATTCCAAGTTTGGAAATAATCCGATGATTTTTTATCGAAGATTTTGGAAGGTTCTAGAAGGTTCTGGGATGTCCAAAATATTCACTAAGGCAGGTGGGGACTCCACCAGCCCTAGCCGGCCCATGAGAGGGGAAGGTGGAGTCCATGGTGGACTCCACCCCCTTGGCCGGCGCACCAAACAAGGAAGGGGGGAGAGTTCCACCCCAAGTCCATCTTTGACTAGGTTTGACCGTTTGACTTTTGACTAGGTTTGCACTAGGACTCCTAGAAGGAGTAGGTTTGGACTCTTGGGAGTTCCACCTATATAAGGAGGAGGAGAGGGGGGGTGGCTGGCGCACCAAGAGAGGCACCAAGGCCGGCGCACCCCACCCCTGTCTCCCCAAACCCTAGCGCAACACCAAGCCCTCCTCCACCCCTCTCCCGCACGGCGACGGCGAAGCCCTGAAGGACTACTCCACCACCACCGTCACCACGCCGTCGCGCTGCCGGGATTCCGAGGAGGATCTACTACTTCCGCTGCCCGATGGAACGGGGAGGAGGACGTCTTCATCAACACCGTACGTGTGACCGAGTGCAGAGGTGCCGCCCGATTGCGGCACCGTCGGGATCTTCTACTCGCTCTTGAGAGCGGCAAGTGATCGACTACATCATCCACGAGATCCAATCTCGTTAAACGCTTAGCGATCTTCGAGGGTACGTTGATCCCATCTCGTTGCTACCATCTAGTAGATTAGATCTTGGCTATTTGTTCGTTCTCGCGGTAGGAAATTTTTTGTTTTCTATGCTAGGAACCCTACACCGGGTTATTTTAAATTTGATCTGTAGTTGTGTCTTGAACAATGCTATTCTTATGAACTTGGTTTGTAATAGTTCAAATAGGTGGTGATGGTACTTATGGCGAACTTTGGACGCTCTTTTGTCCAATTTCTATGCGATGGTTATGCTTGTTCCATGTTATATCTATTACCATCTTATTGCGGAGGCATATTGATTTAATTGAATGAGTTCTTGGATATTTCAAGGAAAATGTATGAATTGCAAATCTAGAACTCATATATCTTGTGTTATGCCCTTGTTAGTTTGTAAATGTAAGGGGGAGCCTCTCTAAAATTGGTGTGTTCTTGTATTCAAATGCAATTATTAATTGTGCACACATTGAGGGGGGGTTCCTTTTTGCATTTGCAAATTTGTGCTTACATCATAATATCTATTGTCCCTTGAAAATTCTTGTGTTGTCATCAAACACCAAAAAGGGGGAGATTGAAAGAGCAAGCTCTAATCCCTAGTGTTTTGTGTGTTGGGTAACAACACAAGAATTGAATTTTACCGTGTGTGCTTACATCATAATATCTATTGCCCCACCAGATGAAATTTCCATCCGCCCCTAGAAACCACTTATGACAGCTACACCGGACCATCCGGTCCCAGCAGAGAAGGAGCCCGGCCGGATCATCCCCCCCCCCCCGAGGACTTCAACGGTCACACAGTTGTACGTGCTATAAAAGGGGGAGCCTTCTTCAACCTTAGATAGATCCGACCAAGCTCGAAGATATTCTCTCTCCTCTCAAGATCCAGAATTTCAAACGCCTAGATCTCCCTCCCTATCCAACCAAATCACTCAAAACTTTGGGAATCGTAGGAGGAGGGCTAGATATACACATCTACCAAAGATTTTTCTTGTTTCCCCTACTTATCCTTGGTGGACTTGCAAACCCTAGATCTCCTTTTGTGGGGATCTGTAACACCCCAACTTTTGCAACCTGGTTTAGTTATCCATAGTGCAAAAATCAGGGGGAACAAAAACTTTTTCTAAAGACTAATTAAGATGCATTGCCTTGCTCTGCTTATAGATGAATTGCCTTGATCTGCTGGTCTATGAATTATCCTGATCTGCTTGTTGCAAATTGTCTTGAGCTACCTCAAAGAACAACACCCCAAGTAATAAATCAATTTAGCAACTAACTGAATAAAACACATGTGTGGCCCTGGAAAATTCTTTCCTTTCTCCCTGCCACTTCATAGAACCCTATGTCTCTTTTAATTGGTGTATTCCCATAAGTACCCCAACTCTCACATAATTCAAGTCTCAAGAAAAATAGCTGAGCTATGGTCACTCTTCTATTACCTTAACCTCCTCCCTTCAAAAACATTTGAGAAAGCATTTCACAAAAATCACCAAACCCCTCTTGTTTTGTCCTATAATTCAAAATCTCCATTCAAAGAATCTTGCCAAAAAACCTCCCCTTTTAAATTAGCTATGGTCACCTCAGATCATAGTATCACAAAAATGGTTTCTAAATTGTTTTGTTTTAACACAAAGTATTTTCCAAATGGCTTACTAATACTTGGTGATCCATATTTATTTTCACTAAACATGTGGATCATTCAACCCCTTCCAAAAACCCTATCTCTTTTTAAATATTTTAAATAAGCTTATTTACCCCATTTAATCAAATAAAGGCCATAGGTACCTAAAGCTAGTTTTAAGACTTTTTGATCAAGATCAATTACCTATGGTGGTGCACCCAAATCTTTTTGGAACACAACTCTCTTCTTCAAATTTGGTTTTCCCTCCAAATAGAATAAAACCCTATACCCCTCTATGTGGCTATCAAAATATTTCTAGTTTCCCCAAACTATCTTCAAAACCTTCCTCAAATAAAATTAGGAAAATGTTCAAATATATCTATCATATCATTCCCATTCAAAATATATTTTCTAGGAAACTATTTCATCTCCGATTTTACCCAAAATGTATGTTAGTAGTACACATGCCATTCTTGCACTCTGTACCAAGTAAATTTTGAGAAAATTCTACTTAGAATTATTATGCCAATAGACCTATTTCATTCAAATGATCATCTTGACCTCTTCCAAAAATTCCAAGGCAAGTTCAAAATAAACCCTACCCAAAATTGAATCAACTCTCATATAGTAAGAGAGACCCACCCTTTTAAATTCAAAATTTAAATAAAAACTTGTATTCATCAACCACATCTATTCTATACCATAAGCACCTTGAACTCATGAAATGATGAGTTTTGTCGCCATATTCAACCTTGATATGGTATCACTATCTCTCTAAACCTAGGGCCATCATCAGCAATGACCACCTTAATGGCACCCCATCATCAACATCATCACCTAGCCTTCATCAAATGTCATTAGGACAATGTTCAAAACCACATTTTTGCATGGCACAAGGTGGGTACCGTGGCATGCATGGGCACTTGAGTGTCATGTACCTCTCTCTCTATCTTATCTTGACCAGCCAATAGCTACCTAAAACCTGCACCCATCCTTCTCTCTGGACGACGCCCAATGTAGCCCTACAGTACCACCTTTCCTCTGGTTGGTTTTGGGGAAGCAGGAAGGGAGAAAAGAAGAGACATATGCATATCTAGCATGGACATTAAAAGACCTTTGCAGCAGCCCTCCTCTGTCCATCCCACCAGTACCAGCACCGGTTCAGGACCTCACACGACCAATGAACCATCCTGGTAGCAACCCTAGCAAGCCCTAGCCCCTCCCTTTCTCTTTTTCCTTGCCGTGGTCACCCGTTCTTGGGCGGAGGGTTGCAGACCTTTCCTGCTCCCGAGGCTGCGCTAGGGCTACGTCATGTCCCTTATCTCTGCACTCTGCACGCTCACGAGGCCATCCCTGCACCGTACATCTCTCGCCCGTGCTCGACCAATTCATTGTCACCATGACTATGCATGTCATTTGCGTTCCCAAAACTATGGTGCATCAGCGGCCATGCCTAGCTGCACCCTACAAAGGCACCATGCCTAGACCCCGATTCAATGATCTTCTTTCTCCCGCGTGGTCTCTCCTTCCATCTTAACGTATCAAACACCTACGACCGGGCTAAAACACCCCCTCGCTCCAGCGATGATGGCACGAGCCTCTCCTTCCATTCAATTGCAATAAACTAAGGTATATGCGCTGCACCTCCTTGCGCCGCTTGGCCAACCCATCGCGAGCCAGAACGACATCGCCATGGTAGCCCTTGAACGTGCCCACGATGCACCCCCGCTCCCAGTGATAAACCATCCTTGCTACAGAACACCTCCACTCCTCACCCACTTCCTCCTCTCTCTCTTGCACAAAAACTCTTGGGGAGAAGCCCCGTTTGGTTCACTCCCCAGCCGAAGGAGAGAATCGCGCCGGAGCTTGTCAGCACGTCACCATCGCAGACGAGGCTGCCTCCCTTCTCTGCCCTTGCTGTCCGACTTTTACGTCTCTGCATCCACTTGAGGTTATAGCGCCACCACTTCCTTTTCTAGGAACCCTCCTATGTGCTACCATAGATGGAGTTCTGCCCGATGTTTTCGACGAGAAGTGTGGGATCGACCTTGCTAACGCCCAAGAACCACGCATGCATGCGTCCATCGCCGTCCTAGGCTGCAGCTCCGTCCTTGTCACACCTCCTCCGCCCATGATCCCCTAGGTGAGCCTCGGCATCCCGTCCTCACCTCCGTTGTAAGCTTCACGGCAGCGTCGACTGACTTTCGGTCATCGCGGAAGAGAGCTCCTAGAGCTACTGATAGTCGATCCAACGACCACATGCATCTCCTTTGCTCTTCCACGTGCATGTGACCACCCGGCTCTGTCCAGGCCATGCTTGGCCGCAGGCTCTTTAGCACCTGGCCACAGATTCGGGCCGTCCCAGCACTATGCTGGCCGGACCTGAAGAATCTGACCCGGGCCATTCTTTTTTGTTTTCTGAAAAATATTCCTGCTAATCAAATCTGCTTTAGTTCAAATTCACCAAAACTTGCCAAATAATCCAAATTTAGTGATTGCAATTTTTAAGTATTCCTGGATGCTTTCCTGACCACCTCAAACAAGAATCACACCAATGTCTATCTTGCACATTTCTCTGGAATAAAAATGGTACAAACATGCAATAAGAATGTTAATTCAAATTTGAGAGTTTCAAAAATAGTTTTAATCCAAATCCAATTTTGTATTGAACTACATAGTAATGCCCATCTCTTGGCACTGGTTTGAGGATTTTAGGTCAAAATTTGAGATTGTGGTATTTAGTGCAAGTTTGTTCAAAATCTGTGTTTAAGGATTTATTTTAGGAACATAGTATTTTATTTTTGAGTGAAACCACTTTTGTTGCACTCATATTAGTTTTTTTAACAACATATCCAGAGCTCAGATTTATTTAAGCATCTGAGATTTTCTAAGTTTTTAAACACTAAAATGGACCCTCTGATCAGTAGAATAATTGTTAAAAATCTTTTAAAACTTCAAAATTGGTGAATCCAATTTTGTTTGGATCCCTGTTTGAATAGCTATCCAGAGGAATAAGATTTGCTTGATGTACTTGTGTAATGTTCTATGAGCCAAATAAAGTAGGAAAATGATTTCTGTTTTTCCAAAAATGTTTCAAAATAAAATATACAAGTTTTTGGTACAAAACCAGTGCACCTGTCTTCTTTGTGATGTTACCTACCATGGAATATAAGATTTAGGCCATGGTGATAACCAGAGAGACAATTGCTAATTTAGGAGGCTCCCATGCCTTTATCTAGGAAAATAAAATGGGTTTCTCTAAAACAAAAATGTTAAAGTTGTTTTGTAGGGACTATAAGTCCTTAGTATCTTCAATATTAGTCCTTGGTTGAGTGGTTAGCTACTGTTTGTGCATGTTTGATTTGTTGGTGCAATGTGTTGGTTCGTGTTCCTTTTTAATTCGCGGTGATAGATTCGGACACTATCGGGTTTGAAGGAGAGGAATGATTCGAAGATCTTTGAAGAAGACCAGGGACAAATAGCCAACCAAGCCAAGCCATCTTATGATCTCTTGTTGCTATCCTACTTGTTGTTCTTGATTACTATTGCATCCTTTATCTCTTGTTCTACCTTGAATTGATTCCACTTATTTGATGCTATGCATACTTGCTCCAAGTATGCTTGACTCCCTTTTGACCCTTAGATTATCTTCCCCTTAGTAGTATGGTGATTAGCATCATGCCCCACCTTGTTGTAGCCTTGTTCATCCCAATAAAACCTTAGGTTGGGCAACCCCTTGGAAACACCATGTTTTAAGTTTTGAAAACCTTGGGAAGAATTGGTCTTGCCCAAGTGTAAGTTTTAAGGGAAATGATTTGTTGTACTTTCGGAGGATGGTACACGGATAGTTGTTGATGAAAAGGAAATGGAGGCAAATGTTTTAAAAGAGCACTACGTATAAGTGATCGCCAACCCAACTTTTACTCGCGCAACCACACTACTCTGAAGTGGGATGGGGCTTAGCTCGTAGTTTGTTCAATTTAATATGGGAAACCTCACAACTATATAAGGGTGATGACACCCCAGAATCCGGATTGCCGTTGGTGGAGACAATCGTATAACGGGATGCCTTCGGGGCTACCCGTCCGGAAGACACTATGGGTCTCCCGTCGTGGCAATGGAGTCACACTCCATGAAGTGAGGTGAGCTGCCATGGTTTGCCGGGGAGGTATATACTCCATAGGGTAGGTTCCTATGTTAAGGCGAATAGGCGAAAGGTTATGTCCGAGTTTTTGTCATGGCATAGTTGATATGCGGGGAAGTTGCCCACATGATAGACTAGCGGATCTTGTGGGGAAAGTGCGCAAACTCTGCAGAGTATCAATCTATTTGAATAGCCACGTCCACGGTCATGGACGAGTTGAAGAGGCCATACTTAACCTGGGCTAGTTTTGTTTTAGAAATGGTTTATCAAGGAAAGGATGAAACTTGTTTTGGGTGTACCGGAAAGGTACGGGAAAAGTTTGGATGGTCATATGGAGATGGCCGGGACGGAAAAGTTTAGGGTTAACCCATCCTAACGGTTTTTAGTGTAGAACCTCTTTTGAAATATCTTCTTCAACAAAGATATAGAGATGTCATAGAACCTCTTTTGAAATGTCTTCTTCAACAAAGATATAGAGATGTCATAGAACCTCTTTTGAAATATCTTCTTCAACAAAGGTATAGAGATGTCATAGAACCTCTTTTGAAATATCTTCGCAACAAAGATATAGAGATGTCATAGAACCTCTTTTGAAATATCTTCTTCATCAAAGATATAGAGATGTCATAGAACCTCTTTTGAAATATCTTCTTCAACAAAGATATAGAGATGTCATAGAACCTCTTTTGAAATGTCTTCTTCAACAAAGATATAGAGATGTCATAGAACCTCTTTTGAAATATCTTCTTCAACAAAGATATAGAGATGTCATAGAACCTCTTTTGAAATATATTCTCAACAAAGATATAGAGATGTCATAGAACCTCTTTTGAAATATCTTCTTCAACAAAGATATAGAGATGTCATAGAACCTCTTTTGAAGTATCTTCTTTAACAAAGATATAGAGATGTCATAGAACCTCTTTTGAAGTACCTTCTTCAACAAAGATATAAAGATGCCATATCCACAAGAGAAACTGTTTCTCGCTCAAATGCTATATCCACAAGAGAAACTAGCTCTCCCCTTCTCTTGTCATCTTAGTTTAGCACATGTCACCTTGCTTCTAGCAAATACTTTTCGTGACAGTTTGCGAGTACAATTCCAAATGTACTCACGGCTTTGTCCCTGGCTATTTACTTGGCCAGACTATGAGGAGGAGTATGAAGACAATGGAGGTTACCTTGACGACTATGCGAGCAAGGAAAGTTCTCCCAGTCAGTTGCCTGTAGGGTTATGGCAGATGACTTGGGCTCTGCGCTGTTGAAGTGATTCCGCTACTCTGGTGTTAAGTTAGGCCCTCTCGAGGCTATTATGTAAGTATTGGTCATGTGACCTACTTGTAATATTCTTATTCTGTATTGTAATGGATGATGTAACTTTGATATCAGTTCAGTTATGTGTTCACGGCGCACTGATCATGGGATCGTGAACTGAGTACATAACGGGTATTTCGGACAGCTAGTCTGGGGTCCCCACAGGATCCTTGTTGTAAGAGCATTTCGAGGCTAGATCTTTGTGTAACTAGCTCGTGATGTTGTTGGGAGCCTCCATCCTATTGTGGAATGGCCTCAACCTTGTGTGAAGGTCAGCCGCCTTGACCGACCTTGCTTAGTGGAGACGTGGGTACTCTTTTGTGGGGTATCCACGAGGAATAAGGTGATGCCCTTGTGGCGGTTGACTCCTCTGTGGGGTCACACCTCCTCAACGTAGACGTACTTCCCTTGGGAAGGAACTACGGTAAACACATCATGTGTCCTCTTTGCCCCGGCACCTCCGGTTGTCCCGCTCCTTTACGCTCGCTTCGTGTATTTCATTTACGTTTGCATTTGCACCATCTAGGATTCATTTACCTTTTCTGCAACCATTTTATTTTCCGCACTCGCCATAAAACTTGAAAAGGATAAAAATTTGTTAGCGCCTATTCACCCCCCCCCCCCCTCTAGTCGCGCCTTTTGTCCTTTCACCCGCTTCATATTGTTCCACCAGAATAATTCTTTTAAATCCATATACAACTTAGTATTTCTGGGATTAATAGAGTATGGTGTCTCATGGGCTTCCTTGAGAATCAACTCCTTATCTGGTACACATATTCTTTTGTGAAACCATAGGGATCCATAATCCCCCAGATTGAACACTGACTGTTTCCCCTGTGAGATTTTTTTCATCTCATCAGCGATGAAAGGATCATTGGCTTGATTTCTAATGATTTCAGAGATGAAAGGATCATTGGCTTGATTTCTAATGATTTCATTCTTGAGATCCATATCCATTTCTCCTTCAATCCGTAAGGCTAATAACTTTTCATTGGCTTCATTCTCCGAAAGTTGTATTTGGGCTTGGCTTATTTCTTTCCTAAGTTCTGCGGGTATCTCATGTACTACTCTTCCGGTGCTCTTCCGGCTTAAGGCATCAGCTACTACATTGGCTTTTTCTAGAGTGTAGTTGATTGTGACATCATAATCCTTGATCAACTCTAACCATCTTTTCTGTCTCATGTTCAATTCCTTCCGAGTAAAGAAATATTTGAGACTTTTGTGGTCCGTGTAGAGTTCACACTTGGCTCCATATAGAAAGTGTCTCCAACTTTTTAATGCAAACACTACTATTGCTAATTCCAAGTCATGAGTTGGATAGTTCACTTCATGTGGTCTGAGTTGTCTTGATCCATAAGTGATCACCTTCCGATCTTGCATTAATACACATCCTAGTCCATGTTTGGATCCATCACAGTACACGGTGTAATCCTTGCCCACCTCTGGTACTGCTAACACTGGTGCGGTGGTTATTTTCTCTTTTAAGGTTTGAAAACTCTCTTCACATTGATCTGACCACACAAAAGGTGTATTCTTCCTTCATAACTTGGTCATTGGCCCTGCGATCTTTGAGAATCCCTCAATGAATCTCCTATAATATCCATCCATTCATAAGAATCCTCTTATCTCACGGATATTTTTATGTGCATTCCATTTGAGAACGGAATCAACTTTACTTGGATTCACTGTTATCCCCTCCTTACTGATCACATGTCCATGGAATTCCACCTGCTCCAACCAAAATTCGCACTTACTGAACTTGGCATATAACTGATGTTCTCGGAGAATTTGTAAGGCTATCTTGAGATGTTAAGCATGTTCGGCCTTATCCTTGGAATAGATCAGGATATCATCGATGAAGATGATGACAAACTTGTCTAGATAGGGCATGAATATCTTGTTCATGACATTCATAAATATTGCTGGCGCATTGGTCAATCCAAAAGGTACCACTAGATACTCATGATGCCTATATCGTGAAACAAAGGAGGTTTTTGGTACATTCTCCTTCTTGATTTTTATTTGATGATAACCAAATCTTAGATCTATCTTGGAGAATACTCTGGCCCCTCTAACTTGATCAAACAAATCCTAAATTATAGTTAGTGGGTATTTATTCTTGATGGTAACATTGTTCAGGTTTCTATAGTCTCCGCACATCCTTCGACCCCCATCTCTTTTGTCAACAAAAAATACAGGTGTTCCCCATGGGGATATACTTTCTTGAATAAATCCTTTTTGTTCCAAGACATGGAGCTGCTCTTTGTTATAGCCGGATTTTAGCCACATTGGGAGTTGGGCCATAATTGAGATGGGCTTAGAGGATATGCACATGAAGTATTTCTGAATCGGCCTCCTGCGAGAGTTTGGGCTAGATTGCCCGTGTATCTGTACAATATGGTAGATTACGTTTCAGTTAGAATTAAGAGATAGAGTTGGTTCGTACACAGTTAGGTTTATTCCAAAGATAGAAAGTCTATGGACTATAAATATGTACCTAGGGTTATTGAGAAAGGAGGACGATCACGTTCACAACAAACACAACCTAGGCGCATCGCCACCCCTTGTTTCGAGGGTTTCTTCCGGGTAAGCGCCATGCTGCCCAGATCGCATCTTGCGATCTGGGCAGTGTCAGTTTATTCGTTGTTTTGTGTTGCTCGTACTGAAGCCTTGTTGATGGCGAGCAACATCGTTATCATGGATATGTCGGGGCTAACATCGATACTTTTTGATATGTTTGCTTAGTTAGGCTACCCCTACATATCTAGCTGCCTTGGCACCTATCTTAGGTGTAAAGGTAGCAACTTGCTTGGTCTTTATTTAGTAGATCTGATCTGTTATGGTTGTTCCTTGTTCTCCAAGGATTAGTTTGATATCCGCATGGTTAGGCCTTGCAAACGGGTTGAATGATTCAGTAGTGCGTAAGGTATGGTTTGCCGATCCTAGAGGAGATGTTCCGAGAATCGACCCTATGTTGGTTTTTAGGCCTTTTCTAGGACTAGTTTTCTGTTATCTTTCGTATCTGCCAGGCTCAACTACGTGTAGGACGTTCCGATTATGCGGTGAAAACCCTAGACTGCCGTAGGTCGATTTAACTTGGTTTTGATTAAGCAGGACCCCCATGTTTTCGTAGATCCAATACGAACCATGGGTCGATCAGCTCCTTGAGCCGATTCACAGGGCAACCTGAGAGCCGATCGAGGCTCGGATTTAATGTTTACGTGTCTGCCATGCAGGAAATAATTGAAGCAATCCATCACCTTCCTGACCAGGTATAGGTCAGGTGGCACGCCCTCACAACAGCCAGGACGTGTGTCAGAGTTTTGCGGGCCGTTGCCCGAGGGACCAGGGCCCACCAGCAGTCCTGGGAGCCTCCCGGCTCTTCGTGTTGCTCGTCGCTGCTCGCCGGTGGGTTTTGGCAGGCAACACATTCTGGCACGCCCGGTGGGACCTTCTACAGCCACTGCGTTGACATCTGCAGCTGAGATGGCGGACGCACTAATCACGTACGAAGAACTGCCTGAGGAGCACAAGAAGAAATATGATGAGATTAAAGCTGTCTTCGAAGCCGATCTCATCGGCTCTTTCGAGAGGACCCGTAAACATGGCATTAGGTGGAAAGGGTTCTCACCTGATGGCGTCCTCGATGAAGTGGATCTGTCTACCCCTTCAGAAGAACGCACCAGAGCTCTGCGCCAGGAAGTTAATTACATGGTGGCTCATTCTCTACACCGTCATTCTGAGAGCCTGGTAAACGCTTTCGAGCGCATTGCGGTTCGTGTGGTTCAGGAAATCATGAAGCATCAGTACTCTCCGTCAGGGCCTGCCCTAGGAACTCACCAAGGAGAGATACCGTTCCAAACCAGACCGCAGCTGCCATTCGCGTTTGCAGCTCCAGAGCCGCCGGGTTCACCGGCATACGTCGTCTACAAGATTGGAGGCGATCCTGGCGATTGCCAGTTCCTGCAAGAGCCGCCTAAAGAGATCCCACATGGATACGTGTGCACATACGTGCCGTACTGCAATAACTTGGCGCGCACGAACCAGATTGCAACAGGAGGGATTTCTGGAGCGGACGCCAATAAACAGGCGTGGCTAGCTAAATATGCCACCGGAACAAGTCATGAAAGCTCAGCCCCTGCAGCTAATACCGTGGAACAAATCAGTACAATCTTGAGAGACCAGTTCGGCATCCTGCCAAAGAGGAGAACAGTCGGCTATTCCAAGCCGTACCCCAACGATTACAATTTGATTCCACTGCCACCCAAATATCGGCTCCCTGAGTTCTCAAAGTTCAATGGATCAGAAGGGTCTAGCTCAATCGAGCATGTGAGCCGATATTTGGCACAGTTGGGCATGATTTCAGCATCAGACCCGTTACGTGTAAGGTTTTTTGCACAATCTCTCATAGGACCAGCTTTTGGGTGGTACACCTCGTTGCCACCAGATTCAGTCCGGACGTGGAAACAGCTGGAAGAGCAATTTCATATTCAATATCCCTCAGAAGCTACCGAGGCTGGCATTGCCGATCTGGCGCAGGTGCGGCAGAAGCGTGGAGAAACGGTGTCGGAATATATCCAGCGTTTCAGGACTGTCAAGAACCGATGTTATTCGGCTCGTTTAACTGAGAAAGAAGCAGTCGATCTGGCAATGTTGGGCCTCGCAACGCCGATCAAGGATCTGGCTTTCCAAGTGGAGTACAATTCACTGGCGCATATGGCTCAGAAATTAACATTGTATGAGCAGCGCCACCCAGAATTGTACCAAGACAAGTTCAAACGCCCTATAGGCCTGGTCGAGGCAGAAGAAGTTGGAGACTCTGCAGAAGACCAGGAAGTAACCGTGGCTGAATGGGCTCGGGGGGCAGATCCCGTGTCCTGCAAATGGGTAAAACAACAAGGGCCTGCAAAAGGGTTCGACTTCGATGTAAGCAAAGCTGAGCAAATATTTGACTTATTGCTTAAGGAAAAACAGCTGAAGTTACCCGAAGGTCATAAAATCCCTACGGCGCAAGAGATGAACGGGAGACCGTACTGCAAGTGGCATCACTCGTTCACCCATATCACCAATGACTGTAAGGAGTTGCGTCGGCAGATCCAAATGGCGATAGAACAAGGCCGGTTGATCTTTGGTCAGTTTGCCATGAAGGTGGACACGCAACCGTTTCCTGGCGTCAACATGGTGGGGCACAATCACTCCACGAGGCGTCAGCTAGATTTCTCATTCGGTGTTAACATGGCAGGACCTGTATACCACCATAGCAGGGATAGAGAAGAGAGCGGTCACCCCCGTGGCAAGGAAAAGGAGGAGGCCGGCCCACGCGACCGGCCCCGATATGATGACAGACGGTACATCACCGAGGAACAAGTGAGAAACGTGCGGTATCAACGACCGCTCTCCGAGCATCTCCTTAACAAATATGAGCGTCAGTACGATCGACGCCAGTGGTACGATATAGATGACAAAAGATATCGTCGGTCTGATGTAGACAATGGAAAATACCGTCGGTATGATAGAGATGACGAAGGGTATGAGCGTCGCGCGAAGGGGAAGTCAAGAGAGCAGGAAGACATGGACAGACACTGGGATTGTCCTTTCTTTAAGCACTGCTGGGATTCAGGTATGAGCCGATTGCCTACGATCGACAACTGCCCGGAATGTAGATGGCAGAAGGAGGACACAGGTGAGATTTCAGTGTTCAAACGTCTAGGGCCTCTCCCATCTCAGAACAGACGAGCTGAGTCACCTCGAGTGGAAGATTTCGAGGAGTCAGAAGATGAAGAAGAAGATATATACCACCGGCCAAGGTGGTGCCCTGATGGACTCAGTCACTCCCAAAAGCGTAGGGTTCAGCGGCTACGTAGCTTGGAGGAAGCCGAGGCGCAATACCTGCGCACGTTGAGGAAAGCGCGGCCCGATCTGGCCGTGAAAATTCAGCAAACCTTGGACACGGAGATGCGTCCACAGAAGAAAGAATGGCGCCCCAAACAAATAAAAACCAATGCGAAGGCATCGGCTGGCACAAATATGGTGTTCATTCTTCCGTCAGAGTTTTGTGCTCCAAGAATCGAAGAAGCGCCGGTGGCACAGTTTGACTGCGGCCCACGACCAGTTATCTTTGAAAAGCTGCGAGAGAAGAGCTACAAACATTTGAAGGCCCTGTACCTAAGAGGTTATATCAATGGGCAGCCTGTCAGCAAGATGATGGTTGACAAGGGAGCGGCAGTCAATGTAATGCCATACTCCATGCTACGGCGTTTGGGACGCTCTAACGCAGATCTGATAAAAACCAACGTCACGCTAAGCGACTTCAACGGCCAAGCATCAGAAACGCAAGGCGTTCTGAACGTGGATCTAACCGTGGGCCGAAAAACCATCCCTACATCATTCTTCATCGTCGACAGCAAAAGCACCTACGCTATCCTGCTAGGGAGGGATTGGATTCACACCAACTGCTGCATTCCATCCACAATGCACCAATGCCTGATACAGTGGGATGGAGATGAAGTGGAGGTCGTTCATGCAGATGACTCAGTCGAGATCTCAATAGCTGGCATGAATATTTGGGACGCAGACGACCAAGAGCCGATTTCCGGAGTCAGTTTGGACGGCTGTGAGCGCATCGAAACTACAAAAAACGGGGTGAGGCTGGTCTTATCCACCGGCCTGATAGAGTAGCAAGAGAAAAGTCAATGGACGTACGTGGCAAGGCCGATCCCTGCGATCGGCCCCAAAAAATAAAATGCAATGATCTCACCTCAAGCATGTCACGTAGTTGTAGTAGGGAGACTCCCTCCCGTAGCAGAGCACAAATAAGTTGTAAACCTTCATTGAGCAATACAATCAAAAGGGGGGCCGATTCCAGCAATCGGCCCAAATTATCCTCCCCATACGTTTTGCCTGTGTTCAGCATTGATCTAACAGGCGACGGAAAGCTAGGGTATGGATTTACATCGGCTGATGAGCTAGAAGAGATTGACATTGGTCCTGGGGATAAGCCGCGACCAACATTTATCAGCAAAAAGCTAGATCCACATCTGAGGGGCCTGATGATAGCTCTGTTGAAAGAGTACCCAGATTGCTTTGCCTGGGATTACACAGAGATGCCCGGGTTAGACAGGAGCATCATTGAGCATCGGCTCCCTCTTAAGAAAGGATTTCGGCCGTTCCAACAGCGAGCACGACAAATGAAGGCCGAAATTTTAGAAGAAGTCAAGAAAGAGATCGAGAAAATGTTGAACGCCGGGTTCATCAGGCCGTGCAGGTACGCTGAGTGGATTTCTAGTATCGTGCCTGTACAGAAACAGGACGGCCGATGGCGCGTCGCTTTAGATTTTCGGGATCTCAATAGAGCCACTCCAAAGGATGAGTATCCAATGCCGGTAGCAGAGACATTGATCAATGCAGCTGCTGGTCATAAGGTTTTAAGTTTCATGGATGGCAATGCCGGTTACAACCAAATTTTTATGGCTCCAGAAGATATACACAAGACTGCATTCAGAGTACCAGGTTCAGTGGGCTTGTTTGAATATGTCGTCATGACATTTGGACTGAAAAATGCCGGCGCAACATACCAAAGAGCCATGAATTACATCTTTCATGATCTGATCGGCAAGTTGGTGGAGATTTACATTGATGACGTGGTAGTCAAGTCTGTTTCAGTAGAAGGACACTTGGAGGATCTGCGACGCATCTTGGACCGGACTAGAAAATTCGAGCTAAGAATGAATCCAAAAAAGTGTGCTTTTGGTGTAACGGCCGGTCAATTCTTGGGTTTCTTGGTTCATGAACGCGGAATTGAGATCGGCCTGAAAAGTCAGGAGGCAGTGCGAACAATGAGACCACCTACCACGAAGAAGGAGCTCCAGTGTCTCATCGGCAAAATCAACTTCGTCAGAAGGTTCATCTCCAATCTGTCAGGGCGAATCGAGCCGTTCATGGGACTGGTAAAAATTAAATCTGATGAGGAGTTTCGCTGGGGGGCAGAGCAACAGCGAGCACTTGACGAGATTAAAGAGTATCTAACGAAGCCACCTGTGTTGGTTCCGCCCCAACAAGACAGACCATTCTATATTTATTTGTCAGTAGCTGACACTTCCATCACCTCAGTGGTGGTGCAACTTTATGATGGTCTGGAGAAAGTTGCTTTCTACCTCAGCAGAAGGATGTTGGATGCAGAAACTAGGTACCCTGAGATCGAGAAGTTGTGCCTCTGCCTATTTTTTACCTGCACCAAGCTTCGTCACCTCTTGCTGTCAGCGGAAATTGTCATCATATGCAAATCAGATGTCATCAAACATATGTTGTCGGCTCCTGTGTTGAAAGGCCGACTCGGTAAGTGGATGTTTGCATTATCAGAATTTGATCTCCGGTATCAGCCTGCGAAAGCAGTCAAGGGACAAGCGTTGGCCGATCTTATTGCTGAACGAATCAACACTGATATAGCAGCACTGTCTGTGCGTGCATGGGCCATGTTTTTCGATGGATCGGCTTGTGATGATGGTTGCGGCATCGGCATTCTACTCGTGTCACCCCGGGGGGCAACATATTCCTTCCCCATCAGGCTACCTACCCCTTGCACCAACAATGTCACTGAGTATGTGGCAATACGCAAGGGAATGGAGTTGCTTTTGGAGGCCGGGGCAGAAGCGGTGGAACTTTTTGGAGACTCAAAATTGGTGATTTCCCAGCTCACGGAAGAATACAAATGCGAGAGCGAGTCGCTCTTCCCATTATGGATGGAATGCCGTGAGCTGATGGCACAATTTAGGTACATAAACTTCAGTTGGATCCCGAGGTCGCAAAACACCGAGGCCAACGATCTCACACAGATGGCGTCAAGCTACAAGGACGTAGCAGGTGGAGCCGATGTTCAGGTACAGTTCCTGGAACCGGATGACTGGAGAGCCGATATCTTCAATTACTTGAAAGATCCGGCTCGGGGGGCACCTAAACGGATAAGGTACAAGGCCATGAAATATGTCCTTATAGGAGATGACATGTTCTACAGGACTTTGGAAGGGTTACTCCTCAAATGTCTGGGACTAGCCGAGTCCAATCAGCTCTTACACGAGGTACACGAAGGCGCCTGTGGAACTCACCAATCGGCTCACAAGATGAAATGGTTGATCAGGCGATCGGGGTTTTATTGGCCCACCATGCTTGAGGATTGCTTTAAGTACTATAAAGGGTGTCAAGCGTGTCAGATGTTTGGAAAAATTCAGACGGTACCCGCATCAGCAATGAACCCCATCATCAAGCCTTGGCCATTTCGAGGTTGGGGTATGGATATGATCGGCAAAATCAATCCTCCATCGAGCAAAGGCCATAATTGGATTTGGGCCATTACAGATTATTTCACTAAATGGGTGGAAGCCGTCCCTATGAAGTCAGTGGCATCACAAGATGTTATCAATTTCGTGAAGGAACATGTCATTCATAGATTCGGGATTCCCCAGACAATCACGACCGATGGAGGTTCGGTCTTCATTTCTCGCGAGTTTAGAAAGTTCTGCGAGGACATGGGAATTAAGTTGATCCGATCGTCTCCATACTATGCTCAAGCAAATGGGCAAGCTGAAGCGTCCAACCAGAGCCTTATCAAGCTGATTAAGAGGAAAGTCGACGAGCACCCTAGACGCTGGCACGAGGTATTGTCAGAGGCTTTGTGGGCTTATCGCTTGTCATGTCATGGAGCGATAAAAACCTCGCCATACCATCTGGTCTATGGACAAGAAGCCGTATTGCCCTGGGAAATCACGGCTAGGTTGAGACGCGTTACGTTTCAGAATGACCTAACAACTGAAGAATATGCAACCCTGATGAGTGATAGTATCGAGGATCTAACGGAACTTAGACTTTGGTCGCTTGAGAAAATTAAAGAGAACAAAGCCAAGGTAGCTCGTGCATATAATAAGAAGGTGAGACCAAAGGAGTTCCACGTTGGTGATCTGGTATGGGAAGCTGTATTGCCATTGGGGACTAAGGATGCAGTGTATGGTAAATGGTCTCCAAATTGGCACGGGCCGTATAGGGTCGACCAAGTTTTAAAGGGTAACGCATACATGCTTGAGGAGCTGAGCGGTGTGAAGTTCCCAGTGGCTGTCAATGGTCAGCATCTCAAGAAATATTTCCCAAGTATGTGGGATGACGGACAGTGAAATATTGGGGCCGATGCATGAAATCGGCCGGTAAAAAATATATATATAAAGCATAGCCGATGCACAGACGTCGACTTTAGAAAAAATATACAAAGCAACAGGACATAAAGTACAGCCGATGCACAGACATCGACTTTAGATTAAAAAGCCAATGCGCAGCCATCTACTCTAGAGGTACAAGCTGTTACGAGCAGTTATCAGGTTACATGGATAGGCTCTATGGAAGGAATGCCTCGAAGGCACGGAGGGCGTCAGCACGGACACGATCCACCTCGGCGATCTCGGCCTCATCATCTTCGTCCTTGCCCGTCACTAGCTGCTTGTGCAGGTCACGTATTTCTGCCAGATCAGTTTTCAGTTGAGCTTTGAGGCCTTCTGCTTCTTCTTGGGAGCGGGCAATAAGAGCTTCCTTATCATAAATAAGCTGTTTGGTTGCCCGGACCCTCCCTTCAAGGTCCTCCAATTCCTTTCGCAAAGTCTCAAGTTCGGCGGTGCTGACAGAGGTGTCAGTTTTGGCATCTAAGGCCGCTTTTTTCTCGTTGAGCCACTGACATTTGTCTGCAATATCGGTTTTCAACGGAAGTTGGGCGTGGCATAGATCGAATCTCTGACAAGCTAACTTCACCCTTGACCTGTAAGCAGACAGAGTCACAACTGGCCAGAGTTTCACCTGCAACGTTACCGGGAGGAGGTGCTGGATTTCTTCAAGAACACTCTTCACTTCCTCGGGGTCTTCGACCAACGTCTCGATCGGGGAGGAAAGCAGGGCTTTGAGACGCTGGAATTGACGTTGGACGGCGCTGGGTCGTGGTTCATCGCATGCCGTAGAAGGAGCTGGTTCGATGGATTCAGGGTCGAACGTTAGCAAGCCCGAGAGGTCACAACCCTGACAAACATAAACAGCGTCAGTATGCAGCAGAAGGGAAGGGTAAGCCAAACGAAAGGAGTATACCTCTCCTGAGACCAAGGGGATAGCCGATGATGAGGTAATCGGCTCTTGTGTTTCTGCTGGGGGCTTGGCTAAATTGGCGACCTTGTCAACATCACCTATAGGGATTGCTGGATCCAGGTTTGCGGAGGACATCAATACTTCCTCGACTTCCCCACTAGAAGTGTTATCAGTCTGCAAAGGAGGTGGTTAGCCGATGCGAGCAGCAATGGATTAGCATGAAAGATGAGCCGAGGAGAATATGGAGGGTAATTACATTTGAGGCCTCTTGGTTTGTTGAAGGGGCTTGCGGTTCCTTTCTAGCCATTTTGATGCGTCGGCTCTGTGTGCGTTGACCGCCCTGCCCCGCTCTGATTGGAGCTTGGGGGGCAACAGGTTCAGGAACTGGTCTTTTCCTGGAAGCCGATGGTGGCAAATCTGGCTGGCTCTGCGTGGTGATTTTCCCAGAGTTGCCCGAGCTTGAATCCCCTCGAATGGATTGTGTTTCCTCGCTGGAGTTGTCTTCGGTGGAGGTCTATAAAAGAAGAGTTAGTAAGCACAAGTATGGTTGCAGAAGCCCATAAGGATAGATGAAACCAGTCAGTGCATGGATCAACATACGTGCAAGCTCTCTTGGTCTGGAGAAGGGTTCCGGCGCTTCAAAGTTTTCCTGTCAGCTACTTTCCTCACTGCCGCTCTCGCCTTGATCGGGGCTCGGGGGGCAGCTGGCCCGGAAGAGACTTTGTTCTTGGAAGCCGATTCTGGTGAAATCGGCTGGCTCTGCATCACGACCTTTTTCAAGGGTGGCGAGCTTTTGCAAAAGAGGACCACCGGAGCCGGTGGGAGGAATTCAAAGGGGGAGCCGTCATCATGTGTAGGTTCTGGACCATCTTGTTGCTGCAAGGAGACAGAGCAAGGTTATAAAAATCATTGTAAGCCACTTCAAGAAAAATTTGCGAGTGGTAGTACCTGTTCTGCGGGGATATCATATTCGGCATCGAGTTGTCTCAGCAACGGTCCCAGGGCTCTCCTGAAGGCATGAGTTTTCCACATGGACCACCAGGTCTCAAAACCATCGGTTGATGAGGTGAAGGAGAGGTTATTGGGGATTGGGATGGCTAGAGCATCAAAGAAAGAGTAACACCTCTGACCGGTGAGGACATCGGGCAAATCAGCTCTGCTCTCTGTTAAGTGATGGAGGAAGAAGTGAGGAGACACCTACCCAAGACCAAACTGCCGGGCTGTTACGACCGGCTGATAGGACTCATAGCCAGGTTTGATTATCCTGTTTGATGTGCTCATGCCAACTGGAAGGAAGCAGAGACGGATCATGGTGGAATACAATTGCCGGGTGCTGGTGTCATCGGCAAAGCTGTCTAGCCTGAAGGAGACTGGATTTTCAAAATTTTCAGATTCCGTGTAAGGGAAGAAGAGAGGATTGTCCAGGCCTTGGAAGAAAATCCTGAACCACTTTGATGCTTCCTTGGGGATCAGTTTACTACCTGGAAGGCTATACAAGGCTTGGCCGTAGCTAGTGCATCGGATCTGCTTCCCGTTAGCATCTGGAAAGGTGCAAGTGGCCAAAAGTGGGAAGTTTGGGATATGGTTCTGGAAATACAGCTGAGCCCATAGCTGAATAAACCACCAGGGACCTCCTGTTTTGACTGTCCGTTGGGAAGATAATTTGACAGACATTAGTTGGAGATATCGATAGACCTCTCCAAGGAACAGTTTGCCGATGCCAAGCTGGGTGCCTCTGGCAAGTTCATAGGCCAAGGGAAGATAATTCTTGGTCGGAGCAAGTGAAGGGCCACAGAATATAAAGTGTTCCAACCAGAAATTCAGGAAAGCCGTGTGTTCTTTCTCTGTTACAGGGCCTTTATTTTTCATATGGCGTCGAAGGTAAGCACCCCAGTTTATGCACTCTGTTTTGGAAGAGAGTTTGAAGGGAACCTTTGGCAGCATAAAAGCAGAGGGGCTGGGGGATGTGACTTCTAGGCCAGTGATCATTACCACATCTAGCAGAGTTGGTGTCATGGGGCCGTGGCCAAACATGAAGCAGTTCAGGGCATCAGACCAGAAGTAGCCGATGGTTTTTAGAAGATTTTCATGCTTCTCAAGGGGAGACAATGATAAGGACAGAGCATCAGCTATTCCTGTGGTTTCCCATTTGGATTGGTGAGTTTTGGATACTCTACTGTACCAGGAAACCCAATCTTCAGGAGGGTTAGGCCAGGCTCGTAAGCAGTCGGCCCAAGATGTTAGATCCAAGTTCTGGTTCACGAAGGGAATCCTATTGGCCTCGCAAGAAATCAGATGGGCAGGACTCTCGACAGTCCAGGGGCCAAGACAAAGAGAGTTTGGAAGAGAAGGATGCGGCAATAGAATGTCTGATACCTAAAATTAATGGTGAAATAAGGCATTAATTCAGATGTTTACTATTGATTCTAGCACTATGCTCGGACGGCGAGGGGTTAAAGATTACCTTCAGGCCAGAGACTGTTGCGTTGGCGTTGGACGATTCCGCCATCTGATTTGCTGGCGGATATGAATCTGCGCGGTTGGGGATCTAGGATTCGCGTCGCTGCAAGTTGAATCTGTTCGATGAGTAATTGGGGATCTGAGTTTGGTCCTTTGAACGAGGGTCGCAGGTTACCGTTTGAAGTCTACCCTTACTGGCGTTTTATGGTAAAAGACCGATGCGTTGCCATCGGCTCTTTGTGCGTTGACCTACTTTGACAATCGGGAAAATTAGACGGAGAAGCGTTCTTCATGGATGAAGAGGGTTTTTTTTACAAGAAGAGCCGATTGCTCACAAAAGAAAGATCTGCTACCTAATGTACTACTACTAGCCCTATTCTAGTAGTCCCTAGTCTAGGGGCCGACGCCGTCGCTGCCGTCGCTGCCCTCGTCGTCACCGTCCTCGCTGCCATCGGCGCTGCTGCCGGCGATGTCCTCGTCGCTGCTGTCGAAGCCACCGGCAGGGGCTTCTTCTTCTTCTTCGTCGTCGTCTTCGTCGTCCTCCGACCCGGCGCGGAAGCGCTTCGCCGGCGGGTACTCGTCGGAGGAGGTGTCGTCCTCCGCTTCGTCCTCTTCATCGGAGGAGAGGTCCTCGCCCCAGGAGAAGGCGCCGTCGTCGCTCTCCTCCTCCAACTCCCCGTCGATGAGGAACTGGAGGTCATCTTCCCCGTCGATCAAGGATTCGTCATCCTCTGGCCAGACGGAGAAATCCCAATCCGCCTCGTCCCAATGCGGTGGGGCAAGGGCCTCGTACGCCGCTATCGGGTCATACTCCGGCGTCGGCTCACGGGAGGAGGAAGATTGGAAGGAGAGACCCGACGAGGAAGAGGAGGAGTCCATGGTTGCAGAGGAGGGGAGTTTCGATTGCTAATGTGGAGCAAGAGGATGAGGAGGCGAACTGCTCAGATGTTGTTAAATAAAGGGGATATAGTGGGAGTTGATTCAATGCTGTGGCGGTTTCCGAGGGTGCGGTACTAAAACTGTCAAATCGTGCAATACGGAGAAGTTGAGGAGGCAAGGCATCATGATGGAAGGGCACTGTAGCGGTTCTGCTCTGCAACGCGTAACCCGATGAAGAAAAACAAAGTGGTTTTGGAATTATTATTGCCAAAACCAGGGGGGCATGTGTTATAGCCGGATTTTAGCCACATTGGGAGTTGGGCCGTAATTGAGATGGGCTTAGAGGATATGCACATGAAGTATTTCTGAATCGGCCTCCTGCGAGAGTTTGGGCTAGATTGCCCGTGTATCTGTACAATATGGTAGATTACGTTTCAGTTAGAATTAAGAGATAGAGTTGGTTCGTACACAGTTAGGTTTATTCCAAAGATAGAAAGTCTACGGACTATAAATATGTACCTAGGGTTATTGAGAAAGGAGGACGATCACGTTCACAACAAACACAACCTAGGTGCATCGCCACCCCTTGTTTCGAGGGTTTCTTCCGGGTAAGCGCCATGCTGCCCAGATCGCATCTTGCGATCTGAGCAGTGTCAGTTTATTCGTTGTTTTGTGTTGCTCGTACTGAAGCCTTGTTGATGGTGAGCAACATCGTTATCATGGATATGTCGGGGCTAACATCGATACTTTTTGATATGTTTGCTTAGTTAGGCTACCCCTACATATCTAGCTGCCTTGGCACCTATCTTAGGTGTAAAGGTAGCAACTTGCTTGGTCTTTATTTAGTAGATCTGATCTGTTATGGTTGTTCCTTGTTCTCCAAGGATTAGTTTGATATCCGCATGGTTAGGCCTTGCAAACGGGTTGAATGATCCAGTAGTGCGTAAGGTATGGTTTGCCGATCCTAGAGGAGATGTTCCGAGAATCGACCCTATGTTGGTTTTTAGGCCTTTTCTAGGACTAGTTTTCTGTTATCTTTCGTATCTGCCAGGCTCAACTACGTGTAGGACGTTCCGATTATGCGGTGAAAACCCTAGACTGTCGTAGGTCGATTTAACTTGGTTTTGATTAAGCAGGACCCCCATGTTTTCGTAGATCCAATACGAACCATGGGTCGATCGGCTCCTTGAGCCGATTCACAGGGCAACCTGAGAGCCGATCGAGGCTCGGATTTAATGTTTACGTGTCTGCCATGCAGGAAATAATTGAAGCAATCCATCACCTTCCTTACCAGGTATAGGTCAGGTGGCACGCCCTCGCAACAGCCAGGACGTGTGCCGGAGTTTTGCGGGCCGTTGCCCGAGGGACCAGGGCCCACCAGCAGTCCTGGGAGCCTCCCGGCTCTTCGTGTTGCTCGTCGCTGCTCGCCGGTGGGTTTTGGCAGGCAACACTCTTTCAATTCCTTAAGTTCTTTTGGTCCCATCTTGTATGGTGCTTGGGCAATTAGTGAAGTTCTAGGCTTTAAGTCTATGGTAAACTCGATTTCCCTATCCGGTGGCATTCATGGTAATTCCTTAGGAAATACATTATGGAAATCCCTGACTACTAGTATGTCTTCCAACTTTACCTCCTTCATACTGTTCACTTGTAACTCCACCTCAATCTGAGTGTGTCTGTCTCCTTGGTAAACTAGTCTGCCTCCATCTAGACTCTTGAGTGATACGGTCTTGTCCCCACAATCTATCACTGCTCCATTTGCTTCTAACCAGTTCATACCAAGGATAACATCTATGTATTTCATGGGTAAGACGAATAGGTCTGCATAGTATATGCAGCCGCGGATCATAATGACCTCCTCTTGCTTAACATGCGTTACTAAGATCGTCCCCCCACAGATAGTATGGTGATAGGGAACTCTAACTTAGTGCAACTAATCCCATATTGAATGATGAATTGTTGTGCAATGAATGATGTAGTTGCACCAGTATCAAAAAGAACTTTGCCAAGATGGGTAAGAATCTGAAGCATACCTACCACAGCCTTGTCCGAAGTAATAACCTCCTCCAGACTGGTACATTTTAACTTTCCATAAGGCTTATTTCCCTTCCACTTCGTTCCTCTAGAATTCCCACTCCGGTTCTAACCACCTCCTCCAGGCTTTCCTCCTCCAGTAGACTTATTGGGACAATCGCGAAGCATATGTCCCTCTTGACGACATCCAAAGCAGATGACCTTGGGTCGCTGACATTCATTAGAGTAATGTCCTCTGCCTCCACAAGAACGACAGATGATGTTGTTTCTGTTATTTGATTGGCCCGGCTGTGGCTTATTACCCCTTGTAGTGAATCTGGGATTGATTGTCAAATTGGGGTTTGGCTTGTTGCTTATAAACTTCTTTGATTCCAACTTGGCCCTCTTGCGTCGGTCATCCTGAACTTGCTTAAAATCATCCTCCATGGTAATGGCCGCGTCGACCAATTCTTGGAATTCAGTGGCCTTCAACATTCTTAACTGCATATTCAGAAATGGATGCAATCCCCTCATGAATCTCTTATTTCTCTTTTTCTCTGTATTCATGTCATCCGCTATATATCGCGAAAGTACTGAAAACTCTCAGACATAATTCATAACGGGTTTTTCCTTTTGTTCAAAATTCTCGAACTCTCTTCTCTTCAGTTCCATGATACTCTCAGGAACATTGGCATCACGAAACTTATTCTTGAATCCTTGCAAGGTAAACACCCTTCCTACAGGATGTACTGCTACCATATGTTGTCCCACCAGGCTACCGCTGGTCCACACAAAAGATGTCTTGCGTATCTTATCTTTTCTTCGTCATTGCATCCGATAGTTCGGAGTTTTCTTTTAGTATCAAGTAACCAATCCTCGGCTTCCATTGGTTCTTATGCCGATGCAAAGGGAATAGGTCTGGTGTTCTGGAAGTCAGATAAGGTTACTCCTGGGTGTTCATGCCTCTCATTCCTATTCTATTGTGCCAATAGGTCATGGAAGAACTTATTCTGCTGATCCATAGTTACCCTTTGCCTTTCTTCCATCATTTGCATATACTGTACGAAATTCTGCTGAGTCATATGTGGTGGTGGTGGTGGTGGTGGATCCTGCCCCTCGGCAGCTGCTTCAGCCTCTTCTTTTGCTTCAACTCGCGCTCTACGCGCTGGGCCTCAATCTTTTCGCCTGACATTCCCGACATGTTCCCCTAACTTTGTTACAAAAAGCAAAACTCATAATTACTCCATGCACAAGTTTTCTGAGCTCAACTTTGTGCACAAGGCTAGTCACACAATGGAAATCAAGAAGCAAATCCAAATCATACAAAACATGTAACTAATTTATACATATATAGGTCATAGTACAATACTCATAGTACGTGGTGAGTATCTAAACTCACTTATTCAGAGTTTATTACAAGCCGAGTACTTATTGTACATAAATACATATGGTACGTTGGTATTGCTTGCTTCTCATGGTAGTCTCCTACTCGTAGTCTCCCTCACGATACATTCCAGGCGTCCATCCAGTAGAACGGGTCATCCTTCTGATGCCCTCTAGAACATATTGACTTCCAGTTGGCATGTAATCAGAGTCAGAGGAAGTGCCTAATGCAAAGTCGGTCATCGTGAAATAGTTGTTTAGCTATGAATAGACATCCCCAAGGGGGTAGTCCTCCTCTGAGAAATTTCCTGTGAACTCGAAAGTATGCATGTCAAATGGCTCCTTCTTCCCCTTCCTCTTGGAACATTCACCGTCCTCCATAAAGGTTGGCTTCTTGCTCTCAAGGTCGGACTCAATGATTATCGGGTTGGTTTCAAAATCCCATATCCCGTAGTTATGGTTCCAGTACTGACTCATAGCGTCCTCGTCCATCTCCGAATCGCATCGGATTGGATCGTTCGAAGTACCCATAAAGGTTTCAAAGCACCATCCAGTAGAATTCTTTACTGGTGAGTCGGGATGTGGCATATTCCATGAATCACCTCCTGCTTCATAACCGCTTTCAAAAGAGTTTGAAGCATATGGGCTAGTAGGGAAATAGTTGGGTGTGGGTGGTACTGGCTGTGGAGCGGCAATATCTATGAAACTTCCTGTGGAGAAAGTTTGAGTAGGGTTCTGACTAGATTTCATCAGCTCTTCCATGCGTTTCTGAAATTTCTTTGGATCGGTAAACTCCGCTAACATGTGGTCTATTTCACCCACCATGGTACGATGGAGTTGGTAGAACATGGTTAACATGGACTTGCAGTTGTCCATGTGCTTGGCTGCTACTTCAGGATGTTTCTCGGCTTGTTTTTTTTTTTTTTGAACAATCTCGGCTTGTTTATAGTGGTTCAGGGTAGGATCACAATCCTCTTCGTGGTGCGAAATATAAGAAAAATCCATACCAACCAGTTGCTTAGTCTTGTGCTCTCTTATTTCAGTAATGACTCTAAGAACTGCCATAAGATAGGCTGGCCTGATGTTATGGGCTTATCTCGCTGGCATGACCGCACTCATGCCCAGCGTAGCAGGTAGTTGTATAGCAACTCTGCACTTGACCTTAACGGATCCATCATAATAGGCATACCTCATTACTCGAACACGGGGATCACACCCGCATTCTAGTAAGAGTCCTCGTAAAAGATCGGTCATGTCCCCATTGTATTCGTCCAACCATGCTTCCATAATCTTAACTGTCCTCTCTAGGAACTTTCCCTCCATACCTTGCTGTATATGATAGAATAAATAGTATTAGTAATAATGCATCATAATAGTAATAATTAAGAATTATCGCACTAAAAGATATGATAGTATTATTCTCAAGTGAATAGACATCATATTTTTAGAGAATCCTTTACTACTTCTATTTGACTCCTACAGATTTGTCCCCCCATTAACTAGGTTTCCAACCTAAGGTCAAAGCTTTTGCTCTGATACCAACTGTGCACTACTAGGAAAAAGCTTACCACCGGCGACCTGAAAATGCTTACCGCCGGCACTTTCAAATTCGCTGGCGATAACCTCGCCGGTGGTAAGCGCTTACCGCCGGCGTTCTCGAACTTGCCAGTGGTAACTGGCCGTTACCCCCAGCATTTTACCTACTCCCATAGCTATTCGCCGGCGGTATCAGTTTTTGCAAATAAAAAAAAAGCATGGCGAGCAGCGCATCTGCAGCGCCAGGCTGTGTACAAGTTACAAAAAAGTCCAGACATAAAAAAATAGTACAACCGAACTACAATTTTACATCAAGGACCCTGAAAAGAAAAGCAAAAGCGATCAAGTCCCACTCCTGGCTCCCGATCTGGATCCCGCCGCCGCACACCACCATCCCACTCTACGACGATGACGGCCATCTTCTGGCTCCCGTTCTGGTCGGCCTTGGTCAGCTTGGCGACACGCTTCCTCGCCGCCGCGCCCACCTCCTGCGCGCCCTCCTGGTCCCCCACGCCAGGTCCTCCTCGCCGCAGACCTCGTCTTCGGCTGGCTTTTCCGCCGCCGCGGCCTCTTCCTTCTTCCTCGGCGCCTTCTCCTTCTTGGGTGGCTTCTTTGCCCCCGAGGACGATGCCCCCTTGCGCTGGCGCTTGTCCGCCACCGCGTCCTGGTTGAGGTCGGGCTCGGGGTCGGCGATGGCCTTGGCAGTGGTCTCCCGCTTACAGGAGGAGGCGCGCGCCGGCGTGGCGGTGGAGGACGGGGAGCTCGGCGCCATGGCTGCCCGCTAGGGTTTGAAAGAGGGGAGAGGGAGGGCGGGGGGTTTGGGGAATGGGTGGGCTGCACGAGTGTGAGAGAGGTTGGGTGGGGATGGGGCGATCGATTGCGTGGACGCGAGGAGAGGCACGTGGGGGCTGGTCCATACGAGCCCACATTACCCCCGGCGCCCTCGAAGTGGGTTTGCCAGCGTTAAGGCCCGCTACCCCTGGCACTATTGGGCTGAATTCGCCGGCGGTAAGGCCAGGCCGGACGGAGGCCCCGTGGCCCATTATATCGCCGGCATCTTCAAATCGAACTCGCCGGCGGTAATGCATGTACCCCTGGCATCTTCCTTTCAACCTCACCGGTGGTAGGGTTAGGCCACCCTGGAAGGCCTTACCGCCGGCATCTTCAAATCGATCTCGCCGGCGGTAAGGAGTGCGGCTATAAGCCTTTTCCTAGTAGTGGTGGTGACCCGGCATACCACTGCATGTTGTAGTACACCAGTCATAGACACAATATGTGCGAAGTACCAATCCGAAAATATTACATCCATCAGAGTGGTACAACAGAAACATAGCTGGTCCATTACTCAAACACTTAATATTAGAAACCATAAGTGCACATCATAGTTGTATTCCTCCTGGGTCCACAGAGGAACACTCGGTAGTTCAAGTTCAACTTTTTGTAATCTTACAACTAGAGATAGATTTAGACTAAGTACCATTCTTCCTCGGGAAGCGTTTATTCTATAAAGTTCGGTGTTGCTCTACTAGCTATGCTACTGCTCTACTAGTCTCCGGTCTCAGTGTTGTCTCCTTCGTTGCTGTAAGCAATCTCGTAATCAATGCCCTCAACCCCTCCAGAGAGGCCTGGCTCCTCGTAGAAGGTGTCTTCTGTCTCTTCAGCTCCTTCCGGGGTCTCATCTAGATTGACCTGGCAGTCTAAGCATGGGATTCAAAGAAGGATGAGTACGAGCGTACTCAACAAGTTCATGATAGGAAAAGGTGTTTAATGCTCTAGCTACAGCCATAGACCAGAAAGTCATATGCAATGTAGGTTTTGGTAAACATTTCTTCAAAAGGTTGCTTTTATTCCAAAAAGCTATGTCCGTCAGCCTTCACAGGGTGTTTAGAACTTCATGGAGTTCCTTTCCTGCCGCGTTCGTAGTTCCTACCCGGAACAGGGAGTGACAAGCCACAATTTGATACACTCTGCAGAGGTGTTTTTACTTTACCCATAAGAGAAATTATCCTTGTTGCCAACCGGGCGTACTTCTTACAGCGAATAGCTTCCCCGCTTAACTAGCCATCCAACTCTATCTCAATTCGACACACCTGCATACTTAGTTCTCGCTATCGCTTGGATTGCTCCCATCCACACTTCCGTGGTGTGAGGCCCGGTATAAGGTCCAAGCCAATCATTGCATTTCCCCGCGACCTCGTATACCCACCCGTATTGTAGTTCCGACCTTGGATCCTTGTCGGTTCATTATCCCGACCTCGATTCTATACCCCCGCTGGTCCACATACCCCCGTAGGTATGTTCCGACCTCTGTACCTTCGCCGTGCTTCTACAACCCATCATAGACCACTGTACCGTGAGGACTTAAGGGTTCCCCACCACTCCAGTTGGTCCCACGTGGACACAACTACTCCGGTACAGTGTGTCCGTTGATAAGCGAGAGGAAGAAATACAACTGACTATTCTGTCCCACTCTAGATCTTATGGTTAACACGAGTATTACGATGCAAGAATCACTGTACGACATTTATTGTTAATCCTAGATGGATATAACCCAGTTGCAATAGAACCTCCACCAAACTCATACCATGGTTCCATTGCCCACCACATATTCATATTCATAATTCAAAAAGTAATTCTTCGCTTTGTAATGCATGAGTGATACGAATAGTAATTTGCAAATAATTTGCTAAACATAATCAAGTTGACACGAGCAAATGATGAAATTGCCTCGATACTGCGAGATAATGCAGTTGGAAGTTTTGGATTGACCCAGATGCTCGGTTTTTGAAAATTAGCATCACCGTCCGATAAGGACAATGGTTAAAGAACCAAATAATGCATGCTTTAGGGTTTTAGTTGTCATTACCCCCCCCCCCCCCTCTTGATGGTTTAGTTTAAGTTTTACTTCAAAACTTGTTATGGTTTCGCAGGATTTGACAGAATTGGGTTTAAGGACTTAATTGTAATTTCAATAATAAAATCTTTTGTAATGAAGTAATTAAGAAAAATATTTTCTTGTTTCTTTTTTTACTAATAAAAGGTAATAATATTTCTAGTGAATATTTAATATTATATTCTTTATTTCATTGATAATTATTTTTTTATATTCCTTAGGATTATTTCTTCTTCTTTTCATAATTTTTATTGAGTTTAAATATACAAGGAATAGTAAAGTGTCTAATAAAAATGATAAACATTTTATTATTATTCTTATCATTTTTATATATTTTTAGGATTTTATTTTGAGTTTATATGAATTTCCTGGATTTTCCTATTAAAATCTCAGGTAAAAAGACTAAAAAGCCCCTGGGCCCACTGGCCAGGTCCACCCATTAGGTTGAACCAGACCAACTGCCCCGGCTCGGTGTAACGGCCCCGGGTAGGATCCCTAATAGATTTGCTTGTTCTTTTTCTTTTGTGCATCATCATGCATCATGCATCATATCATCCATGATTTTATTAAATAAAACTATTTTATAAACCCTCCCTTATCTTTTCCTTTAATTTAACCCTAATCTCTCCCTCTCATATTTCTTATTTTGTAATTAAGCCTTTTCAACAATTAGTTTTTGGATTAAAAATGTGCTTTGATTTGATTACAAATAAATTAACTATTTGAAAAACTACTTTTGTTTCTCACTCTCACCTTGGTTTCAAATTCAAAATAGAAAAGGTTTTTGAATTCAAATGGTTTCATTAAAATCAGAAAAAGAGAAAAAGGCAAAGCCCTAACCATCTACCAGGCCACCTCTCCCCCCTAAAGCCTTTTCCCCCCTCTCCCCGGCCAGCCTAGCTTTCCCCTTTCTCTCTGGACCCACTCTCTCTTCCGCGTGGGCCGACCCCTCTTCAATCTTCTCCTCCAGCCCAACTCGGTCCGTACCTCTTCACGCAAGGAGGCTCGCTCCTTGTCCTCTTCTTCGTCACGCGGATGGCGTGACCCTCTCTCCCGTCGCTGTCTCCACCACGGCGTCATGGCCGCACCACCACCTGCTCCCTTTCCTCCCCTTTTAAAGCCGCTCCCATCGTCTCTCGAAACCCTAGCCTTCCCTTCTCCCTCACGCCGCCATTCCATTCCTCACACCTCTCTCCGTTTCTTTCATCACCGAGCGCCACCGCCGTAGTTCGCCGGCGCACCGTCGGCTCCGGTCCTCCCCCGCCAAGCCAAGGCCACCAGGAGCACCGCCATGATCTCCTCCTTATCCTGCTGCAAGGAATTGAACCAGGGCGCCCCACATCGACCGCAAATCCGCCATTCCCGTCTCTGACCCCGGTGAGAACGTCGATGATTCCGGCGAGCATGGACTTCCTATGCCCCTTCTGAGCATGCCATCGAGTTCCTGGTGAGCTCGCGATCCTCCTGGACATCTCCTTCTTCGCTATTGCTTCCGGGTTCCCCTTCTTCACCATGTGCTGGCCGCCTTCTCCGCAGATCCTCATCGCCGGCGAGCCTCCGGCGCTCCCCTGATGACGGCGCCACCTTCCTTTGGTCCGCGCCGATGAGGCGTGTCGGTGGCGCCTCCTCCCGCACCCTGGAACGCCTCCAGACGCCACACGGATCGACGTCCGTCCGCGGTGACCATCGTCTGGAACGCGCGCGGCATCCTGTCGAATACCTTCCGCACACACCACGGTGTCATCCCAGTCAGCGCCAGCGTGTCGCCTGGGTCCCACCCGTCATCCTCCGTGGCTAAGCACACCCCCCGGTGAGAAAAATCTCAGATCCAATCCGGATCTTTTTCTTTTCATCTAGGTCCCTGCAAGTTTGAATTCATCAACCCGTCGTCCTGCATCTAAACCTTTACACGATAACCCCCTGCCAGTTTTGAAAATGAACCTGGGGTCCTCCCCCCCTGTATGAAATGATTTCTGGGTCCTTTTCTAATTTAATAAAACCTGTTTTATTTATTTTAAATAATAAAAACCAATATGTTAATAACTTTTAATTGGTAATTCAAATGAAAAAGTGTTATATATGAAAATTGATCAGAAAAATGTGAAGAACATGATTATGCCATCCATATGCCTGTTTGCATCCTGTATCATGTCGTCCCTTGGTAGTTGTGCATGCCACCTAATAGATAACATATGGAATATGTGGGATACAAATTAAGGGTTGTACCGGTTCCATTTAAACTTGAAGTAACGCACCGCTGCCATGCTTGCCATGTTAACCAACATTTAACTTTCTCGGTAGATAATGCAACCTCGAACCTAATAATTGTTTGTCCGGGGTTCCGACTCCGGTTAATTTGGATAAGTTGCATCGCATCATCGTTGCCATGTCATGCATATCATCTTCATCATGCCGGATCTTCTTTGGCTGTAGTTGTAAGATTTGCATCCGTTGTTTGTGCCAGCATTTGCTTCTTCCCGGATAGGATCACGAAGTGGTGTTGTGAGATATGACGAGTTCTCCGACAAGTTCTTCTGCAGCTTTTCACAGGCGATCCCACCCCTTCCCCTATTTTACAGTTTCTTGCTCGTTGTTCTCTTGCTATCCATATGTTGCAATTCTTCCAGTCACGTGTCCTATTCCACCGTTACCCAAATGAGCCGTGTTAAATATCCGCTACCTATCACCGTTGTTTGTTGGTTGAGCCTTGCGAGTCGTAGCGCATGATTAGGAATATGTTGTTATCTTTATATCTGTTGGGTTGTTGGGAGGTTATTACATGCTATATCAGTTGTTGGAGGTACACATGCTTTATTTAATTGTTAACAACTAAAATTGTAAGCAGTGGCATCTGTGAGCCCCTTTGCGAAAGCATCGGATCTTTGTCTCGCTAATGTCCCCTAGGACCCGAGTTCTTGTTATCTGTTCCGAGATTGACCCCCCCCCCCCCCCCTCACCCATTACCTTTTTCTCAAGTCAGTTGAAAAGGGGGCCACAACCTTGGTTTTATTTGGCGCATGCATGTTTATATTTTGTTGCCTTCGGGTGTTTACTTCCTGTTGCCTTCGGGTGTTTATATTCTATACTGTACCCCGCGGGACATTTAGCGAAAGCGTGTGGTTTGCACGCCTAGCCGCCGTCGCAAACCCTGAGTCCGCTTCGGAGTACGGCCGAACTTCGATACGGGTAGCTTAGTCGGGTGGCCCCCCTAGACTTTCTTGTTGAACTGGGAACGGTCCTATTGTGAGAATCTACCTGTCGTAAGCGGGTCGAGCATGCGTATGGTTACATCTGGGCAACCCCTACAGGGTGTACATCTTATCGATAAGCCGTGTCCGCGGTTATGGACGACTTGGAATTGTATAGCTTGATCATAGACCAACTTGCACCTTTATGTTACTGCTAATAATTTGTTGATAACTGGCGTAGTAATTTAGCACTACTACAACCGATACCTAATAAAACTTGTGAACAGTGTGAGTGCCCTTGTTAGTACTTCTTCCTTTGCGAAGGGGGAATGCATCGGTTGGGTTATGTCTGCAGAGTATAGAACTGTTAATGTATGCGCTCTCTCACCTTCTCTATTAGACGAATGTTTTAGCGTGTCTCTATTGGTTAGTTGCTTTGCTGCCGCTAAAGGGCGATGTTTATACCGCCCACCGGTGAGCACAGCCGGTCTTGTCTCGCAAGTACGTGCCATGGTACTTACCCTCACCTTTCTTTCTTTTGTCTCTCCTCCCCCATTTGTGGGCAATCGATGGCCCGACTTCGATAGGTACGAGATGATGATGTTAGCAAGGTTACCCTTCCGGCTTGGCCTGGGCAGGGTTATGGACGCCACCGGTTTTCTTCAGGACTCTTAGTCCAATTTGTATCTTGTCCGTACCCGGACGCATTCGATCTTCTATATGATTCGAATCTACATGTTGTATATTTGTATCTTGACTCGTTGGAGTCATTGTTGTAATATACCAGTTTCTTGTGGGCTCTATTGTAATCCTGTTGTAATGTTACCGCTCGTGTTAATTCCTCTGGCATCACGTGTGTGATTCGTCGCTCACGTCGTGTCGGAGGGCGTCTCAGAATCGATATCGTGCGGATTTCGGCGGGATCGCTGGAATCCTCATGGTGCCGGTTCCGGGGCGTCACACTCGGCCCACCAACCGCACGCGCACATGCCTCTTCCTCCTCGAGTTGAAACCATATCCTCTCTCTCTCTCTCTCTCGCTGGCGAGCCGAATCGCCACCGCCGTCGCCTGCTCCCTACAGCCAGTTCCGGCCGTCTCCACCCGCACCGACGGTCACGCTCGACCCGCTGCTCGACGTCGCACCTCCCTATCCGCGTCGATTTTCCGTGCGTGCCTTTCCTGCTCGCGCGCACCCCTACCCGCGACTAGAGTTTCGGTACGGGGTCGTGTTGCCGCCGTGGAGCTGCTCTCTGGTGAGTTGGTGCGGCTCCTCAATGCCCTACTGATGGTGGTGCTCCACCTAGCTCCGGCTTGGCCGCGACTTGGCGTAGGTGGCGCCGCCCTGGCCTAGCCTGTGTCGTCGTGCCACCATGGATGCCGCCATGGTCCTACTGCTACGGGTACTTTTCTTCCCCTTCTCTGCCTCTCCTGTTCTCCTCCTTCTAGTGACCCTATTACTTGGATGGACCTGATCTTGTTTACCTAGTGGCTGATCCATCTCCTATGCTGCTCATATTTATCCTATTGCTACTGCTGCTGTGCATACTACCCTGGCCAGGATTGGTCACTAGCAATTGTTATTGATTCAGTTGAGCATCTATTGTGATTGCCTTCTGTTACAGCTTGATATGCTTCTCATGCTCCTTTGGTATCTATTGCTAGTGGCTAGTCTGTTAAGCTATTGATGAAATGCCTATGCTGCTAATGGCTAGTCTGTATGGCTAGTAATGGTTACTTGCGGCCCTCTGCCTTGCTATGCTCTACCATGTGCACATGTGGCAATAATTACTGGAGGGTCTATTGATGCTTAAGAATTCATATGCTTCATATAGGCTTATCATACTCTGTGTGTTGGTGAATTATATGCTCATTTTGATGAACTATGTCCAGTGATGATTCAATTGGATTCAGTTAAGTTGTGTGAGTACCAACACTTGTTGGATAACAAAGATTTGAGTCTGGGTTCTATTTTGATGATGATGAGTTGTCTACTTTGCTGCTATCTTCTCTGTGAATAGAGTAGCCTCAACAATAGCTCTGCTATTGTTGTTGGTTACTCTTCACAGTATATGGATGCTTTTGATGGGATTTCTTTCTATGGATGGATGATAGATCAGTAGGTGATCATAGGTATGATTGCCACTGTGATTTAACTATGGAGATACAACCATTTCTGATGGTCTTAATGGACTAGGTAGCTAGGTGAGATTAGGTGATGTGCTAGTGGTGTGGTGTTTGTCTAGCAGAGCTTTGGTTGTGACCCTAGGGTATCTATGTTTACATGACAGTGTTACTAGTCTCGGCATCCATCTACTGCTTATTGCCATTCTTGCCAGTTGCACTAGGCCTATGGCCAAATGATGATTATCTGCTTATGAGCTTCTGCTCTGTGTGGTTCCGATGAACATGCAGATGTATTAAGGAACATAATCTTGGGATCTACCCTTGATGATGGTATACCTCACTCCAGCTCCTAGGTGATTGTTTTGTTGATGTAGAGGATTTGTTGTTGTTGTTGTGGTTGAGCATGCCCTTCTCCTCCTTGCTACCGCCTGCTGCTGAATCTTGCTCTAGGGTTTCATCTGGTTTGGTTGTGGTTGTTCTTTGGGAAGAACAACTATGAACAGCTATGAACAACCACCGCTGTTCTTGGTTTGAAATGGCTTGGTGCTGCTGTTGTCGATGGATGTGCCTCTGTACTGTTGGAAGGTGCTATTTATGTGCTGGACAGGGCTCTCCCTTTGTCGACATTAGTTAACAGTAAAACTTAACCAGCTAGAGCCCTTCACGGTGATTTTGCGTTCATAACCGTCGGATCACGCCCGTGGACGGTGTAGATCACTCCTGTCGAAGCGAAACGTTGTTGTTACCATTACCGACCATCAGTTCCCATGAAAACTGGCCCAAATTTACTTGGGCCGCTACTCCGCGCATCGACGTAGGCGTTCCCTGGTCAGCTGGCCCCAAATTTCTCAAGGCCGTCAGGTACTTGAGGCGCTCCAGTCCACTTCGGTCTGTGAGAAAACCAAAATAGCCCATTACAAGTGAAGATGTCGTCGATGCGTCAGGGGCGTGCCCTGGTTATTCTACCTACTCGCAGCATATGTGTCACCATTCTCTGGCTTGGTATTTGTTTATCAATTGACTCCTCAGTTAATCAGATCGGCAGCGTTCAACTCAACGAGTGTTACTGATAACTCCTGCACATCTATGGATTCAATTTGTGTACATGCTATTGGACTGATAACAGGGAGGCGCTGTTGACATGCCAGGTTGTTGCAGCGCTCAAGTTTGTAAACTTTAACCAGTGGCTGTGCGATGTTCCAGATTGATGTTGATTCGTTGAGTACTGGAGGCAAGTAATTCTCACAAGAAAACTAATAAATATAATTGCTATACTACATTTTGGCTGGGTCATGTGGGTTCCAAGGAGTGAAGGACTAGCTTACATTATAAAGGTGTGATACTAGCATACATGATAAAGCAATTGCATGTTCTTGTTGGTCCATTAGCTTTGCCATCTGTTGGCGATGCAGCTCATGTTTTACTCATTAGCCTATTTATACGACGTGTTTTTTAATTGCCGATTAGTTTTGCTAAATGATTGGTTACAGCTTTCAGCATCCTTACCAAAATAAATCTTGTTAACATGCTCCTGTTTTTATTTAGTACAACCATCACTGGAATGGAACAAAGGGGTTCTCAGTTTGATGCTAAGCATTATGAGTTTATATCAACAAGATGACTGAGTGGTTGCAAGTCATTTCAGTACCAATTCGTTTAATACTTTGGAGGCTATATGAAGCTTTTTGTCCTGTTCGGTAGATTTCATATCATGTGCTTCTTATCATAAATTGCATTAATATGCAGGAAACAAGTTGAACTATGGTGTTTTTGACTTCTGACATGAGCCTCCAAGGGAAGTAGAAAACTTAAGGCATTAAGACTCGTTCGTTTTTATTGTTCAACAATTTATATGTTGGGAATTTTACAAATACCGAGCAATCTGGTATTTCTCATAATCCCCGTTTACATAGAGAGTGATTTTCACGTATTATGTTGGTTACTGAATTTTGTATGAAGTAAATTTTTGTTTAGTACTCTTTAACCTTTTGAGGTTATAGTATTCAGCATTAGCCAGTGAGAACAAAAGTTATTATCGTTTGCCTTTTGTGAATCAACCACGTGGATTAGCATATTCATCAGATTGGAGAATATAATGCTTCATCGTTGCGATTTCAGTGGATCAAGATTTTTGGTGAGCAGTTTTTGTAGCTCGAGAAGCTGCAAACCCATCAGGTCTGTCTTCCTATCTTCTTTTTCTCTTACACTGGATGATTGTAACACCCAAGAACCGGTACCATGAGGATTCCAGCGATCCCGCCGAAATCCGCACGATATCGATTCTGAGACGCCCACCGACACGACGTGCGCGACAAATCACACACGTGATGCAAGAGGAATTAACACGAGCGGTACCATTACAACATGATTACAATAGAGCCCACAAGAAACATATATTACAACAACGACTCCAACGAGTCAAGATACAAAAATACAATACAAAGATCCAAATCATACAGAAGATCTAATACATCCGAGTACGGACAAGATACAAACTGGACTAAGAGTCCTGAAGATAAACGATGGCGTCCATAACCCTGCCCAGGCCAAGCCGGAAGGGTAACCTTGCTAACGTCGTCTTCATCGAACATAACTTCATACCTGCCCGGTTATGTCCTAAAGAAGCAGCAATAAGTACGGGTTTGTACTTAACAAGACTTCAAGACGTATAAGCATTCGTCAACCAGTCGTCCTTTGTACTTGAGGCACGCAGGGGACTTAGAGGACGCAAGAGGAACGTCATAGGTAATATGGTGGGTTTAAGCGGCAGCGCGCAAGTACTAAAAACCTATAGAGACACTCTACAACAGTCGTCTAATCAGAGAAGATGAGAGAGCGCATAAGCTAACGGTTCTATACTTTGCAAACATAACACAGCCGATGTGTTCCCCTTCGCAAAGAAGTACTGGCAAAGGCACTCACACTGTTGACAAGTTTTATCCAGTTATTATTCAAGTTGTTCTATCTTACTATGCAAGTTATTAGTATTGAAACAACAGGTGTAAGTTGTCTATGGTCGAGTCATACAGCTCCAAGTCGTCCATAACCGTGGACACGGCTTATCGATAAGATTGTAACCCTGCAGGGGTGCCCAAATGTGCCCACACGCACGCTTGATCCACTTGCGACAGGTGGATATCATGACTCGCACTGTCCTTCACGACGACAATGTTCAGGAAGCCACCTAACTAAGTTAACCCGTATCGAAGTACGGTCGTGCTCCGAAGCGGACTTAGCTGTTGCGAGAACGGCTAAGAGGATCAGAGCCCACTAGAGGATGACCTCTTAACAATACGTGCCGCACCTACAGACGTGCAAGAGACAACGGGGAACAAGGCCCCAAAAGTAACATCATATCATCTGACCACAAAGAAACATGCTTGCACGCCCGGAAGAAACAAACGTTCAAAACTAATTGTGGCCACTGGACAAAGCTGTAGATTCCGGCAGTGGTCGAGGGGAGACCCGGTAAGCATACCCACGTGTGGTTAGAGCGCTCAGTCTCGGATCAGATAACAAGAACTCGGGGTCCTAAGATATTTAGGAAGCACAAGTGAGCCGTCACAAAATGATCAGCTGACCCACCGATGCCTCCGCCAAGCAACTATTAACAGATATATCCATAAACCATGTGTCATGATTCCCCAACAGATAACCCGATAAGATAACAATAACGGTAACGAGATAAAATAGCACTAGCATGCACTACGACTCGCAAGGCAGACACGATAACCAAGCAATAGCTGTAGGAGATTGGTGGAGGCAATATGGGCGGCTTGAGGTAACAAGTGGATAGGACACGTGACAAGAACGCAACTCAAGGCTACCATAAGAGAGAAGGCAAAATAAAATAGGTGAGCGACTCCTGCAGAGACAGGAGTTTAGGAAATGCTTGCCTATTAAAGATTGTCGAGGAACATCCGGAGGACTTGTCGTATCTCACAACACCACTTCACGATCCTATCCGGGAAGAAACAAATGCTGGAACACACAACGTATGCAAGTTTTACTACTACGGATAAAGAATCAGCATGCTCGAGATGATATGCATGGCATGGCAACGATGGTGCAATACATCTTATTCAAGGTTAAGCGGAATCGGAATCCCGGACAAACAAATTAATGTTGGAGTTGCATTCCTACCGGCAAATTTAAGTGTTGGTTAGCATAGCATAACATGGCAGGGGTGCGCTACTTCAAAGTTAAACGGAGCGGGGAAAACCACGTCGGTGTTCCGAAATACTCCGGTGTTCATTAGGGTGAAACATACACGAGCTATCACGAGCGACATGATGCGAGATGCAAACAGAGATATGGATGGCATATTCATGTTCAGTGCATTTTTCTGATCAATTTTCATATACAACACTTTTCATTTCGAGTTATAGATTAAAAGTTATTAACATAATAGTTTTTTAACATTTTTATATAGAAAACAGGTTTCATTAAATAGGAAAAGGACCCGAACGAAAAAAACAGACAGGTATGTGGACTGCGGGTTGGTTTTCACAAATTCCAGGGGGTTATCTTGAAAATGGTAAGGCAGGGACTGCGGGTTCATACCAGAAAAGGTGCAGGGGGCTGGCTGAAAGAAAACCGGTTTAGTGAGGGTGGGGGGTTTTCTCACCGCGGGTTTGCCTAGCCCGTGCGGCTAACGGATGGGGCCCACATCATGACGTGGCACCAGCGCGGCCGCTGATGTGGCAACCATCTGCGCACGCACACCAGGTGCTCGACGTCGTGTGCGGGCGGTGACCACGCAGGGCGTCGCGCGTGCGGGCGCTGCAGCGGGTTCCAGGAAGCGTCGATGACCGTCGGGGGTACGCCTTGGCGGCGCGGACAAGATGGAGACGATGGCACGTGGAGGGGCTCACCAGAGGGCTGCCGGCGGCGAGGTCCTGCGGAGGAGGGAAGCCGGTCACCACGTGCCGAGAAGAAAACGGCAGCCAGAGAGGAGGAGGAGGTGTCCAGAAGATCCGCGTGGTTACCAGGAAGATGATGGAGGGCTCGACGTAGTTGGAGGTGGACGGTGCTCGCCGGAATCATCGAATCTCTGTCGGCGGCCGGAAACGGAAACGATGACCGTGACGTCGATTTACGGGCTCCCTGGCTCGATTGAGACCACCGGAAGAACGAGGACGACGAGGCGGTTCTCGAGGTGGCCTCAGCTTGGCGCGGGGTGGCCAGAGATGGTGGCGCGACGGGGAACCAGTGGCGGTGGTGCTCGGTGGGTTCATTGAGATGAAGTAAAAGAGAGGGGGAAAGGGTGTGGCGGCACGAGGGAAGGATGGAGGAGAGGCTAGGTTGGTGGCTAGGGTTTGGCGAGGGATTAAAAGGGGGAGGGGAGCAGGGCGCTGTGCGGTGGTGGAGCGCGGTGACGTCGACAGGGAGGTTCACGTGTCTCTCGTGAGCGAGGAAGACGACAACAGCGGTGTACCGCTTCGCTGAGAGGAGGTGGGTTGGGTGGTGGGCTGGGCTTGGGCCAGAGAGAAAAGAAGGAGAGGGGGAGCGATGGGCCGCCGGTGTGGGGAAGGAAAACCAGGGGAGAGATGGGCTAGAGAGAGAGGAAGGCCTGGAAGGGTTAGGGTTTGTTTTTAAAACTTTCTTTCTCCTTTTTCTGTTTTTATTTAACCATTGATTCAAAATCAATTCTGTTTGAATTTTGGGACAGAAAAGAGAGTGAGGTTGAAAAGTAGTTTTCAAAATACTAACTTATTTGTAACCAAAATAAAACAACATTTATATTCAAAAATTAATTGTTGCACAACTTAATTATAAAATAGGGAATATGAGAGGGGGTTAGGTTCGGAGGATTTGGCGATGACCAGGATTTCAAAAATAGGACAAGGGGTGGATTGGGGTTTTAGAAAAATAATTTTATTTTGTAAAAACATGGATATGACATGCATGATGCCATGATGATGCAAAAAGGAAAGAGCAAACAAATCTATTAGGGGTACTACCCGGGGCCGTTACAAACGACACCACTAACAAGGGATCGCGCCCTAAGATCCCACGCCATGGTACGGGGGAGAGAGGTGAACTAGCGGATCTTCTGACGACGTGTCGATCTCCTCGACACCACTAACAAGAGTTCTTGCTCCATGCTGATCGGTCGACACCACTAACAAGAAGTCGTTGTTCCGCTGCTGACGATGATGCGCTTCTGTCAGGATCCTCCGAAGATCCGACCTAATAGGTGAGGGGCAAAGATCGTCCAACCCGCGTAGAATCCAAAGACTCCGAAACACAGATAAGAGAGAAAACTCAAAATCGTAAAGATAAGAGGAAAAAGAATAGGGATAAGGAGAAAAATCAGAGCTAATCAGAACTATCCAACGAATTTTCGAAAATAGGTTTGACACTAGACACAACTACGTCCGTTGGCAAGGTTAACCTACAGGCTGGACTAGTGGGGTACCGTCAACCTGGGCTCTGATACCAACTTGTAACACCCCGGAACCGGTACCATGAGGATTCCAGCGATCCCGCCGAAATCCGTACGATATCGATTTTGAGATGCCCTCCGACACGACGTGCGTGACAAATCACACACGTGATGCCAGAGGAATTAACATGAGCGGTACCATTACAACAGGATTACAATAGAGCCCACAAGAAACATATATTACAACAACGGCTCCAATGAGCCAAGATACAAAAATACAATACAAAGATCCAAATCATATAGAAGATCGAATACATCCGAGTACGGACAAGATACAAACTGGACTAAGAGTCCTGAAGATAAACGATGGCGTCCATAACCCTGCCCAGGCCAAGCCGGAAGGGTAACCTTGCTAATGTCGTCTTCATCGAACATAACTTCATACCTGCCCGGTTATGTCCCAAAGAAGCAGCAATAAGTACGGGTTCGTACTGAACAAGACTTAAGACGTATAAGCATTCGTCAACCAGTCGTCCTTTGTACTTGAGGCACGCAGGGGACTTAGAGGACGCAAGAGGAACGTCATAGGCAATATGGTGGGGTTAAGCGGCAGCGCGCAAGCATTAAAAACCTATAGAGACACTCTACAACAGTCGTCTAATCAGAGAAGATGAGAGAACGCATAAGCTAGCAGTTCTATACTCTGCAAACATAACACAACCGATGTGTTCCCCCTTCGCAAAGAAGTACTGGCAAAGGCACTCACACTGTTGACAAGTTTTATCCAGTTATTATTCAAGTTGTTCTATCTTACTATGCAAGTTATTAGTATTGAAACAACAGGTGTAAGTTGTCTATGGTCGAGTCATACAGCTCCAAGTCGTCCATAACCGCGGACACGGCTTATCGATAAGATTGTAACCCTGCAGGGGTGCCCAAATGTGCCCACACGCACGCTCGATCCACTTACGACAGGTGGATATCACGACTCGCACTCTCCTTCACGACAACAATGTTTAGGAAGCCACCTAACTAAGTTAACCCGTATCGAAATCCGGCCGTGCTCCGAAGCGGACTTAGCTGTTGCGAGAACGGCTAAGAGGATCAGAGCCCACTAGAGGATGACCTCTTAACAATACGTGCCGCACCTACGGACGTGCAAGAGACAACGGGGAACAAGGCCCCAAAAGTAACATCATATCATCTGACCACAAAGAAACATGCTTGCACGCCCGGAAGAAACAAAACGTTCAAAACTAATTGTGGCCACTGGACAAAGCTGTAGATTCCGGCAATGGTCGAGGGGAGACCTGGCAAGCATACCCACGTGTGGTTAGAGCGCTCTGTCTCGGATCAGATAACAAGAACTCGGGGTCCTAAGATATTTAGGAAGCACAAGTGAGCCGTCACAAAACGATCAGCTGACCCACCGATGCCTCCGCTAAGCAACTATTAACAGATATATTCATAAACCATGTGTCATGATTCCCCAACAGATAACCCGATAAGATAACAATAACGGTAACGAGATAAAACAGCACTAGCATGCACTACGACTCGCAAGGCAGACACGATAACCAAGCAATAGTTGTAGGAGGTTGGTGGAGGCAATATGGGCTGCTTGAGGTAACAAGTGGATAGGACACGTGACAAGAACGCAACTCAAGGCTAGCATAAGAGAGAAGGCAAAATAAAATAGTTGAGCGACTCCTGCAGAGACAGGAGTTTAGGAAATGCTTGCCTGTTAAAGATTGCCGAGGAACATCCGGAGGACTTGTCGTATCTCACAACACCACTTCGCGATCCTATCCGGGAAGAAGCAAATGCTGAAACACACAACGTATGCAAGTCTTACTACTACGGATAAAGAATCAGCATGCTCGAGATGATATGCATGGCATGGCAACGATGGTACAATGCATCTTATTCAAGGTTAAGCGGAATCGGAATCCCGGACAAACAAATTAATGTTGGAGTTGCATTCCTACCGGCAAATTTAAGTGTTGGTTAGCATGGCATAACATGGCAGGGGTGCGCTACTTCAAAGTTAAACGGAGCGGGGAAAACCACGTCGGTGTTCCGAAATACTCCGGTGTTCATTAGGGTGAAACATACACGAGCTATCACGAGCGACATGATGCGAGATGCAAACAGAGATATGGATGGCATATTCATGTTCAGTGCATTTTTCTGATCAATTTTCATATACAACACTTTTCATTTCGAGTTATAGATTAAAAGTTATTAACATAATAGTTTTTTAACATTTTTAAATAGAAAACAGGTTTATTTAAATAGGAAAAGGACCCGAACGAAAAAAAACAGACAGGATGAGGACTACGGGTTGGTTTTCATAAATTCCAGGGGGTTATCTTGAAAACGGTAAGGCAGGGACTGCGGGTTCATACCAGAAAAGGTGCAGGGGATGGCTGAAAGAAAACCAGGTGCTCGACGTCGTGTGCGGGCGGTGACCACGCAGGGCGTCGCGCGTGCGGGCGCTGCAGCGGGTTCCAGGAAGCGTCGATGACCGTCGGGGGTACGCCTTGGCGGCGCGGACAAGATGGAGACGATGGCGCGTGGAGGGGCTCACTGGAGGGCTGCCGGCGGCGAGGTCCTGCAGAGGAGGGAAGCCGGTCACCACGTGCCGAGAAGAAAACGGCAGCCAGAGAGGAGGAGGAGGTGTCCAGAAGATCCGCGTGGTTACCAGGAAGATGATGGAGGGCTCGACGTAGCTGGAGGTGGACGGTGCTCGCCGGATTCGTCAAATCTCTGCCGGCGGCCGGAAACGGAAACGATGACCGTGACGTCGATTTACGGGCTCCCTGGCTCTATTGAGACCACCGGAAGAACGAGGACGATGAGGCGGTTCTCGAGGTGGCCTCAGCTTGGCGCGGGGTGGCCGGAGATGGTGGCGCGACGGGGAACCAGTGGCGGTGGTGCTCGGTGGGTTCACAGAGACGAAGTAAAAGAGAGGGGGAAAGGGTGTGGCGGCGCGAGGGAAGGATGGAGGAGAGGATAGGTTGGTGGCTAGGGTTTGGCAAGGGATTAAAAGGGGGAGGGGAGCAGGGCGCTGTGCGGTGGTGGAGCGCGGTGACGTCGATAGGGAGGTTCACGCATCTCTCGTGAGCGAGGAAGACGACAACAGCGGTGTACCGCTTCGCTGAGAGGAGGTGGGTTGGGTGTTGGGCTGGGCTTGGGCCAGAGAGAAAAGAAGGAGAGTGGGAGAGATGGGCCGCCGGGGTGGGGAAGGAAAACCAGGGGAGAGATGGGCCAGAGAGAGAGGAAGGCCTGGAAGGGTTAGGGTTTGTTTTTAAAACTTTCTTTCTCCTTTTTCTGTTTTTATTTAACCATTGATTCAAAATCAATTCTGTTTGAATTTTGGGACAGAAAAGAGAGTGAGGTTGAAAAGTAGTTTTCAAAATACTAACTTATTTGTAACCAAAATAAAACAACATTTATATTCCAAAATTAATTGTTGCACAACTTAATTATAAAATAGGGAATATGAGAGGGGGTTAGGTTTGGAGGATTTGGCGATGACCAGGATTTCAAAAATAGGACAAGGGGTGGATTGGGGTTTTAGAAAAATAATTTTATTTTGTAAAAACATGGATATGACATGCATGATGCCATGATGATGCAAAAAGGAAAGAGCAAACAAATCTATTAGGGGTACTACCCGGGGCCGTTACAATGATCCGTAATCTACTAAGAAAAAGGGTCCGAACAACTACTTAGAGGAGAGAAGGAAGTACGAGGTGCTAACAAATCAATAAGGATCCTTTTGTTATAACATACCCAGTTACAAGTATTCCTTTCCATTTTTAGACTGTTAAATGTATTTCTGTGTTTATTTTAAGGGTTCTAAAATCTAGCCAGCCGCAAACTCATCATTTAGTAGGTGGTTTGGTGGTTAGAGATCAGGGTGTTCAGCTGGCCTACCTGGGTTTGAGTTGTAGGTGAATCGCGCGGACAAATTGGGAAGAATGTTATCCGCGAGAAAAAATTGCTAGAGAGGTCTCATCTATCTAACAACGCATAGCCAATAGAAGGATATTTCTATGTTGGTCAATGTTTAACTCATCATTTAGCAATGCAGGGATATGCAGATTTATATGGGTATAATATAATATGTACTATCTTTGAAGACCGTGGTGTTGGTAACTTGGTATCAGGGTCATGTACAAAATGTCTCTGTTCTGACCAAATTGTAGAAAGTATTGTGTATATTTTGTTTTCTTTTTGCTATAGGTGATATTTCTTGTCCAAAGTGTCTACCATTAAGTCATCTTATATAACTTTGCCACGCACCCATCTTATATATCGCTCTGTTTATGCACTGGAAACAATATAACACTGGTGGAAAAAAGGGCTTTGGTCGCGGTTGGCAACTGCCATTAGTCGCGGTGGCGCAACCGCGACCAAAGTAGCGCGACTAAAGGCCCCCCCCTTTAGTCGCGGTTCCTTACGAACCGCGACTAAAGGCCCGTCCACGTGGGCCGCAGGCGAGCGCCAGGGCGGAGGACCTTTAGTCGCGGTTCTTCTGGCCAACCGCGACTAAAGGCCTCCGCAGGGTTTAGGGTTTTAGCCCCCCTCCCCCTAAATCTGGTTTCTTTTTAATTTGTATTGTTTTATTTCTTTTGGGTTTTAATTTTGAAGGAGTTTCACATATTCTACGGTACTGTATACATACATGCATATGAATGTACAATTTCAAACAAATTTGAAATTAGAACCAAAAAGAATTCAAGAGGAATATACAATATATATTCAATATCGGATGACCATATACAATATATATTCAATATCGGATGACCATATACAATTTTGAACAAGTTAGTTACAAATTCTGGTGCATATAAAGTTCTACGTCATCGTAATAGTGTTCTCCTCTAGGATCGATGACTTCCCTCGCCAACCATCCAGCTAGTTCCTCTTGAAGTGGTCGGAAGCGAGCTTCTGGACTAAGCGTCTTCCGGAGGTTATTCCTCAGGATGTTGTTCTCACACTTCTGGTCCCGCTCATTGCAGTATCTCCGGATCCTCTCACAAACATAGTATCCACATAGATTGGTCCCCGGTGGCTGAATATCCCCAGTCGTCCGCACTGCCATTTTAAAATGTAGCTCTTTTTTGAATTCACCGACCTTGGTATCTACGAACCGTCTCCAAACCCTACGAGGCAAAGAAAATTAAACAAACAAGAGAGTTATTAATTAGTTACTTGATATTAGGAAATGATGAACGAAATAGGCCGATCGATATAGAGCGCAAATGAATGAAAATAATTACTTTTGCATCATTTTTCTCATGTCGCCCCAAAGCGCCGGATCCATATTCAGAGAGTCGTGGACGAGAACATAGGAGGTCTGAAATTTAATTACCATAAGAATCCGGTGGAACACATGGACACGATACATGCACAGTCATACATAACTCATCGAGTAGCCACATACCATGCATGGAGTAAACAAAAGAGAATGTGCTCAAGACAGAAACACTCACCCAAAATGGTAAGAAAATAGAATATCACTTTTCTCTTGCTGTTTTCTAATAAACCGCCACAGGTCATCCTCCACGTCGGCGGGGTGGTGTTCTAACACATATGAATTAACGATTTGTGGGTCAATGAACCCAACATCATGGATGTTCCTTATTCGCATTTCCCGCTTCTTCATTCTGCATAATAGCGTACACAACAAGATAGTTAGGACAATATATATATATATATATATATATAGTGCAGGCAATGAACGAGATGGGGTAGAAATTAATAAATCACTTACAGAACGTAGCAACTGATGATAGATTTGTCGAGGTCGCGCAGATTGAACAGCTGGAACAATTCACTCAGATGAATTTGTACCCAGTAATGTTTGAAGTGATGCTCATATCTAACTTCCGCATAGATATACTCTTTGGCGTTTTTATGTTTTATGTAACCCTTGTACCAATTTAGCAGACCTTTCATTTGTCGAGGTAGATCCTCTTCCTGCGCAGGCTCGACGAGAGGGCCATTCTTCACATATGTAAATACTACGTCCTTCATTGGCGCCTCATCAAGGCCTAGCAGTGCACGAAGAGTGATACCTAACTCGGCCGCTTGTTCTCTGGCACTCGTTACAGTCAATCCATGTCTGCCGCAGCTGCTATGATATCGGGGCATCCGGATCGGCGGCTTGCACTATGAGCGGGGCGATCGATTGTTTACTTTGTTCCCCGAGCTGGGCAACTTCTTTCCCCCTTTCTAATTTTGACTCGGCCTCGTCCTCCAAGGCTTTCTTCTCCGCCAACTCTTGGTTCCTCTTGAACGCGAGTGCTTGCCTACGAAGTTCACGTAAATAGTCGTCAGGCAGATTCTTCGCGGCTTGGGACGGTGTGTTCAAAAATGACTTAGCCCACTGCTTTTGCTTGTCAGAATATACTGGCTTGGGCTCGCCCTCTCTTTTCTTCTTGCACTCCTCCTTCCATTTCCCATGCTGAGCAGCCACGGCCGCTGCATTTTCCTCGACACTAAGTTCCCAAGGCCTCGGGATGAGAGGCTTCAGTGATGGCTCTGGTATCTTTGTTTTCTTAGGTACATAAGGGTCCGGGTGACTAACCCAGGACTGCTTCTGCTTCTTCGCCGGAGGTGGATTGGGGGGCGGTGTCTGCTGATCACCCGCCGGACGAGGACTGGGGGGCGGCGTCTGCTTACCCGCCGGACGAGGACTGGGGGGCGGCGTCGGCTGACGTGAAGGAGGTGTATTAGGTGAAGCACCACCACCACCGCCGCCACCGCCACCGTCACCGCCACCGCCACCGCCACCGCCACCACCACCACCGTAGGGGGGTGGACTTGTTGGCGCCTCGCCTGGAAACTTGATAAACTTCTTCTGCCATAGAATGAACTGGCGCTTGACATCTCCAAGTCTTTTCACCCCTTCAGGTGTAGCAATGTCAATGTCCAGGTCCTCAAACCCTTGGACTATCTCCTCCACCGTCACACGAGCATAGCCATCTTGAATGGGGTTGTTGTGGTGGAGTGCTCCAGGTGGCAAAGCACTGCCGATGGCTACTTTCATGGACATGTTCCCGATAGGATAATACAGATGACATGCTTTCATCTCCTTTATATCGTCCACGGGGTAGCGAGGAGGCTCCGGTGCAGTAATTTCGACCACCAGAGGCTCCGGTGCAGTAATTTCGATCGTCGGTGCACCAGCCGGTGAGGCCTCCGTGGAAGCCACGCTGCTTCTTCTCCGCTGCTGGCTTCCGAGATCCATTGGATGATCTTCAGCATGCTGCGCCCGAGCTGCCTCTCTTTCGGCGACTAGTACACTCACGGTTTTCTTCATCACATCCATTTCCGTTACCAACTTCGCCACAACATCTGCATCCCGATCCATCTTTCTCTTACGGCTTCTGTAACCGTACGGGTCATCGTTCTGGGGGAACCCTACTTTCCACGGAATGGGCCCCATGCCTCGTATACGTCCTCCGTGTTCAGGATTCCCGAGGGCTTTTTCAGGGCGTCGTTCTCTCTGTTGAACCTGATCCTCCCCTCTTGAGCCTCCCTCATTGCCTCAATAAGCTTTTGGGTGGGTGTAATTATTTTGCCCTGATAAACACACTCCCCTGTCTCCGGGTTCAGCGATCCCCCATGCCCGTACCACCAGCTTTTGGCCCTTGGGTCCCATCCCTCCGTACCTGGACGGATTCCTCGCGCCCTCAGCTCGTTCTCCATCTTCTCCCACTTAGGCTGCCAAAAGCGATACCCTCCTGGCCCCATGATATGATTGTACTCCTTCTTGGCCGCATTCTCCTTATTTTTTTTCGATATTTCAAGGAACTGCTCCGATTTCTTTTGCTTCACAAATTCTGGCCAATCATGTTCCAGTTTCTCATATTGTCCTTTGAAATCCGGAGTCTTGCCCTCCTTGACAAAGTCATGGGCTAGATTTTGCTTGTATTTCCGGAATGCGTTGGCCATCCTAGAAAGAGCGAACTGTTTGACTAGCTTGTACCTCTCCTTGTTTTCCTGAATCTTGTTACCCGCCTCATCGTATCTGCGGTATTCCGGAGGTAGAACGAAATGTTCCATAAGCTTCTTGACGCAATCTTTTTTTGTTCTCTTATCGACAAAAGTGAAACCAAGACGTGCCTTCTTTGGCTCATTCCACTCCTGGACGGTGATCGAGACGTTGTCTCTAACAACGGCTCCGCATTGGCTGACAAACTTGGTGGCGTTCTTGCTGGGCTCCAGCGGCCTGCCGGTTTTTTCATCGACAACATCGATGGTGCATGTTTCGTTTGGTTTCATCGTCTTGGTTGCGCCACGCTTTGACGACGTACTCGATTTTTTCGACGATCCGGCCGAGGGCTAAAATAAGAAAGAGAGTCGCGCGCGTTAGTACACACACATTTATTCAAATCAGTTAGTTTGTATCACCAGACGCTCAATATGTATATATATATACCTCGGCGCCGGAGGTGGTTGCTACTTCCAATTGAAGATCGTCGTTTATCGACGTTTCTTCGGCATCATCTGCTTGCTGACGGCGCCCTTCATCTTCACCCTCAAGGTTCAGATAAGAAGAGATATCATCTTCTTCTTCTCCGGTCGGCACATATGGAATATCGCCTTTTATGATGCCGAACATATGGTCTTCAGCGTCCGGATCATAGTTGTCCAGAATCGGGTCAGCTCTATCGTCCGCCATATGTCAGTCCTGAAAACATGTAGTCAAAACAAATTAATTGTGTATATGCCAGCATTATCACATCTCTTCTACATATAAAGAGAGAGGGCGACGAGGGAGGCGAGAGGGGGGACGCGTGTATTAGATGTGTATATGCGGACGATCGACCTCGCCTCGCATGCAGTGACCGCGTGACCGAGAGAACGGTGGTGGTGGCGAAAGGGGGGACGCAGTGACCGCGTGACCGAGAGACCGGTGGCGGTGGCGAAAGGGGACGCAGTGACCGCGTGACCGAGAGACCGGTGTGGCGGTGACCGAGAGGGCGGTGGCGGTGCCGAGGACACATAACCCTCGCCGCCCCCTCTCGATCCCAAATAAAATGTTAAGTTAAAATTTTGATCATTAAGTCTAATTTTTCTTAAGTTAAAATTTTGATCATTAAGTCTAATTTTTCTTAAGTTAAATTTTGTTACATATTACATATTTGTTACATATTACACGCGAGGCCGGCGCGTGCGCGGTGAGAGAGAGAGGGCCGGCCGGCGGCGCGCGGGAAGGGGAGAGGAGGAGGGCGGCAAGGAGCACGGACGGTGAGAGAGAGACCGGCACGGTGGCGGTGGCGAAAGGGGGGCGGCGGTGGCGGTGGCGCCGCCCCGTCGCTGCGAACAAAAAAAAAGCCCGCACATATACGGAGGGGGCGGCGAGGGGGGCGGCGCATCGCCGCCCACCTCGCTGCCCCCTCTCCGTATACGCGCGGGGTGCATGTCAAGTTTATATTTTTTAACTTTTAACTTTTTTGTCAAGTTTTACTTTTTTGTCAAAGTTTTACATTTTTTCTTACTTATCAAGATTTATATACGTTTTTGTTAATTATCAAATTTTACTGTTTCTTTTGTTAATTATCAAATTTTACCGTTTTCTAAAACTAATTAACTAGTTAAAATTAAAAAAAAAACTAAAAAACTAAAAAAAAAAGGCGGCCGGCGCCCCGATCTCTCTGTCAACAGAGAGAGGGCCGGCCGGGCGCGTGCGCGCGCGGCAACACAGGCGCGCCGGCGCCGGCGGCGAGCGAGCTAGGCGGCGGCGGCGGCGCCGTGGGCGCCGTGGGCGGGGGCGGCACAGCGGCCGGGCGGCGGCGGTTTTCTTTCGGAGAGCGACGCGCGCGGGAAAGATCGAAGAGGGAGGCGGCGGCCGACGGCGCGGCGACGTACAACGAGTTCGGCGGGCGGCGGTCGGCGGTCGGCGGTCGGCGAGGGCGCGTCGGGCAGCCTGACGGCGTCTGGTGGGCGTCGTCTTCGTCGGTTCGTCTGGGCGTTCTGTTCGGCGGAGGAAGAAGATGAGCGGGCCGTTCGCGCCGCGAGCTTTTATAGGGAGGACCCTTTAGTCGCGGTTGGGGACGCGAACCGCGACTAAAGGGTACCCTTTAGTCGCGGTTGGCCAGACCAACCGCGACTAAAGGGTATTTTCGCCGGGTTTTTCGTTCCCGCGCTGAAGGACCCTTTAGTCGCGGTTGGCGAGGCCAACCGCGACTAAAGGTCTTTTTTCGAATTACTTTTATTTTTCAATTCAGAAAATAAAACTAATTCATTTCAGAATCATAAAATACAAATAATATATCAAAAAAATCAGAAAAATAAAACTAATTCAATTCAAATTCTTAAAAATACAAATAATATATCAAAAAAATCAGAAAAATAAAACTAATTCAATTCAAATTCTTAAAAATACAAATAATATATCAAAAAAATCAGAAAAATAAAACTAATTCAATTCAAAATTTTAAAAATACAAATTATATATCAAAAAAATCAGAAAAATAAAACTAATTCAATTCAAAATTTTAAAAATACAAATAATATATCAAAAAAATCAGAAAAATAAAACTAATTCATTTCAATATGTTAAAAATACAAATAATATATCAAAAAATTAAGAAAAATAAAACTAATTCAATTCAATATGTTAAAAATACATATAATATATCAAAAAATTCATAAAAATAAAAATAATTCAATTCAAAAGTTCGTTGGCCCCCTCTTCCCGCCTCTTTCCGCCGACCCCCTCTTCCCTCCTCGTCTTCCCGCCATTTCTTCCCTGTCTTCCCGCCTCTTTCTTCCCGCCACCAATTGTTTCCCGCCAATTTCTTCCGGCCTCTTTCTTCCCGCCAATTTTTTCCCGCCAATTTCTTCCCGCCACTTTCTCCCCGCCTCTTTCTTCCCGCCTCCTGTCTTCCCGCTCCCATTTTTCCCGCCATTTGTCACTACATATAGGTAGCCCGGCTTGGCCAGCATCACATCTCTACAATCTCTCATCACTCTCTCATGGCTTCCACCGCACCCACTCTAACCTACCAGCAGGTGGAGGAGCTTTGCGCCTCGAACTACCCTTGCCCTCCGGGCTACCGCGTCCCTGCCGGCTGGAGCCTAAGCGCCGGCGGCATGCCGGTCCCTCCCGTCCCTCAGGGTACTGCGCGCCGGGCGGCCATCACGAACCACTACTACCTTGACCTCACGCCGGAGCAGCGGATGAATCCCCGCTGGCATCCCGATAACCAGCATACTTGGGACGCCTTCTTCATCAATCGGCGTGAGAGGGCGCTCGCCAGGTATGAGGAGGACGGTCTGCCTCCTGGAAACTTCCACGAGGCCGGCCGTCGGCTATGGTGGTACGGCCGGACTCTGCAGAGCGTCATGGACTACATCACGGCCGGCGATATCCCCGCCCGCGCTACCCTCGATTCGAGCCACGAGCGCCGCCCGACGACAGCGACGACAGCAGCGACGACGACGCCGGCAACTTAGAAGGCGACGACTACCAGTACAACGGCGGCGGCTATGAAGACTACGAGTATGCATATTATACGCCTAGGCAGGAGTATGACTAAATCACTCCAAATTTCATGTATGCAGGAGTATGACTTAGTCACTCCAAATTTCCTATATGCAGGAGTATGACTTAGTCACTCCAAATTTCATGTATGCAGGAGTATGACTTAGTCACTCCAAATTTCATGTATCATCAGTGCTATCTCGAGTCAATTGAATCATTCGAAAATGGACACCAAACACATCACGGGTAATATAATTCACATGATTCATTCACAAAGTTTGGTACAATAAATTATTACACATCATTTCTTCCCTTGTGTCCCTGCTTGCTTACGATTGTGCCGTATCCATGGAGCATCCTCATCATTTAACTTAATGCTTGGGTCGGTGTTCACTTTGAAGGGCGGAATTTCAGCAAACATATTATAATCTTCTGACATGTCTGTCTTGTCCTCCACTCCCACGATGTTTCTTTTCCCTGAAAGAAAAATGTGGCGCTTTGGATCATCGCATGATGTACTGATCGTTTTCTTATCTTTCCGTTTCCTCGGTTTGCTACTCATGTCCTTCACATAGAAAACCTGAGCGACATCTTTCGCTAGGACGAATGGTTCGTCAAGGTAACCAAGATTGTTGAAATCCACCATTGTCATTCCGTATTGCTGGTCCACCTTTACCCCACCTCCTGTTAGCTTGAACCATTTGCACCGGAACAAAGGGACCCTAAAGGAGGGTCCATAGTCAAGTTCCCATATCTCCTCTATGTAACCATAATATGTGACCTTTTGCCCATTCTCGGTTGCTGCATCAAAGCAGACACCACTATTTTGGTTGGTGCTCTTTTTATCTTGGGCGATCGTGTAAAATGTATTCCCATTTATCTCGTACCCTTGGAAAGTCGTTATAGTCGAAGATGGTGTCTTGGCCAACATGTACAGCTGATCTACAACCTTATTGTCACTCATTAAATGTTTTCTCAACCAACTGCCGAAAGTCTCCATGTGGGCCTTCCTAATCCAGGATTCGGGCTTCCCGGGGTTGTCCGAGCGTAAAATATTCTTGTGTTTCTCAAAGTACGGAGCCACCAAGCTGGAATTGGTCAGAACCGTGTGGTGTGCTTCGATCAGAGAATGGCCGTCCATACATATCAGTGATTTCCTTCCGATCGTGCCTTTTCCACTTAGTCTCCCCTCGTGCCGCGATTGAGGAAGACCAATCGGCTTAAGGTCAGGAACAAAGTCAACACAAAACTCAATTACCTCCTCATTTCCATAGCCCTTGGCGATGCTTCCTTCTGGCCTAGCACGGTTACGAACATATTTCTTTAATACTCCCATGAACCTCTCGAAGGGGAACATATTGTGTAGAAATACAGGACCGAGAATGGAAATCTCATCGACTAGGTGAACCAGGAGGTGCGTCATAATATTGAAGAAGGATGGCGGGAACACCAACTCGAAACTGACAAGACATTGGATCACATCGTTACGTAACCGTGGTAGAACTTCTGGATTGATTACCTTCTGAGAGATTGCATTGAGGAATGCACATAGCTTCACAATGGCTACTCGAACATTTTCCGGCAGGAGCCCCCTCAAAGCAATCGGAAGCAATTGCGTCATAATCACGTGGCAGTCGTGAGACTTCAGGTTTTGGAACTTTTTCTCCGCCATGTTGATTATTCCCTTTATATTGGACGAGAATCCTGACGGGACCTTCATACTGCTCAGGCATTCAAAAAAGATGACCTTCTCTTCTTTGGTCAGAGCGTAGCTGGCACGACCTTGAAACCGTTCCGGATGCCGGTCATCAGGGTCTTTCAAACTTTGCTGGTCTGCCGTGCTTCCTTTGTATCATTTGACTTCCCATACACGCCCAAGAAGCTTAGGATGTTCACGCAAATATTCTTCGTAACGTGCATCACGTCGATTGCAGAGCGGACTTCTAGGACTTTCCAATATTCTATCTCCCAGAATATAGATTTCTTCTTCCACATGGCTACGTGCCCGTCAGCTCCCTTCGGAACTGATTGTCCGCCAGGACCCTTTCCAAAGATGACTTTCAAACCCTTGACCATATCAAATACCTCAGCACCAGTGTGTTCCACAGGCTTCGGCCGGTGATCTGCCTTGCCGTTGTAATGCTTGCCTTTCTTTCTTACTGGATGACCTTTCGGAAGAAATCGACGATGCCCAAGGTACACGTTCTTCTTACAATTTGGCAAATGTACACTTTCTGTCGCGTGTAAGGAGTGCGTGCATGCATTGTATCCCTTATTTGACAGTCCCGAAAGGTTACTAAGAGCAGGCCAATCGTTGATGGTTACGAAAAGCAACGCTCGTAGGTCAAATTCCTCTTCTTTGTGCTCATCCCACACACGGACACCAGGTCTGCCCCACAGCTGTAAAAGTTCATCAACTAATGGCCTTAGGTACACATCGATGTCGTTGCCGGGTTGCTTCGGACCTTGGATGAGCACTGGCATCATAATGAACTTCCGCTTCATGCACAACCAAGGAGGAAGGTTGTAGATGCATAGAGTCACGGGCCAGGTACTATGGCTGGAGCTCTGCTCGCCAAAAGGATTCATGCCATCCGTACTTAGACCAAATCTTATGTTCCTTGCGTCAGCTGCAAAATCTTTGAACTCTCTGTCGATCTTTCTCCATTGCGTTCCATCTGCGGGGTGTCTCAACTCCCCGTCCGACTTACGGTCCTCTTTGTGCCATCGCAACAACTTGGCATGCTCTTTGTTCCTGAACAGACGTTTCAACCGTGGTATTATAGGAGCATACCACATCACCTTGGCGGGAACCCTCTTCCTGGGTTTCTGGCCCTCAACATCGTCGTCACCAGGGTCATCGCCTCTGATCTTATAACGCAATGCAGTGCATACCGGGCATTCATTCAAATTCTCGTATTCACCGCGGTAGAGGATGCAGTCGTTGATGCATGCATGTATCTTCAGAACCTCTAAACCTAGAGGGCAGACAACCTTCTTTGCTTCGTACGTAGTGGCGGGCAACTCGTTATTCTTTGGAAACATATTCTTCAACATTTTCAGCAAGTTTTCAAATGCCGAGTCAGCTACACCTGCCTGTGCCTTCCATCTCAGCAAATCCAGTGTGCAGCCCAGCTTTTTCAGACCATCATCGCATCCGGGGTACAGCGCCTTCCTGTGATCCTCTAACATGCGATCCAAATTCTCCCTCTCTTTTTCAGTTTCGCAGCGTCTCCGTGCATCAGCAATGGTCCGACCAAGATCATCAACGGGATCATCATCACGTGCCTCTTCTTCACCTTCCCCTTCACCTTCCCCTTCACCTTCAGCATCCTCCATGAAAGTATCACCGAAATGAGCAAGATAGCTTTCATCGATGAAATCATCCCCTTCTTCATCTTCTTCCATTATAACCCCTCTTTCTCCATGCTTGGTCCAACAATTATAGCTTGGCATGAAACCGTGCCGAAGCAGGTGCATGTGAACATCTCTTGAGGAAGAGTAACCATTCTGATTCTTACATTTAACACATGGACAGATAACAAAACCCCCCTGCTTGTTCGCATTAGCCACTACGAGGAAATCTTTCAAACCCGCACTGAACTCGCCGGAGAGTCGGTTACCGTACATCCATTGTCGATTCATCTGCATTATTATAATATAAAATATATAATTAACCATCATGCATTTGTTAAACTAACTAGCTACAAACAATATAAATTAAACAATGAACTACACACACATGCACATTTTATCAACGACACATCAAAGGTTCAAGTTGCTAACCGCGATCGAGGAGGAAAAAATAAATGAGAAAGCTCAAGTGTGGCTCCAACACTTCATATCATGTTTGTTTCATGCTCTTGGGGCATTTCATCAAACACCTTATGTGCATAAGAGGAACCAAAAGCAAACCTAACACCCACTTGTGAAGCTTGTGAAGAGAATGGCACCAAATGGCTAAGTGTTGGCTGCTGGATGGGTATATATAGGGGAGGGGCTTTAGTCGCGGTTGGCCAGGCCAACCGCGACTAAAGGCCTTCGGGCACCTTTAGTCGCGGTTGGCCTGGCCAACCGCGACTAAAGACCCCCCACGTGCACCGGCTGGCCACCGAGCGCCCTGGGCCCAGGCCTTTGGTCGCGGTTCTCCTCCCGAACCGCGACTAAAGGTACCATTAGTCGCGGTTCCTGCAGCATCGCGACTTATGGGGCTCACCCGAAGCCTGTTTTTCCACCAGTGTAACCATGTTTCAGAACTGCTCTCCGTTCTTTTCTAAACAGTTTTACTTTATAGGTCAGGTGCACAATGTCCTTTCAGTAAGGAGCATATTTGACAAGGCAATCAAGCAAATTAATTGAGGAGGTTGTGGAGCCCCATGTAGGTTCCTGTCAGAGTGAACAAGCATAGGCATGTGAACGAGCAGTGGAAGGACCTTAAATCAGCCCTCAGAGCTTTCGAGAACTGATATACAAAGTGGTTGACCTTGATCTGAAGTTGGGGGCATTTACAAAGAGTATCATCTAAAGTAAGAAAAGCTGTAGATGTGAGCCTATGAGCAAGTTTCATATGATAGCCGCATCAGTGTATCCCGGTTGTTTATCAGTAAAATTGCAATCACGAGTAGAAACTAAAGGTAACATCACTGCGATCCAGTTGAGCTCACAGATCTAAAAATCAAAACGTGTTCCATCTAGAACGAAATGTAAATTCTTTGCATCCGATGGCATCAAATTCTATGAGATACATATTTTTCTAGGTATTTTTGTTATTTTTATTTTTCATATTTTCGTACATATTATTATCATAATCTTTATTATTGTTAGTGCCACAAGATGGGCGGGCGCGGCGAAGCACGCTCTTATGGTCTACTGTACCCTGTGACTAAGCTGCTATTGAACTTGTGCAAGGTGACTGTGTGTGTGCTTGGAACTTGACCCAAAGGGGATCAGGCCGACCAGGATGGTATTATCCTCATATTGGGTTTTATTTTAACTGACAAGTGGCAATTCCACTTGTTTTCTTTTTTCTTTTGCTTTTCTGTTCTTGTAGGTAATCAAGATATAGAAGAAAAACCAAATTCCAGGAAATGTAGCTAGGTTTTTAGGCTAGGATTTTGTACTGGTAACATTGTAATTTTTCTGTTTTATCTTCTTATTCATTTCCCAGAATTTATATTGTAATATATATATCTAATATTCCTGGGATATTGTAAAGACAATGTATTTGTGTGATTTATCAATAAAGCCCAATTTTCTCTATTGAGCTAAAGTTGTAATATTATTTCCTTTATTGAATTTAATATTTACTTTACTAATATTCTTATATTAAATTCAATTATCCCTTTCTAATTAAGATAATGATTTAATATTTACATATGTGTTTATTCAAATTTAAATTCAAATTTGAATACCAATTCAAATCCCTTTTCATTTCAAAACCCTAATTTCAAAAGAGATCATGTCGAAATTTATCGTACTCTCGCAACCCTAAACCCTAATGGCAACGAGAGAGAAACTTCGATCCCTCTTAGGTTTTATGCAATTAAGTGATACGTCTCCGACGTATCGATAATTTCTTATGTTCCATGCCACATTATTGATGTTATCTACATGTTTTATGCACACTTTATGTCATATTCGTGCATTTTCTGGAACTAACCTATTAACAAGATGCCGAAGTGCCAGTTGCTGTTTTCTGCTGTTTTTGGTTTCAGAAATCCTAGTAAGGAAATATTCTCGGAATTGGACGAAATCAAAGCCCAGGGGCCTATTTTTCCACGAAGCTTCCAGAAGTCCGAAGGAGAGACGAAGAGGGGCGACGAGGGGGCCACACCCTAGGGCGGCGCGGCCCCCCCCTTGGCCGCGCGGCCCTGTGGTGTGGGGCCCCCGTGCCGCCTCTTGACCTGCCCTTCCGCCTACAAATAGCCTCCGTGACGAAACCCCCAGTACGGAGAACCACGATACGGAAAACCTTCCAGAGACGCCGCCGCCGCCGATCCCATCTCGGGGGATCCAGGAGATCGCCTCCGGCACCCTGCCGGAGAGGGGAATCATCTCCCGGAGGACTCTACGCCGCCATGGTCGCCTCCGGTGTGATGTGTGAGTAGTCTACCCCTGGACTATGGGTCCATAGCAGTAGCTAGATGGTTGTCTTCTCCCCATTGTGCTATCATTGTCGGATCTTGTGAGCTGCCTATCATGATCAAGATCATCTATCTGTAATTCTATATGTTGCGTTTGTTGGGATCCGATGAATAGAGAATACTTGTTATGTTGATTATCAAAGTTATGCTTATGTGTTGTTTATGATCTTGCATGCTTTCCGTTACTAGTAGATGCTCTGGCCAAGTAGATGCTTGTAACTCCAAGAGGGAGTACTTATGCTCGATAGTGGGTTCATGCCTACATTAACACCTGGGACAAGGATGAAAGTTCTAAGGTTGTGTTGTGCTGTTGCCACTAGGGATAAAACATTGATGCTATGTCTAAGGATGTAGTTGTTGATTACATTACGCACCATACTTAATGCAATTGTCTGTTGCTTTGCAACTTAATACTGGAGGGGGTTCGGATGATAACCTGAAGGTGGACTTATTAGGCATAGATGCAGTTGGATGGCGGTCTATGTACTTTGTCGTAATGCCCAATTAAATCTCACTATACTCATCATGATATGTATGTGCATTGTCATGCTCTCTTTATTTGTCAATTGCCCAACTGTAATTTGTTCACCCAACATGCTGTTCGTCTTATGGGAGAGACACCTCTAGTGAACTGTGGACCCCGGTCCAATTCTCTTTACTGAAATACAATCTACTGCAATACTTGTTCTACTGTTTTCTGCAAACAATCATCTTCCACACAATACGGTTAATCCTTTGTTACAGCAAGCCGGTGAGATTGACAACCTCAGCATTTCGTTGGGGCAAAGTACTTTGGTTGTGTTGTGCAGGTTCCACGTTGGCGCCGGAATCCCTGGTGTTGCGCCGCACTACATCTCGCCGCCATCAACCTTCAACGTGCTTCTTGGCTCCTCCTGGTTCGATAAACCTTGGTTTCTTTCTGAGGGAAAACTTGCTGCTGTGCGCATCATACCTTCCTCTTGGGGTTGCCCAACGAACGTGTGAAATACACGCCATCAAGCATATTTTCTGGCGCCGTTGCCGGGAGATCAAGACACGCTGCAAGGGGAGTCTCCACTTCTCAATCTCTTTACTTTGTTTTTGTCTTGCTTAGTTTTATTTACTACTTTGTTTGCTGCACTAAATCAAAATACAAAAAAATTAGTTGCTAGTTTTACTTTACTTGCTATCTTGTTTGCTATATCGAAAACACAAAAAAATTAGTTTACTTGCATTTACTTTATCTAGTTTGCTTTATTATCTTGCACTCTATATTAAAAATACAAAAAAATTAGTTACTTTTGTTACCATGTCTAGCTCTGAACCTGTTACTTCTTCGCCTGAAGAATTAGTCTTCACTTTTAAACAAGGGGATGAGGAGAGTTTTAAGGATGCTTGGTCTAGAATTTTTACTTCTTATCGTAAAACTGAACCTCAAATGACTCTAAGTTTGCTCCTTAGTAATTTTTATTTTGGTCTTATGGTTCGCTATAGATATGCTTTGGATACTTTAGTGGGAGGAGATTTCCTTCATTGCAATGGGGATCAAGCTTTTAATGCCATAAAGAAGTTGGTTGCATCACATGATTCAGCTAATAACTTTGATTCAGCCCTCACTAGCATATATAGTAGATTAAATAATCTCGAGATAAGTACATCTCGCTTGGATGATAACTATTGCCACGTTCGTAATCGTCTTGAACAAGTTTTAGTGAACTCTAAACTCTCATTGTGGGATCCTGCTGTTAAAATTGTTATTGGTGATCGAACTCTCCATGCCTACTGTGATATTATGTATGAATTTTGCCTTATGCCTGAAAGTATTTATAAATCTTTGAAACTTTGGGGAGTTGAGGAAGGAGGAGAAGAAATAACTCTCATTGATAACTCTACTATAATTCCTAAAGGAATAGCCGCAGGTGTGCATACAACCATTCTTGGAAGAACAATATCCATTGATTATCTTGTTGTTGAAACAGGAAAACTCACACTCGGAAGATCCCTGCTGAAACTATTGGGAGCAGTCATTGATGTTGGAGAAGGTACTCTGAAATTCACCTCAATACCGGGGGGAAATCACATATTTCCTAAACCAAAGGGAAAGAAGAACAATAAGAAAGGTAAGGGTAAAGCCCAAGGTAAGGTTAACACTTCATCTCTCGATAATACTTGATACACACTTTCTGCGCCTAGCTGAAAGGCGTTAAAGAAAAGCGCTTATGGGAGACAACCCATGTTTTTACCTACAGTACTTTGTTTTTATTTTGTGTCTTGGAAGTTGTTTACTACTGTAGCAACCTCTCCTTATCTTAGTTTTGTGTTTTGTTGTGCCAAGTTAAGCCGTTGATAGAAAAGTAAGTACTAGATTTGGATTACTGCACAGTTCCAGATTTCTTTGCTGTCACGAATCTGGGTCCACCTCCCTGTAGGTAGCTCAGAAAATTAAGCCAATTTACGTGCATGATCCTCAGATATGTATGCAACTTTCATTCAATTTGAGCATTTTCATCTGAGCAAGTCTGGTGCCATTTTAAAATTCGTCAATACGAACTGTTCTGTTTTGACAGATTCTGCCTTTTATTTCGCATTGCCTCTTTCGCTATGTTGGATGAATTTCTTTGATCCACTAATGTCCAGTAGCATTATGCAATGTCCAGAAGTGTTAAGAATGATTGTGTCACCTCTGAATATGTTAATTTATAATGTGCACTAACCCTCTAATGAGTTGTTTCGAGTTTGGTGTGGAGGAAGTTTTCAAGGATCAAGAGAGGAGTATGATGCAACATGATCAAGGAGAGTGAAAGCTCTAAGCTTGGGGATGCACCCGGTGGTTCACCCCTGCATATATCAAGAAGACTCAAGCGTCTAAGCTTGGGGATGCCCAAGGCATCCCCTTCTTCATCGACAACATTATCAGGTTCCTCCCCTGAAACTATATTTTTATTCCATCACATCTTATGTGCTTTTTCTTGGAGCGTCGGTTTGTTTTTGTTTTTTGTTTTGTTTGAATAAAATGGATCCTAGCATTCACTTTATGGGAGAGATACACGCTCCGCTGTAGCATATGGACAAGTATGTCCTTGGTTTCTACTCATAGTATTCATGGCGAAGTTTCTCCTTCGTTAAATTGTTATATGGTTGGAATTGGAAAATGATACATGTAGTAATTGCTATAAATGTCTTGGGTAATGTGATACTTGGCAATTGTTGTGCTCATGTTTAAGCTCTTGCATCATATGCTTTGCACCCATTAATGAAGAAATACATAGAGCATGCTAAAATTTGGTTTGCATATTTGGTTTCTCTAAGGTCTAGATAATTTCTAGTATTGAGTTTGAACAACAAGGAAGACGGTGTAGAGTCTTATAATGTTTTCAATATGTCTTTTATGTGAGTTTTGCTGCACCGGTTCATCCTTGTGTTTGTTTCAAATAAGCCTTGCTAGCCTAAACCATTGTATCGAGAGGGAATACTTCTCATGCATCCAAAATACTTGAGCCAACCACTATGCCATTTGTGTCCACCATACCTACCTACTACATGGTATTTTCCGCCATTCCAAAGTAAATTGCTTGAGTGCTACCTTTAAAACTCCATCATTCACCTTTGCAATATATAGCTCATGGGACAAATAGCTTAAAACCTATTGTGGTATTGAATATGTAATTATGCACTTTATCTCTTATTAAGTTGCTTGTTGTGCGATAACCATGTTTACTGGGGACGCCATCAACTGTTCATTGTTGAATTTTATGTGAGTTGCTATGCATGTTCGTCTTGTCTGAAGTAAGGGCGATCTACACTGAGTTGAATGGTTTGAGCATGCATATTGTGAGAGAAGAACATCGGGCCGCTAACCGAAGCCATGTTCCATGGTGGAAGTTTCAGTTTTGGACAACAATCCTCAAATCTCTAATGAGAAAAGAATTAATTGTTGTTGAATGCTTAAAGCATTAAAAGAGGAGTCCATTATCTGTTGTCTATGTTGTCCCGGTATGGATGTCTAAGTTGAGAATAATCAATAGCGAGAAATCCAATGCGAGCTTTCTCCTTAGACCTTTGTACAGGCGGCATAGAGGTACCCCTTTGTGATACTTGGTTAAAGCATATGTAATGCGGTGATAATCCAGGTAGTCCAAGCTAATTAGGACAAGGTGCGGGCACTATTAGTACACTATGCATGAGGCTTGCAACTTATAAGATATAATTTACATGATGCATATGCTTTATTACTACCGTTGACAAAATTGTTTCATGTTTTCAAAATCAAAGCTCTAGCACAAATATAGCAATCGATGCTTTTTCCTCTATGGAGGACCATTCTTTTACTTTCAATGTTGAGTCAGTTCACCTATTTCTCTCCACCTCAAGAAGCAAACATTTGTGTGAACCGTGCATTGATTCCTACATACTTGCTTATTGCACTTATTATATTACTCTATGTTGACAATATCCATGAGATATACATGTTACAAGTTGAAAGCAACCGCTGAAACTTAATCTTCTTTTGAGTTGCTTCAATACCTTTACTTTGAATTATTGCTTTATGAGTTAACTCTTATGCAAGACTTATTGATGCTTGTCTTGAAGTGCTATTCATGAAAAGTCTTTGCTATATGATTCACTTGTTTACTCATGTCATATACATTGTTTTGATCGCTGCATTCACTACATATGCTTTACAAATAGTATGATCAAGGTTATGATGGCATGTCACTCCGTAAATTATACGTGTTATCGTTTTACCTGCTCGGGACGAGCAGAACTAAGCTTGGGGATGCTGATACGTCTCCGACGTATCGATAATTTCTTATGTTCCATGCCACATTATTGATGTTATCTACATGTTTTATGCACACTTTATGTCATATTCGTGCATTTTCTGGAACTAACCTATTAACAAGATGCCGAAGTGCCAGTTGCTGTTTTCTGCTGTTTTTGGTTTCAGAAATCCTAGTAAGGAAATATTCTCGGAATTGGACGAAATCAAAGCCCAGGGGCCTATTTTTCCACGAAGCTTCCAGAAGTCCGAAGGAGAGACGAAGAGGGGCGACGAGGGGGCCACACCCTAGGGCGGCGCGGCCCCCCCCTTGGCCGCGCGGCCCTGTGGTGTGGGGCCCCCGTGCCGCCTCTTGACCTGCCCTTCCGCCTACAAATAGCCTCCGTGACGAAACCCCAAAGACGGAGAACCACGATACGGAAAACCTTCCAGAGACGCCGCCGCCGCCGATCCCATCTCGGGGATCCAGGAGATCGCCTCCGGCACCCTGCCGGAGAGGGGAATCATCTCCCGGAGGACTCTACGCCGCCATGGTCGCCTCCGGTGTGATGTGTGAGTAGTCTACCCCTGGACTATGGGTCCATAGCAGTAGCTAGATGGTTGTCTTCTCCCCATTGTGCTATCATTGTCGGATCTTGTGAGCTGCCTATCATGATCAAGATCATCTATCTGTAATTCTATATGTTGCGTTTGTTGGGATCCGATGAATAGAGAATACTTGTTATGTTGATTATCAAAGTTATGCTTATGTGTTGTTTATGATCTTGCATGCTTTCCGTTACTAGTAGATGCTCTGGCCAAGTAGATGCTTGTAACTCCAAGAGGGAGTACTTATGCTCGATAGTGGGTTCATGCCTGCATTAACACCTGGGACAGTGACAGAAAGTTCTAAGGTTGTGTTGTGCTGTTGCCACTAGGGATAAAACATTGATGCTATGTCTAAGGATGTAGTTGTTGATTACATTACGCACCATACTTAATGCAATTGTCTGTTGCTTTGCAACTTAATACTGGAGGGGGTTCGGATGATAACCTGAAGGTGGACTTTTTAGGCATAGATGCAGTTGGATGGCGGTCTATGTACTTTGTCGTAATGCCCAATTAAATCTCACTATACTCATCATGATATGTATGTGCATTGTCATGCTCTCTTTATTTGTCAATTGCCCAACTGTAATTTGTTCACCCAACATGCTGTTCGTCTTATGGGAGAGACACCTCTAGTGAACTGTGGACCCCGGTCCAATTCTCTTTACTGAAATACAATCTACTGCAATACTTGTTCTACTGTTTTCTGCAAACAATCATCTTCCACACAATACGGTTAATCCTTTGTTACAGCAAGCCGGTGAGATTGACAACCTCACTGTTTCGTTGGGGCAAAGTACTTTGGTTGTGTTGTGCAGGTTCCACGTTGGCGCCGGAATCCCTGGTGTTGCGCCGCACTACATCTCGCCGCCATCAACCTTCAACGTGCTTCTTGGCTCCTCCTGGTTCGATAAACCTTGGTTTCTTTCTGAGGGAAAACTTGCTGCTGTGCGCATCATACCTTCCTCTTGGGGTTGCCCAACGAACGTGTGAAATACACGCCATCATTAAGCGCGAATTTTTTTCCTCGTTTTACGATACAATGCACATCCCTTTCGAAATCTACCCCGTGTTTATCTGAAAACCTTGAATGTTACACAATGACATGGCTAACCCGCTACTCGTCATGTCTCCAACGTGTTGTGTCTGGGGTACCCTCAAGGAGACCTTTGGAGCCGGAACGGCTTCGGGGCGGTTGACAATCTATTGGGCCGCGCTTGAGGCTGGGCGCGATTTTCTATCCGGCACAATGTCTTTTGAGGGATGCGAATGGAGATGATCTTTTGCAGTTGTCAGAATTTTTAGACATTTTAAAATACATTTTTTTAAAACATTACGTGTATCTGTACCTATGAGTTGAAGTGGATTTTTTCCATGTTAAATTCCGTAAAACCAGCAAAGTTGGTGTTCGATTTTTACGAGGAGTTCACTGGTTCAGAGTCTGTTTTGCTCTGTTTTATTTTGGTTTTGCACTGTTTTTTGGTGCACCGTAGAACATGATGACGGAAGGATGAAGACGTCATTTCGTCCGAGCCAGGATAAGAGTATCTCCACCGGCGCCTCCCAATTAGAAGCCGGCAGGGGCACCGGCACTGCCGTATGGGGGGCGCCGGCATCGCATCCTTCATTTGGGGAACGGGCTCCCACACCGGCGTCCCCCAAACCGGCACCCCCCATACGGTATATATGTAAAAAACATTTAAAAAATGAAATTTATTCGAATTTAGGCTAGTTTATACAAAAGTGACTCGAATTTGAACTAAAAACTAAAATAAACTAGCGGCGGCGCCCGTCGAATGCGCTGAAGTCCAGGTTGTCGGCGTCGTCGCCGCCGCCGTCATCGTCGGAGAAGTCGAAGGACCAATCGTCCTCCTCCTTTGGCGCCGGCGGCGCAGAAGGACCGGCGAGGTCGACGAAGTTCTCGCCATGATCCATGGCGGACCACACCGCCGCTTGCCGTGGGTCGAGGGTGATCTGCCGGTAGTCCTCATCGACGGAGCGGCCCCGGGAAGTCCTCCGGGTCGTCGCTGCCACGGAAGGCCACCTGCGCCTCGGCCTCCATCTCCCACCACGTCTTCTTCGCCGGTGGAGGTGGTGGCGAGTCCACAGACTCCTCCTTGGGGCGGCGGCGTTGGAGTGTCCTCCGAGCCGGAGCCGAAGCTGCACGCCTCGCGCCGTCATGGATGACGACGTCGCCCGAAGGAGGCGTGTGCGCGGCCGAGCGCGTGCGCGCGGTCGAAGAGCCCGAGCTCGAGCTGCCCGATGCAGTCGTCCTTGCTGGCGGCCTCCGCAGCGGCGGTGCCTCCTGCGCCATGCATTGCGCCTGCGGCAAGAAGAGGGGCATGCGCGCGGGGTCGCCGTGTATGCGCGGCCTGGAGCTGTACTCCGCCAACGTCCCATCGACGTCGCGCCCTTACCACCAGGCCCGCCGGCTGAAGTGGTTGAAGCAGCCGGCATCGCGGCCGGCCGAGCGTGCGAGCTCGATGTCTCGCTCGTCTTGGAACCGCTGCGGCCATGCCGGGTTGTTCTGCGCGTTATCCGGCAAGCTCCGCTCGGCCGGCACCATGTGCGCCCTCCGCTCGGCGATGAGTGCGCGCGTCTGCGATCCAGGCGGTGGCGGCGGCGAGACGGAGTAGCCGGCGTTCGACAGGTGCCACCCATGCGGCAGCTTGAACTGGAGCGGCACCGGGATGCGCTGCCAGTAGAGGACGTCGGCCTCGTCGTAGGTGAGCTGCAGCGAGCGAAGCGCGCCGCCGTCGCCGCTGCCGCCGGCCTCGGCATTGTGCGCCATCGCATGGTTCTGTGTGGTGGTGGGATTGTCGCGCGGCGTCTGAGTCTGAGAGCTTGGTGGCAGAGTCTAGGGTTGGACGACGGGGGAAGAAGAGCAGCGCGTCGGTGGGTTTTTAAAGGGCAGCGGTGGACGTGCATTCAAGGCGCTTGGGGAAGGTGAGTGGACGCCACGTGGTCAGTCGCCTCCTCGTCGGAACCGCGGGATGCAATTGACGATGAATACCGTACAGTCAGTGTCGTTTTTAATGCGATCCGTCGCCTCCTGTCACTGCCAAGGCGGATCCACCGAAACCGCGCCGGCGCTTTTTAGGGCGTTTTTACTGGGCTCGAAATCGCGCCGGCGCTTTTTGGGGCGGGCCGATGTGAGCCCAAAAACAGGCGTCAGTCCCTAAACAGCTATCGAGAACACTGTCGGAACCGGCGGTGGAGATACTCTAACATTTTGGCCCGATCCGCCGACTAGCCGTGACCTCCCTGGCGGTCAGCGCCATCGATCCCGCCTAAACCGACGAGGCAGTGCGCTAGAGATGCTTCGAGTGCCCCATTCGAGACCTGCTCCCCTGTGCGATAATCAGAGGGGTACAAGGATGGAATTCAGTAACCTAGCATCTACTGACTTTTGCTCACTGATACGCGGGCCCACCATGCGGGACCCGCATGTTCGTGGCCCAATCGGTTGCATCCTCTTTCCGGTTGCTGCAGGAGCTCCCCGGCGTCGATGCGTGCTCCGGTCGCTGCGGGAGGTCTATCTGATCGGTCAACCACTCCCGCAACCCAATCGGCTCCTTCCTCCACTGCCCAATCCCCGCCTACTCCCGCGCACCGACACCGAGCACCGCGCCCCCGACCTCTGTCCTCCCCTTCGTGCCCCTTCCTCCTGCTCCTCCCGCACGTCATCGTGGCGGCGGATCCTGCCGGAGGCTGCACGGCTTCCAGTGCTCGTGAAGGGCGGGATTTGTAGGCGGCGGTGTGGATGTTGCAGGCCGGCGCGGAGAAGAGGCATCAACGGGCGGCGGCGTGGAGGTTGCAAGCTGGCGCGGAGAAGAGGCAGCGGCAGGTGGCGCGGAGAAGAGAAGTGGGGCGGCGGGGAGCAAGAAGCAGCGGTGTTGCGCGGAGAAGAGGCAGCAGGGGGCTGGGCGGGCAAGAAGCGGCGGCGCCGCCCCGTCTCTTGAGCAGGCTGGCCATGTATGCGGTCAAGAAACAGTGGGTGAGTGGGGGCGGTGCAGACGCCGCCCAAGAGCTCGTCCTCACGGAGGGATGCGGTCAAGAAACAATGGCTTGTCCTCGCGGAGAACGCCATACGCCACGAGCTCATCCTCACGGAGGACGCTGTATGCCACGAGCTCCTCCTCGCGGAGAACAGGTCGACTCCGGCGGCCATTGGCACAGCCGGCGGTCTACTGGCTAAGAGGTTCGGTCTCCCTATCTCCGTCGATAGAATCGGCACCTCCGCGTCAGGCTGGACGAGTTTGTGTGTGGTGTCATCCTCGCAACGCCGGCAACCTGCTACTGTCGCCCATGTTAATGTTCCTTGGTAGGTTGGAGGCTGGGTTTCTAGGATGTGCATTTGGAGTTATTGGCAATACCCAGTTTGATTGATTTCCTTTGATTTTTATTGCAGGCAGTGGACGGTTCGGAATGGTGATGGCTTGAGCAACAATAGAGCGTTTCTTTGTCCTAGGTGAGTGCGCAGGTTCTGTCAGATTCCCTTCATAGTTATTGTAGAAATTTCATGCTTCAAGGAAATAGGAACAATGTGGTTTCTCTTGCCCAGATTTGTTACTACCGAGAATGAAATTGGAAAAGAGATGCTATTGCTGTTGTCCCTGTCTAATAGATGACACGATGTACATGGTGGTTTGGGCTGGAGCATTGGAGCTCTGATGCTTGCGCCGCTGCGCCCCAAAGTCGTGCAAATGGCTTCTACTGGTATTCCATCTCTATTCTTTCTTATCAATATATATCGTGTTGTTGCTATCTATGTCTCACCACTTTGTTTTTTGAGTCAAGCACTCTGATATATGAGGTGCAAAATGCGATGGGAGCATAGTAGTACAAGCTGGAAGGTTACCATGCCTAATTTGTGGGTGGGTAAATATCTACAAGCTATGGAATAGATTAGGTTAATTAGAAACTAGAATAAATAAATTGGCAATGATGTCATGCTTTCTAATTTGGTTCACAAGGCTTATATTCCGGCGTGTAGGTCAAGTAACGCTCTGAACTTACGTCATTAGTACTAGATTGGGTCTTTTATTTTTTCCTTGCTTTATTCCTCGACTCTGCTGCAGTGTATTTTGTTCTAATTTATAGTGGCATGATCAGTGGATAATAGATGTGCTTAAATTATTGTGTGGGTGATACGAAAAATTTGCGAATGTAATATATTGGTACTCATGGAAGTTATTTTTTTTTTCAAGTTTAGAGATTGGTTGATACCTGCCTAATGTTTACACAAAACCCAGAATGAGTACTTTGCATAGACTAGCACTTTATCATTGTTTTAATCTACCATCTTTGAATTGTTCTCTCCATCAAATGAACTAATTGTTCCACCATCAAAATAGGCAATAATGCATGCAAATCACCGGAATGAAATGAATAAATGTTGTGATAGATTCGAGCTACAGATGTGTTCACTTTGATAGTAAACCAACTTTTTTTTGGGTTCCATTGCAGGGGCTAGAAAAGAACAAGCAAGTCAAGTGACTGATTTTTGTAGACAGATGTTCACAAGGCTAGAAGGTAAAATATGTATGCCCATTTAATTTTCTTTTTTTGTTCCTCCAGTAATTGAGGTGTTGGGTGAGCACATTATTAGTTTGATTTCGATGGTATTTTTAGGTTAGGCCAGGAACAACCTTAGTTGAGGCATTACTGCATAAATTTGAAGGTAAATGATCAGCCCACTTTTGTTATTGTATTGCAGATAATATTGTATTTCCGGTTCCTTATATTTACATCAGTTTTTACCTCTGCATCTGCACTGTAGTAGATACTGCCTAACTATATTGCAGTTCTTTTGCATAGGTATCTTTTGTCGGAAGGTAGTGAGAATGACAGTGGAGCTTGAGCAATCCTTTATGGAAGGGATTTACAACCGATTAATCAATGGTCGTCAAATTGTATCACATGAGACATATCTCCATTTCATAGATCTTCTTGCTGAAACTATTAGGTGACTGAATTTACAGACAAGAAGCCGCGGGGCAGCGCGGACAAGAATCAGCAGGGGCGGCGGTGCTCCGCCTAGAGGAGTTACATGGGAGAGGAAGGAGGCCGGTGACAGGAGGGAAGAGCAGGTGGCCTTGGTTCATCATGGAGAACGCATGATGCCCATCCGGATCCCCTCTACCTTCTTCTTTGTAAGCCATCTGGTCTAATTTGGTTCCCAATTTTAGCTCATCTTTTCATCATGTTCGCGCTGCAGATCCTCATAGTACTTTTTTTTTCTTCAAATCTAAAAAGTTTTGTCACTGTAGGATGAGGAGCTCATCTTGCCTGGTTGGCTGGTTCACTTGTCTTCTCCTTTCCTGTTGCGTCCCTTGCCGCCTCACTCCCCTTCATCCCCAAGAACTAGGTACCTTACTCACTTGGTTGTTTTAGTTTGGAGAGTTCTGGTTCATTCTTGAAGAATGTAAAAAACTACATTAGCGCATTGAGGACAAAGGAGGCAGGGAAGAATTGAAAGCCTTGCAAAGAAATTTTTCGCAATCAATCGCCCATTTTCCCCCAGTTTTCTTTCTCATCCCATAAAGATATCATCTGAAGCCCTCTCAATAGATTGAGTAGATTTAGGCCATTACTGCACAAAGTTCCCCTCCAAGAGATCTACTCGAGACAAGTCTAATTTTGAACAAAATCTCTGCTCGTGTTGCTCCCACAAAATCTCAACTCGCTGCACTTCCTACTTGCTCAGGTCTTTATATATAATTAGGCCTCTCCTTTTTATTTTATGCTTAGTTGATTTTGTTTGCATTATGCTAGCTAGCCCATCCTCTTTTTCTTCTACATGACAGTGTTGATTTCTCTGAACAGTGGTTGGACACAGATCAGTCATAGCAAGCAGAAGCATGGCTGCAATTGTCCATGAAGCACTCCAGCTCCTATCACCTTGTTGAAGTGCTTGCACAAGATCTGGACATGCTCTCATATTGCCCCAGGTTATACTGATGGGTCATCCAGGTGTAGATTATGGTAATATCATGTGTGCTGGATATTTTCTAGCTCTCCTTTTTTTTGTTCTTTGGGTTATCCCCAAAAAAGGCATGCCAATTGAAAACTGCATTAGTTTGCTAATATTGGTTTTAAGCTAAAAGTTCAAGTATGAGCTGACATGCATTTGGTGTGACAGAATTTGATGTTGTTCCTTGTATTGTGTTTAACCCTTTTTGAATCTTGGATACAGCTCTCTGATATGTACCTACAGTTGTTAGATCATATGTCATGGAGCCCTCTGGAGAAGCATTTGAATACTTGTTGCTCATGCTAATTTCTGAACAAGCTCAATGGTTTGAACTACACAATTATTACTTAAGAGTTTGCATATAACTCACTTATTTTGATGAATAGTTACTGTGCCCAACTCAAAGTGACATTTATTTTATACCTTGGGTGAATTTAGTTACTATGGTACTGTCGATATCTTTTTTCACAGGCTTCGTAGGTCATTTACGATGATAGGCTGCCTCATATTATTCAAATGTACTGTTCTGCTATAAGATATATGTGCTGACATTTTTATTTTATTTCGCTGCTTTGCAGATGTTGAGCTATGACTTGTAATGTTTGGGTTTGGGAGGCGGTAGATTATTCCGCTAGCTGCGACAACACCCAACATTGGTGCACGGAGATTCAGTGGTTCTTTCCGCCGTATTATTTATGCCTATGTCGATGCTATCATCGTATTGGCATGCTTTACTCTACCAACGCCTTCGTCCAAAGGTGGATACCTCCTCCTTTTTACTAATAACTTAGTGTTTGTGTTTTTTGAATACGGATTGCATTAGTTGTTCCTATTTTCAAAGCTAATTGAGTGGCATGGCTGTAGTTTGGTGGTACTTTTTATGGAAACCTCAATTATGTACTCATAAGCATAGAGTTGAGGTGATATTAGTTACCAGATCGTCAAATAGTTGATTTTACCATCAGGATTCATCTTTGCTCGGTTTTGCATAATGGAATAACTATTTTTCTGAATATGAGAATTGGCTTATTTGATCTATATGTAATTAACAAGTATGTAGTGTTCAACATGGTCACAGAATTAAAATGAAGCTCTTCTGATGTAGTACTCAAAATAAATACATGCACTAAGCTCATTAAGGTATCACAGGGGAGAACAACCTATGTTTTCTGAAATTAGTTGCATGGCATTCTATTGTTTAATCGCCTGTAGTAGCTTCATCTTCGCCCACGACTCCCTCGGTGGCTGGCCTGCTCCCCGGTGACGCCTCCTCTTTCGTCACCCAAAATAGATATGCCGGGGAACCTGCTGTGAAACGCTGGCGGATCAGTGTATGATCCTCACACACATAAAGGCGATGCTGCCTTAGAGTTCATTAAACATATATGTGTGACTATGTGTTGTTCTTGCTATTGATCAAAATGTTCAACATGATATTTTTGACAAATCTCGATTGAACCCATACTCAACCTATATCTACTTTTTTCTTCTTTCTTTGCCATTACAATATATGGTATGCAGTCTATTATTGGCTTTAATTTGGCATGGTCTTTAAAGGACTTTTAATTGTTCTATCAGAGTTTTATTGTGTTATAATTACAAATTTAAAGGCACAACATTTGGTACCTTGTGTTTTCATACATATTGATACTTTTTTATTTTAGGACCTTTAAGATTTAATACCTTGGTTTGTACCAATGGATTTCCATTAGAGAGGACCTTCAGTTTTGTCATATTTCTACATGATGCTGATTTTCCAATTCAATGTCTCTGTTCCATGGTTTTTATCTCTCCATTTCTTTATAATCTACGTTAGTTCAGCAAATTCAGCTTGCTCTTTTTAGTAACTGAATATACGTTCCATATAGAAGACACAGAAAAGGCCGTGGTCTATATCCGACCTCCTACCACCCTCCCAGCCTCCTCCGCTAGAGCACATCGCCTCCTGCCTCCCCATGTTAGCTACTCATTCTGATTCCTTCCTCCCTTGATTAATTACATTTTATTTTGCTTCTAGGGTTTGATTTCTTGGAGATTCCTACACCAATGTTGACAGTGGCCAACATTGAGGCTCTTCTGTAGGTATGCTCACCCTCCCCACCACTCTTTCTTTCTCTGGTATGTTGTACTCCATTTGGATGTTTAGGTCTGTGAACTCCATATGCCATGTAACTGACCCTACTGGTTTCCTTCCTCTGGTGTGAAGATTTTTATGATTGGGAATCCATTGTTTGCTTATTTCTATGCAAGACTGAATTATATATTTTGTTTTTATGATCATGGAGCACTTGATGAATTTCTTGCAGGAAGCAAGGTATAAGGATGTACAATTTTGCAGTTGATTGTTTAATTGTTCAAAATAGAGCTTCAAAGGGGCATGTTCTCATTGCCATTACCTTTTTAGATTGTTTTGTGGGGGTGAAAAAGGAGGGGTGCAAATTTAGGGATTGACCAATGATATAGTTCTTTCATTTGCACTTACGGGTAAGAACAACTCTGTGTGATCATTGCAGATCAATGTGAGTATATGATGATTGGCATACTTGGCCTGAATCTTTGTGGTCATTGCCTTCCAGGGCGACACGCGAGCAGGCCGTCCACCACTGACAACTGGAGGACAGATGCTTGCGGCGGTGGAACAACCATCTCTGGAGATCGAGGGTGCCACCATCGTGAGGCGACGTCGCATAGAGATGGCTGCACCCGGCTGGTATGTGTTGTTCCATGCGAGGCGGGTAGAGCAAGGGCTGTTTTGGATGGATTCAAGGTCCGCACCCTCTTCTCCATCTCTGCATGGCACGACCGCAGTTCCGTCTGACTACCACCAGCAGATCGTTGTGCACAAAGGAGACACAGATTTGAGTTCACCACTACCTCCTCGTGTACAGTTGCCGCACTACGGGAAAGAAGGACGTTGCCGTGCAACAATTCGCACGGCAAAGGGCCCTATATGCATGGCAAAGACTTTGTCGTGCGACGCCGCACGGCAAAGATCGCACGGCAAAGTTTCCGATGGCAACGAAATCTTTGCCGTGTGCGTCGCGAGAGTTGCACGGCAAAGACTTTGTCGTGCGCCCGTAGCGCTGCCGTGCGTGCAGATCTTTGCCGTGCGGGCTGACGCTGCCGTGCGCGCAAAATCTTTGTCGTGCGATGCAGCGCTGCCGTACGCCCGTGTCTTTGCCGTGCACAGCGCCTTTGCCGTGCGGCAGGCCACTGCCGTGCAACACTCGCTGCCGTGCGCCCGCGTCGTTGCCGTGCGAATCATCGTTGCCGTGCACCTGCCTGTGCCGTGCCCCTGCTCTTTGCCGTGCGCCCACTCCCCAGCGCGCACGGCAAAGACTCCTCCAGGCACACCCAAACGCACACCAGGAGCACAGCTGCACGCCACGTGGCGTCTTTGCCGTGCGTGTGCACACGACAAAGTGACCAAATGTCCTTTGCCGTGTGCCCCAGTATTTTTCAGGTTTTTGTTGTTTTTCATTATTTCCTGCACATAATTCAATATATATGATATACATCCATAACAACAATATATGTAGCACTTCAACAACATATAACAAATACATATAGTCCATACAAGTGCATAAAGTGCATACAAGTGCATAGAGAGTCCATACAAGTCCATTACAACGACGACAAGTCCATAGTCCAACAAGTGCATAGAATCCAACAACGGCAAGTGCATAATCCAACAACGACAAGGAAAAGCATGACGACAAGTTCATAGAATCCATATGGCATCAACCTTGTCCTCCTCCATTGCTTCCCATGGCACCATCTTCATTGCCTTGTCCTTCTCCTACAAGGTGAAAAGGAAAAACATGGGATGCATTTAGCATGCATGGCTACATTTACATATTGACATGGAATTAGCATTTGCATATTGACATGGAAATTGAACATGGTGGCATGGAATGGCTAAATTTACAAGTGTCATGGCATTCTACAAACTAGAAGCGCGTTGGGCACAAGTGTAGGAGAACTCACTGGGGATCAGGTTACGGATGATGTTCGTGTTGTTGACCATGAAAGGTGTCACCGGGTTCTGAGTGGGCGGTGGCTGGATGAGCGGCATGTTCGGCATCATCTGCGAAGGCCCCTGCATCTGATGTCTTGATTGGTCAATAAGACAAGAGAAAGGACATTTGGTGGAGATATGGAGTTAACCACTTACCCACGAGAAGGCGCTAGGAGGAGTAGCAAGACTCCCCGGTGGAGAAGATAGAGCGGTTTGGCTCATCATCCAGCTCATCTGCTGCTGCTGCTGCATCATCTGCTGCATCATCTGCTGCTGCTGCTAGTAGTCCCTAAGCTGCTGCTCCAGCTGCGCCTAGCGCTGCTGGGCCTCCTGTTCCCTTGCTGCCATATCCGCCTACGTTGTGTTGCCGCGATGTCATTAACATTTCAATGAAAAGCATGTAAAGAAACGTAGAGGAAGAACATACCCGTAACCGCTCGACAGCTAGATCCGAAGCCTATGGCCGGGTCTCTACCTGAGGCTGGCCGCTCTGACGACCACGACGGATCTGGCGGAGAGTCGGAACAGTCGCTGGGTCGACGCACCCGTCACCAAGCCATAGGCGGCCATGCTTCAGGCCTTCTCCCGCAAGCACCGCAACCTCAACGTCAAAGTCCTCGGCCTCTGGCTGGGAGGTCTCGCCGTGCTTCTACTTGAACTTCTAGACATATGCCGTACACTGGGTCTCGTCTTGCTCGTTGACCCACGTGGACCCTGTCTCAGGATGGGGCGTCTTCCTAGTCTTCATCTTTCGAATCAAGCTAAATACGTTCGGCTTCGCTCCTGTCCCGACTTCCTGCAAAAGAGAACATGTAATTAAGTGAAGTGGGACACCCCAGCGGAGTTAATAATATATAACATGAAATCACAGAATGAAGGAACCATTTGCTCACCTCGGCCTGCATGTGAAGAGAGAGGGGGATGCTGCCTTGGATATGCGATCCACCTCGCATCTCTGCCCGCTTCTGCTTGCCCTCCTCATGCTTCTCGAGGTACTGGGGGCATGTCCACCACTTGACCATCGCCAGAAAGCACTGGTTGTCATTGCCGACGTACTGAGGAGGGTTCTACATACACAAGATAGACCCATTATGGTAAAATAAACTACATGACGATAAAGAAATCAATAACACATAAATGCAAATACCTGCAGGTACTGCCACGGTGCCATGAGCGTGTCTCGAGCGTCGTCCTTAGACATCTAAACTTTGCGGTCGGCGTGCCAGTTGCGGACGCACTGAACACGTGACTCGTAGTGCATGCCAGTCACCCTCGTCTTGCATATCTCGTGTACGATATTATCGCACGCAAGTTCCTTACCCTCAGCCCTCGTGAAGTATTTCTGCAACCATGCACATAGGTTAAACAAGGGGCATTAGTGCAACTATTGTCAACCAAGGAGTGTTTGAATGCTAAGAAGTCAAAAGTCACGTACCCAGAATTTGTGTAGAACTACCTCCTGCATGTTGGCGTGCTTCCCATAAGGATCTGGCGCGAGGCTGTAGTGCGCCCACCTCCAAGCTACGTCGCGGCCACCAGTAGGGAGATGGACAAGCCCAGGGAAATACTTTCTAATTAGGCCTGCAAGGATGTTCGCGTAGCCACGTGCCGGCTTCCTCGACGGGTCGCCGTACTTGAACGAACTGCATAATGAAACGACAGCATCAGTATGTATGTGATAAAAATTTCAATAATGATAAAATTGCGATAACGAAATGCCAAAAGTAGCATGTACCTCCTTCCAGCGGGCACTAGAACAACATCGCTCTAGGGCCACGTTCTTAGCTTGGGGAGCTGTGTCTTCCCACGTTGATATGGCTTCCTATCACATGGCTGCAGCCTCTCCTCAGCGGCAACGTACTGCTCCTCCTCCGGCGGTTCACAAGCTAGGCTTGGGTCAGGCTCATACGGTAAGTCCCCCAACCCGTCATCCTCCGAGAGGTCCTCCTCGTCCCCCTCACCCTCCTCCTCGTGCTCCTCGTCCTCCCAACCCCCGTGCTCCTCGTCCTCCCGACCCCCGTGCTCCTCGTCCTCCTCACTCCCATGCTCCACCTCATCATCATCCTCGGCTGCGGGTGGGCTAGGAGGGAGGCTAGGAGTGAGTGCCCGCGTCGCATTCTTCCTACATGATCCACGCCTCCGAGGGGGGCTAGGAGGGGGGCTAGGAGGGGGTAGGAGCTCGGGGTGCCCGCCTCGAAGAACTCCCACCTACCAAGTCCGCGAGCTTCTTTCGAAGACCCCTTTTTGGCGGCATGTTTCAATCACCTGCAAACACAAATGAAGAGAGTGGTTTATTAGTACGCAATGTAAAAAGATGAATATTAGTGAAAGCAACAAAGATATAATAAGTAGATGAATATTACTGAAAGCAAAAATAATGCAAATAGATGAACATTAGTGGAAGAAACAAATACACTAGTACAAAACTGGGCTTTCGTCCAGGCCTTTTGTCCCGGCCCAGTCTGGAGCCGGGACAAATGGCCTGGCCACGTTGCCCCGAAACCAGCTGGAGGGCACGGAGCCTTTTGTCCCAGTCCGTTAGGACCCTTTTGTCGCGGGTGGTGGATAGGGCCAGGACAAAAGGGTCTGAGGCCTTCTGCGGCCTGCTGGCACCCCTTTTGTCCCGGTTTGAGCCACAAACCGGGACAAAAGGTCCAGGCCTATATATACACAGCCAGCCCCCCCACCTCCCTACATTTTTTCCTTGGTGGTGAAAGGTGGAGGTTTATGCTAGCTCTTTTTTTCTTCACGTGCACAAGAGGTGTTTGATGAAATGTTTGTGAGGATGCCACTTGATTTTATTTGATAAGATTTCTCCTCTTTTTTGTCCTAAAAGGTTAGCAACTATTTTCTCGTATATATAGTCCGCACACAACTAATTTTAGCATGGTGATTGCATTTGATACATAATTGTACTTATGGTGCAGATGAGGCATCCATGGATGTGCGGTAACCGATGCGATCCCGCTTTCAGAGAGGGCGTGAAATCTTTCCTGCTTGTGGCCGAGGCCAACAAGTCGAAGCAAGGTTTTATTTGTTGTCCATGTCTGAAATGTAAGAATGAGAAGGATTAATTTTGCTCAAGAGACATTCAGAGCCACCTGCTTCGGCACGAATTCATGTCCGGCTATAATGTTTGGACCAAGCACGGAGAAGAAAGGGTTATGATGGAAGACGGCGATGAAGAACATAACGATGACAACTACCGATCTATGTTCTCTGAATACGATGATACTGCAATGGAAGACAATGAAGAAGAAGGAGGTGAAGAACGGGCAGCAGATGAGCCTGGTGATGATGATCTTCGTTGGGCCATTTCTGATGCAAGGAGAGACTGTGGCATAGATAAGGAGAAGTTGCAGTTCGACAAGATGTTAGAGGACCACCAAAAATTGTTGTACCCAGGTTGTGAAGATGGGCAGAAAAAGCTGGGTAGCATATTGGAATTGCTGAAATGGAAGGCAGAGGCCGGTGTGACTGACTCGGGATTTGAAAAATTGCTGATAATATTAAAGAAGCTGCTTCCAAGAAAGAACGAATTGCCGGCCAGTACGTATGAAGCAAAGAAGCTTGTCTGCCCTCTAGGATTAGATGTGCAGAAGACACATGCATGCCCTAATGACTGTATCCTCTACCGCGGTGAGAAGTACGAGAATATGAATAAATGCCCGATATGCGGTGCATTGCGGTATAAGATCATAAGATATGACCCTGGTGATGTTGAGGGCGAGCCACCTAGGAAGAGGGTTCCTGCGAAGGTGATGTGGTATGCTCCCATAATACCACGGTTGAAACGTTTGTTCAGAAACAAAGAACATGCCAAGTTGTTGTGATGGCACATGGAAGAACGTAAGAAAGACGCGATGTTGAGGCACCCCGCTGATGGTCGGCAATGGAGAAACATCGAGAGAGAGTTCCCGGATTTTGCAGGTGAGGCAAGGAACTTATGGTTTGGTCTAAGTACAGATGGCACGAATCCTTTTGTGGAGCAGAGCTGCAGTCACAGCACCTGGCCCGTGACTCTATGTATCTACAACCTTCCTCCTTGGTTGTGCATGAAGCGGAAGTTCATTATGACGCCAGTGCTTATCCAAGGCCCAAAGCAACCCGACAACGACATTGATGTGTACCTAAGGCCATTAGTTGATGAACTTTTGGAGTTGTGGGCCGAACCAGGTGTACGTGTGTGGGATGAGCACACCGAACAAGAATTTGACCTACGAGCGTTGCTATTCATAACCATCAATGATTGGCCTGCTCTTAGTAACATTTCAGGACAGACGAACAAGGGATACAATGCATGCACACACTGTTTAGATGAGACTGAAAGTAAATATTTGGAAAAAAGTAGGAAAAATGTGTACCCGTACAATTGCCGTTTTCTTCCGCGCAGGCATGCCTTAAGGAAAAAAGGCAAGCATTTCAATGGCGAGGCAGAACCCCGTCCGAAGCCTGTCCCCCGTAGTGGTGCTGATGTATTTGACATGGTCAAGGATTTAAATGTTATCTTTGGAAAGGGTCCAGGCAGTCGACCTGTTCCGAAAGACGCTGACGGACACGCGCCCATGTGGAAGAAGAAATCTATATTTTGGGAACTAGAATATTGGAAAGTCCTGGAAGTCCGCTCTGCAATCGATGTGATGCACCTGACCAAGAATCTTTGTGTGAATATTCTAGGTTTCCTGGGCGTGTATGGAAAGACAAAAGATACAACAGAAGCACGAGAGGACCTGCAACGTCATAAAGGACGAGACGGCAATCATCCAGGGCAGTTTCAAGGGCCTGCCAGCTACGCTCTTACCAAAGAAGAGAAGGAAATCTTTTTTGAAGCCCTATTCAATATCAAGGTTCCGTTTGGTTTCTCGTCGAATATAAAGAGAATAGTAAATATGAAGGAGAAAAAATTCTAGAACCTAAAGTCTTATGACTGCCACGTGCTTATGACACAATTGCTTCCGGTTGCATTGAGGGGACTTCTACCAAAAAATGTTCGACTAGCCATTGTGAAGATATGTGCATTTCTCAATATAATTTCTCAGAAGGTAATGGATCCAGAAAGTTTGTCAGGGTTGCAGGTTGATATGGTCGAATGTCTTGTCAGCTTCGAGTTGTTGTTCCCACCATCCTTCTTCAATATTATGACGCACCTCCTCGTTCACCTAGTTGATGAGATTAGAATTCTCGGTCCTGTATTTCTACACAATATGTTCCCCTACGAGAGGTTCATGGGAGTCTTAAAGAAATATGTTCATAACCGCGCTAGGCCAGAAGGAAGTATCTCAAAGGGCTACGGAACAGAGGAGGTCATTGAGTTTTGTGTTGACTTTCTTCCTGACCTTAAGCCGATTGGTGTTCCTGAATCTCGGTATGAGGGGAGGCTGACTGGAAAAGGCACACTAGGAAGGAAAGCAACGGTGTGCAGGGACAAGCTTTCTTTCAATCAAGCACACTACATAGTTCTATACAATTCCAGCTTGGTGGATCCGTACATCGAGATACACAAGAATGTTGTACGAGAAGTAAACCCGGGCCATCCCGAGTCCTTGATTACACATCCACACATGAAGACCTTCGGCAGTTGGTTGCAAAAACATCTCATGAGTAACACCACTGTTGGAGAGCAGCTGTACTTGTTGGCCAGGTTACCATCTTCAAACATATGTACATTCCAAGGGTACGAGATAAATGTGAATACATTTTACACGATCGCCCAAGATAAAAAGAGCACCAACCAAAACAGTGGTGTTCGCTTCGATGCAAAAGACGAGAATGGGCAGACCACCACATATTATGGGTACATAGAGGAAATATGGGAACTTGACTATGTACCTACTTTTAAGGTCCCTTTGTTTCGGTGCAAATGGGTGAAGCTCAGCGGGGTACAGGTAGACGATAAGTACGGTATGACAACAGTGGATCTCAACAATCTTGCGTACATGGATGAGACATTCGTCCTAGCCAATGAGGTGGCTCAAGTTTTCTACATGAAGGACATGTCTAGCAAACCGAGAAAAAGAAATCAATAAAAGAATACATCAACCGAGGAGCCAAAGTGCCACATAGTTCTTTCGTGGAAAAGAAACAATGTGGGAGTGGATGACAAGACAGACATGTCAGAAGATTATAATAAGTTTAAAGAAATTCCGCCCTACACGGTGAAAATTGACCCAAGCATCTTGCTAAATGATGAAGATTCTCCATGGCTACGGTGCAGAAGAAAACCACAGCACAAGATGGCGATGTTGGCGATATTTAAACCTGTAATGTAATAATGTATTCTTAATAGTTCCCAAGACAATCTCTACATTTATATAATAATGAGAACCCTCGTCTCATATTACTTTAACTAAATTGAAACTAAAACAACGACAATGACTTTATTGAAATTTAACTAGATACGTTAACTAAATTTAAACTTAAATAACGACTTCAACTAGTTCTTCTGCGCATCCGCTGTTGCCCTCCTGGCTGCCGCCTCCTGCCATAGCTCTTCCTCACAACGACACTTATGCATCTCCTCACTATCCAGCTCCGCCACACGCCGCCGCTTATGCAGCTTGACGTGGGCATTACCCTTCGGGTAACTGTTATTGCCCTATCCTGTACGGCCCAGCTGGAGGCCCATGAAGACACCCGATGGTAAGGTGGGCCACTATGGCGGTGCTGAAGAAGATTCCTTGAAGGACAAGACGAAGAAGAACCGAACAAGAAAAGTTTAGATCTAGGGATTGTGTAACCTAGTCGTACCCGGACAGATCCCTTGAGACCTGGCCCCTTATATAAGGGCCAGGAGAGGGGCTGTCGGGGGACACAATCAATCTTAGCAACTTTAGCCACCGCAAGTCCAGAGCTAGGTCCAAGCAGCGCTTAGCTTCTCGACGAAACCATAGCCGAAACCTTCGACACCCCATTGTAACCCGATATTTTCATAATCAAGATCAGACAGGCAGGACGTAAGGGTTTTACCTCATCGAGGTCCCCGAACCTGGGTAAATCGCTCTCCCCGCTTGTCTGTTAACCGATGTCTCGTGTCAGCCTACAGGATTCTGGCAACCCTAAGCCCCAATCGGAGGGCATTGCCGAGGAGTACCCTCGACAATTGGCGCCGTCTGTGGGAAATCTGTTGGCACAAGGCAGGTCATCGGCAGTACCAGTCACGTCTGCGGCGTTCGTGCTGGAGTCACCAACGCCATCGGACCCGAGGGATTCCGTCCACTGTGGATCCTTCGAGTTCGTACCGTACACCGAGGCATCGCATCCGATCTCCAAAGAATCTCACGGCAACATGGATACTACTTTTGGTGGTGTACACTTCATCATCGATTCCAGAGGATTCCTTCGCCTCCCTAGTTCAAACGCATCAAGCCCAGGAACTTCGGCTCCAGAAGATAATGCGCCAACAGTAGCCTTGGCAGTCCTATCCAGGAGTGCTGGAGAAGGCAGCCGAAGCAGCTTCAGCGCCATAGAGGAGCAAAGGAAAAGACGAAGGGATTCACGCCGTGAAGAAGAAGAGCAAATCGTGACTCGCCCCCGACAGTATGAGCAAGGACGCCACAGCACGCAGCCGAGCAAGAGTCGTCTTCGCACACCTTATCTATCGGCCACGGAGCAACTTGAAGCACCATGTTATCTACATTCTTACATCGATCCAAAGGACAACCATGAAAAATCAAGTCATCTGCTCAGAAATTGTCGGCAGTTCCTCAAAATTCGGCAGTTCTGCGACGATCTTAGGACCAAAGCTGCGGCAAGAGTTCGTACAATGGAGAGAAGAGCAGCATCCTACAGTTATCCACCAGAACCATATATACCAGAACCATATGTACCAGCAGAAGGAGACAAGTACGTACCAACCGAAGTGTTCCCAGAACCTCGCGGACAAGTCAGCATGATCCATAAGACCAGTTTTTCAAAAAGAGAAGTCAAAAAGTTCTCGCGGGAAGTAAAGTATGCAGAAGTTGCCATGGTCGACACACCCTAATACATCGACTGGTCAGACCAATGCATATCTTTTAGCAAGGCCAATCATCCGAAGGCCGTTCCAAGGCCTGGCCACGCCGCCCTGGTCCTTGAAGCACAGATCGGAGGATACAACATGAGCAAGGTATTCATGGACGGAGGAAGCGGCTTGAATCTGTTATTCGCCAGCACAATGAAAGCAATGGGCCTAACAGTCGACATGCTAAGGGAGTCCGACACAGGATTCCACGGCATCATACCGACACGTCCCGCTTATTCCCTTGGTAAAATATCGCTGGACGTGGTTTTCGGCACACCTAACAACTTCAGGAAGGAGAAAATCGAATTTGAAGTGGTCGATTGGGAATCTCAGTACCATGCTATCCTCGGCAGACCAGCATTCGCCAAGTTCATGGCGGTACCCCATTACGCGTACCTGAAGTTGAAGATGCCAGGCAACAATGGGACAGCGATAACTATCCATGGAAGCTTTTCTCGTTCAGACAACTGCGACAGGGACTTCCAGAAGATCGCCACGTGATCGACGCTATCACAGACCACGCAAAGCCAGCAGCCGACAATCGGAACGTAAGATCTGACGAATTTGATGTCGCAAAGGAGGCAAAGAAACAGCAAGTGCATCCTACCGACCCGAAGAAAACAGTAAACACTTCGGCAGATCTTGCTGTCGCATAGGAAAGCGCGCTCATCGAGTTCCTCCGTGAGCGCTGGGAAATATTTGCATGGGAGCCATCCGACATGCCAGGTATTCCCAGGGAACTCGCTGAGCACGCCCTTAACGTTGATCCAAAAGCCAAACCAGTGCAGCAGTCGATGCGCAGGTTTTCAGAGCCGAAGAGAAAGGCGATCGGTGAAGAAGTTAGTCGGCTCCGCAAGGCCGGATTCATTCGGGAGCTCAAAGAAGCCGAATGGGTGGCCAACCCAGTCATGGTGCCAAAGAAAGACACGACAGCTCTTCGCATGTGTATCGATTATACAAGTCTCAATAAGCGTTGCCCTAAGGATCACTTCCCACTGCCTCGTATCGACCAGATAGTCGACTCCACGGCAGGATGCGATCGTCTCTCCTTTCTCGATGCATATTCCGGGTACAACCAGATTAAGCTCAAAAAGGAGGACCAAGAGTTAACCGCGTTCATCACTCCGCACGGCGTTTTCTGTTACAACGTCATGACTTTCGGGCTGAAAAACGCAGGAGCCACCTATCAGCGATGTATGCAAGCTTGTCATGGAGAGCAGATTGGAAGGAATATCGAAGTCTACATTGATGACATCGTGGTAAAGACAAAGCATGCCGCCACTCTCATCGACGATTTACGGGAAACCTTCGGCAACCTCGACAGGTATAAAATCAAGTTGAACCCGAAGAAATGTTTCTTCGGGGTACCGGGAGGACAGGTACTCGGGTATTTCATCTCAGCCAGAGGAATAGAGGCCAATCCTTTAAAGATCAAAGCCATTCTCGATATGGAGCCGCCAAAGAATTTGCACCAAGTGCAGCAATTGGCAGGACGGCTGGCAGCACTCAGCAGATTCATCGCCAAGCTAGGAGAAAAAGCTTTGCCCTTCTACAGCCTGATGAAGAAGTCAGAAAAATTCGAGTGGATAGATAAAGCGCAGGAATCTTTTGACAATCTGAAAAAGATCTTGTCGACATCCCCAGTACTCGTAACCCCACACAAAAAAGAAACGCTGCTTATGTACATAGCAGCAACAATGCAAGTCTTCAGCAGCGTCTTAGTTGTTGAACGAGAGGAGGCAGGGAGCGTTCACGGCGTGCAAAGACCCGTTTACTACCTGAGCGAAGTGCTCACGCCAGCGAAACAGAGGTACCCTCATCACCAGAAGCTAGCGTATGCGGTATGGAGAACAGCTCGCAAGCTGCGCCATTATTTCACAGAACACCCGATCGTTGTGGTAAGCGAGGCACCATTGAAGAATATACTCACTAACCCAGAAGCTACGGGTCGAGTGTCCCAATGGGCCATCGAGATAGCGCCACACGACATAACCTATGTCAACCGGACGGCGATCAATCGCAAGTCCTCCCAGATTTCGTGGCAGACTGGATTCAGTCGCAAACTCCGGCAGCACCCGACATGTCTGGCTCATGGACAATGTACTTTGATGGATCAAAACGGAGTACAGGTGCAGAAGCAGGGGTGATATTGATATCGCCCCAAGGAGACAAGATGAAGTATATCCTACGTATGAATTTCTCTCTGCCGACAAACAATGAAGCAGAATACGAGGCACTGTTGCACGGAATGAAGATGGCAAAGGCATGCGGAGCAACTCGCCTGGAAATTTATGGAGACTCGAACCTGGTCGTGCAGCAGTCGATGAATTTATGCGACGCAGTCAGCGATAATATGATAGCCTACCATCAATTGTACCAGAATATGGAAGCCAAATTTGAGGGGTGCGAACTCAAGCACATCGGCAGAGCCAGCAACGAGGAAGCCGACGCTTCGGCAAACATCGGATCCATGTGCGCCCCCATTCCAGACGGGGTATTTTACGAAGTTATCACTCAACGATCGATCAAGGAGAAGGCCTCGGCACCTCCAAAACCATCGACTAATGATCCAGAAGCAAGCCTGCAACAAATTGCCAAAGAATCTCCACCTCAATCCGCGGAGCAGGTCCTCCTCCTCGAGCCACTGTGGACCAGACCCTTTTTGGAATACTTAATAAAGCAGCAACTACCGGAGGACCCGGTGGAAGCAAGGCGAATCGTGAGACGATCAAAGGCCTTCACTGTGGTGAACGGAGAACTTTACAAGCGTAGTATCTCTGGCATCTTTCAAAGGTGTATCGCCACCGACGATGAAAAGGCGCTGCTACGCGAGATACACGAAGGAACTTGTGGACACCACGCAGGCAGCAGGGCCCTTGTGGCAAAAGCTTTCAGAGCAGGATTTTACTGGCCAACGGCAGCATCAGATGCTCGAGACTTGGTCATGAAGTGCGACCCTTGTCAGCGCTTTGCACCAAAACCGCACGCTCCCGCAACAGATCTAATGACGATACCTCTCGCGTGGCCTTTCGCACAGTGGGGGCTCGATCAAGTTGGACCACTGCCGAGATCATCGCCTGGAGGTCACACGTACTTACTGGTTGCAGTCGACAAGTTCACCAAGTGGATCGAGGCTGTGCCTGTTCGAAATCAGAAAGCCGAAACCGCCGTCCAGTTCTTCAGAGGAATAACTTGTCGATTTGGAATGCCTCACAGTATCGTCACAGACAATGGAACTAATTTTGATCCCAAAAAATTCCGGAAGTTTTGTGATGACGGTGGCATTAAACTAAAATTTGCTTCGGTGGCACATCCCCAAACCAACGGGCAGGTCGAAAGGATCAATGGTCTAATAGGAGACGGTCTCAAGAAACGCCTTACGGGTGCAGCTGGAGCGTGGGTCGAAGAATTGCCATCTGTACTCTGGAGTTTGCGTACTACACCCAACAGGTCAACTCAGTACACTCCGTTCTTCTTGGTATACGGAGCCGAAGCAGTTTTGCCAGCCGATGTCCGATTCGAAGCCCCTTGGGTGACTGCGTACACGGAAGCAACTTCCAACAATGCGCTGCAAGATGCCGTGGACCTCCTTGACGAAGCTCGGGACATCGCCTTGGTAAGAACAACGGTGTATCAGCAAGCGTTAAGAAACTACCACAGTCGACGAGTACGCAATCGAAGCTTCAATGTTGGAGATATGGTACTGCGACTAAAACAAGAAAGACCTTTGAAGCTCGAATCTCCGTGGGAGGGGCCGTTCATCATCACCAAAGTGATACCAGGGGGAGCTTATCGTCTCAAGAATCCAGCTTCGGGTGAAGACGTTGAAAATCCATGGAATGTTGCACATTTGCGACGATTCTACGCATAGGATATAATTATTCTCCCCTTACTATTTGGCGGCTCCTAAGCTTGTCTTATATTATGAATAAAACTCTCCATCAGGTTTTCTACCTTTGTTGTCCAGGCCTCATTATCCGAACGAATTGTTCGGGGCCTCCACCATTGGCTCTTATTCCCATCGGGAACGCTGGCCAAAAACATGTTCGTACAGTGTCATAAACTAAATACTCCCATCGGGAGCTAAGGTTAATGACACACAGCAACCCATCCAAGCATCGAGAAAATACGCGAGCGCTGCAGTCGATGGACACACTATCACAAACGAGGCTCAAACCGGTGCACCGTGTGACGAAGCCAAGCGCCTAAATCCCTCGACCACTCGACGGGTGTCGCTCTTACAGAACTTATGCATCAGCTCCGCAATAAACTTGCAATTACAACGGAGTCGTCGGGTGAGCAGGTTGACTTGATCACTCGGCCGCCCCCGACAAAAATTATCAGTCGAATTAACAAATTCATCAAAAGTACATAATGTACAACACGCACGATAAGTTACATACGAGATTATCCCTTGCAGGTACAAGGTCATTATATACATATGAATGCATAATTTCATGGCAGGTTTCCTTGAACTTCTCGGGCCTTCAGGTCTCTCTCAATACCTGTTTCCATTCGAGAGATGATGACATATGCGGGATTTCTAGCAATGTCATAATATTGGTCTAAACACCTACTGGTATTTGCTATGGCCTCCAAATCTAAGGTCGGATGACACGCTAACACTGAAGCAAGAGCAAGTTCGGCGCCGGCCAGGAGTTCCTTTCGCACCAACAATCGAATCCTCTCTGGAGTTTTGAATCAAGTAAACAGAGCAGATAAAGTCTCGGGTGCTTGATCTAGAGGAAACAAGGTCCTCCACACCATCGAGAGATGAGCATGGTATTTGTCAAAATAGTAATGCACCTTCTCCGCTCGATGCTCAAATTTGGCCACAACAACAGCCTTCGGTCGCTGGGACCATAATTCGTGCTTCGGATGAGCAGCATTGGTCATCGCCTCGATCTTTTCATGGATCCTTTTGTTCTCCTCTACCGAATCAGAAGCCACGACTGTCGAGAAGCATTAATTAGTCAAGGAACGATCGGTTGATAGCAAAAATCGAAAGATGAATAGACACTTACAGCTCAAACTTTCAGTAGCGATATGGAGACGATCAAGGGCGTGTTGTTCAATTGCAGTGGCAATCTCGCTTTTTCTCTTTATCAACGCTGCCATCGCATGAAGGGTGGTTATGTCCTTGTTCAGCCGAGTAATTTGGTCACGCAAACGACGAACAAGATCGGACTCATCGTTAGCCGAAAAGTTCAAAGAAGGATCGGTGCGAGAAGAAGACGGAGGAATCTGCAGCACAACTCTGACTTCAGAAAAGCATTGGTAGAAACTCCCATCGGGAGCATTGCACATATATATTATAATCAAAAGTAGTAGCGGTACTGGCAACATGTAACATCCCAAAATTTCAATAAAAGAGAGAGGAAGAATTCCAGAGATTCAAAATTTAGAACCAACAAAAACTTTTCTTTGCATATAGTGCCATGCATAGGGCTTGTGCATTTGAGTGATATGCCATGATGGTTGTTATTATGTTATTGTGATAAACCCTAAAACTCTAAAGTGATCAAGTGAAGGCCACCAACCAAATAAAATAAAAAGAGAAAGAAATCAAATAGGAATAAAACCCTAAAACCCTCAATTATGGCTTATGCCATTTTTGAAAATCTTTACCCTAGACCATTTTTGTCTGCACCATTAGTTGCTTTATGTTACTAAACACTTATTACAACTTTTGGAATCAAAGAAACACAAATTAAATCAAATTCCAACTTAATTGGTGATCACATGAAATAATGGCCATTTCTGCCATTTACATTCTGATCACTACTTTGAGCCCCTGGATTTCAAGTTTTCCAAACTAAACTTTCCCAATTCTTTGCACCTCATCCAAGAGCACATCAAGGTGAACAACTTTTGTAAAGACCACCATACCAAAATCATCTTGGATAAAACTCTATGCTCATGCAAAGTTGAGACTTTTTAATATGAGCAACAATCTCACTTTGTCAAATTTTGCAATTCTTTAAATTTTAAAATTCCACCACCACACATAGTTGTCTCTGGTCATTTACAACTCAACCAAACCAACCACTTTCCATTTTTGAAACCTCTTGAACTCAACCAAATTTTGGCAAAATTTGCAAATTTCAAATATGGAATAAATGCACACACTATTTAAAATAGTGTTTTGGCCAAACCACTTGCCCCATTTCACTCCCACTGGTTCCCTTGTCCCCCCTCCATCTAACCAAGGCATAGCAACCCTAAGTGGAGGGCTAGACATGGCCAAGCCATGGCTATGCCGGCCATGCTCACCATGTCCACCCCCCCTCTCTCCCCTCAACCCTAGCACCAACCACCTTGCCCTATAGCCCCCATTTGGTCCCCTGAGCATGCCCATGCCCGCCAATGGTCGAGCGGTGGACGGCAGAGCCCAGGCTAGCACGCGCCCACGACGCTCTGGCGTGACAGGAGCGGCATGGCCACGCCCTCGCGTGTCTGCCGGCGCGCGCCATGGCCACCCGTCGCCCCGACGTTCTGCGCCATGCCTGGACCCCCTCTCTCTTCCTTGAGCATCGCCGTGCCACCACGACGCCACCAGACATGAGCTCGACACCGACCCGCGCCCGCCGTTGCCGAAGACGGCGACCAAACCCCGCCTCGGGCGCGCCAGACCTCGCAACCTCCCGACCGAATTAGGCACCGCCTAAGCTAGCTAGCGCCGCTCGGAGGATCGCCTGGACACGCTGAACAGGACGCCGCCCTCGCCTAGCTCGATAGCTCGCCGGAGAGCCCGCGCCATGGTCGACCTTGCCGCCGCGCCTCGGTACCCTCCCTCGCCTATAAAAGGAGACCCCCTCCCGTCGAATTCTTCACACCACCGAACTCACCTCACCTCCCTCGACCTCCTCAGCCACTCGCCCATCGACATTAGCTGCCGTAGCTCGCCAATCGCAACACCATTGCCGTGCTCCGCCGCAGAAGCTCGCCGTCGATTTCGGCCACCGTTGGAGACGCCGCCGGTACCAGGGAGTCCGCCGTCGTCTACACCTTCCTCGAGCCCACTGCCAACCATCGCTGGAGCCACGGTGAGCTCTCCCACCCCCTGGTCTCGCCGCCAGTAGCTCCGCCTCTCGTCGCCGTCGACGATGAACCCAAACCGTTGGATCTCCCTCTAATCCTACGGCCCTCTCTCTCCCTTACCGCTTCGGGTTTTAAAACCCACTGACGGGTGGAGCCCACCTGTCAGGCGGCCTGCCGTGCGAGATGCGCTGCTGGGCCGGCCCGTTTTTCTTTTTCCCTTGGCCCGTTAGCTTTTCCCGCGCGGCCCACCTTTTCAAAATTCAAAATTTTGTTAAATTCTAAATTCAATACTTGCTCGGTTTTCAAAATTGCATAGATTCAAATTGGCTCAACCAAATTTGGTGAATTTTATATCTTTGGAAAGCTAGAGAAAATATCTACCAAACCCCACAGGCCTCAACCCAAATTTCGTTGTAGAATTAAAATGACAAAAATAACAAAACAGGGACTTTTGCACCTTCAAATAAATCTTAAAAATCAACCAAAAATGATATTTAGTTAATTCCAACTCTCATAGCTCACATTTTACTTACACAAATTGTTTCTGCGAAAATATGGTGTGGTCACTTTGCATGATCATGCCCTGGTTGAAATAAAGGACTAGATGGCTAGTTTAGTGAGGGGTTATTGTCCAAAAATATGATGTAAACCATATGAAGTGTTTCACTTCATTTAAATCTTGTCCCAAGTACTTTCATATGAAGTTGGTCCACTGGTCAAATACTCTCACATGAAATACTTGGTGATATTAAATCATTTATAGAATAATTAAATAGTATGAGGTGGTCTACCTCATTTAAATCATTTTCTCAAATAATAATGATGAATGGTTGACTTAGGTCAACATGATTTCATGTATGAATGTTTGAGAAGTTAAATCTTAAGAAGATCTAATGAGAGGAAATTATTTCCTCCAACACAAAAGGGAAACTATCATTTACATATGTAATGAGAGGAAATTATTTTTTTCTGAGTAAAGAAAACCAATGCACCAAATTGTTTTAATTGTGTGACTAGAATAGTTTGTGTGAATGCATGTGATGCTTAGAAGAGCTCTTGAACTTTGTTGAGTGATTATACCTCGTATTCGAATTTAGACGCTAGCACCGGAGAATACCAGGAAGAGGAAGGATTCTACCAAGAGGAGGAGGAGGAGAACTTTGACCACTACCAAGGCAAGCTAATATTCTTGCAAGTGCAAGGCTCTTTTGAGCAAGGCACCCCTCCACTTTACCTTATGTTGATTATTCCCATCCCAAGTTTTTACATTGCAAGTTTTTACTTGGTTATTTAAAGCCTACTTTTATAGTTAACTTTGGTCTAAGTATAGAGTAGAACAAGAGTATCAAACTTAGCCTAAGAAGCTTATGAGTTAAGTAGCACTCATCAAGACTAGTTGCTAGTGCTAACAAAGAAATGTGGCGACTCTAGATGGGAACATGTGGCTTGTTTTTAAATTTGAAACCTTGGAATGATGAGTCATTTCCATTGAATGATTTTTGAAGGTGAATATGACCAAGAGAAGATGGTGATTTTTGATAAAACTGATATTGGTTTGGATGCGATACCTTTCCAATTTTTGAGTACCCCCACAATACTTGATTATGGGTAGGGCTTAACTGGAAGTTTACACCTCTTAGTATGGGTTCCCTCTGAACACACATCATAGGGGTTATGCCGAGGCTACCTCCATCGTTGAGAAATGATGTGAATCGAGGTGAATTGTACGGCCAAGCCCTGTGCAGTTCCCAGGTTGACAGTTGGTCTTCACTGGGAGGCCAAGCTCACGGGGAGAGGTGCCTATACTAGGGTAGGTAAGTGAAAGGTTAGGGTTGATGATCCGCGTACTGAGTTACGATGATTCCGGGTTATCCCGGACGGATGCAATCAAATGTTGTGGCACAAGTGTGCAACCTCTGCAGAGTGTAAACCTATTCGAATAGCCGTGTCCACGGTTACGGACGGTTGGAAAGGCCATACAGTTCCGGTGTCAGATTCTTGAAAATATTGGTGAAGTGAATGAGGAATGGTGACTTGTTTTTGAATCACAACTTGACTTGTGGGAATGACACTAATGTTCCCACTTGAGTTAGTTAGCACATGAATAAGTCTTTATCAAATACTGGTGAACTAAAATTGGCTTTATGCAAAAGAAACTAGAGCTTAGTATTCATGTACTAGAATTGATAGTACTTGTATTAGTATTAGTTTGCGAGTACTTTAAAGTACTCACGGCTGTGTCCCTGGCTATTCAAATGGCCAGACTATGAAGATGGATAGAACTACCGAGAAGATGACCAGCAGGATGCCTACGACAACTAGGAGTCTTCCGACGTCAAGCGTTGGCCTGTGGACTAGAGAGTCCATTTCTATTTACGCTTCCGCTATGAACTTGTGTTGTTCTTGATCAATAGATCACCTATTTGTGTAATATGGATCATGTGATCTGAATTTGTAAGACAATATGGGTTGTAATGAATGATGACTATGATATTCAACTATTATGCCTCACAACAACAATATTCCTGGGATTGCGATGAATGACATAATAGGCATCTGGACTTAAAAATCCGGGTGTTGACAAGTTGGTATCAGAGCCATTGTTTGACCTTAGAAGACCTTAGTTAGAATGGACGCTCAAGAAAAACTTAACTTGGAAATCAAATGAAAAGATATTTATGAAAATCGATTCACACTCTTGTCCTTGAGATCTTTTCACAAAATTGAGAAATCATGTCTTTCTTATTAAAGCTACTTAAAATTTTGCCACACTCGTTCACTCTCTAACTTACTTACCCATTTCACTTTCAGATGGAGCCGAATGAACCTATCAACACCAAGTTTTACCAGCTTGGGAATGGAGGAGACCTGGTGTTCGAGAGGGATCTGAATGCCCTGTCAGACTTTTTGGAGCGCCCTCACCCCGAGTTCCACGGAATCGAGGTGAACGACCAGCCCGGAGGAGAATTGCAGTGGATTATCACCGCTGACTTGAGGGGCAAGATGGAGCCTCCCACCTCGGAGAGGATCCTCTTCTCCTTCCACGAGAGCAACTGGCTCGACGGACTCGCACGTGCCCTTCAGGAGGCGCTTGCGCGCCTATGTGGACAGAACGTGGTGCGCATACTCGCGTCTCGCTTCGCGCATCTCGTGAGGCGTGATGCCATGGGAGTGCCCATGGAGCTGCAGCCGCACCCAGAGTTGAGGCACCATGCAGAGTACCTCGACTTCATGTTGTACCAGACTCAGAAGGATCTAGACGCCTCTCGTGTGTACGCCAACCAGACCCATGCTCACATCGCTGAGCAAGGTGAGGCGATCAAGCTGCTCGCCCGCGACCGCAAGACACTCCGCCAGCAGCGTGCCAAGAAGGACGCTACTATTGCGCGCCTTCGCGCCAGGATAGCATGCTTGGAGGCCACTGTCACGGCCCAGGAGGACCAGCTGAGAGAGATGGAGGAAGATGATGGAGGTATAGACCTTCAGGGAGGAGGAGCCTTCCTGAGTGCCGACGACGACTTTGAGGAGGACGAGTTCACTGAGGATGAGGACTACGAGTTCCTGGAGGCAGGACCCTACGACTTTGTCCCGATCGATGTTGATGATGAGGAGTAGTTGCACTTGATCACTTATGTAGGTGTGAGTTGTATTCCGCCCGTTGTATCGTAGCATGAGAAAATGGTTCTTAAAACCATGGGAAGTGTTAGTTTGTAAGCTGTAAGGTGTGATGTTGAATGAATGAATGAATGTTTGTGTGTGTCATCAAAAGAGTTTACATTTTAAAGTTGTGAACTTACTCAAAATAAACCATAGAAATTCCCTCTTATCTCATGATCTTCTCTATGTCAGATGGCCCCTACCAATCGCAACAACAACGATGCCATGATGCAACTGCTGCAAATCCTGATGGCGGACAGGGAGAGTGATAGAGCCGAACGCCAAGCCAACATCGCAGCACTGCAAAACCTTGCCAACCAAGGCCCAGGAAACCATGAACACCCCGGATCAAAACTCAAGAACTTCCAGAATACCAACCCTCCGGTATTTAGCAAGACCGAAGAACCCCTCGACGCCGATGACTGGCTCCAGACTATGGAGAACAACTTGGAAGTAGCCGGAGTAGAAGCCGCCGAGAAGGTCTTGTTCGCAACCCACTACCTCGCCGGACCAGCCCGCGCTTGGTGGACTAGCACCCGTGCCATGAACGCAGGTCAAGTAATGACTTGGGCAGACTTCAAGCTCAAGTTTAGCAAGTACCACGTGCCCCCTGGTCTTATCAAGAAGATGAGGGACGAGTTCCGCGAACTCAAACAAGGACGGATGACGGTGGTAGAATACCGCGACAGGTTCCTTACCCTGTCAAGGTACGCCCCCGACGAGACCGACACCACCGAGAAGAGGCAGGAGAGATTCCTGAACGGACTGCATGATGAGATGCAGACTGTCCTCGTCAACATCCCCTTCGCCGACCTTGAAGCCTTAGTAGATTCCGCCATCCAGATGGAAGGCAAGTTGAACCAAGCCAACGAGAACCGTAAACGCCGCATGGTGCACCAGAGTGGGCCCAGCAATGCCCCGAAGTATCGCCCCAGCTCAAGCAGAGGTTTCACCCCGAGAAACAACAACAAGCCCCAGGTGCAGACTCCACGTCCGGGTTATCAGAACCGGAGTGGAGGAAACTCCAGGCCAGGAGGCCACCACAACAACAGCAACTACCACAACAACAACAACTTTAACCGCGCTCCACCCCGAGCCCCCAACAACAACAACAACAACTCCAACACCGCTCCAAGGACTGGGAGCAACGCCATCCCTGTCGCTACCAAGGACAAGGCCACCATTACTTGTTATGAGTGTGGTGTGGTGGGACACTACTCCAATGAGTGCCCCAAGAGGCTAGCCAAGAATGCCGCCAACACCGCTGCACCTTCTCAGCAGCAACGCCGCGTCTCCACCGGCAAGAAGTTCGCCCCCAACAACCCCAATAACCGCAACGGCCGTCTCTTCCACATAAACTCTGAAGAAGCCCAGGAAGCACCAGATGTTGTACTGGGTATGTTTTCTGTCAACTCCGTACCTGCCAGAGTGTTGTTTGATTCTGGAGCATCGCATTCTTTTGTCACTGAAGACTTTGCATCCACGAGTAAAATCCAACCTATCAGCTTGAAGCATGTTATGATAGTTCAAATTCCCGGATCAACCACCAAAGCCAGCAAATTTTGCAAAAATGTACCCATCAGAATTCATGAGGTAGATTTTTATGCCAATCTGATTGTTCTAGGAACCAAAGGCCTGGAAGTAGTCCTAGGAATGGACTGGATGTCAAAACACCATGGATTGTTAGACTGTGCCAAGAAAGCCATCACCATGACTAGCAGCACCGGTATCCTAGTAGAACATGTATCTGAAAGGCTGCCCAGAAAATTTACCTGCAAGGGTTGTCTATCGATACCCTGATGTGTTTCCTGCTGATCTACCCGGTATGCCCCCAGATCGGGATATCGAGTTTATCATCGAGTTAATCCCTGGAACCGGACCCATAGCCCAGAGAGCCTATAGTATGAACCCGGCAGAGCTAGTGGAACTGAAGAAGCAACTAGATGATATGCTAGCCAAAGGTTTGATCCAACCAAGTGCCTCACCCCGGAGATCCCCAGTTTTGTTTGTGGATAAGAAGGACGGTGCCACTCGTTTATGTACGGACTACCGTAAGCTTAACGATGTCACCATCAAGAACAAGTACCCCCTGCCAAAGATAGAAGACCTATTTGAACAGTTGGCCGGTGCCAAAGTATTCTCTAAGATTGATCTTAGGACTGGTTATCATCAGCTGAAGATTCGTGCCACAGATATCCCAAAGACTGCCTTTACCACCCGATATGGATTGTATGAGTACAATGTCATGTCATTTGGATTAACCAATGCCCCCGCTTATTTCATGAACCTCATGAATAAGATCTTCATGAACTTTTTAGACAAGTTTGTCGTTGTCTTCATTGACGATATTCTTATCTACTCCAAATCCGAAGAAGAACATGAACAACATTTGGAGACAGTCCTAGAAACCCTTAGACACCACCAGTTGTATGCCAAGTTCAGCAAATGTGAGTTTTGGTTGAAGGAAGTAGGATTCCTGGGACATATCTTGTCTGCAGGAGGAATTGCCATAGATCCCGCCAAGATCAAAACTGTTACAGAATGGCAAGCCCCAACCACCCAAACCGAGGTCCGCGCTTTTCTTGGATTAGCCGGATATTACCGCAGATTTGTCGAAGACTTTTCGAGCATCGCTCGACCAATGACTCAACTGTTGAAGAAGGACAAGAAGTTCGAATGGACTGAAAAATGCGAAGAGAGTTTCCAACAACTCAAGAGTAGATTGACCTCAGCCCCAATCCTGATCATGCCAGACATCACCAAGCCCTTTGACGTGTATTGCGACGCCTCCAAGATTGGTCTTGGATGTGTACTTATGCAAGAAGGCAAAGTGATATCATACCTTTCCCGACAGCTGAAGCAGCATGAGCAGAATTACCCAACCCACGACTTAGAGCTTGCAGCCGTAGTCTTAGCCTTGAAAGTTTGGCGTCATTACCTCATGGGTAATCGATGCGAGATCTATTCTGATCACAAAAGCCTAAAGTACATTTTCACCCAAAAGGAGCTGAATATGAGGTAGAGGAGATGGATTGAATTAATCAAGGATTATGATATGGAAATTCACTACCACCCCGGCAAGGCCAATGTGGTAGCGGATGCCCTGAGTAGACTGCCGTGTCAGTTGAACTCCATGATCGCAGAAGAGCAACCTAGTTTGTATCAAGAATTTGAGCAGTTTAGACTGGAGCTAGTTAGTGAAGGATTCCTAGCCAGCATAGAGCTTCAGCCTACCCTGCTTAGCCAGATCAAAGAAGCCCAGAAAGGAAACGCTAGCATAGACGAAATCAAAAACCAGATAGCCGCAGAGAAAGCACTAGGATTCACCGTGGATGAAGCCGGAATTCTTTGGTACAAAGGACGCCTATGTGTGCCAGCAAATTCTGAACTGAAACAAGTCATACTGAAGGAAGCCCACGACACCCTCTACTCCATTCATCCAGGAGGAACCAAGATGTATCAGGATTTGAAGGAACAATTTTGGTGGCATGGAATGAAGAGAGAAATTGGAAGCTACATTGCTAAGTGTGATATCTGTCAGAGAGTCAAGGCAGAACATCAGCGACCCGCAGGACTGCTACAGCCGCTGCAGATTCCAGAATGGAAGTGGGACTCGGTAGGAATGGACTTTATCACCGGTTTGCCCAAATCCAGCAAAGGAAATTATTCGATATGGGTAGTTGTCGATAGATTGACCAAGGTAGCCCATTTCATCCCCGTCAAGACCACATACCAAGGCCCGAAGTTAGCTGAATTGTATATCTCCCGAATAGTCACCCTGCACGGAACCCCGAAGTCGATAGTGTCAGATAGAGGATCGCAATTCACCTCAAGATTCTTGCAGAAAGTGCACGAAGGACTAGGAACCCGGCTGAATTTCAGCACCGCCTATCACCCACAGACCGATGGACAGACAGAAAGAGTCAACCAGATACTGGAGGACATGCTGAGAGCATGTGTACCGGAGTATGGATCCAAATGGGAAGACTGTCTGCCTTACGCAGAATTCTCTTACAACAACAGTTACCAAGCCAGCCTACAGATGGCCCCCTTTGAAGCCCTGTACGGAAGGAAATGCCGTACCCCCCTGAATTGGTCGGAAGTCGGAGAGAGCCAAATCTTTGGACCGGATGTTTTTCGTGAAGCCGAAGAGAAAGTACACAAGATCCGCGAGTACCTCAAGACGGCGCAATCGAGACAGAAGAGCTACGCCGACAAGCGACGCCGAGAGATGACCTTCGAGATCGGAGATTTTGTCTATCTCAAAGTATCCCCCTGAAAGGAATGCAGAGATTTCAGCTGAAAGGAAAGCTCGCACCCCGATATGTCGGACCCTTCAAGGTTCTGAGTCGCCGAGGCGAAGTATCGTATCAACTGGAGCTACCCGAAGAAATGTCGGCTGTGCACGACGTGTTTCACATCTCACTCCTTCGAAAGTGCCTTGAAGTCCCCGAGAAGACCGAAGTGTTCAAGAACATCGATCACTGATCGGTGGATATCAACAAGGACCTGACGTACCGCGAAGTGCCAATTCGCATACTGGAGGAAGCTTACCGAACCACCCGCACCCGAAGCATTAAGTTCTTGAAGATACAATGGAGCAACCATACCGAAGATGAAGCCACTTGGGAACGCGAAGACTATATGAAGAGGGAGTACCCAGATCTCTTTAGTACCTAACTTTCTTTTAGATCTCGGGACGAGATCTTTTGTAAGGGGGAAGGGTTTGTAACGTCCCAAAATTTCAATAAAAGAGAGAGGAAGAATTCCAGAGATTCAAAATTTAGAACCAACAAAAACATTTCTTTGCATATAGTGCCATGCATAGGGCTTGTGCATTTGAGTGATATGCCATGATGGTTGTTATTGTGTTATTGTGATAAACCCTAAAACCCTAAAGTGATCAAGTGAAGGTCACCAACCAAATAAAATAAAAAGAGAAAGAAATCAAATAGGAATAAAACCCTAAAACCCTCAATTATGGCTTATGCCATTTTTGAAAATCTTTACCCTAGACCATTTTTGTCTGCACCATTAGTTGCTTTATGTTACTAAACACTTATTACAACTTTTGGAATCAAAGAAACACAAATTAAATCAAATCCCAACTCAATTGGTGATCACATGAAATAATGGCCATTTCTGACATTTACATTCTGATAACTACTTTGAGCCCCTGGATTTCAAGTTTTCCAAACTAAACTTTCCCAATTCTTTGCACCTCATCCAAGAGCACATCAAGGTGAACAACTTTTGTAAAGACCACCATACCAAAATCATCTTGGATAAAAATCTATGCTCATGCAAAGTTGAGACTTTTTAATATGAGCAACAATCTCACTTTGTCAAATTTTGCAATTCTTTAAATTTTAAAATTCCACCACCACACATAGTTGTCTCTGGTCATTTACAACTCAACCAAACCAACCACTTTCCATTTTTGAAACCTTTTGAACTCAACCAAATTTTGGCAAAATTTGCAAATTTCAAATATGGAATAAATGCACACACTATTTAAAATAGTGTTTTGGCCAAACCACTTGCCCCATTTCACTCCCACTGGTTCCCTTGTCCCCCCTCCATCTAACCAAGGCATAGCAACCCTAAGTGGAGGGCTAGACATGGCCAAGCCATGGCCATGCCGGCCATGCTCACCATGTCCACCCCCTCTCCTCTCTCCTCTCAACCCTAGCACCAACCACCTTGCCCTATAGCCCCCATTTGGTCCCCTGAGCATGCCCATGCCCGCCAATGGTCGAGCGGTGGACGGCAGAGCCTAGGCTAGCACGCGCCCACGACGCTCTGGCGCGACAGGAGCGGCATGGCCACGCCCTCGCGTGTCTGCCGGTGCGCGCCACGGCCACCCGTCGCCCCGACGTTCTGCGCCACGCCTGGACCCCCTCTCTCTTCCTTGAGCATCGCCGTGCCACCACGACGCCACCAGACATGAGCTCGACACCGACCCGCACCCGCCGTTGCCGGAGACGGCGACCAAACCCCACCTCGGGCGCGCCAGACCTCGCAACCTCCCGACCGAATTAGGCACCGCATAAGCTAGCTCGCGCCGCCCAGAGGATCGCCTAGACACGCTGAACAGGACGCCGCCCTTGCCTAGCTCGATAGGTCGCCGGAGAGCCCGCGCCATGGTCGACCTTGCCGCCGCGCCTCGGTACCCTCCCTCGCCTATAAAAGGAGACCCCCTCCTGTCGAATTCTTCACACCACCGCACTCACCTCACCTCCCTCGACCTCCTCAGCCACTCGCCCATCGACATTAGCCGCCGTAGCTCGCCAATCGCAACACCATTGCCGTGCTCCGCCGCAGAAGCTCGCCGTCGATTTCGGCCACCGTTGGAGACGCCGCCGGTACCAGGGAGTCCGCCGTCGTCTACACCTTCCTCGAGCCCACTGCCAACCATCGCTGGAGCCACGGTGAGCTCTCCCACCCCCTGGTCTCGCCGCCAGTAGCTCCGCCTCTCGTCGCCGTCGACGATGAACCCGAACCGTTGGATCTCCCTCTAATCCTACGACCCTCTCTCTCCCTTACCGCTTCGGGTTTTAAAACCCACTGACGGGTGGAGCCCACCTATCAGGCGGCCTGCCGCGTGAGACGCGCTGCTGGGCCGGCCCGTTTTTCTTTTTCCCTTGGCCCGTTAGCTTTTCCCGCGCGGCCCACCTTTTCAAAATTCGAAATTCTGTTAAATTCTAAATTCAATACTGGCTCCGTTTTCAAAATTGCATAGATTCAAATTGGCTCAACCAAATTTGGTGAATTTTATATCTTTGGAAAGCTAGAGAAAATATCTACCAAACTCCACGGGCCTCAACCCAAATTTCGTTGTAGAATTAAAATGACAAAAATAACAAGACAGGGACTTTTGCACCTTCAAATAAATCTTAAAAATCAACCAAAAATGATATTTAGTTAATTCCAACTCTCGTAGCTCACATTTTACTTACACTAATTGTTTCTATAAAAATATGGTGTGGTCACTTTGCATGATCATGCCCTGGTTGAAATAAAGGACTAGATGGCTAGTTTAGTGAGGGGTTATTGTCCAAAAATATGATGTAAACCATATGAAGTGTTTTACTTCATTTAAATCTTGTCCCAAGTACTTTCATATGAAGTTGGACCACTGGTCAAATACTCTCATATGAAATACTTGGTGATATTAAATCATTTATAGAATAATTAAATAGTATGAGGTGGTCTACCACATTTAAATCATTTTCTCAAATAATAATGATGAATGGTTGACTTAGGTCAACATGATTTCATGTATGAATGTTTGAGAAGTTAAATCTTAAGAAGATCTAATGAGAGGAAATTATTTCCTCCAACACAAAAGGGAAACTATCATTTACATATGTAATGAGAGGAAATTATTTTTTTCTGTGTAAAGAAAACCAATGCACCAAATTGTTTTAATTGTGTGACTAGAATAGTTTGTGTGAATGCATGTGATGCTTAGAAGAGCTCTTGAACTTTGTTGAGTGATTATACCTCGTATTCGAATTTAGACGCTAGCACCGGAGAATACCAGGAAGAGGAAGGATTCTACCAAGAGGAGGAGGAGGAGAACTTTGACCACTACCAAGGCAAGCTAATATTCTTGCAAGTGCAAGGCTCTTTTGAGCAAGGCACCCCTCCACTTTACCTTATGTTGATTATTCCCATCCCAAGTTTTTACATTGCAAGTTTTTACTTGGTTATTTAAAGCCTACTTTAATAGTTAACTTTGGTCTAAGTATAGAGTAGAACAAGAGTATCAAACTTAGCCTAAGAAGCTTATGAGTTAAGTAGCACTCATCAAGACTAGTTGCTAGTGCTAACAAAGAAATGTGGCGACTCTAGATGGGAACATGTGGCTTGTTTTTAAATTTGAAACCTTGGAATGATGAGTAATTTCCATTGAATGAATTTTGAAGGTGAATATGACCAAGAGAAGATGGTGATTTTTGATAAAACTGATATTGGTTTGGATGCGATACCTTTCCAATTTTTGAGTACCCCCACAATACCTGATTATGGGTAGGGCTTAACTGGAAGTTTACACATCTTAGTATGGGTTCCCTCTGAACACACATCATAGGGGTTATGCCGAGGCTGCCTCCGTCGTTGAGAAATGATGTGAATCGAGGTGAATTGTACGGCCAAGCCCTGTGCAGTTCCCAGGCTGACAGTTGGTCTTCACTGGGAGGCCAAGCTCACGGGGAGAGGTGCCTATACTAGGGTAGGTAAGTGAAAGGTTAGGGTTGATGATCCGCGTACTGAGTTACGATGATTCCGGGTTATCCCGGACGGATGCAATCAAATGTTGTGGCACAAGTGTGCAACCTCTGCAGAGTGTAAACCTATTCGAATAGCCGTGTCCACGGTTACGGACGGTTGGAAAGGCCATACAGTTTCGGTGTCAGATTCTTGAAAATATTGGTGAAGTGAATGAGGAATGGTGACTTGTTTTTGAATCACAACTTGACTTGTGGGAATGACACTAATGTTCCCACTTGAGTTAGTTAGCACATGAATAAGTCTTTATCAAATACTAGTGAACTAAAATTGGCTTTATGCAAAAGAAACTAGAGCTTAGTATTCCTGTACTAGAATTGATAGTACTTGTATTAGTATTAGTTTGCGAGTACTTTAAAGTACTCACGGCTGTGTCCCTGGCTATTCAAATGGCCAGACTATGAAGATGGACAGAACTACCGAGAAGATGACCAGCAGGATGCCTACGACAACTAGGAGTCTTCCGACGTCAAGCGTTGGCCTGTGGACTAGAGAGTCCATTTCTATTTACGCTTCCGCTATGAACTTGTGTTGTTCTTGATCAATAGATCACCTATTTGTGTAATATGGATCATGTGATCTGAATTTGTAAGACAATATGGGTTGTAATGAATGATGACTATGATATTCAACTATTATGCCTCGCAACAACAATATTCCTGGGATTGCGATGAATGACATAATAGGCATCTGGACTTAAAAATCCAGGTGTTGACACAACAGAGCCAGTATAAAGCAGGCCTAGATTATATCGAAGTCTAGTTACAGCAACGGAGCAAGAAGTTCAATCATGAGGGAGCCGATGATGAGCCAGGAGCAGCTCCAGGCACGGATTTGGTCTTCGCTTCATCAACCAATTTGAGAAGATGATTGGCGCATTTCACCGCCGATTGCTTGTAGGGATCAAGGTCAACTAGGCAGTTGTTCTCATCTACGGGCAGCGCCTTAGATAAATTTTCTAATTCAGAGCTTAACCCATGACCCATCAGCAGTTGAAAAGTAAGGACTGCTCCGAATAGTCGGGAGCGCCGCTTCAGTACCTCTATAGGCTCAGAAGGGTCGATGGAGAAAGCATCTGCCATCTCGCCAAGAGTCTTGTCTTGCTTTATCTTCGGGAATATCATCGAGAACAACCTCGACAGTGCCCCCTTAGTCTTCTGCAGCAGCCCAAGAACTTGGATATTGGCGTCAGTGGCAAGGGAGAGCGCATCAGACATTGAGTCCTCCCGAAGCTTGCGTGCTCGATTGATAGGCACGTCGGCAGCAGCTGAGAAGTGACAGATAAGCAAACCAGAGAATAGTATCACAGAAATATTGTACGCTCAAGCTAGAAGGAACTTACCGAGTAAGTTCGTGATAGACTCACGGAGGGCGCCTTCCTTTTTGTCAGCAGCGACAGCGGCTTCACGTCTGGCATCCTCTTCATCCTTCATTTTCTGCCTCAGCTTCTTTAGCTCATCCTTCAGCAGGATGTTTTCATTCTGGGCTTCGGCTGCGAGCTTGTTAGCCTCTAGCACTTGCTCAGCCGAAACTTTGACAGTCTTCCGAAGATGAGCATTTTCAGATTCTAGGCGAGTAAACTAATCAGCAAAATCTGCCACAGCATCAACTGTGGCATAGATTTGCTGCAAGGGAAAAGGTTAAGGAACTTTAGCCAGGCAGGAAAATTCACCACAAAAGAAGAAAACTAAGTTAGAGGATCTATTTACATGATCACGGACAGTCGGAGGAACAGGGGCGCTGCTGGGAGAAATAACCTTTGACACCGGAACCTTTCCTACGGTCGTCCTTGAGGGCGGCGTCGGTTTGGCAGGTGAAGGATTAGACTCCTTGGCTGATTCAGCCCTTCCAGAGAGCAACTTAGCCCTCTTCGCGAGAGGGAGCTCGTCATCGTCATCAGAACTGATTGAAAAGCAAGGATGTTCATCATACAAAAATAAAGAAGGCTAGTTGCAAAGAGAAGAAAATACTGACAGGTCCAAGTCATCTTCGGCAGCGAAGAAACTTGTCGAACTTTTTGCGGTAGGGGGAGGCGATGCAGCTTCATCGGCATCATCATCTTGTCCGCTAGGACTTGATTCAGCCGTTGTGATCAGGTCTTCATTTATCCTCCTGCACCACTTATCCCTGGTGAGAACATCGTCTTCAGAGGCTTCGTCCCCTTGGACGTCACTGTCCTCAAGAGCTTGCTGATCATCCTTGGTCTCTTCGGAGTCCTCGTCGTCATCCTCTGGTTCTACACCACTTTCGGGTGAAGGAGGATAACATTGAGCTACGGTAGAGGCCTGTTAACAGGTGAGAAATTAGTAGGAGATTGGAGAACAACATAATCATGATAATCGAAGCAAATAACAGTAAGAGTTACCTCAGCCGGAAGGTGTTTGAGATCGTATGGAGAGCGAGCCGAGGTCAGAACAATGTTGTCCTTCATGCTGAGGCACGTCAGACGACGCACCTCGTCGTGAAGTTCGTCATCCGACAGGTCGGCAGAGCTGACTCTCGACTTGTCATCCTTGCCAACGTACAGCCACAGCTGGTGGGGCCGAGACATCAGCGGTTGCACCCGACGTTGTAGGAACACTGAGACTACCTCAGTGCCGCACATCGTTAAGCCTCCTGTGTTCTTCAGATCTACGACCTGCTCGAACAGCTTGTCGGCTACGGTGCTTTCTTCAGGAGACAGGGCATTTCACCAGGACTTCTTCGGCTGAGCCACCAGGACGTCCTCGAACGGAGGAAGATTGGAGCGCTGCACGGATACCGGAATATCTCACAGGTAGAACCATTTGTGATGCCAGCCCTGGACAGACTCTTTCATCGGGTAGTTGAAGTAATCAACTTCCTTTCTGACAACAAAGCCAACGCCACCGACGACGGGGGGGGGGGGGGCATTGCTGTCGTTGTGACGCTTGACATAAAAGATTTTCCTCCAAAGACCCCAGTGGGGGTCGATGCCGAGAAAAGCCTCGCAAACAGTAATGAAGATAGAAAGATGGAGAATGGAATTTGGGGTCAACTGCCAGAGTTGGATCCCATAGAAAAAGAGAAGGGAACGAAGAAATTCGTGGGCAGGAAGAGAAAGCCCGCGAAACAGAAAGGCGGTAAACATAACAGTAAAGCCCTTAGGGGGCTTTGGGCGAGTAGATGGACCTGGCAGACGGATGTCGCTGTCGGATGAGGAAATGAGGCCGAGGGTGCGCAGCCTGTTCACTTCACGGTTCGAAATGGTGGAAGCGCTCCAATCACGGCTGACTTTGCTCGAGCCTGGCGCGCTGGTGCTCTTCTTCTTACCCATGGCGACCGGAGCTTTTGGAAAAGGAAGCAGGGGTGAAAGGCTGAGGAAGAAGATGAGCAGTGAGGAAGTGTAAAAAGTAAAAAACAAGAGAGCACCCCTTATTTATAGCATGAGCTGATGGAAAATCGTGGCCATAACTCCGAGGCCATCGTGGGAGGTGGAAAGAGATCCGGTCGTACACGTGTCACACTGAAGAAACGGAACCGGCGGTCCATTATTCCCACGACGCACGGAAATCGAGGAGGCACCTCGGAGAACACGCAAGCACTGGTCATTTCCTAAAACTGCCCACGTAGAAGTAGGGTGGGCCTATCAGGTCACGTCCTGTCAGTTAAACCGCAGCAGTGGTGATGTCATCAGGGATGTCATGAAAGGCGTCGACTCTGATTGAAGCATCCGAGGAAAAATTAAAATCATCGAGTGGATCAACTTGAGTCTACGCACGGATTGCAAGCATCCATCCTTAGACTCGGGGGCTACTCCCATCGGGGGTGCTAGGCGCGCACCTGATAAATTTGGGCAAAGAAGAAAGATTGAATACAAGGAACTTAAGCTTTACTCCCATCGGGAGCATAGTTTGTGCACCCGACAAACTTTTTTGCACTCCAGGATCATGCCCGGGGACGTGATTCTGTGTAGGGTAGCGTTGTTTTGCCTTCGGCAGTTAACCAGCAAAGCTGGGCATGCTACTCAATATCCTTTACGCATTAAAAACTTCCAGAATTTGAAGACCCGATGTAAATGTATCGGATGACCTATGAAGAGTTGCAGAAAGCTTCGGCAGAAGAAAACGTTCGAGTGGTGCAACTTGAGTCTACGCACGGATTGCAAGCATCTGTACCTAGACTCGGGGGCTACTCCCATCGGGAGCGCTGAATGCGCACCCGATAGAAGGAGATGATGCTGTTACAAGATGGACAGGAACTATCAAAAGAGAAGAACATTCGACGGAGGCATGCTTTAGTCTCTACCCGAAATATCTTCGGCTAGACACTCGGGGGCTACTGACGTGGGCATTACCCTTCGAGTAACTGTTATTGCCCTATCCTGTACGGCCCAGCTGGAGGCCCATGAAGACACCCGATGGTAAGGTGGGCCACTATGGCGGTGCCGAAGAAGATTCCTTGAAGGACAAGACGAAGAAGAACCGAACAAGAAAAGTTTAGATCTAGGGCTTTTGTAACCTAGTCGTACCCGGACAGATCCCTTGAGACCTGGCCCCTTATATAAGGGCCAGGAGAGGGGCTGTCGGGGGACACAATCAATCTTAGCGACTTTAGCCACCGTGTGGTGACCCGGCATACCACTGCATGGTGTAGTATGCAAGTCTGATATAACACCAATGAAACACCGTTCCACTAGTATTATATCGCTCAGAGTGGTACAACAGAAACATATGCGGGTCCAAGGCATGTCTATAGAATTACAACATTGACTCTGTTACATAAGATCATCACAGCCTCCTACTTTACAATGAGGTAAAACTGCAAATAAACTCCAGAAGAACGACTCGTAGTCTAAACCTATCACGAACTCTATTTGTAGAGTATTTACCTAGCTATAGAGGTTATGAATAGATTCTAACTAAATAGGAGCTAAGTTTAGGAAGCTAGTTTCTTTCTATTGCTAATCTAGGTTTTCTCTTGGTTGGATGTGGTATCTGACTCCTCTGACAGGGTTCTGTCTCTTGAAGTAGTTGTTGACTCCTCGGCCTTCGAGTTACACTGTAGATCCTCCTTTGATGCCTCCATATCTAAGCAGGGGATTTAAGAGTGGGATGAGTACGAGCGTACTCAACAAGTTCATTATAGGAAAGAGGTGTTTAATGCACTAGCTACGGCATTAGACCAGAAAGTCTAATACCAATGCAGGTTTTCATAATCATTTCTTCAAAAGGTTGCTTTTATTCAGAAGAACTATGTCCGTCAGCCTTCACCGGTTTACTAGAACTTCATGGAGTTCCTTTCCGGCAGCGTTCGCAGTTCCAAAACCCGGAACAGGGAGTGACTGGTCACGATTCATTACACTCTGCAGAGGTGTGTTGCTTTACCCATAAGAGATCTTAACCTTGGTGCCAACCGGGCAATTTCCCCGTCCACACTTCCTTTGGTGTGAGGCCCGGTATAAGGTGTAGCCAATCATGTTCCTCCGCTACCTCGAACACCCACCCGTTGTTGCATGCCCCGACCCTGGGTCCACGCCGGTCCCATTATTCCCGTAATTTCAGGGTGGACCCCGACCACGACGACAGTGCTGGGCTCTACCATACACTCCTACGCCGGTAGCTGCAACCCATCATAGACCGCATTACCGTGGGGAATTAGAATGGGATCCCCACCCTCCGGTTGTTCCGCAAGATACAACTGCTACGGCAAGCAATGCTTTACCGTGGGGAATTAGAATGGGATCCTCACCCTCCGGTTGTTCCGCCAGATACAACTGCTACGGTAAGCGCATCCGTTGATGAACGAGAGGTGGAAACACTTTTGACTACTCCGTCCCACTCCGGATCTTATGGTTAACACGGGTATTACGGCACAAGAATCACTGGCGACATTTGTTGTTTAATCCTAGATGGATATAAACCCATGCAATGGAACCTCCACCATATCAACACAATCCATGATTCCATTGCCCACCACATAGTCATATTCATAGTTATGAAAATAGTGGTTTTGCTTTTTATGCAATAGTGATAACCATAGTATTTTGCAAGTAATTTGATAGAAATACTCAAATGACATGAGCAAGTGATGAACTTGCCTTTCTTGACTGCAAGATTATGCAGGCAAGGTCTTCGATATGCAATAACTCCAAATTCTGAAATAGCATCATCGTCCGGTAAGGACGATGTTTAAAAGATTGGCAAGGATGCAATAATGCATAAGAATGAGATGCAATCGCTCTAAGCGTGTCCTAACCCCGATGATTTAGGATTAGTGAGTGGTAATGATTGGTTTAGGGTGTGTTGCACTTTTAGAATGATTCTCATACAAGGTTCTTATTCAGGTGTGGTTACATGGTATCATGAACAGGTGTTGCACTGTATAATAACAATAATATTAATAGCACACAACTATAACATTTGGTATAATCCTAACATGTAATGAATAGTGGTTGGTTTTAGCACTACATGGCATGGTTAATGATTAATTATCATATACTTCAAAAGATTAACTTTTGAAGAATATGTTCTTTAATAAAGAACAAGTATGATAATTAGGGTTGTGGGGTTCTATGGTTTACTTTGGTTTCCACTGCTTCTGGAGTAAGTAGTAGATGGATCACAACATGGTTGGATTCATCAGCAATTAGTCTTGATTGGTTTTACTTAAGCATGAGCAACTTAAGCAATTATTTATACATGGTTGCTACCATGGTGGGTTCATCTTCTCGGTGATAGCTAGCTAGGGTTTATCTGTCCTATAAGGCAGGGTTGATGATGATTCCTTATTTTCTTCAAAAGAATAACTTTTGAAGAACATATTTCTTAAGTAATAAGAAGTATTACAATTAAGGTTGAGGTTGCCTAGGGTTTACCTTTGAATTTACTAAGTAAAGAATGGTTTGTTCCTGAATAGGATCATTCATAATTATCTAATATACTAGTAGGTTTTAGTGGAACATGGTTATGTAGTGCAAAATAATAGGTATGGTTGCTATTTGGGTTCATCACCATGGTGTGATGTTAAGTAAGGATGATTAAAGGTTAGTGTCTCACAAGATAGGAACTAGAATTGGTCCTATTTGATCATCTAGGCATGAACACATGTAATACCAATATATTAAAGATGAGTCTCTATTATTTTATGAAGTCATTGCAATTGTTTAGTTGCTACTATGGAGCTATGAATGAAATCAAAGTATCATGATCACACGTTCTAACCTAGGGTTTAGGTTTAGAAGCAAGTTATGGTTCATATGAACTATTGGACTAGGGTTCCTAATTGAATTAGGGTTTTGGGTTTCACATGAAATGATGAGGTTCTAGTTTTCTTTCTTATGGAACTAGGGTTTACTGATTACCCTATAGTTCATGAGTTAATAACTTCATTAATAAAGTTGAAGTTATTAATAGCTTTGAAACAAAAATAATATTAGACTTTTCATTTTATTATTTTTAAGGAATTAATAATTAAGATAATTATTATTCAAGTTTTAAATAGTAGTTGAAATAAGGGTATATTTTTTTTTAATTCTTTTATAGGTTTTGGGATTATATTTTGAAGTAATGTTGAGTTAGGGTTTCCATAAGATTGAACATGATCAACAATGTTTGTATTATAAGAAATTATAATACAAGGTGATATTTATTAATTTCTTGATGGAAAAAATAGAAACAAGAAAATTATATTTTTAGTATTTAAGTCTTAACAATTCAAGATTTAAAATTGGTATTCTGAAATCTAGAGGACAGATTCATATTATTATTATTTAAATTTTACAGTATTTGTTGCTGGTTTTGTTTTGCTTATAATTTTTCTCTTGTTCAGAAGTTATTTCTATTTGATTTTTTTGTTATGTCACTTTATTTATTTAAAGAATTGTTCAAAAAAAATTGGCTAAATAACTAGAGCCCAACTGGTCCAACCGGGCCAAGTTGGTCTGGCCCAAATGGCCTGCTCGGCCGGTCGGGCTCGGGTCAAGTTCGACCCGACCCAACCCCTCTCCCACACGCTCTCCTCGTCCTCTCTCGCTCACGCGCACGCATACCCCCGAGCTCCCCATGTCCTGGCCGCGCCGCCGCTCTCTCTCCTGGCCGCCTCCAGCCCTCTCCAGCGCCTGCGAGATGGTTTCGCACCCGCCATGACGTGATCTACACCCTCCACCAGCTTGATTTGAGTTTCGTGGCTTCTTTCGTTCGTTCCCAACCTGAAAACCCTAGCCGCTGTCCGGGGTTCTGACCGTCGCCGGCGACCATTAGCTCCGCCGCGCGTCGATGGTTAACCCCTCCGGCCTTCTTCACCACCTATCTCCACTTCGATGCCCTCTGCTTCCACGTTGAACGGAAGCCCCAATCCTTTCGGGTTGGCTCGCCGTCGGACGCTTCTGACGCCGCTGCTGCTTGGCAAGGCTTCGGCTGCCGCCACGAAGCTCGACCCCTCCTGTGCGTGCGGCCACGCGAAATCCTTGCCGGTGTGGCTCAATTCCGCCGGCATGGCCCCAGCTGCCACGCCTCCGGCTGCTCGTCTCGTGAACTATCTGAATCTTGACGCCGGCAGGACGGCATCCTCTGCAACCCCGGCGGCATCGACCTGCAGCTGCTGCGTTGCTGTACTGGTTGCTGTGATGATAATGAACTGGTGGGTTGGTGGCTACCTCGTCCTCGACGCCGGCAAGATGGTGCCATAGGCGCAACCCCGGTGTCAACCGCTGCTCCTACTCTCCCTATTCTGCTTACTGTGAGCTATCCTTACCCTTCTCTGTTTATGCTTATGCATTGGTGGCTTGTGTGATTATGGTATAGCTCTTATCTGTTGAACATATACTATTTTGTTGATTGAAAGTGTTTAGTGTTAATGCTGTTTAATCTTAAGTAAGTTCAAACATGCTGATGACTTCCATACTGCTACTACTATTTTATAATTTCCTTGATGGTTGCCTGTGAGCTGATAACTGGAGGTGGTATCATTTGTGGGTTGACTAGAGCATGGCTGGAATATCACTACTGCTTGTGTAATACTGGTTGGCCTGAGATTATTCCCTGGACCCTATGTAACTCCTAGTGACATGTTAATTAGTACTGGCTGTTTATGGTGATGACTCAATCAAATGCACAAATGCTACTGGTCACTCTTTGCTTAATTCATACAGTGATGTCTCTAATTGGATAGTTAATTATCCAGGCATGTGTGGCTGGTTGTACTTCTTTTACTGTTGAAACTGAACACACACTACAGCATGCACTATTGAGTTGAGGTTTGGTTTGGGCCTTGACTATGATATATATTGATGCCCAGTTTAATTCATGGTTGAATGTAAGCAATGAAATAGAAGTACTATTGCTGGATGATTTATTTGTCGAATTCTGGTGAGCTTATGGTGTGCTTATTAAGCTCTGATTAATGAAGATGCTTACTGGATACTTTGTATGATGGCTAGCTTGTGCTTAAGCTGATGTTCTTACAGCTTAGGTTTAATGTCTTTTCTTCCTTTACATAAGTGCCCATGTGCTTTCTAATTATCACATCTATCCTGTGGTGCCTCAGATGAGTGTGCACAGGATACATATGTATGAATAGGATCTGGTGCTGTAGGTGCTTGTGTAAAATGAGAAATAGGCAGTGATCATAGCTGTAGGGTCAGATGATGCAATCTGTCCAATCCAAGCCCTTGGTGATGCTTGAGTTGATTTTGATGGACAAATCTATGCTTGCTCCAGCCGATGATGCAAAGGCTGAGGCAAAAACTTGGATAAGAACAAATACTACTTGTGCCTCTTTTATTCTCTATGATGATTTTGCATAGCACCTCTATGCAAGGCTGAGAAAAAATCCATCTCTCCATCCTCCTAGATGAAAATCTAGTGGAAGGTTGGTTTGATGGAGTGTTGTGTATTCTTTTCTTTATTTCCCTTGATCCTAATTGTGCAAGCTAGTATGCTGAGATGCTTATATTAAATCGATGGATCAACCTGTTGTAGCAAAGTGGAATAGCTGGTGATGTTGATCTTGATCTACTGCTTGTTTGGCTACACCTCCTCCTAGCTCCTGCTTGATCCTGTTCTAGGATACCACCATACTGGTCCTTGGTTGAATGAACTGGGATATCTCCTGAGATGGTTTGATGACCTGGAAGAAGAACATCTATTGTTTCTTGTGTTCTTGATTGGGATCTATTGGAATTTTTACTAGGTTGGTTTCAAGGATCTCCAAAACACAGCAGAGTGGTGTTCTTGCGGTGCTTTGCTTGGTTGAGGTGCCAAGATGAATGAGAGCTGCTTAGGCAGTGCTTGGCCGGCAAGAAGCTGCTTTTATATGGTCGGCTGGTGTTGCCCTTTGGTCGACAAAGACGACCATGCATTCTGTGAGTAAGCTGCTAGCATGTATGGCTGCTGGTTGTGATCTAGTACGTCTCCTCTTGAGGATCGCATGCGACCACAAATATCTCATTTTATTCTTTGTTTAACCTTGACACATGGTGTTGCCCTTTCCTTTTCTGTTTGTGTTTGTTTTGCAGATGCTTGAAGATAGTCAAGACGATCTGAAGATAAAGTCTTCAAGTTTTAGTTTATAGGATTAATTCTTTTCTTGTAATAGCTGATTTGTAATCTTCATTCTCTTTTTCAATTATTCACTTTCTGTAATGTTTTGTAATAATTATAATTCAAATGAATATTTTAAATGACAATGTATATTGTGTGTTAATCAATAAAGCTTAGGTTTTACCTAATGAGCTTTTGATATATGATATATTCTTTTCTATTTCTTCATTTTCCAATTTCTCTAATTGTTTATTGGATTATTCATAATTTGATTTATGATATATCAAATTGAAGTTTGAATTTAAAATTCAAACCGAACTTGTTTGAATTCAATCATGCAACTTAAAGTAGATTATGAAATGTTCCCCTCTCTTCTCGAAACCCTAAGTTAATTTAGGATAGGTCCAAGTTTATCGCACTCTCGAAACCCTTAATTCTATCTGGTGTCGAGAGAGAAACTTGTTCCCCCTTGTTGATGTAGTTTTATAATTAAGCGCGAAATTTCCCCAGATTTTCTATGCATGAATGCAATGCACACAACTGTTTCCTCTATTTTTGTAACCCCAGTACCTGGGATATTACAGTCTCTACCCCTTAAACTAAACTTCGTCCTCGAAGTTTGAACTCTCTCACGTTTCCGGGGTGTGGATCTGACTTGTGCAGACTACGACTTTTCTCGAACTCCGTATGGATCTCACTGGATATCATTGAATATATCGCTTGTGTAGATTCTTCCTGGAATCCATTGGTGTCTGTCAGTGAGCCATGGCTTCTTACTTCAATTCGATGATTTCTTTCAGTATCATAATCTTGTTTCCTTTCTCATTGAAAATTCAATGATTGGGACTTCTTCTGGTGCCGCTAGACTTAATTGAGGACTAATTTGATAACATATTCCTAATTGATAAATAGGCCTTTGTTTTCCCTTACTACCAAAACTACAATAATGGTACTTGGTAGGGTACTTACCATAAAAGTGGTTTTGACAGTTTCTTGTACTAAGAATGGGTTAGACTCATTTAGTCTATCCAATCATGGATTATGGTTTATACTTATAACTATTTTGGTTCCTTTAGGTTCCATGAAAGGAATCTTTCAAATAGACTTTAGTTTTAGTATGGACAATCTACTTCAGTCTTTGGCCTTCTTGAGCTGTATTTGGTCTATGGTGTTTTCTTAATCCAACTTCATTAAACTTTGCTGACTTGAGCTATCGTACTTCTGAGTAAATATTACTCACTTTCTCAAATTATAGTCCACTTCTTACTTCCTTGAGGTATGAATCTCGGCTTCTGGTCTGACATCCTTCTGAAAGTAGTGTTCGATAATCTTATGAAAATAAGATCAAACTTCCTCTCAGTTCAGACCTTCATCAGCTATCTTGCTCAAAATATTGAGTTATTATACAACCAACTTAATTCTTTACTCTACCCCTTAGAGTTTTCTTATTGTCTTCAACTCCTTTTCTTCCAACCATTGAACTTACGGTTAGAATATTGGTCTGGGTCTAGCTTATGGTTTATACTTCTTCTAAGGTCTCGCGAAGAATGTTTGTGGTGTATCCACTCAATTGTGGATATCCAATGTGAATCCTTCGACTAAATGATTATAGGTCATTGTTATTTGGCTAACAAAATTTTATTTGTTCACAACTTCTTGGTACAATAATCCAATGGTGGACTACTTGATACCAATTGTGGCTATTTTTTTATCTAAAAATGGATTCTATTATAGGTTCTGATTAACTGGACGAAACATCCTCTACTTTATCTCGCAGTATTGATCCTATACCAATTGTGGTCTTCTTATATCAACTATGGTCTTCTTATATCTACTATGATTTAATATATCATCTTCCTTTTGCGAGGGTTTATTGTTGCAAGAAAACCATTAACTGACACTATGAATATAGTATCCTAAGTGATTTCCCATGCATTCCCTCTTCCATAGTGACTATGGTTCTACCTCTACTACTCCATAGTCATCATATTTCTCACTTTCATGCTTCTTATGTACTAAAGTACTCCTCTGTTGAGGTAAAGCATGAGTTTTGATTGGTACTTCCTTCTGAATATTGTGGTTGCTTCCCACAATTTTGCTTCCTTCTTCTGATGATCCTTCATCTTGTCTTCTGAATCTTCAGAATTCGTCACTTCCTCACACGAATACCATTACCCTCTAGATCTATAGCATCAAGTAGGAACTTGATATTGCAACATGCATTTGCATATCAAAGTCAAACTTCATGTATGGATCTAGTCAAACAATGAAAATCCAATAAAATCCAAGAAGATTCAGCTTTGTGCATATATTACACACCATCATAAGCCTGAATATAATAGTTGAGTAAGACATCTGTAAACATCAGGCTCTGATGTGTAGTATATAACACCACGTAAGATAGGTTTAAATCGTGATACTTAGCACGAATATATGGGATTCTACTATTTGTCTCAACCCTTACCTTAATTGCACATTTGCAATGAGATAAACTTGAAACAAAGTAGTCTAGGATAGTTAAAGTTAACCTAATTTCCTTTGGAAGTATTAACTTAACTTCTATTTTGTTGAGGACTACCTCACATGATGTATTTTGGTTCTAACCTGGCTACTCTAAACACATAGCTATTGGAATATAGCTCCTATACTTTCAAATGTTTCTACCATAAACCTATGGTCATGATGTGCTTGGCACACTTCCCATGGTTTTGGAATACAACTCTTGCACTATTGGTGAACACCTGACTTCTTATTATACTTCTCCTAAATATTTATGATGCTCTTGTTCATCACATAATGATTCTCAGGTGAATCATATACGATTACTATCACTACTATGTAAGTAGACATATTTTATTTCTGTCACTCCTCCTTACATTCCATGATTGACTCACCATGGTCCATACTACTTTATATAACTCATACTTTTCACTTACTATCAATTGTTTCACAAGTCTGGATAATTTATTTAATTATAACATGTGTTGGTACACATCTTCCAATAGGATATCTTCCTTATGGTTGTATCCTCTCTTTGGACTACCATGTATTGTATACCAACTGTGATCTACCCATCTATTGTTTAGGAACTTAATTGTGTACTACATGTTTGGGATTAGCTGACTAACTTTACTTTATCTTGGTAAGTTAGGTAAGAAATGTTGACTCAAGTGTGTGTCAGGATTATTCTCAAGTGAATATCCATCTCAAGTCATAAGAAGTATTTGGTTTACCTAGGACAACTTCCTATAGACACTACCAATCCTATAGGTCTCCTTTAAAGGGTTTTAATCCTAGGGTCAAATCATTTGCTCTGATACCAGCTGTGGTGACCCGGCATACCACTGCATGGTGTAGTATGCAAGTCTGATATAATACCAATGAAACACCGTTCCACTAGTATTATATCGCTCAGAGTGGTACAACAGAAACATATGCGGGTCCAAGGCATGTCTATAGAATTACAACATTGACTCTGTTACATAAGATCATCACAGCCTCCTACTTTACAATGAGGTAAAACTGCAAATAAACTCCAGAAGAACGACTCGTAGTCTAAACCTATCACGAACTCTATTTGTAGAGTATTTACCTAGCTATAGAGGTTATGAATAGATTCTAACTAAATAGGAGCTAAGTTTAGGAAGCTAGTTTCTTTCTATTGCTAATCTAGGTTTTCTCTTGGTTGGATGTGGTATCTGACTCCTCTGACAGGGTTCTGTCTCTTGAAGTAGTTGTTGACTCCTCGGCCTTCGAGTTGCACTGTAGATCCTCCTTTGATGCCTCCATATCTAAGCAGGGGATTTAAGAGTGAGATGAGTACGAGCGTACTCAACAAGTTCATTATAGGAAAGAGGTGTTTAATGCACTAGCTACGGCATTAGACCAGAAAGTCTAATACCAATGCAGGTTTTCATAATCATTTCTTCAAAAGGTTGCTTTTATTCAGAAGAACTATGTCCGTCAGCCTTCACCGGTTTACTAGAACTTCATGGAGTTCCTTTCCGGCAGCGTTCGCAGTTCCAAAACCCGGAACAGGGAGTGACTGGTCACGATTCATTACACTCTGCAGAGGTGTGTTGCTTTACCCATAAGAGATCTTAACCTTGGTGCCAACCGGGCAATTTCCCCGTCCACACTTCCTTTGGTGTGAGGCCCGGTATAAGGTCTAGCCAATCATGTTCCTCCGCTACCTCGAACACCCACCCGTTGTTGCATGCCCCGACCCTGGGTCCACGCCGGTCCCATTATTCCCGTAATTTCAGGGTGGACCCCGACCACGACGACAGTGCTGGGCTCTACCATACACTCCTACGCCGGTAGCTGCAACCCATCATAGACCGCATTACCGTGGGGAATTAGAATGGGATCCCCACCCTCCGGTTGTTTTCGCAAGATACAACTGCTACGGCAAGCAATGCTTTACCGTGGGGAATTAGAATGGGATCCCCACCCTCCGGTTGTTCCGCCAGATACAACTGCTACGGTAAGCGCATCCGTTGATGAACGAGAGGTGGAAACACTTTTGACTACACCGTCCCACTCCGGATCTTATGGTTAACACGGGTATTACGGCACAAGAATCACTGGCGACATTTGTTGTTTAATGCTAGATGGATATAAACCCGCGCAATGGAACCTCCACCATATCAACACAATCCATGGTTCCATTGCCCACCACATAGTCATATTCATAGTTATGAAAATAGTGGTTTTGCTTTTTATGCAATAGTGATAACCATAGTATTTTGCAAGTAATTTGATAGAAATACTCAAATGACATGAGCAAGTGATGAACTTGCCTTTCTTGACTGCAAGATTATGCAGGCAAGGTCTTCGATACGCAATAACTCCAAATTCTGAAATAGCATCATCGTCCGGTAAGGACGATGTTTAAAAGATTGGCAAGGATGCAATAATGCATAAGAATGAGATGCAATCGCTCTAAGCGTGTCCTAACCCCGATGATTTAGGATTAGTGAGTGGTAATGATTGGTTTAGGGTGTGTTGCACTTTTAGAATGATTCTCATACAAGGTTCTTATTCAGGTGTGGTTACATGGTATCATGAACAGGTGTTGCACTGTATAATAACAATAATATTAATAGCACACAACTATAACATTTGGTATAATCCTAACATGTAATGAATAGTGGTTGGTTTTAGCACTACATGGCATGGTTAATGATTAATTATCATATACTTCAAAAGAATAACTTTTGAAGAACATGTTCTTTAATAAAGAACAAGTATGATAATTAGGGTTGTGGGGTTCTATGGTTTACTTTGGTTTCCACTGCTTCTGGAGTAAGTAGTAGATGGATCACAACATGGTTGGATTCATCAGCAATTAGTCTTGATTGGTTTTACTTAAGCATGAGCAACTTAAGCAATTATTTATACATGGTTGCTACCATGGTGGGTTCATCTTGCTGGTGATAGCTAGCTAGGGTTTATCTGTCCTATAAGGCAGGGTTGATGATGATTCCTTATTTTCTTCAAAAGAATAACTTTTGAAGAACATATTTCTTAAGTAATAAGAAGTATTACAATTAAGGTTGAGGTTGCATAGGGTTTACCTTTGAATTTACTAAGTAAAGAATGGTTTGTTCCTGAATAGGATCATTCATAATTATCTAATATACTAGTAGGTTTTAGTGGAACATGGTTATGTAGTGCAAAATAATAGGTATGGTTGCTATTTGGGTTCATCACCATGGTGTGATGTTAAGTAAGGATGATTAAAGGTTAGTGTCTCACAAGATAGGAACTAGAATTGGTCCTATTTGATCATCTAGGCATGAACACATGTAATACCAATATATTAAAGATGAGTCTCTATTATTTTATGAAGTCATTGCAATTGTTTAGTTGCTACTATGGAGCTATGAATGAAATCAAAGTATCATGATCACACGTTCTAACCTAGGGTTTAGGTTTAGAAGCAAGTTATGGTTCATATGAACTATTGGACTAGGGTTCCTAATTGAATTAGGGTTTTGGGTTTCACATGAAATGATGAGGTTCTAGTTTTCTTTCTTATGGAACTAGGGTTTACTGATTACCCTATAGTTCATGAGTTAATAACTTCATTAATAAAGTTGAAGTTATTAATAGCTTTGAAACAAAAATAATATTAGACTTTTCATTTTATTATTTTTAAGGAATTAATAATTAAGATAATTATTATTCAAGTTTTAAATAGTAGTTGAAATAAGGGTATATTTTTTTTAATTCTTTCATAGGTTTTGGGATTATATTTTGAAGTAATGTTGAGTTAGGGTTTCCATAAGATTGAACATGATCAACAATGTTTGTATTATAAGAAATTATAATACAAGGTGATATTTATTAATTTCTTGATGGAAAAAATAGAAACAAGAAAATTATATTTTTAGTATTTAAGTCTTAACAATTCAAGATTTAAAATTGGTATTCTGAAATCTAGAGGACAGATTCATATTATTATTATTTAAATTTTACAGTATTTGTTGCTGGTTTTGTTTTGCTTATAATTTTTCTCTTGTTCAGAAGTTATTTCTATTTGATTTTTTTGTTATGTCACTTTATTTATTTAAAGAATTGTTCAAAAAAATTGGCTAAATAACTAGAGCCCAACTGGTCCAACCGGGCCAAGTTGGTCTGGCCCAAATGGCCTGCTCGGCCGGTCGGGCTCGGGTCAAGTTCGACCCGACCCAACCCCTCTCCCACACGCTCTCCTCGTCCTCTCTCGCTCACGCGCACGCATACCCCCGAGCTCCCCATGTCCTGGCCGCGCCGCCGCTGTCTCTCCTGGCCGCCTCCAGCCCTCTCCAGCGCCTGCGAGATGGTTTCGCACCCGCCATGACGTGATCTACACCCTCCACCAGCTTGATTTGAGTTTCGTGGCTTCTTTCGTTCGTTCCCAACCTGAAAACCCTAGCCGCTGTCCGGGGTTCTGACCGTCGCCGACGACCATTAGCTCCGCCGCGCGTCGATGGTTAACCCCTCCGGCCTTCTTCACCACCTATCTCCACTTCGACGCCCTTTGCTTCCCCGTTGAACGGAAGCCCCAATCCTTTCGGGTTGGCTCGCCGTCGGACGCTTCTGACGCCGCTGCTGCTTGGCAAGGCTTCGGCTGCCGCCACGAAGATCGACCCCTCCTGTGCGTGCGGCCACACGAAATCCTTGCCGGTGTGGCTCAATTCCGCCGGCATGGCCCCAGCTGCCACGCCTCCGGCTGCTCGTCTCGTGAACTATCTGAATCTTGACGCCGGCAGGACGGCATCCTCTGCAACCCCGGCGGCATCGACCTGCAGCTGCTGCGTTGCTGTACTGGTTGCTGTGATGATAATGAACTGGTGGGTTGGTGGCTACCTCGTCCTCGACGCCGGCAGGATGGTGCCATAGGCGCAACCCCGGTGTCAACCGCTGCTCCTACTCTCCCTATTCTGCATACTGTGAGCTATCCTCACCCCTTCTCTGTTTATGCTTATGCATTGGTGGCTTGTGTGATTATGGTATAGCTCTTATCTGTTGAACATATACTATTTTGTTGATTGAAAGTGTTTAGTGTTACTGCTGTTTAATCTTAAGTAAGTTCAAACATGCTGATGACTTCCATGCTGCTACTACTATTTTATAATTTCCTTGATGGTTGCCTGTGAGCTGATAACTGGAGGTGGTATCATTTGTGGGTTGACTAGAGCATGGCTGGAATATCACTACTGCTTGTGTAATACTGGTTGGCCTGAGATTATTCCCTGGACCCTATGTAACTCCTGGTGACATGTTAATTAGTACTGGCTGTTTATGGTGATGACTCAATCAAATGCACAAATGCTACTGGTCACTCTTTGCTTAATTCATACAGTGATGTCTCTAATTGGATAGTTAATTATCCAGGCATGTGTGGCTGGTTGTACTTCTTTTACTGTTGAAACTGAACACACACTACAGCATGCACTATTGAGTTGAGGTTTGGTTTGGGCCTTGACTATGATATATATTGATGCCCAGTTTAATTCATGGTTGAATGTAAGCAATGAAATAGAAGTACTATTGCTGGATGATTTATTTGTCGAATTCTGGTGAGCTTATGGTGTGCTTATTAAGCTCTGATTAATGAAGATGCTTACTGGATACTTTGTATGATGGCTAGCTTGTGCTTAAGCTGATGTTCTTACAGCTTAGGTTTAATGTCTTTTCTTCCTTTACATAAGTGCCCATGTGCTTTCTAATTATCACATCTATCCTGTGGTGCCTCAGATGAGTGTGCACAGGATACATATGTATGAATCGGATCTGATGCTGTAGGTGCTTGTGTAAAATGAGAAATAGGCAGTGATCATAGCTGTAGGGTCAGATGATGCAATCTGTCCAATCCAAGCCCTTGGTGATGCTTGAGTTGATTTTGATGGACAGATCTATGCTTGCTCCAGCCGATGATGCAAAGGCTGAGGCAAAAACTTGGATAAGAACAAATACTACTTGTGCCTCTTTTATTCTCTATGATGATTTTGCATAGCACCTCTATGCAAGGCTGAGAGAAAAATCCATCTCTCCATCCTCCTAGATGAAAATCTAGTGGAAGGTTGGTTTGATGGAGTGTTGTGTATTCTTTTCTTTATTTCCCTTGATCCTAATTGTGCAAGTTAGTATGCTGAGATGCTTATATTAAATCGATGGATCAACCTGTTGTAGCAAAGTGGAATAGCTGGTGATGTTGATCTTGATCTACTGCTTGTTTGGCTACACCTCCTCCTAGCTCCTGCTTGATCCTGTTCTAGGATACCACCATACTGGTCCTTGGTTGAATGAACTAGGATATCTCCTGAGATGGTTTGATGACCTGGAAGAAGAACATCTATTGTTTCTTGTGTTCTTGATTGGGATCTACTGGAATTTTTACTAGGTTGGTTTCAAGGATCTCCAAAACATAGCAGAGTGGTGTTCTTGCGGTGCTTTGCTTGGTTGAGGTGCCAAGATGAATGAGAGCTGCTTAGGCAGTGCTTGGCCGGCAAGAAGCTGCTTTTATATGGTCGGCTGGTGTTGCCCTTTGGTCGACAGCACGACCATGCATTCTGTGAGTAAGCTGCTAGCATGTATGGCTGCTGGTTGTGATCTAGTACGTCTCCTCTTGAGGATCAGTACGACCACAAATATCTCATTTTATTCTTTGTTTAACCTTGACACATGGTGTTGCCCTTTCCTTTTCTGTTTGTGTTTGTTTTGCAGATGCTTGAAGATAGTCAAGACGATCTGAAGATAAAGTCTTCAAGTTTTAGTTTATAGGATTAATTCTTTTCTTGTAATAGCTGATTTGTAATCTTCATTCTCTTTTTCAATTATTCACTTTCTGTAATGTTTTGTAATAATTATAATTCAAATGAATATTGTAAATGACAATGTATATTGTGTGTTAATCAATAAAGCTTAGGTTTTACCTAATGAGCTTTTGATATATGATATATTCTTTTCTATTTCTTCATTTTCCAATTTCTATAATTGTTTATTGGATTATTCATAATTTGATTTATGATATATCAAATTGAAGTTTGAATTTAAAATTCAAACCGAACTTGTTTGAATTCAATCATGCAACTTAAAGTAGATTATGAAATGTTCCCCTCTCTTCTCGAAACCCTAAGTTAATTTAGGATAGGTCCAAGTTTATCGCACTCTCGAAACCCTTAATTCTATCTGGTGTCGAGAGAGAAACTTGTTCCCCCTTGTTGATGTAGTTTTATAATTAAGCGCGAAATTTCCCCAGATTTTCTATGCATGAATGCAATGCACACAACTGTTTCCTCTATTTTTGTAACCCCAGTACCTGGGATATTACACACCGCAAGTCCAGAGCTAGGTCCAAGCAGCGCTTAGCCTCTCGACGAAACCACAGCCGAAACCTTCGGCACCCCATTGTAACCCGATATTTTCATAATCAAGATCAGACAGGCAGGACGTAAGGGTTTTACCTCATCGAGGGCCCCGAACCTGGGTAAATCGCTGATGTCTACGCACGCTTCTATTCCTGTAGACAGTGTTGGGCCTCCAAGAGCAGAGGTTTGTAGAACAGCAGCAAGTTTCCCTTAAGTGAATCACCCAAGGTTTATCGAACTCAGGGAGGTAGAGGTCAAAGATATCCCTCTCAAGCAACCCTGCAATTAAGATACAAGAAGTCTCTTGTGTCCCCAACACACCTAATACACTTGTCAGATGTATAGGTGCACTAGTTCGGCGAAGAGATAGTAAAATGCAAGTGATATAGATGAATATGAGTGGTAATAACGGCGCCAGAAAATAGCTTGCTGGCGTGCAGTTGACGTGGGAGTTAGAAATCTTTGTGGTATAGATGGTGGTAATATTGCAGGAAGTAAAGATGTAGTAGAACAGTAAATAAATGGTGTTTGCAGTATTTGGAAACAAGGCCTAGGGATCATACTTTCACTAGTGGACACTCTCAACATTGCAATCATAAAGGAATATAAATATAAGCACTTCACTATGCTATTCTGAACTACTCTCTGGCGGGATAACGAACACTAATTCACCGTGTAGGGCTGCAAAAGCAAACCTTAAAGATGTATTCCCAATTACTAATAAACACCCCACGCTATCACTATGAGCATTCATAGGAGGTACTAACACACCACAATTTCATAGAGACATCCAACTCAAATCATAACTCAGTGAATAAGTATTCTGTGAAATATAGCCTAAGAGACCCACACGGTGCACACACTGTCACCTTTACACACGTGGGACAAGGATTCTCCGGAGATCACATAAGTAAAACCCACTTGAATAGCATAATGACATCTAGATTACAAAGCTCATCATATGGATCTCAATCGTGCTAGGCAAATCATAAGATCATTGTATTGAAGTACATGGGAGAGAGAGATGAACCACATAGCTACCGGTACAGCCCTTAGCCTCGATGGAGAACTACTCCCTCCTCATCATAGGAGACAGCAGCGTCGATGAAGATGGCGGTGGTGTCGATGGAGATGCCTTCTGGGGGCACTTCCCCGTCTCGGCGGCGTGCCGGAACAGAGACTTCTGTCCCCCGAATCTTGGCTTCGCGATGGCGGCGGCTGCGTAACTTTTCTTGTCCCGTGGCTTATTCCTTTAGGGTTTTCGCGACGGAGTCCTTAAGTAGGCGGAAGGGCAGCCTCGAAGGGGCCCTGGTGGGGCCACTGTGGCACCCCCGGGATCAGGGTTAGACAAATACCAGATCTTTGTCTGACATAAGCCTAACCTAGAGCTCGAGAGACTACAGTGAGAGAATCGGTAACACAACAGTGACTCTACGACTCAAAAAGGTAATACAAGCTCATAACTGAGCGAAGAACCAAAGTATTACAAGCAGAGGTCACTGACCTGACATTACATCAATCAACGGAAGCGAAGTTATGCTATTAGACATAGCAAGATAGCAAAAGGCCTAAGAGGCCAGGAGCATAACGGCGACGTCCCAGCCCATAGATTCCAGGCTGCCACCTGGGAACCCCAAGCTACTCGTCGATGTCGACTAGAAACCACCATCTGTTGGAGCGACTTAAATGCAGAAACAAAAGCATGCAAAGCTGAGTACAGGGACTCAGCAAGACTTAGTACAACCTTTTAGCAAAGCGGGTATGCAGGCTTTCTGGTAGATCTTCTTTTGCGTAAAGCCAGTTTTCCTTTGTAAGATAAGAGAAAAGAGAACCTCGACTACTCAGAACCTTTGAAAGGGGATAAGAGAGCGATATCTCTAGCTCTATTGATCATCATGTTGTATCCACCAATCTTCATCATCTCGAACCACTATCCTCGGATCACCCCCTCAACACCCGGAGAAGGTATCCGTAAACACACATTGTTTGCCAAGTTTTACGATCAGGTTAAAATTGTCTATGATCACAGAATCCATTCCCAAGTCGTCCGTAACCGTGGACACGGCTTTTCGAAAAGATTTAACCCTGCACGGGTGCACAACTTTACCCACACGCGCCAACCGACTCTTAGTGCCAACGTTTGAGCTCTCTTCCTTGGAAAGCCGGCAGAGGGTGGTTGACCACGACCTTTACCTTGCTGTCGCCGAGACCATGAGTCGCGCGCTAAGGATTGTTCCGCCGTAACGGGTCAAGTCCCGAAGTCGGTCCTTAACGATGTGAGGCGAGGTGGGTTTCACCAGGGACTCTAACCCAAGCCACCTCGGCCACGCTTACCTACCTGTATGCCATGCACCTTTTCACAAACGTTTTCATGCATATGTCCAAATAACGCGCAAACTATGTGACTCATGGAATCTACTAGGCAAGTTAGTGAGTCGAGAGAGTACCATAATAGGGCCTCGCGTGGTTGTACGCTCAGTCTTGGTTCAAGAGGCGAGAACTCGGTTCCTAGGGTCGGCAGAAACGAAACAACCCACCACATCTCAATGTGGCCTCTCGTCTGAGCCTTTAATCATGTTTATCATCATCTCTATACTTACCACGTCAACCTGTCATGCTAGATTCATTTCATTGTATGGCTCCAGTCCGAAGACCGGAGTTGCAGCGTAACAAACTAAGCATGGCTAAGCATAAAGATATAAAGGCTCTAGCGAAGCACACATGCCAAACCTAGTTATGCTAGGAGCAGTGGATCAGGGTATTTGAGGCTACAAGGATGGAACATGCAATAGATAGGGTAACTCTACCTATCGGTAAAAGACAGTTGAATCATATGCAATATGTAGGAACTAGAGTAAAAGCATTTCAAAATCATATATGAACCAGGCTAGGGCTTGCCTTTGTCCCTGACAAACCAATGTGGATCTTCGATGCATGCTTGACTTGTCGTCGGTGGACAATTATTGACCTTCGGTGTTGTCGATCTTCATCGTCTCGGACTCGTGCTATATCGATCGCGAAGAAGCAAATACTGGAAAGGGTAAAACAACAATCAACACATGGCATCGATGCAATGCGCATACAAGGATGATGATATGTCATATTAATGGAATTGAATAGACCCTAGGTGCATCGTCAGGTTAAAGGGGTTCCGGCATCGGACCCCGACCTATGAGAGGTGTTTCTAGGGTTCCACTACTTATGCAATTTTAATTGTTGCAATGATGTATGAATTACTCCTAAACTTGTAGAGAATGTTTTTCTGAACATTTTGATATATTATACATCTTTTTCTGAATTAATATGAATTAGTTATGAAATAAACAAAATTTAACTATTTTCTGAAATTTCTGGAAAATAATAAAAGTATGACAAGTTGGACCCACTGTCAGCATTTTAATATTTTAGAAATGATTAAAATCCTGACAGGCAGACCCCACCTGTCATATAATTAAATAAAACAGAAAATGAAATTACAGAAAAAGAAAAGGCCGGCTGACGTCATAATGACGCTCAAGACGTCAGCTGGCCAGGGCCGGCCCGGGCGGGCACGGCCTGGGCGATGCAGGGCGTCAGGGGCCGCGCGGAGGGGCGCGTTCGACGCGCAGCGTCCCTGGGAACCAGAAGAGGGCGGCGCCGCCCTCCAATGGTCGCCGGAGGAGCAGCTCCGACGAGCTCGCGCGGAGGCCGGGGCAGGCGCACGTGGCCGTGAGCGCTACGGCGAGAAATCGGCGAGGGAGGGGCACCATGGCGCTCAAAATCTCACCGCGAGCACGGGAGGCTGGACGGGGTCGCCGGAGATGGCCTGAATCGCCGACGAACGGCGGCGATCGGCGGCACGTGGCTCCGGCCGATTCGGCCGGTAGGGAGCTCTCGGCGGGCGTGGCTTGGTGGAGGAGGTAGACGGCGCCGAGGCGGAGCTATTGGCGGTGGTGGCTTGGCGCGGGGAGGCGCCAAACGGCGGCGAGCGGCGGAGGCCGGCGCTAGGGTTTCGGGTCCGCGCGCACAGAAAGAGAGAGGAGAGAGCGCCGGGGGTGGGGAGAGGATGAGGATGAGAGGAGAGAGGGCGAGGGGGGCCTCCGGACGTCTCCTCGTCCGTGGGCGGCGACAAGCAGGAGGTGGCCGTGGCGAGCTCACAGAGCTGCCACGCACCTGCTCGAGGTAGAAGACAAAGGGGGATTTTGTGAAAACCCCCCCAGGGTTTGAGGATTTTTCTGGAAAATAAAAACAGGGCAGGATTTGGGGATATTTGGGGCATTTTGACCCAAATTTCAAGGGAGTTTTTGCACAAAATTTTGTTAGAGCAAAATACAACATTTACAACTTTGTTTCAAACCATTTTGGTGCAAAAATTTCACAAATCAAATGCAGATGCATGCATGCTTATGAACAACTTAGCAACATTATTGGATTAACAAACATGGGATGTTACAACTCTACCCCCCTTACAAGAATCTCGTCCCCGAGATTCCTAAGGTAGGAAAAGAGAAGGTAGCAAGGACTACGATGGTCTTCAACGAGCTTGTCGATACCACGATGGTATTCTTTGTTGAAGAAGTTGATCCACAACACCATGAATGAATTTGATCCACTACACCCTGAATGAAGCGCTTCATTTTCTTCCCTTGAGGTTGTTGCTCAACTGCACCTAAAGGAAATAGGGAATAACTCTGGAATGATGGATCTTCACAAGATCGAGTATCTCATGGTTAACTCATGGGAGGAGTGTTGAAAAACAACTTTTGAGATAACAAACATGTAACACGTCAAGGTAACGGAGGAGACAAAAGAAGTTTCAAATTTTGGTAGGCAATTGCTCCACGCTTGACAAGATTACGAAGGGACAAGGTAGCGAGAAGTTAAACTGCCTTTGATACCATGACGAGGCACTCTTAGAGGGTGACTCGTAGAAGTACAAGTGGTTACCCAACGAGAGAAACTTTGGATTTCAAAATCATAGTCACTTTTCTGGCAAGGGTACATGAAATGATTGTTGTCTACTCAAAAGGCTATGGCCTAGATGACTGACGAATTCACACAACGTGTGAATTGATTAGAATTTCAGGTAATGACCAACGGAAAGGGAAGGGTACTGGCTAGAGAAGTGCCAAGGATCAGCGGTGAGTGAAATTTCTCCGAACGAAGTTGTTGTCACCGGAGAATGATTTCGAGGGATTGACCGAGAGACACTTAGCAACACTGCTTATGATGTTCTCCTTGATGTTCTAGACACCAATATTAGGCTATTGACTAGCCTTCAATAGGTCATCAAGCGGAGGTCAAGACTTCAGGATTTGAAAAGCATCATAAGGGCAACTCCTAGAATAAGTCATACAAGATCCTTATGGAGAATGGTTATTCTTGATGATTCAAGAGATTATGGCATTAGGCCTTCCGACTAATTGTGTTAACCACGACATCAATCTTGTCGGAGTTACAAAGAGACCTATCCCAAAAATCCTTGAGAAACACCAACCATCATTGCCGCTTGAGATTCAGCTTAGGTTAGGTGTAAAGATACTTTCGGACTCAGAATGTTTGAATGTAAGATTTGCAACAGTTACCCCCAAGGTAAAGTTGCTAGATTCTCAAGACATGGACCACAATGTCAAGATCCAAAGGATTGAGCTAGATTGCGTAATACATGTGGTTGCGATTGTGAAAGACAATTGCGTGCACATGAACTTGCAATGTAACACAAGTGAGTCCATGTGGGGACATCAAAGAAGATTTTGAAGTTCTTAAGCTTCTTCTATTTCTTGATCAAACCAGTCAATGGCTTAGGGTGCATAGAGGAACATTTCAAGGAATGGAGGTAACAACCTTCCATCTCTAGAATACCTCACACATCATGACCGACTTGCAATGATTCCCGAGGAAAACAAAGGGACTCAACTCAGATCCACGGCGACATCTTTCAGCAAATGCACGTGAACCAGAGAAGGTCACTTCCAACATCCAGAACACATACTTCATGATAACACAAAGATGGTTCTCAAAACTTTCCAACATTACTGCCACTTGTCCATTATGAATCTTTTAAACTTGGAGGAAATAAGAATGTCATTGATGGGCTCAATAACAAACTTATCAAGATACTCCAATGACGGACTCATATTCTATATAGACTCGTGAGAAATATTGATCAGACCAAAGGATATGAAGGTATACTCAGACGAGCCACCATGAGTATAAACATCATCAAGATAGTCCTTGGAACTAAGTTTGATTTGACGATAGCCCAAACTCAAATCATAGGTTAAGGAAGACAGCAAATCCATGGGGAGGATACTATCGTACTTCAAAGACGAACAAAACTAGATATCCCTTTAAGAAGGAACAAAGTCGGATAGAGCTTTTGTCTTTCAACTCTCCAAGTTGTTGTTTAAGCTCAACCAGCTAGTTCAGGGTTATCCATCATCGTCACTTGGAGAATGACCAGTTCAAAGAACCAGCATACTCATGAACTCGACAACACGGTCATGTGACAACATGGTAATACTTCTAGAAAGACAACTAGAATATCACGAACCACCGGTATATCACTGAGTTCGAGAGGGGTGCTTTACAAAGCAAACGATATGGTCTTGAGGGCTTCGGCACGAACCTAACTCTTTGACCAGAGAAGGTGTGCATGAACAATGGACTTGGCAACACAATCAAACTTCGCTTTAATTGGCGAACCAATCATGCTAAGAATGACGCAACCGTCCTTGGATTTCAAAGCAATAAGAATTGCTAAGAATCTTAGATAGCCACATCAATAGGTACACCCCAACGTTCCCAAGCACGGACAGCTCAGAGGAAGGGTAAGTAAAGATATGTAAGAGCATCACTTCATCAATAAGGCCATGATACAACACGATCTCTTGATATAAAAGAGGGTGATACTCCAAGGTAGAATAGAACAGAAGCTAACGAGACTTCTTAATCTGCGGATTACAAAACTTTGACCAAGTCTTAGAAATAGACGAGGTACTGGAGTTTGTTTCTCCTGACATACTGAAGTGGAATGTCTTGACGAACCACAAGAGTAATATACACTGGAGAACACCAATGCACATTTACAACTTGGCTGATAGCTAGTAGACAAAGGTCGAAAAGCAACTAAAGAGAAAGAACACTATCAGGATCAGAATTCCTGAGATGTAGATGCACAAGATAACACTTTAGGGAAACTCATGCTAAAAAGGGAGGTGTGGTGGAGTCACCGACATAGATATGAGACTCTTAGAGAGCACTCTTGTCGTGATCCCTTTGGTTTGATGAAAGAACCTCTGTGATAGCTAGTTGAAGGGAAAGATCTTTATTGCCGCAGTTCAACACGACAATAACCACAAGCTTGAAGGCTAGATAGATTTAAATTTAGCCATCCCGGTGTAATGTATGAACATTAACACTAGTGTGCAATGGCATGGATCTTGGGTTAAAGGCCAGCTTCATGTTCGAAGATTCATGTAGAATCCAGCACAATCGGGGACCTTCGGTTCAAGTCCAAGGGTTAAAAACCGAGAAAGGAGTAACTACTAAATGAGTGACCCAGAGGACACTACGATGTAGTAATCCCAGTGTAGCTTTTAGAGGCGACGCATAGCTTCCAAACTACCCAAGCAAGTAAAGAGGAGGCATTCGAGACGAAAGGGAACCTCGAAGCCTAGAACAGAATGATGTGGAACCCACAAAATAGAAAGACCATGATGGAAGGAGATCTTTCTATCAAAACAAACAAAACCAAGAGGAAGCAAAGAACACACACGACTCTACAGAACTCTGCACTAGGTCAACTGGTTTAGAAACGACATGCCCTTGAGGCACCTAAGTTTGAAAGACTAGAAGAGATAGAAAAACTTTCAAATCAACACGAGGTAAAACACCTTAGAATTAGAGCGATACCAGATAAGGAGTAAAAAGAAGCCTAATCAGATTTTCACAAATACTTTTAGCTTTCAAATAGTTTTCACAAACACTAGACTCAACATCGACCAGTAGAAAGGGTTTCCTACAGGCAGTCCTGCTCTGATACCAAAACCTGTGGCACCCCCGGGATCAGGGTTAGACAAATACCAGATCTTTGTCTGACATAAGCCTAACCTAGAGCTCGAGAGACTACAGTGAGAGAATCGGTAACAGAACAGTGACTCTACGACTCAAAAAGGTAATACAAGCTCATAACTGAGCGAAGAACCAAAGTATTACAAGCAGAGGTCACTGACCTGACATTACATCAATCAACGGAAGCGAAGTTATGCTATTAGACATAGCAAGATAGCAAAAGGCCTAAGAGGCCAGGAGCATAACGGCGACGTCCCAGCCCATAGATTCCAGGCTGCCACCTGGGAACCCCAAGCTACTCGTCGATGTCGACTAGAAACCACCATCTGTTGGAGCGACTTCGTCTGAAACAAAAGCATGCAAAGCTGAGTACAGGGACTCAGCAAGACTTAGTACAACCTTTTAGCAAAGCGGGTATGCAGGCTTTCTGGTAGATCTTCTTTTGCGTAAAGCCAGTTTTCCTTTGTAAGATAAGAGAGAAGAGAACCTCGACTACTCAGAACCTTTGAAAGGGGATAAGAGAGCGATATCTCTAGCTCTATTGATCATCATGTTGTATCCACCAATCTTCATCATCTCGAACCACTATCCTCGGATCACCCCCTCAACACCCGGAGAAGGTATCCGTAAACACACATTGTTTGCCAAGTTTTACGATCAGGTTAAAGTTGTCTATGATCACAGAATCCATTCCCAAGTCGTCCGTAACCGTGGACACGGCTTTTCAAAAAGATTTAACCCTGCAGGGGTGCTCAACTTTACCCACACGCGCCAACCGACTCTTAGTGCCAACTTTTGAGCTCTCTTCCTTGGAAAGCCGGCAGAGGGTGGTTGACCACGACCTTTACCTTGCTGTCGTCGAGACCATGAGTCACGCGCTAAGGATTGTTCCGCCGTAACGGGTCAAGTCCCGAAGTCGGTCCTTAACGATGTGAGGCGAGGTGGGTTTCACCAGGGACTCTAACCCAAGCCACCTCGGCCACGCTTACCTACCTGTATGCCATGCACCTTTTCACAAACGTTTTCATGCATATGTCCAAATAACGCGCAAACTATGTGACTCATGGAATCTACTAGGCAAGTTAGTGAGTCGAGAGGGTACCATAATAGGGCCTCGCGTGGTTGTACGCTCAGTCTTGGTTCAAGAGGCGAGAACTCGGTTCCTAGGGTCGGCAGAAACGAAACAACCCACCACATCTCAATGTGGCCTCTCGTCTGAGCCTTTAATCATGTTTATCATCATCTCTATACTTACCACGTCAACCTGTCATGCTAGATTCATTTCATTGTATGGCTCCAGTCCGAAGATCGGAGTTGCAGCGTAACAAACTAAGCATGGCTAAGCATAAAGATATAAAGGCTCTAGCGAAGCATACATGCCAAACCTAGTTATGCTAGGAGCAGTGGATCAGGGTATTTGAGGCTACAAGGATGGAACATGCAATAGATAGGGTAACTCTACCTATCGGTAAAAGACAGTTGAATCGTATGCAATATGTAGGAACTAGAGTAAAAGCATTTCAAAATCATATATGAACGAGGCTAGGACTTGCCTTTGTCCCTGACAAACCAATGTGGATCTTCGATGCATGCTTGACTTGTCGTCGGTGGACAATTATTGACCTTCGGTGTTGTTGATCTTCATCATCTCGGACTCGTGCTATATCGATCGCGAAGAAGCAAATACCGGAAAGGGTAAAACAACAATCAACACATGGCATCGATGCAATGCGCATACAAAGATGATGATATGTCATATTAATGGAATTGAATAGACCCTAGGTGCATCATCAGGTTAAAGGGGTTCCGGCATCGGACCCCGACCTATGAGAGGTGTTTCTAGGGTTCCACTACTTATGCAATTTTAATTGTTGCAATGATGTATGAATTACTCCTAAACTTGTAGAGAATGTTTTTCTGAACATTTTGATATATTATACATCTTTTTCTGAATTAATATGAATTAGTTATGAAATAAACAAGATTTAACTATTTTCTGAAATTTCTGGAAAATAATAAAAGTATGACAAGTTGGACCCACTGTCAGCATTTTAATATTTTAGAAATGATTAAAATCCTGACAGGCAGACCCCACCTGTCATATAATTAAATAAAACAGAAAATGAAATTACAGAAAAAGAAAAGGCCGGCTGACGTCATAATGACGTCAGCACGACGTCAGCCTGGCCATGGCCGGCCAGGTCGGGCACGGCCTGGGCGATGCAGGGCGTCAGGGGCCGCGCGGAGGGGCGCGTTCGACGCGCAGCGTCCCCGGGAACCAGAAGAGGGCGGCGCCGCCCTCCAATGGTCGCCGGAGGAGCAGCTCCGACGAGCTCGCGCGGAGGCCGGGGCAGGCGCACGTGGCCGGAGCGCTACAGCGAGAAATCGGCGAGGGGAGGGGCACCATGGCGCTCAGAATCTCACCGCGAGCACGGGAGGCTGGACGGGGTCGCCGGAGATGGCCTGAATCGCTGACGAACGGAGGCGACTGGCGGCACGGGCTCCGTCCGATTCGGCCGGTAGGGAGCTCCTCGGCGGGCGTGGCTTGGTGGAGGAGGTAGACGGCGCCGAGGCGGAGCTATTGGCGGTGGTGGCTTGGCGCGGGGAGGCGCCAAACGGCGGCAAGCGGCGGAGGCCGGCGCTAGGGTTTCGGGTCCGGCGCGCACAGAAAGAGAGAGGAGAGAGCGCCGGGGGTGGGGAGAGGATGAGGATGAGAGGAGAGAGGGCGAGGGGGGCCTCCAGGACGTCTCCTCGTCCAGGGGCGGCGACAAGCAGGAGGTGGCCGTGGCGAGCTCACAGGAGCTGCCACGCACCTGCTCGAGGTAGAAGACAAAGGGGGATTTTGTGAAAACCCCCCCAGGGTTTGAGGATTTTTCTGGAAAATAAAAACAGGGCAGGATTTGGGGATATTTGGGGCATTTTGACCCAAATTTCAAGGGAGTTTTTGCACAAAATTTTGTTAGAGCAAAATACAACATTTACAACTTTGTTTCAAACCATTTTGGTGCAAAAATTTCACAAATCAAATGCAGATGCATGCATGCTTATGAACAACTTAGCAACATTATTGGATTAACAAACATGGGATGTTACAGCCACACCATAGGGGGGCATGCCCCACCCCTTGGCCGCGCCGCCCTGGAGTGTGGGGCCCCCCTGGCTCCTCTCTGGCCCTTCTTCGGTGCTCTGGAACCTTCCAGGAAAAATAAGATGCTGGGCGTTGATTTCGTCCAATTCCGAGAATATTTCCTTTCTAGGATTTCTGAAACCAAAAACAGCAGAAAACAGCAACTGGCTCTTCGGCATCTTGTCAATAGGTTAGTGCCGGAAAATGCATAATAATGACATAAAGTGTGTATAAAAAATGTGAGTATCATCATAAAAGTAGCATGGAACATAAGAAATTATAGATACGTTGGAGACGTATCAATCGCTCTCCCCGCTTGTCTGTTAACCGATGTCTCGTGTCAGCCTACAGGATTCTATCAACCCTAAGCCCCAATCGGAGGGCATTGCCGAGGAGTACCCTCGACATAGCTCCTGGAGACTCTGCCTCTCAAATGCTTCGATGGTAGCCGCTAGCGCTGCCTCCTCCCACTCCTCTATCTCCGTGAGTTGCGGGTCCACCTCATCCGCTGCTGCCCTCCTGGCTGCCGCCTCCTGCAGCAGCTGCTGCTGAAGCTCCTCCCACTCTTCTATCTCCGCGAGCTGCGGGTCCACCTCCACCGGCGGCGGGTGCGGCTTTGGGGGCATTGTGAAATTGGCTAGGGTTCGGTGAGTGAAGTGGGAGACGGGGACGTAGGAGCTATTTATAGAGGCCTGTAGGCGGGAAACTTTCCCGCGCGGCGTCTTGGTGGGAAACATGCGTCCTTATCCCGGTTGCACCCACCTGCCGGGACTAAAGGACACATACATCCTTATCCCACCGATAGCTTTAGTCCCGGTTACACATGCATCCTTATCCCACCGACAGAAAATGAAAACGCACGCCGCCGGGACGGGGAAGTGCCCCCGGAAGGCATCTCCATCGACACCACCGCCATCTTCATCGACGCTGCTGTCTCCTATGATGAGGAGGGAGTGGTTCTCCATCGAGGCTAAGGGCTGTACCGGTAGCTATGTGGTTCATCTCTCTCTCCCATGTATTTCAATACAATGATCTTATGATTTGCCTAGCATGATCGAGATCCATATGATGAGCTTTGTAATCTAGATGTCGTTATGCTATTCAAGTGGGTTTTACTTATGTGATCTCCGGAGACTCCTTGTCCCACGTGTGTAAAGGTGACAGTGTGTGCACCGTGTGGGTCTCTTAGGCTATATTTCACAGAATACTTATTCACTGAGTTATGATTTGAGTTGGATGTCTCTATGAGATTGTGGTGTGTTAGTACCTCCTATGAATGCTCACAGTGACAGCGTGGGGTGTTTATTAGTACTTGGGAATACATCTTTAAGGTTTGCTTTTGCAGCCCTACACGGTGAATTAGTGTTCGTTATCCCGCCAGAGAGTAGTTCAGAATAGCATAGTGAAGTGCTTATTTATATTCAATTATGATTGCAATGTTGAGAGTGTCCACTAGTGAAAGTATGATCCCTAGGCCTTGTTTCCAAATACTGCAAACACCGTTTATTTACTGTTCTACTGCATCTTTACTTCCTGCAATATTACCACCATCTATACCACAAAGATTTCTAACTCCCACGTCAACTGCACGCCAGCAAGCTATTTTCTGGCTCCGTTATTACCACTCATATTCATCCATATCACTTGCATTTTACTATCTCTTCGCCAAACTAGTGCACCTATACATCTGACAAGTGTATTAGGTGTGTTGGGGACACAAGAGACTTCTTGTATCGTAATTGCAGGGTTGCTTGAGAGGGATATCTTTGACCTCTACCTCCCTGAGTTCGATAAACCTTGGGTGATTCACTTAAGGGAAACTTGCTGCTGTTCTACAAACCTCTGCTCTTGGAGGCCCAACACTGTCTACAGGAATAGAAGTGTGCGTAGACATCAAGCTATTTTCTGGCGCCGTTGCCGGGGAGGTAAGGTAAAAGGTATTCACATCCTCCGACTACTAAGCTATTTCCTAGCACTGTTGCCGGTGTGTGAGTGCTCGAAGCTATTTTCTTTAGATCCTGCAATTATATCTTTTTGTTTCTTGTTTTTATTTCACTAGTTAGGCTTAATGGAAAACAACAAAAAAATTAGAGATCTTTATGAACTTTATATTGAATTAGGACATGATGTGTTTGAAGAGAGAATTAAAAAACCCATGGAAATTTGTTTGCAAAATAGTTGTAGCAATGTCATTAGCATGAACTCTTTGAACACTATTATTGCTAATGCTATGGAAGAATTTAAGCTTGGGGAAGCTGGTTGTGATATTTTTAGTCCCCCAAGTTTTGAGGAGAAAATTTTCTTTGATGATACTTTGCCTCCCATTTATGATGATTATAATGATAGTGGCATTTTGGTGCCACCTACTATGGAGGATAAAGTTTATTATGATTATACCATGCCTGCAATTTATGATTATTACAATGATGGTTGTGATAGTTTTACTCCCACTATTACTAATAAAATTGATTATGCTTATGTGGAGAGTAATGATACTTTTATGCATGTGAATAAGAATGTTTCATGTGATAGTTATATTGTTGAGTTTGTTCATGATGCTACTGAAAATCTTTATGAGAGAGGACAATATGGTTGTAGGGATTTTCATGTTACTAAAACACCTCTCTTTTTGCTGAAAATCTTGAAGTTGCGCTTGTCTTGTTTTCCTATGCTTATTGCATTATGCTTACATGACTTGTTTATTTACAAGATTCCTTTTCATAGGAAGTGCGTTAGGCTTAAATTTGTTTTGAATTTGCTTTTTGATGCTCTCTTTTGCTTCAACTCTTATTTCTTGCGAGTGCATCATTAAAATTGCTGAGCCCATCTTAATGGCTATAAAGAAAGCACTTCTTGGGAGATAACCCATGTTTTTATTTTTGCTACTGTTTTGTTGTGTCTTGGAAGTTGTTACTACTGTAGCAACCTCTCCTTATCTTTATTTTATTGCATTGTTGTGCCAAGTAAAGTCTTTGATAGTAAGGTTGATACTAGATTTGGATTACTGCGCAGAAACAGATTTCTTGCTGTCACGAATTTGAGTAGCCGCTTCTGTAGGTAACTCATAAATATCTGCCAATTTACGTGAATGATCCTCAGATATGTACGCAACTTTCATTCAATTTGAGCGTTTTCATCTGAGCAAGTTAACTGCCGCTAAAAAATTCGTCTTTACGTACTGTTCTGTTTTGACAGATTCTGCCTTTTTTATTTCACATTGCCTGTTTTGCTATGTTGGATGGATTTCTTTGTTCCATTAACTTTCAGTAGCTTTGTGAAATGTCCAGAAGTGTTAAGAATGATTATGTCACCTCTGAACATGTGAATTTTTGATTATGCACTAACCCTCTAATGAGTTTGTTTTGAGTTTGGTGTGGAGGAAGTTTTCAAGGGTCAAGAGAGGAGGATGATACATTATGATCAAGGAGAGTGAAAACTCTAAGCTTGGGGATGCCCCCGTGGTTCATCCCTGCATATTTCAAGAAGACTCAAGCATCTAAGCTTGGGGATGCCCAAGGCATCCCCTTCTTCATCGACAACTTATCAGGTCACCTCTAGTGAAACTATATTTTTATTCTGTCACATCTTATGTGCTTTACTTGGAGCGTCTATATGTGCTTTTATTTTCGTTTTGTTATTTTCATTCTCTGAATAAATTCATGCTTGTGTGGGAGAGAGACACGCTCCGCTTGTTCATATGAACACTGGTGTTCTTAGCTTTACTTTTAATGTTCATGGCGAAGGTTGAAACTGCTTCGTTCATTGTTATATGATTGGAAACAGAAAATGCTTCATGTGGTAATTGGTATATTGTCTTGAATAATTTGATACTTGGCAATTGTTGTGCTCAAATAGATCATGTTTAAGCTCTTGCATCATGTAGTTTGCACCCATTAATGGAGAATTACTGTAGAGCTTGTTGAAATTTGGTTTGCATGATTGGTCTCTCTAAAAGTCTAGATATTTTCTGGTAAAGGTGTTTGAACAACAAGGAAGACAGTGTAGAGTCTTATAATGCTTGCAATATGTTCTTATGTAAGTTTTGCTGTACCGGTTCATACTTGTGTTTGTTTCAAACAACCTTGCTAGCCAAAGCCTTGTACTGAGAGGGAATGCTTCTCGTGCATCCAAAACCTTGAGCCAAAACCTATGCCATTTGTGTCCACCATACCTACCTACTACATGGTATTTCTCTGCCATTCCAAAGTAAATTGCTTGAGTGCTACCTTTAAAACTTCATTCCTTGTCTTTGCAATATATAGCTCATTGGAAAGTAGCCTAAAAACTATTGTGGTATTGAATATGTACTTATGTATCTTATTTCTTATAAGTTGCTTGTTGAGGGGTAACCATGTTTCTGGGGACGCCATCAACTATTACACCTTTGTTGAATATCATGTGAGTTGCTATGCATGTTCGTCTTGTCTGAAGTAAGGGTGATTTATCATGAGTTGTATGGTTTGAGTATGCATATTGTTAGAGAAGAACATTGGGCCGCTAACCAAAGCCATGAATCATGGTGGAAGTTTCAGTTTGGACATTAATCCTCAATCTCTTATGAGAATATTATCTGTTGTTGAATGCTTATGCATTAAAGAGGAGTCCATTATCTGTTGTCTATGTTGTCCCGGTATGGATGTCTAAGTTGAGAATAATCAAAAGTGAGAAATCAAATGCGAACTTTCTCCTTAGACCATTGTACATGCGGCATAGAGGTACCCCTTTGTGACACTTGGTTGAAACATATGTTATGCAATGATAATCCATGTAAATCCAAGCTAATTAGGACAAGGTGCGGGCACTATTGGTGTACTATGCATGAGGCTTGCAACTTATAAGATGTCTTATGCATAACACATATGAATTATTACTACCGTTGACAAAATTGTTTCTATGTTTTCAAAAGAAAAGCTCTAGCACAAAAATAGTAATCCATGCTTCCCTCTGCGAAGGGCCATTCTTTTACTTTATGTTGAGTCAGTTTACCTACTTCTTTCTATCTTAGAAGCAAACACTTGTGTCAACAGTGTGCATTGATTCTTACATGTTTACCTATTGCACTTGTTATACTGCTTTATGATGACAACTATCCATGAGATATACATGTTACAAGTTGAAAGCAATTGCTGAAACTTAATCATCCTTTGTGTTGCTTCAAAACTTTCTACTAAGAATTTATTGCTTTATGAGTTAACTCTTATGCAAGACTTATTGATGCTTGTCTTGAAAGTACTATTCATGAAAAGTCTTTGCTATATGATTCAGTTGTTTATTCATTGTCTTTACCATTACTTCGAATCACTTCATTCATCCCATATGCTTTACAATAGTATGATCAAGATTATGTAAGTAGCATGTCACTTCAGAAATTATTGTTGTTATCGTTTACCTACTCGAGGGCGAGTAGGAACTAAGCTTGGGGATGCTTGATACGTCTCCAACGTATCTATAATTTCTTATGTTCCATGCTTGTTTTATGACAATACCTACATGTTTTGTTCACACTTTATATCGTTTTGATGCGTTTTCCGGAACTAACCTATTGACAAGATGCCAAAGTGCCAGTTGCTGTTTTCTGCTGTTTTTGGTTTCAGAAATCCTAGAAAGGAAATATTCTCGGAATTGGATGAAATCAACGCCCATCATCTTATTTTTCCCGGAAGGTTCCAGAGCACCGAAGAAGGGCCAGAGAGGAGCCAGGGGGGCCCCACACACCAGGGCGGCGCGGCCAAGGGGTGGGGCGCGCCCCCTATGGTGTGGCCCCACCAGGGCCCCTCCGAGGCTGCCCTTCCGCCTACTTAAGGACTCCGTCACGAAAACCCTAAACCAATAAGCCACGGGACGAGAAAAGTTACGCAGCCGCCGCCATCGCGAAGCCAAGATTCGGGGGACAGAAGTCTCTGTTCCGGCACGCCGCCGGGACGGGGAAGTGCCCCCGGAAGGCATCTCCATTGACACCACCGCCATCTTCATCGACGCTGCTGTCTCCTATGATGAGGAGGGAGTAGTTCTCCATCGAGGCTAAGGGCTGTACCGGTAGCTATGTGGTTCATCTCTCTCTCCCATGTACTTCAATACAATGATCTTATGATTTGCCTAGCATGATCGAGATCCATATGATGAGCTTTGTAATCTAGATGTCGTTATGCTATTCAAGTGGGTTTTACTTATGTGATCTCCGGAGACTCCTTGTCCCACGTGTGTAAAGGTGACAGTGTGTGCACCGTGTGGGTCTCTTAGGCTATATTTCACAGAATACTTATTCACTGAGTTATGATTTGAGTTGGATGTCTCTATGAAATTGTGGTGTGTTAGTACCTCCTATGAATGCTCACAGTGACAGCGTGGGGTGTTTATTAGTACTTGGGAATACATCTTTAAGGTTTGCTTTTGCAGCCCTACACGGTGAATTAGTGTTCGTTATCCCGCCAGAGAGTAGTTCAGAATAGCATAGTGAAGTGCTTATTTATATTCAATTATGATTGCAATGTTGAGAGTGTCCACTAGTGAAAGTATGATCCCTAGGCCTTGTTTCCAAATACTGCAAACACCGTTTATTTACTGTTCTACTGCATCTTTACTTCCTGCAATATTACCACCATCTATACCACAAAGATTTCTAACTCCCACGTCAACTGCACGCCAGCAAGCTATTTTCTAGCACCGTTATTACCACTCATATTCATCCATATCACTTGCATTTTACTATCTCTTCGCCGAACTAGTGCACCTATACATCTGACAAGTGTATTAGGTGTGTTGGGGACACAAGAGACTTCTTGTATCGTAATTGCAGGGTTGCTTGAGAGGGATATCTTTGACCTCTACCTCCCTGAGTTCGATAAACCTTGGGTGATTCACTTAAGGGAAACTTGCTGCTGTTCTACAAACCTCTGCTCTTGGAGGCCCAACACTGTCTACAGGAATAGAAGTGTGCGTAGACATCAGCAGCATCCTGCGCGCGCCACGTAGAGGGCCTTTTGTCTCGGGCTGTGTTACAACCCGCGACAAAAGGGGGTGTCCTCTGCGCGCCCCGCGGCTGCCACGTGGTGGACCTTATGTCCCGGCTGGGAAGCGGGCCGGGACAAAAGGTTGGGCCTTTTGTCGCGCCCCCGTTGTCCCGGCTGGCCGGCCGGGACAAAAGGCTCTTACGGCCCACGACATTAGGCCTGTTTTCTACTAGTGATAGCTAGCATAGAGTTCTCTCAAACATAGCATGGAGTTCTTACAAATAACCTAGCTCGAGAATCACTATTACACAGAGTTATTACAAATAGGCTAGCCTCACAATTACTACTACATAGATCAGTAGCCTGTGTCGCCATCCGTAATTGGACCGCATGTTTCGTCATCGCCATCAGGCTCGGCGAACCAATAATCATCAAAGAAACCTGGAGGTGGTCCATCTGCATCGAGGTCCATCCCTGCTTTGAACGCCTCGAGCAAACTCAGGTCTTCAGGGGCACAAACATCCTCAGCTTCATCTTCTGTATTGTCTTCATCCATGCCCGCATCTTCTTGTTCATCGTCTATGACCATGTCATCGACGGCCGGCAAGCCGATAGTGAAATGGCCGGGGAGCCCTTCTTCCTGATAAAACTCGACATTCTTTGTTGAGGGGTCTATGCGGCGGTAATCGTCCTTTTTTGGCGGGGGCGGCCCATTGCGTGAAGGTACCATCATCACAACATCCCATCCATGTAGACGTTTTGCCGGGTTTTTGCACGCGTACGGGAGATAGAATACTTGAAAGGCCTGGGTAGCTAAAATGTACACATCCTCTCCCTTATAAATAGAGCTTCTTTCAACTTCGACCAACCCAATTTCAGGATCCCGTCTTACCCGACGTGGGTCAAACCAATGACATTTGAAGATGACGGGATTTAGCCCTTTGTCAAACCCGTAATTCAGCTCGTATATACCCTCGACTCTTCCATAGTAATGGAGCCCATCATCACCTTGACATACCACCCCGCTATTTATTGTCTTCGCATTGGGCCGGCTAGTTGTGTATTTATGGGTCTGGAAGCGATACCCGTTCACGTCATAGGAGTTGAACGTGTCGACGGAATGGTTAAAGCCCCTAGCAATTTTTCTTAGCTCTGACTTCATCTCTTTGTCAGTTCTTGCCTACAAGTTTACCACGAGAAGTTTAGAACGAGAAATGACCGATAAATATCGTAAGTGCAAGCAAATTTGGATAGAATAGTACCAAACCACAGAACTAGCTACTGAAACCGAAACCGCCGCCCTTATCGAAAATTTCCTTGGATTCCTCCGGGGTAGGCTCCCTGTGGGTATTCTTTGTAACATCCCAAATTTTCAATAAAGAGACAAAGAGAGAATTTCCCAAATACCAAAATTTAGAACCAACAAAAACTTTTTCTCATCATATAGTGCTATGCATATAGATCACTTGCTTGTTTACTTGAGTGTGCAATTGACCATGTTATGTGCTTATGTGTTTACACTCATACCTAAACCCTAACATTGATCTTGAGATCACCCAAATACAAGAGAAAAGAAATAAGAAAAGAAAAGGTAAAATTCATCTTCACACCCACACATGGCTTATGCCATTTTTGCAAATACTTAACCTAGACCACTTTGGCTTGCACCATTGGTTGTAAATGGTTACTAAACACTTTTAAACACTTTTGGAAGTGGAGAAACTCAAATCAAACCAAAATCAAATTCAAATTGCAAGTTACATGCAATATGGTCACATGTGAAAATTTTAACCTGATGCCTACTTTGAGCCCTGTTATTTCAAGTTTTCTCAACTAAACTTTGCCCAACCTTTGCACCCCATCCAAGACAACATAAAAGTGAACAACTTTTCTCAAGCAACCCTATGCAAACTCCTTCTGGATTCAGAGATAGCATCAAGCAAAGTTGGGACCAGAGATCAAAGTGGAGATCATATGCATTTTGGATTTTTGCATTTCAACTCCATTTTGACCACCATCACCTCCATTCAACTTCTCTGATTATATCTTTACACTCCACCAAAATTCAATTCAAATTTTGAAAATAAAGTTCTTGCGGGCATTTCGTCGAGCACTTGGTGAGCAGCACCCTGCCAACTCCATACATCAAACAAACCAGTGGGTTTTAGCCTCAACCATCCAACCTAGGTCATCCTTGGTACTCCTCTGTACCCCTGGCACCCTGCCAAACGCCATGGACACGGTCTGGAGCCGGCCATCGTCACCATTGACCAAAACATTGCCATGCCGGGGCATGACATGAGCTCACCATGCCCACTTGCTCTCTGGCCATCTCCACCGTGCACCACCTTGCCAACTAGCTTCCCCACACTCCACTGATCGCCTTGGACACGAGCCTCGACAAAATGGTGCACCAGGCGCATCAAAAACGTGACGCCCAGACGCGCCCAGAACGTGCACGCGCACGACAGAGCGTGCACCGACACGCTCCCGAACGCGCCCGGCCACATCGTCGCGCCACTCGCTCTGTTGACCCCAGCCCGTGTACCCTGCTCCACCAGCTCTGCAACGTCACCCTGCGCCGCCCAGACATGGCCATTGGTCCGCGGGAACGCCGTATGCCAAGCCCACGCCGCCGACGTCCGCCACGGTACAGCAGGCCTTCGTCACGCGCTTGTCCTCCTCTCTGCATCTTTTTCAACGCCGTCAAGCCCTGTGTCATCAGCAGTGCGTCGCCAACCCGCGTGCGTCATCGCCAGCCCATCACCACCGCTGTAGCACCGTCGTCGATGGTGAGATCATCCAAGCGCCGCGGCCACCTCGCGCTGCTATAAAAGGGGCGCCCCTCTGCTCAAATTGGACACACCATTCGCTTCTCCACCTCACACCACCCCTCCTCGACCTCTCCATTCACTGGATTAGCCACTCCGCCGCCCCAATCGCTACCTCATCGCCGCCGCCAGTACACGGAGCCCGCCGGCGAAGGAGGCCACCCCTGGAGACGAGACTGCTACAGGCTGCTTCATCTACCTCGACAACGTCTTCCCCGCGCCTCGCCGACCCTCGCCGCGCCGCCGGTGAGCCGTCGACCCCCTGCCGTCACCGCCCGTAGCCTCGCTTCTCATCGGAGACGACGACGAACGTCGTTCGTCCGATCCGAGTCTAATCCTACGGTCCACCTCTCTCGTACCGGTTCAGTGTTTTAAAACACGCTGACAGGTGGTCCCCGCACTGTCAGGCGGCCCGCTGCACTAGACGCAGTACTGGGCCGGCCCATTTCCCTCCTCTGCTAGTTAGCCCGTTAGCGTTTCCCGCCGAAGCCCATCGTTTGAAATTTGAATTTTAGATTTTGGTTATTATTCTCAGATGTTGTTTTCAAAATTTAATAGGGGAAAATCTACCAAACCAAATTTGACAAATTTTATATATTTGGAAACCTTGTCAAATTGTGTACAAAACTACACTAGCCCCAACTCTAGATCTGTTATAGAATAAATGTGATAAAAAGAACAAATAAGGGACTTTTCCCTATTCAAATAATTCTTAAAAATCAACCAATTTAGATATTAAGTTAATTCCAACTCCAATAGCTCACTTTTGACTTACACTAATTGTTTATGCAATAAAATGGTGTGGTCACTTTGCATGATCATGCCCTAGTTTAATTAAAGGATCATTTGACTAGTTTAACTAGTTGATATTGTCCAAAACTATTAAAGTAATTATTGTGGAGTTTTACACTTCATTTAAACTTGTCTCACCTGAATTCATGGGATGCTTGAACCCCTGGTTTCAAACTCTCTTATATGAATTACTTGAGATTTAAATCAAATATAGTGTTACTCAAATAGTATGAGGTGATCCGCCTCATTTAAATTATTTTCCCAAGTAATACTTATGAAGAGGTTGACCTTGGTCAACCTAGGTCATATAATATTATTTGAGGAGATTAAATCTTAACAAGATTCAATGAGAGGAATTTATTTCTCTCAAGAATGGAATAGAAACACTAAGTTGTGGGTAATGAGAAGAAATCATTTTTCTGGAGAATACTCCAAAGCCAACTTATGTAATAAGCATGTTGTGATGTTAGCCTAGATTGTGTGACCCATGAGGTGTGCATTAGCCTAGTTAATTAAGCTTGTGTGGTGATTGTACTTCGTATTCGTATTTTAGACGCTAGTACGGAAGAGTATCAAGAGGAGGAGGAGGCTTACTCCCAAGGAGAAGAAGATCAATTTGATCAATACCATCACCAAGGCAAGCTAATATACTTGCTAAGTGCAAAGCTCTCAAGAGCAATGCATCACCCCTTTTTACCTTATGCTTAGTGATCCTATCCCAATTTTTATTATACAAGTCTTAATGCTTTATTTTCAAAGTACCCTTTTTATTTATGTTTCACTTGGTCTAGAGTAGCATATGAGCACAAGCTTAGAGCTAGAACATGCAATTCTAAGTTAGCACCCCTCATGATTAGTGCTATTGCTAACAAATAAAACTTGACTACTCTAGATGGGAACTTGGTGAAGTGAAGTTGTTTTTGAATGATTTTTGAAAGGTGATATGACCAAGAGAAGATGGTGATTTTTGATTAAAACTGATATTGGTTTGGATGCGATACCTTTCCAATTTACAAGTACCCCCACAATACCTGATTATGGGTAGGGCTTAGCTGGAAGTTTGTGTGTCTTAGTATGGGTTCCCTCTGAACAAGCATCATAGGGGTTATGCCGAGGCTGCCTCCGTTGTTGATAAATGATGTGAATTGAGGTGAATTGTACGGCCAAGCCCTGTGCAGTTCTCCGAGTGCCGACGGTTTGTCTTCACTGGGAGGCCAAGCTCATGGGGAGAGGTGCCTATACTAGGATATATAAGTGAAAGGCTAAGGTTGATGATCCGCGTACTGAGTTACGATGATTCGGGATTCTTCCCGACGGATGTAATCAAATGTTGTGGCACAAGTGTGCAACCTCTGCAGAGTGTAAACCTATTCGAATAGCCGCGTCCACGGTTACGGACGGTTCGAAAGGCCATACAGTTTCCGATGTCATATCTTTGAAAATGATGTTGAAAAGGGTGATGGTGAAATGACTTGTGGTGAATTGAATTGAAATCACCACTTGAATGGTGGGAATGACACTAATGTTCCCACTTGAGTTAGTTAGCAAAGTTGAGTCTTTTACTAAACTGCTTATGAAATAAAACTAGCTTTATGCAAATCAAACTAGAGCTTAGTACCCCTACTAGAACTGAATAGCACTTACAATAGTATTAGTTTGCGAGTACTCAACGTACTCACGGCTTTGTCCCTGGCTATTCAAATGGCCAGAGTATGAAGACGAGCAGAACTATCAAGGTGAAGACCAGCAGGACGCCTACGACAACTAGGAGTCTTCTGACGTCAAGCGTTGGCCTGTGGACTAGAGAGTCCTTGTATCTTACGCTTCCGCTATGAACTTGTGTTTGTTCGTTGATCAATAGATCAACTATTCGTGTAATATGGATGATGTGATTCCAAATGTAAGACCTTATGGTTTGTAATGAATGATGACTGTGATACTTAACTATTATGCCTCGCAACAACAATATTCCTGGGATTGCGATGTATGACATAATAGGAATCCGGGCTTAAAAATCCGGGTGTTGACAAGTTGGTATCAGAGCCATTGTTTGACCTTAGAAGACCCTAGTTAGAATGGACGTTCGAAAGAAAACTTAAAATTGAAATTAAAATAAAGAGAATACTTGTGAAAATTTACTTACCCTCTTGCCTTTGAGACTTTTTCAAAATTTGGTGACTCATGTTCCTCCTTATTTAAATCTACTTAAAAATTTGCCACACTTGTTCACTCTCTAACTTACTCATCTTTCTCGTTTTCAGATGGAGCCAAATGAACCCATCAACACCAAGTTCTACCAGCTTGGAAATGGTGGACACTTGATCTTCGAGCATGACCTCGACTCCCTGTCGGATCACCTTGGCCGCCCACACCCCGAGTTTCACGGGATTCAGGTGGACGACCAGCCGGGAGGGGAACTGCAGTGGATTATCACCGCTGACTTGAGGGGCAAGCTGGAGCCTCCCACTTCTGAGAGGATCCTTTTCTCTTTCAGGGAAAGCAACTAGCTCGACGGGCTTGCACGTGCTCTTCAGGAAGCACTTGCTCGCCTGTGCGGACAGAATGTGGAAGCACTTCGGGAGGAACGCTTTGCGCATCTCGCAAGGCGTAACTCTGAAGGAAGACCCATGGATGTGCCCCTGCACCCCCAGTTGAGGCACCACGTGGATCACTTGGACTTCATGCTCTACCAGACTCAGAGGGACCTCGACGCCTCTCGCGCTTACGCGAACCAGACCCATGCTCACATCACCGAGCAGGGTGAGGCGATCAAGCTCCTCAACAACGATCGCAGGAGCCTTCACCAGCAGCGTGCCAAGAAGGACGCTACGATCCGTCGCCTTCGCGCCCGGATTGCGTCACTTGAGGCCACTGTTCAGGCCCAGGAAGCTCAGCTGAATGAGATGGAGGAAGAAGGTGAAGACATTCAGGGAGGAGGCGCCATCCTGAGTGACGACGACGACTTTGAGGAGGATGAGAACACCGAGGAGGAGGACTACGAGTTTCTGGAGGCCGGAGAGGATGGAATCATCCCTATCGATGTGGATGCTGATGAGGAGTAGTTGCACTAGTTTCACTTATAGTAGGTGTGAGTTGTATCCCGTCCCTTGTATCGTAGACGAGAATGGTTCTTAAAACCATTGGAGTATGTGTGTAGTTTGTACTATGTGTTGCATGAATGAATGAATGTTATGTGTGTCATGAAAAGTTTACAAGTTTTCAAATTGTTTTCAAACTTAACCAAAATGAACCATAGAATGTTCCCCCTTATCTCATAATCTTCTATATATTCAGATGGCCCCTCCAAATCGCACCAACGACGCGATGCTGCAACTGCTGCAAACCCTGCTTGCTGACCGGGAAACCGAAAGAGCTGAACGTCAAGCCAACCTCATCGCCTTGCAGAACATCGCTAACCAAGGCCATGGAAATCATGACCACCCCGGATCCAAGCTCAAGAACTTCCAAAACACCAACCCTCCTGTGTTTAGCAAGATCGAGGAGCCCCTCGACGCCGACGATTGGCTCCAGACTATGGAGAACAATCTGGAAGTAGCCGGAGTGGAGGCCAACGAGAAAGTCCTGTTCGCCACTCACTATCTCGCTGGACCAGCCCGCGCTTGGTGGACAAGCACCCGTGCCATGAATGGAGGTCAATTCATGACTTGGGAGGATTTCAAACTGAAGTTCAGCAAGTACCATGTACCCCCGGGTCTTATCAAAAAGATGAGGGATGAATTCCGCGAACTGAAACAGGGGCGCATGACGGTGGTTGAATACCGCGACAAGTTTCTCACCTTGTCAAGGTGTGCCCCTGATGAAACCGACACCGTTGACAAGAGGAAGGAGAGATTCCTGAACGGACTGCATGATGAGATGCAGACTGTCCTCGTCAATATCCCCTTCGCCGACCTCGAAGCCCTGGTGGACTCCGCCATCCAGATGGAGGGCAAGTTACACCAAGCCAATGAGAACCGCAAGCGCCGCATGGCAAATCAGAGTGGATCAAGCCACCCCCAAAGGTTTCGCCCTAGCTCAAGCGGAGGTTTCACTCCGAGAAACAACAAGCCACAGATGCAGAACTCTCGCCCCGGTTATCAGAACCGGAGTGGAGGAAACTCCAAGCCAGGAGGCTACAACAACAACTACAACAACAACAACAATCACAACTACAACCGCGCTCCACCCCGAGCCCCTAACAACAACAACACCAACACCGCCCCCAGAACTGGAAGCAATGCCGTCCCCGTTGCGAACAAGCCGGACAAGGCCACTATCACTTGTTATGAGTGTGGTGTAGTGGGGCACTACTCCAACGAGTGTCCCAAGCGTCTGGCCAAGCTCGCCGGCAACACCGCTGCACCTGCTCAGCAGCAACGCCGTGTCTCCACCGGCAAAAAGTTTGCCCCCAACAACCCCAACAACCGCAACGGCCGCCTCTACCACATGAGCGCTGAAGAAGCCCAGGAAGCACCCGATGTTGTACTGGGTATGTTTTCTGTCAACCACACCCCTGCCAGAGTGTTGTTTGATTCCGGAGCATCTCATTCCTTTGTCACTGAAGACTTTGCATCAACAAGTAAAATTCAACCCCTCAGTTTGAAGCATGTCATGATAGTTCAAATCCCCGGATCAACCACCAAAGCTAGAAAATTTTGCAAAAATGTGCCAATCAAAATCCATGATGTAGATTTCTTTGCAAATCTAATCATACTGGGAACTAAAGGGTTGGAAGTCGTCCTAGGAATGGACTGGATGTCCAAACACAACGGATTGATAGACTGTGCCAAGAAAGCCATAACCATGACTAGCAGCACCGGTATCATAGTTGAGCACGTCTCTGAAAAACTACCCAGAAATTTCACCTGCAACTCAAGTGTAGCAAAGCCAACTCTGGATCAAATCAGGGTCGTTTGCCGCTACCCTGATGTGTTTCCGGATGATCTACCCGGTATGCCCCCGGATAGGGATATCGAGTTCATCATCGAGCTAATCCCTGGAACTGGACCTATCGCCCAGAGAGCCTATAGCATGAACCCAGCAGAACTAGTGGAGCTGAAGAAGCAGATTGACGATATGCTAGCCAAAGGTTTGATTAGCCCGAGTGCATCCCCCTGGAGATCACCAGTTTTATTTGTGGACAAGAAGGATGGTGCAAATCGTTTATGTACGGACTACCGTAAGCTTAACGACGTCACCATCAAAAACAAATACCCTCTACCAAAGATAGAAGACCTGTTTGACCAGTTGACCGGAGCCAAAGTTTTCTCCAAGATAGATCTTAGAACTGGTTATCATCAGTTGAAGATTCGAGCCACCGATATTCCCAAGACTGCCTTTACCACTAGATATGGGTTGTACGAGTACAACGTCATGTCGTTTGGATTAACCAATGCCCCCGCTTACTTCATGAACCTCATGAATAAGATCTTCATGGAATTTCTGGACAAATTTGTCGTTGTGTTCATCGACGACATTCTTGTCTACTCCAAGTCTGAAGAGGAACATGAACAACACTTGGAGATGGTCCTATAAACCCTTAGACACCACCAACTATATGCCAAGTTCAGCAAATGTGAGTTTTGGCTGAAGGAAGTTGGATTCCTGGGACACATCTTGTCTGCAGGAGGAATTGCCGTAGATCCCGCCAAGATTAAAACCGTTATGGAATGGCAAGCCCCAACCACTCAAACCGAGGTCCGCGCTTTTCTTGGATTAGCCGGATATTACCGCAGATTTGTAGAAGGCTTTTCGAGCATCGCTCGACCAATGACCCAACTGCTGAAAAAGGACAGAAAGTTTGAGTGGACTGATAAATGCGAAGAGAGCTTTCAACAACTCAAGAGTAGACTGACAACAGCCCCAATACTGATCATGCCAGATATCGCAAAACCCTTTGACGTATATTGCGACGCCTCCAAGACTGGACTTGGATGCATGCTTATGCAAGAAGGCAAGGTTGTATCCTACCTTTCAAGACAACTCAAGCCACATGAACAGAACTACCCAACCCATGACCTCGAGCTTGCAGCCGTGGTCTTAGCCTTGAAAGTTTGGCGTCATTATCTCATGGGTAATCGATGCGAGATCTACTCCGACCACAAAAGCCTCAAATACATATTCACCCAGAAAGAGCTGAACATGAGACAACGCCGATGGATCGAACTAATCAAGGATTACGACATGGAGATTCACTACCACCCCGGCAAGGCCAATGTGGTAGCGGATGCTTTGAGTCGACTGCCGTGTCAGTTGAACTCCATGCTCGCGACCGAACAGCCCAGCTTACATCAAGAGTTTGAACAGTTCAGACTGGAACTTGTTAGTGAAGGATTCCTAGCCAGCATAGAACTACAACCCACCTTGGTTGGTCAGATCAAGGAAGCCCAGAAGGACAACGCTAGCATTGACGGAATAAAGAAACAGATAGCTGCAGGAAAAGCCCCCGGATTCACCGTAGACGAAGCCGGAGTGCTTTGGTACAAGGAACATCTCTGCGTACCATCGGACTCTGACTTAAAACAAGTCATCCTGCAAGAAGCCCATGACACCCTTTATTCAATCCACCCCGGAGGTACCAAGATGTACCAAGACCTAAAAGAACAATTTTGGTGGCACGGAATGAAGAGAGAGATCGGTAGCTATATCGCTAAGTGTGACATCTGTCAGAGAGTCAAGGCAGAACATCAACGACCCGCCGGACTGTTATAACCCCTCCAGATTCCGGAATGGAAATGGGACTCCGTAGGAATGGACTTCATCACCGGACTGCCTAAATCCAGCAAAGGCAATGATTCAATATGGGTCGTGGTCGATAGATTGACCAAAGTCGCCCATTTCATCGCCGTTAAAACCACCTATCAAGGCCCAAAGCTAGCCGAACTTTACATCTCCAGAATAGTCGCTCTGCACGGAACCCCCAAATCGATAGTGTCAGATAGAGGATCGCAGTTCACCTCAAGGTTCTGGCAGAAAGTGCATGAAGGACTAGGCACTCGCCTAAATTTCAGCACCGCCTATCACCCTCAGACTGACGGACAAACCGAGAGAGTCAACCAGATACTGGAAGACATGTTGAGAGCTTGCGTCCTAGAATATGGATCCAAGTGGGAAGACTGCCTGCCTTACGCAGAATTCTCGTACAACAACAGCTACCAAGCCAGTTTGCAAATGGCCCCCTTTGAAGCTCTGTACAGAAGGAAGTGCCGTACCCCCCTGAATTGGTCAGAAGTCGGAGAGAGCCAAGTCTTTGGACCAGATGTCCTCCGAGAAGCCGAAGAGAAGGTGCACAAGATCCGCGAGTACCTCAAGACCGCTCAGTCAAGACAGAAGAGCTATGCCGACAAGCGACGTCGAGAGATGACCTTCGAGATTGGAGACTTTGTCTATCTCAAAGTGTCACCCCTCAAAGGAATGCAGAGATTCCAGCTGAAAGGAAAGCTCGCCCCCAGATATGTCGGACCATTCAAAGTCCTGAGCCGCCGAGGAGAAGTTTTATATCAACTTGAACTACCGGAGGAAATGTCGGTGGTGCACAATGTGTTTCACATCTCGCTACTCCGGAAGTGCCTTGAAGTACCCGAGAAGACGGAAGTGTTCAAGAATATCGATCACCGCTCTGTGGATATCAACACGGACTTGACATACCGTGAAGTGCCTATTCGCATCCTCGAAGAAGCTTTCAGGACCACCCGCACCAGGAGTATCAAGTTCCTGAAGATTCAGTGGAGCAATCACACTGAAGATGAAGCCACTTGGGAACGCGAAGAGGACATGAAGAAGGAATACCCAGATCTCTTTAGTACCTAACTTTTCTTTAGATCTCGGGACGAGATCTTTTGTAAGGGGGAAGGGTTTGTAACATCCCAAATTTTCAATAAAGAGACAAAGAGAGAATTTCCCAAATACCAAAATTTAGAACCAACAAAAACTTTTTCTCATCATATAGTGCTATGCATATAGATCACTTGCTTGTTTACTTGAGTGTGCAATTGACCATGTTATGTGCTTATGTGTTTACACTCATACCTAAACCCTAACATTGATCTTGAGATCACCCAAATACAAGAGAAAAGAAATAAGAAAAGAAAAGGTAAAATTCATCTTCACACCCACACATGGCTTATGCCATTTTTGCAAATACTTAACCTAGACCACTTTGGCTTGCACCATTGGTTGTAAATGGTTACTAAACACTTTTAAACACTTTTGGAAGTGGAGAAACTCAAATCAAACCAAAATCAAATTCAAATTGCAAGTTACATGCAATATGGTCACATGTGACAATTTTAACCTGATGCCTACTTTGAGCCCTGTTATTTCAAGTTTTCTCAACTAAACTTTGCCCAACCTTTGCACCCATCCAAGACAACATAAAAGTGAACAACTTTGCTCAAGCAACCCTATGCAAACTCCTTCTGGATTCAGAGATAGCATCAAGCAAAGTTGGGACCAGAGATCAAAGTGGAGATCATATGCATTTTGGATTTTTGCATTTCAACTCCATTTTGACCACCATCACCTCCATTCTACTTCTCTGATTATATCTTTACACTCCACCAAAATTCAATTCAAATTTTGAAAATAAAGTTCTTGCGGGCATTTCGTCGAGCACTTGGTGAGCAGCACCCTGCCAACTCCATACATCAAACAAACCAGTGGGTTTTAGCCTCAACCATCCAACCTAGGTCATCCTTGGTACTCCTCTGTACCCCTGGCACCCTGCCAAACGCCATGGACACGGTCTGGAGCCGGCCATCGTCACCATTGACCAAAACATTGCCATGCCGGGGCATGACATGAGCTCACCATGCCCACTTGCTCTCTGGCCATCTCCACCGTGCACCACCTTGCCAACTAGCTTCCCCACACTCCACTGATCGCCTTGGACATGAGCCTCGACAAAATGGTGCACCAGGCGCATCAAAAACGTGACGCCCAGACGCGCCCAGAACGTGCACGCGCACGACAGAGCGTGCACCGACACGCTCCCTAACGCGCCCGGCCACGTCGTCGCGCCACTCGCTCTGTTGACCCCAGCCCGTGTACCCTGCGCCACCAGCTCTGCAACGTCACCCTGCGCCGCCCAGACATGGCCATTGGTCCGCGGGAACGCCGTATGCCAAGCCCACGCCGCCGACGTCCGCCGCGGTACAGCAGGCCTTCGTCACGCGCTCGTCCTCCTCTCTGCATCTTTTTCAACGCCGTCAAGCCCTGTGTCATCAGCAGTGCGTCGCCAACCCGCGTGCGTCATCACCAGCCCATCACCGCCGCTGTAGCACCGTCGTCGATGGTGAGATCATCCAAGCGCCGCGGCCACCTCGCGCTACTATAAAAGGGGCGCCCCTCTGCTCAAATTGGACACACCATTCGCTTCTCCACCTCACACCACCCCTCCTCGACCTCTCCATTCACTGGATTAGCCACTCCGCCGCCCCAATCGCTACCTCATCGCCGCCGCCAGTACACGGAGCCCGCCGGCGAAGGAGGCCACCCCTGGAGACGAGACTGCTACAGGCTGCTTCATCTACCTCGACAACGTCTTCCCCGCGCCTCGCCGACCCTCGCCGCGCCGCCGGTGAGCCGTCGACCCCCTGCCGTCGCCGCCCGTAGCCTCGCTTCTCGTCGGAGACGACGACGAACGTCGTTCGTCCGATCCGAGTCTAATCCTACGGTCCACCTCTCTCGTACCGGTTCAGTGTTTTAAAACACGCTGACAGGTGGTCCCCGCACTGTCAGGCGGCCCGCTGCACTAGACGTAGTACTGGGCCGGCCCATTTCCCTCCTCTGCTAGTTAGCCCGTTAGCGTTTCCCGCCGAAGCCCATCGTTTGAAATTTGAATTTTAGATTTTGGTTATTATTCTCAGATGCTGTTTTCAAAATTTAATAGGGGAAAATCTACCAAACCAAATTTGACAAATTTTATATATTTGGAAACCTTGTCAAATTGTCTACAAAACTACACTGGCCCCAACTCTAGATCTGTTATAGAATAAATGTGATAAAAAGAACAAAACAGGGACTTTTCCCTATTCAAATAATTCTTAAAAATCAACCAATTTAGATATTAAGTTAATTCCAACTCCAATAGCTCACTTTTGACTTACACTAATTGTTTATGCAATAAAATGGTATGGTCACTTTGCATGATCATGCCCTAGTTTAATTAAAGGATCATTTGACTAGTTTAACTAGTTGATATTGTCCAAAACTATTAAAGTAATTATTGTGGAGTTTTACACTTCATTTAAACTTGTCTCACCTGAATTCATGGGATGCTTGAACCCCTGGTTTCAAACTCTCTTATATGAATTACTTGAGATTTAAATCAAATATAGTGTTACTCAAATAGTATGAGGTGATCCACCTCATTTAAATTATTTTCCCAAGTAATACTTATGAAGAGGTTGACCTTGGTCAACCTAGGTCATATAATATTATTTGAGGAGATTAAATCTTAACAAGATTCAATGAGAGGAATTTATTTCTCTCAAGAATGGAATAGAAACACTAAGTTGTGGGTAATGAGAAGAAATCATTTTTCTGGAGAATACTCCAAAGCCAACTTATGTAATAAGCATGTTGTGATGTTAGCCTAGATTGTGTGACCCATGAGGTGTGCATTAGCCTAGTTAATTAAGCTTGTGTGGTGATTGTACTTCGTATTCGTATTTTAGACGCTAGTACGGAAGAGTATCAAGAGGAGGAGGAGGCTTACTCCCAAGGAGAAGAAGATCAATTTGATCAATACCATCACCAAGGCAAGCTAATATACTTGCTAAGTGCAAAGCTCTCAAGAGCAATGCATCACCCCTTTTTACCTTATGCTTAGTGATCCTATCCCAATTTTTATTATACAAGTCTTAATGCTTTATTTTCAAAGTACCCTTTTTATTTATGTTTCACTTGGTCTAGAGTAGCATATGAGCACAAGCTTAGAGCTAGAACATGCAATGCTAAGTTAGCACCCCTCATGATTAGTGCTATTGCTAACAAATAAAACTTGACTACTCTAGATGGGAACTTGGTGAAGTGAAGTTGTTTTTGAATGATTTTTGAAAGGTGATATGACCAAGAGAAGATGGTGATTTTTGATTAAAACTGATATTGGTTTGGATGCGATACCTTTCCAATTTACAAGTACCCCCACAATACCTGATTATGGGTAGGGCTTAGCTGGAAGTTTGTGTGTCTTAGTATGGGTTCCCTCTGAACAAGCATCATAGGGGTTATGCCGAGGCTGCCTCCGTTGTTGAGAAATGATGTGAATTGAGGTGAATTGTATGGCCAAGCCCTGTGCAGTTCCCAGGCTGACGGTTTGTCTTCACTGGGAGGCCAAGCTCATGGGGAGAGGTGCCTATACTAGGATATATAAGTGAAAGGTTAAGGTTGATGATCCGCGTACTGAGTTACGATGATTCGGGATTCTTCCCGACGGATGTAATCAAATGTTGTGGCACAAGTGTGCAACCTCTGCAGAGTGTAAACCTATTCGAATAGCCGCGTCCACGGTTACGGACGGTTGGAAAGGCCATACAGTTTCCGATGTCATATCTTTGAAAATGATGTTGAAAAGGGTGATGGTGAAATGACTTGTGGTGAATTGAATTGAAATCACCACTTGAATGGTGGGAATGACACTAATGTTCCCACTTGAGTTAGTTAGCAAAGTTGAGTCTTTTACTAAACTGTTTATGAAATAAAACTAGCTTTATGCAAATCAAACTAGAGCTTAGTACCCCTACTAGAACTGAATAGCACTTACAATAGTATTAGTTTGCGAGTACTCAACGTACTCACGGCTTTGTCCCTGGCTATTCAAATGGCCAGAGTATGAAGACGAGCAGAACTATCAAGGTGAAGACCAGCAGGACGCCTACGACAACTAGGAGTCTTCTGACGTCAAGCGTTGGCCTGTGGACTAGAGAGTCCTTGTATCTTACGCTTCCGCTATGAACTTGTGTTTGTTCGTTGATCAATAGATCAACTATTCGTGTAATATGGATGATGTGATTCCAAATGTAAGACCTTATGGTTTGTAATGAATGATGACTGTGATACTTAACTATTATGCCTCGCAACAACAATATTCCTGGGATTGCGATGTATGACATAATAGGCATCCGGGCTTAAAAATCCGGGTGTTGACATTCTTCCAATGTATAGCCGTGAATTGTCTATACCGATGAAAAGAGGAAGAGTTAGCCATGAACATATGAGCGGATCAAGGACGTGAATGTTTGCGAATAACTAAATGGTTAGCACTTACTTGATGTACGGCTTCACTTCCACCATGGTGTTCAAGACATACGAGTGGATCAAGGTCCGCTCATGTAGGTTCGTTCTGTACGGCTTCGAGCCACTTGACTTGCCACCAAGCCCTATGAAGATGCTAAGCTTGGGTACTTCTGTTGGAGATATGCCCGAGAGGCAATAATAAAATAGTTATTGTTATATCTTAATGTTCATGATAAATGTTTACACTCCATGCTATAATTGTATTAACCGGAAACATTGATACATGTGTGTTGTGTAGACAACCAGAGTCCCTAGTAAGCCTCTCATTTAACTAGCTTGTTGATTAATAGATGATCATGGTTTCCTGATCATGAACATCGGATGTTATTAATAACAAGATCATATCATTAGGTGAATGATGTGATGGACACACCCATAGTAAGCATAGCATAAGATCAAGTCATTAAGTTCAAACTTGCTATAAGCTTTCGATACATAGTTACCTAAGTCCTTCGACCATGAGATCATGTAAATCACTTACACCAGAAGGATGCTTTGATTACATCAAACACCACTGCGTAAATGGGTGATTATAAAGATGGGATTAAGTATTCGGAAAGTGTGAGTTGAAGCATATGGATCAAGAGTGGGATTTGTCCATCCCGATGACGGATAGATATACTCTGGGCCCTCTTGGTGGAATGTCGTCTGATTAGCTTGCAAGCATGTGATTAAGATCACAAGAGATGACATACCACGGTACGAGTAAAGAGTACTTGTCGGTGACGAGGTTGAACTAGGTATGGAGATACCGGTGATCGAACCTCGGACAATTAAAATATCGCGTGACAAAGGGAATCGGTATCGTATGTAAATGGTTCAATCGATCACTAAGTTATCGTTGAATATGTGGGAGCCATTATGGATCTCCAGATCCCGCTATTGGTTATTGGTTGGAGAGGAGTCTCAACCATGTCTGCATAGTTCATGAACCGTAGGGTGACACACTTAAGGTTTGATGTCGTTTTAAGTAGATATGGAATATGGAATGGAGTTTGAATGTTGTTCGGAGTCTCGGATGGGATCCAGGACATCATGAGGAGGTCCGGAATGGTCCGGAGAATAAGATTCATATATAAGAAGTCACTTTCCAAGTTTGGAAATGATCCGGTGCATTTATGGAAGGTGCTAGAATGTTCTAGAACTTTCCGGAAGAAATCACCATGGAAGGTGGAGTCCCGGAAGGATTCCACCAACCCTAACTTACCAACCAAGTGGGAGGGGTGGAGTCCATGGTGGACTCCACCACCCTTGGCCGGCCAACAAGGGGGGAAGGGGAGAGTCCCTGTCCCTCTAGGTTTCGTCCATAAGGCAGTTTTTGAATTGGGGTCTTATTCGAAGACTTTGGGCAAACCCTTGGGGTTCCACCTATATAATGAGGAGGAGAGGGAGGGGGCTGCCTCAGACTTGGCCGCACCACCCAGGGCTCCCCTGGCCGGCGCCCTAGCCCCCCCCCCCCCCTCTCTCTCCCAAACCCTAGCCTCTCTCCTCCTCCATCTTCTCCCACAGCGCTTAGGCGAAGCCCTGCCGGAGATCTCCACCACCACCACCACGCCGTCGTGCTGTCGGGATTTTGAGGAGAATCTACTACTTCCGCTGCCTGCTGGAACGGGGAGAAGGACGTCGTCATCAACACCGAACGTGTGACCGAGTACGGAGGTGCTGCCCGATTGTGGCACCGTCCAGATCTTCTACGCGCTTTTGGAAGCGGCAAGTGATCGACTACATCAACAACGAGATCTAATCTCATAGGCTTTGGAAATCTTCGAGGGTTAGTCTCATGATCTTCTCGTTGCTACCATCTACTAGATTGGATCTTGGCTTGTTATTCGTTCTTGCGGCAGGAAAATTTTTGTTTTCTATGCTACGAATCCCTTCAGTGGTATCAGAGCCGTGTCTATGCATAGATTGGTTGCACGAGTAGAACACGATGGTTTTGTGGGCGTTGATGCTTTTGTTGTCTCTTGTTTTGTGTACTTTGCATCTTGCGGGATGGTGGGATGAAGCGGCCCGGGCTAACTTTACATGACCGCATTCATGAGACTTGCTCCACGCTCGACATGCAACTTGTATTGCATAAGTGGCTTTGCGGGTGTCTGTCTCTCTCACCATAGTGAAGATTCAATCTACTCTTTCTATTGACAACACTAGTATCACCGTTGTGGTTCATGTTCATAGGTAGATTGGATCTTACTCGAAAACCCTAAACCACGTAAAATATGCAAACCAAATTAGAGGCGTCTAACTTGTTTTTGCAGGGTTTGGTCATGTGATATGGCCATGATGTGATGATGAATATGTATGAGATGATCATTATTGTATTGTGGCAACCGGCAGGAGCCTTATGGTTGTCTTTATATTTCATGTAGTAGTATTATTTCAAAGTAGTTGTAATAGTTGCTACACATGGTGGACAACCATGAAGACGGCGCCATTGACCTTGACGCTACGCCGACGATGATGGAGATCATGCCCGTTGATGATGGAGATCATGTATGTGCTTTGGAGATGAAGATCAAAGGTGCAAAGACAAAAGGGCCATATCATATCACATTATGAATTGCATGTGATGTTAATCCTTTTATGCATCTTATATTGCTTAGATCACGACGGTAGCATTATAAGATGATCCCTCACATTAATATCAAGATAATAAAGTGTTCTCCCCTCGTATGCACCGTTGCAAAAGTTTGTCGTTTTGAAGCATCTCTTGATGATCGGATGTGATAGATTCTACGTTCACATACAACGGGAGTAAGCCATGTTGCACACGCAGAAATACTTGGGTTTGCTTGACGAGCCTAGCATGTACAGACATGGCCTCGGAACACAGGAAACCGAAAGGTTGAACACGAGTCATATGGATGATATGATCAACATGTTGATGTTCACCATTGAAGCTACATCATCTCACGTGATGATCGGTTTTGGTGTAGTGGATATGGATCGTGTGCCACTAAACAACTATGAGGGATGTTGTATTAAGTGGGAGTTCATTAGTAATTAGATTAAAACATGAACTAATTATCATGAACATAGTCTAAATAGTATTTTGAATTAAATTTGTAGAATTGGCATCGTTATCTACCATGCGCTAGTCTTGTAATTGAGATAGAAATACTGTTAAGTATGAAGAGAAACTTTACGGACTGGTGCCGTATTGTTAAAGAATCAAGAAATGATTAAGTCTTATTGCAAACTTTTAGTAAACCTCACATTGTTGATTCAAAGAGCAATGGTTTCAATTAGTATCTAAAGTCATCTTGTCTCCGTGAAACTTGAAGTTCAAATCCGTTTGAAAAGTAAGGAGCTGGAAATTTTGTTTTCAGAAATAAGCAAGGTATGAGATATATGTGATATCTAAGACCTTATTGCAAGATGATAGAATATAATCTAGTGAGACTACATAAACTCATAAGTTTTATGGGAATGTACGAAGGTTGAAGACGCCAGGCGTCCCAATCCTCCAACTAGTTGGGCACTAACGATATTCACATATTCATGAAGTGTCGTCCTTAGTATGCACCGTTGCTAAGACTCATCGTTTCGAAGCATCACGTGATGATCGGGTGTTATAGATTCTATGTGTGCATACAACGGGTGCAAGCCAGGTTTGCACATGCGAATACTGAGGTTAAACTTTACGAGCCTAGCATGTACAGACATGGTCTCGGAAAGTCATCATGATTTGATGGATAAAATTATGAGTGAAATTGTTCATCACATTACAAAGTTACTAATAGTGAAATCTGAAACACTTGTCATATGATGATCAACTTCAAAGTAAGAACCTCAAGGTCATTGGTATTTGACCAATGGACCTAGAAGTTATTGAAGGTGAAGTGTTTTCTGAGAATGAGGAAAACTAAAAGAGAAACTACAAAAGATTTTGGCAGAAAGAAAGAAAAGACTAGAAAGTCTAGCTCAGGTGTATATAGATGATATACATGTTATGAATGTATTCCTTGATTGGTCACACAATGAAGTTCTTGGGTATTTGTACCAGATTGGTTGGTATGAGATGTCATACAACACAACGCAATACAGTGACTGATAAGGAATGTGGTAGAAATGCACGTCTGGAACAAAATAAAGTGCTATTGTGTTCGTCGTTGGCATTCTACCTAGCTCATGAGATTTATAATAAAGAACTTCATAATTGTTATTTAGCTCTGGTCAAATAAAAACAATGAGTTATTCAAATTATGACCTTACTCCATGTACGATGGATAAGTTATTATAAATCTTAATGGTGAAACACACATACATAACACTGACGCTAATATGCCGTAAGGCAAATGATTTGAATTCCACTTATTAGTGGAACCGCCATTTAGGTCATGTTAGAAAGGAACGCATGAAGGAACTCCATGTAAATGGATTTTTGGAGTCATTTGATTTTCGAATCGTTTGGCGCTTGCAAATCTCTTCTAAAGAGAATGACTGAAATACCGTTCATAGGCCAAGAGTTGAACGGGCAACTAACCTAGTGGATACATACATGATGATATATGTGGTTCACTGGGCATAGTTGTGTGCGGGAGATTCTTCTACTTCATGAAAACTTCCAACAATGAATTGAGTATATATATGTGGATATATTTATTCGATAAGGAAGAAGTTTGAAACTTTTTGAATGGATTCAAATAAATTTCAGTATGAAGTAGAAATCATCGTAATAGAAAAGTCAAATATCTATGATTGGATCATGGTGGAAATATTTGAATTACGATATTTAGCGAACATCTAAGAGAGTTATGAAATTGTTCTACAACTCACGTTTCTCGGAACACCATAGTTATGATGGAGTGTTCGAGAGACGTATCCAAACTTTGTTGGATTAATGATGATATATTTGATGCCATTATATTTTGTGGATTATGCTTTAGAGACTACCGCTTTTACACTAAATAGAGCGTCATCATAAATCCTTTGAAATGACACCATATGAGTTATGGCATGGGTATAAACCCTAATAGTCCTTTCTTAAATTTTGGTATGCATAGCATAAGTAAATAAGTTTACAACCCAAATCGGATGAATGTCTTTGTTGGTTATCCCAGAGAATTGATTGGGAATTCCTTCCACTATGGAGACAAAGACAAAAGTGTTTGTCGATGTTTCTTACTTATTTCCAAGAAATTGTTTCTAGCGAAGTATTTTGAGTGGGAGGACAATGGAACTTGATAAGGTTTATGAACCTGAGCATGATGATCAGAGTAGCGCAGCATCGGAAATGGTTCCGAAAGCGGCCACGAAGATCATAGCTCCCATGTCTACAAAGAGTTATAGTCATGGAGATTGAAGTACCTATTGAACCTTGTAGGTATGGTTTACTTTGTGATCAAATAAATGATTTGTGGACAAAGGATTGATTTTGAACAATGATAAACCATCTACATACAAAGAAGCTATGATGGGCCCTGACTCTGTTAAATGGCTAAGAGCCATAAAATCCAAGATAGGTGAATACTTTTTGAAAGTAAATGTATCTATAAAATTGATGGACTTGGATGGAATATCCTTGAAGAAGCTCGATTTGTCGAAAAGTTGTTTATGACAAAGTTCAAAGAGTTGACTGCGATAAGATTAGATCTTCAGCAGCGATGCTTATAGTCTATGCGGATTGTTCTAGTAATCGCTACATATTTCTTTTATGAGATATGCTAGTAGGATGGCAAAATACATTACTTAACAGAAGTGTGTATTAAAGGTGTATACAAGATACAACTGAGAGTTTTGCTAGTCCGTAGAATACTGAAAAGGTATACAAACTTCACTGGACGAAGTGAGTATCGCGGAGTTGGAATCTTCACCGGATGAAATAATCAAAGAGTTATGATTTCATCAGAAACGATGGAGAAGCTTGCATTTGCAAGAAATTAAGTGGGAGCGCTGAGACATAGTTATAATATTATATGTGGATGACATATCATTGATTATAAATGATGTAATTATATACTTGATTAAAAGTTTTCATTGAGAATTAACTTCAATGAAAGGATATGGACTGAAACATATTTAGTGTCAAGATCTATGAAGATAGATTGAAACACATAATAAGTTTTAGTTAAAGTACATAGAATGAAGATTGAAGTAGTTCAATATAAAAATATTAAGAAGGTGTTCTTTTCATGTGAAGGTTTAACAAGACTTGGGTGTATCTGACACTCAATGAGTAAAAACACATGAGTGATTTTAGATCACGAATAATATGTACCCAATCAGATGTTCTGTGCTCTAAAGAGTTCGGAGCATATACTAGAATGATTCATGTGATGATCATTGAACAAAAGTAAGAATATCCCTGAGTGCTTTAGAAGAACCAAGGATATTAGTTTTGTATGGGGAAATGACAAACAAATCATTGTAAGGTGTTGCACCGATATTAGTTTGGTCACAGATAAAAATGAATTTCAAATCTCAATTAGGCTAAGTGTTCATTAGAAGGTAGCACAATGCTAGATTTAGATGAGTTCTAAATATTGTGACGGATTCTACAAACGAAGCCAGAGTATGTCATTGTTTTGACAATGACTGAGGATGTTAAAGTCGAGGAGTTCTTTGAGAACTTGGTGTAGTTCCGATAGTGTCAGAACTTTGAAGCTATATTGTGTGTGACAATATTAGTGACGTATTTCAGACCACGGAATTAAGGTTCCACCAGAAGACTGAACATATATGATTAATGCCGACTCATTTGGAAAATGAGTGATGCGTTGAGACGCAAATGAATTGCAAAATACATACATTTCTGAGCGTGTCAGAACTGTTGACTGAAACCTCTCCCGTGAGCAAGACATGATAAGCACCAGAAGGCCAAGGTGTTATATCTTTACATATGTAAACTAGATTATTGACTCTAGTGCAAGTGGGAGACTATTGGAGATACGCCCGAGAGGCAATAATAAAATAGTTATTGTTATATCTTAATGTTCATGATAAATTTTTACACTCCATGCTATAATTGTATTAACCGGAAACATTGATACATGTGTGTTGTGTAGACAACCAGAGTCCCTAGTAAGCCTCTCATTTAACTAGCTTGTTGATTAATAGATGATCATGGTTTCCTGATCATGAACATCGGATGTTATTAATAACAAGATCATATCATTAGGTGAATGATGTGATGGACACACCCATAGTAAGCATAGCATAAGATCAAGTCATTAAGTTCAAACTTGATATAAGCTTTCGATACATAGTTACCTAAGTCCTTCGACCATGAGATCATGTAAATCACTTACACTGGAAGGATGCTTTAATTACATCAAACGCCACTGCGTAAATGGGTGGTTATAAAGATGGGATTAAGTATTCGGAAAGTGTGAGTTGAAGCATATGGATCAAGAGTGGGATTTGTCCATCCCAATGACGGATAGATATACTCTGGGCCCTCTCGGTGGAATGTCGTCTGATTAGCTTGCAAGCATGTGATTAAGATCACAAGAGATGACATACCACGGTACGAGTAAAGAGTACTTGTCGGTGACGAGGTTGAACTAGGTATGGAGATACCAGTGATCGAACCTCGGACAAGTAAAATATCGCGTGACAAAGGGAATCGGTATCGTATGTAAATGGTTCAATCGATCACTAAGTTATCGTTGAATATGTGGGAGCAATTATGGATCTCCAGATCCCGCTATTGGTTATTGGTCGGAGAGGAGTCTCAACCATGTCTGCATAGTTCACGAACCGTAGGGTGACACACTTAAGGTTTGATGTCGTTTTAAGTAGATACGGAATATGGAATGGACTTCGAATTTTGTTGGGAGTCTTGGATGGGATCCAGGACATCACGAGGAGGTCCGGAATGGTCCGGAGAATAAGATTCATATATAGGAAGTCACTTTCCAAGTTTGGAAATGATCCGGTGCATTTATGGAAGGTGCTAGAATGTTCTAGAACTTTCCGGAAGAAATCACCATGGAAGGTGGAGTCCCGGAAGGATTCCACCAACCCTAACTTACCAACCAAGTGGGAGGGTGGAGTCCATGGTGGACTCCACCACCCTTGGCCGGCCAACAAGGGGGGAAGGGGAGAGTCCCTGTCCCTCTAGGTTTCGTCCATAAGGCAGTTTTTGAATTGGGGTCTTATTCGAAGACTTTGGGCAAACCCTTGGGGTTCCACCTATATAATGAGGAGGAGAGGGAGGGGGCTGCCTCATACTTGGCCGCACCACCTAGGGCTCCCCTGGCCGGTGCCCTAGCCCCCCTCTCTCCCAAACCCTAGCCTCTCTCCTCCTCCATCTTCTCCCACAGCGCTTAGGCGAAGCCCTGCCGGAGATCTCCACCACCACCGCCACCACGCCGTCGTGCTGTCGGGATTCCGAGGAGAATCTACTACTTCTGCTGCCCGCTGGAACGGGGAGAAGGACGTCGTCATCAACACCGAACGTGTGACCGAGTACGGAGGTGCTGCCCGATTGTGGCACCGTCAAGATCTTCTACGCGCTTTTGGAAGCGGCAAGTGATCGACTACATCAACAACGAGATCTAATCTCGTAGGCTTTGGAAATCTTCGAGGGTTAGTCTCATGATCTTCTCGTTGCTACCATCTACTAGATTGGATCTTGGCTTGTTATTCGTTCTTGCGGTAGGAAAATTTTTGTTTTCTATGCTACGAATCCCATCAACTTCTTCATTGTTGGCGGCATTGTAACAGAGGACCGGGTTGTGCTTTGTGGGAATGTTGGGATCATAGTGCTTCGTGGTGAAGTTTGCCACCTCTAGGTTAAGGACTGCCTCGGCTATGGATGCTTCGATCTTGCATTTATTGCCTATCATTTGACGAAGCTTTTGTATTTCTCTCTCGGGCGGAAACTACCAACGGCCCCAATTCGGCCCCCCCTTTAAGCATTCCTCCGTGAGGTGCAAGATCATATGTTGCATCGGATTAAAGAACCCTGGCGAAAAGATCCTCTCTAGATTGCAAAGCAACACGGGTGCCTCTTTATCCAGCTTCTCAATCACTTTAGTGTCTAACTCCCTAGCACAAATTTGGCGGAAGAAAAAGCTCAACCTCGACAGCACTCGCCAAGTCTGCTCAGGGACATAGCCTCGAAGCATCACCAGCATTATCCGCTCAAGCCATATGTGGTAGTCATAACTCTTGAGTCCTTGTACTCGCAACATTTCCAAGTTCACACTCCTCAACCAGTTGTCTGCGAACCCATCAGGGGAAAACAAGGAGTCCTTCAGCCATTGGAAGACCTCCCTTTTTTGGGCCTTTGTGAGGCAGAACGAAGTGTGTGGCTTAGTCCATGTTTTTTGGCACCATGAGGTGGCTGCATGTTCAACTCTGGCCTATTGCACCACCTTTCTTGATCAATTCGAGCCTTTATGTTATCCTTCATCTTCTCAGTGTCCACAATGGTGCTCCAAATGGCTTCACTGATATTCTTCTCGGTGTGCATTACATCAATGTTATGCGGGAGCTCGAGAAACTCAAAGTAAGGGAGCTTCCATAAGCACGGCTTGTGAGTCCATTGATGTGTCTCCCCATATCCCAAGAAACCATTCCCATCAGGGCTAGGCTGAAGAGCATCTAACTCGGCCTTGATTTCCGTTCCGGTCTTAAGAATTGGCTTCGAGTCATGGACAACACGGCCTTTCTTGAAAATCTTTACATCACTCATGTATTCATGCCTCCGCTCAAGGAACTGTCGAGCTTCATCAAAGCATGAATACTTGCCTCCCTTGTTTAGCCAGAAGAAAGTCACGGCCTGCCTGCACTATGGGCAAGGCCACTTCCCATGTGTACACCACCCGCAGAACAAAGCACGTGCTGGCAGGTCATGCAGGGACGTGTGGTACCAGACATACATATCGAAGTACTCCTTCTTTGATGCGTCATATGTTCGGATCCCGCGACCTTCCTAGCCACGAACCAAGTCATCCACCAGCGGTTCCAGGTATACATTCATGTTCTTACCCGGGTATTTGGGCCCTGGGATTATCATCGACACAAACATGTTCTCTGATCTCATGCAGACGCCAGGGGGGAGGTTCATGGGAATAACAAACATTGGCCAACAACTGTATACTGCAGCCGACATACCATATGGATTGAACCCATCGGTTGATATCGCAACTGCTACGCTCCTCGGGTCACCTGCTTTCAGTGGAAATTTCTTGACAAAGTTCTTCCATGCACTATCATCCGACGGATGTATCATCTTGTCGGTGTATCTGTTTCCTTCTACGGCCCACCTCATCTGCTGGGCAGTATCCTCGGTCATGAAGAGCCGCTGGATCCTCGGTAGGACTGGAAGATAGAGAAGGATATTCTTGGCAATCGTGGTCTGCCTCTTCTGACCATCACCATTGCGGTCTACCTCAAAGTACCTAGAGGATTTGCATCTGATGCAATAATTTGTGTCAGCATGCTCCTCTCTGAATAGCATGCATCCCTTTGGACAAGCGTGTATCTGCTGAGATGACATCTTAAGGTCACTGAGCAATTTGGTCGAATAGTAGAAGTTTTGTGGCAAGAGGTGCCCTTTCGGCAGAATGCTGCCAACGATGACCAGAAGTTCATCGAACCCATCTCTGCACAAGTTCCTGTGGCACTTAAAGGCCATAAGGCTAGCGATGGCATCTAGTTGGGTAACCTCTGTATTTTCATGTAGGGGTTTCTGCGAAGCAAACAGAGCCTCATAATACTCCTTTGTGTTTTCCTCCGGGTCCTCACTTGTCTCCGCATCCTGAGGTGTCTCTGCCTCTACATGAGGGCTTTCAGGCACATTACCATTAGCCAAGTTTTCTAAGCACCTATCAAACCCAGTGTCATATTCTCCCCTAGGTTGAATCTGCCGCACCTCCTTCCTAGCACATTTCTTTGCCTTTTCTCTATGGAAAGTCCAAGTCTTGTAGGATGGTGTGAACCCAAACTTGAGCAGGTGATTACTCATAGTTTCCTTGTCCTGTGGCTTTTGGTTAGCGCACTTACTACAAGGGCACCAAACTGTTCTAGGTCTGCTAGGGATGTCAAACGCCATGTCCACAAACTGCTCGGTCTTTTGTCCCCATTCATCAGTATAGTTCCACTGACTGATTCTGCCATCGTACATCCAGTCACGATTATCCATCCTCTAATCAGCACCAAAACAGATAAACATAGCATTTATATCAAATAGGAATTAAATGCATCATATTTTTATTTTTTTACGCATGCATCAACCTGAATCTCTACTAGGTGGGCTCCTAGCAGCCGCTGGATCCGTAGATTGAGTACGTTCTCCCTGCTCTACCCTGATCCGAGACAGAATTTCGGCAGCACCTCCCCGCTGCTCTCCCGATATACGTCTCGGCAAAAAGCCGAGAGGGGTGTGCATCTAGAGAACAACGGGGAGGCGCTACCGAAATCCTGTCTCGGATCGGGGTAGAGCAGGGAGAACGTACCCAACTACGCATCCGCCGGCTGTCCCGATAAATGCCGTAAGAGTTACGGTTCATAATATGCGAGACCACTAATGCATATTTATCCGCATAACCCTTACGGTCGGGAAGAGACGCCTAGGTATCGTGACATACTTGGTGATCTAGACACAAAAAAAACCTAGGTACAAGAGAGGCGAACGGATTCTCACCCTCGAAGCGTGATCGATAGCCGGCGAAGAAAACCAACGACCCTCCGGCAAAATCCCCTCCGGAAAAACGGTCCCTCTGAGAGAATCACCGAAGAAGATCCGGGACGCCCCGTCAAACACCCCCGCGACGCCGCCCCCCGTGTCCACCTCGAAGCATCACCTGCATAGTGAGAAAATAAATAAGTCATGCAAATTTATACACTAAATGCATCTAAATCAACTAAATTTGAACACTAAATGCATCTAAATCATCTAAAATCCCCGCGACGCCGCCCCCCGTGTCCACCTCGAACCATCATCTAAATTTATACACTAAATGCATCTAAATTATCTGAAATCCTATACTACACTAAAATCATCTAAATCATCTAAATCTATACACTAAAATCATGTAAAATCTATACACTAAATTCTATACACTAATATTTATTCTTACCTTACATGCAGGGGCGCGGGAGCTCGTCCGTGTGGTGGCCGCCGGAGCTGACGCGGGTGGCGGGTGGTGGCGGTCGGAGCAGCAGGCGGGCAGCAGCAGCTGGTGGCGGCTCAGCGGGGGAGGAGTCGCGGGTAGCAGCAGGTGGTGGCGGCTCGGCGGGGGAGGAGGCAGGCGCAGCAGCAGGTGGTGGCGGCTCGGCGGGGGATGTGGCGAGGCAGCAGCGGCGTGGGCGGCGACGGCGGCGTGCGCACAGCAGCGGGCCGCGGCCGGGGCGAGCCGTAGTCCGGGGTGAGCAGTGGCGGCCCAGGCGGCGGCGGCCTGCGCGCGCAGCAGGCGGCCGCGGCCGGGGGCGTGCAGCAGGCCGGGGGCGAGCAGCTGGCGGGTGGTGGCGGCCGGAGCTGATGGTGGTGGGAGGGGCGAGGCCGGCGGCGGCAGCGCGAGTGGGAGGGGGCGTGCGTTCTAGTCGATCTGGTCGCGCGTGCGTTCTGGTCGGGACGCGTGCGTGGCCGCGGTAGGGTTGACTTACTTTGGCGCTTTGCCGTGCGCCTTACTTTGCCGTGCGGCAAAAGCCCTTTGCCGTGCGTAAGGGTCTTTGTCGTGCGGCAAAGCTCCTTTGCCGTGCAAATAGTCGTTTGCCGTGCGGCACGGACCCTTTGCCGTGCGGCAGGTTTTTTGCCGTGCGCCCCCGCACGGCAACAAATTTTTTTAATTTTCACCATTTCAAAATTTTGATTTCATTTCTGTCTGCATTTCTCATGCGCATAAATATACTAAGTGAGTATATCTGATAAATGACACCAATCATTTGTTTTACAGCAAGGCTTTACTCGGTAGACAGACGTAGAGAAGCATACGCTACCATACTACATTCAGCACGTGAGTATGACCCGCCGGGGCACACATACCGCTGTTTTTTGGGGGAGGAGGGGGAGAATGACCGCCGGAGCACCGGAATCCCACCAAATCTTGCATGTGGACCTATGATATGTGTGAAAGTGTGGTGGAAGGTGTAATGGTGTGAAAATAGCTCCCCTAAACCCTAAACCCTATAAACCCTAAACTGGGGAGGCTTCGAGTAATGCAACTGCACCTGCTGACACGGGAGCTGCAACACCCTAAACCCTAACCCTAAGCCTAAATCCTAACCCTAACCCTAACCCTAACCCTAAATCCTAACCCTAACCCAAAATCCTAACCTTAACCCTAACCGTAAGCCCTAACACTAACCCTAACCCTAACGAGTAGATCAAGGCAGTTCTTCTTGGAATAATGTGCCTAAATGGTGCCGTCAGCGCATGTGGACTACATTGTTGAAGACAACGCGATGGATGATATCTGCTTATCAAAAGAATTGGATGGGAAGCTTGGTATATGCCCACTTTTGAAGATTGTCTTGAAGAACAAGTTACCGAGAAAGGGTGGCTCATGTGATAATGGCTAGCTGCGGGTATGTCGGAGGCTACCATGTGCCAAAGGGTCCCAAGCTTGGTTTTCCATGTGTATATGTCCTAAACAAACCTAAAACAATGAAAAAGTACATTGGTGGAACCTCGCACGGAGAAATCTAGGGGGGTAGACCCGCCGGGGCACACATACCGATGTTTTTGGGGGGAGGGGGAATGACCGCCGGAGCACCGGAATCCCACCAAATCTTGCATGTTGACCTATGATATGTGTGAAACTATGGTGGAAGGTGTAATGGTGTGAAAATAGCTCCCCTAAACCCTAAACCCTATAAACCCTAAACTGGGGAGGCTTCGATTAACGCAACTGCACCTGCTGACACGGGAGCTGCAACACCCTAAATCCTAACCCCTAACCCTAACCCTAAACCCTAACCCTAACCCTAACCCTAACCCTAAATCCTAACCCTAACCCTAAACCCTAACCCTAACTCTAAATTCTAACCTTAACCCTAACCCTAAGCCCTAACCCTAACCCTAACCCTAACGAGTAGATCAAGGCAGTTCTTCTTGGAATAATGTGCCTAAATGGTGCCGTCAGCGCATGTGGACTACCTTGTTGAAGACAACGCGATGGATGATATCTGCTTATCAAAAGAATTGGATGGGAAGCATGGTATATATGCCCACTTTTGAAGATTGTCTTGAAGAACAAGTTACCGAGAAAGGGTGGCTCATGTGATAATGGCTAGCTGCGGGTATGCCGGAGGCTACCATGTGCCAAAGGGGTCCCAAGCTTGGTTTTCCATGTGTATATGTCCTAAACAAACCTAAAAAAATGAAAGAAGTACATTGGTGGTACCTCGCACGGAAAAATCTAGTGGGGTAGACCCGCCGGGGCACACATACCGCTGTTTTTGGGGGGAGGAGGGGGATAATGACCGCCAGAGCACCGGAATCCCACCAAATCTTGCATGTGGACCTATGATATGTGTGAAAGTGTGGTGGAAGCTGTAATGTGTGAAAATAGCTCCCATAAACCCTAAACCCTATAAACCCTAAATTGGGGAGGTTTCGAGTAACGCAACTGCACCTGCTGACACGGGAGTTGCAACACCCTAAATCCTAACCCCTAACCCTAACCCGAAACCCTAACCCTAACCCTAACCCTAAATCCTAACCCTAACCCTAACCCTAAATCCTAACCCTAACCCTAAATCCTAACCTTAACCCTAACCGTAAGCCCTAACCCTAACTGACAAGGTATCGACTTGTCAATGCCTATGGATCGTAGACTAGGGTTTCGAGGAAAGTAGAGGGCAAGTAGATCTCAAAGGTTTCAGCCGAAAAGGTGCTCGACTGCTAAAAACTAGGGTTGTGTTGACAATAAGATCGATCCTTTCTTTCTCCCTCGACTCCCCCTTATATAGGAGACGGAGCCGAGGATTCCGTGACATACAAGTTACAAACTGCGGGAGACTTCTTTGAGTTTGTCCCGTATAATTACAAGTCTTCCATATATATCTCTAACTTCCATATCAACGCTTTATTGGGCTTCCGAGCTTCACAATCTTCAGGTCGTGGGCTTTCAGTAAACCCTGGGTACCATCTTCGGCAGGCCCACTGGGGATGCCTATGTCAGTAGCCCCCGAGATTTTGCTTGAATCGTAGAATCGAGTAAAATCTCCATCATTATGATTAACACAACATTTCTTCGAATTACTAGACAATCTTCATAAAATAATTATATATTGTACAGGGATAATGGTAAATGGGGCTGGTTCATCTGACAGATCAGGTACCAGTTAACTGCTCTCGTGGCAATCCCGCAAAAACCTACTTCAAGGTCGAGTCCCTGGACTCGACCCCGGTATACTGGCGTAATTCGAAATGTGCCGCTTAAGGTCTTACCATATGCCGAACTCCAGTTATATTTTATCGGGTACCTAACGCGTCCGTTAGGATTTTTCTTCGCATCTGTTGATACGGAAAAAAAAGTAGCAGAGCGCATTCATGTGCGATACCACGCCACGCAGGACGGATCCCGGGGTCTTACCTTCGTAAAGTATTACGACATTCAGAGATTTATTCGCGACGGACGCGCTCTGAGAATATATTGTCGAGTGCCTTTTTCGGCTGTTGGAATGGCATATTTACTCGAGTCATATGAGACTTATTACCTTGGCTTCCCGATGGGAGTATATGAAGAGTTATGTTTTAACTCGAATATACTCAATATGACTCCTTAAATTTCATCGGGCACGCTGATACGTCTCCAACGTATCTATAATTTCTGATGTTCCATGTTAGTTTTATGACAATACCTACATGTTTTGCTCACACTTTATAATGATTTTATGCATTTTCCGGAACTAACCTATTAACAAGATGCCACAGTGCCAGTTCCTGTTTTCTGTTGTTTTTGGTTCCAGAAAGTCTGTTCGGGCAATATTCTCGGAATTCGACGAAACAAAAGCCCAAGGCCTTATTTCCCCCGGAATGTTCCAGAACACCGAAGGAGAGCCGGAGGGGGGCCAAGGGGGACCCACGCCATAGGGGGGCGCGGGTCCCACCCTGGCCGCGCCGCCATGTGGTGAGGGAGCCCTGTTGCCCCTCCGACTCCGCCTCTTCGCCTATAAAGTCCCTCGTGACCTAAAAACGCGATACCAATCGACGAAACTCCAGAAAGACTCCAGGGGCGCCGCCGCCATCGCGAAACTCCATTTCGGGGGACAGAAGTCTCTGTTCCGGCACGCCGCCGGGACGGGGAATTGCCCCCGGAAGGCATCTCCATCGACACCACCGCCATCTTCATCGACGCTGCTGTCTCCTATGATGAGGAGGGAGTAGTTCTCCATCGAGGCTAAGGGCTGTACCGGTAGCTATGTGGTTCATCTCTCTCTCTCATGTACTCCAATACAATGATCTTATGATTTGCCTAGCACAATTGAGATCCATATGATGAGCTTTGTAATCTAGATGTCGTTATGCTATTCAAGTGGGTTTTACTTATGTGATCTCCGGAGACTCCTTGTCCCACGTGTGTAAAGGTGACAGTGTGTGCACCGTGTGGGTCTCTTAGGCTATATTTCACAGAATACTTATTCACTGAGTTATGATTTGAGTTGGATGTCTCTATGAAATTGTGCTGTGTTAGTACCTCCTATGAATGCTCACAGTGACAGCGTGGGGTGTTTATTAGTACTTGGGAATACATCTTTAAGGTTTGCTTTTGCAGCCCTACACGGTGAATTAGTGTTCGTTATCCCGCCAGAGAGTAGTTCAGAATAGCATAGTGAAGTGCTTATTTATATTCAATTATGATTGCAATGTTGAGAGTGTCCACTAGTGAAAGTATGATCCCTAGGCCTTGTTTCCAAATACTGCAAACACCGTTTATTTACTGTTCTATTGCATCTTTACTTCCTGCAATATTACCACCATCTATACCACAAAGATTTCTAACTCCCACGTCAACTGCATGCCAGCAAGCTATTTTCTGGCGCCGTTATTACCACTCATATTCATCCATATCACTTGCATTTTACTATCTCTTCGCCGAACTAGTGCACCTATACATCTGACAAGTGTATTAGGTGTGTTGGGGACACAAGAGACTTCTTGTATCGTAATTGCAGGGTTGCTTGAGAAGGATATCTTTGACCTCTACCTCCCTGAGTTCGATAAACCTTGGGTGATTCACTTAAGGGAAACTTGCTGTTGTTCTACAAACCTCTGCTCTTGGAGGCCCAACACTGTCTACAGGAATAGAAGCGTGCGTAGACATCAAGCTATTTTCTGGCGCCGTTGCCGGGGAGGTAAGGTAAATGGCACTCACACTCCGGTCCCCGGCAACCAAGCTATTTTCTGGCGCCGTTGCCGGGGAGGTAAGGTAAACGGCACTCACACTCCGGTCTCCGGCAACTAAGCTATTTTCTGGCGCCGTTGCCGGGGAGGTAAGGTAAAAGGTATTCACATCCTCCGACTACTAAGCTATTTCCTAGCACTGTTGCCGGTGTGTGAGTGCTCGAAGCTATTTCCTTTAGATCCTGCAATTGCATCTTTTTGTTTCTTGTTTACACTAGTTAGGCATAATGGAAAGCAACTGTGAGCTTTTTAATCTATTTCCTGAGTTAAGACATGGATTGTTTGATGCGAAAATTAAAAAACCTATGGAACCTTATTTGCATGCTAGTAGCAATGATATTAGTATGAACGCTTTGAACACCATTGTTGCTAATGCTATGGAAAATTCTAAGCTTGGGGAAGCTAGTTTTGATGAGCATGATATTTTTAGTCCCCCAAGTTTTGAGGAGAAAATTTTCTTTGATGATACTTTGCCTCCCATTTATGATGATTATAATGATAGTGGTATTTTGGTGCCACCTACTATGGAGGATAAAGTTTATTATGATTATACTATGCCTCCTATATTTGATGATGAGAATAATAATGATAGCTACTTTGTTGAATTTGCTCCCACTACAATTAATAAGAATGACTATGCTTATGTTGGGAGTAGTAATTATTTTATGCATGAGACTCATGATAAGAATGCTTTATGTGATAGTTATATTGTTGAGTTTGTTCATGATGCTACTGAAAGTTATTATGAGAGAGGGAAACATGGTTATATGCATCTTAATAATATTAAGTTTCCCCTCTTTATGTTGAGAATCTTGAAGTTGCGCTTGTCTTATCTTCCTATGCTTGTCACTTTGTTCTTCATGAATTTATTTGTGTACAAGATTCCTTTTCATAGGAAGTGGGTTAGGCTTAAATTTGTTTTATACTTACTTTTGATGCTTTCTTTTGCTTCAACTCTTATTTCTTGTGCGAGCATCATTAAAATTACTGAGCCCATCTTAATGGCTATAAAGAAAGCACTTCTTGGGAGATAACCCATGTTTTTGTGTTGCTACTGTTTTGTTGTGTCTTGGAAGTTGTTACTACTGTATCAACCTCTCCTTATCTTTATTTTATTGCATTTTTGTGCCAAGTAAAGTCTTTGATAGTAAGGTTGATACTAGATTTGGATTACTGCACAGAAACAGATTTCTTGCTGTCACGAAATTGAGTCGCCCCGTCTGTAGGTAACTCAGAAAAATATGAAAATTTACGTGCGTGATCCTCAGATATGTACGCAACTTTCATTCAATTTGAGCATTTTCATCTGAGCAAGTTTAGTGCCCCCGAAAAATTCGTCTTTACGTACTGTTCTGTTTTGACAGATTCTGCCTTTTATTTCGCATTGCCTGTTTTGCTATGTTTGATGGATTTCTTTGTTCCATTAACTTTCAGTAGCTTTGTGCAATGTCCAGAAGTGTTAAGAATGATTGTGTCTCCTCTGAACATGTGAATTTTTGATTATGCACTAACCCTCTAATGAGTTTGTTTTGAGTTTGGTGTGGAGGAAGTTTTCAAGGGTCAAGAGAGGAGGATGATACATTATGATCAAGGAGAGTGAAAAATCTAAGCTTGGGGATGCCCCCGTGGTTCATCCCTGCATATTTCAAGAAGACTCAAGCATCTAAGCTTGGGGATGCCCAAGGCATCCCCTTCTTCATCGACAACTTATCAGGTCACTTCTATTGAAACTATATTTTTATTCGGTCACATCTTATGTGCTTTACTTGGAGCATCTGTGTGCTTTTATTTTCGTTTTGTTATTTTCATTCTCTGAATAAATTCATGCTTGTGTGGGAGAGAGACACACTCCGCTCGTTCATATGAACACATGTGTTCTTAGCCTTACTTTTAATGTTCATGGCGAAGGTTGAAACTGCTTCGTTCATTGCTATTTGGTTGGAAACAGAAAATGCTTCATGTGGTAATTGGTATATTGTCTTGAATAATTTGATACTTGGCAATTGTTGTGCTCAAATAGATCATGTTTAAGCTCTTGCATCATGCACTTTGCACCCATTAATGAAAAACTACCATAGAGCTTGTTGAAATTTGGTTTGCATGATTGGTCTCTCTAATTTCTAGATATTTTCTGGTTAAGGTGCTTGAACAACAAGGAAGATAGTGTAGAGTCTTATAATGCTTGCAATATGTTCTTATGTAAGTTTTGCTGTACCGGTTCATACTTGTGTTTGCTTCAAACAACCTTGCTAGCCAAAGCCTTGTACTAAGAGGGAATGCTTCTCGTGCATCCAAAATCCTTGAGCCAAAAACTATGCCATTTGTGTCCACCATACCTACCTACTACATGGTATTTCTCTGCCATTCCAAAGTAAATTGCTTGAGTGCTACCTTTAAAATTCCATTCCTTGTCTTTGCAATATATAGCTCATGGGAAAGTAGCCTAAAAACTATTGTGGTAAAGAATATGTCGCTATGTATCTTATTTCTTATAAGTTGCTTGTTGAGCGGTAACCATGTTTCTGGGGACGCCATCAACTTTTGTTGAATATCATGTGGGTTGCTATGCATGTTCGTCTTGTCTGAAGTAAGGGTGATTTGCCATGATTTGTATGGTTTGAGTGTGCATATTGTTAGAGAAGAACATTGGGCCGCTAACCAAAGCCATGTATCATGGTGGAAGTTTCAGTTTGGACATTAATCCTCAATCTCTTATGAGAATATTATCTGTTGTTGAATGCTTAAGCATTAAAGAGGCATCCATTATCTGTTGTCTATGTTGTCCCGGTATGGATGTCTAAGTTGAGAATAATCAAAAGTGAGAAATCCAATGCGAACTTTCTCTTTGACCTTTGTACAGGCGGCATAGAGGTACCCCTTTGTGACACTTGGTTGAAACATATGTTATGCAATGAGAATCCACGGAAATCCAAGCTAATTAGGACAAGGTGCGAGCACTATTGGTATTCTATGCATGAGGCTTGCAACTTATAAGATGTCTTATGCATAACACATATGATTTACTACTACCGTTGACAAAATTGTTTCCATGTTTTCAAAATAAAAGCTCTAGCACAAAAATAGTAATCCATGCTTCCCTCTGCGAAGGGCCTTTCTTTTACTTTATGTTGAGTCAGTTTACCTACTTCTTTCCATCTTAGAAGCAAACACTTGTGTCAACTGTGTGCATTGATTTTTACATATTTGCTTATTTGCACTCATCATATTACTTTGTGTTGACAATTATCCATGAGATATACATGTTGAAGTTGAAAGCAATCACTGAAACTTATATCTTCCTTTGTGTTGCTTCAATGCTTTTACTTTGAATCTATTGCTTTATGAGTTAACTCTTATGCAAGTCTTATTGATGCTTGTCTTGAAAGTACTATTCATGAAAAGTCTTTGCTATATGATTCAGTTGTTTAGTCATTGTCTTTACCATTCTTTGAATCACTGCATTCATCTCATATGCTTTGCAATAGTATGATCAAGATTATGTAAGTAGCATCTCACTTCAGAAATTATTCTTGTTATCGTTTACCTACTCGAGGGCGAGTAGGAACTAAGCTTGGGGATGCTGATACGTCTCCAACGTATCTATAATTTCTGATGTTCCATGCTAGTTTTATGACAATACCTACATGTTTTGCTCACACTTTATAATGATTTTATGCATTTTCCGGAACTAACCTATTAACAAGATGCCGCAGTGCCAGTTCCTGTTTTCTGTTGTTTTTGGTTCCAGAAAGGCTGTTCGGGCAATATTCTCGGAATTCGACGAAACAAAAGCCCAAGGCCTTATTTCCCCCAGAATGTTCCAGAACACCGAAGGAGAGCCGGAGGGGGGCCAAGGGGGACCCACACCATAGGGGGGCGCGGGTCCCACCCTGGCCGCGCCGCCATGTGGTGAGGGAGCCCTGTTGCCCCTCCGACTCTGCCTCTTCGCCTATAAAGTCCCTCGTGACCTAAAAACGCGATACCAATCGATGAAACTCCAGAGGGACTCCAAGGGCGCCGCCACCATCGCGAAACTCCGTTTCGGGGGACAGAAGTCTCTGTTCCGGCACGCCACCGGGACGGGGAATTGCCCCCGGAAGGCATCTCCATCGACACCACCGCCATCTTCATCGACGCTGCTGTCTCCTATGATTAGGAGGGAGTAGTTCTCCATCGAGGCTAAGGGCTGTACCGGTAGCTATGTGGTTCATCTCTCTCTCATGTACTCCAATACAATGATCTTATGATTTGCCTAGCACGATTGAGATCCATATGATGAGCTTTGTAATCTAGATGGCGTTATGCTATTCAAGTGGGTTTTACTTATGTGATCTCCAGAGACTCCTTGTCCCACGTGTGTAAAGGTGACAGTGTGTGCACCGTGTGGGTCTCTTAGGCTATATTTCACAGAATACTTATTCACTGAGTTATGATTTGAGTTGGATGTCTCTATGAAATTGTGGTGTGTTAGTACCTCCTATGATTGCTCACAGTGACAGCATGGGGTGTTTATTAGTACTTGGGAATACATCTTTAAGGTTTGCTTTTGCAGCCCTACACGGTGAATTAGTGTTCGTTATCCCGCCAGAGAGTAGTTCAGAATAGCATAGTGAAGTGCTTATTTATATTCAATTATGATTGCAATGTTGAGAGTGTCCACTAGTGAAAGTATGATCCCTAGGCCTTGTTTCCAAATACTGCAAACACCGTTTATTTACTGTTCTACTGCATCTTTACTTCCTGCAATATTACCACCATCTATACCACAAAGATTTCTAACTCCCACGTCAACTGCATGCCAGCAAGCTATTTTCTGGCGCCGTTATTACCACTCATATTCATCCATATCACTTGCATTTTACTATCTCTTCGCCGAACTAGTGCACCTATACATCTGACAAGTGTATTAGGTGTGTTGGGGACACAAGAGACTTCTTGTATCGTAATTGCAGGGTTGCTTGAGAGGGATATCTTTGACCTCTACCTCCCTGAATTCGATAAACCTTGGGTGATTCACTTAAGGGAAACTTGCTGCTGTTCTACAAACCTCTGCTCTTGGAGGCCCAACACTGTCTACAGGAATAGAAGCGTGCGTAGACATCACACGCGAACAGCGTTCCCGATAGGAGTAGCCCCCGAGGCTACAGCCAAGTGCTTGTACTTGGTTGTAGGCTCACCTTTTTGCTATCTTGTCGCTATATTGTCAGCTTTACCTTTTTATCGGGTGCGCGAACAGCACTCCCGATGGGAGTAGCCCCCGAGGCTACAGCCAAGTGCTCGTACTTGGTTGTAGGCTCAATTTGTATTGTTACTTCACTCTATATTTCAAAATCACAACTTCTGCTCCACCTTTATTTTATCGGGTGCGCGGCCAGCGCTCCCGATGGGAGTAGCCCCCGAGGCAACAGTCAAGTATTTATACTTGGCTGTAGGCTCCACTTTTGTTACCTTTGAACGACTCTATTTTTATCCTCCGTACTATCCTCTTATCAAAACTTCTGATAAGAGTAGCCCCCGAGCATGTGGACAAATACTTGCATTTGACCATAGGCTCCCAAAGTTTCCTTTGTTGAAACAATCAACACTTCCTTGTCGCTATTTTGGAGTAAATCACTCGAAATTTCTTTTGTCATGATATCATTGCTGACGATAGCCATGACCCGCGCGTTGGAAACGCACGACTCCTGTCACTTTCCTGTTCTGTGGGTCCAAACATCTGCACGATCGACACGTTGCGCAAGTGGAGGACACACGTTCGCCGCAACTTCCGGCACGTGCACCGTAACTCATGTGCAGTAACTTCCCAATGAAATGACTTTTGTACCCCTGTGGACACGTGTAAGGCATAAGATCCATTTTCCTTTCATCCAGCGGTGCGATGAATCGGTGGCTTACTATAAAGCTGCCCCTTCATCCTCCTTTTCCCCCTTTGCTGTGCCGTTCACCTCTCTCTCTCTCTCCAAAATCGCCATTGCCATCCCCAAGCTCCGCACGCTTCCGCTCGTCTCCATTCTCCCCCAACACTTGCCTCAATGCCACCGCGCACGAAGCTCACCAAGCACATCGCTCCAGGGACCAACACGCCTGTAGAGGAGATGGAGATCTCTGGATGGGAGAGATCCAAGATCTCAAACCAAGATCTGAAGACCCTCAAGAAGCTCGGGCTGATGAAGAAGGAAGGCTCGCTGATCTTCCCTGGTGACGAAAGCTTCCCAAGTCCTCCCATTGGGTACTGGGTAACTTTTATCGACCACCTCATTCACGGCCTTTCCACCCCCATCCAAGAGTTTCTCCGTGGACTTCTCTTTATTTACGGGATTCAGCTGCATCAGCTGACCTCCAACTCCATCCTCCATATCTCGATTTTTATTACCGTTTACGCCTATCCAAGGATCTTTCTGTGAAGGACTTGGAAAAGCTCATTCGACGTTTCTCCTTGTTAAGCAAGAAAAATGATGTTCCAACCTCTTGCCGCGTGGTGCCGTATAGCGGCAACCACGCCCTTCCCAAAGTAAGTAACTTTTTCCTTTGAGTGCTGTTTTTATTTGTCAACTTCTTTCTCATTTTTGTTTTACATGTTTTACCTGGACCTTACTTTTATCTTCTTGCAGAACCACCAAATTCTATCTTGTCCTCCTCCCCTTCCCGAAGATGGAGAGGTGGATGAGCGAGCTTTTGTCACTGACGACTCGCAAGACCCCTCTCGTCCTGAGAGTGAAGTCGCAGGATCTCACAAATCCGCGGCTTCGTCCGAAAAATCTGAATCAGAGCCTTCCGAATCAGGCCACTCTCCTCCTTCCGCTGTGTCTCCAAGGAGCAAGAGGAAGAGGGATGAAGTCGAATATTCTGGCACCTCCAAGCATACGGAGCCTGCTGCCGAAGAAACGTCACCCGAAGAAGAGGGTGCCTTTAACCCTTATGATGACGCAGGCTCCGTTAGCTCGTAAGTTTCTTTACTTGTTATTTCTTTTCCAACTTTGCTTTTTCATTGTCACTTATTTTTCTTTGTTGACAGTAGCGAAGAAGAAGAAAAAGAAGAACCCGAGGTTCATGGGACGACTCTAACGAGTACCTCCCACACCTTAGTTCTTTCCGAAGAACGCCGAGCTGCCGAGCTGCCGAGGAATCTTCACCTCCCCCTCAACAAGACATGGAAACCTCGCCTCTTATAGCCAGCCCCCGAGCCCCTTCACAAAAGAGAGCAAGGATCGAGGCCGGCGATGACCATGCGATTGTTGCGGGAGGTCCCTCGACTTCCGTTTTGGAAGATGTAAGTTTTCCTGTTAGTCTCACTTTACTATTTTGCTTTGAGTCTCTTTTCTGCTCCTCTGCTGAGTTTTTCCTCTTTTAAACGTTTACCCAACTCTATGTACAGCCTTTGATGAAACATCTCATCAAAATTGGTACCCAATTTATTGGGTTTCGCGACAACGCCGAAGACCTGAGGGGTAATGTCTACTATACTCTGCGTGCTCCATTTTTTCCTCAGCAAAGTTATTTTTGTATCGGAACTGATTTCTTTGGATCCTCCTCAGAGAGCCTTGATAGAGCCGAAAAATATGCTGAGGAGCTCGCCGCTAAGCTTGAGCGAAGCGAGAAAGCTCGCGAAAAGGCTGAAGGAGAAGCTGCTACTGTTGAAGAGCTTCGGCAAAGGCTTCACAAGGCTGAAGAAGCTCTGAGTGACAAGGTCTCTCAACAAATAGCCCGCGAAAATGCCATCATGGCTCGGTTGGAGACTCAGAACCGACGGTTTGTTAGTAAGTTTTCACCCTTATCTTTCAAGCTTCTGAAACTGACTCTCTGCGTATTTTGATGAACTCGAATTTTGCTCCAGCAGGAAAAATGGGTGAAGATTTCAACTTGCATGAGGCTGAGGAGGATCGTCTTCTCGACACCCTCTTAGTCCTCGAGCTGCACGGGGATCTGGCATGCACTAATATTTCTGATGCGCGGGCTGCGTTCACGCGCCTCTTCCCCCATTTCTTCCCCAAGCAGACGCAGCCGTAAACCTTCTCCGAGCTTGCCAGGCGCTTCCTTCCTGAAGAAGGCCTTGCACTGGTTTATCGACAGGAGAACTTGAAGGTTGGAGTCGAAGGAACCATTGCTCTATTTGCCGACAACCGCCAAGATATCGACTAGGCAAAGGCTGGCGACCCCAAGGGAATGAACAAGGAAAAATGGAAGACTTTGGTGAAGGCTGCAAAACCTCACTCGAAGAAAATCCTTGCCTTTCTGGGGCACAAACCTTCTACATCTGCTAGCACTGCCAAACCGGAGGTCAAGTAGATCAACCTACCTCCTTGTATTTTCTTCTCTTTTGTAGTTGTCACTATCCTTATGAGTTGGTGGCTATCGTAGAAGCCAGCTTTTGTAATGGACCCAAATGATGTAAATATCTCAACTATTCAATGAAAAAGGGGAATTCCTGCTGAATGATTGATGTCGATATTTTCTTCTTCCAGCTCGTATTCGATAATTACTCTGAGGCTGGTGGACCATCCTCTACTTCTCCTGCCGCGTCTCGGTCCCAACGAATTCCTGGCGATGTTTTACTAGACGATTCTTCGTGTGCTGACTTAATTCAGCAAGAACTAGCTGAACTTCGACAGCAACTTCAAGATATGAAAAAGCAAGCCATCATTGTCATGGACCAATCCCGCAAATCTTCCGAACGTGAAGAAATCACTCTTCGCCAAGCTCGCGAAGCTCTGGAACTAAAAGAGACTGCAGTTGCCGAAACTTTGCAAGCTGCCGCCCGAGAAAATTATATGCTTGACCTAATGACTGACGCAAGTCTAGATATGGCGAGTATGTTTTGCTTCATTACTCCTTTTACTATCCGTATGTGCCTTTTTGATACCTCATTATTCCCTTTAACATTGTTAGGCTCCTTTTTGGACGCTGCTGCCGAAGATCAACGTGTTGATGCAAGATCCGAGGTCCTTCTCCGGCTTGCCAGATAAAATGATAGTGATTTTTGGGCTAACGAAGATCGCACCCGACGAATTGTTCGGTTTCAGGATCGTGCTGCTCAGGTCCGAGAATTTCTTGAGTTCTGTACTAGTACCTTAGCCATGGTGTACAGTGCTATGTTTCCTCGGAATCCTCAGCCCGAAAATCTTCCTGCTCTGATGAAGAAATTCAAGAATGTTCATCAAATCCACGAGTTTGTGAAGGTTCAGCTGATGGCCGGCGCCCGTTTTGCTTTGATCATGTTGCGAATCTGCTACCCGAAGTTAGATATGTCCAACATTGTTGACCTCTGCCACGCCAAAGTGAGAAAAAGAAGAAGGAACGTCGACAAGATCAATGATGCGGTGACGCCCGTGGCGGAGAAAATGATTGAAGATCTTCTTCGGATGGACGCTGATTTCATCAAGGAACACCATTATGCTGATACCATGGGTGCTTCTGCGGAGGATGAAAGAATAAATATAGATGACTTGATATGAACCTTGTAAACTGTCGAGTTTTATCTGTATATTGCGAGAACCATGTATAGTCAAAGCAAAGCTTGTTTTCTTTTTCTCCAGCCCCCGAGTGTTTCGGTGGGTGTATGTATGTTTATTATTTGCGAGGTATTTGAACCAAGGCAAATAATCATTGAGTTATATATTGTAAGGACCAAGTATATATTGTTAAATTTGCGGGTTGAAGCCCCCGAGCCTGATGAAAAAGATGTATATCATCAATATTTTTACTATATTGCAGCATCGCGAGCCCGCCTCATTAAAAACCTTTCAGCCCCACTTGGTGCCCTGAAAGGAAAAGAGTGCGTCTGAAAACTCGCGAGCGTTTCAGTACATTGAATGTTTACATGTGTAAATCTATCTTGACTTCTACGCGTAAAAACGCCAAAGTTGCGACACGTTCCAGGGGTTTGGTTCTGCGACCCCTGTCTTCTTGTCTTTCAATCTGTATGCTCCTCCCGCGATCACCTCGGTGACGATATATGGTCCTACCCATGGTGACTCAAATTTTTTATGACTATCTTGCGTGAGCCGAAGAACCAGGTCACCAACTTGGAAGGACCTTGGTCGCAATCATCGATTATGATAATTTTTCAAGTCCTGGTGATACTTGGTGACTCTTGACAACACCTCGTCTCTGGCTTCATCGAGTGCATCAACATCGCCCTCCAGCGCCTTTCTTGAAGTTTCTTCGTCATACTCTGCCACTCTTGGAGAGTTGTGTTCTATTTCTATCGGAAGCACTGCCTCAGCTCCATGGACCAAGAAGAACGGAGTTTCTTGTGTTGCTGTATTGGGTGTTGTCTGTATGCTCCATAGCACGCTAGGCAACTCATCTGGCCAGGTATGTCGAGCTTTCTCCAATGGTGTTAACAGTCGTTTCTTGATACCGTTGCAGATGATGTCGTTCGCTTTTTCGACTTGGCCATTGGTTTGCGGATGCGCCACTGATGCGAAGTGTAGTTTGATGCCTACCTCTGCACAATATGCCTTGAATTCCTTCGATGTAAAATTGCTGCCGTTGTCTGTAACTATGCTGTGAGGGACACCAAATTGAAAAATTATGCCCTTGATGAAGCTCACCACCGATGCTACATCTGCCGAGGTTACTGGTACTGCTTTAATCCATTTAGTGAATTTGTCGACAGCCACGAGCATATATACGTATCGTCCTGGCCAAGCCTTGTGTAGCTTCCCCACCATGTCGAGACCCCACTGAGCGAAAGGCCAAGCCAATGGTATTGGCGTCAACTCTGCTGCCGGAGAATGAGGTTTAGCCGCAAATCTTTGACATGCATCGCAGGTATGCACTATGTCTATTGCATCTTCTACTACTGTTAACCAGTAAAATCCTGCCCTGAAAACTTTGGCGGCTATTGCTCGACTACTTGCATCGTGTCCGCATACTCCTTCGTGTACATCCTTCAGTATAACTCTTCCCTCCTCGGGTGTGACGTATCTTTGCAGTACTCCTGATATACTTCGCTTGTAGAGCTCTCCCTTGACCACGGTAAAGGCTTTAGATCGTCGGATGACCCGTCTTGCCTCCACCGGATCTTCGGGTATTTCTTTCTTTAGGATATATGCTACGTAAATTTGCATCCAAGGAACTTGTACCATCAAGACCTCATGTGATTCCTCTTCATCTTCCGATGTATTTGCTTCAAGGGCTGCTGGAGCCCCCGAGTCTTTCTCAAGCTTCTCATTCTTCTTCGGCTGCTTCTGTGTTTTCTTTGCCTTAGTTGATCTCTCACTTATCTCCTCCCAAAAGATGCCAGGTGGTATTGCTAAACATTGTGACCCGATATTTGCCAAAACATCGGCTTCATCGTTACTGAGTCTGCTGATATGGTTCACTTCGCATCCATCAAAGAGTTTCTCGAGTTCATTGTATACCTCTTTGTATGCTATCATGCTGTCATTGACTGCATCACATTGGTTCATCACCTGTTGAGCCACCAATTGGGAGTCGCCAAAGATTTTCAGTCGAGTTGCGCCACATGCCTTCGCCATCTTCATCCCATGTATGAGTGCTTCATATTCTGCCTCATTATTGGATGCATTGGGGAACATCATCCGCAATACATATTTCATCTTGTCTCCTTGGGGTGACACTAATATCACCCCTGCTCCAGCTCCTTCTACTCTCTTGGACCCATCGAAGTTCATATGCATGGTACTCGACAAATCAGGGGGTCCTGTGTTTTGCAATTCCATCCACTATGCGACAAAGTCCGGCAGAATCTGTGACTTGATCGCCTTTCTTTTTTCGTATGTGATGTCCTGAGGAGAAAGCTCTATTCCCCAAAGGGAGACACGGCCTGTAGCTTCTGGATTGTTCAATATATTTGATAGAGGTGCCTCATTGACTACTATTATCGGGTGCGCCGAAAAATAGTGCCGTAACTTTCTTGCTGTTGTGAATACTCCATATGCGAGTTTCTGATAATGCGGGTAACGTTGCTTGGACGGCGATAGTACCTCGCTAATGAAGTATACTGGCCGCTGAACTCCATGAATCTTCCCTTCTTCTTCTCGTTCTACCACGAGAACTGTGCTGACCACCTGAGGTGTGGCCGCAATGTATAGCAGGAGTGGTTCTTTTTCCTTTGGAGCCACCAACACTGGAGGTGTCGAAATTGTGCGCTTCAGATGCTCAAAGGCTTTATCTGCTTCTTCGTTCCACTCGATATTTCTCCTTGTTTGATTAGCGCGTAAAAGGGCAACGCTTTTTCTCCTAACCTGGCGACAAACCTGCTTAAAGCTGCGACACGGCCCGTCAGCTGCTGTATCTCCTTGAGCTTGGTTGGCTTCCTCATTGTCACAATAGCCTGTATTTTCTCTGGATTTGCTTCGATTCCTCTGGCTGATACCAAGTACCCCAGGAGTTCTCCCGCAGGAACACCGAAAGAGCATTTCATCGGGTTTAGCTTGAGGTGAAACTTGTCAAGGTTGTCGAAGGCTTCTCTAAGGTCGTCAATCAAATATAACCCTTGCCTTGTTGTTATGACAACGTCGTCGATGTATACTTGAACGTTTTTGCCAATCTGTGTGGCGAGACACTTCTGCATCATCCTCTGATAGGTTGCTCCCGCGTTTTTCAACCCGAAGGGCATTGTTCTGTAGCAGAACACGCCATAAGGGGTTATAAAAGCTGTTTTGACCTCATCTTCTTCTTTTAGGCGGATCTGGTTGTAACCAGAATACGCGTCCAGGAAGGAAAGACGTTCGCATCCCGCTGTGGAGTCGATAATTTGATCAATCCTCGGGAGGGGAAAGTGATCCTTTGGACAATGTTTATTGAGACACGTGAAGTCGACGCACATGCGAAGTACATCGGTGTTTTTCTTCGGGACCAGAACTGGGTTAGCTACCCATGTGGCCTCTGTGTGCAGCTCCTTGATGAAATTTGCTTCTCGAAGTCGATTAATTTCTGATAGCATAGCTTTGCGGTTTTGTTCCGAAAAACGCCGCAAAGGTTGTCGGATTGGCCTAGCCATTGGATCCAGATTAAGGGGGTGCTCGGCAAGTTCCCTGGGTACTCCTGGCATGTCAGCTGGACACCATGCGAAGATTTCCCGGCGCTCACGGAGGAATTCGACGAGCGCGCTTTCCTATGCGATATCCATGTTTGTTGCGATAGCTGTCGTTTTCTTAGGATCCGTCGGGTGAATCTGCACTTCCTTTAAGTTCTTGGAGGTGTCGAAAGTTTGCTCCTTAAGCGGCCTTCCTCCATCAGGCAACACATCGTAATTAGTTGTTAACCTTGACGCCATATATTCTGCCTGCATCCCGAAAGTTTCTGACATCCTGTGGAAATCCCTGTCGCACTTATCGGCCAGAGCGAAACTCCCCTTTACCGTAATTGGGCCATTGGGTCCAGGGAGCCTCCATAGTAAGTATGTATAGTGTGGTACCGCCATAAATCTGGCATAAGCGGGTCATCCCAGTAGAGCATGATACTGTGATGGAAAATCAATGACCTCGAACTCCAGCTTCTCTCTTCTATAATTCTCTCGAGTTCCAAACTGAACGTCGAGATTGATTTTTCCTAATGGATAACTTGGTTTTTCGGGTGTGATGCCGTGGAAGCGTGTGTCGGTTGGTGTTAAATTTGCCAGAGATATGTTCATCTTCCTCAATGTATCTGCATACATAAGGTTTAAGCTGCTCCCTCCATCTATGAACACGCGTGATACGTCGAATCCTGCAATCACCGCTGGCAAAATCAAAGCCGATTGCCCTGGTCGAGGAACTTGAGGTGGATGATCTGCTCGGGTGAACCCGATATCCTGTGCTGACCAATTCAAGTACTCAATCGTTGGTGGAGGCATATTTTCTGCCATGTAAACTTGTCGCGAAATCACCTTTTGGGCCCTATTCGAAGGTCTGCCCTTTTCTATCATCGACACTACTCCCGTTGTGTCAATATAGGGGCCGTTGTTGGCTGGTGTTGCCGCCAATTGCAACTGGTGTCGATTTTCATCGGTAACTGCGGGTGGAGGTGGGAGGTGAATCTCGCTCCTTGGCCCTTGAGGGTTCATGCTGCCTGTGCATTAGCATGTCCTGCGTATCTATGCAATGCTAGGAAAGTTCGGCAGTCCTTCTGAAGATGACCCGACTGTCTTTTCCCAGTGTTGTCGAGAAAAAAGTGCATTTGGCATGGTCCATTCAAAAGATCCTCGGGTGATACATATGGCCTTTGGAACCTTGGTCCGATATTTTGCCTGTTAGAGCGAGGAGCATCCCTGTAGTCATTGCGCTGCTCATTATTCCTCTGATAGTCATCTCGATGATTTTCTTCATTATTTCCTCGGAAACCAGCTGCTACTTGGCCGGGGCCATCGTAGTCTGAGAACTACCGAGAAAACGGTCGTCTATTTTGATTGTTTCTGTTGCGGTCATCGTCGGGTGACCTGTGTCGTTTATTTTGAACAGCATCTTCTCCATCTGCCCAGCGATTCGCTATTTCCATGAGTGCTGCTATTGTTTTTGGGTTAGACCTTCCCAAGTCCTCGATTAAGTCCTTTCTTCGGATTCCCGCAACAAACGCATCTAATGCTCTTTCGTCAGATATGTTCTCTGCCAAATTTTTGATGATATTCCACCTCTGGATGTATGTCCTCATTGGCTCATCAAACTTCTGCCTGCAGGCCCTCAGCTGCTCTATTGATGCGGGTTTCTTGCATGTAGATAGAAAAAAATTCACAAACATATCCTCAAAAGTTTTCCAACTATCGATGGATCCTACAGGTAACTTTTTTATCCATGATCTTGCGGCTCCACTTAGGTAGACCTGGATGCTCTGCATGGCAGTTGCTTTAGTTCCACCTGTCAACTTTACTGTCTCCAGGTAGTCGACTAACCAGTCCTCGGGATCTTGCAGACCATCGAATTTTTTGTAGTTGTCGGGTAATTTAAAACCAGACGGAACCCGAGTTTTGCGAACTCGTCGGGTAAAGCAAAGGAGTCCGCACATATCTTCCTCGTGTACTTCTGGTGAGTGCCGCCATTCTCTCCTTTCTTGTCGTGCTCTATCGACTCGTGCTTGCGTTGTTGTATCTCTCGCGTCTCCTGTCCTTGGAGGATCTTGCGTTACTACAGCGGGTCGAGGACTATTTCGCCTTGGGGCACCTTCGGGTGGTGCGCTTGTACTTGCGAATGCTGTTCCCATGGCTCCAACTCCTGCCATAGCCATGTTGTATAACGCCTCTCTTGGATCTCCAGGAGGTGGCCTGAATGCCAGTATATAAGCCTGAGTCACCATATATCCAGCTTCCGGTGTTTTGGGGATGATATTTCCTCTTGTATCTATCGACATGAAGGACATATCAAGGTTTTGGATCAGATGCTCCCGCTCGCCTTCGGGTATATGATCCAATCGAGACCTTGCTCTATCACAAGCTGCTCTATGATTATCTCCCGAAGTTCCTGACTGTCGACTCTACTCAGCTCTTCGCCTGCTCGACGCAGAGGCTGCAGCTTTTCTTTGCTCGAGTATCACCCTTTGTTTTTCCAATTCTCGGTTAGCACGCACGAGTCTATATTGATATGCTTGCAGGTCTTCCACCGTGGCCGTAGTAGTCATCGGCTCTGTGCCGTTCATGGCTCTTGTCGCCCTATCCCAAGCTGCTTGCGGAAGTTGCAACTTTTGGCGAGGTGTAGGCCCGACGTACTTGCCTCCCAATCCTCGGGTGAGATCAGCGGGATCAATGTATGGATTTCCCAAATCATCGAAAGCCTCTGATGCTTCATCAGCTTGACGACTTGAGTCACCGATTGCACAGACTTGATGGTATGTTGGCATTGTATGTTTATCTTCAGGGTCGGTGACACCGTCGTAACGATCGGCGAAGACCTCCCGAATAGAAGTAGATCTGTCGATGAAGTTGAAGCTGTCGATACTTTCCAAGTCGCTGTCCAAATCGGAGTTTGTAAACGACCCGAAAGACATCCCGCCGAACAGATTGGTGAGATCTCCGCCGGCGGCGGGCTTGACGTAGCTTGCCGATGAAGATTCCTCGTTGCATGACTTGATTGACGATGATGATCCCGAGAAATCGGAACCAACCGCTAACGGTCCCAAACAAATCGGTGCCGCTAAACGATGTGATCCTTCTCTCCCGACTCAGAAGTGGAAACTTCCAAACGTCATCTCCATTGACTCCTCCAGATCGGCATATGCATCCAAATGGGCGGGAGGGTGAGGAACAAAATCAACGAGACCAGTTTCGATCTGTTTACCTCCATCCACCGCGTTGCTTGCCACCGATGATGTCGACGATGTTTAACATGCCATCGAGATCAGCTCCTTGTCGCCTCTAATTCCCAAAGACGGCGCCAATTGACAAGGTATCGACTTGTCAATGCCTACGGATCATAGACTAGGGTTTCGAGGAAAGTAGAGGGCAAGTAGATCTCGAAGGTTTCAGCCGAAAAGGTGCTCGACTACTAAAAACTAGGGTTGTGTTGACAATAAGATCGATCCTTTCTTTCTCCCTCGACTCCCCCTTATATAGGAGGCGGAGCCGAGGATTCCGTGACATACAAGTTACAAACAGTGGGAGACTTCTTTGAGTTTGTCCCGTATAATTACAAGTCTTCCATATATATCTCTAACTTCCATATCAACGCTTTATTGGGCTTCCGAGCTTCGCAATCTTTGGGTCGTGGGCTTTCAGTAAACCCCGGGTACCATCTTCGGCAGGCCCACTGGGGATGCCTATGTCACTAACCCTAACCCTAACGAGTAGATCAAGGCAGTTCTTCTTGGAATAATGTGCCTAAATGGTGTCGTCAGCGCATGTGGACTACCTTGTTGAAGACAACACGATGGATGATATCTGCTTATCAAAAGAATTGGATGGGAAGCTTGGTATATATGCCCACTTTTGAAGATTGTCTTGAAGAACAAGTTACCGAGAAAGGGTGGCTCATGTGATAATGGCTAGCTGCGGGTATCCCGGAGGCTACCATGTGCCAAAGGGTCCCAAGCTTGGTTTTCCATGTGTATATGTCCTAAACAAACCTAAAACAATGAAAAAGTACATTGATGGAACCTCGCACGGAGAAATCTAGGGGGCTAGATCCGCCGGGGCACACATACCGATGTTTTTGGGGGGAGGAGGGGGGAATGACCGCCGGAGCACCGGAATCCCACCAAATCTTGCATGTGGACCTATGATATGTGTGAAAGTGTGGTGGAAGGTGTAATGGTGTGAAAATAGCTCCCCGGTGTGACCTTCCTCACATTTGGGCGATAACACTTAGCAGATTTTCCGAAGCGCGGATTGCTCCGAAACCCTGATATATGTGGGGGGATGAAGATGGAGAGTACTTTTGTATTGCAAATAGTATGGGTATATACACATTGTCTTAAGTAGCACTAATAAATAGTCATCAAAAAGTAAAACTAATTAAAAAAATAAATATAAGTATTAGATGAAATAAAACATAAAGAAAAACAAAGGAAATGTCATATGGCGCACGGCAAAGACAAAACGCACGGCAGAGACTACGTTGCCGTGCATCCCAGCTGGGTGCACGGCAAAGGGTGAGGCACGACAATGCCCAACACCTTTGCCGTGCACCGAATCTTTGCCGTGCGCTGTCTTCGTTCATTGCCGTGCACGGTTCTTTGCCGTGCGCTGTCTTCGGCCATTTCCGTGCCTGTCTTCTTTGCCGTGCGCTGTTGTCTCCCTTTGCCGTGCGCCGTTTCTTTGCCGTGCGTTTTCCTGGGTGCGCACGGCAAAGATTTCTTTGTCGTGCGGGGGCGCACGGCAAAGAGTAGCTGCACGGCAGTGCCTGTTTTTCCCGTAGTGTCGGCTATTTCATCTCTCGTGTTGTGCCAGGTATAATTTTATTTACCTCGTAGTTTCCTGTTTGTTTACACTTAGCTTGCTCTAAATGCCTTCTGTTTGTAGTGCCCCTTCCCATTTCTGTTCAGATTAATGCATTGATTTTAGTAGGAATGATTGAAGTGATTTTCTTGTTGGAGAGTTTGGTGGCTTTGTCGATCTATCTGTTTATTATGATCTTCATACGGAACCTGTATAATGACATGGAAAACTGATAGGCATGAGCGGTTGTTATCACCAGATTTTGGACAAATCCAGAGGTGGGCCGTAAGAAAGATGGGCTTGGAAGACTACACGTGGAAGATCTCTGAAGCGGCCTTGCACGGAGAATTTGGGCTAGTTTGCCCATGTATCTTTAATTATAGTAGATTATATCTTAGATCAAGATTTAGAGTTTGTATCGCACACGGTGGGATATTCCCACGTTAGAAAGTCCCCTGGACTATAAATATGTATCTAGGGTTTATGAAATAAACAACAACTCACGTTCAACCCAAAACAAACCAATCTCGGCGCATCGCCAACTCCTTCGTCTCGAGGGTTTCTATCAGGTAAGCGACATGATGCCTAGATCGCATCTTGCGATCTAGGCAGCACAAGCCCCACGTTGTTCATGCGTTGCTCGTACTGAAGCATCTTTGATGGCGAGCAACGTAGTTATCATAGATGTGTTAGGGTTAGCATAGTTCTTCGTATAACATGCTTACGTAGTGCAACCCTTGCATGTCTAGCCGCCCTCACACCTATCTCAGGTGTGGGGGCGGCACCCCGCTTGATCTTTATTTAGTAGATCTGATCCGTTACGATTGCTCCTTGTTCTGCAAGGATTAGTTTAATATCTGCAATAGTTAGGCCTTACAAAGGGGGGGAGGATCCAGCGGCACGTAGGGTGGCGTTCGCAAGTCCTAAACAGGATGTTCCGAGGATCAACTTCATGTTGGTTTTTAGGCCTTGTTTAGGATCGGCTTACGATCACCGTGCGTGGCCGCGAGGCCCAACCTGGAGTAGGATGATCCGATTATGCGGTGAAAACCCTAAATCGTCGTAGATCTAATTAGCTTTATCTTGATCAAGCAGGATCACCATATATTCGTGCACCCCGTACGAATCATGGGTGGATCGGCTCTTTGAGCCGATTCACAGGATAACCTGAGAGCCGATCGAGGCTCGTATTTAATGTTTACGTGTATGCCATGCAGGAAACTAAGCGAGGCATCCCCATCACCTTCCTGACCAGGTATAGGTCAGGTGGCACGCCCTTGCACTTCGCATCGGACGTGTGACCAGAAGAGCATTGCGGGCCGTCGCTCGGAGGGGTCTCAGCCAGCCGCAGCTCTAGGCTCTTCCCGGCTCTACCGTGTTGACAGTCGCTGCCCGCCGGTGGGTTTTGGCAGTCAACACATTCTGGCACGCTCGGTGGGACAATCGTCTACATCAACCACATCGCCATCTACATCTGAGATGGCGGACGGCACGCCAGTCACCTACGAGGAGCTGCCTGACGAGCTCAAGAAGAGATACGACGAGATCAAGGTCACCCTCGAAGCCGACCTCATCGGCTCTTTTCAGAGAACCCGTTCCCATGGCATCAGATGGAAGGGGTTCTCACCGCAAGGTGCACTCGATGGGATAGACCTCTCTGCCCCGTCGGAGGAACGCACCAGGGCCCTGCGGCAGGAGATCAACTACTTGGTGGCTCACTCGCTACACCGCCACTCTGAAAACTTGGTCAACGTGTTGGAGTGTCTCGCTCTGCGCGTGATCCAGGAGATCATGAGCCACCAGTACTCGCCGTCAGGACCAGCTCTCGGGACGCATCAAGGAGAGTTGCCACTCCAGTCCCGTCCACCGCTGCCATATGCGTTGGCAGCACCAGCTGAAGTGCCGGCTACACCGGCATTCGTCGTCTACAAGATCGGTGGTGACCCTAGTGACTACCAGTTCTTGGCTGAGGCGCCCAAGGAGATCCCTCAAGGATACGCGTGCACGTATGTGCCAGATTGTGGCAACTGGGCACTCTCAAACCAGGCCACAATATCAGGGACTCCGGCGAAGACAGGAGGAACGTCAGCGACAGAGCTTGAGAAGCAGACGTGGCTAACTAAGTATGCCACCCCGACGAAACTCCAGAGCCCAGCTCCTGCAGTTGGCTCAGAGCTGGAAAAGCAAACATGGCTGGCTAAGTATGCCACCCCGGCGAATCTTCAGAGTGCAACTCCTACAGCCAGCACAGCGGATCAGATCAGTACCATACTGAGAGACCAGTTCGGCATGGTGCCGAAAAGAAGGGCAATCGGCTATTCCAAGCCGTACCCCGACGAGTACGAGATGATCCCGCTGCCACCTAAATATCGGCTCCCTGACTTCTCCAAATTCAGTGGATCAGATGGCTCCAGCTCCATCGAGCACGTCGGCCGATATTTGGCGCAACTAGGACCGGCTTCAGTGTCGGATCAGCTACGCGTGAGGCTCTTTTCACAGTCCCTCACGGGATCGGCTTTTGGATGGTACACCTCTTTGCCAGCAAACTCCATCCAGTCTTGGAAGCAATTGGAAGAACAATTCCATACGCAATACCATTCAGAAGCTTCCGAGTCTAGCATTGCCGATCTAGCACAACTACGTCAGAAGCGCGGAGAAACGGTGACAGAGTACATCCAGCGCTTCAGGAATCTTAGGAACCGATGTTATTCGGTTCGTATAACTGAAAAGGAAGCAGTCGAGTTGGCAGTAGCTGGCCTTGCAACACAGCTCAAGGACATGGCCTCCCAAGCAGATTATCCCTCGCTGGCGCACATGGTTCAGAAACTATCAGCATATGAACAGCGCCACCCGGACCTGTACCAAGACAAGTTCAAGTGTGCAGTAGTCCTGGTCGATGCGGAGGAAGACGAAGTTCTGCGGAGACCAAGAAGTAGCAGTGGCTGAGTGGACTCGGGGAGGAACCCCCGTGTCCTGCAAATGGGTAAAGCCACCAGGGCCGCCCAGGGGATTTGATTTTGACGTGACCAAGACTGAACAAATCTTCGACCTCCTGCTCAAGGAGAAACAGTTGACGATTCCTGAAGGTCTCAAGTTCCCCACGGCGCAAGAGCTAAACGGAAAGCCGTACTGCAAATTCCACAACTCGCTCTCCCATGCCACCAACGACTGCAGGGTGTGGCGTCAGCACATCCAAGCGGCGATAGAGAAGGGGCGTTTAATTTTCAACCAGTACGCCATGAAGGTCGACACCCAACCCTTCCCCGCCGTTAACATGGTGGAAGTCACCTACCCTGAGGGTTGCCAGCCAGGTCCCTCGTTCAGTATCAACATGGTAGGACCTGGAAACCACTCTGGCAAAGATGGAGATGAGGGCAGCTGCTCTCATAGCAAGGACACAAAGGAGGCCGCTCCACGCGATCGGCTCCATCATGATGGCAAGCGCTACGTCACGAGGGGAGAGGTGAAGAACATAAGATATCAACGACCTCTCTCTGATCACCTCCTCAACAAATATGTGAGTCAGTATGACCAACGCCGACGGTCCAACTATGATGATGAAGGAGATCGTCTGGCTAGAGAAGCCAGAAGACATCGTCGGCATGAGCGCGATGAGGAGGAGTGCGAGCGCCGTGCCACGGACAGGTCAAGGGAGCAAGATGACAACGCCAGACACTGGGATTGCCCTTTCTTCAGATACTGCTGGGATTCAGGAATGAGCCGATTGCCCACAATCGGCAATTGCCCAGAATGCAACAAGAAGAAGAAGGAGGCAGCCAACGTGTCTGTGTTCGAGCGATTAGGGCCTCTCCCGCCACAGAGCAAACGTGCTGAGTCACCTCGTTGGGCAGATCTTGAGGATTCCGAAGACGAGGGACTAGAAGGAGAAGAAGACAGGTACCACCGTCCAAGGTGGTGCCCTGACGGACTTAGCCGTTCACAGAAGCGCAGGGTTCAGCGGTTGCGCGGCCTGGAGGAAGCCGAAAGGTTATACCTGCATACGTTAAGGAAGGCACGGCCTGATCTGGCTGCAAAGGTTCAGCGAGCCCTGGATGAAGAGGGTCATCCACGGAGAATGGAGTGGCGTCCCAAGCAAAAGAAAGCCGATGATGAAACATCGGCTGGCACAAACATGGTGCTCGTCTTGCCGACAGAGCTTAGCGCTCCACGAGTCTACGATGCACTCAAGGTGGACGACAGCAGGCGCATCAAGTCAGAGGTTGGGTTGGTTTTATCCAGCCTGACCGAGTAGCAAGATTAAACCAATGAGCAAACCGTGCGAGGCTGATCCTTGTGATCGGCCCCAAAAAATTTTATGGAGGAACATTACAAAACCTTCATCGAACAAGCAATGTGGAGGCCGATTCCAGCAATCGGCCAAAATTATCCTCTGCACATATTCTGCTTGTGTTCAGCAACGATCCACTGGGCGGCGGCCACGTCGGCAGATGAAAGTCAGCATGAATCTTTGCGAAGCCGACGTGCAAGAGCAGTGCCCTGACTAACCATGAAAGCCGATATCTGCAGTCATTTGGCAGATTCGGCTCGGGGGGCATATAGTCAGATGAACATGTGCAGATAAACATGTGCAAACGTGCGTGCAGTGGAACATTGGGGGCCGATTAAGGAAAAATCGGCCAAATAAAAAAAAATTTCGCACGAAGCGAAGCCGATGCGCAGCCATCGACTAGTACAGTCACACAAGACCAAGACCGGCTGGTTATATGCTCAAAGTTCACATCGACATCAACGGTCAGTGCAGGGAAGGAGCCGACCTGGCCTGCAAGGCGCGAAAAGTAGACTGAAGAAGCTCGGGGGGCAGCTCACCCTGAAGGTTCTCTGCTTTGGGGAGCCGATTTTGTTGAAATCGGCTAACTCTGCATAGGCGGCACATTCGGCTGATCCATTACCGTTCTTGCCTCGACTGAGACTCGGGGGGCAGCTGGCTTGGTGGCTGCTCTGTTTTGGAGAGCCGATTGAAGTCGCATCGACTGGCCCTGCATTGTGATCTCCTCTGGATCGGGATAGGAGGCCGTCGGTTTTTTGCAAGTTGGATCGTCCTGTCGCTGCAAAAAGAAGAAAGGGACTAGATTCTCAAAATAGCCGATGAGTAGTCATCGGCTAAGGGATTGCGAAAAATTGTGGTCGGATACCAAATCACAGCCTGAAATTGAGAAGTTCTTGGCCTATGAGCTAACTGACATGGGGTCCGGCTTCATGGGCGTCCAAAAGAAGAGAAATCCGATACGCTGCTATCGGTCTTGACATGACAGGCGGAAGGAATGAAATTGGAATAATTGAAGGCTGAATCAAAAGACCGATTTCATTAATTCAGAGGAGCGGCTTTACAAGAAAGAGCCGATGGCTCTCAAAAGAGGGATCTAGTGCCTAGTGCACTGCTACTACTAGTCCTATTCTACTAGTCGTCGCTGTCCTCGTCATCACCGCCGTCGATGTCGTCGGCGCTGCTCCCAGGGAGCTCTTCATCGCTGCTGCCCCAGCCCGTGGCCGGAGCCTCTTCCTCCTCGTCATCATCATCATCCTCGCTGTCCGCCCAGGAGCGGAAGCGCTTGGTTGGCGGGTACCCGGCGGAAGAGGAAGATTCATCTTCCTCCTCCTCTTCTCCTTCTTCCTCGTCATCTTCGTCCTCGCTGTCCGCCCACATACGCGAGCGCTTCTTCGGCGGGAGCTTGGTGGAGGGGGAGGTCTTGGCCTTCGCTACTTCTCCTTCTTTCTTCTCATTATCGGAGGAGAGGGGGTTCACCTCGGAATGAGGCTTGTCCTCGTTCTTCTTCTTCGGCGAGAATTGGGGGAAGAGGTTTGAGAAGGAGGAGGAAGAGGAAGACATGGCTGAGGGAGAAGAGGGTTTTTTGGGTGCCGATGGCTGGAACAAAGGAAGGGGATGAAGAAAGCTAATCGATCGGCACAGTTAAATAATGAGGAGCCTGGTGGAAATTTAATGTCATTACAGTTTCCAAGGAGATGACGCCAGAGCTATCGAATTTTGCAGAGAAGCTGAGAAGACAGGGCATAATGATAACGGATACTGCAACAGCTCTGCTCTGCCACGACATGACCCGACGAAGGAAGGCATAATGATTTTGGAAAAATTATTTCCAAAACCAGGGGGGCATGTGTTATCACCAGATTTTGGACAAATCCAGAGGTGGGCCGTAAGAAAGATGGGCTTGGAAGACTACACGTGGAAGATCTCTGAAGCGGCCTTGCACGGAGAATTTGGGCTAGTTTGCCCATGTATCTTTAATTATAGTAGATTATATCTTAGATCAAGATTTAGAGTTTGTATCGCACACGGTGGGATATTCCCACGTTAGAAAGTCCCCTGGACTATAAATATGTATCTAGGGTTTATGAAATAAACAACAACTCACGTTCAACCCAAAACAAACCAATCTCGGCGCATCGCCAACTCCTTCGTCTCGAGGGTTTCTATCAGGTAAGCGACATGCTGCCTAGATCGCATCTTGCGATCTAGGCAGCACAAGCCCCACGTTGTTCATGCGTTGCTCGTACTGAAGCGTCTTTGATGGCGAGCAACGTAGTTATCATAGATGTGTTAGGGTTAGCATAGTTCTTCGTATAACATGCTTACGTAGTGCAACCCTTGCATGTCTAGCCGCCCTCACACCTATCTCAGGTGTGGGGGCGGCACCCCGCTTGATCTTTATTTAGTAGATCTGATCCGTTACGATTGCTCCTTGTTCTGCAAGGATTAGTTTAATATCTGCAATAGTTAGGCCTTACAAAGGGGGGGAGGATCCAGCGGCACGTAGGGTGGCGTTCGCAAGTCCTAAACAGGATGTTCCGATGATCAACTTCATGTTGGTTTTTAGGCCTTGTTTAGGATCGGCTTACGATCACCGTGCGTGGCCGCGAGGCCCAACCTGGAGTAGGATGATCTGATTATGCGGTGAAAACCCTAAATCATCGTAGATCTAATTAGCTTTATCTTGATCAAGCAGGATCACCATATATTCGTGCACCCCGTACGAATCATGGGTGGATCGGCTCTTTGAGCCGATTCACAGGATAACCTGGGAGCCGATCGAGGCTCGTATTTAATGTTTACGTGTATGCCATGCAGGAAACTAAGCGAGGCATCCCCATCACCTTCCTGACCAGGTATAGGTCAGGTGGCACGCCCTTGCACTTCGCATCGGACGTGTGACCAGAAGAGCATTGCGGGCCGTCGCTCGGAGGGGTCTCAGCCAGCCGCAGCTCTAGGCTCTTCCCGGCTCTACCGTGTTGACAGTCGCTACCCGCCGGTGGGTTTTGGCAGTCAACAGCGGTATAGTATAATCCCAGATCATTGGTAGATGCATGTGACTGTCATCCGATACATCATATAGCATGTGTTTGAAACACTGGTGATGTGGGCATTACCCTTCGGGTAACTGTTATTGCCCTATCCTGTACGGCCCAACTGGAGGCCCATGAAGACACCCGATGGCAAGGTGGGCCACTATGGCGGTGCCGAAGAAGATTCCTTGAAGGACAAGACGAAGAAGAACCGAACAAGGAAAGTTTAGATCTAGGGCTTTTGTAACCTAGTCGTACCCGGACAGATCCCTTGAGACCTGGCCCCTTATATAAGGGCCAGGAGAGGGGCTGCCGAGGGACACAATCAATCTTAGCGACTTTAGCCACCGCAAGTCCAGAGCTAGGTCCAAGCAGCGCTTAGCCTCTCGACGAAACCACAGCCGAAACCTTCGGCACCCCATTGTAACCCGATATTTTCATAATCAAGATCAGACAGGCAGGACGTAAGGGTTTTACCTCATCGAGGGCCCCGAACCTGGGTAAATCGCTCTCCCCGCTTGTCTGTTAACCGATGTCTCGTGTCAGCCTACAGGATTCCGTCAACCCTAAGCCCCAATCGGAGGGCATTGCCGAGGAGTACCCTCGATAATTGGCGCCGTCTGTGGGAAACCTGTTGGCACAAGATCCGTCATCGGCAGATCCAACCATGTCGTCGACAGCTTCGTCGACGCCTTCGTCATCACCAACCTTGGGAAGTCCGATCCGATTCGGCTCTTATGAGTTCACCCCGCACAACGACTCCTCTCGCCCAACTTTTTCGGATCTACAAGGAAACATGGAGATGACGTTCGGGAGCGTCCACTACAACGTCAACGCGGAAGGAGTCCTCCGTCTGCTGGAACCATACGCTCCCGGACCAGCAAGGAAATCGCTCCCATCGGCTGCAAGGTCAACCGTGTCGTCATCAGTCGACCTCTCGGCAGGGCTGACGGACTTGACGGATTTATCCCCGCCATCGACTCCTCGATCGACGTCCTCAATGTCGGTCGGATCCGATAACCCCGCGCCATCACAGATGACTTCGTACTACTGCCTGAACTGCGACACTAGGCACGGGTTGAGATCGACTGACACGCCGTTCATCTGCAGTGCTCAGCATTCATCGGGAGAGGACAGTGTCGACAGCATCGTCAAGGAGGTTACCTGGAAAACATCGCACCACCAAGTCTATGCTGCCAATAACACAGGAAACGCAAGGAACGGGGGAGGAGGAGGAGATCACACCCCGCGCTGCAGCCGACGACACAGCTTTGAAAACAGCGCCAGTAACAATAATAGCGATTACACCATCGTAGAGGAAGAATGGGCAGCAGCCAGGGCCGCCGTGCTTAATAACACCCCGCTTCCCGCCGGTACTTCGGTTGGAACCCTCAATGCTTACCGTTCCATCTTGGAGAAAAATCGGGAGCGTCTATCGAATGAGCAGGCCACCCTTGAAAGACGCCTGTTCGCGGCAGAACAATCCAGTGAGTGGAGAAGGGGCTCGCGAGGGAGTGCGTCCCGAAGCAGCCAAGGGGCAGGGAAGCATCGATCAAGGTTGTCTAGGCTTTCGGAAGACGACGCTAGAGAAATAACCTCAAACCTATCCAGATCCTTCATGACTACGGACACTGCGGGCATGCTAAGGCCAAAAACCGTTGAGGGAGCAACCGCCAACCTCACGGCATACCTCATCAATCAACGACCCGAAGGTCCCATGGCTCAAGCTCATCGAGGCGCCCTGGAAAGCCTCGCAATCCTAGGAGATAACCTGGTTCCACGGAAGGAAAAAACTACACTCCAACCAGTGGCTCGAAGCACCGTTCGAGAGACGCCCGAGACGAAATCACCCAGAGTTGAATCGATAGAGCCAGACGACGGCGAGCCACGGGGGAGGAGTATGGTAGCGATACCTCAGAAGAAAGCCAGGAATACGACGGCGAGTTGAGGGGAGCTGACTGCTTGAGCTACAAGATCCGTGAAGCGATGCCACCCAAGAAGTTCAAACCTACCCCTACCGACGCTGCTAAGTACGATGGACAGCAGGAGCCGAGGTCATGGATAGACGATTACCTACAAACCGTGATCCTGCACAAAGGAAATCAGATAGCAGCAATGCAATGTTTGCAACTTTACCTGAAAGATTCGGCACGGGCCTGGTTGAGAGGCCTACCGAAGGGTTCTATCAAGTCATGGGACGACCTGGTGGACGCCTTCGTCGTGAACTTTCAAGCAACATACAAGAGGCCTGTTGGGATCGAAGAATTACGGCATTGCCAGCAGAAACCGAAGGAGTCAATGCGCGCATACATCGGGAGATTCACTAAACTCCTGAACGCCGCCGAAGATGTTTCCGTCGACAGAGCAATCGACGCCTTTAGCGACAGCATCTGACGTGAGACCTACATAGAGGAACTTGGGCGCAAGAAGCCAAAGACTATAACCAAGTTGATGGATATCGCTAACAGCTGGGCTGATGGCGAAGACAATGTACGAAGGCCACGACAACGCAGCGATGACGAAGTCGATGATCAGCCGAAGCACGATTCGGGCGGTCGAAGGGATTGTCGTAAGAAAAGAAAGGACCGCAGTTACGATGACAACAATCTGGTAGCCGTAGGATATTCCGATCGACAAGACGATCGTTACGACGACAGGCGAGACGATCGGCAGGACGGCAACCAAAGTAATTCTGGGAACCGTAGCAACTACAAACCAAGACCGTAGAGGACCCCAGAGTTACCCTTCGCTGAGCAGATAAACGCTCCTTGCTACTTGCACTCTTATATCGACCAAAAAGATAACAAGAAAAAGTCCAGCCATCTGCTTAGAGACTGTCGACAGTTCATTGAGATGCAGAAGCTCATACAGCAGCAGCAGCAGCCAATTCCGCCTCCGCCTCCGCCTCAGCACCAGGTCCAGCAAGCAAAGCCTCACAACCCCAACGAGTCTTTTCCGCCACCGCGTGGGCAGATGAGCATGATCCACAGGACTGGTGTTTCAAGAAGGGAAATGAAGAAGCTCACTCAAGAGATCAATCTGGCAGAAAGCATCATGGCCAACATTCCTGAATACATCGAATGGTCATCTCAGAGCATTATGTTCAGCAGAGCGGATCATCCGATGACAATCCCAAAACCGGGGCACGCTGCCCTAGTAGTTGAGGCGCAAATCGGAGGGTTCAAGATGAGCAAAGTCTTCATGGATGGAGGAAGCGGGCTAAACCTGATATTCCTCAACATGATCAGAAGCGTGGGAATCATAATGAGGATGCTAGAAGAAACGGATACCTGTTTCCATGGGATCCTCCCCACCTTACCGGCGTACTCTCTTGGCAAAGTTTATCTAAACGTTGTCTTTGGCAAACCCGACAACTTCAGAAAGGAAAAGATCGAGTTTGAAGTAGTAAACTGGGAATCACAGTACCACGCTATACTTGGAAGATTAGCTTATGCCAAGTTCATGGCTGTGCCACATTACGCATACCTCAAGCTGAAAATGCCTGGGAACAATGGAACAAATATCACAGTCTATGGAAGTTTCTCACGCTCGGATAATTGTGATCGCGAGTTTCAGAGGATCGCTGCCAAGTTCGGGCTCAAACAGGAACCTGTCGACTTTCCTTCAAGATCATTAGCAATCAACAGTAAAGAAGATGAACGCGTCACGAAGTCGAAGAAGAAGCCAGCCGACCTCGCCCCGGAAGCTTCGACAGTGAAAACCCAGACAGCTGGCGACAAGATCATCATGGAAGAAAAGAAAACTCCGGCAATCACCGCAATAGCTCCTGCTGAAACCAGTGATGCTTCCAAAACCACCGGTGCAGCAGACAAGCTTGAAGATAAGGAGAAACCTCCCCTTGCCTAAAAGGATGCACAGCATCATGCTTAGTTTCTTTCTTTTTTCTCTTATAAGCATGGCCTCTTTTAGCCCTTTAGCCTTCTTACTTTATTAATAAAGACTTATGTTTCGTTTCTCTGAAGAATTGCAGTAATTCGGGATACCCGAACAACACTATCAGAGACCTTGTCCATATATCAATGAACAACAGTTCAATGGAAAAAATAGCCTCGGGGATTGCACTCTAGAAAAAGCCTCTGAAATTACAAGTGCTATGATGCAAAACCAACGGGGACTTCGCTCTCCTTCGCTATAGATGCCTCAAAGAGTGCCGCGAATAGCAATGATCGTGAAACACATAATGAAAATGACCCACGCTCGACACTTTAAATCACGGAAGTACCAAAGAGTGACGGAGTCATCGGCAGATCTAGTGCCACCGACTCGATCGGGAGCTGCTGTCAAGAAATACATCGGTTGAAAGCAAAGTTGCACATACAACGGGTTTAGCAAGACCCGCAACACGAGCTAATCATTCACATAATTTGCTACCAACTAAACATAAATATACATCCTAACGCGGATGCAAAAACGAGTAATTAAGATTTACTCCTCCAAAATGTGCTAACAGCATTAACATGGCAGAGGTACGCATGTGCATCTGCCGACAAAATAGTTTTGTGTTGAACATCCGAACATTCGGATACAATAAATATCGAGGTTTCCTACTTACAACAGGGGCCTTTTCTCTTGTCTACTCTTGAGTCATTGTTTCTTCGGATGCCACCGAAGCTCTTTCGAGTCTCTCAACAACAATTGCGGTAGGAAGGTCCACTCTCGGGTAAAGTGGCCCCAATTCACCTACAGCATTGGCAATCGCCAGCAGGTCTGCCGTAGGATGATCTACAAGAACAAGGGCGAGTGTGGCTCTAGCCCCCACGAGAAGTTGCGCTCGAACCAAGCTTCGGATCTTCTTGGCGTTACTGAATTCTGACATTAAAGTCAACAGCGTGGGAGGGACATGGTCCAAAGGGAACATTGTCTTCCAGATTACTCTCAGTCCTTTATAGCACTTGTCGAAGAAACGATGGACTTGCTGGACCCGATCTTGGAACTTCGCGACAGCAGAAGCCTTCGAGTGCTCTTTCCAGAAAACTTCATCTGATGATGATAGCTGAGTCAATGCGTTTACACGCTCGTGAATCCGCTTGTTCTCCTCAGCGAGGTTCAGAGCTATGACTAGAAAAAGAAACAAGGGAAGATAAGAAGAGGCATTTTTTGGAAAAGCAAGGAGCAAGGAGATAAGGGTGCTTACAGCTCAAACTTTCTGTGGCTCTATGCAATTCAGTAAGAGCATAGCGCTCTGCGTCAGCCGCAAGCTCGTTCTTCCTTCTGATAATAGCAGCCAAGGCATAAGTACTGCGCATATCCTTTTCCATCTGCGCGATCCGATCCTTCATACGCTGAAGTCGGTCACTCTCAGAGCAAGCACCCGAAGAATCATCGACAAATGCAGGCACAGGGAAAACCTGCAAAAAATTGTTAAAGGGCATGATGGATTATATGGATTCAACACTGGAAATTACTCCCATCGGGAGCATGCAAATAAAAATGTCATAACAAGAGTACACCGGCAACATTGCCAGCATGAGATTCATTACAACCACACAAGTCTTATGGCAGGACATTGTTTTTACTGCGCAAAATTACAAGAATAGAATCAAGGGGCCTGGGTCTGGTTCGACAAGCTTGGACCAACGGATGATTTCTTTGCCGAGACCAGATCAAGTAGCTGGCGAGCACATTTAAGAGCCGAGGTCTTGAAGATGCTCAAGTCAACAAATTGCCCATCTTGCTCTTTCGGCAGCTCTCGGGACATCTTTTCAATATTGGCTTTGAAACCATGACCCATCATAAGCTGGAAGGCTAAGAGGGCACCATAGGTACACGAAGTACGTTTGAATACCTCGATAACCTCCTTTGTGTTGACGACAAAAGCGTCGATCAGTCTTGTCTTGATTGATCTTTGGGAAAATCATCGAGTGCATCTGTGCCATGGCTCCCTTGCCCTTCTGGAGGAGGTCTTGAACGAGCTGGTGAGAAGCAAGGGTCATCGATAGAGCATTCGCCGGAGAATTGCTCGGGAGCTTGTCCAGAAACTCGACAGGGATATCAGCAGCCTCTGTGAAGAACGAAATAAGAGGAGCTCGCAAAGCAATAATCAACCAAAAGAGCAGAAAGGGAATTACTGAGCAAGGCTAAGGAAGATTGGCGAAGAAGATCATCCTTCTCGATCGCCCGAGCTTCAGCGGCTAGCCTGGATGCCTCTTCATCCTTCAGCCTCCTCTTCAGCCCTTCGAGCTCCTCCTTCAAGGAATCGACTTCCTGGCGAGCCTCGGCAGCCATTTTTATTGCGCCCTCTAATTTCGAGGAAGAAGACTCGACCTCCTTTTTCAGCTGGGCCTTGTCAACTTCCAGAGAAATATATTGGGAGGAAAAAGTCTCTAGGGAGGAAATGACAGCTCGCAAATCCTTAAGAAATAAGGAAAGACAGTTATTAGTTGAAGAACTAGTAATTTAATCAAGGTCCATTCAGGAGATGCTGCATTAAAACAGAAAAAGACTTACAGGTTTCATTGGAGAAGGAGCTGCGACAGTGGCAGTCGAAGGAATATCCTTCCCCTTAGAAAGGGAAGAAGCAGTCGATATCTGGGCTGCTGGGGCCGCGGTAGGGGCTGAAGCCTCGGAAGCTGCGGGATTCGGCAGAACGGTACAAGATTTGGCCTTCTTGGGCGGAGGTTCGAAGAAACCTTCGTCACTACGAAAATTTGGCAAAGTCAAACGAAGTTACAGATGGCAAAGATAGGACACAATTTTGAGAAAAAGAAGTAAGGACTTACAGATCGAGAAGATCATCCTCGTCGGCAAAGCCGCCGGATGGTCTCTTCAAAGGCAGCGCCTCGGGTTCCTCCACAGCTGCATCAACAAAGGCAGCGCGATCAGCGTCATCGTCATGCATGGACCCCGCTGTGTCGCTAATATCATCGGCTGAAGATTGAGGATTGATAAAGACAGCTTCAGGATTCATTGGGTCATCACGTTCCTCTTTCGGGCCAGCGTTTTCTTCGATATAGGATCCCACGAGGATTGAGGAGTCCCTTTTCTCGGAAGAATCGTTTGACAGGCCTTGTAAATGCTCGGGATCTATGGGGATCTATCGAAGCGAACGAGTAAGAACAACGGCAGTCACATTGATCAAGAGAAACAGCACAATGAAACCATGAAGGAATTTTTTTACCTCGGTTGGCTGATGATCAGCATCAAATGGCGGATGGGAAGATATCAGTGGGATTGAATCTTCCTGGCTGAAGAGAGTGAGGCGCCAAACTTCATCAAGCAGTTCCTTTTCGGATAATTCAGCGATATTTATCCTAGTCTTGTCCTTGGGACCCGAATACAACCACATCGGATGAGCCCTAACCATGATCGGCTGGACTCGATGCTTCAAGAACACAGCGGCTACCTCCGTGCTTATCATGATCTGACCATCGGCTTCTTTGATCCGAAGAAATCTGTCAAATAACTTGTCGACTGCTGGTTTTTCATCGGGAGAAAGAATATTTTTCCAAGACTTCTTAGGTTTGGCTTCGAGAACATCGGAGAAACGAGGGAGCTGGGATTCAATTGTTGAAGTGTCCCTAATATAGAACCACTTCAGCCTCCACCCTTGCACAGACTCTCTCATCGGAAAGTTGAAGTAGTTAACTTCTTTACGAGCGACAAATCCAACTCCGCCAATGACAAAGGAACCACCACTACTGCTGTACCTTTTCACGAAGAAAATTTTCTTCCACAATCCAAAGTGGGGCTCGATGCCCAAAAACGCTTCGCAGAGGGTGATAAAAATAGGAAGGTGAAGGATTGAGTTGGGAGTCAGCTGCCACAGTTGGATCTCGTAAACTCGAAGGAGGTGATGAAGGAATTTGTGAGCAGGGAGTGAAAGACCTCGATACAAGTAAGATAAGAACATCACAGTAAAACCGACGGGGGGATTGGGCCGTGAAATCGCACCTGGGAGAATCACATTCCCCTCGTCAGAAGAAATTAATCCAAGGCTCTGAGCCCTCTTTCCGTCACGCTTTGTGGTAGTAGACGCCGGCCAATCGCCGGGGATGGGTCCAGCCGTGGAGCTCGACGGCGCTGGCGGCGCCGGAGCTGGAGGAGGAACATCTGGAGCGCCTCTCTTCGACGGTTTTGGAGAAGAAACGGCGGCGGCACCGCTGCTCGCAGCACTGGTGGCAAGAGTGGAGCTCTTCTTCTTCACCATTTTTAGATCTAAGGAGATCTAGAAACGGCGGCGGCGGTGCAGTGGTTATGGGTGAAGAAGATGAATGAAGAAGAAAGAGGATGCGATGATGGATTGTGGAAAGGGAGGAGTTTACCCCGAAAGATTATAAAGTGCAAGAAAACCTGAGGATTGAGTGGGCATGTGTCGTTGTTTCCAATTTATTAAGAGGACCTATTTTCATCATTGATCGCGGAAATCGAGGAGACACCTTGGTAACTGCACGCAAGTAGCGGTCACTTCTTAAAACAGAACCGTGCAGAGGCAGGATGGGCCCAACAGGTCGTGTCCTTTCAGTCGGAATTGCAACAGTAATTACGTCATCATTGACGTCATGAAGCTCGCTGGAAGCGTCCGAGGAGAAACCAAAACCGTCGGGTGGTCAACTTGAGTCTACGCACGGATTGCAAGCATCCATACCTAGACTCGGGGGCTACTCCCATCGGGAGCGCTGGACGCGCACCCGATAAACGTGAACTCGAAGATTCTCCTGCAAAGAAGGGCGTGAAGAAATATTTGAAGAAAAGGACGGAATGCCCAGACTCGGGGGCTACTCTCATCGGGAGCGCTGGACGCACACCCGACAAACTTTCTTGCACTCCAGGATCATGCCCGGGGACGTGATTCTGTGTAGGGTAGCGTTGTTTTGCCTTCAGCAGTTAACCAGCAAAGCTGGGCATGCTATTCAATATCCTTTACGCATGAAAAACTTCGAAAATTTGAAGACCCGATGTAAATGTATCGGATGACCTATGAAGAATTGCAGAAAGCTTCGGCAGAAGAAAACGTTCGAGTAGTACAACTTGAGTCTACGCACGGATTGCAAGCATCCGTACCTAGACTCGGGGGCTACTCCCATCGGGAGTGCTGGACGCGCACCTGATAGAAGAAGATGATGTTGTTACAAGATGGACAAGAACTATCAAAGAGAGAAGGACATTTGATGGAGGCATGCTTTAGTCTCTACCCGAAATATCTTCGGCTAGACACTCGGGGGCTACTGACGTGGGCATTACCCTTCGGGTAACTGTTATTGCCCTATCCTGTACGGCCCAACTGGAGGCCCATGAAGACACCCGATGGCAAGGTGGGCCACTATGGCGGTGCCGAAGAAGATTCCTTGAAGGACAAGACGAAGAAGAACCGAACAAGGAAAGTTTAGATCTAGGGCTTTTGTAACCTAGTCATACCCGGACAGATCCCTTGAGACCTGGCCCCTTATATAAGGGCCAGGAGAGGGGCTGCCGAGGGACACAATCAATCTTGGCAACTTTAGCCACCGCAAGTCCAGAGCTAGGTCCAAGAAGCGCTTAGCCTCTCGACGAAACCACAGCTGAAACCTTCGGCACCCCATTGTAACCCGATATTTTCATAATCAAGATCAGACAGGCAGGACGTAAGGGTTTTACCTCATCGAGGGCCCCGAACCTGGGTAAATCGCTCTTCCTGCTTGTCTGTTAACCGATGTCTCGTGTCAGCCTACAGGATTCCGTCAACCCTAAGCCCCAATCGGAGGGCATTGCCGAGGAGTACCCTCGACAACTGGCATCGGTATTCGAATATTCAAAGTTAGTATTGAGATATTCTGTCAAATATTATTAGATAGGCCAGTGTATTCATATAATATTATCTTTCCAGTTCCATCAGTGTTTGGAAATTACATGTTAGTGTTGAGATCTTAGTGTGTTGAATATTATAACAATGGTAGTGCTGAGATCTTAATGGCATTTGTTCCCAAAATTAGGTACTGCAAAGTGGTTCTGCATAGGCTTCATATTGAGCCTGTATAATACCATAAGAAAAGATAGGCATAATTGGTATGGTTTCTTGCTTTATATCATCCTAAATGAAGCTGTGATTTCTGATTATAAAGCAAAAGTTCCTAGGTGGATGCAGATATAAGATTTATAAGCCAATGTAATTCAGTGCAAGTTACTTGTATACCTTTGCAAGTTACTGATATAGTTTTTAACATTCACTGGGAAACTGATTTTCTCTTGTTTTTTTTGTACTTATTTCATTGCTAGTTTCTAAACTATTTGGTCTTAGCTTTTCCTGTATGCTTTTATAGTCACAAATGTATTCTACGTTGCAGTCTTGATACTCCTGTTACAGGGAAGTGCATGTGGTTCGATCAACTATTGGTGTCTTGGTGAGGCTACTATTGTAGAGATCATGACTGCTCTCTTCACACTCAAGAGTTTGTACACGCGAAGATTATATCTAGGGAAACTAGGGAATACGTGTCAAAACAATTTTGGTCAAGAAATCGATTGATGATTTGGTGAAGTACATTGGCCCAGTTTATTACTTTCTTCCAATTTATGATCCCTTCATTATGAATTATTTCCTTTGCCTGCAATAATTGATTTATTAATACTCTACTGGTTCCTTTATACTACTCTAACTTAGCAATTATCTAAATATTGTGATAGAGTTCATGTTCAGAGTCTTGTTATATTAAGAAAAAAAAAACAATGTAGTTTACACAAATCAGAATTCTCAATTTACGTTCGTGTGTATTTTATATGTCTATCTTCTGGGTAGTCTCACAAGAAAATAAGTACTCAACCAATATGTTGGGTTGATGATTTGTTCTTACTTCGAACAGAAATAAGGTTGTTATATGTTCTTACTGTAGTACTCAGGCAAGAAAGTGGATACTCAGACCAATATGTGACCAAAACAACTCCAGACAATTTAGTGTTGTAAAATTATCTACTGGCATGTGTCGTTGTTACGAGGAGATAAACATGTGGCTTCAATTCTGACCCTGGTTTAGCCTTTGCGCCGGTTTATAGCAAGTAAAGACATAAAATCAACAAAAATATAGATTTAGGCACGGAAATAAATTAATTGTTAAATTACCATCGTATATGTTAGCATCTATTGGCATATTAATACGCTTACGTTTGTTCTGATTTAGGCGTTTCTTGCTCTGGAAACACATGGTTAGTAGTTCATATACTGATTCTGCCATTTGCGCGATAGCGCAACGGGTCATCTAGTATCTAGAAGGCTTCTTCATCTTTCTTCCACTGAGTTGCGCCTCCCAGACGAATCCCGATGGGAGTCCATTTTGGCCAACAGACGCCTCCCAGACGAGAGCGACCTCGCATCAGCGGTGTGATTTATCTGCTTTCTGCTCAATCTCTCATCGTTTCCATGGTCTTGAAAAGATGTAACCCTAAACTCTCTCTCTTTCTCTTTTTTCTGCGAGCACGCCCTTGGCGCTGTTTCTGGTGCTTTGTTCAGAAAGCACTGGTCGAAGTCGACCTCTATAACGGATTTCTCCCGCGTATCTGCAGGTGAGTCGATTTTTTTTTGTTTGCTTTTACACTACCGTGGTATAGTAATCCCGGGAAATATTTTGTAAATGAGTACAAGATGCAGAGGGTTTATTGTAAAACATCGTGTCTGTGCCCTCGTTTCCACCCTACCCCCTGTGGTTTTCTCCTCTTCCATAAAGTTCCATCCATACAGTCGAGGTACCCTCACACTCCGTTCTGTTCTTACTCCCCTGCCGACCGTTCGCCATTACTCACCGCAAAGCTTCCTCCCAGCTGCTCACCCAAACGCTCCAATATGGCCTTCTCCAATACTATCGAGAAACCTTCTTGATAGCTGTTCCACTGAGTTGACGGTCGAGCAACGCAGGAGTTCTTCGGCGAGTGCCGCACCGCTGCCCCAACTCCATTTTGCCAAGAGACGACTCCCAGACGAGCGCGGCCTCGCATCACCGGTGACTGATCTTCAACAGATTTCTGAATCAAGCTCACCTCTGGACCGGTGAGCGCTTTTCAGCAGCTTTCTGGGGCGAGCCTTCATCCCCGGCTCTGTTCTTTTTATTATTATGCAAATGGAAAGAAATCCTCTACTTGGGCTCTGTTCTTTTGCTTTCTTCAGTGAGCACTCCTCCGGTGCTCCCACAGATTTGGTGGGAAGCCGATCATTTGTTTGCATTCGCAAGTTTTTCAGTTCTGTTCGTTTGTCTTTGTTGGTCTTTGATGCACTCTGAATCTCTCATCTGTTTTGCTGGTTTCTTATGCGCTCAGCGTATGCCATTGTCTGAATACGTGAAGCTGACTGCCACAATAAGGAGAAACTTAAACTAAACAACTAAAGAGAAACTAGGATTTAGATTTTAGACCGTTATCAATATGGTTATTTTTTTGAAACATTGGACTGCTATCAATATGGTTGTAGATAGTTAGGATAATTTCCGCACTGAATCCAACTCCTAACCCGTTTTAAGTTATCCATATGAGATTTTAATGAATCCGGTAATAATGATATTCGAATCCGAAGTGGCGGAATCCAGTAATAATGATATGAGAATCTGAAGTGGCGCCCCTTGTAGGCTGGCCATAGTGGTAAGTATCATGTTGTAGTATCATGTATATGATACTTGTGTATGGTACTATCTCTATAGTGGTTAGTATTATGAAGTAGTATCATAGTTATGCCATATTTATTACTTTTTAGAATCTCAATGCAAATGTGTGCACAAGTTTTGTTTGGCATTAACTTTTCTCGTGACATGCGCTATGATACAGTATCTACCTATGTTACTCTAATCTCCTGTCTCCTCCTTAATTAGCTGCCACATCAGCATTTTTGTGGGACCAATGTGTATGATACTAGCTATGATACTAGCACTATGGCTAGCCTTTTATGGTATAGCAAATAGCACGTGGATAATCCGAATATTTTAAACATGATAATTCGATTTGTGAGTTAAAAGCCAAAGCTAATCTCACCGAGTTGGTAGCCAGTGAGATACGCAATTCATTTGGTGAGCATGTCAGGCTTTAGATTTTTACCACCGATAGACTAATGGTTAATACACCCTCCATTTCTATAAAACATGTCTTAACTTTGTTTAAATTCGGATGTATTTAGACACTATTTAGTGACTAGATACACTTAAATTTGGACAAAGTTAAGACAAGTTTTATGGAAGATGGAGTATGTTTATTTTATATTATACCAACTTGTCAATGCTCGGGTTTAGCTCAAGGTATATCTTTATTCACTTAATTAAATGACTCATGCAAGATTAAATCCTCCTCTGGTTTTGTTAGAACTATGATTATCTGCCCATGACAGTATCTATCTCACTATTTTTGTTTCCTGTCTGAGTTCGTGCCATTTCCAATTTGAAGCTACGGTCTGGTATGAATCTGCAACCGGCTAATATCTACTCTGATCCGAACCCGACAAGAAAAATATGGTACAAGTGAAATCAGATATGGTCCGATCCGTTTAGACCCCTAGTTATGAAAGCATGTTATTTAACAATATATTTGATTTATTTTGGGTTATATTCGGGTCTTTGGGAAGAAAATGTTAGGCCGAGCCAGGCCCGAATTTTGGGCTTTCTGGTCATGGCGGGCTGTCTATTGTTATATAACATTATTATCCGGTTACGTGCGACAGCCCAAAAAATCCGGTTAAGTGCGCGATGGGGGGTTTTCTACTTTTACCAAGGGAGGAAAGATTACCTCAACGCTTTTTGAGAAAAGAAAGGAACATTTATACATCCATCCAAAAATAAATATCTCACTTTTGTCCAGATACAGATGTATCTAGATGCATTTTAGCTATAGATACATCCGTATCTAAAAAAAAGTTGAGACACTTATTTTTAGACGGAGTGAGTAGTACTCCATGGCTGTAAAGAAACTGCGCATCGGATGCCCTTTGCGAGCATGGACCCTATGCTATTTTCAATTTTACCATGGGAAAGGTCCCAAAACACCTCGAATCTACAAATTGGACAGGAAAAAGAAAAGAGGGAAATAACAGGCTGGGATGGGAACAGCTCATGGGATGAGTGGCTATCTTTAACGCGCGAAGATGTGGTCTGGCGTGTGGCACGTCGATGCCGACATGATGGAATTTTTGGCAAAAAGGACCACCCTCCCCAATTCATTGACAAAAAGAACCACCTGTGAGTAGAATTGACAAAAAGGACCACCTCCTGTGTGGCGGCACAGCTCCCAGGCGACACGTGTCGCCTGCCGCCACAGCTGGAGGCGGCAGGACCTGCCGCCGTTGCCCGTGGCGGCATGTCCACATTATCTTGATCTATGAATAGTAGCCCATTTTGAATTTTTTTTAAAACATCTCAAAAAATTCGAAAAAATACCTACATGTAGCTAACTCTATGCACTACAACCCTGCAAAAAATCACTGTAAAATACGTTGTATTTTAGGCTCAGCAAAAAAGACAAATTTAACAAATTTTGTAGCTAACGTGCACTGTTCATCGATCAGGACGCTATTCATTGATTACGGTGGACATGCCGCCACATGCAACGGCGGCAGGTCCTGCCGCCTCCGGCTGTGGCGGCAGGCGAGGGGGCTCTGCCGCCACACATGAGGTGGTCTTTTTTGTCAATTCTACTCATAGGTGGTCCTTTTTGTCAATGAATTGGAGAGGATGGTCCTTTTTGACAAAAATTCGAGGGGCACGTTAATCAACCTCCTCCACATGGCCATGGCATGGGTCACGGACGAGGACGACACATCCACCGAATACCATTATCGCACCTCATGGGCCACTCAGACGCAAAGCACATCCACCAGCTATTGTCCAGCACTCACAGACCACCATCTTTCCAACCTATCCCATGTATCCTCCATCGCCCTGTGGGCTGTGGCGCAGCCATGAAGAGCACTATAGCATGCAAGCAGCGGCCAAAGGAACAGGACCGCCGCCCAGGTACCAGTCTTCCACTGCACTTTCCTTTCAAATTTACATTGAGTCTTTGTCTTCGCGCTCTAGATTTGACTATCAATTTTGCCATAATTCTATGAGAAATTAGATGAACTCATAAATACATAATTTTAGTTTCAGCATTTTGTTTTGAGAAAGAGTCCTTGTCATCTCCATATTGGTCTACCTCAGTGACCACATGAGGTCTTATATCAGGTGATATGATGGTATAATGCATCTATAGCGGTGGATCTACAAAAACGGTATACGTCTGTCTAGATTTACAAGATTCGTGTGGGTGAGGTAGTACTGCACTTTGTCTATGTTTATATAGGGCACACGTATTGTATCAAATTTGGCCATCAATTTGAACGGACAACTTATGACATGTGTTAAAAATATATTTAACAATTGCGCAAGTGCATGTTGCCGCACCTTAATCAAGAAGACGCAGTGCTTACCTTGAAATGAAACAAAAACAGAGGATCTGTATGGATTTCCTATTACATCTAACTATGCAAACTGTTTGTTTACTTGAAATGGCCATTGATTTTGTTATAAATGCAATTCTATGTTGACTGCATGTTTTGGACAGCCAACGTCAGGCAGAATGACAATGAACACAACTAATCAGCACAAGGTAACTAAGCTTGCATGGGTAAAGTCAAAAAGCAGAGAAATGGGTACCAGCTGCTCCCTCAGTTGACATACCGAGTGACGTACTATTTAGAAGCATGAATTATTTCATCACTAAACTATACAGAGATCTAGCAGTTTCTCAAAACCAATACAATACAACAAACAAGATCAATAATAATACGATAATGTGAAGTGTGGGCGAAAGCAGCCTCGTAAAGAGAGTATGAAATTCTGCAGCGACACATAATGCTTGCTCTGTTTTCTTCTCTGGAATCCTGCAACGACGCAAGTGCCTGGGAATCGGTCTCAGTGTTTACATGATTCAAGCTTGGGCTCTTGGCAATGGTTCACTCCATCTTGAAAAGGGCCAAGGGCTTCAGCTGAACCCCTCTATCTAAGGTTAACACGTTCAGCTAGGGTTTCAGGTTTGCAAAATGTATCACTATTCCAGGTTCAGGTTCAGGCCTTGTGAAGCTTTGGTTGCTATGAGAGTCGGCAGATTGGCTTGAATTGACTTTGTATGAAGTTCAGATTCAGGTTCATTTGTATGAAGTTGAAGTCATGATGCCGCAAGTGTATGGATTTCGTACCTTGTATGCTCCGGGTTTTGTCCTGCAGCGTGTATGCATATTTCGTCAGAAAATATTTAGTTGGCAGTGTAAATTCTTATACATATATAAATAAACAACTAACCTGTTGCATAAATCAACGAAAAAAAGCCTCGACGTCTATGTCCTCTAGCAGTTTTAGATCATTCAGCGCCACCTGGAAACTATGAAGAACCAAGGGCAGTGCAGCCTCCATCATCTCTGCCAGCTGTGCTTGGTTATACCTTAGCTGCATTGTTGAATCCCGTGCATGCTCCCAAGGATGGCTGTAGGTGTTCCTCGTATATCGCAGGACCTCCTTTGCAGCATTGGGGCCTACTGGGTTATACGTACTTCCCTTGTAATACATTTTCAGGTATTGGTTTTCCTGGATGCGTCTGTCCCAGTATTGGGGGAACAACAACTTTTTCATCACATGTCTATAAATATTGGAATTACGCCGATGCTAAACAAGGTTGTTCCAAGGATAATACAAACGGAGAAAAAGTTCCTTTTTGTCAAGGGGCCGAACCAGCGAGCAATGGCGCTGAATTAGGTAGGGAGGCTGTGTCCTTTCGTTCTCATTAGGCAGAGGAGTTCTTGGAAATCAGGCGGCAAGGATGACACTCCTTTGAAAATTATTACTCTGAATATCGCCCCAAGACTTTTGTAATTGTTCGCTGCTAGATTGGCGTTGTAACTTGTTCGGGATTCTCCATGCAGACGAGGTATTCTGGAGACTTCCTCCACGAAAATATTGCGAGCTTTTAAAATGGATAGGGACTGATTATTAGTTGTAAGATCTTGCATCAGCTTTAGCAAAAGACGCAACAGCTGTTGGACTTCATCAGTTAGAACAAGCCAACGCTTATTTGATCCTGGAGGTGATGCAGTCCTTGTTTTGGGAATCCTGGTGACATATTCAGACAGTGGAACACTCATAGTCACTGATTGAGAATATATGTTTCCTGGAAAGATATGAAATTCAGAGTATATCAAAGACCAACAAAACAGATGAGAAATTCAGAATGCATCGAAGACCACGAAAACGAACAAATACAACTGTTGCTAATTAATACACATTGGTATCTTTCTAAAAAGACATGGAAAAAAGCTTCCTCTTCGCGGGAGAGCTGAACCTGAACCTGCCTTTCGTGGGCTTCTTGCAATGGAGCAGCGAGTAACCTCCTGTTATTCGATAAAAAAAATCTACACATTGCAATATTACAGAGATTGAAGCAGAACTAATCTCCGTTTTTGCGGTGTGAAATTGCTTCGCAAGCGTGGATGAGGTCTCAGGTTAACGTGAGGTTGGCATACAAGTATAGAACTAGTGCAAAACAGATGGTAAACTTATTAGTAGATGGAAATAGTTGGTTGCTTTGATCTCTGAAACTCATCTTTCTGGAGATCAGGACAGAATTCTTTGGAAAATAAATTCTTCTGAGTTATATGATGTGCAATCTTTATGTGCTGTCGTGAATTTCAGGGGTTTTCAAAAGTTATATATACCTCCCAGAGTTCGTGTCTTCTTGTGGCTGTTAAGTCATCATAAGCTTCTTACTAGAGACAATTTAAACAAAAGACAATCTTTAACTAATGTTGAGTGCTTGTTCTGTGCTGAAAAAGAGACCATTTTCCACATGTTTTCTGAATGTGCTGTTACCAAACACTGCTTGAATGAAATACCTGATTTCTTCAATTGTGATATGGGAGTTAAGTTTGAACAGCAAGCTGGTAAATTCTTCAGCAATAAGAAATTTTTTGTGATCAATATTTTTTGGCTACTGTCTTGGACAGGTTACTTGGATGGCTGGAAGCGAGGACCCGGATGGTCTAGTAGATTGGAACATAAGGAAAATGAAGCAATCCGTGTGCTATTTCTACACTATGGAACGCAATTGTATATTTGTTGCTAATAATCTAAATCATAACATATATCACTGGCCAATATCTATGAAAATCTCGGACAGGAAAGGTAAATTTGGTGCTTACAAGCTGGATTTGGTACGACATATGATAGAGTAGATTGGAATTATCTGGAAGGAATTCTTGAAAAGCTGGGCTTTGCTAGACAGTGGATTAAATGGGCGATGACTTGTGTTAAGACTGTCAAATACTCAGTTCGTTTGAATGAAGATGTTCTGCAAAGTTTTGCTCCTTCAAGAGGCACGCGTCAAGGTTATCCTCTATGTCCATATCTCTTCTTTTTGTGGCTGATGGCCTCTCTAGGCTTCTGCAAGATGAGATTGATAAAGGACAGATCAGAGAGTTGAAAGTCTGTATATCACATCTGCTGTTTGTAGACGACAGTCTCTTGTTCTTTGAAGCTAATGTGGACCAGGCAAACAAAGTTAAAGTGCTCCTTAACAAATATGAGAAAGCAACAGGACAGTTGTTAACCCCTAGAAAATGCTCACTCGTATTAGGGAATAAGTGCACGGTGGAAAAGGGAAATGATGTAGCCTCAATCCTGCAAATCCAAATATTAGGTTTTGAGGAAAAATATCTTTCTGTAGGTCAGGAAAGAATTCTTTGGAAAATGAATTCTTCTGGGTTACATCATGTGCAATCTTTATATGCTGTTGTGAATTTCAGGGATTTTCAATAGGTGCATATCCCGGCTCTGTGGAAGTTATATATACCTCCCAGAGTTCGTGTCTTCTTGTGGCTGTTAAGTCATAATAAGCTTCTTACTAGAGATAATTTAAACAAGAGACAGTCTTTAGCTAATCTTGAGTGCTTGTTCTGTGCTGAAAAAGAGACCATATCGACATGTTTTTTTGAATGTGCTGTTGCCAAACACTGGTGGAATGAGCTATCTGATTTCTTTAAGTGTACCATGGGAGTTAACTTTGAACAGCTAGCCGGTAAATGGTTCAGCAATAATAAATTTATTGTGATAAATATTTGTTCGGCTGCTGTCTTGGACAGGTTACTTGGATGGCTGGAAGCAGGACCCGGATGGTCTAGTAAATTGGAACATAAGGAAGAAGCAGAAGCTGCTCCTGTTGACATCCTCTTCAGCCTAGGATGAATTCAGGAAAAGGTACGAAAAGAAGGCAAAAAAAGCAAATGAAAATAGAGTAAAAATCTTGGAAACCTATGATAGCTATTTCTGTTATGTTTTCTTCTGTAGCTACCTTAGTAGGATGGTTAAAATATGCTAGGAAATTGTGCGGCCGAAGGCCTGAAAATGATGCAATATGCTCTATAAACTGACACTGTTTCATTTTCAATGCAAAATGACGCGGTTTATTTGTAATGAGAATGTAGGACCTCTCGGCTCATAACTGAGATTGAAAATGAACCAATCTCTGTGCTATTTATACTCTTTGGAAATCAATTGTATATTTTTTCTAATAATCTAAACCATAACATACATCACTGGCGAATTTCTACAGAACCTGAAGTAGAGCCAGGTTTCAGGTTAACCTGATGTTTGTGTTGTGCTAATGGAGTGCTCAATTTGAAACAGGTGGAACAATTACAGCTAATAATATGATATATAACAGAAGAAACGACCATTACTAATTTACCATTCTTATTAAGGAACCACTGTCAGTGGCAGGTTAAGTATACACGGCGAGGTTCCTGTGCACAAAACAAAAAGTATACACAGCGAGGTTGGCATACAAGTACAACAGTAGTGCAAACTTGATGAGAAATTCAGATTGCATCAAAGACCCACAAAAACAAGCAAACATAACTGAAAAATATGAGAACAGAACATAGATATGTGAGTATGTCGTTGAGCAGCAGGTACCACCAAATTACTAATTACATAATTTGCTGCTAATTATCTAAAGCAACCTCTCGGGTGGATAACTGGAAACCAAATTGTGAACCGAGAGTTACTAATTTCTCATTACAGTGATTGAAACACAACCAAATCAATGTGCAATTTATAGACCAAGTATGGATTATTTATCAAAATCCTGGAGGATACAGTCCTTGTGGGAATCATGCTGACATAATTAGACAACGGAAAGAAATAATTAGACAATGGAACATTCATACTCACGTTCTACTGGTATCAGGTTAACCTGGTAATGGTGTTGTGCTACTGGAGTTCTCAATTAGAGACTGATGGAACAATTAAAGCTAATAATCTGATATATAACAGCGGAAACGTAACATCAATTGCTAATTTCTCAGTCTTAACCAGGATTCACTACTCACATTAAGCTACACATCAGTGTGCTGAAAATACAGCACGACTACGATGGCAAAATGGCGTTCTACTATACTCTATACAACAGTAGTGTAAAAGCAAACAATTTTCGACCCAAATCCACCAAAGAGCTCGCCCGGGAGGAGGCCGCAGAAAGCACCAGAACAGAGCTAAGGGGAGGCCATCAGATCCGTTGCCAGAAAAATAGGAGCAATGGCAACTTCTGCGGGATAAATCCACCAAAGAGCCCACCGGGCAGGGAGCGCTCGCTGCGAAAATCGCTCACCGACCAGGTGAGCATGAGGCAGAAAGCTGTTGAAGATCACTCACCGTTGATAAATATTTTTTTTATCGGATGTCCCCGAAGGGACACGTTTGGGTGTGTGAGCAAGCGTGCAGCAGGTTTAAGGTAACCCCATAGCTTTTCTATAAAACCCCTTCGATGATAAATATTTGCTAATAGGTTTTTTTTCGATGATGGGCAGACCTGGCCTCTCCATTTTTGGACGCAAGGCAGTAGGCACTGCTTTCATTGATAATAGGAGGAAAAAACACGCAGAGTGCAAAACTCTGAACTTACACCGAAAACAAAGCTATACACCGTGTGCTAGAACTCCCAGCAAACCTGGCCTCTCCATGGATAATAGGTTCTTGCCGGATAGGATCAATCGCAGAAACGAAACAGCCCATTTTTTCTACTAGTGGACCTTCTAACTGAATCACAAAGCTAAGAAGTCTCACCTTAGAGTTGATGGTCATCGGGAGGACGCTGTTCGGCTCAGTGACTGCGTTGTCAGCAGTCTGCAATGCACAGGTAAAGGAATTCCAAAGCTAATTAAGATGAAGGATTTGGATTTTGCAAGAAATATTTGTGCAAATTTCGTACATTTTCCGCAGAAATTTTTACCATACGAAACCTGTTGAACTTTGTCCTTTCACACGGCACCCCTAGGAACGGACCTGGCACCATTATCATTGAATGCCAACGGAACAACAGCAAAGAGTTCACAAGCATCCATGTGCGTGTCTAGAAAGTAAACTGGGCTAAACCCCTATGTTCAAAGAAGTGTGTTTTAAACTTTCTATTGAATATAATTATTTTGTTAAATTTGGCCTGAAATTCAGTTATCGATTTTCCTTCCAAGATTCAAAACGTGGTTCTTGCATTTCTCCGAGATTTTCACTGAAATTTTTATAAATTAACTAAATTTGCCCATGATTTTAAAGTTGAAAACCAAAATCTAAGGCCAAATCACGTCATACACCCTTCTAACTTAATCGACAACGTGTGTGTATGTATGTATGTGTGTATGTGTGTATATATATAGAGAGAGAGAAAGGGGATAAATACTTCATACTCCTAGGTGTAGTTACACCCATGTCCCATATACTACCATACGGAAGTATACGATACTTTATTGGTTTGAGTATGTTCATATAATATATCTAAGATACTTCATATCAAGTTACATCAAAAAAATACAAGTGGACCCATCGTTTGCACTATATATATGAAATACCTTCGTATTTATATGTAAAAGAGAAGTATGTGAAAAACTGTACATACTGCATAAAAAAGTAGTATCTAAACTACCAAAATAATCTTATATACTTCATATTACATGTACATACTCTCCATTACGATACATACTACCTAGATTGTGTGAAACACACATGGGTGTAACTACACCAGGGTGTAGTATGAATATATCATCATATATACATATATAGATATATATATATATACATATATATATTCCATTTGACAGATCAGCCAAGTCCATGGTCATGTCAAGAGAGAGGAGAGGGGGCGAGCCCGCAGGTAGGGTGGACAAATAAGTTTTTTTAGCGTAGGTGAAAAAACCTCGTTAAGGTGGAGAAACCCCGGTGGATCATATACGCTGACCAGGACGGCGCATACCGCGCGCCGCATACCCCGCGTGCGGTATGGGCCGGCCCAGTTAGGATCTATCGGGTTATTTTTTCTGTTTTTGTGTGTTTTTCCATTCCCGTTTCTTCTTTTTATTCTTTACTTTTACTTTTAAGATTCAAAAAATGTTTAAAACATGTTAATATTTTAAAATGCTCATATTTAAAATTTGTTCAATTTTCAAATTTTGTAAAATGTTCAAATTTTGGAAACCATGTTCATTTTCAAAAATTGTTCAATCAAAGAAAATGTTTAGATTTCAAAATTTTCTAATTTTGGAAAATCTTCATTTTTCAAAAATATTTAATCTCAAAAAATGTTCAAATTTTGAAAAAAAAAATTAAATGTCTAGATTTTTTAAATTTCCACTTTTTCCAAAAATGTTCAGATATTAAAAATAAATAAAAAAGAAACAGAATAGACTCAATAGGAAAAAATAAAACAAAAAACAAAAAACAGAAAAAATGGACCGGCCCAACATACCCACGTGGGGTGTGCGGCGGATGTACCCGTGGACCAGGTCGGTACATAGGACCGCCCAGAAACCCCTGGGCCATCCAAAAGTCCCACTTAAGAATCATAAGAGCTGGCCCAGCTAAGAATCATGAGAGCCAGACCAATTAATAAGGAAGAGTGATGTACGTGGGAAATCCAACTAGGCTTACGGGTGCATATGAACTCGTTGTGTGAAAATATATTTTAAAGTGTCAAAAAAATTTAAACTAAATTTTTGCATGTATATCTAGACATTATATGTTCGCACACAAGTTTTCAGGAAAAAATAATATTTTTTCTGTCTCGTGTAAAAAAGATAAATTTTGATGCTTCAACACGACTACGTACAGGACATTTTTTGTCCTTTTTATACATGCCACATAATATGTTGTTTTCTCATGAAAACTTGTGTATTAACATAGAATGTCAGGATGTACACCTGAAATTTTATTTCAGAATTTTTTGACATTTTTAAATTTATTTTTAAATTTGACACCTGAAATAGGTGCCTATGAGCCAAAACGCCACCTCCGCTGTACGTTCATAAACCTCTCCCTACCCAAGTTCATACAGGAAAGAACAAGTGTAAACATAGCGGCTCACAATTTCGCTAGAAATTCTGCTTCATTAGAACCAGGTTGGCATGTTTGGCTTGGGTTTTCCCCAGATCCTTTATTTGTACCGACCAACAAATTTTTCATTACAAATAAAGGAGGATCTTAAGCTAAAAATACATCTTGCTACCCTGGTGATTTCATTTCTCCACCCCCCCCCCCTCCCCCCCCCCCAAAAAAAACCTGGTGATATGATTTGACGCAAACAGAAATCCAAATGCAGGACACGTCCTACGCCATAGAGGGTACCTCACAACATATGGAGAGAGAGGTGGGCGGAAGGCGGGGAGCTACCGAGACGGTGAGACACGAGTTATCCAGCTTCAGATCTCGCAATGGTGGCGAGACCATACGTGCTGCTATAATTCACTATTAGGACAATAAGTGCGTGATTACAATGATGAGATTGGTTCTCTAAGATGCATGCCTCAAGGGCTTCCGGGATCCGGCTTAAAAAGGCGCCACGATCTAGGGTTTACATGGAAGAGTCCTACCCGGACACTACAAAGTCTATCTTAACATGGACTACTTCTTGTTGTGCATGTCAAGGATCGGCCTAATCTTCTCGCGTATGGATCCGGCTAGCTTCTCATGTGCTGGACTCTCCGTCTTGGTTATTCAGCAACTGGACCGTCTGGTAAGGCCATATGTCCAACCACCATCTATGTGCCACCCAAACTTGCCGGTATTAAACTATGTCGTGGGTATACCCATTTAACATATCCTAATAACCATATCCTAGTGAAAGCAGAACTCGAAATCACCTTCTTCTCAGAAGTGACGGCGAAGGCAGAGCCGTCGTGATCTTCTCTATGTTTTTTCTCCGTAAGACCGTAAAACTCCCTCGAGGCCTAGACCACCTTTTTTACCGGCTACTTCCTTTTATTTTCGCTTGTGACCTCCACGCCGGATTACACGTCATCCCGTAGCATTTTGTCCCGTAAGACTTTCCCGTCGAAATCGTTAGAAAAAGGCTAACCTTCGCGAAGGGAAGACAACTCGCTCCGAACGCGACAAGTGACGCGCAGTGGAGCCAAAAAATCCCTGGGAAGTGGTCTTCCTGCTCGCCACGTGTCGCAAGGAGAAGCAAGGTGGGGATAAGGGAGCAGAGAGAAGACAGGGGAGGCTGGGTTGTGTCAGCTTTTCCCTTTTTTTCTTAGATTCGTTTTTTCAAAATAAAATATCTTGAGAACCGTAAGTCCAAATTACGAACCGTTTCCACTTTTGAGACCCTCTCGTCGAGATCTGCAAAACTAGATCCCATGTTGATAGGTTTCGAGATATTTTTTTGGTACTTCCTATACTACTATGGTTGTACTCATGGTGTGTATCTAACTATACTCGTGCATGAACTGATAAGTACTTCTGTTTTGAATGTGTTTGGTGCATTTTTTCTCTTTACTCGTGTGCGCGACTGTACCTGTACTCGTTCGTGTGCGCGACTATACTTACTCGTGTGCGAGACTGTACCTATCTTATGTGGGCGACTGTATCTGTACTCGCTCGTGTACGCGGATGTACTTACTCGTGTGCGCGACTGTACCTATCTCGTGTCTTGTACTTGTACTTATCTCGCTCGTTTCTGTATTTGTACTTCTACTCGTGTGTCTGGCCATCTTTCGTGTGTGTGATTGTACTTGTACTCACCCGTGTGTTCAATTGTACTCGTGTGTTGTACGCAATTGTACTCGTGTGTTGTACGCAACTGTACTCGTGTGTTATACTTAACTGTATTCATATGTTGTATGCAACTTACTCGTACTTTGGTGAATTTATACGTATCTGTACTCGGCTAATGAGATGTATTGTGTACTTCGTATCTTTTATTCTTGTGTGTTTGACAAAAGAACCGATCGATGCTAGCTAGCTGAGCTCATGCTTCGATCGATTGGAGTTGGATAGCAGTAGCAGTACTTGTTGGTTGGTTGGCTTGCTCGCGCGGGTACTTGGCCGACCGCGACTAAGCTCGCACGCGTGTGGATGGGGCTCACGCATGGTCGGCTCACGTGGCCGCGCGGGCGTGACGCTGCCTATTTTTATCTGTACTCGTGTGGTTGGGAGTTCGCGTCACGGGGGATCTAACACGTGTCAATCATTCGGAATGCGCGGATCGGAGGTTTTTCTTCGCAAAGGTTGGTCTCTAAGTAGTGACACCCCTTTTCCGTTGGATTATTCGGTGGAGAAACCCCTGCGAGACCCAAAAGTCCCACTCGAAGGCATAGAGCAGGTCCAGCCAAGAATCACGAGAGCTGGCCCAGCTAATAAGGTAGAGACGCCGATCACAGTCAGAAATACTGTTCATAAAGGGCATTCCTATTCTCCGCCTACTGCGGGCGCGAGTACCGCTCCACCTGAAGGCGCTGGCAGCTGGGCTAGGCCCATTTATCTCTGGTGGTCTGGCTGTTTATTTCTGGCACGAGACTTCTTCTGGTTACCTTTAGCTACTGTTTCAGCGTGAAGGACTACAGGTTTTTTCCTGTCTTTTCTATCTGGTTCTGTTTGTCCTACTTTGGTTTTTTGGTTAGGTTTTTTGTTTGTATTTTTCGCTGGTCTTTTGTTTTGGTTTTCTCTCTTTCTAAATTCCTTTTATTTTTATTTTATCGGTTGTTTTCTTATTGTTTGCTCATAAACATCACCCTTAAGCAAGTGGTTCAGAAGGAAGTTACGGTCGCAGGTTATGTTGTTTGGAGCATTTGGAAGGAACGGAGCAGACGCATTTTCCAGGACAAGCAACTAACGGCGAAATCAGTAGCCGACTTAGCAAAAATGGAGGCGGCCATGTTCAGCCAGGTGCATGGGGTGTTTTGAGTTCTTTTCTGTATTTTCTCCTTTCTCTTTACTTGTTGAGTATGGGCAGCTTCTAGCTATTATTTTGTAAAGACAAATGTTGTTTTCCCCCTTCTTAAATGCAAAGGCAGATGTTGTGACCCGGCATACCACTGCATGGTGTAGTATGCAAGTCTGATATAACACCAATGAAACACCGTTCCACTAGTATTATATCGCTCAGAGTGGTACACCAGAAACATATGCGGGTCCAAGGTATGTCTATAGAGTTACAACATCGACTCTGTTACATAAGATCATCACAGCCTCCTACTTTACAATGAGGTAAATCTGCAAATAAACTCCAGAAGAACGACTCGTAGTCTAATCTATCACGAACTCTATTTGTAGAGTATTTGACTAGCTATAGAGACTATGAATAGATTCTAGCTAAGTAGGAGCTAGGTTTAGGAAGCTAGTTCCCTTCTAGGGCTAAACTAGGTTTTCTCCTTGTTGGATGTGGTATCTGACTCCTCTGACAGGGTCCTGTCTCGTGAAGTAGTTGTTGACTCCTCGGCCTTCGAGTTGCACTGTAGATCCTCCTTCGATGCTTCCATATCTAAGCAGGGGATTTAAGAGTGGGATGAGTACGAGCGTACTCAACAAGTTCATTATAGGAAAGAGGTGTTTAATGCACTAGCTACGGCATTAGACCAGAAAGTCTAATACCAATGCAAGTTTTCATAACCATTTCTTCAAAAGGTTGCTTTTATTCAAAAGAACTATGTCCGTCAGCCTTCACCGGTTTACTAGAACTTCATGGAGCTCCTTTCCGGCCGCGTTCGCAGTTCCATATCCGGAACGAGGAGTGACAGGTCACGGTTCTTTACACTCTGCAGAGGTGTGTTGCTTTACCCATAAGAGATCTTAACCTTGGTGCCAACCAAGCTGCAGGCTTGTCCACACTTCCTATGGTGTGAGGCCCGGTATAAGGTCTAGCCAATCATGTTCCTCCGCTACCTCGAACACCCACCCTTTGTTGCATGCGCCGACCCTGGGTCCACGTCGGTCCCATTATTCCTGTATATTTCAAGGTGGACCCCGACCACGACAACGATCTTTGGGCTCTACCATAAACTCCTACGACGGATGGTGCAACCCATCCTGGACCGCAATACCGTGGGGACTTAGGACTCCCCAGCCTCACCATCGTGCTCCGTCGGGCGACATGTGTCCAACGGACAATGCGGTGGGGAGTTAGGACTCCCCGGCCTCACCGGCTTGCCCCTTGGATTACAAGTGTACTACGGTAAAGCGCATCCGTTGATGAACGAGAGGTGGAAACACTTTTGACTACTCCGTCCCACTCCGGATCTTATGGTTAACACGGGTATTACGGCACAAGAATCACTGGCGACATTTGTTGTTTAATCCTAGATGGATATAAACCCGTGCAATGGAACCTCCACCATATCAACACAATCCATGGTTCCATTGCCCACCACATAGTCATATTCATAGTTATGAAAGTAGTGGTTTTGGTTTTTATGCAATAGTGATAACCATAGTACTTTGCAAGTAATTTGATAGAAATAATCAAATGACATGAGCAAGCGATGAACTTGCCTTTCTTGACTGCAAGATTATGCAGACAAGGTCTTCGATGCGCAATAACTCCAAATTCTGAAATAGCATCATCGTCCGGTAAGGACGATGTTTAAAAGATTGGCAAGGATGCAATAATGCATAAGTATGAGATGCAATCGTTCTAAGCGTGACCTAACCCCGATGATTTAGGATTTGTGAGTTGATATGATTGGTTTAGAGTGTGTTGCACTTTAAGAGTGATTCCACAAACAAGGTTCTTATTAGGGTTTTGGTTGCCTTAGAATCATAATCAAGTGGTATATTATAGCAGAGTAATCAACGTAGCACACAAGGAAAAGTAATTGGCATAATGTTAATATGTAAAGAACAATTGTTGGTTTAGGTACTATATGATATGGTTAATGATTACTTATCATATACTTCAAAAGAATAACTTTTGAAGAACATGTTCTTTAATAAAGAACAAGTATGATAATTAGGTTGGTGGGTTTCTATGGTTTACTATGATTCCAATTGGTTTCTGGAGTAAGTATTAGATGGATCCAAACAGGGTTGGATTCATTAATAACTAGGGCTTGTATGGATTGAGTTAATGCCTAGGCATCCTAAGCAATTCATTGTACATGGTTGTTGTCAAGGTGGGTTTATCTTGCTAGTGATAGCTAGCTAAGGTTGATAAGTCTCTTATAAGCAGGGTTGAGGATGATTCTCGATTTTCTTCAAAAGAATAACTTTTGAAGAACATACTTCTTAGGTAATAAGAAGTATTTCAATTATTGGTATGTATCTAGGGTTTCCTATTGGATTTACTAAGTAAGAAATGGTGGTTTCCTAAATAGGATGATTAATAATTATCTCACACTAATAGGGTTTAGTGGAGTATGATTGGGTAATGCAAGATACTGGGCATGGTTGCTATTAAGGTTCATCACCATGGTGTGATGCTAATTAAAGTTACTTAAGGATGATAATTCTAAGAATATGAGCTAGGGTTTGCACTTGGTTGACCCTATTTGATCAACTAGGTTTGATTAAGTTGAATATATGGAATGCTAATCTGTTAGTAATAGGGTTCCTATATTTTATGTGAACATGGTAAGTATTTAGCTGCTAATTATGGATCTATAACTACTAATGAAGTAACATGATCACATGTTACTTAGGGTTTATGTTTGGGAGTAATTTAGGGTTCATATGAAGTAGGGGAGCTAAGGTTCCTAATTGAATTAGGGTTTTAGGGTTACACATGAAATGATGAGTTCCTAGTTTTCTACTATATGGAACTAGGGTTTCTTAATCACCATATTGTTCTATGGTTAATAACTTCAATTTAAAGTTGAAGTTATTAATAATTTTGGAATAAAATAATATTGAATTTGGCATCTTATTATTTTAAGTAATTAATAATTAGGTAGTTATTATTTTAGGGTTTTAAATCCTCCTAATAAGGATTTAATAAGTTAATTGAAAAGGAAAATTAATTTTAATGTTTTCCTTATTTCCTTACTGGTTTTTATTTATTTTATGAATTTTTCCTAATTATTGAATTTTAATTGAATTTAGAATTAAAATTAAAGGCTTAAATAGCAAGTATTAAATAATTGAATTTTTATTAAAAATAAAAAATTCCATTTTATATTTTTATTGGATGGAGTTTACTTTTATAAGAATTTTGATATCTGATATTTATTTTTCTGAGTTTTTATGAATTTTCTAAGCATTTGCAAAGTTTCAGCAATTTTCTGTATTTAAAATTAAATGAAAACACGATTTCTACCGTGGCCTACCCTAGCTACTGCCACTGACTGGTGGGTCATGTCCACCTCATCCGCCACGTGGGATTTGACCAAGTCAAAATCACCACGGTGGAGAGGAGGTTGCTGGCCGGCGGCCAGTCGACGGCTGCGTCGACACGGGAGGGCTTCCGCGGGGCTTTGCGCGTGTTCAGAGGCACTGGGCGACGTGGTGAACCAGAAAGTGGCGGCGCCCCCACGGAACAGTCGCCGGAGCTACTTCGGCGAGCTATGTCCGCGGCGGAGCACGGCGGTGATCGACACGATGGAGCTACGGTGGCCGATTTGATGCAATAGAAAGCTTAGGAGGATCCCTAGCTTACCAGGAGCGCGATGGTGTGCTCTGTTGGGGCAGAGGTGGCCGGACGGCGTCGATTTCGTCCATGGCCGCGGCGGCGGTGGTCGGAAGAAACGGCGAAATTCGTCGGAACGGGAGCCCCCCAGCTTGCACGCGTCGATGAATAGAACGAGGGAAGGACGGCGGTGCTGCTGATGGTCATGGCGAGGCAGGGGGATGCCTCTATCGCCGGTGGCGAGCGGAGGTTTGCGGCTTGGGTTTCGGGCATTGATGAGGAATTAGGCGAAGGGAGAAGAAATTGAGGGCGTCCACGCCATTTATATGGTGCTAGGCGTGCGCTGGCGGTCAGCAACGTCGGCGGCGACGCGGGACGTGGCCCTGGTGGCTCGGTGGCGAGCCCCTGTGCTCCCAGCGAAGGGGACGAAGACGACGACGTCTCCTTCGTTCTTATCCGAGGCGAAAGGGTATTGGGCTGATTTGGGCTGTGCTTCAGGCTGGGCCTTGGGCTGCTCCTGGGCTGCCACGGCCAGGCTGCTGCTGGCTTCTCTGCAGGCTGCTGCTGGGCTGCGAGCCAGGTAAGGTCCATGTGGGTTTTTCTTTTCTTTTGTTTTCTGTTTTCTTTCTTATTTTCTGTTTTGAATTCTGCTTTTAAAATTCAAATTTGAATCCTATTTATACCTTGCAGGTTTTATTACTATGTTAATTCCATTAATGTGTAATGCAATGACTATTACACCACTTTCCTATTTGAGGCAGATATTTTATACTTGATTATATTTCATGCTTGTTGGCTTATTCAAAATAACAAATAGGCATGAGTTTATATTTACACTTTAATTTTCTTTTGGATTATTTAAAGTGTATAATTAGTGCTCAAAGCATTTTAAAGATTATTATAAGGTATTGGGTTCTTAATTGAGAGTTTGTTTCACTTACATATTATTTTATGGAATCACCTATTTATTGTAGTTTTGTAACTTCTCTTATAATCCCCCTTTTAAGATGAACACTATTATTAATATTGAAAATGTCTAGAGTAAATATTGTTCTCATAATGGTTTGGTCTTGATAACAAAGGTAAGTGATTGATCACCTCACTTGGTTTTAAATAAAGGGTTTCAACTATGTTCATCTTATGCTCCATAATTAAGTCTAGGATTTAACTAGTGAGCAATCCTAGGGTTCTAAGCATATTCACCTAATGGGAATTGGTTTGAATCTCAAGTATGGCCTGGTTTTATATTATGATCACCATAGTGATACATAAACCAGTGTTGAGATTTAATTCAAGGTTGTAGAAATGAGATGATACCATATTGCATGCTAGGGTTTAATCTTCCCTAACCATGGTAAGGTGTTTACTTACTTAATATTTCATGTGCTTCCTAGTTACTAAGGATTTGAGAAGTGGTTTTATCTTCTACCAATTAACTTCTATTGTTAACCTCAATTTATCATTAAAGTAACTACAGTGGTTATAGTTCTTTTTATAGTTAACTTTGGTCATATGGATTGATGATTTCTCACCATATCAAGTATGGAGTTTTGCTCTAAAGCTTTCTTAGATGAAGAACAAGTGGAATGTAGGTGTGGTAGAATCCTACTTGTGATCACCAAGTGGTTCACAAGTTAGGGTTTAGGATATAAGTCTAGGTTTGTTTACTAGTTACCTCCCTATGATTTCATGTGGGGAATAATATCTAATAATCATATTATTTATATATTATCCTCACATCCCTCAAGAGCATGATCATGGATTAGGCATGATCAACTTGTTCTTAATATCTCTACCTCAAGTTCTTAGGGTTTATGATCATCACTCAATTTATAATGATCAAGGTTTGGCTTCCTAAGGGATCTCTCATTAAATGGGTTTCTCACTTCCATGATCAAGCATTGTCTTGATGAACTAAGGTATAGCACTTCTATTTTATTTTCTAGGATGAGCTATTATGGTGGCCTCTATAATTGATATCCCAGGAGATTGCCTGGGATAATTCTTAGGATTCTTTCCAGGGAATGATGATATAATCATCTGAGTATATGGATAGTTCTCTTTCCCAAGTCCAAGTGTTGCCTCATTAATTTGAGTGTAACACCATAACTTGAGTTCTCTCTTATAGGAATAGTTATTCTAGGGTTTATGGTGTACTCCTAATATTTAAGTGCAACGGTTGTCCTTTATTCTTAAATAGGTAAAGCTTGGATTAGTATGAGTGGTCACTCTCATTTGGAAAGGACTTAGTATTATCCCAAGGTTATAGTCTTATGATGATGTTTTGATTACATGGATGTATATCCAAGGTTTAGCTTAAGGTTTGTCATTGCTTCTCTAATAAATTATATATAACTCTCTCCTCTCTAGGTTTGATGTATAATAATATGGAATAGAGAAAGCTATATATTTCTAGAGTTGATCTCCTTGTTATGTTTCCAGGAATAAAGTAGAATGAATACCATGAGGTTCATGGTAGGGTCAAGGATTAGTTTAAGACATGGAAAAGATTAGTCAAGAATAGTTTCTCCATTCATTGTTACTTGTTTTCCAAGTAGATGTATGTTCATATGTTATGGCAAGGAATACCATGTTATGATCTTTAATAAGATCAAGCAATTTATCATTGAGTAAAGTGTTGTTGTGTTGATTATTAGTTCCATGTGATCTAACCCCTTAGATCAGATCATCTCTACCCAAAACAAGGTTTTAGCAAAGTCACATTGAGGTTTATAGCGCTTGACTTGATGAGCTACTTCAATTCCACCAAGGTCAAGTGAAACTTCGATTCTTGGACTGTTTTACTTTAAAGCGCGAAAATTCCCCAGATTTTCTATGCATGAATGCAATGCACACATCTGTTTCCTCTATTTTTGTAACCCCATTACCTGGGATATTACAGTCTCTACCCCTTAAACTAAACTTCGTCCTCGAAGTTTGATATCCCTCACGTTTCGGAGTGTGGATCTGACTTGTGCAGACTACATCTTTTCTCAAACTCCGTGGTGATCTCACTGGATATAATTGAATATATCCCTGGTCCAGATTCTTCCTGGAATCCATTAGGGTTTGTCTCTGAGCATTAGTTTCTTACTCCAGTTCTATGATTTTTTTCTCTGGAATCTAATAATACCTGTCTCTGAGCCATGGCTTCTAACTTTAATTATTTGATTTCTTTTAACCCTATAGTCTTGTTTCCTTTCTCATTGAAGAATCAATGATGGGACTTCTTCTTGTCCTGACAGTCTTAATTTGAAGACTAATTGGATAACATTCTCCTATTTGATAACATAGGTCTTTGTTTTCCCTTACTACCAAAACTGCAATAATGGTACTAAGTAAGGTACTTAACATGGAATTGGTCGTGATGGTTTATTTTTCTAATAATGGATTAGACTCATTTAGTCTATCCAATCATGGATTATAGTTAATACCTAAAACTACTTCGGTTTCTTTAGGTTCCATGAAAGGAATCATTCTATTAGTCCTTGATATTAGTATGTTCAATCTTCTTCATTCTTGACCATCTTGGGCTTTATTGGTCTACGGTATTTCCTTCGTCCAACTTCCTTATGCTTAACTTACTTGAGCTTCCGTACTTTTGAGTAACTATTACTCACTTTGTCAAGTTATAGTCCACTTCTTACTTCCTCGAGGTATGAACCTCGGCTTCTGGTCTGACATACTTCTGAAAGTAGTGTTCAACAATCTTATGAAAATAAGATCGAACTTCCTCTCAGTTCAGACCTTCATCATCTATCTTGCTCAAAATATTGAGTTTTTGTACCTCCAACTCAGTCTTTACTCTACCCCTTAGAGTTTTCTTATGGTCTTCAATTCCTTTTCTTCCAACTATTGGACTTATGATTAGAATATTGATCTAGGTCTTGTTTATAATTTATATTCCTCTAAGGTTTTGCGAAGAAACTTTGTGGTGTATCCACTCAATTGTGGACATCCACTATGAATCCTTTGACTAAATGTTTATAGATCTAGCTATTTGGCTGACAAGATTTTTATTTGTTCACAAACTTTTGTTACAACTAATTAGATCGTGGACTATTTGTAATACCAACTGATACCAGCTGTGGTTATTATACCAACTGTGGCTATTTGATATATCTAAAAATGGATTCTATTATAGGTTCTGATCAACTGGACGAGACATCCTCTACTTTATCTCGCAGTATTGATCCTATACCAATTGTGATCTTCTGATATCAACTATGGTCTTCTTATATCTGCTATGGTTTCATAAGTCATCTTTCTTCTGTCAGGGTTTATTTTGCAAGAGAACCACTAACTGACACTATGAATATAATATCCGAAGTGATTTCCCATGCATCCCCTCTTCCATGTTGACTATGGATCTGCTTCAGCTTCACCATAATCACCAGATTTCTCACCTTCATGCTTCTTCTGTACTAAAGTACTCCTCTATTGAGGTAAGCATGAGCAACTGATTGTACTTCCTTCCGAGTATTGTGGTTACTTCCCACAACTTTACTTCATTTCTCCGATGAACCTTCATCTTGTCTTCGGAATCTTCCAGAATTCGTCGCTTCCTCACACGAATACTATTACCCTCTAGATCTATAGCATCAAGTCAGAACTTGATATTGCAACATGCATTTGCATATCAAAATCGAACTTCATGTATGGATCTAGTCAATCAATGAAAATCCAATAAAATCCAAGAAGATTCAGCTTTGTGTATATAATACACACCATCATAAGCCTGAATATACTAGTTGAGTAAGACATCTCGAAACATCAGGCTGAGATGTGTAGTATATAACACCACATAAGATAGGTTTATGTCGTGATACTTAGCACGAATATGTGGGATTCTACTATTTGTCTCAACATTTACCTTAATTGCACATTTGCAATGAGATAAACTTGAAACAAATGGGTCTAGGATATTTAGGTTTAACCTAGTTTTGTTTGGAAGTACTAACAAAGTATTTTACTATATATAAGTGCTATTGAGGACTATTTTGTATGATACCACTAGTTCTAATATGGTTACTCTGAATACATATTTATTAGGATATATTTCCTATATTTTCAAGTGTTTCTACTATACACATGTGGTCGTGATGTGCTTGGCACACTTCCCATATTTTTGGAATACAATTATTACACTATTGTTTTGCACTAGGCTTCTTATTGTACTCCTCTTAATTAATTATGAGGTTCTAGTCCATCACATAATGATTCTCAGGTGAATCATATATGATTTCTGCCTCTACCATGTAAGTAGGCATATTTTATTCCTATCTCTCTTCCTTATTTCCCATGATTGACTCATCATGGTCTATACTACTCATTTCACTTGTTTGTATCACTTACTATCAGTTGTTTCACAAGTTTGTACAATTTACTTACTCATTATTTAACTTAGTCTATAATTTTCTATTAGGATATCTTAATTATCTTCATTACTTGATATTACTTCTATTACAGGTCTGAGTAACTCTTACTTAATCATGACATGTGTTGGTATACATCTTCCAATAGGATATCTTCCTTATGGTTGTATCCTCTCTTTGGACTACCATGTATTGTATACCAACTGTGATCTACTCATCTATGGTTTGAAGGACTTAATGTATGCTACATATTTGGGATTAGCTAACTAACTTCACTTAGGAATGTTTCATTAGAACCAGGTCAGCATGTTTGGCTTGGGTTTTTCCCAAGATCCTTTATTTGTACCGACCAATAATTTTTTTATTAAAAACAAAGGAGGATCTTAAACTAAAAGAATCATCTCCCTCCTCTAGTGATTTGATTTATCCCAAAAAAGAAAAACTGGTGATTTGATTTGACGCAAACAGAAATCCAAATGCAGAACACCGTCGTACGCCCTTGTATAACTTAATCTAATCGAAAACGCACCGCCATGTTGGGGATAGCGTCGTCGAGCTCGAGCCTGCACAGAGAGCGCGCGAGCTCGGTCACTGTCAGGAACTAAGCTCAGTGGAATACAGCTAGCTTCGGTTGCTTACTTGTTGGCGAGGAAGACGGCGCCGTGGACACACTGCTCCTCGCGCTCTCGCCCACTGCCGGGAAGGCTACTGCTCCTCGCACAACCCAAGAGAGGAGCGGATGGTTCTCCGACGAGCGCGAAGCAAGAGGAATAGACGAAGAGTACGTGCTATCTTGCTTCTTTTCCTTCTATACTAGTGGGGACGAGTGCGTAGATCTGCTCGGGGCCGTCCGGATGAGATATGTATATATAAGCCGCAAAGATCGCTGGAAGGAGCTGTGAACCAATATTACCGTATTATCCCTGCCGCGCTAGTGGGACTGGGGCGACTCCCGGTAATTCCCCAGCCGTTTTGTCTCACATGGCTGGAAGGAGATGTGCGTGAACCAATATTACCGTATTATCCCTGCCGCGTGGGGCGACTCCCGGGGAGGGAGGCAGTCGACGTTGGCTTACGCAGGCGTTGCGTGCGTGAACCAATATTACCGTATTATCCCTGCCGCGGGAGTGGACGTATTGTTTCCCCAGCCGTTTTGTCTCACTTGCGGGCGCAGTCGACGTGTGCGAACCAATATTACCGTATTATCCCTGCCGCGTGGGCCCACTCACGACTGCTTATACCCTTTCCCAGTTCCTGTCGCATGTCTTTTTCATCCCCTCTTTCCTCCCCGTTGTTTTCATGGAGGCTGGGATCTCACGCCACCCTCATCCCGGCAAGGCGCCACCGTTCCTCCCACCCAAACTACCAAATGTCGGCGCCGTTCTTCTTCCGCCTAGGCGCCGCCGCCGTACCTTTTTTCTCCGGCGGGATGTGGTCTTCTGAGTTCTCATGATCACCGTCTCATGTCCTCCTTCAACCTCACATGCGGGATTCGGCGATGTAGCTGCTTCGGCGAGCCGGCGTCGGATCCCGCGAGCGGCATGGGGTAACCACCTGGGCTATATGATCACAGATACCAGTGGTTCGATACAAGTTTCCACAGCGTCACGCTGGGATTTGGGTAGAATTCGATGATGAATCGCCGGAGAGGAAGGAGAGAGTTGCTCTTGACAGAGACTTGAGATTCAGTTTACACATCGATGCCCCTCACGCACGCAACGCCTGCCTAAGCCAACGACGAATTCATGTCTTCTTGGGCCGTGGTTACCCCTTGGGCCTTCTCAGCTGCCTTGAGGTGGGCTTCGCGGATCGGATGACGTGCCTCTGTTCTCCTCTGTACACGGACAGCTTCAGGTAACAGATGTGTCGTGACAATCCCCCCGAGATGTAGCTTGACCCCAAGCTGGCGCCTGTGGATACTTGGTCACCATGGCGTGGAGGAGCTCCCAAGTACAGCATGTCGCTGCCATCCCTTCCCATTGCACCTTGATCTGGGGCACTTGACGATAGCCTCGACGCACCAGTCGCTCGCCACAGATGGCTTGTGGTTGCACCTGCATGTCAATGGCTAACAAGGGATCTGGTAGCTCAGTGCTCACCTGGTTAGTTGCTCGGATGGCCTTTTTCAACTGAGATACGTGGATGACAGGATGGACCTTGGATTTTCCAGGTAGCTGGAGCTTATATGAAACATTGCCCACCTTCTGGATGATCTTGTATGGACCAAAAAAATTGAATCCCAGTTTGTGTGAGGAGCGGTGCACCACTGATCGCTGCACATACGGCTGCAGACGCAGGTATACCCAGTCCCCAATCTGGAAGCTGCGCTCATCTCGTTTTTTATCCGCCTGGTGCTTCATCCTTCGTTGAGCCCGCTCCAGGTGCTGCTTGATCACAGGGACCATGGCTGCTCGTTCTTTCAACCATGCATCCAACTCTGTCTGACCAGTCGGTGACCCTTGCTGAAAACCAAAGTGTCTGGGTTTCCTGCCATAGAGAACTTCAAAGGGAGATTTGCCCAAGGCAGAGTGATAGGAAGTATTGTACCAATACTCGGCCATTGAGATCCATTCAGTAGCATCACTACAAGCATATCAATATAAACTCAGTCGTGCGAGGCACGAGTTGGAGAAGTTACAACAGAAACTTGACGAAAGAAGAGCTGCAGCAGATGCTTCTAGCGAGCGCAGAGCTAACTTGAGCGCGCACTCGAGGCATTCAGGAGATAGTCACAGAGACAACCGCGCAAGAGCACGATCTCGATTGGCAGGTGTACCCGAAGCTGAGCGAGAAAATCTGGTCCAAAACTTCGACATGTCCTTCATGTCGATAGATACAAGAGGGCATATAATCCCGAAAACGCCAGAAGCAGGATACATGGCAACACTCGCATATCTGATGTCAACTAGACCACCTCAAGGAGATCTTCGAGCATCGTTGTACCAGACAGCTATGGCAGGAATTGGCGTCATGGGCGCGTGTTATCACCAGAATTTGACCAAGTCGGAGGTGGGCCACGATCAAGATAAGCTTGAAGGTTATATATGAAGAAAATACGAAGATCGGCCTTTTATGCGGAGTTGGGCTAGGTTGCCCATTTATCTGTAATTTATTAGATCGTGTCTTAAGTTAGAAGTTAGAGTTTGTATCGTGCACGCTGGGATATTCCCACGTTAGAAAGTCCGCTGGACTATAAATATGTATCTAGGGTTTATGGAATAAAACAACAACACAACGTTCACCCCAAAACAAACCAATCTCGGCGCATCGCCAACTCCTTCGTCTCGAGGGTTTCAATCAGGTAAGCGACATGCTGCCTAGATCGCATCTTGCGATCTAGGCAGCACAAGCTCCACGTTGTTCATGCGTTGCCGTCTTGAAGCGTCTTTGATGGCGGGCAACGTAGTTATCATAGATGTGTTAGGGTTAGCATAGCTCTTCGTATAAACATGCTTACGTAGTGCAACCCTCGCATGTCTAGCCGCCCTCACGCCTATCTCGGGCGTGGGGCGGCACCGCTTGTTCATCATCTAGTAGATCTGATCCGTTACGATTGCTCCTTGCTCTGCAAGGATTAGTTTAATATCTGCAATAGTTAGGCCTTACGAAGGGGGGGAGGATCCAGCGGCACGTAGGGTGGCGTTCGCAAGTCCTAAACAGGATGTTCCGATGATCAACGTCACGTTGGTTGTGTGGCCTTGTTTAGGATCGGCTTACGAGCACCGTGCGTGGCCGCGAGGCCCAACCTGGAGTAGGATGATCCGATTATGCGGTGAAAACCCTAAATCGTCGTAGATCTCATTAGCTTTATCTTGATCAAGCAGGATCACCAAGTATTCGTGCACCCCGTACGGATCATGGGTGGATCGGCTCTTTGAGCCGATTCACAGGATAACCTGAGAGCCGATCGAGGCTCTTATTTAATGTTTACGTGTATGCCATGCAGGAACTAAGCGAGGCATCCCCATCACCTTCCTGACCAGGTATAGGTCAGGTGGCACGCCCTTGCACTTCGCATCGCCGCGTGTGACCAGAAGAGCATTGCGGGCCGTCGCTCGGAGGGGTCTCAGCCAGCCGCAGCTCTAGGCTCTTCCCGGCTCTACCGTGTTGACAGGCCGCTGCCCGCCGGTGGGTTTTGGCGATCAACACATTCTGGCACGCCCGGTGGGACACCTCCAGCATTACACGAGGGATATTACAAAACCTTCATGGAGCGCTTCGATCCAGCGAGTCGGCCAAGATTATTCTCACTACACGGTCTGCTTGGTTTCAACGGTGATCTAGCGATCGGCGGCCACGTCGGCTACACGAAGCCCAACAGAGCCGATGTACGAGTACGGCGCATGGACATAATACAAAGCCGATATCTGCAGTCACCTGTCAGATTCGGCTCGGGGAAGGTGCATATGGTTATCAGACAGACGCATGGGCAAGAAAATGTCGGGAGCCGATGGAAAATCGGCCAGTAAAAAAAAAAAATTTGTAGCAAGTACAGAAAGATCCAGTCCAATGAAACATCATTTGTCTCTGAAGGCCCTACTGAAGGAACACACCGAGGGCGAGAATGGCGTCGACACGGACGCGATCCGCCTCAGCAATCTCGGCCTTGTCATCCTCGTCCTTACCGTCACCAGCTGATCGCTCAGGGTACGGATTTCAGCCAGATCGGTCTTCAGACCGGCCGTGAGGCCTTTTGCTTCGTCTTGAGAACGGGCAACAAGGGCTTCCTTGTCCTGGATGAGCTGTTTGGTCGCCCTTACCCTCTCTTCAAGATCCTCCAGCTCCTTGCGCAGGGTCTCGAGTTCAGCACGAGTAGCAGAGGTATCCGTCTTGGCGTCCAGAGCAGCCTTCTTCTCGTTGAGCCGTCGACATTTTTCGGCAATATCGGCCCTCAGCGGAAGTTGGGAGTGGCGAAGAGCAATCCTTTGGCGAGCCGATTGCACCCTTGACTTAAAGACCGGCAGGGTAACAGCGGGCCAGAGCTTCACTTGCAGGGTCATAGGGAGATGAAGCTGGATATCCTCGAGAATGCCTTTGGCTTCCGCGGAATCTTCAATCAAAGTCTCAGTTGGGGCAGAAAGCAAATCTTTGAGGCGTTGGAGTGGACCACGGACTGTACTGGGGATCGGCTCCCCACCTGCCTTGGAAGAAGTTGGTTCGATGGATTCTGGATCGAACGAAAGCAAGCTCGAAAGATCATAACCCTGGCAGGGCAAACAAAGTGAGCTTAGCAGGCAATGGTGGAATTGATGGAGCCAAGGAAGAAAGACATACCTCTCCCAAGGAAGGGGGGACAGCCGATGCAGTAACGATCGGCTCTTCGGTGGACTGAGATGGGTTAACCATTTGGGCAGCCGCTACCGCTGAGGTGGCCAGGTCCAGAGTGGCGGACGGTATCTGTATCTCCTCAACGTCTCCGCTAGAAGTTTTTTCGGCCTGCAAGAGGAAGCGATTAGCCGATCTTTATGTAACAACCGGAAAGCGTGAAGTATGATCGAGAAGATGATTACATTCGAGACCTCCTGGCTTGATGAAGAGGTTCGTGGGTTCTTACGAGCCCTTTTGACGCAGCGGCGCTTCGTGCGTGACCCCGATCTGGTCGGGGCTTGGGGGGCAGGAGGTTCAGGGATCGACCTTTTCTTGGAAGCCGGCGCTGGTGAAGCCGTCTGGCTCTGGGTGGTGGACCTCTCGGAATTACCCGAGCTTGAGTCCCCCTGACTGGTTTCTTCGGCCCCGCTGGAGGTTTCTTCGGTGGAGGCCTGTAGGAAAGAATACAAGCGTGTTGAGAACAAATTTTCAGAGGTGGACAAATGCCTACGGGGTCTGAATCAACTTACATGCAAGCTTCCTTGGGCCGGGGCTTTACGCTTCAGGGTTTTCCTGGCAGCCACCTTCCTCACTGCCGTCCTCGCCTGAGTCGAGGCTCGGGGGGCAACCGGCCCCGAAGATGCTTTACTCTTAGCAGCCGATTTCGGTGAAATCGGCTGACTCTGCATTGTGACTTTCTTCAGGGGTAGCGAGCTCTGGCAGAAGAGGACCACTGGTGCCGGAGGAAGGAATACGAAAGGGGAACCGTCGGCTTGTGTGGGAGCCGGACCATCTTGTTGCTGCCAGGAGAATGAATCAAGTCACAGGTGATCGCTATGTGCGGTTACAAGAGATGCTTAAGTAATGGTACAGTCTGCAGGGATGTCATATTCGGCGTCAAGCTCTCTCAGCAGCGGTCCTAGAGCCTTCCTGAAGACGTGGGTCTTCCACATAGACCACCAAGTTTCAAAACCATCGGTGGTAAAGGAGAAACGGAGGTCGTGAGGGATTGGGATGGCCAAAGCATCAAAGAAGGTATAACACCTTTGGGCAGTGATGATGTCAGGCAGGTCCGCTCTGCGGGTCGGATGGTGTAAGAAGAAGTGTGGAGGCACCTGTCCGAGACCAAGCTGTCGGGCTGCCACTACCGGTTGGTAGCACTCATAACCGGGCTTTGTGATCCGGTTCGAGGTACTCATGCCAACAGGGAGGAAGCAAGGGCGAATCATGATGGAGTACAAATGCTGTGTGCCGGCGTCACCGGCAAGGTCGTCCAATCGGAAAGAGACGGGGTTTTCAAAGTTTGCCGATTCGGTATAAGGATCAAACAGGGGGTTGTCCAGACCTTGAAAGAAAATCTTGAACCACCCTGCTGCTTCCTTGGGGATCAGCCTGCTGCCCGGGAGACCATATAGGGCTTGGCCGTAGCTGGTGCATCGGATTTCCTTTCCATTCACGTCTGGAAAGGTACAGGTGGTCAGTGGTGGGAAGTCTGGTATTTGGTTTTGGAAGTATAGTTGTGCCCACAACTGAATGAACCACCAGGGGCCGCCAGTTTTGACTGTCTTTCGATGGAACAGTTTGACAGACATCAGTTGAAGGGATCGATAAATCTCTCCAAGGAATAGTTTGCCTAGGCCGAGTTGGGTGCCTTTAGCAAGTTCATAAGCCAGGGAGAGGTAATTCTTGGTAGGAGCAAGTGATGGGCCACAGAATATGAAGTGCTCCAGCCAGAAATTCAGAAAGGCTGTGTGCTCCCTCTCTGTCACGGGGCCTTTGTTTTTCATGTAACGATTGAGGTAGGCACCCCAGCTGGTACACTCTTTTTTGGAGGAAAGGGTGAAAGGGACTTTTGGCAGTTTGAATGCAGAAGGGCTGGGGGATGCAATGTCCAGCCCCGTGATCATGGCCACATCCGAAGGTTGGTGTCATAGGGCCATGACCAAACATAAAGCGATTCGGTGCATCGGACCGAAGTAGCCGATGGTTTTCAAGATGTTCTCGTTCTTCTCAAGAGTAGATAATGATAGTGACAGGGCATCGGCTATCCCTATGGTTTCCCAAGTGGCATAGTGGGATTTTGATACTCTATTGTACCATGCCACCCAACCTTCAGGAGGATTAGGCTGTGCTCGTAGGCAGTCGGCCCAGGAAGTTAGATCTAGGTTTTGGCTCACAAAGGGGATTCTGTTAGCTTCGCACGAAATTAACAGGGCAGGACTCTCAGAAGAACGAGGACCAAGGCACATCGAATTTGCGAGAGAAGGGTGTGGCAGAAGGATATCTGAAGCCTAAATTAGTAGCAGAGCGAAACATTAATTCAGGTGCTTGCCATTAATCTCATGTCAAGTCGAACAGCGCGAGGGGGTTGAAGATTACCTTCAGTCCGGAAGCTGTGGTATCGGTGTTGGATGATTCCGCCATGGGATGCGAAGGAGCCGGAGGCGGCGTGGCCGAGATCTGTGTAGATGGTTGTGGGTTGGAGCTGCTCAGGCGGCGATTTGGGGATCTGAGTTCACCTTTTCAGATAGAGGTCGCAGGTTACCGTTTGGAAGGGCGGCTAGGTCGACTTTCCTCGTATTTTTATAATGGAGACCGATGCAATGCCATCGGCTCTCTTTGGAGACTGCCTGACTTTGACCATCGGCAAAACAATGGATTGGAGAATACTTCTTCATACAAAGGAGGGTTCGTTGCAATGAAGAGCCGATGGTTCAAAGAGGAACAGAAGAAGAGCCGATTGCTCGCATCTTGCTGGTGCTATGTCCCTAGTCTTCGCTGCCTTCGTCGTCGGCATCGTAGCTGTCACCGGCACTGTTTCCGGAGAATGCCTCGTCACCGCTGCTCTAGCCCTCGACTGGAGTTTTCTTCCTCTGCGTCATCGTCATCGTCCTCACTAAAAGCCCACTCGGACTCCAATGTTGGCTCACTTGGGGGAATAGATTGGAAAGAAAGGTCAATAGCCAGATCAGAGGATGAAGAGGGTTGATCGATTGGCACGGTTGAATGATAGGGAGCTTGGCGGAAATTTAACGCCATTACAGTTTCCAAGGAAATGATGCAGAGCTATCGAGTTTTCCAGAATAACTGACAAGTCATAATGATGACGGATGTTGCGACGACTCTGCTATATCATGACATGACCCGACGAGGGAAAGCGTAATGATTTTTGGAAATGTTATTTCCAAAACCAGGGGGGCATGTGTTATCACCAGAATTTGACCAAGTCGGAGGTGGGCCACGATCAAGATAAGCTTGAAGGTTATATATGAAGAAAATACGAAGATCGGCCTTTTATGCGGAGTTGGGCTAGGTTGCCCATTTATCTGTAATTTATTAGATCGTGTCTTAAGTTAGAAGTTAGAGTTTGTATCGTGCACGCTGGGATATTCCCACGTTAGAAAGTCCGCTGGACTATAAATATGTATCTAGGGTTTATGGAATAAAACAACAACACAACGTTCACCCCAAAACAAACCAATCTCGGCGCATCGCCAACTCCTTCGTCTCGAGGGTTTCAATCAGGTAAGCGACATGCTGCCTAGATCGCATCTTGCGATCTAGGCAGCACAAGCTCCACGTTGTTCATGCGTTGCCCGTACTGAAGCGTCTTTGATGGCGGGCAACGTAGTTATCATAGATGTGTTAGGGTTAGCATAGCTCTTCGTATAAACATGCTTACGTAGTGCAACCCTCGCATGTCTAGCCGCCCTCACGCCTATCTCAGGCGTGGGGGCGGCACCCTGCTTGTTCATCATCTAGTAGATCTGATCCGTTACGATTGCTCCTTGCTCTGCAAGGATTAGTTTAATATCTGCAATAGTTAGGCCTTACGAAGGGGGGGAGGATCCAGCGGCACGTAGGGTGGCGTTCGCAAGTCCTAAACAGGATGTTCCGATGATCAACGTCACGTTGGTTGTGTGGCCTTGTTTAGGATCGGCTTACGAGCACCGTGCGTGGCCGCGAGGCCCAACCTGGAGTAGGATGATCCGATTATGCGGTGAAAACCCTAAATCGTCGTAGATCTCATTAGCTTTATCTTGATCAAGCAGGATCACCAAGTATTCGTGCACCCCGTACGGATCATGGGTGGATCGGCTCTTTGAGCCGATTCACAGGATAACCTGAGAGCCGATCGAGGCTCTTATTTAATGTTTACGTGTATGCCATGCAGGAACTAAGCGAGGCATCCCCATCACCTTCCTGACCAGGTATAGGTCAGGTGGCACGCCCTTGCACTTCGCATCGCCGCGTGTGACCAGAAGAGCATTGCGGGCCGTCGCTCGGAGGGGTCTCAGCCAGCCGCAGCTCTAGGCTCTTCCCGGCTCTACCGTGTTGACAGGCCGCTGCCCGCCGGTGGGTTTTGGCGATCAACAGCGCGGCAATAGCGGGAAGAGAGATAGTACAGCAACTCGAAAGCGCTGGCCGAAATAGTCCAAGACAAAATAGTCCCCGATGCACCGTGGTGGCAATTCGAGACGGTCCAAGAGAAGGCGACGCGAGAAACACCATGGCTCAAGCTCGAGTCGATAGAGCACGAGAGGAAAGAGGGCGAGAAAACTGAACCCGAGAAAATTGCTACGCAGCAGAGGATAGCGATGAAGACTTGTGTGGACTCCCTTGCTTTACCCGACGAGTTCACAAAACTAGAGTGCCCACTAGCTTCAAACTACCCGACAATTATAAAAAGTTCAACGGACTTCAAGATCCGAAGGATTGGTTGGTCGATTATCTGAAAATAGTGAAACTGATGGGCGGCACCAGAGCGATAGCTATGCAAAGCATCCAAGTCCACCTCAGCGGAGCCGCAAGATCCTGGATGAGGAAGTTGCCAGAAGGATCCATAGATAGCTGGGAAAACTTCGAGGACCTGTTCGTGAAGAACTTTCGATCTACCTGCAAAAAACCCGCGTCAATAGAGCAGTTAAGGACGTGCAAGCAAAAACCGGACGAATCGATGAGAACGTATATCCAGCGTTGGAGTATCATCAAAAATTCGGTTGAGCACGTGTCCGATGAAAGGGCAATCGACGCGTTCATCGCGGGCATCCGAAGAAGGGACCTCATCGAAGAATTGGGAAGATCTAACCCAAGAACGGTGGCAGAACTCATGGAAACAGCGAATAGGTGGGCTGATGGTGAAGACGCTGTCCACTATAAATGACAGCGTTCACCAGAAGAAGATCGCAATAGAAACAACAATCAACATAGGCGACGTTTTCGTAACTTTACGCACTACGACGGTCCCAGCCAAGTTTCGGCTGGCTTCCGCGATAATGGTAGCAACCATCACGATGATTATCGCAGGAGCAACGAGCAACGAGATGATAATAGAGATGCACCAAGCTCTAGCAGGCAAAATAATCGACCCAGATTTCCACGTCCATATAACGTATCACCCGAAGAACTTTTGAACGGACCATGCCAGATGCACTTCTACGTCGACTCTGAAGGAAGAAAACAATCGGGCCACCTTCAGAAAGACTGTCGAACATTCCAAGCTTTGCGAAAGGGCAATAGAGAGCACACAAGCAGAAGCGATCAGAGGAGGATACATGCAAGGACCGAGAAGTGAGGTGCACGTACCATTACCGCCACCACCCGCAATTACCAGTGCAAACCAGCATCAGTTGCAAATTGCGGGTCCTCCAAACAATGATGAGGAGTTCACACGAACAAGGGGAGCAGTGTCGATGATCCAGAAGGCCAGATCGTCGAATAGATCGCAGAAGTTGATTTCTCGGCAAGTGAACATGGCAGTGTTGGCACGTCCGCCAACCATCGAGTACCTAAATTGGTCAGGACAACCAAGAGGATTTAGCATAGAAGATCACCCACCCCAAGTGCCGTGGCCAGGACAATCAGCAATGGAGCTACCAGCAGTTATTGAAGGATATGATGTCTCTCGCGTATTCATCGACGGAGGAAGCAGTATAAATCTCATTTATGCGGATACATTAAGGAAGATGAACATCTCATTGGCTAACCTGGCACCAACAGACACGCGTTTCCACGGCATTACACCCGAGAAACCAACTTATCCCCTGGGCAAAATAGCACTCGACGTACAGTTCGGAACACGAGAAAAATTTAGGAAAGAAAAGCTCGAGTTTGAGGTTATAGATTGGCCATCGCAATACCACGCACTCTTGGGACAACCCGCATATGTCAGATTCATGGCAGTGCCGCACTATACATACATGCTATAGAGGATCCCTGGACCTAAGGGCCCAATAACGGTTAAGGGAAGCTTTGCCCTGTCCGATAAATGCGACAGAGATTTTTATAAACTTTCCGAATCATTCGGGATGCAAGCTGAGTATGAGGCAACTAAGCTGACCACCAATCACGACGTGCTGCCAGACGGAGGTAGATCCTTGCAAGAGCAAGCTTTCAACACCTCCAAGGACTCCAAGGAAGTGCAGATCCACCCGACAGATCCCAAAAAGACGACATCCATCGCAACTAACTTGGACATCACATAGGAAAGCGTGCTCGTCGAGTTCCTCCGTGAGCGCTGGGAAATCTTCGCATGGTGTCCAGCTGACATGCCAGGAGTACCCAGGGAACTTGCCGAGCACGCACTTAATCTGGATCCAAGAGCTAGGCCAATTCGACAACCTTTGCGCCGTTTCTCCGAGCCAAACCGCAAAGCCATGTTATCTGAAATTCACTGACTCGAAGAAGTTGGTTTCATAAAGGAGATAGAGACTGAAGCCACTTGGGTTGCCAACCTAGTGCTGGTCCCGAAGAAAAACACTGAAATCATTCGCATGTGCGTCGATTTCACGTGTCTCAGCAAACATTGTCCAAAGGATCACTTCCCCTCCCAAGGATCGATCAAATCATCGACTCCACGGCAGGTTGCGAATGTCTTTCCTTCTTGGATGCATACTCTGGTTACAACCATATCCGATTGAAAGAAGATGATGAAGTCAAAACAGCTTTCATAACCCCTTACGACGTGTTCTGCTACAGAACAATGTCCTTCGGGTTAAAAAAAAACGCAGGAGCAATATATCAGAGGATGATGCAAAAGTGCCTCGCCACACAGATTGGCAAAAACGTCGAAGTATACATTGACGACGCGGTCATCACAACAAAACAAGGGTTTTCTCTCATCGATGATCTTCGAGAAACATTCGACAACCTCGACAAGTTCCACATCAAGCTGAACCCGATGAAATGTTCCTTTGGTGTTCCTGCGGGAGAACTCCTCGGATACTTGGTGTCAGCTAGGGGAATTGAAACAAGCCCAGAAAAAATACAAGCTATCTTGACGATGAGGAAACCAACCAAGCTCAAGGAAATACAGCAGCTGACGGGACGAGTCGCAGCTTTAAGCAGATTCGTCGCCAGGCTGGGAGAAAAAGCGCTGCCCTTTTACGCGTTCATAAAACAAGGAGAAAAGTTTGAGTGGAACGAGGAAGCAGACAAGGCCTTCGAGCACGTGAAGCGCACTATTTTGACACCACCAGTACTGGTGGCGCCACGAGAAAAAGAGCCCCTGCTGCTGTATATCGCGGCCACACCTCAGGTGGTCAGCACAGTTCTCGTGGTAGAGCGGGAAGAAGAAGGAAAGATTCATGGAGTTCAACGTCCGGTATACTTCCTTAGCGAAGTTTTATCCCCATCCATGCAGCGTTACCCGCATTGTCAGAAGCTCGGGTACGGAGTCTTCATGTCAGCAAGAAAGCTAAGGCATTACTTTTTGGCACACCCGATAGTAGTGGTTAACGAAGCACCCCTCTCGAACATTTTGAACAATCCAGAAGATACAGGACGTGTCTCCCTTTGGGGAATAGAACTTTCCCCTCGGGACATCACATATGAAAAAAGAAAAGCAATCAAGCCGCAAATCCTGCCGGACTTTGTCGCAGAGTGGATGGAAATTCAATACACAGGACCACCGGATCTATCGAGCACTTGGCATATGAATTTCGACGGGTCCAAGAGAGCGGAAGGGGCAGGAGCAGGCGTGATACTTGTCTCCCTGCAAGGCGACAAGATGAAGTACATACTACGGATGACTTTCCCTAACGCGTCAAATAATGAAGTAGAATATGAAGCTCTTATTCATGGGATGAAGATGGCAAAAGCATGCGGCGCTACGCGCCTACATGAAGGGATATGCGGTCACCACGCAAGCAGTCGAGCAATCGTAGCCAAAGCTTTTCGAGCTGGGTTTTACTGGTTATCAGCCATAGAAGATGCAATGGACATAGTGCGCACCTATGAAGCTTGCTAGAGATTCGCGTCCAAACCTCATTCTCCAGCAGCCGAGCTAATGCCAATACCTTTGGCATGGCCTTTCGCCTAGTGGGGACTCGATATGGTGGGAAAACTGCATAAATCTTGGCCAGGAGGACACGTTTATTTGCTCGTAGCAGTCGACAGGTTTACCAAGTGGATTGAAGCGAAGCAAGTAACAACAGCGGACGCAGCAGCAGCAGTAAATTTCATCAAGGGCATAGTTTTTCGGTTTGGTGTCCCTAACAACATAGTAACAGACAATGGCAGCAATTTCACCTCCCAAGAATTCAAGGATTATTGTGAAGGTGTGGGCATCAAGCTGCAGTTTGCATCTGTCGCACATCCACAAACCAACGGCCAAGTCGAGAAAGCAAACGGCCCCATATGCAATGGCATCAAGAAGCGTCTACTGGCGCCACTCGAAAAAGCAAGGCACGCTTGGGTCGACGAGTTACCCTCCGTGTTGTGGAGTTTGCGAACAACACCGAACGCAACAACTCAAGAAACTCCGTTTTTCCTAGTCCATGGTGTTGAAGCAGTGCTTCCGATAGAAATAGAACACAACTCCCCTAGAGTTGTCTAATATAATGAAGAGGCCTCGCAAAAGGCGCTCGAAGACGATGTTGATGCAGTCGATGAAGCAAGAGACGTGGTATTGTCAAGAGTAAGCGCATACCAGCAGAACCTTAAGAATTACCACAGCCGTCGGTTGCGACCCAGGTCTTTCGAAGTCTGGGATTTAGTTCTTCGACTCAAACAAGATGGCCACGAGAAGCTGGAATCACCATGGTTGGGTCCATACATCGTCACCGAAGTTATTCCAGGAGGAGCGTATCGACTAAAAGATAAGAAGATAGGCAAAGATGAAGGAAACCCGTGTAACGTTGCACAATTGCGGCATTTCTACGCGTAGAAGGAAGCAGTCAATATAGTAGCAACCATGAAAACATACATTGTATCTGAACAGCTCGCAAGTTTCCAGACGCACTCTTTTCCTTTCAGGGTACCGAGTGGGACTGAAAGGTTTTTAATGAGGTGGGCTTGCTTTGCTGCAATATAGCATGGTTGGAATAAAAATGGTGATGTGAATATCTTTTGTATTATTCTTTACAAGCAATGCTCGGGGGCTAAACCCGCAAGTCCAATATAGTTTAACTCGACAAAACATTGCAATATATTCGCCTTGGCTTCGCATAAGCCTCGCGGGTAAAACCGCAACCGCAAAACAATCGCCACCCGATACTCGGGGGCTCGGATGAAAATAAAGGTGTTGGAAAAACTGGTGCTTGTTCTAAGGCAGTCATAGTTTGTTTCTTCATCGACTGAAGTTGTTGTCGAAGATCTTCCATCTCAGTTTTCATCGAGTCAAGATAGGAAGAAGAGTCCAAGGAAGTATTCTCGGGAATTTTCGTGGATTGCAACGCAGCAGGAGACACGTCGGAGCATCCAGTCTCGGTATAGTTATCAAAAACTAACTGGAAAGCAAAATATACTCGGTATCAATCATCCAGCAAGGGGAACTTTTTCATTCATAGCCATAGTATATTACATAAAGGAGTCCAAAAGATGCGGCTCATAAGGCGCTTACATGATGATGGGGAGCAACAAATGGACAAAACATTTACAAATAAAGGAGTACAAGTTTGTCTACTTGACCTCCGTCTAGGCAGTGCTGGTAGAAGCAGAAGATCTCTGGTCGAGGATGGAGATGATTTTCCTCGAGAAGGACTTCACGCCCTTTATCAGAGCAGTCCATTTATCAGATCTAATCTATGAATATCGAAGCAACAAGATGTATGAAGACTAACCCTCGAAGATCCAAAGCCTTATGAGACCAGATCTCGTTGTTGATGTAGTCGATCGTCCCGGTCCTGCAATCCGGCAGCACTTCCGTACTCGGTCGCGCGTACGGTATCGGTGTAGTCCATCCTCTCCCCGTTCCAGCAGGCAGCAGAGGTGTGGTAGATCCCCTCGGAATCCCAGCAGCACGACGGCATGGTGGTGGTGGTGGAGGAGAAAAGCTGCAGGGCTTCGCCAAGCCGGAGCAGACTAGCGGTGGAGGAGAGAGATCGGCGGCTAGGGTTTTTGGGAGAGGGAGCCTTGGGGTGGCCGGCTAGCCTCCTCACCTCTATATATAGAGGGAGGGGTGGCCAGGGCTGGCCCCACCTCTCTCCAAGTCGCACCAAGAAGGGGGGAGGAGATAAACCTCTCCCCAAACCTTTATCTCTTATTTAAACCATTCAAATCTAGAGATAGATCTTATCTCTAATTTAAATCATTTAAATCTTATCTCTAAGGGGCTGGCCGACTTAGGCCCACATGTCATAGTATGCCTGGCCCACTAGGCCATGTAGCACTCATGTGGCCCCTCCCGGGGTGGTGGGCCCATCGGTGGCCCTCTAGAACCTTCTAGAAGCTCCGGTCAAAACACCGAAACTTTTCCCGAACCCCGGAAGATGACTTCCATTATATGAATCTTATTCACCGGACCATTCCGGACCTCCTCGTGATGTCCTGGATCCCATCCGAGACTCCGAACAACATTCGGTCTCCATCTCATATTCCGAAGCTACTATACAACATCGAACCTTAAGCGCGTCACCCTATGGTTCGTGAACTATGCGGACATGATCGAGACTCCTCTCTGATCTATAACCAATAGTGGGACCTGGAGATCCATAATGGCTCCCACACATTCAGCGATAACTTAGTGATCGATTGAACCATTTACATACGATACCGATTCCCTTTGTCACGCGATACTTTACTTGTCCGAGGTTCGATCATCGGTATCTCCATACCTAGTTCAACCTCGTTACCGACAAGTACTCTTTACTCGTACCGTGGTATGTCATCTCTTGTGACCTTGTCACATGCTTGCAAGCTAATTAGACGACATTCCACCGAGAGGGCCCAGAGTATATTTATCCGTCATCGGGATGGACAAATCCCACACTTGATCCATATGCCTCAACTCATACTTTCCGAATACTCAATCCCATCTTTATAACCACCCATTTACGCAGTGGTGTTTGATGTAATCAAAGTACCCTTCCGGTGTAAGTGATTTACATGATCTCATGGTCGAAGGACTAGGTTACTATGTATCGAAAGCTTATAGCAAGATGAACTTAATGACTTGATCTTATGCTACGCTTATTTGGGTGTGTGTCCATTATATCATTCACCCAATGACATAACCTTGTTATTAACAACATCCAATGTTCATGATCAGGAAACCATGATCATCTATTAATCAACAAGCTAGTTTAACAAGAGGCTTACTAGGGACTCTGGTTGTTTACACAACACACATGTATTAATGTTTCCGGTTAATACAATTATAGCATGGGGTGTAAACATTTATCATAAACACAAAGATATAATAATAACCATTTTATTATTGCCTCTTGGGCATATCTCCAACAGTCTCCCACTTGCACTAGAGTCAATAATCTAGTTTACATTTGTAAAGATATAACACCTTGGGCTTCTGGTGCTTATCATGTTTTGCTCACGGGAGAGGTTTCAGTCAACGAATATGACACGCTCAGAAACGTATGTATTTTGCAATTCATTTGCGTCTCCACGCATCACTCATTTTCCAAATGAGTCGGCATTAATCGTATATGCTTAGTCTTCTGGTGGAACCTTAATTCCGCGGTCTGAAATATGTCACTAATATTGTCACACACAATATAGCTTCAAAGTTCTGACACTACCGGAACTACACCAAGTTCTCAAAGAACTCCTTGACTCAAACACCCTCGGTCATTGTCAAAACAATGACATACTCTGCCTTCGTTTGTAGAATCCGTCACAATATTTAGAACTCATCTAAATCTAGCATAGACTTATTCTAGCTCATTGTGCTACCTTTTAATAAACACTTAGCCTAATTGAGATTGAAATCAATTTTTATATGTGACCAAACTAATATCGGTGCAATGCCTTACATCGATTTGTTTATCATTACCTCATACAAAACTATATATATATCCTTGGCTCTTCCAAAGTACTCAAGGATATTCTTACTGTTGTCCAATGATCATCACATGAATCATTCTGGTAAATGCTCGTGACACTTTAGAGCATACGACATCTGATTGTGTACATATTATTCGTGATCTAAAATCACTTCATGTGTTTTTACTCATTGAGTATCAAATACACTCAAGTCTTATTCAAAACTCCACATGGAAAAGAACACCTTCTTACCGTTTTCGTATTGAACTATTTCAATATTCATTCTATGTACTTTGACTTAAACTTATTATGCGTTTCAATCTATCTTCATAGATCTTGATGCTAAGTATGTTTCAGTCCATATCCTTTCATTGAAGCTAATTCTCAATGAAACCTTTTAATCACATCAAGTACATAATTACATCATTTATAATCAATGATATGTCATCCACATATAATATTATAACTATGTCTCATCGCTCCCACTTAATTTCTTGCAAATGCAAGTATCTTCATCGTTTCTGATGAAATCAAAACTCTTTGATTATTTCATCCGGTGAAGATTCCAACTCCGTGATACTCACTTCATTCAATTGAAGTTTGTATACCTATCTAGTATTCCACGGACCAGCTAAACTCTTGGTTGTATCTAGTATACATCCTTAATACACACTTCTGGTAAGGAATGTATTTCTGCCATCCAACTAACATATCTCATAAAAGAAATATGTAGCGATTACTAGAATAATCCACATAGACTTAAGCATCGCTACGAAAGATCTAATCTTATCATAGTCAACTCTTTGAACTTTGTCGTAAACAACTTTTCGAGAAGTCGAGCTTCTTCAAGGATATTGCATCCAAGTCCATCAATTTTATAGATCCATTTACTTTCAAAAAGTATTTACCTATCTTGGATTTCATGGTGCTTAGCTATTTTAACGGAGTCAGGGCCCATCATAACTTCTTTGTATGTCGCTGGTTTATCATTGTTCAAAATCAATCCTTTGTCCACAAATCATTTATTTGATCACAAAGTAAACCATACCTACAAGGTTCAATAGCTACTGCGATCTCCATGACTATAACACTTTGTAGGCATGGGAGCCATGATCGTCGTGGCCGCTTCCGGAACCATTTCCGATGCTACGCTACTCTGATCATCATGCTCAGGTTCATAAACCTCATCAAGTTCCATTGTCCTCCCACTCAAATACTTTGCTAGAAACAATTTCTTGGAAATAAGTAAGAAACATCGACAAACACTTTTGTCTTTGACTTCATAGTGGAAAGAATTCCCAATTTGTTCTCTGGGATAACCAACAAAGACATTCATCCAATTTTGGTTGTAAACTCATTTACTTATGCTACGCATACCAAAATTTAAGAAAGGACTATTAGGGTTTATACCCTTGCCATTACTCGTATGGTGTCATTTCAATGGATTATGATGACGCTCTATTTAGTGTAAAAGCGGTAGTCTCTAAAGCATAATCCACAAAAATATAATGGCGTCATTTCAATTTTATCTCATCATTAACCCAACAAGGATTGGATTTGTCTCTCGGATACCCCATCATCACTATGATACTCCAAGAAACGTGAGTTATAGAACAACTTCATAACTCTCTTAGATGTTCGCTAACACTCGTAATTCAAATATTTCCACCATGATCCAATCATAGATATTTGACTTTTCTATTATGATGATTTCCACTTCATGCTGAAATTTATTTGAATCTATTCAAATGTTTCAAACTTCTTCCTTATTGAATATATCCTTATATATACACTCAATTCATTATTGGAAGTTTTCATGAAGTAGAAGAATCTCCCGCACACAACTATGCCCAATGAACCACATACATCATCATGTATGTTTCCACTAAGTTAGTTGCCTGTTCAACTCTTGGCCTATGAACAGTATTACAGTCATTCTCTTTTAGAAGAGATTTGCAAGCGCCGAACGATTCAAAAATCGAATGACTCCAAAAAATCCATTTGCATGGAGTTCCTTCATGCGTTCCTTTCTAACATGACCTAAATGGCGGTTCCACTAATAAGTGGAATTCACATCATTTGCCTTATGGCATTTTAGCGTCAGTGTTATGCATGTGCGCTTCACCATAAAGATTTATAATAACTTATCCATCGTACATGGAATACTGTCATAATTTGAACAACTCATTTTTTTCATTTGACCAGAACAAAACAACAATTATAAAATTCTTTATTATAAATCTGAAAGGCTAGGTAGAATGCCAACGACGAACAAAATAACACTTTATTTTGTTCCAGACGTGCATTCCTACCATATTCCTTGTCAGTCACTTAGGCCATCGTATTCTTGTATTGCGTTGTTTTGTACGACACCTCATACCAACCAATATGGTACAAATACCCAAGAATTTCAATGTGTGACCAAACAAAGAATACATTCATAACATGTATATCATCTATATATACCTGAGCTAGACTTTCTAGTCTTTTCTTTCTTTCTACCAAAATCTTTTGTAGTTTCTCTTTTGGCTTTCCTCATATTCAGAAAACACTTCACCATCAACAACTTCTAGGTCCGCTGGTCAAATACCAATAACCTTGAGGTTCTTACTTTGAAGTTTGATCATCACATGACAAGTGTTCCAGATTTCACTATTAGTAACTTTTTAATGTGATGAACAATTTCACTCATAATTTTTTATCCATCAAATCATGACGTCTTTCCGAGACCATGTCTGTACATGCTAGGCTCGTCAAGTTTAACCTCAGTATTCGCATGTGCAAATCTGGCTTGCACCCGTTGTATGCACACGTAGAATCTATAACACCCGATCATCACGTGATGCTTCGAAACGACGAGTCTTAGCAACGGTGTATACTAAGACGACCACTTCATGGATATGCGAATATCGTTAGTGCCCAACTAGTTGGAGGATCGGGACGCCTAGCATCTTCAACCTTCGTACATTCCCATAAAACTTATGAGTTTATGTAGTCTCACTAAATTATATTCTATCATCTTGCACTAAGGTCTTAGATATCACGTATCTCATACCTTGCTTATTTCTGAAAACTAACTTTTCAGCTCCTTACTTTTCGAACGGATTTGAACTTCAAGTTTTACGGAGACAAGATGATTTTAGGTACTAATTGAAACCATTGCTCTTTTGGATCAGCAATGTGAGGTTTACCAAAAGTTCGCAATAGGACTTAATCATTTCTTGATTCTTTAACAATATGGTACCAGTCCGTAGAGTTACTTGTCAGATTTAACAGTGTTTCTATCTCAATTACTAGACTAGCGCATGGTAGATAACGGATGCCAATTCTACAAATTTAATTCAAAATACTATTCAGACTATGTTCATGATAATTAGTTCAAGTTTTAATCTAATTACTAATGAACTCCCACTTAATACAACATCCCTCGTAGTTGTTTAGTGGCACACGATCCATCGTCACTACACCAAGTCCGATCATCACGTGAGATGATGTAGCTTTAATGGTGAACATCAACATGTTGATCATATCATCCATGTGACTCGTGTTCAACCTTTCGGTTTCCTGTGTTCCGAGACCATGTCTGTACATGCTAGGCTCTTCAAGCAAACCCAAGTATTTCCGCGTGTGCAACATGGCTTACACCCGTTGTATGTGAACGTAGAATCTATCACATCCGATCATCACGAGATGCTTCAAGACGATGGACTTTAGCAACGGTGCATACGAGGGGAGAACACTTTATTATCTTGATATTAATGTGAGGGATCATCTTATAATGCTACCGTCGAGATCTAAGCAAGATAAGATGCATAAAGGATTAACATCACATGCAATTCATAAAATGTGATATGATATGGTCTTTCTTCTTGTGCTCTTGATCTCCATCTCCAAAGCACACAAGCATGATCTCCATCATCACCAGCATTGCACCAAGGTCCATGGCGCCGCTTCATGGTTGTCCATCGCTTATAGCTACTATAACAACTACTTGAAATAAAGCTATTACATGATGAATAGACACGCAGGTCTTAACAAATTTAAAGACAACCATTAGGCTCCTGCCGGTTGCCATAATACAATAATGAACATCTCATACATCAAATATAGTCATCATCACATCATGGCCATATCACATCACCAAACCCTGCAAAAACAAGTTAGACGCCTCTAATTTGGTTTGCATATTTTACGTGGTTTAGGGTTTTCGAGTAAGATCCAATCTACCTACGAACATGAACCACAACGGTGATACTAGTGTTGTCAATTGAAAGAGTAAATTGAATCTTAACTATGGTGAGAGAGACAGACACCCACAAAGCCACTTATGCAATACAAGTTGCATGTCAAGCGTGGAGCAAGTCTCATGAGACGCGGTCATGTAAAGTTAGCCCGGGCCGCTTCATCCCACCATCCCGCAAGATGCAAAGAACACATAACTAAAGACAACAAAAACATCAACGCCCACAAATCCATTGTGTTCTACTCGTGCAACAGATCTATGCATAGACACGGCTCTGATACCACTGATGGGTTCGTTGCACGGAAAACAAAAAAATTCTACCATGAACATGAACAAAAACCAAGATCCAATCTAGGAAGAAGCAAGATCTAATCTATGAAGATCGAAGCAACGAGATGTATGAAGACTAACCCTCAAAGATCCAAAGCCTTACGAGATCAGATCTCGTTGTTGATGTAGTCGATCGTCCCGGTGCTGCAATCCGGTAGCACTTCCGTACTCGGTCGCGCGTACGGTGTCAGTGTAGTCCGTCCTCTCCCCATTCCAGCGGGCAGCGGAGGTGTGGTAGATTCCCTCGGAATCCCAGCAGCATGATGGCATGGTGGTGGTGGTGGAGGAGAAAAGCTGCAGGGCTTCGCCAAGCCGGAGCAGACTAGCGGTGGAGGAGAGAGATCGGCGGCTAGGGTTTTTGGGAGAGGGAGCCTTGGGGTGGCCGGCTAGCCTCCTCACCTCTATATATAGAGGGAGGGGTGGCTAGGGCTGGCCCCACTTCTCTCCAAGTCGCACCAAGAAGGGGGGAGGAGATAAACCACTCCCCAAACATTTATCTCTTATTTAAACCATTCAAATCTAGAGATAGATCTTATCTCTAATTTAAATTATTTAAATCTTATCTCTAAGGGGCTGGTCGACTTGGGCCCACATGTCATAGTGTGCCTGGCCCACTAGGCATGTAGCACTCATGTGGCCCCTCCCGGGGTGGTGGGCCCACCGGTGGCCCTCTAGAACCTTCTAGAAGCTCCGGTCAAAACACCGAAACTTTTCCCGAACCCCGGAAGATGACTTCCATTATATGAATCTTATTCACCGGACCATTCCAGACCTGCTCGTGGTGTCCTGGATCCCATCCGAGACTCCGAACAACATTCGGTCTCCATCTCATATTCCGAAGCTACTATACAACATCGAACCTTAAGCGCGTCACCCTACGGTTCGTGAACTATGCGGACATGATCGAGACTCCTCTCCGATCAATAACCAATAGTGGGACCTGGAGATCCATAATGGCTCCCACACATTCAGCAATAACTTAGTGATCAATTGAACCATTTACATACGATACCGATTCCCTTTGTCACACGATACTTTACTTGTCCGAGGTTCGATCATCGGTATCTCCATACCTAGTTCAACCTCGTTACCGACAAGTACTCTTTACTCGTACCGTGGTATGTCATCTCTTGTGACCTTGTCACATGCTTGCAAGCTAATTAGACGACATTCCACCGAGAGGGCCCAGAGTATATCTATCCGTCATCGCGATGGACAAATCCCACTCTTGATCCATATGCCTAAACTCATACTTTCCGAATACCCAATCCCATCTTTATAACCACCCATTTACGCAGTGGCGTTTGATGTAATCAAAGTACCCTTCCGGTGTAAGTGATTTACATGATCTCATGGTCGAAGGACTAGGTTACTATGTATCGAAAGCTTATAGCAAGATGAACTTAATGACTTGATCTTATGCTACGCTTATTTGGGTGTGTGTCCATTATATCATTCACCCAATGACATAACCTTGTTATTAACAACATCCAATGTTCATCATCAGGAAACCATGATCATCTATTAATCAACAAGCTAGTTTAACAAGAGGCTTACTAGGGACTCTGGTTGTTTACACAACACACATGTATTAATGTTTCCGGTTAATACAATTATAGCATGGGTGTAAACATTTATCATAAACACAAAGATATAATAATAGCCATTTTATTATTGCCTCTTGGGCATATCTCCAACAGGTATAAGTAAGAAAATAAAAAGATAGCGAAGGGAAAATGTAACATTACTCGAAAATCTGGCGGATTGCATCTCGAAGCGCGCAATGATTGCGGCTTCCCGTTTAGCAAGTTTTTCTTCCTTGTCACACAACACATTCTCAGCGGCATGAAGTCTGTCTCAAAGATCTTCAACACCCGCAACATTTTCTTCAGCTTTTTTGCGAGGTCTCTCGCTGGCCTTGAGTTTCCTTTCCAAATCGTTGGCGCGCTTCTCAGCAAGATGCAGCGCCTCTGGATAAAAGGAGGGTTTACGTCATAAGAAAGACAAAGAAGCGTTAGACAATATATACAATAAAAACTTACTCCTCAGAGAGTCAGCTTCGTCGTGGAACCCAATATAACGGGAACCTATGTCGACCATCTCCTTCATCACGGGCTGAAAAATAGTCGAAACGCAAAAGAAAAGCATTAACAAGTTGGCATTTTTCGAGTAAACAAAAAGAGTATGCTTAGGCAAGCAGGGAAAACTTACATCGTCAAGGAGAGGAGTCAATAAGTTCCCGGTGGCAATAACCTCTTTACCAGTGGCACCCGTCCTTGGTTTTTTCTTCAATACTCGGGGGCTGCGTGGTGATTCCGAAGATTCCGAAGCAGCCTTCGGATCCTCGGAAAGGACCAGCGTGTGAGATGCACTCGTGTTTGCTGGCATGGGAGCGTCAAGCTCCAGAGGCTCTTCATCATCCCTATCAGCACATCAACAATGTTAGCACACGAAAAAGAATACAAGTCAAAACAGCTGGGAGAAAGGAAGATAAAACTTACGAGCTCACGTTGGCAGCAGAAGCGAAGGGGTCGAAGTTTGCTTGTTCTTCGGGAGAAGATTCTTCGGCAGCTGGTTGAGACATCTTCGATGTGCCAGAATCTTCTTCGTCAGGTGTTCTTTTCCTCTTGCGCTTCTCCGGGGAAGCCGCATGAGGAAGAGAATTTGTTTGGGAGGAGCCAGAAGCATGTACTGACTCCGAAACTTTGTTAGAGGAACCCGCACTCTTTTCAGATTCTGTGGGTTCACTGTCACGAACAGAGGTTTCTTGCGAGTCATCAGTGACGATGGCTCGCTCAGGAACATCCCCACCTTCGGGAAGTGGGGGAAGCGAAGAAAGAGTTTGATGGTTCTGCATGATGAAAGGACGAGTCAACACAACAAAGCTATCAAGCTAGCAGAGAAGTAATACAATTCGAGAAAAAGTACTTACAGATGGAAGGGCATGGGTACCACTAAATGGTTCCACGTGATAGGAAGAAGGCACATGACTTTTCTTGCTGAGTGAAGTGAAGCAGCGTACTAGTTTCTCCAAGTCCTTCGTGGAGAGATCTTCGGAGATCCTAGCAGCATCACCAGCACCCGAATACAGCCAGAGGGGACTTGTGCGAGCTTGAAGAGGTTGTACTCGAATTCGCAGGAAATGCGCAATGATTTGCACACCCGACAATTCTTGCCCTTTAGTATTCTGCAGAGCTTGGATCCAGGCAACCAGGGATTCAGTAGCCGCCATTTCTTCGGGTGTGGCTTCTGCATCCCAAGACTTGCTCCTTAAAATTTCTTGCGACACGTCGAAGGGGGCAAGGCCATATTCTTGAGTACTAGTCAACTCATCTTTGACGTATAGCCACTTCTTGCGCCAGCCTTGGACGGAGTTGGCGAATTTGAGATCAAAATACCCGGCCTCCGGTCGCACACAGATACAAACACCACCTACATTGTAGATGGCGTTCCTCGAGTGGTTTCGGTGAAGGTATAATATGTGTTTCCAAAGGCCCCAATGAGGATGGATGCCGAGGAAACATTCACAGAGGGTGACAAAGATAGAGATGTGAAGGATAGAATTGGGAGTCAGTTGATGCAACTGAATCCCGTAAACAAACAAAAGTCCACGAAGAAATTTGTGGACTGGAATGGCCAAGCCGCGGAGGAGGAAGTCAGTAAAAGTTACCCAGAAACCCTCGGGAGTATTTGGGACAGCTTCATCCCCTGGGACTTGCATTGCCCCATCGCTTGCGAGCAGCCCAAATTTCTTGAGCGTGCGGTGGTCGCTCTTGGAGAACTTAGATCTCTCCCAGCCAGAGACCCTCTCCTTCTCCGCTCGAGCGGAGGTACCGGTGGCGATGTTCCTGGCGCGCTTGGTTCGCGGAGGCATGGTGGTGAGATAGGAGCACGGAGGAAGTGAGGAGCTCTGAAGCAGCGAGCGTCAATGGTGGTGAAGAGCTAGGGCAATGACAGAGGCAAATGAACTGTGCGGCGGAGCGAAGGGGAAAACGAGATCCAGGGTTAACTTTTATATCCTGGAAGACGAAGTGTTTACACCGTTGGATATACGCAGATTGATCTCAGCCGTACACGTGGTAACGTGGTAAAAATGTTTTATGGTTTATTTTTGGAAAACAAGGAAGTTACTACGAGCGTGACCCGAATGTCGGAGAACGTGCGAGCCCCACTTGTGTTACGTGGGAGTAAAGCGGAGATTTTAGACCCACCAAACAGTGGTCCAGCGGCAGTCGTGTCTTCCCGAGGCGTCAACATATGGTTTTCGTCAGCATAGACGTCACGTTTGGAAAAATATTCGAGTTACCAGTCAATATATGGCGAGAAGCATAAAATTTGGAGCATATGTCCAGCTGCAAGCACTCTAACATATGCTCGAGGGCTACTCCCATCGGGAGTGCTGGTCACGCACCCAATGAAATATGGTAGGTTCAGTTCTACTGATGCCGATAAGTCAAGATAACGATGAACAATATAGAGTCGACAAAATAGCAAAGTTGAGCCTACACCCAAGTGCAAACACTCGGCTGTAACCTCGGGGGCTACTCCCATCGGGAGCGCTAGTCGCGCACCCAATGATTTTAATAAAAGAAGAATCAATACAGCAAGACAATATATAAGCAAACCTGAAAACTATTTTGGGTGAAGGTAGACATCTTCGAGTTTTGAAAACTCGTCATGTCCTCCCATCGGGAGCAAGATATTATAGCATAAGATGTTAACCCGACAAAATGGGTCATTCCATCAGCCGAACAAAGGCACTCGACAATATATTCTCAGAGCGCGTCCGCCGCGATAAACACTCTAAATGCCGTGACTCGCAAAAGGGTCACGAAGGTAAGACCCCAGGATCCGTCCTGTGTGGTGTGGCATCACACCCGAATGTGCTCTCCCACTTTATCTGCATCAACAAATGTGAAGGAAAATCCCGATGGACGCGCTGGGTATTCGATAAAATAGCTGGAATTCAGTTTTTGGTAAGTCCTGAAGCGGCACGTACTGAATTACACCAATATTCCGGGTTCGAGTCCAGGGACTTGAACTTTAAAGTAGGTTTATGCGGGTTTGCCACAAGAGCAATTAACTGGTACCTGATCCGTCAGATGAACCAGCCTCATTTACCATTATCCCTGTACAATATAGACATCAAGCAAGAAATGAACATGACTCGAAAATATTATCAAAAGGATGAAAGATGGAGATTTTGCTCGACTCTATGACTCGAGTAAAATCTCGGGGGCTACTGACATAGGTATGCCTAAGGGGCATGTCGCGTGTATACCCCTGGTACTTTATTGGAGGAGAAGGCCCATGGACTCGAAGTTTCGGAAGCCCAAAGAGGATGAAGATGTTCGGATAGGAAAACAGAGTTATTATAGGAAACTTGTAATCAATATAGGAAAAGGCCTAGTTCGGCCCGATAATTTGTACTTGTGCGACACGTAAAAGGCTCGGTTGCGCCTCCTATATAAAGGGGAAGCCGAGGACGAAATAAGGGATCGAATCATTGTGAAACCCTAGCCATCATACTTTGTCGAGTTGGACGCCTTGTTCGTCTGACAACCTTCAAGATCTACTTGCCCTCTACTTTCTACGAAACCCAAGTCTACAACTTGTAGGCATTGACGAGCTAATACCTCATCACTTGGGGTTAGCATGTACAAAGCAGCGTAAATATGTTTCCAGGCATTGGTTTAACCTTTCCGTCTACCCATCAGTTTGTGGGTGGTATGAGGAACTCATGTTGAGTGTGGTGTCAGCCAGCTTGAACAAGTTCTGCCAAAAGCTGCTGGTAAAGACTTTGTCTCTGTCTGATATTAGGACTTGAGGCATGCTGTGGTGTTTGTAAACGTGGTCCATTTACAATTGAGCTACTAATGCAGCAGTGTATGGGTGTTTCATGGGTATAAAGTGGCCGTATTTGGAAAACTTGTCTACTACTACCAAAATTGTGTCAAATCGATTAGAAGTGGGCAAACCTTCTATAAAATCAATTTGAGCTCAAATTAAAGTATGTTTTGTAGGTTTTAGTATCATCCCCGTCCTCACCGCCGTCGATCGCCAGCGTCGTCCCCTAGCCGGCACCGTACCACCTCGGTGAGCCTCTTCTTTTTTTTAAAAAAAAACTTAGTTTTATGTGATGAACTTGAATATTAATTAAGTTGGTCAGTCATATATCCATGATGTTGTGTAATTAATGATTTTTGATATACTTATATAATGCAGATGAATCGACAATGGATGTACGGTGACCGGTGCCATCCCGACTTCATTAATGGCATGCATTATTTTCTCAACATGGCTGAGGCAAAGAGGCGGTAGAATGGTTTCATTTATTGTCCATGTAGTTCCTGTAAGAATATGAAGGATTACTCTACCTCAAAGACCCTTCACGTCCACCTGCTTGAGAACGGTTTTATGCCCAGCTATAATTGTTGGACCAAGCACGGAGAAAGAGGGGTTTTATTGAAAGACAACGAAGAAGAAGAAGATAGTGACAACTATCCTATGTTCACTGAAGACGGTGATAGTAGAATGGGGGAAGACGAAGCTGAAGAAGAGCCCATTTTTGATGAGCCGATTTTTGATGACCCCGATGACGATTTGGGCTGGGCCATTCTTGATGCGAAGATAAACTGTGGAAGTGAAAAGGAGAGGTTGAAGTTGGAGAAAATGTTAGAGGATCACAACAAACTGTTGTACCCAAATTGCGAAGATGGCCAGAAAAAGCTGGGTACCACGCTGGAATTGCTGCAATGGAAGGCAGAGGATGGTACTTCTGACAAGGGATTTGAAAAGTTTCTAAAAATAATAAAGAAGATACTTCCAGGGGAGAACGTATTGCCCTCTAGTACGTACGAAGCAAAGAAGGTTGTCTGCCCTCTAGGATTAGAGGTGCAGAAGATACATGCATGCATCAATGACTGCATCCTCTACCGCGAGGTGTACGAGAATTTGAATGCATGCCCGGTATGTAGTGCATTGAGGTATAAGATCAGGCGAGATGACCCTGGCGATGTTGAGGGCGAGTCCACCCCCAGGAAGAGGGTTCCTGCGAAGGTGATGTGGTATGCTCCTATAATACCACGGTTGAAACGTTTGTTTCAAAACAAAGAGCATGCCAAGTTGTTGCGATGGCAGAAAGAGGACCGTAAGAAAGATGTGATGCTGAGACACCCCGCTGACGGGTCGCAGTGGAGAAAAATCGACAGAGAGTTCAAGTCATTTTCAGATGACGCAAGGAACTTAAGATTTGGTCTAAGTACAGATGGCTTTAATCCTTCCGGGGAGCAGAGCTCCAGTCATAGCACCTGGCTAGTGACTCTATGTATCTATAACATTCCTCCTTGGTTGTGCATGAAGCGGAAGTTCATTATGATGCCAGTGCTCATCCAAGGCCCGAGGCAACCCGGCAACGACATTGATGTGTACCTGAGGCCATTGGTTGAAGAACTTTTACAGTTGTGGCGTGAAGAAGGTGTACCTGTGTGGGATGAGCACGAACAAAAAGAATTTAACCTACGAGCGTTGTTGTTTGTAACCATCAATGATTGGCCTGCTCTTAGTAACATTTTAGGACAGTCAAACAAGGGATATAATGCATGCACACACTGTTTAGGTGAGACTGACAGTATATATTTGGGAAACAAGAATGTGTACCTAGGGCATCGTCGATTTCTTCCAAAACAACATCACGTACGAAAGAGAGGAAAGCATTTCAGAGGTGAGGCAGATAACCGAACGAAGCCTACCCGCCCTACTGGGGATGTTATATATGATATGGTCAAGGATTTAAAAGTGATCTTTGGAAAGGGTCCTGGCGGACAATCTGTTCCGCATGATGTTGAAGGACACGTACCCATGTGGAAGAAGAAGTCTATATTTTGGGAGCTACCCTACTGGAAATTCCTAGAGGTTCACTCTGCAATCGACATGATGCACGTGACGAAAAATCTTTGCGTGAACCTGCTAAACTTCTTGGGCGTGTATGGGAAGACAAAAGATACACCGAATGCACGGCAGGACCAGCAAAGTATCCACGAAGGAAACAACATGAATCCAGAGAAGTATCAAGGTCCTGCCAGCTACGCTCTTACCAAAGAAGAGAAGGAGATCCTTTTTGAAGTCCTGAGTAGCATCAAGGTCTCATGACTGCCATGTGATGTTACTAAGAGTCTCATGACTGCTATCTGGCTTCTCGTCGAATATAAAGAGAATAATAAACATGTCAGAGAAAAAGTTTCAAAACCTAAAGTCTCATGACTGCCATGTGATTATGACACAATTACTTCCGGTTGCATTGAGGGGCTTCTGCCGGAAAATGTTCGAGTACCCATTGTGAAGCTATGTGCATTCCTCAATGCAATTTCTCAGAAGGTGATCAATCCACTAACTCTACAAAATTTACAGAAGGATGTGGTGCAATGTCTAGTCAGCTTCGAGTTGGTGTTTCCACCATCCTTCTTCAATATTATAACGCATCTCCTCGTTCACCTGGTTGAAGAGATTGGCGTTCTCGGTCCTGTATTTCTACACAATATGTTCCCCTTTGAGAGATTCATGGGAGTCTTAAAGAAGTACATTCATAACCGTGCTAGGCCAGAAGGAAGCATCTCCAAGGGCTATGGAACAGAGGAGGTCATTGAGTTTTGTGTTGACTTTATTCCTGACCTTAAGCCGATCGGTGTTCCTGAATTGCGCTATGAGGGGAGACTGCGTGGAAAAGGCACGCTGGGAAAGAAAGCAATAACGTGTATGGACGGACATTTTTTCACTCAAGCACACTACACAGTTCTACATAATTCCAGCTTGGTGGCTCCGTACATAGTGGAACACAAGAATATCGTACGCTCTGAATACCCGGAGCAACGTGAAGATTGGATTGATGGAGAACACATGAAGACTTTCGGAGGTTGGTTGCAAACACGTCTCATGAATGTCACTGATGAAGAACATCTATACTTGTTGGCCAAGCAACCATCTTCGACTATATCGACCCGATGCAAGCGACGACGACGTCGGCGACTACGACGACTATAGTGGCGACGTTTATAGGGCTAGGCACGAGTATGACTGAATGACTCCAACATTCGAATCTGGCCATGTATCTTAATTATCAGTTTAGCTCTGTACTTTAATTCCAGTTCAATCGTAATAAATTTTTATTCCCGCACATTATTTCCCGCCCTTTTCCTGCCACGTGGCGTCGTGGCGGGAAACTTTCCCGCGCGGCGTCGTGGCGGGAAACTTTCCCGCGCGGACGGCGTCGTGGCGGGAGTAAAGAAAAGAAACATAAAAGAAATAGAAAAAGAAATAGAAAATAAAAAGAAATAGAAATAGAAATAGAAAAAGAAAAAGAAAAAGAAAAGAAATAGAAAAAGAAATAGAAAATAAAAAGAAACAGAAATAGAAAAGAAAAACAAACAGAAAAGAAAAAGAAAAAGAAACAGAAAAGAAAAACAAACAGAAAAGAAAAAGAAAAAGAAAAGGAAAAGGAAAAGAAATAGAAATAGAAATAGAAATAGAAAAGATAAAGAAATGGAAAAGAAAAAGAAACAGAAAAAAACAGAAAAAAGAAAAAGAAACGGAATAGAAAAAGAAACAGAAAAGAAAAAGAAAAAGAAAAGGAAAAGGAAAAAAAAACAGAAAATGGACCTTTGGTACCGGTTCCACGCACCAACCGGTACCAAAGCCTTTGGTACCGGTTGGTGCGTGGAAACGGTACCAAAGGTCGCCGCCACGGGATTTCATCCCTTTCGCGCGGCAAACGGCTTCAGCCCGCAAAGCCTCCCGCAGACACCATCCGAGCCACGCCGTCCGCCGCGCCGCCGTCCGAGCCACGCCGCGCCGCCATCATCCGCAGCCACGCCGTCGCCGTCCGCCGCCGTCCGCAGGTTAGTCCGCGCGCTCCTCCCCTTCTTTCTTCCCTCCCCACTCGCGCGCGCCGGCGGTGTCCGGCGCCGACGCCGCCTCGCCACGCGGCCACGCGACACCCTCGCCGCGTGCTGCAGAAGCCCTCGCCGATGCCGCAGACGCCCACGCCGGCGACGCCAAGCTGCGCTCCGCGGCTTCATCGACACCACCCTTAGGGTGTTCGATGAAATGCCGAAGAGACATCCCTGCTCCGTTTCACGATGCCCCTCTGCCGGCCGCCTCCCTCCGTTGGCAAGCGTGATGGCTCCGCCGGGCTCCTGGTCCTCGCACAGATCCGTGAGGCTCCCCGGCGACAGAACATCGACGATGTACGCGGCACCCTCGGTGGTCACGGCCAGTATCTTGGCGCGGCTCCGCATGTCCGCCGCCGTGCGCTCCTCCGCTGTTCTCCTTTGTATATATGTATACCCGTACCCGCTTGTACTAGAGTGTTAGTATATATGGGAAGCTCACAAGTTTCGGGTTCGAGGAGGAGATGTCGCTGTCTGTCGGACCATGGGAGGGAGTGATTCGGGATGGTGGGCTGGGGCGATGAAATGTGTACTGGATTTTCACTGACGGTGGGACCAACAGTACGGGGTCTGCGTTCGGAAGAAACGAGATTACCACGTCACGTTCCACGAAGCCGTTCGGTGCGATTCGGTCGCGTCGCGGGGAAACCCGCAAAGCAAAGCGTTTGGATTGATCGCTCGCTCCGCATCCACGCGGGGCTTTTGTTCGTCTCGCATTGCATTACCGCTCGCTGGACGGGGGGGATGCGCAGAAAAGTCGGTATGCTCGCTCGATCGATCGATCACCCCCTTTCTTTTTCCTCTATAAACGTGGGGTCGCAGTCAGTTCCTTTTTTTTAATCTTCTTTTGCAACGCGAGCGTCCCTTGAGAGTAGGGTTCCGTCGGTGGAGGAACGCCGAGTCTGTGGGTTTGGGTTAGGGTTAGGGTTAGGGTTGGGGTTTGGTTATTGCTTTCTTCACTTGAATTGTTATCCATCTAGCAATCTGTTATGATCATGACATGATGAATGAAATAATTGCTTTCTTAATTTTGTAGTGATATTGAGCTATGGAGGACGGCACCTTCGTCCGAGATGAGGCTCAAGAAGAAATGGTGCAGAAAATGATATATGAGAGTGCCCGTGGACCAGAACCCGATGGAGAACCCGTTGTAGATGACTATGAGTTCTCAGAATTTCTGAACGATGTCGGTGAGGGACTTGAGTCTGAAGAAATTAGAAGAGACAACAAAGTGTCCTTAACAAACTCCGGCGAGGTGTATATTTATATATCACTAGATGCATTCATTTATTTGTATTGCACTTATTAACGAATCATTTTTCTTTTATCCTTCTGGATCATCGAGCAAATCTGTTAAAAAACAACGTGGCCCGACGCAACGTCTAAAGGGCGAGGGTAGGTTAGCCCTCACCGTATTTATGGATAGTGGTGAACCGGTGGCTCCCAAAGAGCACTGCCGCAAATTTACAAATCAAGCTGGAGTTCTTGTTAGGGACCATGTACTGATCAGCATTCCAGAGTGGCATAAGCCAAAGAACGCGGGGCCTGAAGCTAGTTATGTCAACGATACTCTGAATTTTTTTCTTTGGGACAGTCTACTAACACACTTCAGCCTACCGGAAGACATGACGGAAGGCCAGAAGAAGAAAGTCAAGGAATGGACTCTCAAGAAGATGGCCACACAATTCCAGACCTGGAAGAAAAATTTATGGGACAGATATAAAAATGAAGATCCAGTATTCACTGAAAGTCTAGTGAAGATAAAAGATCACTGGCCCGTATTTAAGAGGTATAATCAATCGTCTACTGCTGTATCCCGATCGGTCACAAATACGAAAAATGCTTCAAAGAAGAAACATTTCCATCATTTGGGGTCAGGTGGCTACAAGACTGCCATTCCGAAGTGGAGAGCATTTGAAACTAAACTGATGGAGGCAAGAATCACTCCACAGACATGGGACTGGCCCGACCGGTCCAAGTTCTGGTTGTTCGCACATGGGGCAGGGTTGGACCCAAAGACAGGGCTGATCGTTGCACAGGGAAAATGGAAGGAAAAAATTGAAGCAGTCACGGTGCAGCTTATAGATGCAATTGAAAAAGTTAGAAAGGGAGAGTACATTCCCAATAGAGAGAATGACGAGCTGACACTCGCTCTGGGGAATCCTGAACACGTTGGACGGGTACGAGCCCTCCCAGGTGTCACCATGAAGGAAGCGTGGCGGAGTGCGCTGACACTTATAGAAGCCGTTTGAGAAAGAAGAAGCAGGAGTCAGACAGGTTAGCGGAATTGATAAATAGGGTGGAGGCGCTTGAGAAAAATCAGAGGGCACCTGATCAGCCGCTGTTTCTACAGGATCCTCAAGCCGATGCCGCCCCATCTCAGCGAAGAAGCAGTGTGGGTTCCTCGCATCTTGACGGATGTGGAGGAAGCTACCCCGTGGATTATGTCACGGAGAAGACAAATTGCGAGCTACATATGTCATTGCGGAACGCGTCCGTTAAGGTGGCGGTCGGCTATGTTTAGCCAAATGAAGATGGAGCAACGCACCATCACATGCCCATTCCACCTGGCTGTGTTCGTGTCGGGGTGGATGAAGTTGTTCCGGGTTTTGAAACAGTGGAGCTTGATTTTCCTAGAGGTGACGATGAGAAGACAATGGCCGATGTCAAGCACGGTTTCACCCTATGGCCCAAGAAATACATCGTCCTTTTGCAAAGGCCACCGACTACTCGTAGCAGTCCACATGAGCAGCAATTGCCACCGACTCCTCGTAGCAGTCCACATGAGCAGCAATTGCCATCGACTCCTCTTGGTAGCAGTCCAGATGAGCAGCAAAGTCCACACCTACCTGAGAGAGACGCCAGCGCGAGTCCACCATCTCGAGATCCTCCGCGTAAGACAGCGCCCAGTAAGCGGAACGGTACGCTGCCTAGGAAGAGACCTAGAAAGGAGAAACCACTGCCGCCTATTGAGAAGTTACCTTGGGAAAAAACTATCGAGGAAAACATGGAAACCTGTAAGTCCGAGCTAAAAGCATTTTTTGCTAAGAAAGTGCCAGAGATACCTTTTGAGAAGACTCTAGATCCGGTGAAAGTTGTGCGTACCGTTGAGAATCTATATGACCCTGTACCATCGCCGCCGTCTGACTATAGGCGTTCTATTGAAAGGTCATATGACGATATGGTGGAGGCGAAAAAACCCGATCAATCGGTGCTCTCGGAGAAAAAAAGGAAACAAGTGCACTAGCTCGGAGAACAACCCGTTCAATCGGTCCCCCCTCTCAAGGTGTTTGACGAGAAGGCCGTTGAAAGTTCTCGACAATACACAACCGATTACCCCGTCGCTGAAGTAGCATATAAATTTGTTCAAGGGAAAGATTTGGTCGAGAATCTCAGGAAGCTACCAACAAGTATGCGTAATTTGCATGCGTGGTACAGTAATGCCACAAAGAGAGGGATCGAGTCTATCATGGTGCGAGTTAAGGAAGAGCACTACTTCCAAGAATACTCTGTGAGCGTTGACTTCTGCGAACTTTTTCAGTTATACAATCTCCGGGTCCTCGACAAATCTATCATCAGTTGCTATTGTCTGTAAGTGATTTATTTATGTAATTTGAGAAGTCTTTAGCTCAGCTCGTTCATTGTCTGCAAATTATAATCTTTTGTGCGCTATATTATGCAGATCGAAGATGCTCGAATGCAAAAGTGATGAAATCACGGACATTGGGTACATTGACCCGGATACAATGCATGAAAAAACCATAGAAGATTTCATCTATAATAGGGATACACCGGAGACTTTGCTAAGGTTTTTGAAGCGACAACGTGACAAAAAGATAATACTTTGGCCTTACAACTTCAAGTGAGTGTTACTGTCTTATAACACATTCTATTTTGCTCACGAGTTGTTAAAATTTTAACTGATGACTTATATCTATGACACTGCATATTTAAACATGCGCAGGTTCCACTTTATTCTTATCGCCATTAAAATGTACGATGGAGAAGTTGAAGTCTTTGACTCACTAACCAAAGAGCCTATACTATACAAGACGGCTTTTGATATGCTCAAAAAGGAATTTTAATTCTTATCGGGTTTTTCGTTAATTTCCTGATATCAACAAATTGATAACTCTTTTATGCATTTTCTTTTGTCGGGCAGTGTATGGCAAACGTTCATCTAGGAAGATCCGACCGGTGGATGGAAACCGAAGCTGATATGGCGTGCGAACAAAGTAAGTAGTACTACCTAGATCCACACACATTTATCATACTTGATTATTGTTTGATTGAATTATATTCTTGTACAGAAATGCGCGAAACAACTAGAGGGGACTAATCTATGTGGATACTACGTTTGCGAGTACATCCACAGACTTATCAGCGAGAGAACGAATAATCAAAGAAATAAAGAGGTACGAAAACAATATTCACAAAATTATTTTGTTACCATAAGTTGTGCTGAGTTTCAGTAATAATTGTTTGATTGTGATTTGATATATATATACACACACATAGCTCATGTATTCATTTGTATCTCATTCTTTTACAGTTGGCAAGAAAGCGGGACATGATCTCAATCAAGGAACGCTTCAAAGCAATTGGCGAGGAATTGGCGGGATTTTTCATTCGGGACGTCATACCACCATTCGGAGAGTACCACTATGCATGAAGATCTACATGTAACATATAGTTTGACTCGAAGAGTATCACTATGCTCCATGTAATAGATAGTATGCCTCGGAGAGTACCACGATATATGCATGAAGATCGATCTTCATGCATGTACTACTTAATTTGCGATCTTATGCAATTACATGTGTTATATTATATGCACCAAGTTGATATGCATCACCTTTATCTGCATGTACTACCTAAACCCAAACGCGTTTCTGGCGCATCGACGCGATATGAAACGGTCCTATACCCCTAACCCCCTCCTAAAACCCTAAACCCTGAATTCTCTGCCGCGCTAGAGATTTATGCATTTTCTCTGCCGCGGCTGCCAACCTTTACAAACCGGTACCAAAGCTCCCTAGCCCTGCGCTCTCCTGGGTGCCCACGTGGAGGCCCCTTTAATACCGGTTCGTAAGCAACCGGTACCAAAGGGGAGGGGGCTTTTGTACCGAATCTTTTGTACCGGTCCTCTAGAACCGGTATAGATGACCCTTTTTCTACTAGTGAGCGCCTCCGGCGCCTTCTCCCGGTTGGATAGCTCGCAGTTCGCCTGCTGCACCTTCATCTCGTAGTCGACAACGGCCTTGCTGAGCTTCAGCTTCTCCGTCTGCCTTTCGGCCATGGTGTGCTCCACCTCTGCCTGCAGCTGTGCATCGCGTATGGCCACGGCCTTGGCCGCCTCCACCTCGGCCACCATCGCCTGCCGCTCCCACCTGGCCTTCATCATCGCCAGCTCCGTGTTCGCCTCGGCCACCTCCGCGGCCCTCTCGTTCAACACCTGCATCCTGGCGCCCTCCTTGGACCCTTCCGCCTCCCGCTGCACGGCGTCCACCGTGGTCTCGGCGTCCACCTTGGCCGCGTTCTTGAGGGCCAACCCCTCCCGCTCCTTGGCGCCAACCTCCCCCTTCATCCGCGCCTCCTGCCGCGTCTCGTGCCCCGGCACGGCCACCAGCTGCTTCAGGTTGGCGTTGTAGATGAAGAGCCCGAACAGGTCCAGCTCCAGCTGCACGCTCTCCATCACCGCCTGCTTGAACGGCTTGGCACCGTGGAAGATCTGCTCCATGGTCATGGACGCCGCAAGCACGCGGGTCGCGCCCTCGATCACGCCCTTGACGAGCGCGTTCACGTGGTGGAAGAGCTTGTCGTCCGTTGCCGGGGAGATGAGCTTGGCGTAGCAGAGCAGGCACTCCACGTCGTCGGCGGGGAGGACGAAAGGGAGCTTCTCGGAGCTCTGCACCTCGAAGGTGTACTTTACCGGGGAGATGTCGAAGCGCGCGCATCGCTGGCCTTCTTGGCGAGCTTCACGTCGTTGATGTTGTACCCGGTGATCGCTCGCTAGGAACTCCGACGGGCTAGCGATACGGTACACGAGCCGGCCGTACACTCGCTAGCTTAGTAGTACTACAGTATATCTCAATGAAGTAATTAAGATGGTGTAGGCTGCGGGCTACTGATCGCTAGCTGCCGGTGGCATGGATATGATGTGCACACGCGGCATGTTATATACTGTATGTGAGAACTAGCAAAAGTGCCCGTGCGTTGCGACGGGAAGATAACTTATACGTGATGATTAGGCTCATGAAAACTAACTCAATCATCTAACTCATGCATGGTTAGATTTTTTAACATACAATCACTACCTATCAACCAAATGAAACCCGGAATTCAAAAAGCAAAAAAGGAAACAAACAAACAAACAAACAACGATGAAAAGATCATTTAGTTTCTCCTTGGAGACGAAAAAAAGGTATTAGTACTACTCCATGTTGTGCTATGTAAGAGATAAAAATCATGGTTGGGTAGATCAACACTGCGGCGATCTGGAACTCGCGCTCTCTACGCTATGTGTTGTTCTAAGAAACGCATTGATATGAGCATATGTTGATATGAATGCTTAAGGTTCACTGCAATGCAGAAGAAACTGAAAAGAAAGAATTGCCTGTTTTCTATCAAGCTTGCTCCGCAGTAATTCCCAACACGATAACCAGTCCTCTTGCGGACCACTTCAGCCCCCTCAATGCAACACGATAGCAGGAATTCTTCTGCATTGCGTACCTGCGCCGTCGGCAACACTCAACACTCAACACCCAGCCGGCAGCCTGACTCCCTCTCTCCCTCCATTCTCTCGTTCCTCGTTCGATCCCCACCCGTACGGGACCTCCTCACACCCGCGATGAGCCGCCGCCTGCTGCCGTCCCGCTCAACTCCGGCAGCATCCGCCTCCGCCGTTTGCTGGGGATGCTCCGGCTTGATCTCCTCCACCGGATCCCCAACTACACCTCCCTGTTTCGCCCCCAAGCATGACGCCGCGGCTAGCCCTAGCCCGCGTGATTCCGCGCCGCTGCTCCTCCGGTTGGTTCCCCTCGTCGTCCACCTTCCAGCGTGGCTCCGCCAGATCCTCGCTGCCGCCACGCCGGCAAACCCTAGCCATGGGGTCTGGCTCGGGTTGCCGTTGCTGCTCCGCACACGAGCACCTCCGGCTGCATCCTCAACGCCCACGACCTCCTCCTCGACTTCCCCTGCTGCTAATCCACTACTACATCGGCTACCTCCACGACGACGACTACGTCTTCCTCCTCTACGCCCTCTGTTTCCCTCTGCTGCTGCACGGCTGTGGTTTCACCGCACCGCAACAGCAGCGGTGGTCGCCATCCTACGTCTACGGTCAGGTAGTTCCTCGGTTATCCCCTGCTCTCCCTCATGCTTTGTGATCCGGTGTAGGTGGTATGGCTATCGAGTCACATTTTGTTTTAGAGTTATGACTATGGTGCTCATCTCCTGGACGTGTGCTAGGTTGTGGTATTGCTTGTGAACTCCTGGTTGGGATCTATGGATGATGATATGATGTTGGTTTACTTGTGATAGCTAGATAGTTCCTGGTTAGGTGCAGTAGATACAACGCATATAAGTTGGAAAGAGATTTGGCAATTATGTGTGGCGTTTCATTTTATTGCTCTTGCTATCTGAAGTAAATGGGATATTGCTACTAAGGTGAGCTCCAGGGAATTATCCTGGGTTTGAAAGAATAATTCATATGGTATTTATATACTCCAATGTGAGTTATTCAGTGGTTAATGTGTCGCTGCATGATCAATAATCAACAATTGATGTTCTGTGTATGTGCTGCGTACAGAAGATGCTTCTGAGTGACAACGTGGTGATGAAGAGACTGATGACTCCTTGTTCAACTGCAAGAAGCTGAAGATGCCTAAGTGGTATAGGTGAGCACTCTTGGATTCTGACTCAGTGCAGTTGTAATTCTGTCATATTTTTCTTTGCCTTGGTTGTGATCGCCGTTGTGTGTATGTATACTTCAGGTATGAATTCCAAATGCAGCATCAAGGTGGAGATCCATGATGGAACTTACAATGTCATTAAGAACTGGAACTACATCGGCCTTGTGGAAGCCATCCACAATGCGGAGGCTAAGTGTTGGACTGTCAAGGTAATCCCACTATCTACAACCCTGTTACTCCAATGTACTATGTCATTTGTTTGCTCTCTCAATTGTGTTCATACAGTACACCTAAGGTAATTAAATGATGTCCTGGTCATTTAGCTTGTACTCATATTTCGTGTTAGCACACGGCACCATTTGTTGGCTCAGTACATAGATTTTTTTTTACCTCTACTGGACTGCTAAATATTGGCCACTGAAATTTAAAACTATCTTCTCTTGTTCTCTTATATTTTTGAAGGATTTTATTTTCACGTAGAGATTTATTTTAACAATAACACTTGGTATTTCCCTTAAGGAAGGTAACATTAAGAAAGATGCGGAGTCACAGAATGTCAGGCACCAAATGCCTGGGTGATCGAGTCGCTCCTGGACGTGGAGAAGCATTTAACTCCTTGAGGTTATTTTCTTCCTCTTGGTGGTATCAAAGTTAGCATTTAACTTTATAGTACCCACCATGAATATTATTGGAGCGTTAATTTGTTACTCTTTTGACTTTTGCAGGTGAACCAGAGCTTCCACTGTCAACAATGCTGCTCCTTGCCAGCTGATGAATCTGAGGTATGAAACATTCTTTGTAGTTCTCCAATAATGTTGATGATATACTGTAAACAAGTTGGGCAACAACTATATGGCCAAAAAAGTGAACAATAGGCATGAATCTTTGTATGGTAGTTCTCCTATTCAACATATTCAAGTTTATCCATGGCCAGATAGAAATGCATGGCCTGAAGAAACCTCCTGTATTTGATCTGTACATAGTTATAAATTACTGACATAGAGTTAATGTTAGTGGTGCAGGTGCAATTGATTAGATGGACATCATAGTTGTGTCTCCTGCTGATTACCTGGAAGCTTGGTTTACAAAGGGAGTGGAACTCCGTTTATATCTTGGATGGATTTGAGGCCACTGAAAACTACTCTGTACCGAGAGGTAAATGCATGCCAATCGCTCCTACTTTTTCATTGTGTCAATCTAGTTATTTAACTGGCTCTACAAAATCACAAAATGAAAATGAATGAAAATTGTTTGTTCACTGAAAATACTGAAAATTGTTCTCATCTTTCCACACCTTAGTGTTTTTTAAATGCTTTTACACCTGACATGCTAATTAATATTATGTTTTTGGTATTATATGATTTTGCTACTTAAAATTATATGCCCACTACAAGACCTGAATCATTGGGAGGAGAAATGTATCCATCTCTCCACAAGATAAATAATGCATGCACACAAAAGAAGATGCATGATTCATAGTTTCCAAAATAAATGGTACTCCAAAGTTGATATGGTTCAAGATGAACAAGGTCTATTTTTACACATTTGACTGCTGATGTATCTATCTCTTCCGAGATGTTAGCCTTAGCCATAAATGATGTATGCTACCATGTATTTATTGTGTTAAAATATAGACACTAAATATTAGTTTGTAATTAGTAGTTTTTTCCACAAAGCAGGACGATAGTATCCAATTGTTTTGGTATTGCAGTGATTTATTGCTGCTGATTGCGGGGTTGCTCTCGGCCTGCCCATCCTCAGGTATATATTCACTGTTGATTGCGGGGCGGCGGCTCAGTTGGTCCGGGCGTGGGGAGATGATGGGCACGCCGAAAGCAAGCACCGAGTGGCTGTCATCGACAGTGGAAACTGGGGCAGCTTCGCGGGCCACCTCATTGCCTCCAACACTGCCAAGCTGCCCGCCTTCCATGGTAAGTACTCTCTGTGCCTTTGAGGATGGAGGATGCCCTGCCGTGTTCTTCAACTATGCAGTAGCACGACATGCTTTGCTTCATTTTCTTGCACCTAGAATTGTGTATTATCAACTCTAGGCCACTATATTCTCTGTATATTTGCTAGTTATCAACCTTATTGACGCATATTTTATTAGTTTGCTTAAGGTGATTCACTGAGTCAAAGAAACTACTTGTTCTTTTGTTATATATATATATTTATTACCTCCTTTGTAGTCGAGAGTAACCTGGAAAGGTGTTCACAATTACAGAGCATATACCATTGGACTTTTTCTGCCATTCTCGTGCCATCTTTTTATCAATATTTTGAGTCTTATGAGCACTTTTTCGGTTCTTACAACAGAGCTCAAAATCATATGACAGATGTGGGTGGTTCAGTTTTAGTTGCTTCTGCATGGTCACGAGAGTGGTGCTCTGATTCTCCCATCAAAGGCCTCATACACAGTCCTATATCCGCCAATGAAGTATTTCCATATGTACCTTGTTGGGTTTGTACTAGTATTATACTTGAACTGTTCGAATCTTCTAGAGCAAGTAATTCTGGGACTTTGTTTTTTATTCATTTGCACTATTGTAACCGGCACATATTTTATGGCTTCGATATATACCGGCCTTTGGAGCTAGCTTAATTCCAGACTGGCATTTGAAATGATATGTGTACCGAGGTTGTGTAGCTCAGATTATATGTATTGTGATTGTTGTAAACTGAATTTTGGATCTGCCCTAATAGCTTTTGGGGGCACATTTTGGATGTGCCCTCTAAACTTTTCAAGGCACATTTTGGATATGCCCTCGAAAGAGTTTTCAGGGCACATTTTGCATGTACCCTCTAAACTTTTCAGGGCACATTTTAGATGTGCCCTCAATAGTTTTTAGGGCACATTTTTATGTGCCCTCTAAACCTTCGAGGCACATTTCAGATGTGCCCTCAAAACATTTTGAATGTGTCCTCAAAACTTTTCGGGGCATGTCTAAAATGTGCCCTAAAAGGTATACCTATGAGGGCATATTTTTGTAGTGCCCTCAAAACTCACCCGTCTGCTCGATAAAACAGAAGGCAAGGCATTCGTAGTTGCTTTCTGTTCTATCTTCAGGAGGCAATGATTGTGCTTTACTGCTTTTTCTCTGAAAGAGCACACAGCTGGAGGCCCTGTGTGCAGCGGTTTCGGCAAACGTGGCTCTGAAACCTGATGCTTAGGTGCATGAATTTTTTAGCGTCAACGATTGCTCAACTCAAGGATTACATCGCGGTGCGGACGCTCGCTTCAGGTCCACGCAGGTGTGCCAACGATGCCCGCACGCAGGTAGTTTTATTTTCTGTTTCTTTACCGCCTGGGATTTGATCTTGCCCTGCTGCCTCGTGATGCCGCTTGCCGCTGTCATGATCCTTGCTGCTGGCCGCGAAGTGAAGAATGGAATTGATCGCGCGCCACGGGAGTCTGGGCGTCTGGCGGCTAAAAACGGATGAACGGCTCAATGATATGTTGGGTTTGGTGTCGCGGCGTGTAACAAATCGATGGACTCTTTTTTTCAACGAATCGATGCGATTCCTGCGGTATGTTGGAGGAAACGAACTCGTCGGCCGAGCAAGCGGATTCCTTGGACAGACGAAGGAGAAACCAATGCAGGACGCTTTGGAGCCAGCATCCAAAGCCGGAGGTAACTGACGCTGGTTCATTGTCTGTTTTCAGTTTTGGAACCACGACATTCAAGTACTATTCAACATCGATGTTGTCGGCCTGTACTTCGGGAAGAGCTGACTCGTCCTCTGAATCTGGCGGCACCTGTGAGGAGAGAGGATGTGCCCAGATCGCCGACGGCGCATTGCTGACCCCCCTTCCGCGGACGGGGATCTCATCTCTGGACCTCTGACTTGGCAAACCATGCCCAACAGCAAGACGCTTGAGGCCGGCCGGCGTAGGAGGGGCGGCCGCGTGGGCCGGATTTGTCCGGCGAACGGCAGCGTTGAAGGATGCGTCGGCGGCGCTCGGTCGCGGCCTCAGCATCTCCCAGCCTGGCGGCCCCAAACCCTGCCCGGCAAGATCGGCGGATTACGCGTCTTCTTCAACTGCAAGGTCATCGGGGAGCTTCGATCCGCAGCAGAACTTGGGAGAGAGGGGGCTGATTTATTTCCGGACGGGAAAGAGAGAGTCCTTTATTAGGACGGGGCAGGGGAGCGATGGAGTTCGACTCTGACACGGCAGGAGGAACAAAAGTAGCCAACCGGTACGTGGCATACTACAGTATTATGCGATTTGGTGGGTGGGTAAACGATCCAATAAAAAATTGGACGAAAATTTTGACAGAAACCTTAGCTCCTTTATTATTATATATATATATTACAAATACCCGTGCGTTGCCATGGGTCTTCAAATTTTATTTCCCAATGCACATATATAATTCATAACTCACTATGAAAATTTAAAACAAATTAGGGATATCATAATATACTATTGCATGATAATACCGAACATAATAACAAGACATTATTGTTTTGCATCTGCATGGTTTCAAGTTCTAGATTTTCTTGTTACTCTTCCGCGGTAAGTTCCACACCTGTGTTCTGTGCCGTTATAACTGTGAACACAATAACCTTTTTTTTTGATGTATTATTGTCTCACAAAACGTGGATGATGCAAACACAGGTATAACTGAAGGAATACTTATTTTCTGATTTTAGTCCAAACAATACTTTGATATTCATAAATATCTGGAGACAACCCTGGATCATAGTCTTCTATGCCAAACATACAGAAGGGGCTTAGCAAATCTTCAATAATGGCTGGGATACAAAAAAAAAAAAACTCCATCCGCAAGTCGGTGGTGCATCTATTTTCTCCCCATTTTGCAAATATATTTATGCATTGCCACATAATACGCGTGCAATTCCCGGCCATGCAGAGGGAAACACATTTGTCGTCCTCTAGCAACCTCCCCCTTTCATAACCAACGTACACCATAACAACAAAATAGAAGCATAATGGATGATTTCTTGAAACATAATGCATAATTAAATTGTAAAACAAATAAAAGTACATAATGCTAAAGTTAAGCTATTTTAACAAATGTGTGAACTGTCTCGACAATGTTGTTGTAAATTCAAGTGATACTTTTTGCAGTTGTCCTCTATTTATTCCTATGTTTGTATACCTCCCATCTTGTGAGAAAGTATAGTCTTCTTTCCTCTCTCATGTATGTTTTTTCACACCCAATAAATTTAAACAAAGTATCAACATGTTCCTTTATTCTTCCCATTTCAACCACCCCTTGGCTCAGACTTCACCAGTACGTCGCTGCTTGATCACTATGTTTCATCGTCGACCCACTTTACTTCGGTGTAACTCTCCATATAAAATTATTGTGGGATCTCTTCATTAAATTTCGCGAACATGTTTTTTTGCCCGTGCGTTGCTATGGATCCTCAATTTTTTTTTTGCCTACCCTATATGTAAACATAATGTAAGTGTATATTTCTTGTAGAGTATCTTCTTTGCTAGATTGTGCAAATGCCAGCTTATAGCCAGATGCTATACACAAAGTACAAACTACAAAGATGAACTGAGTGTATTTCTTAAGTAAAGTACTTAGATCTTCATGGATGACCATCACCTATGAAATACAAACTAATTATGTAACACCGATCTGAAGGACTATCCAATCTACATAAATCCCCGCAAAGTATTCTACATTTCCCAACATTAAAACAACATTGAAATTATAAAATCATGCACTGGCATAACTGTAAACCTCAAACAGTGGCTACTAAGAAGGAAGAATGAGCTCATGTCCAATGGCGGAATTTCTTCACGACATGTCTGGCAGCGACCTGGGTTTCAGTTATAATAGGAAAAAAAAAGTGAACAACAAATCAGCCACAATGCATATTACAACTTACTGGACGTAAGTGAGCATGGCCATCAACTTTCAAGTCCAAATCAACACTTAGTCAAATTGAAGACTTTGATGCAATGAACTTCATCATTTGTGATAAAAATGGTATTGCGAGACAGCTCATTCCATCCAATTAGTTCTGCAAAAAAAACAACTAAATTTTATTCTACAATCAAATCTCCTAAGGGTATTTATAAACATAGGCATAAAATTTCTCAGTGCAAGTTTAAAGCATAATTACATAAATAACCGTAAAAGCTTGGACAGTTTGTACTACTACAACTAATATAGAGTTGAAAATTTTACATTGATCCTTAGTAGTAGTACTTAGTGTGCAGCAGTCTTGTTAGTAAAACTAAGACTTCTTACATGCGCAAATGTTTGCTACAACGTACGGGTACAGGCAAGACATGATATTTCTTTTTGCCAAATGGCATCTAGTGAATACAGAGCTAGCAGAAATTATGCAAGCCAGATACACCATTGACATATACAAGGTCAGTGGGATGGTTTAATTTTGCAAATGAATCACTTTAAAAGCATCATTGCCCTGGATAAGAGAGTTGCTAGTGATGCAGCAAATTTTACTATTCACAAGAATGTTGGCCATATTCAGATATGCAATTAGGACATATCTAAGTGGATATTTTCCAGGTAACAATACTGAGTGCCTAAAGTGATACATTTTTAGAATTGAGAACACAAAAATAAATCAATGGTTTATTCAAAGTTTGACTTAGTCCCAACGGTTCAGGCATTTTACCAAGCACGTCAGGTGCACAAAAGTGTGAAGCTAAGTAGCATCCCCCAATAGATGGATGTACAGCCAGCAGAATAACTGCAACATAGATAGCAATATTAGCACCATGTCAGTTGGGGTAAAATTTCCAGGTAATTGGGCAATAAATTACTGAACTTGGCATTTTAACCAAAGGAACAACGAACCGAGTATAGTTTAGTAGCATAACTCTCCTTGTTGTATTCTGCTCCGTAGCCCTGGAGCAGGAGAGACTACAATGATTGTCAAAATAAATCCCTGTTCCAACCAAAAAGAACTATTCAATTAGGCAATACTGACCTGAAATCTAGGATAAGAGTACAGACTACAGAGGTTTCCTCAACTCCAGTCCTCTCTACCATATCAAAACGAAGTAGTTCATCACTGCAGTTTGCTCTTCCAAATACCGTACCACAATAACCTGACAACCATTGGCATTTATTCTCGAGAGAATTCCTTATTTGGCCCTGGCTGAAGTTTGCCTTCCTTTTTTGGCCTTGGTAATTTTTTTCTTCCTTTCATGACCCATAAAGTTTGGTTGGTTCCTTATTTGGCTCTCTAGTACAATTTAAGCACTAAGATGACCATTTTGCCCCTGCCACAATATGCTGGCAAATTTTTGAGTTTCATGAAAATCTCAAATTTATTCCAGAAATATATGTATATGCTTGGGATGTACGTGCAATGTTTCTAGCACAAACTCTTTTTATTTTGGGCTGTGAAAAAAAACAAAAATCTGACATTATATAGGCGTATAGTGTACGTATAGTCTGTCAGAAATTTGTCTTTTTTGTATCTTCCAAAATACAATGTATTTTGGGCTGAAATTTCTGGCGTGCCTGCGGATTGTCTCTATGTTGGTGCCTATTTAATATTAAATTTTTTTAAGCTATGGAAATACAAAAAAAATTGGAGTAATTTCCAGAATAAATTTGAGATTTTCCGGAATAAATTGCAGCAGGGGCAAAATGGTGCCAGCCACAGTGGAGGTCGTTTTTTTTAATAACAAACTAGTATATAACAACTTTTTAGTGCAATTTTGTCAAATATTACAGCAGGGGTAAAATGGTCATCTTAGTGCTTAAATTGTACTAGAGGGCCAAATAAGGAACCAACCAAACTTTGTGGGTCATGAAAGGAAGAAAAAATTTGCCAGGGCTAAAAAAGGAAGGCAAACTTCAGAGAGGGCCAAATAAGGAATTCTCTCTTTATTCTCACTGCACGAATCAAATGGACTGAAAGAAGAAGTTGCAAAACAACTATCCTTGCTGCATACAAAATCATATTTCAAAAAGTATGCCGACATAACCTTGCTGTATACAAAATCATATTTCAAAAAGCGATCATAGAAAAATACTGAGAAAGATATGGGGCATCACACACGTTGCTGGAAGGAAGCGGCGAGAGAGGAGGCCCTGCTGAGAGCGGCATGTATGTGATAATAGTATCATATCAATCATATTAACATGTTGGTTGATCTCACATTTCTTTATTGCTTGAATTTCAAATAATTCTTTTAATAAACAAAAGTAATGATGTAATAATAATCTTGAATAAATAAATAAACATTAACTTTTTAATTTGTATTATTATTTATTTATTTTAATTTTTTTAATTTTTTTTGCCAAACCTAAAAATTTGAAAATCTAAAAAATGAGTAAAAGAAATAGTAATCTTTATGCATGATGCAATTATTAATTTTAATTTTTTAAAAAATAAAAAAATATAAAATCCCGAATTTATAGCAAAAACTAAAATCTTCCTGCTTTCATATTTTCATTTTGAATTCGGATGTAACTTTTTCCCACGATCATTTTGACATATTATACGCTTTTTTTCGACGTCGTATGCAAAAGTTAATGCGGTTTTACCATTTTTCAAACTTTTTTTGCAAAAAAGTGAAAATTCAAATTTATTAATTTTCCCTAATACTAGATTGCATATCATACAAGAATCTGAAAACATTTTATTTTTTAAATTTTCTATCATTTTATTTTCTATTTTACAGTGCAAAAAAAGGCGATCCAGGGGGGGAGGTGCGTGGGGAGCCAAAAACCAGAAAAACCCTTTAATCCCGGTTGTGGACACCAACCGGGATTAAAGGTTTTTCCGCCGGCCGGCAGCCCACCGTAGCTCTTTAGTCCCGGTTGGTGAGCATTAGTCTCGGGTCGCCTCCCGAACCGCGACTAAGGACCCCTTTAGTCGCGGTTCGAATATTTTGGGGACTAAAGGGGCGTATGCAGGGGCGGAGACAGGGGGGGGCGAGCAGGGGCTAGACCCCCCCCAACGATCGGCCCCCCTCAACATTTTATGCGGATACTACTAGTACTAATGGCCGCACATAATCAGCGTTTAGGCCCAAAATCAATATTAGTCAATACTGTAACGCAGCAGAGCCCAGCAGGCACAAAAAGAGCCCATCTTCGTCGATTGCTTGGGGGCAGGAAGCCTAGATCGAAACCGTGGCTCCGTCTTCCGTGGGCGCGCCTACTCATCGCATTAAGCGGCGATCCGGAACGCCTCCGCTCAGGAAATCAGATGGTCCTGAGTAAGATGGGCCAGGCCCATGTTAGATACGTGCACCAGTTTACATAGTACTAGTTTCTTTGAACTCGTTTTAGTACGTGCAGACTACGTAGTAGTTTCTTTAAACTCGTTCGAGTATGTTCAGATACGAAACCGAAAATCTTCTAAGCTGAAAAAGTTTAAATTTCAATAATGTTCATATACGGAAAAGTCAAAATTTTAAAATGTTCTGAGTAAAAAGTGCTCAAATAATTATTTAAATTTAAAAATATTCAAATTTCAAAATTGTTCAAATTCCAAAAATGTTTGAATCTAAAAAAATTCATAATAAGAAAATTCAAAACAAATTTTTTTGATATTTAAAAAATGTTCAAACTTTAAATTGTTCAAATTCGGAAAAGGCGAGCCTCAAAACCCTACATTTGAGGTGGGACCATTTACCTGGCGAGCCTAGTTCGGTCGTACATTCCAGAGTTGATCGTGTCGGTATCTATTTTCTCCAATTTTTTGGAGGTTTTTTCTTGAAAATATTCGGATTTTGAATAAATGTTTAAATTTGAAAAATGTTCAAACATGAAAATTGTTCGGATCTAAAAAATGTTCAAACATGAAAATTGTTCAAATCTAAAAAATGTTCAAACATGAAAATTGTTCAGATCTAAAAAATGTTCAAAACTATAAACTATTCTAATGTGAAAAAATGATAAATTTTGTAAATGTTCAAATTTAAAAATTGTTCAAACTTCAAAAAATATCAAATATGAAAATAGTTAAAACTCAAAAAAATCAGATTTAAAAATTGTTCAAAATAAAAATGTTCAAAGTAAAAAATTGTTCAAGTTTGAAAAAAATTCAAATCTAAAAAAAGTTCAAACTTGAAAAAAGTTCAAATTCTAAACATTCAAAATTTTAAAATTTTAAAAAAGACGTTTGATAAAACCAAGAATTGGAGTGAAAAAACCAGCTTAACCAAAAAAAAACTGAAAGAAAAAGCGAAACAGAAGAAAAACTGAAGGGAAATCCTGCCCTCGCTAATGGGCCGGCCCAGCTTACCGCTTCTGAGCGGAGCGAAGAATAGCGCCCGCTATGAGCGGGGAATAGGTTTCGCGGTCTTCCGTTCGTTTGACTCACATCAGATCGCTCGATCTAGATGAAAACTTCATACGCCCTACCCTAAAAACCCAATTGCTATGGCGGCGCGCTGATGGCAGCCTTGCTGTTCCAGCTTGCCAACTACCGGCACGCTAGAAGGCCATTCAGATAATCACATGGGCGCAAGATGCTGTCACCGTTCAAGCGCTTTTGTTGATCCTGCATATCCACGGACCTGTGCCGTCCAGTTCGTCGACCATCGCATTGTCGCTGATCAACCACTCAAGTTTTAAAGGTACACCAGTATACCCAGGCTACAGCTAGCTTTGTCAATTTGGATTACAGCACAGTAGTAGTCTTCTAGTAAATTAGTACACATCTTGTAATTAAGGCAATGTATCATAAGGGTAACGCGTCAGAAAATAATCACTTCGTTAACTTGACATTAGATTTTACATAGTTGGTAAATATGTGCTTATAGCAATGATAAAAATTATTCTTTCCTTCAGCAGTTCAAATTACGAAGAAAAAATTGATTATAATCAATGGTTGATTGGCCCCAGATATTAGACAAATAGACATATCTTGACATGAAAGTACTAAAAAATCAACTAGATCCATTTACTATGTCCCAATAGCTATGATAAAAAAAATGGCGCCTCAGCTCGCCCCCCCTATGTCCAATTCCTGGCTCCGCCCCTGGGCGTATGGAAGCCTCTTTTTCTACTAGTGCGAGCTATGCGCCGCGATGCGAATATTCTGCATGAGCCATCCCACAGACTCGGACATGAGCAAGACCATGCTGCACGAGCTCCGCATGCCATTGCCCGGTCGTTTCCGTGAAGTTTGAGGCCGACGTGGTCTCGAATGGATCGAACCACTCGTCCCATTTCCATAGAACGACATACGTGCTCTCGAAGGTACCTCGTCAGGCTGCTTTTATTTGAAGTGTTTGCGTGGTCTGGTGTTTTCTTTCTGTACATAACTTTTATAGAGAAAATACATTGGTGAGATGCTCTTGGTTTTTTTTTGCGAAATATAATATAGACGTAGACGCTTACAAATGCGTACATACATTCTGGGCTTATTCCGCTCATCCGCTACTGCTGGATATTAGGTAGAGTAAATCGCACAAACACACGCCTATTGAGGTCAGTGGTAACAAATACACCAAATTTACTCTTAAATTGAAACATGACGTGATGCCTCCACGATCTGCAGCCTACACACGGGGCTCCCAGCGGCCGGGTTGCTACCTGACGTCTCCCCCGGAGCCAGACCCAACCGCCAGGCTACCGCCAACGACCCTCCCCTCACGTCCCTGCTACCGCCGCAGGGGCCCCGCCTCCGATCTCTAGCCCGCGCGCGCGGCTCCCAGCGGCCGGCCTGCTATCTTACGTTTCCCCTGGAGCCAGCCTGAACCTCCGGGCCTGGCCGACCTCCAGTCACCGCCGTCCCTTCGCGCGATGCCTCCGCCGGCAGGGAGGCTGCACGACGCCCCTCCTGTGACTAACACTGCTCCGGCCACCCCAACCTTCCTCCCGGCCACGCCGCTACGCAACCTGCTCAACCCCCAAGTTTTAAGAAACAACAAATTGGGTTTCTTCCCATGCCATATCTCATACGGCGTCGTCTCAACAAACTTTGGCGGCACTCTATTAAGTGTGAAAGCTGCGGTCTCTAGTGCATAACCCCCAAAAGGTAAAGACAGTTTCAGTTAATGACATTGTAGACCGCACCATGTCCAACAGGGTTCCGTTACGTCTCTCGGACACCCTATTTCTCTATGGAGTTTTGGGTGGCGTGAGTTGTGAAACAATTTCGCAATCACTAAGATGTTTGCTAAACTCGTGACTTAGATATTCTCCTCCGCGGTCCGATCGTAGAAATTTAATCTTTTTGTCACGATGATTCTCTACTTCGTTATGAAATTCTTTGAACTTTCCAAATGTTTCAGACTTCTGTTTCATCAAGTAGATATATCCGTATCTACTCAAGTCCCGAATGGGTCTCCTCAAGAGTCAACCTAAGATTTTGCTCTTCCTCAAGAGCTAGAGAGAGATCCACAATTTCATTAGCATAGTCATGACTATGACCTTCCAAGGTCATGATGGTCTCATATCTCTCTTCGGCAAGAGCAGGAGCTTCACCTAATTGTTCCATGAGACCCTTAAAGCGCTTATTGGTCTCACCCTTGAGTTTAGACAAGAACTTGTCCATCTCATTAGCCTCTTGTTTCTCCACTTCATTGATTTCCACACAATCCAACAAAGATGGAGTAGTGGACATGATAGATTTGTTTGGAGAAGTTACCTTAGTGGCTTTTGCCATGAGATAAGTGTGAGAGGTGGACCCGTCCTCGTTGGGGAAGTCGAATAGGGATGTCGATGAAGAGGAAGGGGTAGCTATGATGACTTGGGCCACACCTACAACTTCATCTTCGTCTTCATCACCGGACATGTACTCTTCATGGGCCACCAACACCTTGTAGCCCTTCTTCCTTAAGTTCTTGTTTTTGTTGGGGACAAACTTGGTTTTGTCCTTGCGAACAAGTTTGCCATCATTGTCCTCCATCTTCTTGAATGGAGACTCCGCGATGAAGTGGTTGGTGTTGCCACAATTGTAGCAAATTCTTGCTCCTTGAAACCTTGGCTTGGCACCACTTGAGGTATCTCTTTTGTTGCTTGACTTCTTGAAATTCTTCTTGTTTCCCCAAAAATCTTTTGAAGCTAAATCCATAGGCTCATTGAAAGCATACTTGGAGTCTTTGGGGCAACTCTCCTCTTCATCCTCTTCCTCTTCTTCTTCATAGGTCACCGCCTTGGATTTCAACACAAGATTGGGTGACTTCTTCAATCCCCTAGCATGAGAAAGGGCATTCTCGGCATTCTTGTCCAAGATCCCCATAGACACAAACTCACTCAATACGTCATTGGAGGACAATTGAGAGAAGTCTGATCTTTGGCGAATTGTTGTTGCCATTTGATTGGCATGGGGGATGATGGCCTTGAGAAACTTGCGATTGATCCAATTGTCATCCATATCCGAACTTCCAAAATCTTTCAAGGTTACGACGAGAGCCATGAGTCTTCGGTAGAAATCTTCGGGTGACTCATCTTCTTCCATCACAAACTCATCGGCTTCATCTTGGGCCACATCATACTTGGATTGTTGAATGCTTGAGTTGCCCATGAATAATTTGTTGAGGTGATCCCAAGCTTCCTTAGCCGTCAAGAATGAACGGATATGAGCATGATTCTCCGAAGTCAAAGATCTTTGAATGATGTGCAAGGCGGTTGCATTGAGTTGATTGTCAATATCTTCTCCGGGAGTCAAATTGTTTGGATTATGAGGATGAAAGCCAGGTTGCACAATTCTCCGCAATTGAGTTGAGGAGCTACAAATATGAGATTGCATTTGAAATTTCCACAAAGCAAACTTGTTAGCATCAAGCATAGGTGGAGGGCCAAGATTGTTAATGTGTGGCATGGGAATGATTTGGGGAGGACCATAGAACACTGGAGGAGGCATCGTGGCATAATCCCCCGAACCATTCCCATGGTAGGGTTATATTTCGCCTAACTACCCTCCTCCTCCGCCTTTGCCTTAGCCGCATTGGCTTCGACATCCTCTTCCATGTTAATGTCATCGGGTTTGGTTCCGATACCACTAACAACGGGAGAGGTGGAGCGAAGTGTGTTGAAACCTTTGGCTTTAGTTATGAATTCCGTTAACGCTTTACCAACTGCAGAACCAATTGACAACTCATTTTAACATATTATACGCTTTTTTTCGACGTCGTATGCAAAAGTTAATGCGGTTTTACCATTTTTCAAACCTTTTTTGCAAAAAAAGTGAAAATTCAAATTTGTTAATTTTCCCTAATACTAGGTTGCATAACATACAAGAATCTGAAAACATTTTATATTTTGAATTTTCTATCATTTTATTTTCTATTTTACAGTGCTAAAAAAGGCGATCCACGGGGGGGGGGGGGGGGGCGTGGGGAGCCAAAAACCAGAAAAACCCTTACCCTTTAGTCTCGGTTGGTGTCCCCAACCGGGATTAAAGGTTTTTCTGCCGGCCGTCAACCCACCGTAGCCCTTTAGTCCCGGTTGGTGTAGTCTCGGGTCGCCTCCCGAACTATATTTTGGGGACTAAAGGGGGCGTATGGAAGCCTCTTTTTCTACTAGTGCGAGCTATGCGCCATGATGCGAATATTCTGCCTGAGCCATCCCACAGACTCGGACATGAGCAAGACCATGCCGCACGAGCTCCGCATGCCATTGCCCAGTCGTTTCCGTGAAGTTTGAGGCCGACGTGGTCTCGAATGGATCGAACCACTCGTCCCATTTCCATAGAACGACATACATGCTCTCGAAGGTACCCCGTCAGGCTGCTTTTATTTGAAGTGTTTGCGTGGTCTGGTGTTTTCTTTCTGTACATAACTTTTATAGAGAAAATACATTGGTGAGATGCTCTTGGTTTTTTTTTTTGCGAAATACAATATAGACGTAGACGCTTACAAATGCGTACATACATTCTTGGCTTATTCCGCTCATCCGCTACTGCTGGATATTAGGTAGAGTAAATCGCACAAACACACGCCTATTGAGGTCAGTGGTAACAAATACACCAAATTTACTCTTAAATTGAAACATGACGTGATGGTTGGTAGGTCGCTTCAAAACTGCCCCTTAAGTTGAAACAATTTATAGCCTATGCCACCGCCGAGTCAACTTACCGTGTGGACTTTTTACTTTTCCCCTGCACCTCACGAGAAAAGCACATGTCCCGTGCACGGGATATCCTGTGCATGTTTGTGCCGTTGGATTCATTCTGTTTCATGCTTTGGGATCCATGCTTTCAAATTTCATTATGTTTCATCAAGTTCCGGAAATCTAAAACAGATTGGTGTGCAACGAAACCTGATGATTTTGTGCTGCCCGTGGCTGATGTGCCTCAACCCCGGTCCCTGGAAAACTCCTCGCACCTACCACGGACGGCCCTTCGCCCCTCCCTCACATCCCTGCTACCGCTGCTCTGGAATCTGGATGCCTCCGCGATCTCCAGCCTACACACGGGGCTCCTAGTGGCCAGGTTGCTACCTGACGTCTCCCCCGGAGCCAGACCCAACCGCCAGGCTACCACCAACGACCCTCCCCTCACGTCCCTGCTACCGCCGCAGGGACCCCGCCTCCGATCTCCAGCCCGCGCGCGCGGCTCCCAGCGGCCGGCCTGCTATCTTACGTTTCCCCTGGAGCCAGCCTGAACCTCCGGGCCTAGCCGACCTCCAGTCACCGCCGTCCCTTCGCGCGATGCCTCCGCCGGCAGGGAGGCTGCACGATGCCCCTCCTGTGACTAACACTGCTCCGGTCACCCCAACCTTCCTCCCGGCCGCGCCGCTACGCAACCTGCTCAACCCCCAAGTTTTAAGAAACAACAAATTGGGTTTCTTCCCATGCCATATCTCATACGGCGTCGTCTCAACAAACTTTGGCGGCACTCTATTAAGTGTGAAAGCTGCGGTCTCTAGTGCATAACCCCCAAAAGGTAAAGGCAGTTTCAGTTAATGACATCGTAGACCGCACCATGTCCAACAGGGTTCCGTTACGTCTCTCGGACACCCTATTTCTCTATGGAGTTTTGGGTGGCGTGAGTTGTGAAACAATTTCGCAATCACTAAGATGTTTGCTAAACTCGTGACTTATATATTCTCCTCCGCGGTCCGATCGTAGAAATTTAATTTTTTGTCACGATGATTCTCTACTTCGTTATGAAATTCTTTGAACTTTCCAAATGTTTCAGACTTCTGTTTCATCAAGTAGATATATCCGTATCTACTCAAGTCCCGAATGGGTCTCCTCAAGAGTCAACCTAAGATTTTGCCCTTCCTCAAGAGCTAGAGAGAGATCCGCAATTTCATTAGCATAGTCATGACTATGACCTTCCAAGGTCATGATGGTCTCATATCTCTCTTCGGCAAGAGCAAGAGCTTCACCTAATTGTTCCATGAGACCCTTAAAGCGCTTATTGGTCTCACCCTTGAGTTTAGACAAGAACTTGTCCATCTCATTAGCCTCTTGTTTCTCCTCTTCATTGATTTCCACACAATCCAACAAAGATGGAGTAGTGGACATGATAGATTTGTTTGGAGAAGTTGCCATGAGATAAGTGTGAGAGGTGGACCCGTCCTCGTTGGGGAAGTCGAATAGGGATGTCGATGAAGAGGAAGGGGTAGCTATGATGACTTGGGCCACACCTACAACTTCATCTTCGTCTTCATCACCGGACATGTACTCTTCATGGGCCACCAACACCTTGTAGCCCTTCTTCCTTAAGTTCTTGTTTTTGTTGGGGACAAACTTGGTTTTGTCCTTGCGAACAAGTTTGCCATCATTGTCCTCCATCTTCCTGAATGGAGACGCCGCGATGAAGTGGTTGGCGTTGCCACAATTGTAGCAAGTTCTTGCTCCTTGAAACCTTGGCTTGGCACCACTTGAGGCATCTCTTTTGTTGCTTGACTTCTTGAAATTCTTCTTGTTTCCCCAAAAATCTTTTGAAGCTAAATCCATAGGCTCATTGAAAGCATACTTGGAGTCTTTGGGGCAACTCTCCTCTTCATCCTCTTCCTCTTCTTCTTCTTCATAGGTCACCGCCTTGGATTTCAACACAAGATTGGGTGACTTCTTCAATCCCCTAGCATGAGCAAGGGCATTCTCGGCATTCTTGTCCAAGATCCCCATAGACACAAACTCACTCAATACGTCATTGGAGGACAATTGAGAGAAGTCTGATCTTTGGCGAATTGTTGTTGCCATTTGATTGGCATGGGGGATGATGGCCTTGAGAAACTTGCGATTGATCCAATTGTCATCCATATCCGAACTTCCAAAATCTTTCAAGGTTACGACGAGAGCCATGAGTCTTCGGTAGAAATCTTCGGGTGACTCATCTTCTTCCATCACAAACTCATCGGCTTCATCTTGGGCCACATCATACTTGGATTGTTGAATGCTTGAGTTGCCCATGAATAATTTGTTGAGGTGATCCCAAGCTTCCTTAGCCGTCAAGAATGAATGGATATGAGCATGATTCTCCGAAGTCAAAGATCTTTGAATGATGTGCAAGGCGGTTGCATTGAGTTGATTGTCAATATCTTCTCCTGGAGTCAAATTGTTTGGATTATGAGGATGAAAGCCAGGTTGCACAATTCTCCGCAATTGAGTTGAGGAGCTACAAATATGAGATTACATTTGAAATTTCCACAAAGCAAACTTGTTAGCATCAAGCATAGGTGGAGGGCCAAGATTGTTAATGTGTGGCATGGGAATGATTTGGGGAGGACCATAGAACACTGGAGGAGGCATCGTGGCATAATCCCCCGAACCATTCCCATGGTAGGTTTATATTTCGCCTAACTACCCTCCTCCTCCGCCTTTGCCTTAGCCGCATTGGCTTCGACATCCTCTTCCATGTTAATGTCATCGGGTTTGGTTCCGATACCACTAACAACGGGAGAGGTGGAGCGAAGTGTGTTGAAACCTTTGGCTTTAGTTATGAATTCCGTTAACGCTTTACCAACTGCAGAACCAATGGACAACTCATTTTGACATATTATACGCTTTTTTTCGACGTCGTATGCAAAAGTTAATGCGGTTTTACCATTTTTCAAACCTTTTTTGCAAAAAAAGTGAAAATTCAAATTTGTTAATTTTCCCTAATACTAGGTTGCATAACATACAAGAATCTGAAAACATTTTATTTTTTGAATTTTCTATCATTTTATTTTCTATTTTACAGTGCTAAAAAAGGCGATCCACGGGGGGAGGGGGGGGGGGGAGGTGCGTGGGGAGCCAAAAACCAGAAAAACCCGTACCCTTTAGTCCCGGTTGGTGTCCCCAACCGGGATTAAAGGTTTTTCCGCCGGCCGGCAGCCCACCGTAGCCCTTTAGTCCCGGTTGGTGAGCATTAGTCTCGGGTCGCCTCCCGAACCGCGACTAAAGACCCTTTTAGTCGCGGTTCGAATATTTTGGGGACTAAAGGGGGCGTATGGAAGCCTCTTTTTCTACTAGTGCGAGCTATGCGCCGCGATGCGAATATTCTGCATGAGCCATCCCACAGACTCGGACATGAGCAAGACCATGCCGCACGAGCTCCGCATGCCATTGCCCGGTCGTTTCCGTGAAGTTTGAGGCCGACGTGGTCTCGAATGGATCGAACCACTCGTCCCATTTCCATAGAACGACATACGTGCTCTCGAAGATACCTCATCAGGCTGCTTTTATTTGAAGTGTTTGCGTGGTCTGGTGTTTTCTTTCTGTACATAACTTTTATAGAGAAAATACATTGGTGAGATGCTCTTGGTTTTTTTTTTTGCGAAATACAATATAGACGTAGACGCTTACAAATGCGTACATACATTCTTGGCTTATTCCGCTCATCCGCTACTGCTGGATATTAGGTAGAGTAAATCACACAAACACACGCTTATTGAGGTCAGTGGTAACAAATACACCAAATTTACTCTTAAATTGAAACATGACGTGATGGTTGGTAGGTCGCTTCAAAACTGCCCCTTAAGTTGAAACAATTTATAGCCTATGCCACCGCCGAGTCAACTTACCGTGTGGACTTTTTACTTTTCCCCTGCACCTCACGAGAAATGCATATGTCCCGTGCACGCAATATCCTGTGCATGTTTGTGCCGTTGGATTCATTCTGTTTCATGCTTTGGGATCCATGCTTTCAAATTTCATTATGTTTCATCAAGTTCCGGAAATCTAAAACAGATTGGCGTGCAACGAAACCTGATGATTTTGTGCTGCCCGTGGCTGATGTGCCTCAACCCCGGTCCCTGGAAAACTCCTCGCACCTACCACGGACGGCCCTTCGCCCCTCCCTCACGTCCCTGCTACCGCTGCTCTGGAATCTGGATGCCTCTGCGATCTCCAGCCTACACACGGGGCTCCCAGCGGCCGGGTTGCTACCTGACGTCTCCCCCGGAGCCAGACCCAACCGCCAGGCTACCGCCAACGACCCTCCCCTCACGTCCCTGCTACCGCCGTAGGGACCCCGCCTCCGATCTCCAGCCCGCGCGCGTGGCTCCCAGCGGCCGGCCTGCTATCTTACGTTTCCCCTGGAGCCAGCCTGAACCTCCGGGCCTGGCCGACCTCCAGTCACCACCGTCCCTTCGCGCGATGCCTCCGCCGGCAGGGAGGCTGCACGACGCCCCTCCTGTGACTAACACTGCTCCGGCCACCCCAACCTTCCTCCCGGCCGCGCCGCTACGCAACTTGCTCAACCCCCAAGTTTTAAGAAACAACAAATTGGGTTTCTTCCCATGCCATATCTCATACGGCGTCGTCTCAACAAACTTTGGCGGCACTCTATTATGTGTGAAAGCTGCGGTCTCTAGTGCATAACCCCCAAAAGGTAAAGGCAGTTTCAGTTAATGACATCGTAGACCGCACCATGTCCAACAGGGTTCCGTTACGTCTCTCGGACACCCTATTTCTCTATGGAGTTTTGGGTGGCGTGAGTTGTGAAACAATTTCGCAATCACTAAGATGTTTGCTAAACTCGTGACTTAGATATTCTCCTCCGCGGTCCGATCGTAGAAATTTAATCTTTTTGTCACGATGATTCTCTACTTCGTTATGAAATTCTTTGAACTTTCCAAATGTTTCAGACTTCTGTTTCATCAAGTAGATATATCCGTATCTACTCAAGTCCCGAATGGGTCTCCTCAAGAGTCAACCTAAGATTTTGCTCTTCCTCAAGAGCTAGAGAGAGATCCGCAATTTCATTAGCATAGTCATGACTATGACCTTCCAAGGTCATGATGGTCTCATATCTCTCTTCGGCAAGAGCAAGAGCTTCACCTAATTGTTCCATGAGACCCTTAAAGCGCTTATTGGTCTCACCCTTGAGTTTAGACAAGAACTTGTCCATCTCATTAGCCTCTTGTTTCTCCTCTTCATTGATTTCCACACAATCCAACGAAGATGGAGTAGTGGACATGATAGATTTGTTTGGAGAAGTTGCCATGAGATAAGTGTGAGAGGTGGACCCGTCCTCGTTGGGGAAGTCGAATAGGGATGTCGATGAAGAGGAAGGGGTAGCTATGATGACTTGGGCCACACCTACAACTTCATCTTCGTCTTCATCACCGGACATGTACTCTTCATGGGCTACCAACACCTTGTAGCCTGATACGTCTCCGACGTATCGATAATTTCTTATGTTCCATGCCACATTATTGATGTTATCTACATGTTTTATGCACACTTTATGTCATATTCGTGCATTTTCTGGAACTAACCTATTAACAAGATGCCGAAGTGCCAGTTGCTGTTTTCTGCTGTTTTTGGTTTCAGAAATCCTAGTAACGAAATATTCTCGGAATCGGACGAAATCAACGCCCAAGTTCCTATTTTCACCGGAAGCATCCAGAACACCCGGGAAGGACCAGAGGGGGGGCACTGGGCCCCCAGACTATAGGCCGGCGCGGCCCAGGCCCTGGCCGCGCCGCCCTATGGTTTCGTCGCCCCTTCGACCCTCCTGCGCCGCCTCTTCGCCTATATAAAGCCCCTGGATCGAAAACCCTGAGGCGTTCGACGAAAACCACAGAAACCTTCCAGAGCCGCCGCCATCGCGACGCCAAGATCTGGGGGACAGGAGTCTCTGTTCCGGCACGCTGCCGGGACGGGGAAGTGCCCCCGGAAGGCTTCTCCATCGACACCGCTGCCATCTCCACCGCCATCTTCATCACCGCTGCTACTCCCATGAGGAGGGAGTAGTTCTCCATCGAGGCTCGGGGCTGTACCGGTAGCTATGTGGTTAATCTCTCTCCATGTACTTCAATACAATGATCTCATGAGCTGCTTTACATGATTGAGATTCATATGAGTTTTGTATCACAATTCATCTATGTGCTACTCTAGTGATGTTATTAAAGTAGTTCTATTCCTCCTGCACGTGTGTAAAGGTGACTAGTGTGTGCACCGTGTGGTTCTTGTCGTAGGCTATGATCATGATCTCTTGTAGATTGTGGAGTTAATTATCATTATGATGGTATTGATGTGATCTATCTGGTTATATTGATCTATCTTACACTATAAGGTTACTTAAACATGAGCATTATTGTGGAGCTTGTTAACTCCGGCATTGAAGGTTCGTGTAATCCTACGCAATGTGTTCATCATCCAACAAAAGTGTAGAGTATGCATTTATCTATTCTGTTATGTGATCAATGTTGAGAGTGTCCACTAGTGAAAGTGTAATCCCTAGGCCTTGTTCCTAAATACTGCTGAGTTACTACTGCTTGTTTACTGTTTCTTGCGTTACTACTGCTGCAATACTACCACCATCAACTACACGCCAGCAAGCTATTTTCTGGCACCGTTGCTACTGCTCATATATATTCATACCACCTGTATTTCACTATCTCTTCGCCGAACTAGTGCACCTATTTGGTGTGTTGGGGACACAAGAGACTTCTTGCTTTGTGGTTGCAGGGTTGCATGAGAGGGATATCTTTGACCTCTTCCTCCCTGAGTTCGATAAACCTTGGGTGATCCACTTAAGGGAAAACTTGCTGCTGTTCTACAAACCTCTGCTCTTGGAGGCCCAACACTGTCTACAGGAAAGGAGGGGGAACGTAGACATCAAGCACTTTTCTGGCGCCGTTGCCGGGGAGGAAAGGTAAAAGGCACTCATACTTCGGTTCCAGGTAAAGTACTTTTCTGGCGCCATTGTGTTTGTGCTCGAAGCTATTTCCTTTAGATCCTGCAATTGCAACTTTTTGTTTCTTGTTTACACTAGTTAGGCATAATGGAAAACAACAAAAATATGAGAGATCTTTATGAACTTTATCTTGAATTAGGACATGATGTGTTTGAAGAAAGAATTAAAAAACCCATGGAACTTTATATGCATGCTAATGGGAATGTTATTAATATGAATGCTTTGAACACTATTGTTGCTAATGCTATGGAAAATTCTAAGCTTGGGGAAGCTGGTTTTGATGAGCATGATCTTTTTAGTCCCGCGGGCATGGAGGAGAAAATTTACTTTGATGATACTTTGCCTCCTATTTATGATGATTATAATGATAGTAGCCTTTTGGTGCCACCTACTATGGAGAGTAAATTTGATTATGATTACAATATGCCTCCTATATTTGATGATGAGAATAATAATGATAGCTACTTTGTTGAATTTGCTCCCACTATTACTAATAAAATTGATTATGCTTATGTGGAGAGTAATAATTTTATGCATGAGACTCATGATAAGAATGCTTTATGTGATGGTTATATTGTTGAGTTTGCTCATGATGCTACTGAAAGTTATTATGAGAGAGGAACATATGGTTGTAGAAATTTTCATGTTACTAAAACACCTCTCTATGTGCTGAAATTTTTCAAGCTACACTTGTTTTATCTTCCTATGCTTGTTACTTTGCTCTTCATGAACTTGTTTATTTACAAGATTCCTTTGCATAGGAAGCATGTTAGACTTAAATGTGTTTTGAATTTGCCTCTTGATGCTCTCTTTTGCTTCAAATACTATTTCTTATGAGTGCATCATTAAAACTGCTGAGCCCATCTTAATGGCTATAAAGAAAGAACTTCTTGGGAGATAACCCATGTGTTATTTTGCTACAGTACTTTGTTTTATATTTGTGTCTTGGAAGTTGTTTACTACTGTAGCAACCTCTCCTTATCTTAGTTTTGTGTTTTGTTGTGCCAAGTAAAGTCTTTGATAGTAAAGTAAGTACTAGATTTGGATTACTGCGCAGTTCCAGATTTCTTTGCTGTCACGAATCTGGGTCCACCTCCCTGTAGGTAGCTCAGAAAATTAAGCCAATTTACGTGCATGATCCTCAGATATGTACGCAACTTTCATTCAATTTGAGCATTTTCATTTGAGCAAGTCTGGTGCCATTTTAAAATTCGTCAATACGAACTGTTCTGTTTTGACAGATTCTGCCTTTTATTTCGCATTGCCTCTTTTGCTATGTTGGATGAATTTCTTTGATCCACTAATGTCCAGTAGCATTATGCAATGTCCAGAAGTGTTAAGAATGATTGTGTCACCTCTGAACATGTGAGTTTTTGATTATGCACTAACCCTCTAATGAGTTTGTTTCGAGTTTGGTGTGAAGGAAGTTTTCAAGGGTCAAGAGAGGAGGATGATATACCATGATCAAGGAGAGTGGAAGCTCTAAGCTTGGGGATGCCCCGGTGGTTCATCCCTGCATATTTCAAGAAGACTCAAGCGTCTAAGCTTGGGGATGCCCAAGGCATCCCCTTCTTCATCGACAAATTATCAGGTTCCTTCTCTTGAAACTATATTTTTATTCGGTCACATCTTATGTGCTTTACTTGGAGCGTCTGTATGCTTTTGTTTTTGTTTGTGTTTGAATAAATGCTTGTGTAGGAGAGAGACACGCTCCGCTGGTTCGTATGAACACATGTGTTCTTAGCTCATAATATTCATGGCGAAGGTTGAAACTGCTTCGTTAAATTGTTATATGGTTGGAATTGGAAAATGATACATGTAGTAATTGCTATAAATGTTTTGGGTAATGTGATACTTGGCAATTGTTGTGCTCATGATTAAGCTCTTGCATCATATGCTTTGCACCCATTAATGAAGAAATACATAGAGCACGCTAAAATTTGGTTTGCATAATTGGTCTCTCTAAGGTCTAGATAATTTCTAGTATTGAGTTTGAACAACAAGGAAGACGGTGTAGAGTTTTATAATGCTTGTAATATGTCTTTTATGTGAGTTTTGCTGCACCGGTTCATCCTTGTGTTTGTTTCAAATAACCTTGCTAGCCTAAACCTTGTATCGAGAGGGAATACTTCTCATGCATCCAAAATCCTTGAGCCAACCACTATGCCATTTGTGTCCACCATACCTACCTACTACATGGTATTTCTCCGCCATTCCAAAGTAAATTGCTTGAGTGCTACCTTTAAAATTCCATCATTCACCTTTGCAATATATAGCTCATGGGACAAATAGCTTAAAAAACTATTGTGGTATTGAATATGTAATTATGCACTTTATCTCTTATTAAGTTGCTTGTTGGGCGATAACCATGTTCACTGGGGACGCCATCAACTACTCTTTGTTGAATTTCATGTGAGTTGCTATGCATGTTCGTCTTGTCTGAAGTAAGAGCGATCTACCACTTTATGGTTAAGCATGCATATTGTTAGAGAAGAACATTGGGCCACTAACTAAAGCCATGATCCATGGTGGAAGTTTCAGTTTTGGACAAATATCCTCAATCTCATATGAGAAAATTATTAATTGTTGTTACATGCTTATGCATAAAAGAGGAGTCCATTATCTGTTGTCTATGTTGTCCCGGTATGGATGTCTAAGTTGAAGAATAATCAATAGCGAGAAATCCAATGCGAGCTTTCTCCTTAGACCTTTGTACAGGCGGCATAGAGGTACCCCTTTGTGACACTTGGTAAAAACATGTGCATTGTGATGATCCGGTAGTCCAAGCTAATTAGGACAAGGTGCGGGCACTATTAGTGCACTATGCATGAGGCTTGCAACTTGTAAGATATAATTTACATGATACATATGCTTTATTACTACCGTTGACAAAATTGTTTCATGTTTTCAAAATCAAAGCTCTAGCACAAATATAGCAATCGATGCTTTTCCTCTATGGAGGACCATTCTTTTACTTTCAATGTTGAGTCAGTTCACCTATTTCTCTCCACCTCAAGAAGCAAACACTTGTGTGAACTGTGCATTGATTCCTACATACTTGCTTATTGCACTTATTATATTACTCTATGTTGACAATATCCATGAGATATACATGTTACAAGTTGAAAGCAACCGCTGAAACTTAATCTTCTTTTGTGTTGCTTCAATGCTTTTACTTTGAATTATTGCCTTATGAGTTAACTCTTATGCAAGACTTATTGATGCTTGTCTTGAAGTGCTATTCATGAAAAGTCTTTGCTTTATGATTCACTTGTTTACTCATGTCATATACATTGTTTTGATCGCTGCATTCACTACATATGCTTTACAAATAGTATGATCAAGATTATGATGGCATGTCACTCCAGAAATTATCTGTGTTATCGTTTTACCTGCTCGGGACGAGCAGAACTAAGCTTGGGGATGCTGCTCCGTCGCCGACGTATCGCTCATTTCTTATGGGCCAGGCCACATTATTGATGTGATCTACATGTTGTATGCACACTGTATGTCATATTCGTGCATTTTCCGGAACTAACCTCTTAACAAGATGCCGAAGTGCCGATTCTTTGTTTCTGCTGTTTTTGGTTTCAGAAATCCTAGTAACGAAATATTCTCGGAATCGGACGAAATCAACGCCCAAGTTCCTATTTTCACCGGAAGCATCCAGAACACCCGGGAAGGACCAGAGGGGGGGCACTGGGCCCCCAGACTATAGGCCGGCGTGGCCCAGGCCCTGGCCGCGCCGCCCTATGGTTTCGTCGCCCCTTCGACCCTCCTGCGCCGCCTCTTCGCCTATATAAAGCCCCTGGATCGAAAACCCTGAGGCGTTCGACGAAAACCACAGAAACCTTCCAGAGCCGCCGCCATCGCGACGCCAAGATCTGGGGGACAGGAGTCTCTGTTCCGGCACGCTGCCGGGACGGGGAAGTGCCCCCGGAAGGCTTCTCCATCGACACCGCTGCCATCTCCACCGCCATCTTTATCACCGCTGCTACTCCCATGAGGAGGGAGTAGTTCTCCATCGAGGCTCGGGGCTGTACCGGTAGCTATGTGGTTAATCTCTCTCCATGTACTTCAATACAATGATCTCATGAGCTGCTTTACATGATTGAGATTCATATGAGTTTTGTATCACAATTCATCTATGTGCTACTCTAGTGATGTTATTAAAGTAGTTCTATTCCTCCTGCACGTGTGTAAAGGTGACTAGTGTGTGCACTGTGTGGTTCTTGTCGTAGGCTATGATCATGATCTCTTGTAGATTGTGGAGTTAATTATCATTATGATGGTATTGATGTGATCTATCTGGTTATATTGATCTATCTTACACTATAAGGTTACTTAAACATGAGCATTATTGTGGAGCTTGTTAACTCCGGCATTGAGGGTTCGTGTAATCCTACGCAATGTGTTCATCATCCAACAAAAGTGTAGAGTATGCATTTATCTATTCTGTTATGTGATCAATGTTGAGAGTGTCCACTAGTGAAAGTGTAATCCCTAGGCCTTGTTCCTAAATACTGCTGAGTTACTACTGCTTGTTTACTTGTTTCAGCGTTACTACTGCTGCAATACTACCACCATCAACTACACGCCAGCAAGCTATTTTCTGGCACCGTTGCTACTGCTCATATATATTCATACCACCTGTATTTCACTATCTCTTCGCCGAACTAGTGCACCTATTTGGTGTGTTGGGGACACAAGAGACTTCTTGCTTTGTGGTTGTAGGGTTGCATGAGAGGGATATCTTTGACCTCTTCCTCCCTGAGTTCGATAAACCTTGGGTGATCCACTTAAGGGAAAACTTGCTGCTGTTCTACAAACCTCTGCTCTTGGAGGCCCAACACTGTCTACAGGAAAGGAGGGGGAACGTAGACATCATAGCCCTTCTTCCTTAAGTTCTTGTTTTTGTTGGGGACAAACTTGGTTTTGTCCTTGCGAACAAGTTTGCCATCATTGTCCTCCATCTTCCTGAATGGAGACGCCGCGATGAAGTGGTTGGCGTTGCCACAATTGTAGCAAGTTCTTGCTCCTTGAAACCTTGGCTTGGCACCACTTGAGGCATCTCTTTTGTTGCTTGACTTCTTGAAATTCTTCTTGTTTCCCCAAAAATCTTTTGAAGCTAAATCCATAGGCTCATTGAAAGCATACTTGGAGTCTTTGGGGCAACTCTCCTCTTCATCCTCTTCCTCTTCTTCTTCTTCATAGGTCACCGCCTTGGATTTCAACACAAGATTGGGTGACTTCTTCAATCCTTTTTTTCGACGTCGTATGCAAAAGTTAATGCGGTTTTACCATTTTTCAAACCTTTTTTGCAAAAAAAGTGAAAATTCAAATTTGTTAATTTTCCCTAATACTAGGTTGCATAACATACAAGAATCTGAAAACATTTTATTTTTTGAATTTTCTATCATTTTATTTTCTATTTTACAGTGCTAAAAAAGGCGATCCACGGGGGGGGGGGGCGGGGGGGGGGGAGGTGCGTGGGGAGCCAAAAACCAGAAAAACCTGTACTCTTTAGTCCCGGTTGGTGTCCCCAACCGGGATTAAAGGTTTTTCCGCCGGCCGGCAGCCCACCGTAGCCCTTTAGTCCCGGTTGGTGAGCATTAGTCTCGGGTCGCCTCCCGAACCGCGACTAAAGACCCTTTTAGTCGCGGTTCGAATATTTTGGGGACTAAAGGGGGCGTATGGAAGCCTCTTTTTCTACTAGTGCGAGCTATGCGCCGCGATGCGAATATTCTGCATGAGCCATCCCACAGACTCGGACATGAGCAAGACCATGCCGCACGAGCTCCGCATGCCATTGCCCGGTCGTTTCCGTGAAGTTTGAGGCCGAGGTGGTCTCGAATGGATCGAACCACTCGTCCCATTTCCATAGAACGACATACGTGCTCTCGAAGGTACCTCGTCAGGCTGCTTTTATTTGAAGTGTTTGCGTGGTCTGGTGTTTTCTTTCTGTACATAACTTTTATAGAGAAAATACATTGGTGAGATGCTCTTGGTTTTTTTTTTGCGAAATACAATATAGACGTAGACGCTTACAAATGCGTACATACATTCTTGGCTTATTCCGCTCATCCGCTACTGCTGGATATTAGGTAGAGTAAATCGCACATACACACGCCTATTGAGGTCAGTGGTACCAAATACACCAAATTTACTCTTAAATTGAAACATGACGTGATGGTTGGTAGGTCGCTTCAAAACTGCCCCTTAAGTTGAAACAATTTATAGCCTATGCCACCGCCGAGTCAACTTACCGTGTGGACTTTTTACTTTTCCCCTGCACCTCACGAGAAATGCACATGTCCCGTGCACGGGATATCCTGTGCATGTTTGTGCCATTGGATTCATTCTGTTTCATGCTTTGGGATCCATGCTTTCAAATTTCATTATGTTTCATCAAGTTCCGGAAATCTAAAACAGATTGGCGTGCAACGAAACCTGATGATTTTGTGCTGCCCGTGGCTGATGTGCCTCAACCCCGGTCCCTGGAAAACTCCTCGCACCTACCACGGACGGCCCTTCGCCCCTCCCTCACGTCCCTGCTACTGCTGCTCTGGAATCAGGATGCCTCCGCGATCTCCAGCCTACACACGGGGCTCCCAGTGGCCAGGTTGCTACCTGACGTCTCCCCCGGAGCCAGACCCAACCGCCAGGCTACCGCCAACGACCCTCCCCCCACGTCCCTGCTACCGCCGCAGGGACCCCGCCTCCGATCTCCAGCCCGCGCGCGCGGCTCCCAGCGGCCGGCCTGCTATCTTACGTTTCCCCTGGAGCCAGCCTGAACCTCCGGGCCTAGCCGACCTCCAGTCACCACCGTCCCTTCGCGCGATGCCTCCGCCGGCAGGGAGGCTGCACGATGCCCCTCCTGTGACTAACACTTCTCCGGTCACCCCAACCTTCCTCCCGGCCGCGCCGCTACGCAACCTGCTCAACCCCCAAGTTTTAAGAAACAATAAATTGGGTTTCTTCCCATGCCATATCTCATACGGCGTCGTCTCAACAAACTTTTGCGGCACTCTATTAAGTGTGAAAGCTGCGGTCTCTAGTGCATAACCCCCAAAAGGTAAAGGCAGTTTCAGTTAATGACATCGTAGACCGCACCATATCCAACAGGGTTCCGTTACGTCTCTCGGACACCCTATTTCTCTATGGAGTTTTGGGTGGCGTGAGTTGTGAAACAATTTCGCAGTCACTAAGATGTTTGCTAAACTCGTGACTTAGATATTCTCCTCCGCGGTCCGATCGTAGAAATTTAATCTTTTTGTCACGATGATTCTCTACTTCGTTATGAAATTCTTTGAACTTTCCAAATGTTTCAGACTTTTGTTTCATCAAGTAGATATATCCGTATCTACTCAAGTCCCGAATGGGTCTCCTCAAGAGTCAACCTAAGATTTTGCTCTTCCTCAAGAGCTAGAGAGAGATCCGCAATTTCATTAGCATAGTCATGACTATGACCTTCCAAGGTCATGATGGTCTCATATCTCTCTTCGGCAAGAGCAAGAGCTTCACCTAATTGTTCCATGAGACCCTTAAAGCGCTTATTGGTCTCACCCTTGAGTTTAGACAAGAACTTGTCCATCTCATTAGCCTCTTGTTTCTCCTCTTCATTGATTTCCACACAATCCAACAAAGATGGAGTAGTGGACATGATAGATTTGTTTGGAGAAGTTACCTTAGTGGCTTTTGCCATGAGATAAGTGTGAGAGGTGGACCCGTCCTCGTTGGGGAAGTCGAATAGGGATGTCGATGAAGAGGAAGGGGTAGCTATGATGACTTGGGCCACACCTACAACTTCATCTTCGTCTTCATCACCGGACATGTACTCTTCATGGGCCACCAACACCTTGTAGCCCTTCTTCCTTAAGTTCTTGTTTTTGTTGGGGACAAACTTGGTTTTGTCCTTGCGAACAAGTTTGCCATCATTGTCCTCCATCTTCTTGAATGGAGACGCCGCGATGAAGTGGTTGGCGTTGCCACAATTGTAGCAAGTTCTTGCTCCTTGAAACCTTGGCTTGGCACCACTTGAGGCATCTCTTTTGTTGCTTGACTTCTTGAAATTCTTCTTGTTTCCCCAAAAATCTTTTGAAGCTAAATCCATAGGCTCATTGAAAGCATACTTGGAGTCTTTGGGGCAACTCTCCTCTTCATCCTCTTCCTCTTCTTCTTCTTCATAGGTCACCGCCTTGGATTTCAACACAAGATTGGGTGACTTCTTCAATCCCCTAGCATGAGCAAGGGCATTCTCGGCATTCTTGTCCAAGATCCCCATAGACACAAACTCACTCAATACGTCATTGGAGGACAATTGAGAGAAGTCTAATCTTTGGCGAATTGTTGTTGCCATTTGATTGGCATGGGGGATGATGGCCTTGAGAAACTTGCGATTGATCCAATTGTCATCCATATCCGAACTTCCAAAATCTTTCAAGGTTACGACGAGAGCCATGAGTCTTCGGTAGAAATCTTCGGGTGACTCATCTTCTTCCATCACAAACTCATCGGCTTCATCTTGGGCCACATCATACTTGGATTGTTGAATGCTTGAGTTGCCCATGAATAATTTGTTGAGGTGATCCCAAGCTTCCTTAGCCGTCAAGAATGAACGGATATGAGCATGATTCTCCGAAGTCAAAGATCTTTGAATGATGTGCAAGGCGGTTGCATTGAGTTGATTGTCAATATCTTCTCCTGGAGTCAAATTGTTTGGATTATGAGGATGAAAGCCAGGTTGCACAATTCTCCGCAATTGAGTTGAGGAGCTACAAATATGAGATTGCATTTGAAATTTCCACAAAGCAAACTTGTTAGCATCAAGCATAGGTGGAGGGCCAAGATTGTTAATGTGTGGCATGGGAATGATTTGGGGAGGACCATAGAACACTGGAGGAGGCATCGTGGCATAATCCCCCGAACCATTCCCATGGTAGGTTTATATTTCGCCTAACTACCCTCCTCCTCCGCCTTTGCCTTAGCCGCATTGGCTTCGACATCCTCTTCCATGTTAATGTCATCGGGTTTGGTTCCGATACCACTAACAACGGGAGAGGTGGAGCGAAGTGTGTTGAAACCTTTGGCTTTAGTTATGAATTCCGTTAATGCTTTACCAACTGCAGAACCAATGGACAACTCATTTTGACATATTATACGCTTTTTTCGACGTCGTATGCAAAAGTTAATGCGGTTTTACCATTTTTCAAACCTTTTTTTGCAAAAAAAGTGAAAATTCAAATTTGTTAATTTTCCCTAATACTAGGTTGCATAACATACAAGAATCTGAAAACATTTTATTTTTTGAATTTTCTATCATTTTATTTTCTATTTTACAGTGCTAAAAAAGGCGATCCACGGGGGGGGGGGGGGGAGGTGCGTGGGGAGCCAAAAACCAGAAAAAGGGTACCCTTTAGTCCCGGTTGGTGTCCCCAACCGGGATTAAAGGTTTTTCCGCCGGCCGGCAGCCCACCGTAGCCCTTTAGTCCCGGTTGGTGAGCATTAGTCTCGGGTCGCCTCCCGAACCGCGACTAAATACCACTTTAGTCGCGGTTCGAATATTTTGGGGAATAAAGGGGGCGTATGGAAGCCTCTTTTTCTACTAGTGCGAGCTATGCGCCGCGATGCGAATATTCTGCATGAGCCATCCCACAGACTCGGACATGAGCAAGACCATGCCGCACGAGCTCCGCATGCCATTGCCCGGTCGTTTCCGTGAAGTTTGAGGCCGACGTGGTCTCGAATGGATCGAACCACTCGTCCCATTTCCATAGAACGACATACGTGCTCTCGAAGGTACCTCATCAGGCTGCTTTTATTTGAAGTGTTTGCGTGGTCTGGTGTTTTCTTTCTGTACATAACTTTTATAGAGAAAATACATTGGTGAGATGCTCTTGGTTTTTTTTTTTGCGAAATACAATATAGACGTAGACGCTTACAAATGCGTACATACATTCTTGGCTTATTCCGCTCATCCGCTACTGCTGGATATTAGGTAGAGTAAATCGCACAAACACACGCTTATTGAGGTCAGTGGTAACAAATACACCAAATTTACTCTTAAATTGAAACATGACGTGATGGTTGGTAGGTCGCTTCAAAACTGCCCGTTAAGTTGAAACAATTTATAGCCTATGCCACCGCCGAGTCAACTTACCGTGTGGACTTTTTACTTTTCCCCTGCACCTCACGAGAAATGCATATGTCCCGTGCACGCAATATCCTGTGCATGTTTGTGCCGTTGGATTCATTCTGTTTCATGCTTTGGGATCCATGCTTTCAAATTTCATTATGTTTCATCAAGTTCCGGAAATCTAAAACAGATTGGCGTGCAACGAAACCTGATGATTTTGTGCTGCCCGTGGCTGATGTGCCTCAACCCCGGTCCCTGGAAAACTCCTCGCACCTACCACGGACGGCCCTTCGCCCCTCCCTCACGTCCCTGCTACCGCTGCTCTGGAATCTGGATGCCTCTGCGATCTCCAGCCTACACACGGGGCTCCCAGCGGCCGGGTTGCTACCTGACGTCTCCCCGGAGCGGACCCAACCGCCGTGCTACCGCCAACGACCCTCCCTCACGTCCCCGCTACCGCCGTAGGGACCCCGCCTCCGATCTCCAGCCGCGCGCGTGGCTCCCGGCGCCGGCCTGCTATCTTACGTTTCCCCCGGAGCCAGCCCCGAACCTCCGGGCCTGGCCGACCTCCGCCACCACCGTCCCTTCGCGCGATGCCTCCGCCGGCAGGAGGCTGCACGACGCCCTCCCGTGACTAACACTGCTCCGGCCACCCCAACCTTCCTCCCGGCCGCGCCGCTACGCAACTTGCTCAACCCCCAAGTTTTAAGAAACAACAAATTGGGTTTCTTCCCATGCCATATCTCATACGGCGTCGTCTCAACAAACTTTGGCGGCACTCTATTATGTGTGAAAGCTGCGGTCTCTAGTGCATAACCCCCAAAAGGTAAAGGCAGTTTCAGTTAATGACATCGTAGACCGCACCATGTCCAACAGGGTTCCGTTACGTCTCTCGGACACCCTATTTCTCTATGGAGTTTTGGGTGGCGTGAGTTGTGAAACAATTTCGCAATCACTAAGATGTTTGCTAAACTCGTGACTTAGATATTCTCCTCCGCGGTCCGATCGTAGAAATTTAATCTTTTTGTCACGATGATTCTCTACTTCGTTATGAAATTCTTTGAACTTTCCAAATGTTTCAGACTTCTGTTTCATCAAGTAGATATATCCGTATCTACTCAAGTCCCGAATGGGTCTCCTCAAGAGTCAACCTAAGATTTTGCTCTTCCTCAAGAGCTAGAGAGAGATCCGCAATTTCATTAGCATAGTCATGACTATGACCTTCCAAGGTCATGATGGTCTCATATCTCTCTTCGGCAAGAGCAAGAGCTTCACCTAATTGTTCCATGAGACCCTTAAAGCGCTTATTGGTCTCACCCTTGAGTTTAGACAAGAACTTGTCCATCTCATTAGCCTCTTGTTTCTCCTCTTCATTGATTTCCACACAATCCAACAAAGATGGAGTAGTGGACATGATAGATTTGTTTGGAGAAGTTACCTTAGTGGCTTTTGCCATGAGATAAGTGTGAGAGGTGGACCCGTCCTCGTTGGGGAAGTCGAGTAGGGATGTCGATGAAGAGGAAGGGGTAGCTATGATGACTTGGGCCACACCTACAACTTCATCTTCGTCTTCATCACCGGACATGTACTCTTCATGGGCCACCAACACCTTGTAGCCCTTCTTCCTTAAGTTCTTGTTTTTGTTGGGGACAAACTTGGTTTTGTCCTTGCGAACAAGTTTGCCATCATTGTCCTCCATCTTCTTGAATGGAGACTCCGCGATGAAGTGGTTGGCGTTGCCACAATTGTAGCAAGTTCTTGCTCCTTGAAACCTTGGCTTGGCACCACTTGAGGCATCTCTTTTGTTGCTTGACTTCTTGAAATTCTTCTTGTTTCCCCAAAAATCTTTTGAAGCTAAATCCATAGGCTCATTGAAAGCATACTTGGAGTCTTTGGGGAAACTCTCCTCTTCATCCTCTTCCTCTTCTTCTTCTTCATAGGTCACCGCCTTGGATTTCAACACAAGATTGGGTGACTTCTTCAATCCCCTAGCATGAGCAAGGGCATTCTCGGCATTCTTGTCCAAGATCCCCATAGACAAACTTACTCAATACGTCATTGGAGGACAATTGAGAGAAGTCTGATCTTTGGCGAATTGTTGTTGCCATTTGATTGGCATGGGGGATGATGGCCTTGAGAAACTTGCGATTGATCCAATTGTCATCCATATCCGAACTTCCAAAATCTTTCAAGGTTACGACGAGAGCCATGAGTCTTCGGTAGAAATCTTCGGGTGACTCATCTTCTTCCATCACAAACTCATCGGCTTCATCTTGGGCCACATCATACTTGGATTGTTGAATGCTTGAGTTGCCCATGAATAATTTGTTGAGGTGATCCCAAGCTTCCTTAGCCGTCAAGAATGAACGGATATGAGCATGATTCTCCGAAGTCAAAGATCTTTGAATGATGTGCAAGGCGGCTGCATTGAGTTGATTGTCAATATCTTCTCCTGGAGTCAAATTGTTTGGATTATGAGGATGAAAGCCAGGTTGCACAATTCTGCGCAATTGAGTTGAGGAGCTACAAATATGAGATTGCATTTGAAATTTCCACAAAGCAAACTTGTTAGCATCAAGCATAGGTGGAGGGCCAAGATTGTTAATGTGTGGCATGGGAATGATTTGGGGAGGACCATAGAACACTGGAGGAGGCATCGTGGCATAATCCCCCGAACCATTCCCATGGTAGGTTTATATTTCGCCTAACTACCCTCCTCCTCCGCCTTTGCCTTAGCCGCATTGGCTTCGACATCCTCTTCCATGTTAATGTCATCGGGTTTGGTTCCGATACCACTAACAACGGGAGAGGTGGAGCGAAGTGTGTTGAAACCTTTGGCTTAGGTATGAATTCCGTTAACGCTTTACCAACTGCAGAGCCAATGGACAACTCGAGTTTGGTGATTGCCTTGTTCAAGTCGCCCATAGTGACGGGTGTGTCATCGTCAACGGAGGTAGCTCCACCCTTCGGATCCGAGTATCCCATACCCTCTTAGGCAGTAAAGCCTTAGATAAGAGACGAGGCTCTGATACCAATTGAAAGGATCGATATGGTCGACTAGAGGGGGAGGGGGGAGGGAATAGGCGACTACAAATTTTATCTTTTCTTCGCAATTAAGGGATACAACGATAAAGTAGATTGTCTAGATGTGCACTAGATGGACAATCCTAATGTGACAAGCTTACAAGAGATAATAAGCAACGGTAAACAAGGTAAAGGTTAGAGATAATCGCAATGGTGGACACGAGGATGTAATTCCCGAAGTTCCTTCCCAAGGGAAGTACATCTTCGTTAGAGAGGTGTGGTGCTACAAAGGCTCACCGACTCCAAAAAGGCTCACCCTATTCTACTTGAGCCTCTTCCACAAAGGAAGAGCTCAATCCACTATGAGGTCAACTTGAAGGCATTGACCAAACCTTTACACAAGGTCGGGGCTTCTCCACAACACTTGGAGGCTCCCAACAAGGCACCGTAGGTTCTTACACCAAGATGAAGCACCGGGGCACCAACTTCCGTCTAGGGTTCCAAGAAACCCAAGATGTAACAAGATCCGCTAGGGATTAGTGGGGGGATTTGAAATTCCTTTGGTGGAAGTGTAGATCTAGAGGTCCTCCTTCAATCCACAAAGTTTGAAGGTGATTGGGTCAATGGAGTGGGAGATCAAGTGCTTTGAAAGCTTGTAAAAATGGAGGAGAGAGAGTGTGAGGTGCAGCCACCTCTTGGGGAAGAACTTGGGCTTAAATAAGAGACCTCATAAACCAACCGTTATGCACTTTTTCTGTACCGGCGGTACTACCGCTGGAACTAGCGGTACTACAGCTGCCTATGCCAATCGAGCCGTTAGGTAGCAGCGCAGGCAAAACCGGGTGGTACTACCGTGCTACTACCGCAACGGAATCATGAGCAGTAATACCGCGCGCGGCACCGACCGGTACTACCGTTCCACTACCGCGAGAAGTAGCACTAGATACGTCCCGAGGGCATTTTGGGTGATACCGGCGGTGGTACTAACACTGGTAGTACCGCTCCTGGGAAGGAGGCGGTACTACTGGTGGTAGTGCAGCGCCTACCAGGCAGTAGCAGTACTGCTCCCCAAACACTACAACAGATATGGTGCTCCCCAAACACTACAACAGATACAATGGAAGGATCCAGGACGGACCTGGGCTGGCTCCAAGCTCCAAGCTGCCCTGCGATGAGGGCGACATGACTTTGTTTACTGCATCCACTAAGGTCACCATCGGCAACAGGGAAACTGCATCTTTTTGGAGTGATAATTGGTGCGCACGTGGACCCCTGAAGGTTTGGGCACATGATTTGTACAAGATTGCAACAAGAAAATCCAGATGCATCGCAAAGGAGTTAAAAGACGGTAGCTGGATTCGATCGATCGCAAGACTTTCCACGCCTCTTCAGCTTTCTTAGTACATCGAGCTCTGGGACATCATCGAAGACATGCAGCTCTCGGCTGATCAGCCTGACTCCATCTCCTGGTCTTTGACCAATGACGGTTCATACAGCGCAAGCTCTGCCTACCACGCGCAGTTCCTCGGAAGTCACCCCAAGTTCGCCGCTAAGAAAATCTGGAACGCCCACGCCGATCCCAAGTGCAAGCTGCTCTCATGGCTGGCCCTCCATGGAAAGCTGCTGACTGCTGACATGCTAGCCATCAGGGGTTGGGCCCATGACCCCACCTGTCCCCTTTGCCTCAGCGAGCCAGAAACGGCAAACCACCTGTGCAAAGACTGCCCCTTCACCACTACGATTTGGAATCATGTGCAGCATCATGACAACAACGCGATTGGGCCCGCTGGGTAGAGCCACCATTCCATCTCCGACTCGTGGGATGAGCTTATCATGGGCAAGACCAAGCACGAGCAACGACGCACCAGTAGACGGCTGCTCTACGTTCTTTGGAACGCGTGGAAGGAAAGAAACTGCCGGATCTTCACGGGGTGTAGACTGACCTACATCGAGGTTGCTAATATCGCTGGAGAAGACATTCGATAGAGGGAGCGTGCTTTCGCGACGCCAATCCCGACCGAGGCAAACTAGGCCTTTTGTTTTTCCTTGGTGGTTTTTCTAGCATGTTCCCACCTTAATCTAAACATGCCATTCCTGTACAGCGTTGGCGTTTTTCCTCTTGCTTAATGAATAGGTAATGCTCCTGCCGGTTGATTAAAAAAGAAAAGATATGGTGATCCATCATCCATGACAGTTTTGGGACGACGTTTTCGAAAAACGTCACCGAGCGCTGCGCGGTTTGGCGACTTAGGCGCGCGAGGCGAGGTGAATTTTCTCCCCGAACCGTGCACGATAAGGCCTCCAAAGCGCCTTTATCTCTTTCCCACTTGTGCTCGCCGCCAATCCGATGCTACCGTGGAGAAGGTCCAGCGGGTGGTCCGGTTCGCCCTGATCTACACGTTGACGGCCGCTCCTGCACGTGATCTACCCGCTCGCCACCCTCGTTGACGCCGCGCTACTCCCCCGGCGGCTCTCGTGGTTGTGACGCCGGCTGCAGCAGCTCGATGGCGTGCCCCCTTGTTGGTCCGGTCTCTGTCTCCCTCGTCGGGCCGGTGTGGCCCCGTGTTGGTCCCCGTACTCTGTCGATCCGCCGCCGCTCGTGGCCTCCACCTCCCCTTCCCCTGTTGTCTCATCCGCTGCCAGCCAGGTGACCATGCCAAGGGGCGCCCATCTGATGGTGCTCGATGATGGATCTGCTGGGGCGTCTGTTCGTCGGGGGAGTGGGAGCCACACCAGCGTCATAACGGGTAGGTTATCCTTCTTACCAGCTGAACATCGTCCACAATCTCTTTTCTCGTCACATACATGTGCTTTGTGCTATTGCCCAGTCTAATCTGCACATTACCTTCTCGTGTGATCTAGATAGAGGTGGTGAGATTTTGTTCAGTTTACTCTCTAAGTTAACAGATACAGCTATAATCTTACGCTGAGATAAATATTTTTAAATAGAAGGCCCATCGGCCCAGCTTTATAGATAAAGCCACACAAGCATAAGTTTCGGTACAACACAACACCAACCACACACATAGGACGATAAGTTCGCATACAAGTTCATACAAAGCTCCCAACTCCTCACGGCAAGACCTAACCCACACCACAAGACTCCTGATATCCTGAAAGCTCGATAAAGCCGCTCAAGGTGTAGATGTAGTCCTCATGTCCCCTCAGACCGCGTCCGCGAGTAGAGCCTCCTGACGTCTCCCACCGCCAAGTCCAGCAAGTCCATGTCCCTCGGTCGACTCGTAACCCTCCAAAGACCGCATATGAATAGACATTTGATAGAACACGTCAGCCGGGTTGCCGATCATCTTTCCCTCTATAGCTAGCTTATTGCAAATGTTCCAAAGCAGTCCTCCCAGGCACCACAAAGCGCACACAGTCCATTGGACGGTCCATGGCGCTTAAGCAGCTGCTCCCCCGAGGCGCCCGCCCCTAATCGCCAAGCCGAGGAACACCTTGATCTTAGGTGGAACTCTGGTCCGCCATACATCCTTGAACGATGCAATAGCCGCCCCTTGCGCCAGACGAACATAGACCGAGCTAGTCGAGAAAGCGCCCGAAGGCTCTAAGGCCCAAGACACCTCGTCTTCCGTATGGTCCGTGGGAAGCCCCTGTACTTCCCTGCAGAGATTGTCCCATTCGACCCGCTCTGCAAGACCCAATTGGCGTCGGAAGCGGAGGCGCCATTCCCCTGGCGCCCCGTCGTGCACCCTCGCCCCCTCGACGGTGATGAACGGGGACTCACAGCAACTAAACAGCCTAGGGAATCTCGTCCTTAGTGGACCAATGCCCGTCCACCAGTCCGTCCAGAAGTAAGTCCTCCTTCCGTTCCGCACCCTATGTTTGGCCCCCATTTTGAAATGCCACTTAATCTTTTGTATTGCATTCCAAAATTGGGAGCCATGAGTTGGGACCCCTCCCGCATAGAGGTCCCTGCCCCGCAGGTACTTAGCCCTAATCAGGTCTGCCCATAGACCTTCAGCACCTTGGTACAGCTTCCAGATCCATTTGACCATGAGAGCGATGTTCATGGCCTTGGTGTTCATGACCCCCAGGCCCCCCAACGCCTTGGGTTTACACACCGTGGCCCAATCCACCATGTGGTACTTGCGCTTATCCCCCACGCCTTCCCAGAAAAAATGCGAGCGCGGCTTGTCCATAGCCTTGTGGGTGCCATCATGCAGCAGGTACATGCTCATGGCGAACAAAGGCAGACTAGACAAGCAGGAGTTTGTGAGCTCCAGCCTTCCTGCAGCCCCTGTGCATGTGCCCTGCCATGGCTCAACCCTATGAGCCACGACCTCCGGCAAAAATCCCCAATCTGACACCCTCAGCGGCTTATCACTAATTGGCAAGCCCAGATAAGTGATAGGGAATTTGCCAAGACGGCAGTTGAGTAGGTTGGCCACCCTTTGTTGTGCAGCCGGGGTGGCCCCCATCACCACCACCTCGCTCTTGTCGAAGTTAATCTTCAAACCCGACATATTCTCGAAGCAAAGGAGCAGGGTTTTCAGACTAGCGATACCCACCCCTGTGGGTTCCAAAAGGATCATGGTGTCGTCCGCGTACTGCAGGTGAGTAACCCCTCCCGGGATCAGATGTGACACTAGCCCCCTAACGTGTCCTGCCGCCCTGGCCTTGCAGATGATCGCGGCCAGGCCGTCCACCATAAAATCGAAGAGGATCGGCGAGAGTGGGTCCCCTTGCCTCACTCCACGCGCGTTACGGAAGAAATGCCCTATTTCCCCGTTAACATTGATCGCAGTCTGGCCACCCCTGACCAGTTGCATCAATCTGTGCACCATCATGGCGGAGAAGCCTTTCCGCAGAAGGATCTCTTGGAGAAAGTCCCAATCGACCCTGTCGTAGGCCTTCTCGAAGTCAAGCTTCAGGAGCAAACCCTTTTGCTTCCTGACGTGCAGCTCGTGCACAATTTCATGTAAGGCCAGCGCCCCCTCGTGTAGGCATCGCCCCTTAATAAAGGCCGTCTGACAACGGTCGATGACCCTATGCGCAACGGGAGCTAGTCTAATCGCGTAGGCTTTCGCAATAAACTTGAAAATGACGTTAATAAGCGTTATCGGCCTAAACTGTCTAATATGGTCCGCCCCTTTAACCTTGGGGATAAGAGTGATGATCCCATAATTGAGCCGCGCAACGTCAACCCTCCCTAGGGCAAAGTCGTTGAGAAGCTGCAGGAGTGGACCTCGAAGAGTTCCCCAGAACCGTTTGAAGAAGATGACTGGTAGGCCGTCAGGACCTGGCGCCGAATCTTGCTTCATGCTAGCCAGAACTTCGCCTAATTCGTCCGCAGTAAAAGTAAGTTCCAGATCATGGTTTTCCTCCTGGGACACCCTTTGGTTCCCTTCCCAAAGGTTATGTCCCAGAGAAAACCGCCTGGTCTCCCCGACCGATCCCATGAGGCCCTGGTAAAACACATATATGTGTTCCATGAGCTCTCGCTGTTCATGGACCTCCCCTTGTTCCGTGATCAGACGCGGTATCGAACACTTCCGTCTACGCCCATTCGCGATGGCATGGAAGTAGGCCGTGCAAGAATCTCCCCTGAGAGTCCATTGCACGCGGCTGCGCTGGCGCCAGTACTCCTCATCAGCCCTGTCCAAGGCCGATACCTGGTCTTCCAAGTGGTCTCTAAGCGCCCAGCCATCCTCATCCAAGCCAGTGGCGTCCGCCACCTTGTCCAACTCAGAGACTTGCAGGAGCAGGTTAGCCCTGAAGTCCCTTTTCTCCTTTCCCAAATTGGCTCCCCATCCCTTGAGGAATTGACGAGTGTTGCGCGCCACGCACTGCCACTGGTCAATGCAACACCTGTGCGCTCCCCGCTCCTGGATAAAGCTGCCAAGTTTGGCCTTGAGGAGGTCCCCAAAGCCCGGTACGCCAAACCACCAAGTCTGGAAGAAGAATCTCGGCGGTGGGCGCCTTGTCTCTTCTCCGGTAGATAGTAAGAGAGGCGTATGATCCGAGCCAATCCTCGTGATCGCCGTAAGCGAGCACAGAGGGAACGCCGCCTCCCAGGCCGGCGCCACGAGCACCCGGTCCAAAACACACCGTGTCGGCCGGAGTCGTTTGTTGGTCCATGTGAAGCGCGCCCCGGTACGCTCCAGTTCGCGCAAGGCCATATCGGCGATAGCCTCATTAAAGCGTCTCACCCTCGACCAGCTGATGTTGTCATTACTCTTCTCATCAGCTGTCCGGATGAGGTTAAAATCCCCGGCAATGACCACCGGAAATTGGCACCCTGCCACCGCGTGGGTAAGTTCTCCCAGAAACTCATCCGTGCGACGATGATCCGCCGGCCCATACACCAGGAAGAAGCACCACTTCATATTGTTCTTCCGTTGGAGTATGGTAGCCGAGATGAAGAAGGTCCCCTGCCTCCAAGCACCAACATCAAAGCACTCATCACGAAAACCGAGAAGCATACCCCCGGAATGGCCCTCCGCCGGCAGCCAGTTCCAAGCGAACTGACCCCCGAATTCCAGGCTCCGCAGCTCAGTCGCTGAGAAATCCGCTTTGATAGTCTCCTGAAGCCCAATGATGTCCACCCGTTCCCCTCGGATGTAGGATTTAAGTTGTGTTCGGCGCCCCTGCTCACCGAACCCTCGGATATTGTAGATCAGAGCCCTCATTTTGTAACCGTCCGTCGCCCTCTCCCTTTGCGCATCGTGAGCGTGGACCGCCGTCCTTTCCTCCGTGACGGCCTCCCAGTAGTGCACGGCGGGCCCTCCCCGGCCCTGTCCTCTGAACCAGAATCCGGCTGGACCTCAGGTCGCCCGTCGACCTGCGGCGAGGTCCCCCCTTCCCTGTCGGGCTGACCAAGCCGATGCCCCGGTGAGGCCGCCTCCCCGGCGGCCGACCTAGTCTCCAACGTCGCCTCGCGGGCCTCCCGCACCGCCCGTTCCTTTGCTTGGGACGCCGCCACCCTGGCGAGCGCCGCCTGCGCCTCCTCCTTCGGCTGAGATAAATATTTGAACTTGGCCATGGCAAGAGATGGTCATCTTCTCTGCGAGCGTTGTTCTATTTTAGCCTATAATGTGATGTGGAAAAGGCGAGGGGTCATCTCGTGTTGTTACATTCTCTTTTGATGTTCATGCTTCAGAAAGCTAATTGCTCATACTACCTATTCATATAGATTGGAACGGTCCGTTAGTACTTAAAATTAGCAACTAGTGCAACCCTCCAGCCATGTGGTATTTAGTTATTAGATTCTGATGCTTATTTCAGCCATGCTAGTCAAGCAGCAAAGATTCTTCCCTTGTAACTGCAGCTAGCTGTAATATGATTGAACACAAAAACTCAATGTCAGTACAAAAACGTTGTGCCCTGTCAAATTATGATTTGGCTATTTTGCCCCTAATATGTCAAAATAATCTAGAAAGGGGACATGGGGCGCGCCTTGGCACGCGGGAAGCCACGAAGGCGACCACTGCCCCCCTGCTCCGCGAGGGACATGGGGAGCGCCTTGTCACGCGGGAAGCCACGAAAGCGACCGCTGAGGCGCTGTTGCCCCCCCAGCTCCGCAGGGGATATGGGGCGTCCCTTGGCACGAGGGAGGCCACGAAGGTGACTGCTGAGGCGCCGCTGCCCCCTGCTCCGCAGGGGACATGGGGCGCGCGGGAGGCCACGAAGGCGACCGCTGAGGCGCCGCTGCCCCCTGCTCCGCAGTGGACATGGGGCGCGCCTTGGCACGCGGGAGGCCATGAAGGCGACCGCTGTGGCGCCGCTGCCCCTGCTCCGCAGGGGATATGGGGCGCCCATTGGCACGCGGGAGGCCACGAAGGCGACCGCTGTGGCGCCACTGCCCCTGCTCCGCAGGGGATATGGGGCGCCCATTGGCACGCGGGATGCCACGAAGGCGACCGCTGAGGCGCCGCTGCCCCCTACTCCGCAGGGGACATGGGGCGCGCCTTGGCACGCGGGAGGCCATGAAGGTGACCGCTAAGGTGGATGCATGGTGCCACAAGTTCGACCGCCAGGCCCCGTATCAGCGATCAGAGCATGGCATGCGACGAGGTGGGCGAAGCACGCGGTGTTGATGGCCTTCGAGCCCTTGGCGGGGGGGGGGGGGGGGTGGCAAGGTGGGCGAAGCACGTGGTGCTAATGGTCGCTGAGCCCCTTGTGGGTCGTGCCAAGCTTGGAGAAGTGTTGTTGATGCCCCCCAAGCCCCGTGCGGGGGTGATGATGCCGCTGGAGCATTTTGAGCTCGACTCGTGCGGGGGAGGTGTTGCCTCCCAGCGCGCACGAGGAGATTTACCGCACTCGACCCGTGCGGGGGAGGTGTTACCTCCCAGCGCGCACGAGGAGATTTTCGCCTTCGACTGCCTGCTGCCGGGGAGACATCTCCTTCGCCACTCTCCCCGGCTCATGTGCGGGTTGCGGGCGCAAGGCACACTCGCCTTTCCTGCAAGAGCTTGCCATGCACATATATTATCCATGGCGCGACTTAGGTTGTTACAAGTGCGACAAAGCCAATACAGCGGCAAATTAGAGAGGTTTAAATGATGGTCGCCGAACCCTCTCCTGGGTGTGGCAAGGCGGCGAAGCACGTGGCGCTAACAAACTCTGATCCCCTCGCGGGGCGCAGCGGGGTCGGGGAAGTGCGTGGCACTGACATCTTCTAAGCCTCTCGCAGCGTAGGGCGAGGGCGGTGAAGCGTGTGGTGCTGAAGACCTCCGAGCCTCTCGCAGCGTAGGGCGAGGGCGGTGAAGCGTGTGGTGCTGAAGACCTCCGAGCCTCTCGCAGCGTAGGGCGAGGGCGGTGAAGCGTGTGGTGCCGAAGACCTCCGAGCCTCTTGCGGTGAAGCGCGTGGCGCTGAAGACTTCCGAGCCCCCTGCGGCGCGCATCGCGGTCGGGGAAGCGCGTGGCGCTGGACTTTTCCTTGCCGCTCACGGCGTAGGGCGAGGGCGGTGACCTGGCCTTGCTATCGGTTGGTGTCCTTCACGTCGGTCCTCGACGGTCGTGGTCTCCTGGTCACACGGCTTCTTGCTAGTTTCCCACATACGGCGCCAGATGTCGTAGCATAGAGGCTAGGCAGTAAACTTATGGCACCCCCCCGTGCAGCTATAAAGACCTACAAGGGGTGCGCGGGATATAAGCGGCGGAGACACGCGTGCCACGTCGACGCCCAACGCGAGGCTACCTCCAGATAGCAAAGTCTAACAAGCATGGCAAACAGTTCGACCAAGCTCTCATATCTTTCCGATTTCACCCCCCCCCCCCCCCCTAAGAATGGAGGGAGGTCCCCTCTATTTATAGGAACTGGAGGGTAGGGGTGTGAGATTACAGTTTTGCCCCTCGGGCTACAACACATGAAGAGGGGTACATTGGTCTTTACAGGGAATCTTATGAGAATATTCCTCCTGAAAATTCCGACTAAATATCCTCCGTCGAGTAATGTTTGTCGGGTCATGTGGAACGGACGTGATGGCCCGTGCGCTAGGTGTTCCTGGCGGTAGCACGCCCTCTGCGCCGCACGTACCATTTCCCGCTAGGGGCTGATCCCTCCAAGGCTCCAGGGGTGCCGCAGGGGGCTGGGCCCTCCGGAGGTAGTGGCGTCAACGTGTTGGACGTGTCCCTGCTGCATGGTCGACACCCCCACGAGGACCTACACCGATGGCACCCGCGTGCTTAGCGCGTGTAGGGCCGATGTCTTGTGGGCTCTGCCACGGTGGTACTTGCGCAGGGCACGGTGCCGCACGATATGCGTGGGCAGTGCGGGAACCCTCCTCCAACACAGACTATAAAATGAACCTCAGTTTCTGAGTTACAGTCAAGTTCAGAAACTCGCAATTTGATCAGAAAACTAAGCATTATGATGTTACGGTGCAGTTTGACATGAAAAGAGGAATGCAGTGCAGCTTCTTTGCTGGTCACATCTTTAAGCAACTGGTACAAGACGCAGTGGGAACAATGGCGCAAGCATCCTTCTATTGATGCAATAGCCTGATCAGGCTGAGAACCGAATGGCAGCTTATACAAACAAAAGTCAGCAGAAGACTACCATCAACCTATGCCACCCGCCCGAAGCGGCCTCATCCTCTGAATTCTTGACTGCAGCTGTTGGCTATCGTGTTATCAACTTCGAGCATGGACATCTCCGCTTCGGTTGTGATCCCAGTTGGCAGATTGGCTTGAATCAACAGTCAGTTGCATCCGTATGAAGTTCAAGTCGTGATGCCACAATTGTATGGATTTGATACCTTGTATGCTCAGGAGTTGTAACCTGCGTCGTGTATGCATATTGGTCAGAAAATATTCAGTTGGCAATGTTAATTCTTACAGAATATATTTTTTTCTTTTTTTTTTCGAATTGAGGAGCCCAAAGCTCCCGATTTCATTTAAAATGAAACTGATAACGCAACATGTTATAAGTTTATGCTAAACAGCAGCCACCACTCACACCCGAAATCTGAAACCAACACCCAGAAGCATCCAGCAACTAGAAACTAGCCGCTACTCCCTTACAAAAACATAGTCATAACTAGATCAACATATCCATAGAACTCCTTTTATTACAACACAAACAAACTCAGCAACTGGAACAACTTCCTTTTTGTTCTTTCTTCCTAACTTCCAGCGATCCTTTTTCTTGCGGGAGCCCAGCCATTCCTCATGCTGAAAGCTTTGAGCGCCACCTTAGTTAACAACTGCGCTGCGATGATTTGATGCCGACGCACGTTTGGTTTCTGCAAACGAGCCCAATGAGCAAACCAGTACGAAATCTTATGAACAACACTACCAGGATCTAAAATTTTATCTCTATCAAAAACTACAGCATTACGTGTTTTCCAGATCGACCAAATGAGAGCAGATACCCCCACAGCTACTACTGTCCTAACTTTACCAGGAAAATTCCAAATCCATCGTCCAATATCATCAAAACCATCAGGATTACTAGATAGACAAAAAGTACATTTGATAACACCCCATAGGTATCGAACCATAGCACATTTGAAAATTCTTACACAATATAACAAGTAAACAACTAACCTGTTGGATTGACTAATGAAAAAAAGACTCGAGTGCTATGTTCCTTAGCAGTCCTCGACCATCCAGCGCCACCTGAAAACTATGAAGGACCAGGGGGAGTACCGTCTCCATCATCTCTCCCAACTGTGCTTCGTCATATATTTGCTCCTCTTTTGCCATGTCCCATGCATGCTCCAAACAATGGCCGTAAGTGTTCCTCTTAAATCGCAGGACCTCCTTTCCAGCATTGGGGCCTCCTGGGTAATAGGTACTTCCTCTGTAGAACATATCCAGGTATGGGTTTTGCCGTATCTGGAAGTTCCAGTTTGTAGGGAAGTCCAAATTATTCATCACATCTTCATACAACAGATAATCCTGCCTTTGAAGTATGTGATGTGAATAATTATAGAGACGAGTAAAAAGTTCGTTCTTGTCCGTGGCCCAAACCAGTGAGCAATGATGCTGAATGACATAGGAAGCCAGGTGTCCTTCTGTTCTCATTAGGCTGAGGAGTTCTTGTAAATCAGGTGGCAAGGAGGCCAATGCCCCATTGAAAATGGTTTGTCTGAATATCTTTTCGACACTTGCGTAGTTCATCTGTGCTAGATTGTAGTCGTAGTCTGTAAAGAATGCTGCATACAGAAAAGGTCGTCCGGACTGTGTGTCGACTATAACATTCTCAGCCTTCAACTCCAAGAAGCACATCATGTTAGTTTCAGGGTCTGGCATAAACTTCAGCAAACGTCTCATCAGCTGTTGGACTTCTTCAGTCAGACCAATGCGCCGATGATTTGGATATCCAGGAGGTGCTATTACCATGGTTATGGGAATCCTCCTGACATATTCAGACAGTGGCACATACATACTCCCTTATTGACAATAGACGAATTCCTGGGTATATGAGAAATTTGAAATACATCAAAAACCAACAAAAACATGCGAACGTAACTGAAAATCGTCGAAATGCAAATAAGCTGGTGATCATCGGGATGTGCAATGTCGTTGAGCAGCAGGCACCACCAATAAACTAACTGCACAATTTGCTGCTGCTAGCAATGAAAAGCATATCATACATCCCTGTGCTGATTTCTACATATTGCAGATTTACAGAGACTGAAGCAGAACCAATCTGCTAAGCAATCGTGGAGGAGGTTTCAGGTTAAACCTGCAGGTGTGCGTGTTGTAGTTGTGTAGACTTCATTTAGACATTGGTGGCAGATTTACAGCTAATTTCTACATATTGCAGATTGACATCCCCTGACGGTATACAAGGATTCAGTGACACCGTGACCGTCAAGTATGTGCGGATCTGAGGGCAACGCTTCAGCCCGGTGCTTTGGCCCAATATAGTACTAATTGCCCATTAAAAATTAGAAAAGTATTAAATAAGTAGTACTCGATTAAAGCATTAATACATGGGCCGGCCCTGGGCTTGATCCATTTCGGGTTTTTAACTAACAGGTGCGAGATGGGAGAGATTTTTTTTGTCGTGTAGCTGGGCAAGATGGTGTATTCTCAACAACAACAAAAAAAGAAAAAAAAAACTGAGCAAGATCGACACGTTCATCCAATTACGGGTGTGTTTCGAATGGGTGGTAAACACATCTATGTTCAAAGCGAGATGTTTGGGAAAGGAGAGAAGAAAAATGAACATGAGGATCCGCTGGGGCAAGAACAAGTAGAACTTGCCTTAAAAAAAACAAGGAGAAGACCAACCAAGCGCATAGCTTCATTCCAACAAGATTATTCGGAACCGTGATTACCACGGGTATTGATTAGCGTAAAATACGACATCACCTTGTGTCTTGCACAAGAGAATCTGAGACGCAGATGCAAAAGCTTACCTGTGACCCGGCCGAGTTGGCCGGAAAAGGCTGCGAAAGGAGGAGGGAGACTCGCCGGAAATGGCCTCGCCGGAGAGCGGCCGCCTTGCAGTTCAGAGATGAAGAAGCTTTGTCGGTCGGTAGTTCTGGAGGACGCCACGGGAGCGCTTGGCCGGTCTGTAGATCGAAGCAGGGTGCTAGTACGTACCTGAAGCAGGGAGCGCTTGGCCGGCCTCTAGACCTCCGAGGACGTTGGCTTTCAGGAGGAGGCTCGCAGGAGAGCGCCCGCTTTGCAGTTCAGAGACGAAGAAGCTTTCTCGGTCGGTAGCCTAGTCCTGGAGGACGCCGTGGGAGCGCTAGATCGAAGCAGGGTGCTAGTAGTGCGTACGTACCTGAAGAACGGAGGAATGGACGGCCAAACCTCCCAAGACGTTGGCTTTCAGGAGGATGCCTAAGAATTCGAGCTTTTTATATGTTCGATGAAGCGGTGCGGCTGGCCTGGGGGTGTTGTGCTGTACCTGCCCTGGAGTGACGTTGGGTCAATGACAGTAGGGCCTGCGCTGCGTGGGACCGGCGTATCATTGACCCATGTCAGGTGGCCGGAGAGTACAAGAAAATCCGGCGTTTTATAGCTTCGAGGGAGCGACAGATCCAGTTGAAAATCCGGGGATGTTGGCAGGCTGGGACGGTGCGCGGGGCGATCGAGAATAAAGCGAGAGTTGAAAATCTGGGGGAGCTAACCATAAATAAAACCTGAACGTGGTGCATGTTGAAATATTGAACTTGGACATAATGCCTCGTTTACGAAAACGAATGCGAGCTGAAGACAAATTCCACAATATCTTCTGCAAATTCAGAGCAACGAAATTTACGACTCAAATAAGCACAAGGAGAAGTTTTACTACTTGTTAAGAGATATGGATGAAAAAGGTGAGAGGACTAATTATATCGTGTATTCTCAACAACAAAAAAACTGAGCAAGATCGACACGTTCATCCAATTACGGGTGTGTTTCGAATGGGTGGTAAACACATCTATGTTCAAAGCGAGGTGTTTGGGAAACACATCTATCTATGTCCACTGGGGCAAGAACAAGTAGAACTTGCCTAAAAAAAAGGAACAAGGATAAGACCAACCAAGCGCATAGCTTCATTCCAACAAGATTATTCGGAAGCGTGATTACCACGGGTATTGATTGGCGTAAAATAGGACATCACCTTGTGTATTGCACAAGAGAATCTGAGACGCAGATGCAAAAGCTTACCTGTGACCCGAGTTGGCCGGAAAAGGTTGCGAAAGAAGGAGGGAGACTCGCCGGAGAGCGGCCGCCTTGCAGTTCAGAGACGAAGAAGCTTTGTCGATCGGTCGGTAGTCTAGTCCTGGAGGACGCCGTGGGAGCGCTAGATCCAAGCAGGGTGCTAGTAGTACGTACGTACCTGAAGAAAGGAGGAATGGACGGCCAACCTCCCAAGACGTTGGCTTTCAGGAGGAGGCCTAAGAATTCGAGCTTTTTATACGTACGTGCGACGAAGCGGCGCGGCTGTCTGGCCTGGTGTACCTACCCTGGAGTGACGTGGGGTCAATGACGGTAGGGCCCGCGCTGCGTGGGACCGGCGTGTCATTGACCCATGTCAGGTCGTGGGAGACTGCAAGCAAATCCGGCGTTTTATAGCTCACACATCGAGGGATGTTGCCTGGGTGCTAGAGCTACATAGGGGCCAGCGAGTGCAAATCGACATTTTTATACGTGCGAGGATAAAGCGAGAGTTGAAAAATCTAACGTGCTCGTTGCGGGTGGGCCCAGGGAGTGTGTTGACGGCATCGCCCGGGAAAGACCTGAACGTCGTGCATGTTGATTTTTTTTTTTTTTTTTTTGCACACAAAGAGGGGTCTGGAAAGACCCCAGATAACTTCCATTAAAGTGGCAGGATTACAAGTTTGAGTAAGCTCCTTGCAAATACTCGCTCTAAGAACCTAATATTTGAAGAAAGGGGCTTACACTTTACAGAAAACACCCTACAAGAAACAAGATCGACGCAATCCAGTACAAAGGTGCCTCTGCCACTCATCGCCGGCATCCTCCAGGCGTCGCCTCCGAGAAACCAGAGCCAACTGCTCAGGAGCCCTTTTCCGGCGAGAGTTCGCTGCCGCGGTCCACCACCCATCTGCGGGGAACGAATCACTTCACAGAGAGGCGGCTTAGAGCACCCGCGACGGAGCTGATTCAGGGCCTCCTCATCGGAGGTTGAAGAGATGCCGCCCTTGCGGCCATGGATAGCAGCGGCAAGAACGTCGGCTGCTTGTTGAAGCTCGTCGAAATAGCACCCCGCAGGCAACAGATGGCACCAACCCAGAGGGCCTTCAGCTTCGCCGTCTTCCATCTCACCACCATGGTGAGGCAGAGAAGAGGGGAGAAGTAAAATTCCCCAACGATGGAAGCCATCCACTAACCTGGATCTAGTCGCCGGCGCACAGAGAGATGTTGCACGCCCATTCTCCCCCTCGCCACCTAGGTCGGCCAGGAAAAGAGGAGATAGCATCACCAAGAATCCTCCGCTCTTCCCCTCGCCGCCATGGCCGGCCAGAAGAGCTTCAAGATCTCGAATCCTACACTGGCTACAAAGATCCTCCGCCGCTACTTTATTGAAGAAGGTGGATCTGAAGGAGATATGCCCTAGAAGCAATAATAAAGTGGTTATTATTTATATCTTTATGTTTATGATAAATGTTTATATATCATGCTAGAATTGTATTAACCGAAACATTAGTACATGTGTGATATGTAGACAACAAGAAGTCCCTAGTATGCCTCTTAAACTAGCTTGTTGATTAATGGATGATTAGTTTCATAATCATGAACATTGGATGTTATTAATAACAAGGTTATATCATTATATGAATGATGTAATGGACACACCCAATTAAGCGTAGCATAAGATCTCGTCATTAAGTTATTTGCTATAAGCTTTCGATACATAGTTACCTAGTCCTTATGACCATGAGATCATGTAAATCACTTATACCGGAAAGGTACTTTGATTACATCAAACGCCACTGCGTAAATGGGTGGTTATAAAGGTGGGATTAAGTATCCGGAAAGTATGAGTTGAGGCATATGGATCAACAGTGGGATTTGTCCATCCCGATGACGGATAGATATACTCTGGGCCCTCTCGGTGGAATGTCGTCTAATGTCTTGCAAGCATATGAATAAGTTCATAAGAGACCACATACCACGGTACGAGTAAAGAGTACTTGTCAGGAGACGAGGTTGAACAAGGTATAGAGTGATACCGATGATCAAACCTCGGACAAGTAAAATATCGCGAGACAAAGGGAATTGGTAATGTATGTGAATGGTTCATTCGATCACTAATGTCATCGTTGAATATGTGGGAGCCATTATGGATCTCCAGATCCCGCTATTGGTTATTGGTCGGAGTGAGTACTCAACCATGTCCGCATAGTTCACGAACCGTAGGGTGACACACTTAAAGTTGGATGTTGAAATGGTAGTACTTGAATATGGAATGGAGTTCGAATATTTGTTCGGAGTCCCGGATGAGATCCCGGACATCACGAGGAGTTCCGGAATGGTCCGGAGAATAAGATTCATATATAGGATGTCATTTTATGTGAATTAAAATGTCGCGGAAGGTTCTATGGAAGGTTCTAGAAGGTTCTAGAAAAGTCCAGAAGAAACCACCAAGGAAGGTGGAGTCCACATGGGACTCCACCTCCATGGCCGGCCAACCCTAGTGGGGGAGGAGTCCCAAGTGGACTCCCCCTTTAGGGGGCCGGCCACCCCCCCATATGGGAGGTGGAAACCCCACTTTTGGTGGGAGTCCTAGATGGGCTAGGTTTCCCCCTCTTATGGAAGGTTTTTGGTTCGGGTCTTATTCGAAGACTTGGACACCAACCCTTGGGGATCCACCTATATAATGAGGGGCCAAGGGAGGGGGCCGGCCACCCCAAGACCACAAGCTGGCCGCCCCATTGAAGTGGCCGGCCACCCCCTCCCAAACCCTAGCCGCCCCCCTCTCCTCCATATCTCCCGCGTAGCTTAGCGAAGCTCCGCCGGACTTCTTCACCGCCACCGACACCACGCCGTCGTGCTGTCGGATTCAAGAGGAGCTACTACTTCCGCTGCCCGCTGGAACGGGAGGTGGACGTCGTCTTCATCAACAACCGAACGTGTGACCGAGTACGGAGGTGCTGCCCGTTCGTGGCGCCGGAACCGATCGTGATCAAGATCTTCTACGCGCTTTTGCAAGCGGCAAGTGATCGTCTACCGCAGCAACAAGAGCCTCCTCTTGTAGGCTTTGGAATCTCTTCAAGGGTGAGACTCGATACCCCCTCGTTGCTACCGTCTTCTAGATTGCATCTTGGCTTGGATTGCGTGTTCGCGGTAGGAAAATTTTTGTTTTCTATGCAACGTTATCCTACAGTGGTATCAGAGCCGTGTCTATGCATAGATGGTTGCACGAGTAGAACACAATGGTTTGTGGGCGTTGATGCTCTTGTTATCTTTAGTTTGAGTACTTTGCATCTTTGTGGCATAGTGGGATGAAGCGGCTCGGACTAACTTTACATGACCGCGTTCATGAGACTTGTTCCTCGTTCGACATGCAACTTGTATTGCATAAGAGGCTTTGCGGGTGTCTGTCTCTCCTACTATAGTGAAGATTCAACTTACTCTTCTATTGACAACACTAGTATCACCATTGTGGTTCATGTTCGTAGGTAGATTAGATCTTACACGAAAACCCTAAACCACGTAAAATATGCAAACCAAATTAGAGACGTCTAACTTGTTTTTGCAGGGTTTGGTGATGTGATATGGCCATGATATGATGATGAATATGTATGAGATGATCATTATTGTATTGTGGCAACCGGCAGGAGCCTTATGGTTGTCTTTAATTTTCATGTTGAGTAGTATTTCAAAGTAGTTGTAATAGTTGCTACATGAGGTGAACAACCATGAAGACGGCGCCATGAACCTTGACGCTACGCCGATAATGATGGAGATCATGCCCGTTGATGATGGAGATCATGTCCGTGCTTTGGAGATGAAGATCAAAGGCGCAAAGACAAAAGGGCCATATCATATCACATATGAACTGCATGTGATGTTAATCCTTTATGCATCTTATTTTGCTTAGATCGCGACGGTAGCATTATAAGATGATCCCTCACATTAATATCAAGATAATAAAGTGTTCTCCCCTCGTATGCACCGTTGTAATAGTTCGTCGTTTCGAAGCATCTCGTGATAATCGGATGTGATAGATTCAACGATTCACATACAACGGGTGTAAGCCATGTTGCACACGCGGAATACTTGGGTTTGCTTGACGAGCCTAGCATGTACAGACATGGCCTCGGGACAATGGAAACCGAAAGGTTGAACACGAGTCATATGGATGATATGATCAACATGTTGATGTTCACCATTGAAGCTACATCATCTCACGTGATGATCGGTTTTGGTGTAGTGGATTTGGATCGTGTACCACTTAACAACTATGAGGGATGTTGTATTAAGTGGGAGTTCATTAGTAATTAGATTAAAACATGAACTAATTATCATAAACATAGTCTGAGTAGTATTTTGAATTAATTTTGTAGAATTGGCATCCGTTTTCTACTATGCGCTAGTCTTGTTATTGAGATAGAAATACTGTTAAAATCTGACAAGAAACTTTACGGATTGGTACCGTATTGTTAAAGAATCAAGAATTGATTAAGTCCTATTGCAAACTTTTAGAAAACCTCACATTGTTGATTCAAAGAGCTATGTTTTCAATTAGTACCTAAAGTTATCTTGTCTCCGTCAAACTTGAAGTTCAAATTTGTTTGAAAAGTAAGGAGCTGAAAATTTAGTTTTCAGAAATAATCAAGGTATGAGATATATGTGATATCTAAGACCTTATTACAAGATAATAGAATATAATTTGGTGAGACTACATAAACTCATAAGTTTTATGGGAATGTATGAAGGTTGAAGACGCCAGGCGTCACAATCCTCCAACTATTGGGGCACTAACAATATTCGCATATCCATGAAGTGACCATCCTTAATATGCACCGTTATTAAGACTCGTCGTTTCGAAGCATCACGTGATGATCGGGTGTGATAGATTCTACGAGTGCATACAACGGGTGCAAGCTAGATTTGCACATGCAAATACCAAGGTTAAAACTTTACGAGCCTAGCATGTACAGACATGGTCTCGGAAAGTCGTCATGATATGATGGATAAAATTATGAGTGAAATTGTTCATCATATTACAAAGTTACTAATAGTGAAATCTGGAACACTTGTCATATGATGATCAACTTCAAAGTAAGAACCTCAAGGTTATTGGTATTCGACCAACAAACCGAGAAGTTATTGAAGTTGATATGTTTCTCTGAATAATGAGGAAAGCTAAAAGAGAAACTGCAAAAGATATTTTGGCAAAAAGAAAAAGAAAAGACTAGAAAGTCTAGCTCAGGTGTATATAAATGATATACATGTTATGGTTGTATTTCTAGTTAAGTCACACTATGAAATTCTTGGGTATTAGTACTATATTGGTTGGTATGAAGTGTCATACAAAACAACGCAATACAAGAATACAATGGCCTAAGTGACTGACAAGGAATATGATAGGAATGCACGTCAGAAACAAAAATAAAGTGTTATTATGTTCGTCGTTGGCATTCTATCTAGCCCTTAGAATTTATAATAAAGAGCTTAATAAATTGTTATTTTGCTCTGGTCAAATAAAACAATGAGTTGTTTAAATTATGACATTACTCCATGTACGATGGATAAGTTATTATAAATCTTAATGGTGAAACACACATACATAACACTGACGCTAAAATGCCATAAGGCAAGTGATTTGAATTCCACTTATTTGTGGAACCGCCATTTAGGTCATGTTTGAAAGGAACGCATGAAGGAACTCCATGCAAATGGATTTTTGGAGTCATTTGATTTTTGAATCATTTGGCGCTTGCAAATCTTTTCTAAAGAGAATAATTAAAATACCGTTCATAGGCCAAAAGTTGAACGGGCAACTAACTTAGTGAAAAATACATGATGATGTATGTGGTTCACTGGGCATAGTTGTGTGCGGGAGATTCTTTTACTTCATGAAAACTTTCAAACAATGAATTGAGTATATATGTGGATATATTCAATAAGGAAAAGCTTGAAACTTTTTGAATGGATTCAAATAAATTTCAGCATGAAGTGGAAATCATCGTAATAGAAAAGTCAAATATCTATGATTGGATCATGGTGGAAATATTTGAATTACAAGTTTTAGCGAACATCTAAGAGAGTTATGAAATTGTTCTACAACTCACGTTTCTTGGAGTATCATAGTGATGATGAAGTATCCGAGAGATGTATCCAAACCTTGTTGGATTAATGATGAGATAAAATATTATGACGCCATTATATTTTTGTGGATTATGCTTTAGTGACTACCGCTTTTACACTGAATAGAGCATCATCATGATCCGTTGAAATGACACCATACGAGTTATGGCATGGGTATGAAACCTGATAGTCTTTTCTTAAATTTTGGTATGCATAGCATAAGTAAATAAGTTTACAACCAAAATCGGATGAATGTCTTTGTTGGTTATTGATTGGGAATTCTTCCCACTATGGAGACAAAGACAAAAGTGTTTGTCAATGTTTCTTATTTCCAAGAAATTGTTTCTAGTGAAGTTTTTGAGTGGGAGGACAATATAATTTGATAAGGTTTATGAACCTGAGCATAATGATCAGAGTAGCGCAGCATCGGAATTTGTTTCGGAAGCGGCCACGACGATCATGGCTCCCATGACTACAAAGTGTTTTAGCCATGGAGATCGAAGTACATATTGAACCTTGTAGGTATGGTTTACTTTGTGATCAAATAAATGATTTGTGAACAAAGGATTGATTTTGAGCAATGATAAACCAACTAAAAACAAAGAAGTTATGATGGGCCCTGACTCCGTTAAAATGGCTATACGCCATAAAATCCAAGATAGATGAATACTTTTTGAAAGTAAATGGATCTATGAAATTGATAGACTTGGATGAAATATCCTTGAAGAAAGCTTGACTTGTCGAAAAATTGTTTACGACAAAGTTCAAAGAGTTGAATACGATAAGATTAGATCTTCCGTAGCAATGCTTATAGTCTATGTGGATTATTCTAGTAATCACTACATATTTCTTTTATGAGATATGCTAGTAGGATGGCAAAATACACTACTTAACAGAAGTATGTATACAAGATACAACCAAGAGTTTTGCTGGTCCGTGGAATACTAGATAGCTATACAAGCTTCAATTGGATGAAGTAAGTATCACGGAGTTGGAATCTTCACCAGATGAAATAGTCAAAGAGTTTTTTTTTTGATTTCATCAGAGACGATGAAGAGGCTTGCATTTGCAAGAAATTAAGTGGGAGCGCTAAGACACATTTATAATACTTTATGTAGGTGACATATAGTTGGTTATAAATGATGTAATTATATACTTGATTAAAAGGTTTCATTGAGAATTAACTTCAATGAAAGGATATGGACTGAAACAAATTTAGTGTCAAGATCTATGAAGATAGATTGAAACACATAAATAAGTTTAAGTCAAAGTACATATGATGGATATTGAAGTAGTTCAATATAGAAATATTAAGAAAATGTTCTTGTCATGTGAAGGTTTAACAAGACTTGAGTGTATCTGACACTCAATGAGTAAAAACACATGAGTGATTATAGATCACGAATAATATGTACACAATCAGATATCATGTGCTATAAAGTGTTATGAGCATATACCAGAATGATTCATATGATGATCATTGGACGACAAAGAAGAATATCCTTGAGTACTTTAGAAGAACTAAGGATATACATATATATTTTTGTATGAAGAAATGACAAACAAATCGCTGTAAGGTGTTACACCGATATTTATTTTGTCACATATCAAAATAGAATTTCAATCTCAAATTAGACTAAGTGTTGTTTTAAAGGTAGCACAATGAACTAGAAGTTGTCTATGTTAGATTTAGAAGAGTTCTAAATATTGTGATGGATTCTACAAAACGCAGTCAGAGTATGTCATTTGTTTTGACAAATGACTGAGGATGTTGAGTCAAGAAGTTCTTTGAGAACTTGGTGTAGTTCCGATAGTGTCAGAACTTTGAAGCTATATTGTATGTGACAATATTAGTGACTTATTTCAGACCGCGGAATTAAGGTTCCACCATAAGATCAAACATATTTAATGCCAACTCATTTGGAAATGAGTGATGCGTTGAGACGCAAATGAATTACAAAATACATACGGTTCTGAGCATGTCAGATCCGTTGACTAAAACCTCTCCCGTGAGCAAAACATGATAAAGCACCGGAAGGCCAAGGTGTTATATCTTTACAAATGTAAACTAGATTATTGACTCTAGTGCAAGTGGGAGACTGAAGGAGATATGCCCTAGAGGCAATAATAAAGTGGTTATTATTTATATCTTTATGTTTATGATAAATGTTTATATATCATGCTAGAATTGTATTAACCGAAACATTAGTACATGTGTGATATGTAGACAACAAGAAGTCCCTAGTATGCCTCTTAAACTAGCTTGTTGATTAATGGATGATTAGTTTCATAATCATGAACATTGGATGTTATTAATAACAAGGTTATATCATTATATGAATGATGTAATGGACACACCCAATTAAGCGTAGCATAAGATCTCGTCATTAAGTTATTTGCTATAAGCTTTCGATACATAGTTACCTAGTCCTTATGACCATGAGATCATGTAAATCACTTATACCGGAAAGGTACTTTGATTACATCAAACGCCACTGCGTAAATGGGTGGTTATAAAGGTGGGCTTAAGTATCCGGAAAGTATGAGTTGAGGCATATGGATCAACAGTGGGATTTGTCCATCCCGATGATGGATAGATATACTCTGGGCCCTCTCGGTGGAATGTCGTCTAATGTCTTGCAAGCATATGAATAAGTTCATAAGAGACCACATACCACGGTACGAGTAAAGAGTACTTGTCAGGAGACGAGGTTGAACAAGGTATAGAGTGATACCGATGATCAAACCTCGGACAAGTAAAATATCGCGAGACAAAGGGAATTGGTAATGTATGTGAATGGTTCATTCGATCACTAATGTCATCGTTGAATATGTGGGAGCCATTATGGATCTCCAGATCCCGCTATTGGTTATTGGTCGGAGTGAGTACTCAACCATGTCCGCATAGTTCACGAACCGTAGGGTGACACACTTAAAGTTGGATGTTGAAATGGTAGTACTTGAATATGGAATGGAGTTCGAATATTTGTTCGGAGTCCCGGATGAGATCCCGGACATCACGAGGAGTTCCGGAATGGTCTGGAGAATAAGATTCATATATAGGATGTCATTTTATGTGAATTAAAATGTCGCGGAAGGTTCTATGGAAGGTTCTAGAAGGTTCTAGAAAAGTCCAGAAGAAACCACCAAGGAAGGTGGAGTCCACATGGGACTCCACCTCCATGGCCGGCCAACCCTAGTGGGGGAGGAGTCCCAAGTGGACTCCCCCTTAGGGGGCCGGCCACCCCCCCATATGGGAGGTGGAAACCCCACTTTTGGTGGGAGTCCTAGATGGGCTAGGTTTCCCCCTCTTATGGAAGGTTTTTGGTTCGGGTCTTATTCGAAGACTTGGACACCAACCCTTGGGGATCCACCTATATAATGAGGGGCCAAGGGAGGGGGCCGGCCACCCCAAGACCACAAGCTGGCCGCCCCATTGAAGTGGCCGGCCACCCCCTCCCAAACCCTAGCCGCCCCCCTCTCCTCCATATCTCCCGCGTAGCTTAGCGAAGCTCCGCCGGACTTCTTCACCGCCACCGACACCACGCCGTCGTGCTGTCGGATTCAAGAGGAGCTACTACTTCCGCTGCCCGCTGGAACGGGGAGGTGGACGTCGTCTTCATCAACAACCGAACGTGTGACCGAGTACGGAGGTGCTGCCCGTTCGTGGCGCCGGAACCGATCGTGATCAAGATCTTCTACGCGCTTTTGCAAGCGGCAAGTGATCGTCTACCGCAGCAACAAGAGCCTCCTCTTGTAGGCTTTGGAATCTCTTCAAGGGTGAGACTCGATACCCCCTCGTTGCTACCGTCTTCTAGATTGCATCTTGGCTTGGATTGCGTGTTCGCGGTAGGAAAATTTTTGTTTTCTATGCAACGTTATCCTACAGGATCGTCCTTCTCTCCTGGTCGCCTCCATCCAGAGGAGGCAGATCAGTAGCAGCAGCACGCCTAGGCCACGGGTCCGGCGGAGATCCATGGCGCCACCTCCACTATGGGGCATCAGCCCAACCTCTGGCAAAACGCAAACCAACAACACAAAACCTACCCTAAACTACTTCGGCGCCCTACCAAGACGCACTCCGGGCAGCTAATCCGGCGGAGCGGTCGACGGCGGCCCGGCCGGCGGTGGTTGACCCTCAAGGGTACTGTAGCGGCTTGAGAGAGGGGAAGGGGAAAAATACGTGCCGCTTATGCATGTTGAAATATTGGACTTGGACATAATGCCTCGTTTACGAAAACGAATGCGAGCTCAAGAGAGAAGGATGGTCATGAGGTCAGTGGCACCCCCAGCTCATCAGAGTTTAAATCTCAAATTTAACACTTTGGTGTCTTATAAAGGTAGAATATTTTTCAGTGGGAGGCGACGTTTCCGTCGACAGCGAGTTGCCTGTGGTGACTTCATCAATCTCAAGACCCGCCGGATCAGTTTCTTGAATGTGCTCATAGGGGTAAGGTGTGCGTGCGTACGTTTAGGGGTGATTGTATGTACGTATATGTGAACGTCTATGATTGTATTGTGTTTCACAACAACAAAAAATGCGAGCTGAAGACAAATTCCACAATATCTTCTGCAAATTCAGAGCAACGAAATTTACAACTCAAATAAGCACAAGGAGAAGTTTTACTACTTGAATTATATCCATGACAACACAAATTTTAAAAGAAACTATCAGTACAAAATCTCTGAAATTTCTATCCAATTGGAAACCCCGGGGATTCTAACTTCCTTTTTTTCTGTTAAAAAAATGCAAGGCCACATGGATATGGAGAGTGCACATTTTTCTGTTATAGTCAGCAGGCACGTGGAAGTGTCGTCGCGACGGCAGCCAAAGCTCATTGTGTCATGTCCGTTCGATATGGATCCAACAGCCACGGCGCATCGTCAAACGTCAAACCTAACGATACTAGGAGATTAATTTTATGTTTGATCCACAAGGACGCGCCAGTTTTCTGTTCTTTCTAGAAATGTCACAACAGTCTGATCAATCTTTTATCTGCGGGCAACCAGTCTAATTAATCTGACAGTATATCTATTATTCCCCCGATCACTTCCAACCAAAACGTCCATTAATTTTGCTTAACGGTAGACACTTGGCTTAAACCTACATGCAGTACATATCTAGCACGCTATTACGGTCAGAAAAGAGAAGACCGCTCTACTGAGGGGCATTGCATTGCAGTTTTCGTCGCGGTGAACCGTTGCTATGGCACATGGTGTAGCACCGTAAACAATTCAGGTAGCTGCTTCCAATATGCACTTGTCTGTAAAACTGCAGTTTCCACTTCTAAAATATATATGAAAAATGACTGGATAATCTCTTGTCAGTCCGCCACTACTAGGCATTTGTTACGGCATTTTTTTCTGGGGGAAAGCATTTTTTTACGAAATTAGAGCATCTCCACCGGCATTCTATAGCGATCCCAATAGCGATTTGTGTGTCAGCGACATTTTTGGGCTCACACCGGCGCGCCCCAAAAATAGCCGGCGTGCTTCGGAGCCCAATAAAATCGCCGGCAACCCCGTGCCGGCCCCTACGCGGAAGGCCCGAGTTAGGGGTGCCGGCACTCCCGTTCACGTAGGATTTCGCCCCGCGGGACCCTCTTGGCAGCCAAACCTGCCCATTCTCCGCCCACTCCGCCCCTTCCGATCCGCATCCCACCCCTCTGAATCGCCATCGCCGCCGTCGCCGCCGCCTCCCCCGTGCCTGACCTCTGCCCGCCCACCCAGAAATCGTCCCCGTAGCCACCGCCATCTCCCACCGCCGGTTTTGCCGAACCTACCGTCGGTATCGATGGCTCCCCCGTCGGCCACCGCCCACAAGGTGTTTGGCGGATTGCTGCGATGGACAGCGATGGCGAGATGATGGTGCAGCTGTTCATGCGGGAGGAAGCCAATGGCACCTCCGAGCGGCAACAACAGCTGCTGATGTTAACCAACCTTCTCCGCCTTCGCCAGCACGTACTTGTCGTCCCTCGGTGTGGTGTTTCGAGGGTTGGGAAGGCGCCGAACAAGGACCGGCATCGGCAAGCTGGCGCACTGCTGCTTGACTCCGACTACTTCGCCGACGACGCAACACATACGCCCAAGGATTTTTGGCGCCGATTTAGGATGAACAAGGATCTGATCATGAAGATTGTGTTCGGCATCAGGAAGTATGACACATACTTCATGTGCAAGAAAGACGGCACCAGCTTGTGGGGTTCTCATCAGTTCATAAGTGCATGGCTGCTATGCGCTGTCATGCATACGGAGCTCCCCTAGATGCATCCGACGACTATCCGCGTATGTCGGAGTCGACATGCTTCGAGAGCGTCTACAAGTTTTTCAAGGCTGTGGTTGCAGTATTTGGGCCAGACTATTTGAGGGCACCCAATGCAGATGATACAGCTCGGATCCTAGTACAAAATGCAGCGAGAGGTTTCCCCGGGATTCTCGGGAGTATCGACTGCATGCACTGGGATTGGAAAAATTGCCCATTTGCTTGGCAAGGGTTGTACAAGCGGCATACCGGAGAGTGCAGTGTCATACTTGAGGCAGTAACTGACTATAACCTCTGAATTTGGCACGCTTTCTTCGGCATGGTAGGAACTCACAACGACATCAACGTGCTGCAGCGCTCTCCGATGTTTGCAAGGCTAGCTGAGAGACATGCTCCGCCGGTCAACTTCGAGATCAACGGCCACGCATACAATAAGGGGTACTATCTAGCCGATGGTATCTATCCACAGTATGCTACATTTGTGAATATAATCCCAGATCCTGCTTCGGAGAAGGAATCTTATTTTGCGACATGCCAGGAAGCATGTCGCAAGGATGTCGAGCGGGCTTTTGCTGTGCTCCAGCAGCGTTTTGCCATTGTTCAGTACCCTGCTCTCACCTGGTCGGAGTCTCAGATGTAGGAGGTGATGAACACTTGTGTGATCATGTACAACATGATCATAGAGAGTGAGCGCGACGCACCAGCGGATGATGACCATCCATTTGATTTTCAGGGACATCTTGCTGAGGTTGAGCAGATACCGGCCCAGTTTGCTGCTTTCCTCCGGATGCATGAACAAATCCGAGATGCAGGTGTTCATACTCAACTATAGAATGATCTAGTTGAGCATTTGTGGGTGCGAAGAGGAAACGTCACATGATTCATGAACTTATTGGATTGCAATTTATTTGATTCTTGTATGAATAATTTAATTTGTATTTTTGAACTATTTGTGTGAAATAATTTGTATGTTTAAATACAGTAAATACACTTTAAATTATTATTTAAAATATGTAAAATGTTTTAATTTGGTGAAAAGGAAAAAATCAATTTTTTTTAGCCCCAGTCGTATGGGGCGCGCCGGTATGGAACGGCCATCACTAAACTAAGGAGCTCGTGCCCAGCGCGCCCCATGGAGCTGCGCTGACACTGCTGCCTACTATATTGGAGGCGCCGTTGGTAGTTAGGTGATTGCCTTAGTTTCGGTCCACATGAATTCTGTTTGAATCAGGAAGTAGTAATTGTTGTTTACTGGACTGTGTTCAGTGCTAAGATTGCATAGATGATGGACAGCGACTGAAACAGATAAACCTGCACGCACGGATGCTCAAACAGGTAAACTATCTTCACTCCTAAAACAGGAGTTGGGGGCTGCTGGAACTAGAAAGAGTTGAGCTGCTGCTCCTTATCTGCATTATCTGAACTTCAGCATCAGAGAATGAAATGTATCATACAGACAGAAGCAGAGAAGTTGTTGTCTATGGATCGAATGCTGACAAGCAAAAAATGTAGAAACAACTACAGATCAGCATCAAAAATCAGATTCAGGTACTTGTGGATTGCTTAACTTCACTTAATTACAGGACCTGCAGCCTGCAGACACATCTAAGCCCACTGGTAAAACAAGGGAGAAGACCAACACCAATTCAGAAAAAAAAAACAATTATTTGGATGGGGTGCTAGAGTTTACCAGTCACATTACCAGTAGAGATTGCAGCACTGTTAGTTACCACCACCGGAAAAATATTTGCCTTCTCCAAACTTCGGCATCAGAGACTAAAACATATCACATAGAAGCACAGAAGAAATTGCCATCTATGGAAGGATTTGAATGCCAACAAGAAGCAAAAGTGTGGAAACAGCTAAAAATCAGAGCCACCAATTAGATACTGAATCAACGTAATTTGTTTTGCGATTGTTTAGAATAGCGTACTTACAAATAGCTTAATTCCACTTCCAAGATCTGCAGCCACAACTAAGTACACTAGTACAAAACCAAGGGCAAGTACGGATGGGTACTAGAGAACCCGGTGTACATTTGTTATAATTCCTACCCTGAAGGAGCTTGCAGGTTTCGACTCGTTCATCGATCACTTCTTCAGCTTGTAGGCGTAGACGTGAGCACCAAGCCGAGTATGAATGGAGCAACTGAGGCGTACATGATCTTCTTCTTGGCAGTGCGACGCTTGCGGGGCTCGCGTGCGACCCATAGTGTGGCTAGCACCGCCAGCAGGCCAGCAATGAAGACGATTCCTACAGCCACGAGATACACGGGGTCACCACTGCTTGGGGGATTGAACATGATAGCTGTGATGCTTGTCGCGCAGTCAGCAACAGCGATCAAAGCGCCAGGCTTCAAGTCGCCATCGTTGTTTCCATCTTGTACAATCGATACCTAATATCATCAGCACACCAAATACAGAGAATGAAACAGCAGCATAGAAAACAAGCAAGTTGTTGTTATATTTCATTAAAAACAACCAGATTTCGATAGTAATTACATTTTAACCATATGTTATGGACATATAATTAATTATGTTTCCACAAATGACATGAGTAGATAATTGGTCCTCCGTGCAGTGACTTGTCCAGGCACTACTACACAAAGGGCCATACAATATCCTTAATCATGGAGGATTCATCAAAATTCAGTTGTGACAAGTTTTATCAGAGATGGTTTTTGTGAATACACATTATAAATGATTGTGAGTGGTGAGGGGTTTCAGAAAATTATTATTCGTCATATGTTCACAGACAAGCTTTTAACTAAAACAGTATGTGAAGCAGCCACCGCAGGCCGACATACTTAGTCTGTTTCTACTGTTCTTATGTTTATATATAATCCAAAAGGGAGGATAATATACATTCTAATTCATGTACAACATTTCAAAGAATGTTGTGAACACAAAGCATAACTTATATCAAATAAAATCTGCATATAAATACCTACGCATGAAACACTATGTATCCAAATCAAATGTTAAATAAAAAAACTGACAGTGGCATCATCCAAACAATGCAGAAATAGATGTGCCAAATATTTTTGGCCAACCGAAGCATTAATAGGGTCTAGAGTGAAGTTATAAATGCTCAACCCGTTGCAGAATGTAAAGTGCCCACGAATTCTAAGAATTAAGTTCAACCAACAATTATATACTAATAAAATGTGAGTCATGTAATTCGTACATAAAAACCTTTCCAATGATGCCATTTCTGTGTTAATTTGGCAATGAAATGAGTACCCTTTAAAGATGAGTTATTTCGATATTATTTCAATATTCATCAAGAGAGAATCAGAAAATAGTGTCACCTGCTGCTCAGAGTAGCGATCGTAACCTCAAGGACGATCGTAACCTTAGTAGCCACATGGGGAACAAGCTGACAAAAGTAGCGATGCTAGTTAGATGAGGAAAAACACGCATGCAGCGTCCAGTACAGGAACATCCACAATCTGTGCCAATAAAAGCATTGTACAAATGATATGGAGAGATAATTAAACATGTTTCAACAAATACATTAGTAGATAATCATTTGATCTGTGTAGTGATTTATCAATGTACTACTACACACAGGGTCATCGGCGGAGCTACGTTGAAGCGAAACCAGGCCATGGCCCGCCCAACATTTTCCAAAATTGCACTAAGTAGACCCATAATGAATTGTATATGTATCAATTAGTTATAAAACATCATTATCTTTAACCAATGGCCCGCCCTAGAATCATGTTCAAGCTCCGCCACTGCATAGGGTCATACAATGATCTATCTATTGACTTGTCAAGGCACTACTACAGAGAGGGTCATACCTTGATCTATCTATTCACAAGATCCTTAATCATAGAGGATTCACTCAAATACAACTGTGACAAGTTTTTTCAGAGCTGTTTTTTGTGAATACACATTACAAATGGTTTTAAGTGATCAGGGGATTCAGAATAATATCATTCGCCGTGTGTTCGCAGGCAAGCTTTTACCTAAAACTGCATGTGAAGACGCCATGACAACCCTACATACCTATTTTAATTGTTCGTATGTTTATATAATACAAAAACAAGGTTAATGTACAATGTAAAATATGTATATTAGTATTTATGCAACTACCAAAACTGTAACGGATAAATAATTTCGTATGGACAAACATTTGAACACTATCACCTTAATCTGAACTGTAATCAGCACACCCGACGCATGAAATACTATGTGTAAAAATCAGATGTCAAATGAAAAAAGCATTAAATTTGACGTAGGAAACTACGAATCAGTCAAAAACCTATGGACAAAAACATGCCAAATATTCTGGCCAACCAAACTAAAACTAGAACATGTATATCAGCGTGAGTGAATTTATAATTACTCTATCAGTTGTTTAAAGTGTAAAGCCCTTGCGGGGTCTAAGAATAAAGTTTTTCAAATAGTTATATACAAATAAAATGTGAGCCATGTGAAACAAAAATCATATAGTTATCTTCATTCTCAAAATCCATATCCAATTTCCTGTTTTGTGTCACATAACTCATACCTTAGCAGCCTAATTGTTTGTCACTTAAATTTAGATTAAGCAAACATTCAACATTTTACAATGGAAGGAATACCACGGAAAAAACATATTATTTAAATAACTAGAAAGAGAGTATCACCTGCGTGCCGGAGTTGTTGTTTGCAACCTCGATGCTGCTGGCAACATTATTAGCGATGTGGTCAACAAGCTGTGACAAGTAACAAAGACAATTAAACAGAAAAGGAGCACACATGCAGTGGTTTTGTTTGGATATGTATTGACAAAATTTAATTCTGAACAGTAATCAGCACACTTAGCACATGAAACAGTAATGACGTCCAATGAAAAAAAGATTCAACTCAAAAGACTTTTCCAACCACAATTTTTATGTCATAAACTGACACCTTAATATTATATAATTGTTGCCACCCTTAAATGCGCATATGCTGTACATTTAGTGATTACAAAATATAGTGGAAAAACATATTATTTCATAATGAGCCAGAGATAATCGAAAAATAGTGTCACCTGCAGCCCAAAACTGTTGTTGTTGGGAACCTCCATGCTGCTAGGAACATCAATCACCACGTGTGGAACAAGCTGCGGCAAGTAGCAAAGCCAATTAAACAAAGAAAGAGCACGGATGCAGTGATTTGGATACGGATTACACAAAATTTGATTCTGAGCAGTAATCATCACACCTAACACATGAAACATTATGTCTCCAAATCACATGTCGAATGAAAAAGCGAGTCGGCACAACAATCAGCCAGAACCGATGGACAGAATAAATATAGCAAATAGTTTTGCCAAGCCAAAGTATTATTATGGTCCTGAGTGAAGCTATTAACACTCTACCTGTCGCAGAGGTATATAGTGCCCATAAATTCAAAGAATTAAGCTTGACAAATGATTATATAATAATAGAATGTCAGGCATGTGACCAAAAAATGATATCTTATATTCATACTCAAAAGCCTTATAATTGTTGTCACCCTTAAATGTTACAGATGCTTTACATTTAGCGATGAAAGGAATACCCTTCAAAGACGTATACAATAATCAGCAAGAGAAAACAAGAAAGTAGTGTCACCTGCATCCCGGAACTTTTGTTGTTGGGAACCTCGAGACCGGTAGTTACATTAGTAGCCACATATGGAACAAGCTGCAACAAGTAGCGATGCCAATTAGATGAGGAAATAGCATGGATGTAGAGATTGGTAAGAGAGGACACAAAATTCGTGCCAATAAAGTAGCTTAAATAATTACTGCATAAGTTTCTTTGAACAGACGGTTAAATTCTTACTCACCGTAGCATAAAGTAATCAACATCCACTACCCAAGTAGTCCCTCTAATCAGTTTTTATCGACAGAAGGAGACAAGACAAATGAAATGGCAATAGTTTCAACTGAAGTCAATTAGGAACGGAGGGAGTACAACGTAATCACCGTTCTCTCCCAAAGTACAACGTACCAAACTTGTCCCTAACTTGAGTTTCTGTAACTATTGTTTGAGAGAGTTAAGTTGCTAATTTCAGTTTCTGTAACAATTGCTCAGTGATGTGCAAATGAATAGAAGTATGTTTCCCCTATAAGTATACAAAGTCAAGTCGTTAACAGCAAAGGCAATTAGATGAGAAATCAGCATGGATGCAGCGATTGGTAAGGAAGGACACACAATTTGATTCTGAACCCTAATCTCTGCCAATAAAGCATTGCACAAATAATTTCTGAATAAAGGTTCTTTGAACAGATTGAACAGCCTATGAAGAAAACCTCATTTACTTTTCGCCACAAGTTTATAGGAACGGAAATCGTTGCCGATGCCATGACTCATGGAAATGAAGTTTTTCGTCGGCAATTTTTTTTAGATAAAAGGCCCAAGGCCCGACGTTAAATTAATAACATCTTCAACGGCGAAAAAGGTACATAGTGCTGAACCCAGCTTGCAAGAGCGAAACACCACACCCACACAAGAGAAAGAGCTACCAAAGATGGTACACGCGGAAGAACGAACAGCCGGCACGACCATTACGAAGTCTACGCAGAATTGGATCCTAAGCTAGGCTGGCAACAGTGTCGGGCCGGAGCTCACCCAAAGAGCGAGCCAACGAACACGCACGCCGAGAACAGCTCCACCGTCGTAGACAACGCCGCCAGAGGCCGACCACCACCAGGAACCGACCATCACTGCCCGCAGACCAACGAGTAGCACCCAGCCAGCACCCGAGTCTCTGGTTCGCCCGCCAACCAGCAGGACACCCACCGTCCAGGGCCTCCACCCCGGCATCCCACCTCTGCACACTGACAACCGGGGAGAAAAACAAAGGACAACGCCGAGTGGCCACCGAATGCCAACCAAGGCGCAGGCCGGCCACCGCACCTAGCGCCACCGAAGCAAGACGCGAGGAGAATCAAACCTGCCAAAGCGGCCACCTTCAGCCCCCATGGCTGCTGGCGCCAGCAAATCTGGGACGGAGGCGGGCTCAAAGCACTAGTACAGAACATGCCTATTGTCCCGGCCTGTCAGTGGTTTTTGTCCCGGCTGGCCAACCGGGACAACGGAGGCGGGACAAAAGACTGAACCTTTTGTCCCGGCCCGCTTACCAGCCGGGACATATAGTCCACCACGTGGCCGCCGCGGGGCGCGCAGGAGTCACCCCCTTTTGTCCCGGCTGATAAGACAGACCGGGACAAAAGGTCCTCTAAGTGGCTTTTATTTCATTTTTTTCATATATTTGTAACGTTCATGCATTATATATATCAGATAACTTGTATTTGTTGCCTGCCAAAACCCACCGGCGAGCAGCGACGAGCAACACGAAGAGCCGGGAGGCTCTCAGAACTGCTGGTGGGTCCTGGTCCCTCGGGCAACGGCCCGCAAAACTCCAGCACGCGTCCTGGCTGTTGCGAGGGCGTGCCACCTGACCTATACCTGGTCAGGAAGGTGATAGATTGCTTCAATTACTTTCCTGCATGGCAGACACGTAAACATTAAATCCGAGCCTCGATCGGCTCTCAGGTTACCCTGTGAATCGGCTCAAGGAGCCGATCGACCCATGGTTCGTATTGGATCTACGATAACATGGGGGTCCTGCTTTATCAAAACCAAGTTAAATCAACCTACGACAGTCTAGGGTTTTCACCGCGTAATCGGAACGTCCTACACGTAGTTGAGCCTGGCAGATACGAAAGATAATAGAAAACTAGTCCTAGAAAAGGCCTAAAAACCAACATAGGGTCGATTCTCGGAACAACTCCTCTAGGATCGGCAAACCATACCTTACGCACTACTGGATCATTCAACCCGTTTGCAAGGCCTAACCATGCGGATATCAAACTAATCCTTGGAGAACAAGGAACAACCATAACAGATCAGATCTACTAAATAAAGACCAAGCAAGTTGCTACCTTTACACCTAAGATGGGTGCAAAGGCAGCTAGATATGTAGGGGTAGCCTAACTAAGCAAACATATCAAAAAAGCATCGATGTTAGCCCCAACACATCCATGATAACGGTGTTACTCGCCATCAACAAGGCTTCAGTACGAGCAACACAAAACAACGAATAAACTGATACTACTCAGATCGCAAGATGCGATCTGGGCAGCATGGCGCTTACCCGGAAGAAACCCTCGAAACAAGGGGTGGCGATGCGCCTAGATTGTGTTTGTTGTGAACGTGATCGTCCTCTTTTCCTCAATAACCCTAGGTACATATTTATAGTCCGTGGACTTTCTATCTTTGGAATAAACCTAACTGTGTACGAACTAAACTCTATCTCTTAATTCTAACTGAAACGTATTCTACCATAATGTACAGATACACGGGCAATCTAGCCCAAACTCTCGCAGGAGGCCGATTCAGAAACACTTTATGTGCATATCCTCTAAGCCCATCTCAATCGCGGCCCAACTCCCAATGTGGCTAAAATCCGGCTATAACACATGCCCCCCTGATTTTGGCAATAATAATTCCAAAACCACTCTGTTTTTCTTCATCGGGTTACGCGTTGCAGAGCAGAACCGCTACAGTGCCCTTCCATCAGGATGCCTTGCCTTCTCAACTTCTCCGTACTGCACGATTTGATAGTCTTGGCACCGCACCCTCAGAAACCGCCACAACATTGAATCATCTCCCACTATATCCCCTTTATTTAACCGCATCCGAGCAGTTCGCCTCCTCATCCTCTTGCTCCACATTAGCAATCGAAACTCCCCTCCTCTGCAACCATGGATTCCTCCTCTGCCTCTTCAGGTCTCTCCTTCCAATCTTCTTCCTCCCGTGAGCCGACGCCGGAGTACGACCCGATAGCGGCGTACGAGGCCCTCGCCCCACCGCATTGGGACGAGGCGGATTGGGATTTCTCCGTCTGGTCAGAGGATGACGAATCCTTGACCGACGGGGAAGATGACCTCAAGTTCCTCATCGACGGGGAGTTGGAGGAAGAGAGCGACGATGACGCCTTCTCCTGGGGCGAGGACATCTCCTCCGATGAAGAGGACGAAGCGGAGGACGACACCTCCTCCGACGAGTACCCGCCGGCGAAGCGCTTCCGCACCGGGTCGGAGGACGACGACAACGACGACGAAGAAGAAGAAGAAGAAGCCCCTGCCGGCGGCTTCAACAGCAGCGACGAGGACATCGCCGGCAGCAGCGCCGATGGCAGCAAGGACGGCGACGACGAGGGCAGCGACGGCAGCGACGGCGTTGGCCCCTAGACTAGGGACTACTAGAATAGGGCTAGTAGTAGTACATTAGGTAGCAGATCTTCCTTTTGTGAGCAATCTGCTCTTCTTGTAAAAAAAACCCTCTTCATCAATGAAGAATGCTTCTATGTCTAATTTTTCGGATTGTCAAAGTAGGTCAACGCACAAAGAGCCGATAGCAACGCATCGGTCTTTTACCATAAAACGCCAGTAAGGCCAGACTTCAAACGGTAACCTGCGACCCTCGTCTAAAGGACCAAACTCAGATCCCCAATTGCTCATCGAACAGATTCAACTCGCGGCGACGCGAATCCTAGATCCCCAACCACGCAGATTCATACCCGCCAGCAAATCAGATGGCGGAATCGTCCAACGCCAACGCAACAGTCTCTGGCCTGAAGGTAACCTTTAACTGCCCCTCGCCATCCGAGCATAGTGTTAGAATTAATAGTAAACATCTGAATTAATGCCTTATTTCACCATTAATTTTAGGTATCAGACATTCTGTTGCCGCATCCTTCTCTTCCAAACTCTCTTTGTCTTGGCCCCCGGACTGTCGAGAGTCCTGCCCATCTGATTTCTTGCGAGGCCAATAGGATTCCCTTCGTGAACTAGAACTTAGATCTAACTTCTTGGGCCGACTGCTTACGAGCCTGGCCTAACCCTCCTGAAGATTGGGTTTCCTGGTACAGTAGAGTATCCAAAACTTACCAATCCAAATGGGAAACCACAGGAATAGCCGATGCTCTGTCCTTATCATTGTCTCCCCTTGAGAAGCATGAAAATCTTCTAAAAACCATCGGCTACTTCTGGTCTGATGCCCTGAACTGCTTCATGTTTGGCCACGGCCCCATGACACCAACTCTGCTAGATGTGGTAATGATCACTGGCCTAGACGTCATATCCCCCAGCCCCTCTGCTTTTATGCTGCCAAGGGTTCCTTTCAAACTCTCTTCCAAAACAGAGTGCACAAACTGGGGTGCTTACCTTCGACGCCACATGAAAAATAAAGGCCCTGTAACAGAGAAAGAACACACGGCTTTCCTGAATTTCTGGTTGGAACACTTTATATTCTGTGGTCCTTCACTTGCTCCGACCAAGAATTATCTTCCCTTGGCCTATGAACTTGCCAGAGGCACCCAGCTTGGCATCGGCAAACTGTTCCTTGGAGAGGTCTATCGATATCTCCAACTAATATCTGTCAAATTATCTTCCCAACAGATAGTCAAAACAGGAGGTCCCTGGTGGTTTATTCAGCTATGGGCTCAGCTGTATTTCCAGAACCATATCCCAAACTTCCCACTTTCGGCCACTTGCATCTTTCCAGATGCTAACGGGAAGCAGATCTGATGCACTAGCTACGGCCAAGCCTTGTATAGCCTTCCAGGTAGTAAACTGATCCCCAAGGAAGCATCAAAGTGGTTCAGGATTTTCTTCCAAGGCCTGGACAATCCTCTCTTCTTCCCTTACACGGAATCTGAAAATTTTAAAAATCCAGTCTCCTTCAGGCTAGACAGCTTTGCCGATGACACCAGCACCCGGCAATTGTATTCCACCATGATCCGTCCCTGCTTCCTTCCACTTGGCATGAGCACATCAAACAGAATAATCAAACCTGGTTATGAGTCCTATCAGCCGGTCGTAACAGCCCGGCAGTTTGGTCTTGGGCAGGTGTCTCCTCACTTCTTCCTCCATCACTTAACAGAGAGCAGAGCTGATTTGCCCGATGTCCTCACCGGTCAGAGGTGTTACTCTTTCTTTGATGCTCTAGCCATCCCAATCCCCAATAACCTCTCTTTCACCTCATCAACCGATGGTTTTGAGACCTGGTGGTCCATGTGGAAAACTCATGCCTTCAGGAGAGCTCTGGGACCGTTGCTGAGACAACTCGATGCCGAATATGATATCCCCGCAGAACAGGTACTACCACTCGCAAATTTTCTTGAAGTGGCTTACAATGATTTTTATAACCTTGCTCTGTCTCCTTGCAGCAACAAGATGGTCCAGAACCTACACATGATGACGGCTCCCCCTTTGAATTCCTCCCACCGGCTCCGGTGGTCCTCTTCTGCAAAAGCTCGCCACCCTTGAAAAAAGTCGTGATGCAGAGCCAGCCGATTTCACCAGAATCGGCTTCCAAGAGCAAAGTCTCTTCCGGGCCAGCTGCCCCCCGAGCCCCAATCACGGCGAGAACGGCAGTGAGGAAAGTAGCCGCCAGGAAAACTTTGAAGCGCCGGAACCCTTCTCCAGATCAAGAGAGCTTGCACGTACGTTGATCCATGCACTGACTGGTTTCATCTATCCTTATGGGCTTCTGCAAGCATACTTGTGCTTACTAACTCTTCTTTTATAGGCCTCCACCGAAGACAACTCCAGCGAGGAAACACAATCCAGTCGAGGGGATTCGAGCTCGGGCAACTCTGGGAAAATCACCACGCAGAGCCAGCCAGATTTGCCACCATCGGCTTCCAGGAAAAGACCAGTTCCTGAACCTGTTGCCCCCCAAGCTCCAATCAGAGCGGGGCAGGGCGGTCAACGCACAAAGAGCCGATGCATCAAGAGGGCTCGAAAGGAACTGCCAGCCCCTTCATCAAACCAAGAGGCCTCAAATGTAATTACCCTCCATACTCTCCCCGACTCATCTTTCATGCTAATCCATTGCTGCTCGCATCGGCTAACCACCTCCTTTGCAGACTGATGACACTTCTAATGGGGGAGTCGAGGAAGTATTGATGTCCTCCGCAAACCTGGATCTAGCAATCCCTATAGGTGCTATTGACAAGGTCGCCAATTTGGCCAAGCCCCCAGCAGAAACACAAGAGCCGATTACCTCATCATCGGCTGTCCCCCTGGTCTCAGGAGAGGTATACTCCTTTCGTTTGGCTTACCCTTCCCTTTTGCTGCATACTAACGCTGTTTATGTTTGTCAGGGTTGTGACCTCTCGGGCTTGCTAACGTTCGACCCTGAATCCATCGAACTAGCTCCTTCTACGGCATGCGATGAACCACGACCCAGCGCCGTCCAACGTCAATTCCAGCGTCTCAAAGCCCTGCTTTCCTCCCCGATCGAGACGTTTGTCGAAGACCCCGAGGAAGTGAAGAGTGTTCTTGAAGAAATCCAGCACCACCTCCCGGTAACGTTGCAGGTGAAACTCTGGCCAGTTGTGACTCTGTCTGCCTACAGGTCAAGGGTGAAGTTAGCTCGTCAGAGAATCGATCTTCGCCACGCCCAACTTCCATTGAAAACTGATATTGCAGACAAATGTCAGCGGCTCAACGAGAAAAATGCGGCCTTGGATGCCAAAACTGACACCTCTGTCAGCACCGCCGAACTTGAGACCTTGCGAAAGGAATTGGAGGACCTTGAAGAGAGGGTCCGGGCAACCAAACAGCTTATTTCTGATAAGGAAGCTCTTATTGCCCGCTCCCAAGAAGAAGCAGAAGGCCTCAAAGCTCAACTGAAAACTGATGCGCAGAAATACGTGACCTGCACAAGCAGCTAGTGACGGGCAAGGACGAAGATGATGAGGCCGAGATCGCCGAGGTGGATCGTGTCCGTGCTGACGCCCTCCGTGCCTTCGAGGCATTCCTTCCATAGAGCCTATCCATGTAACCTGATAACGGCTCGTAACAGCTTGTACCTCTAGAGTCGATGGCTGCGCATCGGCTTTTTAATCTAAAGTCGATGTCTGTGCATCGGCTGTACTTTATGTCCTGTTGCTTTGTATATTTTTTCTAAAGTCGACGTCTGTGCATCGGCTATGCTTTATATATATATTTTTTACCGGCCGATTTCATGCATCGGCCCCCATATTTCACTGTCCGTCATCCCACATACTTGGGAAATATTTCTTGAGATGCTGACCATTGACAGCCACTGGGAACTTCACACCGCTCAACTCCTCAAGCATGTATGCGTTACCCTTTAAAACTTGGTCGACCCTGTACGGCCCGTGCCAATTTGGAGACCATTTACCATACACTGCATCCTTAGTCCCCAATGGCAATACAGCTTCCCATACCAGATCACCAACGTGGAACTCCTTTGGTCTCACCTTCTTATTATATGCGCGAGCTACCTTGGCTTTGTTCTCTTTAATTTTCTCAAGCGACCAAAGTCTAAGTTCCGTTAGATCCTCAATACTATCACTCATCAGGGTTGCATATTCTTCAGTTGTTAGATCATTCTGAAACGTAACGCGTCTCGACCCAGCCGTGATTTTCCAGGGCAATACGGCTTCTTGTCCATAGACCAGATGGTATGGCGAGGTTTTTATCGCTCCATGACATGACATGCGATAAGCCCACAAAGCCTCTGACAATACCTCGTGCCAACGTCTAGGGTGCTCGTCGACTTTCCTCTTAATCAGCTTGATAAGGCTCTGGTTGGACGCTTCAGCTTGCCCATTTGCTTGAGCATAGTATGGAGATGATCGGATCAACTTAATTCCCATTTCCTCGCAGAACTTTCTAAACTCGCGAGAAATGAAGACCGAACCTCCATCGGTCGTGATCGTCTGGGGAATCCCGAATCTATGAATGACATGTTCCTTCACGAAATTGATAACATCTTGTGATGCCACTGACTTCATAGGGACGGCTTCCACCCATTTAGTGAAACAATCTGTAATGGCCAAAATCCAATTATGGCCTTTGCTCGATGGAGGATTGATTTTGCCGATCATATCCATACCCCAACCTCGAAATGGCCAAGGCTTGATGATGGGGTTCATTGCTGATGTAGGTACCGTCTGAATTTTCCCAAACATCTGACACGCTTGACACCCTTTATAGTACTTAAAGCAATCCTCAAGCATGGTGGGCCAATAAAACCCCGATCGCCTGATCAACCATTTCATCTTATGAGCCGATTGGTGAGTTCCACAGGCGCCTTCGTGTACCTCGTGTAAGAGCCAATTTGACTCGGCTGGTCCCAGACATTTGAGAAGTAACCCTTCCAAAGTCCTATAGAACATGTCATCTCCTATAAGGACATATTTCATGGCCTTGTACCTTATCCGTTTAGGTGCCCCCCGAGCCGGATCTTTCAAGTAATTGAAGATATCGGCTCTCCAGTCATCCGGTTCCAGGAACTGTACCTGAACATCGGCTCCACCTGCTACGTCCTTGTAGCCTGACGCCATCTGTGCGAGATCGTTGGCCTCGGTATTTTGCGACCTCGGGATCCAACTGAAGTTTATGTACCTAAATTGTGCCATCAGCTCACGGCATTGCATCCATAATGGGAAGAGCGACTCGCTCTCGCATTTGTATTCTTCCGTGAGCTGGGAAATCACCAATTTTGAGTCTCCAAAAAGTTCCACTGCTTCTGCCCCGGCCTCCAAAAGCAACTCCATTCCCTTGCGTATTGCCTCATACTCAGCGACATTGTTGGTGCAAGGGGTAGGTAGCCTGATGGAGAAGGAATATGTTGCCCCCCGGGGCGACACGAGTAGAATGCCGATGCCGCAACCATCATCACAAGCCGATCCATCGAAAAACATGGCCCATGCACGCACGTACAGTCTTTGCTATATCGATGTTGATTCGTTCAGCAATAAGATCGGCCAACGCTTGTCCCTTGATCGCTTTCGCAGGCTGATACCGGAGATCAAATTCCGATAATGCAAACATCCACTTACCGAGTCGGCCTTTCAACACAGGAGCCGACGGCATATGTTTGATGACATCTGATTTGCATATGATGACAATTTCCGCTGACAGCAAGATGTGACGAAGCTTGGTGCAGGTAAAAAATAGGCAGAGGCACAACTTCTCGATCTCAGGGTACCTAGTTTCTGCATCCAACATTCTTCTGCTGAGGTAGAAAGCAACTCTCTCCAGACCATCATAAAGTTGCACCACCACTGAGGCGATGGAAGTGTCAGCTACTGACAAGTAAATATAGAATGGTCTGTCTTGCTGAGGCGGAACCAACACAGGTGGCTTCGTTAGATACTCTTTAATCTCGTCAAATGCTCGCTGTTGCTCTGCCCCCCAGCGAAACTCCTCATCAGATTTAATTTTTACCAGTCCCATGAACGGCTCGATTCGCCCTGACAGATTGGAGATGAACCTTCTGACGAAGTTGATTTTGCCGATGAGACACTGGAGTTCCTTCTTCGTGGTAGGTGGTTTCATTGTTCGCACTGCCTCCTGGCTTTTCAGGCCGATCTCAATTCCGCGTTCATGAACCAAGAAACCCAAGAATTGACCGGCCGTTACACCAAAAGCACACTTCTTTGGATTCATTCTTAGCCCGAATTTTCTAGTTCGGTCCAGGATGCGTCGCAGATCCTCCAAATGTCCTTTTACTGAAACAGACTTGACTACCACGTCATCAATGTAAATCTCCACCAACTTGCCGATCAGATCATGAAAGATGTAATTCATGGCTCTTTGGTATGTTGCGCCGGCATTTTTCAGTCCAAATGTCATGACTACATATTCAAACAAGCCCACTGAACCTGGTATTCTGAATGCAGTCTTGTGTATATCTTCTGGAGCCATAAAAATTTGGTTGTAACCGGCATTGCCATCCATGAAACTTAAAACCTTATGACCAGCAGCTGCATTGATCAATGTCTCTGCTACCGGCATTGGATACTCATCCTTTGGAGTGGCTCTATTGAGATCCCGAAAATCTATGGCGACGCGCCATCGGCCGTCCTTTTTCTGTACAGGCACGATACTAGAAATCCACTCAGCGTACCTGCATGGCCTGATGAACCCGGCGTTCAACATTTTCTCGATCTCTTTCTTGACTTCTTCCAAAATTTCGGCCTTCATTTGTCGTGCTCGCTGTTGGAACGGCCGAAATCCTTTCTTAAGAGGGAGCCGATGCTCAATGATGCTCCTGTCTAACCCGGGCATCTCTGTGTAATCCCAGGCAAAGCAATCTGGGTATTCTTTGAACAGAGCTACCATCAGGCCCCTCAGATGTGGATCTAGCTTTTTACTGATAAATGTTGGTCGCGGCTTATCCCCAGGACCAATGTCAATCTCTTCTAGCTTATCAGCCGATGTAAATCCATACCCTAGCTTTCCGTCGCCTGCTAGATCGATGCTGAACACAGGCAAAACGTATGGGGAGGATAATTTGGGCCGATTGCTGGAATCGGTCCCCCCTTTTGATTGTATTGCTCAATGAAGGTTTACAACTTATTTGTGCTCTACTACGGGAGGGAGTCTCCCTACTACAACTACATGACATGCTTGAGGTGAGATCATTGCTTTTTATGTTTTGGGGCCGATCGCAGGGATCGGCCTTGCCACGTATGTCCATTGACTTTGCTCTTGCTACTCTGTCAGGCCGGTGGATAAGACCAGCCTCACCCCGTTTTTTGTAGCTTCGATGCGCTCACAGCCGTCCAAACTGACTCCAGAGATCGGCTCTTGGTCGTCTGCGTCCCAAATATTCATGCCAGCTATTGAGATCTCGACTGAGTCATCTGCATGAACGACCTCCACTTCATCTCCATCCCACTGTATCAGGCATTGGTGCATTGTGGATGGAATGCAGCAGTTGGCGTGAATCCAATCCCTCCCTAGCAGGACAGCGTAGGTGCTTTTGCTGTCGACGATGAAGAATGATGTAGGGATGTTTTTTCGGCCCACGGTTAGATCCACGTTCAGAACGCCTTGCGTTTCTGATGCTTGGCCGTTGAAGTCGCTTAGTGTGACGTTGGTTTTGATCAGATCTGCGTTAGAGCGTCCCAAACGCCGTAGCATGGAGTATGGCATTATATTGACTGCCGCTCCCGTGTCAACCAACATCTTGCTGACAGGCTGCCCGTTGATATAACCTCTTAGGTACAGGGCCTTCAAATGTTTGTAGCTCTTCTCTCGTGGCTTTTCAAAGATAACTGGCCATGGGCCGCAGTCAAACTGTGCCACCGGCGCTTCTTCGATTCTTGGAGCACAAAACTCTGACGGAAGAATGAACACCATATTTGTGCCAGCCGATGCCTTCGCATCGGTTTTTATTTGTTTGGGGCGCCATTCTTTCTTCTATGGACGCATCTCCGTGTCCAAGGTTTGCTGAATTTTCAGGGCCAGATCGGGCCGCGCTTTCCTCAACGTGTGCAGGTATTGCGCCTCGGCTTCCTCCAAGCTACGTAGCCGCTGAACCCTACGCTTTTGGGAGTGACTGAGTCCATCAAGGCACCACCTTGGCCGGTGGTATCTATCTTCTTCTTCATCTTCTGACTCCTCGAAATCTTCCACTCGAGATGACTCAGCTCGTCTGTTCTGAGATGGGAGAGGCCCTAGACGTTTGAACACTGAAACCTCACCTGTGTCCTCCTTCTGCTGTCTACATTCCGGGCAGTTGTCGATTGTAGGCAATCGGCTCATACCTGAATCCCAGCAGTGCTTGAAGAAAGGACAATCCCAGTGTCTGTCCGTGTCTTCCTGCTCTCTTGACTTCCCCTTAGCGCGACGCTCATACCCTTCGTCATTTCTATCATACCGACGATATTTTCCATTGTCTACATCAGACCGATGATATCTTTCGTCATCTATATCGTACCGCCGGCGTCGATCGTACTGACGCTCATATTTGTTAAGGAGGTGCTCGGAGAGCGGTCGTTGATACCGCACGTTTCTCACTTGTTCCTCGGTGATGTACCGTCTATCATCATATCGGGGCCGGTCGCGTGGGCCGGCCTCCTCCTTTTCCTTGCCACGGGGGTGACCGCTTTTTTCTTTATCCCTGCTATGGTGGTATACAGGCCCTGCCATGTTAACACCGAATGAGAAATCTAGCTGACGCCTCGTGGAGTGATTGTGCTCCACCATGTTGACGCCAGGAAACGGTTGCATGTCCACCTTCATGGCAAACTGACCAAAGATCAAACGGCCTTGTTCTATCGCCGTTTGGATCTGCCGACGCAACTCTTTGCAGTTATTGGTGATATGGGTGAACGAGTGATGCCACTTGCAGTACGGTCTCCCGTTCATCTCTTGCGCCGTAGGGATTTTATGGCCTTCGGGTAACTTCAGCTGTTTTTCCTTAAGCAATAAGTCAAATATTTGCTCAGCTTTGCTTACATCGAAGTCGAACCCTTTTGCAGGCCCTTGTTGTTTCACCCATTTGCAGGACACGGGGTCTGCCCCCCGAGCCCATTCAGCCACGGCTACTTCCTGGTCTTCTGCAGAGTCCCCAACTTCTTCTGCCTCGACCAGGCCTATCGGGCGTTTGAACTTGTCTTGGTACAATTCTGGGTGGCGCTGCTCATACAATGTTAATTTCTGAGCCATGTGCGCCAGTGAATTGTATTCCACTTGGAAAGCCAGATCCTTGATCGGCGCTGCGAGGCCCAACACTGCCAGATCGACTGCTTCTTTCTCAGTTAAACGAGCCGAATAACATCGGTTCTTGACAGTCCTGAAACGCTGGATATATTCCGACACCGTTTCTCCACGCTTCGCGCACTGCGCCAGATCGGCAATGCCAACCTCGGTAGCTTCTGAGTGATATTGAATATGAAATTGCTCTTCCAGCTGCTTCCACGTCCGGACTGAATCTGGTGGCAACGAGGTGTACCACCCAAAAGCTGGTCCTGTGAGAGATTGCGCAAAAAACCTCACACGTAACGGGTCTGATGCTGAAATCATGCCCAACTGTGCCAAATATCGGCTCACATGCTCAATTGAGCTAGACCCTTCTGATCCATTGAACTTTGAGAACTCAGGGAGCCGATACTTGGGCGGCAGTGGAATCAAATCGTAATCGTTGGGGTACGGCTTGGAATAGCCGACTGTTCTCCTCTTTGGCAGGATGCCGAACTGGTCTCTCAAGATTGTACTGATTTGTTCCACGGTATTAGCTGCAGGGGCTGAGCTTTCATGACTCGTTCCGGTGGCATATTTAGCTAGCCACGCCTGTTTATCGGCGTCCGCTCCAGAAATCCCTCCTATTGCAATCTGGTTCGTGCGCGCCACGTTATTGCAATCCGGCACGTATGTGCACACGTATCCATGTGGGATCTCTTTAGGCGGCTCTTGCAGGAACTGGTAATCGCCAGGATCGCCTCCAATCTTGTAAACGACGTATGCCGGTGAACCCGGCGGCTCTGGAGCTGCAAGCGCGAATGGCAGCTGCGGTATGGTTTGGAACGGTATCTCTCCCTGGTGAGTTCCTAGGGCAGGCCCTGACGGAGAGTACTGATGCTTCATGATTTCCTGAACCACGCGAACCGCAATGCGCTCGAAAGCATTTACCAGGCTCTCAGAATGACGGTGTAGAGAATGAGCCACCATGTAATTAACTTCCTGGCGCAGAGCTCTGGTGCGTTCTTCTGAAGGGGTAGACAGATCCACTTCATCGAGAACGCCTTCAGGTGAGAACCCTTTCCACCTAATGCCATGTTTACGGGTCCTCTCGAAAGAGCCGATGAGATCGGCTTCGAAGACAGCTTTAATCTCATCATATTTCTTCTTGTGCTCCTCAGGCAGTTCTTCGTACGTGATTTGTGCCTCCGCCATCTCAGCTGCAGATGTCGACGCCGTTGCTGTAGAATGTCCCACCGGGCGTGCCAGAATGTGTTGCCTGCCAAAACCCACCGGCGAGCAGCGACGAGCAACACGAAGAGCCGGGAGGCTCCCAGAACTGCTGGTGGGTCCTGGTCCCTCGGGCAACAGCCCGCAAAACTCCGGCACGCGTCCTGGCTGTTGCGAGGGCGTGCCACCTGACCTATACCTGGTCAGGAAGGTGATGGATTGCTTCAATTACTTTCCTGCATGGCAGACACGTAAACATTAAATCCGAGCCTCGATCGGCTCTCAGGTTACCCTGTGAATCGGCTCAAGGAGCCGATCGACCCATGGTTCGTATTGGATCTACGATAACATGGGGGTCCTGCTTTATCAAAACCAAGTTAAATCGACCTACGACAGTCTAGGGTTTTCACCGCGTAATCGGAACGTCCTACACGTAGTTGAGCCTGGCAGATACGAAAGATAACAGAAAACTAGTCCTAGAAAAGGCCTAAAACCAACATAGGGTCGATTCTCGGAACAACTCCTCTAGGATCGGCAAACCATACCTTACGCACTACTGGATCATTCAACCCGTTTGCAAGGCCTAACCATGCGGATATCAAACTAATCCTTGGAGAACAAGGAACAACCATAACAGATCAGATCTACTAAATAAAGACCAAGCAAGTTGCTACCTTTACACCTAAGATGGGTGCAAAGGCAGCTAGATATGTAGGGGTAGCCTAACTAAGCAAACATATCAAAAAAGCATCGATGTTAGCCCCAACACATCCATGATAACGGTGTTACTCGCCATCAACAAGGCTTCAGTACGAGCAACACAAAACAACGAATAAACTGATACTGCTCAGATCGCAAGATGCGATCTGGGCAGCATGGCGCTTACCCGGAAGAAACCCTCGAAACAAGGGGTGGCGATGCGCCTAGATTGTGTTTGTTGTGAACGTGATCGTCCTCTTTTCCTCAATAACCCTAGGTACATATTTATAGTCCGTGGACTTTCTATCTTTGGAATAAACCTAACTATATACGAACTAAACTCTATCTCTTAATTCTAACTGAAACGTATTCTACCATAATGTACAGATACACGGGCAATCTAGCCCAAACTCTCGCAGGAGGCCGATTCAGAAACACTTTATGTGCATATCCTCTAAGCCCATCTCAATCACGGCCCAACTCCCAATGTGGCTAAAATCCGGCTATAACAGTATTACGATCGAGCAAACAAATATATATAAATTTTGTCCCTTACATACATGGATCTCACGACTACCGGGACTAGAGCCCGTCGTCTATTCGAACTATTACACGGGGATCATCACCAGCTCCTATTTAAACTAAGCAAGCCCTTGTCGTCTATTATTTCTCTCATCAAAAGTCCCGCCAGTTCCTCCGTAATTTCTAGTAGGCGTTGCTGTGGTTGGAGGGTTTCTCGCACGTGCTCGACCTATATAGAAAAATGAGATCAATATGAATATATCAATCTTGATAACAAAATATTGACGGTAATAAATTAAAGTTGTGAATGTATTGCTTACGTCGAATCTACGCTCATTCATCTCAGTGGTTAACATGCGAACGGACTCGCAAACGTAGTATCCACATAGATTCATCCCCTGTGGTTGCTGGGCGCACGATACAGGAGTAAACGTTAGCTCCTCTTTGAAGGTAGTACCCTTAACCATCCTCTTGAACGTTCTCCAAACCCTGCCAGGCAAAAAAATGATTGAACGAGTGGATAATTACATGATATCTCACGAAAGAGATCGATATAGCGTGACAATGATTAAAATTACCTCTGGAGCAAGTCCTGCAAGTTGCGGAACCCTTCCAGGCCTCTATTCAATGGGTACCTTACTTCAACTATTACCTTATCAACTTGAATGTCTAGCAGAACCCAGTGAAAACTGCACATGTTTATATATAAGTCAGTAATTCATGAATTACACTTAACATCGAGTAAGAAAAACTTAATGTGTACAACAGAGTAAGACTCTCACCTGTAGTTGTAAGGAAACAGTATTGAATCACAGAAATGTTGCTCCGTTAAAAACCTTAGCAGGTTTGCCCCTGTTTCCTCGGGGTTATGCCTTACCGTGTCATGATGTACTTTATCTGGGTCAACAAACCCAATATTGTTTATATGCCTTCTTTTACATTCATCGATCTTCAGTCTGCATAATAGAGTGCAAAAGGGTATAATGAGTATAATTACATGCAATGAAGACGAACAACTGAATGAACTGAAACTTATATGTAGACAATGAATTCAACAACTTACATGCAATAGCAACTCATGAGAGATTTGTCGAGGGCATCTAAATTGAATAACTGCCAGAGTTCGCAAATCTCAATATGGAGGTCCTCTCTTCGGAAGTAATATTCTTCTGGGACATTCGCCACGATGTATCTTTTGTTAAGCTTGCAGGCATCAAGGTACCACTGATGTAAATTCCGCATATGCGTTGGCAGTTCTTCCAGCCTCTTTTTGCTGACCAAGTCATCCCCGTAGACAAATTTAGGGGCTATATCAGCAAAGGGTAGTGCATTATCTTGGGAACTCATCAATTCCTCCACAGCACAATTTATTTCAGTAGCTAGCTTCGCAGCTGCTTCCACATCCAAACCACCCTGGTACAACGAGAGAACATTTACCACCTTGAGGGGTGGGATGGATTGTTTGGCCTGTTCTCCGAGTTGGGGAACGTCCTTTCTTTTCATGTTTGCTCCCCCTTGCTGGGCCTTGAGGGGTGCACTACTTGTACTTGATTTTTTCCCTACTGCACTTTTAGTCGATGATTTGCTCCCGCTAGCACTTTTCCTCTTTTTCTTGCCCTGCTCAATTTCCTTCGCAAGTGTGCTTGTATAGTCATCCTGCTTCTGGTGTAAGTCATATTGCGATGGTGTGTTAAGAAAATCAAGAGCATATTCTATTTGCTTCTCGGTGTATGGCGCTGGGGGCTCGGGTTTTTCCTTATGAAAATGTGCATGCAGTTGGCTCTTTGCGATGGCGTCATTTTCCTCATAAGTACGATCATAAGCACGGGAGGGGACCTTTGGTACTCTTGGGAGGGGCGACAGTCGGCGGATAGGACTCTTGTCACGCTTCCGCTTACTGGGTGCCCGCCGAGTCTTAGCGGGCACAGGCGGCGGCGAAGACGGATTAGCCAACGGTGGTGATCGAGATGGACTAGGGATGTGGTGGTCGTAGTCATGGGGTGATGGTGACCTGCGACCACTCGGAGGAGGTGATGGTGACCTGCGACAACTCGTAGGGGGTACCCAGCCTGGAAGCTTGATGTTTTTCTTCTCCCAAAGAATGATGTCACCCACTACTTCTCCGAGTGTACCCTGACCTTCACCTCCAGGGATTACAAGCTCCATTGACTCAAATGACGGTACAATTGTATCCACCCCTACACGAGCATACCCAGTTGGAATCTCATTGCCATACCATAGTGCCGGCTTACCTTCAAGTCCTAATGAAGGTAAAACAAAGCCGGCCACCACCTTCAGAGATAGGTTCCTGAACTCCTGATGGAGATCACAACGTGTCTGCTCCTTGATTCCATCCATGGGGTAGCCGGGACCGCCATCTATCATCCGTGGACCGTCAGGCGGGACCTCCGAGTCAGCCACGCTGCTTTGCCGCTGAGATGTGCTGGCGGTATTATCTAGCTGGCGCCCTCCTCTAAGTTCGTCAAGCTCCTGTTGCTGCTGGTCAAGTCGGCGTTGGAACTCGGAGAACCGGTCATTCTGCACCTACTCCTGGCGTTCCTTTGCTCTCGCTCGGCTTTTATAAGTCTCCACGTCGTTGGGAAGCCCAATCGGCCACGGATAACTAGGGCCGAGGCCTCGTGTTCGTCCTCCCTTTTCCGGATTCCCGAGGACCAACGTCAGCAAGTCATTCTCTCTATCGGGAACAAACTTCAATTTCCCCGTTTTAAAATCTTCCGTCACTTGAAGCCATCTTTCCCTATGTATCTTAACCTTGTTGTCACTTTGAACAAGGTTCCCTGTTCGCATGTCATACTCACACCCATGCGCAAGGAACCAATTTCAAGCCCTCAAGTCCCAGTTTTCTCGGATGGGTTCTGGAGTGACCCCATTCCGCAGCATCTCAGCCTCTTGTTCAGCCCACTTAGGCACGGCTTTTTTGTAGCCCCCACGTCCCGTTTTATGGTGATATGCCTTTTCATCTGCATTCTTCTTGTTTTTCTTTGACAATGCCTCAGCATCCTCTGAGGTCTTGTACTCCACAAATGCATCCCAGTTATGCTCCTGCTTCGCTAGATAGCCTTCGAATTTTGGAGGTTTCTTGGCCTTCTTATAATTTGCCCATAATCGCTTCTTCCACTGCCGGAATAGTTCGCCCATCTTCATAAGAGCCCACTTCTTCACTTTCTCCCTCTGCTTGTCCATCTCAATCTGCGTCTCCAATTCTGGCAGGGTGAAATGTGCCATGAGGTCGTCAAAAAGTTTACCTTTGAACCTTTCGGCAACAAACTCACTTTGGGGCACCTTTTTGCTCTTCTTCCATTCTCTAATAGTGATCGGGATGCGATCCTTAACCATAACTCTGCACTAATTTCTAAATGTCGTTGCGGCCTTTGTGGGTTCCATCGGTTCGCCAGAAGGTGATATAACTGTAAATGTGAAGTGGTCTTTTTTGCCCAACTTATTTGTCAGGCCTCGTTTGTCCAACTTATCTTGGGAGGCCTAAGAGAATAAACATTCATTAATATATATACATGTACATATAGAATTCCATTAATGGCTCCAGTGACCATATACATGTATATATACCTCGTCAGAGCCGTCGGCTTCTCCTTCACCGGAGCCGTCGGCTTTTCCATCACTGGAGCCGTCGGCTTCTCCATCAACGGAGCCGCCGGCTTCTCGGTCGGCTTCGCGGTCGGCTTCGCGGATTATGTCCTCGACCATGTCTTCATGTTCAAAGTCTCGATGGAATAGATCCATTGTTTCTGCAAAATATTAAATCGATAAGTACATGATTAATTTTGAGTTAATCGCGAGTACATAATAATAATAATGTCGGCGTAACATAGAGGGAGAGGGGGATGCCGGTGACGACGTAACGTAGGGGGTCGTCGTAACGTACGGGGAGAGGGGGATCCTGGTGACCACATAATGAACGTGGGGGGTCGTCGTAACGTACGGGGAGAGGGGGGTGCCGGTGACCACATAATGAACGTAGGGGGTCATCGTAACGTACGGGGAGAGGGGGATGCCGGTGACCACATAATGAATGTAGGGGGTCGTCGTAACGTAGGGGTCGTCGATCGTAATGTACATAGGGGGGAACAATTTTTACATAGGGGCGATGTCGGATCGGAGTAACATTCGCATCGGGGGGAACAATTTTTACATAGCGGCGATGTCGGATCGGAGTATAGCGGCAATTTTTACAGAGCGGCAAATTTTTACATAGCGGCAAATTTTACATAGCGGCAAAAAAACCCTAACCCTAACTAATTAGCTAACCCTAACCTAAATTAAACCTAACCCTAACCCTAACTAATTAGCTAACCCTAACCTAAATTAAACTAACCTTAACCCTAACTAAATTGGGAGCGGAGGTATATACCTTGGGGCGGCGGCCGGCGGTGGCGCGTGGGGCGGACGCCGGTGGTGGCGCGTGGGGCGGCGGTCGGCGGTGGCGCGTGGGACGGTGGCACGTGGGGCGGCGGCCGGCGGTGGCGCGTGGGGCGGCGGCCGGAGATTTGGGCAGCCAAGCGGCGTCTCCTCGTGCGGCTGGCCTCCACTGTCCCGGTCGATGGATTCGACCGGGACGGCGGCGAAGTTTAAATACCCCCCTCCCTTTCGTCCCGGCTGGTGGCTCGGGCCGCGACAAAAGGTGGGGGGGCCTTTTGTCCCGGCTGGTGGCTCGGGCCGGGACAAAAGGGGTGGATCCGTGGCATAAAAAGATCCAACAGCTCCGGCTTTTTTAATCCAACGGCCTGGAGCTCGATCCGTGGACTGCTGCTCCAGGCCAATGGGAGGCTTTTCTAGTGCTTTTTCTGGGTTTTTTCTGTGTTTTTTTCTAGTGCTTTTTTCTAGTGTTTTTTCTAGTATTTTTTTAATAAGATATTCATTAAAATAGCTCATATGTCCCCGCCTCCCACTTCACTCACCGAACCCTAGCCCATTTCACAACTCCCCCGCCGCCGCACCCGCTGCCGCACCCGGCGTCGTTGGAGGTGGACCCGCAGCTCGCGGAGATAGAGGAGTGGGAGGTGGCGGCGCTAGCGGCTACCATAGAAGCATTTGAGAGGTAGAGTCTCCAGGAGCTGCATAAGTGGTGGCATGTGGCGGAGCTGGATAGTGAGGAGATGCATAAGCGTCGTTGTGAGGAGGAGCTGCAGCAGCAACTGCAGTAGGAGGCGGCTGTCAGGAGGGCAGCAGCGGATGCGTGGAAGAACTAGTCGAAGTCGTTATTTTAGTTTAAATTTAGTTAAAGTATTTAGTTAAATTCCAATAAAGTCGTAGTCGTTATTTTAGTTTAAATTTAGTTAAAGTATCTAGTTAAATTTCAATAAAGTCGTTGTCGTTGTTTTAGTTTAAATTTAGTTAAAGTAATCTGAGGCAGCCTTATCTGGGTTGGTGGCTTCGACCGAGATGGTGGGTTAGTTTATCCCGGGTGGGGGCTTAAACCGGGACAAAAGAGGGGGGGGGGGGGGGCTTAATCTGGGGGAGGCTTATCTAGTGTTCGCCTTATCTAGGGGGCCTTATCTGGGGGGGAGGGATTATCTGGGGGCACGCCGCTATATATAGCCCCTCCGGGGAGAGCAGAGAGAGCAGCCCGGGAGTAGAGAGAGGAGGCAGTGACCAGGAAGGAAAGAGCCTATCCGGCGGAGCTTCTCGAAGATGTCTTAGATGGCCGGCCGTCTTAGACATCTTCGGAAGCTCCACCCGAGGGAACTCTTCCCGCAAGCAGGACTCCCGCCCGAAAGCTGCTAGTATACACCCAACAACCAGTAGCTCAGGGTAAAAAAGGAGGGGAGAGCAGAGAGAGCTTCCCGGGAGCTGGTATACACCCGGCGACGGCGACCAGGAAGGAAAGAGCCTCTCCGGCGGAGCTTCTCGAAGATGTCTTAGATGGTAGATGGCCGGCCATCTTAGACATCTTCGGAAGCTCCGTTCGAGGGAACTCTTCCCGCAAGCAGGACTCCTGCTCGGAAGCTGCTAGTATACACCCAACAACCAGTAGCTCAGGGTACAACAGGAGGGTTCTCATTATTACATAAATGTAGAGATTGTCTTGGGAACTATTAAGAATACATTATTACATAAAAGGTTTAAATATCGCCAACATCTCCATCTAGTGCTGTGGGTTTCTTCTGCGCCGTAGCCATGGAGAATCTTCATCATTTAGCAGGATGCTTGGGTCAATTTTCACCGTGAAGGGCGGAATTTCATGAAACTTATTATAATCTTCTGACATGTCTGTCTTGTCATCCACTCCCACGATGTTTCTTTTCCCTGAAAGAACTATGTGGCGCTTTGGCTCCTCGGTTGATGTATTCTTTTGCTGTTTTCTTTTTCTCGGTTTGCTAGACATGTACTTCACGTATAAAACTTGAGCCACTTCATTGGCTAGGACGAATGGCTCGTCCATGTACGCAAGATTGTTGAGATCCACTGTTGTCATGCCGTACTTATCATCTACCTGTACCCCGCCGAGCTTCACCCATTTGCACCGAAACAAAGGGACCTTAAAAGTAGGTCCATAGTCAAGTTCCCATATCTCCTCTATGTACCCATAATATGTGGTGGTCTGCCCATTCTCATCTTTTGCATCAAAGCGGACACCACTGTTTTGGTTGGTGCTCTTTTTATCTTGGGCGATCGTGTAAAATGTATTCCCATTTATCTCGTACCCTTCGAATGTACATATGTTCGAAGATGGTAACCTGGCCAACAAGTACAGCTGCTCTCCAATAGTGGTGTTACTCATGAGATGTGTCTGCAACCAACTGCCTAAGGTATTCATGTGTTGACGTGTAATCAAGGACTCGGGCAGGCCCGGGTTTAGTTCTCGTACAATATTCTTGTGTTTCTCGATGTACGGAGCCACCAAGCTGGAATTGTATAGAACTGTGTAGTGTGCTTGATTGAAATAAAGCTTGTCCCTGCATACCGTTGCTTTCCTTCCTAGTGTGCCTTTTCCAGTCAGCCTCCCCTCATACCGAGATTCAGGAACACCAATCGGCTTAAGGTCAGGAAGAAAGTCAACACAAAACTCAATGACCTCCTCTATTCCGTAGCCCTTGGGATGCTTCCTTCTGGCTAGCGCGGTTATGAACATATTTCTTTAGGAATCCCATGAACCTCTCGAAGGGGAACATATTGTGTAGAAATACAGGACCGAGAATTCTAATCTCATCGACTAGGTGAACTAGGAGGTGTGTCATAATATTGAAGAAGGATGGTGGGAACAACAACTCGAAGCTGACAAGACATTCGACCACATCAAGCTGTAACCCTGACAAACTTTCTGGATCCATTACCTTCTGAGAAATTGCATTGAGGAATGCACATACCTTCACAATGGCAAGTCGAACATTTTCTGGTAGAAGTCCCCTCAATGCAACTGGAAGCAATTGTGTCATAAGCACGTGGCAGTCATGAGACTTTAGGTTCTGGAATTTTTTATCTTTCATATTTACTATTCCCTTTATATTCGACGAGAAACCAGACGGAACCTTGATACTGAATAGGGCTTCAAAAAAGATTTCATTCTTTTCTTTGGTAAGAGCGTAGCTGGCAGGCCCTTGAAACTGTCCTGGATGATTGTCGTCTCGTCCTTTAGGACGTTGCTGGTCCTCCCGTGCTTCTGGTGTATCTTTTGTCTTCCCATACACACCCAGGAAACCTAGAATATTCACACAAAGATTCTTCGTCAGGTGCATCTCGTCGATTGCAGAGCGGACTTCCAGGACTTTCCAATATTCTAGCTCCCAAAATATAGATTTCTTCTTCCACATGGGCGCGTTTCCGTCAGCGTCATTCGGATCCGGTCGTCTGCCTGGACCCTTTCCAAAGATTACATTTAAATCCTTGACCATCTCAAATACATTAGCATCACTACAGAGGACAGGCTTCGGACGGGATTCTGCCTCGCCATTGAAATGCTTGCCTTTTTTCCTTAAGGCATGCCTGCGCGGAAGAAAACGGCGATTGTACGGGTACACATTTTTCCTACATTTTTCTAAATATTTACTTTCAGTCTCATCTAAACAGTGTGTGCATGCATTGTATCCCTTGTTCGTCTATCCTGAAATGTTACTAAGAGCATGCCAATCATTGATGGTTACGAATAGCAACGCTCATAGGTCAAATTCCTGTTCGGTGTGCTCATCCCACACACGTACACCTGGTTCGGCCCACAACTGCAAAAGTTCATCAACTAATGGCCTTAGGTACACATCAATGTCGTTGTCGGGTTGCTTTGGGCCTTGGATAAGCACTGACATCATAATGAACTTCCGCTTCATGCACAACCAAGGAGGTAGGTTGTAGATACATAGAGTCACGAGCCAGATGCTGTGACTGCAGCTCTGCTCCCCAAAAGGATTCATGGCATCTGTACTTAGACCAAACCATAAGTTCCTTGCCTCACCTGCAAAATCCGGGAACTCTCTCTCAATGTTTCTCCACTGCCGACCATCAGCGGGGTGCCTCAATATCGCGTCTTTCTTACGTTCTTCCATGTGCCATCGCAACAACTTGGCATGCTCTTTGTTTCTGAACAAACATTTCAACCGTGGTATTATGGGAGCATACCACATCACCTTCGTAGGAACCCTCTTCTTGGGTGGCTCGCCCTCAACATCACCAGGGTCATCTCTTCTGATCTTATACCGCAATGCACCGCATATCGGGCATTTATTTTCATTCTCGTACTTCTCACCGCGGTAGAGGATGCAGTCATTAGGACATGCATGTATCTTCTTCACATCTAATCCTAGAGGGCAGACAAGCTTCTTTGCTTCATACGTACTGGCGGGCAATTCTTTCTTTCTTGGAAGCAGCTTCTTTAATATTATCAGCAACTTTTCAAATCCCGAGCCAGTCACACCGGTCTCTGCCTTCCATTTCAGCAATTCCAATATGCTACCCAGCTTTTTCTGCCCATCTTCGCAACTTGGGTACAACAATATTTGGTGGTCCTCTAACATCTTGTCGAACTGCAACCTCTCCTTATCTGTGCCACAGTCTCTCCTTGCATCAGAAATGGCCCGACTAAGATCATCATCACCAGGCTCATCTGGTGCCCGTTCTTCACATCCTTCTTCTACATTGTCTTCCATTGTGGTATCACCGTATTCATGGAACATAGATCGGTAGTTGTCATCGTTATCTTCTTCATCGCCGTCTTCCATCATAACCCCTTCTTCTCCGTGCTTGGTCCAAACATTATAACCGGACATGAATCCGTGCCGAAGCAGGTGGCTCTTAATGTCTCTTGAGGAAGAGTAATCCTTCTCATTCCGACATTTCAGACATGGACAACAAATAAAAACTTCCTTCCCCTTGTTGGCCTCGGCCACAAGCAGGAAAGATTTCACGCCCTCTCTGAAAGCGGGATCGCATCGGTTACCGTACATCCATGGATGACTCATCTGCACCATAAGTACAATTATATATCAAACGCAATCACCATGCTAAAATTAGTATTGTGCGGTCTAGACGAGAAAATAGTTGCTAACCTTTTAGGACAAAAAAGAGGAGAAATCTTATTAAATGAACTCAAGTGGCATCGTTCTCACAAACATTTCATCAAACACCTCTTGTGCACATGAAGAAAAAAAAAAGCTAGCATAAACCTCCACCTTTCAAACCGGGACAAAAGGGCTGCCAGCAGGCCGCAAAAGGCCCCAGACCCTTTTGTCGCGGGCCGAGCCTCCAGCCGGGAAAAAAGGTCCTTAAAGAACTGGGGCAAAAGGCTCCATGCCCTCTCGCTGGTTTCGGGGTGATGTGGCCTGACCATTTGTCCCGGCTCTAGACTGGGCCGGGACAAACGGCCTGGACGGAAGGTCCGTTTTCTACTAGTGAAGGGGGCCCAGGGCCCTGCCTTGGTCCGCACCCCAGGTGGCCCAATAAGCCCGCACCACAGCACCATGAGGCTTCCAAGCCGAGCCCCGAGCGAGCGCTGCGCCGCCGCCGACCGCGCATCTCATCGCGCCGGTCTTCACCCGCGCCGCGGCCGCTCTGGCGGCGGCGAGAGGAGGGGGGTCGAGGGGCGCCGCCAGGGGGAGCTCTCGGTCGCGCGTGGGCGCGACACGAGAGCTAGCATGACGAACTGCGAGGAGACCTGCATGGCGGTAGGTACAGGCACGCTGAGAATGAGATGCACGCAGCGCCTACCTGGGCGGAGTTGACGTAGATCACCTCACTGCCGGACCTCGGAAGTGAAGAGTAGCAACCTCGCCTCGTCTGGAAACCCGCAATGGACGTCTCTCGGCCGTCGGCACACCCGTCAAGGTCGACGGATCTGGCTACCGTGGAGGATACATGCCCGCCGGCCACCGTAGTCGATGGTCATCGACGATCCATGCCCGCCGGCCACCGGAGCCGAAGCTGAGTTGGTCACGGCCGATCCATGGGTGCCGGCTACGGGAGTCGATGGTTAGAGCACCTCCAGCCGTCTCCCCGACAAGGCCCCCAGGAGCCGATTTTTTCATCCGGACGGCGAAAAATGCCCCTCGTTTTCGCCCGGATTTGGGCTTCCATCCATCCGGAGAGCCCATGTTAACCCCGGCCCCCCGGGGAGCGCTCGGGGAGTCCGGAGGAAAAAAAAAGCGCGGGAATCGTCGAGGAAAGTTCCCGCGCGCCTGGTGGCCCCGACTTGTCGGCGAGAAAGGCCGATCGTCGTCCTCATCGCATCGTCTTCCGCGCGCTGTAAAAGCCTGCCGCCGATCAGTCGTCGCCGCGACGCGTAGCTTCCACGCGGCGAGTTAATGCCGTCTCCTTGAATTCACGCGCTGCTCCCCTCTATTTATCGCAGAGCTACCGCGCCTGGCCGCATTCACCACCGCCATCCCCCTCTCTCTCCACTCTTCTCTCGTCGAAACTCCTCCAATGGCGAACCGTTTCCCCAGCGACGGCGCGACGAACAACGGCTTCGGCCGGCGGTCCCTCCACCAGTGGGAGGGGCGGCTCCCGTACATGGCGGGCTACCCGGCACCGCCGGACTTCCGCGCGCCTGGAGGTTGGCGGCTAAGCGCGGAAGGCGTGCCAATCCCGCCGCCGCCGCAGGGCGACGCCCCGGACGCGGAGATCGACGAGCAGCTCGCCACCATGAGCGACGAGCAGCGCGCCGATCCGCGCTTCTTCCCCAACAACTACGGGTCGTGGAGGGAGTTCTTCCAACGAGGGTATGAGCGCGAACTCGCTGCTTACGATGGTCCTCCTCCCCCTCCCGCGCGCAACAACGTCGTCGGCCGCCGCCGCTGGTGGAGCGCGCCGGGACGCACGCTCGAGGCCGTCCTCGCGCACATCGAGGGCAACAACTTTCCCGTACTGGGGATGCCGCCGCCGCCGACGATCCCTTCAGTGTCGCTCCGACACGGAAGCTCGTGGATGCCAAGGCGGATGGCGTCCTCGTCGTCGTCGGGGTCGGCGTCGAGGTCCTCGGCATCCCGTTCGTGCGGGTTGGCGCCTCCACCATCGACGCAGAGGACCATCAAGAAGGAGCCGGCGTCGCCACCGCCAACCAGAGGGCGCAGCAGCGGCGCCCTCGTCATCCGCGAGGGGGGGGGGGCGCCTCGTCGTCTCCGTCGCGCGGCCGCAAGAGGAAGACCAAGAAGGAGGACGCAGCGACCGCAGCTGCGTCCGACCTCGCCGCCGAGAAGGCTGCGCGGGCCGAGGCCGCGGCGATCCGCGAGGCCATCGCGAGTACGCTCAATGACTTCGTCCCCACCGACAACGCCCTCCCGATGGACGCGGCGCTCATCTGGTACAGGCAGGACTGGGAGAGGGAGGAGGCGGAGCAGCAACGGCGTCTGCTGGACCTGGCGTCCGCGCGGCGCCGCGCCACACCCGCCCCCGGCGCGCCGCTCATCAAGCTCGAGGACTCGAGCGAGGATGAGTGGTACCGGCCGACGCCGTCGCCTCCACGCCACGGCGACCCTGGCCAGAGCAGCAGCCAGCAGGCGCCGCCGCCCGAGGACGCTGGCGACTCCAGCGACGACGACATCGGCGACTACACGGCGTTCTACCGCCATTTCGGCATGTAGAACGCCGTCTTTTTAAGTTTAGTTTATATTCCTCTGGCCGAATTTAAATATATTACGAATTTGGCCTATATATGTACGAATTCGCCATTTCACCTTCATTCCCCTGGACTCGCCGCTAGGAATCTGGGCATCCCCAGGCCGAAATCTACATCATCCGGCGCTACTCCGGGTAGTAACCATAACTTTTACTAGGAACTCGGCATTATAGGACCGAGTCTTCTTTAGTAGTAGCTGTCTGAGTTTTTCCGCTTTCTCCGATCTCCGCCACTTCATCCGTTGTGGCCCGTAATGTCATAGCTTTCAGGGTTGGGTTCTGATAGAACTCTATCCATAGAGACCTCCTCCCTTTGCTCGTATATAGCACTTAGAAGAGTGACTTCTCCCCGATAAGGGTTTAGAGTATAGAGAGGATTTAGCGCCGGATTTCGGCCTGGGGAGCCCCAACGACTGGAGGTGCTCTTATGGCGGATCCCTTGACCGGGAGAGAACCGGGAAGGGTGGAGAAATGGTTTTTCTAGCGCAGGTGTAGAAACCGCGTCCTAGTTAAGAAGCATGTGGGCCCAATTCCACTAAAAAATCCATGTCGTCCACACGCACGCACAAAAACAAATATATCTACATCTTGTCGGAGTTGCACACGACTATATATCTGGGTAAACATTTCGCTACCCGTTGGTACAAAAAGAAAATACGAAATTCGGCCGAAATTTGGAAAGCGAAAACAATGCTCTACGCTGTTCTAATTTGATTGAATCGACAACGTATATGTATGTCATTTGCAAAACAAACAAAAAATTGTACCTCGTCGCCGCCGGAGACGATGGAGAGGTTGTCGCTGGTTGCCTGCAGCGCCATGCCGTTGGTGGCCGGTCAGCAACTAACTAAGATGCTGTAAAATAGATTAAGTGTAGTAGCTTCGGTTGCTATCTTGATCCAAGAACGGCTGAGTTGGCCCTTTAATGCACTCAGCTCGACTGAATTTTGGAAGAGAGCCAGAGGGGATATATATAGCCTTCCGCAAATTAAAAGTCGCTGTACACGACAAAACGATATTAATCGGGGAAGGAATGGGTTAAGTTGGCATTGCAACTTTGCAAGCTAAGATAGATTAAGTGAGCTAGCTTCTCTCCACGACGTATCCTTGAAAAAAAAGCTAGCTTCCGGTGCATAGGCAATTTCTTCTGTTTCTCTGACGCCGGGCGTTGCCGCCAGCATTCCAAGCCGTTCGATTTGTGAATGAGAGCTCCGCGTGCATCTCGGCCGTTGGGTGGGTGAAGGTGCAATCTAAGCTTTCGGTTCCGGTTCTTTAAAAAATGATAACACAGACCCATTCGTTAAATGTCTGCGACCACAGACCCATTCTCTGACGCGTAGACTAGTAGGATGCCTCGTTTCTGTTCCTGATGAATGTCGATTCGATTAAGGCGTCGAGCGCCTCGCTCCGCGTAGGAGTGCAGGTATGTGTGTGGTCTGTGGTCGCTCCACATCAGGGTTATGCCCAGTTCCCGCACGACCGGTACTACCGCTCCTGGGAGCGGTACTATCGTTCTGGGTCTGATATTGGCCTGCAACGCTGACACGTGGGGCTCAAGCGGTACTACCGCTTTAGGTACCGCTAAGGTACCGAAAGGGTCTCTGGGAGCCCTGGACTCCTCCCCAGTACCATAGCGGTACTAGGGCGGAAGTGCCGTATCTGGCATTACGGTACCTAACCGGTACCTTGTCGGAAGTACCGCTTGTGAGCGGTACTACCGGTCGAGGTATCGTTAAGGTACCGCCATGCCTGCTGCAAGCCCTTTCCTCGTGCGATGACAGAGCGGTATTAGTGACCGGTACTAATAGCGATAGCGGTACTACAGCTCTTGGTACCGGTACTACCGGGCATGCTGGAACTGCGATACGAGAAATGCAATAACTCAAGATTAGAAACTCCGATTGGGACGAAACCAATTTTGTTGAAAATATGGAAACAAGATAGGGATGATTTTCCCATGAGAATAGAGGTGTAACCTCTCAATATGGTAAACCGGGAAAATCATCCAACTCGAACACGCAACATGAGATGCATCCGGAATCCATTTCCGATGTTCTAGAGCTTGTCATGAGAGTGAACACAAGCTCTAGAACATCTCATGGATAAGAACCAACAACAACCAAGAAACACGATGCAATGCATACAAGGTTTGAGCTCTCTCCGATGATGCGACCAACTACCCTACCGAGCACAAACCTTAGCCTTGCGTGTTCCACTCGAGGCGACAAGCTCCGTCTTCATCCTTCTTGAACATTGCACATGCCACCATCTTCACCCAACTTCTCCAACATACACGCCACCGTCTTCATCCCTCTTCTATGCCGTCTTCGTCCCTCTTCATCTTCTACACCGTCTTCATCCCTCTTAAACACCGTCTTCATCCGTCTTCTACATTGCACTCGATCTTCTTCATCTTGCAACCTTGAGACCAACATATGGATCAAGCATTGCCTATGGACACGACCTTAGAGAGAATCTCAATAAAACCATTAGTCCATAGGGATTGTCATCAATTACCAAAGCCACACATGGGGGCTCCATATCCTTTCAGCCGGAGGTTGCGAGTCGATGGAGAAGGGCGGCCGGCCGTGGTGGAGAGGCGCCAGGTCGAGGACGGCTTGGCGGGGTGCGGCTCGCCTGGACGTGGAATCGGGCGGGCTAGATGCGCCTCGACGCCGTGGACCACAAGGTAGCGGCGCGAGGTGAAGGGGGGGCAACGGAGGCACGCCGGCGACAACCATCTGCGGACGGGCGGAGGTGGTCACCGACGGGAAAACGAACCCGGAAGCAAAAACGGGAGAGGAGTTGTCTGGGAGATGTGTGAGGTTACCAGGAGGACGAAAATGGGCTCGGTTCGGCCGGAGGAGGTCGGACGGCGCCGAAGATGACGAAGAACTACAGCGGCCGCGTGGATGTTGAGGAAGAAAAAGTCGCACAGGAGGCCTTACGGGTAGATTCCTCGCGCCAGGAGGAAGAGGGGAACGAGGCGGAGCCACCGGTGGCCTCGGCTTGGCGAGCGGTGGCCGGAAACGACGGGGCAACGATGAACTGGGTGCCGCGAGAGTTGGGGTTTTCCCCTTCTCTCGCTTGGCTTGCAGAAAAAGAAGAGGGGAGGCGAGCGAGGCGTGGGCGAGGAGGAGAGCCAGCTGGGGGATGCTGTGGTCCAAAAGGAAAAGAGAGGGAGGAAGATGGTGGGTGGAGATGCGGTGGTGGTCATTGAGGTGAGGACCAGGCGTGGCTCAGCGCTCACGCGCGCATCGTGAGGGAAGACGACAACATAGAAAAAAAGGGCGTACACCTTCGTCCAGGAAAAAGGCCACGATGGTGGGCTGTGCTAGAAAAGGAAGTGGCCGGCTCGGCCAGAGGTAGAGGAGAGAAGATGGGCTGGAGAGAGATGCAGCCCAGGGGGTTAGCTGGGTTAGGGTTTTTATTTCTAAAACTGTTTTCCCTTTTTGTTTCAAAACTTATTTTATAAATCCTTTTCAAATAATACCAAAACAAATCTAAACCAGCTTTTATTTTGAATTCTAAAAAATTTGAAATAATCTTTAGTTATTATAATAGTTTTGTTTTAGGGTTTTGTTAAAGAAAGGAAGAGAGGAGGGTTTATTATATAACCCATATGAGAGAGAAATAAAATAGTTTTGGGTTTTATAAAATTATTTTATTTTATAAAAACATGGATGATAAAATGCATATGCCATGATGATGCACAAAAAAGAAAAGAACAACCAAATCTATTAGGGGTCCTACCCTGGGCCGTTACAATCGACACCACTAACAAGGGATCGCGCCCCGAGATCCCACGTCCAGGTAAGGGGGGAAAGAGGTGGACTATCGGATCTTCTGACGACGTGTCGATCTCCTCGACACCACTAACAAGAATTCTTGCTCCATGTTGGTCGGTCGACACCACTAACAAGGGTTGCTGCTCACGTCGGCGATGATGACTCCGGAGAGACAAAGGAAGGAGTAACAGTCACAAGGATCCTCCAACTCATCGTAACAAGAGTGAATAATAAGAGTAGTCAGTATGGTCATGACTCCATCCCGCACTCGAAGTATTACTCTGGACATGAATAAGAGAATCATGCAACAACTTCCAGAATTCAGATTGGCGATCTTGATAAGTGTTGTCATCGAAGATTCGATGGGTCAAAGCACAAAGAATTGAAGAAATGATCACAGAAACAGGGATGATGTCAACGGAGAAAACAAAGAATAGCCATTGGTGAGTTTTCTTCTGTCAGAAGGTCTTCAGAGCACGGTCCTATTAGGTTAAAGGCATAGATCGTACAACCCACGAGGAAGCCTAAGACTCGGAAAAACTTAGATAAGAGAGAAGACTCAAAACTCGCAAAGGTAAGAAGAGAAAGAATATAGATAAGAAAAAAATCAGAGCTAATCAGATCTAACCAACGAATTTTTGGAAAATAGGTTTTGATACTAGACACAACGTCCGTTGGCAAGGTTATCCTACAGGCTGGCTCTGATACTAACTTGTGACGCCCCGGAACCGGTACCATGAGGATCCCAGCGAACCTGCCAAAATCCGCACGATATCGATTCAGAGACGCCCTCCGACACGACGAATCACACACGTGATGCCAGAGGAATTAACACGAACGGTAACTTTAAAAACAGGATTACAATAGAGCCCACAAAAGACATATATATTACAACAATGACTCCAATGAGTCAGGATACAAATACACAACATGAAGATCCAAATCATACAAAAGATCAAATACGTCCGAGTACGGACAAGATACAAATTGGACTAAGAGTCTTGAAGATAACCAGTGGCGTCCATAACCCTGCCCAGGCCAAGCCGGAAGGGTAACCTTGCTAACGTCGTCATCTCGTACCTGTCGCAGTCGGGCCATCGGTTGCCGACAGAAGGGAGAGGAGAGACAAAAAGAAAGAAAGGCGAGGGTAAGTACCATGGCACGTACTTGCGAGACAAGACCGGCTGTGCTCACCGGTGGGCGGTATAAACATCGTCCGGCTATATGTGGAGTTTAGCGGCAGCAAAGCAACTAACCAATAGAGACACGCTACAATATTCGTCTAATAGAGAAGGTGAGAGAGCGCATAAACTAACAGTTCTATACTCTGCAAACATAACCCAACCGATGTGTTCCCCCTTCACAAAGGAAGAAGTAGTAACAAGGGCACTCACAGGGTTGACAAGTTTTATCAGGTAACAATTGTAGTAGTGCTAAATTACTACGCAAGTTATTAGCAAATTATTAGCAGCAACATAAATGTGTATGTTGTTCTATGATCGAGCTATACAATTCCAAGTCGTTCATAACCGCGGACACGGCTTATCGATAAGATGTACACCCTGCAGGGGTTACCCAAATGTAACCATACGCATGCTCGACCCGCTTACGACAGGCGGAGTCTCACAACAAGACCGTTCCCAGTTCAACAAGAAAGTCTAGGGGGGCCACCCCACTAAGCTACCCGAAACGAAGTTCGGCCGTACTCCGAGGCGGACTCAGGGTTGCGTAGGCGCCTAGGCGGGCACTAACGGCCAGGCACTAGATAAGTCGTCTAGCAATGATGCAGTACAGTACAAAATATAAACATCTGAAGGCAACAGAAAGTAAAACATGCATATAGTGCATATGAGCAAATAAAACCAAGGTTGTGGCCCCCTTTTCAACAGACTTGAGAAAAGGTAATGGGTGAGGGGGGGTCCCGATAATCATCCCCACGCATGGGTAGAGCTCTCAATGTCGGAACAGATAACAAAAACTCGGGTTCTAGGGGACATTAGCGAGACAAAGTTCCGATGCTTTCGCAAAGGGGCTCACAGATGCCACTGCTTACAATTTTAGTTGTTAACAATAAGGTAAGACATGATTATCTCCAACAACTGATATAGCATGTGAAAACCTCCCAACAACCCAACAGATATAAAGATAACAGCATATCCCTAAACATGCGCTACGACTCGCAAGGCTCAACCAACAAACAATGGCGATAGGTAGCGGATATTTAACAGGGCTCATATGGGTAACAGTGGAATAGGACACGTGACACAACAGAATCGCAACATATGGATAGCAAGAGAACAACGAGACATAAACTGTAAAATAGGTGAAGGGGTGGGCTCGCCTGTGAAAAGCTGTAGAAGAACTTGTCGGAGAACTCGTCGTATCTCACAACACCACTTCGTGATCCTATCCGGGAAGAAGAAAATGCTACAACAAACAGCGGATGCAATTCTTACAACTACGGATAGAGAAGATCTAGCATGATCAAGATGGTATGCATGACATGGCAGATATGGTGCAATGCAATTATCCAAATTAAGCGGGATTAGAATCCTGGACAAACAATTAGACTTGAAGTTGTATTCCTACCGACAAAGTTAAAGGGTTGTTATCATGGCATAACATGGCAAGGATGCGCTACAACAAAATTAAACGGAGCGGGTCAACCTTAGTCGGTGTCCGAAATACTCCGCATATATGTGAGGTGAGATGCACGAACTATCATGTCGCGACATGGTGCAAGATGCAAACAGAGATATGGATGGCATAATCATGTTCAGTGCATTTTTCTGATCAACTTTCATGTATAGCACTTTTTATTTGGAGTTACCAATTAAAAGTTATTAGCATAATAGTTTTTATTATTTAAAATAGGAAAATAGAATTCATTTTTAAATAGAAAAGGACCCAGCTTTAATTTACAAAAAGGGGGAAGGACCCCGGGTTTCTTAGCAAAACTATCAGGGGGTTTTCAAGAAAAACATCAGGGTAGGGACTGTGGGTTGATCAACAGGAATAGGCAGGGGCTTAAAAGCAAGAAACACAGATCTGGTGTAACATCCCAAGAATTTCAAAATAAAACAAATGAATTTCACTAGTTCCAAATTTTGGAACCAACAAAAACTTTTATTAAAATCAGATTGATACATATAGATCTTGTTTAAATCTTGTGCTTTGCCATGATGAGTGTGAGTATGCTTATGTGCTAAACCCTAAAACCCTAAAGTGATCAAGTGAAGATCACAACCAAATAAAATAAAAGAGAAAGAAATCAAATAAGAAAAAGGCATATGTGCCTATGGCTATAATTATAAATCTTTACCCTAGACCTTTCCACTTTGTTTAGAGGTTTGGAAAACCATCATACACCCTACCTAGCACTTATCAAACCAAATCCAAGTGGTTTCCAAAGAAAATAAAAAGAACTAAAAATGCCATAGAGGCATATATGAGTAAAATAGCAAATTTGTGAATTTGAGATCTTTGACCCTAGGACTTGTTTTGAGTGGTTGGATCACTTCCATATACCATTTCAACACTCAACAACACCAAAGGGGTCAAGTCAAGTCAAATTTAAAATGAGATGCAACATATGCATAGAGGCATATGTGACACATAGCCAATACCCAAATTCTTGCCCTATGACTTTAAACCTTGACCAAATGGTGTGCAACCATTTCTAAACTTCATATAACCCTAAATTGACCCTAACCCATGTCCAAGTGAAGCAAGGTCAACCCTTTACAAAAATAGTAAAAAGTGACACATCACCTCTTATGTGTTATGGCCATTTTTGCAAATCTTTGACCAAGACCTTTTGAAATGGATTCAATGGTTTGAAAATGTTTCTAAACCAATAAGAATCACATTTGAGTCAACCAAAGTCAATTCAAATAAAGAGAAATCACATAGTGAGAAAATCCCCAACTTTCACTCACATACACTTAGGCCAAAATTGCAAATCCTCATTTGAGGCCACCATTGCTTGACCTATGGTTTCTAAAACTCTTATATAACAAAAACAAACACACATGCATAAAAGAAACCAGATTCAAATCAAGGGAAATCTCAAAATTTGCATACATGTGATAATGGTCATATGTCCCCATTTTATTTTCTTCACCACTTTGCACCCATTTATCTTCTGTTTCCTCAACCAACTTTGGTAAACCAAAGCCATGTCATCCAAGACCAAGTGATGGTGAACAACTTTCATGTTGACCATTAGTGCTAATGTTGACCATGTTGACCAGTATAGATTTGACAAAATAGGACTTTGAAACAAAGTGTAGATAACCCCATTTTTGAAACTTTGCAAATCTTCACCAAATTGACCACCACCACCACCATTCCTTCTCTTTAATTATATCTTTGAGCTCCACCAAAAAGAAATCCAAAATTCCACCAAAATTTTCATGCGGCCATTTCAACAAACACTTGGCAGGCACCATTTCCAAATTTAGTTACACTCAATTGCCCACTGGTTTCTTCCCTAAACCACTTTAATCTTGTGATCATTAGCTATTTCTAGGACCCCTGCATCACCACAGTACCTACCCTGGTCGATTAAAGTGAGAGAGAGGGAGAAGAAAACCCTAAACTATCCATGTCAAGTACCATGCCGGCCACTCTCCTCACTTTCTCTCTGGTCATCCCCTACCCATCTCACCTTGCCAACTAGCCTCTCTGCACTCCACCGAGCATGCTAGTACCTCCCCTACGCAAAGAGACACCAGCACTTGGCCGGAACGCGCGTGCCCAGACGCGCCAGGAACGTGCCAGGCCACGCGGTGAGCGCGCCCAGACGACGCCCTGGACGCGCCAGAGCACGCCATCGCACGGCCGCCTCAGCCCTCCCCTACCTCTCTATTTCTGCATCACGCACCCTCACCCCTCCAGCTACACCCCAGACAAGCTCACTAGCTGGCGGAGGACCCGTCGACGTCGCCATGATCACCGCTCTACCGCCACGGTACTGCCAGCACTCGAACGTCGCCAGCCTGCTATCGTCCTCCCCTCTGCTGCCCTTCACGCGCGGTAGCCTCTCCTAGACGTCGCCTACACCCTGCGCCCCCTACCGTGCCCCTTCGCGCCCTGGAGCGCCATGGACGCCGGTGACCCTCCACGGCCTCTCACAGCTCTCGCGCAACTATAAATAGAGACCCCCTCAGCCTTCTCCCTCCACACCAAACTCGCTCCACTCTTCCTTCTGAGCCTCCTCAACCCCTCGCTCCTCCACATTGCGCAGTAGAACTCTCCAATTGAGACGTCAATCGCCGGAATCCGCCGCAGATCGAAGCCGCTGATCCACGCCACCCCGAGCTCCGCCACCGTGCCAGGCGCCTATTCACCCTCGCCAACGACGCCTCGACACCCTCCCTCGACCCCCGGCGGCCTACAGCGCTCCCCGACCCCCTCCCTCCGTCGCCAGCACGCCCTCCTCTCGCCGGAGAAGAAGACGAACCTCCACCGCCCGATTCAATTCTAATCTAACGGCGCCCGTGCCAGGTACCGTTTCGGCGTTTAAAGGGTCCCTGACTGGTGGAGCCCACGCCGTCAGGCGGCCCGCGTGTGCGAGTCACACAGCTGGGCCGGCCCAGTCCGTTATCTCCTGTGTAGCCCATTTCGCGTTCCCGCCAAGCCCAATAATTCAAAAACCAAATTTCTGTTAATTCAAATTCCCTGCTGATGCTGAATTCAAATTTGAATAGTTTAAAATCTACTGAACCAAATTTAGTAAATCTTATATATTCAGAAAGCTTATGTTTTGCCCTAACCAACCCCACTGGATTCAACCTCATATGTGGTGTAGATTTTGAATAGCAAAAATGACAAAACAGAGACTTTTCAGTATTCAAATAAATCTTAAAAATCAACCAATTTGAATTTTGAAGTGAATCCAATTGCAATAATTCACTCTTAACAAACCCTAATTTACTGTGTAAAAATATGATAGGTGTTCTGTACATGATCATGGGCTAGAATCAAAATATTGGCTATGTAGTCAATACTAGCCCATTTAAAATATCCCCAAATTTTAGAATTTAAATCTATGAGGTGTAGCACCTCATTTAAATCATTTTCTCAAGTATTATGAAGTAATATGAGGACCTCTACTGCATAGGTTCATACTTGCTCACTTATAGACCTTAAATTAAAATAGGATTTAATATTGCCATGGTGATTTAAATCACATGAGATAATGAATCTCATTTAAACCCATTTTCTCAAATACTAAGTGTGAAGTGTTGACCTGGGTCAACATGGGATCATCCCTGGTTATTTGAGAATATTAAATCACCTCAATAGTAGCTTTTACTAAATTAGTTACAACTATGTGTTAAATCATATGAGAGGTATTCCTCTCATTTAAATCTTGTTCTCAAGTAATTCAACATGAGGTAGTGACCATGGTCTAATAATCTCATATTGAATTATTTGGTGGCATTAAATCACTACCATGTTAGTATTAAATTGCATGAGGTATGGAACCTCATTTAAATCATTTTTCTCAAATGATAAGTATGAAGAGGTTGACTTGGGTCAACCTAGGTCATATATTATTCATAAGAGAAATTAAATCTTAAGAAGAATTCAATGAGAGGAAATTATTTCCCCAAACCAAAGAGAAACCCTAAGTTCAATTTTCAATGAGAGGAAATTATTTTCCTAATGTTAAATAAAGAAACCCTAGTATAATTGGTGAATAAATACAAGTAGTGATGCTAGATCCTTTGTGTGAGCCATTAAGGCTAATTAAGACTACTTAAGTGTTGTTTGGTGCTTGTATCCCCGTATTCGTTTATAGACGCTAGTACTGGAGACTATCAAGAGGAAGAGGTCTTCTACCAAGAGGAAGAGCAAGAAAACTTTGATCACCTCACCAATCAAGGCAAGCTATACTATGACAAGCTATACTATGACAAGCTATATTATGGCAAGCTAACACTCTTGCAAGGTTCCCTTGTGCAAAGCTCTACAAGAGCAAGGCACCATTACATTTTACTTTATGAACCTATCCCAAGTTTTTACTTTACAAGCTTTACTTGATTTTATTTATCAAAGTTACTTTTTGATTTATGATTCACTTGGTTGAATTATAGAGTAGTACAAGAGAATCACACTTAGCCTAGCAAGCTCCAAGATACTTAGCACCCCTCAGGACTAGTGGCTAGTGCTCAATATCAAAAGTGACTACTCTAGTTGGGAACTTGTGAATTGAAATGACTTTGAAAACCTTGGAATGATGAGTCATTCTATTGAGAGATTTTGAAGGTGAATATGACTGGTGAATGACTTGGTGAATTTTACAAAAACACTGATGGTTGGGTTCGGATGCGATACCATTCCAATTTTACAAGTACCCCCACAATACCCAATATGGGTAAGGGCTTAACTAGAAATTTATGTGCTTTAGTATGGGTTCCCTCTGAACAAGCGTCATCGGGGTTAGGCCGAAGGCTGCCTCTACAACAAACACAACGATACGAAATGACGTGAAATGAGGTGAATGTCCGGCCCAAGCCCTGTGCAGTTCCCGGGTTGACTGCGGTTTTCACCGGGAGGCCAAGCTCATGGGGAGAGGTGCCTATACTAGAGTATGTAAATGAAAGGTTAGGATTGGTAGTTCGCGTACTGCGTACGATAAATCAGGGCCGCTTACCCCGACGAACTATTGCAATTGTTGTGGCACAAGTGTAAAACCTCTGCAGAGTTAAACCTATTCGAATAGCCGCGTCCGCGGTTATGGACAAAGCTTGGAAAGGCCATACTGTTCCGTCATCAGAACTTTTCTAAAAATATGAATGGTGACTTGTGATTTGAATTGAAAGGTGACTTTGACTTTGAATCACAACTGAGTTGTGGGAATGACACTAATGTTCCCACTTGAGTTAGTTATGTGAAAAGGGCTTTTGATTATTAAAAGAGCTTATGAAATAAAACTGGCTTTATGCAAATGAAACTAGAGCTTAGAACCCCCTTACTATAGTTGATAGTATTTACCTTAGTATTAGTTTGCGAGTACTTTAAAGTACTCATGGCTGTGTCCCTGGCTATTCAAATGGCCAGACTATGAAGACGAGTACCAGAACCCGGAAGAAGGACAGCAGGACGTCTACGACAACTAGGATCACTCCTGACGTCAACAGTTGCCTGTGGAATAGATGGACTACTACTACGCTACTTTCGCTTCCGCTATGTGTTATGTAATGAATAAATAGAACTTCTATTATTGTAATGAGACTGGATCATGTGATCCTTTATTTGTAAGACGATTATGTGTTGTAATGAATGATGTGTTGTGATATCAATCTATTATGTCTCACAAAAACAATATTCCTGGGATTGCGATGAATGGCATAATAGGCATCTGGACTTAAAAAGCCGGGTGTTGACAAGTTGGTATCAGAGCCATTGTTGACCTTAGGAGACCCTAGTTAGAATGGACGTCTGCAAAACTTAGTTTCAAAAACCAAAGAAGTGAATATTTTTGAAAAACTTATTCTCACTCTTATCCTTGAAACCTTTTTCAAAATGAGAAATTCATGCTCTACTTTTTCTTTGTATCACTATCTAAAATTTTGCACACTTGAATACTTCTCTAATTTACTCCTCCTCCTTGTTCATAGATGGAATACAAATGGGAGTGCTATCAGCTTGGTCACGGAGGAGAACTAAGGTTCGAAAAAGAGTTGAAGCAACTAGTGGACTATCTGGGACACCCGTATCCCGAGTTCTTCGGAATACCCCTCAAGGCTCAGTTAGGAGAACCACCTCGGTGGGACGTTTCTACTGATCTACGAAGGAAGCTTGATGCCCCGGTATGGGAAACCATCTGGTTTTCTGTAACGGGAAACACTTGGAAGGAAGGACTAGACAAAGCTATGCAAGAAGCAATGTTCCGTCTGTGTGGACAAAATGAGGACAAGATCAAGAGCACTCGTTTCATCTACTACCCAAGACATGACTCCATGGGAAGACCGATGACCATGCCCCCACCACAACCCAAGATGAACCCCTATGAAGCACCCCAGGACTTCAGGAGGTACAAAACCCGCAGGGATTTGGACAACGCCCTCGCCTCTCGCCAAGCACATTACCCGTGAAGACGCAGAATTCCACCCTGAAGAGTAGTATCACCCCAGCACTTAAGTAGGTGTGAGTTGTATCAGGATCCCCTTGTATCGTAGAGCGATGAATGGTTCTTCAAACCAACGGTGTGTTAGCTTTGTAATATGTGATGTTTGGTATGAATGAAAAAGTGTTGTTGGTTTTTACCCCCGCAACACTGCTCAAGTTTTCAATTTATGAACTTTATAAAATTTTCACAAAACAAACCCTAGAAATTTCCCCCTTATCTTATCATCTACATCAATGTTTAGATGGCCCCACCAACCCGCAATGCCACCCAGGATGCCATGATGCAACTGCTGGAGACGATGATAGCAGACCGAGAAGTCGAGAGAGCTGAACGCCAAGCCAACATTGCTGCACTGCAACAACTAGCTCAGAACAATCAAGGCCACGGAAACCACGATCACCCTGGATCGAAGCTGAAGAACTTTCAACACACCAACCCTCCGATGTTCAACAAGACTGAAGAGCCCCTTGATGCTGATGACTGGCTCCAGACCATGGAGAACAACCTCGAAGTTGCGGGAGTTGAAGCCGCAGAAAAAGTACTGTTTGCCACCCACTATCTGTCAGGACCTGCCAGAGCCTGGTGGACAAGTGCCCGTGCAATGAATGCGGGACAGATGATGACATGGGAAGACTTCAAGCTGAAGTTTAGCAAATATCATGTGCCCCAAGGACTGATCAAGAAAATGAGAGACGAGTTCCGTGAACTCAAGCAAGGAAAAATGTCCGTGGTGGAATACCGCGATAGGTTTCTCACTCTGTCAAGGTACGCCCCGGATGAGACCGACACCAATGAGAAGAGAAAGGAAAGATTTCTGAACGGACTGCACGATTGGATGCAGACTGTGTTAGTGAACATTCCGTTCGCTGACTTAGAAGCCCTGGTAGACTCAGCCATACAGATGGAAGGGAAGCTGCATCAGGCCAATGAGAACCGCAAGCGCAGACTGATGAACCAGAGTGGACCCCACCATACCCAGAAGTACCGCAACAACTCCTCTGGAGGATTCACCCCAAGATACAACAAGCCCCCTACCCAGAATTACCGCCCCAACTACACCAACAACAACGGAGGACCCCCGAAGCCCGGAGGCAACAACAACAACAGCCACCACAACAACAACCACCCCAACAACAGCAACACCAATGGGAACAACATCAACCCCAATACTGCCCCAAGGACTGGAAGCAATGCTACCCCCGTCACCCCGAAGGACAAGTCCACCGTCAACTGCTATGAATGTGGAGTTGTGGGTCACTTCTCCAATGAGTGCCCCAAAAAGCTTGCCAGGATTGCCGCCAATACCGCAGCACCTGCTCAACAACAGCGCCGCTTCGCAGGTAGAAGGAACCAGAACAACAACAACGGCCGCCTCTACCACATGACTGCTACTGAAGCTCAGGAAGCACCCCAGACCATGCCAAGTATGTCTTCCTGTTAATAAAATGCTCAATCTCTCTTAGGAACCTAACTTTTCTTAAAATCTCGGGACGAGATTTGTTTAAGGGGGAAGGGTTTGTAACATCCCAAGAATTTCAAAATAAAACAAATGAATTTCACTAGTTCCAAATTTTGGAACCAACAAAAACTTTTATTAAAATCAGATTGATACATATAGATCTTGTTTAAATCTTGTGCTTTGCCATGATGAGTGTGAGTATGCTTATGTGCTAAACCCTAAAACCCTAAAGTGATCAAGTGAAGATCACAACCAAATAAAATAAAAGAGAAAGAAATCAAATAAGAAAAAGGCATATGTGCCTATGGCTATAATTATAAATCTTTACCCTAGACCTTTCCACTTTGTTTAGAGGTTTGGAAAACCATCATACACCCTACCTAGCACTTATCAAACCAAATCCAAGTGGTTTCCAAAGAAAATAAAAAGAACTAAAAATGCCATAGAGGCATATATGAGTAAAATAGCAAATTTGTGAATTTGAGATCTTTGACCCTAGGACTTGTTTTGAGTGGTTGGATCACTTCCATATACCATTTCAACACTCAACAACACCAAAGGGGTCAAGTCAAGTCAAATTTAAAATGAGATGCAACATATGCATAGAGGCATATGTGACACATAGCCAATACCCAAATTCTTGCCCTATGACTTTAAACCTTGACCAAATGGTGTGCAACCATTTCTAAACTTCATATAACCCTAAATTGACCCTAACCCATGTCCAAGTGAAGCAAGGTCAACCCTTTACAAAAATAGTAAAAAGTGACACATCACCTCTTATGTGTTATGGCCATTTTTGCAAATCTTTGACCAAGACCTTTTGAAATGGATTCAATGGTTTGAAAATGTTTCTAAACCAATAAGAATCACATTTGAGTCAACAAAAGTCAATTCAAATAAAGAGAAATCACATAGTGAGAAAATCCCCAACTTTCACTCACATACACTTAGGCCAAAATTGCAAATCCTCATTTGAGGCCACCATTGCTTGACCTATGGTTTCTAAAACTCTTATATAACAAAAACAAACACACATGCATAAAAGAGACCAGATTCAAATCAAGGGAAATCTCAAAATTTGCATACATGTGATAATGGTCATATGTCCCCATTTTATTTTCTTCACCACTTTGCACCCATTTATCTTCTGTTTCCTCAACCAACTTTGGTAAACCAAAGCCATGTCATCCAAGACCAAGTGATGGTGAACAACTTTCATGTTGACCATTAGTGCTAATGTTGACCATGTTGACCAGTATAGATTTGACAAAATAGGACTTTGAAACAAAGTGTAGATAACCCCATTTTTGAAACTTTGCAAATCTTCACCAAATTGACCACCACCACCACCATTCCTTCTCTTTAATTATATCTTTGCGCTCCACCAAAAAGAAATCCAAAATTCCACCAAAATTTTCATGCGGCCATTTCAACAAACACTTGGCAGGCACCATTTCCAAATTTAGTTACACTCAATTGCCCACTGGTTTCTTCCCTAAACCACTTTAATCTTGTGATCATTAGCTATTTCTAGGACCCCTGCATCACCACAGTACCTACCCTGGTCGATTAAAGTGAGAGAGAGGGAGAAGAAAACCCTAAACTATCCATGTCAAGTACCATGCCGGCCACTCTCCTCACTTTCTCTCTGGTCATCCCCTACCCATCTCACCTTGCCAACTAGCCTCTCTGCACTCCACCGAGCATGCTAGTACCTCCCCTACGCAAAGAGACACCAGCACTTGGCCGGAACGCGCGTGCCCGGTCGCGCCAGAGGAACGTGCCGGGCCACGCGGTGAGCGCGCCCAGACGACGCCCTGGACGCGCCGAGCACGCCATCGCACGGCCGCCTCAGCCCTCCCCTACCTCTCTATTTCTGCATCACGCACCCTCACCCCTCCAGCTACACCCCAGACAAGCTCACTAGCTGGCGGAGGACCCGTCGACGTCGCCATGATCACCGCTCTACCGCCACGGTACTGCCAGCACTCGAACGTCGCCAGCCTGCTATCGTCCTCCCCTCTGCTGCCCTTCACGCGCGGTAGCCTCTCCTAGACGTCGCCTACACCCTACGCCCCCTACCGTGCCCCTTCGCGCCCTGGAGCGCCATGGACGCCGGTGACCCTCCACGGCCTCTCACAGCTCTCGCGCAACTATAAATAGAGACCCCCTCAGCCTTCTCCCTCCACACCAAACTCGCTCCACTCTTCCTTCTGAGCCTCCTCAACCCCTCGCTCCTCCACATTGCGCAGTAGAACTCTCCAATTGAGACGTCAATCGCCGGAATCCGCCGCAGATCGAAGCCGCTGATCCACGCCACCCCGAGCTCCGCCACCGTGCCAGGCGCCTATTCACCCTCGCCAACGACGCCTCGACACCCTCCCTCGACCCCCGGCGGCCTACAGCGCTCCCCGACCCCCTCCCTCCGTCGCCAGCACGCCCTCCTCTCGCCGGAGAAGAAGACGAACCTCCACCGCCCGATTCAATTCTAATCTAACGGCGCCCGTGCCAGGTACCGTTTCGGCGTTTAAAGGGTCCCTGACTGGTGGAGCCCACGCCGTCAGGCGGCCCGCGTGTGCGAGTCACACAGCTGGGCCGGCCCAGTCCGTTATCTCCTGTGTAGCCCATTTCGCGTTCCCGCCAAGCCCAATAATTCAAAAACCAAATTTCTGTTAATTCAAATTCCCTGCTGATGCTGAATTCAAATTTGAATAGTTTAAAATCTACTGAACCAAATTTAGTAAATCTTATATATTCAGAAAGCTTATGTTTTGCCCTAACCAACCCCACTGGATTCAACCTCATATGTGGTGTAGATTTTGAATAGCAAAAATGACAAAACAGAGACTTTTCAGTATTCAAATAAATCTTAAAAATCAACCAATTTGAATTTTGAAGTGAATCCAATTGCAATAATTCACTCTTAACAAACCCTAATTTACTATGTAAAAATATGATAGGTGTTCTGTACATGATCATGGGCTAGAATCAAAATATTGGCTATGTAGTCAATACTAGCCCATTTAAAATATCCCCAAATTTTAGAATTTAAATCTATGAGGTGTAGCACCTCATTTAAATCATTTTCTCAAGTATTATGAAGTAATATGAGGACCTCTACTGCATAGGTTCATACTTGCCCACTTATAGACCTTAAATTAAAATAGGATTTAATATTGCCATGGTGATTTAAATCACATGAGATAATGAATCTCATTTAAACCCATTTTCTCAAATACTAAGTGTGAAGTGTTGACCTGGGTCAACATGGGATCATCCCTGGTTATTTGAGAATATTAAATCACCTCAATAGTAGCTTTTACTAAATTAGTTACAACTATGTGTTAAATCATATGAGAGGTATTCCTCTCATTTAAATCTTGTTCTCAAGTAATTCAACATGAGGTAGTGACCATGGTCTAATAATCTCATATTGAATTATTTGGTGGCATTAAATCACTACCATGTTAGTATTAAATTGCATGAGGTATGGAACCTCATTTAAATCATTTTTCTCAAATGATAAGTATGAAGAGGTTGACTTGGGTCAACCTAGGTCATATATTATTCATAAGAGAAATTAAATCTTAAGAAGAATTCAATGAGAGGAAATTATTTCCCCAAACCAAAGAGAAACCCTAAGTTCAATTTTCAATGAGAGGAAATTATTTTCCTAATGTTAAATAAAGAAACCCTAGTATAATTGGTGAATAAATACAAGTAGTGATGCTAGATCCTTTGTGTGAGCCATTAAGGCTAATTAAGACTACTTAAGTGTTGTTTGGTGATTGTATCCCCGTATTCGTTTATAGACGCTAGTACTGGAGACTATCAAGAGGAAGAGGTCTTCTACCAAGAGGAAGAGCAAGAAAACTTTGATCACCTCACCAATCAAGGCAAGCTATACTATGACAAGCTATACTATGACAAGCTATATTATGGCAAGCTAACACTCTTGCAAGGTTCCCTTGTGCAAAGCTCTACAAGAGCAAGGCACCATTACATTTTACTTTATGAACCTATCCCAAGTTTTTACTTTACAAGCTTTACTTGATTTTATTTATCAAAGTTACTTTTTGATTTATGATTCACTTGGTTGAATTATAGAGTAGTACAAGAGAATCACACTTAGCCTAGCAAGCTCCAAGATACTTAGCACCCCTCAGGACTAGTGGCTAGTGCTCAATATCAAAAGTGACTACTCTAGTTGGGAACTTGTGAATTGAAATGACTTTGAAAACCTTGGAATGATGAGTCATTCTATTGAGAGATTTTGAAGGTGAATATGACTGGTGAATGACTTGGTGAATTTTACAAAAACACTGATGGTTGGGTTCGGATGCGATACCATTCCAATTTTACAAGTACCCCCACAATACCCAATATGGGTAAGGGCTTAACTAGAAATTTATGTGCTTTAGTATGGGTTCCCTCTGAACAAGCGTCATCGGGGTTAGGCCGAAGGCTGCCTCTACAACAAACACAACGATACGAAATGACGTGAAATGAGGTGAATGTCCGGCCCAAGCCCTGTGCGATTCCGGGTTGGACATGCGGTTTTCACCGGGAGGCCAAGCTCATGGGGAGAGGTGCCTATACTAGAGTATGTAAATGAAAGGTTAGGATTGGTAGTTCGCGTACTGCGTACGATAAATCAGGGCCAGTTACCCCTGACGAACTATTGCAATTGTTGTGGCACAAGTGTAAAACCTCTGCAGAGTTAAACCTATTCGAATAGCCGCGTCCGCGGTTATGGACAGTTGGAAAGGCCATACTGTTCCGTCATCAGAACTTTTCTAAAAATATGAATGGTGACTTGTGATTTGAATTGAAAGGTGACTTTGACTTTGAATCACAACTGAGTTGTGGGAATGACACTAATGTTCCCACTTGAGTTAGTTATGTGAAAAGGGCTTTTGATTATTAAAAGAGCTTATGAAATAAAACTGGCTTTATCCAAATGAAACTAGAGCTTAGAACCCCCTTACTATAGTTGATAGTATTTACCTTAGTATTAGTTTGCGAGTACTTTAAAGTACTCATGGCTGTGTCCCTGGCTATTCAAATGGCTAGACTATGAAGACGAGTACCAGAACCCGGAAGAAGGACAGCAGGACGTCTACGACAACTAGGATCACTCCTGACGTCAACAGTTGCCTATGGAATAGATGGACTACTACTACGCTACTTTCGCTTCCGCTATGTGTTATGTAATGAATAAATAGAACTTCTATTATTGTAATGAGACTGGATCATGTGATCCTTTATTTGTAAGACGATTATGTGTTGTAATGAATGATGTGTTGTGATATCAATCTATTATGTCTCGCAAAAACAATATTCCTGGGATTGCGATGAATGGCATAATAGGCATCTGGACTTAAAAAGCCGGGTGTTGACATCTGGGTTGGGAAAAACTTTTCTCACCAAGGGAAGACGTACCCGTGCCGCTGACAGGTGGGACCCGGTGGCCACGCTGGCTGCCGAGCTGGCGAACCTTGCGATGCCTATTACCTGACGAAACTGAATGAAAAAAAAGACGACGGTGAGCAGAGGGGAACGGCGGTGGTGAACTCCTTTGGTGTCGCTGGTATGCGGTAAAGGGAAGGGAACTGAGGGGGGTGCAGCTCACCGAGGTTGCGGATGTGCTCGGTTAGATCGAAGGGAAGGCCGGAGCTTGCGAGTCGATGGAGAAGGGCGGCCGGCCGTGGTGGAGAGGCGCCAGGTCGAGGACGGCTTGGCGGGGTGCGGCTCGCCTGGATGTGGAATCGGGCGGGCTAGATGCGCCTCGACGCCGTGGACCACAAGGTAGCGGCGCGAGGTGAAGGAGGGCACCGGAGGCACGCCGGCGACGACCATCTGCGGATGGGCGGAGGTGGTCACCGATGGTAAAACGAACCCGGAAGCAAAAACGGGAGAGGAGTTGTCTGGGAGACGCGTGAGGTTACCAGGAGGACGAAAATGGGCTCGGTTCGGCCGGAGGAGGTCGGACGGCGCCGGAGACAACGAAGAACTGCGGCGGCCGCGCGGATGTCGAGGACGAAAAAGTCGCACATGAGGTCTTACGGGTCGATTCCTCGCGCCAGGAGGAAGAGGGTGTAGGGATTCGTAGCATAGAAAACAAAAAATTTCCTACCGCAAGAACGAATAACAAGCCAAGATCTAATCTAGTAGATGGTAGCAACGAGGTGAAGATCAACATACCCTCGAAGATCGCTAAGCGTTAACGAGATAAATCTCGTGGTGGATGTAGTCGATCACTTGCCGCTTTCAAAAGCGCATAGAAGATCTTGACGGTGCCACAATCGGGTAGCACCTACGCACTCGGTCACACGTACGGTGTTGATGATGACATCCTTCTCCCCGTTCCAGCGGGGAGCGGATGTAGTAGATCCTCCTCAGAATCCCGCCAGCACGACGGCGTGCTGGCGGTGGTGGTGGTGGTGGAGATCTCTGGCAGGGCTTCGCCTAAGCACCGCGGGAGTAACGGGAGGAGGGGGTGGCTAGGGTTTGGGGAGAGGGGGCACTTGGGGCGCCGGCCTTGGGTGCCCTTGGGTGGTGCGGCTGAAGTTGTGGTCTGCCCCTTCCCTCTCCCCCTCATTATATAGGTAGAATCCCTAAGGGTTTGCCCAAGATTCGAATAAGACCCCAATTCAAAACTTTCCATATGGGTGAAACCTAGGGGAAGTGGGACTTCTCCCTTTCCTTCCCCTATGGCCGGCCATGGTGGTGGAGTCCACCATGGACTCCACCTTCCCCTTTGGTCGGCCAGCTAGGGTTGGTGGAGTCCATCTGGGACTCCACCTTCCATGGTGATTTCTTTCGGAAGGTTCTAGAACATTCTAGCGCCTTCCATAAATACACCGGATCATTTCCAAACTTGGAAAATGATTTCCTATATATGAATCTTATTCTCCGGACCATTCCGGAACTCCTCATGATGTCCTAGATCCCATCCGAGACTTCGAACAACATTCGAACTCCATTCCATATTCCATATCTACTTAAAACGACATCAAACCTTATGTGTGTCACCCTACGGTTCGAGAACTATGCGGACATGATCGAGACTCCTCTCCGATCAATAACTAATAGCGGGACCTGGAGATCCATAATAGCTCCCACATATTCAACGATGACTTCGTGATCGAAAGAACCATTCACATAAAATAACAATTCCCTTTGTCTCGCGATATTTTACTTATCCGAAGTTTGATCGTCGGTATCTCCATACCTAGTTCAACCTCGTTACCGATAAGTACTCTTTACTCGTACCGTGATATGATATCGCTTGTGAACCAGTCACATGCTTGCAAGCTAATTGGATATCATTCCACCGAGAGGGCCCAGAGTATATCTATCCGTCATTAGGATGGACAAATCCCACTATTGATACAAGTGCCTCAACCCTATACTTTCCGAACACTTAATGCCACCTTTATAACAACCCATTTACGCAGTAATGTTTGGTGTCATCAAAGCATCCATCCGGTGTAGGTGATTAACAAGATCTCATGGTCGAAGGATTAAGTTACTATGCATATTAAAGCTTGAAGCATAAAGAACTAAATGACTTGATCATATGCTACGCTTATTATGGGTGTATGTCCATCACATCATTCACCTAATGATATGACCTTGTTATTAATAACATACAATGTTCATGATCATGAAACTATGATCATCTATTAATCAACAAGCTAGTTTAACAAGAGGCTTACTAGGGACTCTTTTATGTTTACATAACACACATGTATTAATGTTTCCGGTTAATACAATTATAGCATGAGATGCAAACTATTATCATAAACACAAAGATATAATAATAACCACTTTATTATTGCCTCTTGGGCATATCTCCAACAGTCTCCCACTTGCACTAGAGTCAATAATCTAGTTTACATTTGTAAAGATATAACACCTTGGCCTTCTGGTGCTTATCATGTTTGCTTATGGGAGAGGTTTCAGTCAACGAATCTGACATACTCAGAAAGGTATGTATTTTGCAATTCATTTGTGTCTCTACGCATTAATCAGTTTTTCAAATGAGTCGGCATTAATCGTATATGTTTGGTCTTCTGGTGGAACCTTAATTCCGCGGTCTAAAATATGTTACCAATATTGTCACATACAATATAGTTTCATAGTTCTGACACTACTGGAACTACACCAAGTTCTCAAAGAACTCTTTGACTCAAACACCCTTGGTCATTGTCAAAAACAATGAGATATTCTGCCTTCGTTTGTAGAATCCGTCACAATATTTAGAACTTATCTAAATCTAGCATAGATTCTTTCTAGCCCATTGTGCTACCATTTAATGAACACATTTAGCCTAATTGAGATTGAAATTTATTTTATATGTGACCAAACTAATATCGGTGTAACACTTTACAGCGATTCATTTGTCATTACACCATATAAAACTATATATATATATCCTCGGCTCTGACAAAGCACTCAGGGATATTCTTACTGTTGTCCAATGATCATCATATGAATCATTCTGATATATGCTCGTAACACCTTAGAGCATAGGACATCTGATTGTGTACATATTATTCGTGATCTAAAATCACTCATGTGTTTTTACTCATTGAGTGTCAAATACACTAAAGTCTTGTTTAAACCTCCAGATGGAAAAGAACACCTTCTTAACGTTTTCATATTGAACTACTTCAATATTCATTCTATGTACTTTGACTTAAACTTATTATGCGTTTCAATCTATCTTCATAGATCTTGACGCTAAATATGTTTTTAGTCCATATCCTTTCATTGAAGTTAATTTTCAATGAAACCTTCTAATCACATCAAGTACATGATTACATTATTTATAATCAACGATATGTCATCTACATAAAGTATTATAAATATGTCTCAGCGCTCCCACTTAATTTCTTGCAAATGCAAGCATCTTCATCGTTTCTGATGAAATAAAAAACTCTTTGATTATTTCATCCGGTGAAGATTCCAACTCCGTGATACTTACTTCATCCAGTGAAGTTTGTATACCTTTCTAGTATTCTACGGACTAGCAAAACTCTCAGCTATATCTTGTATACACCTTTAATACACACTTCTGTTAAGGAATGTATTTTGCCATCCTACTAACATATCTCATAAAAGAAATATGTAGTGATTACTAGAACAATCCGCATAGATTATAAGCATCGCTGCTGAAGATCTAATCTTATCGCAGTCAACTCTTTGAACTTTGTCGTAAACAATCTTTTGACAAGTCAAGCTTCTTCAAGGATATTATATCCAAGTCTATTAATTTTATAGATCCATTTACTTTCTAAAAGTATTTATTCCTTCAAAAGGTTTACCAAGCTCCAAGCTTGATTTTAGATACTATCTTGGATTTCATGGCTCCTAGCCATTTTAACGGAGTTAGGACCCATCATAGCTTCTTTGTATGCAGTTGGTTTATCATTTTTCAAAATCAATCATTTGTTCACAAATCATTTATTTGATCACAAAGTAAACCATACCTACAAGGTTCAATAGGTACTTCGATCTCCATGACTATAACACTTTGTAGACATGGGAGCCATGATCGTCGTGGCCGCTTCCGGAACCATTTCCGATGCTGCGCTACTCTGATCATCATGCTCAGGTTCATCAACCTTATCAAGTTCCATTGTCCTCCCACTCAAATACTTCGCTAGAAACAATTTCTTGGAAATAAGCAAGTAACATCGACAAACACTTTTGTCTTTGACTTCATAGTGGAAAGAATTCCCAATTTGTTCTCTGGGATAACCAACAAAGACATTCATCCGATTTTGGTTATAAACTCATTTACTTATGCTATGCATACCAAAATTTAAGAAAGGACTATTAGGGTTTATACCCATGCCATAACTCATATGGTGTCATTTCAACGAATTATGATGGCGCTCTATTTAGTGTAAAAGCGGTCGTCTCTAAAGCATAATCTACAAAAATATAATAGCATTATTTTATTTTATATCATCATTAATCCAACAAGGTTTGGATACGTCTCTCGAATACTCCATCATAACTATGGTGTTCCAAGAAACGTGAGTTGTGGAACAATTTCGTAACTCTCTTAGATGTTCGCTAAAAATAGTAATTCAAATATTTTCACCATGATCCAATCATAGATATTTGACTTTTCTATTACGATGATTTCCACTTCATGCTGAAATTTATTTGAATCTATTCAAATGTTTCAAACTTCTTCCTTATCGAATAAATATATCCATATATATACACTCAATTCATTGTTGGAAGTTTTCATGAAGTAGAAGAATCTTCCGCACACAACTATGCCCAATGAACCACATATATCATCATGTATGTTTCCACTAAGTTAGTTGCCCATTCAACTCTTGGCCTATGAACGGTATTTCAGTCATTTTCTTTAGAAAAGATTTGCAAGTGCCAAACGATTCAAAAATCAAATGACTCCAAAAATCCATTTGCATGGAGTTTCTTCATGCGTTCCTTTCTAACATGACCTAAATGGCGGTTTCACAAATAAGTGGAATTCAAATCATTTGCCTTATGGCATTTTAGCGTCAGTGTTATGCATGTGTGTTTCACCATTAAGATTTATAATAACTTATCCATCGTACATGGAGTAAGGCCACAATTTTAACAACTCATTGTTTTCATTTGACCAGAGCAAAATAACAATTATTAAGTTCTTTATTATAAATCTGAAGGGCTAGGTAGAATGCCAACGACGAACATAATAACACTTTATTTTGTTCCAGACGTGCATTATTACCACATTCCTTATCAGTCACTTAGGCCATTGTATTCTTGTATTGCGTTGTGTTGTATGACATCTCATACCAACCAATATGGTACAAATACCCAAGAACTTCATTGTGTGACCAATCAAAGAATACATTCATAACATGTATATCATCTATATACGCCTGAGCTAGACTTTCTAGTCTTTTCTTTCTTTCTGCCAAAAACTTTTGTAGTTTCTCTTTTGGCTTTCCGCATATTTCAGAAAACACTTCAACATCAATAACTTCTTTTTCTCCCTTCTCTCGCTTGGCTTGCAGAAGAAGAAGATGGGAGGCGAGCGAGGCGTGGGCGAGGAGGAGAGCCAGCTGGGGGATGCTATGGTCTAGAAGGAAAAGAGAGGGAGGAAGATGGTGGGTGGAGATGCGGTGGTGGTCATTGAGGTGAGGACCAGGCGCGGCTCAGCGCTCACGCGCGCATCGTGAGGGAAGACGACAACCCAGAAAAAAAGGGCGTACACCTTCGTCCAGGAAAAAGGCCACGATGGTGGGCTGGGCTAGAAAAGGAAGTGGCCAGCTCGGCCAGAGGTAGAGGAGAGAAGATGGGCTGGAGAGAGATGCAGCCCAGGGGGTTAGCTGGGTTAGGGTTTTTATTTCTAAAACTGTTTTCCCTTTTTGTTTCAAAACTGATTTTATAAATCCTTTTCAAATAATACCAAAAAAATCTAAACCAGCTTTTATTTTGAATTCTGAATTTTTTTGAAATAATCTTTAGTTATTATAATAGTTTTGTTTTAGGGTTTTGTTAATGAAAGGAAAAGAGGAGGGTTTATTATATAACCCATATGAGAGAGAAATAAAATAGTTTAGGGTTATATAAAATAATTTTATTTTATAAAAACATGGATGATAAAATGCATATGCCATGATGATGCACAAAAAAGAAAAGAACAACCAAATCTATTAGGGGTCCTACCCTGGGCCGTTACATTGGTTGTGCATGAAGCGGAAGTTCATTATGATGCCAGTGCTCATCCAAGGCCCGAAGCAACCCGGCAATGACATTGATGTGTATCTGAAGCCATTAGTTGAAGAACTTCTACAGCTGTGGGCCATAACAGGTGTACGTGTGTGGGACGAGCACAAACAGGAGGATTTTGACCTACGAGCGCTGCTTTTCGTAACCATCAATGATTGGCCCGCTCTTGGTAACCTTTCAGGACAGTCAAGTAAGGGATAAAATGCATGCACGCACTGTTTAGATGAGACTGACAATGTATATTTGGATAAATCTAAGAAGGTTGTGTACCTGGGGCATCGTCGATTTCTTACGCGTACCCATCCGTAAGAAAGAAAGGCAAGCATTTCAAATGTGAGGCAGATCACCGGAAAGAAGCCTGTCCACCGTCATGGTGCTGATATATTCGGTATGGTCAAGGATCTAGAAGTAATCTTTGGAAAGGGTCCTGGTGGACAGTCTGTTCCGAATGACGCTGCCGGACACAAGGCCATGTGGAAGAAAAATCTATATTTTGAGAGCTACCCTATTGGAAAGTCCTTGAGGTCCGCTCTTCAATCGAAGTGATGCACGTGACGAAGAATCTTTGCGTGAACCTGCTAGGCTTCCTGGGCGTGTACAGGAAGACAAAAGATACACCGGAAGCACGGGAGGACCAGCAATGTATGAAAGACCCATCCAACATACATGCGACAGATAAAGGACGTCATTACTCCAGCTACGCTCTTACGAAAGCAGAGAAAGAAATCTTTTTTGAATGCCTGAGCAGTATCAAGGTCCCGTCTGACTTCTCTTCCAATATAAAGGGAATAATAAATATGGCAGGGAAAATATTCCAGAACCTGAAGTCTCATGACTGCCACGTCATAATGACACAATTGCTTCCGATTGCATTGAGGGGGCTTCTACCGGAAAATGTTCGAGTACCCACTGTGAAGCTATTTGCATTCCTCAATGCAATTTCTCAGAAGGTAATCAATCCAGAAAGTCTACAGAGGTTGCAGAGTGATGTGGTCCAATGTCTTGTTTGTTTTGAGCTGGTGTTCCCACCATCCTTCTTCAGTATTATGACGTATCTCCTTGTTCACCTGGTCGATGAGATTTCCATTCTCGGTCCTGTGTTTCTACACAATATGTTCCCCTTTGAGAGGTTCATGGGAGTCTTAAAGAAATATGTTCATAACCGTGCTAGGCCAGAAGGAAGCATCTCCAAGGGCTATGGAACAGAGGAGGTCATTGAGTTCTGTGTTGACTTTATTCCTGACCTTAAGCCGATTGTTGTTCCTGAATCGTGGCACGAGGGGAGACTGAGTGGAAAAGGCACGCTAGGAAAGAAAGCAATGATAAGTATGGACGGGCATTCTTTCACTCAAGCACACTACACAGTTCTACAAAGTTCCACCTTGGTGGCTCCGTATTTCAATGTACACAAGAATTTTGTACTCTCCCAACACCCAGGGCAGTCGGACGACTGGATTACACGTGAACACATGGAGAATTTCGCCGGTTGGTTGCAAAAACATCTCATGTATGACACCACTGTTGGAGATCAGCTGTACTTGTTGGCCAAGACACCATCTTCGACTGTATTGACTTTCCAACGGTACGAGATAAATGGAAATACATTTTTACACGATCGCCCAAGATAAAAAAAGCATCAACCAAAACAGTGGTGTCCACTTTGATGCAACAAACAACAAAGGCCAAAAGGGCACATATTATGGTTACATAGAGGAGATATGAGAACTTGACTATGGACCTTCTTTTAAGGTCCCTTTGTTTAGGTGCAAATGGGTCAAGATAACAGGAGGCGGGGTTCAGGTAGATAAGTTATATTTAATGACAACAGTGGATCTCAACAATCTTGGGTATAGGGACGAACCATTCGTCCTAGCCAAGGATGTGGCCCAGGTTTTCTATGTGAAGGACATGTCTACCAAAGCGCCAAAGTGCCACAGCACCAAAGCAAACGAATACATCATACGATGAGCCAAAGCGCCACATAGTTCTTTCAGGAAAAAGAAACATCGTGGGAGTGGAGGATAAGACAGACATGTCAGAAGATTGTAATAAGTTCGATGAAATTTCGCCCTTCACAATGAACACTGACCCAAGCATCAAGTTAAATAATGAAGATGCTCCATGGTTACGGCCGACGCGATCATAAGCAAGGGCTTGTTTTTACTAGTTAAATGATGAAGATGCTCCCTGTATCTCAATATGGCAATCAATTTCCAATTTATTTTTGTGTAATAATATAACTGTATGTAAGATATTAACACTGGAGATGGTTAGCTTGATTTTACTAGTTAAAAAGAGGTTGTGACGTACCATAGGGAGATTCCCCAACACTGTTAGAGGAGATGGAGGCTTTCACGGGCTTGCGGGGAAATTTTTCCAAGGCGGAACTTCCGAAGATGTCCTAGGGCGTGTGCACCAACGACATCTTCAAGAAGCTCCGCCACGGGAGATTTCCCAACCCTTTCCCCAACACTGTTAGAGGAGATGGAGGATTTCACGGGCTTGCGGGGATATTTTTCCGAGGCGGAACTTCCGAAGATGTCCTAGGGCGTGTGCACCAACGACATCTTCGAGAAGCTCCGCTACGGGAGATTTCCCAACCCTTTCCTCCGGCCATGGGGACGAAGCTCCCTACCTTCTAGGTTGGCTTGTTGAGCTGCTTGCCATGGTGATTATGGACGCTCCTTTTATAGGCACGGCGCCGCTTCCTCCTTCGGCTTGTTCCTCCGACAGGGCATCGTGCGCTACATGCCTTATCTCGTCGAGTAGTGCGTCCACCCACGCGTCCTTATCCTGCTGACAGCTTTAGTCCCGGTTGCACCCTCCAGCCGGGACTAAAGGTTGCCCACACGTCCTTATCTCGCCGACAGTTTTGTTAGATGACACAAAAAACCACCTTTAGTCCCGGTTACACCCACCAGCCGGGACTAAAGGTTGCCCACACGTCCTTATCTCGCCGACAGCTTTTGCCTCCTCTTCTTCCTCCTCTGCTCACCACCAGCTTTTTATCATGAGACAAGGTCTGACGCAAGACCGTTAAGTAGCTGTTAATTAACCGTTTGAGATGCACAGTATCCAACGGCTCCAACAACATGGGTAGCTACCTCCCATTGCAGATAATCCACACTCATATATATATATATATATATATATATATATATATATATATATATATATATATATATATATATGTCATGACCGTACATTTACATCGTGGGTGCCAAATTGCATCATAGGTGTATAAGGGAGAGAAAATCACTTTCCAAATATCAACAAGAGAGAGAATGCACTTTCCAATTATCAGAAGCAGAGACAAATCACTTCCCAGTTTACTGTGCATTTTTCTTTTATGATTCGTGGTGCCCACGCACCATGGTGCACTAGTTAGTTTACCCTATATATATACCATTTGATAGATAACCTAAGTCCATAATCATGTCAAGAGAGAGAAAGAGAGAGGGTGATCCAACGTAATAAGGTGAAGAAATAATTTGTTTTAGAGTAGGTGGAAAAACCTCGCTAAGGTGGAGAAACCCCAGTGGATCCGGTACGCTGACCAGGTTGGTGCATACCGCGCGTGCGGTATGGACAGGCCCAGTTATGAGCCATTGGATTATTTTTTCTATTTTTGTGAGTTTTTCCATTCCGGTTGCTTCTTTCTATTATTTCCTTTTTCTTCTAAGATTCAAAAATTGTTCAAAAGATGTTAAAATTTAAAAATACTCATATTTAAAATCTGTTCAATATTCAAATTTTGCAAATTGTTCAAATTTCGAAAAGAAACAATTTTGGAAGCAAAATTCATTATCTAAAATTGTTCAATCAAAGAAAATGTTCGGAGTTCAAAGTTTTCCAACTTAAAAAATTGTTCATTTTTCAGAAATATTTAATCTAAAAAAGTCAAATTTTGAAAATGTAAAAAATGTCCAGATTTTTAAAAGAAATACTTTTTCCAAAAAAAATGTTCAGATACTAAAAAATCAAAAAGAAACATAATAGATAGAATAGAAAAAAAAAACAGAAAACAGAAGAAAAAAAATTTGAACCAACCCAACAATCCAACATACCCATATGAGGTGTACGGCGGATCGTACCCGTGGACCAGGTCGGTATATAGGAAGGCCTAAGATCCCCTGAGCCATCCAAAAGTCCCACTTGAGGAACATGAGAGCAGGCCCAGCTAAGAATCACGAGAGCCGGGCCAATTTATAAGGAAGAGTGTTGTACTTTCATAAACATCTCCCTACCCAAGTTGATGCAGGAAAGAACAAGTCTAAACATAGAAGAGGCTCACAATTTCTCTCGAAATTCTGCTACCTTACAAGATGGGCATGTTTGGCTTGGTTTTTCCCCACCGACCAACAACTTTTTTATTAAAAATATAGGAGGATCTTAAACAAAACAAAAAACACTTCACTCCGCTGGTGATTTAATTTCTCCCCAAAAAGGAACCTGGTGATTTGAATTGACGCAGATAGAAATCCAAATGCATAATAAGTCCTACGTACGTACGCCCTTGTAACTTAATCGAATCGAGAACGCATAAATGTTCCATTTGAAGATCCGGCAGAGGGTACCTCGTTGCTGCGGTAGTCGTTGGAAGGGGTTTTGCTGATTTCCTGCACCGCCATGCTGGGGATAGCGTCATCGATCCTGGACAGAGCGCGTATGTGTAATACGAGCGCGTACAGTATATATAAGCTAATAGAGATTATATAGAGCTAGCTTCGGTTGCTTACTTTGTTAGCGACGAAGACGTTGCCGTGGACACTCTTCTCCTCGCTTACCGCCGGGAAGGCTTCTTGTTCTCCGACGAGCGTGAATGACTGGATATCCGGTAGGAGGAAAAAAACGAAGAGTGCGTGGGCAGGGCGGCGTGTGGGGCGGGGTATATATATGCTGCTTTGTCTGGACACTCTCCTCCCTGTCAGGACCCCGATCGGGCGCTCGCCTATGATGTCACGCAATGAGGAGCCATCGATTTGTTTTATTTATTTATTTGGAGGTCGGCACATTGCCTGCGCGAACGGATTTCACCCGGTACAAAAGGTCAACTCCTGGCCCTCAGCAGACCCTTACAAGATGGAGACAGCTGCGGTGCAACGCGGAAATTTTACAATAGATGCTACTTGCCCGTTCTCTACCGTTGATGCTGCTTTTAGATCCACGCTGACTTTTAGAGCATCTCCAACAGACGCTCTATCCGGCGCTGTATCCAAGAAATTGACTAGTTTAGCGCGTGTGCGCAAAATGATGCTCCAACAGGTGCTGCAACCGGCGCTGTAAAATACAGCTTGGGGCAAAAGCGCTATGTCGTGCACTATATCTACCACGCCGGAAAGAGCGCGCTGTATAAGTCGCGCGCAGAAACAACTACGGATTTTTACAGCTCCAAGATTTAGAGCTTCTGTTGAAGGTGAATATGCCCTCACGCGCAAAACATGGATGGAGCACGCTGTAAAGTGATTTTACAGCGCCAAAATTTAGAGTGCATGTTGGAGATGCTCTTAGAACAGCTCCGGTGGGCGGTGACGTGGAAATTTTACAGGAGAAGCTACTTGGCCGTTGTTCTTTTAGAACTGCTCGTATTATTCTTCTAACCTTTAAGCTTGGTGAAATCCGTGGGTGATGAGCACCGGCTCAGTCACATTATAAACAGTACGCAAAAAAAAAAACCAAGAACCGGTCCAGCGTTCTCTCCCCTGCTGATCTGCTCTCTTCTCTTCTTCTTCCCGAGAGGCCCAAGATAGGGTTCCCTCCGGCTGAGTTCACACCCAATCGGGGTCCACGGCGTCGGTAGTATATAGTATACGAGAACCATCCGCTCCTTTCCTTGGTCGAGCGAGGATCTGCGGCGCGGCTATCAGCAAAGATGTGGAAATATTGAGTTCCTACGGAATTGGTATTACGTTTGCGTTAGACCCCCAAAAGATAATCCTGAACCCCACCAAAAAGCTCATTCCGAGTCTGTATGATTTGGCAAATTCTACTTATTGGGACAAAACTTGAGAAGAAGAAGAGGAAGAGGAACAAGAAGAAGGACAACGCGGAAGAAGAAGATGAACTGATTTTTGGATAGGGCAATGTTCCATTGAGCTACGAGCAAGTGCACTATGCCGCTCTAGACGCTCGCCTAGGCTTCGAGATGGCTAGGAGGTATTGGAGGCTACTTGGCTGCAATAGCCAGGTTGATCGTCTCAATATTTGAAGATGATGAGTAGATGGTGGTGTAGTGTGTGATGTGTGTCTTCTATATTTGTATGAACCTATGAATCGTCTCAATATATCGAATCTATCTATTGTTATTCAAATTCCTCATATTTTCTAATTGCGGTTTACAGATTTCCCACATATTAATTGCGCCACCGCTCTTCTTCATGTGCCGTGCGCCACCGCAAACGTCTATATAATGCCCACCCTTTCGTCCTCAAACTCCACACACATCTCTCAAGCCACCACCGCAACTTCCTCTCAAGCCACTGCATTTCCTCTCGACCTAAAAACAGCCACCACCGCAACTTCCTCTCAAGCCACTGCATTTCCTCTCGACCTAAAAACAGCCACCACCGCAACTTCCTTTCAAGCCACTGCATTTCCAACTGCGGTTTACGGATTTAAAGATATTAATTATTTGGCCATATTATATGAATAAAGCATATATTATTTTGTAATAATAATAAAAAATGAATAAAAACAAAATTATTTCATATTCAAATTCCTCACATTTTTATAATAATAATGCATACATTATTTGTCCAATTGCGGTTTACAAATTTAAAGGTATTAATTATTTGGCCATATTGTATGAATAATGCATATATGATTTGATAATAATAATAATGTTCTAACAAGACTCCACTATAGCCCAAAAATAGTGGCTTAAAAAATAGCACACAAATATTAATTATTAGGGAAAATTTGCTATAGGACACCGTTATTTTCTGGCGTTTGCCGAAACACACCGCCCGATTATGTCTTTGCCAAGTACCATTACAATTTTGTGACACATTTGCCAGAACACACCACCAGCCTAAAAACGGAAAGTTTTGCACTTTTTCTTGTGATGATTGGTTTTGAAGACAAAGTGCAAAGCTTTCCCTTTTTAGCCAGGTGGTGTGTTCTGGCAAATGTGTCACATAATTATAATGGTACGTGGCAAAGACACAATCTAGCGGTGTGTTTCAGCAAACGCCAAGAAATAACGGTGTCACGTGGCAAATTTTCCCTAATTATTAACGTATCAACATAAGAAAGTGCGCAAATATAGTAATTGCCGGGGCATCGGCTTAACAAATAACCCACACACACATAATAGTTGAAACGGAACAGCAAAGAACCGATGAACTGATCTGCATCCTTTACTTCTTGTCCTCAACGGATGCCCCTATTACCTGGAAGAAATTAACCATTTTGTAAAGAGCATTATAGGATCGAAACAGAAGTATAAATCTTAATAGTGAGATGTAACCTAGCAATCCAAACTAGATAGCCCTATTGTTGTTGCACACTTTTGGTTCGGAGAACTATAATTTCTTATATTTTTCTACATCTAACAAGTTTGACGCATCCACCGATCCATTGATGTCAGTTGTTCATGGGAGGGAATATTTTATCGAAATCATAAAGAGCATATAGACTCTTGAAGCACAGTTCCATAAGAATTGCAGTTTTCTGAAAACATTCCTCAAAATGCAGAAAGTGTAGCTTTAAGGGGTTCACTAACCATGCCACATATGACATATCAAGCCAAGCCGCCGATGCTGAGTATGAAGACGAGTGGCCAAATAGAAAGGAACAGAATAATTTCCCCAATCCATACGCGTCGCCTGTATGTGAGGCTGGACATGGAAATCCAGATGCCAGTGAAGATCTCTGCGACTCCGATGGTGAAAATGGCAGCGAGGGTGAGATTGTAGACGAGCTTGTTGTGACCGAAGCCTAGTCCGCTGGCTGGCTCAGAGTGTGCCACGTGCACGACCGCGTGCACGGTGAGTGCGCCCACTTGTGGGATGGCACGTGTGATCAGCTGCAATGCTATCTCATGGGTGGGCACGTTTTCACCTGCCTGGTCGATGTTGATCCCGGAGTTGCCGTTGTTGCCGCCCTATGCAATGGAAACAATAGTTAAACAATGCAAACACCAGGAACGAGAGTAGCTAGCAGCCTACAAATTTAACCTAAAGCGAATTTTTGGAACATGGGTAGTCTGAATCCGATTAAACTTACTACATAGTTATCCGATCATTAAGTTACAGAATTTTCAGAAGGGAGGAGTTTCCTTCATACTATTTATTTCAAACTTGTCATTTTTATCTGAGCTACATACTTTTGGATTTGAGTATGATAAAAGACACTCACATGCATACATGAATCCTCTACATGCAAAAGATTATTTAAATTTTTTAACAGATGTAAATACAAGTTTTTGGCCCCGTCATTTATCAGGTTCATGAGTACCTAGGTGCCACTACGTATTTCCGCCTACAAACCAATAGAAATTGCATCTAGCGCCATGAAGTTTATTCCAAATGAAATGTCCTCTTTCCTTCATCTTCTCATATCCGAACAGGTTTTGCCTCCCGTGGCCGCAACAAATAATCCTAACTAAATCGGAGAACACTACATAGTTGTACTATCAAAATAAATCAAGTGAAGAGAAATCACAGTCATGAAATATCTCACCTCCAACTCAGAGTTGATAGGGTCGACCCTTTGGCCCTCGTGCACACTGGTCATCTCAATGTCGACGACGGCTTCATCAGTCTGCGATAAAGGACTAACAAAATTAAGACATACGCACTCCCAAATCAATCACAAAGCTAATAAAGTAAATGTGGTCTTGCCTCGGAGCTGTTGGGAACTACGCGGATGCTCTCAAGCTCGGTGCCCACGTCTTCAGCAATCTGCGATGCACATGTGAAGAAATCGCCAAGCTAATTAAGATCATCGGGAGAACTGGGCTAAACCCCTGCGTTCAAGGAATAGTTTTTTGAACTTTCTATTGTATGTTTATTTTGTTAAATTTGGCTTGAAATTCAGTTATCCATTCTTCATGTTTGTTTTAAGCAATCTAGGTAGTATCACCCATGTTTGTTTTAGACAATCTAAGTAGTATCTATAATACCGGAGAATATGTATGGTAGTACATATTCTACTTTATAAGTAGTATGTATATTTTTTACGTACACTTATTTTTTCTATATATATGCATGTTTTTTTGGATATATAGTACAAACTACGTGTTCACATGCATTTTTTCACTAAACTTGGTTTGAAGTATCTTAGATATAGTGTATGAACATACTCAAACCGATAAAATATGGTATATACTTATGTATGGTAGTATATGAGACGTGGGTGTAGTTACACCCATGAGTAGGAAGTATTTATACTCCTGGGTGTACAATTACATCCATGTCAAATATACTACCGTACGAAGGTATATGTAATAGCCTGTCGGTTTGAGTATCTTGCTACACTATATCTAAGATACTTCAAACCAAGTTTGGTGAAAAAACACTAATGAGCCCATAGTTTGCATGATATTTCCAAAATACATGCACATTTATACGTAAAAAGTAGTGTACGTAAAAAAATATACAAAAATTGTTTAGATACTAAAAAATAAAAAATAAACATAATAGACGGAATAAAAAAAAAAGAAAACAGAAAAAAAATTGAACCAACCCAACAATCCAACAATCCCCGTGGACTAGGTCGGTATATAGGAACGGCCAAAATCTCCTGAGCCATCCAAAATCTCCCGTTCAACGCCCGATTGGGTATTTGTACCGACCAACAACTTTTTTATTAAAAATATAGGAGGATCTTAAACAAAACAAAAAACACTTCACTCCGCTGGTGATTTAATTTCTCCCCAAAAAGGAACCTGGTGATTTGAATTGACGCAGATAGAAATCCAAATGCATAATAAGTCCTACGTACGTACGCCCTTGTAACTTAATCGAATCGAGAACGCATAAATGTTCCATTTGAAGATCCGGCAGAGGGTACCTCGTTGCTGCGGTAGTCGTTGGAAGGGGTTTTGCTGATTTCCTGCACCGCCATGCTGGGGATAGCGTCGTCGATCCTGCACAGAGCGCGTACAGTATATATAAGCTAATAGAGATTATATAGAGCTAGCTTCGGTTGCTTACTTTGTTAGCGACGAAGACGTTGCCGTGGACACTCTCCTCCTCGCTTACCGCCGGGAAGGCTTCTTGTTCTCCGACGAGCGTGAATGACTGGATTTCCGGTAGGAGGAAAAATACGAAGAGTGCAGCTCTGGGCAGGGTGGTGGCCAGGGCGGGGTATATATATGCGCCCTGTCGGCACTTCTCGATCTAGCGTCCCTGTCAGGGGCCCGCCACGGATTTCACCCGGTACAAAAGGTCAAGTCATGGCCCGTTCAACGCCGCCCGATTGGGTATATATGCTGCTTTGTCAGGACCCCGATTGGGTGCGAACGGAGAGCGCGTGCACTCGGCCGCTCGCTGACACCTCGGCCCCCCCGGAGGATCACCTCGGAGCTGCTGCCGTGGAAGCATCAGAGGAAGAGGGTGCGAGTGGAGTGGCCGCCGCCATTGGGAGCTAGCGCGACCGGATTACCGCCATTGAGTGCCACGCCACATCCGCGCAGGCGTTGACGCGGAAATCGTTCTCTACCGTTGATGCTGCTTTTAGATCCACGCTGACTTTTAGAACAGCTCCGGTGGGCGGTGACGCGGAAATTTTACAGGAGAAGCTACTTGGCCGTTGTTGCTGACTTTTAGAACTGCTCGTATTATTCTAACCTGCTGACCCGAGCTGGCGGCTCACCTCGGAGCCGCTGCCGTGGAAGCATGAGAGGAAGAGGGTGCGAGTGGCCGCCGCCATTGGGAGCTAGCGCGACCGGATTACCGACCAGATTTCGGCACTCCAATACAACTTCAGATCGGAACAAGCTCCGATTAATTCGTCGCGTGCACTTGCCTCGCTCGGGGGCTCCCCTGGCGTGAATTCGACGATTCTATCCTCCATGACAACTATTTCCACCGTGTCGAATATTTTCGGCCAAACATCGCACGGCTCCGCTTCTTCGACTACGTCCGCTTCGTCTACTCCGTCTGCCAGACGACCTACCTCCACGTCGATTCCACCGCAGTCGATAATAAAGCTAAGTGTTCCTCTTTCAAGAGTTAATTATTTATTTACTTACGCCACACCCGAATAATCAGGGTCCCATTACATCGTTACCGCAAATACACTTGATTACTCAGGTACTGCAAACTAAAATTCATTGGCAGGACCATTTACTTTGACTTCAATTATGATATTGGAAAAGTTGTGCACTTATGCGACGAGGCCAAGCACTACTACATCGATCGAAAATAAGTTATTAGTAAATCTGTCTTCTATGATATTGACTCGATGCACTTCCGGGTCAGTGGTTTCATTTTTTATGGATATTACTAGAGCTATTTTCTTCAGGTCAGTGAATTTATTTTCTTCGGGTCAATTGGATTCATATTCTTCGGTTGCGTCGATGGTATATAATACTGACCCGATGCACTTTCGGGTCAGTGATTTCATTTTCTATGGTTATTACTGGAGCTATTTTCTTCGGGTCAGTGAATTTATTTTCTTCGGGTCAAGTGAATTCATCTTCTTCGGTTTCATTGATTTATCATTTATGGTATATAATACCGACCCGATGCACTTCCGGGTCAGTGGTTTCATTTTCTATGGTTATTACTGGAACTATTTTCTTCGGGTCAAGTGGATTCATCTTCTTTGGTTTCATGGATTTATCATCTATGGTATATAATACTACCCGGTGCACTTCCGGCGGATTCATCTTCAATATATGCTTTATATTTACTGGCGTAATCTTCAATGTGGATTCATCTCAAATACTTCATCTTGGATTCATCTCCAAGTACTTCATCTTTAATGGCGTAATACTCAATGGTTTAATCTTCAAAGGATTTCATCTCCAATGGCGAAAATTTTAAGTGGATTTATATTATAAATGTCTTCATCCTAGCTGGCTTCACCTTATATGACGCCGCGACTCCGCCAACTTCTTCCGACATCACGACTAACACTCGGGGGCTCGACAACAACTTCGCCGCGAGTAACAACTGTGACACGGCGTCTAAAGCAACAATCATGACATCACCCCAGCAGCGCTCGGGGGCTCGGCTATTTATCATCAACAATATGGCGACATCTATTTTCGCTATTTGGTGGTTTTTACTTCGGCTCGACTTCTTTTCTACACTCGAAGACTTCATCGCGCGTCGATTCCGTCGTGCCCAATAAGCTAAGTGTTTCTTTTACACAAAGTTGATTATCGTGTACTTTTACCGCACCCGACGCTCGGGGGCTGCACCATACTTTTTCATTCTACATCTCAGGTTGACAAAACAAGAACAGCGCTGACGAAAAATCTCTTCAAAGAGGAACCCGACGAAAATCTCTCCAAAGAGGAACTCGACGAAAATATCTTCATGGAGGAACCCGACGAAAAATCTCTTCAAGGAGGAATCCGACGAAAATCTCTTCAAGGAGGAACCCACCGAAAATCTCTTCAAGGGGGAACTCGACGAAAATTTCTTCAAGGAGACTGGAAAAATCTTCGAGTCCATATACTCCTCATTTATTCCAAACGCATATTCGGCAAAAAACATACTTCAAGGAAGTCGACAAAGGAAGGTTGAGCCTACACCCAAGTGCAAACACTTGGCTGTAGCCTCGGGGGCTACTCCCATCGGGAGCGCTCGTCGCGCACCCGAAGAAATAAAAGTCAATATAGAAGGAGCATCAAGATCCTATTCGACAAAAAATAGTAACCCGAAGAAATGGAGCATTCCATTAGCTGAACAAAAGGCACTCGACAATATATTCTCAGAGCGCGTCCGCCGCGGTAAAAACTCTGAATGCCGTGACTTGTAAAAGGGTCACAAAGGTAAGACCCCAGGATCTGTCCTGCGTGGCGTGGCATTGCACACAGAATGCGCTCTACCACTTTATCCACATCAACAGATGTGAAGAAAAATCCTAGCGGACGTGTCAGGTAACCGATAAAACATAACTTGAATTCGATTCACGATAAGTCCTTAAGCGGCGCGTGTCGGATTACGCCAGTATCCCGAGTTCGAGTCCAGGGACTTGAATTTGAAGTAGGTTTATATGGATTGCCACAAGTGCATTAACTGGTACCCGAGCTTTCGGATGAACCAGCCCTATTTACCAATATCCCTGTGCAAAATATAAGTCAAGCAAAATATAATGTTTCCCTGAACTCGAAATATGTGAAAAAGAAAGAAATAAAGTTTGGAGATTTCACCCGATTTCATCCTACTCTGCGACTCGAATAAATATAGCAAAATTGCTTACCCAAAGATAGCAAAATAGTTTACTCGACCCGAGTTTCGTGTTTTTGTCTTGCAGGTAAATATATAAAGGTTTGTAGACTCAACTCGACTCTGCGACTCGAGTGGAGCCTACTCCCATCGGGAGCACATGGATTTCATTAAGTCTTCCAGCAGGAGTCGATAAAAAGAGGGGCTGCGCCAGAAATATAGTCAAGTTCTTCATCGAGTAGTACAACTTGAGTCTATGCCCAAGTGCAAGCACTTGCCCATAGACTCGGGGGCTACTCCCATCGGGAGCGCTGGCCGCGCACCCGATAGAAAAATAACTTCGAGAATCATCGACATCATCTACGCTACACATGATCTACGACATTGACAAGATGAATTTCCGGATCAATGGCCTCGCCTTGTATTTCTTCGACTTCGGAGATGATTATGCTTGGAGTCTCTACGCAAGTCTTCAACTTCCCTAGACACTCGGGGGCTACTGACATGGGCATACCCTTCGAGTACCCATTATTGGTATACCTGGCTCGGCTCGGCCCAATATGGAGAAGGCCCAACAAGGCAATCCGAAGAAGTAGTCGACTAGGACTCCTGTAACCCTAGCCTGGTTGCTCATATAAAACCAGGGAGGGGCGCACCCGAGAATAGGGGGAAGATACGCAAGATAGCAATAGGGGGAAGATACGCAAGATAGCAATAGGGGGAAGATATAGACAACATAGCTCCGCCTATGGCGAACGACAACCTTCTCCAGTTGACTCCACACCTCATACACCCCGTCAGTACGTTCGGGCGGTGGACAGCATGGCACAATCTTTTTTTTCGAGAACCCGCAGGAGATCTGCGCGCTATTGTATTAAGCGTGAGAAGAGACGGACAAAGATGTCCCATACAACATGAATACAACCTCAGAAGGCATACCCTCGAGGCACCACCGAGAAACGCCACTTTGGGCGGAGGGAAACCGCCTAAGGCCGAAGAAAACTAATGAACTACTCTCTCAATCCCACCTCTACAGGCTAGCCAAACCCGCCACTCGTCCGTGATTAAGCTCAAAGTGGCTACCGCAGTCGAATTGTGCCCCTCAAAAACCCTAGCATTGGCACAATCTGATCCTGGCTCTTGAGATGCATTGCCCAAAGACAGCCGCGTCGGTGAGGTCATCCGCCATGCCCCACCGCAATGTTCTTCCAGTCGTGAGTCCAACACAGAGAGGCCGTAGTTTGAATCCCTGTTGCAAGCTATGCACGATACTAATCTTAGAAATGCTTCACAATATGAAAAAATAGCGGTGACATTAAGGGCATGTCAGCGCGGGACGCTTGTATAGAGGCTTGAGTGAAAAATAATTGATCAATTAATCCTAGAAAAAGTACAGCCACTCCAAGGCTTCTCTCAAATATCAGGCGCTTATTTCTCTTAACTTGCAGATCCGTTTTTTGTGAAGTAAGATAAAATCTGAGGAAGCGCTAGACGCAAAATGTTGCGCCGCCTCTCGAAAATAAGCGCCCATCGCCCGGTGACGTGGGCATTACCCTTTGGGTAACTGACATTGCCCTATCCTGTGCGGCCCAACTGGAGGCCCATGAAGATACCCGATGGCAAGGCGGGCCACTAGGACGATGCTGGAGAAGATTCCTTGAAGAACAAGACATAGAGGAGCCGAACAAGGAAAGTTTAGAGCTAGGTCTTTTGTAAACCTAGTTGCACCCGGACAGATCTCTTGAGACCTCGCCTCCTATATAAAGGTCGGGAGAGGGACTGCCGAGGGACGATCAATCTTAGCAAATTTAGCCACCATAAGTCTAGAGCTAGGTCGCCGTAGCACTTAGCCTCTCGACGAGATCACAGCCGAAACCTTCGGCACCCCATTGTAACCCGATATTTTCATAATCAAGATCAGACAGGCAGGACGTAAGGGTTTTACCTCATCGAGGGCCCCGAACCTGGGTAAATCGCTCTCCCCGCTTGTCTGTTAACCGATGTCCCGTGTCAGCCTACAGGATTCCATCAACCCTAAGCCCCAGTCGGAGGGCATTGCCGAGGAGTACCCTCGTCAATTGGCGCCGTCTGTGGGAAACCTGTCGGCACAAGGCAGGTCATCGGTAGTACCAGTCACGTCTGCGGCGTTCGTGCTCGAGTCACGAACGCCGTCAGATCCGAAAGATTCAGTTCGCTGCGGGTCCTTCGAGTTCGTACCGCACACCGAGGCGTCGCATCTGATCTCTGCAGAATCACACGGCAACATGGAAACTACTTTCGGTGGTGTTCACTTCATCATCGATTCCAGAGGGTTTCTTCGCCTCCCTAGTTCAAACGCATCAACCCAAGGACTTCGGTTCCAGGAGATATCACGCCAGCAGCGACCTCGGCAGTCCTACCCAGGAGTGCGGGAGAGGGCAGCCGAGGCAGCTTCGGCGCCATAGAGGAGCAAAGGAAAAGACGAAGGGACTCACGTCGTGAAGAAGAAGAGCAAATCGCGACTCGCCCCCGACAATACGAACGAGGATGCCACAGCACGCAATCGAACAAGAATCGCCTCCGCACACCTTACCTATCGGCCACGGAGCAACTTGAAGCACCGTATTATCTGCATTCTTATATTGATCCAAAGGATGGCCATGAAAAATCCAGTCACTTGCTCAGGAATTGTCAGCAGTTCCTCGAAATTCGACAGTTCTGCGACGACCTTAGGGCTGAAGCCACGGCAAGAGTTCATACGATGGAAGGAAGAGCGGGATCCTACACTTATCCACCAGAACCATACATACCAGAGCCATACATACCAGCAGGAGGAGACGAGTACATACCAACCAAAGTGTTTCCAGAATCTCGCGGACAGGTCAACATGATCCATAAAACCAGCTTTTCAAAGAGAGAGGTCAAGAAGTTCTCACGAGAAGTAAAGTACGCGGAAGTTGCCATGGTCGACACACCCGAATTCATCGACTGGTCAGATCAAAGCATATCTTTCAGCAAGGCGGATCACCCGAAGGCCGTTCCAAGGCCTGGTCATGCAGCCCTAGTCCTTGAGGCGTAGATCGGAGGATACAATATGAGCAAAGTATTCATGGATGGAGGAAGCGGCCTGAATCTGTTGTTTGCTAGCACGATGAAAGCAATGGGCCTAACAGTCGACATGCTAAGAGAGTCCGATACAGGATTCCATGGCATCATACCGACTCAACCCGCTTATTCCCTCGGCAAAATATCGCTGGACGTAGTTTTTGGCACACCTAGCAACTTCAGGAAGGAGAAAATCGAGTTTGAAGTAGTTGACTGGGAATCTCAGTACCATGCCATCCTCGGCAGACCTGTGTTCACCAAATTCATGGCAGTACCCCACTACGCGTACCTGAAACTGAAGATGCTAGGCAATAATGGGACAGCGGTAACCATCCATGGAAGCTTCTCCCGTTCAGATAGCTGCGATAGGGATTTCCAAAAAATCGCCTCGAAATTCAGGGCTAGGGAAGAACTTAACGCAGTCGATGCCATCACAGACCACACGAAGCCACCAGCCGATAATCGAAACGTAAGATCCGATGAGTTTGACGTCGCGAAGGAAGCAAAGAAGCAGCAGGTGCACCCCTCTGACCCGAAGAAGACAGTCAATACTTTGGTGAACCTTACTGTCGCATAGGAAAGCGCGCTCATCGAGTTCCTCCGTGAGCACTGGGAAATATTTGCATGGGAGCCATCCGACATGCCAGGTATTCCCAGGGAACTCGTTGAGCACGCCCTCAATGTTGACCCAAAAGCCAAACCAGTACAACAGTCGATGCGCCGGTTTTCTGAGCCGAAGAGAAAAGCAATCGGCGAAGAGGTTAGTCGGCTCCGCAAGGCAGGATTCATTCGGGAGCTCAAGGAAGCCGAGTGGGTGGCTGATACGTCTCCAACGTATCTATAATTTCTGATGTTCCATGCTAGTTTTATGACAATACCTACATGTTTTGCTCACACTTTATAATGATTTCATGCATTTTCCAGAACTAACCTATTAACAAGATGCCGAAGTGCCAGTTCATGTTTTCTGCTGTTTTTGGTTCCAGAAAGGCTGTTCGGGCAATATTCTCGGAATTCGACGAAACGAAGACCAAACATCATAATTCACCGAGACGGACCAGGACACCGAAGGGGAGTCAGAGGGGAGGCCTGGGGCCCCCAGACCATAGGCCGGCGCGGCCTGGAAGGGGGGCGCGCCGCCCTATGGGGTGGGACCCCCAGGCGCCCTCCTGCGCCGCCTCTTCGCCTATATAAGCCCTTTCGACCTAAAACCTCGATACGAATCGACGAAACTCCAGAAAGACTCCAGGGGCGCCGCCGCCATCGCGAAAACTCCGTTTCGGGGGACAGAAGTCTCTGTTCCGGCACCCTGCCGGGATGGGGAAGTGCCCCCGGAAGCCATCTCCATCAACGCCACCGCCTCCATCATGCTCCGTGAGTAGTTCCCCCATGGACTACGGGTTCTAGCTGTAGCTAGTTGGTACTCTCTCTCCCATGTACTTCAATACAATGATCTCATGAGCTGCCTTACATGATTGAGATTCATCTTATGTAATCGGTGTTGTGTTTGTTGGGATCCGATGAATTGTTACATTATGATCAGTCTATCTATATAAGTTTGTGAAGTTATTGTTGCTGCAATCTTGTTATGCTTAATGCTTGTCACTAGGGCCCGAGTGGCATGATCTTAGATTTAAGCTCTATAATTATTGCTTAGATTGTATCTACAAATTGTTTGCACATGTCTATGTCCAGAACCCGAGGCCCCAGAGTGACCGCAACTGGGATAACTGGAGGGGAAGGCGTAGGTATGAGGATCACATGTTTTCACCAAGTGTTAATGCTTTGCTCCGGTGCTCTATTAAAAGGAGTACCTTAATTACCAGTAGTTTCCCTTGAGGCCCGGCTGCCACCGGCTGGTAGGACAAAAGATGTTATGCAAGTTTCTTATTGCGAGCACGTATAACTATATATGGAAAACATGCCTACATAATTAATAATCTTGATGTTTTGTCTTAATGCTTTCAATCCTATCAATTGCCCAACTGTAATTTGTTCACCCAACACTTGTTATTGGAGAGTTACCACTAGTGTAGATAGCTGGGAACCCCGGTCCATCTTTCATCATCATATACTCGTTCCTACATGTCATTGGAAGTAGTATCAACTATTTTCTGGTGCCATTGCTACTGTGTTACTACTACTGCTGTTGTGTTACTGTTATTATTGCTCTCATATTACTGCTGCTTTCACATCACCCCTGTTACTAGTGCTTTTCCAGGTGCAGCTGAATTGACAACTCAGTTGTTAAGGCTTATAAGTATTCTTTACCTCCCCTTGTGTCGAATCAATAAATTGGGTTTTACTTCCCTCGAAGACTATTGCGATCCCCTATACTTGTGGGTCATCAAGACTATATTCTGGCGCCGTTGCCGGGGAGGCATAGCTCTACTCATAAGTTCACCTGGGGAGTACACTCTACCTCTCTCTCTGTTTTTTTTTATTTTATTTTGTTTTGCTTAGTTTACTTTTGTCTAGTTTATTTGTGCTTAGTTTATTTCTGTCTAGTATTATTTTGCTTAGTTTACTTTTGTCTAGTTTGTTTTTGCCTTGTTTTATTATATACCCAAAAATCCATAAAAATTTGAAATACCGAAAAATTAAAAACTGTTGTTATGGGAGAACCCACAACCTATTTGGAGCTTATAGAATTATATAATAATTATAGAGAATCAAGAACGGGTAAAGTTATGAGTGCTGTGATAGAAAAATTGAATACAATTGCTAAAATCTTGCTTAAACGCCATGATATAAACTGTTGCTCTAAACAGGATACTAAACATCTTAAATTTCAATGTGGCTTTAGTGAGGAAATTTTAATTAAGAACTATAATTGGAATAGCTATATTCATCTTGGGTTCGAAGAGGTAGAACAATTTGTCTTATTTATGGGAGCCTCTGAGATAGAATCCTTCATGTCTAAAAATTATGAAACTTGTGTTGTTTGTAAGGACCTTAAAGATTATGTCTCTTCTATCCTTAATTTTTGCATAGAAAGTTACAGCGATAATCCTTATATCATTGATTATAAAGAGAGACTCATTAATGCACAAGAATGCACTCACAATTTGCAGGAACCAGTGGAAGAAGAAATTGATGAACCTGAAAGATCATTGGATGAAAAAGAAGAGGAGAGTGATGAACAAAAGGAGGAAGAATGGATTAGCTACCCATGCCAACCTTCTAATGAGAGTAACTCTTTATCTCTTACACTATTTGATTGTCCTCCATGCTTACCAAAGGAGGATGAATGTTATGTTCTTGTGGATTCTCTTGAAATATTACCTATGAGTAAAACTTGTGAGAATAATTATGGTACTGTTATCTATGATAATCCATGCTACTTTGATAAATCTTATGATAATGCTTTGTTTGTGCCTGATGTCGAAATGCATGGTACTAAAGAGTTTTGCTTGGCAAATATTTATGATAAAGCTCTAGATGATGGTCCTATGTTACTTGATAATATTAATTGTACTACTAATGAAAATGGGATTGGAGAGATCTTTACTTTATCTAGGAGTCCCATATCTTTTGAGATTGATCAATCATCTTGTTATATTATTGATAAAAGTGGGTTTGAAAGTTTTAATCCCATTATTTTTGAGCTTGATAAAAATTATATGTTTGTGGATCATGAAAAGCATGCTGTATGTGATAGTTATATTGTTGAGTTTGTTCATGAAGCTACTGAAAATTATTATGAGAGAGAAAAATATGGTTGTAGAAATTTTCATGGTACTAAAACACCTCTCTATATGCTGAAAATCTTGAAGTTACTCTTGTTTTATCTTCTTATGCTTGTCACTTTGTTCTTCATGAATTTATTTGTATACAAGATTCCTATGCATAGGAAGCGGGTTAGACTTAAATGTGATTTGAACTTGCTTTTTGATGCTCTCCTTTGCTTCAACTCTTATTTCTTGCGAGTGCATCATTAAAATTGCTGAGCCCATCTTAATGGCTATAAAGAAAGCACTTCTTGGGAGATAACCCATGTCTTTATTTTGCTACTGTTTTGTTGTGTCTTGGAAGTTGTTACTACTGTAGCAACCTCTCCTTATCTTTATTTTATTGCGTTGTTGTGCCAAGTGAAGTCTCTAATAGAAGGTTGATACTAGATTTGGATTACTGCGTAGAAACAGATTTCTTGCTGTCACGAATTTGAGTAGCCCCTTCTGTAGGTAACTCAGAAAAATCTGCCAATTTACGTGAATGATCCTCAGATATGTACGCAACTTTCATTAGTTTTGAGTTTTCTGATTTGAGCAACGGAAGTACCTCTTAAAAATTCATCTTTACTGGCTGTTCTGTTTTGGCAGATTCTGTCTCTGTTTTTTGCATTGTCTCTTGTGGACTTTAAGCAAGGCTTTCTAGACGTGGAGGGCTGTAGCTAATGTTTTATTGAGTTCTTGCAATATGTCACTACAGGACTAAAGTGGATTAAAGTTTTTTTGAGTACTAACCCCTCTAATGAAGTTTATGAGAAGTTTGGTGTGAAGGAAGTTTTCAAGGGTCAAGAGAGGAGGATGATATATGATCAAGAAGAGTGAAAAGTCTAAGCTTGGGGATGCCCCCGTGGTTCATCCCTGCATATTTCAAGAAGACTCAAGCGTCTAAGCTTGGGGATGCCCAAGGCATCCCCTTCTTCATCAACAACTTATCAGGTTTCTTCTATTGAAACTATATTTTTATTCGGTCACATCTTATGTGCTTTACTTGGAGCGTCTGTGTGCTTTTATTTTCGTTTATGTTTGAATAAATTTGGATCCTAGCAATCCTTGTGTGGGAGAGAGACACGCTCCGCTTTTTCGTATGAACACTTGTGTTCTTCGTTTTTCATGTTCATGGCAAAAGGTTAAAAGCTGCTGCATTTATTGCTATTTGGTTGGAAACAGAAAATGCTTCATATTGTCTTGAATAATTTGATACTTGGCAATTGTTTTGAGCTCTCAAGTAGATCATGATTAAGCTCTTGCACCATGTAGTTTAAACCTATTAGTGAAGAACTACCGTAGAGCTTGTTGAAATTGGTTTGCATGATTGGTCTCTCTAAGGTCTAGATATTTTCTGGTAAAAGTGTTTGAGCAACAAGGAAGACAGTGTGGAGTCTTATAATTCTTGCAATATGTTCTTATGTAAGTTTTGCTGTACCGGTTCATACTTGTGTTTGCTTCAAACAACCTTGCTAGCCAAAGCCTTGTACTGAGAGGAAATGCTTCTCGTGCATCCAAAACCTTAAGCCAAAACCTATGCCATTTGTGTCCACCATAACTACCTACTATGTGGTATTTTTCTGCCATTCCAAGTAAATGCTTCATGTGCTACCTTTAAACAATTCAAAAGTTATTATCTCTTATTTTGTGTCAATGTTTTATAGCTCATGAGGAAGTATGTGGTGTTTTATCTTTCAATCTTGTTGGGCAACTTTCACTAATGGACTAGTGGCTTCATCCGCTTATCCAATAATTTTGCAAAAAGAGCTGGCAGCGGGGTTCCCAGCCCCAATTAATTAACCTTCATTAATAATTCTCTTCACATGTTTTGCCCTGATTCATCAGTAAGCAACTTAATTTTGCAAATAGACACTCCTTCATGGTATGTGAATGTTGGAAGGCACCCGAGGATTCGGTTAGCCATGGCTTGTGTAAGCAAAAGGTTGGGAGGAGTGTCATCCATAAATAAAAACTAAAGTACATGTGTAAACAAAAGAGAAGAGGGATGATCTACCTTGCTGGTAGAGATAACGTCCTTCATGGGAGCCGCTCTTTGAAAGTCTGTTTGATGAGGGGGTTAGAGTGCCCACTACCATTCGTTGACAACAACAAACACCTCTCAAAACTTTACTTTTATGCTCTCTATATGATTTCAAAACTTAAAAAGCTCTAGCACATGATTTAATCCCTGCTTCCCTCTGCGAAGGGCCTTTCTTCTACTTTATGTTGAGTCAGTTTACCTACTTCCTTCCATCTTAGAAGCAAACACTTGTGTCAACTGTGCATTGATTCTTACATACTTGCTTATTTGCACTCATCATATTACTCTGTGTTGACAATTATCCATGAGATATGCATGTTGAAAGTTGAAAGCAACTACTGAAACTTATATCTTCCTTTGTGTTGCTTCGATGCCTTTACTTTGAATTTATTGCTTTATGAGTTAACTCTTATGCAAGACTTTTGATGCTTGTCTTGAAAGTACTATTCATGAAAAGTTTTGCTATATGTATTCTATTTGATTAGCAAACTATAGATCGTTTCCTTGAGTCACTTCATTCATCTCATATGCTTTACAATAGTATGATCAAGGTTATGTAAGTAGCATGTCACTACAGAAATTATTCTTTTTATCGTTTACCTACTCGAGGGCGAGTAGGAACTAAGCTTGGGGATGCTTGATACGTCTCCAACGTATCTATAATTTCTGATGTTCCATGCTAGTTTTATGACAATACCTACATGTTTTGCTCACACTTTATAATGATTTCATGCATTTTCCAGAACTAACCTATTAACAAGATGCCGAAGTGCCGCCTCTGTTTTCTGCTGTTTTTGGTTCCAGAAAGGCTGTTCGGGCAATATTCTCGGAATTCGACGAAACGAAGACCAAACATCATAATTCACCGAGACGGACCAGGACACCGAAGGGGAGTCAGAGGGGAGGCCTGGGGCCCCCAGACCATAGGCCGGCGCGGCCTGGAAGGGGGGTGCGCCGCCCTATGGGGTGGGACCCCCAGGCGCCCTCCTGCGCCGCCTCTTCGCCTATATAAGCCCTTTCGACCTACAACCTCGATACGAATCGACGAAACTCCAGAAAGACTCCAGGGGCGCCGCCGCCATCGCGAAACTCCGTTTCGGGGGACAGAAGTCTCTGTTCCGGCACCCTGCCGGGACGGGGAAGTGCCCCCGGAAGCCATCTCCATCAACGCCACCGCCTCCATCATGCTCCGTGAGTAGTTCCCCCATGGACTACGGGTTCTAGCTGTAGCTAGGTTGTACTCTCTCTCCCATGTACTTCAATACAATGATCTCATGAGCTGCCTTACATGATTGAGATTCATCTTATGTAATCGGTGTTGTGTTTGTTGGGATCCGATGAATTGTTACATTATGATCAGTCTATCTATATAACTTTGTGAAGTTATTGTTGCTGCAATCTTGTTATGCTTAATGCTTGTCACTAGGGCCCGAGTGGCATGATCTTAGATTTAAGCTCTATAATTATTGCTTAGATTGTATCTACAAATTGTTTGCACATGTCTATGTCCGGAACCCGAGGCCCCAGAGTGACAGCAACTGGGATAACTGGAGGGGAAGGTGATGGGGATATGCCCATAGGGGGTGGGTCGCCAGTCCCACTCGCCCTGAAGATGAAGGCCCAGGTGGACTGCCAGTCGCCCAAGCGACTGGGCCCGAAGGCGACTGGGCCACGATTCTAAGGAGAAGATCCGTGCAGCCGGATTAGAAGATTACTTGCAAGAGAGTTAACGAATCCCGGATTAGTAGCAACTGATATGATTCGGAGTTATCACCATGTAACCCTAGATCGGGGGTGTCTATATAAACCCCCGGGCTTAAACCCTAGAGGACACCTTACTCGAGATCCAATCTCCCCCTGTAAGCTCTCGGCGCAGCCGCCGACTGAGCCCCCCCATTGTAATTCTCCACTGAGCAATAAAGATCTAGCAGGACGTAGGCCTTTTACTCTCCGGAGGGGCTGAACCTGGGTAAAACCCTTGCGTCTCTTGCACCTCGACCCGTAGATGGCGATGTTCCCTTCCCCTCGCATCAACGAAGTGCTACCCCCTGTAGCATCTGCCGTGGTTACATCCACGACAGTGGCGCCCACCGTGGGGCATGGGACATCAAGCCTTCGAGCTACGGCGAGGCCCTACTCGCCAGTTCGGCGGCCGGTTGCTTCCGGCAGGATGATCGCCACCGGCAAGTTCTTCCACATCCAACCAAGCACCTACCGGCCCGCCTCGTCGCCCCTCAAGCACGCCTGGATGGTGCCGATCGGCTCCATCAACCTCTTCGTTGGGCTCGCTGGCGTCAGCGACCCCTCTGAGCCTCGCCCCAGTCGCTCGCACGACCCCTTCGCGCCAGGGCAGCTCCTCACTGCTACTCGCCCGGTCACCGGCGAGATATACGCGGAGGCCGAGACGGCCCTGGAAGACGATGCCGAGTCGGCGATCGCGGCGCCGACCGCCAACTCCACCGCTGCCTCGGCAGCCGCCGACTCCGCCGACGCCGCTCCAGCCGCCGATTCCGCCGACACCATTCCGGCCATCGACTCTGTCATCGCCGCAATCGACGCCGACTTCACCGACATCCTCGCTATAACGTCGGTTGCGGAATCCACCGTTGCATCCCCGACCGCCCGCTCCGTCGCCACAGCATCAACCAAGGACTCTATCTCCCTGGTCTCCCACCCGAGCGACTTCGAAGGTGGCTTCGAGGACGACTCCATCCTCTCCCTCTTCGGCAGCGACTACGACTCGGACTCCGTCGAGGCCCCGCGCTACCGCTACCCGACCGCAGTCTTCATGGCAGGGGGGGAAGAAGAGCTCCCAGTCGACGCCTTCACCACCCCCCTCCCTGCAACCGCCACCGCAACCGAGATCGAGGCGCACCGGGCAGCCCTCGAGGAGCAGAGGAAAAAGGAGCTCGCCGAAAGGCAGAAATTCCGCCTCGAGCAAGATGAAGTAAGGGCCGTGTCCCACTATCGTCAGCAGCGAAACCGCCGGCGCATGGAGCGCGCCCGCGCGAACGACTTTCCCAGCGCACGCCTCAACTTCGACGACCCAGACGGAGAAATCCGGGTCACTCGAATCCAAAACCCTGACATCCCGGAAGGTAGTCGGGCTGCTGCAGATAGAGCGGCGCGCGGAGCACCTCCGCCACCCCCACCACCACCACCCGAAGTTCCTCGGGCAGAGGTCGACGCCAACGGCCTACCACTACACTCGTCTCCAGCCGACAACGTTGCAGCTGCGCAAGCTGTCCTTGCAAGAATCCCCGAAACGGGAGACGGTGCGATCCTCGTCCAGCACGCTAAGGCTTTGGTAGCCAAGGCACTGGAGCAGCAGCATGCCGCAGCCGACTCGCAAGGGCGACTCTATTCGCGCACATCTGCCAGTCGCGCGGCGTCTTCAGACGCGGCAAACCGCGCAATCGTCAACGCCAACAACGGCCCGCCGCCAGCACCGCGCGCGGCCCACTCGTCTAACAACCGCGTCGAGCCGCGCCCCGCGCGGGTGATGGTCGCCGCCAACGGGCAGCCAGTCGACGCCCGAACCCACATCGTCAACGACCAAGAATGGCGGGCGCGCAATCGGTTGAACGACCGCCACGCCGATGAAGCCCCGCGCCAGAGCGCGTTCACCAGAATCGGCCCCGCTTGCTTCGGGCCGATGATCAGAGGCGAGCCGTACCCTGTGGGGTTCAAAGGACCCCGCGACATCGAGAAGTACGACACACACATCGATCCCACCGTCTGGATCGACTCGTACGCCATGGCAATGGGGATCCAGGGCCACTCCGAGTTACTCGCAGCGCGATACCTGCCCCTCATGATGGACGGCGTCAATCGCCACTGGTTCAACACCCTCACTGTCAACAGCATCGACTCTTGGGAAGAAGCCCGCGCCGCGTTCATCCAGCACTTCGCCAGCGCATACACCCGTGCCACAACCATAGAAGACCTGGATCGCTGCGTCCAAGGCCCGCGCGAGTCGACCCGTCGGTGGGTGCAGCGCTGGCAGGACATGTGGACGACCTCCAGCGGCATCAGCACGGACACGGCAATCTACTGCTTCCGACGTTGCTGCCGGTATGAACCACTAAGCGCCAAGCTCCGTCGCGTCAGCAGGGACAATATCTCAATCTCCGAGCTCTTCGACATCGCCACCCGTTACGCCGATGAAGACCCTACGGTCGACTCGGACGACGAATATGGTCAACGACGCAATCGCCGCCCTGCGCACACGGAGCCTCGACGCGGCGACTACCGGTTCGCCGGCCGGTCTAACAACGGCAAGCGCCGCGGAGAGGGAGGACACAACGAGCTCGTCGCTACCACCGATTACGAGCAGCGCGAGCCAAAATCATTTCGGCGCGACACTCGTGCGCCTCGGGAGGATCGGCCTCAGCCCAAGCGCTTCGACGCCCGCAGCCTCCTAGACGCACCATGCATCTATCACAGCAAGGAGGGCAAGCCCGCCAATCACACGACGGGAAATTGCTACTCCCTAAAACAGATAGAAAGAGCCCGCCGCGCCAAGGAAAACGACGGCGGTAACCAGCACAAAGACCGCGCCAAAGACCAAGACCAGCACAAGGGAGAGGGCTTCGGTCGCAGCGCCGGCTCGCTCCATACCTTCACTGGGTCGGCGACCGGCGGGACAGAAGGTCCTCGCAAGGGCAGTGGCGGTACACGCAGTCATACTCTCCGACGTGCCCCGGTGGCTTAACCGGTCCGAGCAAAGCATCACCCGGAGCCGCGAAGATCACGCCCCGCATCGAGTATCCCGGGCGAGTGGCGCTAGTCGTCGTGCCCAAGGTCGCCGACTACCGGCTACCAAAAACCCCGATGGACGGGGAAGCTCCATCAACATCATGTACTACGACACCTTCCAGCGGCTTGGTCTACCAGACTCACGCCTTGAGAGCACCAAGGTTACGTTCCACGGCATCGTCCCCGGGCGGAAGGCCTTCCCAATCGGCAAGGTGACGTTGCCAGTCACCTTCGGCACGCCCGTAAACTACCGTACCGAGCGGATAACGTTCGAGGTGGTGAACTTCCGAAGCTCCTACCACTGCGTACTCGGCCGACAGGCGTTCGCCCGCTTCATGGCGACCCCACACTACGCGTACAACATGATGAAGATGCCAGGGCCTCGAGGCGTCATCACTGTCCATGGCGATCCGGAGATGGCGTTGGAATGCGAAGACGACAGCGCCAAGCTCGCCGACGCCGTCATCGCCGACGAACAAGACAACTCCACCGAGCTCGCTAAGTACCCAGTCGACCGCAACGACCCCGCCATCCTGGAGAAGCCAACCGAGCTCGACTCGTCCGCAGCAACTTTCAAGGCCGCAGCAGGCACTCGCCAAGTAGATCTTGTAGAAAACGATCCAAGTAGACAAGTTACCATTGGGACGGGCCTGTCCGCCCAATAGGAAAGCGCGCTCATCAAGTTCCTCCGTGAGAATCGAGATATCTTTGCATGGAAACCATCTGACATGCCAGGTGTCCCGAGAGAACTTGCTGAGCACAAATTACATGTCGATCCCACCGCGCGACCCGTTAGGCAGGCAATGCGCCCTGTGGGAGAAGAACGGCGACGCGCAATCGCCGAAGAAGTAAACCGGCTACTCGCTGCCGGCTTCATCATAGAAATCAAGCACCCCAAATGGCTGGCAAACCCAGTCTTAGTGCTAAAGAAGAACAAGACGTGGCGAATGTGTATCGACTACACAAGCCTCAACAGCGCGTGCCCCAAGGACCCATTCGTCCTACCGCGAATCGACCAGATTATCGACGCGGTCGCTGGGTCCGAGTCGCTGTGCTTCCTCGATGCGTACTCCGGGTACAATCAAATAAAGATGGCCAAGGAAGACCAAGAGAAGACTGCATTCATCACGCCCCTAGGCGCCTACTGCTACACGTCCATGACCTTCGGCCTCAAGAACGCCGGAGCAACGTACCAGCGGTGCATGAACAGCTGCCTGGAAAGCCAGATCGGCCGCAATGTGCATGTCTACATCGACGACGTGGTGGTCAAGTCGACTCGACAGACGGACCTCGTCAGTGACCTCGCCGAAACATTCGCCAACTTACGGCGATACAAGATCAAGCTCAACCCTTTGAAGTGCACCTTCGGGGTTCCATCAGGACAACTGCTAGGCTACGTCGTCTCCAAGCGAGGCATCGAACCCAACCCGGAGAAGACACTGGCGGTCATGCGCACCAAGCAGCCAACTTGCCTAGTCGACGCGCAGAAACTCGCCGGTCGGGTCGCGGCCCTCAGTCGCTTCATACCCCGGCTCGGAGACAAGGCCTTGCCACTCTACCGCTTGCTCAAGAAGTCGGAATCATTCCGGTGGACAGACGAGGCGCAGCGTGCCTTGGAAGAACTCCAGCACGCTCTCTCGAATGCCCCTATCCTCGCGGCCCCGCTGCCAAAAGAAACCATGCTCCTATATGTCGCCGCGTCGAACCGCGCTATAAGCGCGGTCATGGTCGTCGAACGGAAGGAAGAAGGAAGGGAGCAACTGGTACAACGCCCGGTCTATTACATCAGCGAAGCTTTAATCGAATCCAAGCAGCGGTATCCTCACTACCAGAAGCTGGTGTACGCCGTCCTCAGGGCCCAGCGGCGATTGGCCCCTTACTTCCACGAGCACCCCATCAAGGTAGTCGCCTCAACACCACTCGCCGACATCATCCGTAACCGCGACGCAACTGGCCGGATCGCCAAATGGGCAGTCGAGCTCGGCGTCCACAACATCACCTACGAGTCACGCCACGCCATCAAATCTCAGGCACTCGCCGACTTCCTCGCCGACTGGGAAGAGGCCCAGCAGCCAAGCTCCCCCGCGGACCTCAAGCACTGGACACTGCACTTCGACGGTTCTAAAAACCTCGAAGGGGCGGGCGCGGGAGTCGTCCTCATATCACCAAAGGGCGACACAGTGAAGTACGTCCTGCAACTCAGATTCGAGCCATGCACCAACAACATGGCCGAGTACGAGGCGCTCCTACACGGCATGCGAGTCGCAAAAGAGATGGGCGCAACACGGCTGCGCTGCCTTGGCGATTCCGACCTAGTCGCCAGCCAAACTTCCGGCACCTGCGACGCCACAGACGCCAACATGATCGCATACAAACGCGCCGTCGACCAAGCCGGCGCTGGTTTCGCCGGCCACGTCGTCGAGTGGGTCGACAGGCGTAAGAACGAAGAAGCCGATGCGCTAGCCAGAATCGGGTCCAAGCGACTTCAACCTCCTCCGGGCGTCGTCCTGGACATCCTCAGCCACCCCTCGGTGCGCGCACCACGTGAGCTGGACATTGCCGAGCCACCTGCTCCCGACTCCACCTTAGTCGCACTCGCCGCCGACAGCATCGATTGGACCGAGCCATACATAAGCTACCTCGAGCGCCAGGCACTGCCGATGGATGAAACAAAAGCACGGGCCATCGTGCGCAGATGCAAGTCCTTCACCATCATCAACAATGAGCTATACAAGCGCAGCGTCTCGGGAGTGTTCCAACGATGCGTCGCCATGGCGGAAGGACGCAACATTCTGCGCGACATCCACGCAGGGGACTGCGGCCACCACGCAGGCGCGCGTTCAATCGTCGCCAAGGCCTTTCGTCACGGCTTCTACTGGCCAACAGCCCACGAAGACGCAATCGCTCTTGTCCGTTCGTGCGCCGGGTGCCAAAAGTACGCAAGCCAGTCGCACATGCCAGGATCGGCATTGAAGACCATCCCCCTCACCTGGCCCTTCGCCGTGTGGGGCATGGACATGGTGGGAAAATTCAAAACGGCCCCCGGCGGATATACTCACCTCCTGGTAGCGGTGGACAAGTTCACCAAATGGGTAGAAGCAAAGCCCATAAAGAAGTGCGACGGGAAGACAGCCACAAAGTTCCTACGCGAGCTTATCTATCGGTATGGCTACCCTCACAGCATCATAACCGACAACGGCACCAACTTCGCCAAAGGAGAGATGGCCGACTTCTGTGAAGAGAAGGGCATCCGACTCGACCTCGCCTCAGTCGCCCACCCCGAGTCGAACGGCCAAGCAGAAAGGGCAAACCAGAGCATCCTTCACGGACTCAAACCACGCCTGGTCGTGCCCCTAGAGCGCGCAGCCGGTTGCTGGGCAGAGGAGCTCCCTTCAGTACTATGGGGCATCCGCACAACGCCTAACAGGTCAACCGGATTCACGCCTTTCTTCCTGGTATACGGCGCCGAAGCCGTCATGCCCACGGACATCGCCTACGACTCGCCTCGGGTCGCCAACTACGCTGAAGAAGACAACGAGCGAGCTCGCCAAGATGACGTCGACCTCCTCGACGAGGCCAGAGACCTCGCACTCTCCAGAACCGCCATCTACCAGCAGGACCTCCGTCGCTACCACAGTCGCCGCGTTCGAAGTCGATCCTTCCAAGTCGGCGACCTGGTACTCCGGCTAATCCAGGACAAGAAAGGGATGCACAAGCTGTCCCCGCCCTGGGAAGGACCATTCGCCGTCAGCCGCGTACTCGGCAACGACTCCTACTACCTCATCGACGTCCGCAAGGACGACAAAGGCGAGCCGCTCACTAAAGAGGTGGAGCGCCCCTGGAACATCAACCTCCTCCGGCGGTTTTATACCTAAGGAAAAAATGTAACCCGAAAATTCAAAGGTTAATAAAAATCGCCGACCATTTTGATCTCAAGCTCCGACTACCCCTCTTTCACCCGCCAGATATCCCCATCTCTCATCCCGGTACATACCGGCTTAGTCGCCGCGACAAGCGACTAGGTACTGAGAGACCTCCGGTCGCCGCTGCTGGAAGAGAGAAGTCCACGATCAGCCAAGTAGCCGGGCTAACACGGGATGGCGGCGTGACCGGGGCACAACACCAGGTCCGGCCACCCACCATCCCTCACGCCGTCGGGTGAAAACGGCGACTGGAACCCACAGCAGGGCCGCACGCTCGGCCAGCCCCACGGGCCATGGCGACCGCCTTGTGCTACGCTATAAAGCACACCAATGCCCTCCTCTACCTTAGGCTGGCGAATTGCGTGGCTAAGTACTTCGACTAGGGACCCCGCAAAACGGACCCGCGGCTCGCCAAGGAAAATACGCCCGCAATGATCCCCTTTGGAGTCGCCAAGCGACTGGCTCACCGAGCCACGACGAGTGGCGCGCTACATCCGAACAGCGCAAACTACAACTCACCACTACTCCACCCATGAGGCTGCTATTCGTACTATAATGACTACGTACTGCGACTGGGGACGCCCAGCTCGAAAAGGAAAACAGTCAAGTCGATAGCCTTCATCGGGGTCGCACGGCGACTGGCCTGAAGGCCATGGATAGTCGGAACCAACTCCAACGCATCGCCGCCACAAATAACGCAAAAGCGACCACCGAATCACATTTAAGCAAAAGTCATCATTATATTTACAACTAACACCCGCTCGCGGGAACTCCATCCACCTATTACACAGGTACTCAGCAAACTACGAGGACGACCCCGGAGCCCCCTCTACGACAGGCTCGACGCCGTCATCGCCGTGACGAAACTTCGGCGTGTACACCACGACCGGATATGTCGACAACGAGCCGGCGGCCGCGGCATGGAAGAGGCGCTCTGCGGGGTAGTCCACCGGGCCCGGCTCCTTCTCCGCGTCACCAGGCGCCGCTTGGCTGGGGATATGAGTCTCCAAGTCCGCGGTCGCCAGTACTCGGTCGGCGAAGGGGCGCACCGCATCCATCAGCCGCAGCACTTCGGCAACATCGAACTCGCCAGTCTCCGAGGGGAAGCCAGCAGTAACCTCCTCCACGTCGAACCCTTCAGAGTAATGCGCCAGCACCATGCTCAGAGCCATGGTAATGCCAACGCGGCAGGAAGAACGGCGAAGCCAGTCAACAACAGCCGGAATGTTGGACACGGCCTTGAAGACGGATGGCGTGTCCCGCGGAATCACCTCCCGCGGACTTAGGTACTGGAGCGCGGCAAGTATCTCCCCCGCACAGGCGATGATACGCGCGGTCGCGGTCGACAGGCATTCCCGCGGAGTCGCCGTCTCCACGAAGTCACACGTACCTGCAGTAAACAACACAAGGAAAAGGAAAAAATGAGAACTTCCCCTTCAACGCCGACTCGCCACGCTCGGGGACTGACCCCCAAGGCCGACTCGCTACGCTCGGGGACTGACCCCCAAGGCCGACTCGCCACGCTCGGGGACTGACCCCCAAGGCCGACTCGCCACGCTCGGGGACTGACCTCCGAGGCCGACTCGCTACGCTCGGGGACTGACCCCCAAGGCCGACTCGCCACGCTCGGGGACTAACCTCCGAGGCCGACTCGCCACGCTCGGGGACTGACCCCCAAGGCCGACTCGCCACATTCGGGGACTGACCCCCGAGGCCGACTCGCCACGCTCGGGGACTGACCCCCGAGGCCGACTCGCCACACTCGGGGACTGACCCTCAAGGCCGACTCGCAGTGGTCAGATGCTCGAACGCCCGGCAAGTAAACAGAAAGTGCGAAGACAGCAACTTACCAAGAATCTGCCGCGACATCTCTCTGACGAAAGCCTCGAAGTTGGTCTTCTCGGCCTGCACCGCCAAGACGATGCCCTCGGACGCCTCCTTCTCCGCAGCAAGTTCTTTGGCGTGCTGCTGCTTCAAGGCCGCCAACTCCTCCCGCAGAGACGCGGCAGCCCCACGCGCAGAATCCCGCGCATCAGTCGCGGCCTCCAGCTTTACCTTGTATTCGGCGATGACATCCTCCAGCTCCCGGCCCTTCTGCTCCAGGACCTTCGTCAATTCCGCCACCTCCGTTTTTGCCCTTTTCCGGGCCTCTTCGGCCTGTTGCGCCCGGAACTCGGCTTCACGGTAGAAGGATTCCTTGACGAATCCTTCCCGAGCCTCGGCAAGAGCCTTTGCCTGCGCCTCTGCTACAAGAAAAGGAAACGGTGAGAACGAACGCCAGGGCCAGTAACACTGAGAGAGGACGGCGAGCGGGCATGACTTACTGCCCAGAGCAATCAGCTTCCGGTTCTTCTGTGCCGCCTCCTCCACGAGCGCGGTCAGTCGCTTAATCTCCGCCTGCGGAAACCAAAATGCTAAGGTCAACAAACGAAAAACAGAAGAGACTCGACTCGCCCTTTCAGACCAAGTCGACCCTCGGGGACTGGGGGTGACTAGGCTACGAGTTCAGCGACACTTACCACGTGCGCTTCGCCAAGCGCCGTGTGGAGCTCGGTGAAGGTTAAGGAAGTCGGAGGTGGGGAGAGCGAACCCGCGATCGAGGAAGCTCAGGAAGATCACGAACTCCCCGGGCCGCGGGAGGGGCTCCACCTCGTTCGCCGGCGGAACTCGCCATCGCTCTTGCTTGAACTCCGGGATGACCCCAGAAGCGACGTACGGGAGGAGAGACTCCCGTGTGACCTTTGACTTGCCCCAACCCTTCGCCGCCATGGATGCGCGTGAGACTTGGAATGAAGATGAGATGGGAGAAGGATGCGGAGGAGTGGTGAACCCTAATCCCAGGGGCAGCCCTTTATACCGTCCGCACTCGCCCAGATTAAGGGTGAAATCCGCTCGTTGATCCGTCCCGGAATCGCCGCCCCGTAATCAACGGTCAAGATCTGCGCTCTCTCCGGCTGAGTGGCCGTTAAACTAGCCGTTAGTGGTCACGTCAGGCCCAACGGTCAACAACATGCAAACAGGCCACGCCTCGGTCAACGTGAAATCTAGCCGTTGGCTTCTCCACGTGTCTCTGTGGTGAATGTGCGCCGACTGGCAAAACGCCGACTGGCAAACGGCGATTGTCGTACGCCGACTGACTGATCAAGTTACGGCGACTGGAGACTGGCGCTGAACCCGTGACTTTATCTTCGGGAGCCCGGCGGCGATTCACCTCGATCCATCACCGCGCCTATCCAAGACTTGCTTCAGATCCGCGCTTCATCACCACCGCGCTCGGGGACTACTGATGGGGATATGCCCATAGGGGGTGGGTCGCCAGTCCCACTCGCCCTGAAGATGAAGGCCCAGGTGGACTGCCAGTCGCCCAAGCGACTGGGCCCGAAGGCGACTGGGCCACGATTCTAAGGAGAAGATCCGTGCAGCCGGATTAGAAGATTACTTGCAAGAGAGTTAACGAATCCCGGATTAGTAGCAACTGATATGATTCGGAGTTATCACCATGTAACCCTAGATCGGGGGTGTCTATATAAACCCCCGGGCTTAAACCCTAGAGGACACCTTACTCGAGATCCAATCTCCCCCTGTAAGCTCTCGGCGTAGCCGCCGACTGAGCCCCCCCATTGTAATTCTCCACTGAGCAATAAAGATCTAGCAGGACGTAGGCCTTTTACTCTCCGGAGGGGCTGAACCTGGGTAAAACCCTTGCGTCTCTTGCACCTCGACCCGTAGATGGCGATGTTCCCTTCCCCTCGCATCAACGAAGTGCTACCCCCTGTAGCATCTGCCGTGGTTACATCCACGACAGAAGGCGTAGGTATGAGGATCACATGTTTTCACCAAGTGTTAATGCTTTGCTCCGGTGCTCTATTAAAAGGAGTACCTTAATTACCAGTAGTTTCCCTTGAGGCCCGGCTGCCACCGGCTGGTAGGACAAAAGATGTTATGCAAGTTTCTCATTGTGAGCACGTATAACTATATATGGAAAACATGCCTACATAATTAATAATCTTGATGTTCTGTCTTAATGCTTTCAATCCTATCAATTGCCCAACTGTAATTTGTTCACCCAACACTTGTTATTGGAGAGTTACCACTAGTGTAGATAGCTGGGAACCCCGGTCCATCTTTCATCATCATATACTCGTTCCTACATGTCATTGGAAGTAGTATCAACTATTTTCTGGTGCCATTGCTATTGTGTTACTACTACTGCTGCTCTGTTACTGTTACTATTGCTCTCATATTACTGCTGCTTTCACATCACCCCTGTTACTAGTGCTTTTCCAGGTGCAGCTGAATTGACAACTCAGTTGTTAAGGCTTATAAGTATTCTTTACCTTCCCTTGTGTCGAATCAATAAATTGGGTTTTACTTCCCTCGAAGACTGTTGCGATCCCCTATACTTGTGGGTCATCAGTGGCCAATCCCGTCATGGTGCCAAAGAAAGACACAACCGCTCTTCGCATGTGTTTCGATTACACGAGTCTTAACAAGCATTGTCCTAAGGATCACTTCCCACTGCCTCGTATCGATCAGATAGTCGACTCCACAGCAGGATGTGATCGTCTCTCTTTTCTCGATGCATATTCCGGGTACAACCAGATCAAGCTCAAGAAGGAAGACCAAGAGTTAACCGCGTTCATCACCCCGCACGGCGTTTTTTGTTACAACGTCATGACTTTCGGGTTGAAAAACGCAGGGGCAACCTATTAGCGGTGCATGCAAGCCTGTCTTGGAGAACAGATTGGAAGGAATATCGAAGTTTACATCGATGATATCATGGTAAAGACGAAGCACGCCGCCACTCTCATCGACGATTTGCGGGAAACCTTTGACAACCTCGACAAGTATAAAAACAAGCTGAACCCGAAGAAATGTTTCTTCGGGGTGCCAGGAGGGCAAGTACTCGGGTACTTCATCTCAGCCAGAGGAATAGAGGCCAATCCCTTGAAGATCAAAGCCATTCTCGACATGGAGCCGCCAAAGAATTTGCACCAAGTGCAGCAATTGGCAGGACGGCTGGCAGCACTCAGCAGATTCATTGCCAAGCTAGGAGAGAAAGCTTTGCCCTTCTACAGCCTGATGAAGAAGTCAGAAAAATTCGAGTGGACAAATGAGGCACAAGAGTCTTTTGATAATCTGAAGAAGATCTTATCGACATCTCCAGTACTTGTAACTCCACACGAAAGGGAAACACTGCTCATGTACATAGCATCAACGGTGCAAGTCTTCAGCAGCGTCCTGGTTGTCGAGCGAGAAGAAGCAGGGAGAGTTCACGGCGTGCAAAGACCCGTTTACTACCTCAGTGAAGTGCTCATGCCAGCGAAACAGAGATACCCTCATCACCAGAAGTTGGCATATGCAGTATGGAGAATAGCTCGTAAGCTACGCCATTATTTCACGGAGCACCCGATCATTGTCGTAAGCGAGGCACCGTTGAAGAATATACTCACTAACCCAGAAGCCACGGGTCGAGTGTCCCAATGGGCCATCGAGATAGCGCCACACGACATAACCTACGTCAACCGAATGGCGATCAAATCCCAAGTCCTCCCAGATTTTGTGGCAGACTGGATCCAGTCACAAACACCGGCAGCACCCGACATGTCTGGTTCATGGACAATGTACTTTGACGGGTCTAAGCGGAGTACAGGCGCAGGAGCAGGGGTGATACTGATATCACCACAAGGGGACAAGATGAAGTACATCCTACGTATGAATTTCTCCCTCCGACAAATAATGAAGCGGAATACGAAGCGCTGTTGCACGGAATGAAGATGGCAAAGGCATGTGGAGCAACTCGCCTGGAAATTTATGGAGACTCGAACCTGGTGGTACAGCAGTCGATGAATTTATGCGACGCGGTCAGCGATAACATGATTGCCTACCGACAATTATATCAGAATATGGAAGCCAAGTTTGAAGGGTGCGAACTTAAGCATATCGGCAGAGCTAGCAACGAGGAAGCCGATGCTCTGGCGAACATTGGATCCATGTGCTCCCCCATTCCAGACGGAGTGTTTTACGAAGTTATCACTCAACGATCGATAAAGGAGAAAGCGTCGGCACCTCCAAAATCATCGGCTGACGGTTCAGAGGCAAGCCTGCAGCAAACTGCCGAAGAAACTCCACCTCGATCTGCAGAGCAGGTCCTCCTCCTCGAACCCCTGTGGACCAAACCATTTTTAGCGTACCTGACAGAGCAGCAGTTACCAGAGGATCCGGTGGAAGCAAGACGAATTGTGTGACGGTTAAAGGCCTTCACTGTGGTAAACGGAGAACTTTACAAGCGTAGTATCTCTGGTATCTTTCAAAGGTGTATTGCCATCGACGATGGAAAGGCACTGCTACGCGAGATACACGAAGGAACTTGCGGACACCACACAGGTAGCAGGGCCCTTGTGGCAAAAGCCTTCAGAGCGGGATTTTACTGGCCAACGGCGGCATCGGATGCTCGAGATCTGGTTATGAAGTGCGACCCCTGTCAGCGTTTTGCACCAAAACCACACGCTCCCGCAACGGATCTGATGACGATACCTCTGGCATGGCCCTTTGTACAGTGGGGACTCGACCAAGTTGGACCACTGCCGAGATCGTCGCCTGCAGGTCACACATATTTACTGGTTGCAGTCGACAAGTTCACCAAATGGATCGAGGCCGTACCTGTTCGAAATCAGAAAGCTGAAACTGCCGTCCAGTTCTTCAGGGGAATAACTTGTCGATTTAGCATGCCGCACAGCATCGTCACAGACAATGGAACTAATTTTGATTCCAAAAAGTTTTGGAAGTTTTGCGATGACAGTGGCATTAAGCTAAAATTCGCATCGGTGGCACACCCCCAGACCAACGGCCAGGTCGAAAGGATCAATGGTCTAATAGGAGACGGTCTCAAGAAACGCCTTACGGGTGCGGCTGGAGCCTGGGTCGAAGAATTACCATCTGTGCTTTGGAGTTTACGTACTACACCCAATAGGTCAACCCAGTACACCCCGTTCTTCTTGGTACACGGAGCCGAAGCAGTTTTGCCAGCCGATGTTCGGTTCGAAGCCCCTCGGGTGACCGCGTACACGGAAGCTACTTCCAACATCGCACTGCATGATGCCGTGGACCTCCTTGACGAAGCTCGGGATATTGACTTGGCAAGAACAACGGTGTATCAGCAGGGGTTAAGAAATTATCACAGTCGACGAATACGCAATCGAAGCTTCAATGTTGAAGATATGGTGCTGCGACTGAAGCAAAAGAGACCTTTGAAGCTCGAATCTCCATGGGAAGGGCCGTTCATCATCACAAAAGTGATACCAGGAGGAGCCTATTGGCTTAAGAATCCAACTTCGGGAAAAGACGTTGAAAATCCATGGAACGTTGCACATTTGCGACGGTTCTACGCATAGGATATAATTATCCCCCTCCTGTTATTCGGCAGCTCCTAAGCTTGTCTTATGTTATGAATAAAATTCTGATCAGGTTTTCTACCTTTATTGTTTCAGGCCTCATCATCCGAACAAATTGTTCGGGGCCCTTGTCGTTGGCTCTTACTCCCATCGGGAGCGCAGGCCAGAAACACGCTCGCACGGTGTCGTTAATTAAATACTCTCATCGGGAGCTAAGGTTAACGACACACAACAACCACGCTCGCACGGTGTCGTTAATTAAATACTCTCATCGGGAGCTAAGGTTAACGACACACAACAACCCATCCAAGCCTCGAGAAAATACGCGAGTGCTGCAGCTGATGGGAGTACTATCACAAACAAGGCTCAAACCGGTGCACCGCGTGACGAAGCCAAGCGCCTAAATCCCTCGATTACTCGACGGGTGTCGCTCTTACAGAACTTACGTATCGACTCCGCAATAAACTTGCAATTACAACGGAGTCGTCGGGTGAGCAGGCTGACTTGATCACTCGGCCGCCCCCGACAAAAAAATATTAATCGAATTAGCAAATTCACCAGAAGTACATACTGTGTAAAACACACATTAAATTTACATGAGATTATCTCTTGCAGGTACAAGGTCATTATATACATATGAACGCATGAATTCATGGCAGGTTTCCCTGGTCCTCTCGGGCCTTCAGATCCCTCTCGATACCTGTCTCCATCCGTGAGATGATAGTATACGCAGGATGTCTAGCAATATCGTAATACTGGTCTAAACTCCTTTTGGTGTTTGCTATGGCCTCCAAATCTAAGGTCGGATAACACACTAACACTGAAGCAAAGGCAAGTTCAGCACCGGCCAGGAGCTCTTTTCGCACCAACAGTCGAATCCTTTCAGGGGTCTTGAATCGAGTAAACAGAGCAGATAAATTTTTGGGTGCTTGGTCCAGAGGAAACAATGTTCTCCAGACCATCGAGAGATGAGCATGGAACTTGTCGAAGTAGTAGTGCACCTTCTCTGCTCGATGTTCAAATTTTGCCACGGCAACAGCCTTCGGTCGATGGGACCACAACTCATGCTTCGGGTGAGCAACATCGGTCATCGCTTCGATCTTTTCGTGGATCCTCTTGTTTTCCTCTGATTCGTCGGAAGCTACGACTGTCAAGAGGCAAAGGTCAGCTAAAGGATATTCAAGCTTCGATAAAAATCGACGAATGGACAGGCACTTACAGCTCAAGCTTTCAGTAGCAACACGGAGACGATCGAGAGCGTGTTGTTCAATGGCAGTCGCAATCTCGCTCTTTCTTTTCACCAACGCTGCCATCGCGTGAAGGGTGGTAATATCTTTGTTCAATCGGGATATTTGATCACGCAAACGACGAATAAGATCAGAGTCATCGCTAGCCGAAGGATTTAAAGAAGGATCGGCACAAGAAGAAGATGAAGGAATCTGTAGCACAATTCTCAGTTCAGAATAGCATTAATAAAAACTCCCATCGGGAGCGCTGAAGCGTATATATTACATTCAAAAGATTGTTGGTGCTGGCAACAGAGCTAGAATAAAACAGGATTGGGTTAAACTGTATCAGGCCTTAATTACAACTGACAGAGCAAGCATTCATTCAAGGAAGAGCTGATGATGAGCCAGGGGCAGCTTCAGGCGCAGCTTTGGTCTTCGCCTCGTCAACCAGCTTGAGGAGTTGATTAGCACATATTACTGCTGATTGTTTGAAGGGCTCAAGGTTGATTAGGCAATTATTGTCATCTACAGGCAATGCCTTAGACAACTTTTCTAGTTCAGAGCCCAGCCCATGACCCATTAGCAGCTGGAAAGTAAGTGCCGCTCCAAACAAACGGGAACGACGCTTTAGTACCTCCACAGGCTCAGAAGGGTCGACGAGGAAAGCATCTGCCATTTCGCCAAGAGTCTTGTCCTGCTTCATCTTTGGGAAAATCATCGAGAATAACCTCGATAACGCTCCCTTGGTTCTTTGCAAAAGTCCGAGTATTTGGACGTTGGACTCAGCAGCGAGTGACAAAGCGTCAGACATGGAATCCTCCTGAAGTTTGCGAGCCCGATTAATGGTTATATCGGCAGCACCTGGAAGAAGATAGATAAGCAACCTGGAAGAAAATACTGGAAAAATGATATGCGCCAAGGAACTTACCCAATAAATTCGCAATGGATTCACGAAGGACGCCTTCTTTTTCATCGGCTGCGATTGCAGCCTCGCGTCTAGCATCTTGTTCATCCTTCATTTTTTGCTTCAGCTTCTTCAGTTCATCCTTCAGCAAGATGTTTTCATTCCTAGCATCGGCTGCAAGCCTGTTGGCTTCCAGCACCTGGTCAGCCGAAGTCTTGATGGTCTTCCGAAGATGAGCATTTTCAGACTCCAGACGGGTGAATTGCTCAGCAAAACCGTCAACTGTGGCATAAATCGGCTGCGAGGCAAAAAGCCAAGAAACATCAGTCGAATATGGAAATTCAGCGAAAAAGAAGGAAGCCAAGTCGAGTAAATCACTTACGTGGTCACGAGCAGCCGAAGGACCGGGAGCATCGCCAGAAGGGATAACCTTCGACACCGGAATCTTTTCCACGGCCGTTCTTGAGGGCGGCGTTGGCTTGGCAGGCGAAGGGTTCGACTCCTTGGCTGACTCGGACTTCCCAGAGAATAACTTAGCCCTCTTTGCAAGAGGAACATCGTCGTCATCATCGGAGCTACTTGGAAAGCAAGGGTGATCAGCATGCAGAATGAAGAAGGATAGTTTCGAAGGGAAAAATAGATACTCACAGGTCCAGGTCATCTTTGACAGCAAAAAAGCCTGTCGAACTTTTCATAGCAGGGGGAGGCGATGCGGTTTCATCGGCATCATTATCTTGCCCGCTAGGACTCGATTCAGCCGTTGTGATAAGATCCTCGTTTATCCTCTTACACCGCCTGCTCCTGATGAGAGCATCATCCTCGAGGGCTTCGCCCTCCTGGACGTCACTGTCCTCAAGGATATGCTGGACATCCTCAGTCTCCTCAGAGTCATCATCATCGTCCTCTGGTTCCACACCACTTTCGGGTGAAGGAGGATAGCATTGAGCTACGGTGGAAGCCTGTCGACAGCAGAAAAATCAGTGAAAAGTCGAAGAACAACACAATGATAGTAATAAGAAGCAAGTAACAGTAAGAATTACCTCAGCCGGAAGGTGTCTGAGATCGTATGGGGATCAATGCCGAGGAAAGCTTCGCAGACGGTGATGAAGATGGAAAGATGGAGAATGGAATTTGGGGTCAGCTGCCAGAGCTGGATCCCATAGAAGAAAAGAAGAGAACGAAGAAATTCGTGGGCAGGAAGAGAAAGCCCGCGAAATAGAAAGGCGACGAACATAACAGTAAAGCCCTTCGGGGTCTTTGGGCGAGAAGCTGGACCTGGAAGACGAATGTCGTCGTCAGACGGGGAGATGAGACCGAGGGTGCGCAGCCTATTCACCTCGCGGTTGGAAATGATGGAGGCGCCCCAATCGCGGCTAACCTTGGTCGCGCCTGAGGTGCTGGTGCTCTTCTTCTTGCCCATGGCGCCCGGAGTTCTTGATAAAAGGAACAGAGGTGAAAGGAAAGGTTGGGGAAGAAGATGAGCAGTGTAGAAACGTAAAAAGTGAAAACAACAGGAAGGCTCCCTATTTATGCCACGGGATTGATGGGAAATCGTGGCCATAACTCCATAGACATCGTGGGAGGTGGGTGAGATCTGGTCGTACACGTGTCGCTCCAAGAGGAGAAAGGAACCGGCGGCCCATTATTCCCACGATGTGCGAAAATCGAGGAGGCGCCTCGGTCAGTACGCATGCACTGGTCATTTCCTAAAAACTGGCCGCGCAGAATTAGGGTGGGCCCATCAGGTCAAGTCTTGTCAATCAAACCACAGCAGTGGTTGCGTCATCAGTGACGTCATGAAGCCTGCCAAAAAATGAAAAGCATCGGATGATCAACTTGAGTCTGCACCCGGTCACAAGCGCCCGTGCCCAGACTCGGGGGCTACTCCCATCGGGAGCGCTGGACGCGCACCCGATAAACATGAACTCGAAGATATTCCTGTGAAGAAATATTTGAAGAAAAGGATGGAATGCTCAGTTCGAGTCTGCACCCGGTCACAAGCGCCCGCGCCCAGACTCGGGGGCTACTCCCATCGGGAGCGCTGGATGCGCACCCGATAAAACTTTTTTGCACTCCAGGATCATGCCCGGGGATTTGATTCTGTGTAGGGTAACGTTGTTTTGCCATCGGCAGTTAACCAGCAAAAGCTGGGCACGTTACTCAATATCCTTTACGCGTTCAAACCTTATTGAAAATACAAGCCCCGGTACAAATGTATCGGATGGTCTATGGAGACTTGCGGAAAACTTCGGCAGAAGAAGACGTTCGAGTGGCACAACTTGAGTCTATGCACGGATTGCAAGCATCCGTACCTAGACTCGGGGGCTACTCCCATCAGGAGCGCTGGACGCGCACCCGATAGAAGAAGATAATGCTGTTACAAGATGGACAAGAATAATCAAGGGAGAAGAACATTCGAAGGAGGCATGCTTTAGTCTCTACCCGAAATATCTTCGGCTAGACACTCGGGGACTACTGACGTGGGCATTACCCTTTGGGTAACTGACATTGTCCTATCCTGTGCGGCCCAACTGGAGGCCCATGAAGATACCCGATGGCAAGGCGGGCCACTAGGACGATGCTGGAGAAGATTCCTTGAAGAACAAGACATAGAGGAGCCGAACAAGGAAAGTTTAGAGCTAGGTCTTTTGTAAACCTAGTTGCACCCGGACAGATCTCTTGAGACCTCGCCTCCTATATAAAGGTCGGGAGAGGGACTGCCGAGGGACGATCAATCTTAGCAACTTTAGCCACCATAAGTCTAGAGCTAGGTCGCCGTAGCACTTAGCCTCTCGACGAGATCACAGCCGAAACCTTCGGCACCCCATTGTAACCCGATATTTTTATAATCAAGATCAGACAGGCAGAACGTAAGGGTTTTACCTCATCGAGGGCCCCGAACCTGGGTAAATCGCTCTCCCCGCTTGTCTGTTAACCGATGTCTCGTGTCAGCCTACATGATTCCATCAACCCTAAGCCCCAATCGGAGGGCATTGCCGAGGAGTACCCTCATCACCTGGGATCGATCCTACCAACTGCCGATGGCCCGGAGTAAAATCCTAGGGCTCCTAAATAAGCATCTGCATTGTACATGCTCTAACAAGTTCCTTAGGTCGTTTCCTCGCCAAGGAGGGCCCATGGAGGAGAGGATGCACCTCTACCAACCAATTAGAGAAGACGGAGAACAACGACAACGACAACAACGACAACGACAACGACAACGCCTCTCCATGGACCTGTCGGAGGTGTCTTGTAGCTACAGACCTTGTCCAGCTCGAGCCCCTCCAATTTCCCTCGTCCTTTTCCCCTGCGATCCCCGACGCAACGAACCTGCACCGGCAACCAAATTCTACTTGCTCAGCTCTCGAGCCACGACATACTGTAGTTAATTATGTCACGCGGTGTCCACTGCCGACTGAATTGTCTGTCTGAATTTCGTGCTGCGTAGTACGCCCGGTTGGCAGAGCTGGAATAGATGTTCAACTACATGGGCAACGATAAATTCCCCACGGAGGACCTCGGCAAGCTGCAGGTGCAGCACATCTGCCGCACCCCCTCACCGTCCCAGAAGAAGGTCGTGGCGCCGCGGCGCAGCCTGACTGGCGGCGCGCTTTACTCGGAGGCACCGCCCATTTCCGTGCCGGGCAAGGCGCACATCAAAGTGGTCCCATGTTGCGTCGTGCAACTGGTCCTCCCGCCTGCTGCTGCTCTCGCCGGCACCGGCCACACCACCCTCGATCCCCTGTGTTGTAGTGTCCCCTGCATCCGCGTTCATGTCACCGTCCGAGTCCGGCACCGCCTTCCCGGCTTTCCAGTACAAGAGGTTCACGAATCCCATGGGACCTCCACGGCTCCACTTGCTCAGCCCTCGAGCCAACTCCGGCCAGTTGGTGTCTCCTTTTTCTCTGGATATGATAGATCGATTGGATGCATGGTGAGGCCGAGAGATGACGAAGTTGCGGGAGCCATGTTTCCAGAATTTTGGTCGTTTGGAATTAATTTTCTATGCTGACGGATAAGTTGGATGGGCGGGATTAATTTTTTGGATAAGTTTGTTGAGAGTGTTTTACTCTATTTAGCAAATACACTTTGACTAATGAGCTGACGCTGGATCAACATTCCCGTGACCTACTAATCTAAACATTACCAATCACTTGTCAAAACGAATCTTCAAAAATAATTGCATGTATAGGAAGAGGATCAAGCTGAATTACACGACAGTACAACAACTCGATCCTCGATCTACTGCCGCACCGAAGGTGCCCACAACTACTTGCGGCCGGCCACCCATCCTACCCGCAGGTCGATCGCCATGCTCCACTACCACTGTTGTGTGCCGAGTGCGGACTTGGTATTGGCCTACTGCTGCACGACCTTGAATCGGGTCTTCGCTGCTCCAACATGACGACGATGACCATTGACCAGAAACACTACCTTCGCTAACCCGGACGTGTCGCGTGCTTCGGCGCCCTTGCGGACGCCGCCTGCAGCTGCGCTTGTATTAGTGTCTTCCATGGGCTGGTGGGCGGTGGCGCCATGGCGGTGGAGACTGCTCGGACGGCGCGCGACTTGGTATCGGGGAGTGCGAGGAAGCCTGATTTGATGTAAATCCTGCATCAATACAAGACCTGCTAGTGACTCTTTGTCGTTCGGCCGAGATAAACGATTAACGCTGATGAATGAAGTAACCGGTTGTCAAGGAGAAGTTCGTTTTCCACGGGGGAACAAGTGTATGGACTCATCTCGTTTGTTACGATCCCAAAATATAGGTGCGATTCTGTTAGAAAGTGCGTGGGTTGGGTGTGATGCGCGGTGGCAACGTTTGTAAATTATTTGATGCGTGACACCTGGCACTCGCATGTTTCACCTTAATAGTAAAGATATGGCACTTTGACTGTCACAAAACAAGTTAATGCAAGAATTATCTCCACAAAGCTTAGCATACAAATTTTTCAACCAAACGGACTCTTTACAAGCTTCAGCAATAGCCATATATTCTGCTTCGGTTGTAGATTGGGCAACAACAGCTTGTAACGTTGCCTTCCAACTCACAGCACATCCACCAACAGTGAACACATAACCTTTGAGGGACATCCTCTTATCCAAGTCGGCAGCATAATCTGAATCCACATAGCCAGCGAGTCCCTCACCGGTCTTGCCAAACTTCAAGCAAGCTTTGAATGTGCCACGAAGGTACCTGAAAATCCGCTGAACAATTTTCCAATGTTCTTTACCAGGATTAGCCATGTATCAACTGACCATACTCATAGCATATGATAAATCAGGGCGAGAACAAACCATGGCATACATCAAGAAACCAACAACACTAGAATATGGAACTCGTGACATGTACTCAATATCTCCATCAGTACTACGACATTGCAATGCTGACAACTTGAAGTGTGAAGCAATAGGAGTACTAACAGACTTTGCCCCATGCATATTAAAACGATGAAGAACTTTCTGAATGTAATTTTGCTGACTAAGAAATAACAGACTATTTTATGTCTCTTGTAATTTCCATACCAACTATTTTCTTAGCAGCACGAAGATCCTTCATCTCTTAAAATCATGAGCAAACATAAATGAATCAAACCTTTTGTACCACTGTCTCGAGGACTATTTCATACCATAAAGGGACCTCTTTAACTTGCAAACAAGATCCTCCTTACCAGGCATAACAAAACCTTCAGGCTGGTCCATGTATATCTCCTCCTCAAGTTCTCCATGCAGAAAAGCAGTCTTCACATCTAACTACTCAAGCTCAAGATCATGCATAGCCACAATATATACCAAAGAATGCACGAATGGAACTATGCTTCACAACCGGAGAGAATACATCATTATAATCAATACCTGAAATTTGGCTGAAACCTTTTGCTACTAACCTTGCCTTAAACCTCGGAGGCTCATTAGGAGACAAACCTTCCTTTCTTTTAAATATCCACTTATAGCAGATAACCTTCTTTTGTTTAGGCAAGCGCACAACATCCCATGTGTCATTCTTGTCAAGCGATTGCATCTCCTCTTGCATAGCAGAAATCCATTTAACGCGGTTAACGGATGCAACGTCCTTAACATATGTAGCAGGTTCAATATCACCTGTTCAACACAACTCAAAGCATAATGAACAAGATTACACTCTTCAATTAAACGAGGACGTGGACCTTTGTTACGCCTCGGTCTATCAGCAGCAATGGAACTATTTGTTTGCTGCAAAATAGGTGGTGAGTGCTGAACAACAGTGTTATCATTTTCAGCAACATCATTTTCTTTCTCCTCCACGTGCTCCACCTGCACGCTAATCCTCTGTTGCTCATCATCAGAAACATCAGAAAAATCAGTAGCATCAGAAACATCTGTAGATGAACTCTTATGAAACATGACAGTCTCATTAAAAACAACATTCCTGCAATGCAAAACTATCTTAGTTTCAGGATTCCATAACCTGTATGTCTTAACTCCTGAACCATAACCAAGAAACACGCACTTAACAACTATAGGCTCTAACTTTCCATTATCAACATGAGCATAAGAAGTGCAACCGAAAACTCTCAACTGTGAATAATCAGCAAGTGAACCAGACCATACCACTTCCTTCATCTCAGGTTTAAGTTCTTTGAAATTCAGCTACAGGTTGGGCTTCATCTTCCATGAATATTCTATGAGTGGCTATTGATGGACTGATCCCTTTCAAGTCATCCAAAGAATACCTGAAGGCCTTATGGTGCATTTTAAGCACCATCATTAGTTGTTCTTCCTCCTTTTCTGAAAGGTTAGTACTTACAATGACAGGATATGTATTTTGTCATCTAAGAACCTATACTTTAAATCTGGGGGAAGATGTTTCAGTTCTTGAGGTGGTAAATCTTCATCTCCCTTTCTTTCAGCTATTTCATATTTCTCATTACTTGAGTTATCAGTCAAAGGAAGAGATTCCAAACATTTTTCAATATCACTTTTATCTAATTCTATCATAGCATTTTCATTTCCAAGTAAACATACTTCCAAATCATAAAGTATTGCGGAAAGATTAGCGAGATTACCTTCCTCCTCAAATTCCTCCTCTTCAAAATCTTCGATAATCAGTTTATGAGCGAACTTCGAGAAATTGAAGCTCATTACTTCCTCCCCAAACTTAAGGGAGATGGTTTCCTTCCTACAATCAATATTAGCTCCTGCAGTGTTCAGAAATATTCTTCCGAATATGATCGGACAGTGAGAATCAATTGGCATATTAATGACAACAAAATCAATGGGATAAGTGTAAGGTCCTATTGTAATAGTTACATTTTTTATTACCCCCATAGGGACTCGAAGAGTCTTATCAGCTAGGATTATTGTCATATATGTGTCTTCTAATTGTGAATGTTCAAGTTCATCTTGGATACCAAAATAAAATCTATAGGGAATAACATTAACAGCTGTTCCAATATCACAGAGGCCATAATAAGAAGATCCACCAAAAGTGCAAGGTAGGATAGGTTTGCCCACATTTTTTTGCTTTAGCCATACCTTCTACGAATTGTGAAGCTTCGGAGTCGAGCTCAACTACATTGCAATGTGCATACATAGCTAAAATCCCTTCCTTAGTTACCTCAACTTCTTCATTTGCAACTTCATAAGTGGGTTCCTCATTACTAAATTTTTACTCTAGTACTTTTACCTCTTCTACCTCCTCTTCTTTTTGTTCTGCAAGGAGTTGAGCTCTAATGTGCCTTGCCGCTGTCATTGGGAAGGGGAGCGGCTCATTATAAGGCGTCCTATTCAATGGGTACCACTTTGGGTACTTCAGCTTCAACTTGCGTTGCTTCAAGATTTGAGGCGGCGGAGTGTAATGGAGCCATTCTTTCTTGGGTGTTTCACTGAATTCTGTAAAAGCTTGAACAACATCTAATACCATAACATCATCAAGATTAAGCTCATTAGCAGTTTCTTTTAATTGTCCGGTGTATTTATAAGAATTTAAACAATCATGTTCAATTTCTATTTATCCCTCATTACCAAGATCAAAGCCCCAAGATTCTCTATTTCTACGAGCTTTGTCTAGGCGTACCCAAGCTTTCTCGGGGGTGAGTTCTATAAAAGATCCACCGAATAGCAAATCTAATTCCCTTTTATTATCTTGCTCAAGTCCTCCATAAGAAACAGGCAAAACATAGCAAGGTGGTAAATCATGATGGGGACAACTTTGAACCGTACCTTTATACCTTAGGTAAGCTCTCATTAAACTTTTGCCGCGGCGATTCTTGAAATTGGTTATGAATCTCTTTACTTCAGCGGACTTAACCTTGGGATAGAATCGAATTATAAATTCCTTCATGAGATTCTCCCAGATATCAATATTTTCTGCAGGACAAGTTCTATACCAAGATAATGCAGTGTTGGTTAGAGATTGACTAAACAATTTAAGTTTTAATTCATTATCACAGTAGTTTCTCAATTTAATTGTCCAACACAACTCAATAGAGAAATGTAAATGATTGTAAGGATCCTCACCGGGATCATCTGGATCATCTCCTGCAAAGTTTTTTTTTCTTTCATAATAGCAATAAAGCGTGGATGAATCGCATACTCCACGTCACTCCCATTCAGGAATTCTTCAACAACCCCTCGGTTGAATCTCCCGAGCCATTCAGCTGTATCAAGCTTATTCATAAGCCTAAGAGCAGCCATGGTATTACCTGAAACTATTAAACAACTTAAGTAGAAACATTAATAAATTAGCAACTAAGAACAAAGATCAAAAGCGTTGAGCTCCCCGATAATGGCGCCAGAAAATAGCTTGATAACTGCAAGAACACAAATCAATTGTAGCTAGTTTCGAAATAAGAGTATCGAACCACCATGAGCTACTAGTTACGGTCTTAATGCCTCTTGCTACTACCTATTAAAGATTACTTGTAAATTGTTTTCTAATCTCAAAATGTTTTAAGGGGATGGTTGTAATTGGTTGTAATAAAGTAAATAAAGCAGCAAAAAACGTTGTAAGAAACGGGTTGAAACTTAATAAGACAAAGTGTTCTCAGAGATTATTGGATCCACCTCTAGCATTAGGATTCATGTTAATCAAGATGAAGTATACTTTTAATCATATTGTGTGTGGGAGAGCTCCATAATATGATGCGCCCAGAAAACCATCGGTCATCGCATCTCTAAATAACCACATCAGCTATTATTTTGCAAGCCACATATTGACTATTGCTATTAAGGGTTTTACCCCGTGGTTATCGATGTGAGCTTGGTGAGTCCCTCTTTATCCCCCTCGTCCATGTGTTAAAGTGCTGATACGGTAATGTCACTTCTCGCCGTTCACTTTACCACACTTCAAAGGGTAGTTCCCTCTCGAGACCATAAGGTAAATATTACATGGTGCATAACACATAATATCAAGAGAGAGAACTAACACACATTAATACTTAAAACCATAAATCATCTTAGATTCATTTCATATTCATGCTAGGGGTTCTCCATCTCTCCAATAACTAAAGGAACTACTCACAAATGGAAGCAATCAAGAACATCATCATAATCTTATGGAGGGGATGAAAGGAATGGAATGAATTTGAACACAAATCCACAATAACAATCAAGATTACAACTATGGTTGGAGGTGAATGGAATTGGTGATGCAACGATTGATGATGAAGGGGATGATGCCTTGTCCTCCGAGGATCCACGTAGGAGCTCGGATGTTGTCTTCTCCAAAGTTCCTTCTCTAGATCTGATCTGGGGCGGGCGTTGTTTCTCTGTTTTGCGGAGTTGTGTGTCTCAGATCTCTCTGTCGTCTGCGCGAGATGAAAGTATTTGACGAGGCGGTGCTCCTGACACACCGTACGGGCGGACGGTACGGGCGGGCTCCCCCGTACCATTGCTCGCTAAACTTACTGGAAGTTGTCCTCGCATCCTCCTTTCGCCCAGGTGCATAATTAAGTGCTAAAATGATTTTATCACATCAAAATACCATAAAATGATAGTTTTTATTGTTATTTCATCATTGCCTTATTATTTTTGAGATCCTGCGTAGACAAGCATAGAAGGGCGCGATAGCGCGGTAAAATACAAAAATCCTATTACTACTCGATGATATCTTGATAAAATAACGGTGTAAAAACATGCTAAAAATGCGCTCATCACCGCACCGCCCTCCTCGATCCGCCACCCACCCTCGGTCAGCCGCCGTCCCAGCCCTCTCTCTAAGCCCATTCCCGTCTTCCGCGTCTCCGGCGACCTCCTCACCCGAAAGCCCTAAGCCTTGTCGTCGGCGAGCTCCCACCGCGGAACCCTAACCCTTAGTTTTCTTTTCTCACCTCCGCTGGTGACGTCGTGGCCAGCCTCACTGTTCCCGTTTTCGGTGAGGTCCATTCGTCGCCTAGCCAACAAGAAAGAGAAAATAAATTCCTTTTCCTACTCCGTCCCAGAAAATACATACAGAAGACATAAAAATTCCTGTGCTCTCCCGAGTCCCCAACCGATTCGCCGTAAACCCTAGCTCCAACCCCGGCGAGGCTAGCGAGCACTCAGGATCCGCGGAGATGCCTACGGTTTCGTCGGCCATGGACTGGCTGCAGGCGGCGGCGCAGGACGCCGCCAACTCATCCGCCTCCGGCTCCGCCGCCTTCCCCGACCAGGTCCTCGTGTCCAGGGCCGCAGGGTATGCTCCAACTCCTCCCCACTATCCCCTGCTCTATTTCGACACGCTGGTATTGCGACTGTTTCGAGTAGTATTTTGTGGGGTTAAGATGTTTATGCTCGCCAATGTAGCAGTGCCTACACTTGTGCCTAATGTTTCTCCATGGCTATCATCAGAAAGCTTGACTAAAAGATGTGAAATCGATGTAGTCTGTAATTGATATTAGGCAGGGTGAAGCTTCAGTAAATTCTACTGTATATGTTGGAACAGCCAAATTCGTTTGCTTCTGTTAATTTCTGTGCCGCATACCTCTGTTTGAGCAAGCTCGCTCCACGGTAGGCTGCTCTGATTTGGTGGCGGATTTTGCGGTGTGCTGCTTGTATTGTGAGGGTTTTGAGCAGCAGTTTGTGGGATAAGCACAATGTAGCACAGTAGCAGTAGATGATGAACGCTTAAGGAATTCCGCACAGCACCTGCACTGCACTGCCTGTTTCTCTGTCAGAGCTGAAAGCTTGATCAAAGATGTAGTCTGTAATGAAGGTTCGATTAGGCAGGGGTAAAGCTTTAGTGCTTCAGTAAATCTTCTATGGTAGCACAACAACGAAATTTGCTTCTGTTAATTTCATGCCACGTATCTTTACGTGTCCATTATTGCTCTGGCTACATATTATGCTATACGGTTTTCTGCACCTTACGAGTGCTTTGGAGCAAGTGTGAGTTCATGCTAGATCAAGATACCCCTGCTTGCTACATGATGCTTGCAAAATTTTGTTTGTCCCTCTTTTGCCGTCGTAGCCTCTGACGGTCCCTTTACCTGCCCAAAGGAACCCCTATGCAGGAGGGTGGGATTGTCACCCTCGACTTGCAGCTCCCCTGGTGAAATTAGCCCCCACAATCTGTGGTACCTTATCTAGTTGAATTATTTAGGATCCTAATTGCAAGTTTGATGTTGTTTCGTTAGGCTTGTGGTTGATTCGAAGTTTCTTGATCTTCCTAGACTGAAACTGTATATTTTTAATCCTAATTGAAGTTTGGTTGATTCGTTAGGCCTGAGTTGGTTGAAAGTTGCTTGATCTCCCTAGGCTAAAGTTGGACCCATACAACACATGTACAAACAAAATAAATGGGTAAAGCTCCACTGCTTCAGTATAATGTGTACTGTAGAACAGTGACTTCTCTTTGGTTTTGCAGGACAAATATCCGGGGTCTGTAGTATATTTTCCCGATTCATGCTAGATCATGCTTCCCCTATATTCTACTACCTCCGTTCCTAATATAACATGTTTTTGTAGGCTAACATAGCCTACCAAAACTCCCTATATTGTGGAACAGAGGTAATACATGATAACTGCAAAATTTACCCTGTCCCATGTTAGGGACTTACACACTCACCGCGCCGCTTCCCTGCAATCCTCATGTGCCCTGTCTTGCTGCTTCTATGCACTGTGTGCTGTGCTGCCCAATTCCTGCTTCAATGAGGACGGTGGGATTTACTTCCAGGTGAAGCTGACCCCCAAAACTTGTGGAGTAGCTCAGCATTTTTTAATCATAGCGGAAACTATGATCTGCTTTTTGTGGGGCTCCTACTTGATTGAAAGTTACTCCACTTTCCTAGGTGAAAGTTTGGTTTATACTGGGTTTTTTCTTACAAATCCGTGGATGAATGTTTGTGCTCCTGATTTGAAATTATTGATTCACACTAGTTTGAAGTTTTATCAAAATTCCCTAGACGGAACAGTGTGAAACAATTCACCTGAATGTTCAAACATCCATTTTAAATCTGGGGAAGAAGCAGAGGCAATGTGGAGAGTGGTCCTGCATCTGCTGAACAAATTAGCTGCATAAGTACACCAATGTACTCATGCCTCCGTGTTAAAGAGTTGAATTCTGCTCTGTTTTCCACCTGTCATCAACTTTTAGTCTTATTTTCTATATTTATGCTGTAACTGAAGTTTTTTCCCCATATAATCCTATAACACGCTGTTTGATGCTTATTATGCTCCTTGTAATAATAACTAACTAACATGTGTTGATCTGTACTGCAGCCGGGTCGTGTCTCTGTCTACCTGCACGAAGGTCGGCGCCATCAGCTTCGTGGTGGGCGTCGCCGTGGGCTTCACGCTGAAGAGAAGGCTGCGCCTGTGGGCTGCCAGGCTGCTCAAGAGGATCAAGGATGACTAGCCTAGTCAGTTAGCTTGTGCGACGTCTCTTAAGTTTTGTTCGCAAGCGCACTCTAGCCCCATGCTGAACCTACCTGATTGCTTGGATAAACTGTGATGGATCGTGCAAGATAGTGACTTCTTCATAGAACTGTATAATCGTGATTACTTTTAGGGAATTTGTACTGGCAATTGTGGTTATGAGCATCTCATATCTCCTACTGCTGATCTCTTCTCGCCGATCGTAGATGTGTGGCCCTGCTATGTGCCCTCCCTTGGCAGACACCATAGTTTCGCTCCGTTCGGTATTGGTTTTTGTCATTGGTTGCTGAAAACTTGCTGAGCTAATGTTGTTTGGGTATCCAGTTTCTTTTAAAGAGAAGGCCTAAGCCCAGCTTTATAAATAAAGCCAACACGGCAACCACGGGTAGTAGAGTCATACAACACACCTCCAACATAGTTCTAGGAAGGTTCTAGGAAATAAAAGATCCCTCTGGATCAAAACAACATGGACGGATAGCTGCGGTACACACACACTGAGAAGGTAATGAAGAAGATCAACTTGAACTTGAAGTCCTGTCGCCTCTAGCCCGCGCGTAGAGCCTCTTGACGTCGCCCACCGCCGTGTCCACCAGCACCCGATCCGTCGGTCTGACCAGAACCCTCCAGTGCTGCATGTGAAGAAGCATATGATAGAAAGCATCAGCGGAGTTGCCAATCAGTTTTCCTTCGATAGTTAGTTTGTTTCTAATGTTCCAGAGGGACCAGCATTGGGCCGCAAAGGTGAACCAAACTAGCCTACGCAAGGGGCCCGAGAGACCGTTGGCTAACGCGATGAACTCACCTGCCCCTGCAGGGTTCCAATCGCAATGGAGTAGCTCCCTGACTCCGGCCCACATAAATCTAGCCATGGGGCATAGAAAGAATATGTGGTTACAGTCCTCAGGTTCATGGCAGAGCGAGCAAAGCCCATCGGATGGCCCACGCCACCTGAACCGAGGAAGGAAGTCTGCTGCGAATCAGCTGCCAGAGAAAAACTTTGATCCTGGGCGGGACGCGAGTGCGCCAGACTTCCTTGAAGCAAGTGATAGTCGCCCCTCGCGACAGATGGAGGTAGGTCGATTTGGCCGTGAAGCATCCTGAAGGCTCCAAGGACCAAGAGACCACATCCTCCTGAGAAGAGTGGAGTAAGGGCATGCACCTCTCTGCACAGGTCATCCCATTCCACTCTTTCAGCCATCCCAAGTTGTCGGCGAAACCCAATTCGCCATTCCCCGGGCACACCATCTAAGACCCTCGCATCCTGGAAGGTGGCGAAGGGAGACATGCAATAGCTAAACAAGCGCGGGAAGCGGGTATGCAGAGGGCCCGGGCCAGTCCACCAGTCAAGCCAGAAGTAGGTGCGCTTCCCGTTGCGGACCTCGTGTTTAGCCCCGAGCTTGAAGTACCATTTGATCTTCTGGATGGAGTTCCAGAACTGGGAACCATTGGACGGGACCTCCCGCGAGAAAAGGTCCCGCCCGCCCAGGTATTTGGCGCGGATTAGGTCCGCCCATAGACCCTTCGCATCCTGGTAGAGTTTCCAAATCCATTTGAGCATTAAAGAAATGTTCATGAGTTTGGTGTTCAGGATCCCCTGACCACCGAACGCCTTGGGCTTACAAACCATAGCCCAATCCACCAAATGGTACTTCCGACGGTTTCCGACACCTTCCCAGCAGAAGTGTGCGCGGTGTTTGTCCATTGCCTTGTGAGTGCTGTCATGGAGCAAGTACATGCTCATGGCAAACATCGGAAGGCTAGACAGGCAGGAGTTGGTCAGCTCCAATCTTCCTGCCGAGGCAAGGTAGAGACCTTGCCAGGGGTCCACTCTGTGTCCCACTTTATCTGGGAGGAAGCCCCAGTCCGCTACCCTAAGCGGACGGGTGCTCACTGGCAAACCCAAGTAGTGCATGGGGAAACTGCCGAGCTTGCAGTTGAGGAGTTGGGCAACCTCGAGCTGCGCCCCTGCGGTGACCCCAGTCAACAGTACCTCGCTTTTGTTGAAGTTAATCTTTAGACCCGACATGTTCTCGAAGCAGAGAAGAAGTGTCTTGAGGTTGGCAATACCCAGCGGCGAGGGTTTGATCAACACCAAAGTGTCATCCGCGTATTGCGGGTGGGTCACTCCCCCTGAAATGAGGTGGTCGACAAATCCTTGGATGTGTCCTGCCGCGGATGCCCTAGAGAGCATAGCCGCAAAGCCATCCACCAGGAAGTCCAAGAGGATGGGGAGAGGGGGTCCCCCTGACGCACGCCCCTGGTGTTTCAAAAGAACGAACCGATCTCGCCGTTGATGTTAATCGCGGTTTGGCCTCCCTTGACCAACTGCATAAGTCTATGCACCAGCATACCCGAAAAACCCTTTCGGAGCAGTATCTCTTGGAGAAAGTCCCAGTTGACTCTATCGAAGGATTTCTCGAAGTCGAGTTTAAGAAGCAAGCCCTCTTTCTTCTTGGAGTGGAGCTCATGCACGATCTCATGGAGTGCAAGAGCCCCCTCATGCAGGCATCTCCCCTGGATAAAAGCTGTCTGGCTACGGTCTATCGTCCTATGGGCAAGGGGGGCTAGTCTAATAGCGTAGGCCTTGGAGACAAACTTGAAGATAACGTTGATGAGGGCGATGGGTCTAAATTGTTTGATCCGGTCGGCGCCCTTAACTTTAGGGATCAGCGAGATGATACCGTAGTTAAGGCGAGCGATGTCAACCCTCCCTAGGGCAAAGTCATTGAGCATCGCAAGGATGGGGGTACGGAGAATCTCCCAGAATCTCTTGAAGAAGAGGACTGGCAGGCCATTCGGGCCAGGTGCGGAGTCAGGCTTCATGCTAAGCAGGACCTCGTCCAGCTCTTTCGCAGTGAAGGTGAGCTCCAGCTCCCGGTTATCGATATCTGAGATCCTGCCCTCCCCCTCCCATAGGTTGTTACCGAGGGCAAACATCCTAGGTTCCCCGGGCGATCCCATCAGGCCCTGGTAGAACTGGTAAATGTGTTCCATGAGGGCCGCTTGATCATCAATCTCGCCCAGATCTGTCAAGAAGCGGGGGATAGAGCTCTTCCATCTGTGCCCATTCGCAATCGCATGGAAGAAAGCAGTGCAGGAGTCCCCCTGCAAGGTCCACCGGAGGCGGCTGCGTTGCCTCCAGTACTCTTCGTCAATCCTGTCTAGGGAGACGAGTTGATCTTCAAGGTGGTACCTGAGGGCCCACCCCTCCTCATCAAGGCCTGGCCCATCCGCCTGGCGGTCGAGGTTGGCCACCTGCTCAAGCAGACCGGCTTTGTGATCTCGTCTCTCCTTCCCAAGGTTGGCTCCCCAGCCTTTCAGGAACTGACGAGAGTGGTGGGAGGTGCATTGCCATAATTCGACGCTGCACCTGTGTGGACCCAGGTCATGGATGAAGTGGTTAAGCTTATCCCTCATAAGCTCAAAGAAGCCCGGCACCTCAAACCACCAAGTCTGGAAGAAGAACCGGGAAGGTCTCTGTGGTGCATTCATGCCGTCACATAGAAGGAGTGGGGTGTGGTCCGACCCAATTCTGGTGAGGGCAGTGAGGGAGCACAAAGGGAAAGCAGCCTCCCAGGCCGGTGACACCAAGATGCGGTCCAGAACGCAGCGAACTGGGTTAAGCCTCTTGTTAGTCCAGATGTAGCGAGCCCCTACTCGGTCAAGCTCTCTAAGCGCCATAGATGCAATGGCGTCGTTGAACTTGAGCATCCTAGCCCTGTGGATGTTGCCGTTGTTTTTGTCGGCGCCGCTCCAGATTAGGTTGAAATCACCCCCCACCACCACAGGATAGGGGGAGGCGTTGACAGCCTGGATAAGCTCCCCCAGGAACTCGTCCGTGCGGCGGTGGTCCGCCGGTCCGTAGACCAGAAAGAATGACCACCGGAGACGGTTGCTACGTTGAAACACCGGAGCGGATAGGAAAAAGGCGTAGCTTTTCCAGGCCCCAACCTCAAAGGCGTCATCATTGAAGCCAAGGAGCATTCCTCCCAAATGTCCGTCAGCCGGAACCCAATTCCAGACACATTGACTGCCGAATTCCAAGCTGCGCAGCTCAGCAGTCGAAAAGTCCGCCTTAATCGTCTCCTGGAGACCGATGATGTCGCAGCGGTTTTGTCGTAGGTAGTTTTTAAGCTGGGTGCAGCGCCCTTGCTCGCCGAAGCCCCTAATGTTGTATATTAGAGCTCTCACGGGCTACCCAGAAGCTTTCATCCCGTGTCCCTTGCGGACCGTTAGCAGAGGTCGCGAGGAGCGCTTGCTCCGCGACATGCTACGAGTGATGCGAGCAGGTATGGAGCCGGCCTTCCCTGAGCCAGCATCCGCCTGAAGATCCAGGGCTTCTGTGATCGCTGCCCCCCATCCCCGGGGGAGACGGAGCTAACCTCGGCTGCCTCCCTGGCAGCGAGCTCCGTTGCTTGGCGCTCCTTTTCGGCCGCAGCCTCCTCTAGGGCAGCCTGGACCTGTTCCTTCGCATGAAGGAGAGAGATGGCCTCCTCCAGAGAGCCCGCACTAGGAACAAAGACGATGTAGCTATCGGCTATGACAGAGGAGATATGCGAGTCAGAGAGGGGGGGGAGAGCGGCGAAGGGGCTAGTACCTGGTCCAGATGAAGGGGGGTCGAGGTTCTTGGCCTTGGTCAGCAGCTTGGCCTTCTCCAGGGCCGGCAAGTTGGCCACCGGACCCTGGTTCCTCGCGCTCTTCCGCACCGCTCCCACCGCCGTCGGCTTCCTGGACGTCCTTGGTGGCTCCTGCACCATCACCACCTTGGTACGCTTGCCCTGGGAGAGGGAGATGGCGGCAGTCACCTCGCCACGGAGGTCGAGCTCCGTGGGCTTCGGCCCTACCCCCGGCGTAATGCCAGAGACCAGGCCGGTTGGGCTGTCCAGAAGTCAGTCGTCCACGGGGTCCAACACCAGGGAGACTGTCTCGCCCGAGACGAGGGACTCCTCCAAGCCCGAGGGAGGGGCGTCCTTGGTCAGGAGCGAGTCCTTGGCTCCAGGCTCTGGCAGGACAAGGTCAGAGAGGGCCTCGAACCTGTGAGGGAGAGAGAGGCCAGGCAGGCGGTCCAGGTTGGACCCGTACTAGTCCGTAATCGTGCCCAGCGGCGGGCGCTGCGGGAGCCCGGCGCAGCCGCCCGCTTGGTCATCCCCGACCCACCATCCTGGTCGGACTGGGTGTCCTTGGTCTTCCCGTTCTTGTCGTGCCGACGATGGCGGTTCCAGCGCTTGCCATCGCTCTTGTCTTTAGAGTCAAGGTCATCAACGTCGTCGTCATCGTCATGGGGAGCTGGCGGCTTGGGAGGGCCACTCGCACCCCCGCCCCCGGGAGCGTTGAGCTCCGCGAACACTCCCAGTGTGTACGGCTCACCGTTGACGCAAAGTTGCACCGTTCCCTTGATCCGCTCCGGGTGGCGGCATTGGAAACGGACGCGGATAGGTTCGGTCTTCCACTTCTTGAGGGAAAGCTCATCCACATCGAGAGGTCTTCCAATCATGGTGAGCGTAGCCAGCAGCCGTTCATTTTCCATGAGGTCGCCGGGGAGGCCGGTGATCTGGACCCAGACCGAGGGGAAGGCCTTCCCAGGCTTAGGAGAGACAAAGGCTTCACGGATGTCCACATCCCGTTTGCAGAGCGGGAGGAAGATCTGGCCCCTGCGCGTGTTCATCCTCAGGGTCTCCAGTGAGGGGAAGCGCATGGTGAACTCTGTCTCAGAGACTCGCGTAACAAGCCAGTCCCAGCTGTCATCCATCAGGTATTTGAGCTCCTCAGACAGCAGCTCCGGGGAGAGGGGGGCCGAGGAAAAGTGGATGACTGCCTCGAAGAGTTCCCCGTGGCTGGGCTCCTTGATGGGTTCGACGTCGATGTTGAAGAAGCCGCCGCCCGTGATGGCATGGCCCATGGACTGGAGGAGCAGCGGCCTTCCCCGGGTTGGGCATCCCGCCGTGACATGCCATGTCTTGCTGCAAAGGATGCAAATGGGATCGTTGACACAGTCAGACTGAAAATGTCCCTCTTGGCCGCAGCGGAAGCATTCGCCGCTCACGGCCACGGTCGGCGTCCCGTCCCGCGGTTCTGGGAGGACGCTCCCTGCGTCTGCCCCCTGCTGCGAGAACTGTTGTTGTGGGAGCCACCCCCGTGACCCCCACCACCGCCGCGCGCCGGATCCGGCGCACCCCTGGACCTGGCCGCCTCCGCCATACGCTTGCGCGCTTGTTCTTGTTCCCACCAGGGGGGAGGAGGACCCCAAGGCCCCTCCTCCGCAGCAGCCCAGGACCGGTCGTCGTCACCAGTTGTGGGGTAGGGGCGCATACCTCCATCCTGCCGGCCGTAGCTGCTGCGCCCTTGGTCGCCGCGCCCGCGCCCGTCGAAGGAGCCGTTGAAGCCCTGGTCGTCGTAGCGGCCGGACTCCTGCCATCCACCATCCCCACGGCCGCCGTGGCCACCGAGTTCCTGCCGGCGGCCGCCGTTGTTGTTGTTGAAGCCGGGGTTGCCGTTGTTGTTGTTGAAGCCGGGGTTGCCGTTGCTGTTGTAGCCTTGCTCGTCGTAGCGTCGTTTGCGCGCATCGCCGCCACCACCACCTCCGCCGTTACCGCCGCCGCCGCCCGCCATCAGCACTTCAGCGAAGGAGCGAGAGAGGTCGGGGGGATCGGGGGTTCTGAGGAGTGTGCAGGAGAGGGAGCGACCGCGCCGCACTTCACTTGTGCGAGCCGGAAACCCTAGGGAGGGGTCAGTGCTCCCTAAGGGGAACCAAAGCCAGCACGGAGATGGGCTCGCGTGGGCCTTGGAAGTCAGGCCCAAGGTTGGGCACGCATTGGCCTTGGGAGACAGGCCCAAGGCGGGTTTAGCCAGACCCAACCAACCGTCAGCATAAGGAGAGAGCGCAAGGCCCGGGTGGGCCAGGGGGCCCGTGAACAAATCCGCAGTGCCCAGCGTCATCCCGACAGGCGGATCTAGCGGAGGCGGCGCCGCCGCAAGGCGAGAGGAGATGGCCGGCCACGCAGTCAGCTCCATGGCCAGCTCCGGGACCTCCCTTGGTCGCGGCTCAGCCCGTCGAAAGCTTCGCCTCGCGCAGGCCACCCCGCCAGGCTGAGGCGGCGTCTCAGGCGCTGGAGACCTAGGAGCTGTAGGTTCCGCCGCCCCCGCGGGCCGGCGTACCTGTGCCACGGCCGCGGCCGCACCCCCTATCAAGGAGGACCCTCCCTCAGCCCGGCGCACCCCCTGCGCACGAGATGGTCCATCGCTAAGCCGGCGGAAGAGGGGAGGGGGATCTCGCCTGAAGTGGGAGCCTTTGCCCCCCGGGGCGAAAGCCGTTCGCCGTCAATGGCGCAAGGAGCCCCAAGCTCCTCCGCCCGGGCAATGAATCCGTCGAGCGTGGTGTAATATCCCAGGTTTAGAGACGATCGAGGGGTAGAATTTAGGAAGGGATGTGCATTGCATCGTAAAATCTGGGGAAATTTTGCGCTTTTATAGAAAAACTGCATTAAAGGGGGACAAGTTTCTCTCTCGACACCATATAGGATTAGGGTTTCGAGAGTGTGATAAACTTGGACCTAACTAAACTCAATTAAGGTTTTCGAGAAGAGAGGGGAACAAATTCCTTCTCAACTTAAGTTGCATGATTGAATTCCAACATGCTATGTTTGAATTTCAAATTCAAACCTTAATTATGAATATTATAATTCAAATATGATAATTCAATAAACAATTGAATAAATAAGAATATAAAACAATATAATATATAAGTAAAGCTCATTAGAGAAAACCTTGAGCTTTATTGATTATCACACAAGATACATTGTCATTTACAAAATTCATATGAATAATAATCATTACAACACATTTCTGAAATTGAAGAAATGAAAAAGAAAAGGAAAATTACAAAGTATTGTAAATAGCTAAAACTAGCTAATTCTTCAAGAACTTCTTGATCAACACTTGATGAAGAACCTCTTGATGATCTCCTCAAACCCTACATAAGAAACATCAAAGACAAGAACCAGAATTAGGCCAAGTGGTAAAACCACTTGGCAAGTTAGCAAATAAATAGAATGGAGAGGATATGATCAGGGATCAGCCGAGCTGATCCAGCAGTAGCACAAGTCCCAACCAGAAGCACACAGGCAGCTCACAAGGCCTACTACATGCTTAACAGCACACAAGGCCAGGGGAGAGTCACCAAAGTGACCAGGTTTGCTGTCGACCACAGGAGCAGGGTGAAGCTCATATAAAGCCTTTTCACAACCAAACCCTAGCAGCTCACCGACAGCAGCATCACCAAAGGGTAAGAACAGCAAGAACTCAAGAACAGAAAGAACAGCAACCCACCAGAAACCACCACAAACTATCCAGAAACAGTTCAGTTCCACCAAGAACTGCTCACTGTGATCAAGTCACCATGGAGTAGCTCAAGCACAAGCTAGCCAGGAGGAGCAGGGCAAGCACACAAACCATCCAGAAGCAAAACCTCTACATCAGCAACTTATCTAGGAGCTGGAGTGAGGTATACACAAAAGAACCTGAGCAAACACATGTTTTGCTCATCAATAAGCATACACATGCATCACAGAAGCAAAAAAAGGTAGAAACCCTGTTTGTGTCATCATCTGGCTGCCAAGCCATTTGGTGCTAGCAAACAAGTGACATAGCTAGAAGGAAATCAACCAGGGAACAAAGGTTCTATCAACACAGTGACATAACCAAAGGAATCCATCATGGATTCATCCCATCTAACCATCCAGATTCACCAAGCACCTAGAGCTAGCAAAGCCATCAGAATATTGGACAGTTATCTGTCCAGTATGATTTCAACATCAAATAACCCAGCAGCCTATAGAAGACTACCAGGATATTGCATAGAAGCATCCACTAGAGGTAGGAGCAACCATTTCTAGCAGACAAAGTCTGCTAGGGTCACAACAGCTACCTAGCCACACAGAAAAGGTTACTGAAGCATCACATCACTACCCAATAGGGTTCAGCATGAGCTAGGGTACCCAACCAGTGGTTGGCATCCCTCTAGCACATTTAATCAATCCATATGATCATCACTGCTAAGCAGTTCACATCATTTATCCATTTAATAAATCAGGACTACACAGATAAATGAAACAGTTAAGTAAACCATGCACCAGGTCTTGCATATGATCCAATGGATCATTGTAAGCAATAGCAAAGGCTTGGGCAAGCACAAGCATGCACCAGCACAAGCCTGAGCATCACATAAATTTTAGAAGAGCAACAGTAAGGGATCCACAAGCAACAACAACCACCAGTACTTGGTGGAGAGCTAAATCCACAAGCAATAGCAGCATATGAATTGAAACCATGCATACACATAAGCCACTAGGAAGCCCTGATGATCACAGGATCATTCAAAGCCACAGATAACCAACCAATCTATCACAGATAATCAAATTAATACATGATAATTGTATGCAGAAGCACATTAACAGAATACAGAGCTGTATAGCTAGCAGCTATGCTCTAGAGAGCATCACCATGAAGCAAAGCTCAATGAGCATCACATAGAGGCACTGGCACTTGCATAATGCCAAGGATTCTTCACAGAAATCAAGCCAGGGGCAAGTATATGATTACACATGAAAGGCACAACACTAGTAGCAAGCTCAGGAACAAACTAGCATGGCAAGAGCATCATAGAATGCCCATGAGCAAGTGCTCATGAGTCACAGCAGCACAGAAGGCGAGCACACATGCATAATTCAGAGGGAGGAGAACAACAGTAGGCTATAGGATAGAGCCAATAGAGCACAGACAGTAGCTAGCAACCATGGCAGTAGCAGAGAGCCAGCAGCATACACACAACCCTAGCAAGCAGGGCAGCAGCGGCCAGTAGAGCAGTAGCAGCAGCACGGCATGGTTTCTCCATGAGGAGGAGCAGCCGCAGCTCAAGCTAGAAGAAGGAGGAGAAGAGCTGAGAGAGAAAGGGGAGGCGATGGAGCACTTACAGGTGAAGCGGGCCGACGACCGCGGCCATGGCGGCCACGGCGGCACACGCCAGGGGCACGGCAGCGCCAGGCCAAGCCAGGCCAGGCCACGGCAACGCCGCAGCGCCCAACACCACCACGGCAGGGCTCATGGCGACGCCACAGCACCAGGAGCGCCGGCGGGCGGAGCATCGCCACGGATCCTTGCGGCCGTGTTGCAGAAGAGTTGGGGACGAACGGAGGCGACCGCAAATCGCAGATCGACGCGGACCACTAGGTGCGCCGTCGAGAGGCAGTTCGTTTGCGACCAATCTCGTCGCCGGGGATGGCCGGCGACGGCCGGAGTAATTCGGCGACGGTGGCGGCGACAGCGAGTCGCCAGAGAGCGAGGGGTTAGGGTTTGACGAAGTGACGCGGTGGAGTGGAGTGAGCGACCGCACGGGTCTGTTGGACCCGAGGGGGTCTAACCCAACCCATTGGGCTCCACTGACAGGTGGGCCCAGGGACAAAATTGTCATTTCACAATTTTATTAAAAACAGAAACTTTGAATAAAATTAGAAAATAGATAAGAACTCTAAAAAAATAAATAAAAATATGAAAACCACTCAGCATAAAATTCTGTATCATAATAAAATATGAAATGGAATTTTTGCAACAAATGAAATTAAGTCATAATTTAATGAATATTATAATCATTAAAAATCACACCTCATATTTTTAATGATGAAAATCAGTCCATGACACCTTTTGGACTTTAAAAACACCTTGGCAACATTCCAAGGTAGTATTTTACCTTAAACAGAGTATCCCTAAATTATTCTTAGTAATTACCTCTTACATGAAATAATAAAACATCGGGAAGGGGGAAACAAACCCTAAAAGCTGAAAGCATGCATAATTGCTTCTTTAACCATTGCCCTTATCGGACAATGATGCTTCTTTCAGAAACAGAGGACAAGGGTTAGTCCACACCTTCCAACTGCAACACTTTGCAGTCTTCAGGCAAGTTCATCGCTTGCTCATGTCATTTGAGTATTTTTACCAAATTACTTGCAAAGTACTATGTTTATCACTCTTGCATGAAAAGCAAAATCACTATTTTCATAACTATGAATATGACTATGTGGTTGGCAATGGAACCATGGAATGTGTTGACATGGTGGAGGTTCCATTGCAATGGGTTTATATCCATCTAGGATTAAACAACAAATGTCGTCCAGTGATTCTTGTGCCGTAATAACCGTGTTAACCATAAGATCTGGAGTGGGACGGAGTAGTCAATTGTGCGTCCACCTCTCGTTCATCAACGGATGCGCTTACCGTAGCAGTTGTATCTTGCGAGAACAACCGGAGGGTGGGGATCCCATTCTAATTCCCCACGGTAATGCGGTCTATGATGGGTTGCATCTACCGGCGAAGGAGTTTATGGTAGAGCCCTGAATTGACATCATGGTCGGGGGCCATCCTTAATTGGTATAAGTGCACCGGCGAGGACCCAGGGTCGGGGATTGCAACAAAGGGTGGGTGTTCGAGGTAGCGGAGGAGTATGATTGGCTAGACCTTATACCGGGACTCACACCAAAGGAAGTGTGGACGGGAAAGCTGCCCGGTTGGCACCAAGGTTAAGGTCTCTTATGGGTAAAGCAACACACCTCTGCAGAGTGTAATGAATCGTGACATGTCACTCCCTGTTCCGGGTTTTGGAACTGCGAACGCTGCCGGAAAGGAACTCCATGAAGTTCTAGTAAACCGGTGAAGGCTGACGGACATAGTTCTTCTAAATAAAAGCAACCTTTTGAAGAAATGGTTATCAAAACCTGCATTGGTATTAGACTTTCTGGTCTAATATCGTAGCTAGTGCATTAAACACCTCTTTCCTATAATGAACTTGTTGAGTACGCTCGTACTCATACCTCTTACAATCCCCTGCTTAGATTGCCTGAATCGTCTTGAGGAGGACACCGACTACCAAGAAGGAGCAGATGGGATCTGCTATGAAGAGCCAGACCTCTCCGGAGGTGTAGAAGGAGTAGATTACCTCATCGTCTACGGAGCCGGGGAGGATTCCGAAGGAGAACAAGCGTAGACCATTCTTATAGTAGTAGTAACCGAGCAGTAGGAACACTTAGTAATTAGCTGCTCGAGGAGAATAAATGTATGACCTGCTAAGACTTTTACATTATAAGCTAAGTTGGGTTCACCTCGAACCCAGGAGTATTCCTCTCTGGACCCAGGAGGAGCTCCAAGATGATGTATATATTTGGTTTGTAATAATGTATGAATGAGTTATGGACCAGCTATGTTCTGTTGTACTACTCTGAGGGATGTAATATTTGCGGATTGGTACTTCGCGAATGTTATATCAACGACTGGCATACTACAACATGCAGTGGTATGCAGGGTCATCACACGTGGCCAGCGGCGCTGGCCGAGGTGGCGAGCCCTCCGCCGAAGGAACCTCCCAGGTCCGGTCGTCCGCCGAGGGCTGCACGGCTTCAACGTCTCCCCTGACGCCGGTGGGATCCATCGCCCAGAACTTACCCCAACCGCGCAGATCCAGCCTCCCCGGCGCCGATGCAACCGCTCCACCCACTGGGGTCGCCGGCGGCGAGGGGGAGCGGGGGGCGGGTGGAAATTCAAAATCGCCTGCTTCGTCGCAGGAGCAGAACCCGTCGCTGTCTTCCATGTTCTCTTCTCTTTTGCAGATCGTCCGGTATCCAGTTTCATACTCTGCTTTGCTCTTGCTTTGCTCAGGCAAGGCATCAGGTTCAATCATCACATAAAAAAAAAAAAGAATGGCTGGTTTTTTTTCGTTGGTTGCTGAAAATTGTGGAGCTTATGTTGTTTGGGTATCCAATTCCATCCTCTGCTTTGCTCAGGCAAGAGGCATGAGGTTCAATCATCACATCAAAAAAAGAATGGCTGTAAGGAAGGAATCTATAGGTTGTCACGTACGTCTCCAAAGCAACAAAGACGGAGCATATATATTTCTCCTCCAGCTAGCACGAAGAAAGACCAGCCACCACCAAGTAATTCTTGCTTCAAACCTCAGAAAAGTTCCACGGTCTGACGAGTTGCATATCCCAGCCTCTTCGAACCGCCTCTCGCTCAGGCTAGCTTCTGGAAATTAATATAGATCTGAAGGTTTTGATCGTTCAATTCTACTTCGGTTAATCAGATCACCCCTGATTGACGAGATCCTGTGGAGTAACTGATGGTATGCAGGTATGTATCCGACCTCAATGTTCTGCACTTCTGCATCTATACTGCAGTGGATGGCACTCCTTTTGTTCACCTGTTGATTGATAATCTTGTTTTATCTATATATTGCAGGTTGGCAGCAGCGTACGTTTTCTCTTGGTGATTGACCCATGATTTTCTATTCTCTATTTTTACTCTGGCCTGCGGTTAGCCTCATGACCTTAAAATGAGCCATGGACTGGCCATCAGAGGCATCCTCAAGATGATCACAATTGGTTCTTATTGTTGAAGTTTATTTCCTTATGAAAAGACCAGCTTGTGAGGTAAGATTTGCCATCGTACTTTCGTAACCATATTGGAATAAATTATCATCATTTTTAGACTAGACTAGCATGTGGGAAACCGATTGGGGCTAAGATGAATGAGACAAACCGATTGGGGTTAAGACTAAGGGTGCTTGGTTGTATTAAGGGTGCTGAATTTAGATCTCAATGCTTGGTTGTACTAAGGGTGCTGAATTTCTATGTACATTCCATATATCAGTAGACCAAATTTACTTAAAGTGTGCGTAGCAACTTAGTACCGATAGCTGTTAATATATGCTCATATATCAGTAGAGCCTTGTCTCACTTTGAAAGCATGTTAACATACCATGTGCATTTTCTTTTAGCATTGGAAGCAAATCACCGCAGTAAACAGTTGGCTTGGTCAACTAAGAGATGTTATGTCTGATGTTGACGGAATCTTGGACGAGCTACTGCTTGACCATCATCAATCATCATCTCCAAGCAAATCGGTTGAAATCTTGGACGTGGCTAGAAGTAAAGGAAGCAAGCTACTGCTTTAGCAAAGAGGTATGGCCTTCGTCATGCTAGAAATGAATTTGTTCCCTAGTTAGCTAAGCACATCAGTCATCAGGAGTATGTTGAGATAACTCCCTTTTCCCGGAAAACAATTTTTTTGTTTTTTGATAAATCCTGGCTGGTCGAATCAGTATGAATTATCTGAAACTGGCTGCCTCCCAACTCGGATTGAATCGATCGATTGTAATAATTCAGCACCCTTAGCTAGCCAACTGTTCCTAGGTGAAACTTTTTCATTTCCCCACCAATTAGCCAACTTATACCCCGACCAATTGGCGCCTTTTTCATTCTCAAAACAGACACTCGCTTCTCACTGGACCAAAGAGAAAGCAGCCACCGCAATGTGCCGCCAAAGAGAAAGCAGCCATCGAAAGTGTCAGCGGCACTGTAGTAGTAGCAGTATCCATGCCTGCCTCTCCATCAATGACAACTAGCGGCAGCGCTCCGGCCATGACGCTGTCGTGGAACCCGCTGCCGCAGCGGGGGCATGTCAAGGAGTACATCGCCAGTCGCATTGCCGCGGCCATGGCATCGGTTGTCTGCGACGCGGGCAAATGCTGTGGGAAGAAATTATCTGGGAAAAAGTACGTCACGCCTAGTTCTGCCAACAAGAAATGATAAGCCGACCAGTACCACACAAAGGCGAGTTGGATCCGGCCAGCAGGCGAGCACATGAGCGAGAATCCGCCGTGTCTCTCTGGTACACACAAAAGTACGTCATGCCAATATAGTTGCACTTTCCTTGGTCGTCGTTGGCTTCTCATTCCTTGTTGGGAGAACCGGGTGTGGCGGCTGGCAGTAATTTGCCCCGTGCTACTTTCTTGCCGCCGCAGCCTCCCGTCTCGCAGACAACAGACGCCGTGGCCTCGGCGACCGCGACGATGTGCTTGGCGACGCACTCCTTGACATGCCCCTTCCAGGGCAGCGCGTCCCCAACGACGTCTTGGCCGAAGCGTTGCTGCTAGTTGACATTGGTCGAGGTCGAGGCAGGCACGACTACCGCTACTACTACAGCGCTGCTGGCACTTTGTGGCAGCTGTATTCTCTGGTCCGGTGAGAAGCGAGTGTGTGTTTGGAGCATGATTATGGCACCAGATTCAAACAATTCATACTGATTCGGCCAGCTGGATTTTATCGAAAAAAACTCAATTTTCGGGGTTATCTCGCCGTGCACTTGATGACTGATGCGCTTAGCTAGCTGGGGAACAAATTCGTTTCCAACATGACGAAGGCCATTCGTGGGGTCGAAATCCATCCTATTGGAGGGAACAGGTTCGGTAATCAGTATCGAGCTTTGCCGGTAGGCCCAGGAGTCAGGACACAACCATCTCCTCTCATGCCGCACCATCACCATCTTTAACCAAGTGCTCGTCCCAGGTCGTCAAGGTATGTAATTCGATCGTTGCTGTCTTGGGCCTCCTGTTGAGATCACTCACTTTCTTGTTAAATTGAGTTGATCTGGGGTAGATTTTAGGATATGCTGCTCGTATTGTGCTGGGGTGCTACTTATAATCTGATTATACCTTCTAGGATGATGCAAATCATGGTTTACTTTGGCGCATGCAGATGCAGTGGTGTACATATATGCATGGCTGACGATCCTAGTGCACTTACACTAGCCTGAAACTTTAGAAGTTCACAATTTCGATCAGTTCCCTACTTGAACGTGACGAGTCTCTCTACTTTGAATTTATGTCGAAGGTCCCTTGATGAAAGTTCATAAACATTCTAGTGGAAACATCCAGTTTAAATTGAACTTTTAAAGTTTAACGATGTAGTTGAATGTCTGGTAAGAAACAACGAAGGGTGGTGTTCACTGCTTAAGAAACATCACATACCGCTAACTACATGTTCATGTACCGTATTTGTATGAGTTAATCGTATACTGCTTATGAAATTAGTGTTACACAGTCATGCTTTCCATCTTTGCCATTATTCTGAACCTCAAAGCTGGCTAAAAGCAAGTACCTTGAGAGGCTGCTTCATTCTATTGCGCCAATGGCCACTCCGACACCTATTCTTTTACCCTGGTATTTTTGGGATCTCTTCTCTGTGGTGGTGTCTGGGTGAGTTTTGGGTGAGCTTGTGTTCTATGTATCTCTCCGAGCCTACTACACCTGTATCTAGTTCTCGGCATTACGGTATTTCCTTCTCTGAGCCGAGCCATCAGCTGCATAAGTGGGTAGAGAGTTTCTTGATCACTTCGGTTCAGCACGGTCGAGCAGTGGCGTTTTTTCATCTCGCATTGCCCTCTTTGCTTGGTGCTCAGGTGCGCGTGCCGTTGGTGTTTGCTGCTGTTGTGTGTTTTTCCGAAATGGAGACATAGTCTACATCGACTGCTGGTGTTGTGTGTGTAAGTTTTGTTTCCGCATCCTATCGCGCTAGAGGCACCTGTCAAGAAGGTGATTGATGGATACCGAGGAGCCTTCCAAATTGGACGAGCAAAAGCTGAAGGTGCTGCTAAGAGCATCTCCACCGGTGCCCCGCAAGAAGGCGCCGGCTGGGCGCCGGCACTGCATCCTTCATTTGGGGATGTTGTTCCCACACCGGCGCCTCCCCATACGACAACCCCGATATAATTGAAATGCAAAAAATATATAAAAAAGCAAAATTCATATGATATTTTGAAACAACATATCAATCACATAAATTATTCATACAATATTTTGATTATTCATACAATCACACAAATATAAAAGATAAATTATTCATACAATCACACAATTAAAAATTAAATTATTCATACAATAATTCAAATTAAATCATGCATTGTTGGCGGCTTCTCTCGTCCACAAATGCGCAGCTAGATCCACCTGAAGTTGAGCATGAACATCTACATCTCGGATTTCTTGATGCATGTGAAGGAAAGTGCCAAATTCTTGGGGTACATGTTCTACCTCAGGAAGAGGTCCTTGATAATCAAATGGTTGATCATCATGCACCGGTTCTTCGCGCTCGCTCTCAATTATCATGTTGTGCATGATCACACAGGCGTTCATCACCTCCCACATCTGAGACTCGGACCAAGTGAGAGCAGGGTACCTGACAATGGCGAAACGCTGCTGAAGCACCCCAAAAGAACGCTCAACATCATTGCGTGCTGCTTCCTGGCATGTTGCAAAATAAGCGTCCATCTCCGAAGCTGGAGTCAGGATTGTCTTCACAAATGTAGCATACGACGGGTAGATACCATTAGCTAGATAGTACCCATTGTTGTATGCGTGGCCGTTTAGCTCAAAGTTCATGGCAGTAGCTTGTCCCTCACCTAGCCTGGAAAACACCGGAGAGCGCTGCAGCACGTTGATATCATTGTTTGTTCCTGCCATGCCAAAAAAGCATGCTAAATCCAGAGGTCATGGTCTGTCACCGCCTCGAGAATGATATTGCACTCACTAGTATGCCCCTTGTAGATCCCCTGCCAAGAAAAAAAGGGCAATTCTTCCAGCCCAATGCATACAGTCAATGCTTCCGAGCATCCCAGGAAACCCTCGTGCTGCATTCGGTTCCAGGATCCGAGTTGTATCATCTGTCGTTGGTGCTCTCAAATAGTCTTTACCAAACACCGCTATGACTGCTCGGCAAAACCTGTAGAGAGCCTGTGAACATATCGACTCCACCATCCGCAGGTAGTCATTGGCTGAATCTGGAGGAGCTCTGTATGCAAGACAACACATTGCAGCAGTGCACTTCTAGATTGAGGTGAAGCCCCACAAACCTGTGCAATCTTGCTTGATCATGAAGTAGTCGTCGTACTCCCTGACGCCGAAGACAATCTTCATGAACAGATCCTTGTTCATCCTAAACCGGCGCCAAAATTTCTTCAGCGAATGAGTCGCGTCGTCGGCGAAGTAGTCAGCATCAAGCAGCATGGCGCCGGCTTGACGATGCCGGTAGACGTTCTTCCTCTTGCCTGGCTTTGAGCCGCCGCGTCGAGGCACGCCGAACAAAGGCTGCCGAATGCGGAGGAAGCTCGTCAGAATCAGCTGCTGCTGTTGCCGCCGGACAGCCGCAGTGTTCTCCTCCTCCGTGAACAGCCGCACCAACATATCGTCATCGTTGTCCATCGCGGCAATCCGACGGGCACCTTGCGGGCAGGGCAGTTGTGCGGCGGTGGCGGCGACCTGTTGTTCCGGTCGAAACAGCAGCAGCCGGTCGAGGGGGTAGCGGCGGTGTTGATGGATGGCCGTTCCTGGACAGGCGACGATGTCTATTGCAAGCAATTGGCGGGGGCTCGACGGTGACGGTGGCGATGGCGATTTAGAGGTGTCCGAGTTGGCTCGGGCGTGGCTTGGGGCGTGGAAAGCGATGCGTCTGGCTGCCAGGCGAAGCCCATGGGTGGTTTCTGACGTGCCGCGAGGCGCCGGCGCGCCCTATCCGCGCCCTTCGCGAAGGGGCCGACACGAGGTTGCCGGCGTTTCTATTAGGCTCGAAAACTAGCCGGCTTTTTTTGGGGCGCGCCAGTGTGAGCCTATTTTGGCCACCGGCCCCCAAAAATGCTATCGGGGCCGCTATGGGGCGCCCCGAGATGCTCTAACACCGCTACAGCTGGAGGTGCTGTCAACGGGGCTGGCCACTTTTTTTTTTCAAGGGGAATACTTGTGTTCAACTGGTAGTAAGGATACAACACAGAAACGAACACAAAAACAAATACAACCCAAACGGATACAGGAGAAAGAACCACTGAGAGACTTCGTCTTCGTCAACCTCACGCCACCAAAACGGAGCACCCTTCGCGCACACGCCCACGAAGAAGGCACCATCGACGACGAACCTTGGAGCCGGAAGAACCCCAAGCCCAGGGGCCTTAACGAGCTGCAGTAGCCACCAGTCCCAAAGAACTGGATCTCGAACGCGGACGAACAGCAGCCGGCGACAGACGCCGAGCTCCCCACCCGCTCCCGATCTGGCCGCGAGGAACCAGATCCCTCCAAAGCGCACCACTCCCCACTCTCAGCACGAACCTCAGATCCGAAGCACGCCGGCACACTGCCCTTCTCCACCCCTCGCCACCACGGCCGGCCGGGAAAAGAACCAGCAGAGCGGGCCACTTCGGTAGCTGAAGTCGCTTCCAGCAGGCTGTTTACCCGTTTACTTGTTTGAGCATCCGTAAGTGCGGGTTTTATGTTTTTAAGTCGCTGTCCATCGCTTATGTAAGTAAGAGCAAGTTCAATAACATTTGTATAGTCTGTTAAAAAAAATTGTATATTGAATTGTTAAAAATTAGCTACTCCGTCCGATTCATATTAATTCACTTAAGTTTCTCTAGTTTCTCTAGATATAGATGTATCCAGTCAACAAACACATCTGGCTGTCTGCTCATAGAGCTCTTTTTGCATGATTTGTGTCGGTTGGTTTCCTGCTGGAAGCCACGCCCTGCTATGTAAAACCCCATGTAAACCCCTCGTTATTATTCAATAAAAATTTCACTTCAGGTGGAGGGTTTTCCCTCCACCGTTGAGCTTTAAAAAAATATATTTCTGTTCAAACTATTGGTAAATATTAGTTTCAGTTTAGTACACCATACACAATTGACATCAGCTTCACCATAAGAGAACTTGCATATGGCCGGATCCAGCGTGACCTGGCCGTGCATTGTTGCGGCTGCTGGGCTGGCTGTGGCCTCCCTCGCCTCGCACGAGGTGGTAGGCCATGTCCGCCCTTGGCCTCTGCTATCTCCCATTACCTCCAGGTGTCCCGCTATCATGCGATATCGGCGAGTTCAACGCGCTTCTGCCATGTTCTTGTTCTATGCCTAGGTGTTTTAGGTGAGCCCTGACATGGAGCACTTAAAGGAGGTGCTAGGTAATATTGGAGAAGATCCAGGAGCCCAAGATGTCCGGTCTTTGCACGATATGCTTGCACATCACATCCAGGTAGAACTACAGCAGCCCTTACAGCTTGTCAACTATGTGTGTTGTATGGCTGCCATGCCTATTTTACTCTTAGGAATGGTAAGAATTGGTGAGCATTTCTTTTTTGTTGTCCTATAGGTAATTGGCGAGCCGAGCCTTCTTCGACAAGTGCTGCCGTGGCGCTCACGAAGGGGAGAAGTGGATTCAGCCTTTATGCAGCAGCTGCAACAAGGGAGGGTGTGGGACCCCCGGCAACTAGGGTGCCATGGACCTATGGTTGTTGGGCCCATAGTGGCTACTCGGAAGCAATCGCTCGAGGAGGCTACTCCCGAGTGAGGCTCCACGAGGCGTAAAACCCTCATGGAGACACACAGCTGGAGCGGAAGACAGGCTCGGGGAGGAACTCCCTCGCGGAGGTCCCCGAGCCACCAGCCTCTCCGAGTCAGAGAGCCCCTTTGGAGACGATAAGACCCAACCCAGGAGCTACGAGACAAGCCGGGCCGACGCAGCTAACGCCACCGCTGAGCTCAAAAGCTCCGTCCCGAGGCGGAGAGATGCTCTCTGCCTCTTTGGTGCTAAAGCGGGCTCGACGAGGACCGAAGTGCCAAGACCTCTCCTTGCCACTTTGGCGCAAGGCCGGATGGACGGCACAAACGGCCACAAGAGGTGTCATCAGCAACCTCAGCACCTGCCATGGACCGACGCTTTAATCGACCATGGACTAGGTCTATCCTGTAAAGGGCGAGGGTATTTCCCACCCTCAGTTTGGAGATGTGGAAACCCTTCCCCCTCAAGATATTTTGGGGGAAGAGGACCAACTCCCCTATATAAAGGCTAGCCCTGCTAGTGTAGAAGGGTCGATCCCTAGCGATCTCAAACCCTAGAACTTATGTACGGTCATCTTCTCCACATAGACCTGCAATACAACCACCAAAGCAGGAAGTAGGGGTTTTACCTCTCTGAGGGCCCTGAACCTGGGTAACTGCCGTGCTCATCTCTGCAGTGCCACCGTCGGGAAGGCGTCGACGTGCTCATGAGTCCCCAGTGTTCGAACCTCTCGGGTTCGGTGACACCCGTGTTCCTTCGAGGACACGAATCTCCGCCATTTGGCGCGCCAGGTAGGGGACTCAAGCACGCCAACGTTTTTCTCCGACACCTTCATCAGCATGGTCAATCGCGACGGGCCGCTCGATGGGCGCCCGCCACGCCGCGACCTCGTGCCGGGTGCCACGCTCTTGGTGGCGCAGGAGCTCCTGCGCACCCGCCCCCTCAGTACCAGCCTCGACCAGTGGCTCTCCTACATCGACGGGCTTGCGCGCGCCCTGGCCGAAGCACCCGTGGCCGGCGCCGACGACGCGCCTACACCGCCACCGGCTCTACTCCTCGGCCAGGAGCCCAAGCCACCAGTGCCGCACCTCTGTGCTGGCCGCGCCGGGTGCGCCCTTCACGGGGATGCGCCCCACGGCCGGAACAATCAACAGGCGAGGCAGGGGGCTGGGCCATCCAGGCGCCGCAACGGACGAGCCCTTCGAGGGGCCGCTCCGCAAGGTGTCTGTGAACGCCTAGCCACCCTACGGACCCTCCACGCTGTGCGTTAGCGCCGCGGCGAGAGGCTCCGTTCCTACATCCGGCGTTTCGGGTCAGTTGCTTGGCGGATCCCCGGGCTCCCCGACATCACCCTCTACAACGCCTTCATGGCGGGGCTCAACCACTTCCGGCTGCGTGATGCCCTCGACGCCTTACCCGTGTTCGGAATCACGGCGGGAAGGCTCTTCTCGCTGGCCAACGAGTACGCCAGCCGGGACAAGGCGCCGCCGCCGCTCCCCGCAACATTGCTTGCCTCCTCGGTGGAGCAAGCACTCCAGGGCCTGTCGGGCACCTGTGGCAGCACCCTCGATCGGTCGCTGCCACGGTGCCTGCTGGATGCGCACCACGTCTCAAGTGGTCGCAGCAGGCCATCTCCTTCAGTCTTCGGGATCATCCCATGACCACCGACCTGGTGGGGGCGCTTCCTATGGTTTGCTCCCCCATCATCTGCGGCTCCACAGTCTTCTGGACTCTCATCGATGGCGGTGCGGGCTTGAACGTCCTCTCTATCGAAGCCTTCGACAAGCTGGGCGTGCCCCGCGACCGCCTGAGAGCTACGAAGCCGTTCTCTGGGGTCACGGACGGTTCCACCACGCCCATCGGGCAGGTGCGGCTCCCCGTCACGTTCGGCATCCTAGGAAGCTACCGCACCGAGCACATCGACTTCGACGTCGCCTACATCAACCTACCATACAACGTCATCCTCGACTACCCCGCACTGGCGCAGTTCATGGCGGCAACCCATCACGCCTACAATGTCGTCAAGATGCCGGGGGCTGGAGGCGACATCATGTAACGGCCCCGGGTAGTACCCCTATAGATTTGTTTGCTCTTTTCTTTTTGTGCATCAACATGCATCATGCATCATGTCATCCATGATTTTATTAAATAAAACTATTTTATAAACCCTAAAATTATTTTATTTCTTTCTCATATGGGTGATATAATGAAACCCTAATCTTCCCCCCTCATATTCTCTATTTCATAACTAAGCCTTTTCAACAAATAATTTTGGGTTAAAAATATGCTTTGATTTGATTACAAATAAACTAACTATTTGAAAAACTAGATTTGAATCTCACTCTCACTCCTCAAATTCAAAACAGAATTGAATTAAATTTCAAATGGTTTGTAAAATGAAAACCTGAAAACAAAACCTGAGCTAACCCTAACCTCTAGCCCATCAGCAGCCCAAGCCGGCCACCTCTCTCCTCTTTCTTTCCCAGCCCAGCCCGCAGCTCCCCCTCTCCCCTTCTTTTTTTTTCCTCCCTGGCCCGAGCAGCCCAGCAAGGCCCGAGCCCACCTTCTCCTTCTCCATCTTCTGGCCCGATACCCCTTCGATAGATCCTCTCTCCCCCTTGTCGTCTTCTCTCTCACGAGAGAGGCGTGAGCCCCGTGGTCGACCTCACCCCCACCCACGGCATCGCACCACCACCTGCTCCCTCCTCCCTTTTAACCCCTCTCCATGCCCTGCAAACCCTAGAGGCGCCCCTCTCTCCCTCCTTGCCGCCGCCAACCTCCCCTTCACCCCTTCTTTTTCTCTGCTGCAGACCCCCACGGCAACGCACACCTCGCCATGGCGCCGTCGCAAGAAGCCACCCCGAGCCGCTCCGCCACCGCCTATCGACACGCCTTGCTCCCCTCTATCTCCACGCGCGAGGAATCGACCCCGCATGGCTTGTAGCGACGCCACGGTCGCCGATTCCCCTCCACGGCCGCCGCCGTTCGTCTTCGATTCCGGCCGCCGTGGCCCCTCTCCGTCGACCTCGTTGACACCTCGAGCTTGCTGGTGAGCGCGCGCACCTCCCTGACCCCTTCTCGCTCCTCCTTCCTCCCCGTTTCGCTCTTCCGCCGCTCATGCCGTAGCCGTCGCCGCAGGTTCCCGTCGCCGGCCGCCTCCGATGACCTCCCCGACGATGGCGCCGCCTCCATCTGGTCCGCGTCGACGAGGGGCGTCGAACGCGCCCACTCGCGCTTGCTGGGAGGCCACCTAGCGCCCGCGCGCCACCATGACATCGCGGTCACCGTCGCCTCTGGAACGCGAGCGGCATCGACCTCCCGTCGAGCACCTTCTGCGCGTGGCGTGCAAGGTTTGCCACGCGGGCAGCCGACGTGGCACCGGCCCCACCCGTCAGCGACACCGGCTAGGACCCGGCCCGGTGAGAAATCTCCACCAGATCCAGATCTAGCATTTTTGCACAAAGCCCCCTGCATGTTTTAATCGATTAACCCGCAGCCCCTCCCCGTGAGGCTTTTCTGCAAAACCCCCTGTACGTTTTGAAAATGAACCCGGGGTCCTCCCCCTTTTCTGAAAATCATTTCTAGGTCCTTTTCTATTTTAATAAATCTGTTTTCTATATTTAAAAATGCTGAAAAACTATTTCTTTAATAACTTTTAAACCGTAACTCGAAATTAAAAGTGTTATATATCAATTTTGATCAGAAAAATGCAAGGATCATTAATATGCCATCCATATCTGCTGTTGCATCATGCTCCATACAATCTCGTGATAGTTTGCATTATCACCTAATATGGAACATATGGAATATGTGGGATATTATATAATTGTTGTCCCGGTTCCATTTAACTTTGATGTAGCTCACCCCTGCCATGTTTGCTATGCTAAACCACCCTTAATTTTGGCGGTAGAAAATGCAACTTCAACCTTAACTTGTTTGTCCGGGGTTCCGACTCCGGTTAAATTGGATAAGTTGCACCGCATCATGTTTACCATGTCATGCATGCATACCATATCTTGAGCATGCCGGTTTTTCTTATCCGTAGTAGTAAGACTTGCAAACGATGTGTGTTCTAGCATTTGCTTCTTCCCGGATAGGATCACGAAGTGGTGTTGTGAGATACGACAAGTTCTCCGGATGTCCCACGGCAAGCTTTAACAGGCAAGCATTTCCTAAACTCTTGTCTCTGCAGGAGTCGCTCACCTATTTTATTTTGCCTTCTTTCTTATGCTAGCCTTGAGTTGCGTTCTTGTCACATGTCCTATCCACTTGTTACCTCAAGCAGCTCATATTGCCACCACTACCTCCTACAGCTGTTGTTTGGTTATCGGGTCTGCCTTGCGAGTCGTAGTGCATGCTAGTGCTGTTTATATCTCGTTACCGTTATCGTTATCTTATCGGGCTATCTATTGGGGAATCATGACACATGGTTTATGGATATGTTGTTGGAGATAATCACACTTTACTTTATTGTTAACAACTAAAATTGTAAGCAGAGGCATCTGTGAGCCCCTTTGCGAAAGCATCAGAACTTTGACTCGCTAATGTCCCCTAGGACCCGAGTTCTTGTTATCTGTTCCGAGATTGAGCGCTCTACCCGTACGTGGGGACGTTTATTGGGACCCCCCTCACCCATTACCTTTTCTCAAGTCAGTTGAAAAGGGGGCCACAACCTTGGTTTTATTTGCCCATGCCATGTATGCCATGCTTTACTTACTGTTGCCTTCGGATGTTTACTTCCTGTTGCCTTCGGGTGTTTATATTCATCTTTGTACCTTGCGGGACGTTTAGCGAAGCGTGTGGTTTGCACGCCTAGCCGCCGGCGCAAACCCTGAGTCCGTCTCGGAGTACGGCCGGACTTCGTCACGGGTAGCTTAGTCGGGTGGCCCCCCTAGACTTTCTTGTTGAACTGGGAACGGTCTTGTTGTGAGACTTCACTGTCGCTCGGTGTGGTTGATCATGCGTATGGTTACATTTGGGCAACCCCTGCAGGGTGTACATCTTATTGATAAGCCGTGTCCGCGGTTATGGACGACTTGGAATTGTATAGCTCGATCATAGAACAACTTACACCTTTATGCTGATGCTAATAATTTGCTAATAACTTGCGTAGTAATATAGCATTACCTCAACGGTTACTTAATAAAACTTATCCACCGTGTGACTGCCTTTGTAAGTACTTCCTTGCGAGGGGGGAACGCATCGGTTGTGTTATGTTTGCAGAGTATAGAACTGTTAGTTTTATGCGCTCTCTCACCTTCTCTGATAGACGAATGTTGTAGCGTGTCTCTATAGGTTTTTAGTGCTTGCGCGTTGCCGCTTAACCCCACCATATTGCCTATGACGTTCCTCTTGTGTCCTCTAAGTCCCCTGCGTGCCTCAAGTACAAAGGACGACCGGTTGACGAATGTTCATACGTCTTGCAGTCTTGTTAAGTACGAACCCGTACTTATTGCTGCTTCTTTGGGACATAACCGGGCAGGTATGAAGTTATGTTCGATGAAGACGATGTTAGCAAGGTTACCCTTCCGGCTTGGCCTGGGCAGGGTTATGGACGCCACTGGTTATCTTCAGGACTCTTAGTCCAATTTGTATCTTGTCCGTACTCGGATGTATTTGATCTTCTGTATGTTTTGGATCTTCGTGTTGTATATTTGTATCTTGACTCGTTGGAGTCGTTGTTGTAATATACGTTTCTTGTGGGCTCGATTGTAAACTTGTTGTAATGTTACCGCTCGTGTTAATTCCTCTGGCATCACGTGTGTGATTCGTCGCGCACGTCGTGTCGGAGGGCGTCTCAGAATCGATATCGTGCGGATTTTGGCGGGATCGCTGGAATCCTCATGGTACTAGTTCCGGGGCGTCACAAGTTGGTATCAGAGCCTCAGGTTGACGGTACCCCACTAGTCCAGCCTGTAGGATAGCCTTGCCAACGGTCGTTGAGTTAGAGTGTCAAAACCTATTTTCGAAAATTCATTGTATAGATCTGACTAGCTCTGATTTTTCTCCTTATCCCTATTCTTGCTCCTCTTACCTTGCGAGTTTTGAGTCTTCGCTCTTATCTGCTTCTCTGAGTCTTAGACTTCGACGTGGGTTGGACGATCTTTGCCCCTCACCTGTTAGGTCCCATCTTCGGAGGATCCCGACGGAAGCGCATCATCAACAGCGGAACAACGACTTCTTGTTGGTGGTGTCGACCACCCAAACTGGAGCAAGACCTCTTGTTAGTGGTGTCGAGGAGCTCGACACGTCGCCTGAAGATCCGATAGTTCACCTCTCCTCCCCCGTACAGGACGTGGGATCTCGGCGCGATCCCTTGTTAGTCGTGTCATTTGTCACGGCCCCGGGTTGTACCGCTTTAGCATTGTTTGCTCTTTTCTTTTTGTGCATCAACATGCATCATGCATCATGTCATCCATGATTTTATTAAATAAAACTATTTTATAAACCCTCAAATTATTTTATTTCTTTCTCATATGGGTGATATAATGAAACCCTAATCTTCCCCCCTCATATTCTCTATTTCATAACTAAACCTTTTCAACAAATAATTTTGGGTTAAAAATATGCTTTGATTTGATTACAAATAAACTAACTATTTGAAAAACTAGATTTGAATCTCACTCTCACTCCTCAAATTCAAAACAGAATTGAATTAAATTTCAAATGGTTTGTAAAATGAAAACCTGAAAACAAAACCTGAGCTAACCCTAACCTCTAGCCCATCAGCAGTCCAAGCCGGCCACCTCTCTCCTCTTTCTTTCCCAGCCCAGCCCGCAGCTCCCCCTCTCCCCTTCTTTTTTTTCCTCCCTTGCCCGAGCAGCCTAGCAAGGCCCGAGCCCACCTTCTCCTTCTCCATCTTCTTGCCCGATACCCCTTCGACAGATCCTCTCTCCCCCTTGTCATCTTCTCTCTCACGAGAGAGGCATGAGCCCCGTGGTCGACGTCACCCCCACCCACGGCATCGCACCACCACCTGCTCCCTCCTCCCTTTTAACCCCTCTCCATGCCCTGCAAACCCTAGAGGCGCCCCTCTCTCCCTCCTTGCCGCCGCCAACCTCCCCTTCTCCCCTTCTTTTTCTCTGCTGCAGACCCCCACGGCAACGCACACCTCGCCATGGTGCCGTCGCAAGAAGCCACCCCGAGCCGCTCCGCCACCGCCTATCGACGCGCCTTGCTCCCTTCTATCTCCACGCGCGAGGAATCGACCCCGCATGGCTTGTAGCGACGCCACGGTCGCCGATTCCCCTCCACGGCCGCCGCCGTTCGTCTTTGATTCCGGCCGCCGTGGCCCCTCTCCGTCGACCTCGTTGACACCTCGAGCTTGCTGGTGAGCGCGCGCACCTCCCTGACCCCTTCCCGCTCCTCCTTCCTCCCCGTTTCGCTCTTCCGCCGCTCATGCCGTAGCCGTCGCCGCAGGTTCCCGTCGCCGGCCGCCTCCGATGACCTCCCCGATGATGGCGCCGCCTCCATCTGGTCCGCGTCGACGAGGGGCGTCGAACGCGCCCACGCGCGCTTGCTGGGAGGCCGCCTAGCGCCCGCGCGCCACCATGCCGTCGCGGTCACCGTCGCCTCTGGAACGCGAGCGGCATCGACCTCCCGTCGAGCACCTTCTGCGCGTGGCGTGCAAGGTTTGCCACGCGGGCAGCCGACGTGGCACCGGCCCCACCTATCAGCGACACCGGCTAGGACCCGGCCCGGTGAGAAATCTCCACCAGATCCAGATCTAGCGTTTTTGCACAAAGCCCCCTGCATGTTTTAATCGATTAACCCGCAGCCCCTCCCCGTGAGGCTTTTCTGCAAAACCCCCTGTACGTTTTGAAAATGAACCCGGGGTCCTCCCCCTTTTCTGAAAATCATTTCTAGGTCCTTTTCTATTTTAATAAATCTGTTTTCTATATTTAAAAATGCTGAAAAACTATTTCTTTAATAACTTTTAAACCGTAACTCGAAATTAAAAGTGTTATATATCAATTTTGATCAGAAAAATGCAAGGATCATTAATATGCCATCCATATCTGCTGTTGCATCATGCTCCATACAATCTCGTGATAGTTTGCATTATCACCTAATATGGAACATATGGAATATGTGGGATATTATATAATTGTTGTCCCGGTTCCATTTAACTTTGATGTAGCTCACCCCTGCCATGTTTGCTATGCTAAACCACCCTTAATTTTGGCGGTAGAAAATGCAACTTCAACCTTAACTTGTTTGTCCGGGGTTCCGACTCCGGTTAAATTGGATAAGTTGCACCGCATCATGTTTGCCATGTCATGCATGCATACCATATCTTGAGCATGCCGGTTTTTCTTATCCGTAGTAGTAAGACTTGCAAACGATGTGTGTTCCAGCATTTGCTTCTTCCCGGATAGGATCGCGAAGTGGTGTTGTGAGATACGACAAGTTCTCCGGATGTCCCACGGCAAGCTTTAACAGGCAAGCATTTCCTAAACTCTTGTCTCTGCAGGAGTCGCTCACCTATTTTATTTTGCCTTCTTTCTTATGCTAGCCTTGAGTTGCGTTCTTGTCACGTGTCCTATCCACTTGTTACCTCAAGCAGCTCATATTGCCACCACCACCTCCTACAGCTGTTGTTTGGTTATCGAGTCTGCCTTGCGAGTCGTAGTGCATGCTAGTGCTGTTTATATCTCGTTACCGTTATCGTTATCTTATCGGGCTATCTATTGGGGAATCATGACACATGGTTTATGGATATGTTGTTGGAGATAATCACACTTTACTTTATTGTTAACAACTAAAATTGTAAGCAGAGGCATCTGTGAGCCCCTTTGCGAAAGCATCGGAACTTTGACTCGCTAATGTCCCCTAGGACCCGAGTTCTTGTTATCTGTTCCGAGATTGAGCGCTCTACCCGTACGTGGGGACGTTTATTGGGACCCCCCCTCACCCATTACCTTTTCTCAAGTCAGTTGAAAAGGGGGCCACAACCTTGGTTTTATTTGCCCATGCCATGTATGCCATGCTTTACTTACTGTTGCCTTCGGATGTTTACTTCCTGTTGCCTTCGGGTGTTTATATTCTGTACTGTACCTTGCGGGACGTTTAGCGAAGCGTGTGGTTTGCACGCCTAGCCACCGGCGCAAACCCTGAGTCCATCTCGGAGTACGGCCGGACTTCGTCACGGGTAGCTTAGTCGGGTGGCCCCCCTAGACTTTCTTGTTGAACTGGGAACGGTCTCGTTGTGAGACTTCACTGTCGCTCGGTGTGGTTGATCATGCGTATGGTTACATTTGGGCAACCCCTGCAGGGTGTACATCTTATTGATAAGCCGTGTCCGCGGTTATGGATGACTTGGAATTGTATAGCTCGATCATAGAACAACTTACACCTTTATGCTGATGCTAATAATTTGCTAATAACTTGCGTAGTAATATAGCATTACCTCAACGGTTACTTAATAAAACTTATCCACCGTGTGAGTGCCTTTGTAAGTACTTCCTTGCGAGGGGGGAACGCATCGGTTGTGTTATGTTTGCAGAGTATAGAACTGTTAGTTTTATGCGCTCTCTCACCTTCTCTGATAGACGAATGTTGTAGAGTGTCTCTATAGGTTTTTAGTGCTTGCGCGTTGCCGCTTAACCCCACCATATTGCCTATGACGTTCCTCTTGCGTCCTCTAAGTCCCCTGCGTGCCTCAAGTACAAAGGACGACCGGTTGACGAATGTTCATACGTCTTGCAGTCTTGTTAAGTACGAACCCATACTTATTGCTGCTTCTTTGGGACATAACCGGGCAGGTATGAAGTTATGTTCAATGAAGACGATGTTAGCAAGGTTACCCTTCCGGCTTGGCCTGGGCAGGGTTATGGACGCCACTGGTTATCTTCAGGACTCTTAGTCCAATTTGTATCTTGTCCGTACTCGGATGTATTTGATCTTCTGTATGTTTTGGATCTTCGTGTTGTATATTTGTATCTTAACTCGTTGGAATCGTTGTTGTAATATACGTTTCTTGTGGGCTCGATTGTAAACTTGTTGTAATGTTACCGCTCGTGTTAATTCCTCTGGCATCACGTGTGTGATTCGTCGCGCACGTCGTGTCGGAGGGCGTCTCAGAATCGATATCGTGCGGATTTTGGCGGGATCGCTGGAATCCTCATGGTACCAGTTCCGGGGCGTCACAAGTTGGTATCAGAGCCTCAGGTTGACGGTACCCCACTAGTCCAGCCTGTAGGATAGCCTTGCCAACGGTCGTTGAGTTAGAGTGTCAAAACCTATTTTCGAAAATTCATTGTATAGATCTGACTAGCTCTGATTTTTCTCCTTATCCCTATTCTTGCTCCTCTTACCTTGCGAGTTTTGAGTCTTCGCTCTTATCTGCTTCTCTGAGTCTTAGACTTCGACGTGGGTTGGACGATCTTTGCCCCTCACCTGTTAGGTCCCATCTTCGGAGGATCCCGACGGAAGCGCATCATCAACAGCGGAACAACGACTTCTTGTTGGTGGTGTCGACCACCCAAACTGGAGCAAGACCTCTTGTTAGTGGTGTCGAGGAGCTCGACACGTCGCCTGAAGATCCGATAGTTCACCTCTCCTCCCCCGTACCTGGACGTGGGATCTCGGGGCGCGATCCCTTGTTAGTGGTGTCGTTTGTAACGGCCCCGGGTAGTACCCCTATAGATTTGTTTGCTCTTTTCTTTTTGTGCATCAACATGCATCATGCATCATGTCATCCATGATTTTATTAAATAAAACTATTTTATAAACCCTCAAATTATTTTATTTCTTTCTCATATGGGTGATATAATGAAACCCTAATCTTCCCCCCTCATATTCTCTATTTCATAACTAAGCCTTTTCAACAAATAATTTTGGGTTAAAAATATGCTTTGATTTGATTACAAATAAACTAACTATTTGAAAAACTAGATTTGAATCTCACTCTCACTCCTCAAATTCAAAACAGAATTGAATTAAATTTCAAATGGTTTGTAAAATGAAAACCTGAAAACAAAACCTGAGCTAACCCTAACCTCTAGCCCATCAGCAGTCCAAGCCGGCCACCTCTCTCCTCTTTCTTTCCCAGCCCAGCCCGCAGCTCCCCCTCTCCCCTTCTTTTTTTTCCTCCCTGGCCCGAGCAGCCTAGCAAGGCCCGAGCCCACCTTCTCCTTCTCCATCTTCTGGCCCGATACCCCTTCGACAGATCCTCTCTCCCCCTTGTCATCTTCTCTCTCACGAGAGAGGCATGAGCCCCGTGGTCGACGTCACCCCCACCCACGGCATCGCACCACCACCTGCTCCCTCCTCCCTTTTAACCCCTCTCCATGCCCTGCAAACCCTAGAGGCGCCCCTCTCTCCCTCCTTGCCGCCGCCAACCTCCCCTTCTCCCCTTCTTTTTCTCTGCTGCAGACCCCCACGGCAACGCACACCTTGCCATGGTGCCGTCGCAAGAAGCCACCCCGAGCCGCTCCGCCACCGCCTATCGACGCGCCTTGCTCCCTTCTATCTCCACGCGCGAGGAATCGACCCCGCATGGCTTGTAGCGACGCCACGGTCGCCGATTCCCCTCCACGGCCGCCGCCGTTCGTCTTCGATTCCGGCCGCCGTGGCCCCTCTCCGTCGACCTCGTTGACACCTCGAGCTTGCTGGTGAGCGCGCGCACCTCCCTGACCCCTTCCCGCTCCTCCTTCCTCCCCGTTTCGCTCTTCCGCCGCTCATGCCGTAGCCGTCGCCGCAGGTTCCCGTCGCCGGCCGCCTCCGATGACCTCCCCGATGATGGCGCCGCCTCCATCTGGTCCGCGTCGACGAGGGGCGTCGAACGCGCCCACGCGCGCTTGCTGGGAGGCCGCCTAGCGCCCGCGCGCCACCATGCCGTCGCGGTCACCGTCGCCTCTGGAACGCGAGCGGCATCGACCTCCCGTCGAGCACCTTCTGCGCGTGGCGTGCAAGGTTTGCCACGCGGGCAGCCGACGTGGCACCGGCCCCACCTATCAGCGACACCGGCTAGGACCCGGCCCGGTGAGAAATCTCCACCAGATCCAGATCTAGCGTTTTTGCACAAAGCCCCCTGCATGTTTTAATCGATTAACCCGCAGCCCCTCCCCGTGAGGCTTTTCTGCAAAACCCCCTGTACGTTTTGAAAATGAACCCGGGGTCCTCCCCCTTTTCTGAAAATCATTTCTAGGTCCTTTTCTATTTTAATAAATCTGTTTTCTATATTTAAAAATGCTGAAAAACTATTTCTTTAATAACTTTTAAACCGTAACTCGAAATTAAAAGTGTTATATATCAATTTTGATCAGAAAAATGCAAGGATCATTAATATGCCATCCATATCTGCTGTTGCATCATGCTCCATACAATCTCGTGATAGTTTGCATTATCACCTAATATGGAACATATGGAATATGTGGGATATTATATAATTGTTGTCCCGGTTCCATTTAACTTTGATGTAGCTCACCCCTGCCATGTTTGCTATGCTAAACCACCCTTAATTTTGGCGGTAGAAAATGCAACTTCAACCTTAACTTGTTTGTCCGGGGTTCCGACTCCGGTTAAATTGGATAAGTTGCACCGCATCATGTTTGCCATGTCATGCATGCATACCATATCTTGAGCATGCCGGTTTTTCTTATCCGTAGTAGTAAGACTTGCAAACGATGTGTGTTCCAGCATTTGCTTCTTCCCGGATAGGATCGCGAAGTGGTGTTGTGAGATACGACAAGTTCTCCGGATGTCCCACGGCAAGCTTTAACAGGCAAGCATTTCCTAAACTCTTGTCTCTGCAGGAGTCGCTCACCTATTTTATTTTGCCTTCTTTCTTATGCTAGCCTTGAGTTGCGTTCTTGTCACGTGTCCTATCCACTTGTTACCTCAAGCAGCTCATATTGCCACCACCACCTCCTACAGCTGTTGTTTGGTTATCGAGTCTGCCTTGCGAGTCGTAGTGCATGCTAGTGCTGTTTATATCTCATTACCGTTATCGTTATCTTATCGGGCTATCTATTGGGGAATCATGACACATGGTTTATGGATATGTTGTTGGAGATAATCACACTTTACTTTATTGTTAACAACTAAAATTGTAAGCAGAGGCATCTGTGAGCCCCTTTGCGAAAGCATCGGAACTTTGACTCGCTAATGTCCCCTAGGACCCGAGTTCTTGTTATCTGTTCCGAGATTGAGCGCTCTACCCGTACGTGGGGACGTTTATTGGGACCCCCCTCACCCATTACCTTTTCTCAAGTCAGTTGAAAAGGGGGCCACAACCTTGGTTTTATTTGCCCATGCCATGTATGCCATGCTTTACTTACTGTTGCCTTCGGATGTTTACTTCCTGTTGGCTTCGGGTGTTTATATTACATCTTTGTACCTTGCGGGACGTTTAGCGAAGCGTGTGGTTTGCACGCCTAGCCACCGGCGCAAACCCTGAGTCCATCTCGGAGTACGGCCGGACTTCGTCACGGGTAGCTTAGTCGGGTGGCCCCCCTAGACTTTCTTGTTGAACTGGGAACGGTCTCGTTGTGAGACTTCACTGTCGCTCGGTGTGGTTGATCATGCGTATGGTTACATTTGGGCAACCCCTGCAGGGTGTACATCTTATTGATAAGCCGTGTCCGCGGTTATGGACGACTTGGAATTGTATAGCTCGATCATAGAACAACTTACACCTTTATGCTGATGCTAATAATTTGCTAATAACTTGCGTAGTAATATAGCATTACCTCAACGGTTACTTAATAAAACTTATCCACCGTGTGAGTGCCTTTGTAAGTACTTCCTTGCGAGGGGGGAACGCATCGGTTGTGTTATGTTTGCAGAGTATAGAACTATTAGTTTTATGCGCTCTCTCACCTTCTCTGATAGACGAATGTTGTAGAGTGTCTCTATAGGTTTTTAGGGCTTGCGCGTTGCCGCTTAACCCCACCATATTGCCTATGACGTTCCTCTTGCGTCCTCTAAGTCCCCTGCGTGCCTCAAGTACAAAGGACGACCGGTTGACGAATGTTCATACGTCTTGCAGTCTTGTTAAGTACGAACCCGTACTTATTGCTGCTTCTTTGGGACATAACCGGGCAGGTATGAAGTTATGTTCGATGAAGACGATGTTAGCAAGGTTACCCTTCCGGCTTGGCCTGGGCAGGGTTATGGACGCCACTGGTTATCTTCAGGACTCTTAGTCCAATTTGTATCTTGTCCGTACTCGGATGTATTTGATCTTCTGTATGTTTTGGATCTTCGTGTTGTATATTTGTATCTTAACTCGTTGGAGTCGTTGTTGTAATATACGTTTCTTGTGGGCTCGATTGTAAACTTGTTGTAATGTTACCGCTCGTGTTAATTCCTCTGGCATCACGTGTGTGATTCGTCGCGCACGTCGTGTCGGAGGGCGTCTCAGAATCGATATCGTGCGGATTTTGGCGGGATCGCTGGAATCCTCATGGTACCAGTTCCGGGGCGTCACAAGTTGGTATCAGAGCCTCAGGTTGACGGTACCCCACTAGTCCAGCCTGTAGGATAGCCTTGCCAACGGTCGTTGAGTTAGAGTGTCAAAACCTATTTTCGAAAATTCATTGTATAGATCTGACTAGCTCTGATTTTTCTCCTTATCCCTATTCTTGCTCCTCTTACCTTGCGAGTTTTGAGTCTTCGCTCTTATCTGCTTCTCTGAGTCTTAGACTTCGACGTGGGTTGGACGATCTTTGCCCCTCACCTGTTAGGTCCCATCTTCGGAGGATCCCGACGGAAGCGCATCATCAACAGCGGAACAACGACTTCTTGTTGGTGGTGTCGACCACCCAAACTGGAGCAAGACCTCTTGTTAGTGGTGTCGAGGAGCTCGACACGTCGCCTGAAGATCCGATAGTTCACCTCTCCTCCCCCGTACCTGGACGTGGGATCTCGGGGCGCGATCCCTTGTTAGTGGTGTCGTTTGTAACGGCCCCGGGTAGTACCCCTATAGATTTGTTTGCTCTTTTCTTTTTGTGCATCAACATGCATCATGCATCATGTCATCCATGATTTTATTAAATAAAACTATTTTATAAACCCTCAAATTATTTTATTTCTTTCTCATATGGGTGATATAATGAAACCCTAATCTTCCCCCCTCATATTCTCTATTTCATAACTAAGCCTTTTCAACAAATAATTTTGGGTTAAAAATATGCTTTGATTTGATTACAAATAAACTAACTATTTGAAAAACTAGATTTGAATCTCACTCTCACTCCTCAAATTCAAAACAGAATTGAATTAAATTTCAAATGGTTTGTAAAATGAAAACCTGAAAACAAAACCTGAGCTAACCCTAACCTCTAGCCCATCAGCAGTCCAAGCCGGCCACCTCTCTCCTCTTTCTTTCCCAGCCCAGCCCGCAGCTCCCCCTCTCCCCTTCTTTTTTTTCCTCCCTGGCCCGAGCAGCCTAGCAAGGCCCGAGCCCACCTTCTCCTTCTCCATCTTCTGGCCCGATACCCCTTCGACAGATCCTCTCTCCCCCTTGTCATCTTCTCTCTCACGAGAGAGGCATGAGCCCCGTGGTCGACGTCACCCCCACCCACGGCATCGCACCACCACCTGCTCCCTCCTCCCTTTTAACCCCTCTCCATGCCCTGCAAACCCTAGAGGCGCCCCTCTCTCCCTCCTTGCCGCCGCCAACCTCCCCTTCTCCCCTTCTTTTTCTCTGCTGCAGACCCCCACGGCAACGCACACCTCGCCATGGCGCCGTCGCAAGAAGCCACCCCGAGCCGCTCCGCCACCGCCTATCGACGCGCCTTGCTCCCCTCTATCTCCACGCGCGAGGAATCGACCCCGCATGGCTTGTAGCGACGCCACGGTCGCCGATTCCCCTCCACGGCCGCCGCCGTTCGTCTTCGATTCCAGCCGCCGTGGCCCCTCTCCGTCGACCTCGTTGACACCTCGAGCTTGCTGGTGAGCGCGCGCACCTCCCTGACCCCTTCCCGCTCCTCCTTCCTCCCCGTTTCGCTCTTCCGCCGCTCATGCCGTAGCCGTCGCCGCAGGTTCCCGTCGTCGGCCGCCTCCGATGACCTCCCCGATGATGGCGCCGCCTCCATCTGGTCCGCGTCGACGAGGGGCGTCGAACGCGCCCACGCGCGCTTGCTGGGAGGCCGCCTAGCGCCCGCGCGCCACCATGCCGTCGCGGTCACCGTCGCCTCTAGAACGCGAGCGGCATCGACCTCCCGTCGAGCACCTTCTGCGCGTGGCGTGCAAGGTTTGCCACGCGGGCAGCCGACGTGGCACCGGCCCCACCTGTCAGCAACACCGGCTAGGACCCGGCCCGGTGAGAAATCTCCACCAGATCCAGATCTAGCGTTTTTGCACAAAGCCCCCTGCATGTTTTAATCGATTAACCCGTAGCCCCTCCCCGTGAGGCTTTTCTGCAAAACCCCCTGTACGTTTTGAAAATGAACCCGGGGTCCTCCCCCTTTTCTGAAAATCATTTCTAGGTCCTTTTCTATTTTAATAAATCTGTTTTCTATATTTAAAAATGCTGAAAAACTATTTCTTTAATAACTTTTAAACCGTAACTCGAAATTAAAAGTGTTATATATCAATTTTGATCAGAAAAATGCAAGGGTCATTAATATGCCATCCATATCTGCTGTTGCATCATGCTCCATACAATCTCGTGATAGTTTGCATTATCACCTAATATGGAACATATGGAATATGTGGGATATTATATAATTGTTGTCCCGGTTCCATTTAACTTTGATGTAGCTCACCCCTGCCATGTTTGCTATGCTAAACCACCCTTAATTTTGGTGGTAGAAAATGCAACTTCAACCTTAACTTGTTTGTCCGGGGTTCCGACTCCGGTTAAATTGGATAAGTTGCACCGCATCATGTTTGCCATGTCATGCATGCATACCATATCTTGAGCATGCCGGTTTTTCTTATCCGTAGTAGTAAGACTTGCAAACGATGTGTGTTCCAGCATTTGCTTCTTCCCGGATAGGATCGCGAAGTGGTGTTGTGAGATACGACAAGTTCTCCGGATGTCCCACGGCAAGCTTTAACAGGCAAGCATTTCCTAAACTCTTGTCTCTGCAGGAGTCGCTCACCTATTTTATTTTGCCTTCTTTCTTATGCTAGCCTTGAGTTGCGTTCTTGTCACGTGTCCTATCCACTTGTTACCTCAAGCAGCTCATATTGCCACCACCACCTCCTACAGCTGTTGTTTGGTTATCGGGTCTGCCTTGCGAGTCGTAGTGCATGCTAGTGTTGTTTATATCTCGTTACCGTTATCGTTATCTTATCGGGCTATCTATTGGGGAATCATGACACATGGTTTATGGATATGTTGTTGGAGATAATCACACTTTACTTTATTGTTAACAACTAAAATTGTAAGCAGAGGCATCTGTGAGCCCCTTTCCGAAAGCATCGGAACTTTGACTCGCTAATGTCCCCTAGGACCCGAGTTCTTGTTATCTGTCTCTACCCGTACGTGGGGACGTTTATTGGGACCCCCCCTCACCCATTACCTTTTCTCAAGTCAGTTGAAAAGGGGGCCACAACCTTGGTTTTATTTGCCCATGCCATGTATGCCATGCTTTACTTACTGTTGCCTTCGGATGTTTACTTCCTGTTGCCTTCGGGTGTTTATATTCTGTACTGTACCTTGCGGGACGTTTAGCGAAGCGTGTGGTTTGCACGCCTAGCCGCCGGCGCAAACCCTGAGTCCGTCTCGGAGTACGGCCGGACTTCGTCACGGGTAGCTTAGTCGGGTGGCCCCCCTAGACTTTCTTGTTGAACTGGGAACGGTCTTGTTGTGAGACTTCACTGTCGCTCGGTGTGGTTGATCATGCGTATGGTTACATTTGGGCAACCCCTGTAGGGTGTACATCTTATTGATAAGCCGTGACCGCGGTTATGGACGACTTGGAATTGTATAGCTCGATCATAGAACAACTTACACCTTTATGCTGATGCTAATAATTTGCTAATAACTTGCGTAGTAATATAGCATTACCTCAACGGTTACTTAATAAAACTTATCCACCGTGTGAGTGCCTTTGGAAGTACTTCCTTGCGAGGGGGGAACGCGTCGGTTGTGTTATGTTTGCAGAGTATAGAACTGTTAGTTTTATGCGCTCTCTCACCTTCTCTGATAGACGAATGTTGTAGAGTGTCTCTATAGGTTTTTAGTGCTTGCGCGTTGCCGCTTAACCCCACCATATTGCCTATGATGTTCCTCTTGCGTCCTCTAAGTCCCCTGCGTGTCTCAAGTACAAAGGACGACTGGTTGACGAATGTTCATACGTCTTGAAGTCTTGTTAAGTAGGAACCCATACTTATTGCTGCTTCTTTGGGACATAACCAGGCAGGTATGAAGTTATGTTCGATGAAGACGATGTTAGCAAGGTTACCCTTCCGGCTTGGCCTGGGCAGGGTTATGGACGCCACTGGTTATCTTCAGGACTCTTAGTCCAATTTGTATCTTGTCCGTACTCGGATGTATTTGATCTTCTGTATATTTTGGATCTTTGTGTTGTATATTTGTATCTTGACTCATTGGAGTCGTTGTTGTAATATACGTTTCTTGTGGGCTCGATTGTAAACTTGTTGTAATGTTACCGCTCGTGTTAATTCCTCTGGCATCACGTGTGTGATTCGTCGCGCACGTCGTGTCGGAGGGCGTCTCAGAATCGATATCGTGCGGATTTTGGCGGGATCGCTGGAATCCTCATGGTACCGGTTCCGGGGCGTCACACATCATCACCATCCACTGCGACGAGCGGGACGCCGCACTCACCCTAGAGTGCGCGTTCAAGACCGCCGCCACAGCGCTCCCCGCTGGCGATGGAGACACTTAGATGCTCGGGGGCTCGCACGATAGAGAAGAGTCGGCTCCCGACTCGACCCTCCGCGAGGTCATCCCTCCGGCATTTGTGGCAGCCCTCGCCGAGGAGTTGCTGGTATCGCCAGCAGGGAAGAGGAAGCCTGAGTTCACGACGGAGAGGATAGCCACCAAGAAGGTGGTTCTGGACTCCAGCGACTCGGGTCTCACCATCATCATCGGTGCCAACCTCCCGGACAAATAGGAAAGCACGCTCATCGCCTTCCTGCAGGCAAACTCCGACATGTTCGCAAGAACACCGTTAGATATGTCTGGTGTACCCAGGAAGGTGATTGAGCACCACCTAGCAGTGTTCCCAGGAGCGCGCCCGGTGAAGCAGAAGGTGTGGCGTCAAGCGCGGCAGAAGCAGCAATTCATCGTCGAGGAGGTGGAGAAGCTTAAGAAGGCCCAGCTCATCGAGTCCGTCGCTCACGCTGAGTGGCTGGCCAACCCTGTCGTTGTGCCCAAGCCAGCGGGAGGAGGACACCTCTGCATCGACTTCATGGACCTCAACAAGGCCTCCCCCCAAGGATCCATATCCACTACCGCGCATCGACGAGATTGTCGACTCCACAACCGGGTGCGATCTCCTATGCTTTCTGGATGCCTTTTCAGGCTATCATCGGGTCAAGATGGCCAAGGAGGATGCCGAGAAGATAGCGTTCACCACCCCGTGCGGCATCTACTGCTACACCGGCATGCCCTTCGGCCTCAAGAATGCCGGAGCCACCTTCCAGAGGCTGATCCGCATCGCTCTCGGTGAGCAGATGGGCCGGAACGCAGAGGCCTACGTCGACGACATCGTGGTCAAGACTCGCAAGGGGGACACTCTCATAGAGGACCATCGCGAGACATTCACCAACCTCCGCAAAGTCAACATCAAGCTCAACCCCGCAAAGTGCGTCTTCGGCGTACCTTCGGGTAAGCTCCTAGGTTTCCTCGTGTCGCACCGCGGCATTGAGGCTAACCCCAACAAGATCCGCGCCATCGAGGAAATGAAGTCGCCGCGGAAGCTCAAGGACATTCAGCGCCTCACGGGGTGCCTCACGGCACTCGGACGCTTCATCGCTCGCCTTGGTGAGAAAGCCCTGCCTTTCTTCAAACTCATGAAGAAGACAGGCGAGTTCAAGTGGACCCCAGAAGCAGACGAGGCATTCGCGGCACTCAAGCGGTACCTCACCAGTCCCCCGGTCATGGTGGTGCCGCGAACCCACGAGCCTCTGCTACTGTACCTGGCGGCCACACCACGCACGGAAAGTGCGGTCCTGCTGGCGGAACGGCAAGGGCCACCCCTCAAGAAGAAGGCATCCAAGTCCAAGCCCAAGCCCCAGGACCTCTCCGAGGAAGGTACTGTAGGGATTCGTAGCATAGAAAACAAAAAATTTCCTATCGCAAGAACGAACAACAAGCCAAGATCCAATCAAGAAGATGGTAGCAACGAGGTGAAGATCAACATACCCTTGAAGATCGCAAAGCGTTAACGAGATCAGATCTCGTGGTGGATGCAGACGATCACTTGCCGCTTGCAAAAGCGCGTAGAAGATCTTGACGGTGCCACGAACGGGCAGCACCTCCGTACTCGGTCACACGTTCGGTGTTGATGACGACGTCCTCCTCCCCATTCCAGCGGGCAGCGGAAGTAGTAGATCCTCCTCGGAATCCCGGCAGCACGACGGCGTGGTGGCGGTGGTGGTGGAGATCTCCGGCAGGGCTTCGCCTAAGCGTTGTAGGAGAAGTATGAGGAGGGGGGCAGCTAGGGTTTGGGAGAGGGGGAGGCTGGGGCGCCGGCCTCTAGGGGGGCAGGGGTGGTGCGGCCAAGGTGTGGCTGCCCCCCTCCCTCTCTCCATCATTATATAGGTGGATCCCCAAGGGTTAGGTCAAAATCTTCGAATAAGACCCCAACTCCAAAACCTTCCATATGGCCAAACCTAGGGGGAGTGGGACTCCCCCCTTTCCTTTGGTGGGGTGGCCGGCCACCATGGGGAGGAGTCCACCTGGGACTCCTCCTCCCTTAGGCTGGCCGGCCAAGGTGGGTGGAGTCCCCCTTCCATGGTGATTTCTTCCGGACTCTTCTAGAACCTTCTAGAACCTTCCAGAAAAATACCGGATCATTTTCAAACCTAGAAAATGACTTCCTATATATGAATCTTATTCTCCGGACCATTCCGGACCTCCTCGTGATGTCCTGGATCCCATCCGAGACTCCGAACAAACATTCGAACTCCATTCCATATTCCATATCTACTTAAACGACATCAAACCTTAAGTGTGTCACCCTACGGTTCGTGAATTATGTAGACATGGTCGAGACTCTTCTCCGACCAATAACCAATAGCGGGATCTGGAGATCCATAATGGCTCCCACACATTCAACGATAACTTAGTGATCGATTGAACCATTTACATACGATACCGATTGCACGCGATATTTTACTTGTCCGAGGTTTGATCATCGGTATCTCCATACCTTGTTCAACCTCGTCTCCGACAAGTACTCTTTACTCGTACCGTGGCATGTCATCTCTTGTGACCAAGTCACATGCTTGCAAGCTAATCAGACGACATTCCACCGAGAGGTCCCAGAGTATATCTATCCGTCATCGGGATGGACAATATCCCACTCTTGATCCATATGCCTCAACTCATACTTTTCGAATACTTAATCCCACCTTTATAACCACCCATTTACGCAGTGGTGTTTGATGTAATCAAAGTACCCTTCCGGTATAAGTGATTTACATGATCTCATGGTCGAAGGACTAGGTAACTATGTATCGAAAGCTTATAGCAAATTGAACTTAATGACGTGATCTTATGATACGCTTAATTGGGTGTGTCCATTATATCATTCATCTAATGACATAACCTTGTTATTAATAACATCCAATGTTCATGATCATGAAACTATGATCATCTATTAATCAACAAGCTAGTTATACAAGAGGCTTACTAGGGACTCCTTGTTGTTCACATAACACACATGTATCAATGTTTCGGTTAATACAATTATAGCATGGTATGTAAACATTTATCATAAACACAAAGATATTATAATAACCACTTTATTATTGCCTCTTGGGCATATCTCGAATAGTCTCCCACTTGCACTAGAGTCAATAATCTAGATTACATGGTAAGGTACCTAACACCCATGGCATTCTGGTGTTGGTCATGCTTTGCCCTAGGGAGAGCTTTAGTCAACGGATCTGCCACATTCAGATCTGTGTGTACTTTGCAAATCTTTACTTCACCATCTTCGATGTACTCGCGAATCGAATGAAAACGCAGCTTGATATGCTTCAGCTTCTTGTGTGACCTTGGTTCTTGTGCATTGGCGATGGCACCCATGTTGTCACAATAGATGACTAATGGGTCCAATGCACTAGGAATCACACCAAGATCAACAATGAACCTCTTCATCCATACCGCTTCCGATGAAGCCTCCGAAGCCGCTATGTATTCAGATTCAATATAAACACGTACCCAGACTGAGACTTAGAGTCATCAGGATCAGTGTTCCAACTTGCATCGGTGTAACTGGTTACAACGAGCTATTGGTCACTGCCATAACAAAGAAACATATCCTTAGTCCTTTTCAAGTACTTCAGGATATTCTTGACCGCTGTCCAGTGTTCCATTCCTGGATCACTTTGATATCTGTTGGTCAAACTAACAGCATGTGCGATATCCGGTCTAGTACACAGCATGGCATACTTGATAGAGCCTACTGCCGAGGCACAGGGGATCTTGTTCATCCTCTCTCTTTCTTCTGCCGTAGCCGGACCTTGAGTTTTACTCAAGACCTTACCTGGCAACATAGGCAAGAACCCTTTCTTGCTTTCATCCATTCTAAACTTCTTTAGAATCTTGTCCAGGTATGTACTCTGTGAAAGCCCTATTAGGCGTCTTGATCTATCTCTATAAATCTTGATGCCTAAAATGTACGCTGCTTCACCAAGGTCTTTCATTGAAAAACACTTATTCAAATAACCTTTTACACTGCTTAATAGTTCTATATCATTCCCAATCAATAATATGTCATCTACATATAATATCAGGAATGCTACAGAGCTCCCACTCACTTTCTTGTAAATACAGGCCTCTCCATGACACTGTATAAACCCGAAGTCTTTGATCACCTTATCAAAGCGTCGGTTCCAACTTCGGGATGCTTGCTTCAGTCCATAAATGGAACGCTGAAGTTTGCATACCTTGTCAGCATTTTTAGGATCGACAAAACCTTTGGGTTGTACCATATACAACTCTTCCTCAATGTCACCATTAAGGAACGCCATTTTGACATCCATCTGCCAAATCTCGTAATCGAAAAATGCAGCTATTTCTAACAAAATCCTCACAGACTTTAGCTTCGCTACAGGTGAGAAAGTCTCATCGTAATCAACTCCTTGAATTTGTCGGAAACCCTTTGCGACAAGTCGAGCTTTATAGACAGTAATATTACCATCAGCATCTGTTTTTCTCTTGAAGATCCATTTATTCTCGACAGCCTTGCGGCTATCAGGTAAGTCTACGAAAGTCCACACTTGGTTATCATACATGGATCCCATTTCAGATTTCATGGCTTCATGCCATTTGTTGGAATCTAGGCTCATCATTGCTTCTTCATACGTCGCAGGGTCTTCATCATTGTTGTCCACAATCATGACATTTAGACAGGGATCATACCAATCAGGAGTGGTACGCTCCCTCGTCGATCTGCGAGGTTCAGTAGTTTTCTCGTTCGAAGTTTCATGATCATTATCATTTGCTTCCTCTCCTATCGGTGCAGGCTGCACAGGAACATCTTCCGGTACTGCACTACTCTGATCTACGAGAGAAGGTTCAACAACCTCGTCGAGTTCTACTTTCCTTCCAGTCACTTCTTTAGTGAGAAACTCCTTCTCAAGAAAGGATTCGTTCTTAGCAACAAAGATTTTGCCTTCGGATCTGTGATATAAAGTATACCCAATAGTTTCTTTAGGGTATCCTATGAAGACGTATTTCTCCGCTTTGGGTTCTAGCTTGTCAGGTTGTAACTTCTTTACATAAGCTTCGCAACCCCAAACTTTAAGGAACGACAGCTTAGGTTTCTTGCCAAACCATAATTCATACGGTGTCGTTTCAACGGATTTAGATGGTGCCCTATTTAAAGTGAATGCGGCTGTCTCTAAAGCATAACCCCAAAACGATAACGGCAAATCAGTAAGAGACATCATAGAACGAACCATATCTAAGAGAGTTCGATTACGACGTTCGGACACACCATTGCGCTGTGGTGTTCCCGGCGGTGTCAACTGTGAAAGTATTCCGCATTTCTTTAAATGCATGCCAAACTCATAACTCAGATATTCGCCTCCGCGATCAGAACGCAGAAACTAAATCTTCTTGTTACGTTGATTTTCTACTTCACTTTGGAATTCCTTAAACTTCTCGAAAGTTTCGGACTTATGTTTCATGAAATAGATATACCCATATCTACTCAGATCATCCGTGAAGGTTAGAACATAACGATAACCACCGCGCGATGCTACACTCATTGGTCCGCACACATCGGTATGTATGATTTCCAATAAGTCTGTAGCTCGCTCCATTGTACCAGAGAATGGAGTCCTAGTCATTTTTCCTATTAGACATGCTTCGCATCTATCAAGTGACTCAAAGTCAAGTGACTCAAGAAGTCCATCAGAATGGAGTTTCTTCATGCGCTTCACTCCAATATGACCAAGACGACACTGCCACATATAAGTAGAATTATCATTTAATTTAATTCGCTTAGCATCAATGTTATGAACATGTGTATCACTACTATCGAGATTTAACAAGAATAAACCATGCATCTCAGGTGCATGACCATAAAAGATATTATTCATATAAATAGAACAACCATTATTCTCTAACTTAAATGAATAACCGTATTGCATTAAACAAGATCCAGATATAATGTTCATGCTCAACGCAGGCACCAAATAACAATTATTGAGGTTTAAATCTAATCCCGAAGGTAGATGTAGAGGGAGCGTGCCGACGGCGATCACATCGACCTTGGATCCATTTCCAACGCGCATCGTCACCTCGTCCCTCGCTAGGCTTCGTTTATTCCGTAGTTCCTGTTCCGAGTTACAAATATGAGCAATCGAACCAGTATTAAATACCCAGGCACTACTACGAGAACCAGTAAGATAGACATCTATAACATGTATATCAAATATACCTTTCTTTTTCTTGACAAGGCCGCTCTTCAGATCAGCCATGTACTTGGGGCAATTCCGCTTCCAGTGCCCCTTCTCCTTGAAGTAATAGCACTTAGTATCAGGTTTAGGGCCAGCCTTAGGCTTCTCAGGAGGAACAACAACTTTCTTGCTCCCCTTCTTGAAGTTGCCCTTCTTAGGCTTGCCCTGCTTCTTGAAACTGGTGGTCTTGTTGACCATCAACACTTGGTGCTCTTTCTGTATCTCCACCTCAGCAGATTTCAGCATGGAGAAGAGTTCAGGTAACTCTTTGTTCATGTTCTGCATGTTGTAGTTCATCACAAAGTTCTTGTAACTAGGTGGCAGTGATTGGAGTACACGATGAATACCCAGCTTTTAGGAATCACTATCCCCAAGTCACTGAGCTTCTTCGCATGCCCGGACATAGCGAGCACATGCTCACTAACGGAGCTACCCTCTTCCATCATACAGCCAAAGAAGTGTTTCGAGGCCTCATAGCTTTCCACGGCCGCATGAGTTTCAAAGATAGCTTTTAGCTCATGGACCAGCTCATAAGGGTCGTGGTGCTCAAAACGCTTTTGGAGCTCCGCCTCTAGGCTGCACAGGATGGCACACTGAACTTGAGAGTACCGAGTTACTCGAGTCTTGTAAACATTCTTTTCTTCCTCGGATACTGCAGGGGGTGGTGGGGAACCTAGCGGTGCTTCGAGCACAAATTGCAGATTTCCACCAGTGAGGAAAATCCTCACATGACGGAACCAGTCGGTGAAGTTGCTACCATTGCTTTTAAGCTTTTCTTTCTCTAGGAACTGGTTAAAATTGATGGAGGGGGACGCCATGATCTACAACATATTTGCAAAGAGTTTAGACTAAGTTTATGATAAATTGAGTTCAAATTTTAATTCTTAAATTAACTAGGTGAACTCCCACTCAAAACAGCATCCCTCGCATTGTCTTAGTGATCACACGAACCAAGTCCACTACATCAATTCCGATCATCACGAGAAAAGATGTAGCTTCAAAGGCGAACACTCAAAGTGTTCATCATATCATTCATATGACTCATGCTCTACCTTTCGGTATCCCGTGTTCCGAGACCATGTCTGTACATGCTAGGCTCGTCAAGGCAACCTTAGTATCCGCGTGTGCAAAACTGGCTTGCACCCGTTGTATGCACATGTAGAATCTATCACATCCAATCATCACGTGATGCTTCGAAACAACAAGTCTTAGCAACGGTGCATACTAAGGATGAACACTTTATTATCTTGATATTTAGTGAGAGGGATCATCTTATAATGCTACCGTCGCGATCTAAGCAATATAAGATGCATAAAAGGATTAACATCACATGCAATTCATATGTGATATGATATGGCCCTTTTGTCTTTGCGCCTTTGTTCTTCATCTCCAAAGCACGGACATGATCTCCATCATCAACGGGCATGATCTCCATCATCGTCGGCGTAGCGTCAAGGTCAATGGCACCGTCTTCATGATTGTGCTCCCATGTAGTAACTATTACAACTACTTTGAAATAATACTTCAACATGAAATTTAAAGACAACCATAAGGCTCCTGCCGGTTGCCACAATACAATAATGATCATCTCATACATATTCATCATCACATCATGGCCATATCACATCACCAAACCCTGCAAAAACAAGTTAGACGCCTCTAATTTGGTTTGCATATTTTACGTGGTTTAGGGTTTTCGAGTAAGATCCAATCTACCTACGAACATGAACCACAACGGTGATACTAATGTTGTCAATAGAAAGAGTAGATTGAATCTTCACTATGGTGGGAGAGACAGACACCCGCAAAGCCACTTATGCAATCCAAGTTGCATGTCAAGCATGGAGCAAATCTCATGAACGCGGTCATGTAAAGTTAGCCCGAGCCGCTTCATCCCACCATCCCGCAAGATGCAAAGTACACGAACTAAAGACAACAAAAGCATCAACGCCCACAAAACCATTGTGTTCTACTCGTGCAACCAATCTATGCATCGACCTGGCTCTCATACCACTGTAGGGATTCGTAGCATAGAAAACAAAAAATTTCCTATCGCAAGAACGAACAACAAGCCAAGATCCAATCAAGAAGATGGTAGCAACGAGGTGAAGATCAACATACCCTTGAAGATCGCAAAGCGTTAACGAGATCAGATCTCGTGGTGGATGTAGACGATCACTTGCCGCTTGCAAAAGCGCGTAGAAGATCTTGACGGTGCCACGAACGGGTAGCACCTCCGTACTCGGTCACACGTTCGGTGTTGATGACGACGTCCTCCTCCCCGTTCCAGCGGGCAGCGGAAGTAGTAGATCCTCCTCGGAATCCCGGCAGCACGACGGCGTGGTGGCGGTGGTGGTGGAGATCTCCGGCAGGGCTTCGCCTAAGCGTTGTAGGAGAAGTATGAGGAGGGGGGCAGCTAGGGTTTGGGAGAGGGGGAGGCTGGGGCGCCGGCCTCTAGGGGGGCAGGGGTGGTGCGGCCAAGGTGTGGCTGCCCCCCTCCCTCTCTCCATCATTATATAGGTGGATCCCCAAGGGTTAGGTCAAAATCTTCGAATAAGACCCCAACTCCAAAACCTTCCATATGGCCAAACCTAGGGGGAGTGGGACTCCCCCCTTTCCTTTGGTGGGGTGGCCGGCCACCATGGGGAGGAGTCCACCTGGGACTCCTCCTCCCTTAGGCTGGCCGGCCAAGGTGGGTGGAGTCCCCCTTCCATGGTGATTTCTTCCGGACTCTTCTAGAACCTTCTAGAACCTTCCAGAAAAATACCGGATCATTTTCAAACCTAGAAAATGACTTCCTATATATGAATCTTATTCTCCGGACCATTCCGGACCTCCTCGTGATGTCCTGGATCCCATCCGAGACTCCGAACAAACATTCGAACTCCATTCCATATTCCATATCTACTTAAACGACATCAAACCTTAAGTGTGTCACCCTACGGTTCGTGAATTATGTAGACATGGTCGAGACTCTTCTCCGACCAATAACCAATAGCGGGATCTGGAGATCCATAATGGCTCCCACACATTCAACGATAACTTAGTGATCGATTGAACCATTTACATACGATACCGATTGCACGCGATATTTTACTTGTCCGAGGTTTGATCATCGGTATCTCCATACCTTGTTCAACCTCGTCTCCGACAAGTACTCTTTACTCGTACCGTGGCATGTCATCTCTTGTGACCAAGTCACATGCTTGCAAGCTAATCAGACGACATTCCACCGAGAGGGCCCAGAGTATATCTATCCGTCATCGGGATGGACAATATCCCACTCTTGATCCATATGCCTCAACTCATACTTTTCGAATACTTAATCCCACCTTTATAACCACCCATTTACGCAGTGGTGTTTGATGTAATCAAAGTACCCTTCCGGTATAAGTGATTTACATGATCTCATGGTCGAAGGACTAGGTAACTATGTATCGAAAGCTTATAGCAAATTGAACTTAATGACGTGATCTTATGATACGCTTAATTGGGTGTGTCCATTATATCATTCATCTAATGACATAACCTTGTTATTAATAACATCCAATGTTCATGATCATGAAACTATGATCATCTATTAATCAACAAGCTAGTTATACAACAGGCTTACTAGGGACTCCTTGTTGTTCACATAACACACATGTATCAATGTTTCGGTTAATACAATTATAGCATGGTATGTAAACATTTATCATAAACATAAAGATATTATAATAACCACTTTATTATTGACTCTTGGGCATATCTCCAACAGGTACGTCCCCTGACAGTGTGCTGGAAGTGTTGCTGGGTGACCTCGATGGACCTACAGGGGAGCCGACCCTCGCGGAGGCTCTCCAGCCTTCCCCGGAGGAAACCTCGGCCTCCCGGTTCGTCCAGCACCCGGTCTACTTCGTCAGCACGGTGTTGCGCAACGCTCGCGAACGGTACACCCAGCAGCAGAAGCTCCTCTACACGCTCCTCATAGCGTCACGGAAGCTCCGACCCTCCTTCCAAGCACATCCGATCAGGGTCATCACCAAGTACCCGCTGGAGACCGTGCTACGCAACCCCAACGCGACGGGGCGAGTAGCGGAGTGGGCCATCGAACTGCAGCCGTTTGAGCTCACGTTTGACACCACTCCCACCAAGAAGAGCCGAGCCCTCACCGAGTTCACCGCAGAATGGACCGATGCATCCCCCGACGATGGGGAAGCGGAGGAAGAAACCCAGCAGCCGGGTAAGCTCAGCCCGGGGCTCTGGTCCATGACCTTCGACAGCGCCTTCAACGAGCACGGGGCTGGATCCGCAGCCATACTCACCTCCTCGATGGGTGACAAGCTGCGCTACGCGGTCCAGCTCCGCTTCAAGGACACCGACAAGTGCTCCAACAACATCGCCAAATACGAGGGCCTACTCGCCGGTCTCAGGGCCGCAGTAGCCCTCGGCGTCAAGCGCCTCATCGTGCAAGGAGACTCTCAGCTCCTTGTCCACTTCTCCAACAAGGTCTACAAGCCGAAGGACGACCACATGATAGCCTACCTCGAGGAGGTGCGACGCATGGAAAAGCACTTCCTCGGGTTAGGGCTAACCTTCGCTCACCGCGGCGACAACAAGGAAGCCGACGAGACTGCTAGGCGGCCGTCTCGCGGAGAAGCTCAGCGCCCAGGTGTCTTCGAGGAGAGGTTGTTCCAACCCTCCACGAGGCCTCCATCCGCGTCTCAGAAGGACCTCCCCGAGGATCTCCCACCTCCGCCTACCACTGGGGCTCCCGACTGCGGCCCACCCTCAGGCAACCGTCTTGTCGTGGCCATCGCTCCCCAGGAGGTAGGGTGGATCAACGAAATCCAGGAATACCTCAAGGGAGGCCTCCCTCCAGAGAACGACGACGCGGCGGCCGAATGCCTGGTACGGCACGCCAAGAACTACTACCTTATCGACGGGGAGCTCTACTGTAGGCGCCCCAACGGGGTCGCCCTGTGCTGCATCCCCCTCGAGGAGGGCAAGAAGCTCATCGACGACATTCACGCTGGAGAGTGCAGCCACCACTCCTCCGCGCGAACTCTTGCTGGGAAGGCGTTCCGCAGCGGCTTCTACTGGCCCACGGCCCTCGACGACGCCATCGAGATCGTCAAGTCCTGCGAAGCATGCCAGTTCCACACCAAGCAGATCCATCAACCGGCGCAAGGGCTTCAAACCATTCCACTCTCATGGCCGTTCGCGGTCTGGGGGCTGGACATCCTTGGGCCGTTCCCACGTGCGCTCGGGGGCTACCGGTTCCTCTTCGTCGCCGTCGACAAGTTCACCAAGTGGGTGGAGGTGCAAGCTGTGCGGACCATTCCTGCCAGGTCCGCGGTGAAGTTCATCAAGGGCTTGGTCTGCCGCTTCGGCATCCCCAACCGCATCATCACGGACAATGGCAGCCAATTCACCAGTGGGCTCTTCAAGTCCTATTGCGCTGACATTGGCACCAAGATCTGCTACGCCTCCATCACCCACCCCTGAAGCAATGACCAAGCTGAGCGCGCCAACGCCGAGGTCCTGAAGGGGCTCAAGACAAGGAGCTTCCAGAAGAAGCTGAAGGCATGTGGCAAAGGGTGGCTGGACGCCCTCGAAGGGGTGCTCTGGTCAATCCGCACCATGGCTACGAAGCCGACTGGGGAGACTCCTTTCTTCCTCGTCTACGGCGCTGAAGCGGGCATCCCCGCCGAGCTCAAGCATGACTCTCCAAGAGTCATCACCTTCAACGAGACTCAACATGACGAGCTACGGCAGGACGACCTCACTCTCCTGGAGCAGGCTGGACACCGGGTTGTCGTCTGCGTGTCCCGGTACCAGCAAGCTCTGCGTCGCTACCACAGCCGCAACATTCACGTCCGCACGCTCGAGGTAGGCGACCTTGTGCTGCGGCATGTACTCTCTCGAGAAGGCATCCACAAGCTCTCGCCGATGTGGGACGGCCCATTCAGGGTCGCTCATGTCTCAAGGCCGGGAGCAGTGCACCTTGAGAATGAAGACGGAGATGCGTTACCAAACGCCTGGAACATCCAGCATCTTCGAAAATTCTATCCGTGACACCAGTCACGGTACGAACTGGGTCGGCCCATCTCTACGAGCTCCCCGAGCCACGATGGTGCTGTGCGCGCCCTTCTCCAACTGGACCTCTTAGTAAGCGTCGACACCCCGTGTCCGTGTGAGTTTCAACCTTCCCCGAGGGAGCCCCGTGCGCTTGTCGCGGCGGCTGGTTTTTTGCTTTTTTGAGGCTTCCTCAAACCCCGTGCACCTGCCACGGCGGATGTACTACGTGCCACCACATCTAATGTGCTCTCGCCGTATTCTAAAGCAGACAACCTTTTCAAAAATGTACTACGTGCCACCACATCTAATGTGCTCTCACCGTAGCCAAACCAATCTCTTTGAGAAAACCCTCTTACATTCTAGAGTACCCCTCTGACGTGCACCACTCGAGCGGGGGCTGGGCATGGTGTCTTATCCGGGATCAGCCCCCTAAAGCCTCAAGCCTGGATTACTGAGCTCTGGCTTCGGGGTCGCTACCCATCACGGCCACCTCACCAAGGTACTTGGCGCTGGATATCTCGAGCACCACACGCACGGGAACCAAAGAATACAGAGTGCAGGTGGAAAATGGACACTAGGGCATCCTCCATGAGGAACCGATAGTGCTCCATCAAGGTGGAAAATGGACACTAGGGCATCCTCCATGAGGAATCGATAGTGCTCCATCGCAAGGAGGAAAATGGACACTAGGGCATCCTCTATGAGGAACCAATAGTGCTCCATCGCGGGAACCATGGACGCTTAAGTTACCTCCTCGAGGAACTGATAGTGCTACCATTACAAGATGTCCTTCGCAGAGGATCTGGGATAAGTTCCTTTGCGAGGGTGTTATAGCCGGATTTTAGCCATATTGGGAGTTGGGCCATGATTGAGATGGGCTTAGAGGATATGCACATAAAGTGTTTCTGAATCGGCCTCCTGCGAGAGTTTGGGCTAGATTGCCCGTGTATCTGTACATTATGGTAGATTACGTTTCAGTTAGAATTAAGAGATAGAGTTTAGTTCATACACAGTTAGGTTTATTCCAAAGATAGAAAGTCCACGGACTATAAATATGTACCTAGGGTTATTGAGGAAAGAGGACGATCACGTTCACAACAAACACAATCTAGGCGCATCGCCACCCCTTGTTTCGAGGGTTTCTTCCGGGTAAGCGCCATGCTGCTCAGATCGCATCTTGCGATCTGAGCAGTATCAGTTTATTCGTTGTTTTGTGTTGCTCGTACTGAAGCCTTGTTGATGGCGAGTAACACTGTTATCATGGATGTGTTGGGGCTAACATCGATACTTTTTTGATATGTTTGCTTAGTTAGGCTACCCCTACATGTCTAGCTGCCTTTGCACCTATCTTAGGTGTAAAGGTAGCAGCTTGCTTGGTCTTTATTTAGTAGATCTGATCTGTTATGGTTGTTCCTTGTTCTCCAAGGATTAGTTTGATATCCGCATGGTTAGGCCTTGCAAACGGGTTGAATGATCCAGTAGTGCGTAAGGTATGGTTTGCCGATCCTAGAGGAGTTGTTCCGAGAATCGACCCTATGTTGGTTTTTAGGCCTTTTCTAGGACTAGTTTGCTGTTATCTTTCGTATCTGCCAGGCTCAACCACGTGTAGGACGTTCCAATTATGCAGTGAAAACCCTAGACTGTCGTGGGTCGATTTAACTTGGTTTTGATAAAGCAGGACCCCCATGTTATCGTAGAGCCAATACGAACCATGGGTCGATCGGCTCCTTGAGCCGATTCACAGGGCAACCTGAGAGCCGATCGAGGCTCGGATTTAATGTTTACGTGTCTGCCATGCAGGAAATAATTGAAGCAATCCATCACCTTCCTGACCAGGTATAGGTCAGGTGGCACGCCCTCGCAACAGCCAGGATGTGTGCCAGAGTTTTGCGGGCCGTTGCCCGAGGGACCAGGGCCCACCAGCAGTTCTGGGAGCCTCCCGGCTCTTCGTGTTGCTCGTCGCTGCTCGCCGGTGGGTTTTGGCAGGCAACACATTCTGGCACGCCCGGTGGTGCATTCTGGCACGCCCGGTGACACATTTAGCAGAAGGATGTTGGATGCAGAAACTAGGTACCCTGAGATCGAGAAGTTGTGCCTCTGCCTATTTTTTACCTGCACCAAGCTTCGTCACATCTTGCTGTCAGCGGAAATTGTCATCATATGCAAATCAGATGTCATCAAACATATGCTGTCGGCTCCTGTGTTGAAAGGCCGACTCGGTAAGTGGATGTTTGCATTATCGGAATTTGATCTCCGGTATCAGCCTGCGAAAGCAGTCAAGGGACAAGCGTTGGCCGATCTTATTGCTGAACGAATCAACACTGATATAGCAGCACTGTCTGTGCGTGCATGGGCCATGTTTTTCGATGGATCGGCTTGTGATGATGGTTGCGGCATCGGCATTCTACTCGTGTCGCCCCGGGGGGCAACATATTCCTTCTCCATCAGGCTACCTACCCCTTGAACCAACAATGTCGCTGAGTATGAGGCAATACGCAAGGGAATGGAGTTGCTTTTGGAGGCCGGGGCAGAAGCAGTGGAACTTTTTGGAGACTCAAAATTGGTGATTTCCCAGCTCACGGAAGAATACAAATGCGAGAGCGAGTCGCTCTTCCCATTATGGATGCAATGCCGCGAGCTGATGGCACAATTTAGGTACATAAACTTCAGTTGGATCCCGAGGTCGCAAAATACCGAGGCCAATGATCTCGCACAGATGGCGTCAGGCTACAAGGACGTAGCAGGTGGAGCCGATGTTCAGGTACAGTTCCTGGAACCGGATGACTGGAGAGCCGATATCTTCAATTACTTGAAAGATCCGGCTCGGGGGGCACCTAAACGGATAAGGTACTGATACGTCTCCGACGTATCGATAATTTCTTATGTTCCATGCCACATTATTGATGTTATCTACATGTTTTATGCACACTTTATGTCATATTCGTGCATTTTCTGGAACTAACCTATTAACAAGATGCCGAAAGGCCAGTTGCTGTTTTCTGCTGTTTTTGGTTCCAGAAAGGCTGTTTGGGCAATATTCTCGGAATTGGACGAAATCAACGCCAAACCTCCTATTTTTCCCGGAAGCGTCCAGAACACCGAAGAAGAGTCGGAGAGGGGCCAGGGGGCCACCACACCACATGGCGGCGCGGGCCAGGCCTAGGCCGCGCCGGCCTAGGGTGTGGCGCCCCCAGGTGCCCCCCTGCGCCGCCTCTTCGCCTATAAAAGCCCTTTCGACCTAAAAACGCAGTACCAATTGACGAAACTCCAGAAAGACTCCAGGGGCGCCGCCGCCATCGCGAAACTCCAATTCCTGTTTCGGCACCCTGCCGGGACGGGGAATTGCCCCCGGAGCCATCTCCACCGCCGTCTTCACCGCCATCTTCACCGCCATCGCTGCCTCCATGATGAGGAGGGAGTAATCCACCCCTGAGGCTGAGGGCTCCGCTGTAGCTATGTGGTTCATCTCTCTCCCATGTACCTCAATACAATAATCTCATGAGCTGCTTTACATGATTGAGATTCATATGAGTTTTGTATCACTACTATCTATGTGCTACTCTAGCAAAGTTATTAGTGTAGTTCTATTCCTCCTGCACGTGTGTAAAGGTGACAGTGTGTGCACCGTGTTAGTACTTGGTTTATGCTATGATCATGATCTCTTGTAGATTGCGAAGTTAACTATTGCTATGATAATATTGATGTGATCTATTCCTCCTACATATGCATGAAGGTGACAGTGTGCATGCTATGCTAGTACTTGGTTTAGTCTTTTGATCTATCTTACACTATAAGGTTACTAAAATATGAACATAATTGTGGAGCTTGTTAACTCCGGCATTGAGGGTTCGTGTAATCCTACGCAATGTGTTCATCATCCAACAAAAGTGTAGAGTATGCATTTATCTATTCTGTTATGTGATCAATGTTGAGAGTGTCCACTAGTGAAAGTGTAATCCCTAGGCCTTGTTCCTAAATACTGCTATCGCTGCTTGTTTCTTGTTTCTTTGCGTTACTACAGCTGCAATACCACCACCATCAACTACACACCAGCAAGCTATTTTCTGGCATCGTTGCTACTGCTCATATATATTCATACCACCTGTATTTCACTATCTCTTCGCCGAACTAGTGCACCTATTTGGTGTGTTGGGGACACAAGAGACTTCTTGCTTTGTGGTTGCAGGGTTGCATGAGAGGGATATCTTTGACCTCTTCCTCCCTGAGTTCGATAAACCTTGGGTGATCCACTTAAGGGAAAACTTGCTGCTGTTCTACAAACCTCTGCTCTTGGAGGCCCAACACTGTCTACAGGAAAAGGAGGGGGAAGTAGACATCAAGCACTTTTCTGGCGCCGTTGCCGGGGAGGAAAGGTAAAAGGCACTCATACTCCGGTTCCAGGTAAAGTACTTTTCTGGCACCATTGTGTTTGTGCTCGAAGCTATTTCCTTTAGATCCTGCAATTGCATCTTTTTGTTTCTTGTTTACACTAGTAAGGCATAATGGACAACATCTGTGAGCTTTTTATTCTATTTCCTGAGTCAAGACATGAATGGTTTAATGCGAAAATTAAAAAACCCATGGAATCTTATTTGCATGCTAGTAGCAATGATATTAGTATGAACGCTTTGAACACCATTGTTGCTAATGATATGGAAAATTCTAAGCTTGGGGAAGCTGGCTTTGATGAGCATGATATTTTTAGTCCCCCAAGCATTGAGGAGAAAATTTTCTTTGATGATACTTTGCCTCCTATTTATGATGATTATAATGATAGTGGTCTTTTGGTGCCACCTACTATGGAGAGTAAATTTTGTTGTGATTATACTATGCCTCCAACACTTGATGAGAATAATAATGATAGCTACTTTGTTGAATTTGCTCCCATAACAACTAATAAAATTTATTATGCTTATGTGGAGAGTAATAATTTTATGCATGAGACTCATGATAAGAATGCTTTATGTGATAGTTATATTGTTGAGTTTGCTAATGTTGCTACTGAAAGTTATTATGAGAGAGGAAAATATGATTGTAGAAATTTTCATGTTACTAAAACACCTCTCTATGTGCTGAAATTTTTGAAGCTACACTTGTTTTATCTTCCTATGCTTGTTACTTTGCTCTTCATGAACTTGTTTATTTACAAGATTCCTTTGCATAGGAAGCATGTTAGACTTAAATGTGTTTTGAATTTGCCTCTTGATGCTCTCTTTTGCTTCAAATACTATTTCTTATGAGTGCATCATTAAAACTACTGAGTCCATCTTAATGGCTATAAAGAAAGAACTTCTTGGGAGATAACCCATGTGTTATTTTGCTACAGTACTTTGTTTTATATTTGTGTCTTGGAAGTTGTTTACTACTGTAGCAACCTCTCCTTATCTTAGTTTTGTGTTTTGTTGTGCCAAGTAAAGCCGTTGATAGAAAAGTAAGTACTAGATTTGGATTGCTGCGCAGTTCCAGATTTCTTTGCTGTCACGAATCTGGGTCCACCTCCCTGTAGGTAGCTCAGAAAATTAAGCCAATTTACGTGCATGATCCTCAGATATGTACGCAACTTTCATTCAATTTGAGAATTTTCATTTGAGCAAGTCTGGTGCCATTTTAAAATTCGTCAATACGAACTGTTCTGTTTTGACAGATTCTGCCTTTTATTTCGCATTGCCTCTTTTGCTATGTTGGATGAATTTCTTTGATCCACTAATGTCCAGTAGCATTATGCAATGTCCAGAAGTGTTAAGAATGATTGTGTCACCTCTGAACATGTGAGTTTTTGATTATGCACTAACCCTCTAATGAGTTTGTTTCGAGTTTGGTGTGAAGGAAGTTTTCAAGGGTCAAGAGAGGAGGATGATATACCATGATCAAGGAGAGTGAAAGCTCTAAGCTTGGGGATGCCCCGGTGGTTCACCCCTGCATATATCAAGAAGACTCAAGCGTCTAAGCTTGGGGATGCCCAAGGCATCCCCTTCTTCATCGACAAATTATCAGGTTCCTTCTCTTGAAACTATATTTTTATTCGGTCACATCTTATGCACTTTACTTGGAGCGTCTGTATGTTTCTTGTTTTTGTTTTTGTTTGAATAAATGCTTGTGTGGGAGAGAGACACGCTCCGCTGGTTCGTATGAACACATGTGTTCTTAGCTCATAATATTCATTGCGAAGTTCTTCGTTAAATTGTTATATGGTTGGAATTGGAAAATGATACATGTAGTAATTGCTATAAATGTCTTGGGTGATGTGATACTTGGCAATTGTTGTGCTCATGTTTAAGCTCTTGCATCATATGCTTTGCACCCATTAATGAAGAAATACATAGAGCATGCTAAAATTTGGTTTGCATATTTGGTTTCTCTAAGGTCTAGATAATTTCTAGTATTGAGTTTGAACAACAAGGAAGACGGTGTAGAGTCTTATAATGTTTTCAATATGTCTTTTATGTGAGTTTTGCTGCACCGGTTCATCCTTGTGTTTGTTTCAAATAAGCCTTGCTAGCCTAAACCTTGTATCGAGAGGGAATACTTCTCATGCATCCAAAATACTTGAGCCAACCACTATGCCATTTGTGTCCACCATACCTACCTACTACATGGTATTTTCCGCCATTCCAAAGTAAATTGCTTGAGTGCTACCTTTAAAATTCCATCATCACCTTTGCAATATATAGCTCATGGGACAAATAGCTTAAAAACTATTGTGGTATTGAATATGTAATTATGCACTTTATCTCTTATTAAGTTGCTTGTTGTGCGATAACCATGTTTACTGGGGACGCCATCAACTACTCTTTGTTGAATTTCATGTGAGTTGCTATGCATGTCCGTCTTGTCTGAAGTAAGAGAGATCTACCACCCTATGGTTAAGCATGCATATTGTTAGAGAAGAACATTGGGCCGCTAACTAAAGCCATGATCCATGGTGGAAGTTTCAGTTTTGGACATATATCCTCAATCTCATATGAGAAAATTATTAATTGTTGTTACATGCTTAGGCATAAAAGAGGAGTCCATTATCTGTTGTCTATGTTGTCCCGGTATGGATGTCTAAGTTGAGAATAATCAATAGCGAGAAATCCAATGCGAGCTTTCTCCTTAGACCTTTGTACAGGCGGCATAGAGGTACCCCTTTGTGACACTTGGTTAAAACATGTGCATTGTGATGATCCGGTAGTCCAAGCTAATTAGGACAAGGTGCGGGCACTATTAGTATACTATGCATGAGGCTTGCAACTTGTAAGATATAATTTACATGATACATATGCTTTATTACTACCGTTGACAAAATTGTTTCATGTTTTCAAAATAAAAGCTCTAGCACAAATATAGCAATCGATGCTTTCCTCTTTGAAGGACCATTCTTTTACTTTTATTGTTGAGTCAGTTCACCTATCTTTCTCCACCTCAAGAAGCAAACATTTGTGTGAACTGTGCATTGATTCTTATATACTTGCTTATTGCATTTGTTATATTACTCTATGTTGACAATATCCATGAGATGTACATGTTACAAGTTGAAAGCAACCGCTGAAACTTAATCTTCCTTTGTGTTGCTCCAATGCTTTACTATGAATTATTGCTTTATGAGTTAACTCTTATGCAAGACTTATTGATGCTTGTCTTGAAAGTACTATTCATGAAAAGTCTTTGCTTTATGATTCACTTGTTTACTCATTTCATATACATTGTTTTGATCGCTGCATTCACTACATATGCTTTACAAATAGTATGATCAAGGTTATGATGGCATGTTACTCCAGAAATTATCTGTGTTATCGTTTTACCTGCTCGGGACGAGCAGAACTAAGCTTGGGGATGCTGATACGTCTCCGACGTATCGATAATTTCTTATGTTCCATGCCACATTATTGATGTTATCTACATGTTTTATGCACACTTTATGTCATTGTAACATCCCAAATTTCAATAAAATGAACAAGAGAGAAATTTCAAGAATCCAAAATTTGGGGTTAACAAAAACTTTTTCTCATCATATAGGTTTATGCTTATAGATCACCTTATTAATTATTTTGAGTGTGCAAGTGCCATGATGTTTGCTTATGAGTTCTCTCTCACTCCAAAACCCTAGGGATGATCAAGTGATCATCCCAATTCAAATAAAAAGAAAATATAAAAGAAATCCCAAAAATCCTTTTCCCTCTCACATAAGGCCTATGCCATTTTTGCAAATACTTAATCTAGGCCAATTTGGTTTGCACCATTACTTGTAAATGGTTACTAAACACTTATTCACACCTTTGGAATCAAGCCAACTCAATTCAAACCAAAATCAAACTCAATTTCCAATTCACATGCAATATGGTCACTTGTGCCTTTCTCAGTCTGATGCTCACTTTGAGCCCCTGGTTTTCTTCTTTCCACTTCTAAACTTTGTCAAACCATTTCACCACATCCAAGACAACATCAAGCACTACAACTTTGCCCAAAACCATCACCCCAAATTCATCACCAATCTCAAATGGGAAGCAAGCAAAGTTGGAACTTTTTCACATAAACAAGATCATATGCAAAATGTGATTTTGCATATCAAATCCATTTTGACCACCACCACCACCAAAATGCTCCACTTAATATATGAATACAACCCACCAAAAAGAATTTCAAAATTCGAAAATAATTTTTCTTTCGGGCATTTCCACAAACACTTGGCAGGCAGGGTAGAAATTGGAGCCCATACCTCATTTTCTTCTTGGACTTGGTCCAACTTGGCCCTCTCTGCACCCTGGAGCATCCCTCTCACATCACCACACCATCACCACCACTTGCACTGGTCAAATGAGTGATCAATTAAAAGAAACCTTGCCATGCCGTGGCATGGCATGGCCACTTCATGCCATCCCCTCACCTGGTCGATTCTAGCCTGCATCACCATGTCCACTGGCACCCTCTCACTCCCCTGATGCTGCCCAGCCACTGCCCCGACGAAGCCAGGCACCAGAGACGTCAGCACACGCGCGCCCGGTGGCGCCCGGCACGTCCATGCCGCGCCGGAGCGCGCACGGCGCCGACCACGGACACGCCAGGGCGTGACGACGCCCACGGCTCGGCGTCCCCTCCGCACTCCCTCTCAACGCCGATGACGCGCGACGGCACACTGCACCGCCTGGACACGGCCACCTGCCCGCGGGAACGCCGCAGACGACGTGAGCATCCACGCCCTTCCGCCATGACCCGCAAGCTCCCATCACGATCACCGCCGCTGTAGTGCCTCGTTTTCCCCACGATCAAGCACGTCAGCTCCGCATGGACGTCGCCAACACTCCGAGCCCATCACTTGCCCCTTGGCGCCCCTGGAACGACGACGCCATCGACGACCAGCTAGCTCCGCTTCGGCCACCTCTCGTCGCTATAAAAGGAGGACGCCTCCACTCAAACTGAGCACGCCAATCGCCTCCACTCATCCTCAGAACTCCCCCTGCCCCCTCAATTTCATAGATACACCGCCGGAGACCGCCAATTGCAAGATCGCCGCCGCCGCCAGTACACGGAGACCGCCGGAGCAGGAGGCCACCATTGGAGACGTCGCTGCTTCCACCTGCTTCACCGTCGTCGACAACGTTGCTGTGCACCTCGCCCTCGACCGCCGGAGCTCCGACGAGCTCACCGACCCCCTGCCGCCGTCGCGGTGAGTTCCCGTCTCGCCGTCGACGACGACGCTCCCCAACCGTCCGATCCTCGCCTAATCCTACGGCGCCAGCCTGCGCGTACCGCTTCGGGATTTAAGTCCCACTGACGCGTGGCCCCCACGCGGTCAGACGGCCCGCTGCGCTAGACGCAGTACTGGGCCGGCCCACTCTCTTTTTCCCTCTGCAGCCCAGCTATTTTTCCCGCGCCGGCCCACCATTTGAATTCAAATTTGGAAAATAGGAGAAATACCCTAATCTGATACAAACTTTGAAATTCAATTGTGACAAATCTACTGAGCCAAATTTTACAAACTTTATATTTCTGGAAACCTTATGAAATTACCTACACTTTGCCACTGGATAGAACCATAGATCTTTTGTAGATTTAAAATGACAAATTAAACAAGGCAGGGACTTTTCTATCTTGTAATAATTCTTAAAAATCAACCAAAAATGCTTTTCAGTTAATTCCACCTCCAATAATTCACTTTTCACTTATACTAATTGTTTCTACAAAAATATGCCATGCTTACTTTGAATGATCATGGTTGAGTTGAGTTAAATGCCCTTATGGCTATTTTCTAGTCAAAGATATTGTCCAAAGCTATTAAGAAATTTTATGTGGGAGTTTCCCCTCATTTAAATCTTGTCACCACCAATTCCAATGAAGTGGAGACTCTGGTGATTTAGGTCCCATAGGAATTGTTGGTGATATTAAATCTTTGTTATGCTAGAATTAAATGGTATGAGGTGCTCACCTCATTTAAATCTTTTCTCCAAATGATAAGTGTGAAGAGGTTGACTTGGGTCAACCTAGGTCACATATTATGCATAAGAGAAATTAAATCTTAATAAGATAATAAGAGGAAGTTATTTCTCTGAATAATTCAAAGTAACATTTAATGTTAGTATGAGAGGAAATTATTTTTTCTTAATTGATAAGAATAACCCATCCACCAACTTAATAGTAATTTGTGATGCTAGTTTAAGTGTGTGAACCATGATTGTGCATAGTTTAGTAGATTAGTTTGGTGTGATGATTGTGTACCCCGTATTCGTATTTTAGACGCTAGTACCGAGGAGTACCAGGAGGAGGAGGAGGTCTACTTCCAGGAAGAAGAAGACCACCTTGACCAGTTTCCCAACCAAGGCAAGATAATACTCTTGCAAAGTGCAAAGCTCACCATGAGCAAGGCATTACCCCATTTACTTCATGCTTATGATCCTATTTCCCAGTTTTTACTTTACAAGCTTTACTTACTTTTGTTTTATCAAAGTACTTTTTGATTTATGATTTACTAGATTAATATGGAGTTAGTACAAGAGTATCAAACTTAGCCTAGAAGTAAATACTTAGCACCCCTCACACATAGTGGCTAGTGCTAATTTTAAAATGACTACTCTAGCTGGGAACATGTGTTGATGAGATGATGATGGTGAAAACCTTGGAATGATTAGTCATTTCCATTGAAAGATTTTGAAGGTGAATATGACACTGAAGTTGACTGGGTGACTTGGGCTAAAAACTGATGATTGATTGGATGCGATACCATTCCAATTTTTGAGTACCCCCACAATACCTGATTATGGGTAGGGCTTAGCTGGAAATTTATGTGTCTTAGTATGGGTTCCCTCTGAACACACATCATAGGGGTTATGCTTGAGGCTGCCTCCGTTGTTGAGAAATGATGTGAATTGAAGGTGAATTGTACGGCCAAGCCACATGCAGTTCCGGGTTAACAGTTGGTTTTCACCGGGAGGCCAAGCTCATGGGGAGAGGTGCCTATACTAGGGTGTGTAAGTGAAAGGTTAACGGTTGATGATCCGCGTACTGAGTTACGATTATGCAGGGTTTTACCCCTGACGGATGTAATCAAATGTTGTGGCACAAGTGTGCGACCTCTGCAGAGTGTAGAACTATTCGAATAGCCGCGTCCGCGGATATGGACAGTTGGAAAGGCCATTCTGTTTCCGTCATCAGAATTTATATCTTTGTGACTGGTGTTTCTGAACTTGAACTGGAAAGGTGACTTTGACTTTGAATCACAACTGAGTTGTGGGAATGACACTAATGTTCCCACTTGAGTTAGTTAGCACTTGAGGAGTTGTTTACAAAAGTGTTTATGAAATAAAATTGGCTTTATGCAAATAAACTTAGAGCTTAGAAACACCTTTATGTCAATGCTAGTACTTACTTTAGTGTTAGATTGCGAGTACTTAAAGTACTCACGGCTTTGTCCCTGGCTATTCAAATGGCCAGACTATGAAGCCGAGCAGCGATCTGAGGAGGACGATCAGCAGGACGTCTACCACAACTAGGAGCTTCTAACGTCAAGCGTTGGCCTGTGGACTAGAGAGTCCTTGTATCTTACGCTTCCGCTATGAACTTATGTTTGTTCGTTGATCATTAGATCAACTATTTGTGTAATATGGATCATGTGATTCCAAGTTGTAAGACATTATGGTTTGTAATGAATGATGACTGTGATACTTAACTATTATGCCTCGCAACAACAATTTCCTGGGATTGCGATGTATGACATAATAGGCATCCGGACTTAAAAATCCGGGTGTTGACAAGTTGGTATCAGAGCCATTGTTTGACCTTAGGAGACCCTAGTTAGAAATGGACGTTCTGAAAAATTGAGTTTCAAAAAGGAATGAAGTATTTCTGAAAATTTTAAATCTTGTCTTCTCCTTGAGCTCTTTGGAAAAACAAGAAGTCATGCTCTTCCTTAAAAATATAACTAAAATTTTGCCACACTTGTTCACTTCTCTAACTTAATCCTTTACTTCACTTTCAGATGGAGCCCGTGAACACGAAGTTTTACCAGCTTGGGAATGGGGGAAGCTTGATCTTCGAGCACGACCTCAACGCCCTGTCCGACCACCTTGGTCGCCCGCACCCGGAGTTCCACGGATCGCAGATCGCGAACCAGCCAGGAGGCGAGCTGCAGTGGATCATCACCGCTGACTTGAGGGGCAAGATGGAGCCTCCCACTTCTGAGAGGATCCTCTTCTCCTTCATGGAGAGCAACTGGCTGGACGGACTTGCTCGCGGACTTCAGGAGGGACTCGCACGCCTGTGCGGGATGAGCGGGGAGGCACTCAAGCACCCTCGCTTTTCGCACCTCGCGAGGCGTAACTCTGCTGGAGAGCCCATGGACATGACCTCTCACCCGGAGCTGAAGCACCATGTGGAGCATCTCGACTTCATGCTGTACCACACTCAGCAGGATCTCGACCACTCCCGTGAGTACGCCAACCAGACTCACGCCCGCATCATCGAGCAAGGTGACTGCATCAAGCTGCTCGCCAAGGACCGCAGGACCCTCCGCCAGCAGCGCGCGAAGAGGGATGCCACTATCATCCGCCTCCGTGCGAAAATAGCCGCACTCGAGGCCACTGTCAAGGCCCAGGAAGAGCAGATGAAGAAGATGGAGGAAGATGGAGAAGACATTCAGGGAGGAAGCAACTACCTGAGTGACGACAACGACTTCGAGGAGGATGAGAACACCGAGGGGGAAGACTACGACTTCCTGGACGACGAGGATGATGACCACACCCCCATCGATGTTGATGAGGAGGAGGAGTAGTTCACTTATGCACTATCGTAGGTGTGAGTTGTATCCCGCCCCATGTATCGTAGCTTGGAGAAGAAGGGTTCTTAAAACCCTTAGTGTGTTAGCTTGTAATGTGTGTTGTTTGCTATGAATGAATGTATGGTTGTGTCATCATGAAAAGACTTCAAGTTTTAAGCTTTGAACTTAAACACAAAACAAGCCATAGAAATTTCCCTCTTTTCTCATGATCAATCTCAATACTCAGATGGCCCCTCCAAATCGCAACACGAACCAAGACGCTATGATGCAGATGTTGCAAGTTATGCTGGAAGATAGAGAAGCAGAAAGAGCTGAAAGGCAAGCCAACATTGCAGCACTTCAACAGCTTGTCAACAACAATCAAGGCCACCATGATCATCCAGGATCTAAGCTCAAGAACTTCCAGAATACCAACCCGCCAGTTTTCAGCAAGACTGAGGAACCACTTGATGCAGATGATTGGCTCCAAACTATGGAGAACAATCTAGAAGTAGCTGGAGTGGAAGAGAATGAGAAAGTGCTGTTTGCCACGCACTACTTAGCAGGACCAGCAAGAGCTTGGTGGACAAGCACCCGTGCCATGAACGCGGGACAGTTCATGACTTGGACTGATTTCAAGCTCAAGTTCAGCAAGTACCATGTGCCCCCGGGTCTGATAAAGAAGATGAGAGATGAATTCCGTGAACTGAAGCAAGGCCGGATGTCCGTGGTGGAATACCGCGACAAGTTTCTCACACTGTCAAGGTACGCCCCGGATGAGACCGACACTACTGAGAAGAGGAAGGAAAGGTTCCTGAATGGACTGCATGATGAGATGCAGACTGTGTTGATCAACATCCCCTTTGCCGACCTCGAAGCCCTCGTTGACTCCGCCATCCAGATGGAAGGCAAACTGCACCAAGCCAGCGAGAACCGCAAGCGCCGCATGATGAATCAGAGTGGGCCCAGCAATGCCCCAAGGTACCGCCCCAACTCAGGCGGAGGTTTCAGAACCAACAAGCCCAATGCACAGATGTCACGTCCGGTTTATCAGAACCGGAGTGGAGGAAACCCCAGGCCAGGAGGCCACTACAACACCAACAACAACTTCAACCGCGCTCCGCCGAGAGCCCCCAACAACAACAACAGCAACAACAACTCCAACACCGCACCAAGGACCGGGAGCAATGCAATCCCCGTCGCGAACAAGCAGGACAAGACCACCATCACTTGTTATGAGTGTGGTGTAGTGGGGCACTACTCCAATGAGTGTCCCAAGAGGCTCGCCAAGCTCGCAGGCAACCCCGCACCACCTGCTCAGCAGCAACGCCGTGTCTCCACCGGCAAGAAGTTCGCCCCCAACAACCCGAACAACCGCGGAGGTCGCCTCTACCACATGAATGCTGAGGAAGCCCAGGAAGCACCTGACGTGGTGCTGGGTATGTTCTCTGTTAACTCAATACCAGCAAGAGTGTTGTTTGATTCTGGAGCATCGCATTCGTTAGATTCTGAAGATTTTGTGTGCACTAGTAAGATTCAACCAATCAGCTTGAAACATGTCATGGTAGTTCAAATACCTGGATCAACAACTAAAGCTAGAAAATTTTGCAAAGATGTACCCATCAGAATCCATGAAATAGACTTTTATGCAAACTTGATTGTTCTGGGAACAAAAGGATTGGAAGTAGTCCTGGGTATGGACTGGATGGCGAAACATCATGGATTGATAGACTGCGCCAAGAAGGCCATCACCATGACAAGTAGCACCGGAATAATAATAGAACACCTATCTGAAAAACTACCAAGAAAATTCACCTGCAATCAAAGTGTAGCAAAGCCAACTCTGGATCAAATCAGGGTCGTCTGTCGATACCCTGACGTGTTTCCGGATGATCTACCCGGTATGCCCCCAGATCGGGATATCGAGTTCATCATCGAGTTAATCCCTGGAACAGGACCTATAGCCCAGAGAGCCTATAGCATGAACCCATGAGTTGATGGAACTGAAAAAGCAATCGGATGATATGCTGTACAAAGGTCTGATTCGACCAAGTGCGTCGCCTTGGAGATCACCAGTTTTGTTTGTGGATAAAAAGGACGGTGCCACTCGTTTGGTTACGGATTATCGTAAGCTTAACGATGTCACCATCAAGAACAAATATCCCTTGCCAAAGATAGAAGACCTGTTTGACCACCGACCGGTGCCCAAGTTTTCTCAAAGATTGATCTGAGGACAGGTTACCATCAATTGAAGATCCGAGCAACAGATATTCCAAAGACTGCCTTTACCACCAGATACGGACTGTATGAGTACAATGTCATGTCCTTTGGACTGACCAATGCCCCCGCTTATTTCATGAACCTCATGAATAAGATCTTTATGGAATTCCTGGATAAGTTTGTCGTTGTCTTCATCGACGACATCCTTATCTACTCCAAATCAGAAGAAGAACATGAGCAACATTTGGAAGTGGTTCTAGAAACCCTTAGGCAACATCAGTTGTACGCCAAGTTTAGCAAATGTGAGTTTTGGTTGAGAGAAGTGGGATTCCTGGGACACATCTTGTCTGCAGGAGGAATTGCTGTAGATCCCGCAAAAATCAAAACAGTTGAGGAATGGAAGGCCCCAACCACCCAGACTGAAGTCAGAGCATTTCTAGGATTGGCGGGATATTACCGCCGATTCGTTGAAGGATTTTCAAGCATCGCAAGACCAATGACTCAACTGCTGAAGAAGGACCGGAAATTTGATTGGAATGACAAATGTGAAGAAAGTTTTCAGCTACTCAAGCTCAGATTAACCACAGCCCCAATATTGATCATGCCCGATGTCACCAAGCCATTTGATGTCTATTGTGATGCATCCAAGACTGGACTTGGATGTGTGTTGATGCAAGAAGGCAAAGTGATATCTTACCTATCAAGGCAACTGAAGCAACATGAACAGAATTATCCAACCCATGACTTGGAGTTAGCAGCCGTAGTGTTAGCCCTGAAGGTTTGGCGTCATTACCTCATGGGTAATCGATGCGAGATATATTCCGATCACAAGAGCCTGAAGTACATTTTCACCCAGAAGGAGCTGAACATGAGACAGCGCAGATGGATAGAATTAATCAAGGATTACGACATGGAAATTCACTACCACCCCGGCAAGGCCAATGTGGTAGCGGATGCCTTGAGCAGACTGCCGTGTCAGTTGAACTCCATGATCGCAATAGAGCAACCAAGCCTGTACCAAGAGTTTGAACAATTCAGACTAGAGCTAGTGAGCGAAGGATTCCTCGCCAGCATTGAACTCCAACCCACCTTGATGAGCCAGATAAAAGAAGCCCAGAAGGGAAATGCCAGCATTGACGGAATAAAGAGTCAGATAGCTGCAGGAAAGGCACCAGGATTCACCGTAGACGAAGCCGGAGTTCTTTGGTACAAAGAACGTCTCTGCGTACCATCGGACTCTGACTTGAAGCAAGTCATTCTGCAAGAAGCCCATGACACCCTTTACTCAATCCACCCCGGAGGTACCAAGATGTACCAAGACCTGAAGGAACAATTCTGGTGGCACGGAATGAAGCGAGAGATAGGAAGCTACATCGCCAAGTGTGATATCTGTCAGCGAGTCAAAGCAGAACATCAACGACCCGCAGGACTGTTGCAACCCTTACAGATTCCTGAGTGGAAATGGGATTCTGTCGGTATGGACTTTATCACAGGATTGCCCAAATCTAACAGAGGAAATGACTCCATTTGGGTAGTCATCGATAGGTTAACCAAGGTTGCCCATTTCATCCCTGTCAAGACCACATACCAAGGCCCAAAGCTAGCTGAGTTATACATATCCAGAATAGTCAGCCTGCACGGAACCCCGAAGTCAATTGTGTCAGATAGAGGATCACAATTCACCTCAAGATTCTGGCAGAAAGTGCATGAAGGACTAGGAACCCGACTGAATTTCAGCACAGCATACCACCTGGTGATCGACGGACAGACTGAGAGAGTCAACCAGATCCTAGAAGATATGTTGAGAGCCTGTGTGCTAGAGTACGGATCCAAATGGGAAGACTGCTTACCATATGCAGAATTCTCATACAACAATAGCTATCAAGCCAGCTTACAGATGGCCCCCTTTGAAGCCCTGTACGGAAGGAAATGCCGTACCCCTCTGAACTGGTCGGAAGTCGGAGATAGTCAAGTCTTCGGCCCCGATGTTCTCCGCGAAGCCGAAGAAAAGGTGCACAAGATCCGCGAGTACCTCAAGACCGCCCAGTCAAGGCAGAAGAGCTACGCCGACAAGAGACGCCGAGAGATGGCATTCGAGATCGGAGATTTTGTGTATCTCAAAGTCTCACCCCTCAAAGGAATGCAGAGATTCCAACTCAAAGGAAAGCTCGCCCCCAGATATGTCGGACCATTCAAGATTTTTGGATCGCCGAGGAGAAGTCTCATATCAGTTGGAACTGCCGGAGGAAATGTCCGCCGTGCACGATGTGTTTCACATCTCACTGCTTCGGAAGTGCCTAGAAGTGCCAGAAAAGACCGAAGTATTCAAGAACATCGACCACAGAGCCATTGATATCAACAAGGACCTAACCTACCGCGAAGTGCCTATTCGCATCCTTGAAGAAGCATTCAGGACCACCCGCACCAGAAGTATCAAGTTCCTAAAAATACAATGGAGTAACCACACCGAAGAAGAAGCAACTTGGGAACGCGAGGAAGATATGAAGAAAGAGTACCCAAATCTCTTTAGTACCTAGTTTTCTCTAGATCTCGGGACGAGATCTTTTGTAAGGGGGAAGGGTTTGTAACATCCCAAATTTCAATAAAATGAACAAGAGAGAAATTTCAAGAATCCAAAATTTGGGGTTAACAAAAACTTTTTCTCATCATATAGGTTTATGCTTATAGATCACCTTATTAATTATTTTGAGTGTGCAAGTGCCATGATGTTTGCTTATGAGTTCTCTCTCACTCCAAAACCCTAGGGATGATCAAGTGATCATCCCAATTCAAATAAAAAGAAAATATAAAAGAAATCCCAAAAATCCTTTTCCCTCTCACATAAGGCCTATGCCATTTTTGCAAATACTTAATCTAGGCCAATTTGGTTTGCACCATTACTTGTAAATGGTTACTAAACACTTATTCACACCTTTGGAATCAAGCCAACTCAATTCAAACCAAAATCAAACTCAATTTCCAATTCACATGCAATATGGTCACTTGTGCCTTTCTCAGTCTGATGCTCACTTTGAGCCCCTGGTTTTCTTCTTTCCACTTCTAAACTTTGTCAAACCATTTCACCACATCCAAGACAACATCAAGCACTACAACTTTGCCCAAAACCATCACCCCAAATTCATCACCAATCTCAAATGGGAAGCAAGCAAAGTTGGAACTTTTTCACATAAACAAGATCATATGCAAAATGTGATTTTGCATATCAAATCCATTTTGACCACCACCACCACCAAAATGCTCCACTTAATATATGAATACAACCCACCAAAAAGAATTTCAAAATTCGAAAATAATTTTTCTTTCGGGCATTTCCACAAACACTTGGCAGGCAGGGTAGAAATTGGAGCCCATACCTCATTTTCTTCTTGGACTTGGTCCAACTTGGCCCTCTCTGCACCCTGGAGCATCCCTCTCACATCACCACACCATCACCACCACTTGCACTGGTCAAATGAGTGATCAATTAAAAGAAACCTTGCCATGCCGTGGCATGGCATGGCCACTTCATGCCATCCCCTCACCTGGTCGATTCTAGCCTGCATCACCATGTCCACTGGCACCCTCTCACTCCCCTGATGCTGCCCAGCCACTGCCCCGACGAAGCCAGGCACCAGAGACGTCAGCACACGCGCGCCCAGTGGCGCCCAGCACACGTCCATGCCGCGCCAGAGCGCGCCTGGCGCCGACCCTGGACACGCCAGGGCGTGACGACGCCCACGGCTCGGCGTCCCCTCCGCACTCCCTCTCAACGCCAGTAGACGCGCGACGGCACACTGCACCGCCTGGACACGGCCACCTGCCCGCGGGAACGCCGCAGACGACGTGAGCATCCACGCCCTTCCGCCATGACCCGCAAGCTCCCATCACGATCACCGCCGCTGTAGTGCCTCGTTTTCCCCACGATCAAGCACGTCAGCTCCGCATGGACGTCGCCAACACTCCGAGCCCATCACTTGCCCCTTGGCGCCCCTGGAACGACGACGCCATCGACGACCAGCTAGCTCCGCTTCGGCCACCTCTCGTCGCTATAAAAGGAGGACGCCTCCACTCAAACTGAGCACGCCAATCGCCTCCACTCATCCTCAGAACTCCCCCTGCCCCCTCAATTTCATAGATACACCGCCGGAGACCGCCAATTGCAAGATCGCCGCCGCCGCAAGACGGAGACCGCCGGAGCAGGAGGCCACCATTGGAGACGTCGCTGCTTCCACCTGCTTCACCGTCGTCGACAACGTTGCTGTGCACCTCGCCCTCGACCGCCGGAGCTCCGACGAGCTCACCGACCCCCTGCCGCCGTCGCGGTGAGTTCCCGTCTCGCCGTCGACGACGACGCTCCCCAACCGTCCGATCCTCGCCTAATCCTACGGCGCCAGCCTGCGCGTACCGCTTCGGGATTTAAGTCCCACTGACGCGTGGCCCCCACGCGGTCAGACGGCCCGCTGCGCTAGACGCAGTACTGGGCCGGCCCACTCTCTTTTTCCCTCTGCAGCCCAGCTATTTTTCCCGCGCCGGCCCACCATTTGAATTCAAATTTGGAAAATAGGAGAAATACCCTAATCTGATACAAACTTTGAAATTCAATTGTGACAAATCTACTGAGCCAAATTTTACAAACTTTATATTTCTGGAAACCTTATGAAATTACCTACACTTTGCCACTGGATAGAACCATAGATCTTTTGTAGATTTAAAATGACAAATTAAACAAGGCAGGGACTTTTCTATCTTGTAATAATTCTTAAAAATCAACCAAAAATGCTTTTCAGTTAATTCCACCTCCAATAATTCACTTTTCACTTATACTAATTGTTTCTACAAAAATATGCCATGCTTACTTTGAATGATCATGGTTGAGTTGAGTTAAATGCCCTTATGGCTATTTTCTAGTCAAAGATATTGTCCAAAGCTATTAAGAAATTTTATGTGGGAGTTTCCCCTCATTTAAATCTTGTCACCACCAATTCCAATGAAGTGGAGACTCTGGTGATTTAGGTCCCATAGGAATTGTTGGTGATATTAAATCTTTGTTATGCTAGAATTAAATGGTATGAGGTGCTCACCTCATTTAAATCTTTTCTCCAAATGATAAGTGTGAAGAGGTTGACTTGGGTCAACCTAGGTCACATATTATGCATAAGAGAAATTAAATCTTAATAAGATAATAAGAGGAAGTTATTTCTCTGAATAATTCAAAGTAACATTTAATGTTAGTATGAGAGGAAATTATTTTTTCTTAATTGATAAGAATAACCCATCCACCAACTTAATAGTAATTTGTGATGCTAGTTTAAGTGTGTGAACCATGATTGTGCATAGTTTAGTAGATTAGTTTGGTGTGATGATTGTGTACCCCGTATTCGTATTTTAGACGCTAGTACCGAGGAGTACCAGGAGGAGGAGGAGGTCTACTTCCAGGAAGAAGAAGACCACCTTGACCAGTTTCCCAACCAAGGCAAGATAATACTCTTGCAAAGTGCAAAGCTCACCATGAGCAAGGCATTACCCCATTTACTTCATGCTTATGATCCTATTTCCCAGTTTTTACTTTACAAGCTTTACTTACTTTTGTTTTATCAAAGTACTTTTTGATTTATGATTTACTAGATTAATATGGAGTTAGTACAAGAGTATCAAACTTAGCCTAGAAGTAAATACTTAGCACCCCTCACACATAGTGGCTAGTGCTAATTTTAAAATGACTACTCTAGCTGGGAACATGTGTTGATGAGATGATGATGGTGAAAACCTTGGAATGATTAGTCATTTCCATTGAAAGATTTTGAAGGTGAATATGACACTGAAGTTGACTGGGTGACTTGGGCTAAAAACTGATGATTGATTGGATGCGATACCATTCCAATTTTTGAGTACCCCCACAATACCTGATTATGGGTAGGGCTTAGCTGGAAATTTATGTGTCTTAGTATGGGTTCCCTCTGAACACACATCATAGGGGTTATGCTTGAGGCTGCCTCCGTTGTTGAGAAATGATGTGAATTGAAGGTGAATTGTACGGCCAAGCCCTGTGCAGTTCCCGGGTTAACAGTTGGTTTTCACCGGGAGGCCAAGCTCATGGGGAGAGGTGCCTATACTAGGGTGTGTAAGTGAAAGGTTAACGGTTGATGATCCGCGTACTGAGTTACGATTATGCAGGGTTTTACCCCTGACGGATGTAATCAAATGTTGTGGCACAAGTGTGCGACCTCTGCAGAGTGTAGAACTATTCGAATAGCCGCGTCCGCGGATATGGACAGTTGGAAAGGCCATTCTGTTTCCGTCATCAGAATTTATATCTTTGTGACTGGTGTTTCTGAACTTGAACTGGAAAGGTGACTTTGACTTTGAATCACAACTGAGTTGTGGGAATGACACTAATGTTCCCACTTGAGTTAGTTAGCACTTGAGGAGTTGTTTACAAAAGTGTTTATGAAATAAAATTGGCTTTATGCAAATAAACTTAGAGCTTAGAAACACCTTTATGTCAATGCTAGTACTTACTTTAGTGTTAGATTGCGAGTACTTAAAGTACTCACGGCTTTGTCCCTGGCTATTCAAATGGCCAGACTATGAAGCCGAGCAGCAGTACGAGGAGGACGATCAGCAGGACGTCTACCACAACTAGGAGCTTCTAACGTCAAGCGTTGGCCTGTGGACTAGAGAGTCCTTGTATCTTACGCTTCCGCTATGAACTTATGTTTGTTCGTTGATCATTAGATCAACTATTTGTGTAATATGGATCATGTGATTCCAAGTTGTAAGACATTATGGTTTGTAATGAATGATGACTGTGATACTTAACTATTATGCCTCGCAACAACAATTTCCTGGGATTGCGATGTATGACATAATAGGCATCCGGACTTAAAAATCCGGGTGTTGACAGTCATATTCGTGCATTTTCTGGAACTAACCTATTAACAAGATGCCGAAAGGCCAGTTGCTGTTTTCTGCTGTTTTTGGTTCCAGAAAGGCTGTTTGGGCAATATTCTCGGAATTGGACGAAATCAACGCCAAACCTCCTATTTTTCCCGGAAGCGTCCAGAACACCGAAGAAGAGTCGGAGAGGGGCCAGGGGGCCACCACACCACATGGCGGCGCGGGCCAGGCCTAGGCCGCGCCGGCCTAGGGTGTGGCGCCCCCAGGTGCCCCCCTGCGCCGCCTCTTCGCCTATAAAAGCCCTTTCGACCTAAAAACGCAGTACCAATTGACGAAACTCCAGAAAGACTCCAGGGGCGCCGCCGCCATCGCTAAACTACAATTCGGCGGACAGAAATATGTTAAGGCACCCTGCCGGGACGGGGAATTGCCCCCGGAGCCATCTCCACCGCCGTCTTCACCGCCATCTTCACCGCCATCGCTGCCTCCATGATGAGGAGGGAGTAATCCACCCCTGAGGCTGAGGGCTCCGCTGTAGCTATGTGGTTCATCTCTCTCCCATGTACCTCAATACAATAATCTCATGAGCTGCTTTACATGATTGAGATTCATATGAGTTTTGTATCACTACTATCTATGTGCTACTCTAGCAAAGTTATTAAAGTAGTTCTATTCCTCCTGCACGTGTGTAAAGGTGACAGTGTGTGCACCGTGTTAGTACTTGGTTTATGCTATGATCATGATCTCTTGTAGATTGCGAAGTTAACTATTGCTATGATAATATTGATGTGATCTATTCCTCCTACATATGCATGAAGGTGACAGTGTGCATGCTATGCTAGTACTTGGTTTAGTCTTTTGATCTATCTTACACTATAAGGTTACTAAAATATGAACATAATTGTGGAGCTTGTTAACTCCGGCATTGAGGGTTCGTGTAATCCTACGCAATGTGTTCATCATCCAACAAAAGTGTAGAGTATGCATTTATCTATTCTGTTATGTGATCAATGTTGAGAGTGTCCACTAGTGAAAGTGTAATCCCTAGGCCTTGTTCCTAAATACTGCTATCGCTGCTTGTTTACTGTTTTACTGCGTTACTACAGCTGCAATACCACCACCATCAACTACATGCCAGCAAGCTATTTTCTGGCATCGTTGCTACTGCTCATATATATTCATACCACCTGTATTTCACTATCTCTTCGCCGAACTAGTGCACCTATTTGGTGTGTTGGGGACACAAGAGACTTCTTGCTTTGTGGTTGCAGGGTTGCATGAGAGGGATATCTTTGACCTCTTCCTCCCTGAGTTCGATAAACCTTGGGTGATCCACTTAAGGGAAAACTTGCTGCTGTTCTACAAACCTCTGCTCTTGGAGGCCCAACACTGTCTACAGGAAAAGGAGGGGGAAGTAGACATCAGGTACAAGGCCATGAAGTATGTCCTTATAGGAGATGACATGTTCTACAGGACTTTGGAAGGGTTACTTGTCAAATGTCTGGGACCAGCCGAGTCAAATCGGCTCTTACACGAGGTACATGAAGGCGCCTGTGGAACTCACCAATCGGCTCATAAGATGAAATGATTGATCAGGCGATCGGGGTTTTATTGGCCCACCATGCTTAAGGATTGCTTTAAGTACTATAAAGGGTGTCAAGCGTGTCAGATGTTTGGGAAAATTCAAACGGTACCCGCATCAGCAATGAACCCCATCATCAAGCCTTGGCCATTTCGAGGTTGGGGTATGGATATGATCGGCAAAATCAATCCTCCATCGAGCAAAGGCCATAATTGTATTTTGGCCATTACAGATTATTTCACTAAATGGGTGGAAGCCGTCCCTATGAAGTCAGTGGCATCACAAGATGTTATCAATTTCGTGAAGGAACATGTCATTCATAGATTCGGGATTCCCCAGACGATCACGACCGATGGAGGTTCGGTCTTCATTTCTCGCGAGTTTAGAAAGTTCTGCGAGGACACGGGAATTAAGTTGATCCGATCATCTCCATACTATGCTCAAGCAAATGGGCAAGCTGAAGCGTCCAACCAGAGCCTTATCAAGCTGATCAAGAGGAAAGTCGACGAGCACCCTAGACGTTGGCACGAGGTATTGTCAGAAGCTTTGTGGGCTTATCGCATGTCATGTCATGGAGCGATAAAAACCTCGCCATACCATCTGGTCTATGGACAAGAAGCCGTATTGCCCTGGGAAATCACGGCTGGGTCGAGATGCGTTACGTTTCAGAATGATCTAACAACTGAAGAATATGCAACCCTGATGAGTGATGGTATTGAGGATCTAACGGAACTTAGACTTTGGTCGCTTGAGAAAATTAAAGAGAACTAAGCCAAGGTAGCTCGCGCATATAATAAGAAGGTGAGACCAAAGGAGTTCCACGTTGGTGATCTGGTATGGGAAGCTGTATTGCCATTGGGGACTAAGGATGCAGTGTATGGTAAATGGTCTCCAAATTGGCACGGGCCGTACAGGGTCGACCAAGTTTTAAAGGGTAACGCATACATGCTTGAGGAGCTGAGCGGTGTGAAGTTCCCAGTGGCTGTCAATGGTCAGCATCTCAAGAAATATTTCCCAAGTATGTGGGATGACGGACAGTGAAATATGGGGGCCGATGCATGAAATCGGCCGGTAGAAAAATATATATATAAAGCATAGCCGATGCACAGACGTCGACTTTAGAAAAATATACAAAGCAACAGGACATAAAGTACAGCCGATGCACAGACATCAACTTTAGATTAAAAAAGCCGATGCACAGCCATCGACTCTAGAGGTACAAGCTGTTACGAGCAGTTATCAGGTTACATGGATAGGCTCTATGGAAGGAATGCCTCGAAGGCACGGAGGGCGTCAGCACGGACACGATCCACCTCGGCGATCTCGGCCTCATCATCTTCGTCCTTGCCCGTCACTAGCTGCTTGTGCAGGTCACGTACTTCTGCCTTCTTCTTGGGAGCGGGCAATAAGAGCTTCCTTATCAGAAATAAGCTGTTTGGTTGCCCGGACCCTCTCTTCAAGGTCCTCCAATTCCTTTCGCAAGGTCTCAAGTTCGGCGGTGCTGACAGAGGTGTCAGTTTTGGCATCTAAGGCCGCCTTTTTCTCGTTGAGCCGCTGACATCTGTCTGCAATATCGGTTTTCAACGGAAGTTGGGCGTGGCGTAGATCGATTCTCTGACGAGCTAACTTCACCCTTGACCTGTAGGCAGACAGAGTCACAACTGGCCAGAGTTTCACCTGCAACGTTACCGGGAGGTGGTGCTGGATTTCTTCAAGAACACTCTTCACTTCCTCGGGGTCTTCGACCAACGTCTCGATCAGGGAGGAAAGCAGGGCTTTGAGATGCTGGAACTGACGTTGGATGGCGCTGGGTCGTGGTTCATCGCAAGGAGCTGGTTCGATGGATTCAGGGTCGAACGTTAGCAAGCCCGAGAGGTCACAACCCTGACAAACATAAACAGCGTGAGTATGCAGCAAAAGGGAAGGGTAAGCCAAACGAAAGGAGTATACCTCTCCTGAGACCAGGGGGACAGCCGATGATGAGGTAATCGGCTCTTGGTTTGTGAAGGACATCAATACTTCCTCGACTCCCCCACTAGAAGTGTCATCAGTCTGCAAAGGAGGTGGTTAGCCGATGCGAGCAGCAATGGATTAGCATGTAAGCTGAGCTGGGGAGAGTATGGAGGGTAATTACATTTGAGGCCTTTTGGTTTGATGAAGGGGCTTGCGGTTCCTTTCGAGCCCTCTTGATGCATCGGCTCTTTGTGCGTTGACCGCCCTGCCCCGCTCTGATTGGAGCTTGGGGGCAACAGGTTCAGGAACTGGTCTTTTCCTGGAAGCCGATGGTGGCAAATCTGGCTGGCTCTGCGTGGTGATTTCCCCAGAGTTGCCCGAGCTCGAATCCCCTCGACTGGATTGTGTTTCCTCGCTGGAGTTGTCTTCGGTGGAGGCCTATAAAAGAAGAGTTAGTAAGCACAAGTATGCTTGCAGAAGCCCATAAGGATAGGTGAAACCAGTCAGTGCATGGATCAACGTACGTGCAAGCTCTCTTGATCTGGAGAAGGGTTCCGGCGCTTCAAAGTTTTCCTGGCGGCTACTTTCCTCACTGCCGTTCTCGCCTCGATTCGGGCTCGGGGGGCAGCTGGCCCGGAAGAGACTTTGCTCTTGGAAGCCGATTCTGGTGAAATCGGCTAGCTCTGCATCACGACCTTTTTCAAGGGTGGCGAGCTTTTGTAGAAGAGGACCACCGGAGCCGGTGGGAGGAATTCAAAGGGGGAGCCGTCATCATGTGTAGGTTTTGGACCATCTTGTTGCTGCAAGGAGACAGAGCAAGGTTATAAAAATCATTGTAAGCCACTTCAAGAAAATTTGCGAGTGGTAGTACCTGTTCTGTGGGGATATCATATTCGGCATCGAGTTGTCTCAGCAACGGTCCTAGAGCTCTCCTGAAGGCATGAGTTTTCCACATGGACCACCAGGTCTCAAAACCATCGGTTGATGAGGTGAAAGAGAGGTTATTGGGGATTGGGATGGCTACAGCATCAAAGAAAGAGTAACACCTCTGACCGGTGAGGACATCGGGCAAATCAGCTCTGCTCTCTGTTAAATGATGGAGGAAGAAGTGAGGAGACACCTGCCCAAGACCAAACTGCCGGGCTGTTACGATCGGCTGATAGGACTCATAACCAGGTTTGATTATTCTGTTTGATGTGCTCATGCCAACTGGAAGGAAGCAGGGACGGATCATGGTGGAATACAATTGCCGGGTGCTGGTGTCATCGGCAAAGCTGTCTAGCCTGAAGGAGACTGGATTTTCAAAATTTTCAGATTCCGTGTAAGGGAAGAAGAGAGGATTGTCCAGGCCTTGGAAGAAGATCCTGAACCACTGTGATGCTTCCTTGGGGATCAGTTTACTACCTAGAAGGCTATACAAGGCTTGGCCGTAGCTAGTGCATCGGATCTGCTTCCCGTTAGCATCTGGAAAGGTGCAAGTGGCCAAAAGTGGGAAGTTTGGGATATGGTTCTGGAAATACAGCTGAGCCCATAGCTGAATAAACCACCAGGGACCTCCTGTTTTAACTGTCCGTTGGGAAGATAATTTGACAGACATTAGTTGGAGATACCGATAGACCTCTCCAAGGAACAGTTTGCCGATGCCAAGCTGGGTACCTCTGGCAAGTTCATAGGCCAAGGGAAGATAATTCTTGGTCGGAGCAAGTGAAGGGCCACAGAATATAAAGTGTTCCAACCAGAAATTCAGGAAAGCCGTGTGTTCTTTCTCTGTTACAAGGCCTTTATTTTTCATGTGGCGTCGAAGGTAAGCACCCCAGTTTGTGCACTCTATTTTGGAAGAGAGTTTGAAAGGAACCCTTGGCAGCATAAAAGCAGAGGGGCTGGGGGATGTGACGTCTAGGCCAGTGATCATTACCACATCTAGCAGAGTTGGTGTCATGGGGCCGTGGCCAAACATGAAGCAGTTCAGGGCATCAGACCAGAAGTAGCCGATGGTTTTTAGAAGATTTTCATGCTTCTCAAGGGGAGACAATGATAAGGACAGAGCATCGGCTATTCCTGTGGTTTCCCATTTGGATTGGTGAGTTTTGGATATTCTACTGTACCAGGAAACCCAATCTTCAGGAGGGTTAGGCCAGGCTCGTAAGCAGTCGGCCCAAGAAGTTAGATCTAAGTTCTGGTTCACGAAGGGAATCCTATTGGCCTCGCAAGAAATCAGATGGGCAGGACTCTCGACAGTTCGGGGGCCAAGACAAAGAGAGTTTGGAAGAGAAGGATGCGGCAACAGAATGTCTGATACCTAAAATTAATGGTGAAATAAGGCATTAATTCAGATATTTACTATTAATTCTAACACTATGCTCGGACGGAGAGGGGCAGTTAAAGATTACCTTCAGGCCAGAGACTGTTGCGTTGGCGTTGGACGATTCCGCCATCTGATTTGCTGGCGGATATGAATCTGCGCGGTTGGGGATCTAGGATTCGTGTCGCCGCGAGTTGAATCTGTTCGATGAGCAATTGGGGATCTGAGTTTGGTCCTTTAGACGAGGGTCGCAGGTTACCGTTTGAAGTCTGGCCTTACTGGCGTTTTATGGTAAAAGACTGATGCGTTGCTATCGGCTCTTTGTGCGTTGACCTACTTTGACAATCGGAAAAATCAGGCATGGAAGCATTCTTCATTGATGAAGAGGTTTTTTTTTACAAGAGCCGATTGCTCACAAAAGGCAGATCTGCTACCTAATGTACTACTACTAGCCCTATTCTAGTAGTCCCTAGTCTAGGGGCCGACGCCGTCACTGCCGTCGCTGCCCTCGTCGTCGCCGTCCTTGCTGCCATCGGCGCTGCTGCCGGCGATGTCCTCGTCGCTGCTGTTGAAGCCGCCGGCAGGGGCTTCTTCTTCTTCTTCGTCGTCGTCGTCGTCGTCGTCGTCCTCCGACCCGGCGCGGAAGCGCTTCACCGGCGGGTACTCGTCGGAGGAGGTGTCGTCCTCCGCTTTGTCCTCTTCGTCGGAGGAGATGTCCTCGCCCCAGGAGAAGGCGTCATCGTCGCTCTCTTCCTCCAACTCCCCGTCGATGAGGAACCGGAGGTCATCTTCCCCGTCGGTCAAGGATTCGTCATCCTCTGGCCAGACGGAGAAATCCAAATCCGCCTCGTCCCAATGCGGTGGGGCGAGGGCCTCGTACGCCGCTATCGGGTCATACTCCGGCGTCGGCTCACGGGAGGAGGAAGATTGGAAGGAGAGACCCGAAGAGGTAGAGGAGGAGTCCATGATTGCAGAGGAGGGGAGTTTTGATTGCTAATGTGGAGCAAGAGGAAGCGAACTGCTCGGATGCGGTTAAATAAAGGGGATATAGTGGGAGATGATTCAATACTGTGGCGGTTTCCGAGGGTGCGGTGCCAAAACTGTCAAATCGTGCCATACGGGGAAGTTGAGAAGGCAAGGCATCATGATGGAAGGGCACTGTAGTGGTTCTGCTCTGCAACGCGTAACCCGATGAAGAAAAACAGAGTGGTTTTGGAATTATTATTGCCAAAACCAGGGGGGCAAGTGTTATAGCCGGATTTTAGCCATATTGGGAGTTGGGCCGTGATTGAGATGGGCTTAGAGGATATGCACATAAAGTGTTTCTGAATCGGCCTCCTGCGAGAGTTTGGGCTAGATTGCCCGTGTATCTGTACATTATGGTAGATTACGTTTCAGTTAGAATTAAGAGATAGAGTTTAGTTCGTACACAGTTAGGTTTATTCCAAAGATAGAAAGTCCACGGACTATAAATATGTACCTAGGGTTATTGAGGAAAGAGGACGATCACGTTCACAACAAACACAATCTAGGTGCATCGCCACCCCTTGTTTCGAGGGTTTCTTCCGGGTAAGCGCCATGCTGCTCAGATCGCATCTTGCGATCTGAGCAGTATCAGTTTATTCGTTGTTTTGTGTTGCTCGTACTGAAGCCTTGTTGATGGCGAGTAACACTGTTATCATGGATGTGTTGGGGCTAACATCGATACTTTTTTGATATGTTTGCTTAGTTAGGCTACCCCTACATGTCTAGCTGCCTTTGCACCTATCTTAGGTGTAAAGGTAGCAGCTTGCTTGGTCTTTATTTAGTAGATCTGATCTGTTATGGTTGTTCCTTGTTCTCCAAGGATTAGTTTGATATCCGCATGGTTAGGCCTTGCAAACGGGTTGAATGATCCAGTAGTGCGTAAGGTATGGTTTGCCGATCCTAGAGGAGTTGTTCCGAGAATCGACCCTATGTTGGTTTTTAGTTCTTTTCTAGGACTAGTTTGCTGTTATCTTTCGTATCTGCCAGGCTCAACCACGTGTAGGACGTTCCAATTATGCGGTGAAAACCCTAGACTGTCGTGGGTCGATTTAACTTGGTTTTGATAAAGCAGGACCCCCATGTTATCGTAGAGCCAATACGAACCATGGGTCGATCGGCTCCTTGAGCCGATTCACAGGGCAACCTGAGAGCCGATCGAGGCTCGGATTTAATGTTTACGTGTCTGCCATGCAGGAAATAATTGAAGCAATCCATCACCTTCCTGACCAGGGATAGGTCAGGTGGCACGCCCTCGCAATAGCCAGGACGTGTGCCGGAGTTTTGCGGGCCGTTGCCCGAGGGACCAGGGCCCACCAGCAGTTCTGGGAGCCTCCCGGCTCTTCGTGTTGCTCGTCGCTGCTCGCCGGTGGGTTTTGGCAGGCAACAGAGGGCACCTCGCTTCAAAAGATAAGTTTCCTCAGCCTCCTACTCTCGCAAACTTTTTGCGTGGGTCTTATGCGCTCTTGTCCCTTCTAAGCATAATATCGGGGGACTCCGAGGCAAACCCTCGCGAGTTACATCAGCTACCTTGCCTGGAAAGTGGCAAGTGATTGGTCCTGATCAGACTGATTGCTATGCTACTTTGACCGGAGGATAGCCTCCGAGATGATATGTGACTGAACACAACGACGTACGGAACCTCCACGAGGGTTGGGAGAGCACACTAACAGGAAACGGTTTCATTTAAAAGCATATGCATATTACAGATCACGCCCCACGGGAAAAGGTCTACAATATCTTACTGCTAATTACACTCCCTTCACCAGAAGGAGTACACCCTTACCTCCTATGATAGGGTCCGGCCTCTCCCAGAGCAAGATCAACCGCCCGCCGGGTGGATCTTCGGTGGGAACTCACAGGTCCAACAGGAAGGAAGGAATGGTGACGCGGAGACCGAAGCTGTCCCAGACGCTCACGGAGAAATCTCCTTCGCCGCGGTAGCAGAGCCTCAGGCTATACCCGCGGCAAAGGCCGTTCTCCTCGACAAAGCTCCTCCAGCCCAGCGCAAGCACCAGGACACCTATCGCGGGACCCTCGGCGGCAACGTGCCAATGGCGTCGACCTCCGGTATGGCGCAGCGTCACGCCGCACGGCATCTCGCGAAGGGTCTCACGTGCGAAGCGCTCGGGCAGACGAAGCCTCCTGTTCCAGTAAGGAGCATCAAGCGTGACAAGGAGGTACCAAGAGCGAAGGGACCCGGCCATCTCAGGCTTCCCCCTCTTCGAACAAGACGGAGCCGGATCTGGAGCCAAATCCGTACTTGGTTCCGGAGCGCCGCGCCGACGGCGAGGTGTCTTGTCGCGGCTCCCGCGAGGACGGCCGCGCGGCCGCTTTGCCGATAGAGCTTCGTCCTCCCCCGCGGGCGCCGACGACGACACTTCTCCAACGCACCCAACACGGCCACCGCCGCGGCCGCCTCTGCCTCCGCCTCGACCGCCATGCTTCCCTTCCGGCGCGGTGGGAGCCTTGCCCTTCTCGGAGATTGAAGACCTCCTCGGCGCCATTTGGTGGTGGGGAGAGGAAAAAGAAGAGTGGGGAGTGGGGAAGGCGACGAACCTTCTCCCCTCCTTATACCCGGGCCGATGGGTGCGATAGCGCTTCGATCGCCGCGCGTTAATCACCGGGAGGCGCCACACGCCCCCAAAAACTCTGCGCACAACCACAAGGTCGCGTCTGGTCACACCGCGGTTTTCAAACCGACGGCGGGAGATCTTCTGCCGTTTGGTGTGCATGGCTCAGATGCAACCAACTGCTCTGACCGGCGGACCCACGCAAAGAGACTCGTGCCAGCAACTATTGGCCACTTGCCCCTTCATGGCCATCAACGGCCACGTGTGGGACAAGTGCCCGGGGGCTACTGTGGGACCCCTGGCAACTAGGGTGCCATGGACCTACGGTTGCTGGGCCCATAGTGGCTACTCGGAAGCAATCGCTCGAGGAGGCTACTCCCGATTGAGGCTCCACGAGGCGTAAAACCCTCATGGAGACACACAGCTGGAGCGGAAAACAGGCTCGGGGAGGAACTCCCTCGCGGAGGTCCCCGAGCCACCAGCCTCTCCGAGTCAGAGAGCCCCTTTGGAGACGATAAGACCCAACCCAGGAGCTACGAGACAAGCCGGACGGACGCAGCTGACGCCACCGCTGAGCTCAAAAGCTCCGTCCCGAGGCGGAGAGATGCTCTTTGCCTCTTTGGTGCTAAAGCGGGCTCGACGAGGACCGAAGCGCCAAGACCATGTCCTTGCCACTTTGGTGCAAGGCCGGGTGGACGGCACAAACGGCCACAAGAGGTGTCATCAGCAACCTCAGCACCTGCCATGGATCGACGCTTTAATCGACCATGGAATAGGTCTATCCTGTAAAGGGCGAGGGTATTTCCCGCCCTCAGTTTGGAGATGTGGAAACCCTTCCCCCTCAAGATATTTCGGGGGAAGAGGACCAGCTCCCCTATATAAAGCCTAGCCCTGCTAGTGTAGAAGGGTCGATCCCTAGCGATCTCAAACCCTAGAACTTCTGTACGGTCATCTTCTCCGCATAGACCTGCAATACAACCACCAAAGCAGGAAGTAGGGGTTTTACCTCTCTGAGGGCCCTGAACCTGGGTAACTGCCGTGTTCATCTCTGCAGTGCCACCGCCGGGAAGGCGTCGACGTGCTCCTGAGTCCCCAGTGTTCGAACCTCTCGGGTTCGGTGACACCCGTGTTCCTTCGAGGACACCAATCTCCGCTAGAGGGGCCGTGCTGGCCAGGAGGGAGCCATGGCTGTGGAAAAAAATAATGCTTTTTAAAACCAGAATGGATGTTGCTTCTCTGATCTGATCTAGGTAGACTGCCTGTGTTAAGTAGCTACTATATATGTTGGAATAGTCTAACTTCGTTAGTGCTTGGGTCAGTTTGGCTTCGGCGGCTGCTACCGTACCATTGCAATGTAACTTCCGTGGTTTGGCTCTGGTCTGATATGCACTGGTCTTTTCATGTTTTGTCATCAATTGTGTAGCTATCGATTTATGATATCTTCACTTTGCGGAACTGTACGTCATTTTGAGGTGTGGCCAATAACCCCTTGCTTTTTCTTTGGATGGAACTGGGAGTTTAATGTTTGTTGAACTGAGGGAGGACCCGGAATAACCCCTTTTTCTTTGGATGTAATCTTCTTGTTTGGATCGATCTTTCTTCCGTGTTTCCATGGCAGCTAGGATCTGGATGTAAACGCAGCCCAGGTTTCTGGGGAAGAAGGGGGGAGGGGGTCAGATCGGTAAAAAAGTGGCTTCTTTTTGCCAGCTACACCCTCCGCCATGGATCGACCTCAGCCATTAATGCCGCGTGCGTTCGGAGCGATTGTGGAGGGACAACAACGATGGCGCCGGGGGAAGTACGAGGAGGCCGCCCGGGTGCGTTGGGAATGCGAGAGAGTTACACAGGGGCAAGAAGGGAAAGAAATCGCTACGGAAGGGCTCCTAAAGAATCGTGATGGAATTTTTACGCCGTATGCATTTAGAGAGAGGGAATACTGAATTAATGGACCAGATTTGGCTAGAATCTGTGAGGGCAACAACAGATGGTAAGCTAATAATTTCGCAACAAACCAAACAAGTGAGAGGAGATTTAGTACGACCAATAGTTTGGTAATGTGAGTCAGGGCATAAACCAACACGCCCAAATTTTCATTTTATTCTCAAAGAGGTACAACAACACATGCATGCGTCTATACAAGACATATAGGAATGGAGATGCCGCAGGAGGTGATGGTTTTGTAGCCATTAGAGATCTTGATGGAGCCTTTCAGCCGGTCCAGGTATATGCATAAGCACTCCTCCCGCTATTTGAGAATCGAGCAGCACGACGCCGACGGCATGGTCCCATTGTCGATAGCTTTATTACAAGCCGAAGGCATCTCGGAACCACACTTGATCTCTCCTGGCACTAGTAGAAAAGAGGGCTTTGATTTTTTGCTCCAAAGAGCATTAGCACCGGATTTGGCACGAACCGGTGCTAAAGGGGGTCATTAGCACCGGTTCGTACGGTCTGGACGTCCAGGGGACCAGCCACGGCATTAGCACCGGTTCGTGCGGGACCTTTAGCACCGGTTCGTGCCATGAACCGGTGCTAAAGGGTTGGCGTCAGCCGTGAACCCTTTAGCGCCGGTTCCACGCACCTCCATCCCCCCCCCCCCTCCTGGATCGCCTTTTTTAACTCTGTAAAATAGAAAAGAAAATAATAGAAAATTCAAAAAATAAAATCTTTTGAGATTCATGTATGTTACGCAACCTACTATTAGGGAAAATTAACTTTTGCCTACGACGTCGGAAAAAAGCGTATAATATATCAAAATGATCGTGGGAAAAAGTTACATCCGAATTCACCCGGGTTTACCCGGTTAGCCAATTTTTAGAATCTCAAAATTCCAAATTAAAATATGAAAGCAGGAAGATTTTAGTTTTTTGCTAGAAATTTAGGATTTTATATATATTTTTATTTTTTTAATTAAAATTAATAATTGCATTCTGCATAAAGATTACTATTACTTTTAGCAAATTATAAGATTTTCAAATTTTCAGGTTTTAGGTTTGGGAAAAAAAAATTAAAAAAAATTGAAAATAATTAAAAATAATACAAATTATAAAGTTAATGTTTATTTATTTATTCAAGATTATTATTACATCATTACTTTTGTTTATTAAAAGAATTATTTGAAATTCAAACAATAAAGAAATATGACATCGATCAACATGTTAATAGGATTGATATGATACTAGTATCACATACATGCGCGCGAAGCACTTGGATGCGGGACGGGAAGGAACTTGGAAATTAAGCGTGCTAGTGCTAGAGTAGTGGGAGGATGGGTGACCGAGCTGGAAGTTTGACAACGAGTAAGTAATTTGACAAGAGATAAGTGTAGTTAGAGACTAAACTTGTGAAATAACTAAAATATTAGAAATTCTAAAAAAAAAGAAAAAAAAAAGTAATTTTACTAGAGATAATTCTAAAATATTAGAGATAAATTTGACAACGAGTAAGTAATTTGACTAGAGATAAGTTTTGCACCGGATGCGTTGCACCGGTTGGGCATCCGGTGAATATGACCCTTACCAACCGGTGCAAATGCCCCTTTTTCCACTAGTGTGGTACCGCCACTGCCCCTGCCGCCGCCACCATCACTACCAACGCCACACACATTGCAAGCCCTAACATCCTAGCCATGATCTTGGTTGTATTTTGACTTATCTCTAAGCACAATGTTCTCAACTTGATCTGTCAAGGAAGCAAAGCGCGTCACTTATATTTATAGGCAAGTGGGAGATCTATGCAATCGGCTGACGTTTATGATCTTAATTTTTCGGGTGTAAATGTCACCTCAAGCGTCCTTCACGCCAGAAATTGTGAAGCAGTTTTTACCACACTACCTTTTTTAGCCCTAAGATTAGTGCGGCAAATCACACCAAATTGATGTCGATATTTATATATGGATGACGAGCTAGTACAATCCATGTTATGACAATTAGTCGGCTAGCTAGATATTATTAATTATAATTACTAAGCAACTATTAATTTTGTACCATTTGTACCTCAAGATTGTACCGTGACAAATTAGACTGCATTGATATGGATATGCCAGAAATTATGGAAAAATTGTCACCACCACAGTTTTTACCATAAGATTTTACTGTGAGAGCTTCTCTAGTCGCGGTCCCAATAGCCCTTCCCAAACGAATATTGGTCTGGCCGTCAGATAGAAATGGGCGCCAGTCGCGGCCCCTAAACATGCGTTGGGTCTAGCTTGGCCTAAAAAATTGTTGGCACCACAAGACGAACCCTGATCCACAGAGGCGGCCTTGGGCGTTGGACAAAAAAGCATTGCCACGTCATTGAGACATCGGCGGGTAGCCCTGTCAAAGGGAAAATAGCTAGCCATCCAAAATTAAAAATGTCGGTCAGCTTTAACTAAAAACCTTGCTAGTTTCCCAGGCAGCGTTAGGCAACGCATCATGTCGTTGTTGCATCTCCCCCAGGAGGCGGCGTACGGGAATCCCAGGCATCCACATTAATGCGCGCGCCGGCCTCCTTGCTTGCATCGTTTATAAATAGACGCAGTGACGCACTCCGTCATCCACTTGTCCCATTTTTCATAACCGCCAAGCACCTCCAACAACGCTCAATTCTTCCGAATCCCGCTACAATGGCTATAAACCATCGTCAGGGAGGCACGGTCGCAAACGGCTTCGAGCCATGGAACCTCACCGTCGACTAGGCGTGGGACTTGTACCACAACGGGTACCCCGGGCGCGCCTCTCGACAATAGGCTTCCCTTGGGCTGGAGGCCCAATGCTGACGGCGTCGGGAAATAGCCGGAGCCACGGGCGTGGATGAGGCGGCTGGACTTTCTGTCCGCCAACCCCAATTGTCTGGAGGATGGTGCGGTCGACTGCCACGTTGTTGGTGCGGCAGGACCAGGAGGGCCCCGAGGGCATCGAGGCGGAGCGCGTCGATGAGGACTACATGGAGATGCTCCGCTCCAAGTATCCAGAGCATTTCGAGAAGTAGTGCCAAGCCTTTGAGCGCTATAAGGCGAGGAAGGCCGACGGAGCCGGGCTGGCCGGTGCGCCCGCCATCGACCTCACCTCCGATAGCGACGACTCGGCGAAGAAAGTGATCGATGAGCTCTTCAGTAACACCGACAACAAATTTTAGTTCGGATTTAGGTTAATGTAGTTTATCCGAGTAGTTTAAGATGTCTCAATGTACTAGTTTGAGTCAAATTTGTATAGATTTATTTTGAATTGGTATGGATTCCAGTTTAAAGAGTTAATTATAAGGATTCTACAAAAAGGTTTTTCTTAGAGTAGCAAATATACTCATCAAAAATATAAGTGGCTGGATACTTATCTAAATTCTGCGGTTTCCACTGCAAAAAAATACGAAAAAGGACTGTGATAATTTGTTGTCAGTAGGGCATACGGCATTCGTTACGACATTAGCTAGGTGACTTCCTCAGTTGCGGCCCAGATGAACTCTGTTTGAATCAGGAAGTACAAATTGCTGTTTCCTGATCTATCTTCAGAGCTAAGATTAGAACATCTCCAATAGCCTTTGTATAATTGGTTAGGATTGTTAAAAACTACAAATATAACAATTTGCTTTAAAATATTGTTCTGACAACATTTGTATAGGTGGTCCCGCACACAAAATTATAGCAAGCTCGCTATCCTTGCTCCCCCACACAAAAACCTATATTTTTAAAACCTGCGTGGACCAACCACCTGCGATGGACTATTCCGCCCGCGATCCTTACGCGCAGGCGTTGACCCGTGACCTCATCGCCGTCGTCTCCCGCCGCTGAAAAGTCCATGGAGGGCACACCCAACCTCCCGCGCGTGTCCACCGTACCCGCGCGCTCTCCGCCGCCTCCGCACGTTCTCCGTCGTCCCTGTGCGCCCGCCACCCCAGGTGGCAAGCCGAGGAGGCCACCGCGCGATCCTTCCGCGCCGGCTCCGTCAAAGCCTCCAGCCTGTGCCGCAGGGGGCCGATTCCACCTGATTATGGTTAGATTGACGACCGCCGGCGCCAGAATCGGACCGGATTGACCCGTCTCACGGCCGCCAGTCTCGTTGCCATGCTCGCAGGAGGCTCATATTCATGGGGATGAAGACATAGGAGGAAAGAAAATGAAAAGTGATGACCATCTGACATGTGGGTCCTAATGTAGATTCGTTTTTGTCTCTAGTTTTAGGATTGCTATTATCCCAAAGCTACAAAAGTAGTGTGGATTGCTATACCCTTTCTTTCCTTTCTATATACTTCCTACGATCCAAATTAATTGACACAATTTTATCTAGATACCGATGTATCTACATGTGTTTGTTGACTAGATACATCTATATCTAGAGAAACTTGAGTGAATTAATATAAATCGGACGGAGTAGCTAATTTTTAGCAATTCAATATGTAAATGTTTTTTTAACAAACTATACAAATGTTATTGGACTTGCTCTTGCTTGCATAAGCGATGGACAGCGACTTAAAAACATAAAACCTGCACTTGCGGATGCTCAAACAAGTAAACGGGTAAACAGACTGCTGGAAGAGACTTCAGCTGCGGAAGTGGCCAGCCCCGTTGACAGCACCTCCAGCTGTAGCGGTGTTAGCAGCACCTTCAGCTTTTGCTCGTCCAATTTGGAAGGCTCCTCGGTATCCATCACCTTCTTGACAGGTGCCTCTAGCGCGATAGGATGCGGCAACAAAACCTACACACACAACAGCAGCAGTCAATGTAGACTATGTCTCCATTTTTTTTTTTTTTGAAACGTCGCAGGAGAGCTGCGGTATTCATTAGAAGAAGACTCGGGTTACAAGGAACCGAAACAAAGTGAAAAGAAGAAAACAAAAAGCAGCGCAAAGCGCTGGAGCTAAGGCCTCACTCTCGCGGTACAAACTGCCGGCCTCTAGCCAGCACCCACACGGCCAACTCATCGTCGACCTCAGCTACAACAACTGCCACCGGCCTATCCTTGTTGTCGAAGATACGGCGGTTCCGCTCCTTCCAGAGAACCCACAACACCAAGAAGATGGTGGACGCGGTGCGCTTGCGCTCACGCGCCGTTGCCGCGGCAATGGTGGAAGCAAGCCATTCCAAAGTGGTGGAGGGTGCGCCCCAGGTGAGTGGTGAGAGGACAGGGAGGTGGTGGGCGACCGCCACCGCAGTCCAAACCCGCCGCGCCCACGGGCATTCCACAAGGAGGTGTAGGGCCGTCTCGAGACTCCGTCGACACAAGGGGCAGAAGTAAGAGTTCGGCCACCGGCGTGCAAGGAGACGGTCTGCCGTGAGCAGCCTATTCAGAGCGAACAGCCACCCGAAGAAGCGACACTTGGGCGCTGCCGTGGCGCTCCAAATGAGCCGGTACGCGGACTTGGACGAATAGGCTCCGTCCGTGGAGAAGCGCCAAACGAAGGCGTCGGCGACACCGTTCACTAAGGGAACACGGCGCACCCGATCCCATAGGTCCACGAACTCTGCCAGAGAGTCAGCCGTGACACGCCCACGGAGGTCCAGAATCCATTTGCCGTCGTTGAGCGCCTCAGCCACGGACCGACACTTACGGCGGGAGGCTTTGAAGAGGGTTGGCGCGATTAGGAAGGGGGCTCTACCGTCGACCCAGCTGTCCTTCCAGAAGGAGGCAGTCTTCCCGTCGCCAATGGAAGCGCAGGTGGCAACCGCGAACAGCTCCTGATCAGCTAGGGAGCACGGGACGGGCATGCCAACCCACGGCTTGTCCCGATTGCATCGCTCGTGCCATAGCCATCGAAGCCGCAGCGCCGTGCTGAAACGGTCCAGGTCGAGAATGCCGAGGCCACCGAGATCAAGTGGCCGGCAGATCCTGCCCCAAGCCACCTTGCAGTGGCCGCCATTGCATGTCACTTCCCCATGCCAAAGCCAAGCGCGGCGGATGGAGTCGATCTTTTTCCTCACCCATACCGGCAGCTTATGCACCGAGAGCCAGTACACCGGGATGGAGGAGAGGACGGCGTTGAGTAACGCGAGTCGACCCGCCGTGGACATCATCTTCCCCTTCCAGGTGGCGAGGCGGCTGGCGATCTTATCGATCAGAGCCTGCCAGTCAACCCTCCTGAGCTGCCTATGTCTCCATTTTGGAAAAACACACAACAGCAGCAACAACGGCACGCGCACCTGAACACCAAGCAAAGAGGGCAATGCGAGATGAAACGCCACTGCTCGACCGTGCTGAACCGAAGTGATCAAGAAACTCTCTACCCACTCATGCAGCTGATGGCTTGGCTCAGAGAAGGAAATACCGTAATGCCGAGAACTATATGCAGCTGTAGTAGGCTTGCAGAGATACATAGAACACAAGCTCACCCAAAACTCACCCAGACACCACCACAGAGAATAGATCCCAAAAATACCAGGGTAAAGGAATAGGTGTAGGAGTGGCCATTGGCGCAATAGAATGAAGCAGCCTCTCAAGGTACTTGCTTTTAGGCAGCTTTGAGATTCAGAATAATGGCAAAGATGGAAATCATGACTGTGTAACACAAATTTCAAAGCAGTATACGATTAACTCATATAAATACGGTACATGAACATGTAGTTAGCGGTATGTGATGTTTCTTAAGCAGTGAACACCACCATTCTTTGTTTCTTATACCAGACATTCAACTACATCGTTAAACCTTAAACGTTTAATTTAATTAGGATGCTTCCACTAGAATGTTTATGAACTTTCATCAAGGGATCTTGGACATAAATTGAAAGTAGAGAGACTTGTCACCTTCAAGTAGGGAACTGAAATTCTGAACTTCGAAAGTTTCAGGCTAGTGTAAGTGCACCAGGATCGTCAGCCATGCATATATGTACACCGATGCATGCGCCAAAGTAAACCATGATTCACATCATCCTAGAAGGTATAATCAGATTAAAAGTAGCACCCCAGCACAATACAAGCAGCATATCCTAAAATCTACCTCAGATCAACTCAATTTAACAAGAAAGTGAGTAATCTCAACAAGAGGCTCAAGACAGCATCGATCGAATTACATACCTTGACGACCTGGGACGAGCACTTGGTTAAAGATGGTGATGGTGCGGCATGAGAGGAGATGGTCGAAAATGCTAGACTTACGGACAAAATCTGCTACGGACAGACTTACAGGCTGATGTGGCAATCGGCCATGAATCTGGAAGCGGAAAAATCGGACCAACTGCTGTGGACTCTCCAATCGTGGTGAATCAGGTCACCTCCGTAAGACTGATACGTAAACAAATTTTGTAGGTGTAGCATTACTGGGAGATGGTTGTGTCCTGACTCCTGGGCCTACCGGGAAAGCTCGATACTGATTACCGAACCTGTACGTTTCCCTCCCATTGGATGGATTTCGACCCCACGAATGAATTAGTCGCTTCAGCAAAGACGTATGGCCTTCGTCATGCTGAAAACAAATCTGTTCCCTACCTAGCTAAGAGCATCAGTCATCAAGTGCACGGCGAGATAACCCCGCAAAATTGAGTTTTTTTTCGATAAAACCTGGCTGGCCGAATCAGTATGAATTGTTTGAATCTGGTGCCATAATCATGCTCCAAACACACTCGCTTCTCACCGGACCAGAGAGAATACAGCCGCCACAAAGTGCCAGCAGCGCTGTAGTAGTAGCGGTAGTCGTGCCTGCCTCCACCAATGTCAACTAGCAGCAGCGCTCTGGCCAAGACGTCGTTGGGGACGTGCTGCCTTGGAAGGGGGCATGTCAAGGAGTGCGTCTCCGGCCAAGCACATCGTCCCGGTCGCCGAGGCCACGGCGTATGTTGTCTGCGAGACGGCAGGCCGCGGCGGCAAGAAATTAGCACAGGGCAAATTACTGCCAACCACCACACCCGATTCTCCCAACAAGGAATGAGAAGCCAACGACAACCAAGGAAAGTGCAACTATATATATTGGCATGACGTACTTTTGTGTGTGTGTGTCCGCGTCTGTGTCTATCTCCCTCGTACCGGAGAGACACGGCGGATTCTCGCTCATGTGGTCGCCGGCTGGCCGGATCCAACTAGCCTTTGTGTGGTACTGGTCGGCTTATCATTTCTTGTTGGCAGAACTAGGCGTGACGCACATTTTCCCAGATAATTTCTTCCCACAGCAGCTGCCCGCGTCGCAGACAACCGATGATGTGGCTGCGGCAATGCGATTGGTAATGCACTGCTTGACATGCCCCCTCTGTGGCAGCGGGTTCCACAACGGCGACTTGGCCGGAGCGCTGCCGCTAGTTGACATTGATGGAGGCAGGGATGGATACTGCTACTACTACTACAGTGCCGCTGGCACATTGCGGTGGCTGCTTTCTCTTTGGTCAAGTGAGAAGCAATTGTATGTTTGAGAATGAAAAAGGCGCCAATTGATCGGGGTATAAGTTGGCTAATTGGTGGGGAAATGAAAAAGTTTTACCTAGGAGCAGTTGGCTAGCTAAGGGTGCTGAATTATTACAATCTATCGATTCAATCCGAGTTGGGAGGCAGCCAGTTTCAGATAATTCATACTGATTCGACCAACTATAATTTATCAAAAAACAAAAAAATTGTTTTCCGGGAAAAGGGAGTTATCTCAACATGCTCCTGATGGTCTTCTCATAAGGAAATAAACTTCAAGAATAAAAAGGAATTGTGATCATCTTGCCTCTGATTGTCAGTCCATGGCTTATTTTAAGGTCACGAGGCTAACCGCAGGCCAGAGTAAAAACAGAGAATGGAAAATCATGGGTCAATCACCAAGAGAAAACTCACGCTGCTGCTAACCTGCAATATATAGATAAAACAAGATTGCCAATCAAGAGGTGAACAGAAGGAGTGCCACCCACTGCCGTATGGATGCCGAAGTGCAGAGCATTGAGGTCGGATACATACCTGCATACGGGCCAGTTACTCCACAGGATCAATTGAACGACCAAAATCTTCAGATCTTTCTTAATTTCCAGAAGCTAGCCTGAGCGAGAGGCAGTTCGAAGAGGCTGGGATATGAAACTCGGCAGACCGTGTATTACTTTTCTGAGGTTTCAAGCAAGAATTACTTGGTGGTGGCTGGGCTTTCTTCGTGCTAGCTGGAGGAGAAATATATATGCTCCGTCTTTGTTGCTTTGGAGACGTACCTGACAAACTATAGATTCCTTCCTTACAGCCATTCTTTTTTTGATGTGATGATTGAACCTCATGCCTCTTGCCTGAGCAAAGCAGAGGATGGAATTGGATACCCAAACAACATTATCTCTGCAGTTTTCAGCAACCAACGAAAAAAACCAGCCATTCTTTCTTTTTTTGATGTGATGATTGAACCTCATGCCTCTTGCCTGAGCAAAGCAGAGGATAGAATTGGATACCCAAACAACATAAGCTCCACGATTTTCAGCAACCAACGAAAAAAACCAGCCATTCTTTTTTTGATGTGATGATTGAACCTGATGCCTTGCCTGAGCAAAGCAAGAGCAAAGAAGAGTATGGAATTGGATACCCAAACAACATTAGCTCAGCAAGTTTTCAGCAACCAACGACAAAAACCAATAACGAACGGAGCGAAACTATGGTGTCTGCCAAGGGAGGGCACATAACAGGGCCAGAAATCTACAATCGGCGAGAAGAGATCAACAGTGGGAGATAGGAGCTGCTCATAACCACAATTGCCAGTACAAATCCCTAAAAGTAATCACGACTATACAGTTCTATGAAGAAGTGTCTATCTTGCATGATCCATCACAGTTAATCCATACAATCAGGTAGGTTCAGCATGGGGCTAGAGAGCAACTACAGTGCGCTTGCGAACAAAACTTGAGAGACGTTGCACTAGCTAACTAGCTAGGCTAGTCATCCTTGATCCTCTTGAGCAGCCTGGCAGCACAGAGGCGCAGCCTTCGCTTCAGCGTGAAGCCCACGGCGACGCCCACCACGAAGCTGATGGCGCCAACCTTCATGCAGGTAGACAGAGACACGACCCGGCTGCAGTACAGATCAACACATGTTAGTTAGTTTTTATTACAAGGAGCATAATAAGCATCAAACATCGTGTTATAGGATTATGTGGGGGAAAAACTCCAGTTGCAGCGTAAATATAGAAAATAAGACTAAAAGTTGATGATAAGAGGTGGAAAACAGAGCAGAATTCCACTATTTAACACGGAGGCATGAGTACATTGGTGTACTTATGCAGCTAATTTCTAAGAAAAGACCAAGTATAAACCAAACTTTCACCTAGGAACGTCGAGAAAATCACAAAAAGCAGATCATAGTTTCCACTATGATTAAAAAAATGCTGAGCTAGTCCACAAATTTTGGGGGTTAGCTTCACCTGGGAGTAAATCCCACCGTTCTCATCGAAGCAGGAATTGGTTGCACCGCACAGTGCACAGTACAGCAAGACAGGGCACATGAGGATGATGCACAGGGAGGTGGTGCAGGGATGCGGCACGGTGAGTGTGTGAGTCCCTAACATGGGACAGGGTAAATTTTGCAGTAATCATGTACTACCTATGTTCCATAATATAGTGAGTTTTGGTAGGGTACTTTAGCCTACAAACATTTATATTAGGAACAGAGGTAGTAGTGTATAGGGGAAGCATGATCTAGCGTGAATCGGGAAAAGATCCAACAGACCTCAGAGACTTGTCATGCAAATATCGAAGAGAAGTCACTGTTCTACAGTACACATTATACTGAAGCAGTGGAGCTTTACCCATGTATTTTGTTTGTACATGTGTTGTATGGGTCCAACTTTAGCCTAGGAAGATCAAGCAGCTTTCAATCAACTACAGGCCTAAGGAATCAATCAAACTTCAATTAGGATGAAAAATATACAGCTTCAGCTTAGGAAGATCAAGAAATTTCCAATCAACCGTAAGCCTAACGGATCAACATCAAACTTTCAATTAGGATCCAAAGTAATTCAACTAGACAAGGTACCACAGATTTTAGGGACTAATTTCACCAGGGGAGCCCTCCTCATAGAACCAGAACTTGAAGCGTCACCTTAAGGTCCACAGATTTGGTTCTTAAAATTGTATGAATTGTAATCAAGCATCCTATGAACACCCAGCGTTTTTTAAAATATTTTGGAACTTAAAATTTTGAATTTTAACAACTGAAATTATCGTATCATTTAGAGGATTGTATCACTAGATTTTTTTTCTCCAACGAAGTGCTCGTGAAGTAGATGGAACCGAAATAGTATGTTGATTTTCCGGCAGAAAACAGTAACGTCCAACGGCACGCTTGACTCTGTGACAACGGGTACAACACAGACCATCTGTGTGGGCCAGGAAGTACGGATCGATACGCAACTCTGCCAAAATCGGGAAATGTTCCGCACACTAAATAATATACAGTACCATCTCAATACAACATCACTTACTGGACCCGGGGACAGGTGTCAAGCTCTCCCAGACATATATGGCTTAAAAACACCGAATTGGCAAAAAGCTTTCTTCTAGAAAGTCTGTGGCACTGATTAATACCAGGTGTTGTCCAGCGCTGATTCAAGCTCGTTTGTTAGAAGTTCTTGCATGTTATTCTTAGAAGTGATCAGATCCTTTTGTATGTAGCATCTGCATATGTATCACCAACTATGTAATAATAATAAATCACTTGAAAATACATTAAGAGAAATGATATCTTTTTAGGGGAAAGAGGTTGCCATGCAAACATGGTCTCTATAAAAGTCGACTTCCACTAACAATCATGCAGCATGTAGCTTACCAAGTGATAGGCAGAACGTCACTTTCTTTGGCTCTGAATTTTAATATATGATGCAGTCCAGCACTATGGCTCATGAGATATTATAATGTAGCTGATTTTTAATGTTTTTTTTTTTGCGAATAGCTGATTTTTAATTTGCTCCACTGGTATACAAAACGACTGTAAAATAGATCTGATTTAATATGACTAGAACAAGAATGTCTACTAGCCATAGCAACTTAGCAAGCAAAGTATAATAAGTCAATCCAAGATAGGTGCATGGGAGCTCAGAAAGGAATTCAAGGTACTCTCTCATTCTATTTTAATCTACATCAGTCCAATGGGCCGAAATCCTCCCCGTTCCACTAGGTTCCTTTGTTTCTTTTTTTCTTTACAAAATATATTAACCGGGCTATATCAATCAAATTGCTTTTATTTGCCGCTAATGAAGTTTCTTTTAGTTGTTGTTAAATTGTATTTCGTTGTTCTGAAGTTGACAAGCATTGTTATAATTTTTGCGAAGTTGCTTGCAATTGTTGTAAATGGCCTAATGTTGTTGTGTATGTGTCTTCACCGACTAAGCTGTCGTCTTCAATACTTTTAATTTGCTTTCTACCTTGATTAAGTGGCCATAATACCTTTTGGCGTCAACTTCAACCAATAATGAGAATATGCACTACCACAAAATAAAGAAGACAAAAGAAATAGCAGTACAAAGAAAAGATGATACGGATATGCACTACAATAATGGAAAAAGCGAAAGGACGAAATAGCAGTGCAAAGAAAAGATGATCAGAATGGCTGCATGGCCTGGTTGTTACAGAGACGTGGTCTGGAGCACTGGTTGCTATAGAGAGATAGAGAGATGGAATTGCCTATACACTGCATGGAGAGAGAGAGCCTGACAGAGAAGAGATTGCTATTTAAAGGACCCCGTTTGGTATTTTCCCATTCACTCATCAGATCAGAGTATCAGACCAAAGCGGCAGCAAGAGAGAGGGGTCCGTTCCACTTGTATCATCCTCCGATCCATCTCTCTCGCGTCCGTCGCAGTTCACTCTCGCCGCCGAAACTGCCTCCAAAGTCCGGGGATCCCTTCACTCTAGATCCATCAGTTCCTGCAGTCAACTCTCGCCGCGGGAAGCCACCATGACGCCGGACACCATCCGCACGGCCATCGGGGTGATAGGTGCGTCGCTGTCCCCTTTGGAACCCTCTGCTTCTGTAACGCTCCTTGACGAGCAAAAATCATGCATGTAGGTGTTGTCGGCTCCTAATGCTCATTCTCTTTTCGATTATTCTCACCAACGACTTTACACACGTCCTCTTCGTGAACTTTTGCTCCATTCAAATGCTCATCAAGATCTACTCCTGAATCCTGATTCTACTTTTCCTTTTGTGTCTGCCTTGCAGGCAATGTAACTGCCGTGGTGCTCTTTCTATCCCCAGTGTAAGAATCAATGTTTAAAATAGCGTGAAAATTCACTTAGCTCGAGCTCAATGGAGCTTGGTTTCCTTAAAAATTTGAAACCACAACTTTGAAGTTTGAAAAAATTCTGAAAGAATCTCTAGACATAGGTAATGAACTAATGATGTGCTCTATCGACACACAATATCCCGACCATAAATGCCTTGTATTACTGGATTAACGAAAATGATAAAACCTAACAGAATTTGGAGGCTTGTATTATGGGCTTAACAAAAATAGCACGACGATGCTATAATTAATGATTTAGCGTGATGAAACATGCTATTTTACAATAGCACCATAGCCAAAAAGAAATATAAAAAATTGGCGTGAGCTTTCCATATGCTATAGTGCACTATTAACATCGAAGTAGCCCTGTATTTTTTTTCCACAGTAAGACCGACTAAAAAAAACTGTTGAGTACGTGACTTTAATTTCTTTTTCTCCCCAAAAGACGGAGTTATTGATTTGGTTTTGAGCGCAAATAAATTGTCCAGTGTCTCCTGCATGATGCATCGTCAAGGAAGAGACACAGATTCGTGGACAAGTTCAAATTCGAGAGAACCCAACACCGGCCATAACTTTGATTTATTTATTCTGATTAAATGAGAATTACTAGTACTAGTTTCCTGCACAACACGCAAGAGAACTCACGCTCCCTACCATGGAATTTCCAGGCCGACGTTCTACGGCATCTGGAAGAATAAGACGGTGAAGGAGTACTCGGCCGTGCCATACCTCGCCACACTTCTGAACTGCATGATGTGGCTGCTCTATGGCCTCCCGGCAGTGACGCCGCACAACATGCTCATCATCACCATCAACGTTATCGGCATAACCATCGAGCTCCACTACATCGCGCTCTTCCTCGCCTACTCTGTCGGTGCCGCCCGACGTCGGGTCCTCCTCATCCTCGTCGCGGAGGTCACCTTCGTCTCCGTCGTCGCCGTGCTAGTCCTCAACCTCACCCACACGCACACCCACAGGTCCATGGTCGTCGGCATCCTGTGCGTCTTCTTCGAGGCTGCCATGTACGCCGCGCCGCTCTCCGTCATGGTACGCATCGATCCGTATCACTCTCGTCATCTCCTCTCACCAAGGAATTAGTATATGCGTGTGAGAATTTGTGGTACTAGTATTTTAATGGTTGATTCTGAGATCAGCTCATACTGAGTAAGTGATGTTCGAATGCGAATAAAGCACACATGAAAAGAATGCTGGATTACTATATAGTAATTTCATTGACCAACGTCAGGTGAAGTTTAGAGTCCTACCTTCCAGGGTGAAAACCCAAGGTCTGGCCTTAACTGGTTGTGCCTGGCAATGATCTTGTTGGAGGCATTGTTTTGAGAGCGGGGACTATCTTCAGGGTGAAAACCTAAGATCGTTGATCGGACGACGATGGTGTTAGCGCACCGTTCCCTTCTTGGAGGCGTCGTTTTTGGAGATTCTCTATTTCAGGTGTTGTCTTGGCGGTGGATGTATTGCTGCTGTTTGGCCCGAGATACTGTAGCGGGACTTTTGTTTCTTAGTTTTCTTTTTCTTTTTTTGGCTGTGTGCATCCGTAGTGCCATTAGGGTGGTGCGTTGTTGCAGAGGCTGGGTGTAATTGGTATCGTTTTGATATTAATATATTCCCTTTATCGAAAAAAAATTGACCAACGTCAGACTCTAAGCACTCATGAGTAATCTCGTGGTCTCTCTAATATTTTTACCGGGACCACCTCTTGAACAATGTAAATATTTTTCTGAAAGACAAAACTTTTTTTTTTGCGAAACACAGTTCAATCAAAGACGCTCATACATACGCGCACACACTCACCCCTATGAACGCACACACGCATACCCTACCCCTATGAGCACCTCCAAGAGACTGCGTTGAAGAACTGATCCGACAGGTCTTGAGATTGACGAAGTCACCACAGGCGCCTCGCTGTCGACGGGAACGTCGCCTCCCACTGAAGAATATTCCGCTTTTATGAGACACCAAAGTGTCAAATCTGGGATTTGAACTCTGGTGGGCTGGGGGTGCCACTGCCCTCCTAACCATCCAACCACAGGTTGGTTCTCCTGAAAGACAAAACTTGTCACCGCGGTGGTATCAAATAAACTCATGTTCTTTTTGACCATCCTTCACTTTTTTAAAAAAAATCATGGCCCTTTTCTCTTCTTGTAAACACTCTTAGTTTCGCCTTCCCAAACACAGACCTCAATTTCCTTGTAGTTTTCATGCTTCATGCTGATCTGCTTAATACCTGTACAAGTTGTTTCCGTTTTACTGCATGGACTTTGGATGAATTGACATAGTACACAATTAATTGGCTTTAATATTGTTGGGCTTCTTTTCATCATGTTAATTTCGGTGTCCGCATTTCAGAAAATGGTGATCCAGACCAAGAGTGTGGAGTATATGCCCCTGTTTCTGTCCTTGGCCTCGCTCGCATGTGGCATCAGCTGGACTGCCTACGCTCTCATCAAGTTCGACCTCTACATCACCGTAAGTCATCTAAGACGCATGAATGTTTTCACTTGTTTTTACTGTTCTTTACAACGATCATTAGCTAGACATGCACCTGAGACTGCTACAAGTAACCTCCACAATGCGTGTCTTTGCCTGGTAAAGAAAATTACAGAAACCGGAAAAACAGCCTACTGACAATAAATGATGATTTCCTCTCTTCGTTTCAACGAATAAGATCTATATTTTTTTAAAACAGTCAAGCTAAGTAGAGTTTGATCAATTTTATTAAAATTTTTTATCAAGAACTATGATATGATACAGATAATATATGAAAATATATGTCAGGATGTATCTAACTCTATTAATTTTGAACTATTAGACGGAAGGCTCGAAATGAGGCCGGCTTTGAATTAACAAAGCCATCAACCGGCTAGGAGTTACACCGAGAGTTACAACACACACATGCCAAGCGCACAACACATATCACAACAAAGGACAACACTGAGAAGAAAGCCGAAGCACCCTTTGATCCATGAAGAGAGAGCCTTGTCGTTTGTTGCACCGGAGCGATCGCGATCGTGTCCATGCCAACGAACCTCCACCGCACCAAGAAATGCACACAAGAGGAACTCAACGACGGGCCGGCCATCTAGCAGAGCTTGAGGAACCAAAGGAGGAGGGGTCTTGCGGCGATGCCTCCAAGAAGGTGAATGGCGCAAGAATGCGTCATCGTCATCGGCAGAGACAAGAAGACCTGCAAAGTTTTCACCCAGACCCGAGAACCCCCGCCCATGGAGCTCGGGCTAGGTCCAGACCAAACATACAACATCATCCCCTAGCGTTGGGATAGACACACCGGCAACAGCTGCGACCAGACGCCGACCTAGCAAAGCCCCCCAAGGCGCTAGGAGGGAAGTCAGCTACCGCAGCGAAACCGTGTAAAAGTAGCCAAGCCGACGTTGCAAGAAGGCTGCGACACCAGCGAGAGGACACACGGTGCTCCACAAGACACTACTAGAGAAGCTTACAAGAAGTGAGGCCTCCAAGGGGCAGACTGAGGCGGAGGGACGAAAACCATCATTTCAATCAGGGGGGCCATCGTCGGGACGCCTTCAACAAGGGAACGACACCCGCAGGTGACGCCGTCACCGGCGCAGGCTAGAGCCATGCGCAACTTTCGCCGAGGTCCAAACCTAGATAGAAATTCTAGACGCCGTCGCGAGGACGTAGAATGAACAAGGCGGAGATCACTACCGCGCCTCCAACCTAAGTCGCGCTATGAGCTAGCCCCAGCTAGATTCATCGGCAGGAAACACGTGCTGGCTGGCAGAATCCGGCCAAACCCAGATCTAGACGTCCAAGACCCTAGATTGGCGGCCCCACGATGCACCATCCCCAACACGCGAGCGCACCTGCACAAGCACGACCAAATTGGTCGGAGGGAGAACAGACCGCAGCCGCCGGAGTAGCTGCAGTACTGAGCCGGCCCAAGGACCTCGTCCCGGATAGCTAGCAAGGACGTTGCCCCAGCGACTCCAGAACGTCGCCCGCAGCGACGGAAGACAGCCGGCGAGAGGCAGTGGAGGTGGCGCATTGGGCACACAGCCACACACCCCAGGCCACCCTCAGATCGAGAGGATCCGGCCGGGCCCTACCTGGCCCAGACCTGGCCTCCGGCCATCCCGGGAGACCGGATCTAGCCGCGCCGACACCACCATCGACAACCGCCGTGCGAGCACACCGGAACACGCCGGAGGTCCCGATGGGGAAGACACTTGTGTGGGGGCAGCTAGGCCCACCCGACCCAGACCTAGGCCCGCCGGCCCAGATCTGGCCGCCCACAGCAGTGTGCCAAGCAGCACCGGCGAGCAGGGGCGGAGGAGCCACCCCGCTTCCCACCACCGCGCGGCCGTCCGTGGCCGGAGACTCGACAGCCGTGGCCGGAGCCGGCGCCTTCCACCGCCGCCAGATCGAGCCCGCCCCGACGAGTCTTCTGTGAGCGCGAGGGGGAGGGAGGCCACCGCCGCCAGCACCGCCCGGGGCTTTGCCCGGCGGCTCTCGGCGGCGGTGGCGACGAGGGAGGGAGGAGGAGGAGAGGCCGAGCGGGCGTGGGTGGCGGCGCCCCGGCCACCCTCGGGGGGGGGGGGGGGGGCGACGGGAGCGGGTGGGGGTTTTTTCTTCCCTTGTTAGGCAAACTCAATTAATTTTGAACTGTTATGCTAATACCTTTTTTTCTAAAAGTTTAGTCAAACTTTACATAGCTTGACTTTAAAAAAAATCCTTGTCTATTAAATCAGAGGTAGTACTAAGCTTTTTGTTTGAATAATGATGATTTACTAAGACTTCACGGTCCATGTAGTAGTTCTAGGTGAATCATCGCAATTACGAATGAACTGGTTTTCTTTCGATGCAGATCCTCAACATGCATGCATGTTTTTTTGCTGGGACTACCGCTTTACTACAATCATAGGATAGTCTATGTTTTGCTAACATCGGGTAGAATGGGAAACTTAAAAGTGTTCTCTTGTACCAAACGGAGACTCCATGGGCCATGTAGCATGCAGTTCTAGGCGAACTAAAAGTGTTCTCTTGTACCAAACACATGTTTGCCATTATAAAATCTTTTTCGGTTTGATAACGTTTTTCATGTTGCGACTTGGTCAACATTAAATTTGTAATCTTTCAATGCAGATTCCCAATGTGTTGGGCGTCATTTTCGCGGTGGGGCAGGTGATCGTGTACGCCATCTATTACAAGTCGACGCAGCAGATTCTCGAGGCCCGCAAGATCAAGGCCAGTCGGGTACCCATGACGGAGGTTGTCGTTGATGGGAAGAACGGCAGCGGCTCGGCCTCAGGCGCTGGAAACGACAACTAGTAGAAGCATTGCGTAGGGAGAATTGGATCCATAGCACTAAAAGATTCAATCTTTAAAAGTACGGTTTTGCTATGTCTTAGTCAACTGATATTTTTTTAAGTCTAAGTTACTTATAAAAATGTGCTTTGAGTTAAATTTTTCTGTTAAAAAGGTGCAATTCCACTTTTCTGATAAAAATGTGCAACTGAACCGAGTTGCACTTTTTTTTTTTAACTGTAGTTGCACTTTTCTGAGTTGATTGAGACTTAAGAAAATTTCAGTCAACTGAGACATAAGCACACCCTTAAAAATATACCATTATGCTTTAGAAAAAAATAGCATTGAAAGCTAGATCCGTTACTGCTTTCTACCACTACCGTGAAAGTGGACGTTAAATCGATCAGACTCTCCCGTTAAAAAAAAAATCAATCAGACAAAAACCCAGGGCCTGAACGGAACAGACACAGGCACGCATGGCACACGCCATGGACTAATGGCCGGAGGGAACTGCCTGTACCCGCGGCCGCCCCTGGCCGAAGCTTGCCCAGCCGCGCCATGGCCGAGCTCGCCATCGCCGCCCGTCAAGGAGCTCCCCCGCGCTGCCCCGTTGCGGAGCTCGTCGGCGTCAGCACCTCGTCATGGTCGCCCGCGCCGCCCTGTCGCGGAGCTCGTCGGCGCCGGAACCTCACAGTGGTCGCCCGCGCCGCCCCCTAGAGGACCTCTCCCGCCCCGGCCTTGGCCGAGCTCGCCCGCTCCACGCCATGGCCAAGCTCGCCCTCGCCGCCCCTCGAGGATCTTGCCCGCGCTGCCCCGTCGCAGAGATCGTCTGCGCCGGCACCTGGCCATGGTCACCCATGCCGGCCACTTCGTAGCTTGCCCGCGCCGCGCCATGGCCGGAGCAACGGTGGCTGGTGGCGGCAGCGCGATGGCTCCCAACCGCTAGGAAGGTCCAATTTATGTAAAGATCACGGCAGTGGTAGAGAGCAATAACGGAGTTAGTTCTCAATGGTATTTTACTAATGCATAATATTTCAGTGGTATTTTTCTAAAGATGGGATCTTTTAATGGTATGGATCTAATTTTCCTCATTACGTATCAACACGATCTCCAAGTTGATTATCCCGAACTTGTCTTGTTGTATTGATTGGATCCTCAAAAGGTACAAATATACATGTAAAACGGATGAGCCAGATACTTCGAGTACAAGATGATCTAGAGCGCTAGTCAATCCTACCTCGTCTCATACACATTCTAACATTCTTCCTCAGTTATATTGGGAGTAAATCTGCCGATTGTATATAAATTTGTAGTCCCACGTGACGTGGGCATTACCCTTCGGGTAACTGTTATTGCCCTATCCTGTACGGTTCAACTGGAGGTCCATGAAAACACCCGATGGTAAGGTGGGCCACTACGATGGTGCCTAAGAAGATTCCTTGAGGAACAAGACGAAGAGGAACCGAACAAGGAAAGTTTAGAGCTAGGGTCTTTTGTAACCTAGTCGTACTCGGACAGATCTCTTGAGACCTGGCCCCCTATATAAGGGCCAGGAGAGGGGCTGCCGAGGGACACAATAAATCTTATCAACTTTAGCCACCATAAGTCCAGAGCTAGGTACCTGTAGCACTTAGCCTCTCGACGAGATCACAGCTGAAACCTTCGGCACCCCATTGTAACCCGATATTTTCATAATCAAGATCAGACAGGCACGACGTAAGGGTTTTACCTCACCGAGGGCCCCGAACCTGGGTAAATCGTTCTCCCCGCTTGTCTGTTAACCGATGTCTCGTGTCAGCCTACAGGAATCCATCAACCCTAAGCCCCAATCGGAGGGCATTGCCGAGGAGTACCTTCGACAATTGGCGCCGTCTGTGGGAACCCTGTTGGCACAAGATCCGTCGTCGGCAGATCCAACCATGTCGTCGGCAGCTTCATCGACGCCATCATCGTCGCCAATCTTGGGAAGTCCGATCCGATTCGGCTCCTATGAGTTCACCTGATAAGGGGTGACCCGATCTTCTCAGTAAGCAACGGTGGTGATGATGATCACGGGGTGATTGCAGCGGAGGTAACTTTGATGAAGTGGATGATAAATTGTATGACGCAACGAGATCTCTCGATTGTTCCCTATCGCCAATGCAACAGCTCTCAACCCTGCAAGATATTCGCAACTCCACACACTTGTGCACGTAGTCGCCGACCACGAAGCAGTAAGTTGCAACCGTCTAATTCCCAATGGAACAGCAGATCACACAAGACATAATCAGGATCTACACAATATCAAGCAATATGGTGTACGGAATTCAATAGTTTTGCAGAGCAAACAACTAAGAACTAGGGTTTATCTTAAACGTGGTCTAAAGCAGCTAGGGGGGGTCCTGGGCACTTATGTAGGCGTCCGGGACGACTTCTAGTCGAAAAGATACAAGAATAACCGACGCAGAGTAGATCTGGTCGAGACAGACTCGGACACGGCCGGTTTGGGGGCCGGTCGACCGGGCCTGGGGCCGGGCTGGCCGGTTCAAACCGGGCTAGGGATCGGGTGACAACCGGGCTTGGGAGAATTGTGGCGCAGTAACCCGTCCGGTTGGCATCAGCGTAGCGCCCGGTCGGCACCGGGGTGGATCCGGCCTCCCGCCCGGTCGGACTGGGCCAGGAACCGGGCGCGCCGGCGTGGCGGCCAGTCTGACCGGGTGCTGGGCCGGCCTGGACTTCGTCTTGTCCTCTCGCGCATGCCTCCCGCTCCTCCCTCGCGCGTCCATGAGATTTCTTCACGTCGAGCTCATTGTCCAGCTCCACGTCCAGCTGCTCTTCTCCTCCTCGTGCGATGCTTGTCTCCTCTTCATACCTGATGATACATAAGTAATGGAACTTAGGTAGTATAAAGTTCTGATCAATCAAAGTATCATTTAGGAACAAGTTCACCTGTTGTTTAAGTAGCTTCGCACGAGCCCTTGCAATAGGTCCAATCCGAACTTCATTGGACTTGAGCTTCACAGCAGGTTCATCTTCAGTTGGTAATGACGGAGGTGGTAGTGAGGTAGGGATGTCCTCATCATCTCCCCCCCTTCAAAAGGTGTCGACCTCGACGCTCCAAGGTCTTCTCCGTCATATGGTGTCAAATCAGCAACATTGAAAGAATTACTGACACCAAACTCATCAAGTGGAAGATCTATCGAGTATGCATTATCATTGATCTTGGCAAGCACTTTGTAAGGACCAGCACCACGAGGAAGCAAGTTGGACTTCCATAGCTTCGGGAACCTATCCTTACGAAAATGTACCTAGACCATATCACTAGGCTTGAACAACATCTCCTTGCGCTTCTTGTTCATCCTTGCAGCATTGCTCTTGCCTTTCTTCTCTATTAACTCTTTAGTCTTCACATGGATCTTTCGCACAATATCTGCCCTCTTGGATGCCTCCATATTAACTCTCTTATGTATGGGTAAAGGCAACAAATGAAGCGGAGTAATGGGTTTGAAACCATACACCACCTCAAAAGGACACAGCTCCGTGGTAGAATGTACCGCCTTGTTGTAAGCAAACTCCACATGCAGCAAACACTCTTCCCACTCCTTCAGGTTCTTCTTGATCATGGATCTCAACAGTTGTGACAATGTTCTATTCACCACTTCAGTTTGTCCATCAGTTTGGGGATGACAAGTAGTACTGAACAGTAGCTTTGTCCCCAACTTTCTCCACAGCGTCTTCCAGAAATAGCTCATAAACTTCACGTCACGATCAGAAACAATAGTCTTCGGGACTCCATGTAGACGTACAACCTCCCTGAAAAACAGGTTAGTAATATGCGACGCATCGTCGCTCTTGTGACAGGCAATAAAGTGTGACATTTTAGAAAATTTGTCCACTACCACAAATATAGAATCATGGCCTCTTTTAGTACGCGGCAAACTCAACACAAAATCCATACTAATATCTTCCCAAGGTGTAGTAGGTGCCGGTAAAGGAGTATACAAACCGTGAGGCTTCAGCTTGGACTTGGACTTGTTGCAAGTAATGCACCTCTTCACATACCTGTCCACATCCCGCCTCATCTTTGGCCAATAAAAGTGGTCAGCTAGCATGAGTAGCGTCTTCTCACGCCCAAAGTGACACATCAAACCTCCAGCATGTGATTCCTGCAATAAGAGCAAACGCACAGACGATTCTGGAACACATAGTTTGTTAGCTCTAAACAAGAACCCATCATGTATGTGATATTTTTCCCATGCTTTACCATGAGCACATAAGCGATATGGTTCAGCAAAATCATGAGTAGTAGCATACAAATCACATAATACTTCTAATCCAGGAATTTTAACACAAGGTGAGTTAATATCATATTCTTCCTAGATAGAGCATCTGCAACAATATTATCTTTTTCCTTCTTATGCTTAATAATGTATGAAAAAGACTCAATGAACTCAACCCACTTAGCAAGACGATTATGCAAAGTAGACTGAGCTTTCAGGTATTTTAAAGCTTCATGATCAGAATGTATGATAAATTCTTTTGGCCACAAGTAATGTTGCCAAACTTCAAGAACTCTAATTAAAGCATACAATTCTTTATCATAGATACGATAGTTCAACTTAGCACCAGACAGTTTCTCAGAAAAATATGCAACTGGGTGACCCTCTTGCATCAACACACCACCAATTCCAATACCACTAGCATCACATTCAATCTACAATTGCTTATTGAAATAAGGAAGTGCAAGCAACGATGCAGAAGTTAACAATCTATTAAGTTCATCAAAACCATGATCTTGGGCTGCACCCCACTCAAATATGACACCCTTTTTAGTCAAGTCATTCAAAGGTGCAGTAATAGTACTAAAGTTGGGCACAAATCTTCTATAAAACCCAGCTAGACCATGAAAACTTCTTACTTGACTCACATTCATGGGAGTAGGCCAAGTTTGAATAGCTTCAATTTTCGACACATCTACTTCTACTCCACGCTTAGAGACAACATAACCCAGAAATATGACCTTATCTTTGCAAAATGTGCACTTCTCAAGATTACCATAGAGTTTATTATCACGCAACACTTGCAAAACATGTCGAATATGTATAGTATGATCAGATTCATTGTGGTTGTAGATTAATATGTCATCAAAGTACACAACCACAAACTTGCCAATAAATTGACGCAAACCATGGTTCATCTGTCTCATGAAAGTGCTAGGTGCATTAGTCAAACCAAAAGGCATTACTAACCACTCATATAAACCAAATTTTGTTTTAAAGGCTGTTTTCCACTCATCCCCTTCTTTCATCCTAATTTGATGATAACCACTACGCAAATCAATTTTAGAGAAAACAGCAGCACCACTCAATTCATCTAGCATATCCTCTAAACGGGGAATAGGATGACGATAGCGAATAGTAATGTTGTTTATCGCTCTACAATCTACGCACATACGCCAAGTACCATCTTTCTTAGGAACTAGAATAACAGGAACAACACAAGGACTAAGGGTTATGCGGATATAACCTTTGTCGAGTAGCGCTTGTACTTGCTTCTGTATCTCCTTTGTTTCTTCAGGGTTCATTCTATATGGTGCCCGATTGGGTAGCGAAGCTCCGGGAATCAAGTCGATTTGATGCTCAATACCTCGCAATGGTGGTAGTCCTACGGGTACCTCATCCGGAAACACGTCGCCAAATTGTTGCAAAACATTAGAAACACCAAGAGGTAGAGGGGTCATGTCGTTAGAAACCAAAACCGTACCTCTGTACAAGAGCACAAGAGGCATGGCTGTAGGATCCTTGCTAAATTCTCTCATGTCTTCTTTGGTGGCTAATGAGACTAAAGAATTCACTCTCTCACTTTTCGTTATATCACTCACGACATTACAATTCTCTCGCCTATCTAAAGAAGCATCCTCCAAGTTTACTTCAACTTTCTGACGAGACTCATTGACAATTTGTTGTGGTTACATAGGCTGTAAGTTGATATTTTTGCCCTTGAACTCCAAGTGATATGTATTGGCACGGGCATTGTGTTGCACAGAACGGTCATAGAGCCAAGGCCGACCCAATAGTAGGTGACACACCGTCATAGGAACCACATCAAAATAAATGCAATCCTTATACGGTCCAATAGAAAATTCAACACGCACCATGTGGTTTACCTTCATCTCACCATTGTCGCTCAACCACTGAATATAGTATGGATGCGGGTGCGGTAGATACTTCAACTTCAGCTTGGTGCACAACTCCTTGCTTGCTAAATTGCGGCAACTCCCGCCATCAATAGTGACCTTGCAAGCCTTGTCAGGACCAACTAAAGCCTTTGTTTGGAACAAATTGCAGCGCTGAGTAGATGCACTAGGCAACACATTAAGAGCACGCTGCGACACAACAATGGTGCGAGCATCAGACGGATATGCATCTTCACCATCAGTGTCATAGTCATCATCTTCTGGAGCATTAGGATCAACATCTTCTCCAGTCTCGTACTCATTGTCCTCATTGATAATCATGACTTTGCGGTTAGGACAATCTCTCTTGAAGTGACCTTTGCCACCACATGTGTGACAAGCCATATCACGGTTACGCGCAGTCGACATGTTAGAACCACTCGTACTTGCAGCAGATTCGGACTTCTTTGTGTTAGACACATTGGAGACCTGCTTGCTAGGCGGAGTATAGTATGGTGCAGAGCGCGTCGATGGCGCTTACACCGTAGATGGGGGCGCGCGGGATGTAAAACGCCCAACTCCCGTAGTACGACCTTTGACCTTTGCTTCATCAGCCAACTGTGATTCAGCTTCTCGTGCATGATATAACAATTGATTCATATTGGTGTAACTGTAGTGACGAACAATGCCTTTGATATCATACTTCAAACAGTTGAGGAAACGCTGCATAGTCATCTCGAGAGACTCACGGACACGGCCACGCTGCATAAGCATCTCCATCTCCATGTAGTATTCATCCATAGTCTTCACACCTTGTTTCAAAAGGGTCAACTTATCAAATATATTCCGCAAATAATTGGTAGGCACAAAGCGAGAAGTCATCGCCTCCTTCATAGCACGCCATGTGCGTATAGGTTGCTCACCATCCTCATCTCGGTTAAGAACAAATGCATCCCACCAACGCAATGCATAGCCATCAAATTCGGAAGAAGCAAGCTTTATCTTCCTATCTTCAGTATAATGTGGATGTAAGCTCCATAACTTCTCAATCTTGAGCTCCCAAGTGAGGTATTCTTCAACATCAGCTCCTCCTTCAAACTTGGGTATAGAAAACTTGGGCTTACCCAATCCATCTTCCTCATCTTGTCCACGACCATTGCGTCCCAGTGGAGCCCAACCTCGAGGATGATTACCACGTGGCGCACCACGAGCATTGTGTGCATCATCTTGAAGCTCAGGATCTTCGTCATCTTCTTGTTGTTGTTGTGCGGTCAAATTCTCAACAGCTAAGCGCAAATCAACAAGACTGCGCTGAATATCCGTCATTTGATCTTGCATTGTAGTGACGGTATGATTAGTAGCATCCAGCTTTTGGGAGATCTCTTGGACCGTCCCTTTAAGCTCATCATCCTGAGCTCGGAATTCACGTCGCATCTCATTACAAAGAGCCTCAAACTCCCTCCATGTGATGAGATCTGCAGCACTCTTGTTTTCCTGGTTAACAAGTTTGTGATCACTAGCAGACATCGTTAGTAGATTAGAGCACGAAATCAAAAATATATAGTGGTACTCTCACAACTCACTCAAAACTGATAAGAAAAGGAGATCTTACCGTTCCAAAGTAAATTAGTGTTGCTTACCACTTGTAGTAACAACTAGTGCACGGATGTAGCGAAGCGAATATCAAGGGTATAAGAACAAATCACACGGCAAAGCAGGATATATGTGGGACTGTAGGTAGGCTACCTATTTGCACCAATAACAAGCTCTAGCGCTGATCTTAGACAACCAATGATACTCACACAAGGCGATATAATAGGGCAATGCAAGTATATGTAGGAAAGGTTGCAATGCACTAGAGAGACGCTAGCAAAGCTCAACGAGACATGCACAAGATTGCTCAACTATGGGTGAAGAAAAGTAAACTTAGGCCTTCACTTGATTCAACTAGCACTGCACTTTTTCTTTTTGGATTTTTCTATTTGTAACGCAGCTATGTAGCTCTTTTTGCTCTTTTTGCTCTTTTTTTTCAATTTTCTGTTTTTTTATATGACACAAATCCTTGATAACACGGCCAACAAGATATGCAAAGCACCAATACCCGCCTGTCGAGTGGTACTAGTCTCAGCTGGGGAAGTTCCTAGTCAATTTATATCGATAGGTTGTGTCTATGGTTGGGAACAAGCACACTGTATGCTATGTGGACTCGGAGTAACAAAACTGAAACTACATGATAAAAGAGACTCAAACCCTAACAATACTAGATGCAAGAAAAAGAAACACAAAAACAACTACAAAAAGCAACTAAAACTTGAAATTAGTGCAATCTAAGGCAATGGCAAACCCTAACCCTAATATGTTTTTTTAGCTTTTTCTGGATAGGAAAACACTCACAACTCAACTATGGGGTGGATTGTGGATGGCTTACCGAGGAAACTGGAAATCTGATACCAAGATGATAAGGGGTGGCCCGATCTTCTCAGTAAGCAACGGTGGTGATGATGATCACGGGGTTATTGAAGTGGAGGTAACTTTGATGAAGTGGATGATAACTTGTATGACGCAACGAGATCTCTCGATTGGTCCCTGTCGCCAATGCAACAGCTCTCAACCCTGCAAGATATTCGCAACTCCACACACTTGCGCACGTAGCCGCCGACCACGAAGCGGTAAGTTGCAACAGTCTAATTCCCAATGGATCAGCAGACACACAAGACTTAGTCAGGATCTACACAATATCAAGCAATATGGTGTAGGGAATTCAATAGTTTTGCAGAGCAAACAACTAAGAACTAGGGTTTATCTTAACGTGGTCTAAAGCAGCTAGGGGGCGTCCTGGGTACTTATATAGGCGTTTGGGACGACTTCTGGTCGAAAAGATACATGAATAACCGACCCAGAATAGATCTGGTCGAGACAGACTCGGAAACGGCCGGTCTGGGGGCCGGTCGATCGGTCCTGGGGCTGGGCTGGCTGGTTCAAACCGGGCCAGGGACCGGGTGACAACCGGGCTTGGGAATTGTGGCGCAGTAACCCGTCCGGTTGGCATTAGCGTGGCGCCCGATCGACGTCGGGGTGGATCCGGCCTACCGCCCGGTCGGACCGGGCCAGGAACCGGGCGTGCCGGCGTGGCGGCCGGTCTGACCGGGTGCTGGGCCGGCCTGGACTTCGTCTTCTCCTCTCGCGCATGCCTCCCGCTCCTCCCTCGCGCGTCCATGATATTTCTTCATGTCCAGCTCCTTGTCCAGCTCCACGTCCAGCTGCTCTTCTCATCCTCGTGCGTTGCTTGTCTCCTCTTCATACCTGATGATACATAAGTAATGGAACTTAGGTAGTATAAAGTTCTAATCAATCAAAGTATCGTTTAGGAACAAGTGCACCTATTGTTTAAGTAGCTTCGCACGAGCCCTTGTAATAGGTCCAATCCGAACTTCATTGGACTTGAGCTTCACAGCAGGTTCATCTTCAGTTGGTAATGATGGAGGTGGTAGTGAGGTAGGGATGTCCTCATCATCACCCCGCACAGCAGCTCTTCTTGCTCGAATTTTTTGGATCTACAAGGAAACATGGAGATGACGTTCGGGAGTGTCCACTACAACGTCAACGCGGAAGGAGTCTTACGTCTGCTGGAACTGTTCGCCCCCTGATCAGCAAGGAAATCGCCTCCATCGGCTGTAGGGTCGATCATGTCATCATCAGTCGACCTTTCGGCAGGTTTGACAGATTCGACGAATTCTTCCCCGTCATCGACCCCTCGTTCGACGTCTTCGATGTCGGTTGGATCCAATAACCACGTACCATCAGAGATGACCTCGTACTACTGCCTGAACTGCGACACCAGGCACGGGTTGGGATCGAGTGACACACCGTTCATCTGCAGTGCCCAGTATTCATCGGGAGAGGAAAGTGTCGATAGTGTTGTCAACGAGGTCACCTCGAAAACAGCGCGCCACCAAGTCTATGCCGCCAATAACACAGGGAACACAAGGAATAGGGGAGATGGAGATCACACCCCTCGCTCCAGTAGGCGACTTAGCTTTGAAAACAGTGCTAGTAACAATAATAGCGATTACACCATCGCGGAGGAAGAGTGGATAGCAGCCAGGGCAGCCGTACTTAATAACACATCGCTCCCCGCCGGAACTTCGGTTGGAACCCTCAATGCCTATCGCTCTATATTGGAGAAAAATCGGGAGCGGCTATCGAATGAGCAGGCCACCCTCGAAAGACGTTTGTTTGCAGCAGAACAATCCATTGAATGACGAAGGGGCTCACGAGGAAGCGCTTCTCGAAGCAGCCAAGGTGCGGGGAAGTACCGATGAAGGTTATCTAGACTTTCAGAAGACGATGTTAGGGAAATAACGTCGAATCTGTCCAAGTCATTCATTACCACGGACACTGCGGGTATGCTAAGGCCGAAAACCATTGAGGGAGCAACTGCCGACCTCGCAGCGTACCTCATCAACCAACGAGCCAAAGGTTCTATGGCTCAAGCTCACCGGGGCGCCTTGGAAAGCTTCGCAATCTTGGGAGACAACCTGGTCCCACGGAAGGAAAAGACCACGCTCCAAGCCAGTGGTTCAAAGCATCACTCAAGGGATGCTCGAGACGAAATCACCCAGAGTAGAATCGACAAAGCTAGGCGACGACGCGCTGCTAGGGAAGAGTACGATAGCGATGCCTCAGATGAAAGCCAAGAGTACGACGGCGAATTGAGAGGAGCCGACTGCTTGAGCTACAAGATCCGTGAGACGATGCCGCCCAAAAAGTTCAAACCTACTCCCACTGATGCCGCTAAGTACGATGGACAGCAGGAGCCGAGGTCATGGATAGATGACTGATACGTCTCCGACGTATCGATAATTTCTTATGTTCCATGCCACATTATTGATGTTATCTACATGTTTTATGCACACTTTATGTCATATTCGTGCATTTTCTGGAACTAACCTATTAACAAGATGCCGAAGTGCCAGTTCCTGTTTTCTGCTGTTTTTGGTTTCAGAAATCCTAGTAACGAAATATTCTCGGAATCGGACGAAATCAACGCCCAGGTTCCTATTTTCACCGGAAGCATCCAGAACACCCGGGAAGGACCAGAGGGGGGGCACTGGGCCCCCAGACCATAGGCCGGCGCGGCCCAGGCCCTGGCCGCGCCGCCCTATGGTGTCGTCGCCCCTTCGACCCTCCTGCGCCGCCTCTTCGCCTATATAAAGCCCCTGGATCGAAAACCCTGATGCGTTCGACGAAAACCACAGAAACCTTCCAGAGCCGCCGCCATCGCGAGGCCAAGATCTGGGGGACAGGAGTCTCTGTTCCGGCACGCTGCCGGAGCGGGGAAGTGCCCCCGGAAGGCTTCTCCATCGACACCGCTGCCATCTCCACCGCCATCTTCATCACCGCTGCTGCTCCCATGAGAAGGGAGTAGTTCTCCATTGAGGCTCGGGGCTGTACCGGTAGCTATGTGGTTCATCTCTCTCCCATGTACCTCAATACAATAATCTCATGAGCTGCTTTACATGATTGAGATTCATATGAGTTTTGTATCACTATTCATCTATGTGCTACTCTAGCAATGTTATTAAAGTAGTCCTATTCCTCCTGCACGTGTGTAAAGGTGACAGTGTGTGCACCGTGTTAGTACTTGGTTTATGCTATGATCATGATCTCTTGTAGATTGCGAAGTTAACTATTGCTATGATAATATTGATGTGATCTATTCCTCCTACATATGCATGAAGGTGACAGTGTGCATGCTATGTTAGTACTTGGTTTAATCTGTTGATCTATCTTACACTACAAGGTTACTAAAATATGAACAAATTGTGGAGCTTGTTAACTCCGGCATTGAGGGTTCGTGTAATCCTACGCAATGCGTTCATCATCCAACAAAAGTGTAGAGTATGCATTTATCTATTCTGTTATGTGATCAATGTTGAGAGTGTCCACTAGTGAAAGTCTAATCCCTAGGCCTTGTTCCTAAATACTGCTGCGTTACTACTGTTTGTTTCTTTGTTTCTTGTGTTACTACTGCTGCAATACTACCACCATCAACTACACGCCAGCAAGCTATTTTCTGGCACCGTTGCTACTGCTCATATATATATTCATACCACCTGTATTTCACTATCTCTTCGCCGAACTAGTGCACCTATTTGGTGTGTTGGGGACACAAGAGACTTCTTGCTTTGTGGTTGCAGGGTTGCATGAGAGGGATATCTTTGACCTCTTCCTCCCTGAGTTCGATAAACCTTGGGTGATCCACTTAAGGGAAAACTTGCTGCTGTTCTACAAACCTCTGCTCTTGGAGGCCCAACACTGTCAACAGGAAAGGAGGGGGAACGTAGACATCAAGCACTTTTCTGGCGCCGTTGCCGGGGAGGAAAGGTAAAAGGTACTCACACTCCGTATCTCGGCTACTAAGCTATTTTCCGGCGTTGTAAGTACTCGAAGCTATTTCCTTTAGATCCTGCAATTGCAACTTTTTGTTTCTTGTTTACACTAGTTTGGCATAATGGACAACAATGAGCTTTTTACTTTATTTCCTGATTTAAGACATGGATGGTTTGATCCAAAAATTAAAAAACCCATGGAACATATTAATATGAACACTTTGAACACCATTGTTGCTAATGATATGGAAAATTCTAAGCTTGGGGAAGCTGGTTTTGATGAGCATGATCTTTTTAGTCCCGCAAGCATTGAGGAGAAAATTTACTTTGATGATACTCTACCTCCTATTTATGATGATTATAATGATAGTAGTCTTTTGGTACCACCTGTTATGGAGGATAAATTTGATTATGATTACAATATACCTCCTATATATGATAGCTACTTTGTTGAATTTGCTCCCACTACAACTAATAAAATTGATTATGCTTATGTTGGGAGTAGTAATAATTTTATGCATGAGACTCATGATAAGAATGCTTTATGTGATAGTTATATTGTTGAGTTTGCTCATGATACTACTGAAAGTTATTATGAGAGAGGAAAATATGGTTGTAGAAATTTTCATGTTACTAAAACACCTCTCTATGTGCTGAAATTTTTGAAGCTACACTTGTTCTATCTTCCTATGCTTGTTACTTTGCTATTCATGAACTTGTTTATTTACAAGATTCCTTTGCATAGGAAGCATGTTAGACTTAAATGTGTTTTGAATTTGCCTCTTGATGCTCTCTTTCGCTTCAACTACTATTTCTTATGAGTGCATCATTAAAACTGCTGAGCCCATCTTAATGGCTATAAAGAAAGAACTTCTTGGGAGATAACCCATGTGTTATTTTGCTACAGTACTTTATTTTATATTTGTGTCTTGGAAGTTGTTTACTACTGTAGCAACCTCTCCTTATCTTAGTTTTGTGTTTTGTTGTGCCAAGTAAAGTCTTTGATAGTAAAGTCAATACTAGATTTGGATTACTGCGCAGAAACTGTTTTCTTGCTGTCACGAATCTGGGCCTAATTCTCTGTAGGTAACTCAGAAAATTATGCCAATTTACGTGAGTGATCCTCAGATTTGTACGCAACTTTCATTCAATTTGAGCATTTTCATCTGAGCAAGTCTGGTGCCATTTTAAAATTCGTCTTTACGGACTGTTCTGTTTTGACAGATTCTGCCTTTTATTTCGCATTGCTTCTTTCGCTGTGTTGGGTGGATTTCTTTGTTCCATTACCTTCCAGTAGCTTTGGGCAATGTCCAGAAGTGTTAAGAATGATTGTGTCACCTCTGAACATGTGAGTTTTTGATTATGCACTAACCCTCTAATGAGTTTGTTTCGAGTTTGGTGTGAAGGAAGTTTTCAAGGGTCAAGAGAGGAGGATGATATACCATGATCAAGGAGAGTGAAAGCTCTAAGCTTGGGGATGCCCCGGTGGTTCATCCCTGCATATTTCAAGAAGACTCAAGCATATAAGCTTGGGGATGCCCAAGGCATCCCCTTCTTCATCGACAAATTTATCAGGTTCCTCCCTTGAAACTATATTTTTATTCGGTCACATCTTATGTACTTTACTTGGAGCGTCTGTTTGTTTTTGTTTTTGTTTGTGTTTGAATAAATTGGATTACATCATGCTTGTGTGGGAGAGAGACACGCTCCGCTGTAGCATATGGACAAGTATGTCCTTAGTTTCTACTCATAGTATTCATGGCGAAGTTTCTTCTTCGTTAAATTGTTATATGGTTGGAATTGGAAAATGATACATGTAGTAATTGCTATAATGTCTTGGGTAATGTGATACTTGGCAATTGTTGTGCTCATGTTTAAGCTCTTGCATCATATACTTTGCACCCATTAATGAAGAAATACATAGAGCATGCTAAAATTTGGTTTGCATAATTGGTCTCTCTAAGGTCTAGATAATTTCTAGTATTGAGTTTGAACAACAAGGAAGACGGTGTAGAGTCTTATAATGTTTTCAATATGACTTTTATGTAAGTTTTGCTGCACCGGTTCATCCTCGTGTTTGTTTCAAATAAGCCTTGCTAGCCTAAACCTTGTATCGAGAGGGAATACTTCTCATGCATCCAAAATCCTTGAGCCAACCACTATGCCATTTGTGTCCACCATACCTTCCTACTACATGGTATTTTCTGCCATTCCAAGTAAATACTTCATGTGCTACCTTTAAACCTTCAAAATGCTTCTCAATTTGTGTTAATGTTTTATAGCTCATGAGGAAGTATGTGGTGTTTATCTTTCAACCTTGTCATTTACTTTTGACAGACTTTCATAATGGACTAGTGGCACATCCGCTTATCCAATAATTTTGCAAAAAGAGCTGGCAATGGGGTTCCCAGCCCCAATTAATTACAACTTGCATTAATAATTCTCTTCACATGTTTTGCTCTGATTCATCAGCAAAGCAACTTAATTTTGCAAATAGACACTCCTCCATGGTATGAGATTGATGGTAGGCACCCGAGGATTCGGTTAGCCATGGCTTGTGTAAGCAAAGGTTGGGAGGAGTGTCACCCATAAATAAACAAAAACTAAAGTACATGTGTAAACAAAAGAGAAGAGGGATGATCTACCTTGCTGGTAGAGATAACGTCCTTCATGGGAGCCGCTCTTGAAAGTCTGGTTGGCGAGGTAGTTAGAGTACCCATTACCATTCGTTGACAACAACAAACACCTCTCAAAACTTTACTTTCATGCTCTCTATATGATTTTAAAACTTGAAAAGCTCTAGCACATGATTTATCCCTGCTTCCCTCTGCGAAGGGCCATTCTTTTACTTTTATGTTGAGTCAGTTCACTTATCTCTCTCCACCTCAAGAAGCAAACACTTGTGTGAACTGTGCATTGATTCCTACATATTTGCATATTGCACTTGTTATATTACTCTATGTTGACAATTATCCATGAGATATACATGTTACAAGTTGAAAGCAACCGCTGAAACTTAATCTTCTTTTATGTTGCTTCAATGCTTTTACTATGAATTATTGCTTTATGAGTTAACTCTTATGCAAGACTTATTGATGCTTGTCTTGAAGTGCTATTCATGAAAAGTCTTTGCTATATGATTCACTTGTTTACTCATGTCATATACATTGTTTTGATCGCTGCATTCACTACATATGCTTTACAAATAGTATAATCAAGATTATGATGGCATGTCACTCCAGAAATTATCTGTGTTATCGTTTTACCTGCTCGGGACGAGCAGAACTAAGCTTGGGGATGCTGATACGTCTCCGACGTATCGATAATTTCTTATGTTCCATGCCACATTATTGATGTTATCTACATGTTTTATGCACACTTTATGTCATATTCGTGCATTTTCTGGAACTAACCTATTAACAAGATGCTGAAGTGCCAGTTCCTGTTTTCTGCTGTTTTTGGTTTCAGAAATCCTAGTAACGAAATATTCTCGGAATCGGACGAAATCAACGCCCAGGTTCCTATTTTCACCGGAAGCATCCAGAACACCCGGGAAGGACCAGAGGGGGGGCACTGGGCCCCCAGACCATAGGCCGGCGTGGCCCAGGCCCTGGCCGCGCCGCCCTATGGTGTCATCGCCCCTTCGACCCTCCTGCGCCGCCTCTTCGCCTATATAAAGCCCCTGGATCGAAAACCCTAATGCGTTCGACGAAAACCACAGAAACCTTCCAGAGCCGCCGCCATCGCGAGGCCAAGATCTGGGGGACAGGAGTCTCTGTTCCGGCACGCTGCCGGAGCGGGGAAGTGCCCCCGGAAGGCTTCTCCATCGACACCGCTGCCATCTCCACCGCCATCTTCATCACCGCTGCTGCTCCCATGAGGAGGGAGTAGTTCTCCATCGAGGCTCGGGGCTGTACCGGTAGCTATGTGGTTCATCTCTCTCCCATGTACCTCAATACAATAATCTCATGAGCTGCTTTACATGATTGAGATTCATATGAGTTTTGTATAACTATTCATCTATGTGCTACTCTAGCAATGTTATTAAAGTAGTCCTATTCCTCCTGCACGTGTGTAAAGGTGACAGTGTGTGCACCGTGTTAGTACTTGGTTTATGCTATGATCATGATCTCTTGTAGATTGCGAAGTTAACTATTGCTATGATAATATTGATGTGATCTATTCCTCCTACATATGCATGAAGGTGACAGTGTGCATGCTATGTTAGTACTTGGTTTAATCTGTTGATCTATCTTACACTACAAGGTTACTAAAATATGAACAAATTGTGGAGCTTGTTAACTCCGGCATTGAGGGTTCGTGTAATCCTACGCAATGCGTTCATCATCCAACAAAAGTGTAGAGTATGCATTTATCTATTCTGTTATGTGATCAATGTTGAGAGTGTCCACTAGTGAAAGTCTAATCCCTAGGCCTTGTTCCTAAATACTGCTGCGTTACTACTGTTTGTTTACTGTTTTACTGTGTTACTACTGCTGCAATACTACCACCATCAACTACACGCCAGCAAGGTATTTTCTGGCACCGTTGCTACTGCTCATATATATATTCATACCACCTGTATTTCACTATCTCTTCGCCGAACTAGTGCACCTATTTGGTGTGTTGGGGACACAAGAGACTTCTTGCTTTGTGGTTGCAGGGTTGCATGAGAGGGATATCTTTGACCTCTTCCTCCCTGAGTTCGATAAACCTTGGGTGATCCACTTAAGGGAAAACTTGCTGCTGTTCTACAAACCTCTGCTCTTGGAGGCCCAACACTGTCAACAGGAAAGGAGGGGGAACGTAGACATCAATGACTACTTGCAGACTGTGATCCTACACAAAGAAAATCAGATAGCAGCAATGCAGTGCTTGCAGCTTTACCTGAAAGATTCGGCATGAGCTTGGTTGAGAGGCCTGCCGAAGGGTTCCATCAAATCATGGGATTACCTGGTGGACACTTTCGTCGCGAACTTCCAAGCAACATACAAGTGTCCTGTTGGGATCGAAGAATTACGGCATTGCTAGCAGAAGCAGAAGGAGTCGATGCGCGCATACATCGGAAGATTCACCAAACTCCTGAACACCGCCGAAGATGTTTCTGTCGACATAGCAATTGATGCCTTCAGCGACGGCATCCAACATGAAACCTACATAGAGGAACTTGGGTGCAAGAAGCTGAAGACCATAACGAAGTTAATGGAAATCGCCAACAGCTGGGCTGATGGCGAAGACAACGTACGAAGACCACGGCAACGCAGTGACGACGAAGACGATGATCAGTCGAAGCACGATTTGGGTGCTCGAAGGGATCGCCGTAAGAAAAAAAAAGACCGCAGTTACGACGACAGCAACCTGGTAGCCGCGGGATATTCCGATCGGCAGGACGATCGACATGACGGCAACCGGAGCAACTCTGGGAACCGTGGCAATTACAAACCACGGCCTGAGAGGACCCCCGAATTACCCTTCGCTGAGCAGATAAACGCTCCTTGCTACCTGCACGCGTACATCGATTCTAAAGACAACAAGAAAAAGTCGAGTCACCTGCTTAGAGATTGTCGATAGTTCATAAAGATGCAGAAGCTCATTCAGCAGCAGCAACTGTAACATCCCAAATTTTCAAACAAAGAAGAAAAATAAATTTCCATTTTTCCAAATTTTGGAACCAACAAAACCTTTTATTCAACTAAGTAATATGCATAGTATTTAAGCATGTAGGTGTGATCCTTGCCATGATAGTTGCTTGATATGTTGGAACATGTGTTCTAAACCCTAAACCTCACCCTTCTTGTCACCATCCAAGATAAAACAAATAAAAAGAAATTAAATTAAAAAAGGCCTATGTGAACAAATGTCCATTTTTACAAATAATAAACTATGCCATGTTCTACCTTGTTTAGATGGTTTGAAAAACCTCAACAAACCCAACCTATCACTTACCAACTAAATCCAATGTGAAACAAAAAACAAAATAAAAATATACATAGAGGCATATGTGGCATATAGCCAAAATAACAAATCTTGACCTATGGCCTCATACCTTACCAAAATGGTTTGAAACCATTACTAAACCGCATCTAACCCCAAATGGACCCTAAACCATGCCCAAGTAAAGCAAGTGAAACAAAATGAAAAGAAAATAAAATTGGAATATCACCTCATATGAGGCTATGGCCATTTTTGCAAATCTTCACCCAAGGCCATATTGAATTGTGCCAATGGTTGGGAAACATAAATAAACCAATAACAAACACTTTTGAACCAAAGAAACTCAAATCAAATAAAAGGAAAATTCAAATTCAAGTGACATGTGATAATGGTCACTTGTGCCATTTTTAACATCTTACCCTCTTTGAGCCCCTGTATTAAGATATTTCTAAACTAAAACCTCTCAACTCTTTGCACCTCATCCAAGACCTCATCAAGGTGAACACTTTTTATGTTGACCTGGACGTCATGGGCTTGGAGTGTTCTAGTTGCTGTGGGGCTTCTCTCCGACAAGGGCTAGTCCAGGCTTGCTCAGTAGATCAAGGGGAAGCAGGGGGACAAGGTTGGCGAGGCTAGAGGTGAGAGGAGTGAGAGGGGGTATGTTGCATGTGAGGCATGGCCGGCATGAGCATGACATTGCCATGTCTGGCCAGGTCTAGGGGTGCAATGCAGTAGCATTGGGTTGGAGGGGACCAGGGGACAAGGGAGAAGCAAGTTGAGTTCAAAAATTGGGCCTAACACTATTCAAAATAGTAATTTGGATTTCATCTGATTCTTGCCCACCAAGTGTTTGACACAATGGCCGCATGAAGGGAACTTTGAAATTTTTGAATGAAATTTGGTGGAGTTGATTCATATAATCAAAGGCACACAATGGTGGTGGTGGTGTGCAAAATTGAATTGGTTTGTGAAGTTTCAAAATGGGTATGATCTTGAATCTATTAAAAAGTTCCAACTTTGCTTGAGCATAACATGGAATCTAGCAAGAATTTGCAGGGGTGTGCTTTACTATAGTTGTTCACCTTGATGTGGTCTTGGATGAGGTGCAAAGAGTTGGATTTGTTTGGTTTAAGAGTCTCTAAATACATAGGCTCAAAGTAGGCATCAGGTAAAAATTGGCAGTTTTGACCATTAGTGCAATTTGAATTCAAATTTGATTTGATTTGAGTTTCTTTGATTCAAAAAGTGTTTATAAGTGTTTAGTAACATTTTCCAACTAATGGCACAAGCCAAATTGACCTAGGTCAAAGTTTTTGCAAAATAGCAAAATAGCCATAAGCACATGCATGTGTTGAATTTGGATTTTTTTCTTATTTTCTTCTTTTCTTTTTCTTTGCTTCACCTAGGCATGGTTTAGTGTTTATTTAGTGTTAGATTGAGTTTGGTAAAGGTTTCAAACCGTTTGGGTAAGGTATGAGGGCATATGTCAAGATTTGTCATTATGGCTCTGTGCCACATATGCCTCTATGTATATTTTTATTTTCTTTTTTGTTTCACATTGGATTTAGTTGGTAAGTGATAGGTTGGGTTTGTTGAGGTTTTTTCAAATCATCCAATAAAGTAGCACATCGCCTAGTTCATTATTTGCAAAAGTAGCCATAGGCTTACATAGGCCTTTCTTTTTTACTTTAATTTCTTTTTATTTTGCTTTTATCTTAGAAGGTGAAAAGAAGATTGAGGTTTAGGGTTTAGAAGCATATTCAAAACATCAAGCAACTATCATGGCAAGGATCACACCTACATGCTTGAATACTATGCATATTACTTAGATTAATAAAAGTTTTTGTTGGTTCCAAAATTTGGAAAATAGGGAAATTCATTTTCTCTTTGTTTTAAAATTTGGGATGTTACAAACCCTTCCCCCTTAAACAAATCTTGTCCCGAGATTGTAAGAAAAGTTAGGTTCCTAAGAGAGATTGGGCAAAGGGGTTAACAGGAGACATACTTTGCATGGTCTGGGGTGCTTCCTGGGCTTCAGTGGCATTTATATGGAAGAGACGGCCGTTGCGGTTGTTCTGGTCCTTTTAGCTGCAAAGCGGCGTTGTTGCTGGGCAGGTGCAGCGATATTGGGGGCAGTCTTTGCTAACCTTTTGGGGCACTCATTGGAGTAGTGACCCACAATTCCACATTCATAACAAGTTATGGTTGACTTGTCCTTGGGGTTGACGGGAACAGCGTTGCTTCCAGTCCTTGGGGTAGTATTGGGGTTGTTATTGTTGCTATTGGGGTGGTTGTTGTTGTTGTTGTGGTTGCTGTTGTTGTTGTTGTTGTGGTTGCCTCCGGGCTTCGGAGGTCCTCCATTGTTGGTGGGGTAGTTTGGGAGGTATGTCTGAGCAGTGGGCTTGTTGTATCTTGAGGAAAATCCGCCAGATGAGTTATTGCTGTACTTCTGGGCACTGTTGGGTCCATTCTGGGGCATCATACGGCGCTTGCGGATCTTGTTGGCTTGGTGCAGCTTCCCTTCCATTTGGATGGCTGAGTCCAACAGGGCTTCAAGGTCGGCAAAGGGAATGTTGACCAGCACAGTCTGCATCTCGTCGTGCAGTCCGTTCAGAAATCTCTCCTTCCTCTTTTCATTGGTGTCGGTCTCATCCGGGGCGTACCTTGACAGAGTGAGGAATCTGTCGCGGTATTCCACCACGGACATCCTTCCTTGCTTGAGTTCGCGGAACTCGTCTCTCATCTTCTTGATCAGTCCTTGGGGCACATGGTATTTGCTAAACTTGAGCTTGAAGTCTTCCCAGGTCATCATTGGTCCGGCATTCATTGCGCGAGCACTTGTCCACTAGGCTCTGGCTGGTCCTGCTAAGTAATGAGTGGCGAACAGGACTTTTTCTGCGGCTTCTACTCCCGCAACTTCTAGGTTGTTCTCCATTGTCTGGAGCCAGTCATCAGCGTCTAGGGGCTCTTCTGTCTTGCTAAACATTGGAGGGTTGGTGTTCTGAAAGTTCTTGAGTTTTGATCCAGGGTGATCATGGTTTCCATGGCCTTGGTTGTTGTTAGCGATCTGTTGCAGTGCAGCTATGTTGGCTTATCGTTCAGCTCTCTCGGCTTCTCGGTCTGCCATCCTCATCTGCAGCATCTGCAGCATCTGCATCATTGCATCTTGGTTGGTGCTGCGGGTTGGTGGGGCCATCTGAACATTGAGGTAGATGATAAGATAAGAGGGAAATTTCTATGGTTTGTTTGGGTTAAGTTTAAAAAGTTCAAAACTTGAAATCTTGAGTAGTGTTGAGGTGGTAAAAACCAACAACACTTTTTCATTCATACCCAACATCACACATTACAAAGCTAACACACCGTTGGTTTTAAGAACCATTCATTCGTTCTACGATACAAGGGGATCGATACAAACTCACACCTACGGAAGTGCTCTAGTGATGCTACTCTTCATCTGGGGTGATGGGTTCGTCATCTTCATGGGTAATGACAAGGGATTAACTTGTCAATGCCTATGGATTGTAGGCTAGGGTTTAGTTAGAAGTAGAGGGTAAGTAGATCTCGAAGGTTTCAGCCGAAAAGTACTCGACGATTGTGAAAACTAGGGTTTGCAGACAATGATTCGGTTTATTCTTTTGTCCCTCGACTCCCCCTTATATATGAGGTGAAGCCGAGGGATTCGTGCTATACAAGTTTACAGAGTCCGGGACGGTTTCTAACTCGTCCCGCCAGATTACAAACAACACTTCCTATTACAACTCTATCTTTCCTTAGTAAATCTTGGGCTCCCGAATCTTCTTATTCTTCGGGTATTGGGCCTCCAGTAAACCCCGGGTACCATCTTCGGCAGGCCCATTTGGGATGCCTATGTCAGTAGCCCCCGAGATTTTGCTTGAATCGTAGAGTCAGGGAAAATCTCCATTGTTTATTTTTACTCGAAAGCTTTAACCTTTTATATTTCTTCACATAAAATTCTATATTGTACAGGGATACTGGTAATTGGGGCTAGTTCATCTGACGGATCAGGTACTAGTTAACTGCTCTAGTGGCAATCCGCAAAAACCTACTTCAAAATCACGTCCCCGGACATGATCTCGGGATACTGGTGTAAACGTCGACAGGTGCCGCTTAAGGTCTTACCATTCTGTCGAGTCCCAGTCAAATTTATCGGGTACCTAACGCGTCCGTTAGGATTTTTCTTCGTATCTGTTGATACGGATAAAAGTAGCAGAGCGCAGTCTTTGGCGATGCCACGCCCAGCAGAACGGATCTGGGGTCTTATCTTCGCAAATTTGCGGCATTCAGAAATTGATCGCAACTTCGGCGTTCGGAGAATATATTGTCGAGTGCTTTTCCGGCTGTTGGAATGGCACATTTTATCGAGTCATATATGACTTATATTGTTCTCGATGGGAGTATATGTAGAGTTAATTATAACACGAAATATACTCTCTTGTGTGTCTAAGTTGGTTAATTTCAACGGGCACGCGAACAGCGTTCCCGATGGGAGTAGCCCCCGAGGCTACAACCAAGAACTTGTGCTTGGTTGTAGGCTCAACATTTTAGTCCACCTTGTCGCTATATTTTCATTACTTCCCAATATGATCTCTTTCTTCTTCTCTCTTTTTTTATCTCTCGGGTGCGCGAACAGCGTTCTCGATGGGAGTAGCCCGAGGCTACAGCCAAGGACTTGTGCTTGGTTGTAGGCTCCTAATTTCTATATTTATCATACTCGAAAATTTACTTTTTCTGAAGTAGCCCCCGAGCATTTGGGCAAAAACTTGTATTTGACCAAAGGTTCCCGAGGTATTGAATAATTCTTTCTGTCGCCGTTTTTCTTGTCGACATACTTCCCTTAATCAAATTTACTTCATCCTCCTCGAATAGTCGTGATTTTTCTGCCCTGTGGGTCCATTGCTTCGACTACGTTGACACGTCGTGCAAGTAGTGGACACACGTCCTCCGCTTTTCCTGGCGCACGTACGGTAACGCCTATTTCAGTAAAAATACTCTTTTGCCCTTGTGTCTAGAAGATCCATCCTCACCACACGATTTCTTCATCCAACGGCACACTGCTTCACCCGAATCTTATATAAACCCTTCTTCAACCTTCGTTCATCCCCTCGCTTGCGCCGCTCACCTGTTCCTTTTCGCAAAACTTCCCCTGCGCCCAACTCTCTCCAATCTTCCGTACGCACATACATTGCTCTGCCCACTGCCGTTGATGCCACCGCGCACGCGTCTGACTCGCCACAGCACGCCGGAATCCAAGATGGCCGCCGACGATCTTGAGTGGGAGAGATCCAAAATCTCCAATCAAGACATCAACACGCTGAAGAGGCTCGGCCTCATGACGAAGGAGGACGCCATCCGTTTTCCTAGCGAAGAAAGCTACCCCAAGCCTCCAATGGAGTATCGGGTTAGTTTTGTTGATCACCTGATCCGCGGCCTTTCAACCCCAATCCACGATTTCCTCCGCGGCCTTCTTTTTGTTTATGGGATTCAACTGCACCAGTTGACTCCCAATTCCATCCTTCACATTTCTATTTTTATCACACTTTGCGAATGCTTCCTCGGAATCACTCCCAATTGGGCTCTGTGGAAGCGCATTTTCTGCCTCCGCCGTAATGGCTCCCACAACGTCACTTATAACATAGGTGGCGTTGTTATCTGTGTTCGGACTGATGTCGATTATTTCGACGTCAAGTTTCCTGATTCTGTCCAAGGATGGCGCAAAAAGTGGCTCTACATCCACGAAGAAAGCGCCAATTCTGTGGAGCACAACATAGTTCCTTTCGATGGAAGTGCTAGGATTCAGCGTCGCCGTTCCTGGGATGCCGAAGCTTCTGAAGAAGAGAAAAAAGCGACAGAGGCGCTCATGGCTCGTATCCGTCATCTTCAAAACACTCGAGGCAAAGAGCTATCTGGTGTTCAAATTATCGCCTACTTCCTTAGGATTAGAGTGCAGCCTCTTCGAGGCTCGCAAAAATCCCCTTTGGACGTATTCTGGTGAAAATGACGCCAACAGAATCTCCGGTGATCTTTCTGTAAAGGACTTGGAAAAATTGGTTCGAAGAATTTCTCGATTAGGCAAGAAGGATCCTATTCCCTCCTCCCCGTCGAGTGGAACCATACAGTGCTTCCAATCCTCTTCCCGAGGTATTTTGTCTTCTCGAAGTTTTATCTTGTTTTGAACTGTTCCTCGTATCTTATTTGCAGTGGTATCTCACTTATTCTCTTTTGTCACTATTTCTTTGTAGAATCATCCTACTATGGCTTCCCTTCCTCCTCTTCCTGAGGATGGAGAGGTCGAAGAAAGAGCCGTTGTCGATGATGTCAACCAGGAGACCCCCTCTTTTGTGAATGAACCCGCAGATTCTCGAAAATCTGCGGGATCTACTGAGAAGGATGCTGCCTCACGAAGATACAACATCAGCACAATCTCCTCCTCCTGCTGTTTCTCCGAAGAGCAAAAGGAAAAGGAGCAATGCCGAAGATTCCGGGACCTCGAAACCCGAAGAAACTGCTTCTGCACCTCGAAAAGCAGCTTATGATCCATACATCGAGAGTATCATCAGCTCGTAGGTTCCTTGCTCTTTTCCTTTTTTATTTGAAGAATTTTATTTTGCCTTGCTTTTTATGCTGCCACTATTTTGTCACAGTGATGATGAAGAAACTCCAACTTTAGATGTGGCTGCTCGAACGAGCACGTCACATACTTTAGTAATTTCAGAAAAACCAGTTGAAGGGGAGGAATCGTCGCCTCCTCAACAAAATGTTGATACATCTACTCCTTCGAGCCCCCGTGCCCCTTCACCAAAAAGGGCACGGGTTGAAAAGATTGTTGATTCTGCCCTCGGTTGGGCAGTTCGTCGCCCCCGCTCCTAGATGATGTAAGTTTGTCGACATCTATATTTTCTTTATTTTATTTCTTCACATCTCTTTTTTTTTTTTTTTTTTTTATGCCGATGTTTCTCTTACTGTGTTCACGTTGAACAGCCTATGATCAAGGATCTTCTCCGCATCGGTTCCCAATTTATTGGGTACCGTGAATATGCTAATAGAGCCGAAGGTAACGACTGTCATACTTGTCGTTTTTCCTTAATTTGTCACTCCTGTTGCTTGCCGCGATTTTTTGATCTTTCTTCTCTCTTTTTTCCATATCTCGACAGAGAAATTTGCAGAGGCTAACGAACGCGCCGACGCACTGGCTCAAAAACTTGAGCAAAGTGAGGCGGCTCGCAAGAAAGCCGAACTCGCTGCTAGCAAAGCCAAGGTCGAAGCTGATGAAGCTAAGGCGAAAGCTGCTGGTGTCGAGGAACTGCAGAAGAAACTTGAGGATGCGACAACTGCCTTGGATGAGCTCAAAGCTGCACAAGCTTCTCGTGACGAAGGAATCCTCAAGCGTTTGAAGTCGCAAAGTCGACGTACTCTGAGTAATATTATCAATCCCTTTTATTTTACTGCACTTCCTGTTTCTTGATTGTTTGACTGATGTCTTGTCTCGTGTGGCAGCCCAAACAAACCAGGATTTTGATCTGGATAATCCTGTCAACGATCCTCTCCTTGACGCACTTTCTCTTCTGGAGTTTCACGGGCGCGAAATTCGTGAAGGCGTGGCAAATGCTAATGCAGGATTGTCAGCGTTGTTCCCTTATTTCTTTCCGAAGAAAGAAGAACCCGCAACTTTCCTTAACCTTGCCAAGATGTTTAATGCTTCGGAAGACCTGGGATTGAAGATGCGTCAGGAGAATATGAAGGTTGCTGTCGAGAGTACTGTTGCCCTGGTTGCTGACAGCCAACAGACGCTTGATTGGATGAAGGTTGGCGACACCAGTCAGATAGAGCAGTCAAGATGGAGGTCGCTGATCAAGGCGGCCAAGCCCAACACGAAGAAGATCTTGGCGTATCTGGGGATCAAGCCAGCTTCAACTCCTAGCTCCTCGAGGCCGGAGGTCTAGTTGCATGCCTCTGTTTTTCTTTCTGTTTCTTTTGCTTCTGTCGCCAAAGTAGTCATTTGGCGACACGTACTTTCTTAACTCCACTGTAATGCCCTTGTAATTATTCCAAGAGATTAATGAAGACTTCTATCTTTGCTTGTTATTTGATGTTGTCTTGTTTATTTTTCAGTTGATATTTGATAACTATACTCCATCTTCTGCTCCTTCCAATGTTTCGCCTTCTTCTTCCCGCGCGAGGAAAGCTTTTGGTGATACCGCTCCTGTTGACGATACCTTGTCGCAAGAACTGGATGAACTTCGGCAACAACTTCAGTATGCGAAGAAGCAAACACTTGTGATGATGGAGCAATCTCGTAAGTCATCTGAAGCCGAAAAAATTGCTCTTCAACAAGCTCGCGAGGCCGTAGCTGCTAAGGAAATTGCTGCTTCCGAGGCTGAAAAGGCGACTATTCGAGAAAATTTCATGCTCGAATTAATGAATGAAGCCAGTGCAGATATGTCGGGTATGTCTGTTTCATCCTCTGATATCTTCCATCTTCATGCTACTGTCTTTTAAAGGTTTCCACTTCTTTGTTTTGATAGGTGCCTTTACTGATGCTGCTGCCGAAGAAGAGAGGGTAAATGCTAGGACAACCCTCCTTGTTAATCTTTCCCTGGACCATGGTTCTTTGTTTTGGGCTACCCCGGAGAGGACCCGCCAAATTGTCAGATTTCAAGATCGCGCCTCTCAAACTCGCGATTTCCTTGACTTCTGTACCAAGTCCTTGTCCATGGTTTATAACTCCATGTTTCCTCGGAACGCCCAACCAAAAACTCTTCCTGAATTGATGGAAAGGTTCAAGGATGCGCGCAGTATCCATGATTTTGTCAAAGCCCAATTGGTAGCTGGCGCCAGATTTGCTCTTATCATGCTCCAGATCTGCCACTCGAAGCTTGACCTTACCCAGGTTGTCGAGAGGGTTCATCAAAAGGTAAAACGTCGGAGAGTTGGTATTGACAGGATTAACACAAAGGTTACGCCTATAGCCGAAGAAATGATTGAGGACCTGCTTCGGATGGATGCCGACTTTTTTGCCGATGGCCATTATGCCGATTTCCTTGGTGCCGCTCCTGAGGAAAACAGAATTACTCTTGATGACATATTGAATCAAGACTAGTTATTTTCTTCTTGTAGATATTTCTTCTTTGTAATCCATGACTATATTGTAAAGCAATCATTATATTTCTCTGTTTGTTTAGCCCCCGAGTGTTTCGGTGACTCTTTACTATATTTGTATGTTTGCGAGGTTTTGAACCAAGGCATTTATATTTTTAGGGCGAATATGATCCCCCGAGTTTTTATTGAGTACTATTTTGTATTTTTGTTTACTCACGAGGTATCTGAATACCAAGGCAAGGTTTTTTTTTTTGTCGATGAACTATGTTGAAATTCGTCGGAGCGAAGACTTTGGTCATGTCGATAAAGAAGAAAAGTTATATTGTCACTATCTTTATTATATTGCAGCACCGCGAGCCCGCCTCATTAAAAACCTTCTCCGGCCCCACTCGGTGCCCCGAAAAAGGAAAAGAGTGCGTCTGAAAACTCGCGGGCGTTTCAGTACATTGAAGCTTTACAAAGACTATATTTTGACTCTAGGCGTAAAAACGCCTAAGTTGCGCCACGTTCCAGGGGTTTGGCTCCTCCACCCCTGTCTTCTTGTCCTTTATTCTGTATGCTCCTCCTCCGATTACTTCCGTGACGATGTAAGGGCCAAGCCACGGTGACTCGAGTTTTTCATGACTTTTTTGCGTGAGTCGAAGGACTAGGTCTCCCACCTGAAAAGATCTTGGCCGCAATCGTCGGCTGTGGTAATTTTTCAAGTCCTGCTGATATTTAGTTACCCGAGATAATACTTCATCTCGAGCTTCATCAAGTGCATCGACGTCATCTTCTAGCGCTCTTCTCGACGTTTCTTCATCATATTCAGAGACACGTGGAGAGTTGTGCTCTATCTCGATTGGTAGTACTGCCTCTGCTCCATGAACCAGGAAAAACGGAGTTTCCTGCGTTGCTGTGTTTGGTGTTGTTCGGATGCTCCACAACACGCTTGGTAGTTCTTCTGGCCAGGTATGTCGAGCTTTTTCCAGTGGTCCTAACAAGCGTTTCTTAATACCATTGCAGATGATGCCATTGGCTTTCTCGACTTGCCCATTGGTTTGAGGATGTGCGACTGACGCAAAGTTCAGCTTAATACCCACCTCTTCGCAATAATCTTTGAATTCATGGGATGTGAAGTTGCTGCCGTTGTCTGTGACGATGCTGTGGGGCACTCCAAATCTGAAGACGAGGCCTTTTACGAATTTTACTGCGGATGCTCCATCTGGTGAATTTATCGGCTTCGCTTCTATCCACTTTGTAAACTTATCGACAGCTACTAGCATGTACTCCTTTCCTCCTGGCCAGGATTTGTGTAACTTACCCACCATATCAAGTCCCCATTGAGCAAAGGGCCAAGACAATGGTATTGGTGCTAGCTCTCTTTCTGGAGAGTGAGGTTTTGCGGCGAACCTTTGACCTGCGTCGCAAGTTCTTACTATGTCCTTGGCGTCCTCGATTGCTGTCAACCAGTAGAATCCTGCCCGAAAAACCTTGGCTGCGATAGCTCGACTACTTGCGTGGTGGCCACATATTCCTTCGTGTACATCCTTCAGGATTATTCTTCCTTCTTCGGGTGTAACGCACCTTTGCAAGACGCCTGAAATACTTCGCTTATACAATTCTCCTTTGACCACCGTAAAAGCTTTGGAGCGTCGAATTACTCGCCTTGCTTCAACTGGATCATCGGGTATTTCTTTCCTCATGATGTATGATATGTACGGCTGCATCCACGGTATCTGTATCACCATGACCAAGTCCTGATCTTCTTCTTCGTCCTCTTGCTTTTCCTTGGCAGCCCCGAGGGTTTCTTCTCCTTCTTTTTGACTTTGTTGGCTTAGTGGATCTCTCTGTTATCTCTTCCCGAATACACCTGGCGGGATTGGAAGGCACTGTGACCCGATGTTTGCAAGAACGTCGGCTTCGTCATTGCTCAACCTGCTAATATGATTTACTTCGCATCCATCGAATAACTTCTCAAGCTCGTTGTACACCTCCTTGTATGCCATCATGCTATCATTGATTGCATCACATTGGTTCATAACTTGCTGAGCCACCAACTGTGAGTCGCCAAAGATTTTTAATCGAGTTGCTCCGTTGTGCTTTTGCCATCTTCATCCCGTGTATGAGAGCCTCATATTCTGCTTCATTGTTAGATGCGTTAAGGAACGTCATCCGGAGGATGTACTTTAATTTGTCGCCTTCAGGTGATATGAGTACTACTCCTGCGCCAGCTCCTTCTAGTCTCTTGGACCCATCAAAGTTCATGGTCCAAGTTCTCGATAAATCTGGAGGTCCTGTATTTTGCAACTCCATCCATTCTGCGATGAAGTCTGGCAGTATTTGCGACTTTATTGCTTTTCTTTTTCATACGTGATGTCCCGAGGGAAAGTTCTATTCCCCAAAGGGAGACACGACCCGTAGCTTCTGGGTTATTCGGTATATTTGATAAGGGAGCTTCATTGACCACTATGATCGGGTGTGCCGAAAAATAGTGGCGCAATTATCGTGCTGTCGTGAACACTCCATATGCTAGTTTTTGGTACTGAGGGTACCTTTGTTTTGAAGGTGACAAGACTTCGCTCACGAAGTATACTGGCCGCTGCACTCCATGGATTTTCCCTTCTTCTTCTCTTTCGACAACTAATACCGTGCTAACCACTTGGGGCGTGGCTGCAATATATAGCAGGAGAGGTTCCTTTTCCTTTGGAGCCACCAGGATTGGTGGTGTCGAGATTTTTCGCTTCAGATCCTCGAAAGCTCTGTCGGCCTCTTCGTTCCACTGGAATTTATCTCCTTGTTTTATCGGCGCATAAAATGGTAACGCTTTTCTCCTAACCTGGCGACGAACCTGCTCAAAGCTGCGACTCGCCCAGTTAGCTGCTGTATTTCTTTCAACTTTGTTGGCTTTCTCATTGTTACTATGGCTTGTATTTTGTCGGGATTTGCTTCAATCCCTCTTGCCGAAACTAGAAACCCCAGAAGTTCTCCTGCTGGGACGCCAAAAGAACACTTCGTCGGGTTCAGTTTGAGGCAGAATTTGTCGAGGTTGTCAAAAGTTTCTTTGAGATCCTCGATCAACGTTGTCCCCTTTTTTGATGTTATGACGACATCATCGATGTATACTTGCACGTTTTTCCCGATCTGTGTTGCTAAACACTTCTGCATCATCCTCTGATATGTTGCTCCCGCATTTTTTAGACCAAAGGGCATTGTTTTGTAGCAAAACACGCCGTAAGGTGTAATAAACGCTGTCTTGGCTTCATCATCTTCTTTTAATCTGATCTGGTTATAACCAGAGTATGCATCCAAGAAGGAAAGACGTTCGCAACCTGCCGTGGAGTCGATAATTTGATCGATCCTTGGGAGGGGAAAGTGATCCTTAGGACAATGTTTATTGAGACACGTAAAGTCGACGCACATGCGAAGGACTGTCGTGTTTTTCTTCGGCACCATCACTGGGTTAGCTACCCATGTGGCTTCTGTAGATATTTCTCTGATAAAACCAGCTTCTTCGAGTCGATTTATTTCTGAAAGCATGGCTTTGCGGTTTGGTTCCGAAAAACGCCGCAAAGGTTGTCTGATTGGTTTCGCTGTTGGATCCAAATTTAGGTGGTGCTCGGCAAGTTCCCTGGGTACTCCTGGCATGTCAGCTGGACACCATGCAAAGATTTTCCAGTTCTCACGGAGGAACTTGACGAGCGCTTTCCTATGCGATTTCCATATCGTTTGCGATTGATGTGGTATTTTTTGGTTGTGTTGGTTGAATATGCAAGTGCTTAGATTTTTTGTCTGTTTTTAAATTTGATTCTTTATTTGCCCTTCCAGCGTCTGGGCAAGACGTCGTAATCAGTCATGCTTTTTGACGCCAAGTACTCGCTTGCATCCCGAAAGTTTCGCCAACCCGTGAAAATCCTTGTCGCACTTATCGGCTAAGGCAAAGCTTCCCTTGACCGTGATTGGTCCTCTTGGTCCGGGCAACTTCCACAACAGGTATGTATAGTGTGGTACTGCCATAAATCTAGCATATGCTGGTCGTCCCAACAGAGCGTGGTATTGTGATGGAAAATCCACGACTTCAAATTCGAGCTTCTCGATTCTATAATTTTCTCGGGTCCCAAATTGAACATCGAGATTGATTTTTCCCAATGGATAACTTGGTTTCTCCGGTGTGATGCCGTGGAATCTTGTGTCTGTTGGTTTCAAGTTTGCTAAGGATATGTTCATCTTCCTCAATGTATCTGCATACATGAGGTTCAAGCTGCTGCCGCCGTCTATGAACACTCGAGAGACATCAAATCCTGCGATAGCTGGCGAGAATAAGTGCTGACTGCCCTGGTCGAGGAACTTGCTGCGGATGATCTGCTATTGTGAAGCCGATATCTTGTCCTGACCAATTAAGGTACTCAACTGTTGGTGGAGGCATTTTCTACGCCATAAACACTGTCGTGAGATTACTTTTTGAGCTCTATTGGACGGCCTTCCCTGAATCATCAACACTGCTCCGTTGGAGTTAGGATCAACATAGGGTGGTGGTGCAGTGCTGCCGCTATTCTTAGCTGGTGTCGATTGTCCTCTGTAATCGCGGGAGGTGGCGGTAGATGAACCTCGCTCCTAGGCTCCCGAGGGTTTCTCTGTGCTGCTCGAGCGTGAGCATTTTCTGCGTATCTGAACATTGCCTGAAAATTTCGACAGTCTTTCTGCAGGTGCCCTGACTGTCTTTTCCCGTTCTTTGTCGAGGAAGAAGTGCATCTGGCACGGTCCGTTCAGCATTTCCTCGGGGGACACGAAAGGTCTTGGAAACCTCGGCCCACTATTTTGCCGGTTGCGTGAATCATCCCTATTATCACCTCGCTGGTCACTGCGTCTCTGGTAATCCTCTCTGTTGCCTCCTGTATTTGTCCGAAAACCTGCCGAAATTTGTCTGGGGCGTCGTAGTTACGGTACGTCCGAGGAAATCTTCGCCTCGGTTGATAGTTTCGACCACGGTCCTCCTCTCGGCGACTGTGTCGTTTGTTGTGGACAGCGTCTTCTCCATCTGCCCATTTATTTGCTATCTCCATCAACGCGGATACCGTCCTTGGATTGGTCCTTCCCAAATCCTCGACAAAGTCTCCACGCGACTCCTGCGACAAACGCATCTATTGCTCTCTCGTCGGATATGTTTTCTGCCGAGTTTTTGATGATATTCCACCTCTGGATGTACTTTCTCATTGGCTCATCGGCTTTTGTCGACACGCTCTCAACTCCTCTAACGATGCGGGTTTTTTGCACGTGGATCTGAAGTTCTTGACGAACACGTCCTCGAAACTTTCCCAGTGTCGATGGATCCTGGAGCGAGTTTCTTTATCCATGATCGTGCGGCACCACTCGGGTGCACCTGGATGCTTTGCATGGCTGTTGCCCTAGTTCCTCCTGTCAGCTTCACCGTCTCCAGGATAGTCGACTAGCCAATCCTTCCGGATCTTGAAGGCCGTCGAATTTCTTGAAATTATCGGGTAACTTGAATCCTGAGGGGACTCGCGTTTTCGGACTCTCCTCGTGAAGCATGGTAAGCCGCACATATCTTCGTCGTTAAGTTACGGGATTGCCGATGAGCCCTTCTGCTTTGCCGCGCTCTGTCGACTCTTGCTGGTGCTGTTGTGTCTCTTGCTCCACGTGGCCCTTCGGGTCCTGCCGCTGGTCCTGCTGCGGGTCGCGGCCTATTTAGCCATGCCACTCCTTCGGGAGGCGTTGATATAAACGCTGTCCCCATAGCTCCAACTCCTGCTACCGCCATATTGTACGGTGTTTCCCTTGGGTCACCGGAGGTGGTTTAGATGCAAGGATAAAAGCATGTGTCGCCATATACCCAGCCTCTGGTGTCTTAGGGATGATGTTTCCTCTTGTATCTATCGACATAAAGGACATGTCGAGGTTTTGAACCAAGTGTTCTCTTTCTGCCTCGGGTATGTGTTGCAGCCTTGATCTTGCTCTGTTCCGCGCCTCCCGATGGCTATCACCCGTAGTTCTAGATTGTCGACTTAGATCTGCCCTTCTCTGCTGGATGCGAAGCTGCCTCCTTTCTCTGTTCAACTCAGGTATTGTCTGTTTTTCCAATTCCCTGGCAGCTCGTGCGAGCCTATATTGATATGCTTGCAATTCTTCTGGTGTGGCTGTGGTAGCCATTGGTTCTGTGCCGTTCATAGCTCTCGCAGCTCTGTCCCACGCTGCTTGTGAAAGTTGAACTCTATCTCGCGGCTCTGGCCCGACGTATTTGTTGCCCAAGCCTTGTCGCAGATTGGAGGGATCGACGTATGGATTTCCCAAACTGTCGAAAGCCTCAGATGTCTCCTCTTGACCTTCAATGGCGTAAATCTGATGATACCTTGTACTCAGATCTATGTTGGGTTTGGTGACATCATCGTTGAGATTGATGAAGACCTTGCCTTGTGAGAGATTTGTCGATGAAGTCATGACTGTCGACATCGCTTGAGCCATCGCTTATATACGAGTCCGCAGATGACTCAAACGATATGTCGTTGAAGATCTTGGCGAGTTTCTCTCTTGCTCTGATACTGACGTAGCGTGTCGCCGAGGTTTCTTCTTCTCCTGACTCGTTTGACGATGCATAGCTTGAAAAATCGGAATCGGCCACTGATGATCCCGACGAAATCGGAATTTCGACACGATACGATCCTTCCTTCTCGACGCGAAAGTGGAACCTTCCGAACGTCATCTCCATGGGCTCCGCCAGATACGCATATGCATCCAAACGGGAGGGTGGGTGAGGAACAAAATCGACAAGACCAGTAGCGATCTGTTTACCTCGATCCATTGTGTTGCTTGCGGTTGACGATGTCGAAGATCTTGAGCGTGCCATCGAGATCAGCTCCTTACGCCTCTAATTCCCACAGACGGCGCCAATTGACAAGGGATTAACTTGTCAATGCCTATGGATTGTAGGCTAGGGTTTAGTTAGAAGTAGAGGGTAAGTAGATCTCGAAGGTTTCAGCCGAAAAGTACTCGACGATTGTGAAAACTAGGGTTTGCAGACAATGATTCGGTTGATTCTTTTGTCCCTCGACTCCCCCTTATATATGAGGTGAAGCCGAGGGATTCGTGCTATACAAGTTTACAGAGTCCGGGACGGTTTCTAACTCGTCCCGCCAGATTACAAACAACACTTCCTATTACAACTCTATCTTTCCTTAGTAAATCTTGGGCTCCCGAATCTTCTTATTCTTCGGGTATTGGGCCTCCAGTAAACCCCGGGTACCATCTTCGGCAGGCCCATTTGGGATGCCTATGTCAGGTAATGTGCTTAGCGAAAGGTGCGGGCGTTGTCCAATTCCTTGCAGGTCTTGTGCAGCAGGAAGTCCAGGCATGCGACATAGTAGTTCATCTTCGGGTGCGGTGGCATGGTTAGTGGTCTTCCCATGGGGTCATGTCTTGGGTAGTAAACAAAGCGAGTGTTCTTGATCTTGTTCTCATTTTGTCCACACAGACGGGCAATTGCTTCCTGCATGGCTTTGGCTATTTCATCCTTCCAAGAGTTGACTGTTACAGAAAACCATATGGTTTCCCATATTGGGGCTCCTAGCTTTCCTCTCAGATCTGTAGTAACTTCCCACCGAGGTTGTCTTCCCGATGGATTGTTGAGTGGCACTCCAAAAAACTCGGGATAAGGGCGTCCTAGATATTCAACTAGTTTCTTCAAATCCTTCTCGAACATTAGGTCTCCTCCGTGACCAAGCTGATAGGACTCACATTTGTACTTCATCTGTGAGCAATTAAGATGAGTAAGTTAGTGAAGTGGGCAAGTGTGCAAACTTTTATGTAGAATTACAAGGAAAAGTAGAGCATGGATTTCTCCTTTTGAAAAGATCTCAAGGATAAGAGTGAGAATAAGTTTACAGAAATATTCACTTCATTTGTTTTGAAACTAATTTTTTCGGACGTCCATTCTAACTAGGGTCTCCTAAGGTCAAACAATGGCTCTGATACCGACTTGTCAACACCCGGATTTTTACGTCCAAATGCCTATTATGCTATACATCGCAATCCCAGGAAGAGTGTTGTTGCGAGACATAACAGTTGATATCATAAGTCATCATCCATTACAAACCATAGTCGTCTTACAAAAGTAGATCACATGATCCAATATTACACAAATAGTTGATCTAAGGATCAACAAACATTACAAGTAGCGGAAGCGAAGTAGTAGCGGACTATCTAATCCACAGGCCAACGCTTGACGTCAGGAGTAGTCCTAGTTGTCGTAGACGTCCTGCTGGTCATCATCTTCATACTGCTTCTCCTCTTCATAGTCTGGCCATTTGAATAGACAGGGACACAACCGTGAGTACTTTGAAGTACTCGCAAACTAATACTAATGTAAGTACTATCAATTTTAGTCATGGGGTGCTAAGCTCTAGGTTTATTTGCATAAAGCCAATTTTAGTTCATAAGCATTTAGTAAAAGACTCCTCAAATGCTAACTAACTAAAGTGGGAACATTAGTGTCATTTCCACAACTCAGTTGTGATTCAAGTCAAGTCACCATTTCAATTCATCATTCCTTTTTAAGAAAACATCTGACAACGGAACAATATGGCCTTTCCAATCGTCCGTAACCGTGGACACGGCTATTCGAATAGGTTTACACTCTGCAGAGGCTGTACACTTGTGCCACAACTTTTAATTACCTCCGTCAGGGATAACCCTGAATAATCGTAACTCAGTACGCGGATCATCAACCCTAACCTTTCACATACATACCCTAGTATAGGAACCTCTCCCCATGAGCTTGGCCTCCCAGTGAAGACAAACCGTCAGCCTGGGAACTGCACAGGGCTTGGGCCGGACATTCACCTCATTTCACGTCATTTCACATCAGTTCACTTGCAACGGAGGCAACCTCGGCATAACCCCTATGACGCTTGTTTAGAGGGAACCCATACTAAGACACATAAACTTCCAGTTAAGCCCTACCCATAATCAGGTATTGTGGGGGTACTTGTAAATTGGAATGGTATCGCATCCGAACCCAACCATCAGTTTTTATCAAATTCATCATGTCATTCAAGTCATAGTCACCTTCAAAATCTTTCAAAGTCATTTCATTTTACATGTTCCCATCTAGAGTAGTCACTTTTATTTGTTTAGCACTAGCAACTAGTCATGAGGGGTGCTAACTAGCTTTGATTGCTCTTGGCCAAATTTGATACTCTTGCAGTACTCTATATTTAGACCAAAGTTAACTATAAAAGGAAGCTTTAATAATCAAAGTAAAAACTTGTAAGACTAAAACTTGGGATTGGATCATGAAGCATAAAGTAATAGGTGAGGGTGCCTTGCTTTGATAGAGCTTGGCACTTTGCAAGAATATTAGCTGGCCTTGGTTGGTGTACTGATCAAAGTGGTCTTCTTCTTCCTGGAAGTAGACCTCCTCCTCCTGGTACTCCTCGGTACTAGCGTCTAAAAACGGATACGAGGTAACAATCACCAAACAAAGTTTAAGAGCTAGACTAAGCACACAATTGGTTCACACAAGCTATTCTAACATCACAATACTAGTAACATGTTGGTTGACTTTATTTCCTTCTTAAGAAAAATAATTTCCTCTCATTACAAATATTGATTAGGGCTTCTCTTTAGTTCTTGGAGAAATAATTTCCTCTCATTGAATCTTTTTAATATTTAAGTTCCTCAAATAAGTAATGTATGAACCCATGTTGACCAGGTCAACAATTTATAATTATCATTTGGGAAAATGATTTAAATGAGGTAAAGTGCCTCATGCAATTTAACACTATCCTAATCATAATTTAATATCACCAAATAAGTCAATATGAGATTATGTATACTATGGTTACTACCTCATATTGAGTTACTTGAGACAAGATTTAAATGAGAGAAAACCTCTCATATGATTTAACAAATAGTTTTGGCAAATTTAAATGGACTAGAAATAGGCGTAAAGCCATTACTTCTTCTAGACCATGATCATATGAAGTAACTATGTGATATTTTTACATATTCATATAGACAATAAGAATTGTGATTTTTGAGAGTTGGAATCAACTCAAAAGCATTTTTGGTTTATTTTTAATAATTGTTTGAAGTTTGAAAAGGCCCTACCTTGTTATTTTTGTCCCATTAATTCTACAAATAATCTAGTACTAAGGCCAGTGTAGTTAGTTAGGGAATTTCATAAGCTTTACAACGATATGAAATTCATCAAATTTGGTTTAGCCGATTTGATTCTATTCAAATTTGAACAAAGCACCTGCAAGCAATTTTGATTTAAATCAAATTAACGAATTTGAATTTCTGGGCCGCACGGGAATGTGAAATGGGCCGAAACGGTTTAAACCGCGAAAGCCAGCCCACCACGCATCTCGCACGTGTGGGCTATGATGACCCACAAGTATAGGGGGTGTATCGTAGTATTTTCGATAAGTAAGAATGTCGATCCCAACGAGGAGCAGAAGGTGTTGACAAGCAGTTTCGATGAAGGATTCACTGTAAATGCTCACAAGCAAGTATTCAGGGGGTTTTGATATAACAAGCGAATAAAGTACGAGTAAGTAAATTGCGGGAGTAACAATTGCAGCGAGTGGCCCAATCCTTTTTAGCACAAAGGACAAGCCGGTTTGTTTACTTATAATGACCAAACGTTCTCGAGGACACACGGGATTTTAGTCTAGTGCTTTCGCTACATACGGCTAAATAATCTTCATTGTTATGATAAGTGTTGTGTGGGTGAACCTATGCTAATGTACCGCCCTTCCTAGGACTAATACATACTTGTGATTATACCCCTTGCAAGCATCCGCAACTACAAGAAAGTAATTAAGAATAAATCTAACCACAGCCTTAAACTCTGAGATCCTGCGATCCCTCCTGCATCGATATACCAACGGGGGTTTAGGTTTCTGTCACTCTGGCAACCCCGCAATTAGCAAACGAATACAAGATGCATTCCCCTAGGCCCATAAATGGTGAAGTGTCATGTAGTCGACGTTCACATGACACCACTAGAAGAATAACACCACAACTTAAATATCATACCATTGAATATTACTCATCCATAGTTCACTACTAACATTTAGACTTCACCCATGTCCTCAAGAACTAAACGAACTACTCACAAGACATCATTTGGAACATGATCAGAGGTGATATGATGATGAATAACAATCTGAACATAAACTTGGTTCAATGGTTTCACTCAATAGCATCAACAACAAGTAGAGATCGATACCGGGAGAGTTTCCCCTATCAAACAATCAAGATCAAACCCAAATTGCTACGGCGGTGACGAGGTGCTGCGGAGGAGACGGCGGTGATGATGGTGGAGATGATGATGATGGTGATGGAGATGATGTCCAGCTCGATGACGGTGACGATGTCGTCGATTTTCCCCTCCCGGAGGGAATTTCCCCGGCGGATTCCTGCCCGCCGGAGAGCTCTTTTCTCTCTGGTGTTCTCCGCCCCGCAGAGGCGGCTGTAACTCTTCGTGAGGAACCCTCTGTGGCTTAGGTCTTCGGGACGAAGGGTTTCGCGAAGAAAAGGAGGCAAAAGGGGCTGTGGGCCCTCCACACCACATGGCGGCGCGGCCAGGCCATGGGCCGCGCCGCCCTAGGGTGTGGGCCCACCCTGGGTCCTCCTGGCTCCTCCTTCCGGCTTCCTTCGTCATCTTGAAAAATAGGATTTTTGGTATAATTTCCTTCCACAGTTGATCTTCCGAAATATTGCGTTCTGACGGTGCTTTTTCCAGCAGAATCCTGGCTCCGGTGCTTGATCCTCCAATAATGATGAAACATGCAAAATAGATGAAATAACATAAGTATTGTGTCCCAATATGAAATATATCAATGAATAACAGCAAATTATGATATAAAATAGTGATGCAAATTGGACGTATCAACTCCCCCCAAGCTTAGACTTCGCTTGTCCCCAAGCGAAACTGAACTCGATAGACAGGACCACATGTTTATGGAGTGAAGAGTCGATAAATAAAATACGGACAAGAAGCATCATATTCATTCACACAAGACATTATAGTAAACAACTTCCTCATATAACTCAACTTGAAACAAGTATAAGGTAATCACAAATAAAGGTGCATAAGAAATCATAATTGGTGATGGCAAACTTCGTTCTTGGTCAGAGAACAATTAACAGATTATATTTATCTCATTGAGCAGTGCTCTCATGTTAAAATTTATAAGGCACAACTTGCATACTCAATCATAATGGTTTCTTCATGATCATTGATAACTTGCAAAGCTATATTCATTAAGATAAAACTTGTACTGAACAAGGAAAAATAAAAACATGATGAAGTAAATCACAATATAGTGGTTTGATCACAACTACTCAAATGCTTGCTTGAGATGGAGGGAAATAGGTTTACTGACTCAACACAAAGTAAAAGACAGGCCCTTCGCAGAGGGAAGCAGGGATTAAATCATGTGCTAGAGCTTTTTCAGTTTTGAAATCATATAGAGATGATAAAAGTAACATTTTGAGAGGTGTTTGTTGTTGTCAACGACTGGTAGCGGGTACTCTAACCCCCTTGCCAGACAAACCTTCAAAGAGCGGCTCCCATATTATTTTCATTTTGTGTGGCACTCCTTCCAACCTTTCTTTCAAAACCATGGCTAACCGAATCCTCGGGTGCCTGCCAACAATCTCATACCATGAAGGAGCGCCTTTTTATTTTGGTTTTATTATTATGATGACACTCCCCCCAACCTTTGCTTACACAAGCCATGGCTAACCGAATCCTTCGGGTGCCGTCCATCAATCACATACCATGGAGGAGTGTCTATTTAGTATGATTAATTTGGGACTGGGAATCCCATTGCCAGCTCTTTTGCAAAATTATTGGATAAGCGGATGAAGCCACTAGTCCATTGGTGAAAGTTGCCCAACAAGATTGAAAGATAAAACACCACATACTTCCTCATGAGCTATAAAACATTGACACAAATAAGAGATACTAAGTTTTGAATTGTTTAAAGGTAGCACATGAAGTATTTACTTGGAATGGCGGAAAATACCATGTAGTAGGTAGGTATGGTGGACACAAATGTCATAGGTTTGGGTTAAGGTTTGGATGCACGAGAAGTATTCCTTCTCAGTACAGGTCTTTGGCTAGCAAGGTTAATTAGCAAGCATGAGAGTCGAGGGAAACAAACAACTATACATGTGATGGAAACAATCATGCATCTTCCTTGTAAGCACAAACAATTTTAACTTCAGAATAATAAGCTATGAGCTAACAAGAAAGAAAGATATGAAACAACTACATGTATTTCTCTTTTCTACTTAAACCTCAAAGTGTTGTTGCTATTGACCAATGCTAAGTTTGCCAAAACCAAACAGATTTATTCAATGCTCCCAAAGTGATACCAATACTAACAGCAAGGTAAATCATATAATAGAAATTGCAAACTAAAATAAGATGTGCAATATGTAAATGATAAGACTTCTCATTAATATTCCATAACGATAACTCACACCAAGGGATACATAGACAACCAACTAAAGGAGAGATACTTCCAAACTGCAACCCATCTTATATGATAACTTCCCTACTCATGATATGACACTACTTGACAATAAAAGTAAAAGGTAGTGATAATGTGATACCGCGGCACTCCCCCAAGCTTGGAACAAACCAAGGGGATGCCAATACCGATGATGAATTACTCCTGTGGCGATGGTGGTGATGAACTCCCGTCATCAGACTTCCAAGGAAGAGGCTCTCCATCAAGAAACGACATCTTGGTCTCGGGAATCCTGAAACTAGCAGCACGGCTTATGTATTTAAACCTGTTTTCATACTCACAGTTCTGATTCTGCACGTCATAGAGTTGTGCTTGGAGCTTGTTGGTGGTATCGTGAAGTGAGAGGATGTCGCTTCAAAGCTTTGCAGTTTCCTTCTCATGTTCTGCAATGAGTTCAGACACAATCCTGTGGAAGATATCCACCTCACGCTCAGCCATCTTCTTGTATTTGAAAACCTCTTGCTCTAGCTTCTCCATCCTGTCTTCCAAGCTTCCTTCTCCTTTAGGACCTTGAACATCCTTGATCTGCAGTTCTCCTTCAACGAGCAGCAACTCCTTGGGGTGCATCCTCAGCTCCTCCATGTACAAGTTACCAACATCCTTGCAGGGGCTGTCCTTCGGAGTTTCCGACGAAGACATGATGGCTCTAGATCCGAAACAAAACCTGGCAGAAACAGCTCGAAACAAAACACGTCGAGAAAACGATATACGGACCTCCAGGGGTCCGAGGGATTATATAGCAAAAAATTTCACGACATAAGGAAAGTACCAGATCGAACCAGAGTCAGAAAGGGGCGACGAGGCGGCCAGACCATAGGTCGGCGCGGGCCCAGGTCAGGCCGCGCCGCCCTATGGTGGCACCCCCTCGTGCGTCCTTTCTACTCCGTTTCGAACTCATAATTTTTCATATTTTCTAAAAACAGCAAAAATATTGTTCGGAAAGTAAATTGCGTACTTTTCATTAACAGTACTGTTACCTATTCAAAGTCGGGTTCTGGCGGACTGTCAATTTGCCTTTTTATGTAAGCCTCCGGTGTTTCCACTTGAATAATATCAACATCAACATTATAGGAATCACCCGAGATATAATGCTTGAGTCTTTGTCCATTCACCACTTGCGTAGCATTGCCTTGGAGAGAGCTAATTTTAATTGCTCCTGAACGATACACCTCCTCGACAACATATGGTCCTTCCCATTTTGAGAGTAATTTCCCTGCAAAGAATCTGAGACGAGACCGATACAATAGGACTTTATCCCCACTATTAAATTCTCTTTTGATAATCCTTCTATCATGCCATTTTTTAACTTTCTCTTTAAAGAGTTTAGCATTTTCATAAGCTTCACTCCTCCATTCATCTAGAGAACTTAATTGCAACAACCTCTTATCACCAGCAAGTTTAGGATCTTTATTTAATTCTCTAACAGCCCAATAAGCTTTGTGCTCTAGTTCTAAAGGTAAATGACAAGCTTTCCCATAAACCATTTTATAAGGTGACATCCCCATGGGATTTTTATAAGCAGTTCTATAAGCCCATAGTGCATCCTTCAATTTACTAGCCCAATTCTTTCTAGTTTTATTAACGGTCTTTCCCAAAATAGATTTAATCTCTCTATTTGATAATTCTACTTGACCACTAGTTTGAGGATGATAAGCGGAAGCAATTCTATGATTAATACCATACCTAGCAAGAGTTTTTCTAAAACCTCCATGAATAAAATGAGAACCTCCATCAGTCATAATATATCTAGGCACTCCAAATCTAGGAAAAATAATGTCTAAAAGCATTCTTAAAGAGGTCTCACCATCAGCACTTTTTGTAGGTATGGCTTCCACCCATTTAGTAACATAATCAACAGCAACAAGTATATGAGTGTTACCTTCTGAAGACGGAAAAGGTCCCATGAAGTCAAATCCCCAACAATCAAACGGTTCAATAACAAGAGTATAATTCATAGGCATTTCATTACGTCTGGAGATATTACCAACCCTTTGGCATTCATCACAAGATAAAATAAACTTTCTCGCATCCTTGAAGAGAGTTGGCCAATAAAAACCTGATTGTAGAACCTTTTGCGCGGTTCTTTCTCCGACGTGATGTCCTCCATAAGCACTACCATGACATTTACTCAATATCTCTTGTTGTTCATATTCGGGAACACACCTTCGCATAATACCATCCACTCCTTCTTTATATAAGTGTGGGTCATCCCAGAAATAATGCCTCAAGTCATAAAAGAACTTCCTCCTTTGCTGAGCTGAAAAGGTTGGAGGCAAGTACTTGGAAACAATAAAGTTAGCATAATCAGCATACCAAGGACTGTCTCGCGAGCTCACCTTTATTACAGCCAATTGTTCATTTGGAAAACTATCATTAACAGGAACAGGATCATAAGCAATATTTTCCAATCTAGACAAATTATCAGCAACAGGATTATCAGCACCTTTCCTATCTACAATATGTAAATCAAATTCTTGCAAAAGAAGTACCCATCTAATAAGCCTCGGCTTAGCATCTTTCTTTGTCATAAGGTATCTAATTGCAGCATGATCAGTATAAATAGTAACTTTTGAATCAACAATATAAGATCTAAATTTATCGCAAGAAAAGACTACAGCTAATAATTCTTTTTCAGTTGTAGCATAATTTCTTTGAGCAGCATCAAGAGTTTTACTAGCATAATGAATAACATTCAGTTTTTTATCTACTCGCTGTCCAAGAATAGCGCCTACAGCAAAATCACTAGCATCACACATAATTTCAAATGGTAAGTTCCAATCAGGAGGTTCAACTATAGGAGCAGTTGTTAAAGCTTTCTTAAGAGTTTCAAAAGCTTCCTTACAATCATCATCAAAAACAAATGGTACATCTTTTTGAAGAAGATTAGTAAGAGGTTTTGAAATCTTGGAGAAATCTTTAATAAACCTCCTATAAAACCCAGCATGACCAAGAACACTACGAATACCTTTAACATCCCTAGGATAGGGCATCTTCTCAATTGCCTCAACTTTAGCTCTATCAACTTCAATACCTCTCTCAGAAATTTTATGTCCCAATACAATTCCTTCATTAACCATAAAGTGGCATTTCTCCCAATTAAGAACAAGGTTAGTTTCTTCACACCTCTGCAAAACTTTATCAAGGTTTCGCAAGCAACTATCAAAAGAATTCCCATAGACGGAAAAATCATCCATGAATACCTCTACAATACTCTCACAAAAACCATGAAAAATAGCAGACATGCATCTTTGAAAAGTAGCAGGAGCATTACATAAACCAAAAGGCATACGTCTATAAGCATAAGTTCCATAGGGACAAGTGAAAGTAGTTTTCTCTTGATCTTTAGCTTTAACAGCAATTTGTGAAAACCCAGAATAACCATCAAGAAAGCAAAAATGAGTATTTTTAGACAATCTTTCTAGCATTTGATCAATAAATGGTAAAGGGTAATGATCTTTCTTAGTAACTTTATTAACTTTTCGAAAATCAATGCACATTCTATACCCTACAACTACTCTTTGAGGGATGAGCTCATCATTATCATTAGGCACTGAGTCATTCCTCCTTTCTTGGGAACGCAATGCACAGGACTAACCCATCTACTATCAGCAATAGGATATATAATACCAGCTTCAAGAAGTCTTAATACCTCATTCCTTACCACTTCCTTCATCTTCGGAATTAGATGACGCTGAGGTTCAACAACAGGCTTTGCATCATCTTCCATATTAATAGCATGTTGGCAAATAGACGGAGAAATCCCCTTCAAATCATCAAGAGTATAGCCAATAGCGCCTCGGTGCTTCTTCAATATTTCCAATAACCTTTCTTCCTCAATCCCTGAAAGCTTAGAACTAATAATAACAGGATATATTTTCTTATCATCAATATGAGCATATTTAAGATTATCAGGTAAAGGCTTTAAATCAAAAACAGGATCTTCCTTTGGTGGCGGTGTTGTACCCAGATCTTCCACCGGTAAATCATGCTTGAGAATAGGTTGGCGAAGAAAGATTTCCTCAAGCTCATCTCTTTCTTTCCTATAAACTTCACTCTCGCTATCCTCCAAATGTTGCTGCAAAGGATTGTTAGGAACAAGAACAATAGATGCACATTGCTCCATTTTAAAATCATCACTAGGCAAATCAGCTTTATAAGGAGTTTTGGTAAATTTAGAGAAGTTAAACTCATAAGATTCACCAGCAAATTTAGTCAAAATTTTCTCTTTCTTGCAATCTATAATAGCTCCACAAGTATTTAGAAAAGGTCTACCAAAAATGATAGGACAATAATCACTAGCAGCAGAACCAAGTACCAAAAAGTCAGCAGGATATTTAATCTTACCGCATAGAACTTCCACATCTCGAACAATACCAATTGGAGAAATAGTTTCTCTATTAGCCAGCTGAATAACCACATCAATATCTTCAAGTTCACAAGAATCAATTTCGTGCATAATCTCTGTGTAAAGCTCATAAGGAATAGCACTAACACTTGCACCAATATCACATAATCCATAATAGCAATGATCACCAATTCTAACAGATAGCATAGGAACACTAGCTTGTTTGGGTTTATTAGGATGTGAAACAATATTAGAAGCATCTTCACAGAAAATAATATGACCATCCTCCACATTTTCAGTCACAAGATCTTTAATTATTGCAATGAGGTTCAACTTTTATTTGTTCCTCAGGTTCTACAGGTTTCTTTTCACTTTTATGAACCGCACTATTTATAACAGAGTACTCCTTCATTTTAGCAGGGAAAGGAGTTTTTTCAATATAAGCTTCAGGAATAACATGATCAGCAGTTTCAACTACAACGCATTTATTAATAGATGAATCAATTTTATCTTTATACGGTTCATGATACTTATCAAAATTCTTCTTAGGCAATTCATAATGAGAGGCAAAAGCTTTATAAAGATTTGCAGCAACTTGAGAATCAAGACCATATGTAGCACTCATATTACGAAATTTATCAGTATCCATAAAAGCTTCAATGCATTTATAATCATAAATTATACCTGATTCTCTATCCTTGTCGTTCTCCCATCCTTCAGTATTTTCTTGGATCCGATCAAGAAGGTCCCTTTTAAACTGTTATTTGTTGCGTGTAAATGATCCAGAACAAGAAGTATCCAGCAAGGTCTTGTCTTGAAAAGAAAGTCTTGCATAGAAATTATCAATAATAACATTACCAGGAAGCTCATGAATGGGGCATTTGAGCATTAAAGACTTCAATCTCCCCCAAGCTTGGGCAATACTCTCTCCATCATGAGGCCAAAAATTATATATGCGATTCCGATCCTTGTGAATTTCACTTGGAGGATAGAACTTAGAATAAAACCGGGGCACAATATCATTCCATTCAAGAGAATCCCCATTATCCAGTAATTTATACCAATGCGCCGCCTTACCAGACAACGATAAAGAGAATAGTTTCTTCCTCACTTCATCCATAGCAATACCTGCACACTTGAATAAACCGCATAATTCATGTAAAAACAATAAATGATCACCTGGGTGGACAGTTCCATCCCCTTCATAGCGGTTATCCATAACACGTTCAATAATTTTCATAGGTATTTTATATGGTATCACTTCCTCACCTGGCGCCTCATCCACTATCGTTGCAGTAGTAGTAGATTTTCCAAATAAAAATTGAAGAGAAGATCTCTCCATAATGACTTATAGCAGCAGGCAGAAATAAAATCAGCACAAACAGTAAAGGTTTTCCTTACCAATTCCACTTACCAATAGCGCTTCACTCCCCGGCAACGGCGCCAGAAAATAGTCTTGATGACCCACAAGTATAGGGGGTGTATCGTAGTATTTTCGATAAGTAAGAATGTCGATCCCAACGAGGAGCAGAAGGTGTTGACAAGCAGTTTCGATGAAGGATTCACTGTAAATGCTCACAATCAAGTATTCAGGGGGTTTTGATATAACAAGCGAATAAAGTACGAGTAAGTAAATTGTGAGAGTAACAATTGCAGCGAGTGGCCCAATCCTTTTTAGCACAAAGGACAAGCCGGTTTGTTTACTTATAATGACCAAACGTTCTCGAGGACACACGGGATTTTAGTCTAGTGCTTTCGCTACGTACGGCTAAATAATCTTCATTGTTATGATAAGTGTTGTGTGGGTGAACCTATGCTAATGTACCGCCCTTCCTAGGACTAATACATACTTGTGATTATACCCCTTGCAAGCATCCGCAACTACAAGAAAGTAATTAAGAATAAATCTAACCACAGCCTTAAACTCTGAGATCCTGCGATCCCTCCTGCATCGATATACCAACGGGGGTTTAGGTTTCTGTCACTCCGGCAACCCCGCAATTAGCAAACGAATACAAGATGCATTCCCCTAGGCCCATAAATGGTGAAGTGTCATGTAGTCGACGTTCACATGACACCACTAGAAGAATAACACCACAACTTAAATATCATACCATTGAATATTACTCATCCATAGTTCACTACTAACATTTAGACTTCACCCATGTCCTCAAGAACTAAACGAACTACTCACAAGACATCATTTGGAACATGATCAGAGGTGATATGATGATGAATAACAATCTGAACATAAACTTGGTTCAATGGTTTCACTCAATAGCATCAACAACAAGTAGAGATCGATACCGGGAGAGTTTCCCCTATCAAACAATCAAGATCAAACCCAAATTGCTACGGCGGTGACGAGGTGCTGCGGAGGAGACGGCGGTGATGATGGTGGAGATGATGATGATGGTGATGGAGATGATGTCCAGCTCGATGACGGTGACGATGGCGTCGATTTCCCCCTCCCGGAGGGAATTTCCCCGGCGGATTCCTGCCCGCCGGAGAGCTCTTTTCTCTCTGGTGTTCTCCGCCCCGCAGAGGCGGCTGTAACTCTTCGTGAGGAACCCTCTGTGGCTTAGGTCTTCGGGACGAAGGGTTTCGTGAAGAAAAGGAGGCGAAAGGGGTTGTGGGCCCTCCACACCACATGGCGGCGCGGCCAGGACATGGGCCGCGCCGCCCTAGGGTGTGGGCCCACCCTGGGTCCTCCTGGCTCCTCCTTCCGGCTTCCTTCGTCATCTTTAAAAATAGGATTTTTGGTATAATTTCCTTCCACAGTTGATCTTCCAAAATATTGCGTTCTGACGGTGCTTTTTCCAGCAGAATCCTGGCTCTGGTGCTTGATCCTCCAATAATGATGAAACATGCAAAATAGATGAAATAACATAAGTATTGTGTCCCAATATGAAATATATCAATGAATAACAGCAAATTATGATATAAAATAGTGATGCAAATTGGACGTATCAGGCTGCCTTACGAGGTGGGCTCCAGCCGTCAGCCTCACTTAAACAGCGAAGGGGTACGGGCTGCTCTGGGACGTAGGATTAGCCGACGATCGGACGACTCACGCTCGTCATCATTGACAGCGAGATGGTGGCTCACTGGCGGCCCAGGTGGGGGGGGGGGGTTGGAGAGCTCACCGGAGCTCCGGCGAGGGTCGGCGACGTGCGCAGGTACGTTGTCGATGATGGCAAACCTCCTGGTACCGGCATTGCTTCCTAGGGCGGCTCTAATCGACGGCGACCTTCTCAGTACCGCCGCGGACTCTGGCTGGCGATTGGCGAACTCTGGTGGAAATTTGAGAGGGGGAACAGGTCGAGGAGGTTGAGTGAGAAGAGTGAAGTGAGCTGGTGTGAAAGAACTGAGCTGGGGAGCTCCCTTTTTATAGCGGCGGATCAAGGCCATGTACTGCGGCAAAGTCGACCACGACGACATGGCTACCGAGGGCTAGCGAGCTAGGCGTGGGCGTGGCGCTGTTCAGCGGTTCCTGGCGGTCCTCCTGGCGGCAATGGTGCGGCTGGGCGGTGCCTAACGCGGTCGGGAGCATGCGGGGTTCTGCGCTGCAGTGGCGGCTTTTGCTTCCTTCTCCGGCGACGGTGGGCCACGGTCGGGGAAGCGAGGGTGTCCATTAGGTTCCTGGTACAGGGGTGAGTCTCAGGGCGGAAGAGGGGGTCCATGCGAGGTGCGAGGCGAAGGGGCGAGGCGTGCTCTGGCGCGCTCGTGGGCGGCGCCGATGCCAACCCTGGCATGTCCTGGACGTCGTGAGCACGGCGTGTTCTAGTTGCTGTGGGGCTTCTCTCCGACAAGGGCTAGTCCAGGCTTGCTCAGTAGATCAAGGGGAAGCAGGTGGACAAGGTTGGCAAGGCTAGAGGTGAGAGGAGTGAGAGGGGGTATGTTGCATGTGAGGCATGGCCGGCATGGGCATGACATTGCCATGTCTGGCCAGGTCTAGGGGTGCAATGCAGTAGCGTTGGCTTGGAGGGGACCAGGGGACAAGGGAGAAGCAAGTTGAGTTCAAAAATTGGGCCAAAAACTATTCAAAATAGTAATTTGGATTTCATCCGATTCTTGCCCACCAAGTGTTTGACACAATGGCCGCATGAAGGGAATTTTCAAATTTTTGAATGAAATTTGGTGGAGTTGATTCATATAATCAAAGGCACACAATGGTGGTGGTGGTGTGCAAAATTGAATTGGTTTGTGAAGTTTCAAAATGGGTATGATCTTGAATCTGTTAGAAAGTTCCAACTTTGCTTGAGCATAACTTGGAATCTAACAAGAATTTGCAGGGGTGTGCTTTACCATAGTTGTTCACCTTGATGTGGTCTTGGATGAGGTGCAAAGATTTGGATTTGTTTGGTTTAAGAATCTCTAAATACAGAGGCTCAAAGTAGGCATCAGGTTAAAATTGGCAGTTTTGACCATTAGTGCATGTGAGCACAATTTGAATTCAAATTTGATTTGATTTGAGTTTCTTTGATTCCAAAAGTGTTTATAAGTGTTTAGTAAAATTTTCCAACTAATGGCACAAGCCAAATTGACCTAGGTCAAAGTTTTTGCAAAATAGCCATAAGCACATGCATGCACGCACTGCTTAAATGAGACTGAAAGTATATATTTGTATAGTTGTAAAACAATGTGTACCTGGGGCATCGTTGATTTCTTGGCCGACAACATAACTTAAGAAAGAAAGGCAAGCATTTCAAAGGAAAGGCAGATCACATTCCGAAGCCTACGGAACATACTGGTGCTGATGTATTTGATATGGTCAAGGATTTGAAAGTCATCTTTGGAAAGGGTCCTAGCGGACAATCAGTTCCGCAGGGAGTTGACGGGCATGCACCCATGTGGAAGAAGAAATCTATATTTTGGGAGCTAGAATATTGGAAAGTCCTAGATGTCCGCTCTCCAATCGACGTGATACATGTTACGAAGAATATTTGCGTGAACCTGCTAAGCTTCTTGGGCGTGTATGGGAAGACAAATGATACAAAGGAAGCACGGCATGACCAGCAACCGGCATCCGGAACAGTTTCAAGGTCGTGCCAGCTACGCTCTTACCAAAGAAGAGAAGGTCATCTTTTTTGAATGCCTAAGCAGTATGAAGGTCATGTCTGGCTTCTCGTCGAATATAAAGAGAATAATAAATATGGCGGAGAAAAAGTTCCAAAACTTGAAGTCTCATGACTGCCACGTGAGTATGATGCAATTGCTTCCGATTGCTTTGATGGGGCTCCTACCTGAAAATGTTTGAGTAGCCATTGTGAAGCTATGAGCATTCCTCACTGCAATCTCTCAGAATGTAATCAATCCAGAAGATCTACCACGGTTACAGAACAATGTGGTCCAATGTCTTGTCAGTTTCGAGTCGGTGTTCCCACCATCCTTCTTCAATATTATGATGCACCTCCTGGTTCACGTAGTCGAAGAGATTTCCATTCTCGGTCCTGTATTTCTACACAATATGTTCCCCTTTGAGAGGTTCATGGGAGTATTAAAGAAATATGTTCGTAACCGTGCAAGGCCAGAAGGAAGCATCGCCAAGGGCTATGGAAATGAGGAGGTAATTGAGTTTTGTGTTGACTATGCTCCTGACCTTAAGCCGATTGGTCTTCCTCAATCGCGGGACGAGGGGAGACTAAGTGGAAAAGGCACGATCGGAAGGAAATCAACGATATGTATGGACGGCCATTCTATGACTGCAGTACACCACACAGTTCTACAAAATTACATCTTGGTGGCTCCGTACTTCGAGGAACACAAGAATATTTTACGCTCGAACAACCCGAGGAAGCCTGAATCCTGGATTACAAAGGCCCACATGGAGACTTTCGGCAGTTTGTTACGAAAACATTTAATGAGTGACAATGATGTTCAAGATCAGCTATACATGTTGGCCAAGTCACCATCTTCGAATATATCGACTTTACAAGGGTACGAGATAAATGGGAATACATTTTACACGATCTCCCAAGATAAAAAGAGCACCAACCAAAACAGTGGTGTTTGCTTTGATGCAGCAACCGAGAATGGGCAAAGGGTCACATATTATGGTTACATAGAGGAGATATGGGAACTTGACTATGGACCCTCCTTTAAGGTCCCTTCGTTCCGGTGCAAATGGTTCAAGCTAACAAGAGGTAGGGTAAAGGTGGACGAGCAATACGGAATGAAAATGGTGGATTTCAACAATCTTGGTTACCTTGACGAACCATTCGTCCTAGCCAAAGATGTCGGTCAGGTTTTCTATGTGAAGGACATGAGCAGCAAACCGAGGAAAAGGAAAGATAAGAAAACGAGTGCATCATGCGATGATCCAAAGCGCCAGATAGTTCTTTCAGGGAAAAAACATCGTGGAAGTCGAGGACAAAACAGACATGTCAGAAGATTATAATAAGTTTGGTGAAATTCCACCCTTCAAAGTGAACACTGACCTAAGCATTAGGTTAAATGACGAGGATGCTCCATGGTTGCGGCACAATTGTATGCAAGGGACACAAGGGAAGAAATGATGTGTAATAATTTATTATAACAAACTTTGTTGAGGAAAGTTTGTTCCAAACTTTGTATGGATCATGTGAATTATATTATCTGTGATGTGTTTGGATCAGGCCTTGTCGAGGGTACTCCTCGGCAATGCCCTCCGATTGGGGCTTAGGGTTGATGGAATCTTGTAGGCTGACACGAGACATCGGGTAACAGACAAGCGGGGAGAACGATTTACCCAGGTTCGGGGCCCTCGATGAGGTAAAACCCTTACGTCCTGCCTGTCTGATCTTGATTATGAAAATATCGGGTTACAATGGGGTGCCGAAGGTTTCGGCTGTGGTTTTGTCGAGAGGCTGAGTGCTACGGAAACCTAGCTCTGGACTTATGGTGGCTAAAGTTGCTAAGATTGATTGTGTCCCTCGGCAGCCCCTCTCCTGGCCCTTATATAGGGGACCAGGTGACAAGGTATCGACTTGTCAATGCCTATGGATTATAGGCTAGGGTTTAGTTGGAAGTAGAGGGCAAGTAGATCTTGAAAGTTTCAGCCGAAAAGTACTCGACGATTATGAAAACTAGGGTTTGTAACAATGATTCGATTTTCTTTTCGTCCCTCGACTCCCCCTTTATATAGGAGGTGGAGCCGAGGGATTCGTGCTGTACAAGTTACAGAGTCCGGGACGGTTTCTAACTCATCCCGCCAGTTTTACAAATAACACTTCCTATTACAACTCTAGCTTTCCTTAATATATCTTGGGCTCCCGAATCTTCTTATTCTTCGGGTAGTGGGCCTTCAGTAAACCCCGGGTACTATCTTCGGCAGGCCCATTTGGGATGCCTATGTCAGTAGCCCCCGAGATTTTGCTTGAATCGTAGAGTCAGGGAAAATCTCTACTGTTTATTTTTATTCGAGAGCTTTCACTTTTTATATTTCTTCACATAAAATTCTATATTGTACAGGGATACTGGTAATTGGGGCTAGTTCATCTGACGGATCAGGTACTAGTTAACTGCTCTAGTGGCAATCCGCAAAAACCTACTTCAAGATCACGTCCCTGGACATGATCTCGGGATACTGGTGTAAACTTCGATAGGTGCCGCTTAAGGTCTTACCATTCTGTCGAGTCCCAGTCAAATTTATCGAGTACCTAACGCGTCCGTTAGGATTTTTCTTCGTATCTGTTGACACGGATAAAAGTAGCAGAGCGCAGTCTTCGGCGATGCCACGCCCAGCAGAACGGATCTGGGGTCTTACCTTCGCAAATTTGTGGCATTCAGAAATTGATCGCAACTTTGGCGTTCTAAGAATATATTGTCGAGTGCTTTTCCGGCTGTTGGAATGGCACATTTTATCGAGTCAAATATGACTTATATTGCTCTCCCGATGGGAGTATATGTAGAGTTAATTATAACTCGAAATATACTCTCTTGCTTTTCTATCTTTCCTTTGTTAATTTCATCGGGCACGCGAACAGCGTTCCCGATGGGAGTAGCCCCCGAGGCTACAACCAAGAACTTGTGCGTGGTTGTAGGCTCAACTTTTTAGTCCACCTTGTCGCTATATTGTCATTATTTCCCAATATGATCTCTCTTCTTTTTTTATCTCTCGGGTGCGCGAACAGCGCTCCCGATGGGAGTAGCCCCCGAGGCTACAGCCAAGGACTTGTGCTTGGTTGTAGGCTCCCACAATTTCTATATTGCCATACTCGAAATTTTACTTTTTATTGAAGTAGCCCCCGAGCATTTGGGCAAAAACTTGTATTTGATCAAAGGCTCCCGAAGTATTTAATAACTTCTCCTGTCGTCAATCTTCTTTTATTTTTCTTGTCGTCATGCTTCCCTTAATCAAATTTACTTCATCTCTGCTAATAGTCGTGGTTTTCTGCCTTGTGGGTCCATTGCTTCCACCACGTTGACACGTCGTGCAAGTGGGGGACACACGTCCTCCGCTTTTCCTGGCGCACGCACGGTAACGCCTATCTCAGTAAAAATACCTTTTTACCCTTTTATCTAGAAGATCTTTTTTCACCACACGATTTCTTCATCCAACGGTGCATTGCTTCGTCCGATTCTTATATAAACCTTTCTTCAACCTCCGTTCACTCCTTCGCTTGCGCCGCACATCTGTTCCTCTTTGCAAAAACTTCCCCTGCGCCCAACTCTCTCTGATCTTCCGCACTCACGAACATTGCTTTTTCCATTGCCGTTGATGCCACCGCGCACGCGACTCACTCGCCACAGCACTCCAGAGTCCAAGATGGCCGCCGAAGATCTTGAGTGGGAGAGATCTAAAATCTCCAACCAGGACGTCAACACGCTGAAGAGGCTTGGCCTGATGAAGAAAGAAGACGCCATCCGCTTTCCCAGCGAAGAAAGCTATCCCAACCCTCCAATGGAGTATCGGGTTAGTTTTGTTGATCACCTCATCCGCGGCCTTTCGGCCCCAATTCACGATTTTCTTCGCGGCCTTCTTTTTGTTTACGGGATTCAACTGCACCAGTTGACCCCCAATTCCATCCTTCACATTTCCATTTTTATCACACTGTGCGAATGCTTCCTCGGAATCCCTCCTAATTGGGCTCTGTGGAAACGCATTTTCTGCCTCCGCCGCAATGGCTCCCACAACGCCACTTATAACATAGGCGGCGTTGTTATCTGTGTCCGAACTGACGTTGATTATTTCGACGTCAAGTTTCCTGATTCTGTCCAAGGATGGCGCAAAAGATGGCTCTATATTCACGAAGAAAGTGCCAACTCTGTGGAACACAACATAATTCCTTTCGACGGAAGTGCCAGAATTCAGCGCCGCCGTTCCTGGGACGCTGAAGCTTCCGAAGAAGAGAGAAAGGCGACAGAAGCTCTTATGTCTCGTATTCATCAGCTTCAAAATACTCGAGGCAAAGAACTATCCGGTGTTCAAATCACTGCCTACTTCCTTAGGATTAGAGTGCAGCCTCTTCAGGCTCGCAAAAATCCCCTTTGGACGTATTCTGGTGAAAACAACGCCAATAGAATCTCCAGTGATCTTTCTGCAAAGGACTTGGAGAAATTGATTCGAAGAGTTTCTCGCCTGGCCAAGAAGGATCCTATTCCCTCCTCTTGTCGCGTGGAACCATACAGCTCTGCCAATCCTCTCCCCGAGGTATTTGTCTTCTCGAGTTTCTATTTTGTTCCGAACTTTCCCTGTATTTTATTGTATTGATATCTCTCTAATTTTTCTTTTGTTGCTATTTTCTTTGCAGAACCATCCTACTATGGCTTCCCTTCCTCCTCTTCCTGAGAATGGAGAAGTCGAAGAACAGGCTATCGTTGCCGAAGATACCCAAGGTTCTTCTATTCCTGAAAGTGAAGTCGCAGGTTCTCACAAATCTGCGGCTTCCCATGAAAAAGAAGTTGAATCTGAAGCCAGCGAGTCGACGCAATCCCTTCCTCCTGCTATTTCTCCAAGGAACAAAAGGAAAAGGAACAATGTCGAAGACTCCGGCACTTCCAAAGCCGAAGAAATTGATCCTTCCCACCAGAAGGCAATTTACGATCCTTATCTTGAATCCTTCGTCAGCTCGTAAGTCTATTTTATTTCTCCTTATATCTGTACCCGAAATGTTTTGTCTTGTCCTTCTTTTTATGCTGTCTTCTTTTAATCGCAGTGATGACGAGGGAGAAGTACAAGCTGTCGACGCGGCTCCCCGTACGAGTACGTCACATACTTTGCTTGCTTCGGACACACTAGTTGAAGGAGAAGAATCTTCGCCTCCTCAACGGAACGTCGTCACCACAACTCCACCAGCAAGCCCCCTTGCTCCTTCACCAAAAAGGACAAGGATTGAAACAATTGTTGAACCTGCCCCTCAATTGGGCAGCTCGTCGACTCTGCTCTTAGATGATGTAAGTTTGTCGATATCTATATTTCCTCTATTTTGCTTTTTCGCGCCGTCACTTTCTTTTTCATGCCGATGTTTCTCTTGCTGTGTTCTTCTTTAACAGCCCATGATCAAAGAGCTTCTCCGCATCGGATCCCAATTCGTTGGGTACCGTGAGTATGCCAACAGAACGGAAGGTAATGACTTCTTTGCTGTCTTTATTTTTGACTTCTTACTCCTGTCCCTTGTCGCAAGCTTTTTGACCTTTTCTTTTTTTCTTTTTTACTTCGACAGAGAAACTTGCAGAGGCCAACAAACGTGCCAACGCACTTGCTCAAAAGCTGGAGCAAAGTGAGGCGGCTCGCAAGAAGGCCGAACTTGTTGCTAGCAAAGCCAAAGCCGAGGCTGATCAAGCTAAAGCAAAGGCTGCTAGTGTCGAGGAACTGCAGAAGAGACTTGAGGATGCTGAATCTGCTTTAAACGAGCACAAAGCTGCACAAGCTGCTCGTGAACAGGGGATTCTTAAGCGCCTGAAATAACAAAGTCGACGCACTCAAAGTAATATTATTGACTTCTTCTATTTTTGTGCTACCCACTGTTTTCTTGCTTTTGACCAACATTTTGTTTCATGTGACAGACCAAACAAATCAAGAGTTTGATCTGGAGAATCCCGACAATGATCCTCTCCTTGACGCACTTTCTTATCTGGAGCTTCATGGAGCCGAAATTCGTGAAGGTGTAGCAAATGCTAGTGCGGGACTGTCAGCGCTGTTCCCCTTCTTCTTCCCGAAGAAAGAAGAGCCCCCGACTTTCCTTACCTTGGCCAAGAGCTTTAATTCATCAGAAGACCTTGGACTGAAGATGCGTCAGGAAAACATGAAGATTGCTGTCGAAAGCACTGTTGCCCTGGTTGCCGACAGCCAACAGACTATTGATTGGATGAAAGTTGGCGACACCAATCAGATAGAGCAATCAAGATGGAGGTCGCTGATTAAGGCAGCCAAGCCCAACACGAAGAAAATCTTGGCTTATCTCGGGATCAAACCAGCTTCAACTCCTAGCTCATCAAGGCCGGAGGTCTAGTTGCATGCCTCTTTGTTTTTCTTTCTCTATTTCTTTTGCTCTTGTCGCTAAAGTAGTTACTTGGCGACACGTACTTTATTAGCTCCGTTGTAAGGCCTTTGTAATTATTCTGAAAGATTAATGAAAACTCTGTCTTTCCTTGTTGATTGATGTTGTCTTGTTTCATTAAATTTCAGTTGGTATTTGATAACTATACTCCATCCTCCGCTCCTTCCAATGTTTCGCCTTCTTCCTCTCGCTCAAGAAGAACTCGTGCTGATGTCACACCTGTCGAAGATTCCTTGCCGCGAGAATTGGATGAACTTCGACAGCAACTTCAGTATGCAAAGAAGCAAACACTTGTGATGATGGAGAAATCTCGTAAGTCATCCGAAGCCAAAAAAATTGCACTTCAACAAGCTCATGAGGCCATGGCTGCTAAGGAAACCGCTGCTTCCGAGGCTGAAAAGGCGACTACTCGAGAAAATTTCATGCTCGAGTTACTGAATGAAGCCAGTGCGGATATGTCGGGTATGCTTGTTTCATCCTCCGATATCTTTCGTGTTGATGCTACGTCTCTTAAGTTTTCTATTCCGTTGCTTTAATAGGTTCCTTTACTGATGCTGCTGCCGAGGAAGAAAGGGTAAATACTAGGACGAACCTCCTTGTTAACCTTTCCCTTGACCATGGTTCTCTGTTTTGGGCTACCCCAGAGAGGACCCGCCAGATTGTCAGATTTCAGGATCGCACCTCTCAAACTCGCGACTTCCTTGACTTCTGTACCAAGACCCTGTTTATGGTTTATAACTCCATGTTTCCTCGGAACGTTCAACCAAAAACTCTTCCCGAGTTAATGGAGAAATTCAAGGATGCCCACAGGATCCATGATTTTGTCAGAGCTCAACTTGTAGCTGGCGCCAGATTTGCCCTTATCATGCTTCAGATTTGCCACCCGAAGCTTGACCTGACCCAGGTTGTTGCGAAAGTTCATGAGAAGGTAAGGCGTCGAAGAGTTGGTGTCGACCGAATTAACACGAAGATTTCGCCTATAGCCGAAGAGATGATTGAAGACCTTCTTCGGATGGATGCCGACTTTTTTGCTGATGGTCATTATGCTGACTTTCTTGGCGCTGCTCCTGAAGAAAACAGAATTACCCTTGATGACATACTTAATCATGGGTAATTATTTTCCTTTTGTAGATAACTCTTCTTTGTAACCCATGACTTTGATTATATTGTGAAGCGATCATCATATTTCTATATTTATCTAGCCCCCGAGTATTTCGGTGGCTATTTACTGTATTTGTATATTGCGAGGTTTTGAACCAAGGCATTTATTTAATATGTATTTATGGCGAATATCAGCCCCCGAGCTTCTTTATTGAGTACTATTTTGTATTTTGATTAGCTCACGAGGTATTTTAATACCAAGGCGAGGCTTTTCTTTTTCGATGAACTATATTGAATTTCGTCGGGTTGGAGACTGTGAGCATGTCGATAAAGAAAAGTTATATGGACACTATCTTTATTATATTGCCGCACCGCGAGCCCGCCTCATTAAAAATCTTTACCGGCCCCACTCGGTGCCCCGAAAAAGGAAAAGAGTGCGTCTGAAAACTCGCGGGCGTTTCAGTACATTGAAGTTTTACAAGGACTATATTTCAGTTCTAGGCATAGAACCGCCTGAGTTGCGCCACGTTCCAGGGGTTTTGCTCCTCTACCCCTGTCTTCTTGTCCTTTATCCTGTATGCTCCTCCTCCGATTACTTCCGTGGCAATGTAAGGGCCAAGCCATGGTGACTCGAGTTTTTCATGACTTTTTTGCGTGAGCCGAAGAACTAGGTCTCCCACCTGAAAAGATCTCGGCCGCAAGCGTCGACTGTGGTAGTTCTTCAAGTCCTGTTGGTATTTGGTTACCCTTGATAGTACTTCATCTCGAGCTTCGTCGAGTGCGTCGACATCATCTTCCAATGCTATCTTAGAAGTTTCTTCATTATATTCTGTGACTCTGGGGGAGTCATGCTCTACTTCTATTGGCAGTACCGCCTCTGCTCCATGGACCAGACAAAACGGGGTCTCCTGTGTCGCCGTATTTGGTGTTGTTCGGATGCTCCACAACACACTTGGTAGTTCTTCTGGCCAGGTATGCCGAGCTTTTTCCAGTGGTCCTAACAGGCGTTTCTTGATGCCGTTGCAAATGATGCCATTGGCTTTCTCGACTTGCCCATTGGTTTGAGGATGTGCAACTGACGCAAAGTGCAGCTTGATACCCACTTCTTTGCAATAATCTTTGAATTCGTTGGATGTGAAGTTACTGCCATTGTCTGTGACGATGCTGTGGGGCACTCCAAATCTGAAGACGAGGCCTTTTATGAATTTTACTGCAGATGCTCCGTCTGGTGAATTTATCGGCTTCGCTTCTATCCACTTTGTAAATTTATCGACAGCCACTAGCATATACTCCTTTCCTCCTGGCCAGGATTTGTGTAACTTGCCCACCATATCAAGTCCCCATTGGGCAAAGGGCCACGACAATGGTATTGGTGTTAGTTCTGCTGCTGGAGAGTGAGGTTTTGCGGCGAACCTTTGACACGCGTCGCAAGTTCTTACTATTTCCTTGGCGTCCTCGATTGCTGTCAACCAGTAGAATCCTGCTCGAAATACCTTGGCTGCAATAGCTCGACTACTTGCGTGGTGGCCACATATTCCTTCGTGTACATCCTTCAGAATTATTCTTCCTTCTTCGGGTGTGACACACCTTTGCAGGACGCCTGAAATACTCCGCTTGTACAAGTCGCCTTTAATTACCGTGAAAGCTTTGGAACGTCGAATTACTCGCCTTGCCTCAACTGGATCATCGGGTATTTCCTTCCTGAGGATGTATGATATGTACGTCTGCATCCATGGTATCTGTATCATCATGATCAGGTCCTGATCTTCTTTTTCTTCTTGCTCTTCCTTGGTAGCCCCCAAGGGTTTCTTCTCCTTCTTTTCTGATTTTATCGATTTGGTGGATCTCTCTGTTATCTCTTCCCAGAATACACCCGGCGGAACTGCAAGGCATTGCGACCCGATGTTTGCAAGAACGTCGGCTTCGTCGTTGCTCAGTCTGCTAATATGATTTACTTCGCATCCATCGAACAACTTCTCGAGTTCGTTGTACACCTCCTTGTATGCCATCATGCTATCATTGACTGCATCACATTGGTTCATAACTTGCTGAGCCACCAATTGTGAGTCTCCAAAGATTTTTAGTCGAGTTGCACCACACGCTTTCGCCATCTTCATCCCGTGTATGAGAGCTTCATATTCTGCTTCGTTATTGGATGCGTTAGGGAACGTCATCCGAAGGACATATTTTAACTTGTCGCCTTCAGGTGATATAAGTACTACTCCTGCGCCAGCTCCTTCTAGTCTCTTGGACCCATCAAAGTTCATGGTCCATGTTCTCGACAAGTCTGGGGGTCCTGTGTTTTGCAGCTCCATCCACTCTGCGATGACGACAGGCAGAACTTGAGACTTGATTGCTTTTCTTGTTCATACGTGATGTCCCGAGGGGAAAGTTCTATTCCCCAAAGGGAGACACGACCCGTAGCTTCTGGATTGTTTAGTATATTTGACAAGGGAGCTTCATTGACCACTATGATCGGATGTGCCGAAAAATAGTGGCGCAATTTTCGTGCTGTTGTGAACACTCCATATGCTAGTTTTTGGTACTGAGGGTACCTTTGTTTTGAGGGCGACAGAACTTCGCTCACGAAGTATACTGGCCTCTGCACTCCATGGATTTTTCCTTCTTCTTCTCTTTCGACAACTAGCACCGTGCTAACCACTTGAGGTGTGGCTGCAATATACAGCAGGAGAGGTTCCTTTTCCTTTGGCGCCACCAGAATTGGTGGTGTCGAAATTTTGCGCTTCAAATCCTCGAAAGCTCTATCGGCCTCTTCGTTCCATTGGAATTTATCTCCTTGCTTTATCAAAGCGTAAAATGGTAACGCTTTTTCTCCTAGCCTGGCGACGAATCTGCTCAATGCTGCGACTCGCCCAGTTAGCTGCTGTATCTCTTTCAACTTTGTTGGCTTCCTCATTGTTACTATAGCTTGTATTTTGTCGGGACTTGCTTCAATCCCTCTTGCTGAGACCAGAAACCCCAGAAGTTCTCCTGCTGGGACGCCAAAAGAACACTTCGTCGGGTTCAACTTGAGGCAGAATTTGTCGAGGTTGTCAAAAGTTTCCTTGAGATCCTCGATTAGTGTTGCCCCCTTTTTTGACGTTATGATGACATCATCAATGTATACTTGCACGTTTTTCCCAATCTGTGTCGCCAAACACTTCTGCATCATCCTCTGATATGTTGCTCCCGCATTTTTTAGACCAAAGGGCATTGTTCTGTAGCAAAACACGCCGTATGGTGTAATAAACGCGGTCTTTACTTCATCTTCTTTTTTCAATCTGATCTGGTTATAACCAGAATATGCGTCCAGGAAGGAAAGACGTTCGCATCCAGCCGTGGAATCGATAATTTGATCGATCCTCGGGAGGGGAAAGTGATCCTTTGGACAATGTTTATTGAGACACGTAAAGTCGACGCACATGCGAAGGACTGTCGTGTGTTTCTTCGGCACCATCACTGGGTTAGCTACCCATGTGGCTTCTGTAGATATCTCTTTGATAAAACCAGCATCCTTGAGTCGATTTATTTCTGATAGCATAGATTTGCGGTTTGGTTCCGAAAAACGACGCAAGGGTTGTTTGATTGGTCTCGCGAGAGGATCTAAGTTGAGGTGATGCTCGGCAAGTTCCCTGGGTACTCCTGGCATGTCAGCTGGACACCATGCGAAGATTTTCCAGTTCTCACGGAGGAACTTGACGAGCGCGCTTTCCTATGTGATATCCATATTTGTTGCAATGGACGTCGTCTTTTTCGGGTCTGTCGGGTGAATCTGCACCTCCTTAGAATTTTTCTCGGTATTGAAGGTTGAGTCTTTATTTGGCCTTCCAACATCTGGCAGCACGTCGTAGTCAGTCATACTTTTTGACGCCAAATACTCAGCTTGCATCCCGAAAGTTTCTGACAGCCGATGAAAATCCTTATCGCATTTATCGGCTAAAGCGAAGCTTCCTTTGACTGTGATTGGTCCCCTTGGTCCAGGCAATCTCCATAACAGGTATGTATAGTGTGGCACCGCCATGAATCTAGCATATGCTGGTCGTCCCAACAAAGCGTGGTACTGCGACGGAAAATCTACGACTTCAAATTCCAGCCTCTCGATTCTATAATTCTCTCGGGTTCCAAACTGAACGTCGAGATTAATTTTCCCCAATGGATAATTTGGCTTCTCTGGTGTGATACCGTGGAACCTTGTGTCTGTTGGCTTCAGGTTTGCTAAGGATATGTTCATCTTCCTCAGTGTGTCTGCATACATGAGGTTTAAGCTGCTGCCGCCGTCTATGAACACCCGAGAGACATCAAACCCCGCAATAACTGCTGGTAGAATAAGTGCTGACTGCCCTGGTCGAGGGACTTGTTGCGGATGATCTGCTATGGTGAAGCCAATATCTTGCCCTGACCAATTAAGATACTCGACAGTTGGTGGAGGCATTTTTTCTGCCATAAACACTTGTCGTGAGATTACCTTCTGAGCTCTATTTGACGGTCTTGCCTTCTGAATCATCGACACCGCTCCGTGAGAGTTGGGATCAACATAAGGTGGTGGTGGGGGTGCTGCCGCTATTCTGAGCTGGTGTCGATTATCGTCTGTAATCGCGGGAGGTGGTGGCAGGTGAACCTCGCTCCTGGGTTCTCGAGGATTTCTCTGTGTTGCCCGCGCTGTAGCGTGCTCTGCATATCTTAACATTGCCTGAAAATTTCGACAGTCTTTCTGCAGGTGCCCTGACTGTCTTTTACCATTGCTATCGAGGAAAAAGTGCATCTGACACGGCCCATTCATCATCTCTTCAGGGGACACGAAAGGCCTTGGGAACCTAGGCCCGCTATTTTGCCTGTTGTTGCGAGAATCATCCCTATTATCACCTCGCTGTTCACTGCTTCTCTGATAATCATCTCTATTGTTTCCTCCTGTGTTTGCTCGAAAACCTGCCGAAATTTGCCCTGGAGCGTCATAATTCGAGTACTGTCGAGGGAATCGTCGCCTCGGTTGATAATTTCGACCACGGTCCTCCTCTGGCGACCTGTGTCGTTTGTTATAGACAGCATCTTCTCCATCTGCCCATTTGTTTGCTATCTCCATTAACGCAGATACTGTCTTTGGATTGGTCCTTCCCAAGTCCTCGACAAAATCTCCACGCCTGATTCCTGCGACAAACGCATCTATTGCTCTCTCGTCAGATATATTTTCTGCCGAGTTTTTGATGATATTCCACCTTTGGATGTACTTTCTCATTGGCTCATCTGGCTTTTGTCGACATGCTCTCAACTCCTCTAACGACGCAGGTTTTTTGCACGTGGATCTGAAGTTCTTGACGGACACGTCCTCGAAACTTTCCCAGCTGTCGATAGATCCTGGAGTGAGTTTCTTTATCCACGATCGTGCGGCTCCACTCAAATGCACCTGAATGCTTTGCATAGCTGTTGCCCTGGTTCCTCCTGTGAGCTTCACTGTCTCGAGATAATCAACTAGCCAATCCTCTGGATCTTGAAGGCCGTCGAACTTCTTGAAGTTGTCGGGTAACTTGAATCCTGAGGGGACTCGAGTTTTTCGGACTCTCCTCGTGAAGCATGGCAAGCCGCACATATCTTCATTGTTAAGCTCCGGAGATTGCCGATGATCCCTTCTGCTTTGCCGCACTCTGTCGACCCTTGTTTGTGCTGCTGTGTCTCTGGCTCCACTTGGTCCTTCAGGTGCTGCCGCCGTTGCTACTGCAGGTCGTGGACTATTTTGTCTTGCCGTTCCTTCGGGAGGCGTTGATACAAATGCTGTTCCCATAGCTCCAACCCCTGCTATCGCCATATTGTATAGTGTTTCCCTTGGATCACCTGGAGGTGGTTTAGATGCAAGGATAAAGGCTTGTGTCGCCATATACCCAGCTTTTGGTGTCTTAGGGATAATGTTCCCTCTTGTATCTATCGACATAAAGGACATGTCGAGATTTTGAACCAAGTGCTCTCTTTCAGCTTCGGGTATGTGTTGTAACCTTGATCTTCCTCTGTTCCGAGCCTCCCTGTGGCTATCACCCGAAGTTCTAGATTGTCGACTTAGATCTGCCCTTCTCCTGCTGGATGCAGAAGCTGCCTCCTTTCTTCTGTTTAACTCGATTGTCTGTTTTTCCAACTCTCTGGCGGCTCGTGCGAGCCTATATTGATATGCTTGTAATTCCTCTGGTGTGGCCGTGGTAGCCATTGGTTCGGTACCATTCATAGCTCTAGTGGCTCTGTCCCATGCTGCTTGTGAAAGTTGAACTCTGTCTCGCGGCTCTGGTCCGACGTATTTGTTGCCCAGGCCTTGTCGCAGATTGGAGGGATCGACGTATGGATTTCCCAAATCGTCGAAAGCCTCAGATGTTTCCTCTTGATCTTCAATGGCGTAAATCTGATGATGCTTTGTACTCAGATCTATGTTGGGTTTGGTGACATCATCGTTGAGATTGATGAAGACCTTGCCCACTGTGATAGATTTGTCGATGAAGTCGTAACTGTCGACATCACTTGAGCCATCGCTTATATATGAGTCCGCAGATGACTCAAACGACATGTCGTTGAAGATCTTGGCGAGTTTCTCTCTTGTCCTGGTGCCGACGTAGCATATCGATGAAGTTTCTTCTTCTTCTGACTCGTTTGACGATGTATAGCTTGAAAAATCGGAATCGACCGCCGACGATCCCGACGAGATCGGAATTTCGACACGATACGATCCTTCTTTCTCGACGCGAAAGCGAAATCTTCCGAACGTCATCTCCATAGGCTCCGCCAGGTACGCATATGCATCCAAACGGGAGGGTGGGTGAGGAACAAAATCGACAAGACCAGCAGCGATCTGTTTACCTCGATCCATTGTGTTGCTTGCGGTTGATGATGTCGAAGATCTTGAACGTGCCATCGAGATCAGATCCTTACGCCTCTAGTTCCCACAGACGGCGCCAATTGACAAGGTATCGACTTGTCAATGCCTATGGATTATAGGCTAGGGTTTAGTTGGAAGTAGAGGGCAAGTAGATCTCGAAAGTTTCAGCCGAAAAGTACTCGACGATTATGAAAACTAGGGTTTGTAACAATGATTCGATTTTCTTTCCGTCCCTCGACTCCCCCTTTATATAGGAGGTGGAGCCGAGGGATTCGTGCTGTACAAGTTACAGAGTCCGGGACGGGTTCTAACTCATCCCGCCAGTTTTACAAATAACACTTCCTATTACAACTCTAGCTTTCCTTAATATATCTTGGGCTCCCGAATCTTCTTATTCTTCGGGTAGTGGGCCTTCAGTAAACCCCGGGTACTATCTTCGGCAGGCCCATTTGGGATGCCTATGTCACCAGGTCTCAAGAGATCTGTCCGGGTATGACTAGGTTACAAAAGACCTAGCTCTAAACTTTCCTTGTTCGGTTCCTATTCGTCTTGTTCTTCAAGGAATCTTCTTCGGCACTGCCATAGTGGCCCACCTTGCCATCGGATGTCTTCATGGGCCTCCAGTTGGGCCGTACAGGATAGGGCGATAACAGTTACCCGAAGGGTAATGCCCACGTCAGGAGAACTTCCGGAAAGAGAAGCTGGAATTCGAAGTTATCGATTGGCCATCACAGTATCACACGCTATTAGGATGACCCACATATGCCAGATTCATGTTGTGCCGCACTACACATACCTTTTATGGAGAATCCCTGGACCTAAGGGCCCAATAACAGTCAAAGGAAGTTTTGCACTAGCGGATAAATGCGACAAGGCTTTCCACAAACTTTCTGAAACCTTTGGAATGCAAGCGGAATATGATGCATCCAGGCTGACCACCAACTACGATGTATTACCTGACGGAGGTAGATCCTTGCAAGAGCAAGCTTTCGACACCTCCAAGAACTCCAAGGAAGTACAGATCCACCCGACAAATCCCAAGAAAACGACGTCCATCTCAACAAACTTGGATAGCGCATAGGAAAGCACGCTTGTCGAGTTCCTCTGTGAGCGCTTCTCTGAGCCGAACCGCAAAGCTATGCTATCTGAGATCCATTGACTCAAAGAAGCGGGTTTCATCAAGGAACTACACGTTGAGGCCACGTGGGTTGCCAACCCAGTTTTAGTCCCAAAGAAAAAACACTGAAGTCCTTCGCATGTGCGTCGATTTCACGTGTCTCAATAAACATTGTCCAAAGAATCACTTTCCCCTCCCGAGGATCGATCAAATTACCGATTCCACAGCGGGTTGTGAACATCTTTCCTTCCTGGATGCATATTCTGGTTACAATCCGGTCTGCCTGAAAGAAGAGGATGAAGTAAAAACAACTTTTATAACCCCTTATGGTGTGTTCTGCTACAGGAAAATGCCCTTCGGGCTGAAAAACACGGGAGCTACGTACTAGAGTATGATGTAGAAGTGCCTCGCCACGCAGATTGGCAAGAACATCCAATTGTACATCGACGATGTTGTCATCACAACAAAGAAAGGATCATCCCTTATCGATGACCTGCGAGAAACCTTCGACAACCTCGACAGATTGTCAACACCCGGATTTTTAAGTCCGAATGCCTATTATGTCATACATCGCAATCCCAGGATTACTGTTGTTGCGAGGCATAATAGTTAAGTATCACAGGCATCATTCATTACAAACCATATTGTCTTACAATTGGAATCACATCATCCATATTACACGAATAGTTGATCTATTGATCAACGAACAAACACAAATTCAATGCGGAAGCGTAAGATACAAGGACTCTCTAGTCCACAGGCCAACGCTTGACGTCGGAAGACTCCTAGTTGTCGTAGGCGTCCTGCTGGTTATCCCCTTGTTCATCTTCATACTCTGGCCATTTGAATAGCCAGGAACAAAGCCGTGAGTACTTCAAGTACTCGCAAACTAATACTAGTGTAAGTGCTAGACATTTCTAGTAAGGTTTGCTAAGCTCTAGTTTACTTGCATAAAGCTAGTTTTAGTTCACAAATCTTCGAGAAAAAAAACTTATTCAAGTGCTAACTACTCAAGTGGGAACATTAGTGTCATTCCCACCATGTAAATGGTGATTTCAAAACAATTCACCACTCCACAATTCATTTCACCATCATTTTCAAAGATTTGACATTGGACAACTGTATGGCCTTTCCAATCGACCGTAACCGTGGACACGGCTATTCGAATAGATTTACACTCTGCAGAGGTTGCACACTTGTGCCACAACATTTGATTTCATCCGTCGGGATTACCCCGAATCATCGTAACACAGTACGCGGATCATCAACCATAACCTTTCACTAACAAATCCTAGTATGAGCACCTCTCCCAATGAGCTTGGCCTCCCAGTGAAGACCAACTGTCAACCTGGGAACTGGACATGGCTTGGTGATACGTCTCCGACGTATCGATAATTTCTTATGTTCCATGCCACATTATTGATGTTATCTACATGTTTTATGCACACTTTATGTCATATTCGTGCATTTTCTGGAACTAACCTATTAACAAGATGCCGAAGTGCCAGTTCCTGTTTTCTGCTGTTTTTGGTTTCAGAAATCCTAGTAAGGAAATATTCTCGGAATCGGACGAAATCAACGCCCAGGTTCCTATTTTTCCCGGAACCATCCAGAACACCCGAGAGCCGCCAGAGGGAAGCCCTGGGGGCCCCACACCACACCCTGGCGCGGCCAGAGGGGGGGCCACGCCGCCCTATGGTGTGGGCCCCCCAGAAGCCCTCCTGCGCCGCCTCTTCGCCTATATAAAGCCTCCGTCGCGAAAACCCTGATGCGTTGGACGAAACCCACAGAAACCTTCCAGAGCCGCCGCCATCGCGAAGCCAAGATCTGGGGGACAGGAGTCTCTGTCCCGGCACGCCGCCGGGACGGGGAAGTGCCCCCGGAAGGCTTCTCCATCGACACCGCTGCCATCTCCACCGCCATCTTCATCACCGCTGCTGCTCCCATGAGGAGGGAGTAGTTCTCCATCGAGGCTCGGGGCTGTACCGGTAGCTATGTGGTTCATCTCTCTCCTATGTACCTCAATACAATAATCTCATGAGCTGCTTTACATGATTGAGATTCATATGAGTTTGTATCACAATTTATCTATGTGCTACTCTAGCAATGTTATTAAAGTAGTTTTATTCCTCCTGCACGTGTGTAAAGGTGACAGTGTGTGCACCGTGTTAGTACTTGGTTTATGCTATGATCATGATCTCTTGTAGATTGCGAAGTTAACTATTGCTATGATAATATCGATGTGATCTATGCCTCCTACATATGCATGAAGGTGACAGTGTGCATGCTATGTTAGTACTTGGTTTAGTCTTTTGATCTATCTTACACTATAAGGTTACTTAAATATGAACAAATTGTGGAGCTTGTTAACTCCGGCATTGAGGGTTCGTGTAATCCTACGCAATGCGTTCATCATCCAACAAGAGTGTAGAGTATGCATTTATCTATTCTGTTATGTGATCAATGTTGAGAGTGTCCACTAGTGAAAGTCTAATCCCTAGGCCTTGTTCCTAAATACTGCTATCGCTGCTTGTTTACTGTTTTACTGTGATACTACTGCTGCAATACTACCACCATCAACTACACGCCAGCAAGCTATTTTCTGGTACCGTTGCTACTGCTCATATATATTCATACCACCTGTATTTCACTATCTCTTCGCCGAACTAGTGCACCTATTAGGTGTGTTGGGGACACAAGAGACTTCTTGCTTTGTGGTTGCAGGGTTGCATGAGAGGGATATCTTTGACCTCTTCCTCCCTGAGTTCGATAAACCTTGGGTGATCCACTTAAGGGAAAACTTGCTGCTGTTCTACAAACCTCTGCTCTTGGAGGCCCAACACTGTCTACAGGAAAGGAGGGGGAAGTAGACATCAAGCTATTTTCTGGCGCCGTTGCCGGGGAGGAAAGGTAAAAGGTACTCACACTCCGGATCTCAGCTACTAAGCTATTTTCCCGGCGTTGTAAGTACTCGAAGCTATTTCCTTTAGATCCTGCAATTGCATCTTTTTGTTTCTTGTTTACACTAGTAAGGCATAATGGAAAACATCTGTGAGCTTTTTGTACTATTTCCTGAGTCAAGACATGAATGGTTTAATGCGAAAATTAAAAAACCTATGGAACCTTATTTGCATGCTAGTAGCAATGATATTATTATGAACGCTTTGAACACCATTGTTGCTAATGATATAGAAAGTTCTAAGCTTGGGGAAGCTGATTTTGATGAGCATGATATTTTTAGTCCCCCAAGAATTGAGGAGAAAATTTACTTTGATGATACTTTGCCTCCTATTTATGATGATTATAATGATAGTAGTCTTTTGTTACCACCTGTTATGGAGGATGAATTTGATTATGATTACAATATGCCTCCTATATTTGATGATGAGAATAATAATGATGGCTACTTTGTTGAATTTGCTCCCACTAGTACTAATAAAATTGATTATGCTTATGTGGAGAGTAATAATTTTATGCATGAGACTCATGATAAGAATGCTTTATGTGATGGTTATATTGTTGAGTTTTCTCATGACACTACTGAAAGTTATTATGGGAGAGGAAAATATGGTTGTAGAAATTTTCATGTTACTAAAATGCCTCTCTATGTGCTGAAATTTTTGAAGCTACACTTGTTCTATCTTCTTATGCTTGTTACTTTGCTTTTCATGAACTTGTTTATTTACAAGATTCCTATGCATAGGAAGCATGTTAGACTTAAATGTGTTTTGAATTTGCCTCTAGATGCTCTCTTTTGCTTCAAATACTATTTCTTGCGAGTGCATCATTAAAACTGCTGAGACCATCTTGATGGCTATAAAGAAAGAACTTCTTGGGAGATAACCCATGTGTTATTTTGCTACAGTACTTTGTTTTATATTTGTGTCTTGGAAGTTGTTTACTACTGTAGCAACCTCTCCTTATCTTAGTTTTGTGTTTTGTTGTGCCAAGTAAAGTCTTTGATAGTAAAGTCAATACTAGATTTGGATTACTGCGCAGAAACTGTTTTCTTGCTATCACGGATCTGGGCAAAATTCTCTGTAGGTAACTCAGAAAATTATGCCAATTTACGTGAGTGATCCTCAGATATGTACGCAACTTTCATTCAATTTGGGCATTTTCATCTGAGCAAGTCTGGTGCCATTTTAAAATTCGTCTTTACGGACTGTTCTGTTTTGACAGATTCTGCCTTTTATTTCGCATTGCTTCTTTCGCTGTGTTGGGTGGATTTCTTTGTTCCATTACCTTCCAGTAGCTTTAGGCAATGTCCAGAAGTGTTAAGAATGATTGTGTCACCTCTGAACATGTGAGTTTTTGATTATGCACTAACCCTCTAATGAGTTTGTTTCGAGTTTGGTGTGGAGGAAGTTTTCAAGGATCAAGAGAGGAGGATGATATAATATGATCAAGAAGAGTGAAAGCTCTAAGCTTGGGGATGCCCCCGTGGTTCACCCCTGCATATATCAAGAAGACTCAAGCATCTAAGCTTGGGGATGCCCAAGGCATCCCCTTCTTCATCGACAACATTATCAGGTTCCTCCCTTGAAACTATATTTTTATTCAGTCACATCTTATGTACTTTACTTGGAGCGTCTGTTTGTTTTTGTTTTTGTTTGTGTTTGAATAAATTGGATTACATCATGCTTGTGTGGGAGAGAGACACGCTCCGCTGTAGCATATGGACAAGTATGTCCTTAGTTTCTACTCATAGTATTCATGGCGAAGTTTCTTCTTCGTTAAATTGTTATATGGTTGGAATTGGAAAATGATACATGTAGTAATTGCTATAATGTCTTGGGTAATGTGATACTTGGCAATTGTTGTGCTCATGTTTAAGCTCTTGCATCATATACTTTGCACCTATTAATGAAGAAATACATAGAGCATGCTAAAATTTGGTTTGCATAATTGGTCTCTCTAAGGTCTAGATAATTTCTAGTATTGAGTTTGAACAACAAGGAAGATGGTGTAGAGTCTTATAATGTTTTCAATATGTCTTTTATGTAAGTTTTGCTGCACCGGTTCATCCTTGTGTTTGTTTCAAATAAGCCTTGCTAGCCTAAACCTTGTATCGAGAGGGAATACTTCTCATGCATCCAAAATCCTTGAGCCAACCACTATGCCATTTGTGTCCACCATACCTACCTACTACATGGTATTTTCTGCCATTCCAAGTAAATACTTCATGTGCTACCTTTAAACCTTCAAAATGCTTCTCAATTTGTGTTAATGTTTTATAGCTCATGAGGAAGTATGTGGTGTTTATCTTTCAACCTTGTCATTTACTTTTGTGAGACTTTCATAATGGACTAGTGGCACATCCGCTTATCCAATAATTTTGCAAAAAGAGCTGGCAATGGGGTTCCCAGCCCCAATTAATTACAACTTGCATTAATAATTCTCTTCACATGTTTTGCTCTGATTCATCAGCAAAGCAACTTAATTTTGCAAATAGACACTCCTCCATGGTATGAGATTGATGGTAGGCACCCGAGGATTCGGTTAGCCATGGCTTGTGTAAGCAAAGGTTGGGAGGAGTGTCACCCATAAATAAATAAAAACTAAAGTACATGTGTAAATAAAAGAGAAGAGGGATGATCTACCTTGCTGGTAGAGATAACGTCCTTCATGGGAGCCGCTCTTGAAAGTCTGGTTGGCGAGGTAGTTAGAGTACCCATTACCATTCGTTGACAACAACAAACACCTCTCAAAACTTTACTTTTATGCTCTCTATATGATTTTAAAACTTGAAAAGCTCTAGCACATGATTTATCCCTGCTTCCCTCTGCGAAGGGCCATTCTTTTACTTTTATGTTGAGTCAGTTCACCTATCTCTCTCCACCTCAAGAAGCAAACACTTGTGTGAACTGTGCATTGATTCCTACATACTTGCATATTGCACTTGTTATATTACTTTGCATTGACAACTATCCATGAGATATACATGTTACAAGTTGAAAGCAACCGCTGAAACTTCATCTTCCTTTGTGTTGCTTCAATACCTTTACTTTGAATTATTGCTTTATGAGTTAACTCTTATGCAAGACTTATTGATGCTTGTCTTGAAGTGTTATTCATGAAAAGTCTTTGCTTTATGATTCAGTTGTTTACTCATGTCATATACATTGTTTTGATTGCTGCATTCACTACATATGCTTTACAAATAGTATGATCAAGGTTATGATGGCATGTCACTCCAGAAATTATCTTTGTTATCGTTTTACCTGCTCGGGACGAGCAGAACTAAGCTTGGGGATGCTGATACGTCTCCGACGTATCGATAATTTCTTATGTTCCATGCCACATTATTGATGTTATCTACATGTTTTATGCACACTTTATGTCATATTCGTGCATTTTCTGGAACTAACCTATTAACAAGATGCCGAAGTGCCGGTTCTGTTTTACGCTGTTTTTGGTTTCAGAAATCCTAGTAAGGAAATATTCTCGGAATCGGACGAAATCAACGCCCAGGTTCCTATTTTTCCCGGAACCATCCAGAACACCCGAGAGCCGCCAGAGGGAAGCCCTGGGGGCCCCACACCACACCCTGGCGCGGCCAGAGGGGGGGCCGCGCCGCCCTATGGTGTGGGCCCCCCAGAAGCCCTCCTGCGTCGCCTCTTCGCCTATATAAAGCCTCCGTCGCGAAAACCCTGATGCGTTGGACGAAACCCACAGAAACCTTCCAGAGCCGCCGCCATCGCGAAGCCAAGATCTGGGGGACAGGAGTCTCTGTCCCGGCACGCCGCTGGGACGGGGAAGTGCCCCCGGAAGGCTTCTCCATCGACACCGCTGCCATCTCCACCGCCATCTTCATCACCGCTGCTGCTCCCATGAGGAGGGAGTAGTTCTCCATCGAGGCTCGGGGCTGTACCGGTAGCTATGTGGTTCATCTCTCTCCTATGTACCTCAATACAATAATCTCATGAGCTGCTTTACATGATTGAGATTCATATGAGTTTGTATCACAATTTATCTATGTGCTACTCTAGCAATGTTATTAAAGTAGTTTTATTCCTCCTGCACGTGTGTAAAGGTGACAGTGTGTGCACCGTGTTAGTACTTGGTTTATGCTATGATCATGATCTCTTGTAGATTGCGAAGTTAACTATTGCTATGATAATATCGATGTGATCTATGCCTCCTACATATGCATGAAGGTGACAGTGTGCATGCTATGTTAGTACTTGGTTTAGTCTTTTGATCTATCTTACACTATAAGGTTACTTAAATATGAACAAATTGTGGAGCTTGTTAACTCCGGCATTGAGGGTTCGTGTAATCCTACGCAATGCGTTCATCATCCAACAAGAGTGTAGAGTATGCATTTATCTATTCTGTTATGTGATCAATGTTGAGAGTGTCCACTAGTGAAAGTCTAATCCCTAGGCCTTGTTCCTAAATACTGCTATCGCTGCTTGTTTCTTTGTTTCTTGTGATACTACTGCTGCAATACTACCACCATCAACTACACGCCAGCAAGCTATTTTCTGGTACCGTTGCTACTGCTCATATATATTCATACCACCTGTATTTCACTATCTCTTCGCCGAACTAGTGCACCTATTAGGTGTGTTGGGGACACAAGAGACTTCTTGCTTTGTGGTTGCAGGGTTGCATGAGAGGGATATCTTTGACCTCTTCCTCCCTGAGTTCGATAAACCTTGGGTGATCCACTTAAGGGAAAACTTGCTGCTGTTCTACAAACCTCTGCTCTTGGAGGCCCAACACTGTCTACAGGAAAGGAGGGGGAAGTAGACATCACTTGGCCGTACAATTCACCTCAATTCACATCATTTCTCAACAACGGAGGCAGCCTCAAGCGTAACCCCTATGACGTGTGTTCAGAGGGAACCCATACTAAGATGCATAAACTTCCAGTTAAGCCCTACCCATAATCAGGTATTGTGGGGGTACTCAATATTGGAAAGGTATCGCATTCAAACCAATATCAGTTTTATCAAAAATCACCATCTTCTCTTGGTCATATTCACCTTCAAAACATCATTCAATGGAATGCTTCAACATTCCAAGGTTTCAAAATTCAGTTCAAGTCACAAAGTTCCCATCTAGAGTAGTCAAGTTTTATTCATTAGCACTAGCTCTAAATCATGAGGGGTGCTATCTTGCTTTGCTTGATTTAGACTATCTTCACTACTCTAGTAAACTACCTTTATTTTGACCAAAGTTAACTATAAAAGTAACTTCTGGATAAAACAGGTAAAAACTTGTAAGGTATAAACTTGGGATAGGCTTATGTAGGAAAAGATAAGTTTCATGGTGCCTTGCCCCAAAGGGCTTTGCACTTTGGAAGAATATTAGCTTGCCTTGGTAGTTCTCAAAATTCTCCTCCTCCTCCTCTTGGTAGCAACCTTCTTCCTCCGGGTACTCTCCGGTGCTAGCGTCTAAATTTAAATACGAGTATAATCACTCAACTAATTCAATGGCTATTCCATACATCACATATAATCACACAAACTATTCTAGGCCCACAATTAATCTAATTTGGGTGCATTGGTTGTGTTGCTTGAGGAGAAGTAATTATCTTCTATTTAATATGTAAATGATAGTTTCCATAGGGTTCTTGAGAAATAATTTCCTCTCATTGAAATCTTCTTAAGATTTAATTTCTCAAACAATCATACATGAACTTATATTGACCTAAGTCAAACATTCATCATCATTATTTGAGAAAATGATTTAAATGAGGTAGACCACCTCATACCATTTAATAATTCTACAAATGATTTAAATCTCCAAGTAATTCATATAAGAGAGTTTGACCAGGGGTTCAAACATCACATGAATTCATTTGGGACAAGATTTAAATGAAGTATATGTAGGATAACGTTGCATAGAAAACAAAAATTTTCCTACCGCGAACACGCAATCCAAGCCAAGATGCAATCTAGAAGATGGGAGCAACGAGGGGATGATCAAGACTAACCCTTGAAGAGATTCCAAAGCCTATAAGAGTAGGCTCTTATTGCTGCGGTAGACGATCACTTGCCGCTTGCAAAAGCGCGTAGAAGATCTTGATCACGGTGCCACAATCGGGCAGCACCTCCGTACTCGGTCACACGTTCGGTGTTGATGAAGACGACGTCCTTCTCCCCGTTCCAGCGGGCAGCGGAAGTAGTAGCTCCTCCTTGAATCCGGTAGCACGACGGCGTGGTGGCGGTGGTGGTGGAGATCTCCGGCGGAGCTTCGCTAAGCATATGCGGGAGAAGTGGAGGAGGAGAAGAAGCTAGGGTTTGGGGAGAGAGGGGGGTTGGGCGCCGGCCCTCTAAGGGGTGCGGCCAAGGCTGAGCCCAAGAGTGGCTGCCCCCCTCCCTCTCCTCCTCATTATATAGGTGGAAGCCCCAAGAGTTCTAGTCCAAGTCTTCGAATAAGACCCCAACACTAAAACCTCCCATATGTGGGAAACCTACTCAAGGAGGGAGTCCTACCCAAGGTGGGACTCCCACCTTTCCTTGAGGTGGGTTGGCCGGCCACCCTAGGGGAGTCCACCTTGGACTCCTCCCCTTTAGGGTTGGCTGGCCATGCAAGGTGGAGTCCCTCCGGGACTCTACTTTCCATGGTGATTTCTTCCGGACTTTTCTAGAACCTTCTAGAACCTGCCATAAATGCACCGGATCATTTCCAAACTTGGAATATGACTTCCTATATATGAATCTTATTCTCCGGACCATTCCGGAAGTCCTCGTGATGTCCGGGATTTCATCCGGGACTCCGAACAAATATTCGAACTCCATTCCATATTCAAGTTCTACCATTTCAACATCAAACCTTAAGTGTGTCACCCTACGGTTCGCGAACTATGCGGACATGGTTGAGTACTCACTCCGACCAATAACCAATAGCGGGATCTGGAGATCCATAATGGCTCCCACATATTCAACGATGACTTTAGTGATCGAATGAACCATTCACATACAATACCAATTCCCTTTGTCACGCGATATTTTACTTGTCCGAGGTTTGATCTTCGGTATCACTCTATACCTTGTTCAACCTCGTCTCCTGACAAGTACTCTTTACTCGTACCGTGGTATGTGGTCTCTTATGAACTTATTCATATGCTTGCAAGACATTAGACGACATTCCACCGAGAGGGCCCAGAGTATATCTATCCGTCATCGGGATGGACAAATCCCACTGTTGATCCATATGCCTCAACTCATACTTTCCGGATACTTAATCCCACCTTTATAACCACCCATTTACGCAGTGGTGTTTGATGTAATCAAAGTACCTTTACGGTATAAGTGATTTACATGATCTCATGGTCATAAGGACTAGGTAACTATGTATCGAAAGCTTTATAGCAAATAACTTAATGACAAGATCTTATGCTATGCTTAATTGGGTGTGTCCATTACATCATTCATATAATGATATAACCTTGTTATTAATAACATCCAATGTTCATGATTATGAAACTAATCATCTATTAATCAACAAGCTAGTTAAGAGGCATACTAGGGACTTCTTTGTTGTCTACATATCACACATGTACTAATGTTTCGGTTAATACAATTATAGCATGATATATAAACATTTATCATAAACATAAAGATATAAATAATAACCACTTTATTATTGCCTCTAGGGCATATCTCCTTCAGTCTCCCACTTGCACTAGAGTCAATAATCTAGATTACATTGTAATGTACCTAACACCCATGGCATTCTGGTGTTGGTCATACTTTGCCCTAGGGAGAGCTTTAGTCAACGGTTCTGACACACTCAGAAACGTATGTATTTTGCAATTCATTTGCGTCTTCACGCATCACTCATTTTCCAAATGAGTCGGCATTAAATATGTTTGGTCTTCTGGTGGAACCTTAATTCCGCGGTCTGAAATATGTCACTAATATTGTCATACACAATATAGCTTCAAAGTTCTGACACTATCGGAACTACACCAAGTTCTCAAAGAACCTCTTGACTTTAACATCCTCAGTCATTGTCAAAACAATGACATATTCTGCCTTCGTTTGTAGAATCCATCACAATATTTAGAACTCTTCTAAATCTAGCATTGTGCTACCTTTTAATCAACACTTAGCCTAATTTTGAGATTGAAATTTTATTTTTATATGTGACAAAACCAATATCGGTGCAACACCTTACAGCGATTTGTTTGTCATTTCTTCATACAAAACTATTTATATATCCTTGGTTCTTCTAAAGTACACAGGGATATTCTTACTGTTTGTCCAATGATCATCACATGAATCATTCTGGTATATGCTCCTAACATTTTAGAGCACATGATATCTGATTGTGTACATATTATTCGTGATCTATAATCACTCATGTGTTTTTACTCATTGAGTGTCAGATACACTCAAGTCTTGTTAAAACTTTAACATGACAAGAACATTTTCTTAATATTTCTATATTGAACTATTTCAATATCCATTCTATGTACTTTGACTTAAACTTATTTTGTGTTTCAATCTATCTTCATAGATCTTGACACTAGATATGTTTCAGTCCATATCCTTTCATTGAAATTAATTTCTCAATGAAACCTTTTAATCAAGTATATAATTACATCATTTATAACCAACTATATGTCACCTACATAAAGTGTAATAAATGTGTCTTAGCGCTCCCACTTAATTTCTTGCAAATGCAAGCCTCTTCATCGTCTCTGATGAAATCAAAAACTCTTTGACTATTTCATCTGGTGAAGATTCCAACTCCGTGATACTTACTTCATCCAATTTGAAGTCGTATACCTATCTAGTATTCCACGGACCAGCAAAACTCTTGGTTGTATCTTTTATACACCTTTAATACACACTTCTGATAAGTAATGTATTTTGCCATCCTACTAACATATCTCATAAAGGAAATATGTAGTGTTTACTAGAATAATCCATATAGTCTTTAAGCATTGCTACGGAAGATCTAATCTTGTCGTAGTCAACTCTTTGAACTTTGTCATAAACAACTTTTTGACAAGTCAAGCTTCTTCAAGGATATTTCATCCAAGTCCATCAATTTTATAGATCTATTTACTTTCAAAAAGTTTTTATCTATCTTGGATTTCATGGCATATAGCCATTTTAACAGAGTCAGGGCCCATCATAACTTCTTTGTTTATAGTTGGTTTATCATTGTTCAAAATCAATCCTTTGTCCACAAATCATTTATTTGATCACAAAGTAAACCATACCTACAAGGTTCAATATGTACTTTGATCTCCATGACTAAAACACTTTGTAGTCATGGGAGCCATGATCGTTGTGGCCGCTTCCGAAACCAATTCCGATGCTGCGCTACTCTGATCATTATGCTCAGGTTCATAAACCTTATCAAATTATATTGTCCTACCACTCAAATACTTCACTAGAAACAATTTCTCGGAAATAAGAAACATTGACAAACACTTTTGTCTTTGTCTCGTGGGAAGAATTCCCAACTAAATCTCTGGGATAACCAACAAAGACATTCATCCGATTTTGGTTGTAAACTCTTAGACCAAAATTTAAAGAAAAGACTATTAGGGTTTATACCCATACCATAACTTGTATGGTGTCATTTCAATGGATCATGATGATGCTCTATTCATTGTAAAAGCGGTAGTCACTAAAGCATAATCCACAAAAATATAATGGCGTCATAATATTTTATCTCATCATTGATCCAACAAGGTTTGGATACATCTCTTGGATACTTCATCATCACTATGATACTCCAATAAATGTGAGTTGTAGAACAATTTCATAACTCTCTTAGATGTTCGCTAAAACTCGTAATTCAAATATTTCCACCATGATCCAATCATAGATATTTGACTTTTCTATTACGATGATTTCCACTTCATGCTGAAATTTATTTGAATCCATTCAAATGTTTCAAACTTCTTCCTTATTGAATATATCCACATATATATACTCAATTCATTGTTGAAAGTTTTCATGAAGTAGAAGAATCTCCCGCACACAACTATGCCCAGTGAACCACATACATCATCATGTATTTTTCCACTAAGTTAGTTGCCCGTTCAACTTTTGGCCTATGAACGATATTTTAATCATTCTCTTTAGAAAAGATTTGCAAGCGCCAAATGATTCAAAAAATCAAATGACTCCAAAAATCCATTTGCATAGAGTTCCTTCATGCGTTCCTTTCTAACATGACCTAAATGGCGGTTCCACAAATAAGTGGAATTCAAATCATTTGCCTTATGGCATTTTTAGCATCAGTGTTATGTATGTGTGTTTCACCATTAAAATTTATAATAACTTATCCATCGTTCATGGAGTAATGTCATAATTTGAACAACTCATTGTTTTTATTTGACAAGAGCAAAATAACAATTATTAAGTTCTTTATTATAAATTCTAAGGGCTAGATAGAATGCCAACGATGAACATAATAACACTTTATTTTTTGTTCCAGACGTGCATTCCTATCATATTCCTTGTCGATCACTTAGGCCATTGTATTCTTGTATTGCGTTGTTTTGTATGACACTTCATACCAACCAATATGGTACAAATACCCAAGAATTTCATTGTGTGACCAAACGAGGAATACATCCATAACATGTATATCATTGATATACACCTGAGCTAGACTTTCTAGTCTTTTCTTTTCTTTCTGCCAGAATATCTTTTGCAGTTTCTCTTTTAGCTTTCCTTATTATTCAGAAAAACACTTCAACATCAATAACTTCTAGGTTTGTTGGTCAATTACCAATAACCTTGAGGTTCTTACTTTGAAGTTGATCATCATATGACAAGTGTTCTAGATTTCACTTATTAGTAACTATGATGAACAATTTCACTCATAATTTTATCCATCAATTCATGACAACTTTTTGAGACCATGTCTGTACATGCTAGGCTCATAAAGTTTAACCTTAGTATTCGCATGTACAAATCTGGCTTGCACCCGTTGTATGCACACGTAGAATCTATCACACCCGATCATCACGTGATGCTTCGAAACGACGAGTCTTAGCAACGGTGCATACTAAGGATGATAACTTCATGGATATGCGAATATTATTAGTGCCCCAATAGTTGGAGGATTGTGACGCTTTGGCGTCTTCAACCTTCATACATTCCCATAAAACTTATGAGTTTATGTAGTCTCACCAAATTTATATTCTATCATCTTGCAATAAGGTCTTAGATATCACATATATCTCATACCTTGATTATTTCTGAAAACTAAATTTTCAGCTCCTTTCTTTTCAAACAGATTTGAACTTCAAGTTTCACGGAGACAAGATAACTTTGGGTACTAATTGAAACCATAGCTCTTTGAATCAACAATGTGAGGTTTACTAAAAGTTTGCAATAGGACTTAATCAATTCTTGATTCTTTAACAATACGGTACTAATCCGTAAAGTTTCTTATCAGATTTAACAGTATTTCTATCTCAATAACAAGACTAGCGCATAGTAGTAAACGGATGCCAATACTACAAAATTAATACAAAATACTACTCAGACTATGTTTATGATAATTAGTTCATGTTTTAATCTAATTACTAATGAACTCCCACTTAATACAACATCCCTCATAGTTGTTAAGTGGTACACGATCCAAATCCACTACACCAAAACCGATCATCACGTGAGATGATGTAGCTTCAATGGTGAACATCAACATGTTGATCATATCATCCATATGACTCGTGTTCAACCTTTCGGTTTCCGTTGTCCCGAGGCCATGTCTGTACATGCTAGGCTCGTCAAGCAAACCCAAGTATTCCGCGTGTCCAACATTGCTTACACCCGTTGTATGTGAACGTTGAGTCTATCACATCCGATCATCACGAGATGCTTCGAAACGACGAACTGTACAACGGTGCATACGAGGGGAGAACACTTTATTATCTTGATATTAATGTGAGGGATCATCTTATAATGCTACCGTCGCGATCTAAGCAAAATAAGATGCATAAAGGATTAACATCACATGCAATTCATATGTGATATGATATGGCCTTTTAGTCTTTGTGCCTTCGATCTTCATCTTCAAAGCACGGACATGATCTCCATCATCAACGGGCATGATCTCCATCATCGTCGGCGTAGCATCAAGGTTCATGGCGCCGTCTTCATGGTTGTTCACCTCATGTAGCAACTATTACAACTACTTTGAAATACTACTCAACATGAAATTTAAAGACAACCATAAGGCTCCTGCCGGTTGCCACAATACAATAATGATCATCTCATACATATTCATCATCACATTATGGCCATATCACATTACCAAACCCTGCAAAAACAAGTTAGACGTCTCTAATTTGGTTTGCATATTTTACGTGGTTTAGGGTTTTCGAGAGAGATCTAATCTACCTACGAACATGAACCACAACGGTGATACTAGTGTTGTCAATAGAAGAGTAAATTGAATCTTCACTATAGTAGGAGAGACAGACACCCGCAAAGCCACTTATGCAATACAAGTTGCATGTCGAGCGTGGAGCAAATCTCATGAACGCGGTCATGTAAAGTTAGCCCGAGCCGCTTCATCCCACTATGCCACAAAGATGCAAAGTACTCAAACTAAAGATAACATAAGCATCAACGCCCACAAACCATTGTGTTCTACTCGTGCAACCATCTATGCATAGACACGGCTCTGATACCACTGTAGGATAACGTTGCATAGAAAACAAAAATTTTCCTACCGCGAACACGCAATCCAAGCCAAGATGCAATCTAGAAGATGGGAGCAACGAGGGGATGATCAAGACAACCCCTTGAAGAGATTCCAAAGCCTATAAGAGTAGGCTCTTATTGCTGCGGTAGACGATCACTTGCCGCTTGCAAAAGCGCGTAGAAGATCTTGATCACGGTGCCACAATCGGGCAGCACCTCCGTACTCGGTCACACGTTCGGTGTTGATGAAGACGACGTCCTTCTCCCCGTTCCAGCGGGCAGCAGAAGTAGTAGCTCCTCCTTGAATCCGGCAGCACGACGGCGTGGTGGCGGTGGTGGTGGAGATCTCCGGCGGAGCTTCGCTAAGCATATGCGGGAGAAGTGGAGGAGGAGAAGAAGCTAGGGTTTGGGGAGAGAGGGGGGTTGGGCGCCGGCCCTCTAAGGGGTGCGGCCAAGGCTGAGCCCAAGAGTGGCTGCCCCCCTCCCTCTCCTCCTCATTATATAGGTGGAAGCCCCAAGAGTTCTAGTCCAAGTCTTCGAATAAGACCCCAACACTAAAACCTCCCATATGTGGGAAACCTACTCAAGGAGGGAGTGCTACCCAAGGTGGGACTCCCACCTTTCCTTGAGGTGGGTTGGCCGGCCACCCTAGGGGAGTCCACCTTGGACTCCTCCCCTTTAGGGTTGGCTGGCCATGCAAGGTGGAGTCCCTCCGGGACTCTACTTTCCATGGTGATTTCTTCCGGACTTTTCTAGAACCTTCTAGAACCTGCCATAAATGCACCGGATCATTTCCAAACTTGGAATATGACTTCCTATATATGAATCTTATTCTCCGGACCATTCCGGAACTCCTCGTGATGTCCGGGATTTCATCCGGGACTCCGAACAAATATTCGAACTCCATTCCATATTCAAGTTCTACCATTTCAACATCAAACCTTAAGTGTGTCACCCTACGGTTCGCGAACTATGCGGACATGGTTGATTACTCACTCCGACCAATAACCAATAGCAGGATCTGGAGATCCATAATGGCTCCCACATATTCAACGATGACTTTAGTGATCGAATGAACCATTCACATACAATACCAATTCCCTTTGTCACGCGATATTTTACTTGTCCGAGGTTTGATCTTCGGTATCACTCTATACCTTGTTCAACCTCGTCTCCTGACAAGTACTCTTTACTCGTACCGTGTTATGTGGTCTCTTATGAACTTATTCATATGCTTGCAAGACATTAGACGACATTCCACCGAGAGGGCCCAGAGTATATCTATCCGTCATCGGGATGGACAAATCCCACTGTTGATCCATATGCCTCAACTCATACTTTCCGGATACTTAATCCCACCTTTATAACCACCCATTTACGCAGTGGTGTTTGATGTAATCAAAGTACCTTTCCGGTATAAGTGATTTACATGATCTCATGGTCATAAGGACTAGGTAACTATGTATCGAAAGCTTTATAGCAAATAACTTAATGACAAGATCTTATGCTATGCTTAATTGGGTGTGTCCATTACATCATTCATATAATGATATAACCTTGTTATTAATAACATCCAATGTTCATGATTATGAAACTAATCATCTATTAATCAACAAGCTAGTTAAGAGGCATACTAGGGACTTCTTTGTTGTCTACATATCACACATGTACTAATGTTTCGGTTAATACAATTATAGCATGATATATAAACATTTATCATAAACATAAAGATATAAATAATAACCACTTTATTATTGCCTCTAGGGCATATCTCCTTCAGTATAATACTTCATATGATTTGTATAATAGTTTTGGACAATATCACTTAGATAAAATAGCCATATTGTCCATTAATTAAACTAGGGCATGATCATGCAAAGTGACCACACCATTTTCTTGCAGAAACAATTAGTGTAAGTCAAAGGTGAGCTATTGGAGTTGAAATTAACTTAATATCTATTTTGGTTGATTTTTAATAATTATTTGAATAGGGAAAAGTCCCTGCATTCTTCATTTTGTCAGATTAATTCTAAAACTAATCTCGACATGGAACCAGTGGCATTCTGTAGATCTTTTTCATAGCTTTCCAACCATATAAAATTTGTTGGATTTGGCCAAGCCAAACTGATTCTATTGATTTTCAAAGTTGGAGGCAGTTTTGAATTTGATTTGAATTAATTAAACAGGTTTTGAATTAAAAGGGCCGGCGGGAAAGCTAGGTGGGCCGAACTGGTTTGAAAAAGAGGAAAACGGCCCAGCAACGCATCCAGTGCGCTTGGGCCGCCTGACAGTGTGGGGTCCACGCGTCAGTGGCTGTTAAAACCCGAAGCGGTACGTCTTAAAGGGAGGCGTTGGATTAGAAGTGAATCGAACGGTCGAGGTTCATCGTCTTCTCCGACGAGAACCCGACGCTCTGGCGGCAGACCTAGGGGGTTGGCGGGCTATCTTCTCCAATTGACGGCGGCGATCTCCAGGTACGGGCGGCTCCGATCTTCTAATTGGGGCAGCTCCGGCGACAATCGAGTGAGTGGAGTGGTGGTTGAGAAGCAGGGATGGGAGGAGAGGATGGTGGTGTGCTTGGATTGCTCAGGGGAGTGCTCTATTTATAGAGGAGCAAGGGTGCTGCGGGGCAGTGAAGAAGTCGACCATGGCGCGGTGGTTCTGGCGAGCTAGCGAGCTAGGCAAGGGCGCGGGACTGTTCTGCGTATCCAGGCGATGCGTTTGGCGGCGACAGCGCGGTCGGGCGGCGTCTGGTTTGGTCGCATTGCTTCCGTGTCGGGCGCGTCTGCGGTGGATCAGTGTTCACCTTGATGTTGTCTTGGATGAGGTGCAAAGAGTTAGCAAGGTTTAGTTTGAAAATTTTGAATTGTAGGGGCTCAAAGTAGTGATCAGACTAAATTTGGCAGATTTGACCATTATCATATGTGAGCCTAATTTGCATTTGAAAATCATTTGATTTGTGATTCTTTGATTCCAAAAGTTATGATAAGTGTTTAGTAACCTTATTCAACTATTGGTGAAGACTAAATCGGTCTAGGGTCAAAGTTTATAAAAATGGCATAGAGCCATATGTGAGGGTTTTAGGGTTTTTCTTTTATTTGATTTATTTCTCTTTTTGATTTATTTGGTTGGTGATCTTCTCATGATCACTTTAGGGTTTTAGGGTATAGCATACACACATAATAACGATCATCATGGCATATCACTCAAATGCACCAGTCCTATGCAGGGTACTATATGCAGTTTTAAAAAGTTTTTGTTGGTTTGAAATTTTTCTCTCTGGAACTCTTCTAACTTTCTTTTTATTGAAATTTGGGCTGTTACAAATTTTCTGCCTCAAGCTAAACCCGATGAAATGTTTCTTTGGTGTTCCTGCAGGAGAACTCCTCGGTTACTTGGTGTCAGCTAGAGCGATCGAGGCCAACCCAAAAAAGATACAAGCTATCTTGACGATGAGGAAACCTACCAAGCTTCAGGAAATACAGTAGCTAACGGGGCGAGTCACAGCGCTGAGCAGATTCATCGCAAGGTTGGGAGAAAAAGCGCTGCCCTTTTACACGCTCATCAAGCAAGGTGAAAAGTTCGAGTGGAACGAGGAAGCGGATAAAACTTTGATCCCCCAAAGAGGACTATCTCGACACCACCAGTATTGGTGGCACCCCAAGAAAAAGAACCCCTGATGTTATACATTGCGGCTACACCTCAAGTAGTCAGCACAGTTCTCGTGGTAGAACGAGAGGAAGAAGGGAAAATTCATGGAGTTCAGTGGCCAATATATTTCCTAAGTGAAGTCCTATCACCATCCAAGCAGCTCTACCCGCAATATCAGAAGTTGGCATATGGAGTTTTCATGTCAGCAAGAAACTTAAGACACTATTTTTCGGCACACCCGATAATAGTGGTCAACGAGGCACCTCTCTCAAACATCTTAAACAATCCTGAAGCCACAGGATGTGTCTCCCTTTGGGGAATCGAGCTTTCCCCTTGGGACATCACATATAAAAAATAAAAGCAATCAAGTTGCAAATCTTGCCAGAGTTTGTCGCAGAGTGGATGAAACTCCAAAACACGGGACCCCCAGATCTATCGAGTACCTAGCATATGAACTTCAACGGGTCCAAGAGGCTAGAAGGAGCTACAGCAGGCATGGTACTTGTCTCACCACAAGGCGATAAGATGAAATATATACTACGGATGAATTTTCCCAATGCGTCAAAAAATGAAGCAAAATATAAAGCACTTATTCATGGGATGAAGATGGCAAAAGCGTGCGGTGCTACTCGCTTAAAGATCGTCGACGACTCCCAGTTGGTGGCTCAACAGGTGATGAACAAGTGTGATGCAGTCAATGATAGTATGATAGCATACAAGGAGGTGTATAATGAACTCGAGAAAACCTTCGACGGCTATGAAGTTAATCACGTTAGCAGTTTAAGCAACAATGAAGCCGACGTTTTGGGAAACATCAGCTCGCAGTGCCTGCCAATACCACCTAGGGTTTTTTGGGAGGAAATCAACGAAAGATCAACCAAGGCAAAGAAAACACCAAAGCAGCCGAAGAAAAAGGAGAAGGCCAAGAAAGACTCGGGGGCTCCAGCAGCTCCATGAACACATATATCAGATGATGTGGAAGAACCAAAGGAAGTCATGATGATCCAAGTTCCATGGATGTAGGTGTACGTAGCATACATAACAAGAAAGGAAATACCCGAAGATCCCGTGGAGGCACGAAGAGTCATCCGACGATCCAAGGCGTTTACCATGGTCAAGGGAGATCTATATAAGCAAAGTATATCAGGAGTACTGCAGAGGTGTGTTACACCCGAAGAAGGGCGAGTCATACTGAAGGATATAGATGAAGGAATATGTGGCCACCACACAAGCAGAAAAGTCGAGCAATAGCACCCAAGGCTTTCACGCAGGATTTTACTGGCTAACGGCAATAGAGGATGCGAAAGAAATTGTGCGTACTTCTAATGCATGTCAAAGATTAGCAGCCAAACCTCATTCTCCAGCAGCGAAGTTAATGTCGGTAACTTTGGCATGGCCTTTCGCGCAATGGGGATTAGATATGGTGGGAATACTACATAAGTCTTGTCCAGGAGGACACGTATGAGGTAAAACCCTTATGTCCTGCCTGTCTGATCTTGATTATGAAAATATCGGGTTACAATGGGGTGCCGAAGGTTTCGGCTGTGATCTCGTCGAGAGGCTAAGTGTATCGACGACCTAGCTCTAGACTTATGGTGGCTAAAGTTGCTAAGATTGATTATGTCCCTCGGCAGCTGATACGCGTACAGCACGCGTCCGTTGGGAACCCCAAGAGGAAGGTGTGATGCGTACAGCGGCAAGTTTTCCCTCAGTAAGAAACCAAGGTTTATCGAACCAGTAGGAGCCAACAAGCACGTTGAAGGTTGATGGCGGCGAGATGTAGTGCGGCGCAACACCAGGGATTCCGGCGCCAACGTGGAACCTGCACAACACAACCAAAGTACTTTGCCCCAACGAAACAGTGAGGGTGTCAATCTCACCGGCTTGCTGTAACAAAGGATTAGATGTATAGTGTGGATGATGATTGTTTGCAGAAAACAGTAGAACAAGTATTGCAGTAGATTGTATTCGATTAAAAGAATGGACCGGGGTCCACAGTTCACTAGAGGTGTCTCTCACATAAGATAAATAGCATGTTGGGTGAACAAATTACAGTTGGGCAATTGACAAATAGAGAGGGCATGACAATGCACATACATGACATGACGAATATTGTGAGATTTAATTGGGCATTACGACAAAGTACATAGACCGCTATCCAGCATGCATCTATGCCTAAAAAGTCCACTTTCAGGTTATCATCCGAACCCCTTCCAGTATTAAGTTGCAAACAACAGACAATTGCATTAAGTATGGTGCGTAATGTAATCAATAACTACATCCTCGGACATAGCATCAATATTTTATCCCTAGTGGCAACAGCACATCCACAACCTTAGAACTTTCTGTCACTGTCCCAGATTTAATGGAGGCATGAACCCACTATCGAGCATAAATACTCCCTCTTGGAGTTAAGAGTAAAAACTTGGCCAGAGCCTCTACTAATAACGGAGAGCATGCAAGATCATAAACAACACATAGGTAATAGATTGATAATCAACATAACATAGTATTCTATATCCATCGGATCCCAACAAACACAACATATAGCATTACAGATAGATGATCTTGATCATGTTAGGCAGCTCACAAGATCCGACAATGAAGCACAATGAGGAGAAGACAACCATCTAGCTACTGCTATGGACCCATAGTCAAGGGGTGAACTACTCACTCATCAATCCAGAGGCGACCATGGCGGTGTAGAGTCCTCCGGGAGATGATTCCCCTCTCCGGCAGGGTGCCGGAGGCGATCTCCTGAATCCCCCGAGATGGGATTGGCGGCGGCGTCTCTGGAAGGTTTTCCGTATCGTGGCACTCGGTACTGGGGGTTTCGCGACGAAGGCTTTAAGTAGGCGGAAGGGCAAGTCAGGGGGCCACACGAGGGCCCCACACAACAGGTCGGCGCGGCCAAGGGCTGGGCCGCGTCGCCCTAGTGTTTGGGCGCCTCGTGGCCCCACTTCGTGACTCCTTCGGTCTTCTGGAAGCTTCGTGTGAAAATAAGCCCCTGGGCGTTGATTTCGTCCAATTTCGAGAATATTTCCTTACTAGGATTTCTGAAACCAAAAACAGCAGAAAACAGCAACTGGCTCTTCGGCATCTCGTTAATAGGTTAGTGCCGAAAAATGCATAATAATGACATATAATGTGTATAAAACATGTGAGTATCATCATAAAAGTAGCATGGAACATAAGAAATTATAGATACGTTTGAGACATATCAAGCATCCCCAAGCTTAGTTCCTACTCGTCCCGAGTAGGTAAACGATAACAAAGATAATTTCTTAGTGACAATGCAACCAACATAATCTTGATCAATACTATTGTAAGCACATGTAATGAATGCAGCGATTTGAAACAATGGTAAATGACATGAGTAAACAATTGAATCATAAAGCAAAAACTTTTCATGAATAGTACTTCAAGACAAGCATCAATAAGTCTTGCATAAGAGTTAACTCATAAAGAAATAATTCAAAGTAAAGGTATTGAAGCAACACAAAGGAAGATGGAGTTTCAGCGGTTGCTTTCAACTTGTAACATGTATATCTCATGGATATTGTCAATGTAAAGTAATATAACAAGTGCAATATGCAAGTATGTAGGAATCAATGCACAGTTCACACAAGTGTTTGCTTCTTGAGGTAGAGAGAAATAGGTGAACTGACTCAACATAAAAGTAAAAGAAAGGTCCTTCAAAGAGGAAAGCATTGATTGCTATATTTGTGCTAGAGCTTTGGTTTTGAAAAAAAGAAACAATTTTGTCAACGGTAGTAATAAAGCATATGAGTTATGTAAATTATATCTTACAAGTTGCAAGCCTCATGCATAGTATACTAATAGTGCCCGCACCTTGTCCTAATTAGCTTGGATTTACATGGATTATCATAGCATAGCACATGTTTCAACCAAGTGTCACAAAGGGGTACCTCTATGCCGCATGTACAAAGGTCTAAGGAGAAAGCTCGCATTGGATTTCTCGCTTTTGGTTATTCTCAACTTAGACATCCATACCGGGACAACATAGACAACAGATAATGGACTCCTCTTTAATGCATAAGCATTCAACAACAGATAATATTCTCATAAGAGATTGAGGTTTGTTGTCCAAACTGAAACTTCCACCATGGATCATGGCTTTAGTTAGCGGCCCAATGTTCTTCTCTAACAATATGCATGCTCAAACCATTTGATCATGATAAATCACTCTTACTTCAGACAAGACGAACATGCATAGCAACTCACATGATATTCAATAAAGAGTAGTTGATGGCGTCCCCAGAAACATGGTTATCGCTCAACAAGCAACTTAATAAGAGATAAAGTGCATAAGTACATATTCAATACCACGATAGTTTTTAAGCTATTTGTCCCATGAGCTATATATTGCAAAGATAAAGAATGAAAATTTTAAAGGTAGCACTCAAGCAATTTACTTTGGAATGGCGGAGAAATACCATGTAGTAGGTAGGTATGGTGGACACAAATGGCATAGTGGTTGGCTCAAGGATTTTGGATGCATGAGAAGTATTCCCTCTCGATACAAGGCTTAGGCTAGCAAGGTTGTTTGAAACAAACACAAGGATGAAGCGGTGCAGCAAAACTCACATAAAAAACATATTGTAAACATTATAAGACTCTATACCGTCTTCCTTGTTGTTCAAACTCAATACTAGAAATTATCTAGACCTTAGAGAAACCAAACATGCAAATCAGATTTTAGCATGCTCTATGTATTTCTTCATTAATAGGTGCAAAGTATATGATGCAAGAGCTTAAATATGAGCACAACAATTGCCAAGTATCACATTATTCAAGATATTATACCAATTACCACATATATCATTTTCCAATTCCAACCATATAACAATTTAACGAAGAAGAAACTTTCGCCATGAATATTATGAGTAAAGCCTAAGGACATATTTGTCCATATGCAACAGCAGAGCGTGTCTCTCTCCCACACAATGAATGCTAGGATCCATTTTATTCAAACAAAACAAAAACAAAAACAAACCGACCCTCCAAGCAAAGTACATAAGATGTGACGGAATAAAAATATAGTTTCAGGGGAGGAACCTGATAATGTTGTCGATGAAGAAGGGGATGCCTTGGGCATCCCCAAGCTTAGACGCTTGAGTCTTCTTGATATATGCAGGGGTGAACCACCGGGGCATCCCCAAGCTTAGAGCTTTCACTCTCCTTGATCATATTGTATCATCTCCCTCTCTTGATCCTTGAAAACTTCCTCCACACCAAACTCAAAACAAACTCATTAGAGGGTTAGTGCACAATCAAAATTTACATATTCAGAGGTGACACAATCATTCTTTACACTTCTGGACATTGCACAAAGCTATTGAAAGTCAAGGGAATCGAAAAATCCATCAAGCATGACAAAACAGGCAATGCAAAATAAAAGGCAGAATCTGTCAAAACAGAACAGTTCGTAAAGACGTATTTTTAACAGGCACCAGACTTGCTCAGATGAGAAAACTTAAAACTAATGAAAGTTGCGTACATATCTGGGGATCACTCACGTAAATTGGCATAATTTTCTGAGTTACCTACAGAGAATTAGACCCAAATTCGTGACAACAAAGAAAACTGTTTCTGCGCAGTAATCCAAATCTAGTATCATCCTTCTATTAGAGACTTTACTTGGCACAACAATGCAATAAAACTATGTGACGCCCCGGAACCGGTACCATGAGGACTCCAGCGATCCCGTCGAAATCCGCACGATATCGATCCAGAGACGCCCTCCGACACGACGTGCGCGACGAATCACACACGTGATGCCAGAGGAATTAACATGAGCGGTAACATTTCAACAGGATTACAATAGAGCCCACAAGATACATATATTACAACATCGACTCCAACGAGTCAAGATACAAATATACAATACAAAGATCCAACTCATACAGAAGATCGAATACGTCCGAGTACGGACAAGATACAAATTGGACTAAGAGTCCTGATGATAACCAGTGGCGTCCATAACCCTGCCCAGGCCAAGCCGGAAGGGTAACCTTGCTAACATCGTCTTCATCGAACATATCTTCATAACTGCCCGGTTATATCCCGTAGAAGCAGCAATAAGTACGGGTTCGTACTTAACAAGACTTCAAGACGTATAAGCATTCGTCAACCAGTCGTCCTTTGTACTTGAGGCACGCAGGGGACTTAGAGGACGCAAGAGAAACGTCATAGGCAAAATGGTGGGGTTAAGCGGCAGCGCGCAATCACTATAAATCTATAGAGACACTCTACAACATCCGTCTAATCAGAGAAGATGAGAGAGCGCATAAACTAACAGATAAGTACTACTCAAACATAACCCAGCCGATTACACATATCCCCTTCAACAATTGCAAAGAGGCAATGTAAAAGGCACTCGACGGTGGACAAGTTTTATTAGGTATCGGTTGTAGTAATGCTATATTACTACACAAGTTATTAGCAGGTTAAATAGCAACAAGATAAAGGTGTAAGTTGTTCTATGATCAAGCTATACAATTCCAAGTCGTCCATAACCGCGGACACGGCTTATCGATAAGATGTACACCCTGCAGGGGTTGCCCAAATGTAACCATACGCATGCTCGAACCCACTTGCTACAAGTGGAGTCTCACATCAAGACTGTTCCCAATGCAAGAGAAAATTTAATGGGAGCCACCCAACTAAGCTACCCGTGACGAAGTTCGGCCGTACTCCGATACGGACCCAGAGGTTTGCGACGGCTTCCAAGGCGGGCACTAACGACCGGCCAAGGATAAGGAGTCCCGCGTTATGAGTACAGTACAGAATATAAACACCCGAAGGCAACAGGAAGTAAAACGTGCATCGTGCATATGGGCAAATAAAACCAAGGTTGTGGCTCCCAATAAACTGACTCGAGGAAAGGTAGTGGGTGATGGGGGTCCCACTCCCCCACGTACGGGTAGAGCGCTCAATCTCGGAACAGATAAGAACTCGGGTCCTAGGGGACATTAGCAAGTCAAAGTTCCGATGCTTTCGCAAAGGGGCTCACAGATGCCTCTGCTTACAATTTTAGTTGTTAACAATTAAGTAAAGCATGTGTATCTCCAACAACTGATATAGCATGTGATAATCTCCCAACAACCCAACATATCCCGATAAGATAACAGTAACGGTAACGAGATAAAACAGCACTAGCATGCACTACGACTCGCAAGGCAGACCCTATAACCAAACAATAGATGTAGATGGTTGGTGGAGTCAATATAGGCTGCTTGAGGTAACAAGTGGAAGGGACACGTGACAAGAACGCAACTTAAGGATAGCATGAGGGAGAAGGCAAAATAAAATAGATGAGCGACTTCTGCAGAGGCAGAAGTATAGGGGAAATGCTTGCCTGTTAAAGCTTGCCGAGGAACATCCGGAGGACTTGTCGTATCTCACCACACCACTTCGTGATCCTATCCGGGAAGAAGCAAATGCTGGAAAACACATCGGATTCAAATCTTACTACTACGACAGAAGAATCGGCATGCTCATGATATGGTATGCATGCATGACATGGCAAACATGATGCGGCGATGCAACTTATCCAAATTAATCGGAGTCGGAACCCCGGACAAGCAAATTAGGTTGAAGTTGCATTTTCGACCGGCAAATTTAAGTGTTGATTAGCATGGCAAGACATGGCAGGGGTGCGCTACTTCAATATTAAACGGAGCGGGGAAAATCTAGTTGGGATATCCGAAATACTCCGCATATATGTTAGGTGAACATGCATAACTATCACGTCTCGACACGATGCAAGATGCAAACAGATGTATGGATGGCATATTCATGTTCAGCATATTTTTCTAATCAATTTTCATATAAAATACTTTGTATTTCGAGTTACGGTTCAAAAGATATGAATTTAACCATTGGATGCAAGGTAGATAAAGAAAAGGGCTCGGGACAGAGGACTGGGCCGGACCTGGCCTGCTGCTGCGTCGGAGAGGACCTAGCTGCTGGACGCGCGGAGCAACAGCCTTCGCAGGGAACTGGGCCGAGGCCCGTCTGTGTATGTGGAGCAGAAAAGAACCACAGGGTTAAAAACAAATAGCCGCACTTGGAATTGAACACAAGATCACCAGATGGATCAGACGGGCACGAACCAGAAGAGCTAGCTGATGTTGTTGACTTGGATGTTCTCACGCATAAGGTGAAACATCTCTGAACTCAAGATCTGGACAAAACAAAGGCAAAAAGGATTGATTTAATCTGCTGGATTAAGGAATTGAACTCGGGTATTCTACGCCCGGGATCAAGGGGTAAACCAATACGTTGCTGATGCTGTTATGGAACAAACGAGGCTGAAGAAAATATGAACCTGTCGCGGACGTGATCGAGGAAAAAAAGCTCACAGCCATGGCAGAACGACCGGCTTGTTCAAGGATCTGGCGACTGGGAGCGAACCGGGACGAACGCGAGGCGTCGAAGGTGCGCCTCACTGTAGGGAGGCATTAGGTGGTGGTTTTGGCGCCGGGAGCTTGCCGGAGTGGCCGGAATTTGAGGAAGACGCCGGTGGGAGCAGCAAGGAATCGACGACATTACCATCGATTGGAGGAGCTTTGAATCGATTCCTTGTAGAAGGATGGAGAGAACGACGAGGCGCATCTTTCGGTGGTCTCAGCTCGGCGAGGGGTGGTCTAGAACGACGGCGCCATGGCGAGGTAGGTGCGGTACTGTGAGGTTTTCTTCGTCGGTTGCTCACACAGAAGGGGAAAAAAGGAGAAGGAAGAGGGTTGGCGGCGCGAGGGAGAAAGGATGAGGAGGCTAGGGTTTCCAGGCACATGGATGGGGATAAGAAGGGAGGGAGTAGGTGAGGTGCGGTAGTGTGCCGTGGGGGTCCAGAGCCATGGCCAAAAGGTTGCACGCAACCTTCGTGCCAGAAGACGACCATGAGAGGAGACTCGGTCTCCTTGCGAAAAGGTATGGGCCAGGTGGACTTGGGCCAGAAGAAGAAGGTGGGCTAGGGGAAGAGGAGAAAAAACAGGGTTAGAAGAGGGTTAGGGTTTATTAAAAGAGAAGACAAGGGGTTTAATAAATAAACCTTATGAGAGGAAGAAAATAAAATAATTAGAGTTTGCAAAATAATTTTATTTGTAAAAACATGGATAGTATGATGCATTATGCCATGATGATGCACAAAAGAAGAACAACAAACAAATCTAATAGGGGTATTATCCCGGGCCGTTACAAACTAAGATAAGGAGAGGTTGCTACAGTAGTAAACAACTTCCAAGACTCAAATATAAAACAAAAGTACTGTAGTAAAAACATGGGTTGTCTCCCATAAGCGCTTTTCTTTAACGCCTTTCAGCTAGGCGCAAAAAGTGTGTATCAAGTATTATCAAGAGACGAAGTGTCAACATCATAATTTGTTCTAATAATAGAATCAAAAGGTAACTTCATTCTCTTCCTAGGGAAGTGTTCCATACCTTTCTTGAGAGGAAATTGATATTTAATATTACCTTCCTTCATATCAATGATAGCACCAACAGTTCGAAGAAAAGGTCTTCCCAATATAATGGGACAAGATGCATTGCATTCAATATCCAAGACAACAAAATCAACGGGGACAAGGTTATTGTTAACGGTAATGCGAACATTATCAACTCTCCCCAAAGGTTTCTTCGTAGAATTATCAGCAAGATTAACATTCAAATAACAATTTTTCAATGGTGGCAAGTCAAGCATATTATAGATTTTCTTAGGCATAACGGAAATACTTGCACCAAGATCACATAAAGCATTACAATCAAAGTCATTGACCTTCATCTTAATGATGGGCTCCCAACTATCCTCTAGCTTCCTAGGAATAGAAGTTTCAAGTTTTAGTTTCTCTTCTCTAGCTTTTATGAGAGCATTTGTAATATGTTTTGTGAAAGCCAAATTTATAGCACTAGCATTAGGACTCTTAGCAAGTTTTTGTAAGAACTTTATAACTTCAGAGATATGACAATCATCAAAATCCAAACCATTATAATCTAAAGCAATGGGATCATTATCCCCAATGTTGGAAAAAATTTCAGCAGTTTTATCACTGGCAGTTTCAGCAGTTTTAGCAGTTTCAGGCAGTTTTTCGCGCTTTGCATTAGAAGTGAAAACATTGCTAACACCAATTCTTTTACCATTGATAGTAGGAGGTGCAGCAACATGTGTAGCATTAGCATTGCTAGTGGTAGTAATAGTCCAAACTTTAGCTACATTATTCTCTTTAGCTAGTTTTTCATTTTCTTCTCTTTCCCACCTAGCATGCAGTTCAACCATTAATCTTATATTCTCATTAATTCTAACTTGGATGGCATTTGCTGTAGTAACAATTTTATTTTCATTATCCCCATTATGCATAACTTTCAATTTCAAAAGATCAACATCAGCAGCAAGACTATCAACTTTAGAAGCAAGTATATCAATTTTCCCAAGCTTTTCTTCAACAGATTTGTTAAAAGCAGTTTGTGTACTAATAAATTCTTTAAGCATGGCTTCAACTCCAGGGGGTGTATTCCTATTATTGTTGTAAGAATTCCCATAAGAATTACCATAACCGTTACCGTTATTATAAGGATATGGCCTATAGTTGTTACTAAAATTGTTCCGATAAGCATTGTTGTTGAAATTATTATTTTTAATGAAGTTTACATCAACATGTTCTTCTTGTGCAACCAATGAAGCTAACGGAACATTATTAGGATCAATATTTGTCCTATCATTCACAAGCATAGACATAATAGCATCAATCTTATCACTCAAGGAAGAGGTTTCTTCGACAGAATTTACTTTCTTACCTTGTGGAGCTCTTTCCGTGTGCCATTCAGAGTAATTAATCATCATATTATCAAGAAGCTTTGTTGCTTCACCAAGAGTGATGGACATAAAGGTACCTCCAGCAGCTGAATCCAATAGGTTCCGCGAAGAAAAATTCAGTCCTGCATAAAAGGTTTGGATGATCATCCAAGTAGTCAGTCCATGGGTTGGGCAATTTTTAACCAAAGATTTCATTCTTTCCCATGCTTTTGCAACATGCTCAGTATCCAATTGTTTAAAATTCATTATGCTACTCCTCAAAGATATAATTTTAGCAGGGGGATAATATCTACCAATAAAAGCATCCTTGCATTTAGTCCATGAATCAATACTATTCTTAGGCAGAGATAGCAACCAATCTTTAGCTCTTCCTCTTAGTGAGAAAGGGAACAATTTTAATTTTATTATGTCACCATCTACATCTTTATACTTTTGCATTTCACAAAGTTCAACAAAATTATTGAGATGGGCAGCAGCATCATCAGAACTAACACCAGAAAATTGCTCTCGCATAACAAGATTCAGTAAAGCAGGTTTAATTTCAAAGAATTCTGCTGTAGTAGCAGGTGGAGCAATAGGTGCGCATAAGAAATCATTATTATTTGTGGTTGTGAAGTCACACAACTTAGTATTTTCAGGAGTATTCATTTTAGCAATAGTAAATAAAGTAAACTAGATAAAGTAAATGCAAGTAACTAATTTTTTTGTGTTTTTGATATAGCAAACAAGATAGTAAATAAAGTAAAACTAGCAACTAATTTTTTTGTGTTTTGTTTTAGTGCAGCAAACAAAGTAGTAAATAAAATAAAGCAAGACAAAAACAAAGTAAAGAGATTGCGATGTGAAGACTCCCCTTGCAGCGTGTCTTGATCTCCCCGGCAACGGCGCCAGAAAAAGAGCTTGATACGCGTACAACACGCGTCCGTTGGGAACCCCAAGAGGAAGGTGTGATGCGTACAGCGGCAAGTTTTCCCTCAGTAAGAAACCAAGGTTTATCGAACCAGTAGGAGCCAAGAAGCACGTTGAAGGTTGATGGCGGCGAGATGTAGTGCGGCGCAACACCAGGGATTCCGGCGCCAACGTGGAACCTGCACAACACAACCAAAGTACTTTGCCCCAACGAAACAGTGAGGGTGTCAATCTCACCGGCTTGCTGTAACAAAGGATTAGATGTATAGTGTGGATGATGATTGTTTGCAGAAAACAGTAGAACAAGTATTGCAGTAGATTGTATTCGATTAAAAGAATGGACCGGGGTCCACAGTTCACTAGAGGTGTCTCTCCCATAAGATAAATAGCATGTTGGGTGAACAAATTACAGTTGGGCAATTGACAAATAGAGAGGGCATGACAATGCACATACATGACATGACGAGTATTGTGAGATTTAATTGGGCATTACGACAAAGTACATAGACCGCTATCCAGCATGCATCTATGCCTAAAAAGTCCACTTTCAGGTTATCATCCGAACCCCTTCCAGTATTAACATGCAAACAACAGACAATTGCATTAAGTATGGTGCGTAATGTAATCAATAACTACATCCTCGGACATAGCATCAATGTTTTATCCCTAGTGGCAACAGCACATCCACAACCTTAGAACTTTCTGTCACTGTCCCAGATTTAATGGAGGCATGAACCCACTATCGAGCATAAATACTCCCTCTTGGAGTTAAGAGTAAAAACTTGGCCAGAGCCTCTACTAATAACGGAGAGCATGCAAGATCATAAACAACACATAGGTAATAGATTGATAATCAACATAACATAGTATTCTCTATCCATCGGATCCCAACAAACACAACATATAGCATTACAGATAGATGATCTTGATCATGTTAGGCAGCTCACAAGATCCGACAATGAAGCACAATGAGGAGAAGACAACCATATAGCTACTGCTATGGACCCATAGTCCAGGGGTGAACTACTCACTCATCAATCCGGAGGCGACCATGGCGGTGTAGAGTCCTCCGGGAGATGATTCCCCTCTCCGGCAGGGTGCCGGAGGCGATCTCCTGAATCCCCCGAGATGGGATTGGCGGCGGCGGCGTCTCTGGAAGGTTTTCCGTATCGTGGCTCTCAGTACTGGGGGTTTCGCGACGAAGGCTTTAAGTAGGCGGAAGTGCAGGTCAGGGGGCCACATGAGGGCCCCACACAACAGGTCGGCGCGGCCAAGGGCTGGGCCGCGCCGCCCTAGTGTTTGGGCGCCTCGTGGCCCCACTTCGTGACTCCTTCGGTCTTCTGGAAGCTTCGTGTGAAAATAAGCCCCTGGGCGTTGATTTCGTCCAATTCCGAGAATATTTCCTTACTAGGATTTCTGAAACAAAAAACAGCAGAAAACAGCAACTGGCTCTTCGGCATCTCGTTAATAGGTTAGTGCCGGAAAATGCATAATAATGACATATAATGTGTATAAAACATGTGAGTATGATCATAAAAGTAGCATGGAACATAAGAAATTATAGATACGTTTGAGACGTATCAGCAGCCCCTCTCCTGGCCCTTATATAGGGGGCCAGGTCTCAAGAGACCTGTCCGGGTACGACTAAGTTTACAAAAGGCCTAGCTCTAAACTTTCCTTGTTCGGCTCCTCTACGTCTTGTTCTCCAAGGAATCTTCTCCGGCACCGCCCTGGTGGCCCACCTTGCCATCGGGTGTCTTCATGGGCCTCCAATTGGGCCGTACAGGATAGGGCAATGTCGGTTAACCGAAGGGTAATTCTATCAACACCCGGATTTTTAAGTCCAGATGCCTATTTTGTCGTACATCGCAATCCCAGGAATATTGTTTTTGCGAGACATAATAGATTGATATCACAGAACATCATTCATTACATACCATAATCGTCTTACATCAAAGGATCAGATGATCTAGTCTTAATACAACATAGTGGATCTACAGATCCTATTACAAAACACATAGCGGAAGCGAAGTAGCGGTTGTGGTCCATCTTTTCCACAGGCAACTGTTGACGTCGGTAGTGGTCCTAGTTATCGTAGACGTCCTGCTGTCCATCTTCATGGTACTGGTTCTCCTCTTCATAGTCTGGCCATTTGAATAGCCAGGGACAAAGCCATGCGTACTTTAAAGTACTCGCAAACTAATACTAATGTAAGTACTATCAACTATGGTAAGGGGGTGCTAAGCTCTAGGTTCATTTGCATAAAGCCAGTTTTATAAGCACTTTAGTAATAAAAGACTCTGTATTTGCCTAACTAACTCAAGTGGGAACATTAGTGTCATTCCCACAACTCTGTTGTGATTCAAGTCAAATTCATCTTTCAAGTTCAAATCACAAGTCACCAGTCACATGTAACATTTTTGAAAATTCTGATGACGGAACAGTATGGCCTTTCCAACCGTCCATAACCGCGGACACAGCTATTCGAATAGGTTTACACTCTGCAGAGGTGGTACGCTTGTGTCACAACTTTTGATTACATCCGTCAGGGATAGCCCTGAATAATCATACTCAGTATGCGGATCATCAACCATAACCTTTCACTTATATATCCTAGTATAGGCACCTCTCCCCATGAGCTTGGCCTCCCAGTGAAGACAAATCATCCACCTGGGAACTTGTTATCACCAGAATTTGATCGAGTCAGAGGTGGGCCGCGATCAAGATGGATGTGAAGAATGTACATGGAAGAAATACGTGAATCGGCCTGTTATGCAAAGTTTGGGCTAGTTGGCCCGTGTATCTGTAATATAGTAGGATACGTGTCGGTTAGGTAGAGTTTGTCTCGTGCATGGTGGGGATTATTCCCACGTTAGAAAGTCCCCTGGACTATAAATATGTATCTAGGGTTTATGAAATAAACAACAACCAACGTTCACCACAAATCAATCTCGGCGCATCGCCAACTCCTTCGTCTCGAGGGTTTCTACCGGTAAGCATCATGCTGCCTAGATCGCATCTTGCGATCTAGGCAGCACAAGCTTAGTATGTTGTTCATGCGTTGCTCGTACTGAAGCCTTGTTATTGGCGAGCAACGTAGTTATCTTAGATGTGTTAGGGTTAGCATTGTTCTTCGTATCATATGCTGTCGTAGTGCAACCCTTATACATCTAGCCGCCCTTACACCTATCTTAGGTGTAGGGGCGGCACCCCTCTTGATCATTATTTAGTAGATCCGATCCGTTACGGTTGCTCCTTGTTCTTCAAGGATTAGTTTAATATCTGCAATAGTTAGGCCTTACAAAGGGTTGGAGGATCCAGCGACGTGTAGGGTGTCGTTTGCTAGCCCTAGACAGGATGTTCCGAGGATCAACCTCGTGTTGGTTTTTAGGCCTTGTCTAGGACCGGCTTACGATCACCGTACGTGACCGCGAGGCCCAATCGTGAGTAGGATGATCCGATTATGCGGTGAAAACCCTAAATCGTCGTAGATCGCTTTAGCTTTATCTTGATCAAGCAGGACCACCATATATTCGTGCACCTCGTACGAATCATGGGTGGATCGGCTCTTTGAGCCGATTCACAGGATAACCTGAGAGCCGATCGAGGCTCGTATTTAATGTTTACGTGTATGCCATGCAGGAAACTAAGCGAGGCATCTCCATCACCTTCCTGACCAGGTATAGGTCAGGTGGCACGCCCTTGCACCAGCATCGGACGTGCGTACCAGAGGCTTTGCGGGCCGTCGCTCGGAGGGACCAGGGCCAGCCGCAGCCCTAAGTTGTTCCCGGCTCTACTGTGTTGCCCGTCGCTGCCCGCCGGTGGGTTTCTGACCGCAACACATTCTGGCACGCCCGGTGGGACAAGCTTCTACATCAACCACATCGCCATCTACATCTGAGATGGCGGACGGCACCCCAGTCACGTACGAGGATCTGACCGACGAGCTCAAGAAGAAGTATGACGAGGTCAAAACGATCCTCGAAGCCGACCTCATCGGCTCGTTCCACAGGACCCGTTCACATGGCATCAGGTGGAAAGGGTTCTCACCTCAAGGTGCGCTTGATGGAATAGACCTGTCTGCCCCATCAGAAGAACGCACCAGGTCCCTTCGTCAGGAGATTAACTACATGGTGGCTCACTCGCTACACCGCCACTCTGAGAACCTGGTGAACACTTTGGAGCGTGTTGCTCTTCGAGTGATCCAGGAAATCATGAGTCGTCAATACTCTCCGTCAGGACCAGCTCTCGGGACATACCAGGGAGAGATGCCACTCCAGTCCCGTCCACCGCTGCCATTTGCGTTGGCAGCACCAGAGGTGCCGAATTCACCGGCATTCGTCGTCTACAAGATCGATGGTGACCCTAGTGACTGCCAGTTCTTGCATGAGGCACCTAACGAGATCCCTCACGGGTACATGTGCACATACGTGCCAGACTGCGGTAACTGGGCGCTCACAAACCAGGTCGCGACAGCAGGGACTTCTAGGAAAGCAAGAGGAACGTCAGCAACAGATCTTGAGAAGCAGACGTGGCTAGCTAAATATGCCACCCCGACGAACCTCCAGAGCTCAGCTCCTGCAGTTGGCTCAGAGCTGGAAAAGCAAGCATGGCTGGCTAAGTACGCCACCCAGGCGAATCTTCAGAGTTCGACTCCTGCAGCCAGCACCGCGGATCAAATCAGTACGATCCTGAGAGACCAGTTCGGCATGGTGCCGAAAAGGAGGACAATCGGCTATTCCAAGCCGTACCCCGACGAGTACGAATTGGTCCCGCTACCACCCAAATATCGGCTCCCTGATTTCTCCAAGTTCAGTGGATCAGATGGTTCCAGCTCCATCGAGCATGTGAGCCGATATTTGGCACAGATAGGAACGGCCTCAGCGTCGGATCCACTACGCGTGAGGTTCTTCGCACAGTCCCTCACGGGATCGGCTTTCGGGTGGTACACTTCGTTGCCACCAGACTCGATCCGGACTTGGAAGCAGTTGGAAGAACAGTTCCACATGCAGTATCACTCAGACGCTTCCGAGTCTGGCCTTGCCGATCTAGCACAAATACGTCAGAAGCGTGGAGAAACTGTGGCAGAATACGTCCAGCGCTTCAGAAATCTTAGGAACCGATGTTATTCGGTTCGTGTGACTGAAAAGGAAGCAGTCGAGTTGGCAGTGGTGGGCCTTGCATCACAAATCAAGGACATGGCCTCTCAAGCAGACTACCCTTCACTGGCGCACATGGTTCAGAAACTGTCGGCATATGAACAGCGCCACCCGGACTTGTACCAGGATAAATTCAAGCGTGCGGTAGTCCTGGTTGAGGCAGACGAAGATGAAGGCTCTGTGGGAGATCAAGAAATAGCAATGGCTAAATGGATTCGGGGGGGCAACCCCCATGTCCTGCAAATGGGTCAAGCCACCAGGTCCGCCCAGAGGGTTTGATTTTGACGTGACCAAAACTGAGCAAATCTTCGACCTCCTACTCAAGGAGAAGCAGTTGAAGATACCCGAAGGTCTCAAATTCCCCACGGTACAGGAGCTGAAAGGAAAGCCATACTGCAAATGGCATAACTCGCTCTCCCATGCCACCAACGACTGCAGGGTGTGGCGTCAGCAGATCCAAATGGCGATAGAACAAGGACGTCTGATTTTCAACCAGTACGCCATGAAGGTCGACACTCACCCCTTCCCCGCCGTTAACATGGTGGAGTGCACTTACCCTGAAGGTTGCCAGCCAGGATCCTCGTTCAGTATCAACATGGTAGGACCTGGGCACCACTCTGGCAAGGATGGAGACGAGGGCAGCTGCTCTCGTAGCAAGGACATAGAGCAGGCCGCTCCACGCGATCGGCTCCGTCACGATGGCAAGCGCTACGTCACAGAGGAGGAGTACGAGCGCCGTGCCAAGGAAAAGTCAAGGGAGCGAGACGACGAGGATAGGCACTGGGACTGCCCCTTCTTCAGACACTGCTGGGACTCAGGAATGAGCCGATTGCCTACAATCGGCAATTGCCCAGAATGCAACCAGAAGAAGAAGGAGGCAGCCAACGTGTCCGTGTTCAAACGTCTAGGGCCTCTCCCACCACAAAGCAAACGCGCTGAGTCCCCTCGGATGGAAGATCTCGAGGATTCGGAAGACGAGGGAGAAGAAGAAGAAGACAGGTACCACCGTCCAAGGTGGTGCCCTGATGGACTCAGCCGTTCCCAAAAGCGTAGGGTTCAGCGATTGCGCGGCTTGGAGGAAGCCGAAAGGTTATACCTGCACACGCTGAGAAAGGCGCGGCCTGATCTGGCCGCGAAGATTCAGCGAACCCTGGATGAAGAGGGTCGACCACGGAAAATGGAGTGGCGCCCCAAGCAAAGGAAAGCCGATGATGAAACATCGGCTGGCACAAACATGGTGTTCATCCTTCCTTCGGAGTTCAGTGCTCCAGGATTAGACGAGGCACCTGTGGCACAACTTGACTGCGGCCCACGGCCGGTTATCTTTGAGAAGCCACGAGAAAGAAGCTACAGACATCTGAAGGCCCTGTACTTGCGAGGTTATATCGATGGGAGGCCTGTCAATAAGATGCTGGTGGACACCGGAGCGGCAGTCAACATTATGCCATACTCTATGCTACGTCGGTTGGGACGGTCTAGCTCGGATCTAATCAAGACCAACGTGACATTGAGCGATTTCAACGGCCAAGCTTCTGACGCACAAGGTGTTCTGAACGTGGATCTGACCGTAGGAAGGAAAACTATCCCTATGACGTTCTTCATCGTCGATAGCAAGAGCACCTATGCTGTTCTGCTAGGAAGAGATTGGATCCATGCCAACTGTTGCATTCCCTCCACGATGCACCAATGCATAATACAGTGGGATGGAGATGAGGTAGAGGTGGTCCAGGCCGATGACTCAGCCGAAATTTCAACGGCTGGCATGAACGCGTGGGAAGCAGCAGGCCAAGAGCCCCTCTCAGGTACCAATTTGGACGACTGCGAGCGCATCGACGTGACGAAGGGAAGGGTTAGGCTGGTTTTATCCACTGGCCTGGCCGTGTAGCAAGAGCAAACCGATGAGCAAATGTGGCGAGGCCGATCCTTGGGATCGGTCCCCAAAGGTATATGAAGGAAAAGCACAACGCCTTCATTGAACACTTTGATCAATATGGAGGCCGATTCCAGCAATCGGCCAAAATTATCCTCACCACATGTTCTGCTTGTGTTCAGCATCAATCTACTTGGCAGCGGTTTTACGTCGGCTGATGAGTTAAGAAGAATCAACATTGGTCCTACCAGAGCCGACGTTCAAATACAATGCCTTGGCTAAACTACAGAGCCGATATCTGCAGTTACCTGACAGATTCGGCTCGGGGGGCACCTAAACCAGATGAACATGTGAACATGTGCAGGTGAGCATGTGTGCAGTGAAATATTGGGGGCCGATAGGAAAAATCGGCCAGTAAAATTTTTTCATGACATACAGCCGATGCAAGGGAATCGACTTTAGAACTAAGAAACGAAGCCGATGCACAACCATCGACTCTAGTAAAACTACGCAGGATCTACTGGTTATGTGTTCAAAGCACGGATCTTCACCAAGTCCAGTTCAGCTGTGGGGCCTTCTGCTTCCTCGAGGGAGTAAAACAATGAGAGCTTCCTCAGATGCCTTGAGCCGATTCTGGTGCCTGAACCTTCTTGTCGAGGATTTTCAACCTCTTGTGTTAGTCCAGAAATGCTGTCAGAGGAAATATATCGGCTTTCGAGGGAAGAAAGGTGATCGGCTTTGGTGCATCCTCACCGACATTCTCGCCTTGAGTAAGGCTCGGGGGCAGCAGGCCTGTTAGTTGCTCTGTTTAGGAGCCGATTGGGGTACCATCGGCTGATCCTTCGTAGCAACCTTCTTCACAAAAGGATGAGTGCTTGAAGAAGACCATTGGGCCTGGTTGGAAGAATTCAAAGGCTCTCTTGAAGACTCTACAGTGTCCACCAGATCTCAGGGTCATCAGTTGAAGAATTGAAGGATGAATTGTAAAGGACCGATGCGCTGCTATCGGCTCGTCAAGCATTGGCTAAGGGGACAAATCGGCAAAATCAGTAGGAGGGGAAATCGGCTAAATTGACTCAAGGGAAAACGGCAAAATCAAATTGGGGAAATTCTTCATTGATAAGCAAGATTTCTTACATAAAGAGCTGATTGCTCTCAAAAGGGAGTACTAGGGGATACATTGCCCCGTCTACTACTACTGATCCTATGCTAATGGTCCTAATCTACGGGCCGTCGCTGCCCTCGTCGTCGCCGTCGTCGCCGCTGTCGGCGCTACTCCCGGCGGGCTCGTCGTCGCTGCTCCAGTGGCCACCGGACGGGCCATCATTGTCCTCATCCTCCTCGTCAGCGTCGTCGTCGTCGCTGTCGAAGTCGCTGAGGTTCCCCGGCCAGGGGCAGAACCGTTTGGCTGGCGGCTCGACGGAGGAGGTGTCGTCCTCCTCCTCTTCCTCCTCCTTCTCCTCCTCCTCCTCCTCGGGGGAGGTGAAGTCATCGCAGGAGAAGCGATCGTCGTCGCTCTCCTCCTCCGTTTCCCCGTCGGCGAGGAAGCGGAGGTCACTTTCTCCGTCGGTCAAGGACTTGTCGTCCTCAGACCAGACGGAGAAGTCGTGGCTAGACTCCTCCCCAGCTTCAATGGCGCGGCGGGTGTTCGCCGCGTGGACCTCCTCCTGGTTCGGCTCCGGAGTCGGCTCGCGGGAAGAGGAGGACTGGGTGGAAAGATCCGATGAGGCAGAGGAGGAAGAAGACATGGTGGCGCAGGAGGGCTTTTGGAGTGCTAATGCGAAGGGGATGCGGAAGTAAAACTGTGCGGAGCGGTTAAATAAAAGGGGATATAGTGGAAATTCAATGCCACAGCAGTTTCCGGGGAAGTGGTGCCTAAAAGAAAAAAAAACTGCCAGGTCACGCGGAGAAGTTGAGAAGGCAAGGCATCATGATGAAGGATACTGCGACGGTTCTGCCACGACATGACCCGACGGAGCAAAAGCAGAGTGATTTTGGAATTATCAATTCCAAAACCAGGGGGGCATGTGTTATCACCAGAATTTGACCGAGTCAGAGGTGGGCCGCGATCAAGATGGATGTGAAGAATGTACATGGAAGAAATACGTGAATCGGCCTGTTATGCGAAGTTTGGGCTAGTTGGCCCGTGTATCTGTAATATAGTAGGATACGTGTCGGTTAGGTAGAGTTTGTCTCGTGCACGGTGGGGATTATTCCCACGTTAGAAAGTCCCCTGGACTATAAATATGTATCTAGGGTTTATGAAATAAACAACAACCAACGTTCACCACAAATCAATCTCGGCGCATCGCCAACTCCTTCGTCTCGAGGGTTTCTACCGGTAAGCATCATGCTGCCTAGATCGCATCTTGCGATCTAGGCAGCACAAGCTTAGTATGTTATTCATGCGTTGCTCGTACTGAAGCCTTGTTGATGGCGAGCAACGTAGTTATCTTAGATGTGTTAGGGTTAGCATTGTTCTTCGTATCATATGCTGTCATAGTGCAACCCTTATACATCTAGCCGCCCTTACACCTATCTTAGGTGTAGGGGCGGCACCCCGCTTGATCATTATTTAGTAGATCCGATCCGTTATGGTTGCTCCTTGTTCTTCAAGGATTAGTTTAATATCTGCAATAGTTAGGCCTTACAAAGGGTTGGAGGATCCAGCGACGCGTAGGGTGTCGTTTGCTAGCCCTAGACAGGATGTTCCGAGGATCAACCTCGTGTTGGTTTTTAGGCCTTGTCTAGGACCGGCTTACGATCACCGTACGTGACCGCGAGGCCCAATCGTGAGTAGGATGATCCGATTATGCGGTGAAAACCCTAAATCGTCGTAGATCGCTTTAGCTTTATCTTGATCAAGCAGGACCACCATATATTCGTGCACCTCGTACGAATCATGGGTGGATCGGCTCTTTGAGCCGATTCACAGGATAACCTGAGAGCCGATCGAGGCTCGTATTTAATGTTTACGTGTATGCCATGCAGGAAACTAAGCGAGGCATCTCCATCACCTTCCTGACCAGGTATAGGTCAGGTGGCACGCCCTTGCACCAGCATCGGACGTGCGTACCAGAGGCTTTGCGGGCCGTCGCTCGGAGGGACTAGGGCCAGCCGCAGCCCTAAGTTGTTCCCGGCTCTACTGTGTTGCCCGTCGCTGCCCGCCGGTGGGTTTCTGACGGCAACAGAACTGCACAGGGCTTGGGCCGGACATTCACCTCATTTGACGTCATTTCACATCATTTCACTTTCAACGGAGGCAGCCTCGGCATAACCCCTATGACGCTTGTTTAGAGGGAACCCATACTAAGATACATAAACTTCCAGTTAAGACCTACCCATAATCAGGTATTGTGGGGGTACTTATAAAATTGGAATGGTATCGCATCCGAACCCAATCATTAGTTTTTGTCAAAGTCACCATGCCATTCATGTCATATTCACCTTCAAAATCTTTCAGTAGAATGACTCATCATTCCAAGGTTTTCAAAGTCTTTGGTTTTCACATGTTCCCATCTAGAGTAGTCATTTTTAGTTTAGCACTAGCAACTAGTCATGAGGGGTGCTAATCTAGCTTGTATTTCTCTAGGCTACTTTTGATGTTCTAGTAACACTCTATACTTAGACCAAAATTAACTATAATGTAAACTTTGATAAATGAAGTAAAAGGTTGCAAGAATAAAAATTGTGATTGGATCCTTAAACAAAAATAAAAGTGTAATGGTGCCTTGCTCTAGTAGAGCTTTGCACTTGTGAGCTTGCAAGAGTATAGCTTGCCTTGAGTGGTGTATTGATCAAAGTGTTCTTCTTCTTCCTCGTAGAAGACCTCCTCTTCTTGGTAGTCTCCGGTTCTAGCGTCTATAAACGAATACGAGGATAACAATCACCAATCAATACTTAAGGGGACTACTTAGCCTTAATGGCTCACTCAAGATGATCTATCATCATCCCAATCATTTCTTAACAACAACTAGGTTTTTCCATTTAGTGGTAGGAAATAATTTCCTCTTATTGAAATATTTATTAGGGTTTCTATTTATTTTCCTTGAGAAATAATTTCCTCTCATTGAATCTTGTTAATATTTAATCTTCTCAAATAATAAGGTATGAGTACATGTTGACCAAGGTCAACACTTCATATTTACCATTTGGGAAAATGGTTTAAATGAGATAGTTCATCTCATGCAATTTCAATATTACTATGGAACAATTTAATATCACTAAGTAATTAAATATGAGGTGCTATAAATTAAGGTTATTATTTCATATTGGATTACTTAGGACAATGATTTAAATGAGAGAGTATCTCTCATACTATTTAAATAAATTAATTGAGATAGTTTAAATGGCCTAGAAATGGCCATATAGCCAATATTTGCATCTAGCCCATGATCATATGACACAACCATATCATATTTTTATATAAACAATTAGAGTATTTGAAATGTGAATTATGCGAATTTGGATCACCTCAAAATTCATTATGGTTGATTTTTAATAATTATTTGAAGTTTGAAAACCTACTGCCTTGTTATTTTTATTGCATGTGTTCTGCAAGGAATCTAGGGTCGAGACCAGTGGGATTTGATAGATAATTTCACAAGATTTCGAAATATATAAATTTCATCAAATTTGGCTCAGTGGATTTGAAATTATTCAATTTTTATCAAAGTACCAGTATTGAATTTCAGTGAAACAATTTAATTCGAATTTGAAATAAATGGGCTAGGCGGGAAAACTTAACGGGCCGGCCCAGCTATGCTCACGTTGTACGCGGGCTGCCTGACAATGGCCCCCGCTTGTCAGCGAGTCATCATCAGCTAAACTGTATGAATCAAAATGACCCGCACGATTAGAACAGGATCCTACGGACGAGAGGGTTCGTCGTCTCTAGAGAGAAGAGGTTACTGGCGCGGCGAGGCTAGGGGGTGGGCGAGCTCACCGGCGCTCCGGCGATGGTCAGCGAGGTGCAGGAGGAGGTTGTCGAGGACGGCGAGTCTCCTGGTACCTGCGGTGTTGCTCGAGGTGGCGCCAATCAACGGCGGTGTCTGCGGCGGCTCCACGGGACTCCGGCATGCAATTGGAGGACTAGGGTGGAGAATGTCGAGCGGGGTGTGGTCGAGGAGGGTCAGAGAGGAGAGGAGAGCGAGATGGTGTGAAGAGATGGTGTGGGGAGGCGCTCTATTTATAGCGGTGAGGTGTGCCGCGGGGGTGCGCATGGGGTGGGCCATGGCGCGGCTGCTCTGGTGCGCGAAGAGGCAAGGAGAGGACGGCATGAGCTTGCTATCATCATGGCGGTGCTCGAGAGCTTGCTGGTGCAGGAAAAGGAGGATGTTATCGCTCGGGCGACTGCGTCATCTGCCACGGGACCGGCGGAAAGCATCGACGAGGACGACGACAACAAGGCTTCCGCGAGCATTCGAGCGTGTCTACGGGGTAGCTGGTGGAGGGGTGAAGCGGTGTGCAGAGGTAGAGGATTAGGGGTTAACTGAGGCGACGGCGCACGTGTGTGCTCTGGCGCATCCAGGGCTGTGCCCGTGCGTGTCTGGCATGGTCTGGGCGCGTCTGGGCGCGTACTGGCATGTCGCGTTCCAAGCGTTGACATGCGTGTCTTCGGCCAGTGAGGGTACGAGCGTGCGTGGTAGAGTGTGGGCGAGTTGGGAGACATGGTGGAGGGGACCAGAGAAGAAAGGAGAGGAGGAGTGGCATGGGAGTGGCAAAGGTGCTCGGCATGGATTTATTTTGATCATGTCTTGCTTTAATCCTTGTCTCCAAGCATGCATGGTGTACCGGGTGTAAGAGGAGGCCAAGGATGAAAAAAAGCATGAGGGTTTAGTTGATTACATGATGGATATTAGAGGTTCTTCACTTTCCAGATTCTTGCACCCAAGGTGCTCGACCAAATGGCCGCAAGAGCTTTATTTTGGAATTTTGAAATGAATTTTGGTGGAGTTGATTCATATATTATTTGGCACACAATGGTGGTGGTGGGGTGCAAAATTGAGTTGGTTTGTGAAATTTCAAAAAGTGTAGAATCTAGAATCTGATTTGAGGTTGCTATTTTGCTTGATGAGATTAAGAAATAGAAAAGGAATTAGTCAAGGTGGTCAACATCAAAAGTGTTCATCTTGATGAGGTCGCCGCGAGGTTGGCAGTTGCTCCCTCGATGGTTTTTGGCCTTAGCATTCCTGCAGTGTCCGTGGTCATGAAGGACTTGTACAAGTTCGATGTTATTTCCCTAGCATCTTCTTCTGGAAGTCTGGATAGCCTTGATCGGTGCTTCCCTGCACCCTGGCTTCTTTGGGAAGCGCTTCCTCGCGAGCCCCTTCATCGTTCACTAGATTGTTCTGCCGCGAGTAGACGTCTCTCGAGGGTGGCTTGCTCATTCGATAGCCGTTCCTGATTCTTCTCCAATATCGAGCGATAGGCATTAAGGGTTCCAACCGAAGTTCCAGCGGGAAGCGGTGTGTTCTTAAGTACGGCTGCCCTGGCGGCTACCCATTCTTCCTTCGCGATGGTGTAATCGCTATTATTGTTACTAGCGCTGTTTTCGAAGCTACGTCTCCTGCTAGAGCGAGGGGTGTGATCTCCACCTCCTCCGTTCCTTGCTTTCATGTGTTGTTGGCAGCATAAACTTGGTGGCGCGCCGTTCTCCAGGTGACTTCCCTGACAAAGTTGTCGACACTGTCCTCTCCTGACGAATACTGGGCGCTGTAGATGAACGGTGTGTCGCTTGATCCCAGCCCGTGCCTGGTGTCGCAGTTCAAGCAGTAATACGAGGTTGATGACCCACAAGTATAGGGGGTGTATCGTAGTACTTTCGATAAATAAGAGTGTCGAACCCAACAAGGAGCAGAAGGTGTTGACAAGCAGTTTCGATGAAGGATTCACTGTAAATGCTCACAGACAAGTATTCAGGGGTTTTTGATATAGCAGATAAATAAAATACAAGTAAGTAAAATGCGAGAGTAATAATTGCAGTGAGTGGCCCAATCCTTTTTAGCACAAAGGACAAGCCCGTTGTTTACTTATGATGACCAAACGTTCTTGAGGACACACGGGAATTTAGTCTAGTGCTTTCGCTCATATAGTTGATTAATCTTCATTGTTTTGATAAGTGTTGTGTGGGTGAACCTATGCTAATGCACCGCCCTTCCTAGGACTAATACATACTTGTGATTATATCCCTTGCAAGCATTCGCAAATACAAGAAAGTAATTAAGAACTAAACAAACTACTCACAAGACATCATATGGAACATGATCAGAGGTGATATGATGATGAATAACAATCTGAACATAAACCTTAATTCAATGGTTTCACTCAATAGCATCAATAACAAGTAGTAATCAACACCGGGAGAGTTTCCCCTGTGAAATAATCAAGATTCAACCCTAGATGTTACAGCGGAGACGAGGTGCAGCGGTGGAGATGACGGTGACGGTGGTGGAGATGATGATGATGATCCCAATGAAGTCCAGCTCGATGACGGTGACGATGGCGACGATTTCCCCCTCCGGGAGGGAATTTCCCCGGCGGATTTCAGCCTGCCGGAGAGCTCTTTTCTCTCTGGTGTTTTCCGCCCCGCAGAGGCGGCTGTGTCTATTCGCGATGCCTCCCAGAACCTTAGGTTTTGGGGTAGGTGAAGTACGCGAAAGAGAGGCAGCCGAGGGGGGTTGTGGGCCCCCTCCCCACAAGGCGGCGCGACCAGGGTAGAGCCCGCGCCGGCCTATGGGGGGCCATGGCGGCCCTCCTCGGCCCCTCCTTTTGGCTGGCTCCTTCTCCTGGAGAAATAAGACTTTCGGTGTATTTTCCATCAATTGTTGATCTTCAGAAATATTGCTGGTGAAATAACATAAGTATCATCTCTAAATATGAAATATATCAATGAATAACAGTAAATTATGATATAAAATAGTGATGCAAAATGGACGTATCAACTCCCCCCAAGCTTAGACCTCGCTTGTCCCCAAGCGAAACTGAACTCAGTAACAAGACCACATGTTTATGGAGTGAAGTATCGATAAATAAAATACGGACAAGAAGCATCACATTAATTCACACAAGACATTCTAGTGAACAACTTCCTCATATAATTCAACTTGAAACAAGTAGAGGGAAATCACAAATAAAGGTGCATAGGGAATCATAATTGGTAATGGCAAACTTCGTTCTTGGTCAAAGAACAATTAACAGATTGTACTTATCTTTCGAGTAAAGCCTTTATATTAGAGCTTATATGGCAAAACTTACATGCTCAATCATAATAATCTCCTCATAATCATTGATAACCTTCAAAGCCATATTCATTCGGATAAAACGTGTACTAAACAAGGAAGAATAAAAGGCATGATTAAATAGATCACAATATAAATGGTTGGATCACAAGAACTCAATTGCTTGCTTAAGATAGAGGGAAATAGGTTTACTGACTCGACATAAAGTAATAGATAGGCCCTTCGCAGAGGGAAGCAGGGATTAAATCATGGGCTAGAGCTTTTTAAGTTTTGAAATCATATAAAGAGCATAAAAGTAAAGTTTTGAGAGGTGTTTGTTGTTGTCAACGAATGGTAGTGGGTACTCTAAAGTTAATTAATTGGTGCTGGGAACCCCGTTGCCAGCTCTTTTTGCAAAATTATTGGATAAGCGGATGTGCCATTAGTCCATTGGTGAAAGTCTGCCCAACAAGATTGAAAGATAAAACACCACGTACTTCCTCATGAGCTATAAAACATTGACACAAATAAGGGATACTAACTTTTGAATTGTTTAAAGGTAGCACATGAGGTATTTACTTGGAATGGCAGGGAAATACCACATAGTAGGTAGTTATGGTGGACACTGATAGCATAGGTTTGGTTTAAGGGTTTGGATGCACGAGAAGCATTCCCTCTCAGTACAGGTCTTTGGCTAGCAAGGTCTATTAGCAAGCATAAGAGTTGAGGGAAACAAACAAATACACATGTGCTAGGAACAATCATGCATCTTCCTTGTAAGCAAAAATAATTTTAACTTCAGAATACTAAGCTCATTAGCTAACAAGAAAGAAAGATAATGATATAACATATATACATGTATTTCCTCTTTTCTACGTAAACCTCAAAGTGTCGTTGCTATTGACCAATGCTAAGTTTGCCAAAACCAAATAGATTTACTCAATGCTCCCAAAGTGATACCAATACTAACAACAAGATCAATAACATAACAGAGATTGCAAACTAAAATAAGGTGTGCAATATGTAAATGATAAAACTTCTCATTAATATTCCATAACGATAACTCACACCAAGGGATACATAGATAACCAACTAAAAGAGAGATACTTCCACACTGCAACCATCTTATATGATAACTTCCCTACTCATGATATGTGTCAACACCCGGATTTTTAAGTCCGAATGCCTATTATGTCATACATCGCAATCCCAGGATTATTGTTGTTGCGAGGCATAATAGTTAAGTATCACAGTCATCATTCATTACAAACCATATTGTCTTACAATTGGAATCACATCATCCATATTACACGAATAGTTGATCTATTGATCAACGAACAAACACAAGTTCAATGCGGAAGCGTAAGATACAAGGACTCTCTAGTCCACAGGCCAACGCTTGACGTCGGAAGACTCCTAGTTGTCGTAGGCGTCCTGCTGGTCATCCCCTTGTTCATCTTCATACTCTGGCCATTTGAATAGCCAGGGACAAAGCCGTGAGTACTTCAAGTACTCGCAAACTAATACTAGTGTAAGTGCTAGACATTTCTAGTAAGGTTTGCTAAGCTCTAGTTTACTTGCATAAAGCTAGTTTTAGTTCACAAATCTTCGAGAAAAAAAAAGCTTATTCAAGTGCTAACTACTCAAGTGGGAACATTATTGTCATTCCCACCATGTAAATGGTGATTTCAAAACAATTCACCACTCCACAATTCATTTCACCATCATTTTCAAAGATTTGACATTGGACAACTGTATGGCCTTTCCAATCGTCCGTAACCATGGACACGGCTATTCGAATAGATTTACACTCTGCAGAGGTTGCACACTTGTGCCACAACATTTGATTTCATCCGTCGGGATTACCCCGAATCATCGTAACACAGTACGCGGATCATCAACCATAACCTTTCACTTACAAATCCTAGTATGAGCACCTCTCCCCATGAGCTTGGCCTCCCAGTGAAGACCAAGCATCAACTTTGGGAACTGCACAGGGCTTGGCCGTACAATTCACCTCAATTCACATCATTTCTCAACAACGGAGGCAGCCTCAAGCGTAACCCCTATGACGTGTGTTCCGAGGGAACCCATACTAAGATGCATAAACTTCCAGTTAAGCCCTACCCATAATCAGGTATTGTGGGGGTACTCAATATTGGAAAGGTATCGCATTCAAACCAATATCAGTTTTATCAAAAATCACCATCTTCTCTTGGTCATATTCACCTTCAAAACATCATTCAATGGAATGCTTCAACATTCCAAGGTTTTAAAATTCAGTTCAAGTCACGAAGTTCCCATCTAGAGTAGTCAAGTTTTATTCATTAGCACTAGCTCTAAATCATGAGGGGTGCTATCTTGCTTTGCTTGATTTAGACTATCTTCACTACTCTAGTAAACTTCCTTTATTTTGACCAAAGTTAACTATAAAAGTAACTTCTGGATAAAACATGTAAAAACTTGTAAGGTATAAACTTGGGATAGGCTTATGTAAGAAAAGATAAGTTTCATGGTGCCTTGCCCCAAAGGGCTTTGCACTTTGCAAGAATATTAGCTTGCCTTGGTAGTTCTCAAAATTCTCCTCCTCCTCCTCTTGGTAGCAACCTTCTTCCTCCGGGTACTCTCCGGTGCTAGCGTCTAAATTTAAATACGAGTATAATCACTCAACTAATTCAATGGCTATTCCATACATCACATATAATCACACAAACTATTCTAGGCCCACAATTAATCTAATTTGGGTGCATTGGTTGTGTTGCTTGAGGAGAAGTAATTATCTTCTATTTAATATGTAAATGATAGTTTCCATAGGGTTCTTGAAAAATAATTTCCTCTGATTGAAATCTTCTTAAGATTTAATTTCTCAAACAATCATACGTGAACTTATATTGACCTAAGTCAAACATTCATCATCATTATTTGAGAAAATGATTTAAATGAGGTAGACCACCTCATACCATTTAATAATTCTACAAATGATTTAAATCTCCAAGTAATTCAGATAAGAGAGTTTGACCAGGGGTTCAAACATCACATGAATTCATTTGGGACAAGATTTAAATGAAGTATAATACTTCATATGATTTGTATAATAGTTTTGGACAATATCACTTAGATAAAATAGCCATATTGTCCATTAATTAAACTAGGGCATGATCATGCAAAGTGACCACACCATTTTCTTGCAGAAACATTTGTGTAAGTCAAAGGTGAGCTATTGGAGTTGGAATTTACTTAATATATATTTTGGTTGATTTTTAATAATTATTTGAATAGGGAAAAGTCCCTGCCTTCTTCATTTTGTCAGATTAATTCTACAACTAATCTCGACATCGGACCAGTGGCATTGTGTAGATCTTTTTCATAGCTTTCCAACCATATAAAGTTTGTTGGATTTGGCCAAGCCAAACTGATTCTATTGATTTTCAAAGTTGGAGGCAGTTTTGAATTTGATTTGAATTAATTAAATAGGTTTTGAATTAAAAGGGCCGGCGGGAAAGCTAGGTGGGCCGAACTGGTTTGAAAAAGAGGAAAACGGCCCAGCAACGCATCCAGTGCGCTTGGGCCGCCTGACAGTGTGGGGTCCACGCGTCAGTGGCTGTTAAAACCCGAAGCGGTACGTTTTAAAGGGAGGCGTTGGATTAGAAGTGAATCGAACGGTCGAGGTTCATCGTCTTCTCCGACGAGAACCCGACGCTCTGGCGGCGGATCTAGGGGGTTGGCGTGCTAACCGTGGCTCCAGCAAGGGTTGGCAGTGTGCTTGATGACGTTGTGGACGACGGCGAAGCTCCTGGTACCGGTGGCAGCTCCTGGAACGGCTCCAATCGATGGCGGCGATCTCCAGGTACGGGTGGCTCCGATCTTCTAATTGGGGCAGCTCCGGCGACAATTGAGTGAGTGGAGTGGTGGTTGAGATGCAGGGATGGGAGGAGAGGATGGTGGTGTGCTTGGATTGCTCAGGGGAGTGCTCTATTTATAGAGGCGCAAGGGTGCTGCGGGGCAGTGAAGAAGTCGACCATGGCGCGGCGGTTCTGGCGAGCTAGCGAGCTAGGCAAGGGCGCGGGACTGTTCTGCGTATCCAGGCGATGCGTCTGGCGGCGACAGCGCGGTCGGGCGGCGTCTGGTTTGGTCGCATCTCCGGCGAGTCTACGGCGTCTACGGCGAGGTGATCGGTGCTAGCTGAGGTAGAGAGGCATGGTGGCGACGCTGGGCACCAGGGCCAGGGCTGAGAGTGAAGGAGGAGAGGGGGAGGTTGTCGGGGTGGTGACATGGCCGGCATGGCCATGTCCTAGCCTTGCTCCTCCTCTCTCCTAGGGTTACTATGCCTCATTTAGAGTTAGAGGGGACCAGGGGACCATTTAGTGTAGGTTGGGGTAGATTAGGATGGTGGTAGATCACCATTTCAAATAGTGTCGAATAGTTCCATAGATGTAATTTGTGAATTTTGTCCAAATTTGATTTAATTCAAATGGTTGCCCAATTTTAAAAGTGTGTGTTTGATTGAGTTAGAAAAGATCAGAGATGATGAGGTGTGGTGGTGGAATTGTTGAATTCAAAGAATTGCAAAAATTAACAAGTGTGAGATTGTTCCACTTGATAAAATGTTGCAACTTGGGATGAGCATAGCTATTGATCAAGAAAGAATTTGGCATGGTGATCTTTACAAAAAGTGTTCACCTTGATGTTGTCTTGGATGAGGTGCAAAGAGTTAGCAAGGTTTAGTTTGAAAAATTTGAATTGTAGGGGCTCAAAGTAGTGATCAGACTAAATTTGGCAGATTTGACCATTATCATATGTGAGCCAAATTTGCATTTGAAAATCATTTGATTTGTGATTCTTTGATTCCAAAAGTTGTAAAAAGTGTTTAGTAACCTTATTCAACTATTGGTGAAGACCAAATCGGTCTAGGGTCAAAATTTATAAAAATGGCATAGAGCCATATGTGAGGGTTTTAGGGTTTTTCTTTTATTTGATTTCTTTCTCTTTTTGATTTATTTGGTTGGTGATCTTCTCATGATCACTTTAGGGTTTTAGGGTATAGCATACACACATAATAACGATCATCATGGCATATCACTCAAATGCACCAGTCCTATGCAGGGTACTATATGCAGTTTTAAAAAGTTTTTGTTGGTTTGAAATTTTTCTCTCTGGAACTCTTCTAACTTTCTTTTTATTGAAATTTGGGATGTTACAAACCCTTCCCCCTTACAAAAGATCTCGTCCCGAGATCGAAAAGAAAGTTAGGTACTAAAGAGATCTGGGTACTCCTTCTTCATGAAGTCTTCGCGTTCCCAAGTGGCTTCATCTTCAGTATGATTGCTCCATTGTATCTTCAGAAACTTGATACTTCGGGTGCGGGTGGTTCGATAAGCTTCCTCCAGGATGCGAATCGGCACTTCGCGGTAAGTCAGGTCCTTGTTGATATCCACCGATCGGTGATCGATGTTCTTGAACAGTTCGGTCTTCTCAGGGACTTCAAGGCACTTCCGGAGAAGTGAGATATGAAACACGTCGTGTGATGACCCACAAGTATAGGGGATCGCAACAGTCTTCGAGGGAAGTAAATCCCAAATTTATTGATTCGACACACGGGGAGGTAAAGAATACTTATAAGCCTTAACAACTGAGTTGTCAATTCAGCTGCACCTGGAAAAGCACTAGTAACAGGGGTGATGTGAAAGTAGCAGTAATATGAGAGCAATAGTAACAAAGAATACAATGACGATAATAGCAATATGAGAGCAATGGCACCGGAAAATAGTTGATACTACTTCCAATGACATGTAGAACAAGTATATTATGATGAGAGATGGACCGGGGTTCCCAGCGATCTACACTAGTGGTAACTCTCCAATAAGTGACAAGTGTTGGGTGAACAAATTACAGTTGGGCAATTGATAGGAATCAAAGCATTAAGATAGAACATCAGGCTTATTAATCATGTAGGCATGTTTTCCATATATAGTCGTACGTGCTCGCAATGAGAAACTTGCACAACATCTATTGTCCTACCAGCCGGTGGCAGCCGGGCCTCAAGGGAAACTACTGGATATTAAGGTACTCCTTTTAATAGAGCACCGGAGCAAAGCATTAACACACCGTGAAAACATGTGATCCTCACATCACTACCATCCCCTCCGGTTGTCCCGATTTCTGTCACTTCGGGGCCATTGGTTCCGGACAGTGACATGTGCATACAACTTGTAGATACAATCTAAGCAACAATATAGAGCTCAAATCTAAGATCATGCCACTCGGGCCCTAGTGACAAGCATTAAGAATAACAAGATTGCAGCAACAATAACTTCACAAACTTTATAGATAGACTAATCATAATGTATCATCCATCGGATCCCAACAAACACAACACCGATTACATCAGATGAATCTCAATCATGTAAGGCAGCTCATGAGATCATTGTATTGAAGTACATGGGGGAGAGTATACCGACACAGCTACTGCTAGAACCCGTAGTCCATGGGGGAACTACTCACGGAGCATGGCGGAGGCGGTGGCGTTGATGGAGATGGCTTCCGGGGGCACTTCCCCGTCCCGGCAGGTGCCGGGACGAGACTTCGTCCCCCGGGTGGAGTTTCGCGATGGCGGCGGCGCCACAGTAACTTTTCTGGAGTTTCGTCAATTGGTACGGTGTTTTTAGGTCGAAAGGGGTTTTATAGGCGAAGAGGCGGCGCAGGGGGGCACCTGGGGGCGTCACACCCTAGGCCGGCGCGGCTAGGGTCTGGCCCGCGCCGCCATGTGGTGTGGTGGCCCCCTGGCCCCTCTCCGACTCTTCTTCGGTGTTCTGGAGCCTTCCGGGAAAAATAGGAGGTTTGGAGTTGATTTCGTCCAATTCCGAGAATATTGCCCGAACAGCCTTTCTGGAACCAAAAACAGCAGAAAACAGGAACTGGCACTGTGGCATCTTGTTAATAGGTTAGTTCCGGAAAACGCATAAAAACATCATAAAGTGCAAGCAAAACATGTAAGTATTGTCATAAAACAAGCATGGAACATCAGAAATTATGGATACATCGGGGACGTATCAGCATCCCCAAGCTTAGTTCCTGCTCGTCCCGAGCAGGTAAACGATAAAAAGAATAATTTTTGTAGTGACATGCTACTTACATAACCTTGATCATACTATTACAAAGCATATGAAATGAATGAAGTGACTCAAGGCAATGATCTATAGTTGCTAACAAATAGATAACATATAGCAAAACTTTTCATGAATAGTACTTTCAAGACAAGCATCAAAAGATTGCACAAGAGTTAACTCATAAAGCAATAGATTCGAAGTAAAGGCATCGAAGCAACACAAAGGAAGATATAAGTTTCAGCGGTTGCTTTCAACTTTCAACATGCATATCTCATGGATAATTGTCAATACAAAGTAATATGATGAATGCAAATATGCAGGTATGTAAGAATCAATGCACAGTTGACACAAGTGTTTGCTTCTTAAGGTGGAGAGAAATAGGTGAACTGACTCAACAATGAAAGTAAAAGAATGGTCCTCATAGAGGAAAAGCATCGATTGCTATATTTGTGCTAGAGCTTTGATTTTGAAAACATAAAGAGAGCATAAAAAGTAAAGTTTTGAGAGGTGTTTGTTGTTGTCAACGAATGGTAGTGGGCACTCTAACCCCCTTGCCAGACAAACATTCAAAGAGCGGCTCCCATTTTATTTTTATTTTTGGGTGGCACTCCTTCCAACCTTTATTTCACAAACCATGGCTAACCGAATCCTCGGGTGCCTGCCAACAATCTCATACCATGAAGGAATGCCTTTTTATTTTAGTTTTATTATGATGACACTCCTCCCAACCTTTGCTTACACAAGCCATGGCTAACCGAATCCTTCGAGTGCCGTCCAACAATCTCATACCATGGAGGAGTGTCTATTTAGTTTAATTAATTTGGGACTGGGAATCCCATTGCCAGCTCTTTTTGCAAAATTATTGGATAAGCAGATGAAGCCACTAGTCCATTGGTGAAAGTTGCCCAACAAGATTGAAAGATAAACACCACATACTTCCTCATGAGCTATAAAACATTAACACAAATTGAGAAGCATTTTGAATTGTTTAAAGGTAGCACTCAAGCAATTTACTTTGGAATGGCAGGAAATACCACATAGTAGGTAGGTATGGTGGACACAATTGGCATAGTGGTTGGCTCAAGGATTTTGGATGCATGAGAAGTATTCCCTCTCGATACAAGGCTTAGGCTAGAAAGGTTGTTTGAAGCAAACACAAGTATGAACCGGTACAGCAAAACTTACATAAGAACATATCGCAAGCATTATAATACTCTACACTGTCTTCCTTGTTGCTCAAACACTTTTACCAGAAAATATCTTGACCTTAAGAGAGATCAATTATGCAAACCAATTTTAACAAGCTTTACGGTAGTTCTCCACTAATAGGTTTAAACTACATGCAAAAACTTAATCATGATCTACTTGAGAGCTCAAAACAATTGCCAAGTGTCAAATTATCCAAGACATATGAGGCATTTTTGTCACAACCCACTTTTCAAAACCCTGAATATTTTCTAGCTTTAAAAATTTGGGCCAACAAAAACTTTTATATATCTTGCTACCTTGTGTGCATAGCTTGTAGTTTTGATTAGGATTGTTAGTAGTGAGTGTTAATAAACCACTACCCACACTAAAAACCCCTAGTAACAAGTTTCTATACCAAATTTTAAAAGAGGAAAACTCTCCATGACACCTCTAGTGAGACACCCACATCCATTTTTCTCTCATTAGAACCATTGTCCTCTTCGTCAAAAATATAGGTGCATGAGGGCATATGCAACATCTTGACACCCCCCTTTTTTTCTTCTTTCACAAAACCTCTCTTCCTTTTTGCACCTTTCTCCCTTGTGCCGTGGCCACTTCACCCCTCTCTTTGGCAACCCTAGAGGGCCACCATCCCCTCTCTTTTCTCTCTCTTTTGAGCAAACCCTAGGAAGGGGAGACACTTCCCCCTCTCTTTTCTTTCCACTTTTATTTCCTTCTCTCTCTTTTCTCTCATATGGCCTTAGGTCATGTGACACCCCTCATAATTGCACTCTTTCTCATCCATCTCGGGTTTTGCCAACTCTAGGGGTACACTACCCCCTCTTATTTTTTTTTCCTCTCTCTTTTCTTTCTTTCTTGGCCGGGCCTTGGTGCATGGCCACCGGCACCACCTCTCTCTCTGGGCATCCTCCTGGCCGCACCCCCCCCCCCTCCACCCTTGGGCCCTTTTCATCCATCCCTTTTCTCCCTTCTGGCCCAAGTCTACTCCCTCACCAGCCCACCCCAAAACTTCCCCAGCCCAAGCGACAGAGAGGAGATCCCTCTCGGGATCGTGCGTGCGACGACCGTGTGGTCTCCCCTCGATCGAGGCCGCGCCTCGTTTCCTTCCCCCGACGCCTCGTTTCACTCCCTCGCCTCCTCGTATCCTTCCCTGACACCTCGAGACCACGCGCGCCCCCTCGACTCCCTCCCGCTCGCTGCTGCTGTCACCCTCGCTGGTTGGCCGGCGCCACCGTCTATCGCCCGCCCCCTGCCCTCCTCCGCCTATATAAAGGCCCGCTCCACCACTCCACCCCTCACACCACTCCCTCTCACCCTCCTAGAGAACACCCAGAGGGCGCCGAGGCGCTCCTCTGGCCACCACTTCCCGCCATCCCTCGCCTGCCGTGACCGCCGCCGGAGAAGACGAAGGTCGCCGGACCCTTCTGCTGCAACGCCGCCCTCTCCCCTCTGTTTCCTTCCACCCGTTCGTCCTCGAGGCCTAACCCGCCCTCCTTCTTCTCCAGGATCGCCGGGGAGTCACGCTGCCGCCGTCTTCCCGGAAGTCCCTGCGAAGAAAACCGCCGGGAGAAGCTGCTGTTCGCCCGGAGGAAGCCCTGGACGCGCACCAAGCCTGCCCCGAACCGCCTCCGACCCACCTCACCCCCGCCATCGCGATCCAGACCTCGCTGGTGAGTCCCCCGGTCGTCTCTGTCCCTCTCTCGTTCGCGATCGAGGAAGAAGATGGCCCTGGGCCATCCGATCTTCATCGGTAGGCTGCATGGGCCATGCAGCAAGTGGCCTGCATGCCCTTGGCACCCGGGCCCCCTTTCTTTCTTTTTATTTTTCTCCCTTTCTTCCCCTGCCCGCGTGGCAATACTCCTGGGCCGGCCCATCCCTCACTCACATACGGCCCAGAGATTTCCCGCCCCTTTTCCGATTCAAATTTCGTTTAAAATTTCCTGTTTAACACCTGTGCACCATTCTGCTAATAACCCGAGTTTTATAAGTCCAAAAGTAATGAAACCAGTTGTGTTAGAAAGATAATTTCCAGACCTTTCACATGCCACCGGTCCCATATTTTTAGGATTTTTATACGAATTTTAGTGTATTAAACTTGCTCTGTGTATTCTGCACACTCCACTAAATTCCTAAAATCATAAAATTAATATTTTTGACTGATTCCAATTGTGATGATCTTATTTTAATGTTGTCCATCTCAGAAAAATACCATGGGTCCCTGTAGAAAATAATTCTGGATCGTTTATAAAAATGGTGTGTCACATGAAATGTTGTTCATTAAAATTTTGTTATTCAATCTCCCACCCCAACTCTTTTCTTATAAATTTGGCCAATGCATGATTTCACTTTGATACAACATACACCCCTGCATACTTTATCTTATTCTTTTAAAACTTGATTTTTGAGCTATGTGTTGATTGTATGTTGTTCTTCTATTTTCGCAACGCTAGATACGAACGTGGGAGAAGTCGAAGGAGAGGATTTTGGAGAAGGTGTTGAAGAAGACCAGGGACTAGCCAGCCAAGGCAAGCCATTTACCTTGACCCCTTACTATCTATGTTCTTGGATGAGATCTTTTTATTCTTCCCCATCTTGATCCTTTGCGTTTTTCGGTTGAATAATTCTCTTCTTTGACATACTTGCCGCCAAGTATGTAATTATTTCCCTCTTGGTAGTTCGCGTACTTACTCTAAGTATGAGAATTAAAACGCACTCATTTGACACCTCCTAATTCTAGTTAAAATTTGGGATAACATCATGTTTTTGCTCCACCCTTTTGATTATCTCCATTCATACTCAATATGGGTATGGATGCCTTTGACACTCTTTTGTATGATGGCATTCTTATGCTATTGAGCATCTTAGTTCACACATAAACTTTAGGTTGGGAAAACCCTCAAGGTTTTTACCTTGTTGTAAAAGTTTTTCTTAAAACCTTGGGTATAATGTTATGCCCAAGTGAGAATTTGAGAAAGGAAAGGATTTGGTAAAAATGATGGGAATGAGAAAGTGGTTGGGGTATTACGAAAACTTTGGCGCCTAAGTACTCACCCATGACAACAAACTAGCGCAACCACATTACTCCAACATGGGCACGGGGCTTAGCTCGACGTTCGTTCTCTTTAGCATGAGGCACCGCATAACTATACAAGGGTAAGGTTACCCCCGAGTCCGGGTTGTCGAAGTTGGGACAATAGTATAACGGGAGGCCTTCGGGGCTGACCCGTCCGGAAGACACTATGGGTCTCCTGGCTTGGCGGTGGAGCCACGCTCAAAAGGAGGTGAGCTGCCACGGTGCCGGGGAGGTACATACTCCATAGGGTAGGACCTCTTGCTAATTAGAATGGGCGAAAGGCTTCGACTGGTTATCCGATACCCACATACTTTCGTATGATGGCCCGGGGATGATCCCGGCGGATTTATCAGATCTTGTGGGGAAAGTGCGCAAACTCTGCAGAGTGAAATCTATTCGAATAGCCGTGTCCGCGGTCATGGACGGTTGGATTGGCTGTTGCTTAGCCTGATGTGTTTTGTTTATGAAAATGTATGACAAAGGAAAGAAATGGGATTTGTCTTGGAGTACGTGGAGTACTGGAAAAATAATGTTGGCCATGATGAGATGGTTGGAAAGGAAATAAAATTTGGGTCTACTCTTCCTAAGTGTTTATGTCGTGAAGAGTCTTCTTAAACTACTTCATGTAGGGATGTCTTAGACAAATCTTTGAGTGTCTCCTTCGCCCTTGAAGTTGAGATGCTAAATCCACCAAAACACTCCTTCTCTCCTACATGACATATTCCTTAATGAAAGTAGATATTCCCTCTTGATCTCCTAGTTTAGTTCTCGGTACCTTGTTTCCTTTAATATGTTACTTTGTAAATGGTTTGCGAGTACAATTCAAAATGTACTCACGGCTTTGTCCCTGGCTATTTACTTGGCCAGACTATGAGGAGGATTTTGAAGATGATGGTGGTTATCAGGACGACTATGCGACTTAGGACGTTTCCCGGTCAGCTGCCTGTAGGGTTTAAGGCATGACTTGGGCCCGACGAAGTTGATTTGTATCCGCTGCTTTTGGATGTTTGAATTCAGCCCGATGTGGCCATTTGTGTAAGACTTGGTCATAAGACCGTTTGTAAGACTATTTATTATTTCGGTACTATGTAATGGATGTTGTAACTCTGTTTATCAGTTCGGTTATGTGCTCATGTTACACTGATCATGGGATCATGAGTGAATGCATAACGGGTATTTCGGACAGTTGGTCCGGGGTGCCACAGAGCTGGTATCAGAGCCATCCTGACTCTAGGGAAAGCCTTAGTTAGCATGGACGTTAAGGTTAGAATAAAATTATTTTTTTCAATATCAAAAACGAGATGACTCTAAGCTGAAAGAATGCCTAGTCTCTCCCCTAAATTTTTCTTCTTAGAGATGAACTACTTGCATTAATCTTAACTGTTTTATATTATGTACCTTAAAATTTTGCACACTTGACATATTACTACTTGTATTAACATTAAAATTTTGTGTAGATGGAGGAAGTTATGTACACCCGGAGCCGTCAGGTGGGAGAGTCGCAGCCCTTGTTCCTCTTCGAGACCGCCCTGATCGACGTTTGTAACGCCGTCGGTCGCCTCCGCCCCGAGGTGAAGGGCGGACAGATGAACGATATCGAGAACGAGGACTTGTCCTGGATGATCGTCTGCACCATCCGGGGCTCCCACGTCAAGCAGCTCCCGGAGTTCGAGATCCAGCTGTTCGAGCGCACTTGGGAGGATGGTCTGGTTCGCGCGCTCCAGGCAGCCCTTGCTCACCTCGCGTTCCACCACCGTGCGGAGCTCGAGGAGAGGAACCTCCCTTACGCTCACTTTGGGTGGCGTGACGAGGAGGGCCTTCCCACCATTGTGCCTTATGTTTGCCCCCTCGGTCGTCACGCTGGCCAGATGGAGTTCCTCCTCGGCAAGACTCAGAACAGCCTCGACATCTGCCGGATGGAGAAAGAGATGCTGACAAATGAGTTGGGCGAGGTCAAGCAAGACCTTGAGGAGATGAAGCGGAGGGCTCGCCGCCAGCGGAAGCTCAAGCTCCGGGCAAGAGAGGCCAAGTACATGCTTAAGGTGAAGGTGAAGCACCTTAAGACGGCGCTCCGCGAGGCCGAGACCAAGATAGAGGAGCTGGAGGATGATGGCGAGGATCTCCGCAAGGAGAACGCTGCCCTCCTTAGTGACGATGATGATTACATGGATGAGGAAGGGTATGATTGGAACAACCCATCCGAAGAGGAAGATGAGGATGATATGAATTTCATCAATGATGAGCCCGAAGAGCCAGCACCCCCTACCCCTCGCGAGTCGTCCGAGGAAGAAGACCCCGAGGAGCCACCGTTTGAGGAGCCGCCGACCAAGGATGACACCATCATCCTTGACGACGACTAGTTTGAGCACCGCACTATCGCTAGCTATGTTATGTTATGATGTCCTTGATGTAATCGCGTAGAACGATGTTGGTCCTATGGTGACCTTGATGTGGTGAACCTTGAGCTTTTGGTGATGTTTATGTTATGATGATGGTTGCTTTTGGTTTTCATGCTTTCTTTATCTTTCAAGTTTGTTTTCAACAAGTCTTTATGCATCATGTCACCCCTTCCCCTTAGAAAGAACTCGCCTATCAAAGTTGTTCCCTTTTGTCTTATGTCTTCAACTTATCAGATGGTTGACACTCACCGAGGCGCGCACCAAAACGACCCTCCACCACCTCCGCCTGAACCCAATATGGCTCAAATCCTTCGCATCCTTATGGAAGACCGTCAAGCCGCCCGTGCTGAAAGCCAAGCAAACATTGCGGCTCTGCAGAACATTGCGCAGCTTGCCGCAGGAAACAACAACAATGGAGGAGATGGTGAAGACGGCCCAAGATCCAAGCTTAGGGACTTCCAGAATACTAATCCACCGGTATTCACCAAGTGCACCGCCCCTCTTGATGCGGACGATTGGCTCCGTACAATCGAGAACAATCTGGAAGTCGCGGCCGTGGGCGAAAATGAGAAGGTGGTCCTTGCAACTCACTTTCTCGCCGGACCCGCAAGAGCTTGGTGGGAGAATATTAAGGCAATGCAAGCTGCTGACCATGTGATCACTTGGGAGGAATTTACCACTAAGTTCCGCAAGGCCCACATCCCTTCTGGTTTAATCAAGATCAAGAGAGATGAGTTCTTCAACCTTAAGCAGAACAATGGTAGTGTGATTGACTACCTGGACAAGTTCAACACCTTGGCTCGATATGCACCTCAGGACACTGATACCGATGAGAAGAAGAGGGACCGTTTCCTTAATGGTCTTCATGAAGAGATTCAGAGTATTCTCGTGGCTGTTCCTTACCCTGATCTGGAAACTCTGGTGGATGCCGCCATCATGGTGGAGTCCAAGCGCAAGGCAGCCTATGAGACCCGCAAGCGCAAGATGCAGCAGCAACAGCAGAGTGGACCCAGCAATGCTAGGTTCCGTGGCCAGCCTCCCTCAAAGCCGGCGCCCCAGCCTCAGCGAGCGCCAGCCCCTGCTTATCGTCCCTCCAACAACAACACCAACCGCCAGAATGTGCAGCCTCGTACTGGAGGAGGAAACTTCAACAACAACCCCCGCAACAACCCGAATGCTCGCCCTCAAGGAGAAGGATGTTTCGCTTGTGGACAGCCTGGACATTTTTCTCGTGAGTGCCCCTCTAAGATGAACCCGGCTCAACGCCCCAATGCGCCAAGACCCAATCAAGGCCAAGCTCGTGCTGCAACCGGAAGGAAGCCCCCACCTAAGAAGCAGGCTAATACTGTTAGAGGACACCTGAATCATGCCAATGCCGAAGAAGCTGAAGAATCTCCTGACATTGTGCTGGGTACGTTCCTAGTCCACTCCACCCCCGCCAAAGTTCTTTTTGATTCCGGTGCATCTCATTCCTTTGTTACCGAACCCTTTGTCAAGAAAAGCAAAATGACACCCACCCTAATGGATAGACTCATGTTAGTTCAAATACCAGGATCCACCGCTAAAACTCGCTTATCTTGTAAACAAGTTCCGGTAGAAATCCTAGGTGTTCCCTTCCAAGCCGACCTCATCGTCCTAGGAGCCCAAGGATTGGAAGTAATTCTGGGAATGGATTGGATGACTAAGTACCAAGGCCACATTGACTGTGCCCATAAGTCTATCACCTTAACCAATAGCGAAGGAATCCAAATAAAATACACCGCCACTATGCCTTCATCTAAAGCCTTCTGTAAACAAAGTGTCGCCGAAACCCCCATCGATCTTGTCCCAATCGTTTGTGAGTATCCAGATGTTTTCCCAGAAGAGTTGCCCGGTATGCCCCCTGATAGGGATATAGAGTTCATCATCGAACTTATCCCCGGAACAGCACCCATAGCACAGAGGCCTTATCGCATGAACCCCCAAGAGCTGATAGAACTCAAGAAACAATTGGACGATATGTTGAGCAAAGGTCTAATCCGACCTAGTGCCTCACCATGGGGATCTCCCGTGATATTTGTGGACAAGCGAGACGGTACCATCCGCCTGTGCGTGGATTACCGAAAGCTCAATGACGTAACCATCAAGAACAAGTATCCCCTTCCCAAGATTGAAGATTTGTTTGATCAAATGAATGGAGCCCGAGTTTTCTCCAAGATCGATCTCCGTACTGGTTACCATCAGCTCAAAGTACGTGAGTCAGATATCCCCAAAACAGCCTTCACCACCCGTTACGGATTGTTTGAGTACACCGTAATGTCTTTTGGTTTAACCAATGCTCCCGCCTACTTCATGAATCTGATGAACAAAGTCTTCATGAATTATCTCGACAAGTTCGTCGTAGTATTCATCGATGACATCTTAGTCTACTCCAAGAGTGAAGAAGAACATGAAGAGCATCTACGACTAGTTTTGGGAACCTTAAGAAAGCACCAACTCTATGCTAAATTTAGCAAATGTCAGTTTTGGCTCAAGGAAGTTGGATTTCTTGGTCATGTTCTGTCCGCTGGAGGAGTTTCCGTCGACCCCTCTCTCATTAAGTCTATCATGGATCGGAAGCCGCCAACTAACCCGACCGAAGTGAGATCCTTCCTCGGATTAGCAGGCTACTACCGTAAGTTTGTAGAAGGGTTCTCAAGTATTGCCAAGCCCATGACCATGTTGCTCAAGAAGGGTAAGAAATTTGAATGGACAGAACAATGTGAAGCCAGTTTTCAAGAACTCAAGAAGCATCTTGTGTCTGCCCCCATCCTCACCATGCCGGATGTCACCAAAGACTTTGTAATCTATTGCGATGCTTCCAAGCTCGGACTTGGTAGTGTTCTGATGCAAGAAGGGAAGGTTATCGCCTATCTCTCCCGACAGCTGCGGCCACATGAAATGAACTACCCAACCCATGATCTGGAATTAGCTGCCGTAGTTCATGCACTCAAGACTTGGCGTCATTATCTCATCGGAAATCGGTGTGACATTTACACCGACCACAAGAGCCTCAAGTACATATTCACTCAGAGGGAGCTGAATATGCGACAAAGAAGGTGGATAGAGCTAATAAAGGACTATGATCTGAGTATTCACTATCACCCTGGAAAGGCGAATGTAGTCGCCGACGCCCTTAGTCGAGAACCATGTTCGCTGAATGCCCGTCTCAAAATGGAACAACCAATGCTATACCAAGAGTTTGAAGAGTTCGTCCTGGAACTCGTTAGCCATGGTTTTCTAGCCACCTTGGAAGTTAAACCGACTCTCCGGGATCAAATCAAGGAAGCTCAGAAAGATCATGAGAGTATTGAAGGTATCAAACGCCGTATGGACAAAGAGGAAGTAGCTGGATTTTCCGTGGACGGAGAAGGAATCTTGTGGTACAATGGGCGTCTTTGTGTACCAACTATCCCCGAATTGAAGAACCTAATTATGGAGGAAGCTCATAATACTCCTTACTCCATCCACCCTGGCGGATCAAAGATGTATCAAGATCTCAAGGAGACTTTCTGGTGGCACGGAATGAAACGTGACATTGCCTTCTTCATTGCTAGATGTGACGTTTGTCAACGAGTTAAAGCCGAACATCAACGCCCGGCTGGACTACTCCAACCTCTGCAAGTTCCCGTATGGAAATGGGACGAAGTGGGAATGGATTTTATCACTGGACTTCCACGGTCAAGCCGCGGACATGATTCCATTTGGGTCATTATAGATCGCCTGACCAAGGTTGCCCATTTTATTCCCGTCAAGACCACATTCAATGGACGTCGCTTGGCAGATCTTTATATCTCACGGATCGTCAGTCTCCATGGGGTTCCCAAGAGGATTGTATCTGATCGCGGCACACAGTTCACCTCTAGATTCTGGAACCAATTACACGAAGCCTTGGGGACCAAACTCTCTTTCAGCACCGCTTACCACCCACAAACCGGAGGACAAACTGAACGAGTGAATCAGATTCTGGAAGACATGCTCCGCGCATGTGTTCTAGCCTATGGTGCAAAATGGGAAGACTGTCTTCCCTTTGCGGAGTTCTCTTATAATAACAGCTACCAGGCCAGCCTCCAGATGGCGCCTTTTGAAGCACTCTATGGGCGCAAATGTCGCACCCCTCTCAATTGGTCCGAGACTGGAGAAAGTCAAGTGTTCGGACCTGATATACTTCGTGAAGCAGAAGAACAAGTTCAACTTATCCGAGATCGCTTGAAGGCTGCTCAATCTCGCCAGAAGAGCTACGCCGACCCCAAACGCCGTGAAGTGACATTCAACAGCGGAGACTTTGCGTACCTCCGTGTCACCCCTCTCAAGGGAATGCAACGTTTCCACGTCAAGGGCAAGTTGGCACCAAGGTACATTGGTCCTTTCAAGGTCCTTGGTCGCCGCGGAGAAGTCTCATATCAATTGGAGCTACCCGCAGAACTGTCAGAGTTTCATGATGTCTTCCATGTATCCCAACTCCGGAGATGCCTCCAAGTGCCCGATAAGCCCGAGGTGTTCAAGAACATCGACCACCGCTCCATCAACCTAAACCAGGATTTAACCTACCGCGAGAGACCACTTCGAATCCTGGAAGAAGCCGTAAGGGTCACTCGCAGAAGAAAGATCAAGTTTTTCAAGGTCCAGTGGAGTAACCATTCTGAGGAGGAAGCCACCTGGGAACGGGAGGATTATCTTCGGAGCGAGTTCCCTTATCTCTTCAGCTCTTAGATCCGGAATCTCGAGACGAGATTCTTTTAAGGGGGGAAGGTCTGTCACAACCCACTTTTCAAAACCCTGAATATTTTCTAGCTTTAAAAATTTGGGCCAACAAAAACTTTTATATATCTTGCTACCTTGTGTGCATAGCTTGTAGTTTTGATTAGGATTGTTAGTAGTGAGTGTTAATAAACCACTACCCACACTAAAAACCCCTAGTAACAAGTTTCTATACCAAATTTTAAAAGAGGAAAACTCTCCATGACACCTCTAGTGAGACACCCACATCCATTTTTCTCTCATTAGAACCATTGTCCTCTTCGTCAAAAATATAGGTGCATGAGGGCATATGCAACATCTTGACACCCCCCTTTTTTTCTTCTTTCACAAAACCTCTCTTCCTTTTTGCACCTTTCTCCCTTGTGCCGTGGCCACTTCACCCCTCTCTTTGGCAACCCTAGAGGGCCACCATCCCCTCTCTTTTCTCTCTCTTTTGAGCAAACCCTAGGAAGGGGAGACACTTCCCCCTCTCTTTTCTTTCCACTTTTATTTCCTTCTCTCTCTTTTCTCTCATATGGCCTTAGGTCATGTGACACCCCTCATAATTGCACTCTTTCTCATCCATCTCGGGTTTTGCCAACTCTAGGGGTACACTACCCCCTCTTATTTTTTTTCCTCTCTCTTTTCTTTCTTTCTTGGCCGGGCCTTGGTGCATGGCCACCGGCACCACCTCTCTCTCTGGGCATCCTCCTGGCCGCACCCCCCCCTCCACCCTTGGGCCCTTTTCACCCATCCCTTTTCTCCCTTCTGGCCCAAGTCTACTCCCTCACCAGCCCACCCCAAAACTTCCCCAGCCCAAGCGACAGAGAGGAGATCCCTCTCGGGATCGTGCGTGCGACGACCGTGTGGTCTCCCCTCGATCGAGGCCGCGCCTCGTTTCCTTCCCCCGACGCCTCGTTTCGCTCCCTCGCCTCCTCGTATCCTTCCCTGACACCTCGAGACCATGCGCGCCCCCTCGACTCCCTCCCGCTCGCTGCTGCTGTCTCCCTCGCTGGTTGGCCGGCGCCACCGTCTATCGCCCGCCCCCTGCCCTCCTCCGCCTATATAAAGGCCCGCTCCACCACTCCACCCCTCACACCACTCCCTCTCACCCTCCCAGAGAACACCCAGAGGGCGCCGAGGCGCTCCTCTGGCCACCACTTCCCGCCATCCCTCGCCTGCCGTGACCGCCGCCGGAGAAGACAAAGGTCGCCGGACCCTTCTGCTGCAACGCCGCCCTCTCCCCTCTGTTTCCTTCCACCCATTCGTCCTCGAGGCCTAACCCGCCCTCCTTCTTCTCCAGGATCGCCGGGGAGTCACGCTGCCACCGTCTTCCCGGAAGTCCCTGCGAAGAAAACCGCCGGGAGAAGCTGCTGTTCGCCCGGAGGAAGCCCTGGACGCGCACCAAGCCTGCCCCGAACCGCCTCCGACCCACCTCACCCCCGCCATCGCGATCCAGACCTCGCTGGTGAGTCCCCCGGTCGTCTCTGTCCCTCTCTCGTTCGCGATCGAGGAAGAAGATGGCCCTGGGCCATCCGATCTTCATCGGTAGGCTGCATGGGCCATGCAGCAAGTGGCCTGCATGCCCTTGGCACCCGGGCCCCCTTTCTTTCTTTTTATTTTTCTCCCTTTCTTCCCCTGCCCGCGTGGCAATACTCCTGGGCCGGCCCATCCCTCACTCACATACGGCCCAGAGATTTCCCGCCCCTTTTCCGATTCAAATTTCGTTTAAAATTTCCTGTTTAACACCTGTGCACCATTCTGCTAATAACCCGAGTTTTATAAGTCCAAAAGTAATGAAACCAGTTGTGTTAGAAAGATAATTTCCAGACCTTTCACATGCCACCGGTCCCATATTTTTAGGATTTTTATACGAATTTTAGTGTATTAAACTTGCTCTGTGTATTCTGCACACTCCACTAAATTCCTAAAATCATAAAATTAATATTTTTGACTGATTCCAATTGTGATGATCTTATTTTAATGTTGTCCATCTCAGAAAAATACCATGGGTCCCTGTAGAAAATAATTCTGGATCGTTTATAAAAATGGTGTGTCACATGAAATGTTGTTCATTAAAATTTTGTTATTCAATCTCCCACCCCAACTCTTTTCTTATAAATTTGGCCAATGCATGATTTCACTTTGATACAACATACACCCCTGCATACTTTATCTTATTCTTTTAAAACTTGATTTTTGAGCTATGTGTTGATTGTATGTTGTTCTTCTATTTTCGCAACGCTAGATACGAACATGGGAGAAGTCGAAGGAGAGGATTTTGGAGAAGGTGTTGAAGAAGACCAGGGACTAGCCAGCCAAGGCAAGCCATTTACCTTGACCCCTTACTATCTATGTTCTTGGATGAGATCTTTTTATTCTTCCCCATCTTGATCCTTTGCGTTTTTCGGTTGAATAATTCTCTTCTTTGACATACTTGCCGCCAAGTATGTAATTATTTCCCTCTTGGTAGTTCGCGTACTTACTCTAAGTATGAGAATTAAAACTCACTCATTTGACACCTCCTAATTCTAGTTAAAATTTGGGATAACATCATGTTTTTGCTCCACCCTTTTGATTATCTCCATTCATACTCAATATGGGTATGGATGCCTTTGACACTCTTTTGTATGATGGCATTCTTATGCTATTGAGCATCTTAGTTCACACATAAACTTTAGGTTGGGAAAACCCTCAAGGTTTTTACCTTGTTGTAAAAGTTTTTGTTAAAACCTTGGGTATAATGTTATGCCCAAGTGAGAATTTGAGAAAGGAAAGGATTTGGTAAAAATGATGGGAATGAGAAAGTGGTTGGGGTATTATGAAAACGTTGGCGCCTAAGTACTCACCCATGATAACAAACTAGCGCAACCACATTACTCCAACATGGGCACGGGGCTTAGCTCGACGTTCGTTCTCTTTAGCATGAGGCACCGCATAACTATACAAGGGTAAGGTTACCCCCGAGTCCGGGTTGTCGAAGTTGGGACAATAGTATAACGGGAGGCCTTCGGGGCTGACCCGTCCGGAAGACACTATGGGTCTCCTGGCTTGGCGGTGGAGCCACGCTCAAAAGGAGGTGAGCTGCCACGGTGCCGGGGAGGTACATACTCCATAGGGTAGGACCTCTTGCTAATTAGAATGGGCGAAAGGCTTCGACTGGTTATCCGATACCCACATACTTTCGTATGATGGCCCGGGGATGATCCCGGCGGATTTATCAGATCTTGTGGGGAAAGTGCGCAAACTCTGCAGAGTGAAATCTATTCGAATAGCCGTGTCCGCGGTCATGGACGGTTGGATTGGCTGTTGCTTAGCCTGATGTGTTTTGTTTATGAAAATGTATGACAAAGGAAAGAAACGGGATTTGTCTTGGAGTACGTGGAGTACTGGAAAAATAATGTTGGCCATGATGAGATGGTCGGAAAGGAAATAAAATTTGGGTCTACTCTTCCTAAGTGTTTATGTCGTGAAGAGTCTTCTTAAACTACTTCATGTAGGGATGTCTTAGACAAATCTTTGAGTGTCTCCTTCGCCCTTGAAGTTGAGATGCTAAATCCACCAAAACACTCCTTCTCTCCTACATGACATATTCCTTAATGAAAGTAGATATTCCCTCTTGATCTCCTAGTTTAGTTCTCGGTACCTTGTTTCCTTTAATATGTTACTTTGTAAATGGTTTGCGAGTACAATTCAAAATGTACTCACGGCTTTGTCCCTGGCTATTTACTTGGCCAGACTATGAGGAGGATTTTGAAGATGATGGTGGTTATCAGGACGACTATGCGACTTAGGACGTTTCCCGGTCAGCTGCCTGTAGGGTTTAAGGCATGACTTGGGCCCGACGAAGTTGATTTGTATCCGCTGCTTTTGGATGTTTGAATTCAGCCCGATGTGGCCATTTGTGTAAGACTTGGTCATAAGACCGTTTGTAAGACTATTTATTATTTCGGTACTATGTAATGGATGTTGTAACTCTGTTTATCAGTTCGGTTATGTGCTCATGTTACACTGATCATGGGATCATGAGTGAATGCATAACGGGTATTTCGGACAGTTGGTCCGGGGTGCCACAATTTTCTTTTCCCAACCAAATAATAATAAGTGCTATAGCTTCCAACTTTTATCATTGAACATTAAAAGTAAAACGAAGAACAAGTGTTCATATGAAAAAGCAGAGCGTGTCTCTCTCCCAAAAAAGGATTGCTAGGATCCGATCTTATTCAAACAAAAACAAAATGAAAATAAACACACAGACGCTCCAAGTAAAGCACATATGATGTGACTGAATAAAAATATAGTTTCAGGGGAGGAACCTGATAAGTTGATGAAGAAGGGGATGCCTTGGGCATCCCCAAGCTTAGACGCTTGAGTCTTCTTGAAATATGCAGGGATGAACCATCGGGGCATCCCCAAGCTTAGACTTTTCACTCTTCTTGATCATATATCATCCTCCTCTCTTGACCCTTGAAAACTTCCTTCACAACAAACTTCTCATAAACTTCATTAGAGGGGTTAGTACTCAAAAAAAAAATTTGAATCCACCTTGGTCCTGTGGTGGCACATTGCAAGAACTCAATAAAACATTAGCTACAGCTCTCTACGTCTAGAAAAGCTCGCTTAAAGTCCACAAGAGACAATGCAAAAAACAGAGACAGAATCTGCCAAAACAGAACAGCCAGTAAAGACGAATTTTAATAAAATAATTCCGTTGCTCAAATCAGAAAACTCAAAACTAATGAAAGTTGCGTACATATCTGAGGAACACGCACGTAAATTGGCATAATTTTCTGAGTTTCCTACAGAGAATTAGACCCAGATTCGTGACAGATAGAAATCTGTTTCTGCGCAGAAATCCAAATCTAGTATCAACCTTCGATTAGAGACTTCACTTGGCACAACAAAACACAAAACTAAGATAAGGAGAGGTTGCTACAGTAGTAAACAACTTCCAAGACACAAATATAAAACAAAGTACTGTAGCAAAATAACACATGGGTTATCTCCCAAGAAGTTGCTTTCTTTATAGCCATTAAGATGGGCTCAGCAGTTTTAATGATGCACTCGCAAGAAATAGTATTTGAAGCAAAAAAGAGCATCAAGAGGCAAATTAAAAACACATTTAAGTATAACATGCTTCCTATGCAAAGGAATCTTGTAAATAAACAAGTTCATGAAAAGCAAAGTAACAAGCATAGGAAGATAGAACAAGTGTAACTTCAAAATTTTAAGCATATAAAGAGGTGTTTTAGTACCATGAAAATTTCTACAACCATATTTTCCTCTCTCATAATAATTTTTAGTAGCTTCATGAACAAACTCAACAATATAACTATCACATGCAGCATACTTTTCATGATCCACAAACTCATAATTTTTATCAATCTCAAGAATAGTGGAATTAAAACTTTCAAGCTTACTTTTATTAATAATATAACAAGGTAGTTGATCAATCTCAAGAGATATGGGACTCATAGAATAAGTCAAGAACTCTCCAATCCCATTTTCATTAGTAATACAATTAATTTTATCAAGTAACATAGGACCATCATCTAGAGCTTTATCATAAACATTTGCCAAGCAAAATTCTTTAGTACCATGCATTTCGACATCAGGCACAAACAAAGCATTATCATAAGATTTATCAAAGTAGCATGGATTATCATATATAACAGTAGCATAATTATTCTCACAAGTTTTACTCATAGGTAATATTTCAAGAGAATCCACAGGAACATAACATTCAATCTCTTTCGGTAAGCATGGAGGACAATCAAATAGTGTAAGAGATAAAGAGTTACTCACATTAGAAGGTTGGCATGGGTAGCTAATCCATTCTTCCTCCTTTTGTTCGTCGCTCTCCTCTTCTTTTTCATCCAATGAACTTTCAAGTTCATCAATTTCCTCCTCTTTTTCATCCAATGCGCTTTCAGGTTCATCAATTTTTTCTTCCACCTGTTCCTGCAAATTGTGAGTGCATTCTTGTGCATTAATGTCTCTCTCTTTATAATCAAGGATATAAGGATTCCTACTGTAGCATTCTATGCAAGAATTAAGGATAGTAGAGACATAATCTTTAAGGTCCTTACAAATAGCACAAGTTTCATAATTCTCAACCATGAAGGATTCTATCTCAGAGGCTCCCATAAATAAGACAAATTGTTCTACCTCTTCGAACCCATAATGAATATAGCAATTCCGATTATAGCTCTTAATAAAATATTCCTCACTAAAGCCACATTGAAATTTAAGATGTTTAGTATCCTGTTGAGAGCAACAGTTTATATCATGGCGTCTAAGCAAGATTCTAGCCATTGTATTCAATTTTTCAATCATAGCACTCATTATTTTACCAGTTCTTGATTCTCTATAACAATTATAACATTCCATAAGCTCCAAGTAGGTTGTAGGTTCTCCCATAACAGCAGTTTTTAATTTTTTTTGTTTTTCAAATTTTTATGGATTTTTGGTTATATGAGACAAATAAAACAAGACAAAAATAAACTAAGCAAAAGTAAACTACGCAAACTAATACTAGACAGAAATAAACTAAGCACAAATAAACTAGGAAAAAGTAAACTAAGCAAAACAAAATAAAATAAAACAGAGAAAGAGGTAGAGTGTACTCCCCAGGTGAACTTATGAGTAGAGCTATGCCTCCCCGGCAACGGCGCCAGAAAATAGTCTTGATGACCCACAAGTATAGGGGATCGCAACAGTCTTCGAGGGAAGTAAAACCCAAATTTATTGATTCGACACACGGGGAGGTAAAGAATACTTATAAGCCTTAACAACTGAGTTGTCAATTCAGCTGCACCTGGAAAAGCACTAGTAACAGGGGTGATGTGAAAGTAGCAGTAATATGAGAGCAATAGTAACAGTAACACAGCAGCAGTAATAGCAGTATGAGAGAAATGGCACCGGAAAATAGTTGATACTACTTCCAATGACATGTAGAACAAGTATATTATGATGAGAGATGGACCGGGGTTCCCAGCGATCTACACTAGTGGTAACTCTCCAATAAGTGACAAGTGTTGGATGAACAAATTACAGTTGGGCAATTGATAGGAATCAAAGCATTAAGATAGAACATCAGGCTTATTAATCATGTAGGCATGTTTTCCATATATAGTCGTACGTGCTCGCAATGAGAAACTTGCACAACATCTATTGTCCTACCAGCCGGTGGCAGCCGGGCCTCAAGGGAAACTACTGGATATTAAGGTACTCCTTTTAATAGAGCACCGGAGCAAAGCATTAACACACCGTGAAAACATGTGATCCTCACATCACTACCATCCCCTCCGGTTGTCCCGATTTCTGTCACTTCGGGGCCATTGGTTCCGGACAGTGACATGTGCATACAACTTGTAGATACAATCTAAGCAACAATATAGAGCTCAAATCTAAGATCATGCCACTCGGGCCCTAGTGACAAGCATTAAGAATAACAAGATTGCAGCAACAATAACTTCAAAAACTTTATAGATAGACTAATCATAATGTATCATCCATCGGATCCCAACAAACACAACACCGATTACATCAGATGAATCTCAATCATGTAAGGCAGCTCATGAGATCATTGTATTGAAGTACATGGGGGAGAGTATACCGACATAGCTACTGCTAGAACCCGTAGTCCATGGGGGAACTACTCACGGAGCATGGCGGAGGCGGTGGCGTTGATGGAGATGGCTTCCGGGGGCACTTCCCCATCCCGGCAGGGTGCCGGGACAGAGACTTCTGTCCCCCGAATTGGAGTTTCGCGATGGCGGCGGCGCCACAGTAACTTTTCTGGAGTTTCGTCAATTGGTACGGTGTTTTTAGGTTGAAAGGGGTTTTATAGGCGAAGAGGCGGCGCAGGGGGGCACCTGGGGGCGCCACACCCTAGGCCGGCGCGGCCAGGGTCTGGCCCGCGCCGCCATGTGGTGTGGTGGCCCCCTGGCCCCTCTCCGACTCTTCTTCGGTGTTCTGGAGCCTTCCGGGAAAAATAGGAGGTTTGGCGTTGATTTCGTCCAATTCCGAGAATATTGCCCGAACAGCCTTTCTGGAACCAAAAACAACAGAAAACAGGAACTGGCACTGTGGCATCTTGTTAATAGGTTAGTTCCGGAAAACGCATAAAAACATCATAAAGTGCAAGCAAAACATGTAAGTATTGTCATAAAACAAGCATGGAACATCAGAAATTATGGATACGTCGGGGACGTATCATCGTGTACAGCCGACATTTCTTCAGGCAACTCCAGTTGATAAGATACTTCGCCTCGGCGGCTCAGAACTTTGAAAGGTCCGACATATCGGGGTGCGAGCTTTCCTTTCAGTTGAAACCTCTGCATTCCTTTCAAGGGGGATACCTTGAGATAGACGAAGTCTTCGATCTCGAAGGTCATCTCCCTACGTCTCTTGTCGGCGTAGCTCTTCTGCCTTGATTACGCAGTCTTGAGGTACTCGCGAATCTTGTGCACTTTCGGCTTCACGAAGAACATCTGGGCCAAACACTTGGCTTTCTCCGACTTCCGACCAGTTCAGGGGGGTACGGCACTTCCTTCCGTACAAGGCTTCAAAGGGGGCCATCTGTAGGCTGGCTTGATAGCTGTTGTTGTAAGAGAATTCTGCGTAAGGTAAGCAGTCTTCCCATTTGGATCCATACTCCAGTACACATGCTCTTAGCATGTCCTCCAATATCTGATTGACTCTCTCAGTCTGTCCGTCGGTCTGAGGGTGATAGGCGGTGCTGAAATTCAGACGGGTTCCTAGTCCTTCATGCACTTTCTGCCAGAATCTTGAGGTGAACTGTGATCCTCTATCTGACACTATCGACTTCGGGGTTCCGTCCAGGGCGACTATTCTGGAGATGTACAATTCAGCTAACTTTGGGCCTTGGTAGGTGGTCTTGAAGGCGATGAAATGGGCGACTTTGGTCAATCTATCGACAACTACCCATATTGAATCATTGCCTTTGCTGGATTTGGGCAGTCCGGTGATAAAGTCCATTCCTACGGAGTCCCATTTCCATTCTGGAATCTGTAGTGGTTGTAACAGTCCTGCGGGTCGTTGATGTTCCGCCTTAACTCTCTGACAGATGTCACACTTGGCGATGTAGCTGCCGATTTCTCTCTTCATTCCATGCCACCATAATTGCTCCTTCAGGTCCTGATACATCTTGGTACCTCCGGAGTGGATTGAGTAAAGGGTGTCATGGGCTTCTTGCAGGATGACTTGCTTCAAGTCTGAGTCCAATGGTACGCAGAGACGTTCCTTGTACCAAAGAACTCCGGCTTCGTCAATGGTGAATCCGGGGGCTTTTCCTGCGGCTATCTGTTTCTTGATTCCGTCAATGCTAGCGTTGTCCTTCTGGGCTTCCCTGATCTGGCTAACCAAGGTGGGTTGGAGTTCTATGCTGGCTAGGAATCCTTCACTAACAAGTTCAAGTCTGAACTGTTCAAACTCTTGGTACAGGCTGGGCTGTTCGGTTGCGAGCATGGAGTTCAACTGACACGGCAGTCGACTCAAAGCATCCGCTACCACATTGGCCTTGCCGGGGTGGTAGTGAATCTCCATGTCGTAATCCTTGATCAATTCGATCCATCGGCGTTGTCTCATGTTCAGCTCCTTCTGGGTGAAGATATATTTCAGGCTCTTGTGATCGGAGTAGATCTCGCATCGATTACCCATGAGGTAATGACGCCAAACTTTCAAGGCTAGGACCACGGCTGCAAGCTCTAGGTCATGGGTTGGGTAGTTCTGTTCATGCTGCTTCAACTGTCTGGAAAGGTAGGATACAACTTTGCCTTCTTGCATAAGTACACATCCAAGACCAACCTTGGAGGCGTCGCAATATACGTCAAAGGGCTTGGTGATGTCTGGCATGATCAGGATTGGGGCTGAGGTCAGTCTACTCTTGAGCTGTTGAAAGCTCTCTTCACATTTGTCGGTCCACTCAAACTTCTTGTCTTTCTTCAACAATTGGGTCATTGGTTGAGCAATGCTCGAAAAGCCTTCTACAAATCTGCGGTAATATTCGGCTAATCCAAGAAAAGCGCGGACCTCGGTTTGGGTGGTTGGGGCTTGCCATTCCATAACAGTCTTGATCTTGGTGGGATCTACGGCAATTCCTCCTGCAGACAAGATGTGTCCCAGGAATCCTACTTCCTCCAACCAAAACTCACACTTGCTGAACTTGGCATACAACTGGTGGTGCCTAAGGGTTTCTAGGACAGTCTCCAAATGCTGTTCAGTTCCTCTTCGGACTTGGAGTATACCAGAATGTCATCGATGAAGACAACGACAAACTTTTCCAAAAAGTTCATGAAGATCTTATACATGAGATTCATGAAGTAAGCGGGGGCATTGGTTAATCCAAACGACATGACGTTGTACTCATACAACCCATATCTGGTGGTAAAGGCAGTCTTTGGAATGTCGGTGGCTCGAATCTTCAGCTGATGATAACCAGTTCTAAGGTCTATCTTGGAGAAAACTTTGGCTCCGGTTAGTTGATCAAACAAGTCTTCTATCTTGGTAGGGGGTATTTGTTTTTGATGGTGACATCGTTAAGCTTACGATAGTCCGTACATAAACGATTTGCACCATCCTTCTTGTCCACAAACAAAACAGGTGATCTCCAGGGGGATGCACTAGGTCTAATCAGACCCTTGGCTAACATATCATCTATCTGTTTCTTCAGCTCAATGAGCTCTGTTGCATTCATGCTGTAGGCTCTCTGGGCTATGGGTCCAGTTCCGGGGATTAACTCGATGATGAACTCGATATCCCGATCCGGGGGCATACCGGGTAGATCATCCGGAAACACATCAGGGTAGCGACAAACGACCCTGATTTGATCCAGAGTTGGCTTGGATACACTTTGGTTGCAGGTGAATTTTCTGGGTAGTCTTTCAGAGACTTGTTCTACTATGATACCGGTGCTGCTAGTCATGGTTATGGCTTTCTTGGCATAGTCTATCAATCCATGGTGTTTTGACATCCAGTCCATTCCTAGGACGACTTCCAAACCTTTGGTTCCTAGAATGATTAGATTGGCATAGAAGTATACATCATGGATTTTGATGGGTACATTTTTGCAAAATTTTCTGGCCTTGGTGGTTGATCCGGGGATTTGGACTATCATAACATGCTTCAAACTGAGGGGTTGAATTTTACTTGTTGATGCAAAGTCATCCGTGACAAAAGAATGAGATGCTCCGGAATCAAACAACACTCTGGCAGGGATGTGGTTGACAAAGAACATACCCAGTACAACATCCGGTGCTTCCTGGGCTTCTTCAGCGTTCATGTGGTAGAGACGGCCGTTGCGGTTATTGGGGTTGTTGGGGGCGAACTTCTTGCCGGTGGAGACACGGCGTTGCTGCTGAGCAGGTGCAGCGGTGTTGCCTGCGAGCTTGGCAAGCCTCTTGGGACACTCGTTAGAGTAGTGCCCCACTACACCAGACTCATAACAAGTGATGGTGGTCTTGTCCTTGGTCGCCACGGGGATGGCGTTGCTTCCGGTCCTTGGAGCGGTGTTGGTGTTGGTGTTGGTGTTGTTGGGGGCTCTGGGCGGAGCGCGGTGGAAGTTGTTGTTGTTGTTGTAGTTATTGTTGTTGTAGCCAAAGTTTTGCATCGGGGGTTTGTTGTTTCTCGGAGTGAAACCTCCGCTTGAGCTAGGGCGATATTTCTGGGCGTTGCTAGACCCACTCTGGTTCATCATGTGGCGCTTGCGGTTCTCATTGGCTTGGTTCAGCTTGCCCTCTATCTGGATGGCGGAGTCGACAAGGGCTTCAAGGTCGGCGAAGGGGATGTTGACGAGGACAGTCTGCATCTCATCGTGCAGTCCGTTCAGGAACCTCTCCTTCCTCTTCTCAACGGTGTCGGTCTCGTCGGGGGCGTACCTTGACAGTGTAAGAAACTTGTCGCGGTATTCTACCACCGTCATGCGACCTTGTTTCAGTTCACGGAACTCATCCCTCATCTTCTTGATAAGACCCGGGGGTACATGGTACTTGCTAAACTTGAGCTTGAACTCCTCCCAAGTCATGAACTGACCTCCGTTCATGGCACGGGTGCTTGTCCACCAAGCGCGGGCTGGTCCGGCGAGATAATGGGTTGCAAACAAAACCTTCTCATTGGCTTCCACTCCGGCTACCTCCAGATTGTTCTCCATAGTCTGGAGCCAGTCGTCGGCGTCAAGTGGTTCCTCAGTCTTGCTAAACACCGGAGGGTTGGTGTTCTGAAAGTTCTTGAGCTTGGACCCTGGGTGGTCATGATTCCCATGGCCTTGGTTGGCAAGGTTCTGCAAAGCTACGATATTGGCTTGGCATTCAGCTCTTTCTGTCTCCCTGTCAGCTAGCAGGGTTTGCAGCAGTTGCATCATGGCATCATTGTTGTTGCGATTTGGAGGGGCCATCTGAACATAGAGAAGATCATGAGATAAGAGGGAAATTTCTATGGTTTATTTTGAGTAAGCTTAAAAACATTTGAAACTTGTAGTCTTTTCATGACAAACATAACATTCATTCAACACACATTACAAACTACACTTAACACTTCCCATGGTTTTAAGAACCATTCTCATGCTACGATAAAAGGACGGGATACAACTCACACCTACATAAGTGAAACTAGTGTGACTACTCCTCGGTATCGACGTCGATCGGGACGAAGACGTCGGGGGCTGCCTCCAGGAACTCGTAGTCCTCCTCCTCGGCGAACTCGTCCTCCTCAAAGTGTCGTCATCGCTCAGTAAGGCCCTCCTCCCTGAAGGTCGATACCTCCATCGTCCTCCTCCATCTCTCTAAGCTGATCCTCCTGGGCCTTGACAGTGGCCTCAAGAGACGCGATCTTGGCGCGAAGGCGCACAATCGTAGCGTCCTTCTTGGCACGCTGCTGGCGAAGGGTCTTGCGGTCGTTGTTGAGTAGCTTGATCGCCTCACCCTGCTCGATGATGTGAGCATGGGTCTGGTTCGCGTATACGCGGGTGGCATCGAGGTCCTTCTGAGTCTGGTAGAGCATGAAGTCCAGGTGCTCAGCATTGCGCCTCAACTCCGGGTGCGGCTGCAGCTCCATGGGCACTCCCATGGCATCACGCCTCACGAGATGCGTGAAGCGAGAGGCGAGGATGCGCACCACGTTCTGTCCACAGAGACGCGCAAGTGCCTCCTGAAGGCCACGTGCGAGTCCATCGAGCCAGTTGCTCTCGCGGAAGGAGAAGAGGATCCTCTCCGAGGTGGGAGGCTCCATCTTGCCGCTCAAGTCAGCGGTGATGATCCACTGCAACTCCCCTCCAGGGGTGTCGTCCACCTGAATTCCGTGGAACTCAGGGTGCGGGCGCCCAAGGAAGTCAGAGACGGCGTTGAGGTCATGCTCGAAGATCAAGCTCCCTCCGTTCCCAAGCTGGTAGAACTTGGTGTTGATGGGTTCATTCGGCTCCATCTGAAAGCGAAATGGATAAGTAAGTTAGAGAGTGAACAAGTGTGGCAAAATTTTAAGTAGATTCAAATAAGATAGAACATGATTCATCAAAATTTGAAAAAGTCTCCAAGACAAGAGTGTAAGTAAATTTTCACAAATATTCCTTTCATTTGATTTCAAAGTTAAGTTTTTCAGAACGCCCATTCTAACTAAGGTCTTCTAAGGTCAAACAATGTCTCTGATACCAACTTGTCAACACCCGGATTTTTAAGTCCGAATGCCTATTATGTCATACATCGCAATCCCAGGATTATTGTTGTTGCGAGGCATAATAGTTAAGTATCACAGTCATCATTCATTACAAACCATATTGTCTTACAATTGGAATCACATCATCCATATTACACGAATAGTTGATCTATTGATCAACGAACAAACACAAGTTCAATGCGGAAGCGTAAGATACAAGGACTCTCTAGTCCACAGGCCAACGCTTGACGTCGGAAGACTCCTAGTTGTCGTAGGCGTCCTGCTGGTCATGCCCTTGTTCATCTTCATACTCTGGCCATTTGAATAGCCAGGGACAAAGCCGTGAGTACTTCAAGTACTCGCAAACTAATACTAGTGTAAGTGCTAGACATTTCTAGTAAGGTTTGCTAAGCTCTAGTTTACTTGCATAAAGCTAGTTTTAGTTCACAAATCTTTGAGAAAAAAAATCTTTTTCAAGTGCTAACTACTCAAGTGGGAACATTAGTGTCATTCCCACCATGTAAAGGTGATTTCAAAACAATTCACCACTCCACAATTCATTTCACCATCATTTTCAAAGATTTGACATTGGACAACTGTATGTCCTTTCCAATCGTCTGTAACCGTGGACACGGCTATTCGAATAGATTTACACTCTGCAGAGGTTGCACACTTGTGCCACAACATTTGATTTCATCCGTCGGGATTACCCCGAATCATCGTAACACAGTACGCGGATCATCAACCATAACCTTTCACTTACAAATCCTAGTATGAGCACCTCTCCCCATGAGCTTGGCCTCCCAGTGAAGACCAACTGTCAACCTGGGAACTGTACAGGGCTTGGCCGTACAATTCACCTCAATTCACATCATTTCTCAACAACGGAGGCAGCCTCAAGCGTAACCCCTATGATGTGTGTTCAGAGGGAACCCATACTAAGATGCATAAACTTCCAGTTAAGCCCTACCCATAATCAGGTATTGTGGGGGTACTCAATATTGGAAAGGTATCGCATTCAAACCAATATCAGTTTTATCAAAAATCACCATCTTCTCTTGGTCATATTCACCTTCAAAACATCATTCAATGGAATGCTTCAACATTCCAAGGTTTCAAAATTCAGTTCAAGTCACAAAGTTCCCATCTAGAGTAGTCAAGTTTTATTCATTAGCACTAGCTCTAAATCATGAGGAGTGCTATCTTGCTTTGCTTGATTTAGACTATCTTCACTACTCTAGTAAACTTCCTTTATTTTGACCAAATTTAACTATAAAAGTAACTTCTGGATAAAACAGCTAAAACTTGTAAGGTATAAACTTGGGATAGGCTTATGTAAGAAAAGATAAGTTTCATGGTGCCTTGCCCCAAAGGGCTTTGCACTTTGCAAGAATATTAGCTTGCCTTGGTAGTTCTCAAAATTCTCCTCCTCCTCCTCTTGGTAGCAACCTTCTTCCTCCGGGTACTCTCCGGTGCTAGCGTCTAAATTTAAATACGAGTATAATCACTCAACTAATTCAATGGCTATTCCATACATCACATATAATCACACAAACTATTCTAGGCCCACAATTAATCTAATTTGGGTGCATTGGTTGTGTTGCTTGAGGAGAAGTAATTATCTTCTATTTAATATGTAAATGATAGTTTCCATAGGGTTCTTGAGAAATAATTTCCTCTCATTGAAATCTTCTTAAGATTTAATTTCTCAAACAATCATACATGAACTTATATTGACCTAAGTCAAACATTCATCATCATTATTTGAGAAAATGATTTAAATGAGGTAGACCACCTCATACCATTTAATAATTCTACAAATGATTTAAATCTCCAAGTAATTCATATAAGAGAGTTTGACCAGGGGTTCAAACATCACATGAATTCATTTGGGACAAGATTTAAATGAAGTATAATACTTCATATGATTTGTATAATAGTTTTGGACAATATCACTTAGATAAAATAGCCATATTGTCCATTAATTAAACTAGGGCATGATCATGCAAAGTGACCACACCATTTTCTTGCAGAAACAATTAGTGTAAGTCAAAGGTGAGCTATTGGAGTTGGAATTAACTTAATATCTATTTTGGTTGATTTTTAATAATTATTTGAATAGGGAAATGTCCCTGCCTTCTTCATTTTGTCAGATTAATTATACAACTTATCTCGACATGGGACCAGTGGCATTGTGTAGATCTTTTTCATAGCTTTCCAACCATATAAAATTTGTTGGATTTGGCCAAGCCAAACTGATTCTATTGATTTTCAAAGTTGGAGGCAGTTTTGAATTTGATTTGAATTAATTAAATAGGTTTTGAATTAAAAGGGCCGGCGGGAAAGCTAGGTGGGCCGAACTGGTTTGAAAAAGAGGAAAACGGCCCAGCAACGCATCCAGTGCGCTTGGGCCGCCTGACAGTGTGGGGTCCACGTGTCAGTGGCTGTTAAAACCCGAAGCGGTACATTTTAAAGGGAGGCGTTGGATTAGAAGTGAATCGAACGGTCGAGGTTCATCGTCTTCTCCGACGAGAACCCGACGCTCTGGCGGCGGACCTAGGGGGTTGGTGGGCTAACCGTGGCTCCAGCAAGGGTTGGCAGTGTGCTTGATGACGTTGTGGACGACGGCGAAGCTCCTGGTACCGGCGGCAGCTCCTGGAACGGCTCCAATCGACGGCGGCGATCTCCAGGTACGGGCGGCTCCGATCTTCTAATTGGGGCAGCTCCGGTGACAATCGAGTGAGTAGAGTGGTGGTTGAGAAGCAGGGATGGGAGGAGAGGATGGTGGTGTGCTTGGATTGCTCAGGGGAGTGTTCTATTTATAGAGGCGCAAGGGTGCTGCAGGGCAGTGAAGAAGTCGACCATGGCGCGGCGGTTCTGGCGAGCTAGCGAGCTAGGCAAGGGCGCGGGACTGTTCTGCGTATCCAGGCGATGCGTTTGGCGGCGACAGCGCGGTCGGGCAGCGTCTGGTTTGGTCGCATTGCTTCCGTGTCGGGCGCGTCTGCGGCGGATCAGGGTCTCCTTCTCCGGCGATGGCGGGCACGGGTTGGCTTGGCGAGCGAGTCTGGCGCATCTGCGGTGGCACGGCGGTGCTCAACGTGCTCGCAGGGGGTCCAGGGCGAGCGCGAGTGCTTGGAACGGCGCGTGTCCAGTACTTGCCCACGCGCAACGCGAGCGGCATCCAGGGGCGACCAGGGCACGCGATCTCCGGCGAGTCTACGGCGTCTACGGCGAGGTGATCGGTGCTAGCTGAGGTAGAGAGGCATGGTGGCGACGCTGGGCACCAGGGCCAGGGCTGAGAGTGAAGGAGGAGAGGGGGAGGTTGTCGGGGTGGTGACATGGCCGGCATGGCCATGTCCTAGCCTTGCTCCTCCTCTCTCCTAGGGTTACTATGCCTCATTTAGAGTTAGAGGGGACCAGGGGACCATTTAGTGTAGGTTGGGGTAGATTAGGATGGTGGTAGATCACTATTTCAAATAGTGTCGAATAGTTCCATAGATGTAATTTGTGAATTTTGTCCAAATTTGATTTAATTCAAATGGTTGCCCAATTTGAAAAGTGTGTGTTTGATTGAGTTAGAAAAGATCAGAGATGATGAGGTGTGGTTGTGGAATTGTTGAATTCAAAGAATTGCAAAAATTAACAAGTGTGAGATTGTTCCACTTGATAAAATGTTGCAACTTGGGATGAGCATAGCTATTGATCAAGAAAGAATTTGGCATGGTGATCTTTACAAAAAAGTGTTCACCTTGATGTTGTCTTGGATGAGGTGCAAAGAGTTAGCAAGGTTTAGTTTGAAAAATTTGAATTGTAGGGGCTCAAAGTAGTGATCAGACTAAATTTGGCAGATTTGACCATTGTCATATGTGAGCCAAATTTGCATTTGAAAATCATTTGATTTGTGATTCTTTGATTCCAAAAGTTGTAATAAGTGTTTAGTAACCTTATTCAACTATTGGTGAAGACCAAATCGGTCTAGGGTCAAAATTTATAAAAATGGCATAGAGCCATATGTGAGGGTTTTAGGGTTTTTCTTTTATTTGATTTCTTTCTCTTTTTGATTTATTTGGTTGGTGATCTTCTCATGATCACTTTAGGGTTTTAGGGTATAGCATACACACATAATAACGATCATCATGGCATATCACTCAAATGCACCAGTCCTATGCAGGGTACTATATGCAGTTTTAAAAAGTTTTTGTTGGTTTGAAATTTTTCTCTCTGGAACTCTTCTAACTTTCTTTTTATTGAAATTTGGGATGTTACAATATGACACTGCTTGATAGTAAAAAGGTAAAAGATAGTGATGATGTGATACCGCGGCACTCCCCCCAAGATTGGAACAAACCAAGGGGGTGCCAATACCAATGATGAATTAATCCTTCGGCGGTGGTGATGGGACGACCCTGATGGGAGTGAGGAACCGCTCTACTATTCTGCGAAGTCGGTTATTCTCCTCTTGAAGTATCTCCACTTCCCTTCTCAGAGCACGGTATTGATCACAAAACTCATCGGTAACCCGTAAACCTTCCTCCAAAGCAGGGAAAGAGTTGAGGCTAGGAGCAGGTGGTAAGGGTCCCTGCAAGTTGTGAGAAAAAGAACGTCGAGCGTTAACCGATCCCACCAAGATTTGCTTACTCCCATCAGATTGCCGCTCTCTTTTTACTGATGACATCTTCTTCACTTCTTCCTTAACATTATCATCCATCTCTTTCCACTCGGGATCTTGAATATCTTCCTCCGAAAGCCCCTTGCCCTTGTTGTTAGAGACCATGGTGCTTCTAGATCAAAAACAGATCCTGGCAGAAAACTGCTCGAAACAAAACACGATGAGAAAACGATATATGGACCTCCAGGGGTTCGGGAGATTATATAGCAAAAAATTTCACGACAGAAGGAAAGTACCAGGTCGAACCAGAGAGTTGGAGAGGGACTCCGAGGGGCTTTCCTCATAGGGCGGCGCGGCCAGGGTGGGGCCCGCGCCGGCCTATGGGGGCACACCCTCGTGCGTCTCCTCCGCTCCGATTCGATCTTGTAATTTTTCATATTTTCCAAAAATAACAAAACCATTGTTCAGAAAGTTAAACGCGGACTTTTTGTTACCAGAACTGTTACCTATTCAAAATCGAACTCTGCAGAACTGTAAATTTGATCTTTGATGAAAGCTTCCGGAGTCACCACTCGAATAACATCAACATCTTCGTTATAAGAATCTCCAAAAATATAATGCTTGAGTCTTTGTCCATTCACCACTTGTGTAGCATCACCTTTCAGAGAACCAATCTTAATTGCCCCTGAACGATACACCTCCATGATGACATATGGTCCTTCCCATTTTGAGAGTAATTTACCTGCAAAAAATCTGAGACGAGACCGATACAATAGGACTTTATCTCCAACATTAAATTCTCTTTTGATAATTCTTCTATCGTGCCATTTCTTAACTTTCTCCTTAAAAAGTTTAGCATTTTCATAAGCTTCACTTCTCCATTCATCTAGAGAACTCAATTGTAGCAATCTTTTCTTACCGGCAAGTTTAGGATCTTTATTAAGTTCTCTTACAGCCCAATAAGCTTTGTGCTCTAGTTCTAAAGGTAAATGACAAGCTTTTCCATAAACCATTTTATAAGGAGACATACCCATAGGATTTTTATAAGCAGTTCTATAAGCCCATAGTGCTTCCTTCAATTTACTAGCCCAATTTTTTCTAGATTTATTAACAGTCTTTTGCAAGATAGATTTAATTTCTCTATTTGATAATTCTACTTGCCCACTAGTTTGAGGATGATAAGCGGAAGCAATCCTATGATTAATACCATATTTAGCAAGAGTTTTTCTAAAACCACCATGAATAAAATGAGAACCTCCATCAGTCATAAGATATCTAGGTACTCCAAATCTAGGAAAAATAATATCTAAAAGCATTCTTAAAGAGGTCTCACCATCAACACTTTTTTGGGTATGGCTTCCACCCATTTAGTAACATAATCAATAGCAACTAGTATATGAGTGTTACCTTCTGAAGAAGGGAAAGGACCCATGAAGTCAAATCCCCAACAATCGAATGGTTCAATAACAAGAGTATAATTCATAGGCATTTCATTGCGTCTGGAGATATTACCAACCTTTCACATTCATCACAAGATAAAATAAACTTTCTTGCATCTTTAAAAAGAGTTGGCCAATAAAAACCTAACTGTAGAACCTTTTGCGTGGTTCTATCTCCGGCGTGATGTCCTCCATAAACGCTACCATGACACTTACTCAATATCTCTTGGTGTTCATATTCAGGAACACATCTTCGCATAATACCATCCACTCCTTCTTTATATAAGTGTGGGTCATCCCAAAAATAATGCCTCAAGTCATAAAAGAATTTCCTCCTTTGCTGAGCTGAAAAGGTTGGAGGCAAGTACTTGGAAATAATAAAGTTAGCATAATCAGCATACCAAGGACTATCTCGCGAGCTCACCTTTATTACAGCCAATTGTTCATTTGGAAAACTATCATTAATAGGAACAGGATCATAAGCAATATTTTCCAATCTAGACAAATTATCAGCAACAGGATTATCAGCACCTTTCCTATCTATAATATGTAAATCAAATTCTTGCAAAAGAAGCACCCATCTAATAAGCCTTGGCTTAGCATCTTTCTTTTCCATAAGGTACCTAATTGCAGCATGATCGGTATGAATTGTGACTTTTGAATCAACAATATAAGGTCTAAACTTGTCACAAGCAAAAAACCACGGCTAATAATTCTTTTTCAGTTGTAGCATAATTTCTTTGAGCAGCATCAAGAGTTTTACTAGCATAATGAATAACATTCAATTTTTTATCTACTCGCTGTCCAAGAACAGCACCTACAGCAAAATCACTAGCATCACACATAATTTCAAAAGGTAAATTCCAATCAGGAGGTTCAACTACAGGAGCAGTTGTCAAGGCTTTCTTTAGACTTTCAAAAGCTTCCTTACAATCATCATCAAAAACAAAAGGTACATCTTTTTGAAGAATATTAGTAAGAGGCTTTGAAATCTTAGAGAAATATTTAATAAATCTCCTATAAAACCCAGCATGACCAAGAACACTACGAATACCTTTAACATCCCTAGGATAGGGCATCTTCTCATTTGCTTCAACTTTAGCTCTATCAACTTCAATACCTCTCTCAGAAATTTTATGTCCCAATACAATTCCTTCATTAACCATAAAGTGGCATTTCTCCCAATTAAGAACAAGGTTAGTTTCGCCACATCTCTGCAAAACTTTATCAAGGTTTCGCAAGCAATTATCAAAAGAATTCCCATAGACAGAAAAATCATCCATGAATACCTCTACAATCTTTTCACAAAGGCCATGAAAAAAGCAGACATTCATCTTTGAAAAGTAGCAGGAGCATTACATAAACCAAAAGGCATACGCCTATAAGCATAAGTTCCATAGGGACAAGTGAAAGTGGTTTTCTCTTGATCTTTAGTTTTAACAGCAATTTGTGAAAACCCAGAATAACCATCAAGAAAGCAAAAATGAGTATTTTTAGATAACCTTTCTAGCATTTGATCAATAAAAGGTAAAGGGTAATGATCTTTCTTAGTAACTTTATTAACTTTTCGATAATCAATGCACATTCTATACCCTACAAAATCTGAAAGCTTAGAACTAATAATAACAGGATATATTTTCTTATAATCAATATGAGCATACTTAAGATTATCAGGCAACGGTTTCAAATCAAAGACAGGATCTTCCTTTGGTGGTGGTGTTGTACCTAGATCTTCAACCGGTAAGTCATGTTTAAGAATAGGTTGACGAAGGAAATTTTCATCAAGCTCAATCCTTTCTTCCCTAAAGACTTCACTCTCACTATCCTCCAAATGTTGCTGCAAAGGATCATTAGGAGCAAGAGCAATAGATGCACACTATTCAACTCTAAAATCATTATTAGGCAAGTCAGCTTTATAAGGAGCTTTGGCAAATTTAGAGAAATTAAACTAATAAGATTCAGCAGCAAATTAGTTACAATTTTCTCCTTCTTGCAATCTATAACAGCTCCACAAGTATTTAGAAAAGGTCTACCAAAAATGATAGGACAAGTCTTACTAGCAGCAGAACCAAGTACCAAAAAGTCAGCAGGATATTTAATCTTACCACATAGAACTTCCACATCTCGAACAATACCAATAGGAGAGATAGTTTCTCTATTAGCTAGCCGAATAACCACATCAATATCTTCAAGTTCACAAGAACCAATTTCATGCATGATTTCCGTGTAAAGCTCATAAGGAATGGCACTAATACTTGCACCAATATCGCATAAACCATAATAACAACGATCACCAATTCTAACAGAGAGCATAGGAACACTGGCTTTCCTAGACTTATTAGGATGTGAAACAATATTATAAGTATCTTCACAGAAAATGATATGACCATCTTCTACATTTTCAGTCACAAGATCTTTAACTATTGCAATAGCAGGTTCAACCTTTATTTGCTCTTCAGGATCTATGGGTTTCTTTGCACTTTTATTAACCACACTAGTTATAACAGAATACTCCTTCATTTTGGCAGGAAAAGGAGTTCTTTCAATGTAAGCTTCAGGAAGAATATGATCAACAGTTTTAATTTCAACACATTTACCTATAGGTGAATCAATTTTATCTTTGTAAGGTTCATGATACTTATTAAAATTATTCCTAGGCAATTCAAAATGAGAGGCAAAAGCTTTATAAAGGTTTGCAACAACTTGAGAGTCGAGACCATATGTAGCACTCATATTACGAAATTTATCAGTACCCATAAAAGTTTCAATGCATTCATAATCATAATTTATACCCGACTCTCTATCTTTGTCGTTCTCCCATCCTTCAGTATTCTCCTGAATCCGAACAAGAAGGTCCCATTTAAACTCTTCCTTGTTGCGTGTGAATGATCCAGAACAAGTAGTATCCAGCAAATACAAGAAAGTAATTAAGATAAATCTAACCATAGCCTTAAACTCTGAGATCCTGCTATCCCTCCTGCATCGATATACCAACAGGGGTTCAGGTTGCTGTCACTCCGGCAACCCAACAATTAGCAAACGAATACAAGATGTATTCCCCTAGGCCCATAAAGGTGAAGTATCATGTAGTCGACGTTCACATGACACCACTAGAAGAATAACACCACAACTTAAATATCAAACCATTAAATATTACTCAACATAGTTCACTACTAACATTTAGACTTCATGTAACAACCCAACTTTTTGTGCATTGGTTTAATCTTTGGAATGCAAAATTTTGGGCCAACAAAAACTTTTCTGTTTCTCAAAAATTGCATGCATATAGTTCCTCATACTCATGCATTGTGGAGATTGTGTGTTAAGTGCTTGAGAAGGTTGTGTTGTGTGTGGATCCTTAAAACCCTAAACCTACCTATTAATTGTGAGAATTCCTTTTCTTATTAGGGAGCAATTAAAATTTCCATATAACCCTTGAGCATGTGATTATGCTCACATAAGATCTTCTAAGATCTAGTTCTTTTCAAATTTTTCTCCTCCATATCTATTTCTTCTTCTATCCATTTTCAAATCAGAAAAACTCTCCAAGCAAGAGGACCATTGACTCATCACCTTGTATACCTAGGGCTGACTTAGATCATCTCCATGTGACCACTTCAAAGTTTTCAACTTTTAATTAAATGAGTAGGGCCATGCCGGCCATGACCCTTCCCTCTCCCTTGATCACTCTTTTCACAATTCCTTCACACCATCACACACACCCTTGTGCATATGATCATGCTCTCATATGATCTTCCAAGATCATGTTTTTCTCAACAAATCCCTCTTCCATATCTATGCCTTCTTTTCTAAATTTTTCATCTTTGAAAATTCTCCAATGAGGTGCATCACTTGGCTCATCATGTTGATGCTCTGAAACTATTTGGGAGCACATATATGTGGCTTGATCAAAAATCCAAACTTGGTGATTAAGTGAGAATGGCCATGCCGGCCATGATCTCTTCCCCTCTCTCTTGCTCACTTCTTTCACTCCATCTCCTCACCAACACTCAGACACGACCAGAGAGAGCCTCAGTACCGTCCTGTACCCTCCCTAGCCCTAGCCCTCGACCTCTCTCTCTCCTTCTCTCCCCATGCTCACCACCTCGGGAACCCGCACCAGATCATGGAGATCTCTCCCTCTCCTCCCCTTTTGGCAGCACCTAGATGTCCTGCACGACTCCCAGCACTCTCTCTTCCTTCCTGACCCCGCCTGCACGCTTCCCTCGACCTCCCTCTCGCCGACCCGCGCTGGCAACCCCCAATGGCCGTGGCGCACGTCTGCCGGACACGGCCACGTCGCCCACCCCACCTCCCTTCCTCGGTGGCTCTAAACATGTCCTCTGGACGCGCCCTGCTCCACAACGTCTCGGAGACACGACCCCGACGCACGCCCCTGACCCACCTACCCTGTGCGGCGACGCCCAGCTGCCTGGTCACCTCGCCGCGCGGCTGCTGGCAGGCGCCGTCGCACCCTTTCCTCTCTGTCGCGCAGCGCGACGCGCGCGTCCCTCCAAACCTTGGCACCGCCTTGCAGGCACACAGCAGCACCGCCTCGCTCCCCCAATCCCTCGCTGCCGCCCGCCTCCTCCGTCGGTGCACGGACCTGGTGCACGGTGCACCGGCCGTCGCCCTATAAAAACAGCACCGCACCCTCCCTTCTCCCATTTGCTTCACCACACCCTCCCCAGAACCTCCCCTTCTCACCTCCGTGGGCGGAGAGGAGCTCTGCTCCTCCCTGCCGTCCAGCTCGCCGGGCTCCCGTGGCGTTGCGGAAGGTTGCCGACGCAGACGCCGCCGTTTCTCTCCCTCCCCTTACTCTTTGAACGCGCCTCCCTCTTCTGGAGCTAACGCGCCCCCTTTTTCTTCCCAGGGTTGCCCGTAGACGCCGTCCCGCCGAGCAGCGTTTTCCGCCATCGCCGTCGACCGCCGCTCCGACCAGTGCTGTTTTCGTCGTCACCACCTCCGTTCGGAAGAGCAGCCTCCTCCGCATCCAACGCACCCGGCCCCGACGTTTTCTGCGACCGGAGGTGAGAGCAGTAGCCGCCGGAAGTTGTCTGGTTTCCGCCGGCGTTCTGCGTCGCGAGGAAGGAGAAACCTCCTCGTGCATGCATGCTGGCCGGGGCCCGCAGGCCAACGTGGCCCGCCACGTCCCTGCATTCAAGCGGGGTGGCCTTCCCGCGCAGCCTTAGCGCTGCTGGGCCGAATCTGGCCAAGCCCAGCAGCGCCGGCCCTTTTCCTTTTTCCTTCTTTTCTTCCTATTAACCTGCCAGAAAATCTCTGCTTAGTATTTAAATCACTACAAATTCATCCAGTGACCAAATGAGTTGATTCAAGCTCCTACATGCTCACAGATGTTTTCTTAACCATATACAAGTGCATGCATGTGATTTAGTGCTGTAAAAATGAGTTGTTAAATGAAAACCTAAAAAGTATCTGATTGTGTAAATTAATTAGTGTGTGATATTTATGAAACCTTTTTGAGTGAGGTCAATTTGGTAGTGCTGTGCATGTTAATACCTATCTTGTGGCACTGGTCCCACTTGCAAAAGCTTCCTAGGTTTTGCCTGCTAATTAAATTAAAATCTGACCAGAGAGCACTTCTCTGTTTTTTAATTCAAAAACTACACATGCTCTTGAAGCAAATCCAAATGCTACCAGTAGATATGGTAATAGGGTATTTCTCTACCAAAGGAAATGTTTTTTAGAGTTATATATTAGGCCTGGTGGATTTATATCTGAATCAGGGCACCTTATTAGTATTCTATTTTTGTAAATTCTTTTACAAATCAGAAAAATACAAATCCAGTGGGGTTAGTTCACCTTTGTTCTTAGCTATCCAGGGGTATGCTTTGTTTTTGTAGATGATGTTCTGATTAGCACTGTTTTAAGTTTTGGAACACTCTGGTCTCTGTTTTGATTGAATTGTTTAGGCCAGTAGAAATTTCAATTGCATATGATTCTTGTGCAGGTGTGTTGTGCATGTCAATAGCTTTCTGTAGATATGCTGCATGCATTTTTGTGACTTCCAGAAACATTTAGGTCATTTAAATGGTGCATAAGTCAATTCTGGAATTGCAAAAATCATATCTTTTGTTTTAAAAATCATAAATGGGTGAAACCACTTTCAGTAGCTTGCATTTGTCACCCTCTACCTACTGTGATTTTATCAAATTTTTGTGTGCATTATTCTGGAGATAGTTTGTTGATTGGTATGGTGTGTTTCTTTTATTTTTGCGACGATAGATTCGAACGCCGCCGGAGACGAAGGAGGAGGTGACTTTGGGGGATTTGAAGAAGAAGACCAGGGACACTTTGCTGAGCAAGGCAAGCCACCTCTTGATGCATCTCTGATCCTATATATATCTTATTCATGCATTATTACAGGTTTTATTAAAGGGCATGTCTTTTATTTTAGTTTGTCTGTGGTTAGTGCCACCCGGAGTTTTATTATTCCACCCTTAGGGTGCAGCCCTCATTTGGTACCTACTGAACACCTCTCTATTAGTGATATGGTGATTAGCACCTTGTCACCCTTGTCGCCATTTTCAAAGAAGAATTTGGACTATAGGTTGGGAGCCCTGGAAAAATGGTTATGAAAATGTTTTCCTGAAAAGAAGTTTTTCGAAAACCTTGGAATGGGGTAGCCCTGCACAAGTGTGGTTGATTAAATGTTTTTAAGAAGAAAGGACTTGCTTGGAGCAAGAGAAGTGAAGAAAAATTGTTTTTTTTTTTTTTTTTTTTGAAAACCTTTTGTTGACTGAGTACATCACCGGACCTAGCCAGTACAACCACATTACCCTTTGGTGGGACGGGGCGTAGCGTAGTAGTTTGTCTCGCCTTAGTTTGGGTCCTGCAAATGTAAGGGGTAGTCCGAGCATGGACACCTATCGACCGTGGCCTTCCCGACGAACGGGGAACGCCTTTCCATTGCGTATCGATGGCAGGGGTACAACCTATGAGCTCCCATTGAATAATGCCTCGCAGTTGGTAGCGGCATTCCGGAGGGTCGAGCTGGTCGGGAATTTGCTACTCTGGGTAAACGACCCCTCGGACTCTGGTGTTGGGAGGTACAACTCTAGGCGGCATGTCTTAGGCTAAGGCGAGCAGGCGAAAAACTACGATCGGGTACTTGTCGTGGCATATGTTATTATGCAGGGATGATGCCCACACGATGAGTATTCGGATCTTGTGGGGAAAGTGTACAACCTCTGCAGAGTGTAAAATCTATTCGAATAGCCGTGTCCGCGGCAATGGACGTGGGAAAGGAAGTGCTGAGTATCAAAAGAAGTTTTGCTCTTATAAAAGTGTTTTATCAATTATTGTTTTGGGAAAGTGACGCCAGTGGGTCTGGTGGAAAGGTACCTGCGAGGTACGGTGGAAAGTTGGAAAGGAAATGGCCATATGAGATGGCTGAAAATAAAATTGGGTCACCCTTACCTATTAGTCTGCAAATGAAATGGTTTACCAAAAAGTTTTCAACAAAGTTATGGAAATGTCTTATTCTCGAGGGGAACCACCTCTCGCTCCTTGTCGCCCTAGATAGTGCCTTTCCTTGCTACTGCCATATTGCATATCCTTTATTTCTCTCTAAGGTGGTTTGCGAGTACATTCAAAAGTACTCACTGGCATTGTTGTCCTGGTTATCTACTTGACCAGACCTTGAAGAAGAGTACTTCGAAGAAGAGGAGTACGACGCCGAAGACGCGAACTAGGACGCTCTCCCAGTCAGCCGCCTGTAGGGTAAAGGCCTGACTTGGGTTCCACCGCTTTTGGAGTCAAGTTGTTTCCGCTGCTGTTTGGTGAACTACGGCCTTGATGGCCTATGATGTAAGACTTCGTATTACTTAAATTCGGTACTGTAATGGATGATGTAATCTGGTATCAGTTCGGTTATGTATTCACGATGGAATGATCTTGGGATCGTGAAATTGAATGCATAACTGGAGTTCTGGACTGGTAAGTCCGGGGCCCCACAGAGCTGGTATCAGAGCCATCCTGACTGTAGGAGACCTTAGTTAGCATGGGCGTTAGAAATAGAACAAAAAATATTTTTCTTAAACAAAAAGGTTGACTAAATGCTGAAAATGCTTAAGTCCCTTACCTCCTTCTATTTTCCAGAAACTTTACTTGCATTACTGTTTTATTATGCTTAAAATTTTGCACACTGTGGTCACTAACTTAATCTACTTTAAAATTTGTGTAGATGCCGATCGAGTACACGCACGTCCGTCAGGTTGGAGTGAGGCCGCCCCTCTACTTCTTCGAGCGGGCCTTAGCCGACCTGGCTATTCGCTGCGGACGTATGGTGCCCGAGATTAAGGGCGTCCGTACTGAGAGGTCCGCAGACTCGGAGATGGCCTGGCTGGTCACCTGCGTCGTCAGGGGGAGCGGGATTTCCCCCGCTACTGAGGAGTTCACCATCGACGTGATGGAGCGCACGTGGCTCGACGGGATGATTCGAGTCTCTCAGGAGGCACTTGCACGCCTCGCCTTTCTTCACCCGGAGGTTGTCGCCGACACTGGTTACCAGTACCTTGGCCAGCGCGACCTCGCGGGCCAGCCCGTGGCCGGCGCCCCACACGCCGACACCGCCCACCAGCTGCACCATATGGAGTACCTGCTTCACCACACTCAGACTCAGCAGGACCGCGCCCGTGAGAGGTGCGATCTGCAGGAGGATGAGATTGCTACACTTCGCGCTCAGCTTGCTGCTACACAGGCTGACCTTGCCAGTGAGCGCAAGCTGAGGGTTGCCGCACGCCGGAGGGTTACTCGCCTGAAGGCGAAGGTGACTTCGCTGGAGGCCCTGACTGCACAGATGGAGGCCACTATTGAGGAGCTTGAGGACGACGGTGAGGATCTCCGCAAGGAGAACGAGGCTCTCCTTAGTGACGACGACGACTACGAGGACGAGGACTTCGATATGGAGCCTGATACTGAGGATGAGGCCTTCATCAGCGATGAAGATGAGGAGCCCGAGCCATTGATGTCCGAGGAGGACCCCGAGGAGCCAGCCTTTGTTGAGGAGGACGCCCCACCTGCACCTGAGGTTCCTGTCGTGGACCTCGACGACTTCTAGAGCACCACCTTGGACTCGCACCACCTTACCGTAGGGCGATGAGATAGGCCCCCTTTTGCGATGCGAGTAGACTTGTGATGATGGTTCTATGAAACCATTCTTTTGGCTGTGTTGTATGAGACTTATGAGTGATGATGTATGCTACATTGTGCCATCGGCACCCCTGCTATGCTATGCTATCGTTTGCTTACTTTGCATTTGTTGCGCCCGTTTTTGAATTTCCGTTTTTATTTGCAATCCCTCCCCTTTTAAGTGGCTGCCCATCTACTTGTTCCTTTTGTAAATCTGAATCCACCCTTCTTCAGGATGGTGGAAACCCGTAGAGGAGATCACAGCGGGGCAAACCGAGACCCCCCTCCACCTCCACCTCCCGACCCTACCATGGCTCAACTCCTGCGTATGATGATAGAAGACCGTGAGGCAGCCCGTGCAGAGCGTCAAGCTAATCTTGCTACTCTTCAGCACCTCACTCAGCTTGCTACTGGTAACGCCAACAACAATAATGGCGGGGATGGAAATGGAGACCCCCGCTCCAAGCTGAAGGATTTTCAAAGCACCAACCCACCTGTCTTCTCCAAGTGCACTGAACCCCTCGACGCCGATGATTGGCTTCGCACCATTGAGAACAACTTGGAGGTTGCCGGAGTCGGCAATGATGAGAAGGTTCTGTTTGCCACTCATTACCTCTCCGGACCTGCCCGCGCTTGGTGGGAAAATGTCAAGGCTATTCAAGCTGAAGGACACGTCATCGGCTGGGAAGAATTCAAGACCAAGTTCCGCAAGACCCACATCCCTTCAGGACTGATTAAGCTCATGAAGGATAAGTTCATGAATCTGAAGCAGGGAAGCATGTCTGTGGTGGACTACATGGACAAATTCACCACTCTGTCCCGTTATGCTCCAGAAGACACCGACACTGAAGAGAAGAAGAAAGATCGCTTCTTGAATGGTCTGCATGATGAAATGCAGAGCATCTTGGTGGCCGTTCCATACCCAGACCTTGAGTCGCTGGTTGATGCCTCTATCATGGTGGAGAGCAAGCGCAAGAGTGCATTTGAGAACCGCAAGCGCAAGGCGATGATGCAGCAAGGCAGCTCCAGCACTCAGCGACCCCGCAGCTTTCCTCCTCCAAGGCCGGCGCCCCAGCAGCAGAGGGCACCACCCCCTGCACCTCGCCCCAACAACCCCAATCGCAACTACAACCCTCAGCGTTCTGGAGGAAGCAACTACAATCCCAATTACAACCGCCAGAACAACACTGTCCGCCCCGCCACCACTGGATGCTATACCTGCGGTCAACCGGGTCATTTCTCCAAGGAGTGCCCCAACCGAGCTACTTCTGGACAGCGCCCCAATGCGCCCAAGCCTAATCCGGGACAAGCTCGCACTGCTACTGGAAGGAACCTGAATCCGAAGAAGCCAGCTGGACCAACTAGGGGACACCTCAACCACGTCAATGCTGAACAAGCTCAGGAAGCTCCGGATATTGTCTGATGCGTTCCCTGTCAACTCAATACCCGCCACTGTCTTGTTTGATTCCGGAGCATCCCACTCTTTTGTTACCAAGCCGTTTGCTAGGAAGAGTGGTTTGAGACCTACGATCATGCAACGTCCTATGTTAGTCCAAATTCCGGGATCCACCACCAAAACGGATCTATCCTGCAAGGATGTTCCTATAGATATTCAGGGGAAGCGTTTCCACGCGGATTTGATCGTATTAGGAGAGCAAGGCTTAGAAGTGATCCTTGGGATGAATTGGATGGTGAAGTACAAGGGTCACATAGATTGTGTTCGCCGAGCCATAACATTGGCTGCTGAGGACGGAGAAATAGTTGAGCATGTGGCGACCATACCTTCATCGAAGGTCTTATGCAAGACGAGTGTCGCCAGTCCAGCCCTGCATGAAGTACCCATAGCTTGTGAGTATCCTGAGGTTTTTCCCGATGAGCTACCCGGTATGCCCCCTGATCGGGATATCGAGTTTATCATCGAGCTAGTCCCCGGAACCGCCCCCATCGCTCAGCGACCTTACCGGATGAACCCCCAAGAATTAGTTGAGCTGAAGAAGCAGTTGAATGATATGTTGAGGAAAGGTTTGATTCGCCCGAGTGCATCCCCCTGGGGATCTCCCGTTATCTTTGTGGATAAGCGGGACGGTACTATCCGCCTGTGCGTGGATTACCGGAAACTGAATGATGTCACCATCAAAAACAAATACCCCCTCCCGAAGATTGAAGATCTGTTCGACCAGATGAATGGCGCCCGAGTTTTCTCTAAAATAGACCTCCGAACTGGTTATCATCAACTCAAGGTTCGAGAGTCGGACATTCCCAAGACTGCCTTCACCACACGGTATGGACTTTTTGAATATACCGTGATGTCTTTCGGACTGACCAATGCCCCTGCCTATTTCATGAACCTCATGAACAAGGTGTTCATGAAGTACCTCGACAAGTTCGTTGTGGTTTTCATCGACGATATTCTGATCTACTCCAAGAGTGAAGAAGAGCATGCTGAACATCTGCGGATTGTTTTGGGGACGCTCAGAGACCATAAGCTTTACGCCAAGTTTAGTAAGTGTGAATTTTGGCTGAAAGAGGTAGGATTTTTAGGCCATGTCATATCTGCCGGAGGAGTGTCTGTCGACCCGTCCAAAATTCAGTCCATCATGGAGAAGAAAGCCCCTACCAATCAGACCGAAGTTCGCGCCTTTTTAGGATTGGCTGGTTATTACCGCAAGTTTGTTGAGGGATTCTCCAGCATTGCGAGGCCGTTAACGCAGTTATTGAAGAAGGATAAGAAGTTCGAGTGGACCGACAAATGTGAGGCCAGTTTTCAGGAACTCAAGAAGAGGTTAGTCACAGCCCCCGTTCTGACCATGCCCGATATTACCAAGGATTTTGATGTGTACTGCGATGCATCAAAGCTTGGATTGGGAAGTGTGCTGATGCAAGAAGGGAAGGTGATAGCTTATTTGTCAAGACAACTTCGACCGCACGAGATGAATTACCCTACGCATGACTTAGAGCTTGCCGCTGTAGTTCATGCCCTGAAGACCTGGCGCCACTACCTAGTGGGAAATCGTTGCGAAATCTACACCGACCACAAGAGTTTGAAGTACATCTTCACCCAGCGGGAGCTGAACATGAGGCAGAGCAGATGGATGGAGCTTATCAAGGATTACGACCTCGGCATTCATTATCATCCTGGTAAAGCTAATGTGGTAGCTGATGCCCTTAGTCGAGAGCCCTGTTCGTTGAACGCCCTTATCAAAATTGCTCAACCTAAGCTGTATGAAGAGCTGGAGGAATTCGGCCTCGAGCTCGTTAGCCATGGTTTCCTGGCCAATCTTGAGTTGAAGCCTACTTTATTCGATCAAATCAAAGAAGCTCAAGTGGATCATGAGAGTATTGAAGGAATCAAGCGTAGGATGAATAGGCAAGAAGTTCCTGGTTTTGAGGTCGACGCCAAAGGAGTTTTGTGGTACAAGGGACGCCTGTGTGTACCTAATGTTGAAGACCTGAAGCAACTCATCATGAAGGAAGCTCACGACACCCCATACTCAATCCACCCCGGAGGAACCAAGATGTACCAAGACCTGAAGAAACAATTCTGGTGGCACGGTATGAAGCGCGAGATCGCCTTTTTCATTGCTCGCTGCGATGTGTGCCAGAAAGTGAAGGCTGAACATCAGCGACCAGCTGGACTACTCCAACCCCTCCAAGTTCCTGAGTGGAAATGGGAAGAAGTTGGAATGGACTTCATCACCGGACTCCCTAAATCCCAGCGTGGCCATGACTCCATCTGGGTTATTGTCGATCGACTCACCAAGGTTGCACACTTTATTCCCGTCAAAGTGACCTATCCTGGAACCAAGTTAGCTGATTTGTACATGTCCCGTATCGTTAGTCTCCACGGAGTCCCTAAGAGGATAGTGTCAGATCGAGGTACCCAATTCACCTCGAAATTCTGGAAGAGCCTGCATGAAGCCCTCGGAACCAAGCTAGCTTTTAGCACTGCCTACCACCCACAGACCGGAGGCCAGACAGAAAGAGTAAATCAGATTCTTGAAGATATGCTTCGTGCTTGTGTTCTCGCCTATGGAGCCAAATGGGAAGATTGTCTCCCCTTCGCGGAATTCTCTTACAACAATAGCTACCAAGCTAGTCTGCAGATGGCCCCCTTTGAAGCCCTTTATGGTCGCCGTTGCCGAACCCCTCTCAACTGGTCTGAGACCGGAGATAGTCAAGTTTTTGGACCTGACCATCTTCGAGAGGCTGAAGAACAAGTTCTACTAATCCGTGATCGCCTCAAAGCCGCTCAATCCCGCCAGAAGAGTTATGCTGACTCTAAGCGTCGCAAGCTGACATTCAATGTTGGTGATCATGCCTATCTTCGCGTCACTCCACTCAAGGGAATGCAGAGATTTCACGTCAAAGGGAAGCTTGCCCCAAGATATATTGGGCCCTTCAAGGTTCTCGCTCGTCGAGGTGAAGTATCCTATCAACTTGAACTGCCTGCTGAATTAGCGGATTTTCATGATGTGTTCCACATCTCTCTTCTTCGACGATGCCTCCAAGTGCCTGACAAGCCTGAGACCTTCAAGAACATCGATTATCGCACCCTCGACCTCAACACCGACTTAACCTATCGAGAAGTACCCCTTCGGATTCTTGAAGAAACTGTTCGTCTCACCCGTAGAAGGAAGATTAAATTTTGTAAGGTTCAGTGGACAAATCACTCCGAGGAGGAAGCCACTTGGGAAAGAGAAGATCAGCTCCGAAAGGACTTCCCCGCACTCTTCAGTTCTTAGCCACCGAATCTCGAGGACGAGATTCATTTTAAGGGGGGAAGGTTTGTAACAACCCAACTTTTTGTGCATTGGTTTAATATTTGGAATGCAAAATTTTGGGCCAACAAAAACTTTTCTGTTTCTCAAAAATTGCATGCATATAGTTCCTCATACTCATGCATTGTGGAGATTGTGTGTTAAGTGCTTGAGAAGGTTGTGTTGTGTGTGGATCCTTAAAACCCTAAACCTACCTATTAATTGTGAGAATTCCTTTTCTTATTAGGGAGCAATTAAAATTTCCATATAACCCTTGAGCATGTGATTATGCTCACATAAGATCTTCTAAGATCTAGTTCTTTTCAAATTTTTCTCCTCCATATCTATTTCTTCTTCTATCCATTTTCAAATCAGAAAAACTCTCCAAGCAAGAGGACCATTGACTCATCACCTTGTATACCTAGGGCTGACTTAGATCATCTCCATGTGACCACTTCAAAGTTTTCAACTTTTAATTAAATGAGTAGGGCCATGCCGGCCATGACCCTTCCCTCTCCCTTGATCACTCTTTTCACAATTCCTTCACACCATCACACACACCCTTGTGCATATGATCATGCTCTCATATGATCTTCCAAGATCATGTTTTTCTCAACAAATCCCTCTTCCATATCTATGCCTTCTTTTCTAAATTTTTCATCTTTGAAAATTCTCCAATGAGGTGCATCACTTGGCTCATCATGTTGATGCTCTGAAACTATTTGGGAGCACATATATGTGGCTTGATCAAAAATCCAAACTTGGTGATTAAGTGAGAATGGCCATGCCGGCCATGATCTCTTCCCCTCTCTCTTGCTCACTTCTTTCACTCCATCTCCTCACCAACACTCAGACACGACCAGAGAGAGCCTCAGTACCGTCCTGTACCCTCCCTAGCCCTAGCCCTCGACCTCTCTCTCTCCTTCTCTCCCCATGCTCACCACCTCGGGAACCCGCACCAGATCATGGAGATCTCTCCCTCTCCTCCCCTTTTGGCAGCACCTAGATGTCCTGCACGACTCCCAGCACTCTCTCTTCCTTCCTGACCCCGCCTGCACGCTTCCCTCGACCTCCCTCTCGCCGACCCGCGCTGGCAACCCCCAATGGCCGTGGCGCACGTCTGCCGGACACGGCCACGTCGCCCACCCCACCTCCCTTCCTCGGTGGCTCTAAACATGTCCTCTGGACGCGCCCTGCTCCACAACGTCTCGGAGACACGACCCCGACGCACGCCCCTGACCCACCTACCCTGTGCGGCGACGCCCAGCTGCCTGGTCACCTCGCCGCGCGGCTGCTGGCAGGCGCCGTCGCACCCTTTCCTCTCTGTCGCGCAGCGCGACGCGCGCGTCCCTCCAAACCTTGGCACCGCCTTGCAGGCACACAGCAGCACCGCCTCGCTCCCCCAATCCCTCGCTGCCGCCCGCCTCCTCCGTCGGTGCACGGACCTGGTGCACGGTGCACCGGCCGTCGCCCTATAAAAACAGCACCGCACCCTCCCTTCTCCCATTTGCTTCACCACACCCTCCCCAGAACCTCCCCTTCTCACCTCCGTGGGCGGAGAGGAGCTCTGCTCCTCCCTGCCGTCCAGCTCGCCGGGCTCCCGTGGCGTTGCGGAAGGTTGCCGACGCAGACGCCGCCGTTTCTCTCCCTCCCCTTACTCTTTGAACGCGCCTCCCTCTTCTGGAGCTAACGCGCCCCCTTTTTCTTCCCAGGGTTGCCCGTAGACGCCGTCCCGCCGAGCAGCGTTTTCCGCCATCGCCGTCGACCGCCGCTCCGACCAGTGCTGTTTTCGTCGTCACCACCTCCGTTCGGAAGAGCAGCCTCCTCCGCATCCAACGCACCCGGCCCCGACGTTTTCTGCGACCGGAGGTGAGAGCAGTAGCCGCCGGAAGTTGTCTGGTTTCCGCCGGCGTTCTGCGTCGCGAGGAAGGAGAAACCTCCTCGTGCATGCATGCTGGCCGGGGCCCGCAGGCCAACGTGGCCCGCCACGTCCCTGCATTCAAGCGGGGTGGCCTTCCCGCGCAGCCTTAGCGCTGCTGGGCCGATCTGGCCAAGCCAGCAGCGCCGGCCCTTTTCCTTTTTCCTTCTTTTCTTCCTATTAACCTGCCAGAAAATCTCTGCTTAGTATTTAAATCACTACAAATTCATCCAGTGACCAAATGAGTTGATTCAAGTTCCTACATGCTCACAGATGTTTTCTTAACCATATACAAGTGCATGCATGTGATTTAGTGCTGTAAAAATGAGTTGTTAAATGAAAACCTAAAAAGTATCTGATTGTGTAAATTAATTAGTGTGTGATATTTATGAAACCTTTTTGAGTGAGGTCAATTTGGTAGTGCTGTGCATGTTAATACCTATCTTGTGGCACTGGTCCCACTTGCAAAAGCTTCCTAGGTTTTGCCTGCTAATTAAATTAAAATCTGACCAGAGAGCACTTCTCTGTTTTTTAATTCAAAAACTACACATGCTCTTGAAGCAAATCCAAATGCTACCAGTAGATATGGTAATAGGGTATTTCTCTACCAAAGGAAATGTTTTTTAGAGTTATATATTAGGCCTGGTGGATTTATATCTGAATCAGGGCACCTTATTAGTATTCTATTTTTGTAAATTCTTTTACAAATCAGAAAAATACAAATCCAGTGGGGTTAGTTCACCTTTGTTCTTAGCTATCCAGGGGTATGCTTTGTTTTTGTAGATGATGTTCTGATTAGCACTGTTTTAAGTTTTGGAACACTCTGGTCTCTGTTTTGATTGAATTGTTTAGGCCAGTAGAAATTTCAATTGCATATGATTCTTGTGCAGGTGTGTTGTGCATGTCAATAGCTTTCTGTAGATATGCTGCATGCATTTTTGTGACTTCCAGAAACATTTAGGTCATTTAAATGGTGCATAAGTCAATTCTGGAATTGCAAAAATCATATCTTTTGTTTTAAAAATCATAAATGGGTGAAACCACTTTCAGTAGCTTGCATTTGTCACCCTCTACCTACTGTGATTTTATCAAATTTTTGTGTGCATTATTCTGGAGATAGTTTGTTGATTGGTATGGTGTGTTTCTTTTATTTTTGCGACGATAGATTCGAACGCCGCCGGAGACGAAGGAGGAGGTGACTTTGGGGGATTTGAAGAAGAAGACCAGGGACACTTTGCTGAGCAAGGCAAGCCACCTCTTGATGCATCTCTGATCCTATATATATCTTATTCATGCATTATTACAGGTTTTATTAAAGGGCATGTCTTTTATTTTAGTTTGTCTGTGGTTAGTGCCACCCGGAGTTTTATTATTCCACCCTTAGGGTGCAGCCCTCATTTGGTACCTACTGAACACCTCTCTATTAGTGATATGGTGATTAGCACCTTGTCACCCTTGTCGCCATTTTCAAAGAAGAATTTGGACTATAGGTTGGGAGCCCTGGAAAAATGGTTATGAAAATGTTTTCCTGAAAAGAAGTTTTTCGAAAACCTTGGAATGGGGTAGCCCTGCACAAGTGTGGTTGATTAAATGTTTTTAAGAAGAAAGGACTTGCTTGGAGCAAGAGAAGTGAAGAAAAATTGTTTTTTTTTTTTTTTTTTTTTTTGAAAACCTTTTGTTGACTGAGTACATCACCGGACCTAGCCAGTACAACCACATTACCCTTTGGTGGGACGGGGCGTAGCGTAGTAGTTTGTCTCGCCTTAGTTTGGGTCCTGCAAATGTAAGGGGTAGTCCGAGCATGGACACCTATCGACCGTGGCCTTCCCGACGAACGGGGAACGCCTTTCCATTGCGTATCGATGGCAGGGGTACAACCTATGAGCTCCCATTGAATAATGCCTCGCAGTTGGTAGCGGCATTCCGGAGGGTCGAGCTGGTCGGGGAATTTGCTACTCCTGGGTAAACGACCCCTCGGACTCTGGTGTTGGGAGGTACAACTCTAGGCGGCATGTCTTAGGCTAAGGCGAGCAGGCGAAAAACTACGATCGGGTACTTGTCGTGGCATATGTTATTATGCAGGGATGATGCCCACACGATGAGTATTCGGATCTTGTGGGGAAAGTGTACAACCTCTGCAGAGTGTAAAATCTATTCGAATAGCCGTGTCCGCGGCAATGGACGTGGGAAAGGAAGTGCTGAGTATCAAAAGAAGTTTTGCTCTTATAAAAGTGTTTTATCAATTATTGTTTTGGGAAAGTGACGCCAGTGGGTCTGGTGGAAAGGTACCTGCGAGGTACGGTGGAAAGTTGGAAAGGAAATGGCCATATGAGATGGCTGAAAATAAAATTGGGTCACCCTTACCTATTAGTCTGCAAATGAAATGGTTTACCAAAAAGTTTTCAACAAAGTTATGGAAATGTCTTATTCTCGAGGGGAACCACCTCTCGCTCCTTGTCGCCCTAGATAGTGCCTTTCCTTGCTACTGCCATATTGCATATCCTTTATTTCTCTCTAAGGTGGTTTGCGAGTACATTCAAAAGTACTCACTGGCATTGTTGTCCTGGTTATCTACTTGACCAGACCTTGAAGAAGAGTACTTCGAAGAAGAGGAGTACGACGCCGAAGACGCGAACTAGGACGCTCTCCCAGTCAGCCGCCTGTAGGGTAAAGGCCTGACTTGGGTTCCACCGCTTTTGGAGTCAAGTTGTTTCCACTGCTGTTTGGTGAACTACGGCCTTGATGGCCTATGATGTAAGACTTCGTATTACTTAAATTCGGTACTGTAATGGATGATGTAATCTGGTATCAGTTCGGTTATGTATTCACGATGGAATGATCTTGGGATCGTGAAATTGAATGCATAACTGGAGTTCTGGACTGGTAAGTCCGGGGCCCCACACTTCACCCATGTCCTCAAGAACTAAACAAACTACTCACAAGACATCATATGGAACATGATCAGAGGTGATATGATGATGAATAACAATCTGAACATAAACCTTAATTCAACGGTTTCACTCAATAGCATCAATAACAAGTAGTAATCAACATCGGGAGAGTTTCCCCTATGAAATAATCAAGATTCAACCCTAGATGTTACAGTGGAGACGAGGTGCAGAGGTGGAGATGACGGTGACAGTGGTGGAGATGATGATGATGATGATCCCAATGAAGTCCAGCTTGATGACGGTGACGATGGCGACGATTTCCCCCTCCGGGAGGGAATTTCCCCGGCGGATTTCAGCCTGCCGGAGAGCTCTTTTCTCTCTGGTGTTTTCCGCCCCGCAGAGGCGGCTGTGTCTATTCGCGATGCCTTCCAGCACCTTAGGTTTTCGGGTAGATGAAGTACGCGAAAGAGAGGCGGCCGAGGGGGGTTGTGGGCCCCCTCCCACAAGGCGGCGCGGCCAGGGTGGAGCCCGCGCCGGCCTATGGGGGGCCCATGGCGGCCCTCCTTGGCCCCTCCTTTTGGCTGGCTCCTTCTCCTGGAGAAATAAGACGTTCGGTGTATTTTCCGTCAATTGTTGATCTTCAGAAATATTGCATCCTGACGGTGCTTTTTCCAGCAGAATCCTGACTCCGGTGAGTAATTCTCCAATAATCATGAATCATGCAAAATAGGTGAAATAACATAAGTATCATCTCTAAATATGAAATATATCAATGAATAACAGTAAATTATGATATAAAATAGTGATGCAAAATGGACGTATCAGAGGTCATCTCTGAAGATACGGGGTTATCGGATCCAACTGACATCGAAGACGTCGACCAAGGGGTTGATGGCGAGGATGAGTTTGTCGAGTCCATCAGGCCAGCCGAAAGGTCGACTGATGACGACATGCTTGGCTCCGTGGCCGGTGGTGGTGATTTCCTCGCTGATCTGGGGGCGTACGGTTCTAGCAGTCAAAGAAATCATTCCGCGTTGACATTGTAGTCGACGCTGCCGAACGTCATCTCCATGTTTCCTTGTAGATCTGAAAAAGTCGAGCGAGAAGAGTCGTTGTGCAGGGTGAACTCATAGGAGCCGAACCGAATCGGACTTCCTAAGATTGGCGATGATGACGATGATGGCGTCGATGAAGCTGCCGACGACATGACTAGATCTGCCGATGACGCATCTTGTGCAAACAGGGTTCCCACAGACGGCGCCAATTGTCGAGTGTACTCCTCGGCAATGCCCTCTGATTGGGGCTTAGGGTTGATGGAATCTTGTAGGCTGACACGAGACATCGGTTAACAGACAAGTGGGGAGAGCGATTTACCCAGGTTCGGGGCCCTGGATGAGGTAAAACCCTTATCTAAACCTTGAAGGTGAAGGTCAAGGTCAAGGTGATGAAGAACGCATGGACATTGTTGAAATGTTTGCCGGAGGGCAAACGACAAACGACGATCTTGAATTGCAAGCAACCACCTCCGGCGAGGTATACATTGAGCCTCTTGTGATACAAATTTACTAATTTGAATAAATATGTATTAACGTGACTCTCTTTCTTTTTTTAGCCCTCTGGATCATTGACAAAATTGAGTACAAAGCCACGTGGCAAAACCCAAATGATGAAACATGGAGAAACATTGACCATCGATGTTGTTGATGAACAAGACATGCCGATGGATCCCAAAAAGCATTTTACAAAGTTTATCAACCAATGCGGAGTGGTTGCTAGAGACAACATCTCGATCACCCTCCAGGAATGGAATGAGCCAAAGAAGGCACGCATTGGTTTTAATTTTGTCGACAAGAGAATGAAAAGGATTGTTGGGGAAAATTTATGGAACATTTCATTCTACCTCCGGAATACAACAAACACGATGAAGAGGTAACGAGATTCCGGGTGGATGTGAGAGGAGAAGGCTAGTCAAAGAGTTCGCTCTTAAGAAGATGGGTGAAGCATTCTGGAACTTTAAGAAAAATTTAGCCCAGGACTATGTGTTGATACTCGTTTTGGGCCGATGGCTAATCAAGAACATAATTCGGCGTCTGTCGTGACGGATGAAAACAAGACGCAATTGGAAACATTCACTCGGTGAGTTTTTATTGCTCATTTAGGAGACATCATGTCCACCATGCCAAGTTGTCCCATGATCCGGCTTGATAGCCGATTATGCTAGCAGTCAGAGGTGATCTCGAGGATTGATATATGAAGGCTTCCATTGAGTCCTTTAAGATGACCTTAAATGAAGAAGTGATATAAACGAAAGTTGTGTGTCTTGTCGAAACAAGCAACTTTGGTTTTTGAGTCATCGCGATCCGAGTTAGTATGCAATTTGTGGAGCTAAAATACTGCTGGAACTTGAATTACCGGAGATGGGACACCCGACCATAGAGGCCTCTATGGTAGGGCGCGAGCCGAGTTGGAGCACAGATGAAAACGTCAGGATTGATCATTTTTCTTGCTACCTCGATTGAGCGATCAATATGAACTCGGATGGAAAAGTGACGAACATGAAAGTTCTTCATTTTTTCGAGAAGAACAACTTTGTTGTGTACGACATTTTGATTTGAGATCGTTTACTTCCCCAAAAAGGTCCTGCAAGGATAGATATGTTTCTGACCGAACAGTTATGAAAAGTTTGGGCTAAACCATCCGAGTTAGACCCAAACTAGGTTTTGGATGTGAATCCAACCCTCTTTCTTGCACGGAAAGTCCAGCCGCTCCTTATATACTTAAGGGGTGCAGGCCGATTGAACCAACACCAATCGAACAAACACATCAACTACTTTTTCCTATTCATCTACTTTTATCTCTCTCCTCCCTTATATCTTTCTTCTCGTTCTTCGTTGTTCTTCAGGTTTGGAGGCTGAGATTCCACGAGATCCTAGGGGCGGTCAGGCCGACCTAGGGCAGCCCATAGCCGCCACAAGCCCTGACGGGGTCCCTCCCGGGTGAGCGGGGTTTCGGGTCTCAAAAGAGCCCGCCGGATTGTCTTGCGTATCGCGCTTCCGACGAGCCTCCCTCGGCGTATGCTACCTCGCATCGCGCTCGGTGTTGAGGGTACACGGTGACGTGTTCGTGTGCGAACACACTTTTTGGCGACTCCGCTGGGGACGAAGCTTCGAACGATCTCCAGCCCGTTTTTGCTAGGAAAAGATCATCATCAAGAGGCTGCAATCTACAACGGTATCATGAATCCCCAATTCCCTTATGTAGATGCAAACAACTCTTATATTGATGTTGCTAGATCCTCTGATATATATACTGTATCGGCTAATCCTAGATCTTACTATGTGCAAAAGCCGATGCCAAATAATCTCCATACTTTTAGCAACTTGCAACATATAAATTCGAGTTCTCATGCATCGGCTTCCCCAGAAATTCATATGCCGATGAACAACGTGATGACTTCAGTTAATCAATATGAAACATCCAATGTTAAAAATTTCAGTAGCATGCTGGATAGTGTTTTATTGTTTTATTCATCGGTAGATAGTTCACAATATATTGTTTCACCTATATGGTTATAGCTGGAAATTCAATAGAAGCTCAGGTGCCTTCATCTAGTGCTGAAGCATATGAAAACAATGATTGTAGGGGAAAACTTGCAGCTGAGTTCAAGAAGCTTAATGCTCTTCACCGGGAACTAGAAGAAAATCCATGTGATCGTGCAGCAATTCATACTTATGAATCATACAATAAGAAGCGTGAAAAGAGCGACAAGCAAATAATATCAGGTTTTGTCCTTCACAACTACAATGTTTCGGCAACACTTCATTGCCGAAAGAAAAAACAAGCATCAGAGGGCAACAATGTCTAGCTGAGGTTAACGCCGATAAGTTCATTACGCTTGACGATTTATTGGAGGAACAACGCCAAGGCTATGAAGTACTAAAAAATAAGCGCAGGGAGGAATTTGAGGTGCTTGAAAATAATCTCAAGGAGGAGCATAAAGCGTACAAGAAAAAACTTGAAGAGGAAGCTACAATTTTTCCATGCAATGATCAAGAAGAACCCTCAAGATAATGTTACTCCCGTTGGAGAAATCAAGTTCCATCCTCCCCGCAGCAAACAAGGTGAACTGTCGAGGGTACTCCTCGGCAATGCCCTCCGATTGGGGCTTAGGGTTGATGGAATCCTGTAGGCTGACACGAGATATCGGTTCACAGACAAGCGGGGAGAGCGATTTACCCAGGTTCGGGGCCCTCGATGAGGTAAAACCCTTACGTCCTGCCTGTCTGATCTTGATTATGAGAATATTGGGTTACAATGGGGTGCCGAAGGTTTTGGCTGATATCTCGTCGAGAGGCTAAGTGCTGCGGAGACCTAGCTCTAGACTTCTAGTGGCTAAAATTGCTAAGATTGAACGTGTCCCTCGGCAGGCCCTCTCCTGGCCTTTATATAGGAGGGCAAGTCTCAAGAGGTCCAACCGGGTACGACTAGGTTTACAGGAGTCATAGCTCTAAACTTTCCTTGTTCGGCTCCTTCCTTATCTTGTCCGCCAAGGAATCTTCTGCTGCATCGTCCTAGCGGCCTGCCTTGCCATCGAGTGCCTTCATGGGCCTCCAGTTAGATTGTATAGGATAGGGCAATGTCGGTTACCCGAAGAGTAATGCCCACGTCAGTAGCCCCCGAGTTTCTAGCCGAAGATAGTTTGGGTAGAGACTAAAGCATGCCTTCACCTAATGTTCTTCACCTTGATTGTTCTTGTTCATCTTGTATCATCATCATCTTCTTCTATCGGGTGCGCGTCCAGCGCTCCCAATGGGAGTAGCCCCCGAGTCTAGGTACGGATGCTTGCAATCCGTGCGTAGACTCAAGTTGTACCACTCGAACGTTTTACTCTGCCGAAGTTTTTCTGCAAGTCTTCATGGGTCATCCGATACATTTGTATCAAGGCTTGTATTCTTCAATTAGTTTTCAACGTGTAAGGGATAATGAGTAATGTGCCCAACTTTTGCTGGTTAACTGCCGATGGCAAAAACAACGTCACCCTACGCAGAATCAAGTCCCCGGGCATGATCCTGGAGTGCAAAAAAGTTCTATCGGGTGCACGGGCGCTTGCAACCGGGTGCAGGCTCGAGCTGAGCATTCCATCCTTTTCTTCAAACGTTTCTTCACAGGAATATCTTCGAGTTCTCATTTTATCGGGTGCGCGTCCAGCGCTCCCGATGGGAGTAGCCCCCGAGTCTAGGTGAGGATGCTCGCAATCCATACGTAGACTCAAGTCCACCATCCGATACCTTTTACATTTCTTCGAATGCTTCGAGCGTTCCTCACGATGTCACTGATGACGTTATTGACACTTTGATTTTGACTGACAAGACGTGACCCGCTGGGCCCATCCTACCTCTGCCTGGCTCTGTTTTAAGTAATATCCGCCTTTCTCGTACGGTTACCAAGGCGCCTCCTCGATTTCCGCGATCAACGATGGAGAGAGAGGGTCCTCTTAATGAACTGGCAGCAATGACACGTGCCCACGCAATCCTCAAGTTCTCCCCTAATTAAAATCTCTCAGGACAAAATCCTTAGCATTCTCTCATATTCATCGTAGCATCCTCCTGTTCTTCTTCCACCTTCCTCTTTTACAACCGCTGCGCCACCACCACCGTTTTTTAGATCTTCTCCAAATCCCGCGATGGTGAAGAAGAAGAACCTCACTACCGCCGCCAGTTCCGCGAGTGGTGGCGCCGCCGCCAAGGCCTCCTCGAATCTTCCAAAGAGGAGCGCTCCAGATGCTCCTCCCCCAACTCCAGCGCCGCCAGCACCGCCAAGTTTGGCAGCCGTGACCAAGCTAGGAGATTGGCTAGCGTCCTCCATCACGAAGCGTGATGAAAAAAGGGCCCGAAGCCTTGGTCTGATCTCCTCCGACGAGGGGACTGTGATTCTCCTAGGTGCGATCTCTCGGCCCAATCCTCCAGCTGGTTTTACCGTGATGTTCTTGTTGTTGTTGTATCGGGTTCTCTCGCTTCCTGCTCACGAGTTCCTTCATCGCCTTCTGCGGACTTACGAAATTCAACTGTGGCAACTTACCCCCAACTCAATCCTTCACGTTGCTGTGTTCATTACCCTTTGCAAGGCGTTCTTGGGCATCGAGCCTCACTTTGGATTGTGGAAGAAAATTTTCTTTGTAAAGAGATACAACAGTAGCAATGGATCCTTTGTCATTGGGGGTGTGGGGTTCGTTGTCCGTTCAGAGGTCAATTATTTCAGCTTCCCAATTAGAGAATCTGTGCAAGGATGGAGACTGAAATGGTTTTATGTTAAGGATTCCTCAACACCCGAGTCCCAGCTTCCTTGCTTTGCCAACGTCCTTGAAGCCAAACCTAAACATTCTTGGAAGAACAACCTCTCTCCCGACGAAAGGACAGCAGCCGATGAGTTATTTGCCAAATTTCTTCGGATCAAAGAAACCGATGGCCAAACCATGATCGGCACAGAGGTGGCTGCGGTGTTCTTGAAACGTCGAGTCCAGCCAGTCATGGCCAGGGTTCGTCCGATGTGGTTATATTCGGGTCCGAAGGATGAGACCAGGATAAACATTGATGAACTATCAGAAAAGGAGCTGCTTGACGAAGTTCGACGCCTCACTCTCTTTAGTCAAGAGGACTCGATCCCGTTGATATTCACCTCTTGATGCCGATCATCCGCTGACAGAGGTAAATTTTCCTTCTCACACTCCTATTGCCCTGTTCCACTTGGTCGACACGACTATTATTGTTCTTATTTGCTTTTTTTCTTCGGCCGATCCCCATAGTTTCTGAAAACTTGCATGATCTACCAAATGACACTTCCGAGGGGAGAGGTTCCTCAGCCCCTGTTGATTTTCATACTGCCGAGTACATGAGTTCAAAGAACGAACACGATGATCCGATAGATTCCGAAGCTATCTTCACCGATCTTCCTCCCCTAGCCTGTCAACACCCGGATTTTTAAGTCCGAATGCCTATTATGTCATACATCGCAATCCCAGGATTATTGTAGTTGCGAGGCATAATAGTTAAGTATCACAGTCATCATTCATTACAAACCATATTGTCTTACAAATTGGAATCACATCATCCATATTACACGAATAGTTGATCTATTGATCAACGAACAAACACCAGTTCATAGCGGAAGCGTAAGATACAAGGACTCTCTAGTCCACAGGCCAACGCTTGACGTTGGAAGACTCCTAGTTGTCGTAGGCATCCTGCTGGTCATCTCCTTGTTCATCTTCATACTCTGGCCATTTGAATAGCCAGGGACAAAGCCGTGAGTACTTCAAGTACTCGCAAACTAATACTATTGTAAGTGCTAGACATTTCTAGTAAGGTTTGCTAAGCTCTAGTTTATTTGCATAAAGCAAATTTTAGTTCACAAATCTTTGAGAAAAGCTTATTCAAGTGCTAACTAACTCAAGTGGGAACATTAGTGTCATTCCCACCATTCAAGTGGTGATTTCAATTCAATTCACCACTTCACAATTCAACTCATCATCATTTTCAAAGATTGACATTGGACAACTGTATGGCCTTTCCAACCGTCCGTAACCGTGGACACGGCTATTCGAATAGATTTACACTCTGCAGAGGTTGCACACTTGTGCCACAACATTTGATTTCATCCGTCGGGATTACCCCGAATCATCGTAACTCAGTACGCGGATCATCAACCATAACCTTTCACTTACAAACCCTAGTATGAGCACCTCTCCCCATGAGCTTGGCCTCCCAGTGAAGACCAACTGTCAACCTGGGAACTGCACAGGGCTTGGCCGTACAATTCACCTCAATTCACATCATTTCTCAACAACGGAGGCAGCCTTGGCATAACCCCTATGATGTGTGTTCAGAGGGAACCCATACTAAGATGTATAAATTTCCAGTTAAGCCCTACCCATAATCAGGTATTGTGGGGGTACTCAATATTGGAAAGGTATCGCATTCAGACCAATATCATTTTTATCCAAAAATCACCATCTTCTCTTTGTCATATTCACCTTCAAAAATCATTCAATGGAATGACTCCTCATTCCAAGGTTTCAAATTTCTTTCAAAGTCACATGTTCCCATAGAGTAGTCAAGTTTTAAATATTTAGCACTAGCACTAGTCATGAGGGGTGCTAATCTTGCTTGGCTAGCTTGAGACTATATTAACTACTCTAGTAACCTTCTTTACTTCAGACCAAAGTTAACTATAAAAGTAACTCTTTGAGAAAACAATTAAAATCTTGTAAGGTAGAAACTTCAGATAGGCTTATGGTAAGAAAGGAAAGACTATGGTGCCCTGCCCGAAAGGGGCTTTGCACTTTGCAAGAATATTAGCTTGCCTTGGTAGTTCTCAAAGTTCTCCTCTTCCTCCTCTTGGTAGCAACCTTCTCCTTCCGGGTATTCTCCGGTGCTAGCATCTAAATTGGAATACGAGTATAATTACTCAACTAATCCAATGGATATTCCATACATCACATATATTCACACAAACTATTCTAAGCACACCATTAATCTAATTAGGGTGCATTGGTGATGTTGCTTGAGGGGAAATAATTTCCTCTTATTACATATGTAAAGGATAGTTTCCATAGGGTTCTTGAGAAATAATTTCCTCTCATTGAAATCTTCTTAAGATTTAATTTCTCAAACAATCATTCATGAAATCATGTTGTCCTAAGTCAACCATTCATTATCATCATTTGATAAAATGATTTAAATGAGGTAGACCACCTCATACTATTTAATAATTCTACAAATGATTTAAATCTCCAAGTATTTCATATAAGGGTGTTTGACCAGGGGTTCAAACATCACATGAATTCACTTGAGACAAGATTTAAATGAAGTATAACACTTCATATAATTTGCATAATAGTTTTGGACAATATCACTTAAAGAAACTAGCCATATTGTCCATTAATTAAACTAGGTCATGATCATGCAAAGTGACCACACCATTTTCTTGTAGAAACAATTAGTGTAAGTCAAATGTGATCTATTGGAGTTGGAATTAACTTAATATCTATTTTGGTTGATTTTTAAATAATTATTTGAATAGGGAAAAGTCCCTGCCTTCATCTTTTTGTCAGATTAATTCTACAACAGATCTTGAAGTGAGACTAGTGGCATGTTGTAGAACTTTTAACAAGCTTTCCAACAATATGGAATTTGTTAAATTTGGCCAAGCCAAACAGACTCTATTAATTTTCAAAGTTGGAGCCAGTATTGAAAATTTGATTTGAATTGATTAAACAGAATTTGAATTAACGGGCTGGCGGGAAAACTAGTTGGGCCCCAAACGAATTAAACCGACCCAGTCCAGCCCACCACGCGTCCACGCATGCGTGGGCTGTCTGATGGGTGGGACCCGCCTGTCAGCGGCTTTTAAACACCGAATCGGTACGAGCGACGCGGCGTGTTGGATTAGAAGGCGATCCAATGGCTCACCGTCGTCGTCTTCTCCGACGAGAGAGGGTTACGGGCACGGCAGCGCTAGGGGGTCGGAGAGCTAACCAGGGGTTCGGCGAGCGGCGGCGGTGGTCGAGGCGAGGTTGTCGACGATGGTGAAGCAGCCTATAGCAGTGGCGTCGCTCGAGGTGGCTCCAATCGACGGCGTCCTTCTCAGCACCTCCGCGGCATCGAGCTTCAAATTCCGGCGACTCCGGCGGTGATTGACTGGGCTAATGGTGCGAGGAGAGGCAGTGAGGGATGGGGAGCGAGCTGGTGTGCTTGGTTGCTTCCAGGGAGTCCTCTATTTATAGAATCAAGATGGTGCTACGGGTCCGTGGCAAGGTCGACACGATCGCGGCAATTCCGACGAGCGGTTGGGCTAGGCGATGGTGCGGTCGGGTTCTCCTCGTCCAGGCGAAGCTATAGGTGGCGACAGCAGGGTCGGGCGACGTCCGTGGCGCTCGCATTGCATCCATGTCTGCCGCGGCGTTCACGGGATCGTGTCATCGTCTCCAGCGGCGGCGGTCCAGGGTCTTGGTTCTGCGCATGTCTGGTGGAGTCGTGGTGGCGCAGCGAGGCTCGACGCGGTGCTAGAGGGGCCAGGGCGGCGTGTGCTGGCGAGACGGCAGGTGGCCAGTGTGTGTCCGCGGCGCGCACTGCTGCGACGCGAGTGGCATCCTGGGAGGACCTGGGCGCGCGATTTCCGGCGAGCTGCGGCTTCTCCCTCGACAATGGCCGGTGCTAGGTGGTGCAGTAGAGTGAGGTGGAGCTCTGGGACATGGTGGCCGTGGCTGGAGAAGAAAGAGGGGAGGGGTGGCTCGACATGTGGCATGTGGCCGGCATGGCCATGCCATAGCTTGCTATGCCTCCCTCCTTAGGGTTCCTATGCAGCATTTAGAGGGAGAGGGAACCAGGGGACCAAGTAGAGGGGTTTAGGGTAGGTTAGGATAGTGTAGATCACTATTTGAAATAGTGTCAAATAGTTCCCTATTTGAAATTTGTGATTTTTGTCCAAAATTGAGTGAGTTCAAATGGTTGCCCAATTTGAAAAGTGTGTGTTTGGTTGAGTTGTATTTGACCAGAGAAGGTGAGAGGTGGTGGTGGAATGGTCAAGTTCAAAGAAATGCAAAATTGGTTAAGTGTGAGAATGTCCCACTTAACAAAAAGTGCCAACTTTGGATGAGCATAGTATTTGTTCTAAAAAGAATTTGGCCTGGTGATCTTTACAAAAAGTGTTCACCTTGATGTGCTCTTGGATGAGGTGCAAAGAGTTGACAAAGTTTAGTTTGAAAATTTTGAATTGCAAGGGCTCAAAGTAGTGATCAGACTAAAAATGGCAGATTTGGCCATAATCACATGTGATCATATTTTGAGTTTGAAATTCCTTTGATTTGTGTTTTCTTTGATTCCAAAAGTTGTAATAAGGGTCTAGTAACATTATTCAACTAATGGTGAAGACCAAAATGGTCTAGGGTCAAAATTTATAAAAATGGCATAGGCCATATCTGAGGGTTTTAGGGTTTTTCTTTTATTTGATTTCTTTCTCTTTTTGATTTATTTGGTTGGTGATCTTCATATGATCACCTTAGGGTTTTAGAGTTTAGCACATACACCTAGTAACAATCATCATGGCATATCACTCAAATGCACAAGTCCTATGCATGGCACTATGTGCAATTTAAAAGTTTTTGTTGGTTTGAAATTTTGCTCTCTGGAATTCTTCTTCTCTCTTTTATTGAAATTTGGGATGTTACAAACCCTTCCCCCTTACAAAAGATCTCGTCCCGAGATCTAAAAGAAAGTTAGGTACTAAAGAGATCTGGGTACTCCTTCTTCATGAAGTCTTCGCGTTCCCAAGTGGCTTCATCTTCGGTATGGTTGCTCCACTGAATCTTCAGAAACTTGCTGCTTCTGGTGCGGGTGGTTCGGTAAGCTTCCTCCAGGATGCGAATCGGCACTTCGCGGTACATCAGGTCCTTGTTGATATCCACCGATCGGTGATCGATGTTCTTGAACACTTCGGTCTTCTCAGGGACTTCGAGGCACTTCCGGAGGAGTGAGATGTGAAACATGTCGTGTACCACCGACATCTCTTCTGGTACCTCCAGTTGATAAGATACTTCTCCTCGGTGACTCAGAACTTTGAAGGGTCCGACATATCGGGGTGCGAGCTTTCCTTTCAGCTGAAATCTCTGCATTCCTTTCAAGGGGATACCTTGAGATAGACGAAGTCTCTAATCTCGAAGGTCATCTCCCGACGTCTCTTGTCGGCGTAGCTCTTCTGTCTTGATTGCGCCGTCTTGAGGTACTCGCAGATCTTGTGTACTTTCTCTTCCGCTTCACGAAGAACATTTGGGCCAAAAACTTGGCTTTCTCCCACTTCCGACCAGTTCAGGGGGGTACGGCATTTCCTTCCGTACAAGGCTTCAAAGGGGGCCATCTGTAGGCTGGCTTGATAGCTGTTGTTGTAAGAGAATTCTGCGTAAGGCAAGCAGTCTTCCCATTTGGATCCATATTCCAGTACACATGCTCTCAGCATGTCCTCCAGTATCTGGTTGACTCTCTCGGTCTGTCCGTCGGTCTGAGGGTGATAGGCAGTCCTGAAATTCAGACGGGTTCCGAGTCCTTCGTGCACTTTCTGCCAGAATCTTGAGGTGAACTGCGATCCTCTATCTGACACTATCGACTTCGGGGTACCGTGCAGGGCGACTATTCTGGAGATGTACAGTTCAGCTAACTTTGGGCCCTGGTAAGTGGTCTTGACGGCGATAAAATGGGCTACCTTGGTCAGTCTATCGACAACTACCCATATGGAATCATTGCCTTTGCTGGATTTGGGCAGTCCTGTGATAAAGTCCATTCCTACGGAGTCCCACTTCCATTCTGGAATCTGTAGGGGTTGCAACAGTCTGGCGGGTCATTGATGTTCTGCCTTGACTCTCTGACAGATGTCACACTTGGCGATGTAGCTGCTGATTTCTCTCTTCATTCCATGCCACCAGAATTGCTCCTTCAGGTCTTGATACATCTTGGTACCTCCGGGGTGGATTGAGTAAAGGGTGTCATGGGCTTCTTGTAGGATGACTTGCTTCAAGTCTGAGTCCGATGGCACGCAGAGGCGTTCTTTGTACCAAAGAACTCGGCTTCATCTACGGTCAATCCGGGGGCTTTTCCTGCGGCTATCTGTTTCTTGATCCCTTCGATGCTAGCGTTGTCTTTCTGGGCTTCCTTGATCTGGCTAAGCAAGGTGGGTTGGAGTTCTATGCTGGCTAGGAATCCTTCACTAACAAGTTCAAGTCTGAACTGCTCAAACTCTTGGTACAGGCTGGGCTGTTCGATTGCGATCATGGAGTTCAACTGACACGGCAGTCGACTCAAGGCATCCTCTACCACATTGGCCTTGCCGGGGTGGTAGTGAATCTCCATGTTGTAATCCCTGATCAATTTGATCCATCGGTGTTGCCTCATGTTCAGCTCCTTCTGGGTGAAGATATATTTCAGGCTTTTGTGGTCGAAGTAGATCTCACATCGATTACCCATGAGGTAATGACGCCAAACTTTCAAAGCTAGGACCACGGCTGCAAGCTCGAGGTCATGGGTTGGGTAGTTCTGTTCATGTTGCTTCAACTGTCTTGAAAGGTAGGATACAACTTTGCCTTCTTGCATAAGTACACATCCAAGACCAACCTTGGAGGCGTCGCAATATACGTCAAAGGGCTTGGTGATGTCTGGCATGATTAGGATTGGGGCTGAGGTCAGTCTACTCTTGAGCTATTGAAAGCTCTCTTCACATTTGTCAGTCCATTCGAACTTCTTGTCCTTCTTCAACAATTGGGTCATTGGTCGAGCGATGCTCGAAAAGCCTTCTACAAATCTGCGGTAATATCCGGCTAAACCAAGAAAAGCGCGGACCTCGGTTTGGGTGGTTGGGGCTTGCCATTCCATAACAGTTTTGATCTTGGCGGGATCTACGGCAATTCCTCCTGCAGACAAGATGTGTCCCAGGAATCCTACTTCCTTCAACCAAAACTCACACTTGCTGAAATTGGCTTACAACTGGTGCTGCCTAAGGGTTTCTAGGACAGTCTCCAAATGTTGTTCATGTTCCTCGTCGGACTTGGAGTATACTAGAATGTCATCGATGAAGACAACGACAAACTTGTCCAAAAATTTCATGAAGATCTTATTCATGAGATTCATGAAATAAGCGGGGGCATTGGTTAATCCAAACGACATGACGTTGTACTCATACAACCCATATCTAGTGGTGAAGGCAGTCTTTGGAATGTCGGTGGCTCGAATCTTCAGCTGATGATAACCAGTTCTAAGGTCTATCTTGGAGAAAACTTTGGCTCCGGTTAGTTGATCAAACAAGTCTTCTATCTTGGGTAGGGGGTATTTGTTTTTGATGGTGACATCGTTAAGCTTACGATAGTCCGTACATAAACGATTTGCACCATCCTTCTTGTCCACAAACAAAACTGGGGATCTCCAGGGGGGTGCACTAGGTCTAATCAGACCTTTGGCTAACATATCATCTATCTGTTTCTTTAGCTCTACAAGCTCTGTTGGGTTCATGTTGTAGGCTCTCTGTGCTATAGGTCCAGTCCCGGGGATTGATACGTCTCCGACGTATCGATAATTTCTTATGTTCCATGCCACATTATTGATGATACCTACATGTTTTATGCATACTTTATGTCATATTTATGCATTTTCCGGCACTAACCTATTAACGAGATGCCGAAGAGCCAGTTGCTGTTTTCTGCTGTTTTTGGTTTCAGAAATCCTAGTAAGGAAATATTCTCGGAATTGGACGAAATCAACGCCCAGGGTCCTATTTTTCCACGAAGCTTCCAGAAGACCGAGGGAGAAACTAAGTGGGGCCACGAGGTGGCCAGACAACAGGGCGGCGCGGCCTGGACCCTGGCCGCGCGGCCCTGTCGTCTGGGCCCCTCGTGACGCCCCTTGACCTACCCTTCCGCCTACTTAAGCCTTCGTAGATAATAGCCCCAGTACCGAGAGCCACGATACGGAAAACCTTCCAGAGACGCCGCTGCCGCCAATCCCATCTCGGGGGATTCAGGAGATCGCCTCCGGCACCCTGCCGGAGAGGGGAATCATCTCCCGGAGGACTCTACACCGCCATGGTCGCCTCCGGATTGATGAGTGAGTAGTTCACCCTTGGACTATGGGTCCATAGAAGTAGCTAGATGGTCGTCTTCTCCTTATTTGCTTCATTGTCGGGTCTTGTGAGCTGCCTAACATGATCAAGATCATCTATCTGTAATGCTATATGTTGTGTTTGTTGGGATCCGATGGATAGAGAATACTATGTTATGTTGATTATCAATCTATTACCTATGTGTTGTTTATGATCTTGCATGCTCTCCGTTATTAGTAGAGGCTCTGGCCAAGTTTTTACTCTTAACTCCAAGAGGGAGTATTTATGTTCGATAGTGGGTTCATGCCTCCATTAAATCTGGGACAATGACAGAAAGTTCTAAGGTTGTGGATGTGCTGTTGCCACTAGGGATAAATCATTGATGGTATGTCCGAGGATGTAGTTATTGATTACATTACGCACCATACTTAATGCAATTGTCTGTTGTTTGCAACTTAATACTGGAAGGGGTTCGGATGATAACCTGAAGGTGGACTTTTTAGGCATAGATGCATGCTGGATAGGGGTCTATGTACTTTGTCGTAATGCCCAATTAAATCTCACACTACTCATCATATCATGTATGTGCATTGTCATGCCCTCTCTATTTGTCAATTGCCCAACTGTAATTTGTTCACCCAACATGCTATTTATCTTATGGGAGAGACACCTCTAGTGAATTGTGGACCCCAGTCCATTCTTTTAATCGAATACAATCTACTGCAATACTTGTTCTACTGTTTTCTGCAAACAATCATCATCCACACTATACATCTAATCCTTTGTTACAGTAAGCCGGTGAGATTGACAACCTCACTGTTTCGTTGGGGCAAAGTACTTTGGTTGTGTTGTGCAGGTTCCACGTTGGCGCCGGAATCCCTGGTGTTGCGCCGCACTACATCTCGCCGCCATCAACCTTCAACGTTCTTCTTGGCTCCTACTGGTTCGATAAACCTTGGTTTCTTACTGAGGGAAACTTGCTGATGTACGCATCACACCTTCCACTTGGGGTTCCCAACGGACGCGTGTTGTACGCGTATCAAGCTAAATTTCTGGCTCCGTTGCCGGGGAGATCAAGACACGCTGCAAGGGAAGTCTCCACATCGCAATCTCTTTACTTTGTTTTTGTCTTGCTTTATTTTATTTACTACTTTGTTTGCTGCACTAAATCAAAACACAAAAAAATTAGTTGCTAGTTTTACTTTATTTGCTGTCTTGTTTGCTATATCAAAAACACAAAAAAATTTAGTTACTTGCATTTACTTTATCTAGTTTGCTTTATTTACCGTTGCTAAAATGGGTACTCCTGAAAATACTAAGTTGTGTGACTTCACAAACACAAATAATAATGATTTCTTATGCACACCTATTGCTCCACCTGCTACTACAGCAGAATTCTTTGAAATTAAACCTGCTTTACTGAATCTTGTTATGCGAGAGCAATTTTCTGGTGTTAGTTCTGATGATGCTGCTGCCCATCTCAATAATTTTGTTGAACTTTGTGAAATGCAAAAGTATAAAGATGTAGATGGTGACGTAATAAAATTAAAATTGTTTCCTTTCTCACTAAGAGGAAGAGCTAAAGATTGGTTGCTATCTCTGCCTAAGAATAGTATTGATTCATGGATTAAATGCAAGGATGCTTTTATTGGTAGATATTATCCCCCTGCTAAAATTATATCTTTGAGGAGTAGCATAATGAATTTTAAACAATTGGATACTGAGCATGTTGCACAAGCATGGGAAAAAATGAAATCTTTGGTTAAAAATTGCCCAACCCATGGACTGACTACTTGGATGATGATCCAAACCTTTTATGCAGGACTGAATTTTTCTTCACGGAACCTATTCGATTCAGCTGCTGGAGGTACCTTTATGTCCATCACTCTTGGTGAAGCAACAAAGCTTCTTGATAATATGATGATTAATTACTCTGAATGGCACACGAAAAGAGCTCCACAAGGTAAGAAGGTAAATTCTGTCGAAGAAACCTCTTCATTGAGTGATAAGATTGATGCTATTATGTCTATGCTTGTGAATGATAGGACAAATATTGATCCTAATAATGTTCCGTTAGCTTCATTGGTTGCTCAAGAAGAACATGTTGATGTAAACTACATTAAAAATAATATTTCAACAACAATGCTTACCGGAACAATTCTAGTAACAACTATAGGCCATATCCTTATAATAATGGCAACGGTTATGGGAATTCTTATGGGAATTCTTACAACAATAATAGGAATACACCCCCTGGACTTGAAGCTATGCTTAAAGAATTTATTAGTACACAAACTGCTTTTAACAAATCTATTGAAGAAAAGCTTGGGAAAATTGATATACTTGCTTCTAAAGTCGGTAGTCTTGCTGCTGATGTTGATCTTTTGAAATTGAAAGTTATGCCTCATGAAAATCATAATAATAAGATTGTTACTACAGCAAATGCCATCCAAGTTAGAATTAATGAGAATATAAGATTGATGGCTGAATTGCATGCTAGGTGGGAAAGAGAAGAAAATGAAAAACTAGCTAAAGAGAATAATATAGCTAAAGTTTGGACTTTTACCACCAGTAGCAATGCTAATGCTACACATGTTGCTGCACCTCCTACTAATAATGGTGAAAGAATTGGTGTTGGCAATGTTTCTACTTCTAATGCAAAGCGCGAAAAACTGCCTGAAATTGATAAAACTGCTGAAACTGCCTGTGATAAAACTGCTGAAATTTTTTCCGACATTGGGGATAAAGATCCCATTGCTTTATATTATAATGGTTTGTATTTTGATGATTGTCATATCTCTGAAGTTATAAAGTTCTTACAAAAACTTGCTAAGAGTCCTAATGCTAGTGCTATAAATTTGGCTTTCACGAAACATATTACAAATGCTCTCATAAAAGCTAGAGAAGAGAAACTAAATCGCGAAACTTCTATCCCTAGGAAGTTAGAAGATGGTTGGGAGCCCATCATTAAGATGAGGGTCAATGACTTTGATTGTAATGCTTTATGTGATCTTGGTGCAAGTATTTCCGTTATGCCTAAGAAAATCTATAATATGCTTGACTTGCCACCATTGAAAAATTGTTATTTGGATGTTAATCTTGCTGATAATTCTACGAAGAAACCTTTGGGAGAGTTGATAATGTTCGCATTACCGTTAACAATAACCTTGTCCCCGTTGATTTTGTTGTCTTGGATATTGAATGCAATGCATCTTGTCCCATCATATTGGGAAGACCTTTTCTTCGAACTGTTGGTGCTATCATTGATATGAAGGAAGGTAATATTAAATATCAATTTCCTCTCAAGAAAGTTATGGAACACTTCCCTAGAAAGAGAATGAAGTTACCTTTTGATTCTATTATTAGAACAAATTATGATATTGACACTTCGTCTCTTGATAATACTTGATACACACTTTCTGCGCCTAGCTGAAAGGCGTTAAAGAAAAGCGCTTATGGGAGACAACCCATGTTTTTACTACAGTACTTTTATTTTATATTTGAGTCTTGGAAGTTGTTACTACTGTAGCAACCTCTCCTTATCTTAGTTTTGTGCATTGTTGTGCCAAGTAAAGTCTTTGATAGTAAGGTTCATACTAGATTTGGATTACTGCACAGAAACAGATTTCTTTGCTGTCACGAATCTGGGCCTAATTCTCTGTAGGTAACTCAGAAAATTATGCCAATTTACGTGAGTGATCCTAAGATATGTACGCAACTTTCATTAAATTTGAGCATTTTCATTTGAGCAAGTCTGGTGCCTCAATAAAATTTGTCTTTACGAACTGTTCTGTTTTGACAGATTCTGCCTTTTATTTCGCATTGCCTGTTTTGCCATGCTTGATGGATTTTTCGATTCCATTGACTTTCAGTAGCTTTGTGCAATGTCCAGAAGTGTAAAGAATGATTGTGTCACCTCTGAACATGTAAATTTTAATTGTTCACTAACCCTCTAATGAGTTGTTTTGAGTTTGGTGTGGAGGAAGTTTTCAAGGATCAAGAGAGGGAGATGATACAATATGATCAAGGAGAGTGAAAGCTATAAGCTTGGGGATGCCCCGGTGGTTCACCCATGCATATGTCAAGAAGACTCAAGCGTCTAAGCTTGGGGATGCCCAAGGCGTCCCCTTCTTCATCGACAACATTATCAGGTTCCTCTACTGAAACTATATTTTTATTCCATCACATCTTATGTACTTTGCTTGGAGCGTCTGTTGTTTTTGTTTTTGTTTTGTTTGAATAAAATGGATCCTAGCATTCATTGTGTGGGAGAGAGACACGCTCCGCTGTTGCATATGGACAAATATGTCCTTAGGCTTTACTCATAGTATTCATGGCGAAAGTTTCTTCTTCGTTAAATTGTTATATGGTTGGAATTGGAAAATGATACATGTAGTAATTGCTAAAATGTCTTGGATAATGTGATACTTGGCAATTATTGTGCTCATGTTTAAGCTCTTGCATCATATACTTTGCACCTATTAATGAAGAAATACATAGAGCATGCTAAAATTTGGTTTGCATAATTGGTCTCTCTAAGGTCTAGATAATTTCTAGTATTGAGTTTGAACAACAAGGAAGATGGTGTAGAGTCTTATAATGTTTACAATATGTCTTTTATGTGAGTTTTGCTGCACCGCTACATCCTTGTGTTTGTTTCAAATAACCTTGCTAGACTAAACCCTGTATCGAGAGGGAATACTTCTCATGCATCCAAAATCCTTGAGCCAACCACTATGCCATTTGTGTCCACCATACCTACCTACTACATGGTATTTCTCCGCCATTCCAAAGTAAATTGCTTGAGTGCTACCTTTAAATTTCTATCCTCTACCTTTACAATATATAGCTCATGGGACAAATAGCTTAAAAACTATTGTGGTATTGAATATGTACTTATGCACTTTATCTCTTATTAAGTTGCTTGTTGTGCGATAACCATGTTCCTGGGGACGCCATCAACTACTCTTTGTTGAATATCATGTGAGTTGCTATGCATGTTCGTCTTGTCTAAAGTAAGGGAGATTTACCACTAAAATGGTTAGAGCATACATAATGTTAGAGAAGAACATTGGGCCGCTAACTAAAGCCATGATCCATGGTGGAAGTTTCAGTTTTGGACAAATATCCTCAATCTCATATGAGAAAATTCATTGTTGCTACATGCTTATGCATAAAAGAGGAGTCCATTATCTGTTGTCTATGTTGTCCCGGTATGGATGTCTAAGTTGAGAATAATCAAAAGCGAGAAATCCAATGCGAGCTTTCTCCTTAGACCTTTGTACAGGCGGCATAGAGGTACCCCTTTGTGACACTTGGTTAAAACATGTGCATTGCGATGATAATCCAGGTAATCCGAGCTAATTAGGACAAGGTGCGGGCACTATTAGTATACTATGCATGAGGCTTGCAACTTGTAGGATATAATTTACATAACACATATGCTTTATTACTACCGTTGACAAAATTGTTTCTTGTTTTCAAAACCAAAGCTTGATACGCGTACAGCACGCGTCCGTTGGAACCCCAAGTGGAAGGTGTGATGCGTACAGCAGCAAGTTCCCTCAGAAAGAAACCAAGGTTTATCGAACCAGTAGGAGTCAAGAAGAACGTTGAAGGTTGATGGCGGCGAGATGTAGTGCGGCGCAACACCAGGGATTCCGGCGCCAACGTGGAACCTGCACACCACAACCAAAGTACTTTGCCCCAACGAAACAGTGAGGTTGTCAATCTCACCGGCTTGTTGTAACAAAGGATTAGATGTATAGTGTGGATGATGATTGTTTGCAGAAAATAGTAGAACAAGTATTGCAGTAGATTGTATTCGATGTAAAAGAATGGACCGGGGTCCACAGTTCACTAGAGGTGTCTCTCCCATAAGATAAATAGCATGTTGGGTGAACAAATTACAGTTGGGCAATTGACAAATAGAGAGGGCATGACAATGCACATACATGATATGATGAATATTGTGAGATTCAATTGGGCATTACGACAAAGTACATAGACCGCTATCCAGCATGCATCTATGCCTAAAAAGTTCACTTTCAGGTTATCATCCGAACCCCTTCCGGTATTAAGTTGCAAGCAACAGACAATTGCATTAAGTATGGTGCGTAATGTAATCAATAACTATATCCTCGAACATAGCATCAATGTTTTATCCCTAGTGGCAATAGCACATCCACAACCTTAGAACTTTCTGTCACTGTCCCAGATTTAATGGAGGCATGAACCCACTATCGAGCATAAATACTCCCTCTTGGAGTTACTAGCAAAAACTTTGCCAGAGCCTCTACTAACAACGGAGAGCATGCAAGATCATAAACAACACATAGGTAATAGATTGATAATCAACATAACATAGTATTCTCTATCCATCGGATCCCAACAAACACAACATATAGCATTACAGATAGATGATCTTGATCATGTTAGGCAGCTCACAAGACCCGACAATGAAGCACATGAGGAGAAGACAACCATCTAGCTACTGCTATGGACCCATAGTCCAGGGGTGAACTACTCACTCATCAATCCGGAGGCGACCATGGCGGTGTAGAGTCCTCCGGGAGATGAATCCCCTCTCCGGCAGGGTGCCGGAGGCGATCTCCTGAATCCCCCGAGATGGGATTGGCGGCGGCGGCGTCTCAGTAAGGTTTTCCGTATCGTGGCTCTCGGTACTGGGGGTTTCGCGACGGAGGCTTTAAGTAGGCGGAAGGGCAACGCGGGGGGCCACACGAGGGCCCCACACGCCAGGGCCGCGCGGCCTAGGGCTGGGCCGCGCCGCCCTGTTGTGGCGGCGCCTCGTGGCCCCACTTCCTTTCCCCCTCGGTCTTCTGGAAGCTTCGTGCAAAAATAGGACCCTGGGCTTTGATTTCGTCCAATTCCGAGAATATTTCCTTACTAGGATTTCTGAAACCAAAAACAGCAGAAAACAACAACTGGCTCTTCGGCATCTCGTTAATAGGTTAGTGCCGGAAAATACATAATAATGACATATAAAGTGTATAAAACATGTGAGTATCATCATAAAAGTAGCATGTAACATAAGAAATTATAGATACGTTTGAGACGTATCAAGCATCCCCAAGCTTAGTTCCTACTCGTCCCGAGTAGGTAAACGATAACAAAGATAATTTCTTAGTGACAATGCTACCAACATAATCTTGATCAATACTATTGTAAGCACATGTAATGAATGCAGCGATTTGAAACAATGGTAAATGACATGAGTAAACAATTGAATCATAAAGCAAAGACTTTTCATGAATAGTACTTAAAGACAAGCATCAATAAGTCTTGCATAAGAGTTAACTCATAAAGCAATAATTCAAAGTAAAGGTATTGAAGCAACACAAAGGAAGATAAAGTTTCAGCGGTTGCTTTCAACTTGTAACATGTATATCTCATGGATATTGTCAATGTAAAGTAATATAACAAGTGCAATATGCAAGTATGTAGGAATCAATGCACAGTTCACACAAGTGTTTGCTTCTTGAGGTGGAGAGAAATAGGTGAACTGACTCAACAATAAAAGTAAAAGAAGGGCCCTTCGCAGAGGGAAGCATTGATTGCTATATTTGTGCTAGAGCTTTGGTTTTGAAAACAAGAAACAATTTTGTCAACGGTATTAATAAAGCATATGAGTTATGTAATTTATATCTTACAAGTTGCAAGCCTCATGCATAGTATACTAATAGTGCCCGCACCTTGTCCTAATTAGCTTGGATTACCGGGATTATCATCGCAATACACATGTTTTAACCAAGTGTCACAAAGGGGTACCTCTATGCACTTTGTACAAAGGTCTAAGGAGAAAGCTCGCATTGGATTTCTCGCTTTTGGTTATTCTCAACTTAGACATCCATACCGGGACAACATAGACAACAGATAATGGACTCCTCTTTTATGCATAAGCATGTAGCAACAATTAATGTTCTCATATGAGATTGAGGATATATGTCCAAAACTGAAACTTCCACCATGATTCATGGCTTTAGTTAGCGGCCCAATGTTCTTCTCTAACAATATGCATGCTCTAACCATTAAATGAGTGGTAAATCGCCCTTACTTCAGACAAGACGAACATGCATAGCAACTCACATGATATTTAACAAAGAAATAGTTGATGGCGTCCCCAGGAACATGGTTATCGCACAACAAGCAACTTAATAAGAGATAAAGTGCATAAGTACATATTCAATACCACAATAGTTTTTAAGCTATTTGTCCCATGAGCTATATATTGCAAAGATAAAGAATGGAAATTTTAAAGGTAGCACTCAAGCAATTTACTTTGGAATGGCGGAGAAATACCATGTGGTAGGTAGGTATGGTGGACACAAATGGCATAGTGGTTGGCTCAAGGATTTTGGATGCATGAGAAGTATTCCCTCTCGATACAAGGTTTAGGCTAGCAAGGTTATTTGAAACAAACACAAGGATGAAGCGGTGCAGCAAAACTCACATAAAAGACATATTGTAAACATTATAAGACTCTATACCGTCTTCCTTGTTGTTCAAACTCAATACTAGAAATTATCTAGACCTTAGAGAAACCAAACATGCAAATCAGATTTTAGCATGCTCTATGTATTTCTTCATTAATAAGTGCAAAGTATGTGATGCAAGAGCTTAAACATGAGCACAACAATTTCCAAGTATCACATTATTCAAGATATTATAACAATTACCACATATATCATTTTCCGATTCCAACCGTATAACAATTTAACGAAGAAGAAACTTTCGCCATGAATACTATGACTAAAGCCTAAGGACATATTTGTCCATATGCAACAGCGGAGCGTGTCTCTCTCCCACACAATGAATGCTAGGATCCAACTTTATTCAAACAAAACAAAAACAAAAACAAACAGACGCTCCAAGCAAAGTACATAAGATGTGATGGAATAAAAATATAGTTTCAGGGGAGGAACCTGATAATGTTGTCGATGAAGAAGGGGATGCCTTGGGCATCCCCAAGCTTAGACGCTTGAGTCTTCTTGATGTATGCAGGGGTGAACCACCAGGGCATCCCCAAGCTTAGAGCTTTCACTCTCCTTGATCATAGTGTATATCATCCTCCTCTCTTGATCCTTGAAAACTTCCTCCACACCAAACTCGAAACAAACTCATTAGAGGATTAGTGCATAATCAAAATTCACATATTCAGAGGTGACACAATCATTCTTTATACTTCTGGACATTGCACAAAGCTACTGAAAGTCAATGGAATCGAAAAATCCATCTAACATAGCAAAACAGGCAATGCAAAATAAAAGGCAGAATCTGTCAAAACAGAACAGTTCGTAAAGACGAATTTTTAACAGGCACCAGACTTGCTCAGATGAGAAAACTTAAAACTAATGAAAGTTGCGTACATATCTGAGGATCACTGATACGTCCAATTTGCATCACTATTTTGTATGATAATTTGCTGTTATTCATTGATATATTTCATGTTTGGACACAATACTTATGTTATTTCATCTATTTTGCATGTTTCATCATTATTGGAGGATCAAGCACCGGAGCCAGGATTCTGCTGGAAAAAGCACCGTCAGAACGCAATATTTCGGAAGATCAACTGTGGAAGGAAATTATACCAAAAATCCTATTTTCCCAGATGACGAAGGAAGCCAGAAGGGGGAGCCAGGTGGACCCAAGGTGGGCCCACACCACAGGGCGGCGTGGCCCATGGCCTGGTCGCGCCACCTAGTGGTGAGGGGGCCCCACAGCCTCTTTCGCCTCCTTTTCTTTGCGAAATCCTTCGTCCCGAAGACCTAAGCCACAGAGGGTACCTCGCGAAGAGTTACAGCCGCCTCTGCGGGGCGGAGAACACCAGAGAGAAAAGAGCTCTCCGGCGGCTGAGATCCGCCGGGGAAATTCCCTCCCGGAGGGGGAAATCGACGCCATCGTCACCGTCATCGAGCTGGACATCATCTCCATCACCATCACCATCATCTCCACCATCATCACCGCCGTCTCCACCGCTGCACATCGTCACCGCCGTAGCAATTTGGGTTTGATCTTGATTGTTTGATAGGGGAAACTCTCCCGGTATTGATTTCTACTTGTTGTTGATGCTATTGAGTGAAACCGTTGAACCAAGGTTTATGTTCAGATTGTTATTCATCATCATATCACCTCTGATCATGTTCCATATGATGTCTCGTGAGTAGTTCGTTTAGTTCTTGAGGACATGGGTGAAGTCTAAATGTTAGTAGTGAACCATGGTTGAGTAATATTCAATGCTATGATATTTAAGTTGTGGTGTTATTCTTCTAGTGGTGTCATGTGAACGTCGACTACATGACACTTCACCTTCATGGGCCTAGGGGAATGCATCTTGTATTCGTTTGCTAATTGCGGGGTTGCCGGAGTGACAGAAACCTAAACCCCCGTTGGTATATCGATGCAGGAGGGATAGCAGGATCTCAGAGTTTAAGGCTGTGGTTAGATTTATCTTAATTACTTTCTTGTAGTTGCGGATGCTTGCAAGGGGTATAATCACAAGTATGTATTAGTCCTACGAAGGGCGGTACATTAGCATAGGTTCACCCACACAACACTTATCAAAACAATGAAGATTAATTAGCCATATGTAGCGAAAGCACTAGACTAAAATCACGTGTGTCCTCAGGAACGTTTGGTCATTATAAGTAAACAAACCGGCTTGTCCTTTGTGCTAAAAAGGATTGGGCCACTCGCTGCAATTGTTACTCTCGCACTTTACTTACTCGTACTTTATTCATCTGTTACATCAAAACCCCTTGAATACTTGTCTGTGAGCATTTACAGTGAATCCTTCATCGAAACTGCTTGTCAACACCTTCTGCTCCTCGTTGGGATCGACATTCTTACTTATCGAAGATACTACGATACACCCCCTATACTTGTGGGTCATCAATCACTCATGTAAATTGGCATAATTTTCTGAGTTACCTACAGAGAATTTTACCCAGATTCGTGACAGCAAAGAAAACTGTTTCTGCGCAGTAATCCAGATCTAGTATCTTACTTCTATTAGAGACTTTACTTGGCACAAAAATGCAATAAAACTAAGATAAGGAGAGGTTGCTACAGTAGTAAACAACTTCCAAGACTCAAATATAAAAACAAAAATACTGTAGTAAAAACATGGGTTGTCTCCCATAAGCGCTTTTCTTTAACGCCTTTCAGCTAGGCGCAGAAAGTGTGTATCAAGTATTATCGAAAGATGGAGCATCTACAGCGGGGTGTGGAGTTTTCTCAACCATGCATAGTATTTTGGATACATAGGTTTCAGCGGCTCCCTTTTCATTAGTCTTGGGCTTGCTACTCTCATCAAACAAATTTTCAGGAACGAGCCAAGCATAATTATCATCTAGAGCTTCATGCATCGCTAGGAGCTTACATGGTATTGGTGCTTTAATCTCCCCACCATCATTAACATTATCAGTGTACTTAATTCTATCCATATCCATCTTTTCAAGTGTTCTTTTAAAATCGGTGATCATACCAAGCCTATCATGCTTACTAAAAACTTTTCTAGCTTCTTTGGCTACATCCTCAAATTCTCGTACTAGGACTTTTAAAACAAAATCTCTCTTCTCTCCCCTCTCCATATCAGAAAGTGTAAGAAACATGTGTTGTATCATGGGGTTGAGACTAATAAATCTAGCTTCCATCATGCGTACAAAACAAATAGAGGCATCTTCATAGGTAGGGACAGCTTTTGCAAGGGGTATATCTTTAAGATCTTCATGCATACTAACATGGGTGAAAAATTCTTCTATATTATCTCTCCCAATTATAGACCCTTGTCCTACCGGTATATCTTTTTCAGTAAAATTAAAAGGAAACATGATGAAATAAGTAAAGCAGATGCAAGTAACTAATTTTTTTGTGTTTTTGATATAGCAAACAAGATAGTAAATAAAGTAAACTAGCAACTAATTTTTTTTTGTGTTTTGTTTTAGTGCAGCAAACAAAATAGTAAATAAAATAAAGCAAGACAAAAACCAAGTAAAGAGATTGGATTGTGGAGACTCCCCTTGCAGCGTGTCTTGATCTCCCCAGCAACGGCGCCAGAAATTTAGCTTGATACGCGTATAGCACGCATCCGTTGGGAACCCCAAGTCGAAGGTGTGATGCGTACATCAGCAAGTTTCCCTCAGTAAGAAACCAAGGTTTATCGAACCAGTAGGAGTCAAGAAGCACGTTGAAGGTTGATGGCGGCGAGATGTAGTGCGGCGCAACACCAGGGATTCCGGCGCCAACGTGGAACCTGCACAACACAACCAAACTACTTTGCCCCAACGAAACAGTGAGGTTATCAATCTCACCGGCTTGCTGTAACAAAGGATTAGATGTATAGTGTGGATGATGATTGTTTGCAGAAAATAGTAGAACAAGTATTGCAGTAGATTGTATTCGATGTAAAAGAATGGACCGGGGTCCACAGTTCACTAGAGGTGTCTCTCCCATAAGATAAATAGCATGTTGGGTGAACAAATTACAGTTGGGCAATTGAAAAATAGAGAGGGCATGACAATGCACATACATGATATGATGAATATTGTGAGATTCAATTGGGCATTACGACAAAGTACATAGACCGCTATCCAGCATGCATCTATGCCTAAAAAGTCCACCTTCAGGTTATCTTCCGAACCCCTTCCGGTATTAAGTTGCAAGCAACAGACAATTGCATTAAGTATGGTGCGTAATGTAATCAATAACTATATCCTCGAACATAGCATCAATGTTTTATCCCTAGTGGCAACAGCACATCCACAACCTTAGAACTTTCTGTCACTGTCCCAAATTTAATGGAGGCATGAACCCACTATCGAGCATAAATACTCCCTCTTAGAGTTACTAGCAAAAACTTGGCCAGAGCCTCTACTAACAACGGAGAGCATGCAAGATCATAAACAACACATAGGTAATAGATTGATAATCAACACAACATAGTATTCTCTATCCATTGGATCCCAACAAACACAACATATAGCATTACAGATAGATGATCTTGATCATGTTAGGCAGCTCACAAGACCCGACAATGAAGCACATGAGGAGAAGACAACCGTCTAGCTACTGCTATGGACCCATAGTCCAGGGGTGAACTACTCACTCATCAATCCGGAGGCGACCATGGCGGTGTAGAGTCCTCCGGGAGATGAATCCCCTCTCCGGCAGGGTGCCGGAGGCGATCTCCTGAATCCCCCGAGATGGGATTGGCGGCAGCGGCGTCTCAGTAAGGTTTTCCGTATCGTGGCTCTCGGTACTGGGGGTTTCGCGATGGAGGCTTTAAGTAGGCGGAAGGGCAACGCGGGGGGCCACACGAGGGCCCCACACACCAGGGCCGCGCGGCCTAGGGCTGGGCCGCGCCGCCCTGTTGTGGCGGTGCCTCGTGGCCCCACTTCCTTTCCCCCTCGGTCTTCTGGAAGCTTCGTGCAAAAATAGGACCCTGGGCTTTGATTTCGTCCAATTCCGAGAATATTTCCTTACTAGGATTTCTGAAACCAAAAACAGCAGAAAACAACAACTGGCTCTTCGGCATCTCGTTAATAGGTTAGTGCCGGAAAATGCATAATAATGACATATAAAGTGTATAAAACATGTGAGTATCATCATAAAAGTAGCATGGAACATAAGAAATTATAGATACGTTTGAGACGTATCAAAGCTCTAGCACAAATATAGCAATCGATGCTTTCCTCTTTGAAGGACCTTTCTTTTACTGTTATGTTGAGTCAGTTCACCTATCTCTCTCCACCTCAAGAAGCAAACACTTGTGTGAACTGTGCATTGATTCCTACATACTTGCATATTGCACTTGTTATATTACTTTGCATTGACAACTATCCATGAGATATACATGTTACAAGTTGAAAGCAACCGCTGAAACTTCATCTTCCTTTATGTTGCTTCAATACCTTTACTTTGAATTATTGCTTTATGAGTTAACTCTTATGCAAGACTTATTGATGCTTGTCTTGAAGTACTATTCATGAAAAGTCTTTGCTTTATGATTCATTTGTTTACTCATGTTATTTACCATTGTTTTGATCGCTGCATTCATTACATATGCTTACAATAGTATGATCAAGGTTATGATGGCATGTCACTCCAGAAATTATCTTTGTTATCGTTTACCTGCTCGGGACGAGCAGGAACTAAGCTTGGGGATGCTGATATGTCTCCGACGTATCGATAATTTCTTATGTTCTATGCCACATTATTGATGATACCTACATGTTTTATGCATACTTTATGTCATATTTATGCATTTTCCGGCACTAACCTATTAACGAGATGCCGAAGAGCCAGTTGTTGTTTTCTGCTGTTTTTGGTTTCAGAAATCCTAGTAAGGAAATATTCTCGGAATTGGACGAAATCAACGCCCAGGGTCCTATTTTTCCACGAAGCTTCCAGAAGACCGAGGGAGAAACGAAGTGGGGCCACGAGGTGGCCAGACAACATGGCGGCGCGACCTGGACCCTAGCCGCGCGGCCCTGTCGTCCGGGCCCCTCGTGACGCCCCTTGACCTACCCTTCCGCCTACTTAAGCCTTCGTCGATAATAGCCCCAGTACCGAGAGCCACGATATGGAAAACCTTCCAGAGATGCCGCCGCCGCCAATCCCATCTCGGGGGATTCAGGAGATCGCCTCCGGCACCCTGCCGGAGAGGGGAATCATCTCCCGGAGGACTCTACACCGCCATGGTCGCCTCCGGATTGATGAGTGAGTAGTTCACCCCTGGACTATGGGTCCATAGTAGTAGCTAGATGGTCGTCTTCTCCTTATGTGCTTCATTGTCGGGTCTTGTGAGCTGCCTAACATGATCAAGATCATCTATCTGTAATGCTATATGTTGTGTTTGTTGGGATCCGATGGATAGAGAATACTATGTTATATTGATTATCAATCTATTACCTATATGTTGTTTATGATCTTGCATGCTCTCCGTTATTAGTAGAGGCTCTGGCCAAGTTTTTACTCTTAACTCCAAGAGGGCGTATTTATGCTCGATAGTGGGTTCATGCCTCCATTAAATCTGGGACAGTGACAGAAAGTTCTAAGGTTGTGGATGTGCTGTTGCCACTAGGGATAAAACATTGATGCTATGTTCGAGGATATAGTTATTGATTACATTACGCACCATACTTAATGCAATTGTCTGTTGCTTGCAACTTAATACCGGAAGGGGTTCGGATGATAACCTGAAGGTGAACTTTTTAGGCATAGATGCATGCTGGATAGCGGTCTATGTACTTTGTCATAATGCCCAATTGAATCTCACAATATTCATCATATCATGTATGTGCATTGTCATGCCCTCTCTATTTGTCAATTGCCCAACTGTAATTTGTTCACCCAACATGCTATTTATCTTATGGGAGAGACACCTCTAGTGAATTGTGGACCCCGGTCCATTCTTTTAATCGAATACAATCTACTGCAATACTTGTTCTACTGTTTTCTGCAAACAATCATCATCCACACTATACATCTAATCCTTTGTTACAGCAAGCCGGTGAGATTGACAACCTCACTGTTTCATTGGGGCAAAGTACTTTGGTTGTGTTGTGCAGGTTCCACGTTGGCACCGGAATCCCTGGTGTTGCGCCGCACTACATCTCGCCGCCATCAACCTTCAACGTGCTTCTTGGCTCCTACTGGTTCGATAAACCTTGGTTTCTTACTGAGGGAAACTTGCTGCTGTACGCATCACACCTTCCACTTGGGGTTCCCAACGGACGTGTGTTGTACGCGTATCAGGGATTAACTCGATGATGAACTCGATATCCCGATCCGGGGGCATACCGGGTATATCATCTGGAAACACATCAGGGTAGCGACAAACGACCCTGATTTGATCCAGAGTTGGCTTGGATACACTTTGGTTGCAGGTAAATTTTCTGGGTAGCCTTTCAGAGACATGTTCTACTAGGATACCGGTGCTGCTAGTCATGGTGATGGCTTTCTTGGCACAGTCTATCAATCCATGGTGTTTTGACATCCAGTCCATTCCTAGTACGACTTCCAAACCTTTGGTTCCCAGAATGATTAGATTGGCATAGAAATCTACATCATGGATTTTGATGGGTACATTTTTGCAAAATTTTCTGGCTTTGGTGGTTGATCCGGGGATTTGAACTATCATAACATGCTTCAAATTGATAGGTTGAATTTTACTTGTTGATGCAAAGTCTTCGGTGACAAAAGAATGAGATGCTCCAGAATCAAACAACACTCTAGCAGGGATGTGATTGACAGAAAACATACCCAGTACAACATTTGGTGCTTCCTGGGCTTCTTCAGAGTTTATGTGGTAGAGACGGCCGTTGTGGTTATTGGGGTTGTTGGGGGCGAACTTCTTGCCGGTGGAGACACGGTGTTGTTGCTGAGCTGGTGCAGCGGGGTTGCCTGCGAGCTTGGTGAGCCTCTTGGGACACTCGTTGGAGTAGTGCCCCACTACACCACACTCGTAACAAGTGATGGTGGCCTTGTCCTTGGTCGCAACGGGGATGGCGTTGCTTCCGGTTCTGGGGGCGGTGTTGGTGTTGTTGGGGGCTCTGGGCGGAGCGCGGTTGAAGTTGTTGTTGTTGTAGTTGCTGTTGTTGTGGTGACCTCCTGGCCGGGAGTTTCCTCCACTCCGGTTCTGATAACCGGGGCGCGAGTTCTGCATCTGGGGCTTGTTGTTGTTGTTCCTCGGAGTGAAACCTCCGCTTGAGCTGGGGCGATACTTCTGGGCATTGCTAGACCCACTTTGATGCATCATGTGGCGCTTGCGGTTCTCATTGGCTTGGTTCAGCTTGCCCTCCATCTGGATGGCGGAGTCGACAAGGGCTTCAAGGTAGGAGAAGGAGATGTTGACGAGGACAGTCTGCATCTCATCATGCAGTCCGTTCAGGAATCTCTCCTGCCTCTTCTCGGTGGTGTCGGTCTCGTCGGGGGCGTACCTTGACAGTGTAAGGAACCTGTCGCGGTATTCTACCACCGTCAAGCGACCCTGCTTCAGTTCACGGAACTCATCCCTCATCTTCTTGATAAGACCCAGGGGTACATGGTACTTGCTGAACTTGAGCTTGAACTCCTCCCAAGTCATGAACTAACCTCCGTTCATGGCACGGGTGCTTGTCCACCAAGCGCGGGCTGGTCCACTACGGCTTCTCATTGGCTTCCACTCTGGCTACTTCCAAGTTGTTCTCCATAGTTTGGAGCCAGTCGTCTACGTCTAGTGGTTCTTCTGTCTTGCTAAACACCGGAGGGTTGGTGTTCTGAAAGTTCTTGAGCTTGGACCCTGGGTGGTCATGATTCCCATGGCCCTGGTTGGCAAGGTTCTGCAAGGCTGCGATGTTGGCTTGGCGTTCAGCTCTTTCTGTCTCCCTGTCGGCAAGCAGGGTTTGCAGCAGTTGCATCATCGCGTCGTTGTTGGTGCGATTGGGAGGGGCCATCTGAAGATAGAGAAGATCATGAGATAAGAGGGAAATTTCTATGGTTTATTTTGAGTAAGTTTTGAAAACCTTTGAAAATTGCAGTCTTTTCATGACAAACATAACATTCATCCATTCATTCAACACACATTACAAACTAACACACTCATACTCCAATGGTTTTAAGAACCATTCTCATGCTACGATACAAGGGACGGGATACAACTCACACCTACATAAGTGAAACTAGTGCGACTACTCCTCGGCATCGACGTCGATCGGGACGAAGACGTTGGGTGCTGCCTCCAGGAACTCGTAGTCCTCCTCCTCGGTGAACGCGTCCTCCTCAAAGTCGTCGTCGTCGCTCAGGAAGGCTCCTCCTCCCTGAAGGTCGATACCTCCGTCGTCCTCCTCCATCTCTCTCAGCTGGTCCTCCTGGGCCTTGACAGTGGCCTCAAGAGACGCGATCTTGGCGCGAAGGCGCACAATCGTAGCGTCCTTCTTGGCACGCTGCTGGCGAAGGGTCTTGCGGTCGTTGTTGAGTAGCTTGATCGCCTCACCCTGCTCGATGATGTGAGCATGGGTCTGGTTCGCGTAGACGCGGGAGGTGTCGAGGTCCTTCAGAGTCTGGTAGAGCATGAAGTCCAGGTGCTCAGCATGGTGCCTCAACTCCGGGTGCGGCTGCAGCTCCATGGGCACTCCCATGGCATCACACCTCACGAGATGCGCGAAGCGAGAGGCGGGGATGCGCACCATGTTCTGTCCACAGAGACGCGCAAGTGCCTCCTGAAGGCCACGTGCGAGCCCGTCGAGCCAGTTGCTCTCGCGGAAGGAGAAGAGGATCCTCTCCGAGGTGGGAGGCTCCATCTTGCCCCTCAAGTCAGCGGTGATGATCCACTGCAACTCTCCTCCAGGGGTGTCGTCCACCTGAATTCCGTGGAACTCAGGGTGCGGGCGCCCAAGGAAGTCAGAGACGGCGTTGAGGTCGTGCTCGAAGATCAAGCTCCCTCCGTTCCCAAGCTGGTAAAACTTGGTGTTGATGGGTTCATTTTTGGAGATATGCTCAAGAGGCAATAATAAAATGGTTATTATAATATATCTTTGAGTTTATGATAATGTTTGCATACAATGCTATAATTGTATTAACCAAAACATTGATACATGTGTATTATGTGAACAACAAGGAGTCCCTAGTAAGCCTCTTGTATAACTAGCTTGTTGATTAATAGATGATCATCGTTTCATGATCATGAACATTGGATGTTATTAAAAACAAGGTTATGTCATTATGTGAATGATATAATGGACACACCTAATTAAGCGTAGCATAAGATCACGTCATTAAGTTATTTGCTATAAGCTTTCGATACATAGTTACCTAGTCCTTATGACCATGAGATCATGTAAATCACTTATACCGGAAAGGTACTTTGATTACATCAAACGCCACTGCGTAAATGGGTGGTTATAAAGGTGGGATTAAGTATACGGAAAGTATGAGTTGAGGCATATGGATCAACAGTGGGATTTGTCCATCCCGATGACGGATAGATATACTCTGGGCCCTCTCGGTGGAATGTCGTCTAATGTCTTGCAAGCATATGAATAAGTTCATAAGAGACCACATACCACGGTACGAGTAAAGAGTACTTGTCAGGAGACGAGGTTGAACAAGGTATAGAGTGATACCGATGATCAAACCTCGGACAAGTAAAATATCGCGTGACAAAGGGAATTGGTATCGTATGTGAATGGTTCATTCGATCACTAAAGTCATCGTTGAATATGTGGGACCCATTATGGATCTCCAGATCCCGTTATTGGTTATTGGTCGGAGTGAGTACTCAACCATGTCCGCATAGTTCGCGAACCGTAGGGTGACACACTTAAAGTTGGATGTTGAAATGGTAGAACTTGAATATGGAATGGAGTTCGAATATTTGTTCGGAGTCCCGGATGAGATCCCGGACATCACGAGGAGTTCCGGAATGGTACGGAGAATAAGATTCATATATAGGAAGTCATTTTATGAGATTTAAAATGATCCGGAAGGTTTTATGGAAGGTTCTAGAAAAGTCCGGAAGAAACCACTATGGAAGGCGGAGTCCCAAAGGGACTCCACCTCCATGGCCGGCCAACCCTAGAGGGGGAGGAGTCCCAAGTGGACTCCACCTATGGGGGCCGGCCACCCCCCACATGGAAGGGGGGAATCCCACCCCAAGTGGGATTCCCACCTTGGGTAGGTTTCCCTATCACATGGAAGGTTTTGGTTCGGGTCTTATTCGGAGACTTGTAGTCCAACACTTGGGGCTTCCACCTATATAATGAGGGGCCAAGGGGAGGGGGCCGGCCACCCTAAGAACCACCAAGGTGGCCGCACACCTAGTGGCCGGCGCCCCCCTCTCCCAAACCCTAGCGGCTCTCTCTCCTCCACCACATCCCGCACGCTTAGCGAAGCTCCGCCGGATTTCTCCACCACCACCGACACCACGCCGTCGTGCTGTCGGATTCAAGAGGAGCTACTACTTCCGCTGCCCGCTGGAACGGGGAGGTGGACGTCGTCTTCATCAACAACCGAACGTGTGACCGAGTACGGAGGTGCTGCCCGTTCGTGGTGCCGTGATCAAGATCTTCTACGCGCTTTTGCAAGTGGCAAGTGAACGTTTACCGCAGCAACAAGAGCCTCATCTTGTAGGCTTTGGAATCTCTTCAAGGGTGAGACTCGATAACCCCCTCGTTGCTACCGTCTACTAGATTGCATCTTGGCTTGGATTGCGTGTTCGCGGTAGGAAATTTTTTGTTTTCTATGCAACATTATCCTACAGTGGTATCAGAGCCGTGTCTATGCATAGATGGTTGCACGAGTAGAACACAATTGTTTTGTGGGAGTTGATGCTTTGTTGTCTTTAGTTCGAGTACTTTGCATCTTTGTGGCATGGTGGGATGAAGCGGCTCGGGCTAACTTTACATGACCGCGTTCATGAGACTTGCTCCACGTTCGAAATGCAACTTGTATTGCATAAGTGGCTTTGCGGGTGTCTGTCTCTCCCACCATAGTGAAGATTCAATTTACTTTTTCTATTGACAACACTAGTATCACCGTTGTGGTTCATGTTCGTAGGTAGATTGGATCTTACTCGAAAACCCTAAACCACGTAAAATATGCAAACCAATTAGAGACGTCTAACTTGTTTTTGCAGGGTTTGGTGATGTGATATGGCCATGATGTGATGATGAATATGTATGAGATGATCATTATTGTATTGTGGCAACCGGCAGGAGCCTTATGGTTGTGTTTAAATTTCATGTTGCGTAGTATTTCAAAGTAGTTGTAATAGTTGCTACATGAGGTGAACAACCATGAAGACGGCGCCATGAACCTTGATGCTAAGCCGACGATGATGGAGATCATGCCCGTTGATGATGGAGATCATGTCCGTGCTTTGGAGATGAAGATCGAAGGCGCAAAGACTAAAGGGCCATATCATATCACATATGAATTGCATGTGATGTTAATCCTTTATGCATCTTATTTTGCTTAGATCGCGACGGTAGCATTATAAGATGATCCCTCACATTAATATCAAGATAATAAAGTGTTCTCCCCTAGTATGCACCGTTGCAACAGTTCGTCGTTTCGAAGCATCTCGTGATGATCGGATGTGATAGACTCAACGTTCACAAACAATGGGTGTAAGCCATGTTGCACACGCGGAATACTTGGGTTTGCTTGACGAGCCTAGCATGTACAGACATGGCCTCGGGACAACGGAAACCGAAAGGTTGAACACGAGTCATATGGATGATATGATCAACATGTTGATGTTCACCATTGAAGCTACATCATCTCACGTGATGATCGGTTTTGGTGTAGTGGATGTGGATCGTGTACCACTTAACAACTATGAGGGATGTTGTATTAAGTGGGAGTTCATTAGTAATTAGATTAAAACATGAACTAATTATCATAAACATAGTCTGAGTAGTATTTTGAATTAATTTGTAGTATTGGCATCCGTTTTTCTACCAAGTGCTAGTCTTGTTATTGAGACAGAAATACTGTTAAAATCTGACAATAAACTTTATGGATTGGTACCGTATTGTTAAAGAATCAAGAATTGATTAAGTCCTATTGCAAACTTTTAGTAAACCTCACATTGTTAATGCAAAGAATTATGGTTTCAATTAGTACCTAAAGTTATCTTGTCTCCGTGAAACTTAAAGTTCAAATCTGTTTGAAAAGTAAGGAGCTAAAAATTTAGTTGTCAGAAATAATCAAGGTATGAGATATATGTGATATCTAAGACCTTATTGCAAGATGATAGAATATAATTTGGTGAGACTACATAAACTCATAAGTTTTATGGGAATGTACGAAGGTTGAAGACGCAAGGCATCCCAATCCTCCAACTATTGGGGCACTAACGATATTCGCATATCCATAAAGTGATTGTCCTTAGTATACACCGTTGCTAAGACTCGTTGTTTCGAAGCATCACGTGATGATCGGGTGTTATAGATTCTACGTGTGCTTACAACGGATGCAAGCCAGATTTGCACATGCGAATACTGAGGTTAAACTTTACGAGCCTAGCATGTACAGACATGGTCTCGAAAAGTCGTCATGATATGATGGATAAAATTATGAGTGAAATTGTTCATCATATTACAAAGTTACTGATGGGGATATGCCCATAGGGGGTGGGTCGCCAGTCCCACTCGCCGTGAAGACGGAGGCCCAGGCAGACCGCCAGTCGCCCAAGCGACTGGGCCCTAAGGCGACTGGGCCATAACCCCAAGGAGGTGATCTACGCGACTGGATAAGAAGATTACTTGCAAGAGGGTTAGCGGATCCCGGATTAGTAGCAACTGATACGATTCGGAGTTATCTCCATGTAACCCTAGATCGGGGGTGCCTATATAAACCTCCGAGCTTAAACCCTAGAGGACACCTTATTCAAGATCTAATCTCCCCTTGTAAGCTCTCGGCGTAGCCGCCGACTGAGCCCCCCCATTGTAATTCTCCACTGAGCAATAAAGATCTAGCAGGACGTAGGCCTTTTACTCTCCGGAGGGGCTGAACCTGGGTAAAACCCTTGCGTCTCTTGCACCTCGACCCGTAGATGGCGATGTTCCCTTCCCCTCGCATCAACGAAGTGCTACCCCCTATAGCATCTGCCGTGGTCACATCCACGACAGTGGCGCCCACCGTGGGGCATGGGACATCAAGCCTCCGATCTACGGCGAGGCCCTACTCACCAGTGCGGCGGCCGGTTGCTTCCGGCAGGATGATCGCCACCGGCAATTTCTTCCACATCCAACCAAGCACCTACCGGCCCGCCTCGTCGCCTCTCAAGCACGCCTGGATGGTGCCGATCGGCTCCATCAACCTCTTCGTTGGGCTCGCCGGCGTCAGCGACCCCGCTGAGCCTCGCCCCGGTCGGTCGCACGACCCCTTCGCGCCAGGACAGCTCCTCACTGCTACTCGCCCGGTCACCGGCGAGGTATACGCGGAGGCTGAGACGGCCTTGGAAGACGACGCCGAGTCGGCGGTCGTGGCACCAACCGCCAACTCCACCGTCGCCTCGACAGCCGCCGACTCCGCTGACACCGTCCCAGCCGCCGACTCCGCCGACACCGTCCCAGCCATCGACTCCGTCATCGCCGCGATCGACGCCGACTTCACCGACATCATCGATATAACATCAGTTGCCGGGTCCACCGCTGCGTCCCCGACTGCCCGCTCTGTTGCCACGGCGTCAACCAAGGATTCTATCTCCTTGGTCTCCCACCCAAGCGACTTCGAAGGTGGCTTCGAGGATGACTCCATCCTCTCCCTCTTCGGCAGCGACTCCGACTCGGACTCTGTCGAGGCCCCGCGCTACCGCTACCCGACCGCAGTCTTCATGGCAGGGGGCAAAGAAGAGCTCCCAATCGACTCCTTCACCACTCCCCTCCCTGCAACCGCCACCGCGACCGAGATCGAGGCGCACCGGGCGGCCCTCGAAGAGCAGAGGAAAAAGGAGCTCGCCGAAAGGCAGAAATTTCGTCTCGAGCAAGATGAAGTGAGAGCCGTATCCCACTATCGTCAGCAGCGAAACCGCCGGCGCATGGAGCGCGTCCGCGCAAACGACTTCCCCAGCGCGCGCCTTAACTTCGACGACCCAGACGGAGAAATCCGGGTTGCCCGAATCCAGAACCCTGACATCCCGGAAGGAAGTCGGGCTGCTGCAGATAGAGCGGCGCGCGGAGCACCTCCGCCACCCCCACCGCCACCACCCGAAGTTCCTCGGGCAGAAGTCGACGCCAACGGCCTACCATTGCACTCGTCTCCAGCCGACAATGTTGCAGCTGCACAGGCCGTCCTCGCAAGAATCCCCGAAACGGGAGACGGTGCAATCCTTGTCCAGCACGCCAAGGCTTTGGTAGCCAAGGCATTGGAGTAGCAGCACGCCGCAGCCGACTCGCAAGGGCGACTCTATTCGCGCACATCCGCCAGTCGCGCGGCGTCGTCGGACGCGGCAAACCGCGCAATCGTCAACGCCAACAACGGCCCGCCGCCAGCACCGCGCGCGGCCCACTCGTCTAACAACCGAATCGAGCCGCGCCCCGCGCGGGTGATGGTCGCCGCCAACGGACAGCCAGTCGACGCCCGAACCCACATCGTCAACGACCAAGAATGGCGGGCGCGTAATCGGTTGAACGACCGCCACGCCGATGAAGCCCCGCGCCAGAGCGCGTTCACCCGAATCGGCCCCGCTTGCTTCGGGCCAATGATCAGAGGCGAGCCGTACCCTGTGGGGTTCAAAGGACCCCGCGACATCGAGAAGTACGACACACATATCGACCCTACGGTCTGGATCGACTCGTACGCCATGGCAATGGGGATCCAGGGCCACTCCGAGCTACTCGCAGCACGCTACCTGCCTCTCATGATGGACGGCGTCAATCGCCACTGGTTCAACACCCTCACCGTCAACAGCATTGACTCCTGGGAAGAAGCCCGCGCCGCATTCATCCAGCACTTCGCCAGCGCATACACCCGTGCCACAACCATAGAAGACCTGGATCGCTGCGTCCAAGGCCCGCGCGAGTCGACCCGCCGGTGGGTGCAGCGCTGGCAGGACATGTGGACGACCTCCAGCGGCATCAGCACGGACACGGCAATCTATTGCTTCCGACGTTGCTGCCGGTACGAACCACTAAGCGCCAAGCTCCGTCGCGTCAGCAGGGATAATATCTCAATCTCCGAGCTCTTCGACATCGCCACCCGCTACGCCGACGAAGACCCTACAGTCGACTCGGACGACGAGTACGGTCAGCGACGTAACCGCCGCCCTGTGCACACGGAGCCCCGACGTGGCGACTACCGCTTCGCCGGCCGGTCTAACAATGGCAAGCGCCGCGGAGAGGGAGGACACAACGAGCTGGTCGCCACCACCGATTACGAGCAGCGCGAGCCAAAATCGTTCCGGCGTGACACTTGCGCACCACGGGAGGATCGGCCTCAGCCCAAGCGCTTCGACGCCCGCAGCCTCCTAGATGCACCATGCATTTATCACAGCAAGGAGGGCAAACCCGCCAATCACACGACGGGAAATTGCTACTCCCTGAAGCAGATAGAAAGGGCCCGCCGCGCCAAAGAAAACGACGGCGGTAACCAGCACAAAGACCGCGCCAAAGACCAAGACCAGCACAAGGGAGAAGGCTTCGGTCGCAGCGCCGGCTCGCTCCACACCTTCACTGGGGTCGGCGACCGGCGGGACAGGAAGGTCCTCGCAAGGGCAGTGGCGGTACACGCAGTCATACTTTCTGACGTGCCCCGGTGGCTTAACTGGTCCGAGCAAAGCATCACCTGGAGCCGCGAAGATCACGCCCCCCGCATCGAGTACCCCGGGCGAGTGGCGCTAGTCGTCAGGCCCAAGGTCGCCGACTACTGGCTACCAAAAACCCTGATGGACGGGGGAAGCTCCATCAACATTATGTACTACGAAACCTTCCAGCGGCTTGGTCTACCAGACTCACGCCTCGAGAACACCAAGGTTACGTTCCACGGCATCGTCCCTGGGCGGAAGGCCTTCCCGATCGGCAAGGTGACGTTGCCAGTCACCTTCGGCACGCCCGTGAACTACCACACCGAGCGGATAACGTTCGAGGTGGTGAACTTCCGCAGCTCCTACCACTGCGTACTCGGCCGACAGGCGTTCGCCCGCTTCATGGCGACCCCCCACTACGCATACAACATGATGAAGATGCCAGGGCCTCGAGGCGTCATCACCGTCCACGGCGATCCGGAGATGGCATTGGAATGCGAGGACGACAGCGCCAAGCTCGCCGACGCCGTCATCGCCGACGAACAAGACAACTCCGCCGAGCTCGCCAAGTACCCAGTAGACCGCAACGACCCCGCCATCCTGGAGAAGCCAACCGAGCTCGACTCGTCCGCAGCAACCTTCAAGCCCGCAACAGGCACTCGCCAAGTAGATCTTGTAGAAAACGATCCAAGTAAGCAAGTTACCATTGGGACGGGCCTGTCCGCCCAATAGGAAAGCGCGCTCATCAAGTTCCTCCGTGAGAATCGAGATATCTTCGCATGGAAACCGTCTGACATGCCAGGTGTCCCGAGAGAACTTGCTGAGCACAAATTACACGTCGATCCCTCCGCACGACCCGTTAGGCAGGCAATGCGCCCTGTAGGAGAAGAACGGCGACGCGCAATCGCCGAAGAAGTAAATCGGCTACTCGCCGCCGGCTTCATCATCGAAATCAAACACCCAAAATGGCTGGCAAACCCAGTCCTGGTGCTAAAGAAAAACAAGACGTGGCGAATGTGTATCGACTACACAAGCCTCAACAGCGCATGCCCCAAGGACCCATTCGGCCTACCGCGAATCGACCAGATTATCGACGCGGTCGCCGGGTCCGAGTCGCTATGCTTCCTCGATGCGTACTCCGGGTACAATCAAATAAAGATGGCCAAAGAAGACCAAGAGAAGACAGCATTCATCACGCCCCTAGGCGCCTACTGCTACACGTCCATGACCTTCGGCCTCAAGAACGCCGGAGCAACGTACCAGCGGTGCATGAACAGCTGCCTGGAAAGCCAGATCAGCCGCAATGTGCATGTCTACATCGACGACGTGGTGGTCAAATCGACTCACCAGACCGACCTCATCAACGACCTCGCCGAAACATTCGCCAACTTACGGCAGTACAAGATCAAGCTCAACCCTTTGAAGTGCACCTTCGGGGTTCTGTCCGGACAACTGCTAGGCTACGTCGTCTCCAAACGAGGCATCGAGCCCAACCCGGAGAAGACACGGGCGGTCATGCGCACCAAGCAGCCGACCTGCCTAGTCGACGCGCAGAAACTCGCCGGCCGAGTCGCCGCCCTCAGTCGCTTCATACCCCGGCTCGGCGACAAGGCCATGCCACTCTACCGCTTGCTCAAGAAGTCAGAATCATTCAGGTGGACAGATGAGGCGCAGCAGGCCCTGGAAGAACTCCAGCACGCTCTTTCGAATGCCCCTATCCTCGCGGCCCCGCTGCCAAAAGAGACTATGCTCCTATACGTCGCCGCGTCGAACCGCGCTATAAGCGCGGTCATGGTCGTCGAACGGAAGGAAGAGGGAAGGGAGCAACTGGTACAACACCCGGTCTACTACATCAGCGAAGCTCTAATCGAATCCAAGCAGCGGTATCCGCACTACCAAAAGCTGGTGTACGCAGTCCTCAGGGCCCAGAGGCGACTGGCCCCTTACTTCCACGAGCACCCCATCAAGGTAGTCGCCTCAACGCCACTCACCGACATCATCCGCAACCACGACGCAACTGGCCGGATCACCAAGTGGGCAGTCGAGCTCGGCGTCCACAACATCACCTACGAGTCGCGCCACGCCATCAAATCTTAGGCACTCGCCGACTTCCTCGCCGACTGGGAAGAGGCCCAGCAGCCAAGCTCCCCCGCGGACCTTAAACACTGGACATTGCACTTCGACGGTTCTAAAAACCTCGAAGGGGCAGGTGCGGGAGTCGTCCTCACATCACCAAAGGGCGACACAGTGAAGTACGTCCTACAACTCAGATTCGAGCCCTGCACCAACAACATGGCCGAATACGAGGCGCTTCTACACGGTATGCGAGTCTAGAGATGGGCGCAACACGGCTGCGCTGCCTCGGCGATTCCGACCTAGTCGCCAGCCAGCCTTCCGGCACCTGCGACGCCACCGACGCCAACATGATCGCATACAAGCGCGCCGTCGACCAAGCCGGCGCTGGCTTCGCCGGCCACGTCGTCGAATGGGTCGACAGGCGCAAAAATGAAGAAGCTGACGCGCAAGCCAGAATCGGGTCCAAGCGACTCCAACCCCCTCCAGGCGTCGTCCTGGATATCCTCAGCCACCCCTCGGTGCGCGCACCCCGCGAGCTGGACATTGCCGAGCCACCTGCTCCCGACTCCACCTTAGTCGCACTCGCCGCCGGCAGCATCGATTGGACCGAGCCATACATAAGCTACCTCGAGCGCCAGACACTGCCAATGGATGAAGCCAAAGCACGGGCCATCGTGCGCAGGTGCAAGTCCTTCGCCATCATCAACAATGAACTATACAAGCGCAGTGTCTCGGGAGTGTTCCAACGATGCGTCGCTACCGCAGAAGGGCGCAACATTCTACGCGACATCCACGCAGGGGACTGCGGCCACCACGCAGGCGCGCGTTCAATCGTCGCCAAGGCCTTTCGTCACGGCTTCTACTGGCCAACAGCCCACGAAGATGCAGTCGCGCTCGTCCGTTCGTGCACCGGGTGCCAAAAGTATGCAAGCCAGTCGCACATGCCAGGGTCGGCATTGAAGACCATTCCCCTCACCTGGCCCTTCGCCGTCTGGGGCATGGACATGGTGGGGAAATTCAAAACGGCCCCCGGCGGATATACTCACCTCCTGGTTGCGGTGGACAAGTTCACCAAATGGGTAGAAGCAAAGCCCATAAAGAAGTGCGATGGGAAGACAGCCACAAAGTTCTTACGCGAGCTTATCTATCGATATGGCTACGAGCTAAGCCCCGTCCCACTCCAGGGTAATGTGGTTGCGCGGGTTAATTGTCACGGGTGAATACTTAGGCGCCAAAGTTTTCGAAAACAAGATTTTCTTTTCAACCATCTTTGCCAAGATCCTTTCCTTTCATAAACACACGCTTGGGTAAGTCCAACTCACCCAAGGTTTTCAAAAATTCTTTTCAACAAGGTCTTTTTCCAAGGGGTTCCCAACCTATGGTTTTATGAATGAACTAAGAGTCACAATGACATGATGCTAACCATCATACCACTAAGGGGATGATAATTGAGGTTTTAAGGGGATCATACATACTTAGGATAAGCATGTATAGGGACAACATAATTAAGATGATTCAAATAGGGATCATGATGTTAATCATCATAGCACTAAGAAGATGACAACATGGATATGGTCAAGGGGGCATACATGCTTAGGGTAAGCATGCATAACATCAACAAGGGGGTTCACATACTTGGGAGCAAGTATGCCAAGCATCAACAAGGGGTTCAACATACTTTGGGAATAAGTATGCATAGGGTAGAGGACCAAAAATCACACATGATACAAGGAACCAAGTATATAATGGAGCAATGAGCACAACAAGAAGGATAAAAAGCAAGAGGTCAAAAGATGGCTTGCCTTGGTTGGCTTATTTGTCCCTGGACTTCTTCAACTCCATCAAATAAGAATTCCAACAATAAATAAAATCCTCGTCCGAACCACTTCTTCTTCTTCTCCGGAATTGCTTCGCCTGAAAATATAAAAGGAACACTGTCGTGGATATGACCACGGCAGATGCTACAGGGGGTAGCACTTCATTGATGCGAGGGTAAGGGAACATCGCCATCTACGGGTCGAGGTGCAAGAGACGCAAGGGTTTTACCCAGGTTCAGCCCCTCCGGAGAGTAAAAGGCCTACGTCCTGCTAGATCTTTATTGCTCAGTGGGGAATTACAATGGGGGGGCTCAGTCGGCGAGAAGCCAAGAGCTTACAATGAAGAGATTGGATCTCAGATGATGTGTCCCTCTAGGGTTTAGCCCGGGGGTTTATATTTCCACCCCCGGCCTAGGGTTACAAAGGGATAACTCCGAATCGTATCAGTTACTACAAACCCGGGATACCGCACCCTTCTTCAAGTAATCTCTATCTTGAACCGAGCAGATCTTCTCCTTAGGGCTTCGGCCCAGTCGCCTTCGGGCCCAGTCGGTTGGGCGACTGGCGGTCCTCCCTGGGCCTTCATCCTCATGGCGAGTGGGACTGGCGACCCACCCCCTATGGGCGTATCCCCATCAGTAGTCCCCGAGCGCGGTGGTGACGAAGTGTAGATCCGGCGTGGGTCGCGGAGAGACACGAAGGCGGATTGAGGTGAATCGCCGTCGGGCTCCCGAAGTAAACTCCAGCGGATCGCTAGTCTTCACTCGCCTGAACTTGATGAGCCTTTCGACGCAGGACAGTCGGCGTTGTGCCAGTCGTCGTATGGCAGTCGGCGCATGCCAGTCGCCGCAGGTCAGTCGGTGTAAGTCCCATGCGCGGACACGTGGAGGAGGCAACGGCTAGATTTCACGTTGACCGAGGTGCAGACCGTTTGCATGGAGTTGACCGTTGGGCCCGATGGTACTGTTAATGGCTAGTCTTAACGCCCGTTCCACTGATCCCGCCGCCGATCCTGACCGTTAATCACGGGGCGGCGATCTCGCGGCGAATCAACGGGTGGATTTGGTGCTTATCTGGGGCGAGTGCAGCGATATAAAAGGCCGAAGCCGGGGGTTAGGGCTTATCACTCTGCCATATTCTTCCTTCATTCCCTTCTCTTTTCGCCAAGAGCTCCCGAGCGCAACCATAGCGGCGAGAGCCTGGGGCAAGTCCAAGGTCACGCGCGAGTCCCTCCTTCCATACGTCGCCGCCGGGATCATCCCCGAGTTCAAACAGGAGCGCTGGCGAGTTCCTCCGGCGAACGAGGTGGAGCCACTCCCGAGGCCGGGCGAATTCGTGCTCTTCCTCAGCTTCCTGGATCGCGGATTCGCGCTCCCCTCCTCCGACTTCATCCGCCAGTTGTTGGCCTTCTACGGCATCAAGATATGCGACCTGGGGCCGCACAGTGTACAACAGATCTCCCTGTTCGTAGCACTGTGCGAGTGCTACCTGGGTTGCCCGCCGTACTTCCCGCTGTGGGTATCAATCTTCCACAGGCGGGCGACTCGGGCCAACAAGAGCAGCGAGGCACTCATCCCGAACGGCGGAATCACCTTCCAGGTGAAGTCCGGGGAGAGCTTCATTGACATGGCGCTCCCCAAGAAGGCGCAATCGCAGTGGCGCCGCTTCTGGTTCTACGCCAAGGAGTACACTCCCCCCGGCGAGGTTTGCATTCCCCAGTTCAACCCCGAGCCCAGCGTCCCGCGACGTCTCAATGTCCGGTCGCTGCCGCGCGAGCAGGAGGAAGTGGTGAAGGAGATGCACCAGGCGATCCAGGCGCTAAAGGACAATGGCCTGACGGCGGCCAACATGTACAACTGCTGGCTCGGCCGCCGGCTGATCCCCCTGCGGTGCCGAGCTCATCCCATGTGGGAGTACCGGGGGCAAAACGACTGCACCCGGTCGACGGCGACCGAGTGGGATGAGGGCGAGTATCGGAAGGCACTCGCCAAGATCACCACGGCCACCTTTACCTCCTTCGAGGACGGCCTGCAGCCCTACTCCGAAGATACCCCGGCGCCTCAGGTAACGCCTCGTGCAGTGACTCCAAACGCCTTGGCAATGTCTCTCTTTTCTGACTCGTTTCCTTGATTCGAATGTAGCGGTGGCAGAAGATTGCTGACCACCTCCCCCCCCTCGCCGGGAAGGAGCCTCCGGAAATGACCGAAGGCGAAGAAGAAGAGGTCGACGACGAGGAGGAGCGCACCGAGTCGGACTCCAAGGCGCGGGACTTCATCCGACTCCCGCGCGGGTCGAAGAGGGGCGCCGGGTCGTCGTCTCAGGGCGTAGTTGACGAGGAGGCGACCTCTCACCCGGAGAGGGAGGCGGAGCCCTCCAAGGAAGGGGCCGAGTTGCCATCGAAGCGACTGCGCCCGACTATCCTGGAAGGTTCCATGAAGCTCCAGCGCCCTCTGAAGGACGCAATCGACGCGGGAGCTCGGGCCGGTCCAGGCGTAAAGGCAATCCCCACGGTGAAGTAAGTGCTCCTCGACAAGCCTTTTCTCTTTATGGCGGGGTTGGATGTCGAGTCACCTTGCTCCCGTGCAGGTCCAAGAAGAAGATCTTGGCAAGGCCGGCCACGACTGGGGCGGCGGCCACGAGGGCGGCCGAGGCGAAGAAGAAGGCCGCGGAGAAGAAAGCGGCGCCTTCCGACCTCGGGGGCGTGGGGTCGGCTCCGGAGGAGCCTGTCACCGCGAGCCAGGCCGAGAAGACGGGCGCCAGCCACGCCGAGCCCACCGCCGAAGTCTTCCCCCTACCCAGCATGGTTCGCGGGGGCACGGCGAGCGCAGCGATGGGACCGGGCGCCGTTCCACCCGTGGTGGAGGAGGAGTCGGCGGGCGTCGGGTCGACCGAGGGCCAGAAGGCGCCCGAAGCCGAAGAAAACATCGTCCAGGAGGGCGGCCTCTCGGAGCCGCTGAAGGAGCGCCGGTCCAAGGCTGCTAGGGACCGAGCCCCACCTAGCGACACCGACACGCGGACAGGCGGGGCGCCGTTGACTGAAGCGGGGATGCAGGCGGGGGAGGCGGCCGAGTCGCGCCATCCACCGCCTTCTACCTTGACCTTCACTGAGCTCCACACGACGCTTGGTGAAGCACACATGGTGAGTATTTCTGTACTCGCAGTCCAGTCACCCCCAGTCCCCAAGGGTCGACTTGGCCTGAAAGGGCGAGTCGAGTCTTCTTTTGCCTATCTGGACTGCTTTTATCGATCTTGGCACTGTTTTTGACTTTGTGCAGGCGGAGGTTAAGCGATTGACCGCGCTCGTGGAGGAGGCGGCGCAAAAGAACCGGAAGCTTATTGCTCTGGGCAGTAAGTCATGCCCGCTCGCCTTCCTCTCTTGGTCGCGCTGGCCTTGATTGTACTTCTGTTCTCACCGCCCTCTTTTTTTGGTAGCAGAGGCGCAAGCGAAGGCTCTTGCCGAGGCGCGGGAAGGTTTTGTCAAGGAATCCTTCTACCGCGAAGCCGAGTTCCGGGCGCAGCAGGCCGAAGAGGCCCGGAAAAGGGCGAAAGCGGAGGTGGCGGAATTGACGAAGGTCTTGGAGCAGAAGGGCCGGGAACTGGAAGATGTCATCGCCGAGTACAAGGTGAAGCTGGAGGCCGCAACTGATGCGCGGGATTCCGCGTGTGGGGCCGCCGCGGCTCTACGGGAAGAGGTCGCGGCCTTGAAGCAGCAGCACGCCAAGGAGTTGGCTGTGGAAAAGGAGGCATCCGAAGGCATTGTCCTGGCGGTGCAGGCCGAGAAGACCAACTTCGAGGCTTTCGTCCGTGAGATGTCGCGGCAGCTTCTCGGTAAGTTCTTGCCTCTCCCTTGCTTTTTGATTGCCGAGGCTTCGAGTCCCCGGGCGTGGCGAGTCAACTTCGGGGGGCCAGTCCCCGAGCGTGGCGAGGCGGCTTTGGGGGCCAGTCCCCGAGCATGGCGAGTCGACGTTAGAGGCCAGTCCCCAGGCCTGGCGAGTCGACTTCGGGGGCGAGTCCCCGAGCATGGCGAGTCGACGTTAGAGGCCAGTCCCCAAGCCTGGCGAGTCGACTTCGGGGGCGAGTCCCCGAGCATGGCGAGTCGACGTCGAGGGCGAGTACTTATTTCTCTTCCTTGTGTTGTTGGTTGCAGGTACGAGCGACTTCACGGAGACGGCGACTCCGCGGGAATGCCCGTCGACTGCGACCGCGCGCATCATTGCCTGCGCGGGGGAGATACTGGCTGCGCTCCAGTACCTGAGTCCGCGGGAGGTGATTCCGCGGGACACGCCGTCCGTCTTCAGGGCCGTGTCCAACATCCCGGCCATCGTTGACTGGCTTCGCCGCTCCTCCTGTCGTGTTGGCATTACCATGGCTCTGAGCATGGTGCTGGCGCACTACTCCGAGGGGTTCGACGTGGAGGAGGTCACCGCTGGCTTCCCCTCGGAGACTGGTGAGTTCGACGTTGCCGAAGTGCTGCGCTTGATGGATGCGGTGCGCCCCTTTGCCGACCGGGTGCTGGCGACTGCTGACTTGGAGACTCACATCTCCAGCCAAGCGGCGCCTGGGGACACGAAGAAGGAGCCAGGCCCGGTGGACTACCCCGCGGAGCGCCTTTTCCACGCCGCGGCCACCGGCTCCTTGTCCACGTACCCGGTCGTCCTGTACACACCGAAATTTCGTCACGGCGATGGTGGCGCCGAGCCCGTCGTAGAAGGGGCTCCGGGGCCGTCCTCGTAGGTTACTGAGTCCCTGTGTAAGAAGTAACTTGAATTCCCGCGAGCGGGTGTCAATTGTAAATAAAGTGTCAGCTTTTGCTTAACTATAATTCGATGGTTTCCTTTGAATTTATGTTATTGTGGCGGCGATGCTTTGGAGTTGGGTCCGACTCTCCATGGCCTTCAGGCCAGTCGCCTTGCGACCCCGATGAAGTCTATCGACTTGACTGTTTTCCTTGTTGAGCTGGGCGTCCCCAGTCGCAGTACGTAGTCATTATAGTTCGAATAGCAGCCTCATGGGTGGAGTAGCGGTGAGTTTGTAGTTGCGCTGTTTGTATGTAGCGTGCCACTCGTCGTGGCTCGGTGAGCCAGTCGCTAGGCGACTCCAAAGGGGGTCTTTGCGGGCGTTTTTCCTTGGCGAGCCGCGGGTCCGTTTTGCGGGGTCCCTGGTCGAAGTACTTGGCCACGCAATTTGCCAGCCTAAGGTAGAGGAGGGCATTGGTGTGATGTATAGCGTAGCACGAGATGGTCGCTGTGGCCCGTGGGGCTGGCCGAGCATGCGGCCCTGCTGTGGGTTCCAGTCGCCGTTTTCGCCCGACGGCGTAAGGGGTGGTGGGCGACCGGACCTAGTGTTGCGTCCAGTCACACCGCCATGCCCTTGTTAGCCCGGCTACTTGGCCGATCGTGGACTTCACTCTTCCAGCAGTGGCGACCGAAGGTCTCTCAGTACCGAGTCGCTTGTCGCGGCGACTAGACCGGTATGTACCGGGATGAGAGATGGAGATAGCTAGCGGGTGAAGGAGAGGCGATCGGAGTTGGAGATCAATGCGGTCGGCGATTTTTATTAATCTCTGAATTTGCGGGCTACATTTTGTCCTTAGGTGTAAAACCGTCGGAGGAGGTTCACGTTCCAGGGGCGCTCCACCTCTCTGGTGAGCGGTTCGCCTTTGTCGTCCTTGCGGACGTCTGTGAGGTAATAGGAGTCGTTGCCGAGTACGCGGCTGACGGCGAACGGTCCTTCCCAGGGCGGGGATAGCTTGTGCATGCCTTTCTTGTCTTGGATTAGCCGGAGCACGAGGTCTCCGACTTGGAAGGAGCGACTCCGAACGCGACGACTGTGGTAGCGACGGAGATCCTGCTGGTAGATGGCGGTCCTGGAGAGTGCGATGTCTCTGGCCTCATCAAGGAGGTCGATGTCATCTTGGCGAGCTCGCTCGTTGTCTTCTTCGGCGTAGTTGGCGAATGTTTCGGCGAGGTCATTGATGAGGTCGGCCTGGTGAGTCGACTTGACTACCACGTCGTCGATGTAGACGTGCACGTTGCGGCCGATTTGGCTTTCCAGGCAGCTGTTCATGCACTGTTGGTATGTCGCTCCGGCGTTCTTGAGGCCGAAGGTCATGGACGTGTAGCAGTAGGCACCCAGGGGCGTGATGAATGCTGTCTTCTCTTGGTCTTCCTTGGCCATCTTTATTTGATTGTACCCGGAGTACGCATCAAGGAAGCATAGCGACTCGGACCCGGCGACCGCATCGATAATCTGGTCGATTCGCGGCAGGACGAATGGGTCCTTGGGGCATGCACTGTTGAGGCTTGTGTAATCGATACACATTCGCCACGTCTTGTTCTTCTTTAGCACCAGGACTGGGTTTGCCAGCCATTTGGGGTGTTTGATTTCGATGATGAAGCCGGCGGCGAGTAGCCGGTTTACTTCTTTGGCAATTGCGCGTCGCCGCTCTTCTCCTACAGGGTGCATTGCCTGCCTAACGGGTCGCGCGGAGGGATCGACGTGTAATTTGTGCTCAGCAAGTTCTCTCGGGACACCTGGCATGTCGAACGGTTTCCATGCAAAGATATCTCGATTCTCACGGAGGAACTTGATGAGCGCGCTTTCCTATTGGGCGGACAGGCCCGTCCCAATGGTAACTTGCCTACTTGGATCGTTTTCTACAAGATCTACTTGGCGAGTGTCTGTTGCAGGCTTGAAAGTTGCTGCGGACGAGTCGAGCTCGGTTGGCTTCTCCAGGATGGCGGGGTCGTTGTGATCTACTGGGTATTTGGCGAGCTCGGCGGAGTTGTCTTGTTCGTCGGTGATGACGGCATCGGCGAGCTTGGCTTTGACGTCCTCGCATTCCAGTGCCATCTCCGGATAACCGTGGACGGTGATGATGCCTCGGGGCCCTGGCATCTTCATCATGTTGTATGCGTAGTGGGGTGTCGCCATGAAGCGGGCGAATGCCTGTCGGCCGAGCACACAGTGGTAGGAGCTGCGGAAGTTCACCACCTCGAACGTTATCCACCCGGTATGGTAGTTCACGGGCGTACCGAAGGTGACTGGCAATGTAACCTTGCCGATCGGGAAGGCCTTCCGCCCAGGAACGATGCCGTGGAACGTAACCTTGGTGTTCTCCAGGCGTGAGTCTGGTAAACCGAGTCGCTGGAAGGTTTCGTAGTACATAATGTTGATGGAGCTTCCTCCGTCCATCAGGGTTTTTGGTAGCCAGTAGTCGGCGACCTTGGGCCTGACGACTAGTGCCACTCGGCCGGGGTACTCGATGCGGGGAGCGTGATCTTCGCGGCTCCAAGTAATGCTTTGCTCGGACCAGTTAAGCCACCGGGGCACGTCAGAAAGGATGACCGCGTGTACCGCCACTGCCCTTGCGAGGACCTTCCTGTCCCGCCGATCGCCGACCCCAGTGAAGGTGTGGAGCGAGCCGGCGCTGCGACCGAAGCCTTCTCCCTTGTGCTGGTCTTGGTCTTTGGCGCGGTCTTTGTGCTGATTACCGCCGTCGTTTTCCTTGGCGCGGCGGGCCTTTTCTATCTGCTTCAGGGAGTAGCAATTTCCCGTCATGTGATTGGCGGATTTGCCCTCCTTGCTGTGATAGATGCATGGTGCATCTAGGAGGCTGCGGGCGTCGAAGCGCTTGGGCTGAGGCCGATCCTCCCGTGGTGCGCGAGTGTCGCGCCGGAACGATTTTGGCTCGCGCTGCTCGTAGTCGGTGGTGGCGTCCAGCTCGTTGTGTCCTCTCTCTCCGCGGCGCTTGCCATTGTTAGACCGGCCGGCGAATCGGTAGTCGCCACGCCGGGGCTCCGTGTGCGCGGGACGGCGATTGCGTCGCTGGCCGTACTCGTCGTCCGAGTCGACTGTAGGATCTTCGTCGGCGTAGCGGGTGGCGATGTCGAAGAGCTCGGAGATTGAGATGTTATCTCTGCTGACGCGACGGAGCTTGGCGCTTAGCGGTTCGTACCGGCAGCACCGTCGGAAGCAATAAATTGCCGTGTCCGTGCTGATGCCGCTGGAGGTCGTCTACATGTCCTGCCAGCGCTGCACCCACCGGCGGGTCGACTCGCGCGGGCCTTGGACGCAGCGATCCAGGTCTTCTATGGTTGTAGCACGAGTGTATGCGCTAGCGAAGTGCTGGATAAATGCGGTGCGGGCTTCTTCCCAGGAGTCGATGCTATTGGCGGTGAGGGTGTTGAACCAGTGGCGATTGACGCCGTCCATCATGAGAGGCAGGTAACGTGCGGCGAGTAACTCGGAGTGGCCTTGGATCCCCATTGCCATGGCGTACGAATCGATCCAGACTGTAGGATCGATATGTGTGTCGTACTTCTCGATGTCATGGGGCCCTTTGAAACCAACAGGGTACGGCTCGCCTCTGATCATTGGCCCGAAGCAAGCGGGGCCGATTCGAGTGAACGCGCTCTGGCGCGGGGCTTCATCGGCATGGCGGTCGTTCAGCCGGTTTTGCGCCCGCCATTCTTGGTCGTTGACGATGTGGGTTCGTGCGTCGACTGGCTGTCCATTGGCGGCGACCATCACCCGCGCGGGGCGCGGCTCGATTCGGTTGTTGGACGAGTGGGCCGCGCGCGGTGCTGGCGGCGGGCTGTTGTTGGCGTTGACGACTGCACGGTTTGCCGCGTCCGACGACGCCGCGCGACTGGCGGATGTGCGCGAATAGAGTCGTCCTTGCGAGTCGGCTGCGGCGTGCTGTTGCTCCAATGCCTTGGCGACCAAGGCCTTGGCGTGCTGGACAAGGATCGCGCCGTCTCCCGTTTCGGGGATTCTTGCGACGACGGCTTGTGCAGCCGCAACGTTGTCGGCTGGAGACGAGTGCAACGGTAAGCCATTGGCGTCAACTTCTGCCCGAGGAACTTCGGGTGGTGGCGGTGGTGGTGGCGGAGGTGCTCCGTGCGCCGCTCTGTCGGCAGCAGCCCGACTTCCTTCCGGGTTGTCGGGGTTCTGGATTCGGGCGACCCGGATTTCTCCATCTGGGTCGTCGAAGTTAAGGCGCGCGCTGGGGAAGTCATTTGCGCGGGCACGCTCCATGCGCCGGCGGTTCCGCTGCTGACGATAATGAGATACGGCTCTCACTTCGTCTTGCTCGAGACGAAATTTCTGCCTTTCGGCGAGCTCCTTTTTCCTCTGCTCTTCGAGGGCCGCCCGGTGCGCCTCAATCTCGGTCGCGGTGGCGGTTGCAGGGAGGGGGGTGGTGAAGGCGTCGACCGGAAGCTCCTCCTCGCCCCCTGCCATGAAGACTGCGGTCGGGTAGCGGTAGCGTGGGGCCTCGACGGAGTCCGGGTCGGAGTCGCTGCCGAAGAGGGAAAGGATGGAGTCGTCCTCAAAGCCATCTTCGAAGTCGCTTGGGTGAGAGACCAAGGAGATAGAGTCTTTGAACGACGCCGTGGTGACAGAGCGAGCGGTCGGGGACGCAGCGGTGGACCCAGCGACCGATGCTATAGCGATGATGTCGGTGAAGTCAGCGTCGATCGTGGCGATAACGGAGTCGATGGCCGGGACGGTGTCGATGGAGTCGGCGGCTGACGAGGTAACGATGGAGTTGGCGGTCGGCGCCACGGCCGCCGAATCAGCAACATCTTCCAGGGCCGGCTCGGCTTCTGTGTATACCTCGCCGTTGACTGGGCGAGTGGCGGTGAGGAGCTGTCCTGGCGTGAAGGGGTCGTGCGACCGGCCGGGGCGAGGCTCGGCGGGGTCGCTGACGCCGGCGAGCCCAACGAAGAGGTTGATGGAGCCGATCGGCACCATCCAGGCGTGCTTGAGAGGTGACGAGGCGGGTCGGTAGGTGCTTGGCTGGATGTGGAAGAAACTGCTGGTGGCGATCATCCTGCCGGAAGCGACCGGCCGCCGCACTGGCGAGTAGGGCCTCGCCGTAGCTCGGAGGCTTGATGTCCCATGTCCCACGGTGGGCGCCACTGCCGTGGATGTGACCACGGCAGATGCTACAGGGGGTAGCACTTCATTGATGCGAGGGTAAGGGAACATCGCCATCTACGGGTCGAGGTGCAAGAGACGCAAGGGTTTTACCCAGGTTCAGCCCCTCCGGAGAGTAAAAGGCCTACGTCCTGCTAGATCTTTATTGCTCAGTGGGGAATTACAATGGGGGGGCTCAGTCGGCGAGAAGCCAAGAGCTTACAATGAAGAGATTGGATCTCAGATGATGTGTCCCTCTAGGGTTTAGCCCGGGGGTTTATATTTCCACCCCCGGCCTAGGGTTACAAAGGGATAACTCCGAATCGTATCAGTTACTACCAACCCGGGATACCGCACCCTTCTTCAAGTAATCTCTATCTTGAACCGAGCAGATCTTCTCCTTAGGGCTTCGGCCCAGTCGCCTTCGGGCCCAGTCGGTTGGGCGACTGGCGGTCCTCCCTGGGCCTTCATCCTCATGGCGAGTGGGACTGGCGACCCACCCCCTATGGGCGTATCCCCATCAAACACAATCAACCACATGGTACCAACAACACAACAATCAACAATGAACAATCAAAAGCTAAGCACTCTACTAAGGGCTAACATACAAAAGGGCTTATAGTTGCTTCAAAACAACTTTTCAAAAGAAAACCCATTTATTTTACTAAATAAAAGTATGAGAGCCTTACAAAGTAGCAATTGCCTCTCCGGTTATCACCATGGCATAATTAAAATATCCCCTGGTAGATAACACCAAAGAGAAGACAAGTGCAATGCTTTGGCCTCATAAAACATTTTTGGAAAAGCAAGACATCATTTTCCTATTGTATTTTGCTTACAAAACACTATACTAAAAATAGGAAGTAACCAAGGTACTACTCCTTTTGAATTCTTAAGCAAAACAATAACACTTGGTTTAAGTTGAAAAAGGTTTTGTTTTTCAGAAATAAAACATAGGTTGACCATTTTTAATAGAGGAGATGGGCAAAGTTTTTAAATAAACAAAAAGTTTTGGTTCAACAATTCATGTGACACACACATATTACTTATAGTAACAAAATTGCATGAAAAGTGACTAAAAATATTTTTCCTAGATGGCCAGTATTAAAACAAGACTAACCCAATTGGATTCACCCAAAAAAAATTAATCCTACAATTTTAGGAATTACAAATACTAGACAAAATACAGTGAACATGTTTAATACGCTAAAAATCGTACGAAAATCCTAAAAATACGGGACCAGAGGCATTTGAAAGATAGTGAAATTTCTGATCCAACGCAATTGGTTTCACTGGATTTGGGTTTGTATATCTCGAGTTATGCTCAAAATAGTGCTACTGGTTTTAACAAAAATGTTACAGCAAAATTCAATTTTTCAAACGAATTAAGGGGCGGGAAATCAATGGGCCGCGCGGGTGTGGAGATTGGGCCGGCCCAGGTAGGTTTCCAGGTGGACATGGGAAAAAAAGAAAAGAAAAACAAAAGAGGGAGAGGGGGCCCGTGGCGGGCCAGGCGGGCCAGGCCTGCATGGCCGACGTGGCAATTAATATCAGGTTTTGTCCTTCACAACTACAATGTTTCGGCAACACTTCATTGCCGAAAGAAAAAACAAGCATCAGAGGGCAACAATGTCTAGCTGAGGTTAACGCCGATAAGTTCATTACGCTTGACGATTTATTGGAGGAACAACGCCAAGGCTATGAAGTACTAAAAAAAAGCGCAGGGAGGAATTTGAGGTGCTTGAAAATAATCTCAAGGAGGAGCATAAAGCGTACAAGAAAAAACTTGAAGAGGAAGCTACAATTTTTCCATGCAATGATCAAGAAGAACCCTCAAGATAATGTTACTCCCGTTGGAGAAATCAAGTCCCATCCTCCCCGCAGCAAACAAGGTGAACTGTCGAGGGTACTCCTCGGCAATGCCCTCCGATTGGGGCTTAGGGTTGATGGAATCCTGTAGGCTGACACGAGACATCGGTTCACAGACAAGCGAGGAGAGCGATTTACCCAGGTTCGGGGCCCTCGATGAGGTAAAACCCTTACGTCCTGCCTGTCTGATCTTGATTATGAGAATATTGGGTTACAATGGGGTGCCGAAGGTTTTGGCTGATATCTCGTCGAGAGGCTAAGTGCTGCGGAGACCTAGCTCTAGACTTCTGGTGGCTAAAATTGCTAAGATTGAACGTGTCCCTCGGCAGGCCCTCTCCTGGCCTTTATATAGGAGGGCAAGTCTCAAGAGGTCCAACCGGGTACGACTAGGTTTACAGGAGTCATAGCTCTAAACTTTCCTTGTTCGGCTCCTTCCTTATCTTGTCCGCCAAGGAATCTTCTGCTGCATCGTCCTAGTGGCCTGCCTTGCCATCGAGTGCCTTCATGGGCCTCCAGTTAGATCGTATAGGATAGGGCAATGTCGGTTACCCGAAGAGTAATGCCCACGTCAGTAGCCCCCGAGTTTCTAGCCGAAGATAGTTCGGGTAGAGACTAAAGCATGCCTTCACCTAATGTTCTTCACCTTGATTGTTCTTGTTCATCTTGTATCATCATCATCTTCTTCTATCGGGTGCGCGTCCAGCGCTCCCGATGGGAGTAGCCCCCGAGTCTAGGTACGGATGCTTGCACTCCGTGCGTAGACTCAAGTTGTACCACTCGAACATTTTACTCTGCCGAAGTTTTTCTGCAGGTCTTCATGGGTCATCCGATACATTTGTATCAAGGCTTGTATTCTTCAATTAGTTTTCAACGTGTAAGGGATAATGAGTAATGTGCCCAACTTTTGCTGGTTAACTGCCGATGGCAAAACAACGTCACCCTACGCAGAATCAAGTCCCCGGGCATGATCCTGGAGTGCAAAAAAGTTCTATCGGGTGCACGGGCGCTTGCAACCGGGTGCAGACTCGAGCTGAGCATTCCATCCTTTTCTTCAAACGTTTCTTCACAGGAATATCTTCGAGTTCTCATTTTATCAGGTGCGCGTCCAGCGCTCTCGATGGGAGTAGCCCCCGAGTCTAGGTGCGGATGCTCGCAATCCATACGTAGACTCAAGTCCACCATCCGATACCTTTTACATTTCTTCGAATGCTTCGAGCGTTCCTCACGAAGTCACTGATGACGTTATTGACACTTTGATTTTGACTGACAAGACGCGACCCGCTGGGCCCATCCTACCTCTGCATGGCTCTGTTTTTAAGTAATATCCGCCTTTCTCGTACGGTTACCAAGGCGCATCCTCGATTTCCGCGATCAACGATGGAGAGAGGGTCCTCTTAATGAACTGGCAGCAACGACACGTGCCCACGCAATCCTCAAGTTCTCCCCTACTTAAAATCTCTCAGGACAAAATCCTTAGCATTCTCTCATATTCATCGTAGCATCCTCCTGTTCTTCTTCCACCTTCCTCTTTTACAACCGCTGCGCCGCCACCACCGTTTTTTAGGTCTTCTCCAAATCCCGCGATGGTGAAGAAGAAGAACCTCGCTACCGCCGCCAGTTCCGCGAGTGGTGGCGCCGCCTCCAAGGCCTCCTCGAATCTTCCAAAGAGGAGCGCTACAGATGCTCCTCCCCCAACTCCGGCGCCGCCAGCACCGCCAAGTTTGGCAGCCGTGACCAAGCCAGGAGATTGGCTAGCGTCCTCCATCACGAAGCATGATGAAAAAAGGGCCCGAAGCCTTGGTCTGATCTCCTCCGACGAGGGGAATGTGATTCTCCCAGGTGCGATCTCTCGGCCCAATCCTCCTGCTGGTTTTACCGTGATGTTCTTGTTGTTCTTTTATCGGGGTCTCTCGCTTCCTGCTCACGAGTTCCTTCATCGCCTTCTGCGGACTTACGAAATTCAACTGTGGCAACTTACCCCTAACTCAATCCTTCACGTTGCTGTGTTCATTACCCTTTGCGAGGCGTTCCTGGGCATCGAGCCTCACTTTGGATTGTGGAAGAAAATTTTCTTTGTAAAGAGATACAGCAGTAGCAATGGATCCTTTGTCATTGGGGGAGTGGGGTTCGTTGTCCGTTCAGAGGTCAATTATTTCAGCTTCCCAATGAGAGAATCCGTGCAAGGATGGAGACTGAAATGGTTTTATGTTAAGGATTCCTCAACACCCGAGTCCCAGCTTCCTTGCTTTGCCGACATCCTTGAAGCCAAACCTAAACATTCTTGGAAGAACAACCTCTCTCCCGACGAAAGGACATCAGCCGATGAGTTATTTGCCAAATTTCTTCGGATCAAAGAAACCGATGGCCAAACCTTGATCGGCACAGAGGTGGCTGCGGTGTTCTTGAAACGTCGAGTCCAGCCAGTCATGGCCAGGGTTCGTCCAATGTGGTTGTATTCGGGTCCGAAGGATGAGACCAGGATAAACATTGCTGAACTATCAGAAAAGGAGCTGCTTGACGAAGTTCGACGCCTCACTCTCTTTAGTCAGGAGGAATCGATCCCGTTGATATTCACCTCTTGATGCCGATCATCCGCTGACAGAGGTAAATTTTCCTTCTCACACTCCTATTGCCCTGTTCCACTTGGTCGACACGACTATTATTGTTCTTATTTGCTTTTTTTCTTCGGCAGATCCCAATAGTTTCTGAAAACTTGCATGATCTACCAAATGACACTTCCGAGGGGAGAGGTTCCTCAGCCCCTGTTGATTTTCATACTGCCGAGTACATGAGTTCAAAGAACGAACACGATGATCCGATAGATTCTGAAGCTGTCTTCACCGATCTTCCTCCCCTAGCCAACGATACTTGCGACACAGCGGGATCAGTGCGTGATGGCGACGCTGATCATGATGCCTTTGTTAATGCAGCTGTGGAGGAGGCCAGAGCTTCGCCTGCGAAGAGATCAACCGGCGGCTTTGCCGATGAATACGATCTCTTTGACCTGTAAATGCCTTTTTCCTAGAATTCGTATTTTGCTTTCATCATTCGTATTTCTTTCATAACTCTTTCCAACCATTCTCTTTCGTAGTGACGAAGGTTTCATCGAGCCTCCGTCCAAGAAGGCCAAATCTGGCACCGTTCTGCCGGACGTCGCAGCTTCCGAAGCTTCGGCTCCTACTGCAGCCCCCGCGGCCCAAGTATCGACTGCTTCCTCCCTTTCTAGGGGGAAGGATATTCCTTCGACTGCTGCCGCCACGACCCCTCATTCAGGAAAACCTGTAAGTCTTTCTCGATCGTAATGCAAACTTTCCTGAATGTGCCTTGATTAATGATTCTTCGTGAAACATCTATTTTCCCCTTTCCTTAAGGATAGGCGAGGCGTTATATCTTCTTTGGAGGCCTTCGCCTCCCAATTTACTTCCCTAGAAGCAGACAAGGTTCGACTACAGAAGGAAGTTAAATCTTCTTCCTCGAAATTGGAAGGCGCAATCAAAATAGCCGCCGAAGCTCGCCAAGAAGTTGACTCCACGAAGGAGGAACTTGGCAAGCTAAAGGAAAAGCTGAAGGAGGAGGAAGCGTCCAGGCTGGTCGCTGAAGCTTGGGCGGCCAAAAAAGATGATCTTCTTCGCCAGTCTCCCTTGGCTTTGCTTGGTAATTCCTGTTTATGCTTCCCTGTCGATTATTATTTTGCGAATTCGATCCTTTGTTAGCAATCTTTCCTATTTCATTCTCTTGCAGAGGCCGCTGACATCCCTGCCGATGCCTTGGATAAAATTCCAAACAACTCTCCGGCAAACGGTGTGTCGATGACTCTTGCCTCCCACCAACTTACACGGGAGCTCCTTGAAAAGGGCAAAGGTGCCATGGCGCGGATGCACTCGATGATCTTCCCCAAGATTAGTCAAGACAGGACTCTGGGGCAGCTAATCGATGCCTTCGCAGTCGACACCAAGGAGGTTATCGAGGTATTCAAACGTACTTCGCGTACCTATGGTGCCCTCCTAGCCTTCCAACTTATGATGGGTCATGGCTTCAAGGCCGATATCGAAGAGATGTCTAGGGAGCTGCCGAAAGAGCAAGGTGGGCAGTTCATCGATTTAAGCATCTTCAAAACGTCAGCCCTTAAGTGTGCACGCCAGCTCCTTGAGCTGGTTTCATCAAGGAAAACATCGGCTGGCCCCAGTTTATCGACCCACACCAAAGCCCCTTGATTTTTGTATCAGACTTCTTTTTGAATTGATGTGAAACAATGTTCTATCGCAAAACTTGTGGTTGTATTAAATTCCGTGCTAGCAATGTTGCTAGTACACCCTTGTTATGACATTTTTACTTGCACTCTCCCCATGGGAGTAACTTCCGATGCTAAAGCGATGCGATCCGTCATGCCTTTGACGCTGTTTTTTGCAGGTTTTCCCAGTGCTTGCGTTTGTCGATGATTCTTCGGGTGCTCTTTCTGAAGGTGATCGAATCCAGCGTATGAAGGATCGGATTGCGCAGATGGAAAAGGATCTACGCAATAACTATGCCTTGGATGCCATTATCAAGAAGAAGGGCGAGATTGCAGCCGACGTAGAGCGCTATGCTCTTACTGAACTGCATAAGGCCACTGAAAGTTTGAACTGTAAGTTCCCTGGTCCTTGTGCTCATTACTCTTTGTCAAAAAACACACTGCGTGATCTTCCATTGATTCCTTTGCTAGTCATAGCTCTGAACCGTGCTGAAGAGAACAAGCGGATTCACGAGTGCGTGAACGCATTGACCCAGCTGTCATCAGTCGAGGAGATTTTCTGGAGGGAGCACTCGAAATCTTCGGCTGTCGCACAATTCCAAGACTGGGTCCAGCAGGTCCACCATTTCTTCGACAAGTGCTACAAAGCCCTAAGGGTAATTTGGAGGACGATGTTCCCCTTGAACGTGGTCCCTCCTACACTGTTGACTCTGATGTCTAAATTTGGGAATACCAAGAAAATTCGAGACTTGGTGTGAGCTCAGGTTTTTGCAGGGGCCAGATTTACACTTGCCCTTGTCCTTGCGCGTTATCCTTCGGCAAATATGCTGACTATTGCCAATGCGGTTGGTAATTTGGAGACGCTGTACCCGAAGGTAGTGTTGCCCGCCAATATAATTGTCGACAGGCTTGAAAAGGATTCGAAGGTACCTGAAGAAAGAGAAACTCCGCAAGAGTAATTCAGGGTTAAGTTCTTTATTGTAAATAGATAATTTGGCTACTTCATCCAAGTGTTTGGATTGCGTAATTGAAACTTATTTTTCGTTAGGTACATGTATATGCACTTTTACCGTGTCAATGCCGTTGGCAAATTTTGAAGGAGCAAATCTTAATTGCTCGTTTAAGCGTATGTGTATTCGTTGGTCAGCAAATTGTTTGAGTGATCAACTCGTGTTGCAGGTCTTGCTAAACCCATTGTATGTGCAACTTTTCTTTCAACCGATGTATGTTCTGACAGCAGCTCCCGAATGTATAACTCTGCTGATGAGCCCGTTGTTCTTTGATATTTCCATAAGTAAAATATCGAACGTGGGTTGTTTTATATGTATTTCCAGACTCTTGCTATTTACGGTGCTCGTAGAGGCATCTATAGCAGAGGGAAAGGTTAGCATCCTTGTTTATTTGGCATCCTTTAGCACTCGTAGTTTTAGAGGCTTTTTTGGAGCACAACCTTTTGCCGCGTACTACATTGCACCGTCGTTCGCCGAGAAGCGTAAGCAAGGTTTACGATGATGCGGTTTGGGTGCTCCGAATTACTGCAATGCTTTTCAAGGAATCAAAACTTAAGTTCTCATTAATAAAATAAACACGGGACTAAGGGGCGAAAAAAGGAGGGCCCTGTTGAAAAGAAAGGAAAAACTAAAGGCTATTCATCCGCTTAAGCAAGGAAAGGGTTCTTCTTATCTTCCGGCTTGTCCACCACGTTAGCGGTTATCGAAGCATCGTTGATTTCACTAGGGGTCTCGACGGCGATTGTTAGTGTCTTCCTTTCTCCTATGACTGCTGTGCCATCAGCTGCCAAAGCTTTTACTGCCGAAACTTCTGGGGCAAGGTCGGCTGGCTTCTTCTTCGTTTCCCTGACGTGTTTTTCTTCCTTATTATCGCGTGACGATGACTTGGGAGGGAGATATGTGATTTCCTGTTTTAACCCAAACTTTGCAGCAATCCTCTGAAAGTCGCGATCACAATTGTCTGAGCGTGAGAAACTTCCATAGACTATGATGTTTGTCCCGTTGCTCCCAGGCATTTTTAGCTTGAGGTATGCGTAGTGTGGTATAGCCATGAACTTGGCATAAGCTGGTCTTCCGAGTATAGCGTGATACTGTGATTCCCAGTTCACGACTTCAAACTCGATCTTTTCCTTCCTGAAGTTGTCGGGTTTGCCAAGGACGACGTTCAGGTAAACTTTGCCAAGAGAGTACGCTGGTGAAGTGGGGAGAACCCCATGAAAACAGGTGTCTGTTTCTTCTAGCATTCTCATGGTGATCCCCATACTTTTGATTGTGTCGACGAATATCAGGTTTAGTCCACTTCCACCATCCATGAAGACTTTGCTCATCTTGAACCCCCCGATTTGTGCCTCGACTACTAAGGCAGCGTGTCCTGGTTTTGGTATGGTCATCGGGTGATCTGCTCGGCTAAACGTAATGTTCTGAGACGACCACTCGACATACTCAGGGATGTTCGCCATGATACTTTCTGCCAGATTGATTTCTCGGGTGAGCTTATTCATTTCTCTTCTTGAAACACCTGGTGGTGGAAACGCCTCATTGGGTTGGTGAGGCTGAGCCTGCTGGACCTGGTGCTGCGGTGGTGGTGGTGGTGGTGGTGGTTGTTGCTGCTGCTTGGATGAGTTTCTGCATGTCAATGAACTACCTACAATCTCTGAGCAGGTGGCTTGACTTCGTTTTGTTGTCCTTAGAATTAACGTACGAGTGCAAGTAGCAGGGAGCGTTGATCTGCTCGGCGAAGGGTAGCTCGGGAGTCCTCTGTGGTCGTGGTTTGTAGTTGTTGCGGTTTCCAGAGTTGTTCCTATTGCCATCCGGCCGATCGTCTCGTCTGTCGTCGTACCGATCGTCCTGTCGATCAGAGTATCCTGAGGCTACCAGGTTATTATCGTCGTAACTGCGGTTTTTTTCTTTTCCTGTGGCGATCCCTTCGTCCACCCGAGTCGTGCTTCGGCTGGTCGTCGTCTTCGTCGTCACTGCGCTGTCGCGGCCTTCGTACGTTGTCCTCGCCATCAGCCCAGCTGTTGTCGATTTCCATTAACTTGGTTATAGTTTTTGGCTTTTTGCGCCCAAGTTCTTCTATGTAGGTTTCACGTCGGATGTCGTAGCTGAAAGCATCAATTGCTCTGTCGACAGAGACATCTTCGGCAGCGTTCAAGAGCTTGGTGAATCTCCCGATGTATGCACGCATCGATTCCTTCTGCTTTTGCTGGCAATGCCGTAATTCCTCAATCCCGACGGGTCTTTTGTATGTTTCTTGGAAATTAGCAACAAAAGCGTCTACTAGGTCGTCCCATGATTTGATGGAACCCTTCGGCATGCCTCTTAGCCAAGCTCATGCTGAATCCTTCAGGTAAAGCTGCAAGCATTGCATTGCTGCTATCTGATTTCCTTTGTGCAGAATCACTGTCTGCAAGTAGTCGTCTATCCAGGACCTCGGCTCCTGTTGTCCATCGTATTTGGCGACGTCAGTAGGGGTGGGCTTGAACTTTTTGGGTGGCATCGCCTCGCGGATTTTGTAGCTTAAGCAATCGGCCCCCCTTAACTTGTCGTCGTACTCCTGGCTTTCATCCGAAGAATCGCTGTCATATTCCTCCCTAGCGGTGCGTCGCCATCTTGCTTTGTCGATTCTACTCTGGGTGATCTCATCTCGAGCATCTCTCGCACGATGCTTTGAGCCGCTGGCCTCTAACGTGGTTTTTTCCTTCCGCGGGACAAGGTTTTCTCCTAATATTGCGAGACTTTCCCGGGCACCCCGATGGGCTTGGGCCATAGAACCTTCAGGGCGCTGATTGATGAGGTATGCTGCGAGATTGGCAGTTGCTCCTGCGACGGTTTTTGGCCGTGGCATGCCCGCTGTGTCCGTGGTCATGAAGGACTTGGTCAGATTCGACGTTATTTCTCTGGCGTCATCTTCCGAAAGTCTGGATAACCTTGATCGGTGCTTGCCTGCCCCTTGAGTGCTTCGAGAGGCGCTTCCTCGCGAGCCTCTCCGTCGTTCATTAGATTGGTCTGCAGCGGATAGGCGTCTCTCGAGGGTGGCTTGCTCTTTCGATAGGCGCTCCCGGTTTTTCTCCAATATAGAGTGATAAGCGTTGAGGGTTCCAACTGAGGTTCCTGCGGGGAGCGGTGTGTTGTTAAGCACGGCTGCCTTGGCTGCTGCCCACTCTTCCTCTGCGATGGTGTAATCGCTATTGTTGTTACTGGCGCTGTTTCCGAAACTGGCTCGTCTGCTGGAGCGGGGGCTGTGATCTCCTTCTCCCCTGTTCCTTGTGTTTCCTGTGTTATTGGCGACATAAACCTGGTGGTGTGCCGTTTTCCGGGCGGCACCTTGGACGATGATGTCGACACTATCCTCTCCCAATGAATACTGGGCGTTGCAGATGAACGGTGTGTCGCTTGATCATAGCCCGTGCCTGGTATCGCAGTTCAAGCAGTAGTACGAGGTCATCTCCGAAGATGCGGGATTATTGGATCCAACCGACATTGAAGACGTCGAACGAGGAGTTGATGGCGCGGGCGAGTTCGTTGAGTCCGGAAGACCAGCCGAAAGGTCGACTGATGACGACGTGCTTGGACCTGTCGATCTGGAGGCGAGTGGTTCCAGCAGTCGAAGGACTCCTTCTGAGTTGAAGTTGTAGTGGACGCTGCCGAAGGTCATCTCCATGCTTCCTTGTACATCAGAAAAGGTCGAGCGAGAGGAGTCGCTGTGCGGGGTGAATTCATAGGAGCCGAATCGACTCGGGCTTCTCAGACTTGGCGATGATGCCGTCGACGAAGCTGCCGATGACATGACTAGATCTGCAGATGACCGATCTTGTGCCGACAGGGTTCCCACAGACGGCGCCAATTATCGAGGGTACTCCTCGGCAATGCCCTCCTATTGGGGCTTAGGGTTGATGGAATCCTGTAGGCTGACACGAGACATCGGTTCACAGACAAGTGGGGAGAGCGATTTACCCAGGTTCGGGGCCCTCGATGAGGTAAAACCCTTACGTCCTGCCTGTCTGATCTTGATTATGAGAATATTGGGTTACAATGGGGTGCCGAAGGTTTCGGCTGAGATCTCGTCGAGAGGCTAAGTGTTGCGGCGACCTAGCTCTAGACTTCTGGTGGGTAAAATTGCTAAGATTGAACGTGTCCCTCGGCAGCCCCTCTCCTGGCCTTTATATAGGAGGCCAGGTCTCAAGAGGTCCAATCGGGTACGACTAGGTTTACAGGAGTCCTAGCTCTAAACTTTCCTTGTTCGGCTCCTTCCTTATCTTGTCCGCCAAGGAATCTTCTGTTGCATCGTCCTAGCGTCCCGCCTTGCCATCGAGTGCCTTCATGGGCCTCCAGTTAGATTGTACAGAATAGGGCAATGTCGGTTACCCGAAGGGTAATGCCCACGTCATGAACCCTCTACAATACCAAGGCAAGAAGAAGATTTGCGAAGTAATAAGATCCATGAAGAAAATAAAGATGGTTCTGCAAGTATGGTTAATTCGGTTATTGAAGGAGCCGAATCAAAAAGTACATGTGTTGAATCTACTAAATCAAGAGATAAAAGCTTTAGTGAAAAAGATCCTGGTGCAACCATGCTTGATTTTTATGGATGCACGGGAGCTTACATGTTGCCCTATGAATTTTATGCCAAAGAAGTTAATGAGCATGAACGATAAGAAAATATAGCCGACCAATGTTCAGTTGACAAAGAGCATCAAAGTAAAGGAGCACATGATCCAGGAAAACACGAAGACAAGACGTTGGAAAATCATCCAGAGGTGGGGCAAGTTATTTTTCATGACATACAACCATCTTGTTCTACTAACGTCTTCAAAAAGGTATCTCTAGCAAATAATTTACTTATTTTCATATTTGGTCAAAAATATATTGTTCATGCATCTATTAGCAATAGTTTTATAAGAAACATCACAAGACCAATCGTGAACTGTAAAATATTTGTTAGCAGTAAAATGGTTACTAGGCATATCGGTCAACATGTTGTGCCATTTAGAGAAACCGATATTGACAAATTATCACAACCAAAGCTTTCCATATTGTTTTATTTGAATTTTGTATCTGTATGGTTAGCTTTGCTTACTTCATACTTGGCTTACATTTGGTCTCAGGTGAGACATATGTGTTATAACTATTTTGGTTTCAGAAACTTAAAGCCAAGGCTATTATATTTGGAGAAAGCCGATGATAGTACAACAACTTCTTCAAACACAACGGAAAAAGAGTTTAAAAATCAACACATAGCTGAATGGGGTGATGTAAAATCTGAACCATTCGGTTGCTTAATTTCGAAGCCGTTCTCACAGCAAGATCGACTGGAAGATAAAAGGTGTACCTTCAGTTTGACCATACGTGATCATATCTTTGATGTATTGCTGAAGAGTGATTATATTAGAATCATTGATCACAATGTTGAGCCATTAGCACAAGGACGAATCTATTGCAAGTTACATGATTCGTTTGAGCATAGTACTCATAATTGCATCATGTTCCATCAAATAGTACAATCGGCTGTGAGTAATGGATGATTGCAATTTGTTGAAACACAAACAGATAGCCAATCTATTTCGATTGATTTTGATTGTCAAAAGTTATTGCATCGGTTACCTCTAGCCGATTCATATGATGATGATATGGTGCACACGGAATGTAACATCCCAAATTTTAAAAGAAAGAAGAAAATGAAGTTCACTTATTTCAAAAATTGGAACCAACAAAAACTTTGAGCCCATGTATTAAGAAATTTCTAAACCAAAGTCTCTCAACTCTTTGCACCTCATCCAAGACCTCATCAAGGTGAACAAATTTGGTGTTGACCACCTTGACTAATTCCTTTTCTATTGCTTAATATAATCAAGCAAAGTTGCAACACCAAAGCAGATTTAAGAGCATACCCATTTTGATTTTTCCCAAACCTCTTCCAAATTTCAAACCAACCCCATCAGGAGGTGCCAAACATTATGTGAGATTTCAAGCAAATTTCAAAATTCAAATATTAGCTTCATGCGGCCATTTCATAGAGCACTTGGCATGCATCAATCTGCCAACTCCCTACCTGCTATTAACCAGCAGATTTTTGCATCCACCATCAAGCTTAGGTCATCATCGACATCCTCTTGCACCCAGTAGACTTTGCCAAGCCTCAAAGACTTTGATCTTGCACGAATTCTCCAAGGACAGGGCCATGCCGTGGGCATGCCACTCCTCCATGCCATCATCCTCTCCTCTCCCATCCAACCCACCTCACCATGTCCTGGACACTCCACTCACTCTCCTGAACTTGCTCGTGCCTGCCGTTGGCCAAGGAGACGACGGTACAGCCCAGGCTAGGACATGCCCGTGCCAGCTAGTACATGCCATGACGCGCATGGTCACGACGCAGAGCGCGCCAGTGCACCGCCTTGTCCCGTTGACTCCGCGCTCCCCTCGCTCTCTCCTCTCGCCAACAGCTTCGGCACAATGCCACCTACCTCCCAGACAACCCCATTGGCCCGCGCGAGCCCTGTAGCCGCCGTCACCGACGACGATCTCCGCCACGGCACCGTCCGCTCATGTCACGCTCCTCCTCGCCCTGGACCTCCTTTTTCGATGCCATCACGCGCGTCATGACCGCCATGACACCAGCAACCACGTAGCACCCTCGCCCACGCCCCTCCGCCACTGTAGCCTCGTCGACGACGATGACCCGACATGTCGTGCCGGAGCACCTCGCCCGCTATAAAAGGAGGATGTTTCAGCCTCCAATCCTCACACCATCTTGCTCCCCTCCTTCTTCTAGTTCGCCTCGACATTATCGCTGGAGCAGCCCCAATTTCACAGGAGTCCGCCCCTCCCGTGGCCAGATCGAGGCGACGACTCTGACCACCCCAGCTGCTCCCTCGACCCTCCTTCGACTCGTCGTCGACTTCCACGTCGAACGCCGCCGATGCCAAGCCTCGCCGGAGCTCAGGTGAGCCGCCAACCCCCTACCCTCGCCGCGGCCAGTACCCCCTCTCGCCGGAGACGACGATGCATTTGCACCGTCCGATCCTATTATAATCCTGCGTCCCAGATTGATCCATACCGCTTCGGCGTTTACAAGTCACTAACGAGTGGGACCCTTCATCAGACGGCCCGTGCGTGCGAGACGCGTTACTGGGCCGGTCTGTTAGGCTTTTTCTCTCATGGGCCCATTTGCGTTTCCCGCGCAAGCCCAGTGATTCAAAATTGGTTTAAATCTTTTAGTTCAATTTCCATACTGGTGTCAAGTTCAAAATTAAAAATAGAAAGATCTACTGAGCCAAATTTTATGAATTTGATATTGTTGGAAAGCTTGTGAAAATCTCTAACCAACTACACTGGTCTCAACCCTAGATCTGTTGTAGAATTTGTGTAGCAAAAAGAACAAGTCAGTACCTTTTTCAAATTCAAAAAATTATTAAAAATCAACCATAAATGATTTTGAGTTGATTCCAACTCTCATAAATTATCTATCTGAATATGTAAAAACATGGCAAGGTTTTTTCATATGATCATGGGCTAGATTCAAATAGTGGCTATGTGCCTATTTCTAGCTCATTTAAATTATTTCAAAAATAGTATTTGAATTCTATGAGATGTAGCATCTCATTTAAATCATTGTCCTAAGTAATTCAATATGAGGTAATGACCCTAGTCTATAGAATCTCATATTTAATTACTTTGTGATTTTAAATTGTTCCAAGTAGTATTTAATTTGCATGAGATGTAGTATCTCATTTAAATAATTTTCCCAAATGATAAATATGAAGTGTTGACCTTGGTCAACATGAGTTCATACTTTATTATTTAAGGAGATTAAATCTTAACAAGATTCAAGGAGAGGAAATTATTTCTCAAAGGAAATAAATATTTCAATGAGAGGAAATTATTTTTCTTAAAAGAAACCAAAGCCAACCACCATGCTAATAATGTTGGGATGCTAGACTAGCTTGTGAGAGCCACTTGATTGTTAAGTACTTAAGTTTTGTTTGGTGATTGTGTATCTCGTATCCGTTTATAGACGCTATTACCGAGGGCTTCGAAGAAGAGGAGGTCTTCTACGAGGAAGAAGAAGAACACTTTGATCACTGTACCACTCAAGGCAAGCTATATTATTGCAAGCTATACTCTTGCAAGCTACCCTAATGCAAATCTCTACTAGATCAAGGCACCATTGCACTATTACTTTTTGTTTAATGATCCAATCCCAAGTTTTTATCCTAGCAAGATTTTACTTTGATTATCAAAGCTTAATTTTATAGTTAACTTTGGTCTAAGTATAGAGTACTACAAGAGCATCAAAGTTAGCCTAGAAAGCTACAAGCTAGTTAGCACCCCTCTTGACTAGTTGCTAGTGCTAAAACTAAAATTGACTACTCTAGATGGGAACTTGTGAAGCAAATGGTTTTGAAAACCTTGGAATGATGATTCATTCTATTGAAAGTTTTGAAGGTGAATGTGATCTTTGAATGACAAGGTGACTCTTTGATAAAAACTGATGGTTGGGTTCGGATGCGATACCATTCCAATTTTTAAGTACCCCCACAATACCTGATTATGGGTAGGGTTTAACTAGAAATTTATGCACTTTAGTATGGGTTCCCTCTTAACAAGCGTCATAGGGGTTATGTCGAGGCTGCCTCCGTTGAAAGTGAAATGACGTGAAATGAGGTGAATGTCCGACCCAAGCCCTATGCAGTTCCCAGGATGGCGGTTTGCCATGGCTGGGAGGCCAAGCTCATGGGGAGAGGTGCCTATACTAGGGTATGTAAGTGAAAGGTTATGGTTGATGATCCGCATACCGAGTATGATTATTCAGGGCTATCCCTGACGGATGTAATCAAAAGTTGTGGCACAAGTGTACAACCTCTGCAGAGTGTAAACCTATTCGAATAGCCGTGTCCACGGGTATGGACGGTTGGAAAGGCCATACTGTTCCGTCATCAGAACTTTTCAAAAATGTTACATGTGACTGGTGACTTGTGATTTGAATTTGAAAGATGAATTTGACTTGAATCACAACAGAGTTGTGGGAATGACACTAATGTTCCCACTTGAGTTAGTTAGGCAAATAAAGAGTCTTTTACTACTAAGTGCTTATGAAATAAAACTGGCTTTATGCAAATGAACCCTAGAGCTTAGAAACCCCTTACTATAGTTGATAGTGCTTACACTAGTATTAGTTTGCGAGTACTTTAAAGTACTCATGGCTTTGTCCCTGGCTATTCAAATGGCTAGACTATGAAGAAGAGCAGCAGTACCAGGATAATGGACAACAAGACGTCAATGATAACTAGGACTACTCCTGACGTCAACAGTTGCATGTGGAACAGATGGACCGCTACTACGTTTCTGCCGCTGTGTGTGTTTTGTAATGGATCATTAGATCAACCCTTGTTGTAAGACTGGATCATGTGATCCTTTGATGTAAGACAATTATGGTTTGTAATGAATGATGTTCTGTGATATCAATCTATTATGTCTCACAAAAACAATATTCCTGGGATTGCGATGTACGGCACAATAGGCATCTGGACTTAAAAATCCGGGTGTTGACACGGAAGATAATGGGATCAAGAAGAAATTATTGAAGAGCATGTTGAAGATATTCTTGATGCTGGGTGTTCCATTGAAGCTACACCAATGGCATGAAGCACTGGGGGCAACAACAAAATTCTAAGATCAATGGATGCAAAACGAAATATCACAAATGCCGTGATAAGCACAAGGGTAAGAAAACTAAAGTCACTTTCGCCGAGTTATTGGAGAAATACAAGAAGGAGAGTGAAGCAAAAAGTGCTTCTCGGCCAAGTATTGCAAAGTCATCAAGATCACCCCCAATGGAAAAGTCTAAAGACTGGGATTGGCAAAGGAAGATGTTTAATACATCAGTTTTGTATCCTTCCTTTGGGCTGCCAACGCCAACGTCATGGTTACCTCCCTATGTTGATTGTTATACATATCCATCATGGAATAGATATGACCAAAGGGCACATTGCCCATCCTATTCTAGAACATCTAACCAAAGGCATGCAACTCCGAGAAGATCATCATTTGACCAACAATCATATGTTAAAGACCGTTTCAACAAAAAAGAATCGGTTAGGATCTGAAGGAATAAGAAGGAAGTGGTCAAGAAAGTTTACCGAGTAAAAAAGGATGGTCGCAAGTGTGATGTTTCAGATTCGGTCTCAAATAAAAAAGAGCCGGTCAAGTTGACCTTGGCTACATAAGACAAAGAGATGAAGTCCAAGGAACAAGTAAAATTCGAAGTCTTAAAGTCCAAGGAAGAGACGGCACTGTGCAAAACTAAATCACAGCCGGGATGCCCACTCGGCTTAACAAGCTGGCAAGAGAGAAAGCTAAAACGGCTTAGTGCCGCAAAGCTGAAGACAAACAACATGGCATGGGTCCCTAAGGGAGGACCTCAAAGAAAGGAGGATGTGCAAGTTCCTATTGCAAGAGTAGCAAAAAGGATGAAGGAAGAAAAGACCGAGGTTGACAAACGATCAAGCAAGAATTTTCTATCATATAACAACAGGTTTTGGTCAACACATCATACATATTATTCAGCTATGACATTTATTCCTATGCCATGTAGCATATCCTCAGGTAAGATCAGTTACCCTCCATGGTCTTATTTTAATCCGTGGATGCATTATAATTCTTTACATCATCAAAGGGTATTACCAAATCTTTATTCATTTGGTTAGTTGCAATTTTGTTGCTAATCTAAGAGGCCAAAATATTCTAAGTTCATAACCAGAGTTGTTATGTTGTTTATTTCAGCTATACATACTTTGGTGGATGAATTATATAGGCCTTTGAGGCAAACAACATATGGTTGATACTTATCTTATCGCCCTGAGAGAATTATCTAATCATGGACGATGTGGCGTGCTAACATCGTCCCTAGTCCTATTTAAACCCGAGAGAAGGTGTGCGTTTATTGAATATTGTGCTTATGATTTCATTGTTGGGCATTGATTATGAGCATAATATGTTTATAGATTTTGTATCTCTAGTACCATGGAGATAGTATGATGATGCTTCAATTGTTGAAAGCAATAACCAATTCTTTGGTATCACTAGTAGGGAAATGCTTATAGGTGGAGCTTAGTTATGTGGCGCACCACTAAACATGTGCCACAGAAAGCTTTTTTGTGGCGCACCAGAAAGGATGCGCCACAAAAATAGCTTATTTTTGTGGCGCACCACTAAACCGTGAGCCACAGAAATTATGTGGGGCCCACATCCTGCCACCACCAATAATTAGTGTAGTTAATTCTGTGGCGCACATGGCGTGCTGCGCCACAGAAATAAGTGTTTTTCTGGCGCACTGGTTCTGGTGCGCCACAGAAATAATTGATTCTGTGGCGCACTTGTGCTAGTGCGCCACAGAAATAGCGCCTTTTATATCATACTGTACCTCCTCCCCCGCCCGTACTTCTTCTTCCTCCTCCACCCCTCTTCCCCTCCCTACCGCCGCGCGCCGCCTCCTTCCATGGTGAGCGTCGCCGTCGCCGCTGTCGTCTCCGCCGCCTTCCTCCGCGAGGGCCGCATGCCACCACGCTCCACCCATCCCCGCCACCAGCAGCACAAGCCGCTGCGGCGTGGAGGAGGAGGGGCCACCGCATCAAGGAGGAGGGGCCGGCTCCGCGTCAAGGAGGAGGAGCCGCCGCGTCTTCCTCCTCCTCCACCCATGTCGTCATCGTCAACCTCCTCCTCCACCCCTATCGTCGGTGAGCTCCACCTCTCCCCTCCCCTCCCTCTTCCTCTACCCCTGCTCTAGATGTGTTGCTGTTGTCTCCTTGATGTTGTTGTGCTCGATCTGGATGCTATTGTGCTGCTGTTGTGCTCTGGATGCTGTTTTGCTCGATCTGGATATATTATTTCCATTCTCTGCCTGTGATGATGAATCATGTGGATGATGAGCCTCTTGTATTGAATTGGCAGCAATTTATATTCCTAGCTTGCTCTAAGATTCTACAGAATGCAGAAATAGTACTACTAGGTATTTGCCAGTATTAGCACAAGTGGTTACTGCTGATTGAAGATGCTTGTGTTTGTGTTGTTGTAAGTTTGGAGCAAGCAGCTGGCATGGAATGTGAGAGAGAACATGAGAGAGTTCTTGGGGTCAGAGATGATGGCAACATCAGCACTGGTCCTGCACTGGTCCTACTTTGAATTAGTAAGATCAAGTAGTGGCTTGAGTTCCTGTTGGTAATCAATACCAACAAAGAGCTACTTCATAAAGTAGAATTTCTTTTAAGGACTCTAGCTAGATTAGAGGGAAAAAAGATTGCTGCTTTGTTGCCTATGATAATGGATCATCAAATGTTTCCCTTTGTCCCTTGTTGCCTCCTTAATTGATTCCTTATGATCCAAATGATCCAAGTCCCTTGAATGATCCCATTTGTCCCTAATGTTGCTTAAGATGAATAAATTCCCTCTAATCACCATTTGGAAATCAAGACTAGTTCTTGATTTCCATTAGCTAGACTCCAATACTAAAAATGTCTCCCAAATATGGAGACAAACATTTTAACATTACCCCAATGTTATTTCTCTCAAATGGACAGTTTCTGATGGTATGCTTGCTCCTCACTGCTTTATCAATTCCCTACTGATCCTAAGTACCCATGAATATCTGGTGACTGTTCAAGTTTCAATGTTGGCCTTTATTCTTGGTAGCTCAAAGTGTCATGCACATGTGGCTTTTACCTTATGGGTGTACTATTATTCTGGGCCTCTCCTATTTTACTATATGGTTAAATTATCTGTTTGTCTTTTGTTAATCTCTCGGTGGCTGACAGTAACTAAATAAGCTTATGCTTAATTAGTCAGATGTTGAATTAGTAAGATCAATTAGTGGCTTGAGTTCCTTTTGGTAATCTCTTTTAAGGACTCTAGCTATATTATAACCGTATACAGGTTATATACTGATATAATATAGACAGACATAATATGGACATATATAATCATCACATCATCATCACATTACTTAGAGCCCAATCGAGTTATACATATAGCTCCATACACTCATAATCCATGCAAATTAATTAAGTTCTCATCATCCCTAGATACAAACGAAGTGACACCGGCCGCCGCCTACACTAGGATGAAATAGAGTACCGCCGCGACGATGGTGAGCAAGAGCGAGAGCACAAGGAAGGTCTTCATCTTGCTCTTGTTCGCTTGGTGCGCCCTCCACTTGGCAACCGCCTCGTGTCTAGTCGGGTACCCTTTGTAGCAGCTGCCGCTGAACTTGTGCACCTGTTTCTTGCACTCCTCCCACTCCTCGTACACTCCTGGAACCGCCCCTCGAACATGACGTAGTACGTCATCTCTATGGACACAAGGCATATTAGTATATAACGCAATGGAAAGAGTTAGAGGGTTCACATGCATACATATTCACAAGAATTAAAGCAAGGAAATAATAATAAACCTAAAAGAAATATAGCATCGGTATCACATAAGTAATATGGTTCAACGATAACGACTACAATAGTAATTGAAGTCAAACAACGACGACCACCGTTTCGAGCAAATTAAGCAAGTTTAGTTTACAACACGGTACAAATTGTCCATCGATTCAAAGTAATGCTAGGCACACCGGCCTCGGTCAACGAGACGTCTTCTTGAGCGGCTCCGGGAACGGCTTGTACAAGTCCTTCATCGTCCACGTCCTTCCATCACCCTGCCTATGTAGGCGTTCTTCGATATCCCTCTTAGGCAACGCTTTGGCTGCATGTAAGAGCCCCGATCCGTTGGATACATCTTGTAAGATAATTTCCGAGAGCTTTACTTGGATGCGATGGAAGTCTTCTCTAAGATCATCATCACTGATTTCCCCCGACATTTTAATGGGGTCTCGCTTACTAGGTGGCAGAGACATCATCTCTGCATCCTCGACAAACCCTTTAAGGTGATGGAGGACATAGAAAGCCTCCTTAATGCTGCCAGCTGGCTGCTTGATACAAGGGAAGTTGATTACGTGCTTGAACCCGATCTTTTTAGTGTCCGGCCTGATATATTTCCCATTCTTGTCGAAGGTGCCTCCATTTTTGGAGTAGCCAAGGATAGCCTCATTGAGAACACCCCTTATTCTCTTGTAGTCTTTCTTCGTCGTCGTACTCGACGAGTCGAAATACTGGGCTAGTGACCACTTTGGATCTAGGATGATGAGTGTGCAGTATTTGTCCCTGCTCAACACATGCAATTGAAATGGAATGTTGGAAATGATCGGCAATGGAAGAAATATATAAGAAAGCATAAGTTACGACGGCCGTGAGCGGATGTGTACTTACTCGGGAAAGACAGGCAGAAGAATGGTGTTGCTCTCTTTGTGCATGAGCATGAAGTTCTGGAGGTACCGCACCGCCTCGGTCCATGTCCTTGAGCCGTCCTGGAGCTGGCTATCGCGCATGTAGTAGGGATCCGCTACCGCGATGTGGCGGGGTCTATCTCTATTGATCTTCATCTGAAGATTGATCGCGTATAGGCGGACCAAGTTATAGTCGAGCCGTTTCGAGTGAAATAGATTGAAGACGTCCTCGAACGCTATGAAGAAGATATCCGCGGGGTCTTCATTGACGAAGTTCTGGTCGGACGGCACCTTGACCAAGAACACCAGGTAATTTGGATCCTTTTCTTTAAGAAGGACGCTCTCTTGATAATGAATAGAGTGCTGCAAAGGGAGCATTGGTCCACTTCCGAGGTGTTCCATGTCCGGAGGCAGTATAGGTTTACCAGCTTCATGACACCGGGGCAAGCCATCCGGTGTAGGTGGTACCATGTCGTCGGCCCGGATGCTCTTAGGAGCAGGCTGGCTCGAAGATGCGCCCTTCTTGGCCCCTCTCTTCCTTGCCTTCTTCACCTGACCTACTGGGGGTGCTGGTGGTGCTGATGGTGGTGCTTCGGGTGCTAGTGGTGCTTCTGAGGTCGCTGGGGTTGATTTGGGTGGCTCCCCGATGATCGTCTTACGCAGCGTGTTAGGGCTGAAAATGGTAGCGGGCTTGACTTGAGCTGGATTGCCAGCCTCCGAAGGAGTGTCTTGAGAAAGACCCGTGAAGACCAGGCGCTGCTTCGTCACTGTAGGGGGACGACCAAGTTGATCGCCGTGTGTGCGGAAAGCTTGTTCATCCATAGGAGGCATGTACATATCTTGGCTGCAGGCGCCAGTGTTGATGTAGGCATCGATGTCATCATCATCATCTGCATCGTTGCCATCAAGTGGCGCCATGTCCTGGACCTTAGGTGGTGGCGGTTGCGATGCCGCTGCTTGGCGTACCGTGCGTCTAGTTGACGGTCATTGCGGTAGCGCTCCCAACAACTGTTTGTGGCGTGTGGTGGTGGCGGCGATTGTCGATTCCTTCCGGGTGGCGGCGGCGACCGCCAGTTCCTTCCGGGTAGTGGGGGCGGCGACCGTCGTTTCCTTAAGGGTGTCGTCGACGCTGGCGATCTTGGGCTGGATGATAGGGGAGGTGGCGCCGGTGCTTTTCTTAGCACTCGGAAGACCCCCCCCCCAGACGAATCTGGTTCTTCGGCCATTTCATAACCCATGAGGTGCAATCCCCAAGGGGCAAAACGTCGCCTTCGTCTGTGCCCGGAGGTTGAAAGGGGGGCATGGCGTAGCGGTACTCCGACACTACCATTACCAACTTGACCTTCGCCACGTCTTCCGCCAATCTAGCGCCGTGCATAACGCGGGAAGCCATGACATGGCCGCTAGCAACTTCCACCAACTTGCCGCCGGGCTCCACCGCTTGCAGAAATATGCATTGTTCATCCTGAGTCAGGGGCGCCATGTTGGGCATCGTGAGATGGCAGTCACGAAAGGCATATATAGTTAAAGAAGATGACGCGAAGGAGTAACTAATGAGTTTACCTCCTTGATGGCGTCGATCTCGGCTACTGTCGATACAAGGGCGGCGGTTGGGGGCGTCGATGCGACCAGTTGGAGCTGCGGCGGCGGTTGGAGCTACGGTGTCGGGTGGAGTGGCGGCGTCTGGTGGAGCCCCGACGCCGGCGTCGGGTGGAGCGGCACCGTCGGCGACACGTGGAAGCTTGAGTTGCTGCCGCTGATGCTGGGCACATGTATCGGCCCCACTTGACCTCCCGCATTCCAAGCAGCTAACCCCTCCATCAACCCAGGGGGGATGATCTGCCAGATCTTCTCGTCCAATAACTTGTTCATCATCTCCGTGTTCTCCATAGGCTTTTCGGCCACCAGCTTCTCTAGTGACTCCACCTTCTTCTTCAGCTCCTGAACCTCGGATTTATCCTTAGCCGACGACCTCCTCTCCAGCTTTCTCGTCTTGGCATCCGATCCGTAGTACTCGGATAGCTTCATACTTGTGCCAAAGCCGGACACACGGCCACCCGACGTCGGTGGCTTGTCCAGCTCCCTCTCCTTGTATTTGTTCATCGCCCTGTTGAAAGGCGTGTCCCACGGTTCCGTCGAACCCTGGGACGACGGGCCAGCCTTCGTCAACTCTTCATCCTTCAGACAAAGGAACTTAAGGTTAGCCCATTTGGCTTCATTGCCTAATAAGATGAGCGAAATAATATAGAACTATCCTTACCAGGTACTTCTCGAAATCCCTCACGTCTTCGTGATCCGTAATAAATTCCCCCGTCTTCCAGTCTAAGTAGTAGCGGGACCGGACAAAGTTCCTAGCCTGTTCATCCTGGATTTTGTGCCAGGGGTTTTCTTTCCCCAGACGTACCATCGCGGCATCCTCCTTGTCCCAAGTGGGTTGTTTTCCTCGGTAACCGCCGCTTCCGCAATGGTGGGTCCCTAAGTTCAAGTCCCGCATTTTCTTCCCCCAGGCGGTCCATTTTTTAACACTGTCAGTCTGTAAGTAAGACTTGAATGCATTAAAGTCTTCTAAGGAGATCGACGGGTCTTTGGTACTTATCCTCTCCCAGCTTTCACCGGCATTGATCTTTGTCTTCAGCCGGTTCTTCCAGCTGCTCAAGGCGGTGCTCATCTTCGTGAGAGCTAAAGAGTCCACCTTCTTATTGAACGGCTCCGGGAACGTGTATCGTTGGTGAAGCTTCTGGAGGAGGGATTGGGCGAGAGCCTCGTTCTCCTTGCTTCTGAGGTCCTGAGTTAGGATCGGCACGGTTTCACGGACGATGCAACCTAGTTGCATGTCGTACCCTTTGGCAACCCACGAAGGCTCCAAGGGTAGGCCTCTTTCGGAGACTACCGTGACAGCATCGGTGACGTTGGCGAGCACTTGCGGCCTCCGATCCCTCCTTGGCCTCCTCGTCGTCCTCTTCTTCTTACCCTCCTGAGGGTTGCCGCCGCTATCACCTTCCGTGCGGTTGGCCGCGTTCTCTTCACCGGTCGTCTCTTCACCGGTCTCGGCGGCGACGTCCCAGGTATCGTCATCGTCGCCGGTGTCGGCGGCGGCCCCCCGGCCCTCTCCCTCGGAGGCGGCGTCCCGGCCCTCGTCGGTGTCGTCGGCGGCCCCCCGGCCCTCTCCCTCGGAGGCGGCGTCCCGGCCCTCTTCCTCATCGCCAGGCGACTCGGTGGCGGCCTTCCGGGGCTGCTCGTAGCCCTCCCAGAAGACCTTGTTGGCCTCTCTCGCTTCTTCGTTCTGGCTCCTGGGCTTAGAAGTGCTGCCCGACATGTTTATTTGCACTTCATTAAAAAGAGGCAAAAAGTTAGTACAAAAGTCAACCAAAAAATTCGGCATGACCTTTGCTATTTTTTCTACGTAGGAGTGCCCATTTCTCAACCGAAACGGAAGTTAATCAACGCTTCGGGAGAAATGGGCAACTCAATGAAATCCCTGCAAAACCTGGAGCCCACATTCATCACCATATTCACAGATTCTAAACATGTTCATCATCATACAAAATTGTATCCAAATACTACTACATCAAAACCCGGAGCTACAACTACATCAAAACCTGGAGCATCAAAAACCTGAAGCATCAAAACCTAGAGCATCTACAACAAAACTTGGAGCATCAAAAACCTAAAGCATCAAACCCTGGAGCTACAACTACATCAAAATCTGAAGCATCACAACCTGAAGCATACAACTACATCAAAACCTGGAGCATCAAAACCTGGAGCATTACACTTATACTTACAGTAGCACTAACCACTTATACTTACAGTAGCACTAACCAAAGTAGCATCATTAGCTTGAACCAAGAATTGCTAACAAATCCTAGCTAGCAGTAGCAATAAAGAACATCAACATATAAAATTCCAGAGATAATTAAATAGCAGAAGCTTGAGCATCATATGGAAATGCTAGTGACTTCAAATGAAAATGCTATTACTCATAAATATACATTACAAAAGGCAGTAGCTAGTGACTAATTTTTTTTATAAATTCAAAGAGAATTATACCAATAGCTAATCAAATTTTAGTAGATAATTACTTAAATTTAAAAGGCAGTATATGCTTCTTCATAACCAAGAATACAAGCTTATAGAGCAAGCCAACCAGTAGCTACTGCCAACATGTGAGCATGAGCATCATTTAACCTTACATTACATACATTATATAAACCCTTTTATTCATCATTGCATGGAAGCATTACATCAACCCTTACATTACATAATTATTCAGACAACCTAGGACACACTAAAACTAGATGGCTGAAACTACAACTAACTACAACAAACTAGGATACCAAATATTTGATTTTTTTCATGCCCTTCCTCAGCCAGCACAAGATAACTCCAGCTTTAACCTTTTCTTCAAGATTTGGTTCTACATAGTAGGGCAACACCTTTGTGGGTCCTCCTTCCCTCAACTGATGCTTATACTTTTTCAGTTTGGGAATGGGCTTAGGTCTGGATTTTGGAACTGGGGGAACTTGTGTAGTGTATGTGAACACACCTAGCTGGTTCAAGCCATCTGCTGCTTCTTCTTCCCTGAACCTGGCAGCAGAAGCTTCCCTCTCTTGCACACTTCTCCTACGATACACTAGCAACTCCTTGTCTGCCCTACCGATAGAAAAAGTCTTGGAAAGAGTGGCATCCCCAGAGCCAGAGGCACCACTAGAGCCAGTGCTCCTCCTCTTTGCACTCCAGGACAGGTTGTCCATGTTTGGTGTGGTTTTCTGGTTCACTACACTAGGCATTTATATAGGATGGACGGCATGCACAGAGGGTATGAGAACACAAGCTGAACAGTTGTGTTACATAGAACAATGCCATCAGTTTCTTTTTTTGAATTGTGATGTCAATCCACAAGAGGGAGAATATTCTCCAAAATGGGTCAGAGACAAGCCCTTGGGAATATTCCCCAAAATGGGTCAGGAGAGACTGTCCATTCTTGCTAGGCAGAGGCATTTTTGGTTCAGAGGAATATTCTTGCTAGGGCAGAGGTGGCCAGAGGTGAACTAAAACCATCTATGCATTCTCATCTTGCAACCAGGGAGCATGAGCATGATCATTTCATAAAATTCATTTCATTTTATTTTATTAACAAAATCAACAAATCCTAGGCAGTAGCATTTCATTTTATTAACCCTAGCATTTTCATTTTCTAAACCTAAATTTTCTACTGCCAACAAATCCTAGCATCAATTCAAAATCAACTAGGCAGTAGCATTTCATTTTATTAAAAAACCTACTGCATTGTATTGAAAAACCTACTGCATTGTTCATTTTATTGAACCATTAGCTCTACTGCAAGCAATGAATTAAAACAAATAGCAAGCAATGAATTAAAAAAAATAGCAAGAACTTTATTAGCTCTAGTGCAAGCAATGAATTAAAAAATACAGCAAGCAATGAATTAAAAAAAATAGCAAGCTTGTCATCATTTATTTTGCATTATTCTTGACGACATTTATTTTGCTACAACATTATTCTTGATAGCAAGTAGCTTTTTATCTGCTAAGTTTCTACTGCATTCATTTGCTACAACATTAGCTTGTTCATTTTTATTTGCTACTGCATTCATACTAACCCTCTTTTGACTCTCTCTTACAAAGCAAATTGAGGTGTTCTTGAAATTCTATTTGACTACAGCAGCACTACTACCTAGTTTTTTTTGTTTTGCTACAACCTATTTGACTACAGCAGCACTACAACCTAGTTTTTCTTGAAATTCTATTTGACTACAGCAGCACTACTGCATTCATTTGCTACTGCATTTTATTGAACCAACCAAACTACTAATGGAGATGCACATTTGAGCAAGCTCAAACCATCTCTAGAACACTAGAAATACCAACACAGCTTGGTACTGCAAGCAATCCATAGCAACTAGGCTAGCCAGAGAGGGAATTCGAAGCAGCATTGCAAGGAGAGCATTCACTGGGGAGGTGAGAGGGGCAGGGGACAGGGGAGTGGGGAGGACAGGGGAGAGGAGCTCTCACCGAACGGGTGGCGGTGGAGGGGATCAAGCGGTGGTGGTGGCGCTATCCTCCTCCTCCTCCTCGGCGACGGCAGCTCGGGCTCGAGCGTGAACCACTGGGCTCGGGTGTCCTCCTCCTCCTCGGTGGCGGCGGCTCGGGCATCCTCCTCCTCCTCGGTGGCGGTGGCGGCTCGGGTGTCCTCCTCCTCCTCGGTGGCGGCGGCGGCTCGGGCGTCCTCCTCCTCAGCAGCGGCGGCGCTAGGCGGTGGCTCTAGGCGGTTGCGACGGCGCTAGGCAGTGGTGACGGTGGCAGTTAGCTAGGGTTCGTGCGCGAATAAGAACTGGGGAAGGGTGGGGAAGAAAGGGTGTTCGCGACTATTTCACCAAGTGTAAATATTCTGTGGCGCACCAAAGTTGGCATGCGCCATAGAATTCCTTAATTCTGTGGCGCACCAAGTGGGACATGCGCCACAGAATTAAGGAATTCTATGACGCATGCAGTATTAGGTGCGCCACAGAATATTTACACTTGGTAAACAAACTGGGCTAATGCTGTGTTCTGTCGTAAACACAAAGATTAGCCCGTAAACACAAAGAAATGGTATACATAGAACAGGAAATTAGAACCGCAACAAATGCACACACATGCATGGGCCGTACCTCTCCTCAAGGTATTACATGGAGCGGAAAAATTCGGCATGACCTCTCCTCAAAGTAGGACATATGGGTAGTGCAAAATTTGCCGAAACGGAAATGAATCAACATTTCAGCAAACATCCATGCACCACACCGGCACACACACAAGCGCTTCACCTGCAACAAGCATCCATACACACGACGGCCACACAAGATTTACAAGCATATGCATGTCTCCTCCAAGCATATGTATGTCTCCTCCAACTACTCACCTTGTAGATTCGATACCGAGACGAGACCGCGATCGATGAGTTCGAGAGGAGGAGAGAGTATGGAGACCCTTCTCCTCAACTCCAATTATGTATCAACCAAAGTAAGTGCAATAAATACCCAAGCAAGTGAAAAGTAGAGCCAAAATGGTATGAGAGAGAAGGGGGACGAGCTAGATGGAGGAAGAAGAATGGCTTGTGTAGTGTGGTAGGTGGGAGGTTGGCTCACTTTTGTATATCTGGTTCGCTAATTCTGTGGAGCACCGAGCACAGTGCGCCACAGAATACCTTATTTCTGTGGCGCACCCAGCACAGTGCACCACAGAATACATTATTTCTGTGGCGCACTGTCGTCGTGTGCCACAGAATAAGGAATTTCTGTGGCGCACTGTGGTTGGTGCGCCATAGAAATAGTAAAACCAATGATTGGGGGTGACAGGTTGTGGGGCCCACCAAGTTTTTGTGGCGCACGGTTCGCTGGTGCGCCACAAAATTAAGCTAGGTGCGCCACAAAATAAGTTTATGTGGCGCATTTTTAACGGTGCGCCACAGAACTAAGCTCCGCCTATAAGGGTTTTCCTACTAGTGTCACTAGTAGGAAAAGCCTCATCAGTGGCGCACGAAAATGGGCTTCTGTGGCGCACGGGAGGTGCGCCACAGAAACGTCGCCACAAAAATAAGGTTTCGGTGGCGCATCTGGCAGTGCGCCACAGAATTAAGGTTTCTTTGGCGCACTATCTCCGGTGCGCCACAGAAAGAAGTAGTTCTATGGCGCATGTGATGTAGCTGCGCCACAGAAATAGGTGCGCCACATAATTATGTTTCGGTGCGCCACAGAACAATCTACAGGTATACTCGATTTTGTGCTCCCTGGTGTATTATACAGGTTTTATACTGGTTTTATACACCGTATACAGGTTATATACTGATAAAATATAGACAGATATAATATGGACATATATAATCATCACATTATCATCACATTACTTAGAGCCCAATCGAGTTATACATATAGCTCCATACACTCATAATCCATGCAAATTAATTAAGTTCTCATCATCTCTAGATACAAACGAAGTGACACCGGCCGCCGCCTACACTAGGATGAAATAGAGTACCGCCGCGACGATGGTGAGCAAGAGTGAGAGCACAAGGAAGGTCTTCATCTTGCTCTTGTTCGCTTGGTGCGCCCTCCACTTGGCAACCGCCTCGTGTCTAGTCGGGTACCCTTTGTATCAGTTGCCGCTGAACTTGTGCACCTGTTTCTTGCACTCCTCCCACTCCTCGTACACTCCTGGAACCCGCCCCTCGAACATGACGTAGTACGTCATCTCTATGGACACAAGGCATATTAGTATATAACGCAATGGAAAGAGTTAGAGGGTTCACATGCATACATATTCACAAGAATTAAAGCAAGGAAATAATAATAAACCTAAAAGAAATATAGCATCGGTATCACATAAGTAATATGGTTCAACGATAACGACTACAATAGTAATTGAAGTCCAACAATGACGACCACCGTTTCGAGCAAATTAAGCAAGTTTAGTTTACAACACGGTACAAATTGTCCATCGATTCAAAGTAATGCTAGGCACACCGGCCTCGGTCAACGAGACGTCTTCTTGAGCGGCTCCGGGAACGGCTTGTACAAGTCCTTCGTCGTCCACGTCCTTCCATCACCCTGCCTATGTAGGCGTTCTTCGATATCCCTCTTAGGCAACGCTCTGGCTACGTGTAAGAGCCCCGATCCGTTGGATACATCTTGTAAGATAATTTCCGAGAGCTTTACTTAGATGTGATGGAAGTCTTCTCTAAGATCATAATCACTGATTTCCCCCGACATTTTAATGGGGTCTCGCTTACTAGGTGGCAGAGACATCATCTCTGCATCCTCGACAAACCCTTTAAGGTGATGGAGGACATAGAAGGCCTCCTTAATGCTGCCAGCTGGCTGCTTGATAAAAGGGAAGTTGATCACGTGCTTGAACCCGATCTTTTTAGTGTTTGGCCTGATATATTTCCCATTCTTGTCGAAGGTGCCTCCATTTTTGGAGTAGCCAAGGATAGCCTCATTGAGAACACCCCTTATTCTCTTGTAGTCTTTCTTCGTCGTCGTACTCGACGAGTCGAAATATTGGGCTAGTGACCACTTTGGATCTAGGATGATGAGTGTGCAGTATTTGTCCCTGCTCAACACATGCAATTGAAATGGAATGTTGGAAATGATCGGCAATGGAAGAAATATATAAGAAAGCATAAGTTATGACGGCCGTGAGCGGATGTGTACTTACTCGGGAAAGACAGGCAGAAGAATGGTGTTGCTCTCTTTGTGCATGAGCATGAAGTTCTGGAGGTACCGCACCGCCTTGGTCCGTGTCCTTGAGCCGTCCTGGAGCTGGCTATCGCGCATGTAGTAGGGATCCGCTACCGCGATGTGGCGGGGTCTATCTCTGTTGATCTTCATCTGAAGATTGATCGCGTATAGGCGGACCAAGTTATAGTCGAGCCGTTTCGAGTGAAATAGATTGAAGACGTCCTCGAACGCTATGAAGAAGATATCCGCGGGGTCTTCATTGACGAAGTTCTGGTCGGACGGAACCTTGACAGAGAACACCGGGTAATTTGGATCCTTTTCTTTAAGAAGGACGCTCTCTTGATAATGAATAGAGTGCTGCAAAGGGAGCATTGGTCCACTTGCGAGGTGTTCCATGTCCGGAGGCAGTATAGGTTTACCAGCTTCATGACACCGGGGCAAGCCATCCGGTGTAGGTGGTACCATGTCGTCGGCCCGGATCCTCTTAGGAGCAGGCTGGCTCGAAGATGCGCCCTTCTTGGCTCCTCTCTTCCTTGCCTTCTTCACCTGACCTACTGGGGGTGCTGGTGGTGCTGATGGTGGTGCTTCGGGTGCTGGTGGTGCTTCTGAGGTCGCTGGGGTTGATTTGGGTGGCTCCCCGATGATCGTCTTACGCAGCGTGTTAGGGCTGAAAACGGTAGCAGGCTTGACTTGAGCTGGATTGCCAGCCTCCGGAGGAGTGTCTTGAGAAAGACCCGTGAAGACCAGGTGCTGCTTCGTCACTATAGGGGGATGACCAAGTTGATCGCCGTGTGTGCGGAAGGCTTGTTCATACATAGGAGGCATGTACATATCTTGGCTGCAGGCGCCAGTGTTGATGTAGGCATCGATGTCATCATCATCATCTGCATCGTTGCCATCAAGTGGCGCCATGTCCTGGACCTTAGGTTGTGGCGGTTGCGATGCCGCCGCTTGGCGTACCGTGCGTCTAGTTGACAGTCGTTGCGGTAGCGCTCCCAACAACTGTTTGTGGGGTGTGGTGGTGGCGGCGATCGTGGGTTCCTTCCGGGTGGCGGCGGCGACCGCCGGTTCCTTCAGGGTAGTGGGGGCGGCGACCGCCGTTTCCTTAAGGGTGTCGTCGGCGCTGGCGATCTTGGGTTGAATGATAGGGGAGGTGGCGCCGGTGCTTTTCTTAGCACTCGGAAGACCTCCCCAGACGAATCTGGTTCTTCGGCCATTTCATAACCCATGAGGTGCAATCCCCAAGGGGCAAAACGTCGCCTTCGTCTGTGCCCGGAGGTTGAAAGGGGGGCATGGCGTAGCGGTACTCCGGCACTACCATTACCAACTTGACCTTCGTCACGTCTTTCGCCAATCTAGCGCCGTGCATAACGTGGGAAGCCATGACATGGCCGCTATCAACTTCCACCAACTTGCCGCCGGGCTCCACCGCTTGCAGAAATATGCATTGTTCATCATGAGTCAGGGGCGCCATGTTGGGCATCGTGAGATGGCAGTCACGAAAGGCATATATAGTTAAAGAAGATGACGCGAAGGAGTAACTAATGAGTTTACCTCCTTGATGGCGTCGATCTCGGATACTGTCGATACAAGGGCGGCGGTTGGGGGCGTCGATGCGACCAGTTGGAGCTGCGGCGGCGGTTGGAGCTGTGGCGTCGGGTGGAGCGGCGGCGTCTGGTGGAGCCCCGATGCCGGCGTCGGGTGGAGCAGCACCGTCGGCGACACGTGGAAGCTTGAGTTGCTGCCGCTGATGCTGGGCACATGTATCGGCCCCACTTGACCTCCCGCATTCCAAGCAGCTAACCCCTCCATCAACCCAGGGGGGATGATCTGCCGGATCTTCTCGTCCAATAACTTGTTCATCATCTCCGTGTTCTCCACAGGCTTTTCAGCCACCAGCATCTCTAGTGACTCCACCTTCTTCTTCAGCTCCTGAACCTCGGATTTATCCTTAGCCAACGACCTCCTCTCCAGCTTTCTCGTCTTGGCATCCGATCCGTAGTACTCGGATAGCTTCATACTTGTGCCAAAGCCGGACACACGGCCACCCGACGTCGGTGGCTTGTCCAGCTCCCTCTCCTTGTATTTGTTCATCGCCCTGTTGAAAGGCGTGTCCCACGGTTCCGTCGACCCCTGGGACGACGGGCCAGCCTTTGTCAACTCTTCATCCTTCAGACAAAGGAACTTAAGGTTAGCCCATTTGGCTTCATTGCCTAATAAGATGAGCGAAATAATATAGAACTATCCTTACCAGGTACTTCTCGAAATCCCTCACGTCTTCGTAATCCGTAATAAATTCCCCCGTCTTCAAGTCTAAGTAGTAGCGGGACCGGACAAAGTTCCTAGCCTGTTCATCCTGGATTTTGTGCCAGGGGTTTTCTTTCCCCAGACGTACCATCGCGGCATCCTCCTTATCCCATGGGTTGTTTTCCTCGGTAACCGCCGCTTCCGCAATGGTGGGTCCCTAAGTTCAAGTCCCGCATTTTCTTCCCCCAGGCGGTCCATTTTTTAACACTGTCAGTCTGTAAGTAAGACTTGAATGCATTAAAGTCTTCTAAGGAGATCGACGGGTCTTTGGTACTTATCCTCTCCCAGCTTTCACCGGCATTGATCTTTGTCTTCAGCCGGTTCTTCCAGCTGCTCAAGGCGGTGCTCATCTTCGTGAGAGCTAAAGAGTCCACCTTCTTATTGAACGGCTCCGGGAACGTGTATCGTTGGTGAAGCTTTTGGAGGAGGGATTGGGCGAGAGCCTCGTTCTCCTTGCTTCTGAGGTCCTGAGTTAGGATCGGCACGGTTTCACGGACGATGCACCCTAGTTGCATGCCGTACCCTTTGGCAACCCACGAAGGCTCCAAGGGTAGGCCACTTTCGGAGACTACCGTGACAGCATCGGTGAAGTTGGCGAGCACTTGCGGCCTCCGATCCCTCCTTGGCCTCCTCGTCGTCCTCTTCTTCTTACCCTCCTGAGGGTTGCCTCCGCTATCACCTTCCGTGCGGTTGGCCGCGTTCTCTTCACCGGTCGTCTCTTCACCGGTCTCGGCGGCGGCGTCCCAGGTATCGTCATCGTCGCCGGTGTCGGCGGCGGCCCCCCGGCCCTCTCCCTCGGAGGCGGCATCCCGGCCCTCGTCGGTGTCGTCGGCGGCCCCCCGGCCCTCTCCCTCGGAGGCGGCGTCCCGGCCCTCTTCCTCATCACCGGGCGACTCGGCGGCGGCCTTCCGGGGCTGCTCGTAGCCCTCCCAGAAGTCCTTGTTGGCCTCTCTCGCTTCTTCATTCTGGCTCCTGGGCTTAGAAGTGCTGCCCGACATGTTTATTTGCACTTCATTAAAAAGAGGCAAAAAGTTAATACAAAAGTCAACCAAAAAATTCGGCATGACCTTTGCTATTTTTTCTACGTAGGAGGTGCCCATTTCTCAACCGAAATGGAAGTTAATCAACGCTTCGGGAGAAATGGGCAACTCAATGAAATCCCTGCAAAACCTGGAGCCCACATTCATCACCATATTCACAGATTCTAAACATGTTCATCATCATACAAAATTGTATCCAAATACTACTACATCAAAACCTGGAGCTACAACTACATCAAAACCTGGAGCATCAAAAACCCGAAGCATCAAAACCTAGAGCATCTACAACAAAACTTGGAGCATCAAAAACCTGAAGCATCAAACCCTGGAGCTACAACTACATCAAAATCTGAAGCATCACAACCTGAAGCATACAACTACATCAAAACCTGGAGCATCAAAACCTGGAGCATTACACTTATACTTACAGTAGCACTAACCACTTATACTTACAGTAGCACTAACCAAAGTAGCATCATTAGCTTGAACCAAGAATTGCTAACAAATCCTAGCTAGCAGTAGCAATAAAGAACATCAACATATAAAATTCCAGAGATAATTAAATAGCAGAAGCTTGAGCATCATATGGAAATGCTAGTGACTTCAAATGAAAATGCTATTACTCATAAATATACATTACAAAAGGCAGTAGCTAGTGACTTAAATTTTTTATAAATTCAAAGAGAATTATACCAATAGCTAATCAAATTTTAGTAGATAATTACTTAAATTTAAAAAGGTAGTATATGCTTCTTCATAACCAAGAATACAAGCTTATAGAGCAAGCCAACCAGTAGCTACTGCCAACATGTGAGCATGAGCATCATTTAACCTTACGTTACATACATTATATAAACCCTTTTATTCATTATTGCATGGAAGCATTACATCAACCCTTACATTACATAATTATTCAGACAACCTAGGACACACTAAAACTAGATGGCTGAAACTACAACTAACTACAACAAACTAGGATACCAAATCTTTGACTTTTTTCATGCCCTTCCTCAGCCAGCACAAGATAACTCCAGCTTTAACCTTTTCTTCAAGATTTGGTTCTACATAGTAGGGCAACACCTCTGTGGGTCCTCCTTCCCTCAACTGATGCTTATACTTTTTTAGTTTGGGAATGGGCTTAGGTCTGGATTTTGGAACTGGGAGAACTTGTGTAGTGTATGTGAACACACCTAGCTGGTTCAAGCCATCTGCTGCTTCTTCTTCCCTGAACCTGGCAGCAGAAGCTTCCCTCTCTTGCACACTTCTCCTACGATACACTAGCAACTCCTTGTCTGCCCTACCCATAGAAAAAGTCTTGGAAAGAGTGGCATCCCTAGAGCCAGAGGCACCACTAGAGCCAGTGCTCCTCCTCTTTGCACTCCAGGACATGTTATCCATGTTTGGTGTGGTTTTCTGGTTCACTAAACTAGGCATTTATATAGGATGGAGGGCATGCACAGAGGGTATGAGAACACAAGCTGAACAGTTGTGTTACATAGGACAATGCCATCAGTTTCTTTTTTTGAATTGTGATGTCAATCCACAAGAGGGAGAATATTCTCCAAAATGGGTCAGAGACAAGCCCTTGGGAATATTCCCCAAAATGGGTCAGGAGAGACTGTCCATTCTTGCTAGCAAGAGGCATTTTTGGTTCAGAGGAATATTCTTGCTAGGGCAGAGGTGGCCAGAGGTGAACTAAAACCATCTATGCATTCTCATCTTGCAACCAGGGAGCATGAGCATGATCATTTCATAAAATTCATTTCATTTTATTTTATTAACAAAATCAACAAATCCTAGGCAGTAGCATTTCATTTTATTAACCCTAGCATTTTCATTTTCTAAACCTAAATTTTCTACTGCCAACAAATCCTAGCATCAATTCAAAATCAACTAGGCAGTAGCATTTCATTTTATTAAAAAACCTACTGCATTGTATTGAAAAACCTACTGCATTGTTCATTTTATTGAACCATTAGCTCTACTGCAAGCAATGAATTAAAAAAAATAGCAAGCAATGAATTAAAAAAAAATAGCAAGAACTTTATTAGCTCTAGTGCAAGCAATGAATTAAAAAAAACAGCAAGCAATGAATTAAAAAAATAGCAAGCTTGACATCATTTATTTTGCATTATTCTTGATGACATTTATTTTGCTACAACATTATTCTTGATAGCAAGTAGTTTTTTATCTGCTAAGTTTCTACTGCATTCATTTGCTACAACATTAGCTTGTTCATTTTTATTTGCTACTGCATTCATACTAATCCTCTTTTGACTCTCTCTTACAAAGCAAATTGAGGTGTTCTTGAAATTCTATTTGACTACAGCAGCACTACAACCTAGTTTTTTTTGTTTTGCTACAACCTATTTGACTACAGCAGCACTACAACCTAGTTTTTCTTGAAATTCTATTTGACTACAGCAGCACTACTGCATTCATTTTCTACTGCATTTTATTGAACCAACCAAACTACTAATGGAGATGCACATTTGAGCAAGCTCAAACCATCTCTAGAACACTAGAAATACCAACACAGCTTGGTACTGCAAGCAATCCATAGCAACTAGGCTGGCCAGAGAGGGAATTCGAAGCAGCATTGCAAGGAGAGCATTCACTGGGGAGGTGAGAGGGGCAGGGGACAGGGGAGTGGGGAGGACAGGGGAGAGGAGCTCTCACCGAACGGGTGGCGGTGGAGGGGATCAAGCGGTGGTGGTGGCGCTATCCTCCTCCTCCTCCTCGGCGACGGCAGCTCGGGCTCGAGCGTGAACCACTGGGCTCGGGTGTCCTCCTCCTCCTCGGTGGCAGCGGCGGCTCGGGCGTCCTCCTCCTCAGCAGCAGCGGCGCTAGGCGGTGGCTCTAGGCGGTTGCGACGGCGCTAGGCGGTGGTGACGGTGGCAGTTAGCTAGGGTTCGTGCGCGAATAAGAACTGGGGAAGGGTGGGGAAGAAAGGGTGTTCACGACTATTTCACCAAGTGTAAATATTCTGTGGCGCACCAAAGTTGGCATGCGCCATAGAATTCCTTAATTCTGTGGCGCACCAAGTGGAACATGCGCCACAGAATTAAGGAATTCTATGGCGCATGCAGTACTAGGTGCGCCACAGAATATTTACACTTGGTAAACAAACTGGGCTAATGCTGTGTTCTGTCAGAAACACATCATTAGCCCAGAAACACAGCAAATGGTATACATAGAACAGGAAATTAGAACCGCAACAAATGTACACACATGCATGGGTCGTACCTCTCCTCAAGGTATTACATGGAGCGGAAAAATTCGGCATGACCTCTCCTCAAAGTAGGACATATGGGTAGTGCAAAATTTGCCGAAACGGAAATGAATCAACATTTCGGCAAACATCCATGCACCACACCGGCACACACACAAGCGCTTCACCTGCAACAAGCATCCATACACACGACGGCCACACAAGATTTACAAGCATATGCATGTCTCCTCCAAGCATATGTATGTCTCCTCCAACTACTCACCTTGTAGATTCGATACCGAGACGAGACCGCGATCGATGAGTTCGAGAGGAGGAGAGAGTATGGAGACCCTTCTCCTCAACTCCAATTATGTATCAACCAAAGTAAGTGCAATAAATACCCAAGCAAGTGAAAAGTAGAGCCAAAATGGTATGAGAGAGAAGGGGGGACGAGCTAGATGGAGGAAGAAGAATGGCTTGTGTAGTGTGGTAGGTGGGAGGTTGGCTCACTTTTGTATATCTGGTTCGCTAATTCTGTGGCGCACTGAGCACAGTGCGCCACAGAATACCTTATTTCTATGGCGCACCGAGCGCAGTGCGCCACAGAATACATTATTTCTGTGGCGCACTGTCGCCGTGCGCCACAGAATAAGGAATTTCTGTGGTGCACTGTGGTTGGTGCGCCATAGAAATAGTAAAACCAATGATTGGGGGTGACAGGTTGTGGGGCCCACCAAGTTTTTGTGGCGCACGGTTCGCTGGTGCGCCACAAAATTATGCTATTTCTGTGGCGCACCTTGCCTGGTGCGCCACAAAATAAATTTCTGTGGCGCATTTTTAACGGTGCGCCACAGAACTAAGCTCCGCCTATAAGGGTTTTACTACTAGTGTTTCTTCCATTTTAGTGCCGATGATTAGAATTTTTGGTCACCTATACGCCGCAATATACTTTGTAGACGGGCCCCCCTTTCCCCGGCCGCCGTTCCATGAACGAGTCCTTGACGAGACAACAACGCCGACCTGCCTCTCCGGCGCAGAACCACGCCAGTCCCAGCCGCCTCCCTTGTGGCCGCGTCTCCTGCGCTCTGCGCTTTTCTCCATGGCCGGACCACGATTGGACACACCGAGGGAATAATGATAATCGCCATCACCACTATCATCAGACTCCACAGGTGTAGAGTACTTTGCAGCAGATGTCACTTTTCTTCTCTCGCCGTCCAGTGAACGAGTCCTTGATGCAAATAATGTGCCTGCCTCCCTAGCATCATGCCGACCCCTGTTGCCGTGCTTCAGGCCGTGTCTCCCGCTCCCTGCACTCTTCGCCTTCTTGCCTGGTGAACCAATAGACCTATCGTTGGAATAAGGAAGCCGATGACGGCCGATCGCAATCTAATCTTGCGACCGGCCGTCATCGGTTTCCTTATTCCAACGATCAGTCTATTTGTTCACCGGGCAAGAAGGCGAACAGTGCAGGGCGCGGGACACATGGCCTGAAGCGCGGCAACACGGGCCGGCATAATGATGGGCAGGTCGGCACGGTCTTTGCATCAAGGACTCGTTCACTGGACGGGGAGGGGAGAAAAGTGGCATCTGCTGCAAACTGCTATGCACCTGTGGAGTCTGGCGATAGTGGTGATGGCGATTATCATTATTCCCCCGGTGAGTCCAATCGTGGTCCGGCCATGGAGAAGAGCGCAGGAGACGCGGCCATAAGGGAGGCGGCTGAGACTGCCGTGGTTCTGCGCCGGAGAGGCAGATCGGCGTTGTTGTCTCGTCAAGGACCCGTTCACGGAACGGCGGCCGGGGAAAGGGGGCCCTTCTGCAAAGTATACTACGGCGTATACTGCAACTATGGTTTCTGACCATAGTATTTGTGTTGACCAACAATGTATGAGGCACTTATTCCATTTTGTCATTCCATTTGCTTTGGTATTTACAAAATGCCGATGATTAAAATGTTTGGTCACCGTACACTTGGGGGTGGCCTAAGTGAGCCTGGTAAGATAGCACAAATATCAATCTCTTGTGCATCGTACTTGGTCTCACTTACGCCATCCCTGAATGTTAATATTTGTGTTGACCAACAATGTATGAGGCATTTATTCCATTTCTCTTGTGCATCGGACTTGTTGGTCTCACTTTCTTCCATTTTAATCATAGTAGGAACCGGATGAAGACCCCGATGCAAGCGAGCCTGGTGGGTAGAGAGGAGGGAGCAAAGGAGGAACCGGATGAAGACTACTTTGTATCTCGAAATTGTGAAATTTGTATGAATTAAGAGTTGTATGCAAAATATTTGACACTTGCCACTATATATGTATCTCGATCGGGCTCTAAGTACTGTGATGATGATGTATAATGTTGCTATGTTATATGTGTCCATATTATATCTGTCTATCTATCTATATTATACCTGTTTACTGTGTACAAAACCTGTATAAAACCTATATAATACACCAGGGAGCACAAAATCGAGTATACATGTACATTGTTCTGTGATGCACCAAAATAGAATTCAGTGGCGCTCCTATTTGTGTGGCGCAGAAGATCCATATGTGCCACAGAACACCTTAATTCTGTGGCGCATGGTCCAGTGCGCCACATAAACCCTATTTTTGTGGCGAAGTTTCTGTGGCGCACCGCCCATGCGCCACAGAATCATGTTTTCGTGCGCCACTGATGAGGATTTTCCTACTAGTGTATTGTTTATTTATCTCCTAAAGGTTCTATTTTCAAAGCCTCATGTCGCTTAGATTATCTTAGGCCGAATATCAAGCTTTGCTATTCGTGCTAGAACTGTTTTATGCTATTGGTGTTACACATATTGAGGCTTTTAGTGATCGTTGCTAGTAGTACAACAAATATCCAAGGTTTTCCAATGTTTCGACGAATCACTTAAATATGTATCTTGATAAATCTCTAGATATAATTTCTACCTTAGATTACTTTAGCATTGCTCATATATCTAGGCAAGACATTTGGAATGCAAATGAGTTAGCACAACAAGCATCTGGCTACCTTGTTAATCATGGCATTTTTCATATATCTGATAAGCCGATGTTTGCACTCGATGTCATAGGTATGACCGAATTAAATCCCATTGATTCGGTCACTAATGAAGGATCTAGTGCAGGTGAACAAGAAGATTGGATAGACCTATTATTGAGTATTTGCAGGATCCTAGCAAGAGAACGGACAGAGCTGTTCGACAGATGGTTTTTAAGTATGCATGACGATAAGCTTTATCGCCGAATAGTTGATGGTATTCTTTTGAAGTGCTTGGATGAAGATCAAGCAAGGGTCGCTATGGGAGATGTACATGAACGTATTTGGGACATTCATCAATCATCAAGATGAACTGGTTGTTCTTAAAGGTGATTATTTGAAAAAGTTCTACCAAGGTGGCAACCAACCTGAACATAAATGGCCGATATAGAATTATCGTCCTGAGAACCAATGGCCGATGGAGTGTTGACATCGTCCTAGGCAAAAGGTGGAGAAAGTTATTTTCTGGCATGCAAGCTCTGCCAGAAAACAGGGGGCATGTGTTGATACTCGTTTTGGGCCGATGGCTAATCAAGAACATAATTCGGCGTTCGGCGTGACGTATGAAAACAAGACGCAATTAGAAAGATTCACTCGGTGAGTTTTTATTGCTCATTTATACGAGACATCGTCTCCACCATGCCAAGTTGTGCCATGATCCGGCTTGATAGTCGATTATGCTAGAAGTCAGAGGTGATCTCGAGGATTGATATATGAAGGCTTCCATTAGAGTTCATTTACGATGACCTTAAATGAACAAGTGATATAGACGAAAGTTGTGCGTCTCGTTGAAACAAACAACTTTGGTTTTTGAGTCATCGCGATCCGAGTTAGTATGAAATTTATCGAGCTAAAATAATGTCGGAACTTGAATTACCGGAGATGGGGCGCCCGACCATAGAGGCCTCTAAGGTAGGACGCGAGCGAAGTTGGAACACATACGAAAACGTCGGGATTGATCATTTTTCTTGCTACCTCGATTGAGCGATCAATATGAACTCGGATGAAAAAGTGATGAACATGAAAGTTCTTCGTTTTTTTGAGACGAACAACTTTATTGTGTACGACATTTTAATTTGAGATCGTTTACTTCCTCAAAAAGGTCCCGCAAGGTGAAGATATGTTTCTGACCGAACAGTTATGAAAAGTTTCGGCTAAACCATCCGAGTTAGACCCAAACTAGGGTTTTGGACGTGAATCCAACCCTCTTTCTTGTACGGAAATTCCAGCCGCTCCTTATGTACTTGAGGGGTGCAGGCCGATTGAACCAACACCAATCGAACAAACACATCTACTACTTTTTCGTGTTCATCTACTTTTATCTCTCTCCTCCCTTGTATCTTTCTTCTCGTTCTTCGTTGTTCTTCAGGATTGGAGGCTACGAATCCACGAGATCCTAGGGGCGGTCAGGCCGACCTAGGGCAGCCCATAGCCGCCGCAAGCCCTGACGGGGTCCCTCCCGGGTGATATGGGGTGGCCCGATCTTCTCAGTAAGCAACGGTGGTGATGATGATCACGGGGTGATGGCAGCGGAGAAACACGACGATGTAGTGGATGATAACTTGTATGACGCAATGAGATCTCTCGATTGGTCCCTGTCGCCAATGCTACAGCTCTCAACCCTGCAAGATATTCGCAACTCCACACACTTGCGCACGTAGCCGCCGACCACGAAGCGGTAAGTTGCAACCTTCTAATTCCCAGTGGAACAGCAGATCACACAAGACTTTTTCAGGATCTACACAATATCAAGCAATATGGTGTAGGGAATTCAATAGTTTTGCAGAGCAAACAACTAAGAACTAGGGTTTATCTTAAACGTGGTCTAAAGCAGCTAGGGGGTCATCCAAGGCACTTATATAGGCGTCCGGGACGAGTTCTGGTCGAAAAATACAAATAAAATTGTCAACACCCGGATTTTTAAGTCCAGATGCCTGTTATGCCATACATCGCAATCCCAGGAATATTGTTTTTGCGAGACATAACAGTTGAATATCATAAGTCATCATTCATTACATACCATAGTCGTCTTACAAATAGAGATCACATGATCCAATATTACACAAATAGTTGATCTATTGATCAACGGACACAAAGTTCATAGTTTCATAGCGGAAGCGTAAGTAGAAGGGACTCTTTAGTCCACAGGCCAACGTCTGACGTCAGAAGATTCCCTAGTTGTCGTAGACGTCCCGGTTGTAGTCCTCTTGGTAGTCTTGCTCCTCTTCATAGTCTGGCCATTTGAATAGCCAGGGACACAGCCGTGAGTACTTTAAAGTACTCGCAAACTAATACTAATGTAAGTGCTAACAATTCTAGTAAGGGGGTGCTAAGCTCTAGTTTATTTTGCCTAAAGCCAATTTTAGTTCACAAGTATTTGAGAAAAGCTTATTCATGTGCTAACTAACTCCAGTAGGAACATTAGTGTCATTCCCACCATTCAGGTGGTGATTCAAAAACAAGTCACCAATCCACCATTCATTTTACCAACATTTTTCAAGGATTGATATTGGACAACTGTATGGCCTTTCCAACCGTCCGTAAACGTGGACACGGCTATTCGAATAGATTTACACTCTGCAGAGGTTGCACACTTGTGCCACAACATTTGATTTCATCCGTCGGGATTACCCCGAATCATCGTAACTCAGTACGCGGATCATCAACCATAACCTTTCACTTACATAACCTAGTATGAGCACCTCTCCCCATGAGCTTGGCCTCCCAGTGAAGACCAACTGTCAACCTGGGAACTGCACAGGGCTTGGCCGTACAATTCACCTCAATTCACATCATTTCTCAACAACGGAGGCAGCATCGGCATAACCCCTATGACGTGTGTTCAGAGGGAACCCATACTAAGATACATAAATTTCCAGTTAAGCCCTACCCATAATCAGGTATCGTGGGGGTACTCAATATTGGAAAGGTATCGCATTCAAACCAATATTAGTTTTATCAAAAATCACCATCTTCTCTTGGTCACATTCACCTTCAAAAATCATTCAATGGAATGAATCAGCATTCCAAGGTTTCAAACTCATTTCAAAATCACATGTTCCCATCTAGAGTAGTCAAGTTTTAAATCTTTAGCACTAGCACTAATCATGAGGGGTGCTAATCTTGCTTGGTTAGCTTGAGATTAAAGTAACTACTCTAGTAACCCTCTTTATCTTTGACCAAAGTTAACTATAAAAGTAGCTCTTTAAAAATAACCAGTAAAAACTTGTAAGGTAGAAAACCTGGGATAGGCTTAAGGTAAGAAAAGTAAACTAATGGTGCCTTGCCCCAAAGGGGCTTTGCACTTTGCAAGAATATTGGCTTGCAACCATATAACTTGCAATAGTCTAGCTTGCATTGGTGTTAGCTTGCCTTGGTGGTTGAGGTGGTCAAAGTGCTCTTCTTCTTCTGGGTAGAATCCTTCCTCTTCCTGGTATTCTCCGGCACTAGCGTCTATACACGAATACGAGGATACAATCACCAAGCAATACTTAAGTAGCCTTAATTAGCCTTAATGGCTCACTCCAAATAATCTAGCATCATCACCTGGCATGGCTACTAAGAATTAATCTAGGGTTTTCTTACTTAGTGTTAGAGAAATATTTTCCTCTCATTAAATATGTAAATGATAGTTTCCATATGGTTCTTGAGAAATAATTTCCTCTCATTGAATCTTCTTAAGATTTAATTTCCTCAAACAATTATACATGAAATCATGTTGACATAAGTCAACCATTTTATCATCATTTGAGGAATTGATTTAAATGGGGTAGAGTACCTCATACCATTTAATAATGCCTATTATGATTTAAATTCACCAGCATTTCATTTGAGAGTATTTGACCAGGGGTCAATACTTCATATGAAAGTATTTGGGACAAGATTTAAATGAAGTAAAGCACTTCATATAGTTTGCATAATAGTTTTGGACAATATCAACTAACTAAACTAGCCATATAGTCCTTTATTTATTTGGGCCATGATCACTCAAAGTGACCACACCATTTTCTTGCATAAACAATTAGTGTAAGTCAAATGTGAGCTTTTGGAGTTGGAATTAACTTAATATCTATTTTGGTTGATTTTTAAGATTTATTTGGAGTCACAAAAGTCCCTGACTTGTTATTGTTATCACATTTATTCTACACAAGAAATCAAGGTGGGACCAGTGGGGTTGGATAGATCTTTTCTCTAGCTTTCCAACAACACAAAATTCATCAAATTTGGTTCAGTAGATTTGACTCTATTAAATTTTGAACAAAGCATCTGTGAGGGAAAAATTAAATTCAGAATTTGAATTCAAAAGGTTTAGGCCAGCGCGGGAAAAATAACGGGCCGAAACGGGCGAGAGGGAGTTGGGCTGGCCCAACAGCGCATCTCGCGCGGTAGGCCGCCTGACAGGTGGGGCACGCCTGTCAGCGGGTCATTCTTACCGAAACGGTACGCGTGAGTGGTGGCCGTTGGATCAGAAGCAGATCGGGCGGTCGAGGCGCGTCGTCTCCGTCGAGGGGAGGGGCTTGCTGCTGCGGCGGAGGTAGGAGTCGGCGGCGAGCTGAAGCTCCGGCGAGGGTCAGCGACGGTGCAGGACAGCGTTGTCGACAATGAGGAGTGCGCTGGTACCAGTGGCGTCGCTCGGGGAGGCGTCAATCGATGGCGGCTTCTGCGTCGGGTTCCGGCGATCGACGGAGCAATTGGCGAGCTCGGGTGAGAGTTCGAGAGGGGAAATGGGTCGAGGAGGTCGAGGAGAAGGAGGTGAGCAGGTTTGGTGTGGAGATTGAGGGCTGGAGTGGCCTCTATTTATAGAAGCGAGGAGGTCTGCGAGGGGTACAGCAAGGTCGATCATGGCGGCGACGTTTGGGACGGCGAAGGGGCAAGGCGGCGTGCGCGTGAGCTTCCTGGTCTCCAGGCGGTTCTGGAGAGCGTGATGGCGAGGTGGGGGACGGCCAGATGGGTGCGGGCGACGTCGAGCTCTGGCGGCACGGGTGCTGAATTCCGGCGATGATGTCGACGGCGCCGGTGCTTGCGCAAGCAGCGGGGCGTGTCTGGCGGGTTCTGGTCGTGGCGGCGAAGCTCAGGGTGCAGAGAGGGGGCCAGGGGTGGCGCAGAACGTCGGGGCGACGGGTGGCCGTGGCGCGCGCCGGCAGACACGCTTCGGCGTGTCCATGCCGTTCCTGTCGTGCCAGGACGTCGCGGGCGTGTGCTAGCCTGGGCGTTGTGGTCCACCTTTCAACAATTGGAGGGCACCGGCATGTTCAGGGGATCAAGGAGGGTCAGAGAGACATGATGGCTAGGGATAGAGGTGAGAGAACTAGGGTTGGCAAGGGCTAGATGCTCCATGGTCGGCATAGCTTGACATGGCCAGGTTTGGCCCTCCCCTAGGGTTGCTATGCAGGGTTTAGGTGAGAGGGGGACCAGGGAACATGGTGGAGTGATTTGGGGTAGGTTAGGGGGAGTAGAATCACTATTTGCAATAGTGTGTAATAGTGTCATATTTGGAAATTGATGAATTTGTCCAAATTTGATTTAATTCAAATGGTTGAACAATTTGAAATGTGTGTGTTTAGATCAGTTGTATTTGACCAGAGATGATTCGAGGTGGTGGTGGAATGGTAGAATTCAAGAATTTGCAAAATTGGCTAAGTTGGAGATTGTTGAGTATGTTAAAAAGTTGAATCTTTGGATGAGCATAGCTCTTGATCAAGAATGATTTTGGCATGGTGGTCTTTACAGAAGTTGTTCCCTTGATGTTGACTTTGAAATGGTGCAAAGAGTTAGCAAGAATTGGTTTGAGAAAATTGAATGGCAATGGCTCAAAGTAGTGATCAGGCTATAAATTTCAGTTTTGACCATTATCATATGTGAGCTAGTTTTGCATTTGAAAAATATTTGAATTGTGATTCTTTGATTCCAAAAGTTGTAATAAGTGTGTAGTATCATATTACAACTAATGGTGAAGACAAAAATGGTCTAGGGTCAAAATTTATAAAAATGGCAAAAACCATATGTGAGGGTTTTGTGAATTTCTAACTTTTATTCTTTTATTTTTCTTTGCTTCACTTTGAGAAGGGTGAGGTTTAGTTGGTGTTATATTGAGTTGGATAAAAGGTTCCAACCATTTTTAGACAAAATTGGTGCCTAGGTCAAGGTTTGATAATTTGGCTAAGTACCACATATGCCTCTATGCATATGTTTTAATTTATTTTTGTTTCTTTTTGGGTTTCACCAAGGTTGGGGTGGTAAGCCTCAATTTAGGTTGGTTGAGGGATTTTCACACCATCTACCAAGGTAGACATAGCAAGGTTTCATATTTGCAAAAATGGCCATAGGCTTGCATATGCTTTTTTTTTCTTAATTAAGATCTTTTCCTTTTATTTTATTTTTCAAAGATTGATGACAAGAGGGATGAGGTTTAGGGTTTAGTAATTTTTGCAATGGTTCACCACCATTTAGCAAAGTAAGAAAGGTAGAGTTCAAAATCTCCACATTAGGGCTATATACCCACATATGTTCTTTTTCTTTATTTTGGGTTTCTCAAAAAAAAGATCCAAAGTATGGTTGAGAAGGTTAGGGTTTAGGGTTTTTCTTATTTGATTTCTTTCTCTTTTATTTGGTTTGTGATCTTCACTTGATCACTTTAGGGTTGTGGGTTTTATCACATAAGCATAATAACACTCATCATGGCAAAAACACAAGTAATGGGTAGGAGCACTAAGCCTAGCACTTTATTTAAGAAAAGTTTTTGTTGGTTCTCATTTTTGGAAAAAGGAAATTCATTTTTTCTTTGTTTTGAAATTTGGGGTGTTACAAACCCTTCCCCCTTAAACAAATCTCGTCCCGACATTTTAAGAAAAGTTAGGGTCCTAAGAGAGATTGGGCGATATGATTTAACAGGAAGACATACTTAGCATGGCCTGAGGTGCTTCTTGGCCTTCTGTGGCAGTCATGTTGTAGTAGCGGCCGTTGTTGTTCTGGTTCTTTCTTGCGGCAAAGCGGCGTTGGTTCTGAGCAGGTGCAGCGGTGTTGGCGGCAATCTTGGCTAATCTCTTGGGGCACTCATTGGAGTAATGCCCAACCACTCCACACTCGTAACAAGTGATGGTGGCCTTGTCCTTGTTGGCGACGGGGATGGCGTTGCTTCCAGTCCTAGGGCCAGTGTTGTTGTTGTTGTTCCCGTTGTTGTTGTTGCTGTTGGGGTTGGTGTTGTTGTGATTGTTGTTGTTGTTGCCTCCGGGCTTCGGGGGTCCTCCGTGGTTGTTGGTGTAGTTTGGGCGGTAATTCTGGGCAATGGGCTTGTTGTATCTTGGAGCAAATCCTCTAGATGAGTTGTTGCGGTACTTCTGGGTGTTGCTGGACCCATGCTGATTCATCATTTGGCGCTTGCGGTTCTCGTTGGCTTGGTGAAGCTTCCCTTCCATCTGGATGGCGGAGTCCACCAGGGCTTCTAGGTCAGCAAATGGAATGTTGACCAGTACAGTCTGCATCTCATCGTGTAATCCGTTCAGAAATCTTTCCTTTCGCTTCTCATTGGTGTCTGTTTCGTCCGGGGCGTACCTTGACAGAGTAAGGAACCTGTCGCGGTATTCTACCACGGACATCCTGCCTTGCTTGAGTTCGCGGAACTCGTCTCTCATCATCTTGATCAGTCCTTGGGGCACATGGTACTTGCTAAACTTCAGCTTGAAGTCTTCCCAGGTCATCATCTGTCCCGCATTCATTGCGCGGGCGCTTGTCCACCAGGCTCGTGCAGGTCCTGACAGGTAGTGGGTGGCGAACAGTACTTTCTCTGTGGCTTCCACTTGCGCAACTTCAAGGTTGTTCTCCATTGTCTGGAGCCAGTCATCGGCATCGAGGGGCTCTTCGGTCTTGCTGAAAATAGGTGGGTTGGTGTTCTGAAAGTTCTTCAGTTTTGACCCAGGGTGGTCGTGGTTTCCATGGCCATTGTTGTTCTAAGCGATCTGCTGCAGTGCAGCAATGTTGGCTTGGCGTTCAGCTCTCTCGGCTTCGCGGTCTGCCATCATCATCTCCAGCATTTGCATCATGGCTTCTTGGTTGGCATTGCGGGTTGGTGGGGCCATCTGATCATTGAGGTAGATGCTAAGATAAGAGGGAACTTTCTATGGTTTGTTTGGGTTTTAAAGTTCAAAAGTTCAAAACTTGAAAACTTGAGTACTGTTGAGGGGGTAAAACCAACAACACTTTTTCATTCATGCCAAAAATCACACATTATAAATCTAACACACCGTTGGTTTGAAGAACCATTCATTCGTTCTACGATACAAGGGGATCCTGATACAACTCACACCTACTTAAGTGCTGGGGTGATACTACTCTTCAGAGTGGATTCTTCGTCTTCACGGGTGATGTGCTTGGCGAGAGGCGTTGGCGTTGTCCAAATCCCTGCGGGTTTTGTACAGCCTGAAGTCCTGGTGTGCTACATCGTGGTTCATCTCCGTGTGTGGTGGCATGGTCATCGATCTTCCCATGGGGTCATGTCTTGGGTAGTAGATGAAGCGAGTGTTCTGGATCTTGTTCTCATTTTGTCCACACAGACGGGAAATTGCTTCTTGCATAGCTCTGACTAGTCCTTCCTTCCAAGTGTTTCCCGTTACAGAAAACCAGATGGTTTCCCATACCGGGGCTCCAAGCTTTCTTCGTAGGTCAGTAGAAACTTCCCACAGAGGGGGTTCTCCGGAGTGGTTGTTGAGGGGTATTCCGAAGAACTCGGGATACGGGTGTCCTAGATATTCCACTAGTTGCTTCAAGTCCTTTTCGAACCTTAGGTCGCCTCCGGTACCAAGCTGATAGACCTCCCATTGGTACTCCATCTGTGAGCAATTTGGGTAAGTAAGTTAAAGAAGTAGTCAAGTATGCAAAATTTTATGTAGGCTTGCAAAGAAAGTAAAGTATAGATTTCTCATTTTTGAAAAAGGATCTCAAGGATAAGAGTAAGAACAAGTTTTCACAAATATTCACTTCATTGGTTTTTGAAACTAAGTTTTTCAGACTTCCATTCTAACTAGGGTCTCCTAAGGTCAAACAATGGCTCTGATACCAACTTGTCAACACCCGGATTTTTAAGTCCAGATGCCTGTTATGCCATACATCGCAATCCCAGGAATATTGTTGTTGCGAGACATAACAGTTGAATATCATAAGTCATCATTCATTACATACCATAGTCGTCTTACAAATAGAGATCACATGATCCAATATTACACAAATAGTTGATCTATTGATCAACGGACACAAAGTTCATAGTTTCATAGCGGAAGCGTAAGTAGAAGGGACTCTTTAGTCCACAGGCCAACGTCTGACGTCAGAAGATTCCCTAGTTGTCGTAGACGTCCCGGTTGTAGTCCTCTTGGTAGTCTTGCTCCTCTTCATAGTCTGGCCATTTGAATAGCCAGGGACACAGCCGTGAGTACTTTAAAGTACTCGCAAACTAATACTAATGTAAGTGCTAACAATTCTAGTAAGGGGGTGCTAAGCTCTAGTTTATTTTGCCTAAAGCCAATTTTAGTTCACAAGTATTTGAGAAAAGCTTATTCATGTGCTAACTAACTCCAGTAGGAACATTAGTGTCATTCCCACCATTCAGGTGGTGATTCAAAAACAAGTCACCAATCCACCATTCATTTTACCAACATTTTTCAAGGATTGATATTGGACAACTGTATGGCTTTTCCAACCGTCTGTAACCGTGGACACGGCTATTCGAATAGATTTACACTCTGCAGAGGTTGCACACTTGTGCCACAACATTTGATTCATCCGTCGGGATTACCCCGAATCATCGTAACTCAGTACGCGGATCATCAACCATAACCTTTCACTTACATACCCTAGTATGAGCACCTCTCCCCATGAGCTTGGCCTCCCAGTGAAGACCAACTGTCAACCTGGGAACTGCACAGGGCTTGGCCGTACAATTCACCTCAATTCACATCATTTCTCAACAACGGAGGCAGCCTCGGCATAACCCCTATGACGTGTGTTCAGAGGGAACCCATACTAAGATACATAAATTTCCAGTTAAGCCCTACCCATAATCAGGTATTGTGGGGGTACTCAATATTGGAAAGGTATCGCATTCAAACCAATATTAGTTTTATCAAAAATCACCATCTTCTCTTGGTCACATTCACCTTCAAAAATCATTCAATGGAATGAATCATCAATCCAAGGTTTCAAACTCATTTCAAAATCACATGTTCCCATCTAGAGTAGTCAAGTTTTAAATCTTTAGCACTAGCACTAATCATGAGGGGTGCTAATCTTGCTTGGTTAGCTTGAGATTAAAGTAACTACTCTAGTAACCCTCTTTATCTTTGACCAAAGTTAACTATAAAAGTAGCTCTTTAAAAATAACCAGTAAAAACTTGTAAGGTAGAAAACTTGGGATAGGCTTAAGGTAAGAAAAGTAAACTAATGGTGCCTTGCCCCAAAGGGGCTTTGCACTTTGCAAGAATATTGGCTTGCAACCATATAACTTGCAATAGTCTAGCTTGCATTGGTGTTAGCTTGCCTTGGTGGTTGAGGTGGTCAAAGTGCTCTTCTTCTTCTGGGTAGAATCCTTCCTCTTCCTGGTATTCTCTGGCACTAGCGTCTATACACGAATACGAGGATACAATCACCAAGCAATACTTAAGTAGCCTTAATTAGCCTTAATGGCTCACTCCAAATAATCTAGCATCATCACTTGGCATGGCTACTAAGAATTAATCTAGGGTTTTCTTACTTAGTGTTAGAGAAATATTTTCCTCTCATTAAATATGTAAATGATAGTTTCCATATGGTTCTTGAGAAATAATTTCCTCTCATTGAATCTTCTTAAGATTTAATTTCCTCAAACAATTATACATGAAATCATGTTGACATAAGTCAACCATTTTATCATCATTTGAGGAATTTATTTAAATGGGGTAGAGTACCTCATACCATTTAATAATGCCTATTATGATTTAAATTCACCAAGCATTTCATTTGAGAGTATTTGACCAGGGGTCAATACTTCATTTGAAAGTATTTGGGACAAGATTTAAATGAAGTAAAGCACTTCATATAGTTTGCATAATAGTTTTGGACAATATCAACTCACTAAACTAGCCATATAGTCCTTTATTTACTTTGGGCCATGATCACTCAAAGTGACCACACCATTTTCTTGCATAAACAATTAGTCTAAGTCAAATGTGAGCTTTTGGAGTTGGAATTAACTTAATATCTATTTTGGTTGATTTTTAAGATTTATTTGGAGTCACAAAAGTCCCTGACTTGTTATTTTTATCCCATTTATTCTACACAAGAAATCAAGGTGGGACCAGTGGGGTTGGATAGATCTTTTCTCTAGCTTTCCAACAACACAAAATTCATCAAATTTGGTTCAGTATATTTGATTCTATTAAATTTTGAACAAAGCATCTGTGAGGGAAAAATTAAATTCAGAATTTGAATTCAAAAGGTTTGGGGCAGCGCGGGAAAAATAACGGGCCGAAATGGGCGAGAGGGAGTTGGGCTGGCCCAACAGCGCATCTCGCGTGGCAGGCCGCCTGACGGTGGGGCACGCCTGTCAGCGGGTCATTCTTACCGAAACGGTACGCGTGAGTGGTGGCCGTTGGATCAGAAGCAGATCGGGCGGTCGAGGCGCGTCGTCTCCGTCGAGGGGAGGGGCTTGCTGCTGCGGTGGAGGTAGGGGGTCAGCGGCGAGCTGAAGCTCCGGCGAGGGTCAGCGACGGTGCAGGACGGCGTTGTCGACGATGAGGAGTGCGCTGGTACCAGTGGCGTCGCTCGGGGAGGCGTCAATCGACGGCGGCTTCTGCGTTGGGTTCCGGCGATCGACGGAGCAATTGGTGAGCTCCGGTGAGAGTTGGAGAGGGGAAATGGGTCGAGGAGGTCGAGGAGAAGGAGGTGAGCAGGTTTGGTGTGGAGATTGAGGGCTGGAGTGGCCTCTATTTATAGAAGCGAGGAGGTCTGCGAGGGGTACGGCAAGGTCGATCATGGCGGCGACGTTTGGGACGGCGAAGGGGCAAGGCGGCGTGCGCGTGAGCTTCCTGGTCTCCAGGCGGTTCTGGAGAGCGTGATGGCGAGGTGGGGGACGGCCAGATGGGTGCGGGCGACGTCGAGCTCTGGCGGCACGGGCGCGGAATTCCGGCGATGATGTCAACGGCGGCGGTGCTTGCGCAAGCAGCGGGGCGTGTCTGGCGGGTTCTGGTCGTGGCGGCGAAGCTCATGGTGCAGAGAGGTGGCCAGGGGTGGCGCAGAACGTCGGGGCGACGGGTGGCCGTGGCGCGCGCCGGTAGACACGCTTCGGCGTGTCCATGCCGTTCCTGTCGCGCCAGGACGTCGCGGGCGTGTGCTAGCCTGGGCGTTGTGGTCCACCTTTCAACAATTGGAGCGCACCGGCGTGTTCAGGGGATCAAGGAGGGTCAGAGAGACACGATGGCTAGGGCTAGAGGTGAGAGAACTAGGGTTGGCAAGGGCTAGATGCTCCATGGTCGGCATAGCTTGACATGGCCAAGTTTGGCCCTCCCCTAGGGTTGCTATGCAGGGTTTAGGTGAGAGGGGGACCAGGGAACATGGTGGAGTGATTTGGGGTAAGTTAGGGGGAGTAGAATCACTATTTGCAATAGTGTGTAATAGTGTCATATTTGGAAATTGATGAATTTGTCCAAATTTGATTTAATTCAAATGGTTGAACAATTTGAAATGTGTGTGTTTAGATCAGTTGTATTTGACCAGAGATGATTCGAGGTGGTGGTGGAATGGTAGAATTCAAGAATTTGCAAAATTGGCTAAGTTGGAGATTGTTGAGTATGTTAAAAAGTTGAATCTTTGGATGAGCATAGCTCTTGATCAAGAATGATTTTGGCATGGTGGTCTTTACAGAAGTTGTTCCCTTGATGTTGACTTTTAAATGGTGCAAAGAGTTAGCAAGAATTGTTTTGAGAAAATTGAATGGCAATGGCTCAAAGTAGTGATCAGGCTATAAATTTCAGTTTTGACCATTATCATATGTGAGCTAGTTTTGCATTTGAAAAATATTTGAATTGTGATTCTTTGATTCCAAAAGTTGTAATAAGTGTGTAGTATCATATTACAACTAATGGTGAAGACAAAAATGGTCTAGGGTCAAAATATATAAAAATGGCAAAAACCATATGTGAGGGTTTTGTGAATTTCTAACTTTTATTCTTTTTTTTTTCTTTGCTTCACTTTGACAAGGGTGAGGTTTATTTGGTGTTATATTGAGTTTGATAAAAGGTTCCAACCATTTTTAGACAAAATTGGTGCCTAGGTCAAGGTTTGATAATTTGGCTAAGTACCACATATGCCTCTATGCATATGTTTTAATTTATTTTTGTTTCTTTTTGGGTTTCACCAAGGTTGGGGTGGTAAGCCTCAATTTAGGTTGGTTGAGGGATTTTCACACCATCTACCAAGGTAGACATAGCAAGGTTTGATATTTGTAAAAATGGCCATAGGCTTGCATATGCTTTTTTTTTCTTAATTAAGATCTTTTCCTTTTATTTTATTTTTCAAAGATTGATGACAAGAGGGATGAGGTTTAGGGTTTAGTAATTTTTGCAATGGTTCACCACCATTTAGCAAAGTAAGAAAGGTAGAGTTCAAAATCTCCACATTAGGGCTATATACCCACATATGTTCTTTTTCTTTATTTTGGGTTTCTCAAAAAAAAGATCCAAAGTATAGTTGAGAAGGTTAGGGTTTAGGGTTTTTCTTATTTGATTTCTTTCTCTTTTATTTGGTTTGTGATCTTCACTTGATCACTTTAGGGTTTTGGGTTTTATCACATAAGCATAATAACACTCATCATGGCAAAAACACAAGTAATGGGTAGGAGCACTAAGCCTAGCACTTTATTTAAGAAAAGTTTTTGTTGGTTCTCATTTTTGGAAAAAGGAAATTCATTTTTTCTTTGTTTTGAAATTTGGGGTGTTACAAAAACCGACCCAGAATAGATCTGGTCGAGACAGACTCGGACATGTCCGGTCTGGAATCCGGTCAACCGGGCCAGGGACCGGGGCGGCCGGTCTGGGGTCCGGTCAACCGGGCGGCAACCGGATAGTTGCGAGGTTTCCGGTTTTCTTCCGGTACGACAAACTGCGTCCGGTTGGCGCCCGGTCGACCGGGCCAGTGACCGGGTTGGCCGGTCTGGCGGCCGGTCGGACCGGGTGCTGGACCGGCCTGGACGTCTTCTTCTCCTCTCGCGCATGCCTCCCGCTCCTCCCTCGCGCGTCCATGAGATATCTTCATGTCCAGCTCCATGTCCAGCTTCGCGTCCATCTTGACGTCCGTCTTCATGTCCAGCTGCTCCTCTACTCCTCGTGCGATGCTCGTCTCCTCTTGATACCCGACGATACATGAGTAATAGGACTTAGGCAGTATAAATTTCTCATCAATCAAAGTATCGTTTAGAAACAAGTTCACCTGTTGCTTAAGTAGCTTTGCACGAGCCCTTGTAATTGGTCCAATCCGAACATCATTGGACTTGAGCTTCACAGCAGGTTCATCTTCATTCATCAATGACGGAGGTAGTGGTGTAGTAGGGATGTCCTCATCATCTCCCCCCCCCTTCAAAAGGCGTCGACCTCGACGCTCCAAGGTCTTCTCCGTCATATGGTGTCAAATCAGCAACATTGAAAGAATTACTGACACCAAACTCATCAACTGGAAGATCTATCGAGTATGCATTATCATTGATCTTGGCAAGCACTTTGTAAGGACCAGCACCACGAGGCTTCAACTTAGACTTCCGCAGCTTCGGGAACCTATCCTTGCGAAAATGTACCCAGACCATATCACCAGGCTTGAACAACATCTCCTTACGCTTCTTGTTCATCCTTGCAGCATTGCTCTTGCCTTTCTTCTCTATCAACTCTTTAGTCTTCACATGGATCTTTCGCACAAAATCTGCCCTCTTGGATGCCTCCATATTAACTCTCTCATGTATGGGCAAAGGCAACAAGTCAAGTGGAGTAATGGGTTTGAAACCATACACCACCTCAAAAGGACACAGCTCCGTTGTAGAGTGTACTGCCCTGTTGTAAGCAAACTCCACATGCGGCAAACACTCTTCCCACTCCTTCAGGTTCTTCTTGATCATGGATCTTAACAGTTGTGACAAGGTTCGATTCACCACCTCAGTTTGACCATCAGTTTGGGGATGACAAGTAGTACTGAACAGTAGCTTTGTCCCCAGCTTTCCCCAGAGTGTCTTCCAGAAGTAGCTCATGAACTTCACATCACGATCAGAAACAATAGTCTTCGGGACTCCATGTAGTCGAACAATCTCCCTGAAAAACAGGTTAGCAATATGCGACGCATCGTTGCTTTTGTGGCAGGCAATAAAGTGTGACATCTTAGAAAATCTATCCACTACCACAAATATAGAATCATGGCCTCTCTTAGTACGCGGCAAACCCAACACAAAATCCATACTTATATCCTCCCAAGGTGTAGTAGGTGCCGGTAAAGGAGTATACAAACCGTGAGGCTTCAGCTTGGACTTGGACTTGTTGCAAGTAATGCACCTCTTCACATACCTGTCCACGTCCCGCCTCATCTTTGGCCAATAAAAGTGGTCAGCTAGCATGAGTAGCGTCTTCTCACGCCCAAAGTGACCCATCAAACCTCCAGCATGTGATTCCTGCAATAAGAGCAAACACACAGACGATTCTGGAACACATAGTTTGTTAGCTCTAAACAAGAACCCATCGTGTATGTGATATTTTTCCCATGCTTTATCAAGAGCACATAAGCGATATGGTTCAGCAAAATCATGATCAGTAGCATATAAATCACATAGCACTTCTAATCCAGGAATTTTAACATCAAGTTGAGTTAATAGCATATTCTTCCTAGATAGAGCATTAGCAACAATATTATCTTTTCCCTTCTTATGCTTAATAATGTATGGAAAAGACTCAATGAACTCAACCCACTTAGAAAGACGCTTATGCAAAGTAGACTGAGCTTTCAGGTATTTCAAAGCTTCATGATCAGAATGTATGATAAATTCTTTTGGCCACAAGTAATGTTGCCAAACCTCAAGAACTCTAATTAAAGCATACAATTCTTTATCATAGATAGGATAGTTCAACTTAGCACTAGACAGTTTCTCAGAAAAATATGCAATTGGGCGACCCTCTTGCATCAACACACCACCAATTCCAATACCACTAGCATCACATTCAATCTCAAATTGCTTATTGAAATCAGGAAGTGCAAGCAACGGTGCAGAAGTTAACAATCTCTTAAGTTCATCAAAAGCATGATCTTGGGCTGCGCCCCACTCAAATATAACACCCTTTTTAGTCAAGTCATTCAAAGGTGCAGCAATAGTACTAAAGTTGGGCACAAATCTTCTATAAAACCCAGCTAGACCATGAAAACTTCTTACTTGACTCACATTCATGGGAGTAGGCCAATTTTGAATAGCTTCAATTTTAGACACATCTACTTCTACTCCATGCTTAGAGACAACATAACCCAGAAATATGACCTTATCTTTGCAAAACGTGCACTTCTCAAGATTACCATAGAGTTTATTATCACGCAACACTTGCAAAACATGTCGAATATGTATAGTATGATCAGATTCATTGCGGCTGTAGATTAATATGTCATCAAAGTACACAACCACAAACTTGCCAATAAATTCACGCAAAACATGGTTCATCAGTCTCATGAAGGTGCTAGGTGCATTAGTTAGACCAAAAGGCATTACTAACCACTCATATAAACCAAATTTTGTTTTAAAGGCAGTTTTCCACTCATCCCCTTCTTTCATCCTAATTTGATGATAACCACTATGCAAATCAATTTTAGAGAACATAGCAGCACCACTCAATTCATCTAGCATATCCTCTAAACGGGGAATAGGGTGACGATATCGAATAGTGATATTGTTTATAGCTCTACAATCTACGCACATACGCCATGTACCATCTTTCTTAGGAACTAGAATAACAGGAACAGCACAAGGACTAAGGCTTATGCGGATATAACCTTTGTCGAGTAGCGCTTGTACTTGCTTCTGTATCTCCTTCATTTCTTCGGGGTTCGTTCTATATGGTGCCCGATTGGGTAGCGAAGCTCCGGGAATCAAGTCAATTTGATGCTCAATACCTCGCAATGGTGGAAGTCCTGCGGGTACCTCATCCGGAAACACGTCGCCAAATTCCTGCAAAACATTAGAAACACCAAGAGGAAGAGGGGTCATGTCGTTAGAAACCAATACCGTACCCCTGTACAAGAGCACAAGAGGCATGGCTGTAGGATCCTCACTAAATTCTCTCATGTCTTCTTTGGTGGCTAATGAGACTAAGGAATTCACTCTCTCACTTTTCGTTATATCACTCACAACATTACAATTCTCTCGCCTATCTAAAGATGCATCTTCCAAGTTCACTTCAACTTTCTGATGAGACTCATTGACAATTTGCTGTGGTGTCATAGGCTGTAAGTTGATTTTCTTGCCCTTGAACTCCAAGTGATATGTATTGGCATGGCCATTGTGTTGCACAGAACGGTCATAGAGCCAAGGCCGACCCAATAATAAGTGACACACCGTCATAGGAACCACATCAAAATCAATGCAGTCCTTATACGGTCCAATAGCAAATTCAACACGCACCATGTGGTTTACCTTCATCTCACCATTGTCGCTCAACCACTGAATATAGTATGGATGCGGGTGCGGTAGATACTTCAACTTCAGCTTGGTACACAACTCCTTGCTTGCTAAATTGCGGCAACTCCCACCATCAATAATGACCTTGCAAGCCTTGTCAGGACCAACTAAAGCTTTTGTTTGGAACAAATTGCAGCGCTGAGTAGATGCACTAGGCAACACATTAAGAGCACGCTGCGACACAACAATGGTGCGAGCATCAGACGGATATGCATCTTCACCATCAGTGTCATAGTCATCATCTTCTGGAGCATTAGGATCAACATCATCTCCAGTCTCATACTCATTGTCCTCATTGATAATCATGACTTTACGGTTAGGACAATCTCTCTTAAAGTGACCTTTGCCACCACATGTGTGGCAAACCATATCACGGTTACGCGCAGTAGACACATTAGAGCCACTCGTACTTGCAGCAGATTCGGACTTCGTTGTGTTAGACACATTGGAGACCGGCTTACTAGGCGGAGTAGAGTAAGGGGCGGAGCGTGTCGAAGGCGCCGGCGCCGTAGATGGAGCCGCGCGGGGTGTAAAACGCCCAGCTCCTGTAGCTCGTCCTTTGATCTTTGCTTCATCAGCCAACTGTGATTCAGCTTCTCTTGCATGATGTAACAATTGATTCATATTGGTGTAGCTGTAGTGACGAACAATGCCTTTGATATCATACTTCAAACCATTCAGAAAACGCTGCATTGTCATCTCAAGAGACTCACGGACACGGCCATGCTGCATAAGCATCTCCATCTCCATGTAGTATTCATCCACAGTCTTCACACCTTGTCTCAATAAAGTCAGCTTATCATATATATTCCGCAAGTAATTTGTAGGCACAAAGCGAGAAGTCATCACCTCCTTCATGGCACGCCATGTACGTATAGGTTGCTCACCATCCTCGTCTCGGTTACGAACAAAAGCATCCCACCAACGCAAAGCATAGCCATCAAATTCGGAAGAAGCAAGCTTGATCTTCCTATCTTCAGTGTAGTGCGGATGTAGATTCCATAGCTTCTCAATCTTGAGCTCCCAAGTGAGGTATTCTTCAACATCAGCACCTCCTCCAAACTTGGGTATAGAGAATTTGGGCTTACCCAATCCATCTTCTTCATCATGTCCACGACCATTGCGGCCAAGTGGAACCCAACCGCGAGCACGATCACCACGAGGCGCACCACGAGCATTGTGTGCGTCATCTTGAAGCTCAGGATCGTCATCATCGTCATGTTGTTGTCGTGCGGTCAAATTCTCAACAAGTAAGCGCAAGTCAGTAAGACTGCGTTGTATATCCGTCGTTTGATCTTGCATCCTTGTGACGGTCGCACTTGTAGCATCCATCTTCTGGGAGATCTCTTGGACCGTCCCTTTAAGCTCATCATCCTGAGCGCGGAATTCACGTCGCATCTCATTACGAAGAGCCTCATACTCCCTCCATGTCATCAAATCCGCAGAGTTCTTATTCTCCTGGTTAACAATTTTCTCATCACTAGCAGACATGGTTAGTAGGTTAGTGCACTTAAATCAAAAATATATGGTGGTACTCTCACAACTCACTCAACAACTGATAAGAAAAAGGAAATCTTACCGTTCCAAAGTAAATTAGTGTTGCTTACCACTTGTAGTAACAACTAGTGCACGGATGTAGCGGAGCGAATATCAAGGGTATAAGAACAAATCACACGACAAAGCAGGATATATGTGGGGATGTAGGTAGGCTACCTATTTGCACCAATAACAAGCTCTAGCGCTGACCGTAGATAACCAATGATACTCACACAAGGCGATATAATGGGGCAATGCAACTATATGTGGGAACAAGGTTGCAATGCACTAGAGAGACGCTAGCAAAGCTCAACGAGACAGGCACAAGATTGCTCAACTACGGGTGCAGTAAAGTAAACTTAGGCCTTCACTTGATTCAACTAGCACTTCACTTTTCTTTTGAGATTTTTCTTTTTGTAGAACACACGCAGCTATGTAGCTCTTTTTGCTTCTTTTCAATTTTCTGTTTTTTTTATGACTCAACTCCTTGATAACACGGCCAACAAAATATGCAAAGCACCAAACCCTAAGAGCAGCCTGTCGAGTGGTAAAACTAGTCTCTTCTGGGGAAGTTCCTAGTCACGTATATCGATAGGCTGTGGCTATGGTTGGGAAAAGCACACTGTACGCTATGTGGACTCGGAGTAACAAAAACTAAAACTAGATGAAAGTAGAGACTCAAACCCTAACAACTAGATGATAGACAAAGATACGCAAAAACAACTTACGAAAAGCAACTAAAACTTGAAATTAGTGCAATCTAAGGCTATGGAAAACCCTAACCCTAATATTTTTGGCTTTTTCTGGATAGGAAAACACTCACAACTCAACTATGGGGTGGATTGTGGATGGCTTACCGAGGAAAACTGGAAATCTGATACCAAGATGATATGGGGTGGCCCGATATTCTCAGTAAGCAACGGTGGTGATGATGATCACGGGGTGATGGCAGCGGAAAAACACGACGATGTAGTGGATGATAACTTGTATGACGCAACAAGATCTCTCGATTGGTCCCTGTCGCCAATGCAACAGCTCTCAACCCTGCAAGATATTCGCAACTCCACACACTTGCGCACGTAGCCGCCGACCACGAAGCGGTAAGTTGCAACCTTCTAATTCCCAATGGAACAGCAGATCACACAAGACTTTTTCAGGATCTACACAATATCAAGCAATATGGTGTAGGGAATTCAATAGTTTTGCAGAGCAAACAACTAAGAACTAGGGTTTATCTCAAACGTGGTCTAAAGCAGCTAGGGGGTCGTCCAAGGCACTTATATAGGCGTCCGGGATGAGTTCTGGTCGAAAAATACAAGTAAAACCGACCCAGAATAGATCTGGTCGAGACAGACTCGGACAAGTCCGGTCTGGAATCCGTTCAACCAGGCCAGGGACCGGGGCGGCCGGTCTGGGGTCCGGTCAACCGGGCGGCAACCGGATAGTTGCGAGGTTTCCAGTTTTCTTCCGGTATGACAAACTGCGTCCGGTTGGCGCCCGGTCGACCGGGCCAGTGACCGGGTTGGCCGGTCTGGCGGCCGGTCGGACCGGGTACTGGACCGGCCTGGACGTCTTCTTCTCCTCTCGCGCATGCCTCCCGCTCCTCCCTCGCGCGTCCATGAGATATCTTCATGTCCAGCTCCATGTCCAGCTTCACGTCCATCTTGACGTCCGTCTTCATGTCCAGCTGCTCCTCTACTCCTCGTGCGATGCTCGTCTCCTCTTGATACCTGACGATACATAAGTAATAGGACTTAGGCAGTATAAAGTTCTCATCAATCAAAGTATCGTTTAGAAACAAGTTCACCTGTTGCTTAAGTAGCTTCGCACGAGCCCTTGTAATTGGTCCAATCCGAACTTCATTGGACTTGAGCTTCACAGCAGGTTCATCTTCATTCATCAATGATGGAGGTAGTGGTGTAGGAGGGATGTCCTCATCACCGGGCGAGCGGGGTTTCGGGTCTCAAAAGAGCCCGCCGGATTGTCTTGCGTATCGCGCTTCCGGCGAGCCTCCCTCAGCGCGTGCTGCCGCGCATCGCACTCGGCATCGAGGGTACACTTTGACGTGTTCGTGTGCGAACACTATGTCCCGCAGAAGAAGACTCCAGATTTCAAAGGACAGTATGAGAGATTGAAAGATGTGTGGCCCGAATTTGTGAAGCAGAAGCAATCGGAGCATGCCAAGGCCATATCGGAAAAAATAAGGCAAATGCGGCTAAAAAGGAGTACAATTATGTTATGGGGCCAGGAGGATACCGCACTTCGGAGCCTAAGTGGGAGAAGATGGAGAAAAGCCTGAGGGAGCGAGGAATCCCTCTAGGTACAGAGGGATGGGACCCAAGGGCCAAAAGCTGGTGGTACGGGCATGGGGGATCGCTAGACCCAGAGAGAGTGAGGTGTGTTCACCGGAAGAAAGTGTTTACTCCCACCGCCGCCCTTATTGACGCAATGGCCCAAGCTCAAGCGGGGAAGATCAAGGTCAACAGAGAGAACGACGCGCTGACAGTAGCCCTCGGGAATCCTGAACACCCAGGACGTGTACGAGGCAAATGCGCCATTCCGTGGAAAGTAGGGTTTCCCCAGGACAATGACCCGTACAGTTACAAAAGCCGTAAGAGAAATACGGACCGGGATGCAGATCGTCTGGGGAGGATGGAAAGGGGACTATTTGAGGTGAAGCAGATGGTGCGTGAAGCACTATCAAAATATAGACTGGAAGGGCCGCATGGAGATCATGCACTAGATGTCGGAAGCCAGCAGCGGAGAAGCAGCATGGCTTCCACAGAGGCCCCGGCTGGTGCTAATGCACCCTTCGCCCCAGCTGGTGCTAATGCACCGATGATCGATGGTGTACCGGAGCCTCGCTACCCCCTGGACGATGTACAGGACATTATGAAAGAATGTGAGCTGCATTATCCAAGGGCGAACATTTCCTTGAAGGTGGCGATCGGCACGGCTTTACCTTGTAAACCTGGAGCACTCCACCATAACAATCCCATTGAAGATGGCTATGCTCGTGTCACGGTGGATTACATAGTCCAAGGGTGTGAGGACCTGGAGATTGACTATGCTACACCCGAAGGGGATGTGATACTTCGAGATGTCAAGCGCCAAATCGTTCTATGGAAAAAGAAGTACATCAAGTTTCTAGGCGAGGCGCCAAGGCCAGCGACCCCAAGGAATCACCCAACAAGTCCACCTACACCTCCTTCATGTTATCCGACGCCGCCCCCCAATCCACCTCCGGCGGGTAAGCATACGCCGCCCCCAATCCACCTCTGAGCCGCCACCCAGTCCACCTCCGACGAAGAAGCAGCAGCAGGGGGTTAGAGGGGACAGCAAGGCAACCCCCTCCTGGACTATTAACCCGGAGCCTTATGTACCTAAGACCACAAGGGTACCAATGCCATCACTGAAGCCTCTCCTCCCGAGACCTTGGGAACTTAGTGTCGAGAAAACCGACGTGGCCGCGGCTGCTCACCATGAGAAATGGAAGGCGGAAGTCAAGTCGAAAAAAGAGCCTGAGCCCAAGCCGGTATATACTGAGAAGCAAAAGAAGTGGGCTAAGAATTTTTCGACGACACCATCCCAAATCCTGCAGAATCTGTCAAACAACTATGAACGTGAATTTCTTAGGCAAAAATCATTACGGGAAAAAAGCCTTGGCAGAGAAGAAAGCAGCAAGTAAAAAATGCGGGAAACACGTTTCCCAGCTCGAGGAACATACAAAACAATCGATCCCCCGCTCAAAGTGGAAGCCGGTCCTTCCGTTACGGCGTCCTTCAGAGCCGATATGGATAAGGACATGGAACTATTAGACCCCGCTATCCTAGCAGCTGCTAGCGCATAGGAAATGACTGTAATGGCGGCCAAAGAAAGAGCGGCCGAGTTCGGTATGACTCTTCGTGCATTGTTAGGCCTTGAGGATGTGCCAATAAGCGAGATATCATTTACATATAAGCTGAATGGGCCTCTTGTCGAGCCTGCGCAGGAAGCGAGTCTACCAAGACAAATGCGAAATCTGCTATATTAGTACAAGGATTTCATAAAAAATAAGACCGGCAAAGAATATATTTATGCGGAAGTTAGAGAGGAGCATCACTTCAAACATTACTTTGTACAAGTTCATATGAGTGAGTTTTTCCAGTTTTTCAATCTGTGAGAGCTCAACAAATCTCTCCTAAGTTGCTATGTTCTGTAAGTGTGATTTTATATCTATAATTAAATCTTTACCTCATCTCGTTCATTGTCTGCACTATATTATCGTAACTATATTAATTCTTGTGTACGCTATTATGCAGAATGAAGCTTGGGAAATGCAAAAGAAGGAACATCCATGATGTTGGATTCATTGACCCACATATCATTAATGGATATGTGTTAGAAAATCACCCCAAGACGTGGAGAGAGATCTGTACAAGTTTCTTACAAAGCAGGAACTCAAAAGTGAAATTCTATTTCCTTACCATTTTGGGTGAGTGCATGTTTTTGTCTTGTGCACATTCTCTTTTGTTTACTCCATGTTATGTCTAATCGATGAGTTATGCATGACTGTGCATGTAACGTGTTCGCAGGTTCCACTGGATTCTGCTAATAATTCAATTTGACAACTTCAGAGTTGAAGTCATGAACTCTCTGAATATGGATCCAAAGCATTGGACCAGCATAAGATTAATGATGCAAAAGTAATTATTTTTAATCATTTGCGCACTATATCGGCTTCTTTCGTTCATTTCCTGATATCAAGTAACTAATAACTCCCTTGTTCATTTAATTTCTTTGCCCTGCAGGGTTTGGAAACGGTTCAAAGATAACATAACCGGTGAATTCAAGGACACACCTCTGAGCGGAGGGCTCGGGATATCAACTTGCGGAGAAGTGACTTGCGGGAGAAGCTTGATCCAGAAGCTCGCTTCCGACCAATTCAAGAAAAATTAGCAGGATTTTGATGAGGGAGGGCATCCATCCTAATGGACAACACTATTACGAGGACGAAGAACTTCTAATGCATACAACATCCACTTGAAAATTGTATATGAAAACTTGTTTGAAGTTGTATATAGTCACTGGCCCGAGATTGAATATTATATATTCATCTTGAATTTTTCTTGTTTGAAATTGTATATTCATATGCATCAACGTGTAACATGTATATAATAGCATAGAATATGTGTACTGAAACTTCTTTGAAACTAAAATAAAACACAAAATAAAATATATAAAAAATAAAAACACAACAAAATAAAACCATGTTTATGGGTTTAAACCCTAAACCTGTAGAGACCTTTAATCCCGGTTGGTCACACCAACCAAAACTAAAGGTACTATGCCCCGACGCACATCTGCATCCCACGTGGATGGGCCTTTAGTCGTGGTTCGTAAGCAATCGTGGCTAAAGGGGAGCTTTTAATCTCGCATATTTAGGTTGCGAATCCGGGATTAATGCCCGTTACCAACCAGGACTAATGCCCCTTTTTCTACTAGTGCGGGAATCCCACACATAAACATTAATCCGCCACCGACCTCCTTGCTTGCATAAATAGACGCGGTGGCACAGTCCGTCACCTACTTCTACCATTTTCCATAACGGCCAAGCACCTCCAATTCCCAGTTCTTTTGAATCCCGTTGCAATGGCGATAAATTGTCATCATGGAGGCACGGTCGCAAACGGCTTCGCGAAGTGGAACCTTATTGTCGACTACGTGTGTGCCTCGTACCACAACAGGTACCTCGCACGCACCTCTAGACATTAGGCTTCCGTTGGGCTGGAGGCCCAACGGCGGCGGCGTCAGGAAATAGTTGGAGCCACGAGCGTGGATGAGGAGCCCGATCCCTATTCACCGCTTATTGCGGGATGTAACTGGGGCGCCGCATAGGGGCGAGCTGTTACGCATGCGCTGCAGGTTTTCTTGCTTCCTGTATCAGTTTGTTTTTTAGTTTTTTTCCTTTCCGGTTTCTTTCTAGGGATTTCTATTTTCGTGCCCTCGGGTCCTTAGTTGTACTCAGTTTTCCCCAGCTCCTTAGTTTTTTCCTCAGTTTTCCCCAAGCCCTTGTCTGAACCCGCAGAAGGAGCTCGGACGGAAGGAATCCGTTAAGTTGACCGTTCCGTGCTGACGAGTGGGGTCGTGTCGTTTGTGGGGTCGCGTCGTGTGGGACCGCGTCGTGTGGGGCTGGTAGGAAGGGACCGCGTGGGACAGGACGAGACCATGTTTGTGGGGTCGTAGCGTGTGGAGCCGTGTGGGTCCGGGACGGGAGCACGAGTGGTTTCTGTCTCTTTCGCCCAGATTAGCAGTTTTCAATGTACCTTTTTCCTCTCTCTCGCTCGATCTCATTCATATTTGATAGCCCAAATTGGTAGCAAATCTAGAGCAGCTTGTCCTTCTGTTTTTTAACGCCATTCATTTCTTTATGCCTTCGTTTTTACCCAATCAGGTAGGAAATCTAGGGCACAAATCCAGAGAGAAAATATAGGATAAGCTGCATACAGCAACCAACATAGCATAGATATATTCAGGACAGATCCAAAAGTAGTACCGATAGATCCAACATAAGCTACATTTTACATGAATTTAAGCTGCTCTACAGATAGAGCAGTCACATACAGAGTGCAAAGAGGCACGTTCAACGCCTCCAGGTAGCGCGTGTGGCTCGCTTGGAGGTTGCGCAGGTGAATCCCAAGTGCTTTGTGTTTGGCCATGTACGCATGCACGTTCACGGTCCTTCCAACTCTAGCGCCACATCTGCCACTGGATTCAGCATGGTTCACCAGGGAGTTGAAGTCGGTGGCGCGGAGCTTCCTGTTGCAGAAGGGGCACTTGTAAATGCCTCGAGCAAAGGGGCCATCGTAATGGCCGGACTGCAGCCTCCTGAGGACGTGACGAGTCTTGGTGTGGAAGGACTCGTCGTCGTTGTCGACGTCGCTGCTCTGCACCTGTCACGTAGCACCAAAGATCGTGCAAAAAAAACGGAGTCAATTGCAACGATGATGGAACAGAGAGTGAACAAAAAATCATGCATGATAATATGGGCTCGAAAAAAAGAGGTAGCCTCAGTTACATTGGACACACTTATATCCAGGATTTGAGTCAGCAAACCAAAGATCATGCACAACAAATTTGTACACATCAATTGTTTACTGACCAAACCCTGAATCAATTTATGCCCAAATATTCATCATCATCGGCACAAATCTTAAACAAAAGCAAATCACAAATACTAATAACGCAAGATCTAACACAAAAGTATCGAACTAGGAACAGACGAACAGTAATAACGCAAGATCTAACACAAAAGGATTGAACTAGGAACAGACGAACCGTAATAACGCTAGATCTAACACAAAATGATTGAAATGAGATAAGATCAAGGGAACAAAGGGTTACCTCCGGCTCGTTGTCGACGATGCTGGTGTCGTAGGGGTTCTCCGGCGCGTCGTATTGCACTGGTTCGTACGGGTCCCAAGCGACGGGGGACTGGACGGTGGCGGCGGCCGATGCGCCGGCTGCTACGTTGGAAGCAGCGACAGGGGCCTGGACGGGGGCGGCGGCCGATCCGCCGGCTGCTACGTTGGAAGCAGGGACAGGGGCCTGGACGGGGGCGGCGGCCGATCCGCCGGCTGCTACGTTGGAAGCAGCGACAGGGGCCTGGACGGGGGCGGCGGCCGATGCACCGGCTGCTACGTTGGAAGCAACGACAGGGGCCTGGACAGGGGTGGCGGCTGATGTGCCGACAATGGGCATCTCATTCTTCTCCATCGCCGGCGGTTTTCTTCGCGGTTTTTTCTTCGGTTGTGGAGAAGATGATGGGACAGGAGAGGCGGTTGCAGTGAGCCAGTGAGAACGTGCGTCGAGGGAGAGAAAGAGGGGCTCTATAAAGACGAAGGTGGCGTGTACCGCAACACGCGTCCGCTATGCACGGCTGCAGCGTGCACCGCTACACGAGTCTAACCCTGGGACGTTTGGTGTACTCAGTTATAACCTCAGGCCTTATACAGAAATTTTATCTGTACTCAGTTTTCCCCTCGAGGACTTAGACCGGCAAGTGCAATATACTCAGTTTTACCCTCAAGTAGCTGGTCAACAGAGAGTCAACAAATGAGATTAACATAGCTAATTGAGTCATTTCATGCGCAAAAATATCCAAAAAAATAAAAACATAGTGGCAACTACTCATGGAGTCTTCCTACGCAACCTGCCACCTAGAAAACCTTAACAAACATATATAAATTAAGTTTTACCACAAATTGCCACTTCTCAGAATCACTAGTGTAGCTATGAAGATGATTGGTTTTCCACCCAAACCCCTTTGCAAAACATCTTTCCCAAAACATAGTTTGTCTAAATGATGCCATAATTGTCACACTCATGTATATTTGAATTGCAAATAATTTGATGTAGCCCAATATGAATTATATTGTACAAAACACACATTTTTCATTTTGTAATTCTTTTGTTTGAATCCCTTAGTCTATTTACTATTTATGTGCCCTTGGATTCTTAGTACTACTGTTGCGGTCAAAACCCACCGGCGGGCAGCGACGGGCAACACAGTAGAGCCGGGAACAACTTAGGGCTGCGGCTGGCCCTGGTCCCTCCGAGCGACGGCCCGCAAAGCCTCTGGTACACACGTCCGATGCTGATGCAAGGGCGTGCCACCTGACCTATACCTGGTCAGGAAGGTGATGGAGATGCCGCGCTTAGTTTCCTGCAAGGCATACACGTAAACATTAAATACGAGCCTCGATCGGCTCTCAGGTTGTCCTGTGAATCGGCTCAAAGAGCCGATCCAACCATGATTCGCACGAGGTGCACGAATATATGGTGGTCCTGCTTGATCAAGATAAAGCTAAAACGATCTACGATGATCTGGGGTTTTCACCGCATAATCGGATCATCCTACTCACGATTGGGCCTCGCGGCCACGCACGGTGATCGTAAGCCGATCCTAGATAGGGCCTAAAAACCAACACGAGGTTGATCCCCGGAACATCCTGTCTAGGACTAGCAAACGACACCCTACGTGCCGCTGGATCCTCCAACCCTTTGTAAGGCCTAACTATTGCAGATGTTAAACTAATCCTTGTAGAACAAGGAGCAACCGTAACGGATCGGATCTACTAAATTATGATCAAGCGGGGTGCCGCCCCCACACCTAAGATAGGTGTGAGGGCGGCTAGATATGCAAGGGTTGCACTACTATAGCATATAATACGAAGAACAATGCTAACCCTAACATATCTAAGATAACTACGTTGCTCGCCATCAAAAAGGCTTCAGTACGAGCAACGCATGAACAACATAAAGCCTCTGCTGCCTAGATCGCAAGATGCGATCTAGGCAGCATGATGCTTACCGGTAGAAACCCTCGAGACGAAGGAGTTGGCGATGCGCCGAGATTGATTTGTTGGTTGAACGTTGGTTGTTGTTTATTTCATAAACCCTAGATACATATTTATAGTCCAGGGGACTTTCTAACGTGGGAATAATCCCAACCGTGCACGAGGCAAACTCTAACTAACCGACACGTAATCTACTATGTTACAGATACAAGGGCAAACTAGCCCAACTTTGCATAACAGGCCGATTCACGTAATTCTTCTATGTATACTCTTTAAATCCATCTTGATCACGGCCCACCTCTGACTCGGTCAAATCCTGGTGATAACACATGCCCCCTGGTTTTGAGAATGATAATTTCAAAACCACTCTGTTTTTCTACGAAGGGTCATGTCGTGGCAGAGCAGAACCGTTGCAGCATCCTTCATCATGATGCCCTGTCTTCTCAGCTCTTCTGCAAAATTCGATAGCTTTAGCATCACCTCCTCGGAAACTGTAATGGCATTAAATTTCCACCAGGCTTCTCATTATTTATCCGTGCCGATCGATTAGCCCTCTTCATCCCCTTCCTCTGTTCTAGCTATCGGCACCAAAAAAATACCCTCTTCCCCCGTAGCAATGTCTTCCTCTTCCTCTGTCTCCTCCGGCCTCTCCCTCCAATCCTTCTCCTCGAGCGAGCCGGAGTGGAACTCCGATTATGCGCCAGAGAGCGACCTGCCTCTGACCGATGGGGAAGAGGACCTCAAATTCCTCATCGAAGGGGAGCTGATAAGCGAAAGTGAAGACGACCTCCATCCCTGGGTGAAACCCACCTCCCCCGACGGGAAGGGGGAAGAAGTAGAGGAAGAAGAAGGAAAAGAGAAGGGCGGCCCCTCCTCCCCCACTAAGCTTCTGTCGGCCAAGCGATTCCGCGCTTGGGCGGACAGCGAAGACGATGATGATGACGAGGAGGAAGAGGAGGAGGATGAATCCTCCTCCTCCATCGGGTATCCGCCGACCAAGCGCTTCCGCTCCTGGGCGGACAGCGAGGATGATGATGATGACGAGGAAGACGAAGCTCCGGCCAAGGGCTGGGATAGCAGCGACGAGGAGCTTCCTGGGAGCAGCGCCGACGATATCGACGACGGCGACGACGAGGACATCGACAACTAGTAGAGTAGGACTAGTAGTAGCAGTGCACTAGGCACCAGATCCTTCCTTTGAGAGCCATCGGCTCTTTCTTGTAAAGCCGCTCCTTTGAATTAATGAAAATTTATCTTTCAATTAATCCAATTTCAATCCTTCCGCTCGCCACACCGAGACCGATAGCAACGTATCGGATTCCTTTTCCGTAGACGCCCCTGAAGCCGTAATCAGATATCGATTAGACCGTCAGCTCTCCGGCTGCGATTTGGTGCCTGATCATAAAATTTCGCAACCTCATAGCCGATGACTATTCATCGGCTATTTTTAGAATCCAGTCCCTTTCCTCTTCTCGTAGCAACAGGACGATCCAAAACCTGTAAACGCCGACGGCCTCCTTTTCCGGCTCCTCTCCATAGCTTTAGCAGTCTTCTTCTGCCACACCTCACTGCTTTCAGAGAAGACCACGATGCAGGGTCAGCCGATGCGACTCCAATCGGCTCCAAAAACAGAGCATCTACCAAGTTAGCTGCCCCCCGAGCCTTAATCAAGGCGAGAATACCAGCAAGGATGCACAGGTCAAACCAAAAGGCTTTGACCTTAGGCAATCTGGCAATCCGAGATAGCCGCTGAACGTCGATATTGTAGCCGGTAGGTCTTGGTCTTGTGTAACTGTACTAGAGTCGATGACTGTGCATCGGCTGTAAAAAAAATTTTTACTGGCCGATTTTCTCTAATCGGCCCCCAATGTTTCACTGCACACAGGTTCATCTGATTAGATGCCCCCCGAGCCGAATCTGCCAGGTGACTGCAGATACCGGCTTTGCACGTCTTTGCACGTCGGCTCCGCTAGGGTTCGTGGTGACTCTCATCCGCCGACGTGACCGCTGCCGTTGAACGTAAGCAGATCCTGTGGTGAAGATAATTTTGGCCGATTGTTGACAATCGGCCTCCATATTGATCGAAACGCTCAATGAAGGTCTTGTAGTTTTCCCTCACAGATTTTTTTTTATATTTTTTTTTAGGGCCGATCACAAGGATCAGCCTCGCCACGTTTGCTCATCGGTTTGCTCCTGCTACATGGTTAGGCCAGTGGATAAAACCAGCCCAACCTCTGACTTTATCATGTTGATGTGCTTGCTGTCGTCCACCTCGAGTGCATCGTGTAATCGTGGAGCACTAAGCTCCGTCGGAAGGACGAGCACCATGTTTGTGCCAGCCGATGTTTCATCATCGGCTTTCCTTTGCTTGGGGCGCCACTCCATTTTCCGTGGACGACCTTCTTCATCTAGGGTTCGCTGAACTTTCGCAGCCAGATCAGGTCGTGCCTTCCTCAGCGTATGCAAGTACAACCTTTCGGCTTCCTCCAGGCCGCGCAATCGCTGAACCCTACGCTTTTGTGAACGACTGAGTCCATCAGGGCACCACCTTGGCCGGTGGTACCTGTCTTCTTCTTGTTCTTGTCCCTCGTCTTCTGAATTCTCGAGATCTTCCCACCGAGGGGATTCAGCGCGTTTGCTTTGTGGCGGGAGAGGCCCTAAGCGCTTGAACACGGACACGTTGGCTGCCTCCTTCTTCTTCTGGTTGCATTCTGGGCAATTGCCGATTGTGGGTAATCGGCTCATTCCTGAATCCCAGCAGTGTCTGAAGAAGGGGCAGTCCCAGTGCCTATCGTTGTCGTCTTGCTCCCTTGATTTTCCTTTGGCACGGCGCTCGTGCTCCTCCTCATCGCGATCATGCCGACGATGTCTTCTGGCTTCTCTAGCCAGACGATCTCTTTCATCATCATCGCTGGATCGTCGGCGTTGGTCATACTGACTCACGTACTTGTTGAGGAGGTGATCAGAGAGGGGTCGCTGATATCTTATGTTCTTCACTTCTCCCTCTGTGACGTAGCGCTTGCCATCATGACGGAGCCGATCACGTGGAGCGGCCTCCTCTGTGTCCTTGCTACGAGAGCAGCTGCCCTCGTCTCCATCCTTGCCAGCGTGGTTTCCAAGTCCTACCATGTTGATGCTGAACGAGGATCCTGGCTGGCAACCTTCAGGGTAAGTGCATTCCACCATGTTAACGGCGGGAAAGGGTTGGGTGTCGACCTTCATGGCGTACTGGTTGAAAATCAGACGTCCTTGTTCTATCGCTATTTGGATCTGCTGACGCCACACCCTGCAGTCGTTGGTGGCATGGGAGAGCGAGTTATGCCATTTGCAGTATGGCTTTCCATTCAGCTCTTGAACCGTGGGGAATTTGAGACCTTCGGGTATCTTCAACTGCTTCTCCTTGAGCAGGAGGTCGAAGATTTGCTCAGTTTTGGTCACGTCAAAATCAAAACCCCTGGGTGGACCTGGTGGCTTAACCCATTTGCAGGACACGGGGGTTGCCCCCCGAGTCCATTCAGCCACTGCTACCTCTTGATCTCCCGCAGAAACTTTGCCTTCCTTTGCCTCGACCAGGACTACTGCACGCTTGAATTTGTCCTGGTACAAGTCCGGGTGGCGCTGTTCATATGCCGACAGTTTCTGAACCATGTGCGCCAGTGAGGGGTAGTCTGCTTGGGAGGCCATGTCATTGAGCGGTGCTGCAAGGCCCGCTACTGCCAACTCGACTGCTTCTTTTTCAGTCACACGAACCGAATAACATCGGTTCCTAAGATTCCTGAAGCGCTGGATGTATTCTGTCACGGTTTCTCCACGCTTCTGACGTATTTGTGCTAGATCGGCAAGGCCAGACTCGGAAGCCTCTGAGTGGTACTGCGTATGGAACTGTTCTTCCAACTGCTTCCAAGTCCGGATCGAGTCTGGTGGCAACGAGGTGTACCACCCGAAAGCCGATCCCGTGAGGGACTGCGAGAAGAGCCTCACGCGTAGTGGATCCGACACTGAGGCCGTTCCTAGCTGTGCCAAATATCGGCTCACATGCTCGATGGAGCTGGAACCATCTAATCCACTGAATTTGGAGAAATCAGGGAGCCGATATTTAGGTGGTAGCGGGATCAACTCGTACTCGTCGGGGTACGGCTTGAAATAGCCGATTGCCCTCCTTTTCGGTACCATGCCGAACTGGTCTCTCAGTATAGCATTGATCTGATCCGCTGTGCTGGCTGCAGGAGTCGAACTCTGAAGATTCACCGGGGTGGCGTATTTAGCCAGCCATGCTTGCTTTTCCAGCTCTGAGCCAACTGCAGGAGCTGAGCTCCGGAGGTTCGTCGGGGTGGCATATTTACTTAGCCACGTCTGCTTCTCAAGATCTGTTGCTGACGTTCCTCCTACTTTCCCAGAAGTCCCTGATGTCGCGGCCTGGTTTGTGAGCGCCGCTATCGCAACTGGGCACATACGTGCACATGTACCCGTGAGGGATCTCCTTAGGCGCCTCATGCAAGAACTGGCAGTCACTAGGGTCACCACCGATCTTGTAGACGACGAATGCCGGTGAATTCGGCACTTCTGGTGCTGCCAACGCAAATGACAGCGGTGGACGGGACTGGAGTGGCAACTCTCCTTGATGCGTCCCGAGAGCTGGTCCTGACGGCGAGTACTGGTGCCTCATGATCTCCTGGATCACGCGAAGAGCGACACGCTCCAACGTGTTTACCAGGTTCTCAGAGTGGCGGTGTAGCGAGTGAGCCACCAAGTAGTTGATCTCCTGCCGCAGGGACCTGGTGCGTTCTTCTGACGGGGCAGAGAGGTCTATCCCATCGAGTGCACCATCAGGCGTGAACCCCTTCCACCTGATGCCATGTGAACGGGTTCTGTGGAAAGAGCCGATAAGGTCGGCTTCGAGGATGGCTTTGACCTCGTCATACTTCTTCTTGAGCTCGTCGGTCAGATCCTCGTACGTGACTGGCGTGCCGTCCGCCATCTCAGATGTAGATGGCGATGTGGTTGATGTAGACGATTGTCCCACCGAGCGTGCCAGAATGTGTTGCGGTCAAAACCCACCGGCGGGCAGCGACGGGCAACATAGTAGAGCCGGGAACAACTTAGGGCTGCGGCTGGCCCTGGTCCCTCCGAGCGACGGCCCGCAAAGCCTCTGGTACACACGTCCGATGCTGATGCAAGGGCGTGCCACCTGACCTATACCTGGTCAGGAAGGTGATGGAGATGCCGCGCTTAGTTTCCTGCATGGCATACACGTAAACATTAAATACGAGCCTCGATCGGCTCTCGGGTTGTCCTGTGAATCGGCTCAAAGAGCCGATCCAACCATGATTCGCACGAGGTGCATGAATATATGGTGGTCCTGCTTGATCAAGATAAAGCTAAAACGATCTACGACGATCTGGGGTTTTCACCGCATAATCGGATCATCCTACTCACGATTGGGCCTCGCGGCCACGCACAGTGATCGTAAGCCGATCCTAGATAGGGCCTAAAAACCAACACGAGGTTGATCCCCGGAACATCCTGTCTAGGACTAGCAAACGACACCCTACGTGCCGCTGGATCCTCCAACCCTTTGTAAGGCCTAACTATTGCAGATGTTAAACTAATCCTTGTAGAACAAGGAGCAACCGTAACGGATCGGATCTACTAAATTATGATCAAGCGGGGTGCCGCCCCCACACCTAAGATAGGTGTGAGGGCGGCTAGATATGCAAGGGTTGCACTACTATAGCATATAATACGAAGAACAATGCTAACCCTAACATATCTAAGATAACTACGTTGCTCGCCATCAAAAAGGCTTCAGTACGAGCAACGCATGAACAACATAAAGCCTCTGCTGCCTAGATCGCAAGATGCGATCTAGGCAGCATGATGCTTACCGGTAGAAACCCTCGAGACGAAGGAGTTGGCGATGCGCCGAGATTGATTTGTTGGTTGAACGTTGGTTGTTGTTTATTTCATAAACCCTAGATACATATTTATAGTCCAGGGGACTTTCTAACGTGGGAATAATCCCAACCGTGCACGAGGCAAACTCTAACTAACCGACACGTAATCTACTATGTTACAGATACAAGGGCAAACTAGCCCAACTTTGCATAACAGGCCGATTCACGTAATTCTTCTATGTATACTCTTTAAATCCATCTTGATCACGGCCCACCTCTGACTCGGTCAAATCCTGGTGATAACAACTACTCAGTTTTGCCCTCAAGTGCTGTCACAAATACTCTGAGAAGCCCAAACTTATCCTGATTGGTTGAGCCGTTGTCACACGGATCGACTCCACGAACCGTTGATCCACTGATCTAACGGGCAGTATACCCCTATCCGTCTCTTCGTGGCAACCTCTCTCTCTCTCTCTCTCTCTCTCTCTCTCTCTCTTCGTGGCCACCCCTCTATTTATGTGCAATAATGAGTTTGCCACTTAATATAGTTTGGGATATAGTATTGGTATAAACATGAGGCATACATATTTGCGGATTTCGGTGATTGCATTATTTGTCACCCCTCTAACAATTATCAACTATCTTTAGCTGTCCTTTTCTTTTAGGGAATATAGTTTGGGATATAGTATTGGTATTTTGAAACAGCCTAAAAGTGGTATAATTTTGTTATAAACATGAGGCATACATATTTGCGGATTTTGGTGATTGCTATCAACTATCTTTAGCTGTCCTTTTCTTTTAGGGAATATAGTTTGGGATATAGTATTGGTATTTTGAAACGGCCTAAAAGTGGTATAATTTTGTTATAAACATGAGGCATACATATTTGCGGATTTCGGTGATTGCATTATTTGTCACCCCTCTAACAATTATCAACTATCTTTAGCTGTCCTTTTCTTTTAGGGAATATAGTTTGGGATATTGTATTGGTATTTTGAAGGGACCCTATTTTGAAAGGGATCCCATTTTGAAACGGCCTAAAAGTGGTATAATTTTGTTATAAACATGAGGCATACATATTTGCGGATTTCGGTGATTGCATTATTTGTCACCCCTCTAACAATTATCAACTATCTTTAGCTGTCCTTTTCTTTTAGGGAATATAGTTTGGGATATGGTATTGGTATTTTGAAACGGCCTAAAAGTGGTATAATTTTGGTATAAACATGAGGCATACATATTTGCGGATTTCGGTGATTGCATTATTTGTCACCCCTCTAACAATTATCAACTATCTTTAGCTTTCCTTTTCTTTTAGGGAATATAGTTGGTAATTTCGGTGAATGCACACATTAACTTTGAAAACAACTACAAGTACATGTAACTGAATAATGGATTTGTAAGGTATCCCTTGTAACAACTTCTAGCGCCTGGTGAGCAATGATAAGAATCCGATCATAATTATACAACAAAAAACCAGCCATCGGTTAGCTTGCTTCTTCAACTCGATCAGCTGCCTTAATCGCTTGTTCATTTTCTTCAGTTCTCCCTTCACTTCCACCAGTTCTGCATTGGGAGCATTAGGCATAATCGGAACGACTCGTCTCTCCGCCGCATTCTCTACAGCAAGTCCCCCCTCCCAAATTGCGCCCCCCAATAGCGCCAATTGATTCCTGCAACTGAAGCCTCTGAACGTACACATCGATCCACTCGAAATGCCTGCATTTCTTCAAGATTTGAAAACAACAGCGTGAACCCTAAATCCCAAATTCGAGGGAATAACAAGAAAATCGAGAGAAAACAGAGAAATTGGAGCGAGATCTAACCTTATCCCCCTCTCTATATGGCAAGCTCTCGCATGCAACGAACTCACGTCCACGGTTGCCGTTCTCGTCCGTCTTACAGATCGACCGCTTCAGAGGCTCCTGGCGTGGGCAGTCAGGGCATCTTGTCAAAGGCACGGGTCCATACTGCGGCCATGAAGAACGGGAGGTCGAAGAGAAACTAGACATCACCCGCCTACCAGAGAAGGGCTGCCGCTGGCGGAGAAGAAGAACAATGGGGCGCGGAGAAAGAAAGGGGAAGCAATGGCACGGGCACGGGCGCGGGGCTGGCTCGGGCTCCCATTTTGCAACGGTCACCTGGGTAAGCTGTGGGTCCGGCGCGCTAACGTGGACAAGTTGTGGGTCCCACGATGATCTGGATAAGTGGAGATGTGTCCACTGCGGGGCACCAACAGCGGCCCCACTTGCCAGCACCAACCAACGTCAACTAAACGGGATTCCTTCCGTCTGAGCTCTTTCTGCGGATTACAGACAAGGGCTTGGGGAAAACTGAGGAAAAACTAAGGAGCTGGGGAAAACTGAGTACAACTAAGGACCCGAGGGCACGAAAATAGAAATCCCTTCTTTCTATGTCTGTTTCTGCTGGGTTTTTCGTTCGGTTTTCATTTTTCAATAATTTTCGGGCGATTTTTCTTAAAAAAATAAACCATTTTTTAACATCTTTAAAATTTGAAATTTTTTTACTCTTGCACTCTTTTCGATTTTGAACCATTTTTTGAACATTTTTTAGTTTTCAAATTTTCCAAATTTGATATTTTTTCGAATTTAATTTTTAAAGTTTAAACAGTTTTCAAAATTGACCAGTTTCAAAAAATGTTCATGTGTTCAAAAATAACGTTCACAAATTTAAAAAATACACTATATTTTTTAGTTTAAATTTTGTTCATGTAATTAAAATAATGTTCATGAGGTTAAAAGTTATTTTATAGATAGTTCACGAAATTTAAATTTTCACGGAATCAAAAAGAAGTTAATGTATATGAACTAATATTCATGGGGTAAAAATATTGTTGCATGAAATACATTCGTAAAATGGAAAAATGTTCGCGGAATCATAAAAAAAGTTCATATGTATACGAAAAAATGTTCACGGTGTTTAAAATATTCATACGTTCAAAATATACATTCATTAATTTTAAAATAAGAGTCTATAATTTTGAAAAATGTTCATGTGTTCGATAAATTGTTTAATATATCAAAATATTTGTTTATGGATTCAAACAAATGTTTTTCATACTTAAAATATGTTCAGGTAGTTTCTATAACGTTCACGAGATTCAAAAATTGTTCATGGGTTTGAAAAATATGTTCATGAACTCTTAAATGTTTAAGGATTCAAAAAAAAATGTTTACACATCTGGATAAAAATCTTCACATGGATAAAAAAAGTTATATTCATGGATTAAACAAAAAGTCCAAAGGTTCCGAAACATGTTCACGAGTTTTGAAAAAGTGTTCATGTGTTTTAAGAAAAAATTGGAGATTCAAATTTTATGTTCAATAATGTATTATTTGTACTGCTCCATTTGAGAAGCCAAAAAAATCAGGGAACGGGTGGCTTCATTAGGCAGAGTGTGGCATGCAAGTCCGTGGGAGATCCGTTTACTGTAAATTGGATTGACTAGAGCTTGTGGCAGCAGGAGGCACAGCAAGGCCTTGCGCCCGTCATTGTAGTCAACAAAGCTCACGTGTTTCTAGAGAAAATGTCGGAACATGCAGAGGCAGCGGCGCGTTATTGTGGAGTGTAAATGTACAATACCTCAAACAGCACCGAAACAGTGAAACACAGTAATATGGGCCGAGCTCATTTGTCGCAGGGGTACGCGGTGACTCGCGGAACTGCCGCTAAAGGCGGCATATAGGCGCTCCCGATGAGGAGGCTGAACATTTGTTCGGCAACCCCAATTTTCCAGAGGATGATGCAGTCGACTGCCGCGTTGTTGGCACGGCAAGACCAAGAGCCCCCCGAGCGCCTCGAGGCGCAGCGCGTCGATGAGGACTATATGGAGATGCTCTGCTCGATGTATCCACAACATGTCGAGAAGTAGTGCCGAGCCTTTGAGCTCTATAAGGCGTGGAAGACCAACGGTGCCGGACCGGCTGGTGTGCCCGTCACCGACCTCACCTCCGATAGCGACCACTTGGCGAAGAAAGTGATAGTAACACCGACATCAAATTTAGTTCAGATTTAGGTTAGTGTAGTTTATCCGAGTAGTTTAAGCTGTCTCAGTGTACTAGTTTGAGTCAAATTTGCATGGATTTATTTTAAATTGATATGAATTCCAGTTTAAAGAATTAATTATAAGGATTCTATAAAAACAACTTTTCTTATAGTAGCAAATATACTGATCTAAAGGATAAGGGGCTGGATACTTCTCTAAATTTTGAGGAATGGGCTTGAGATGCTCTTAGAAACCCTGAGATGGTTGCATTGCAGTGAACTATTTATATATGGTAAATGGTGTAGTTAGCAGTTAGTTTTCACAATTTCGTAAGGCTTTGTAGCTACAGAGCTTGCCCTTCGTAGCTCACGCTTCTTATCTCAGAAACTGCGGTTTCCACTGCAAAAAAAAAAACGAAAAAGGACTGTGATAATTAGTTGTCAATAGGGCATACGGCATTTGTTACGACATTAGCTAGGTGACTTCCTCAGTTGCGGCCCAGATGAACTATGTTTGAATCAGGAAGTACAAACTGCTGTTTCCTAATCTATCCTCACAGCCAAGATTAGAGCATTTCTAATAGCCTTTGTATAATTGATTAGGATTGTTAAAAACTACAAATATAGTAATTTGCTTTAAAATATTATTCCAACAACATTTGTATAGGTGGTCCCCCACACAAAGTTATAGCAAGCTCGCTATCCTTGCACCTCCACTTTGCATATATACAAAGTCTAAAAAAACTTGCTATATGTTCAAAACCTGCATGGACCAACCACCTGTGATGGACTATTCCGCCCGCGATCCTTCCGTGTAGGCGTTGACCCGTGACCTCATCGCCGTCTTCTCCCGCCGCTGCAACGCCCATGGAGGGCACACCCAACATCCCACGCGTGTCCGCCGTACCCGCGCGCTCTCCGCTGCCTACGCACGTTCTCCGCCGTCTCTGTGCGTCTGCCACCCCAGGTGGCAAGCCGAGGAGGTCACCGCGCGATCCTTCCGCACCGGCTCCGTCAAAGCCTCCAGCATGTGCCGCACGCGGTCGATTCCACCTCCATGGACATTATGGTTGGATTGACCACCACCGGCGCCAGAATCAGGCCGGATTGACCCGTCTCATGGCCGCCAGTCTCGTTGCCATGCTCGCAGGAGGCTCATATTCATGGGGATGAAGACATAGGAGAAAAGAAAATGAAAAGTGATGATCATCTGACATGTCGGCCCTAATGTAGATTCGTTTTAGTCTCTAGTGTTAGGATTGCTATTATCCGAAAGCTACAAAAGTATTGTGGATACTCTTTCTTTCCTTTTTATATACTTCCTATGATCCAGATTAATTGAACACAAGCTCACCCAAAACACACCCAGACACCACCCTAGAGAAGAGAACCCAAAAATACCATGGTATAAGAATAGGCGTCGAGTGGCCATTGGCGTAATAGAATGAAGCAGCCTCTAAGGACACTTGCTTTTAGCCAGCTTTGAGGTTCACAATAATGGCATAGATGGAATCATGGAAAGCATGACTATGCATACAAATTTCATAAGCAGTATACGATTAAATCATCTATATACAGATATATGAACATCTAGTTGGCGGTATGTGATGTTTCTTAAGCAGTGAACACCATCCTTCGTTGTTTCTTACCAGACATTCAACTACATCGTTGAACTTTAAAAGTGTAATTTTAACTAGATGTTTCCACTAGAATGTTTATGAACTTTTCATCATGGGACCTTCGACATAAATTGAAAGTAGAGAGACTCGTCACCTTCAAGTGGGCAACTCAAATTCTGAATTTCGAAAGTTTCAGGCTAGTGTAAGTGCACTAGGATTGCTGCATCTGTACACCACTGCATGCGCCCAAGTAAACCATGATTCGCATCATCCTAGAAGGTATAATCAGATTAGAAGTAGCACCCCAGCACAATACAAGCAGCATATCATAAAATCAACCCCAGATCAACACAATTTAACAAGAAATTGAGTGATCTCAATAAGAGACCCAAGACACAGCATCGATCGAATTACATACCCTGACGACCTGGGATGCATGAGCACTTGGTCAGAGAGACAGAGATGGTGATGGTGCAGCATGAGAGGAAATGGATGTGTCCTGACTCCCGAGTGTATGCCTCCATCAATGTCAACTAGATTTAGATGTGCGCCTTGGCGCACGACCCCGTAGAGCTCATGTTCATTTCTTATAGATGAACACATTGGACTAAGGCGTTTAAAAAAGAAGTGCATAAATAACCGAGCACGAAAGAATGATAAACACCGAAAGACAACATTGCAATAACATTCAAATTCGATGGCCAAATAATGTGCGCCTTGGCGCACGATCCTGTGAAGATCAAACCGATCTACGCGTAAATGAAAATACGTTTTATAGGATTTAGAAAACAAAGTCAATAAGTTTGAACACACAAAATCTGAACAGAACAAGAATGCTTACACACAATTAGGAAAATAGCGAAATATATTAACACTCTTATAGTTTTTCAAAGACGAATAGAAATAAAGCTAAAAATAGCAAAAGTATCATCTAAATAAGATCGCTGCAATACAATCTTTAGAGGCCACTGCACACACAAAAAAACTAATTCTAATAGGTTGCTGCACCACCAATAGGTGCAGCTTCTGCAACATAGCTTCCAGCATGACACCGGGCAGGATCTTGATAGTCTTGATCTCAAAAAACCTCCATTAGGCTGTAACAAAAAATGTAAGTAAAGCAACATTAAGAACACCGCAGAAACAAAATATGTTCAAGAATAAAGGGAATGTTATACTAATACTGTAATCAGATGAAAGTATTTGTAAACCAGGAGTATTATTTGCACTTGGATATAGCATAAGAAACCCAAGCCTCAAGATTTGCCTCCATTGGTGAATAAATTAAATTTTAGGTAGTTTTGGACAGGGATTAGGTGATCTATCATTACAAAATATATAATTAGTTTTATAACAGTTTGACAAATGACAAATATTTTGTGTGTCCTAGCGAGACCAAGAAATCGATAAGTATATGTTCTCAAAATGATATCAATATAAATAGATGATGCCACCTAATAGTCAGAAGGAAAGTACCCGGGTTCTTACTTGCAGATGACGTATACTAACTATGCTCGAAGAAGAAAAAGTACCCTAGTTATTTTTGTTACATGTGCTCAAGGGAACACACTTGTCCTCGACAACAATCTATTGACAACGATACTCAATAGGGGTAGTGTAATTTGCTTTTTTTGGTAGCCAATCAATAGAGTGGAGAATCATTAGTTCCATGCACAACTAATCCAGCTTAGGGTATAGTTCCTCAGCAGCCTATCGATATTTACATTATATTTACGCTTGCCTAAGAACCGAGGCCCGAGGAAAAGCTCAAGGTATGAATCTCTACGTGATACCAATGCGGCCAGCAATCTAGAGGGAAATAGAAGCTGACCTGATAACCTTTCGGAGAGGCGCAATGAAGCCTTCCAACGACGTGTGGAGAAGAATTGAGCCAATTCGGCAGAACCTAAAAGAGCAGATCGGCAGTGAAATTGAGAGTAGCTGTGATTGTTAGTATTATGTTCCTGTACAAAATTATTTGTTTTTCTTCTGTCAACACATGTGCATGACAGTAGATAATTTAGAATGAAGGAGCATACTAAAATGTAGAGCTGCTAAATAATTCCTAGCACTATGTAAAAGAATCCAGAACCTGTATCTCCATTCACGCCTTACCAATCTCCTCGCGTGCCGTGGCCCACAAAATACAGGGCAAGTGAATGCAAGAAGTATATAGTAAGATCAAACTGTAAACTAAGTCGTGATGAGACAATAACTTAGTATGAATAATCATCCAATAGCTCAAGAAAATGATAATAAGTGCATACAGAAGGAAAATGAAGCACGTTACATTGTTTCAAAGAATTCGTAAACCACATGAAGCAATGGTTCTGAATAAAGGAACTGAAAATTTAACTCAAGAGTGGTGACTACACACACACGCATATCGTGTATAATTCCACAATAGCACATAGCAAGAGAAAATAGATTTACCATATGCTAAAAATAAGAATAATAACATCCAGGTTGGTCACCTGACAGTAATTTACCCGCACAAGTTGAGCAGCAAACAAAATTAAAAGAACACAAAAGTTGTCGTTAGCCAAAAGGGGAAATAACATAACCACATAGGAAATATTTTGCTTTGTGAGTATGCATGGCCACCAAGTAGTTTCCGCACCGGGTGAACACCTGGTGCGACTTATCATCGATGATGAACACCAGGTCTGGCACGATTGTATCCAGCAGGTCCCTTCCTTGATCTTCATGCCCTTCTTCCACACTGCTTCAAGTCAACTGCTGGGATCTCCTCCACTGGTATTGTTTTCATGCATCGTTTTCATAAGTAGGATTTAATTATTTTTCATGTACAAAATCATTTTACCTTCTGTCAACCCATGTGCTTGACAGTAAATAATTCAGAACGATTGAACACGCTAAATCTAGAGCTGGCTAAATAATTCCTAGCACTATCTGAACCAAAAACGCAAGGATGAATTGTTTCAGTAAATTATTAATAGTGGCAGTGACTCAAACAAGTTTCAGGAATCATTTACTGATATAAGTATTTTGCTGCAAGAGCATCGCTACATTTCTTACTAAACAACCTAACTGATGTTTTTTTCCGATAAAGAACCTAACTGATGTAAGTGCACAATTCCACACTCATGTGTAATCAGGACTAACTAAGATAATCTCCACGGAATATGTTCTTGCTCATGAATCTTAATCATCAACACCAAATGAATAACACAGAAGTTTCTAATTACAGAAACAGAGGTGTGAACCTGAGAAATATTTGCTCAGGTTCCCCACAGAGCCATGGTCACCATATATTTGTAGCTTGTGAACTGGATGTCATGAATGAACCCTGCATAAATCAAACGAAACACAATAAGATGCATGTCATGAGTATATTAGTTTAATTCAAAGACTTCAATATGTTTAAAAGATGCAATCTGAATGAAACATCATATAGATTTCAGAAAATATCCTCTTGTGAACTGGAAGAGAAGTGCAGGCCACACAGATCTACAACTAAATAAATTACATTGGCATGCATCAACCTATATTTTAGCGATCTCATTAGCGTACTTTAGCATTAGCTTTTCAACCCGCCTAGCATGACCCTTTGTAAAACCAAATAGAGAAAGAAAACGAACCAAACAAACATACTAATGGAGAACGAGACAAGGTGGATGGAGATGGCGGGCACGATGGCCTGCCCTACGGAAGACGGGACAAAGAGAAGACAAGAGATAAGTTTTGTTGTCGTTCGCTTGAGCCGTGATGCTCCTGAAGGATGGGACAACCTAGTGAACCATCAAGAACATGTGGTATACGAGTTTGCTTTTTGAAGATGGTTGAATATGAAAAACAACATAAACAGCAGATACAGATTCTATGAGACCAAGAATTCAAACCAAAAAAAACAGGCCAACAGATCATTTTATGCACGATAACCTACTTTCAGAGACACACCAAATCTGAATACTTGCTTACTGGTATCCTCTTGTATAGCAAAGTTGGAAAATACATGTTTGGGAAGCCACTAAATATTAATCAGTAGAGAGCAATAACTTGAACTCAAATGCCACATGAACTTGTAATCTAATAGCAATCACTATGTGAAAAGAAAGAACTCACACATGAGAGCAGATCAATACATGAAGTCATCAATTCATCATCACAATCTGCGAGACAAAATATGAACAAAATACAAAAGAGGCAGTGAGCACATGGATCAGAAGAAGTGTACTGAATTATGAATTGAAAGTTCAAGATCAAAAGAGTATCGAAGAAAAACACAACGCTTAACCATCATGCCATCATTTAAAAAATATGAATATTTATCGTTTTGCTAACCTAATTAGGCAAGAAAAAAGAAGCACCCAGAGATAATAATAAAATATAATCCAAGTTCTAAATAGACTTAAATACCTCACCATACACTTGACAACATGAATCATCCTCGATATAACCTAAAGCGTCTTCAAGTTTTCCCTCTGATTGATCCCTGGAGGGGATGTCATGAAACCAGTAAACATTATCTAAAAATAAACGTTGAGCAATCACAAAATTGGTAACCATGTAAGGATAAATGTAAGGATAAAGCCAAAAAAATGTTGATTAAACGCAACCCAGCTAACAAATTACATGTCCCAATAAAATCAAACATCAAGTAGTAAATCCATCATATTCATTTTTGACCATCCAAACCAGAAGAGACATAAGCATGTGACAACACATACAAAAAATAAGCCCTATATAACTATAAAATTGTGGAAATACAATCATTTGGAAATATTTCCTAACCAAGAAGAATATAGAAGTGTGGCGCTAAGAGAAGCAGATCTAAGACACATAATTAGGTGACAGCAGTGAAACCTCAAACACATACTAAACTACATGAGAATTTAAATGGACCTTTAACATATCTCTCTAATGTGAAAAATCCGGTACATAGTCACAGGTCCATCATTTCTCTAAGAACATAATTGCTCATATCATGGATCAGTGATGCAAAACCAAGCTGCAAGAACAGAATTGTTTACGAAAATATTTCGCTTAACACTAGCTGCAGCAGCACACACACGCGAAAAGCAGGTACAGGCTGGATGCCCCAGCAGTCCAGGAAGCATAATTACAAGCTGTAACAACAACAAACAATCATGGAGTATGCCTCGTTACCTAAAACAATCCTTACCACGTATTGATTTACAATGCATATAACATTTACTATTCAGACCTTGATAATATGACGCTCCATATGGTGTATTTTTCCATGTATGTTCGACTACCAAAATAATTCTAAAAAGATTCTTGCACTATGACAAACTATGAACAAAAAGATTATCCATGGTTTAATAGAAATAGATACCTCAGTTTTCCTTATTCCGACCAAACCATTTTTAGTCCAAGGTTGCCCAACACAAACTGCATGAGAAACGACATAACATGTAAGAAACTCTCTCCCTCCCCCCAACTGCTCAGCGACGGTTTGATTCACATGTATTAATCATGCTTTGATTTGTTTCGGTATTTTACCCTTTCTCTGATCTAAAGATCTAAAGATGAGTATCTCACCTCTAAAAGGGGCGGTGCTGACGGAGAGGAACCAATCAGGTGTGGCCATCCAGAAACAGTTAGGTGCTTGTCCGCTTGGCTATCAGCAAAATTGCATACTCAAATTGAAATAGTTACAACAACGTAAACTGACTGTTCTATTTGGCCAAACTACTCAAACTTGAATAGTGCTACATACTCAAACTCGTAGCTGAATGATTTTACCCATATGGAGATCAAAGAGTCATTTTCCCTGGCCATTTACTCAAACTGAAATAGTGCTACATAAATGTCCCCTTTGAAAACAAAACAATTGTAGCTGAAAATAGATAAGAGTGGCAAAGTAAATATACCTTTATACTGTTTGTCCCTGGCCATTTTCTTCTTCCAACTGAATTAACTTTAAGTCAAGTTGGAGGATAAAAGCAATAGCTTGAGTAATCTGGAAAATAGATGTAGACCAGATATCATCTTGCTTCAAGGCATCACTCCGCAAGAAAAAAAAAGTATCACAAACTATGCGGGAAAGAAAGAGCATTGCAACACGGGTACTGGGAATAAACTAACAAAAAATTTGATATTAGATTTGGGGTTTTAATCCCTTTATAAACCAATGTTTGAGATTATACCTAGACATGATAAATTATTCACAGCATACATGTTTGAGATTGCACCAATGTTTGAGACTGGAACAAGAGAATCCTCTTGAGGCAAGTACAATCAAGTGTGGGCAAACATGCATGTTGGCGTTGCTCTTTTCTCCTTTCCCATGGTTTGAGCAGCGATAGCTTCATTACATCCATTGTTCAGATGATCCTTCTCCTTCGCAAAACGCTAGAATTAAATTGACGAAGGTGAGTAAATAATATAATGATTACAACTTAAGAGGATATAGATATAGTTTAGCTTCAGTCACGAATAAAGAAAAGAATCATATCATCTAATATTGGGTACCTTACCTAGATACCAAAGTAGAAGCTGGTAACACAAGCAGTAAGGCAGAGTTTGGTACCTTACCTAGATACCATCGTTGGGTTCAGGCTCAGTTGAGCAGCTCCTATGAGGACGTCGCCGGTGCCTCAACCTCCTTGAGCCTTGAGCGGGGCACCGGATTTTGTTGGAGGAAACTCCAAACCTATGGCAGAGCAGATTGTAAGACATGGAACAGATCAAGAGAAATAAAGGAGACAAATCATACCGTAAGTTATACTATAAGATTTCTAGAAAATCAAACAGGAAATGCTAACTTTGTTCCTTTAAATGGACTGAAATAAATCATATAACCAAGACCATTACCTCAAACCTGAAGCATGGAGGAAAAAATACCTGGCCCTATATAACTATAAAATTGTGGAAATACATATCATTTGGAAATATTTCCTAACCAAGAAGAATATAGAAGTGTGGCGCTAAGAGAAGCAGATCTAAGACACATAATTAGGTGACAACAGTGAAACCTCAAACACATACTAAACTACATGAGAATTTAAATGGACCTTTAACATATCTCTCTAATGTGAAAAATCTGGTACATAGTCACAGGTCCATCATTTCTCTAAGAACATAATTGCTCATATCATGGATCAGTGATGCAAAACCGAGCTGCAAGAACAGAATTGTTTACGAAAATATTTCGCTTAACACTAGCTGCAGCAGCACACACATCGATAGAAAGAGAGAAAAAACCTAGATCTGTGGCTGCCTTCTGGGGGTGAGGATGGACGAATCAGTGGCGTTCTCTCTGCGGAACCAGGTCCAAGCACCTCACATCAGAGGCCCCAAATCCCAAATAATGGACCACCGTTTGCAGCAAGGTCTCTGTCCGTGGTCCTCCTGCCTGGTCAAGATGGTGGTGCGATGGAGAGCTTGAGAGAGGAGCCAATCTGCAAAGTCAAGACACACAAAAGCATCCAGGAATTGAGCAAATCACGCAAAAAAACAAAATAAATAGCAGGTGACATACAACGGGCAGGACCTGCTCTCACGGATGCAAGATGATGGCCCATTGATCTACGGCCGCAGGTAGAGCGCGTGGAAGATGCAGACGACGGCGGATCTACAGGGCCCCGCGTTGATCGCTGGCTGTAGCTGCTCGACCCCGACCGCAGGCGGAGCGCGCGCAAGACGCGGACGACGGCGGATCTACAGGCCCCTGCCTTGACTGCCGGCTGCAGCTGCTCGACCCCGCGGCGGTTATGATGCTCTTGCCGAAAGTCGATACAGTGTGTGTGCTTGGTGGCGGGGATGGAGCATGATGGGAGCGGGAGGAGAAGGGGTCTTCCTGGGCGAGTATCTCCAATGGTGGCGGCCTGAATCTTCCCTTCGATGGCTGGCTCGATGATGCGTGAACGCGCAGAACAGGCTGAGCTCCACCAGCCACTCCTGACCGCATAGCGCGCGGCGACGGGCGCTGCTCCCGCCGGCAGCGCGAACGCGGCGGCGGAGGGAGACGAGATGGCGTGTGGGAGGATGAGGAGAGCAGGGGATTGGGGAGGATGGATCGTGATGCGATTGGGGACTGGGGACTGGCTGCTAGGGTAGCGTACTGACCGGCCGAAACGGCGCGTGAGGAAAGGCCTATTCTACCCCGCGGGTGGAGATCTTTTTCACGGGCTGACTCCACACTCCACCGAACCAGAATCCACCTAGAGCCACCGACGAGCGGGCCTGGCCCAATGTGGGACCCACGAGCAGCCTTAGGCGGGTAGCACAATGCCGTTGCATGGTTTTCTCTAGCGGGAGGACCAACGGGAGAATGCCCAGCCAACCAGCAGCATTGCTCTGAGCCCACAATCAATGGACGAGATTTCCCAGATGTGAAGATCCAACGGCTCACAAGATGTGAAGATCCAACGGCTCACAAGCGCATATCGCTGTGAGGCCCCCTATGGGGGGCATCGTTTATACCTTTAGACTAGATTTTGATGTGCGCCTTGGCGCACGGACCCGTAAAGGTTGTGTCAATATTTATTTTATAGACATTTGGAAACATCAGCAAGTATTAAATAAAAATTGAATAATTATCCGTTTGAAAAATTATTAGTTGACGAAGAGGAGCAAAGGAACACAACATATCATATGTCTTGTATGAGTCAGTCGCTTTCCTGCAGTCCTACACGCCTACTGCCTCCTTATCCCTAATCTCGCGCCACCGCACAAGGCAAAAAAAAAATCTACATAAACTCACTGCGGTTCGGTTTTAAAGATTTGTATTCTGATAACTTCGGAATGCAATCCTGTATGCACCACTATTAGAATAACATGAGATTTAAGTACATTTCATGAAAACTTACTGCTAAATGTATTCAAAGTCTAAAAAGAACAAATATGCAAGATTTGTTTTAATCTATTCGTCGTAGTCTCCATCGGCGAACACGGCAACCGTCTTTTTCCTGTCGAATCTCCTCATGTGCATCCATTGTTGCCCTGGCCGAGCTCTTGGCATCTGCATACTTCAAAAACACCTGCAATACAGAAACAAAATCAGAATGATGGATACATTCTAGGGAAAATTCCTTACCAATTCTAAATCGCGCAAAAAACAGGGCTGACCTTGCCAATTCCAGGAACAGGGTCACAGCGGGGATGGGTCATGGAATCACAGCTTGCACCAGGTTAGCTGTTCCAAGTTTATCAGTTAGAACATGCACACGAAAAAAAAACATTAGATTTGTCCAATCAAATCCAATTGAAAAAAATGATAGTGTCTCTGTAGGTTAGGCCGGATTGCGAGTTCTGCATGTGGTCAGATTATAAATGGCTGGGCAATAGTACTATGCAGCACTATAAAACAGACATACAGAAAGAAAACACAAGAGAAAACCCGTTAAGTAGCTGAGCAAAAGGCAAATCACGTAGGTAAATCAGAGTGCATAGAGCTCAGAAAACAAGGGCTGCCTGATGTTCACCTTATTTGTGTGCTTCTAGCGTCATATCTTCCAGTATGTTATTGTGCTCTCGTCTCTGAGGTCATCTGGTGAGAGTTGTACCACCTTTGTCGGTAGGGCACCGACTTCGTACACGAGTCTCAGCTAAGAAATCAAACAGCGTCAGAAATTGGTAGGCTATAAACTGATTGTTTTCTTTATAAGAGCATGTATTTTGAGGACTAAAATGAGTTCACACCTTATGCAGCTAAAACCAAGAGGTTAGCAGTATAGTTTTCCTGTTGCAGTAATAAATATGCTCTCTACATTTATATAACAAATGGCTTTAATTGTTAAGATTTACAACAAAGCTGTACAATCTTCTTTCTACACGGAATAATGCACATATGGAAAAACTATTTTGCAGGTATTTGATTGTTGTCGTTAAGGCCTAGAAAGGAGCATTCAACTGAACTTATATACCATACCAATAATGTAGTACAAATGTACTACTGTACTGAGTCTTATCCGCCACATAAGATGCTCATCAGAGCAATTCATATCAAGAGGATGGTTGTGTCTGCTGATATTTATGTGTACAGAGTACTTGCAGAATAACAGACACTATATGGTAGATGTGAGAAACACCATCTAATACGAACTTAAGATAAAAAAATAGGAACTTAAAAAGTAGGAATCCGAATGGCACCACGACCAATCCCCCCGAGAGCTTCCTTGGTAGGGAACAGCGGGTTAGCGAGAGCGCCTGAATAGGACCACACGGTTCACTGAAATCTTAATTTTCATAGGATAACAATTATGAGAAAAGATAGTCGCGAGGGAAAATGGACACGAAATCAGGAACCATAATAATTGAATTCAGAAGAATCTATATAGATAATATGTGATGGAAACTTCCTTGTAAAATTAATTTGTTCCCAATATAAATTTTAGAACCGAGATCAATATTTATATCATCTCGTTTGGCGAAGCTAGGAATTCAATTGTTGGGATCCATGTACCAACTACTTGATGCATAGAAATAGGCTGTCCTAATTACCATACACGGTAGCACCACCAATTGTGTGCTACCTTTCAACCGAGCCCAACCCATCGTTCTAAGATTAGGTAGCAGTTGGCCGGCTGAGGAGAATATAGAGCAACACCCATAGGACTTCTCACCTTCTCTGTAGAAGGCCAGGGGTGGGGGGATCGGACGAATCAATTCTCCACTATAGCTAGCTGCTGGGCACATCTTCTCATCACTGTATCATCTCTCCACCGAAACCTGAGCTCCTGCACCGTGGCTCTGACCTAGGAGACCTAGCATGACAAAACAAGGAGAGGAAAGGGAGAGATTACCTCAAATAAAAAGAACAAACAATAGAAGCAAAAAACTATAAACTATGCTATCAATTTCTTATATATATAACCACACCCCTCATATGCTTTGACAACTATGTAGAGAACCAAACACAGTTTGAGTGCATCAGATGAAAATTAAAGCTTATGCTTTAAAATCACCACTTTTTGAAGGGATTTAAAATCACCACTTTAGTTCTTTCAACATGAACTTCATGTCAAATACTAAGAAAATCATGAGGAGAATACTTACTATAAGCAGAATCTATATGCCAAGTAAAATTCATTACCTGTTGCAGATTTGGTAAGCACATCTGCAAAGCTACAATTCACTAAGGTCAATTTTCAATAATACATGAAGGGAAAATCACTACAATGTGGACTTCATAGTCAAGCCATCCGTGAAATGCTCCAACACGTGCGAATCGGTGGCATCTCTCCTTGGCTCTTTTTACTTTTCTCTCTTCAATAAACATATATGAAAATAGACCACTGACTTAAAATCTGACAAATGATTTCAGAAAATAGCAAGACCTTATGAAATAAACACATTCAGATATAACATCGGACAAAAGTCTGAATGTTCACAAAATTAACAGAAACATGAGCTTCAAAACAATCCAACACAAACATATTTTCCTTGGAGTTTACTCATATACTATCGATGATACCATGCATGGACAGGTCACAAAACAGAGCTAAATTTCAGAAATAAATGAATTAGTATGTAGACAACAAAGCACACAAATAAATTCATTTCCCATGCATCCTACTTGGATTTTTTTTCTCATCACCTCGGGCATACATAACAAATAATCTGGCATGCACAATACAACAGAACCATCTGATAGAAATAACAAAGGAGAATATCTAGCATGCACAATGAAGGATAACAGAAGATACAAAAGCAACTGCTATGAAGTTTTGAGATGCATACTTATTAAATTGGTTGACCTCTAGTGTAAAATCTGGCACTTGGTCCCATAATGTTTGCTATAGAAAACTGTCCCAGTTCATTTACATAACATTTGCTTTTCCAAATGGAAGAGTTTCTTAAAACTATGAAAGGCTACTAAAAGAATTGAAACAGTGATTTGATCGGATTCTTTACTTCCACAGGATGTGGTTTTTCTTGCAACGGGGATCTTCAGGCCACCACAAATATCCGCATCGGATCTTGGCTTCGAGTACTCTGTGACCGAAACCGCTTAAAGCCAAGTTCCGATGCATGGATAAAATGACGGTCTAAGAACACTAATCCTACAATAGAATATGGTGACTTACACAGTGGTACTACTACTGTTAATTGTTACTTACGGAAACACACTGAAACTTGATAGCCAAGTTAAGAAAAACTCTACAGTAAAAACAGTGCTAAATTTGGCAATGCCTTATTACTACAGATTACAGAGCAAGCTTCAGGTCCAAAAGCAACACTAATAACATCTTGCTGGTTCAAAACCATGGACAGATACACTCTGAATTCAAAAATATGCAATAAACTGCTTGTAAAGAATGTCATAGAGATAGATTTGCGCCTTGGCGCACAATCCCGTGAAATTCACGCCGATTTACACTTTATGCAGTAAAATACTTGTGGAAAATGTTAAAACGTTTTTGGGCATTGTCAAATCACATGAGCTCTCCTCTGTTGGAACTTGGAAGCGAGACCTACAATCAGTAAATTCTGATTTACCGGGTGGCTCCATGAGCTCCCCTCTATATTATACCACTATAAATTATGTTATGTAGAGGTTCTTTTGATTTTCTCTATATATATTTTTTCATTTATTTCCACCTTTTCCCGAAACTGTGGGACACAAATGATCACCGTTTACTCTATCTGGATTTGTATATGTCGAAATGGTTGAAACATGGAAAACATAAAAATTCAATATTCCTTGTGTTCTCAAAAATAATCATGAGTCTGACTTATTGTATATTTTGAAGTGATGCACAGTCTGCTCATTCTCTTATGTGCATTGGGAGAGTAGTGATTATTTTGACACTTTAGGTAAAATTTTCCTTTGAAAAAAGCAAACTGCTGTAACTATTGTTTATTAGTAAGGCAGCATGTAGCAACAAAGAACTATAGATACATCATATAGAAAGATACCACGAGGCAGAAACCAACGTGGTTGATGTTTTGTCTGTTGGAGGAGCAGTGGACAGGGCAGGCGGAGAATCTGGAGCATCAAGCACAGGTAAACCAACCTAACATAGAAGACGAATAACTCGTAAGGAAACAAGCCTAATGTAAGAACACAAACACATATCGCTAACATGCACGCAACCCCACCTCTTCAGACCAAACCTAGGAGCCAACTCTAGTGTAGCTCCCAACCCATGTTCATGCGATGATTCGGCGAACATGGTCCTCTAGGGCTGTGTATCAGTCTCACTGTTACCATCACTGCACGACCTGTGAGAGGATGTTAAACAATGAATCTAAGCAACCATGCATGTAAATGAACTAACACATGAAGTTCCTGCTTGTACCTAGGTGGAGGGAGAAGAATTGAGATTTATACTGTCAAAATACATGTACAGTATGCTATTGCCATCTTTTTTTGGGAAAATAATGCGATCAAAGATTAAACATAATTAAATTGCAGGTTGATTAGTTTCAATCGGAAAACAAACAATTGCTACCCTGCTCTCAAAGATTTCAAAACGCAGCCCAAGAAGACATAACAGCCGTTGTCTATTATGAAATTGATAAAGTAGCCCAAAAACAGTTCAATCTATCAATGACATCTTCCCTAGAAATGAAAGTATTAATGGCTCATTGAGTTGGACTATCTGTTCTCTAACAAAGGTTTGCAAATAAGAATATTTCAAAAATAAATTAACCATGATGTACAGTATACATGATCACATTTATAGTACTGTACATCAAAATAGGCAGCTATAGCCCAAACAAAGAGAGCGAAGATTTGTAGAACTTACTGGTTGTTGAGTTAACTACAATGTTAAATAGTAAGTGGATCAAGTCTGGCACTCAAATATATTTGTTACTTGCAAGACAAAAAGAATACATTGTAATATTGTTGTAATGTTCCATGCGAACGATCAGGTATGATTTTCTCTTCTCAGGAAACAAATTGCTATATGGTAAATAATGGATGGAACTTCGTATGTAGATTTCTTTTAAAAGAATAAAGAGATTTAATCTTCTGGATTACCGGCTTCGTGGGGCACTTGCAAAGTCAGGGGCAAGCCTTCATGTGCTGATTCCATTTCCACTTCCAAAGAGAAGCCTGTCTTATGACCATAAAGGAACGATAGCCTCTCCGATAAATAGCCGCTGCTAGACATGTCCTTCCAGTCCGAAGCCAACCATAGCTTTCTGAAACAGAGGGTTCATCTGCTGAATAAAGAATATTATCTAATGAGAAATTTATAGTGAGGTTTTCTCACGAGTTTCCCTTCTCTTTTATTAAGGTTAAATGTAGCAAAGATTGAAATGAAAAATGCAAAAAAGAAATGAAAGATCCTAAACAGGAAAGCTAAGGGTATCTTTCTAATGAAAATTGATGTAGAGAAGCTGCAAGGTCATTTATATAGAAGCTTGGCAATGCAAACTGAACATTGAATCATATAGCATAAAAAGATAATTCTAAAAGCTTTCCTCACAAAAAGAGATGTGCTAAGCAATTATAGGTGAAAGTAGAGGAGCAAGTGGACAAAGAAATGAATCAAAACGTGCCCATGGAAGCTTGTTCATAGTAAAGTAATTAAACGAATTGTTCCTTGTGGGGGTATTCCGTCTGAATTCACATGTCTAATTGAGCAGTAATAAACTACATCGATAAAAATACAAATAATTTTTCCACCACATTTCAAAAACTTCAGCTGCATTATGCATGACCACAAGAATTCAGCCACTCACACTAATCAAAATTTAAGCACTGTGCTTTGAAACATAGGACCAGGAATTAAGAGGCTTTGTAACCAAGCTAGATTGCATACCATTAATAATCCAAATTCTGCTGCTGCAGTTAATTAAGCGCCACGAGCACCGGCGGCACGTACCTCCAAAATCCTCTTCATCAAGAATTTAAGAACTCCAACACTTCAAACGCAGGCAAGACATAAGAAGTGCTTCAGGAAAAAAAAATCACCATAAGACCGGAAGGGTCGACAAAATACAGAGAAGTCCTTCTAAGTGGGAGAGTAAAATGACAGTTGCTACAGGTACATCGCTGTATAAAGATGGGAAAATGAGTATTACATGCAGTATCTCCACTCACCCATGTATTGACATAAATTTTTGGTGCTTTTGAAGCTGAATTATCTGAGTATCGATAGAAAAAGAGGGTGTTAAAGAGGCAAAATATAGACAACATGTACAGTTAAAGAAGCATATCATGTTCTATGTCGCTCTAGAAGACAAACAAAATTCCAGTGCCAGCCAATAGACTATAAGAAAGTGCAACGTACTTTCTTTACCTAGTTCAAAAAACAAAAATGTATATTAAATTATTTAATTGGTTATTTAGCTAAACAGAACAGTGAAGAAAAATATCTAACGATGTCTGCAAAATAACTTCAAATAGTATAAGATGTTGCATGTGAAGTATCTTTTATTTTTTTAGTTTCCTGTGATCAAAAGCAGGTACTGGAACAAAGTAAATCTACATATACCTATGTAGCACACCTAGAAAAATAAGAGATCCCTTAGCTGACACAATATACCATAAAAAATATGTATCCCAGGCATCAAATTTTCTATATTTATAACTAACTAAAGAATCATTTGAAAGTAAGAATGGTTGAAACTTGAAAACCTGACCAACAAAAAAATATATGTATAACTAAAAGCATAAGAGCATAGTGCCGATTCATGTAAAGAAATATATCGGCGTCTAAGTAAGCAGTTCTAATTAAAAATGAAGAAAAGTTTAGAAACTAAACATATTAATTTGATTTCTCTTGTATAGAAGACCAGAAAGTCTGCAGCACGTTGTCGTCGCTTGGTTCCGGCGACTCAAAGAAGAAAACCCCTCTCAGCTTCTTGGCCTAGAAGCTACACAAACCCTCAACACCAGGAGTATACAGGCCTACATGGGTATACCAACAAATATATGAAAAGGCTGCTTGGACAGGCATAACAACAAACAGTTGGCAGGCAACAAACTGAAAGGGAGGTGACCACGAGAGTAAATCAAAATAAAAAGGGAAAGCTCACGAGGGTGTAGGGAGAGGAGGGAGGAGGCCGGTGAGGGTTGGTGGCAGCAAGTCCATGGCTTGGCAGAGCCTCCTTCTTCTCTATGGGAAGAGGAACTAAAATAGGGAGGAAGGAACGAGAGGAAGAGCTCACCTGGGGAGATAGAACGAACAGCAACTCCGGCGGGGCGCCATCTTGGCAGTTGTACGGGCCATGCCAAAATCCGCCTCCTTCTAATCCCGTTGAAGCCAGGCCGCCCGTCCTCCTTCCTCCTAGGCATCCAGCCGCCGGTGAAAAACGAGGAACAACACGGGATTGGGGGATATTGTTGGGAGAGAGGAGAAGAACGAGTGGGGAGGGTCCCTGTGTGCTGCTCCCCGACCTTGACCCACTGAAGCACGAGATGGAGAGGGTCCGGAGACGGCGGAGCTCCGCCCGCAGATCCCCGCATCGGCCTGCTGCTTCCATGTGTGCTCCTCCACATGGCCGACTTTGTGAGGCGCCGCGGCGCAGAAACCCGATGATGAGGAGGCCTTCCAGCCGCAGCGCTAGGGAAATCGGCCAAGGAGCAGGCTTGCAAGCATGGTGGAGGGGAGGGTGTGTGTGGAGGAGCCAGGACGCCCGACGGCGGCGCTGGAGGCACGAGGGAAAGGGAGAGGCGGCGGCTGTGAGGAGGAAGAAGGCCATTGGGGAGGAGGGGAAGGAAGGGGATTGGGCGGACGAAGTTGCGTGCTCTCTCCCCGCGAGACGCCGGGCCGGGCGGGCTTCACATGACCCATGGATAAAAAGCGGGTCTGCGGGAGCCCTGGACGAAACGGCCGGCCGAGATCGCGCCACGTCACCTCAATCGGACGGCCCAAAATCCAAACGGCGCTCCAGCGCTCCAGCTAAGGACCCGCTGCCATGGATGGGGCATGTCAAGGAGGGATGGGGATTCAGTGACTGGCTGTAGGCCACTGACGACGTAACTGGACTTCGTCTCAGCCGGACATTCTTCATCCAATGGTTCTAATCAGGTGATTCAAAAAATTTGTCAAATTTGTCTTTTTTGCTGCATCCAAAATATAAAGTATTTTTGATTGAAAATTTTTCGTACTTACAACATGATTCGTTGGCAATATGTAGATTTTTTATTTTGATGGAGAATGTCCGGCTGATGCTATGTCAGTCACTGAATCCCCATCCGTCAAGGAGTGCCCTCTCCACCGCAGAACGGCGTCTTGGCTAGAGAGCTGCCGCTAGTTGACATTGATGGAGGCAGGCATGGGGTACTGCTATTACTACAGCGCTGCTGGCACTTTGTGGCAGGTGTGTTCTCTCTGGTCCGGTGAGAAGCGAGTGTGTGTTTGGAGCATTGAACGAGAAAACTCTTCAGATCTATCTTAATTTTCAAAAGCTAGCGTGTGCGAGAGGCGGTTCGAAGAGGCTGGGATATGGAACTCGGCAGACTGTGGATTATTTATCTGAGGTTTGAAGCAAGAATTAGATGGTGGTGGCTGCTTTTTCTACTAGCAGGAAGAGGGATATATGCTCCCAACTATAGATTCCTTCCTTCCAGCCATTCTTTTTTTGATGTGATGATTGAACCTGATGCTTCTTGCCTGAGCAAAGAGAGAAAGCAAAGCAGAGGATGGAATTGGATACCCAAACAACATAAGCTCCACAATTTTGAGCAACCAACGAAAAAACCAGCCATTCTTTTTTTGATGTGATGACTGAACCTCATGCCTCTTGCCTGAGCAAAGCAGAGGATAGAATTGGATACCCAAACAACATAAGCTCCACAATTTTCAGCAACCAACGAAAAAAACCAGCCATTCTTTTTTTGATGTGATGATTGAACCTGATGCCTTGCCTAAGCAAAGCAATAGCAAAGCAGAGTATGAAACTGGATACCCAAACAACATTAGCTCAGCATGTTTTCAGCAACCAAGGACAAAAACCAATACCGAACAGAGCGAAACTATGGTGTCTGCCAAGGGAGGGCACATAGCAGGGCCACACATCTACGATCGGCGAGAAGAGATCAACAGTAGGAGATAGGAGATGCTCATAACCACAATTGCCAGTACAAATTCCCTAAAAAGTAATCACGATTACACAGTTCTATGAAGAAGTCACTATCTTGCACGATCCATCACAGTTAATCCAAGCAATCAGGTAGGTTCAGCATGGGGCTAGAGAGTAAATAGAGTGCGCTTGCAAACAAAACTGAAGAGACGTCGCACTAGCTAACTGGCTAGGCTAGTCATCCTTGATCCTCTTGAGCAGCCTGGCAGCCCACAGACGCAGCCTTCTCTTCAGCGTGAAGCCCACAGCGACGCCCACCACGAAGCTGATGGCGCCGACCTTCGTGCAGGTAGACAGAGACACCACCCGGCTGCAGTACAGATCACCAAATGTTAGTTAGTTATTATTACAAGGAGCATAATAAGCATCAAATCAACTGCAGCGTGTTATAGGATTATGTGGGAGGAAAAAACTTCAGCTGCAGCATAAATATAGAAAATAAGACTAAAAGTTGATGACAGAGGTGGAAAACAGAGCAGAATTCAACTCTTTAACACAGATGTACGAGTACAATGTGTACGTATGCAGCTAATTTGTTAAGCAGATGCAGGACTACCCTCCACGTCGCCTCTGCTCCTTCCCCAGATTTCAAATGGATGTTTGAACTTTCAGGTGGATTGTTTCACACTGCTCCGACTAGGGAATTTTGATAAAACTTCAAACTAGTGTGAATCAATAATTTCAAATCAGGAGTACAGATGTTCAGCCTCGGATTTGTAAGGAAAAAACCCAGTATAAACCAAACTTTCACCTAGGAAAGTCGAGCAACTTTCAATCAAGTAGGAGCCCCACAAAAAGCAGATCATAGTTTCCGCTATGATTAAAAAATGCTGAGCTAGTCCACAAGTTTTGGGGGTCAGCTTCACCTGGGTGTAAATCCCACCGTCCTCATTGAAGCAGGAATTAAGCAGCACAGCACACAGTGCATAGTAGCAGCAAGACAGGGCACATGAGGATGGTGCACAGTGAGGTGGCGCAGGGAAGCGGCGCGGTGAGTGTGTAAGGGGCAGGGTAAATTTTGCAGTAATCATGTATTACCGCTGTTCCGCAATATAGGAAGTTTTGGTAGGCTATGTTAGCCTACAAAAACACTTTATATTAGGAACGGAGGTAGTAGTATATAGGGGTAGCATAATCTGGCGTGAATCGGGAAAAGATCCAACAGACCCTGGAGATTTGGCATGCAAATACCGAAGAGAAGGCACTGTTCTACAGTACAGATTATACTGAAGCAGTGGAGCTTTACCCATTTATTTTGTTTGTACATGTGTTGTATGGGTCCAACTTTAGCCTAGGAAGATCAAGCAACTTTCAATCAACTCAGGCCTAACGAATCAACCAAACTTCAATTAGGATTAAAAATATACAGTTTCAGTCTAGGAAGAACAAGAAACTTCGAATCAACCACAAGCCTAAAGAAACAACATCAAACTTGCAATTAGGATCCTAAATAATTCAACTAGATAAGGTACCACAGATTGTGGGGGCTAATTTCACCAGGGGAGCTGCAAGTCGAGGGTGACGATCCCACCCTCCTGCATAGGGGTTCCTTTGGGGAGGTAAAGGGACCGTCAGAGGCTACGACGGCAAAAGGGGGACAAACAAAATTTTGCAAGCATCATATAGCAAGCAGGGGTAGCAAAATTAACAGAAGCAGATTTTGTGGTTGTGCTACCATAGACAATTTACTGAAGCACTCAAGCTTTACCCCTGCCTAATCTAACCATCATTGCAGACTACATCGCTTCAGCTCGGTTCATCAAACTTTCAGCTCTGGCGGAGAAACATGCAGCGCAGGTGCTACACAGAATTCCCTAAGCGCTCATCGCCTACTGCTACATTGTGCAGTACAAACAACTTAATCCCACTCAAACTGCTACTCGAAACTTTCAGCACTCGCCGCCAAACCAGAGCAGCCTACTGCAAGTCTGCAAGCGAGCTTGCTCAATCAGAGATATGGTATGGGAGACAAAAAGTAACAGGAGCAAACTTAGTTGGTTGCGCTACCATATAGAATTTACTGAAGCTTTTACTTGCGAAATATTAGTTAGAGACTGCAACGCTTTTAACTCCTTTAGTCAAGCTTTCAGCTCTGCTGACATAGCTGGAGAAACAAGTACGGGATTTCTTTCCCTAAGCGTTCGTGCAAAGCACAACATAAACATCTGAATCCCAAACTAGTAGCCGCAAGAATCGGAGTGGGAGCAGCACACGGCGAAACCCGCCCCAATCTGACCAAATCGAACCATGTACCGAGCGAGCGAGGTCAAACAGAGTGCGTCGGTCGAGTTATAGCAGGAGGAGGAGGAGGGAACGAGGTGGTCGAACGTACCCTGCGGCCCGGGACACGATGACCTGGTCGGGGAAGGCGGAGGTGGCGGAGCTAGACGAGGAGGAAGAGGAGGAGTTGGCGGCGTCCTGCGCCGCCTTCTGCAGCCACTCCACCGCCGACGAAGCGGAAGGCATCTCGGCGGATCCTGAGCTCGCCGCGGTTGAGCAGATGAACTTTGTTTCTTGTGGACGGGATTTGTTTTCTTCTCTTTCTTCGCGGAGAAGAAGATGACAAGAAGAGGCCAGGACGGGATGGGCTGGGCTGGGCCAGACGTGGGCTTTTAGGTTTCTTCCCAGTCCGTGTCGAATTTCTCTGGTTTAATAACTCAGACATCCTCGATTTGGAATTCCTTCTTAGTTTAAGAGTATGAGAAGAAATAAATTTTATCATCCCTAAAAGAAATTCAAATAGCTACTGAGGTCTGAGGGGCGATCTATTAATCACCATCAAAAATAGGTAAAAACTTCCAAATAGGCCTTTGGATCACCTAGCGAAGACTACAAGCACTAGAGAGAGACGAAGGCGCGCCGCCGTCCTCACCCCTCCATCACCGGAGCCGGACAAGCTTATTAGAGTAGATCTTGTTGCAGTAGATAGATGAAAAGCCGTCGTGCTAAAGCCCCGAAGGACCAACGCAGCAGAGCAGCAACCAATGACAAAGATGAGAACCATAGATCGGAAGATCCAAACCTGTGACCACACTGATGAACACGAAGACGGACCGGATCCCATGAGATCCACCAAACACAAAACTCTACACGCCCTCCGTCAGTGCTAGACGCACCACCGGAGCCAGGATAGGACGGGGAGGATCTTATTATGCCATCAGGATGTAGCTGCCGCCTCACCATCCCAAAGAAGACACTTCAAAACCTAAAACAGAAAACGGGAACTGTTCCACCGGAGAGAGACTGAGGGCCGCCACACCTCCAAGGCCTAAAAGGCCATCAGAAGCGAGGGCCGGCAGCTCTACCCGCGAAGGGCACAAGAACCCTAGACGCTGCCTAGGGATCACGAGATCATGCTATCCTTGACCTCTCGTACCGTTTCGCTCTACTTTCAGCCTACAGAAAGTTGACGGGACTTTCTTTTTATGAATTGATGTTGTTTCTAGATTATACCTTTTGACCGCTGGTTTATACTGCTAGGCAAAATTCAGATATATAATGGTTTATGTATGCAAAATTCAGTTATGCTACTTAGAGCATCTCCAACAGACACGCCAAAAGGCGCCCGCGGTAAAAAAACTGACCCACAAAAATAGCGTGCGCGGGGGATAAAGCGGCTGCGCGCGCGGGAGATTTGGCGACGCGTCCTCAACCGCCGTTGAAAAGTCCCTCGCGCCAAGCGCCACCCTCTCGCCTGCCACGCGCCACTTCCCCTTCCACGCGCACCACCACCACCGAGACCAGGCCGCCGCCATGGCCCCTCGACGCAACTCATCCGATTTCGTTCTACGCGGAGATTTTCAAGCGGCACGTTCTACGCGGAGATCCGCGCTGACGGCGCTCGCCTCACCCTCGACACCTTAGGATACACGGGCTCAGTAATCGGATGATCAACTTGGCTCTATATTTTTTTCGGTGAGTAATGCGTTTAACTGGTTCATGTTGGTGCCATGATCGACATACTACTACTGTTCACAAGCATCAGGTAAGAATGAGGAATGTTATTAAGAGTTGATTGATGCCCACCTGTTGAGACGGTGGCGTCCTTGTCTCTGATCTTCTGGAGAATGATGTCGCCGAGAGACTGCTTGGAAGAGGTGTCGTCCTTGGACATGAAGGCGGCGAGGGCCTTCTCGTCCTCCTCGTCAATCTCCGGCTGCAAATACAACAAAACGATCAGAGTCGCGTCACCCGAAACACTGCCCCATTTTTTTTTTACTGTGACGGTGAAGCAACAGCACGCACCACGCCGCCGTCGTACTCGCTCTGCGCGTCGAAGCCGTCGAACTCGTCGACGTCCTCCTCGTCGTCGACGGGGATGGGGACGAAGGACGCGGCTGCTGGGGCGTCGGAGGGGAGCTGCTCGGGGAGGCCCTCCTCCTCGTGCTGCTGCTTGAGCGCCTCGCGGAGGATCTTGGCGCTGATGGAGGAGGAGGCCTCCTCCTCGGCCTGGTGCCGCTTGGCGGCGCCCGAGCGGCGGCGCTTCCCTTGGGCGGCTTCTCCGAGGACTTGCGCTTCTTCCCGGCCATGGCGTCGGCGAGTGGGGGGGCTGGGTCGGAGACGGCTGCGACCGGCGCAGCTGGTTTTCTTCCGTTTTTTACGGGTTTTCTTCTTTCTGCTGGATTCTCTTTCGTTTTCTTTCATCAAATCAGGCAGTTTTTTTTTTTATAATAATCAGGCAGTTTTTCAGTTGATCAAATCACACAAGAAATATATTTCGGGATTATTCCAAGTTGAAAAAATCATTGCAACATTTTGCTATAAAGCATAGGAAGAGTACTCTAGACTAACAGCTGCTCCGTGTTTAATTCGATTCAGCCAACACAACAACAATATTTCTTCTACTAATCCCAGCTTTCAAACTAAGCACAGAGAAAGCAAAAACTAAGCCTAACAACAGCTCACTACAAGATCACGCTGGTTTAAGACTCTTGAGCTCAGTGCTTTCCACATCTGCATCTGCCTGCTGCAACTGAGTATCGTTCAAGAGTTGTCTGATGAATTCAAGCCGTCAAGCGTTGTACAGACAGAGATGCAACTTCTTCTCTCCAAACGGTCTCTTTAATTCCTTGGATCAACAAGGCATTCATCATCTCTGCCTACGAAGGAACACCCGCATTTCTTCGTGAAACTCTCCCCGCACTATCAGTCTCATCCTCTTGGCGTCCTCCCACAGCAAGAACCCGTTATCCCTTGCGTAGTCGCAGCACTGCTCAAACATGTCCTGCGCGATGAAGCGGCACCCAGATATATATATATGCTGAGCGTATTTTTTGGGAACATGCTTGGTGTTTTTAACTTGGAGGATGGGACTGCCCAAATTTGATAAATTAAGGGTTTACCTTGCTCGGGAAATCTTCATACGCATGTGACAGGACCATCTCGACCCTGTTACGGTCGTTCTCCCACAACCTAATCTGCACCGGAGAATTGGCGTTCTTCACTTTGTGATCTTTTGAACAGATGGTATCTGGTCTATGTACGAGGGGGATGGGTCGCTGCTTACCTGATCTGTGACATTCTCTGGGACTATAGGTATCTTGTCGATAACACGAGGGTGGGCATTTTGCTGGAGGAACGCGATTATCTAACAGAAAACAATAGAAGCGTAACTTTGTCTGTCTATGTAATGAGTACTGTACAAGTGTATAATTCAGCTGATACCTGTTCAGCAGTGATCCCGTTGTCAAAAGCACCATAAAGACTTTCTTTTGTAATAGCTCCCACGATGAGGTTCGGAAGTTGATACTCCACCCTAGGAACACGTAACCGTTAAGGCATTCCACAAACAAGAGCAAGGAGACACGGTCAACAGAAACTACTAAGCAGTAGCCAAAATAAGGGGTGAGCTAGGTTCACTCATCTGACATGTAATGTACCTCGAAAAAAGCCGTAGAATTTCACAGTGCAATCTGGAAGCAGAGTAGGCATACAGCCTGAAGTTTGTCTCCACCACCACGATACCCTGCCACAACAACATACAGTATGAACTCTGACGTAGAAAGTAGATCCTCTTCATCAAATGTTGCTTAGATAAACAAGCAGATGGAACTTATGATGATCTGAAGAGCATAAAACAGGAATAGCAAAGGCCATGGGATGTAATGAAACCTCTTTGCTGGCAGATGAATCCGACAAGCTCGACGAAAGGTTTGTAGCCAATTTTGTTGGTATGAACCAGCTATCTTTTCGACCCTGTTATTGATTAACTGTTGAAATTAATACTCACCATGTTGAACAGGGAAATCAAAATTCTTACCTGCTGCAATTTGACTAGCCCCAGCTCCGCCAGATCCCTAATGGCAATTCTTTGGACATCGGTCAGAGTATTCAAGCTATAAGCCTGAAGCATGAACCAGATGGGACACATGAAATAGGTTGTTAATTTATACCCAAACTTACCAGGCAGCAAAGTATGAACACAAGAACCAATCTAATCTGATTATTATTGTCCTACAGCCCTGAACTTCTTTCAACCGCTAAATTATGTATGATATTCAATTAAACATTTTAGTCAGAATAAAAAATTGATGGTCTTTTTGTCCCTATCCTGCTAGATAGACAAACACAAATACAACAAATTTGTTGTATCTTTGAGATGGTTCACTTTATATGTCATAGATATAAACTACTGTTGTCGAAGAAAATGGTGCTATAAAATAGGAAGTCATGGTAATTGCAGATAAAGGTTGGTAACGTTTCTTTCGAATGGTTCTTACATCTCCCAGTGTATGGAAACTAAGTTCCAAGAGAAACGATATCAACTCTGTGGGGTCCACACCACGTTCCTATTAAATAATAGAAACAGTCAGTACAAAATAAAACTCGTTCCAATCAAAAGAGTTATATAAAGTGCATGATACCAATACCTCTGCTGATGAAATGTATTCCCGCATCATGTACCAAAGTTGTGCATTTGTCTCCATTAGCTGGTTAAATAGAAAAGAATGAGAACCAAAGATGAAAGTCTGTCATATAACTGGATCTACTGAGAGCCAAACACACACCAGAAACTGGAAGCCATTCTCAGATAACTTGGGAGCTTCATTATCCCTGCAAAATATATTCAAATTAGGAACTCATGATACTGAATTCTTTCTTGTGGATTCAGTGAAATAAATATACCAAAAAAGTGAGAGATATAGAACCAGTCAAGAGAATATGGCAATATGCAGCAGAAAAAAGAAGTATTAGCTTTTAGAAGTTCCACATGGAACTAAAAAACCAAAATCTCAAGATGCTGAAACCAATCGGTTGTTAGGAACAGTAGTTAATACCATTTTCAACAAGAAAAAATGAACACAACCAAACTAAACCAACAACATTTTGCTGTCTTACATTTACTTTCTAATTTTTGTTAGGGCAGTACTATGTCGACACTGCCACTGGATATAATACCGAACTGTACTAGCAAGGGAAAGAGCTAAACTTGGATGCCATGTTATTGAAAGGAAACCTGACTATCACTAGTTTATACATAACTCAATAATTCATGGTCAAAGCAAGGAGGTAATTAGATTCAACCTTGAACTCAGAAGACCTCTCTGGAACGTTCTCATCATAGACGAGCTGAAACTTGTTCCTTTCTCAACTTGCGATGAGTTGATCAATTGCAGCAAAAAACACTGTTTTGCCATAAAATAGATCAAAGAGTATAAGTCTTTACAAGGGTAACTAGACACAAAAAGTCTTCCAACTGTTCGAAGAGTGTGATCCCATGAGCAAAAAGGAAAATTACAATGTGAACATACATCGATAACATGATTTTGAGTTAAGCTATGTTGTTCTAACCTCCCATTGCTCAAGAGCATAGTTTTCTAGTTCTCATATCGTAGGCAATCCGGAAGTAATACTCGATGGTACCGGTTCCCTTGGTAAACTTCCACCGCAAAGAAAAATAAAAAAGTAATTTGATCAATCGTATCATAACTTCATATGCTCAATAGGAGGAACTTACAGACAAAAGCCATAGTAGTAAACCTTGAACAAGATCACCGGCCTCGTAATACCATGGTAGATATTTTCCGACTAAACAAACAACCATGTCGATGTTCTCGAAAAAGTATTTTAGAAAGCTTACCCGCTGACCAAATACTTCTGCATGTTCGCCTGGAACTTATTGTTCATCCTGTAGCTCACCTCCTTTCTTCTGTATCCACAGCAAAACCAAGTGAATTAGTAATTACATAGTTCATTGTGTAGACCAAACGAATAGTACAACAGCAGGTGAGCTAAAAATACATAGTTTAACAAAAAACTTTGTAAACAAAAGAATTCCTATTAGTAAGTATGCCTATAAACATACATACTAATAGAGACCTAAAATATCAAGGGAAAACACTGGAGATTGAAAAAATACGGGGCAAGAAATCGTTTACTACCTCTAATTAGATTTTATTTCAATAGAGGCAAATGAAGAATCGATGTTCTGAAAATGTTTCAGAAACTTGGTATGCATGACAGATCAAATCGCCCTGTCTGCCAAAAAAATACAACATGTGCCATCGCAGCCACTCTCTCACTAGGGTAAAACAAACAACATAGTTCTACCTAGCTTTTGAGTCTAATTATCCGGTGCACTGCTAGTTGGTCAAATCCAGGATGATTAAATGGTCTGCTCGAAAGTTTCAGTCATCAATACCCAGCACTGGATGGAGGCGGATGAGATCTTACCTATCACGTACTTCGACAAAGACCCTAAGCTGGACCAGCCTATCGATGGCAACCTTGTGCTTCGAGGCATACTCATCCAGCACCCACTCCTCAATAGCTGCAGCAGCACGGCACACGACATCGTACAAAGATTCGAAGCACATACTTCTTTGCCAGCGGTGGGAACGACCTGCAGAAGTGAAGGTGTGAAAAGTCCCAATGACAGCAACAAGACCTGAAAAATGCGATGCATAGCTGGTGGATCGGAGACCTGAGCACGGCCTCGCAGATGAAGGCGGAATCATATAGCATGTCGAGTTTGGAGGCAGGCAGCGCAGCCACCATGTCCATGAAGTTTCGCGCCACCACCATCACCTGAGGCATCTTTGCAGCGCCTGCAGGGAACAAGCAAGGTAGGCGAAAAGACTAGGTTATTTCGCGCCACCACCATCACCTGACTGAGGCATCTTAATGTTCCGAAACTGGAACTTGCTAGATCAGCTAGTGCCTAACTTGGCATAAGAAGTAGATGAAACTACCCGTCAGATTCAGCACTAGAATTAGGGACACTTCTTTTGAGCTTATGCTTATAGAGAAGCCGGCTTATGAACACCGGTGGGGAGAAGCTCTGAGAAACTGTCTTGGACACTTGTTTTCGGCTTATAAAAATTGAGCTATCTTTTTGTGTTGTGCTGCGTAAAGACTATAAAGCCCCTAAGATTCAATTGTGACTTTGTCAATACTTAATATTGTATTGTTGCTTGTTCTACACATATGTAAGCATGAAAATGAGAACCAGGCCATTCCTGTGATGCCATTCTATGTAAAATGGTTATAACAGAAGAAAGTTGCAATGCTTACACTGTAGTTTGTGGTTTCCCTGCCAAATTATTGATCACATCATCAATGCAGTGAGGCACCGGCCCAAAGTTTGCACTCCACGCACCACAAATTTCACAAAATCAAAGTCGGAGTGACGAGGTACTAGCAGGTGGAGGGATGCAGCTTGTGTGGTCGCGCTTACTGGAGGGCGGAGCTCCAAAGATGGATTGGCCAGCGGCAGAGGCGGCGGATGGAACTTGCCCTCGCCAGCGACACCAGTCCGTGCTGCAGGTGTAGATGCGGCCGCGAGCGGGCGGGGGCTGTAGCGGATAGGGCGGGGCCGACTGCGACCGTAGAGGACAGCGGCGGGGCAGGCGCTGGTGGCGATGGCGGGGCCGGCGCTGGTGGAGCGGCGGGTCCGGTAGCGGCTAGGGCGGGGCCGGCTGCGACCGTGGAGGACAGCGGCGGGGCCGGCGCTGGTGGAGCGGCGGGGCCGACGGCGCGACCAGCGGTGGTGGAACCCTAGCGAGCACGGGCTCGTCCACGATTTGGGATGGTTCCGTTTTCTTTTTCTTTTTTTCCTTTTCGTTCGGTGACCAAGCCCCTTCGGGGTGGCATTTCCTGTAAAATGAACTCAACTCGAGGGGGACGGCTAACTTTCGGAGAAGCTCGGGAAACTGGTCCCTTCTCGGCCAGAATTGTACAGCGATGGAGTGTCTTCGAGCACCTACTTTTTGCGGTACACTTATTGTTGTGTGCTAGGGCGTGGTTCTGATAACTGATAGGAAAGTTCACTGCTTGTTTCGAGGTTGGAGGCAGTGGCGGACGCAGGAAAAAATTGGAGGGGGGGGCACACCTCAAAAAAAAAAATTGCACCATCCAAATTGCGAAAAACGTTTGCGAAATGAACAATATATAAGACGTCAACATTGAAGTTCAATACATATATCAAATGTGCACAAGTGCCAAACTATAACTATGGTCTAAGGACAGAGATTTAACAAATTTATTTAACAAATCATGGACAGAGATATAACAAATTGAATTTAACAAACTATGGACATAAATATTTATAGATTGACACTATGGACAGAAATTTAACAAAATATAGTCACATATTCTTGATTCTTCCCCAAAGAGCCAAACAGTGATGCTGCTACCTGCTGCTGGAGCCTGGATGCTGTACGGTGGTGGAGGGTTGGTGTCTTCCTGGCTGCGGCGGCGGACAGTGGCTGGCCGACCGCCGCGAATCCGGTGACGGCGAGATGAGGGACCAGGGCCAGGGGAGAGGAAGAGGAGCCAGCCAGCCAGGAGAGGGACGGAGTCTGGAGAGCGGAGGGTGGAGCCGCGGCCCGCGGAGGCCGGAGGCAACGACGCAAGGGGCGGAGCGCCGGAGCCGCGGAGGCCGGAGGCCGCGCCGCCGCAGAGCACGTAGGTAGGTTTCGCTCGGTCGCTCCGTGCCTCCGTCACTCGACCTCGAGCCCTGGACGTTTTTTGGCCTTTTGGGTTGTTCCATCGTTTCTTCCTTGGGCCAGATTAGGGGTATCTAATTTTTTTTTGCCAGATTTCTGGGTGGGCCACGGCCCCCCGGCCCACCCGCTGGGTACGCCGGTGATGGTGGTGGCGCGAAATAAACCTAGTCTTTTCGCCTACCTTGCTTGTTCCCTGCAGGCCCGGGGCTTAATCCTGGTTCCACCTTCTAGAGTGTGTTTGGAGGCTTTTGTTCTAGCTTTTGGAGGCTTTCCACCAAAATAAGCAGCCCAAACGAGCCAAAGGGCTCATGGCCTGTTTGTTGTGGCTGGCTGTGGTACGTTTGTGGGTCTTTGTCTTGAGAAAGGCTTTGTTTAGGAAGCTGCTTTCTGAGTGGAAGTCTTTGGCAAACCAGAATTATCTGTCTGTATAAACCTGTTGAATTGTCTGAAACACCCTTACATTTATAAAAAGTTGTACTGTCGATGCTTCACGTGTAATAAATAGAATATGCATCTAAAATTCAAGTCGCCATACAATTGTCATACATAACCATTGGGAATATATTTGTCCAAAATACATTTCCACTACATTATACTAGCTAATTCCTCCGTTGTCTAGAAATGAACAACGTGTTGGCAATGTCGTCACGTGTTCCGTTCATGCCTCTTGTGTGTAGTTCACCCGACACATGATCACTAGGCAAGGTAATTGTTTGCATTGACTTCCTCCATACAAATGTCGCAAAAAAAGCCAAGGTAGTGTGCATCCCAAATTGCCTTCTCCATGGAAATGAGGGACACAAGCTATAACACACAAGAAACTACACAATTACTATACGAAATACAATCTACCTAATCATAATGTGGTAAGCAAACAAGCAGACACACACAAAAATATGTACTGACTGCTAGCATATCATCTAGCACTAACACTGTAACACACACCAAAAATTCTTGCACTGACTTCATCTATATGGAAGCAATATCTAGCAGCAGATCATCCACTAACTTCATTCATACACACTGTACAAATCGAATCACGAATTGAAACAACAAATCATGGCAGAAAACGGCAGCCTCGGCCTGGATTTGTCCTCACCTAGCTGACCAGCGGCGGGGCTGTGGGGTGCTGCTGCTGCGCGGTCGAGGACGGGCCGGTCGTGGCCGTGGAGGACGGGAGCGGAGGCGAGGTGGTCGTCGACGGGGCAGTCGCGGATGGGAGCGGCGGCGACGGGATGGGAACGACAGGGGGTCGCGGATGGGAGCGGAGAGGGGGGGCGTCGAGGAGGCGAGCAGAGGCGACGGGAGGCGGCTAGGGAGGCGAGGGGGAGGCACGGTGGTGCGGCGGCGGCGGCGACGTGGTGCGGCGGCAATGGGTGCGGCGGCTGGGGCAACCCTAGCGAGCTCTGGTCGCTGCTGGGTCGCGACTGGGGAAAAAGAAGAGAACTGCTCGGTTCGGGAAGCTCGGGAAGCACAAAAACGGTGCTTTTCCCCATCTGAAGGAAAACGTCTGGTTGGTTTTTGTAGAAGCCCAACGCGCAGCTGAGCCCTTTGGCTTGTTTGGGCTGCTTATTTTGGTGGAAAGCCTCCAAAAGCTAGAACAAAAGCTTCTGGGCTTCTCCGGTTTGGCACTTAGAAGCAGCTCTAGAAGCCCAAAAGAAGTGGCCCTTACTAGATCAGCAAGCTGCACTACATGAAAGTACCTTATAAATGGGAAATACAAAGGAGCTCTCGGGTGCAACGCACCCCCATACTTGGAAAAATAAAAATATATATTAAAAAAAGTTTTAAAAATTTTAGTTTTTTTTTTGGAAATCAAAGATGATCAGGTATTGTACTTGAAACAAAATATTTTCCTAGGAAATTACTTTTATTGTATCCTGGATAAAAAAAACAAACTTGAAACGCCCCATGACCAGGTACTATTCACTTTATATTCGTCATAATTTTGTCTTTTTTGCCCTGGAGTCCATGGGAATCATTTCGTGTCCAAACATTTTTTTACGAGTACAAACTTGATCATCTTTGATTTTCAGGAAGATTTAAATTTTTTTTTGACTTTTTCAAATTACTATAATTTTTTTGGTCTATGGGGGTGCGTTGCACCCGAGAGCCACAAGTCCGCGTTACTTATAAATCACAAACAAAAGATGTTAAGATGTGCTGGACTGATATCATCTACGGAACAACTAGAAACCCACCCCGCAAACTTGAACTAGGACTCTAGAAGGTGGAACCAGGATTAAGCCCCGGGCCAAAAACTAAGCGCCTGCAAACTACCCCGAAAAAACCCTCTCGTCGAAGCGTAAAATAAAATAAACGCAGAGCTTAAACTCGATGCTTAATGAATGTAGATCGAAGCTCCTATGTAGGCGATCTTGTTAGCGGTTGCTCTGTTTGTGGAGTTGTGAAATTCGTCCATGTTGTGGAGCCGGTGACTGGCTGGTTACTGTGGCACTGGTGGATTGAACTACACCTTCATTCTATTTGTATAGCATGGAATTGATAACGAAATGTAGTCCAGCCCAAGTCTTCAAGGCATACAGATTGCAAGAGGAACAAATGGTGTGGATGTGTGTTAGAAATTACTCTAGGGCTTGGTCAGTCGTCGGCGGGCGGCAGGACTGGAGGGGCGCAGCTGCTGGCCCGCTGCGTTCAGGTTCCGGCGCGGAGACGGGGCACCGGTGTGGCGGCGCGGGCGCGCAGCTGGCAGTCAGCAGGCGGCGGCGGCGTGGCGGGAGCCCGGGAGGCGACGCAGGCCAGCTGAGGAGGAGGAGAGGAAGACGCGGAGGCGATTACGCGGGGTAGAGGCGGGGAGCGGTGGACATGCGCGAGAGGGGGCGGGGGGCGGAGGAGAGGGCGGCGAGTCGCCGTCGGCGGCGATGGCCCGGCGGCGAGCGCTCAGCTGCTCAGAGAGAAGAGAGGTACCGAAGCTGGCAGGGTCGTTTCTTCGTGGGGCTCTTGTGGGCTTTGTTGAGATAGAAATTTAATACGTTGATGGGCCTCACACAGGCTAAACCTCAAATCTATATCGCTGTGTTTGGATGCACAGAATGAGACTCGGAATTGAATCAAAATGGAATACCAAATCCAAGATGGACAGGAAATGCCTCCAATTCAAATTACTATGTTGTTTGGGTGTGCAAGGTATTTGTTGTTGGAATCAAATGTTGGCACCCAATTCTAATTCATGTATGGATGTACAAACCGTGGAATTGAATGTTTTGTTGATTTTGGACAATATAAACTTGTGTACAAGTATGAAAAATTAGAATGTTTATACTGTCCGAACATTAAAATTTACACACCATCACTACATACTAAAATCGGTGCTCTGTTGTGTAATCCTCTGACATATACTACAGACCATCACTCCATTAGACTGACTGAGTATTACTTTACGATCCACGTTGATGTCGTCGCGTACGCCAGCAAGCCTATGCCGAAGAGCAGATTATTCCAATGTTGACGTTCCTGTTCCGCCTTCGATAGAGAATAGCAAGGGCATTGGCAGAAAATAAAGAGAACAGAGAGGGAGAGGCCGGTCGGGCGAGCGAGCGCCAGGGCAGAGGCCGGGTTGGCGAGGTCCAGGGGAGAGGCCATTAACCTCCCGGCGCTGCTGCACCTATCGCAACCGCTTGCCCTCTCGCCGCCGTTCCAATCCTGCCTGGTCGACCTAGGGTTTGGGGCGGGGTCATGAAGGGGCGAACGCCGTCTGTGAAGCTCTCCTACGAGGACGCCGGGAAAAAAAGGGGAGGAGGGTGGGGTAGGGGAGATGAAGAGGAGGGTGGGGAGGACTCACTGCTGCTGCCGCCGCCGGCTTGCTGAGGTCGAGCGGGCGGGCGCTCGCTCACGGTTGTGGAAGATCGAGTTCTATCCTCGCTCGCCCGAAGAGGTACGCGGAGAGCAATTCCAACCGAATAAGGAGCTTTTATTTTTTGGAGAACACAACCTTTATTATATTATAGCTTAAAACACCCAGAATTACATACGATCAGAGTATCACGAGCTACTCCCCCACTTCCTGCTCGTCCTTCTTTTTCACTGATGGCACCATCAGAGTTAAGCTTTATCACACCTACAGCCGGCGGTTGCCACTGACACAATGGTTTCGGCGACACCACTTTTGCCTTCTGTTTTGGTAATGCAATCTCGAGTAGATCCTTCTCGATGCTCTCCACACACTTGCATGGGTCATAACCAGCAGTCACATGCACTATCTTGTTCCTGGAATCCCAGATCACTGCTAGTACTGAGTCAGTTGGGCTTGCTCCTTCGACGAGAACCAACTTTCACATAAAATGTCAGACGCTCACGACTGAGGATGGATCCTCGGAAATTGAAGGTGAAACACCTTCTTTTCTGCCAACAGAAATTGACGAGCTTGAGCACATTCAACTAGTGCATGTAACAGAGCTGCTTTGCATATCCCACGGGTTGCTATTTCTTTGACATGCCGCTGGGTAAGAGTCGTATAATCTGGTACAATGCCTCGTAAAACTATCCACCAAAACGCGCTAACCTTGGGTGTCACCGAAAGCCTCCAAAGTTTCCTCCAACTTGAGCTCTATCATCAGACGACAAAGTCTCGTCCCTGATCATCCGTTCATCCACTAGTGCTTGGTAAGCCGACCGTACCGAGTAGACTCCTGATTTTTCCAAGGCCCAAGCCATCCAATCCTCATCCTCGATATTTCTCAACGGAATTTGACGAACTATCTCCGCATCAATGGGGAAGAGATTCTTCTCGATCTCCTCCAAATTCCATGAATGGTTCAAATGATCTATCAGATCACTGACCATCTCGGTTGTGCTATCACTTTTATGGCCGATAGATTTCATATGTTGCACTCCTGGCATCCAGATATCATTCCAAATTTACACTGAAGTACCCGAGCCATTCCTTTTAATAATTCTAGTCTTCAAAGCCTCTTTGCCTACCACTATCGAACGCCATGTACGAGAGGCCGTTCTTGGAACCGTAGCCGACAAGAAATCCCTGTCATGAAAATATCTACTCCGCAGCACCTGAGCACATAACAAGCCCGGCTCTGCCATTAATCTCCAACCTTGCTTCCCCAGAAGAGCGAGATTAAACAACTCAAAATCGCGAAAGCCCGTCCCACCTCGGCCTTTTGGAATAGACATTTTATCCCAAGCAATCCAGTGCATCGACCTCTTATCCAAGTTCCCACTCCACCAAAACCTTGATAACAGCGAGGAAAACTTTTTGCTCGTACCCTTGGACATCTTAAAAATACTCATACAATACGTGGATTTAGCTTGTACCACAGATTTTAACCAGACCTCCTTTCCTGGATATGAGAGCATCCTGGCACAGCCATTCATATTACTCTTCATTCCCTCTGTTATAAATTCAAATTCTCCACTTGACAACCGTCCCACTGCTGTTGGTAAGCCTAGATATCGTTCACACAAAGCTTCAACAAGAATATCATCTCTTGCTTCACTGCTTCCTTCTGTGCATCACCTGTACATGGGGTAAAGAAAAATGGAACTTTTCTCCCTGTTATCCAGCTACCCTGACGCTGCATTATAGATGCGCAAGATCTCATTTAGCCTTTGGGCACTTCCAACTGTCGCATTGATGAATATCAAGCTATCATCAGCGAATAAAAGATGTGTGATCCAAGGTGCCCTGTGACACACACGGATACCTTTGTTGATGGGACCCCACTGAAAATGATTCAACAAAATTGACAGACCCTCTGAACACAACAAAAATAGGTAAGGTGACATTGGATCTCCCTGACGGAGGCCCCTCGACGGTGTAAATTGTGGCAGTAGCTCACCATTAACCTTCACTGAAAACTTAACAGATCTAATGCAACTCATGATCAACTGCACCATACGAACTGGAAAGCCAAGCTTCAACATCATAGCCTCCAAAAACGGTCACTCATCCCGATCATAAGCCTTCATCATATCTAGCTTAATTGCACAGAGACCTCTCTTCACTCGCTTGTTCCTCTTCATTGTATGAACACACTCCAAGGCAACGAGTGCATTGTCCGTGATTAGACGTCCCGGAACAAATGCACTTTGCTCTTTACTGATAATCTCCTCCAATCAATGACGAATCCGATTAGCCACCACCTTTGCACGAAGCTTATAGATAATAATACATAGAGAAATTGGCCGGAACTGTTTTATGGACTGGGGGTGTCGTACCTTTGGTATCAAAACAATCACCGTGTCATTCATGTAAGGTAGCCATTCCCCGCCATTCAGTACACCCAAAACAACTCGAACTATATTCCAATGCCGTTGGAAAAACCCAGTAGTAAAACCATCTACGCCCGAGGCTTTTGACGGGTGCACTTGGAATAGTGCACACCGCACCTCCTCTTCCTTGTACTCCTCCTGCAATAGTTCCCTGGCCGGTTCATTTAGTTTTTCAGGGACAATGTTTAGTAATTTCTCCATAACTGGCGCACCTTGTGAAGTATACAAGTTATCATAGAATCCTTGTATTTCAGCATTAACTGATTCTTCATCGTCACACATACTTCCATCACTTCGCTCTAAGGTGGTAATTCTATTCATTCGTTTAAGCTGCGCCACTCGTGCATGGAAAAACCCCGTGTTGCGATCTCCTACCTTCAAGCACGTCACCCGTGAACGCTGATTAATCCAGACCTCCTTGCGATACAAAACCTCCTTAATTCGCTCGCGAGGCGTTGCATCTCGTCCGATGGGCTGCGGCCCAAAGAACCGCACCTAACTCTCTCCAAGTTCTTTCTTAGATCGGCCAATTTCTTTTTGAAATTTCCGAATGTCTTCGAACCCCAGGCTTGCAAACCAGTTTGCACACGGTGAAGATTAGCCGCAAAACCCTGCATGCCTAGACTCACTTCCTCCACTCTCCACATGTCAGCCACCACTCGATCATAATCACTGGTGGAAAAAGGGCCTTTGGTCGCGGTTCGCAACTGCCATTAGTCGCGGTTGCGCAACCGCGACCAAAGTAAGGAACCGCGACTAAAGGCCCGTCCACGTGGGCGCCAGGCGGCCGTCCGGGCGGAGGACCTTTAGTCGCGGTTCTTCTGGCCAACCGCGACTAAAGGCCGCCGCAGGTTTAGGGTTTTAGGCCCCCCCTAAACCTGCCCCCCCCCCCCTAAACATATTTTCTGTTTAATTTGTATATTGTTTTATTTCTTTTGTGCTTTATTGTAATTTTGAAGGAGTTTCACATATTCTACGGTACTACATATATACATGCATATGAATGTACAATTTCAAACAAATTTGAAATTAGAACCAAAAAGAATTCAAGAGGAATATACAATATATATTCAATATCATTTTATGACCATATACAAGTTTGAACAAGTTTCCATACATAATTTAATGCATGTATAGTTCTACGTCGTCGCAATGGTGTTCTCCTTTAGGATGGAGGACTTCCCTCCTGAACCATCCAGCTAGTTCCTCTTGAAGTGGTCGGAAGCGAGCTTCTGGACTAAGCATCGACCGGAGGTTATTCCTCTGAGCATTGAGATCACTCGGAACGCGCTCAGAGGTGTATCTCCGGATCATCTCACAGACATAGTATCCACACAGATTGGTTCCCGGTGGCTGCATATCGCTACCATTCTTAGCCTTTGACCGCATGAAATTTAGCTCTTTCTTGAATTCACCGACCTTTGTATCTGCGAACCGTCTCCAAACCCTACGAGGCAAAGAAAATTAAATGAACAAGAGAGTTATTAGTTAATTACTTGAAGCTTAATTAGGAAATGAACGAAATAGGCCAATCGATATAGAGCGCAAATGAATGAAAACAATTACTTTTGAATCATTTGTCTCATGTCGGCCCACTCCGCCTTATCCATATCCAGAGAGTCGTGGATGAGACATTCTGATTTGTCAACTTTAATTACTAGCAGAATCCAGTGGAACCTGCGGACACGATACATGCACAGTACGTCATGCATAACTCATCGATTAGCCGGCCACATACCATGCATGGAGTAAACAAAAGAGAATGTGCTCAAGACATAAACACTCACCCAAAATGGTAAGGAAATAGAATATCACTTTTGAGTTCCTGCTTATCAAGAAACCGCCACAGGTCTTTCTCCACGTCGGCGGGGTGATGCTTTAACGTATATCCATTAACGATGTGTGGGTCAATGAACCCAACATCATGGATGCTCCTTACTCTGCATTCCTTAATCTTCAATCTGCATGTATAATAGCGGACACAACAATATAGTTAGGACATATATATATATATAGTGCAGGCAATATGAACGAGATGGGGTAGAAATAAATCACTTACAGAACGTAGCAACTGATGATAGATTTGTCGAGCTCGCGCAGATTGAAAAGCTGGAACAATTCACTCAGATGAATTTGTACACGGTATTGTTTGAAGTGATGCTCATATCCAACTTCCGCATAAATATAATCTTTGGCGTTTTTATGTTTTATGTAACCCTTGTACCAGTTCAGCAGACCTTTCATTTGTGGAGGTAGATCCTCTTCCTGCGCAGGCTCGACGAGAGGCCCATTCTTCACATATGTAAGTACTACCTCCTTCACTGGCGCCTCATCAAGGCCTAACAGTTCACGAAGAGTAATACCTAAGTTGGCCGCTTGTTCTCTGGCACTCGTTACAGTCAATCCCTGTGCTGCCGCAGCTTCTATGATTTCGGGGGCATCCGGACCGGCGGCTGTCACTATAAGCGGGGCAATCGATTGTTTACTTTGTTCCCCGAGCTGGGCAACAACTCGTTTCCCGCTTTGTGCACTTTGTAATTCCGCTTTATCGGCCTCCTCATTCTTCTCCTTGAATATGCGTGTCGATTCTTTAGTTCACGTGCATAGTCGTCGAGCGATTCTTCGCGGCTTGGGACGGTGCGTTCAAAAATGACTTAGCCCACTTCTTTTGCTCATCGAAAATGCGGCTTGGGCTCGGGCTCTCTTTTCTTCTTGCAGGCCGCCTTCCATTTCTCTAAATCAGCAGCCGCGTGTGCGTCGACTTCCTCAGCACTACGTTCCCAAGGCCTCGTGGGGAGAGGCTTCAGTGATGGCTCCGGTACCTTTGTTTTCTTAGGTACGTAAGGGTCCGGGTTAATAATCTAGGACTGCTGCTTCTGCTTCTTCGCCGTAGGTGGATTGGGGGCGGCGTTCGCACCCGCCCGGGCGGACTAGGGGGCGGCTGCTACCCGCCGGAGGTGAATTGGGGGCGGCGTCGGGCGACGTGAAGGAGGTGTAGGTGAAGCACCACCACCACCACCGCCACCGCCGCCACCACCACCACCGTAGGGGGTGGACTTGTTGGCGCCTCGCCCGGAAACTTGATAAACTTCTTCTCGCCATAGAATGAATCGGCGCTTGACATCTCCAAGTCTTTTCGCCCCTTCAGGTGTAGCAATGTCAATGTCCAGGTCCTCAAACCCTTGGACTATCTCCTCCACCGTGACACGAGCATAGCCATCTTGAATGGGGTTGTTGTGGTGGAGTGCTCCAGGTGGTAAAGCACTGCCGATGGCTACCTTCATGGACATGTTCCCGATAGGATAATACAGATGACATGCTTTCATCTCATTTATATCGTCCACGGGGTAGAGAGGAGTCTCCGGTGCAGTAATTTCGACCACCAGAGGCTCCGGTGCAGTAATTTCGATCGTCGGTGCACCAGCCGGTGAGGCCTCCGTGGAAGCCACGCTGCTTCTTCTCTGCTGCTGGTTTCCGAGATCCATTGGATGATCTTCATGCTGCGCCCGAGCTGCATCTCTTTCGGCTACTAGTACACTCACGGTTTTCTTCATCACATCCATTTCCGTTACCAATCGCGCCACAACATCTCGCATCCCGATCCATCTTTCTCTTACGGCTTCGTAACCGTACGGGTCATCGTCTGGGGAACCCTACTTTCCACGGAATGGGCCCCATGCCTCGTACACGTCCTCCGTGTTCAGGATTCCCGAGGGCTTTTGTCAGGGCGTCGTTCTCTCTGTTGAACTTGATCCTCCCCTCTTGAGCATCCCTCATTGCCTCAATAAGCTTTTGGGTGGGTTTAATTATTTTGCCCCGATAAACACACTCCCCTGTCTCCGGGTTCGCCGATCCCCCATGCCCGTACCACCACTTTTGGCCCTTGGGTCCCCTGCCACCGTAGTCCGACGGATTCCTCGCGCCCTCAGCTCGTTCTCCATCTTCTCCCACCTAGGCTGCCAAAAGCGATACCCTCCTGGCCCCATAATATGATTGTACTCCTTCTTGGCCGCATTATCCTTATTTTTTTCGATATTTCAAGGAACTGCTCCGATTTCTTTTGCTTCACAATTTCTGGCCAATCATGTTGCAGTTTCTCATATTGTCCTTTGAAATCCGGAGTCTTGCCCTGCTTGACAAAGTCATGGGCTAGATTTTGCTTGTATTTCCGGAATGCGTTGGACATCTTAGAAAGAGCGAACTGTTTGACTAGCTTGCACCTCTCCTTGTTTTCCTGAATCTTGTTACCCTTCTCATCGTATTTGCGGTATTCCGGAGGTAGAACAAAATGTTCCATAAGCTTGTTGAAGCAATCTTTTTTTGTTCTCTTATCGACAAAAGTGAAACCAAGACGTGCCTTCTTTGGCTCATTCCACTCCTGGACGGTGATCGAGACGTTGTCTCTAACAACGGCTCCGCATTGGCTGATAAACTTGGTGGCGTTCTTGCTGGGCTCCAGCGGCCTGCCGGTTGCTTCCTCGACAACCTCGATGGTGCATGTTTCGTTTGGTTTCATCGTCTTGGTTGCGCCACGCTTTGACGACGTACTCGATTTTTTCGACGATCCGGCCGAGGGCTAAAATAAGAAAGAGAGTCGCGCGCGTTAGTACACACATATTTATTCAAATCGCTTAGTTTGTATCACCGTAGGCTCAATGTATATATATACCTCGGCGCCGGAGGTGGTTGCTACTTCCAATTGAAGATCGTCGTTTATCGACGTTTCTTCGGCATCATCTTGCTGACGGCGCCCTTCATCTTCACCCTCAAGGTTCAGATAAGAAGAGATATCATCTTCTTCTTGTCCGGTCGGCACATATAGAATATCGCCTTTTATGATGCCGAACATATGGTCTTCAAGGTCCGGATCATAGTTGTCCAGAATCGGGTCAGCTCTATCGTCCGCCATATGTCAGTCCTGAAAACATGTAGTCAAAACAAATTAATTAAGTGAAGAAGGGGGCGGTGGCGAAAGGGGGGCGGCAGTGGCGAAACGGGGCTGCGGTGGCGAAAGGACGGTGGCGGTGGCGGTGGCGAAAGGGGCGGTGGCGAAAAGGCAAGAGAGAGGAGATCAAAGAGAAACACCGACTACCCCACGCATATACGGAGGGGGCGGCGAGGGGGCGGCGCACAAAGTTGTGCGCCGCCCCTCGCCACCCTCCGTATACGCGCGGCGCGTCGGTGTGCGCACGTTTCTCTCTCTCTGTCGGTGGTTCGTTTGTTATACTATTTTTGGGAACAACGTATACGCCACATGGTGGCGGTGGCGGTCGTCATCGTTGCGGTGAGTTCATTAAGTTAATTATTTTTGTTCACTAAGTTGCGGTAACTTTTATTTATTTTTGTTCACTAAGTTAACTAAGAATCATTAAGTTAATTTTTAGGTTAATTAAGTTCATTAAGTTAATTTTATTGGTAATTAAGTGAATTAAGTTAAAATTAACAAGAAAATAAAAGGGACTTTTTTTGTTAAGTAATTTTTTTTTTGTTAAGTACTTCTTTTTAATTGCGGTACTTTATTTTGTTAAGTACTTTTTTTGTTATGTGTACTTAGTTAAAAATTAAAAAAACAAAAAAAAAACAAAAAAAGGGACGGCCAGGTGCCCCTGGCGCGCCCTTTTCTCCTTCTTCCTTCCCTCTTCGATCCGTACGGCGCGTGCGGCGTGCGGCCGGCGGTCGACCGGCCGGCGGCCAGAAGGCGGCGGCGCGCGGTCAAAAAACAACGGCGCGCGGCCGGCGGGCGTGTGCGGCGCGTGCGGGCGGCGGTCTACACGTATACGTCGGAGAGATCGAAGAACGCGCGACAGCCGGGCGGCGGCGCGCGCGCGCGCGAGAGAGAAGGACGACGGCGTCGTCGAGACGTACACGCGGTGCGAGACAGGACGTCGACGCGAGAAGAGAAGAGGGCGGCGGGAGCGCGCGGCGCGGCGTCGTCGTTGGCGGCGGGGTGGGGCGGCGGCGTCGATCGGCGGCGTCGTCTGGCAGAGAAATCGAGCGGAGAAGACGAGAATGGAGGCGACGGTTCGGGCGCAATTATTTATAGCCCCCCCCCCCCATTAGTCGCGGTTGGGGAGGCGACCCGCGACTAAAGGGTAAAGGGTATTTCGGCGGGTTTTTCAGTTCCCGCGCGCAGCGGCCAACCGCGACTAAAGGTATTTTTGAAAATACTTTTCTTTTTCAAAATCACAAAAATCAGAAAAATAAAACTAATTCATTTAAAAATCTTAAAAATACAAGTAATATATCAAAAAATTCAGGAAAATAAAACTAATTCAATTCAAATTCTTAAAAATACAAATAATATATCAAAAAAATCAGGAAAATAAAACTAATTCATTTCTAAATGTTAAAAATACAAATAATATATCAAAAAAATCAGAAAAATAAAACTAATACAATTCAAATTCTTAAAAATACAAATAATATATCAAAAAAATCAGAAAAATAAAACTTATTCAATTCAAATTCTTAAAAATACAAATAATATATCAAAAAAATCAAAAAAAATAAAACTAATTCAATTCAAATTCTTAAAAATACAAATAATATATCAAAAAAAATCAGAAAAATAATATATCAAAAAATTCTTTCTTCCCGCCACTTTCTTCCCGCCACTTTCTTCCCGCCTCTTTCTTCCCGCCACTTTCTTCCCGCCACTTTCTTCCCGCCTCTTTCTTCCCGCCACTTTCTTCCCGCCTCTTTCTTCCCGCCTCCTGTCTTCCCGCTCCCATTTTTCCCGCCATTTGTCACTACATATAGGTAGTCCGGCTTGGCCAGCATTATCACATCTCTACAATCTCTCATCACTCTCTCATGGCTTCCACCGCACCCACTCTAACCTACCAGCAGGTGGAGGAGCTTTGCGCCTCGAACTACCCTTGCCCACCGGGCTACCGCGTCCCTGCCGGCTGGAGCCTAAGCGCCGGCGGCGTGCCGGTCCCTCCCGTCCCTCGAGTACCGCGCGCCGGCGGCCATCACGAACCACTACTACCTCGACCTCACGCCGGAGCAGCGGATGAATCCCGCCGGCATCCCGATAACCAGCATACTTGGGACGCCTTCTTCATCAAGGGGCGTGAGGGGGCGCTCGCCGTGTATGAGGAGGACGGTCCGCCTCCCGGAAACTTCCACGAGGCCGGCCGTCGGCTATGGTGGTACGGCCGGACTCGCAGAGCGTCATGGACTACATCACGGCCGGTGATATCCCCGCCCGCGCTACCCTCGATTCGAGCCACGAGCGCCGCCCGACGACAGCCGACGACAAGAATGACGACGACGCCGGCAACTTAGAAGGCGACGACTACCAGTACAACGGCGGCGGCTATGAAGACTACGAGTATGCATATTATACGCCTAGGCAGGAGTATGACTAAATCACTCCAAATTTCATGTATGCAGGAGTATGACTTAGTCACTCCAAATTTCCTGTATGCAGGAGTATGACTTAGTCACTCCAAATTTCATGAATGCAGGAGTATGACTTAGTAGTCACTCCAAATTTCCTGTATGCAGGAGTATGACTGAATCACTCCAAATTTCATGTATCATCAGTGCTATCTCGAGTCAATTGAATCATTCGAAAATGGACACCAAACACATCACGGGTAATATAATTCACATGATTCATTCAACAAAGTTTGGTACAATAAATTATTACACATCATTTCTTCCCTTGTGTCCCTGCTTGCTTACGATTGTGCCGTATCCATTTAACTTAATGCTTGGGTCGGTGTTCACTTTGAAGGGCGGAATTTTAGCAAACATATTATAATCTTCTGACATGTCTGTCTTGTCCTCCACTCCCACGATGTTTCTTTTCCCTGAAAGAACAATGTGGCGCTTTGGATCATCGCATGATGTACTGATCGTTTTCTTATCTTTCCGTTTCCTCGGTTTGCTACTCATGTCCTTCACATAGAAAACCTGAGCGACATCTTTTGCTAGGACGAATGGTTCGTCAAGGTAACCAAGATTGTTGAAATCCACCATTGTCATTCCGTATTGCTGGTCCACCTTTACCCCACCTCCTGTTAGCTTGAACCATTTGCACCGGAACAAAGGGACCCTAAAGGAGGGTCCATAGTCAAGTTCCCATATCTCCTCTATGTAACCATAATATGTGACCTTTTGCCCATTCTCGGTTGCTGCATCAAAGCGGCTGTTTTGGTTGGTGCTCTTTTTATCTTGGGCGATCGTGTAAAATGTATTCCCATTTATCTCCTACCCTTGGAAAGTCGTTATAGTCGAAGATGGTGTCTTGGCCAACATGTACAGCTGATCTACAACATGATCGTCACTCATTAAATGTTTTCTCAACCAACTGCCGAAAGTCTCCATGCGGGCCTTCCTAATCCAGGATTCAGGCTTCCCAGGGTTGTCCGAGCGTAAACTATTCTTGTGTTTCTCAAAGTACGGAGCCACCAAGCTGGAATTGGTCAGAACTGTGTGGTGTGCTTCAGTCAGAGAATGGCCGTCCATACATATCGTTGATTTCCTTCCGATCGTGCCTTTTCCACTTAGTCTCCCCTCGTGCCGCGATTGAGGAAGACCAATCGGCTTAAGGTCAGGAACAAAGTCAACACAAAACTCAATTACCTCCTCATTTCCATAGCCCTTGGCGATGCTTCCTTCTGGCCTAGCACGGTTACGAACATATTTCTTTAATATTCCCATGAACCTCTCGAAGGGGAACATATTGTGTAGAAATACAGGACCGAGAATGGAAATCTCATCGACTAGGTGAACCAGGAGGTGCGTCATAATATTGAAGAAGGATGGCGGGAACACCAACTCGAAACTGACAAGACATTGGATCACATCGTTCGTAACCGTGGTAGAACTTCTCGGATTGATTACCTTACGAGAGATTGCATTGAGGAATGCACATAGCTTCACAATGGCTACTCGAACATTTTCCGGCAGGAGCCCCTCAAAGCAATCGGAAGCAATTGCGTCATAATCACGTGGCGGTCGTGAGACTTCAGGTTTTGGAACTTTTTCTCCGCCATGTTTATTATTCCCTTTATATTGGACGAGAATCTGACGGGACCTTCATACCGCTCGGGCATTCAAAAAAGATGACCTTCTCTTCTTTGGTCGAGCGTAGGCGGCACGACCTTGAAACCGTTCCGGATGCCGGTCATCAGGGCCTTTCAAACTTTGCTGGTCCTGCCGTGCTTCCTTTGTATCATTTGACTTCCCATACACGCCCAAGAAGCTTAGGATGTTCACGCAAATATTCTTCGTAACGTGCATCACATCGATTGCAGAGCGGACTTCTAGGACTTTCCAATATTCTAGCTCCCAGAATATAGATTTCTTCTTCCACATGGCTGCGTGCCCGTCGGCTCCCTTCGGAACCGATTGTCCGCCAGACCCTTTCCAAAGATGACTTTCAAATCCTTGACCATATCAAATACCTCAGCACCAGGTGTGTTCCGCAGGCTTCGGCCGGTGATCTGCCTTGCCGTTGTAATGCTTGCCTTTCTTTCTTCTTGGATGACCTTTTGGAAGAAATCGACGATGCCCAAGGTACACGTTCTTCTTACAATTTGGTAAATGTACACTTTCAGGTCTCATGTAAGCGGTGCGTGCATGCATTGTATCCCTTATTTGACAGTCCCGCATGGTTCCTCAGTGCAGGCCCATCGTTGATGGTTACGCAAAGCAAGGCTCGTAGGTCTAATTCCTCTTCTTTGTGCTCATCCCACACACGGACACCAGGTCTGCCCCACACCTGGAAAAGTTCATCAACTAATGGCCTTAGGTACACATCGATGTCGTTGCCGGGTTGCTTCGGACCTTGGATGAGCACTGGCATCATAATGAACTTCCGCTTCATGCACAACCAAGGAGGAAGGTTGTAGATGCATAGAGTCACGGGCCAGTACTATGGCTGGAGCTCGCTCGCCAAAAGGATTCATGCCATCCGTACTTAGACCAAATCTTATGTTCCTTGCGTCAGCTGCAAAATCTTTGAACTCTCTGTCGATCTTTCTCCATTGCATTCCATCTGCGGGGTGTCTCAACTCCCCGTCCGACTTACGGTCCTCTTTGTGCCATCGCAACAACTTGGCATGCTCTTTGTTCCTGAACAGACGTTTCAACCGTGGTATTATAGGAGCATACCACATCACCTTGGCGGGAACCCTCTTCTGGGTTTCGGCCCTCAACATCGTCACCAGGGTCATCGCCTCGATCTTATAACGCAATGCGGTGCATACCGGGCATTCATTCAAATTCTCGTATTCACCGCGGTAGAGGATGCGATCGTTGATGCATGCATGTATCTTCGTAACCTCTAAACCTAGAGGGCAGACAACCTTCTTTGCTTCGTACGCATCGGCGGGCAACTCGTTATTCTTTGGAAACATATTCTTCAACATTTTCAGCAAGTTTTCAAATGCCGAGTCAGCTACACCTGCTGTGCCTTCCATTTCAGCAAATCCAGTGTGCAGCCCAGCTTTTTCAGACCATCATCGCATCCGGTACAGGCGCCTTCCGTGATCCTCTAACATGCGATCCAAATTCTCCCTCTCTTTTTCAGTTTCGCAGCGTCTCCGTGCATCAGCAATGGTCCGACCAAGATCATCAACGGGATCATCACGTGCCTCTTCTTCACCTTCCCCTTCACCTTCCCCTTCACCTTCAGCATCCTCCATGAAAGTATCACCGAAATGAGCAAGATAGCATTCATCGATGAAATCATCCCCTTCTTCATCTTCTTCCATTATAACCCCTCTTTCTCCATGCTTGGTCCAACAATTATAGCTTGGCATGAAACCGTGCCGAAGCAGGTGCATGTGAACATCTCTTGAGGAAGAGTAACCCTTCTGATTCTTACAGTTAACACATGGACAGATAACAAAACCCCCCTGCTTGTTCGCATTAGCCACTACGAGGAAATCTTTCAAACCCGTACTGAACTCGCCGAAGAGTCGGTTACCGTACATCCATTGTCGATTCATCTGCATTATTATAATATAAAATATATAATTAACCATCATGCATTTGTTAAACTAACTAGCTACAAACAATATAAATTAAACAATGAACTACACACATGCATATTTTATCAATGACACATCAAAGGTTCAAGTTGCTAACCGCGATCGAGGAGGAAAAAATAAATGAGAAAGCTCAAGTGTGGCTCCAACACTTCATATCATGTTTGTTTCATGCTCTTGGGGCATTTCATCAAACACCTTATGTGCATAAGAGGAACCAAAAGCAAACCTAACACCCACTTGTGAAGTTTGTAAAGAGAATGGCTCCAAATGGCTAAGTGTTGGCTGCTGGATGGGTATATATAGGGGAGGGGCTTTAGTCCCGGTTGTCCTGGCCAACCGCGACTAAAGGCCTTCGGGCACCTTTAGTCGCGGTTGGCCAGGCCAACCGCGACTAAAGCCCCCCACGTGCACCAGCAGGCCACCGAGCGCCCTGGGCCCAGGCCTTTGGTCGCGGTTCGCCTCCCGAACCGCGACTAAAGGTCCCATTAGTCGCGGTTCCTATAGCTTCGTGACTTATGGGGCTCACCGGAAGCCTGTTTTTCTACCAGTGATCACTATGCGTTTGCCACACATTTTGTACTTGAAACTATGGTTTGGCTTACGTGGCAACTGTCGCTGCCTCAACCCCGTCATCAAAAGACTATGATCAGATTCGACTACACTAATATGATGCACTTTGATCACATAAAATAACTGTGCCAGGGCTTGATTGCCAAAGGCTCTATCCAGTCTTGCTTTCACATTGGCACCAGATTGTTGATTGTCCCAGGTGTACGTTAAACCGAATAGCTGTGGTGACCCAGAATACTACTGCATGGTGTAGTATGCAAGTCGCTGACATAACACCAATGAAACACCGTTCCACTAGTATTACATCCCTCAGAGTGGTACAACAGAAACATTTGCGGGTCCAAGGCATGTCTATAGAATTACACACAGACTCTTTTACAGAAGATCAGCACAGCCTCCTACTTTACAATGAGGTCAAACTTGCAAATAAACTCCAGAAGAATAACACGTAGCCTAACTTGTTACTAACTCTATCTATAGAGGATTTGACTAGCTATAGAGGCTAAGATTAGGTTCTAGCTAATTAGGAGCTAGGATTATGGAGCTAGTTCTCTTCTACTGCTAATCTAGGTTTTCTCCATGGTGGATGTGGTGTTTGACTCGTCTGGCAGAATCCTGTCTCTTGAAGTAGTTGTTGACTCCTCAGCCTTTGAGTTACACTGTAGATCCTCCTTCGATGCCTCCATATCTAAGCAGGGAATTTAAAGAGGGATGAGTACGAGCGTACTCAACAAGTTCATTATAGGAAAGAGGTGTTTAATGCACTAGCTACAACCATAGACCAGAAAGTCCAAGGCAATGCAGGTTTTTGTAATCATTTCTTCAAAAGGTTGCTTTTATTCTGAAGAACTATGTCCGTCGGCCTTCACCGGGTGTCTAGAACTTCATGGAGTTCCTTTTCGGCCGCGTTCGCAGTTCCATAACCCGGAACAGGGAGTGACAGGTCACGATTTGATACACTCTGCAGAGGTGTGTTGCTTTACCCATAAGAGATCTTAACCTTGGTGCGAACCGGGCGCGCAACCTGTCCACACTTCCGTGGTGTGAGGCCCGGTATAAGGTCCTAGCCAATCATTGCGTTTCTCCGCGACCTCGCACACCCACCCTTTGTTGCAGTTCCGATCTTGGGTCCTCGCCGGTCAGCGTATCCATTGGATACCATCCGACCTCGACTAATATCAGGTATCACCACCTCGATACCTTTGCCGGTCTGCTGTAACCCATCATAGACCGCATTACCGTGGAGACTTAAAGGTTCCCCACCCCTCCGGTTGTTCTCGCAAGATACAACTGCTACGGTAAGCGCATCCGTTGATGTACGAGAGGAAGAAACACAACTGACTACTCCATCCCACTCCAGATCTTATGGTTAACACGGGTCTTACGGCACAAGAATCACTGGACGACATTGGTTGTTAATCCTAGATGGATATAAACCCTTTGCAATGGAACCTCCACCATAGTCATACCATGGTTCCATTGCCCACCACATAGTCATATTCATAGTTATGAAAATAGTATTTTTGCTTTTCATGCAAGAGTGATAAGTATAGTACTTTGCAAGTAATTTGATAAAAATACTCAAAGTGACATGAGCAAGCGATGAACTTGCCTTTCTTGACTGCAAGATTATGTAGGCAAGGTCTTCGATATGCAATAACTCCAAATTCTGAAATAGCATCATCGTCCGGTAAGGACAATATTTAAAAGATTGGCAAATATGCTATAATGCATAAGTATGAGATGCAATCATTCTAAGTGTAACCTAACCCCGATGATTTAGGATTAGTGAGTTGGAATGATTTCTTTAGGGTGTGTTTCACTTTTAGAGTGGTTCCACAAACAAGGTTCTTATTAGGGTTTGGTTATCTTAGTATCATAAACAAGTGGTATAATAAGACACAGTAATCAATTTAGCACACAAGGAAAAGTAGTTGGCATAATCTTAACATGTAAAGAACAATTGTTGGTTTTGGTACTATAGGATATGGTAGTTGCATTGTAAGTAAAGAGCAGTTGTTAATTTTAAGTCCTTTAGTGCATGGTTGATGATTACTTATTATATACTTCAAAATAATAACTTTTGAAGAACATGTTCTTTAATTAAGAACAAGTATGATAATTAGGTTTGTGGGGTTCTATGGTTTACTATGGTTCCAATTAGTTTCTGGAGTAAAGATTAGATGGATCACAACAAAGTTGGATTCATCAGCATTTAGAGTTTGTATGGTGTTAGTTAAGCATAAGCATCTTAAGTAATCAATTATACATGGTTACTACCATGGTTGGTATATCTTACTGGTGATAGCCGACTATTGTCTATAGGTCCTATTAGGCAGGGTTGATGACTACTCTTAATCTAATTCAAAAGAATAACTTTTGAAGAACATATTACTGAAGTAATAATAAGTATTTCAATTAGGTCTTATGGTGTCTAGGGTTTCCTATTTGATCCACTAAGTAAAGAATAGTTGGTTCATAAATAGGATAGTTCATAATTCTTTAGTACTTGTAGGTTTTAGTGGAATATGGATATGTAATGCAAAATTTTGGACATGGTTTCTATTAGAGTTAATCACAATGGTGTGATGCTATATATGGATAGTTAAGGGTGATAACTTTGAGTATAGGAACTAGGGTTTACATTTAGTTGGTCCTACTTGATTATTTAGGTTTTATTGATATGCATACATGGAATACCAACTTATTAGTGATAGGGCCTCTATTATTTTATGAGGACATGAACATGTATTTAGTTGCTAATTATGGATCTATAAGTCAAAAGGAAGTAACATGATTACATTTTATAACCTAGGGTTTAGGTTTAGAAGCAATTTTAGGTTCACATAGAGTTGGGGTTCTTGATAGGATTTAAGGTTTTAGAGTTCTCACATGAAATGATAAGATTATGGTTTTATTCAATACGGAATTAGGGTTTCCTATTTTTCATATAGTTTTTAAGTTAATAACTTGATTATAAAGTTGAGTTTATTAATAACTTTGAAATAAAAATAATAGTGGACTTGGCATTTTATTATTTTCAGAAGATTAATATTTAAGATAAATATTATTCAGGTTTAAATCCTTCTAATTAGGATTTAATAAAATAATGATAAAAGAAAATTAGTTTTAGTATTTTCTTTATTTACTTACTAGTTTTTATTTATTTTAGAAAGTTTTCCTAATTATTGAATTTTAATTGAATTTAGGATAAAAGAAAAGGCTTAAATAATAAAGGTTAAACAATTAAATTTTTATTTAAAATAAAAAAATTATATTATATTTTTATTGTGTAGAGTTTATTTTTAGGAGCATTTTGATATCTCATTTATATTTTTATGAATTGAAATGAATTTTATTTATTCTTGCAAAGTTTCAGCAATTTATGGAATTTGAATTAAAATCAAAATGCTAAATGTACCCGGTACAGACCTAACTACAGTGACTGACTGGTGGGCCAGTAGCCACGTTGGCTACCACGTGGCTTTGACCAAGGTCAAAATTGCCAACGTGGCAACCATGTGCTCCACCGGCGGCCAGACAAGGACGGTGCCGGCGTTGGGGTGCTCCCGCGAGCGTGCGCGTGTGCTCAATCGAAAGAGGGCAGCGAGGTGAACCTAATGGTGGTGGCATCGCTTCCTAATGGTCGACAGAGCTTGGTCGACGGCGAGGCCGAGCGGCGGAGCTCGCAGGTGATCGGTGCGGCAAGGCTACGGGATGCAATCGAGCAGGATAGGCATGCTACGAGAATCAGGGGCTCACCAGGAGCACGTAGGGCTTGACGGTGAGGTCAATGGTGGTCGGCATCACCGGAATTGGTCGCTCCCGGCGTCGGGGAGGACGAGCTCAATGGAGACGATTCCGAGCGCGACGGCTCGATTCCTCTTGCAGGGAGAGCAAGTCGAGGACGGCGATGCTCATGGTGGCCACGGCGAGGCTTGGGGTTGCTCCAATCAACGACGATAGGGGATGACCGGCTCAGCTAGGGTTTCGGCATGGGGAGAAATTGGAGCAGAGAGGGAAGGAAATCGAGGCTAGGGTTCGTCCAGGGTCTTTATATGGCTCGGGAGCACGCCTCGTCACACAGCCGAGCGAGGAGATGTCGACAGCGACGAGGAGAAGCTGGCCACGGCGTCGTGCTGTCGTCCATGCGCGAGGAAGGGGATGAGGACGACCTCCTCTCATTGATATTTCAATGAAGGGGTATGGTGGGCTGGGCCAGGCTGCAATGGAGGTGGTGCTGGGCTTGGATGCTGGGCTGCTGGTGGGCTGATCGGTGGCTGCTCCGTGGGCTGCATGGCCAGGTAAGTCTGGTAAGTCCTCTCTCCTCTCTTTTCTTTTTCTATTTTTATTTTCTGTTTTCAATTTCATTTTTGGATTCAAATTTGAATTCAATTCTGCTTGCAGATGTTTTTACCTATTTTAATTAGGACTTAATAGTAATGATAATTACATGGTTTTGTTGTTCAGAACAAGTATTTAATATATTTAAGCTTTATTTTAATTTTCAATTAGACATGATTTTATGTACTTATTTTAATTCCCCTATTCTTGTAGAATTAATTCTAACTTGCTTTCTTTTTCATGGTAGAAGTATGAGTAGGTCTTGATTATGTGCTTAACCATATTGGTTGTACACTTGCATTTAAATATAGTTAACTTTTCAAATAGGTTTCTTAATGATGATAATTCAATCTATTACTCACTTGGCTCTAAGAATATTTTATTAAGGTTTATAAGATTTCTTATTAACATATAAGGGTATTTACATGTATTCCTTTTTTATGAGAAAACAACTTAGAGTTGACCTTATTACTTAATTTCTTCTTTGATAATGTGGTCACTTGCTTATTATTTTATGTGCTCGTCTATTGGTTAACGAATTGTGACTCAGGTTAAATATATTCTAAGTTTACTACTATTATTATATTAATTCTATCTTTGAAATACCTAGAGTGGATGTTATTCTCATCATGGTTTGGTTTTGGTTTCCGAGGATAAGTGGTTGATCACCACACATGGGTTTAAGTATATAGTTTAGCACTAGGTTTTTCTTATATTCAACAATTGGAAACATAAGCATGGGCTCTACTTATAATCACCAAGTGATTCATAGGTTAGGGTTATGCTATAGGCATAGGTTCTATGTGTAATTGACATCAGGTTGACTTGACTAACTAAAGAAGCTAAGGATATGCTAGGGTTTGATCTTTCTCCCATTATAGGATAGTTACTTCAAAATATTTATAAGTTTAGCATAGCTAATTGACTAGACAAGGTCTTAGTACAATGTCATTACTTCTCTACTCATGATATGCGAAATAGTTTAGGGTGATAGTAGTCTCCCTATGATTTTATGAGATGGATGATATCTGCTTATTATACTAGGTTTAACTTATGGCTTATTCTCCTATTTCTCCAAAGCATTATCATGGCATTATCATGATCAACTTATTCTTTATAGCTCCTTACTTAAAGTTCTTAGGGTTTATGATCATTACCCAATGGTGATGATCATGCATGGTATGGACTTCCCAAAGTATCACTGGAAGTATTTGGCTAGGGTTATACCAATTACCTCTCTCACTCCACAAGGGCTCGGTCTATAATCTAGGGTTCTACTTAAGGAATGATGATGTGATTATCTAAATATGTGGTCTGCCTAAGAATTCTACCTTGCTATCTTCTATAGCTTGTTCTTCAGGAATTCTGATAAACCTGCATCTTGTGGTATGCCTCCACCTCCTAGCTGCTTCATCTTGGTCCTATATAAAGCATGGATTGGCCCAACTCTTTGGTTTTCTTGTATCATGGTACAAGATGATGAAATGGATGAGGTAGAGGGTTCCTTTTATAGGCTTGGGCATGCTCTAGTATCATGACACATAGGTGGGTGAATCTTGTTTTAATTTGATGAGTAAGGTGCTTGGTTGTCATGCTCTCATCCATAGCAATCCTTTAAGCATGAGGTGGCATAGCTTAAGATTCAAGCTATGTAGATATTTTCATCCTATGTGGTATGGGTATTATCCTCTCATGTGATTTGTTTTTGGATAGCCAAGTGGCTTTTGTTACTAAATATCTTGTGAATGATTTTATGCTTGTGGGTGAGTCACTATATCATATGTGATTGTATTTATATTGTAATTGGGATTAAAATGTCAAAGACAAGGATTATACCCCAATTTGAATGGTGATGTTTGATTTCACCAAGGCATGATCATATGAGTTTCAAAATACTCATAGTTTATTTTATTCAAATAGTTTGAACTATAATTCGTAATGTAAACGAATTTAGTTTTGTGATATTCCACATATTTAATAAGTTATGATTAAAATCAGAATGTGTGGCTTTTATGCACTTAGATCCTTGTGTTTTACCATATTTGGTAATAAGTTTTAAAGTGAATTCAATTTATACCCCAAGGTAGTTGCTCAACTTTTAAGTGTTAATAATTTAGAGTTTGTTTCTTATCTCTTTGATGGGTATAGACCTCTCCCATCTCTAGGGTTTAATGATAAGCTTGTGTTGGTGTTAAATTCAAAAGTTTAGTTCAAGAACTACCATGAGGTTCATGGTAGGAATATTTATTTGTTAAAGACATGAAAAAGATAAGTCAAGAATGGTTTCTCATTTGTTTCATGTTCTTTGATTTGTAGTTGCATATGAATCAAGGTGTTGGTGCAAGGAATACCCTATTATGATCAAGCAATTGATCATTTCTTAAAATGTTGTTGTGTTGGTTTTAGTTCCATTTGATCTAACACATAGATCAAATCATCTCTACCCAAAACAAAGTTTTTTGCAAAGGTCACAATGAGGTTTATAGCACTTGACTTGATGAGCTACTTCAATTCCATCAGGTCAAGTGAAACTTCAGTTACTGTGACATGTTTTATTTGAAAGCGCGAAAATTCCACGGATTTTCTATGCATGAATGCAATGCACACATCTGTTTCCTCTCTTTTTGTAACCCCAAATCATGGGATATTACAATAGCCAAGATCAATCAACTCACAATCATCTATCACTTCCCGAAAAGGAGTCATCTGCCACTCCTCCTTCACATTCTCACTAAAGTGTTCGGCAGCAAACAATGTTTCATTATAATCTCCCACACACAACCACAGATAACTTCGGAGCGCATGCAACCTTCTAAGAAGGGTACAACTTTGGTGACGATCTTCCCTCCTAGGCTCACCATAAAAACCCGTAAAACGCCATGCCGGAATTCCAGCATCTATATGAGCCACAATCACATCGATGTGATAGGAGTTGAAACTCTTCAGCTCCACTGGCACTACTGACGACCAGAACAGGCCAATGCCCCCACTCAAACCGACACTATCAACTGCAAATCCTTCGTGGAAACCAAAGGTGCTAGCTAGTTTCTCAACTCTTTTACCCGCAATTTTCGTTTCCATTACGAATAAAAGATCGGACCCTTGCTGCTTCACCAAATCGCGAAGCTATCAGTCTATCGGCTGGTTCCCAAGCCCCCTGACAGTTCGGACTCGCACAATTCATTGGATCTGGCCGAGCTGTCCCGCAACCAGCGCCAAAATTTATGACTCCTCAACATCTCCTCCCCCCACTTTCTTCTTCTTGGCATCTGGAGACGTTACTGCCGAGTTTGACGTTTGCTCTGGCCTCTCATCCCTCTTCTTGCCAGCATTCTGAGGTACGAACCTCGTCAAGCGATTTTCTACCTCCATCGGTTCCATTGTCCCCAACGTACCCTCTAGTGCAAGTTTGCGGTACACTTCTGCATTGCCCTTTGCACCATTGAAACGGACATCATTCGGTCCTACACGACCGCCACCCCTTCCCCTACCTCGGTGAACATTTTGATGAGCATTAGATCATGTACCTGTAGTTCAAATTTGGCCGGCCTCCTACCGATTCGTCATAAATTTGTCTTTTTCATGAGGGGTAGATGGAAAGGTTCCAGATACACCGGTTGGGAAATTCGCCATCTTAGGTGGTCTGGTATTTTTGAAAAATGTGTTGGTACCAATGTGAAACATTAATTTGGTGGTTGCTTCATAAAACATTCTATTTTCGGCACCTCAAAAATGGAAAATGAATTTTTCATGCGATGAAAAGGAAAACTTCCTTCTGCAACATCGTAAGACATCCCAAGATGCACATGTGTGCACAATATGGGCACATTATCACAAACTATGCCGCGATTCTATCCATAACATTGGTCGTTTGACGTAAATATCATGAAACCTCGAACGTGATAGCTCACTTTGTGAAGGAATTTTTGTGATGTTTGTAATTTTCCAACTTTAATATTTTTCCTTGCAATTATGACATATAATATGACACCACGCGAAGGTTTCACATTGTTTGGATGTTTTTTGAATTTATTATGCTCGTTTCAAACTATATTCAAAACGGCTGGCACAAAAATCCTTTGCCCGGGGCCGAGGCTCGCTAAACTTGCACTGCATCTCTGATGAAATAGCATGTTGTGAATCTAAAAATGTTTTTTACGAAAAATCTTTAGCATTATATCATGTACCTGTAGTTCAAATCTGGTCGGCCTCCTGCCGATTCGGCATGAATTTATCTTTTTCATGAGAGGTGGACGAAAAGGTTTTAGATACACCGGTTGAGAAATTGTCCTTCTTAGGTGATATGGTATTTTTGAAAAATATGTTGGTACCAATGAAACTTTAATTTGGTGGTTTCTTCACAAAACATCCCATTTTTGGCACTTTAAAAATGAAAAATGGCTTTTTCGTGCGATGAAAAGGAAAACTTCCTCCTATAACATCGTAAGACTTTCCAAGATGCACATGTGTGTACAATATGAGCACATTATCACAAACTATGCGACGATTCTAGCCATAACATTGGTTGTTCGGCGTGAAAGCCATAAAACATCATACATGATAGCTCATTTTTTAGAAAGTTTTTTGAGATATTTGCAATATTCTAAGTTTGATATTTTTTTAAGATAGAACTTGTTTAAATGAAAAATTTGATATATTATTTGTATTTTTCTAAATTATAATGATTTAGTTATGATTTTTTGAAGATTAATGTGGCAAAATGGAAAGCCGTCGGCACAGGGCTGAAATATGTGCCGATGGCAGACGCTGTTACTTCGCCATCACGGTGAAGAGGCTGTGTCGACGGTCGAAACTATGCTGATGGTTGCCGTCCTGTGCCGATGGTTTTCCTGTGCCGACGGCTTGCCTGCTGGCCTGGCCGGAACGGGTCCTGTGCCGACGGTCCCGATATTTTGCCATCGGCACAGGATCTGGCCTTCGGCACAGCGGCGCATTCCCGTAGTGCAAGCTGCACTAGTATCCCAGTTAACATCGTGACATATTGCTTTTCAGTCTTTGCACTGATGTGCGAAGAGGTCCACATATCCGGACAACATTAATGTTGTGAATACAACAGACTACTTCGCTTTGGCTTCCCAGTCAAACTCTTATCTGACTGTTGCTGTTTGTGTTGCAGAAGAGCTGATGAGCAATGAAATATCTCACTGGGTAATGTAGTTCTCTGCAAGTTTTTTTGCTCGAGTTAAGTTGCTATTTGATTGTTCCCTGTTCCTGCACTGTTTTCATGTTCCCTAATTTCTTGTGCTTCAATCCTATTATCTTCTGGTAGAATCGTTTATACAAACTAAATATACAAAGGTCCTATTTTCTTCTTAAAATTATTGTAACAGTAATACTCAATGATTTTAATAATGGTTGCTGATAATACAAATCGGTAGCACTTTTCACACTATTTTTTCTATCTTGTTCTGCCATGTTTGTGCTCTTGTTTCCCTGTTATTGACCACATGATTTGGCTGGTTTTACTTTCTTCCTAGGAAAAAAAGATTGAGAGTTAGCGGCGCAGGCCCTTGATTTGCTTGTGCAATATGACATGAATTTACTTCGCTGGGCATGCCCTTGAAAAGTTAGTTCCCTGCACTCTATCATCAGACTTGTGCACTAGACATGGGGCCACTTTAGCTACCGGCTAAATTACTTTGAATTTGCCTCAGCTTCGTTTCTCTTTTACTACATGCAAGTGTCCGTATCCTGTATCTGGATTAAGTGTCCGCAATTCTTGCCATCTTTGCCTTGCTAAATTAATCAGATGCATGTTAGTAAATATTATGTTCATCAAGCTCTATAAGTGTGGCATTTTCTCTCTTACAGGAGCTCCATGTCAGCTCCAGGTCGAAGAAAGATGCAGCCTGAAGCCCCACAAAGCAAAGAGTAGCTACTTATAATAGTGCTAGTTATATTGTAGTAATCAAATCTGGTTCTGTGAACACAGTAAAAGACTACTATAGTAATTTTGGCTACTATTTCAAGAATTTTGTATGTACTCTTCTTATTCTGCTTGAAAAATTTGTTGTTGGTAAACTATGAGAAATAAGATCCTGAAGATTGGGACTGATCTATAGAAAATGGTCGAGGCTCAAATAAGAAATAGATTATAAAAAAGTGGTGGCCCAAAAAGAAAAAGAATCCAAAATTGCAAAGGCTCTAAAAGAAATGGATTGTACACATGCCAAGGCCTAAATAGTAAAACATCAATGGCCCAAAAAGAAACGTCTTGTAAAAGGCCGAGATGAAGAAAAGAAAATGCTTGTTTTATGGGCTTGGCCCATGTAGATGGTAGGTTGGATTGGGCTGATATTGATCCACGACTATTTGATTTGGTCATGGATTTGCCACGTAGGATTTGCCACGTTGGCCCTAACGTGGATAGGTCAAACAGCCGGTGACCAACATTTTGGTCATAGAATCTATGACCATCAATTTTGGTCATAGTCCTCTATAACCATTTAAATAAAAAGGTCGTTGTGCGCCGTCAGTGACGCTCAACTATCGACCAACAGTTATTGGTCACAGCGTGGTCATAGATGGTGCACGATGACCTTTCAGTGACCAATATGGAGGGTTGCAAGTCACCATATTTCTTGTAGTGAAACAGGGTTTCCTGTTCTGCAGCATTATAACCCAAATAAAGGGGATCATTGGTAAATCCTCATAAATCAATGTAAAACATGGTATTATAATCATATATGTTGACAATATGTGGGAATTCAATATGATAAAGGAGAAAGTTCATGTATGCATTTTACATGCATCAATCCTCAAGCTTAACCTATGCTCGTCCCAAGCATGAAGGTGATAAAACTAACATGAACTTTGGAGTTTATAATATATAGCTTGTAAATAATCAAGCGAAGTATCACAAGGTTCAGTCGATAAAGAATGACAATAAGTTACATGAACTAATCAAGTGATTACTCTTACATTCTACATGGCATGCATAATAGTAAATATCATTGTAAGAAACATGAATGATAAGTAATATGAATCATAAAGCATGTTTGGGAGAATCCTATGGAATTGTTGGAAGAATTTTTTTACTCTCTTTTCAGAAATATTTCTTTTGACTCTTGAACACAAGAAAGTAAGCAGGAAATGTATGTGCTAAACCTCCAACAAAATAAACAGTAAAGAGAATAAAATATGGTTTTGAGCTATGCAATTCATGTCAAAAATAATAATAAGGATGGGGTACCAAGAGTCTCATGTATAAAGATATCTATGTGTCATGAGTTTGACCTCTTATGAGTAAGTGTTGCCTCATTTTCTTGAATGCTAAGGACTATACCTCTTGTTACTCAACTCCGGGTTACCAAGATTTTTCGACATACATGTTTTAACCAAGTATCGCAATGGGGTACCTTTATGCCACCAGTACAGATGACCAAAGGAGAAATGCATCTCAACTATAGGAAATCCATACCGCGACAACATGAACAACATACGTTCAGCATCCTTTCTAACTCTCTCTCAATTTTTCTCATACTCTTTTTGTTTCTTTTCTCACACTCTTTTTTCACAACTCTTTTTTTTTAACACAACTCTTTTTTCACTCTTCCTATCGAGGATGCTCGTTGCTGAAACTTCCACCATGATTAGACCATCTCTAGCAGAGGCCTTAAACATGCGAACCAAAAACCCTGAGTTCAGTTCACCGAACTCGTGTTTACGGGTCGGAAAATCGCTGGCGCAAAACAGAGCTCGTAAACCAAAACTGTAAAATAGAATATTTTGTTTTACAGTTTTGGTTTACGGGCTCTCTTCTACGCCAGTGATTTCCAAAACCGTAAAAGTAGGATTTTTCATAGAATTCATATGCAACATGGTATAAACATGAACATGCAAAAATCGATCATAATTAATCAAATAAACATCCAAATTACTACAACAGATAAACAAATGTCTCAACCAAATTATTACAATAGTTTTGGAAAAATAGAATAAATGAAGAAATGTCTCAACCAAATTATGACAATTTTTGAACAATCAAACAAATGACCAAATGTCGCAACAATGATACATCTCACACATAAATGAATGGAATGGTAGGATCAAAGGCGACGACCATGTCGCTGCCAGTGGTGCATTTTCAGATCATAAACGGGCTGGGCATGGGTACTAGCATTCTCAATCTGCCGATGCGTTTCCAGGAGAGCGTCAACGCAATCGGGCTTGCGTTGGGGTTGCACACAGGTGCTAACGTTGAAGCAGGGAAGGCTTAACTCTCTTTCATCCTTGATGATCATGTTGTGAAGAATCACACAACATATCATGATGTTCACAAGGTTTTTTTTTTTGTCCCAAACCAGGCTGGGCCACGAACAATGGCAAACCTTTCTTGCAAAACACCAAAATATGTCTCAATGTCCTTGCGAGCTGCTTCTTGATCTTTGGCAAATTCATCTTCTATTTTATCTTGGGGATCCTTCATAGAATTCACAAAAGTTCCCAATCCAGATAGATGTCATCGGCCAGGTAATATCCCATTTTATATTCAATGTTCATGACCTTGTAATTGCAAGTGGGTGCTTCCCCATTTGCTAGTTTCGCAAATAAAGTGGATCTTTGCAGCACGTTGATGTCATTGAGTGGTCCCGGCAAACCAAAAAATATACGAAATCTACAAATCTTGTGATGCGACGGCCTCAAGTACAATGGTCACATGTTTTCTCTTCCCACAGTACTGTCCATGCCATGCCTTGGAACAATTCTTCCATGTCCAACGCATACAATCAAGACTACCAAGAATTCCAGGCCAACCTCTTTTCTCATTTATCTCCATCAATCTTTTTGTGTCATCCTCATTGGGAGCTCGGAGATAGGTTGGCCCAAAAACTTGATAATCATGCGAGCAAACCTACGCACGGACTCCGTGGTTGTATCTTCGCAAATTCGAAGATACTCATCGGTGTAATCCGCGGGGAGGCCATATGAATCATCCTCATGGCAGTCGAGATTTTTTGAAAGGGGCTGAAACCCATCACGTCGGCAGCATTTCTAAGTTGCTTGAAGTAATTTGAATTGGCTTCACATGCCTTCACGATTTTAATGAACAAACTACGGCGCATGCGATACCTCCTATGGAATAGATGCGGTGGATAGGTAGGTACCTCGGCGAAGTAGTTGATGATGCTCAATACAAGCAGTTGGGAAACCCCAAGAGGAAGGTATGATGAGCACAGCAGTAAGTTTTTCCTCAGTAAGAAACCAAGGTTTAATCGACCAGTAGGAGAAAGGCGTGACTTCTGAAAGTGTTGCTGGCTGACTATTGGTAGGGCGCACTACCGGCGTCAACAACAACGTGGAACCTGCACACAACACAATCGTAATACTTTGCCCCAACTCACAGTGAGGTTGTCAATCTCACTGATTTTGCTGAATCAAAGAGTTAACCGTATGTTGTGGAAAGAGATGTTTGCAGTGAATGAAAAGAGAATAGTGCTTGCAGTATTTAAACAGAATATGATGATTGTATCAGTGTAAAAGAAAGGGTCGGGGTCCACAGTTCACTAGTTGTGTCTCTCTATAAAGATAAATAGCATGTTGGGTGAACAAATTACAGCTGGGCAATTGATAGAATAAAGATCATACACAGCAAGATGACTATTACGAGATTCGTTTGGGCATTACAACATAATACATAGACCGTAATCCAACTGCGTCTATGACTAATAATCCACCTGCCAGTTAGCGTCCGCACCCTTTTCAGTATTAAGTTGCAAGCAACAGATAATCGCATTAAGCAATGTGTGTAAAGTAAACATTAGAATTATATTACCCTTGGATAAAACATTATTGTTTTCTCCCTAGTAGAAAGCACATCTACAATCATAGAAGTTATTGTCACTCTTCCAGAAAACTAGAGGCATGAACCCACTATCGAGCATAAATACTCCCTCTTGGAGTCACAAGCATCTACTTTGCCAAAGCATCTACTAGCAACAGAGAGCATGCAAGATCACAAATAACATATGACATGAATATAATCAATCTCAACCATAGTATTCAATATTCATCGGATCCCATCAAACACAACATGTAGCATTACATAAGGATGATCTTGATCATGATAGGCAGCTCACAAGATCTAAACATGAGGCACAAATTGCAGAAGACAACCATCTAGCTAGTGCTATGGACCCATAGTCCAAGGATGAACTACTCACGCATCACTTCAGAGGCGAGCATGGCGATGTAGAAGCCTCCCGTGATGATATCTGGTGATGCTCCAGGTACGGCGCCAGACAATCTTGTTGGCAGTTGTGGAAGCGGTTGGGAAAACCCAAGAGGAAGGTGTGATGAGCACATCAGCAAGTTTTTCCTCAGTAAGAAACCAAGGTTTAATCGACCAGTAGGAGAAAGGAGTGAGTTCTGAAGGTGTTGCTGGCTGACTATTGGCAGGGCGCACTACCGGCGCCAGCAACAACATGGAACCTGCACACAACACAAACGCAGTACTTTGCCCCAACTCACAGTGAGGTTGTCAATCTCACTGGTTTTGCTGATAACAAAGGATTAAATGTATCGAGTGGAAGGGGATGTTTATAGTAATTAAAGAGAACAGAGCTTGCAGTAAGTAAACAGAACATGATTACAGTGGTTGAATTTATTAGTGTAAAAGAAATAGGACCGGGGTCCACAGTTCACTAGTGGTGTCTCTCCATAAAGATAAATAGCATGTTGGGTGAACAAATTACAGCTCGGCAATTAACGGAATAAAGATCATAAATATCAAGACGACTACTATGAGATTCGTTTGGGCATTACAACATAATACATAGACCGTAAGCCAACTGCGTCTATGACTAATAATCCACCTTCCGGCTAGCGTCCGCACCCCTTTCAGTATTTAGTTGCAAGCAACGGATAATCACATTAAGCATTGTGTGCAAAGTAAACAATAGAATTACCCTCGGATAAAACATTGTTGTTTTCTCCCTTGTAGCAATAGCACATCTACAATCTTAGAAGTTATTATCACTCTTCCAGAAAACTAGAGGCATGAACCCACTATCGAGCATAAATACTCCCTCTTGGAGTCACAAGCAACTACTTGGACAAAGCATCTACTAGCAACGGAGAGTATGCAAGATCACAAATAACATATGACATAAATATAATCAATCTCAACCATAGTATTCAATATTCATCGGATCCCAGCAAACACAACATGTAGCATTACATAAAGATGATCTTGATCTTGATAGGCAGCTCACAAGATCTAAACCTGAGGCACAAATTGGAGAGGACAACCATCTAGCTACTGCTATGGACCCATAGTCCAGGGATGAACTACTCACGCATCACTTCGGAGGCGGGCATGGTGATGTAGATGCCTCCCAAGATGGGTTCTGCAATGGCGTCCGCGATGGAACTTTTCGTGGATGGAGGCTCGGGTGTCTGGGGTTTTCCCGAGATCGTGAATAAATAGGCGGAAGAGTGAGGTTGCTGGAGGCCAGGGGGGCCACACCACCCCTTGGCGCGGCCAAGGGTGGGGCCGCGCCTAGGGCTGGCATGGCCGCCCTGCTGAGCCTCTTCGTCCCCCCTTCGGTCTCCGGCTTCGTTACGGTAAAATATTAACTTCGTCTTTTGTTTCGTCTAATTCCGAGAATATTTCCTGTACAACTTTTCTGAAATCAAAAACAGCAGAAAATAGGGAACTGGCACTGTGGCATCTTGTCAATAGGTTAGTGCCGGAAAATATGTAAAAGTGTAACAAAGTGTAAGTAAAGCATAGTAGAATTGGTGTAAAACAAACATGGAGCATCAAAAACTACAGATACGTTTGCGACGTATCAAGCATCTCAAAGCTTAACTCCTGCTCGTCCTCAAGTAGGTAAGTGATATTAAAAAATAATTTTTGAGGTGACATGAAACTATGACAATCTTGATCAAGCTATTGTAAAGCATTGTAAGATGGGATCAAAGTACTATAAACATAGGCATGATAGATATAATTCTAACAGTAGAAATTAGCAACTATGTTATAACATGAGAAGTAACTCAAACAAAGGATCATGAATAATTATGCAATGAAAGCAACTGTTTGTTTATGAGCATAGAGAAAACATAGCAAAGTGGTATTCAGCTTGTCCTTTGTGGAATGGCAAAACATAAATGCTAGGACACTTTTAAAGTTCAGAGGGTGACTAGATACAAGTAATTTAATAACAAGCAATAGCATAATCATGAATCAATCAATAAGTCTTGGGACTATGCACATTATACTCAGAATGACAACTATGCTCTCTTAATTAGTGCATAAAGCAAGAAGATGAAGACTCAACATAAAAGTAAAAGAAAGGTCCTTCGAGGAAGAAAGTAAGGATCAATAATTCTTATAAAGCTTTCAAAAGGGTATTGTACTTATTAGCTTTGAGCTCTCATTGCCCCTATCATAGGCGTCGTGAATGGTTAAAGTTAATGTGAGTGCAAAAATGAGTCATATGCTTGACAAATCATAAGTTGAAAATCTCATGCCCCTTGAATACGAGTACCTACACCTCATGCTACTCAACTTAGGTACCAAATAACTTATTGTCATTGTAAGTATACATGTATTATAAAGAACACATCAGGGGTACCTCTTGCCGCATGATATGGAAGTACTCTTTCATATAATTGCAATCCCACACCAAAATGACAAGACAAACAGACAATGAGCATCTCAGCAATCCTTTTATTTACTATGGGTATAGCTTTTTATTGAAGATGCTTCATAGAATACTCACTATGGAATGATGTAAACTTCCACCATGAATGATGCATGGCTTAGGTTAGCGGCCCAGCGTTTCTCTAACACATATACAGACTCCATGGACTTACAAGTTTCCATTTTATTTCACATCGATAGGTATCCATAAGCAAAAGATCATGACATCAACTAAATAAGAATAAGTGCAATGTTGAAAGCGTGCCCCATGAAAACATCGTTGTGCTAACTCCCAACTTACAACTTGTAAGCATATAATCAACATAAGATAGTCAAAATGGTTCAAGTTTATTAAGTGCAAGAAAGTAAATGTGCTATCAAGTTCGTGAGAGCTTTACTAACTATTTTTATCATAATCAATTCGAAAGATAGCTAAAAACATGATGAATATTCTTGGAATAGCAATAATGCTAATAGATAGATATGGTGGACACAGTTGGCAAACTTTAGTTTTAGTGGTTGGATGCAAGAGTAGAGCTTCATACTCAGTACATGGAAAGGCTAGCAAAAGACTGGGAGCGACCAACTAAGAGAGCAATAATGGCCATAATCATGCATAGCGACAAAACAATATTAATCAAAGCATAAAGTGATATTACATGTCAAAAACTAAATGATCATAGAGGCTTTAGTTGACTGGTTGGTAGTCATAACATGGTATAAGCATGTGCCAAGTCAACCCAATAAAGCATCAAAGGAGAATATCACAATATTATGCTTTCTATGATAGAAACAACACATGATTCTTTCAATGGAACATTAAACACTCTCAGATATTTGAGACAAGTCATGATGAAACAATAAATACTAAGCATATCATAGAAATAACATCCAACATGACATGCTAAAGTTTATGCCATAGTCTAGACAAGCATCCTTTTGCATCACTATTAGCATGAAACTTTTTACTCGTCTCCAACACCAATCAATTTATTTGAAACAACTCTCATAGATAAAAAATCAATATGGACCAGAGAGCTAATCATACATGAATAAAGCAAACTAACAAGCTCTGAACAAAAATAAAAAGTGGAGAAACAAGAGCTAAATGAAATACTAGAAAACTAGAACACACGTAGAACAGAAAAAGTGAAAACTAGTGTTCTATGCAATTAAAACGGAGTGTGTCATTATCCAAAACAAATATGCTGGGATCCAACCTTATTGTACAGAAAACAAAACAAAAGAAAACTAAAAACAAAAATAAAGACGCTCCAAGAAAAACACATACCATGTGAATCAATAAAAATATAGCGCACAGAAAGATGACATGTTGCTTTGTTGATGAAGAATGGGATGCCTTAGGCATCCCAAAGCTTTGACGCTTGTACCTCTTGGATATTTCTTGGGGTGGCAGTGGCATCCCCAAGTTTGAGCTTTTGTCCATTCTTCATTTAATTACATCATTCTTCTTTCCCTACACTTGAAAACTTTCTTCATACAAAACTTCACACAATTCTTTATTAGCAACGTTAGTGCAATCAAAATAACAAATCCACTTGGGTCCAGTTCTAACATATATCAAACATCCACAGAAACATTAGCTACTGTAGAAACTCTTTCAAAAAGCTCTTTCTCTCAAAAGAACCCAAAAAAAAGAGAGAATAAGAGGCAAATGCAAATAGTGGCAGAAATCTGTCAGAACAGAACATCAGGTAAAGATCGATTTTTTCGAAAATCCTCTGTTGCTCAGATTGAAAAGTGCAAAACAAATGAAAGTTAGATAGTAACCCGGGGCATATGCTCAAATATTGGCAGCTCAAAATTACTTACTGGCTGGGAGTACGATTTTTTACGGTAACAACACATAATCTGTTTCTGGATAACAACTTCCCCAAATCTTACTTTCTTCCTATTAGAGGATACTCTTGGCGCAAAAAACGAAATCTCTACTAATAAGTTACGGATCGGTGGTGTTGGTAGATCAAAAAAACCGGAACAACTTTTCGTTCGTCAAAAAAACCAGAACTCGCAGTGCGAAACAAAATGTGGTACGTCAAATAAACATCAGCTCTTCCTTTCCTTCCGCTTCCTAGGTCAATAAACCGGCTCTTCGATTGAGCAGGGCAGCATGCTTCGTCCGTTGGAAAAACCGCAAATAAAAAACCAGATCTCCGTGCGTGTCGTGTGGACCCTGAACTCTTGTGGCTTTCTTTGGTTTCGCGTCATCAGGAGTGAGACCCTGGACAGAGTCTGTCTCGAACCATGTACGTGAGCGTGGCTAGGCTGTTGGGCGTGTTCTTTACGAAATCTGGGGGAACACCACATTGGAGAGAGCCTCTATGACGGGGTGACCATGTTCGAGGAAGGTAGCAACGCAACGGATCAAAATTTTGTTACGTCAAAAAGATCATTCTTCGATCGGAGCTGCCTTCGCCCTTAAATTAACAACTAAAAGCCAGAATAAAATATTGGATTATGGTTTCTATTACAATATAACCTTAATAGCGAAGATATATAAGTCTTTTTAAATATTATTGTTCTGAAAAATCAAACCTGAACAAACTAATGGTGTTCAATAGAAATGGTTCTATGTCAATCAAAGTGGACAGCCTGAAATGATTATACCGTGCAATAAATGGTGAAAGGCGTGTTGCTTGCATCCATGAATTTGTAGTTTGGATCCTAAAGGAAAAACTGCAATGGTTGGTTCGGTGCTGACAATTAAAAAAAATCAAGTCATGGAAAATCTTTCAAAGAGATATGGAGCAGATAAAATATCCATGGTTGTACTCTTAAATCAAACTTTAGCTCGGAGATTGAAAAGAAATAAGAAACCTTAGATATGTTACCGGCAGTAGATTGCAAGCATAATACCCATCTCTTCCTCTATCCTGTTTACTGATGTAGCACACACGCGGGAATTCCTGTTCAACAACTTGGGATACTATATCACTGGAAGCAACAACGCAGTACTTCAGTATTTGGGAGGTAGGGCCGTAGGGGAGCTCCATTTCCTGATGTATGCTTGACATGAAGGAGACAACTTCATTTGCACATTAAAAAAAACTACATAATCTTATACTGACGAAAAAAGAAGAGGGATCAGGATAACTTACGACAGAAGGAACATATATTAGCTACCTAGGGATAAGTGGTTCGATTTTTTTTTCCACTCCTCGAAATAGGCTTTCGCCCCGCTATATTAATATAGTTAATATAGCAACGACCCGATACAAGGTCGAGACCACCGCTGGGGCAAACAACACAACAAAGCCCAAAAGAAAACAAAAGAAGAAGAAAAAAGAAAGAAGGATGACAAGGTCGGATCGACGAAAACGCTGATGATCCGCAACCGCTGCGCCCTCCGGAAGATTCCCACCACGAGCTTAGCCCTCCGAAGCGCCGCATACCAAAGCAGCACCTTCAAGAAGAAATGCGACGATGACGACGCTGCTGCCCGGACAAGCATGGGGTTTCCCCCAGTATGCGGAAGGGAAGTGGGAAGGGGAACCCCGACGCCCCTCAAGAAGGAATGGTGGCGCCCGCGAGCGTCACCGCGTCGGTGTCTGCGACAAGGATTTCTCCCATCCCCCAAAGACCCACGGCCCTGGACACTCCGTCAGGCTCCGCCAACCTCGCCGCCCACCAACTCGCGCCAACACGGTCACGCAACCACCACCTCCGTCTCACTGTGGCCCACTGACGAAGACCGACGAAACCGATAGGAAACACCCCGAGCCGAGGAGAGCCTGGACAGCAGCCACGCGGGAGGGCGCAACCTCCACCGCCAGCTGCGGTGACAGACCGGACGCAGCTACAGGAGCAAACCAGGCCCCTCTGGCCCGGCCGAGCCCACCGGGCTCGTGAAGCTCCCGTGGCCGCGCTGCAGTCCACGCGCCGCCGTCCTAGCCACCCTCAGCAGGAGAAGCTCCACCAGCCGCCGGGAGCAGACCTCGGGATGCTAGACCTGGCCCGCCCATGCCCAGATGGGGCCCAAGCAGGCCCACATCTGGGTTAGGGCCGCGCCGCCCGCGCCGCCGCTGACCTCCATGCCGCCCCGCCACCAAGAGGCCGCGTCGTCGCCACCACGTCACCCGGCGCCGCCGCCACCCAGGAGGAGCGTAGCCGCCGCCGGAACCCTGCCCACCGAGAAGCACCGCCGCCAGCACCGGAGACCCCGCGTCGCCCGCCTCGCGCGCGGGTAGGAGCTTGTCCGCCGCCGCCGGCACCGCACGGGACTTTGCCCGGCGGCCTGCGCCGACGGCGGCGAAGGGGAGGGGAGAGGGAGGCGGGACCTGGCGGCGCTAGGGTTAGGGATTCGCCCGTCTCCGCCCGCGGGGGACGGAGCGGACGAAGCGTTTTCCTCCGTTCCGACTTTTTTTTTCCACTGATTCTTTGCATAATATTGATTACATTGTTGTACTGTATTTATGAAAATCTGAAATCAGTCCCTTTTGGCCCACAAAGATGAGGTATAACGAAGGAGAATGAGGAAGCTGTAAAGAGGACTATATTGTTGGTTACCGTCACATAGATCAACGCCCTATTATCAGAATATAATGCTTGTCCTGTGCATCATCCAGATACTCAGCCACCATCCATAAACCGAATCCAAATCCCCTGGAGAAAACCGAATCCAAATCCCCTGGAGAAAACTCAGATTTGGAAGAAATGAAATCTGCAGGTTGTGTTGTGCATCATAAAACATGCGAACAATTAGCTACAGATCTGATCAAAGTCACTCAACACCAATTAAAGTTTCCAAGATTGAGCCTGGACTATGGGTGTCACTTTCCTTGACGACACATATAGGTGAGTTGGACGTCCATGGCATGTCGCCTCCATGACCGGACGAATTTCATCTACCACCGCCTCTCTACTGATGGCTGGTAAAACCACCGCCTGCGATGAGAATAGGCATGATGTTAATAATTCAGTAATCAAAGGAAAATAAATCAACGCGACATCGATTCAGGAAAATGTCGATGCAGCTTCTAGAAGTCGCATGAGAGGGCGAGGAACTGGTTTGGGACAGCTTATGATAGTGCATCAGAGAGGAAGGGGAAACAGAGCAAAGATGCAAATCAAAGAGTTGCCAAGAGTTAAAGGGGACATAGGTGGAGCGACGGAAGGGGCTGAGATTGATTGCTTCGTAACGTAAGAAGATAATAGGAGATTGATGGCTTTCAACTTTCAGTTACAATTCAGAGACATATATAATAATGGTGTTGAGGCTTCGAGGGACTACATGATTACCGAGCTTGGTACTTGTATTTGGGTGACGTGGCTGCATAGAATTGCAGAGAAATCAGGTTTCGGGGGCTAGCTATTTAGAAATACTAGATGATACCCCACGCGTTGCGGCGGGTATTTTCTAGTGATAAACTGAAGTAAAATTCACAAAGATTTTTGAAGCCTTTGTGTAAGACGGTGCATTTCATGATTTGGAAGTCGATAAAACATTTATTACATGATCAAAGTACTCGATAAGTACATTGGTAACTATTCATTGTATTTGCAGATCTTTTAGTCATCAGAAAGTATAGCCATGACATTTCTTTTTCCATGCTTGATGTATTTAATTGTGAAGAACGGGATATCGGATCCTTGTATGCTTGCGATGTCTACACATGAATGTCCATCTTTGCTCCCCTCTTGTAGAATTAGATGTAGTGGTTGTTGAGTGTTCCTGAGTTTTTTTTTGTTGCCTGGGTGTACATCTTGCTGTATTCTCTTTGTTGCTGATGAGGTGAAGGTGGAAGTAAAGATGTTGTAGGCCTTGTTGCCATGCTGGACTGTAAGGACTTTAAATGAAGACAGCAGTATACAATAGAAATAGAAATCGTTAATATTCGAAAATGATGATGCTATATTCAATCTCCGCTGATACCTTGCAACACATACATCCTGAAAAAACAATTGAGATATTTTTCATGAAAGTTCCTAACCTGAAAATGTTTTTATGTCTATTAAAATGACCATAACTGTAAATAAAACAAAACCGAAACTAAATCAATTTCTAACAGGAACACATTGTTGCATGATATCTTGTGCATAAAAGTGTTGTGAAACTGTAGGAGACTATTACGAACAATTAACCATATCATGCACCAAGAATAAATCTGGTGAGCCATGCACCGCATAATTGGCATTTGGTATGCTAATGTGACATGATATATGAAACAGCCAATCGAAAAGACCACTCGGCAAACATATTATGTGCAGATGTCATGGGCAGATTGGAAAAAAAATATTATGAGGACTGCAGTCCAGAATAATGGATTGATGGACAGTTGCTAGTCCTGCTTCTGAAATGAACACAGAGGTAAAATAGATATATAACTCTCCAGAACTCAATACAACTGCGAATCATCTGATAAACAGCAATAATGTGTCAAAAGTAGCATCAGCTAGCTCAGTGGATAAAAAAGTGTAATTTAAACGGCAAACAAACTGAAAGCTTTTTACAGGCATTAAGATATGTCATCAAGTACCTGGTTGTCTGTAGACAGTCTATTTGAACAAATGCATTTTCGGAAAATTTAAACGAAACAAATTCCAATGTAGCTAATTATTTCAGGGGAGATTCCAGGGTAAGAAATACCAGCAGTCAGCAAGTTGAAGAAAACAGCAGATGCATTGCTCATGTAATGTAAATTAAAAATTCAGAGTAAAAGACGTGAGCTTGTGTACCAATTGATGATATACGATTTTCTTAGCCTCAGCAACTGTCCTTACCCGTAGTGCCAAACAGGTGATGATATACGCTTTCTCCTAGCTTCAGCTAGTAGCACGCACAATCAAATCAATTCGGAGGGTCTTGAGTGAATATCATGTACAATCCAATCAAATCGGGTGCTGGCGCGCAAATCGTCGCGCAGATTCTGAGCGGGAGCGGAGCCCAACCTAACAGATCGATTGAATATTTTGCGGGATTGAAAAATAAAAGGTAGAATCCATGTCGGACGGGAAGCTAGGGAGCGGACAGCTCCGTGAGACTGCTGCAAACAGGCGGCCGCGCTTGCTGTAGATGCCAGGATTTATAGGTTCTTAACATGAGGCGGCGACCACTGAGTTGAATCGAACCGTTTCTACTCGATGAATGCTGTGATGTATCAGGCGATTTGATGAGCATTTGTTGCGAGGGAGTCCTTAGGTCGCGGCGAGAGGATTTGTGGCAGGAAGGGTGTACGTCGCGGCGATTTCATGAGCATTTGCTTCATGAACATGAGGCGGCGGAGGCGTTATTGCCGGTGAATTACAACAGTGTTCAGGAATATAAACAGTGATTTGCTTCTTCACGAGGACACCCAAACGACTCGGCTGCTTGAGCCCACGGAAGCACGGAAGGACGCCCACCAGCCTGTTAGGGACCTGTCCACGGCTATGACAACAGGTGACATGCTACAGAATACGAAGGTGTTGAAGGGCCAGGACGAGGTTCCAGGAGCAACATGCCCAGCCCAAGAACAGGTCCAGCCCAGGAGGTCTAAGCGCGGTCTTATTCCGTCGACACGCTATGACAGCTTGCAGTGGACCAGATGAGGCTACAAAGCAAGACTTGGACAGCGGGCAACGACATCGATGATTACGGCCAACGGCGCACGGCTCTCGTCTCACCTACCTGCTTCTATTTCCCATCCTCCAATTCATCTAGATCTCATCCCCTTCTCTGTATCTGGCTTTATTCCCTATATCTGAATTCGACTCTGTATTTGAGAGTATACTCGTGTGATGAGGAAGTAGGATCTAAACATATGGTATCAGAGCAGTTGCGATTGCTGGTTCCGGATCGAGAGAAGGGGAATTCGAGGTAGATCTTGTCAGACTCAGTGAAGGGTGCGAGATCCTTCGGGATTTCGCGCAAAACACTTGGTGTACCCAAATTGAGCAGGATCCCGACGGATTCGAGTGGGAGGATGGGGGACGAGAGCCTTTCCATGAAGCAGTTGTTCGAGTTCATGAAGGAATCAGAGAAGAAGAGGGAGACGTAAGCTACGGCTCTCAGCGAGAAGCTCAGTGTCATCCAGATCTCACAGGCAGAGTTCGCGGGAATCTGGAAGCCCAAGGTAGATCAAGCCATCGGCGACCTCTCGAGCACCGTCGACTACCTGAAGGAGCGCGTCGAGCACATCGACCGCCAAGTCGCCACCGCGGTTGCAGGGACGGGCCATGGGGCAGCGGCGAGTACACCTGCTACCGCGGTCGCCCGGTCTGGCCATGGGGTGGTGAACCTCGTGCAACTCCAGCCTCCGTTGCTACCGGGGCAGGCGCCGCCACTCATCGACAGCGGCTAGGCAGCAACCACCCCGAATGGGCACCGTCATCGACTGGAAAACCGGGGGTATCCACAAGGACCTCCGGGCAATGGTATGGTTCAGAACCCAGAAACCACACCCGATCCTTCTCGTGTGCTAGATTTTGATGTTGTAGCTGGTGGTCTGCATAGTGTGATGGGTTCGGTGAATAGGAGTGATATTCCCAATTTTGACGGTGACAATCCGAAATGGTGGAAACGCAACTGTGAAAAATACTTTAAAATGAGTAGAGTTCATGACATGTATTGGAAGGATTTAGCCACCATGAATTTTGTAGGGCAAGCTACGCTTTGGTTACAGTCGGTAGAGGTTAAGGTAGAAAACATGAATTGGGAGGAGTTTTGTAAATTCTTGTGTGAGAAGTTCGGGAAAAATCAATACAAAGCTTTGATTAGGAGGTTAAGAAATGTTACACAAATAGGGACAGTACAGGAATACATATAAAACTTCAGTAATTTGATGCATCAAATGTTAGCGCATAATCCAAACATAGATCCTGAGATTTTCTTAACTACTTTTGTGGATGGGCTGAAAGATGATATTAAATCTGTTGTTATGATTCAACAACCAAAAGATTTGGATGCTGCTGGTTCCTTGGCTATATTGCAGGAGGAGGTGTTGGACAATGTGAGGCGCAAGGATAGTCGTCGAAGGGAGCCCTCAAGTTGGGTTAAACCTTACACTTTTGGTATTGTCAGTGCAGTGCCTTGTGCGGCTGGGCCCAACTTTAAGCCCAGAAGCACTCCAACAGCCGATGATAGAAGGGGTGTTGAAGCGGCTCGAGCCCGGGGATCTGTTGACAAGATAAGTGCCTTGCGTTCGTACAGAAGAGCGAAAGGTGAATGCTTCACCTGTGGGGAGAAGTGGGGGCCAACACACAAATTTGGACAGACAGTGCAAATCCATGTGGTACAGAACTGTTGCAAATGTTGGAGGCAGGAGCAGAGGAGACTGAAGAAACTACTCTAGCCACTCAAACTGCAGTCACGGATAGTGATTCTGATTCGGAAGAGCTACAAGCATTATCAGAGCAGGCACAAAAGGGAACTGAAGGCAACCTGACAATGAGGTTAAAAGGAAAGGTGTAGAAATATGAGGTTATTATTTTAATTGACTCAGGGAGCTCAACCAGCTTTATCAGTGAAAAACTAGCAGAGAAACTGAAGGGGGCACAACCACTGAATAAGAGACTCAGGGTGAAAATAGCAGATGGAAAAGTTTTGGAAGGCACTGAATTCTTTCCTCAATGTAAGTAGAATTGCCAGGGAAGTAAATTTTGCACTGACTTTAAAGTGTTACCACTGGATTGCTATGATGTGATCATAGGCATGGACTGGCTGGATGCCAACAGTCCCATGAGGGTGGATTGGGTACAGAAATGGATGGTGTGTTGGGATTCGTAGCATAGAAAATAAAAAATTTCCTACCGCAAGAACGAATAACAAGCCAAGATCTAATCTAGTAGATGGTAGCAACGAGGTGAAGATCATCATACCCTTGAAGATCGCTAAGCGTTAACGAGATTAGATCTCGTGGTTGATGTAGTCGATCACTTGCCACTTGCAAAAGCACGTAGAAGATCTTGACGGTGCCACAGTCAGGCAGCACCTCCGCACTCGGTCACACGTTCGGTGTTGATGACTACGACGTTCGGTGGAGATCTCCGGCAGCGCTTCACCTAAACACCGCGGGAGTATCGGGAGGAGGGGAGTGGCTAGGGTTTGGGAGAGGGGGCACTTGGGGTGCCGGCCTTGGGTGCCCTTGGGTGGTGCGGCTCAAGTGGTGGCCGGCCCCCTCCCTCTCCCCCTCATTATATAGGTGGAATCCCTAAGGGTTTGCCCAAGATTCGAATAAGACCCCAATTCAAAACTTTCCATATGGGCGAAACCTAGGGGAAGTGGGATTCCTCCCTTTCCTTCCCCTATGGCCGGCCATGGTGGTGGAGTCCACCATGGACTCCACCTTCCCCTTTGGTCGGCCGGCTAGGGTTGGTGGAGTCCCGGACTCCACCTTCCATGGTGATTTCTTCTGGAAGGTTCTAGAACATTCTAGTGTCTTCCATAAATGCACCGGATCATTTCCAAACTTGGAAAGTGACTTCCTATATATGAATCTTATTCTCCGGACCATTCCGGAACTCCTCGTGATATCCTGGATCCCATCCGAGACTCCGAACAACATTTGAACTCCATTCCATATTCCATATCTACTTAAAACAACATCAAACCTTAAGTGTGTCACCCTACGGTTCGTGAACTATGCGGACAGGATCGAGACCCCTCTCCGATCAATAATTAATAGTGGGACCTTGAGATCCATAATAGCTCCCACATATTCAACGATGACTTCATGATCGAAAGAACCATTCACATAAAATAACAATTCCCTTTGTCTCGCGATATTTTACTTATCCGAAGTTTGATCGTCGGTATCTCCATACCTAGTTCAACCTCGTTACTGATAAGTACTCTTTACTCGTACCGTGATATGATATCTCTTGTGAACCAGTCACATGCTTGCAAGCTAATTAGATATCATTCCACCGAGAGGGCCCAGAGTATATCTATCCGTCATTAGGATGGACAAATTCCACTATTGATACAAGTGCCTCAACCCTATACTTTCCGAACACTTAATGCCACCTTTATAACAACCCATTTACGCAGTAGTGTTTGGTGTCATCAAAGCATCCATCCAGTGTACGTGATTAACAAGATCTCATGGTCAAAGGATTAAGTTACTATGCATATTAAAGCTTGAAGCATAAAGAACTAAATGACTTGATCATATGCTACGCTTACTATGGGTGTATGTCCATCACAACATTCACATTAATGATATGACCTTGTTATTAATAACATCCAATGTTCATGATCATGAAACTATGATCATCTATTAATCAACAAGCTAGTTTAACAAGAGGCTTACTAGGGACTCTTTTATGTTTACATAACACACATGTATTAATGTTTTCGGTTAATACAATTATAGCATGAGATGCAAACTATTATCATAAACACAAAGATATAATAATAACCACTTTATTATTGCCTCTTGGGCATATCTCCAACAGTCTCCCACTTGCACTAGAGTCAATAATCTAGATTACATAGTAATGTACCTAACACCCATGGCGTTCTAGTGTAGGTCATGTTTCGCTCTAGGGAGAGCTTTTAGTCAATGGATCTGCCACATTCAGATCAGTGTGTACTTTTCAAATCTTTAAGTCACCATCTTCGATGTACTCACGAATAGAATGATAACGTAGCTTTATATGCTTCAGCTTCTTGTGTGACCTTGGCTCCTGTGCATTGGCCATGGCACCCATGTTGTCACAATAGATGGTCATCGGGTCCAACGCACTAGGAACCACACCAAGCTCAGTAATGAAACACTTCATCCATATTGCCTCTGATGAAGCCTCCGAAGCAGCTATGTATTCTGATTCAGTTGAAGATTTTGCCACAACGCTTTGTTTAGCACTCCTCCAGCTTACTGCTGCACCATTCAAAATAAATACGTATCCGGATTGAGACTTAGTGTAACATCCCAACTTTTCAAATCAATGAAGAAGATCAAATCCCTTTCCCAAATTTTGGAGCAAACAAAAACATGATTTGAGTTACTTTAGTATGCATAGTGTCCCTGCATGTATGTGGTGATGTTTGCCATGATGGTGTGTTTGAAGTGTTGCACATGTTGCTAAACCCTAAACCTTGCCCTTTTCAAAATCAAGGAGAGAACAAAGAAAAGAAATTAAAATAAAAAGTGAAGCATATGTGAGCAAATGGCCATATTTGCAAATATGAGCCTATGCCATATTTACTTTACCTCAATGGTTTGAAACCCTCAATAAACCCAACCTAGTACTCACCAAGCCAAATCAAAAGTGAAACAAAATAAAAAGAAAATAAAAATCAAGAGAGAAGCCTATGTGAGCAAGTGGGAAATTTGCAAATATGAGCACATGCCCTACTTTCTTTGTTTGAATTGCTTGAACACCTCCCTATACCCTTTGAACACAAAACAATACCATTTGGGTCAAAGAAAAGCAAAACAAATCAAAAGAAAAATGAAAACCCAAGTTACATGTGATAATGGTCAATTCTGCCAAAATTAACATGATGCCTACTTTGAGCCCCTTTGGTTATTTTTTTCTAAACTAATCTTTCTAATCTTTTTGCCCAGATCACTAGTACACATAAAAGTGAACAACTTGGTGTTGGCCAACCTTGCTGGATCATTTTCAATTTCTTAATTTAAGCATGCAAAGTAGCAACTTTGAATCAGATTCTAGATCATATCAATTTTGGATTTTCACAAAACCACTCCATTTTGCAAACCAATGTCATCAAGAGGTGCCAAACATTATTTGAATCACACCCATAAAATAGTTTGCCAAAATTCAAACTTTTGTTTCTTGCGGCCATTTCAACAAACACATGGTGGGCAGGAACCAAATAAAACACAAACCACTATTTACAACAGTGTCTGCCCAACCTTTGCCTCCCCTTGGTCATCTGCCATGCCCTAGTGCCTGCCTAGCCTCCCCATGCCTAAATGCCCCCTTCTGCACCCACATTGGCAGGATGCAATGACCATGCCGGCCATGGTGAGCATGGCCCATGCCAACCCTAGAATCTCCCCCCTCTAGCCATGCCCACCTTGTCCCTTAGCTTCTCCTAGCTCTACTAAGCACGCCAGTGCTTTTCCCCGACCGAAATCAGCCGTGCATCGCCCTGATAGAGCCGTGCCCGTGCGGCACGGGCATGCCACAATCAGCATGGACGCCGCCCGCGCGCACGCACATAGCACGACCTCGCCCCGTCGCTTCCGTCCTTGCCTCGCCATCAGCGCCTGCCAGGGGACTCGCCACGACACCAGGAACACGCCAGACACCTCCTCTCTCGCTCCCCTGCCCTGTCGCCGTCGCCACCGTCGACGACTTCCGCCACGGTACCGCAGTACACGAGCATGACGCAGACGCCACCGTCCACCATTTTCTGTGCCATGACGCCTGTCCTGCTCGCCGTGACACACTGAACAGCTCCACGTCCTCGCCTTGCCCCTTCGTCACCCGTAGCGCCACCTCCACCATCGCCATGTCCGTGACCCCCTGCCCCTCTCGTTCGCTATAAAAGGAGCCCCTCCCCAAGCATTCTGAGCACACCATCTCACTCCCCTCTCCTTCTTGAGCACTCTAGCACACTTGCCTCTCTACATCGTCCCTTGGTTCGCTGGAATTTCACCGGAGCCTGCCGCGGCAGTAGCCAGAAGGAGGCGACGCTCCCGTCTACCTCAGCCTCTCCCCCGACCACCGTTCGAGCTGCCGGAGCTTCCTCGACCATTTTCCCGCCTCGCCAAGCCTCGCCGGAGCCCCGGTAAGCCCCTAGCGACCCTCCTCGCCGCCGGTAGGGTTAGAACTCGCCGTCCTCCTGTCGTGGATGGAGACAACCGTGGGTCGTTAGATCTGCTTCTAATCCTACGGCCCTCACAGCTGCGTACCATTTCGGGTTTTAAGACCCACTGACGGGTGGGACCCTCTGTCAGGCAGCCCACGCGTGCGAGATGCGCTGCTGGGCCGGCCCTTTTTCTTTTTCCTCTCCTGGCCCGTTTAGCTTTCCCGCCTAAGCCCAACATTTCAAATTCGTTTAAATCAATTTCCAATAATGGTGCCTTATGCAATTTTGAATGAAAGCAAATCTACAAATCCAAATTGAGTGATTCCAATTTTGGGTGAAATTAGATGAAATTCTCTATCCAACCCCACTGGTCTCAAACCCTAATTCATTACAGAACACTTGTAGTAAAAATAACAAGGCAGTACCTTTTCAAACTTCAAACATTTTTATAAAATCAACCCTAATTCATTTTGAGTTGATTCCAACTCTCATAATTCACATTTCAAATACTCTATTTGATTATGTAAAAATATGATAGGGTTGCTTCATCTGATCATGGGCTAGATTCAAATAATGGCTATGTGGCTATTTCTAGTCCATTTAAATTATTTCAAAAAGAGTATTTAAATTATATGAGATATAGTATCTCATTTAAATCATTTTCCCAAATAAATAAATATGAATTGGTGACTTTGGTCAGCATGATCCATACTTTTTTATTTGAGGATATTAAATCTTAGTAATATTCAATGAGAGGAAATTACTTTTCAAAAAGAAATAAATGGAAACCCTAGTAGGTATTAAATCCTAGCATTTGTTTTTCAATGAGAGGAAATTATTTTCCAAAAAGAAAACAAAGCCAACCACAATATTAAAAATGGTGTGATGCTAGATTATCTTGTGTGAGCCATTTGAGTGTTAAGTCTAGTACTTAAGTATTATTTGGTGATTGTATACCTCGTATCCGTTTATAGACGCTAGTACCGAAGGCTACCAGGAGGAGGAGGTCTTCTACGAAGAAGAGGAGGAAAACTTTGATCACTGTACCAATCAAGGCAAGCTATTACCAATGCAAGCTCTACTAATACAAGCTATACTATTGCAAGATACTCTTGCAATCCTATTATGTTTAAGGATTTGTCCAAGCCCAAGTTTTTATTTTGCCATCTTTTACTTGGTTTATCAATGCTTATTTTTATAGTTAACTTTGGTCTAAATGTAGAATACTACAAGAGCATCAAACTTAGCCTAGATAGCTAAAATTTAGTTAGCACCCCTCATGACTAGTTGATAGTGCTAAAACTAAAATTGACTACTCTAGGTGGGAACTTGTGAATCAAATAACTTTGAAAACCTTGGAATGATGAGTCATTCTATTGAAAGTTTTGAAGGTGAATATGACCTCTGAATGACAATGTGATTTTGACCAAAAACTGATGGTTGGGTTCGGATGCGATACCATTCCAATTTTAGAGTACCCCCACAATACCTGATCATGGGTAAGGCTTTAGCTGGAAATTTATGTATTCTAGTATGGGTTCCCTCTGAACAAGCGTCATAGAGGTTATGCTGAGGCTGCCTCCGTTGAAAATGAAATGACGTGAAAAAGAGATGAATATCCTACCCAAGCCCTGTGCAGTTCCTAGGACGGCAGATTACCATCACTAGGAGGCCAAGCTCATAGGGGAGGTGCCTATACTAGGATATGTAGGTGAAAGGTTAATGGTTGATGATCCGCATACTGAGAATGATGATTCAGAGCTATCCCTGACGGATGTAATCAAATGTTGTGGCACAAGTGTACAACCTCTGCAGAGTGTTAAACTATTCGAATAGCCGCGTCCGCGGTCATGGACGGTTGGATGGCCATACTGTTCCGTTGTCAGGTGTTTTCAAAAGGATTTGTGACTTGAAGGGTGAACTTGACTTGACTACCACCAAGTTGTGGGAATGACACTAATGTTCCCACTTGAGTAATTTTAGGCAAATAAAGAGTCTTTAACTATTAAGGGTTTATGAAATAAAACTAGCCTTGTGCAAATAAAACTAGAAGCTTAGAACCATGATTAGAGCTATTGGTACATCTATTAGTGGTAGTTTGCGAGTACTTTAAAAGTACTCATGGCTTTGTCCCTGGCTATTCAAATGGCCAGACTATGAAGAGGAGCACCAGTACTAGGAAGATGGACAGCAGGATGTCTATGATAACTAGGACTACCTCCTGACGTCAAGCGTTGCCTGTGGAACAGATGGACCGCTACTACGTTTCTTCCGCTATGTGTTTTGTAATTGATCCTTAGATCAACTGTTGTTTTAAGACTTGGATCATGAGATCCTTTGTTGTAAGACTATTATGGTTTGTAATGAATGATGTTCTGTGATATCGACTATTATGTCTCGCAAAAACAATATTCCTGGGATTGCGATGTACGGCATAATAGGCATCTGGAATTAAAAATCCGGGTGTTGACACTTAGAGTCATCCGGATCAGTGTTCCAACTAGCATTGGTGTAACTGGTTACAGCAAGCTCTTAGTCACCTCCATAACAAAGAAACATATCCTTAGTTCTTTTCAAGTACTTTAGGATATTCTTGACCGCTGTCCAGTGGTCCATTCCTGGATCACTTTGATATCTGCTGGTCAAACTAACAACATGTACGATATCTGGTCTTGTACACAGCATGGCATATATGATGGAGCCTATGGCCGAGGCATAGGGGATTTTGTTCATCCTTTCTCTCTCTTCTGCCGTAGCTGGACTTTGAGTTTTACTCAAGGTCTTACCTGGTAACATGGGCAAGAACCCTTTCTTGCTTTCATCCATTCTAAACTTCTTTAGAATCTTATCCATGTATGTACTCTGTGAAAGCCCTATTAGGCGTCTTGATCTATCTCTATAAATCTTGATGCCTAAAATGTATGCTGCTTCTCCAAGGTCCATCATTGAAAAATACTTATTCAAATAACCTTTTACACTACTCAGAAGTTCTACATCATTTCCAATCAATAATATGTCATCTACATATAATATCAGGAATGCTATAGAGCTCCCACTCACTTTCTTGTAAATACAAGCCTCTCCATGGGTTTGTATAAATCCAAAGTCTTTGATCACCTTATCAAAGCATCGGTTTCAACTCCGGGATGCCTGCTTCAGTCCATAGATTGAACGCTGAAGTTTGCATACCTTGTCAGCATTTTTATGATCGACAAAACCTTTGGGCTGTACCATATACAACTCTTCCTCAATGTCACCATTAAGGAACGCCGTTTTGACATCCATCTGCCAAATTTCATAATCGAAAAATGTAGCTATTGCTAACAATATCCTCAGAGACTTTAGCTTCGCTACAGGTGAGAAAGTCTCATCGTAGTCAACTCCTTGAATTTGTGGGAACCCTTTCGCGACAAGTTGAGCTTTATAGACAGTAATATTACCATCAGCATCTGTTTTTCTTTTGAAGATCCATTTATTCTCAACAGCCTTGCGGCTATCAGGTAAGTCTACCAAAGTCCATACTTGATTATCATACATGGATCCTATTTCGGATTTCACGGCCTCTTGCCATTTGTTGGAATCTGGGCTCATCATTGCTTCCTCATACGTTGCAGGGTCTTCATCATTATTGTCCACAATCATGACATTTAGACAGGGGTCATACCAATCAGGAGTGGTGTGAACCCTAGTCGACCTGCGAGGTTCAGTAGTAACTTCGTTCGAAGTTTCATGATCATTATCATTAGCTTCCTCACTAATCGGTGTAGGCGGCACAAGAACATCTTCCGGTGTTGCGCTACTCTGATTTTTAAGAGAAGGTTCAGTAACCTCGTCGATTTCTACTTTTTGTTCCAGTCACTTCTTTCGAGAGAAACTCCTTCTCAAGAAAGGATCCGTTCTTGGCAACAAAGATTTTACCTTCGGATCTGTGATAGAAAGTATACCCAATTGTTTCTTTAGGGTATCCTATGAAGATGCATTTCTCTGCTTTGGGTTCGAGCTTGTTAGGTTGTAACTTTTTTACATAAGCTTCGCATCCCCAAACTTTAAGGAACGATAACTTAGGTTTGTTTCCAAACCACAATTCATATGGTGTTGTTTCAACGGATTTAGATGGTGCCCTATTTAAAGTGAATGCTGCTGTCTCTAATGCATAACTCCAAAAAGATAACGGTAAATCTGTAAGAGACATCATAGATCGAACCATATCCAATAAAGTTCGATTACGACATTCGGACACACCATTGCGCTGTGGTGTTCCCGGCGGTGTCAACTGTGAAAGTATTCCACATTTCTTTAAATGCATGCCAAACTCATAACTCAGATATTCACCTCCACGATCAGAACGTAGAAATTTAATCTTCTTGTTACGTTGATTTTCTACTTCACTTTGGAATTCCTTAAACTTCTCGAAAGTTTTGGATTTATGTTTCATTAAGTAGATATACCCATATCTACTCAAATCATCTGTGAAAGTAAGAACATAACGATAACCACCACGCGATGCTACACTATGCCTTCAGTCTTTGACAATTATTATAAAGAATACTATGACATAGTTTATAATTACAGTCATCCTCATGAAACTTGTCATAGTTATGGAGGGATTACCCAAAACCATCTCTCTAATATACAGCTTGTCTATCATATTCAAGTTCGTTATGGTGATTGTGATATTTTCAGTCCATCTACTATTGAGGATAAAATTAATTATGATTACAATATGCCTCCTATATATGATGATTATGGTGATGAGAATAATAATGATAGCTATTTTATTGAATTTGCTCCCACTACAATTAATAGTAATGACTATGCTTATGTGGAGAATGATACTTTTATGCATATGAATCATGATAAGAATGTTTTAAGTGATGGTTATATTGTGGATTTCATCAATGATGCTACTGAAAGTTATTATGAGAGAGGGAAACATGGTTATATGCATCTTAATAATATTAAGTTTCCCCTCTTTATGTTGAGAATCTTGAAGTTGCGCTTGTGGTGCCTTTCTATGCTTGTTGCTTTGTGCTTTCAGCACTTGTTCCCTTACAAGATTCCTTTTCATAGGAAGTGGGTTAGACTTAAAAGTGTTTCTTATTTGCTTTTGATGCTCTCTTTTGCTTCAACTCTTATTTCTTGCGAGAGCATCATTAAAATTACTAAGCCCATCTTAATGGCTATAAAGAAAGCACTTCTTGGGAGATAACCCATGTTTTTATTTTGCTACTGTTTTGTTGTGTCTTGGAAGTTGTTACTACTGTAGCAACCTCTCCTTATCATGTTTATTTCATTGTTGTGCCAAGTAAAGTCTTTGATAGAAGGTTGATACTAGAATTGGATTTCTGCGCAGAAACAGATTTTTAGCTGTCACGAATTTGAGCTGTTCTCTCTGTAGGAGAATCTAAAAATTCTGTAAAAATTCATGAGTAATCCTCAGATATGTACACAACTTTCATTCAATTTGAGCTTCTTCATCTGAGCATGTTAAGTGCCTCGAAAAAATTCGTCTTTACGGACTGTTCTGTTTTGATAGATTCTGCCTTTTATTTCGCATTACCTCTTTTACTGTGTTTGAGCGGGTTTCTTTGCTCCATTAAATTTCAGTAATCTTGGGTAATGTCCAGAAGTGTTGGGAATGATTGTGTCCTTGCTGAACATGGGAATTTTTGATTACGCACTAAGCCTCTAATGAGATTGTTTTGAGTTTGGTGTGAAGGAAGTTTTCAAGGATCAAGAGAGGAGGATGATATAATATGATCAAGAAGAGTGAAAAGTCTAAGCTTGGGGATGCCCCCGTGGTTCATCCCTGCATATTTCAAGAAGACTCAAGCATCTAAGCTTGGGGATGCCCAAGGCATCCCCTTCTTCATCAATAACTTATCAGGTCACCTCTAGTGAAACTATATTTTAATTCCGTCACATCTTATGTGCTTTACTTGGAGCGTCTGTGTGCTTTTATTTTTGTTTATGTTTGAATAAATTCGGATCCTATCATGCTTGTGTGGGAGAGAGACACGCTCCGCTTTTTCATTTGAACACTTGTGTTCTTCGTTTACTTTTAATGTTCATGGCAAAAGTTGAAAGCTGCTGCATTTATTGCTATTTGGTTGGAAACAGAAAATGCTTCATGTGGTAATTGGTATATTGTCTTGAATAATTTGATACTTGGTAATTGTTTTGATCTCTCAAGTAGATCATGTTTAAGCTCTTGCATCATGTAGTTTAAACCTATTAGTGGAGAATTACGGTAGAGCTTGTTGAAATTTGGTTTGCATGATTGGTCTCTCTAAAGTCTAGATATTTTCTGGTAAAAGTGTTTGAGCAACAAGGAAGACAGTGTAGAGTCTTATAATGCTTGCAATATGTTCTTATGTAAGTTTTGCTGTACCGGTTCATACTTGTGTTTGCTTCAAACAACCTTGCTAGCCAAAGCCTTGTACTAAGAGGGAATGCTTCTCGTGCATCCAAAACCTTGAGCCAAAACTTATGCCATTTGTGTCCACCATAACTACCTACTATGTGGTATTTCTCTGCCATTCCAAAGTAAATTGCTTGCGTGCTACCTTTAAAAAAAAATCATTCCTTGTCTTTGCAATACATAGCTCATGGGAAAGTAGCCTAAAAACTATTGTGGTAATGAATATGTCGCTTATGTATCTTATTTCTTATAAGTTGCTTGTTGAGCGGTAACCATGTTTCTGGGGATGCCATCAACCTGTCACACCTTTGTTGAATATCATGTGAGTTGCTATGCATGTTCGTCTTGTCTGAAGTAAGGGAGATTTGCCATGAGTTGAATGGTTTGAGTATGCATATTGTTAGAGAAGAACTTTGGGCCGCCAACCAAAGCCATGTATCATGGTGGAAGTTTCAGCTTGGACATTAATCCTCAAATCTCTTATGAGAATATTATCTGTTGTTGAATGCTTAAAGCATAAAAGAGGAGTCCATTATCTGTTTTCTATGTTGTCCCGGTATGGATGTCCTCAAGTTGAGATCTATCAAAATTGAGAGATCAAATGCGATCTATCTCCTTGGACCTTTGTACAGGTGGCATAGAAGTACCCCTTTGTGACACTTGGTTGAAACATATGTAATGCAATGATAATCCATGGAAATCCGAGCTAATTAGGACAAGGAGCGGGCACTATTAGTATTCGATGCATGAGGCTTGCAACTTATAGGAGGTTTTATGCATAACACATATGAATTATTACTACCGTTGACAAAATTGTTTCCATGTTTCTCTCCCATGGTGTGATCTTTATGTGATCATGAGCTTTGTATCACTATTAATCTATGTGCTACTCTAGTGATGTTATTAAAGTAGTCTATTCCTCCTCCATGGAGTATCTACATCATTATTTACCAATTATGTATCCATCGCTGCAATTATGCAAAAAATTCCTAGCACAAACACATGTGAGTATGCCACCGGGGTAACAGCCTGATGCATCAAACCTATATTTCTGCGTGGCATATACATATCATGCAAAGCATCAGCAAAATCTGTGATCAAGCATGTACTGATGATATTTCTACTAAGAGCTCGTTTGGTAACCATCAAATGAAATGAATTCATTAGGTCATTTCATTTTGAAAACTGAAATTCCAATTCTAAAACTCATGTTTGGCAACCATATGGAATTGTGAAATTATTTTCTGAACTTGTTTTGCTGCCATTTTTGTATGAATCCATTATCGATCAATTTTGGCTTACAACTGACATGGTTGGTTAAATGAAAATATATCTACCATTTTAATTTTTCACGAAAATATTTGAGTAGCTCACAGAACTCATCAGTCATCAAGACCCCTGTCACCAAAATATAGAGAATATTCAATGTGCCTCCCAGATGAAAATGGCGGTCCCTACACTCTGTCTGTTGTCCTTTGCCTCTCAGTAATCATCTCCCCATAATCACGTGTTAAACTTCTTCTTGCTTGAGAATTTCAATCTCAAATAATACAACCAATATAGTATGTTTTCTGAGTCAAATCTTCAGAGATTCAAATTGGACAGAGAATGAGTTAATTACCTTGAGGTAGATGTTCAGTGCCTTTTACACACGTTGCAGCAGCCCCTCGCCGAGTCGGGTAGGCTCTTGGTGATGGCGAGGAACCTAGAAACGCCTAGCCCATTGTCCGGCTAGTTCTCCGCGAGGTACTTGCCCACCAGCCTTCCCACCTTCCTCATCTTCTCTGACGATGCGACCCACAACACCCAGAAGAGGCCTTGGCAGGAGAACAACGCTGCGCCGTGCACGACCGTATTGGCCAGGCCTGCGAGGCATCTCAGGTCGTCAGCCTTGCGGCAGTGGAGGTAGTGCAGCAGGAACCACGTCGGCGTCAGGTTCTTGTTCTCGGCACCGTAGCTGCTGATCGCCCGCATCGCCTTCTCGACGGTGCGCAGGGACATGACTGCAATGTCGTTGATTCACCCGCTCCATGGACAGATGGTCACCGCTCGAACTCATCATCCCTGTGCAACTTAAGGAGTTGATTAACTAATCCCCACACGGAAGTTGTCAAAAAAAATCCCCACACGGAAGTTGTCAAAAGAAATCCCCACACGAAATCCTAATAGGTCAACAAAAATCAACATACTTGTTGGCGATGGAGATTGCGAATATTTGCGGTGATGGTGAGGCAGCTCATGGCAAGCAGCCGTGGTGCTCAAGGTTTGTGCTCGAAATGCGCTGAACCATGGATCCGCCGACGCCCATCACCGTAAAAAGCTTGCCTCCAGCGGGACCTATAGGGCGGCGCTGGGAGGTCTAGCCACCCATGACCGCGAACAGCTCGTCCTCTGACAGAGTCCGGCGGTGCTAGGAGGTCCGTCCGGCGCGGCGGCCGTGGAGGAGCCACGCAGAGCTGAAGGTCGGCGGAGAAGGAGCAGTGCCAGCCCTTCCATCGGTTGCTGTCAGGGGAAAAATCGGATCGACGCCACCTGATCAAACCAAGGAAACAATCAAGAAAAGAACCAAGGAGAGAAGAAGCCATAGAAGCGCCGCCGCAACACCAGATCAGAACCCGACCCTTACCATGGATATCAGCCACGGAAGAGCTCGGCTAGGGAATCTTGCAGCCGCGGAGAGCTCGAGCAGGGAAAATCGTCTAGGACACTGCCTCTCCACATCGCTATCCGACTCCTTAACCACATGGTGGCGAATCTCCATTAACCGCCGATCTTGAGCGTATCCACTTAAATACGCCGCCTCCTCTCCGAGCACGACCTCTCCACTTGCTCCTTTAGTGCACCGACGTCGGCCGGAGTAGCTCACGGGGACAGCCGGCCAAGCACATGAAAAGCAGGATAGGAGGAGATCGGAAGAGACCCGGTGGAGATGGGTGAAAAATAAGGATTGATGGAGAAAGAGAAGAAGAGACAAGAAGAAGATACGGAAGATTGTGCACGCATCGGTATAATAAAATAGCCTACGCATGGAGACAGGGCACATGGGCGCAGAGATTGTAGCACCGCTTTGACCATCGGCAGAAAACTGGGCCATGCCTTTCCTAGCATCTATCAGCTACGGTCACACAAGCACCAGCTAGGAATCACAGACCACGGAGCAAATGGTACACAACACCAACAACGTACTCCGTTGGAGTACACAAGAAATTAACAGTGAAAATCAAACCACAAAAGCACCTACGTGTCAAGCCAGTATTAATCCGAGATGTAATCCAAAATTAGGAGGAAAATTGCATTACCCTAATATTTCTCTTGCGGAATACTAATTTTTTTTAAGTATTTTGTGTATGACCAAAGTTGCAAGCTTGATGAGGATTGTTAAGGGGCCCAAAACACCAATCATGCTTAAACTTTGAGTACCATTTAAAATTATATAAATAGATATATCTAAGGATATTTCTAGACTAGGGGGGCCATTTCCTCCTACCCTAGGAAATCTTCGCCATTGTGAACAGGGGCCCATGGTATTGTATCGCCCTAGGCCCCCTAAAATCTATGGACCGGCCCTGGCTCTCGTCCTCCCCTGAGGATTTCCCAACGCCTTCCCGGACACCTCCTTCTTTTGACCCCCCCCTTGACCCTCCACTCCACTCCTCCTTCACTGCGCTAGGTCGTGGACCGGATTCACGGCGAGTGCATGCGCCGCAACCCGATCTTGCTCTCAGGAGTCTTCTTCAAGCTAGATTCATCGCGTGAGAGCGATATCGGAGATGATCAACACCTCAAACTTGGACAGTGAGAGATGCTTTAGATACTTTTTTTAGATCATGTCGCGACAATCTTAGATGATCTTTGGGAGGATCACAGTGCAAACACACAACCGGAATATTGCATGTCGTGTTTTTATTGACGCAATGATCAGACGCTCTAGAGCGTGATTTAATGAGTATACTACCTCTGTACATCGCAAATTGGTTCAAATTTACGTGCATCTAGATATTCTTTAGTGTATAGATTTATTTAAATTTAGATAAATCTTCAACGTTAACGTGTTTTTCAGAAAAGTAAGAGCATCTCCACCAGTGCGCCCCATAGCGGCCTCGATAGTGATTTGGGGGCCGGGAGCGAAAATGGGCTCACACCGGCGCGTCCCAAGTAGCGCCGGCGCTTTTTTGAGCCCAATAGAAGCGCCGGCAACCCCGTGCCGGCCCCTTGGCGAAGGGCGCGAATTCGGCGCGTCGGGGCCTCGCGAGGCGGCCACACATCCCAAAATTATACATCTTCTCCACCAAAACCTCGTCCCCTCCGCCGCTCATTTCTCCCGCCCGCCGCTCCATCTCTCATCCAGCCTCCAACCTGAAAAACCCTCGCGGCCGTCATGCCACCGAAGAGAAAGGCTCCGGCGAAGGCAGAGAAGGCGCCGCCGAAGCCGCGCACTGTGACGCCGAAGGAAAAGCCGGCAACCATGTCGCGGGAGGAGTGGGAGGAGGAGAAACGCCGCTGCTCCTTTGTGACGGCCGACCGCAAAAGGCACCGCGCGGCCGCTCTGAAGGCAGCGAAAGCGGCGTCCGCTGCGGAAGCGTGCCTCGGCTTGGGCGGCAGCTAGCCCGAGCGGAGCTACAAGGACTTCATCTTCATGCATTGCTTGAACAAGCTACAAGGTTGCAAGAAATGGGACGACCTCCGCCTCACTCTACATAAGGACGGGGTAGAAGGGCCAGTCGATGCAGCCGGTGCCTCCACCGGGCGCCCCATTGGCAACAAGATGGCCAAGGCCGAGATGAATGCGGCGCCGGTATTGGCCGCCATGGACGCCTCCCTCGGGAAGATGATAACCTCATTCCCGGTGGAGAACAAGGAAGCGGCGGATATGGCTGCCGTCGTGTGGAAGGCAATCCTCGACAAGCAAGACATGATGGAGAGGGAGAAGGTGGAGGCGGCAAAGATGGAAGCTCACGCCGCTGCCATGAAGGCCACCAATGAAGCGACGCAGCTTTCTGTAGGGTTCAATGCATGGAAAACAAAAAAAATTACCGCAAAGACGAATAAATCCAAGATCCAATCTATGGAAAAGCCAAGATCTAATCTATGAGATCGGAGCAACGAGAAAGAAGAGAGACTAACCCTTGAAGATCCAAAGCCTTAACGAGATCAGATCTCGTGGTTGATGTAGACGATCGTTCCGGCGCTGCAATCCGGCAGCACTTCCATACTCGGTCACACATACGGTGTCGATGACGTCCTTCCTCTCCCCGCTCCAGCGGGCAGAGGAGGAGTAGATCCCCTCGAAATCCTAGCAGCACAACGGCGTGGTGGTGGTGGTGGAGGAGAATTCCTGCAGGGCTTCGTCTAAGCCTGAACAGGAGAAACTGGGAGGGAGGAGAGGTGGCAGACTTAGGGTTTCAGGTGGGGGCTTTGGCCGGCCACCCCTCCCCTCTTTATATAGTGGGGGGTCGACTAGGGTTGTTCCCCCAAGCCCAAACCCATCTAGGGCCGGCGCAAGGGGGAGGGGGGGACTTTCCTTCCCCCCAAGCCTACCTTATTTAGGGTTTCCCCTAAACCCTAGGGGGTATGGCCGGCCTGGGCATTGAGGGCTGGTGCGCGTGGCCCAGTAGGGCTAGGCAGCATCCCCTCGGCTCAGGTGGCCCCACCCGGGGTCATGGGACCATGGGTGGACCCTCCGGAACCTTCTAGAAGCTTCCTGGTCTTCCACCGGAAAAATCCCGAACTTTTCTGAACCCCGAAAAATAACTTGCCTTATATGAATCTTATTCTCCGGACCATTCCGGACCTCCTTGTGATGTCATGGATCCCATCCGAGACTCCGAAAAATATTTGGTCTCAATCTCATATTCCATATCTACTATACGACATCGAACCTTAAGTGTGTTACCCTACGGTTCGTGAACTATGCAGACATGATCGAGACTCCTCTCCGATCAATATCCAATAGCGGGACCTGGAGATCCATAATGGCTCCCACATACTCAAAGATAACTTAGTGATCGAATGAACCATTAACATACGATACCGAGATTCCCTTTGTCGCGCGATAATTTACTTATCCAAGGTTTGATCATCGATATCTCTATACCTAGTTCAACCTCGTTCCCGACAAGCACTCTTTACTCATACCGTGGTATGTCATCCCTTGTGACCTTATCACATGCTTGCAAGCTAATTAGATGACATTCCACCGAGAGGGCCCAGAGCATATCTATCCATCATCATGATGGACAAATCTCACTTTTGATCCATGCGCTTCAACTCATACTTTCTGAATACTTAATCCCATCTTTATAACCACCCATTTACGAAGTGGCATTTGATGTAATCAAAGTACCCATCCGGTGTAAGTGATTTACATGATCTCATGGTCGAAGGATTAGGTTACTATGTATCAAAAGCTTATAGCAAGACGAACTCAATGACATGATCTTATGCTACGCTTATTATGGGTGTGTGTCCATTATATCATTCTCCTAATGACATAACCTTGTTATTAACAACATCCAATGTTCATGATCAGGAAACCATGATCATCTATTAGGCTTACTAGGGACTCTTTTATGTTTATATAACACACAAGTATTAATGTTTCCGGTTAATACAATTATAGCATGGGATGCAAACATTTATCATAAACACAAAGATATAATAATAACCATTTTATTATTGCCTCTTGGGCATATCTCCAACAGTCTCTCACTTGCACTAGAGTCAATAATCTAGATTACATGGTAATGTACCTAACACCCATGGTGTTCTGGTGTAGGTCATGTTTTGCTCTAGGGAGAGCTTTAGTCAACGGATCTGCCACATTCAGATCTGTGTGTACTTTGCAAATCTTTATGTCACCATCTTCAACATACTCGCGAATCACATGAAAACGCAGCTTGATATGCTTTAGCTTCTTGTGTGACCTTAGCTCCTGTGCATTGGCTATGGCACCCATGTTGTCACAATAGATGGTCATCGGGTCCAAAGCACTAGGAACCACACCAAGCTCAGTAATGAACCTCTTCATCCATATCGCTTCTGATGAAGCCTCCTAAACAGCTATGTATTCCGACTCAGTTGAAGATTTCGCCACAACGCTTTGCTTGGCACACATCCAGCTCACTGTTGCACCATTCAAAATAAACATGTGCCCAGATTGAGACTTAGAGTTATTTGGATTAGTGTTCCAACGAGCATCGGTGTAACTGGTTACAGCGAGCTCTTGGTCACCTCCATAACAAAGAAACATATCCTTAGTCCTTTTCAAGTACTTCAGGATATTCTTGACCGTTGTCTAGTGTTCCATTCCAGAATCACTTTGATATCTGCTGGTCAAACTAATAGTATGTGCGATATCTGGTCTCGTACACAGCATGGCATACATGATAGAGCCTACTACCGAGGCAAAGGGGATCTTGTTCATCCTTTCTCTTTCTTCTGCCGTAGCCGGACCTTGAGTTTTACTCAAAATCTTACCTGGCAACATGGGCAAGAACCCTTTTTTGCTTTCATCCATTCTAAACTTCTTTAGAATCTTATCCAGTTATGTACTCTGTGAAAGCCCTATTAGGCGTATTGATCTACCTCTATAAATCTTGATGCCTAAAATGTACGCTGCTTCTCCAAGGTTCTTCATTGAAAAACACTTATTCAAATAGCCTTTGACACTACTTAGAAGTTCTATATCATTCCCAATCAACAATATGTAATCTACATATAATATCAGGAATGCTACAGAGCTCCCACTCACTTTCTTGTAAATACAAGCTTCTCCATGAGTTTGTATAAATCCAAAGTCTTTGATCACCTTATCAAAGCGTTGGTTCCAACTCCGGGATGCTTGCTTCAGTCCATAAATGGAATGCTGAAGTTTGCATACCTTGTTAGCATTTTTAGGACGGACAAAACCTTTGGGTTGTACCATATACAACTCTTCCTCAATGTCACCATTAAGGAACGCTGTTTTGACATCCATCTGCCAAATTTCATAATCGAAAAATGCAGCGATTGCTAACAATATCCTCACAGACTTTAGCTTCGCTACAGGTGAGAAAGTTTTATCGTAGTCAACTCCTTGAATTTGTCGGAACCCTTTCGCGACAAGTCGAGCTTTATAGACAGTAATATTACCATCAGCATATGTTTTTCTTTTGAAGATCCATTTATTCTCGACAGCCTTGCGGCTATCAGGTAAGTCTACCAAAGTCCATACTTGGTTATCATACATGGATCCCATTTTGGATTTCATGGCCTCTTGCCATTTGTTGGAATCTGGGCTCATCATTGCTTCCTCATACGTCGCAGGGTCATCATCATTGTTGTCCACAATCATGACATTTAAGGCGGGGTCATACCAATCAGGGTTTGATGCATGGAAAACAAAAAAATTCTACCGCAAAGACGAATAAGTCCAAGGTCTAATCTATGAGATCAGAGCAACGATAAAGAAGAGAGACTAACCCTCGAAGATCCAAAGCCTTAACGAGATCCGATCTCGTGGTTGATGTAGACGATCGTTTCGGTGCTGCAATCCAGCAGCACTTCCGTACTCGGTCACACGTACGGTGTCAATGACATCCTTCCTCTCCCCGTTCTAGCGGGCAGCGGAGGAGTAGATCCCCTCAGAATCCCAGCAACATGACGGCGTGGTGGTGGTGGTGCAGGAGAATTCCTGCAGGGCTTCGCCTAAGCCTGAACAGGAGAAACTGGGAGGGAGGAGATGTGGCAGACTTAGGGTTTCAGGTGGGGGCTTTGGCCGGCCACCCCTCCCCTCTTTATATAGTGGGGGGGTCGGCTAGGGTTGCCCCCCCCCAAGGCCAAACCCATCTAGGGCCGGCGCAACGGGGAGGGGGAAGTTTCCTTCCCCCCAAGCCTACCTTATTTAGGGTCTCCCCTAAACCCTAGGGGGTATGGCCGGCCTGGGCCTTGAGGGCTGGTGCGCCTGGCCCATTAGGGCTAGGCAGCATCCCCTCCGCTCAGGTGGCCCCTCCCGGGGTCGTGGGCCCATGGGTGGACCCTCCAAAACCTTCTAGAAGCTTCCCGGTCTTCCACCGGAAAAATCCCAAACTTTTTCGAACCCCGAAAAATAACTTGCCTTAAATGAATCTTATTCTCCGGACCTCCTCGTGATGTCATGGATCCCATCTGAGACTCCAAAAAAATATTCGGTCTCCATCTCATATTCCATATCTACTATACGACATCGAACCTTAAGTGTGTCACCCTACGGTTCGTGAACTATGCAGACACATGATCGAGACTCCTCTCCGATCAATAACCAATAGCGGGACCTGGAGATCCGTAATGGCTCCCACATACTCAATGATAACTTAGTGATCGAATGAACCATTAACATACGATACCGATTCCCTTTGTCACGCGATACTTTACTTATCCAAGGTTTGATCATCGGTATCTCTATACCTAGTTCAACCTAGTTACCGACAAGCACTCTTTACTCGTACCGTGGTATGTCATCCCTTGTGACCTTGTCACATGCTTGCAGGCTAATTAGATGACATTCCACCGAGAGGGCCCAGAGCATATCTATCCGTCATCATGATGGACAAATCCCACTCTTGATCCATGCGCTTCAACTCATACTTTCTGAATACTTAATCCCATCTTTATAACCACCCATTTACGAAGTGGCGTTTGATGTAATCAAAGTACACATCCGGTGTATGTGATTTACATGATCTCATGGTCGAAGGATTAGGTTACTATGTATCAAAAGCTTATAGCAAGACGGACTCAATGACATGATCTTATGCTACGCTTATTATGGGTGTGTGTCCATTATATCATTCTCCTAATGACATGACCTTGTTATTAACAACATCCAATGTTCATGATCAGGAAACCATGATCATCTATTAATCAACAAGCTAGTTCAACAAGAGGCTTACTAGGGACTCTTTTATGTTTACATAACACACAAGTATTAATGTTTCTGGTTAATACAATTATAGCATGGGATGCAAACATTTATCATAAACACAAAGATATAATAATAGCCACTTTATTATTGCCTCTTGGGCATATCTCCAACACTTTCGTTGGCCAAGATGTCTCAAGAATCCAAGATCTTGATGGCCGACATGGAGAAGATGGACCCGTTCACGCGGGCGTGGCACGAGATGTACCGCAAGCGCATCAGCCAAGAGGTGCTGGCAGCGCGAGCTGCGTCGGCGTCTCCCCCAGCACCCTCCACGTTCATGTCTCTGCCGATGTAATATCCCAGGATTTGGGGTTACAAAAATAGAGGAAACAAATGTGTGCATTGCATTCATGCATAGAAAATCTAGGGAATTTTTACGCTTTCAAATAAAACATGTCACAGTAACTGAAGTTTCACTTGACTTGATGGAATTGAAGTAGCTCATCAAGTCAAGCGATATAAACCTCAATGTGACCCTGCTAAAACCTTGTTTTGGGTAGAGATGAATTAATCTATGGGTTAGATCAAATGGAACTAAAACTAACCCAATAACACATTAATCCAGGATCAACTACTTGATCTTATAAAAGATCATAATATGGTATTCATTGCCATAACATATGAACATCTATTCAACTGTAAATCAAGTAATAATAAAATAGAGAAACTATTCTTGACTTATCTTTCCCATGTCTTAACCTAATCTATGTTCTTACCGTGAACCTCATGGTATTCATTCCACTTAATTCTTGGATTCATGACAAGGAGATCAACACTCGTATTGTTCTCTAGTTTCCCTTATTCTATTCTTCTCTATCCAAATTAATATATATCATAATCTAGAGAAGAGAGAGTTATAAATCTATTAGAGAATCAATGTCAATACTTGAGCTAAACCCTTGGCCATATATCCATATACTCACATCATCATCTTTAAGAAGAACCCTAGGGTGTTATTCAAGACATTTCCTAGAGAGAGAAACCATTTATATTAATCATAGATCTTGATGATCACATCATTATCTTTGGAGCATAACCTTAGGGTATTATTTAAGTCATTCCCAAATGAGAGAAACCATTCATGCCAACCTTAGCTATGCCTATTAAAGAATTATGGATAACTTTTGAACTAAAGCATTAGGATATAATCTATCTCATATTGGAGTGGTGAGATAATCCAGTATTAAATGGAATAAGACCATATCCATGAGTTGATGAAGTAAGGAAGAGTCTAATCCAACTAATGTAGCCAAGTGGAGCCTTAGTCTAGATACCTAAAGAGATCTTGTGAGTACACCATAAACCCTAGAATAATCCAGTCCCATATAAAAGAGCTCAAGCTATGGTGTTACACTCAAGTCAGTGAGCCAAGACTTGGTTTTGAGGGAGAGAACTATCCATATACCCAGATGATTATATCATCATTCCCTGAGAAGAACTCTAAGTTATTATCCCAGGCATTTCCCTGGGATATAAACTATTGAGTCAACCATAGCCATGTCCATCCAAGAAAGTATAATAGAAGTATTATATCCTAGTTGATCAAGACAATACTTGATATTGGAGATGAGAACCCCATTCATCGAAAATACCTTAGGAAGCCAAACCCTTGATCATCACAATTTGGTAATGATCATAAACCCTTAGGTAAGAAGCTATTGTGAATGAGTTGATCATCTCTAATGCATGATCATGCTTTGCAAATATATTAGTATTAGATAAAACTTTACATGATAAGTAGATATCATCCATCACATAAAATGATAGGGAAACTACTAGTAAACAACTTTAGATCATATTCAACATCCTTAGTAGAAAGAACCAAATGAATGACAATAGAACCCTACCTAGCCAAGCACTTATGTCTACCCTACAATTATCTTAAAGATGTTATCCTACCAATGGCGAGGAAGAGCAAACCCTAGCATATCCTCAACATATCCATTAACTCCCATGTCCTTCAATACTTGGAAACCCTAGACCACCTTCCCATTTCAATTATGCTTCAATGTGTAAGCATAAAGAAAACCCTAGTAATCTTAGCATGACATCAGCACACCCATGGCACTATATTTCCATGTCCCAAACTTAACTTGAGCATCACTTGGGTGATCCCAATGAAAACCTTAGTGCCAAACCCTATACTTAATATGGTGAGAATAACCATTCATCCTTATAACCAAAGGCAACCATGATGAGAACCATAGCCACTCTAGATATTTCAAAGCTAGATTAAAGATAATAATGGTAGTAAACTTGGAATAGATTTAATCTAATTCCCAAGTTATCAGATAAATGAGCACATAAAATAATAGGCAAGTAATCACATTCATAAATAAGAACCTGAATTATAAACTTACCTTGTAAATTAACTCTTCCAAAGAAATCCCACTTAAAGTCCTACCTATCACTAGGTAATCAGAAAGGCCTTTTGAAATATAATTTAAAACTTTCAAATTGGATATTCAAAATCTTACCTATTGAGATATTTAATTCAAACCCCAATAGTAATTAATAAACTGTTTTAGTCTCCATATTAGATTTTGTAATACACAACAATAATCTCTAAAGTATCTTAGATGAATTCTGGTAAAATTCAAATAAGAAATATATGCAAAACATAATTGAATAACAAACTAGATTTTAAAACTGAAAATATAAAACAGAAAATGAAATAAATAAAAGAAAAGAGAGGAGAGCCCTACCTGCTGGCCGTAGCAGCCCACCAACACTGGCCCAAGGAGCAGCCCAGCCACGGCCCAGCCCACCGTACCGCTTCGCTTATCCATCCAGCGAGGAGGTTGTCATTGTCTTCATCTCCGCCTCGTTCAAATGCACAGGAGATCGACAGCACGACGCCGAAGCTCCACGTCCCGTGGCCGCCGCTGCCATTGTTGACCGCCAGCGCACGCAGGGGCAGTATAAAAGGCGATGAAGCCCTCTCTACGACCCCTCTTCGTTCCAATCGAGAGAAATACCGAAACCCCAGCTTGTCCCGACCACCACCTGTCGCTGATGTTTGGAGCCTCCCCGAGCACCGTCGTGGTCACTGTCGTCCTCACCACCCTCGACATGCCCAACCTGCGCGAGGAATCAAGCCGGAGCATCCTCGCCGAGCTCATCTTCTCCGACGGCCGGAGCCATCGATTCCGGTGACTCAGGACATCTCCGACCTCGCCGTCAACCTCTGCGTGCTCCTGGTGAGCTCCTCAATCGAGTGGTATACTCGCCTTGCTCGATTATGTCCCGTAGCGATGCCATGCCGTTCACCTGCAACCACCGCCGTGGTACCTCGTCGTCGGCCAAGCTCCGGTGACCTAACCGGAGCGGCGCCGCCACCATTTAGTTCGTCTTGGCATGTTGGTTCGAACGGAACCAGTCGCTCGCCCTCGCACGGCCGAAATCATCGTCGTCGATGACGTCTGTCCCGCTGGCCACCGTGAACCATGCCACGTCGTTGATTTTGACCTCGGTCAAAGCCACCGTGGCATGTTACATGGACACTAGCCCACCAATCAGTGACTGCGGGTAGCTTTAGCCGGGTAGGTTTAATATTTTCGTTTTAAATTCAAATTCCAAAAAATATCTGAAAGTTTGCCAAATTATATAAAATTCATTTCAACTCAGAAAAATACAAATGAGATATCAAATTGCTCATAAAAATAAACTCTATCCAATAAAAATATAATATGAAAATTTTATTTTAAATAAAAATTTAATTGTTTAACCTTTATTATTTAAGCCTTTTCTTTTAGCCTAAATTCAAATAAAATTCATTAATTAGTAAAACCTTTAAAAATAAATAAAAACCATTCAGTAAATAAATAAAACACTAAAAATAATTTTCTTTTATCATTATCTTATTAAATCCTTGTTAGAAGGATTTAAACCTTAAATGGTATTTATCTTAATTATTAATCATTTAAAAATATTAAAATGTTAAGTCCATTATTATTTTCTTAATTCAAAGGTGTTAGTAACTTCAACTTTAGCACCAAGTTATTACCTTAAGAATTGTGTCACAAATAGGAAACCCTAGTTCCATTATAAATAAAACTATAACCTCATAATTTCATGTGAAACCCTAAAACCCTAATTCCTTTGTGAATCAAACCCTAACTCTATTATTTTATGAAAACCTAAATTGTTTCTAACCTTAAACCCTAAGAATTATAAAATATGATCATGTTATTTTCCTTTGACTTATAGATCCATAATTAGCAACTAAATACATGTTCATGTCCTCATAAAATAATATAAGCCTTATTACTAATAAGTTGGTATTTCATGTGTTCATACTAATAAAACCTAAATGATCAAGTAGGACCACTTAAAAATGTAAACCCTAGTTCCTATACTCAAAGTCATCACCCATGATTATCCATATTTAGGATCACACCATTGTGATGAACTCCAATAGAAACCATGTCCAATATTTTGCATTACCTACCCATACTCCACTAAACCCTACAAGTACTAGAGAATTATGAATCATCCTATTTAGGAACCAATTATTCCTTACTTAGTGAATCCAAGAGCAAACCCTAGGAACCATAAGCCTTAATTGAAATACTTCTTATTAATTAAGTAACATGTTCTTCAAAAGTTATTCTTTTGAAGTAGACAAAGAGTAGTCAACAACCCTGCCTAATAGGACCTATAAACAGTAGCTACCTATCACCAGTAAGATATAACCAACCATGGTAGCAACCATTTATAATCAATTGCGTAATATGCCCCTGCTTAACCCAAACCATGCAACCATTACATGACCAGGAACTCAATCCAACTTTGTTGTGATCCATCTAATACTTACTCAAGAAACTAATTTGGAACCCATAGTAAACCATAGAACTCCACAACCCTAATTATCATACTTGTTCTTTATTAAGGAACATGTTCTTCAAAAGTTATTCTTTTGAAGTATATAATAAGTAATCATCAACCATGCACTATAGGACTTAAAATTAACAACTGCTTTTTACTTACAATGCAACTACTATTTCTTGGTGTGTATGATTGTTATGATGCATTATACCACTTGTTTATGATACTAAGACAACCAAACCCTAATAAGAACCTTGTTTGTGGAATCACTCTAAAAGTGCAACACACCCTAAACCAATCACTCCAACTCACTAATCATAAATCATCGGAGTTAGGTCACGCTTAGAGCGATTACATCTCATACTTATGCATTATAGCATATTTGCTAATCTTTTAAACATTGTCCTTACCGGACGATGATGCTATTTCAGAATTTAGAGTTATCCCGTATCGAAGTCCTAGACTGCATAATCTTGCAGTCAAGAAAGGCAAGTTCATCGCTTGCTCATGTCACTTTGAGTATTTTTATCAAATTACTTGCAAAGTACTATACTTATCACTCTTGCATGAAAAGCAAAAATACTATTTTCATAACTATGAATATGACTATGTGGTGGGCAATGGAACCATGGTATGAGTATGGTGGAGGTTCCATTGCAATGGGTTTATATCCATCTAGGATTGACGTAGGCATACCCAATGGGCCTGCCGAATAAGGTACCCGAGGATATTTGGAGACCTACGACCCGAAGCTTTCAAGGCCCGGAAGCCCAGTAAACATTGATATAGAAGATAGAGCTAGATTAGGAATAAAGAGTCATGTAATTATACGGGAAGGACTCAAATAGTCTCCCGGAGTTTGTAACTTATACGATACGAAAGCCTCGGCTCCACCTCCTATATAAAGGGGAGCCGAGGGAGAAAGAGAGAATCGAATCCATTGTCAACATACACCCTAGTTTTTCATAGTCGAGCACCTTTTCGGCTGAACCTTCGAGATCTACTTGCCCTCTACTTTCTACGAAACCCTAAGTCTACAATCTGTAGGAATTGACAAGTTAATCCCTTGTCAATTGGCGCCGTCTGTGGGGATTAGAGGTGACAAGGAGGTGATCTCGATGGCATCGTCAACATCGTCAAAATCATCGACAGCAAGCAACGTGATGGACGGAAGTAAACAGGCCCAACCTGATCTCGTCGATTTTGTTCCTCACCCTCCCGCCCGTTTGCATGCATATGCCGATCTGGAGGAGTCGATGGAGATGACGTTCGGGAGTTTCCACTTCCGCGTCGGGAAAGAAGGATCGCATCGTCTCGCGGCACCGATTTTTTCGGGACCGTTAGCGGCCGATTCCGATTTCTCGGGATCATCATCATCATCAATCGAGTCAGGCGACGAGCAGGTTTTGCTGCCAAGCTTTATAAAGCCCGCCATCGGCGGAGAACTCGCCAATCTGCTCGGCTGCATGTCTTTCGGGTCGTTCACTGCTCCGATCTGAGCAGCGACTCGGAAAGCATCGACAACTTCGACTTCATCGACAGATCTACTTCTATTCGGGAGGTCTTCACCGATCAATACGACGGTGTCACCGATCCTGAAGATGATGAATACACAACTACAATATATCATCAAGTCACGCAATCGGGGAATCAAGCCGACAAGAGGACGAAGCGTCGGAAGCTTTCGATGACTTGGGCAATCCATACATCGACCCTGCAGATCTCACGCGCGGAACAGGTAACAAATACGTCGGTCCCACGCCGCGAGAGAAGGTACAACTATCGCAAGCAGCTTGGGATAGAGCTCAGAGGGCTATGGATGGCACAGAGCCGATGACTACCACGACTACACCAAAAGAGTTGCAAACATACCAATATAAACTCGCTCGCGTCGGAAGAGAGTTAGGGAAACAGAGAAGAGTACTCGAAGCAAGGGAAGCCGCAGCTTCTGCGTCAAGTGCGCGCAGGGCCGAACTAAGTCGATAATCAGGAACGTCGGGAGACAATCACAGAGACGCCCATGCAAGAGGAAAATCTCGACTGGCAAACGTGCCTGAGCATGAAAGAAAGAACCTGATCCAAAACCTCGACATGTCCTTTATGTCAATAGACACGAGAGGGCACATCATCCCAAAAACGCTAGAAGCAGGATATCTAGCAACACATGCTTTCATGTTAGCATCCAAACCACCTGCAGGAGATCCCAGGGAAGCATTGTATAACATGGCCATGGCAGGAGTTGGAATCATGGGGACAACAATACAAGGATCAAGTACACCGCAACCCGAGAGTGCTCCAAGACAAAATAGTCCTCGACCCACTACGGCGGTGCGAGATCCTCCACGAGAAGGTGACGCAAGAAATACAGTGACGCAAGCACGAGTCGATAGAGCACGACAGGAGAGGGACCGTGAAAATAGAAGAGAGCGCCGGTACTCACCGGAAGTTAGCAAAGAAGACATGTGTGGACTCCCTTGCTTTACCCGACGGGTTCGCAAAACTCGGGTTCCCTCTGGCTTTAAGCTACCTGATAACTATAAAAAGTTCGATGGATTGCAAGATCCAGATGACTGGTTGGTCAACTACCTGGAAACAGTGAAGCTGATGGGCGGAACTAGAGCAACAGCCATGCAAAGCATCCAAGTTCACCTTAGTGGAGCCGCAAGATCTTGGATGAAGAAGTTACCAGGAGGATCCATCGACAGCTGGGAGACTTTTGAGGACTTATTCGTGAAAAATTTTCATTCCACGTGCAAGAAGCCTGCATCAATAGAGAAGCTGAGGGCCTGCAAGCAGAAGTATGACGAGTTGATGAGGGCGTATATCCAGAGATGGAGCATCATAAAAAACTTGACAGAAAACGTATCCAATGAAAGAGCAATCGATGCATTTGTCGCAGGGATCTGAAGAAGGGATTTAATCGAGGACTTGGGTAGATCCAACCCGAGGACAATAGCAGAACTCATGGAGATAGCGAATCGCTGGGCGGATGGTGAAGACGCTGTCCAAAACAAACGACATAGGTCACCCGAAGAGGATCGCAATAGAAACAACAATCAAAATAGGCGACGTTATCGCCACTTCTCAGATAATGACGGTCCCAGCCAAGTGGCGGCTGGCTTCCGAGGAAATAATGGGGGAAATCATCGAGATGATTATCAGAGAGACAACGACCAGCGCAATGATCATAGAGATGCGCCAGGCTCCAGCAGGCAAAATAATCGACCACGGTTTCCAAGGCCATACAATATATCTCCCGAAGATCTTATGAACGGGCCGTGTCAGATGCATTTTTACCTCGACAGTGAAGGAAAAAGACAGTCAGGCCATCTTCAGAAGGACTGCCGAACTTTCCAAGCCTTACACAGGTACGCGGAGAACGCCAACACTCAAGCGGCAAACAGGGGGTATGTACAGGGGCCAAGGAGTGAAATTCACCTGCCACCACCACCTGCAATTACCAATGCAAACTAACATCAGTTGCAGTTGGCGGCACCTCCAGGCAACAATGGTGACTACATTGACCCAACAGGAGCAGTGTCGATGATTCAGAAAGGCAGACCCTCGAATAGGGCGCAGAAGTTAATTTCACGGCAGGTATACATGGCAGAGAAGATGCCTCCACCAACCATCGAGTACCTTAATTGGTCGGCACAGGACATAGGATTCACTTAAGCGGACCACCCGCCTCAAGTTCCACGACCAGGACAATCAGCTATGATTTTAGCAGCGGTGATTGCGGGATTCGAGGTCTCGCGCATATTCATAGATGGAGGAAGCAGTCTGAACCTCATGTACGCGGATACCTTGAGGAAGATGAATATTTATCTAGCAAATTTGACACCAACGGACACGCGTTTCCATGGCATTACACCTGAGGAGCCAAACTATCCCCTGGGAAAGATCTTACTCGACGTACAGTTTGGAACTCGAGAAAATTTCAGGAGGGAGAAGCTGGAGTTTGAAGTTATCGATTTTCCATCACAGTATCATGCTCTCTTGGGACGACCCGTGTATGCCAGATTCATGGCTGTGCCGCATTATACATACCTGTTATGGAGGATTCCTGGACCCAATGGCCCAATCACGGTGAAAGGAAGCTTTGCTTTGGCAGATAAATGCGACAAGGAGTTCCATAAGCTTTCCGAAACCTTCGGGATGCAGGCTGAGTACGAAGCATCCAAGCTCACCACCAACTACGATGTGTTACCTGACGGAGGTAGATCCTTGCAGGAGCAAGCTTTCGACACCTCCAAGAACTCTAAAGAAGTGCAGATTCACCCGACAGATCCCAAGAAAACGACAGCCATCGACAAACATGGATAGCGCATAGGAAAGCGCGCTCGTCGAGTTCCTACGTGAGCGCTGGAAAATCTTCGCATGGTGTCCAGCTGACATGCCAGGAGTACCCAGGGAACTTGCCGAGCACCCTCTCAATCTAGATCCAAGAGCTAGACCAATTCGACAACCTTTGCGGCGTTTTTTCCGAACCAACCCACAAAGCTATGTTATCTGAGATCCGTCGACTTAAAGAAGCTGGTTTCATCAAGGAGCTGCACACCGAGGCCACGTGGGTCGCCAACCCAGTGCTGGTCCCGAAGAAAAACACTGAGGTCCTTCGCATGTGCATCGACTTCACGTGTCTCAATAAACATTGTCCAAAGGATCACTTTCCCCTCCCGAGGATCGATCAAATTATCAACTACACAGCGGGTTGCGAACGTCTTTCCTTCCTGGACGCGTATTCTGGTTACAATCAGATTCGCTTAAAAGAAGAAGATGAAGTCAAAACAGCTTTCATAACCCCTTATGGCATGTTCTGTTACATGACAATGCCCATCGGGTTGAAAAACGCGGGAGCCACATATCAGAGGATGATGCAGAAATGTCTCGGCACGCAGATTGGCAAGAACGTTCAAGTATATATCGACGATGTCGGCATTACAACAAAGAAAGGGTCCTCTCTCATCGATGATCTGCGAGAAACCTTCGACAACCTAGACAAGTTTCGCCTCAAATTGAACCCGACGAAATGTTCCTTTGGAGTTCATGCGGGAGAACTTCTCGGATACTTGGTATCAGCCAGAGGAATCAAGGCCAACCCAGAAAAAATACAAGCCATCGTGACGATGAGGAAACCAACTAAGCTTAAGGAAATACAGCAGTTGACTAGGCGAGTCGCAGCATTGAGCAGATTCATCGCAAGGTTGGGAGAAAAGGCGCTGCCTTTCTACGCGCTCATCAAGCAAGGAGAAAAGTTCGAGTGGAACGAAGAAGCAGACAAAGCCTTTGAGCATCTCAAACGCACAATTTCAACACCACCAATATTGGTGTCTCCAAAGGACAAAGAACCTCTCATGTTATACATTGCGGCCACACCTCAGGTGGTCAGCACAGTCCTCGTGGTAGAGCGAGAAGAAGAAGGAAAGATTCACGGGGTGCAGCGGCCAATATATTTCCTTAGTGATGTCTTATCACCATCCAAACAGTGCTACCCGTAGTATCAGAAGCTGGCTTATGGAGTTTTCATGTCAGCAAGAAAGGTAAGGCACTATTTTTCGGCACACCCGATAATACTGGTCAACGAGGCCCCTCTCTCAAATATATTGAACAATCCAGAAGCTACGGGACGTGTCTCCCTTTGGGGAATCGAGCTTTCCCCTTGGGACATCACATATGAAAAAACAAAGGTGATCAAGTCGCAAATTCTGCCTGACTTTGTCGCAGAGTGGATGGAATTGCAAAACACGGGACCTCCAGATTTATCGCGTACTTGGCACATGAATTTCGATGGGTCCAAGAGGCTGGAAGGAGCCGGAGCAGGCGTAATACTTGTTTCACCCCAAGGCGACAAAATGAGGTACATACTGCGGATGACCTTTCCCAACGCATCAAATAATGAAGCTGAATATGAAGCCTTGATTCACGGGATGAAGATGGCAAAGGCGTGTGGTGCCATCCACCTAAAAATATTCGGCGACTCTCAGTTGGTGGCTCAACAGGTGATGAACAAGTGCGACGTGGTCAATGACAGCATGATAGCATACAAGGAGGTGTACAATGAACTCGAAAAACTCTTTGACGGCTGTGAAGTCAATCACATCAGTAGGCTCAGCAACGATGAAGCCGACTTTTTGGCAAACATTGGTTCGCAGTGCCTCCCGATACCACCGGGAGTCTTCTGGGAAGAGATAAGTGAGAGATCAACCAAGGCGAAGAAAGTACCAAAACAGCCAAAGAAAAAGGAAAAGTCCAAAAAAGACTCGGGGGCTCCAGCAGCTTCAGAGACACATACATCGGAAGATGAAGAGGAACCAGACGAAGTCATGATGATCCAAATCCCCTGGATGCAAGTGTACCTAGCATACATCATAAGGAAAGAGATACCCGACGATTCGGTCGAAGCAAGGCGAGTTATTCGACGATCCAAAGCCTTCACCGTGGTCAAGGGAGAACTATACAAACGAAGCATCTCAGGAGTACTGCAAAGGTGCGTCACACCTGTGGAAGGGCGAGTTATATTGAAGGACATACACGAAGGAATATGCGGCCACCACGCGAGCAGCCGAGCAATAGCAGCCAAAGCTTTTCGAGCAGGATTCTATTGGCTCTCAGCAATAGAGGACGCAAAGGAAATCGTGCGCACCTGTGAAGCGTGCCAGATGTTCGCATCCAAACCTCACTCACCAGCAGCAGAACTAATGCCCATACCATTGGTGTGGCCTTTTGCGCAATGGGGCTTAGACATGGTCGGAAAATTGCACAAGTCCTGGCCTAGAGGACACGTATATCTGCTGGTAGCCGTCGACAAATTTACAAAGTGGATTGAAGCAATACCAGTAACATCGGCAGACGCAGCATCAGCGGTGAACTTCATCAAGGGAATAGTTTTTCGGTTCGGTGTCCCTAACAACATAGTTATGGACAATGGCAACAATTTTACTTCTCGAGAATTTAAAGAGTACTGCGAAGGCGTAGGTATCAAACTACAGTTTGCATCGGTGGCGCACCCGCAAACCAATGGCCAAGTCAAAAAAGCAAACGGCATTATTTGCAATGGAATCAAGAAGCGATTGCTGACACCACTGGAGAAAGCATGACACACTTGGGTGGATGAGCTACCCAATGTGCTATGGAGCATACGAACAACACCCAACACAACGACCCAAGAAACTCCGTTTTTCCTGGTTCACGGAGCCGAGGTGGTGCTCCCGATAGAAATAGAGCATAATTCTCCCAGAGTTGCAGAATATGATGAAGAAACCTCGCGGAAGGCACTCGAGGATGATGTAGACGCACTCGACGAAGCCAAAGATGAAGTACTTTCAAGAGTAACCACGTATCAACAAAATCTCAAGAACTATCACAGTCGACGTCTGCGGCCCAGGTCGTTTGAAGTAGGCGATCAAGTACTTCGACTCAAGCAAGAAAGCCATGAAAAATTCGAGTCTCCATGGGTGGGGCCATACATAGTTACTGAAGTAATTCCAAGAGGAGCCTACAGGCTGAAGGACAAGAAGAAAGGAAAGGACGAGCCAAACCCGTAGAACGTGGCACAGCTACGGCGTTTCTACACTTAGAGATCAATATAATATCAACTATGTAAGCATACATTGTACTGAAGAGCTTGCAAGTTTTCAGACGCACTCTTTTCCTTTCAGGGCACCGAGTGGGGCTGAAAGGTTTTTAATGAGGCGGGCTTGCGATGCTGCAATATAATAAGCATATATTTTTCTCGCAAGCAAGGCTCGGGGGCTTATACCCGACAAATTCACAAAAATATACTCGACTCTCAAATATATCTCAATTTATACGCCTTGGTTTTATAAAAACCTCGCGGAAAATAAAAATAGATACGCCAGTCAAGATACTCGGGGGTTCGAAGGAACAAAGATAACATAAATTTTGCCTCGATTTTACATGAGTCACGCAAAGATAGTTACAATGTACACCACGTACAAATATATGCAATCCTACAGCTCCGATCAAATACATCGGGAAAGAAGAAAAATAGTTTCTACAAAAATCTATCTATGGCTATGTTTTCTCTTGCAGCACGAACAATCTGCGTTGAGTCATCGTACCAAAGTTCTTTGAAGAAAGCGGCATCAAACCAAAGAAGTTCGTCGATCATTTTTTTGGCTACAGGCGATACAACCGCATTATGCTTGTCGATGTTTCCCCTCCTCTTTCACGTCTTGCGGTAAAAAGTGTCGATAACATTGCTGAAGTCTAACTTCGAGTGGCAGACCTTCAACCAAATCAGAGCAAACTTAGCACTAGCCACCATCTGAGCCTTTGCAAAGTCGTGGATACTCTCCACATCTCTGAACTTATTCATAAGCTTGGTAAGATTTGCAGGCTGAGGATTCCGAGGAAATAGAGCGTTGTACACCATGGCCAAAGTACTGCCGAAGAAATCACGGAACTCCCGGACTTGAGCGGCTCGATCTTGGAACTGAACGATCTGGCGAGTACGATCCTCGTCCGCCCAGAAGTCAATATCATTCTTTCTAGCAAGTTGAAGAAGGATCTCGACTCGCGAATTAACCCATTGTTCTTCGGCGACAGCATCCAGGAAAGAACCTACACGTAGCACGAGAGAAACAACACAGCTTGAGAAGGGACACAAATAAATATAAAAAGAAGAGGATAGTCAAAGCATCAGGCCAAGCATATAATTCTCGCGCTTAATAGCCCGTGAAGCATCGGCATCGGCATATTCTTTCAATTCAAGAGCCTCCTTTGCCTGCCGAAGAGCAGCTCGTTCACGATCCGAAGATTTACGAGATTGCTCCATAACTATCACGACTTGCTTCTTCATCGCTTGCAGCTGTTGTCGAAGATCGGCCAGTTCTTGGTCTAGTGAATCAGCACATGAGGAATCATCCAGGCAAACACCGCCAGGAGCTCTCGCAGAATGAGAAGTGGCGGGTGCATCGCTGGAATGTTCGGCACCGTCGGTATAGTAATCAAAAACCAACTGGAAAAAAAGATCGACATCAATCATTCGGCAAAAGAACATTTTTCATTGATATTCAGAACATTTACATAAAGAGGATCCTTGCAAAAGATGGCCCCTAGCGAGCCCCTACAAATCTTCGGAAGCAACAGAAGGTGGCGCTAGCTACAAAAGAGAAAATAAAAAAGAAAAAAGCAGATTGGTCTACTTGACCTCCGTCCGCGCAGTGCTAGCAGAAGCAGTGGACGTCGGGTCAAGGATGGCAATGATCTTCTTCGACTGAGGCTTGGCATCTTTCACCAGAACCTGCCACTTATCCTTGTTTATGCCCTTAGGAGTGCCAGCTTTCACCCAGTCGACTTCCTGGCCGCTGGCAGTAACCAAGGCGATTGTCCCTTCGACTCCGATCTTCAGGCTAGCCTGACGATCGGCCAGAACAGGATCTTCCTTCGCCAGGAAACATTGGGCGAGCTTGGAGAAGACCTTCGGTTGAGTCTCCTTGGGGAAGAAGTGGGCGAAGAAGCGCTTCAGCACGGCTCGGGCAGAAGAGATGTTGGTGCGCGCCAAGTCGCAGTTTAACTCAAGAATATCGAGAGCGTTAAGAAGATGATCGTCGGATTCTTCCTGCAAAGCATACTCCTCACCCATCCGCCCTGCTGGAGAAAACCATGAGTTCGTCAATATCATAGAAACAAACAAAGGCAGAAGCAAAGGGCGAGCGAAATAACGGCTTACTTGTAAATCTGCGGTTCTGCGTGTCGAAGCGCATCACTATGGCATTTTCACGTGCGATCTGCTGGGCCACCTTATCGCTTAAAGTGTCCTCAGCAGTCTTGAGCCTCTGACGAAGACCCTCGACAGCTGCGGCATCCTTCTCGGCTTTCTTGCGAGCCGTCTCGCTGATTTAAAGCTTGGCGCCGGCCGCATCGGCATGTTCTTCGGCACGACGGAGCGTCTCTGAAATGGAAAGATCAAAAGACAAAGAATCCTCGTTAGAGGACGAAGAATCCCATGGCGGAAACAAGAAACGTACTAAGAGCAGCACAAGTATTACCTCTCAAAGTGGCAGCTTCATCGTGGAACCCAATAAATTGGGAACCCAGGTTGATCAAATCCTTCATTAAGGGCTGTACAAAACATTCGACAAGAAAGAAAAATACCGTCAGAAGGGAAAAAACTCGACAAGCAAAAGAGATGGTCAGTAGGAAAAAAGGGAACTTACATCTTCCAGGAAGGGAGTCGACGAACTCCCAGCAACAACTTCTTGAGTGCCTCTAGCCCCGGTCCTAGCTTTCTTAGTTGGAGGCGCTCGGGGGCTGGGCACGGGAGTCGACGCTTTTGGGCTACGTTCCAGGGGAGGCGAAGTTTCCGCGGCAGTGCGGTTTTCTTTAGAAAGAACCAGGGTGTTGGAAGTGCTCGTAGGAGCTGTTCCATGAGCTGCGGGTCCTTCCTCCTTTGCCCCTTCAGTAGACCTGACAATATAGCAACAAAGCAAAATATGAGAGTACCGAAAGAAACATAAGACAGACAAAGATAAAAAAGAGCAACTTACAAGCTAACAGCGCCCGCATCGGCAAAGGGGTCGAAGGCGCCTTCTTCCTCCGGGGAAGATTCTTCAGCGGTTATTTCGGCAGGCTTGGATGCGCCGGAATCTTCGACAGTGTCTCTTTTCCTCTTGCGCCCATCCGGAGAAGTGGCAGGAGGAGGAGAGATGGAGTGGGCAGAATCAGAGTGTTGCTCTGACTCCGTTTCTTTTTCGGAGGAACCCGCAGATTTTTGCGATTCCGTGGCTTCGCTCTCAGGAAGAGAGGATTCTTGCGAATCGTCGGTAACAATGACTCGACCATCCACCTCTCCACCTTCAGGTAGGGGGGGAAGAGAAGAAAGAATTTGGTGATCCTGCATAGCGCATAATAAAGAGAATACAAGAAAGTGAGCACACAAGGGAAACTAGTGGAAGTCGAAAAAATAGCGAACTTGACCCGAAAGAAAAACACTTACTTGGGGGAGAGCGTGGCTAACACTATATGGCTCCACACGACAGGATGAAGGGACTTCATGTTTTTTGCTCAAGGAGGTAATACGTCGGATGAGCTTCTCCAAGTTCTTCACAGAAAGATCCTTGGACCAACGGTCGACATCCTTCGCTCCTGAGTACATCCATAAAGGGTTTTTGCGAGCCTGCAGCGGCTGCACCCGAATCCTAAGAAAGTAGGCGATTATTTGAACACCCGAGAGTTCTTCTCCGTCGATGTTTTGGAGTTGATGGATACGGGTCATCAGGGCTTCAGTGGCCTCCTTTTCTTCGGCAGTGGTTTCTGTGTCCCAAGATCTGCGCCTCTGAATTTCTTCGGCAGGCTCGAACGGCGCAATGCCATATTCCTGGGAGAGGGAGGACTCGTCCTGGATGTACAACCATTTCTTGCACCAGCCTTGGACAGAGTCGGGGAATTTAACATCGAAGTAATCAACATCGGGACAGACGCAGATACAAACGCCACCTACATTGTAGATGACGTTCCGAGAATTGTTGCGCCGGAGATAGAAAATACGTTTCCACAGGCCCCAATGGGGATGGATGCCGAGAAAATATTCGCAAAGGGTTATGAAGATAGAAATGTGGAGCACGGAATTTGGGATCAGCTGGTGTAGCTGGATCCCGTAGATGAACAAGAGCCCACGAAGAAACTCGTGGATTGGAACGGAAAGGCCGCGAATGAGAAAGTCGACAAAGGTTACCCGGAATCCGATAGGAGGATGAGGGACGCTCTCATCTCCGGGCATCTGCAATGCCTCCTTCTTCTTCAGCAAGCCCAGCTTCTTCAGTGTCTTCTGGTCTTGGGCGGAGATCTTGGAGCGTTCCCATCCCGAAATCCTGGCCTTCTCCTCAAGCTCGTCGGTGCCCGGAGCGGCATTCCTGTATAGCTTCGTGCGCGGGGCCATGGGGACTAGATTGGTGGAGGAACAGGAGAGAAAAGAGCAAGTGCGCGAGGAGCTCCAAGGGACGGCAACGGCGGAGAGAGAGAAGGAGCAGATGTGCGGCGCAGCGAAGGGGACGAATGAGGACGACACGGTAAATTTATAGAGGGAAGCTGATCCGCCAAGCCATTGGATGATAAGGGCGAGCATTCTAAGCCCTACGGGTGTCCAAAGGGTAAAAGGGTCTTATCAGTCTGAAATTACTGGACGGAAGTTACTGCGCGCGTGCCGGAAATTACGGAGGACGTGTGTCCCCCACTTGCGCGACATGTCGATGGCGCAGAATTTTGGACCCACTACCCAGTGAGGTGACGAGAGTCGTGGCTTTCCGAGGCGGGAGTCGTGGCTATCGTCAGCAACGACGTCATTCAAGAAAGCTTCGAGTGGTTTAACTAAATATAGTGACAACAACACTTCGAGTGCTCCAACAGAAAAACTTCGGGAGCCTATGATCAAATGCAAGCATCCGCCCATATGCTCGGGGCTACTCTTATCGAAGCATGGTATATACTTCGATAAGAGAATAAGGTGAAAAAGAAAATACAGAGTTGATCAAAATAGCAAAAGCTGAGCCTACAACCAAGTGCAAACACTCAGCTGTAGCCTTGGGGGCTACTCCCATCGGGAGCGCTGGTCGCGCACCCGATGAAATATGAGAAAGAAGAAATATCGGGATATCAAGACAATATACAGTTACAATCGACAGAACTTTCATCGTACATCTTCGAGTTATAAATAACTCGTCATGTACTTCCATCGGGAGATCAAGATATTATGTCATCATATGACTCGAGTAAATACACCATTCCAGCAGCCGACAAAGGCACTCGACAATATATTCTCTGAGCGTGTCCGCCACGGTAAAACTCTGAATGCCGTAATATTTTACGAAGGTAACTCCCCAGGATCCGTCCTGTGTGGCGTGGTATCACACCCGAATGCGCTCTACTACTTTATCCGTGTCAACAGACACGAAGAAAAATACTAGTGGACGCGTTAGGTACTCGATAAAATATAACTGGAATTCGGTTCACGATAAGTCCTTAAGCGGCGCGTGTCGAATTACGCCAGTATCCCGAGTTCAAGTCCAGGGACTTGAGCTTGAAGTAGGTTTATGCGGGTTTGCCACAAGAGCAGTTAACTGGTACCTGATCCGCCAGATGAACCAGCCCCATTTACCAGCATCCCTGTACAAAATAGACGTCAAACAGAAATATTCGACTCATCGGTATGTAAAGATATGGTCTGATTCTACATTGGAGATTTTCCTTGATTCTACGATTCAAACAAAATCTCGGGGGCTACTGACATAGGTATACCCAATGTGCCTGCCGAATAAGGTACCCAAGGATATTTGGAGGCCTACGACCCGAAGCTTTCAAGGCCCGGAAGCCCAGTAAACATTGATATAGAAGATAGAGCTAGATTAGGAATAAAGAGTCATGTAATTATACAGGAAGGACTCAAATAGTCTCCCGGAGTTTGGAACTTGTATGATACGAAAGCCTCGGCTCCACCTCCAATATAAAGGGGAGCTGAGGGAGAAAGAGAGAATCAAATCCATTGTCAACATACACCCTAGTTTTTCATAGTCGAGCACCTTTTCGGCTGAACCTTCGAGATCTACTTGCCCTCTACTTTCTACGAAACCCTAAGTCTACAATCTGTAGGCATTGACAAGTTAATCCCTTGTCAAGGATTAACAACAAATATCGTCCAGTGATTCTTCTGCCGTAAAACCCGTGTTAACCATAAGATCTAGAGTGGGACGGAGTAGTCAGTTGTATTTCTTCCTTTCGCACATCAACGGATGCGCTTACCGTAGCAGTTGTGTCCCGAGGGAACAAACAGATGGGTGGGGAACCTTTAAGTCCTCACGGTAATGCGGTCTATGATGGGTTGCAGAAGGCCGGTGAAGGTATCGAGGTCGGATGATACCCAATGGGTTATGCTGACCGGCTGGGATATTAGTCGAGGTCGGAACAGACCGGCGAGGACCCAAGGTCGGAACTGTAACAAGGGTGAGTGTGCGGGGTCGCGGAGAAATGCAATGATTGGCTAGGACCTTATACCTGGCCTCACACCAAGGAAGTGTGGACGGAGTCTATAGCCCGGTTGGCAACAAGGTTAAGATCTCTTGTGGGTAAAGCAACACACCTCTGCAGAGTGTATCAAATCGTGGCTTGTCACTCCCTGTTCTGGGTTTGGAACTGCGAACGCGACTGGAAAGGAACTCCATGAAGTTCTAGACACCCGGTGAAGGCTGATGGACATAGCTCTTCAGAATAAAAGCAACCTTTTGAAGAAATGTTTACAAAAACTTGCATTGCCTATGACTTTTTGGTCCATGGCTGTAGCTAGTGCATTAAACACCTCTTTCCTATAATGAATTTGCTGAGTACGCTCGTACTCATCCCTCTTTGAATCCCCTGCTTAGATCTGAAGGCATTAAAGAAAGATCTACAGTGCAACTCGAAGACTGAAAAGTCAACAACTGCTTCAAGAGATAAGATTCTTCGAGACGAGTCGAACACTACATCCACCATGGAGAAAACCTAGATTAGCAGTAGAAGGGAACTAGCTCCCTAATCCTAGTTCATAATTAGCTAGAATCCAGTCATAGCTTCTATAGCCAGTCAAATCATCTATATAGATAGAGTTAGTAATAAGTTAGACTACGCGTTGTTCTTCTGGAGTTTACTTGCAGTTTTACCTCATTATAAACTAGGAGGCTGTGCTGATCTTCTGTAAAGAGTCCGTGTGTAATTCTATAGACATGCCTAGGACCCGCAAATGTTTCTGTTGTATCACTCTGAGGGATGTAATACTAGTGGAACGGTGTTTCATTGGTGTTATGTCAATGACCTGCGTACTACACCATGCAGTGGTATGCTGGGTCACCACAACCGGCATCCTTCACGTTCATGTCTCCGCCGGCACCGTCGACGTTCATGCCTCCCCCGGCGACCGTGGATCTTGTTGCAGCGACGGAGCTGCCGCCGGGGCTCGCCGATGATGAGGAAGTCGTCGAGGTTGAGCCGCCCCTGATCCCGTTCATCTGATCAGTTGGCTTGGAAGCCGAATTTGTTTTTTGCGGCCGGAGACGGTGATTCGGTGCCCGTATGTTGGCCCAAACTTCATATTCGAAAACCTATTCGAATTTGGTGGCCGTGTGTTGGCTCAAACTTTAAATTCGAAAACTTATTTAAATTTCTATGCTTTTGCTTGAGTTTTCAATTTAAATAATCTATTGGGGTTGTCGTATGGGACGCGCCGGTGTGTCGGCACCCCTGCCGGCGACTATACGGGGAGTGCCGGTGAAGATGCTCTAACTAGTTGAGATTTTCGGCCATTTGTCTTGGAATAACATTTGCGCGAAATTGCCATCAGTCAACGAGGGTCGAGGAGCAAAAGTTATTGAAAAGAAGCGGTTCTCGCTCTTCCTACGAGCTGCGAAAAGAGAAGGAAAAGCCCGTCCAACCAAGGGCGGGCAAGAAAAGGTTTTCTCTCTCTTCCGCCTTTTTCCCACGAGCTGCAGCAGAAACCGTAGTATAAGCGGACAGGCTTATCGAAGTAGAGCTTGTTGCAGTAGACAGATGAAAAGCCATCGTGCTAAAGCCCTGAAGGACCAACGCAGGAGAGCAGCAACCAACGCCAAAGATGAGAACCGTAGATCGGAAGAGCCAAACCTGTGACCACACTGCTGAACACGAAGACGGACCGGATCCCATGAGATCCGCCGGACACAAAACTCCACACACTCTCCGTCAGTGCTAGACGCACCACCGGAGCCGGATAGGGTGGGGAGGACCTTATTCTGCCATCATGATGTAGCTGCCGCCTCACCATCCCGATGAAGACATTGAAAAGCCTAAAACAGAAAACGGGAATCCTTCCGCCGGTGAGAGAACGAGGGCCGCCACACCTCCAAGGCCTAAAAGGCCATCAGAAGCGAGGGCCGGCAGCTCTACCGGCGAAGGGCACGAGAACCCTAGCCGCCGCCTAGGGATCACGAGATCATGCTATCCTTGACCTCTCGTACCGTTTCGCTCTACTTTCAGCCTACAGAAAGTTGACGGGACTTTCTTTTTATGAATTGATGTTGTTTCTAGATTATACCTTTTGACCGCTGGTTTATACTGCTAGGCAAAATTCAGATATATAATGGTTTATGTATGCAAAATTCAGTTATGCTACTTAGAGCATCTCCAACAGACACGCCAAAAGGCGCCCGCGGTAAAAAAACTGACCCACAAAAATAGCGTGCGCGGGGGATAAAGCGGCTGCGCGCGCGGGAGATTTGGCGACGCGTCCTCAACCGCCGTTGAAAAGTCCCTCCCGCCAAGCGCCACCCTCTCGCCTGCCACGCGCCACTTCCCCTTCCACGCGCACCACCACCACCGAGACCAGGCCGCCGCCATGGCCCCTCGGCGCAACTCATCCGATTTCGTTCTACGCGGAGATTTTCAAGCAGCACGTTCTACGCGGAGATCCGCGCTGACGGCGCTCGCCTCACCCTCGACACCTTCACCACCGTGGAGCAGGCGGCGCGCGCCTACGACATGGTGGCATGGCGCCTCGGCCGCCCCCGCCAGGAGCTCAATTTCAAGTACTGCGCCTCGCTCGAGGAGGCGGAGTTCTTGGCCAGCTTCGACAGCCTCGTCACCGCCGAGCAGCGCCGCCTCGCCATTGCGCAGGCGGATGAACGCGCCATGGAGGCGTGGGCCGCCGCCTTCCCGCAGGACGTCCTCGACCAGCGCTCCTTCTACGCGCAGAAGAACGCGGAGCGCAGGGCGGAGAAGGAGGGCATTCGCGCGCGCAAGCGGTTCATCGAGGCGCAGGAAGCCTGCCCGACGACCATCGACGAAAACGATGAACGCTGGACGGATTTGGTCTTGACTGAGCTGTCGGAGTCGTCGTGATCGGACTCCGACTTCTCTGATTTTTAGATGTATTGTATCCGGTTAATTATCGTTCTTGTCGTCGTTTTAAAATCTATTTTTACTAATATGTTTGATCTTATTTTTAATCATATGTATGCAAAACTTGTTTTCGGCACTGTATTTTACAGCGTATGGTAAAGCGTTGTTTCCGCGCTATATTTTTTCGCGCGTCTGGAAAACCTAGAGACACGCCCTCACCCAAAAAAGCGAAAACCGGTCTCTCATGTTTTGTGGAACCGATGGTTTACCTCCCATCGTTCTTTCTGCTAGGTTACTGCGGCGAGGTTAATGGTTTTACTATTATGGATGTTGATAGTTTTTGCTATATCTTTGACTAAACTTTACAAATATGATTTTGCTTAAATTCAAAATACGGTGTAAATAAAAAACGGAAAGTATGAGCCGATGAGTTTACAATTTATAATTTTCTTCTAAACTTTCCATATCCTAGTGGCTCCAATCGCTTTGCCACCACGTTTGCAGCCATACTTTTTTTTGCCCATAGTCACAACTCACACGTGCACGGCTCAATTTTCAAATCAACACAGCTATTTACGGTGCATATGTATATATGTTTAAGGCATATCTTAATTATAAGACTTTATGGCTTTGATACGTATGTAACCATCTCGTTCCAGCCAGACTTGCTTTATGTGCTTCATCCTGTACGTGCCAAAACTATCACAGATTGCCTCCCTAAAAAAATATGTTGTACCTAGAGTCCTATGTACTATAGAGATATGTTCGGATCAGTTCTTCCACGCAGTCTCCAGGAAATGCTCATAGAGGTAGGGTGTGCGTGCGTGCGTTCATAGGGAGTGTGTGCGTATGTGTGAGAGTCTTTAATTGTACTGTGTTTCGCAAAAAAAAAAAAAAAAAGGTTACAAACGGCTACAATCTTGATTAAGGAAGGGGACACGGGTGATTGACTCAATCATGCCTTGCCATCTATTCTCAACCTTACCTACCGAATCCCTTGATTGACTCAATCTGGAGTAATTCGGTTTACACAAAGATGGTAAGGTTGATTTCCTAACACGGTCATGTATAAAAAAATTAGCGCGCCGAAAGTGCGCGCGTCAGTTGGAGACGCTCTTACATGTTTGTGTATTTGCGAGTTGCCTTTTATCAGTCTAGCTCTGTGTTTTCTTTTAGCCATCACCCTAGCAAGTTGTTGCTATTACTTTTATTTTATTAAGACATAAAATTTCATTTTTTATTACGCTGATATTACAATTCAACGGCCCGCTGCTTTTAATTATATGGACCCTAGCATGCTTGAGGCTTGGGTTTTCTTCCTCTGCTTCATCTCTTCTTTTTTTATCTTTAAAAGCTCTCTCTGTTTTGCACGACTCTCCTTCCTGCATGACAAGCACATTATGTAGCCTCGATGTTCAGCACCATGTGAGCGAACTTGCAACAGATCCCCCCATCCCCCACGAGCCTAATGTCGGGAGAGCAGAGGAATTTGTTTGTTCTGAATTTCGGGATGGGATGGTTTATAAGAGTGGGATTTGTTTTGTTATCTTTCTTGGCGGAGAAGAAGATGAAGATGATGAACAGGAAGAGGCTAGGACGGGACGGGGAAGGAAGAGTGGGGTGATGGGCTGGGCCAGACGTGGGCTTTTAGGTTTTTGCACGACCCGTGTCGAATTTCTCTGGTTTAACTCAGACATCGTCGATTTGGAATTCCTTAGTTTTGAGAAGAAATAAATTTTATCATCCCTAAAAAAAAATTCAAATAGTTACTGAGGTCTGAGGGGCGACTACGGTTCCCAGTCTACAGAAAGTTTTTTTGCGAAAAGTCCACCCGATCTATTAATCATCATAAAAAATAGGAGTACAAAGAAAGTCAAAGGTAATAAAAATTACAAATAGGTCTTTGGATCACCTAGCGAAGACTACGAGCACTAGAGAGCCGGCGCGCCCATGACGACAACGAACACACGGCCATCCTCCTTGGCATGCAGTAGCCGGCGCGGCTCCGACAGGGGCGCGCGGAACTGGAGGACTTCGCCGTAGGCGATGGGGAGCGCAGACCATAAGTGGTCGGCGACGAGGTGCCGGAGGAGCCTGGTTGGCGGGGCCGCGAAGGTGCACCCTGGCTCTGCGCAGAAGCAGGGTGCGTGTTGGCACGCCTCGTGGTGGGCGCGTAGGTCTCCAAAGGTTCAGTACGGAGGCTACAAAAACTGGTTGCCGGAGCTACAAAGGTGGGGTCGTGATGCTGTTAGGGTGCATGTGTCGATACTGCTAGGCGTGGCGCTGGTGCTACGAGTGGCACGGCGGTGCTACCGAGGGGTTGCAAGGCAGGTGCTGCCACATAACGAGGATGTTGCTGTCAAGGTGGCATGGTGTTGCTGCCATGGCACGACGATGATGCTGCCAAGGTGGCACTGCGCTGCAAACAGTCATCGATGATGCTACCAATGGTCAGCGACGGTGCTGCTAGCCGGAGTTGGGATGCACCGGTGAGGATTAGTTGATGATGCTATGATAGTATAATTTTGTATCCACAAATGGTATGTGGTTTTGCTACTTTAGTACAATTTTTTTTGCTACAAGGCCTCTGGCGAGCCTCCGGCATGGTCTCTGGCGAGTCACTGACGAGGTCCTTGTCCAACAGTGCCATGACAAACCGTAGAATTCGGTTGACTACAACTTACCACATGGATCATATTACAATCCATGATGCATGTTCACCAAAATCAGGAAATTTTCTTAATCTGGATCTTCAGGTGCAGCTTTTTTGACGCCCCATCACCATCAACACCGGCCAGCAGATACGTCGACGGTACTGACATAACCCAAGGCAGCTTCTCCACGGAGACCTCGCCGGGCCTGTCGGTGCTCGTCACCGTCTCCATTGGCATCCTGATCATGCTGGCTGCACCCGCGCCCGGCAGCGGCGGGTCGCTGGCGCGCAGCTCGGCCGTGTAACACGGCTGGGACGGGCCGCCCGCCTTCCTGACGCACACCACCGACACGGCGGTGACTGCGCCTAGCGCGCCGATGACCACAACGAACACACCGCCGTCCTCCTTGGCGTGCAGCAGGCGGCGCGGCTCCAACAGGGGCGCGCGGAGCCGGAGGACTTGGCCGTAGACGACAGGGTGCGCGGGCCATAAGTGGTCGACGACGAGGTGCCGGAGGAGCGTGGGCGGCGGGGCCGCGAAGGTGCACCCAGGCTCGGCGCAGAAGCAGGGCGCGTGGAGGCACGCCTCGCGGTGGGCGCGCAGGTCGCGGAAGGGGAAGAAGCCGTGGCAGCCGGTGAAGGGGCACTTGAACTTGGACACGGAGATGATGTGCTCCACCACCTTGTTCCGGGTGTTGAATGTGCCGTTGCACCTCTGGCACTTTCCGGCGCGGCAGCCGTCGCAGGCCAGGTGCCCCTCCTTGCACTGCATGACGTACGAGATGATGAAATCGGTCTGATCTGGTGATGTTGAAGAAGACCAAGAAAAAAAAGGTGAGGTGGTAGAGGATTTGTACCTGAAAGACGGGCGGGGTGAGGACGAGGGAGCAGTCGGGGCAGCGGAACCAGTTGATGTCCATCTCCACGATGGCTACATCCATGCATCTCTCTCGACGACGGCGAGCCGCCTTTTTCTCCCCCGGTCGCGGTTTCAAGGCAAGGACGTCTTGCCGCGCCCTGCATCAAGAAAAGCAGCACGGTCGTGAATCGTGGCTGGGTCGCATGGATCGGCGCCCTCCGTGCGCATGCATCTGTCCTCTTACTTAATTGGTTCGCTGCCTCTACTGGATCGATCGGTGTGACACGTGCACGTGAAACTGGATGGATGGATGCGTCCGTCACACGTGCGTGCGGTGCACACACTCCGCGCGCCGGAGCTCTTTTTATCCTTTTCCCGACAGCTGGCTTCCACCTGACTGCATCCCCTCCTACTAGTACTACACTTACGTCGCTCAAGTCCAAATCATCAATTGTTTTCGTTCCATGCGGCCCAATCAAACGCAAGTTAATCAGGGAGGCGGATATGATATCTAGGGTACGTATTAAACGTCTCCTACCGTGAATTAAACCCGACAAATCTGAAAATCCTACGTACCGTGATCAATTCCTTTCCCTCTTTCCTCTTCCCGGCCGGCCCGTGAAAAATCAAACTTTGTCTACTTCCAAATACGTACACATGTATCTCCTTGCACTCGTGTATTATGCAAGTAATAATAATACTCCACGTTACTCCCTCCGTGTCCTCAAACCGATGTCTTTACTTTATCTAGACAACCATGCTGCTCAACTCCAGCGCCACCGAGACGGACACCGGAAAAGACGCCGAACCTCCAGGGTCATTCGTCATATGTTTTAGGAGCGCCATACTAAATGGTGGATCTCAGCATTGGCGGTGTCGAAATACAAGGCTTAACCTTGAATGGGTGGCCACTCCGCGTCATCGACGTCGAGGAGGTCCTGCACCTTGAAGGAGCACAACAACCGAGGCTAGTAGTTCACGGCCACTCCGGCGAACGTGTGCTCGCTTCATCGTCGTGTTCCCCACGTCGCCAAAGCAGGTGATAGGGTAGAACCGACTGTTGTACTACATATCGTACTCGCAACCTTTGCGTGAGAGTTCCGCTCCCCCCCGCCACGGATGGCGAAGGCTGCAACGCTCATCCTGGAGAACGTGATCGATGCATGGATTAGGGAAAAATGTAACTAGTAGATCGATACAAGTTTATAGCTTGTAAACATGCCCGTTTCACCACCTGGCACATTTTGTTTGTCAAGGACTAAAATGCTGGCATTTTTACGTGGCCTACTATATATGCTAATTATTTTGGCCAACTGCCAAGTGCACTTGCTCGATAACTTTGCAATTTACACAATTCTCAAGTTCAAATGATTAACTTAGCAATTCAAAAAAAAAATTACTACTGCACTTTTGGTTCTACTTGTACCGCCGCTCATGATTGTTTTAGATAGGCGGAATTTCCCAAAAAGAAAGGAACTTTTTAGCAATCCAAAAGTTTGGCACGACCATCCATATTTTCTTCACAGCTCGCATCATCATCAAAAGACAAAAAAGTAAACCTCTCAAAGCGCATTTTTTATTTTTTTCACATAGCTTCTCGACCGGAGCATTACAATACACCCATATTACAGCAACTGAAGCATTCTTTTCACATAGCTGCTGTCGAGACTGCAGCCACACCAAACCACACGGGATGGCCACGTCGACAAAAGGATACCGCCAACTGACAGCACGCACAGCACATACAAAGCTTTGTGGCAAGCTTTCTCAGCATTTCAACTATAATACAACCATTCAGAAACATAATTTCAAATACACCAAACAAGCAGCAGCAGCAGCACAACATCCGCCACATGGACGCCAGACTGAACCAGACAAAGATGAGCCACAGCACCATACCCTGGACATGTCGTCCTCGCTGGCGACTCACCTTCCCCTGCACTAGAAACGACCATGCAGAGTTTCAGCATTAATAGCAACACTCAGACATCCATTCTTCATACCACTAATTGTTCATATTCTTGCTAGCATTCATCGATTAGCTCCGGTAATACTTCATACCAGAACAACTAGTGAAAATATTCATCACATTTGATATACATGCAAAGTTCTGAACATGAAAACAACTCAAATCGCTGAAAATGAAAAGATGAGGGATAAGAGGTCTCACGGGCGGATGATCTGCATGGTGTGTTTAATGATGAGAGGTCTCACCGGATGACAAACAAGCAGCCGCGCAACAGCCCAGAGATGGATGCCCGACTAAATCAGACAAAGATTAGACACAGCACATGGCCCTGGCCATGTCGTCCTCGCCGGCGACTCACCATCCCCTGCAGCAAGAACGACAACGCAAAGTTTCAGCATTCCAGCGCTTAGACAACAATTCAACCACATATATACAACTGTTTTTGTAAAGCATCAAGGGATTGTTTTTGTCCTACCAACAATAAAAGCTCATGGATTCCGGACAACCTGACATTACCAACAACCAATTTACTTAACATCATATTTCAAACAAGCTTCATGCGGGTACAACATATTGCAAAACACATGGGCCCTATTTTTCAAAACCAAAACAAAGCTCCAATCCTGAAATCAAACATTAAGGAATCCGACCAATCACAGAAACAATCAACTAAAACACTACTTATCAGTGCCACAACCAACTCCTACAAACCAAAGCAGGTCACCGCGTTTAGGATTGCAGAGTTATCAAGACACTCAAATTAGCAATTCCGAAACTAGTTCGGGCCCTAAATTCTTAACAGAGCCCAACCACAAGTCACAGGGGCATAGAGAAACATGTCAACAAGAACGTCATGATCATTAACCACTATTGTATAGCAAGCATGGCTGCAATCCATTCAAGGGAAACCAAAGATAGACCAGCAATGATGTAGACACAAAACTGGAGACTCCAGGCCAGCATGAGCATGTTACTGTAAACATCAAGGTATTGTTTTCCTACACACAACTAAACATAAAGATTCCGTACGCGTTTGGCAGAGTCAGGCCTGATCTTTAGAACACCTGAAACTTTAGGGGATAGCTACCTGAGTTGGGAAGTAAGGATGACATTACTAAATCTTCGCCCTTTATTGTTTGCTCAAAGCAGACACCAATACCCTTGTATGGCTTAGAGAGCCATCCAAACTTGATTATCTCATCCAGCCAGACAAAATTATAGTTTATCATTTGGAAAAGTTGCACTACATGCTTGTGAGGACTGAGTGATGAATCCTTCAAGTCATCATCCTGGTGCTCTAAATTTTAAAGAAAACGCAATTATATTTGTAGGCAGCGGAGCAACATAAATTCTGCAAGTAACACTTAAACTCCTTTAACAAAAGTGTTCATAAAAACCCCTGAATCAAACAATTTTTGTGTGTTTCCATCAAAGTATTAATCCAGGCTTGCCAATTACCATCACATCCATTGTTCATATCAATAGTTGTTCATATTTTTGCTAGCATTCATCGACTAGCTCCGTTAATAGTTCATATCAGTACAACTAGTGAAAATATTCATCAGATTTGATATACACGCAAAGTTGTGTGAACATGAAAAGAACTCCACTCGCTGAAAATAAAGGATGAGGGATGAGAGGTCTCACAGGCAGATGATCTGCATGGTGTGTTTGATGATGCAAGTATGGTTGTAACCAAAGAAGAACACTGTCGTCACCACAACAGCAAATACTTGAGGCCGACACTGTTGTATACAGCACCATCATAACGCCAGAACATACACGGTTGCTGAGTTCGGATTCAGCCTTGGCCAACAGCTTCTTCAAGTTTCCCTGACGAAAAAAGAAAAGACACGATTGGAGTAAATTCGACAACAATTTCAACCATGTTGAGTAAAAGGGAAAGTTTATCAAAGCGAGACATGTCAAACATAATATATCATTAGTAAAAATAAACAGCCCCATTAATCTGTTCTAAATAAGCACTTAATAAGAATCACCTTGAAGAAATAGTTTGCTGCAATGCATAGACAAGAGGGCGATGTTCAGTAAACAATATTTAGCACTAGCATTTTTTGTAGCAAGGTTGGCTCCTCGAGTTAATGAACCTCAAAGCTTGTTCTGACAAGATATTATTGACTAGTCCTTCCGAGTTGATTAAACATGCAAGATTAATATTCCAGTTTGACAAAGTACTCACATTTAGCTATAGTGTACTGCTGCAATTTGAATCAAAGCGCACAGGAACCATTAAATTCAGAAATCAGACCAATTGAATTAATTGATCTGTCCTTGTTTCGCTTCTTCCAGTTAATTAACCTCAAGCTTGAACTGATCTAATCTAGAGTAAACTAGTAGTTACAACAAACAAGTGTTCCTGGACAACTAGTGAAAATATTCATCTCCTTTGATATACACGCAAAGTTCTGAACATGAAAAGAACTCCACGCGCTGAAAATGGAAAGACGAGGGATGAGAGGTCTCACTGGCAGATGATCTGCATGGTGTGTTTGATGAAGCCAGTATGGTTGTAGCCAAAGAAGAACACTGTCGTCACGAAAACAGCGACCACTTGAGGTGGACACTGTTGTATATAGCACCGCCATAACGCCAAATAATACACAGTTGCTGAGTTCGGATTCAGCCTTGGCCAACATCTTCTTCAAGTTTCCCTAACAAAAAAAAGACACGATTGGAGTAAATTGCACACAACAATTTCAACCTTTTTGAGTTCAAGGGAAAGTTTATCGGAACAAGACATATCAAACAGAATATATCATTAGTAAAAATAAACAGCCCCATTAATCTGCTCTGACCAAGCACTTAATCGGAATCGCCTTGAAGAAATAGTTTTCTACAATGCACAGACAAGAGGGCGATGTTTAGAAAACAATGTTGACTATTTACTGTATGTATCAGAAATTACACACTAGCATTTTCTGGAGAAAGGTTGGCCTGGCTCCTCGAGTTATTGAACCTCAAGGCTTATCCTGATCTTATATGTGGATTAACTAGTCCTACTGGACGTACTGACAAGATATTATTAACTAGTCCTTCAAGTTAATTAAACAGGCAAGATTAATATTCCAGTTTGACAAAGTACTCACACTTAGCAACAGTGTACTGCTGTAATTTGAATCAAAGCACACAGGAACCATTAGATTCGAAATTCAACCAATTGAATTATTGATGTGTCCTTGCTTTGCTTCTTCCAGTTAACTAACCTCAAAGCTTGAACTGATCTAATCCATGACTAAACTAGTACTGACAACAAACAGGTGTACGTACTGACAACGAACAGAAATGCTTGCACATGTATCATCATTTCACGTTCAGGAAAACCACGCCGCTGTGCTTACCCGTATCTCACAGCCACTCGAGCACTCAAACTTGAGGCACAACAGGGTAAGTATGTAGAAGTAGAACGCGTGCATCGTCTTCCCATCCTCCAGCGCAAAGATCTTGACCCGCCCTACCTCCACCACATAGCAGTGTCGATTCTTGTGGGCTCGGGTCTGAAAGAAAATGCACCACAACTACACTGTCAACCTCAAATTCAAGTTCGGAGTGACAACAAATATGACTACACTGTATCATCATTTCACGTTCAGGAAAACCACACCGCCAAGCTTACCCAGCCACTTGAGCACTCAAACTTGAGGGGCTACTGGACCAGTACGTCGAACGCATGCCTCGTCTTCCCATCCTCCAGCACAAAGGTCCGGAGCCGCCCTACCTCCACCACGCCACATAGCAGTGTCGATTCCGGTGGGCTCAGGTCTGAAAGAAAATGCACCGCAACTTCACTGTCAAACTTCAAACTCAAGTTCGGAGTGACAATTAATATGATGGCAGGAAAATGTGCCATTAAGAGGTGAATTGGACAGAAACAGGTATAGTGCTTGCACAGCAGAACACCCAGGTTGCATCAGGTTTTAACAATGTACTCCAAAAAAGAAGATACTAGCAGCATCTTTTTGCAGCAACGTTGGCTCCTCGAGTTAATTAACCGAAAGGGCTTGCGCTGGTCTAATCTATGGAGAAACTAGTGCTCCTAGGTGACGCACTGACAGCAAACAAGTGTGCTGTTATCAAACTCTGTACATGTATTTTCGTTGAACTGAACCAACAGGCATCAATATATCTAGGTAGTTTATGTATCACGTACATGGACAACCAAAAGCTCCCGAATTCTGATCTAAAAATCATCTACGCACTGATATTGAGTTTCCTGGCGCACACACACGGACTGCAATTCCCAAATCAGAACCCAGGTCCAATCAAAACGAGATCAGCAAAATTATTTACTGGTTCGTTTTAGGGATTGGAGAGAGGGGGAAGAGGAGGGGAGCCTCACCGGCCACACGGGGGCGGACTTGTTCCCGGCGAGGTCGTGGGAGGAGACTGCCGCCGGGACGCATCACGTCGGAGTAGTGCTGTGGCAGATTGGCCTCGTAGAGGAAGCCGGGAAGGAGGGCTCCCCGAGGCACGCGCTGCGCGTGGAGGACGACGGCAGCCAAAGCCCTCCATGGCCTGCGTCGTCGCCGGCGCGTCCTGGTGGCCGGCTCGCCGGCGTGCAGCGGCAGCCGCCCTCGGCCACGACGGATCCGCGCTCGACGTGCACGCACGCGTGCGCCGGCGGACGGGCCTGCCGCGCCACCGTGGTTCGTGGGCGACCGGCGCCGCCTCTGTCGCGGTCGCGGGAGATGCAAAGGAAATGGGAAATTTCGTTAATTTGGCTGATTCATGCCAAGATGGAATATTTATACGGTGATTAATCTAAAGATTGACTGCTTACTATGGTTGAAGAAAATGTCAAATATAGGTAAGTTTCTTAATTAAAAAATTACTCTCTCCAATTTAATTAATAGCCGTAATCTATGCTAGTGTTAAAAAGGTATTCCAAAATGACGCGACTAACATTTTGTGTAAACAAGGATACTCATTTGAAGCTAGTACTCGTATATCTAATTAAGCCAATTAATCAAGCATACCATTTGAAGCTACTCCCCCGGATTGAAGGTCAAATCCCGGGAACCAGGAAAGTAATTAACTATCACCAGAAAATTTGTTGAATAATCGGTAGAATTCAATTCGTGCCTAAAATGTAGGAGAATTTATTAAGTGAACAAAAATCAATCAGGGAACTAATTTTGGAGCGGAATTAGAGGGGATCCAAGCGCACGGTTATTCTCCTGCCCAATCAACTAGTAGCATGACATACGTGTCCCGTGACAACCCACGACCCCAACCCTAGCCGCCACACCCACCGCACCCCCTCCTCCCGCCGCCGCCGCCGGTGGCGCCGCCGGGCAAAGCCCCGGTGGCGTGGCGGCGGCGGGGGCTCTTCCTCTGCTGCGCCGGGAAGCGCCCGGCCTAGTCTTCGCGTGGTGCTCTGGGACGGCGTCAAGATGGTGGAGGCGACGTCGCGTCGGAATAAGGATGCCGGAGCTCGATCCCCATCTCGGCAAGGCCACTTGTGGAGGCGCCGGTGAGCTGCTGGCCTGGTTTCCTCTCAGATCTGCGGATCGGGGGAGGGTGGATTCCCCGGGCACGGTCGAATTTCGACCATGCCGTGGAGTTTGCGGAGTCTGTTCTGGAGTCGGAGGAGTGCTGATGTTGTTGCCTTCTCCTCGGCCGGCCGTGGTGGCGAGGGAGAGGAAGGAGATGGCACCACTGTCTTCCTTTTTAGGGTTTGTGTTCTTCTGGTGGCTTGCGGCTATCACGTCTTGCAGCTTCTTCTGGCCGGCCTTGGTGGCGAGGGGAGGAGGCGGTCTGACGTGGCGACGCCAAAATCGGCCAGATGGTCGGGAGAAAGACCCTTCTTCCTCCTTGTCGGTATGATTTGCTGCTGCTGTTTTCCTTCCTCCTCGGCGCTGATGCTGGAGGGAGTTCCTGGTTTGCCCAGGCGGATGGCCCGGCCGTGGTGCTGGACCGGTCGGTTGACTCGAGTTCCCTTCCTTTCGGAAGGGACACTTTTCGCGGTACTCAAAGCCAAAGATGGCGACGGCTACTGCAGGCGTGTTGGATTGGTGTCCATGCCTTCTCATCACTGGTGTCAAGGAACGAGGAAGCAGCGTGGTGGCAATTGCACCGTGGTCGAAGATGATGACCTGCTTGCGCTTGGTTGTAGTTCTTTCTGCAGGGGTCTTCTCTCAAGTTTATGGGATGATGAGACAGGGCTCCGAAGATCTTCATGGGCTATGGTGGTCTTAGGGTGTTCTAGGTGTTTTTGGTCCTTTGTATTTGTGTTTCTCTGTGCTTGTAAGGGTCAACAACTTTGTATCTTTCCGTGATATGAATGCAGAGAAATTCTCAAAAAAAAAAACTAGTAGCATGTTTGTAGGAAAAAAGTAATAACGGAGATTAATTAGGGGCGCAGATATTTGGATATGGCAAGAATATTTGAAATGCTAGAGGGTCAAATTCCGTGAATTAGGAAGAAAAATAACTTTCACCAGAAAATTTGGTGAACAATCCGAGGAATTGATTTCCGGGCGGAATGCGGTTCCCGCCCAATCAACTAGCATCTTTGTAGGAAAGTAAAGGGAAATTAATTAATGAGCATGTTACTTGGGGAATTAAATCTCTCTCCAACTTTTTTTTTTGCCAATACCTCTCTCCAACTTCCTACTTTCCAAATTGACTCCAATCGGCACCAGGGTTTGCTCATTGTCTTCTTTCCCCACGTGGCAGTTTAATAAAGACATAGTCGTAGTATATACTACCCCTACAGGAAACGATATCTTTGTTGGGTATTTACTAAAAACACTCCGCCAAGACAACAAAACAAAGACCTGACGGACGAAGAATCTTCATCGGGTGTTTTTTTGCGGGTACATGGCAAAGAGCATTTGCCATGTGTCAAACCCAGACACACGGCGAAGAAAAGCACATCTCCGTTTTCATTCCGTCTAACGGCATGTTTTCTTTGTTGTGTCTCTTTTTCTTGGTACAGGGAAAATAGTAGAAACCGGTCACGTCATCTCCCACTCTTCGCCGAGTAGCTCTAAGAGTGACACACGGCAAAGACCATGAAAAGCCACGGCCGGATGTTTTTTGGTAGGGTACACGACAAAGAGTTGTTTAAGGATTACAAAAAGTACAAACACCGGGTGTTTTCTGGTGAGGATACACGGCAAAAACTTGTTTAAGGATTAAAAGAAGTACAAACGCTGGGTGTTTTCTGGTGAGGACACACGGCAAAGAGATATTTTGGTATTAAGAAAAGACAATGCATGCGGGATAGCCGGAGCAACAACCGCATTGATATGTCATGTCTCCGTCGCCCATCGCCGCCCCTCGAGGTCACGTTCGGCTGAGGAGGTCGATGACATTACGAGAGGGCTCCGGCGCGACGCCGCAGGCTGCAGGTACGGCGGATAGAGCTCTCTGTCGCGGGCAGCAGGGGGAATATGGCGGGGCTTTCCATCATGGGCTGCAGGGGAAAGTGGCGACGGCGGGGTGGAGCAATACCTCACGGGCGGCAGGGGATGGCGACCTCGGGGCGGAGGCGGTGCAAGACGGCGGTGACCAGCGAGGTGGAGGAGCTTTCGCGCGATGAGGCGGCGGAGTCGCAAGGCAGAGTTGGCCGTCACGCGGTGCCGATGAAGGTCGTGGCCTTGCAATACTGGGTAGAATCATGGGACAAGGAAGAGGGAAGGAACCGACCGGATAAGAAGAGAAGAAAAAGGATAGAGGGAATAAAGGGGAAAAGGAGCCGGCAGGTGAGGGTATACATAGTTTTCCGGAACAAGGCCATATCATGCACATGCATGTGCCCAGGGACGGGAATCAATGTTGTGTGCCATGAAAAACATGTTTTCCATTTTTCTGAGTACCAAAACAATATTTTTTGTGTGAAGTAGGTACATGGGCGCGAACTAGGGTTGAGGGAAACCAATGCACAATGATAGAAGTACGCCTATGCAACGTGCTCCACACACCCGCCCCGCGCGTTAGCTCTCCGAGAAGCCGTAGGATCCCTCGCCGTCTCCAGCCGATGCCGCTAGAAACATGCCAGATTTAAACTACGCACCATCCTTTTCGGTTTTGCGCGCCTCCCAACAGGTGCACCGCCGCACTCGACGCGGCGAAACGGGACGTCCCATCTTGAGAACAACTAGTTGAAAAAAATCTGAAAAATGTGAGAACATCGCGAGGCGTCATTCTATGTGAGGGAGGGGAAAAATCAAACTTGGAATCAGACAGTTATTCGAAAAAAAACTTTCACGAAATGAGCTATCACCTACATAGTTCTATGGCTTTTAGGTCAAAAGGGCTAGGTTATGGACAATGGGCATGTATAGTTTGCTGGAACGAGGTTATATCGCGCACATGTGTGTACCCCGGGACGGGAATCAATGTTGTGTGCGGGGTTTTGACATCGTGGCCACGGTAAACCCGTTTTGCATTTACCAAGTGCCAAAACGGGGTTTTTTGTGAAGCATGTACAGGGGCCGCAAACTGGGGTTGAGGGAAACCCATGCACAACGATAGGAGAACGCATACGAAAAGCATTCCTCACACCCGCCCCATGCGCTAGCTGTTCGGGAAGTCATAGGATCCCCCGCCGTCTCCAGCCGATGCCGCTAGAAACGGGCCGAATTTGAACTACGCGCCTACTTTTCCCTATCCTGAATTTCTGAAAACAAAAATTATTTTTAGCTCTGGAACATGTCATTTTATGTGCCCCTCTTTTCTGGTTTCACGCGCCTCCCAACAAGTTAACCGCCACGCTCGACGTGGCCAAACAGGGTGTCCCGTGTGTCCCATTTTGAGAACAACTAATTAAATAATTCAGAAAAATGTGAGACCTTCGCGAGGCGTCATTTTATGTGACCTAGTTATGAGGAAAAAATCAAACTTGAAATACAACAGTTATTCCAGAAAAACATTCATGAAATGAGTTATCCTCTACAAAGTTCTATAGCTTTTAGGTCAAACGGGCTAGGTTATGGCCAATGGGCATGCATAATTTGCTGGAACAAGGTCATACCGCGCACATGTGTGTGTCGTGGGATGGCAACCAACACTATGTGCGGGGTTTTGACATCATGGCCATGGAAAACCGTTTACCATTTTCCAAGTGCCGAAACAGGGATTTTGTGTGTGAAGCAGATACATGGTCGCGAACTACGGTTGAGGAAAACCAATGCACAAAGATAGAATAACGCCTAGGCAACGCATTCCACACACCCGCCACACGCGCTAACTCTCCAGGAAAACGTAGGATCACCCGCCGTCTTCAGCCGACGCCTCTAGAAACGGGACGGATTTGAACCACTCGCCCACTTTTCCATGCCCCTAATTTTCTGGAAAATCATTTTTAGCTTCGGAACATGTGATTTTATGTGCCCATTTTTTTTGGTTTAGCGCGACTACCAACAGGTGCATCGCCACGCTCAACGCGACGAAATGGGGTGTCCCGTGCGTCCCATTTTGAGCACAACTAATTGAAAAAAAATCAGAAAAATTTGAGACCTTCGTGAGGCGTCATTCTATGTGACCCAGCTACGAGGAAAAAAATCAACTAGGAATCAGACAGTTATTTCGGAAAAAAATTCACGAAATGAGTTGTCACCTAAAGAGTTCTATGGCTTTTAGGTCAAACGGGCTTGGTTATGGCCAACGGGCATGCATAGTTTGCCAGAACAAGGCCATATCACGCATATGCGTGTGCCCTGGGATGGGGGTGGGCGGGATTTTGACATCTTGGCCACAGAAAACCTGTTTTCCATTTTCCAAGAGCCGAAACAGTTTTTTTTTGTGTGAAGCAGGTACATGGGCAAACTAGAGTCGAGAGAAACCCATGCACAACGATAGAAGAACACCAACGCAATACGTTCCACACACCCGCCCCGTGCGCTAGCTCTCCGGGAAATCGTAGGATCCCCCGCCATCTCCCGCCAATGCCACTGGAAATGGGATTTATTTGAACTACATGCCCACTTTTCCCTGTCCTTCATTTTCTGGAAAAATGTCATTTTATGTGCCCATCTTTTTTGGTTTTTGCAGGCCTCCCAACAGGTTAACCGACACGCTCAACGCGGGCAAACAGGGCGCGTCCCATCTTGAGCACAACTAACTAAAAAATTAAAAAACAATGTGAGACCTTCGCGAGGCGTCATTTTATGTGACCTAGATGCGAGGAAAAAAAACAAACTTTAAATACAACAGTTATTCCGGAAAAACATTCGAAATGAGTTATCACCTACAAAGTTTTATGGCTTTTAGGTCAAAGGGACTTGGTTCTGGCTAACGGGCATGCATAGTTTGCCGGAATGAGACCATAGCACGCACATATGTGTGCCTGGGACGGGAATCTACGTTGTGTGTGGGATTTTGACATCATGGCCACGGAAAACCCGTTTTCCATTTTCCAATTGCGAAAACGGTTTTTTATGTGAAGCAGGTACATAGGGCGCGAACAAGGGTTGAGGGAAACCCATGCACAATGATAGAAGAATGCCTACGCAACGCGTTACGCACACCTAGCTAGAGCGCTACTCTCTAGGATGCCATAGGATCCCCCGCCATCTCCCGCCGATACCGCTACAAACGGGCCGGATTTGAACTACACGCCCACTTTTCCGTGCCCCTGATTTTCTAGAAAATCATTTTTACCTCCGGAACGTGATTTTATGTGCCCATACTTTTCGGTTTCGCACGCCTCCCAATAGGTGCACCACCGCGCTCGACGTGGCGAAATGGGACGTCCCGTGTGTCCCATTTTGAGCACAACTAATTCAAAAAAATTAGAAAAATGTGAGACCTTCGCGAGGCGTCATTCTATGTGACCCACCCGCAAGGTCAAACTTCGAATCAGGCAGTTATTCTGGAAAAACATTCACGAAATGAGCTATCACCTACAGAGTTCTATGGCTTTTAGGTAAAACGGGCTAGCTTATGGCCAACATGGATGCATACTTTGTTGGAACGATGCAATATCGCGCACATGCGTGTGCACTAGGACGGGAATAAACGTTGTGTGCGTGGTTTTGACATCGTGGCCCCAGAAAACCCGTTTTCCATTTTCCAAATGCCGAAATGGGTTTTGTTTTGTGAAGCACATACATGGCTGTGAACTAGGGTTGAGGGAAACCCATGCACAATGATAGAAGAACGCCTAAGCTACATATTCCACACCCCCACGCGTGCGCTAGATCTCCGGGAAGCCATATAATCCCCACCATTTCACGTCGATGATGTTGGAAACGGGTCGGATTTGAACTACGCGCCCACTTTTCCCTGCCCCTGATTTTCTAGAAAAATCATTTTTAGCTCCGGAACATGTGATTTTATTTGCCATCCTTTTAGTTTTCGCGTGCCTCCCAACATGTGCACCATCGCGCTTGACGTGGTGAAACGGGACGCTCAGTGCCTCCTATTATGAGCACAACGATAGAAGAACGCCTTCATGAGGCGTCATTCTATGTGACCCAGCTGCGAGCCAAAAAATTAAACTTGGAATACAACATTTATTCCGGAAAATATTCACGAAATGAGCTATCACGTGCAGAGTTATATGGCTTTTAGGTCAAACGGGCTAGGTTAAGGGCAACAGACACGCACAGTTTGCCGGAACGAGGCCACATCCCGCGCATGCGTGTGCCCTCGGACGAGAATCAACGTTGTGTTCAGGATTTGGACATAGTGACAATGGGTTTTTTTGCGAAGCAGATACATGCACTACTAGGAAAAAGGCAATCAGTGGCGCACCACATATAGCCATCAGTGGCGCACTAGTGGTGCGCCACTGTTATCACGCCACTGCTAACTCCTAGTAGTGGCGCACTAGTGGTGCGCCATTACTATTTGGCTTAGCAGTGGCGCACCAGGTAGTGCGCTACTACTAGCTTCATGGTGCGTCACTCCTAAATGTCTGAGGTGCGCCACTAGACAGAAACAAGGTGCGCCACTACTAAAATTTGAAATTTCTAGATCTGGATCTGGCACATTTTGTTTCGAATTTTTTTGGCTCGTTATTTTTCTCGTTTTTGTTGCTAGAATTATTTGTGCAATGTTCATTCTCATTTTTCTTAGCCTAGCCGCCGGTGAGGATGGATGAGAGAGGTAGGAGAGGTGAAGAGAGGTGAGGAGATGGAGGATGTAGGAGAGGATGAACAAGAGGATGAAGGCTAGAGGTAATGGAGGCCAGAGGGTCGCCGGGGGTCGCCGGAGGATCGTCGGAGGGTCGTCGTAGGGTCGTCGGAGAGTAAGGTCACCGGAGGTCACCATAGCGGAGGAGCTCGCCGGAAAGTAAGGCCACCGGAGGTCGACATAGTGAGGAGGTCGCCGGAGTGAAAGGAGAAGTAGAGGAAAAGGATGAAAAGAGAGGAGGAGAGAAGAGGAGAGGAGGAGGAGAGGAGAATGAGAGCAGGAGAAGTGTGGAGGAGGAGGGAGGAGGGAGGAGGGGGTAAGTGGCTAGCTCCTCCCACTTTGAATCTCGGCCATTTTGAAATTCGTGGGCGGGAAGCTTAGCTGTGGCGTACCAAGGCATGGGTGCGCCACCGCTAATTTTTTTTCTATTTTTTGAAAAAATTTCATCAAAATCTAAAACCTGCAAAAAGTCCCGTTTCTGTTTTCCAATTGAGGAATCCATTTTTTGTCCAAACGGTACGGCCGTTGAATTCGAATAGGAAATTTCGCGTAGATAGATTTTGATATAAAAAGTTTTTCATCGGAGATCGTATGCAACCAGAAATCCCGTTTTACCGAAAGATGACGCCATTTTGCATAATATATCAAAATTCATTTTTTTAAATTTGCACTAAACCTAGATGACATATTACATGGGCATCTCGAAGGATTCTATTTTTTGAAATTTCTATCTATTTCATTTTTTTTCCAAACCCGAAAAGGCGTTCCACGGGGGGGGGGGGGGGGGAGGGGGGTTGGTGGTGGAAATGTTTGGCATTTCCATCATCCCCTTTACATAGCAATGGCGCACCATGTAGAGGTGCGCCACTGCTACATAAAATAGCTGTGGTGCACCTCTACATGGTGCGCCATTGCTATGTATAAGGCTGGGTCAAACCCATGGTCAAACTTAGTGGTGGCGCACCACAGAAGAGGTGCGCCACTACTATATTTTTTATAGTGGCCCACCACTTTCCGGTGCGCCACTGCTAAGTAGTAGTGGCGCACTGCCCTCCTAGTGCGCCACTAACACCCATCTTACGGCTAGGCCTTTTCCTAGTAGTGATGGCCGCGAACTAGGTTTGCGGGAAACCCATGCACAATGATCGAAGAACGCCTACGCAATGCATTCCACACACCCGCCACACGCGCTAGCTCTCCGGGAAGCCCTAGGATCCCTCGCCATCTCCAGCCGACGCCTCTAGAAATGAACCGGATTTGAACTACTCGCCCACTTCTCCATGCCCCTAATTTCCTGGAAAATCTTTTTTAGCTCCGAAACATGTGATTTTATGTGCCCATCCTTTTCAGTTTCATGCGTCTCCCAACAGTTGCACCGCCGTGCTCGACACGGTTAAACAGGATGTCTCGTGCGTCCCATTTTGAGCACAACTAATTGAAAAGAAATCATAAAAATGTGAGACCTTCATGAGGCGTCATTCTATGTGACCTAGCTGCGAGGAAAAAAAACAAAACTTGGAATCAGGCAGTTATTCCAGAATTTTTTTTCACGAAATGAGCTGTCACCTAAAGAGTTCTATGGATTTTAGGTCAAACAGGCTAGGTTATGGCCAACGGGCATGCATAGTTTGCCGGAACGAGGCCATATCTTGCACATGTGTGTGCCTTTGGATGGGAATCAACGATGTGTGCGGGGGGATTTTGATATCGTGGCCACGGAAAACCCATTATTCTATGTGACCCAGGTGCGAGGCATCATTCTATGTGACCTTGGAATCTGGCAGTTATTCTCGAAAAACAATCACGAAATGAACTATGACCTACATAGTTCTATGGCTTTTAGGTCAAACAGGATAGATTATGGCCAACGGGCATGCATAATTTGTTGGAATGAGGCCATATCGCGCACATAGGTGTACCCTGGGACGGGAATCAATGTTGTGTGTAGGGTTTTGACATTGTGGCCACGGAAAACCCGTTTTCCATTTACTGAGTGCCGAAATGGTTTTTTTTGTGAAGCGGGTTAATGGGGCGCGAACTAGGGTTGAGGGAAACCCATGCACAAGGATAGAAGAATGCATGCACAACATGTTCCACACATACGACCCGCGCTCTAGCTCTCCGGGAAGTCGTAGGCTCTCCCGCCATCTCCAACCGATGCCGCTAGAAACGAGCCGGATTTGAACTACGCGTCCTCTTTTCCCTGCCCCTGATTTTCTGGAAAAATCAATTTTAGCTCCAAAACGTGTCATTTTATGTGCCCATCTTTTGCGGTTTCGCGCGTCTCCCAACAGGTCAACCGCTGCGCTCGATGCAGCGAAATAGGACATCCCGTGCATCCCATTTTGAGCACAACTAATTTAAAAATCAGAAAAATGTGAGACCTTCGTGAGGCGTCATTTTATGTGACCCAACTGCGAGGGAAAAAATCAAACTTGGAATACAACAGTTATTATGGAAAAACATTCACGAAATGAGTTATGACCTACAGAGTTCAATGTATTTTAGGTCAAATGGGCTAGGTTATGGCGAACGGGCATGCCTAGTTTGGCGGAACGAGGCCATATCACGCGCATGCGTGTGCCCTAGGACATGAATCAATTTTGTGTGCAGGATTTTGACATCGTGGCCACGGAAAACCCGTTTTCCATTTTCCAAGTGCCGAAACAGGGTTTTATTGTGAAGCAAGTACATGGCCGTGAACTAGGGTTGAGGGAAACTCATGCACACCGATAGAAGAATGCCTGTGCAACGTGTTCCACACACCGCCCAATGCGCTAGCTCTCCGGGAAGTCGTAGGATCCCCCGCCATCTCCCACTGATGCCATTGGAAATGGGCCGGATTTGAACTACACACCTAATTTCCCCTCCCCTATTTTTTTGGGAAAATCATTTTTAGCTCCGGAATGTGTCATTTTATCTATCCATCTTTTTCGGTTTCACGCGCCTCCCAACAGGTGCACCACCGCACTCGACGCGGTGAAACAAGACGTCCGTTGACAAGGGATTAACTTGTCAATGCCTACAGATTGTATACTTAGGGTTTCATACAAAGTAGAGGGCAAGTAGATCTCGAAGGTTCAGCCGAAAAGGTGCTAGACTCAGAAAATATGGTGTGTGTTGACAATAGATTCGATCATTTCTTTCACCCTCGGCTGCCCTTTATATAGGAGGTAGAGCCGAGGCTTTCCGTGTCGTACAAGTTACAAACTGTCGAGAGGCGCATTGGGCCTTTCCTATCTTGCTACATGATTCCTAATACAACTCTATTCCCCTTACCGGGGATCTATGGGCTTCTAGGCATTCAATTCTTCGGGACGTGGGCCTCCAGATAACCTTAGGTACTTTATTCGGCAGACCCTTCCGGCATGCCTATGTCATCCGCTGCGTCCCATTTTGAGCACAAAAAATTCAAAAAAAAAAGAAAACTTGAGACCTTCACGAGAAGTCATTTTATGTGACCAGCTACGATGAAAAATTATCAAACTTGGAATTGGGAAGTTATTACGAAAAAACATTAAGGAAATGAGCTATCACCTACATGGTTCTATGGCTTTTGGGTCAAACTGGTTAGGTTATTGCCAGCAGACATTCATAGTTTGTCAGGACGAGGCCATATCACGCACATGCGTGTGCCCCTAGGACGGGAATCAAAAATGTGTGCGTGGTTTTGACATCGTGGCCACGAAAACCCGTTTTCCATTTTCCGAGTCTCGAAATGTGTTTTTTTGTGAAGCAGGTACATTGGCGCGAACTAGGGTTGAGCGAAACCCATGCACAACGATAGAAAACACGTACTCAACACGTTCCACACACCTGCCCCGCACGCTAGTTCTCCGGGAAGCCATAGGATCCCCTGCCATCTCCCGATGATGCTGCTGGAAAAGGTCCGTATTTGTACTAAGCGCCCACTTTCCCCGCCGCTGATTTTCCAGAAAAATCATTTTTAGCTCCAGAACATGTCATTTTATGTGTCCATCTTTTTTGGTTTCACGCGCCTCCCAACAAGTGCACCGCCGCGCTCGACGCGGCGAAACGAGACGTCTGGTGCGTCCCATTTTGAGCACAACTAATTCAAAAAAATCAGAAAAATGTGAGACCTTTCCGAGGCATCATTTATGTGACCCAGCTATGAGAAAAAATCAAACTTTGAATCAGGAAGTTATTACGGAAAAACATTTACGAAATGAGCTATCACGAAAGTTCTATGGGTTTTTAGGTCAAACGGGCTAGGTTATGGCCAACGGGCATGCATAGTTTGCCAGAACGAGGCCATATCGCGCACATGCGTGTGCCCTAGGTCAGGAATCAACGCTGTTTGCGGGGTTTTGACAACGTGGCCACGGAAAACCCGTTTTCTATTTACCGAGTGGCAAAAACGAGTTTTTTGTGAAGTGGGTAAATGGGGCACGAACTAGGGTTTAGGAACCCATGCACAAGGATAGAAGAACTCGTGTGCAGCGCGTTACACACACCCGCCCCACACTCTAGCTCTCCGGGAAGTCGTAGGATCCCCCCGCCATCTCCAGCCGATGCCGATAGAAAGGGGCCGGATTTGAACTACGCAACCACTCTTCCCTGCCCTGAATTTCAAGAAAAACATTTTTAGATCCGGAACGTGTCATTTTATGTGCCCATCTATTTTGGTTTCGCGCCTCCCAATAGGTTGACTACCGCACTCGACGGGACGAAACATGACGTCTTTGCCTAGTACCTTAATGTAATGCGTTGCAAAGAGGTTCTTTACCGTGTACCATCCAGAATACACACGGCGAAGACTTCCAGAATGCACACGGCAAAGAAAAACATAGTTGGGCGGGAAAGCTCGCGCCTTCCTAGAAATTTTTCTTTGCCGTGTATCTTAAAAAAACACCTGGCAAAGACGCTATTTGCCGGGTGTCTAACTAGAGACACCCAGTGAAGAAAGGCGCCGTTATGCTCTTGTCAGCCGTAAGCGTTACTTGCCACATGGCAGTCCTCTTCGCCGTGTGTTTTTCTTTACCGAGTGTATTTTTCCTATTGTGTCGGGTTCTTATTCTTTGCCTGGTGTTAACACTCGGCAAATTATTCTTTATTGTGTACTGGTTTTTGACACCCAGCGAAGAGCGTCTTTGCCGTGTACCCAAGAAAAAACACCCGACAAAGAATAAAGTACACGACAAAAGATGTTTTTTCCTGTAGTGATATTTGGTACTCGGTGACATTTTAAGAATACTATGCACTTGCTCCTCACTTGAGTGAGCACTCCATGTAGAAGTACTCCACTAGAATCTAGCAAATGAATACGCATATACATATTTTAGACCTACTTAAAAGTAGAGATGTATTTACTTGCACTTGTATTATGCAAGAAATCTATGATATACCCTCTGGCGTGAAAATGATGGCTGAACTTTTTCTAGATAAGCATGTATGTGGGCATGTTTTATTAAGTTGATTTTAGATGTGCGGCGCTGATGGTGGAGCTCGGCAACGGTGTCGAAACACATGGATCACCTGAGGAGGGTGGGCCTGGAGGCCGGTGTTCAATCGGTGGGTAGTGGGAGGGAAGGAGATGGTTTTACTTGACGGGAGGCCACTCCCCGCCATCGACGCACGTCCGTATTTGTACTAAGCGCCCACTTTCCCCGCCGCTGGTTTTATGGAAAAATCATTCTTAGCTCCGGAACGTGTCATTTTATGTGTCCATCTTTTTTGGTTTCACGCGCCTCCCAACAAGTGCACCGCCGCACACGTCGCGGCGAAATGAGACGTCTGGTGCATCCCATTTTGAGCACAACTAATTAAAAAAAATCAGAAAAATGTGAGACCTTTCCGAGGCATCATTTTATGTGACCCACATATGAGGAAAAATCAAACTTGGAATCGGGAAGTTATTACGGAAAAACATTCACGAAATGAGCTATCACGAAAGTTCTATGGGTTTTTAGGTCAAACGAGTTAGGTTATGGCCAACGGGCATGCATAGTTTGCCAGAACGAGGCCATATCGCGCACATGTGTGTGCCCTAGGACAGGAATCAACGCTGTTTGCGGGGTTTTGACAACGTGACCACGGAAAACCCGTTTCCCATTTACCGAGTGCCAAAAACGGTTTTTTTGTGAAGTGGGTAAATGGGGCGTGAACTAGGGTTGAGGAACCCATGCACAAGGATAGAAGAAATCGTGCGCAGCGCGTTCCACACACCCGCCCCACACGCTAACTCTCCGGGAAGTCGTAGGATCCCCCCCGCCATCTCCAGCCGATGCCGATAGAAATGGGCCGGATTTGAACTACGCAACCACTCTTCCATGCCCCTGATTTTCAGGAAAAACATTTTTAGCTCCGGAAGGCGTCATTTTATGTGCCCATCTATTTTGGTTTCGCGCACCTCCCAATAGGTTAACTACCGCACTCGATGGGATGAAACATGATGTCTTTGCTTAGTACCTTAATGTAATGTGTGGCAAAGAGGTTCTTTACCGTGTACCGTCCAAAATACACACGGCGAAGAAAAACATAGTTGGGCGAGAAAGCTCGCGCCTTCCTGAATTTTTTTCTTTGCCGTGTATCTTCAGAAAACACCTGGCAAAGACGCTCTTTGCCGGGTGTCTAACTGGAGACACCCGGCGAAGAAAGGCGCCGTTATGCTCCTGTCAGCCGTAAGCGTTACTTGCCACATGGCAATCCTCTTCGCCGTGTGTTTTTCTTTACCGAGTGTATTTTCCCTATTGTGTCGGGTTCTTATTATTTGCCGGGTGTTAACACTCGGCAAATTATTCTTTTTTGTGTACTGGTTTTTGGCACCCAGCGAAGAGCATCTTTGCGGTGTACCCGAGAAAAAACACCCGACGAAGAATAAAGTACACGACAAAAGATGTGTTTTCCTGTAGGTACTCGGTGACATTTTAAGAATACTATGCACTTGCTCCTCACTTGAGTGAGCACTCCATGTAGAAGTACACCACTAGAATCTAGCAAATGAATACGCATATACATATTTTAGACCTACTTAAAAGTAGAGATGTATTTATTTGCACTTGTATTATGCAAGAAATCTATGATATACCCTCTGGCGTGAAAATGATGGCTGAACTTTTTCTAGATAAGCATGTATGTGAGCATGTTTTACTAAGTTGATTTTAGATGTGCGGCGCTGATGGTGGAGCTCGGCAACGGTGTCGAAACACATGGGTCATCTGAGGAGGGTGGGCCTGGAGGCCGGTGTTCAATTGGTGGGTAGTGGGAGGGAAGGAGATGGTTTTACTTGACGGGAGGCCACTCCCCGCCATCGACGTCGAGGTATCTCACCTTGAAGGAGCACACACGTCCATCGAGGCCAGTGGTTCACGTCCATGGTCTCCTCGTAGTCATTGCATGTGTGACTATCAGATGACGCTGCCACAACCCACAATGTACTTCCAATATATCCACTTCAATGGGAAACCTTTGGTTGACACCTCTACTGTGAACGTGCTGCAAGCTTAATGGTCGTGCTCCCATGCCTTTCGCAAGGTCGCCAAAGTAGGCGATGGAGTAGAACCGACCATTGCAGTAGACGCCGTCCTCGCCACCTTTGCATGTCGGTTCCGCTCGCTAGCCTCCTCACCACACCGTCGATGGCGAAGGCTGTGATGCGGAAGCTGGAGCATGTGATCGATGCATGGAACTGACCGCTGGCTATGCCTGTTTTCGCGACTCCCCTGTTCTATGAAGAAAGGTTGTCACGCCTCATAGATATGTGTACGGAGATATGTGTGCTCCATTTATTTAACCCATTAATATTAAGAGGGAGGATAGACAATATAGATGAAATTAAGTAACATTTTTCCAAACTGATTCATTAGCTCTTGCATAGATTTACTCATTTACATATGGAACATTAGATAGAGTGAAGAGCATTTACATACTTAGCTAATTAATCACAATGGAGCCAATCGAGAAAAAAAAGAAGTCACCAAGCTATATGGGCAAATAGCCAGCGATTGTCTGACCCAAGGAATCGTACCCACCTGGTAGATACATGCATGGCGCGCGGCCGGATAGGAAAAGGAAATCCGTGCGACGATCTATCCGAGATTAAAGCAACAAGCCAATTAAGGTAAATCAGAACCAATCCCTTAAGAGCAATTCCAATAGTATAGCCAACTGTTGGCTATAACAAGTTGTCATATTATTTGTAGTCATCATATAGCTAACATGTACAATAGTTGGCTATAAGAATGTAGTACTTTACTAATATATGACCCACCTTTCACTCTCACAAGGTGCCTAGGAGCACGTGCAAGAGCTGGCTATTGCATAGGGGAGTGCTGGGCGTCCCCCGGGGGATTAGAAATCTAATCCCCAGGTCCCCAACCGTCCGATCAACAGATCTGAAACGTTTCCGGCCGTCAGATCAAACCAACCAGTCTCCTCTCCCACTTTTGCTACCATAATGCACCAAAGTAGCAAAAAACGGTTCAATTGTAGCAAACTCTGTTTTCACCTAAAAACACAGACCTCGCCGGAGACTTGCCGGAGTCTCGCCGGAGACTCGCCGGAGATGTCGCCGGAGACCTCGCCGGAGACCCACTGAAAACCTCACCGGAGACTTAGTAGCAAAAAAAAATGCTATAGTAGCCAAAACACACAAAGATTGTAGCAACTTGGTTTTGCTATTGTAGCAAAACCGACCTCGTCGGAGACTCGCGGAGACCTCGCCGGAGAATTTGTAGCAGAAAAATATACTATTGTAGCAAACACCTATAACAAATGTAGCAAACACTAATTTCAATGGATTCTCGCCGGAGATGTTGTAGCAAAAAAAATAGAATATTGTAGCGAAAAAGGTCTGCTAAATGTAGCAAAAGCGACCTCATCGGAGACCTCGCCGGAGATGTCACTGGAGACCTCATCGGAGACATGGTAGCAAAAATAATATGCTATAGTAGCAAAAGAACACAAAAATTGTAGCAACACCACAAAATAAGTCTTCGGTGCCCCTGCCCCTTCAACGTGTTCTCCCACCGGTGGGCAGCTCCAGCGCCACGACGATCTGCTCCATGCCGACACAAAGGCGCGGCGGCGTGAGATCCGGGCGCGGCGGCGGGTCCGATGGAACGCGGCGGAGCGAATCAATTGCCCGCGAGCTGCAAGGCCCGCGGCGGCTGCGAAGCTGCGGCGGCCGCGGCCGCTTGGAGTGCCTCAATGGCGCGGAGGCCGGCCGAGAGCCGGGGAGAAGGCGGCGGCGCGGATGTCGTCCAGCAGCCCAGGGAGAAGGAGACGGCGCGGAGGCCGGTCGAAGGACGGCGGTTGGGGCGAGGCCGGCCAACGGGCGGCGGCGGCGCGGTTGCTTTCCTCATGCGTGTGCGGGGGGAGGCGTAGTTGGTTGGCTCGCTGTGTGGCTGAAAAGAAAGGGAAGAAGAAAGATGGGATGGGGCCCGCCATGTCTGCCCGGCGATGCGTCACGCGGAGGAGGGACGATTAGATTTCTAATCCCCGGCTGATCGTCAGCGTTTCCTATCGTGACAAGAAATTAGCCCACCTCCCTTCTCTCTCCTCTTCTCTCTCCTCCAACTCATCTAAAATATATTATTTAATGTCTTATAGTCAATTGAAGGCTATTATCTTGCTTCTAACTCGCGGACACTTCAATTTCTTCTCCCAATAACGCGGCATCATGTGATCCCTTGCGGCTGGATCGGAAGAGGAAATCCAGGCGAACATCTCTCCACAATGAAATCAAATCAGATCCAATTAAGGCCATGCAAAGTCAATCAATATCCTGGGTGCAGCCCTGTGCTTGACGCGGCCTCTCCCGCGATCGATCCGATGGCTGCAGCTTCACCTCGCGCTCGTGACACGGATCGCGCTTCCATCTGTCGTCTCTCCGCATTCCCCGCTGTTCGTCCCGCCGATGCGCTGCCCGCGATATAAATCCCCTCATTCCTCCAATGTCACATCATTCCTTCTCCGGCCACAGACCTCACGACCTCTACCACGAATTCCTTCATCTTCAGCTCATGAAATTCATGTAGAATTAGTCATACACATTTTCCGGCGCGAGACAGTCCGGCAACCAAAGGCTGGAACACAGTCGTGCATTGCCAATTTGCTTAAACTCATATATCTGCCTGTCTTGCCACTTGCTAAGCAGCATACGTAAAGGTTGTTCTCAGATCTTCTTCTGTTATTGGTCTCTCTTTCTGCATTGTTCCTCTTAATTTTTCTCAGTTGACTTGGTTGGATCTTGAGGTTTCCTCTTAATTCGAAGTACGTATTCACTTCCCAATCCCAATTCAAGTGTCTAATCCTCTAGCACAAATGTTGCAGCCAAACTATTTTATTGGGCACTTGTGGTGGTGGTTTATGATGCAGTGTTATTCAGTGTGTCCTAAACATAGGCAGGCCATCTTCACCTGTGATAGTTGAACAGCTAACTGAACTTCATCTCTGAACCTTTTTTGCATCTCTGAACCTGGTTGTCTTTGAGTTGCTGCCTTCGTCAGGAAAAACCGAACCTGGTTTTCTTGATCTGATATAATTGTGGTGGTGTCACACAGGCTTGTTATGTTCTTCTTCAGAGTAATCGCTTGGTGGACTCGTGGTTCAGCCAGCGGTTGGAGACATGGTGGTGCGATATGTCTGTCCGCGCGCGCTGGCTGCCGCGCGTCAGACACTCGCTAATTAATCAGCACGCACGCGCGCGTACGTACGTGGTCTGTCTGTCCCTTCTTGATTGCTATCCGATCTTCTGCTGTTGGCCTCTTTTTACGCATCGTTTCTCTTTAGTTTTACTCAGTAGTTTGACTTTGTTGGATTTCTGATGGAGGAGAAGAGCTTGTGTTCCTCTTAACCTGAGCGAGATGAACAGCTAGCTAAACTTCATCTCTGAACCTGGTTGCCCTTGGTAAGGGCATCTCCAACGGGGCGACGCATTTCGGACGTTCAAATTGTCTGCGGGCGTCCGTTTGCATCGTCTAGCGGACGCGAAAATATCCGCGAGGCGTGAAATGTCCGTTTGCGTCGGGGTCACCCCCAGTTCCAACGCATTTTGTACATGCAACTTTCCTGCTCCTTCTTTTCATTTTTGTTGAAGGACTCACCAATTTGTATGAATGACCAAGTTTAAACGCGAAAACAAGTAGTACTGAATGATCTTGTTGCTGCCATAAATATTTCACCGGATAGATTACTCGAATCAAAAAAGTTCAAACATATTTAACATACAAACAAGAACAAATTTAAAAACAAGTAAACTAAAAACTAATTCTTGGCCTCCTTGTTAGAAGGACCTGCCTCGTCGTCCTCACTCCTGCGCCTCTTGCTTGTCACCTCCTCGTCGGAAGAGGGCGGCGGACGACGCGTCCGTGGAGGAGTTGGAGTCGGACGTAGTGTCGTCTTCGTCGTCGTCGTCGGTGAACGGACGATGACCACGCGCGGCCCGCGCTTGCGCCCTTACCCGGGCCCTGGCCTCCTTCCTTGCAGCCGCCTTGTCGTCCACCGCCTCCTGTGCCTCCAGCCGGGCGAACCTGGCGTCGGAGTCCTCCTCCTCCTCCTCCTCGCCGTCGCAGCCAGCGCCGCCTCCATCTTCCTCCTGGCCGTCGCTGGCATCGGCGCCTCAGTCCTCCTCCTCCTCACTCGGCGTGGAGCCTGGATCGCTTGGCGTCGCAGTGGATTCCTACCAATGCAGCCATCCGGGCAGCTTGCCCTCGCTCTCCGAGTCCGACGGCGGTTCATTCCGGTGGTTGGCGGGTTGATCTCCGTGGTTGCCACTCCGGCGGTTGACATTGGCGCGCTTGTTGTGCTTTAATTCGAGGCCGATCGAACCATGGTCGCCGGATGGGCCGTGGGGAAGCGGCGGACGCTAGCGCGACCGCAGCGTTCGCGGAGACGCATAACGTGCCGCACATTTGCGCCGCGGCGAACGCCGGACATGATGTGCCGCCGCGAGGGCAGTGCGAACGTATTTTCGGTCCGCGCGGACACAAACGGTCGCACACGTCGCCCCGTTGGAGATGCCCTAAGGAAAAACGAAGTCGATAGAAGCCGCGTCACCCTTACGATTCAGTGTTTATTCTGAACATGTACGATTACTGCAGATTGTGCCATCTTCACCAATTAGGGGTGATGATGTAGTTCCCTAAATTGGCAAGCCGTGTAGTGTAATTATCAGCTCCGTAATTGTAGCGTGCACAACAAAACCGGGGAAATATTTTCACTCGTGCCATTTACGTACCCGTGTTTTTTGGGCCCGAAATAAACTTTACATCTCTGTACTTGTCTTCCTAAGAAAAAACAAGGTCTGAACTTTACAGCATCTCCGCCGCCGCCGCTCACCTCGCCGGCGTACCCTCCGCGGCCGCCTCGTCTGCCCCAACTCCGGCACTTCATCCCCTCCGAGTCTTCCGCTCCCATCTTCCCCCATTCCTCCCCCACTCGCCCCACCCACCATCAGGTCGACCGCCACTGCAGAATCGCTGATGGGAGATGCGCACGGCGCCGCCCAGGAGCCATGGCATCTCGCGCCCGGCTTGTTCGCTGGTGCGGTGCGCGCGGTGCCGCCGAACTCGCCTGTCCGCATCACCCTTACGGCCGAGGCGGTTTGGTCCGTCCTCTTCACGCCGGCGAGGGGTACGGTACCGGCCACGAGGACGTGCCGGCGGCCGCGACGCGAGCCATGGAGGTCCTTCCTCCGTGGCACGCCGCGAGGATGGAGTTTGCCTGCAGCATCACTGCCCATGGAGTAGATGCAGTTGTAGTTGACGCCCAGAACAGGACTTCTCTGAACCTGTCCAATTCTGCTACGTATGCACTACTAGGTAATTCATGAGCTGATCTTAGAGCTATCCAGGACCATGCGCATTTGATGTTTTTGAGTGGTGGACAATGACTAGATTGTGGCAAAAATGTTCTCTGTGAACACTGCCATGTCGTACCTAATTGACGAAAAATTTCTCTGTGAACCCGACTGTATGGCCTGCATGATAAAAATTCACATCATCTCCTAGTTGTGCATAAAATTAGCGTCTTCATTATCCTGGTTTTGAACCTGTGATCATGTTGCTGATTGGTGTTTGTTTTGATTGCATTATAGGCAAGTTGGTGACTCTGGTTTCTCATTATCATCATCCGCTGTACCACGGCTCGGATGGGACTACAGAACGCCTCTGGTCAGCGCTGCCGCCACTAACATCTTGATGCTAGTCATCACTTGTCCCGCTGGTTATTCCGGGAATGCATGCACCGATGCCAGCTCTGGGACGGCTGAGGTGCGGGATGTCATGGCGGCTTGCGGGATGCAGGAGGACGAGTGGGTGCCGTCTGCCTAGGTTGAAGCAAGTCTCGTGGTGAGCTACACATTTTATATGAGACCTCCACTCAGTGTTTATTGTAGCAACTATCAGCTCTTATTCTATGTAGGCTAATTGGCTGCTATCCTTAAGTTTTTTTCCACACCAATTAGATATTGTCAGGGTATAACACTAAGTTGGAATCTTGTATCACCATTTCATTTTTAGAGTGACTTTTGTTGCTGAAACTGAGATCTTTTGTTACTGTATCCAGAGCATGGACATTTTGTCTCTTTCATGGCCATGGCATTATCCATCTTCTTGCAACTACCGCTGTTCTTAGAGCTAGTCGATGACGATGATATATAACTTCTTTGTTTGTAAAGAGCTGGCATATGACTCTCCAAAATCTGAACTTTAATATATGCAATAAAAAAACTACTTATTGATCATTAAGTAACTGATTCAAAATATACATCTGATGCCCACCAATTTGTTTCTTCTTTCGTAAAAAAGATGCTACGAAAAGCTAGCACGGGTGCATGGCTTTTGTCATGAGGCAAAAATTCCCATTACTCATTGTTCTGAAACTCTGATATACGTCTTTATTATCCTTGTTCTGAAACTCTGATCCTGTTACTCATTGTTGTTTATCTTGATGGCATTATAGGCAAGTTGGTGACTCTGGATTCTCCTTATCATCATCCGGTGTACCATGGCTCCGTTGGGCCTACAGAACACCTCTGGTCCGCCGCCGCCACCAAATTCATGCTGCTAGTTGTTGCGTCTCCCGCTTGATATTCCGGGAATGCATATGCGGAGGCCAAATCGGGGCCAACTGAGGTGCATGAAAAACTCTAGCTTGTGTTGTTTTGCTAGAAAACTCTCAACCATGAACCTCAAATGCTTGTGTATGTTTTGCAGGCCAGTGATTTCATTCACACCCCGGACTACTCATACCAACATCAAATTCTCGTCATCCTGCTCCAAAGCCGTCGGAAGCGTCAAGGAGGTATAGAATTTGGAACTAAATCTGATTAATCCCCCTTTGTCATCAGCTGCTCCGTTCTGAAATATTTCCTCATGTCCTTGTCAATTGCATACGCAGATGGGTCTTATTCTTCCTTGTGATGGCGTTGATGTGGTAGGTGCTGGACTTGTTGTTCCAATCGCTGAGGGCATTCTACAGCTTGGTGCATGCCGAAGAATTGTCCCGGCTGGTCTAAAATCCTGAAGCACCTAATGTATGTTATCCACTCCTTGATCTGTTCTTCTCCAGTTGGATGTGTTTGTGCTTTCCCCGAATATGTACTCATGGGAAATTGGTGTTTTCAGTCTCCAAGATACATTTTATAAAAACAGAATCATGAGAATGTCTCATAAAGTTAATACAAAATACATGCTACTCCTAAAGTTTCCCTGCATTACATCTCCTTGTTACTGGACGAAGTAGTTGACCACAGTTCTGCATCTCTTGTCTTGTTTGGTTCATGATTTTCCGGTGACAAAAACTTACTAATTATACCATATTTCTAGATTGCATTACTGTATACTTTATATAGTGTTATTATGCAAGAGAATAAATGACAGTGATAACATTTGCAGATCGTTAAGAAATTGTTGTCTGAACACTTTACTTATTGATAGAATTTGAAGTGTGACCCCAAATTCGATGGTACAGAATGATAGTTATACATATAGAAAAATGAGATATCTGCTATTGGATCTCTTTAATGTTAAGCCCAATGGTTTGAAGAAATTTGACAACTTATGGCGAACGTGCACAGGTAGCTGATTTAGATGTCAAGTCTAGTTCTAATGCTTTCTGGAGAATGGTCAATGTTGCTGATGGCTATATTATAGCTATGAATGGGCAGATAGAGGCATATGTAGGCAGCCCCTAGCTTTCCCAACTCCCAAGTCCAGCTCTTCAGCACTATTGATGTTTCTCCAAGCTGGGCCTACACTAGCTCGAAAATTTAAGGATTGCACGGTTCTTGATTTCCGTTCTGCTATTGTTTTTGCGGTGTGCATTATATACATCTAGCTATATCAACAAAGGAAGTCATTAATTTTTGTATTTTATGGATTTCTCATAGACACTTTGAACCAGGATTCGGTATTTTTAATCCACTTACTATATGTCCAACAATTCATTTTTCTTTTTCTCCATTGGCATGCAAATGGGAAGTTGCATGAAGGAACCTGCTAGCCTTGCTGGTGCCATTTGGCATCAACAAATGGATTCCGAGGTTTTGCATGTGTGCTTGAACAAGAGTCCTCGTGTAGGCCCCTGTGAATCCCATATGTGTAGTGCCCTTAGTTATAATCTATTATTGGTTATCCTGAAATCTGAGATAGTCAACGAAATATTATTTACCATAATACCATAATCTGGGATTGTTCCTTGCATCTAGAGATTTTTTTCCGATATTGTGCTTAAAATAAATATGTACTGTTTTGATGAAAGTTTTTAGATCTGCTGCAAACATTAAATCACTGACGTTGATGATTTTGTGTTAAAACTAAACGAGAAACTAAATTTTGTTGTTTCTCCCATGTATAGGCATGCAGAAGCCTTTGTCTATAAGGCATTGTATTATGTACTCTGGAGAATTATTCTGGGGTAAAAAGTCACAATGTGTTACAGGAGAACTTAATTGTTTGGTACTCTTCGATTTATCATTTGTATTGTCAGTTCACTTGTGTTTCCTCTTGCAACTAGGTCTAGCATCAGGGCTAAGAAATTTAGTTCAGTTCTCAAGCGTGGACACATTCCACATTCTGTACCTTATGATGCTTTTGGTCTTGTATAGTTTTTCGAGCAATATAAGGGAGGAAAACACAGAGGCGGGCGGCTGGAGCTCGTCTTTCTTCATTTCAACCTCCGTTTGCAGGTTGAAGAGCTTCACCTCGTCCTGGTCCTTGCCATCTCACTGTGCGACCATGACCCCGGTTGCGATCAACTCCCTGTGGTGGTGGCTCCAGGTCATCATCGATTGTTGCTCTAGGTGAGATTCCTCCATCCCTGCTCTTCCTTTATCTTCCTTCTGCATGTGTGCTGCCTGGTGATTGAAAATTTCTCATTTATACTCTACACGATATTGATTTGTCTCTGGATTGGCAGTTGGATGATGCTCCATCCATCGATATGATCTATAGTCTGCGTAGCAGGCTGCCCCTAGCTATATATAGTTCTGCCGAAAGAAATGTACTTTAATGGTTAACCCTTTAATATATTGGAGGGTGTGGACATGCATATACACACTTATCATCCACGATGTTGCTGTACTAACTTTGCTGATAATCCCCCTATCAAGTGATTAGGGCAGCTTTTGTTTGGGAAGATGTGTTGAGTACTATTGAACAAGTTATGATCAATAATATGTGTCCATGTATATCGATGAAGCGCACATTCTTTTTTTTTTGAGTCAGATTACTTAGTATGTGCTATTTATACATACACAAATGATTTAGTCTGATTCATGCACTTTAGAATGATTTGCTGCTATAATCAAGTATATGTTCAAGATATTTTTGAGCTTTGATTTCACATGGAGTTATATCCACAGCACCTGGTTGCAAATGCCAGTACATTAGGTAGAAGTAGTGTACGGTTGTACTTATGTTTGTAAATAGTTTGAGCTTATGGTGATTCCTTTTTTCCTTCCTCTGATGAAGTCAAGATCTTCGAAAGCTCTGTTTCCTGACACTCTTGAGTCTTGCCTATCTGCATCATGCATCAGTTTTGTGTTGGGTTACTACACTATAGATACTTTTTGCTAATGTCTCGCGTTTTCTGCGAAGCTTTGTTTGGGGTAAGCAATTTGAAGTAGTGCCTACTTTCATTGGTAAACAGTGCACTGTAGAAGCAGTAGTACCTGGACAGGTTTTAAAGGAGATGTTTCTTGATGCGTGCCACCCGGTATGATGAAGCTTTCTTGTATATTCCGTGCATTTTAGTGTATTCATCTCTGTGATTGTATCGAGTTTTTCTCTCCACAACTTGTGTGATGGCGTACAAGGAATACTATTCTTGTTTCAGGTGCTAACAAGAAAGCTTGTTGGTGTCTAGGTTGAGGATTGTTTGTTGGAGTGTCTGCCAAAGCATCAGGTACTGACTTATAACTTCGATGCCAAGGACCCCATGTATGTCGTGAGCCCAACTATTTGCGTGCAGGCCATAGGCTACCGTCCTCACTTTCCACCTTCTTTTTGGGTTGCAGGCATGGAGCTGAGGCGCGATATCACTGACGGAGCATTGGCGGATCTAGCGGTCTTCCCAAAACAACGTGGTCTGTCCGAGAGGGCATGTTTCAATACCAGGAATTGGAGTTCAAGGCTGCTCCAGACTCGGTTCCTATCGGTGCGGCTGTACCAGAGCCAGCGAAGGCAGAGGGAAATGCCGGCTTCTCTCTTCCCAAGGCCACTGCTGCCTGTCTTAATCTAGGTGGCTCTACCATATGAAGGTAGACCCTTCATTTCTGGACTTGTCGGCTATGTGTGTTGTTCGGCTACCATAGCTATAATACTCTTAGCAATGGTAAGAATTGTTGAGCATTTCTTGTCTGTTGCCTTGCAGGTATTTGGCGAGCTGAGCCTTCTTTGGCCAGTGGTAGCTGGACGTGATGCTGGATCTGTCAAATGCCATGGCGCTCGCGAAGGGGAGAAGTGGAGTCGGCATGTATGCAGCGACAGTGAAGGACGCATAGGTGGCCAGGAGGGAACCTTGGTTGCGGAAAGTATAATGCTTGTTCTGGATATGAGAACGGATAGTGCTTCTCTGATATGGGCAGGTTGCATGTGTCAAGTAGCTAATATATATGTTGGCATAATTTAGCTTGGTTAGTGATTGAGTCAGTTTGGTTCCCGTGGCTGCTAGCAAGTCTGGCCGTATAATTGCAATGTAACTTTCTCAGCTTTGCTCTGGTCTAATAATATGCACTCTTTTTTTAATGATTTGTCATAATAAATTGTGTAGCTACTGATTATTATATCTTCTCTTTGCGGAATTGTATTTTTGAGGTGTAGGCTATACCGACATGGGTGTTTTGAGCATTTTATCCAGCTTGTGTGGTTGACAACCTGATTTTTTGTATGTGATGGTAGCTGACTAGCTGTGTATTGATCTAAGCAGCAGATTCTGCCGAGTTGTGAAACGATGACCACATCTTGACTCCTCCTAATCACCGGAATGTTCTATATGAGGAGCACCTGAATACTGTTTGAGCTAGTTACTGGATGTGGTTAGGAAACAAATCACCTGAATAATGTATATGAGAAGCATTCCATTTGAGTTAGTTACTAGATGTTCAGGAAACTAATTAATCACCGAAATACTCTATACGAGGAGCACCCAAATTGAGCTAGTTACTGGATGTGGTCAGGAAACTAATCACCGAAATTTTAGGGAAAAAAGCCAGAATAGCTTCATGAAACATAGCGAGGAAAAAATCATGGGTCTTAAAAAGAAGGCGCGCAAAGAAAGCAAGTCCTTTCCAAGCAAACGGTGTAACGTACATAAATCACGTTTCTCTTGCCTTACTACGCTCGGCATTAATTTCTCTGGAGTTAATGATCTTCCAAACAAAGCCACGTCCAAATCAGACGTCCTGCCGGCCGGTTATGCAAGATTCCTGGGAATGACATTAATCGCCCAAAGTAAATAGCTAGGAGGTTTCCTTATTTGACATGCCATGTCATCAATCCGTGGCAACACACGATGTGGACGGTCCATCATAGCATCTGCTTAATGGTGATGGACGGATGGATTGGAACATGAGCTATTGGCAGAAGAAACGGCGGGAGGCGAAAAGTAGCGACGAAAAAGTGGCGCCAGTTTTCCGAGTTTCGAACCTTAACTTTGCCTATAAATATGAGGAGGGGGTGTAGCCAACGCGTGCGTCGTGTGTGACGACTTAGACTTTGACTCTTTACTCGTCGAGGAGAGGAGAGGAGATGATACTCTGCTTTTTGGCCATCATAGCTAGTCGCGACTCGAGAGCCGCTCTTCCCGGCCTCTCACGGTCGTATATTTGTTTCCTTGTCGGCTCGATCGGTATGTATTTCTTTGGTTGATTTGTTTGATATATCAAAGGATGGATCCGTGGAGTTTGCTGTAGTCGCCCCATGGTCAACTTCTCTACCTTCTCAAGTTCGGCTCCAATTACGGCGTGCACCAGAGCCTGCAAGATACAACCCGTACTGCCCGGAGTTCTGTTTTACCAATACGCTGCCACCGCGAGGCTGCGCAGGTCGATCGTGTTGGCGACCTTGAGGCTATGGTTGTTTTTGAGGAGGTTCGGAGGTTGGCGTCCCTGCACAAACCACAAAGACGTCGAGGAAGTCGGTGCCCACTTTCTTCCCACAATATCGATCGGCTTCCGCGACAGTGAGTACGGGAGATCGGGGGTGGCGGAGGGGCGCCGCCGGCCTGGTCTGCGGAGGGGAAGGGAGCGCGGGCGGCTGTGCACGGGAACGCAGCGGAAACGCGGTGGCCCATCCGGCAAAGCCTGGAGACTAAGCGGGGCGAAGCCTGGTGGGCGGCCACCAGCCGATATCGATGGAGCCTTGTGGCTTGCCTTAGCCACTACGGGAATCGCACGAGGTGCCGACGCGGCCGTGTCATACGCCGACGGCCAAACATCGGGGCCGTCGGCGTACGGGCCGGCCAGCCCAGCTCCTCGGCTCACCCCTCGGCGTAGTGAAGCCGTCGGCGTAGCCAGGCATACGCCGACGGTGGCACTCGGCGTATGCCTGCCCCTCGGCGTATCCCTGCGTAGACAGCCCAGCCCAACCGTGCCCTAACGTCCCTCTAACGACGTCAAGCCTACGCCGAGGGCCACCGTCGGTGTAGCGCATGTCCATTTTTTTTTCTTCTCCTCCTGCCAGATGATGTCACACTCGAAGTCTATGCCGAGGGCCACCGTCGGCATAACCACGCTGTTTTTCTTTTTCCCGCCCGATTTCCTGCCAAACTTTCCCACTCTTTCTCTCCCGCCCTTTTTCTCTTCTGCCAAGTTTTTCCCGTCGTTTCTCTCCCGCATAGTGCATCACCAAAAAGGAAAAAGTCCATTGCTAACCCTAACCCTAACCCTAGGGGTAGATTTGCATGGTCCCCGCCGTAGGGTTTATTTTTTATTTTTCCTCTCTTATATTACTTTATATTATGTTTGTATTATTTATGTACTAGTATGAATTATGTAAAAAATGGTTCTATTTTTTAAGAATTGGTAGATGGCATATGTAGGTCCCACAGTGACGCTCTTCGCAGACGGGTCAACAGGAGCCACTAGGCCCAACATTTGCTATTGATGTACATATGGGTAGATGTGCGGGGTCCCCGCCTACGGTTTCCTAACGCTAACTCTAACCCTAACTCTAACCCTAACCCTAACTCTAACCCTAACCCTAACCCTAGGGTTTCCACATACATTGCTAACCCTAACTCTAACCCTAACCCTAACCCTAGGGGTAGATCTGCGGGGTCCCGCCCTAGGGTTTCCCAAGATACAGATCACCGGAGCGTCAGAATTGTTGGAAAACTTGCATCTGCCCCTAACATATATGTACAAGTGTGATGTAAGGTTTGGCTAACCTTGGATGTACCAGCGTTGACGATTTCCGCATACATGGGCTAGCACTTGGTGAAATGCGGGATACGTATGTGGAAACTCCCGCCACGGCTCAAACAGAGCCTATTTTATGGTAAAGTATGCCCAACCTATGGTTTCCATGTACATATGTCCTAAACAAACCAAAGCAAGTAAAAAAGTCCATTGGTAAACCCTCACACGGAGAAAGCTATAGGGGTAGATCTGCGGGGTCCCCGCCCTAGGGTTTTTCAAGATACAGACCATAGGATCGTCGGAATCGCCGGAAAACTTGCATATGCCCATAACATATGTGTACAAGTGTGATGTAAGGTTTGGCTAACCTTGGATGTACCCGTTGTTGACGATTTCCGCATACATGGGCCAACACTTGGTAAAATCCAGGATCTGTATGTGGAAACTCCCGCCACGGCTCAAATGGAGCCTATTTTATGGTAAAGTATGCCCAACCTATGGTTTCCATGTACATATGTCCTAAATAAACCAAAACAAGTAAAAAATTACATTGGTAAACTCTCGCACGGAGAAAGCTATAGGGGTAGATACGGGGGTCCCCGCCTAGGGTTTCCCAAGATACGAGATCACGGAGCGTGAGAATTGTTTGAAAACTTGCATATGCCCATAACATATGTGTACAAGTGTGATGTAAGGTTTGGCTAACCTTGCATGTACCCGGCATTGACGATTTCCGGCATACATGGGCTAGAACTTGGTAAAATCCTGGATCTGTATGTGGAAACTCCCGCCACGGCTCAAACAGAGCCTATTTTATGGTAAAGTATGCCCAACCTATGGTTTCCATGTACATATGTCCTAAACAAACCAAAGCAAGTAAAAAAGTCCATTGGTAAACCCTCACACGGAGAAAGCTATAGGGGTAGATCTGCGGGGTCCCCGCCCTAGGGTTTCCCAAGATACAGATCACCGGAGCGTCAGAATTGTTGGAAAACTTGCATCTGCCCCTAACATATATGTACAAGTGTGACGCGTCATTTTATGTGCTAAATGTTTTCCGTTTCGCGCGTTGGCGGACGGTTGCGCGCGCGCGCCCGGTACGGCCATACCGCATGTCCCTGCGGCCCCGTTTTGCACAATTGGCAAAGCAAACGGAGCCAAAAATTCGAGCTGATCCGCGTGGCGTCATTTTATGTGTCATAGTAACCACTTTGCAAAAGACGGAACCGGGATACGGCAATTATCTTGGAGAACCCTTCACGAACAGGGCTATCTCGTCCAGGAGTTCTATGGCTTTTAGGGAAATGAGTAGGACATGGCCCGTTTCACCACATAGTTTGTCGGAACGAGGCCATATTTGGCACGTGCGTGGGCCTTAGGATGGGAAGCAAGGCCCGGTCGCGGATTTCCAATCCGAACCACGGGCGACGGTTTTTCCATTTTCGGGAGTGCGGAAGGGCTTTTTGTGAAGCAGCTACATGGTGCGCATTTCGGTATCGCGCGGGACCTCCGCGCAGCGTAGGATACCTCCTACGCACCACCTATCACGTGCCATATGCGCGCGGAAGCCATCAGGAATCCCACCCGCTTCTGCGGTGCCCCGCCGAATCCGCTGAAATCGACCGGATTTGAGCGGGCGACACTTTCCTTCGCTCAATAAATGGAGGGAAAAATGTTTTTAGGTCTAGGACGCGTCATTTTATGTGCTAAATGTTTTCCGTTTCGCGCGTTGGCGGACGGGTGCACGTGCGCGCCCGGTACGGCCATACCGCATGTCCCGGCGGCCCCGTTTTGCGCAGTTGGCAAAGCAAACGGAGCCAAAAATCGAGCGGAGCCGCGTGGCGTCATTTTATGTGTCCTAGTAACCACCGCAAAAGACGGAACTGGGATACGGCAATTATCTTGGAGAACCCTTCACGAGCAGGGCTATCTCGTCCGGAGTTCTATGGCTTTTAGGGAAATGAGTAGGAAACGGCCCGTTTCACCACATAGTTTGTCGGAACGAGGCCATATTTGGCACGTGCGTGGGCCTTAGGATGGGAAGCAAGGCCCCGGTCGCGGATTTCCAATCCGAACCACGGGCGACGGTTTTTCCATTTTCGGGGTGCCGGAAGGGCTTTTTTTTGTGAAGCAGCTACATGGTGCGCATTTCAGTATCGCGCGGGACCTCCGCACAGCGGTAGGATACCTCCTACGCACCACCTATCACATGCCATATGCGTGCGGAAGCCATCTGGGAATCCCACCCGCTTCCTGCGGTGCCCCGCCGAATCATTGAAACCGACGGATTTGAAGCTGGGCGACACTTTTCTTCGCTCAATAAATGGAGGGAAAAATGTTTTTAGGTCTAGGACGCGTCATTTTATGTGCTAAATGTTTTCCCTTTCGCGCGTTGGCGGACGGGTGCACGCGCGCGCCGGTGCGGCCATACCGCATGTCCGGCGGCCCCGTTTTGCGCGATTGGCAAAGCAAACGGAGCCAAAAAATCGAGCGGAGCCGCGTGGCGTCATTTTATGTGTCCTAGTAACCACTGCAAAAGACGGAACTGGGATACGGCAATTATCTTGGAGAACCCTTCACGAACAGGGCTATCTCGTCCGGAGTTCTATGGCTTTTAGGGGAAATGAGTAGGAAACGGCCCGTTTCACCACATAGTTTGTCGGAACGAGGCCATATTTGGCACGTGCGTGGGCCTTAGGATGGGAAGCAAGGCCCCGGTCGCGGATTTCCAATCCGAACCACGGGCGACGGTTTTTCCATTTTCGGGGTGCCGGAAGGGCTTTTTGTGAAGCGGCTACATGGTGCGCATTTCGATATCGCGCGGGACCTCCGCGCAGCGGTAGGATACCTCCTACGCACCACCTATCACATGCCATATGCGCGCGGAAGCCATCTGGGAATCCCACCCGCTTCTGCGGTGCCCCGCCGAATCCGTGAAATGACCGGATTTGAGCTGGGCCACACTTTCCTTCGCTCAATAAATGGAGGGAAAAATGTTTTTAGGTCTAGGACGCGTCATTTTATGTGCTAAATGTTTTCCATTTCGCGCGTTGGCGGACGGGTGCACGCGCTCGCCCGGTACGGCCATACCGCATGTCCCGGCGGCCCCGTTTTTGCGCGATTGGCAAAGCAAACGGAGCCAAAATCGAGCGGAGCCGCGTGGCGTCATTTTATGTGTCCTAGTAACCACTGCAAAGACGGAATCGGGATACGGCAATTATCTTGGAGAACCCTTCACGAACGGGGCTATCTCGTCCGGAGTTCTATGGCTTTTAGGGGAAATGAGTAGGAAACGGCCCGTTTCACCACATAGTTTGTCGGAACGAGGCCATATTTGGCACGTGCGTGGGCCTTAGGATGGGAAGCAAGGCCCCGGTCGCGGATTTCCAATCCGAACCACGGGCGACGGTTTTTCCATTTTCGGGGTGCCGGAAGGGTTTTTTTGTGAAGCAGCTACATGGTGCGCATTTCAAGATCGCGCGGGACCTCCGCGCAGCGGTAGGATACCTCCTACGCACCACCTATCACATGCCATATGCGTGCGGAAGCCATCCGGGAATCCCACCCGCTTCTGCGGTGCTCGCCGAATCCTACCGGAAACCGACCGGATTTGAGCGGGCGACACTTTCCTTCGCTCAATAAATGGAGGGAAAAATGTTTTTAGGTCTAGGATGCGTCATTTTATGTGCTAAATGTTTTCCGTTTTGCGCGTTGGCGGACGGGTGCACGCGCGCGCCCGGTACGGCCATACCGCATGTCCCGGCGGCCCCGTTTTGCGCAGTTGGCAAAGCAAACGGAGCCAAAAAATCGAGCGGAGCCACATGGCGTCATTTTATGTGTCCTAGTAACCACTGCAAAAGACGGAACTGGGATACGGCAATTATCTTGGAAAACCCTTCACGAACAGGGCTATCTCGTCCGGAGTTCTATGGCTTTTAGGGGAAATGAGTAGGAAACGGCCCGTTTCACCACATAGTTTGTCGGAACGAGGCCATATTTGGCACGTGCTTGGGCCTTAGGATGGGAAGCAAGGCCCCGATCGCGGATTTCCAATCCGAACCACGGGCGACGGTTTTTCCATTTTCGGGGTGCGGAATGGCTTTTTGTGAATCGGCTACATGGTGCGCATTTCGATCGCGCGGGACCTCCGCGCAGCGGTAGGATACCTCCTACGCACCACCTATCACATGCCATATGCGCGCGGAAGCCATCTGGGAATCCCACCCGCTTCCTGCGGTGCCCCGCCGAATCCGCTGGAAACTGACCGGATTTGAACTGGGGCGACACTTTCCTTCGCTCAATAAATGGAGGGAAAAATGTTTTTAGGTCTAGGACGCGTCATTTTATGTGCTAAATGTTTTCCGTTTCGCGCGTTGGCGGACGGGTGCGCGCAGCGCCCGGTGCGGCCATACCGCATGTCCCGGCGGCCGTTTTGCGCGAGACCACCCGCGCGCCCGATAGACATGTCCTATGACCTAAAAAATGTAGTACCAATATATTATACTATATTGGTACTACATATTCAATTAATATACTATATTATAATAATAATTGAGAGAAGAAAAAATGAAAAATTGAAAAAAAAAATGTGGATATGCCGAGGGCAGCCGTCGGCATAGCCTGGCCCTCGGCATAGCTAGGGATCGGGATCTGGGAAAAACACACCTGGTCGGCCACCTCTAGCACGCGTTTTCCCACTCCCGCTCAGGTTCTTCCCAAGTCCCGCCGCCACCGCCTCCTGCCCGACGCCGCCGCCTCCTGCCGCCGCCGCCACCTGCGCTGCTCGCGCTGACGCCGCTCGTGGCCAGCGCCGCCACCTACCGCTCGCGCCGCCCGCCGCCGCCCCTCCTCACCTGAGCTGCCGCCGCCGCCCCTCCTCCTCCTCACCTGAGCCCCGCGCCGCCGCCCTCTCCTCCTCACCTGAGCCGCCGCCCGAGCCCCGTGCCCTCCTCCTCGTTTCGACCCGAGCCCCGCGCCCTCCTCTCGTCCCCAACCTCGCCCCGGCCCTCCTCCCGGCGCCGCCCACCTCCTTGCCCGGCCCGGCCCTCCTCCCGTCGCCGGCCTCCTCCTCGCGCCGCCCTCCTCCACCTCGCACCCCTGCCCAGTACCCGGCCTGCACATGGTAAGCTAGGTTAGCCCCTGTTTTTTTTTTCATTTTTGTTATGCTTTAATTGTTGTATTAGAAATTTGACGCTGTTTGTAGAGCAGTACTAGCTAGATTGACTGCATGGCTGCAATAACTTGGTGGTTTAGATCTGATTGGGTACACTTTTGTCTTCTCCAAAGTCGAATAGTACTTAGACTGCCCACATATGCGGCGCGATGGCAGCCTCCAAATTCTGCAGCTTGAGTGTTTATTACTGAATTTGAAACCTATTGCATAAGTTCTCTGTTTATTTTGCTAGTGCTTGCTACTGTTTGTTATTTGGTACTGCTTTCTATCCAATTAATTTGTGGATGAAGTCCAATTGTTTGGGAAATTAAGTGAGGTTTTCTCCAAACTCCAATTACTGGACTTGCTCTAAGACACAAATATTGTCCAATTGCTGTCAAATTACTGGGATATGATGCGCCGCTGTTTGTAGTTTATTTGTTCAGTTGCTAGTTTGTGAATTTGTCATCTTTTGGTATGTAGATTCTATGTTTCTATTCCACTAACGCTGACCCTGAATGCGGATTTGTAATAGGCTATGCCGTGACCGCCTCGTCGTGAGCACCCCGGCGTGATGCGCTTCTCGACGGTCACCGACATCGACAGTCGGTTGTTCGACTACTTCCTCTACAGCCGAGGGTGAGCAAAATTTCCAACTTCTTCTCCGCATTTTATTTATGTCACTAGATTCATTTTCCAAGTCAAGTTGCGTCACCTAGGTGTCACTTCCCGTCCTCAAGCGTTACGCGGATAAATATGCATTAGTGGTCGGCATATTTTCAACTGTAACGCTTGCGGCATTTCTGAGACGATCGGCGGATCCGTAGTTGGGTACGTTCTCCATGCTGCTCCGGTCCGAGTCAGGATTTCGGCAGCGCCTCACCGTTGTTCTCCGGATGCACATCCTCTTGTCTTTTTGGCGAGACGTGTATCGGGAGAGCAGCGAGGAGGTGCTGCCGAAATTTTGACTCGGACCGGGGTAGAGCATGGAGAACGACTCAATCTACGGATCCGGCGGCTGCTAGGAGCCCACCTAGTAGAGATGTAGGTTGATGCATTCGTTTTGCCTGTTAAAAAAATTAAAATATGATGCATTTTCCTATTTGATATAAATGCTATGCTTGTCGTTTGGCTTCCAATAGAGCAGAGGATGGCTGATAATGGATGGATGTACACCGGCCGTGTTAGTGCGACTAATAAAACAGATGAGTGGATAAGGAAGACTTGGCATTTAGTGAAGGAGTTGGCGCGTGTTACAAAACAGAAGGTTCAGCCACTTTGCCCCAGCAATCGGAGCTAGACTCATCACCGTCGTGGAAAGGATGACAAGTTTAAACACCTTACGCAATATGGGTATATGCCTCGTTACGTCACGCGAGATCGACTTTGATGAGCACGAACGTGACAGAGGTGAGGTGATGCGGCAGCGGCTCAATGGCAATGAGTACGATGGTGTTAGAGACTTTCTAGATGATCTTATCGATGCCCACATGCCGAGTCGCCACCTTCACGGGAGGAACCGCGAACCGGAGGAACCTCGAACCGGAGGAACCGAGCGGCAGCGAAGGCCTTCTATGATATGATAGCCGCTGCTAAGACGCCTACGTACGATGGCGCCGAGATTTCTCAGCTCGATGCCATCTCCCAATGTCTAGCCGACAAGACCTGGTACAACACCACCCGTGACGGCTTGAAGCAAGTCTGAAAACAACTGGTAACATGTTGCCCAAAGGGCATTGTACGCCTAAAAGCCTGCATGAGACGAGGCAACTCATGTCGGCGCTCAACATGGATTATCAAAGGATAGACTGTTGTGAAAAAGGCTGTGTTCTCTTACGGAAACAGTTTGCGGAGGACAAGTACTTGTCCCATTTGTAAGGCCTCTAGGTATGAAGAGGTAACGGGAAAGGATGGTCGGTGAGGCGGTCAAAGATCGCAAAGTCGATTCTTCGGTATCTCCCATTCATAAAAAGAATCCAGCGGCTTTACTTGAGCGAGGAGACCGCCAAACAGATGATGTGGCACAAGATGGGGACTCGAATAAAGGACAATCAGGGGCGGACGAAGATGGGACATCCATCCGATGGCAATGCATGGAAGAACTTTGATAGAAAATACCCCCATAGGGCAGCGGATGCTCGGAATGTCGAATTGCGATAGCTACGGATGGCTTCAATCCATATGGTATGTCGAATGCCAATTACGGTTGTTGGCCCGTGTTTGTAATTCCGCTCAATCTCCCTCCCGGAGTCCTAATGACGAGGAAGACCATGTTTCTGTCGCTGATCATTCCGGGGCCCCATTACCCGGGGAAGAACTTGAGTGTCTACATGCGGCCGATTGTGGATGATTTGAACCACTCTTGGCACCACGGGATGTTGACGTACGGCGAGCATCGAAGACAAACTTCTGCATGAAAGTTTGGTTGCGGTATACCATGCATGACATGCCCGGTACGCCCTAACATGCGGATGGTGTACAGCTGGTAAATGGCCATGCCCGGTGTGCGGCATCGACTTGAGTTCCTTTGGCTAAATAAGGGTCGCAAGTATGTTGCGTTTGACACGAATCGGCAGTACCTCAAATGGAGGCATCCGTTGGAGAAGACAAAAGAACTTCAAGAAAGGCAAAGTTGTGCATGAAGTAACAGAGGTGCCAAAGTTCGATGGTATAGCTGTTGATGCCGAGCTACGTGCTCTCGTGCCAGCGGCATCGGAAGCTGGCCATCAATTTGAGGGATATGGTGTAACGCACAACTGGACTCACGAGGCAGCCTTAACGAAGCTCGAGTATTACAAGGACCTCGAACTTCCCCATAACATCGATGTGATGCACACCGTAAAGAATGTCGCGGAGTCCTTATTTCACACGTGCCTAAACATTCCCGGGAAGTCAAAGGATAATGTCAAGGCTAGAGTCGATGTTGAGAAGCTCTGTGATAGGAAGAAATTACACATGCAACGTCCTACTGGCCGTCGAAAGAATTGGTTCAAGCCGCACGCCGACTTCTGCCTTGATTCCATCCAAAAGAAGGAGGCATTCAAGTGGCTAAAATACGTTGTGATGTTCCCTGATGGTTATTGTTCGAATATGAGCAAGGGAGTCAATCTTTCGACGGGAAAAGTCACCGGGCTCAAGAGTCACGACTATCATATATGGATTGAGCGGCTGATGCCGGTGATGCTTCGAGGGTATCTCCCCGAGAAAATATGGCGAGTGCTCGCGGAGTTGAGCCATTTCTTCCCACTACAACAGGACAGAGCTTTGGTAACACAATCATGTAACACATAGTAAAATATGTTACAGAGAAAATTACAGTAACAAATAATTTGTGTGCCAACGACCGACAGTAACAGAACATATATAAGACCCAAAATTGTGTTACAGAGATATCGACACAGTAACATATAAATATGTGTGGAAGGTAATGTGATACAAGTATAGTGAAATAGTAACTCAAAAATATGTGTTGTTGGGAGTGTGTTACACACTTTAGTGAGAGTAACACATAATCATGTGTTGAGTGTTACAAGATTTATTATGAAGCCGATCCAGAGTTCTTTGGGGCTCGGTGCGAAACTAGAACCATGAGTCACATAATATTTATGTATCAAAATAGTATTGGATAGTAAGCCAATTTCTTTGTAATTTGAAAATTGTGTATATGGGAACAAGTAAGCGTAGATATGTAACTATTTTCCTAATATTATATATTAGATATGTATATTTTTACAAGTGAAAATATAAATTGGTACACCCCTTTATCAAAAGAAAACATGATCTATGCATATGCATCTATCGGATGACTTAAACAATCTACAAACAAATAAAATTATAGAGCACCCGTGCCATCACTAATCTAATATAGTTGCAGTGGCAGAATTTATGGTGTGAAGTCATAAATCAATAGAAAAATGTACAAAATACATATACCACAAAATTATAAGACACACAAATGTAATAGCGATAAGAAATATGCACACCACGCCGTCACCCCTCCTCCGGCTTTTCTTGGCGTTTAATTCTCAAACCTCCACTAGAAAAGGATCTTGACTTATTTTCTTTACTTCTTAGGGGTGGCTATTCTGCTAGTTTGACCAATAGATCTAATGTTTTTTTTCACAAAAAGGAATAAATATATTTTCTCTATCAATCTGGTTATTTTGGTTAAGAGTGAAAAAATAGTGGAGGGAATTTTTTAGTCATTCCCGCTAATGTACAATTTTCTTTTCATTGACAGAGTCTCTATATTAATATTTCTCCAAATAAATCCCCCCTACAAGAACTCATCTAGACTCATCTTCGCCCCCGACCTCCGCCATTGTGCCGCCCTCCCACCGGCTCGCCGCCCCCCCACCGGCTCGCCGCCCCCGCCTGCAACACCACCCTTCCTTCCCACAGCTGAGGCTCACCCCCGTTGCCCTCCACCACAGCTCCGCCCTCGACCTCACGACCACGGACCCCGGCCAACTGCCCACCACCACCGCGCGCCCTCCTCCTCCAAGACGCCCACCGCCACGCCCTCCTCTCCGTCGCACAGGATCTCAATTCCCCTCTTCTTGGTTGCAAATGATGGCTCGATCTGCACCTCTCCATCGCCAAGGCCCGCCCAGCCGTGTAGCACTCTCGTCCGGTATCCTCCCCTTCGCCTCGTCGACTCCGCCTGCAACCCCTCCGTGTCAGGTGAGATCCATAATGGCTCCCACATACTCAAAGATAACTTAGTGATCGAATGAACCATTAACATACGATACCGAGATTCCCTTTGTCGCGCGATAATTTACTTATCCAAGGTTTGATCATCGATATCTCTATACCTAGTTCAACCTCGTTCCCGACAAGCACTCTTTACTCATACCGTGGTATGTCATCCCTTGTGACCTTATCACATGCTTGCAAGCTAATTAGATGACATTCCACCGAGAGGGCCCAGAGCATATCTATCCATCATCATGATGGACAAATCTCACTTTTGATCCATGCGCTTCAACTCATACTTTCTGAATACTTAATCCCATCTTTATAACCACCCATTTACGAAGTGGCATTTGATGTAATCAAAGTACCCATCCGGTGTAAGTGATTTACATGATCTCATGGTCGAAGGATTAGGTTACTATGTATCAAAAGCTTATAGCAAGACGAACTCAATGACATGATCTTATGCTACGCTTATTATGGGTGTGTGTCCATTATATCATTCTCCTAATGACATAACCTTGTTATTAACAACATCCAATGTTCATGATCAGGAAACCATGATCATCTATTAGGCTTACTAGGGACTCTTTTATGTTTATATAACACACAAGTATTAATGTTTCCGGTTAATACAATTATAGCATGGGATGCAAACATTTATCATAAACACAAAGATATAATAATAACCATTTTATTATTGCCTCTTGGGCATATCTCCAACAGTCTCTCACTTGCACTAGAGTCAATAATCTAGATTACATGGTAATGTACCTAACACCCATGGTGTTCTGGTGTAGGTCATGTTTTGCTCTAGGGAGAGCTTTAGTCAACGGATCTGCCACATTCAGATCTGTGTGTACTTTGCAAATCTTTATGTCACCATCTTCAACATACTCGCGAATCACATGAAAACGCAGCTTGATATGCTTTAGCTTCTTGTGTGACCTTAGCTCCTGTGCATTGGCTATGGCACCCATGTTGTCACAATAGATGGTCATCGGGTCCAAAGCACTAGGAACCACACCAAGCTCAGTAATGAACCTCTTCATCCATATCGCTTCTGATGAAGCCTCCTAAACAGCTATGTATTCCGACTCAGTTGAAGATTTCGCCACAACGCTTTGCTTGGCACACATCCAGCTCACTGTTGCACCATTCAAAATAAACATGTGCCCAGATTGAGACTTAGAGTTATTTGGATTAGTGTTCCAACGAGCATCGGTGTAACTGGTTACAGCGAGCTCTTGGTCACCTCCATAACAAAGAAACATATCCTTAGTCCTTTTCAAGTACTTCAGGATATTCTTGACCGTTGTCTAGTGTTCCATTCCAGAATCACTTTGATATCTGCTGGTCAAACTAATAGTATGTGCGATATCTGGTCTCGTACACAGCATGGCATACATGATAGAGCCTACTACCGAGGCAAAGGGGATCTTGTTCATCCTTTCTCTTTCTTCTGCCGTAGCCGGACCTTGAGTTTTACTCAAAATCTTACCTGGCAACATGGGCAAGAACCCTTTTTTGCTTTCATCCATTCTAAACTTCTTTAGAATCTTATCCAGTTATGTACTCTGTGAAAGCCCTATTAGGCGTATTGATCTACCTCTATAAATCTTGATGCCTAAAATGTACGCTGCTTCTCCAAGGTTCTTCATTGAAAAACACTTATTCAAATAGCCTTTGACACTACTTAGAAGTTCTATATCATTCCCAATCAACAATATGTAATCTACATATAATATCGGGAATGCTACTGAGCTCCCACTCACTTTCTTGTAAATACAAGCTTCTCACTGAGTTTGTATAAATCCAAAGTCTTTGATCACCTTATCAAAGCGTTGGTTCCAACTCCGGGATGCTTGCTTCAGTCCATAAATGGAATGCTGAAGTTTGCATACCTTGTTAGCATTTTTAGGACGGACAAAACCTTTGGGTTGTACCATATACAACTCTTCCTCAATGTCACCATTAAGGAACGCTGTTTTGACATCCATCTGCCAAATTTCATAATCGAAAAATGCAGCGATTGCTAACAATATCCTCACAGACTTTAGCTTCGCTACAGGTGAGAAAGTTTTATCGTAGTCAACTCCTTGAATTTGTCGGAACCCTTTCGCGACAAGTCGAGCTTTATAGACAGTAATATTACCATCAGCATATGTTTTTCTTTTGAAGATCCATTTATTCTCGACAGCCTTGCGGCTATCAGGTAAGTCTACCAAAGTCCATACTTGGTTATCATACATGGATCCCATTTTGGATTTCATGGCCTCTTGCCATTTGTTGGAATCTGGGCTCATCATTGCTTCCTCATACGTCGCAGGGTCATCATCATTGTTGTCCACAATCATGACATTTAAGGCGGGGTCATACCAATCAGGGTTTGATGCATGGAAAACAAAAAAATTCTACCGCAAAGACGAATAAGTCCAAGGTCTAATCTATGAGATCAGAGCAACGATAAAGAAGAGAGACTAACCCTCGAAGATCCAAAGCCTTAACGAGATCCGATCTCGTGGTTGATGTAGACGATCGTTTCGGTGCTGCAATCCAGCAGCACTTCCGTACTCGGTCACACGTACGGTGTCAATGACATCCTTCCTCTCCCCGTTCTAGCGGGCAGCGGAGGAGTAGATCCCTCAGAATCCCAGCAACATGACGGCGTGGTGGTGGTGGTGCAGGAGAATTCCTGCAGGGCTTCGCCTAAGCCTGAACAGGAGAAACTGGGAGGGAGGAGATGTGGCAGACTTAGGGTTTCAGGTGGGGGCTTTGGCCGGCCACCCCTCCCCTCTTTATATAGTGGGGGGGTCGGCTAGGGTTGCCCCCCCCCAAGGCCAAACCCATCTAGGGCCGGCGCAACGGGGAGGGGGAAGTTTCCTTCCCCCCAAGCCTACCTTATTTAGGGTCTCCCCTAAACCCTAGGGGGTATGGCCGGCCTGGGCCTTGAGGGGCTGGTGCGCCTGGCCCATTAGGGCTAGGCAGCATCCCCTCCGCTCAGGTGGCCCCTCCCGGGGTCGTGGGCCCATGGGTGGACCCTCCAAAACCTTCTAGAAGCTTCCGGTCTTCCACAGGAAAAATCCCAAACTTTTTCGAACCCCGAAAAATAACTTGCCTTAAATGAATCTTATTCTCCGGACCTCCTCGTGATGTCATGGATCCCATCTGAGACTCCAAAAAAATATTCGGTCTCCATCTCATATTCCATATCTACTATACGACATCGAACCTTAAGTGTGTCACCCTACGGTTCGTGAACTATGCAGACACATGATCGAGACTCCTCTCCGATCAATAACCAATAGCGGGACCTGGAGATCCGTAATGGCTCCCACATACTCAATGATAACTTAGTGATCGAATGAACCATTAACATACGATACCGATTCCCTTTGTCACGCGATACTTTACTTATCCAAGGTTTGATCATCGGTATCTCTATACCTAGTTCAACCTAGTTACCGACAAGCACTCTTTACTCGTACCGTGGTATGTCATCCCTTGTGACCTTGTCACATGCTTGCAGGCTAATTAGATGACATTCCACCGAGAGGGCCCAGAGCATATCTATCCGTCATCATGATGGACAAATCCCACTCTTGATCCATGCGCTTCAACTCATACTTTCTGAATACTTAATCCCATCTTTATAACCACCCATTTACGAAGTGGCGTTTGATGTAATCAAAGTACACATCCGGTGTATGTGATTTACATGATCTCATGGTCGAAGGATTAGGTTACTATGTATCAAAAGCTTATAGCAAGACGGACTCAATGACATGATCTTATGCTACGCTTATTATGGGTGTGTGTCCATTATATCATTCTCCTAATGACATGACCTTGTTATTAACAACATCCAATGTTCATGATCAGGAAACCATGATCATCTATTAATCAACAAGCTAGTTCAACAAGAGGCTTACTAGGGACTCTTTTATGTTTACATAACACACAAGTATTAATGTTTCTGGTTAATACAATTATAGCATGGGATGCAAACATTTATCATAAACACAAAGATATAATAATAGCCACTTTATTATTGCCTCTTGGGCATATCTCCAACACTTTCGTTGGCCAAGATGTCTCAAGAATCCAAGATCTTGATGGCCGACATGGAGAAGATGGACCCGTTCACGCGGGCGTGGCACGAGATGTACCGCAAGCGCATCAGCCAAGAGGTGCTGGCAGCGCGAGCTGCGTCGGCGTCTCCCCCAGCACCCTCCACGTTCATGTCTCTGCCGATGTAATATCCCAGGATTTGGGGTTACAAAAATAGAGGAAACAAATGTGTGCATTGCATTCATGCATAGAAAATCTAGGGAATTTTTACGCTTTCAAATAAAACATGTCACAGTAACTGAAGTTTCACTTGACTTGATGGAATTGAAGTAGCTCATCAAGTCAAGCGATATAAACCTCAATGTGACCCTGCTAAAACCTTGTTTTGGGTAGAGATGAATTAATCTATGGGTTAGATCAAATGGAACTAAAACTAACCCAATAACACATTAATCCAGGATCAACTACTTGATCTTATAAAAGATCATAATATGGTATTCATTGCCATAACATATGAACATCTATTCAACTGTAAATCAAGTAATAATAAAATAGAGAAACTATTCTTGACTTATCTTTCCCATGTCTTAACCTAATCTATGTTCTTACCGTGAACCTCATGGTATTCATTCCACTTAATTCTTGGATTCATGACAAGGAGATCAACACTCGTATTGTTCTCTAGTTTCCCTTATTCTATTCTTCTCTATCCAAATTAATATATATCATAATCTAGAGAAGAGAGAGTTATAAATCTATTAGAGAATCAATGTCAATACTTGAGCTAAACCCTTGGCCATATATCCATATACTCACATCATCATCTTTAAGAAGAACCCTAGGGTGTTATTCAAGACATTTCCTAGAGAGAGAAACCATTTATATTAATCATAGATCTTGATGATCACATCATTATCTTTGGAGCATAACCTTAGGGTATTATTTAAGTCATTCCCAAATGAGAGAAACCATTCATGCCAACCTTAGCTATGCCTATTAAAGAATTATGGATAACTTTTGAACTAAAGCATTAGGATATAATCTATCTCATATTGGAGTGGTGAGATAATCCAGTATTAAATGGAATAAGACCATATCCATGAGTTGATGAAGTAAGGAAGAGTCTAATCCAACTAATGTAGCCAAGTGGAGCCTTAGTCTAGATACCTAAAGAGATCTTGTGAGTACACCATAAACCCTAGAATAATCCAGTCCCATATAAAAGAGCTCAAGCTATGGTGTTACACTCAAGTCAGTGAGCCAAGACTTGGTTTTGAGGGAGAGAACTATCCATATACCCAGATGATTATATCATCATTCCCTGAGAAGAACTCTAAGTTATTATCCCAGGCATTTCCCTGGGATATAAACTATTGAGTCAACCATAGCCATGTCCATCCAAGAAAGTATAATAGAAGTATTATATCCTAGTTGATCAAGACAATACTTGATATTGGAGATGAGAACCCCATTCATCAGAAATACCTTAGGAAGCCAAACCCTTGATCATCACAATTTGGTAATGATCATAAACCCTTAGGTAAGAAGCTATTGTGAATGAGTTGATCATCTCTAATGCATGATCATGCTTTGCAAATATATTAGTATTAGATAAAACTTTACATGATAAGTAGATATCATCCATCACATAAAATGATAGGGAAACTACTAGTAAACAACTTTAGATCATATTCAACATCCTTAGTAGAAAGAACCAAATGAATGACAATAGAACCCTACCTAGCCAAGCACTTATGTCTACCCTACAATTATCTTAAAGATGTTATCCTACCAATGGCGAGGAAGAGCAAACCCTAGCATATCCTCAACATATCCATTAACTCCCATGTCCTTCAATACTTGGAAACCCTAGACCACCTTCCCATTTCAATTATGCTTCAATGTGTAAGCATAAAGAAAACCCTAGTAATCTTAGCATGACATCAGCACACCCATGGCACTATATTTCCATGTCCCAAACTTAACTTGAGCATCACTTGGGTGATCCCAATGAAAACCTTAGTGCCAAACCCTATACTTAATATGGTGAGAATAACCATTCATCCTTATAACCAAAGGCAACCATGATGAGAACCATAGCCACTCTAGATATTTCAAAGCTAGATTAAAGATAATAATGGTAGTAAACTTGGAATAGATTTAATCTAATTCCCAAGTTATCAGATAAATGAGCACATAAAATAATAGGCAAGTAATCACATTCATAAATAAGAACCTGAATTATAAACTTACCTTGTAAATTAACTCTTCCAAAGAAATCCCACTTAAAGTCCTACCTATCACTAGGTAATCAGAAAGGCCTTTTGAAATATAATTTAAAACTTTCAAATTGGATATTCAAAATCTTACCTATTGAGATATTTAATTCAAACCCCAATAGTAATTAATAAACTGTTTTAGTCTCCATATTAGATTTTGTAATACACAACAATAATCTCTAAAGTATCTTAGATGAATTCTGGTAAAATTCAAATAAGAAATATATGCAAAACATAATTGAATAACAAACTAGATTTTAAAACTGAAAATATAAAGCAGAAAAATGAAATAAATAAAAGAAAAGAGAGGAGAGCCCTACTGTGGCCGTAGCAGCCCACCAACACTTGGCCCAAGGAGCAGCCCAGCCACGGCCCAGCCCACCGTACCGCTTCGCTTATCCATCCAGCGAGGAGGTTGTCATTGTCTTCATCTCCGCCTCGTTCAAATGCACGAGAGATCGACGGCACGACGCCGAAGCTCCACGTCCCGTGGCCGCCGCTGCCATTGTTGACCGCCGGCGCACGCAGGGGCGATATAAAAGGCGATGAAGCCCTCTCTACGACCCCTCTTCGTTCCAATCGAGAGAAATACCGAAACCCCAGCTTGTCCCGACCACCACCTGTCGCCGATGTTTGGAGCCTCCCCGAGCACCGTCGTGGTCCTTTGTCGTCCTCACCACCCTCGACATGCCCAACCTGCGCGAGGAATCAAGCCGGAGCATCCTCGCCGAGCTCATCTTCTCCGACGGCCGGAGCCATCGATTCCGGTGACTCAGGACATCTCCGACCTCGCCGTCAACCTCTGCGTGCTCCTGGTGAGCTCCTCAATCGAGTGGTATACTCGCCTTGCTCGATTATGTCCCGTAGCGATGCCATGCCGTTCACCTGCAACCACCGCCGTGGTACCTCGTCGTCGGCCAAGCTCCGGTGACCTAACCGGAGCGGCGCCGCCACCATTTAGTTCGTCTTGGCATGTTGGTTCGAACGGAACCAGTCGCTCGCCCTCGCACGGCCGAAATCATCGTCGTCGATGACGTCTGTCCCAGCCACCGTGAACCATGCCACGTCGTTGATTTTGACCTCGGTCAAAGCCACCGTGGCATGTTACATGGACACTAGCCCACCAATCAGTGACTGCGGGTAGCTTTAGCCGGGTAGGTTTAATATTTTCGTTTTAAATTCAAATTCCAAAAAATATCTGAAAGTTTGCCAAATTATATAAAATTCATTTCAACTCAGAAAAATACAAATGAGATATCAAATTGCTCATAAAAATAAACTCTATCCAATAAAAATATAATATGAAAATTTTATTTTAAATAAAAATTTAATTGTTTAACCTTTATTATTTAAGCCTTTTCTTTTAGCCTAAATTCAAATAAAATTCATTAATTAGTAAAACCTTTAAAAATAAATAAAAACCATTCAGTAAATAAATAAAACACTAAAAATAATTTTCTTTTATCATTATCTTATTAAATCCTTGTTAGAAGGATTTAAACCTTAAATGGTATTTATCTTAATTATTAATCATTTAAAAAATATTAAAATGTTAAGTCCATTATTATTTTCTTAATTCAAAGGTGTTAGTAACTTCAACTTTAGCACCAAGTTATTACCTTAAGAATTGTGTCACAAATAGGAAACCCTAGTTCCATTATAAATAAAACTATAACCTCATAATTTCATGTGAAACCCTAAAACCCTAATTCCTTTGTGAATCAAACCCTAACTCTATTATTTTATGAAAACCTAAATTGTTTCTAACCTTAAACCCTAAGAATTATAAAATATGATCATGTTATTTTCCTTTGACTTATAGATCCATAATTAGCAACTAAATACATGTTCATGTCCTCATAAAATAATATAAGCCTTATTACTAATAAGTTGGTATTTCATGTGTTCATACTAATAAAACCTAAATGATCAAGTAGGACCACTTAAAAATGTAAACCCTAGTTCCTATACTCAAAGTCATCACCCATGATTATCCATATTTAGGATCACACCATTGTGATGAACTCCAATAGAAACCATGTCCAATATTTTGCATTACCTACCCATACTCCACTAAACCCTACAAGTACTAGAGAATTATGAATCATCCTATTTAGGAACCAATTATTCCTTACTTAGTGAATCCAAGAGCAAACCCTAGGAACCATAAGCCTTAATTGAAATACTTCTTATTAATTAAGTAACATGTTCTTCAAAAGTTATTCTTTTGAAGTAGACAAAAAGTAGTCAACAACCACTGCCTAATAGGACCTATAAACAGTAGCTACCTATCACCAGTAAGATATAACCAACCATGGTAGCAACCATTTATAATCAATTGCGTAATATGCCCCTGCTTAACCCAAACCATGCAACCATTACATGACCAGGAACTCAATCCAACTTTGTTGTGATCCATCTAATACTTACTCAAGAAACTAATTTGGAACCCATAGTAAACCATAGAACTCCACAACCCTAATTATCATACTTGTTCTTTATTAAGGAACATGTTCTTCAAAAGTTATTCTTTTGAAGTATATAATAAGTAATCATCAACCATGCACTATAGGACTTAAAATTAACAACTGCTTTTTACTTACAATGCAACTACTATTTCTTGGTGTGTATGATTGTTATGATGCATTATACCACTTGTTTATGATACTAAGACAACCAAACCCTAATAAGAACCTTGTTTGTGGAATCACTCTAAAAGTGCAACACACCCTAAACCAATCACTCCAACTCACTAATCATAAATCATCGGAGTTAGGTCACGCTTAGAGCGATTACATCTCATACTTATGCATTATAGCATATTTGCTAATCTTTTAAACATTGTCCTTACCGGACGATGATGCTATTTCAGAATTTAGAGTTATCCCGTATCGAAGTCCTAGACTGCATAATCTTGCAGTCAAGAAAGGCAAGTTCATCGCTTGCTCATGTCACTTTGAGTATTTTTATCAAATTACTTGCAAAGTACTATACTTATCACTCTTGCATGAAAAGCAAAAATACTATTTTCATAACTATGAATATGACTATGTGGTGGGCAATGGAACCATGGTATGAGTATGGTGGAGGTTCCATTGCAATGGGTTTATATCCATCTAGGATTGACGTAGGCATACCCAATGGGCCTGCCGAATAAGGTACCCGAGGATATTTGGAGACCTACGACCCGAAGCTTTCAAGGCCCGGAAGCCCAGTAAACATTGATATAGAAGATAGAGCTAGATTAGGAATAAAGAGTCATGTAATTATACGGGAAGGACTCAAATAGTCTCCCGGAGTTTGTAACTTATACGATACGAAAGCCTCGGCTCCACCTCCTATATAAAGGGGAGCCGAGGGAGAAAGAGAGAATCGAATCCATTGTCAACATACACCCTAGTTTTTCATAGTCGAGCACCTTTTCGGCTGAACCTTCGAGATCTACTTGCCCTCTACTTTCTACGAAACCCTAAGTCTACAATCTGTAGGAATTGACAAGTTAATCCCTTGTCAATTGGCGCCGTCTGTGGGGATTAGAGGTGACAAGGAGGTGATCTCGATGGCATCGTCAACATCGTCAAAATCATCGACAGCAAGCAACGTGATGGACGGAAGTAAACAGGCCCAACCTGATCTCGTCGATTTTGTTCCTCACCCTCCCGCCCGTTTGCATGCATATGCCGATCTGGAGGAGTCGATGGAGATGACGTTCGGGAGTTTCCACTTCCGCGTCGGGAAAGAAGGATCGCATCGTCTCGCGGCACCGATTTTTTCGGGACCGTTAGCGGCGATTCCGATTTCTCGGGATCATCATCATCATCAATCGAGTCGGGCGACGAGCAGGTTTTGCTGCCAAGCTTTATAAAGCCCGCCATCGGCGAAGAACTCGCCAATCTGCTCATTGCATGTCTTTCGGGTCGTTCATGCTCCGATCTGAGCAGCGACTCGGAAAGCATCGACAACCGACTTCATCGACAGATCTACTTCTATTCGGGAGGTCTTCACCGATCAATACGACGGTGTCACCGATCCTGAAGATGATGAATACACAACTACAATATATCATCAAGTCACGCAATCGGGGAATCAAGCCGACAAGAGGACGAAGCGTCGGAAGCTTTCGATGACTTGGGCAATCCATACATCGACCCTGCAGATCTCACGCGCGGAACAGGTAACAAATACGTCGGTCCCACGCCGCGAGAGAAGGTACAACTATCGCAAGCAGCTTGGGATAGAGCTCAGAGGGCTATGGATGGCACAGAGCCGATGACTACCACGACTACACCAAAAGAGTTGCAAACATACCAATATAAACTCGCTCGCGTCGGAAGAGAGTTAGGGAAACAGAGAAGAGTACTCGAAGCAAGGGAAGCCGCAGCTTCTGCGTCAAGTGCGCGCGAGGGCCGAACTAAGTCGATAATCGGGAACGTCGGGAGACAATCACAGAGACGCCCATGCAAGAGGAAAATCTCGACTGGCAAACGTGCCTGAGCATGAAAGAAAGAACCTGATCCAAAACCTCGACATGTCCTTTATGTCAATAGACACGAGAGGGCACATCATCCCAAAAACGCTAGAAGCAGGATATCTAGCAACACATGCTTTCATGTTAGCATCCAAACCACTGCGAGGAGATCGAGGGAAGCATTGTATAACATGGCCATGGCAGGAGTTGGAATCATGGGGACAACAATACAAGGATCAAGTACACCGCAACCCGAGAGTGCTCCAAGACAAAATAGTCCTCGACCCACTACGGCGGTGCGAGATCCTCCACGAGAAGGTGACGCAAGAAATACAGTGACGCAAGCACGAGTCGATAGAGCACGACAGGAGAGGGACCGTGAAAATAGAAGAGAGCGCCGGTACTCACCGGAAGTTAGCAAAGAAGACATGTGTGGACTCCCTTGCTTTACCCGACGGGTTCGCAAAACTCGGGTTCCCTCTGGCTTTAAGCTACCTGATAACTATAAAAAGTTCGATGGATTGGAAGATCCGGATGGTGGTTGGTCAACTACCAGGAAACAGTGAAGCTGATGGGCGGAACTAGAGCAACAGCCATGCAAAGCATCCAAGTTCACCTTAGTGGAGCCGCAAGATCTTGGATGAAGAAGTTACCAGGAGGATCCATCGACAGCTGGGAGACTTTTGAGGACTTATTCGTGAAAAATTTTCATTCCACGTGCAAGAAGCCTGCATCAATAGAGAAGCTGAGGGCCTGCAAGCAGAAGTATGACGAGTTGATGAGGGCGTATATCCAGAGATGGAGCATCATAAAAAACTTGACGACGTATCCAATGAAAGAGCAATCGATGCATTTGTCGCAGGGATGCGAAGAAGGGATTTAATCGAGGACTTGGGTAGATCCAACCCGAGGACAATAGCAGAACTCATGGAGATAGCGAATCGCTGGGCGGATGGTGAAGACGCTGTCCAAAACAAACGACATAGGTCACCCGAAGAGGATCGCAATAGAAACAACAATCAAAATAGGCGACGTTATCGCCACTTCTCAGATAATGACGGTCCCAGCCAAGTGGCGGCTGGCTTCCGAGGAAATAATGGGGGAAATCATCGAGATGATTATCAGAGAGACAACGACCAGCGCAATGATCATAGAGATGCGCCAGGCTCCAGCAGGCAAAATAATCGACCACGGTTTCCAAGGCCATACAATATATCTCCCGAAGATCTTATGAACGGGCCGTGTCAGATGCATTTTTACCTCGACAGTGAAGGAAAAAGACAGTCAGGCCATCTTCAGAAGGACTGCCGAACTTTCCAAGCCTTACACAGGTACGCGGAGAACGCCAACACTCAAGCGGCAAACAGGGGGTATGTACAGGGGCCAAGGAGTGAAATTCACCTGCCACCACCACCTGCAATTACCAATGCAAACTAACATCAGTTGCAGTTGGCGGCACCTCCAGGCAACAATGGTGACTACATTGACCCAACAGGAGCAGTGTCGATGATTCAGAAAGGCAGACCCTCGAATAGGGCGCAGAAGTTAATTTCACGGCAGGTATACATGGCAGAGAAGATGCCTCCACCAACCATCGAGTACCTTAATTGGTCGGCACAGGACATAGGATTCACTTAAGCGGACCACCCGCCTCAAGTTCCACGACCAGGACAATCAGCTATGATTTTAGCAGCGGTGATTGCGGGATTCGAGGTCTCGCGCATATTCATAGATGGAGGAAGCAGTCTGAACCTCATGTACGCGGATACCTTGAGGAAGATGAATATTTATCTAGCAAATTTGACACCAACGGACACGCGTTTCCATGGCATTACACCTGAGGAGCCAAACTATCCCCTGGGAAAGATCTTACTCGACGTACAGTTTGGAACTCGAGAAAATTTCAGGAGGGAGAAGCTGGAGTTTGAAGTTATCGATTTTCCATCACAGTATCATGCTCTCTTGGGACGACCCGTGTATGCCAGATTCATGGCTGTGCCGCATTATACATACCTGTTATGGAGGATTCCTGGACCCAATGGCCCAATCACGGTGAAAGGAAGCTTTGCTTTGGCAGATAAATGCGACAAGGAGTTCCATAAGCTTTCCGAAACCTTCGGGATGCAGGCTGAGTACGAAGCATCCAAGCTCACCACCAACTACGATGTGTTACACGACGGAGGTAGATCCTTGCAGGAGCAAGCTTTCGACACCTCCAAGAACTCTAAAGAAGTGCAGATTCACCCGACGGATCCCAAGAAAACGACAGCCATCGACAAACATGGATAGCGCATAGGAAAGCGCGCTCGTCGAGTTCCTACGTGAGCGCTGGAAAATCTTCGCATGGTGTCCAGCTGACATGCCAGGAGTACCCAGGGAACTTGCCGAGCACCCTCTCAATCTAGATCCAAGAGCTAGACCAATTCGACAACCTTTGCGGCGTTTTTTCCGAACCAACCCACAAAGCTATGTTATCTGAGATCCGTCGACTTAAAGAAGCTGGTTTCATCAAGGAGCTGCACACCGAGGCCACGTGGGTCGCCAACTTGATCTTGGTCCCGAAGAAAAACACTGAGGTCCTTCGCATGTGCATCGACTTCACGTGTCTCAATAAACATTGTCCAAAGGATCACTTTCCCCTCCCGAGGATCGATCAAATTATCAACTACACAGCGGGTTGCGAACGTCTTTCCTTCCTGGACGCGTATTCTGGTTACAATCAGATTCGCTTAAAAGAAGAAGATGAAGTCAAAACAGCTTTCATAACCCCTTATGGCATGTTCTGTTACATGACAATGCCCATCGGGTTGAAAAACGCGGGAGCCACATATCAGAGGATGATGCAGAAATGTCTCGGCACGCAGATTGGCAAGAACGTTCAAGTATATATCGACGATGTCGGCATTACAACAAAGAAAGGGTCCTCTCTCATCGATGATCTGCGAGAAACCTTCGACAACCTAGACAAGTTTCGCCTCAAATTGAACCCGACGAAATGTTCCTTTGGAGTTCATGCGGGAGAACTTCTCGGATACTTGGTATCGACCCGGAGGAATAAAGGCCAACCCAGAAAAAATACAAGCCATCGTGACGATGAGGAAACCAACTAAGCTTAAGGAAATACAGCAGTTGACTAGGCGAGTCGCAGCATTGAGCAGATTCATCGCAAGGTTGGGAGAAAAGGCGCTGCCTTTCTACGCGCTCATCAAGCAAGGAGAAAAGTTCGAGTGGAACGAAGAAGCAGACAAAGCCTTTGAGCATCTCAAACGCACAATTTCAACACCACCAATATTGGTGTCTCCAAAGGACAAAGAACCTCTCATGTTATACATTGCGGCCACACCTCAGGTGGTCAGCACAGTCCTCGTGGTAGAGCGAGAAGAAGAAGGAAAGATTCACGGGGTGCAGCGGCCAATATATTTCCTTAGTGATGTCTTATCACCATCCAAACAGTGCTACCCGTAGTATCAGAAGCTGGCTTATGGAGTTTTCATGTCAGCAAGAAAGGTAAGGCACTATTTTTCGGCACACCGATAATCTTGGTCAACGAGGCCCCTCTCTCAAATATATTGAACAATCCAGAAGCTACGGGACGTGTCTCCCTTTGGGGAATCGAGCTTTCCCCTTGGGACATCACATATGAAAAAACAAAGGTGATCAAGTCGCAAATTCTGCCTGACTTTGTCGCAGAGTGGATGGAATTGCAAAACACGGGACCTCCAGATTTATCGCGTACTTGGCACATGAATTTCGATGGGTCCAAGAGGCTGGAAGGAGCCGGAGCAGGCGTAATACTTGTTTCACCCCAAGGCGACAAAATGAGGTACATACTGCGGATGACCTTTCCCAACGCATCAAATAATGAAGCTGAATATGAAGCCTTGATTCACGGGATGAAGATGGCAAGGCGTGTGGTGCCATCCACCTAAAAATATTCGGCGACTCTCGAGTTGGTGGCTCAACGAGGTGATGAACAAGTGCGGCGTGGTCAATGACGGCATGATAGCATACAAGGAGGTGTACAATGAACTCGAAAAACTCTTTGACGGCTGTGAAGTCAATCACATCGATGAAGCTCGGCAACGATGAAGCCGACTTTTTGGCAAACATTGGTTCGCAGTGCCTCCCGATACCACCGGGAGTCTTCTGGGAAGAGATAAGTGAGAGATCAACCAAGGCGAAGAAAGTACCAAAACAGCCAAAGAAAAAGGAAAAGTCCAAAAAAGACTCGGGGGCTCCAGCAGCTTCAGAGACACATACATCGGAAGATGAAGAGGAACCAGACGAAGTCATGATGATCCAAATCCCCTGGATGCAAGTGTACCTAGCATACATCATAAGGAAAGAGATACCCGACGATTCGGTCGAAGCAAGGCGAGTTATTCGACGATCCAAAGCCTTCACCGTGGTCAAGGGAGAACTATACAAACGAAGCATCTCAGGAGTACTGCAAAGGTGCGTCACACCTGTGGAAGGGCGAGTTATATTGAAGGACATACACGAAGGAATATGCGGCCACCACGCGAGCAGCCGAGCAATAGCAGCCAAAGCTTTTCGAGCAGGATTCTATTGGCTCTCAGCAATAGAGGACGCAAAGGAAATCGTGCGCTTTGTGAAGCGTGCGGATGTTCGCATCCAAACCTCACTCACCAGCAGCGAACTAATGCCCATACCATTGGTGTGGCCTTTTGCGCAATGGGGCTTAGACATGGTCGGAAAATTGCACAAGTCCTGGCCTAGAGGACACGTATATCTGCTGGTAGCCGTCGACAAATTTACAAAGTGGATTGAAGCAATACCAGTAACATCGGCAGACGCAGCATCAGCGGTGAACTTCATCAAGGGAATAGTTTTTCGGTTCGGTGTCCCTAACAACATAGTTATGGACAATGGCAACAATTTTACTTCTCGAGAATTTAAAGAGTACTGCGAAGGCGTAGGTATCAAACTACAGTTTGCATCGGTGGCGCACCCGCAAACCAATGGCCAAGTCAAAAAAGCAAACGGCATTATTTGCAATGGAATCAAGAAGCGATTGCTGACACCACTGGAGAAAGCATGACACACTTGGGTGGATGAGCTACCCAATGTGCTATGGAGCATACGAACAACACCCAACACAACGACCCAAGAAACTCCGTTTTTCCTGGTTCACGGAGCCGAGGTGGTGCTCCCGATAGAAATAGAGCATAATTCTCCCAGAGTTGCAGAATATGATGAAGAAACCTCGCGGAAGGCACTCGAGGATGATGTAGACGCACTCGACGAAGCCAAAGATGAAGTACTTTCAAGAGTAACCACGTATCAACAAAATCTCAAGAACTATCACAGTCGACGTCTGCGGCCCAGGTCGTTTGAAGTAGGCGATCAAGTACTTCGACTCAAGCAAGAAAGCCATGAAAAATTCGAGTCTCCATGGGTGGGGCCATACATAGTTCTTGAAGTAATTCCAAGAGGAGCCTACGGTGAAGGACAAGAAGAAAGGAAAGGACGAGCCAAACCCGTAGAACGTGGCACAGCTACGGCGTTTCTACACTTAGAGATCAATATAATATCAACTATGTAAGCATACATTGTACTGAAGAGCTTGCAAGTTTTCAGACGCACTCTTTTCCTTTCAGGGCACCGAGTGGGGCTGAAAGGTTTTTAATGAGGCGGGCTTGCGATGCTGCAATATAATAAGCATATATTTTTCTCGCAAGCAAGGCTCGGGGGCTTATACCCGACAAATTCACAAAAATATACTCGACTCTCAAATATATCTCAATTTATACGCCTTGGTTTTATAAAAACCTCGCGGAAAATAAAAATAGATACGCCAGTCAAGATACTCGGGGGTTCGAAGGAACAAAGATAACATAAATTTTGCCTCGATTTTACATGAGTCACGCAAAGATAGTTACAATGTACACCACGTACAAATATATGCAATCCTACAGCTCCGATCAAATACATCGGGAAAGAAGAAAAATAGTTTCTACAAAAATCTATCTATGGCTATGTTTTCTCTTGCAGCACGAACAATCTGCGTTGAGTCATCGTACCAAAGTTCTTTGAAGAAAGCGGCATCAAACCAAAGAAGTTCGTCGATCATTTTTTGGCTACAGGGCGATACAACCGCATTATGCTTGTCGATGTTTCCCCTCCTCTTTCACGTCTTGCGGTAAAAAGTGTCGATAACATTGCTGAAGTCTAACTTCGAGTGGCAGACCTTCAACCAAATCAGAGCAAACTTAGCACTAGCCACCATCTGAGCCTTTGCAAAGTCGTGGATACTCTCCACATCTCTGAACTTATTCATAAGCTTGGTAAGATTTGCGGTGAGGATTCCGAGGAAATAGAGCGTTGTACACCATGGCCAAAGTACTGCCGAAGAAATCACGGAACTCCCGGACTTGAGCGGCTCGATCTTGGAACTGAACGATCTGGCGAGTACGATCCTCGTCCGCCCAGAAGTCAATATCATTCTTTCTAGCAAGTTGAAGAAGGATCTCGACTCGCGAATTAACCCATTGTTCTTCGGCGACAGCATCCAGGAAAGAACCTACACGTAGCACGAGAGAAACAACACAGCTTGAGAAGGGACACAAATAAATATAAAAAGAAGAGGATAGTCAAAGCATCAGGCCAAGCATATAATTCTCGCGCTTAATAGCCCGTGAAGCATCGGCATCGGCATATTCTTTCAATTCAAGAGCCTCCTTTGCCTGCCGAAGAGCAGCTCGTTCACGATCCGAAGATTTACGAGATTGCTCCATAACTATCACGACTTGCTTCTTCATCGCTTGCAGCTGTTGTCGAAGATCGGCCAGTTCTTGGTCTAGTGAATCAGCACATGAGGAATCATCCAGGCAAACACCGCCAGGAGCTCTCGCAGAATGAGAAGTGGCGGGTGCATCGCTGGAATGTTCGGCACCGTCGGTATAGTAATCAAAAACCAACTGGAAAAAAAGATCGACATCAATCATTCGGCAAAAGAACATTTTTCATTGATATTCAGAACATTTACATAAAGAGGATCCTTGCAAAAGATGGCCCCTAGCGAGCCCCTACAAATCTTCGGAAGCAACAGAAGGTGGCGCTAGCTACAAAAGAGAAAATAAAAAAGAAAAAAGCAGATTGGTCTACTTGACCTCCGTCCGCGCAGTGCTAGCAGAAGCAGTGGACGTCGGGTCAAGGATGGCAATGATCTTCTTCGACTGAGGCTTGGCATCTTTCACCAGAACCTGCCACTTATCCTTGTTTATGCCCTTAGGAGTGCCAGCTTTCACCCAGTCGACTTCCTGGCCGCTGGCAGTAACCAAGGCGATTGTCCCTTCGACTCCGATCTTCAGGCTAGCCTGACGATCGGCCAGAACAGGATCTTCCTTCGCCAGGAAACATTGGGCGAGCTTGGAGAAGACCTTCGGTTGAGTCTCCTTGGGGAAGAAGTGGGCGAAGAAGCGCTTCAGCACGGCTCGGGCAGAAGAGATGTTGGTGCGCGCCAAGTCGCAGTTTAACTCAAGAATATCGAGAGCGTTAAGAAGATGATCGTCGGATTCTTCCTGCAAAGCATACTCCTCACCCATCCGCCCTGCTGGAGAAAACCATGAGTTCGTCAATATCATAGAAACAAACAAAGGCAGAAGCAAAGGGCGAGCGAAATAACGGCTTACTTGTAAATCTGCGGTTCTGCGTGTCGAAGCGCATCACTATGGCATTTTCACGTGCGATCTGCTGGGCCACCTTATCGCTTAAAGTGTCCTCAGCAGTCTTGAGCCTCTGACGAAGACCCTCGACAGCTGCGGCATCCTTCTCGGCTTTCTTGCGAGCCGTCTCGCTGATTTAAAGCTTGGCCGCCAGCGCATCGGCATGTTCTTCGGCACGACGGAGCGTCTCTGAAATGGAAAGATCAAAAGACAAAGAATCCTCGTTAGAGGACGAAGAATCCCATGGCGGAAACAAGAAACGTACTAAGAGCAGCACAAGTATTACCTCTCAAAGTGGCAGCTTCATCGTGGAACCCAATAAATTGGGAACCCAGGTTGATCAAATCCTTCATTAAGGGCTGTACAAAACATTCGACAAGAAAGAAAAATACCGTCAGAAGGGAAAAAACTCGACAAGCAAAAGAGATGGTCAGTAGGAAAAAAGGGAACTTACATCTTCCAGGAAGGGAGTCGACGAACTCCCAGCAACAACTTCTTGAGTGCCTCTAGCCCCGGTCCTAGCTTTCTTAGTTGGAGGCGCTCGGGGGCTGGGCACGGGAGTCGACGCTTTTGGGCTACGTTCCAGGGGAGGCGAAGTTTCCGCGGCAGTGCGGTTTTCTTTAGAAAGAACCAGGGTGTTGGAAGTGCTCGTAGGAGCTGTTCCATGAGCTGCGGGTCCTTCCTCCTTTGCCCCTTCAGTAGACCTGACAATATAGCAACAAAGCAAAATATGAGAGTACCGAAAGAAACATAAGACAGACAAAGATAAAAAAGAGCAACTTACAAGCTAACAGCGCCCGCATCGGCAAAGGGGTCGAAGGCGCCTTCTTCCTCCGGGGAAGATTCTTCAGCGGTTATTTCGGCAGGCTTGGATGCGCCGGAATCTTCGACAGTGTCTCTTTTCCTCTTGCGCCCATCCGGAGAAGTGGCAGGAGGAGGAGAGATGGAGTGGGCAGAATCAGAGTGTTGCTCTGACTCCGTTTCTTTTTCGGAGGAACCCGCAGATTTTTGCGATTCCGTGGCTTCGCTCTCAGGAAGAGAGGATTCTTGCGAATCGTCGGTAACAATGACTCGACCATCCACCTCTCCACCTTCAGGTAGGGGGGGAAGAGAAGAAAGAATTTGGTGATCCTGCATAGCGCATAATAAAGAGAATACAAGAAAGTGAGCACACAAGGGAAACTAGTGGAAGTCGAAAAAATAGCGAACTTGACCCGAAAGAAAAACACTTACTTGGGGGAGAGCGTGGCTAACACTATATGGCTCCACACGACAGGATGAAGGGACTTCATGTTTTTTGCTCAAGGAGGTAATACGTCGGATGAGCTTCTCCAAGTTCTTCACGAAAGATCCTTGGACCAACGGTCGACATCCTTCGCTCCTGAGTACATCCATAAAGGGTTTTTGCGAGCCTGCAGCGGCTGCACCCGAATCCTAAGAAAGTAGGCGATTATTTGAACACCCGAGAGTTCTTCTCCGTCGATGTTTTGGAGTTGATGGATACGGGTCATCAGGGCTTCAGTGGCCTCCTTTTCTTCGGCAGTGGTTTCTGTGTCCCAAGATCTGCGCCTCTGAATTTCTTCGGCAGGCTCGAACGGCGCAATGCCATATTCCTGGGAGAGGGAGGACTCGTCCTGGATGTACAACCATTTCTTGCACCAGCCTTGGACAGAGTCGGGGAATTTAACATCGAAGTAATCAACATCGGGACAGACGCAGATACAAACGCCACCTACATTGTAGATGACGTTCCGAGAATTGTTGCGCCGGAGATAGAAAATACGTTTCCACAGGCCCCAATGGGGATGGATGCCGAGAAAATATTCGCAAAGGGTTATGAAGATAGAAATGTGGAGCACGGAATTTGGGATCAGCTGGTGTAGCTGGATCCCGTAGATGAACAAGAGCCCACGAAGAAACTCGTGGATTGGAACGGAAAGGCCGCGAATGAGAAAGTCGACAAAGGTTACCCGGAATCCGATAGGAGGATGAGGGACGCTCTCATCTCCGGGCATCTGCAATGCCTCCTTCTTCTTCAGCAAGCCCAGCTTCTTCAGTGTCTTCTGGTCTTGGGCGGAGATCTTGGAGCGTTCCCATCCCGAAATCCTGGCCTTCTCCTCAAGCTCGTCGGTGCCCGGAGCGGCATTCCTGTATAGCTTCGTGCGCGGGGCCATGGGGACTAGATTGGTGGAGGAACAGGAGAGAAAAGAGCAAGTGCGCGAGGAGCTCCAAGGGACGGCAACGGCGGAGAGAGAGAAGGAGCAGATGTGCGGCGCAGCGAAGGGGACGAATGAGGACGACACGGTAAATTTATAGAGGGAAGCTGATCCGCCAAGCCATTGGATGATAAGGGCGAGCATTCTAAGCCCTACGGGTGTCCAAAGGGTAAAAGGGTCTTATCAGTCTGAAATTACTGGACGGAAGTTACTGCGCGCGTGCCGGAAATTACGGAGGACGTGTGTCCCCCACTTGCGCGACATGTCGATGGCGCAGAATTTTGGACCCACTACCCAGTGAGGTGACGAGAGTCGTGGCTTTCCGAGGCGGGAGTCGTGGCTATCGTCAGCAACGACGTCATTCAAGAAAGCTTCGAGTGGTTTAACTAAATATAGTGACAACAACACTTCGAGTGCTCCAACAGAAAAACTTCGGGAGCCTATGATCAAATGCAAGCATCTGCCCATATGCTCGGGGGCTACTCTTATCAGAAGCATGGTATATACTTCTGATAAGAGAATAAGGTGAAAAAGAAAAATACAGAGTTGATCAAAATAGCAAAAGCTGAGCCTACAACCAAGTGCAAACACTCAGCTGTAGCCTTGGGGGCTACTCCCATCGGGAGCGCTGGTCGCGCACCCGATGAAATATGAGAAAGAAGAAATATCGGGATATCAAGACAATATACAGTTACAATCGACAGAACTTTCATCGTACATCTTCGAGTTATAAATAACTCGTCATGTACTTCCATCGGGAGATCAAGATATTATGTCATCATATGACTCGAGTAAATACACCATTCCAGCAGCCGACAAAGGCACTCGACAATATATTCTCTGAGCGTGTCCGCCACGGTAAAACTCTGAATGCCGTAATATTTTACGAAGGTAACTCCCCAGGATCCGTCCTGTGTGGCGTGGTATCACACCCGAATGCGCTCTACTACTTTATCCGTGTCAACAGACACGAAGAAAAATACTAGTGGACGCGTTAGGTACTCGATAAAATATAACTGGAATTCGGTTCACGATAAGTCCTTAAGCGGCGCGTGTCGAATTACGCCAGTATCCCGAGTTCAAGTCCAGGGACTTGAGCTTGAAGTAGGTTTATGCGGGTTTGCCACAAGAGCAGTTAACTGGTACCTGATCCGCCAGATGAACCAGCCCCATTTACCAGCATCCCTGTACAAAATAGACGTCAAACAGAAATATTCGACTCATCGGTATGTAAAGATATGGTCTGATTCTACATTGGAGATTTTCCTTGATTCTACGATTCAAACAAAATCTCGGGGGCTACTGACATAGGTATACCCAATGTGCCTGCCGAATAAGGTACCCAAGGATATTTGGAGGCCTACGACCCGAAGCTTTCAAGGCCCGGAAGCCCAGTAAACATTGATATAGAAGATAGAGCTAGATTAGGAATAAAGAGTCATGTAATTATACAGGAAGGACTCAAATAGTCTCCCGGAGTTTGGAACTTGTATGATACGAAAGCCTCGGCTCCACCTCCAATATAAAGGGGAGCTGAGGGAGAAAGAGAGAATCAAATCCATTGTCAACATACACCCTAGTTTTTCATAGTCGAGCACCTTTTCGGCTGAACCTTCGAGATCTACTTGCCCTCTACTTTCTACGAAACCCTAAGTCTACAATCTGTAGGCATTGACAAGTTAATCCCTTGTCAAGGATTAACAACAAATATCGTCCAGTGATTCTTCTGCCGTAAAACCCGTGTTAACCATAAGATCTAGAGTGGGACGGAGTAGTCAGTTGTATTTCTTCCTTTCGCACATCAACGGATGCGCTTACCGTAGCAGTTGTGTCCCGAGGGAACAAACAGATGGGTGGGGAACCTTTAAGTCCTCACGGTAATGCGGTCTATGATGGGTTGCAGAAGGCCGGTGAAGGTATCGAGGTCGGATGATACCCAATGGGTTATGCTGACCGGCTGGGATATTAGTCGAGGTCGGAACAGACCGGCGAGGACCCAAGGTCGGAACTGTAACAAGGGTGAGTGTGCGGGGTCGCGGAGAAATGCAATGATTGGCTAGGACCTTATACCTGGCCTCACACCAAGGAAGTGTGGACGGAGTCTATAGCCCGGTTGGCAACAAGGTTAAGATCTCTTGTGGGTAAAGCAACACACCTCTGCAGAGTGTATCAAATCGTGGCTTGTCACTCCCTGTTCTGGGTTTGGAACTGCGAACGCGACTGGAAAGGAACTCCATGAAGTTCTAGACACCCGGTGAAGGCTGATGGACATAGCTCTTCAGAATAAAAGCAACCTTTTGAAGAAATGTTTACAAAAACTTGCATTGCCTATGACTTTTTGGTCCATGGCTGTAGCTAGTGCATTAAACACCTCTTTCCTATAATGAATTTGCTGAGTACGCTCGTACTCATCCCTCTTTGAATCCCCTGCTTAGATCTGAAGGCATTAAAGAAAGATCTACAGTGCAACTCGAAGACTGAAAAGTCAACAACTGCTTCAAGAGATAAGATTCTTCGAGACGAGTCGAACACTACATCCACCATGGAGAAAACCTAGATTAGCAGTAGAAGGGAACTAGCTCCCTAATCCTAGTTCATAATTAGCTAGAATCCAGTCATAGCTTCTATAGCCAGTCAAATCATCTATATAGATAGAGTTAGTAATAAGTTAGACTACGCGTTGTTCTTCTGGAGTTTACTTGCAGTTTTACCTCATTATAAACTAGGAGGCTGTGCTGATCTTCTGTAAAGAGTCCGTGTGTAATTCTATAGACATGCCTAGGACCCGCAAATGTTTCTGTTGTATCACTCTGAGGGATGTAATACTAGTGGAACGGTGTTTCATTGGTGTTATGTCAATGACCTGCGTACTACACCATGCAGTGGTATGCTGGGTCACCACAACCGGCATCCTTCACGTTCATGTCTCCGCCGGCACCGTCGACGTTCATGCCTCCCCCGGCGACCGTGGATCTTGTTGCAGCGACGGAGCTGCCGCCGGGGCTCGCCGATGATGAGGAAGTCGTCGAGGTTGAGCCGCCCCTGATCCCGTTCATCTGATCAGTTGGCTTGGAAGCCGAATTTGTTTTTTGCGGCCGGAGACGGTGATTCGGTGCCCGTATGTTGGCCCAAACTTCATATTCGAAAACCTATTCGAATTTGGTGGCCGTGTGTTGGCTCAAACTTTAAATTCGAAAACTTATTTAAATTTCTATGCTTTTGCTTGAGTTTTCAATTTAAATAATCTATTGGGGTTGTCGTATGGGACGCGCCGGTGTGTCGGCACCCCTGCCGGCGACTATACGGGGAGTGCCGGTGAAGATGCTCTAACTAGTTGAGATTTTCGGCCATTTGTCTTGGAATAACATTTGCGCGAAATTGCCATCAGTCAACGAGGGTCGAGGAGCAAAAGTTATTGAAAAGAAGCGGTTCTCGCTCTTCCTACGAGCTGCGAAAAGAGAAGGAAAAGCCCGTCCAACCAAGGGCGGGCAAGAAAAGGTTTTCTCTCTCTTCCGCCTTTTTCCCACGAGCTGCAGCAGAAACCGTAGTATAAGCGGACAGGCTTATCGAAGTAGAGCTTGTTGCAGTAGACAGATGAAAAGCCATCGTGCTAAAGCCCTGAAGGACCAACGCAGGAGAGCAGCAACCAACGCCAAAGATGAGAACCGTAGATCGGAAGAGCCAAACCTGTGACCACACTGCTGAACACGAAGACGGACCGGATCCCATGAGATCCGCCGGACACAAAACTCCACACACTCTCCGTCAGTGCTAGACGCACCACCGGAGCCGGATAGGGTGGGGAGGACCTTATTCTGCCATCATGATGTAGCTGCCGCCTCACCATCCCGATGAAGACATTGAAAAGCCTAAAACAGAAAACGGGAATCCTTCCGCCGGTGAGAGAACGAGGGCCGCCACACCTCCAAGGCCTAAAAGGCCATCAGAAGCGAGGGCCGGCAGCTCTACCGGCGAAGGGCACGAGAACCCTAGCCGCCGCCTAGGGATCACGAGATCATGCTATCCTTGACCTCTCGTACCGTTTCGCTCTACTTTCAGCCTACAGAAAGTTGACGGGACTTTCTTTTTATGAATTGATGTTGTTTCTAGATTATACCTTTTGACCGCTGGTTTATACTGCTAGGCAAAATTCAGATATATAATGGTTTATGTATGCAAAATTCAGTTATGCTACTTAGAGCATCTCCAACAGACACGCCAAAAGGCGCCCGCGGTAAAAAAACTGACCCACAAAAATAGCGTGCGCGGGGGATAAAGCGGCTGCGCGCGCGGGAGATTTGGCGACGCGTCCTCAACCGCCGTTGAAAAGTCCCTCCCGCCAAGCGCCACCCTCTCGCCTGCCACGCGCCACTTCCCCTTCCACGCGCACCACCACCACCGAGACCAGGCCGCCGCCATGGCCCCTCGGCGCAACTCATTCGATTTCGTTCTACGCGGAGATTTTCAAGCAGCACGTTCTACGCGGAGATCCGCGCTGACGGCGCTCGCCTCACCCTCGACACCTTCACCACCGTGGAGCAGGCGGCGCGCGCCTACGACATGGTGGCATGGCGCCTCGGCCGCCCCCGCCAGGAGCTCAATTTCAAGTACTGCGCCTCGCTCGAGGAGGCGGAGTTCTTGGCCAGCTTCGACAGCCTCGTCACCGCCGAGCAGCGCCGCCTCGCCATTGCGCAGGCGGATGAACGCGCCATGGAGGCGTGGGCCGCCGCCTTCCCGCAGGACGTCCTCGACCAGCGCTCCTTCTACGCGCAGAAGAACGCGGAGCGCAGGGCGGAGAAGGAGGGCATTCGCGCGCGCAAGCGGTTCATCGAGGCGCAGGAAGCCTGCCCGACGACCATCGACGAAAACGATGAACGCTGGACGGATTTGGTCTTGACTGAGCTGTCGGAGTCGTCGTGATCGGACTCCGACTTCTCTGATTTTTAGATGTATTGTATCCGGTTAATTATCGTTCTTGTCGTCGTTTTAAAATCTATTTTTACTAATATGTTTGATCTTATTTTTAATCATATGTATGCAAAACTTGTTTTCGGCACTGTATTTTACAGCGTATGGTAAAGCGTTGTTTCCGCGCTATATTTTTTCGCGCGTCTGGAAAACCTAGAGACACGCCCTCACCCAAAAAAGCGAAAACCGGTCTCTCATGTTTTGTGGAACCGATGGTTTACCTCCCATCGTTCTTTCTGCTAGGTTACTGCGGCGAGGTTAATGGTTTTACTATTATGGATGTTGATAGTTTTTGCTATATCTTTGACTAAACTTTACAAATATGATTTTGCTTAAATTCAAAATACGGTGTAAATAAAAAACGGAAAGTATGAGCCGATGAGTTTACAATTTATAATTTTCTTCTAAACTTTCCATATCCTAGTGGCTCCAATCGCTTTGCCACCACGTTTGCAGCCATACTTTTTTTTGCCCATAGTCACAACTCACACGTGCACGGCTCAATTTTCAAATCAACACAGCTATTTACGGTGCATATGTATATATGTTTAAGGCATATCTTAATTATAAGACTTTATGGCTTTGATACGTATGTAACCATCTCGTTCCAGCCAGACTTGCTTTATGTGCTTCATCCTGTACGTGCCAAAACTATCACAGATTGCCTCCCTAAAAAAATATGTTGTACCTAGAGTCCTATGTACTATAGAGATATGTTCGGATCAGTTCTTCCACGCAGTCTCCAGGAAATGCTCATAGAGGTAGGGTGTGCGTGCGTGCGTTCATAGGGAGTGTGTGTGCGTATGTGTGAGAGTCTTTAATTGTACTGTGTTTCGCAAAAAAAAAAAAAAAAAGGTTACAAACGGCTACAATCTTGATTAAGGAAGGGGACACGGGTGATTGACTCAATCATGCCTTGCCATCTATTCTCAACCTTACCTACCGAATCCCTTGATTGACTCAATCTGGAGTAATTCGGTTTACACAAAGATGGTAAGGTTGATTTCCTAACACGGTCATGTATAAAAAAATTAGCGCGCCGAAAGTGCGCGCGTCAGTTGGAGACGCTCTTACATGTTTGTGTATTTGCGAGTTGCCTTTTATCAGTCTAGCTCTGTGTTTTCTTTTAGCCATCACCCTAGCAAGTTGTTGCTATTACTTTTATTTTATTAAGACATAAAATTTCATTTTTTATTACGCTGATATTACAATTCAACGGCCCGCTGCTTTTAATTATATGGACCCTAGCATGCTTGAGGCTTGGGTTTTCTTCCTCTGCTTCATCTCTTCTTTTTTTATCTTTAAAAGCTCTCTCTGTTTTGCACGACTCTCCTTCCTGCATGACAAGCACATTATGTAGCCTCGATGTTCAGCACCATGTGAGCGAACTTGCAACAGATCCCCCCATCCCCCACGAGCCTAATGTCGGGAGAGCAGAGGAATTTGTTTGTTCTGAATTTCGGGATGGGATGGTTTATAAGAGTGGGATTTGTTTTGTTATCTTTCTTGGCGGAGAAGAAGATGAAGATGATGAACAGGAAGAGGCTAGGACGGGACGGGGAAGGAAGAGTGGGGTGATGGGCTGGGCCAGACGTGGGCTTTTAGGTTTTTGCACGACCCGTGTCGAATTTCTCTGGTTTAACTCAGACATCGTCGATTTGGAATTCCTTAGTTTTGAGAAGAAATAAATTTTATCATCCCTAAAAAAAAATTCAAATAGTTACTGAGGTCTGAGGGGCGACTACGGTTCCCAGTCTACAGAAAGTTTTTTTGCGAAAAGTCCACCCGATCTATTAATCATCATAAAAAATAGGAGTACAAAGAAAGTCAAAGGTAATAAAAATTACAAATAGGTCTTTGGATCACCTAGCGAAGACTACGAGCACTAGAGAGCCGGCGCGCCCATGACGACAACGAACACACGGCCATCCTCCTTGGCATGCAGTAGCCGGCGCAGCAGCTCAGACGAGGCGCGCGGAACTGGAGGACTTCGCCGTAGGCGATGGGGAGCGCAGACCATAAGTGGTCGGCGACGAGGTGCCGGAGGAGCCTGGTTGGCGGGGCCGCGAAGGTGCACCCTGGCTCTGCGCAGAAGCAGGGTGCGTGTTGGCACGCCTCGTGGTGGGCGCGTAGGTCTCCAAAGGTTCAGTACGGAGGCTACAAAAACTGGTTGCCGGAGCTACAAAGGTGGGGTCGTGATGCTGTTAGGGTGCATGTGTCGATACTGCTAGGCGTGGCGCTGGTGCTACGAGTGGCACGGCGGTGCTACCGAGGGGTTGCAAGGCAGGTGCTGCCACATAACGAGGATGTTGCTGTCAAGGTGGCATGGTGTTGCTGCCATGGCACGACGATGATGCTGCCAAGGTGGCACTGCGCTGCAAACAGTCATCGATGATGCTACCAATGGTCAGCGACGGTGCTGCTAGCCGGAGTTGGGATGCACCGGTGAGGATTAGTTGATGATGCTATGATAGTATAATTTTGTATCCACAAATGGTATGTGGTTTTGCTACTTTAGTACAATTTTTTTTGCTACAAGGCCTCTGGCGAGCCTCCGGCATGGTCTCTGGCGAGTCACTGACGAGGTCCTTGTCCAACAGTGCCATGACAAACCGTAGAATTCGGTTGACTACAACTTACCACATGGATCATATTACAATCCATGATGCATGTTCACCAAAATCAGGAAATTTTCTTAATCTGGATCTTCAGGTGCAGCTTTTTTGACGCCCCATCACCATCAACACCGGCCAGCAGATACGTCGACGGTACTGACATAACCCAAGGCAGCTTCTCCACGGAGACCTCGCCGGGCCTGTCGGTGCTCGTCACCGTCTCCATTGGCATCCTGATCATGCTGGCTGCACCCGCGCCCGGCAGCGGCGGGTCGCTGGCGCGCAGCTCGGCCGTGTAACACGGCTGGGACGGGCCGCCCGCCTTCCTGACGCACACCACCGACACGGCGGTGACTGCGCCTAGCGCGCCGATGACCACAACGAACACACCGCCGTCCTCCTTGGCGTGCAGCAGGCGGCGCGGCTCCAACAGGGGCGCGCGGAGCCGGAGGACTTGGCCGTAGACGACAGGGTGCGCGGGCCATAAGTGGTCGACGACGAGGTGCCGGAGGAGCGTGGGCGGCGGGGCCGCGAAGGTGCACCCAGGCTCGGCGCAGAAGCAGGGCGCGTGGAGGCACGCCTCGCGGTGGGCGCGCAGGTCGCGGAAGGGGAAGAAGCCGTGGCAGCCGGTGAAGGGGCACTTGAACTTGGACACGGAGATGATGTGCTCCACCACCTTGTTCCGGGTGTTGAATGTGCCGTTGCACCTCTGGCACTTTCCGGCGCGGCAGCCGTCGCAGGCCAGGTGCCCCTCCTTGCACTGCATGACGTACGAGATGATGAAATCGGTCTGATCTGGTGATGTTGAAGAAGACCAAGAAAAAAAAGGTGAGGTGGTAGAGGATTTGTACCTGAAAGACGGGCGGGGTGAGGACGAGGGAGCAGTCGGGGCAGCGGAACCAGTTGATGTCCATCTCCACGATGGCTACATCCATGCATCTCTCTCGACGACGGCGAGCCGCCTTTTTCTCCCCCGGTCGCGGTTTCAAGGCAAGGACGTCTTGCCGCGCCCTGCATCAAGAAAAGCAGCACGGTCGTGAATCGTGGCTGGGTCGCATGGATCGGCGCCCTCCGTGCGCATGCATCTGTCCTCTTACTTAATTGGTTCGCTGCCTCTACTGGATCGATCGGTGTGACACGTGCACGTGAAACTGGATGGATGGATGCGTCCGTCACACGTGCGTGCGGTGCACACACTCCGCGCGCCGGAGCTCTTTTTATCCTTTTCCCGACAGCTGGCTTCCACCTGACTGCATCCCCTCCTACTAGTACTACACTTACGTCGCTCAAGTCCAAATCATCAATTGTTTTCGTTCCATGCGGCCCAATCAAACGCAAGTTAATCAGGGAGGCGGATATGATATCTAGGGTACGTATTAAACGTCTCCTACCGTGAATTAAACCCGACAAATCTGAAAATCCTACGTACCGTGATCAATTCCTTTCCCTCTTTCCTCTTCCCGGCCGGCCCGTGAAAAATCAAACTTTGTCTACTTCCAAATACGTACACATGTATCTCCTTGCACTCGTGTATTATGCAAGTAATAATAATACTCCACGTTACTCCCTCCGTGTCCTCAAACCGATGTCTTTACTTTATCTAGACAACCATGCTGCTCAACTCCAGCGCCACCGAGACGGACACCGGAAAAGACGCCGAACCTCCAGGGTCATTCGTCATATGTTTTAGGAGCGCCATACTAAATGGTGGATCTCAGCATTGGCGGTGTCGAAATACAAGGCTTAACCTTGAATGGGTGGCCACTCCGCGTCATCGACGTCGAGGAGGTCCTGCACCTTGAAGGAGCACAACAACCGAGGCTAGTAGTTCACGGCCACTCCGGCGAACGTGTGCTCGCTTCATCGTCGTGTTCCCCACGTCGCCAAAGCAGGTGATAGGGTAGAACCGACTGTTGTACTACATATCGTACTCGCAACCTTTGCGTGAGAGTTCCGCTCCCCCCCGCCACGGATGGCGAAGGCTGCAACGCTCATCCTGGAGAACGTGATCGATGCATGGATTAGGGAAAAATGTAACTAGTAGATCGATACAAGTTTATAGCTTGTAAACATGCCCGTTTCACCACCTGGCACATTTTGTTTGTCAAGGACTAAAAATGCTGGCATTTTTTACGTGGCCTACTATATATGCTAATTATTTTGGCCAACTGCCAAGTGCACTTGCTCGATAACTTTGCAATTTACACAATTCTCAAGTTCAAATGATTAACTTAGCAATTCAAAAAAAAAATTACTACTGCACTTTTGGTTCTACTTGTACCGCCGCTCATGATTGTTTTAGATAGGCGGAATTTCCCAAAAAGAAAGGAACTTTTTAGCAATCCAAAAGTTTGGCACGACCATCCATATTTTCTTCACAGCTCGCATCATCATCAAAAGACAAAAAAGTAAACCTCTCAAAGCGCATTTTTTATTTTTTTCACATAGCTTCTCGACCGGAGCATTACAATACACCCATATTACAGCAACTGAAGCATTCTTTTCACATAGCTGCTGTCGAGACTGCAGCCACACCAAACCACACGGGATGGCCACGTCGACAAAAGGATACCGCCAACTGACAGCACGCACAGCACATACAAAGCTTTGTGGCAAGCTTTCTCAGCATTTCAACTATAATACAACCATTCAGAAACATAATTTCAAATACACCAAACAAGCAGCAGCAGCAGCACAACATCCGCCACATGGACGCCAGACTGAACCAGACAAAGATGAGCCACAGCACCATACCCTGGACATGTCGTCCTCGCTGGCGACTCACCTTCCCCTGCACTAGAAACGACCATGCAGAGTTTCAGCATTAATAGCAACACTCAGACATCCATTCTTCATACCACTAATTGTTCATATTCTTGCTAGCATTCATCGATTAGCTCCGGTAATACTTCATACCAGAACAACTAGTGAAAATATTCATCACATTTGATATACATGCAAAGTTCTGAACATGAAAACAACTCAAATCGCTGAAAATGAAAAGATGAGGGATAAGAGGTCTCACGGGCGGATGATCTGCATGGTGTGTTTAATGATGAGAGGTCTCACCGGATGACAAACAAGCAGCCGCGCAACAGCCCAGAGATGGATGCCCGACTAAATCAGACAAAGATTAGACACAGCACATGGCCCTGGCCATGTCGTCCTCGCCGGCGACTCACCATCCCCTGCAGCAAGAACGACAACGCAAAGTTTCAGCATTCCAGCGCTTAGACAACAATTCAACCACATATATACAACTGTTTTTGTAAAGCATCAAGGGATTGTTTTTGTCCTACCAACAATAAAAGCTCATGGATTCCGGACAACCTGACATTACCAACAACCAATTTACTTAACATCATATTTCAAACAAGCTTCATGCGGGTACAACATATTGCAAAACACATGGGCCCTATTTTTCAAAACCAAAACAAAGCTCCAATCCTGAAATCAAACATTAAGGAATCCGACCAATCACAGAAACAATCAACTAAAACACTACTTATCAGTGCCACAACCAACTCCTACAAACCAAAGCAGGTCACCGCGTTTAGGATTGCAGAGTTATCAAGACACTCAAATTAGCAATTCCGAAACTAGTTCGGGCCCTAAATTCTTAACAGAGCCCAACCACAAGTCACAGGGGCATAGAGAAACATGTCAACAAGAACGTCATGATCATTAACCACTATTGTATAGCAAGCATGGCTGCAATCCATTCAAGGAAACCAAAGATAGACCAGCAATGATGTAGACACAAAACTGGAGACTCCAGGCCAGCATGAGCATGTTACTGTAAACATCAAGGTATTGTTTTCCTACACACAACTAAACATAAAGATTCCGTACGCGTTTGGCAGAGTCAGGCCTGATCTTTAGAACACCTGAAACTTTAGGGGATAGCTACCTGAGTTGGGAAGTAAGGATGACATTACTAAATCTTCGCCCTTTATTGTTTGCTCAAAGCAGACACCAATACCCTTGTATGGCTTAGAGAGCCATCCAAACTTGATTATCTCATCCAGCCAGACAAAATTATAGTTTATCATTTGGAAAAGTTGCACTACATGCTTGTGAGGACTGAGTGATGAATCCTTCAAGTCATCATCCTGGTGCTCTAAATTTTAAAGAAAACGCAATTATATTTGTAGGCAGCGGAGCAACATAAATTCTGCAAGTAACACTTAAACTCCTTTAACAAAAGTGTTCATAAAAACCCCTGAATCAAACAATTTTTGTGTGTTTCCATCAAAGTATTAATCCAGGCTTGCCAATTACCATCACATCCATTGTTCATATCAATAGTTGTTCATATTTTTGCTAGCATTCATCGACTAGCTCCGTTAATAGTTCATATCAGTACAACTAGTGAAAATATTCATCAGATTTGATATACACGCAAAGTTGTGTGAACATGAAAAGAACTCCACTCGCTGAAAATAAAGGATGAGGGATGAGAGGTCTCACAGGCAGATGATCTGCATGGTGTGTTTGATGATGCAAGTATGGTTGTAACCAAAGAAGAACACTGTCGTCACCACAACAGCAAATACTTGAGGCCGACACTGTTGTATACAGCACCATCATAACGCCAGAACATACACGGTTGCTGAGTTCGGATTCAGCCTTGGCCAACAGCTTCTTCAAGTTTCCCTGACGAAAAAAGAAAAGACACGATTGGAGTAAATTCGACAACAATTTCAACCATGTTGAGTAAAAGGGAAAGTTTATCAAAGCGAGACATGTCAAACATAATATATCATTAGTAAAAATAAACAGCCCCATTAATCTGTTCTAAATAAGCACTTAATAAGAATCACCTTGAAGAAATAGTTTGCTGCAATGCATAGACAAGAGGGCGATGTTCAGTAAACAATATTTAGCACTAGCATTTTTTGTAGCAAGGTTGGCTCCTCGAGTTAATGAACCTCAAAGCTTGTTCTGACAAGATATTATTGACTAGTCCTTCCGAGTTGATTAAACATGCAAGATTAATATTCCAGTTTGACAAAGTACTCACATTTAGCTATAGTGTACTGCTGCAATTTGAATCAAAGCGCACAGGAACCATTAAATTCAGAAATCAGACCAATTGAATTAATTGATCTGTCCTTGTTTCGCTTCTTCCAGTTAATTAACCTCAAGCTTGAACTGATCTAATCTAGAGTAAACTAGTAGTTACAACAAACAAGTGTTCCTGGACAACTAGTGAAAATATTCATCTCCTTTGATATACACGCAAAGTTCTGAACATGAAAAGAACTCCACGCGCTGAAAATGGAAAGACGAGGGATGAGAGGTCTCACTGGCAGATGATCTGCATGGTGTGTTTGATGAAGCCAGTATGGTTGTAGCCAAAGAAGAACACTGTCGTCACGAAAACAGCGACCACTTGAGGTGGACACTGTTGTATATAGCACCGCCATAACGCCAAATAATACACAGTTGCTGAGTTCGGATTCAGCCTTGGCCAACATCTTCTTCAAGTTTCCCTAACAAAAAAGACACGATTGGAGTAAATTGCACACAACAATTTCAACCTTTTTGAGTTCAAGGGAAAGTTTATCGGAACAAGACATATCAAACAGAATATATCATTAGTAAAAATAAACAGCCCCATTAATCTGCTCTGACCAAGCACTTAATCGGAATCGCCTTGAAGAAATAGTTTTCTACAATGCACAGACAAGAGGCGATGTTTAGAAAACAATGTTGACTATTTACTGTATGTATCAGAAATTACACACTAGCATTTTCTGGAGAAAGGTTGGCCTGGCTCCTCGAGTTATTGAACCTCAAGGCTTATCCTGATCTTATATGTGGATTAACTAGTCCTACTGGACGTACTGACAAGATATTATTAACTAGTCCTTCAAGTTAATTAAACAGGCAAGATTAATATTCCAGTTTGACAAAGTACTCACACTTAGCAACAGTGTACTGCTGTAATTTGAATCAAAGCACACAGGAACCATTAGATTCGAAATTCAACCAATTGAATTATTGATGTGTCCTTGCTTTGCTTCTTCCAGTTAACTAACCTCAAAGCTTGAACTGATCTAATCCATGACTAAACTAGTACTGACAACAAACAGGTGTACGTACTGACAACGAACAGAAATGCTTGCACATGTATCATCATTTCACGTTCAGGAAAACCACGCCGCTGTGCTTACCCGTATCTCACAGCCACTCGAGCACTCAAACTTGAGGCACAACAGGGTAAGTATGTAGAAGTAGAACGCGTGCATCGTCTTCCCATCCTCCAGCGCAAAGATCTTGACCCGCCCTACCTCCACCACATAGCAGTGTCGATTCTTGTGGGCTCGGGTCTGAAAGAAAATGCACCACAACTACACTGTCAACCTCAAATTCAAGTTCGGAGTGACAACAAATATGACTACACTGTATCATCATTTCACGTTCAGGAAAACCACACCGCCAAGCTTACCCAGCCACTTGAGCACTCAAACTTGAGGGGCTACTGGACCAGTACGTCGAACGCATGCCTCGTCTTCCCATCCTCCAGCACAAAGGTCCGGAGCCGCCCTACCTCCACCACGCCACATAGCAGTGTCGATTCCGGTGGGCTCAGGTCTGAAAGAAAATGCACCGCAACTTCACTGTCAAACTTCAAACTCAAGTTCGGAGTGACAATTAATATGATGGCAGGAAAATGTGCCATTAAGAGGTGAATTGGACAGAAACAGGTATAGTGCTTGCACAGCAGAACACCCAGGTTGCATCAGGTTTTAACAATGTACTCCAAAAAAGAAGATACTAGCAGCATCTTTTTGCAGCAACGTTGGCTCCTCGAGTTAATTAACCGAAAGGGCTTGCGCTGGTCTAATCTATGGAGAAACTAGTGCTCCTAGGTGACGCACTGACAGCAAACAAGTGTGCTGTTATCAAACTCTGTACATGTATTTTCGTTGAACTGAACCAACAGGCATCAATATATCTAGGTAGTTTATGTATCACGTACATGGACAACCAAAAGCTCCCGAATTCTGATCTAAAAATCATCTACGCACTGATATTGAGTTTCCTGGCGCACACACACGGACTGCAATTCCCAAATCAGAACCCAGGTCCAATCAAAACGAGATCAGCAAAATTATTTACTGGTTCGTTTTAGGGATTGGAGAGAGGGGGAAGAGGAGGGGAGCCTCACCGGCCACACGGGGGCGGACTTGTTCCCGGCGAGGTCGTGGGAGGAGACTGCCGCCGGGACGCATCACGTCGGAGTAGTGCTGTGGCAGATTGGCCTCGTAGAGGAAGCCGGGAAGGAGGGCTCCCCGAGGCACGCGCTGCGCGTGGAGGACGACGGCAGCCAAAGCCCTCCATGGCCTGCGTCGTCGCCGGCGCGTCCTGGTGGCCGGCTCGCCGGCGTGCAGCGGCAGCCGCCCTCGGCCACGACGGATCCGCGCTCGACGTGCACGCACGCGTGCGCCGGCGGACGGGCCTGCCGCGCCACCGTGGTTCGTGGGCGACCGGCGCCGCCTCTGTCGCGGTCGCGGGAGATGCAAAGGAAATGGGAAATTTCGTTAATTTGGCTGATTCATGCCAAGATGGAATATTTATACGGTGATTAATCTAAAGATTGACTGCTTACTATGGTTGAAGAAAATGTCAAATATAGGTAAGTTTCTTAATTAAAAAATTACTCTCTCCAATTTAATTAATAGCCGTAATCTATGCTAGTGTTAAAGGTATTCCAAAATGACGCGACTAACATTTTGTGTAAACAAGGATACTCATTTGAAGCTAGTACTCGTATATCTAATTAAGCCAATTAATCAAGCATACCATTTGAAGCTACTCCCCCGGATTGAAGGTCAAATCCCGGGAACCAGGAAAGTAATTAACTATCACCAGAAAATTTGTTGAATAATCGGTAGAATTCAATTCGTGCCTAAAATGTAGGAGAATTTATTAAGTGAACAAAAATCAATCAGGGAACTAATTTTGGAGGCGGAATTAGAGGGGATCCAAGCGCACGGTTATTCTCCTGCCCAATCAACTAGTAGCATGACATACGTGTCCCGTGACAACCCACGACCCCAACCCTAGCCGCCACACCCACCGCACCCCCTCCTCCCGCCGCCGCCGCCGGTGGCGCCGCCGGGCAAAGCCCCGGTGGCGTGGCGGCGGCGGGGGCTCTTCCTCTGCTGCGCCGGGAAGCGCCCGGCCTAGTCTTCGCGTGGTGCTCTGGGACGGCGTCAAGATGGTGGAGGCGACGTCGCGTCGGAATAAGGATGCTTGGGAGCTCGATCCCCATCTCGGCAAGGCCACTTGTGGAGGCGCCGGTGAGCTGCGCTGGTTTCCTCTCAGATCTGCGGATCGGGGAGGGTGGATTCCCCGGGCACGGTCGAATTTCGACCATGCCGTGGAGTTTGCGGAGTCCTGCTACGGAGTCGGAGGAGTGCGATGTTGTTGCCTTCTCCTCGGCCGGCCGTGGTGGCGAGGGAGAGGAAGGAGATGGCACCACTTGTCTTCCTTTTTAGGGTTTGTGTTCTTCGGTGGCTTGCGGCTATCACGTCTTGCAGCTTCTTACGGCCGGCCTTGGTGGCGAGGGGAGGAGGCGGTGCGACGTGGCGACGCCAAATCGGCCGGATGGTCGGGAGAAAGACCCTTCTTCCTCCTTGTCGGTATGATTTCTTGCTCTTGTTTTCCTTCCTCCTCGGCGCCGATCTTTGGAGGGAGTTCTGGTTTGCCCAGCGGATGGCCCGGCCGTGGTCTTTGGACCGGTCGGTTGACTCGAGTTCCCTTCCTTTCGGAAGGGACACTTTTCGCGGTACTCAAAGCCAAAGATGGCGACGGCTACTGCGGGCGTGTTGGATTGGTGTCCATGCCTTCTCATCAACGGTGTCAAGGAACGAGGAAGCAGCGTGGTGGCAATTGCACCGTGGTCGAAGATGATGACCTGCTTGCGCTTGGTTGTAGTTCTTTCTGCAGGGTCTTCTCTCAAGTTTATGGGATGATGAGACAGGGCTCCGAAGATCTTCATGGGCTATGGTGGTCTTAGGGTGTTCTAGGTGTTTTTGGTCCTTTGTATTTGTGTTTCTCTGTGCTTGTAAGGGTCAACAACTTTGTATCTTTCCGTGATATGAATGCAGAGAAATTCTCAAAAAAAAAAACTAGTAGCATGTTTGTAGGAAAAAAGTAATAACGGAGATTAATTAGGGGCGCAGATATTTGGATATGGCAAGAATATTTGAAATGCTAGAGGGTCAAATTCCGTGAATTAGGAAGAAAAATAACTTTCACCAGAAAATTTGGTGAACAATCCGAGGAATTGATTTCCGGGCGGAATGCGGTTCCCGCCCAATCAACTAGCATCTTTGTAGGAAAGTAAAGGGAAATTAATTAATGAGCATGTTACTTGGGGAATTAAATCTCTCTCCAACTTTTTTTTTGCCAATACCTCTCTCCAACTTCCTACTTTCCAAATTGACTCCAATCGGCACCAGGGTTTGCTCATTGTCTTCTTTCCCCACGTGGCAGTTTAATAAAGACATAGTCGTAGTATATACTACCCCTACAGGAAACGATATCTTTGTTGGGTATTTACTAAAAACACTCCGCCAAGACAACAAAACAAAGACCTGACGGACGAAGAATCTTCATCGGGTGTTTTTTTGCGGGTACATGGCAAAGAGCATTTGCCATGTGTCAAACCCAGACACACGGCGAAGAAAAGCACATCTCCGTTTTCATTCCGTCTAACGGCATGTTTTCTTTGTTGTGTCTCTTTTTCTTGGTACAGGGAAAATAGTAGAAACCGGTCACGTCATCTCCCACTCTTCGCCGAGTAGCTCTAAGAGTGACACACGGCAAAGACCATGAAAAGCCACGGCCGGATGTTTTTTGGTAGGGTACACGACAAAGAGTTGTTTAAGGATTACAAAAAGTACAAACACCGGGTGTTTTCTGGTGAGGATACACGGCAAAAACTTGTTTAAGGATTAAAAGAAGTACAAACGCTGGGTGTTTTCTGGTGAGGACACACGGCAAAGAGATATTTTGGTATTAAGAAAAGACAATGCATGCGGGATAGCCGGAGCAACAACCGCATTGATATGTCATGTCTCCGTCGCCCATCGCCGCCCCTCGAGGTCACGTTCGGCTGAGGAGGTCGATGACATTACGAGAGGGCTCCGGCGCGACGCCGCAGGCTGCAGGTACGGCGGATAGAGCTCTCTGTCGCGGGCAGCAGGGGGAATATGGCGGGGCTTTCCATCATGGGCTGCAGGGGAAAGTGGCGACGGCGGGGTGGAGCAATACCTCACGGGCGGCAGGGGATGGCGACCTCGGGGCGGAGACTGGTGCAAGACGGCGGTGACCAGCGAGGTGGAGGAGCTTTCGCGCGATGAGGCGGCGGAGTCGCAAGGCAGAGTTGGCCGTCACGCGGTGCCGATGAAGGTCGTGGCCTTGCAATACTGGGTAGAATCATGGGACAAGGAAGAGGGAAGGAACCGACCGGATAAGAAGAGAAGAAAAAGGATAGAGGGAATAAAGGGGAAAAGGAGCCGGCAGGTGAGGGTATACATAGTTTTCCGGAACAAGGCCATATCATGCACATGCATGTGCCCAGGGACGGGAATCAATGTTGTGTGCCATGAAAAACATGTTTTCCATTTTTCTGAGTACCAAAACAATATTTTTTGTGTGAAGTAGGTACATGGGCGCGAACTAGGGTTGAGGGAAACCAATGCACAATGATAGAAGTACGCCTATGCAACGTGCTCCACACACCCGCCCCGCGCGTTAGCTCTCCGAGAAGCCGTAGGATCCCTCGCCGTCTCCAGCCGATGCCGCTAGAAACATGCCAGATTTAAACTACGCACCATCCTTTTCGGTTTTGCGCGCCTCCCAACAGGTGCACCGCCGCACTCGACGCGGCGAAACGGGACGTCCCATCTTGAGAACAACTAGTTGAAAAAAATCTGAAAAATGTGAGAACATCGCGAGGCGTCATTCTATGTGAGGGAGGGGAAAAATCAAACTTGGAATCAGACAGTTATTCGAAAAAAAACTTTCACGAAATGAGCTATCACCTACATAGTTCTATGGCTTTTAGGTCAAAAGGGCTAGGTTATGGACAATGGGCATGTATAGTTTGCTGGAACGAGGTTATATCGCGCACATGTGTGTACCCCGGGACGGGAATCAATGTTGTGTGCGGGGTTTTGACATCGTGGCCACGGTAAACCCGTTTTGCATTTACCAAGTGCCAAAACGGGGTTTTTTGTGAAGCATGTACAGGGGCCGCAAACTGGGGTTGAGGGAAACCCATGCACAACGATAGGAGAACGCATACGAAAAGCATTCCTCACACCCGCCCCATGCGCTAGCTGTTCGGGAAGTCATAGGATCCCCCGCCGTCTCCAGCCGATGCCGCTAGAAACGGGCCGAATTTGAACTACGCGCCTACTTTTCCCTATCCTGAATTTCTGAAAACAAAAATTATTTTTAGCTCTGGAACATGTCATTTTATGTGCCCCTCTTTTCTGGTTTCACGCGCCTCCCAACAAGTTAACCGCCACGCTCGACGTGGCCAAACAGGGTGTCCCGTGTGTCCCATTTTGAGAACAACTAATTAAATAATTCAGAAAAATGTGAGACCTTCGCGAGGCGTCATTTTATGTGACCTAGTTATGAGGAAAAAATCAAACTTGAAATACAACAGTTATTCCAGAAAAACATTCATGAAATGAGTTATCCTCTACAAAGTTCTATAGCTTTTAGGTCAAACGGGCTAGGTTATGGCCAATGGGCATGCATAATTTGCTGGAACAAGGTCATACCGCGCACATGTGTGTGTCGTGGGATGGCAACCAACACTATGTGCGGGGTTTTGACATCATGGCCATGGAAAACCGTTTACCATTTTCCAAGTGCCGAAACAGGGATTTTGTGTGTGAAGCAGATACATGGTCGCGAACTACGGTTGAGGAAAACCAATGCACAAAGATAGAATAACGCCTAGGCAACGCATTCCACACACCCGCCACACGCGCTAACTCTCCAGGAAAACGTAGGATCACCCGCCGTCTTCAGCCGACGCCTCTAGAAACGGGACGGATTTGAACCACTCGCCCACTTTTCCATGCCCCTAATTTTCTGGAAAATCATTTTTAGCTTCGGAACATGTGATTTTATGTGCCCATTTTTTTTGGTTTAGCGCGACTACCAACAGGTGCATCGCCACGCTCAACGCGACGAAATGGGGTGTCCCGTGCGTCCCATTTTGAGCACAACTAATTGAAAAAAAATCAGAAAAATTTGAGACCTTCGTGAGGCGTCATTCTATGTGACCCAGCTACGAGGAAAAAAATCAACTAGGAATCAGACAGTTATTTCGGAAAAAAATTCACGAAATGAGTTGTCACCTAAAGAGTTCTATGGCTTTTAGGTCAAACGGGCTTGGTTATGGCCAACGGGCATGCATAGTTTGCCAGAACAAGGCCATATCACGCATATGCGTGTGCCCTGGGATGGGGTTGGGGGGGATTTTGACATCTTGGCCACAGAAAACCTGTTTTCCATTTTCCAAGAGCCGAAACAGTTTTTTTTTGTGTGAAGCAGGTACATGGGCAAACTAGAGTCGAGAGAAACCCATGCACAACGATAGAAGAACACCAACGCAATACGTTCCACACACCCGCCCCGTGCGCTAGCTCTCCGGGAAATCGTAGGATCCCCCGCCATCTCCCGCCAATGCCACTGGAAATGGGATTTATTTGAACTACATGCCCACTTTTCCCTGTCCTTCATTTTCTGGAAAAATGTCATTTTATGTGCCCATCTTTTTTGGTTTTTGCAGGCCTCCCAACAGGTTAACCGACACGCTCAACGCGGGCAAACAGGGCGCGTCCCATCTTGAGCACAACTAACTAAAAAATTAAAAAACAATGTGAGACCTTCGCGAGGCGTCATTTTATGTGACCTAGATGCGAGGAAAAAAAACAAACTTTAAATACAACAGTTATTCCGGAAAAACATTCGAAATGAGTTATCACCTACAAAGTTTTATGGCTTTTAGGTCAAAGGGACTTGGTTACGCTAACGGGCATGCATAGTTTGCGGAATGAGACCATAGCACGCACATATGTGTGCACAGGACGAGAATCTACGTTGTGTGTGGGATTTTGACATCATGGCCACGGAAAACCCGTTTTCCATTTTCCAATTGCGAAAACGGTTTTTTATGTGAAGCAGGTACATAGGGCGCGAACAAGGGTTGAGGGAAACCCATGCACAATGATAGAAGAATGCCTACGCAACGCGTTACGCACACCTAGCTAGAGCGCTACTCTCTAGGATGCCATAGGATCCCCCGCCATCTCCCGCCGATACCGCTACAAACGGGCCGGATTTGAACTACACGCCCACTTTTCCGTGCCCCTGATTTTCTAGAAAATCATTTTTACCTCCGGAACGTGATTTTATGTGCCCATACTTTTCGGTTTCGCACGCCTCCCAATAGGTGCACCACCGCGCTCGACGTGGCGAAATGGGACGTCCCGTGTGTCCCATTTTGAGCACAACTAACTAAAAAATTAAAAAACAATGTGAGACCTTCGCGAGGCGTCATTCTATGTGACCCACCCGCAAGGTCAAACTTCGAATCAGGCAGTTATTCTGGAAAAACATTCACGAAATGAGCTATCACCTACAGAGTTCTATGGCTTTTAGGTAAAACGGGCTAGCTTATGGCCAACATGGATGCATACTTTGTTGGAACGATGCAATATCGCGCACATGCGTGTGCACTAGGACGGGAATAAACGTTGTGTGCGTGGTTTTGACATCGTGGCCCCAGAAAACCCGTTTTCCATTTTCCAAATGCCGAAATGGGTTTTGTTTTGTGAAGCACATACATGGCTGTGAACTAGGGTTGAGGGAAACCCATGCACAATGATAGAAGAACGCCTAAGCTACATATTCCACACCCCCACGCGTGCGCTAGATCTCCGGGAAGCCATATAATCCCCACCATTTCACGTCGATGATGTTGGAAACGGGTCGGATTTGAACTACGCGCCCACTTTTCCCTGCCCCTGATTTTCTAGAAAAATCATTTTTAGCTCCGGAACATGTGATTTTATTTGCCATCCTTTTAGTTTTCGCGTGCCTCCCAACATGTGCACCATCGCGCTTGACGTGGTGAAACGGGACGCTCAGTGCCTCCTATTATGAGCACAACGATAGAAGAACGCCTTCATGAGGCGTCATTCTATGTGACCCAGCTGCGAGCCAAAAAATTAAACTTGGAATACAACATTTATTCCGGAAAATATTCACGAAATGAGCTATCACGTGCGAGTTATATGGCTTTTAGGTCAAACGGGCTAGGTTAAGGGCAACAGACACGCACAGTTTGCCGGAACGAGGCCACATCCCGCGCATGCGTGTGCCCTCGGACGAGAATCAACGTTGTGTTCAGGATTTGGACATAGTGACAATGGGTTTTTTTGCGAAGCAGATACATGCACTACTAGGAAAAAGGCAATCAGTGGCGCACCACATATAGCCATCAGTGGCGCACTAGTGGTGCGCCACTGTTATCACGCCACTGCTAACTCCTAGTAGTGGCGCACTAGTGGTGCGCCATTACTATTTGGCTTAGCAGTGGCGCACCAGGTAGTGCGCTACTACTAGCTTCATGGTGCGTCACTCCTAAATGTCTGAGGTGCGCCACTAGACAGAAACAAGGTGCGCCACTACTAAAATTTGAAATTTCTAGATCTGGATCTGGCACATTTTGTTTCGAATTTTTTTGGCTCGTTATTTTTCTCGTTTTTGTTGCTAGAATTATTTGTGCAATGTTCATTCTCATTTTTCTTAGCCTAGCCGCCGGTGAGGATGGATGAGAGAGGTAGGAGAGGTGAAGAGAGGTGAGGAGATGGAGGATGTAGGAGAGGATGAACAAGAGGATGAAGGCTAGAGGTAATGGAGGCCAGAGGGTCGCCGGGGGTCGCCGGAGGATCGTCGGAGGGTCGTCGTAGGGTCGTCGGAGAGTAAGGTCACCGGAGGTCACCATAGCGGAGGAGCTCGCCGGAAAGTAAGGCCACCGGAGGTCGACATAGTGAGGAGGTCGCCGGAGTGAAAGGAGAAGTAGAGGAAAAGGATGAAAAGAGAGGAGGAGAGAAGAGGAGAGGAGGAGGAGAGGAGAATGAGAGCAGGAGAAGTGTGGAGGAGGAGGGAGGAGGGAGGAGGGGGTAAGTGGCTAGCTCCTCCCACTTTGAATCTCGGCCATTTTGAAATTCGTGGGCGGGAAGCTTAGCTGTGGCGTACCAAGGCATGGGTGCGCCACCGCTAATTTTTTGTCTATTTTTTGAAAAAATTTCATCAAAATCTAAAACCTGCAAAAAGTCCCGTTTCTGTTTTCCAATTGAGGAATCCATTTTTTGTCCAAACGGTACGGCCGTTGAATTCGAATAGGAAATTTCGCGTAGATAGATTTTGATATAAAAAGTTTTTCATCGGAGATCGTATGCAACCAGAAATCCCGTTTTACCGAAAGATGACGCCATTTTGCATAATATATCAAAATTCATTTTTTTAAATTTGCACTAAACCTAGATGACATATTACATGGGCATCTCGAAGGATTCTATTTTTTGAAATTTCTATCTATTTCATTTTTTTTTCCAAACCCGAAAAGGCGTTCCACGGGGGGGGAGGGGGTTGGTGGTGGAAATGTTTGGCATTTCCATCATCCCTTTACATAGCAATGGCGCACCATGTAGAGGTGCGCCATCGCTACATAAAATAGCTGTGGTGCACCTCTACATGGTGCGCCATTGCTATGTATAAGGCTGGGTCAAACCCATGGTCAAACTTAGTGGTGGCGCACCACAGAAGAGGTGCGCCACTACTATATTTTTTATAGTGGCCCACCACTTTCCGGTGCGCCACTGCTAAGTAGTAGTGGCGCACTGCCCTCCTAGTGCGCCACTAACACCCATCTTACGGCTAGGCCTTTTCCTAGTAGTGATGGCCGCGAACTAGGTTTGCGGGAAACCCATGCACAATGATCGAAGAACGCCTACGCAATGCATTCCACACACCCGCCACACGCGCTAGCTCTCCGGGAAGCCCTAGGATCCCTCGCCATCTCCAGCCGACGCCTCTAGAAATGAACCGGATTTGAACTACTCGCCCACTTCTCCATGCCCCTAATTTCCTGGAAAATCTTTTTTAGCTCCGAAACATGTGATTTTATGTGCCCATCCTTTTCAGTTTCATGCGTCTCCCAACAGTTGCACCGCCGTGCTCGACACGGTTAAACAGGATGTCTCGTGCGTCCCATTTTGAGCACAACTAATTGAAAAGAAATCATAAAAATGTGAGACCTTCATGAGGCGTCATTCTATGTGACCTAGCTGCGAGGAAAAAAAACAAAACTTGGAATCAGGCAGTTATTCCAGAATTTTTTTTCACGAAATGAGCTGTCACCTAAAGAGTTCTATGGATTTTAGGTCAAACAGGCTAGGTTATGGCCAACGGGCATGCATAGTTTGCCGGAACGAGGCCATATCTTGCACATGTGTGTGCCTTTGGATGGGAATCAACGATGTGTGCGGGGGGATTTTGATATCGTGGCCACGGAAAACCCATTATTCTATGTGACCCAGGTGCGAGGCATCATTCTATGTGACCTTGGAATCTGGCAGTTATTCTCGAAAAACAATCACGAAATGAACTATGACCTACATAGTTCTATGGCTTTTAGGTCAAACAGGATAGATTATGGCCAACGGGCATGCATAATTTGTTGGAATGAGGCCATATCGCGCACATAGGTGTACCCTGGGACGGGAATCAATGTTGTGTGTAGGGTTTTGACATTGTGGCCACGGAAAACCCGTTTTCCATTTACTGAGTGCCGAAATGGTTTTTTTTGTGAAGCGGGTTAATGGGGCGCGAACTAGGGTTGAGGGAAACCCATGCACAAGGATAGAAGAATGCATGCACAACATGTTCCACACATACGACCCGCGCTCTAGCTCTCCGGGAAGTCGTAGGCTCTCCCGCCATCTCCAACCGATGCCGCTAGAAACGAGCCGGATTTGAACTACGCGTCCTCTTTTCCCTGCCCCTGATTTTCTGGAAAAATCAATTTTAGCTCCAAAACGTGTCATTTTATGTGCCCATCTTTTGCGGTTTCGCGCGTCTCCCAACAGGTCAACCGCTGCGCTCGATGCAGCGAAATAGGACATCCCGTGCATCCCATTTTGAGCACAACTAATTTAAAAATCAGAAAAATGTGAGACCTTCGTGAGGCGTCATTTTATGTGACCCAACTGCGAGGGAAAAAATCAAACTTGGAATACAACAGTTATTATGGAAAAACATTCACGAAATGAGTTATGACCTACAGAGTTCAATGTATTTTAGGTCAAATGGGCTAGGTTATGGCGAACGGGCATGCCTAGTTTGGCGGAACGAGGCCATATCACGCGCATGCGTGTGCCCTAGGACATGAATCAATTTTGTGTGCAGGATTTTGACATCGTGGCCACGGAAAACCCGTTTTCCATTTTCCAAGTGCCGAAACAGGGTTTTATTGTGAAGCAAGTACATGGCCGTGAACTAGGGTTGAGGGAAACTCATGCACACCGATAGAAGAATGCCTGTGCAACGTGTTCCACACACCGCCCAATGCGCTAGCTCTCCGGGAAGTCGTAGGATCCCCCGCCATCTCCCACTGATGCCATTGGAAATGGGCCGGATTTGAACTACACACCTAATTTCCCCTCCCCTATTTTTTTGGGAAAATCATTTTTAGCTCCGGAATGTGTCATTTTATCTATCCATCTTTTTCGGTTTCACGCGCCTCCCAACAGGTGCACCACCGCACTCGACGCGGTGAAACAAGACGTCCGTTGACAAGGGATTAACTTGTCAATGCCTACAGATTGTATACTTAGGGTTTCATACAAAGTAGAGGGCAAGTAGATCTCGAAGGTTCAGCCGAAAAGGTGCTAGACTCAGAAAATATGGTGTGTGTTGACAATAGATTCGATCATTTCTTTCACCCTCGGCTGCCCTTTATATAGGAGGTAGAGCCGAGGCTTTCCGTGTCGTACAAGTTACAAACTGTCGAGAGGCGCATTGGGCCTTTCCTATCTTGCTACATGATTCCTAATACAACTCTATTCCCCTTACCGGGGATCTATGGGCTTCTAGGCATTCAATTCTTCGGGACGTGGGCCTCCAGATAACCTTAGGTACTTTATTCGGCAGACCCTTCCGGCATGCCTATGTCATCCGCTGCGTCCCATTTTGAGCACAAAAAATTCAAAAAAAAAAGAAAACTTGAGACCTTCACGAGAAGTCATTTTATGTGACCAGCTACGATGAAAAATTATCAAACTTGGAATTGGGAAGTTATTACGAAAAAACATTAAGGAAATGAGCTATCACCTACATGGTTCTATGGCTTTTGGGTCAAACTGGTTAGGTTATTGCCAGCAGACATTCATAGTTTGTCAGGACGAGGCCATATCACGCACATGCGTGTGCCCCTAGGACGGGAATCAAAAATGTGTGCGTGGTTTTGACATCGTGGCCACGAAAACCCGTTTTCCATTTTCCGAGTCTCGAAATGTGTTTTTTTGTGAAGCAGGTACATTGGCGCGAACTAGGGTTGAGCGAAACCCATGCACAACGATAGAAAACACGTACTCAACACGTTCCACACACCTGCCCCGCACGCTAGTTCTCCGGGAAGCCATAGGATCCCCTGCCATCTCCCGATGATGCTGCTGGAAAAGGTCCGTATTTGTACTAAGCGCCCACTTTCCCCGCCGCTGATTTTCCAGAAAAATCATTTTTAGCTCCAGAACATGTCATTTTATGTGTCCATCTTTTTTGGTTTCACGCGCCTCCCAACAAGTGCACCGCCGCGCTCGACGCGGCGAAACGAGACGTCTGGTGCGTCCCATTTTGAGCACAACTAATTCAAAAAAATCAGAAAAATGTGAGACCTTTCCGAGGCATCATTTATGTGACCCAGCTATGAGAAAAAATCAAACTTTGAATCAGGAAGTTATTACGGAAAAACATTTACGAAATGAGCTATCACGAAAGTTCTATGGGTTTTTAGGTCAAACGGGCTAGGTTATGGCCAACGGGCATGCATAGTTTGCCAGAACGAGGCCATATCGCGCACATGCGTGTGCCCTAGGTCAGGAATCAACGCTGTTTGCGGGGTTTTGACAACGTGGCCACGGAAAACCCGTTTTCTATTTACCGAGTGGCAAAAACGAGTTTTTTGTGAAGTGGGTAAATGGGGCACGAACTAGGGTTTAGGAACCCATGCACAAGGATAGAAGAACTCGTGTGCAGCGCGTTACACACACCCGCCCCACACTCTAGCTCTCCGGGAAGTCGTAGGATCCCCCCGCCATCTCCAGCCGATGCCGATAGAAAGGGGCCGGATTTGAACTACGCAACCACTCTTCCCTGCCCCTGAATTTCAAGAAAAACATTTTTAGATCCGGAACGTGTCATTTTATGTGCCCATCTATTTTGGTTTCGCGCGCCTCCCAATAGGTTGACTACCGCACTCGACGGGACGAAACATGACGTCTTTGCCTAGTACCTTAATGTAATGCGTTGCAAAGAGGTTCTTTACCGTGTACCATCCAGAATACACACGGCGAAGACTTCCAGAATGCACACGGCAAAGAAAAACATAGTTGGGCGGGAAAGCTCGCGCCTTCCTAGAAATTTTTCTTTGCCGTGTATCTTAAAAAAACACCTGGCAAAGACGCTATTTGCCGGGTGTCTAACTAGAGACACCCAGTGAAGAAAGGCGCCGTTATGCTCTTGTCAGCCGTAAGCGTTACTTGCCACATGGCAGTCCTCTTCGCCGTGTGTTTTTCTTTACCGAGTGTATTTTTCCTATTGTGTCGGGTTCTTATTCTTTGCCTGGTGTTAACACTCGGCAAATTATTCTTTATTGTGTACTGGTTTTTGACACCCAGCGAAGAGCGTCTTTGCCGTGTACCCAAGAAAAAACACCCGACAAAGAATAAAGTACACGACAAAAGATGTTTTTTCCTGTAGTGATATTTGGTACTCGGTGACATTTTAAGAATACTATGCACTTGCTCCTCACTTGAGTGAGCACTCCATGTAGAAGTACTCCACTAGAATCTAGCAAATGAATACGCATATACATATTTTAGACCTACTTAAAAGTAGAGATGTATTTACTTGCACTTGTATTATGCAAGAAATCTATGATATACCCTCTGGCGTGAAAATGATGGCTGAACTTTTTCTAGATAAGCATGTATGTGGGCATGTTTTATTAAGTTGATTTTAGATGTGCGGCGCTGATGGTGGAGCTCGGCAACGGTGTCGAAACACATGGATCACCTGAGGAGGGTGGGCCTGGAGGCCGGTGTTCAATCGGTGGGTAGTGGGAGGGAAGGAGATGGTTTTACTTGACGGGAGGCCACTCCCCGCCATCGACGCACGTCCGTATTTGTACTAAGCGCCCACTTTCCCCGCCGCTGGTTTTATGGAAAAATCATTCTTAGCTCCGGAACGTGTCATTTTATGTGTCCATCTTTTTTGGTTTCACGCGCCTCCCAACAAGTGCACCGCCGCACACGTCGCGGCGAAATGAGACGTCTGGTGCATCCCATTTTGAGCACAACTAATTAAAAAAAATCAGAAAAATGTGAGACCTTTCCGAGGCATCATTTTATGTGACCCACATATGAGGAAAAATCAAACTTGGAATCGGGAAGTTATTACGGAAAAACATTCACGAAATGAGCTATCACGAAAGTTCTATGGGTTTTTAGGTCAAACGAGTTAGGTTATGGCCAACGGGCATGCATAGTTTGCCAGAACGAGGCCATATCGCGCACATGTGTGTGCCCTAGGACAGGAATCAACGCTGTTTGCGGGGTTTTGACAACGTGACCACGGAAAACCCGTTTCCCATTTACCGAGTGCCAAAAACGGTTTTTTTGTGAAGTGGGTAAATGGGGCGTGAACTAGGGTTGAGGAACCCATGCACAAGGATAGAAGAAATCGTGCGCAGCGCGTTCCACACACCCGCCCCACACGCTAACTCTCCGGGAAGTCGTAGGATCCCCCCCGCCATCTCCAGCCGATGCCGATAGAAATGGGCCGGATTTGAACTACGCAACCACTCTTCCATGCCCCTGATTTTCAGGAAAAACATTTTTAGCTCCGGAAGGCGTCATTTTATGTGCCCATCTATTTTGGTTTCGCGCACCTCCCAATAGGTTAACTACCGCACTCGATGGGATGAAACATGATGTCTTTGCTTAGTACCTTAATGTAATGTGTGGCAAAGAGGTTCTTTACCGTGTACCGTCCAAAATACACACGGCGAAGAAAAACATAGTTGGGCGAGAAAGCTCGCGCCTTCCTGAATTTTTTTCTTTGCCGTGTATCTTCAGAAAACACCTGGCAAAGACGCTCTTTGCCGGGTGTCTAACTGGAGACACCCGGCGAAGAAAGGCGCCGTTATGCTCCTGTCAGCCGTAAGCGTTACTTGCCACATGGCAATCCTCTTCGCCGTGTGTTTTTCTTTACCGAGTGTATTTTCCCTATTGTGTCGGGTTCTTATTATTTGCCGGGTGTTAACACTCGGCAAATTATTCTTTTTTGTGTACTGGTTTTTGGCACCCAGCGAAGAGCATCTTTGCGGTGTACCCGAGAAAAAACACCCGACGAAGAATAAAGTACACGACAAAAGATGTGTTTTCCTGTAGGTACTCGGTGACATTTTAAGAATACTATGCACTTGCTCCTCACTTGAGTGAGCACTCCATGTAGAAGTACACCACTAGAATCTAGCAAATGAATACGCATATACATATTTTAGACCTACTTAAAAGTAGAGATGTATTTATTTGCACTTGTATTATGCAAGAAATCTATGATATACCCTCTGGCGTGAAAATGATGGCTGAACTTTTTCTAGATAAGCATGTATGTGAGCATGTTTTACTAAGTTGATTTTAGATGTGCGGCGCTGATGGTGGAGCTCGGCAACGGTGTCGAAACACATGGGTCATCTGAGGAGGGTGGGCCTGGAGGCCGGTGTTCAATTGGTGGGTAGTGGGAGGGAAGGAGATGGTTTTACTTGACGGGAGGCCACTCCCCGCCATCGACGTCGAGGTATCTCACCTTGAAGGAGCACACACGTCCATCGAGGCCAGTGGTTCACGTCCATGGTCTCCTCGTAGTCATTGCATGTGTGACTATCAGATGACGCTGCCACAACCCACAATGTACTTCCAATATATCCACTTCAATGGGAAACCTTTGGTTGACACCTCTACTGTGAACGTGCTCGCTTAATGGTCGTGCTCCCATGCCTTTCGCAAGGTCGCCAAAGTAGGCGATGGAGTAGAACCGACCATTGCAGTAGACGCCGTCCTCGCCACCTTTGCATGTCGGTTCCGCTCGCTAGCCTCCTCACCACACCGTCGATGGCGAAGGCTGTGATGCGGAAGCTGGAGCATGTGATCGATGCATGGAACTGACCGCTGGCTATGCCTGTTTTCGCGACTCCCCTGTTCTATGAAGAAAGGTTGTCACGCCTCATAGATATGTGTACGGAGATATGTGTGCTCCATTTATTTAACCCATTAATATTAAGAGGGAGGATAGACAATATAGATGAAATTAAGTAACATTTTTCCAAACTGATTCATTAGCTCTTGCATAGATTTACTCATTTACATATGGAACATTAGATAGAGTGAAGAGCATTTACATACTTAGCTAATTAATCACAATGGAGCCAATCGAGAAAAAAAAGAAGTCACCAAGCTATATGGGCAAATAGCCAGCGATTGTCTGACCCAAGGAATCGTACCCACCTGGTAGATACATGCATGGCGCGCGGCCGGATAGGAAAAGGAAATCCGTGCGACGATCTATCCGAGATTAAAGCAACAAGCCAATTAAGGTAAATCAGAACCAATCCCTTAAGAGCAATTCCAATAGTATAGCCAACTGTTGGCTATAACAAGTTGTCATATTATTTGTAGTCATCATATAGCTAACATGTACAATAGTTGGCTATAAGAATGTAGTACTTTACTAATATATGACCCACCTTTCACTCTCACAAGGTGCCTAGGAGCACGTGCAAGAGCTGGCTATTGCATAGGGGAGTGCTGGGCGTCCCCCGGGGGATTAGAAATCTAATCCCCCAGGTCCCCAACCGTCCGATCAACAGATCTGAAACGTTTCCGGCCGTCAGATCAAACCAACCAGTCTCCTCTCCCACTTTTGCTACCATAATGCACCAAAGTAGCAAAAAACGGTTCAATTGTAGCAAACTCTGTTTTCACCTAAAAACACAGACCTCGCCGGAGACTTGCCGGAGTCTCGCCGGAGACTCGCCGGAGATGTCGCCGGAGACCTCGCCGGAGACCCACTGAAAACCTCACCGGAGACTTAGTAGCAAAAAAAAATGCTATAGTAGCCAAAACACACAAAGATTGTAGCAACTTGGTTTTGCTATTGTAGCAAAACCGACCTCGTCGGAGACTCGCCGGAGACCTCGCCGGAGAATTTGTAGCAGAAAAATATACTATTGTAGCAAACACCTATAACAAATGTAGCAAACACTAATTTCAATGGATTCTCGCCGGAGATGTTGTAGCAAAAAAAATAGAATATTGTAGCGAAAAAGGTCTGCTAAATGTAGCAAAAGCGACCTCATCGGAGACCTCGCCGGAGATGTCACTGGAGACCTCATCGGAGACATGGTAGCAAAAATAATATGCTATAGTAGCAAAAGAACACAAAAATTGTAGCAACACCACAAAATAAGTCTTCGGTGCCCCCTGCCCCTTCAACGTGTTCTCCCACCGGTGGGCAGCTCCAGCGCCACGACGATCTGCTCCATGCCGACACAAAGGCGCGGCGGCGTGAGATCCAGGGGCGCGGCGGCGGGTCCAGTGGAACGCGGCGGAGCGAATCAATTGCCCGCGAGCTGCAAGGCCCGCGGCGGCTGCGAGCTGCGGCGGCCGCGGCTGCTTGGAGTGCCTCAATGGCGCGGAGGCCGGCCAGGAGCCCGGGGAGAAGGCGGCGGCGCGGATGTCGTCCAGCAGCCCAGGGAGAAGGAGACGGCGCGGAGGCCGGTCGAAGGACGGCGGTTGGGGCGAGGCCGGCCAACGGGCGGCGGCGGCGCGGTTGCTTTCCTCATGCGTGTGCGGGGGGAGGCGTAGTTGGTTGGCTCGCCTGTGTGTGGCTGAGAAAAGAAAGGGAAGAAGAAAGATGGGATGGGGCCCGCCATGTGCTGCCGAGCGATGCGTCACGCGCGGAGGGACGATTAGATTTCTAATCCCCCGGCTGATCGTCAGCGTTTCCCTATTGCATAGTAGCCCACCTCCCTTCTCTCTCCTCTTCTCTCTCCTCCAACTCATCTAAAATATATTATTTAATGTCTTATAGTCAGCTGACTAGACTCTATTGTACTTGCTCTAACTCCGCGGACACTTCAATTTCTTCTCCCAATAACGCGGCATCATGTGATCCCTTGCGGCTGGATCGGAAGAGGAAATCCAGGCGAACATCTCTCCACAATGAAATCAAATCAGATCCAATTAAGGCCATGCAAAGTCAATCAATATCCTGGGTGCAGCCCTGTGCTTGACGCGGCCTCTCCCGCGATCGATCCGATGGCTGCAGCTTCACCTCGCGCTCGTGACACGGATCGCGCTTCCATCTGTCGTCTCTCCGCATTCCCCGCTGTTCGTCCCGCCGATGCGCTGCCCGCGATATAAATCCCCTCATTCCTCCAATGTCACATCATTCCTTCTCCGGCCACAGACCTCACGACCTCTACCACGAATTCCTTCATCTTCAGCTCATGAAATTCATGTAGAATTAGTCATACACATTTTCCGGCGCGAGACAGTCCGGCAACCAAAGGCTGGAACACAGTCGTGCATTGCCAATTTGCTTAAACTCATATATCTGCCTGTCTTGCCACTTGCTAAGCAGCATACGTAAAGGTTGTTCTCAGATCTTCTTCTGTTATTGGTCTCTCTTTCTGCATTGTTCCTCTTAATTTTTCTCAGTTGACTTGGTTGGATCTTGAGGTTTCCTCTTAATTCGAAGTACGTATTCACTTCCCAATCCCAATTCAAGTGTCTAATCCTCTAGCACAAATGTTGCAGCCAAACTATTTTATTGGGCACTTGTGGTGGTGGTTTATGATGCAGTGTTATTCAGTGTGTCCTAAACATAGGCAGGCCATCTTCACCTGTGATAGTTGAACAGCTAACTGAACTTCATCTCTGAACCTTTTTTGCATCTCTGAACCTGGTTGTCTTTGAGTTGCTGCCTTCGTCAGGAAAAACCGAACCTGGTTTTCTTGATCTGATATAATTGTGGTGGTGTCACACAGGCTTGTTATGTTCTTCTTCAGAGTAATCGCTTGGTGGACTCGTGGTTCAGCCAGCGGTTGGAGACATGGTGGTGCGATATGTCTGTCCGCGCGCGCTGGCTGCCGCGCGTCAGACACTCGCTAATTAATCAGCACGCACGCGCGCGTACGTACGTGGTCTGTCTGTCCCTTCTTGATTGCTATCCGATCTTCTGCTGTTGGCCTCTTTTTACGCATCGTTTCTCTTTAGTTTTACTCAGTAGTTTGACTTTGTTGGATTTCTGATGGAGGAGAAGAGCTTGTGTTCCTCTTAACCTGAGCGAGATGAACAGCTAGCTAAACTTCATCTCTGAACCTGGTTGCCCTTGGTAAGGGCATCTCCAACGGGGCGACGCATTTCGGACGTTCAAATTGTCTGCGGGCGTCCGTTTGCATCGTCTAGCGGACGCGAAAATATCCGCGAGGCGTGAAATGTCCGTTTGCGTCGGGGTCACCCCCAGTTCCAACGCATTTTGTACATGCAACTTTCCTGCTCCTTCTTTTCATTTTTGTTGAAGGACTCACCAATTTGTATGAATGACCAAGTTTAAACGCGAAAACAAGTAGTACTGAATGATCTTGTTGCTGCCATAAATATTTCACCGGATAGATTACTCGAATCAAAAAAGTTCAAACATATTTAACATACAAACAAGAACAAATTTAAAAACAAGTAAACTAAAAACTAATTCTTGGCCTCCTTGTTAGAAGGACCTGCCTCGTCGTCCTCACTCCTGCGCCTCTTGCTTGTCACCTCCTCGTCGGAAGAGGAACTGGCGGACGACGCGTCCGTGGAGGAGTTGGAGTCGGACGTAGTGTCGTCTTCGTCGTCGTCGTCGGTGAACGGACGATGACCACGCGCGGCCCGCGCTTGCGCCCTTACCCGGGCCCTGGCCTCCTTCCTTGCAGCCGCCTTGTCGTCCACCGCCTCCTGTGCCTCCAGCCGGGCGAACCTGGCGTCGGAGTCCTCCTCCTCCTCCTCCTCGCCGTCGCAGCCAGCGCCGCCTCCATCTTCCTCCTGGCCGTCGCTGGCATCGGCGCCTCAGTCCTCCTCCTCCTCACTCGGCGTGGAGCCTGGATCGCTTGGCGTCGCAGTGGATTCCTACCAATGCAGCCATCCGGGCAGCTTGCCCTCGCTCTCCGAGTCCGACGGCGGTTCATTCCGGTGGTTGGCGGGTTGATCTCCGTGGTTGCCACTCCGGCGGTTGACATTGGCGCGCTTGTTGTGCTTTAATTCGAGGCCGATCGAACCATGGTCGCTGCCAGATGGGCCCGTGGGGAAGCGAGCGGACGCTAGGCGCGACCGCAGCGTTCGCGGAGACGCAAACGTGCCGCACATTTGCGCCGCGGCGAACGCCCCGGACATGATGTGCCGCCCCGCTGGAGCAGGGTGCAGACGTATTTTCGGTCCGCGCGGACACAAACGGTCGCACACGTCGCCCCGTTGGAGATGCCCTAAGGAAAAACGAAGTCGATAGAAGCCGCGTCACCCTTACGATTCAGTGTTTATTCTGAACATGTACGATTACTGCAGATTGTGCCATCTTCACCAATTAGGGGTGATGATGTAGTTCCCTAAATTGGCAAGCCGTGTAGTGTAATTATCAGCTCCGTAATTGTAGCGTGCACAACAAAACCGGGGAAATATTTTCACTCGTGCCATTTACGTACCCGTGTTTTTTGGGCCCGAAATAAACTTTACATCTCTGTACTTGTCTTCCTAAGAAAAAACAAGGTCTGAACTTTACAGCATCTCCGCCGCCGCCGCTCACCTCGCCGGCGTACCCTCCGCGGCCGCCTCGTCTGCCCCAACTCCGGCACTTCATCCCCTCCGAGTCTTCCGCTCCCATCTTCCCCCATTCCTCCCCCACTCGCCCCACCCACCATCAGGTCGACCGCCACTGCAGAATCGCTGATGGGAGATGCGCACGGCGCCGCCCAGGAGCCATGGCATCTCGCGCCCGGCTTGTTCGCTGGTGCGGTGCGCGCGGTGCCGCCGAACTCGCCTGTCCGCATCACCCTTACGGCCGAGGCGGTTTGGTCCGTCCTCTTCACGCCGGCGAGGGGTACGGTACCGGCCACGAGGACGTGCCGGCGGCCGCGACGCGAGCCATGGAGGTCCTTCCTCCGTGGCACGCCGCGAGGATGGAGTTTGCCTGCAGCATCACTGCCCATGGAGTAGATGCAGTTGTAGTTGACGCCCAGAACAGGACTTCTCTGAACCTGTCCAATTCTGCTACGTATGCACTACTAGGTAATTCATGAGCTGATCTTAGAGCTATCCAGGACCATGCGCATTTGATGTTTTTGAGTGGTGGACAATGACTAGATTGTGGCAAAAATGTTCTCTGTGAACACTGCCATGTCGTACCTAATTGACGAAAAATTTCTCTGTGAACCCGACTGTATGGCCTGCATGATAAAAATTCACATCATCTCCTAGTTGTGCATAAAATTAGCGTCTTCATTATCCTGGTTTTGAACCTGTGATCATGTTGCTGATTGGTGTTTGTTTTGATTGCATTATAGGCAAGTTGGTGACTCTGGTTTCTCATTATCATCATCCGCTGTACCACGGCTCGGATGGGACTACAGAACGCCTCTGGTCAGCGCTGCCGCCACTAACATCTTGATGCTAGTCATCACTTGTCCCGCTGGTTATTCCGGGAATGCATGCACCGATGCCAGCTCTGGGACGGCTGAGGTGCGGGATGTCATGGCGGCTTGCGGGATGCAGGAGGACGAGTGGGTGCCGTCTGCCTAGGTTGAAGCAAGTCTCGTGGTGAGCTACACATTTTATATGAGACCTCCACTCAGTGTTTATTGTAGCAACTATCAGCTCTTATTCTATGTAGGCTAATTGGCTGCTATCCTTAAGTTTTTTTCCACACCAATTAGATATTGTCAGGGTATAACACTAAGTTGGAATCTTGTATCACCATTTCATTTTTTTAGAGTGACTTTTGTTGCTGAAACTGAGATCTTTTGTTACTGTATCCAGAGCATGGACATTTTGTCTCTTTCATGGCCATGGCATTATCCATCTTCTTGCAACTACCGCTGTTCTTAGAGCTAGTCGATGACGATGATATATAACTTCTTTGTTTGTAAAGAGCTGGCATATGACTCTCCAAAATCTGAACTTTAATATATGCAATAAAAAAACTACTTATTGATCATTAAGTAACTGATTCAAAATATACATCTGATGCCCACCAATTTGTTTCTTCTTTCGTAAAAAAGATGCTACGAAAAGCTAGCACGGGTGCATGGCTTTTGTCATGAGGCAAAAATTCCCATTACTCATTGTTCTGAAACTCTGATATACGTCTTTATTATCCTTGTTCTGAAACTCTGATCCTGTTACTCATTGTTGTTTATCTTGATGGCATTATAGGCAAGTTGGTGACTCTGGATTCTCCTTATCATCATCCGGTGTACCATGGCTCCGTTGGGCCTACAGAACACCTCTGGTCCGCCGCCGCCACCAAATTCATGCTGCTAGTTGTTGCGTCTCCCGCTTGATATTCCGGGAATGCATATGCGGAGGCCAAATCGGGGCCAACTGAGGTGCATGAAAAACTCTAGCTTGTGTTGTTTTGCTAGAAAACTCTCAACCATGAACCTCAAATGCTTGTGTATGTTTTGCAGGCCAGTGATTTCATTCACACCCCGGACTACTCATACCAACATCAAATTCTCGTCATCCTGCTCCAAAGCCGTCGGAAGCGTCAAGGAGGTATAGAATTTGGAACTAAATCTGATTAATCCCCCTTTGTCATCAGCTGCTCCGTTCTGAAATATTTCCTCATGTCCTTGTCAATTGCATACGCAGATGGGTCTTATTCTTCCTTGTGATGGCGTTGATGTGGTAGGTGCTGGACTTGTTGTTCCAATCGCTGAGGGCATTCTACAGCTTGGTGCATGCCGAAGAATTGTCCCGGCTGGTCTAAAATCCTGAAGCACCTAATGTATGTTATCCACTCCTTGATCTGTTCTTCTCCAGTTGGATGTGTTTGTGCTTTCCCCGAATATGTACTCATGGGAAATTGGTGTTTTCAGTCTCCAAGATACATTTTATAAAAACAGAATCATGAGAATGTCTCATAAAGTTAATACAAAATACATGCTACTCCTAAAGTTTCCCTGCATTACATCTCCTTGTTACTGGACGAAGTAGTTGACCACAGTTCTGCATCTCTTGTCTTGTTTGGTTCATGATTTTCCGGTGACAAAAACTTACTAATTATACCATATTTCTAGATTGCATTACTGTATACTTTATATAGTGTTATTATGCAAGAGAATAAATGACAGTGATAACATTTGCAGATCGTTAAGAAATTGTTGTCTGAACACTTTACTTATTGATAGAATTTGAAGTGTGACCCCAAATTCGATGGTACAGAATGATAGTTATACATATAGAAAAATGAGATATCTGCTATTGGATCTCTTTAATGTTAAGCCCAATGGTTTGAAGAAATTTGACAACTTATGGCGAACGTGCACAGGTAGCTGATTTAGATGTCAAGTCTAGTTCTAATGCTTTCTGGAGAATGGTCAATGTTGCTGATGGCTATATTATAGCTATGAATGGGCAGATAGAGGCATATGTAGGCAGCCCCTAGCTTTCCCAACTCCCAAGTCCAGCTCTTCAGCACTATTGATGTTTCTCCAAGCTGGGCCTACACTAGCTCGAAAATTTAAGGATTGCACGGTTCTTGATTTCCGTTCTGCTATTGTTTTTGCGGTGTGCATTATATACATCTAGCTATATCAACAAAGGAAGTCATTAATTTTTGTATTTTATGGATTTCTCATAGACACTTTGAACCAGGATTCGGTATTTTTAATCCACTTACTATATGTCCAACAATTCATTTTTCTTTTTCTCCATTGGCATGCAAATGGGAAGTTGCATGAAGGAACCTGCTAGCCTTGCTGGTGCCATTTGGCATCAACAAATGGATTCCGAGGTTTTGCATGTGTGCTTGAACAAGAGTCCTCGTGTAGGCCCCTGTGAATCCCATATGTGTAGTGCCCTTAGTTATAATCTATTATTGGTTATCCTGAAATCTGAGATAGTCAACGAAATATTATTTACCATAATACCATAATCTGGGATTGTTCCTTGCATCTAGAGATTTTTTTCCGATATTGTGCTTAAAATAAATATGTACTGTTTTGATGAAAGTTTTTAGATCTGCTGCAAACATTAAATCACTGACGTTGATGATTTTGTGTTAAAACTAAACGAGAAACTAAATTTTGTTGTTTCTCCCATGTATAGGCATGCAGAAGCCTTTGTCTATAAGGCATTGTATTATGTACTCTGGAGAATTATTCTGGGGTAAAAAGTCACAATGTGTTACAGGAGAACTTAATTGTTTGGTACTCTTCGATTTATCATTTGTATTGTCAGTTCACTTGTGTTTCCTCTTGCAACTAGGTCTAGCATCAGGGCTAAGAAATTTAGTTCAGTTCTCAAGCGTGGACACATTCCACATTCTGTACCTTATGATGCTTTTGGTCTTGTATAGTTTTTCGAGCAATATAAGGGAGGAAAACACAGAGGCGGGCGGCTGGAGCTCGTCTTTCTTCATTTCAACCTCCGTTTGCAGGTTGAAGAGCTTCACCTCGTCCTGGTCCTTGCCATCTCACTGTGCGACCATGACCCCGGTTGCGATCAACTCCCTGTGGTGGTGGCTCCAGGTCATCATCGATTGTTGCTCTAGGTGAGATTCCTCCATCCCTGCTCTTCCTTTATCTTCCTTCTGCATGTGTGCTGCCTGGTGATTGAAAATTTCTCATTTATACTCTACACGATATTGATTTGTCTCTGGATTGGCAGTTGGATGATGCTCCATCCATCGATATGATCTATAGTCTGCGTAGCAGGCTGCCCCCTAACTATATATAGTTCTGCCGAAAGAAATGTACTTTAATGGTTAACCCTTTAATATATTGGAGGGTGTGGACATGCATATACACACTTATCATCCACGATGTTGCTGTACTAACTTTGCTGATAATCCCCCTATCAAGTGATTAGGGCAGCTTTTGTTTGGGAAGATGTGTTGAGTACTATTGAACAAGTTATGATCAATAATATGTGTCCATGTATATCGATGAAGCGCACATTCTTTTTTTTTTGAGTCAGATTACTTAGTATGTGCTATTTATACATACACAAATGATTTAGTCTGATTCATGCACTTTAGAATGATTTGCTGCTATAATCAAGTATATGTTCAAGATATTTTTGAGCTTTGATTTCACATGGAGTTATATCCACAGCACCTGGTTGCAAATGCCAGTACATTAGGTAGAAGTAGTGTACGGTTGTACTTATGTTTGTAAATAGTTTGAGCTTATGGTGATTCCTTTTTTCCTTCCTCTGATGAAGTCAAGATCTTCGAAAGCTCTGTTTCCTGACACTCTTGAGTCTTGCCTATCTGCATCATGCATCAGTTTTGTGTTGGGTTACTACACTATAGATACTTTTTGCTAATGTCTCGCGTTTTCTGCGAAGCTTTGTTTGGGGTAAGCAATTTGAAGTAGTGCCTACTTTCATTGGTAAACAGTGCACTGTAGAAGCAGTAGTACCTGGACAGGTTTTAAAGGAGATGTTTCTTGATGCGTGCCACCCGGTATGATGAAGCTTTCTTGTATATTCCGTGCATTTTAGTGTATTCATCTCTGTGATTGTATCGAGTTTTTCTCTCCACAACTTGTGTGATGGCGTACAAGGAATACTATTCTTGTTTCAGGTGCTAACAAGAAAGCTTGTTGGTGTCTAGGTTGAGGATTGTTTGTTGGAGTGTCTGCCAAAGCATCAGGTACTGACTTATAACTTCGATGCCAAGGACCCCATGTATGTCGTGAGCCCAACTATTTGCGTGCAGGCCATAGGCTACCGTCCTCACTTTCCACCTTCTTTTTGGGTTGCAGGCATGGAGCTGAGGCGCGATATCACTGACGGAGCATTGGCGGATCTAGCGGTCTTCCCAAAACAACGTGGTCTGTCCGAGAGGGCATGTTTCAATACCAGGAATTGGAGTTCAAGGCTGCTCCAGACTCGGTTCCTATCGGTGCGGCTGTACCAGAGCCAGCGAAGGCAGAGGGAAATGCCGGCTTCTCTCTTCCCAAGGCCACTGCTGCCTGTCTTAATCTAGGTGGCTCTACCATATGAAGGTAGACCCTTCATTTCTGGACTTGTCGGCTATGTGTGTTGTTCGGCTACCATAGCTATAATACTCTTAGCAATGGTAAGAATTGTTGAGCATTTCTTGTCTGTTGCCTTGCAGGTATTTGGCGAGCTGAGCCTTCTTTGGCCAGTGGTAGCTGGACGTGATGCTGGATCTGTCAAATGCCATGGCGCTCGCGAAGGGGAGAAGTGGAGTCGGCATGTATGCAGCGACAGTGAAGGACGCATAGGTGGCCAGGAGGGAACCTTGGTTGCGGAAAGTATAATGCTTGTTCTGGATATGAGAACGGATAGTGCTTCTCTGATATGGGCAGGTTGCATGTGTCAAGTAGCTAATATATATGTTGGCATAATTTAGCTTGGTTAGTGATTGAGTCAGTTTGGTTCCCGTGGCTGCTAGCAAGTCTGGCCGTATAATTGCAATGTAACTTTCTCAGCTTTGCTCTGGTCTAATAATATGCACTCTTTTTTTAATGATTTGTCATAATAAATTGTGTAGCTACTGATTATTATATCTTCTCTTTGCGGAATTGTATTTTTGAGGTGTAGGCTATACCGACATGGGTGTTTTGAGCATTTTATCCAGCTTGTGTGGTTGACAACCTGATTTTTTTGTATGTGATGGTAGCTGACTAGCTGTGTATTGATCTAAGCAGCAGATTCTGCCGAGTTGTGAAACGATGACCACATCTTGACTCCTCCTAATCACCGGAATGTTCTATATGAGGAGCACCTGAATACTGTTTGAGCTAGTTACTGGATGTGGTTAGGAAACAAATCACCTGAATAATGTATATGAGAAGCATTCCATTTGAGTTAGTTACTAGATGTTCAGGAAACTAATTAATCACCGAAATACTCTATACGAGGAGCACCCAAATTGAGCTAGTTACTGGATGTGGTCAGGAAACTAATCACCGAAATTTTAGGGAAAAAAGCCAGAATAGCTTCATGAAACATAGCGAGGAAAAAATCATGGGTCTTAAAAAGAAGGCGCGCAAAGAAAGCAAGTCCTTTCCAAGCAAACGGTGTAACGTACATAAATCACGTTTCTCTTGCCTTACTACGCTCGGCATTAATTTCTCTGGAGTTAATGATCTTCCAAACAAAGCCACGTCCAAATCAGACGTCCTGCCGGCCGGTTATGCAAGATTCCTGGGAATGACATTAATCGCCCAAAGTAAATAGCTAGGAGGTTTCCTTATTTGACATGCCATGTCATCAATCCGTGGCAACACACGATGTGGACGGTCCATCATAGCATCTGCTTAATGGTGATGGACGGATGGATTGGAACATGAGCTATTGGCAAGAAACGGCGGGAGGCGAAAAGTAGCGACGAAAAAGTGGCGCCAGTTTTCCGAGTTTCGAACCTTAACTTTGCCTATAAATATGAGGAGGGGGTGTAGCCAACGCGTGCGTCGTGTGTGACGACTTAGACTTTGACTCTTTACTCGTCGAGGAGAGGAGAGGAGATGATACTCTGCTTTTTGGCCATCATAGCTAGTCGCGACTCGAGAGCCGCTCTTCCCGGCCTCTCACGGTCGTATATTTGTTTCCTTGTCGGCTCGATCGGTATGTATTTCTTTGGTTGATTTGTTTGATATATCAAAGGATGGATCCGTGGAGTTTGCTGTAGTCGCCCCATGGTCAACTTCTCTACCTTCTCAAGTTCGGCTCCAATTACGGCGTGCACCAGAGCCTGCAAGATACAACCCGTACTGCCCGGAGTTCTGTTTTACCAATACGCTGCCACCGCGAGGCTGCGCAGGTCGATCGTGTTGGCGACCTTGAGGCTATGGTTGTTTTTGAGGAGGTTCGGAGGTTGGCGTCCCTGCACAAACCACAAAGACGTCGAGGAAGTCGGTGCCCACTTTCTTCCCACAATATCGATCGGCTTCCGCGACAGTGAGTACGGGAGATCGGGGGTGGCGGAGGGGCGCCGCCGGCCTGGTCTGCGGAGGGGAAGGGAGCGCGGGCGGCTGTGCACGGGAACGCAGCGGAAACGCGGTGGCCCATCCGGCAAAGCCTGGAGACTAAGCGGGGCGAAGCCTAGTGGGGCGGCCACCAGCCGATATCGATGGAGCCTTGTGGCTTGCCTTAGCCACTACAGGAATCGCACGAGGTGCCGACGGCCGTGTCATACGCCGACGGCCAAACATCGGGGCCGTCGGCGTACGGGCCGGCCAGCCCAGCTCCTCGGCTCACCCCTCGGCGTAGTGAAGCCGTCGGCGTAGCCAGGCATACGCCGACGGTGGCACTCGGCGTATGCCTGCCCCTCGGCGTATCCCTGCGTAGACAGCCCAGCCCAACCGTGCCCTAACGTCCCTCTAACGACGTCAAGCCTACGCCGAGGGCCACCGTCGGTGTAGCGCATGTCCATTTTTTTTTCTTCTCCTCCTGCCAGATGATGTCACACTCGAAGTCTATGCCGAGGGCCACCGTCGGCATAACCACGCTGTTTTTCTTTTTCCCGCCCGATTTCCTGCCAAACTTTCCCACTCTTTCTCTCCCGCCCTTTTTCTCTTCTGCCAAGTTTTTCCCGTCGTTTCTCTCCCGCATAGTGCATCACCAAAAAGGAAAAAGTCCATTGCTAACCCTAACCCTAACCCTAGGGGTAGATTTGCATGGTCCCCGCCGTAGGGTTTATTTTTTATTTTTTCCTCTCTTATATTACTTTATATTATGTTTGTATTATTTATGTACTAGTATGAATTATGTAAAAAATGGTTCTATTTTTTAAGAATTGGTAGATGGCATATGTAGGTCCCACGAGTGACGCTCTTCGCAGACGGGTCAACCGGAGCCACTAGGCCCAACATTTGCTATTGATGTACATATGGGTAGATGTGCGGGGTCCCCGCCCTACGGTTTCCCTAACCCTAACTCTAACCCTAGCTCTAACCCTAACCCTAACTCTAACCCTAACCCTAACCCTAGGGTTTCCACATACATTGCTAACCCTAACTCTAACCCTAACCCTAACCCTAGGGGTAGATCTGCGGGGTCCCCGCCCTAGGGTTTCCCAAGATACAGATCATCGGAGCGTCGGAATTGTTGGAAAACTTGCATCTGCCCCTAACATATATGTACAAGTGTGATGTAAGGTTTGGCTAACCTTGCATGTACCCGGCGTTGACGATTTCCGCATACATGGGCTAGCACTTGGTGAAATGCAGGATCTGTATGTGGAAACTCCCGCCACGGCTCAAACAGAGCCTATTTTATGGTAAAGTATGCCCAACCTATGGTTTCCATGTACATATGTCCTAAACAAACCAAAGCAAGTAAAAAAGTCCATTGGTAAACCCTCACACGGAGAAAGCTATAGGGGTAGATCTGCGGGGTCCCCGCCCTAGGGTTTTTCAAGATACAGACCATAGGATCGTCGGAATCGCCGGAAAACTTGCATATGCCCATAACATATGTGTACAAGTGTGATGTAAGGTTTGGCTAACCTTGGATGTACCCGTTGTTGACGATTTCCGCATACATGGGCCAACACTTGGTAAAATCCAGGATCTGTATGTGGAAACTCCCGCCACGGCTCAAATGGAGCCTATTTTATGGTAAAGTATGCCCAACCTATGGTTTCCATGTACATATGTCCTAAATAAACCAAAACAAGTAAAAAATTACATTGGTAAACTCTCGCACGGAGAAAGCTATAGGGGTAGATCTGGGGGGTCCCCGCCCTAGGGTTTCCCAAGATACAGATCACCGGAGCGTGAGAATTGTTTGAAAACTTGCATCTGCCCCTAACATATATGTACAAGTGTGATGTAAGGTTTGGCTAACCTTGCATGTACCCGGCATTGACGATTTCCGGCATACATGGGCTAGAACTTGGTAAAATCCAGGATCTGTATGTGGAAACTCCCGCCACGGCTCAAACAGAGCCTATTTTATGGTAAAGTATGCCCAACCTATGGTTTCCATGTACATATGTCCTAAACAAACCAAAGCAAGTAAAAAAGTCCATTGGTAAACCCTCACACGGAGAAAGCTATAGGGGTAGATCTGCGGGGTCCCCGCCCTAGGGTTTCCCAAGATACAGATCACCGGAGCGTCAGAATTGTTGGAAAACTTGCATCTGCCCCTAACATATATGTACAAGTGTGACGCGTCATTTTATGTGCTAAATGTTTACCGTTTCGCGCGTTGGCGGACGGGTGCGCGCGCGCGCCCGGTACGGCCATACCGCATGTCCCTGCGGCCCCGTTTTGCACAATTGGCAAAGCAAACGGAGCCAAAAATTCGAGCGGAGCCGCGTGGCGTCATTTTATGTGTCCTAGTAACCACTGCAAAAGACGGAACTGGGATACGGCAATTATCTTGGAGAACCCTTCACGAACAGGGCTATCTCGTCCGGAGTTCTATGGCTTTTAGGGGAAATGAGTAGGACATGGCCCGTTTCACCACATAGTTTGTCGGAACGAGGCCATATTTGGCACGTGCGTGGGCCTTAGGATGGGAAGCAAGGCCCCGGTCGCGGATTTCCAATCCGAACCACGGGCGACGGTTTTTCCATTTTCGGGGTGCCGGAAGGGCTTTTTTTTGTGAAGCAGCTACATGGTGCGCATTTCAGTATCGCGCGGGACCTCCGCGCAGCGGTAGGATACCTCCTACGCACCACCTATCACGTGCCATATGCGCGCGGAAGCCATCTGGGAATCCCACCCGCTTCCTGCGGTGCCCCGCCGAATCCGCTGGAAACTGACCGGATTTGAACTGGGGCGACACTTTCCTTCGCTCAATAAATGGAGGGAAAAATGTTTTTAGGTCTAGGACGCGTCATTTTATGTGCTAAATGTTTTCCGTTTCGCGCGTTGGCGGACGGGTGCACGTGCGCGCCCGGTACGGCCATACCGCATGTCCCGGCGGCCCCGTTTTGCGCAGTTGGCAAAGCAAACGGAGCCAAAAAATCGAGCGGAGCCGCGTGGCGTCATTTTATGTGTCCTAGTAACCACTGCAAAAGACGGAACTGGGATACGGCAATTATCTTGGAGAACCCTTCACGAACAGGGCTATCTCATCCGGAGTTCTATGGCTTTTAGGGGAAATGAGTAGGAAACGGCCCGTTTCACCACATAGTTTGTCGGAACGAGGCCATATTTGGCACGTGCGTGGGCCTTAGGATGGGAAGCAAGGCCCCGGTCGCGGATTTCCAATCCGAACCACGGGCGACGGTTTTTCCATTTTCGGGGTGCCGGAAGGGCTTTTTTTTGTGAAGCAGCTACATGGTGCGCATTTCAGTATCGCGCGGGACCTCCGCACAGCGGTAGGATACCTCCTACGCACCACCTATCACATGCCATATGCGTGCGGAAGCCATCTGGGAATCCCACCCGCTTCCTGCGGTGCCCCGCCGAATCCGCTGGAAACTGACCGGATTTGAACTGGGGCGACACTTTTCTTCGCTCAATAAATGGAGGGAAAAATGTTTTTAGGTCTAGGACGCGTCATTTTATGTGCTAAATGTTTTCCGTTTCGCGCGTTGGCGGACGGGTGCACGCGCGCGCCCGGTACGGCCATACCGCATGTCCCGGCGGCCCCGTTTTGCGCAGTTGGCAAAGCAAACGGAGCCAAAAAATCGAGCGGAGCCGCGTGGCGTCATTTTATGTGTCCTAGTAACCACTGCAAAAGACGGAACTGGGATACGGCAATTATCTTGGAGAACCCTTCACGAACAGGGCTATCTCGTCCGGAGTTCTATGGCTTTTAGGGGAAATGAGTAGGAAACGGCCCGTTTCACCACATAGTTTGTCGGAACGAGGCCATATTTGGCACGTGCGTGGGCCTTAGGATGGGAAGCAAGGCCCCGGTCGCGGATTTCCAATCCGAACCACGGGCGACGGTTTTTCCATTTTCGGGGTGCCGGAAGGGCTTTTTTTTGTGAAGCAGCTACATGGTGCGCATTTCAGTATCGCGCGGGACCTCCGCGCAGCGGTAGGATACCTCCTACGCACCACCTATCACATGCCATATGCGCGCGGAAGCCATCTGGGAATCCCACCCGCTTCCTGCGGTGCCCCGCCGAATCCGCTGGAAACTGACCGGATTTGAACTGGGGCGACACTTTCCTTCGCTCAATAAATGGAGGGAAAAATGTTTTTAGGTCTAGGACGCGTCATTTTATGTGCTAAATGTTTTCCATTTCGCGCGTTGGCGGACGGGTGCACGCGCGCGCCCGGTACGGCCATACCGCATGTCCCGGCGGCCCCGTTTTGCGCAGTTGGCAAAGCAAACGGAGCCAAAAAAATCGAGCGGAGCCGCGTGGCGTCATTTTATGTGTCCTAGTAACCACTGCAAAAGACGGAACTGGGATACGGCAATTATCTTGGAGAACCCTTCACGAACAGGGCTATCTCGTCCGGAGTTCTATGGCTTTTAGGGGAAATGAGTAGGAAACGGCCCGTTTCACCACATAGTTTGTCGGAACGAGGCCATATTTGGCACGTGCGTGGGCCTTAGGATGGGAAGCAAGGCCCCGGTCGCGGATTTCCAATCCGAACCACGGGCGACGGTTTTTTCCATTTTCGGGGTGCCGGAAGGGTTTTTTTTGTGAAGCAGCTACATGGTGCGCATTTCAGTATCGCGCGGGACCTCCGCGCAGCGGTAGGATACCTCCTACGCACCACCTATCACATGCCATATGCGTGCGGAAGCCATCTGGGAATCCCACCCGCTTCCTGCGGTGCCCCGCCGAATCCGCTGGAAACTGACCGGATTTGAACTGGGGCGACACTTTCCTTCGCTCAATAAATGGAGGGAAAAATGTTTTTAGGTCTAGGATGCGTCATTTTATGTGCTAAATGTTTTCCGTTTTGCGCGTTGGCGGACGGGTGCACGCGCGCGCCCGGTACGGCCATACCGCATGTCCCGGCGGCCCCGTTTTGCGCAGTTGGCAAAGCAAACGGAGCCAAAAAATCGAGCGGAGCCACATGGCGTCATTTTATGTGTCCTAGTAACCACTGCAAAAGACGGAACTGGGATACGGCAATTATCTTGGAAAACCCTTCACGAACAGGGCTATCTCGTCCGGAGTTCTATGGCTTTTAGGGGAAATGAGTAGGAAACGGCCCGTTTCACCACATAGTTTGTCGGAACGAGGCCATATTTGGCACGTGCTTGGGCCTTAGGATGGGAAGCAAGGCCCCGATCGCGGATTTCCAATCCGAACCACGGGCGACGGTTTTTCCATTTTCGGGGTGCCGGAATGGCTTTTTTTGTGAATCAGCTACATGGTGCGCATTTCAGTATCGCGCGGGACCTCCGCGCAGCGGTAGGATACCTCCTACGCACCACCTATCACATGCCATATGCGCGCGGAAGCCATCTGGGAATCCCACCCGCTTCCTGCGGTGCCCCGCCGAATCCGCTGGAAACTGACCGGATTTGAACTGGGGCGACACTTTCCTTCGCTCAATAAATGGAGGGAAAAATGTTTTTAGGTCTAGGACGCGTCATTTTATGTGCTAAATGTTTTCCGTTTCGCGCGTTGGCGGACGGGTGCACGCGCGCGCCCGGTACGGCCATACCGCATGTCCCGGCGGCCCCGTTTTGCGCGAGACCACCCGCGCGCCCGATAGACATGTCCTATGACCTAAAAAATGTAGTACCAATATATTATACTATATTGGTACTACATATTCAATTAATATACTATATTATAATAATAATTGAGAGAAGAAAAAATGAAAAATTGAAAAAAAAAATGTGGATATGCCGAGGGCAGCCGTCGGCATAGCCTGGCCCTCGGCATAGCTAGGGATCGGGATCTGGGAAAAACACACCTGGTCGGCCACCTCTAGCACGCGTTTTCCCACTCCCGCTCAGGTTCTTCCCAAGTCCCGCCGCCACCGCCTCCTGCCCGACGCCGCCGCCTCCTGCCCGACGCCGCCGCCACCTGCTGCTCGCGCCGACGCCGCTCGCCCTGACCCCGCCACCTACCGCTCGCGCCGCCCGCCGCCGCCGCCCCTCCTCACCTGAGCTGCCGCCGCCGCCCCTCCTCCTCCTCACCTGAGCCCCGCACCGCCGCCCTCTCCTCCTCACCTGAGCCGCCGCCCGAGCCCCGCGCCCTCCTCCTCGTTTCGACCCGAGCCCCGCGCCCTCCTCTCGTCCCCAACCTCGCCCCCGGCCCTCCTCCCGGCGCCGCCCACCTCCTTGCCCCGGCCCGGCCCTCCTCCCGTCGCCGGCCTCCTCCTCGCGCCGCCCTCCTCCACCTCGCACCCCTGCCCAGTACCCGGCCTGCACATGGTAAGCTAGGTTAGCCCCTGTTTTTTTTTCATTTTTGTTATGCTTTAATTGTTGTATTAGAAATTTGACGCTGTTTGTAGAGCAGTACTAGCTAGATTGACTGCATGGCTGCAATAACTTGGTGGTTTAGATCTGATTGGGTACACTTTTGTCTTCTCCAAAGTCGAATAGTACTTAGACTGCCCACATATGCAGCGCAGTAGCAGCCTCCAAATTCTGCAGCTTGAGTGTTTATTACTGAATTTGAAACCTATTGCATAAGTTCTCTGTTTATTTTGCTAGTGCTTGCTACTGTTTGTTATTTGGTACTGCTTTCTATCCAATTAATTTGTGGATGAAGTCCAATTGTTTGGGAAATTAAGTGAGGTTTTCTCCAAACTCCAATTACTGAACTTGCTCTAAGACACAAATATTGTCCAATTGCTGTCAAATTACTGGGATATGATGCGCCGCTGTTTGTAGTTTATTTGTTCAGTTGCTAGTTTGTGAATTTGTCATCTTTTGGTATGTAGATTCTATGTTTCTATTCCACTAACGCTGACCCTGAATGCGGATTTGTAATAGGCTATGCCGTGACCGCCTCGTCGTGAGCACCCCGGCGTGATGCGCTTCTCGACGGTCACCGACATCGACAGTCGGTTGTTCGACTACTTCCTCTACAGCCGAGGGTGAGCAAAATTTCCAACTTCTTCTCCGCATTTTATTTATGTCACTAGATTCATTTTCCAAGTCAAGTTGCGTCACCTAGGTGTCACTTCCCGTCCTCAAGCGTTACGCGGATAAATATGCATTAGTGGTCGGCATATTTTCAACTGTAACGCTTGCGGCATTTACGGGACAGTCGGCGGATCCGTAGTTGGGTACGTTCTCCATGCTCTGCTCCGGTCCGAGTCAGGATTTCGGCAGCGCCTCACCGTTGTTCTCCGGATGCACATCCTCTTGTCTTTTTGGCGAGACGTGTATCGGGAGAGCAGCGGGGAGGTGCTGCCGAAATTTTGACTCGGACCGGGGTAGAGCATGGAGAACGTACTCAATCTACGGATCCGGCGGCTGCTAGGAGCCCACCTAGTAGAGATGTAGGTTGATGCATTCGTTTTGCCTGTTAAAAAAATTAAAATATGATGCATTTTCCTATTTGATATAAATGCTATGCTTGTCGTTTGGCTTCCAATAGAGCAGAGGATGGCTGATAATGGATGGATGTACACCGGCCGTGTTAGTGCGACTAATAAAACAGATGAGTGGATAAGGAAGACTTGGCATTTAGTGAAGGAGTTGGCGCGTGTTACAAAACAGAAGGTTCAGCCACTTTGCCCGTGCAATCGTTGCTTGAAGCATCACCGTCGTGGAAAGGATGACATGTTTAAACACCTTCTGCAATATGGGTATATGCCTCGTTACGTCACGCAGATCGACTTTGATGAGCACGAACGTGACAGAGGTGAGGTGATGCGGCAGCGGCTCAATGGCAATGAGTACGATGGTGTTAGAGACTTTCTAGATGATCTTATCGATGCCCACATGCCAGAGTCGCCACCTTCACGGGAGGAACCGCCAGAACCGGAGGAACCTCCAGAACCGGAGGAACCAGAGCCAGCAGCGAAGGCCTTCTATGATATGATAGCCGCTGCTAAGACGCCTCTGTACGATGGCGCCGAGATTTCTCAGCTCGATGCCATCTCCCAATGTCTAGCCGACAAGACCTGGTACAACACCACCCGTGACGGCTTCGAAGCAAGTCTGAAAACAACTGGTAACATGTTGCCCAAAGGGCATTGTCTGCCTAAAAGCCTGCATGAGACGAGGCAACTCATGTCGGCGCTCAACATGGATTATCAAAGGATAGACTGTTGTGAAAAAGGCTGTGTTCTCTTCTGGAAACAGTTTGCGGAGGACAAGTACTGTCCCATTTGTAAGGCCTCTAGGTATGAAGAGGTAACGGGAAAGGATGGTCAGGTGAGGCAGTCAAAGATCGCAAAGTCGATTCTTCGGTATCTCCCATTCATAAAAAGAATCCAGCGGCTTTACTTGACTGAGGAGACCGCCAAACAGATGATGTGGCACAAGATGGGGACTCGAATAAAGGACAATCAGGGGCGGACGAAGATGGGACATCCATCTGATGGCAATGCATGGAAGAACTTTGATAGAAAATACCCCCATAGGGCAGCAGATGCTCGGAATGTCAGAATTGCGATAGCTACAGATGGCTTCAATCCATATGGTATGTCGAATGCCAATTACAGTTGTTGGCCCGTGTTTGTAATTCCGCTCAATCTCCCTCCCGGAGTCCTAATGACGAGGAAGACCATGTTTCTGTCGCTGATCATTCCAGGGCCCCATTACCCGGGGAAGAACTTGAGTGTCTACATGCAGCCGATTGTGGATGATTTGAACCACTCTTGGCACCACGGGATGTTGACGTACGACTGAGCATCGAAGACAAACTTCTGCATGAAAGTTTGGTTGCAGTATACCATGCATGACATGCCCGGGTACGCCCTAACATGCGGATGGTGTACAGCTGGTAAATGGCCATGCCCAGTGTGCAGGCATCGACTTGAGTTCCTTTGGCTAAATAAGGGTCGCAAGTATGTTGCGTTTGACACGAATCGGCAGTACCTCAAATGGAGGCATCCGTTCAGAGAAGACAAAAAGAACTTCAAGAAAGGCAAAGTTGTGCATGAAGTAACAGAGGTGCCAAAGTTCGATGGTATAGCTGTTGATGCCGAGCTACGTGCTCTCGTGCCAGCGGCATCGGAAGCTGGCCATCAATTTGAGGGATATGGTGTAACGCACAACTGGACTCACGAGGCAGCCTTAACGAAGCTCGAGTATTACAAGGACCTCGAACTTCCCCATAACATCGATGTGATGCACACCGTAAAGAATGTCGCGGAGTCCTTATTTCACACGTGCCTAAACATTCCCGGGAAGTCAAAGGATAATGTCAAGGCTAGAGTCGATGTTGAGAAGCTCTGTGATAGGAAGAAATTACACATGCAACGTCCTACTGGCCGTCGAAAGAATTGGTTCAAGCCGCACGCCGACTTCTGCCTTGATTCCATCCAAAAGAAGGAGGCATTCAAGTGGCTAAAATACGTTGTGATGTTCCCTGATGGTTATTGTTCGAATATGAGCAAGGGAGTCAATCTTTCGACGGGAAAAGTCACCGGGCTCAAGAGTCACGACTATCATATATGGATTGAGCGGCTGATGCCGGTGATGCTTCGAGGGTATCTCCCCGAGAAAATATGGCGAGTGCTCGCGGAGTTGAGCCATTTCTTCCCACTACAACAGGACAGAGCTTTGGTAACACAATCATGTAACACATAGTAAAATATGTTACAGAGAAAATTACAGTAACAAATAATTTGTGTGCCAACGACCGACAGTAACAGAACATATATAAGACCCAAAATTGTGTTACAGAGATATCGACACAGTAACATATAAATATGTGTGGAAGGTAATGTGATACAAGTATAGTGAAATAGTAACTCAAAAATATGTGTTGTTGGGAGTGTGTTACACACTTTAGTGAGAGTAACACATAATCATGTGTTGAGTGTTACAAGATTTATTATGAAGCCGATCCAGAGTTCTTTGGGGCTCGGTGCGAAACTAGAACCATGAGTCACATAATATTTATGTATCAAAATAGTATTGGATAGTAAGCCAATTTCTTTGTAATTTGAAAATTGTGTATATGGGAACAAGTAAGCGTAGATATGTAACTATTTTCCTAATATTATATATTAGATATGTATATTTTTACAAGTGAAAATATAAATTGGTACACCCCTTTATCAAAAGAAAACATGATCTATGCATATGCATCTATCGGATGACTTAAACAATCTACAAACAAATAAAATTATAGAGCACCCGTGCCATCACTAATCTAATATAGTTGCAGTGGCAGAATTTATGGTGTGAAGTCATAAATCAATAGAAAAATGTACAAAATACATATACCACAAAATTATAAGACACACAAATGTAATAGCGATAAGAAATATGCACACCACGCCGTCACCCCTCCTCCGGCTTTTCTTGGCGTTTAATTCTCAAACCTCCACTAGAAAAGGATCTTGACTTATTTTCTTTACTTCTTAGGGGTGGCTATTCTGCTAGTTTGACCAATAGATCTAATGTTTTTTTTCACAAAAAGGAATAAATATATTTTCTCTATCAATCTGGTTATTTTGGTTAAGAGTGAAAAAATAGTGGAGGGAATTTTTTAGTCATTCCCGCTAATGTACAATTTTCTTTTCATTGACAGAGTCTCTATATTAATATTTCTCCAAATAAATCCCCCCTACAAGAACTCATCTAGACTCATCTTCGCCCCCGACCTCCGCCATTGTGCCGCCCTCCCACCGGCTCGCCGCCCCCCCACCGGCTCGCCGCCCCCGCCTGCAACACCACCCTTCCTTCCCACAGCTGAGGCTCACCCCCGTTGCCCTCCACCACAGCTCCGCCCTCGACCTCACGACCACGGACCCCGGCCAACTGCCCACCACCACCGCGCGCCCTCCTCCTCCAAGACGCCCACCGCCACGCCCTCCTCTCCGTCGCACAGGATCTCAATTCCCCTCTTCTTGGTTGCAAATGATGGCTCGATCTGCACCTCTCCATCGCCAAGGCCCGCCCAGCCGTGTAGCACTCTCGTCCGGTATCCTCCCCTTCGCCTCGTCGACTCCGCCTGCAACCCCTCCGTGTCAGGTGAGATAACATTGCATCCCATCTTCCCATCCCTTCTCTATGCGTGTGTGCTGCCTCTAGAGTATGGATCTAAGATCGATTTCTGATAGCAGCAATATTGGTTTTGATCTAGATTGCTAGTAGACGCTGGTCCATCCCTCAATCTTCAGTGTCTTGCTGGGTCGATCTGGCTATTGTGTATAATGTACTGATATATTCATATAGATTATAGAAATCGATGCAGTCTGCTGCCTATTCAACACATTGCTCCGATTCTGCTATAAGCAGTTCACTTTGAGAAATGGGAAATTGATTGAACTGCAAGAACAAAATGGATAAGACAGTTCTAGAATAATCGTGATTTAATCTTTATATGTAGTTTCAGATATAAAGCTAGGATGTGCAGAGGCAGAGTCGGACATTTTGGTCCTGAACCTATACAAGTGCACACATACCTTAAACTCCATGCATTTATTTCAGTAATCATTGAGAATATGTAGTCCCATTTAGTCTATAAAATTATAACCTTCCATGCTCCATCTAATTTCAGAATGTCACTTTCAGTTCTTAGTTCCCAACCAATCACATGTTTGTATGATACCAGTCACCAAAATAGCACTATTCTTAATCAAGTTTTTTTTTTCTTCTACAACACAGTACAAGAAAGAATGGTTGCTTAGCAGAATCTTCTCACATTGCATATAGATCATTTGAGACACATGCGGCAAAACTCTCTTTTGGTAATTTTAAAAAATACAGATGCATACTTATTTAATTTACAGGACTGCAGACTTATTAGTGTCATTTTCAGTCATAGCAGTATCAATTAACTAGACTTAGTGTCATTTTTATACTGCGGGCATTTGTTCCAGGTTTTTCTTCAGGTCTCTTCAATCCTCCAGTAAGCCATCGACTGCATTGTATCATATTGCCTAATTCTGCAATCTATACATTGGAATAGCATGCACATTATTATTTGGTTCTGGATGCAGATGGCATGTCCACAACCTGTTCCAATTGATTTCCCTGTCCAAGACTATAAAATGGTACTAGGTTGATTCTCCTATCCCCTTGCCTTATTATCTGCTATGAACTCACTAGTAAATGACATGTGCCAATCACATGTTATTTAGTATATGTAGTTAGATCATCAGAATTCGCTAAATCAATATTTTCAGTATGATACATAGTTTCATCCATTATATCTTTTGACATTGTTCACTGTTTCGTATTGTATTCTGCAGAAATTCTCTGTAAATTATTGGGGCAAGTCCTTAACTACTAGAATTATATGGTAGTCCTATCTAAAACAGACTCGATTGGAGGGTCTAATAGCTGAACGACCAAAGTTGGCACAAAATATCAATGAAAAGGGGGCGTGGGAAGGTGATGCCCTAGAGGAAAAAGAAAAAATGGACAAGTGCATGGCATGGGTTACCGAACCAGAAAGGTTATGACTACTCATACTCATGTCACAAAGATAGAATATAAAATAGTTGCTTGCTTAAAATTGTTGTGTTACCGAACCAGGATGGAAAGCATGATAATGCCATTCAAGATGGTGATTCAACAAAAATCATCATTACTACAAGACCGTTTTATTGATTGTTCCACAGGTAATATTTGTGTGCTTTTTGGTTTTGAAGTTCCAACTTTATTGGAGAGGTGTGCTATCAGATTGTGTAGTCTTATTGATTCAAATTTGACAAGTTTAAAACATTGAGTTAACAAGTTATTGACTAGGCTGCACATATTTGTGTACGGAGATGTTCAAGATTTATTGCATGTTTCTTCTTCGCAGAGTGTACAAGCACTTGCCCTTTGGTAGATACATTTTTAGAAATTTAATATAAATCCATTTTCCATTACACAATTGGTCGTATGCATTACATCATTAGCCTGTGAGCTAAAGGTGTATGCTGCTAAATAATTGGAGAGTCGCACATTTTCAGAAGATATGCATTTTTCCTTATGCAGTTTGGAGTATGCATTGATCTATTTACTTGCAATATTCTGGTGGTGGTTAGATGAAATGTGGTTTTCCAATTTTGGCTTTTTGATCATATGGTTAGATTCTTGACATTACCGCAACTATTTTTATTTTTATCCTTTTCAATTCTCATTATGTGAAGACACAGTCACTCCAGCCGTTGTTGGAGCTGCAACTCGCAATCGTAAGTTAGCAAGCATCAGGTAGACCATGGATTTTGGTGTTGGCTGCCGCGCATAACCAATGTTTTCTACTCTTTGGTTTCCTTGTCAAAAAAATATGCTTTACACTGCCTTAAGTAGGCTCACAACCTGGGAACATATGTTTAGCCTAGTCTTTGTTCTGGTTACTTGTGGTTCTGTGATAATTGTATCTTTGTAGGCGAGGGAAAAGGAGAGACCAATTGTATCTTTGTAGGCTAGGGAAAAGGAGAGACCAGGTGAATATTTTGCAAAACTAAACCAGCTGGACGATAAAACTCAACAATGCCCCACAAAAGAAAATGTACTTCTTCACTCAAGGTAAAGCTGAAGTTTGGAACCTCCATGTATGCAAATTATATCATCATTGTCGTCAAATGCTAATATTGATCATAATATAGGTTGGTTCCAAAATAGGTCTGAAGACTTCAACCTATTCAAACAAACAGAATGTTAGATGTTGTGTATGGTACTATCTTTTTAAGGCAGTATGGTACTGTTAAGAGTACATATCCTGAATTAGCACTTGTGTGCATAGATGGAACTATTCTGAATATTCAGGAGTTGGTAAATGAAGTATGTGACTGCAACACAATTGGTGATGCTTTTGCTTAAGGATTGTTAATTGCTTGGCCTTCAGATTTTGTAAGCTATTTTTTCTTCCATTTTCCAGAATCATATTGTACACATTTAATCATACAAGTCCATTTTTTTCTTACACAGAGTCGAAAGAAAGATGATGAGTTGCAGCTGAATACTTCAGCTTGATCAAAATCAAATGAAGCTTGAAGATTTTTCTTATGATGAGTTGCAGCTGAATACTCCAGTTTGATCAAGAAGCAAATAATGTTTGAAGATTTTGCCTAGCAATAATTAAAGTTTACATTGGTTGATTGAAAAATGTCATTTTTAAAACTTTTTCAGAATTGTATTATCTATGGTCAAAATGGTATGAATGTTATGATGTTGCAACAATTATATTTGTATTCATTTATTGTAATGCACATGTATCCTACACTCTTTTATATTCTTAATAAATTGATTGATATAAGTTTGTATATATGGTGCAATCTCTTTGACATTTAATGGTACCAAGCATCATCTTAAGTTAATTAATTGAGCATGTGAAGTGATTTTGTTAAACAATTGTATATTCCATATATTGGTACCCAAATTTGTTGTGGTACTAATAGGGGTGTTACAATATTTAGCTATTATATATGGTACTAAGCACGCTCTCGACATGAAAAAAAATGTTACTAGTTATGTTACTAGAGTTGCGAAAATATGTTACCACCAATGTTCCATGTCTATGAAAATATGTTACTAAGGGTGTTACCATACCTACATAAAAGTGTTACCTGCTTAAGTAGTAACACGCAATGTGCATGTTACTACAATATAACTTGTAACATAAAATTTAGCATATGGTAATAGATAATATGTGTGACTGTGTACACCACTTAGTAACACGGCCTAATGGAACACATTTCAAAATCTGTTACTAGATGACCTAGTAACACTGTTTTGGACATATAGTAACAAAAGACAGTGTTACCAAAGCTCTGTCCTGTTGTAGTGTCCGCACGCTCTGTGCTAAGCAGATATGTCCTAAGGTTATTGAGAAGCTGCAAGTTCAAGTGCCGGAGTTGCTATGCAATTTGGAGATGATCTTTCCGCCAGGCTTCTTTACTCCGATGGCACATCTCATTGTGCACCTCGCAAACGAGGCACTCTTGGGTGGCCCAGTGCAGTTTCGGTGGCAGTTTTGTATTGAGAGATTCAAGTATATTCGGAAGATAACTGGAAACAAAGCCAAGATTGAAGCATGCATAGCTGAGGCAACGTGCCTTCGGGAGATGGCAGATGCCGCAACAACGTACTATCCTGATGAAGTTCCCACTCTGCATAACCCGGTCTCTCGTTACAATGTCGACGTGCCCATGAATGACCCCAAGCTTCAACTATTCCAATGTCCCGGTGGCAAGGCTGGTAAAGGACAAAAATATAGATTGGAGAGGGAAGAGAAGGATTGCATAATGCTCTATGTGCTTATAAACATGAAGGAAGTGGTGGGGGGGGGACGACGACGATGGCGGTCACGATTTCATTAGGTAACATGGTGTAATGCTTATTGTATCTAGTTTCGATCACCTACACTCAACTCGGTCTAATGCTTATTGTATCCTTTCAGCGAATTCACGGATGAACAGTGGTGGCTTCCGCGCGATCCCACGGGCGCGGAGTTGGACACTCTACTGAAAGAGGGTGCTCCCGAAGTAAAAATAAACTTTGTGTCTTGGTTCATGAAAAAAGTAATGTCTAAGCTGTCCCTCTTACCTACCAATATGTGACTTGTCCCTGTTATTCCACGTAACTAATGCACACAACAAATTTGAACCGTGCTTGTAGGGAGCTGATGCAAATGTTGAGATGACAGATGAGTTGAGATGTGTTTCCCAAGGTTGTAACCGTGACGTCATGAAGTATGAGAAGTATGACGTGAATGGGTTTCGATTCCATACAGAGACACACCAGAAGGGCCGGGCGAATCCAAAAACGATAAATACTTGGTGTCTTCACTAAAGGATCCGATACCTTTGATTACTACGGGAGGTTAGAGAATGTATACGAGCTGACCTTCAATCGTACAAACAAACAACTCAATCTCGTTGTGTTCAAGTGTCATTGGTTCGACCCAAGAGGTGGACAGAGAATTACCAAGTCCATTGGGTTAGTTGAAGTTAAGCCTTCCACCACCTATACCGGAGCCGATGTCTATATTGTTGCTCACCAAGCCAAGCAAGTTTATTATTTGCCGTACTCATGCCAGAAAGCGGCCCTCAACGGCTGGGAAGTCGTGTTCCAGGTATCGCCACATGGTAACCTACCGATTCCCTCCGAGGACGATTACAACAACATTGACCCTGTAACATACGAGGGAATTTTCTATCAAGAGGAAGAGGACTTCGGGCACTTTGAGTTAGAATGTGTTCTTGAAGAGGACCTCAGGAACGATGCAGAAACTCGTGGTGAGTCAGTGGTGGATCTAAAGGACATAGATATGCTCGAGAAGTTACAATTGGAAGATGATAGCGATGATGAGCCTCCACCCGTCTATCAAGATCCAACTTACTACTCAAAAGATAGTGATAGTGATAGTGGCAAGGAGAAACAAAATGAGATTGACGATGAGATTGATGACGGCTGGTGAGGGTCTTTTATGTGTTTATATTTCAACATGCTTCTTATTTGTTTAGTATCTTTATGCTTAGTATTTATATTTTTTTCAACATGCTTCTTTATTGTTTAGTATCTTTATGCTTAGTATTTATATATTTTTGAACATGCTTCTTAATTGTTTAGTGTCTTTATGCTTACTATTTATATATTTTTCAACATGCTTCTTAATTGTTTTCTCTTTCTCAATGCAGGTGATTGAACAATATGAGCGGCGGCAAGGAGGACTCGTCGAGCTTGCTTAAGAAGATGCAACAACACAAGAACAATGTTAGAAGGAGTGAGAGGGCACCGCGTCGCAATCCGCGTTACGAGGACGGCGCGGGAGGAGGAGGAGGACGAGGACGAGGACGAGGACGGGGACGAGGTGGTGGAGCTGGAGGTGGCTTGGGAGGAGGTGGAGGTGGAGGTGGCTGGGGAGGACCGGACTTTGAGCCACCACCCTCGGCCTGTGCGACGTTGCTTCCGGGTTCTTTTTGGAGGGGCCGTCTAGAGGGGAGGCGGAGACGGAGTCTAGAGCCGAGGAGGACTCTAGCCGCGGGTTTGAGACTCCGGAGGAGGATGGGCGGCCGAAGGCACTGAAGATTCGTGGGGAAGCGAGAGTCCCCGACGAGAGGAAGGAGCCTAAGACCCATGAGGCGAAGACCCTTATTATTCCCCGCTGGCCCTGAGTAAGTGTACTAATTTGGCAATTTCGATTTTCATGTACTAATGTTTGATTTTCATGTGCTAATGTTTGATTTTCATGTGCAGCAATTGGACATTTCCTCCGGGGATCAAGGGGCGCCTGCCTAGCAGCATGATTGGAGCTTTGCTTAGGAAGTTCTGGCCGGGCAAGTACTATCCCCTCGGCACTGTCCCAGCTGGCGAGAAGAAGCTAGCCACTACTTGGACGGACTACGAGAGTGCCCCTGGCGTAGGCTTCCCGACGGCTGCTGAGGCCGTGATGAGAAAGTTTTGGGTAAGACATATTTTCTCGAGCTTCGTTCATATTTGATGACCCCAATGTTCTAACTCATGAATCTCACAATTGTTTTTTGCATGATTGAAGTGTTTTTATCGTGTGGCGCCCGAGGTTGAGGAGACGGCCACGAGAACGGGGACTTGCGGGCGACTTGTGAGAGGTTGACACCGCAGGTGTGGTACAACCAAAGGATCACGTCCGCGGGTCACTTCTGGGCAGAGAGAGGCGAGAGGGTCCATAAGCCGGACATTGTCGGTAAGAATGCTAAGGCCGAGTACGAGATGACGGTGGAGGACTACATGTCGGTGAGTAAAATGTCAATGAGATTCTACATTGCTACTAAGTTGCAATTGCATTAGATTGAGTTGAGTATTGCATTTTCAGGTTATCCCCGATTGGGCCGATCCGCATGCCGAGGCATGAGAGGAGATGGTTAGGACGAGATGGCTCAAGATGGACGAGGACTTTGCAGCCGTGGCGAGGCGGAACGCGGAGAACCGAGGCGACGGTGGCACACACTGTGGGGGAAACCTCAGCTACGAGCGCTACAAGGGGAAGACGGTATGTATACATTTTATTTTCCGTCATGTTCAAAGTTGGTACTCACAACATTTCCTTTCGCGATGCAGAGGGCCGCGTTAGGACCCGAGGAGGAGATGTCTGACCTCGAGATATACAACAAGATGCGGCTTAAGAAGCCCGATCTCTCGCAGCCTCAGCCCTCGCTCCCTGAGTACTTCGGCACCTACGCCGAGGATGTCGAGAACTACTGCGAGATGGTGAGGCATCGTCACCCGGAGGTGGATGACCCCATGAGCGCGGAGGTCGACGAGGAGTCGTTGGTCCTATCGTCCGGAGGGTTGCCGCATGGCCGTCTCGCCATGCTGAACAAGGCCGTCAAGCATACCCTCACCACGACCTTCACGCGTCTCAAGGCGGGACTCACCAAGGACAGCCCCCCTCTCCCGCCTCGTCGCCGGGCTCGGCAACAACCCGCATACGACGTAAGTTTCCCTCATTTCCATCCTCTTTCCGACTTTCGTTCATACATTGCTAAGTGCTAACGAGACATGAATTTGTGAAATTGTAGCCTGACTTCGAGGCCGCCTACGTGGCCGCTCATCAAGAATATCAGGTGGCCTTCAACCAGCACCAGCAGCAGTTCATGGAGTACATGGCATATATACATGTAAGTTCCAACCTTTGTTTTCGCAAATGATGACAAGTCCCACTTTCCCCTAGTTTGATGCTTCATTTCTGCAAAGACTGACATGTAAACTATCTTGCAGGCGTCGATGGTGGCCAATCAAACTGGACAGACAGTGGATTTAGGGCCGATGCCTCCCTTTCCGGGGCCGGCGCCAAACATGCCATCGAAGGAAAATTTCACTGCGGAGTACTATGGGAGAACAACGGTAAGTTCTTCGCCAAACCGAATACTACGGCTTTCCTTTGCCTCGCAAATTGCTAACATCTCGGGAACATGTGTGTAGGGAACGGGATGTTCCGGAAATCAGGGTGGTGGGAGGGAGATCACACCGGTTCATCATGGTGGTCCTTCTCCCGGTGCTACTCCCGGTACTTCTCCCGGTCCTTCTCCCGGTGGTTCTTCCGCAGCTTCTACTGGAAGGTATCGGCCCGGGCCGGTGTTTAGCGGCGACGAGCTCCTCTAGTTGTCCCATGTATCTTATGCACACTATGGCACCATGCATGTATGCACACTATGGCACTATGTATGCATCCTATGGCACTATGACACTATGTATGCAACCTATGGCATTATGGCACTATGTATGCACTTGATGTTATGTGTATTTGCACTTCATGCTTGTGAATTTCATGTGAATTATATGTGCTTTTGTATCCTGCCAAATCTGGAAAACGCGCGAAACAGCAAAAAACGAAAAAAATGTACCAAATGGTACCCTCTACGCCGACGGGTTCCCCCTCGGGGTAGCTCCCAGGTTCCCCCAGGGCGCGCCACGCGTCCAGAAATGGACCAAATGGTCGCCTCTACGCCGACGGTACGGCCCTCGGGGTAGCGTCCATCGCCCAGGGACGCCCAGGCCGCGCCACACGTCCACGTACGCCGACGGTGAGGCGCTCGGCGTATCAGCGCCAGGATCGACCAGGCGGCGCCACGCGTCCTCGTACGCCGACGGTGCGGCCCTCGGCGTACCGAGCGCCAGGGTCGACCAGGCGGCGCCACGCGTCCTCGTACGCCGACGGTGCGGCCCTCGGCGTATCGAGCGCCAAGGTCGACCAGGCCACGCCACGCGTCCCCGTACGCCGACGGTGCGGCGCTCGGCGTAGCTGTAACGGCCGTCAGCCTGACGGTGCCGGTTAGCCCGCTACGCCGAGGGCCAGTACGCCGACGGGTGGGACCAGCCGTCGGCCCTCTCCGTCTACGCCGACGGGCGGCGCTACGCCGAGGGCCACGTGTGCTCTGCCGAGGCCAACCTTCCCCGAGGAGCTACACCGAGGGCCCCCGTCGGTGTAGCGTATGCCGAGGGCGAGGCGGTGATACGCCGAGGGCTGGAGGCCGTCGGCATCTTGGCACCACTGAACTCTTTGTAACCGCCAGGCGAGGTGAGAAAAGAAGGTCAGACTGCTGCCGAGCTTGGGAGAAAAAAGAAAGAATTTGAACCGTTTTTTCATTTGTAGGTGGAAGTGGTGGGTAATTTAGATTAACTTTATGGGTAGTTTAAAATTGGACGGACGACCGAGGGAGAAATCCTTTTTGCTTTAATTGTTTAGGTATAGATTCTCGCAAAAAAACAGCGGATTCGTCCTCAGTGCATCGATCATACAAAATTTTCCACTTATGTCAAAATTTTGACATAAAATAATAGGCCAAAACGAAATACAAAAACAGTTTGAATATTCGAATGAAGAGAGGTTCTCTGAAACGTAAAAAATTTGTCTAGTAGTACATGCATGATCAACATTTGACAAACGAATTGAAAAGAAGTTTTTTGCGTGCACTAAATTTATCGGTCCATACCGGAGCGGTGACCGGCTCAGTATATATTAAGCGACCTTGTACTCCTACCCTGTAGATGACATAGTACAAAGTATATAGGTTTCTGCTAAACAAATGGACCGGAGGTAAGGGTTCGAACCCCGTGGAATGCTGGACTTTTTGCGAGCGCTGCTCGCGTCAGCAGGTGGAGGTAAGGGTTCGAACCGCGTGGAATGCTGGACTTTTTGCGAGCGCTGCTCGCGTCAGCAGGTGCCGCCGCCCAGCTGCTATATAAAGTGGCCACCCGGACGGAGGAGTGGCTCATATGAAGTACGGAGTAGATACCATCTTCAAACGTTGATCAAGCGCCAGCAGCCCGGGATCCGAGCCAAGATGACTAATCACTCCTCCGTCTTCATCTGTGTGTCGGAGGTACGTTCACGATCCTCCAGAGGGGAATTCGCAGTGCTTCTAGAATTAGTCATTTTATCCCTATATGAAGGTTTCCTTTCTAAAAATAGCTTCAAATTAGCTAGGAGATCGAACAAGAATTCTTACTTGCCATGGTATGTATATACGCAGGCTGTGGAACAAGTAGCCGCCGACGAGGTGGTGTCCGGCAGAGCTGCAGCGCAGGTTCCATTTCTTTCCCGTCCGTATCTCCCTCCCGACTGCTAGATTTTGCATAAATCTCGTTCTCCTTCATCCCGTGCAGATTCCTGAAGCCGCCGTCATTGAGCTGACAAGCTTGGAGAATAGTGTGCTCACCGTCATCATGGAGGTAATGTTATTATTATTACATTGGGTAAACGTAGCCAAGCTTCAACTTAATCAGGCAATCCGGATAAATTTGTACCAAAGTATGAAAGCTAGCACATATTGGGTGTAAAGTGGAAATCACTCCTTATTTCCGTTATTCGATATCAATCTGCTAGCAATCCAATGGTACCCAATATGTAGCTTGTCTCCAAACTTTGCTAACAAGAAAGCCCAGATATGTACATCACGTTTAGTACAAAAATCACTTTGAAAAATAATAATTTTGGTTTATTACAACCAAATAATTAATTGGCTAACTGAATGCACAGACGCAGAAAAAAACCCTAAACATAGGGCGAAGTGCAACCATAATCATAAGCCTCCAAATTCTTATTTGTAGCAGAACTCGTCATCGCTGTTGTACATGATAATATCTCGTTTAATCTCCATAATAGTGGACTGGCACGTGATAGAGATTGGTAATCATGCCAATATTATTGGACCCTGCTACACGGTGCTATAGCACCGGATTGTCTACCGCAGTGCTCCCCCTGTCGGAACGAGAATCTTTCCGAAAATAGCAAGTGGATTCACCCGTGATAGCGACAGATAACCACTTTGAAAACATAAAAACAGCCTTCCGAATTGTTACCGTGGTGCTACACGTTGAAAACAGAGAAACTGACCACGAGACTAGCTGGTCCTCCACGTTTTCTTCTCTCAGGCTGGCACATGCAATTCAGACGCGAAACTTTATCTAATTGTTACAAAAAATTACATCCCTATAAAAACACCTCATGCCACTTATTTTGCGATCAAATTGAGGATGTAAAAAATATATAAAAATACATCTAAAATCACAAAAACTAGGATCACAAATATACTACTGTTTTACACTTTGAACCGTTAAATATTCTGGATGTAGAAAAATGATAAAAATACATCCAAAGTAGAGAAAGAAATTAACATAGTTACAGCCTTCTACTAATCTGGAAGTGAAAAAATCAAGAGACAAGTCTGCAAAAATTACATCTATGACATAATTTACAAACTACTACGATTTGCAAGTAAAAAAAATCAAGAGCAAAAATTAGTCTGCAAAAAATACAGGCAGGCAACATAATTATATTCTTCTATTGATCTGGGACTAAAAAACTACATCACCAATATGCAAATAGAGTAGACCAACACGAAACAAGCCATCGCCATGAAACAAGCAGAGGGCTACGAATAGTATGACGAGAAGGAGGAGACAAGGCGAGATCGGCGGTAGCTACCTCATACTATGGCCCCAGCCAGCGGTGTCTACCTCAAGGCGCAGCTCCACTCCCGCCTCGTCGCCGCGGCAGGCATGCAGGTGCTCGCTAAGTCCCTCGGCGGCGGCGCTGGCCTCACGGAACCGGAGCGCGTCCTCAACGGCGAACTTGCAACCGCGTCAACCACCTGATACCCCGCCTCCCCAGCTCGGCTGCCAGTCGCCGCCTCCCCGCTCGGCCGCCGGTCGCCTCCTCCTCGCTCGGCCGCCGGTCCCCTCCTCCCCATTCAACAGTCTAGATGTAGAAAAGTGACAAGAAAATACATCGCAGAAGTCTCATCTGAAATTTAGGGAAAAATACATCTTTGCATTAGAAGGATTTGGCAGCTTTCATCATTTCTGGATGTAAAAACAGGTAGAAAAGTACATCTATTTGCAAAAATATATATCCAGAATTAGAGAAAATGTTGATATTCTTACATCCTTGCATGAGGATTTGGCAGCTCAGCTACTAGATCCGCTATGGCCGCAGCCTTCGGCCTCAGGAGCACGGTGCCGTTCGATTCACCCCCACCCACACCACCACGGCACCACCACCAGTCCACCACCACCACCAGTCCACCACGGCCTCCGCCCTTCGCCTCAAGAGCGCGGATTTGCGATTCACGCTCCCGCGAACGAGCAGGACGATAGGACTGGTGGAGGTCCTCAAGGTCGAGGACAAGCACGGGGCGAGAGCAGCGAGGCTGTGCTGGCGGAGGTCAACGAGGTCGGGGCAGCCATGGCGTCCATGCGTGAGTCTAGGAAGGAACAAGGGGAGGTTGGGGAAAGCATAGGAGAGGTGGCGGAAGAAGTCAGGTAGCAAGACCGGCGTGAGTGTACGCGTCCGGCGGGGTGGCGCGGAGACTAGGCGGAGATGAGGTCGACGGGGAAGGAGAGATGCTGATGGTGCTCGGGTCGCTCTCCCGCACCTCCTGGGGGGCTAGGTGGGGCGTGGATAAGATTTCTGTGGACAAGACGAGAGCCACGTGCGGGTTAAACTGTTCGACCGTACGATCTAGATCGGACGAGCGAGACAGGTGAGCACTGCCAGAGACAACACGGTGCCAAGGCACGAATTAGAAATTGGGAATATTATTGACATGTGCACTACACCGATCTACATAGACAACAGCGCTAGCTTCCCTAGTCTAGGCCAATGCGGCCCTTGCCAATACAGTCAAGCAATGAGACTACAAAAAGGAATCAACCATGGTCAACGAAGAACTATAGGAAAAACACTTAGAAGCTCCTCGGCAACACTAAACACTCACATGAACATGCATATACTACTACTACATTTTAACTTGTTAATCCACCTAGACACAAGTAATACTAACTCGTCGCTAATACTTCTACGAACTCAACATGACCGATTGATTATTTGCACGAGAGGCTCACTCAGGCCGCATATGCATCTATTCGATGCAGAGCCAGGGTAACTTCCCATTTCGAAAAATAGAGGCTCAATCGAGGCAATAACAATCAAAGTATCCGCACCTTCTTCTATAAGTTATTCATTTTCTTCTCAAAATAATTTTTCAGCTCAATATATTATCTTATCCCCCTCATTTCTGGAATAACCAACTGGCAGAAACAATCAACAAACTTGAAGCTTTTGTGGGGCCGGGTTAATTAGGATCACATATATGTTCAGCTTTACCCCTGACCTCTGCTAAATGTATAAAATATGTTATTACTATTGTTGAATATAAATTTATTGCCTAGCCCTTTTTCATCAGTTCAAACTTTACGAAATATATGGCTAATTCATCAATTTGATATGGCACTAGAGTCAAGAGATCTCAAATTCAAGACCATGCTCATATATAATGTTTAAAAGAAGAAGAAAATTGTGACCTATAAAGAAACCCACACTATAGATTACAATAGGCTAGACATGAGAGGAAGTATTTAATATAAATATATTTTCTAGTCCCTTTCCATCATTTCGGACATTATGAAATTGTTGGATATTGCAACAATTATATATTTTTCTCTTTTTATGGGTCGCAAACTTTTCGACAAGTAAGATACATGTATGGCCTATTTTTCTTTTGACTTGCAGGCATAAGTTTACTGCCAAAACTGGGTAGGAGCTGAAAACCTTACGATCAACAAATAATTGAATGAGCCAAAAAAAAAGTTTGAAGAAAAAAGTGGATATTTCCTTTGGAATCAACTTCTTATTAATCACATGCCTATGGATTATTAATCTGGTTTTGTTTTCAGCTCTTGTACTCTAAGGCATAGTTTTACTTCCAAAGCTAGTATGCTAAAACAAACTTTTGATCGATACAGTATGGAGGCTTATATAGAAAAGCTATTTTACTAGTCAAGTACTCTTCCTCTCCCCTGGTCGTCCCCCGCGGCGGCCCAAGGGGAGAAAACCCTAGCGCCGCCTTCCCGCTCCCCCTCTCCCCTCCCTCCCCTGCCGCCGCCAGCGTGTGCCGCCGGGCAAAGCCCGCGCGATGCCGGCGGCGGCGGGCCTTCCCTTACCCGGCGCGTGGCGGGCCGTGCGGGGCGGCGCTGATCCATGGCGGCGGTGCATCTCGGCGGAGGTCGGCGGGGCTGGCGCGGCGGCGGCCGGCGAGCCGCGTCGTGGGCGTCCTCTCGCACATGGAGGCGGCGGTGGTGGCCGCTGCAGCTGCGCGTGGTGGCTGTGGTGGTGCGTGGCGGCCGGGCTCGATCTGGGCCTGTGCGGGCCGGCGCGGGCCGCGGCTTCGGGGCGTGGTGGCGGCGCGAGGAGCTCTGTCTCCGGCGTGCTGCGTGGGCGCAGCTGCAGTGGTGGTTGGCCGGCAAGGGTGGCTTCCTACCTCGAGCTCTTGCTGGCCGCCGGTGTGGCCGGTGGTGGCCGGCACTCCTCTTCGGCGACGGTGAGGCCGATGTGGCTTCTTGCCTTTCTGGTGGTGGTCCAAGCCAGCATCTGCATCTACGTCCATCGTCTCCAGTTCGCCGCTGGCGGCATCGGGGATACGGTGATGGATCAGGGTGAAAGCCCTGCCCGGTGCTTCCGGTGCGGATCACGGCGACGCCCGAGGGCGCCGCTTCCTTCCTGAAGGCGTGATCTTTGGTCCCAACTGTGCCTTCCCTCTCCTCTGGTGCCAGGGGAAACCCTATGTCCAGTCCATCGGGCAAGGCGGCGGCGGCGCCACGGCGTCGTTCTCTTCTTGAAGACGTTGTCGAGGCTACTTGGGGAGAGGCCGATGTATTACTGGAGGCTGGACATTGCGATGCGCTGCCGGTGTTGGCTGCTGGCCAGGGCTTGGGGCTTCGAGGCGCTATGTACGACGTGGTGGTTGCAACCTAGTCAGCTGCTTCTCCAAGTCCGAAGGATCCTGCCTTCTCCTCGCCGACTCTTCTAGGCTCATGAGGGGAGGTACGTTGGTCCGGGCTGCCTTGGAGTCGCGGTCGTGCTATGGTGGTATCTCGCTTGGTTCGTGACGCGGTTCGATGGCTCCGTGCTCCATCTCCTCACCTCTTTTGGTAGGATGTTGGGCGCGGGTCGTTCTCATCGGGTCGTTTGTAGCGGGGTGTTGTAAGCCGCTTGGCTATGTATCGTCTTGGGTGTGTGTGGAGTTGTATCGGCCGTCGGCCTCTTCATCTATGTGATTGATACGTCTTCCAGGACGTATTCTCGAAAAACAGTATGGAGGCTTGAATGAGGCGATGAGCCAAAAACAAGTTTGAGGAGGAAAAATAGATAAATATGAAGAAAAGTGGAGCATTCCTTTCGAATAATTATCCTATATATCGATCGCGTGCCTATGCATATTATTAATCTGGTTGCGTTTTCCTAAGAAAAAGTGCAAACTTCATTTATTTCTTTTGTTTTGTTGTGATCGAACTACTTCATTTGGTTAGTTTGCACTCTGCTAGGTACTATCGTTCCTCATGTTTAAATTGTTGAACTGTTGATGATATGTGAAGCTGCTTCCATTGTACAGGGCGGCACCGATAGTGACTCCGGTGACAACATAGACCACGAAGTGGAAAACGTGCCTACTCATGAGAAAGTGATACAGGTGGTCGCACGCACCATCAAGGCTGTGGGCGCACTCACCATGGCTGTAGTCATGCACGTGGCATACTCCGAGCTGGCCAGCGGAGTAGTCATCGGACGCAACATGATCGCCTACAATGTGACCCTTGCCCTCATTTTCGTCTTAGGACTCGGCGAGTTCATCAGTGGCCTCTGGGTTTCAATGTGTGACAGCCTCACCTACAAGCGTCGTTTATGGATTGGGGGGATTGTTCTATTCCTCTCAATTTCACTACTCGTTGGCATACACACATGCGGTTTTGCTTAATATATGGTATGGCCATAAACTCTTTAAAGCTACATTTTTTCATTCTTCACAAGATATCAAAATGCTGCAATTTTCAAGAAACAATTTCACAAAACCACGGTTAATGATGGTTTCAACAAAACAAATTGATCTAACAAGGTTAGATCTATGTTCTAGTGAGCTCAGAATGCTCTTTACAAAATGTCATCTTTTATGTAACAGGGTAATCCGTTCGGCAAGGAGAAGAAGGAAGCTGATCAGCCTATCTTGGCAAGCTGTGGGAGGGTGGAGGGTGCAAGTGAGATAGCCAACAATTGTTCCTTATTGGTCTGTTTAAATTGCTGTGCGTTTGGGTTTGGGCTTTCATGTTAAGTTGCTGCCCATCACTTACTATTTCCGGGCTATTCTTTAAGATTATCTGTAATATATATTGATTTATTTCTTTTGTCGGTTCGTTGAGAAGTAAGTTGTTATCTGCTTATACTTATAAGAACGATTTTCTTCGGGTAAGAAGTTCATTTGGTGGATTTTGCATGTCTCAAAATTGGCATCTGGGGCATCCAAGGCAAACAGGTCCTAGCTAGTTTGACAAGTTATTCCAAAATCTGCAAAATGTTAATCAAGCCAAATAAAGTTGATACGGAGTACTAAATTTGTCACAATCATATTGTTTTGAGCCATAGCAAACACCATATCAGTAACAATAATAATAGAGGCAATTAAGGAGAGCCAATCTCAACAATCCCAAAGCTTCTTATAAATATTCCAACAGATGAAATGAAGAGCAAAAAAAAAGGATTAGGGGAAAAGAAACGATTAGAGGTTGTCAGTACGTACCACGGAAGTTGGCCGGCGTCCTCGGTGTGTCTAGCCGGTAGCGGCCACACCTCTCGCCTCGCCGGTAGACGTCTATCTCAGCTACCTCGCCGGTGGTCTGCTACACATGCACCGTACGCAGTCGCTGCCTTGCTCCTCAGGCCCGGCCGCCGACTTCTTCTCTTGAATCGCGTCGACTTGCGTCCTTGGTCGCTTCTTCACGGCGACGTGTCGTCGCGTAGCTTGTCCTGCAGCCATGGGTACGAGATTGGACGCCATGAAGACCCAGCAGATCTGCATCTGAAACAGAGGAGGGCGATGGTGGAGATGGTCAAAGACACGAGAGGTGTCTGATTGTGGTTTAATATCGGGAAGAAAGAATGCACGGGACGACTTTCGGGAAGACCGAGCAGCGCGAGCAGCTTGCTAATTCTCTAATGTATTTTTGGCGCGCTCGTCCCGCGATTGCTTGTGATATCAACCACCATCTCGCGATTTTTAATTATGGAGTATTCGAAGATGTGGCGTGGAGCCACTCATTCACACCTGAAAGTGATTGAAATCAAGGAACAGCTGGTCAAAAGCCAAAATAAATACTACTAGAGTACTGTAGTTTCCGTGGCAGCTCGCAAGCTTGCAAACGGAGGCATGCTGTTTCGATGTTTGCACCCTCTGAGATCAGATCACGTCCATGTCGCAACCGGCAGCGAGGTGAGTACTGCGTAGATGTCGTCTGGTTTGGCCGGCCGGAAATGTTTTCTGCTTTAATTCCACTGATCTTAGGGACCCACCAATCATCAGATCGTGCACGGTGAGTCCAATACCAACAAAAAGTGCGGAACATTTCATCAAAGAGAAAAATGTGAAACTATTACGGAGAGTCCTTTTTTTTTTGCTTCTCGAGCTCCAATGCTCCTTGCATATTAAAATATTATTATATTTATATGTTTACAATATCGTGAATTAAAATTTTAGAAGTAACTGCTGATGCATCCCACAAACGTATAAAATTTCAATTCAAAATGTTTTGTCTTCTTGGCTACACAAAAATGATAAAGTTTGGATTATTTTGTGAAGATTTGGAATAATATACTTAGAAGCATACTTTTGTTATTTTTGTGTACCCTACGATAAACATTATCCGCAAGTGATAGCTTGCATGTTTGTGTGATTTACTAGCTACATCCTATTTTTTCAGAATTTTTTGAAATTCGGAAATCTAATTTTCAATTATTTTTATAAAAAGAGATCACTAGAAGGGGTTGTTTGGATGCTCACATGGGTTTCTCTCCACATATGCAATTTGGCCTAGTGGAAGCTGTATCAAAGAAACCATGTATCTATTCCACTCGGTATTCAAATTTAGTCACAGTTGCAGCTTTTGATCTGTTGACCCATATTGAGATCTTCGGCTGCGATAAATCAATCATGACTTCAATCTTATCATAAACTCGTTTATTCTCTTCTAGTACGTTGAAAGCAACAATTGTTGAGGAAAGAAGATAATAAAGTTATAAGAAGGATATAACATCAAAAGAATATAAAAGATAATGAAATATTAATTGCTTACAATTTAAGCTTTCAATGGTTTGTAGTCGATCTAAAGCATATTGCTCAACTTCTACAACTAGCTCGCCTTTCTTTTCCACCACTGCTGCCATGGCATGAATTCCAACCAGGTCCTTTTTCATTTGGTATATTTTGTTACGTAACTGACGCAGAAGTTCAGGATTGTTACCAGCGGCAAAATTCAGTAAACTTTCGGCACGAGTAGCAGTCGAAGTCACCTGCAGCAAATTATTAGATATACATACTCATCAAACCAACAAAAGGGTTACCAATTTCAAACTCCCATCGGAGCGCCGAAAACATTTCATTCAGAAGTACAAACACAAAAGTGACGCTGGCAACAAAGCCATCACGATTCATTACAAGATGATGGTTGGAATAATATTCAAATTAAAAGTGGCATGGAGTCAAGGCGCTTGAGTTTGCGCGGATGAGCTCGGGGCAGCATCAGATGCAGACTTTTTCTTCTGGTCCTCGACCAATTTAAGGAGTTGGCTTGCGCATTTGCATGCCGAGTCATTAAAAAGTCTAAGGTTAACAGTTGAGCCATCCTTATTCTTCGGCACAGCTTTTGTCAAGCGCTCCATGTCATCCTCAAAGCTATATCCCATTAATAAATGGGACGCAGGGAGCGCTCCATAGAGACGTGAGCGACGCTTCAGTACCTTAAAGGTGTTGCTGGTGTCGACGAAGAAAGTGTCCACTAGCTACTTAAGAGTTTTTTCCTGATACAGCTTAGGGAACATCAGCGAGAACAACTTCGATAGGGCTCCTTTTGTCTTCTTTAGAAGCTCTTGAATTTGGCGCTGGAGTCCACGGCAAAGGAGATGACATCCGACATGGAGTCTACTCGAAGCTTGTTGGTACGGTCGACAGGCATGTCGGCAGCACCTAAAGTAGTACAAAAAATTACCCTTATAAGAATAAAGCAAACTAAGCAAAGATAGAAAAATGAAGGAGTCGAAGCAATTTACCTAGTAGACTCCCGACAGCTTTGTGAAGGTCACCGTCCTTTTTGTATGCCAGGGCTTGAGCCTCAATCTTCAGCCGCTCCTCCTCAATATTCTCCTTCAGTAGATCTAGTACTTTCTTCAAGCTCGCGGCTTCTCTTTGAGATTCGGTTGCCAGCTTGTTTGCTTTCTCAAGCTGATCAGTTGAAGACTTGGCAGCCTCTCGAAGACGAGCATTTTCTGCTTCCATGCGACTGAATTGACATGCGTGGTGAAGTTTTTTCACAAATAAGTGCTCGAAAGTCTCCCGGCTATCGATGGATCCTTCCGGTAATTTATTTATCCACGATCTTGCGGCTCCACTGAGGTGAACCTGGATGCTCTGCATGACAGTTGCTCTAGTTCCACCTGTTAACTTCATCATTTTCAGGTAATCTACCATCCAATCCTCTGGGTCTTGCAAGCCATCGAACTTTTTGTAAGTATCGGGTAACATAAACCTAGAAGGAACCCGAGTTTTACGGACTCGTCGAGTAAAATAAGGAAGTCCGCACATATCCTCTTCATTGACTTCTGGTGAGTGCCAACGTTCTCTTCTCTCATGTCGTGCTCTAACCACTCGTGCTTGTATCGTCGTATCTCTTGCGTTCCCCGCTCGAGGAGGATCTCACGCTGTCGAGGTAGGTTGAGGATTATTTTTCCTTGGTGCGCTCTCTGGTTGCGGTGTACTCGCTCCTTGTATCGCTGTCCCCATGATTCCAACTCCTGCCATGTTCATGTTATACAATGCTTCTCTGGGATCTCCTGCAGGTGGCTTGGATGCTAATATGAAAGCATGTGTCGCCATATATCCTGCTTCCGGTGTTTTGGGGATGATGTGCCCTCTTGTATCTATTGACATAAAGGACATGTCGAGGTTTTGTATCAGCTTCTCTCTTTCGTGCTCAAGAATATTGGCTAGCCGAGATCTTCCTCTCGCGCGTGCCGCTCTGTGGCTATCTCCCGTTGATCCTGATTGTCGGCTCAGGTTGGCCCTACGCGCACTTGACGCGGAAGCTGCAGCTCTTCCATCATCGATTATTTTTCTTTGTTTTTCTAGCTCACGTCCAGCACGAGCGAGTCTATATTGATATGCCTGTAATTCTTCTGTCGTAGCTGTTGTGTTCATCGGCTCTGTGCCGTTCATGGCTCTTCCAGCTCTATCCCAAGCTACTTGTGATAGCTGCACCCTCTCTCGCGGCGTGGGGCCGACGTATTTAGGGCATGTTCTGCGGGTGAGATTCGCGGGGTCGATGTATGGGTTGCCCAAATCATCGAAAGCTTCCGACGCTTCACCTTCTTGTCGACTTGCTTCCCCAATCACGTAGACTTGGTGATATTTTGCCATTGTGCTTTCATCTTCGGGGTCGGTGACACCATCGTAACAATCGGCGAAGACCTCCCGAACAGAAGTAGATCTATCGATGAAGTCGAAATAGTCTATGCTCTCCAACTCGCTGTCCAGATCGGAATCCGTGAACGACCCGAAAGACATGCCGCCGAGCAGATCGACAAGTTCCCCGCCGGCGGCGGGCTTGATGTAGCTTGGCGGCGAAGCCTCCTCGTCGCCTGACTCAATTGATGATGATGATCCCGAGAAATCAGAATCGGCCGCTAACGGTTCCAAAAAAATCGGTGCCGCAAGTCGATGTGATCCTTCTCTCCCGACGCGGAAATGGAAGCTCCCGAACGTCATCTCCATCGACTCCTCCAGATCGACATATGCATGCAAACGGGCGGGAGGGTGAGGAACAAAATCGATGCGATCAGGTTTCACCTGTTTACCTCCGTCCATCGCGTTTCTTGCTACTGATGATGTTGATGATGTTGTCCGTGCCATCGAGATCAGCTCCTTCTCGCCTCCAATTCCCACGGTCGGCGCCAATTGACAAGGTATTAACTTGTCAATGCCTACAAGTTGTAGACTAGGGTTTCGCAGAAAGTAGAGGGCAAGTAGATCTCGAAGGTTTCAGCCGAAAAGGTGCTCAACTATGAAAAACTAGGGTGTGTGTTGACAATCATTCGATCCTTTCTTTCTCCCTCGTCTCCCCTTTATATAGGAGGTGGAGCCGAGGTTTTCCTATCGTACAAGTTACAAAATCTGGGAGACTTAATTCGAGTCTTTCCCATATTGATACAAGTCTTATTCCTAATCTATCTCTATTTCCCATATCGATGCTTATTGAGCTTCCGAGCTTCACAATCTTCGGGTCGTGGACCTTCAATTATCCCCGGGTACCTTATTCGGCAGGCCCATCTGGGATGCCTATGTCAGGGAGATTACGATCAGCATCATCGTCATCATGCCTGCTAGGGCTTGACTCCGCTGTATCAATTAAATCATCAACAATTCTCCTTCGGCATCTGGAAATAAGGAGCGCGCCATCATCATCTTTTTCCATTTTAGAGGCGCCGCTATCTTCAACTACCTCAGCATTATCTTCAGTATCCTCGGAGAGGTCATCATCTTCGGGAGTTACCCCGCTCCCGGGTTCAGGAGGAAAACACCTTGCAATAGTAGAGGCCTGACGAGATGAAGAAAAATTGTCAAGTTTCGAATGCGAATAATAAATTACATACAAGACAGTCATGTGATAAGAATTACTTCAGCGGGGAGATGATGAATATCATACGGGGTCTGAACTGTTGTCAGAGATATGGTATCCTCTTGGCTGAAGTGTGTCAGGCGCCTAACTTCATCCTGAAGCTCATTCTCAGTGAGATCAGCTGAGTTAATCCGCGTCTTATCTTTTACGCCAGTATACAACCACATTTGATGACCCCTCGACATCACTGGCTACACCCGACGCTTTAGAAATAAATCAGCGACTTCGGTTCCACACATCGTTTGGCCCCCGGCACCCTTCAGATCTAGAATCTTCTCATACAAATTGTCAGCTACCACCTTCTCTTCGGCAGTCAAGGTGTTCTGCCAGGATGTCTTCGGCATTGCTTCAAGAACATCTTCAAATGTTGGCAAATTGGAGTGGTGACCGGATGCCGGATGATCCCCGAGGTAGAACCACTTTGATCGCCAGCCCTGGAGGGACTCTCTCATCGGGAAGTTGAAATAATTGACTTCCTTCCCAAAGGCAAAGTCGACTCCTCCAACGACGTGAGGACCTTCGCCTCCATTGTGGCGCTTGACGAAGAAAAATCTTCCTCCAAAGACCCTAGTGGGGGGGCGATGCCGAGGAAAGCCTCACAAACAGTGATGAAGATGGCCAAGTGAAGGATGGAATTTGGAGTCAGCTACCAAAGCTGAATGCCATAGGATAAAAGAAGGCACCAAAGAAACTCGTGGGCTGGGAGGGACAACCCACGATACAGAAATGCCGAGAACATGACATTGAAACCAGTGGGAGGCTTTGGGCGAGAATCAGAACCTAGGAAGATAACATCTGACTCGTTGGTGGAGATTAGCCCCAAAGTCCTCAACTTCTTCTCATCACACTTGGTGATTGAGGAGGCTGATGTCTACGCACGCTTCTATTCCTGTAGACAGTGTTGGGCCTCCAAGAGCAGAGGTTTGTAGAACAGCAGCAAGTTTCCCTTAAGTGAATCACCCAAGGTTTATCGAACTCAGGGAGGTAGAGGTCAAAGATATCCCTCTCAAGCAACCCTGCAATTAAGATACAAGAAGTCTCTTGTGTCCCCAACACACCTAATACACTTGTCAGATGTATAGGTGCACTAGTTCGGCGAAGAGATAGTGAAATACAAGTAATATAGATGATTGTAAGTAGTAATTGCAATCTGAAATAAAAATGGCAGCAAGCGAACATGTAACAGAACTTGTTGGAAACGGTGTTTCAATGCTTGGAAACAAGGCCTAGGGATCATACTTTCACTAGTGGACACTCTCAACAATGATCACATAAATAAATAACTTCTCTTTACTTGTGCTACTCTGAATTACTCTCCTATTGGAATCACTAATCATGTAGTGGCTACAAAAGCTCCGCTCAAAGTTCATCAAGTACTTGACAAACACCACTCATAGGGATATCCTCATCAAATCATAATCCAAGATAATACCGTTGCAATTTAGACCGAGTACTAACATAGCATACACACTGTCAACAATAGCTATGAAAGGGGGAATAGATCACTTCAATACTATCATAGCAATAGTTAACTTCATAATCCACAAGACATTACAATCATAACCTACGCCAAGTACTACATGATGCACACGTTGTCAACTTTACATCATGAAGGAGGAATAGACTACTTTAATAACATCACTAGAGTAGCACATAGATTAATAGTGATATAAAGCTCATGATCACATAAAGATCACACCATGGGAGAGAGAGATGAACCACATAGCTAACGGTAGAGCCCTCAGCCTCGGGGGAGAACTACTCCCTCCTCATCATGGGAGACAACAACGGCGATGAAGATGGCGGTGGTGTCGATGGAGATGACTCCGGGGGCAATTCCCCGTCCCGGTGGCGTGCCGGAACATAGATTCTGTCCCCCGAAACTTATCTTCGCGATGGCGGCGGCTACGGAACTCTTCGTGGAATATCGTCGATTGTTTTAGGGTTTTCGCGATGGACAGAATATATAGGAGAAAGGGCGGAGTCGGAGGAGCCAGGGGGTGGCCTCCCCACCTGGTGGCGCAGCCAGGGAGGGGCCCGCGCCCAAGTATGGTGTGGGGCCCCCTTGGCCCCCCTCCGGCACTTCTTTGGCTCTCTGGGTCCGTCTCGGTAAAATAGAAGGTTTGGCTTTTGTTTCGTCCAATTCCGAGAATATTTCCTGTGTAGGATTTCTGAAACCAAAAACAGCAGAAAACAGGAACTGGCGCTTCGGCATCTTGTGAATAGGTTAGTACCGGAAAATGCATCAAAATGATATAAAGTATGAATAAAACATGTAGGAATTGTCATAAAACTAGCATGGAACATAAGAAATTATAGATACGTTTGAGACGTATCAAGCATCCCCAAGCTTAGTTCCTACTCGCCCTCGAGTAGGTAAACGATAACAAGGATAATTTCTGAAGTGACATGCTACCAACATGATCTTGATCAATACTATTGTAAAGCATATGAGATGAATGAAGTGATTCAAAGCAATGGTAAAGATAATGACTAAACAACTGAATCATATAGCAAAAACTTTTCATGAATAGTACTTTCAAGACAAGCATCAATAAGTCTTGCAGAAGAGTTAACTCATAAAGCAATAGATTCTTAATAGAAGGTTTTGAAGCAACACAAAGGAAGATTTAAGTTTCAGTAGTTGCTTTCAACTTTCAACATGTATATCTCATGGATAATTGTCAACACAAAGTAATATGATGAGTGCAATAAGCAAGCATGTAAGAATCAATGCACACAGTTGACACAAGTGTTTGCTTCTAAGATAGAAAGAAGTAGGTAAACTGACTCAACATAAAGTAAAAGAAAGGCCCTTCGCAGAGGGAAGCAGGGATTACTCATGTGCTAGAGCTTTTTATTTTGAAAACATGGAAACAATTTTGTCAACGGTAGTAATAATTCATATGTGTTATGCATAAAACCTCCTATAAGTTGCAAGCCTCATGCATCGAATACCAATAGTGCTCGAACCTTGTCCTAATTACCTCGGATTTCCATGGATTATCATTGCATTACATATGTTTCAACCAAGTGTCACAAAGGGGTACCTCTATGCCACATGTACAAAGGTCCAAGGAGATAAATCGCATTTGATTTCTCGTTTTTGATAAATCTCAACTTGAGGACATCCATACCGGGACAACATAGAAAACAGATAATGGACTCCTCTTTAATGCTTAAGCATTCAACAACAGATAATATTCTCATAAGAGATTGAGGATTAATGTCCAAGCTGAAACTTCCACCATGATACATGGCTTCGGTTAGCGGCCCAATGTTCTTCTCTAACAATATGCATACTCAAACCATTTAATCATGACAAATCTCCCTTACTTCAGACAAGCCGAACATGCATAGCAACTCACATGATATTCAACAAAGGTGTGATAGGTTGATGGCGTCCCCAGATAACATGGTTACCGCTCAACAAGCAACTTATAAGAAATAAGATACATAAGCGGCATATTCATTACCACAATAGTTTTTTAGGCTACTTTCCCATGAGCTATGTATTGCAAAGACAAGGAACGAAATTTTTAAAGGTAGCACGCGAACAATTTACTTTGGAATGGCAGAAAAATACCACATATAGTAGGTAGTTATGGTGGACACAAATGGCATAGGTTTTGGCTCAAGGTTTTGGATGCACGAGAAGCATTCCCTCTCGGTACAAGGCTTTGGTTAGCAAGGTTGTTTGAAGCAAACACAAGTATGAACCGTTACAACAAAACTTACATAAGAACATATTGCAAGCATTATAAGACTCTACACTGTCTTCCTTGTTGTTCAAACACTTTTACCAGAATATATCTAGACTTTAGAGAGACCAATAATGCAAACCAAATTTCAACAAGCTCAGTTCTCCACTAATAAGTTCAAACTACATGATGCAAGAGCTTAAACATGATCTATTTGAGAGCTCAAAACAATTGCCAAGTATCAAATTATCTTTACTATTAAATTGCAATAGGTGGCTGCCTGGTGTCACAAACGGGCCAAATAATTTTTTTCCTAGGCCCAACATGCTAAAGTGTTTTTCTTAGATCCGAATCTCTCTGGAATTCCCATCGAGTCTTTCTCCCTAATCTATAGCTTGATCTATCGTTCACATACAAGTATATGCGGTTTTAGTTTATTTTCTTTACGCACGAGTAGCTTGATGGAGTCCAAACCGCATCAGACTTTGCAGCCGGCCGTGCGTTTTCAGGGCTCGCTTGCAGCCCAATACACGTACACGATGTGCCAATAAAAAGGTAGAGCAAAGGAAGATTAAGATCACGAAACCCGGATTTGGTCGACCTCTCCTCCGCTACTCGAAACCCGGCTTCCATGGCTGGCGGCGGGAGATTAAGATCACGGCCATGACCAGTGCCACGATCTCTAAAATAAACGCCATAGCCGGCGGCGGCTCGGGTCGCGGCCATGGCGCGTCCGCTGTTGCCGCAGGGGAAGCTGGTGGGCGTTGGTCAGGTCGCGGCGATGCGTTTCCACTATTTCCGCAGGAGCAGCTGGTGGGGCGATTGCCGAGTCACGGCCATGGCGAGTCCGCTGTGGAGTTGGCCGGCGTGTGTCGTCAGAACTTATCGACCGAAACCATCATGAAATCCATCCTCGTGTCCCTCTCTCTCCATCACTTCCATAGAAGCCACAGAGCCACGGGTGCAGGCTCCTCTTGCCTTGCCTCGCCGCCATAGATAGCGAGTTGCACGAGTCATCCACTCTTTCTGTTCGTACCCTGTCCACGAGAGAAAAACGCGAGGAATTCTTGCCTTCCCCTTCCGCCGCCGAGGTGTCTGGCATCCTCTAGTCGCCTAATGTCTCAACAAGGTCGAGCTTTACGACGACTTTCCGCCCGCGCTAACAGCAAGTGATCGTGTCGACGTCCAACTCAATCAAAGTTCTCGCAAACAGTTATGCCACGGCGCGTTCCGAGCGGACATCGATCGCGCAGTGCATGGAAGCTAGAGACCCGCCATCAACGAAGTACTGGCCGAGGGCAGTACTAATTGCGGCACGATTAATGGTACTGTATACTACGACTGTTGCATATATGGCCCAATGCCATCGTGCACACGAATAAGAAGGTCTAAACTAGCGAGCTCTGTTGTACGATCCTAATTCATGTGTACTACTACATGAAGCCTCGAGAGGCAAGCCCTTAACCGCTCGATGAGTTAATTGATCGCCGCCACCATGGCATTGCCTTCAGCCACCGTCCGCAAGTGGCTGCTACTTGAGATAATTTGACCTCATCTGTGTCTAAACTACGACTCTCGCGTCTCAGCGATTCCGTGACCAGACCACGTACGTCCTGACATCCAGGGAAATAAGCACCTAATTATTTGTTGGGTGGCCGTGCACAAGGCACTTGTCGAGAACTCGTGATGCAGCTGAAAGATGACTCCACACATGAAACCTTAGCGGCGACAATGGCACCAACAAGTCGGACAAAGAGGGCTGGAAGAAAACCATCGCGGACGCTTGCGTGCAATGTTGTTGCCCTGCCCGCACACTGCATTCATGCTATCTAGGCCAAGCCAATACAGAACATCAACTTCATCGAATTCGCTAAATCATGATCAACCAATTGATGGAATTCAGGATACACCTTCGTAATCAATTTTCTAACTGAAAGGAGGATGTTGCTTTCACTGAAAACGTAGGAAAACCTAACACGTTTTGGAAAAAAAAAGGCAAATCTAGAAAATGCAAGGTCGATGGAGTAGTGGATTGAGGAACAAGAGAAGTCAACTGAACTAAAGCGTACAAGAGAGAACTGAGTTGCGAGTTTCAGGTCGATTTTTATCGTTATTTATGCGTACATGTTTGATTAAAAAAATCGGAAGAAATAGAATGAAAATGCACATTGCATTTTAGTGGTTCCCTTATTTTGGATGCAAGGGCACAAACAGTGTCATAGATTGATAGAATTTCATACTTAATTTTGAAAGTTTTTTGTTCTATTACTAAGATGATCTTCGTTATGTAAGGGGTATGTTATAATGTTGTTTACCATTGGACGGTCTACTTCTATGGACCAAAAAAAGTATTCAATGAAACCGAGCCGTAGCAACGCACGGGCTTTGTCCTAGTTCAAGATAATATACCAATTACCACATGAAGCATTTTATGTTTCCAACCAAATAGCAATGAGGCGGCTTTCAACTTTAGCCATGAATATTAAAGTAAAACGAAGAACACAAGTGTTCAAATGAAAAAGCGGAGCGTGTCTCTCTCCCACACATGGATTGCTAGGATCCGAATTTATTCAAACAAAAACAAAAATAAAAACATACAGACGCTCCAAGTAAAGCACATAAGATGTGACGGAATAAAAATATAGTTTCACTAGAGGTGACCTGATAAGTGGTTGATGAAGAAGGGGATGCCTTGGGCATCCCCAAGCTTAGATGCTTGAGTCTTCTTGAAATATGCAGGGATGAACCACGGGGGCACCCCCAAGCTTAGACTTTTCACTTTTCTTGATCATATTATATCATCCTCGTCTCTTGACCCTTGAAAACTTCCTTCACACCAAACTCAAAACAATCTCATTAGAGGGTTAGTGCATAATCAAAAATTCACATGTTCAGCAAGGACACAATCATTCCCAACACTTCTGGACATTACCCAAGGTTACTGAAATTTAATGGAGCAAAGAAATCCACTCAAACACAGTAAAAGAGGCAATGCGAAATAAAAGGCAGAATCTGTCAAAACAGAATAGTCCGTAAAGACGAATTTTTTCGAGGCACTTAACATGCTCAGATGAAGAAGCTCAAATTGAATGAAAGTTGCGTACATATCTGAGGATCACTCATGAATTTTCGCAGATTTTTTAGAGTTTCCTACAGAGAGATGAACTCAAATTCGTGACAGCTAAAAATCTGTTTCTGCGCAGAAATCCAAATCTAGTATCAACTTTACTATCAAAGACTTTACTTGGCACAAGAATGCAATAAAATAAAGATAAGGAGAGGTTGCTACAGTAGTAATAACTTCTAAGACACAAAAAAACAGTAGCAAAATAAAAACATGGGTTATCTCCCAAGAAGTGCTTTCTTTATAGCCATTAAGATGGGCTCAGTAATTTTAATGATGCTCTCGCAAGAAATAAGAGTTGAAGCAAAAGAGAGCATCAAAAGCAAATAAGAAACACTTTTAAGTCTAACCCACTTCCTATGAAAAGGAATCTTGTAAATAAACAAGTCATGTAAGCATAACGCAACAAGCATAGAAAGGCAACACAAGCGCAACTTCAAGATTCTCAACATAAAGAGGGGAAACTTAATATTATTAAGATGCATATAACCATGTTTCCCTGTCTCATAATAACTTTCAGTAGCATCATTGATGAAATCCACAATATAACCATCACTTAAAACATTCTTATCATGGTTCATATGCATAAAAGTATCATTATTTTTGGCATAAGAAAAACTCTTCTCATTAATAGTAATTAGAGCAGGATCATTATCAAGAATTTGAACATGGTAAACAAGTTGCCTACTAAGGGAATGGTTTTTGGCAATCCCATCATAACTATGGCAAGTTTCATAAGGATAATTATAACCTGTGTCATGGCCATCTCTATAACGATTATCTAAGCCCGAAGATATAATATCATCATCTGAGGGAACATGGATAGTGCTAACATCATTACTTTCATAATCGGTACCAAAGAGATTTTCAGTATCAAAAGTAGTGTCCTCTTCCAAATCATAATCACTAATATAGGTAAAGGGCATAGAAAGATCATTGTACTCAGATTCATTATCATAATAATCATTAGGAGCAACATACTTACGGTTACCTATCGTTATCTCATATACGCGGGGATATGCCGTTACCTCTTTCTTTTTATTTCCCCTTTTCTTCTTCTTCGTTTCCTTCTTCTTCTTCTTTTCCTTCTCCTCGTTCCCTTCTTTAGGAGGAAGAGGCTTGAAGGGAGGCTTTTCCACATAATCTGATTTATTTTCAGAAACAATAGAAGAAACTTGGGAGGATTCCTCCTTTTCATTAATAAGTTCGAAACACATAGCGGTCCTATCATATTTTGGCAAAGTGTCATCTTCTAAAATATTTTGCATGTAAGTGTTTGTGTGGCAATTATCAATGCAATAAGAAAGACACCCATGCAGGACACTATTAATATCAAGAGCACTCATATCCATCAAAGAAGTTTTTCTCAATAACTCTTCACACTCCAAAAATAATGTAAGTTCATCATGCTGATTAGAAGTGATTTCACCATCACAATACAAATTTGCAGCATCGAATTATCATTGGAGGAGCATTGAAAATTAAAATGACCCACTCTATGGCAAAGTTCACAAATAAAAGGATAGAGGGCACAAACTTTTTCACCAAGATCATCTAAAGCCCTAGACCACTTTCTAGTTTTTTCATTCCTGTGATGGATACAATATTCTTCTTCAATTTTATTCTTTTCACAAGGTCTATGCATTCCACAAAAATTAACATCCTTATAAGAAATAGTATTTTCAGAAGTTTGGGCATGTTTATTGCAATCATTAACAACAATTTCATTTTCCATGCAAGTGTCTTTAAAAGGTTCATGGTACATATACCAATTTTCTTTAGGAACATTAATATGAGAAGCAAAGGCTCTATAGCAATCGACCATAATTTGAAGATCAAGACCATATTTAGCACTAAGCTCTTGAAAATCAGTAGTTTGAGCGAAAGACTTAATGCAATCATACTCGTAGTTTATACCTGATTCTTTACCTTTGTCGTTCTCTCAATCTTCAGTATTGCTTTGAATTCTTTCAAGAATATCCCATCTAGCTTCAACCTCCTTGCTTGTGAAAGATCCCTCCAAACAGGCATCTAGATAGTCCTTGTGGTGTCCTGAAAACCTTGCATAAAAATTATTAATAATAACATTACGGGGGAGCTCATGAATGGGACATTTGAGAATTAGTGACTTCAATCTCCCCCATGCTTGGGAAATACTCTCTCCATCACGAGGATAAAAGTTATAAATATAATTCCTATCAACATGCACTTCATGAGGAGGATAAAATTTAGAATAAAAGAGAGGTACAATTTCCTCCCAACCAAGAGATCGACCATTGATACGTCCCAAACGTATCTATAATTTCTTATGTTCCATGCTACTTTTATGATGATACTCACATGTTTTATACACATTATATGTCATTATTATGCATTTTCTGGCACTAACCTATTGACGAGATGCTGAAGAGCCAGTTGATGTTTTCTGTTGTTTTTGGTTTCAGAAATCCTAGTAAGGAAATATTCTCGGAATTGGACGAAATCAACGCCCAGGGTCCTATTTTCACACGAAGCTTCCAGAAGACCGAAGAGGATAAGAAGTGGGGCCACGAGGCGGCCACACACTAAGGCGGCGCGGCCTGGGCCTTGGCCGCGCCGGCCTGTTGTGTGGGGCCCTCGTGTGGCCTCCTGACCTACCCTTCCGCCTACTTAAAGCCTTCGTCGCGAAACCCCCAGTACCGAGAGCCACGATACGGAAAACCTTCCAGAGACGCAGCCGCCGCCAATCCCATCTCGGGGGATTCAGGAGATCGCCTCCGGCACCCTGCCGGAGAGGGGAATCATCTCCCGGAGGTCTCTTCATCGCCATGATCGCCTCCGGATTGATGTGTGAGTAGTTCACCCCTGGACCATGGGTCCATAGCAGTAGCTAGATGGTCGTCTTCTCCTAATTGTGCTATCATGCTCGATCTTGTGAGCTGCCTATCATGATCAAGATCGTTTCTTTGTAATCCTACATGTTGTGTTTGTTGGGATCCGATGGATATTGAATACTATGTCAAGTTGATTATCAATCTATCATATGTGTTGTTTATGTTCTTGCATGCTCTCCGTTGCTAGTAGAGGCTCTGGCCAAGTTGATACTTGTGACTCCAAGAGGGAGTATTTATGCTCCATAGTGGGTTCATGCCTCCATTAAATCTGGGACAGTGACAGAAAGTTCTAAGGTTGTGGATGTGATGTTGCCACTAGGGATAAAACATCGATGCTTTGTCTAAGGATATTTGTGTTGATTACATTACGCACCATACTTAATGCAATTGTCTATTGCTTGCAACTTAATACCGGAAGGGGTTCGGATGATAACCTGAAAGTGGACTTTTTAGGCATAGATGCATGCTGGATGGCGGTCTATGTACTTTGTCGTAATGCCCTGATTAAATCTCATAGTACTCATCATGATATTTGTATGTGCATTGTTATGCCTTCTTTATTTGTCAATTGCCCAACTATAATTTGTTCACCCAACATCTGCTATCTTATGGGAGAGACACCACTAGTGAACTGTGCACCCCGGTCTATTCTTTACATCTGAAATACAATCTACTGCAATACTTGTTCTTTACTGTTCTTCGCAAACAATCATCTTCCACACAATACGGTTAATCCTTTGTTCACAGCAAGCCGGTGAGATTGACAACCTCACTGTTACGTTGGGGCAAAGTACTTTGGTTGTGTTGTGCAGGTTCCACGTTGGCGCCGGAATCCCTGGTGTTGCGCCGCATTACATTCCGCCACCATCAACCTTCAACGTGCTTCTTGACTCCTACTGGTCCGATTAAACCTTGGTTTCTTACTGAGGGAAACTTGCTACTGTACGCATCACACCTTCCTCTTGGGGTTCCCAACGGACGTGTCAACTACACGCATCAAGCAAATTTCTGGCGCCATTGCCGGGGACCTGAAGAAAAGTTGCACCACAAAGATTTCTATCTCCCACGTCAACTGCACGCCAGCAGCTAAATTTCTGGCGCCGTTGCCGGGGAGATCAAGACACGCTGCAAGGGGAGTCTCCACTTCCAATCTCTTTACTTTGTTTTTTGTCTTGCTTTATTTTATTTACTACTTTGTGTGCTGCACTAAAACAAAACACAAAAAAATTAGTTGCTAGTTTTACTTTATTTACTGTCTTTCTCTCTATATCAAAAACACAAAAAAATTAGTTACTTGCATTTACTTTATCTAGTTTGCTTTATTTACTACTGCTAAAATGAATACTCCTGAAAACACTAAGTTGTGTGACTTCACAAACACTAATAATAATGATTTCCTATGCACACCTATTGCTCCACCTGCTACTACAGCAGAATTCTTTGAAATTAAACCTGCTTTACTGAATCTTGTCATGAGAGAGCAATTTTCTGGTGTTAGTTCTGATGATGCTGCTGCCCATCTTAATAATTTTGTTGAATGATACGTCCAAAACGTATCTACTTTCCCGAACACTTTTGCTATTGTTTTGCCTCTAATTTGTGTATTTTGGATGCAACTAACACGGACTAACGCTGTTTTCAGCAGAACTGCTCTGGTGTCTCGTTTTTGTGCAGAAATCCAACTTTCGGGAAAATCCTCGGAATTTATGCAGAAGGCCCTATTTTCCAAGAATACTGACGGAGCCAGAATGACAACTCAGGTGGAGGCCCGAGGGCCCCACACCATAAGGCGGCGCGGCCTAGGGGGGGCCGCGCGGACCTATGGTGTGGCCCCCTCGGCCGGCCTCCGACGCCCTCCTTCGGACTACTTATTGGCCTCGACCTAAAAACGCAAAGGGAGAAGTCGAAGTCGGCAGAAACCCTCCAGAACGCCGCCACATCGCGAAACTCCGTCGCGGGAGCCAGAAGTCTCCGTTCTGGCACTCCGCCGGGACGGGGAATTGGAGGAGATCATCGCCGCCATCACCGCCAACGCCTCTACATCAACCAGCCATGTTTCCCCCATCCATGTGTGAGTAATTCCCCCGCTGTAGGCCGAAGGGGATGGTAGGGATTGGATGAGATTGGTCATGTAATAGCATAAGATTGTTAGGGCATAGTGCCTAGTGTCCGTAATTGGTACTTTGATGATATTGTTGCAACTTGTTATGCTTAATGCTTGTCACTAGGGCCCGAGTGCCATGATCTCAGATCTGAACATGTTATTGCTTCATCAAGATATTCATTGTTTATGGTCTTACCTATAAGTTGTATACACATGTCGCTGTCCGGAACCAATGGCCCCGAAGTGACAAGAATTGGGACAACCGGAGGGGATGGTAGCGATGTGAGGATCACATGTGTTCATGGAGTGTTAATGCTTTGCTCCGGTACTCTATTAAAAGGAGTACCTTAATATCCAGTAGTTTCCCTTGAGGCCCGGCTGCCACCGGCTGGTAGGACAAAAGATGCTGTGCAAGTTTCTCATTGCGAGCACGCACGACTATATATGGAACACATGCCTATTGATTGCTTTGTACTTGGACACCGTTTTATTATTATCTGCAAATGCCCTGCTATGATTGTTACATGAGTTTCTCTCATCCATGCAACGCCCGTTCATCCGTCCCCGTGCCTACAGTATTTTAATCCTGCTGTTTACTAAAATCACTACTGCTGTCTTTGTTACTCTGCTGCTGTTATTTCACTACTGCTACTGCTATAAAACTGTTACTACTGATAAACTCTTGCGAGCTAGTCTGTTTCCAGGTGCAGCTGAATTGACAACTCCGCTGTTAAGGCTTTCAAGTATTCTTTGTCTCCCCTTGTGTCGAATCAATAAATTGGGGTTTACTTCCCTCGAAGACTGTTGCGATCCCCTATACTTGTGGGTCATCAAGACTATTTTCTGGCGCCGTTGCCGGGGAGCATAGCTTTATTTGGAAGTTCACTTGGATTGATATTGTTCGCTGCAAATTCTCCATCATGGGTAAACCTCGCGATACTAAGGTCGCCATATTACCATCCACTACAAGAAAAGGTACAACTCTGAGTACCTCTGCTGCTCTTGATTCACCATCTGTGATTGATAAACTTGTTTCACCACCACATGCTTCACATGCGGGTACTTCTGCTGAATCTGAAAACTCTCATAATATTGATAATATTTCTGCTGTGCTTGATGATAGTGGTTCATTGGGATCCTTTCTAGATGCTACGATTGCTAGGTCTAGACAAATTGAAAATACTGAAACTCCTAATGCTACTACACTTGTTAATTCACCTGAACTTGATTATTTTAGTGATGATCCTGATGAAGATTATGTGGAGCTTAATAATGATTTTATTGAAAAATGCAATGCTACTACTGATGCAAGAAAAATTAAAAAGTTGCTTGCAGAACATGCTGTTAGATATAAACTGTCTCCTGATCCTAACTTTGCCACATCTCCTATAAACATTAAGGATAAAGATTATGATTTTTCTCCTGATCTATCTCATATAGCTATTGTTGAGAAAACACCCTTTTGTGGTACTGAAAAAGAAAGTGCTGTTGAACATATGACTGAGTTATCTACTCTAAGTAGCTTGTTTTCTGATGATGTCAAGATGCGTACTTACTTTGTTGCTAAAATCTTTCCATTCTCATTAAAGGATGACGCTAAAACTTGGTATAATAGTTTGCCACCTAATTCTATTAAAAGTCCAAAAGAATTGCTTGATGTTTTCTTCCGTAAATACTTTCCTGCTAGTGCTCAACATATTGCTTTGCAGAGAATCTATAATTTTGACCAGGGAGATGGAGAGAAATTGCCTGAGGCTTGGGCGAGATTTTGCTCTCTTATTAGAGCTCGGCCTGACCATGATTTGGAAAAGCATGATTTACTTGATATATTTTATAGTGGACTAACCATTGAGTCTAGGGCATACCTGGATAGTTGTGCTGGTTGTGTTTTCAGGAAAAGAACTCCAGCAATATTTGAAGAATTATTGGCTAAAATAGGCCGGAATCATGATGATTGGACTACGCCTGAACCAACTCCGACACCGATACTGAAGAAGAGGGATATGATTAAATTAAATGATGAAGATATGAGGGAAGCCAAGAAGTCTCTCAAGGAGAAAGGTATTAAATCTGAAGATGTGAAGAATCTTCCTCCCATAGAAGATATATGTGAGATAATTCCCCCTTCATCCATGATTGAGGTAAACTCCCTTCAACGCTTTACTAGGGAAGATATTCCGTATTCGAAACCTCCTGCACAATGCTTAGATGAGTTTGATAATTATATTGTTAAGCAAGAAAATTTTAATATGAGAGTAGAGAATCATTTAATGGAAAATTCTCGAGCTATTAGTGAATTGCATGATATTGTAGAGAGAACCTCCAATGATGTTAAGATGCTTGTTAAACATTTTCATATGGTTCAAACTCAAATTGATCAACTCACTAAAGTGCAAAATGACTTGTTGGGAAATAATTATAAAGAAAAACATGGTTATGAAGTAACAACTAGAGGTGGTGTTTCTACTCAGGATCCTTTATATCCTGAGGGACATCCCAAAAGAGTTGAACAAGATTCTCAACGAACTAAAACTAGTGCTCCATCTAAGAAAAAGAAAAAGAAACATAAGAATGTTGTAGAATCCTCTGAACCTGTTAATGATCCTAATAGCATTTCTATCTCTGATGCCGAAACTGAAAGTGGTAATGAACATGATAAAGATAATGATAAGAATGATACTCCTGATAAAGAAGAGGTTGAAGAAGAACCTGAAAAGCATGCTAAAAATAAAAAGTATACTAAAGAAGATTTTATTGCTGAGAAACATGGTAATGAAAGAGAACCTTGGGTTCAAAAGCAAATGCCTTTTCCTGCTAAGAAACTAAAATCAAAGGAAGAAGAACACTATAATAAATTTTGTGATTGGATGAAACCCTTATTCTTGCAAATTCCTTTGACTGATGCTATTAAATTGCCTCCTTATTCAAAGTATATGAAAGATATTGTTACTAACAAAAGGAAAATCCCCAATGAGGAAATTTCCACTATGCTTGCTAATTACTCTTTCAATGGCAAAGTTCCAAAGAAGTTGGGCGACCCAGGTATACCTACTATTCCTTGTTCTATTAAGAATAATTATGTTAAAACTGCTCTATGTGACTTGGGAGCCGGTGTTAGTGTTATGCCTTTTTCTCTTTATAAGAGGCTTTATCTAGATAAGTTGATACCTACTGACATATCTTTGCAAATGGCTGATAAATCTACTGCTATTCCTGTTGGTATATGTGAGGATGTTCCTGTTCAAGTTACTACTAACTGCTTGATATTAACTGATTTTGTTGTGTTGGAAATGCCTGAAGATGATAATATGTCTATTATTCTTGGGAGACCTTTTCTTAACACCGCAGGGGCTGTTATTGATTGCAATAAAGGAAAGGTTACTTTTAATGTTGATGATAAGGAGCATACCGTCTATTTCCCCAAGAAGATTGATAAAGTATGTGGAGTCAATACTATTTTTAATTTGAGAACTATCAAAGTGGGAACTATTGATTGTCCTATATATGAGCCTAAAGAAGAATATCAAACTCTCGTGATTGGATCCATATCAATACAATTCAAGGTAACATGATTGATCTGAGGTTTATTTCTTCTTATGCTATGTAAAATTTATTTGGTGGCAAGACTTGATCAACCTTGTTAACGAATACTTTTTTATATGCATAGAGGAGGTAAACAACATCTCTTTCTTCCTCCACTTGCTCTAGTTGTTGTTGCACTTTTAATTTGCAAAGTTCCTTAGTTAATTAGAGATTTCAAAATTTTTCCTGGCCAGTAATAATAAACTTAATACCCAGAAATGTGCATTTTTCAAAGTTTTCAAAAATTCACAAAAATTATACCGTTGGTCCTATTTTTCGACGAGGCACCTGGGAGCACCAGAGGATGACCTGTGGGGCACCCCAGGGTGCCACACCACAGGCCGGCGCGGCCAAGGAGGGGGGCGCGCCACCCTGTGGTGTGGGCCCCTCCTTGCCCCACTTTGCCATCTCTTTCTCCTAGCATCTTCTCTCTCCCGAAAAAACTCGAACCAGCTTTCTCTCACTCGCATTTTTGCTCAAGAGCTCAGGATTTTGCGATCTCTTTGCTCAGCCCAGATTTCTGTCTGAAATTTGGCACATTTGCTCTGCGGTATGTGACTCCTCCGCCTATCCAAGTAGAATTTTGTTTGGTTGAGTATATCTTGAATATTTTGCTGCAGTAGGTAACATGTTTAGTGAGCTTGCATGCTTGTTCTAAGTTGTATAAACTTGTTTTGATGCATGATTAGTACTCTAGCAAGTTCTTATAGTAGTTCCCCTCAATTTTATGTCACCAAATCAAATTTTATATCACTTGTTGAAAATTTCAGAAAAGAGATGAAGAAGTTCAACTTTGGAGAGTTGTTCAAGAAAGGAACAACCAGCACCGGGAGGCCTTCTAGGGCCGCCACCCGGCTTAGGCGATCGTACAATGAGGATATCATCGCGCCTAGCTTCGCGCCCGAAGAGGACAACGGGGCTCCTAATGCTTCATCCTTCCCATGTTATGATTTTCTGACAAATGCAGGGATATTGGATGATTTCTTCACCCTTGTCAACAAGGCGGGCTTAACCACCTACGTGGGAGACGAAAGGGAGCAATACTACATGCTCACCAAAATTTTCGTCGAGAGCTTCCAGTTCAACAATACGCAATATGAGCCAACAGTTGCATTCAAGATCTATGGTAATCCTGTTAATATGGAATTGAAAGAATTTTGTCGTGCATTGGATATTGCCCCTGTAGGTACAGCAAGGAGGATTGATGACAACCCCCGGGACTTGTTGGAGCTTTATCGAGGGATCACCAATGATGATTGTCGCACCATTCAGCGTGGCAAGATAAGGAATATTCAACTCCCCGCCATTAAATATTTTGCATATTACATTGATACTAGCATTCTTGGTAGGGAGAACACTAGCAATATTTCTAGTTACCATCTTGCTTTCTTGAATATTGCACTTACTGGACGGACATCTTATCATCTTGGTTCTCTTATTGCTCGCCGCCTGTCTAACAGGGGGCCTATTTTTGGAGGAACTATTGCATTGTGCGTTTTAACACATTTAAGACTTCCTATTGATCCTAATGATGTGCCATTAACCCCTAAGAGGCTTGACATCGCTGCTATGAAAAGCCATCATTTTGTTACCACTGATTCCACTTTAGATAATATGGTCTATAGAATGTTGTTTGCTGACGGGGATGAGAAAGAAATCCCTCTTCCCCAGACAGGTTTGTTTTGTATTGACAGGCAACCATGGTCGCGCACTAAGGAGGAGGTGGATGAACATATGAAGATACAAGATTTTCACCAGCAGCATGACTCCGAGGATGCCGAGCCCTCCTATGACTACACCGTCACATATCCGGGTGCTTCTTCTAGCACATACCCGGAAGATGATCCATCTTCGTCGTACTACGGAGATACTACCTCATGGGGTCGATGGGATTGAACTCCACTTAGGCCAAAAGCCTAAGCTTGGGGGGAGGTATACCGGCATCACTCATTCTTTACATATTATGGTTGCTGGATACTTGTACATACTTGTTTAGTCTCTTTGAGTGGTTTTCTAATGAGAGGAAGATGATATTTTGGGAAGTGCTGCCTGAAAACAGATTCTGGGCTGTTACTAGAAAAATTCGTGCGCACAGCCAGAACATTATTTTGAGCTGCCAATTTTTGTGCAGGTTCCCCAGGTTGTTATCTAACTTTCATTAGTTGAACACTTTTCGAGCTGAGCAACGTAAGATTTTTGTAAAAATCGATTTCTGTACTGCTGTCAGGTTTTGGCAGATTTCTATCATCCTGCTGTTATGTGTTTCTTTTAGTTTTCATTTTCTTGTTTTTGCTTTGTTTCTTTCCTAAAACACAAAAAGACCAAAAATATTTCTGCTGTTTCTCTTCATCATTTGTTTTCTTTGGTTTCTTGCATTTGTTTCGCTTTATTTGCTATTGCCAATTTGCTATAAGAAAACCCAAAAAGATTTTGCTTTGTTTGCTTGTTTGCTTTTGTTCTTGTTCTCAAATTCGAAAACACCAAAAATATTTGCTGTTCCTCTTTGGTTTGTAAAGTTCATCTTGAGTTCAATGGTCTTCGGTGGCTGGAGCGTGGTTTTCATTTCATATTGTCCAAGCTGCACAAGTGAAAAGGCAATAATGACGACCTACGACAATTGGATTGTGGTGAGAGGCTGGTATGAACTCTATTTGTTTCCATTTTTGTACATATACTCATCCATGTGAGCATGCTTAGTTGGTTCATGTGAGGTATATGTTATTTGAGAAAGTCTAGTAGTTTATGATCTCTCATGATTAGCTCCAATCTATTAATATGAGTAGCATGTCATGGATGTTTGCTTGCATTGTCTTATTCATAAGTAGGTATGGCATTGTGGTATCCTCCTCTGAATAATTCATTTATATCGACTTGGCACATGCTCACGCATGCATATGACTGAACAAAAAGTCAATTAAGCCTCGATGATCTATATTGCTTCAGAGTTCTTGTATCACTTTTATGCCTCCGTTAATTTATTTTGCCGCAAGCATGATTATGACAGTTACTGCTCTCTTGATTTGTCGCTCCCTAGTCTATTGCTAGCCTTCACTTGTACTGAGCGGGAACGCTGCTCGTGCTTCCAAACACATGAAAACCAAGTTGTTCCAAAAGCGTCCACCATAAATACCTATGCATGGCATTTCAAACCATTCCAAGTAAATTCTCATGCGCTACCTTTAAAACCTTCAAAATATTTCTCAATTTGTGTTTATGTTTCATAGCTCATGAGGAAGTATGTGGTGTTTAGCTTTCAACCTTGTCATTTACTTTTGACGGACTCTCATATGGACCAGTGGCACATCCGCTTATCCAATAATTTTGCAAAATGAGCTAGCAATGGGATTCCCAGTCCCGAATAAATTAACTTAAATAGACACTCCTCCATGGTTTGTGATTGTTGGACGGCACCCGAAGGATTCGGTTAGCCATGGCTTGTGTAAGCAAAGGTTGGGGGGAGTGTCATCATCATAATAAAACTAAAATAAAAAGGCACTCCTTCATGGTATGAGATTGTTGGCAGGCACCCGAGGATTCGGTTAGCCATGGTTTGTGTAAGAAAGGTTGGAAGGAGTGCCACATAAACATGCAAATAATTCATGGGAGACGCTCTTGGGAGTCCGGTTGGCGAGGTAGTTAGTGTACCCATTACCATTCGTTGACAACAACAAACACCTCTCAAAACCATTCTACTCCTGCTTTACAAATGAAAAGCTCTAGCGCATGTTAATCCCTGCTTCCCTCTGCGAAGGGTCAATCTTTTACTTCTATGTTGTGTCTCCATTATTTCTTTGAGCACTATCTTGAGAGCACAACTGTGATTCTTAGTATAATATGCTTGTCTCAAAATATGATTGATTGTGGTATAATTTTGATGCTTTTATCTTTGACAATCACTACTTCTAGTCTTTCTATGAACTCCAGAGGTGCCCAGGCATTTATGTTTTGCCAATCAAATACAGGCAAGCGAGATACCGCTTTATCATACTTTCTTATGAACATTGCAATCCTACTTATATACATGATTCATGATGCTTATTATTAATTGTTGGTACCTCTTCATGATTGACATAGCTGTTAGATGATCTTATTTGCATGTGTCTCATTATGAACTGCTTAAGTATTAGCCATAGCATGAGAATATATACATCATATGAGCAAATGTGTTCGTGAAAGTTCTTTTATCGCTCAGTTGTTAACTGAATTGCTTGAGGACAAGCAATAAGCTAAGCTTGGGGGGAGTTGATACGTCCAAAACGTATCTACTTTCCCGAACACTTTTCTATTGTTTTGCCTCTAATTTGTGTATTTTGGATGCAACTAACACGGACTAACGCTGTTTTCAGCAGAACTGCTCTGGTGTCTCGTTTTTGTGCAGAAATCCAACTTTCGGGAATATCCTCGGAATTTATGCAAAAGGCCCTATTTTCCAAGAATACTGACGGAGCCAGAAGGACAACTCAGGTGGAGGCCCGAGGGCCCCACACCATAAGGCGGCGCGGCCTAGGGGGGGCCCGCGTGGCCCTATGGTGTGGCCCCCTCGGCCGGCCTCCGACGCCCTCCTTCGGACTACTTATTGGCCTCGACCTAAAAACGCAAAGGGAGAAGTCGAAGTCGCCAGAAACCCTCCAGAACGCCGCCACATCGCGAAACTCCATCGCGGGAGCCAGAAGTCTCCGTTCTGGCACTCCGCCGGGACAGGGAATTGGAGGAGATCATCGCCGCCATCACCGCCAACGCCTCTACATCAACCAGCCATGTTTCCCCCATCCATGTGTGAGTAATTCCCCCGCTGTAGGCCGAAGGGGATGGTAGGGATTGGATGAGATTGGTCATGTAATAGCATAAGATTGTTAGGGCATAGTGCCTAGTGTCCGTAATTGGTACTTTGATGATATTGTTGCAACTTGTTATGCTTAATGCTTGTCACTAGGGCCCGAGTGCCATGATCTCAGATCTGAACATGTTATTGCTTCATCAAGATATTCATTGTTTATGGTCTTACCTATAAGTTGTATACACATGTCGCTGTCCGGAACCAATGGCCCCGAAGTGACAAGAATTGGGACAACCGGAGGGGATGGTAGCGATGTGAGGATCACATGTGTTCACGGAGTGTTAATGCTTTGCTCCGGTACTCTATTAAAAGGAGTACCTTAATATCCAGTAGTTTCCCTTGAGGCCCGGCTGCCACCGGCTGGTAGGACAAAAGATGTTGTGCAAGTTTCTCATTGCGAGCACGCACGACTATATATGGAACACATGCCTATTGATTGCTTTGTACTTGGACACCGTTTTATTATTATCTGCAAATGCCCTGCTATGATTGTTACATGAGTTTCTCTCATCCATGCAACGCCCGTTCATCCGTCCCCGTGCCTACAGTATTTTAATCCTGCTGTTTACTAAAATCACTACTGCTGTCTTTGTTACTCTGCTGCTGTTATTTCACTACTGCTACTGCTATAAAACTGTTACTACTGATAAACTCTTGCGAGCTAGTCTGTTTCCAGGTGCAGCTGAATTGACAAGTCCGCTGTTAAGGCTTTCAAGTATTCTTTGTCTCCCCTTGTGTCGAATCAATAAATTGGGTTTTACTTCCCTCGAAGACTGTTGCGATCCCCTATACTTGTGGGTCATCATTGAACTATGTGAAATGCAAAAGTATAAGGATGTAGATGGTGATATTATAAAATTGAAATTGTTTCCTTTCTCATTAAGAGGAAGAGCTAAAGATTGGTTGCTATCTTTGCCTAAGAATAGTATTGATTCATGGACTAAATGTAAGGATGCTTTTATTGGTAGATATTATCCTCCCGCTAAAATTATATCTTTGTGAAGTAGCATAATGAATTTTAAGCAATTAGATAATGAACATGTTGCTCAAGCATGGGAGAGAAAGAAATCTTTGGTAAAGAATTGCCCAACCCATGGACTGACTACTTGGATGATTATCCAAACTTTCTATGCAGGACTGAATTTTTCTTCGCGGAACCTATTGGATTCAGCTGCTGGAGGTACCTTTATGTCCATCACTTTGGGGGCGGCCACAAAGCTTCTTGATGATATGATGATAAATTACTCTGAATGGCACACGGAAAGAGCTCCACAAGGTAAGAAGCTTCTTGATGATTGATGTGATTATGTCTATGCTTGTGAATGGTAGATCTAATGTTGATCCAAATAATGTTCCTTTAGCTTCATTGGTTGCTCAAGAAGAAAATGTTGATGTGAATTTCATTAAAAATAATAATTTCAACAACAATGCTTATAGGAACAACTCTGGTAACAACTATAGGCCATATCCTTCTGCTAATGGTAATGGTTATGGTAATTCTTATGGGAATTCTTACAACAATAATAGGAGTGTACCCCCCGGTCTTGAAGCCATGCTTAAAGAATTTATTAGTACACAAACTGCTTTTAACAAATCTGTTGAGGAAAAGCTTGATAAAATTGATATTTTTGCTTCTAAGGTTGATAGACTTGCCTCTGATGTTGATCTTTTAAAATTGAAAGTTATGCCTAATAAGGACATTGATAATAAGATTGCTACTACAGCAAATGCCATCCAAGTTAGAATTAATGAGAATATAAGATTAATGGCTGAATTGCGTGCTAGGTGGGATAGAGAGGAAAATGAAAAACTAGCTAAAGAGAATAATGTAGCTAAAGTTTGGACTATTACCACCACTAGTAATGATAATGATTCACATGTTGCTACACCTCCTACTATCAATGGTAAAATAATTGGTGTTGGCAATGTTTCTACTCCTAGTGCAAAGCGTACAAAACTTCCTGAAATTGCTAAAACTGCTGAAACTGCTTGTGATAAAACTGCTGAAATTTTTTCCAACATTGGGGACAATGATCCCATTGCTGTAGCTCATAATGGTTTAGATTTTTATGATTGTAACATCTCTGAAGTTATAAAGTTCCTACAAAAACTTGCTAGAAGTCCCAATGCTAGTGCTATAAATTTGGCCTTTACAAAACATATTACAAATGCTCTCATAAAAGCTAGAGAAGATAAACTAAAACTTGAAACTTCTATTCCTAGGAAGTTAGAAGATGGTTGGGAGCCCATCATTAAGATGAGGGTCAATGATTTTGATTGTAATGCTCTATGTGATCTTGGTGCAAGTATTTCTGTTATGCCTAAGAAAATTTATGATATGCTTGACTTGCCACCATTGAAAAATTGTTATTTAGATGTTAATCTTGCTGATAATGCTATGAAGAAACCTTTGGGGAGGATTGACAATGTTCGTATTATGGTTAACAATAACCTTGTCCCCGTTGATTTTGTTGTCTTGGATATTGAATGCAATGCATCTTGTCCCATTATATTGGGAAGACCTTTTCTTCGAACTGTTGGTGCCACCATTGATATGAAGGAAGGTAATATTAAATATCAATTTCCTCTCAAGAAAGGTATGGAACACTTCCCTAGAAAGAGAATGAAGTTACCTTATGATTCTATTATTAGAACAAGTTATGCTGTTGATGCTTCGTCTCTTGATGTTACTTGATACACACTTTCCGCGCCTAGCTGAAAGGCGTTAAAGAAAAGCTCTTATGGGAGACAACCCATGTTTTTGCTACAGTACTTTGTTTTATATTTGAGTCTTGGAAGTTTTTTACTACTGTAGCAACCTCTCCTTATCTTTATTTTATTGCATTGTTGTGCCAAGTAAAGTCTTTGATAGTAAAGCCAATACTAGATTTGGATTACTGCGCAGAAACAGATTTCTTGCTGTCACGAATCTGGGCAGAATTCTCTGTAGGTAACTCACAAAAATCTGCCAATTTACGTGCGTGATCCTCAGATATGTACGCAACTTTCATTCAATTTGAGCATTTTCATCTGAGCAAGTTAAGTGCCCCTGTAAAATTCGTCTTTACGGACTGTTCTGTTTTGACATATTCTGCCTTTTATTTCGCATTGCCTGTTTTGCTATGTTCGATGGATTTCTTTGTTCCATTAACTTTCAGTAGCTTTGTGCAATGTCCAGAAGTGTTAAGAATGATTATGTCACCTCTGAATATGTGAATTTTCAATTATGCACTAACCCTCTAATGAGTTTGTTTCGAGTTTGGTGTGGAGGAAGTTTTCAAGGGTCAAGAGAGGAGGATGATACAATATGATCAAGAAGAGTGAAAAGTCAAAGCTTGGGGATGCCCCCGTGGTTCATCCCTGCATATTTCAAGAAGACTCAAGCATCTAAGCTTGGGGATGCCCAAGGCATCCCCTTCTTCATCGACAACATTATCAGGTTCCTTTAATGAAACTATATTTTTATTCAGTCACATCTTATGTGCTTTACTTGGAGCGTCTGTTTGTTTTTGCTTTTGTTTTGTTTGAATAAAATTGGATCCCACAATCCTTTATATTAGAGATATTACGCTCCGCTGTTTCGTATGAACACATGTGTTCTTAGCTTTATCTTTAATGTTCATTGCGAAAGTTGAACTACCTCATTCATTGATATATGGTTGGAAACGGAAAATGCCGCATGTGGTAATTGGTATAATGTCTTGAATAATGTGATACTTGGCAATTGTTGTGCTCATATAGATCATGTTTAAGCTCTTGCATCATGTACTTTGTACCTATTAATGAATAACTACATAGAGGTTGTTAAAATTTGGTTTGCATGATTGGTCTCTCTAAGTCTAGATATTTTCTGGTTGAGGTGTTTGAACAACAAGGAGACGATGTAAAGTCTTATAATGCTTACAATATGTTTATATGTGAGTCTTGCTGCACCGTTTTATACTTGTGTTTGCTTCAAACAACCTTGCTAGCCTAGCCTTGTATTGAGAGGGATTCTTCTCGTGCATCCAAATCCTTGAGCCAAAACTATGCCATTTGTGTCCACCATACCTACCTACCACATGGTATTTCTCCGCCATTCCAAAGTACATTACTTGAGTGCTACCTTTAAAATTCCATTCTTTACCTTTACAATATATAGCTCATGGGACAAAATAGCTTAAAAACTATCATGGTGAAGAATATGTACTTATGTATCTTATTTCTTAGTAAGTTGCTTGTTGTGCGGTAACCATGTTTTCTGGGGACGCCATCAACTTTTTACCTTTGTTGAATATCATGTGAGTTGCTATGCATGTTCGTCTTGTCTGAAGTAAGGGCGGTTTTCACAATCAAATGGTTTGAGTATGCATACTGTTAGAGAAGAACATTGGGCCGCTAACTAAAGCCATGATTCATGGTGGAAGTTTCAGTTTGGACATAAAACCTCAATCTCTTATGAGAATATTACCTGTTGTTGAATACTTAAGTATTAAAAGAGGAGTCCATTATATGTTGTCTATGTTGTCCCGGTATGGGTGTCTAAGTTGAGAATGATCAAAAGCGAGAAATCCAATGCGAACCTTCTCCTTAGACCCTTGTACAGGCGGCATAGAGGTACCCCTTTGTGACACTTGGTTGAAACATATGTTATGCAATGATAATCCGTGTTAACCCAAGCTAATTAGGACAAGGTGCGAGCACTATTAGTATACTATGCATGAGGCTTGCAACTTATAAGATGTCTTATACATAACTCATATGCTTTATTACTACCGTTGACAAAATTGTTTCTTGTTTTCAAAATGAAAGCTCTAGCACAAAAATAGTAATCCATGCTTCCCTCTGCGAAGGGCCTATCTTCTACTTTATTGTTGAGTCAGTTTACCTATTCTTTCTATCTTAGAAGCAAACACTTGTGTAAACTGTGTGCATTGATTCTTACATGTTTACCTATTGCACCTGTTATATTACTTTGTGTTGACAATTATCCATGAGATAAATATGTGTTGCCTGCCAAAACCCACCGGCGAGCAGTGGTTAAGCAACATGAAGAGCCGGGAGACTCCCAAGACTGCTAAGTGGGCCCTGGTGCCTCGCGTCGTCCCGCAAAGTCCCAACACACATCCTGGCGGTTGCAAGGGCGTGCCACCTGACCTATACTTGATCAGGAAGGTGTTGGATTGCTTCGATTAGTCTCCTGCATGGTAGACACGTAAACATTAAATACGAGCCCGATCGGCTCTCAGGTTGCCCTGTGGATCGGCTCAAAGAGCCGATCGCCCCATGGTTCACGTTGGATTTACGATGACATGGGGATCCTGCTTGATCAAAACAAAGCTAAACCAATCTACGACAGTTTAGGGTTTTCACCGCATAATCGGAACATCCTACGCGTAGTTGGGCCTAGCAGATACGAAAGATGATGGAAACTATTCCTAAAAGAGGCCTAAAAACCAACATTAAGTCAATTCTCGGAACATCCCTTGTAGGAACGGTAAAACAACAGCTCACGCACTACCGGATCATCCAACCCCAGAATAAGGCCTAATCATGCAGATATTAAACTAATCCTTGAAGACAAGGAACAACTATAACGGATCGGATCTACTAAGTAACGAACAAGCAAGGTGCTGCCCTTACACCTAGATAGGTGTAAGGGCAGCTAGATATCGAGGGACGGCATTGCTAAGCAAATATGCATAAGAAAAGCATCAATGCAAGCCCCAAACATCTATGATAAGTAGTGCTACTCACCATCAACAACGCTTCAGCACGAGCAACACAAGGTAACGAATAAACGTATACTGCCTAGATCGCAAGATGCGATCTAGGCAGCATGATGCTTACCCGGAAGAAACCCTCGAAATAAGGGGTGGCGATGCGCCTGGTTTGTGTTTGTTGTGAACGTGATTGTCCTCCTTTCTCAATAACCCTAGGTACATATTTATAGTCCAAGGGACTTTCTAATTCGGAAATAAACTAACCCGTATACGGGCTAGACTCTATCTTTTAATTCTAACCGACACGATCTAATAATATACAGATACACGGGCAATCCAGCCCAAACTTCTTGTACAAGGCCGGTTCGAGAGTATCTTTCATGTATATCTTCTAAGCCCATCTCAATTACGGCCCATCTCCTGATTCGGCCAAAATCTGGTGATAACACATGCCCCCCTGGTTTTGGCAATGATAATTTCAAAACCACTCTGTTTTTCTTCGTCGGGTCATGTCGTGGCAGAGCAGAACCGTCGCAGTATCCTTTATCATGACGCCTTGCCTTCTCAACTTCTCTGCACGATTTGACACCACTTTCTCGAAAACTGCTGCAACATTAACTCCCCCATATCCCATTATTTAACCGCGTCGAACAGTTCGCTTCTTCATCCTCTTGCTCCATACTAGCCATCAAAAAGCCCTCCTCCACCATGGACTCATCCTCCTCCTCCACTGCATCGGCTCTCTCCTTCCAATCTTCCTCTTCAGACGAGCCGATGCCAGGGCCCGACCAATGGGATGAGCCGGAGTGGGACTTCGACTATGTGCCAGATGGCCCACCCGAGGCCCTCGTCGGGTCAGATGGCGACCTGCCCCTGACCGATGGGGAGGACGACCTCCAGTTCCTCATCGAAGGGGAGCTGGAGAGCGAGAGCGAGGATGACCTCCACTCCTGGGCGAACTCCACCTCCTCCGACGAGGAGGAGGAAGAAGAAGAAGAGGAGGAAGAGGGGGAAAAGGAGGAAGAGGAGGAGGATGACTCCTCTTCTTCCGCTGGGTATCCGCCGGCGAAGCGCTTCCGCGCTTGGGCGGACAGCGAAGACGATGATGATGACGAGGAGGAAGAGGTCCCGGCCGAGGGCTGGGTCAGCAGCGACGAGGAATTCTCCGGAAGCAGCGCCGACGGCAGCTACGATGCCGACGACGAGGCCAGCGAGGATTAGTAGTGTAGGATTAGTAGTTCCTGAGCAATCGGCTCTTCTTTTGTTCTTCCTCTCTTGAGCAATCGGCTCCTCATTGTAAAAAACCCCTCTTATTAATGAAGAAGTGCTTCCAGTTATTTTTGCCGATAGTCAAAGTCAAACAATCCCCAAAAGAGCCGATGGCATCGCATCGGCCTCTACCATAAAACACGAGTAAGGCCAACCTAGTTGCCCCTCCAAACGGTAACCTGCGACCTCCGTCTGAGAAAGCAAACTCAGATCCCCAAAATCACCGCCCAAGCAGCTCCACGAATCTCAGATCTCAACCGCGCCATCCCAACTCCGCAGCGCATCAAATGGCGGAATCATCCAACGCCAACGCCATGGTCTCCGGTCTGAAGGTAATCCTTAACCGCCTCTTCGCCATTCGAAACAATGTTAGGTTTAAACAGCAAACACCTGAATTAATGTCCTATTCCGTTATTAATTTTAGGTTTCAGACATCCTGCTGCCGCATCCTTCTCTCCCAAATTCTATGTGTCTTGGCCCTCGTTCTTCCGAGAGTCCCGCTCACTTAATCTCATGTGAGGCCAATAGAATCCCCTTTGTGAACCAGAATTTAGATCTGACTTCCTGGGCCGACTGCCTGCGAGCCTGGCCTAATCCTCCTGAAGATTGGGCGGCATGGTACAGTAGAGTGTCTAAAACCCATTATGCTACCTGGGAAACGATAGGGATAGCCGATGCTTTGTCATTATCATTGTCCCCTCTTGAAAAGAATGAGAACATTCTGAAAACCATCGGCTACTTTTGGTCTGATGCACTGAATTGCTTCATGTTCGGCCATGTCCCCATGACACCAACTCTGCTGGACGTGGCCATGATCACAGGCCTAGACATCGCATCCTCAAGCCCCTCTGCTTTTAAGTTGCCAAAGGTCCCTTTCACCCTTTCCTCTAAAACAGAGTGTACAAGCTGGGGCGCCTACCTCAGGCGTTATATGAAAACCAAAGGCCCTGTGACAGAGAAAGAGCACACGGCCTTCTTGAACTTCTGGCTGGAGCACTTCATATTCTGTGGTCCTTCACTCGCCCCAACCAAGAATTACCTTTCCCTAGCCTATGAACTCGCCAAAGGCACTCAACTTGGCCTTGGCAAACTGTTCCTTGGAGAGGTCTATCGATCTCTTCAACTGATGTCTATCAAGCTGTTCTCCCAAAAGACAGTTAAAACAGGAGGCCCCTGGTGGTTTATTCAGTTATGGGCTCAGCTGTACTTTCAGAACCAGATCCCAAACTTCCCACCTTTGGCCACCTGCACCTTCCCAGATGCTAATGGGAAGGAGATCCGATGCACTAGCTATGGCCAAGCTCTGTATAGCCTCCCAGGCAGCAGGCTGACCCCTAAGGAAGCAGCAGAGTGGTTCAAGATTTTCTTCCAAGGCTTGGGCAACCCCCTGTTTTTCCCTTATACTGAATCGGAGAACTTTGAGAATCCAGTCTCCTTCCGGTTAGACAGTTTTGCCGATGACGCTAGCACCCGGCACTTGTACTCTATCATGATCCGTCCTTGCTTTCTCCCAGTTGGCATGAGTACCTCTAACAGGATCATCAAGCCTGGTTATGAGTCTTACCAACCGGTGGTAGTAGCCCGGCAGCTTGGTCTTGGGCAAGTGCCCCCACACTTCTTTCTCCACCACCTGACAGCAAGCAGAGCTGAACTGCCTGACATCCTTACTGGCCAAAGGTGCTATACATTCTTTGACGCTCTGGCCATTCCAATTCCTCACAACCTCTGTTTCACCACCACTACCGATGGTTTCGAGACTTGGTGGTCCATGTGGAAGACCCACGCCTTCAGAAGAGCTCTAGGACCGTTGCTGAAGCAACTTGATGCCGAATATGACGTTCCTGCACACCAGGTACCATTACATATAAATTTCTTGCAATGGCTCATGATGATTGTCTGAAACCTGGTTCTATCTCTTGGCAGCAACAAGATGGCCCAGAGCCCGCGCAAGCCGATGGCTCCCCCTTCAAATTCCTTCCACCAGCCCCGGTGGTTCTCTTCTGCCAGAGCTCCCCACCCCCTGAAGAAGGTCATAATGCAGAGCCAGCCGATTTCGCCGCAATCGGCTCCCAAGAGTAAAGCATCCTCGGGGCCAGTTGCCCCCCGAGCCTCAACCCAGGCGAGGAAGGCAGTGAGGAAAGTAGCTGCCAGAAAGACCCTGAAGCGCAAAGCTCCTGTCCAAGAAAGCCTGCATGTAAGCTGACTCGTGCCTTGACCACATTTATCTGTCCTCCCAGTCTTTTGTAACATGCTTGTACTTCCTTTTACAGACTTCCACCGAAGAGAACTCCAGCGGGGAGGCACAGTCCAGCCAAAGGGACTCGAACCCGGGCAACTCTGGGAGATCCACCACACAGAGTCAGACGGACTCGCCAGCGTCGGCTTCTAGGAAAAGGTCGACTCCCGAGCCTGTTGCTCCTCAAGCTCCGATCAAAACAGGGTCACGCGTGAAGCGTCGATGCGTTAAAAGGGCTCGCAAAGACCCACGAGTTTCCTCGCCAAGCCAGGAGGTTTCAAATGTAATTACTTCACCAGTTCATATTTCATGCCGTCCCATTGCTACTTGGATCGGCTCACCATTTCTTTTGCAGACTAATGAGACCTCTAGCGGGGACGTTGAAGAGGTACTGATGCCATCCGCCACGCTAGACATAGCCACCTCGACGAGCGTGGCTGACCAAGTGGCTAACCTAGCCAAGTCCACAGAAAAGCCGATTATCACAACATCGGCTGCTCCTCCCACTTTGGGAAAGGTACACTCCACTCCCTTGGCTCTACCCTTTCCTTTGTTGTATACTAATACTGTTCTTGTTCGTCTGTCAGGGTTGTGATCTTTCAAGCTTGCTGACGTTCGATCCTGAATCCATCGAACCAGCTACTTCCAAGGCAGGTGAAGAGCCAAGTCCTAGCACGGTCCATGGTCCACTCCAGCGTCTCAAGGCTTTGCTCTCCTCCTCAGTTGAGACCCTGGTTGAAAACCCCGAGGCAGTCAAAGGCATCCTTGAAGACATCCAGCCTCATCTCCCGGTGAAACTGCAGGTGAAGCTTTGGCCAGTTGTGACTCTGTCGGTCTTCAGGTCAAGGGTGCAGTCGGCTCGTCAAAGAATTACCCTTCGTCACGCCCAGCTTCCGTTGAGAGCCGATATTGCAGATAAGTGTCAACGGCTCAACGAGAAAAAGGCTGCTTTAGACGCCAAAACTGACACTTCTGCCAATAGTGCCGAACTCGAGACCCTGCGTAGGGAACTGGAGAACCTTGAAGAGAGGGTCAGGGTGACCAAGCAGCTTATCCAAGACAAGGAAACCCTCATTGCCTGCTGTCAAGAGGAAGCAAAAGGCCTCACAGCCGATCTGAAGACCGATCTGGCTGAAATTCGTGCCCTGAGCAGTCAGCTGGTGACGGGCAAAGACGAGGACGACGAGGCTGAGATCGCCGAGGTGGATCGTATCCGTGCTGACGCCCTCCATGCCCTTGAGGCATTCCTCCAGTAGAGCCTCTCCATGTACCTTGATAACTGCTCAATTGAGCTTGTACCTCTGCTTATAACAGTTTTATTCTAGAGTCGATGTCTGTACAATTTATATTTTTTACAGCCGATTTATTTATGCATCGGCCCCCGTATTCCAATGTCCATCATCCTCGAGGAATATATCTTGAGCTGCTGGCCATTGACAGCCACTTCGTACTTCGTAGCCTCGTATCTTATCCGTTTAAGTGCCCCCCGAGCCGACTTTTTCAAAGGGATTGAAGATATCGGCTCTTCAGTCATCCTCTCTTAGATCAATGCTGGACACAGGCAAAATGCATGTCGAGGATAATTTTGGCTGATTGCTAGAATCGGCCTCCTTTTTCATTGCAATGCTCAATGAGGGTTTACAACTTCTTGGTTTTCTACTACGGCTATGTGACATGCTCGAGATGAGATTCGTGCTTTGTATTTTTTGGGGCCGACCGCAGGGATCGGCCTTGCCACGTACGTCTACTAATTTAGATCTTGCTGCTCTGTCAGGCCGGTGGATAAGACAAGCCTCACCCCGTTTTTTGAAGCTTCGATGCGCTCACAGCCGTCCAAACTGATTCCAGAGAGCGGCTCTTGGTCGTCTGCATCCCAAATATTCATGACAGCTAGTGAAATCTCGATTGAGTCATCTGCTTGAACGACCTCCACTTCATCTCTATCCCACTGTATGATGCATTGGTGCATTGTGGATGGGATGCAACAGTTAGCGTGAATCCAATCCCTTCCTAGCAGGACATCGTAATTGCTTTTGCTGTCGACGATGAAGAACGAGGTAGGTATGGTTTTTCGGCCTACGGTCAGATCTACATTCAGAACACCTTTTGCTTCTGATGCTTGGCCGTTGAAATTGCTTAATGTGACGTTGGTCTTGATCAGATCGTCATTCGAGCGTCCCAATCGTCGTAGCATGGAATACGGCATTATGTTGACTGCCGCTCCCGTGTCAACCAACATCTTGCTGACAGGCTTCCCATCGATATAACCTTTTAGGTATAGAGCTTTCAAGTGCCTGTAGCTCCTCTCTCGTGGCTTCTCAAAGATCACTGGCCGTGGACCGCAGTCGAATTGAGCCACCGATACTTCCTCGTCGTTTGGAGCACAAAACTCTGACGGGAGTATGAACACCATGTTTGTATCAGCCGATGCCTCTCCACCGGGCGTGCCAGAATGTGTTGCCTGCCAAAACCCACCGGCGAGCAGTGGTTAAGCAACACGAAGAGCCGGGAGACTCCCAAGACTGCTAAGTGGGCCCTGGTGCCTCGCGTCGTCCCGCAAAGTCCCAGCACACGTCCTGGCGGTTGCAAGGGCGTGCCACCTGACCTATACCTGATCAGGAAGGTGTTGAATTGCTTCGATTAGTCTCATGCATGGTAGACACGTAAACATTAAATACGAGCCCGATCGGCTCTCAGGTTGCCCTGTGGATCGGCTCAAAGAGCCGATCGCCCCATGGTTCACATTGGATTTACGATGACATGGGGATCCTGCTTGATCAAAACAAAGCTAAACCAATCTACGACAGTTTAGGGTTTTCACCGCATAATCGGAACATCCTACGCGTAGTTGGGCCTAGCAGATACGAAAGATGATGGAAACTATTCCTAAAAGAGGCCTAAAAACCAACATTAAGTCAATTCTCGGAACATCCCTTGTAGGAACGGTAAAACAACACCTCACGCACTACCGGATCATCCAACCCCAGCATAAGGCCTAATCATGCAGATATTAAACTAATCCTTGAAGACAAGGAACAACTATAACGGATCGGATCTACTAAGTAACGAACAAGCAAGGTGCTGCCCTTACACCTAGATAGGTATAAGGGCAGCTAGATATCGAGGGACGGCATTGCTAAGCAAATATGCATAAGAAAAGCATCAATGCAAGCCCCAAAACATCTATGATAAGTAGTGCTACTCGCCATCAACAACGCTTCAGCACGAACAACACAAGGTAACGAATAAACGTATACTGCCTAGATCGCAAGATGCGATCTAGGCAGCATGATGCTTACCCGGAAGAAACCCTCGAAATAAGGGGTGGCGATGCGCCTGGTTTGTGTTTGTTGTGAACGTGATTGTCCTCCTTTCTCAATAACCCTAGGTACATATTTATAGTCCAAGGGACTTTCTAATTCGGAAATAAACTAACCCGTATACGGGCTAGACTCTATCTTTTAATTCTAACCGACACGATCTAATAATATACAGATACACGGGCAATCCAGCCCAAACTTCTTGTACAAGGCCGGTTCGAGAGTATCTTTCATGTATATCTTCTAAGCCCATCTCAATTATGGCCCATCTCCTGATTCGGCCAAAATCTGGTGATAACAATATGTTGAAGTTGAAAGCAACCGCTGAAACTTACATCTTCCTTTGTGTTGCTTCAATGCCTTTACTTTGAATTTATTGCTTATGAGTTAACTGTTATGCAAATCTTATTGATGCTTGTCTTGAAAGTACTATTCATGAAAAGTCTTTGCTATATGATTCATTTGTTTACTCATTATCTTCATCATTGCTTCGAATCGCTGCATTCATCTCATGTGCCTTACAATAGTATTGATCAAGATTATGATAGCATGTCACTTCAGAAATTATCTTTGTTATCGTTTACCTACTCGAGGGCGAGTAGGAACTAAGCTTGGGGATGCTTGATACGTCCCAAACGTATCTATAATTTCTTATGTTCCATGCTACTTTTATGATGATACTCACATGTTTTATACACATTATATGTCATTATTATGCATTTTCCGGCACTAACCTATTGACGAGATGCCGAAGAGCCAGTTGCTGTTTTTTGCTGTTTTTGGTTTCAGAAATCCTAGCTAGTAAGAAAATATTCTCGGAATTGGACGAAATCAACGCCCAAGGTCCTATTTTCACATGAAGCTTCCAGAAGACCGAAGAGGATAAGAAGTGGGGCCACGAGGCGGCCACACACTAAGGCAGCGCGGCCTGGGCCTTGGCCGCGCCGGCCTATTGTGTGGGGCCCTCGTGTGGCCTCCTGACCTACCCTTCCGCCTACTTAAAGCCTTCGTCGCGAAACCCCCAGTACCGAGAGCCACGATACGGAAAACCTTCCAGAGACGCAGCCGCCGCCAATCCCATCTCGGGGGATTCAGGAGATCGCCTCCGGCACCCTGCCGGAGAGGGGAATCATCTCCCGGAGGTCTCTTCATCGCCATGATCGCCTCCGGATTGATGTGTGAGTAGTTCACCCCTGGACCATGGGTCCATAGCAGTAGCTAGATGGTCGTCTTCTCCTAATTGTGCTATCATGCTCGATCTTGTGAGCTGCCTATCATGATCAAGATCGTTTCTTTGTAATCCTACATGTTGTGTTTGTTGGGATCTGATGGATATTGAATACTATGTCAAGTTGATTATCAATCTATCATATGTGTTGTTTATGTTCTTGCATGCTCTCCGTTGCTAGTAGAGGCTCTGGCCAAGTTGATACTTGTGACTCCAAGAGGGAGTATTTATGCTCGATAGTGGGTTCATGCCTCCATTAAATCTGGGACAGTGACAGAAAGTTCTAAGGTTGTGGATGTGCTGTTGCCACTAGGGATAAAACATCGATGCTTTGTCTAAGGATATTTGTGTTAATTACATTACGCACCATACTTAATGCAATTGTCTGTTGCTTGCAACTTAATACCGGAAGGGGTTCGGATGATAACCTGAAAGTGGACTTTTTAGGCATAGATGCATGCTGGATGGCGGCCTATGTACTTTGTCGTAATGCCCTGATTAAATCTCATAGTACTCATCATGATATTTGTATGTGCATTGTTATGCCTTCTTTATTTGTCAATTGCCCAACTGTAATTTGTTCACCCAACATCTGCTATCTTATGGGAGAGACACCACTAGTGAACTGTGGACCCCGGTCTATTCTTTACATCTGAAATACAATCTACTGCAATACTTGTTCTTTACTGTTCTTCGCAAACAATCATCTTCCACACAATACGGTTAATCCTTTGTTCACAGCAAGCGGGTGAGATTGACAACCTCACTGTTACGTTGGGGCAAAGTACTTTGGTTGTGTTGTGCAGGTTCCACGTTGGCGCCGGAATCCCTGGTGTTGCGCCGCATTACATTCCGCCACCATCAACCTTCAACGTGCTTCTTGACTCCTACTGGTCCGATTAAACCTTGGTTTCTTACTGAGGGAAACTTGCTACTGTACGCATCACACCTTCCTCTTGGGGTTCCCAACGGACGTGTCAACTACACGCATCAACCATTCTTCAGTATCTTATACCATTCCGCAGCTCTGCCCTTCAGAGATATAGAGAATAGCTTCCTCTTAACTTGGTCTTTTGAAATACTTGCACTCTTGAACAACTCGCATAATTCATGTATAAAGAGTAAATGATCACTAGGATGGACAGTCCCATCTCCAAAATAGCAATTGTTCATAGCAAGTTCAACAATTTTCATAGGTATCTTGAAAGGAATACTTTCAGTAGGTGGATTTAAAATATTACAAGCATCATTAGAGTTATCGCATATGGGAGATAAAGTATTATCAGAGCAAATTTTCTCCCCTAAAGCTGGGAAGCTAAAAAGATCATAAGAACTAGCTTCCCCAAGCTTAGACTTTTCCATAGCATTAGCAGTAATTGCGTTCATACTTATTACATTGCTACTATGCAAATAAGGTTCCATAGGTTTTTTAATTTTCGCATCAAACAATTCATGTCTTACTCAGGAAATAGATTAAAAAGCTCACTGTTGTTTTCCATTATGCCTAACTAGTGAAAATAAAAGCAAGAAACAAAAGATGCAATTGCAGGATCTAAAGGAAATAGCTTCGAGCACTCACACACCGGCAACAGTGCTAGGAAATAGCTTAGTAGTCGGAGGATGTGAATACCTTTTACCTTACCTCCCCGGCAACGGTGCCAGAAAATAGCTTGATGTCTACTGCTGGCGTGTAGTTGACGTGGGAGATAGAAATCTTTGTGGTGTACCTTTTCTTCAAGTCCCCGGCAACGGCGCCAGAAAACAGTCTTGATGCGCGTGAGACACACGTCCGTTGGGAACCCCAACAGGAAGGTGTGATGTGCACAGCAGTAAGTTTTCCCTCAGAAAGAAACCAAGGTTTATCGAACCAGTAGGAGCCAAGAAGCACGTTGAAGGTTGTTGGTGACGGAGTGTAGTGCGGCGCAACACCAGGGATTTCGGCGCCAACGTGGAACCTGCACAACACAATCACAGTACTTTGCCCCAACGTAACAGTGAGGTTGTCAATCTCACCGGCTTGCTGTAAACAAAGGATTAGATGTATAGTGTGGATGATGATGTTTGTTTGCGAAGAACAGTAAAGAACAATTGCAGTAGATTGTATTTCAGATGTAAAGAATAGGACCGGGGTCCACAGTTCACTAGTGGTGTCTCTCCCATAAGATAAACAGATGTTGGGTGAACAAATTACAGTTGGGCAATTGACAAATAAAGAAGGCATAACAATGCACATACATATATCATGATGAGTACTATGAGATTTAATCAGGACATTACGACAAAGTACATAGACCGCTATCCAGCATGCATCTATGCCTAAAAAGTCCACTTTCAGGTTATCATCCGAACCCCTTCCGGTATTAAGTTGCAAGCAACAGACAATTGCATTAAGTATGGTGCGTAATGTAATCAACACAAATATCCTTAGACAAAGCATCGATGTTTTATCCCTAGTGGCAACAGCACATCCACAACCTTAGAACTTTCTCACATCGTCCTGCATTTAATGGAGGCATGAACCCACTATCGAGCATAAATACTCCCTCTTGGAGTCACAAGTATCAACTTGGCCAGAGCCTCTACTAGCAACGGAGAGCATGCAAGAACATAAACAACATATATGATAGATTGATAATCAACTTGACATAGTATTCAATATTCATTGGATCCCAACAAACACAACATGTAGCATTACAAATAGACGATCTTGATCATGATAGGCAGCTCACAAGATCTAACATGATAGCACAATGAGGAGAAGACAACCATCTAGCTACTGCTATGGACCCATAGTCCAGGGGTGGACTACTCACACATCGATCCGGAGGCGATCATGGCGATGAAGAGACCTCCGGGAGATGATTCCCCTCTCCGGCAGGGTGCCGGAGGCGATCTCCTGAATCCCCCGAGATGGGATTGGCGGCGGCGGTGTCTCTGGAAGGTTTTCCGTATCGTGGCTCTCGGTACTGGGGGTTTCGCGATGAAGACTATATGTAGGCGAAGAGGTAGGTCAGGGGGCGTCACGAGGGGCCCACACAACAGGCCGGCGCGGCCAGGGCTTGGGCCGCGGCGCCCTAGTGTGTCGCCACCTCGTGGCCCCACTTCGTTTCCTCTTCGGGCTTCTGGAAGCTTTGTGGAAAAATAGGACCCTGGGCGTTGATTTCGTCCAATTCCGAGAATATTTCCTTACTAGGATTTCTGAAACCAAAAACAGCAACTTGCTCTTCGGCATCTCGTCAATAGGTTAGTGCCGGAAAATGCATAATAATGACATATAATGTGTATAAAACATGTGAGTATCATCATAAAAGTAGCATGGAACATAAGAAATTATAGATACGTTTGGGACGTATCAAGCATCCCCAAGCTTAGTTCCTACTCGCCCTCCAGTAGGTAAACGATAACAAAGATAATTTATGAAGTGACATGCTACATAAAATTGATCATACTATTGTAAAGCATATGAGATGAATGCAGCGATTCGAAGCAATGATAGAGATAATGAGTAAACAAATGAATCATATAGCAAAGACTTTTCATGAATAATACTTTCAAGACAAGCATCAATAAGACTTGCATAAGAGTTACTCATAAAGCAATAAATTCAAAGTAAAGGCATTGAAGCAACACAAAGGAAGATATAAGTTTCAGCGGTTGCTTTAAACTTCAACATATTTATCTCATGGATAATTGTCAACACAAAGTAATATAACAAGTGCAATAGGTAAACATGTAAGAATCAGTGCACACAGTTGATACAAGTGTTTGCTTCTGGGATAGAAAGAATAGGTAAACTGACTCAACAATAAAGTAGAAGATAGGGCCTTCGCAGAGGGAAGCATGGATTACTATATTTGTGCTAGAGCTTTTCATTTTGAAAACAAGAAACAATTTTGTCAACGGTAGTAATAAAGCGTATGTGTTATGTATAAGATATCTTATAAGTTGCAAGCCTCATGCATAGTATACTAATAGTGCTCGCACCTTGTCCTAATTAGCTTGGATTAACACGGATTATCATTGCATAGCATATGTTTCAACCAAGTGTCACAAAGGGGTACCTCTATGCCGCCTGTACAAAGGTCTAAGGAGAAAGTTCGCATTGGATTTCTCGCTTTTGATTATTCTCAACTTAGACATCCATACCGGGACAACATAGACAACAGATAATGGACTCCTCTTTAATGCATAAGCATTCAACAACAGTTAATATTCTCATAAGAGATTGAGGATTTGTGTCCAAACTGAAACTTCCACCATGAATCATGGCTTTAGTTAGCGGCCCAATGTTCTTCTCTAACAGTATGCATGCTCAAACCATTTGATCATGAAAATCACTCCTACTTCAGACAAGACAAACATGCATAGCAACTCACATGATATTCAACAAAGGTAAAGTTGATGGCGTCCCCAGAAACATGGTTACCGCTCAACAAGCAACTTATTAAGAAATAAGACACATAAGTACATATTCTTCACCACAATAGTTTTTAAGGCTACTTTTCCCATGAGCTATGTATTGTAAAGGCAAAGAATAGAAGTTTAAAGGTAGCACTCAAGTAATATACTTTGGAATGGCGGAGAAATACCATGTGGTAGGTAGGTATGGTAAGACACAAATGGCATAGTATTTGGCTCAAGGATTTGGATGCACGAGAAGAATTCCTCTCAATACAAGGCAAGGCTAGCAAGGTTGTTTGAAGCAAACTCAAGTATAAAATGTTACAGCAAGACTCACATATGAACATATTGTAACTATTATAAGACTTTACATTGTCTCCTTGTTGTTCAAACACCTTAACCAGAAAATATCTAGACTCTAGAGATCAATCATGCAAACCAAATTTTAACAAGCTCTATGTAGTTATTCATTAATAGGTACAAGGTACATGATGCAAGAGCTTAAACATGATCTATATGAGCACAACAATTGCCAAGTATCACATTATTCAAGACATTATACCATTTACCACATGCGGCATTTTCCGTTTCCAGCCATATAGCAATGAATGAAATAGTCCAACTTTCGCGATGAACATTAAAGATAAAGCTAAGAACATATGTGTTCATACGAAACAGCGGAGCGTGTCTCTCTCCCAAACAAAGAATGCTAGGATCCGATCTTATTCAAACAAAACAAAAATAAAAACAAACAGACGCTCCAAGTAAAGCACATAAGATGTGACGGAATAAAAATATAGTTTCACTAGAGGTGACCTGATAAGTTGTCGATGAAGAAGGGATGCCTTGGGCATCCCTAAGCTTAGACGCTTGGGTCTTCTTAAAATATGCAGGGATGAACCACGGGGGCATCCCCAAGCTTAAACTCTTCACTCTTCTTGATCATATTGTATCATCCTCCTCTCTTGACCCTTGAAAACTTCCTCCACACCAAACTTAAAACAAACTCATTAGAGGGTCAGTGCATAATTCATATATTCAGAGGTGACATAATCATTCTTGACACTTCTGGACATTGCACAAAGCTACTGAAAGTTAATGGAACAAAGAAATCCATCAAACATAGCAAAACAGGCAATGCGAAATAAAAGGCAGAATCTGTCAAAACAGAACAATCCGTAAAGACGAATTTTTTAGAGGCACCAGACTTGCTCAGATGAAAATGCCCAAATTGAATGAAAGTTGCGTACATATCTGAGGATCACGCACATAAATTGGCAGATTTTTCTGAGTTACCTACAGAGAACCATACCCAAATTCGTGACAGCAAGAAATCTATTTCTGCGCAGTAATCCAAATCTAGTATTGACTTTACTATCAAAGACTTTACTTGGCACAACAATGCAATAAAATAAAGATAAGGAGAGATTGCTACAGTAATAACAACTTCCAAGACTCAAATATAAAAGAAAGTGCAGAAGTAAAATAATGGGTTGTCTCCCATAAGCGCTTTTCTTTAACGCCTTTCAGCTAGGCGCAGAAAGTGTGAATCAAGTATTATCAAGAGAAGAAGCATCGACATTACCTCGGGATTTACGCCTACCCTTCTTACTCTTTTTCTTACTCTTTGGGTTAGGGAATACATGTCTACCTCCCGGTGTAGAGGTGAATTTTAGGGTGCCTTCTCCCACATCTATGATTGCTCCCAATAGTTTCAGCAGGGATCTTCCAAGTGTGATTTGTCCTGTTCCTACACATTCAATAACAAGATAATCAGTGGATACCGTTCTTCCAAGAATGGTTGTGTGCACACACTCGGCTATTCCCTTAGGAATTATAACAGAGTTATCAATAAGAGTTACTCCTTCTCCCCCTTCAACGAGTCCCCATAGTGTCAAAGATTCATAAATACTCTTAGGCATAAGGCAAAATTCAGACATAATATCACAATGGGCATGAAAAGTTTCACCACCAATAATAACTTTAATAGTAGGGTCCCACATTGAAGGTTCAGAGTTCACTAAAACTTGATCAAGACGGTTACGAACATAACTAGACTTTTCTTTCAAGCAAGATGCACTTATCTCAAGAGTGTTTAATCTATTATAAATGCTAATAAGAGTTGAATCAAAGTTATTAGCTGAACTATGTGATGCAACCAAATTTTTTATGGCATTAAAAGCTTGATCCCCATTGCAATGAAGGAAATCTCCTCCCACTACAGCATCTAAGGCATATCTATAGCGAATCATAAGCCCAAAATAAAAGTTACTAAGGAGCAAACTTAGAGTCATTTGAGGTTCAGCTTTACGATAAGAATCAAAAATTCTAGACCAAGCATCTTTAAAACTTTCTCCCCCTTGTTGCTTAAACGAACGAACTTCAACTTCAGGATTACTCATTTTTAGCAGTAGTAAATAAAGCAAACTAGATAAAGTAAATGCAAGTAACTAATTTTTTTTGTGTTTTTAATATGGAGAACAAGACAGTAAATAGAGTAAAACTAGCAACTAATTTTTTTGTGTTTTGTTTTAGTGAAGCAAACAAAGTAGTAAATAAAATAAAGCAAGACAAAAACAAAGTAAAGAGATTTGAAGTGGGAGACTCCCCTTGCAGCGTGTCTTGATCTCCCCGGCAACGGCGCCAGAAAACAGTGCTGCTGGCGTGTAGTTGACGTGGGAGATAGAAATCTTTGTGGTGTACCTTTTCTTCAAGTCCCCGGCAACGGCGCCAGAAAACAGTCTTGATGCGCGTGAGACACACGTCCGTTGGGAACCCCAAGAGGAAGTTGTGATGTGCACAGCAGTAAGTTTTCCCTCAGAAAGAAACCAAGGTTTATCGAACCAGTAGGAGCCAAGAAGCACGTTGAAGGTTGTTGGTGACGGAGTGTAGTGCGGCGCAACACCAGGGATTCCGGCGCCAACGTGGAGCCTGCACAACACAATTACAGTACTTTGCCCCAACGTAACAGTGGGGTTGTCAATCTCACCGGCTTGCTGTAAACAAAGGATTAGATGTATAGTGTGGATGATGATGTTTGTTTGCGAAGAACAGTAAAGAACAATTGCAGTAGATTGTATTTCAGATGTAAAGAATAGGACCGGGGTCCACAGTTCACTAGTGGTGTCTCTCCCATAAGATAAACAGATGTTGGGTGAACAAATTACAGTTGGGCAATTGACAAATAAAGAAGGCATAACAATGCACATACATATATCATGATGAGTACTATGAGATTTAATCAGGGCATTACGACAAAGTACATAGACCGCTATCCAGCATGCATCTATGCCTAAAAAGTCCACTTTCAGGTTATCATCCGAACCCCTTCCGGTATTAAGTTGCAAGCAACAGACAATTGCATTAAGTATGGTGCGTAATGTAATCAACACAAATATCCTTAGACAAAGCATCGATGTTTTATCCCTAGTGGCAACAGCACATCCACAACCTTAGAACTTTCTATCACTGTCCTAGATTTAATGGAGGCATGAACCCACTATCGAGCATAAATACTCCCTCTTGGAGTCACAAGTATCAACTTGGCCAGAGCCTCTACTAGCAACGGAGAGCATGCAAGAACATAATCAACTTGACATAGTATTCAATATTCATCGAATCCCAACAAACACAACATGTAGCATTACAAATAGACGATCATGATAGGCAGCTCACAAGATCTAACATGATAGCACAATGAGGAGAAGACAACCATCTAGCTACTGATGTCTACGCCCCCTCCTTTTCCTGTAGACAGTGTTGGGCCTCCAAGAGCAGAGGTTTGTAGAACAGCAGCAAGTTTCCCTTAAGTGGATCACCCAAGGTTTATCGAACTCAGGGAGGAAGAGGTCAAAGATATCCCTCTCATGCAACCCTGCAACCACAAAGCAAGAAGTCTCTTGTGTCCCCAACACACCTAATAGGTGTACTAGTTCGGCGAAGAGATAGTGAAATACAGGTGGTATGAATAAGTATGAGCAGTAGCAACGGTGCCAGAAAATAGCTTGCTGGCGTGTAGTTGATGGTGGTAGTATTGCAGCAGTAGTAACGCAGTAAAACAGTAAACAAGCAGCGATAGCAGTAAAACAGTAAACAAGCAGCGATAGCAGTATTTAGGAACAAGGCCTAGGGATTACACTTTCACTAGTGGACACTCTCAACATTGATCACATAACAGAATAGATAAATGCATACTCTACACTCTTGTTGGATGATGAACACATTGCGTAGGATTACACGAACCCTCAATGCCGGAGTTAACAAGCTCCACAATTCAATGTTCATATTTAAATAACCTTAGAGTGCATGAAAGATCAATTCGACTAAACCAAGTACTAACATAGCATGCACACTGTCACCTTCATGCTATGTAGGAGGAATAATACACATCAATACTATCATAGCAATAATTAACTTCATAATCTACAAGAGATCATAATCATAGCATAGACCAAGTACTAACACGGATGCACACACTGTCACCATTACACCGTGCAGGAGGAATAAAACTACTTTAATAACATTGCTAGAGTAGCACATAGATAAATTGTGATACTAAACATGTTGCAATCATAAAGAGATATAAATAAGCACTTCACTATGCCATTCATAACAGTGAATAAGTATTCTGTGAAATATAGCCTAAGAGACCCACACGGTGCACACACTGTCACCTTTACACACGTGGGACAAGGAGTCTCCGGAGATCACATAAGTAAAATTCACTTGACTAGCATAATGACATCTAGATTACAAGCATCATCATATGAATCTCAATCATGTAAGGCAGCTCATGAGATTATTGTATTGAAGTACATAGGAGAGAGATGAACCACATAGCTACCGGTACAGCCCCGAGCCTCGATGGAGAACTACTCCCTCCTCATGGGAGCAGCAGCGGTGATGAAGATGGCGGTGGAGATGGCAGCGGTGTCGATGGAGAAGCCTTCCGGGGGCACTTCCCCGTTCCGGCGGCGTGCCGGAACAGAGACTCCTGTCCCCCAGATCTTGGCTTCGCGATGGCGGCGGCTCTGGAAGGTTTCTGTGGGTTTCGTCGAACGCAATAGGGTTTTCGCGACGGAGGCTTTAAATAGGCGGAAGGGCAGCGTCAGAAGGTCAACGAGGCGACGACACCATAGGGCGGCGCGGCCAGGGCCTGGGCCGCGCCGGCCTGTCATCTGGGGCCCATGTGGCCCCCCTCTGGCAGCTCTCGGGTGTTCTGGATGCTTCCGGTGAAAATAGGAACCTGGGCGTTGATTTCGTCCAATTCCGAGAATATTTCTTTACTAGGATTTCTGAAACCAAAAACAGCAGAAAACAGGAACTGGCACTTCGGCATCTTGTTAATAGGTTAGTTCCAGAAAATGCACGAATATGACATAAAGTGTGCATAAAACATGTAGATATCATCAATAATGTGGCATGGAACATAAGAAATTATCGATACGTCGGAGACGTATCAGCATCCCCAAGCTTAGTTCTGCTCGTCCCGAGCAGGTAAAACAATAACAAAGATAATTTCTGAAGTGACATGCCATCATAAACTTGATCATATTGTAAACATATGTAATGAATGCAGCGATCAAAACAATGGTAATGACATGAGTAAACAACTGAATCATAAAGCAAAGACTTTTCATGAATAGTACTTTCAAGACAAGCATCAATAAGTCTTGCATAAGAGTTAACTCATAAAGCAATAAATCAAAGTAAAGGTATTGAAGCAACATAAAGGAAGATTAAGTTTCAGCGGTTGCTTTCAACTTGTAACATGTATATCACATGGATATTGTCAACATAGAGTAATATAATAAGTGCAATATGCAAGTATGTAGGAATCAATGCACAGTTCACACAAGTGTTTGCTTCTTGAGGTGGAGAGAAATAGGTGAACTGACTCAACAATGAAAGTAAAAGAATGGTCCTCCATAGAGGAAAAACATCGATTGCTATATTTGTGCTAGAGCTTTGATTTTGAAAACATGAAACAATTTTGACAACGGTAGTAATAAAGCATATGTATCATGTAAATTATATATTACAAGTTGCAAGCCTCATGCATAGTATACTAATAGTGCCCGCACCTTGTCCTAATTAGCTTGGACTACCGGATCATCGCAATACACATGTTTTAACCAAGTGTCACAATGGGGTACCTCTATGCCGCCTGTACAAAGGTCTAAGGAGAAAGCTCGCATCGGATTTCTCGCTATTGATTATTCTCAACTTAGACATCCATACCGGGACAACATAGACAACAGGTAATGGACTCCTCTTTTATGCATAAGCATGTAACAACAATTAATTTTCTCATTTGAGATTGAGGATATATGTCCAAAACTGAAACTTCCACCATGAATCATGGCTTTAGTTAGCGGCCCAATGTTCTTCTCTAACAATATGCATGCTTAACCATAAGGTGGTAAATCTCTCTTACTTCAGACAAGACGAACATGCATAGCAACTCACATGATATTCAACAAAGAATAGTTGATGGCGTCCCCAGGAACATGGTTATCGCACAACAAGCAACTTAATAAGAGATAAAGTGCATAAGTACATATTCAATACCACAATAGTTTTTAAGCTATTTGTCCCATGAGCTATATATTGTAAAGGCGAATGATGGAATTTTAAAGGTAGCACTCAAGCAATTTACTTTGGAATGGCGGAGAAATACCATGTAGTAGGTAGGTATGGTGGACACAAATGGCATAGTGGTTGGCTCAAGTATTTGGATGCATGAGAAGTATTTCCTCTCGATACAAGGTTTAGGCTAGCAAGGTTGTTTGAAGCAAACACAAGTATGAACTAGTACAGCAAAACTCACATAAAAGACATATTACAAGCATTATAAGACTATACATCATCTTCCTTGTTGTTCAAACACCTTACTAGAAATTATCTAGACCTTAGAGAGACCAATTATGCAAACCAAATTTTAGCATGCTCTATGTATTTCTTCACTAATAGGTGCAAAGTATATGATGCAAGAGCTTAAACATGAGCACAACAATTGCCAAGTATCACATTATCCAAGACATTATAGCAATTACTACATGTAGCATTTTCCAATTCCAACCATATAACAATTTAACGAAGAGGAAACTTCGCCATGAATATTATGAGCTAAGAACACATGTGTTCATACGAACCAGCGGAGCGTGTCTCTCTCCCACACAAGCATGATGTAATCCAATTTATTCAAACACAAACAAAAACAAAAGCACACAGACGCTCCAAGTAAAGTACATAAGATGTGACCGAATAAAAATATAGTTTCAAGGGAGGAACCTGATAAGTTTGTCGATGAAGAAGGGGATGCCTTGGGCATCCCCAAGCTTAGATGCTTGAGTCTTCTTGAAATATGCAGGGATGAACCACGGGGGCATCCCCAAGCTTAGACTCTTCACTCTTCTTGATCATAGTATATCATCCTCCTCTCTTGACCCTTGAAAACTTCCTCCACACCAAACTCGAAACAAACTCATTAGAGGGTTAGTGCATAATCAAAAATTCACATGTTCAGAGGTGACACAATCATTCTTAACACTTCTGGACATTGCCCAAAGCTACTGGAAGGTAATGGAACAAAGAAATCCACCCAACACAGCGAAAGAAGCAATGCGAAATAAAAGGCAGAATCTGTCAAAACAGAACAGTCCGTAAAGACGAATTTTAAAATGGCACCAGACTTGCTCAGATGAAAATGCCCAAATTGAATGAAAGTTGCGTACATATCTGAGGATCACGCACGTAAATTGGCATATTTTTCTGAGCTACCTACAGAGAGGCAGGTCGGAATTCGTGACAGCAAAGAAATCTGAAACTGCGCAGTAATCCAAATCTAGTATGAACCTTTCTATCAACGACTTTACTTGGCACAACAAAACACAAAACTAGGATAAGGAGAGGTTGCTACAGTAGTAAACAACTTCCAAGACACAAATATAAAACAAAGTACTGTAGCAAAATAACACATGGGTTATCTCCCAAGAAGTTCTTTCTTTATAGCCGTTAAGATGGGCTCAGCAGTTTTGGTGATGCACTAGCAAGAAATAGTAGTTGAAGCAAAAGAGAGCATCAAGAAGCAAATTCAAAACACATTTAAGCCTAACATGCTTCCTATGAAAAGGAACCTTGTACACAAATAAATTCATGAAGAGCAAAGTAACAAGCATAGGAAGATAGAACAAGTGTAGCTTCAAAAATTTCAGCACATAGAGAGGCATTTTAGTAACATGAAAATTTCTACAACCATATTTTCCTCTCTCATAATAACTTTCAGTAGCAACATGAGCAAACTCAACAATATAACTATCACATAAAGCATTCTTATCATGAGTCTGATGCATAAAATTATTACTCTCCACATAAGCATAATCAATTTTATTAGTTGTAGTGGGAGCAAATTCAACAAAGTAGCTATCATCATTATTCTCATCATCAAATGTAGGAGGCGTATTGTAATCATAATCAAATTTATCCTCCATAACAGGCGGTACTAAAAGACCAATATCATTATCATAAATAGGAGGCAAAGTATCATCAAATAAAATTTTCTCCTCAATGCTTGGGGGACTAAAAAGATCATGAAAACCAGCTTCCCCAAGCTTAGAACTTTCTATATTATTATCAACAATGGTGTTCAAAGCGTTCATACTAATATTACTACCAGCATGCAAATAAGATTCCATAGGTTTTTTAATTTTCGCATCAAACAATCCATGTTTTAAATCAGGAAATAGAATAAGAAGATCATTCTTGTCCATTATGCCAAACTAGTGTAAACAAGAAACAAAAAGATGCAATTGCAGGATCTAAAGGAAATAGCTTCGAGTACTTACAACGGCGAAAATAGCTTAGTAGCCGAGATCCGGAGTGTGAGTACCTTTTACCTTACCTCCCCGGCAACGGCGCCAGAAAATAGCTTGATGTCTACGCCCCCTCCTTTTCCTGTAGACAGTGTTGGGCCTCCAAGAGCAGAGGTTTGTAGAACAGCAGCAAGTTTCCCTTAAGTGGATCACCCAAGGTTTATCGAACTCAGGGAGGAAGAGGTCAAAGATATCCCTCTCATGCAACCCTGCAACCTCAAAGCAAGAAGTCTCTTGTGTCCCCAACACACCTAATAGGTGTACTAGTTCGGCGAAGAGATAGTGAAATACAGGTGGTATGAATAAGTATGAGCAGTAGCAACGGTGCCAGAAAATAGCTTGCTGGCGTGTAGTTGCTGGTGGTAGTATTGCAGCAGTAGTAACGCAGTAAAACAGTAAACAAGCAGCGATAGCAGTATTTAGGAACAAGGCCTAGGGATTACACTTTCACTAGTGGACACTCTCAACATTGATCACATAACAGAATAGATAAATGCATACTCTACACTCTTGTTGGATGATGAACACATTGCGTAGGATTACACGAACCCTCAATGCCGGAGTTAACAAGCTCCACAATTCAATGTTCATATTTAAATAACCTTAGAGTGCATGAAAGATCAATTCGACTAAACCAAGTACTAACATAGCATGCACACTGTCACCTTCATGCTATGTAGGAGGAATAATACACATCAATACTATCATAGCAATAATTAACTTCATAATCTACAAGAGATCATAATCATAGCATAGACCAAGTACTAACACGGATGCACACACTGTCACCATTACACCGTGCAGGAGGAATAAAACTACTTTAATAACATTGCTAGAGTAGCACATAGATAAATTGTGATACAAAACATGTTGCAATCATAAAGAGATATAAATAAGCACTTCACTATGCCATTCATAACAGTGAAAAGTATTCTGTGAAATATAGCCTAAGAGACCCACACGGTGCACACACTGTCACCTTTACACACGTGGGACAAGGAGTCTCCGGAGATCACATAAGTAAAATTCACTTGACTAGCATAACGACATCTAGATTACAAGCATCATCATATGAATCTCAATCATGTAAGGCAGCTCATGAGATTATTGTATTGAAGTACATAGGAGAGAGATGAACCACATAGCTACCGGTACAGCCCCGAGCCTCGATGGAGAACTACTCCCTCCTCATGGGAGCAGCAGCGGTGATGAAGATGGCGGTGGAGATGGCAGCGGTGTCGATGGAGAAGCCTTCCGGGGGCACTTCCCCGTTCCGGCGGCGTGCCGGAACAGAGACTCCTGTCCCCCAGATCTTGGCTTCGCGATGGCGGCGGCTCTGGAAGGTTTCTGTGGGTTTCGTCGAACGCAATAGGGTTTTCGCGATGGAGGCTTTAAATAGGCGGAAGGGCAGCGTCAGAAGGTCAACGAGGCGACGACACCATAGGGCGGCGCGGCCAGGGCCTGGGCCGCGCCGGCCTGTCATCTGGGGCCCATGTGGCCCCCCTCTGGCAGCTCTCGGGTGTTCTGGATGCTTCCGGTGAAAATAGGAACCTGGGAGTTGATTTCGTCCAATTCCGAGAATATTTCTTTACTAGGATTTCTGAAACCAAAAACAGCAGAAAACAGGAACTGGCACTTCGGCATCTTGTTAATAGGTTAGTTCCAGAAAATGCACGAATATGACATAAAGTGTGCATAAAACATGTAGATATCATAAATAATGTGGCATGGAACATAAGAAATTATCGATACGTCGGAGACGTATCAGCTACTGCTATGGACCCATAGTCCAGGGGTGGACTACTCACACATCGATCCGGAGGCGATCATTGCGATGAAGAGACCTCCGGGAGATGATTCCCCTCTCCGGCAGGGTGCCGGAGACGATCTCCTGAATCCCCCGAGATGGGATTGGCGGCGGTGGCGTCTCTGGAAGGTTTTCCGTATCGTGGCTCTCGGTACTGGGGGTTTCACGACGAAGACTATATGTAGGCGAAGAGGTAGGTCAGGGGGCGTCACGAGGGGCCCACACAACAGGCCATCGCGGCCAGGGCTTGGGCCGCGCCGCCCTAGTTTGTCGCCACCTCGTGGCCCCACTTCGTTTCCTCTTCGGGCTTCTGGAAGCTTCGTGGAAAAATAGGACCCTGGGCGTTGATTTCGTCCAATTCCGAGAATATTTCCTTACTAGGATTTCTGAAACCAAAAACAGCAGAAAACAGCAACTGGCTCTTCGGCATCTCGTCAATAGGTTAGTGCCGGAAAATGCATAATAATGACATATAATGTGTATAAAACATGTGAGTATCATCATAAAAGTAGCATGGAACATAAGAAATTATAGATATGTTTGGGACGTATCATCTACGCACGCTTCTATTCCTGTAGACAGTGTTGGGCCTCCAAGAGCAGAGGTTTGTAGAACAGCAGCAAGTTTCCCTTAAGTGAATCACCCAAGGTTTATCGAACTCAGGGAGGTAGATGTCAAAGATATCCCTCTCAAGCAACCCTGCAATTAAGATACAAGAAGTCTCTTGTGTCCCCAACACACCTAATACACTTGTCAGATGTATAGGTGCACTAGTTCGGCGAAGAGATAGTGAAATACAAGTAATATGGATGATTGTAAGTAGTAATTGCAATCTGAAATAAAAATGGCAGCAAGCGAACATCTAACAGAACTTGTTGGAAACGGTGTTTCTATGCTTGAAAACAAGGCCTAGGGATCATACTTTCACTAGTGGACACTCTCAACAATGATCACATAAATAAATAACTTCTCTTCACTTGTGCTACTCTGAATTACTCTCCTATTGGAATCACTAATCATGTAGTGGCTACAAAAGCTCCGCTCAAAGTTCATCAAGTACTTGACAAACACCACTCATAGGGATATCCTCATCCACTACTAGGAAAAGGCTTATAGCAGCACTCCTTACCGCCGGTGAGTACGGTTTGAAAATGCCGGTGGTAAGGTCTGTTAGACCATCCTCGTGTTACCGCCGGCGAGTTGAAACAGGGTCGCCGGGAGTAGTGCAGTTACCGCCGGCGAAATGAAATCGAAAACGCCAGCGGTAATGTGGGCCAAGACCACTCAGATAGGCCTCCAATTACCGCCGGCGATTTAGACTCGAAAACGCCGGGGGTAATAAAATTACCACCTGCGAACTGAAAATGCATGTGCCAGGGGTAATTTGATCTGTTGTGGACCAGAACAAAAATCTCCTTATCTTGTTGACCCAACCCACCCCGCTCCTCTCAACCTTATCTCCACTCCGCACCATCCTCTCCAACCCGCTCCGCGCAACCAGCGCCTGCTGCCGCCGCTCCACGTCCTCCACCCCGGCCGCCTCACCTTCGCAGCCCCGCCTCTGCCGCCCTCACGTCCCCGCCCTCCTCCCTCTACGTGCGTGTCCCCGCCCCCCACCCCATCACGCGCGAGGGGATCGGCTGCTACGTGCTCGCCGCGCTCCGCCACGACCGACGCGGGGGCCGCGACAGACGCGACTGCAAGGCCTGGACCGCGGCGACCTCGACGAATCCCGCCGCGACGACCTGGATGCCGGCAGCTGCGAGATGCAGCTCGCGTCCCGGCCGCGCGTTCTACAGATGGCCTGGACCACGGCGACCTGGACGCCGGTGGCCGACCTGCTGCTTTACCCCCGACCACGACGGGTTGCTGCTCGTCATCGGCCCGCGTCGACTTCCTGCTCCCGCCCCCACCTGCGTCCGCAAGCTCACCCTCGCTGCAGATGCGCCGCTCGCCCTGTTTTTTTTATTTGCAAAAAATGGTACCGCCGGCGAATAGCTATGGGAGTAGGGAATGCGCCGGGGATAACGGCACTTACCACCGGCGATTTGGAAAACGTCGGCGATAAGGGGATTACCACCGGCGAGGAGGTCGCCGGCGAACACGCAAACGCCGGCGGTAAGGGTTTCTGGTGCGCCGGTGGTAGTGCAATTCCTAGTAGTGATCAAATCATAATCCAAGACAATACCGTTGCAATTTAGACCGAGTACTAACATAGCATACACACTGTCAGCAATAGCTATGAAAGGGGGAACAGATCACTTCAATACTATCATAGTAATAGTTAACTTCATAATCCACAATTGATTACAATCATAACCTACGCCAAGTACTACATGATTCACACGCTATCAACTTTACATCATGAAGGAGGAATAGACTACTTTAATAACATCACTAGAGTAGCACATAGATTAATAGTGATACAAAGCTCATGATCACATAAAGATCACACCATGGGAGAGAGAGATGAACCACATAGCAACCGGTAGAGCCCTCAGCCTTGGGGGAGAACTACTCCCTCCTCATCATGGGAGACAGCAACGGCGATGAAGATGGCGGAGGTGTCGATGGAGATGACTCCGGGGGCAATTCCCCGTCCCGGCGGCGTGCCGGAACAGAGATTCTGTCCCCCGAAACTTGTCTTCGCGATGGCGGTGGCTACGGAACTCTTCGTGGAATATCGTCGATTGTTTTAGGGTTTTCGCGACGGACAGAATATATAGGCGAAAGGGCGGAGTCGGAGGAGCCAGGGGGTGGCCTCCCCACCCGGTGGCGCGACCAGGGAGGGACCCGCGCCCAGGTATGGTGTGGGTCCCCCTTGGCCCCTCTCCGGCACTTCTCTGGCTCTCTGGGTCCGTCTCGGTAAAATAGAAGGTTTGGCTTTTGTTTCGTCCAATTCCGAGAATATTTCCTGTGTAGGATTTCTGAAACCAAAAACAGCAGAAAACAGGAACTGGCGCTTCGGCATCTTGTTAATAGGTTAGTACCGGAAAATGCATCAAAATGATATAAAGTATGAATAAAACATGTAGGTATTGTCATAAAACTAGCATGGAACATAAGAAATTATAGATACGTTTGAGACGTATCAGAGGCCGTCTAGTCGCATTGAAGGTTCTTGGTGTTGGCACTTTCTTTTTGCGACGCGGTGGGGGCCTTGGACCCAGCAGCGGTTCCGGTGGCGCCGAAAGATGCGACCGTCCTTTTCTTGACCATGGTGACGGAGGGGTTCTTGGGAGCGCTAGCAATGGCGAGACGAGAGCAAGGAAGAAGATGAACAATGAAGCAGGGGTAAAAAGGTTAAATCGTGCGTTCCCCTTTTATAATGGAGAAGTTACTATGTATCGTGGCCGCCAAATCCGCATCAAGGAAAGTGGACGCGATTATGAGTACACACGTGTCATTAGGGGAGAGAAATCGATGCACCACTACCCCCACTACGCACGAGAATCGAGGAAACGTCTCGGTCAACACGCAAGGATCAGTCATTTCCTAACTAACCACGTAGAATTAGGGTGGGCCTGTTAGGTCATGTCTTGTCAATCGAGCTGCCGCAGATGCTACCTTAGTGATGATATCATCAAAATTATCGACTCCTCCTGGCAGAGCATCCAAAGGAATCTAATTTTTTTGGGTTACTCGACTTGAGTCTATGCACGGTTGCGAACATCCGTCCCTAGACTCGGGGGCTACTCCCATCGGGAGCGCTAGACGCACACCCGATAAAAACAGCAAGATCATCAATAATCAAATGAATTCAAAGGGAAACGGACCCGAAGGTTCCAACAAATCGAGGATCGAGCCCTGTGACTTGATTCTGTGTAGGGTAACGATTGTTTTGCCATCGAAAGTTAGCCAACATCGATTTATTGAGCAAGACTGGGCTCGCTACTTTTATCCCTTACGTAGAACCAAGTTGCATGACTTCACCCGAAGTCTTAGAAGACCCGATATACTAAAAATATCGGATGATGACGAAAGTTCAGAAAGCATCGACAATAAAATCTTTGAGTGGTACAACTTGAGTCTACGCACGGTTGCAAACATATGTCCCTAGACTCGGGGGCTACTCCCATCGGGAGCACTCGACGCGCACCCGATATCAAGCAGTTTTTTGACCTCATAGTAAGCGAGAAGACTCAATTTACTTCGGCTGATCAAGACATTCAGATAAGGACATTTATAGTCCATGCTCGAAGTTTCGCGTCGGCCAGTCACTCGGGGGCTACTGATGTGGGCATTACCCTTCAGGTACTCGACAGTAGCCTACCTCCCTTGGCCCAGAGCCTGTCGACATCTTTTTCACCAGCATACTTCCAGAGGGGATTTTTGCGAGCCTGGAGAGGCTTCACTCTAATCCTAAGGAAATAGGCAGTAATCTCAATACCCGAAAGTTCTTTGCCACGGGTGTTCTGTAGCTTGTGGATGCGAGCCATCAACGCTTCTGTTGCCAACTTCTCAGCTTCGGTAGCTTCAGCATCCCAGGAACGGCGGCGAAGGATTTTGGCTTCTCCATCAAAAGGGGCGATGTTGTCCTCCACTGGATTGGAGCTTTCTTCATGGATGTACAACCAATTTTTCCGCCAACCTTGGACGGAGTCGGGGAATTTAACATCGAAATATTCGACGTCAGAACGAACACAGATAACAACGCCGCCAATGTTGTAGGCGACGTTGTGGGAGCCATTACGGCGGAGGCAGAAGATACGCTTCCACAGAGCCCAATTAGGTTGGACCCCGAGGAAGCACTCACACAATGTGATAAAAATCGACACGTGGAGGATGGAATTGGGCGTCAACTGATGCAGTTGAAGCCCATAGACAAACAAAAGACCCCGAAGAAACTCGTGGATTGGGGGAGAAAGACCTCAGATGAGGTGGTCAACGAAACTGACCCGATACTCGATTGGAGGCCTTGGATAGCTCTCCTCCTTGGGGAAGCGGAGCGAGTTCTCCTTCTTGCTGAACCCCATCTTCTTCAGCAGGTTGATGTCTTGGGCAGAGATCTTGGATCTCTCCCACTCGGCGCTTCCCAGATCCGCCGTCGCCATCTTCGACTCTGGAGTGTTGTGCCTAGTCAAACGGATGTGAGGCGGCATCAATGAGCTTGGCGGCGAATGGTGTGACTGTGGTTGAGCGCTTGAAGCAATGGGAGCAATGGAGGATTTTGCAGAGGAGAAGCAGAGGTGCGGCGCGAGCGAAAGGACTAGAGGAGGAAGACGATACCTTTATATAGAGGTGCGGTGAATCGACGCGCCGTTGGATTGAGAGATTACGGGACAGATGGTGTACACGTGGACAAGGGGTAAAAAGTAATTTCATACAGACGAGAAAGCACAGGAGCTACAGTACATGCGCCAGGAAAAGCGGAGGACGTGTGTCCCCCACTTGCAAGACGTGTCAACGTGGTACGAAATATGGGCCCACGAGACAGAGGGAGAGAAGTTCTCGCGTTTTCCCGATACAGTGATCGTGGATATCGTTAGCAATGATGTCACCTTGGCAAGAGAAAAACTCGACTATGAAGCTTCATAAAAATGGCGACAGCAGAAGATTATTGATTATTTCGAGATCCTTTGAACAAATACAAGTTTTTGCCCAAATGCTCGGGGGCTACTTTGGGAAAAAGAAAAATTCGAGTATGACAAAATAGAAATGTCGAGAGCCTATGACCAAATGCAAGCATTTGTTCATAGCCTCGGGGGCTACTCCCATCAGGAGCGCTGGTCGCGCACCCGATAAATATAAAAAGTTCGAGAAAGAATGAAAATATATTGACATGAGGCAATAAAGTGTTAAGCCTACAACCAAGCACAAGTCCTTGGCTATAGCCTCGGGGGCTACTCCCATCGGGAACGCTGTTCGCGTGCCCGATGAAATTATAAAAAAAAAAAGAGAAAGGAGAAAAAAAAAGGGAAGAAGTGAGCATATTTCGAGTTATACAAATAACTCTACATATACTCCCATCGGGAAGGCAAAATAAGTCATACATTGACTCGATAAAATATGCTATTCCAACAGCCGAAAAAGCACTCGACAATATATTCTCAGAGCGCCAAAGTAGCGAATAATCTCTGAATGCCGCAAAACATTGCGAAGGTAAGACCCCAGATCCGTTCTGAGTGGCGTAGCGCCGTCTCTGACGTCGGTTTGCTAATTTTTTCCGTATCAACAGATACGAAGAAAAATCCTAACGGACGCGTTAGGTACCCGATAAAGTATGACTGGGACTTGACAGAATGGTAAGACCTTAAGCGGCACCTGTCGAAGTTTACACCAGTATCCCGAGATCATGTCGAGGGACGTGATCTTGAAGTAGGTTTTTGCGGATTGCCACTAGAGCAGTTAACTAGTACCTGATCCGTCAGATGAACTAGCCCCAACTACCATTATCCCTGTACAATATAGAATTGCGTATCTAAAGACATGTGATAAATTCGGCAGATGTATTGCACGAATATAAAGTTGGAGATTTTCCTTGACTCTGCGATTCAAGCAAAATCTCGGGGGCTACTGACATAGGCATCCCCAATGGGCCTGCCGAAGATGGTACCCGGGGTTTACTGAAGGCCCACGACCCGAAGGATAAGAAGAATCGGAAGCCCAAATTATTATTAAGGAAAGCTAGAGTTGTATTAGGAAACAATACTTGTAATCTTGCGGGACGGGTCAGAAACCCTCCCGGACTCTGTAAACTTGTGTATTACGAAACCCTCGGCTCCACCTCCTATATAAGGGGGAGTCGAGGGACAAAGAAAGGATCGAATTTACTGTCAACACAACCCTAGTTTCATATTCGTCGAGTACTTTTCGGCTGAAACCTTCGAGATCTACTTGCCCTCTACATCCAACTAAACCCTAGTCTACAATCCGTAGGCATTGACAAGTTAATACCTTGTCAACTAGGGACCCATGAAGATTCTCCAAGACCAAGGTGGGCTCGAACGTCGGTTGCAACGAAGGAGACCTACCAGTATATGAACTCTTGATGAACAAGGCAAAAAGGCATCGTTTAAGGAAGGATTAAATTAGATCTCAATGTAACCTAGTCGAGTTCGGATAGGACTCTCGGGATCTGGCCTGCTATATAAAAGCCAGGAGAGGGCCTGCCGATGATCAGAAGAACAATACGTAGAACCACCGCAACTTAGCACAAACCCTAGAACCCTTGCCTCCCGTCGAGTCGACCATAGTAGTCTATCGGCTACCCATTGTATGTCGTGTTATTCGATAAATCAAGATCATACAAGCAGGAAGTAAGGGTTTTACCCCATGTGCATAATTAAGTGCTAAAATGATTTTTTATCACATGAAAATACCATAAAATGATAGTTTTTATTATTATTTCATCATTGTCTTATTATGTTTTGGATTCTGCGTAGACAAGCATAAAACGGAGCGCGGTAAAATACAAAAATCCTATTACTACTCAATGATATCTTAATGAAATAATGGTGTAAAAACATGCTAAAAATGCACTCATCACCGCACCGTCCTCCTCGATCCGCCACCCACCTTTGGTCTGCCACCGTCCCAGGCCTCTCTCTAACCCCCTTCCCTTCTTCCTCGTCTCTGGTGACCTCCTCACCCGAAATCCCTAAGCCTTGTCGTCGGCGAGCTCCCACCGTGGAACCCTAAGGCCCCGCACCCACCCCACCCTAACCCTTAGTTTTCTTTTGTCACCTCGGTCGGTGATGTCGTGGCCAGCCTCACTGTTCCCGTTTCCGGTGAGGTCCATTCGTCGCCTAGCCAACGACGTCGTCCCTATCGACGGCGAGGTCCATTCCGGTGGTTTTTCTAGCTCTGCCTCGGCTTCTTCCTTGTTGTCTCCGGCCGCCGTCGACGCTAATAGGCCTCAACCCACCACTCACCTCACACGGGCCTTTCTACGCTAACGGCATAAAAGGCGTCAAATAGGATTTGCCAGAGGGTTTGTAGTGGAGCGGGCCCTCAAATTCGAAACGGGCCGTGCAAAACCGAAAACCCAGTACCAACCGGGCCCAGCCCATTTTCAAATCCATCTTCTTCTCCAACAAGAAAGAGAAAATAAATTCCTTTCTCAGAAAATACAGAAGGCAAAAATATTCCTGTGCTCTCCCGATTCGCCCTAAACCCTAGCTCCAACCCCGGCGAGGCTAGCGAGCACTCAGGATCCGCGGAGATGCCTACGGTTTCGTCGGCCGTGGACTGGCTGCAGGCGGCGGCGCAGGACGCCGCCAACTCATCCGCCTCCTCGTCGCGCTCCGGCTCCGCCGCCTTCCCCGACCAGGTCCTCGTGTCCAGGGCCGCAGGGTATGCTCCAACTCGTCCCCCCTACCCCCCTGATATATTTCGATCGGCCCCCTCTGTTTGTGCACGCGCGCTTGCTTGCTTGGTAGATGCTTCGATTCGGGCGAACTGGGGACTTGTTTCGGGTGTGCTGCTCGTATTGCGGGTACTATCTTTTCGGGTTAAGATGTTTATGCTCGACAATGTAGCAGTGGATGACGAACGTTTAAGGAATTCCGCACTGCACTGCCTGTATTGTATTGTGAGGGTACTAATTTTGCAGTGTGCTGCTTGTATTGTGAGGGTTTTAAGCAGCAGTTTGTGGGATAATCACAATGTAGCACAGTAGCAGTAGATGATGAACGTTTAAGGAATTCCGCACTGCACTGCCTGTTTCTCTGTCAGAGCTGAAAGCTTGATCAAAGATGTAGTCTGTAATGAAGGTTCGATTGGGCAGGGGTAAAGCTTTAGTGCTTCAGTAAATCTTCTATGGTAGCGCAACAACGAAATTTGCTTCTGTTAATTTCATGCCGCATATCTTAGGTGTCTATGATTTCTGTGGCTACATATTATGCTTTACGGTTTTCTGTATCTTACGAGTGCTTTGGACCAAGTGTGAGAACAAGAATTTCATGCTAGATCAAGATACCCCTGGTTTCTACATAATGCTTGCAAAATTTTGTTTGTCCCCCTTTTGCCGTCGTAGCCTCTGACGGTCCCTTTACCTCCCCAAAGGAACCCCTATGCAGGAGGGTGGGATCATCACCCTTGACTTGCAGCTCCCCTGGTGAAATTAGCCCCCACAATCTGTGGTACCTTATCTAGTTGAATTATTTAGGATCCTAATTGCTAGTTTGATGTTGTTTCGTTAGGCTTGTGGTGGATTCGAAGTTTCTTGACCTTCCTAGACTGAAACTGTATATTTTTAATCCTAATTGAAGTTTGGTTGATTCGTTAGGCCTGAGTTGGTTGAAAGTTGCTTGATCTTCCTAGGCTAAAGTTGGACCATACAACACATGTACAAACAAAATAAATTGGTAAAGCTCCACCGCTTCAGTATAATGTGTACTGTAGAACAGTGACTTCTCTTTGGTATTTGCATGACAAATATCCGGGGTCTGTAGTATATTTTCCTGATTCATGCTAGATCATGCTTCCCCTGTATTCTACTACCTCCGTTCCTAATATAACATGTTTTTGTAGGCTCACATAGCCTACCAAAACTCCCTATATTGTGGAACAGAGGTAATACATGATTACTGCAAAATTTACCCTGTCCCATGTTAGGGACTTGCACACTCACCGCGCCGCTTCGCTGCACCACCTCACTGTACACCATCCTCATGTGCCCTGTCTTGCTGCTACTATGCACTGTGTGCTGTGCTGCCCAATTCCTGCTTCAATGAGGACGGTGGTATTTACTCCCAGGTGAAGCTGACCCCCAAAACTTGTGGACTAGCTCAGCATTTTTTAATCATAGCGGAAACTATGATCTGCTTTTTGTGGGGCTCTTACTTGATTGAAAGTTACTCGACTTTCCTAGGTGGAAGTTTGGTTTATACTGGGTTATTTTGTTACAAATCCGAGGCTGAACATCTGTACTCCTGAATTGAAATTATTGATTCACACTAGTTTGAAATCTGGGGAAGGACCAGAGGCGGCGTGGAGGGTGGTCCTGCATCTGCTGAACAAATTAGCTGCATACGTACACCAATTTACTCATGCATCTGTGTTAAAGAGTTGAATTCTGCTCTGTTTTTCCACCTCTATCATCAACTTTTAATCTTATTTTCTATATTTATGCTGCAACTGAAGTTTTTTCCCCCACATAATCCTATAACTCGCTGTTTGATGCTTATTATGCTCCTTGTAATCATAACTAACTAACATTTGGTGATCTGTACTGCAGCCGGGTCGTGTCTCTGTCTACCTGCACGAAGGTCGGTGCCATCAGCTTCGTGGTGGGCGTCGCCGTGGGCTTCACGCTGAAGAGAAGGCTGCGCCTGTGGGCTGCCAGGCTGCTCAAGAGGATCAAGGATGACTAGCCTAGTCAGTTAGCTTGTGCGACGTCTCTTAAGTTTTGTTCGCAAGCGCACTCTATTTACTCTCTAGCCCCAATGCGAACCTACCTGATTGCTTGGATTAACTGTGATGGATCGTGCAAGATAGTGACTTCTTCATAGAACTGTATAATTGTGATTACTTTTAGGGAATTTGTACTGGCAATTGTGGTTATGAGCATCTCCTATCTCCTACTGTTGATCTCTTCTCGCCGATCGTAGATGTGTGGCCCTGCTATGTGCCCTCCATTGGCAGACACCATAGTTTCGCTCCGTTCGGTATTGGTTTTTGTCGTTGGTTGCTGAAAACTTGCTGAGCTAATGTTGTTTGGGTATCCAGTTTCATACTCTGCTTTGCTCTTGCTTTGCTTAGGCAAGGCATCAGGTTCAATCATCACATCAAAAAAAGAATGGCTGGTTTTTTTTTCGTTGGTTACTGAAAACTGCAGAGCTAATGTTGTTTGGGTATCCAATTCCATCCTCTGCTTTGCTCTTGCTTTGCTCAGGCAAGAGGCATCAGGTTCAATCATCACATCAAAAAAAAGAACGGCTGGAAGGAAGGAATCTATAGTGGGAGTATATATCTTCTTCCTCTTCCTGCTAGCAGAGAAAGCCCAGCCACCACCATCTAATTCTTGCTTCAAACCTCAGATAAGTAATCCACAGTCTGCGGAGTTCCATATCCCAGCCTCTTCGAACTGCCTCTCGCACATGCTAGCTTTTGAAGATTTTTCTCGTTCAATTCTACCGCGGCCTTTGAGTCTTGGCTCGTTCATCCGTCTGCCCAGGCTTGTGCAGCTCGTTAGCCTACTTATACCCCGGCCAGCCGGTGCCATTTCCATGCTCCAAACACACACTAGCTTCTCACCGGACCAGAGAGAACACACCTGCCACAAAGTGCCAGCAGCGCTACAAAGTGCCTGTCTCCATCAATGTCAACTAGCGGTAGCTCTCCGGCCAAGACGCCGTTGGAATCCCGCTGCGGTGGAGGGGGCATGTCAAAGAGTGCTTCCGCCGAGCACATTATCACGGCCTCCACAGCCACGGCATCTGTTGTATGCGACGCGGGCAGCTGCTACGACTTGCCGCGATAACCGCCCACAACGCAGACAACAGATGCCGTGGCCGCGACCATGTGCCTTTGGCGATGCACTCCTTGACATGCCCCTCCACGGCAACGACGTCTTGACTGGAGCGCTGTCGCTAGTTGACATTGACATTGATGGAGGCAGGCACTAGTACTGCTACTACTACAGCGCTGCTTGCTCTTTACGGCGGTTGCGCATTTATTATCGGAACTGCTAAACAACAGCCAGCTGTTTTGCAATTCGTCCACACACGTTTTTTGCGCCATTCGTTTGTCTTTGTGATTCGCGCTCGATCCTCCAGCGTGACTGCGTGTTTTGTTGGGTTTTGTGGTGTCGGGCCAGTCATGCATCAGATCCGAGCCCGTTTAGTGTTTTGTCGCCCGTTGTCGTCTTTTTCATTTTGAAATCTTTTTGGCCCTGGCTCTGTCGTTGGCTGTTAAGGTGGATCTCACAGAGCGGTGTCAGCCTTGAGAAATAATTAACGAGAGACAGAGAAGAACGGGTGGTGGAAGAGAGGAGCGGCGCCTCCCGTCGCTGTCAAGCTCGACCTATGGCGAGAACCAGAGACAGCGGGTGCAAGCGTGTTCGTCTCCGAGGGTATGTTCTGGCGCAGCTTCTCCCGTTACTCCCTTGTCTCGTCGTGGATTTGGAGGTGGGATTTGGGGGTTGTGAGTGATTTGAGTTTGTGGGGGTCATCGAGAATCAGGTAGGGGGCGCGATTCTTGTCCCGTCAGTACATGCTCAGTATAGCCAGGGGGCGCGTTCGCGGGGGCGACCGGCGACGGAGGGAGCGGTGGTCCGTGAAACATGGCGACCAACGGCGAAGGGAGCCATGGCTGGCGAGCTTGCTCGAGCTCCGACGGGGAAAGCGGCTATTCGCGAGCGCGGAAAGCTTGGTCGTTGGTCGCGAGTCGGGTACTCTTTGCTTGTTCCTCTGCTCATTTTGTGCTATGATTTCATCTTCTATTAGCTCGCATGTGTGATTGTTTAGTTCAGGCTCGGTCGCCGTGAGATCTACGAAATCAGTGACATATTTTTCTTCGGTTGGGGTAGCTCGTATTTTGATTTGGCGCCTGCTGTTGTATGGGAAGGTAGGTAGCACGCTCGTGCAATCCTGCCCTCTTGTGTGTGGATGGAAGAGAACGTAATAGTCAAGGGATTTTCCACTCGATTTTCATGTAAGGTTCTGAGAATTGTTTCTAGCATAAGTTGTGACTGAAGCATCTGCATCTTGTTAACTGGCGATGTGCTTAGGTTCTAGCATATATAAGTTGTGATTGAAGCACCTGCACCTGCATCTTGTTTCAGTATCACTCTTATCCTTCTCATGTTTAGTTATATTTTATCACTCTTCCTTTCATTCTTCAGTTATTTATTTTTTCAGTTTAGTCTGTCATTATTCGTTTTTCAGTTCATTGTTAGTCTCTTTCGTCAGTGTTGATTTTTAGTAAGTCATTCTTCATTTTTCATTTTTTGATTTGATCTCTTTTCATTGTTAGTCATATTGTTATTTTTTTCGTGTCCGGATGATAGTCAACGACCAACCCGACCAAAATTCCCCATTTACCCTACCTCACCTCCTTCCTGCAAGCTCCCTCCTCCATCTCACCTCCTTCGATTCTACCTCGTCGGCGGCAAATAGTCCGGTGGAAAGACAAATCGAGTGAGGTGGTGGTGGTTTGCGTTCGTCGTCCGACGCCTGGGCAGCCACAACGACAACAGATGGACGAGCTCGGGGCAGCGGTCAGAGGATCTGGTTCTGGGAGATTCGACGGCCAAGAGGGGCTACCCGGCGGCGAGGAGGGCTAGCGTGGCAGGTCTTCGTCGGCGGGCAACTGGTGGCCGCGGAAGGACGCGCTGGCGCTGCTCAAGATCCAGCCCAAGGTGGACGCCGCGTTCCGAGAGGCCGCGCTCCCCTTGTTGTCTGTGGCGTTTGCCGCCGCGTGCACCAGGTACTCATCGGAGGAAGGGTAGAGTCGGTAGACTGCGGCCGCCGCTTGGCACGTCAACCGGTACGGGAACACGCCGTATGCGCTTGATACGGTACAGTCAGTTGTGCCACCACCGGACGAGCACTGCGCGGGTCCGGTGATGGGCTAGCGACGGCTCACTCTGGGAGGAAATGTCCAGGTAATTTAAAGCTCTTCAAAGTAACCACCATGTAAATTCAGCTTGTACAGTTCTTCAGTCTACCACTCTAGACCGATGTTCTCCATCAATACATGTCTCGTTGTATGGAATATCTCATGTTATAATACTAGTACTTTGCCCCAAGTCTGGATGTACTTTCTATGCTTTTTTTACATCTAATGATGGAAAGATTAAGGTGTATTTCTCTCGATTTTGAATGTAATTAATTAAATTACAAAGCTATAGTGACCGATCGGGATGTAGTTTATCAATTCTGGGATGTATAAATTACTAGAATTAGTTGTAAAATTCTGTATATAGGGTGTATATTTTTACACACGAAGTTTTTGAACATTTTTATTCAGAGGCTGTACTGATTACTGAATAACTGGGAGATGTAAATTTAGGACAATAAATATATCCTGTTTCAAATGGTTACAGTGTTATTCTACACATTGGATGTACTTTTATTATCTTACCATAAGCTTTTACAATGGGTTTTTGCAATTGCTTCATGGGTGTAACAAATCCAGAAATCACTAGTATTAGATGTACCTTTTGCAAATAATAATTACTATGTACAACTTCTGCTATATGCATTTAAATATTTTACTCGTACAATAGGTAGACTAGCTAGCACATGCCGCACTCCATTATCATTATTATTTTTGAAGCTTCCAATTCCATCCTCTATGATACGCTATCGTATTTTCTTGCCCTTCTCTGTTGCTTCTTCTATCCGGTGAGAAATTCCGTGGGCTGTGCTGCGTTGCAAGGTCACCTTCTCGAGGATTGTCAAGAGGAAATCGACGGAGGACTTCTCTGGCGTGCCATACAACATGACTGCTGCTCAGCTGCCTCTTACCAACATGGTAACTAACCCGCTCCAAACACTTGATTTTCACGGTCTTGCACTATATTACATCCTTGGTTTCCTTTATGCTTCAAGCTATCTTTTGTGTGGGCTACTGATGCAAGGATGGCACTAGTTGTAAGTACCAGTGAGTTAATACTGCAGATTGAAAGCTTCTTTAGTGAGGAAACCTAATGGTCATATGACTAGACAGTAACTAGCGTTGTATTTTTGTAATTTTGTCCTCAATCATCGACAGCTCAGCATGGTAGTTGCCTGATGCAGGGCACACATGCAGATGGGTCCGAAAATGTGGATTGAACCGGTAGCTGGGAACTAGTTTGGATGGGTTTGGGTGGAATATTTTTGTAGTTTGGCCTAGTATGCAGCTTTTAGTTTGGTTTGGATCGGTTGGTACACACGTGTTCATACAATTTTGGTTGGATTTGATCTGGTTTTGAAAGCATTCCTAGCTGTCAGTAAGGGATCATCTGATTTTTGCTTCAACGGTAAGTAAACATGTGCATATGGATGTATTATTATGTCCTTATATTGCATAATACGATGTACTTTTATATTCCTTGAAATTTTGGTCAAATTAAACAGTAGGTTTCTTTTCCTGAATTTTTTTATCCAACATGATGTATTTTCATGATTATATTGTGCATACGGGATGTATTATTATATCACAGGAAGTGCTTTTGCATCCCTCGAAGTTTTGCTTCACATTAGACAGTATGGTTCTTTCCGGAACATTTTTTATTGAACATGATGTATTTTCTCATTAAAAACTGCATATGGGATGTATTATTCTAGTCATAGAATGTACTATTTTTATTCCCACAAGTTTTGGGTCAGATTAGATAGTAGTTTATTCTTGATTTTTTCTTGATTCAACGTGATGTATTTTTTTTGATTCTGATACATGTTATTCTTCCATCCCTCGATTAAATATTTTTTTGTCAAAACCACATCACTCTTTTCTATGGTATATGTAGTTTGCAACTCATGAATTGTATATGTAGTTTTCGATCTAAACTGCATTGTCGCACAACTATAAATGTAGTTGTTAATAGTCTGGAATGTTTTTTTAACACAAGATTAACCCACAAATGTAATAACGCTGGTATATTTACATGTAGGTGGCAGCAGGGAGAGGCCTGGGTGAAGGGTACTTCTTGTCGACTACATAGGGCCAAATTTTCATCTACGGGTTGCAAAACAAGCGATGTGTTTTGTTGCATTAAAAGGACAATGGTGCAGTTGTATATATGATGTTCTTTTTTGGGTTTTGCCAATCGCATGTGTGAATGCGTTCTTTACAAGATTTATATTGTAATTTCTGCCATGTACTAGCAACGCGCGTCAGAGAAGGCATGAGAAAGTACCGGAGCTAGGGATTTTTGGGTTCACATTGTGGTATTTTTTATACAAACCGTGGGAAAGCTAAGCATCGCACGCTGGGGCAAGGAGAAAACGTGGGGGGACCAAACTTTCCTTTTTGGTAATACGTGGGGCAGACAAACTAGTTTCTTTCCATTTTTGGAAGGGGCACCGTGGAAACGTCCTTTTACTTATATCTCTGGTGTATGGATTAAGTGGATAACTACTACTGCATACTAAAAAAAGGAACCCATTAATGCTGAAAACTAGTACTATATATCTTTGGTGAAGATTTGATTGAAATAATATCACGTGGATTCTTCGATCGTTGACAAATAATATCACGTGGATTCTTCGATCGTTGACGAAAATAACATATATCTTTGGTAAAGATTTGATTCATATAATTTGTACGAGGATCACAAGGTCTCCAAGATGTGTGTTTACAAATAAAGAGAAAATAGCGAGAACACATTGAAACAAGAAGATCCACTAGAAACTCAATTCGGCACATGGGAGTATATGCTCCTGCCACCAGAAAAAAAGTTTTGAAATGTTAAACAAAAATTTCCGCGCTCATGTATCGACATTCTACGGGCGTACATATGGTTTTGCGAAAAACCGATATGTTTTGTGAGTTCTGTGAAAAAGATAAAAAAAGTCACGTTCACAGCCTTTTTAAAAAAAAATTGTCGTTTTTACACACGACACTAAAAATATCGGTTTTCCGTGGAACCACTTTGTGAACATGTAGAATTTTGAGACGTACCCATTAGATTTTATATCCAATTTTTTCAATATTTTTAAAGTGTATTTAAAACAAAATTTTAAAACCGGGAGCATATGCTCCCGGGTGCCAAAACACCACTCCCGAAGATCCACGCACAACAATGTATTTAAATTTTAAATTTTAACTTAATGGTGCTGCAGTTCGTTTATAGAATATAATTCTTCTAAAGTTGGATTAACTACTCAAATCCGCTCACTCTAAATTGTTGGTATGTGATTGCTTTAGAAGTACTATTAGATTTGTTTGGTGACTTCATTTACGAAGGTATTACAAATATTTCCTACTATTGGTTGGGGACGTTGATTCGTGCTTAATAATCCAAGTTCGGATAAAATTGTATACTTAATTTATAATGTTTCTGTTACTGATTTGTCTTTTGAAATGTGTATGTTAGTTGCAAATCGAATTGGTTATGCAAGATTAACGATTATATTATTTTTCTTTCGAATTCCTGCTGTTACGAATTAAATTAGGAAAATAGATGCTTGCTAACCGATAATATACTTTTTTTTGGGAGTAACCGATAATATACACACTGTATTAGCTTTGACATTAGTCGATATACATGTGGAAATAAATGAATATTTGGCTGACGTATTATTTGTATCAGACTACTTTCAGTGCGTACGTATTGGTCGATACGTACATTACACTAACAATATTACTAGTAGGCTGAAATCATCAATCACTGGCGCCTCATGACTTGCAAGCTCTCAGAAAATGCAAGCTCCAAAGGAAATATTTAGAATTTAACGCATTGTGTTAGTAACTTAGTATCCTGCAAGTCTGCAACAATACAATCATATTAAACTATATTAAGGAAAGGAATGCGTTAGCCATTAGCTCAGGGCATAACCAATGCAAGGCAGACGCTTGATCTGAAAAAAAGTGATCTATTAATCCCGGAGAACTCGAGAGCTATAAAAGTCACACTTCTCTGTCCCCTACCCCTCCCCTCCCCCTCCCTGGTCGCTCCCCCTCGGGCGGCTCCGGAGGCGACCCATCTACCGACCCCGCCCCTCTCCACGCCTGCCCCGGCTAGGCCGTTGTCGTCGCCGGCGTTGGCTGCGCCCGCCCGCCAAACAGTGGAGGGCAGTGGAGGCGGCACGTTCGGTGGCGCATCTGAGCGGGGAGGTGCGGCGGCGGGCGAGCTTGGCGCGACGGAGGAGGCAGCAAGGTGACGGGATGCGGGAAGCCGGTGGTTGGGCGGCGACAGCGTGGGCCCGATCTGGGCCCAATCTGGGCCTAGAGGGCCTGGCCGTTCTGCTTTGGACCATGCAGCGCCGCTGGGTTCCTGGCCGGGGATCGCAACCTGCTGCCGAGTCTTCTTCTTTGCAGTCACCATGAGCTTGGCGGTGACGGCTTAGTGAGGCATACCTCCTTAATTGTGCGAATTAATGGCGGCGTTCTCCTTCATCGTCGTCGGGCGGCGGATGGCGGCGTGGGGGCCTGTCCGTCCGCGTCGAAGTATAAAGGTGGCGGTTCTAGGATTATTCTCAGACCAAGTTTGAAGATCTGTCGGATGCTTGTTCCAACCAGTCTGGGTGGATTGTCGTGTTCCGGAAGGCCCCGCCTGGCGAAATTCATTGTGCGAATAATGCCTGAAGATTGCTGGATTGGGTGATTTTGGTTGTGCGCATCCATGTTTTTTATCCGGCAGTTAGGTTTCAGAGGAGGCGCTTCGAAGCTCTACTGGCTGTTAATATCATGGAGCTCTTTTTCCTTCCATGATGCTAGCGGAGAAAGTCATCAAGCCGAGATCGGTGGAATAACTATGATGGTCGGATCTTGGTGCTGTGGTAGAATTTGCTTTGGCGATTCGTGACTTATAACATCGACTGGTATTTGGGGGCGACTGCACAAGAGAAGTTCAGAGTCTTATCTTTCAGGGTGAAAATTCAAGGTCTGGCCTTAATTTGTTGTGCCTGGCAATGTTCTTGTTGAAGGCATTGTTTTAAGAGAGATGCCTTTCTTCAGTGTGAAAACCTACGATCTATGATCGGGCGACGACAGCGTTTGTGCACTGTTTTCTTTTTGGAGGCGTCGCTTATGGAGAAGCTGAGCTTCTGCTGTTGTCTTGGTGGTGTCGGTGTATTTGTTTCAAGTTATGGATCTCTGTAGCGGGATCTTTCTTTTTTGTAAATTTTTTTTGACTGTTTGTATCCTTTATGTCATTAGGGCATGATGTTGTTGTAGAGATAGAGTGGAATTGGTATCTCCGCATATTAATATATGCTGTTTATCGGAAAAATTAATCCCGGCGTCCGCAGAGCTCCAACGCTTGTCTCCGATATGAGGCGCTTATTTTTCTCTAACTAACACGAGACGAAGACTTAATTTGATGAAGCGCCGGGCGCAACCTTTAGCGTCGCCTCTCCTGGACAAGCGCCCATCGCCAGGATCATGCATAACAATTGCCGATCGACCGGGAGAAAAATCCTGGCGCCCATCACCAAAAGTGTCTGCGTTGTACATGCTCTCAATCGGGTTATTACTTAAGTACTTTCTACGGCCTAAAATAATTGTGGCGGATAGCATCAGCTCAATACTTGGAGGCCCACGAGCCGCTCGAGGCGGAGCACTCCAATGAGCGCTACATGAGATGCTCCGGACGTAGCACGGCTGCACGGGAGCTCGTTAAGGAGGAGCGGGCCGCATTCGAGTAGTACCACTACCAGGCAGCCACGGCAACCAGGACCATCGACCACACTGGACGGTATTCGGCGTGCCGGTTATCGAGCTCAGCTACAACAACGATTACTCGGGGAAGAAAGCGATCGATGAGATCTTCAGTAGCACCGACGAAGAATCTTAGACTGATTTAGATTAATCTATCCGAGTAGTATATCTAGTTCAATCTGAATGCAATATGTATAATTTTGGGACAAATTGATGAGTTTGAATTTCAGGAATATGGTTAGATATAGAGGATTAGCTAGAAACAACTAAAGTTTAGAGGAGTCTTTAATTAATCCTGTAAATTATAGCCTTATAGGATCCCTTACAGAGTTTTGAACATATAGATCCCTTACAGAGTTTTGAAACATATAGAGAGAGCGGGATGTCTCGTGAGTCGTGAGTAAGCATTTTCCCGAAATACAGTAGTTCCCCCAAACTGAGACGCTTCTTTTATTGTCGTCTATATATAATCGATCCTCGTTGCTTGTTCAGCTAGGGGCATTTAACCAACGGGGCAACAGCAGTTGGACTTGTCGTTGCACATGGCTCCGGGGACCGGCGGTTTGCCGGCGCCGGCGCAGAACTGCTTGCACTTGCTGTCGGTGCAGCCTGGGAAATATCTGGAGTAGCACGGCGCGGGCACCGGAAGAGCACCAGGCTTACGATCCATCTGCATGGACACCCATAGGAAAGATAGAAATATGGAGTAGTCGTGTTAGTACCAAATGCAAGAACTTTAATAATCTTTGCTGGAAGCCATAGACTACAGCATACATCGTTTCCACGCAAGGTAAAGATTGTATTAATTGCATCAGTCAGCTGATTAATCACAAAGGCCTATCGATGGACAGGGAGAAGAGAAACGAAGCAACGAGGATTTGCCTCTCGGACTGATCGCTAGCTTAATCCCACGGAGGCTGGGATACTTTTTTTACCTGCTTAGCATTGCCATCACCCGCAGCCAGCTGCGCTTCCACCACCATGGCGGCGAGAATGAGGAGGAGGAAGAAGACAAGAGTCTTCTTGGTGGATGTCGCCATGGAGATGATGATGATGATGGACGGAGGAGAGGAGCAGCTATATATAGCACCTAAGGAAGGCAACAGGAGTGTTGGGCTCAGCCAAGTGAGGACATGCCTTTTGAACCTGCCTGGTGCAGCTAGCACACCGCTCCCGTGGGTGGCAGGCAGGTTAAGATACCGTGTACGCATTCACGAACAGAATGAAGCAGACATGAGTCCAGCGCCCACACGTAGTCAAATCGATGCAGGAGTCCGTGCTTGTTTGAACACGAATACGTACGTTTGGCTCCAGCGACCTGGCCGAAGTGCAGGCCGATCGATCTTACAAAACCAGTCTTGCACGGAGGGTCGAGTACCAGTCAAATCGATCAATCTAAATTCCACGGAGCAGTGCTTGTTTGGCCGCTGTCCAAACTGTGTGATGTACACCATGAGGATGATCGGGATGTAGGTCCTGATACAAGTGGTGATTAAGGAAGTTGAAGAACAATTGATTCTAGGACTGGGCGGTATATCTCCAATACAGCGGATCTTGGTGTATGCTGATGGTGTTGTGTTGTTTCTTAAGGATGAGGAAGTGGCCGTCAAAGAAACCTTGTTGATCTTTGGGGAAGCATCAGGGCTAAAGGTGAATTATATAAAGAATACGCCCGCGGGTCATAAGAGGAGACGAGGACACACTACTAGAGAAAAAAAAACTATCGGTGGGTTTACTACCAGTGACGCAATCTAATAGTGGTGGCGCACCACTTCAAACAATGTGCCACTGATATGTCTGGATCAGGCTGGCTGAGGAGCCCCATTTATCAGTGACGCAGCAGAAGTATATAAGGTACATATGGGACAAAAATCCTAACATCTCCCCCCCCCCCCCCCCCCCCTCCGATTGCCTTTTCAGTTTTGGAAAAAAAAATAAAACAATATGAGACAAACATCAAAATTTAAAACACTTCGAGATGTCCATATGTTATGAAATCTAGTTGTAAGGGAAAATAAGAAACACGAATTTCGACATATTTTGCAAAATGGGCCTTGTTTCGGTAAAATGGCTCTAGATTACCTTTGATGGAAAAAACATTATATATAAAAATGTGTCTACAGAAAAAGTTTCTTATATATATAAATCAAAAAGCAAAATGGAGTTTTCTAAGGTTTTAGAAAAACAATTGAAAAGAGGGAAAACTTACTAGTGGCGTAGAGCTGCGCCACTAGTAAGTTTGCCCTCTTTCGAGTGTCAGACTGTATGTGGCAGTCTAGCTCTAATCTGTTTTCATCAAGCCATCGCCCTTGCATGTTATTACTAATTTTTATTTTATTGACATAATCTTCCATTTTTATTACGTTGACATTACAATTCAAAAGCCTGCTGCTTTTAATTTCAAGGGCACTAATTCATATTGAACCTCATTGTTTGAGGCATGGGCTTTCTTCATCAGCTTCATCTCTTCGTGTTCTTTAAAATGTCTCTCTTTGTTCTGCATGAATCTCTTTGCAGCATGACAAATCGTTATGTAGCCCCTCGATGTCCATCGCCATTTGAGCGAACTCTCCACAGTCCAACCCCCCCCCCCCCCCCCCAAGCCTAATGTTGACGACCTCGGCCTAGATCTAAAACAGGCAACATATTGATTAAAGAAAGAACCAAGATAAAATATGGCCTAGAGTCGAGATGTTGTTGATGAGACGAAGAACATACATGTGGTTGGGGAAAGCTGATGGATGACTCCAACGTGGCTCCAGAGAGTGTGCCAGGTGTGTGTATGTACCACCAATCGAGAGGATATTATTGCGGCTCTATCGGTCACTTTCTGGTGGATACAATGAGGATAGGAGATAGAAGTGGGAAGAGAGTATAGTAGCGGGTGATGGGATTTTGTGAGATCTAGGGTTTGTCGTGTCTGAGTGGGAGACGTGCGGTCAAAATTGTGGGGAGTGGGGACATGGACAACGATCCCATGTATCTATTCTATTATATACTAAAAGCAAAATACAGAAGTTTAATAGAGCCATTAGGTTGATCCACATCATCTTAATTATTTTAATGGTTAGATCTAAAATTAATGGCTATGATTTAATAAAAGATTATTAGTTACGTAACAGTGTAGGTCCGTTTGACACGTTGGAAACAATAACAATTTGGGTTGATTACTAAAGAAACGGAATCTGATCTATTACATTGAAAAGGTTACGTACATAAATAGAGGAGTGCGTCCAATAAAAAAGAAAGGTGTGCATGTTGGGTGCCTAAGCTAGCTAACGTGATTACAAAGGAAAGTCTCGTATGACAGATTATATTAAGAGAAGGGCATCCTACGGAGAATAGAGTCAATCCAAAAAAAAAAAAGATTTGCTCGATGGCTGCTCGGCTAATTAATGTACAGTAGCTAGACGTGATTGAAAAAAAAACTTGACGTGGTGATTCAGTTGGGAAGATGTGATAGTATAATATAAAATATAAACTAATTGTTTATGTATAGGATTTAAAGAGAGAGTGGAGAGTCCAAAAAATATACGTACAATTCTTTAACTCTATTTAACGGAAGAGTCTTTATCAAATTAATCAACTACAATTTATATCTAATCTTTCTCCTCAAATTTATGTACCATATTACATTGGAATCATGTTTAATAGAGTGTGGGATCATGAAATTTGTGGTGAACACGACTATAAAAGCAACTCATGTACTTGATTGATAGAGTTTTTAGTTGATTCATACTGGTGTTTCAAGACGTATATATGGCATTAAGTTTCCACACAAATGTGTGCATTAAGTAATTCAAGAAAAAATGTGTGTTGACCAAAGAAATATATTCATGATTGTGTGTTTACACATTTATATTGGATTAATTACTTGGTCTATATGTTCATGTAGTACTTAAAGATTTCTTACAAAGTATAGCTAAAAATTCCAATCACGGAGTTCTTAATCGGTTTTCTTCATACTTGATATTAAATGCACAATGCGACCAAAATTAATTTGATGGCCCATGCCTTTATCAAAGACCGTGACCAATAATTCATGTAGGTATTACATCCAATAGTGTAAAACAATATCATCACATTTGTGTTCAATTATATTTGGTGTCTTATTTTCTTATGAAGCATGATGCTGTTTTTATCAAGATCAAAGTTCCATCGTAAAGACCATGTCCATGTATAATACGTTACATAGTTCGAACTGGAGCGAGGACATGAGAGAAAGAAGGGTCTAGAGTCTAGAGATAGTTAATCAAATGAAAATTCCCGCAGTCTATCTAACTATTAACGAGTAAAAAAAATTCATTTCACTTATTAAGCTAATATAATTTGATAATCCCTTTAAAATATGACCTAGATACAATCCCATCATTGCTATCTGGACACCCATCATTATTTGGATATACTATACTGAATAACGAGATAAATGTACACCTAAAAGCGACAAACAAACAAATCACATGTTCATATAATATAAAATAGATAGTATGTGCGAGCTCACAATATGACATAAATATAACATGTATTATCATTAATGTAACATTTATGAAAATTGACAATAACATATCGATCACAAATTTAGCATGATAAAGAGGTTGCCACAAATGTGATATTTTATATGACACATTTCGGGGTAATAAAATCAAAAGTTTGTAGTGTGAACATGTATGAAGTGGTTAATTTGGTAGGCAAAGGATGAAGGACCAAAAGGTGATGCCCTCGCAATTAATGGCTATGATTTAATAAAAGATTATTAGTTACGTAACAGTGTAGGTCCGTTTGACACGTTGGAAATAATAACAATTTGGGTTGATTACTAAAGAAACGGAATCTGATCTATTACATTGAAAAGGTTACGTACATAAATAGAGGAGTGCGTCCAATAAAAAAGAAAGGTGTGCATGTTGGGTGCCTAAGCTAGCTAACGTGATTACAAAGGAAAGTCTCGTATGACAGATTATATTAAGAGAAGGGCATCCTACGGAGAATAGAGTCAATCCAAAAAAAAAAAGATTTGCTCGATGGCTGCTCGGCTAATTAATGTACAGTAGCTAGACGTGATTGAAAAAAAAACTTGACGTGGTGATTCAGTTGGGAAGATGTGATAGTATAATATAAAATATAAACTAATTGTTTATGTATAGGATTTAAAGAGAGAGTGGAGAGTCCAAAAAATATACATACAATTCTTTAACTCTATTTAACGGAAGAGTCTTTATCAAATTAATCAACTAAAATTTATATCTAATCTTTCTCCTCAAATTTATGTACCATATTACATTGGAATCATGTTTAATAGAGTGTGGGATCATGAAATTTGTGGTGAACACGACTATAAAAGCAACTCATGTACTTGATTGATAGAGTTTTTAGTTGATTCATACTGGTGTTTCAAGACGTATATATGGCATTGGCTAACTACGCACATGACTAACTAGGACATGGGTAGAAAACTATGCCAAGCTATATGCTCCATATGTATATGTACATGACCGAGTATACAACATAATGAAAAGACAACAGATATGCAAATTCGTTCAAAAAATAACGTGTCGTGAAGTAAAATAAATTATAAAGTTACGATGATTAAATGTCTAAACAAACGTACGTATGCTACTACATGTCCGTCATCTAAGTGAACATGTATTTTTTCATGAAAAAATATAAGCTCTGTGATCTGTACAAAATATAAATCCCATGCTCCAATATTTTCAGAGCATTGACATGTCTTTCATTCTTGGTGAACCTTCGTACACATATAAAATAAAATAATTTATATATTGTGAATTTTTTTATAACATTTTACTGTTCATCTCAGGCAGTCAGGAGCATAGGCTCTGGTGCCAAAGGGACCGGCCCAAAGTAAACAATATTGCCAACTAAAATACGAAACATAAAACTAGATGCACCTGTTTTGGAATAAATTAAATAGTAAAACATTTCACGCCTAAATCTTAAGAGATAAAATACTTGAAATTTCAACATAAACGTTTAAGCAAAGTAAATCAATACCGATTTGGTGTTTATCAAAGGAAAATATTCACGGTTGTCTGTTAACTTACTTCTCTTGGATTAATCATTGAAAGAACACCGGATAATCAATTCATCTCCCAGCATTGTATTTTTTGGAGTGAAAAATTATGTTAGAAGTGTCAGAAAAATACAGAAGTTTAATAGAGCCATTAGGTTGATCCACATCATCTTAATTATTTTAATGGTTAGATCTAAAATTAATGGCTATGATTTAATAAAAGATTATTAGTTACGTAACAGTGTAGGTCCGTTTGACACGTTGGAAACAATAACAATTTGGGTTGATTACTAAAGAAACGGAATCTGATCTATTACATTGAAAAGGTTACGTACATAAATAGAGGAGTGCGTCCAATAAAAAAGAAAGGTGTGCATGTTGGGTGCCTAAGCTAGCTAACGTGATTACAAAGGAAAGTCTCGTATGACAGATTATATTAAGAGAAGGGCATCCTACGGAGAATAGAGTCAATCCAAAAAAAAAAAGATTTGCTCGATGGCTGCTCGGCTAATTAATGTACAGTAGCTAGACGTGATTGAAAAAAAAACTTGACGTGGTGATTCAGTTGGGAAGATGTGATAGTATAATATAAAATATAAACTAATTGTTTATGTATAGGATTTAAAGAGAGAGTGGAGAGTCCAAAAAATATACGTACAATTCTTTAACTCTATTTAACGGAAGAGTCTTTATCAAATTAATCAACTAAAATTTATATCTAATCTTTCTCCTCAAATTTATGTACCATATTACATTGGAATCATGTTTAATAGAGTGTGGGATCATGAAATTTGTGGTGAACACGACTATAAAAGCAACTCATGTACTTGATTGATAGAGTTTTTAGTTGATTCATACTGGTGTTTCAAGACGTATATATGGCATTAAGTTTCCACACAAATGTGTGCATTAAGTAATTCAAGAAAAAATGTGTGTTGACCAAAGAAATATATTCATGATTGTGTGTTTACACATTTATATTGGATTAATTACTTGGTCTATATGTTCATGTAGTACTTAAAGATTTCTTACAAAGTATAGCTAAAAATTCCAATCACGGAGTTCTTAATCGGTTTTCTTCATACTTGATATTAAATGCACAATGCGACCAAAATTAATTTGATGGCCCATGCCTTTATCAAAGACCGTGACCAATAATTCATGTAGGTATTACATCCAATAGTGTAAAACAATATCATCACATTTGTGTTCAATTATATTTGGTGTCTTATTTTCTTATGAAGCATGATGCTGTTTTTATCAAGATCAAAGTTCCATCGTAAAGACCATGTCCATGTATAATACGTTACATAGTTCGAACTGGAGCGAGGACATGAGAGAAAGAAGGGTCTAGAGTCTAGAGATAGTTAATCAAATGAAAATTCCCGCAGTCTATCTAACTATTAACGAGTAAAAAAAAATTCATTTCACTTATTAAGCTAATATAATTTGATAATCCCTTTAAAATATGACCTAGATACAATCCCATCATTGCTATCTGGACACCCATCATTATTTGGATATACTATACTGAATAACGAGATAAATGTACACCTAAAAGCGACAAACAAACAAATCACATGTTCATATAATATAAAATAGATAGTATGTGCGAGCTCACAATATGACATAAATATAACATGTATTATCATTAATGTAACATTTAGGAAAATTGACAATAACATATCGATCACAAATTTAGCATGATAAAGAGGTTGCCACAAATGTGATATTTTATATGACACATTTCGGGGTAATAAAATCAAAAGTTTGTAGTGTGAACATGTATGAAGTGGTTAATTTGGTAGACAAAGGATGAAGGACCAAAAGGTGATGCCCTCGCAATTAATGGCTATGATTTAATAAAAGATTATTAGTTACGTAACAGTGTAGGTCCGTTTGACACGTTGGAAATAATAACAATTTGGGTTGATTACTAAAGAAACGGAATCTGATCTATTACATTGAAAAGGTTACGTACATAAATAGAGGAGTGCGTCCAATAAAAAAAAAAGGTGTGCATGTTGGGTGCCTAAGCTAGCTAACGTGATTACAAAGGAAAGTCTCGTATGACAGATTATATTAAGAGAAGGGCATCCTACGGAGAATAGAGTCAATCCAAAAAAAAAAGATTTGCTCGATGGCTGCTCGGCTAATTAATGTACAGTAGCTAGACGTGATTGAAAAAAAAACTTGACGTGGTGATTCAGTTGGGAAGATGTGATAGTATAATATAAAATATAAACTAATTGTTTATGTATAGGATTTAAAGAGAGAGTGGAGAGTCCAAAAAATATACGTACAATTCTTTAACTCTATTTAACGGAAGAGTCTTTATCAAATTAATCAACTAAAATTTATATCTAATCTTTCTCCTCAAATTTATGTACCATATTACATTGGAATCATGTTTAATAGAGTGTGGGATCATGAAATTTGTGGTGAACACGACTATAAAAGCAACTCATGTACTTGATTGATAGAGTTTTTAGTTGATTCATACTGGTGTTTCAAGACGTATATATGGCATTGGCTAACTACGCACATGACTAACTAGGACATGGGTAGAAAACTATGCCAAGCTATATGCTCCATATGTATATGTACATGACCGAGTATACAACATAATGAAAAGACAACAGATATGCAAATTCGTTCAAAAAATAACGTGTCGTGAAGTAAAATAAATTATAAAGTTACGATGATTAAATGTCTAAACAAACGTACGTATGCTACTACATGTCCGTCATCTAAGTGAACATGTATTTTTTCATGAAAAAATATAAGCTCTGTGATCTGTACAAAATATAAATCCCATGCTCCAATATTTTCAGAGCATTGACATGTCTTTCATTCTTGGTGAACCTTCGTACACATATAAAATAAAATAATTTATATATTGTGAATTTTTTTATAACATTTTACTGTTCATCTCAGGCAGTTAGGAGCATAGGCTCTGGTGCCATAGGGACCGGCCCAAAGTAAACAATATTGCCAACTAAAATACGAAACATAAAACTAGATGCACCTGCTTTGGAATAAATTAAATAGTAAAACATTTCACGCCTAAATCTTAAGAGATAAAATACTTGAAATTTCAACATAAACGTTTAAGCAAAGTAAATCAATACCGATTTGGTGTTTATCAAAGGAAAATATTCACGGTTGTCTGTTAACTTACTTCTCTTGGATTAATCATTGAAAGAACACCGGATAATCAATTCATCTCCCAGCATTGTATTTTTTGGAGTGAAAAATTATGTTAGAAGTGTCAGAAAATCAAAGAATGTGATGCATGTATATGTCATTGTCCTAAGTTTTTATGTAAATTTGCATGCAAACACATAACATGTGTGGTATGTGCAAAAAAGCAAACTTGATGCTCCAAAAAAGTGTTTTTTCTATGAAATACATGAATATGTATGCTATGAAGAAAATAGTGATTTTTCGATTTACCGCGAAATAAATTTTGTAGTAAACCATTTTTTCAAGTTTGAATGTATTAGTTATAACAAAGAAAAGGTTTGAAGTTTCCACACAAATGTGTGCATTAAGTAATTCAAGAAAAAATGTGTGTTGACCAAAGAAATATATTCATGATTGTGTGTTTACACATTTATATTGGATTAATTACTTGGTCTATATGTTCATGTAGTACTTAAAGATTTCTTACAAAGTATAGCTAAAAACTTACACAAATTCTATAACAATGCAGACATCTCTTGGGTCAAATTGATATGGCATGCTTATTATGAAAACAGAGGTACTCCACAAACAATTAGCACAAAGGCCTCCTTCTGGTGGAGAGATTGTTTGACTTTTCAGGATAAATATAAGGAGATGACTGAGGTGGATATAAATAATGGAAAATCAGTAATCCTATGGAAGGCCAGATGGAACAGTGATATCAGGCAGGACATATATCCACATTTGCACTCATTTGCTAAGAATCAAAAGATCACAATCAAAAAGGCAGTTGACATTGCTAATGAAAATATATATGATATGTTCCATCTTCCCCTCAGCACTGTTGCTCATGAAGAATTACACAATTTGGAACAGGAATTACTGAACTTAAGCATTACAGCAATGGATGATATTTGGTCTTTCAATTGGGGCAGTCATTTTTCCACAAAAAAAGTTTACAAAGAACTTATTGGCAATCACTCACCACCAGACTGCATCACTTCAATATGGAAAGCTTGTAACATTCCTAGGCATAAATTTTTTGCCTGGCTCTTACTGAATGGAAGACTCAACACAAAGGAGATGATGAAGCACAAGCACTTTTATGTGGAGTTCTCTGATTGTATCTTATGTGAGACTTGTCCTGAGGAAACAAATATGCACTTATTCTTTGAATGTACATTCAGTCAAAGCTTCTGGTGGGCTCTAGGCAGGTATAGAATGGAATGTTGATCTGAATCTCTATCAGATGATGAAAGATGCCAAAAGAAGGTTGTCCCTGGATTTCTTTATGGAAATAATGATCATCGGATGTTGGAGTATTTGGGACCAGCGGAATGATGCTATATTCAATGGGAATCCTCCAAATATCCAAAGATGTATTAGCAAATTTAGAACCACTTTCACTTTAACTATGCATAGAGCTAAGCCTAGTCTTAAGGAAGGGATGCAATCATGGATTGACACCCTATGAACTTGTAATAAGTACTTCACCATTGTACATATTCACTCCATTATTTAATAGAAAATGACACAGTAGGGAGCCTTTCCCTACTGTAATTGTGTCAAAAAAAAGTATAGCTAAAAATTCCAATCACGGAGTTCTTAATCGGTTTTCTTCATACTAGATATTAAATGCACAATGCGACCAAAATTAATTTGATGGCCCATGCCTTTATCAAAGACCGTGACCAATAATTCATGTAGGTATTAAATCCAATAGTGTAAAACAATATCATCACATTTGTGTTCAATTATATTTGGTGTCTTATTTTCTTATGAAGCATGATGCTGTTTTTATCAAGATCAAAGTTCCATCGTAAATACCATGTCCATGTATAATACGTTACATAGTTCGAACTGGAGCGAGGACATGAGAGAAAGAAGGGTCTAGAGTCTAGAGATAGTTAATCAAATGAAAATTCCCGCAGTCTATCTAACTATTAACAAGTAAAAAAAATTCATTTCACTTATTAAGCTAATATAATTTGATAATCCCTTTAAAATATGACCTAGATACAATCCCATCATTGCTATCTGGACACCCATCATTATTTGGATATACTATACTGAATAACGAGATAAATGTACACCTAAAAGCGACAAACAAACAAATCACATGTTCATATAATATAAAATAGATAGTATGTGCGAGCTCACAATATGACATAAATATAACATGTATTATCATTAATGTAACATTTAGGAAAATTGACAATAACATATCGATCACAAATTTAGCATGATAAAGAGGTTGCCACAAATGTGATATTTTATATGACACATTTCGGGGTAATAAAATCAAAAGTTTGTAGTGTGAACATGTATGAAGTGGTTAATTTGGTAGACAAAGGATGAAGGACCAAAAGGTGATGCCCTCGCATTTGCGAGGGCCACTGTGCTAGTTATATAGGAAACGAGATTGAAAAGTGTGGGTTAGAGTTCGTGAGATGCGACAAACTATGTGTGGGCGTGATTTGGACGTAGGATCCATAAAGGTCTGGCTCGCCTCATTTTTGGTGGAGTCACGCTAGTCAACGAGACGTTTCTAACGAGTCAGCAAGGCGTGCTTCACCACTCTCTAGCATTCATGCCACTTTTAAAGTCGCACAGGATGGACAACGTGCATGGGTAATCTCCCTCGCTTGAGCGCAGTCATAAAAAAATCATTGCCCTTTATTCAAGGTACGACGACACTATTATGTATATTTTTAACAATTGTTTAGTTGCTCACCACGTGTACCACATGGTGACACTATTATGTATATATCTGCACAGATGCGAGCACTTGAATTTTCAGTCATACTACTCGTTACTTCAGAGAAGGATGCAACAAAGCATAACACGTGACAGCAGTGCAATCTAAATGTAATATGTATCGATTTAGGAAAATTTTGATGAATTTGATTTTGACGGTTCAGATATAGGGGATCAGCTGGAAATGAATAAACTCTAGAGGAGCGGTTTACTCCTCTAAATTACAGTATCTCTTATTAAAGAGTTTTGAAAAACATATAGAGCGTGGAATATTGTCTCGTGAGCGGTTCTTTTTTTTTTTTTTTTTTTTTGCGAATAGGACACTGACATTAAAAGAAATACCGAACAGTACAAAGCAGCTCAAGAAAAACGAAAAATTACAACGAGATCCTTGAGAAGCCCTTCATCTTCAACCTCCAGACCGTGTCGACGGCGCGCCGCCGCTGCCGCTCCTCCCTGAGCTAGCCTGACGTTGTTGATTGCGGACGGGAAGTCGCCGAACGGGTCGAAAAGACCACATCCGTCCCGGAGACGAAGAAGTAGGATGAACTGCCGATGAAGCTCCTTGACGATCCGAAGATCCCCACAGCTAGACGAAATCCTCGAAGACCACACCATACCCACAAGCTTCTCGACGTAGCCGTCGAGATGGGGTTGAAGCCGGGGAAATATTATTGCACGAGGCGCCGCCACCACCACCTGAGCGCCGCCCCTACAAACAGAAGCCCTAAAGACAGGAAACGAAGCTCCCAAAACTGGGAAACGGAGCCCTCCCGCCGACGAGGGCCGCGATCTGCCCCACCTCCATGGCCCGAAGGCCACAGAGGCGGCCAGATCGGAGGCGGCCGCCGACGGGAGGCAGATTACCCTAATCGCCTGAGGTACGAGGTTCTTGTATAGGCGTCTGTAGTTGCTTCTCCATGCATGCTTCTTCAGGGGCGCACATCTTTACCAACGGGACAACAGCAGTTGGACTTGTCCTTGCAAACGGCTCCGGCGACCGGCGGCTTGCCGGCGCCGGCACAGAACTGCTTGCACTTGCTGTCGGTGCAGTTTGGCAAAGATGACGAGTAGCACGGCGCCGGCACGGGAAGAGCACCAGGCTCACGATCCATCTGCATGGGGGTACCCATAAAAGAGATAGAAATATGGAGTATTCGTGTTAGTATCAAATGCAAGAGATTCAGTAATCTCTGCTGGAAGCCACAAACTACAACATACATCTTTTCGACGCAAGTTAAAGATTGTATTTAATTGCATAGCCGATTAATTAATCCAAAAGGCTGATCCAGGGACGGGGAGAAGAGAAACGAAACAATTAGGATTTGGCTCTCAACAGATCACTAGCTTAATTCCGCAGAGGCCGGGATACTTTGGTTACCTGCTTAGCATCGCCATGACTCGGAGCCAGCTGCGCGTCCACCATGAGGGCAGTGAGAAGAAGGAGGAGGAGGAGGAAGACAAGCGTCTTCTTGGTGGATATCGCCATGGAGATGATGATGATGGATGGCGGAGAAGAGCAGCTATATATAGCACCTAGGAAAGGCAGCAGGAGTGTTGGTTGACACTGACAGTCAGGCAAGGGGAGGTCATGCGTTTTGAACACACACTGTTCCCGTAGGTGGCAGGCAGGTTACGATACCGTGTACGCATGCAGCAACAAAATGGAAACATAAACAAGCAGACGAGTCTTCGTAGGTAGATGCACCATCGAGCACCTGGGATGTGCATTAATCCATTCGTTGTCTTCTCAGTCCCTTTTGTGCTTTCCCCTCCTATGGGTTGTAACATTTAAAACCTTATTCTCCTCCTTTTCAATGAAATGAAACGGAAAGGCTTTTTGCGTTTTCTTGAAAGAAAAAAACTACTCTCTCCGATCCATATTACTTGATGTTAATATATGTATCTAGACACATTTTAATTGTAGATACCTCTATTTTAGCATCAAATAATACTATGAAAAAAAGAGAGGTGATTCTCGGCAGACGGCAGCCGAGCGGGTCCTCGCTAGCTGCGCAGGTGGATCGATCAAACAAATACAGTCAAATCGATCAATCTAAATTCCGCGGAGCATTGCGTCTGGCTTTGTTAGTTTGGCCGCAGTAGCAGGAGGCTGCCACTCCGCTACACCATCGATCGATTAGCACTACAGGAATGGGAGGCTATGCCGAGGGCCAGGCTATACGCCGACGGCCAAAAGTCGGGGCCGTCGGCGTATGGCCCGGCCAGGCCAGCCTGCCCTTTCAACACTCGGCGAAACGTGGCCGTCGGCGTAGCGACCTCTACGCCGAGGGCAGCCCTCAGCATATCTTTGGCCCTAGGCGTAGACAGGGCTACGCCGACGGCCACCCTCGGCGTAGGCTATTTTTCAAATTTGTCTAATTTTGTAAAAATCATAAATAATTCATATGATGTCAGAAAAATGCGTATGAGGTATCAAAATGTTCAGAAAAATATCCTCTATCCGTTTATGTCAAAATCATGCATATTTGAATCATGTAGAATAACATGTTAACATAGAAACAATTCAATCACTTTCTTATATGTTCTCAGGTTTCCGTTTTAGCCAGATGGCAATTTAAGCGAAGTCAGAAAATCTCGCGGAGCCGCATGACATCATTTTATGTGTCCTAGTAACCACTCCAAAAGATGGAATTGGGATACGACAATTATTTTGGAAAACCCTTCACGAACAGGGCTATCAAGTCCGGATTTCTATGGCTTTTAGGGCAATGAGTAGGAAACGGGCCGTGACACCGCATAGTTTGTCGGAACGAGACCATATTTGGCACGTGCGTGGTCCCTGGGATGGGAAGCAATGCCCCGGGAGCGAATTTCCAATCCGACCCATGGGCGATGGTTTTTTCATTTTCGGGGTGCCAAAACAGGTTTTTTTGTGAAGGAACTACATGGGGCGCATTTTAGTATTGCGTGAGACCTCTGCGTAGTGGTAGGACACCGCCTTCGCACCCCATATCACATGCCATATGTGCGCGCTAGCTATCTGGGAATCCATGCGGCTTCCTGCGGTGTCCCGCCGAATCCGCTGGAAAGTGACCGGATTTGAACTAGGGCTACACTTTCCGTCGCTCAATAAATTCCGCAAAAATTGTTTTTAGGTCTATGACATATCAGTTTATGTGCTAATTTTTGTCCGTTTAGCGCGATGGTAAACGGGTGCACCAGCGCGCCCGGTACGGCCATACCGCATCTCCGTGGGGGCCCCTTTTGGCCAAATGACAATTTAAACAAAGTCAGAAAATCCCGCGGAGCCGCATGACGTCATTTTATGTGTCCTAGTAACCACTCCAAAAGTCGGAATTAGGATACGGCAATTATTTTGGAAAACCCTTCACAAACAGGGCTATCACGTCCGGAGTTCTATGGCTTTTAGGTCAAATGAGTAGGAAACGGCCCGTGACACCGCATAGTTTGTCGGAACGAGGTCATATTTGGCACGTGCGTGGTCCCTGGGATGGGAAGCAAGGCCCCGGGAGCGGATTTCCAATCCGACCCATGGGCGATGGTTTTTTCATTTTCGGGGTGCCAAAACGGGTTTTTTTTGTGAAGGAACTACATGAGTCGCATTTTAGTATTGCGCGAGACCTCTGCGTAGTGGTAGGACACCGCCTTCGCACCACATATCACATGCCATATGTGCGTGCTAGCTATCTGGGAATCCATGCGGCTTCCTGCGGTGTCCCGCCGAATCCGCTGGAAAGTGACCGGATTTGAACTAGGGCTACACTTTCCGTCGCTCAATAAATTCCGCAAAAAATGTTTTTAGGTCTATGACATATCAGTTTATGTGCTAATTTTTGTCCGTTTAGCGCGATGGTAAACGGGTGCACCAGCGCGCCCGGTACGGACATACCGCATCTCCGTGGGGGCCCGTTTTGGCCAAATGACAATTTAAACAAAGTCAGAAAATCCCGCGGAGCCGCATGACGTCATTTTATGTGTCCTAGTAACCACTCCAAAAGTCGGAATTAGGATACGGCAATTATTTTGGAAAACCCTTCACAAACAGGGCTATCACGTCCGGAGTTCTATGGCTTTTAGGTCAAATGAGTAGGAAACGGCCCGTGACACCGCATAGTTTGTCGGAACGAGGCCATATTTGGCACGTGCGTGGTCCCTGGGATGGGAAGCAAGGCCCCGGGAGCGGATTTCCAATCCGACCCATGGGCGATGGTTTTTTCATTTTCGGGGTGCCAAAACGGGTTTTTTTTTGTGAAGGAACTACATGGGTCGCATTTTAGTATTGCGCGAGACCTCCGCGTAGTGGTAGGACACCGCCTTCGCACCACATATCACATGCCATATGTGCGCGCTAGCTATCTGGGAATCCATGCGGCTTCCTGCGGTGTCCCGCCGAATCCGCTGGAAAGTGACCGGATTTGAACTAGGGCTACACTTTCCGTCGCTCAATAAATTCCGCAAAAAATGTTTTTAGGTCTATGACATATCAATTTATGTGCCATTTTTTGTCCGTTTAGCGCGATGGTAAACGGGTGCACCAGCGCGCCCGGTACGGACATACCGCATCTCCGTGGGGGCCCGTTTTGGCCAAATGACAATTTAAACAAAGTCAGAAAATCCCGCGGAGCCGCATGACGTCATTTTATGTGTTCTAGTAACCACTCCAAAAGTCGGAATTAGGATACGGCAATTATTTTGGAAAACCCTTCACAAACAGGGCTATCACGTCCGGAGTTCTATGACTTTTAGGGCAAATGAGTAGGAAACGGCCCGTGACACCGCATAGTTTGTCGGAACGAGGCCATATTTGGCATGTGCGTGGTCCCTGGGATGGGAAGCAAGGCCCCGGGAGCGGATTTCCAATCCGACCGATGGGCGATGATTTTTTCATTTTCGGGGTGCCAAAACGGGTTTATTTTGTGAAGCAGCTACATGGGGCGCATTTTAGTATTGCGCGAGACCTCCGCGTAGTGGTAGGACACCGCCTTCGCACCACATATCACATGTCATATGTGCGCGCTAGCTATCTGGGAATCCATGCGGCTTCCTGCGGTGTCCCGCCGAATCCGTTGGAAACTGACCGGATTTGAACTAGGGGTACACTTTCCGTCGCTCAATAAATTCCGCAAAAAATGTTTTTATGTCTATAACACATCACTTTATGTGCTAATTTTTATCCGTTTAGCGTGTTGGCGAACGGTGCACCAGCCCGCCCGATACGGCCATTTCGCATCTCGCGAGGGGGCTGTTTTGGCCACATGGCAAATTGGGCGTCATATTTGGATTCCTCTAATTTTTAGGTTCAAATGATGATATGTATGTTATATTTAGATTCCTCTCATTTTTCTGATCGATTTAGACATATTATTTGTGGAATTTTGATTTTCCGATTTAAAGATATTAATTATTCAATATTAAATAGAAAAAAGACCAAAAAATAAAATCATTTTATTTTTATTTGAATTCAATATTATTATTACTTATATATATTCATTGTTGTCTACTTAAGTAATTGTTTGGGATTCAAAAATAAAGAAGTGTGCATCACGGTTCAAGGGTTAATAGGGTTGATATGCTATTGTTATCAGCAAGAGGTGTCAATTCTATAATGGAAGCTCATCCGAATGGAACCAAAAGTTAAGCGTGCTGAGGCTGGAGTAGTGTGAGGATGGGTGACCGACTGGGAAGTTTAACCATGATTGTAATTTGACATAAGATTAAGTGTAGTTAGAGTTAAAAGTGTATTGGGTGAAAGATAAACAAGTAAAAAAAATAAAAAAAGTAAAAAAAGGAAAAAATTGTGTAAAAGAAATTAAAATTTTAAAAATTTTAAAAGTCTATGCCTAGGGTTTTGCCGTCGGCATATAGAAAAAAAATATTTTTTTTTTCGATTTTATTTTTTGAATTTTTTTGGAAACGGAAAATTTGAATTTTTTAAAAGTTTATGCCGAGGGTTTTGCCGTCGGCGTAGCGTGCTACGCCGAGGGCCGGGCTACGCCGACGGCGATAGTGCCTTTGCCGAGGGACTTACACGCCGAGGAGCTATGCCGAGGGTGGCCCTCGGCATAGCCTACGCCGAGGGCCAAAGCATGCTACGCCGAGGGTTCCCGGCCCTCGGCATATAGCCTCATTCCTGTAGCTAGCTGTGCTTCTTTCTGACGACCTACCCTGGGGAAGGCCTACTTCGTGCTTGCGAAACAGAACAGCTTGATCGATCCCAGATCCCAAAGATGAGCCACGGCACATAGCCTGGCCATGCCGTCCTCGCCGCCGACTTACCATCAGCATTGCAGCACCCGGACATCTACACTTTCCTAGCACCGAAACCAAAGCAGGTCACCATGTTTAGGATTGTAGAATTATAAAGATGTTTAAATTGTCAATTCCTAGACTACTCCATGCCATAAATTCTCAACAGAGCCTAACCACAAGTCACAAGTTCTATTTGTACTCATTCTGGCAAAACTAAGTATGCGGTTGTTCCTGGCGTGTGCCTAGTTCTGTCAACGACAAAAAGAGCTACCATCTCACCAGCTTGCTCTACAGTTGAAGCTTCTACACCGTGACACATTCCCGCCACAACTGTGGGTGGATATCAGCACAGTGGTTCTACCTTGGTTTCTCGTTCCATCTGACAATCAGCGATGTTCCTCTTGTTCTCTACGATGCCGATATGACTGCAGGATTTACATTTTGTTATGTAAAACTAGGATAGAGATAGGATTAGTACTTTGTCTTGTACTCTAAATTGACCATTGTACCTATACATATATACTCGCCCAAAAGGCTAAGTAATACATACGTACAACATATTATGCTAAGCCTCATGAGTTTTTATTCCTAGTCTTCAAAATTTCCAAACTTGTATTAACCATCGTACGTCAGTATAGCCAAGTCTGAAACCTGGTACTTGTATTAACCATGCACGCGGGATTGTCAGGCTCATTTGGTAATATCCATGTAAGCCAAAATCTAAAGCATAATACCATTTCCACGCAAATTAAAGATTGTAATCAATTTCATCAGCCGATTAATCCCAAACAGTCTGATGATTTTCGTTGGAATCTAAATAAGAATGATTTATTTTATATGGATTCCAGGTACAAAGCCTTGATCCAACCCATTGAGCCGATTGTCAATAATAAGATGATCTGAAAAATGAACATACCGCTAAAGACTAAAGTATTTACATCGTATCTTCGTAAAGGGGTCATTCTTACGAAGGATAACCTTGTTAGAGACAATTGACAGGGTAGTAAGAATTGTGCCTTTTGTCACCATGATGAGACAATTAAACACCTTTTCTTTCACTATCATTTTGCCAAATATATATGGTTAATTGTCCAAATAGGTTCTACCTTATACCCGTCACGTAGTGTTGCCAATATATTCGGTAACTGAGTCAATTGGGTGGATTATAGGTTTAAACTACTTATGGTAGGAGCGATTGTTGTTATTTGGTCGCTTTAGCTATGTAGAAATGACAAGTTCTTTAGTGATAAAAATTCTTCATTTTTGTAGGTTATCTTCGAGTGCACATCTTTGCTCCATTCATGGCATCTCTTTAGGGTACGAAGAATAGGTACCTATTTACGGAGGGGTCTACACGGTTGGACAATACGGCCAAGTAATTTATTACCTAATATGGGTGGCCGCATAGTCTTTGGATTGATCCACCTTCACCATAGGGATCGATGTATTGAGCCATGTCTTATGTATCGAGTCATTTTTTCGAATTTTCAGTGTTCGAGCGGCTGGTGCATCTTGTTATGCAGAGGCCGGGTGTAATACTTAAACCTTTTAAGTAATGAAATGCCCTTTATAAAAAAAAAATCCCAAAGACACCTTGAGGGATGGGGAGAAGAGAAACGAAACAATGAAGATTCACATGTCAGACTGAACACTAGCTAGCTTAATTCCGCGGAGGCCATGATTTGTTAGCTCCTTAGAATCGTAATCACATGGAACCAGCTACGCATCCACCACAAGAACAACGAGAAGGGGGTAGTGTTTAGACAATATTAGCAAATAGCAGAGCATGAAAATAAATAGAAAAATGTCTTAGATCTGAGAGGAAGAACCTAAAGTTGTCCACCTCCAAGAAGCCCCAGATAGTGTCACCTTCTTCCCCTGTAACCTCCGCATGCATTTATCTATCGGAAAGAACAGAAGATACAATTTTCATAACCCGGTTGGAAAATCCTGAAGACATGCCTACTCAACGGTCTCCCGAGCTCAACCCCCACAGGATTTGATGCGGCGCTGGTGGAAGCCTACAACATGGTAGCGGGAGATGGCTCTATCGGTAGTGGCGGAGCTTGAACAAAATACAAGAGGGGGCTGATTTCATATAAAACATCAGGCAAGCAAAAAAAAAGTTGAGAATTCATAGAATAGATGTAAAGATAGTACTAGATGGCAATGTCATGTTGATATGTACGTATCTTGTTCACACAAATACAACAGATATAACAGGTTAGAATATACCTGAGCATTGTGGACAAGTAATTTTTGATGCTCCAAAAGAAAAGACCACATATTTTGACCAAAAGACAACCAAGCATGACCAATATCTAGCTAGAGAAATGCTCTTCGGTTCTTCTTGGCTTTGAAGTCAGCAATTAAATCTTCATATGACATTTCTGAAGCAATTCTCCATTCTATTTGTAGCAGCATTGCCACCTACAAAGTGTATGTAAATCAAAAACTTCTTCATCTCATTTTCTTTTAAGAAAAGATTGCATCTTTTGCAGTTCCTCATTGCTACCTACAGGGGGACCGTATCTAAATCAAAAAAATAAAATGCATCTATTGAGCTATCCAGTGGAGTAATGGGCTTCTAAACTACCATTGCATCCCAATTATCAACTGGAAAAAAGCAGATTTTAGAAGTACAAACCTAACCTGGGCGCTGGGGTCTCACAGTTGACCTGTGGCGTCCATGCAAGCAGTAGGTTGCTGGGCGTCGGGGCCGGGCGAAGCAGCAGCCACCCATGGTGTTAGATCTCGGCGGTGCAGTGCCAAGAGAAGGATCGATGGGCGAGGAGGGGGATCGACCCTTCGTCACACGAGAGCCTCCGTGGAGCCGATACAGCAGGTGATGTCAACCCCATCTTCCACTTTTCTAAGATTTTCATCAGTAACGTTCTCTTGCTCTGCTTCTTTCCAACCTAAAGTTGAAGGAGTAAAAGTCTGATATTGTGATCTTATTGGTAGAGTAAAATGGTTAAAGGAAGCATTTGTAGCACATATGTCTGTCTTAAATCTGTACCCAACTATTGTGACTGTTAGTGTTACATGATTTATACTATTGTATTGGCCATTAACTCTTAGATGTTTCTTTAGAACGACATGAAGTACAAATCGATTACATACTAAAGTGATAGAATAAGTTCATTTTCAATATTGTACCTACACGGAGCATATGTTGGCTTATTCGTTTATAATGTACAAAAAATGGCAGATCTGTACACCTAATAACGGGATTCAAACTACCTCATGTTTCCTAATACAAGTATCCTCTAGTGACTATAGCAATGATAGCACGAACGAAACCACCTCTTACAATTCACCACACAGAAACCACATCTTGCAATCATGGGAACCACACCACAAGTATACTCATCAGAGTAACGGAAGCTTCAATTTCCAACACAGAAGCCATTTAATCAATACAACAATTGCCAAAGACAACAAATTACCAAAAAGTTGGCTTACAGAGTACATAAGCATATAGAGAGTGGGATTTCATGGTTCCCAAAATAGTACTGAAATGGCACGCTTCTTTTATTGACATCTCTAATTAATTCAGATTCCTTGCTTCTTTGAGAGCATTTAACTAACGGGACAACAACAGTTGGAATTGTCGTTGCAGAAGGCTCTAGGGACCGGCGGCTTGCCATGGCCGGCGCAGAACTGCTTGCACCGGCCTTTGGTGCAGTGTGGAAAATAGTTCGAGTAGCATGATGCCGGCAGAGGAAAAGCAGCAATCACATGATCCATCTGCATGGGTACCTGTAAAAAAGAGAGAAATATGGAATAGTCATGTTACTACACATAAAAGGTTATGAAACTTCAATTTTAAATCTCAAAAAAATCAAAATTATATTAACCATTGTATCGTACGAAAGTAGTGTAGCGAAGTCTGAAACGTGGCACTGGGATTAACCATGCATGCGGGAGTGTCAGGCTCATTTGTCTAGCTAATTATCTCCGTTGGAAACCAAAAGATACAACATAGTAGATCATCTCCACCCAAACTGTATTAATTGCATGATCAGCCAATTAATCCCAATGGCAGATCGAGGGAGGGGAGAAAAGAAACGGAACAATAAAGATTTCGGCTCTCGGACGGAACACTAGCTAGCTTAATTCCGCGGAGACCATGAAATTTTGTTTACCTGCTTAGCATCGTCATCACCCGGAGGCAGCTGCGCGGCGGCCGCAAGAACGACCATAAGAAGAAGGAGGAGGAGGGAAACACGAGTCTTCTTGGTGGATGCCGCCATGGTGAGGATGATGGACAGAGGAGAGGAGGAGCTAAGGGAGGCCATGCCTTTTGAATCTGTCCAGTGCCCGTCCACGTCATGGATTCCAGCATGGAAGCAACTAGCTAGCTGGTGATAGGATAGAACGACATAGACAGCAGTCAGATAAGAACTTTGTGCGTATGCAGAAACAGAATGGAAACAATCAGGCAGACAATAACAGAGACAGCGCCCACACGTATGCGTTCCTGATCAGATCTAGTGCTAGGAGTACTAATTTTCTATAGCAAGTGAGCTCGATCATGTTTTCAGTCGAGCGCACCCATGTTTTACTCTGGCTGTTTGGTTACAGAGGGAGCTTTTCGAAGCTCAGCTGGCGGTTATTATCATGGAGCACGTTTTCGTTCCATGGTGCTGGCGGATAATGATATGGAAGTCGAGATCTGTGGTCTTGCAATGGTGACTCGAGTCTGGGTGGCGAGGAGGAATTGGCTTCGTGATCGGTGTCTTTGGAGCAGCGGCATGCGAGTGGGAGCGACTGCACAGGAGAAGTTCAAAATCTTACCTTTCAGGGTGAAAATCCAAGGTCTGGCCATAATTGGTTGTGCCTGATAATGTCCTTGTGGAAGGCATTGTTTTGAGAGTGAGGATTTTCTTCAGGGTGAAAACCTAAGATCTATGATCGGGCGACGACAGCGCTGGTGCACGGTTACCTTCTTGGAGGCGTCGCTTTTGGAGAAGCTGAACTTCTGGTGCTGTCATGGTGGTGTTAGTGTTGTTGTTTAAAGGATTAGATCATAGCGAGGATTTTCTTTTTTGGTAATTCTTCTTTTTTTTTGGCTATGTGCATACGTAATGTCGCTAGGGCAGTGCGTTGTTGCAGAGGCTGGATGTAATTGGTATCTCTGATATTAATACATACTCTTCGTCGAAAAAAGTGAGCTCGATCATGTCCGTATGTAGGTGCACCGATTGAAGGTAAAAAAAAAAGGAGAGCCGATTCTCCACATTATATATCTGATCGATCGATCTGTAGAGAGAGATGCAATGCTCGATGTATTGATCGGATGCATATGGTTGTACATATACAGGCCACGTCCTCGACTATACAAGGAAGGAGGCAGGCTCAATAATAAATACAAAGATATGTATCGCTATACATAACTACAGAGGATACACATCCGGATATACAAGGATATGTATCTCAACAATCCCGCTGTCGAAGCATCGCCTGGTCGAACGCATAGACTGGACCGGAACTCCTCAAATGATGTCGTAGGGAGGCCCTGGTCATGATATCCGCAAATTGTTGGGAGGTGGGCACATGAAGTACTCGAATGTGTCCAAGGGCCACCTGTTCCCGAACAAAGTGGATGTCCAGCTCAATATGCTTGGTGCGGCGATGGTGGACCGGGTTGGCGGAGAGGTAGACGGCGGAGACGTTGTCGCAGTAGACCACGGTGGCTTTGGCGACAGGACATGAGAGCTCAACGAGGAGTTGCCACAGCCAGGAGACCTCAGCAACCGCGTTAGCAACAACCCGGTACTCCGCTTCGGCGCTGGAGCGAGAGACCGTGGGTTGTCGCTTAGACGACCAGGAGATGAGCGAAGGTCCGAAGTAGACGCAGTAGCCAGACATGGAGCGACGCCTGTCGGGGCAGCCTGCCCAATCGACATCCGAGTAGGCGACGATGTCCGTGGCGGTGGAGGCGTGGAGGGAGAGGCTGAAGTCCATGGTGCCACGAATGTAGCGGAGGATCCGCTTGACCATAGCCCAATGAGGATCCCGCGGAGCGTGCATGTGAAGGCACACCTGCTGAACAACATACTGCAGCTCGGGGCGAGTCAAGGTGAGGTACTGCAGGGCACCGATGATGGAGCGATAAGATGACGTGTGGCCAAGGAACCATCCGTGGCGGAGAGCTTGGACTTCGTGTCGACAGGCGTGGCCGCGGGTTTGCAATTAAGCATACCGGCGCGGTCCAGGAGCTCGTGGGCGTACTTGCGCTGATGAAGGAAGAAGTCGTCAGTGCGATGTACGACCTCGATGCTGAGGAAGTAGTGCAGGGGCCCCAAGTCCTTGAGGGCAAACTCAGCACGAAGACGCTCGGTGAGCTGTAGCAGTAGGTCCGTGGAGCTGGCCGTTAAGATGATGTCCTCGACGTAGAGCAGCAGGTACGCGGTGGTGGCGCCGTTGTTGTACACAAACAGCGAGGCATCGGAGCGGGTGGAGAGGAAGCCGAGTTGGTGAAGAAACGCTGCGATGCGCTAGTACCAGGCGCGTGGGGCCTGCTTGAGCCTGTATAACGAGCGCGAGAGCAGGCACACATGGTCGGGGTAGGCGCTGTCGACGAAACCCGTGGGCTGCTGGCAGAAGACCTGCTCCTCTAGATGGCCGTGAAGGAAGGTGTTGGAAACGTCCATCTGGTGCACGAGCCACGCACGGGAGACCGCGAGCTGAAGAACAGTGCGGATCGTCCCAGGCTTGATGACCGGGGCGAAGGTGTCGGTGAAGTCGACGCCGACGCGCTGGCGAAAGCAACGAACCACCCACCGCGCCTTGTGGCGGTCGAGAGTACCGTCCGGATGGAACTTGTGATTGAAGACCCACTTGGCGTGAGGGGGGCGGGGAACAAGCGTCCATGTCTGGTTCCGCTGCAGGGCGTCGAACTCGTCCTGCATGGCCGCAAGCCACCGCGGGTCCCGGAGAGCAGCCCGGGCAGAGGCGAGCAGGGACGACGGCGTGGCTGGTGAAGGCGCGGAAGTCGACGCGGTGCAGACGTACGCGTCCGAGGGGTACCGCGTACTCGGGACGCGAATCCCCGCACGGGCACGCGTGAGGGGCCCCGTGGCCGGCGGCAGAGGAGGCGGAGGCGAGGCATCGCTCGAGCTGGGGCTCGAGGGCGACGCGATCGAGGGCGCAGATGACACGGCGGTGCCCGAGGCAGTGCTCGAGGGAGACGCGGGCGGTGTCGAGGGTGAGTGATACGTCTCCGACGTATCGATAATTTCTTATGTTCCATGCCACATTATTGATGTTATCTACATGTTTTATGCACACTTTATGTCATATTCGTGCATTTTCTGGAACTAACCTATTAACAAGATGCCGAAGTGCCAGTTGCTGTTTTCTGCTGTTTTTGGTTTCAGAAATCCTAGTAAGGAAATATTCTCGGAATTGGACGAAATCAAAGCCCAGGGGCCTATTTTCTCACGAAGCTTCCAGAAGTCCGAAGGAGAGACGAAGAGGGGCCACGGAGGGGCCACACTATAGGGCGGCGCGGCCCCCCCCTTGGCCGCGCGGCCCTGTGGTGTGGGGCCCCCGTGCCGCCTCTTGACCTGCCCTTTCGCCTATAAAAAGTCTCCGTGACGAAACCCCCAGTACCGAGAACCACGATACGGAAAACCTTCCAGAGACGCCGCCGCCGCCGATCCCATCTCGGGGGATCCAGGAGATCGCCTCCGGCACCCTGCCGGAGAGGGGAATCATCTCCCGGAGGACTCTACGCCGCCATGGTCGCCTCCGGTGTGATGTGTGAGTAGTCTACCCCTGGACTATGGGTCCATAGCAGTAGCTAGATGGTTGTCTTCTCCCCATTGTGCTATCATTGTCGGATCTTGTGAGCTGCCTAACATGATCAAGATCGTCTATCTGTAATTCTATATGTTGCGTTTGTTGGGATCCGATGAATAGAGAATACTTGTTATGTTGATTATCAAAGTTATGCTTATGTGTTGTTTATGATCTTGCATGCTCTCCGTTACTAGTAGATGCTCTGGCCAAGTAGATGCTTGTAACTCCAAGAGGGAGTACTTATGCTCGATAGTGGGTTCATGCTCGCATTGACACAGGACGATGTGAGAAAGTTCTAAGGTTGTGTTGTGCTGTTGCCACTAGGGATAAAACATTAGTGCTATGTTCAAGGATGTAGTCACTAGTTACATTACGCGCCATACTTAATGCAATTGTCTGTTGTTAGCAACTTAATACTGGAGGGGGTTCGGATGATAACCTGAAGGTGGACTTTTTAGGCATAGATGCAGTTGGATGACGGTCTATGTACTTTGTCGTAATGCCCAATTAAATCTCACTATACTCTTCATGATATGTATGTGCATTGTCATGCCCTCTTTATTTGTCAATTGCCCAACTGTAATTTGTTCACCCAACATGCTGTTCGTCTTATGGGAGAGACACCTCTAGTGAACTGTGGACCCCGGTCCAATCCTCTTTACTGAAATACAATCTACTGCAATACTTGTTCTACTGTTTTCTGCAAACAATCATCTTCCACACAATACGGTTAACTCTTTGTTACAGCAAGCCGGTGAGATTGACAACCTCACTGTTTCGTTGGGGCAAAGTACTTTGGTTGTGTTGTGCAGGTTCCACGTTGGCGCCGGAATCCCTGGTGTTGCGCCGCACTACATCCCGCCGCCATCAACCTTCAACGTGCTTCTTGGCTCCTCCTGGTTCGATAAACCTTGGTTTCTTTCTGAGGGAAAACTTGCTGCTGTGCGCATCATACCTTCCTCTTGGGGTTGCCCAATGAACGTGTGAAATACACGCCATCAAGCATATTTTCTGGCGCCGTTGCCGGGGAGATCAAGACACGCTGCAAGGGGAGTCTCCACTTCTCAATCTCTTTACTTTGTTTTTGTCTTGCTTAGTTTTATTTACTACTTTGTTTGCTGCACTAAATCAAAATACAAAAAAATTAGTTGCTAGTTTTACTTTACTTGCTATCTTGTTTGCTATATCAAAAACACACAAAAAATTAGTTTACTTGCATTTACTTTATCTAGTTTGCTTTATTTACTGTTGCTAAAATGGCCAACGCTGAAAATACTAAGTTGTGTGACTTCACAACCACAAATAATAATGATTTCTTATGCACACCTATTGCTCCACCTGCTACTACAGCAGAATTCTTTGAAATTAAACCTGCTTTACTGAATCTTGTTATGCGAGAGCAATTTTCTGGTGTTAGTTCTGATGATGCTGCTGCCCATCTTAATAATTTTGTTGAACTATGTGAAATGCAAAAATATAAAGATGTAGATGGTGATATTATTAAACTAAAATTGTTCCCTTTCTCATTAAGAGGAAGAGCTAAAGATTGGTTGCTATCTCTGCCTAAGAATAGTATTGATTCATGGACTAAATGCAAGGATGCTTTTATTGGTAGATATTATCCCCCTGCTAAAATTATATCTTTGAGGAGTAGCATAATAAATTTTAAACAATTAGATACTGAACATGTTGCTCAAGCTTGGGAAAGAATGAAATCTCTGGTTAAAAATTGCCCAACCCATGGACTGACTACTTGGATGATCATCCAAACCTTCTATGCAGGACTAAATTTTTCTTCACGGAATTTATTGGATTCAGCTGCTGGAGGTACCTTTATGTCCATCACTCTTGGTGAAGCAACAAAGCTTCTTGATAATATGATGATCAACTACTCTGAATGGCACACGGAAAGAGCTCCACAAGGTAAGAAGGTAAATTCTGTCGAAGAAACCTCTTCCTTGAGTAATAAGATTGATGCTATTATGTCTATGCTTGTGAATGATAGGACTAATATTGATCCTAATAATGTTCCGTTAGCTTCATTGGTTGCACAAGAAGAACATGTTGATGTAAACTTCATTAAAAATAATAATTTCAACAACAATGCTTACCGGAACAATTCTAGTAACAACTATAGGCCATATCCTTATAATAATGGCAACGGCTATGGTAATTCTTATGGGAATTCTTACAATAATAATAGGAGTTCACCCCCTGGACTTGAAGCCATGCTTAAAGAATTTATTAGTACACAAACTGCTTTTAACAAATCTGTTGAAGAAAAGCTTGGGAAAATTGATATACTTGCTTCTAAAGTCGATAGTCTTGCTGCTGATGTTGATCTTTTGAAATCAAAAGTTTTGCCTAATGAGAATCATCATAATAAAATTACTACTACAGCAAATGCCATTCAAGTTAGAATTAATGAGAATATAAGATTAATGGCTGAACTGCGTGCTAGGTGGGATAGAGAAGAAAATGAAAAACTAGCTAAAGAAAAGAATATAGCTAAAGTTTGGACTATTACCACCACTAGTAATGCTAATGCTACACATGTTGCTGCACCTCCTACTCATACTAATAAAAGAATTGGTGTTAGCAATGTTTCCACTTCTAATGCAAAGCGCGAAAACTGCTTGAAACCGCTAAAGCTATTGAAACCGCTCGTGATAAAGCTGCTGAAATTTTTTCCAACATTGGGGATGATGATCCCATTGCTTTAGATTATAATGGTTTGAATTTTGATGATTGCCACATCTCTGAAGTTATAAAGTTCTTGCAAAAACTTGCTAAAAGTCCTAATGCTAGTGCTATAAATTTGGCTTTCACGCATCATATTACAAATGCTCTCATAAAAGCTAGAGAAGAGAAACTAGAGCGTGAAGCCTCTATTCCTAAAAAGCTAGAGGATGGTTGGGAGCCCATCATTAAGATGAAGGTTAAAGATTTTGATTGTAATGCTTTATGTGATCTTGGTGCAAGTATTTCTGTTATGCCTAAGAAAATCTATAATATGCTTGACTTGCCACCGCTGAAAAATTGTTATTTGGATGTTAATCTTGCTGATCATTCTACAAAGAAACCTTTGGATAAAGTTGATAATGTTCGCATTACCGTTAACAATAACCTTGTCCCTGTTGATTTTGTTGTCTTGGATATTGAATACAATGCATCTTGTCCCATTATATTGGGAAGACCTTTTCTTCGAACTGTTGGTGCCATCATTGATATGAAGGAAGGTAATATAAAATATCAATTTCCTCTCAAGAAAGGTATGGAACACTTCCCTAGAAAGAGAATGAAGGTACCTTTTGATTCTATTATGAGAACAAATTATGATGTTGACACTTCGTCTCTTGATAATACTTGATGCACACTTTCTGCGCCTAGCTGAAAGGCGTTAAAGAAAAGCGTTTATGGGAGACAACCCATGTTTTTACCTACAGTACTTTATTTTTATTTTGTGTCTTGGAAGTTGTTTACTACTGTAGCAACCTCTCCTTATCTTAGTTTTGTGTTTTGTTGTGCCAAGTTAAGCCGTTGATAGAAAAGTAAGTACTAGATTTGGATTACTGCACAGTTCCAGATTTCTTTGCTGTCACTAATCTGGGTCCACCTCCCTGTAGGTAGCTCAGAAAATTAAGCCAATTTACGTGTGTGATCCTCAGATATGTACGCAACTTTCATTCAATTTGAGCATTTTCGTTTGAGCAAGTCTGGTGCCATTTTAAAATTCGTCAATACGAACTGTTCTGTTTTGACAGATTCTGCCTTTTATTTCGCATTGCCTCTTTCGCTATATTGGATGAATTTCTTTGATCCATTAATGTCCAGTAGCATTATGCAATGTCCAGAAGTGTTAAGAATGATTGTGTCACCTCTGAATATGTCAATTTATAATGTGCACTAACCCTCTAATGAGTTGTTTCGAGTTTGGTGTGGAGGAAGTTTTCAAGGGCCAAGAGAGGAGTATGATGCAACATGATCAAGGAGAGTGAAAGCTCTAAGCTTGGGGATGCACCCGGTGGTTCACCCCTGCATATATCAAGAAGACTCAAGCGTCTAAGCTTGGGGATGCCCAAGGCATCCCCTTCTTCATCGACAACATTATCAGGTTCCTCCCATGAAACTATATTTTTATTCCATCACATCTTATGTGCTTTTTCTTGGAGCGTCGGTTTGTTTTTGTTTTTTGTTTTGTTTGAATAAATGGATCCTAGCATTCACTTTATGGGAGAGAGACACGCTCCGCTGTAGCATATGGACAAGTATGTCCTTGGTTTCTACTCATAGTATTCATGGCGAAGTTTCTCCTTCGTTAAATTGTTATATGGTTGGAATTGGAAAATGATACATGTAGTAATTGCTATAAATGTTTTGGGTAATGTGATACTTGGCAATTGTTGTGCTCATGATTAAGCTCTTGCATCATATGCTTTGCACCCATTAATGAAGAAATACATAGAGCATGCTAAAATTTGGTTTGCATATTTGGTTTCTCTATAATTTCTAGTATTGAGTTTGAACAACAAGGAAGATGGTGTAGAGTCTTATAATGTTTTCAATATGTCTTTTATGTGAGTTTTGCTGCACCGGTTCATCCTTGTGTTTGTTTCAAATAAGCCTTGCTAGCCTAAACCTTGTATCGAGAGGGAATACTTCTCATGCATCCAAAATACTTGAGCCAACCACTATGCCATTTGTGTCCACCATACCTACCTATACTACATGGTATTTTCCGCCATTCCAAAGTAAATTGCTTGAGTGCTACCTTTAAAATTCCATCATTCACCTATGCAATATATAGCTCATGGGACAAATAGCTTAAAAACTATTGTGGTATTGAATATTTCATTATGCACTTTATCTCTTATTAAGTTGCTTGTTGTGCGATAACCATGTTTACTGGGGACGCCATCAACTTTTCATTGTTGAATTTCATGTGAGTTGCTATGCATGTTCGTCTTGTCTGAAGTAAGAGAGATCTACCACCATATGGTTAAGCATGCATATGTTAGAGAAGAACATCGGGCCGCTAACCGAAGCCATGTTCCATGGTGGAAGTTTCAGTTTTGGACAACAATCCTCAAATCTCAAATGAGAAAATTATTAGTTGTTGTTATATGCTTATGCATAAAAGAGGAGTCCATTATCTGTTGTCTATGTTGTCCCGGTATGGATGTCTAAGTTGAAGAATAATCAATAGCGAGAAATCCAATGCGAGCTTTCTCCTTAGACCTTTGTACAGGTGACATAGAGGTACCCCTTTGTGACACTTGGTAAAAACAATGCATTGTGATGATCCGGTAGTCCAAGCTAATTAGGACAAGGTGCGGGCACTATTAGTACGCTATGCATGAGGCTTGCAACTTATAAGATATAATTTACATGATGCATATGCTTTATTACTACCGTTGACAAAATTGTTTCATGTTTTCAAAATCAAAGCTCTAGCACAAATATAGCAATCGATGCTTTTCCTCTATGGAGGACCATTCTTTTATTTTCAATGTTGAGTCAGTTCACCTATTTCTCTCCACCTCAAGAAGCAAACACTTGTGTGAACTATGCATTGATTCCTACATACTTGCTTATTGCACTTATTATATTACTCTATGTTGACAATATCCATGAGATATACATGTTACAAGTTGAAAGCAACCGCTGAAACTTAATCTTCTTTTGTGTTGCTTCAATATCTCTACTTTGAATTATTGCTTTATGAGTTAACTCTTATGCAAGACTTATTGATGCTTGTCTTGAAGTGCTATTCATGAAAAGTCTTTGCTATATGATTCACTTGTTTACTCATGTCATATACATTGTTTCGATCGCTGCATTCACTACATATGCTTTACAAATAGTATGATCAAGATTATGATGGCATGTCACTCCAGAAATTATCTGTGTTATCGTTTTACCTGCTCGGGACGAGCAGAACTAAGCTTGGGGATGCTGATACGTCTCCGACGTATCGATAATTTCTTATGTTCCATGCCACATTATTGATGTTATCTACATGTTTTATGCACACTTTATGTCATATTCGTGCATTTTCTGGAACTAACCTATTAACAAGATGCCGAAGTGCCGATTCTGTTTTCTGCTGTTTTTGGTTTCAGAAATCCTAGTAAGGAAATATTCTCGGAATTGGACGAAATCAAAGCCCAGGGGCCTATTTTCTCACGAAGCTTCCGTAAGTCCGAAGGAGAGACGAAGAGGGGCCACGGAGGGCCACACTATAGGGCGGCGCGGCCCCCTTGGCCGCGCGGCCCTGTGGTGTGGGGCCCCCGTGCCGCCTCTTGACCTGCCCTTTCGCCTATAAAAAGTCTCCGTGACGAAACCCCAGCACCGAGAACCACGATACGGAAAACCTTCCCGGAGACGCCGCCACCGCCGATCCCATCTCGGGGATCCAGAGATCGCCTCCGGCACCCTGCCGGAGAGGGGAATCATCTCCCCGGAGGACTCTACGCCGCCATGGTCGCCTCCGGTGTGATGTGTGAGTAGTCTACCCCTGGACTATGGGTCCATAGCAGTAGCTAGATGGTTGTCTTCTCCCCATTGTGCTATCATTGTCGGATCTTGTGAGCTGCCTAACATGATCAAGATCGTCTATCTCGTAATTCTATATGTTGCGTTTGTTGGGATCCGATGAATAGAGAATACTTGTTATGTTGATTATCAAAGTTATGCTTATGTGTTGTTTATGATCTTGCATGCTCTCCGTTACTAGTAGATGCTCTGGCCAAGTAGATGCTTGTAACTCCAAGAGGGAGTACTTATGCTCGATAGTGGGTTCATGCACGCATTGACACCGGGACAAGTGATGAAAGTTCTAAGGTTGTGTTGTGCTGTTGCCACTAGGGATAAAACATTAGTGCTATGTTCAAGGATGTAGTCACTAGTTACATTACGCGCCATACTTAATGCAATTGTCTGTTGTTAGCAACTTAATACTGGAGGGGGTTCGGATGATAACCTGAAGGTGGACTTTTTAGGCATAGATGCAGTTGGATGACGGTCTATGTACTTTGTCGTAATGCCCAATTAAATCTCACTATACTCTTCATGATATGTATGTGCATTGTCATGCCCTCTTTATTTGTCAATTGCCCAACTGTAATTTGTTCACCCAACATGCTGTTCGTCTTATGGGAGAGACACCTCTAGTGAACTGTGGACCCCGGTCCAATCCTCTTTACTGAAATACAATCTACTGCAATACTTGTTCTACTGTTTTCTGCAAACAATCATCTTCCACACAATACGGTTAACTCTTTGTTACAGCAAGCCGGTGAGATTGACAACCTCACTGTTTCGTTGGGGCAAAGTACTTTGGTTGTGTTGTGCAGGTTCCACGTTGGCGCCGGAATCCCTGGTGTTGCGCCGCACTACATCCCGCCGCCATCAACCTTCAACGTGCTTCTTGGCTCCTCCTGGTTCGATAAACCTTGGTTTCTTTCTGAGGGAAAACTTGCTGCTGTGCGCATCATACCTTCCTCTTGGGGTTGCCCAACGAACGTGTGAAATACACGCCATCAGTGAGGCGGCAGCACCCGAGGCGGGGCTCGAGGGCGCCACGTGTGAGCCCGAGGCAGTGCTCGAGGGTGTCACGGGGTCGTCGCAGCTGTAGTAGAGGGGGCGCGTGGGGGTGCTGCCGAGCTAGGGACCTCCACCAAGGTAGGGCCGCGACGCCGCGGACTGTCAGTCGCGGGAGGAGAAGTCGTCACCTGTTCATGTGCAAAGGGAAAACATTGCTCATCAAAGTACATGTGACGGGACGTGATGACGCGGTGGGAGAGCGGATCATAGCAACGGTAGCCTTTGGTGTTAGCCGGGTAACAGAGAAAGACGCACGGAATGGAGCGAGGTGCGAGTTTATGAGGGGTGGTGGCGGCGGTGCTAGGGAAACAGCGGCAACCGAAAATACGGAGACCGTCGTATGAAGGGGGTGAGCCGAACAGGAGGTTATGTGGTGTGTAATTCCAGGGAGGGCGACACGAGCGTAGGTTGACTAGGAGGGTGGCGGTGGAGAGAGCATCCGACCAGAACTGGAGGGGCATGTGGACGTGGAACAGGAGGGTGTCAGAAGGATGAGTGAAACGTCGAAGTGTGGAAGTCGTGGGAAAATAATATAAGATCCCGGATGATCATTGTGGGGGATAGAGATCAGGTGACATGCACCTTTTGCATGTCACCGTCTGACATGCGGCCTAAATCCAAATTTAAATATTGCAAAAAAATTTGAAAAAATCATGCATGTTCACAGCACATATTAACGCGACTCCTAAAAATTTCAGATCAAAATTCGAAACATACATCGAGAAACAAAAAAGAGAAACTCAGATGTGAATAGTCTACAGAGAAACTCATATTTGAATTCGGAACTATTCATGACAGATTTCTCTTTTTTGTTTCTCGATGTGTGTTTCGAATTTTGATCTGAAATTTTTAGGGGTTATCTTAATATGTGCTGTGAACATGCATGATTTTTTTCAGATTTTTTCGCAATGTTTAAATTTGGATTTAGGCCGCATGTCACACGGTGACATGCAAAAGGTGCATGTCACCTGATCTCTATCCCATTGTGGGATACCGGAAATTCAATTCGGCTCCCGGGTGCGTATGCTCCCTCTACCAACAAAACATATTTTGAAGTGTGGAAAATTTTGAAAAAAAATTCTACATGTATATCTCCATAATATATGTGTATGCGTCAAGTTTCACGAAAAAATAATATTTTTTGTGGCCTATGTAAAAAAGAGAAAACTTATCATCTGACAGCTGCTAATGAACTAGCTAGGGATTGCTGAAGTAACTGGGTCGATGAGCCACCCGGATTTATTTTAAAAGCTTTCCTGAACGATGTACTACGTAACTATTATTTTTATTTTAATAAAGCTAGCTAGCCATGGCCTCCCTAGAAAAAATAGCACGTGAGATCATGGCGGATGCGTGCTTGAGAAGTCGTTGTCATCAGCAATATGCGTAAGTCTAAATATCACGAAACGACACTCGATCCAATGCCCATTGGAGTAGAAAGGGACATTAATTTACTTGTGCGTGCACGCAAATGGTGTCCAGTTTAAGAAGCTCACATGTGAGTGCGTACGATCTTTCCGTTTATAGAATATACTATATGATCCGATCTTTTAGTCATGAGAAGTGTAGTAGAGGTTTGTGGCCAGAAAGATGAATGCAGCAGGGTCGGTGCATATCCTGGCTAAGAGCAAGTTTAATAGTAGAGCCAACTGTTGGCTATAAATCAAGTGACATGTCATCTATAGTTATCTTAGAGCCAACATGTACAATAGTGAGCTATAAAATTGTACTACTTTATTAGTGTATGGCCCATCATTCACTCTCACATAGTCTTTTAGGAAGACGCGTCTTTGAAATTTGCTTCTTGCATAAGAGCTCACTCCTCTTCTCTCTCCTCCTCTCTCTCCTCCAACTAGGCAACAATATATTATTTTAATCCTTATAGCCAGTTGACTAGAACTTATTGTACTTGCTCTAATCTCATGGAGTCGTGCGGGCGAAGCATTAATTCAAGATTTAAATACTAGTACAGAGCACATATATATAAACTAATACTAAGATCTCGAACGATCTGGATGGACATGTGATCCCGGGCCATCTCTAGTCGAGGCTAGCTCTATATATAACCTGAACATGGAAAGAAGGAAAGGAGCAAGTAGATCCACCATATCTGTATTGGAGTTTCTAGCAGCGATCAAGCAGATAGGCCACGATGCAGGTCCAGCTCGGCGTCCTCATCCTAGTCGTCATCACCGGCGTCGCCACCGCCACTGTCACCGCCAACAGGCACCAGGAGGAAGAGGCCACCATAATGATGGCAGGCGCCGCCAACGGCGTGTGCGACTACAAGTTCAAGGTCAATGGAAGATATCCAACAGTAGGTAAGGATGTGATATTCGGCGTGTACGACAAGTTCGGCGGCGGCTGGACGCGAACGGTGGCTCTCACCCCTGCCGAGGCAGCGGGCGATTATCTCCCATTCGTCGTCGCCAGAGAGCCGTGCCTAGTAGACCCTTGCCGTCTCACCCTCAAAACTGCTGTGTTTGGGAGCACAATTCTGCTTTTCAATGTCAGCATCCAAACCTACGACTACTCACAGTACTCCCCTGTACCCACGCCTCCAAGTTACGATACCACTTTCCGGGTCTATTGGTTCCTTACGAGTGACAAGCTCTTCCAAGTCAACAAGTGCGGCCAGTAGATGGAGTAGTACTCCTATCTATATGTTTTTCTTCTTTGCAGCCAGTAGCACGATACCATGTAGGTCAAGTATCACATTTTATTTCTAGCACTTACACCTGTTTTTGTTTCTCGTTGTATCGTTTTATTTCCTTCCAGATCCAGCGGTGCGTCTGTTTGTGCACTGAAAGTTGAATAAATGACGCGGTAGCATATATGCAGCTGCTTTTGTCTAGCCAGTGTGTTTCTTCTTGCTCCGAGAGCAACTGTTATATAAACGGATCTCATCGCAGCGTCTCGTTGTTATATTTCTTCTTCTTCGCCTGCTGAGGAACACGGCCCAACATTGCATCCATTCATCACTCGCCAAATTAACCCTCAAATTACATGCACCCCAGAGGAGACAACAAGTGGCTAATCAACCACCTGTTCAAAACAGGAGATTGCCGTGTCGAAACTGCCACGTCTCTCATGTCATGGCCGCTCTTGCTCTGCTCCACAAGTTTCTTAGAAACCTCTTACGAAACATTTTGAACTCTCCAACGTTGATATTTGAAATCATACCAATTAAGATGCCTAATTCAAATTCTTCCAATAATATTAAATATACAAATGTGCCAATACACCTATGAACTTTCTTAATACCTAATAATAGTTCAAGAAATAACTTGGATAGATTCCAGAAGGATTCACATATTTAAAATCACTCAAACTAGATTTGAATTCAAACCAGGAATTTAAAACAGAAAAAGGAGAAGAAAACAAAAAAGAAAAGAAAAAGAAACAAAGAGACTTACCAAGCTAGGCAAGCCAAAGCCGAACTGGCCCAGGACACCATACAGATGCTTGTTTGTGTGTGTAAAGTACACTGTTTACTGTTTAGGGTAGCACAAACCAGGGAGCGGCTTCTTCGGCCTGCCAGGATATCTCTTGTCCAAACTGTTGATTGTCATATTGGTTTTTTTTTTTGAAAGGTTATCAGGTGAGGTTTAAAATAGCGCGCTATTTCTCCGCTAATACCACGCAATAGCATATTTGGAGGGTCTACGCTAAATTTTAGTAATTTTGCTCGCTATGGCGCTATTTGTGAAATAGCATGATATATCGTGCTAAAACTTCATAGCGTTATTGCGCTATTTTTTCAATCTAAGTTGCCTTCACTTTTTCGTGGTGATGAACTACAATATGTTGGTTCCTTTTCTAGATTAGAACTTAATATCGCTAATGCTGATAATTCTTAATAAAAAAATTATATTATGTTGTTGACTTGTGGAATACTGATGTTAGCCTTCTGAAAATTTAGAGATCTATTTGTTATATGTGGTTATGTATGTATGATCCAGTCATTTTTTGGACTAAATATCTAACCTTTTTAGCGAAATTCTTTATTTTTAGACTATATTTAATATTTGTTTCAAAACGCTATTTGAAATATAGCACGATATTAGCACGATATAGCGTCCATAGCGTTTAAAGGAGACCGACGCTATTTCATTTAGCACGCTATTTTAAACCTTGGGTGAACCCACCCGACAAAAGCTGCTATTATAAAACTGGAGTACAAGAAGACCCAAAGGAATACAAGGAATTATACAGGGGTCCATAAAAAAACAAAGAGGACCCTAGAGAAAACTTGAAGAACGCAATCAAGTCCTCCATCTTCTTCTCGTCCAGTTCGAGCTCCGACGACAAACTGCAACTGCGCCTCCGGGGAACATGCCACTTGGAGACGCAGCACGGATGAGCACCGACAGCCAGAGCAGAGCAGCGGCGGAGTGACAGCCCTACTGTCATTGGGTCCGACGCGCAGACGGAGAATCCGCCATTATAACGCCGGAGAGAAGCTCGTCTTCGAAACCGTCACCACCAGCAAGCAGATCCCGAAGTCAAGCCACCACCATAGGGCTTGAAAGAACGGGAGAGAGCCAGCTGCGACAAGAACAACATTAGCAACTGAAAGGAGAAGCATGGATTGTGCGGCACCACGAACCCCCTCGCCTCCACGGCCGGTCGGGTAGGAAGTACAACAAGCAGTAGTCCTCCTTGCCAACCTCCCCCGCCACCATGGCCGGCCAAGGAGGCAAGGAGGCAACCTTCATCTTCAGTTGTTGACTCCTAGGCGCCTTATCGAAGAGCCTAGCCGCCGACAAGCTCCAGGCCAAGATCCACCACGGATCTGGCGGAGGCCGCCGGCGATGGGCCAAATGGTGCCGCGCCGGAGCCCCAAAGAGGCACTCAGCCCCTGTCACCTTCAGATCGAGACCATGGCGACGTCTCCGACCGGTCCCCCTCGCCACCAAGGCCGGCCAGGAGCAGAAGAAAGGGCGTCATCACGAGCTCGAGGGGAGGGACGAAGGCCTTATTACGGAGATCTGTCGAGGTAGTGGCTTCCATCCCGAACTCCGGCCGTCGGAGCAGAGAGGGTCACCGCCAACACTCGGCCCGCTCTGGATCTGGCCGAGAAACCAGAGCTTCAACTCCAAAACTAACCGACAAACCGCCGGGAAACTACTCCTACCCTAGGAAAACCTACTCCGCCACCTCACCTCCGCCACCTCCGTTCGGCATCGCCGCCGGAGAGGCTCGGGATCGGGTCGGTTGAGAGGAGACGGGGGGGGTGACTTTAGAGATATTATCATATTGGTTCACATTCGGCAAATGAAACTGAATAGTTTCTCAACCCTTGCGCAATAGTAGTAGCTTATCTGCTCCAAAATTTCACCAAAAATTCTCCAAGATTTCACTACACATATAATTCAGGTTGACTCATCGTAAAACTTTATGTTGGGGGAAACCTAAAGATCTTGTTACTCTGCATCCCGTTCTCACAAGGTTCTCAAAGAATCAGTCAAAAATTAAGACAAAACTAGCTCCTCCAAAATTCCAAAATCAGTCACAAGGTTACTCTTCCATTGCTTCAGTCTCGCAGAGAGTACTTCCGCCCGGTGAACCGTCCGTCCTCCTTGCCCTTGTCGCCGTCACCAGTCTTCTGCCCCACCTTGCCGGAGAACCGCCGGCCGCCGACCATGTCCGCGGGGGGCTCGAAGTCGACGGTGGCGACCTCGCCGGGGCCGACGCTGAACTCCTTGGTCGACTTCCACGCCGCCGACGCGCGCGCGGGCTCCACGTAGTCGAGCGGCGGGAGGAAGTCGACCTCGCAGTCGGTCTCGAGGGTGGACACGGCGTGGGCGGGCCTGGCCTCGACGACGTCGAGCAGGTACCGCGCGTCGCCGTCCGCGACGACGGTGACGGTGTCGCCGACGGTCACGCAGCTGTACCTGGCGAAGTTGCGCTCGAGGAGCTCCTTGGGGTGCTTGACCGTGAGGAAGCCGGAGGTGTGCGGCCGCAGCTTGAGGTGGGTCGCCTTGGGGAGGGACGTGCAGGTGAGCAGCACGAGGTGGTCGTGGTGGTGGTGGTGGAGGCCGAGGCGCGCCATGGTGTGGGTGGGCACGTGCACGAAGCCCTCCTCGGCGACGAACTCCTGCACGCCGACGTGGGAGGCTTGGTGGGGGTTGGCGGCGTTGTGGATCTTGAAGACCAGCGGGTACTCCACCTCCACGGAGCCGAGCCGGTCCAGCGCCGACTGCGGCATGACTACCCGGTTACCGTCGTCGTAGCCCGCCGCCGCCGCGAGCAGCCACATGGGCCGGCACCGCAGGTACTGCGCGTAGACCGTGCGCGAGCGCTGCGAGAGGAGGTACGCCTCCCAGTCCATGAAATCGTCCTGCTTCTTGGACTGATCGTGGTCCGCCTCATTGTTCTTCATATGCGTCGATGAATCAGCTGCCGCTGCTGGTTCGCCCTGCAAACGCGAGGTAAGCGAAGCACGTCAGTTTTCGCGCGCCGATCCGAAGCAAGAACACGCACGCCATGGAATCATGAGAAGCAAAAGAAACCTTACGTACCATTGCCGATCGTCGACGATGGTTTCGCTTGCTCGAAGATCAATCGGCCAATCGTTCCTTCTTCTTCTAATTGGTTGATGATGGAGAATCGATCGATCTGATAGAAGAAGTTTAGTCACAGGAGCTCTGTTTTTATTCACGACGTTCCGTGGGTGCCACGATCGGCTCAGTTCGGTTCGAATCGGCACCGAACTGAACCCAGCGCCGACTACCACAGGGGGTCGGACTAGCCGGGCCCGCCTGGCGGTGACGTGCCTCTATGACGTGCGGGCCCGCTTCGTCAGGGTCGGAACCGGACTCCAGCCTACTCCTCTCCGCGTGCTCCTCTGTCCCGTCCCTCCTCGCGCCGCCGCCTCCTCCAAACCCTAACCCTAGGTTAGGAGAAACCGGAGGTTGGAACCCGCGGCGACCGGCGGCGGCGAGATGTCGGAGAAGAAGGGGCTCTCGAGCACGCTGCGGAACCTCAAGGTCTGCGAGGAATCGATCCCTCCGCCCCGGTTGCTTTTTTCCTCTCGGCCTCTGACTGACGGGACGGGGTGTTTCTTCTGCAGTTTATGCAGCGGGCGGCAGTCGCGCAGAAGCTCGAGGAGAAAGCGGATGCGGCGGTGGAGATGGAGGCGGAGGTGGTGCTGCCGCCCGCGGCGAACGGCGGAGGGGCCGGGTCGTCGGCCCAGGTCGCCAGGAAGTGGTAAGGGGATTGATTCAGGATACGTTTGGTTTTTGCCCCAACTAGCCCTGCCAACTTTTGGCTGCCAATTTTTTGGCGGAGCCATCAGCCGCCCACGCCACGCCAAATCATTGGCAAAAAAATGAACTGCATGTGAGCTGTTGAGCTGGACTAGCCAATATTTTGGTATCAAACCAAACGACAGCATATGGTTGCGGGCTTGCCAACTTTTGGTAAGGCTAGCATTGGCTCTAAACCAAACATGCCCTCAATTCCTCGGTTCCTCTCGGTTGCAGCTGTTCTCTCTGTGTTCGTGTGCTTGACTCTACGCTAGCAACCCAGCCTTGCCAACCCTTGCGCTACCATAGCTTCTGCCCCCTGCAAGAAATTAGTGAACTGATTGTAGTAGACAACATAGATTGACTGTATAGCAGCAATGCAGTTTTCGCAATTCTTGTTATATGCTGTGCTATGGCATAGTTCTGGCCCCTCTGAAGCTCGAAGGATCGATGGAGGTTGGGCTACTTGTGGTTGAAATGTTTGGTAGGCACGAAAAACACACGGAAACTTCTGTGGGCAGAAATTCACTTAGGGAAGCACCACACCACACACAGTGTTATGAGCAATGTTTTACATACTGGGCTACGGCAAATAGCGGCGACCCCCAAAAACGGCTATTGTGGGGCTACATGGGGCTATTATGGACTATTGTACATAGATTTCATTTGGTGGCAACATGCTCGAAACGCTATAGCTTCCTATTTAAAACAATTGTTATAAGTGTGACCAGAAAGATGCTTAGCTAATGTATTAGGGTGACTAGAAAGACGCTTACAAGCACCACATGTTTGTTAAAGTGTTGTCTGTCTATCTTTTGAACTACATCCATCTTATGTTGCATTGGTTGTTCTGCCAGAGGGATTTTTCTTCCAGTTTACTCTGAAGAAGTACTAGCTTTGATTAATCTGTTGCTGCATACTTGATGAACTAGTTCCTCTCTTTCAGCGTAGTGGTCATGGAGGGCAATCCACATCCAGGAGCTGTAAAGGGCCGAATGTCATTCCAAAACTTCAACCCGTCCATTGATGTGAGTTCTGTTTTTTTATTTGGTGCATGTCCATCTTGCTGTTATCTCCTTTAGCTGTCTGTTCCCTTACACAAGACCTGTAGAAACTAAATGACGAGGCAAGTGGTCGCCCAACACAATCAGCTTCACCTAGTAATTCTCATGAAGACGTTGCAAATACCAGCAGGTTAGCAATTGAGTAAATTGTCTTAACTCCTTTTATCTATTGAGCTACGTTTGCAGTGAAATATGTCACAAGATACCATTTTAGCTATTGTTCAGGATTGATACCTCACAGATATTAAGTAGTTATTTAGTTACCATCCGTTTTCAAAGGAACTGTATAGAACTGTATATTGTCATGGTGTAGTGAAGGATGATTACATTTTACTTTTTCGTTTCATTAAGTTATGGGTTCATGGAATTAAAAAATGTAGGAGTTTCATACATACTGGGAAAAGTTTTCATTTACTTATGATCTCAGGTCAATTCTTTTGTTTCAAACTACTGATAATTAAGAATTACATTCAGCTTGATCTCTTGAATCCTGCCAGTACGCCATATAAAGAGATGTGCCATGGACAGCATATTCACCAGACCACTTGCATTTACACATAGCTGTATGCATCTACCTTTCTTTGACATGTAATTTTGATGTTTCTCAACGACTTAAAAGTGTGAAATGAATTTCCATATGACTCCAATTTGTACGAAACTGCAGAACTGATGACGTATCAGCGGCATCAAGATTCAGAGACTTTAATATTGACAGTTCAGAAAGCATATCCCTGAGCGAACTAAAGAGAAAAGAGCCTGAGCTTGAGATGGAAACACCACCATCTCAGAAGCCGCGGAAGACCTCAGTTTTTGGGAACCGCAAGTCGAACAAGCGGGGGAAGCTCGACTATAACCTCCTCAGACAAGGGAAATCAAAATGAGCTGCAAGTTAGCGTAAGCTAGACCTAGCTCCTGTACTCTATATGTACTCTGTACCTGATCAGATCTGGTCGCTGTTCCCTAGATTATTTCAGTAGTGGCATGTAGCCAGGTTAAACCTGCAGTGCTATATCTTTTATTTAACTTAGGGAGAGGCCTATTTCTGCATTTCATATATTACTTGGGGAGGTTATGTGTTGGGGCATTTGTTTTTGGCGATGTTTTTACTACATTGTTATTACTTTGCTTTAAGTTGTAAGATTCTGCAACAGCCGTGAGCATTACATGTTTGGTAATCTGTCTTGATACGCCGTGCATTATTGGCGGTGCAATTATCTTTGTCTGATTTTTTGACTGAATCTTAAAGCATCTTTGTGGTAACGGAAACACCACTGTCTCGAAAACTGCTGAAGACCACTTGTTGATGGTGGGTCGTGTTTGCAGAGTTGAAATCAAAATGAGGTTAAATGGCGGTAGCCATAGTTCAAGTATGCGCCCTGTATCTGACCAGCTCTCTGTGCTCTGTTCTCTGTATTATTCCTGTAATAATAGCAAGTAGTCAGGTTAGTCCAGCAGTGTTATGTCTGCTATTAACTTTGTGAGGCGCCTACTGCTGGCTATCACGGCTTACCTGTGGAGGTTATGTGTTGGCCATTTTTCTCTTTGTTTTTCATGGTGTGTATATTGTAATCAACTAATAGCTGCTGTAAGATGTATGATTCTGCGACAGCTGTAAGTATTACAGTTTTGGCAATGTGTTTGATATGTCGGTGCATTATTGATGGTGTAGTTGTGTTGTGCTACATTCATGTACCCGAAGGCAATTGGTTAGCTTTATCCCAAACTTGTTGACAGAATCTTGAGAGAACCCTGAGAATGGAATGCGGAGGAACAATCAATATCTTCAGGTTTTTCTTCCCATTCTACAAAAAATTAAGGCACCATATAACATATATATAGTGTTGCTACCTGCAGGAGTACTTCTCACTTGTTAGACAAAAATAAAATACAAAAAGAGGGATTCAATTTTGCCGGGTGCGGATATATAGGGCCGAAACCCACCGGCGATCCCAACAAATTTTAGGGAGGGGCGCCCCCGCAAATCTCAAAGCAGTCATGTCTTCTTCTTCTCTCCGAAACCATTCCTTCACTAATTCCCAGATTGGTAAAACGAAGCGCTGGGAGACAATCTAAGATTAACGCACAAAACTTCGAATTTAGCAGGCTTACTTTGTGTCGTGAATCTGCAAAGAAGAGGAAACACTTCGATCTATGCTAATGGCCGCACGTGCGTGTCCAATCTCAATTTGCATGTAGTCCGTTCCAGGCAATCAGCCATGCCAGATTTTCCCCTGTTGCCGCACATGAAACAGGGCCGAGGAGGTGCAGGCTTCCAGTTCGTGGCGCACAGAGCGGTGAATTCGTTGCACGTGCGGGTATGGACATGTGGTATCGCCGACCGCCTCCAACATATTGCAGTTCCGCGAGCCTCGTCGTGGACAGAGCGGCAGACGTTGTAGTCGTGAGGTGATACGGGCATGGAGGCCTATGTGGAGCCTAGATTCAGGACTCCACCAGCTTAATTATCTTAGTTTTTGTAATTGTCACATATTGGCAAATTAGGGATTTTTAATAAATCGAGTCAGTCTTGGTTTGGGCCTGTCCAACCAAGTTAGGAGGCCCATAGAGGGGCGCCCCAGCCCAGCAAGGGCTGGCCGGCCACCTTCCCCTCATATAAGGAGGTGGGACGGCTAGGGTTTAGGACAAAACAAGTTTAGTCTAAAAGTTTAGGGTTTCCCTATAGCGTGTGATCACGTGTATCATCCCTCCGGGGGTACGGCGCTGCCGTTATCTATTATATCCGCTGCGAAGGTTCTTGTGTTCATCAAGGATTGTCTAGCTCTTGGTTTGAGGCGTATCGTTCATCGATCCGTTGCTTGCTGGATTCGTTCCCTCTTCTCCAGGCTGCGTTCATCGCGTTGTTGGGAGGATTCTCTACCCCAGGTTCTCGCTGTGAAAGATCGGGCATCAACCAAGGAGGATCCAGTGGGTCGCTACCTTATCATGTGGTATCGGCTTTCTGGGTTGCTCACGGCGAGGTTTTGTTGATCGATCTCTTTGATCGGTTTACATCGGAGAAGATTGGCTCTAAGATCGGAGGAGTTTTGCTCTCGGTCGAAGGAGGTTGGTTGGAGGAACTTTGGTGTTGTTTGGTGTAGTTTGGAGGTCATCCATGGCTGTTTCGGAGGTCAAAATCGCGAAAAATCGCGACCAGAATCGGGAAGATGACGAAATTTCGCGACCAGGAAAAACCCGGTCTGAAATCCGGTCAACCGGGCCAGTGACCGGGTAGCCTGGCGTGGAATCCGGTCAACCGGGCGGCAAACCGGGAAGTTCGCAAAAATTCGTCCGGTTGTGTTCCGGTGCGATGCATCCGGTTGGCGACCGGTCAACCGGGCCGGGGACCGGGCTGGCTGGTCTGGAGGCCGGTCTAACCGGGCCCTGGGCCGGGTTGGCTCAGACTGCTGCGGTTTTTCCTCCGGCGGTTTCTCCTGTTACTCCTGTTTCATCTCCGGCGAAATTTGCTGTTGCTACTGATGATGCTACTTCGTTTCCAGGCGATGTTCTGGGCATGAGGTGTACTCTTCCGACGAAATCTAGTAAAGTTTTCAATGACTATCTGGATTGTTTGAAGGGAGAACAGCGTCCGCCATCCAGTCTTCGTTGGTATACACCGTCTTGCGACAGTTCAGGAATATGAAGATTGGGAGAGGAACATGGAGTTGGGTTTTGCTCGATGCCGCACATACAAAAGGAAGTTCAATAGTTCTTATGCCTTTTATCTTGCTATACGGCGGTGGACAGAGGTGAATTTGCTGAAACTTGGGAGGATTACAAAACTTTTCTTCGTAGTAGTTTTGTGTTACCATACATGGAAGAGAGTGAGCAGTCATCCCGAGTTGTACATGCAATAGAGAAAGTGGACAAGTGGATAGTTCCTATTCCGGAGATTGTTCCACTACCAACAGTCACTACGATCGAGGTGAAATCTTCAGACGAGATGAAACCTGGCTCTGATACCAAGAGCACTACTGTGACTGTTGAGGAGGATGGACCATTGAGCGGGCTGAATATGCACCTCAAGAAGGTACAAGATGATGCTTGCAAGACAGTTGACAAGGTTCAGCGGTGGAGTTTGTTTCAGACTCAGTGCATTATAAAGGGCAAAGCTTGCAAGTTGATGGTTGATGGTGGTAGCTGTACTAATGGCATTAGCAAGGCGATGGTGGCAGCATTGGGGTTATCTACATGGCGTCTTCCTGAACCTAAACGTCTTGAGTGGTTGAATAGCTGTGGTATGCTGAAGATTACTCATGAGGTGCGTGTGCCATTTACAGTTGATGATTATGTTGATGAGATCGATTGCAATGTGTTGCCATTGGAGGTGTGCGGATTGCTACTTGGGCGTCCTTGGCAGTATGATCGCAATGTGACACATGCTGGGCGAGCAAATACATATTCTTTTATGCATGGTGGCAAACAGCGGACTTTGAAGCCTATGGGTGATGATCATATCAAGTCCGATGTGGAGTTAGTGGTGCGTAAAGAGAAGTTGCACAAGCCTAAAGTGCAGCTAGAGGTGCATGATGTTCCGAGCATTGATGTTGGTGAAGTTTCAGCCAAGCCTGTAGATGACAAGCCAGTTCTTGTTGGTGACAAGCCGGATGAAGCTACACTTGTTGTTGATGTGGATGTTGCAGCATGTGCTACAGTTCCAGTTTGTGTTGATGCTAGTATGCGGACTGATGATGTTTGTGCTGATGATGTTCCAGTACATATGGCGCAGATGCGCGTGGGAGGAGTGGGAGGCGAGAAGGTTCGAGAAACCAGTGTTGATGGGGTTTCCGCCCGGTGCCAGGGCCGGCCGATCGGCTCCAGGACCGGCCGGTCCGGTCAGCCGACCGGTCAACCGGCGCCTAGACCGGCTGTGGCGCAGCGCGTCAGTGGAGACAGTGGGCAGCGGCACTACCGTGCTCGGTGTACTGCAGTCCAGTTTTCCGCGACACCGCGGATGCATCGAGGCAAGGATGGATGTGTGCGACATTTATGTGGCCCAGGCATTACACATCTTATGCAGGGTCATGTTCAGCGACACAGGGTTCCATCAAGACCTCAGAAGAAGAAGGAATTGGCGCCAAAGCCCAAGCTCATGTGGAGAAGAAAGGAGGCGCCAAGTGCTGTATCAAGTCGAAAAGGCCGCGAGGGAGGATGTGGTGTGGAAGGCAAGCCAGACTTGAAGACGGCGAGGACGTGTCATGTTCATATCACGTCACCTTTTCCAGAAGACCCTCACGCATTGGGGAGGATGATACGGGCATGGAGGCCTATGTGGAGCCCAGATTCAGGACTCCATCAGCTTAATTATCTTAGTTTTTGTAATTGTCATATATTGGCAAATTAGGGATTTTTAATAAATCGAGTCAGTCTTGGTTTGGGCCTGTCCAACCAAGTTAGGAGGCCCATAGAGGGGCGCCCCAGCCCAGCAAGGGCTGGCCGGCCACCTTCCCCTCATATAAGGAGGTGGGACGGCTAGGGTTTAGGACAGAACAAGTTTAGTCTAAAAGTTTAGGGTTTCCCTATAGCGTGTGATTACGTGTATCATCCCTCCGGGGGTACGGCGCTGCCGTTATCTATTATATCCGCTGCGAAGGTTCTTGTGTTCATCAAGGATTGTCTAGCTCTTGGTTTGAGGCGTATCGTTCATCGATCCGTTGCTTGCTGGATTCGTTCCCTCTTCTCCAGGCTGCGTTCATCGCGTTGTTGGGAGGATTCTCTACCCCAGGTTCTCGCTGTGAAAGATCGGGCATCAACCAAGGAGGATCCAGTGGGTCGCTACCTTATCATGAGGGCCACCGCGAGATGGATTTCTCGGGGTTGGAGATCATGCAGTAGAACTTTCCTAGAGGTGTTGCGCCGCCGACCAGCCGTTGTGCCATGAGGGCCGCCGCGATTCCATACTCCATAAAATTAGGGAAGGAATGAGGGAGAAGAAGGCACGACTACTTTGAGATATGTATTACCACGTGCCTTGTCCTGAGGTGGGTCTATTTCGAGAGGAAAATAGATCCGGTCTCATAGGATTATTTTCCCCCGCGCAAGGCATCGGCACTTTTGTTATGAAGGCCAAAGCGCAGGGGAAACAAGCCTTTAGTTGTATAGGTCAATGTGATCAACCTCACAGGGATCGCACGATGGGTTAGGGTTACAAACATGCACCGTAGTACACTCGTTACGCGGGCGCTCCTCCCTTCCCACACTTCCCCCACATCTCGTTGCGTTGTGGCTGGTCGAGCGGGTTTATAAGCTGGGTGGGATGGTTCTCCGGGAGCGAGGTGGGACTAAGAGCATCTCCAGCCATCTCCCCAACGAGGCTCCCAACAGCCTTTTTTTTGGACGGCGTTATTCGGTCTAGTCGCGCCCCCGGCTTCTCGTTTTCCCCCGGAATAAGCCTTTAACTCATCCAGAGAGCCCAGGACATCCCTGGCTTCCCGAGGCTCGGTCAGGGACTCCGGGCAAAACAAAAACGCGCGAAACGTCGAGCGGGCCCTCGGTGTCAGCGACAGAAAGGGTAGTTCCCTCCATTTATTTTGCTTCCCTCCAAAATGCGCCGCATAGATCCATTTTCCCCACCGAATTTCGGAGGAGCTACTGCGATTCCCCCACAATTGCAGCTCCTCCTCTTCCCTTCCATCACCATGCCGCCGAAGAAGATCGCCGCCGACGGCGCGCCAAAGGCGAGGAAGCCACGACCGCCAAAAGAGAGGCCGTCGGGCTGGACAAGCGCAAGGTGGGCGGAGGATGTGGAGCGGCGGCAGAACGAAACTCACGGTAGGGCGGAGAGGGAGAAGAAGCTCGCGGCGAAGAGGGTGACAGCGGCGGCGCCGGCTGACGAACAGGCGAGGCTGGTCTCCATCTCCATGACCATGGGCCATCCGCACGTCGGCCAATTCCCCGGTCCATGGCCGACCCAAGGTACGATCAGCTCTTCTTCCGCCTTCTCGTCGGCGTCACAGGCCATGTTCCAGGACACCTACATCGTCGGCACATTGAGGTTTACACCATTGTCGCCAGAGAACGACGGCGCGATGCACCAGGGCATCTCACCTGCCCTGCGCCATGGGCCGCTATCCTTCTCCAACCCCGGGATGGCGCCGAACGATGGAGTGATGCACGAGATGATCACGTCGGGCTCCATGGCCACCGCGTCGAGCCAGGGTTTCTTCACACAAGAGTAGGCAAGGGCGACGGAAGCCGTCACGTCACGGGAAGCCGGCTGAGCCCCGGATCAAATGGACGGGCAAAGAAGAGGAGTGCCTCGCCGAAGTTTGGAAAACCGTTTCCATGAACGGCATCACCGATGCCAACCAGAACTGGGCGAATGCTAGGGGTGCGACTGCGAAACTGGTGCCCCCACCCCTATTTTCATACAATCCGGCGTTTGTTAAGTCCGGATTTCTGCCATGGGCCTCAAACGGCTAGAGATGCTCGAAGGAGTTAGGATGTTGCGTCGCTGTGGAGTGGGGGCTGGGATGGGTTGCCGAGCTGGATGGATGGGCCGGCCTCCTGGCTTTTAGAGCATCTCCATCCGTCTCCCCGACGAGGCCCCCAGGACACCTTTTTATCATTCGGATGGACGAAAACGGCCCAGTCGCGCCCCCGGATCCTCGTTTTCGTCCGGATTTGGGCTTTCATCCATCTCGGGAGCCCAGGCCATCCCCGCTCCCTCGGGGAGAGCTCAGGGACTCCGGACGAAACGAAAGCGCGAGAAACACCGAGAAAACTTCCAGCGCGGCTGGTGGCCCCAACTTGTCGGCGAGAGAGACCGATCATCATCCTCATCGCATCGTCTTCCACGCGCTGTAAAAGCCTGCCGCCGGTCAGTCTCCGGACGCGTAGCTTCCACGCGGCGAGTTAATGCACAAGCCTCGGTTTCACGCGCGTCGACCTCTATTTATCGTCGAACTACCGTGCCTGGTCGCATTCACCACGCTCCCTGTTCTCAATCTTCCCCAACCTCAAGCGACAGCGGCGATCACAATGGAGAACGACGGTGCTTCCAAAAATGGCTTCGGCCGCCGCTCTCTCCACCAATAGGAGGGGCGGCTCCTCCACATGGCGGGTGATACGTCTCAAACGTATCTATAATTTCTTATGTTCCATGCTACTTTTATGATGATACTCACATGTTTTATACACACTTTATGTCATTATTATGCATTTTCCGGCACTAACCTATTGACGAGATGTCGAAGAGCCAGTTGCTGTTTTCTGCTGTTTTTGGTTTCAGAAATCCTACAAAGGAAATATTCTCGGAATTGGACGAAATCAACGCCCAAGGTCTTATTTTTCCACGAAGCTTCCAGAAGACCGAAGAGCATACGAAGTGGGGCCACGAGGGCCCGTAACCATAGGGCGGCACGGCCTGCCTGGGGCCCGCGCCGGCCTATGGTGTGGGTCCCTCGCGCCGCCTCTAAACCAACCCTTCCGCCTACTTAAAGCCTTCATCGCGAAAACCCCTGTACCGAGAGCCACGATATGGAAAACCTTCCAGAGACGCCGCTGTCGCCAATCCCATCTCGGGGGATTCAGGAGATCGCCTCCGGCACCCTGCCGGAGAGGGGAATCATCTCCCGGAGGACTCTTCATCGCCATGATCGCCTCCGGATTGATGTGTGAGTAGTTCACCCCTGGACTATGGGTCCATAGCAGTAGCTAGATGGTTGTCTTCTCCTCATTGTGCTATCATGTTAGATCTTGTGAGCTGCCTATCATGATCAAGATCATCTATTTGTAATGCTACATGTTGTGTTTGTTGGGATCCGATGAATATGGAATACTATGTCAAGTTGATTATCAATCTATCATATATGTGTTGTTTATGATCTTGCATGCTCTCCGTTGCTAGTAGAGGCTCTGGCCAAGTTGATACTTGTAACTCCAAGAGGGAGTATTTATGCTCGATAGTGGGTTCATGCCTCCATTAAATCTGGGACAGTGACAGAAAGTTCTAAGGTTGTGGATGTGCTGTTGCCACTAGGGATAAAACATCGATGCTTTGTCTAAGGATATTTGTGTTGATTACATTACGCTCCATACTTAATGCAATTGTCTGTTGTTTGCAACTTAATACTGGAAGGGGTGCGAATGCTAACCCGAAGGTGGACTTTTTAGGCATAGATGCATGCTGGATAGCGGTCTATGTACTTTGTCGTAACGCCCGATTGAATCTCACTTTACTCATCATGATATGTATGTGCATTGTTATGCCCTCTCTATTTGTCAATTGCCCAACTGTAATTTGTTCACCCAACATGCTATTTCTTATTGGAGAGACACCACTAGTGAACTGTGGACCCCGGTCCAATTCTTTACATCTGAATACAATGTACTGCAATCATTGTTCTTTACTGTTCTTTGCAAACAAACATCATTTTCCACACCATACATTTAATCCTTTGTTTACAGCAAGCCGGTGAGATTGACAACCTCACTGTTAAGTTGGGGCAAAGTATTTGGATTGTGTTGTGCAGGTTCCACGTTGGCGCCGGAATCCCTGGTGTTGCGCCGCACTACACTCCGTCACCAACAACCTTCACGTGCTCCTTGACTCCTACTGGTTCGATGAACCTTGGTTTCTTACTGAGGGAAAACTTGCTGCTGTACACATCATACCTTCCTCTTGGGGTTCCCAATGGACGAGTGCTTTACCGTCACAAGGAAGCTACTTTCTGGTGCTGTTGCAATCCAACACCCACGCCAGCAGCTCTTTTTCTGGCGCCGTTGCCAGGGAGATCAAGACACGATGCAAGGGGAGTCTCCCACTTCCAATCTCTTTACTTTGTTTTTGTCTTGCTTTACTTTACCTTATTTACTGTCTTTTTTGTGTTCTCCATATTAAAAACACACACAAAATTAGTTACTTGCATTTACTTTATTTACCTTTTGTTTATTTCATCATGTTTCCTCCTAAGTTCACTCTGAAAGAAATACCGGTAGGATGAGGGTCTATCATTGGAAGAGATAATATAGAAGAATTTTTCACTCGTGTTAGTACGGTTGAAGATTTTGAAGAAAGACACTTGGTAGAACCTGCTCCTACTTATGAAATTGTTGTTGCCTCTTTAGTGCACATGTTGGAAGCTAGATTTGTTAATCTTAATCCTATAATGCAACATATGTTTCTTAAACTAGGTGATATGGAAGAAGGAGAAAAGAGAAATTTTGTTTTAGATGTCCTTCTTAGAGAATTTGGAGATATAGCTAAAGAAGCTAGAAAAGTTTTTATTAAGCATAAGAGGCTTGGGTTGTTCGCCGACTTTGCAAAAACACTTGAAAAGATGGACATGGATAGAATAAAGTACACTAATAATGTTAATGATGGGGGAGAGATTAAAGTACCGATACCTATTAAGCTCTTAGGAATGTGCGAGGCACTAGAAAAGAATTTTGATTGGATTGTTCCTGAAAATTTGTTTGATGAGAATAGCAAGCCTAGGAGTAATGAAAAAGGAGCCTCTGAAACTTATATAGATAAGATACAATGCATAGTTGAGAAAACTCCAAACCCCGCTGTTGATGCTTCATCTCTTGATAATACTGGATTCACACTTTCTGCGCCTAGCTGAAAGGCGTTAAAGAAAAGCGCTTATGGGAGACAACCCATTATTTTACTTCTGCATTTTTGTTTTATATTTGAGTCTTGGAAGTTGTTACTACTGTAGCAACCTCTCCTTATCTTTATTTTATTGCATTGTTGTGCCAAGTAAAGTCTTTGATAGTAAAGATGATACTAGATTTGGATTACTGCGCAGAAACAGAATTCTTACTGTCACGAAATTGAGCAGCCCCGTCTGTAGGTAACTCAGAAAAATCTGCCAATTTACGTGCGTGATCCTCAGATATGTACGCAACTTTCATTTAATTTGAGCATTTTCATCTGAGCAAGTGCAGTTCCCCAGAAAAATTTGTCTTTACGTACTGTTCTGTTTTGACAGATTCTACCTTTTATTTCGCATTGCATGTTTTGCTATGTTTGATGGATTTCTTTGTTCCATTAACTTTCAGTAGCTTTGTGCAATGTCCAGAAGTGTTAAGAATGATTATGTCACCTCTGAATATGTGAATTTTTGATTATGCACTAACCCTCTGATGAGTTTGTTTTGAGTTTGGTGTGGAGGAAGTTTTCAAGGATCAAGAGAGGAGGATGATATAATATGATCAAGGAGGGTGAAAACTCTAAGCTTGGGGATGCCCCCGTGGTTCATCCCTGCATATTTCAAGAAGACTCAAGCATCTAAGCTTGGGGATGACCAAGGCATCCCCTTCTTCATCGACAACTTATCAGGTCACCTCTAGTGAAACTATATTTTTATTCCGTCACATCTTATGTGCTTTACTTGGAGCGTCTTTATGTTCTTGTTTTCGTTTTGTTTGAATAAAATTGGATCCTAGCATTCATTGTGTGGGAGAGATACACGCTCCGCTTGTTCATGTGAACACATGTGTTCTTAGCTTTATCCTAATGTTCATGGCGAAAGTTGAAACTGCTTCGTTAATTGTTATATGGTTGGAAGCAGAAAATGCTACATGTAGTAATTGGTTTAATGTCTTGAATAATTTGATACTTGGCAATTGTTGTGCTCATGTTTAAGCTCATGCATCATGTAGTTTGAACCTATTAGTGGAGAACTACCTGACATAGGCATCCCCAATGGGCCTGCCGAAGAAGGTACCCGGGGTTTATTGAAGGCCCACGACCCGAAGGATAATAAGATTCGGAAGTCCAAGATGCTATTATGGAAAGCTAGAGTTGTAATAGGAAGTATTATTTGTAATCTTGCGGGACGGGTTAGAAACCCTCCCGGACTTTGTAAACCTGTGTATCACAAATCCCTCGGCTCCAACTCCTATATAAGGGGGAGTCGAGGGACAAAGAAAGGATCGAATCATTGCTTCTCAAACCCTAGCTTTTACATCGTCGAGTACTTTTCGGCTGAAACCTTCGAGATCTACTTTCCCTCTACATCCAACGAAACCCTAGTCTACTACTTGTAGGCATTGACAATTTAATACCTTGTCAATTGGCTCCGTATGTGGGATCTAGAGGCGACAAGGAGCTGATCTCGATGGCACGTTCAAGGTCGTCGACTTCGTCGATAACAAGCAACATCATGGACAGAGGTAAACAGATCGAAACTGGTCTCGTTGATTTTGTTCCTCACCCGCCCTCCCGTTTGGATGCATATGCGTATCTGGAGGAGCCCATGGAGATGACGTTCGGAAAGTTCCACTTCCGCGTCGAGAAAGAAGGAGCGTACCGTCTCGAAGTTCCGATCTCGCCGGGATTATCGGCGGTCGATCCCGATTTTTCAAGCTCAGCATCATCCGTCGAGTCAGGCGACGAGGAGATTTCGTCGCCACGCTTCATCAGCACCAAAGCAAGCGAAAAACTCGCCAAGATCTTCAACGACATGTCCTTCGAGTCATCCGCGGACTCCTATATAAGCGATGACTCGAATAGCATCGACAGCTTTGACTTCATCGACAAATCCATCACTGTTGGAAAGGTCTTCACCAATCTCTATGATGGTGTCACCAAAACCATCAAGGTGCAGAATCCAAAATATCATCAAATTTACGCCATTGGAGAAGCAAATCACGATCAGGAGGAAACATCCGAGGCTTTCGACGAACTGGGAAATCCATATGTCGATCCCTCTGACTTAAGGCGAGGTTTGGGCAGTAAATATGTCGGGCCTACACCACGTGTTAGGGTTCAACTCCCACAATCAGCATGGGATAGAGCCGCAAGAGCTATGGATGGTTCAGAACCAATGGCCACCACCGCTACGACGGAAGAATTGCAATCATACCAATATAGGCTCTCTCGAGCAGGAAGGGAATTGGAAAAACAGACAGCTGCTCTGAACAGGAGAAGGGAGGCAGCTTCCGCATCAAGCAGGCGAAGGGCGGAGTTAAGTCGACATTCAGGAACTTCGGGAGATAGTCACAGGGAAGCTCGAAGGAGAGCAAGATCTCGGCTGCAAAATATACCTGAAGCTGAAAGAGAGACTTTAATTCAAAACCTTGATATGTCTTTTATGTCAATCGACACGAGGGGGGATATCATTCCAAAAACACCGGAAGCAGGATACATGGCAACGCAAGCTTTCATCTTAGCGTCTAGGCCACCTCCCGGAGATCCAAGAGAGGCGTTGTACAACATGGCCATGGCAGGATGTGGAGCCATGGGAGCAGCGTTCGCAGCCACACCTCCCGAAGGAGCTGCAAGACAAAATAGCCCGAGACCTACCGCAGCAGTGCAAGATCCACCAAGAGCAAGTGGAGTCAGAGATACGGCGACTCAGGCCAGGGTAGATAGAGCGCGACAAGATAGAAGAGAACATCGGCGTTCACCAGAACTTGCTGAAGAAGATATGTGTGGACTCTCGTGTTTTACGCGACGGGTCCGAAAAACTCGAGTCCCATCAGGATTCAAGTTGCCCGATAGTTTCAAGAAATTTGACGGCCTGCAAGATCCCGAGGATTGGCTAGTCGATTACCTCGAGACGGTAAAGTTGATAGGTGGAAACAGAGCAACAGCCATGCAGAGCATTCAAATACACCTAAGCGGAGCCGCAAGATCATGGATAAAGAAACTTCCCCCAGGTTCCATCGATAGCTGGGACAGTTTTGAGGATGTGTTTGTCAAGAACTACCGATCAACCTGCAAAAAGCCTGCGACACTTGAGGAATTGAGATCATGTCGACAAAAGCATGATGAATCAATGAGGAAGTACATCCAAAGGTGGAACATCATCAAAAACTCGGCAGAAAACATATCTGACGAGAGAGCGATAGATGCGTATGTGGCAGGAGTTCGACGAGGAGATTTTGTGGAGGACTTGGGAAGAACCAACCCAAGGACAGTATCAACATTAATGGAAATAGCAAACAGATGGGCAGATGGCGAGGATGCTGTGCATAATAAACGACACAGGTCACCAGAGGAGGACCGCAGTCGAAATTTTCAAAATAGACGACGATTTTCTCGACAATTTTCGAGTTACGATGCACCTGGCCAAATCTCGGCTGGATTTCGAGCAAGCGCTGGAGGAAACAATAGAGATGATTATCAAAGGAGCAATGAGTAGCGAGGCGACAATAGAGATGACTCCCGAAATAATAGGCCAAACAATGGGCCTAGATTCCAGAGACCTTTCGCGTCCCCTGAGGAGATGATGAACGGGCCATGCCAGATGCACTTTTATCTCGACAGCAATGGAAAGAGACGGTCAGGACACCTGCAAAAGGATTGTCGAAATTTTCAGGCAATGTTAAGGTGGGCAGGACACGCCAATACCCAGGCGACAAATAGAAACCCGCAAGGGCCCAGGAGTGAGATTCACTTGCCACCTCCTCCCGCAATTACGGACGAAAATCGACATCAGCTCAGAATAGCGGCAGCACCAGCGCCACCACCTTACATTGATCCCAACTCCAATTGAGCGGTCTCGATGATTCAGAAAGGTAGACCATCCAATAGAGCTCAGAAAGTAATCTCGCGACAGGTGTTCATGGCAGAGAAGATGCCTCCACCAACAGTTGAGTACCTCAATTGGTCAGGGCAAGACATTGGCTTCACAATAGCGGATCATCCGCAGCAAGTCCCTCGACCAGGGCAGTCAGCACTTATCTTGCCAGCAGTAATCGCGGGATTCGACGTATCGCGAGTATTCATAGATGGAGGCAGCAGCTTAAACCTTATGTATGCAGATACACTAAGGAAGATGAACATATCCCTAGCAAATCTAAAACCAACCGATACGCGTTTCCATGGAATTACGCCGGAGAAGCCAAGTTATCCGTTGGGGAAGATCAATCTCGACGTTCAGTTTGGGACCCGAGAAAATTACAGGATAGAGAGGCTGGAGTTTGAAGTCATAGATTTCCCATCGCAGTACCACGCTTTGTTGGGGCGCCCAGCATATGCTAGGTTTATGGCGGTACCACATTATACATACTTGTTGTGGAGGTTACCTGGACCTAAGGGACCAATTACAGTCAAAGGAAGTTTTGTGCTAGCCGATAAATGTGACAAGGATTTTCATTGACTGTCAGAAACTTTCGGGATGCAGGCAGAATACATGGAGTCAAGGCTTACGACCGATTACGATGTACTGCCAGATGTAGGGAGGCCTAATAAGGAATCAACTTTTAACACTGCAAAGGATTCCAAGGAAGTGCAGATTCACCCGACAGATCCGAAGAAGACGACGTCTATCGCGACAAATATGGACCTCGCATAGGAAAGCGCGCTCGTCGAGTTCCTCCGTGAGCACTGGAAAATCTTCGCATGGTGTCCAGCTGACATGCCAGGAGTACCCAGGGAACTTGCCGAGCACCACCTAACCTTGGATCCATTAGCGAGACCAATAAAACAACCTTTGCGACGTTTTTCGGAGCCAAACCGCAAAGCTATGCTGTCAGAAATCGATCGACTGAGAGAAGCTGGTTTCATCAAGGAGCTGCATACAGAGGCCACGTGGGTCGCAAACCCAGTATTGGTCCCGAAGAAAAACACTAAAGTCCTTCGCATGTGTGTCGACTTTACATGTCTTAACAAACACTGTCCAAAGGATCACTTTCCCCTCCCGAGGATCGATCAAATTATCGACTCCACGGCAGGATGTGAACGTCTTTCCTTCCTGGATGCTTACTCTGGTTATAACGAGATCAGATTGAAAGAAGAAGACGAGGTCAAAACAGCGTTCATCACACCTTACGACGTGTTTTGCTATCGAACAATGCCCTTTGGTTTGAAAAACGCGGGAGCAACATATCAGCGGATGATGCAGAAGTGCTTAGCAACACAGATCGGAAAAAACGTACAAGTATACATCGACGACGTTGTCATAACGTCAAAAAAGGGGGACACGCTAATCGAGGACTTGAAGGAAACTTTCGACAATCTCGATAAGTTCTGTCTCAAGCTGAACCCGACAAAGTGTTCTTTCGGCGTCCCTGCAGGAGAACTTCTCGGGTTCTTAGTTTCAGCAAGGGGGATTGAAGCAAATCCCGAAAAAATCCAGGCCATCGTAACGATGAGAAAGCCAACAAAGTTGAAAGAAATACAGCAGCTAACCGGGCGAGTCGCAGCTTTAAGCAGATTCGTCGCCAGGTTGGGGGAAAAGGCGTTACCGTTTTACGCCTTAATCAAACAAGGAGAGAAGTTCCAGTGGAATGAAGAGGCAGATAGAGCCTTCGAGGATCTTAAGCGCATAATCTCGACACCACCATTCTTGGTGGCGCCCAAAGAGAAGGAACCCCTCTTGCTATATATTGCGGCTACACCCCAAGTGGTCAGCACGGCTCTTGTTGTCGAAAGAGAAGAAGAAGGAAAACTTCATGGAGTGCAGAGGCCGGTATATTTCATCAGTGAAGTCTTGTCGCCTTCAAAACAGAGGTATCCTCAGTACCAAAAGCTAGCATATGGAGTGTTTACAACCGCAAGAAAATTGCGGCACTATTTTTCGGCACACCCAATAATAGTGGTCAATGAGGCGCCCTTGTCCAATATACTAAACAATCCAGAAGCTACGGGTCGTGTCTCCCTTTGGGAAATAGAGCTTTCCCCTCGGGACATCACGTACGAAAAAAGAAAAGCAATAAAGTCGCAGATTCTACCAGACTTCATCGCAGAGTGGATGGAGTTACAAAATACAGGACCACCGGATTTATCGAGAACTTGGACTATGAACTTCGACGGGTCCAAGAGATTAGAAGGAGCTGGAGCAGGCGTGATACTAATATCACCTGAGGGCGACAAGCTGAAGTACGTCTTGAGGATGACATTCCCAAACGCATCTAACAATGAGGCAGAATATGAAGCTCTCATACACGGGATGAAGATGGCGAAAGCTTGTGGTGCAACTCGACTAAAAATCTTTGGCGACTCACAATTGGTGGCCCAGCAAGTCATGAACCAATGTGATGCAGTCAATGATTGTTATCACCAGATTTTGGCCAAATCAGGGGATGGGCCGTAAGGGAGATGGGCTTGGAAGATTACATGTGGAAGATCTCTGAAGCGGCCTTGCACGAAGAGTTTGGGCTGGATTGCCCGTGTATCTGTAACATAGTAGATTACGTGTCGTTTAGGTAGAGTTTGTCTCGTGCACGGTGGGGATTATTCCCACGTTAGAAAGTCCCCTGGACTATAAATATGTATCTAGGGTTTATGAAATAAACAACAACCAACGTTCAACCACAAATCAATCTCGGCGCATCGCCAACTCCTTCGTCTCGAGGGTTTCTACCGGTAAGCATCATGCTACCTAGATCGCATCTTGCGATCTAGGTAGCACAAGCTTATTTACGTTGTTCATGCGTTGCTCGTACTGAAGCCTTTTTGATGGCGAGCAACGTAGTTATCTTAGATATGTTAGGGTTAGCATTGTTCTTCGTATCATATGCTATCGTAGTGCAACCCTTGCATATCTAGCCGCCCTTACACCTATCTTAGGTGTAGGGGCGGCACCCCGCTTGATCATTATTCAGTAGATCCGATCCGCTACGGTTGCTCCTTGTTCTTCAAGGATTAGTTTAATATCTGCAATAGTTAGGCCTTACAAAGGGTTGGAGGATCCAGCGGCACGTAGGGTGTCGTTTGCTAGTCCTAGACAGGATGTTCCGGGGATCAACCTCGTGTTGGTTTTTAGGCCTTGTCTAGGATCGGCTTACGATCACCGTGCGTGGCCGCGAGGCCCAATCGTGAGTAGGATGATCCGATTATGCGGTGAAAACCCTAAATCGTCGTAGATCGCTTTAGCTTTATCTTGATCAAGCAGGACCACCATATATTCGTGCACCTCGTACGAATCATGGGTGGATCGGCTCCTTGAGCCGATTCACAGGATAACCTGAGAGCCGATCGAGGCTCGTATTTAATGTTTACGTGTATGCCATGCAGGAAACTAAGCGAGGCATCTCCATCACCTTCCTGACCAGGTATAGGTCAGGTGGCACGCCCTTGCACCAGCATCGGACGTGTGTACCAGAGGCTTTGCGGGCCATCGCTCGGAGGGACCAGGGCCAGCCGCAGCCCTAAGTTGTTCCCGGCTCTACTGTGTTGCCCGTCGCTGCTCGTCGGTGGGTTTTGACCGCAACACATTCTGGCACGCCCGGTGGGACAAGCTTCGTCATCAACCACATCCCCATCTACATCTGAGATGGCGGACGGCACTCCAGTCACGTACGAGGATCTGACCGACGAGCTCAAGAAGAAGTATGACGAGGTCAAAGCAATCCTCGAAGCCGACCTCATCGGCTCTTTTCACAGAACCCGTTCACATGGCATCAGGTGGAAGGGGTTCTCGCCTGATGGTGCACTCGATGGGATAGACCTCTCTGCCCCGTCAGAAGAACGCACCAGGTCCCTACGTCAGGAGATCAACTACATGGTGGCTCACTCGCTGCACCGCCACTCTGAGAACCTGGTGAACACTTTGGAGCGTGTCGCTCTCCGGGTGATCCAGGAGATCATGAGGCACCAGTACTCTCCGTCAGGACCAGCTCTCGGGACGCACCAAGGAGAGATGCCACTCCAGTCCCGTCCACCGCTGCCATTTGCGTTGGCAGCGCCAAAAGTGCCGAATTCACCGGCATTCGTCGTCTACAAGATCGGTGGTGACCCTAGTGACTGCCAGTTCTTGCATGAGGCGCCTAAGGAGATCCCTCACGGGTACATGTGCACATACGTGCCAGACTGCGGTAACTGGGCGCTCACAAACCAGGCCGCGACAGCAGGGACTTCTGGGAAAGCAGGAGGAACGTCAGCGACAGATCTTGAGAAGCAGACGTGGCTAGCTAAATATGCCACCCCGACGAACCTCCAGAGCACAGCTCCTGCAGTTCGCTCAGAGCTGGAAAAGCAAGCATGGCTGGCTAAGTACGCCACCCCGACGAATCTTCAGAGTTCGACTCCTGCAGCCAGCACCGCAGATCAGATCAGTACGATCCTCAGGGACCAGTTCGGCATGGTGCCGAAAAGGAGGACAATCGGCTATTCCAAGCCGTACCCCGGTGAATACGAGTTGGTCCCGCTACCACCCAAGTATCGGCTCCCTGACTTCTCCAAGTTCAGTGGATCAGATGGTTCCAGCTCCATCGAGCATGTGAGCCGATATTTGGCTCAGCTAGGAACGGCCTCAGCGTCGGATCCACTACGCGTGAGGTTCTTCGCACAGTCCCTCACGGGATCGGCTTTCGGGTGGTACACTTCGTTGCCACCAGACTCGATCCGAACTTGGAAGCAGTTGGAAGAACAGTTCCACATGCAGTTTCACTCAGAAGCTTCCGAGTCTGGCCTTGCCGATCTAGCACAGATACGTCAGAAGCGTGGAGAAACTGTGGCAGATTACATCCAGCGCTTCAGAAATCTAAGGAACCGATGCTATTCGGCTCGTGTGACTGAAAAAGAAGCAGTCGAGTTGGCAGTGGTGGGCCTTGCCTCGCAAATCAAGGATATGGCTTCCCAAGCAGACTACCCTTCACTGGCGCACATGGTTCAGAAACTTTCAGCATATGAACAGCGCCATCCAGACTTGTACCAGGACAAATTCAAGCGTGCGGTAGTCCTGGTTGAGGTGGATGAAGATGAAGGCTTTGCGGGAGATCAAGAGGTAGCAGTGGCTGAATGGACTCGGGGGGCAACCCCCGTGTCCTGCAAATGGGTTAAGCCACCAGGTCCGCCCAGAGGGTTTGATTTTGACGTGACCAAAACTGAGCAAATCTTCGACCTCCTACTCAAGGAGAAGCAGTTGAAGATACCCGAAGGTCTCAAATTCCCCACGGTACAGGACTTGAATGGAAAGCCATACTGCAAATGGCATAACTCGCTCTCCCATGCCACCAACGACTGCAGGGTGTGGCGTCAGCAGATCCAAATGGCGATAGAACAAGGACGACTGATTTTCAACCAGTACGCCATGAAGGTCGACACTCACCCCTTCCCCGCCGTTAACATGGTGGAGTGCACTTACCCTGAAGGTTGCCAGCCAGGATCCTCGTTCAGTATCAACATGGTAGGACCTGGGCACCACTCTGGCAAGGATGGAGACGAGGGCAGCTGCTCTCGTAGCAAGGACACAGAGGAGGCTGCTCCACGCGATCGGCTCCGTCATGATGGCAAGCGCTACGTCACAGAGGGAGAAGTGAAGAACATAAGATATCAGCGACCCCTCTCTGATCACCTCCTCAATAAGTATGTGAGTCAGTATGACCAACGCCGACGATCCAGCGATGATGATGAAAGAGATCGTCTGGCTAGAGAAGCCAGAAGACATCGTCGGCATGATCGCGATGAGGAGGAGTACGAGCGCCGTGCCAAAGAAAAATCAAGGGAGCAAGGCGACGAAGATAGGCATTGGGACTGCCCCTTCTTCGCATTAATCGCTGGGATTCAGGAATGAGCCGATTGCCTACAATCGGCAATTGCCCAGAATGCAACCAGAAGAAGAAGGAGGCAGCCAACGTGTCCGTGTTCAAACGTCTAGGGCCTCTCCCACCACAAAGCAAACGCGCTGAGTCCCCTCGGTTGGAAGATCTCGAGGATTCAGAAGACGAGGGAGAAGAAGAAGAAGAAGACAGGTACCACCGGCCAAGGTGGTGCCCTGATGGACTCAGCCGTTCCCAAAAGCGTAGGGTTCAGCGATTGCGCGGCTTGGAAGAAGCCGAAAGGTTATACCTGCACACGCTAAGAAAGGCGCGGCCTGATCTGGCCGCGAAAATTCAGCGAACCCTGGATAAGGAGGGTCGACCACGGAAAATGGAGTGGCGCCCCAAGCAAAGGAAAGCCGATGATGATACATCGGCTGGCACAAACATGGTGCTCGTCCTTCCGACGGAGTTTAGTGCTCCAGGATTACACGAGGCACCCAATTTGGACGACTGCGAGCGCATCGACGTGGCAAAGGATGAGGTTGGGCTGGTCTTATCCACCGGCCTGACTGTGTAGCAAGAACAAACCGATGAGCAAACGTGGCGAGGACGATCCTTGGGATCGGCCCCAAGGATCTATGAAGGAACATTACAGAGCCTTCATTGAGTGCTTCAATCAATATGGAGGCCGATTCCAGCAATCGGCCAAAATTATCCTCACCACATGTTCTGCTTGTGTTCAACATTGATCCTACCGGAGCCGACGTACAAATTACAGAGCCGATATCTGCCGTTCCCTGACAGATTCGGCTCGGGGGGCACCTAATCAGATGAACATGTGCAGATGAACATGTGTGCAGTGAAACATTGGGGGCCGATTAGAAAAATCGGCCAGTAAAAAAAAATATATATACTCATAATGGGTATACAGCCGATGCATGGCCATCGACTCAAGATGTACAGCTGATGTAAGCAGTTGTTGAGTTACAAGGAGAGGCCCTATTGGATGAATTCCTTCTCAAGACCTCCAACTCCTTTTGCAAGTCTTCAAGTTCAACTGCATCAGTCTGCCAAAGATGATGAACTAAGAGGAGTCGGAAAGCCGTTTGAGGTTTCTTAGTTCAAGGGACGGATTTGCTGGTCTTTCCGAGCCCTTTCAGTGCGTCGGCCTTTGGGCGTGAGCTTTCCGGCCATGTTTTGATGGGAGCTGAAGAGGCTCGGGGGCAGCTCGCCCTAAAAAATCCTTGCTCTGGAGAGCCGATTTTATTGGAATCGGCTGGTTCTGCATTATAACTTGGAAGCCGATGGTGACACATTTGGCTGATTCATTACTATTCTCGCCTTGATTAAGGCTCGGGGGGCAGCTAACTTGGTAGATGCTCTGTTTTTGGAGCCAATTGGAGTTGCATCGGCTGACCCTGCATCGTAATCTTCTCCGAAAGCGGTGAGGCGTTGCAGAAGAAGACTACTAAAGCTACGAAGAGGAGCCGGAAAAGGGAGCCGTCGGCTTTTACGGGGTTTGGACCGTCCTGTTGCTGCAAGAAAAGGAAGGAGACAGGATTCTCAAAATAGCCGATGAATAGTCATCGGCTATGGGATTGCGAAATATTATGGTCAGGTATCAAGTCGCAGTCTGAATTTGAGAAGTGCTTGACTGACGGTCTAACCGATATCTGAGTCCGGCTTCATGGGCGTCTAAGGAAAAAAGAATCCGATACGTTGCTATCGGTCTTGGTGTGGCAAGCGGAAGGATTGAAATTGGATTAATTGAAAGATAAATTGGAAAGAACAATTCTCATTAATTCAAAGGAGCGGCTTTACAAGAAAGAGCCGATGGCTCTCAAAAGGGGGATCTGGTGCCTAATGCACTGCTACTACTAGTCCTACTCTACTAGTTATCGCTGTCCTCATCGTCGCCGTCGTCGATGCCGTCGGCGCTGCTCCTAGGAAGTTCCTTGTCGCTGCTGCCCCAGCCCTCGGCCGAAGCTTCTTCTTCCTCGTCATCATCATCATCCTCGCTGTCCGCCCAAGAGCGGAAGCGCTTTGTCAGCGGGTATCCGATGGAGGAGGAGGATTCATCCTCCTCCCCTTCCTCCTCGTCATCATCATCGTCTTCGCTGTCCGCCCAAGCGCGGAATCGCTTGGCCGGTGGATGCTTAGCGGGGGAGGAGGAATCATCCTCCTTCTTCTCCTCTTCTTCCTTTACTTCTTCTTCTTCCTCCTTCCCGTCGGAGGAGGTGGGTTTCACCCAGGGATGGAGGTCGTCTTGGCTCTCGCTTATCAGCTCCCCTTCGATGAGGAACTTGAGGTCGTCTTCCCCATCGGTCAGAGGCAGGTCGCCATCTGACCCGACGAGTGCTTCGGGTGGACCGTCTGGCACTTGGTCGAAGTTCCACTCCGGCTCGCTCGAGGAGAAAGACTGGAGGGAGAAGCCGGAGGGGACGGAGGAAGAGGAAGACATTGCTACAGGGAAAGAGGGTTTTTTTGGTGCCGATAGCTAGAACAGAGGAAGGGGATGAAGTGGGCTAACCAATCGGCACAATTAAATAATAAGGAGCCTAGTGGAGATTTAATGCCATTGCAGTTTCCGAGGAGGTGATGCTAAAGTTGTCAAATTTTGCAGAGAAGTTGAGAAGACAGGGCATCATGATGAATGATACTGCAACGGTTCTGCTCTGCCACGACATGACCCTTCGAAGGAAAAACAGAGTGGTTTTGAAATTATCATTACCAAAACCAGGGGGGCATGTGTTATCACCAGATTTTGGCCAAATCAGGGGATGGGCCGTAAGGGAGATGGGCTTGGAAGATTACATGTGGAAGATCTCTGAAGCGGCCTTGCACGAAGAGTTTGGGCTGGATTGCCCGTGTATCTGTAACATAGTAGATTACGTGTCGTTTAGGTAGAGTTTGTCTCGTGCACGGTGGGGATTATTCCCACGTTAGAAAGTCCCCTGGACTATAAATATGTATCTAGGGTTTATGAAATAAACAACAACCAACGTTCAACCACAAATCAATCTCGGCGCATCGCCAACTCCTTCGTCTCGAGGGTTTCTACCGGTAAGCATCATGCTGCCTAGATCGCATCTTGCGATCTAGGCAGCACAAGCTTATTTACGTTGTTCATGCGTTGCTCGTACTGAAGCCTTTTTGATGGCGAGCAACATAGTTATCTTAGATATGTTAGGGTTAGCATTGTTCTTCGTATCATATGCTATCGTAGTGCAACCCTTGCATATCTAGCCGCCCTTACACCTATCTTAGGTGTAGGGGCGGCACCCCGCTTGATCATTATTCAGTAGATCCGATCCGCTACGGTTGCTCCTTGTTCTTCAAGGATTAGTTTAATATCTGCAATAGTTAGGCCTTACAAAGGGTTGGAGGATCCAGCGGCACGTAGGGTGTCGTTTGCTAGTCCTAGACAGGATGTTCCGGGGATCAACCTCCTGTTGGTTTTTAGGCCTTGTCTAGGATCGGCTTACGATCACCGTGCGTGGCCGCGAGGCCCAATCGTGAGTAGGATGATCCGATTATGCGGTGAAAACCCTAAATCGTCGTAGATCGCTTTAGCTTTATCTTGATCAAGCAGGACCACCATATATTCGTGCACCTCGTACGAATCATGGGTGGATCGGCTCCTTGAGCCGATTCACAGGATAACCTGAGAGCCGATCGAGGCTCGTATTTAATGTTTACGTGTATGCCATGCAGGAAACTAAGCGAGGCATCTCCATCACCTTCCTGACCAGGTATAGGTCAGGTGGCACGCCCTTGCACCATCATCGGACGTGTGTACCAGAGGCTTTGCGGGCCGTCGCTCGGAGGGACCAGGGCCAGCCGCAGCCCTAAGTTGTTCCCGGCTCTACTGTGTTGCCCGTCGCTGCTCGCCGGTGGGTTTTGACCGCAAAAATGATAGCATGGTGGCATACAAAGAAGTGTACAACGAGCTCGAGAAATTATTTGATGGATGCGAGGTAAATCATATCAGCAGACTGAGCAACGACGAAGCCGATGTTCTTGCAAATATCGGGTCGCAGTGCCTTGCAATTCCACCAGGTGTGTTCTGGGAGGAAATAACAGAGAGATCTACAAAGCCAAAGAAACCAAAGAAGAAGGGGAAAGAGGAGAAATCCTCAGGGGCTGCAAAAGAAACACTAGAAGAAGAAGTGGAACAAGATCTAGTGTTGATGGTGCAAATACCATGGATGCAAGCGTACATATCATACATCTTAAGGAAAACAATACCCGATGATCCAGTTGAAGCAAGGCGAGTTATTAGACGGTCCAAAGCTTTTACAGTGATCAAAGGGGAGCTATACAAACGCAGTATTTCAGGTGTGTTACAGCGATGCGTAACACCCGAAGAAGGAAGGATAATCTTGAAGGACGTACACGAGGGAATTTCTGGTCATCACGCGAGCAGTCGAGCTATTGCCGCCAAGGTTTTTAGAGCTGGATTTTACTGGTTGACAGCAATAGAGGATGCAAAGGAGATAGTACGAACTTGTGACGCGTGCCAGAGATTTGCCGCGAAACCTCATTCTCCGGCAGCAGAGCTGATGCCAATACCATTGTCCTGGCCCTTTGCTCAATGGGGCCTCGATATGGTAGGGAAGTTACATAAAGCTTCGCCAGGAGGATACGAGTATATGCTCGTCGCTGTCGATAAATTCACCAAGTGGATAGAAGCCAAGCCGATAAATTCACCAGACGTAGCATCTGCAATAACGTTCGTGAAAAGCATTGTTTTTCGGTTTGGAGTACCTCACAGCATCGTCACGGACAATGGCAGTAACTTCACATCCAAAGAATTCAAAGCATACTGTGCAGAGGCAGGCATCAAATTGCACTTCGCGTCAGTCGCACATCCACAAACCAACGGACAAGTCGAGAAAGCCAATGGTATCATCTGCAACGGTATCAAGAAGCGCTTGTTAGGACCACTGGAAAAAGCTCGACACACTGATACGTCTCAAACGTATCTATAATTTATTATGTTCCATGCTACTTTTATGATGATACTCACATGTTTTATACACATTATATGTCATTATTATGCATTTTCCGACACTAACCTATTAACGAGATGCCGAAGAGCCAGTTGCTGTTTTCTGCTGTTTTTGGTTTCAGAAATCCTAGTAAGGAAACATTCTCGGAATTGGACGAAATCAACGCCCAGGGTCCTATTTTGCCACGAAGCTTCCAGAAGACCGAAGAGTCAACGAAGTGGGGCCACGAGGTGGCCAGGAGGGTAGGCGGCGCGGCCCCACCCTTGGCCGCGCCGACCTGTCTCCTGGGCCCCTCGTGTGGCCCCCTGACCTGCCCTTCCGCCTACATATAGTCTTCGTCGCGAAACCCCCAGTACCGAGAGCCACGATACGGAAAACCTTCCAGAGACGCCGCCGCCGCCAATCCCATCTCGGGGGATTCAGGAGATCGCCTCCGGCACCCTGCCAGAGAGGGGAATCATCTCCCGGAGGACTCTACACCGCCACGGTCGCCTCCGGATTGATGAGTGAGTAGTTCACCCCTGGACTATGGGTCCATAGCACTAGCTAGATGGTCGTCTTCTCCTCATTGTGCTTCATTGTCGGATCTTGTGAGCTGCCTAACATGATCAAGATCATCTATCTGTAATTCTATATGTTGTGTTTGTTGGGATCCGATGGATAGAGAATACTATGTTATGTTGATTATCAATCTATTACTTATGTGTTGTTTATGATCTTGCATGCTCTCCGTTATTAGTAGAGGCTCTGGCCAAATTTTTACTCTTAACTCCAAGAGGGAGTATTTATGCTCGATAGTGGGTTCATGCCTCCATTAAATCTGGGACAGTGATAGAAAGTTCTAAGGTTGTGGATGTGTTGTTGCCACTAGGGATAAAACATTGATGCTATGTCCGAGGATGTAGTTATTGATTACATTACGCACCATACTTAATGCAATTGTCTGTTGTTTGCAACTTAATACTGGAAGGGGTTCGGATGATAACCTGAAAGTGGACTTTTTAGGCATAGATGCATGATGGATAGCGGTCTATGTACTTTGTCGTAATGCCCAATTGAATCTCACAATACTCATCATGTCATGTATGTGCATTGTCATGCCCTCTCTATTTGTCAATTGCCCAACTGTAATTTGTTCACCCAACATGCTATTTATCTTATGGGAGAGACACCTCTAGTGAACTGTGGACCCCGGTCCATTCTTTTACATCGAATACAATCTACTGCAATACTTGTTCTACTATTTTCTGCAAACAATCATCATCAACACTATACATCTAATCCTTTGTTACAGCAAGCCGGTGAGATTGACAACCTCACTGTTTCGTTGGGGCAAAGTACTTTGGTTGTGTTGTGCAGGTTCCACGTTGGCGCCGGAATCCCTGGTGTTGCGCCTTACTACATCTCGCCGCCATCAACCTTCAACGTGCTTCTTGGCTCCTACTGGTTCGATAAACCTTGGTTTCTTACTGAGGGAAAACTTGCTGCTGTACACATCATACCTTCCTCTTGGGGTTCCCAACAGACGAGTGCTTTACCGTCACAAGGAAGCTACTACACGCTAGCAGCATATTTTCTGCCGCCGTTGCCGGGGAACGAAGAGAAGTTACACCACAAAGATTTCCAACTCCCACGGCAACTGCCAACATATTTTCTGGCGCCGTTGCCGGGGAGATCAAGACACGCTGCAAGGGGAGTCTCCACATCGCAATCTCTTTACTTTGTTTTTGTCTTGCTTTATTTTATTTACTACTTTGTTTGCTGCACTAAAACAAAACACAAAAAAATTAGTTGCTAGTTTTATTTTATTTACTATCTTGCTTGCTATATCAAAAACACAAAAAAAAAATTAGTTACTTGCATTTTATTTTTGTTACCATGTCTAGTTCCGCACTTGTTACTTCTTCACCTGAAGAATTAGTCTTCACTTTTAAACAAGGGGATGAGGAGAGTTTTAAAGATGCTTGGTCCAGAATTTTTACTTCTTATCGCAAAACTGAACCACAAATGACTCTAAGTTTGCTCCTTAGTAACTTTTATTTTGGGCTTATGATTCGCTATAGATATGCTTTGGATGCTTTAGTGGGAGGAGATTTCCTTCATTGCAATGGGGATCAAGATTTTAATGCCATAAAGAAGTTGGTTGCATCACATGATTCAGCTAATAACTTTGATTCAGCCCTTATTAGCATTTATAATAAATTAAATACTCTTGAGACAAGTGCATCTTGCTTGAATGAAAATTATAGATATGTTCGTAACCGTCTTGATCAAGTTTTAGTGAACTCTGAACCTTCATTATGGGATCCTACTATTAAAATTGTTATCGGTGACCAAACTCTTCATGCCAATTGTGATATTAGGTCTGAATTTTGCCTAATGCCTAAGAGTATTCATGAATCTTTGAAACTTTGGGATTTCGTCGAAGGGGGAGAAGGAATAACTCTTATTGATAACTCTGTTATAAACCCTAAGGGAATAGCTGCAGGTGTGCATACAACCATTCTTGGAAGAACAATATCCATTGATTATCTTGTTATTGAATGTGTAGGAACAGTACAAATCACACTTGGAAGATCCCTGCTGAAACTATTGGGAGCAGTCATAGATATGGGAGAAGGCACCATGAAATTCACCTCTACACCAGGGGTAAGACATATATTCCCTAAAGCAAAGGGTAAGAAAAAGAACAAGAAAGGTAAGGGCAAAGCCCAAGGTAAGGTTGATACACCATCTCTTGATAATACTTGATACACACTTTCTGCGCCTAGCTGAAAGGCGTTAAAGAAAAGCGCTTATGGGAGACAACCCATGTTTTTACTACAGTAATTTTGTTTTATATTTGAGTCTTGGAAGTTGTTTCCTACTGTAGCAACCTCTCCTTATCTTAGTTTTATTGCATTGTTGTGCCAAGTAAAGTCTCTAATAGAAGGATGATACTAGATTTGGATTACTGCGCAGAAACAGTTTTCTTTGCTGTCATGAATCTGGGTCTAATTCTCTGTAGGTAACTCAGAAAATTATGACAATTTACGTGAGTGATCCTCAGATATGTACGCAACTTTCATTAGTTTTAAGTTTTCTCATCTGAGCAAGTCTGGTGCCTGTTAAAAATAAGTCTTTACGAACTGTTCTGTTTTGACAGATTCTGCCTTTTATTTTGCATTGCCTGTTTTGTCATGCTTGATGGATTTTTCGATTCCATTGACTTTCAGTAGCTTTGTGCAATGTACAGAAGTATAAAGAATGGTTGTGTCACCTCTGAATATGTTAATTTTGATTGTGCACTAACCCTCTAATGAGTTTGTTTCGAGTTTGGTGTGGAGGAAGTTTTCAAGGATCAAGAGAGGAGGATGATATACACTATGATCAAGGAGAGTGAAAGCTCTAAGCTTGGGGATGCCCCGGTGGTTCACCCCTGCATATATCAAGAAGACTCAAGCATCTAAGCTTGGGGATGCCTTGGGCATCCCCTTCTTCATCGACAACATTATCAGGTTCCTCTAGTGAAACTATATTTTTATTCCATCACATCTTATGTACTTTACTTGGAGCGTCGGTTTGTTTTTGTTTTTGTTTTGTTTAAATAAAATGGATCCTAGCATTCAATGTGTGGGAGAGAGACACGCTCCGCTGTTGCATATGGACAAATATGTCCTTAGGCTTTACTCATAGTATTCATGGCGAAAGTTTTTTCTTCGTTAAATTGTTATATGGTTGGAATTGGAAAATGATATATGTGGTAATTGGTATAATATCTTGAATAAGGTGATACTTGGCAATTGTTGTGCTCATGTTTAAGCTCTTGCATCATATACTTTGCACTTATTAATGAAGAAATACATAGAGCATGCTAAAATCTGATTTGCATGTTTGGTTTCTCTAAGGTCTAGATAATTTCTAGTATTGAGTTTGAACAACAAGGAAGACCGTGTAGAGTCTTATAATGTTTACAATATGTCTTTTATGTGAGTTTTGCTGCACCGCTTCATCCTTGTGTTTGTTTCAAATAACCTTGCTAGCCTAAGCCATGTATCGAGAGGGAATACTTCTCATGCATCCAAAATCCTTGAGCCAACCACTATGCCATTTGTGTCCACCATACCTACCTACTACATGGTATTTCTCCGCCATTCCAAAGTAAATTGCTTGAGTGCTACCTTTAAAATTTCCATTCTTCACCTTTACAATATATAGCTCATGGGACAAATAGCTTAAAAACTATCGTGGTATTGAATATGTACTTATGCACTTTATCTCTTATTAAGTTGCTTGTTGTGCGATAACCATGTTTCTGGGGACGCCATCAACTACTCTTTGTTGAATATCATGTGAGTTGCTATGCATGTCCGTCTTGTCTGAAGTAAGGGCGATTTACCACTTATTTAATGGTTAGAGCATGCATACTGTTAGAGAAGAACATTGGGCCGCTAACTAAAGCCATGAATCATGGTGGAAGTTTCAGTTTTGGACATATATCCTCAATCTCATATGAGAACATTAATTGTTGCTACATGCTTACGCATAAAAGAGGAGTCCATTATCTGTTGTCTATGTTGTCCCGGTATGGATGCCTAAGTTGAGAATAATCAAAAGCGAGAAATCCAATGCGAACTTTCTCCTTAGACCTTTGTACAGGCGGCATAGAGGTACCCCTTTGTGACACTTGGTTAAAACATGTGTATTGCGATGATAATCCCGGTAATCCAAGCTAATTAGGACAAGGTGCGGGCACTATTAGTATACTATGCATGAGGCTTGCAACTTGTAGGATATAATTTACATAACTCATATGCTTTATTACTACTGTTGACAAAATTGTTTCTTGTTTTCAAAACCAAAGCTCTAGCACAAATATAGCAATCAATGCTTCCCTCTGCGAAGGGCCATTCTTTTACTTTTATGTTGAGTCAGTTCACCTATTTCTCTCTCTCTCAAGAAGCAAACACTTGTGTGAACTGTGCATTGATTCCTACATACTTGCATATTGCATTTGTTATATTACTTTACATTGACAATATCCATGAGATATACATGTTACAAGTTGAAAGCAACCGCTGAAACTTCATCTTCCTTTGTGTTGCTTCAATACCTTTACTTTGAATTATTGCTTTATGAGTTAACTCTTATGCAAGACTTATTGATGCTTGTCTTGAAGTACTATTCATGAAAAGTCTTTGCTTTATGATTCAATTGTTTACTCATGTCATTTACCATTGTTTCAAATCGCTGCATTCATTACATGTGCTTACAATAGTATTGATCAAGATTATGTTGGTAGCATTGTCACTTAAGAAATTATCTTTGTTATCGTTTACCTACTCGAGACGAGTAGGAACTAAGCTTGGGGATGCTTGATACGTCTCAAATGTATCTATAATTTCTTATGTTCCATGCTACTTTTATGATGATACTCACATGTTTTATACACATTATATGTCATTATTATGCATTTTCCGGCACTAACCTATTAACGAGATGCCGAAGAGCGATTCTGTTTTCTGCTGTTTTTGGTTTCAGAAATCCTAGTAAGGAAATATTCTCGGAATTGGACGAAATCAACGCCCAGGGTCCTATTTTGCCACGAAGCTTCCAGAAGACCGAAGAGTCAACGAAGTGGGGCCACGAGGTGGCCAGGAGGGTAGGCGGCGCGGCCCCACCCTTGGCCGCGCCGACCTGTCTCCTGGGCCCCTTGTGTGGCCCCCTGACCTGCCCTTCCGCCTACATATAGTCTTCGTCGCGAAACCCCCAGTACCGAGAGCCACGATACGGAAAACCTTCCAGAGACGCCGCCGCCGCCAATCCCATCTCGGGGGATTCAGGAGATCGCCTCCGGCACCCTACCGGAGAGGGGAATCATCTCCTGGAGGACTCTACACCGCCATGGTCGCCTCCGGATTGATGAGTGAGTAGTTCACCCCTGGACTATGGGTCCATACCAGTAGCTAGATGGTCGTCTTCTCCTCATTGTGCTTCATTGTCGGATCTTGTGAGCTGCCTAACATGATCAAGATCATCTATCTGTAATGCTATATGTTGTGTTTGTTGGGATCTGATGGATAGAGAATACTATGTTATGTTGATTATCAATCTATTACTTATGTGTTGTTTATGATCTTGCATGCTCTCCGTTATTAGTAGAGGCTCTGGCCAAGTTTTTACTCTTAACTCCAAGAGGGAGTATTTATGCTCGATAGTGGGTTCATGCCTCCATTAAATCTGGGACAGTGACAGAAAGTTCTAAGGTTGTGGATGTGTTGTTGCCACTAGAGATAAAACATTGATGCTATGTCCGAGGATGTAGTTATTGATTACATTACGCACCATACTTAATGCAATTGTCTGTTGTTTGCAACTTAATACTGGAAGGGGTTCGGATGATAACCTGAAAGTGGACTTTTTAGGCATAGATGCATGCTGGATAGCGGTCTATGTACTTTGTCGTAATGCCCAATTGAATCTCACAATACTCATCATGTCATGTATGAGCATTGTCATGCCCTCTCTATTTGTCAATTGCCCAACTGTAATTTGTTCACCCAACATGCTATTTATCTTATGGGAGAGACACCTCTAATGAACTGTGGACCCCGGTCCATTCTTTTACATCGAATACAATCTACTGCAATACTTGTTCTACTATTTTCTGCAAACAATCATCATCCACACTATACATCTAATCCTTTGTTACAGCAAGCCGGTGAGATTGACAACCTCACTGTTTCGTTGGGGCAAAGTACTTTGGTTGTGTTGTGCAGGTTCCACGTTGGCGCCGGAATCCCTGGTGTTGCGCCGCACTACATCTCGCCGCCACCAACCTTCAACGTGCTTCTTGGCTCCTACTGGTTCGATAAACCTTGGTTTCTTACTGAGGGAAAACTTGCTGCTGTACACATCATACCTTCCTCTTGGGGTTCCCAACAGACGAGTGCTTTACCGTCACAAGAAAGCTACTACACGCTAGCACACACCTGGCCAGAGGAGCTGCCGAGTGTATTGTGGAGTATTCGAACAACACCAAATACGGCGACACAGGAAACTCCGTTTTTTCTGGTCCATGGAGCCGAGGCAGTATTGCCAATAGAGATAGAGCATGACTCCCCAAGAGTTATGGAGTATAATGAAGAAGTATCTAGGAAGGCATTGAAAGATGATGTCGATGCATTGGATAAGGCCAGAGACAAAGTACTATCACGGGTCACCAAGTATCAGCAAGACTTGAAAAATTATCATAGTCGACGTTTGAGACCAAGGTCCTTTCAGGTGGGAGATCTTGTTCTACGACTCAATCAACACAGTACTGAAAAACTCGAGTCACCATGGCTTGGTCCTTACATCGTCACGGAAGTCATCGAAGGAGGAGCATACAGAATCAAGGATAAGAAGTCAGGGGTTCCCGAGAAAAATCCCTGGAACGTGGCACAGCTAAGGCGTTTTTATGCTTAGTGTCGAAATATAGCCCTCCTTGTAAAAATACAATGTACTGAAACGCCCGTGAGTTTTCAGACGCACTCTTTTCCTTTTTCAGGGCACCGAATGGGGCCGGAAAAGGTTTTTGATGAGGCGGGCTCGCGGTGCTGCAATATAATAAAGATAGTCGAGATATATATTTCTTCGACAGGCTCGGGGGCTTGTGCTTAAGACTTGCAATATATATTTCCGAAAATATTTCGCCTTGGTGTGAAAACACCTCGCAAAATAAACAAAGATACAAAATAGAGATCAACAACAAGGCACGGGGGCTCGTACCCGCAAATATAGCATATTCAATATAATTTAGTTGCCTTGGTTTAAAACCTCGCACATACAATAAAGAAATTCGCTACCGAGACACTCGGGGGCTTGATAAGGAAAAATAAAAACATTTATTGGCTTTACAATATAGAACATGTTTACAACATACAAGAGACAATTCCTGAGAAAACTCAACGAGTTCAGAGAAAAAGAAAACTCAATTATGGCCTAGTATATTATCTATGGTCATCCGATTTACAGTACGAGTACTGTGTTCAGCATAGTTGCCCTTCACGAACAACTCAGCGTCCATCCGAAGAAGTTCATCCATCATATCTTCTGCTACAGGGGTCACATGATCATCAATTTTGCCAACATCCCTTTTCCTTTTCGCCATCTTGGCCAAACACTTGGTAACAATTTGGCTCATGTCAAACTTGGGATAGCAGATTTTGATCATCATCATAGCAAACCTGGCGCCAGCAGAAAGTTGCGCCCGAACAAATCCATGGATTTGAGGAGCATCTCGGAATTTCTCCATCAAACCAAGAAGAGTATCGGGTGCCTCGTTCCGAGGAAACATCGTCTTGTAAACCAGAGACAATGTTCTAGTGCAGAAATCCAGGAACTCGCGAACCTGACAGGCGCGGTCTTGAAACCTGACAATCTGTCGGGTCCGCTCTGGAGTAGCCCAGAATAGAGAACCATGGTCAAGTGAAAGGTTAACGAGAAGATTTGTCCTTGTGTTTACCCTCTCTTCTTCGGCAGCAGCATCGAGAAAGGAACCTATTTGGAGACGGCACAGGAATTTCAAAAAAAAAGAGGATACAGCAAGAAGACAGAAGAAGTTGGGATTTGAAAAAGCATACCTGACATATCCACACTGGCTTCATTCATCAATTCGAGCATAAAATTCTCTCGGGTGGTTGCCTTTTCAGCTTCAGAAACGGCGGCTTCCTTGGCAGCCATGGCTTCTTGAGCTTGTTGAAGTGCAATTTTTTCTGCTTCGGATGCCTTGCGAGATTGCTCCATCATCACAAGTGTTTGCCTCTTCGCATACTGAAGCTGTTGACAAAGTTCTTCCAAATCTTGCGATAAATTCTTACTCGAGGGATCTTAACCAAGTTCAGTATTAACAAGCACTTTCCTCGAGCGAGAAGAAGTAGGCAAAATATCGGAAGGAGCAGGAGTTGGAGTATAGTTATCAAATATCAACTGAAATTAAAAGGTTTGACATCAATCATCAAGCAAAATAGAATTCCATTGATTTTCAGAATAATTAGAAGGCATTACAATGGAGCTAGTGGGATAAGTGTCGCCAAAAGCTACTTTGGTAACAGCATCAAAAGGAAGAAAGAAAAAGAAAAAAAAGGGGGAAAGACAGGGTGGTCTACTAGACCTCCGTTTTGGATGAGCTTGGAGCTGGAGTTGGCTTGCACCCAAGATAAGCGAGGACCTTCTTCGAGTTCGGTTTCGCGGCCTTGATCAGCGACTGCCACTTTTTGCTCTCCATCTCTTGCGTGTCGCCAACCCTAGTCCAGTCGATATTTTGTTGGCTATCGGCAACCAGGGCAATAGTACCCTCCACGCCAACCTTCAAACTTTCTTGACGAAGTTTGAGCCCAAGGTTTTCGAGAGTATTGAAGCACTTGGCGAGAGCAAGAAAAGGCGCGGGTTGTTCTTTCTTCGGGAAGAAGTAAGGGTACAGCTGCGACAACCTCGCCTCAGCTTCAGCAAGACCATCGCGTGCCTCGTCTCCATGAATCTCAAGGAGAGAAAGCGCGTCAAGAAGGGGATCGTTCTTAGGATCCCTAAGTTCATATTCTTGACCCGTTTTTCCTGCTAAGGCAAAAATTTATTGATAAGTAAGGAAGACAGGAGAAGTTCAAGGAAGTCAAAATAGTTTGGGCACTTATTGGCAAAACGACGGCTCTGCGACGCCAGGCGCTTGATAATCGCCTCTTCGCGAGCAGATTGTTCGGAAATATGCTCACTTAAAGAGGTTTCCGCCTCATGAAGTTTCTTTCGAAGATCTTCGACGGTGGCGGCCTCTGCCTTAGCCTTTTTGGCATCTGCTTCAGCCTTCTTACGAGCTTTTTCACTTTGCTCCAGTTTACGAGCAAGTGTGTCAGCACGTTTGTTGGCTTCCGCAAGATTTTCTAAAACAAAATAGTAGACAGAAATCAGAATCATGATAGGAAAAGGAAGAAGACGTTGATTTGCCAAAAGAAGTAGAAGAATATTACCTTCGGCTTGTTTAGCATAATCGTGGTACCCGACAAATTGGGTACCAAGGCGGATGAATTCCTGCATCAAGGGCTGATAAAGGAAAAAGAGAAGAAAGTGTCGAATAAGATAAAAAGGTCGACAGCAAAAAGTAAGAAAAAAATGAAGAGAGTCCATAGGCACCGAATAGTTTCTTATACAAAAAAGGATAAGCAAGCAACTTACGTTATCCAGAAGAGGAGTTGCAGAGCCACCAGGTTGAAGAGCAGATTCTGGAGCTGGCTCAACCCTAGCCCTCTTTGGCGAAGGGACATGGGGGCTTGCAGGTGGAGTTGGATGCTCGACGTTCTGTTGAGGAGGCGAAGTTTCCTCCATATCAGGCTGAACATCCGAAACAACTAAAGTACGCGACGTACTCGTTCGAGCAGCCACGTCAATAGGTGGATTTTTTTCCTCGTCATCGCTGCAATAAAACGTCGACAATATAAGGAAAAATGATGACAAGTATTTTGCAAGATAAACAACAAAGAATAATAAGGACTTAAAAGCTGTCAAGGGCATCCAAGAAAGGGTCGAAAGCTTTCTTCCCTTCGGAAGGACCAACTTCTTCGGCTTTGGAGGTGCCGGAATCTTCGACTTCATTCCTCTTCCTCTTGTTCTTTGGAGAAACAGCAGGAGGAAGGGAATGTGTTGAGGCAGTGGCCTCAGAGTCGGCTTCTTTTTCAGAGGATACCGTAGATTTTCGAGAACCTGCGGCTTCACTCTCAGGGCGAGAAGTACCCTGGTTGTCGTCGGTGACAACGGCCTGTTCTTCGACTTCTCCACCTTCAGGAAGGGGAGGAAGAGAAACAAGATCTGGATGGTTCTACAAAAAATAAGAATGTCGACAAGAAAGTTATACAAAGGATGTCAACAAAAAAAGTAGTCGATAAAAATAGTTCATACGAGAATTACCTCAGGGAGCGCGTTGGTGGCGCTATACGGCTTTACGCGACAAGACGAGGGGACAGGATCTTTCTTGTTGAGGGAGGAGATTTTTCGGACAAGCTTTTCTAAATCCTTGACCGACAAATCCACTGACAAGCGATCCACATCTTCATTGCCAGCATACTTCCAGAGGGGATTTTTGCGAGCTTGCAGAGGCTGCACTCTAATCCTAAGGAAATACGCCGTGATTTGGATACCTGACAACTCTTGGCCACGAGTACTTTCAAGTTCGTGGATGCGAGTCATCAGTGCCTCTGTCGCCGCTTTTTCTTCGGCGGTAGCCTCTGCATCCCAGGATCGGCGGCGACAGATTTTTTTGGCACCATCAAAAGGAGGAATGTTGTCTTCAATAGACCCATGGTTTTCCTCGTGGATATATAACCATTTTTTGCGCCACCCTTGAACTGAATCGGGGAATTTGACATCGAAGTACTCGACATCAGGGCGAACGCAGATAACGACGCCACATATGTTATAGGCGACGTTGGCAGAGCCATTGTGGCGACAAAGAAAAAGGCGCTTCCATAAAGACCAGTTAGGCTGGACTCCAAGGAAGGACTCGCAAAGGGTGATAAAGATCGAGATGTGGAGTATGGAGTTGGGAGTAAGATGGTGGAGTTGCAATCCGTACACGAAAAGCAACCCTCGAAGAAAATTGTGAATAGGGGTAGAGAGGCCACGGATGAGATGATCAACAAAACTAACCCGATACTCCATTGGAGGGGTTGGGTAGCTTTCTTCGCTGGGGAAGCGCGGTGCGTCTTGCTTCTTGCTGATTCCCAGTTACTTCAGCAAATTGATGTCTTGGGCGGAGATTTTGGATCTCTCCCACTCAGCGCTTCCCAGATCCGCGGCAGCCATCGTGGATTCAGGAGTATTGTGCCTGGTGAGTCTGCGCGGTGGCATTAACAATGGCGTAGTAGCACAGTGATACGTCTCAAACGTATCTATAATTTCTTATGTTCCATGCTACTTTTATGATGATACTCACATGTTTTATACACATTATATGTCATTATTATGCATTTTCCGGCACTAACCTATTAACGAAATGCCGAAGAGCTAGTTGTTGTTTTCTATTGTTTTTGGTTTCAGAAATCCTAGTAAGGAAATATTCTTGGAATTGGACGAAATCAACGCCCATGGTCCTATTTTTCCACGAAGCTTCCAGAACATCGGGGGGGTAACGAAGTGGGGCCACGAGGCGCCGACACAGCAGGGCCGCGCGGCCAGGGCTGGGGCCGCGCCGCCCTGGCGTGTGGGGCCCTCGTGAGCCCCCCTGACCTACCTCTTCGCCTACTTAAGCCTTCGTCAATAATAGCCCCAGTACCGAGAGCCACGATACGGAAAACCTTCCAGAGACGCCGCCGCCACCAATCCCATCTCGGGGGATTCAGGAGATCGCCTCCGGCACCCTGCCGGAGAGGGGAATCATCTCCCGGAGGACTCTACACCGCCATGGTCGCCTCCGGATTGTTGTGTGAGTAGTTCACCCCTGGACTATGGGTCCATAGCAGTAGCTAGATGGTCGTCTTCTCCCCATTGTGCTATCATTGTCTGATCTTGTGAGCTGCCTAACATGATCAAGATCATCTATCTGTAAAGCAACATGTGCGTTTGTTGGGATCCGATGAATAATGAATACTATGCTATGTTGATTATCAATCTATCTATGTGTTGTTTATGATCTTGCATGCTCTCCGTTGCTAGTAGAGGCTCTAGCCAAGTCATTGCTTGTAACTCCAAGAGGGAGTATTGATGCTCGATAGTGGGTTCATGCCTCCATTAAATCTGGGGGAGTGACAACAACCTCTAAGGTTGTGGATGTGCTGTTGCCACTAGGGATAAAACATCAATTCTATATCTAAGGATGTATTTGTTGATTACATTACGCACCATACTTAATGCAATTGTCTGTTGTTTGCAACTTAATACTGGAGGGGGTTCGGATGATAACCTGAAGGTGGACTTTTTAGGCATAGATACATGCTGGATAGCGGTCTATGTACTTTGTCGTAATGCCCAATTAAATCTCACACTACTCATCATATCATGTATGTGCATTGTTATGCTCTCTTTATTTGTCAATTGCCCAACTGTAATTTGTTTACCCAATATGCTATTTCTTATGGGAGAGACACCTCTAGTGAACTGTGGACCCCGGTCCATTCTTTTACATCGAATACAATCTACTGCAATACTCGTTTTACTATTCTTTGCAAACATCATCTTCCACACTATACATCTAATCCTTTGTTACAGCAAGCCGGTGAGATTGACAACCTCACTATCACGTTGGGGCAAAGTAATTTGGTTGTGTTGTGCAGGTTCCACGTTGGCGCCGGAATCCCTGGTGTTGCGCCGCACTACACTCCGCCGCCATCAACCTTCAACGTGCTTCTTGGCTCCTAGTGGTTCGATAACCTTGGTTTCTTACTGAGGGAAAACTTGCTTCTATACGCATCACACCTTCCTCTTGGGGTTCCCAACGGACGTGTGTATACACGCTATCAAGAAATATTTTCTGGCGCCGTTGCCGGGGAGATCAAGACACGCTGCAAGGGGAGTCTCCACCTCCAATCTCTTTACTTTGTTTTTGTCTTGCTTTACTTTTATTTACTACTTTGTTGCTGCACTAAAACAAAACACAAAAAAATTTAGTTTCTAGTTTTATTTTATTTACTATCTTGTTCTCCATATTAAAAACACAAAAAAAATAGTTACTTGCTTTACTTTATCTAGTTTACTTTATTTACTATTGCTAAAATGGGTACTCCTGAAAATACTAAGTTGTGTGACTTCACAAATACAAATAATAATGATTTCTTATGCACACCTATTGCTCCGCCTGCTACTACAGCAGAATTCTTTGAAATTAAACCTGCTTTACTGAATCTTGTTATGAGAGAGCAATTTTCTGGTGTTAGTTCTGATGATGCTGCTGCCCATCTTAATAATTTTGTTGAACTATGTGAAATGCAAAATTATAAGGATGTAGATGGTGACATTATAAAATTAAAATTGTTTCCTTTCTCATTAAGAGGAAGAGCTAAAGATTGGTTGCTATCTTTGCCTAAGAATAGTATTGATTCATGGACTAAATGTAAGGATGCTTTCATTGGTAGATATTATCCTCCTGCTAAAATTATCTCTTTAAGAAGTAGCATAATGAATTTTAAGCAATTAGATACTGAGCATGTTGCACAAGCATGGGAAAGAATGAAGTCTTTGGTTAAAAATTTCCCAACCCATGGACTGACTACTTGGATGATCATCCAAACCTTTTATGCAGGATTGAATTTTTCTTCGCGGAACCTATTGGATTCAGCTGCTGGAGGCACCTTTATGTCCATCACTTTGGGGGAAGCAACCAAGCTTCTTGATGATATGATGATAAATTACTCTGAATGGCACACGGAAAGAGCTCCACAAGGTAAGAAGGTAAATTCTGTCGAAGAAACCTCTTCCTTGAGTGATAAGATTGATGCTATTATGTCTATGCTTGTGAATGGTAGGACAAATTTTGATCCTAATAATGTTCCATTAGCTTCATTGGTTGCTCAAGAAGAACATGTTGATGTGAACTTCATTAAAAATAATAATTTCAACAACAGTGCTTATCGGAACAATTCTAGTAACAACTATAGGCCATATCCTTATAATAATGGTAACGGTTATGGTAATTCTTATGGGAATTCTTAAAACAATAATAGGAATACACCCCCTGGAGTTGAAGCCATTATTAAAGAATTTATTAGTACACAAACTGCTTTTAACAAACCTGTTGAAGAAAAGCTTGGGAAAATTGATATACTTGCTTCTAAAGTTGATAGTCTTGCTGCTGATGTTGATCTTTTGAAATTGAAAGTTATGCCTAATAGGGATATTGAAAATAAAATTGTTACTACAGCAAATGCCATTCAAGTTAGAATTAATGAGAATATAAGATTAATGGCTGAACTGCATGCTAGGTGGGAAAGAGAAGAAAATGAAAAACTAGCTAAAGAGAATAATGTAGCTAAAGTTTGGACTATTACCACCACTAGTAATGCTAATGATCCACATGTTGCTGCACCTCCTACTATCAATGGTAAAATAATTGGTGTTGGCAATGTTTCTACTCCTAATGCAAAGCGAGCAAAACTGCCTGAAACTGCTAAAGCTAAACCGCTGTGTGATAAAACTGCTGAAATTTTTTCCAACATTGGGAACAATGATCCCATTGCTTTAGATCATAATGGTTTAGATTTTGATGATTGCCACATCTCTGAAGTTATAAAGTTCTTACAAAAACTTGCTAAGAGTCCTAATGCTAGTGCTATAAATTTGGCCTTTACAAAACATATTACAAATGCTCTCATAAAAGCTAGAGAAGAAAAACTAAAACTTGAAACTTCTATTCCTAGGAAGTTAGAAGATGGTTGGGAACCCATCATTAAGATGAGGTTCAATGATTTTAATTGTAATGCTTTATGTGATCTTGGTGCAAGTATTTATGTTATGCCTAAGAAAATTTATGATATGCTTGACTTGCCACCATTGAAAAATTGTTATTTGGATGTTAATCTTACTGATAATGTTATAAAGAAACCTTTGAGGAGGATTGATAATGTTCATATTATGGTTAACAATAACCTTGTCCCCGTTGATTTTGTTGTCTTGGATATTGAATGCAATGCATCTTGTCCCATCATATTGGGAAGACCTTTTCTTCGAACTGTTGGTGCTACCATTGATATGAAGGAAGGTAATATTAAATATCAATTTCCTCTCAAAAAAGGTATGGAACACTTCCCTAGAACGAGAATGAAGTTACCTTTTGATTCTATCATTAGAACAAATTATGATGTTGATGCTTCATCTCTTGATTACACTTGATATACACTTTCTGCGCCTAGCTGAAAGGCGTTAAAGAAAAGCGCTTATGGGAGACAACCCATGATTTTACTACAGTACTTTTGTTTTATATTTGAGTTTTGGAAGTTGTTACTACTGTAGCAACCTCTCCTTATCTTAGTTTTATTGCATTGTTGTGCCAAGTAAAGTCTCTAATCGAAGGATGATACTAGATTTGGATTACTGCGCAGAAACAGATTTCTTGCTGTCACGAATTTGGGTTGAATTCTCTGTAGGTAACTCAGAAAATTATGCCAATTTACGTGCGTGATCCTCAAATATGTACGCAACTTTCATTAGTTTTGATTTTTCTCATTTGATCAAGTATGGTGCCTCTAAAAAATACGTCTTTACGGACTGTTCTGTTTTGACAGATTCTGACTTTTATTTTGTATTGCCTGTTTTGCTATGTTAGATGGATTTCTTTGTTCCATTAACGTTCAGTAGCTTTGTGCAATGTCCCGAAGTGTTAAGAATGATTGTGTCACCTCTGAACATGTGAATTTTTGGTTATGCACTAACCCTCTAATGAGTTTGTTTCGAGTTTGGTGTGGAGGAAGTTTTCAAGGGTCAAGAGAGGAGGATGATACAATATGATCAAGGAGAGTGAAAGCTCTAAGCTTGGGGATGCCCCGGTGGTTCACCCCTGCATATTTCAAGAAGATTCAAGCGTCTAAGCTTGGGGATACCCAAGGCATCCCCTTCTTCATCGACAACACTATCAGGTTCCTCTAGTGAAACTATATTTTTATTCCATCACATCTTATGTGCTTTACTTGGAGCGTCTTTATGTTTATGTTTTTTGCTTTGTTTGAATAAAGTTGGATCCTAGCATTCATTGTGTGGGAGAGAGACACGCTCCGCTGTTGCATATGGACACATATGTCCTTAGGCTTTACTCATAATATTCATGGCGAAGGTTGAACTGCTTCGTTAAATTGTTATATGGTTGGAAACGGGAAATGCTACATGTGGTAATTGGTATAATATTTTGAATAATGTGATACTTGGCAATTTTTGTGCTCATGTTTAAGCTCTTGCATCATATACTTTGCACCTATTAATGAAGAAATAAATAGAGCTTGCTAAAATTTGGTTTGCATAATTGGTCTCTCTAAGGTCTAGATATTTTCTAGTAAGAGTCGAACAACAAGGAAGACGGTATAGAGTCTTATAATGCTTACAATATGTCTTTTATGTGAGTTTTGCTGTACCGGTTCATACTTGTGTTTTCTTTAAACAACTTTGCTAGCCTAAACCTTGTATCGAGAGGGATTACTTCTCATGCATCCAAAATCCTTAAGCCAAACACTATGCCACTTGTGTCCACCATACCTACCTACTACATGGTATTTCTCCGCCATTCCAAAGTAAATTTCTTGAGTGCTACCTTTAAACAATTCAAAATTTATCATCCCTTATTTGTGTCAATGTTTTATAGCTCATGAGGAAGTATGTGGTGTTTATCTTTCAATCTTGTTGGGCAACTTTCACCAATGGACTAGTGGCTTCATCCGCTTATCCAATAATTTTGCAAAAAGAGCTGGCAATGGGATTCGCAGTCCCAAATTAATTAACCTTCAAAATTTATAAAAATAGACACTCCTCCATGGTATGTGATTGTTGGACGGCACCCGAGGATTCGATTAGCCATGGCTTGAGAAAGCAAAGGTGGGGAGGAGTGTCATCTAAACAAAACTAAAATAAAAAGGCACTCCTTCATGGTATGAGATTGTTGGCAGGCACCCGAGGATACGGTTAGCCATGGTTTGTGAAAGCAAATGTTGGAAGGAGTGCCACCCAAAAATAAAAATGTTTCATGGGAGCCGCTCTTTGAAGGTTTGTCTGGCAAGGGGGTTAGAGTGCCCATTACCATTCGTTGACAACAACAAACACCTCTCAAAAACTATACTTTTATGCTCTCTTTATGTTTTCAAAATAAAAGCTCTAGCACAAATATAGCAATCCATGCTTCCCTCTGCGAAGGGCCTTTCTTCTACTTTTACTTGTTGAGTCAGTTTACCCATTTCTTTCTATCTTAGAAGCAAACACTTGTGTTAACTGTGCATTGATTCCTACATACTTGCATATTTCACTTATTATATTACTTTATGTTGACAATATCCATGAGATATACATGTTACAAGTTGAAAGCAACCGCTGAAACTTAATCTTCCTTTGTGTTGCTTCAATGCCTTTACTATGAAACTATTGCTTTATGAGTTAACTCTTATGCAAGAGTTATTGATGCTTGTCTTGAAAGTACTATTCATGAAAAGTCTTTGCTATATGATTCAGTTGTTTACTCATTACATTTACCATTGCTTCGAATCGCTGCATTCATTACATGTGCTTACAATAGTATTGATCAAGATTATGATGGCATGTCACTTAAGAAATTATCTTTGTTATCGTTTACCTACTCGGGACAAGTAGGAACTAAGCTTGGGGATGCTTGATACGTCTCAAACGTATCTATAATTTCTTATGTTCCATGCTAATTTTATGATGATACTCACATGTTTTATACACATTATATGTCATTATTATGCATTTTCCGGCACTAACCTATTAACGAGATGCCGAAGAGCCAGTTGCTGTTTTCTGCTGTTTTTGGTTTCAGAAATCCTAGTAAGGAAATATTCTCGGAATTGGACGAAATCAACGCCCAGGGTCCTATTTTTCCACGAAGCTTCCAGAACACCGGGGGAGTAAAGAAGTGGGGCCACGAGGCGCCGACACAGCAGGGCCGCGCGGCCAGGGCTGGGGCCGCGCCGCCCTGGCGTGTGGGGCCCTCGTGAGCCCCCCTGACCTACCTCTTCGCCTACTTAAGCCTTCTTCGATAATAGCCCAAGTACCGAGAGCCACGATACGGAAAACCTTCCAGAGACGCCGCCGCCGCCAATCCCATCTCGGGGGATTCAGGAGATCGCCTCCGGCACCCTGCCGGAGAGGGGAATCATCTCCCGGAGGACTCTACACCGCCATGGTCGCCTCCGGATTGATGTGTGAGTAGTTCACCCCTAGACTATGGGTCCATAGCAGTAGCTAGATGGTCGTCTTCTCCCCATTGTGCTATCATTGTCTGATCTTGTGAGCTGCCTAACATGATCAAGATCATCTATCTGTAAAGCTACATGTGCGTTTGTTGGGATCCGATGAATAATGAATACTATGCTATGTTGATTATCAATCTATCTATGTGTTGTTTATGATCTTGCATGCTCTCCGTTGCTAGTAGAGGCTCTGGCCAAGTCATTGCTTGTAACTCCAAGAGGGAGTATTTATGCTCGATAGTGGGTTCATGCCTCCATTAAATCTGGGGGGGTGACAGCAACCTCTAAGGTTGTGGATGTGCTGTTGCCACTAGGGATAAAAACATCAATTCTATATCTAAGGATGTATTTGTTGATTACATTACGCACCATACTTAATGCAAGTGTCTGTTGTTTGCAACTTAATACTGGAGGGGGTTCGGATGATAACCTGAAGGTCGACTTTTTAGGCATAGATGCATGCTGGATAGCGGTCTATGTACTTTGTCGTAATGCCCAATTAAATCTCACACTACTCATCATATCATGTATGTGCATTGTTATGCTCTCTTTATTTGTCAATTGCCCAACTGTAATTTGTTTACCCAATATGCTATTTCTTATGGGAGAGACACCTCTAGTGAACTGTGGACCCCGGTCCATTCTTTTACATCGAATACAATCTACTGCAATACTCGTTTTACTATTCTTTGCAAACATCATCTTCCACACTATACATCTAATCCTTTGTTACAGCAAGCCGGTGAGATTGACAACCTCACTGTCACGTTGGGGCAAAGTAATTTGGTTGTGTTGTGCAGGTTCCACGTTGGCGCCGGAATCCCTGGTGTTGCGCCGCACTACACTCCGCCGCCATCAACCTTCAACGTGCTTCTTGGCTCCTACTGGTTCGATAAACTTGGTTTCTTACTGAGGGAAAACTTGCTTCTATACGCATCACACCTTCCTCTTGGGGTTCCCAACGGACGTGTGTATACACGCTATCACACAGTGCGAGCGTGGCGGAGCTCAAAGAACTATGGGGCGCAAGGAAAGATTTTGGCAGAGGAGAGCAGAGGAGCGGCGCGAGCGAAAGTGTGGAAGGAGGAAGATGATGACCTTAAATAAAGGTGCGGTGAATCGACGCACTGTTGGATGGAGAAAATGTGAGGTAGATGGTGTACACGTGGAATAAGGGTAACAGAGTAATTTCAGTATGAAGGCGTTACAGCGCGTGCGCCAGGAAAAGCGGAGGACGTGTGTCCCCCACTTGCACGACGTGTCAAATTGGTGAGATTTCTGGGCCCGCAAGACAGAGGGAGAAAATTACCCATGTCTTCCCGATAAATTGGTCGTGGCTATCATCAGCAATGATGTCACCTTGATAAAAAGAAAATCTCGGCTATGAAGTTTCATAAGAACATCGATAGCAGGAGATTATTGATTATTTCGAGAGCCTTTGATCAAATACAAGTTTTTGCCCAAATGCTCGGGGGCTACTTTGGAAAAAAGGAAGAAATTTTTGAGTATGGCAAAATAGAAATGGCAAGAGCCTATGAACAAATGCAAGCATTTGTCCATAGCCTCGGGGGCTACTCCCATCGGGAGCGCTGTTCGCGCACCCGATAGATATAAAAGTTCGAGAAAGAATGACAATATAGCGACACGACGCATTAAAGTGTTGAGCCTACAACCAAGCACTAGTCCTTGGCTGTAGCCTCGGGGGCTACTCCCATCGGGAACGCTGTTCGCGTGCCCGATGAAATTATAAAAAAGAGAGAGAAAAAGAAGAAGAAAAAGGGAGCATATTTCGAGTTATATAAATAACTCTACATACACTCCCATCGGGAGAGCAATATAAGTCATCCGTTGACTTAATAAAATGTGCTATTCCTACAGCCGAATAAGCACTCGACAATATATTCCCAGAACGCCAAAGTTGCGAATAATTTCTGAATGCCGCAAAACTTTGCGAAGGTAAGACCCCAGATCCGTTCTGTGTGGCGTGGCGCCGTCTCTGACGTCGGTTTGCTAATTTTTTCCGTATCAACAGATACGAAGAAAAATCCTAACGGACGCGTTAGGTACCCGATAAATATGACTGGGACTCGACAGAATGGTAAGACCTTAAGCGGCACCTGTCGAAGTTTACACTAGTATCCCGAGATCATGTCCAGGGACGTGATCTTGAAGTAGGTTTTTGCGGATTGCCACTAGAGCAGTTAACTAGTACCTATTCCGTCAGATGAACTAGCCCCAACTACCATTATCCCTGTACAATATATAAATTTGTATGCAAAGATATGTGTTAAAGTTCAAAGTTATTGAATAAATATAAAAGTGGAGATTTTCCTTGACTCTACGATTCAAACAAAATCTCGGGGGCTACTGACATAGGCATCCCCAATGGGCCTGCCGAAGAAGGTACCCGGTGTTTATTGAAGGCCCACGGCCCAAAGGATAAGAAGATTCGGAAGTCCAAGATGCTATTATGGAAAGCTAGAGTTGTAATAGGAAGTATTATTTGTAATCTTGCGGGACGGGTTAGAAACCCTCCCGGACTTTGTAAACCTGTGTATCACAAATCCCTCGGCTCCAACTCCTATATAAGGGGGAGTCGAGGGACAAAGAAAGGATCGAATCATTGCTTCTCAAACCCTAGCTTTTACATCGTCGAGTACTTTTTGGCTGAAACCTTCGAGATCTACTTGCCCTCTACATCCAACGAAATCCTAGTCTACTACTTGTAGGCATTGACAATTTAATACCTTGTCACTACCATAGAGCTTGTTGAAATTGGTCTGCATGATTGGTCTCTCTAAGGTCTAGATATTTTCTGGTAAAAGTGTTTGAGCAACAAGGCAGACAATGTAGAGTCTTATAATGCTTGCAATATGTTCTTATGTAAGTTTTGCTGTACCGGTTGATACTTGTGTTTGCTTCAAACAACCTTGCTAGACTAAGCCTTGTACTGAGAGGGAATACTTCTCGTGCATCCAAAATCCTTGAGCCAAAAAACTATGCCATTTGTGTCCACCATACATACCTACTACATGGTATTTTCCGCCATTCCAAAGTAAATTGCTTGAGTGCTACCTTTAAAAATTCCATTCTCTATCTTTGCAATATATAGCTCATGGGAAAAATAGCTTAAAAACTATTGTGGTATTGAATATGTACTTATGTATCTTATTTCTTAATAAGTTGCTTGTTGAGCGATAACCATGTTCCTGGGGACGCCATCAACTATTTCTTTGTTGAATATCATGTGAGTTGCTATGCATGTTCGTCTTGTCTAAAGTAAGGGTGATTTATCATGAGTTGAATGGTTTGAGTATGCATATTGTTAGAGAAGAACATTGGGCCGCTAACTAAAGCCATGATCCATGGTGGAAGTTTCAGTTTGGACAACAATCCTCAATCTCTTATGAGAATATTATCTGTTGTTGAATGCTTATGCATTAAAAGAGGAGTCCATTATCTGTTGTCTATGTTGTCCCGGTATGGATGTCTAAGTTGAGAATAATCAAAAGCGAGAAATCCAATGCGAGCTTTCTCCTTAGACCTTTGTACAAGCGACATAGAGGTACCCCTTTGTGATACTTGGTTAAAACATATGTTATGCAATGATAATCCATGTAAATCCAAGCTAATTAGGACGAGGTGCGGGCACTATTGGTAATCTATGCATGAGGCTTGCAACTTATAGGATATCTTATACATAACACATATGCTTTATTACTACCGTTGACAAAATTGTTTCTATGTTTTCAAAATAAAAGCTCTAGCACAAATATAGCAATCCATGCTTCCCTCTGCGAAGGGCCATTCTTTTACTTTTATGTTGAGTCAGTTAACCTATTTCTTTCTATCTTAGAAGAAAACACTTGTGTTAACTGTGCATTGATTCTTACATACTTGCTTATTTGCATTCATCATATTACTTTGTATTGACAATTATCCATGAGAAAAACATGTTGAAGTTGAAAGCAACTGCTGAAACTTGTATCTTCCTTTGTGTTGCTTCAATGCCTTTACTTTGAATCTATTGCTTTATGAGTCAACTCTTATGCAAGACTTATTGATATTTGTCTTGAAAGTACTATTCATGAAAAGTCTTTGCTATATGATTCAGTTGTTTACCGATTGTCTTTACCATTGCTTCGAATCACTTCATTCCTTACATATGCTTACAATAGTATGGATCAAGATTATGTTGGTAGCATGTCACTTAAGAAATTATCTTTGTTATCGTTTACCTACTCGAGGACGAGTAGGAACTAAGCTTGGGGATGCTGATACGTCTCCAACGTATCTATAATTTCTTATGTTCCATGCTACTTTTATGATGATACACACATGTTTTATACACACTTTAAGTCATATTTATGCATTTTCCGGAACTAACCTATTGACGAGATGCCGCAGTGCCAGTTCCTGTTTTCTGCTGTTTTTGGTTTCAGAAATCCTAGTAAGGAAATATTCTCGGAATCGGACGAAATCAACGCCCAGAACCTTATTTTTCCCGGAAGCTTCCAGAGAGCCAGAGAGGGACCAGAGGGGATCCTTGGTGGCCCCACACATGGTGGTGGCGTGGCCCAGGGGGCGCGCCCCCCTAGTGTGTGGGACCACCGTGGCCCCTCCGACTCCGCCTCTTCGCCTATTTAAGCCGTCCTGACCTAAAACTTCGACCCCGATTGACGAAACTCCAGAAAGACTCCAGGGATGCCGCCGCCATCGTGAAACTCCAATTCGGGGGACAGAAGTCTCTGTTCCGGCACCCTGCCGTGATGGGGAATTGCCCCCGAAGTCATCTCCATCGACACCACCTCCATCTTCATCACCGTTGCTGTCTCCCATGATGAGGAGGGAGTAGTTCTCCCCCGGGGCTGAGGGCTCTACCGTAGCTATGTGGTTCATCTCTCTCTCTTTGTGATCTAGTTGAATATCATCTATGAGCTACTCTAGTGATGTTATTAAAGTAGTCTATCTCTCCTCCATGATGTAATGTTGACAGTGTGTGCATCATGTAGTACTTGGTATAAGCTATGATTGTGATCTCTTGTAGATTATGAAGTTAACTATTACTATGATAGTATTGATGCGATCTATTCCCCCTTTCTTAGCTATTGTTGACAGTGTGTATGCTATGTTAGTACTCGGTATAATTGCAATGGTCTATCATGCACTCTAAGGTTATTTAAATATGAACATCGAATGTTGTGGAGCTTGTTAACTCCGGCATTGAGGTGCTCTTGTAGCCCTACACAATTAATGGTGTTTGTCATCCAACAAGAGAGTGTAGAGTGGTTTTATTATGTGATCAATGTTGAGAGTGTCCACTAGTGAAAGTATGATCCCTAGGCCTTGTTTCCAAACATCTAATCTCCATTTATTTACTGTTCCGTTGCATGTTTACTCGCTGCCATATTTTATTCAGATTGCTATTACCACTCATATACATCCATACTACTTGTATTTCACTATCTCTTCGCCGAACTAGTGCACCTATACATCTGACAAGTGTATTAGGTGTGTTGGGGACACAAGAGACTTCTTGTATCATGATTGCAGGGTTGCTTGAGAGGGATATCTTTGACCTCTTCCTCCCTGAGTTCAATAAACCTTGGGTGATTCACTTAAGGGAAACTTGCTGCTGTTCTACAAACCTCTGCTCTTGGAGGCCCAACACTGTCTACAGGAATAGAAGCGTGCGTAGACATCAGTATTTAGATGGTAAATCTTGCTGGATAAATAAGTTAAAATTAGTAGTGGATTGTTGTCTTTAAGCTTGTGCCGTACTACAAACTCTACTTAAATGGTTGAAGGTGTAGTTGGACTTGATAACTTTCCATGTCTAAGAGTTCATCGTAATAACTAAGTTGCTGAAGGTCGAGGGAGCTTGCGGGGTACTTGTGCCGCCGTGAACGGCCCTCCTTGGAGTGAATTTTAATCATGCTCTTAATGATGAACCTGCTAGTTGTTTGCAATAAGCTTGTGAGTTCTTTTTGACTAATTTTAAGCTACGGTTTTTGGCACTTCCACCATCCAAATTTGCTAGCCTCTTCGGTGTTGTGCATTGCCTTTTGCTCACATTGAGAATTGTGCATACTTCGCCAGTACATCCAAACCCGTGGGAGGACTTTCTCTTGTTCGCCTACACATAAGCCCATACATCTTCCTCAAAACAGCCACTATACCTACCTACCACAGCATTTCTAAAGCTGTTCCGAGATATATTGCCATGCAACTTCCATTTTACATTACATGACTTGTTGTCATTCATTATTTATATATTCACTACAAGAAAAGTTCTGATAGACAACGTCTCAAAATCGTCCGCTAAGGGGTATTTTTCGTCGCCTATGGGCCTAACCCGACGATATGGGTTCTGTTGTGGAAACTGCGTCAGGCAAAGTCCTACGATGATTTTTTCGGTCCGTCGCGCTTGGGCGCCCTTCCGCCACGGAAAATCGGACCGTTGCCCAAGTGTTTCCGGGAGCCCGTTGACTGCTGACGTCATGCAAACTGACACGTGGCGTGACGCCGTTAGGCGATTAACGGCGTTAACCGGCTGAAACCCCGTGGTAGATGGTAGGCCCACACGAGGCCTGCCACGTCTTAAGCGGGCCGGCCCATTAAGTTTGCGGGTCGGGCCAGCTGACTTAGTTTGACCGGTCAACTATATGGCTGGGCTGGTCCATTAGTTACGTGGGCCGGGCCTAACCTCTAAGGTTGACTGGTCAAAACTTTAATGGGCCAGCCCACTAAGCATGTGGGCCGGGCCGAATGCACTCGTTTGACCGGTCAACAGGCAAAAGGGCCGGCCCACAAGACATGTGGGACCCACTTTCTTGGTATCGGGCCGGCCCATTTACAAAGTGGGGTCCACATTAAGGCAACTGGGCCGGCCCAAGAAGTTATTGGGCCGGCCCAATTAGCATGTGGGTCCCACTTTCCTGCTATCGGGCCGGCCCACCATTTAGTACGTGGGGTCCACATTTGATCAAATGGGCTGGCCCAACAAGCCGATGGTAGGGCCAAAAGCAGGGTGGGTCCCACTTTCTGTTAAAGGGCCGACCCATTTAGTATGTGGGGTCCACCATATAGCAAGTGGTAGGCCCAACAAGATACTGGGCGGGCCAAAAACACAGGTGGGTCCCACTTTCCTGTTAAAGGGCTGGCCCATTTAGTATGTGGGGTCCACCATATAGCAAGTGGGCTCGCCCAACAAGATAGTGGGCGGGCCAAAACACCGGTGGGTCCCACTTTCTGTTAAAGGGCCGGCCCATTTAGTATGTGGGGTCCACCATATAGCAAGTGGGCTGGCCCAACATGCTAGTGGGCCGGCCAAAAACACAGTGGGTCCCACTTTCTGTTAAGGGTCGGCCCATTTAGTATGTGGGGTCCACCATATAGCAAGTGGGCCGGCCCAACAAGATAGTGGGCCGGGCCAAAAACACAGGTGGGTCCCACTTTCGTCTTAAAGGGCCGGCCCATTTAGTATGTGGGGGCCACCACAAAAGCAATTGGGCTGGCCCAACTAGTTAGTGGGCCGGCCCAGTAGTGGGTGGGGTCCACCTTAAAGCAAGTGGGCCGGCCCAATAAAAGTGTGGGGTCCACAGTAAATCAAGTGGGCTGGCCCAATAAGTAAGTGGGCCAGCCCGTTTAGTTGTTGTTTATATGCCGGCGTAATAGGCGCTTTAGGATTTTGCGGGCCGGCACATATGTGATTTCGCTTAATTGGGCCGTTTAAGGGATGGGAATTCATGATTTAGCTACTGAGAATATTTACGCAACATTGATTTCTGTCGGATAGCCTCACTTACCACAAGCACCAAAGAAAAAATGCGCGAAAGAACTATAAAAACTAACTAAATATTACATCGTGCAAGGCATTGAAAAAATATTACAGAACCCAGAGAAATTGAATGGTAATTAAACCTAGCAATACAATGAAGGGATCCGGCAAATCTTTTAAGTTGTCCATGCAGCACCTATATCTGAAACAAAGACATTACAAGTTAAGACAACAACAATGGAAAGGCAAAGACACTACAATATTGTTTGCCAAAGAATTTGGAACTCATCATTTCGTCGTTATAACAAGATCATTGTAATGCGCACAATAAGCAAACAAAGAGTGCATGCCGCATACCAACGACCAATATAACAGAGCATGTTAGAATGAAACAAAGAGACTTACTACCTGCCGAGTCCCATGCAAACCAACATGTTCAGGGAGTACAAAATTGGCATGAACAACATAGTAGCAGGCTATAAATTTTGTAACAACGACTGAGCAAGATGAAGTTATGATGGCTACATCTACAGAGCAGGGAATGTAAACCAAAAATAGAAGTTACGATGGCAAAAGCTAAAGAGGAGGGAATGTGAACCAACATGTGCCAAGTGCAATTACTTCATTTTGGCCGTGAACTAAATAATACTCCTGAACTTATAGTGAAGGGGATGCAAATCAAGATGTTTCGGGATATAAACTTGTAATGAGCAACACATAGAGGATAGTTAATGCTGGAGCTTAGGATGGACCAGATCTGAGAATATAGTGGGATCACTGTGAACTTGTATAAGAGGGAATGCAAACCAATATGTTCAGCTTTCCATATGTGAGCGTCATGCCAAGTCAGAGAAACAAGTCAATAATGCAGCTTTTGAAGAACAAGATGGCACGCAAAATTATTATCTAGTAGTATGAAAAGTATATTTGTACTACAGGCTAGATAGCAGAGTGATAGCATGCCAAACTAAGTCCTTACTTTGTTAGCTTACAATGAACTAGATACAAAACAATGGCATCACCTGTAGTACAGGGAATGCAAGCCAACATGTTCATGGAGTAAAAAATTGGCACAAACAACATAGTAGCAGGCCATAATTTTTGTAACAACGGCTGAGCAAGATAAAGTTATGATGGCTAGATCTACAGAGCAGGGAATGTAAACCAAATATAGAAGTTACGATGCCAAAATCTATAGAGCAGGGAATGCGAACCAACATGTGCAATTACTTTAAATTGGCCATGAACTAAATAATAGCAGGATGTTACTATAATACCTATAATTTTTGTAACAACGACTGAGCAAGATAGAAGTTATGATGGCTACATCTACAGAGCAGGGAATGCAAATCAAAATGTTCAATCACTTAAAGTTAGCAATGAAGTAGAAAATAGCAAGGTGTTACGGTCATAGCTAGGAATGAACTAAAAGAGCTTCAGACAAACAAGCATCTGAACCCAGAACATGGCGCTAAAACAAGGGACTTACATTAGGAGAAGCACTCTGTGGGAGTCACAGCAGATCTTCCTGGGGTTGATAGATCCGGTGATGAAGTACGCTACATGTGCTACTTGGGGTTGGAGAGACGGCCATTACACTTCATGGTTACTCATCTCATCTGCAAAAACGTAACGGCGCGTCGTTAGCACAAACAGGTTCCCCCAAGATTAAACAAGAACTTGCAGGCAAGCAATAGAAAAGCGACAGTAGAAGAGTTTAGATCATGCACGGCGCCGGTGAAGCAGATCCGGTTAATGCATGATACATCTCCGACGTATCGATAATTTCTTATGTTCCATGCCACATTATTGATGATATCTACATGTTTTATGCACACTTTATGTCATATTCGTGCATTTTCTGGAACTAACCTATTAACAAGATGCCGAAGTGCCGATTCTTTGTTTCTGCTGTTTTTGGTTTCAGAAATCCTAGTAAAGAAATATTCTCGGAATCGGACGAAATCAACGCCCAGGTTCCTATTTTGCCCGGAAGCATCCAGAACACCCGAGAGCCGCCAGAGAGGGGGCACAGGCCCACCAAACCCTAGGCCGGCGCGGCCAGGGGGGGCCCGCGCCACCCTATGGTGTGGGCACCCCTTCGACCCTCTGGCGCCGCCTCTTCGCCTATTTAAAGCCTCCGTCGCGAAAACCCTGATACGTTCGACGAAATCCACAGAAACCTTCCAGAGCCGCCGCCATCGCGAGGCCAAGATCTGGGGGACAGGAGTCTCTGTTCCGGCACGCCGCCGGAACGGGGAAGTGCCCCCGGAAGGCTTCTCCATCGACACCGCTGCCATCTCCACCGCCATCTTCATCACCGCTGCTGCTCCCATGAGGAGGGAGTAGTTCTTCATCGAGGCTCGGGGCTGTACCGGTAGCTATGTGGTTCATCTCTCTCCTATGTGCTTCAATACAATAATCTCATGAGCTGCTTTACATGATTGAGATTCATATGATGATGCTTGTAATCTAGATGTCATTATGCTAGTCAAGTGAGTTTTACTTATGATTGCAATGTGTTTTGTATCACAATTTATCTATGTGCTACTCTAGCAATGTTATTAAAGTAGTCTATTCCTCCTGCACGATGTAATGGTGACAGTGTGTGCATCCATGTTAGTACTTGGTTTATGCTATGATCATGATCTCTTGTAGATTATGAAGTTAATTATTGCTATGATAGTATTGATGTGATCTATTCCTCCTACATATGCATGAAGGTGACAGTGTGCATGCTATGTTAGTACTTGGTTTAGTTGTATTGATCTATCTTACACTATAAGGTTACTAAAATATGAACATTAATTGTGGAGCTTGTTAACTCCGGCATTGAGGGTTCGTGTAATCCTACGCAATGTGTTCATCATCCAACAAGAGTGTAGAGTATGCATTTATCTGTTCTGTTATGTGATCAATGTTGAGAGTGTCCACTAGTGAAAGTGTAATCCCTAGGCCTTGTTCCTAAATACTGCTATCGCTGCTTGTTTACTGTTTTACTGCGTTACTACTGCTGCAATACTACCACCATCAACTACACGCCAGCAAGCTATTTTCTGGCACCGTTGCTACTGCTCATACTTATTTATACCACCTGTATTTCACTATCTCTTCGCCGAACTAGTGCACCTATTAGGTGTGTTGGGGACACAAGAGACTTCTTGCTTTGTTGTTGCAGGGTTGCATGAGAGGGATATCTTTGACCTCTTCCTCCCTGAGTTCGATAAACCTTGGGTGATCCACTTAAGGTAAAACTTGCTGCTGTTCTACAAACCTCTGCTCTTGGAGGCCCAACACTGTCTACAGGAAAAGGAGGGGGAAGTAGACATCAAGCTATTTTCTGGCGCCGTTGCCGGGGAGGAAAGGTAAAAGGTACTCACACTTCGGACCTCGGCTACTAAGCTATTTCCCGGCGTTGTAAGTACTCGAAGCTATTTCCTTTAGATCCTGCAATTGCATCTTTTTGTTTCTTGTTTACACTAGTTTGGCATAATGGACAAGAATGATCTTCTTACTCTGTTTCCTGATTTAAAATATGGATTGTTTGATGCGAAAATTAAAAAACCTATGGAATCTTATTTGCATGCTGGTAGTAATATTAGTATGAACGCTTTGAACACCATTGTTGCTAATGATATGGAAAATTCTAAGCTTGGGGAAGCTGGCTTTGATGAGCATGATATTTTTAGTCCCCCAAGCATTGAGGAGAAAATTTACTTTGATGATACTTTGCCTCCTATTTATGATGATTATAATGATAGTGGTCTTTTGGTACCACCTACTATGGAGAGTAAATTTTGTTGTGATTATACTATGCCACCTACACTTGATGAGAATAATAATGATAGCTACTTTGTTGAATTTGCTCCCGCTATTACTAATAAAATTGATTATGCTTATGTGGAGAGTAATTATTTTATGCATGAGACACATGATAGGAATGCTTTATGTGATGGTTATATTGTTGAGTTTGCTCATGTTGCTACTGAAAGTTATTATGAGAGAGGAAAATATGGTTGTAGAAATTTTCATGTTACTAAAATGCCTCTCTATGTGCTTAAATTTTTGAAGCTATACTTGTTTTATCTTCCTAATCTTGTCACTTTGCTCTTCATGAATTTATTTGTGTACAAGATTCCTCTTCATAGGAAGCATGTTAGACTTAAATGTGTTTTGTATTTGCCTCTTGATGCTCTCTTTTGCTTCAAATACTATTTCTTGCGAGTGCATCATTAAAACTGCTGAGCCCATCTTAATGGCTATAAAGAAAAGAACTTCTTGGGAGATAACCCATGTGTTATTTTGCTACAGTACTTTGTTTTATATTTGTGTCTTGGAAGTTGTTTACTACTGTAGCAACCTCTCCTTATCTTAGTTTTGTGTTTTGTTGTGCCAAGTGAAGCCTCTAATCGAAGGTTGATACTAGATTTGGATTTCTGCGCAGAAACAGATTTCTATCTGTCACGAATCTGGGCTGTTTTCTCTGTAGAAAAATCAGAAAAATATGCCAATTTACGTGCGTGTTCCTCAGATATGTACGCAACTTTCATTAGTTTTGAGTTTTCTGATCTGAGCAACGGAAGTATTTATTAAAAATTCGTCTTTACGGACTATTCTGTTTTGACAGATTCTGCCTTTTATTTCGCATTGCTTCTTTCACTGTGTTGGGTGGATTTCTTTGTTCCATTACCTTCCAGTAGCTTTGAGCAATGTCCAGAAGTGTTAAGAATGATTGTGTCACCTCTGAACATGTGAGTTTTTGATTATGTACTAACCCCTCTAATGAAGTTTATGAGAAGTTTGGTGTGAAGGAAGTTTTCAAGGGTCAAGAGAGGAGGATGATATACTATGATCAAGAAGAGTGAAAGCTCTAAGCTTGGGGATGCCCCGGTGGTTCACCCCTGCATATATCAAGAAGACTCAAGCGTCTAAGCTTGGGGATGCCCAAGGCATCCCCTTCTTCATCGACAAATTATCAGGTTCCTTCTCTTGAAACTATATTTTTATTCGGTCACATCTTATGTGCTTTACTTGGAGCATCGGTTTGTTTTTGTTTTTGTTTTGTTTGAATAAAATGGATCCTAGCATTCACTTTGTGGGAGAGAGACACGCTCCGCTGTAGCATATGGACAAGTATGTCCTTAGGCTCTACTCATAGTATTCATGGCGAAGTTTCTTCTTCGTTAAATTGTTATATGGTTGGAATTGGAAAATGATACATGTAGTAATTGCTATAAATGTCTTGGGTAATGTGATACTTGCCAATTGTTGTGCTCATGTTTAAGCTCTTGCATCATATGCTTTGCACCCATTAATGAAGAAATACATAGAGCTTGCTAAAATTTGGTTTGCATAATTGGTCTCTCTAAGGTCTAGATAATTTCTAGTATTGAGTTTGAACAACAAGGAAGACGGTGTAGAGTCTTATAATGTTTACAATATGTCTTTTATGTGAGTTTTGCTGCACCGGTTCATCCTTGTGTTTGTTTCAAATAACCTTGCTAGCCTAAACCTTGTATCGAGAGGGAATACTTCTCATGCATCCAAAATCCTTGAGCCAACCACTATGCCATTTGTGTCCACCATACCTACCTACTACATGGTATTTCTCCGCCATTCCAAAGTATATTGCTTGAGTGCTACCTTTAAAATTCCATCATTCACCTTTGCAATATATAGCTCATGGGACAAATAGCTTAAAAACTATTGTGGTATTGAATATGTACTTATGCACTTTATCTCTTATTAAGTTGCTTGTTGTGCGATAACCATGTTCACTGGGGACGCCATCAACTACTCTTTGTTGAATTTCATGTGAGTTGCTATGCATGTTCGTCTTGTCTGAAGTAAGAGAGATCTACCACCTTATGGTTAAGCATGCATATTGTTAGAGAAGAACATTGGGCCGCTAACTAAAGCCATGATCCATGGTGGAAGTTTCAGTTTTGGACATATATCCTCAATCTCATATGAGAAAATTATTAATTGTTGTTACATGCTTATGCATAAAAGAGGAGTCCATTATCTGTTGTCTATGTTGTCCCGGTATGGATGTCTAAGTTGAGAATAATCAATAGCGAGAAATCCAATGCGAGCTTTCTCCTTAGACCTTTGTACAGGCGGCTTAGAGGTACCCCATTGTGACACTTGGTTAAAACATGTGTATTGTGATGATCCGGTAGTCCAAGCTAATTAGGACAAGGTGCGGGCACTATTAGTATACTATGCATGAGGCTTGCAACTTGTAAGATATAATTTACATGATACATATGCTTTATTACTACCGTTGACAAAATTGTTTCATGTTTTCAAAATAAAAGCTCTAGCACAAATATAGCAATCGATGCTTTTCCTCTATGGAGGACCATTCTTTTACTTTCATTGTTGAGTCAGTTCACCTATTTCTCTCCACCTCAAGAAGCAAACACTTGTGTGAACTGTGCATTGATTCCTACATACTTGTATATTGCACTTATTATATTACTCTATGTTGACAATTATCCATGAGATATACATGTTATAAGTTGAAAGCAACCGCTGAAACTTAATCTTCCTTTGTGTTGCTTCAATACCTTTACTTTGAATTATTGCTTTATGAGTTAACTCTTATGCAAGACTTATTGATGCTTGTCTTGAAGTGCTATTCATGAAAAGTCTTTGCTTTATGATTCACTTGTTTACTCATGTCGTATACATTGTTTTAATCGCTGCATTCACTACATATGCTTTACTAATAGTATGATCAAGGTTATGATGGCATGTCACTCCAGAAATTATCTTTGTTATCGTTTTACCTGCTCGGGATGAGCAGAACTAAGCTTGGGGATGCTGATACGTCTCCGACGTATCGATAATTTCTTATGTTCCATGCCACATTATTGATGATATCTACATGTTTTATGCACACTTTATGTCATATTCGTGCATTTTCTGGAACTAACCGAAGTGCCAGTTGCTGTTTTCTGCTATTTTTGGTTTCAGAAATCCTAGTAAAGAAATATTCTCGGAATCGGACGAAATCAACGCCCAGGTTCCTATTTTGCCCGGAAGCATCCAGAACACCCGAGAGCCGCCAGAGAGGGGGCACATGCCCACCAAACCCTAGGCCAGCGCGGCCAGGGGGGGCCCGCGCCACCCTATGGTGTGGGCACCCCTTCGACCCTCTGGCGCCGCCTCTTCGCCTATTTAAAGCCTCCGTCGCGAAAACCCTGATACGTTCGACGAAATCCACAGAAACCTTCCAGAGCCGCCGCCATCGCGAGGCCAAGATCTGGGGGACAGGAGTCTCTGTTCCGGCACGCCGCCGGAACGGGGAAGTGCCCCCAGAAGGCTTCTCCATCGACACCGCTGCCATCTCCACCGCCATCTTCATCACCGCTGCTGCTCCCATGAGGAGGGAGTAGTTCTTCATCGAGGCTCGGGGCTGTACCGGTAGCTATGTGGTTCATCTCTCTCCTATGTGCTTCAATACAATAATCTCATGAGCTGCTTTACATGATTGAGATTCATATGATGATGCTTGTAATCTAGATGTCATTATGCTAGTCAAGTGAGTTTTACTTATGTGATCTCCGGAGACTCCTTGTCCCACGTGTGTAAAGGTGACAGTGTGTGCACCGTGTGGGTCTCTTAGGCTATATTTCACAAAATACTTATTCACTGTTGAATGGCATAGTGAGGTGCTTATTTATATCTCTTTATGATTGCAATGTGTTTTGTATCACAATTTATCTATGTGCTACTCTAGCAATGTTATTAAAGTAGTCTATTCCTCCTGCACGATGTAATGGTGACAGTGTGTGCATCCGTGTTAGTACTTGGTTTATGCTATGATCATGATCTCTTGTAGATTATGAAGTTAATTATTGCTACGATAGTATTGATGTGATCTATTCCTCCTACATATGCATGAAGGTGACAGTGTGCATGCTATGTTAGTACTTGGTTTAGTTGTATTGATCTATCTTACACTATAAGGTTACTAAAATATGAACATTAATTGTGGAGCTTGTTAACTCCGGCATTGAGGGTTCGTGTAATCCTACGCAATGTGTTCATCATCCAACAAGAGTGTAGAGTATGCATTTATCTGTTCTGTTATGTGATCAATGTTGAGAGTGTCCACTAGTGAAAGTGTAATCCCTAGGCCTTGTTCCTAAATACTGCTATCGCTGCTTGTTTACTGTTTTACTGCGTTACTACTGCTGCAATACTACCACCATCAACTACACGCCAGCAAGCTATTTTCTGGCACCGTTGCTACTGCTCATACTTATTTATACCACCTGTATTTCACTATCTCTTCGCCGAACTAGTGCACCTATTAGGTGTGTTGGGGACACAAGAGACTTCTTGCTTTGTGGTTGCAGGGTTGCATGAGAGGGATATCTTTGACCTCTTCCTCCCTGAGTTCGATAAACCTTGGGTGATCCACTTAAGGGAAAACTTGCTGCTGTTCTACAAACCTCTGCTCTTGGAGGCCCAACACTGTCTACAGGAAAAGGAGGGGGAAGTAGACATCAATGCACAGTGGTGTCGGTGAGCTAGATCCGATGCGGTGGACGACGGATCCGGCGAAGCGGCTCCGGTGGGGTGGACGATACCGCAGCTGAAACGACTGCGGTAGACTGCTGGATGAGTATATGGTTTCGAGGTTCGGCGGGGATGATCCGGTCCGGTTGATGACGGCGTCGATGAAGCGGCTCCGGCAGATAGCCGGATGACGAGGATCGCGAGGCCTCGGGTAGGCCAGGGAAGTCCGGCGGGGATGTTCCGGTGCGGTGGCCGTGTGGAGGTGGGAGAGAGAGGGACTTGGGAAGTTCCGGTGGGTGGTCTCAGAGGAGAGAGTGAGGGAAATGAATTTTTTTTCGGGGGGTTTCCGGAGCTAGGGAGGTGGTGATCGAGAAAAAATGACGGGTAGACCCCCTGATGACCCACAAGTATAGGGGGTGTATCGTAGTATCTTCGATAAGTAAGAATGTCGATCCCAACGAGGAGCAGAAGGTGTTGACAAGCAGTTTCGATGAAGGATTCACTGTAAATGCTCACAGACAAGTATTCAGGGGGTTTTGATGTAACAGTTGAATAAAGTACGAGTAAGTAAAGTGCGAGAGTAACAATTGCAGCGAGTGGCCCAATCCTTTTTAGCACAAAGGACAAGCCGGTTTGTTTACTTATAATGACCAAACGTTCTCGAGGACACACGGGATTTTAGTCTAGTGCTTTCGCTACATACGGCTAAATAATCTTCATTGTTATGATAAGTGTTGTGTGGGTGAACCTATGCTAATGTACCGCCCTTCCTAGGACTAATACATACTTGTGATTATACCCCTTGCAAGCATCTGCAACTACAAGAAAGTAATTAAGAATAAATCTAACCACAGCCTTAAACTCTGAGATCCTGCGATCCCTCCTGCATCGATATACCAACGGGGGTTTAGGTTTCTGTCACTCCGGCAACCCCGCAATTAGCAAACGAATACAAGATGCATTCCCCTAGGCCCATAAATGGTGAAGTGTCATGTAGTCGACGTTCACATGACACCACTAGAAGAATAACACCACAACTTAAATATCACACCATTGAATATTACTCAACCATAGTTCACTACTAACATTTAGACTTCACCCATGTCCTCAAGAACTAAACGAACTACTCACGAGACATCATATGGAACATGATCAGAGGTGATATGATGATGAATAACAATCTGAACATAAACTTGGTTCAATGGTTTCACTCAATAGCATCAACAACAAGTAGAGATCGATACCGGGAGAGTTTCCCCTATCAAACAATCAAGATCAAACCCAAATTGCTACGGCGATGACGGTGTCCAGCGGTGATGGCGGCGGTGATGATGGTGGAGATGATGATGATGGTGATGGAGATGATGTCCAGCTCGATGACGGTGACGATGGCGTCGATTTCCCCCTCCCGGAGGGAATTTCCCCGGCGGATTCCTGCCCGCCGGAGAGCTCTTTTCTCTCTGGTGTTCTCCGCCCCGCAGAGGCGGCTGTAACTCTTCGCGAGGTACCCTCTGTGGCTTAGATTTTCGGGACGAAGGATTTCGCGAAGAAAAGGAGGCGAAAGGGGTCGTGGGCCCCCCAAACCACATGGCGGCGCGGCCAGGGCATGGGCCGCGCCGCCCTAGGGTGTGGGCCCACCCTGGGTCCTCCTGGCCCCTCCTTCTGGCTTCCTTCGTCATCTTGAAAAATAGGATTTTTGGTATAATTTCCTCCCACAGTTGATCTTCCGAAATATTGCGTTCTGACGGTGCTTTTTCCAGCAGAATCCTGGCTCTGGTGCTTGACCCTCCAATAATGATGAAACATGCAAAATAGATGAAATAACATAAGTATTGTGTCCCAATATGAAATATATCAATGAATAACAGAAATTATGATATAAAATAATGATGCAAATTGGACGTATCAACTCCCCCCAAGCTTAGACTTCGCTTGTCCCCAAGCGAAACTGAACTCGATAGACAGGACCACATGTTTATGGAGTGAAGAGTCGATAAATAAAATACGGACAAGAAGCATCATATTCTTTCACACAGGACATTATAGTAAACAACCTCTTATAACTCAACTTGAAACAAGTATAAGGTAATCACAAGTAAAGGTGCATAAGAAATCATAATTGGTGATGGCAAACTTCGTTCTTGGTCAGAGAACAATTAACAGATTATATTTATCTCATTGAGCAGCGCTCTCATGTTAAAGTTTATAAGGCACAACTTGCATACTCAATCATAATGGTCTTTTCATGATCATTGATAACTTGCAAAGCTATATTCAATCAGATAAAACTTGTACTAAACAAAGAAGAATAAAAGACATGATGTAGCAAATCACAATATAATGGTTTGATCACAACTACTCAAATGCTTGCTTGAGATGGAGGGAAATAGGTTTACTGACTCAACATAAAGTAAAAGACAGGCCCTTTGCAGAGGGAAGCAGGGATTAAATCATGTGCTAGAGCTTTTTCAGTTTTGCAATCATATAAAGAGAATAAAAGTAACATTTTGAGAGGTGTTTGTTGTTGTCAACGACTGGTAGCGGGTACTCTAACCCCTTGCGGACAACCTTCAAAGAGCGGCTCCCATATTATTTTCATTTTGTGTGGCACTCCTTCCAACCTTTCTTTCACAAACCATGGCTAACCGAATCCTCGGGTGCCTGCCAACAATCTCATACCATGAAGGAGTGCCTTTTTATTTTAGCTTTATTATGATGATGACACTCCCCCCAACCTTTCCTTACACAAGCCATGGCTAACCAAATCCTTCGGGTGCCGTCCATCAATCACATACCATGGAGGAGTGTCTATTTAGTTTGATTAATTTGGGACTGGGAATCCCATTGCCAGCTCTTTTTGCAAAATTATTGGATAAGCGGATGAAGCCACTAGTCCATTGGTGGAAGTTGCCCAACAAGATTGAAAGATAAAACACCACATACTTCCTCATGAGCTATGAAACATTGACACAAATAAGAGATACTAAGTTTTGAATTGTTTAAAGGTAGCACATGAAGTATTTACTTGGAATGGCAGAAAATACCATGTAGTAGGTAGGTATGGTGGACACAAATGATGTAGGTTTGGGCTAAGGTTTGGATGCACGAGAAGTATTCCCTCTCAGTACAGGTCTTTGGCTAGCAAGGTTAATTAGCAAGCATAAGAGTCGAGGGAAACAAACAAATATACATGTGATAGAAACAATCATGCATCTTCCTTGTAAGCACAAACAATTTTAACTTCAGAATAGTAAGCTATGAGCTAACAAGAAAGACAATGAAACATCTACATGTATTTCTCTTTTCTACTTAAACCTCATAGTGTTGTTGCTATTGACCAATGCTAAGTTTGCCAAAACCAAATAGATTTATTCAATGCTCCCAAAGTGATACCAATACTAACAACAAGGTAAATCATATGATAGAGATTGCAAACTAAAATAAGATGTGCAATATGTAAATGATAAGACTTCTCATTAATATTCCATAACGATAACTCACACCAAGGGATACATAGATAACCAACTAAAGGAGAGATACTTCCAACTGCAACCCATCTTATATGATAACTTCCCTACTCATGATATGACACTACTTGACAATAAAAGTAAAAGGTAGTGATAATGTGATACCGCGGCACTCCCCCAAGCTTGGAACAGACCAAGGGGATGCCAATACCGATGATGAATTACTCCTGCGGCGATGGTGGTGATGAATTCCTCCCGCGCTTCTTAATAAGCTCCTTCAACTTCAGTTTCTCAGCTTGATAGTTCTGCACTAAGATTCGAAGAGATTCATTGTTATCTGAAGTTGGCGATGACGACCTTGTGATACGAATCGAGTGGTATTCCAGCATTCTTCGGAGACGGCAATTCTCCTCTTGGAGTATCTCCACTTCTCTTCTTAGAGCCCGATATTGATCACAAAACTCATCAGTAATCTGTAGAACTTCTTCCATCATGGGGAAGGAGTCGAGGCTAAGAGCGGGTGGTAAAGGTCCCTGCAGGTTGTGAGAAAAAGAACGTCGAGTGTCAACAGATCCCACCAAGATTTGCTTGCTCCCTCCGGCTTGCTGATCTTGTCTTGATGGCACCTCCCTCACTTCTTCCTCCGAAAGCCCCTTGCCCTTGTCGTTGGAGGCCATGGTGCTTCTAGACCGAAAACAGATCCTGGCAGAAACAGCTCGAAACAAAACACGTCGAAAAAGCGATATACGGACCTCCAGGGGTCCGGGGGATTATATAGCAAAAATTTTCACGACAAACGGAAAGTACCAGATCGAACTAGAGTCGGAAAGGGGTGACGAGGCGGCCAAACCATAGGGCGGCGCGGGCCCAGGCTTGGCCGCGCCGGCCTATGGTGGCGCCCTCTCGTGCGTCCTTCCCACTCCGTTTCAAACTCGTAATTTTTCATATTTTTCAAAAACAGCGAAAATATTGTTTGGAAAGTAAATTGCGTACTTTTCATTACCAGTACTGTTACCTATTCAAAGTCGAGTTCTGGCGAACTGTCAATTTGCCCTTTTATGAAAGCTTCCGGTGTTTCCACTTGAATAATATCAACATCAACATTATAGGAATCACCTGAGATATAATGCTTGAGTCTTTGTCCATTCACCACTTGCGTAGCATTGCCTTGGAGAGAGCTAATTTTGATTGCTCCTGAATGATACACCTCCTCGACAACATACGGTACTTCCCATTTCGAGAGTAATTTCCCTGCAAAGAATCTGAGACGAGACCGATAAAATAGGACTTTATCCCCAATATTAAATTCTCTTTTGATAATCCTTCTATCATGCCATTTTTTAACTTTCTCTTTAAAGAGTTTAGCATTTTCATAAGCTTCACTTCTCCATTCATCTAGAGAACTCAATTGCAACAACCTCTTATCACCGGCAAGTTTAGGATCTTTATTTAATTCTCTAACAGCCCAATAAGCTTTGTGCTCTAGTTCTAAAGGTAAATGACAAGCTTTCCCATAGACCATTTTATAAGGTGACATTCCCATGGGATTTTTATAAGCAGTTCTATAAGCCCATAATGCATCCTTCAATTTACTAGCCCAATTCTTTCTAGTTTTATTAACAGTCTTTCCCAAAATAGATTTAATCTCTCTATTTGATAATTCTACTTGACCACTAGTTTGAGGATGATAAGCGGAAGCAATTCTATGATTAATACCATACTTAGCAAGAGTTTTTCTAAAACCTCCATGAATAAAATGAGAACCTCCATCAGTCATAATATATCTAGGCACTCCAAATCTAGGAAAAATAATATCTAAAAGCATTCTTAAAGAGGTCTCACCATCAGCACTTTTTGTAGGTATAGCTTCCACCCATTTAGTAACATAATCAACAGCAACAAGTATGTGAGTGTTACCTTCTGAAGACGGAAAAGGTCCCATGAAGTCAAATCCCCAACAATCAAAGGGTTCAATAACAAGAGTATAATTCATAGGCATTTCATTAAATGCGGAGATATTACCAACCCTTTGGCATTCATCACAAGATAAAATAAACTTTCTCGCATCCTTGAAGAGAGTTGGCCAATAAAAACCTGATTGTAGGACCTTTTGCGCGGTTCTTTCTCCGGCGTGATGTCCTCCATAAGCACTACCATGACATTTACTCAATATCTCCTGTTGTTCATATTCGGGAACACATCTTCGCATAATACCATCCACTCCTTCTTTATATAAGTGTGGGTCATCCCAGAAATAATGCCTCAAATCATAAAAGAATTTCCTCCTTTGCTGAGCTGAAAAGGTTGGAGGCAAGTACTTGGAAACAATAAAGTTAGCATAATCAGCATACCAAGGACTGTCTCGCGAGCTCACCTTTATTATAGCCAATTGTTCATTTGGAAAACTATCATTAACAGGAACAGGATCATAAGCAATATTTTCCAATCTAGACAAATTATCAGCAACAGGATTATCAGCACCTTTCCTATCCACTATATGTAAATCAAATTCTTGCAAAAGAAGTACCCATCTAATAAGCCTAGGCTTAGCATCTTTCTTTGTCATAAGGTATCTAATTGCAGCATGATCAGTATGAATAGTAACTTTTGAATCAACAATATAAGATCTAAATTTATCGCAAGCAAAAACTACAGCTAATAATTCTTTTTCAGTTGTAGCATAATTTCTTTGAGCAGCATCAAGAGTTTTACTAGCATAATGAATAACATTCAGTTTTTTATCTACTCGCTGTCCAAGAACAGCGCCTACAGCAAAATCACTAGCATCACACATAATTTCAAATGGTAAGTTCCAATCAGGAGGTTCAACTACAGGAGCAGTTGTTAAGGCTTTCTTAAGAGTTTCAAAAGCTTCCTTACAATCATCATCAAAAACAAATGGTACATCTTTTTGAAGAAGATTAGTAAGAGGCTTTGAAATCTTGGAGAAATCTTTAATAAATCTCCTATAAAACCCAGCATGACCAAGAACACTACGAATACCTTTAACGTCCCTCGGATAGGGCATCTTTTCAATTGCTTCAACTTTAGCTCTATCAACTTCAATACCTCTCTCAGAAATTTTATGTCCCAATACAATTCCTTCATTAACCATAAAGTGGCATTTCTCCCAATTAAGAACAAGGTTAGTTTCTTCACATCTCTGAAAACTTTATCAAGGTTTCGCAAGCAACTATCAAAAGAATTCCCATAGACGGAAAAATCATCCATGAATACCTCTACAATACTTTCACAAAAACCATGAAAAATAGCAGACATGCATCTTTGAAAAGTAGCAGGGGCATTACATAAACCAAAAGGCATGCGTTTATAAGCATAAGTTCCATAGGGACAAGTAAAAGTGGTTTTCTCTTGATCTTTAGCTTTAACAGCAATTTGTGAAAACCCAGAATAACCATCAAGAAAGCAAAAATGAGTATTTTTAGACAATCTTTCTAGCATTTGATCAATAAATGGTAAAGGGTAATGATCTTTCTTAGTAACTTTATTAACTTTTCGAAAATCAATGCACATTCTATACCCTACAACTACTCTTTGAGGGATGAGCTCATCATTATCATTAGGCACAACAGTCATTCCTCCTTTCTTGGGAACGCAATGCACATGACTAACCCATCTACTATCAGCAATAGGATATATAATACCAGCTTCAAGAAGTCGTAATACCTCATTTCTTACCACTTCCTTCATCTTCGGAATTAGACGACGCTGATGTTCAACAACAGGCTTTGCATCATCTTCCATATTAATAGCATGTTGGCAAATAGAAGGAGAAATCCCTTTCAAATCATCAAGAGTGTAGCCAATAGCTCCTCGGTGCTTCTTCAATATTTCCAATAACCTTTCTTCCTCAATCTCTGAAAGCTTAGAACTAATAATAACAGGATATATTTTCTTATCATCAATATGAGCATATTTAAGATTATCAGGCAAAGGCTTTAAATCAAAAACAGGATCTTCCTTTGGTGGCGGTGTTGTACCCAAATCTTCCACCGGTAAATCATGCTTGAGAATAGGTTGGCGAAGAAAAATTTCCTCGAGCTCATCTCTCTCTTTCCTAAAACTTCACTCTCGCTATCCTCCAAATGTTGCTGCAAAGGATTGTTAGGAACAAGAACAATAGATGCACACTGTTCCATTTTAAAATCATTACTAGGCAAATCAGCTTTATAAGGAGTTTTAGTAAATTTAGAGAAGTTAAACTCATAAGATTCACCAGCAAATTTAGTCAAAATTTTCTCTTTCTTGCAATCTATAATAGCTCCACAAGTATTTAGAAAAGGTCTACCAAAAATAATAGGACAATAATCACTAGCAGCAGAACCAAGTACCAAAAAGTCAGCAGGATATTTAATCTTACCGCATAATACTTCCACATCTCGAACAATACCAATTGGAGAAATAGTTTCTCTATTAGCCAGCTGAATAACCACATCAATATCTTCAAGTTCACAAGAATCAATTTCGTGCATAATCTCCGTGTAAAGCTCATAAGGAATAGCACTAACACTTGCACCAATATCACATAATCCATAATAGCAATGATCACCAATTCTAACAGATAGCATAGGAACACTAGCTTGTTTGGGTTTATTAGGATGTGAAACAATATTAGAAGCATCTTCACAAAAAATAATATGACCATCCTCCACATTTTCAGTCACAAGATCTTTAATTGTTGCAACAGCAGGTTCAACTTTTATTTGTTCTTCAGGTTCTACAGGTTTCTTTTCACTTTTATGAACCGCACTATTTATAACAGAGTACTCCTTCATTTTAGCAGGGAAAGGAGTTTTTTCAATATAAGCTTCAGGAATAACATGATCAGCAGTTTCAACTACAACGCATTTATTAATAGATGAATCACTTTTATCTTTATACGGTTCATGATACTTATCAAAATTCTTCTTTGGCAATTCATAATGAGAGGCAAAAGCTTTATAAAGATTTACAGCAACTTGAGAATCAAGACCATATGTAGCACTCATATTACGAAATTTATCAGTATCCATAAAAGCTTCAATGCATTTATAATCATAAATTATACCTGATCCTCTATCCTTGTCGTTCTCCCAACCTTCAGTATTTTCTTGGATCTGATCAAGAAGGTCCCTTTTAAACTCTTCTTTGTTGCGTGTAAATGATCCAGAACAAGAAGTATCCAGCAAGGTCTTGTCTTGAAAAGAAAGTCTTGCATAGAAATTATCAATAATAACATTACCAGGAAGCTCATGAATGGGGCATTTGAGCATTAAAGACTTCAATCTCCCCCAAGCTTGGGCAATACTCTCTCCATCATGAGGCCAAAAATTATATATGCGATTCCGATCCTTATGAATTTCACTTGGAGGATAGAACTTAGAATAAAACCGGGGCACAATATCATTCCATTCAAGAGAATCCCCATTATCCAATAATTTATACCAATGCGCCGCTTTACCAGACAGCGATAAAGAGAATAGTTTCTTCCTCACTTCGTCCATAGCAATACCTGCACATTTGAATAACCCGCATAATTCATGCAAAAACAGTAAATGATCACCAGGATGGACAGTTCCATCCCCTTCATAGCGGTTATCCATAACACGTTCAATAATTTTCATAGGTATTTTATATGGTATCACTTCCTCACCTGGCGCCTCATCCACTACCGTTACAGTAGTAGTAGATTTCTCAAATAAAAATTGAAGAGAAGATCTCTCCATAATGACTTATAGCAGCAGGCAGAAATAAAATCAGCACAACAGTAAAGGTTTTCCTTACCAATTCCACTTACCAATAGCGCTTCACTCCCCGGCAACGGCGCCAGAAAATAGTCTTGATGACCCACAAGTATAGGGGGTGTATCGTAGTATCTTCGATAAGTAAGAATGTCGATCCCAACGAGGAGCAGAAGGTGTTGACAAGCAGTTTCGATGAAGGATTCACTGTAAATGCTCACAGACAAGTATTCAGGGGGTTTTGATGTAACAGTTGAATAAAGTACGAGTAAGTAAAGTGCGAGAGTAACAATTGCAGCGAGTGGCCCAATCCTTTTTAGCACAAAGGACAAGCCGGTTTGGTTACTTATAATGACCAAACATTCTCGAGGACACACGGGATTTTAGTCTAGTGCTTTCGCTACATACGGCTAAATAATCTTCATTGTTATGATAAGTGTTGTGTGGGTGAACCTATGCTAATGTACCGCCCTTCCTAGGACTAATACATACTTGTGATTATACCCCTTGCAAGCATCCGCAACTACAAGAAAGTAATTAAGAATAAATCTAACCACAGCCTTAAACTCTGAGATCCTGCGATCCCTCCTGCATCGATATACCAACGGGGGTTTAGGTTTCTGTCACTCCGGCAACCCCGCAATTAGCAAACAAATACAAGATGCATTCCCCTAGGCCCATAAATGGTGAAGTGTCATGTAGTCGACGTTCACATGACACCACTAGAAGAATAACACCACAACTTAAATATCACACCATTGAATATTACTCAACCATAGTTCACTACTAACATTTAGACTTCACCCATGTCCTCAAGAACTAAATGAACTACTCACGAGACATCATATGGAACATGATCAGAGGTGATATGATGATGAATAACAATCTGAACATAAACTTGGTTCAATGGTTTCACTCAATAGCATCAACAACAAGTAGAGATCGATACCGGGAGAGTTTCCCCTATCAAACAATCAAGATCAAACCCAAATTGCTATGGCGATGACGGTGTCCAGCGGTGATGGCGGCGGTGATGATGGTGGAGATGATGATGATGGTGATGGAGATGATGTCCAGCTCGATGACGGTGACGATGGCGTCGATTTCCCCCTCCCGGAGGGAATTTCCCCGGCGGATTCCTGCCCGCCGGAGAGCTCTTTTCTCTCTGGTGTTCTCCACCCCGCAGAGGCGGCTGTAACTCTTCGCGAGGTACCCTCTGTGGCTTAGGTTTTCGGGACGAAGGATTTCACGAAGAAAAGGAGGCGAAAGGGGTCGTGGGCCCCCCAAACCACATGGCGGCGCGGCCAGGGCATGGGCCGCGCCGCCCTAGGGTGTGGGCCCACCCTGGGTCCTCCTGGCCCCTCCTTCTGGCTTCCTTCGTCATCTTGAAAAATAGGATTTTTGGTATAATTTCCTCCCACAGTTGATCTTCCGAAATATTGCGTTCTGACGGTGCTTTTTCCAGCAGAATCCTGGCTCCGGTGCTTGACCCTCCAATAATGATGAAACATGCAAAATAGATGAAATAACATAAGTATTGTGTCCCAATATGAAATATATCAATGAATAACAGCAAATTATGATATAAAATAATGATGCAAATTGGACGTATCACCCCCCACCAACCGACTTATACATGGACATTGTTGTCATCTTTACGAGGGTAGAATGGGAAGTTAGAAGCGTGTGAAATATTTGTATTTTTCGGGCGGGAAGTTTTGCCGCTGGAATGAGATTTCGAATTTGGCCACAGTCCAAGTACTAAGTAATACAAAAATATGAGACCGTACTAGTACGGCCAAATGTCACATCAATTCATCATCACGTTGAAAATCGGTTACCACGATCATAATTATTGGCCGTTGGCACATCAGTTCTCCAACGCTTGATCCAACGGTCAAAGTTCCTTTTTTTAAGAGAACGGTCAAAATTCATTGGATTCGCTAGGGAACTGCGCGCGCCAAAACGAGTCTGACGAAGATGTTTCTAGAGTTCTCACGGACGCGCCTTGGCGATACATTGAATGCAAATCTTGCAAGGTCAAAAAAAAATGCAAATCTTGCAGGATCGTATGTGGCTGCTATGAGCTGAAGTACTCCATGAAACCATGAACATACATGTAGATGGGAATCCCATGTAGACGATCTGAAGAACGACCTGCTGCATCTTTCACAAATCCATCTACATGACATGATAAACTTTAATTAAGAAGCAGCCACGTAACAATTATTGCCCAAAATCTAACGGGTTCGACAATAAGCTGGTAATTCTCTATTATATATAAACACCAAAAAAATATAGCAAGTAAGAAAGGAGTGTCAATGCCACCAGGACTTACAAAAAAAAGGGAATTAGCACTTCGTAATCTCTTTGTTTTTACACATACCTTCTGCTCAGGAATCCAGGGCCTAGGGTCACATCAAGTCATAATCAGAAACCAAAGTCGGTTCCCATGTTCTCCAATTCAAAACGCGTACAAAATATTTCAGTGTGTGAAATAATTGTATTCAATAGGCAGGAGGTATATGCTACAGTGTTGAGATTTTGAATTAGACGGTTGTTAAGCTATTGATTATATGGAGTCGAAATTTGGTAGTATACATAAGTATCTTTGTTCACAACTCACTTTGTACGAAGCGAGAACAGTGTTGTGTTGCGGCACAACACAAAGGAGAAGCACTGTTCCGTTCATTGCACTCAATACAGCGATGAATGAACCAGAGACCAGTTGACAAGCTTCTAGACCTGGGCTATATGTAGAAAGCTGGAAATCAATGGATCACGAGAAAATCATCGGTGTCAAGCTTTAATGCACTAGCCAACGCGACCAAAAGTCCGAACTTGAGACTATGGGCTCGATACCATGTCAAGCTTCATCCACGAGCCAACGGAACCACAAGTCGAACTGATGGAAAGGGCTAGGCAATCCACTTATAATATTAACAATCACAGGGGTTAGGTTCAAAAAAAATCCACATCACAACAAGGAAACGACCACCAAGATCATAGCAATTGCAGATAAATGCACCTACGAAATATGCTCGAGACTAAGGAACCATTTTACAAGACGAAGGTAATGACTGTCAACTGTCCCCGTTCATCTCCAATTATCTAGCAGATACTCTTCTTACTACTTACTAGCATTCCTAACCTGCTCCAGTAGGGCCTCCTTACGTGCTGCTATCGTTTCTAAAATTGTCGACTTCTAGTCTTAGCGCAGTGATGCAGCTCGTTCTACTTGGAGTTGCTCCTCTAGAACTTGAGCATGCAAATACTTTGACTTGGACATGGACTTGCACTTCAGCGGTGCGGCATTCCGTAAGAAAGTGTTTTTGGCAATGCCTTTCTTTTTTATTGCCATAGAAAATGCCTTCACACATTCTTCATCGGTTTTTTCCAGACCGTTTTACCGGGTTTTGCCATCTCTAATTTCATATCTTCCTGCAAAAAATTCAGTTCGTACACATGTGTAAACATGATAGTTACTACAGAGAAACTTGCTGATAGTAGATTTATCATGTGTATGACCTACTTTTATTCCTACAGTTTGGCATGTCTGATTCACATCACATGAATTTTAATAAACATATATAATATCATATTGACATGTACTTTACTACTCCTACAAGTTGGGATGTGAGTCGTCACAAAATTTCAATCTTTTAGAAGACTTACAAGAACACTGTGCGACTTCTCCAATCACTTCAAGTTTGTTCTTCTGGCATGCTTCAAAAATCTCTGGCAGAGTCATCTCTTTGTTTGGTTCCCTTTTACTTTCATTATGTAACATCTGCATTTTAGTACTACCATTTATAAATCGAATAACGTGGTTGAAATGGAGGATCATAATATAAGCTGCACACTGGTGTATATACTCTGCATGATCTTTTACTAAAATATTTCTAAATAGCAGTATAAAACAACATGTCCTTACTTTTTGCCGAATGTGCACTATAAGGTTACGAGATCCCGTACGGCTAGGTAAAAGTAGTTTACCGCGGTTTTACGATTCTGTTTAGCCAAATTCTGCAAAAAGGAGACTAGTGAGACACTGCTATAAATAAGAATCCAAGATGTGATCTGGTCTCAGTCTTACAAATCATACCATATTCTTTGGATCAGACCAGTGCTTCACAAGATCTCCCCACTGTTTGTCAGTCATTTGCTTAAAAGGAGATATAGTTGGAACACTCCCAGTAATCTTTCCAGTGAAGTATTTCTTCTTTAGCCTGCTGCGATACTGGCGCAGACAGTCTGAGAATAGACTATTGAGAACATGCTTTACTTCCTCTTGGTCCTCATCGAACTCGAACCTTAACTGTTCACAACAATATAAACCGTTGGTGCGATATACATAGAGCCAACAACAAGCTAGAAGGAACGGGACGTGCCAATGTGGTATACTAGTATGAGTAACATTACCAAGAGAAAGATGACTTACGTGTCATGTGTGCACTAATTTTTCAAAATGCGCAGAGGTGTCTACGTGCTCTTTCCATGTTGGGAAGATAGGAATTTCATTCCTGACGAAAATTCCTACATCCGATGCTAATTTACAAGATTCTTCTGGGTCCAGTGGCCTTCTGCCACCTACGATAGATGAAAGGCGAAATCTTGATTTCATCCCAGCAAGCTTAGCTACGAACATTTTCCCTACTGTTGGGCCCCTCGTTTTTCTTGATCGTGGTGCAACTACAAAGTTAAGGATTACATCAAGCTATCAAGGTAGATATATATATTTATATTTATATATATATATATTTATTTATTTATCTATAAAGTATAACTTTATAACGGAGAATGAAACTATAAGCATTGGAAAATGTACCTTCTTCGGTGTGGGGCTCATCCTCAGGGGAGTTGTCTATGGCAGGACTAATATGGGTCAGTGGGAGATCATCAACAGTTTGTTGATGTTGTGCTAGCAGTGTTTGGCCAGTTATGGTTGTGTCAGCTGGGACTGGTACAGTGTGTCCTTGGGCAGTATTTCCTACCACAGCTACTGCTGATCCCAATTGTGGCTGAGAAGTTGCCGTGGAAACTGGTTCTGCTGCCAATTGTTGTTGAGAAGTTGCTGTGGAAACTGGTTCTGCTGCCAATTGTGGCTGAGAAGTTGCTGTGTGAAACTGGTTACGCTGCCAATTGTGGCTGAGAAGTTCTTTGTGAAACGGATTCTGCTGCCGATTGTCGCTGGTTGACTGGATTGGTAACAGGTGGCTGATTCAACCTCTTGGGGTGTTCACCACATTTTTTTATTTCAGTACTCTTAGCATTTTCGTTATTTTCTTCAACTAGTGCCATGAATCGCTGAGACTGTCTAGTAGCAGAAGCCGGTTTCTTTTTTGGTTGCAGCTGTTCTATCACCGATTCAGGTGCATATTGAATGGTCTTCCTCTCATTGGTGGTTCCTGCGAAATTCTTACTTGAAGCTGCAGATTCCTAGCACACATAAACGATATTTCAGTCTACAGAAGTCCCATATATGATGATATGCAAATGGGATAGAATGAAGAACAGTAAAGGATGACGTGCATGCTGAAACATATATATGATGCATTAAGGAGACCTAGAGGTGGCATGTGAACATGTTTGGTGGGATTCAGGATACAAGTATACAACACATGGAAGTTGCAACAGATATCTCAAAGTAAAAACACAGAAATCACCTGGTGGGGTTGAGGAGAATGGTCAGGCAAGGCATCTTCCTGAGTCAGCTCTCCAAGAGGCTCAGCAGGATCAAATTGTGAATCATAACATTGTTCTTTATCTTTGGGGAGGGGAAAGGGTTCTTCTCCGATTTTGTTCAGGTTTGCACTAGAGGCAATAGCGTTACAAATGCTTGTGCCCACACGGCTTGCATATCTTCTACATATATTCCGTATCCGTTTCTCTTTTAATTCATTCTTCTGTATTGCAATAATATCTAGCATGCATTACAAAAAAAATGCTAATGAGATGGCGGTGCAAGTAAGCAACAAAATACTTTTCGAAATCACATGCATAACGAATGCGGCCATATCAACCTTCTTGGAAGTCGGCGCGTGTACGCTTTGGTTTCCTGCCGTGGACCATGGGGGCGCCCATCTCTCCAGTCCGGTGGACGGAAGGAGTAGGGGATTAAGATACGAGAACCCGGCGATGGTGACTGTCGCTGACAAGGCGGCGGTGGAAGTCGGCTACGGAGGATCTCGTATGGTACAGTGGTCGTCGGTGGGGGTGGGGGAGGTGGAAGCTACTCCGGCTTGCTAAAAAGCAAGGGAGACGGCGGAACGTCGTCGGTCACTACGGTGGCCGATGAGAAGGCAGTAGTGCTGGTGTGGGAGTGGGACAGTGGGCCGGCGCCGGCGTGTGAGATGATCCGGTGGGTCATGCAGGGTGGAAGCGTGAGAGAGAGATGCGGTGTTCGGCGCCGCCGGTGATAGGTCTGAATTGAGCGGTCCGGGGGGATAAGATCGACACTGTACTTATTTCACATCGCTTTGAATTTTGGAAGCGGGAGGGGGGATTTCTGCGGGAATTTTGGGGCAGAGTTGAAATTATTACTGGTTGGTGGAAAACTGTGGAACCCTAGCCTACGAAATCCCAGGTCTGAAGCTGAGGGTCCTTTTGGTGTGGCTTTTTGGCTTTTGGATTTTGGAAGCCAAAAGAATATATTTGTTTTTGGCTTCCAAAATCCAAAAGCCAAAAAGGCAAAAAAAAAAGCCACAACAAAAGGGCCCTGAGTATGTTCGGGGTCAAGGGGATATGCTTGTTGGTTCTTGGGTGCATATGATCTCTTTATTTCGAAATTCATCTTCTATACATTTTGAAAAATGTCAAAAAAGAATAAAACGAAAAATGCATGTGTACTTCTTCACTTGCTTTATACACATAAAATATTTCAATGGAAAATCGAATAGTAATTTGGGCTATGTAAAAAAGAGTTACTCCGTAAAAAAAATGTGCTAACCATAAGGCTTTTTATGAGACATGTTTTCTCTCTTTTTTTACATCGACCATGAAAAAAACTTGTTTTTTACATCAACCATGAAAAATACTATTTTTTACATCGACCATGAAAAATACTAGGAATTTGCTAAGAGCATTCACAACGTGTAGCCAAAAGTGGTTCCATATTTGATTTTTGGCTTTTGGAACTAGTTCCATACATTGTAGAGGTAGTTCCAAAACCAGAAAAACAAGGAACCGGAGCAAGTAGGTGCTCCGATGCCAAATTTCACTTTTGGCATTTGGAACTAGTTCCCTACATTGTGAGAGTAGTTCCATATTGGCTTTATGTGTTGTTTTAGCTTGATGGCGGGTCCCACGTTATAAATATTTGGAACCACTACATTGTGGAGCTATTGCTATATTTCACACCAAAGCCAAATTCACCATCGTATCAGATTTGGCAATAGCAACATTGTGGATGCCCTAAAGTTATATTTTCCATCTTGTACACAATTAAAAATATCTTTAAAACAAACAAATCTCTAATGTCTAGGTGTACCATCTCTACTAGTACTAGTATATACTAGTAAATTACACGTGCCTTGCACGTGAGAGCTCTTTTTTTTAGTGAAACAACTTCGACGCAGGATTTTGTGAAGCTTTTTAACTTAATTGGTCAAACATGCGAAGCATGTGCCATTTACTTGTACAACTTTATCGGAAAAAAATTACTTGTACAAGCTAGTTCCCCTAAGTACTACCAGCACATAAGTAAACAAAAAGAACCAGGGACATCATCTACTGAAAACAACAATCTATTCATATAGCGGCTCTTGCATCACCCTTTGAAAATCATCTACCCGCAAAGATGAGTGCAGAGTTTCTGCTCGTGCTTTCACCTGTTCCAAGATCGTCAGTTGATCTCATGGACATCTGCATCAGCCAAAGCGGTAACCAAGTTGCCACCACTAGCTTCGCAGATCAGCAACAGCATGTAGGCCATCTTGAATTGTAGAATTCCATCCTCGGTTCATTTCTTTGTTCCGCCAAGTGGCCACATCCAAGTCCTTTTGAAGACGCCTAATCTTAGCTTCCCCTTTGCCACATCCTTCTGTTTTGTTCCTACAAACGTTTGCATCACCGGAACTACGGACATCTGTGCTACAATGCTGCTTGGCGGGGACATGAGCAGTCACTTGCTTCTGCGATTTGCCATGCATAAAATCAATCATCAGATTAAAAGGAAATATGTTGGTTGATTCATGTCACCACTTTGAGCAACCCATGAGTTTCTAAACCTTAAATGGAGTCTAAAACATTGCAATAAAAGGGTGTGTGCATCATTTGGATGCGAGAGGCAGGCGACCCTATTTTCAAGAAAAAATTAGGAAATCTGAAATCTATATCTATATCTCTACCATCTATACCACTCCACTCCTGTTGACAGTTTGATCTCTTTCAGTACATTAGATTATGTCATGTTTAAAACACTATTATAAAATTACCTCCTTAATGTTGAGCTCAGGAGGATCCGGATGTGCTGATCCTAGGCGGCCCCTCAAATGATTGCTTGCTAGAACAATAGGACCAAATCCCGCCTCCTTTCTACCAATGTACGCATCATCGGCGCGCTCACTTGTCTTTGTTAGGAACATGAGCGGTGGCTAGCTGCTGCAAATCAAAGTTCATCAAATCAATCAGCAAACAACACATATGAAATTTGAGCGGTGCGGCTAAATACCTTCTTCAGCAGCTGCCCCACGGAATCGTCCTTTTGGCGGCACATCACACGGGTGAAAAATCTCGGCAACGACTTGGGGTGCGGTGATTTTGTCCCATTCCACAGTATGCCGAGCTTGGCTGCAATTATCTTATTCTGCAAGATATTTTGCCTCCGAGATTCTTCGTAGGCATTCTCGAGGGGAATATCTAGCAGGCATTACAAAAAAAAATAGATGCTAATAACAAGCAGTGGAAGCAAGCAATAAACTAGTCTCGGAAATCAAATACATAACAAAAGCTAGGACAAAGTGTTCAACCTTGGTCGCAGGGAGGTGGCGCGTTGGCCGTTCGTTTTGGTTCGGTGGATCATGGTGGCACTTTGTGTACCGATCTCGCCAGCCGGTAAGATGAACCAGTGAGTCGGGGAAGCAGATCCGACGAAGCGGACGGAGTGTGGTTGACGGCGTCGCTGAGCCGGTTCGGCGCGGTGGATGTCGGCTACGGATGGAGGACTGAGAGGGAGCGAGACGGACTAGGTGCGAGGTAGGGAGAGAGGCCCTTGCTTGTCCGTGGGTGGGGCTGGATATAGGGGAAATGAAAGCCCTAGAAGATAGCATCCTGCTAATATCCTAGTACAAAACAATTGAACTAGAAAATCCCGCCAATATATGGTGCTGAATTGCGGGCGGCTCATAGCTTGTGCACAAATAAAATGGGAAAATCCAAAAAATGTACTAGTTCAACAAAAAAAAACTCTAGTGGCAAAGTCGCTAGCTCGCCATGAGAAGATGCACTCCGCCAAAAAAATGTCATGAGAAGCTAGTTTGCTATGGATCTTGCATTAACCCTGCTCGATAAAATGGTGGGCACAAAAGACAAGCTAAATCAAAAATAATGGTGGTAGAAAGATGTAACCCTCAAATGTAAACTCTACTAAATAGGGCCAGCTCAAAAACATGCCTCATATTATTAGTACTTCCTCCGGTCCATATTAACTGCCACTAAAACGGATGTATCTACAAATACATCCATTTGAGTGGCATGTATATGGATAGGAGTAGTAGATCAAGGAGTTGCGAGACAGTGGAGGAAATGAGGTGGGGAGGAGGAGGGTGACGACCAGACCCCCACCTCCACGGCACCGCATAAATAGAAGCTAAAATATGTGAAACAGTGGAGGAAATGAGGTGGAAAGGTCTTCTTTTTAGCCCCAGCGTCACCGCAGATCAGGTGACATGCACCTATTGCATGTCACCGTGTGACATGCGGTTTAAATTCAAATTTGAACACTGCGAACAAATCTGAAAAAATCATGCATGTTCATAGATATTAAGATAACCCCTAAAAAATTCAAGTCAAAATTCGAAACATACATCGAGAAACAAAAAAGAGAAATCTGTCATGAATAGTTCCTGAATTCAAATCTGAGTTTCTCTGTAGACTATTCACATCTGAGTTTCTCTTTTTTGTTTCTCGATGTATGTTTCGAATTTTGATCTGAAATTTTTAGGGGTTATCTTAATATGAGCTGTGAACGTGCATGATTTTTTTCAGATTTTTTCGCAATGTTTAAATTTGGATTTAGGCCGCATGTCACACGGTGACATGGTGCATGTCACCATGTCACCTAGCTACCGCTCGAGAAATGGAGCCCCTCTCCGCTGGGCTCCATAAAAGCTTCACTGCTCGTGTCAGACTGTTGAAGACACTGGCAAGTGCATGTCAGGGGGACAGAGAATAAATTTCGTCCACGCGTCGGCGCGTGCTGTCTACCCCAAACCCTAAACTCTGTCTTATGAAGTCAAAGCATGCATGAAGAGAAGTGGTTTTTGGTTTCAAACATGGAAATTTCAAAAACCCTCTCAAGAGCTACATTTTGGAGTGACTAATTTTTCATATTCATGATTTAAACTTGTTTAAATGGGCATAAAAATGGGCATAAAATTCAAAATAAATCAAAATAAATGAAACACCAAGGCACATAGTCTTCTTATGTCATATAGTAAGCATTCAATTAAGTTGATAAACAAGGTCTAGACATACTCAAACCAGAAAAATCATGTATCTACCCCCTAACCCTAAACTCTGTCTTATGAAGTCAAGCATGAAGAGATGTGGTTTTTGGTTTCAAACATGGAAATTTCGAAAACCCTCCCAAGAGCTTCATTTTGGAGTGACTAAGAAGCATACATGCTTACTTTTTTATATTCATGTTTTAAACTTGTTCAAATCTTGGTCAAACCTAGGATTTGACCAAGATTCAAATGGGCATAAAAATTCAAAAAAAAAATTGAAAAACCAAGGTCTTCTTATGTCATATAGTAAGCATTCAATTAAGTTGATAAACAAGGTCTAGACGTATTAAACCTGAAAAATCATGTATCTACCCCCTAACCCTAAACTCTGTCTTATGAAGTCAAGCATGCATGGTGAAGAGAAGTGGTTTTTCGTTTCAAACATGGAAATTTAAAAAACCCTCCCAAGAGCTTCATTTTGGGGTGACTAAGAAGGATACATGATTACTTTGTCATATTCATGTCTTAAACTTGTTTAAGTCATGGTCAAACCTAGGATTTGACGAAGATCCAAATGGGCATAAGAATTCAAAAAACAAATCAAAAACCAAAGCACATAGTCTGTGTATGTCATATAGTAAGCATTCAAGTTGATAAACAAGGTCTAGACATATTCAAACCAGAAAAATCATGGAAATTTCAAAAACCTCCCACGAGCTTCATTTTGGAGTGGCTAAGAAGGATCGATGCAGGTTACTTTTCATATTATTCATGTTTTAAACTTGTTTAAATCTTGGTCAAACCTAGGATTTGACCAAGATTCAACAAATGGGGATAAAAAAATGAAAACCCAATGCACATAGTCTTCTTATGTCATATAATAAGCATACAATTAAGTTGATAAACAAGGTCTAGACATATTCAAACCAGAAAAATCATGTATGTGGCTACCCCTAACCCTAAACTCTGTCTTATGAAGTCAAGCATGAAGAGATGTGGTTTTTGGTTTCAAACATGGAAATTTCAAAAACCCTTCCAAGAGCTTCATTTTGGAGTGACTGAGAAGCATACATGCATGCTTACCTTTTCATATTCATGTTTTAAACTTGTTCAAATCTTGGTCAAACCTAGGATTTGACCAAGATTCAAATGGGCATAAAAATTCAAATAAAATGAATACCAAGGTCTTCTTATGTCATACAGTATGCGTGCATTCAATTAAGTTGATAAACAAGGTCTAGACATATTAAACCTGAAAAATCATGTATCTACCCCTAACCCTAAACTCTGTCTTATAAAGTCAAGCATGCATGTGAAGATAAGTGGTTTTTGGTTTCAAACATGGAAATTTCAAAAACCCTCTTAAATAAGAGCTTCATTTTGGAGTGACTAAGAAGGATACATGCTTACTTTTACATATTCATGTTTTAAACTTGTTTAAGTCATGGTCTGTGGCACCCCCGGAATCAGGGTTGGACAAATACCAGATCTTCGTCTGACATAAGCCTAACCTTGAGCTCGAGAGACTACAGTGAGAGAATCGGTAACACAACAGTGACTCTACGACTCAAAAGAATATATTACAACTCTTAGCAGAGTAAGATCCAAATTATTACACGCAGAGGTCACTGACCCAACATTCAACAAGCAACGGAAGCAAATTATGTTATTCTAAATAACAAGATAGCAAAGGGCTTAAGAAGCCATAACATAAAGCGACGTCCCAGCCCATAAGTCGCAGGCTGCTGCCTGGGAACTCCAAACTAACCGTCGATGTTAACGTAGAAACCACCTTCGGCTGCAGAGACTTCATCTGAAACAAAAGCATGCAAAGCTGAGTACAGGGACTCAGCAAGACTTAGTACAACCTTTTAGCAAAGCGGGTATGCGGGCTTTCTGGTAGATCTTCTTTTGCGTAAAGCCAGTTTTTCTTTGTAAGATAAGAGAGAAGAGAAGCTCGACTACTCAGAACCTTTGAAAGGGGATAAGAGAGCGACATCTCTATCTCTACTGATCATCATCTTGTATCCACCAAACGTCATCATCTCGAACCACTATCCTCGGATCACCCCCTCAACACCCGAAGAAGGTGTCCGTAAACACACATTGTTTGCCAAGTTTTACGATCAGGTTAAAGTTATCTATGATCACAGAATCCATTCCCAAGTCGTCCATAACCGTGGACACGGCTTTTCGAAAAGATTCATAACCCTGCAGGGGTGCACAACTTTACCCACACGTGCCAACCGACTCTTAATGCCAATATATTAGCTCTCTTCCGTGGAAAGCCGGCAGAGGGTGGTCGACCACGACCTTTACCTTGCTGTCGCCGAGACCATGAGTCACGCGCTAAGGATTGTTCCGCCGTAACGGGTCAAGTCCCGAAGTCGGTCCTTAACGATGTGTACCGAGGTGGGTTTCCCCAGAGGCCGCAACCCCCAGCCACCACGACCACGCTTACACACTGTTATGTACCTTTAACCCCCAAGCAAAATGCAATGCATATGTCCAGGTAACGCGCAAACTATGTGACTCATGGAATCTACTAGGCAAGTTAGTGAGTCGAGAGGGTACCATAATAGGGCCTCGTGTGGTTGTACGCTCGGTCTTGGTTCAAGAGGCGAGAACTCGGTTCCTAGGGTCGGCAGAAACGAAACAACCCACCACATCCCGATGTGGCCTCTCGTCTGAGCCTTTAATCATGTTTATCATCATCTCTATACTTACCACGTCAAACTGTCATGCTAGATTCATTTCATTGTATGGCTCCAGTCCGAAGACCGGAGTAGTAGCGTAACAAACTAAGCATGGCTAAGCATGAAGAGATAAAGGCTCTAGCGATGCACACATGCCAAACCTAGTTATGCTAGGAGCAGTGGATCAGGTATTTGAGGCTACAAGGGTGGTACATGCAATAGATAGGGTAACTCTACCTATCGATAAAAGACAGTTGAATCGCATGCAATATGTAGGAACCAGAGTAAAAGCATTTCGAAATCATATATGAACCAGGCTAGGGCTTGCCTTGTCCCTCAGCGGATGAGTACTGTTCTTCGGTGGCGTTGACGTCGGACTCCGGCTCAGATCCTATTCGCGAAGAACCAAACACCGGAAAGGGGAAATAAACAATCACGACATGGCATAATGCAATGCGCATACAAGATGAATGATATGTCATGTTAAAAGAATTGAGTAACCCTAGGTGCATCGTCAATTTAATGGGGTTCCGGCATCGGACACCGCCATATGAGAGGGGTTCTTTTAGGGTTTCACTACATTTACAAGTTCAAAGGTTGTAATGATGTATGAATTACTCCTAAACTTGTAGAGAATGTTTTTCTGAACATTTTGGTATATTATACGTCTTTTTCTGAATTAATATGAATTAGTTATTAAATAAATAAGATTTAACCATTTTCTGAAAATGGTAAATAGTAAAAACAGAAAAATAGAAAAAGGCCGCTGACGTCATTATGACGCCAGCATGGCGTCAGCCATGGCCTGGGCTCCCAGGTCGAGCACTGGCTCGGCGAGGCAGGGCGCCAGGGGCCGCGGGAGCACGCGCGTTGGACGCGCAGGGGCTCCGCGAACCAAAAGAGGGCGGCGCCGCCCTCCAATGGCCGCCGGAGGCGTCTCCGGCGAGCTCGCGCGGAGGGCCGGGCAGGCGCGCGACGCGGCGGCGGTACACGGCGAGCTAGGGCGAGCGGCGGTTACCACGACGCTCAGAAGCTCACCGCGGAGCTGTTGGCGAAGACGGCGTGGCCGGAGGAGCTCGGTAGCGGCGGCGGTGGTCGCCGAAATCCCTCCCGGCTGCGGAGAAGAAGAGGGAGGTGGCGGCGATTGGGAGCGTCTCCGGTCGATTCACTGCAGGGGGAGGACGAGGGGAGCGAGGCGGAGCTCGTGGCGGTGTTGGCTGGGCGCGGGGAGGCCAGCAATGGCGGCGACGACGAGCGGCCGGCCCTAGGGTTTGGACCGGAGCTTGTAGAGAAGAGGGATGAGAGAAGGGAGTGGCGAAAAGGGGGTTCTCTTCACGGCGGCGGCGAGCTTTATACGCGGCCAGGGGCGGCGAGGAGGATCCAGACCGCCGGCGGGATCGACGGCCTTGGCATCGACAGGCAGCAGCCTGGCTGCCTGGAGGTAGAAGACAAGGGGGGGTTTTCCCAATAAACCCCTGGATTTTAGGGAATTTTCTAGAAAATAAAAACAGGGTAGATTTTGATGGTTTTAGGGTGTTTTGACCCAAAATTTGAGGGTCTTTTGGCATAAAATTTTGTTAAAGCAAAACTACAACAATTTGCAACATTGTTTCAAACTATATTAGTGCAAAGTTTCTCAAATTAATGCAGATGCATGCAATGCACATGAACAAACCTTCATTTATTTAACTAGCAAAGTTGGTCTGTTACAACTCTACCCCCCTTACAAGAATCTCGTCCCCGAGATTCCTAAGTTTTAGAAAAGAAGGCAGGGTACTCAGATCGGAGACGATCTTCTCGTTCCCAGGTTGCTTCTGACTCAGAGTGATGAGACCACTGAACTTTTAGGAACTTGATGGTTTGACGCCGAGTTTTACGCTCAGCTTCATCAAGGATACGAACAGGATACTCTCGATAGGTCAGATCCTCTTGGAGATCAAGTGTTTCGTGATCAACACCACGGATGGGATCTTTGAAGCAACGTTTAAGTTGGGAGACATGGAAGACGTCATGAACTTCAGGAAAGGTTGGAGGGAGTTCCAACTTGTAGGCAAGTGTACCTCGTTTTGCAAGGATGCGGAAAGGACCAACGTAGCGAGGAGCTAGTTTGCCTTTTATACCGAAACGATGGACACCTCTTAAAGGAGTGACTCGAAGATAAGCTTGCTCGCCAACTTCATAGCGAACTTCTTGATGATGACGATCGTAATTGCTCTTTTGACGAGACTGAGCAGCTTTCAAACGCTCTCGGATAATGCCAACTTGATCTTCTGCTTCCTTGATCATGTCCGGTCCAAAGAATTGTCTTTCACCGGTTTCTGACCAATTCAGAGGGGTTCGACATTTCCGTCCATAAAGAGCTTCAAAAGGCGCCATGCCCAGGCTAGATTGGAAACTGTTGTTATAGGAGAATTCAGCAAATGGAAGGCACTTTTCCCAATTCTTGCCGAAGGATATAACACAGGCCCTGAGCATGTCTTCAAGGATTTGATTCACCCTTTCGGTTTGACCACCAGTTTGAGGATGATAGGCCGTGCTGAAGGAAACACGAGTTCCCATAGCTTGTTGGAAACTGGCCCAGAACTTGGAGGTAAACAAGCTTCCTCGGTCAGAGATAATCCTCTTCGGAACACCATGAAGAGAGACTATTCGGGAAACATACAGATCTGCCAACTTGCTAGCAGTAATGTCTTCTCGGATAGGAAGGAAGTGAGCAACCTTGGATAGGCGATCAACAATTACCCATATAGCATTGCTTCCTTTCTGAGTTTTGGGAAGTCCGGTAATGAAATCCATACCAATTTCATCCCATTTCCATTCCGGAGTAGATAGAGGTTGAAGAGTACCAGCTGGTCTTTGATGCTCAGCTTTTACACGACGACAAACGTCGCATTCAGCTACAAAGCGAGCGATTTCTCTTTTCATCCGGGTCCACCAGAACCTTTGGCGAAGATCCTGATACATCTTTGTACTTCCAGGATGAATAGATAGAGGAGACTCATGAGCTTCTCGGAGGATAAGCTCTCTTAGGTTCTTTTTCTTCGGCACCACCAAGAGGTTACCAAAGTAGACAACACCTTGATCGTTGACAGAGAAACATTTAGCATCTCCGCTAGCAATGTTCTCTTTGATCTTAGTGATACCCAGATCACGCTTCTGAGCGGCTTTGATCTGGTCTTCAAGAGAGGGTTTTACCTCTAAGTTGGAAAGGAATCCCTGAGGAACAACTTCAAGATTGAGTCTTGCAAATTCCTCATGGAGGGCAGGTTGACATTGCTTGAGCATCAGATTGTTGCAATATGACTTCCGACTTAGCGCGTCAGCAACGACGTTGGCCTTGCCGGGCTGATAGTTAAGACCCAAATCATAGTCTTTGATGAGTTCCAACCATCTTGTCTGCCTGAGATTCAGATCTGGTTGGGTAAAGAGATACTTCAGGCTTTGATGATCCGAGTATAACTCGCAACGATTACCGTAAAGGTAAGGTCGCCATTGCTTAAGAGCATGGACCACAGCTGCAAGCTCTAGATCATGAGTTGGATAATTGAGCTCATGTGGCTTCAATTGTCGAGAGGCATAAGCCACTACATGGCCATCTTGCATCAACACACATCCGAGCCCTTGAAGAGATGCATCACAGAAGATGACAAAGTCTTTGCTTGTGTCTGGAAGGACAAGTACCGGAGCGGTAGTCAGCTTTATTTTCAGTGTCTGAAAACTTTCTTCAGCCTTTTTTGACCACTCAAACTTCTTATCTTTCTTCAGAAGATCAGTCATTGGTTTGGCAATCTTGGAGAAATTCTCGATGTATCGACGGTAATAACCCGCCAATCCAAGAAAACTCCGGATTTCTTTGGCCGACTTAGGAGTCTTCCAGTCAAGAACGGATTGAACTTTATCTGGAATGACTGCAACACCTTTGGCAGAGACCACATGGCCTAGGAAGATGAGCTCTTGTAGCCAGAACTCACATTTAGAAAACTTGGCATAGAGGCGATGTTCACGAAGCTTGGTCAGCACCAAACGCAAGTGTTCAGTGTGTTCTTCTTCGGTTTTGGAGTAGACCAGAATATCATCAATGTAGATAATGACGAATTTGTCAAGATACTCCATAAACACTGAGTTCATGAGCCGCATAAAAGTGGCTGGAGCATTTGTGAGGCCAAAGGACATGACAGTGTACTCGTAAAGACCATAACGAGTCATGAACGCCGTTTTTGGAATGTCCTCCGTTCGGATTTTGATTTGATGGTAGCCTGATCTCAAATCCATCTTGGAAAAGACTGTGGCACCACTCAATTGATCAAAAAGATCATTGATTCGAGGTAGAGGATACTTGTTCTTGATGGTTACTGCGTTGAGCGGCCGGTAATCAACAACCAGACGCGGAACATTGGTATCCCTCTTCTTGACAAAGAGTGCGGGACATCCCCAAGAAGAAGTACTAGGTTGGATGTATCTTTTCCCTTCTAACTCTTCCAACTGCTTCTTCAGTTCAACCAACTCTTCTCGAGGCATACGATAAGGACGTCGAGAAACAGGAGCAGTTCCAGGAACCAGCTCGATGACAAACTCCACGCTTCGATCAGGTGGCATGCCAGGTAATTCTTCCGGAAAGACATCAGGGAAGTCACAAACCACCGGAACATCAGAAATTTCAAGCGGAGGTAAGACCTCAAGGGCATACAACTCAGCATCAGGAATATGTACTGCTGATGGAGATGTTGCTGCCGAAGACCAATACAGAATGGAGCTTCCGGAAAGATCGGTCAGAGTAAGAGACCTGGCTCCACAATCAATGACAGCCTGATATTTAGCTAGCCAATCCATGCCCAAAATGATATCAATGTCGGTTGACTTGAGGACAATGAGGGGAATCGGAAAAAGAAGATATCCAATCTCGATTTTATTCCCATGACTAACCATATTGGTATACCAATTAGAACCAGGGGAATGAACCATAAGAGGGGTAGACATAACTTCAAAAGGAATCTCATGCAGTTGAGCAAACTCTTGGGATATGAATGAATGTGATGCTCCAGAATCAAACAGAACTGTAGCTATAATGGAGTTGATACGAAGCGTACCCATTATGACGCTTGGATCTGCTTCAGCTTCTTCAGCAGTAACATGGGTCAGACGACCATGACCAGCAACTTGAGGCTTGGTAAACTTCTTTGGTGGTGGAGCACCACGAACAGAAGTATTGTGGGGGCACTCTTTCATATAGTGACCAGGTTGACCACAAGTGAAGCACGCACCACTGCCTGGAGTACCCATAGCGGGACGATAGTTGGTTCCGCCGGCATTGTATGGAGCTTGTGGGCGAGGTGCATAACCAGAAGACTTTGGTGCATTAGGAGCACGAGGCACATCACTGTATGGAATGAAAACACGACGACGCTGATTGCCTGATCCAGAAGACTGAGAATTATCTCGAGGGCGCTTGCGACTTTCCTCATAGTCCAACTTTCCTCTTTCTGCCTTCATAGCCTTGTTGACAAGATCTTGGCAGGTTGGAAAGTCCAGGAGATGAAGATCTCGGCGAAGATCAGGATCCAGTCCCTTACGGAACAAGGCTTGCTTCTTGGCATCAGTGGAAGTTTCTTCAGGAGCATAGCAGGCAAGACGATAGAAATTACCTTGATAATCACAGATAGAACCACTGCCCTGCGTCAGCTTCAGAAACTCTTCTCTTTTCTCATCCATCAGACCCTCTGGGATATGATATGCACGGAAAGCAGCTTTGAACTCTGGCCAAGTTACGACATGACCAGCAGGCTGCATCAACAGAAAGTTTTCCCACCATGAACCAGCAGCTCCTTCAAGATGGTAGGTGGCAAAGTTCACCCAATCTGCTTGAGCAGCGTGGGCAACCTCAAGCTTGCGCTCGATGGTGCGGAGCCAGTAGTCAGCATCAAGTGGCTCAGTGGAATAACTGAACACTGGTGGGGTGAGGCGGATGAAGCTTCGGATCCCCACTTGTTCCTCATGACGCTGAGCTGTGTTACGCTCAATCCTTTCAAGGAGCCTGATGTTGTCTGCGCGATTGGCTTCATACATGGCCATAAGTTGGACCATAGAAGGAGGAGGAGGAAGGTCAGGATTCTCCTCGTGGCCATCTCCACGACCATTGCCACGGCCATGACCACGACCACGGCCAGCACCACTTCTAGTACCGCCTGACATCCTGAGGAGAAGACAAAAACCATGAGATACGGATTCACCGGGAAGATTCAACGGAAGGATAGCATATACCGAATGCAATGAGCATGCTGAGAAGACAAGACATGTGATATGAAGATATATCATCGTATCGATCATGGTAGTTAAACAAGCATACAAAATGTACACACTACTAACCGACTCACAAACCATGAAGATGGAATGCAAAGATGACATACCATCCCCATGTCTCGTAAAGACAAACAATTGGATGCTAAGCAACTGAAGCAAGAATAAAGGAACAATGCTTCAGATTAACTAAGGCATTCTGGAAACTCTGAGACAAGCAACCAGATACGGAGTACTGGAGAAAAATAACCCAAACCCGTGTATCCTAGAGTTTTGAATTGATAGGAAAGAAGAGAAACCTTTTTCCAATCAAAACCAGGTAAGATGACTCAGCATTAGAGTGACACCAGGTAAGGAGTAAAAAGAATCCTATTCAGAATTTTTGCAAATAATCTTTAGCTTTCAAATAGTTTTCACAAACACTAGACTCAACATCGACCAGTTAACAAGGGTTTCCTACAGGCAGTCCTGCTCTGATACCAAAACCTGTGGCACCCCCGGAATCAGGGTTGGACAAATACCAGATCTTCGTCTGACATAAGCCTAACCTTGAGCTCGAGAGACTACAGTGAGAGAATCGGTAACACAACAGTGACTCTACGACTCAAAAGAATATATTACAACTCTTAGCAGAGTAAGATCCAAATTATTACACGCAGAGGTCACTGACCCAACATTCAACAAGCAACGGAAGCAAATTATGTTATTCTAAATAACAAGATAGCAAAGGGCTTAAGAAGCCATAACATAAAGCGACGTCCCAGCCCATAAGTCGCAGGCTGCTGCCTGGGAACTCCAAACTAACCGTCGATGTTAACGTAGAAACCACCTTCGGCTGCAGAGACTTCATCTGAAACAAAAGCATGCAAAGCTGAGTACAGGGACTCAGCAAGACTTAGTACAACCTTTTAGCAAAGCGGGTATGCGGGCTTTCTGGTAGATCTTCTTTTGCGTAAAGCCAGTTTTTCTTTGTAAGATAAGAGAGAAGAGAAGCTCGACTACTCAGAACCTTTGAAAGGGGATAAGAGAGCGACATCTCTATCTCTACTGATCATCATCTTGTATCCACCAAACGTCATCATCTCGAACCACTATCCTCGGATCACCCCCTCAACACCCGAAGAAGGTGTCCGTAAACACACATTGTTTGCCAAGTTTTACGATCAGGTTAAAGTTATCTATGATCACAGAATCCATTCCCAAGTCGTCCATAACCGTGGACACGGCTTTTCGAAAAGATTCATAACCCTGCAGGGGTGCACAACTTTACCCACACGTGCCAACCGACTCTTAATGCCAATATATTAGCTCTCTTCCGTGGAAAGCCGGCAGAGGGTGGTCGACCACGACCTTTACCTTGCTGTCGCCGAGACCATGAGTCACGCGCTAAGGATTGTTCCGCCGTAACGGGTCAAGTCCCGAAGTCGGTCCTTAACGATGTGTACCGAGGTGGGTTTCCCCAGAGGCCGCAACCCCCAGCCACCACGACCACGCTTACCTGCCTGTTATGTACCTTTAACCCCCAAGCAAAATGCAATGCATATGTCCAGGTAACGCGCAAACTATGTGACTCATGGAATCTACTAGGCAAGTTAGTGAGTCGAGAGGGTACCATAATAGGGCCTCGTGTGGTTGTACGCTCGGTCTTGGTTCAAGAGGTGAGAACTCGGTTCCTAGGGTCGGCAGAAACGAAACAACCCACCACATCCCGATGTGGCCTCTCGTCTGAGCCTTTAATCATGTTTATCATCATCTCTATACTTACCACGTCAAACTGTCATGCTAGATTCATTTCATTGTATGGCTCCAGTCCGAAGACCGGAGTAGTAGCGTAACAAACTAAGCATGGCTAAGCATAAAGAGATAAAGGCTCTAGCGATGCACACATGCCAAACCTAGTTATGCTAGGAGCAGTGGATCAGGTATTTGAGGCTACAAGGGTGGTACATGCAATAGATAGGGTAACTCTACCTATCGATAAAAGACAGTTGAATCGCATGCAATATGTAGGAACCAGAGTAAAAGCATTTCGAAATCATATATGAACCAGGCTAGGGCTTGCCTTGTCCCTCAGCGGATGAGTACTGTTCTTCGGTGGCGTTGACGTCGGACTCCGGCTCAGATCCTATTCGCGAAGAACCAAACAGGAAAGGGAAATAAACAATCACGACATGGCATAATGCAATGCGCATACAAGATGAATGATATGTCATGTTAAAAGAATTGAGTAACCCTAGGTGCATCGTCAATTTAATGGGGTTCCGGCATCGGACACCGCCATATGAGAGGGGTTCTTTTAGGGTTTCACTACATTTACAAGTTCAAAGGTTGTAATGATGTATGAATTACTCCTAAACTTGTAGAGAATGTTTTTCTGAACATTTTGGTATATTATACGTCTTTTTCTGAATTAATATGAATTAGTTATTAAATAAATAAGATTTAACCATTTTCTGAAAATGGTAAATAGTAAAAACAGAAAAATAGAAAAAGGCCGCTGACGTCATTATGACGCCAGCATGGCGTCAGCCATGGCCTGGGCTCCCAGGTCGAGCACTGGCTCGGCGAGGCAGGGCGCCAGGGGCCGCGGGAGCACGCGCGTTGGACGCGCAGGGGCTCCGCGAACCAAAAGAGGGCGGCGCCGCCCTCCAATGGCCGCCGGAGGGGCGTCTCCGGCGAGCTCGCGCGAGGGCCGGCAGGCGCGCGACGCGGCGGCGGTACACGGCGAGCTAGGGCGAGCGGCGGTTACCACGACGCTCAGAAGCTCACCGCGGAGCTGTTGGCGAAGACGGCGTGGCCGGAGGAGCTCGGTAGCGGCGGCGGTGGTCGCCGAAATCCCTCCCGGCTGCGGAGAAGAAGAGGGAGGTGGCGGCGATTGGGAGCGTCTCCGGTCGATTCACTGCAGGGGGAGGACGAGGGGAGCGAGGCGGAGCTCGTGGCGGTGTTGGCTGGGCGCGGGGAGGCCAGCAATGGCGGCGACGACGAGCGGCCGGCCCTAGGGTTTGGACCGGAGCTTGTAGAGAAGAGGGATGAGAGAAGGGAGTGGCGAAAAGGGGGTTCTCTTCACGGCGGCGGCGAGCTTTATACGCGGCCAGGGGCGGCGAGGAGGATCCAGACCGCCGGCGGGATCGACGGCCTTGGCATCGACAGGCAGCAGCCTGGCTGCCTGGAGGTAGAAGACAAGGGGGGGGTTTTCCCAATAAACCCCTGGATTTTAGGGAATTTTCTAGAAAATAAAAACAGGGTAGATTTTGATGGTTTTAGGGTGTTTTGACCCAAAATTTGAGGGTCTTTTGGCATAAAATTTTGTTAAAGCAAAACTACAACAATTTGCAACATTGTTTCAAACTATATTAGTGCAAAGTTTCTCAAATTAATGCAGATGCATGCAATGCACATGAACAAACCTTCATTTATTTAATTAGCAAAGTTGGTTTGTTACATGGTCAAACCTAGGATTTTACCAAGATTTAAATGGGCATAAAAATTCAAAATTAAACAAAATCAAAAACCAAAGCAAGTCTTTGCATGTCATATAGTACGCATTCAAGTTGATAAACAAAGTCTAGACATATTCAAACCAGAAAATCATGTATATATCTACCCCTAACCCTAAACTCTATCTTTATGAAGTCAAGCATGCATGAAGAGAAGTGGTTTTTTGTTTCAAACATGGAAATTTCAAAAACCCTCCCAAGAGCTACATTTTGGAGTGACTAAGAAGGATAGATGGTTAATTTTTCATATTCATGATTTAAACTTGTTCAAATCTTGGTCAAACCTATGATTTGACCAAGATTCAAATGGGCATCAAAAATCAAAAAATTCAAAAAAAATGAAAAATCAAGGTCTTCTTATATGTCATATAGTAAGCATTCAATTAATTAAGTTGATAAACAAGGTCTAGACATATTCAAACAAGGAAAATCATGTATCTACCCCTAACCCTAAACTCTGTCTTATTAAGTCAATCATGAAGAGAAGTGGTTTTGGGTTTCAAACATGGAAATTTCAAGAACCTCCCAAAAGCTTCTTATGTCATATAGTACTAAGCATTAAAGTTGAGAAACAAGGTCTAGACATATTCAAACCTAGGATTCGACCAAAAGATTCAAACATGGAAATTTCAAAAACCTCCCAAAAGTTTCATTTTAGAGTGAGTAAGAAGGATCCATGCTTACCTTTTCATTTTCATGATTTAAACTTGTTTAAATCTTGGTCAAACCTAGGATTTGACCAAGATACAAATGGGTGGGCACAAAATTCAAAAAAATCAGAAAAAAATGAAAAACCAAATCACATAGTCTTCTTATGTCATATCGTAAGCATTCAAGTTGATAAACAAGGTCTAGATATATCCAAACCGGACAAATCATGTATCTACCCCTAACACTAAACTCATCTTATGAAGTCAAGCATGAAGAGAAGTGGTTTTCGGTTTGAAACATGGAAATTTCAAAAACCTCCCAAAAGCTTCATTTTAGAGTGACTAAGAAGGATCCATGCTTACCTTTTCATTTTCATATTTTAAACTTGTTTAAATCTTAATTTGTCAAACCTAGGATCTGACAAAGAGATTCAAATCGGCATTAAATTAAAAAAAAAACTCAGAAAAAGGAAAAACAAAAGCATATAGTCTTCTTATGTCATATAGTAAGCATTCAAGTTGATAAACAAGGTTTGGACATATTCAAACCAGACAAATAATGTATCTCTACCCCCTAACCCTAAACTTGGTCGATCTTCTGAAGTCAATCATGAAGAGAAGTCGTTTTGGGTTTCAAACATGGAAATTTCAAGAACATCTCAAAAGCTTCTTATGTCATATAGTACTAAGCATTAAAGTTGAGAAACAAGGTCTAGACATATTCAACGTATGCAACTCAAGCATGCATGAAAGAGAAGTGGCGGTTTTGGGTTTGAAACATGGAAATTTCAAAAAAAAGCTTCATTTTAGGGAGACTAAGAAGGATCCATGCTTACCATTTTATTTTCATGTTTTAAACTTGTTTAAATCTTGTTCAAACCTAGGATTTGACCAAGATTCAAATGGGTAGAAAATTTAAAAAGTGAAAAAATGAAAAACCAAAGTACATAGTCTTCTTATGTCATATAGTAAGCATTCAAGTTGTTAAACAAGGTCGATCTAGACATATTCAAACCAGACAAATCATGTATCTATACCCCTAACCCCTAATTAAACTCTGTCTTATGAAGTCAAGCATGAAGAGAAGTGGTTTCGGGTTTCAAACATGGACTAAGAAGGATCATTTTTAAAAACCCCAAAAGCTTCACATTTTAGAGTGCATAAGAAGGATCCAGGCTTACCCTTTCATTTTGATGTTTTAATCTTGTTTAAATCTTGGTCAAACCTAGGATTTGACCAATATTCAAATGAGCATAAAATAAGAAATAAAAAAATAAAAAACGAAAGCACATAATCTTCTTATGTCATATAGTAAGCATTCAAAAGTTCATGAAGAAGGTCTAGACACATTCAAATCAAACAAGTCATCTACCCCTAACCCTACACTGTGTCTTATAAATGAAGTCAAGCATGAAAAGAAGTGTGGTTTTGGGTTCCAAACATGGAAATTTGAAAAACCTCCCAAAAGCTTCATTTTAATTAGACTGATTGATTAATTAAGAAGGATCCATGATTAATTACCTTTTCATTGTCATGTTTTAAACTTGTTTAAATCTTGGTCAAACCTAGGATATATTTGACCAAGATTCAAATGGGCATAAAAATTCAGAAAAAAATCAAAAGAATGAAAAACCAAAGCATGAAAAGAAGTGTCGTTTTGGGTTTCAAACATGGAAAATTCAAGAACACATCCCAAAAGCTTCATTTTAGAGTGACTAAGAAGGATCCATGCTTACCTTTTCATTTCATGTTATAGACTTTTTTAAATCATGGTCAACCCTAGGATTAATTTGACCAAGATTCAAGTGGGCAGAAAATTTAAAAAAATAGAAAACTGAAAAACCAAAGTACATAGTCTTCTTATGTACGTCATATATATAGTAAGCATATTCAAGTTGATAAACAAGGTTTGGACATATTCAAACCATACAAATCATGTATCTACCCCTAACCCTAAACTCTTTCTTATGAAGTCAAGCATGAAGAGAAGTGGTTTTGGGTTTCAAACATGGAAATTTCAAAAACCTCCCAAAAACTTCATATTAGAGTGACTAATTAAGAAGGATAGAGGCTTCCCTTTTCATTTTCATGTTTTAAACTTGTTTAAATCTTTGTCAAACCTAGGATTTGGCCAAGATTCAAATATATGGGCATAAAATTAAAAAAAACAGAAAAATGAAAAACCCAAGCACATAGTCTTATTGTGTCATATAGTTAGCATTAAAGTTGATAAACAAGGTTTAGACATATTCAAACCAGACAGATCATGTATCTACCCCCTAACCCTAAACTCGGTCTTATGAAGTCTAGCATGAAGAGAAGTCGTTTTGGGTTTCAAACGTTTAAGCCAAAAGCCCCTTTTCAAATATTTCAAACTTATTCAAGTTTGGTTCAAATTTGAAAGACATACAAGTTATAGCACACATAGTGCATACATTTTCACACATACTGCACTAGATAGATGCTAACCCTATAGTTTGAGGCCATTTGGATGAGGTAGAAAAAAATTCTTGGATTAGAATCGTGTTGTTCGAACTCCGTAGTTGGATTTTTTTGAACCTTGATCTGTAGTACTGGGCAAAACCCTAGTTTAACCTATTTAATTATAGATTCGTATATCGATTTTTCTACCTTTTTATTATTACTATGCAGCACATGTGTGTTTGCCCATCTAGCTAGTGAAACTCGGAGGAAGAGGGATCACTCATTCACTCGGATTTACATCACACACAAAGAACACACCTTTAATTTCGCCAGGTTTGTGCACTAATAAAGTACTCCTACAGTACTAGAAATTGAATTGTTCTACTCCGGAGTGATATGCTCACCGGAGTATTTTTGGATCTTAGCTGGAGCGGCGTTTGGCGGTTGCATGAAGCCGTGCTGGATGTTAAGCCTATCGAGGCACGCCTGGTGGAAAGCGTGCGCCTCCTTAGCCTCATCGGCGCGCCGCTGCAATGCTGCGTCACTGGGATTTGCAGCCGCCGCATTCTTAGCCTGCACGAAAGCTTGCAGAGCATCCCGGCATCTATAGAGTGCCGGGAACATCACGTTATATACGAGCTCCTTGGCGGTGTTGCTCCTGCAAAGGGCGTCGCCGTGATGCGCTTCGAAAGAACGGCCTGGCTCCACGGCCGGCACCGCCTGAAGTGCGGTCGGATTAGGCGGCTGGCCACGGGAGCTCCCTGCCTCCGCATCGTTCGCGCCCGCCGGGAAGGGGATCTCACCTGCTGGCAAAGAAAACCATGCGGCATGCGCGGGCGGAAAAGCCGGCCAGGGCCGAGCGGGCGGCGCATGCGGGGTTGCGTGGGAGATCCCTGCCTCTGCATCCATCGGCCCGCACGGGAAGCGGCTGGCGAGGGGCTCCACGGCCAGCGCCGCCGCCGCGGGCTGAACAACCGGCCAGTGCAGAGCGGGCGGGTTATGCCTTGGTGCGCGATGGACGAAGCGGAGGCGGCGCTGATTCTCCGCTTCCTCGTCGGTGGTAGGACTACGCGCGCGGCGACCAGAGCCAAGTCGGAAGGCCATAGCTATGTTGATTGGTCACTTAAGCTGGAGAGGTTCTCTTACCATTTCAGAGAAGCGGAGTAAGAGGAAGTTGTTGCTTATACGGGTTCACTGCCACGTTGGGTTAAGAGGGACAAAGTTGGTCAATGCCTAGGAAGTTGGAATTGTTTTGGCCCCAATTTTTTAATTACCTTGCGGTTCATCTCTCGGTCTCTCCCACCTCTTCACTATCCCTCCCCTTGCCTCCTTTCATGCTTCATCGTAGTGCATCTTGTTTTTCTAGCACCTTCACAAAAATCATACACATTTGGCCGATTCTGTCATTGTGTGCACTAATAAAGTAAAAAAAAATCCATTATATGTGAATAAACGTTTAATACACTAGCTCGCAAAGATGTTTCTCAAGGCGATATGCACAATGCCTGCCAAAAATGGGTCATGATAACTAAATTTCGTGTTAATTTTTGCATGACATGTACTCACTTGTGTATGAAGCCAAGCAAACTCATAATCTATACCAAAAAAATGTGAAAGAGTTCTTTTTAGTATCCTTCATACATGGGGTTCCTATTTTTACTTTCTATTTTTACTAGTTACAAGTACTCATGCATGAAAACTTTTGAAAATATGTGCATTTTGCGCTGTGTGGAGACATGGTACAATAATATATTCAAGTTGATATACAAAGTCTAGACATATTCAAACTAGACAAATAATGTATCTAACCCCCTAACCCTAAACTCTGTCTTATGAAGTCAAGCATGCATGAAGAGAATTGGTTTTGGGTTTCAAACATGGAAATTTCAAAATCATCCCAAAAGCTTCATTTTAGAGCGACTAAGAAGGATCCAGGCTTACCTTTCCATTTTCATGTTTTAAACTTGTTTAAATCTTGGTCAAATCTAGGATTTGACCACGATTCAAATGGGCATAAAATAAAAAAATGAAAAAATGAAAAACCAAAGCGCACATAGTCTTCTTATATGTCATATAGTAAGCATGAAAGTTGGTAAACAAGGTCTAGACATATTCAAACTAGACAAATCATGTATCTACCCCCTAACCCCTAAACTCTGTCTTATGACGAAGTCAAGCATGAAGATTAAGTGGTTTTGGGTTTCAAACATGGAAATTTCAAAAACCTCCCAAAAACTTCATTTTAGGGTGACTAAGAAGGATACAGGCTTCCCTTTTCATTTTCATGTTCTATACTTGTTTAAATCTTGGTCAAACCTAGGATTTGACCAAGAATCAAATGGGCACAAAAAAATAAACAAATAAAAGCACATAGTGTTCTTATGTCATATCGTAAGCATTCAAGTTGATAAACAAGGTCTAGATATATCCAAACCAGACAAATCATGTATCTACCCCCTATCGACCCTAAACTTCGTCTTATGAAGTCAAGCATGAAGAGAAGTGGTTTTGGGTTTCAAACATGGAAATTTCAAAAACCTCCCAAAATTCAGCTTCATTTTAGAGCGACTAAGAAGGATCGATGCTTACCTTTTCATTTCCATGTTTTAAACTTATTTAAATCTTGGTCAAACCTAGGATTTGACCAAGATTCAAATGGGCATAAAAATTCAGACAACAAATCTAAAGAATGAAAAACCAAAGCACATAGCCTTCTTAATTATGTCATATAGTAAACACTCAAGTTGATAAACAAGGTCTAGACATATTCAAACCAGAAAAATCATGTGTATATCTACCCCTAACCCTAAACTCTGTCTTATGAAGTCAATCATGAAGAGAATTGGTTTTGGGTTTCAAACATGGAAATTTCAAGTACGTCCCAAAAGCTTCATATATTTTAGAGTGACTAATTAAGAAGGATCTTGGCTTACGTTTTCATTTTCATGCTTGAAACTTGTTTAAATCTTGGTTGAACCTAGGATTTGACCAGAATCAAATGTGCATAAAATTCTTAAAAAAATAGAAAAATGAAAAACAAAAGCACATGGTCTTCTTATGTCATATAGTAAGCATTCAAGTTGATAAACAAGGTTTAGACATATTCAAACCAGACAAATCATGTATCTACCCCCTAACCCTAAACTCGGTCTTATGAAGTCTAGCATGAGGAGAAGTCGTTTTGGGTTTCAAACGTTTAAGCCAAAAGCCCCATTTCAAATATTTCAAACTTATTCAAATTTGGTTCAAATTTGAAAGACACACAAGTTATAGCACACATAGTGCATACATTCTCACACATACTGCACTAGATGCTAACCCGGCCTATAGTTTGAGGCCATTGGATGAGGTCGAAGAATCTTGGATTAGAAATGGGGTTGTTCGAACCCCGTAGTTGGATTTTTTGAACCTTGATCTGTAGTCTTGGGCAAAACCCTAGTTTAACCTATTTAATGATAGATTAGTAGGTCGATTTTTCTACTATGCAGCACATGTGTCTATGCCAGTCGAGTGAAACTCGGAGGAAGAGGGATCACTCGGAAGGAGAGAAGAAGGGAGAGAATTATGGTGTCTCCCCTTTTTCGGGTGATGATGTTGACTTTTGTGCAGGGTTTGTCAGTGAGCAGGAGGTGCGAGCGAGCGAGCGAGCGAGTCGAGCGAGGCCGAGAATGAGAGAGATTTGTTTTTTTTTGTGAGAGGGACAACCGAAGGATCCAGTAGGACCCACAGACTTCCAATACGCATCCTGATGCGTCTTCTCTTGACAAAGAAAATGGCTGGGAGTTTGCGTACCTATTGCACGTGACTTGTGCTCACTGAAGTGTGGGACCTCACGCATGGGCACCACACGTAAGTGACAGACCTGCTGGTGTAAAAGCTCGGTTGATTATTATAGTGCATTAGAACAAATTTTCCTATGGTTTCAAGGGTAGGAAATCCAAGTTAACTCATTTACATGACATTATTTTTTCCATGAAGCAAAGTTAAAGCACCTATCAATTGGTACATTTTGGAGTGACTAAGAAGGATCCAGGCTTACTTATTCGTTTTCACGTGTAAAACTTGTCTAAATCTTGGTCAAACAAAATTGGCAGAAAATTCAAAAAAAAAACAGAAAAATGAAAAACCAAAGCACATAATCTTCTTATGTCATATAGTAAGCATTAAAGTTGATAAACAAGGTCTAGACATATTCAAACCATACAAATCATGTATCTACCCGCTAACCCCTAAACTATGTCTTAAGAAGTCAAGCATGAAGAGAAGTGGTTTTGGGTTTCAAACATGGAAATTTCAAAACTCCCAAAACTTCATTTTAGGGTGACTAAGAAGGATACAGGCTTCCCTTTTCATTTTCATGTTCTATACTTGTTTAAATCTTGGTCAAACCTAGGATTTGACCAAGATTCAAATGGGCACAAAAAAATAAAAAAATAAAAGCACATAGTGTTCTTATGTCATATCGTAAGCATTCAAGTTGATAAACAAGGTCTAGATATATCCAAACCAGACAAATCATGTATCTACCCCCTATCGACCCTAAACTTTGTCTTATGAAGTCAAGCATGAAGAGAAGTGGTTTTGGGTTTCAAACATGGAAATTTCAAAAACCTCCCAAAATTCAGCTTCATTTTAGAGCGACTAAGAAGGATCGATGCTTACCTTTTCATTTCCATGTTTTAAACTTATTTAAATCTTGGTCAAACCTAGGATTTGACCAAGATTCAAATGGGCATAAAAATTCAGACAAAAAATCTAAAGAATGAAAAACCAAAGCACATAGCCTTCTTAATTATGTCATATAGTAAACACTCAAGTTGATAAACAAGGTCTAGACATATTCAAACCAGAAAAATCATGTGTATATCTACCCCTAACCCTAAACTCTGTCTTATGAAGTCAATCTAGGATTTAACCAAGATTCAAATGGGCATAAAATAAAAAAACAGAAAAATGAAAAACCAAAGCGCACATAGTCTTCTTATATGTCATATAGTAAGTATTAAAGTTGATAAACAAGGTCTGGACATATTCAAACTAGCTAGACAAATCATGTATCTACCCCCTAACCCCTAAACTCTGTCTTATGACGAAGTCAAGCATGAAGATAAGTGGTTTTGGGTTTCAAACATGGAAATTTCAAAAACCTCCCAAAAACTTCATTTTAGGGTGACTAATTAAGAAGGATACAGGCTTCCCTTTTCATTTTCATGTTCTATACTTGTTTAAATCTTGGTCAAACCTAGGATTTGACCAAGATTCAAATGTGCATCAAAATTCCAAAAAAAATCAGAAAAATGAAAAACCAAAGCACATAGTTTTCTTATGTCACATACATATATATAGTAAGCATTCAAAAGTTGATAAACAAGGTCTAGCTAGACATATTCAAATAAGACAAATCATGTATCTACCCCTCTAAAACCATAAACTCTGTCTTATGAAGTCAAGCATGAAGAGAAGTGGTTTTTGGTTTCAAACATGGAAATTTCAAAAACCTCCCAAAATTAAAGCTTCATTTTAGAGTGACTAGTTAAGAAGGATCCAGGCTTACCTTTTCATTTTCATGTTTTAAACTTGTTTAAATCTTGGTCAAACCTAGGATTTGACCAATATTCAAATGGGCATAAAATAAAAAATAAATAAAATAAAAAACCAAAGCACATAGTCTTCTTATGTCATATAGTAAGCATTCAAGTTCATAAACAAGGTCTAGACATATTCAAACCAGACAAATCATGTACCCCCTAACCCTAAACTTTGTCTTAATTATATATGAAGTCAAGCATGAAGCAGAGAAGTGTGGTTTTGGGTTTCAAACATGGAAATTTCAAAAACCTCCCAAAAAGCTTCATTTTAATTAGACTGGCTGGTTAATTAAGAAGGATCCATGATTAATTACCTTTTCATTGTCATGTTTTAAACTTGTTTAAATCTTGGTCGAACCTAGGATTTGACCAAGATTCAAATGGCCATAAAATTTCAGAAAAAATCGAAAGAATGAAAAACCAAAGCACATAGCCTTCTTATGTCATATAGTAAGCATTCAAATTGATAAACATGGTCTGGACATATTCAAACCAGAAAAATCATGTATCTACCCCTAACCCTAAACTCTGTCTTATGAAGTCAAGCATGAACAGAAGTACGGTGGTTTTGGGTTTCAAACATGGTAAATTCAAGAACCTCCCAAAAGCTTCATTTTAGAGTTACTAAGAGAAAGATCTAGACTTAATTACCTTATCATTTTCACATGTTAAACTTGTTTAAATCTTGCTCAACAAACCTAGGATTTTACCAAGATTCTCAAATGGGCATAAAAATCAAAAAATGAAATACCAATGCACATAGTCCTCTTATGTCATATAGTAAGCATTCAAGTTGATAAACAAGGTCTAGACATATTCAAACAAGACAAATCATGTATCTACCCCCTATCGACCCTAAACTTCGTCTTATGAAGTCAAGCATGAAGAGAAGTGGTTTTGGGTTTCAAACATGGAAATTTCAAAAACCTCCCAAAATTCAGCTTCATTTTAGAGCGACTAAGAAGGATCGATGCTTACCTTTTCATTTCCATGTTTTAAACTTATTTAAATCTTGGTCAAACCTAGGATTTGACCAAGATTCAAATGGGCATAAAAATTCAGACAAAAAATCTGAAGAATGAAAAACCAAAGCACATAGCCTTCTTAATTATGTCATATAGTAAACACTCAAGTTGATAAACAAGGTCTAGACATATTCAAACCAGAAAAATCATGTGTATATCTACCCCTAACCCTAAACTCTGTCTTATGAAGTCAATCATGAAGAGAATTGGTTTTGGGTTTCAAACATGGAAATTTCAAGTATGTCCCAAAAGCTTCATATATTTTAGAGTGACTAATTAAGAAGGATCTTGGCTTACGTTTTCATTTTCATGCTTGAAACTTGTTTAAATCTTGGTTGAACCTAGGATTTGACCAGCATCAAATGTGCATAAAATTCTTAAAAAAAATAGAAAAATGAAAAACAAAAGCACATGGTCTTCTTATGTCATATAGTAAGCATTCAAGTTGATAAACAAGGTTTAGACATATTCAAACCAGACAAATCATGTATCTACCCCCTAACCCTAAACTCGGTCTTATGAGGTCTAGCATGAGGAGAAGTCATTTTGGGTTTCAAACGTTTAAGCCAAAAGCCCCATTTCAAATATTTCAAACTTATTCAAATTTGGTTCAAATTTCAAAGACACACAAGTTATAGCACACATAGTGCATACATTCTCACACATACTGCACTAGATGCTAACCCGGCCTATAGTTTGAGCCCATTGGATGAGGTCGAAAAAAATCTTGGATTAGAAATGGGGTTGTTCGAACCCCGTAGTTGGATTTTTTGAACCTTGATCTGTAGTACTGGGCAAAACCCTAGTTTAACCTATTTAATTATAGATTCGTAGGTCGATTTTTCTACTATGCAAGACATGTGTGTTTGCCCGTCGAGTGAAACTCGGAGGAAGAGGGATCACTCGGAAGGAGAGAAGAAGGGAGAGAATTATGGTGTCTCCCCTTTTTCGGGTGATGATGTTGACTTTTGTGCAGGGTTTGTCAGTGAGCAGGAGGTGCGAGCGAGCGAGCGAGCGAGTCGAGCGAGGCTGAGAATGAGAGAGATTTGTTTTTTTTTGTGAGAGGGACAACCGAAGGATCCAGAAGGACCCACAGACTTCCAATACGCATCCTGATGCGTCTTCTCTTGACAAAGAAGATGGCTGGGAGTTTGCGTACCTATTGCACGTGACTTGTGCTCACTGAAGTGTGGGACCTCACGCATGGGCACCACACGTAAGTGATAGACCTCGGTGTAAAAGCTCGGTTGATTATTATAGTGCATTAGAACAAAGTTTCCTATGGTTTCAAGGGTAGGAAATCCAAGTTAACTCATTTACATGACATTATTTTTTCCATGAAGCAAAGTTAACGCACCTATCAATTGGTACATTTTGGAGTGACTAAGAAGGATCCAGGCTTACTTATTCGTTTTCACGTGTAAAACTTGTCTAAATCTTGGTCAAACAAAATTGCGTAAAATTCAAAAAATAAAACAGAAAAATGAAAAACCAAAGCACATAGTCTTCTTATGTCATATAGTAAGCATTAAAGTTGATAAACAAGGTCTAGACATATTCAAACCATACAAATCATGTATCTACCCGCTAACCCCTGAACTATGTCTTAAGAAGTCAAGCATGAAGAGAAGTGGTTTTGGGTTTCAAACATGGAAATTTCAAAAACCTCCCAAAACTTCATTTTAGGGTGACTAAGAAGGATACACGCTTCCCTTTTCATTTTCATGTTCTATACTTGTTTAAATCTTGGTCAAACCTAGGATTTGACCAAGATTCAAATGGGCACAAAAAAATAAACAAATAAAAGCACATAGTGTTCTTATGTCATATCGTAAGCATTCAAGTTGATAAACAAGGTCTAGATATAACCAAACCAGACAAATCATGTATCTACCCCCTATCGACCCTAAACTTCGTCTTATGAAGTCAAGCATGAAGAGAAGTGGTTTTGGGTTTCAAACATGGAAATTTCAAAAACCTCCCAAAATTCAGCTTCATTTTAGAGCGACTAAGAAGGATCGATGCTTACCTTTTCATTTCCATGTTTTAAACTTATTTAAATCTTGGTCAAACCTAAGATTTGACCAAGATTCAAATGGGCATAAAAATTCAGACAAAAAATCTAAAGAATGAAAAACCAAAGCACATAGCCTTCTTAATTATGTCATATAGTAAACACTCAAGTTGATAAACAAGGTCTAGACATATTCAAACCAGAAAAATCATGTGTATATCTACCCCTAACCCTAAACTCTGTCTTATGAAGTCAATCTAGGATTTAACCAAGATTCAAATGGGCATAAAATAAAAAAACAGAAAAATGAAAAACCAAAGCGCACATAGTCTTCTTATATGTCATATAGTAAGTATTAAAGTTGATAAACAAGGTCTGGACATATTCAAACTAGCTAGACAAATCATGTATCTACCCCCTAACCCCTAAACTCTGTTTTATGACGAAGTCAAGCATGAAGATAAGTGGTTTTGGGTTTCAAACATGGAAATTTCAAAAACCTCCCAAAAACTTCATTTTAGGGTGACTAATTAAGAAGGATACAGGCTTCCCTTTTCATTTTCATGTTCTATACTTGTTTAAATCTTGGTCAAACCTAGGATTTGACCAAGATTCAAATGTGCATCAAAATTCCAAAAAACAAACAGTAAAATGAAAAACCAAAGCACATAGTTTTCTTATGTCACATACATATATATAGTAAGCATTCAAAAGTTGATAAACAAAGTCTAGCTAGACATATTCAAATAAGACAAATCATGTATCTACCCCTCTAAAACCATAAACTCTGTCTTATGAAGTCAAGCATGAAGAGAAGTGGTTTTTGGTTTCAAACATGGAAATTTCAAAAACCTCCCAAAATTAAAGCTTCATTTTAGAGTGACTAGTTAAGAAGGATCCAGGCTTACCTTTTCATTTTCATGTTTTAAACTTGTTTAAATCTTGGTCAAACCTAGGATTTGACCAATATTCAAATGGGCATAAAATAAAAAATAAATAAAATAAAAAACCAAAGCACATAGTCTTCTTATGTCATATAGTAAGCATTCAATTTCATAAACAAGGTCTAGACATATTCAAACCAGACAAATCATGTACCCCCTAACCCTAAACTTTGTCTTAATTATATATGAAGTCAAGCATGAAGCAGAGAAGTGTGGTTTTGGGTTTCAAACATGGAAATTTCAAAAACCTCCCAAAAAGCTTCATTTTAATTAGACTGGCTGGTTAATTAAGAAGGATCCATGATTAATTACCTTTTCATTGTCATGTTTTAAACTTGTTTAAATCTTGGTCGAACCTAGGATTTGACCAAGATTCAAATGGCCATAAAATTTTAGAAAAAAATCGAAAGAATGAAAAACCAAAGCACATAGCCTTCTTATGTCATATAGTAAGCATTCAAATTGATAAACATGGTCTAGACATATTCAAACCAGAAAAATCATGTATCTACCCCTAACCCTAAACTCTGTCTTATGAAGTCAAGCATGAACAGAAGTACGGTGGTTTTGGGTTTCAAACATGGTAAATTCAAGAACCTCCCAAAAGCTTCATTTTAGATTTACTAAGAGAAAGATCCAGACTTAATTACCTTATCATTTTCACATGTTAAACTTGTTTAAATCTTGCTCAACAAACCTAGGATTTTACCAAGATTCTCAAATGGGCATAAAAATCAAAAAATGAAATACCAATGCACATAGTCCTCTTATGTCATATAGTAAGCATTCAAGTTGATAAACAAGGTCTAGACATATTCAAACAAGACAAATCATGTATCTACCCCCTATCGACCCTAAACTTCGTCTTATGAAGTCAAGCATGAAGAGAAGTGGTTTTGGGTTTCAAACATGGAAATTTCAAAACCTCCCAAAATTCAGCTTCATTTTAGAGCGACTAAGAAGGATCGATGCTTACCTTTTCATTTCCATGTTTTAAACTTGTTTAAATCGACCAAGATTCAAATGGGCATAAAATAAAAAAACCGAAAAATGAAAAACCAAAGCGCACATAGTCTTCTTATATGTCATATAGTAAGCATTAAAGTTGATAAACAAGGTCTAGACATATTCAAACTAGCTAGACAAATCATGTATCTACCCCCTAACCCCTAAACTCTGTCTTATGACGAAGTCAAGCATGAAGATAAGTGGTTTTAGGTTTCAAACATGGAAATTTCAAAAACCTCCCAAAAACTTCATTTTAGGGTGACTAATTAAGAAGGATACATGCTTCCCTTTTCATTTTCATGTTCTATATATACTTGTTTAAATATTGGTCAAACCTAGGATTTGACCAAGATTTAAATGTGCATCAAAATTCCAAAAAATATCAGAAAAATGAAAAACCAAAGCACATAGTTTTCTTATGTCATATAGTAGCATTAAAGTTGATAAACAAGGTCTAGACATATTCAAACAAGAAAAATCATGTATCTACTCCCTAACCCTAAACTTTGTCTTATGTAGTCAAGCATGAAGAGAAGTGGTTTTGGGTTTCAAATATGGAAATTTCAAAAACCTACCAAAAACTTCATTTTCGAGTGACTAAGAAGGATCAATGCTTACCTTTTCATTTTCATATTTTAAACTTGTTTAAATCATTGTCAAACCAGGATTTGACCAAGATTTAAATGGGCATAAAATTAAAAAAATCAGAAAAATGAAAAACAAAATCACATAGTCTTCTTATGTCACATATATATATAGTAAGCATTCAAAAGTTGACAAACAACGTCTATACATATTCAAATAAGACAAATCATGTATCTACCCCTAACCCTAAACTCTGTCTTATGAAGTCAAGCATGATGAGAAGTGGTTTTTGGTTTCAAACATGGAAATTTCAAAAACCTCTGAAAAGCTTCATTTTAGAGTGACTAAGAAGGATCCAGGCTTACCTTTTCATTTTCATGTTTTAAACTAGTTTAAATCTTGGTCAAACCTAGGATTTGACCAATATTAAAATGGGCATAAAATAAAAAAATAAAAAAACCAAAGCACATAGTCTTCTTATGTCATATAGTAAGCATTCAAGTTCATAAACAAGGTCTAGACATATTCAAACCAGACAAATCATGTATCTACCCCCTATCGACCCTAAACTTTGTCTTATGAAGTCAAGCATGAACAGAAGTGGTTTTGGGTTTCAAACATGGAAATTTCAAAAACCTACCAAAAGCTTCATTTTAGAGCGAGTAAGAAGGATCAATGCTTATCTTTTCATTTTCATGTTTTAAACTTATTTAAATCTTGGTCAAACCTAGGATTTGACCAAGATTCAAATGGGCATAAAAATTCAGACAAAAATCTAAAGAATGAAAAACCAAAGCACGTACATAGCCTTCTTAATTATGTCATATAGTAAACATTCAAGTTGATAAACAAGGTCTAGACATATTCAAACCGTAAAAAATCGTGTATCTACCCCTAACCCTAATTAAACTCTGTCTTATGAAGTCAAGCATGAAGAAAAGTGGTTTTGAGTTTCAAGCATGCATGGAAATTTCGAGAACCTCCCAAAAGCTTCATTTTAGAGTGACTACAAAGGATCCATGCTTACACCTTTTCATTTTCAAGTTTTAAACATGTTTAAAACCTGGTCAAACCTGGGATTTGACCAAGATTCAAATGGGCATAAAATTCAAAAAAATTAGATAAATGAAAAACCATAGCACATAGTCTTCTTATGTCATATAGTAAGCATTCAAGTGGATAAACAAGCTCTAGACATACTGAAACGAGACAAATCATGTATCTACCCCTATCCCTAAACTATGTCTTATGAAGTCTAGCATGAAAAGAAGTGGTTTTGGGTTTCAAACATGGAAATTTCAAAAACCTCCCAAAAGCTTCATTTTGGATTGACTGAGGAGGATCCAGGCTTACTTTTTCATTTTCATGTTTTAAACTTGTTTAAATCTAGGTCAAACCTAGGATTTGACCAAGATTGAAATGGACATAAAAAATCAACAGTTTACAACAGCACACAAAATAAACATGAAATTACATCTAAATCCCTAACTTTTACAAGGAGGACCCCAGGCTGAAAGCAAGAAATCGATCGGGTCTTGAATCTTGATGCGTCTTCTCTTGACAAAGAAGATCGCTGGGAGTTTGCGTACGTACAGCACGTCACTTGTGCTCACTGAAGTGTGGGACATGACGCATGCATGGGCAACACACGTAAGTGACATGGATTCAAGGGTAGGGAAGCCAAGAGAAAAAAATGAGAATTTGGACAAAAATAACCCAATCTTGCTAGTATGTCGAAAGTTTGTTTTTCCCAATCTTTTCGACTTTGGGTTATTTCTGTCTATTTTGCCGATCGAAAAAACGAGGACAGAGACTGGAAACGGTGATGCATCTAGCTTCAGAGTACGTCGATTAAGACTTCATGAGCAACACTAGTCCGACGTAAGTACAAGCAGTATCTGAGACAAGACAGGGACTAGACATTGCTACCCACGTCCCTCTGCGCCCCTTCAAAGAAATCATACTCCGTACTAGAATCTCGAAACGTAGGAATTAGTCTGACACGATTTCTGATTGTTTAATTCATAGGATTGCAATTTTCAGAATTCATTGACAATACATTTTTATACAAAAACAAAAAATCCTTCATTGTGTAACCGTATGTTACTACTAGTATTTCTTTTGGTTTTCACACGCAATCAAATGTTATTGGATCCAAATACCGTTGTTTCTCAATCCTATATATTTGGAGATGATCATCACTCTCTAATCATACAATTTTCATATTCCTGCACTTTGAAAATCTTGCGAATAATCAAAGCAGCCAAAATGTATGGTGTGTATTGTATATGTTTATGCCATGCTTAGTTTCATCGAATATTGTTTGGTTGCATCGCGGGGAAACCGCGTGAATTTAGATTAATTGTTGCATGTTTGTTTGTGGTGTGACCAACTGCTTTTGCAACGAAACAACCCCCCACCATGTACGCATTGTTTGGGTCGCATGCATGATGTGTACAAAATGTTAAAATAGAAATAATGTAGGAATTGAATATGATTGCATGTTGAATTAATCCTATATGAGAGAAATCACACAAATTTGAATTGCATGTTCTTTGGTTGTAGTGCTACACAAAAAACACGTGAATTAGTATGAATTATCATGTATTCAAGAATCAAAGGAGCCACTGAGATTTGAATCCCACAAAATTTCTATGAATTTTCTTCGAACCAAACAAGCCCAACAAGATTCCAAAGGAATATAATACAACGAACAAACAACTTCCGTTGTTGGAATATTTCCTTAGGACATCAATCCAATAGAAACTATATGATCCAGTTTGACGACAATACGGTCGGTGTAGGCTCGAGGAGGCCAATTGTATATATATGTTTGGACCCGGTTGGTTGAGTGATCATGCTCGTGACATCTAGACTGAAAGGTAAAATTCGGGCAAGGCCAGCGTGACGCCACAATACTTTTGAAATATTCAAAAGCGCGTAATATTTGTGAAATTTTAATAATAGCTACTACTTATGTGAATTTTTTTCGTTCATACGCTTATTGGGGGGTAGGCTAACCCTAATGGCCTCCTCAAGATCCCTACCTCTACCAAGGTTTCCCGAGTTCATCCACCTCGACGGGTTCCTTGCCACTTTCGACCATGTTGTGGGCATCATTTCGGGTTCCCGTACGACGGCCAGTCCTTTTCAGGAGTCCCGAACCCGATGCCATAATATTTGTTTGAAAAAAATTCAAGACCGCACAATATTTGTTGAAATAAATGAATAAGCATTTTTAAATAGCTAAATAAAAGAAGTATGAATTTTGAAAAATTTATTTTTTCTAAAACATTAATTGGAGCATTGACATGTTGAACCCACTTGTCGATTTTGCTATCAACATGACTAACTAGCTGATTAGATAACCAAGTGGTGAAATTTGCAACATATTAGACCACCACATGGTGGAAACTGCAAAAAAAAATGTCCAAGTGGTGGTTTGTGCAACATATAGAGCAGTACAGTATATGGTAGTACAAGATGAATGTGCACTGCCGTGGGCCCGTGGTAATATATCATGATGATGGCAAAGGATCTTTTCTCTGCTGAAACTGTCCAGCGCTGATTTGATGAGACAAAATACAGCTCCACGGCGTGCAAGGACAGTATACAGTACATTAGCTTCTTCTCGGGTCACACGCCTTCACGACAGGTGCAGTAGTGCAGCAGAGACCAGAGAGAGAAGGCACGCCCGTAGTACTCGTATTATTGATTTCAATTCAAATTGTTTTTTTTTGCCTGCTTCTCCGTCTTCTTCATCTCCATCTTCTCTGGTGACCCCGCCTACACCAGCAGCCCCTGCACCACCGCCGCCATGCCTTTTTCGGATCATCTCGAGCCACCTGTTTGATGTTACTAGTAGGAGTTGTGGACTTTTATCCATATCGCTCTACCAGCTGCCGCTCGCACTGTCCTCCAATACCTCATACCCAAACGCCAGCGTCCCACTCCCACACCCCCACACCCACTTGACCGCATCCTTCCAATGGCGAGATCGATCAATGAGAGTGGCAGTTCTTGGGTGTTTCTGATGGCCCCTTGAAGAAATCGCATCCCGATGCGTTGTCAGCACCGCCGCGAGCCTCGTCGGTTCATGCAAGTTTTATCATGATTCAGCAACACAAAGTGTAGCTCTGCTTGCATCTCAGCCGTTTGGCATGCCCTGTGTTCTTCATACTCACCAAACTGAGGTACCGCCCGCGCACAATCCCTTCTCCCGCGTCCACAAGTTCAAGCAGCAGGGTGCGCAGAAGGACAAGCAGCATGATGCAAAAGATCGCAAGGGTACCTTGTGCCAACTGACGCCGCTGGACAGGATCTCTTCCGATGCCGTGATTCCAGATGGTGGTACGGGCATGTGGGCATGCGCGAATGGAGATTGGATCGCCCTTCTTGGCTTCCCGGAATTGGGAGCTTGTCAATGTGTACACTGGTCGCCGGATTCCTCTACCACCAATAAGTGAGTTTAAATCCACCCCGGATAAACTTGTGTTCGAGTCTAATGATCAACATCTTCAACTGCTGAAGATAGCTATTTGCCGAGTTCCAACAGCTGCTTCAAATTATACTAGTTTCTCTGTTCTTGGCCTCTTCAACGCGGCAATTGCAGTCCTTCACTGTGCTTCTAGCAGATGGACAGTTCTTGACAACCAGTTCTTAGCGTACGGCTACTCCGATGCAATCATCCACAAGGGTATTGTATTTGATGTAACTCAGACAGGCGAAGTTTATGCATGGAATCAACTTTCTTGGGGTAATTTTTCTCATCTCATATGATGTGTTTTCGCTATTACCTGCTAGTTTCAGATTTAGCTTTAGCCATTTTCTTTTTGTTGTGCGCTTTCGTGTCATGCCTGTACCTTTCCCCTCTATATTCAATCAAAATCAGCAGCAATATGCCTTTGAGTCAAAATAAAGTACTCCCTCCGATCCAAATCAAATTGACTCAGCTTTGTCTAGCCAGTGCATCTAGCTAGACAAACTTGAGTCAATTAATTTGTGCATATCTAGCTAGACATATCCAGTTGAGTCAATTAATTTGGATCGGAGGCGTATTTTAGCTACATCATTATTCATGTATGTAATGAACTAATCAAGTTTTGCTGAACTGACTTCAAGCTGTGCTTTCCTTTGCAAGGTCCTTTGTTGATCGGCACGGCACCTATTCCGCCGTAACTTGATGAACAAGGTCGGTACAATCTTGGCTCCTGGTGGTTAGCACGATCTCCGATGGTTCTAGACTTTTTCTGGTCCATACAGGGGCGCATCGACGGGCGGGATTATACCGGACTGGTTCGGATTTTACCCGCTGCTGCTACCTCCGAGGGTCGTCATGGTCACACTATTCGCGGGTATGGTAAGGGTTTACTTGGCTGCGAGGTGTACAGCATGGACACCGGTCGATTGATGCCACCGAGGCCATGGAGGAGGATTATTTCCCTTGGATCATATTCTCTCTTCCTTGGAGTGAACTATCCGATTATCCTTCCAGTAGAAGACGGGGCAGAACATGACCGTCCAAATATGGCGAGAAGCAACTCTGTTTACACATCGCACCATGCAGTAGGCCTTGCATATCCTCCTTCTCCAGAAATTTGCCGCTTCAGTTTGAATTAAGACTGCATCGTTGGTTTCCAAACCAACATTAGATGGACATGGCGGCGAGTTCCGTTGTGGCTCATCCTAAGCTTCGCCAACGCCCGGCAATGGAACCTGCCTTCGCGTCACAGGTCCAGAAAGAAGGGCTGATGTACTTTATGTAATACTCGTGTTGTAATGCAAGATTTGTATCTGTTGAACTATTTCATTTGCATGTTTATCTCTACCTAGGCTACTCCCTTTCCGTAGTTGTGTTGTACTATCTGTTGAACTATTTCCTTTGCCTGTTATCTCTACCTAGGCTACTCCTCCGTAGTTGTTAAATTGATGTAATGCTCCTACAATGCAGGCTACACTGGGCATGTGGCCTGTAATGTTATCAAACACCTTTTGTACTCGTTCTAGTAAGCATTTCACACTATAGCTCAAATAATTAAAGTACTCCTACAACGTATTAGTTGAAAGATATCTCTCATAAGTAAGTACCCCTCTTTGAGCTTATGCGAAACATAAATGACTATTTTAGAAATATATACTCTCGACACAAGATTATATTAAAAACAATGGTACATAGTTCTATTAGAAAAAGAAAGTGTGAATAGTAGAATGATGGAGAAGTGTTTTTTGAGGTCAGTGCATAGCTAGTGTTCATGGTGCAAAAGCACTTAGACTAGTCACAATGGGAAGTATCGTAGACTGATACTAGTCTATGATACAACACCTTCAATGCATAGTATCATGAATTAGTATCATGCAATGTTGCGAAAAACCAATTATTCATTTCTTTCCAAATAGACTAGCTTTGCGAGGATGACAAAACATTTCTTTATTGCCCTCTCGTATGAATCACCTCCATACATCACCTCTCATACCGATTGAAAGCCATGCCAAATCGTTGGTTCAAGACCATGAATACCAAGCCAATTTTGTTAGCTAGTTGGACCACCCTCGGATTGAGAACCAACGGTTGAAAGAAAGGTGGGCGCCAACTCATATTTTTTTCTCGAGAGTCCGACACTTGATGTTGATTGCAAAGTTCACAAAGGCCAAAATTTTGACATCCTCTTTGTGCAAGTCTTGCCACCATCCAAACTCGGTTTTGAAGTACCAACCAAGAAAAAAAAAGCTTGCACTTTGGAGGACCCCATGGACCATGAAAATTTTGAAAAACTTCCAGTAAATCATGCATATTTCGATTTATATTTTGGTGAAGTTTCATTCGATTTGAATCATAGGTTTGTGAGCAAATATATATTTAGTTTAAACTAGTGCTCGAGTACGTAAGAATCTATTTAATCACAAGCTAGTCATCCGAATGGGATGAAATATTCATAGATTTTAAAACAAGGAATCTACATATTACTGGATTTTTTTCAAAATTTTATTACTAGTTTTTCTTTTTTAGCTTCGAAATAAGAGATAGTTTGGAACGTTGGATCTCAAATGGATGGTAGATGGTGGGACACAGTCACAATGTATCTTGGAAGCATCAAGTCACTGAAGCTCTGTCCGGTTTCCAAACCAAGCTAGGAAAGGCATTGAAAATGAAGTTCCGCTCTAAAACATTTCTCATTCCATTTTGGTGCTCGCGCGGTTGCATGCTGCCCACGTGTTAAGGTACGTGTCTCTGGCATGTAGAGAACTACGATTATTGGCGAAAAATATATCGAAATGGAAACTGTAAAAAAAAGCCCTCTATGGTCAACTTTGATGTGACGAGACATCACCGCACCAAACGTCGTCGCAAATTTATAGATGGGTGGCGTGCTAGTCTACCAACAGTCCAAATCGGCGCCCAGTCGCAGCAGCAGCCTAGAGTACTACCTAGTTTTTGCCCCTTGCATGTCTATCATCTTCTTCTTCACCCCGTTACAAAAAAAATAAAAAATCTTCTTCTTCACCCTCCCAGAATCACGCGCACGCGCAGGATCTCGATCCCCACCACGCCGCATCACTAGTACTACTCCGTATACCTTTCTCTCCTTACCCCGGCCGGCCGCGCGCCGCATCGTTCCTTCCATAGCGCTCGCCCTCTCCTCCGAAAACCCCAAGCGCAGTTGCATCCGCCATCCACCTAAATCCATCTTCACGTGATGGATTATTCTAGGCTTTGCCGGGGCGGCGGGGACGGCCACTTGGAGGCTCTCACCGGCGACAACATCGACCTCATCGCTGCGCATCTGGACGTTACCTACACCGTCCGACTTGCTGCATGTTCCAGGGAGCTCTACGACATGATCAGCAAGGATGAAGGTAAGATGCACCATTGGGATGAACCCCGCCCGCCGATGCCTCCGCCTCGCTTATTGGTTCGGTGAACACTGGGACCTGGCGACAAGATCTCGTCTGCATGATACCGTATACGACCTGGTGCCCCTCGACCATCCTCGCCATTCTGTCGCACTGCCGTTCATGCACGACAGAAAATGGCTTGGCGCGAACGGCGACTGGATCGCCGCCGCCGATCATCATGAGTGGTGCCTCGTGAACGTCTACACCGAGCGACATATCCCCCTTCCATCCCTACCTGATTCGAAGATTCATCATAGTATTGTTTCATATCGACCTGCATACTCTTTTAACTGGGGTCCAGCAATTAATTTGTTGAAGATTGTAATCTGCCAAGTGCCCACAAAAGGTGGGAGGTACGCAGATTACAAGCTCATCGCCTTGTTCGACAAAACGATTTTCTACCTTGAAGGGGGTGGCGACTGGAGAATGCTGGAGGCCCTTACACCTGCACCTGATTATCCAAATTACTGTGATGCCATTGAACTCCGTGGCCACGTTTTTGCGGTGGACGAAACTGACGGCTCCACGTACTTACGGGACACCGCAAATGGTATTTTTTCAGTCCTTATGTTGCATTGCATGATACACTGCCTTAACCAATGAAGTTATTCATGAACTACCTTGTTTATATTTTACCTTTCTTATATGACTTAATGATCACACCCCCTTTTGCTGAATATGAATGAACTGTTGCTTGCAATGAATTAGTAGTACTAATTAGTCACCAACAAACATAGTATGCTCAGTATGTGATTGCATTCCTGAATTAGTAACTCTATGCCACTGCAGAATATGGGTGTAATTAACCAGTATCTCAAAAGATAACGTGGCACTATGAAGGCACCCTTTTTGATAACCTTTTACACCCATTGTTTCGTATATAACTAATTGATTTTGCCTCCAAAAGGAGGACGAGAGACCCCCGCCATCTGCATCAGAGAGATGCATAAGGACTTTCGTAAGTATATGACTTAACGATCACATCATTTATCTGAATATGAATGAACCGTTGCTTGCAATGAATTAGTACTAGTCAGTCATCAGCAAACATAGTATACTCCGTATGTGAATGCATTCCTGAATTAGTAACTCTATGCAACTGCAGAATATGGATGTAATTAACAAGTATCTCAAATGTTAACGTAGAAACAGAAAAATAGAAGAAAATCGTTTGTAATTACATGCGTAGCTTATATTTTCTAGAGATCGGGGAAAAAGCCTTGATTGGATGTACCTACATGCAGATCAAACAGTTCTTTGTTTATATCGGTGAACAATCTGCAGAATGGTATAATTAATTTTGTTTTTGATACATTTTTTCTCCCACTTTCTTGAATAGATTTCAGTTTCCCACAATTATCTTTCATTAGTGATTGTGACGTCCCCTCATTCAAAATAACTCAGGTTATCTTTTTCCTAATTCAATGATATTTAAGTTTGAGTAAGTTTACGATTAATATCTACAACCTCATATATATATAAGATTTAGCACTGCAGCCTAACAAAGTTAGCTGCCTCTAGTCCCCTGTATAGTTCTTTCTTTTGCTTTCTGCTTTTCGTAGCCTTGCTACAACCCCGTATGCTCTAATATATAATGATGCACGACTAGGCATGTGTTCGAGAAAAGAAAATCTAAATATCTTTTGTAATATATGAACCTATATTGATGTTTTAGATGTTGGTAGTATAATTTTCGATAAACTTGAACAGACTTAAATCAGTTTAACTTAGCACAACCATATAGCGTACCTTTTTAGAACGCGAAAATGAGGTAAACAAATACCATGTGTACCCTTTACTATCAATAGTAGAGAAGAGATTATGAACCTTCAACTCTAAAATGCAAATTCTTCTATCGAATGGATAGCTGCATCTCGATACCTATTTTGCAAATGTTACCGTGACTTGGGGTTAGCTACAAAGAGCATTTCTTTCTTGTCAAGCTTCATGCACTACCAACACAACCAAAAGTCCAAACTGATCGCAAGGGCGGCAATCCACTTATACAATTCAACACCCCCTCACGTGTGATGGGAGACAAGTCAACATGTGGAAAGACTCGAGAGGTATAGCTCAAGAGGCATATACGTGGACTCCGAGGGGGCAACAACAATTTTAGGATAAATTGCGAAAGCCAGGACTCGAACTCGAGCCCTGGCTCTGACACCATGTCAAGCTTCATGGACTAGCCAACGCAACCAAAAGTCCGAACTGATGGAAAGGTCTAGGCAATCCACTTATACAGTTAAACATTTCTTACCCTTCGGGTGGTCACAGGGAAGCTCTCTAATAGATCACTTAAGACAAAGGGAATTAACTACAAAGACAGGACTTAAACTTAAGATGATATATATTTGTCAAAATTTGAATGTATCTATATGCTTTCACCGTCTAGATACATCTGAATTTGGACAAATCTCGGACACTTTCGGTGGGACAGAGGTAGTATATAACTCGTGTATACACTAACTAGTGTCTAGTTTTGGCGAAGTTTAGACTAGTTTCGTGGGATGGATGCGGTATAACCGATATATTGGACACTCGATTTGAACACATGAATGACCAATGTCCTTAGCTTACATAGTCGTATTTATACCGTGAGCATGAACGATGAACAATGCTGCTTTGTTTGAATATGGTTGCCGGTAACACCCTATTCGTCTCCATTTCTAATATTGCGTAAAACCCGATGCTCCCGTTTGTAATCCCGCCACCGGTGGTGGATGATCAGCAGTACGCGTGGTTCCTCGCTCCATCTGCTGATGGCAAGCGATTGATGATCATCCTTACAGTAAACAAGATTGGGATTGCCAATGCTGAAGTACCTCCTGACATTCCCTATGCTGCTAATGGGCTTCGGCTACGGCATATCCTCCCGTTGCCACCTACGTCTTTGAGCTGGATCCCTTATCTACCGCACGTCCGTGGGACTTTCTTTGGAGGCAGGTTAACAGCCTCGGTGACCACTCTCTGTTCCTCGGACTCAATTACCCAATCATTGCCAACTTTGAAGAAGCGTGAATCCAAAGCTCCCGATGGCACATTGGTTCCATTCATGAGGAAAAACTGCGTCTACACAAAGATACCGGAATATTCGTTATAATCAATACCCTAAAATTTTGCGCCGCAACCTCCAGCCGAGATGAAGGTGAGACTGTGGGAGTTATCAGCCTTCCCAAGGATGGTTGGGATAGTGTCCGACAAGCGGCTATGTGGTTTAAGCCTGCTTTAAACATTGCCCGTTCGGTGTTACCTTTAAAAAAACAGTGACACTTTTTTATTATGCTTGAAGTGTGGAGAAGTAGTACACTGTTTTTAGTATGTACTAGTTTGAATCAGTTTATTTGAACACTGCCCTGCTTTTGTATTTCGTGTTGCCTTCATATTATAACCCATGCATGGCTGTTTTAGGATTGACTTTATTTCAGCACTATAATTACAATGTGTGTACGTCCTTTATAATATAGCCACCTCTTGTTGATCATACTCATGAGAGGACCATTCCTATTTTTTTCGCCGCTAAAGGGTAAAGTACATCCACTGGCACGGGGGTGTGTTCGGTTCCACCCCATCCCCAAACCGAACATGCATCAACTACGAGCAAGGAAGTAGATGTGCGACCTAGGTGACTGTGCGGACCCCACATGTGAACCAAAGAAAAAAACATGTCAATACGGAACTGATGTACATACGACAACTCCTATATGATATGCGTATGTATGATTGAGCATCTGGAGGTGTGCTGCCACCTGCTTCCTCACACGAAGGGTTGGATCTTGTGTTTCTGCATTACAGATCGGACTGAAATTGTCGTGTGCATAGCAAGGTTCATGTCAATAAGGCTGAGTTTGGCATCTAAGTCTAGGCAACAAATACTTTTGGGTTCCAACGGCCATCTACAAGGTATTTGCCATAGGCCTACTTGCTCCGGCTGTCGAAGCCCAATAACTACAAATGGGCCTTTCTGCTCATGCAATGTTGGCCCTTTTCTAAAGAACCACAGATCCTATGATTGGCAAAAAACAAAAACACGGAGATTCTACATAAAAGTTGTTTGTATTTATTTTGAATTATTGGGTTGCAATTTTTGAAACTGCTCATGGCCAATATGAAAATCCTTGATCGCTCCATACCCACAAAGATCACGGTATTTTCAAAAATTCATAAAGTGGATTTGAAATTTAAAACATATCCTAATAATTCCATGATTTATTCTATTAACTTGCAAGATCTTGGAGCGAAAGAGCTTGTATTAGTCTGCATGAAAATAATACCGATAAACCCGTCGTTAACAAGAAATGAAGGTTTATCGTTCAGAGAGGATGCCATGTGGGACCCATGAGACAAAAGAGCGTCCTCAACGTTTCAAAGAAAAAGGCAAGTAGCCCGAAAATAGGGGTAAAAAATAAATCCTACAAAGGAAACATTTATAGTTCATAGAGGCCGACATGTGGGACCGATCTGCCACCGCATCCTCATCATTTCGAAGTCGGCGGAATCGAAGAAAAAGGCAAATAGCCGTAAATTAGGGGTCAAAAATAAATCCAAAAAGGAAACTTTTATTCTTCATAGAGGATGACATGTGGGACCGACCTGCCACACAGCGTCCTCATCGTTTCAAAGGCCGCAGGGGATCAAAAGAAAAAAAAGGCAAATAGCCGTAAATTAGGGGTAAAAAATAAATCCAACAAAGGAAAGGTTTGTTGTTCATAGAGGCTGACATGTGGGACCCATGAGCCAGCGGCGACCTCAATTTCAAAGGCGGCATATGATCGAAAAGAAAAAGGCAAGTTAGCAAAAATCAGGGGGTAAAAAAAATCTAAGAAAAGAAACTTTATTGTACATAGAGGATGACATGCGGGTCCCATGAGCCAGCACCTTACTCAACGTTTCAGAGGCGGCATGAGATCAAAAGAAAAAGGAAACTGACCAAATATCAGGAGCAAAAAATAATCCAAGAAAACAAACTTTTATTGTACATAGAGGATGACATATGGGTCCCACTTATACAAGCTCTTTCGCTCCAAGATCTTGCAAGTTGATTGTACATAGAGGATGACATGCGGGGCCCTTGTGTCAGCAGCTTAATCAACGTTTCCAAGGCGGCAGGATCAAAAGAAAAAGGAAATAGCCAAAAATAAGAGGGTGAAAAAATCCAAGAAAAGAAACTTTTATAGTATAGAGGATGACATGTGGGTCCCATGAGCCAGCAGCCTTCCACAACGTTTCAGAGGCTGCATGAGATCGAAAGAAAAAGGCAAGTGACCAAAAATAAGGGGGTAAAAAAATCCAAGAAAAGAGACTTGATTGTACATAGAGGATGACATGCGGGTCCCATCCGGCCAGCTTACTCAACGTTTCCAAGGCGGCATGGGATCAAAAGAAAATGGAAATAGCCAAAGATCGAGGGTGAAAAAATCCAAGAAAAGAAACTTTTGTAGTACATAGAGGATGACATGCGGGTCCCATGGGCCACAGGGTTCCTCAACGTTTTCAAGGGCGGCATGAGATCGAAAGAAAAAGGCAAGTGACCAAAAATCAGAGGGTGAAAAATAATCCAAGAAAAGAAACTTTTATTGTACATAGAGGATGACATGCTGTCCCAACGTTTCAAATGCGGCTTGAGATCAAAAGAAAAAGAAAGTAGCCAGAAATTAGGGGGTAAAAAAAACTCCAAGAAAAGAAAATTGATTGTACATAGAGGATGACATGCGGGTCCCACGAGTTAGCAGCTTACTCAACGTTTCCAAGGCGGCAGGGGATCAAAAGAAAAAGGAATTAGCCAAAAATCAGAGAGTGGAAAAAAACCCCTAGAAAATAAACTTTTGTAGTACATAGAGGATGACATGCGGGTCCCATGAGCCAGCAGGTTCCTCAACGTTTCAAACGTGGCATGAGATCGAAAGAAAAAGGCAAGTGACCAAATATCAGGAGCCAAAAATAATCCAAGAAAAGAAACTTGATTGTACATAGAGGATGACATGCGGGTCCCATTGTGCGGCAAGTGGTCCCAACGTTTCAAATGCGGCTTAAGATCAAAAGAAAATGAAAGTAGCCAGAAATTAGGGGTAAAAAACTCCAAGAAAGGAAAGCTTTATCGCTCATACAGCCGACATGTGGGACCTATGAGCCAGCAGCTTACTAAACGTTTCAAAGGCGGCAGGGGATCAAAAGAAAAAGGAAATAGCCAAAAATCAGAGGGTGAAAAAAATCCAAGAAATCAAACTTTTATTGTACATAGAGGATGACATGTGGGTCCCATTTTGCAGCAGCGGTCTCAACGTTTCCGAGGCGGCACAGGACCAAAAGAAAAATGAAGTAGCAGAAATCAGGGGTGAAAAAATCCAAGAAAAGAAAGATTTCAATTGGGCTGCATCTGGACATCTGGGCCTTCGAACTATCCTTACGGGCCTTTTGACTCGTACAATTTCAGCCCACTCGAACATGAAAGTTCGGATTTTTCTCAAAAAAAATAGGAAAGTCCTATGCTTCGCCAAAACAAAAAACAAGGAGATTCAAGATATAAGTTGTAAAAATAAAGATTTAATTTATCCGTTTGCAATAGCTCGAGCGAAATACACCGTTTATTGTCTGCAAAATAATCAAGATATCACATGTTTCTTGTACGGGGAGGCTGACATCGTGGACCCATGAGCCAAGGCGGCGTCCAACGTTTCAAAGGCGGCGGGGGATCGAAAATAAAAATAAACCAAATATCAGTTGGTAAAAAAATCCAAGAAAATAAAACATTTATCGTTACGAGAGGATGACATGCGGGACCGATGAGGCAAAGAAAGATCCTCAACGTTTCCAAGGCGGCAGGGGATCAAAGAAAAAAAGGAAATAGCCATAAATTAATTAGGGGTTCAAAATAAATCCATCAAAGGAAAGTTTTATTGTTCATAGAGGATGACATGAGGGACCCACCAGCCAACAGCTTCCTCAACGTTTCAAAGGGGGCAGGAGATCGAAAGAAAAAGGCAAATAGCCGTAAATTAGGGGTAAAAAATAACTCCAAGAAAGGAAACTTTTATTGTTCGTAGAGGATGACATGCGGGACCCATGAGCCAGCAGCTTACTTAACGTTTCAAAGGCGGCATGAGATTGAAAGAAAAAGGCAAGTGACAAAATATCAGGAGCCCAAGATAATCCAAGAAAAGAAACTTTATTTACATAGAGGATGACATGCGGGTCCCATTTTGCAGCAGCGGTCCCAACGTTTCAAATGCGGCTTGAGATCAAAAGAAAAAGAAAGTTGCGAGAAATTAGGGGTTAAAAATCCAAGAAAAAAGTTGATGGACATAGAGGATGACATGCGGGTCCCATGAGCTAGCAGCTTACTCAACGTTTCCAAGGCGGCAGGGGATCAAAAGAAAAAGGAAATAGCCAAAAATCAGAGGGTGAAAAAAAACAAAGAAAATGAACTTTTATAGTACATAGAGGATGACATGCGGGTCCCATGAGCCAGCAGGTTCCTCAACGTTTCAAACGTGGCATGAGATCGAAAGAAAAAGGCAAGTGACCAAATATCAGGAGCCAAAAATAATTCAAGAAAAGAAACTTGATTGTACATAGAGGATGACATGCGGGTCCCAATTAGCAGCAGCGGTATCACCGTTTGAGAGGCTGCACGGGATCGAAAGAAAAAGGCAAGTGACCAAATATCAGGAGCCAAAAATAATCCAAGAAAAGAAATTTTATTGTACGTAGAGGATGACATGCGGGTCCCATTTTGCAAAGCAGCGGTCTCAACGTTTCCAAGGCGGCAAGAACCAAAAGAAAAATGAAGTAGCAAGAAATCAGGGGTGAAAAAAATCCAAGAAGAAAGATTTCAATTGGGCTGCATCCGGACATACGGGCCTTCGAACTATCTGCTTGGCCTTTTGACTCGTACAATTTCAGCCCACTCCAAAACAGGAAAGTTCTGAATTTTCTAAAAAAACAGGAAAGTCCTATGCTTCGCAAAGACAAAAAAACAAGGAGATTCAACATATAAGTTTGTTTATGTAAAAATAAAGATTTAATTATCCGTTTGAAATAGCTCAGAGCGCAATACATTGTTTATTGTCTGCAAAATAATCAAGATATCATATGTTTCTTGTACGGGAGGTCTGACATCGTGGACCCATGAGCCAACAAATCGTCAACGTTTTAAAGGCGGCGAGGGATGGAAAGAAAAAAATAAACCATAAATCTGTTGGTAAAAAATCCAAGAAAAGAAACATTTTCGTTATGAGAGGATGACATGCGGGACCCATGAGGCAGCAGCATCCTCCGCGTTTATTGTTCAGAGAGGGTGAGCTGTGGGACCCGTGAGCCACAGCGTCCTCAACGTTTTAAAGGCTGCACGTGATCGAAAGAAAAAATAAGCCAAAAATCGTTTGGTCAACAAAATCCAAGAAAATAAACATTTACCGTTCTGAGAGGATGACATGCGGGACCCATGAGGCAGCAGCATCCTCAACGATTCCAAGGCGGCAGGGGAAATATCCAGAAATTAATTAGGGGTTCAAAATAAATCCATCAAAGGAAACTTTTATTGTTCATAGAGGATGACATGTGGGACCGACCTGCCAACAGCGTCCTCATCGTTTCAGAGGGGCAGGAGATCAAAAGAAAAAGGCAAATAGCCAGAAATTAGGGGTAAAAATAACTCCAAGAAAGGAAACTTTTATTGTTCGTAGAGGATGACATGCGGGACCCATGAGCCAGCAGCTTACTCAACGTTTCAAAGGCGGCATGAGATCAAAAGAAAAGGCAAGTGACAAAATATCAGGAGCCAAAGATAATCCAAGAAAAGAAACTTTATTGTACGTAGAGGATGACATGCGGGTCCCATTTAGCAGCAGCGGTCTCAACGTTTCAAATGCGGCTTGAGATCAAAAGAAAAAGAAAGTTGATTGTACATAGAGGATGACATGCGGGTTCCATGAATCAGCAAATTTACCCAACGTTTCAAATGCTGCAGGGGATCAAAAGAAAAAGGAAATAGCCAAAAATCAGAGGGTGAAAAAAAAATAAAGAAAATAAACTTTTATAGCACATAGAGGATGACATGCGGGTCCCATGAGCGAGGCTGTTCCTCAACGTTTCAAACGTGGCATGAGATCGAAAGAAAAAGGCAAGTGACTAAATATGAGGAGCCAAAAATAATTCAAGAAAAGAAAGTTTTATAGTACATAGAGGATGACATGCGTGTCCCATTTAGCAGCAGTGGTATCACCGTTTGAGAGGCGGCAGGGGATCCGAAGAACAAAGAAAATGCCAAAAATCGAGGGTGAAAAAACCAAGAAAATGAACTTTTATAGCACATAGAGGATGACATGCGGGTCCCATGAGCCTGCAGGTTCCTCAACGTTTCAAACGTGGCATGAGATCGAAAGAAAAAGGCAAGTGCCCAAATATGAGGTGCCAAAAAAAACTCCTAGAAAAGAAAGTTGATTGCTCATAGAGGATGACATGCGGGTCCCATTTAGCTGCAGCGGTCTCACTGTTTGAGAGGCGGCAGGGGATCGAAAGAAAAAGGCAAGTGACCAAATATCAGGAGCCAAAAATAATTCAAGAAAAGAAAGTTTTATAGTCCATAGAGGATGACATGCGGGTCCCATTTAGCAGCAGCGGTATCACCGTTTGAGAGGCGGCAGGGGATCGAAAGAAAAAGGCAAGTGACCAAATATGAGGTGCCAAAAAAAATACAAGAAAAGAAAGTTTTATAGTACATAGAGGATGACATGCGGGTCCCATTTAGCAGCAGCGGTATCACCGTTTGAGAGGCGGCAGGGGATCGAAAGAAAAAGGCAAGTGACCAAATATGAGGTGCCAAAAAAATCCAAGAAAAGAAAGTTTTATAGTACATAGAGGATGACATGCGGGTCCCATTTAGCAGCAGCGGTATCACCGTTTGAGAGGCGGCAGGGATCGAAAAAAAAAAGGCAAGTGACCAAATATGAGGTGCCAAAAAAACTCCAAGAAAAGAAAGTTGATTGCACATAGAGGATGACATGCGGGTCCCATTTAGCAGCAGCGGTCTCAACGTTTCCAAGGCGGCAAGGGATCAAAAGAAAAAGGAAGTTGCCAGAAATCAGGGGGTCAAAAAAAATCCAAGAATAGAAAGAATTTTGGTTCATAGAGGATGACATGCGGGACCCATGATCCTGCATCGTAAACGGCTCGATCGGAGAACGTTGAATGAGATGGCGCGATCAAGAAAAAAAACAATGCCAGAGAGGCTGCCATCTGGGCCCTACATCCCTCGGCGGTGCGGATTTGCGTTGACTCGGCCGGCGAACCCGAGATTTCGAGATGCACCACGTCCCGGGCCACCATACGCGACATTTTGGCCGCTTTCGTCGGGCTAGGTGGCCTCAAAAACGAGAAAAAAAAAGTTTTGACATGCACCACGGAGGGACCAAAAATCGTCGGCCATGGTACACCAGCAACCACGGCGCGACTTCAACTTCGTCGGCCATGGCAACTTTTCTTGTAGTGATTGCTTTGCATGATTCTATACATCTGATGTGTGGTTTACCCATGTTACGCTAGATCATTGCACATCCTGCTACACTGGCAGAGGCATACAGTTTTATACATCATGTTTTGTTCATTATGAGTTATTTGTACCAAAAAGTGTGTTGTCATATTAGGATGTTGCCCCTAAAAGTGAAAAGAGCCATGGAGGCCATCGAAAAGAGAAAAAGAAAAAGAAAAAAAAGAAGAAAGAAAAAAGAGAAAAGGAAAAAAAAAGAGAATAAAGAAAAAGGGGGCAACATTACTATCTTTTATCCACACTTGTGCTCATGTTTTAGCACCTGCAGTATTCATAGTCATCATTTGTGCTCATGTTTAGCACCTATACTCCATGTGAGAGAGTTTTCATATTTTACTAGTATAACTATGTGGGGAATTTACACTATAGAACTTGGGTTGTATATTCCAATGATGAGCCTCCTCAAAAAGTGCTCTAGGTCTTCGTGAGCAACCAAGTTGGATGCACCCCCACTAGTTCCATTGGAGAGCTTTCATACACGTATAGCTCTATGTGCATCCGTTGCATGGCAATCACTACTCCTTGCATAGCTTCGATTATAAGACTTCCTCTTGTCAAATGATCACTTATAGCTTTGTGAGACTTTCTTTCATTGGCCTTCCAAACCCCCATTAACGTTCTTTTTGCCATAACATCCTGGTGCCAATGCCAAATGCTTGCGCTCACCGGTTGAGTAAGTTTCGAAACAACTGATTCATGACGTTCATGTTTATTTTTACTTGACTGAATCCTTCTATGTTGTGAAAATTTACTTGATGCTTGGAATGAAGGATAGAACTTCTACGCTGGATACTTAAAACATCTTTAATGAACTTTGTACGGTCTCATGTCTTTGAAGCAATAGTTCATAAAAACTTCTAGCTTGTTTAACTCTTGCATTATCATCTCTTATATCAATATAGACATTTGCTTTGAATAATTTGATCTCATCTCATATGCTTTACAATAGTATTGATCAAGATTATGATAGCATGTCACTTCAGAAATTATCCTTGTTATCGTTTACCTACTCGAGGGCGAGTAGGAACTAAGCTTGGGGATGCTTGATACGTCTCAAACGTATCTATAATTTCGTATGTTCCATGCTACTTTTATGATGATACTCACATGTTTTATACACACTTTATGTCATTATTATGCATTTTCCGGCACTAACCTATTGACGAGATGCCGAAGAGCCAGTTGCTGTTTTCTGCTGTTTTTGGTTTCAGAAATCCTACAAAGGAAATATTCTCGGAATTGGACGAAATCAACGCCTAGGGTCTTATTTTTCCACGAAGCTTCCAGAAGACCGAAGAGCATACGAAGTGGGGCCACGAGGGCCCGTAACCATAGGGCGGCGCGGCCTGCCTGGGGCCCGCACCGGCCTATGGTGTGGGTCCCTCGCGCCGCCTCTAAACCTACCCTTGCGCCTACTTAAAGCCTTCGTCGCGAAAACCCCTGTACCGAGAGCCACGATACGGAAAACCTTCCAGAGACGCCGCCGCCGCCAATCCCATCTCGGGAGATTCAGGAGATCGCCTCCGGCACCCTGCCGAAGAGGGGAATCATCTCCCGGAGGACTCTTCATCGCCATGATCGCCTCCGGATTGATGTGTGAGTAGTTCACCCCTGGACTATGGGTCCATAGCAGTAGCTAGTTCACCCCTGGAATATGGAATGGAGTTCGAAGTTTTGTTCGGAGTCCCATGGCCGGCCAACCCTAGAGGGGTGGAGTCCCAGGTGGACTCCACCAAGGTGGCCGGCCACCCCCTCCCAAGGAAAGGTGGGAATCCCACCTCAACTGGGAATCCTAGCTTGGGTAGGTTTCATGTCATATGGAAGGTTTTGGTTTGGGTCTTATTCGAAGACTTGTAGACCAACTCTTGGGTGTTCCACCTATATAATGAGGAGCAAGGGGAGGGGGCCGGCCACACCAAAGCCATTGTGGCCGCACCCCCCCATAGTGGTCGGCCACCTCCCTCTCTCCCAAACCCTAGCCGCCCCCTCTCCTCCACCTCTCCCGCAACGCTTAGCGAAGCTCCGCCGGAGATCTCCATCGCCACCGCCACCACGCCGTCTTGCTACCGGATTCAAGGAGGAGCTACTACTTCCGCTGTCCGCTAGAACGGGGAGAAGGACGTCGTCTTCATCAACACCGAACGTGTGACCGAGTACGGAGGTGCTGCCCGATTGTGGCACCGTCAAGATCTTCTACGCGCTTTTGAAAGCGGCAAGTGATCATCTACCGCAGCAACAAGAGCCTCATCTTGTAGGCTTTGGAAATCTTCAAGGGTGAGTCTTGATCATCTCCTCGTTGCTCCCATCTTCTAGATTGCATCTTGGCTTGGATTGCGTTCTCGCGGTAGGAAATTTTTTGTTTTCTATGCAACGAATCCCTACAGTGCTATCATGTTAGATCTTGTGAGCTGCCTATCATGATCAAGATCATCTATTTGTAATGCTACATGTTGTGTTTGTTGGGATCAGATGAATATGGAATACTATGTCAAGTTGATTATCAATCTATCATATATATGTTGTTTATGATCTTGCATGCTCTCCGTTGCTAGTAGAGGCTCTGGCCAAGTTGATACTTGTAACTCCAAGAGGGAGTATTTATGCTCGATAGTGGGTTCATGCCTCCATTAAATCTGGGACAGTGACAGAAAGATCTAAGGTTGTGGATGTGTTGTTGCCACTAGGGATCAAACATCGATGCTTTGTCTAAGGATATTTGTGTTGATTACATTACGCACCATACTTAATGCAATTGTCTGTTGTTTGCAACTTAATACTGGAAGGGGTGCGGATGCTAACCTGAAGGTGGACTTTTTAGGCATAGATGCATGCTGGATAGCTGCTTGTGACGGTACAACACACGTCCGTTGGGAACCCCAAGAGGAAGGTATGATGCGTACAGTAGCGAGTTTTCCCTCAGAAAGAAACCAAGGTTATCGAACCAGTAGGAGCCAAGAAGCACGTTGAAGGTTGTTGGTGGCGGAGTGTAGTGCGGCGCAACACCAGGGATTCCGGTGCCAACGTGGAACCTGCACAACACAATCCAAGTACTTTGCCCCAACTTAACAGTAAGGTTGTCAATCTCACTGGCTTGCTGTAACAAAGGATTAGATGTATAGTGTGGAAGATGATGTTTGCAAAGAACAGTAAGAACAAGTATTGCAGCAGATTGTATTCGATGTAAAAGAATGGACCGGGGTCCACATTTCACTAGTGGTGTCTCTCCGATAAGAAATAGCATGTTGGGTGAACAAATTACAATTGGGCAATTGACAAATAAAGAGGGCATGACAATGCACATACATATCATGATGAGTAGTGTGAAATTCAATCGGGCATTACGACAAACTACATAGACCGCTATCCAGCATGCATCTATGCCTAAAAAGTCCACCTTCAGGTTATCATCCGAACCCCTTCCAGTATTAAGTTGCAAACAACAGACAATTGCATTAAGTATGGTGCGTAATGTAATCAACACAAATATCTTTAGACAAAGCATTGATGTTTTATCCCTAGTGGCAACAGCACATCCACAACCTTAGAACTTTCTGTCACTGTCCCTGATTAAATGGAGGCATGAACCCACTATCGAGCATAAGTACTCCCTCTTGGAGTTACAAGTATCAACTTGGCCAGAGCCTCTACTAGCAACGGAGAGCATGCAAGATCATAAACAACACATAGATGATAGATTGGTAATCAACATAACATAGTATTCCATATTCATCGGATCCCAACAAACGCAACATGTAGCATTACAAATAGATGATCTTGATCATGATAGGAAGCTCACAAGATCCAACAATGATAGCACATGAGGAGAAGACAACCATCTAGCTACTGCTATGGACCCATAGTCCAGGGGTGAACTACTCACACATCAATCCGGAGGCGATCATGGCGATGAAGAGTCCTCTGGGAGATGATTCCCCTCTCCGGCAGGGCGCCGGAGGCGATCTCCTGAATCCCCCGAGATGGGATTGGCGGTGGTGGCGTCTCTGGAATGTTTTCCGTATCGTGGCTCTCGGTACAGAGGATTTCGCGACGAAGGGAATAAATAGGAGGAAGGGCAGCGTCGGGGGCCTGACGAGGGGCCCACACCATAGGGCGGTGCGGGCCCCTCCCTGGCCGCGCCGGCCTATGGGTACGGGCCCTCGTGGCCCCACTCCGTATGCTCTTCGGTCTTCTGGAAGCTTCGTGGAAAAATAAGACCCTGGGCGTTGATTTCGTCCAATTCCGAGAATATTTCCTTTGTAGGATTTCTAAAACCAAAAACAGCAGAAAACAGCAACTGGCTCTTCGGCATCTCGTCAATAGGTTAGTGCCGGAAAATGCATAAATATGACATAAAGTATGTATAAAACATGTGAGTATCATCAATAAAGTAGCATGGAACATAAGAAATTATAGATACGTTTAAGACGTATCAAGCATCCCCAAGCTTAGTTCCTACTCGTCCTCGAGTAGGTAAACGATAACAAAGATAATTTCTGAAGTGGCATGCTATCATAATCTTGATCAATACTATTGTAAGCATATGTAATGAATGCAGCGATTCGAAGCAATGGTTAAGACAATGAGTAAACAACTGAATCATATAGCAAAGACTTTTCATGAATAGTACTTTCAAGACAAGCATCAATAAGTCTTGCATAAGAGTTAACTCATAAACCAATAAATTCTTAGTAAAGGCATTGAAGCAACACAAAGAAGATTTAAGTTTCAGCAGTTGCTTTCAAGTTGTAACATGTATATCTCATGGATAATTGTCAACATAAAGCAATATGACAAGTGCAATAGGTAAACTTGTAAGAATCAATGCACACAGTTGACACAAGTGTTTGCTTCTAAGATAGAAAAGAGTAGGTAAACTGACTCAACATAAAAGTAAAAGAATGTCCCTTCGCAGAGGGAAGCATGGATTGCTATATTTGTGCTATAGCTTTTATTTTGAAAACAAGAAACAATTTTGTCAACGGTAGTAATAAAGCATATGTGTTATGTATAATATATCCTATAAGTTGCAAGCCTCATGCATGCCCGCACCTTGTCCTAATTAGCTTGGATTTACATGGATTATCATTGCATAACATATGTTTTAACCAAGTGTCACAAAGGGGTACCTCTATGCCGCCTGTACAAAGGTCTAAGGAGAAAGCTCGCATTGGATTTCTCGCTTTTGGTTATTCTCAACTTAGACATCCATACCGGGACAACATAGACAACAGATAATGGACTCCTCTTTAATGCATAAGCATTCAACAACAGATAATATTCTCATAAGAGATTGAGGATTGTTGTCCAAACTGAGACTTCCACCATGGATCATGGCTTTAGTTAGCGGCCCAATGTTCTTCTCTAACAATATGCATACTCAAACCATTTGATCATGATAAATCACCCTTACTTCAGACAAGACGAACATGCATAGCAACTCACATGATATTCAACAAAGGTGAAATAGTTGATGGCGTTCCCATTAACATGGTTATCGCTCAACAAGCAACTTATTAAGAAATAGAACACATAAGTACATATTCAATACCACAATAGTTTTTAAAGTTATTTTCTCCCATGAGCTATATATTGCAAAGACAAAGAATGGGATTTTAAAGGTAGCACTCAAGTAATTTACTTTGGAATGGCGGAGAAATACCATGTAGTAGGTAGGTATGGTGGCCACAAATGGCATAGTTTTTGGCTCAAGGATATTGGATGCACAAGAAGTAATCCCTCTCAATACAAGGTTTATGCTAGCAAGGTTGTTTGAAGCAAACACAAGTATGAACCGGTACAGAAAAACTTACATAAGAACATATTGCAAGCATTATAAGACTCTACACTGTCTTCCTTGTTGTTCAAACCCTCACCAGAAAATATCTAGACTTAGAGAGACCAATCATGCAAACCAAATTTTAACAAGCTCTACAGTATTTCTTCACTAATAGGTGCAAAGTACATGATGCAAGAGCTTAAACATGAGCACAACAATTGCCAAGTATCAAATTATTCAAGACATTATACCAATTACCACATGTAGCATTTTCTGTTTCCAACCATATAACAATTAACGAAGTAGTTTGAACTTTCGCCATGAACATTAAGAATAAAGCTAAGAACATATGTGTTCATAAGCAACAGCGGAGCGTGTCTCTCTCCCACACAATGAATGCTAGGATCCAATTTTATTCAAACAAAACAAAAATAAAAACATAAAGACGCTCCAAGTAAAGCACATAAGATGTGACGGAATAAAAATATAGTTTCACTAGAGGTGACCTGATAATTTTGTCGATGAAGAAGGGGATGCATTGGGCATCCCCAAGCTTAGATGCTTGAGTCTTCTTGAAATATGCAAGGATGAACCACGGGGGCATCCCCAAGCTTAGATCTTTCACTCTCCTTGATCATATTGTATCATCCTCCTCTCTTGATCCTTGAAAACTTCCTCCACACCAAACTCAAAACAAACTCATTAGAGGGTTAGTGCATAATCATAAATTCACATGTTCAGAGGTGACATAATCATTCTTAACACTTCTGGACATTGCACAAAGCTACTGAAAGTTAATGGAACAGAGAAATCCATCAAGCATAGCAAAACAGGCAATGCGAAATAAAAGGCAGAATCTGTCAAAACAGAATAGTGCGTAAATATGAATTTTTCTGGGGCACTTAACTTGCTCAGATGAAAATGCTCAAATTGAATGAAAGTTGCGTACATATCTGAGGATCATGCACGTAAATTGGCAGATTTTTCTGGGTTACCTACAGACGGGGCTACTCAATTTTGTGACAGTAAGAATTCTGTTTCTGTGCAGTAATCCAAATCTAGTATGAACTTTACCATCAAAGACTTTACTTGGCACAACAATGCAATAAAATAAAGATAAGGAGAGGTTGCTACAGTAGTAACAACTTCCAAGACTCAAATATAAAACAAAAGTGCAGAAGTAAAATAATGGGTTGTCTCCCATAAGCGCTTTTCTTTAACGCCTTTCAGCTAGGCGCAGAAAGTGTGTATTGCTAGCGTACAGTTGAAGTGGGCGTAGTAGCTTCCTTGTGACGGTAAAGCACTCGTCCGTTGGGAACCCCAAGAGGAAGGTATGATGTGTACAGCAGCAAGTTTTCCCTCAGTAAGAAACCAAGGTTTATCGAACCAGTAGGAGCCAAGAAGCACGTTGAAGGTTGATGTCGGCGAAATATAGTGCGGCGCAACACCAGGGATTCCGGCGCCAACGTGGAACCTGCACAACACAACCAAAGTACTTTGCCCCAACGAAACAGTGAGGTTGTCAATCTCACCGGCTTGCTGTAACAAAGGATTAGATGTATAGTGTGGATGATGATTGTTTGCAGAGAACAGTAGAACAAGTATTGCAGTAGATTGTATTCGATTAAAAGAATGGACCGGGGTCCACAGTTCACTAGAGGTGTCTCTCCCATAAGATAAATAGCATGTTGGGTGAACAAATTACAGTTGGGCAATTGACAAATAGAGAGGGCATGACAATGCACATACATGATATAATGAGTATTGTGAGATTTAATTGGGCATTACGACAAAGTACATAGACCGCTATCCAGCATGCATCTATGCCTAAAAAGTCCACCTTCAGGTTATCATCCGAACCCCTTCCAGTATTAAGTTGCAAACAACAGACAATTGCATTAAGTATGGTGCGTAATGTTATCAATAACTACATCCTCGGACATAGCATCAATGTTTTATCCCTAGTGGCAACAGCACATCCACAACCTTAGAACTTTCTGTCACTGTCCCAGATTTAATGGAGGCATGAACCCACTATCGAGCATAAATACTCCCTCTTGGAGTTAAGAGTAAAAACTTGGCCAGAGCCTCTACTAATAACGGAGAGCATGCAAGATCATAAACAACACAAAGGTAATAGATTGATAATCAACATAACATAGTATTCTCTATCCATCGGATCCCAACAAACACAACATATAGCATTACAGATAGATGATCTTGATCATGTTAGGCAGCTCACAAGATCCGACAATGAAGCACATAAGGAGAAGACAACCATCTAGCTACTGCTATGAACCCATAGTCCAGGGGTGAACTACTCACTCATCAATCCGGAGGCGACCATGGCGGTGAAGAGTCCTCCGGGAGATGATTCCCCTCTCCGGCAGGGTGCCGGAGGCGATCTCCTGAATCCCCCGAGATGGGATTGGCGGCGGCGGCGTCTCTGGAAGGTTTTCCGTATCGTGGCTCTCGGTACTGGGGCTATTATCGACGAAGGCTTAAGTAGGCGGAAGGGTAGGTCAAGGGGCGTCACGAGGGGCCCAGACGCCAGGGCCGCGCGGCCAGGGTCCAGGCCGCGCCGCCCTGTCGTCTGGCCACCTCGTGGCCCCACTTCATTTCTCCCTCGGTCTTCTGGAAGCTTCGTGGAAAAATAGGACCCTGGGCGTTGATTTCGTCCAATTCCGAGAATATTTCCTTACTAGGATTTCTGAAACCAAAAACAGCAGAAACAAAGAATCGGCTCTTCGGCATCTCGTTAATAGGTTAGTGCCGGAAAATGCATAAATATGACATAAAGTATGCATAAAACATGTAGATATCATCAATAATGTGGCACGGAACATAAGAAATTATCGATACGTCGGAGACGTATCAGCATCCCCAAGCTTAGTTTCTGCTCGTCCCGAGCAGGTAAACGATAACAAAGATAATTTCTGGAGTGACATGCCATCATAACCTTGATCATACTATTGTAAGCATATGTAATGAATGCAGCGATCAAAACAATGTAAATGACATGAGTAAACAATTGAATCATATAGCAAAGACTTTTCATGAATAGCACTTCAAGACAAGCATCAATAAGTCTTGCATAAGAGTTAACTCATAAAGCAATAATTCAAAGTAAAGGTATTGAAGCAACACAAAGGAAGATGAAGTTTCAGCGGTTGCTTTCAACTTGTAACATGTTTATCTCATGGATAGTTGTCAATGCAAAGTAATATAACAAGTGCAATATGCAAGTATGTAGGAATCAATGCACAGTTCACACAAGTGTTTGCTTCTTGAGGTGGAGAGAGATAGGTGAACTGACTCAACATAAAAGTAAAAGAAAGGTCCTTCAAAGAGGAAAGCATCGATTGCTATATTTGTGCTTCAAAGTAAAAGTAAAAGAATTGTTTCTTGTTTTCAAAGCTTTGGTTTTGAAAACAAGAAACAATTTTGTCAACGGTAGTAATAAAGCATATGTGTTATGTAAATTATATCCTACAAGTTGCAAGCCTCATGCATAGTATACTAATAGTGCCCGCACCTTGTCCTAATTAGCTTGGATCACCTGGATTATCATCGAATTGCACATGTTTTAACCAAGTGTCACAAAGGGGTACCTCTATGCCGCCTGTACAAAGGTCTAAGGAGAAAGCTCGCATTGGATTTCTCGCTTTTGATTATTCTCAACTTAGACATCCATACCGGGACAACATAGACAACAGATAATGGACTCCTCTTTTATGCATAAGCATGTAGCAACAATTAATTTTTCTCATATGAGATTGAGGATATTTGTCCAAAACTGAAACTTCCACCATGGATCATGGCTTTAGTTAGCGGCCCAATGTTCTTCTCTAACATTATGCATGCTCTAACAATTCAAGCGGTAATCTCCCTTACTTCAGAAAAGACGAACATGCATAGCAACTCACATGATATTCAACAAAGAGTAGTTGATGGCGTCCCCAGGAACATGGTTATCCCACAACAAGCAACTTAATAAGAGATAAAGTGCATAAGTACATATTCAATACCACAATAGTTTTTAGGATATTTGTCCCATGAGCTATATATTGTAAAGGTAGAGGATAGAAATTTAAAGGTAGCACTCAAGCAATTTACTTTGGAATGGCGGAGAAATACCATGTAGTAGGTAGGTATGGTGGACACAAATGGCATAGTGGTTGGCTCAAGGATTTTGGATGCATGAGAAGTATTCCCTCTCGATACAAGGTTTAGGCTAGCAAGGTTTATTTGAAACAAACACAAGGATGAAGCGGTGCAGCAAAACTCACATAAAAGACATATTGTAAACATTATAAGACTCTACGCCATCTTCCTTGTTGTTCAAACTCAATACTAGAAATTATCTAGACCTTAGAGAGACCAATTATGCAAACCAAATTTTAGCATGCTCTATGTATTTCTTCATTAATAGGTGCAAAGTATATGATGCAAGAGCTTAATCATGAGCACAACAATTGCCAAGTATCACATTATCCAAGATATTTTAGCAATTACTACATGTATCATTTTCCAATTCCAACCATATAACAATTTAACGAAGAAGAAACTTTCGCCATGAATAATATGAGTAAGGCCTAAGGACATATTTGTCCATATGCAACAGCGGAGCGTGTCTCTATCCCACACAATGAATTCTAGGATCCATTTTATTCAAACAAAAAAAAAACAAAAACAAACCGACGCTCCAAGCAAAGTACATAAGATGTGATGGAATAAAAATATAGTTTCACTAGAGGAACCTGATAATGTTGTCGATGAAGAAGGGATGCCTTGGGCATCCCCAAGCTTAGACGCTTGAGTCTTCTTGATATATGCAGGGGTGAACCACCGGGGCATCCCCAAGCTTAGAGCTTTCACTCTCCTTGATCATATTGTATCATTCTCCTCTCTTGATCCTTGAAAACTTCCTCCACACCAAACTCAAAACAACTCATTAGAGGGTTAGTGCACAATTAAAATTTACATGTTCAGAGGTGACACAATCATTCTTAACACTTCTGGACATTGCACAAAGCTACTGAAAGTCAATGGAATCGAAAAATCCATCAAGCATGGCAAAACAGGCAATGCGAAATAAAAGGCAGAATCTGTCAAAACAGAACAGTTCGTAAAGACGAATTTTATTGAGGCACCAGACTTGCTCAAATGAAAATGCTCAAATTGAATTAAAGTTGCGTACATACCTGAGGATCACTCACGTAAATTGGCATAATTTTCTGAGTTACCTACAGAGAATTAGGCCCAGATTCGTGACAGCAAGAAATCTGTTTCTGCGCAGTAATCCAAATCTAGTATGAACCTTACTATCAACGACTTTACTTGGCACAACAATGCAAAAAACTAAGATAAGGAGAGATTGCTACAGTAGTAACAACTTCCAAGACTCAAATATAAAATAAAAGTACTGTAGTAAAAACATGGGTTGTCTCCCATAAGCGTTTTTCTTTAACGCCTTTCAGCTAGGCGCAGAAAGTGTATATCAAGTATTATCAAGAGACGAAGTGTCCACATCATAATTTGTTCTAATAATAGAATCAAAAGGTAACTTCATTCTCTTTCTAGGGAAGTGTTCCATACCTTTCTTGAGAGGAAATTGATATTTAATATTACCTTCCTTCATATCAATGATAGCACCAACAGTTCGAAGAAAAGGTCTTCCCAATATAATGGGACAAGATGCATTGCATTCAATATCCAAGACAACAAAATCAACGGGGACAAGGTTATTGTTAACGGTAATGCGAATATTATCAACTCTCCCCAAAGGTTTCTTTGTAGAATTATCAGCAAGATTAACATCCAAATAACAATTTTTCAATGGTGGCAAGTCAAGCATATTATAGATTTTCTTAGGCATAACGGAAATACTTGCACCAAGATCACATAAAGCATTACAATCAAAGTTATTGACCTTAATCTTAATGATGGGCTCCCAACCATCCTCTAGCTTCCTAGGAATAGAAGTTTCGCGATTTAGTTTCTCTTCTCTAGCTTTTATGAGAGCATTTGTAATATGTTTCGTGAAAGCCAAATTTATAGCACTAGCATTAGGACTTTTTGCAAGTTTTTGTAAGAACTTTATTACTTCAGAGATATGGCAATCATCAAAATCCAAACCATTATAATCTAAAGCAATGGGATCGTTGTCCCCAATGTTGGAAAAAATTTCAGCACTTTTATCACAGGCAGTTTAAATAGCTTTAGCAAGCCAGTTTTTCGCGCTTTGCATTAGAAGTGGGAACATTGCCAACACCAATTCTTTCACCATTATTAGTAGGAGGTGCAGCAACATGTGTAGCATTAGCATTGCTAGTGGTGGTAATAGTCCAAACTTTAGCTATATTATTCTCTTTAGTTAGTTTTTCATTTTCTTCTCTTTCCCACCTAGCATGCAATTCAACCATTAATCTTATATTCTCATTAATTCTAACTTGGATGGCATTTGCTGTAGTAACAATCTTATTATTATGATTTTCATGAGGCATAACTTTCGATTTCAAAAGATCAACATCAGCAGCAAGACTATCGACTTTAGAAGCAAGTATATCAATTTTCCCAAGCTTTTCTTCAACAGATTTGTTAAAAGCAGTTTGTGTACTAATAAATTCTTTAAGCATAGCTTCAAGTCCAGGGGGTGTGTTCCTATTGTTGTTGTAATAATTCCCATAAGAATTCCCATAACCGTTGCCATTATTATAAGGATATGGCCTATAGTTGTTACTAGAATTGTTCCGGTAAGCATTGTTGTTGAAATTATTATTTTTAATGTAGTTTACATCAACATGTTCTTCTTGAGCAACCAATGAAGCTAACGGAACATTATTAGGATCAATATTTGTCCTATCATTCACAAACATAGACATAATAGCATCAATCTTATCACTCAAGGAAGAGGTTTCTTCGACAGAATTTACCTTCTTACCTTGTGGAGCTCTTTCCGTGTGCCATTCAGAGTAATTAATCATCATATTATCAAGAAGCTTTGTTGCTTCACCAAGAGTGATGGACATAAAGGTACCTCCAGCAGCTGAATCCAATAGGTTCCGCGAAGAAAAATTCAGTCCTGCGTAAAAGGTTTGGATGATCATCCAAGTAGTCAGTCCATGGGTTGGGCAATTTTTAACCAAAGATTTCATTCTTTCCCATGCTTGTGCAACATGCTCAGTATCCAATTATTTAAAATTCATTATGCTACTCCTCAAAGATATAATTTTAGCAGGGGGATAATATCTACCAATAAAAGCATCATTGCATTTAGTCCATGAATCAATACTATTCTTAGGAAGAGATAGCAACCAATCTTTAGCTCTTCCTCTTAATGAGAAAGGGAACAATTTTAATTTTATTATGTCACCATCTACATATTTATACTTTTGCATTTCACAAAGTTCAACAAAATTATTGAGATGGGCAGCAGCATCATCAGAACTAACACCAGAAAATTGCTCTCGCATAACAAGATTCAGTAAAGCAGGTTTAATTTCAAAGAATTCTGCTGTAGTAGCAGGTGGAGCAATAGGTGTGCATAAGAAATCATTATTATTTGTGGTTGTGAAGTCACACAACTTAGTATTTTCAGGAGTACCCATTTTAGCAACAGTAAATAAAGCAAACTAGATAAAGTAAATGCAAGTAACTAATTTTTTGTGTGTTTTTAATATGGCAAACAAGACAGCAAATAAAGTAAAACTAGCAACTAATTTTTTTGTGTTTTGATTAAGTGCAGCAAACAAAGTAGTAAATAAAATAATGCAAGACAAAAACAAAGTAAAGAGATTGGATTGTGGAGACTCCCCTTGCAGCGTGTCTTGATCTCCCCGGCAACGGCGCCAGAAAAATAGCTGCTAGCGTACAGTTGAAGTGGGCGTAGTAGCTTCCTTGTGACGGTAAAGCACTCGTCCGTTGGGAACCCCAAGAGGAAGGTATGATGTGTACAGCAGCAAGTTTTCCCTCAGTAAGAAACCAAGGTTTATCGAACCAGTAGGAGCCAAGAAGCACATTGAAGGTTGATGGCGGCGAAATGTAGTGCGGCGCAACACCAGGGATTCCGGCGCCAACATGGAACCTGCACAACACAACCAAAGTACTTTGCCCCAACGAAATAGTGAGGTTGTCAATCTCACCGGCTTGCTGTAACAAAGGATTAGATGTATAGTGTGGATGATGATTGTTTGCAGAGAACAGTAGAACAAGTATTATAGTAGATTGTATTCGATTAAAAGAATGGACCGGGGTCCACAGTTCACTAGAGGTGTCTCTCCCATAAGATAAATAGCATGTTGGGTGAACAAATTACAGTTGGGCAATTGACAAATAGAGAGGGCATGACAATGCACATACATGATATAATGAGTATTATGAGATTTAATTGGGCATTACGACAAAGTACATAGACCGCCATCCAGCATGCATCTATGCCTAAAAAGTCCACCTTCAGGTTATCATCCAAACCCCTTCCAGTATTAAGTTGCAAACAACAGACAATTGCATTAAGTATGGTGCGTAATGTAATCAATAACTACATCCTCGGACATAGCATCAATGTTTTATCCCTAGTGGCAACATCACATCCACAACCTTAGAACTTTCTGTCACTGTCCCAGATTTAATGGAGGCATGAACCCACTATCGAGCATAAATTCTCCCTCTTGGAGTTAAGAGTAAAAACTTGGCCAGAGCCTCTACTAATAATGGAGAGCATGCAAGATCATAAACAACACATAGGTAATACATTGATAATCAACATAACATAGTATTCTCTATCCATCGGATCCCAACAAACACAACATATAGCATTACAGATAGATGATCTTGATCATGTTAGGCAGCTCACAAGATCCGACAATGAAGCACATAAGGAGAAGACAACCATCTAGCTACTGCTATGAACCCATAGTCCAGGGGTGAACTACTCACTCATCAATCCGGAGGCGACCATGGCGGTGAAGAGTCCTCCGGGAGATGAATCCCCTCTCCGGCAGGGTGCCGGAGGCGATCTCCTGAATCCCCCGAGATGGGATTGGCGGCGGCGGCGTCTCTGGAAGGTTTTCCGTATCGTGGCTCTCGCATCGGGGCTATTATCGACGAAGGCTTAAGTAGGCGGAAGGGTAGGTCAAGGGGCGTCACGAGGGGCCCAGACGCCAGGGCCGCGCGGCCAGGGTCCAGGCCGCGCCGCCCTGTCGTCTGGCCACCTCGTGGCCTCACTTCGTTTCTCCCTCGGTCTTCTGGAAGCTTCGTGGAAAAATAGGACCCTAGGCGTTGATTTCGTCCAATTCCGAGAATATTTCCTTACTAGGATTTCTGAAACCAAAAACAGCAGAAAACAGCAACTGGCTCTTCGGCATCTCGTTAATAGGTTAGTGCCGGAAAATGCATAAATATGACATAAAGTATGCATAAAACATGTAGATATCATCAATAATGTGGCATGGAACATAAGAAATTATCGATACGTCAGAGACGTATCATGTATCAAGTATTATCAAGAGATGAATCATTAGCATTCTTACCAGGGGCTTTGCGCCTACCTTTCTTACTCTTATTCTTACTCTTTGGTTTAGGGAATATATGACCACATCCTGGTATAGAGAAATTTAGAGTGCCTTTCCCCACATCTATGGTTGCTCCCAAGAGTTTCAGCAGGGATCTTCCAAGTGTGATTTGTCCTGTCCCTACACATTCAATAACGAGATAATCAGTGGATACCGTTCTTCCAAGAAGGGTTGTGAATACTCCTTCAGCTATTCCCTTAGGGATTATAACATAGTTATACGTAAGAGTTATTCCTTCTCCACCTTTAGTAAGTCCCCAGAGTGTCAAAGATTCATAAATACTTTCAGGCATAAGGCAAAATTCAGTCATAATATCACAACGGGCATTAAATTTTTTACCATCAATAGTAACTTTAATAGTAGGGTCCCACATTGAAGGTTCAGAGTTTATTGGGACATAATCAAAATGCTCACGAATCCGACCATACCCTTCTTTTAAGCAAGATACACTTGTCTCAAGAGTGTTCAATCTATTATAAATACTAACAAGAGATGGATCAAAATTATTAGCGGAGCTAGATGATGTAACCAATTTTTTTATGGCATTAAAAGCTTGATCCCCATCATAGTGAAGGAAATCTCCTCCCACTACAGCATCTAAGGCATATCTATAACGAAGAATAAGCCCAAAATAAAAATTACTAAGAAGCAAACTTAGCGTCATTATAGGTTCAGTTTTACAATAAGAATAAAAAATTCTAGACCAAGCTTCTTTAAAACTCTCTTCACCTCCTTGTTTAAAAGTGAAAATCGATTCCTCAGGTGATAGAGTAACAACTACAGGACTAGTCATGATAATAAAATAAAGTAAATGCAAGTAACTAATTTTTTTTGTGTTTTTGATATAGATAACGCAAACAAGACAGTAAATAAAGTAAGCAAGTAACTATTTTTTTGTATTTTGATATAAGAAAGCAAACAAAGAAGTAAATAAAATAAAGTAAAGCAAGACAAAAACAAAGTAAAGAGATTGGAAGTGGAAGACTCCCCTTGCAGCGTGTCTTGATCTCCCCGGCAACGGCGCCAGAAAAAACGTTGCTTGTGACGGTACTGCACACGTCCGTTGGGAACCCCAAGAGGAAGGTATGATGCGTACAGCAGCGAGTTTTCCCTCAGAAAGAAACCAAGGTTATCGAGCCAGTAGGAGCCAAGAAGCATGTTGAAGGTTGTTGGTGGCGGAGTGTAGTGCGGCGCAACACCAGGGATTCCGGCGCCAACGTGGAACCTGCACAACACAATCCAAGTACTTTGCCCCAACTTAACAGTGAGGTTGTCAATCTCACCGGCTTGCTGTAACAAAGGATTAGATGTATAGTGTGGAAGATGATGTTTGCAAAGAACAGTAAGAACAAGTATTGCAGTAGATTGTATTCGATGTAAAAGAATGGATCGGGTCCACAGTTCACTAGTGGTGTCTCTCCGATAATAAATAGCATGTTGGGTGAACAAATTACAGTTGGGCAATTGACAAATAAAGAGGGCATGACAATGCACATACATATCATGATGAGTAGTGTGAAATTCAATCGGGCATTACGACAAAGTACATAGACCGCTATCCAGCATGCATCTATGCCTAAAAAGTCCACCTTCAGGTTATCATCCGAACCCCTTCCAGTATTAAGTTGCAAACAACAGATAATTGCATTAAGTATGGTGCGTAATGTAATCAACACAAATATCCTTAGACAAAGCATTGATGTTTTATCCCTAGTGGCAACAGCACATCCACAACCTTAGAACTTTCTGTCACTGTCCCAGATTAAATGGAGGCATGAACCCACTATCGAGCATAAGTACTCCCTCTTGGAGTTACAAGTATCAACTTGGCCAGGGCCTCTACTAGCAACGGAGAGCATGCAAGATCATAAACAACACATAGATGATAGATTGATAATCAACATAACATAGTATTCCATATTCATCGGATCCCAACAAACGCAACATGTAGCATTACAAATAGATGATCTTGATCATGATAGGCAGCTCACAAGATCCAACAATAATAGCACATGAGGAGAAGACAACCATCTAGCTACTGCTATGGACCCATAGTCCAGGGGTGAACTACTCACACATCAATCCGGAGGCGATCATGGCGATGAAGAGTCCTCCGGGAGATGATTCCCCTCTCCGGCAGGGCGCCGAAGGCGATCTCCTGAATCCCCCGAGATGGGATTGGCGGTGGCGGCGTCTCTGGAAGGTTTTCCATATCGTGGCTCTCGGTACAGAGGGTTTCGCGATGAAGGGAATAAATAGGCGGAAGGGCAGCGTCGGGGGCCTGACGAGGGGCCCACACCATAGGGCGGCGCTGGCCCCTCCCTGGCCGCGCTGGCCTATGGGTATGGGCCCTCGTGGCCCCACTCCGTATGCTCTTCGGTCTTCTGGAAGCTTCGTGGAAAAATAAGACCCTGGGCGTTGATTTCGTCCAATTCCGAGAATATTTCCTTTGTAGGATTTCTGAAACCAAAAACAGCAGAAAACAACAACTGGCTCTTCGGCATCTCGTCAATAGGTTAGTGCCGGAATATGCATAAATATGACATAAAGTATGTATAAAACATGTGAGTATCATCAATAAAGTAGCATGGAACATAAGAAATTATAGATACGTTTAAGACGTATCAATAGCGGTCTATGTACTTTGTCGTAATGCCCGATTGAATCTCACTTTACTCATCATGATATGTATGTGCATTGTTATGCCCTCTCTATTTGTCAATTTCTCAACTGTAATTTGTTCACCCAACATGCTATTTCTTATTGGAGAGACACCACTAGTGAACTGTGGACCCCGGTCCAATTCTTTACATCTGAATACAATCTACTGCAATCATTGTTCTTTACTGTTCTTTGCAAACAAACATCATTTTCCACACCATACATTTAATCCTTTGTTTACAGCAAGCCGGTGAGATTGACAACCTCACTGTTAAGTTGGGGCAAAGTATTTGGATTGTGTTGTGCAGGTTCCACGTTGGCGCCGGAATCCCTGGTGTTGCGCCGCACTACACTCCGTCACCAACAACCTTCACGTGCTCCTTGACTCCTACTGGTTCGATAAACCTTGGTTTCTTACTGAGGGAAAACTTGCTACTGTACACATCATACCTTCCTCTTGGGGTTCCCAACGGACGAGTGCTTTACCGTCACAAGGAAGCTACTTTTTGGTGCTATTGCAATCCAACACCCACGTCAGCAGCGGGCTACCCGGCGCCGCCGGACTTTCGCGCGCCGGGAGGATGGCGACTTAGCGTGGGCGGCGTCCCGATCCCGCCGCCGCCGGGTGGTCGCGTCGCCCTGGAGGCAGAGATCGACGCGGTGCTCGTCACTCTCAGTGATGAGAAGCGCGCGGAGGAGCGGTTTTGGCAGGACAACTACACGGGGTGGATGGAGTTCTTCCGGCGCAGGTACGAGCGCGAACTCGCCGCTTACGATGGCCCTCCTCCTCCCGCCAGGAACAACGCCGCCAGTCGCCGCCGGTGGTGGAGCGCGCCTGACTGCACCCTCGCGAATGTGCTCGCGCACATCGAGGGTGGGAACTCCCCCGTTCTGGGGATGCCGCCGCCGGAGGTGGCTACCGTGTCGCGCCGACACGGTAGTTCCTGGACGCCGAGGAGGATGGCGACGTCCTCCTCCTCATCTGGGTCGCGATCCGCGTCCAGGTCCGACGGTTCGACGCCTACGCGCTACGTGAAGGAGTCGGCATCTCCGGCTACTCCGCGCTTCGTCAATAGGATCCGGCGTCGCCACTGCCGACCAGAGGGCGCAGCAGCGGCGCCCTCGTCATCCGTGACCAACACTCCTCCTCTTCATCGTGTGGGCGGAAGAGGAAGTTTTCGAAGAAGGAGGCTGCCGCGGCCGCTGCCGCGAACCAGCTCGCCGAGGAGGAGGCCCAACGCGCCGAGGACGCCGCGGTGGCGGAGGCGATCGCCAGGTCGCTCAACGACCTGGTCCCCGCCGACAACGCCCTCCCCATCGACGCCGCGCTTGACTGGTCCAGGCGGGACTGGGAGCGGCAGGAGGCGGAGCAGCAGCATCTGCTGCTGGACCTGGCTGCCGCGCGGCAACATGCCATCCGCGCCGCCGCACCGGCCGCAGCAGCGAACGTCGCGCCCAGGCCCGTCGAGCTGATCAAGCTCGAGGAGAGCAGCGACGACGACCTCTACCGGCCGACACCGCCACGTGCCGGCGACGCCGGCCAGGGTTCTAGCCGCTGGTACGAGGCGCCGCCGTCCGAGGATGCCGACAACTCGAGCGACGACGACGACGGCGCCAATTACACGATCTTCTACCGCCATTTCGGCATGTAGAAGGTCGCTATTAGTTTTAGTTTTTGCTTGCATCTGGCCGAATTCAAATATATGTACGAATTCGGCCTATATATGTACGAACTCGCCTATATAAGATAAATATCTTCAAATTTCGCTTATGTTTGAACGAGTTTCGTCTAGTTTAGTCTGAATTCGCCGTATTATGTCAAAACTTTCATCTATCCTAGGTTTGGCGCTGGGAAATGGTCCTCTCCAGATCAAACTTTTGTCTAATCCAACGCTAAATAACGCTGGATTTCGATATGGGGAGCCCAACGGCTAGAGATGCTCTTAGCAGCATTCGTTCAGCCTTTGGGTCCGTTCACACCGCGAGCAGCAGGGGGCAGGGACAAGATGGCTAGAGAGCTAGGCCTTCTTAGTTAATGTTTTGTACGTACAAAACGGTATGGAGAATTAGAGATTGGAGTAAAATGCATGGTAGGTCTTGTAAATTTGGACGATACCTCATGCAATGCGACTCCTAAATCTTTCAACTTATATGTAGTAATGTAGCGGTAGTTCTCTAACTCTATAAAATATGCAGAGGAGTTCCTAAGCAGGTTTGACCCGTCATTGACTTGCGTCATCTAGGTAATTTTGACAGAAAACCACTCAGATGATTTTCTATTCTAATTTTGTTGTCCCTAACTCTCTAGCCGAAGATCCAATCCACATCCCGCCCCTCCACACTCCCCCGCCCGTCGGATCGACTGATCTGGGACTCTATGCATGTGCAATTTCCTGCGTTGTGGATGCAAGCTTGGAGCGGGGAATCTCCGAGGAGAGTTGCTCGTCGTCGTAGTGCATGGGAGGAGCCCCCACTCAATTTTTTTATTTACTTTTGCTATTCATTAATAACTCTTCCATTAGCATTTGAGCACCGACCGCGTTGCCTTATAGGTATAGAGACCTCAATCAATTTGCCTGATGAAGAAAATCTTGATTTCAAAATAGGATACTTGCAAGTTGACAAAATTTAATACTCTCAACAACCACCCAATCCGTTAGTGTAACACCCCAATTTTCAATAAAAAGAAAGTTAGAGAAATCCAGAAACCAAAATTTCAAACCAACAAAAACTTTTCTTTTTGCATATAGTACCATGCATAGGACTTGTGCATTTGAGTGATATGCCATGATGATTGTTTTTACTTGTATTGGATATGCTCTAAAAACCCTAGAGTGATCAGGTAAAGATCACCAACCAAATAAATCAAAGAGGAAGAAATTCCATAAATTGCAAAACCCTAAAAACCCTCACATATGCTCTATGGCATTTTTACAAATCTTGACCCTAGACCTATTTGGTCTTCACCATTAGTTGGATAATGTTATTAAACACTTATTACAACTTTTGGAATCAAGGTTTCACAATTCAAATGAAATTCAAACACAATTCCCACTCACATATGATAATGGCCAAAACTGAAATTTATAGTCTGATCACCACTTTGAGCCCCTGCAATTCAATTTTCCCAAACCAATTCTTGCTAACTCTTTGCACCATTTCAAAGTCAACATCAAGGTGAACAACTTTGATGAAGATCACCCTGCCAAATTCATCCTTGATCAATAGCTATGCTCATCCAAAGTTGCAACATTTTAACAGGTGCAACAATCTCCACTTAGCCATTTTGGCCAATCTTTGAATTCAAATTTTTCCACCACCACCTCCAATCACCTCTGGTCATTTACAACTTATCTCAACACTCACATTTCAAAAACTTTCACTTTTTGAATTATTTCAAATTTGGAGAATTATGCAAATTGCAAAATATGGCACTATTTGACACTATTGGAAATAGTGTTCTATACACACCAAACCTACACTACACTACCCCAAATGGTTCCCCTGCCCCCTTTCACCCTGAATGGCAACATTGAAACCCTAGGGAGAGAGAGAGAACAAGCAAGACATGGCCATGCCGGCCCATGCCGGCCCTGTTCTTCTCCCCCTCTCTCCATTGCTTCTCTACACTGGCCCTGGTGCCCACACTCGCCACCGCACACTCCTACCTCACCCTAGCCAAGCCACGGTCGAGCCCGACGCCAACCATCGCCGGAGATCGCGCGCCAAGATCAGCCCTGGATGCCGCTCGCGTCGCGCATGGACGCCACTGGCCACGCGCCGTTCCACCGCCTCGCACTCGCCCTGGACCCCCTGTGCACACGTTGAGCACCGCAGTGACACCGCGACGCCCCCAGACACGCTCCCAGCCCAGACCCGTGACCGCCGGCGCCGGAGACGACGACTTGTTCCCGTACGCGCCGCGGCCGTCGTGGAAGCAATGCGACCCAACCAAGCCTCCCCCGACCGCGCTGTCGCCGCCAAACGCATCGCCTGGACCCGTAGAGCATCGCCATGACCACGCCTAGCTCGACCAGCCGCCGGAGAAGCCGCGCCATGGTCGACCTTGCCACTGCCCCGCACCCCTTGCTCAATCCTAAAAATAGAGCGTTCCCTGGAAGCAACTGAGCACACCACCTCACTCCCCACCCTTCACCACTTCGCCTCGCACCATTAGCCACCTCGATCGTCGCCGGAGCAAGGCCAATTGCAAGATCGGAGCCGCGGAAGCCCTGGAGAAATCGCCATTGATCCAGGCCGCCTCGAGCTCCGCAACTGCTACCAGCTGCTTCGCCGTCGTCCACATCTACCTCGCGCACACTGCCATACCTTGCTGGAGCCGCGGTGAGCTCTCCCACCCCCTACTGCCGCCGCCGCATCGTCGGGTTCTCGTCGGTGACGACGATGAACCACGACCGTCGATCTGCGATCTAATCCTACGTCCCACGTTGAAACATACCGTTTCGGGTTTTAAAAGAGGCTGACAGGCGGACCCCACCCTGTCAGGCAGCCCACGCGGGCACAGACGCGTGGTGGGCTGGCCGTGGGCCTGTTTAAATGATTTGGCCCAATAGCTTTTCCCGCCGGCCCATTTTATTCAAACCTAGTTTAATTAATTCAAGTGAATTTGAATACTGCCTCCACTTTGAAATTCAACCATTTCAAATTGGCTAAACCAAATTTAGTGAATTTTATATTTTTAGAAAGCCACTGAAATTCTCTACAACATGCCACTGGCCTCATGGTCAAATTCTTTGTAGAATTAATGTGACAAAAATAACAAGGCATGGACTATTCCCTATTCAAATAATTCTTAAAAATCAACCAAAATAGATATTAAGTTAATTCCAACTCTAATAGCTCACATTTGACTTACACTAATTGTTTGTGCAATAAAATGGTGTGGTCACTTTGCATGATCATGCCATGGTTTAATGAATGGATATTTTGACTAGTTTAACTAGTTGATATTGTCCAAAACTATTAAAGTTAATTAGTATGAAGTCCTACACTTCGTTTAAACTTGTCTCACATGGATTCATGGGATGTTTGGACCCCTGGTCCCAAACTCTCTTATATGAATTACTTGAGATTTAAATCAAAGGTAGTGTCATTTAAATGGTATGAGGTGATCCACCTCATTTAACTCATTTTCCCAAATGATGATGATGAACATTTGACTTAGGTCAATATGAGTTCATCCATGATTGTGGAGAAATTAAATCTTAAGAAGATTTCAATGAGAGGAAATTATTTCTCAAGAACCCTATGGAAACTATCATTTACATAGGGAATACAAATTCTATCTAAACCCCACAACCCATGCACCCTAGTTTATTTATTTTGTGTGCATAGAGTAGTTTGTGTGTTTATTTGTGATGTGTGGAATAGCCATTGAATTAGTGAGTAATAATACTCGTATTCAAATTTAGACGGTAGCACCGGAGAGTACGCCGAAGAAGAAGGTTGCTACCAGGAGGAAGAGGAGGAACAGTTTGAGAACTACCAAGGCAAGCTAAAATACCTAGATTGCAAGCTATTATTCTTGCAAAGTGCAAAGCCCCTTGGGGCAAGGCACCATGTTCTTACCTTTTCTTATATGAACCCATCCCAAGTTTTTACTTTACAAGTTTTTACTTGTTTTCTAAATGAGTTACTTTTATAGTTAACTTTGGTCAAAGTACAAGTGATTACTAGAGTAGTGAGTTAGCCTTCTCCAAGCAAAGCAAGTTAGCACCCCTCATGAATTAGAGCTAGTGCTAATGAATTAAAACTTGACTACTCTAGATGGGAACAATGTGTTTTTGAAAGGATTTTTAAACCTTGGAATGAAGATGCATTCCATTGAATGATTTTTGAAGGTGAATATGACCAAGAGAAGATGGTGATTTTTGAGAAAACATGATGTTGGTTTGAATGCGATACCTTTCCAATTATCAAGTACCCCCACAATACCTGATTATGGGTAGGGCTTAACTGGAAGTTTATGCGTCTTAGTATGGGTTCCCTCTAAACAAGCGTCATCGGGGTTATGCCGAAAGCTGCCTCTACCACAAAAGAAACTATACGATATGATGCGAAATGAGGTGAATGTCCGGCCCAAGCCTCAGGCAGGTTCCTGTGGCCAGTTCGTCTTCCTTTGGGAGGCCAAGCTCATGGGGAGAGGTGCTCATACTAGGATTTGTAAGTGAAAGGTTATGGTTGATGATCCGCGTACTGTGTTACGATGATTCGGGGAAATCCCGACGGATGAAATCAAATGTTGTGGCACAAGTGTGCAACCTCTGCAGAGTGTAAACCTATTCGAATAGCCGCGTCCACGGTTACGGACGGTTGGAAAGGCCATACAGTTTCCGATGTCATATCTTTGAAAATGATGTTGAAAGGTGATGGTGAAATGACTTGTGGTGGATTGAATTGAAATCACCACTTGAATGGTGGGAATGACACTACTGTTCCCACCTGAGTTAGTTAGCACTTGAGTAAGCTTTTCTCAAAACTTTGTGAACTAAAACTAGCTTTATGCAAATAAACTAGAGCTTAGCAAACCATACTAGAATGTCTAGCACTTACCTTAGTATTAGTTTGCGAGTACTCATCGTACTCACGGCTTTGTCCCTGGCTATTCGAATGGCCAGAGTATGAAGATGACCAAGGAGATGATCAGCAGGACGCCTACGACAACTAAGCGCCTTCCGACGTCAAGCGTTGGCCTGTGGACTAGAGAGTCCTTGTATCTTACGCTTCCGCTATGTTGAACTATGAACTTGTGTTTGTTCGTTGATCAATAGATCAACTATTCGTGTAATATGGATCATGTGATTCTAATTTGTAAGACTTATGGTTTGTAATGAATGATGACTGTGATACTTAACTATTATGCCTCGCAACAACAATATTCCTGGGATTGCGATGTATGACGTAATAGGCATTCGGACTTAAAAATCCGGGTGTTGACAAGTTGGTATCAGAGCCATTGTTTGACCTTAGAAGACCTTAGTTAGAATGGGCGTTCTAAAAAACTTAACTTTAAAACTCAAATGAAAGAAATATTTGTGAAAAATTCCTACACTCTTGTCTTTGAGACTTTGCCAAAATTTGATGAATCATGCTCTATCTTATTTGAATCAACTTAAAACTTTGCCACACTTTGCACTCTCTAACTTACTCATCCAATTCTCTTTCAGATGGAGCCGAATGAACCCCTCAACACCAAGTTTTACCAACTTGGGAACGGAGGAAGCTTGATCTTCGAGCATGACTTCGACTCCCTGTCGGATCACCTTGGCCGCCCACACCCCGAGTTTCACGGGATTCAGGTGGACGACCAGCCGGGAGGGGAACTGCAGTGGATTATCACCGCTGACTTGAGGGGCAAGCTGGAGCCTCCCACCTCGGAGAGGATCCTTTTCTCTTTCAGGGAAAGCAACTGGCTCGACGGGCTTGCACGTGCTCTTCAGGAAGCACTTGCTCGTCTGTGCGGACAGAATGCGGAAGCACTTCGTGAGGAACGCTTTGCGCATCTCGCGAGGCGTAACTCTGACGGAAGACCCATGGATGTGCCACCGCACCCCAGTTGAGGCACCATGTGGATCACTTGGACTTCATGCTCTACCAGACTCAGAGGGACCTCGACGCCTCTCGCGCTTACGCGAACCAGACCCATGCTCACATCACCGAGCAGGGTGAGGCGATCAAGCTACTCAACAACGACCGCAGGAGCCTTTGCCAGCAGCGTGCCAAGAAGGACGCTACGATTCGCCGCCTTCGCGCCCGGATCGCGTCACTTGAGGCCACTGTCAAGGCCCAGGAGGATCAGATTCGTCAGCTGGAGGATGACGATGGAGGCATCGATATTCAGGGAGGAGACGCCTTTCTGAGCGATGACGACGACTTTGAGGAGGACGAGAACACCGAGGAGGAGGACTACGAGTTCCTGGAGGCAGGACCCGACGACTACGTCCCGATCGATATCGATGATGAGGAGTAGTTGCACTAGTTCCACTTATAGTAGGTGTGAGTTGTATCCCGTCCTTTGTATCGTAGCATGAGAATGGTTCTTAAAACCATTGGAGTATGTGTGTAGTTTGTACTATGTGTTGCATGAATGAATGAATGTTATGTTTGTCATGAAAAGATTACAAGTTTTCAAATGCTTTTCAAACTTAACCAAAATGAACCATAGAATGTTCCCTCTTATCTCATAATCTTCTACATCTTCAGATGGCCCCTCCGAATCGCACCAACGACGCGATGCTGCAACTTCTGCAAACCCTGCTTGCCGACCGGGAAACTGAAAGAGCCGAGCGCCAAGCCAACCTCATCGCCTTGCAGAACATCGCCAACCAAGGCCATGGAAATCATGACCACCCCGGATCCAAGCTCAAGAACTTCCAAAACACCAACCCTCCGGTGTTTAGCAAGACCGAGGAGCCCCTCGACACCGATGATTGGCTCCAGACAATGGAGAACAATCTGGAGGTAGCTGGAGTGGAAGCCAACGAGAAGGTGTTGTTCGCCACTCACTATCTCGCTGGACCAGCTCGCGCTTGGTGGACAAGCACCCGTGCCATGAACGGAGGTCAATTCATGACTTGGGAGGATTTCAAACTCAAGTTCAGCAAGTACCATGTACCCCCGGGTCTTATCAAGAAGATGAGGGATGAATTCCGTGAGCTGAAACAAGGTCGCATGACGGTGGTTGAATACCGCGACAAGTTTCTCACCTTGTCAAGGTATGCCTCGATGAGATCGACACCGTTGAGAAGAGGAAGGAGAGATTCCTGAACGGGCTGCATGATGAGATGCAGACTGTCCTCGTCAACATCCCCTTCGCCGACCTCGAAGCCCTTGTTGACTCCGCCATCCAGATGGAGGGCAAGTTAAACCAAGCAAATGAGAACCGCAAGCGCCGCATGGCAAGTCAGAGTGGATCAAGCCACCCCCAGAAGTTTCGCCCTAGCTCAAGCGGAGGTTTCCCTCCGAGAAACAACAAACCCCAGATGCAGAACTCTCGCCCCGGTTATCAGAACCGGAGTGGAGGAAACTCCAAGCCGGGAGCCTACAACAACAACAACAACTACTACAACCGCGCTCCACCCCGAGCCCCTAACAACACCAACACCAACACCACCCCCAGAACCGGAAGCAATGCCATTCCCGTTGCGAACAAGCAGGACAAGAGCACTATCACTTGTTATCAGTGTGGTGTAGTGGGGCACTACTCCAACGAGTGTCCCAAGCGTCTTGCCAAGCTCGCCGGCAACACCGCTGCACCTGCTCAGCAGCAACGCCGTGTCTCCACCGGCAAGAAGTTCGCCCCCAACAACCCCAACAACCGCAACGGCCGCCTCTACCACATGAATGCCGAAGAAGCCCAGGAAGCACCAGATGTTGTGCTGGGTATGTTTTCTGTCAACCACACCCCTGCTAGAGTGTTGTTTGATTCTGGAGCATCTCATTCCTTTGTCACCGAAGATTTTGCATCAACAAGTAAAATTCAACCCCTCAGTTTGAAGCATGTTATGATAGTTCAAATCCCCGGATCAACCACCAAAGCCAGAAAATTTTGCAAAAATGTGCGAATCAAAATCCATGATGTAGATTTCTTTGCAAATCTAATCATACTTGGAACCAAAGGTTTGGAAGTTGTCCTAGGAATGGACTGGATGTCCAAGCACAATGGATTGATAGACTGCGCCAAGAAAGCCATAACCTTGACTAGCAGCACCGGTATCGTAGTTGAGCACGTCTCTGAAAAACTACCCAGGAAATTCACCTGCAACCAAAGTGTATCCAAGCCAACTCTAGATCAAATCAGGGTCGTTTGTCGCTACCCTGATGTGTTTCCGGATGATCTACCCGGTATGCCCCCAGATAGGGATATCGAGTTTATCATCGAGTTAATCCCCGGAACTGGACCCATCGCCCAGAGAGCCTACAGCATGAACGCAACCGAGCTTGTGGAGCTGAAGAAGCAAATAGATGACATGTTAGCCAAAGGTTTGATTAGACCAAGTGCATCCCCCTGGAGATCCCCCGTCTTGTTTGTCGACAAGAAGGATGGTGCAAATCGTTTATGCACGGACTATCGTAAGCTTAACGATGTCACCATCAAAAACAAATACCCCTTACCCAAGATAGAAGACTTGTTTGACCAACTCACCGGATCCCGAGTTTTCTCCAAGATTGATCTTAGAACTGGATATCACCAACTGAAGATCCGAGCCACCGACATTCCAAAAACTGCCTTTACCACCAGATATGGGTTGTATGAGTACAACGTCATGTCGTTTGGACTGACCAATGCTCCCGCCTATTTCATGAACCTCATGAATAAGATCTTCATGAACTTTTTGGACAAGTTTGTCGTTGTGTTCATCGATGACATCCTCGTCTACTCCAAGTCCGATGAGGAACATGAACAGCATTTGGAGATTGTTCTGGAAACCCTTAGACAGCACAAGTTGTATGCCAAGTTTAGCAAATGTGAGTTTTGGCTGGAAGAAGTTGGATTCCTCGGACACATCTTGTCTGCAGGAGGAATTGCCGTAGATCCCGCCAAAATCAAAACTGTTATGGAATGGAAAGCCCCAACCACACAAACCGAGGTCCGCGCTTTTCTTGGATTAGCAGGTTATTACCGCAGATTTGTAGAGGGTTTTTCGAGCATCGCTCGACCAATGACCCAACTGTTGAAAAAGGACAGAAAGTTTGAGTGGACCGACAAATGCGAAGAGAGCTTTCAACAGCTCAAGAGTAGACTGACAATAGCCCCCATCCTGATCATGCCCGATATCGCAAAGCCCTTTGACGTATATTGCGACGCCTCCAAGACTGGACTTGGATGCGTGCTTATGCAAGAAGGCAAGGTTGTATCCTACCTTTCGAGACAGCTCAAGCAACATGAACAGAATTACCCAACCCATGACCTCGAACTTGCAGCCGTGGTCTTAGCCCTGAAAGTTTGGCGTCATTACCTCATGGTAATCGATGCGAGATCTACTCCGACCACAAAAGCCTCAAATATATTTTCACCCAGAAGGAGTTGAACATGAGACAACGCTGATGGATCGAATTGATCAAGGATTACGACATGGAGATTCACTACCACCCCGGCAAGGCCAATGTGGTAGCGGATGCTTTGAGTCGACTGCCGTGCCAGTTGAACTCCATGCTCGCAACCGAACAGCCCAGTTTGCACCATGAGTTTGAACAGTTCAGACTTGAACTTGTGAGTGAAGGATTCCTAGCCAGCATAGAACTGCAACCCACCTTGGTTGGTCAGATCAAGGAAGCCCAGAAGGACAACGCTAGCATTGACGGAATCAAGAAACAGATAGCCGCAGGAAAAGCCCCCGGATTCACCGTAGACGAAGCCGGAGTGCTTTGGTACAAAGAACGTCTCTGCGTACCATCGGACTCTGACTTGAAACAAGTCATCTTGCAAGAAGCCCATGACACCCTTTATTCAATCCACCCCGGAGGTACCAAGATGTACCAGGACCTGAAAGAACAATTTTGGTGGCACGGAATGAAGAGAGAGATCGGTAGCTATATCGCTAAGTGTGACATCTGTCAGAGAGTCAAGGCAGAGCACCAACGACCCGCCGGACTGTTGCAACCCCTTCAGATTCCGGAATGGAAATGGGACTCCGTAGGAATGGACTTTATCACCGGACTGCCCAAATCCAGCAAAGGCAATGATTCAATATGGGTAGTGGTCGATGGATTGACCAAAGTCGCCCATTTCATCGCCGTCAAAACCACCTATCAAGGCTCCAAGTTAGCTGAACTTTACATCTCCAGAATAGTCGCTCTACACGGAACCCCCAAATCGATAGTGTCAGATAGAGGATCCCAGTTCACCTCAAGGTTCTGGCAGAAGGTGCATGAAGGACTAGGCACTCGCCTAAATTTCAGCACCGCCTATCACCCTCAGACCGACGGACAGATCGAGAGAGTAAACCAGATCTTGGAAGACATGCTTAGAGCATGCGTCTTGGAATACGGATCCAAGTGGGAAGACTGCCTACCTTACGCAGAATTCTCTTACAACAATAGTTACCAAGCCAGCCTACAGATGGCCCCCTTTGAAGCCTTGTACGGAAGGAAGTGCCGTACCCCCCTGAACTGGTCAGAAGTCGGAGAAAGCCAAGTTTTCGGCCCAGATGTTCTTCGTGAAGCCGAAGAGAAAGTCCACAAGATCCGCGAGTACCTCAAGACTGCGCAATCCAGACAGAAGAGCTACGCCGACAAGAGACGTCGGGAGATGACCTTTGAGATCGGAGACTTCGTCTATCTCAAAGTATCCCCCTTGAAAGGGATGCAAAGGTTCCAATTGAAAGGAAAGCTTGCACCCCGCTATGTAGGACCTTTCCAAGTCCTCAGCCGCCGAGGTGAAGTATCTTACCAACTGGAGTTGCCTGAAGAAATGTCGGCTGTGCACGACGTATTTCACATCTCGCTTCTCCGGAAATGCCTCGAAGTCCCTGAGAAGACCGAAGTGTTCAAGAACATCAATCACAGATCGGTGGATATCAACAAGGATCTGACTTACCGCGAAGTGCCGATTCGCATTTTGGAAGAAGCTTACCGAACCACCCGCACCCGAAGCATCAAGTTTCTGAAGATCCAATGGAGCAATCATACCGAGAATGAAGCCACATGGGAACGCGAAGACTTCATGAAGAAGGAGTACCCAGATCTCTTTAGTACCTAACTTTCTTTTCGATCTCGGGACGAGATCTTTTGTAAGGGGGAAGGGTTTGTAACACCCCAATTTTCAATAAAAAGAAAGTTAGAGAAATCCAGAAACCAAAATTTCAAACCAACAAAAACTTTTCTTTTTGCATATAGTACCATGCATAGGACTTGTGCATTTGAGTGATATGCCATGATGATTGTTTTTACTTGTATTGGATATGCTCTAAAAACCCTAGAGTGATCAGGTAAAGATCACCAACCAAATAAATCAAAGAGGAAGAAATTCCATAAATTGCAAAACCCTAAAAACCCTCACATATGCTCTATGGCATTTTTACAAATCTTGACCCTAGACCTATTTGGTCTTCACCATTAGTTGGATAATGTTATTAAACACTTATTACAACTTTTGGAATCAAGGTTTCACAATTCAAATGAAATTCAAACACAATTCCCACTCACATATGATAATGGCCAAAACTGAAATTTATAGTCTGATCACCATTTTGAGCCCCTGCAATTCAATTTTCCCAAACCAATTCTTGCTAAATCTTTGCACCATTTCAAAGTCAACATCAAGGTGAACAACTTTGATGAAGATCACCCTGCCAAATTCATCCTTGATCAATAGCTATGCTCATCCAAAGTTGCAACATTTTAACAGGTGCAACAATCTCCACTTAGCCATTTTGGCCAATCTTTGAATTCAAATTTTTCCACCACCACCTCCAATCACCTCTGGTCATTTACAACTTATCTCAACACTCACATTTCAAAAACTTTCACTTTTTGAATTATTTCAAATTTGGAGAATTATGCAAATTGCAAAATATGGCACTATTTGACACTATTGGAAATAGTGTTCTATACACACCAAACCTACACTACACTACCCCAAATGGTTCCCCTGCCCCCTTTCACCCTGAATGGCAACATTGAAACCCTAGGGAGAGAGAGAGAACAAGCAAGACATGGCCATGCCGGCCCATGCCGGCCCTGTTCTTCTCCCCCTCTCTCCATTGCTTCTCTACACTGGCCCTGGTGCCCACACTCGCCACCGCACACTCCTACCTCACCCTAGCCAAGCCACGGTCGAGCCCGACGCCAACCATCACCGGAGATCGCGCGCCAAGATCAGCCCTGGATGCCGCTCGCGTCGCGCATGGACGCCACTGGCCACGCGCCGTTCCACCGCCTCGCACTCGCCCTGGACCCCCTGTGCACACGTTGAGCACCGCAGTGACACCGCGACGCCCCCAGACACGCTCCCAGCCCAGACCCGTGACCGCCGGCGCCGGAGACGACGACTTGTTCCCGTACGCGCCGCGGCCGTCGTGGAAGCAATGCGACCCAACCAAGCCTCCCCCGACCGCGCTGTCGCCGCCAAACGCATCGCCTGGACCCGTAGAGCATCGCCATGACCACGCCTAGCTCGACCAGCTGCCGGAGAAGCCGCGCCATGGTCGACCTTGCCACTGCCCCGCACCCCTTGCTCAATCCTAAAAATAGAGCGTTCCCTGGAAGCAACTGAGCACACCACCTCACTCCCCACCCTTCACCACTTCGCCTCGCACCATTAGCCACCTCGATCGTCGCCGGAGCAAGGCCAATTGCAAGATCGGAGCCGCGGAAGCCCTGGAGAAATCGCCATTGATCCAGGCCGCCTCGAGCTCCGCAACTGCTACCAGCTGCTTCGCCGTCGTCCACATCTACCTCGCGCACACTGCCATACCTTGCTGGAGCCGCGGTGAGCTCTCCCACCCCCTACTGCCACCGCCGCATCGTCGGGTTCTCGTCGGTGACGACGATGAACCACGACCGTCGATCTGCGATCTAATCCTACGTCCCACGTTGAAACATACCGTTTCGGGTTTTAAAAGAGGCTGACAGGCGGACCCCACCCTGTCAGGCAGCCCACGCGGGCACAGACGCGTGGTGGGCTGGCCGTGGGCCTGTTTAAATGATTTGGCCCAATAGCTTTTCCCGTCGGCCCATTTTATTCAAACCTAGTTTAATTAATTCAAGTGAATTTGAATACTGCCTCCACTTTGAAATTCAACCATTTCAAATTGGCTAAACCAAATTTAGTGAATTTTATATTTTTAGAAAGCCACTGAAATTCTCTACAACATGCCACTGGCCTCATGGTCAAATTCTTTGTAGAATTAATGTGACAAAAATAACAAGGCATGGACTATTCCCTATTCAAATAATTCTTAAAAATCAACCAAAATAGATATTAAGTTAATTCCAACTCTAATAGCTCACATTTGACTTACACTAATTGTTTGTGCAATAAAATGGTGTGGTCACTTTGCATGATCATGCCATGGTTTAATGAATGGATATTTTGACTAGTTTAACTAGTTGATATTGTCCAAAACTATTAAAGTTAATTAGTATGAAGTCCTACACTTCGTTTAAACTTGTCTCACATGGATTCATGGGATGTTTGGACCCCTGGTCCCAAACTCTCTTATATGAATTACTTGAGATTTAAATCAAAGGTAGTGTCATTTAAATGGTATGAGGTGATCCACCTCATTTAACTCATTTTCCCAAATGATGATGATGAACATTTGACTTAGGTCAATATGAGTTCATCCATGATTGTGGAGAAATTAAATCTTAAGAAGATTTCAATGAGAGGAAATTATTTCTCAAGAACCCTATGGAAACTATCATTTACATAGGGAATACAAATTCTATCTAAACCCCACAACCCATGCACCCTAGTTTATTTATTTTGTGTGCATAGAGTAGTTTGTGTGTTTATTTGTGATGTGTGGAATAGCCATTGAATTAGTGAGTAATAATACTCGTATTCAAATTTAGACGGTAGCACCGGAGAGTACGCCGAAGAAGAAGGTTGCTACCAGGAGGAAGAGGAGGAACAGTTTGAGAACTACCAAGGCAAGCTAAAATACCTAGATTGCAAGCTATTATTCTTGCAAAGTGCAAAGCCCCTTGGGGCAAGGCACCATGTTCTTACCTTTTCTTATATGAACCCATCCCAAGTTTTTACTTTACAAGTTTTTACTTGTTTTCTAAATGAGTTACTTTTATAGTTAACTTTGGTCAAAGTACAAGTGATTACTAGAGTAGTGAGTTAGCCTTCTCCAAGCAAAGCAAGTTAGCACCCCTCATGAATTAGAGCTAGTGCTAATGAATTAAAACTTGACTACTCTAGATGGGAACAATGTGTTTTTGAAAGGATTTTTAAACCTTGGAATGAAGATGCATTCCATTGAATGATTTTTGAAGGTGAATATGACCAAGAGAAGATGGTGATTTTTGAGAAAACATGATGTTGGTTTGAATGCGATACCTTTCCAATTATCAAGTACCCCCACAATACCTGATTATGGGTAGGGCTTAACTGGAAGTTTATGCGTCTTAGTATGGGTTCCCTCTAAACAAGCGTCATCGGGGTTATGCCGAAAGCTGCCCCTACCACAAAAGAAACTATACGATATGATGCGAAATGAGGTGAATGTCCGGCCCAAGCCCTGTGCAGTTCCCAGGCTGACTGTCTGTCTTCACTGGGAGGCCAAGCTCATGGGGAGAGGTGCTCATACTAGGATTTGTAAGTGAAAGGTTATGGTTGATGATCCGCGTACTGTGTTACGATGATTCGGGGAAATCCCGACGGATGAAATCAAATGTTGTGGCACAAGTGTGCAACCTCTGCAGAGTGTAAACCTATTCGAATAGCCGCGTCCACGGTTACGGACGGTTGGAAAGGCCATACAGTTTCCGATGTCATATCTTTGAAAATGATGTTGAAAGGTGATGGTGAAATGACTTGTGGTGGATTGAATTGAAATCACCACTTGAATGGTGGGAATGACACTACTGTTCCCACCTGAGTTAGTTAGCACTTGAGTAAGCTTTTCTCAAAACTTTGTGAACTAAAACTAGCTTTATGCAAATAAACTAGAGCTTAGCAAACCATACTAGAATGTCTAGCACTTACCTTAGTATTAGTTTGCGAGTACTCATCGTACTCACGGCTTTGTCCCTGGCTATTCGAATGGCCAGAGTATGAAGATGACCAAGGAGATGATCAGCAGGACGCCTACGACAACTAAGCGCCTTCCGACGTCAAGCGTTGGCCTGTGGACTAGAGAGTCCTTGTATCTTACGCTTCCGCTATGTTGAACTATGAACTTGTGTTTGTTCGTTGATCAATAGATCAACTATTCGTGTAATATGGATCATGTGATTCTAATTTGTAAGACTTATGGTTTGTAATGAATGATGACTGTGATACTTAACTATTATGCCTCGCAACAACAATATTCCTGGGATTGCGATGTATGACATAATAGGCATTCGGACTTAAAAATCCGGGTGTTGACAGTTAGGCCTGCCAACAGGTTTCTAGCTTTATTACATGACGATGTAAACCTAATTCTACTTCCCTTCGACTTGACTTGTCCAACTAAAATTCGATCCATATTATAAAAACACAATAATTCATAATTTCTCGAATCCTACAACTTAGCTAGGTCTTCCGCCCTTTATGAGTTCACTCTCTTATACGCATTGGATATTGTCGATCCAAGCAAAAAATGAATGAAAGACGAACTAAAGTATTTACAATTTATACCAAACTTTTATATTTTTTTAGAATTTGTTTTTTCATTCTATATTATTTGAGCACAATTTTCTACCATTTATTAAACATATTCATATAAATGGAAATGTTGCTAAATTTTAGTTGTAGTATTCTTCATTATAAATTATAGTGTATGTATTAAAATAAACTTTGCCATACTTTAAATCTAAATATTTATTAATAGGAAAAATATATTTCTTGAATTATTTTTAACTATTTCATAAACTATATAGGGTACACTTATTCATGGTAAAGATCGCTAGAGCTTACGACCTAATAGATATCTTTCTAATGGTCTCTAGTATATGCCTAGGTTAACCATATTTACGAAAATATGTGAGTGTGGCATTTTGTAGCTCGGGCTACATGTAGCCCCTTTTTTTAAATTTTGAAAATGGCATTTCATTGTTTCAAGAATTATGAACAAAAAATTTAGAGGCCGACAAACATGTACTTTACCACTGTGAAAAAAAGCAATACGAAAGACTCGATATTTTGGGCTGTAAAAAATTCACAAATCCATGGATTTAGAAAAAAGAACAGTACAGATTTTGAAACCTCCAACATTTGTCAGAATTTGTTATTTTTGTGTAGCCTCTAATATAATGTATTTCATCCTTAGATTTTGCACAATGGTATAGTGTATCATTGGCTACATCGTGAATTTTTTTTCAGAATTTCCGAAACTCGAAATGTTGAATTCGAAATTTGTTTAAAAAACACGATATGTGTATCTCAGGCTACACTTAGACTTTCTGTGAAATAATTTTTTTTACAACAATAAAAATCATTTTGAATGTTACGGATGTATGCTCACCTACAGAGCTCGCTCGCCAAGAGGACGACGAAGCCTCCCCAAACCCCTCCCCTCCCACCTGCGGTGACATGACCCCTCTCATTTTAATGTCAAACAAATGTCCATGTATGTCATTACTAGAGGTCCCCGTAGGTCGCCACTATTAAGTTCAAGCCCCCCACCCTGTGGAGATGGCCAATGGCCAGGGTGAGGGATGGATCTCCAGCGCCATGGTGCGGATGGACGACGCGCGCGTGGAGCCCCTCTGATGGGCCCGCGATGGTGGATGCTTCCACGAAGGGGAAGAGCATTTAAGAATGGATTCGGTTCATCGACGGTGTCGAGAAGGACAAGGAGGCCCGACGGTTCACCGGGCGAATGGAAGAGTTTTCCTACTTGTCGGTGAAATTCTGGCGGAGTGTAGCTTATGGGTTCCTACGATGGTTTGTTACCGAATTTTGGTCGATTTTTTCAAAATAAAGAGAGCATCATCCAGGATGCGGAGGGTCTATGGGCGGACCTCATCCGCGCCAAATACTTGGGGGGCAGGACCTTTTCTCGCGGGAGATCCCGACCAATGGTTCCCAGTTCTGGAACCCCATCTAGAAGATCAAATGGTACTTCAAGCTCGGGGCTAAACACAAGGTTCACAACGGGAAGCGCCCCTACTTCTGGCTTGACTGGTGGACTGGCCCGAGCCCTCTACATACCCTCTTCCCGCGCTTGTTTAGCTGTTGTATGTCTCCCTTCGCCACCGTCCAGGACGCAAGGGTCTTAGAGGGAGTGCCTGGGGAATGGCGAATTAGGTTTCACCGACAACTTGGGATGGCTGAAAGAGTGGAATGGGATGACCTGTGCAGGGAGGTGCTTGCCTTCTCCCCTCTACCCAGGAGGACGTGGTCTCATGGTCCTTGGAGCCGTCAGGATGCTTCACGACCAAATCGGCCTACCTCCATCTGTCGCGAGGGGCGACCATTACATGCTTTAAGGAAGTCTGGCGCACTCGCGTCCCGCCTAGGAGCAAAGTTTTTCTATGGCAGCTGATTCGCAACATACTTCCTTCCTCGGTTCAGGTGGCTAAGAGGCATGGGCCATCCGATGGGCTTTGCTCGCTTTGCCATGAACCAGTGGATTGTAACCACATATTCTTCCTACGCCCCATGGCTAGATTTATGTGGGCCGGAGTCAGGGAGCTAATCCATTGCGACTGGAACCCTGCAGGGGCAAGTGAGTGATACGTCTCCAACGTATCGATAATTTCTTATGTTCCATGCCACATTATTGATGTTATCTACATGTTTTATGCACACTTTATGTCATATTCGTGCATTTTCTGGAACTAACCTATTAACAAGATGCCGAAGTGCCGATTCTTTGTTTTCTGCTGTTTTTGGTTTCAGAAATCCTAGTAACAAAATATTCTCGGAATTGGACGAAATCAACGCCCAGGGTCCTATTTTGCCACGAAGCTTCCAGAAGACCGAAGAGGAGACGAAGTGGGGCCACGAGGTGGCCACACCCTAGGGCGGCGCGGCCCCCCCTTGGCCGCGCGGCCCTATGGTGTGGGGCCCTCGTGCCCCCTCCTGACCTGCCCTTCCGCCTACTTAAAGCCTCCGTCGCGAAACCCCCAGTACCGAGAGCCACGATACGGAAAACCTTCCAGAGACGCCGCCATCACCGATCCCATCTCGGGGGATCCAGGAGATCGCCTCCGGCACCCTGCCGGAGAGGGGAATCATCTCCCGGAGGACTCTACGCCGCCATGGTCGCCTCCGGAGTGATGTGTGAGTAGTCTACCCCTGGACTATGGGTCCATAGCAGTAGCTAGATGGTTGTCTTCTCCCCATTGTGCTTCATTGTCGGATCTTGTGAGCTGCCTAACATGATCAAGATCATCTATCTGTAATTCTATATGTTGCGTTTGTTGGGATCCGATGAATAGAGAATACTTGTTATGTTGATTATCAAAGTTATGTCTATGTGTTGTTTATGATCTTGCATGCTCTCCGTTATTAGTAGATGCTCTGGCCAAGTTGATGCTAGTAACTCCAAGAGGGAGTATTTATGCTCGATAGTGGGTTTATGTCTCCGTGAATCTGGAGGGGTGACAAGAACCTCTAAGGTTATGGATGTGCTGTTGCCACTAGGGATAAAACATTGGTGCTATGTTCAAGGATGTAGTCACTAATTACATTACGCGCAATACTTAATGCAATTGTCTGTTGTTAGCAACTTAATACTGGAGGGGGTTCGGATGATAACCTGAAGGTGGACTTTTTAGGCATAGATGCATGCTGGATGGCGGTCTATGTACTTTGTTGTAATGCCCAATTAAATCTCACTATACTCATCATAATATGTATGTGCATGGTCATGCCCTCTTTATTTGTCAATTGCCCAACTGTAATTTGTTCACCCAACATGCTGTTTATCTTATGGGAGAGACACCTCTAGTGAACTGTGGACCCCGGTCCAATTCTCTATACTGAAATACAATCTACTGCAATATTGTTCTACTGTTTTCTGCAAACAATCATCTTCCACACAATACGGTTAATCCTTTGTTACAGCAAGCCGGTGAGATTGACAACCTCACTGTTTCGTTGGGGCAAAGTACTTTGGTTGTGTTGTGCAGGTTCCACGTTGGCGCCGGAATCCCTGGTGTTGCGCCGCACTACATCCCGCCGCCATCAACCTTCAACGTGCTTCTTGGCTCCTCCTGGTTCGATAAACCTTGGTTTCTTTCTGAGGGAAAACTTGCTGATGTGCGCATCATACCTTCCTCTTGGGGTTCCCAACGAACGTGTGAGTTACACGCCATCAAGCTCTTTTTCTGGCGCCGTTGCCGGGGAACGAAGAAAAGTTACACCACAAAGATTTATAACTCCCACGTCAACTACACGCCAGCAACTCTTTTTCTGGCGCCGTTGCCGGGGAGATCAAGACACGCTGCAAGGGGAGTCTCCACTTCCCAATCTCTTTACTTTGTTTTTGTCTTGCTTAGTTTTATTTACTACTTTGTTTGCTGCACTAAATCAAAATACAAAAAAATTAGTTGCTAGTTTTACTTTATTTGCTATCTTGTTTGCTATATCAAAAACACACAAAAAATTAGTTACTTGCATTTACTTTATCTAGTTTGCTTTATTTACTGTTGCTAAAATGGCCAACCCTGAAAATACTAAGTTGTGTGACTTCACAACCACAAATAATAATGATTTCTTATGCACACCTATTGCTCCACCTGCTACTACAGCAGAATTCTTTGAAATTAAACCTGCTTTACTAAATCTTGTTATGCGAGAGCAATTTTCTGGTATTAGTTCTGATGATGCTGCTGCCCATCTTAATAATTTTGTTGAATTATGTGAAATGCAAAAATATAAGGATGTAGATGGTGACATTATAAAATTAAAATTGTTCCCTTTCTCATTAAGAGGAAGAGCTAAAGATTGGTTGCTATCTCTGCCTAAGAATAGTATTGATTCATGGACTAAATGCAAGGATGCTTTTATTGGTAGATATTATCCCCCTGCTAAAATTATATCTTTGAGGAGTAGCATAATGAATTTTAAACAATTAGATACTGAACATGTTGCACAAGCATGGGAAAGAATGAAATCTCTGGTTAAAAATTGCCCAACCCATGGACTGACTACTTGGATGATCATCCAAACCTTCTATGCAGGACTAAATTTTTCTTCGCGGAATTTATTGGATTCAGCTGCTGGAGGTACCTTTATGTCCATCACTCTTGATGAAGCAACGAAGCTTCTTGATAATATGATGATCAACTACTCTGAATGGCACACGGAAAGAGCTCCATAAGGTAAGAAGGTAAATTCTGTCGAAGAAACCTCTTCCTTGAGTGATAAGATTGATGCTATTATGTCTATGCTTATGAATGGTAGGCCTAATGTTAATTCTAATAATGTTCCATTAGCGTCATTGGTTGCTCAAAAAGAATATGTTGATGTGAATTTCATTAAAAATAACAATCACAATGATTCTAGGCCATATCCTGCTAATGGTAACTCTTATGGTAGATATGTTTCACCTAATGAAGAAAAGATGCTAGAAATTGAAAGATCCACCAAGAGCTTTATGCAATCACAATTTGAGCAAAATAAATTGTTTACTAAAACTATGAATGAGCAATCTACCTTGTTGAAGAATATAGGGAATCAACTTGAAAATCTGAATAGGGAGATCTCGGGGTTGCAAACTAAACTTGCTAATGCTGAAAACCGAATCTCATACATGTCTGCATCACAATCTTCTTTAATTAATAAAATGGTTGCTAAACCTGAGGATTTAGATGACAAAATTACTACTACAGCAAATGCCATCCAAGTTAGAATTAATGAGAATATAAGATTAATGGCTGAACTGCGTGCTAGGTGGGATAGAGAAGAAAATGAAAAACTAGCTAAAGAGAAGAATATAGCTAAAGTTTGGACTATTACCACCACTTGTAATGCTAATGCTACACATGTTGCTGCACCTCCTACTATTAATAATAAAAGAATTGGTGTTAGCAATGTTTCCACTTCTAATGGAAAGCGCGAGAAACTGCCTGAAACTGTTAAAACTGCTGAAACTGCCTGTGATAAAGCTGCTGAAATTTTTTCCAACATTGGGGATGATGATCCCATTGCTTCAGATTATAATGGTTTGAATTTTGATGATTGCCACATCTCTGAAGTTATAAAGTTCTTGCAAAAACTTGCTAAAAGTCCTAATGCTAGTGCTATAAATTTGGCTTTCACGCAACATATTACAAATGCTCTCATAAAAGTTAGAGAAGAGAAACTAGAGCGCGAAGCCTCTATTCCCAAAAAGCTAGAGGATGGTTGGGAGCCCATCATTAAGATGAAGGTTAAAGATTTTGATTGTAATGCTTTATGTGATCTTGGTGCAAGTATTTCTGTTATGCCTAAGAAAATTTATAATATGCTTGACTTGCCACCGTTGAAAAATTGTTATTTGGATGTTAATCTTGCTGATCATTCTACAAAGAAACCTTTGGGGAAAGTTGATAATGTTCGCATTACCGTTAACAATAACCTTGTCCCCGTTGACTTTGTTGTCTTGGATATTGAATGCAATGCATCTTGTCCCATTATATTGGGAAGACCTTTTCTTCGAACCGTTGGTGCTACTATTGATATGAAGGAAGGTAATATAAAATATCAATTTCCTCTCAAGAAAGGTATGGAACACTTCCCTAGAAAGAGAATGAAGTTACCTTTTGATTCTATTATGAGAACAAATTATGATGTTGACACTTCGTCTCTTGATAATACTTGATATACACTTTCTGCGCCTAGCTAAAAGGCGTTAAAGAAAAGCGCTTATGGGAGACAACCCATGGTTTTTACCTACAGTACTTTGTTTTTATTTTGTGTCTTGGAAGTTGTTTACTACTGTAGCAACCTCTCCTTATCTTAGTTTAGTGTTTTGTTGTGCCAAGTAAAGTCGTTGATAGAAAAGTTCATACTAGATTTGGATTACTGCGCAGAAACAGATTTCTTTGCTGTCACGAATCTGGGCTGTTTTCTCTGTAGGTAACTCAGAAAATTACGCCAATTTACGTGAGTGATCCTCAGATAGGTACGCAACTTTCATTCAATTTGAGCATTTTCATTTGAGCAAGTATGGTGCCTCGATAAAATTCGTCAATACGAACTGTTCTGTTTTGACAGATTCTGCCTTTTATTTCGCATTGCCTCTTTTGCTATGTTGGATGAATTTCTTTGATCCATTAATGTCCAGTAGCTTTATGCAATGTCCAGAAGTGTTAAGAATGATTGTGTCACCTCTGAACATGTTAATTTTTGTTGTCGCTAACCCTCTAATGAGTTGTTCTAAGTTTGGTGTGGAGGAAGTTTTCAAGGATCAAGAGAGGAGTATGATGCAACATGATCAAGGAGAGTGAAAGCTCTAAGCTTGGGGATGCCCCGGTGGTTCACCCCTGCATATATTAAGAAGACTCAAGCGTCTAAGCTTGGGGATGCCCAAGGCATCCCCTTCTTCATCGACAACATTATCAGGTTCCTCCCCTGAAACTATATTTTTATTCCATCACATCTTATGTGCTTTGCTTGGAGCGTCGGTTTGTTTTTGTTTTTTGTTTTGTTTGAATAAAATGGATCCTAGCATTCACTTTATGGGAGAGAGACACGCTCCGCTGTAGCATATGGACAAGTATGTCCTTAGTTTCTACTCATAGTATTCATGGCGAAGTTTCTTCTTCGTTAAATTGTTATATGGTTGGAATTGGAAAATGATACATGTAGAAATTGCTATAAATGTCTTGGGTAATGTGATACTTGGCAATTGTTGTGCTCATATTTAAGCTCTTGCATCATATGCTTTGCACCCATTAATGAAGAAATACATAGAGCATGCTAAAATTTGGTTTGCATATTTGGTTTCTCTAAGGTCTAGATAATTTCTAGTATTGAGTTTGAACAACAAGGAAGACGGTGTAGAGTCTTATAATGTTTACAATATGTCTTTTATGTGAGTTTTGCTGCACCGGTTCATCCTTGTGTTTGTTTCAAATAAGCCTTGCTAGCCTAACCTTGTATCGAGAGGGAATACTTCTCATGCATCCAAAATACTTGAGCCAACCACAATGCCATTTGTGTCCACCATACCTACCTACTACATGGTATTTTCCGCCATTCCAAAGTAAATTGCTTGAGTGGTACCTTTAAAATTCCATCATTCACCTTTGCAATATATAGCTCATGGGACAAATAGCTTAAAAACTATTGTGGTATTGAATATGTACTTATGCACTTTATCTCTTATTAAGTTGCTTGTTGTGCGATAACCATGTTCACTGGGGACGCCATCAACTACTCTTTGTTGAATTTCATGTGAGTTGCTATGCATGTTCGTCTTGTCTGAAGTAAGAGCGATCTACCACCTTATGGTTAAGCATGCATATTGTTAGAGAAGAACATTGGGCCGCTAACTAAAGCCATGATCCATGGTGGAAGTTTCAGTTTTGGACGTATATCCTCAATCTCATATGAGAAAATTATTAATTGTTGTTACATGCTTATGCATAAAAGAGGAGTCCATTATCTGTTGTCTATGTTGTCCCGGTATGGATGTCTAAGTTGAGAATAATCAATAGCGAGAAATCCAATGCGAGCTTTCTCCTTAGACCTTTGTACAGGCGGCATAGAGGTACCCCTTTGTGACACTTGGTTAAAACATGTGCATTGTGATGATCCGGTAGTCCAAGCTAATTAGGACAAGGTGCGGGCACTATTAGTATACTATGCATGAGGCTTGCAACTTGTAAGATATAATTTACATGATACATATGCTTTATTACTACCGTTGACAAAATTGTTTCATGTTTTCAAAATCAAAGCTCTAGCACAAATATAGCAATCGATGCTTTTCCTCTATGGAGGACAATTCTTTTACTTTCATTGTTGAGTCAGTTCACCTATTTCTCTCCACCTCAAGAAGCAAACACTTGTGTGAACTGTGCATTGATTCCTACATACTTGCATATTGCACTTATTATATTACTCTATGTTGACAATATCCATGAGATATACATGTTATAAGTTGAAAGCAACCGCTGAAACTTAATCTTCCTTTGTGTTGCTTCAATGCCTTTACTTTGAATTATTGCTTTATGAGTTAACTCTTATGCAAGACTTATTGATGCTTGTCTTGAAGTGCTATTCATGAAAAGTCTTTGCTATATGATTCACTTGTTTACTCATGTCATATACATTGTTTTGATCGCTGCATTCACTACATATGCTTTACAAATAGTATGATCAAGGTTATGATGGCATGTCACTCCAGAAATTATCTGTGTTATCGTTTTACCTGCTCGGGACGAGCAGAACTAAGCTTGGGGATGCTGATACGTCTCCAACATATCGATAATTTCTTATGTTCCATGCCACATTATTGATGTTATCTACATGTTTTATGCACACTTTATGTCATATTCGTGCATTTTCTGGAACTAACCTATTAACAAGATGCCGAAGTGCCGATTCTTGTTTTTACTGCTGTTTTTGGTTTCGAAATCCTAGTAACAAAATATTCTCGGAATTGGACGAAATCAACGCCCAGGGTCCTATTTTGCCACGAAGCTTCCAGAAGACCGAAGAGGAGACGAAGTGGGGCCACGAGGTGGCCACACCCTAGGGCGGCGCCCCCCCCCCCCTTGGCCGCGCGGCCCTATGGTGTGGGGCCCTCGTGCCCCCTCCAGACCTGCCCTTCCGCCTACTTAAAGCCTCCGTCGCGAAACCCCCAGTACCGAGAGCCACGATACGGAAAACCTTCCAGAGACGCCGCCATCGCCGATCCCATCTCGGGGGATCCAGGAGATCGCCTCCGGCACCCTGCCGGAGAGGGGAATCATCTCCCGGAGGACTCTACGCCGCCATGGTCGCCTCCGGAGTGATGTGTGAGTAGTCTACCCCTGGACTATGGGTCCATAGCAGTAGCTAGATGGTTGTCTTCTCCCCATTGTGCTTCATTGTCGGATCTTGTGAGCTGCCTAACATGATCAAGATCATCTATCTGTAATTCTATATGTTGCGTTTGTTGGGATCCGATGAATAGAGAATACTTGTTATGTTGATTATCAAAGTTATGTCTATGTGTTGTTTATGATCTTGCATGCTCTCCGTTATTAGTAGATGCTCTGGCCAAGTTGATGCTATTAACTCCAAGAGGGAGTATTTATGCTCGATAGTGGGTTCATGTCTCCGTGAATCTGGAGGGGTGACAAGAACCTCTAAGGTTATGGATGTGCTGTTGCCACTAGGGATAAAACATTGGTGCTATGTTCAAGGATGTAGTCACTAATTACATTACGCGCAATACTTAATGCAATTATCTGTTGTTAGCAACTTAATACTGGAGGGGGTTCGGATGATAACCTGAAGGTGGACTTTTTAGGCATAGATGCATGCTGGATGGCGGTCTATGTACTTTGTCGTAATGCCCAATTAAATCTCACTATACTCATCATAATATGTATGTGCATGGTCATGCCCTCTTTATTTGTCAATTGCCCAACTGTAATTTGTTCACCCAACATGCTGTTTATCTTATGGGAGAGACACCTCTAGTGAACTGTGGACCCCGGTCCAATTCTCTATACCGAAATACAATCTCTTGCAATATTGTTCTACTGTTTTCTGCAAACAATCATCTTCCACACAATACGGTTAATCCTTTGTTACAGCAAGCCGGTGAGATTGACAACCTCACTGTTTCGTTGGGGCAAAGTACTTTGGTTGTGTTGTGCAGGTTCCACGTTGGCGCCGGAATCCCTGGTGTTGCGTCGCACTACATCCCGCCGCCATCAACCTTCAACGTGCTTCTTGGCTCCTCCTGGTTCGATAAACCTTGGTTTCTTTCTGAGGGAAAACTTGCTGCTGTGCGCATCATACCTTCCTCTTGGGGTTCCCAACGAACGTGTGAGTTACATGCCATCAGTGAGTTCATCGCGTTGGCCAACGGTCTCTCGGGCTCCTTGCGTAGGCTAGTTTGGTTCACCTTTGCGGCCCAATACTGGTCCCTCTGGAACATTAGAAACAAACTAACTATCGAAGGAAAATTGATTGGCAACCCGCTGATGCTTTCTATCATATGCTTCTTCACATGCAGCAATGGAGGGTTCTGGTCAGACCGACGGATTGGGTGCTGGTGGACACGGCGGTGGGCGACGTCAGGAGGCTGTACGCGCAGACTAGAGGCGACCGGACTTCAGGATGATCTTATTCAGTACCTTCGCAGTGTGTGTACCGTAGCTCTCCATCCATGTTGTATTGATCCAGTGGGATCATCTATTTTCTAGAACCATGGTAGAACTATGTTGGATGTGTGTTGTATGACTCTACTATCCGTGGTTGCCGTGTTGGCTTTATATATAAAGCTGGGTTTAGGCCTTCTCATTAAAAAAATAAAGAGAGCATATGCTCTCATGTGGATCGCTCCCAACAATTAAAAAGAGGGGTTCTATTTGTTGGGTGCGGATATATAGGGCCGAAATTTTTGGGAGCAGCGTCCCTATATTTGTTGTGCCATATATAGGGCGAAAAATCCGGCGATCCCTATTCGCCGCCCAATGCGGGAGCGATTCGCTCCCGCTCAAGGGACGGACGGTGTGGGCCGGCCCATTAGCGCGTAGTAGGTATGGTTTTTCCCTTTGTTTTCTGGTTTTTCGGGTTTTCTCAGGTTTTTCCGGTTTTTGATGGGCTTTTCTTTGTTTTTGCTGCATTGGTTTGCTAATTTCGAATTTTGTTCTGATTTGTTTTTTCTCTGACTTAAAAATGTTTACATTATAAATTTGTTCAAATTCAAAATTTGTTTAAATTTGAAATTTGTTCCAATAAGAATTTTGTTTATATTATATGAATTTTCAAAATTTAAAATTATTCAAATCTAAATTTGTTCAAAATTTAAATTTGCTTAGATTTTGAAAATGTTCAGTTTTAAAAAATGTTCAATTTGATTTTTTTTAAATGGTCAGTTTTTTAAAATGTTCACATTGAAATTTGTTCAATTCTAAAAAATGTTCAACTGCAAAAAATGTTCTATTCTAAAAACTGTTCACTTTTAAAATAAACAAAATTTTCAAAATATTCTTGTTTTTCGAAAACAGTCAGATCTGGAATTTGTCTAAACAAAAAAAAGAAAATATAAAAACGACAAGAACACGAAAAAAAGGGACAATACCTTTTGTTGGGCCACGCCCAGACGGCCCACGAAGTTGGCACTTCGAGCGGGACTGAGGTTCGCTCCCGCTTAAAGCGGGAGATAGGAGCTCCCGAAAAATCCTTGGTCTTTAGCAGCAGCGTCGCTTCAGGCTTTGGCTCCATTCCCAGGGAGAGCAGAAGCCCACGAAGGCTAGAGAGCTAGGCCTGCTTAGTTAATCTTTTTTAGTTTAAAGCCTCAGGCAGGACGCTCTCACCATCAAGATATAGAGATTAGAGTACCATGCAAGTTGCAAGGTAGACCTTGTAAGTTTGGACGATACCTCATGCGATGCGAGTCCTAAATCTTTCAACTTATGTAGCGGTAGTTCTCCAATTCTTTATAAAATATGCAGAGCGCGCAGGTCCTAAGCAGGTTTGACCAGTCATTGACTGGTGTCATTTTCCAAAATTGAAAGAATTGGGACCCGCATAAGGCATTTTCGAAAATTATAGGAACTCCGGTACATTTTACTCCAGAGATTATATATACCAACAGAAGGGCAGTGTGGAATTAAAATGAGGGCTCCATGCACTTTCAGATTTCCTTGTTGACATTGCAAAGCTTCGAAGAACAAATAAACTCTATCCTCTGGAATATTAATTGGAACGAGACTAGACTTGCCATAATTTACCTTGAGACCAATAGGACGACCAAATTTTAGCAACAAGTTTTTTAGGTAAATTAGTTTGCTCTCATCATCAGAAATAATAATCAAAGTGTCATCAGCATATCGAACAACTGTGAAATCTTGAGTGCAAGTCAAGGGAAAAGGTCTTGTCGTCTGTGACTCATAACTTGATTGATAATAGTATATAGAAAGTCACCTACTAGCACAAAAAGCAAAGGAGAGAGAGGATCTCATTACCTAACTCGTCTCTTAGAGTGGAAAAATACCTAGACACACCATTAAGTAGAACAACAGAAGTAGCAGAAGATAGGATTTGTTTGATCCAGTGACACCATTTCTGACCAAAACCCATATGTTGTTGGACTCAAAGAATGCAATTATGCTCTACTTTATCAAAGCCTTTTCAAAGTGACACTGATGCATATATTCATAGCCCCAGTCCTGTATGGTTTTTGATTTGACAAACCCATATTTATTCTCATGGATCAATTGCATGATAACTGTTTGAAGCCTATTTGCATGTAGCTTACTAATAAGCTAACTATTTCTTGAGAAGAGTATATTAGCAAGATGATTTTTTTGGTTCATATATAGCAAAGTGTGTAGTACCACTCGCGTTGCCATATTCTATATATTCCATGATTGAGCAGATAAGTTGTTGTGTACACATGCATGATGCTAAGGTTTCAATCCTGGGTAGCAAAATCTCCTAGAAGCCACCCAACCAATGGTTATACAGGGACTTGGGTTTGGTGTCATAACCGGAAAACCGGTTATCATTTGCAATCGTTGAATTTTACGTACATGACTAAAACGTGATACACCTTGGCAACATAGGGACACCCCACATGCACAAAATGGCAACTTACTATTATGAAACAACCGGCAACAGATAAAACACAAATCATTAACCTCTCTCCCATGCGTTTGAGAACCGATAGTGTTGCCTTGCGCTTGCTGATGACAATTACAACTTGACATGTGGGCCCAAGAGTGTAGGAACATTGCTGTGATGTTGCATAAAATCCGTCAGCATCACCGCCAAGAAAACTCGGGAATGATCAAGATGAGAGCACATGAGAGACACGTATGAGATAGAAACAAGAACTTACCACAAAATCTTTAAGAATGACGAATCAAGAGATGTGTTGTTAATGGTAGCAAAATATTGCATATCAACAAAATAAAATTTATATCAACTATGCTCATTTAAGCTACACCGAGACAAGATCGAGAGGGTCATAGCGGATTTTTTCAAACAAGGGAATTGCCTACATTGAGTTAATTAATATTTTAGTCCATTTTAGTTCACTAACTTTTTGAGTAGACCTTATCAGCTTTTGGGACGTGATTTTGTTGGCGCTAAATATAGACATTATCCTAAGGAGTGTAGTTAACTTGGTCAGTTTGACGGATGAAATAAACTAATAAATAATGTTGATTCCAAAATCAGTTTCTTGAAATTGATGAAAGTGAATAAGGTCTAGTTAATATGTAGGGCCCACCTGGTGTGCACTCTCATGAATTGTTGCTATAAACGTAGGTCCACTCCTCTTCGACTCGACTTGTCTAACTAAAATTAAATCCATATTATTAAAATGAAGAAATTTATGATTTCTCAAATCCTTAAACTTAGCTGGTTCCGCCTCCCCTCTAGAGTGCATTCTCTTCTGCAATGGAAATGGTCGGTCCATGCAAAAATTGAACCCAAGACGAACTAATGTAATTACAATTTATATTGAACTTTTGTATTTTTTTTAGAATATATTTTGCATGCTTCAATATTTGAGCATAATTTTCTATTATTTGTTAAACATATTTATACACATAGCAATGTTGTTAAATGTTAGTTGTAATATTCTTAATTATAATTTTCGTAGCATACATATTCAAATAAACTTTGGTTTGCTTTAAACCTCAATCTTTTTTTAATAGGAAGAAGATATTTTTTGAATTATGTTTTAAGCGTTTCATGAACTAGAAAGGGCACACTTATTGATGGTAAAGATACCTAAAGCGTATGACCTAATAGATATATGTCTAATGGTTTCTAGTATATGCCTAGGTTATCCATATTTAGGGAAACTTCTAGTGTATACAATGAAATAATGTTGGCATAATTTTTTGTTTGTTTCCTATCAAATTTAAAGAGCACAATAACAATGAGTTAGCAATGCGTGCATTTTTTGAAGTTGGTATCGAGATAGAAATATTACAATAATAAAAATTAATTAAAAAGTTTTCGTCACCTACAATGTGCATTGCTCACCTGCACCGCCCTCTCGTCCGCCACTCGCCACTTCCCCTTCCTCGTGCACCACCACTGCCATGGCCCCTGACGCAACTCCTCCGGTTTCGTGGGCGTGCGCGCCCGCCCGAACGACACGTTCTACATGCAAGCCTACGCTGGCACCCATCGCCTCATTGTCGGCACCTACCGCATCGTGGAGTAGGCGGCGCGCGCCTACGACACCGCGGCATGGCCCCTCGGGCGAAACCGTCAGCATCTCAATTGCAAGGACTGTGCCTCGCTCGAGGAGGCGGAGTTCTTGGCCGGCTTCGACAACCTCGTCACCGCCGAGCAGCGCCGCCACCGCGAGCAGCTTTAGCACCGCCTAGCCACTGCGGAGGCGGATGAACGCGCCATGGAGGCGTGGGCCTCACAATTTTCACAATACAATGAATTTCAACAACATATACTGTTGGAGATATGCCCAAGAGGCAATAATAAAAGTGGTTATTATATATCTTTATGTTTATGATGAATGTTTATATACCATGCTATAATTGTATTAACCGAAACATTGATGCATGTGTGATATGTAAACAACAAAGAGTCCCTAGTATGCCTCTTAACTAGCTTGTTGATTAATGGATGATTAGTTTCATAATCATGAACATTGGATGTTATTAATAATAAGGTTATATCATTGTATGAATGATGTAATGGACACACCCAATTAAGCGTAGCATAAGATCACGTCATTAAGTTATTTGCTATAAGCTTTCGATACATAGTTACCTAATCCTTATGACCATGAGATCATGTAAATCACTTATACCGGAAAGGTACTTTGATTACATCAAACGCCACTGCGTAAATGGGTGGTTATAAAGGTGGGATTAAGTATCCGGAAAGTATGAGTTGAGGCATATGGATCAACAGTGGGATTTGTCCATCCCGATGACGGATAGATATACTCTGGGCCCTCTCGGTGGAATGTCGTCTAATGTCTTGCAAGCATATGAATAAGTTCATAAGAGACCACATACCACGGTACGAGTAAAGAGTACTTGTCAGGAGACGAGGTTGAACAAGGTATAGAGTGATACCGATGATCAAACCTCGGACAAGTAAAATATCGTGTGACAAAAGGAATTGGTATTATATGTGAATGGTTCATTCGATCACTAAAGTCATCGTTGAATATGTGGGAGCCATTATGGATCTCCAGATCCCGCTATTGGTTATTGGTCGAAGTGAGTACTCAACCATGTCCTCATAGTTCGCGAACCGTAGGGTGACACACTTAAGGTTGGATGTTGAAATGGTAGAACTTGAATATGGAATGGAGTTCGAATATTTGTTCGGAGTCCCGGATGAGATCCCGGACATCACGAGGAGTTCCGGAATGGTCCGGAGAATAAGATTCATATATAGGAAGTCATTTTATGAGTTGGAAAATGATCCGGTGCATTTATGGAAGGTTCTAGAAGGGTCTAGAATATTCCGGAAGAAATCCACTTTGGAAGGCGGAGTCCCAAAGGGACTCCACCACCATGGCCGGCCAACCCTAAGGGGCAGGAGTCCCAAGTGGACTCCCCTAAGGGGGCCGGCCACCCCCTCCCAAGGAAGGGTGGGAATCCCACCTCTAGTGGGAGTCCTAGCTTGGGTAGATTTCATGTGATATGGAAGGTTTTGGTTTGGGGTCTTATTCGAAGACTTGTAGACCAACTCTTGGGTGTTCCACCTATATAATGAGGGCCAAGGGGAGGGGGCCGGCTACCCCAACAACACAAGGTGGCCGCACCACCTAGATGGCCGGCGCCCCCTCTCCCCAAACCCTAGCCACCCCACTACTCCTTCTTCCCCGCACGCTTAGCGAAGCTCCGCCGGGATTCTCCACCACCACCGACACCACGCTGTCGTGCTGTCGGATTCAAGAGGAGCTACTACTTCCGCTGCCCGCTGGAACAGGGAGGTGGACGTCGTCTTCATCAACAACCGAACGTGTGACCGAGTACGGAGGTGCTGCCCGTTCGTGGCGCCGTGATCAAGATCTTCTACGCGCTTTTGCAAGCAGCAAGTGAACGTCTACCGCAGCAACAAGAGCCTCATCTTGTAGGCTTTGGAATCTCTTCAAGGGTGAGACTCGATAATCCCCTCGTTGCTACCGTCTTCTAGATTGCATCTTGGCTTGGATTGCGTGTTCGCGGTAGGAAAATTTTTGTTTTCTATGCAACGAATCCCTACAGTGGTATCAGAGCCAGGTCTATGCATAGATGGTTGCACGAGTAGAACACAATGGTTTTGTGGGCGTTGATGCTCTTGTTATCTTTAGTTTGAGTACTTTGCATCTTTGTGGCATAGTGGGATGAAGCGGCTCGGACTAACTTTACATGACCGCGTTCATGAGACTTGTTCCTCGTTCGACATGCAACTTGTATTGCATAAGAGGCTTTGCGGGTGTCTGTCTCTCCTACTATAGTGAAGATTCAATTTACTCTTCTATTGACAACATTAGTATCAACGTTGTGGTTCATGTTCGTAGGTAGATTAGATCTCTATCGAAAACCCTAAACCACGTAAAATATGCAAACCAAATTAGAGACGTCTAACTTGTTTTTGCAGGGTTTGGTGATGTGATATGGCCATAATGTGATGATGAATATGTATGAGATGATCATTATTGTATTGTGGCAACCGGCAGGGGCCTTATGGTTGTCTTTAAATTTCATGTTGAGTAGTATTTCAAAGTAGTTGTAATAGTTGCTACATGGAGGACAATCATGAAGACGGCGCCATTGACCTTGACGCTACGCCGACGATGATGGAGAAACAGCTATGCAAAGCATCCAGGTGCATTTGAGTGGAGCCGCACGATCTTGGATAAAGAAACTTCCTCCAGGATCCATCGACAGCTGGGAAAGCTTCGAGGATGTTTTCGTCAAGAACATCCGCTCCACGTGCAAGAAACCTGCGTCATTAGAGGAGTTGAGAGCATGCCGACAAAAGCCAGATGAACCAATGAGAAAATACATTCAAAGGTGGAACATCATCAAAAACTCGGCAGAAAATATATCTGACGAGAGAGCGATAGATGCGTTTGTTGCAGGAATCAGGCGTGGAGATTTTGTCGAGGACTTGGGAGGACCAATCCAAAGACAGTATCCGCGTTAATGGAAATAGCAAACAGATGGGCAGATGGAGAAGATGTTGTTCACAACAAATGGCACAGGTCGCCAGAGGAAGACCGTGGTCGAAATTATCAACCGAGGCGACGATTTCCTCGGCAGTACCCGAGCTATGATGCCCCAGGACAAATTTCGGCAGGCTTTCGAGCAAACACCGGAGGAAACAATAGAGATGATTATCAGAGAAGCAGTGAGCAGCGAGGTGACAATAGAGATGATTCTTGAAACAATAGGCAAAATAGCGGACCAAGGTTCCCAAGGCCCTTCGTGTCTCCTGAAGAAATGATGAACGGGCCGTGTCAGATGCACTTTTTCCTCGATAGCAACGGGAAAAGACAGTCAGGACATCTGCAGAAAGATTGTCGCAATTTTCAGGCAATGTTAAGGTAGGCAGAGCATGCTAATGCTCGGGCAGCACAGAGAAATCCTCGAGAACCCAGGAGTGAGATTCACTTGCCACCTCCTCCCGCGATTACGGAAGACAATCGACATCAGCTCAGAATAGCGGCAGCACCTTCACCACCACCTTACGTTGATCCTAACTCCAACGGAGCGGTGTCGATGATTCAGAAGGGAAGGCCATCCAATAGGGCTCAGAAAGTAATCTCGCGACAGGTGTTCATGGCAGAAAAAATGCCCCCACCAACAGTCGAGTATCTTAATTGGTCAGGGCAAGATATTGGTTTCACCATAGCAGATCATCCGCAGCAAGTTCCTCGACCAGGGCAGTCAGCACTTATCCTACCAGCAGTCATTGCGGGATTCGATGTCTCTCGAGTATTCATAGATGGTGGCAGCAGCCTAAACCTTATGTATGCAGATACATTGAGGAAGATGAACATATCCTTAGCAAACCTGAAGCCAACAGACACAAGGTTCCATGGTATCACACCGGAGAAACCAAGTTATCCACTGGGGAAGATTAATCTCGACGTTCAGTTTGGAACCCGAGAGAATTATAGAATTGAGAAGCTGGAGTTTGAAGTTGTGGATTTTCCGTCGCAGTATCACGCTCTGTTGGGACGACGAGCATACACAAGATTTATGGCAGTACCACATTATACATACCTGTTGTGGAGGATGCCTGGACCTAAGGGACCAATCACAGTCAAAGGAAGCTTCGCCTTAGCCGATAAGTGCGATAAAGATTTTCATCGGATATCAGAAACTTTCGGGATGCAAGGTGAGTATTTGGCGTCAAGGAGTATGACTGACTACGACGTGCTGCTAGACGTTGGAAGGCCAAATAAAGAATCAACTTTCAATACTGAGAAAAATTCTAAGGAGGTGCAGATTCACCCGACAGACCCGAAAAAGACGACGTCCATCGCAAACGACATGGATCTCGCATAGGAAAGCGCGCTCGTCGAGTTCCTCCGTGAGAACTGGAAAATCTTCGCATGGTGTCCAGCTGACATGCCAGGAGTACCCAGGGAACTTGCCGAGCACCACCTAAACTTGGATCCACTAGCGAGACCAATCAAACAACCTTTGCGGCGTTTTTCGGAACCAAACCGCAAGGCTATGCTGTCAGAAATAGATCGACTACGAGAAGCTGGTTTTATAAAGGAGCTGCATACAGAGGCCACATGGGTAGAAAATCCTGTGTTGGTGCCGAAGAAAAACACTAAGGTCCTTCGCATGTGCGTCGACTTTACGTGCCTCAATAAACATTGTCCAAAGGATCACTTTCCCCTCCCGAGGATCGATCAAATTATCGACTCCATGGCTGGATGTGAACGTCTTTCCTTCCTGGACGCATACTCTGGTTATAACCAGATCAGATTGAAAGAAGAAGATGAAGTAAAGACAGCGTTCATCACACCTTATGGCGTGTTTTGCTACAGAACAATGCCCTTTGGTCTGAAAAACGCGGGAGCAACATATCAGAGGATGATGCAGAAGTGTTTGGCGACACAGATTGGGAAAAACGTGCAAGTATACATCGACGATGTCATCATAACGTCAAAAAAGGGGGCGACGCTGATTGAGGATCTCAAGGAAACCTTTGACAACCTCGACAAATTCTGCCTCAAGCTGAACCCGACGAAGTGCTCTTTTGGCGTCCCAGCAGGAGAACTTCTGGGGTTCTTAGTTTCAGCAAGAGGGATTGAAGCAAATCCCGACAAAATACAAGCTATCGTAACAATGAGGAAGCCAACAAAGTTGAAAGAAATACAGCAGCTAACTGGGCGAGTCGCAGCTTTGAGCAGATTCGTCGCCAGGCTGGGAGAAAAAGCGTTACCATTTTACGCTCTGATAAAGCAAGGGGAGAAATTCCAGTGGAACGAAGAGGCCGACAGAGCTTTCGAGGATCTGAAGCGCACAATCTCGACACCACCAATCTTGGTGGCGCCGAAGGAAAAGGAACCTCTCCTGCTGTACATTGCAGCCACACCCCAAGTAGTTAGCACGGTGCTAGTTGTTGAAAGAGAAGAAGAAGGAAAACTCCATGGAGTGCAAAGGCCAGTATATTTCATCAGTGAAGTTTTATTGCCTTCCAAACAGCGGTACCCGCAGTACCAGAAACTAGCATATGGAGTAATTGCAACGGCAAGGAAGTTGCGCCACTATTTTTCGGCACACCCGATAATAGTAGTCAACGAAGCACCACTTTCAAATATACTGAACAATCCAGAAGCTACAGGGCGTGTCTCCCTTTAGGGAATAGAACTTTCCCCTCGGGACATCACGTATGAAAAAAGAAAGGCAATCAAGTCGCAAGTTCCGCCAGATTTCATTGCAGAGTGGATGGAGCTGCAAAACACGGGACCCCCAGATTTGTCGAGAACCTGGACCATGAACTTCGATGGGTCCAAGAGAGTAGAAGGAGCTGGCGCAGGAGTGGTACTTATATCACCTGAAGGCGACAAGTTAAAATACGTCCTCCGGATGACGTTCCCTAACGCATCCAACAATGAAGCAGAATATGAAGCCCTCATACACGGGATGAAGATGGCGAAAGCTTGCGGTGCAACTCGATTAAAAATCTTTGGCGACTCACAATTGGTGGCTCAGCAAGTTATGAACCAATGTGACGCAGTCAATGATAGCATGATGGCATACAAGGAAGTGTATAATGAGCTCGAGAAGCTGTTTGATGGATGCGAGGTAAATCACATCAGTAGATTGAGCAACGATGAAGCCGACGTTCTCGCAAATATCGGGTCGCAGTGCCTTCCAATCCCGCCAGGAGTATTTTGGGAAGAAATAGCGGAGAGATCCACGAAGCCGAAAAAGGTGCAGAAAAAAGCAAAGGAAGAAAAAACTTCGGCGCCCCTCAAAGAAACCACGGAGGACGAAGAAGACCAGGAGCTTGTGATGATGGTAGAAGTTCCTTGGATGCAAGCATATATATCATATATCCTCAGGAAAGAAATACCCGACGATCCAGTTCAGGCAAGGCGAGTTATTCGACGATCCAAAGCTTTCACAGTGATCAAAGGGGAGTTATACAAGCGAAGTATTTCAGGCGTCCTGCAAAGGTGTGTCACACCCGAAGAAGGAAGAATAATTCTGAAGGATGTACACGAAGGAATATGTGGCCACTGATGGCGTGTATTTCACACGTTCGTTGGGCAACCCCAAGAGGAAGGTATGATGCGCACAGCAGCAAGTTTTCCCTCAGAAAGAAACCAAGGTTTATCGAACCAGGAGGAGCCAAGAAGCACGTTGAAGGTTGATGGTGGCGGGATGTAGTGCGGCGCAACACCAGGGATTCCGGCGCCAACGTGGAACCTGCACAACACAACCAAAGTACTTTGCCCCAACGAAACAGTGAGGTTGTCAATCTCACTGGCTTGCTGTAACAAAGGATTAACCGTATTGTGTGGAAGATGATTATTTGCAGAAAACAGTAGAACAAGTATTGCAGTAGATTGTATTTCAGTAAAGAGAATTGGACCGGGGTCCACAGTTCACTAGAGGTGTCTCTCCCATAAGACGAACAGCATGTTGGGTGAACAAATTACAGTTGGGCAATTGACAAATAAAGAGAGCATGACCATGCACATACATATCATGATGAGTATAGTGAGATTTAATTGGGCATTACGACAAAGTACATAGACCGTCATCCAACTGCATCTATGCCTAAAAAGTCCACCTTCAGGTTATCATCCGAACCCCCTCCAGTATTAAGTTGCAAACAACAGACAATTGCATTAAGTATGGTGCGTAATGTAACTAGTGACTACATCCTTGAACATAGCACTAATGTTTTATCCCTAGTGGCAACAGCACAACACAACCTTAGAACTTTCTGTCACTTGTCCTGTGTCAATGCGCATGAACCCACTATCGAGCATAAGTACTCCCTCTTGGAGTTACAAGCATCTACTTGGCCAGAGCATCTACTAGTAACGGAGAGCATGCAAGATCATAAACAACACATAAGCATAACTTTGATAATCAACATAACAAGTATTCTCTATTCATCGGATCCCAACAAACGCAACATATAGAATTACAGATAGATGATCTTGATCATGTTAGGCAGCTCACAAGGTCCAACAATGAAGCACAATGAGGAGAAGACAACCATCTAGCTACTGCTATGGACCCATAGTCCAGGGGTGAACTACTCACTCATCACTCCGGAGGCGACCATGGCGGCGTAGAGTCCTCCGGGAGATGAATCCCCTCTCCGGCAGGGTGCCGGAGGAGATCTCCTGAATCCCCCGAGATGGGATTGGCGGCGGCGGCGTCTCAGTAAGGTTTTCCGTATCGTGGCTCTCGGTACTGGGGGTTTCGCGACGGAGGCTTTAAGTAGGCGGAAGGGCAGGTAAAGAGGCGGCACGAGGGGCCCACACCATAGGTCGGCGCGGCCAGGGCCTGGGCCGCGCCGCCCTAGGGTGTGGCCACCTCGTGGCCCCACTTCGTCTCCTCTTCGGTCTTCTGGAAGCTTCGTGGCAAAATAGGACCCTGGGCGTTGATTTCGTCCAATTCCGAGAATATTTCGTTACTAGGATTTCTGAAACCAAAAACAGCAGAAAACAAAGAATCGGCACTTCGGCATCTTGTTAATAGGTTAGTTCCAGAAAATGCACGAATATGACATAAAGTGTGCATAAAACATGTAGATATCATCAATAATGTGGCATGGAACATAAGAAATTATCGATACGTCGGAGACGTATCAGCATCCCCAAGCTTAGTTCTGCTCGTCCCGAGCAGGTAAAACGATAACACAGATAATTTCTGGAGTGACATGCCATCATAATCTTGATCATACTATTTGTAAAGCATATGTAGTGAATGCAGCGATCAAAACATTGTATATGACATGAGTAAACAAGTGAATCATAAAGCAAAGACTTTTCATGAATAGTACTTCAAGACAAGCATCAATAAGTCTTGCATAAGAGTTAACTCATAAAGCAATAATTCAAAGTAAAGGCATTGAAGCAACACAAAAGAAGATTAAGTTTCAGCGGTTGCTTTCAACTTGTAACATGTATATCTCATGGATATTGTCAACATAGAGTAATATAATAAGTGCAATAAGCAAATATGTAGGAATCAATGCACAGTTCACACAAGTGTTTGCTTCTTGAGGTGGAGAGAGATAGGTGAATTGACTCAACATTGAAAGTAAAAGAATAGTCCTCCATAGAGGAAAAGCATCGATTGCTATATTTGTGCTAGAGCTTTGATTTTGAAAACATGAAACAATTTTGTCAACGGTAGTAATAAAGCATATGCATCATGTAAATTATATCTTATAAGTTGCAAGCCTCATGCATAGCGTACTAATAGTGCCCGCACCTTGTCCTAATTAGCTTGGACTACCGGATCATCACAATGCATTGTTTTTACCAAGTGTCACAAAGGGGTACCTCTATGCCGCTTTGTACAAAGGTCTAAGGAGAAAGCTCGCATTGGATTTCTCGCTATTGATTATTCTTCAACTTAGACATCCATACCGGGACAACATAGACAACAGATAATGGACTCCTCTTTTATGCATAAGCATATAACAACAATTAATAATTTTCTCATTTGAGATTTGAGGATTATTGTCCAAAACTGAAACTTCCACCATGGAACATGGCTTTAGTTAGCGGCCCGATGTTCTTCTCTAACATATGCATGCTTAACCATATGGTGGTAGATCTCTCTTGCTTCAGACAAGACGAACATGCATAGCAACTCACATGAAATTCAACAATGAAAAGTTGATGGCGTCCCCAGTGAACATGGTTATCGCACAACAAGCAACTTAATAAGAGATAAAGTGCATAATTACATATTCAATACCACAATAGTTTTTAAGCTATTTGTCCCATGAGCTATATATTGCAAAGGTGAATGATGGAATTTTAAAGGTAGCACTCAAGCAATTTACTTTGGAATGGCGGAAAAATACCATGTAGTATAGGTAGGTATGGTGGACACAAATGGCATAGTGGTTGGCTCAAGTATTTTGGATGCATGAGAAGTATTCCCTCTCGATACAAGGTTTAGGCTAGCAAGGCTATTTGAAACAAACACAAGGATGAACCGGTGCAGCAAAACTCACATAAAAGACATATTGAAAACATTTATAAGACTCTACACCGTCTTCCTTGTTGTTCAAACTCAATACTAGAAATTATCTAGACCTTAGAGAAACCAAATATGCAAACCAAATTTTAGCATGCTCTATGTATTTCTTCATTAATGGGTGCAAAGCATATGATGCAAGAGCTTAATCATGAGCACAACAATTGCCAAGTATCACATTACCCAAGACATTTATAGCAATTACTACATGTATCATTTTCCAATTCCAACCATATAACAATTTAACGAAGGAGAAACTTCGCCATGAATACTATGAGTAGAAACCAAGGACATACTTGTCCATATGCTACAGCGGAGCGTGTCTCTCTCCCATAAAGTGAATGCTAGGATCCATTTTATTCAAACAAAACAAAAAACAAAAACAAACCGACGCTTCAAGAAAAAGCACATAAGATGTGATGGAATAAAAATATAGTTTCAGGGGAGGAACCTGATAATGTTGTCGATGAAGAAGGGGATGCCTTGGGCATCCCCAAGCTTAGACGCTTGAGTCTTCTTGATATATGCAGGGGTGAACCACCGGGTGCATCCCCAAGCTTAGAGCTTTCACTCTCCTTGATCATGTTGCATCATACTCCTCTCTTGATCCTTGAAAACTTCCTCCACACCAAACTCGAAACAACTCATTAGAGGGTTAGTGCACAGTAAAAATTAACATATTCAGAGGTGACACAATCATTCTTAACACTTCTGGACATTGCATAATGCTACTGGACATTAGTGGATCAAAGAAATTCATCCAACATAGCAAAAGAGGCAATGCGAAATAAAAGGCAGAATCTGTCAAAACAGAACTGTTCGTATTGACGAATTTTAAAATGGCACCAGACTTGCTCAAATGAAAATGCTCAAATTGAATGAAAGTTGCGTACATATCTGAGGATCATGCACGTAAATTGGCTTAATTTTCTGAGTACCTACAGGGAGGTGGACCCAGATTCGTGACAGCAAAGAAATCTGGAACTGTGCAGTAATCCAAATCTAGTACTTACTTTTCTATCAACGACTTTACTTGGCACAACAAAACACAAAACTAAGATAGGGAGATGTTGCTACAGTAGTAAACAACTTCCAAGACACAAATATAAAACAAAGTACTGTAGAAAAATAAACACATGGGTTATTTCCCAAGAAGTGCTTTCTTTATAGCCATTAAGATGGGCTCAGTAATTTTAATGATGCACTCGCAAGAAATAGTATTTGAAGCAAAAGAGAGCATCAAGAGGCAAATTCAAAACACATTTAAGTCTAACATGCTTCCTATGCATAGGAATCTTGTAAATAAACAAGTTCATGAAGAGCAAAGTGACAAGCATAGGAAGATAAAACAAGTGTAGCTTCAAAAATTTCAGCATATAGAGAGGCATTTTAGTAATATGAAAATTTCTACAACCATATTTTCCTCTCTCATAATAACTTTCAGTAGTATCATGAGCAAACTCAACAATATAACTATCACATAAAGCATTCTTATCATGAGTCTCATGCATAAAATTATTACTTTTCACATAAGCATAATCAATTTTATTAGTTGTAGTGGGAGCAAATTCAACAAAGTGGCTATCATCATATATAGGAGGCATATTGTAATCATAAAATAAAATTTTCTCCTCAATGCTTGGGGGACTAAAAATATCATGCTCATCAGAGCCAACTTCCCCAAGCTTAGAATTTTCCATAGCATTAGCAACAATGGTGTTCAAAGCATTCATAGTAATAACATTCCCATTAGCATGTATATAAAGTTCCATGGGTTTTTTAATTCTCTCTTCAAACACATCATGTCCTAATTCAAGATAAAGTTCATAAAGGTCTCTCATATTTTTGTTGTTTTCCATTATGCTTAACTAGTGAAATAAAAACATGCATGATATTAAGTAAAGTAAATGCAAGTAACTAATTTTTTGTGTTTTTGATATAGAGTGCAAACAAGATAGTAAATAAAGTAAAACTAGCAACTAATTTTTTTTTTGTTTTGATTTAGTGCAGCAAACAAAGTAGTAAATAAAACTAAGCAAGACAAAAACAAAGTAAAGAGATTGGGAAGTGGAGACTCCCCTTGCAGCGTGTCTTGATCTCCCCGGCAACGGCGCCAGAAAAAGTGTTGTTGCCGTGGGAGGCAATTCTCTGTGGTGTAGCTTTTCTTCAGTTCCCCGGCAACGGCGCCAGAAAAAGTGCTTGATGGCGTGTATTTCACACGTTCGTTGGGCAACCCCAAGAGGAAGGTATGATGCGCACAGCAGCAAGTTTTCCCTCAGAAAGAAACCAAGGTTTATCGAACCAGGAGGAGCCAAGAAGCACGTTGAAGGTTGATGGCGGCGGGATGTAGTGCGGCGCAACACCAGGGATTCCGGCGCCAACGTGGAACCTGCACAACACAACCAAAGTACTTTGCCCCAACGAAACAGTGAGGTTGTCAATCTCACCGGCTTGCTGTAACAAAGGATTAACCGTATTGTGTGGAAGATGATTGTTTGCAGAAAACTGTAGAACAAGTATTGCAGTAGATTGTATTTCAGTAAAGAGAATTGGACCGGGGTCCACAGTTCACTAGAGGTGTCTCTCCCATAAGACGAACAGCATGTTGGGTGAACAAATTACAGTTGGGCAATTGACAAATAAAGAGAGCATGACCATGCACATACATATCATGATGAGTATAGTGAGATTTAATTGGGCATTACGACAAAGTACATAGACCGTCATCCAACTGCATCTATGCCTAAAAAGTCCACCTTCAGGTTATCATCCGAACCCCCTCCAGTATTAAGTTGCAAACAACAGACAATTGCATTAAGTATGGTGCGTAATGTAACTAGTGACTACATCCTTGAACATAGCACTAATGTTTTATCCCTAGTGGCAACAGCACAACACAACCTTAGAACTTTCTCGTCATCGTCCTGTGTGTCAATGCAGGCATGAACCCACTATCGAGCATAAGTACTCCCTCTTGGAGTTACAAGCATCTACTTGGCCAGAGCATCTACTAGTAACGGAGAGCATGCAAGATCATAAACAACACATAAGCATAACTTTGATAATCAACATAACAAGTATTCTCTATTCATCGGATCCCAACAAACGCAACATATAGAATTACAGATAGATGATCTTGATCATGTTAGGCAGCTCACAAGGTCCAACAATGAAGCACAATGAGGAGAAGACAACCATCTAGCTACTGCTATGGACCCATAGTCCAGGGGTGAACTACTCACTCATCACTCCGGAGGCGACCATGGCGGCGTAGAGTCCTCCGGGAGATGAATCCCCTCTCCGGCAGGGTGCCGGAGGAGATCTCCTGAATCCCCCGAGATGGGATTGGCGGCGGCGGCGTCTCAGTAAGGTTTTCCGTATCGTGGCTCTCGCATCGGGGGTTTCGCGACGGAGGCTTTAAGTAGGCGGAAGGGCAGGTAAAGAGGCGGCACGAGGGGCCCACACCATAGGTCGGCGCGGCCAGGGCCTGGGCCGCGCCGCCCTAGGGTGTGGCCACCTCGTGGCCCCACTTCGTCTCCTCTTCGGTCTTCTGGAAGCTTCGTGGCAAAATAGGACCCTGGGCGTTGATTTCGTCCAATTCCGAGAATATTTCGTTACTAGGATTTCTGAAACCAAAAACAGCAGAAACAAAGAATCGGCACTTCGGCATCTTGTTAATAGGTTAGTTCCAAAAAATGCACGAATATGACATAAAGTGTGCATAAAACATGTAGATATCATCAATAATGTGGCATGGAACATAAGAAATTATCGATACGTCAGAGACGTATCAGCCACCACGCAAGTAGTCGAGCTATTGCAGCCAAGGTTTTTCGGGCAGGATTCTATTGGTTGACAGCAATCGAGGATGCCAAGGAAATAGTACGAACCTGCGACGCGTGTCAAAGATTTGCTGCAAAACCTCACTCTCCAGCGGCAGAATTAACACCAATACCATTGTCGTGGCCCTTTGCCCAATGGGGACTTGATATGGTGGGCAAATTGCACAAAGCTTCGCCAGGAGGATATGAGTACCTGCTGGTCGCTGTCGACAAATTCACCAAGTGGGTAGAAGCGAAGCCAATAAATTCACCAGATGCAGCGTCGGCAATAAAGTTTGTGAAAGGCCTCGTTTTTCGGTTTGGAGTGCCTCATAGCATTGTTACAGATAATGGTTCAAACTTTACATCCAAGGAATTCAAGGAATACTGCGCAGAAGTAGGCATTAAATTGCACTTTGCGTCAGTTGGGCACCCGCAAACTAACGGCCAAGTCGAGAAAGCCAATGGTATCATCTGCAATGGCCTCAAGAAGCGCCTGCTAGGACCGCTTGAAAAAGCTCGACATACTTGGCCAGAAGAATTACCAAGTGTTTTGTGGAGCATCCGAACAACACCAAATACGGCGACACAGGAAACTCCGTTTTTTCTCGTCCACGGAGCCGAAGCAGTACTACCAATTGAAATAGAGCATGATTCTCCAAGAGTAACAGAGTACGACGAAGAAACATCACAAAAAGCTCGGGAGGATGATATGGACGCACTCGACGAAGCTCGAGACGAAGTACTTTCACGAGTCACCAAATACCAGCAGGACCTCAAAAACTACCACAGTCGACGGTTAAGGCCCAGATCTTTCCAGGTCGGGGATTTGGTCTTACGGTTAAATCAAAAAAGTACTGAAAAGCTCGAATCACCATGGTTGGGGCCTTACCTTGTCACGGAAGTCATCGACGGAGGAGCATACAGGATCAAGGACAAAAAGACAGGGGCTCCCGAGAAAAACCCCTGGAACGTGGCGCAGCTCAGGCGATTCTACGCCTAGAGTTGAAATATAGTCCTCCTCTGTAAAAATTCAATGTACTGAAATGCCCGCGAGTTTTCAGACGCACTCTTTTCCTTTTCGGGGCACCGAGTGGGGCCGAAAAGGTTTTTAATGAGGCGGGCTCGCGGTGCTGCAATATAATAAAGATAGTGGAGATATACTTCTTATTCTTCGACACGCTCGGGGGCTTAACGCCTTCAAGTCTTAAAATATGTACAATATAGACAAACTAGACTTACCGAAATATTTCGCCTTGGTACACTAATACCTCGCCAAATATAAACATCGGAAGCTAACAATTATAAATATAGTGTACACGTCAAAAATCTTATTGCTTTGGTCCAAGAACCTCGCAACAAAAAAATATAGAACTTCGACACTAAGATACTCGGGGGCTTGCAACCAATCAATGAAAAAACAAAGATATCTTATTACGACAGGAGGGAAAATCTTCGCAACAGTATAAACTCCAGCCAAAGGCTCGGGGGCTCGGTGATCAAAAATAGAAAAAATACAGAGGTGACAGCTTTACAATATAGATTGTGTTTACAAATACACAAAGATGTATCAATGATGGAAATATAGCAAGAAGAGGAAAAAGTTTTCAAGGGAAACCTAGCACATGGTCTATGGTTATTCGCTCAGTGGAAGGACGAGTACTATGCTCAGCATAGCTTCCCTTCACGAAGAACTCAGAATCCATCCGAAGAAGTTCATCCATCATATCTTCGGCAACAGGAGTCACCAAATCATCAATCTTACCCATATTTCTCTTTTTCTTTGCCATCTTCGCCAGGCAAGTAGGAACAATTTGATCTATGGGCAATTTCGGATGGCAAATTTTTATCATCATCATGGCAAATCTTGCGCCAGCAGAAAGTTGAGCGCGCACAAAGCCATGGATTCGAGGAGCATCCCGAAATTTTTCCATTAAAGCTGGAAGGGTCTCTGGCATCTTATTCCGAGGGAACATGGTTCCATAAACTAAGAACAAAGTCTTCGTACAGAAGTCAAGGAAGTCACGGACCTGAGCCGCGCGATCTTGAAATCTGACGATTTGGCGGGTGCGCTCAGGAGTAACCCAAAAGTTAGATCCATGTTGCGTAGCCAGTCTCAGCAAAACAGTGGTTCGAGCTTCAACACGTTGGTCTTCGGCAGCAGTATCCAGAAATGAGCCTGGCACAGCAAACAAAATATCAAGGAACGAGTAGCAAAGAACAACATCCAACATGGTTATGAGCAGAAAACATACCTGTCATGTCCAAACTGGCGTCAGTCAATAGCTGAAGCATATAATTCTTGCGAGAAGAAGTTTCAGCAGCCTCAGCAACAGCAGCATCCTTCGCAGCGATGGCTTCTTTTGCCTATTGAAGAGCAATTTTCTCTCTCTCGGACGCTTGTCGAGATTGTTCCATCATCGCAAGGGTTTGCTTCTTCATGGATTGAAGTTGCTGTCGAAGTTCTTGCAAATCTTCCGACAAATGTTTGCTTGAAGAACCCTCGAGGGGGTTATCATCGATTAGCATTTTCTTCGAGAAAGAGGAAGCAGGCGAAGCATCGGCAGAACAAGGATTGGTCGAATAGTTATCAAATATTAACTGGAAAAGAAAAATCCCAGGATCAATTATAGTGCCAGGAGGAATTTCATTGATTTCTAGAAAATTTACATGGACATTACAAAAGAAGTTCTCCAAAAGGACTACCAGGATAATTGTCGCCACAGCTAAAGTGGCGACAAGGGCAAAAGAAACAGAGAAAGCAAAGAGGCATGCAACTAGACCTCCGGCCTTGATGAGCTAGGAGTTGCAGATGGCTTGATCCCAAGATAGGCCAAGATTTTCTTCGTGTTGGGTTTGGCTGCCTTGATCAGCGACCGCCATTTTGTTTGCTCTATCTGCTCGGTGTCGCCAACCTTCATCCAGTCAACAGTTTGTTGGCTGTCAGCGACCAAGGCAACAGTGTTCTCGACAGCAACCTTCATGTTCTCCTGGCGCATCTTCAGTCCAAGATCCTCCGGTGGGTTGAAGTCCTTGGCAAGGGCAAGGAAAGTCTTAGGCTCCTCTTTCTTCGGGAAGAAGTAGGGGAACAGCTTCGACAATCCTGCGTCAGCATTCACCACGCCTTCGCGAATTTCTTGGCCATGAAACTCCAGATAAGAAAGTTCATCAAGCAGAGGATCATTGGTGGGATTCTCAAGGTCAAACTCTTGGCTTGTTTGACCTGCCATAGAAAATATATGTTAGTCGACAGCAAGTAAAAACAAAAGAAAGCAAGTCCTGAGAAAAATAGAAGGGATCGACAAAGTTACCAAGGAAGCGACGATTTTGCGTGTTCAAGCGCTTGAGGATTCCCTTTTCACGAGTAGCCTGTGCGGCTTTGTGTTCGTTTAAAGCAGCTTCAGCATCCTCAAGTTTCTTCTGCAGTTCTTCGACACTAGTAGCTTTTGCCTTGGCTTCATCAGCCTCCGCTTTAGCTTCGCTAGCATCAAGTTCGGCTTTCTTGCGAGACATCTCACTTTGCTCCAGTTTCTGAGCAAGAGTGTCGGCAAGCTTGTTGGCCTCTGCAAGTTTCTCTGTCAAAATAGAAAAGAACCGTCAAAATTGCGACAAAAATAGGAGCAAGGAGTTAAAAACAATGGCAGCAAAAAAGTTACTACCTTCAATCCTGCTGGCATACTCACGGTATCCAATGAATTGGGATCCGATGCGAACAAGCTCTTTGATCATGGGCTGTCAAAGAAGAACAAAGATAGAAAACATCGGTATGAGAAAAATGTGAAGGCATAAATAAGCAAACAGAGGAAATGCAGATACTGGCAAGAAAATTAAACAACTTACATCATTTAAGAGCGGATTAGAAGAGCTACCCAATTGAGGGGCAGGCTCAACGATTGTTTCAACCCTTGTCCTTTTTGGTGAAGGAGCAAGGGGGCTTGAAGGAGGAGTGGTGGTGACGATGTTTTGTTGAGGAGGCGAGGATTCTTCTCCCTCAACTGGCGTCTCCGAAACAAGTAAAGTATGTGACGTGCTCGTCCGAGGAGCCACGTCACGAGTTGGTACTTCTTCCTCATCATCACTGCGATTAAAGATCGACAGCATAAAAAGCAAGATGAGACAAAAATCTTCGAGTACAGAAATAAGGGGAAATCAAGGTGACTTACGAGCTGACGAGGGATGCGAGATATGGATCATAAGTTGCCTTCTGACATGAAGGATCAACTTCTTCGGCTTTGGAGGTGCCGGAATCTTCGACATCATTCCTTTTCCTTTTGTTCTTTGGAGAAATAGCAGGAGGAGGAGACAGTGCCGACGCAGTACCTTCGGAGGCAGCATCTTTTTCAGAAGATCCCGTGGATTTTAGAGAATCCACGGGTTCATTCACAAAAGAGGGAGCCTCTTGGTTGTCATCAGTGACAATGGCCCTTTCTTCGACTTCTCCACCTTCAGGAAGAGGAGGAAGCGAGACAAGGTCTGGATGGTTCTGTACAAAATAAAAATAAAATAGGGGAAGATATCAAAAGGAGTTACAATAAAGATAGCAAAGCAATAACAAGACAATTGACAAAGATTACCTTGGGAAGTGGATTGGCGGCGCTAAATGGTTTTACACGACAAGAAGAAGGGACAGGATCTTTTTTTGCTGAGAGACGAGATTTTTCGGACAAGTTTTTCTAAGTCCTTGACCTCCAAATCCACCGACAGCCGATCTGCGTCCTTGTCGCCAGCATATTTTCAGAGAGGATATTTGCGAGCCTGAAGCGGCTGCACTCTAGTCCTAAGAAAGTATGCAGTGATTTGGATACCCGATAACTCTTTGCCGCGAGTATTTTGCAACTCGTGGATGCGAGCCATCAAGGTTTCTGTCGACGCCTTTTCCTCTTCGGTGGCCTCCGCGTCCCAGGAGCGGCGGCGAAAGATTTTCTCGGCGCCATCAAAAGGAGGGATGTTGTCCTCTGCACATCCATGGTTCTCCTCCTGAATGTACAACCACTTCTTGCGCCACCCTTGAACTGAGTCAGGAAGCTTGACGTCGAAGTAGTCGACAGTGGGCCGAACAGAAATTACAACGCCGCCTATATTATAGGCGACATTGGGCGAGCCATTACGGCGGCAGAAGAAAATGCGCTTCCATAGCGCCCAGTTAGGCTGGACGCCAAGGAAGGCCTCGCAAAGAGTGATGAAAATGGAGATATGGAGGATTGAATTTGGCGTGAGGTGGTGGAGTTGCAGACCGTAGATAAAAAGCAGTCCGCGGAGAAAAGGATGAATGGGGGTGGAAAGACCGCGGATGAGGTGGTCGACAAAACTTACCCGGTACCCCATTGGAGGGGTTGGGTAGCTCTCCACACTGGGGAAGCACAGTGCCTTGGGTTTCTTGCTGATCCCCAGCTTCTTCAGCATGTTGATGTCCTGAGTGGAAATCTTCGATCTTTCCCACTCCGCCGTCCCCAGATCCACGGCGGCCATGGAGGATTCCGGCGTGCTGTGCCTTGTCAATCGACGCGGTGGCATCAACAATGGCGCAGGGTTTGCAGCTTGGAGACGAGGAGCTAAGGTGGCTGTGGGTCGCAGGAGGAAATTTGCAGATGCGAGCAGGAGAACGGCGCGAGCGGAAGTGCTCAAGGAGGAAGAAGACGATCTTATATAGGGGTGCGGTGAAACGACGAACCGTTGGATAAGGAAAATGTGTGGCAGATGGTAGCCACGTGGAAACGAGGGTAAAAAAGTAATTCAACATTGGAGAAGTTACGGTACGTGCGCCAGAAAAAGCGGAGGACGTGTGTCCCCCACTTGCACGATGTGTCAAGATAGTGGATCAATTGGGCCCGCAAGGCAGTGGGAGAAGGCTTCTCGCGATTTTGGGTTCGCAATCGTGGCTATCGTCAGCAATAACGTCACCTTGGCAGAGGGAAAAATTCGACTCTACAATTTCATAAAAGGCGACATGGAAAATAATGCTGAGCCTTTGATCAAATACCAGTTTTTGATCAAATGCTCGGGGGCTACTTTGAAAAAAAAGGGAAAAGATCCAGAAGGACAAGATAGAAATGGCGTGAGCCTATGACCAAATACAAATATTTGTTCATAGCCTCAGGGGCTACTCCCATCGGGAGCGCTGTTCGCGCACCCGAGAAATTATAAAACTTCGGGAGATAAAAGAAAATATAGCGGCATAAGGCGTGGAGCCTACACCCAAGTACAAGTCCTTGGCTGTAGCCTCGGGGGCTACTCCCATCGGGAACGCTGCTCGCGTGCCCGATGAAATCATATAAAAAAAAGAGAGAGAGAAGAAGAAAGAAAAAAGAAAAAGAAAAATAGCAGAGCAAAAAAGTATATTTCGAGTTATAAATAACTCTGCATATACTCCCATCGGGAGAGCAATATAAGTCATCTTTGACTCGATAAAATGTGCCATTCCAACAGCCGAAAAAGCACTCGACAATATATTCTCAGAACGCCAAAGTTGCGATCAATTTCTGAATGCCGCAAATTTGCGAAGGTAAGACCCCAGATCCGTTCATTGGGCGTGGCATCGCCGAAGACTGCGCTCTGCTACTTTTATCCGTATCAACAGATACGAAGAAAAATCCTAACGGACGCGTTAGGTACCCGATAAATTTTACTGGGACTCGACAGAATGGTAAGACCTTAAGCGGCACCTGTCGAAGTTTACACCAGTATCCCGAGATCATGTCCAGGGACGTGATCTTGAAGTAGGTTTTTGCGGATTGCCACTAGAGCAGTTAACTAGTACCTGATCCGTTAGATGAACTAGCCCCAATTACCATTATCCCTGTACAATATAGAAGTTTATGAGAAGAAATATAGAAAAGTTAAAGTTGTCGAATAAAAATAAACAGTGGAGATTTTCCTTGACCCTACGATTCAAGCAAAATCTCGGGGGCTACTGACATAGGCATCCCAAATGGGCCTGCCGAAGATAGTACCCGGGGTTTACTGAAGGCCCACTACCCGAAGAATAAGAAGATTCGGAAGCCCAAGATATTATTAAGGAAAGCTAGAGTTGTAATAGAAAGTCTTATTTGTAATCTTGCGGGATGAGTTAGAAACCTTCCCGGACTTTGTAACTTGTACAACACGAATCCCTCGGCTCCGCCTCCTATATAAGGGGGAGTCGAGGGACGCAGAGATCATCGAGTCATTGTTTACAAACCCTAGTTTCATAATCGTCGAATACTTTTCGGCTGAAACCTTCGAGATCTACTTGCCCTCTACTTCCCACTAAACCCTAATCTACAATCCGTAGGCATTGACAAGTTAATACCTTGTCATCATGCCCGAAGATGATGGAGATCATGTCCGTGCTTTGGAGATGAAGATCAAAGGCGCAAAGGCAAAAGGGCCATATCATATCACATATGAACTGCATGTGATGTTAATCCTTTTATGCATCTTATTTTGCTTAGATCGCGACGGTAGCATTATAAGATGATCCCTCACTAAAATCTCAAGATAATAAAGTGTTCATCCTTAGTAGCACCGTTGCCAAGTCTTGTCGTTTCGAAGCATCTCGTGATGATCGGGTGTGATAGAATCAACAAGTGCATACAACGGGTGCAAGCCAGTTTTGCACATGCGGATACTAAGGTGGCCTTGACGAGCCTAGCATGTACAGACATGGTCTCGGAACACGTGATACCGAAAGGTAGAGCATGAATCATATGGTTGATATGATGAACACTTTGAGTGTTCGCCATTGAAATCACACCTTGTCTCGTGATGATCGAACTTAGGTGCGGTGGATTTGGTTCGTGTGATCATTAAGACAATGCGAGGGATATTGTTTTGAGTGGGAGTTCACCTAGATTTTTAATTATGTTGAATTAAAATTTGAACTCAATTTGTCATAAACTTAGTCTAAACTTTTGCAAATATATGTTGTAGAGATGGCGTCCCCAATCAATTTTAACCAGTTCCTAGAGAAAGAAAAGCTTAAGAGCAACGGTAGCAACTTCACCGACTGGTTCCGTCATGTGAGGATCTTCCTCTCTGGCGGAAATCTGCAATTTGTGCTTGATGCACCGCTAGGAGACCCTCCTGCAGAAACTGAAACCGATGAAGTAAAGAATGTTTACGCGACTTGGAAAACTCGGTACTCTCAAGTTCAGTGTGCCCTCCTGTGCAGTCTGGAAGCCGATCTTCAAAAACGTTTTGAGCACCACGATCCTCATGAGTTGGTCAATGAGCTGAAAGCTATATTTGAAACTCATGCGGCCGTAGAATGCTATGAAGCATCGAAACACTTCTTCAGCTGCATGATGGAAGAAGGCAACTCCGTTAGTGAGCACATGCTCGCCATGACCGGGCATGCGAAGAAACTCAGTGACTTGGGAATAGTGATTCCTAACAGACTGGTGATTAATCGTGTCCTTCAATCACTGCCACCAAGTTACAAGAACTTTGTGATGAACTACAATATGCAGAACATGAACAAGGAGTTACCTGAACTCTTTGGCATGCTAAAAGCTGCTGAGATTGAGATCAAGAAAGAGCACCAAGTGTTGATGGTCAACAAGACCACCAGTTTCAAGAAACAGGGCAAGTCTAAAGAAAAATTCAAGAAGGGTGGCAAGAAAGCTGCCACGCCTCCTATGAAACCTAAGAACGGCCCTAAGCCTGATGCTGAGTGCTATTACTGCAAGGAGAAGGGACACTGGAAGCGTAATTGCTCCAAGTATCTGGCTGATCTGAAGAGCGGCCTTGTCAAGAAGAACAAAGAAGGTATATCTGATATACATGTTATAGATGTTTATCTCACTGGTTCTCGTTCTAGTACCTGTGTATTTGATACTGGTTCGGTTGCTCATATTTGTAACTCGAAACAGGAACTAAAGAATAAACGAAGACTACTGAAAGATGAAGTGACGATGCGCGTTGGAAACGGATCCAAAGTCGATGTGATCACTGTCGGCACACTTCCTCTACATCTACCTTCGGGATTAGTTTTAAGCCTAAATAATTGTTATTTTGTACTCGCGTTGAGCATGAACATTATATCTGGATCTTGTTTAATGCAAGACGGTTATTCATTCAAGTCTGAGAATAATGGTTGTTCTATTTTTATGAATAATATCTTTTATGGTCGAGCACCTGAAAAGAATGGCTTATTTCTGTTAGATCTCGATAGTAGTGATACGCATATACATAACATTGATGCTAAGCGAATTAAATTGAATGATAATTCTACTTATATGTGGCACTATCGTTTTGGTCATATTGGAGTGAAACGCATGAAGAAACTGCATACCGATGGATTACTTGAATCACTTGACTTTGAGTCACTTGATAGATGCGAAGCATGTCTAATGGGAAAAACGACTAAGACTCCATTTTCTGGTATGATGGAGCGAGCTACTGACTTATTGGAAATCATACATACCGATGTGTGCGGACCAATGAGCGTAGCATCGCGCGGTGGTTATCGTTATGTTCTAACCTTCACAGATGATCTGAGTAGATATGGGTATATCTATTTCATGAAACATAAATCCGAAACTTTTGAGAAGTTTAAGAAATTCCAAAGTGAAGTAGAAAATCAACGTAACAAGAAGATTAAATTTCTACGATCTGATCGCGGAGGTGAATACCTGAGTTATGAGTTTGGCATGCATTTAAAGAAATGTGGAATACTTTCACAATTGACACCGCCGGGAACACCACAACGAAATGGTGTGTCCGAACGTCGTAATCGAACTCTCTTAGATATGGTTCGTTCTATGATGTCTCTTACTGATTTGCCGTTATCATTTTGGAGTTATGCATTAGAGACAGCCGCATTCACTTTAAATAGACCATCAAAATCCGTAGAAACGACACCGTATGAATTATGGTTTAATAAGAAACCTAAGCTGTCGTTCCTTAAAGTTTGGGGTTGCGAAGCCTATGTAAAGAAGTTACAACCGGACAAGCTAGAACCCAAAGCGGAGAAATGCGTCTTCATAGGATACCCTAAGGAAACTATAGGGTACATTTTCTATCACAGATCCGAAGGCAAAATCTTTGTTGCTAAGAACGGAACCTTTCTTGAGAAAGAATTTCTCACTAAAGAAGTGACTGGAAGAAAAGTAGAACTCGATAAGATTGATGAATCTATACTCGTTGATCAGAGTAGCGCAAGATCGGAAGTTGTACTGCATACCGCCTACACCGGCAACAGAGGAAGCTAATGATAATGATCATGAAACTTCGAATGAGGAAACTACTGAACCTCGCAGATCGACAAGGGAACGTGCCACTCCTGATTGGTATGATCCTTGTCTAAATGTCATGATTGTGGATAACAATGATGAGGACCCTGCGACGTATGAAGAAGCGATGATGAGCCCAGATTCCAACAAATGGCAAGAAGCCATGAAATCCGAAATGGGATCCATGTATGATAACAAAGTATGGACTTTGGTAGACTTACCTGATAGCCGCAAGGCTGTCAAAAATAAATGGATCTTCAAGAGAAAAACAGATGCTGATGGTAATATTACTGTCTATAAAGCTCGACTTGTCGCAAAGGGTTTCCGATAAATTCAAGGAGTTGACTACGATGAGACTTTCTCACCTGTAGCGAAGCTAAAATCTGTGAGGATTTTGTTAGCAATAGCTGCATTTTTCGATTATGAGATTTGGCAGATGGATGTCAAAACGGTGTTCCTTAATGGAGATATTGAGGAAGAGTTGTATATGGTACAACCCAAAGGTTTTGTCGATCCTAAAAATGCTGACAAAGTATGAAAACTTCAGCGTTCAATCTATGGACTGAAGCAAGCATCAAGAAGTTGGAACCAACGCTTTGATAAGGTGATCAAAGACTTCGGGTTTATACAGTGTCATGGAGAGGCCTGTATTTACAAGAAAGTGAGTGGGAGCTCTGTAGCATTCCTGATATTATATGTAGATGACATATTATTGATTGGGAATGATATAGAACTATTAAGCAGTGTAAAAGGTTATTTGAATAACAGTTTTTCAATGAAAGACCTTGGTGAAGCATTGTATATATTAGGCATCAAGATTTATAGAGATAGATCAAGACGCCTAATAGGGCTATCACAGAGTACATACCTGGACAAGATTCTAAAGAAGTTTAGAATGGACGAAAGTAAGAAAGGGTTTTTACCTATGTTACCAGGCAATATCTTGAGTAAGACTCAAGGACCGGCTACGGCAGAAGAAAGAGAAAGGATGAGTCAGATCCCCTATGCTTCGGCAGTAGGCTCTATTATGTATGCCATGCTATGTACTAGACCGGATATAGCACATGCTGTTAGTTTGACTAGCAGATATCAAAGTGATCCAGGAATGGAACACTGGACAGCGGTCAAGAATATCCTGAAGTACTTGAAAAGAACTAAGGATATGTTTCTTTGTTATGGAGGTGACCAAGAGCTCGTTGTAACAAGTTACACCGATGCAAGTTGGAACACTGATCCTGATGACTCTAAGTCACAGTCTAGGTACGTGTTTATATTGAATGGTGCTGCAGTAAGCTGGGCAAGCTCGAAGCAGTGCACGGTGGCGAAGTCTTCAACAGAATCAGAGTACATAGCGGCTTCAGAGGCTTCATCAGAAGCGGTATGGATGAAGAGGTTCATTGTAGAGCTCGGTGTGGTTCCTAGTGCATTGGACCCACTAGTCATCTACTGTGACAACATGGGTGCCATCGCCAATGCACAAGAACCAAGGTCACACAAGAGGCTGAAGCATATCAAGCTGCGTTATCACTCGATTCGCGAGTACATCAAAGATGGAGAAGTAAAGATTTGCAAAGTACACACTGATCTGAATGTAGCAGATCCGTTGACTAAAGCTCTCCCTAGGGCAAAGCATGACCAACACCAGAATGCCATGGGTGTTAGGTTCCTTACAATGTAATCTAGATTATTGACTCTAGTGCAAGTGGGAGACTGTTGGAGATATGCCCAAGAGGCAATAATAAAAGTGGTTATTATATATCTTTATGTTTATGATGAATGTTTATATACCATGCTATAATTGTATTAACCAAAACATTGATACATGTGTGATATGTAAACAACAAAGAGTCCCTAGTATGCCTCTTAACTAGCTTGTTGATTAATGGATGATTAGTTTCATAATCATGAACATTGGATGTTATTAATAACAAGGTTATATCATTGTATGAATGATGTAATGGACACACCCAATTAAGCGTAGCATAAGATCACATCATTAAGTTATTTGCTATAAGCTTTCGATACATAGTTACCTAATCCTTATGACCATGAGATCATGTAAATCACTTATACCGGAAAGGTACTTTGATTACATCAAACGCCACTGCGTAAATGGGTGGTTATAAAGGTGGGATTAAGTATCCGGAAAGTATGAGTTGAGGCATATGGATCAACAGTGGGATTTGTCCATCCCGATGACGGATAGATATACTCTGGGCCCTCTCGGTGGAATGTCGTCTAATGTCTTGCAAGCATATGAATAAGTTCATAAGAGACCACATACCACGGTACGAGTAAAGAGTACTTGTCAGGAGACGAGGTTGAACAAGGTATAGAGTGATACCAATGATCAAACCTCGGACAAGTAAAATATCGTGTGACAAAGGGAATTGGTATTATATGTGAATGGTTCATTCGATCACTAAAGTCATCGTTGAATATGTGGGAGCCATTATGGATCTCCAGATCCCGCTATTGGTTATTGGTCGGAGTGAGTACTCAACCATGTCCGCATAGTTCGCAAACCGTAGGGTGACACACTTAAGGTTGGATGTTGAAATGGTAGAACTTGAATATGGAATGGAGTTCGAATATTTGTTCGGAGTCCCGGATGAGATCCCGGACATCACGAGGAGTTCCGGAATGGTCCGGAGAATAAGATTCATATATAGGAAGTCATTTTATGAGTTTGAAAATGATCCGGTGCATTTATGGAAGGTTCTAGAAGGGTCTAGAATATTCCGGAAGAAATCCACTTTGGAAGGCGGAGTCCCAAAGAGACTCCACCACCATGGCCGGCCAACCCTAAGGGGGAGGAGTCCCAAGTGGACTCCCCTAAGGGGGCCGGCCACCCCCTCCCAAGGAAGGGTGGGAATCCCACCTCTAGTGGGAGTCCTAGCTTGGGTAGGTTTCATGTGATATGGAAGGTTTTGGTTTGGGGTCTTATTCGAAGACTTGTAGACCAACTCTTGGGTGTTCCACCTGAAGGAGATATGCCCTAGAGGCAATAATAAAGTGGTTATTATTTATATCTTTATGTTTATGATAAATGTTTATATATCATGCTATAATTGTATTAACCGAAACATTAGTACATGTGTGATATGTAGACAAACAAAGAAGTCCCTAGTATGCCTCTTAACTAGCTTGTTGATTAATGGATGATTAGTTTCATAATCATGAACATTGGATGTTATTAATAACAAGGTTATGTCATTGTATGAATGATGTAATGGACACACCCAATTAAGCGTAGCATAAGATCTCGTCATTAAGTTATTTGCTATAAGCTTTCGATACATAGTTACCTAGTCCTTATGACCATGAGATCATGTAAATCACTTGTACCGGAAAGGTACTTTGATTACACCAAACAGCACTGCGTAAATGGGTGGCTATAAAGGTGGGATTAAGTATCCGGAAAGTATGAGTTGAGGCATATGGATCAACAGTGGGATTTGTCCATCCCGATGACGGATAGATATACTCTGGGCCCTCTCGGTGGAATGTCGTCTAATGTCTTGCAAGCATATGAATGAGTTCATAAGAGACCACATACCACGGTACGAGTAAAGAGTACTTGTCAGGAGACGAGGTTGAACAAGGTATAGAGTGATACCGAAGATCAAACCTCGGACAAGTAAAATATCGCGTGACAAAGGGAATTGGTATTGTATGTGAATGGTTCATTCGATCACTAAAGTCATCGTTGAATATGTGGGAGCCATTATGGATCTCCAGATCCCGCTATTGGTTATTGGTCGGAGTGAGTACTCAATCATGTCCGCATAGTTCACGAACCGTAGGGTGACACACTTAAAGTTGGATGTTGAAATGGTAGAACTTGAATATGGAATGGAGTTCGAATATTTGTTCGGAGTCCCGGATGAGATCCCGGACATCACGAGGAGTTCCGGAATGGTCCGGAGAATAAGATTCATATATAGGAAGTCATATTCCATGTTTGGAAATGATCCGGTGCATTTATGGCAGGTTCTAGAAGGTTCTAGAAAAGTCCGGAAGAAACGCACTATGGAAGGTGGAGTCCCGGAAGGACTCCACAAGCTTGACCAGCCAAACCCTAAAGGAGGAGTCCCAGGTGGGCTCCACCTAGAGGTGGCCGGCCACCCCACCTCAAGGAAAGGTGGGAATCCCACCTTGAGTGGGACTCCCTCCTTGAGTAGGTTTCCCACATATGGGAGGTTTTAGTGTTGGGGTCTTATTCGAAGACTTGGACTAGAACTCTTGGGGCTTCCACCTATATAATGAGGAGGAGAGGGAGGGGGGCAGCCACTCTTTGGCTCAGCCTTGGCCGCACCCCTTAGAGGGCCGGCGCCCAACCCCCCTCTCTCCCCAAACCCTAGCTTCTTCTCCTCCTCCACTTCTCCCGCATATGCTTAGCGAAGCTCTGCCGGAGATCTCCACCGCCACCGCCACCACGCCGTCGTGCTGCCGGATTCAAGGAGGAGCTACTACTTCCGCTGCCCGCTGGAACGGGGAGGTGGACGTCGTCTTCATCAACAACCGAACGTGTGACCGAGTACGGAGGTGCTGCCCGTTCGTGGCGCCGGAAGCGATCGTGATCAAGATCTTCTACGCGCTTTTGCAAGCGGCAAGTGAACGTCTACCGCAGCAACAAGAGCCTACTCTTGTAGGCTTTGGAATCTCTTCAAGGGTGAGACTCGATAAACCACTCGTTGCTACCATCTTCTAGATTGCATCTTGGCTTGGATTGCGTGTTCGCGGTAGGAAATTTTTTTGTTTTCTATGCAACGTTCTCCTTCAGTGGTATCAGAGCCGTGTCTATGCATAGATGGTTGCACAAGTAGAACACAATGGTTTTGTGGGCGTTGATGCTCTTGTTGTCTTTAGTTTGAGTACTTTGCATCTTTGTGGCATAGTGGGATGAAGCGGCTCGGGCTAACTTTACATGACCGCGTTCATGAGACTTGCTCCTCGTTCGACATGCAACTTGTATTGCATAAGAGGCTTTGCGGGTGTCTGTCTCTCCTACTATAGTGAAGATTCAATTTACTCTTCTATTGACAACACTAGTATCAACGTTGTGGTTCATGTTCGTAGGTAGATTAGATCTTACTCGAAAACCCTAAACCACGTAAAATATGCAAACCAAATTAGAGACGTCTAACTTGTTTTTGCAGGGTTTGGTGATGTGATATGGCCATGATGTGATGATGAATATGTATGAGATGATCATTATTGTATTGTGGCAACCGGCAGGAGCCTTATGGTTGTCTTTAAATTTCATGTTGAGTAGTATTTCAAAGTAGTTGTAATAGTTGCTACATGAGGTGAACAACCATGAAGACGACGCCATGAACCTTGACGCTACGCCGACAATGATGGAGATCATGCCCGTTGATGATGGAGATCATGTCCGTGCTTTGGAGATGAAGATCGAAGGCGCAAAGACTAAAGGGCCATATCATATCACATATGAATTGCATGTGATGTTAATCCTTTATGCATCTTATTTTGCTTAGATCGCGACGGTAGCATTATAAGATGATCCCTCACATTAATATCAAGATAATAAAGTGTTCTCCCCTCGTATGCACCGTTGCCAAAGTTCGTCGTTTCGAAGCATCTCGTGATGATCGGATGTGATAGATTCAACGTTCATATACAACGGGTGTAAGCCATGTTGCACACGCGGAATACTTGGGTTTGCTTGACGAGCCTAGCATGTACAGACATGGCCTCGGGACAACGGAAACCGAAAGGTTGAACACGAGTCATATGGATGATATGATCAACATGTTGATGTTCACCATTGAAGCTACATCATCTCACGTGATGATCGGTTTTGGTGTAGTGGATTTGGATCGTGTACCACTTAACAACTATGAGGGATGTTGTATTAAGTGGGAGTTCATTAGTAATAAGATTAGAACATGAACTAATTATCATAAACATAGTCTGAGTAGTATTTTGAATTATATTTTGTAGTATTGGCATCCGTTTTCTACTATGCGCTAGTCTTGTTATTGAGATAGAAATACTGTTAAAATCTGATAAGAAACTTTACGGATTGGTACCGTATTGTTAATGAATCAAGAAATGATTAAGTCCTATTGCAAACTTTTAGTAAACCTCACATTTTTGATTCAAACAGCTATGGTTTCAATTAGTACCTAAAGTTATCTTGTCTCCGTCAAACTTGAAGTTCAAATTTGTTTGAAAAGAAAGGAGCTAAAAATTTAAGTTTTCAGAAATAATCAAGGTATGAGATATATGAGATATCTAAGACCTTATTGCAAGATGATAGAATATTATATGGTGAGACTACATAAACTCATAAGTTTTATGGGAATGTATGAAGGTTGAAGACGCCAGGCGTCACAATCCTCCAACTATTGGGGCACTAACGATATTCGTATATCCATGAAGTTATCATCCTTAGTATGCACCGTTGCTAAGACTCGTCGTATCGAAGCATCACGTGATGATCAGGTGTGATAGATTCTACGTGTGCATACAACGGGTGCAAGACAGATTTGCACATGCGAATACCAAGGTTAAAACTTTATGAGCCTAGCATGTACAGACATGGTCTCAGAAAGTCATCATGATACAATGGATAAAATTATGAGTGAAATTGTTCATCATATTACAAGGTTACTAATAGTGAAATCCGGAACACTTATCATATGATGATCAACTTCAAAGTAAGAACCTCAAGGTTATTGGTATTTGACCAACAAACCTAGAAGTTAATGATGTTGAAGTGTTTTCTTAATAATGAGGAAAGCTAAAAGAGAAACTGCAAAAGATATTTTGGCAAAAAGAAAAGAAAAGACTAGAAAGTCTAGCTCAGGTGTATATAAATGATATACATGTTATGGTTTTATTCCTAGTTAAGTCACACTATGAAATTCTTGGGTATTAGTACTATATTGGTTGGTATGAAGTGTCATACAAAACAACGCAATACAAGAATACAATGGCCTAAGTGACTGACAAGGAATATGATAGGAATGCACGTCTGGAACAAAATAAAGTGTTATTATGTTCGTCGTTGGCATTCTATCTAGCCCTTAGAATTTATAATAAAGAACTTAATAATTGTTATTTTGCTCTGGTCAAATGAAAACAATGAGTTGTTCAAATTATGACATCACTCCATGTACGATGGATAAGTTATTATAAATCTTAATGGTGAAACACACATACATAACACTGACGCTAAAATGCCATAAGGCAAATGATTTGAATTCCACTTATTTGTGGAACCGCCATTTAGGTCATGTTAGAAAGGAATGCATGAAGGAACTCCATGCAAATGGATTTTTGGAGTCATTTGATTTTTGAATCATTTGGCGCTTGCAAATCTTTTCTAAAAGGAATGACTAAAATACCGTTCATAGGCCAAGAGTTGAACGGGCAACTAACTTAGTGGAAACATACATGTTGATGTATGTGTTTCACTGGGCATAGTTGTGTGCGGGAGATTCTTCTACTTCATAAAAACTTCCAACAATGAATTGAGTATATATATATGGATATACTCAATAAGGAAGAAGTTTGAAACATTTGAATGGATTCAAATAAATTTCAGTATGAAGTGGAAATCATCGTAATAGAAATCAAATATCTATGATTGGATCATGGTGGAAATATTTGAATTACGAGTTTTAGCGAACATCTAAGAGAGTTATGAAATTGTTCTACAACTTACGTTTCTTGGAGTATCATAGTGATGATGAAGTATCCAAGAGATATATCCAAACTTTGTTGGATTAATGATGAGATAAAATATTGATGCCATTATATTTTTGTGGATTATGCTTTAGTGACTACCGCTTTTACACTGAATAGAGCATCATCATGATCCGTTAAAATGACACCATACAAGTTATGGCATGGGTATAAACCCTAATAGTCAACCAAAGTCGAATGAATGTCTTTGTTGGTTATCCCAGAGATTTAATTGGGAATTCTTCCCACGAGACAAAGACAAAAGTGTTTGTCAATGTTTCTTATTTCCGAGAAATTGTTTCGAGTGAAGTATTTGAGTGGGAGGACAATATAATTTGATAAGGTTTATGAACCTGAGCATAATGATCAGAGTAGCGCAGCATCGGAATTGGTTTCGGAAGCGGCCACGACGATCATGGCTCTCATGACTACAAAGTGTTTTAGCCATGGAGATCGAAGTACATATTGAACCTTGTAGGTATGGTTTACTTTGTGATCAAATAAATGATTTGTGGACAAAGGATTGATTTTGAACAATGATAAACCAACTACAAAACAAAGAAGTTATGATGGGCCCTGACTCCGTTAAAATGGCTATGCGCCATGAAATCCAAGATAGTTGAATACTTTATGAAAGTAAATGGATCTATCAAATTGATAGACTTGGATGAAATATCCTTGAAGAAAGCTTGACTTATCGAAAAATTGTTTACGACAAAGTTCAAAGAGTTGAATACGATAAGATTAGATCTTCCGTAGCAATGCTTATAGTCTATGTGGATTATTCTAGTAATCACTACATATTTCTTTTATGAGATATGCTAGTAGGATGGCAAAATACACTACTTAACAGAAGTATGTATACAAGATACAACCAAGAGTTTTACTGGTCCGTGGAATACTAGATAGGTATACAAGCTTCAATTCGATGAAGTAAGTATCACGGAGTTGGAATCTTCACCAGATGAAATAGTCAAAGAGTTTTTGATTTCATCAGAGACGATGAAAAGGCTTGCATTTGCAAGAAATTAAGTGGGAGCGCTAAGACACATTTATAATACTTTATGTAGGTGACATATAGTTGGTTATAAATGATGTAATTATATACTTGATTAAAAAGGTTTCATTGAGAATTAACTTCAATGAAAGGATATGGACTGAAATAAATTTAGTGTCAAGATCTATGAAGATAGATTGAAACACATAAATAAGTTTAAGTCAAAGTACATATGATGGATATTGAAATAGTTCAATATAGAAATATTAAGAAAATGTTCTTGTCATGTGAAGGTTTAACAAGACTTGAGTGTGTCTGACACTCAATGAGTAAAAACACATGAGTGATTATAGATCACGAATAATATGTACACAATCAGATATCATGTGCTATAAAGTGTTATGATCATATACCAGAATGATTCATATGATGATCATTAGACGACAGTAAGAATATCCTTGAGTACTTTAGAAGAACTAAGGATATATATATATATATTTTTTGTATGAAGAAATGACAAACAAATCGCTGTAAGGTGTTACACCGATATTGGTTTTGTCACATATAAAATATAATTTCAATCTCAAATTAGACTAAGTGTTGTTTAAAAGGTAGCACAATGAGCTAGAAGTTGTCTATGCTAGATTTAGAAGAGTTCTAAATATTGTAACGGATTCAACAAAAGAAGGCAGAGTATGTCATTATTTTGACAATGACAAAGAATGTTAAGTCAAGAGGTTCTTTGAGAACTTGGTGTAGTTCCGACAGAGTCAGAACTTTGAAGCTATATTGTGTGTGACAATATTAGTGACATATTTCAGACAGCGGAATTAAGGTTCCACCAGAAGATCAAACATATTTAATGCCAACTCATTTGGAAATGAGTGATGCGTTGAGACGCAAATGAATTACAAAATACATACGTTTCTGAGCGTGTCAGATCCGATGACTAAAAACCTCTCCCGTGAGCAATACATGATAAAGCACCAGAAGACCAAGGTGTTATATCTTTACAAATGTTAACTAGATTATTGACTCTAGTGCAAGTGGGAGACTGAAGGAGATATGCCCTAGAGGCAATAATAAAGTGGTTATTATTTATATCTTTATGTTTATGATAAATGTTTATATATCATGCTATAATTGTATTAACCGAAACATTAGTACATGTGTGATATGTAGACAAACAAAGAAGTCCCTAGTATGCCTCTTAACTAGCTTGTTGATTAATGGATGATTAGTTTCATAATCATGAACATTGGATGTTATTAATAACAAGGTTATGTCATTGTATGAATGATGTAATGGACACACCCAATTAAGCGTAGCATAAGATCTCGTCATTAAGTTATTTGCTATAAGCTTTCGATACATAGTTACCTAGTCCTTATGACCATGAGATCATGTAAATCACTTGTACCGGAAAGGTACTTTGATTACACCAAACAAAGACTGCGTAAATGGGTGGCTATAAAGGTGGGATTAAGTATCCAGGAAAGTATGAGTTGAGGCATATGGATCAACAGTGGGATTTGTCCATCCCGATGACGGATAGATATACTCTGGGCCCTCTCGGTGGAATGTCGTCTAATGTCTTGCAAGCATATGAATGAGTTCATAAGAGACCACATACCACGGTACGAGTAAAGAGTACTTGTCAGGAGACGAGGTTGAACAAGGTATAGAGTGATACCGAAGATCAAACCTCGGACAAGTAAAATATCGCGTGACAAAGGGAATTGGTATTGTATGTGAATGGTTCATTCGATCACTAAAGTCATCGTTGAATATGTGGGAGCCATTATGGATCTCCAGATCCCGCTATTGGTTATTGGTCGGAGTGAGTACTCAATCATGTCCGCATAGTTCACGAACCGTAGGGTGACACACTTAAAGTTGGATGTTGAAATGGTAGAACTTGAATATGGAATGGAGTTCGAATATTTGTTCGGAGTCCCGGATGAGATCCCGGACATCACGAGGAGTTCCGGAATGGTCCGGAGAATAAGATTCATATATAGGAAGTCATATTCCATGTTTGGAAATGATCCGGTGCATTTATGGCAGGTTCTAGAAGGTTCTAGAAAAGTCCGGAAGAAACGCACTATGGAAGGTGGAGTCCCGGAAGGACTCCACAAGCTTGACCAGCCAAACCCTAAAGGAGGAGTCCCAGGTGGGCTCCACCTAGAGGTGGCCGGCCACCCCACCTCAAGGAAAGGTGGGAATCCCACCTTGAGTGGGACTCCCTCCTTGAGTAGGTTTCCCACATATGGGAGGTTTTAGTGTTGGGGTCTTATTCGAAGACTTGGACTAGAACTCTTGGGGCTTCCACCTATATAATGAGGAGGAGAGGGAGGGGGGCAGCCACTCTTTGGCTCAGCCTTGGCCGCACCCCTTAGAGGGCCGGCGCCCAACCCCCCTCTCTCCCCAAACCCTAGCTTCTTCTCCTCCTCCACTTCTCCCGCATATGCTTAGCGAAGCTCTGCCGGAGATCTCCACCGCCACCGCCACCACGCCGTCGTGCTGCCGGATTCAAGGAGGAGCTACTACTTCCGCTGCCCGCTGGAACGGGGAGGTGGACGTCGTCTTCATCAACAACCGAACGTGTGACCGAGTACGGAGGTGCTGCCCGTTCGTGGCGCCGGAAGCGATCGTGATCAAGATCTTCTACGCGCTTTTGCAAGCGGCAAGTGAACGTCTACCGCAGCAACAAGAGCCTACTCTTGTAGGCTTTGGAATCTCTTCAAGGGTGAGACTCGATAAACCACTCGTTGCTACCATCTTCTAGATTGCATCTTGGCTTGGATTGCGTGTTCGCGGTAGGAAATTTTTTTGTTTTCTATGCAACGTTCTCCTTCACCACCTATATAATGAGGGCCAAGGGGAGGGGGCAGGCCACCCCAACAACACAAGGTGGCCGCACCACCTAGATGGCCGGCGCCCCCCTCTCCCCAAACCCTAGCCACCCCACTACTCCTTCTTCCCCGCACGCTTAGCGAAGCTCCGCCGGGATTCTCCACCACCACCGACACCACGCCGTCGTGCTGTCGGATTCAAGAGGAGCTACTACTTCCGCTGCCCGCTGGAACGGGGAGGTGGACGTCGTCTTCATCAACAACCGAACGTGTGACCGAGTACGGAGGTGCTGCCCGTTCGTGGCGCCGTGATCAAGATCTTCTACGCACTTTTGCAAGCGGCAAGTGAACGTCTACCGCAGCAACAAGAGCCTCATCTTGTAGGCTTTGGAATCTTTTCAAGGGTGAGACTCGATAATCCCCTCGTTGCTACCGTCTTCTAGATTGCATGTTGGCTTGGATTGCGTGTTCGCGGTAGGAAAATTTTTGTTTTCTATGCAACGAATCCCTACATATACCAATTACCAAGTCATCATCATATCCCAACAAAAAAAATCATCATATCAAAATTTGCACGATGTGTTTGAATGTTTAATAAGAACCAGCAGCTAGGTTCCAAGTCGCGGATGAATATGAGCGAATACAAGGGGTTTTGATTCAATGATCCTTCCCTTCTCTGCTTCCCACGCACAAACACAAATACAGAGCTCGCTCGCTCGCCAAGAGGATGACGAAGCGCAGACCCAAACCCTCTCGGCGAAGGAGAAACATGTGAGATAGAAAGGAGAACTAGCCAAAAAATCTAAAAAATGTCAAATCAAGAGATATGTTGTCAATGGTAGCAAAATGTTGCATTGCGGAAAAAGATAAATATATATCGACTATGTTCATTTAACCTATGCATAGACAAGATCGAGAGGGTTCTAGCGAATTTTCCAACCAAGTAATATGAATTTCATATATTAAATTAATTAATATTTTACTCCATTTTAGTTCAGTATGTTATTCGGTAAACCTTAGCGACTCTTGGGTCTTGATTTTGTTGGCAGCACAATCATTATACTATGTAGGCGTAGTTATCTCAATCAAATTGGAGAATGAAAAATGGTTGGTTTCAAAATGAGATACTTCCAAGTTGATGAAATTGACTATTCTTAATAACCAGCTAACCCGTTAACCTCACCAATAGATTTGCAGTCTTATTACTCGTCGGTGTAAACCTAACTCCACATCACTTCGACTTGACTTGCCGAACTAAAATTTTCAATCCATATTATAAATATTGAGAATCCTACAACTTAGCTAGTTACACCGCACTTTCCTCGAGCCCTCTATTCTGTGCATTAGACATTGTGGGTCCAAGCAAGAATTGAACACAAGGTGAACTAAACTAATTGCAATTTATACCAAACTTTTATATTTTTTAGAATTTTTTTCATGCTACATTATTTGGGAAAAACTTTTCTATTATTTATTAAACATATTTCTATACACAAAAATGTTTCTAAATGTTAGTTGTAGTATTTTTCATTATAAATTATAATGTCTATATTCAAATCAACTTTGCCATGATTCAGATCTCAATATTTCTTAATAGGAAAAAGATACATCTTGACTTATTTTAAACTATTTCATAAACTATGCAGGGTACACTTATTTATGGTGAAGCTCCCTAGAGCGTACAACCTAATAGACATCTCTCTAATGCCCTGTTTGGATGCACTGAATTGGGCTTGGTATTGGGGAATCTGGAATTGAGGGCCCAATTCCGCTGTTTGGATGTGCTATGTATTGGATTATGGAATCATGGCCCAATTCCGCGTGTACCCCCCGCGGGGCAACTTAACACAGCGCTCAATTCAGAGGTCCAGAGCTCCGTATTCGCTCTGAATCGCTCACCCGAAACACAAGTGCGAGTCGCTCACCTCCTGTCGTCGCCCTCGCCGGTGAAGGCCTCGCAGCGGTGCCGCCAGGTAAACTCCGCCGCCTGCCCTATCCCCCTCCTCCCACTCCGCCCGCCTTCCTCTTCCCCTGCCCTTCCTCTTCCCCTTCCTCCCCTTCGCCCTGGCTGCGTCCTCCCCGCCCAATCCAAACCCTAACTCTGTGTGTGCCGGCGGGATGTGGTAGAGCAGCGGCGGGAAGGGGTCGAGCGGCGAGAGGTGGTGAACCGGCGGCCTCCCATCTCATTTGTGTGTGCCAGCGGCCGGAAGTGGTGGTCGACCGGTGGCATCTCCTGCCCATTGGTGGTCGACCGGCGGCATCCCCTGCCCATTGGTGAACCTGCGGCCTCCCATTGATGAATTTTTTGGATTTCGTTTTTGCAGAAATTGAGAAGTAGTACTGAGACATAGAAAGTTCGAAATTCATCCTTACCTTGGGCATATTGCGTATTTTCTTGTACTATGATATGAGATATGAACTTGAGAAATATAGAAATTTGTTGTTTGTCATATGAATGCTTATCTAAGACATAATGTATCCACTTTGTGCTATTTGTGAGACATTTTCTGGATTATTGTGTGAAAAATAATATTGCTCAAAGATAAAATACTCTCATTTCCACACATGTGACATCCAAACAAGATTTGGTATTCCATTGAAACCTGAAGTCTATAGCTCAATACCACGCGCATCCAAACACTCTTTGTGGTATTCCATTGAATTGGTTGATTTGGTTTTCCATTGCCAATTCAATTCAGAGCCCAATTCATTGCAACCAAACATAGCATTATGGTATATGCCTAGGTTAACCATATTTACGAAAACTTCTAGTGTACACATTGAAATGCTGGCACGATTTTTTGTTGGTTTCTTGTGTAGTATATGTCTTAAAATTTAAAGGCTCCAATAATGAGTTCGCACTGCCTGCATTCTCTGTACTAACTTGATAAGTTTGTTTACAACAATACAAATCATTTAAAAAGTTACGGGTGTATGCTCACCTGCAATGTGTTTGTTATCATCTAGAGCATACGAGTGTTTCTGAAATAGAAAGTCTTGCACGAGATACAACTTGAAAGCTAGGAGTAGGTTCACATGGATAGATTGAAAATTTTCAAATAATTCTGGAATTGAATCGACAAAAATTCAGGAGCTACTGCCAGAAAATAACGTGGGAATACAGGGGGTTTTCAGTCAATGACCCTTCCTTCTTCGCACAGACACAAATACAGAGCTCGCTCGCGAAGAGGACGACGAAGCCTCCCCAAACCCCTCCCCCTGCGCCGACGCGAGTCCCTCTCGCCGCCGCCGCCGCCCGGCGAGATGACGCCGGTCCACCGCCCGCCTCGGCAGACCGACTTTGCCCGCTTCCCGGCATCCACCCCCATCGTCATCGACAACGGCGCATCCACCTTCCGCATCGGGTACGCTCCCTCTCCCCTCCTCCGCCACCCGGAACCCTAACCCTAACTCGGCGGCTTGGTCGCGTGCAGGTGGGCCGGCGAGGCGGAGCCGCGCCTCGCGTTCCGGAACATCGTGCAGAGGCCCCGCCACCGCAGCTCCGGTACGTCACGCCTACGAATCCCAAGTTGTGTACCCGTGTGGGTCTGGGTCTGGTCCGGTGGTTGCGCGATGTGAATGTGTTTGGATTTCGCGTCGCTGTGGTTCACTGGTGTAATGGCGCTGCTTGCTGTGCGGTTTCAGTTCAGTAATTCGTACTGGCGCCCCGTTGGCAATTGGGTGCTGTCCATGAGACCCCGTTTCGTGGCGATGCAGCTAAAATTAGGCAACATCATCTGAATCTCTGGCGCACTAGGCTCTTAGTTCTCGGTACGACGATAGTGGCGATACTTTGGTTTACTTGATCAGGTGATTCTGGAAACGTTTTGTAGTCAGGTGTCTGTACAAACATATCCCTAATTCTGCACTGCACTGCATTATTCATGGTTGTCTGAATATACAAACAAAAGGGGGCAGGGGTTTGCTTATTTGGATCTTCATTTGATGGACTTGCCACAGGTTGGGGAAAACTCCCGTATTTAACCTGAGCGCAACTAAAGTGAGGCACATCAGTTAAATTCTTCGGTGCTATAGACACTTGGTGTTTCTTACGATGATTTCGACTGTACTTCGCTTTACTTTCACTGTGAAAGATTCTGAAAAATGCTTCCAAGTCAGACGCCTGCAGAATTATCTTTTTGTGATTGTAGGAGTGCGCTGCAGTGTTCATTGTTATCTGAATATAAAGGGGCATCAGTATATTTGAATCGCTTGTGCTCGTATGAGTTGATGGACTTGTTTAGAGGACCAGAGAAAATTCTTGTAAGTCAAACTGACTGCAGTTTTGTTTTTGATGCAGCAGGTGAAACTGTGACAGTGGTTGGAGACGCCGATCCAGCTCTAATGAAGTATTTTGACTGCACACGGACATCGATTCGCTCGCCGTTTGATGATGATGTTGTCTTTCAGTTCGAGTACATGGAATATGTACGTCACTCCTGTCATTTCATCTTCCTTAATTTTAATTGCCTGCAAGATCTGCAAATGTTTTATGATGCATTTTTTCAGGCTTCAAAAATAGATAAACTTGGCGGTCAGTCTGGTGTGGAATCCTTTGTCCAGAATACACTATTATTATTGTTTGCACATTTTAGGCATGGGAAACTCGCAGGTCTTGGCTATTGCTTGATACCAATCATATTATAAAGGGTTAATATGAGTGTAAAAATATTAGAATGGTGCATATTCAACCCGATGTGTGTCCCTTGTGGTTCCGAGTTGATAAGGGACTTCAAGAAGGAGTACTTCAGTAACAAACAAGTCTTTGTACCTTGTTAACCTTTTTTGATCTGGTATTATTTCAATGTTGCAGATTCTCGATTATGGTTTTGATCGTTTGGGTGCCACTTCAGAGGTAAATATGTTTGTAACGACACCTGCCTCTATCATTTGCCTATCATAGTAGTCTCACAGTTCTTGTTCCCAGTGGAATGTGTGAAGTGAACTAACGGTGAGGATTAGGGACTAGGAAATTCTCACCAGAAATATATTTTAGCATAAGAGGTTCTTATATAGTTGGTTGATTTCGTACTCACATGAAGCGCTTTAAGAATAGTTTAGTTCTCGATATTTTCAAATCAAACAGTGTATTTTTATCGAGAGCGTAAGGCAAACAGCGTCTTAAGCGCTTCAAGAAAGTACTCACTGAGCATATGCGAGGTGAACAGGAAGAGGGTACTACCTAGTGGAATTGAAGCAACTCCATTTTTGGTAGACATCCAGCATGGACTATTGTCTCAACTAATGAAATTATAAAGTAAAATCCTACACATTGGTTCACTACTTCAGTTAGTCTCGTAGTTTTAAATCTGACACTTCTTGGCTTGACACATGTGTAACATATATTTGCATGTATCTTTGAACTTCACAACTTTGTGCCTTTTTCATAGAAACTATTATTTTGTTTAAATAACCTTACAGTGGTGCTCTTCAGGTGGACCATCCTATTCTTATGACAGAGTGTGAGTGCAATCCATCCTTTTCTCGAGCACGGATGTCAGAACTTCTTTTCGAGACATATGGTGTTCCATCTGTTGGTAATGTGTTTGATGACCTTTATGTGCCATTGTTGTGAACTGCATATGTTAGTTTATTACTAACAATCTTGATGTAAAAACGTAATGCTAATGCTTTCTTTTACTATCTCTGTTTCAGCTTTTGGTATCGATGATGCTTTTAGTTACAAGTACAATCAGAAGCTTGGAAACTGCGGAGAAGATGGGTTGGCTATTTCGTGTGAATTTGGAACATGCCATGTTGTTCCAGTAAGTTTGTGTCCTCAAGACATGCTTTTGTTCAACTCTGCTTTATACAAATGATTTTGACATTCTATTTCGCTCATTTTGTTGGATACCACCAAATGAGTACAGTTGCATCTGTTTAGGAGGAAACACCATTGACTGTTTAAATACTGAATTTCTAATAGGATAACATTAACCTTGCTAAAAAGAAAAAGATACCATCTATAGATTATTTGTTGATCTTGCTGTCCCCTTTTCTGCTCCATCCCCATGTCTTATTTGTTGATCTGTTTTCAGTTCTTAAAAGGTCAGCCTGTGTTGGGGGCATGCTGCCGAACAAATGTTGGTGGATCTCACATTACTGATTTCCTGAGGCAGCTTCTCTCTCTTAAATATCCCTATCATGCGTACGTATGAGCACATTTTTCTGAAGCACTTTGTATTGTTTGTTTTCCCTACTATGTCCATTTCTAAGAGTACCAATTTTACCTTTGCAGGGCAAGCGTTTCATGGGATAAGGCTGAAGAGCTGAAGAAGGAACATTGTTATGTAGCTCATGATTATATGTCAGAGTTGCAGATATTCAAAGTAAATATACTGTATCATTTATTTGTTTTCTTATCAGTTTTCAAAATTATCAGATTTCAGCTTCCATTGTGTTTTATAGAATGGACAATGCATTTATCTCAGTTGATAATCTTTGTTTCTAAAAGTATATTTATAACAGTTATATGAACATTGTTGCAACACCATAACTGATCACTTAAGTTTGCAGAACAACAAGGAAGAAGCTGAAGAGAAGACTAGGTATTGGCAGCTACCATGGGTACCCCCACCCAAAGATGAACCGCCATCTGAGGAAGAACTTGCAAGGAAAGCAGCTATTAAGGAAAAGTCTGGTCAACGTTTGCGAGACATGGCTGCTGCAAAGAGGTCTCAGAAGATAGAGGGTCTGGAAAAAAAACTTTCTGAACTGGAGTATATAATGGAACAACTTGATGATTCTGATGAAATTGAAGAAACGGCTATTCTGTCTAGAACTGGGTATCTTTCCCAGCAGGAAGTCAAGTCTAATATTCTGAAAGTAACACAGTCCCTAAGAAAAGCGAAGGGGGAGTCCAATGGCAACGAGGAGAACGCAGATGCTTCAGGAGCTGATAAGTACCCACTTGTATCTGTCCCTGATGAGATGCTGACACCAGAGCAGGTGCGTATTTTTGATAAACTGTCATCTGTCTCTATTATGTGGTCAACTATGGGATTCCGTTTAATGTGCCATTGGGATCATCTTTCACCTTTGTTCTGTTAGGATAAACTGAATCTCCTAATGTGAGAGACTTTCAACCACTAACCATTCCCGTGTTCCACTTTTGTATATTTTACCAGTTAAAGGAAAAGAAGAAACAGATACTGCTTAAAACCACAACAGAGGGCCGGATACGTGCCAAGCAGAGGCGTGCTGAGGAGGCAGCATTGAGGGAGAAGCAAGAAGAAGAGAGGCGAACGTAAGTTGTGACAGTCTCAATGTGGAAATTTTCAGCACATATGCTTCTCATACTTGAGTCTTGTTCACTACAGTATAAATTCTAGGAGAAAAGTATATTCCGCATTTTGTAATACAAACTAGTCGTACCATTTTGAAGGGAATAATAGTGTTTACCATAATAGCAAACTTGTAGCCACATATAAAAGATGAGACTAAGGGGTAAGAAAACCCCTAGCTACAATATGCTCTTCCTCCAAATTTGTATGGCTTCTCTGCAACCTGTCTGTTACAGAAGATCAATTTACGGGCTGATAGGTTCTACTTGTACAATCTGGTTAATACTATGGATATGGTACTCTCTAGTTTCTATAGCCTGGGGCAGTCTTGTATGCTGCTTTTGTGATCTGTTTCCACTCTTAACTATACAGGGAGAACCCAGAGTTATACTTCGATGAGCTCCGTGCCCGATACTTGGAACTTTCCGAGAAAGTCGACCAGAGGAAGCGACAGAAGGTTAATGGCAACAACAACAATTCATCTGGTGCTGTAGGCCGCGGCGAGCGTCTAAATGCGGCCCGGAAAGAAAGAATGCGGCTGCTCACCACCGCTGCATTTGACAGAGGGAAAGGCGAGGACACTTTTGGAATGAGAGACGAAGATTGGTTGGTCTACAATAAGATGAGCAAAGAGAATGAGGAAGACAATGATGGGGACGACGACGAATCAGAACTCGCTCGAATCGCATCGAAGATCCAGGTAAGGCCCCACTCTCGAGCTTTCCTATTCATGATGCTGTCCATTTTGTCGAATTAAGGGTAAAGTAAAGCTAGTTATGTCTTAAATAATCACATGGTGCTTCCCCATGCAGGAGGTGGATCCTACATTCGTGAACCAGCATGAAGCAGCCGAACCTGCTGCAGACCCTCACAAAGTTCGGCCCCTCACGGCGGAAGACTTCAAGATTGCCATTGGCACCGAGCGGTTCCGCTGCCCTGAGGTGCTGTTCCAGCCAGGCATGATCGGGGTCGACCAGGCGGGTATCGATGAGATGGTCAGCATCTCCCTGAGGAGGCTGGCGGAGGACGAGTCTGTGAAGGAGCGCCTCTGCCAGTCCATCCTCGTCACGGGCGGCAGCTCCCTGTTCCCCGGCATGATCCCTCGGCTCGAGGCGGGGATCCGGCAGTTCCGGCCCTACCTCGCCCCGCTGAAGCTCGTCAGGGCCTCCGACCCCATCCTGGACGCGTGGCGTGGCGCCGCCGCCTTTGCGGCCTCCCGCGAGTTCGCGAGGCAGACGTTCACGTTGGAGGATTACAGAGAGCACGGCGAGAACCTGTTCCATCGGTACAATATTGTTTACACGTTGTAGCAGAGTTGTGTCTGCTGTGATGTGCTAACGTAGAGACAGTAGACGCCTCTTGGTTGACGGTTCTTCTACGAACCTGATCGTTGCGTTATACTCCGTACTAGTTATTATATGGTCAGTTGTGTACACTTTTACAGCAGCGTTCTGTCTGCTTCACGGACGTGGATTTTTGGCACATGGGTGCTATTCACTAGGTGATGCCCTGTCCATTGCATTGAGAATTATATTCTTCATTAAATGGTCTTTTTTTTTGGCAAGAAGCTGAATTAGCGTGACAAACAACCTTCAGCTGGCCTAATACAATAACCAGCAAATGTCAGATCAGTAACACAGTCGACAATTTTTAGAGGAAGCAGTACGCGACCGATATGAGTATCCTTTTGCAAAGAATTCAGCTGGCCATTGTCCAAATGTGCCAACTTTCTTCGCCAGATATCATTTACATATAAAAGCCGAGAAATTTTGCTGCTCTCACGAATGAACAATGCACCATTTTTAAAATTTTTTAAAACTTTTCGACATTAGTTTTCAAAGATTTTTAAAGATTACGATAGTAAGTTTTTGTAGCATCAGTATAAATATTCAGCTTTCGCAAAAATTTGGCGCGTTAACTATGATCAATTTTTTGCAAGACGGTGACTACCTATAATTTTTCTCAAAAGCAATTTCTCGGTATAAATCTTGAATGTTAATAGTAATGTGCCGATGTAAACTATAAAATAGATCGTTAGATACCGAATATGAATATTCGAGGATGCATATTCCTGCGACTATAATTTCTCAATAGGGCACCATCATGGTAATTTCAACCTCAACCGTAGTTCTGATAGTAATTTTGTGCAAAGCGGTAACTATCGAAAATCTGAGAGCTTTTTCTGATCCTACAATGCTCAGGCCACTGTTTACGTCATGAACAGTGCGCTTGACCAGTGTACCATTTTCTTGACTTTTTTTTTTGTTTTTTTTAAACCTCCTGATCAGTAATTCTTTAAAATTTTGATAGTATTTTTTCGCAGTAAATCATCGGTACAAATGTTCAGCTTCCGCACTAATTTGACGGGTTATCTCTTTAGGAGTATTTTTTCATGAGACGGTGACTACCTATAATTCTCCCAAAGAAACAATTTCTCGTACAAATCTTGAACGTAATTAGTAATTTGCTGATGTCAACTATGAAACAGGTTGTTAAATACCTCATATTAATTATTCGAGGGCGCATATTCCTCTAACGACAATTTCTCACCAGTGCACCAGTGCGGTAATTTCAACCTGATCCATAGTTTCAGCAATAAGTTTTCGCGTGGCGGTACCTACCTACTTTTTTCTGAAAGCAATTTCTAGATTGAAATCTTGAGCGCCAATGGTAATTTGTCGATGTCAACGATGACAAAGGCCGTTAATTACCTAATAGTAATTTTTTCATTCCGCATATTTCTAGGAGAGCCATTTCCAACGGTGCACAAGCATGGTCATTTTACATGAATCTTCAACCTCAACCGCGGTTTAGGATAGCAATGACCCGGCCATAATTATCCACTCACTAGTGCATAATTTTTCAGCGGTAGTTCCGCAGAAATTCCAACATTCGCCCCTCTTTTACCGGGGAAAAATAATGATGTGTTCTTTTATGGTATCATCGAAAAAATATACTTACTCCACCATTCGTCGCCTCTTTCACCTCGAAAGAATAACATTACCTTCTTCTACGGTAACTTGGGAAGATATTCTTAATAAATATTCTTGATTTAGGTACTCCCTCGGACATGTTTTTGGGACGAAGGGAGTACGGAGTACATGATATTATTCCTGCTGTATTTTGTAGAAGCAGAGCATGTTCTAATAACTACTGCGTTTAAAGGTTCAGGTACCAGTCCTGAATCTTGATTGACGGTTTTTGTACGAACCTGATCGTTGTACTAGTTATTATATGGTCAGTTGTGTACACTTTTATAGCAGTGTTTTCTGCACGGACGTGGATTTTTGGCACATAGGTGCTATTCACTAGATGATGCCCCGTCCATTGCTGTGAGAATTATATGTTTCATTAAATGGTCCTTTTTTTTTGGCAAAGAAGCTGAATTAGCGTGACAAACAACCTGTAGTAGACTGGCCTAATACAATAACCAGCAAATGTCAGATCAGGAAATAAATGATGGGAGATTAACACAATCGACAATTTTTAGAGGAAGCACTACCCGACCGATATGAGTATTTTGCAAAGAATTCAGCTGGCCATTGTCCAAATGTGCCAACTTTCTTCGCCAGATATCATTTACATATAAAAGCCGAGAAATTTTGCTGCTCTCACAGCGCTCGTTCCATGCGTCTGGTCCACTGTTCACACTTATGAATGAACAATGCACCATTTTTATTTTTTTAAAACTTTTCGACATTACTTTTCAAAGATTTTTAAAGATTTCGATAGTAAGTTTTTGTAGCATTGGTATAAATATTCAGCTTTCGCAATAATTTGGCGCGTTAACTACGATCATTTTTTTGCAAGGCGGTGACTACCTATAATTTTTCTCAAAAACAATTTCTTGGTATAAATCTTGAACGCTAATAGTAATGTGCCTATGTCAACTATAAAATTGTTGACGTCCGAAACCCACCGGCGGGCAGCGACGGTCAACACGGTAGAGCCGGGAAGAGCCTAGAGCTGCGGCTGGCTGAGACCCCTCCGAGCGACGGCCCGCAATGCTCTTCTGGTCACACGTCCGATGCGAAGTGCAAGGGCGTGCCACCTGACCTATACCTGGTCAGGAAGGTGATGGGGATGCCTCGCTTAGTTTCCTGCATGGCATACACGTAAACATTAAATACGAGCCTCGATCGGCTCTCAGGTTATCCTGTGAATCGGCTCAAAGAGCCGATCCACCCATGATTCGTACGGGGTGCACGAATATATGGTGATCCTGCTTGATCAAGATAAAGCTAATGAGATCTACGACGATTTAGGGTTTTCACCGCATAATCGGATCATCCTACTCCAGGTTGGGCCTCGCGGCCACGCACGGTGATCGTAAGCCGATCCTAAACAAGGCCTAAAAACCAACATGAAGTTGATCCTCGGAACATCCTGTTTAGGACTTGCGAACGACACCCTACGCGCCGCTGGATCCTCCCCCCCTTTGTAAGGCCTAACTATTGCAGATATTAAACTAATCCTTGTAGAACAAGGAGCAATCGTAACGGATCAAATCTACCAAATAATGATCAAGCGGGGTGCCGCCCCCACACCTAAGATAGGTGTGAGGGCGGCTAGATATGCAAGGGTTGCACTACGTAAGCATGTTATACGAAGAACTATGCTAACCCTAACACATCTATGATAACTACGTTGCTCGCCATCAAAGACGCTTCAGTACGAGCAACGCATGAACAACGTGGAGCTTGTGCTGCCTAGATCGCAAGATGCGATCTAGGCAGCATGTCGCTTACCTGATAGAAACCCTCGAGACGAAGGAGTTGGCGATGCGCCGAGATTGGTTTGTTTGGGTTGAACGTGAGTTGTTGTTTATTCCATAAACCCTAGATACATATTTATAGTCCAGCGGACTTTCTAATTCGGACGTGCACCTAACCGTGCACGAGTAAAACTCTAACTTTTAATCTAAGATGCGATCTACTATATTACAGATACATGGGCAATTCAGCCCAACTTCGTGTATAAGGCCAATTCTTGTTCTTCCTTCCATGTATATCTTCAAGTCCATCTCAATCGTGGCCCACCTCTGACTCGGTCAAATTCTGGTGATAACACATGCCCCCCTGGTTTTGGAATTGGTAATTCCAAAATCACTCTGTTTTCCTTCGTCGGGTCATGTCGTGGCAGAACCGTTGCAGTATCCTTCACCATGATGCCCTGCCTTCTCAACTTCTCCGCGTGACTTGGCAGTTTTTTTTTTAGGCACCACTTCCTCGAAAACTGCTGTGGCATTGAATTTCCACTATATCCCCTTTTATTTAACCGCTACGAACAGTTCTCCTCTGCATCTCCTTCGCATTAGCACTCCAAAAGCCCTCCTGCGCCACCATGTCTTCTTCCTCCTCTGCTCCATCGGATCCTTCCAGCCAGTCCTCCACATCCCGTGAGCCGACGCCGGAGTACAACCCGGCGGAGGTCCACGCGGCCAACATCCGCCGCGCCATTGCGGCCGGGGAGGAGTCAGACCATGACTTCTCCATCTGGTCCGAGGACGACCAGTCCTCGACGGACGGGGAGAGCGACCTCCGCTTTCTCGCCAACGGGGAATCGGAGGAGGAGAGCGATGACGATCGCTTCTCCTGGGATGACTTCACCTCCTCCGAGGGGGTGGATGAGGAGGAAGAGGAGGAGGAGGACGACGACGACAACTCCTCCGACGAGCCGCCGGCCAAGCAGTTCTGCCCTTGGCCGGGCAACCTTAGCGACTTCGACAGCGACGAGGACGACGCTGACGAAGAAGATGAAGACAACGAGGGCCCGGTCGGCGGCCATTGGAGCGACGACGAGCCCGCCGGGAGCAGCGCCGACAGCGGCGACGACGAGGGCAGTGATGGCCCGTAGATAGGACCTCTAGAATAGGGCCAGCAGTAGTAGATGGGGCAATGTATCCCCTAGTATTTCCTTTTGAGAGCGATTAGCTCTTTATGTAAGAAATCTCGCCTATCAATGAAGAACTTTTCCCCAATTTGATTTTGCCGATTTCTTCCGAGTTTAATTGAGCCGATTCCCTCTTCTACTGACCTTGCCGATTCGTCCCCTTTGCCAATGCGTAATGAGCCGATAGCACCGCATCGGTCCTTTGAAATTCACCCTTCCCTTCTACAACTGATGATTTTCTAAATCTGGTGGAAAATGCAGGATCTTCAGGAAAACCTTTGAACTTTTCCAACCAAACCCAATAATCCTCTTCAGTACTCATCATTTGTGAAGAAGGTTGCAATGAAGGATCAGCCGATGGTATCCCAAACGGCTCATTAAACAGAGCGAAACAGAGTATCCACCAGGCCTGCTGCCCCCCGAGCCTTACTCGAGCCTGCTGCCCCCCGAGCCTTACTCGAGGCGAGAATATCAGAGAGAATGCGCCAAAGCCGATCCCCTTTCTTCCTCAGACAGCCGATAACCTTCCGTCTCAGCTGAACTAGCCCCAAAGATTGGAAATCCTTGACAAAAAGGTTCAGGAACCCGGATCGGCTCGAAGCAGCTGAAGAAATTCCATTGTTTTATTCCCTCGAAGCAACAGAAGGCACCACCGCTGGCCTGGATTTGGTGGAGACTCGATAAACATCGCACAATTCCACTAGAGTCGATGGCTGCGCATCGGCTGCTTCTCAATTCTAAAGTCGATGCCCTTGCATCGGCTGTTAAATTTTTTTTTTTACTGGCCGATTTTCTCCTATCGGCCCCCGATGTTCATTGCCCACATGTACCCCCGCATCTGTTCCCATGTTTAGGTGCCCCCGAGCCGAATCTGTCAAAGAATGGCGGGAGATCGGCTCTGTAATTCGCACGTCGGCTCTGATAGGGTCAAGGGCGAACACTAGCAGAGAACATGTGGTGAGGATAATTTTGGCCGATTGCTGGGACCGGCCTCCATAATGATTGGAGCGCTGATCGAAGGTTACGTAATGTCCCTTCATAGACCTTTGGGGCCGATCACAAGGATCAGCCTCGCCAAGTTGCACATCGCTTTGCTTCAACTACATGGTCAGGCCAGTGGATAAAACCAGCTTAACCCTTCCCTTTGTCACATCGATGCGCTCGCAGTCGTCCAAGTTGATGCCTGAGAGGGGTTCTTGGCCTGCTGCTTCCCATGCGTTCATGCCAGCCGTTGAAATTTCGGCTGAGTCATCGGCCTGGACGACTTCTACCTCATCTCCATCCCACTGTATTATGCATTGGTGCATCGTGGATCCAATCTCTTCCCAGCAGCACAGCAGCACAGCATAACTGCTCGTGCTATCTGATACGTCCCCGACGTATCCATAATTTCTGTCGTTCCATGCTTGTTTTATGACAATACTTACATGTTTTACTTGCACTTTATGATGTTTTTATGCGTTTTCCGGAACTAACCTATTAACGAGATGCCACAGTGCCAGTTCCTGTTTTCTGCTGTTTTTGGTTCCAGAAAGGCTGTTCGGGCAATATTCTCGGAATTGGACGAAATCAACGCCAAACCTCCTATTTTTCCCGGAAGGCTCCAGAACACCGAAGAAGAGTCGGAGGAGAGCCAGGGGGGCCCCACACCACCTAGCCGCGCGGGCCAGGCCCTGGCCGCGCCGGCCTAGGGTGAGGCCACCCTGTCGACCCCCCTGCGCCGCCTCTTCGCCTATAAAATCCCTTTCGACCTAAAAACGCAGTACCAATTGACGAAACTCCAGAAAGACTCCAGGGGCGCCGCCGCCATCGCGAAACTCCAATTCGGGGGACAGAACTCTGTTCCGGCACCCTGCCGGAACGGGGAAGTGCCCCCGGAAGCCATCTCCATCAACGCCACCGCCTCCACCATGCTCCGTGAGTAGTTCCCCCATGGACTACGGGTTCTAGCAGTAGCTATGTCGGTATACTCTCCTCCATGTACTTGTTATCACCAGATTTTGGACAAATCCAGAGGTGGGCCGTAAGAGAGATGGGCTTGGAAGACTACACGTGGAAGATCTCTGAAGCGGCCTTGCACGGAGAATTTGGGCTAGTTTGCCCGTGTATCTTTAATTATAGTAGATTATTTCTTAGATCAAGATTTAGAGTTTGTATCGCACACGGTGGGATATTCCCACGTTAGAAAGTCCCCTGGACTATAAATATGTATCTAGGGTTTATGGAATAAACAACAACTCACGTTCAACCCAAAACAAACCAATCTCGGCGCATCGCCAACTCCTTCGTCTCGAGGGTTTCTATCAGGTAAGCGACATGCTGCCTAGATCGCATCTTGCGATCTAGGCAGCACAAGCCCCACGTTGTTCATGCGTTGCTCGTACTGAAGCGTCTTTGATGGCGAGCAACGTAGTTATCATAGATGTGTTAGGGTTAGCATAGTTCTTCGTATAACATGCTTACGTAGTGCAACCCTTGCATGTCTAGCCGCCCTCACACCTATCTCAGGTGTGGGGGCGGCACCCCGCTTGATCTTTATTTAGTAGATCTGATCCGTTACGATTGCTCCTTGTTCTGCAAGGATTAGTTTAATATCTGCAATAGTTAGGCCTTACAAAGGGGTGGAGGATCCAGCGGCACGTAGGGTGGCGTTCGCAAGTCCTAAACAGGATGTTCCGAGGATCAACTTCATGTTGGTTTTTAGGCCTTGTTTAGGATCGGCTTACGATCACCGTGCGTGGCCGCGATGCCCAACCTGGAGTAGGATGATCCGATTATGCGGTGAAAACCCTAAATCGTCGTAGATCTAATTAGCTTTATCTTGATCAAGCAGGATCACCATATGTTCGTGCACCCCGTACGAATCATGGGTGGATCGGCTCTTTGAGCCGATTCACAGGATAACCTGAGAGCCGATCGAGGCTCGTATTTAATGTTTACGTGTATGCCCTGCAGGAAACTAAGCGAGGCATCCCCATCACCTTCCTGACCAGGTATAGGTCAGGTGGCACGCCCTTGCACTTCGCATCGCCGCGTGTGACCAGAAGAGCATTGCGGGCCGTCGCTCGGAGGGGTCTCAGCCAGCCGCAGCTCTAGGCTCTTCCCGGCTCTACAGTGTTGGCAAGTCGCTGCCCGCCGGTGGGTTTTGGCAGTCAACACATTCTGGCACGCCCGGTGGGACCGTCGTCTACATCAACCACATCGCCATCTACATCTGAGATGGCGGACGGCACGCCAGTCACCTACGAGGAGCTGCCTGACGAGCTCAAGAAGAGATACGACGAGATCAAGGTCACCCTCGAAGCCGACCTCATCGGCTCTTTTCAGAGAACCCGTTCCCATGGCATCAGATGGAAGGGATTCTCACCGCAAGGTGCACTCGATGGGATAGACCTCTCTGCCCCGTCGGAGGAACGCACCAGGGACCTGCGGCAGGAGATCAACTACTTGGTGGCTCACTCGCTACACCGCCACTCTGAAAACTTGGTCAACGTGTTGGAGCGTCTCGCTCTGCGCGTGATCCAGGAGATCATGAGCCACCAGTACTCGCCGTCAGGACTCAGGACCAGCTCTCGGGACGCATCAAGGAGAGTTGCCACTCCAGTCCCGTCCACCGCTGCCATATGCGTTGGCAGCACCAGCGGAAGTGCCGGCTACACCGGCATTCGTCGTCTACAAGATTGGTGGTGACCCTAGTGACTACCAGTTCTTGGCTGAGGCGCCTAAGGAGATCCCTCAAGGATACGCGTGCACGTATGTGCCAGATTGTGGCAACTGGGCACTCTCAAACCAGGCCACGACATCAGGGACTCCGGCGAAGACAGGACGAACGTCAGCGACAGAGCTTGAGAAGCAGACGTGGCTAACTAAGTATGCCACCCCGACGAAACTCCAGAGCCCAACTCCTGCAGTTGGCTCAGAGCTGGAAAAACAAACATGGCTGGCTAAGTACGCCACCCCGGCGAATCTTCAGAGTGCAACTCCTGCAGCCAGCACAGCGGATCAGATCAGTACCATACTGAGAGACCAGTTCGGCATGGTGCCGAAAAGAAGGGCAATCGGCTATTCCAAGCCGTACCCCGACGAGTACGAGATGATCCCGCTGCCACCTAAATATCGGCTCCCTGACTTCTCCAAATTCAGTGGATCAGATGGCTCCAGCTCCATCGAGCACGTCGGCTGATATTTGGTGCAACTAGGACCGGCTTCAGTGTCGGATCAGCTATGCGTGAGGCTCTTTTCACAGTCCCTCACGGGATCGGCTTTTGGATGGTACACCTCTTTGCCAGCAAACTCCATCCAGTCTTGGAAGCAATTGGAAGAACAATTCCATACGCAATACCATTCAGAAGCTTCCGAGTCTAGCATTGCCGATCTAGCACAACTACGTCAGAAGCGCGGAGAAACGGTGACAGAGTACATCCAGCGCTTCAGGAATCTTAGGAACCGATGTTATTCGGTTCGTATAACTGAAAAGGAAGCAGTCGAGTTGGCAGTAGCTGGCCTTGCAACACAGCTCAAGGACATGGCCTCCCAAGCAGATTATCCCTCGCTGGCGCACATGGTTCAGAAACTATCAGCATATGAACAGCGCCACCCGGACCTGTACCAAGACAAGTTCAAGCGTGCAGTAGTCCTGGTCGATGCGGAGGAAGACGAAGTTCCGGTGGGAGACCAAGAAGTAGCAGTGGCTGAGTGGACTCGGGGAGGAACCCCCGTGTCCTGCAAATGGGTAAAGCCACCAGGGCCGCCCAGGGGATTTGATTTTGACGTGACCAAGACTGAACAAATCTTCGACCTCCTGCTCAAGGAGAAACAGTTGACGATTCCTGAAGGTCTCAAGTTCCCCACGGCGCAAGAGCTAAACGGAAAGCCGTACTGCAAATTCCACAACTCGCTCTCCCATGCCACCAACGACTGCAGGGTGTGGCGTCAGCACATCCAAGCGGCGATAGAGAAGGGGCGTTTAATTTTCAACCAGTACGCCATGAAGGTCGACACCCAACCCTTCCCCGCCATTAACATGGTGGAAGCCACCTACCCTGAGGGTTGCCAGCCAGGTCCCTCGTTCAGTATCAACATGGTAGGACCTGGAAACCACTCTGGCAAGGATAGAGATGAGGGCAGCTGCTCTCATAGCAAGGACACAAAGGAGGCCGCTCCACGCGATCGGCTCCATCATGATGGCAAGCGCTACGTCACAGAGGGAGAGGTGAAGAATATAAGATATCAACGACCTCTCTCTGATCACCTCCTCAACAAATATGTGAGTCAGTATGACCAACGCCGACGGTCCAACTATGATGATGAAGGAAATCGTCTGGCTAGAGAAGCCAGAAGACATCGTCGGTATGATCGCGTTGAGGAAGAGCACGAGCGCCGTGCCACGGACACATCAAGGGAGCAAGGTGACAACGCCAGACACTGGGACTGCCCTTTCTTTAGACACTGCTGGGATTCAGGAATGAGCCGATTGCCCACAATCGGCAATTGCCCAGAATGCAATAAGAAGAAGAAGGAGGCAGCCAACGTGTCTGTGTTCGAGCGATTAGGGCCTCTCCCGCCACAAAGCAAACGTGCTGAGTCACCTCGTTGGGCAGATCTTGAGGATTCCGAAGACGAGGGACTAGAAGAAGAAGAAGACAGGTACCACCGTCCAAGGTGGTGCCCTGACGGACTCAGCCGTTCACAAAAACGCAGGGTTCAGCGGTTGCGCGGCCTGGAGGAAGCCGAAAGGTTATACCTGCATACGTTAAGAAAGGCACGGCCTGATCTGGCTGCAAAGGTTCAGCGAGCCCTGGATGAAGAGGGTCGTCCACGGAGAATGGAGTGGCGTCCCAAGCAAAAGAAAGCCGATGATGAAACATCGGCTGGCACGAACATGGTGCTCGTCTTGCCGACAGAGCTTAGCGCTCCACGAGTCTACGATGCACTCAAGGTGGACGACAACAGGCGCATCAAGTCAGAGGTTGGGTTGGTTTTATCCAGCCTGACCGAGTAGCAAGATTAAACCAATGAGCAAACTGTGCGAGGCTGATCCTTGTGATCGGCCCCAAAAAATTTTATGGAGGAACATTACAAAACCTTCATCGAACAAGCAATGTGGGGGCCGATTCCAGCAATCGGCCAAAATTATCCTCTGCACATATTCTGCTTGTGTTCAGCAACGATCCACTGGGCGGCGGCCACGTCGGCAGATAAAAGTCAGCATGAATCTTTGCGAAGCCGACGTACAAGAGCAGTGCCCTGACTAACCATGAAAGCCGATATCTGCAGTCATTTGGCAGATTCGGCTCGGGGGGCATATAGTCAGATGAACATGTGCAGATAAACATGTGCAAACTTGCGTGCAGTGGAACATTGGGGGCCGATTAAGGAAAAATCGGCCAAATAAAAAAAAAAAATTTCGCACGAAGCGAAGCCGATGCGCAGCCATCGACTCTAGTACAGACCAAGACCAAGACCAAGACCTACTGGCTATCGCAAGATGTGCTCAAGGCTCACGTTTTCGCTAGGATGGTTTCCAGTTTGGTGTTTCATCTATCGCAAGATGAGCTTTGTTTGAGTTGACAGCCGACGAAGTCAGAAGAGGTGAGGCTCGGGGGGCAGCAGGCTTGGTGGATGCTCTATTCAGGAGCTGATGGGGATACCATCGGCTAAACCTTCGTGGCGACCTTCTTCACAAAATGATGAGCGTTCAAGGAAGGTTAGTTGGTCTGGTTGGAAGAATTCAAAGGCGTTCCGGGAGACTCTATTTTGCCCACCAGATCTCAAGATCATCAGTGAAGAATCGATGGATAGTAAAATGAGGAGGCCGGTACACGAAATCGGCCAGTAAAAAAGTTTTTGAAACAGCCGCTGCACAGACATCGACTTTAGAGTTGCAAATGTTGTGGTCAGATATCAAGTTGCAGTCTGAATCGAGGAGTGTTTGCTTGGATATCTGTCCGATTTGGGATTTAAGTTCGGCCTTATGGGCGTGTGAGGGTGAAAAGCCGATACGTTGCTATCAGTTCTTGGTGCATTGACCTGTTTTGGCAGTCGGAGGATTCGATATTGAACAAATGGAGAATCACATTGAAAGAACAATTTTCATTGATTCGAAGAGGGATTTTTACAAGGAAGAGCCGATGGCTCTCAAAAGATCATCCGATGCCTAATGCACTACTACTACTAGCCCTATGCTACTCCCTGATCTAAGGGCCGTCGCCGCCCTCGTCGTCGCCCGCCGGTACCAGCTCCCCGTCGATGAGGAACTGGAGGTCCTCCTCCCCTTCGGTGAGGGGTTCGTCGTCTTCCGATTCAAGGGAGAAGTCCCAGTCCCGCGCGTCCCAATACTCTGGGGCGCGGGCCTCGTAATGGCCATCAGATTGACCTCCTGCTCGGGCTCGCTGGAGGAGGAGGACTGGAAGGACAGGCTGGAAGAGGAAGAGGAATCCATGGCGGGCCAAGAAGGTTTTTTTGTTGCCTAAGGCTACTGCGGAACAGGAGGATGAAGAAGCAAACCGCTCGACGCGGTTAAAAATAAAGGGGACGGGGAGGTTTAATGCTGTGGTGATTTCCGAGGAGGTGGTGCCAAAACTGTCAAATCGTGCAGAGAAGTTGGGAAGGTAAATTGTCATGATGAAAACTGCTGCGACGGTTTTGCTCTGCCACGACATGACCCGACGAAAGAGAAGCGTAATGATTTTGGAAATGTCATTTCCAAAACCAGGGGGGCATGTGTTATCACCAGATTTTGGACAAATCCAGAGGTGGGCCGTAAGAGAGATGGGCTTGGAAGACTACACGTGGAAGATCTCTGAAGCGGCCTTGCACGGAGAATTTGGGCTAGTTTGCCCGTGTATCTTTAATTATAGTAGATTATTTCTTAGATCAAGATTTAGAGTTTGTATCGCACACGGTGGGATATTCCCACGTTAGAAAGTCCCCTGGACTATAAATATGTATCTAGGGTTTATGGAATAAACAACAACTCACGTTCAACCCAAAACAAACCAATCTCGGCGCATCGCCAACTCCTTCGTCTCGAGGGTTTCTATCAGGTAAGCGACATGCTGCCTAGATCGCATCTTGCGATCTAGGCAGCACAAGCCCCACGTTGTTCATGCGTTGCTCGTACTGAAGCGTCTTTGATGGCGAGCAACGTAGTTATCATAGATGTGTTAGGGTTAGCATAGTTCTTCGTATAACATGCTTACGTAGTGCAACCCTTGCATGTCTAGCCGCCCTCACACCTATCTCAGGTGTGGGGGCGGCACCCCGCTTGATCTTTATTTAGTAGATCTGATCCGTTACGATTGCTCCTTGTTCTGCAAGGATTAGTTTAATATCTGCAATAGTTAGGCCTTACAAAGGGGTGGAGGATCCAGCGGCACGTAGGGTGGCGTTCGCAAGTCCTAAACAGGATGTTCCGAGGATCAACTTCATGTTGGTTTTTAGGCCTTGTTTAGGATCGGCTTACGATCACCGTGCGTGGCCGCGAGGCCCAACCTGGAGTAGGATGATCCGATTATGCGGTGAAAACCCTAAATCGTCGTAGATCTAATTAGCTTTATCTTGATCAAGCAGGATCACCATATGTTCGTGCACCCCGTACAAATCATGGGTGGATCGGCTCTTTGAGCCGATTCACAGGATAACCTGAGAGCCGATCGAGGCTCGTATTTAATGTTTACGTGTATGCCCTGCAGGAAACTAAGCGAGGCATCCCCATCACCTTCCTGACCAGGTATAGGTCAGGTGGCACGCCCTTGCACTTCGCATCGCCGCGTGTGACCAGAAGAGCATTGCGGGCCGTCGCTCGGAGGGGTCTCAGCCAGCCGCAGCTCTAGGCTCTTCCCGGCTCTACAGTGTTGGCAAGTCGCTGCCCGCCGGTGGGTTTTGGCAGTCAACAGTACTTCAATACAATGGTCTCATGAGCTGCCTTACATGATTGAGATTCATCTGATGTAATCGGTGTTGTGTTTGTTGGGATCCGATGGATGATACATTATGATTAGTCTATCTATAAAGTTTGTGAAGTTATTGTTGCTGCAATCTTGTTATGCTTAATGCTTGTCACTAGGGCCCGAGTGGCATGATCTTAGATTTGAGCTCTATACTTATTGCTTAGATTGTATCTACAAGTTGTATGCACATATCACTGTCCGGAACCAATGGCCCCGAAGTGAGAAGAATCGGGACAACCGGAGGGGATGGCGGTGATGTGAGGATCACATGTTTTCACGGAGTGTTAATGCTTTGCTCCGGTACTCTATTAAAAGGAGTACCTTAATATCCAGTAGTTTCCCTTGAGGCTCGGCTGCCACCGGCTGGTAGGACAAAAGATGTTGTGCAAGTTTCTCATTGCGAGCACGTACGACTATATACGGAAAACATGCCTACATAATTAATAAGCCTGATGTTCTATCTTAATGCTTTGATTCCTATCAATTGCCCAACTGTAATTTGTTCACCCAACACTTGTCACTTATTGGAGAGTTACCACTAGTGTAGATCGCTGGGAACCCCGGTCCATCTTTCATCATCAAATACTTGTTCTACATGTCATCATATTACCTCTGTGTTACTATTACTGCTGCTGTGTTACTATTACTACTGCTCTCATATTACTGCTACTTTCACATCACCCTTGTTACTAGTGCTTTTCCAGGTGCAGCTGAATTGACAACTCAGTTGTTAAGGCTTATAAGTATTCTTTACCTCCCCTTGTGTCGAATCAATAAATTTGGGTTATACTACCCTCGAAGACTGCCGCGATCCCCTATACTTGTGGGTTATCAAGACTGTTTTCTGGTGCCGTTGCCGGGGAGGCATAGCTCTACTCATAAGTTCACCTGGGGAGTACACTCTACCTCTCTCTCTGTTTTATTTTATTTTGTTTTGCTTAGTTTACTTTTCCCTAGTTTACTTGTGCTTAGTTTATTTCTGTCTAGTTTTATTTTGCCTAGTTTACTTTTGCTTAGTTTCTTTTTGTCTTGTTTTACTTTCCTCATATACCCAAAAATCCATAAAAATTTGAAAAACCAAAAAATTAAAAACTGCTGTTATGGGAGAACCAACAACCTACTTGGAGCTTATAGAATGTTATAATAATTATAGGAAATCAAGAGCTGGTGAAGTAATGAGTGCTATGATGGAAAAAGTGAATACAATTGCTAAAATCTTGCTTAAACGCCATGATATAAACTGTTGCTCTCAACAGGATATTAAACATCTTAAATTTCAATGTGGCTTTAGTGAGGAATTTTTAATTAAGAACTATAATCGGAATTGCTATATTCATTATGGGTTCGAAGAGGTAGAACAATTTGTCGTGTTTATGGGAGCCTCTGAGATCGAATCGTTCATGGTTGAGAATTATGAAACTTGTGTTGTTTGTAAGGACCTTAAAGATTATGTCTCTTCTATCCTTAATTGTTGCATAGAATGCTTCGGTAATAATCCTTATATCATTGATTATAAAGAGAGACACATTAATGCACAAGAATGCACTCACAATTTGCAGGAACCGGTGGAAGAAGAAATTGATGAACCTGAAAGCTCATTGGATGAAAAAGAGGAGGAAATTGATGAACCTGAAAGCTCATTGGATGAAAAAGAAGAGGAGAGCGATGAACAAAAGGAGGAAGAATGGATTAGCTACCCATGCCAACCTTCTAATGAGAGTAACTCTTTATCTCTTACACTATTTGATTGTCCTCCATGCTTATCGAAAGAGGTTGAATGTTATGTTCCTGTGGATTCTCTTGAAATATTCCCTATGAGTAAAACTTGTGAGAATAATTATGCTACTGTTATATATGATAATCCATGCTACTTTGATAAATCTTATGATAATGCTTTGTTTGTGTCTGATGTCGAAATGCATGGTACTAAAGAATTTTTCTTAGCAAATGTTTATGATAAAGCTCTAGATGATGGTCCTATGTTACTTGATACTATTAATTGTACTACTAATGAAAATGGGATTGGAGAGTTCTTGACTTATTCTATGAGTCCCATATCTCTTGAGATTGATCATTTACCTCGTTATATTATTGATAAAAGTGTGTTTGAAAGTTTTAATTCCACTATTCTTGAACTTGATAAAAATTATGTGTTTGGAAATCATGGAAAGTATGCTGCATGTGATAGTTATATTGTTGAGTTTGTTCATGAAGCTACTGAAAATTATTATGACAGAGGAAAATATGGTTGTAGAAATTTGCATGGTACTAAAACACCTCTCTATGTGCTTAAAATCTTGAAGTTACTCTTGTTTTATCTTCGTATGCTTGTCACGTTGTTCTTCATGAATTTATTTGTGTACAAGATTCCTATTCATAGGAAGCATGTTAGGCTTAAATGTGTTATGGATTTGCCTCTTGATGCTCTCTTTTGCTTCAAATACTATTTCTTGCGAGTGCATCATTAAAACTGCTGAGCCCATCTTAATGGCTATAAAGAAAGAACTTCTTGGGAGATAACCCATGTGTTATTTTGCTACAGTACTTTGTTTTATATTTGTGTCTTGGAAGTTGTTTACTACTGTAGCAACCTCTCCTTATCTTAGTTTTGTGTTTTGTTGTGCCAAGTAAAGCCGTTGATAGAAAAGTAAGTACTAGATTTGGATTACTGCACAGTTCCAGATTTCTTTGCTGTCACGAATCTGGGTCCACCTCCCTGTAGGTAGCTCAGAAAATTAAGCCAATTTACGTGCATGATCCTCAGATATGTACGCAACTTTCATTCAATTTGAGCATTTTCATTTGAGCAAGTCTGGTGCCATTTTAAAATTCGTCAATACGAACTGTTCTGTTTTGACAGATTCTGCCTTTTATTTCGCATTGCCTCTTTTGCTATGTTGGATGAATTTCTTTGATCCACTAATGTCCAGTAGCATTATGCAATGTCCAGAAGTGTTAAGAATGATTGTGTCACCTCTGAACATGTGAGTTTTTGATTATGCACTAACCCTCTAATGAGTTTATTTCGAGTTTGGTGTGAAGGAAGTTTTCAAGGGTCAAGAGAGGAGGATGATATATGATCAAGAAGAGTGAAAAGTCTAAGCTTGGGGATGCCCCCGTGGTTCATCCCTGCATATTTCAAGAAGACTCAAGCGTCTAAGCTTGGGGATGCCCAAGGCATCCCCTTCTTCATCAACTTATCAGGTTCCTCCCCTGAAACTATATTTTTATTCAGTCACATCATATGTGTTTTACTTGGAGCGTCTGTGTGCTTTTATTTTTGTTTTTTGTTTGAATAAGATCGGATCCTAGCAATCCTTGATTGGGAGAGATACACGCTCCGCTTTTTCATATGAACACTTGTTCTTCGTTTTACTTTTAATGTTCAATGATAAAAGTTGGAAGCTACATCACTTATTGGTTATTTGGTTGGGAAAAGAAAATGCCTTATATGTCTTGGATAATTTGATACTTGGCAATTGTTTTGAGCTCTCAAGTAGATCATAAGTTTTTGCATATAGTTTAAACCTATTAGTGGAGAACTACCGTAAAGCTTGTTGAAATTGGTTTGCATAATTGATCTCTCTTAAGGTCTAGATATTTTCTGGTAAAGTGTTTGAGCAACAAGGAAGACAGTGTAGAGTATTATAATGCTTGCGATATGTTCTTATGTAAGTTTTGCTGTACCGGTTCATACTTGTGTTTGCTTCAAACAACCTTGCTAGCCTAAGCCTTGTATCGAGAGGGAATACTTCTCATGCATCCAAAATCCTTGAGCCAAAAACTATGCCATTTGTGTCCACCATACCTACCTACTATGTGGTATTTCCTGCCATTCCAAAGTAAATTGCTTGAGTGCTACCTTTAAACAATTCAAAATTTATCACCTCTGATTTGTGTCAATGTTTTATAGCTCATGAGGAAGTATGTGGTGTTTAGCTTTCAACCTTTTCATTTACTTTTGACGGACTCTCATATGGACTAGTGGCTTCACCCGCTTATCCAATAATTTTGCAAAAAGAGCTGGCAATGGGATTCCCAGTCCCAAATTAATTAACAAAAATAGACACTCCTCCATGGTTTGTGATTGTTGGACAGCACCCGAAGGATTCGGTTAGCCATGGCTTGTGTAAGCAAAGGTTGGGGGGAGTGTCATCATCATAATAAAACTAAAATAAAAAGGCACTCCTTCATGGTATGAGATTGTTGGCAGGCACCCGAGGATTCGGTTAGCCATGGTTTGTGAAAGAAAGGTTGGAAGGAGTGCCACCCAAAAATAAAATAAAATGGGAGCCGCTCTTGAATGTCCGGTTGGCGAGGTAGTTAGTGTACCCACTACCATTCGTTGACAACAACAAACACCTCTCAAAACTCTACTTTTATGCTCTCTATATGTTTTCAAAACCAAAGCTCTAGCACAAATATAGCAATCGATGCTTTCCTCTTTGAAGGACCATTCTTTTACTTTATGTTGAGTCAGTTTACCCATTTCCTCCCACCTTAGAAGCAAACACTTGTGTTAACTGTGCATTGATTCTTACATACTTGCATATTTGCATTCATCATATTACTTTATGTTGACAATATCCATGAGATATGCATGTTGAAAGTTGAAAGCAACCGCTGAAACTTATATCTTCCTTTGTGTTGCTTCGATGCCTTTACTTTGAATCTATTGCTTTATGAGTTAACTCTTGTGCAATCTTTTGATGCTTGTCTTGAAAGTACTCTCCATGAAAAGTTTTGCTATATGTTATCTATTTGTTAGCAACTATAGATCATTGCCTTGAGTCACTTCGTTCATTTCATATGCTTTGTAATAGTATGATCAAGGTTGTGTAAGTAGCATGTCACTACAGAAATTATTCTTTTTATCGTTTACCTGCTCGGGACGAGCAGGAACTAAGCTTGGGGATGCTGATACGTCCCCGACGTATCCATAATTTCTGTCGTTCCATGCTTGTTTTATGACAATACTTACATGTTTTACTTGCACTTTATGATGTTTTTATGCGTTTTCCGGAACTAACCTATTAACGAGATGCCACAGTGCCAGTTCCTGTTTTCTGCTGTTTTTGGTTCCAGAAAGGCTGTTCGGGCAATATTCTCGGAATTGGACGAAATCAACGCCAAACCTCCTATTTTTCCCGGAAGGCTCCAGAACACCGAAGAAGAGTCGGAGGAGAGCCAGGGGGCCCCACACCACCTAGCCGCGCGGGCCAGGCCCTGGCCGCGCCGGCCTAGGGTGAGGCCACCCTGTCGACCCCCCTGCGCCGCCTCTTCGCCTATAAAATCCCTTTCGACCTAAAAACGCAGTACCAATTGACGAAACTCCAGAAAGACTCCAGGGGCGCCGCCGCCATCGCGAAACTCCAATTCGGGGGACAGAACTCTGTTCCGGCACCCTGCTGGAACGGGGAAGTGCCCCCGGAAGCCATCTCCATCAACGCCACCGCCTCCACCATGCTCCGTGAGTAGTTCCCCCATGGACTACGGGTTCTAGCAGTAGCTATGTCGGTATACTCTCCTCCATGTACTTCAATACAATGGTCTCATGAGCTGCCTTACATGATTGAGATTCATCTGATGTAATCGGTGTTGTGTTTGTTGGGATCCGATGGATGATACATTATGATTAGTCTATCTATAAAGTTTGTGAAGTTATTGTTGCTGCAATCTTGTTATGCTTAATGCTTGTCACTAGGGCCCGAGTGGCATGATCTTAGATTTGAGCTCTATACTTATTGCTTAGATTGTATCTACAAGTTGTATGCACATGTCACTGTCCGGAACCAATGGCCCCGAAGTGAGAAGAATCGGGACAACCGGAGGGGATGGCGGTGATGTGAGGATCACATGTTTTCACGGAGTGTTAATGCTTTGCTCCGGTACTCTATTAAAAGGAGTACCTTAATATCTAGTAGTTTCCCTTGAGGCCCGGCTGCCACCGGCTGGTAGGACAAAAGATGTTGTGCAAGTTTCTCATTGCGAGCACGTACGACTATATACGGAAAACATGCCTACATAATTAATAAGCCTGATGTTCTATCTTAATGCTTTGATTCCTATCAATTGCCCAACTGTAATTTGTTCACCCAACACTTGTCACTTATTGGAGAGTTACCACTAGTGTAGATCGCTGGGAACCCCGGTCCATCTTTCATCATCAAATACTTGTTCTACATGTCATCATATTACCTCTGTGTTACTATTACTGCTCTTTGTGTTACTGTTACTACTGCTCTCATATTACTGCTACTTTCACATCACCCCTGTTACTAGTGCTTTTCCAGGTGCAGCTGAATTGACAACTCAGTTGTTAAGGCTTATAAGTATTCTTTACCTCCCCTTGTGTCGAATCAATAAATTTGGGTTATACTACCCTCGAAGACTGCCGCGATCCCCTATACTTGTGGGTTATCACTATCGACGATGAAGAACGTTGTAGGGATAGTTTTCCTTCCTACGGTCAGATCCACGTTCAGAACTCCTTGTGTCTCAGACGCTTGGCCGTTGAAATCGCTCAATGTCACGTTGGTCTTGATTAGATCCGAGCTAGAGCGTCCCAGCCGACGTAGCATAGAGTACGGCATGATGTTAACTGCCGCTCCGGTGTCCACCAGCATCTTATTTACAGGCCTCCCATCGATATATCCTCGCAAGTACAGGGCCTTCAGATGCCTGTAGCTCTTTTCTCGTGGCTTCTCAAAGATAACCGGCCGTGGGCCGCAGTCAAGTTGTGCCACGGATATCTCATCTAACCCTGGAGCACTGAACTCCGAAGGGAGGATGAACACCATGTTCGTGCCAGCCGATGTTTCATCATCGGCTCTCCTTTGTTTGGGGCGCCACTCCATTTTCCGTGGACGACCCTCTTCATCCAGGGCTTGCTGAACCTTTGCAGCCAGATCAGGCCTTGCCTTCCTAAGCGTATGCAGGTATAACCTTTCGGCTTCCTCCAGGCCGCGCAACCGCTGAACCCTGCGTTTTTGTGAACGGCTGAGTCCGTCAGGGCACCACCTTGGACGGTGGTACCTGTCTTCTTCTTCTGGTCCCTCGTCTTCGGAATCCTCAAGATCTGCCCACCGAGGGGACTCAGCACGTTTGCTCTGTGGCGGGAGAGGCCCTAAGCGCTCGAGCACAGACACGTTGGCTGCCTCCTTCTTCTTCTTGTTGCATTCTGGGCAATTGCCGATTGTGGGCAATCGGCTCATTCCTGAATCCCAGCGATGTACGAAGAAAGGGCAGTCCCAGTGTCTGGCGTTGTCATCTTGCTCCCTTGACCTGTCCGTGGCACGGCGCTCGTGCTTCTCCTCATCGCGATCATGCCGACGATGTCTTCTGGCTTCTCTAGCCAGACGATCTCCTTCATCATCATAGTTGGACCGTCGGCGTTGGTCATACTGATTCACATATTTGTTGAGGAGGTGATCAGAGAGAGGTCGTTGATATCTTATGTTCTTCACTTCTCCCTCTGTGACGTAGCGCTTGCCATCATGATGGAGCCGATCGCGTGGAGCGGCCTCCTCTGTGTCCTTGCTATGAGAGCAGCTGCCCTCATCTCCATCTTTGCCAGAGTGGTTCCCAGGTCCTACCATGTTGATGCTGAACGTGGGACCTGGCTGGCAACCCTCAGGGTAGGTGACTTCTACCATGTTAACGGCGGGGAAGGGCTGGGTGTCGACCTTCATGGCGTCTTTGGTTGAAAATTAGACGCCCCTTCTCTATCGCCGCTTGGATGTGCCGACGCCACACCCTGCGGTCGTTGGTGGCATGGGAGAGCGAGTTGTGCCATTTGCGGTACGGCTTTCCGTTCAGCTCTTGCGCCGTGGGGAACTTGAGACCTTCGGGAATCGTCAAGCTGTTTCTCCTTGAGCAGGAGGTCGAAGATTTGTTCAGTCTTGGTCACGTCAAAATCAAATCCCACTGGGCGGCCCTGGTGGCTTTACCCATTTGCGGGACACGGGGTTCCTCCCCGAGTCCACTCAGCCACTGCTACTTCTTGGTCTCCCGCAGGAACTTCGTCTTCCTCTGCATCGACCAGGACTACTGCACGCTTGAACTTGTCTTGGTACAGGTCCGGGTGGCGCTGTTCATATGTCGATAGTTTCTGAACCATGTGCGCCAGCGAGGGATAATCTGCCTGGGAGGCCATGTCCTTGAGCTGTGCTGCAAGGCCAGCTACTGCCAACTCGACTGCTTCCTTTTCAGTTATACGAACCGAATAACATCGGTTCCTAAGATTCTGAAGCGCTGGATATACTCTGTCACCGTTTCTCCGCGCTTCGACGTAGTTGTGCTAGATCGGCAATGCTAGACTCGGAAGCTTCGAATGGTATTGCATATGGAACTGTTCTTCCAATTGCTTCCAAGACCGGATGGAGTTTGCTGGCAAAGAGGTGTACCATCCGAAAGCCGATCCCGTGAGGGACTGTGAAAAGAGCCTCACGCGTAGCTGATCCGACACTGAAGCCGGTCCTAGTTGCGCCAAATATCGGCCGACGTGCTCGATGGAGCTGGAGCCATCTGATCCACTGAATTTGGAGAAGTCAGGGAGCCGATATTTAGGTGGCAGCGGGATCATCTCGTACTCGTCGGGGTACGGCTTGGAATAGCCGATTGCCCTTCTTTTCGGCACCATGCCGAACTGGTCTCTCATGGTGCGATCTGATCCATTGTCTGGCTGCAGGAGTTGCACTACGAAGATTCGCCGGGGTGGCGTACTTAGCCAGCCATGTTTGCTTTTCCAGCTACGAGCCAAGCTGCAGGAGCTGGGCTCTGAGTTTCGTCGGGGTGGCGTACTTAGTTAGCCACGTCTGCTTCTCAAGCTCTGTCGCTGACGTTCCTCCTGTTTTCGCCGGAGTCCCTGATGTTGTGGCCTGGTTTGAGAGTGCCCAGTTGCCACAATCTGGCACATACGTGCACGCGTATCCTTGAGGGATCTCCTTAGGCGCCTCAGCCAAGAACTGGTAGTCACTAGGGTCACCACCGATCTTGTAGACGACGAATGCCGGTGTAGCCGGCACTTCAGCTGGTGCTGCCAACGCATATGGCAGCGGTGGACGGGACTGGAGTGGCAACTCTCCTTGATGCGTCCCGAGAGCTGGTCCTGACGGCGAGTACTGGTGGCTCATGATCTCCTGGATCACGCGCAGAGCGACACGCTCCAACACGTTGACCAGGTTTTCAGAGTGGCGGTGTAGCGAGTGAGCCACCAAGTAGTTGATCTCCTGCCGCAGGCCCCTGGTGCGTTCCTCCGACGGGGCAGAGAGGTCTATCCCATTGAGTGCACCTTGCGGTGAGAATCCCTTCCATCTGATGCCATGGGAACGGGTTCTCTGAAAAGAGCCGATGAGGTCGGCTTCGAGGGTGACCTTGATCTCGTCATATCTCTTCTTGAGCTCGTCAGGCAGCTCCTCGTAGGTGACTGGCGTGCTGTCCGCCATCTCAGATGTAGATGGCGATGTGGTTGATGTAGACGATTGTCCCACTGGGCGTGCCAGAATGTGTTGACGTCCGAAACCCACCGGCGGGCAGCGACGGTCAACACGGTAGAGCCGGGAAGAGCCTAGAGCTGCGGCTGGCTAAGACCCCTCCGAGCGACGGCCCGCAATGCTCTTCTGGTCACACGTCCGATGCGAAGTGCAAGGGCGTGCCACCTGACCTATACCTGGTCAGGAAGGTGATGGGGATGCCTCGCTTAATTTCCTGCATGGCATACACGTAAACATTAAATACGAGCCTCGATCGGCTCTCAGGTTATCCTGTGAATCGGCTCAAAGAGCCGATCCACCCATGATTCGTACGGGGTGCACGAATATATGGTGATCCTGCTTGATCAAGATAAAGCTAATGAGATCTACGACGATTTAGGGTTTTCACCGCATAATCGGATCATCCTACTCCAGGTTGGGCCTCGCGGCCACGCACGGTGATCGTGAGCCGATCCTAAACAAGGCCTAAAAACCAACATGAAGTTGATCCTCGGAACATCCTGTTTAGGACTTGCGAACGACACCCTACGCGCCGCTGGATCCTCCCCCCCTTTGTAAGGCCTAACTATTGCAGATATTAAACTAATCCTTGTAGAACAAGGAGCAATCGTAACGGATCAGATCTACTAAATAATGATCAAGCGGGGTGCCGCCCCCACACCTAAGATAGGTGTGAGGGCGGCTAGACATGCAAGGGTTGCACTACGTAAGCATGTTATACGAAGAACTATGCTAACCCTAACACATCTATGATAACTACGTTGCTCGCCATCAAAGACGCTTCAGTACGAGCAACGCATGAACAACGTGGAGCTTGTGCTGCCTAGATCGCAAGATGCGATCTAGGCAGCATGTCGCTTACCTGATAGAAACCCTCGAGACGAAGGAGTTGGCGATGCGCCGAGATTGGTTTGTTTGGGTTGAACGTGAGTTGTTGTTTATTCCATAAACCCTAGATACATATTTATAGTCCAGCGGACTTTCTAATTCGGACGTGCACCTAACCGTGCACGAGTAAAACTCTAACTTTTAATCTAAGATGCGATCTACTATATTACAGATACATGGGCAATTCAGCCCAACTTCGTGTATAAGGCCAATTATTGTTCTTCCTTCCATGTATATCTTCAAGTCCATCTCAATCGTGGCCCACCTCTGACTCGGTCAAATTCTGGTGATAACAAAAATAGGTCGTTAGATGCCTAATTAATATGAATATTTAAGGACGCATATTCCCGCGACTATAATTTCTCAATAGCGCACCATCATGGTAATTTTAACCTCAGCCATAGTTCCAATAGTAATTTTTTTTGCGAAGCGGTAACTATCTAAATCTGAAAGCTTTTGCTGATCCTACAATGCTCGGCCCACTGTTTTACGGTATGAACAGTGTGAGTGACCAGTGCACCATTTTATTGACTTTTTTGTTTGTTACTTTTCAAACCTCAATTTTTTAAATTTCTGATAGTATCTTTTCGTACTAAATCATCGGTACAAATGTTCAGCTTACGCACTAGTTCAACGTGTTAGCTCTTTAGGAGTAATTTTTCATGAGACGGTGACTACCTATAATTCTCCAAAAAATATTCTCATAGAAATCTTGAATGTCAAGAGTAATTCGCTGATGTCAACTATTGTTGACTGCCAAAACCCACCGGCGGGCAGCGACTTGCCAACACTGTAGAGCCGGGAAGAGCCTAGAGCTGCGGCTGGCTGAGACCCCTCCGAGCGACGGCCCGCAATGCTCTTCTGGTCACACGCGGCGATGCGAAGTGCAAGGGCGTGCCACCTGACCTATACCTGGTCAGGAAGGTGATGGGGATGCCTCGCTTAGTTTCCTGCAGGGCATACACGTAAACATTAAATACGAGCCTCGATCGGCTCTCAGGTTATCCTGTGAATCGGCTCAAAGAGCCGATCCACCCATGATTCGTACGGGGTGCACGAATATATGGTGATCCTGCTTGATCAAGATAAAGCTAATTAGATCTACGACGATTTAGGGTTTTCACCGCATAATCGGATCATCCTACTCCAGGTTGGGCCTCGCGGCCACGCACGGTGATCGTAAGCCGATCCTAAACAAGGCCTAAAAACCAACATGAAGTTGATCCTCGGAACATCCTGTTTAGGACTTGCGAACGCCACCCTACGTGCCGCTGGATCCTCCACCCCTTTGTAAGGCCTAACTATTGCAGATATTAAACTAATCCTTGCAGAATAAGGAGCAATCGTAACGGATCAGATCTACTAAATAAAGATCAAGCGGGGTGCCGCCCCCACACCTGAGATAGGTGTGAGGACGGCTAGACATGCAAGGGTTGCACTACGTAAACATGTTATACGAAGAACTATGCTAACCCTAACACATCTATGATAACTACGTTGCTCGCCATCAAAGACGCTTCAGTACGAGCAACGCATGAACAACGTGGGGCTTGTGCTGCCTAGATCGCAAGATGCGATCTAGGCAGCATGTCGCTTACCTGATAGAAACCCTCGAGACGAAGGAGTTGGCGATGCGCCGAGATTGGTTTGTTTTGGGTTGAACGTGAGTTGTTGTTTTTTCCATAAAACCTAGATACATATTTATAGTCCGTAGACTCTCTAATCGTGGGAATAGTCCCAACCGGGCACGGGCCCAATTCTAACTAACCGACACGTATCCTACTATGTTACAGATACAAGGGCAAACTAGCCCAAACTTGCTAAACAAGGCCGATTCACGTTTATTCTTCAACATAAAATCTTCAAGTCCACCTTGGTCGCGGCCCACCTCTGACTCGGTCAAATTCTGGTGATAACACATGCCCCCCTGGTTTTGGAATTGGTAATTCCAAAATCACTATGTTTTCCTTTGTCGGGTCATGTCGTGGCAGAACCGTTGCAGTATCCTTCATCATGATGCCCTGCCTTCTCAACTTCTCCGCGTAAACTGGCAGTTTTTTTTTTCTTTAGGCACCACTTCATCGGAAACTGCTGTGGCATTGAATTTCCACTATATCCCCTTTTATTTAACCGCTGCGCACAGTTCTCCTCTGCATCTCCTTCGCATTAGCACTCCAAAAGCCCTCTTGCCACCATGTCTTCTTCTTCCTCTGCGCCATCGGATCCTTCCAGCCAGTCCTCCACATCCCGTGAGCCGACGCCAGAGTACAACCCGGCAGAGGTCCACGCGGCGAACATCCGCCGCGCCATTGCGGCCGGGGAGGAGTCAGACCATGACTTCTCCATCTGGTCCGAGGACGATCAGTCCTCGACGGACGGGGAGAGCGACCTCCGCTTCCTCGCCAACGGGGAATCGGAAGAGGGGAGCGATGACGATCGCTTCCCCTGGGATGACTTCACCTCCTCCGAGGGGGTAGAGGAGGAGGAAGAGGAGGAGGAGGACGACGACGACTTCTCCATCTGGTCCGAGGACGATCAGTCCTCGACGGACGGGGAGAGCGACCTCCGCTTCCTCGCCAACGGGGAATCGGAAGAGGGGAGCGATGACGATCGCTTCCCCTGGGATGACTTCACCTCCTCCGAGGGGGTAGAGGAGGAGGAAGAGGAGGAGGACGACGACGACGACAGCTCCTCCGACGAGCCGCCGGCCAAGCGGTTCTGCCCTTGGCCGGGCAATCTTAGCGACTTCGACAGCGACGAGGACGACGCTGACGAAGAAGATGAAGACAACGAGGGCCCGATCGGCGGCCATTGGAGCGACGTCGAGCCCGCCGGGAGCAGCGCCGACAGCGGCGACGACGGCGACGATGAGGGCAGTGAGGGCCCGTAGATAGGACCTCTAGAATAGGGCCAGCAGTAGTAGATGGGGCAATGTATCCCCTAGTATTTCCTTTTGAGAGCAATTAGCTCTTTATGTAAGAAATCTCGCCTATCAATGAAGAACTTTTCCCCAATTTGATTCTGCCGATTTCTTCTGAGTTTAATTGAGCCGATTCCCTCTTCTACTGACCTTGCCGATTCGTCCCTTCTGCCAATGCGTATTGAACCGATAGCACCGCATCGGTTCTTTGAAATTCACCTTTCCCTTCTTCAACTGATGATTTTCTAAATCTGGTGGAAAATGCAGGATCTTCAGAGAAACCTTTGAACTTTTCCAACCAAATACAATAATCCTCTTCAGTACTCATCATTGTGAAGAAGGTTGTAATGAAGGAGCAGCCGATAGTATCCCCATCGACTCTTTAAACAGAGTAAAACAAAGCATCCACCAGGCCTGCTGCCCCCCGAGCCCTACTCGAGCCTGCTGCCCCCCGAGCCTTACTCGAGGCGAGAATGTCAGAGAGAATGCGCCAAAGCCGATCCTCTTTCTTCCTCAGACAGCCGATAATCTTCCGTTTCAGCCGAACTAGCCCCAGGGGTTGGAAATCCTCGACAAAAAGGTTCAGAAACCCGGATCGGCTCGAAGCCGCTGAAGAAATTCCCATTGTTTTAGTCCCTCGAAGCAACAGAAGGCACCACCGTTGGCCTGGATTTGGTGGAGACTCGATAAACATCACATGATTCCACTAGAGTCGATGGCTGCGCATCGGCTGTTTCTCAATTCTAAAGTCGATGCCCTTGCATCGGCTGTAAAATTTTTTTACCAGCCGATTTTCTCTTATCGGCCCCCAGTATTCCATTGCACACATGTACCCCTGCATCTGTTCCCATGTTTAGGTGCCCCCCGAGCCGAAGCTGTCAAAGAATGGCAGATATCGGCTCTGTAATTCGCACGTCGGCTCCTGATAGGGTCAAGGGCGAACACAAGCAGAACATGTGGTGAGGATAATTTTGGCCGATTGCTGGGATCGGCCTCCATAATGATTGGAGCGCTGACTGAAGGTTCTGTAACGTCCCTTCATAGACCTTTGGGGCCGATCACAAGGATCAGCCTCGCCAAGTTGCACATCGCTTCGCTTCAACTACATGGTCAGGCCAGTGGATAAAACCAGCTTAACCCTTCCCTTTGTCACATCGATGCGCTCGCAGTCGTCCAAGTTGATGCCTGAGAGGGGTTCTTGGCCTGCTGCTTCCCATGCGTTCATGCCAGCCGTTGAAATTTCGGCTGAGTCATCGGCCTGGACGACCTCTACCTCATCTCCATCCCACTGTATTATGCATTGGTGCATCGTGGAGGGAATACAGCAGTTGGCGTGGATCCAATCTCTTCCCAAAGAAGACAAAGATAATCGGCTCATGCTATCAACGATGAAGAACGTTGTGGGGATAGTTTTCCTTCCTACGGTCAGATCCACGTTCAGAACTCCTTGTGCCTCTTACGCTTGGCCGTTGAAATCGCACTTTGTTACGTTGTTCTTGATTAGATCCGAGCTAGAGCGTCCCAGACGACGTAGCATAGAGTACGGCATGATGTTAACTGCCGATCCGGTTTCAACAAGCATCTTATTTATAGGCCTCCCATCGATATATCCTCGCAAGTACAGGGCCTTCAGATGCCTGTAGCTCCTTTCTCGTGGCTTCTCAAAGATAACCGGCCGTGGGCCGCAGTCAAGTTGTGCCACGGATGTCTCATCTAACCCTGGAGCACTGAACTCTGAAGGGAGGATGAACACCATGTTCGTGCCAGCCGATGTTTCATCATCGGCTCTCCTTTGTTTGGGGCGCCACTCCATTTTCCATGGACGACCCTCTTCATCCAGGGCTCGCTGAACTTTTGCAGCCAGATCAGGCCGTGCCTTTCTTAACGTATGCAGGTATAACCTTTCGGCTTCCTCCAGGCCGCGCAACCGCTGAACCCTGCGTTTTTGTGAACGGCTGAGTCCGTCAGGGCACCACCTTGGACGGTGGTACTTGTCTTCTTCTTCTTCTAGTCCCTCGTCTTCGGAATCCTCAAGATCTGCCCAACGAGGTGACTCAGCACGTTTGCTTTGTGGCGGGAGAGGCCCTAATCGCTCGAACACAGACACATTGGCTGCCTCCTTCTTCTTCTTATTGCATTCTGGGCAATTGCCGATTGTGGGTAATCGGCTCATTCCTGAATCCCAGCAGTGTCTGAAGAAAGGGCAGTCCCAGTGTCTGGCGTTGTCATTTTTCTCCCTTGACCTGTCCATGGCACGGCGGTCGCACTCCTCCTCATCGCGATCCTGCCGACGATGTCTTCTGGCTTCTCTAGCCAGACGATCTCCTTCACCATCATAGTTGGACCGTCGGCGTTGGTCATACTGACTCACATATTTGTTGAGGAGGTGATCAGAGAGAGGTCGTTGATATCTTATATTCTTCACCTCTCCCTCTGTGACGTAGCGCTTGCCATCATGATGGAGCCGATCGCGTGGAGCGGCCTCCTTTGTGTCCTTGCTATGAGAGCAGCTGCCCTCATCTCTATCCTTGCCAGAGTGGTTTCCAGGTCCTACCATGTTGATACTGAACGAGGGACCTGGCTGGCAACCCTCAGGGTAGGTGGCTTCCACCATGTTAACGGCGGGGAAGGGTTGGGTGTCGACCTTCATGGCGTACTGGTTGAAAATTAAACGCCCTTCTCTATCGCCGCTTGGATGTGCTGACGCCACACCCTGCAGTCGTTGGTGGCATGGGAGAGCGAGTTGTGGAATTTGCAGTACGGCTTTCCGTTTAGCTCTTGCGCCGTGGGGAACTTGAGACCTTCAGGAATCGTCAACTGTTTCTCCTTGAGCAGGAGGTCGAAGATTTGTTCAGTCTTGGTCACGTCAAAATCAAATCCCCTGGGCGGCCCTGGTGGCTTTACCCATTTGCAGGACACGGGGGTTCCTCCCCGAGTCCACTCAGCCACTGCTACTTCTTGGTCTCCCACCGGAACTTCGTCTTCCTCCGCATCGACCAGGACTACTGCACGCTTGAACTTGTCTTGGTACACGTCCGGGTGGCGCTGTTCATATGCTGATAGTTTCTGAACCATGTGCGCCAGCGAGGGATAATCTGCTTGGGAGGCCATGTCCTTGAGCTGTGTTGCAAGGCCAGCTACTGCCAACTCGACTGCTTCCTTTTCAGTTATACGAACCGAATAACATCGGTTCCTAAGATTCCTGAAGCGCTGGATGTACTCTGTCACCGTTTCTCCGCGCTTCTGACGTAGTTGTGCTAGATCGGCAATGCTAGACTCGGAAGCTTCTGAATGGTATTGCGTATGGAATTGTTCTTCCAATTGCTTCCAAGACTGGATGGAGTTTGCTGGCAAAGAGGTGTACCATCCAAAAGCCGATCCCGTGAGGGACTGTGAAAAGAGCCTCACGCGTAGCTGATCCGACACTGAAGCCGGTCCTAGTTGCGCCAAATATCGGCCGACGTGCTCGATGGAGCTGGAGCCATCTGGTCCACTGAATTTGGAGAAGTCAGGGAGCCGATATTTAGGTGGCAGCGGGATCATCTCGTACTCGTCGGGGTACGGCTTGGAATAGCCGATTGCCCTTCTTTTCGGCACCATGCCGAACTGGTCTCTCAGTATGGTACTGATCTGATCCACTGTGCTGGCTGCAGGAGTTGCACTCTGAAGATTCGCCGGGGTGGCGTACTTAGCCAGCCATGTTTGCTTTTCCAGCTCTGAGCCAACTGCAGGAGTTGGGCTCTGGAGTTTCGTCGGGGTGGCATACTTAGTTAGCCACGTCTGCTTCTCAAGCTCTATCGCTGACGTTCGTCCTGTCTTCGCCGGAGTCCCTGATGTCGTGGCCTGGTTTGAGAGTGCCCAGTTGCCACAATCTGGCACATACGTGCACGCGTATCCTTGAGGGATCTCCTTAGGCGCCTCAGCCAAGAACTGGTAGTCACTAGGGTCACCACCAATCTTGTAGACGACGAATGCCGGTGTAGCCGGCACTTCCGCTGGTGCTGCCAACGCATATGGCAGCGGTGGACGGGACTGGAGTGGCAACTCTCCTTGATGCGTCCCGAGAGCTGGTCCTGACGGCGAGTACTGGTGGCTCATGATCTCCTGGATCACGCGCAGAGTGAGACGCTCCAACACGTTGACCAAGTTTTCAGAGTGGCGGTGTAGCGAGTGAGCCACCAAGTAGTTGATCTCCTGCCGCAGGCCCCTGGTGCGTTCCTCCGACGGGGCAGAGAGGTCTATCCCATCGAGTGCACCTTGCGGTGAGAATCCCTTCCATCTGATGCCATGGGAACGGGTTCTCTGAAAAGAGCCGATGAGGTCGGCTTCGAGGGTGACCTTGATCTCGTCGTATCTCTTCTTGAGCTCGTCAGGCAGCTCCTCGTAGGTGACTGGCGTGCCGTCCGCCATCTCAGATGTAGATGGCGATGTGGTTGATGTAGACGATTGTCCCACCGGGCGTGCCAGAATGTGTTGACTGCCAAAACCCACCGGCGGGCAGCGACTTGCCAACACTGTAGAGCCGGGAAGAGCCTAGAGCTGCGGCTGGCTGAGACCCCTCCGAGCGACGGCCCGCAATGCTCTTCTGGTCACACGCGGCGATGCGAAGTGCAAGGGCGTGCCACCTGACCTATACCTGGTCAGGAAGGTGATGGGGATGCCTCGCTTAGTTTCCTGCAGGGCATACACGTAAACATTAAATACGAGCCTCGATCGGCTCTCAGGTTATCCTGTGAATCGGCTCAAAGAGCCGATCCACCCATGATTCGTACGGGGTGCACGAATATATGGTGATCCTGCTTGATCAAGATAAAGCTAATTAGATCTACGATGATTTAGGGTTTTCACCGCATAATCGGATCATCCTACTCCAGGTTGGGCCTCGCGGCCACGCACGGTGATCGTAAGCCGATCCTAAACAAGGCCTAAAAACCAACATGAAGTTGATCCTCGGAACATCCTGTTTAGGACTTGCGAACGCCACCCTACGTGCCGCTGGATCCTCCACCCCTTTGTAAGGCCTAACTATTGCAGATATTAAACTAATCCTTGCAGAACAAGGAGCAATCGTAACCGATCAGATCTACTAAATAAAGATCAAGCGGGGTGCCGCCCCCACACCTGAGATAGGTGTGAGGACGGCTAGACATGCAAGGGTTGCACTACGTAAACATGTTATACGAAGAACTATGCTAACCCTAACACATCTATGATAACTACGTTGCTCGCCATCAAAGACGCTTCAGTACGAGCAACGCATGAACAACGTGGGGCTTGTGCTGCCTAGATCGCAAGATGCGATCTAGGCAGCATGTCGCTTACCTGATAGAAACCCTCGAGACGAAGGAGTTGGCGATGCGCCGAGATTGGTTTGTTTTGGGTTGAACGTGAGTTGTTGTTTTTTCCATAAAACCTAGATACATATTTATAGTCCGTAGACTCTCTAATCGTGGGAATAGTCCCAACCGGGCACGGGCCCAATTCTAACTAACCGACACGTATCCTACTATGTTACAGATACAAGGGCAAACTAGCCCAAACTTGCTAAACAAGGCCGATTCACGTTTATTCTTCAACATAAAATCTTCAAGTCCACCTTGGTCGCGGCCCACCTCTGACTCGGTCAAATTCTGGTGATAACAACTATGAAACAGTTCGCTAAATACCTCATATTAATTATTCGAGGGCGCACGGTAATTCGGTAATTTCAACCTCATCCATAGTTTCAGCTGTAAGTTTTCGCGAGGCGGTACCTATCTACATTTTTTTGAAAGCAATTTCCCGATTGAAATCTTGAGCATCAATGGTAATTCGTCGATGTCAACTATGAAAAAGACCGTTAATTACCTAATAGTAATTTTTTCAATCCACATATTTCTAGGACAGCCATTTTCCAACGATGCAAAAGCATGGTCATTTTTACACGAATCTTGAACCTCAACCATGGTTTCAAATAGCAATTACCCACCCATAATTATCCATTCACCAGTGCATAATTCTTCAGCGGTGGTTCCGCAGAAAATCCAACACTCTCCCCCTCTTTTACTGGGGGAAAATAATGATATGTTCTTCTACGGTATCATCAAAAAGAAAAAAATTACTCCACCATTCATCGCCTCTTTCACTTGGGGAGAATCTTCATGGTAACTTAGGAAGATATACTTACTCCATCACCCGATGCCTCTTTCAGCCGGAGAAAATACTACCGTCTCCTTGTGTAGTAGCACCGGAAACAAAACTACTCCACCATCCGCCGCTTTCCATCTACCCTCTTTTTTTCATCGCCTCACGATTAGCGCTTGCTTATTTTCCAATTCCTTCCCTTTGACCACCGAAAGTACATCTTCTAATATCAAAGGTTACTATTAAGACGTTTCACAAAAGTGATTTTACACTTTTATCCTTCCCGTCTTTTCCAGATCATAGTGCTTTATCCAAAGTTGGGACCATGTTTGAGAATTGAATTGATTTAGAAACATGCCAAAACCACGGTGAACAACCACCCAAAAATAAACAATCTTCTTCCATCGTATAAACTGATGATTTCTTGTTGTCAGATACAAAGATTTGTGGTGTTGCTGCAGAGAAAAATGAAGATGGTTTATGCAGGGAAAGTAAAAGATGAATATGTGTGAACAAAAAAAAATACCGAAGTGGCATGGCATGCATAGCTTGCATGTGGCCCCGAGCGGTGCCAAGTTGCAATAAGCCGCGCATGCACGCAGCGCAGCACGTGGACTAGGCTCCAGACGTATACGTATCCGTTTTGACGTATCTTAGCTTGGTGATATTGTCCGGCTTTGGTACCGGGACGCTTTAATTCATCACCGGATCGGAAGGAGGAAGGTTGTCGCCATTGTTAGAGTATACTCCCTCGTTCTGATTTAGTCTACATTCTAGAAAAAATGAGATAAATTAGTAGTGCATTTATTAGTACTACTTAGATTTTTGAGCAACCAATCCAAGCTACATTGAAAATAACAACATCCAATAAAGAGAGTAAAACCACCTCGTTTTCAGTGTTGTTGTTGACTAAAAGCTAGAATGTAGAGTATTTCAGAACAAATTTTGGGGCTAGAATGTAGACTATTTCAGAACGGAGGGAGTATATCTGTATATTGTAGTTTCCCCATATGTTAGGGGGCTTCCTGCATATTTGCACCTGTATATGTACTATATATTTTGGCCTTTGGCCTCCTGGTAATACAACACGCATATTCCTCTAACATGGTATCAGAGCAAAATAATTAATCCTCTAGTCTAGTACGTGTTCCGGCCGCGCTGCCCATCTTCTCCGTGCGTGGCCGCCGGCCGCCTGCCTCCCCCGCCGGCCGTCGCCCCGCCTCCGGCCGCCTCCCGCTCTGCTGAGCTCCCGCGCGTGGCCCTGCTGGATTTCCGCTCTCCCGATCGGCCCGCGCAGTGAGATTTCCGATCTCCGTGCGTGGCCCCTGGCTGGATTCACTCCTGCCTCTCCTTGTTTCTTGTCTGGTTGCGTGCGTGCTCCAGGATCGAGCCGCCCGGCCTCTCCTTGCGCGTGCGTGCTTCTCTGCTTCTCTCCCTGGTTCTCGATCTCCCTGGTATCTCCCGGTCGGCAGCAGCTCCCTGTTTCTTGTCTGGTTGACTTAGGTCTGAGGAAACAAAAACAAAAAAAAAAAGAAAAGAAATACTGTCGTCGGCTGTTGTTATCCGATGTCTTCCTCCGCTGATCCCGCCTTATCTTTGGGCCTCCCTTCAGTACTTGGTCTTTGTCCGCTGCCTCCGTATATGACGGCTAGCCATTCTTCGTCGCCGTTTGTGGCCTCTTCACGCGGCTCTGCCCGCGCTTCACCGACTCCGTCTACGTCGGCTCGCCGCTCTTCACCGACTCCGTCTACGTCGGCTCGTCGCTCTTCACCGACTTTCGCGGCCTCTTCCCGCGGCCCTAGCCGTGCTTCGCCGATTTTGTCTCCCTCGGCCTGCCGCTGTACATCGACTTTTGCGGCCTCTTCACGCGGCTCTGCCCGCGCTTCGCCGACTTCGTCTATGTCGGCCTGCCGCTCTACATCGACTTTTGCGGCCTCTTCACGCGGCTCTGCCCGCGCTTCGCCGACTTCCTCTATATCGGCCTGCCGCTCTACATTGACTTTCGCGGCCTCTTCCCGCGGTTATGGCCGCGCTTCGTCGACTCCGTCTGCGTCGGCATGCCGCTCTACATCGACTTTCGCGGCCTCTTCACGTGGTTATGACCGCGCTTTGCCGACTCTGTCTTCATCGGCGTGTTGCTCTCCGTCACCCCCTTTGGTGGCCTCTGTGCGTGTGGATGATAGCTCCTCGTCGGCACCTGATTGTACTTCGACCTCTCCAATCGCGCCCCTCTCTGCGCATGAGATAGCGCAGCTTCACTGCCTGCTTGATGCTTGGGATTCCAGTTTACGTCAGCAGCGTCGCGGTCCGAGTCTCCGCCCTCGTCCTCATTGCACCTACTGTGGCAAGGTTGGCCACACTTCCTCCACCTGCTGGACGCGGGATCCCAGTTTACGTCAGCAGTTTCAGGATCGTCAGCAGGCTGGCTCTTCAGGATCTTCTGCAGTTGCACTCTCTGATCAGGACATTCTCAGGGGTCTTCGTGGTCTGCTCGCTACTCCAGACTCTTCCTCGCCGGGCGCTGCTGGTTCTGTGGATCGGCTCTTCGGCACCGCGCGACCACCACTTTCTACACGATCGAGTACGTCCCCGTGGTATCTGGATTCTGGAGCTTCCTTTCATATGACCTCTGAGTCTTCTATCCTGTCTGCTCTTCGGTCTCTTATTTCTCCTATCCGTGTTGTCACGGCTGATGGTACCTCTATTCCCGTTTCTAGTACAGGCACCCTTTCTACTCCCTCTTTCTCTGTCCCTGATGTTTCTCATGTTCCTCGCCTTCAGATGAATCTTTTCTCTGCTAGCCAGCTCACCGATTCTGGTTGTCGCGTCATTCTTGACGCTGAGTCTTGTGCGGTTCAGGATCGTCGCACACAGGCCCTGGTTGGAGCTGGCCCTCGTAGCCGTCAGTCTCCGGGGCTTTGGGAGTTAGACTGGCTTCGTGTTCCTTCCGCTGCCACTTCATCTGCCAGTTCTCCTCCGGTTGTTGCCTCTGTCACCGGCTCTTTTCAGCAGTGGCATCATCGTCTTGGTCACCTTTGTGACTCTCGCCTGTCGTCTTTGGTTCATCGTGGCCTTCTGGGGTCTGTCTCTGGAGATGGGTCGTTACACTGTCAGGGTTGTAGGTTAGGCAAACAGATTCAGCTTCCCTATCCTACTAGTGTGTCTGTCTCTCAGCGACCGTTCGACTTAGTCCATTCAGATGTTTGGGGTCCGGCTCCCTTCGCTTCGAAAGGGGGCCATCGATACTATATCTTATTCATTGATGATTTTTCACGGTACACTTGGGTGTTTTTCATGCACTCTCGCAGTGAGGTGCTCTCTATTTATCAGCGTTTTGCGGCCATGGTCCGCACTCAGTATTCCTCACCCATTCGTGTGTTCCGTGCTGATTCTGCTGGTGAGTATATCTCTCAGCACCTCCGTGGTGTCCTTGCTGAGGAGGGCACCCTCGCTCAGTTTTCTTGTCCCGGCGCGCATGCTCAAAATGGCGTCGCCGAGCGTAAGCATCGTCATCTTCTTGAGACCACCCGTGCTATGATGATTGCCTCTTCTCTTCCGCCACATTTCTGGGCTGAGGCTGTCGCTACGTCGGCCCACCTTATTAACATTCAGCCTTCCGCTGCTCTACAGGGTGGCATTCCTCTCGAGCGTCTCTCTGGTGTTTCTCCAGACTACTCGACTCTCCGTTCATTTGGTTGCGTCTGCTATGTCCTTCGCCTCCTCGCGAACGCACCAAACTGACCGCTCAGTCTGTTGAGTGTGTTTTTCTCGGATACAGTGATGAGCATAAGGGCTATCGCTGTTGGGACCCCGTTGGTCGTCGGATGCGCATCTCTCGTGACGTCACATTTGATGAGACGCGTCCCTTCTATCCTCGCCCCACCTCGGGTACTTACCCGGTGGATGATATCTCTTTTCTTCTTTTTCCGGATGCACCACCTGCTGTCCCTCCTCCCCTCCCTCCTACTTCTGATGCATCCCCTTCGACGCCATCCTCTCGTTCGTCTAGTCCACCTAGTACTCCTCGTTCTCCGGCTTCGGCTCCTTCCGATTCTATCCCTTCTTCCTCTTCTTCTGATGACTTGTCTTCTGCAGATGACCTTCCCCCTTCTCGGCCTGTTCGTCAGCGTCGTGCTCCAGTTCGTTACTCTCCTAGTCAGTATGGTCTCTCTGTCGTTTCTGAGCCGACTTCTTATCGGGATGCCGAGCGTCATCCTGAATGGCAGCTTGCCATGGCTGAGGAGATCGCTGCGCTCGAGCGCACTGGCACTTGGGATCTTGTTTCTCCCCCTTCTGGTGTTCGTCCCATCACGTGTAAGTGGGTCTATAAAATTAAGACTCGCTCTGATGGCTCTCTTGAGCGCTATAAAGCGCGTCTTGTGGCTCGTGGTTTTTAGCAGGAGCACGGCCGTGACTATGATGAGACTTTTGCCCCTGTGGCTCATATGACTACTGTGCGTACCCTTCTTGCTGTTGCTTCTGTTCGCCGCTGGTCTGTCTCCCAGCTTGATGTTCAGAATGCTTTTCTTAATTGCGAGTTGAGTGAGGAGGTTTACATGCAGCCTCCTCCTGGGTATTCTGTTCCCGATGGGATGGTTTGTCGTCTTCGACGTTCTCTCTATGGTCTCAAACAGGCTCCTCGTGCCTGGTTTGAGCGCTTTGCCTCTGTGGTGACTGCTGCTGGTTTCTCTCCTAGTCTTCATGATCCAGCACTTTTCGTTCACACATCTCCTCGTGGACGCACCCTTCTCCTTCTCTATGTTGATGATATGATCATTACTGGTGATGATCCTGAGTATATTGCCTTTGTAAAGGCTCGTCTTCGTGATCAGTTTCTCATGACTGATCTTGGTCCTCTTCGCTATTTTCTTGGGATTGAGGTTTCCTCCACTTCTGATGGCTTTTCTATCTCTCAGGAGAAGTACATTCAGGATCTTCTTACTCGTGCTGCTCTTGGGGATGAGCGCACGGTTGATACTCCTATGGAGCTTAATGTTAAGCTTCGTCCTACTGATGGTGATCCTCTTCCTGATCCCACACGTTATCGTCATCTTGTTGGGAGTCTTGTTTATCTTGCTGTCACTCGTCCTGATATTTCTTATCCTGTTCATATTCTGAGTCAGTTTGTCTCAGCTCCTACCACTGTTCACTACAGTCATCTCCTCCGTGTTCTTCGTTACCTTCGTGGCACGATCACTCGTCGCCTTTTCTTTCCTCGTTCTAGCTCTCTCCAGCTCCAGTGCTACTCGGATGCTACGTGGGCGAGTGATCCTACGGATCGTCGTTCACTTTCTGCTTACTGTGTGTTTCTTGGTGGTTTGCTTGTTGCTTGGAAGACGAAGAAACATGTAGCGGTTTCTCGTTCGAGTGTTGAGGCTGAGCTGCGGGCTATGGCTTTGTTGATTGCTGAGGTGACCTGGTTACGGTGGTTGCTTGCAGATTTTGGGGTCTCTGTTACGACACCCACTCCACTTTTGTCTGACAGTACAGGTGCTATCAGTATTGCACGTGATCCGGTCAAGCATGAGCTGACCAAGCATATTGGTGTTGATGCTTTTTATACACGTGCACAGGTTCAGGATGAGGTTGTTGCGGTTCATTATGTGCCTTCCGATTTGCAGTTGGTGGATTTCTTTACAAAGGCACAAACTCGAGCGCAGCATGACTTTTTACTCTCCAAACTCAGTGTTGTGGATCCACCATGAGTTTGTGGGGGGGTGTTAGAGTATATATCTGTATATTGTAGTTTCCCCATATGTTAGGGGGCTTCCTGCATATTTGCACCTGTATATGTACTATATATTGTGGCCTTTGGCCTCCTGGTAATACAACACGCATATTCCTCTAACAGCCATATCACGTGTGGTAAGGGGAAAGAGATGCATGGGCGACGGAGACGAGGTATAAGAAAATGGCGGCAGCGCGCGGAACCAAGTTGATGCTTGATCACATGAAGACACGGGGCAGTATCAGTTTGTTGTCAGTGTCATGTGCGGAATGAGGAAAGTAGTGTCGTACGTGGATTCATGGGGACGACCTGACAGTCAGTTAGTGAGACGTAATGGATACCAGGAAAGAACTCGGTCGGCTTAATTTTCTTGGGTGGATTCTCGGCATCACGGTCCCCGGATATTGACACACGCATGGCTCCAGTGACCTCTTCACAATCGATTCTTTATACGGAAGAAAAACTAGTGATATATACAATAGAAAAGATGGTGGGTGACTCATCGTCATGCGGTAATGCCATGGCCGGCCGGCATCAACTCAGCCCAAGCTTACAATTTATTCGCACGGAAATGTAACGGAAGGATCTTGTACCAATCTCTGTCGGGTACTTTTTCCCCCTGCCGCTGCTGGCTGACAGATACGCCCCCCACCCCACAGTGAAGTCGTGCAGGGCGCTAGCTAGCTCATCTCCATGCATGGACAACCACTTTAGAGCATCTGCACTACTTTTCCTGTATAATGGATTGCTAAAAACTATATATACCCAAAAGAAGAAAGGGTTTAGTAATTCACACTAGGATGTTAGGTGAGATTCCATCTAAATCTCACTTGTAGTGTAAGCGTAAATTTTAGCATCACAATGTTAGTTAAAAAAGACAAAATACACTATAAGTAAAATCCCGGTGGGATCCCACCTTGACATTCCACACCAAGTTATGCTTTGAAAGAACTGGTAATATATGGACACATGAACCCTCCTGTGAGTGGGTTACATATTTTTTTCCTCCCCCTTCTCTCTTTTCCTCTTCTTCCTAACTCCCACGCACGCCGCCTGCCCACCCAAGTCAGCGATGGCGTGTGATGCCGCCGAGCTACAACCATGCAGTCTTTCAAAGCTCGTGGGTGCGGCGAGGTCGTGGGTGCTTGACCTCTTTCTCGTCATCTCTAGGAGTTATACGAAGTGGTGCTGGACTTTGCAAGTATACCAAGCTCGGTATAATTATGTATGGAAGACCACTTATACAAATACCATTAGAACAATCATTTATTTTTTAGCAAATCACAATATTTTCAATTTTTAGCAATAATAACTATATATACTAAGGCTGTGGGAGTTGCTCTTAGTAGCAATACTAGTACTACTCCCTCCTGCCCAAAATATGTTGCATATAAGTTTTGGTCAAAGTCGAACTTCGTAAAGTTTAATGATCTAGTATTGATAAAAATATAAACATATACAACAAAATAATAATATTTTTAAATTTTTTATGAAATATATTTTCATACTATATGCATTTGACATGGTAGATCTTTGTATTATTATCTATATTCTTAGTCAAAATTTGCATAGTTTGATTTACACGGAAATTATGCACAACATAAAATAGGGAGGAGGGAGTTCTATAGATTTGCGGGTTTGTTCACGCATCATAGCAAGTAAAGACAATGTGCCATTAATACACGATACAATAAAATGACAATATATCCCTGCCTAGGACATGAATTAGAAAGGTTGACGGAGCTCCAACTCCGCCGCAAGCTGCGCGCGAGAGTGATACATGGCTCCATAGACGGTGGAAAAGGCCACATATGTAGAGGTAGAGCTAGTTTTGGTCGTGGCAAGTGGGAGGCAAGAATAAGACAAGGAATTGTAAACAAAAGACAGCAGCACATATTCAGGGAAGGGAAAATAAACAGATGTTCCCACCGGGGTACTCGACCAATTGTATAGGCATGCGCATCCCGGCCAGGACAAATATATATACCCCAACGGTGTTCACTCCAGCGCACCACTGGGATCAGCGCTACTCACACACACCACAAAGATCCAGATCGAGAGAGTTCCAGGCAAGCACCAGCTACACCGAACTCTCTTGCTGGCTAGCCCGCCATGGATGTTCTCATCCTCACGGTTCAGCTTTTCGTGGAATCCAGAGGACAAACGCAGCTCGTCGGCGGCGCCAATATGGGCGACAACAACGGCGACGACGGCCGCACCAGCTGCTCGGGGTAACTTGTTCTCGCTCATCCCAGATACACCCAGCTAGCTAGGTTTCTCCATCTCCCTGATCGTCATTGTGTGTTCTGTGTAATCAGGAGCGAGACTCTCTCGCCGGAACCAGTGGAGCCCGTCGGGACTTTCCGCCACCGCAACTACGACGAGCAGCTCCGCCCCATTGCCGGCATGACCTCCGACCGCACCACCATTCTCGAGGTATCTCAAAACGGCGTAACGTGGCATGCACATTTTCGACCGGTCGACTATGACTGTGAGAGTTGCTTGCACTGGAGCAGTTTTTATTTTGTGCGGGCGCACACTCTCGCGGCCGCCGGGATCAGCGGGACAAAGATTCTTTAGTAGTGTCTTGCAGTGGCGGACTTAGGATTTTAGGAAAGGGTATGCCACACTAAAATTTTGGAGTTTCTATTGAATATTTTTTTGTCTTAATGAAAATAACTAAATAAAATACTTGCTTCGGTTCATACTAATTGACTTAAATTTGTCTAGGTATAAATGTATCTACTCAATAAATTTGTCTAGATACATCAGTATCTAGACAAAGTTAAGTCAATTAATTTGAATTGGAGGAAGTATGTCAAAATGATTAAATAAAACAGATTTTTTGCATTATAATGAAAATGTAAATTGTTGACAAATGCACCGTTGACGGGGTGCTCTAGTTTTGAACTAAATTCTCACTAAATACGTAAAATTAATCATATACTTGACTACTAAAGATTAATTATTAGTTGATTAACCATACATACAGTTGCTTGATATTTCTTTTGATTAATCATCATATCTAATTAGGTCATAGTGAATGGCCATAGCTGGCCTGCTTGTAGGCTTACACGCGAGCCAAAATCGCACATCTTGTCATCTTGATAAACATACAAGTAGACTGTTGGCTAAAGCCAATGCATTAACCAATTGGATGGTCTAATCAATCTGTTACATGCACTAGCTCAGTATTTGCATGGCTGCACGTTGCATGCATTAGCTCGTTGTTTGCATGGTCGCACGCCGCATGTATTTGCTCCGCATGTCACTCAGCTTGATTAATTGCTCAGCTTATTAAACTATCAAGGGACTTGCACGGCTTGGACGCAGGGTATGCCGTGGCATATACGGCATACCCTGTCCCTGTAGATCCGCCACTGGTGTCTTGTACTCTTTGTATGGTATCTGATTCTGCGGTCAAATTCAACGAAATGCTTTGTACTGCATGTGTGGATCTTCTAGTGCTTCTAGTTTTATACATACTACTCCGTAAGTCCGTATATAATTAAGTACCCTGACCATGCATGAGCAGGCAGATTCACGTACGCGTGCTTGACATGTGCAAACCTTCCTGCTTCAACTACCAGCTCCAGTTCTTGTCTTATTCGATTTTTTTTCTTCAACCTTTTTTCACAAATTTGGTTTTGTTATCTCCATCATTTTAGTACTTTCTTTCCTCATGTTTAATTATGCAGGTAGTGGACCATGCTTCGGGTCACCTGGCAGCAGGTTTGCTATCCACCAACGCCAGCTACATGTTGCAGACTCAGGTAAACCATTCTTGTTTGTAATCCACATGTTTTCTTATGCATTTCTGTATAGGGTAAGATTGATAGAAGCATATAGGGGTAAGTTAAAGTGAGTAAACAAAATTCCATACTCAATTATACTGATTCTACTCACCTGAACAGGGAGGCGACCACGTCGGCATCGACATGTCTCCGCAGGAGCAGGTGCCCGCTACAGAAACTTCGGCTCCGGTGGAGCTCATCAGGGCCCTATGGTCGATCAGTCTCATGACGCTGGTCCCGGCCATAACCACGGCCCTCTATAAGCCGGCGAGGGGTGTTATCTTCGCCCACAACAAGCTCTCCTACTACCTCGCGCTCTCCATCATCATCGCCTTACGGCTCGGGGAGGCCTTTGCGGCCTTCTGGCTGTCATGCCCCGGCAGCGGCAGTCGGCGTCATCTAACCTTTGGGAGGGCTGTCCTGTGCATTTCCGTCCTGCCCTTTGCCGCCGTGCTCGGCATAGCTGGCTACGGTTTCATCAAGGGTTAATCCCACATGGTTAATAGTACCGGGTATATGTTTTCTATTTTCTTTTCCCTTAATGTAAGTTGGTGGCGATGTAGTTTCGTCAGTTATTTCTGCCGTGTTAATTTTCTTTATTTTCTTAAGGGGGTTCATTATCGTTTTTTCTTTATTTTCTTAAGGGGGTTCATTATCGTTTTTAGCTCTCTGGTACGCGCATGTGCAAACCAAGAGCTACTAGTACCGGGTGCTATTTTCTTTCCCACCCTGTAAATGCCAATTTCGTGGCGATCCAATTTCTTTACTTTCGTGATTGAGTGGTTTCATGACCGTTTTTAGCTCTCTGGCCCGTTCTTAATTTCGTTCACTCCTTGGAGAATAGGAATTTTCTCATTTTTACATAGATTATAGAAAATATTGTTTTTTGGCGAAGCATGACGAACACACATATATTATGAAGATTTAGAGATGTACATATATTGTTTCATGACCGTTTTTAGCTCCCTGGTCCGTTCTTTGGTTTGTTCTCCGGCTGAATAAAAACAACTAGGTAGGAAAGCGCGGCTTGGCGCGCGCTTGCCCGCCTACGGCGAGCAAGCAGCTATAAAAACGTTGAAAAATATCAAATTAAGAAAGCATAGTTTTGTAATACAATAGGTAATAGACGGTTTACACATAATTGCATAATACATGACATCGACAGTCTTCAAAGGGAATATAGATGAAACATTTGCATGCACATACCGTCTGAACACAATGAGTTATCTTAGGTCCTGGGTGATAGCTATAGAGAAAATGTTTCTGGGTACATACAAATGGGGAGTTGGATAGCATCAGAAAATGCCTAAATAACAAAGCAAATCAGGTGTGGACGTGGGACATCTGAATCAGCACTTTTGGTCACTGTTCAATAAATTTGTCACCATTGATGGAGTCACGGTTCTCCTAGTATCACATTGGTCGGGATGCACCATCATCATCATCTGAACCACTGGGAAATCAAATCCAAACTCCAAGAGCATTCCAATGACCAATTAGATTGAATGGAGATAAAATCTTATACTTCCACATAAAACGTTGCAATAAGTACTATCCTGGTTTCGTTCTCTGTTACTATCAATGTATTTGTATAACTTCCTGCTAAAGAAAATAAATTTAAAATAGGTTCCAAGGAAGAGGGAGGCATCCACATAATGTTTAAGTTTTCTGGAACACATTTGGGACAATCATAGAAATAATTTTAGTGCAGTGTTACAATTCTATGGTTAAACCTTAGAATTCACATGTTCCGTTCGAAAGTAAAGGGAATGACCTACATGTTCTTTTCTTGGCTTCTTTTGTCCAGCTACAAGGATTGAACAACACTTTCCTAGACTTTTCTAATACAGAACCAAAACGCATAAGACAAGAGTGAGGACAAAGAAAGGATATAACCAACAATGGAATTCAAGGAGGGACCAACACCATACCTAAGAAAAAAGAGGATGCAACCATACGACCAATCCACGCCAGTGAATGTGATGTGTGACATTCTCTTCTAATGACATCATGAGATGAGGTCAGGAGATGGAGTAGATTAGTAACTTTACTATTGCCTCTCCTAGCTGTAAAATTACCAAACAGAAGCTAGATGAGAAATTGTGGTATTATCAACGTTCATGTGGGAACAATCTATCAAGAATCAGAAAAATATCACATTATAGGCAGTAAAGCAGGGCGTTGACATTAAGATAACTACCTAATATCAGCTAATTCACGAAAGGAGATAGATAAAGCATGGTGTGGACATTAAGATAACTACATATTATCAGCCCATTCATGAAAACACCGCAGAAATCATAGGCAGTGAAAATTTGAAGTACAAATAGAACAAGTATAGGATGGATCAGGGCATATGTTTAACAGAAACATGAGGGTACTATTGACCAGAGGTACTTTTAATGAAGCAAAACACCATACCTGTATAACATGTTGAGGCATTATTCACATTTATGAGTCACAAAATCAAGCCCATTGGTATTTTTCTTAGGTTATAGCCATGATGTAACTATTGATCAGACATATTTCTAATTAGGCCAACCATTTTACCATGCTACGATGTTTTATTATTATTATCTACTATTAAGCCCAAGGCAGTGCCAAAATAATTAAGATGGGTTCTTTTACAGATGATTTAAAATATGAGAATAGCTAAGGAGCAAAGAAAACAAATTATTTAGGTCACGAATATTCATAGATGTTTAAATATAACATGTGTTATTATTTTCCTAATATAACTATGCAATTTCTGTTGAACACATAAGACCAATTAAATATAGTATCCAATGGCAGTAGCTACCAAAATGCATGCGGGGCGGAGCTAGGCGGGATGCTTGGGCTTCGGCATACGCGTGCACGCGTGGAGGCAGAGCTAGGCGGAAAGAAAAATAGAAGCTGACACATTCAAAATCAAGTTGAACAATGTGTCCCCCCTAAACATTGTATCTCCGTATCTAAAGCATCAACCGAGCCATGATATTATACTGCATGTCTTCAGCAATAACGCATTGCTTCAGGGCTAGTTCCTCCCTATTCAATGTAGGCAACAAGTTCAGCAAACAAGCTCATACCTAATATTAAGATTCAGTACTCGAAGAAGTGAGACAAGGCATCACTAAAATTTGAGATTAAATTCAATAATATTATTTAAATTTACTTGTGTTTTCATGATCAATTTTACAGCATGCCATATCATTGATATGCATTTTGACTTAATGGCAACAGAGAGCAGTACCATATTCAGATAAGGCAACAAAAGTGAGCTGATCTATTTTTCTTGTTATCACAAGGAAGGAAGAGTAATGTAGAAATGATTATTACTGCATTTTCTCTAGCTCTTGTCTTGACATTACATTTACTCCTAAAACTGCGACCATCAATGCGTACGCTTTGTCTGCACTGCACCTGATCAAACACACTCTTCTGAAAAAAGTCTGCTGAAGATAGTGATGATTCTGATTGTGAGGTATTTAGGGTGAAGAGAAACTCTGGCATAACTCCAGAGAGAAAGTGTACATAAGATGCGACAATAACAAATTTGACTGAGAATCAGGTACAAACGTTTCTGTGATGATGCTTATACACTGCTTGCCATTGCATTTATAAACTAGTGTCACTACCGAAAACCATCAGTGTAGACCGAGCTACATGTAGCTCAGTTTTTGAAAAATTCAAAACCGGCGATTCAAAGTTTCAGAAAATCTGGAAAAAAAATCTTTGCTGTAGACAATGTTGTGATCTAATTATGTGCAAAATTTCAATTGGAAATACCATATATTCGGGGCTGTGCAAAAATGAAAAAATCTGACACCTATAGTAGTGAACAGTACAAGATTTCAAAACCTCCAAATCTGTCAGATTTTGTCATTTTTGTGCAGCTCCGAATATAAGGTATTTCGAGTTGAAAATTTGCACATACGTAGATCCCAGCATTACCTACATCAAGATTTGAAAAATAGCTATATGTAGCTCGAGCTACAAAAATCCACTCTCAGTAGTATGTCTGCACTATAACTTCAGTTGCACTACAAAAACTAATGGCAAGAGGAATATCTTAGGAGGCTTTGTCTATGTCTAAAATGTGTGGAATGTGTATTGCGGACTTAATTTACCTGGAGTGTTTTTGCTATTAATTCTAAATCAGCTATTACCTATAGTCTCATCCATTCACTATTTTATTTTAAAACTCAATATAACTCTTAGGTACTGATTTATTTGTATAAAGTTATTTGTAAACCCTGTTGCACATTTAATATCCATATTGCACTAACACATCATGGTAAATATTTACTTGGTCAAAGGGGAAGCATGAGTAAAATATTAACTTGCTTAAGGTTTATGGAATAACTATTACTTGCAGTTTATCAAAAAACTAAACACAATACTGGAAACATACTGCCAGAAGTATCTGTTTAAACACAAGATTATACTGAAAAAATAAGAATCTAGTCCTTGGCAGTGGAAGTACCTCGGAGAACCATTGGAACATTAACAACAGTAGCAGATAGTTCTGTTGAATATAAATACACTGCCTAGTCTCTTTCCATCAGTTCGGACTTTTGGTTCAATTGGCTAGTGCAGCAATCTTTCATGGTATCAGAGCCAAGAGGTAGTGTATTTATATTCAACAAGTTCACCTTTCAATGCACCAACACAGATTAAATCTGCCTTGTTCGAAAGTCTCAGTTTTCAGCAAGGCACTAGAACAAACACGTGCTGGGCAAAGCTACACACAGCTGCCACTTCCGTCCAGCCTTATTTCATCTCGGAAAATTAAATTACAGCCTAGGTTAAAAAAAGTCACTAACTCAGACCGAGATGAATACATCAATAATCCAATACAGAGAGGGGAGTTGTTGATAGACTACCTCGGCATCGTGCACCCACCATACAACTGCCAGTGGCTGCAGCGATTAAGCCTGCCAAAAGTCAGTAGAGTGAGCTCACATAGGGAGGCTTACTTAGCACAGATGAAGAAGGGAAAACCACTGAGCTGATTATGCAACCTAGGCAGCAAGGATATACATCTCAAATCCTAAGCCAAGCAAGCAACTGGACTATACCTGCACTAGTCCAATCGCCAGTATTGCCAGGCATGGAGAAGGGGAGGGGAGGAATAGTTCGAGATCACCCAGCAAAGGGCACGATACCAGGTAGCACTAGTGGAAAACAGGGCTTCCGTGGGAGCCTTTTGTCGCGGGCGCGCCTGCACCCGCGACAAATGGCCTGGCCACGTCGCCCCGAAACCATGTGGAGCGCGCGGAGGCTTTTGTCGCGGCCTTTTGTCGCGGGCCGTATTACGACCCGCGACAAAAGGGGTAGGAGCGACGTGGCCACCCCTTTTGTCGCGGGTCGTAATACGGCCCGCGACAAAATGTCCCCGCCCTATATATAGAAGCAGCCAGCCACCCCCCCACCTCATTTTTTCCTTGGTGGTGAAGGTGGAGGTGTATGCTAGCTCATTTTTTCTACATGTGCACAAGAGGTGTTTGATGGAATGCTTGTGAGAGGGATGCCACTTGGTTTATTTGATAAGATTTCTCCTCTTTTTGATCCAAAAAGGTTAGCAACTATTTTCTTGACTATATATATATGCATAGTCCGTACAATACTAATTTTAGCAAGGTGATTGCATCTGATACATATATAATTGTGCTTATGATGCAGATGAGTCATCCATGGATGTACGGTAACCGATGTGCTCCCGCTTTCAGAGAGGGCGTGAATTCTTTCTTGCTTGTGGCCGAGGCCAACAAGTCGAAGCAAGGTTTTATGTGCTGTCCATGTCTAAAATGTAAGAACGAGAAGGATTACTCTTGCTCAAGAGATATTAAGAGCCACCTGCTTCGGTTTGGGTTCATGTCCAGTTATAATGTTTGGACCAAGCACGGAGAAGAAGGGGTTATGATGGAAGACGGCGATGAGGAAGAAGATAATGATGAGAAGTATTATCGATCTATGTTCTCTCGAATGCTTTGATACCGCAATGGACGACAATGAAGAAGAAGGAGGTGAAGAACAGTGCATCGATGATCCTGTTGATGATGATCTTCGTCGGGCCATTTCTGATGCAAGAAGAGACTGTGACACGGATAAGGAGAGGTTGCAGTTCGACAAGATGTTAGAGGACCACCACAAATTGTTGTACCCAGGTTGTGAAGATGGGCATAGAAAGCTGGGTAGCATATTGGAATTGCTGAAATGGAAGGCAGAGGTCGGTGTGACTGACTCGGGATTTGAGAAATTGATGATAATATTAAAGAAGCTGTTTCCAAGAAATAATGAATTGCCCGTCAAGACATATGAAGCAAAGAAGCTTGTCTGCCCTCTAGGATTAGATGTGCGTAAGATACATGCATGCATTAATGATCGTATCCTCTACCGCGGTGAGAAGTACGAGAATTTGAATAAATGCCCGATATGTGGTGCATTGCGGTATAAGATCAGAAAAGATGACCCCGGTGATGTTGAGGGCGAGCCACCCAGGAAGAGGGTTCCTCGCGAAGGTGATGTGGTATGCTCCAATAATACCACGGTTGAAACGTTTGTTCGAAACAAAGAGCATGCCAAGTTGTTGCGATGGCACATGGAAGAACGTAAGAAAGACGCGATGTTGAGGCACCCCGCTGATGGTCGGCAGTGGAGAAACATCGGGAGAGAGTTTCCGGATTTTGCAGGTGAGGCAAGGAACTTATACTTTGGTCTAAGTACAGATGGCATGAATCCTTTTGGGGAGCAGAGCTGCAGTCACAAAGACTGGCCCGTGACTCTATGTATCTACAACCTTCCTCCTTGGTTGTGCATGAAGCGGAAGTTCATTATGATGCCGTGCTTATCCAAGGCCCAAAGCAACCGGGCAACGACATTGATGTGTACCTAAGGCCATTAGTCGATGAACTTTTGGAGTTGTGGGCCAAACCAGGTGTACGTGTGTGGGATGAGCACACGGAGCAAGAATTTGACCTACGAGCGTTGCTATTCGTAACCATCAATGATTGGCCTGCTCTCAGTAACATTTCAGGACAGACATTTAACAAAGGATACAATGCATGCACACACCGTTTAGATGAGACTGAAAGTAAATATTTGGGAAAAAGCGTAAAAGTTGTGTACCCGTTCAATCGTCGTTTCCTTCCGCGCAAGCATCCCTTAAGGAAAAAAGGCAAGCATTTCGATGGCGAGGCAGACCGCCGTCCGAAGCCTGTCCCCGTAGTGGTGCTGATATATTTGACATGGTCAAGGATTTAAATGTTATCTTTGGAAAGGGTCCAGTGCAACGACCTGTTCCGAAAGACGATGACGGACACGCGCCCATGTGGAAGAAGAAATCTATTTTCCGGGAGCTAGAATATTGGAAAGTCCCGGAAGTCCGCTCTGCAATCGACGTGATGCACCCGACCAAGAATCTTTGTGTGAATATTCTAGGTTTTCTCGGGCGTGTATGGAAAGACAAAAGATACAACGAAGCACGGGAGGACCAGGAACTTCATAAAGGACGAAACGGCAATCATCCAGGGCAGCTTTGTAGGGCCTCGCCACCTATGCTCTTACCAAACAAGAGAAGGAGATCTTTTTGAAGCCCTATTCAGTATCAAGGTTCCGTCTGGTTTCTCGTCGAATATAAAGGGGATAGTAAATATGAAGGAGAAAAATTCCGTAACCTGAAGTCCCATGACTGTCACGTGCTTATGACACAATTGCTTCCGATTGCATTGAGGGGACTTCTACCGTAAAAATGTTCGACTAGCCATTGTGAAGATATGTGCATTCCTGAACGCAATTTCTCAGAAGGTAATGGATCCGTAAACTTTGTCGGATTACAGAAGATGTGGTCCAATGTCTTGTCGGCTTCGAGTTGTTGTTCCCACCATCCTTCTTCAATATTATGACGCACCTCCTCGTTCACCTAGTTGAAGAGATTAGAATTCTCGGTCCCGTATTTCTACACAATATGTTCCCCTTCGAGAGGTTCATGGGAGTCTTAAAGAAATATGTTCATAACCGAGCTAGGCCGGAAGGAAGTATCTCAAAGGGCTACGGAACCGAGGAGGTCATTGAGTTTTGTGTTGACTTTCTTCCCGACCTTAAGCCGATTGGTGTTCCCGAATCTCGGTATGAGGGGAGGCTGACCGGAAAAGGCACACTAGGAAGGAAAGCAACGGTGTGGAGGGACAAGATTTCTTTCAATCAAGCGCACTACACGCTTCTATACAATTCCAGCTTGGTGGCTCCGTACATCGAGAAACATAAGAATGTTTTACGAGAAATAAACCCGGGCCAGCCCGAGTCCTTGATTACACGTCAACACATGAATACCTTCGGCAGCTTGGTTGCAAAGACATCTCATTAATGACCCATCTGCGGTGGAGCAGCTGTACTTGTTGGCCAGGTTACCATCTTCAAACATATGTACATTCCAAGGGTACGAGATAAATGGGAATACATTTTACACGATCGACCAAGATAAGAAGAGCACCAACCAAAACAGCGGTGTCCGCTTCGATGCAACAGACGAGAATGGGCAGACCACCACATATTATGGATACATAGAGGAGATATGGGAACTTGACTATGGTCCCACTTTTAAGGTCCCTTTGTTTCGGTGCAAATGGGTGAAGCTCAGCGCTATACATATTGACGATAAGTACGGTATGATAACGGTGGATCCCAACAATCTTGCGTACTCGGACGAGCCTTTTGTCCTAGCCAGCGAGGTGGCTCAAGTTTTCTACGTGAAGGACATGTCTAGCAAATCAAGAAAAAGAAATCAACAAAAGAATACATCAATCGAGGAGCTAAAGCGCCACATAGTTCTTTCGGGGAAAAGAAACATCGTGGGAGTGGATGACAAGACAGACATGTCGAAGATTATAATAAGTTTAAAGAAATTCCGCCCTTCACGGTGAAAATTGACCCAAGCATCTTGCTAAATGATGAAGATTCTCCATGGCTACGGCGTAGAAGATCACAACACTAGATGGCGATGTAATAATGTATTCTTCATATATAGTTCCCAAGACAATCTCTACATTTATGTAATAATGAAGATTAAACCGTGCTTGGCTTGTTGATCTGCTTGGCAAGGCGTATCGATGCTCCTTTTATAGGCACGGCACCGCTTCTACTTTGTCTTATTACTTCGACAGGCCGTCGTGCGCTACATGCTTTATCTCATCGAGCGCAGCGTCCACCCACGCGTCCTTCTCCCGCCGACACCTTTAGTCGCGGTTGCAGCCACCAACCGTGACAAAAGGTTACCGACACATCCTTATCCTGCCGACAGCTTTAGTCGCGGTTGCAGCCACCAACCGTGACAAAAGGTTACCGACACATCCTTATTATCCTGCCGACATCTTTAGTCGCGGTTGCAGCCACCAACCGTGACAAAAGGCCCTCCTAGATAAGCCTCCCCGCCTTTTGTCGCGGTTTGAGCCTCCACCCGGGATGAAAGTTTCGCGCGCCACTTCGTTCCCGCCTATTTTCTTCCCGCATTCCCGCCATTTTCCACTATATATATGTAGGCTTGGACTCTCATATCTGCAAACCTCATCACTCTCTCCCATGGCTTCCATCGTATGTCTAACACCCCGGGAGGCGGAGGCGCTTGCGCCTCGAACTACCCCTGCCCGCCCGGCTACCGCGTCCCGACCGGCTGGTTGCCGAGCGTCGGAGGCGTACCGGTCCCTCCTATCCCCGTAGGTGTGCCACGCGAGATGGCCATCACGAACCACTACTATTTCGAGCTCACGCCTGAGCAGCGGAGGAATCCCCAGTGGCATCCCGACTACAGCCCGACTTGGGACAGCTTCTTCATCAATCGGCGTGAGAGGGCGGTTGCCAGGTACGAGGAGGACGGCCCGCCTCCTTCGAACTTCAACGAGGCCGGCCGTCGGATGTGGTGGCGCGGCCGGACTCTCCAGAGCGTCCTGGCCTATCGTGGCCCCCGCCTGCGCTACCCTCAATCCCAGCCCACGCGTGGTCATCCGCCGAGGTTCGACAACCGCGACCCCGATGCTAGCGACGATGACGTCGGCGACTTTGATGACTACAGTGGCGACGTGTATAGGACTAGGCACGACTATGATTGAATGGCTCCAACATTCGAATCTAGCCATGTATCTTATTTTTCGCTTGAGCTCGTACTTTAATTTCAGTTCAATCGTAATAAATTTCGTGTCAACCACTTTATTGAACAAAAACAACCGACAACGACTTTATAAACTAAATTTAAACTAATAGAACCGACAACGACTTTATTGAAATTACAATAAAATAGATAAATTACTAGTCTAGTCTCTACTCGTCGTCGGAGGTTGTCTCCGTCCAAAGGTCATCCCACCGAGGGTCGTTTCGGTCCAAGTTGTAAGCGAGGTCTCGAGCACGACGGAGGCGCCGGCCCGACGGTTGCGCCCGTGGGACCTGCGTTGTGCCCGACGGAGAGCAACGAACGCGTCGGGGGCCCGCGCCCTCCACTGGCGCATCAACCGCTCGTCGCGCCGGCGATGGCGATCCTCGCGCCGCACCTGGCGATGCCGGCGACGGTCCTCGTCGGTGACGAGGCACGGCGGTGGCGCGAGGAACTCCGCCTCCTCTAGCGATTCAACATCCGGAAAGTTGATGTCGTGCCCTGGCCGCCGAAAGCGCCACGCCGCCGCGTCGTAAGCGCGCGCCGCCTCCTCCGGCGTGTTGTACGTGCCGAGGGTGAGGCGGAAGCCACCGGCGCGTATCTCGGCGGTGAACCTACCGCTCGGATGCACTCGAACGCCACGGAAACCGGACGCCCCTCGACGACATGGAGGCATCCCGGAGATGAATGAGCGGAGGCGGTGGCGACGTGTGGTTGCGCCCGCACTCGTCGCTCTATATAGCGCACGCGGGGCATGGCACGTGTTAGCGGTGGCTACACGTCGCACGCCGGCGCCGGGCGGGTGAGGCACGTGGCAGCGGTGGCTACACGTCGCACGCCGGCGTCGGCGGGGCGAGGCACGTGGAAGAGGTGGCGACACGTGGCACGGGGACGCGACACGAGTGGATATGATGCGAGATGCAAATAGTTATATGGATATCATATTCATGTTCATTGGATTTTTCTGATCAATTTTCATATATAAAACTTTTCTTTTTGAGTTACCATTTAAAAGTTATTGAAATAATAGTTTTTATTAAAAAAAAAAACAGAAAAACAAAAACAAAAAAAAAACAAACACAAAAACTGTTGCAGGCCTGATCCGCGTGAAGCGCATCCAACGGCTCCAGGCCGTTTGAATCCAACGGCCCGGAGCCGTTGGATGCGCTTCACGCGGATCGGCCGCCTCCTCCCACCCCCTTTTGTCGCGGGTCGAGCCACGGCCCGCGATAAAGGACCCCTTTGTCGCGGGTGGTGGCACGACCCGTGATAAAAGGGGGCTTTATCACGGGTCGTGCCACGACCCGCGACAAAAGGGGTTAGGTATAAATACCTAACCCCGCGGGCGGAGCCCCCACCCGCGACACACGGAGGCCAACACTTAGCGAAATTCACGCCGCCAAAGCTGCCGGATTTTGCCGTGCCGCCGCCGACCGCCGCGCCGTCGCCGCCGTCGATCTCCTCTCGCCGCGCCGTCGCCGCCGTAGGCCTCCTCGAGCTCCCTCTCGCCGCGCGTGCCCTCTGCCGCCCGCGCCCTCTCGCGCTGCCGTGACGATTGCCGCCGCGCTGCCGCCCGCGCCGTCGATTGCCGCCGTGCCGCGCGCCTCGCCGCCGCCGCCTCGTGCCCGTGCCGGCCCGCCGCCGCGCCGCCGCGCCTCCGCAGGTACAAGCCGCCGGCCATGTGCGCAAGCGCGGCATGGCGCCCCGCCGGCCCTCTTTTTTTTAATTTTTTTTTCTTAGTTAGATAATTTGTATAATTAGTTAGTTCATTTTTGTAATTAGTTATTAGTTAGTTTATTTTTGTATATAGACATTTTAGTAATTAGTTATTAGTTAGATAATTAGTATGTAATTAGTTAGTTCATTTTTGTATATAGACATTTTAGTAATTAGTTATTAGTTAGATAATTAGTATGTAATTAGTTAGTTCATTTTTGTATATAGACATTTTAGTATGTAATTAGTTAGTTCATTTTTGTAAGTATTTTGTTGTAATTAGTTAGTTTATTTTTGTTGTAATTAGTTAGTTCAAATTTGTAGTTTAAATTTTGTAAGTATTTTGTTGTAATTAGTTAGTTTATTTTTGTTAAATGTAATTAGTTAGTTCAAATTTGTAGTTTAAATTTGATTAGTTAGTTCAAATTCGGATCGGCCGCCGACACACCCCTCTCGCAAACACCCGCCGACACACCCCTCTCGCAAACACACCCCTCTCGCAAACACCCGCCGAGACCCCTCTCGCAAACAATCGACGTCGACTCCCTCCCCTCGCAAAAACCCGTCGCCGACACCCTCCCCTCTCGCAAACACGCGCCCTCTCCCGCTCGCAAACCCGCGCCGACACCCTCTCCCTCTCGCAAACACGCGCACTCTCCATCTCGCAAACACGCGCCGACACCCCTCTCCCTCTCGCAAACACGCGCCGCCGAGACCCTCTCCCTCTCGCAAACACGCGTCGCCGACACCCCTCTCCCTCTCGCAAACACGTGTCGCCGATTAGGGTTAGGGTTTGGTTTGTGTTTGATTAGGGTTAGGGTTTGGTTTGTGTTTGAACATTTACTTATCGATTTAATTCTTTTGCATAAACAATGGATCAATTCGAACGGGACTTGGAACAGGAAGACATATTCGAGGACATGATCCGCGATGGTACAGAAGCCGACCGAGCCGGCTCCGGTGATGGAGAAGCCGACGGCTCCGGTCATGGAGAACCCGACGGCTCCGGTCATGGAGAAGCCGACGGCTCCGGTGACGGAGAAGCCGACGGCTCCGGTGACGGAGAAGCCGACGACGGCTCCGGTGACGAGGTATTAATGGAATTCTATATGTACATATGTATTGAGGCATTAGTATAGAGGCATTAATGCAATTCTATATGTATTCTCTTAGGCCTCCGAAGATAAGATAGAGAAACGAGGCCCGGCAAAGAAGTTGACCAAGAAAGACCACTTCACAATTGAAGTTATATCACCGGAAGGCCAACCGGTGGCACCCGAGAATGTCGGAGTGAAGTTCAAAAATCAGTGCGGAGTTGTGGTTAGAGATCGTGTCCCGATCACTGTCAGAGAATGGAACAAGACGAAGAATGTGTCCGAAAATCAGGTTGCCGATAGGTACAAGGACACACTTTTCAGAGACCTCATGGCACATTTCACTTTGCCAGATTTGGGATCGGAGTCTGAGAATGCTAAGCAGCGAGAGCTAGTGAAGAAATGGGCTCTTAAGAAGATGGGCGAACTTTTCCGGCGTATAAGAACCGGTTATGGAAAAATTATAAGAAAGACAAGAAGCCTCCAGTATTCGAGAACTACCTAGCGAAGCAGGAGCATAACTGGGAAGAATTTGTGAGGTACAAAGAATCAGAGGAGGCTGTGAACCTGTCAGCGAAAAACAAGAAGAATGCAAGCGAGAAGAAATATCACCATCATACGGGGCGAGGGGGCTACGTAATACCCATGCCTAAGAGGGATGCACAAGAGGCTGAGATGGAGCTGAACGGGATCACTCCAGAACCCACGCGAGAAGGATGGGACATAAGGGCTCGAAATTGGTTCCTCGCGCATGGCCGTGAGTATGACATGAAGACAGGGAACATTGTTGAAAGTGACACCAGGGTTAGGGTACCTGTGCAAAAATGGATTGAAGTGACGACAGATATAAAGGCGGGAAAACTAAAGTTTGCTCCCGATAGAGAGAAAGACTTGCTGACGCTTGTCCTCGGTAATCCTGAGAAGGGAGGACGAACAAGAGGCTTCGGCCCTAGTGTTCCGTGGTCGCTTGGGTTTCCGGCCGACGCGGAGACTTATAGAAGCCGAGCGAGAGCTAAACAACGCCAGCTGGAGGTGCAGAATGACCGGATGGCCGAGTTCCAACGCCGACTTGACCAGCAGCAGCGGGAGCTTCAGCAGCAGCAGCGGGAGATAAATGAACTAAAAGGACAGCGCCCGCCAGATAATACCGCTGAAATATCTCAGCGACGAGACAGCAGCGTGGCCGACTCGGAGGCCCCTCCTACACGGATGATGATAGATGCCGGTCCTGGCGACCCCTTGGATGGAATCAAGGAGACAACACCTTGTGATCTCCATGAGGTGTTCAGGAAGGTTTCTGTTAAGGTGGCGGTCGGCTATGTCTTACCGGCATTTGGACCTGAAGGTGAGCCGGCAACATGGCATGGCAATCCGATTCCAGCTGGCTATGCTCGTGTCGGGGTGGATTCAGTTGTCCCGCAGTGGGAGACATTGGAGCTCCATATCCCCGGAGGTGATGGGGGCTTACACTCAGAGAGGTGCTGGGAGAAATCATTCTCTGGGAAAAGAAGAACATCAGGCTGCCAGTGCTGGGTAGCACCTAGTACCGGTCGTCCCAAAGCAGGTCACCATCACCTCCTCCAGGTGATCGCAGGCCACCATCACCTCCTCCTACTGATCACATGTCGCCACCATCACCCCGTGGGTACGACGTCGACCACGACATCGGTAGTCCATCTCCATCTCCAGCGCCGCCGCCTCCGCCCACTAAGACTCGGAATGCATCCAGCCGGAAGCGTTTCAAGAGTCCTGTCCCCAAGAGGTCGCCCTCCCAAAAGTACCAAAGGTTCCTCCCCCCCGTCCTTGGGATCTTACTGTCGAGGAAAATGCGGCCGCTGTTGCGAAACACAACTATGATCATTTCCATAAGCCAAAACCTCCAGCGCCAGAGCCATACACAGAGAAGCAAATAGAATATGCTACTAGTTTTCTGAACACACCATCGCAGTATGAGTTACACGAGAAGAAGGATGACTATACACGCACTCTTGCGAAGGTAATTGACCAAAAGAAGGATGAAAAGGCTAAGGAGAAGGACATTGCTGGCACGAGCAAATCATCGCCTAGAAGTGCAGATGAGAAAAGGTCAAGTTCAACAAGTGCACCCCTCAAGGCCAAGCAAACGACAAAAGGCAAAAAGAGAAAGGAAGTTCCCCTCCTCGGTGCTCAGCCCAAACAATCGATCCCACCACTCAAAGTGTTTAATGTTCCCAAGGTATACCAGGAACATGGTGGTTTCGATATGGAAGAAGCTGCTAGCCTAGCGGCTGCCTGTAAAGTTTCCGTGGAGGAATTGCTACTTGCAGCAGATGCTGCACTACCCACTGCTGATATAGCTCCTAAATTTGTCTACGGGGCCGACTTGGTCAGCAGAGAGCAGCTGCATAAACTACCAACACATATGCGGAATTTGCATCGGTGGTTCCTTGATGCATGCAAGGAGAAAAATGTACATCGTGGCGAGTATACCATGGGAATATTACTACCGAAAGGAGGAGATCCATATTGAGATGAATGAACTCCGCAGTTATTCAATCTAGAAGCCCTCGACAAATCTCTCATGAGTTGCTATTGCTTGTAAGTTGTTAACTACATATAAGTTCATTTTCATTCAGTTCATGTTCGTTTTCATTGCATATATATACTCATTATATCTTATGGGTTCTCTTTTGCAGATCAAGATCAGTGAGTGCAAAAGTAATAATATTATCAATGTTGGGTTTGTTGGACCCAGATAAAATACATGTTGAAACGGTGAAGCATAAACGCGAAGAAACGGGGGGAAACCTACTAAGGTTTTTGGGGCAGCAATATTTCTGTGATTCAATATTGTTTCCTTACAACTACGAGTGAGAGTCTTAATGATCTTTTATATATGCACATTCAATTTTTCTTACTCGATGTTAAGTGTAATTCCTGACGTATATGCATAACATGTGCAGCTTCCACTGGATTCTACTAGACATTCAACCCGATAAGGGAATAGTTGAAGTAAAAGACCCATCGAGTAGAGGCCTGGACGGGTTCCAGGACTTGCGAAGTTGCTCCAAGAGTAATTTCCTTCCTCGCCGCGCATTATCTTTCGTGAGATATCAATTAATTATCCACTCATTCACTCATTCTTTTGCCTGGCAGGGCTTGGCAAGCTTTGAAGAATCTTCATAAGGAGATTACCTTTGCAAAGAAGCTAACATTTAACTCGTACCGTGCCCCCAGCAGCCACAAGGGACGAATCTATGTGGATACTACGTTTGCGAGTCCATTCGCATGTTAACCACTCGAGAAGCAGAACAGTAAATAAATTCGACGTAAGCAATAACATTCACAACTTTATTTATTATCATCAATATTTCGTTATCAAGACTGATATAGTCATACTCATCTCATTTTCGTATATAGGTCGACTTCATGCGGGACAGACTCCAACCAAAGGAACACGCACTAGGAATCGCGGAGGAACTGGCGGGACTTTTGGTTAGAGAAGTAATAAACAACAAAGGCTTGTTTAGTCCAGATAGTTGTTCTACCTCCAAATAGACGGTCGTTAGTACCGTTTGTCGATCGTGAGCTCCATGTATATATGTAGGGAACCTACGAATATGTGTAAGGGGAATCGACTTCTGCTTCCAATCTTTGTTTGATCGATCTATATATATATAATGAATGAATGTGTACAACTTCTAGTAGCGTACAAATATATGCAACTTTTATTTTCGGACGAAAAAAATGAAATAACAAAGGTCGGTGGCGGGGGGAGGGGTGCTGCACCCTCAAACCCTAAAGCAAGCGTTGTGCGCGCGCCACGTAGAGGGCCTTTTGTCGCGGGTGGTAATACCGCCCGCGACAAAGGGCCTCGTGCCTGCGCGCCCCGCGGCTGCCACGTGGTGGACCTTATGTCGCGGGTCGTAAGTGACCCGGGATAAAAGGCCACCCTTTTATCGCGCCTTGCTTGTCGCGGCTGGCCGCCCGCGACAAAAGGCCCTAACCACCCGGATCAAAAGGCCTGTTTTCCACTAGTGTAGTATAGAGCGAAACTGAACTGGCTGCTATATTTTCTCAAACGTAGTGAGTACATGGAGAAACATGGAGCAGTTCTAGTCCTCTGTATACATTAAACGCAGCAGAACCAATCGAGCATATATAAACTACGTAAACAAGGTCTTGTTGGAGAATAGCAACTAGTATTCATAGAGGGCCATAGGCCAGTACATGTACATGTGTGACAATGTGCAGGTAAGCCCCTCATACACTGGGGAATAACAGAAAAGGGGACTATACAACTCTAACACCCCCCCCTCAAACTCATGGTGGATCAACAACACTGAGTTTGGAGAGAAAGAAACCATGCTGTGCTCTAGTCTGGGCCTTCGTGAAGAAATCAGCAAGCTGAAGCTCTGAAGGCACATAATGAAGGGCCATAACCTGGTGCTGCACAGCATGACGCACATAGAAGGCATCAACACCGATGTGTTTGGTGAGCTCGTGCTTCACCGGATCACGCGCAATGCTGATGGCACCAGTACTGTCCGATAAGAGCGGAGTCGGAGCATCAGCAGAAACACCAAAGTCCGCAAGTAACCAGCGTAACCAAGTCACCTCAGCCGTCAATAGAGCCATCGCTCGCAACTCAGCCTCAACACTCGAACGAGAGACTGCAACCTGCTTCTTGGTCTTCCAAGCAATGAGAGAGCCACCAAGAAAGACACAGTAGGCAGAAAGAGACTTGCGATCCTCTGGATCGCTAGCCCAGGTAGCATCTGAGTAGGTCTGGAGCTGTAAGGAGCTGGAGCGAGGAAAGAAAAGCCGACGAGAGATAGTGCCACGAAGATAGCGAAGGACACGAAGAAGATGACTATAGTGGACACTAGTGGGAGCAGCCATGAACTGACTCAGAATATGGACTGGGTAGGAGATGTCAGGACGTGTGACAGCAAGGTAGACAAGACTCCCAACCAAGTGACGATAGCGAGTCGGGTTCGGAAGAAGGTCACCATCAGTGGACCGAAGGCGGACATTGAGCTCCATAGGAGTCTCAATAATGCGCTCATCACCAAGAGCGGCACGAGTGAGAAGGTCCTGAATATACTTCTCCTGGGAGATATAGAAGCCATCGGAGGTAGAGGAAACCTCAAGCCCAAGAAAGTAGCAGAGAGGACCAAGATCAGTCATGAGAAACTGATCGCGAAGACGAGCCTTGACAAAGGCAATGTACTCAGGGTCGTCGCCTGTGATGATCATGTCATCAACATAAAGAAGAAGCAGAGTCCGACCACGAGAGGATGTGTGGACAAAAAGCGCAGGGTCATGGGCGCTAGGGACGAAGCCAGCAGCGATGACCACAGAGGCAAAATGCTGAAACCAGGCGCGAGGGGCTTGCTTAAGGCCATAGAGAGAGCGCCGGAGACGACAAACCATGCCATCAGGAACAGAGTAGCCAGGAGGTGGCTGCATGTATACCTCCTCACTTAACTCACCGTTAAGGAAAGCATTCTGTACATCAAGCTGAGAGACAGACCAGTGGCGAACAGAAGCGACAACAAGAAGAGTACGAACAGTGGTCATGTGAGCCACGGGAGCAAAGGTCTCATCATAGTCACGGCCATGCTCCTGCTGAAAGCCGCGAGCGACAAGGCGAGCCTTTTAGCGCTCAAGAGAACCATCGGAGCGAGTCTTGATCTTGTAGACCCACTTGCAGGTGATGGGACGAACAGAGGAAGGAGGAGTGACAACATCCCAAGTGCCAGTACGCTCAAGAGCAGCAATCTCCTCAGCCATCGCTAGCTGCCATTCAGGATGAGCAAGGGCATCCCGATAAGTGGTCGGCTCAAGGGTAGCAGAAAGACCGTAGTGAGTGGGAGAATAGCGATCAGGAGGAGGACGAGCACGAGCACGAAGATGGTGAGTCGGCTCGGACGGACGGGGCATCGCATCAGAGGTAGAGGGTATAGCAGGAGAAGCAGCATCATCCTCACGGGAACGACGTGAGTAGTGAAAAGGATAGGAAGGGACAACCGTAGTCGAGGAAGGTGACATGGGAGGGGAAGATGTGGAGGGTGGGGACGGTGGTGAGGGAGGAGAGGGGGGTCTGGTGGGTGAAGGAGGAGAAGGTGGTGAAAGACTCGGCAGAGTAGGGACCAGAGGCACAGGAGGAGGTGAGTCAGGAAACTGTTGCGGTCAGAGACCCACCGGCGAGCAGCGACGGGCAACACGGTAGAGCCGGGAGGCTCCCAGGACTGCGGCTGGCCCTGGTCCCTCCGAGCGACGGCCCGCAAAGGTTCGGCATGCATGTCCGATGCTGGTGCAAGGGCGTGCCACCTGACCTATACCTGGTCAGGAACGTGATGGATGATGCCTCGCTTAATTTCCTGCATGGCATACACGTAAACATTAAATACGAGCCTCGATCGGCTCTCAGGTTGTCCTGTGAATCGGCTCGAAGAGCCGATCCACCCATGATTCGTACGAGGTGTACGAATATATGGTGGTCCTGCTTGATCAATATAAAGCTAAAACAACCTACTACGATTTAGGGTTTTCACCGCATAATCGGAACATCCTACTCGTGATTGAGCCTGGCGGCCACGCACGGTGATCGTAAACCGATCCTAGGCAAGGCCTAAAAACCAACACGAAGTTGATCCTAGGAACATCCTGTCTAGGGCTAGCAAACTACACCCTACGCGCCACTGGATCCTTCAACCCGTTTGTAAGGCCTAACTATACAGATATTAAACTAATCCTTGAAGAACAAGGAGCAACCATAACGGATCGGATCTACTAAATAATGATCAAGCGGGGTGCCGCCCTTACATCTAAGATAGGTGTAAGGGCGGCTAGACATCTCAGGGTTGCACGACGACAGCATATGATACGATGAACAATGCTAACCCTAACACATCTAAGATAACTACGTTGCTCGCCATCAAAAAGGCTTTAGTACGAGCAACGCATGGACAACGAATAAACGTGTGCTGCCTAGATCGCAAGATGCGATCTAGGCAGCATGATGCTTACCCGGAAGAAACCCTCGAGACAAGGGAGTTGGCGATGCGCCTATATTGGTTTGTGGTGAACGTGATTGTTGTTTATTTCATAAACCCTAGATACATATTTATAGTCCGTAGACTTTATAACGTGGGAATAATCCCAACCAGGCACGAGCCAAACTCTATCTAATCGATACGTATCCTACTATATTACAGATACACGGGCAAACTAGCCCAAACTTTGCATATAAGGCCGATTCACGTATATTCTTCCATGTATATTCTTCAAGCCCATCTTGATCGCGGCCCACCTCTGACTCGGTCAAATTCTGGTGATAACACATGCCCCCCTGGTTTTGGAATTGATAATTCCAAAATCACTCTGCTTTTCTTCGTCGGGTCATGTCGTGGCAGAGCAGAACCGTCGCAGCATCCTTCATCATGATGCCTTGCCTTCCCAACTTCTCCGCGTGACTTGGCAGTTTTTTCTTTGGGCACCACCTCCTCGGAAACTGCTGCGGCATTGAATCTCCACTATATCCCCTTTTATTTAACTGCTCCAAACAGTTTGCTTTTTCATCCCCTTCGCATTAGCACTCCAAAAGCCCTCCTGCGCCACCATGTCTTCTTCCTCCTCTGCCTCATCGGGTTTTTCCGCCCAATCCTCCTCCTCCCGCGAGCCGACGCCGGAGTGGAACCCGAAGGAGGCCCATGCGGCCAACATTCGCCGCGCCATCGAAGCCGGGGAGGAGTCCAGTCACGATTTCTCCGTCTGGTCCGAGGACGACAAGTCCTTGACCGACGGGGAAAGTGACCTCCGCTTCCTTGCCGACGGGGAAACGGAGGAGGAGAGCGATGACGATCGCTTCTCCTGTGATGACTTCACCTCCCCCGAGGAGGAGGAGGAGGAGAAGGAGGAGGAGGACGACACCTCCTTCGACGAACCGCCGGCCAAGCGCTTCTGTCCCTGGCCGGGGAACCTCAGCGACTTCGACAGCGACGACGACGACGCTGACGAGGAGGACGAGGACAACGAGGGCCCTCCCGGCGACCGCTGCAGCAGCGACGACGAGCCCGCCGGGAGTAGCGCCGACAGCGGCGACGACGGCGACGACGAGGGCAGCGACGGCCCGTAGATAGGACCCTTAGCATAGGATCAGTAGTAGTAGATGGGGCAATGTATCCCCTAGTACTTCCTTTTGAGAGCAATCAGCTCTTTATGTAAGAAATCCTGTTTATCAATGAAGAATTTCCCCCAATTTGATTTTGCCGATTTCCTTTAAGCTAATTTAGCCGATTCCCCCTCATACTGATTCTGCCGATTTGTTCACTTAGCCAATGCTCAATGAGCCAATGGCAACGCATCGGTCCTTCACAATCTATCCTTCAACTCCTCGACTGATAACTTTGAGATCTGGTGGATAATGTGGAAGACCCTTGCCTTCAAGAGAGCCCTTAAATTCCTCCCACCAGCTCCAGTGATCCTCTTCTGCAAGAACTCACCATTTTTTAAGAAGGTTGCGACGCAGGACCAGCCGATGACACTCCAATCGGCTTCTAAGAACAGAGCATCTACCAGGCCAGCTGCCCCCCGAGCCTCGGTCAAGGCGAGAATAGCGGTGAGGATGCACAGATCAGACAAAGGGCTTTGAACTCAAGTAATTCTGAGACAGCCACCATGCAGAGCCAGCAAAACTTGCCCCCATTGATCACCTTTCTTCCGCTGAAAGCCGATATTGTAGACGAAATACCAACGGCTTAATGAGCAAAAGGCTGCCTTGCATGCCAAAACTGACGCTTCTGACAGTACTGCTGAACTGGCGCAAAGGGTTGGAAGTCCTCGAAGAGAAGGTTCGGGCACCAAAATCGGCTCATTGCAGCTGAGGAAGCTCTCATTGTTCACTCCCTCAAGGAAGCAGAAGGCCTCGAAGCTGAACTGAAGACCGACTTGGTCGAAATCCGTGTCTTGAACACGCAGCTGGTAGATCTTGTGTAATTTGTACTAGAGTCGATGTCTGTGCATCGGCTGTAAATATTTTTTTTTACTGGCCGATTTTCTATCGGCCCCCAATATTTCACTGCACATGTATCGCACATGTTCATCTGATTAGGTGCCCCCCGAGCCGAATCTGTCAGGTAACTGCAAATATCGGCTGTGTAGTTAGCCAAGGCACTGTATTTGAACGTTGGCTCCGTTAGGACTAATGTTGACTCTCATCAGCCGACGTAACCGCTGCCCATTAGATCGATGTTGAACACAGGCAGAATGTGTGGTGAGGATAATTTTGGCCGATTGCTGGAATCGGCCTCCATGTTGATTGAATCGCTCAATGAAGGTTTTGCAATGTTCCTCCATAGATCTTTGGGGCCGATCCCAAGGATCGGCCTCGCCACATTTGTCCATAGGTTTGTTCTTGCTATACGATCAGGCCGGTGGATAAGACCAGCCTAACCCCATCCTTTGTCACGTCGATGCGCTCGCAGTCGTCCAAATTGATGCCTGAGAGTGGCTCTTGGCCTGTTGTCTCCCAAGCGTTCATGCCAGCCGTTGAAATCTCGGCTGAGTCATCTGCATGGACGACCTCTACCTCATCTCCATCCCACTGTATTACGCATTGGTGCATCGTAGATGGGATGCAACAGTTGGCGTGGATCCAATCTCTTCCTAGCAGGACAGCATAGGTGCTCTTGCTATCGACAATAAAGAACGTCGTAGGGATGGTTTTCCTTCCTACGGTCAGATCCACGTTCAGAACACCTTGTGCGTCAGACGCTTGGCCGTTGAAATCGCTCAATGTCACGTTGGTCTTGATCAGATCCGAGCTAGAGCGTCCCAACCGATGTAGCATGGAGTATGGCATAATGTTGACTGCCGCTCCGGTGTCCACCAGCATCTTGTTGACAGGCTGCCCATCGATATAACCTCGCAAGTACAGGGCCTTCAGATGTCTGTAGCTTCTTTCTCGTGGCTTCTCAAAGATAACTGGCCGTGGGCCGCAGTCAAGTTGTGCCACAGGTGCTTCGTCTAATCCTGGAGCACTAAACTCCGTTGGCAGGATGAACACCATGTTTGTGCCAGCCGATGTTTCATCATCGGCTTTCTTTTGTCTGGGGCGCCACTCTTTCCTTTGTGGCCGACCTTCTTCGTCCAGGGTTCGCTGAATTTTAGCGGCCAGATTAGGCCGCGCCTTCCTCAACGTGTGCAGGTATAACCTTTCGGCTTCCTCCAAACCACGTAGTCGCTGAACCCTACGCTTTTGGGAACGGTTGAGTCCATCAGGGCACCACCTTGGCCGGTGGTACGTATCTTCTTCTTCTTCATCATCGTCTTCCAAATCCTCGAGATCTTCCACCCGAGGGGACTCAGCGTGCTTGTTCCGAGGCGGGAGAGGCCCTAGACGTTTGAACACGGACACGTTATGTCAACACCCGGATTTTTAAGTCCAGATGCCTATTATGCCGTACATCGCAATCCCAGGAATAATGTTTTTGCGAGACATAATAGTAAGTAGCGTAGAGTCATCATTTATTACAACACATATTGTCTTACAACCATAGATCACATGATCCAATATTACACGAATATATTGTTCAACATCACAAACAGTAGCGGAAGCGAAGTAGTAGTGGACGATCTATTCCACAGGCAACGCTTGACGTTAGAAGACGATCCTAGTTATCGTAGACGTCCTGTTGTCCGTCATCCTGATACTGGTGCTCTCCTTCATAGTCTGGCATTTGAATAGCCAGGGCAAAGCCATGAGTACTTTTTAAAGTACTCGCAAACTAACTCTAAGATAAATACTCATTAAGTGAAAGGGGGTGCTAAGCTCTAGGTTTGTTTGCATAAAGCCAAGTTTTAGTTTCATAAATCTTTGGTAAAGCCTTATCATGTGCTAGACTAACTCAAGTGGGAACATTAGTGTCATTCCCACAACTCATTATGGATCACCATAATGTCACCTTTCAAACCACCATTCATTTCTAGAATCAAAACATTTTAATGATAACGGAGATAGTATGGCCTTTCCAATCGTCCGTAACCGTGGACACGGCTATTCGAATAGGTTTAACACTCTGCAGAGGTTGTACTCTTGTGCCACAACTTTTGATTACATCCGTCGAGGGTAACCTCGAATCATCGTAACACGACGCGCGGATCATCAATCGAAACCTTTCACTTATATATGCTAGTATGAGCACCTCTCCCCATGAGCTTGGCCTCCCGGTGGAAACCGCAGTTAACCCGGGAACTGCACAGGGCTTGGGCCGTACATTCACCTCATTTCAACATCAATCCACAAGTAACGGAGGCAGCCGCAGCGTAACCCCTATGATGTTTGTTCAGAGGGAACCCATACTAAAATACACAAGCTTCTAGTTAAGCCCTACCCATAATCAGGTATTGTGGGGGTACTTGTATAATTGGAAGGGTATCGCATTCAAACTCAATCATCTATTTTATCAAAAATCACCATCTCCTCAAGGTCACATTCACCTTCAAAATCTTTCACTTTAGTTCATTTCACAAATGTTCCCATCTAGAGTAGTCAATTTTAGTTCTTAGCGATAGCAACTAGTCATGAGGGGGTGCTATCTAGCTTTATTTGCTTAGGCTAACTTTGATACTCTTGTTCTATTCCAGACAAGTAAATCATAAATCAAAAAGTACTTTGAAATAAATAAGCAAAAGCAAATGTAAGTAAAAACATGGGATAGGTAATATATAAAAGTAAAGGGTAAAGATGCCTTTGCTCTTGTAGAGCTAAGCACTTGTTTTCAGCAAGGGTTAGCTTGCCTTGAGCTGGGTAGTTATCGAAGTTCTCTTCTTCTTCCTGAGAGTAGCCCTCCTCCTCTTGGTACTCCTCGTTACTAGCGTCTATATACGAATACGAGGTATAAATACTAAACCAAGCTCACATACTAAACTAGAGGCACTCAAAATAGTTCACACACTAGTCCTATCATCAATCAAACATGGCATGGTGGATTATTGGATTTGTCTTTATTTGAAAGAAAAATAATTTCCTCTCATCATTCCTCAAAGTTAAATTTGGTAGGTAGGTCTTTTAAAAGAAAACATTTCTTTTCACTACCTCTTATTAAGATTTAATCTCTTCATATAATAATAAGGTATGAAATATAGGTTGACCCAAAGTCAACATTTCATCTCTATTATATGTGAGTTCTATTTAATTGAAGTGCTATACTTCACATAGTTTTAAAACTTAACATTTAAATGAATTAAAATCTCTAAGTAGTAATTCTCAAGGGTTCATTAGCCTAAGTCATTCCCCCTGGTTATTAGTACTTAGGATCAAAATTTAAATGAGAGGAAATTCTCATATTAGGGTTGAGTTTGAATTTCACTTTAAAAAGCTCTAGAAATGACTACATAGCCATTTTATTTGATCTAGTCCATGATCATCCAAACAACAGGGCTATGTTATTGCATAATCAATTAGAGGACATCATTTGTGATTTATTAGAATTGGAATTACTTAAAAATCTATTCTGGTTGAATTTTAAATAAAGTTTGAATGTGCAAAAGTCCCTGTCTTGTCTTTTTTTTCAAATTAAATCTACAAGGAAAATGGAGATGGGGCCCGTGGCATTGGATAGATAAATTCATGGGCTTTCCAACGGTATAAAGTTTGCTAGATTTGGTTTGGTATAATTCAAAATTATTCAAATTTTACTAAACATTCAGCAGAGCAATTTGAATAAAGAATAAACTGTATTTGAATTTGTGGGCTTAGGCGGGAAGAGTTATTGGGCCGAAACAAAATTCAACAGCACTCCGCAGCCCAACACGCGTCTGGCGCGCTCGGGCCGCGCTGACAGGGTGGGGGCCACCTGTCGGCGCCTCTTTAAACGCCGAAGCGGTATTTTCTATCTCGACCGTAGGATTAGAAAGAGGATCGACGGCGGGTGAGCGTCGTCATCACCGACGGGATTCCGACGAGGTCACGGCGGCAGTAGGGGGTCGGAGAGCCTACCAGGCCGATGCAGGTCTCAGGCAGTATGCGCGGTGACGGTGGAGGCGATGGGGAAGAGCTTGGGAGCAGCGGCGGCGCTCGGGGTGGCGCCAATCGTCGACGGTGAGCTGCGTCCCCCGGCGGCTCCGATCTTGAAATTGCTTCTCCTCCGGCGGCAATCGAACGAGCTATGGTGGTGAGGAAGATCAGTGGTGAGAGGGGAGTCGATTGGTGTGAGGAGAGCTTGCTGGGAGGGCCTCTATTTATAGTGTCGATGGGTGCCGCGGGGTGCTGCAAGGGCGCGGCCATGGCGTGGCGTTTCCAGCGAGCGAAAGGGCAAGCGAAGGACTGCTACGGCTAGCCGGTGTACTGGAGATGCTCAACCTGTATCGAGACAGAGAAAAGGGTGATGGGAGAGCTCGAGCGCTGGCAATGTCTATCACGGGGCGCGCGGCATCATTTGGTCTAGGGCGACGGCGACGGTGCAGGGCAGGCATGGGCATTCGTCTAGCGTGTAGAGGGTGCAGAGGCGATGCTCGACGCGGTGATAGGGATGCAGGGCGAGGACGGTAGCGGTCGAGTGCGTGGCGTCCTGGCGCGTCCAGGGCGTGATCACCACGCCGGCTGGCACGTCCTGGCACGTTTTGGACGCGCTGCTGCTGGCCAATGCCAAGCCTTGGCGAGCTGGGGCTGCGTACTGTTGGCGTCCTTGTGCTGCAGGGATGCTCAAGGACATGGAGAAACGACGAGGGAGAGGCCAGGGAGAGGAGTGCCAAAGGTGGCCGGCATGGCATTGTTTGGCATGTTTTAGGGTTTCTCCTCGACTTTAATCGACCATGCAAGTACTGGGCTAGAGGCAGGGGGTGTAGGGGAGGCTGATGATCACATTGCAAAGGTGGTTTAGGCTCAAATCTGCTGGACAATAGCATGTAACACAAATTCCAGATGCTGTCTGCCACCTGTTCGACAAAATGCCCGCATGAAACTTTCTTTTGAATTTTGAAAATCTCTTTGGTGAATCTCATTTATATAATTATTGTGATGTATTAGTGGTGGTGGCACTCAATTTGGAAGTGATTTGCAACATTTCAAATTTGAGGTGATCTTCTTCTCTCTCTCGGGTTCCCTCTTTGCCCTCTTATTCTGGTCAACCTAGTCAACTTTAGGGAGGGTGGTCAACATCAAAGTTACTCATCTTGACATGGTCTTGGATGACCTGGCTTTAGTTGACCTTGCTTAGTTTAAGATTTGAGAAATACAGAGGGGTAAAGTAGTGAAGAAAATAATTTTGGGTTAAGTGACCATTATCACATGTATGATGAAATCTTGATTTCTTTTGATTTGATTCTTGATCCAAGGATGCAAAAGTGTTAGTTTATCACATTGAAGCATTTTAGAAGCAATGGGGCAAGCAATCTTGGCCTTGGTTGAGGATTTGCTAAAAAGCATATTGTGTATGTGAGTGAGAAATGAGTTTTTCTCATCTTCTCCATTTCCCCTCAAATTAGGGTTTAGTGATCTTGCTTAGGGTTCACATAACAATATTTAATCATACTAACACTCATCATGACAATTGCACAAAAGAATATCACTCAAATGCATATATCTATAAGTGGCACTATATGCATGGAAAAAGTTTTTGTTAATTGCAAAATTTGGGTTTGGGGAATTTCTCTTTCTTGTTTATTATGGTTGAAACTTGGGATGTTACAAACCCTTCCCCCTTACAAAAGATCTCGTCCCGAGATCTGAGAAAACTAGGTACTAAAGAGATCTGGGTACTCAGTCCTCATAAAGTCTTCTCTCTCCCAAGTGGCTTTTTCTTCGGTGTGGTTACTCCATTGGATCTTCAGAAACTTGATACTTCGGGTACGGGTGGTTCTGAAGGCTTCTTCCAGGATGCGAATAGGTACTTCGCGGTAGGTCAGATCTGAGTTGATATCCACAGCTCGATGGTCGATGTTCTTGAAAACTTCGGTCTTCTCAGGCACTTCTAAACACTTTCGGAGTAGCGAGATGTGAAACACATTGTGCACCGCTGACATTTCTTCCGGTAGCTCCAGCTGATAGGATACTTCTCCTCGGCGACTCAGGACCTTGAAAGGTCCGACATATCGGGGTGCGAGCTTTCCTCTAAGCTGGAATCTCTGCATTCCCTTAAGAGGGGACACTTTGAGATATACGAAATCTCCGATTTCGAAGGTCATCTCTCGGCGTCTCTTGTCGGCGTAGCTCTTCTGTCTTGATTGGGCTGTCTTGAGGTACTCACGAATCTTGCGAACCTTCTCTTCGGCTTCTCGGAGAATATCTGGTCCAAAGATTTGACTCTCTCCTACTTCCGACCAATTCAGAGGGGTACGGCACTTCCTTCCATACAGTGCTTCGAAGGGGGCCATCTGCAAGCTGGCTTGGTAGCTGTTGTTGTACGAGAATTCTGCGTACGGCAAGCAGTCTTCCCACTTAGATCCATACCCTAGCACACATGCTCTCAACATATCTTCTAATATTTGGTTGACTCTTTCTGTCTGTCCATCTGTCTGCGGATGATAGTGTAGGATAACGTTGCATAGAAAACAAAAATTTTCCTACCGCGAACACGCAATCCAAGCCAAGATGCAATCTAGAAGACGGTAGCAACGAGGGGGTATCGAGTCTCACCCTTGAAGAGATTCCAAAGCCTACAAGAGGAGGCTCTTGTTGCTGCGGTAGACGATCACTTGCCGCTTGCAAAAGCGCGTAGAAGATCTTGATCACGATCGGTTCCGGCGCCACGAACGGGCAGCACCTCCGTACTCGGTCACACGTTCGGTTGTTGATGAAGACGACGTCCACCTCCCCGTTCCAGCGGGCAGCGGAAGTAGTAGCTCCTCTTGAATCCGACAGCACGACGGCGTGGTGTCGGTGGCGGTGAAGAAGTCCGGCGGAGCTTCGCTAAGCTACGCGGGAGATATGGAGGAGAGGGGGGCGGCTAGGGTTTGGGAGGGGGTGGCCGGCCACTTCAATGGGGCGGCCAGCTTGTGGTCTTGGGGTGGCCGGCCCCCTCCCTTGGCCCCTCATTATATAGGTGGATCCCAAGTGTTGGTGTCCAAGTCTTCGAATAAGACCCGAAACCAAAACCTTCCATAGGAGGGGGGAAACCTAGCCCAACTAGGACTCCCACCCAAAAGTGGGATTCCCACCTCCCATGTGGGGGGTGGCCGGCCCCCTATGGTGGAGTCCACTTGGGACTCCACCCCATCTAGGGCTGGCCGGCCATGGAGGTGGAATCCCTTGTGGACTCCACCTTCCTTGGTGGTTTCTTCCGGACTTTTCTAGAACCTTCTAGAACCTTCCATAGAACCTTCCGCGACATTTTATTTCACATAAAATGACATCCTATATATGAATCTTATTCTCCGGACCATTCCGGAACTCCTCGTGATGTCCGGGATCTCATCCGGGACTCCGAACAAATATTCGAACTCCATTCCATATTTCAAGTGCTACCATTTCAACATCCAACTTTAAGTGTGTCACCCTACGGTTCGAGAACTATGCGGACATGGTTGAGTACTCACTCCAACCAATAACCAATAGCGGGATCTGGAGATCCATAATGGCTCCCACATATTCAACGATGACTTTAGTGATCGAATGAACCATTCACATATATTACCAATTCCCTTTGTCTCGCGATATTTTACTTGTCCGAGGTTTGATCTTCGGTATCACTCTATACCTTGTTCAACCTCGTCTCCTGACAAGTACTCTTTACTCGTACCGTGGTATGTGGTCTCTTATGAACTCATTCATATGCTTGCAAGACATTAGATGACATTCCACCGAGAGGGCCCAGAGTATATCTATCCGTCATCGGGATGGACAAATCCCACTGTTGATCCATATGCCTCAACTCATACTTTCCGGATACTTAATCCCACCTTTATAGCCACCCATTTACGCAGTGGTGTTTGGTGTAATCAAAGTACCTTTCCGGTATAAGTGATTTACATGATCTCATGGTCATAAGGACTAGGTAACTATGTATCGAAAGCTTATAGCAAATAACTTAATGACGAGATCTTATGCTACGCTTAATTGGGTGTGTCCATTATATCATTCACACAATGACATAACCTTGTTATTAATAACATCCAATGTTCATGATTATGAAACTAATCATCCATTAATCAACAAGCTAGTTTAAGAGGCATACTAGGGACTTCTTGTTTGTCTACATATCACACATGTACTAATGTTTCGGTTAATACAATTCTAGCATGATATATAAACATTTATCATAAACATAAAGATATAAATAATAACCACTTTATTATTGCCTCTAGGGCATATCTCCTTCAGATAGGCTGTGCTGAAATTCAGGCGAGTTCCGAGTCCTTCATGGACTTTCTGCCAGAATCGGGAGGTGAATTGGGATCCTCTGTCGGATACTATCGACTTCGGGGTTCCGTGCAGGCTGACTATCCTTGAGATATATAGCTCTGCGAGTCTCGGTCCTTGATAGGTGGTCTTGACAGGGATGAAGTGGGCGACTTTGGTCAGTCTGTCGACCACTACCCAGATGGAATCATTTCCTTTACTAGACTTGGGCAGTCCGGTGATGAAGTCCATTCCTACGGAATCCCACTTCCATTCGGGAATCTGTAGGGGTTGCAAACAGCTCGCGGGGCGTTGGTGTTCTGCTTTGACTCTTTGACAGATGTCACACTTGGCGATGTAGCTTCCAATTTCTCTCTTCATTCCATGCCACCAGAATTGTTCCTTCAAATCCTGGGACATCTTGGTTCCTCCGGGGTGAATGGAGTATAGGGTGTCGTGAGCTTCTTTCAGGATAACTTGTTTCAATTCTGAGTCTGACGGTACGCAAAGGCGCTTGTTATACCATAGCACTCCTTCTTCATCTACGGTGAATCCCGGTGCTTTTCCGGCGGCTATTTGGTTCTTGATTCTGTCAATGCTAGCATTTCCTTTCTGAGCTTCTTTGATCTGACTAATCAGGGTGGGTTGGAGTTCAATGCTGGCGAGGTATCCTTCGCTAACCAGTTCAAGTCTAAACTGTTCAAACTCTTCAAACAGGCTAGGTTGCTCAATTGCTAACAGGGAGTTCAACTGACACGGCAGTCTACTCAGAGCATCCGCTACCACATTGGCCTTGCCGGGGTGATAGTGGATTTCCATGTCGTAATCCTTGATTAACTCTATCCATCTGCGCTGTCTCATATTCAGCTCCTTCTGGGTGAAGATATACTTCAGGCTCTTGTGATCCGAGTAAACCTCGCATCGATTACCCATGAGGTAATGACGCCATACTTTCAGCGCTAACACCACCGCTGCTAGCTCTAAATCATGGGTTGGGTAGTTCTGTTCATGCGGCTTCAGCTGTCTTGATAGGTAAGATATCACTTTGCCTTCTTGCATCAGCACACATCCAAGACCAATCTTGGAGGCGTCACAGTACACATCGAAGGGCTTGGTAATATCCGGCATCACCAATATTGGGGCTGTTGTCAATCTTAACTTGAGCTGTTGAAAGCTCTCTTCACACTTGTCGGTCCATTCGAACTTCCGGTCCTTCTTCAACAATTGGGTCATCGGTCTTGCTATACTCGAGAACCCTTCAACGAATCGGCGGTAATATCCCGCCAATCCAAGAAAAGCACTGACTTCGGTCTGAGTGGTTGGGGCTTTCCATTCTTCAACAGTCTTGATTTTTGCGGGGTCAACGGCAATTCCTCCGGCTGACAAGATGTGACCCAAGAATCCTACTTCTTTCAACCAGAATTCACACTTGCTGAACTTGGCATACAACTGATGTTCCCGAAGGGTATCTAGGACCACTTCCAAATGTTGCTCATGTTCTTCCTCGGACTTGGAGTATATGAGGATGTCGTCGATGAAAACCACGACAAACTTGTCCAGGAAGTTCATAAAGATCTTATTCATGAGATTCATGAAGTAAGCGGGGGCATTGGTCAATCCAAATGACATGACATTGTACTCATACAATCCATATCTGCTGGTAAAGGCAGTTTTGGGGATATCGGTGGCACGAATCTTCAACTGATGGTATCCTGTCCGCAGATCAATCTTTGAGAAAACTCGGGCTCCGGTCAGCTGGTCAAACAGATCTTCTATCTTGGGCAATGGATACTTGTTCTTAATGGTGACATCGTTAAGCTTACGATAGTCCGTAACCAAACGAGTGGCACCGTCCTTTTTATCCACAAACAAAACTGGCGATCTCCAGGGTGACGCACTTGGTTGAATCAGACCTTTGAATAGCATATCATCCAGCTGCTTCTTCGGCCCACTAACTCTGCCGGTTCATGCCGTAGGCTCTCGGGCTATAGGTCCGGTTCCGGGGATTAACTCGATGATAAACTCGATATCCCGATCTGGGGGCATACCGGGTAGATCATCCGGGAACACATCAGGATATCGACAAACGACCCTGATCTGATCCAAGGTGGGTTTGGCTAGGCTTTGGTTACAGGTAAATTTTCGGGGCATCTTTTCAGATATGTGTTCGACTATTATTCCGGTGCTACTAGTCATGGTGATGGCCTTCTTGGCACAATCAATCAGTCCATGATGTTTCGCCATCCAGTCCATTCCCAGGGCTACTTCCAAACCTTTGGCTCCTAGAACAATCAAATTTGCATAGAATTCTATTTCATGTATTCTGATTGGCACATCTTTGCAAATTTTTCTAGCTTTAGTTGTTGATCCAGGTATTTGAACTATCATGACATGCTTCAAACTGATGGGTTGAATCTTACTAGTGCATGCAAAATCTTCGGTAATGAATGAATGCGATGCTCCGAATCAAACAAGACTCTTGCGGGTATTGAGTTAACAGAGAACATACCCAAGACAACGTCTCGGGGGCTTCCTGAGCTTCTTCTGCATTCATGTGGTAGAGGCGGCCGTTGCGGTTGTTCGGGTTGTTGGGGGCGAACTTCTTGTTGGTGGTGACACGACGCTGCTGCTGCGCAGGGCCCGAGGTGTTGGCGGTAGTCTTGGCGAGCTTCTTGGGGCACTCATAGGAGAAGTGTCCAGCCACTCCGCACTCGTAGCAGTTGTAGGTTGACTTGTCCTTGGGGGTGATGGGAACAGCGTTGCTCCCAGTCCTTGGAGCAGTGTTGGAGTTATTGTTGGGGGCGCGAGGTGGGGCGCGGTTGAAGTTACTGTTGTTGTTGTTGTAGTTGTTGTGTCCTCCTGACCTGGGGTTTCCTCCACTCCGGTTCTGATAACTCGGACGTGGATTCTGCATCGGGGGCTTGTTGTTTCTTGGGGCGAACCCTCCACCTGAGTTGGGGCGATACTTGTGGTTGTTGCTGGGCCCACTCTGGTTCATCATACGGCGCTTGCGGTTCTCATTGGCTTGGTGTATCTTCCCCTCCATCTGAATGGCGGAGTCAACGAGTGCTTCTAAGTCAGCAAAGGGGATGTTGATCAGTACAGTCTGCATCTCATCATGCAGTCCATTCAGAAACCTCTCCTTCCTCTTCTCGACGGTGTCCGTCTCATCCGGGGCGTACCTTGACAAAGTGAGGAACTTGTCGCGGTATTCTACCACGGTCATTCTGCCTTGCTTCAATTCCCTGAACTCATCCCTCATCTTCTTAATCAAACCCGGGGGCACATGATACTTGCTAAACTTGAGTTTGAAGTCTTCCCAAGTCATCAGGTTCCCCGCATGTAAGGCGCGGGTACTTGTCCACCAGGCACGTGCAGGTCCAGCCAGATAGTGGGTGGCGAACAACACCTTCTCGTTGTCCTCCACTCCGGCAACCTCGAGATTGTTCTCCATAGTCTGGAGCCAATCATCAGCATCGAGGGGTTCCTCTGTCTTGTTGAACACAGGTGGGTTAGTGTTCTGGAAGTTTTTCAGCTTTGACCCTGGGTGGTCGTGGTTTCCGTGGCCTTGATTGCCCTGAGCAAGTTGTTGAAGTGCAGCTAGGTTGGCTTGCCGTTCAGCTCTCTCAACTTCTCTATCAGCCAACATCTCGTTGGTAAAGCATCTGCAGCATTGCCTCCTGAGTCATGTTGCGAGTTGGGGGTGCCATCTGAACAGGGATAGGGATCATGAGATAAGAGGGAAATGTCTATGGCTCATTTTGGGATAAAATACAACTTAAACTTGATTCATAATAATAATATTACACACACACAAACATAGTCATGGAGGTAGCACATATTACAAGCCAAATGTTCAGGAGGGTTTTAAGAACCCTTTCAACAAACTACGATACATGGGGCGGGTACAAAGGACCAATACATAACACGGGGCGCAAGTGCTCAGACGGGACTACTCGCCATCGACGTTGATAGGGTAGACATTGTCTACCCCGGCATCGAGGTGCTCGTGGCCATCCTCGTAAGGGTGGAACTCCAGGTCGTCGTCTTCCTCCTCCTCGTAGTCGTCGTCGTTGCTGACGTAGGAGTAGCCGTCCCCCTGGATGTTCTCCCCTTCACCTTCGCCTTCCAGCTCCTGGATCTACTCAGCTTGTGCAGCGATGGTCGCCTTCAGAGTGGCGATCCTGGCCTTCAGGCGGTTGATGGCGTGATCCTTCTTCTGGTTGGCACGGCGGAGTGCCCTGCGTTCTCCGGCGATGACCTTGATGGTCTCCGCCTGCTGCGCCAACTGGATGTGAGTGTGGTTGGCGTATTCGCGGGAGTTGTCGAGGTCGATGCGGGTCTCACTCAGCATGAAGTCAAGATGATCAACATGGTGGCGAAGCTGCGGGTGTGACGGCAGGTTCATTGGCACTCCGAGTGAGTTGTGCCTTGCATAGTGCACAAAGCGACTGTCGGTGAAGTCCATGAAGTTTTGCCCGCACAGACGTGCGAGTCCTTCCTGAAGTCCCCTTGCGAGACCATCCGCCCAGTTGTTCTCCCTGAAGGAGAACTGGATCCTTGCGCTCATTGGGAGCGTGAACCTTCCACGAAGGTCCACCATGATCACCCACTGAAGTTGACCACCGGGTTGGTCATTCAGCATTCCGCCAAAGACTTCCGGTGGTTGGCGCCCGAGGAACTCTGAGAGGGAGAAGAGGTCCCTCTCGAAGATGATCTCTCCACCGTTCCCCAACTGATAGAACTCAGTCTGGAGAAAGGGCTGCGCGTCCACGACGTGATCCATCTGTAGAGAGGTGAGGTGATTAAGTTAGATAAGTGCAAGTGTTCCAAATTTTTAATTCTCTTAGAAGAAGGGCATGAATTTAAAGTTTGTAAAAGACTCTTCAAGGTAAGAAGGTGAATAAGGTTTTCATAACTAGTCAAATCATGGAATTTGAAACTAAGTTTTTGAGCGTCCATTCTAACTAGGGTTTCCTAAGGTCAAACAATGGCTCTGATACCAACTTGTCAACACCCGGATTTTTAAGTCCAGATGCCTATTATGCCGTACATCGCAATCCCAGGAATAATGTTTTTGCGAGACATAATAGTAAGTAGCGTAGAGTCATCATTTATTACAACACATATTGTCTTACAACCATAGATCACATGATCCAATATTACACGAATATATTGTTCAACATCACAAACAGTAGCGGAAGCGAAGTAGTAGTGGACGATCTATTCCACAGGCAACGCTTGACGTTAGAAGACGATCCTAGTTATCGTAGACGTCCTGTTGTCCGTCATCCTGATACTGGTGCTCTCCTTCATAGTCTGGCATTTGAATAGCCAGGGCAAAGCCATGAGTACTTTTTAAAGTACTCGCAAACTAACTCTAAGATAAATACTCATTAAGTGAAAGGGGGTGCTAAGCTCTAGGTTTGTTTGCATAAAGCCAAGTTTTAGTTTCATAAATCTTTGGTAAAGCCTTATCATGTGCTAGACTAACTCAAGTGGGAACATTAGTGTCATTCCCACAACTCATTATGGATCACCATAATGTCACCTTTCAAACCACCATTCATTTCTAGAATCAAAACATTTTAATGATAACGGAGATAGTATGGCCTTTCCAATCGTCCGTAACCGTGGACACGGCTATTCGAATAGGTTTAACACTCTGTAGAGGTTGTACTCTTGTGCCACAACTTTTGATTACATCCGTCGAGGGTAACCTCGAATCATCGTAACACAGTACGCGGATCATCAATCGAAACCTTTCACTTATATATGCTAGTATGAGCACCTCTCCCCATGAGCTTGGCCTCCCGGTGGAAACCGCAGCTTAACCCGGAACCGCACAGGCTTGGGCTGTACATTCACCTCATTTCAACATCAATCCACAAGTAACGGAGGCAGCCGCAGCGTAACCCCTATGATGTTTGTTCAGAGGGAACCCATACTAAAATACACAAGCTTCTAGTTAAGCCCTACCCATAATCAGGTATTGTGGGGGTACTTGTATAATTGGAAGGGTATCGCATTCAAACTCAATCATCTATTTTATCAAAAATCACCATCTCCTCAAGGTCACATTCACCTTCAAAATCTTTCACTTTAGTTCATTTCACAAATGTTCCCATCTAGAGTAGTCAATTTTAGTTCTTAGCGATAGCAACTAGTCATGAGGGGGTGCTATCTAGCTTTATTTGCTTAGGCTAACTTTGATACTCTTGTTCTATTCCAGACAAGTAAATCATAAATCAAAAAGTACTTTGAAATAAATAAGCAAAAGCAAATGTAAGTAAAAACATGGGATAGGTAATATATAAAAGTAAAGGGTAAAGATGCCTTTGCTCTTGTAGAGCTAAGCACTTGTTTTCAGCAAGGGTTAGCTTGCCTTGAGCTGGGTAGTTATCGAAGTTCTCTTCTTCTTCCTGAGAGTAGCCCTCCTCCTCTTGGTACTCCTCGTTACTAGCGTCTATATACGAATACGAGGTATAAATACTAAACCAAGCTCACATACTAAACTAGAGGCACTCAAAATAGTTCACACACTAGTCCTATCATCAATCAAACATGGCATGGTGGATTATTGGATTTGTCTTTATTTGAAAGAAAAATAATTTCCTCTCATCATTCCTCAAAGTTAAATTTGGTAGGTAGGTCTTTTAAAAGAAAACATTTCTTTTCACTACCTCTTATTAAGATTTAATCTCTTCATATAATAATAAGGTATGAAATATAGGTTGACCCAAAGTCAACATTTCATCTCTATTATATGTGAGTTCTATTTAATTGAAGTGCTATACTTCACATAGTTTTAAAACTTAACATTTAAATGAATTAAAATCTCTAAGTAGTAATTCTCAAGGGTTCATTAGCCTAAGTCATTCCCCCTGGTTATTAGTACTTAGGATCAAAATTTAAATGAGAGGAAATTCTCATATTAGGGTTGAGTTTGAATTCCACTTTAAAAAGCTCTAGAAATGACTACATAGCCATTTTATTTGATCTAGTCCATGATCATCCAAACAACAGGGCTATGTTATTGCATAATCAATTAGAGGACATCATTTGTGATTTATTAGAATTGGAATTACTTAAAAATCTATTCTGGTTGAATTTTAAATAAAGTTTGAATGTGCAAAAGTCCCTGTCTTGTCTTTTTTGTCAAATTAAATCTACAAGGAAAATGGAGATGGGGCCCGTGGCATTGGATAGATAAATTCATGGGCTTTCCAACGGTATAAAGTTTGCTAGATTTGGTTTGGTATAATTCAAAATTATTCAAATTTTACTAAACATTCAGCAGAGCAATTTGAATAAAGAATAAACTGTATTTGAATTTGTGGGCTTAGGCGGGAAGAGTTATTGGGCCGAAACGAAATTCAACAGCACTTCGCAGCCCAACACGCGTCTGGCGCGCTCGGGCCGCGCTGACAGGGTGGGGGCCACCTGTCGGCGCCTCTTTAAACGCCGAAGCGGTATTTTCTATCTCGACCGTAGGATTAGAAAGAGGATCGACGGCGGGTGAGCGTCGTCGTCACCGACGGGATTCCGACGAGGTCACGGCGGCAGTAGGGGGTCGGAGAGCCTACCAGGCCGATGCAGGTCTCAGGCAGTATGCGCGGTGAAGGTGTAGTAGATGGGGAAGAGCTTGGGAGCAGCGGCGGCGCTCGGGGTGGCGGCAATCGTCGACGGTGAGCTGCGTCCCCCGGCGGCTCCGATCTTGAAATTGCTTCTCCTCCGGCGGCAATCGAACGAGCTATGGTGGTGAGGAAGATCAGTGGTGAGAGGGGAGTCGATTGGTGTGAGGAGAGCTTGCTGGGAGGGCCTCTATTTATAGTGTCGATGGGTGCCGCGGGGTGCTGCAAGGGCGCGGCCATGGCGTGGCGTTTCCAGCGAGCGAAAGGGCAAGCGAAGGACTGCTACGGCTAGCCGGTGTACTGGAGATGCTCAACCTGTATCGAGACAGAGGAAAGGGTGATGGGAGAGCTCGAGCGCTGGCAATGTCTATCACGGGGCGCGCGGCATCATTTGGTCTAGGGCGACGGCGACGGTGCAGGGCAGGCACGAGCGTTCGTCTAGCGTGTAGAGGGTGCAGAGGCGATGCTCGACGCGGTGATAGGGATGCAGGGCGAGGACGGTAGCGGTCGAGTGCGTGGCGTCCTGGCGCGTCCAGGGCGTGATCACCACGCCGGCTGGCACGTCCTGGCACGTTTTGGACGCGCTGCTGCTGGCCAATGCCAAGCCTTGGCGAGCTGGGGCTGCGTACTGTTGGCGTCCTTGTGCTGCAGGGATGCTCGAGGACATGGAGAAACGACGAGGGAGAGGCCAGGGAGAGGAGTGCCAAAGGTGGCCGGCATGGCATTGTTTGGCATGTTTTAGGGTTTCTCCTCGACTTTAATCGACCATGCAAGTACTGGGCTAGAGGCAGGGGGTGTAGGGGAGGCTGATGATCACATTGCAAAGGTGGTTTAGGCTCAAATCTGCTGGACAATAGCATGTAACACAAATTCCAGATGCTGTCTGCCACCTGTTCGACAAAATGCCCGCATGAAACTTTCTTTTGAATTTTGAAAATCTCTTTGGTGAATCTCATTTATATAATTATTGTGATGTATTAGTGGTGGTGGCACTCAATTTGGAAGTGATTTGCAACATTTCAAATTTGAGGTGATCTTCTTCTCTCTCTCGGGTTCCCTCTTTGCCCTCTTATTCTGGTCAACCTAGTCAACTTTAGGGAGGGTGGTCAACATCAAAGTTACTCATCTTGACATGGTCTTGGATGACCTGGCTTTAGTTGACCTTGCTTAGTTTAAGATTTGAGAAATACAGAGGGGTAAAGTAGTGAAGAAAATAATTTTGGGTTAAGTGACCATTATCACATGTATGATGAAATCTTGATTTCTTTTGATTTGATTCTTGATCCAAGGATGCAAAAGTGTTAGTTTATCACATTGAAGCATTTTAGAAGCAATGGGGCAAGCAATCTTGGCCTTGGTTGAGGATTTGCTAAAAAGCATATTGTGTATGTGAGTGAGAAATGAGTTTTTCTCATCTTCTCCATTTCCCCTCAAATTAGGGTTTAGTGATCTTGCTTAGGGTTCACATAACAATATTTAATCATACTAACACTCATCATGACAATTGCACAAAAGAATATCACTCAAATGCATATATCTATAAGTGGCACTATATGCATGGAAAAAGTTTTTGTTAATTGCAAAATTTGGGTTTGGGGAATTTCTCTTTCTTGTTTATTATGGTTGAAACTTGGGATGTTACACGTTAGCTGCATCCTTCCTCTTCTGTCTACATTCTGGGCAGTTGCCGATTGTAGGCAATCGGCTCATTCCTGAATCCCAGCAGTGTCTGAAGAAGGGACAGTCCCAGTGCCTATCCTCATCGTCTTGCTCTCTTGACTTTTCCTTGGCATGGCGCTCATATCTCTCCTCGTCGCGATCATGCCGACGATGTCTCCTGGCGTCCCTAGCCAGACGATCTCTTTCATCATCGTCGTTGGGTCATCGGCATTGGTCATATTGACTCACATACTTGTTGAGGAGGTGATCAGAGAGAGGTCGCTGATATCTCACATTCCTCACTTCTCCCTCTGTAATGTAGCGCTTGCCATCGTGACGGAGCCGATCGCATGGAACGGCTTCCTCTGTGTCCTTGCTATGAGAGCAGCTGCCCTCGTCTCCGTCCTTACCAGAGTGGTGTCCAGGTCCTACCATGTTGATGTTGAACGAGAATCCTGGCTGGCACCCTCCAGGGTAAGTGCACTCCACCATGTTAACGGCGGGAAAGGGGTGTGTGTCGACTTTCATGGCGTACTGGCTGAAAATTAGACGCCCTTGTTCTATCGCCATTTGGACCTGCTGCCGCCACACCCTGCACTTGTTGGTGGCATGGGTGAACGTGTTATGCCACTTGCAGTATGGCTTTCCGTTCAGCTCCTGCGCCGTGGGGATCTTGTGGCCTTCGGGTACCTTTAGCTGCTTCTCCTTGAGTAAGAGGTCGAAAATCTGCTCAGCCTTGGTAACGTCGAAGTCAAACCCTTTTGGAGGACCTTGTGGCTTAACCCATTTGCAGGACACGGGATTTGCCCCCCGAGTCCATCCAGCCACTGCTACCTCTTGATCTCCCACAGAGCCTTCGTCTTCATCTGCCTCAACCAGGACCACCGCACGTTTGAATTTATCCTGGTATACATCTGGGTGGCGCTGTTCATATACTGACAGCTTCTGCACCATATGCGCTAGTGAAGGGTAGTCTGCTTGGGAGGCCACGTCCTTGATCGGTGATGCGAGACCCACCACCGCCAACTCGACTGCTTCTTTTTCAGTCACACGAGCCGAATAGCATCTGTTCCTAACGGTCCTGAAGCGCTGGACGTAATCTGACACTGTTTCTCCGCGCTTCTGTCGTACTTGTGCTAAATCGGCAATGCCAGCCTCGGAAGCCTCTGAGTGATACTGCATGTGGAACTGCTCCTCCAACTGCTTCCAAGTCCGGATTGAGTCTGGTGGCAGCGATGTGTACCACCCGAAAGCCGATCCTGTGAGGGACTGTGCGAAGAACCTCACACGCAGCTCATCTGCTGCTGAGATCGTGCCCAGCTGTGCCAAATATCGGCTCACATGCTCGATGGAGCTGGAACCATCTGATCCATTAAACTTGGAGAAATCAGGGAGCCGATATTTGGGTGGTAGCGGGATCAACTCGTACTCGTTGGGGTACGGCTTGGAATAGCTGATTGTCCTCCTTTTCGGCACCATGCCGAACTGGTCTCTCAGGATTGTACTGATTTGATCTGCGGTGCTGGCTGCAGGAGTCGAACTCTGAAGATTCGCCGGAGTGGCATACTTAGCCAGCCATGCTTGCTTTTCCAGCTCTGAGCCAACTGCAGGAGCTGAGCTCTGGAGGTTTGTCAGAGTGGCATACTTAGCTAGCCACGTGCGCTTCTCAAGATCTGTTGTCGAAGTTCCTCCCGCTGTTCCAGAAGTCCCCGTTGTTGCGATCTGGTTTGTGAGTGTCCGATATCGTGCGGCACGTATGTGCATGTGTATCCGTGAGGGATCTCCTTAGGCGCCTCATGCAAGAACTGGTAGTCACTAGGGTCACCACCGATCTTGTAGACGACGTATGCCGGTGAATTCGGCAGTTTTGGTGCTGCCAACGCGAATGGCAGCGGTGGACGGGACTGGAGTGGCATCTCTCCCTGGTAAGTCCCTAGAGCTGGTCCTGACGGAGAGTACTGATGCCTCATGATTTCCTGGATCACCCGAAGAGCGACACGCTCCAAAGTGTTCACCAGGCTCTCAGAATGACGGTGTAGCGAATGAGCCATCATGAAGTTAATCTCCTGACGCAGAGACCTGGTGCGTTCTTCTGACGGGGTGGACAGGTCCACTCCATCGAGCGCACCTTCAGGTGAGAACCCTTTCCACCTGATGCCATGTGAGCGGGTTCTGTGAAAAGAGCCGATGAGGTCGGCTTCGAGGATTGCTTTGACCTCGTCATACTTCTTCTTGAGCTCCTCGGTCAGATCCTCGTACGTGACTGGAGTGCCTTCCGCCATCTCAGATGTAGATGGCGATGCGGTTGATGTCGTAGACTTGTCCCACCGGGCATGCCAGAATGTGTTGCGGTCAGAAACCCACCGGGGAGCAGCGACGGGCAACACGGTAGAGCCGGGAGGCTCCCAGGACTGTGGCTGGCCCTGATCCCTCCGAGCGACGGCCCGCAAAGGTTCGGCACGCACGTCCGATGCTGGTGCAAGGGCGTGCCACCTGACCTATACCTGGTCAGGAAGGTGATGGATGATGCCTCGCTTAATTTCCTGCATGGCATACACGTAAACATTAAATACGAGCCTCGATCGGCTCTCAGGTTGTCCTGTGAATCGGCTCGAAGAGCCGATCCACCCATGATTCGTACGAGGTGTACGAATATATGGTGGTCCTGCTTGATCAATATAAAGCTAAAACGACCTACTACGATTTAGGGTTTTCACCGCATAATCGGAACATCCTACTCGTGATTGAGCCTGGCGGCCACGCACGGTGATCGTAAACCGACCCTAGGCAAGGCCTAAAAACCAACACGAAGTTGATCCTCGGAACATCCTGTCTAGGGCTAGCAAACTACACCCTACGCGCCACTGGATCCTTCAACCCGTTTGTAAGGCCTAACTATACAGATATTAAACTAATCCTTGAAGAACAAGGAGCAACCATAACGGATCGGATCTACTAAATAATGATCAAGCGGGGTGCCGCCCTTACATCTAAGATAGGTGTAAGGGCGGCTAGACGTCTCAGGGTTGCACGACGACAGCATATGATACGATGAACAATGCTAACCCTAACACATCTAAGATAACTACGTTGCTCGCCATCAAAAAGGCTTCAGTACGAGCAACGCATGGACAATGAATAAACGTGTACTGCCTAGATCGCAGGATGCGATCTAGGCAGCATGATGCTTACCCGGAAGAAACCCTCGAGACAAGGGAGTTGGCGATGCGCCTAGATTGGTTTGTGGTGAACGTGATTGTTGTTTATTTCATAAACCCTAGATACATATTTATAGTCCGTAGACTTTCTAACGTGGGAATAATCCCAACCGGGCACGAGCCAAACTCTATCTAATCGATACGTATCCTACTATATTACAGATACACGGGCAAACTAGCCCAAACTTTGCATATAAGGCCGATTCACGTATATTCTTCCATGTATATTCTTCAAGCCCATCTTGATCGCGGCCCACCTCTGACTCGGTCAAATTCTGGTGATAACAGAAACATGAGAAAAGAGATATCATCCACCGAGAAGGAAGAGGAGGAGGAACGCGGGTAGAAAGGACGGGAGTCATCAAAAGTAACATCCCGAGATATGCGCATCCGACGACCAATAGGATCCCAACACTTATATCCTTTGTGCTCAGGGCTATAGCCAAGGAAGACACACTCAACCGATTGAGCACTCAGCTTAGTGCGTTCGCGTGGAGCAAGAAGAACATAGCAAACGCAACCAAAAAGACGAAGGGTCGAGTAATCAGGAGTGTGACCAGTGAGACGCTCAAGAGGAATACCACCCTGCAAGGCTGTGGAGGGCTGAAGGTTGATAAGATAGGTGGAAATAGACACAGCCTCAGCCCAGAAGTGAGGGGGAAGAGAGGCAGCGATCATCATCGCACGTGCCGTCTCAAGCAGGTGGCTATGCTTGCGCTAGCCACGCCATTTTGGGCATGGGCGCCAGGGCAGGAAAACTGGGCAAGAGTACCCTGCTCAGCAAGAAAACCACGCAACAGCTGGGAGATATACTCACCGGCAGAATCAGCCCGAAAGACACGTATAGGTGTGGAAAACTGAGTATGGACCATGGCAGCAAAACGCTTATATATCGAGAGAACCTCGCTGCGAGAAGTCATAAAATAAATCCAAGTGTGGCGAGAGAAGTCATCGATAAAAAGAACATAGTAGCGGTGGCCCCCCTTGGAAGCAAAAGGAGCCGGACCCCATACATCAGAATGGACCAAATCAAACGGACGCTGAGATACAGACGCACTAGTAGGATAAGGTAACTGATTCTGTTTACCAAGCCTACAACCCTGATAACCCTGAAGTGAGACATCTCCTGAGACAGGCCCCAGAAGACCTCGACGAAGTAAAGATGACAAGCGAGAACCACATAGATGACCAAGACGGTGGTGCCACTGCTGAAAGGAGGCGGTGGTGGAAGCAGCAAGCACGCATGGAGCGGTCGATGAAGTGTGGGAAGAAGGAACATGAAGCCAGTCAAGTTCCCAAAGTCCCTGGGAGTCACGGCACCGAGGGCCAGCCCCAACCAGGGCCCGAGTGTGAGTGTCCTAAACAGAACAAGAATCAACATCAAGAATGACCCGACAACCAGAATCAGTGAGTTGAGCAGCGGAAATCAAATTCATGGTAAGACGGGGAACATGAGAAACATCAGGAATGGAAAAGGAGGAAGTAGAAAGAGTGCCACGACTAGCAACAGGGAGAGAAGTACCATCGGCAGTAAGAACACTAACAGGAAGAGGAAGAGGTCGAAGAGAAGAAAGAGAGGAAGAATCAGGAGACATGTGAAAAGAAGCTCCAGAATCCAGAACCCACGAAGATGTACCTGACTGTGGAGAGGAAACAGCCGCGGAGGCAGCAGTACCCGTCGAAGCAGAGCCGGAGGAGGCAAGGAGACGCTGAAGTCTCACTATATCCTGCTCAGTGAAGCCGGTGGTGACAGGCACTGAGGGTGGAGCACGAGGAGGCACACCCCGCTGCTTCTGGTAGCAGTCAGACTCAAGGTGACCAGGCCTCCGACGGTGAGTGCAGAACCGAGGAGGGCGAGAGCGACCCCCACCGCGAGAAGAGCGGGCTCCTCCAGAAGCAGCAGGCACTGGTGTAGGAAGAAGCGGCTGGGCAGGAGCAGGGGGACCTCGAGCAGCAAGAACAGAAGGTGTCCCAAGCAGGCCAGCACCCCGCAGACGAGTCTCCTCAGCACGAAGCTCAGTCAGCACCTCTGAGATAGGAACACGGCCTCGAGCAAACAACTGAGCACGACGAGGCTCAAACTCTGGGCGAAGTCGAGACAGGAACTCATGGATCCTCTGGAAGTCCATATCTGAACGTACTGTCCGGCAACACTGACAAGTACCACAGACAACACTGTGAAGGGAGTCAAGCTGGCGCCAGATCGCCGCACTCTGGGTGTAAAACTCATCAACAGTGGAGTCACCCTGCTGAAGATCATGCTCCTGACGCAACACAGATAAGTACAGAGAATCTCCAGAAGGCTGATATCGCTGACGAAGGTGAGACCACATCTCGGCAACAGTGGCAAGGCCCATAAACTCAGAAGCAAACTGTGGCTGAACATTCGAAGAAAGAACAGCAGCAGCCCTGGCATCCTCATCACACGACTGAGTAAAGGTAGCCAAACTGTCACGGTAAGAGCCAAGAGCCTCTAAATAAGCAAGTACCTACTCCTCATATGCCTCATCAGCAGCAGCCTCGGCAGACTTGGCTGCATCCCGATCAGCCTGAGTAGCATCCTCAGCAAGGGCCTGTGGCACGGACGGTGGAGTAGGGGGCACAGGAGCAGTGGGGTGCGGCGGACAAGAGACCTCACCGGTAAGAACACCCCACAACCGAAGACCACGCATGTGAATCCGCATAAAGGCAGCAAATTCCCCGTAGTTGGTACCATCAAATATCACTGGGCACCGAGGAATACTGACATAGCCAGAGGCGGAGGACGTCATTTTTTTTTGGATCTGGATCAGATCTGATCAGACCAGCAGCAGCCCGCAGCACCAGGACGGACTAGTGCACGCCAGCAATGGCACTACGGCGGCTGTTACCGGCCGGGGGCAGTGCGGCGGTGGCCGGAGGCGGCGTGGCGGCGGCCGGAGACGGTGTGGCGGCGACCGGATCAAGGCGGGCCGGGACGGGGAGAGCCGGTGCCAGCCCGGATCGGGGTGGCGCGGCAGTGGCGGCCGAGGGCCAGCCGGATCGGGGCGGCGAGGCGCAGCCGGCCGGGGGCCGAGCCGGCCGGGGGCGGCGCGGCAGTGGCAGCCGGCGGCCGGACGGGGCAGCCCAGGGCCGGCCGAATCGAGGACTGCCAGCGATTTGGAGCCCAAAAATCGGACGAAAAAAGGCTAAAATTTCTTGGAAAAAGACTCAATCCCGACGAGATCGGGAGAGGAAAATAAAAGTGGAGCAGCAGCGGCCGGAAAGATCATCGGCGGCGGCGCGGATCGAGCACGGAGTTGCAGCATGCAAAGAGCTAGACCATGAGCTCTGATACCATGTTGGAGAATAGCAACTAGTATTCACAGAGGGCCATAGGCCATTACATGTACATGTGTGACAATGTGCAGGTAAGCCCCTCATACACTGGGGAATAACAGAAAAGGGGACTATACAACTCTAACAGGTCTATTATACAATCCGATAAGAGAACAAAAGCTAAACCGAGGTACCACAAGTGTTACTTCTTGAACAAAAATAGACAGCCTCTTAAACCGATAAAGAATCACCAAAAAACTATATGTATCCATCAGATTCAAAAGGCGCTATGTTAGGGCGATGAAACCATGCTCCTATTCGGTTGTGACGGTAGTTTCCTAGCTACAAAGAGAAGTGAAATAGCCATGCCAAGCATATGAAAAACCGTACATCGTAGATCTAAGGGAAGAAGAATATCCACAGTACCTTATATCTTGCAGGGGTGTCGTGGATGTGACCACGGCATGTACTACCGGGGGTAGCACTTCGTTGATACGGGGGCAAGGAGACATGGCCATCTGCGGGTCGAGGTGCACAAGACACAAGGGTTTTACCCAGGTTTAGTCCCTCCGGAGAGTAAAAGGCCTACGTCCTGCTAGATCTTATTGCTCAGTGGAGAATTAAAATGGGGGGCTCAGTCGGCGGCTACGCCAAGAACTTACAGGGGGAGATTAGATCTCAGGTAATGTCCTCTCTAGGGTTTAAGCTCGGGGGTTTATATGGGCACCCCCGATCTAGGGTTACAGGGAGATAACTCCGAATCATAATAGTCGCTACTAATTCGGGATTCGCCACCCCTCTCGCAAGTAAACTCCTTATCCAGTCGCGCAGATCTTCACTCCGGGATCACGGCCCAGTCGCCTTAGGGCCCAGTCGCTGGGGCGACTGGCGGTTCACCCAGGCCTTCATCTTCATGGCGAGTGGGACTGGCGACCCACCCCCTATGGATGTATCCCCATCAGTAGTCCCCGAGCGCGGTGGTGACGAAGCGTGGATCCAAAATGAGTCTTGGAGAGGCGCGGTGATGGATCAAGGTGAATCACCATCGGGCTCCCAGAGATAAAGTCGCAGGTTCAGTACCAGTCTCCAATCGCCATAGCGTGATCAGCCAGTCGGCGTATGACAGTCGGCGTTAACCAGTCGTCATTGGACAGTCGGTGTTGGCCAGTCGTCGTCTACCAGTCGGCGCACATCCTCCGCGGAGCCACGTGGAAGAGCCAATGGCTAGATTTCACGTTGACCGAGGCGCAAACCATTTGCATGCTGTTGACCGTTGGGCCTGACGTGACCGCTAACGGCTAGTTTAACGGCTATTCAGCCGGAGCCGGCGCAAATCTCGACCGTTGATTGCGGGGCGGCGATTCCGGAATGGTTTAACGGACGGGTTTCATCCTTAATCTGGGCGAGTGCGGCGGTATAAAGGGCAATCCCTGGGATTAGGGCTGACCATTCCACCACGCACCTCTCTTCTCTTCATCTCCACTTCGCTTCGAGTTCCGCACGCGTCCATGGCGGCGAAAGGCTGGGGCAAGTCGAAGGTCACGCGGGAATCTCTCCTCCCGTATGTCGCCTCCGGGATCATTCCGGAGTTCAAGCAAGAGCGGTGGCGGGTCCCGGCGACAAACGAGGTGGAGCCCCTCCCGCGGCCCAGGGAGTTTGTGATCTTCTTGAGCTTCCTCGACCGCGGGTTCGCTCTCCCCACTTCCGATTTCCTCCGGCAGTTGTTGGCCTTCTACAACATCAAGGTCTCCGACCTCGGGCCGCACAGTGTCCAACAGATTTCGCTGTTCGTGGCACTGTGCGAGTGCTACCTGGGTTGCCTGCCATATTTCCCCTTGTGGGTATCAATCTTCCTTGGGCGGGCGACCAGGGCCAGCAAGGGCGACCCGACGCTCATCCCGAACGGCGGAATCACCTTCCAGGTGAAATCGGGGGAAAGCTTCATCGACATGGCGCTTCCCAAGAAGGAGCAGTCACAGTGGCGCCGGTTCTGGTTCTACGCGCTGGAGTACACGCCTCCGGGTGGGGTTCGCATTCCCCAGTACAGACCCGAACCGAGCATCCCTCGGCGCCTCAATGTGCGGTCGCTGCCGCACGACCAGGAGGAGGTGGTGAAGGAGATGCGCCTGGCGATCCAGGCGCTGAAGGACGATGGCCTGACGGCGCCCAACATGTACAACTGCTGGCTCGGCAGCCGCTTAATTCCTCTGCGTTGCCGAGGCCACTTCATGTGGGAGTATCGGGGGCAAAACGACTGCACCCGGTCGACAGCGACCGAGTGGGACGAAGTCGAGTAGCGGAAGGCGCTCGCCAAAGTCACTACGGCCGCCTTCACCTCCTTCGACGACGGGTTGCAGCCCTTCTCCGAGGACAAGCCGGCGCCCCAGGTACCTTACTGTCTTTGTCAGTAACTTCGGATGCATGATTGGAGTTCTGAATTTGCTGACGCGCACCCCTGCCGGAATGCAGCGATGGCAGAAAGTCGCCAACCATCTCCCCCCGCTCGCGGGGAAAGAGCCTCCGGAGATGACTGAAGGCGAAGAAGACGAGGCCGAGGACGAAGGAGACCGCACCGAGTCGGACTCCGATGTGAGAGATTTCGTCCGACTCCCACGCGGTTCGATGAGAGGGGCTACCTCCTCATCACAGGGCGCGCCGGGAGCGAGCCCCCCGGAAGATGACGAAGAAGAGGAGGCGACCTCGCCCCCTGAGGGAAAAGGGCCCGCGAAGGGGGGCGACGAGCCGCGGTCTAAGCGGCTGCGTCAGACCATCCTCGAGGGCGCCACCGAGCTTCAGCGCCCCCTGAAGGACGCCCTCGAGGCCGGGGCCCGAGTCGGCCCAGGCGTAAAGGCGATTCCGACGGTGAAGTAAGTATCCATCCCTAATTCTTGCTCCGCCGTCTAGCGGGTTGGCGAGGAGCTCACGTCGATCTCCTGCAGGTCGAAGAAGAAAGTCCTGTCGAGGCCCACCCCGATTGGCAGGGTGGCGGCTATGAGGGCCACCGAGGCGAAGAAGGCGACCGAGCTGAAGAAGGCCGCCAAGTCGAGGAAGATGGCGGCCGACCCCGCGAGCATGACTTCGTCGCGAGAGGAACCCGCCGCTGCGAGCAAGGCGGCGGGCGCAACCGCTAGCTCAGCTGGGCCGATCGCCGGGAGCAGCCCCTCGGCGAGTGCGAGCAGCGGCGAGGTGGCAAAGGCGGGCGTCGAGTCGACCGCGGCGCGGGGTCCGGACGTTGCTCCCCCTGTGGCGGAGGAGGAGATGGCGGGTGCCGAGTCGGCGGCGGCTCGTAGCCCAGATGACGCACCGCCCGGAGCAGGGAAGGTGCAGGGCGCTGTGGAGGGGAGCGGACTGTCGGCGAAGATGAAGGAGCACCGAACCAAAGCCGCCAGGGATCACGCTCACCCTATCAGCCCCGAGGCGCCAGCCGAGGAGACGCCATCGACCGAGGTGATGGTGCAGGGGGGCGGGACGCACGAGTCGCGTCGGCCTCCGCTATCGTCTTTATCCTTTACCGAGCTTCACACGGTGCTCGGCGAAGTCCATGTGGTAAGTTCTTCTATTTGTGGTCCGGTCTCCCCCCAGTCCCCGAGAGTCGACTTGGGCTGAAAGGGCGAGTCGAGTCTCTTTTTTTTTTACTTGGATCCGGACTACTCTTTTTTCTGTTACTTACAATCGCTCCCCTTGTTCGTGCAGGCGGAGGTGAAGCGTCTGACGGCGCTCGTGGAGGAGGCGGCGAAGAAGAACCGCCAACTCATTGCCATTGGCAGTGAGTTTCTCCCTCCCCCTTTTTTTTCACTTGTCTTCTTGTTTTCCGCCTGGTGTTGAATTGATCTCATTAACATCCGTTTCATGTAGCAGAGGCGCAGGAGAGGGCGCTTGCCGAGGCCCGCGAAGGGTTCGTGAAGGAATCCTTCTATCGGGAGGCTGAATTCCGGGCGACCCAGGCTGAGGAGGCGAAGAAGAAGGCGAAGGCGGAGATCGCGGACCTCACAAACGTCCTGGAGGACAAGGGTAAGGAGTTGGAAGACGTCATCGCCGAGTAGAAGGGCAAGCTTGAGGCTGCGGCGGAGGACAGGGACACGGCCCGGGGCGCCGCGGCGGCGCTGCGGGAAGAGATTGCGGCCCTGAAGCAGCAGCACGCTAAGGAGCTCGCCGCGGAGAAGGCGGCGTCGGAGGGTGTTGTCTTGGCGGTGCAAGCCGAGAAGACCAGCTTCGAGGCCTTCGTCCGCGAGATGTCGCGGCAGCTTCTTGGTAAATTTTCCTTTTTGTTTTCCTTTTTGATGGAAATTATGGCGTAGCTCGTGGAAGTGCCAGTCGCTCACCACTGCGAGTCCGCTGCGGGGGCAACCTCGAGCGTGGTGAGTCCGCCTCAAGGGCCAGTCCCCGAGCGTGGCGAGTCCATCTCGAGGGCCAGTCCCCGAGCGTGGCGAGTTCATCTCGGGGGCCAGTTCCCGAGCGTGGAGAGTCCGTCTCGGGGGCCAGTCCCCGAGCGTGGCGAGTCCGTCTCGAGGGCCAGTCCCCGAGCGTGGCGAGTTCGACTCGGGGGGTCAGTCCCCGAGCGTGGCGAGTTCGCCCCCCCTTTTTTTTATGACGCTGTTGTTGACGTTGACCTTTTTTGTTTCCAGGCTAGTGCAAGCTTGTGGAGACGGCGACCCCGCGGGAGTGCCTGGAGGCTGCGACCACGCGCATCATCGCCTGTGCTGGCGAGATTCTGGCGGCGCTCCAGTACCTTAGTCCGCGGGAGGTGATTCCTCGTGACGCGCCGTCGGTCTTTAAGGCCTTCTCCGACATCCCGGCGGTAGTCGACTGGCTCCGCCGATCTTCTTGCCGGGTGGGCGTTACCATGGCGTTGAGCATGGTACTTGCCCACTACTCGGAGGGCTTTGACGTGGAGGAAGTGACGGCCAGCTTCCCATGGAGACCGGCGAGTTCGATGTCGCCGAGGTGATGTGGCTGATGGAGGCGGTGCGCCCTTATGCCGACCGAGTGCTGGCGACTGCGGACTTGGAGACGCACATCGTCAGCCAGTCTGCTCCTGAGGATGCGGAGAAGGAGGCGGGCCCGAAGGACTTCTCCGCCGAGCGCCTGTTCCACGCTGCGGCCACCAATGCCTTTTCCACCTATCCGGTCGTCCGGTACACCCCTAAGTTCCGCCATGGGGAGGATGGAGCCGAGCCGGTGATAGAGGAGGACCCGGGGTCCTCCAAGTAGTTGGTTATTTATACGGGGACGCCCTTCTGACCTGTATGAAAAAAAGGATTTTGTCCCTGCGAGCGTGTGACTCGTGGGTGTTAGTTGTACATAAGTTATTTTCTTTTTTGGCGAACTGTTATTTGGTGGCCTCTGTTTTTTTTGCGTGATTTTTGTGTTACCAGCCGACCCTCCATGGCCAGAAGGGCCAGTCGCCGTGCGACCCCGATGAAGGCTATCGACTTGACTGTTTTCCTTGTCGACCTGGGCGTCCCCAGTCGCAGTACGTAGTCATATTTAGTGCGAATAGCAGCCTCATGGGTGGAGGAGTGGGTGATGACCCACAAGTATAGGGGATCGCAACAGTCTTCGAGGGAAGTAAAACCCAATTTATTGATTCGACACAAGGGGAGCCAAAGAATATTTGTAAGCCTTAACAGCGGAGTTGTCAATTCAGCTGCACCTGGAAACAGACTTGCTCGCAAGAGTTTATCAGTAGTAACAGTTTTATAGCAGTAGCAGTAGTGAAATAACAGTAGCAGAGTAACAAAGACAGCAGTAGTGATTATAGTAAACAGCAGGATTAAAATACTGTAGGCACAGGGATAGATGAACGGGCGTTGCATGGATGAGAGAAACTCATGTAACAATCAAGGTAGGGCATTTGCAGATAGTAATAAAGCGGTATCCAAGTACTAATCAATCAATAGGCATATGTTCCATATTTAGTCGTACGTGCTCGCAATGAGAAACTTGCACAACATCTTTTGTCCTACCAGCCGGTGGCAGCCGGGCCTCTAGGGAATCTACTAGAAATTAAGGTACTCCTTTTAATAGAGCACCGGAGCAAAGCATTAACACTCCGTGAACACATGTGATCCTCATATCACCGCCTTCCCCTTCGGTTGTCCCAATTTCTGTCACTTTGGGGCCTCGGGTTCCGGACAGCAATATGTGTATACAACTTGCAGGTAAGATCATAAAACAATGAATATCATCATGAAACAATAACATGTTCAGATCTGAGATCATGGCACTCAGGCCCTAGTGACAAGCATTAAGCATAACAAGTTGCAACAATATCATAAAAGTACCAATTACGGATACTAGGCACTATGCCCTAACAATCTTATGCTATTACATGACCAATCTCATCCAATCCCTACCATCCCCTTCAGCCTACAGCGGGGGAATTACTCACACATGGATGGGGGAAACATGGCTGGTCGATGGAGAGGTGTCGGTGGTGATGGTGCCGATGATCTCCTCCAATTCCCCGTCCCGGCGGAGTGCCAGAACGGAGTTTCTGGTCCCGAGACGGAGTTTCACGACGGTGGCGGCGTACTGGATGGTTTCTGGCGACTTCGACTTCTCCTCTCGCGATTTTAGATCGAAACCCTTAAATAGTCCAGAGGGGGGCATCAGAGGCTGGCCGAGGCCGCGCCGGCCTAGTGTGTTGGGGCCCTGGGCCTCCTCCAAGCCTGCCCTTCTGGCTCCGTGAATCTTCTGGAAAAATAAGTCCTTCGACATAAATTCCGGGAATTTTCCTGAAAGTTGAATTTCTGCACAAAAACGAGACACCAGGGCAATTCTGCTGAAAACAGCGTTAGTCCGTGTTAGTTGTATCCAAAATACACAAATTAGAGGCAAACCAATAGCAAAAGTGTTCGGGAAAGTAGATACGTTTTGGACGTATCAACTCCCCCCAAGCTTAGCTTATTGCTTGTCCTCAAGCAATTCAGTTAACAACTGAGTGCGATAAAAGAACTTTCACGAACACATTTGTTCATATGATGTAAATATTCTCATGATATGGCAAGTACTTAAGCAATTCATAATAAGATACATGCAAATGAAATCATCTAATAGCTATGTCAATCATGGAAAAGGTACCAACAAATTAACAATAAGCATCATGAATCATGTCTATCAGCAGGATTGCAATGTTCATAAAAGGATATGATAAAGTGGTATCTCGCTTGCCCGTATTTGTACAGCAAAACATAAATGCTCGAGCACCTTCGAAGTTCATGGAAAGACTGGAAGTAGAGATTATCAAAGATAAAAGCATCAAAGTTATACCACAGTTAATCACATTTTGGGACAAGCATATTATACTAAGAATGACAGTTGTGCTCTCAAGAAGGTGCTCAAAGAAAGAATGGAGACTCAATGTAAAAGTAAAAGATTGACCCTTCGCAGAGGGAAGCAGGGATTAACATGTGCTAGAGCTTTTCATTTGTAAAACAGGAGTAAAATTATTTTGAGAGGTGTTTGTTGTTGTCAATGAATGATAGTGGGTACTCTAACTACCTCGTCAACTAGACTTTCAAGAGCGGCTCCCATGAAGGATGTTATCTCTACCAGCAAGGTAAATCATCCCTCTTCTCTTTTATTTACACACGTACTTTAGTTTTATTATGGATGACACTCCCCCAACCTTTGCTTACACAAGCCATGGCTAACCGAATCCTCGGGTGCCTTCCATCAATCACATACCATGGATGAGTGTCTATTTGCAATTTAAGTTGCTTACTGATAAATTGGGGCAAAACATGTGAAGAGAATTATTAATGAAAGTTAATTAATTGGGGCTGGGAACCCTGTTGCCAGCTCTTTTTGCAAAATTATTGGATAAGCGGATGTGCCACTAGTCCATTATGAAAGCCTGTCAAGAGTAAATGACAAGATTGAAAGATAAACACTACATACTTCCACATGAGCTATAAAACATTGACACAAATTGAGAAGTATTTTGAAGGTTTAAAGGTAGCACATGAGAATTTACTTGGAATGGTTTGAAATGCCATGCATAGGTATTTATGGTGGACACTCTGGAATAACTTGGTTTTCAGGGGTTTGGAAGCACGAGCAGCGTTCCCGCTAAGTACAAGTGAAGGCTAGCAATAGACTGGGAAGCGACAATCAAGAGAGCAGTATCTGTCATAATCATGCTTGCAACAAAATAAATTAACGGAGGCATAAAAGTGATACAAGAACTCTGAGGTAAAGTAAATCATCGAGGCTTAATTGACTTTTTGTTCAGTCATATATGCATGCGTGAGCATGTGCCAAGTTGATTCAAGTGAATTATTCAGAGGAGGATACCACAATGTCATATCTATCTATGAATAAAGCAATGCAAGCAAATATTTATGACATGCTACTCATATTAATAAATTGGAGCTAATCATGAGAGATCATGAACTACTAGACTTTCTTAAATGACATATACCTCACATGAACCAACTAAGCATGCTCACATGGATGAGTATATGTACAAAAATGAAAACAAATAGAGTTCATACCAACCTCTCACCACAGTCGGATTGTCATAGATCGTCATTATTGCCTTTTCACTTGTGTAGCTTGAATAATATGAAATGAAAGCCAAGATCCAACCACCGAAGACCACTGAACTCCATAATGAACTTTACAAAACCAAAGAAGAACAGCAAATATTTTTGGTGTTTTCGAATTGGAAACAAGAACAAAAGGAAACAAGCAAACAAAGTAAAATCTTTTTGGATTTTCTTATAGCAAACCAACGATAGCAAATAAAGCAAAATAAAAGCAAGAAACCAAAATAAACAAATGGTAAAGAGAAACAACAGAAATATTTTTGGTCTTTTTGTGTTTTAGGAAAGAAACAAAGCAAAAACAAGAAAATAAAAACTAAAAGAGTCACATAAACACAAAGCAGCAGAAATTCGTCAAGCTTGACAGCAGTACAGTAATCGATTTTTAAGAAATTCTTCCGCTGCTCAGATCGAAAAGTGTTCAACTAATGAAAGTTAGATAACAACCTGGGGAACATGCACAAAAATTGGCTCCGCAAAATAATGTTTTGGCTTTTTTTGAGAATTTTTTTGGTACCAGTCCAGAATCTGTTTTCAATCAGCACTTCCCAAATATCATCTCCCTCTTATTAGAAAACCACTTTAAGAAGCTAAATAAGTATGTACAAGTATCCAGCAACTATAATATGCAAAGAATGAGTGATGCCGGTATACCTCCCCCCAAGCTTAGGCTTTTGGCCTAAGTGGAGTTCAATCCCAGGTGCCCATGAAGTGGCACCTCCGTAGTACGACGAAGATGGATCCTGTTCTCGGTATGTGCTGGAAGAAGCACTAGGATACGTGATGGTGTAGTCATGGGAGGGCTCGGCGTCCTCGGAGTCATGCTGCTGGTGGAACCCATGTATCTTCAGCTGCTCATCCACCTCCTCCTTAGAGCGCGACCATGGTTTCCTGTGAATACTGAACAAATTTGGCTGCGGCAAAGGGATTTCCCTCTCTTCCCCGTCAGCAAACAACATTCTATAGACAATATTATCTAAACTAGAGTCGGTTGTAACAAATTGATGACTCTTCATAGTAGCAATATCAAGCCTTATAGGAGTTAATTTCACATCAGTAGGGTCAAGAGGAAGATCTAGATATGCTAACATGCGTGAGGCGACAATTCCTCCATAAATAGGCCCCTTGTTAGACAGACGGCGAGCAACAAGAGCACCAAGATGATAAGGTGTCTCTCCAGTAAGTGCAGCAACTAAGAAAGCAAGATGATAACTAGAAATATTGCTAGTGTTCTCCCTACCAAGAATGCTAGTAGCAAGATAATAAGCGAAATATTTAATGGCAGGGAGTTGAACGTTTCTTATCTTGCCGCGCTGAATGGTGCGACAATCATCACTGGTGACTCCTCGATAGAGCTCCAGCAAAGCCTTGGGATTGCTCTCGATCTTCTTTGCTGTACCTACAGGGGCAATATCCAATGCAGTACAAAAATCCTTCAATTTCATAGTGATAGGATTACCATAGATCCTGAATGCAACTGATGGTTGATAGTGCTTGTTGTTGAACTGAAAACTCTCAACAAAGATTTTAGTAAGCATGTAGTATTGATCCCTCTCGTCCTCCATGTAGGCGGTTAAGCCCACATTACCGACGAGGACCAAGAAATCATCCAGCAACCCTGCATTACTAAAAAAGTTATAACATGGAAAAGATGAAGCGTTAGGGACTCCATTGTCTTCTTCGGCTTCGAAGCTCGGTGCGATGACATCCTCATTATAGGACCGTCTAATCCGAGTGGATGACCTTGAGGGCCTCCCCGTGCTTGTCGTCTCTCTTTCAAACACTTCTCCAAAGTTATAGTTATCCATCTTCCTTTTCTGAAATTTTTCAACAAACATTATAAAATTTGATTTGGTGTCATATAATTGAGGGAAACTACTATAGGAACTTGCTACAGTACTAAACATGCATCAAAACTAATTCTTACAACTTAGAACAAGCATGCAAGCTCACTAAACATGTTACCTACAGCAGCAAAATATTCAAGATATACTCAACCAAACAAAATTCTACTTGGATAATCGGAGGAGTCACATACCGGAGAGCAAATGTGCCAAATTTCAGACAGAAATCTGGGCTGAGCAAAGAGATCGAGAAATCTTGAGCTCTTGAGCAGAAACGCGAGTGAGAGAAAGCTGGTGCGAGTTTTTTCGGGAGAGAGAATGAGATGGGAGAAAGAGATGAAGTGGTGGGGCAAGGAGGGCCCCACACAACAGGGTGGCGCGCCCCCCCTTGCTGGCCGCGCCGGCTGGTGGGGTGCCACCCTGGGGTGCCCCACTGGTCATCCCCAGGTGCTCCCAGGTGCCTCTTCGAAAAATAAGACCAACGGTATAATTTTTGTGAATTTTTGAAAACTTTGAAAAATGCACATTTCTGGGTGTCAACATTATTATTACAGGGCAGAAAAAGATTTTCAAAGCTCTAAACAACTAAAGCATTTTGCAAATCAAGTGGTGCTACATCAAGTAAAGCAAGTGGAGGGAGAAAGAAATGTTGTTTAGCTCTTCTATGCATATAAAATGTACTTGTTAACAAGGTTGATCAAGTCTTGCCACCAAATAAATTTTACATGACATAAGAAGAAATAAACCTCAAATCAATCATGTTACCTTATATTGTATTGATATGGATCCAATCACAAGAGTTTGATATTCTTCTTTAGGTTCATATATTGGACAATCAATATCTCCCACTTTGATAGATCTCAAATTAGAAATTGTATTAACTCCACATACTTTATCAATCCTCTTGGGAAAATAAACGGTATGCTCCTTGTCATCGACATTGAAAGTGACTTTTCCTTTATTGCAATCAATAACAGCCCCTGCGGTTTTAAGAAAAGGTCTCCCAAGAATAATAGACATATTATCATCTTCAGGCATTTCCAACACAACAAAATCAGTTAATATTAAGCAATTATTAGTAACTTGAACAGGAACATCCTCACATATACCAACAGGAATAGCAGTAGATTTATCAGCCATTTGCAAAGATATATCAGTTGGTATCAACTTATCTAAATAAAGTCTCTTATAAAGAGAAAAAAGCATAACACTAAGACCCGCTCCCAAATCACATAGAGCAGTTCTAACATAATTATTCTTAATAGAACAAGGAATAGTCGGTATACCTGGGTCGCCAAGCTTCTTTGGAACTTTGCCATTGAAAGAGTAGTTAGCAAGCATAGTGGAAATCTCCTCATTAGGTATTTTCCTTTTGTTAGAGACAATATCTTTCATATACTTTGAATAAGGAGGCAATTTAATAGCATCAGTCAAAGGTATTTGCAGGAATAAAGGTTTCATCCAATCACAGAATTTGTTATATTGTTCTTCTTCCTTTGATTTTAGTTTCTTAGTAGGAAAAGGTATTTGCTTTTGAACCCAAGGTTCCCTTTCATTACCATGTTTCTTAGCAATAAAATCTTCTTTAGTATACCTTTTATTTTTAGCATGCTTTTCAGGTTCTTCTTCAACCTCTTCTTTATCGGAAGCATCATTCTTATCGTTATCTTTATCATGTTCATTACCAGTTTCAGTTTCAGCATCAGAAATAGAAATACTATTAGGATCATTAACAGGCTTAGAGGATTCTACAACAGATTTATGTTTCTTTTTCTTTTTCTTAGATGGAGCACTAGTTTCAGTTCGTTGAGAATCTTGTTCAACTCTTTTGGGATGCCCTTCAGGATATAGAGGATCCTGGGTAGAAACACCGCCTCTAGTTGTTACTTCATAAGCGTGTTTTTCTTTAGAATTATTTTTTAACAAGTCATTTTGCACTTTAGTGAGTTGATCAATTTGAGTTTGAACCATATGAAAATGTTTAACAAGCATCTTAACATCATTGGAGGTTCTCTCCACAATACCATGCAATTCACTAATAGCTCGAGAATTTTCCATTAAATGATTCTCTACTCTCATATTAAAATTATTTTGCTTAATAATATAATTATCAAACTCATCTAAGCATTGAGCAGGAGGTTTTGAATACGGAATATCTTCCCTAGTAAAGCGTTCAAGAGAGTGTACCTCAATCATGGATGAAGGGGGAGTAATCTTACATAAATCTTCTATGGGAGGTAAATTCTTCACATCTTCGGATTTAATACCCCTCTCTTTAAGAGATTTTTTGGCTTCCCTCATATCTTCATCATTCAATTTAATCATACCCCTTTTCTTCAATATTGGTGTAGGGGTTGGTTCAGGTGTAGCCCAATCATCATGATTCCGGCCTATTCTAGCCAATAATTCTTCAGCGTCGTCTGGAGTTCTTTTCCTGAAAACACAATCAGCGCAACTATCCAGGTATGCCCTAGACTCAATGGTTAGTCCGCTATAAAATATATCAAGTAAATCATGCTTTTCCAAATCATGTCCAGGCCGAGCTATAATAAGAGAGCAAAATCTCGCCCAAGCCTCAGGCAATTTCTCTCCATCTTCTTGGTCAAAATTATAAATTCTCTGCAAAGCAATATGTTGAGCACTAGCAAGAAAGTATTTCTGAAAGAAAACATCAAGCAAATCACTTGGACTATCAATAGAATCAGGTGGCAAACTATTATACCAAGTTTTAGCATCATCCTTTAATGAGAAAGGGAAAATTTTAGCAACGGAATAAGTACGCTTCTTAACATCATCAGAAAACAAGCTACTCAGAGTAGACAGCTCAATCATGTGTTCAACAGCACTTTCTTTTTCAGTACCACAAAAAGGTGTTTTCTCAACAATAGATATATGAGAAAAATCAAGAGAAAAATCATAATCCTTATCCTTAATGTTTATAGGAGATGTGGCAAATTTACGATCAGGAGATAGTTTATATCTAACAGTATGTTGTGCAAGAAGCTTTTTAATTTTTCTTGCATCAGTAGTAGCATTGCATTTATCAATAAAATCATCATCAAGTTCCACATAATCTTCATCAGGATCATCACTAGAGTATTCAAAAGACTCAGGTGAATTAACAGGTGTAGCAGCATTTTCATTAGGAGTTTCAGTATTTTCAATTTGTCTAGACCTAGCAATTGTAGCATCTAGAAAAGATCCTAATGAACCATCATTATCAAGCACAGCACAAGCATCATCAAAATTATAAGAGGAATTTTCAGATCTAGCAGAAGTACCAGCATGTGAAGCTTATGGTGGTGAAACAAGTTTATCTATCACAGATGGTGAATCAAGAGCAACAAAGGTACTCAGAGTTGTACCTTTTCTTGTAGTGGATGGTAATATGGCGACTTTAGTATCGCGAGGTTTACCCATGATGGAGAATTTGCAGCGAACAATATCAATCCAAGTGAACTTGCAAATAAAGCTATGCTCCCCGGCAACGGCGCCAGAAAATAGTCTTGATGACCCACAAGTATAGGGGATCACAACAGTCTTCGAGGGAAGTAAAACCCAATTTATTGATTCGACACAAGGGGAGCCAAAGAATATTTGTAAGCCTTAACAGCGGAGTTGTCAATTCAGCTGCACCTGGAAACAGACTTGCTCGCAAGAGTTTATCAGTAGTAACAGTTTTATAGCAGTAGCAGTAGTGAAATAACAGCAGCAGAGTAACAAAGACAGCAGTAGTGATTATAGTAAACAGCAGGATTAAAATACTGTAGGCACAGGGATGGATGAACGGGCGTTGCATGGATGAGAGAAACTCATGTAACAATCAAGGTAGGGCATTTGCAGATAGTAATAAAGCGGTATCCAAGTACTAATCAATCAATAGGCATGTGTTCCATATTTAGTCGTACGTGCTCGCAATGAGAAACTTGCACAACATCTTTTGTCCTACCAGCCGGTGGCAGCCGGGCCTCTAGGGAATCTACTGGAAATTAAGGTACTCCTTTTAATAGAGCACCGGAGCAAAGCATTAACACTCCGTGAACACATGTGATCCTTATATCACCGCCTTCCCCTTCGGTTGCCCCAATTTTTGTCACTTTGGGGCCTCGGGTTCCGGACAGCAATATGTGTATACAACTTGCAGGTAAGATCATAAAACAATGAATATCATCATGAAACAATAACATGTTCAGATCTGAGATCATGGCACTCGGGCCCTAGTGACAAGCATTAAGCATAACAAGTTGCAACAATATCATAAAAGTACCAATTACGGATACTAGGCACTATGCCCTAACAATCTTATGCTATTACATGACCAATCTCATCCAATCCCTACCATCCCCTTCAACCTACAGCGGGGGAATTACTCACACATGGATGGGGGAAACATGGCTTGTCGATGGAGAGGCGTCGGTGGTGATGATGGCGATGATCTCCACCAATTCCCCGTCCCGGTGGAGTGCCAAAACGGAGTTTCTGGTCCCGAGACGGAATTTCGCGACGGTGGCGGCGTACTGGATGGTTTCTGGCGACTTCGACTTCTCCTCTCGCGATTTTGGATCGAAACCCTTAAATAGTCCAGAGGGGGGCGTCAGAGGCTGGCCGAGGCGGCCACACAGTAGGGCGGCGCGCCCCCCTCCAAGCCGCGTCGGCCTAGTGTGTGGGGGCCCTGGGCCTCCCCCAGGCCTGCCCTTCTGGCTCCATGAATCTTCTGGAAAAATAAGCCCTTCGACATAAATTCCGGGGATTTTCCCGAAAGTTGAATTTCTGCACAAAAACGAGACACCAGGGTAATTCTGCTGAAAACAGCGTTAGTCCGTGTTAGTTGTATCCAAAATACACAAATTAGAGGCAAAACAATAGCAAAAGTGTTCGGGAAAGTAGATACGTTTTGGACGTATCAGTGGGTCATTTATTTTCTTGCACTGTTTTTGAGTAGCGCGCCTCTCGTTGTGGCTCGGGGAGCGAGTCGCTTTGGCGAATCCAAAGGGGTTCTTGGTGCGGCGTTGTTCCTTGGCGAGTCGCGGGTCCGTTTTGCGGAGTGCCTGGTCGAAGTACTTAGCCTTTCAAGTCACTTGCCTAAGGTACAGGAGGGCGTTTTGGCGTGCTGTATGGCGGGCGACCCTGCTGGAGGATCCAGTCGCCGTTTTTGCTTGCCGGCGTAAGGGACATGAGGTTGGCCAGACCTGGTGTTGCGACCGGCTTTCCCTGTTGTTCCCTTGTTAGCCGAGCTAATTGGCTGATCTTGGATTGTCTCTGCCAGCAGCAGCAATCAAAGGTCTCCCAGTCTCGAGTCATGCGCTTTAGCGACTGAGCTCATGTTTATGAGATGGGAGATAAGGTAGTGTGGCGAGCGACGGCGAAACGATCGGCGAATGCGATTTTTGACGCGACGGGCTTTTTTATTTGATATTCAGGGGATCCTTTACATGCCTTTTTCTAGGTCTAGAACCGACGGAGGAGGTTGATGTTCCAGGGGCGCTCGACTTCCCTGGTGAGCGGCTCGCCTTTGTCATCCTTGCGAACGTCGGTGAGGTAGTAGGAGTCGTTGTTGAGCGCGCGGCTGACGGCGAATGGCCCCTCCCATGGGGGGAAAGCTTGTGCATGCCTTTCTTGTCCTGTATTAGCCGCAGGACTAGGTCGCCTTCCTGGAAGGAGCGGCCGCGGACGCGGCGGCTATGATAGCGGCGGAGGTCTTGCTGGTAGATGGCTGTCCTGGCGAGTGCGAGGTCGCGTGCCTTGTCGAGGAGATCGACGTCATCTTGTCGAGCGCGCTCGTTTTATTCTTCGACGTAGTTGGCGACTCGTGGCGAATCATAGGCGATGTCCGTGGGCATGATAGCCTCAGTGCCGTACACGAGGAAGAAGGGCGTGAAGCCAGTCGACCTGTTGGGTGTTGTGCGAATGCCCCAGAGGACAGAAGGGAGTTCTTCTGCGCAGCATCCGGGTGCGGGCTCCAGAGGTACTACTAACCGTGGTTTGATTCCGTGGAGAATGCTCTGGTTTGCTCTTTCTGCTTGCCCATTCAACTCGGGGTGTGCGACTGACGCGAGGTCGAGTCGGATGCCCTTGTCTTCGCAGAAGTCAGCCATTTCCCCCTTGGCGAAGTTGGTGTCGTTGTCCGTGATGATGCTGTGGGGGTAGCCGTAGCGGTAGATCAGCTCGCGCAGAAATTTGGTGGCTGTTTTACCGTCGCATTTCTTGATGGGTTTTGCCTCCACCCACTTGGTGAACTTGTCCACGGCGACCAGGAGATGAGTGTATCCGCCGGGGGCTGTCTTGAATTTTCCCACCATGTCCATGCCCCATACGGCGAATGGCCAGGTGAGGGGTATGGTCTTCAGTGCCGAGCCCGGCATGTGCGATTGACTTGCATACCTCTGGCATCCGGCGCATGCGCGGACGAGGTCGACTGCGTCTTCGAGGGCTGTTGGCCAGTAGAAGCCGTGCCGGAAGGCTTTGGCGACGATCGAGCGCGCTCCTGCGTGGATGTCGCGCAGGATTTTGCGTCCTTCATCGGCGGTCACGCACCGCTGGAACACTCCAGAAACGATGCGTTTGTAGAGTTCGTTGTTGATGACGGTGAAGGACTTGCAACGGCGTACGAGTGCGCGTGCTTCCGTTTCGTCCATCGGCAGGGCTTGGCGCTCGAGGTAGCCTAGGTACGGTGCCGTCCAGTCATCGGTGTCGGAGGCAAGAGCGACTAGAGCGGAGTCGGGTGCGGGTGGTTCGGCGATGTCGATCTCTCGTGGCGCGCGCACCGACGAGTGGCTGAGGATGTCGAGGAAGACGCCGGGCGGTGGCGGGAATCGCTTTGAGCCAAGCCTCGCCAGCGCGTCCGCCTCTTCGTTCTTGCGTCTGTCGACCCACTCGACGACGTGACCGGCGAAGCTGGCGCCGGCCTGGTCGACCGCTCGCTTGTAGGCGATCATGTTGGCGTCGATGGCGTCGCAGGTGCCGGATGTCTGGCTGGCGACGAGGTCGGAGTCGCCGAGACGACGCAGTCATGTTGCGCCCATCTCCTTTGCGACGCGCATGCCGTGGAGTAGCGCCTCGTACTCGGCCATGTTGTTGGTGTAGGGTGATACGTCCAAAACGTATCTACTTTCCCGAACACTTTTGCTATTGTTTTGCCTCTAATTTGTGTATTTTGGATACAACTAACACGGACTAACGCTGTTTTCAGCAGAACTGCTCTGGTGTCTCGTTTTTGTGCAGAAATCCAACTTTCGGGAAAATCCTCGGAATTTATGCAGAAGGCCCTATTTTCCCAGAATAATGACGGAGCCAGAAGGACAATTGAAGTGGAGGCCCGAGGGCCCCACACCATAGGCGGCGCGGCCGTGGGGGCCCGCGCGGCCCTGTGGTGTGGTCCCCTCGGCCGGCCTCCGACGCCCTCCTTCGGACTATTTATCGGCCTCGACCTAAAAACGCCAGGGGAGAAGTCGAAGTCGCCAAAAACCCTCCAGAACGCCGCCACATCGCGAAACTCCGTCGCGGGAGCCAGAAGTCTCCGTTCTGGCACTCCGCCGGGACGGGGAATTGGAGGAGAACATCGCCGCCATCACCGCCAACGCCTCTACATCAACCAGCCATGTTTCCCCCATCCATGTGTGAGTAATTCCCCCGCTGTAGGCCGAAGGGGATGGTAGGGATTGGATGAGATTGGTCATGTAATAGCATAAGATTGTTAGGGCATAGTGCCTAGTGTCCGTAGTTGGTACTTTGATGATATTGTTGCAACTTGTTATGCTTAATGCTTGTCACTAGGGCCCGAGTGCCATGATCTCAGATCTGAACATGTTATTGTTTCATCAAGATAATCATTGTTTATGGTCTTACCTATAAGTTGTATACACATGTTGCTGTCCGGAACCGATGGCCCCGAAGTGACAGAAATCGGGACAACCGGAGGGAATGGTAGCGATGTGAGGATCACATGTGTTCACGGAGTGTTAATGCTTTGCTCCGGTACTCTATTAAAAGGAGTACCTTAATATCCAGTAGTTTCCCTTGAGGCCCGGCTGCCACCGGCTGGTAGGACAAAAGATGTTGTGCAAGTTTCTCATTGCGAGCACGCACGACTATATATGGAACACATGCCTATTGATTGCTTTGTACTTGGACACCGTTTTATTATTATCTGCAAATGCCCTGCTATGATTGTTACATGAGTTTCTCTCATCCATGCAACGCCCGTCATCCGTCCCCGTGCCTACAGTATTTTAATCCTGCTGTTTACTGATACGTCTCCAACGTATCTATAATTTCCGATGTTCCATGCTTGTTTTATGACAATACCAACATGTTTTGTTCACACTTTATATCATTTTCATGCATTTTCTGGAACTAACCTGTTAACAAGATGCCACAGTGCCAGTTCCTGTGTTCTGCTGTTTTTGGTTCCAGAAAGGCTGTTCGGGCAATATTCTCGGAATTGGACGAAATCAACGCCAAACCTCCTATTTTTCCCGGAAGCGTCCAGAACACCGAAGAAGAGTCGGAGAGGGGCCAGGGGGCCACCACACCACATGGCGGCGCGGGCCAGGCCTAGGCCGCGCCGGCCTAGGGTGTGGCGCCCCCAGGTGCCCCCCTGCGCCGCCTCTTCGCCTATAAAAGCCCTTTCGACCTAAAAACGCAGTACCAATTGACGAAAACCACAGAAACCTTCCAGAGCCGCCGCCATCGCGAGGCCAAGATCTGGGGGACAGGAGTCTCTGTTCCGGCACCCTGCCGGAGCGGGGAAGTGCCCCCGGAAGGCTTCTCCATCGACACCGCTGCCATCTCCACCGCCATCTTCATCACCGCTGCTACTCCCATGAGGAGGGAGTAGTTCTCCATCGAGGCTCGGGGCTGTACCGGTAGCTATGTGGTTAATCTCTCTCCATGTACTTCAATACAATGATCTCATGAGCTGCTTTACATGATTGAGATTCATATGAGTTTTGTATCACAATTCATCTATGTGCTACTCTAGTGATGTTATTAAAGTAGTTCTATTCCTCCTGCACGTGTGTAAAGGTGACTAGTGTGTGCACCGTGTGGTTCTTGTCGTAGGCTATGATCATGATCTCTTGTAGATTGTGGAGTTAATTATCATTATGATGGTATTGATGTGATCTATCTGGTTATATTGATCTATCTTACACTATAAGGTTACTTAAACATGAGCATTATTGTGGAGCTTGTTAACTCCGGCATTGAGGGTTCGTGTAATCCTACGCAATGTGTTCATCATCCAACAAAAGTGTAGAGTATGCATTTATCTATTCTGTTATGTGATCAATGTTGAGAGTGTCCACTAGTGAAAGTGTAATCCCTAGGCCTTGTTCCTAAATACTGCTGCGTTACTACTCGCTTGTTTACTGTTTTTTGCGTTAAGCATTACTGCTGCAATACTACCACCATCAACTACATGCCGACAAGCTATTTTTACGCACCGTTGCTACTGCTCATATATATTCATACCACCTGTATTTCACTATCTCTTCGCCGAACTAGTGCACCTATTAGGTGTGTTGGGGACACAAGAGACTTCTTGCTTTGTGGTTGCAGGGTTGCATAAGAGGGATATCTTTGACCTCTTCCTCCCTGAGTTCGATAAACCTTGGGTGATCCACTTAAGGGAAAACTTGCTGCTGTTCTACAAACCTCTGCTCTTGGAGGCCCAACACTGTCTACAGGAAAAGGAGGGGGAAGTAGACATCAAGCTATTTTCTGGCGCCGTTGCCGGGGAGGAAAGGTAAAAGGCACTCATACTCCGGTTCCAGGTAAAGTACTTTTCTGGCGCCATTGTGTTTGTGCTCGAAGCTATTTCCTTTAGATCCTGCAATTGCATCTTTTTGTTTCTTGTTTACACTAGTTAGGCATAATGGAAAACATCTGTGAGCTCTTTGTACTATTTCCTGAGTCAAGACATGAATGGTTTAATGCGAAAATTAAAAAACCCATGGAACATGTTAGCATGAATACTTTGAACACCATTGTTGCTAATGATATGGAAAATTCTAAGCTTGGGGAAGCTGGTTTTGATGAGCATGATCTTTTTAGTCACCCAAGCATTGAGGAGAAAATTTACTTTGATGATACTTTGCCTCCAATTTATGATGATTATAATGATATTGGTCTTTTAGTACCGCCTGTTATGGAGGATAAATTTAATTATGATTATACTATGCCTCCTACATTTGATGAGAATAATAATGATAGCTACTTTGTTGAATTTGCTCCCACTATTACTAATAAAATTGATTATGCCTATGTGGAGAGTAATAATTTTATGCATGAGACTCATAATAAGAATGCTTTATGTGATAGTTATATTGTTGAGTTTGCTCATGTTGCTACTGAAAGTTATTATGAGAGAGGAAAATATGGTTGTAGAAATTTTCATGTTACTAAAACACCTCTCTATGTGCTGAAATTTTTGAAGCTATACTTGTTTTATCTTCCTATGCTTGTTACTTTGCTCTTCATGAACTTGTTTACTTACAAGATTCCTATGCATAGGAAGCATGTTAGACTTAAATTTGTTTTAAATTTGCCTCTTGAAGCTCTCTTTTGCTTCAAATACTATTTCCCGCGAATGGATTATTAAAACTGCTGAGCCCATCTTAATGGCTATAAAGAAAGAACTTCTTGGGAGATAACCCATGTGTTATTTTGCTACAGTAATTTGTTTTTATTTTGTGTCTTGGAAGTTGTTTACTACTGTAGCAACCTCTCCTTATCTTAGTTTTGTGTTTTGTTGTGCCAAGTAAAGCCGTTGATAGAAAAGTAAGTACTAGATTTGGATTACTGCGCAGTTCCAGATTTCTTTGCTGTCACGAATCTGGGTCCACCTCCCTGTAGGTAGCTCAGAAAATTAAGCCAATTTACGTGCATGATCCTCAGATATGTACGCAACTTTCATTCAATTTGAGCATTTTCATTTGAGCAAGTCTGGTACCATTTTAAAATTCGTCAATACGAACTGTTCTGTTTTGACAGATTCTGCCTTTTATTTCGCATTGCCTCTTTTGCTATGTTGGATGAATTTCTTTGATCCACTAATGTCCAGTAGCATTATGCAATGTCCAGAAGTGTTAAGAATGATTGTGTCACCTCTGAATATGTTAATTTTTATTGTGCACTAACCCTCTAATGAGTTGTTTCGAGTTTGGTGTGGAGGAAGTTTTCAAGGGTCAAGAGAGGAGGATGATATACTATGATCAAGAAGAGTAAAAGCTCTAAGCTTGGGGATGCCCAGGTGGTTCACCCCTGCATATATCAAGAAGAATCAAGCGTCTAAGCTTGGGGATGCCCAAGGCATCCCCTTCTTCATCGACAAATTATCAGGTTCCTTCTCTTGAAACTATATTTTTATTCGGTCACATCTTATGTGCTTTACTTGGAGCGTCTGTGTGCTTTTGTTTTTGTTTTTGTTTGAATAAATTGGATTAGATCATGCTTGTGTGGGAGAGAGACACGCTCCGCTGTTGCATATGAACACATGTGTTCTTAGCTCATAATATTCATGGCGAAGTTTCCTCTTCGTTAAATTGTTATATGGTTGGAATTGGAAAATGCTACATGTAGTAATTGCTATAATGTCTTGGGTAATGTGATACTTGGCAATTGTTGTGCTCATGTTTAAGCTCTTGCATCATATACCTTACACTTATTAGTGAAGAAATACATAGAGCTTGTTAAAATTTGGTTTGCATGAGTGGTTTCTCTAGAGTCTAGATATTTTCTAGTAAGATGTTTGAACAACAAGGAAGACGATGTATAGTTTTATAATACTTGTAATATGTCTTTTATGTGAGTTTTGCTGTACTAGTTCGTGCTTGTGTTTGCTTCAAACAACCTTGCTAGCCTAAACCTTGTATCGAGAGGGAATACTTCTCATGCATCCAAATCCTGAGCCAAACAACACTATGCCATTTGTGTCCACCATACCTACCTACTACATGGTATTTTCTGCCATTCCAAAGTAAATTGCTTGAGTGCTACCTTTAAAATTCCATCATTCACCTTTGCAATATATAGCTCATGGGACAAATAGCTTAAAAACTATTGTGGTATTGAATATGTAATTATGCACTTTATCTCTTATTAAGTTGCTTCTTGTGCGATAACCATGTTCACTGGGGACGCCATCAACTATTCATTGTTGAATTTCATGTGAGTTGCTATGCATGTCCGTCTTGTCTGAAGTAAGAGAGATCTACCACCTTATGGTTAAGCATGCATATGTTAGAGAAGAACATTGGGCCGCTAGCTAAAGCCATGATCCATGGTGGAAGTTTCAGTTTTGGACAACAATCCTCAAATCTCAAATGAGAAAATTATTAATTGTTGTTACATGCTTATGCATAAAAGAGGAGTCCATTATCTGTTGTCTATGTTGTCCCGGTATGGATGTCTAAGTTGAAGAATAATCAATAGCGAGAAATCGAATGCGAGCTTTCTCCTTAGACCTTTGTACAGGCGGCATAGAGGTACCCCTTTGTGACACTTGGTAAAAACAGTGCATTGTGATGATCCGGTAGTCCAAGCTAATTAGGACAAGGTGCGGGCACTATTAGTATACTATGCATGAGGCTTGCAACTTGTAAGATATAATTTACATGATACATATGCTTTATTACTACCGTTGACAAAATTGTTTCATGTTTTCAAAATAAAAGCTCTAGCACAAATATAGCAATCGATGCTTTCCTCTTTGAAGGACCATTCTTCTACTTTTCAATGTTGAGTCAGTTCACCTATTTCTCTCCACCTCAAGAAGCAAACACTTGTGTGAACTGTGCATTGATTCTTATATACTTGCTTATTGCATTTGTTATATTGCTTTGCATTGACAACTATCCATGAGATATACATGTTACAAGTTGAAAGCAACCGCTGAAACTTAATCTTCCATTATGTTGCTTCAATGTCTCTACTATGAATTTATTGCTTTATGAGTAACTCTTATGCAAGACTTATTGATGCTTGTCTTGAAAGTACTATTCATGAAAAGTCTTTGCTATATGATTCACTTGTTTACTCATTGCATTTACATTGTTTCGAATCGCTGCATTCATCTCATATGCTTTACAATGGTATGATTAAGATTATGTTGGTAGCATGTCACCTCAGAAATTATCTTTTATCGTTTACCTACTCGAGGACGAGTAGGAACTAAGCTTGGGGATGCTGATACGTCTCCAACGTATCTATAATTTCCGATGTTCCATGCTTGTTTTATGACAATACCAACATGTTTTGTTCACACTTTATATCATTTTCATGCATTTTCCGGAACTAACCTATTAACAAGATGCCACAGTGCCAGTTCCTGTTTTCTGCTGTTTTTGGTTCCAGAAAGGCTGTTCGGGCAATATTCTCGGAATTGGACGAAATCAACGCCAAACCTCCTATTTTTCCCGGAAGCGTCCAGAAGACCGAAGAAGAGTCGGAGAGGGGCCAGGGGGCCACCACACCACATGGCGGCGCGGGCCAGGCCTAGGCCGCGCCGGCCTAGGGTGTGGCGCCCTGTGTGCCCCCTGCGCCGCCTCTTCGCCTATAAAAGCCCTTTCGACCTAAAAACGCAGTACCAATTGACGAAAACCACAGAAACCTTCCAGAGCCGCCGCCATCGCGAGGCCAAGATCTGGGGGACAGGAGTCTCTGTTCCGGCACCCTGCCGGAGCGGGGAAGTGCCCCCGGAAGGCTTCTCCATCGACACCGCTGCCATCTCCACCGCCATCTTCATCACCGCTGCTACTCCCATGAGGAGGGAGTAGTTCTCCATCGAGGCTCGGGGCTGTACCGGTAGCTATGTGGTTAATCTCTCTCCATGTACTTCAATACAATGATCTCATGAGCTGCTTTACATGATTGAGATTCATATGAGTTTTGTATCACAATTCATCTATGTGCTACTCTAGTGATGTTATTAAAGTAGTTCTATTCCTCCTGCACGTGTGTAAAGGTGACTAGTGTGTGCACCGTGTGGTTCTTGTCGTAGGCTATGATCATGATCTCTTGTAGATTGTGGAGTTAATTATCATTATGATGGTATTGATGTGATCTATCTGGTTATATTGATCTATCTTACACTATAAGGTTACTTAAACATGAGCATTATTGTGGAGCTTGTTAACTCCGGCATTGAGGGTTCGTGTAATCCTACGCAATGTGTTCATCATCCAACAAAAGTGTAGAGTATGCATTTATCTATTCTGTTATGTGATCAATGTTGAGAGTGTCCACTAGTGAAAGTGTAATCCCTAGGCCTTGTTCCTAAATACTGCTGCGTTACTACTGCTTGTTTATCGTTTTATCACAGTTACTACTGCTGCAATACTACCACCATCAACTACACGCCAGCAAGCTATTTTCTGGCACCGTTGCTACTGCTCATATATATTCATACCACCTGTATTTCACTATCTCTTCGCCGAACTACTGCACCTATTAGGTGTGTTGGGGACACAAGAGACTTCTTGCTTTGTGGTTGCAGGGTTGCATAAGAGGGATATCTTTGACCTCTTCCTCCCTGAGTTCGATAAACCTTGGGTGATCCACTTAAGGGAAAACTTGCTGCTGTTCTACAAACCTCTGCTCTTGGAGGCCCAACACTGTCTACAGGAAAAGGAGGGGGAAGTAGACATCATTTACTAAAATCACTACTGCTGTCTCTGTTACTCTGCTGCTATTATTTCACTACTGCTACTGCTATAAACCTGTTACTACTGATAAACCCTTGCGAGCAAGTCTGTTTCCAGGTGCAACTGAATTTACAACTCCGTTGTTAAGGCTTCCAAGTGTTCTTTGTCTCCCCTTGTGTCGAATCAATAAATTGGGTTTTACTTCCCTCGAAGACTGTTGCGATCCCCTATACTTGTGGGTCATCAAGACTATTTTCTGGCGCCGTTGCCGGGGAGCATAGCTTTATTTGGAAGTTCACTTGGATTAATATTGTTCGCTGCAAATTCTCCATCATGGGTAAACCTCGCGATACTAAGATCGCCATATTACCATCCACTACAAGAAAAGGTACAATTCTGAATACCTCTGCTGCTCTTGATTCACCATCTGTGATTGATAAACTTGTTTCACCGCCACATGCTTCGCATGCGGGTACATCTGCTGAATCTGAACACTCTCATAATATTGATAATGTTTCTGCTGTGCTTGATGATAGTGGTTCATTGGGATCTTTTCTAGATGCTACAATTGCTAGGTCTAGACAAATTGAAAATACTGAAACTCCTAATGCTACTACACCTGTTAGTTCACCTGAACTTGGTTATTTTAGTGATGATCTTGAGGAAGATTATGTGGAGCTTAATGATGATTTTATTGAAAAATGCAATGCTACTACTGATGCAAGAAAAATTAAAAAGTTGCTTGCAGAACATGCTGTTAGATATAAACTGTCTCCTGATCCTAAGTTTGCCACATCTCCTATAAACATTAGGGATAAAGATTATGATTTTTCTCTTGATCTATCTCATATAGCTATTGTTGAGAAAACACCCTTTTGTGGTACTGAAAAAGAAAGTGCTGTTGAACACATGACTGAGCTATCTACTCTAAGTAGCTTGTTTTCTGATGATGTTAAGATGCGTACTTACTTTGTTGCTAAAATATTTCCATTCTCATTAAAGGATGACGCTAAAACTTGGTATAATAATTTGCCACCTAATTCTATTAAAAGTCCGAAAGAATTGCTTGATGTTTTCTTCCGCAAATACTTTCTGCTAGTGCTCAACATATTGCTTTGCGAGAGAATTTATAATTTTAATCGGGGAGATGAAGAGAAATTGCACGAGGCTTGGTCGAGATTCTGCTCTCTTATTAGAGCTCGACACGAGCATGATTTGGAAAAGCATGATTTACTTGATATATTTTATAGTGGACTAACCATTGAGTCTAGGGCATACCTGGATAGTTGTGCTGGTTGTGTTTTCAGAAAAGAACTCTGGGCAGCTGAAGAATTATTGGCTAAAATAAGCCGGAATCATGATGATTGGACTACGCCTGAACCGACTCCAACTCCAATATTGAAGAAGCGGGGTTTAATTAAATTGAATGATGAAGATATGAGGGAAGCCAAGAAGTCTCTCAAGGAGAAAGGTATTAAATCTGAAGATGTGAAGAATCTACCTCCTATTGAAGATATATGTGAGATAATTCCCCCTTCATCCATGATTGAGGTAAACTCCCTTCAACGCTTTACTAGGGAAGATATTCCGTATTCGAAACCTCCTGCACAATGCTTAGATGAGTTTGATAATTATATTGTTAAGCAAGAAAATTTTAATATGAGAGTAGAGAATCATTTAATGGAAAATTCTCAAGCTATTAGTGAATTGCATGGTATTGTGGAGAGAACCTCCAATGATGTTAAGATGCTTGTTAAACATTTTCAAATGATTCAAACTCAAATTGATCAACTCACTAAAGTGCAAAATGACTTGTTAGGGAATAATTCTAAAGAGAAACATGCTTATGAAGTAACAACTAGAGGTGGTGTCTCTACCCAGGATCCTCTATATCCTGAAGGGCATCCCAAAAGAGTTGAACAAGATTCTCAACGCATTGAACCTAGTGCTCATTCTAGGAAGAAAAAGAAGAAGAAATATAAAAATGTTGTAGAATCCTCTGAACCTGTTAATGATCCTAATAGTATTTCTATTTCTGATGCTGAAACTGAAAGTGATAATGATAATGATAATGATAAGAATGATACTCCTGATAAAGAAGAGGTTGAAGAAGAACCTGAAAAGCATGCTAAAAATAAAAAGTACACTAAAGAAGATTTTATTGCTGAGAAACATGGTAATGAAAGAGAACCTTGGGTGCAAAAGCAAATGCCTTTTCCTGCTAAGAAATTAAAATCAAAGGAAGAAGAACACTATAATAAATTTTGCGATTGGATGAAACCTTTATTCTTGCAAATCCCTTTGACTGATGCTATTAAATTGCCACCTTATTCAAAGTATATGAAAGATATTGTTACTAACAAAAGGAAAATCCCCAATGAGGAAATTTCCACTATGCTTGCTAATTACTCTTTCAATGGCAAAATTCCAAAGAAGTTGGGCGACCCAGGTATACCTACTATTCCTTGTTCTATTAAGAATAATTATGTTAAAACTGCTCTATGTGACTTGGGAGCCGGTGTTAGTGTTATGCCTTTTTCTCTTTATAAGAGACTTTACTTAGATAAGTTGATACCTACTGATATATCTTTGCAAATGGCTGATAAATCTACTGCTATTCCTGTTGGTATATGTGAGAATGTTCCTGTTCAAGTTACTACTAACTGCTTGATATTAACTGATTTTGTTGTGTTGGAAATGCCGGAAGATGATAATATGTCTATTATTCTTGGGAGACCTTTTCTTAACACCGCAGGGGCTGTTATTGATTGCAATAAAGGAAAGGTTACTTTCAATGTTGATGATAGGGAGCATACCGTTTATTTCCCCAAGAAGATTGATAAAGTATGTGGAGTCAATACTATTTCTAATGTGAGAACTATCAAAGTGGGAACTATTGATTGTCCTATATATGAGCCTAAGGAAGAATATCAAACTCTCGTGATTGGATCCATATCAATACAATTCAAGGTAACATGATTGATTTGAGGTTTATTTCTTCTTATGCTATGTAAAATTTATTTGGTGGCAAGACTTGATCAACCTTGTTAACAAATACTTTTTGTATGCATAGAGAGGGTAAACAACATCTCTTTCTTCCTCCACTTGCTCTAGTTGCTGTAGCACTTTTAATTTGCAAAGTTCTTTAGTTATTTGAAGATTTCAAAAATTTTCCTGGCCAGTAATAATAAACTAAATACCCAGAAAAGTGCGTTTTTCAAAGTTTTCAAAAATTCACAAAAATTATACCGTTGGTCCTATTTTTCGACGAGGCACCTGGGAGCACCAGAGGATGACCTGTGGGGCACCAGAGGGGGCCAGACCACAGGCCGGCGCGGCCAAGGAGGTGGCCGCGCCACCATGTGGTGTGGGTCCCCCTCTGCCCCACTTTGTCATCTCTTTCGCCCAGAACAGTCTCTCTCCCGAAAAAACTCGTACCAAGTTCCTCTCTCTCGCGTTTTTGCTTCAGAACTCCAGATTTTTCGATCTCTTTGCTCAGCCCAGATTTCAGTCTGAAATTTGGCACATTTGCTCTTCGGTATGTGACTCCTCCACCCATCCAAGTAGAATTTCGTTTGGTTGAGTATATCTTGAATATTTTCCTGCTGTAGGTAACATGTTTAGTGAGCTTGCATGCTTGTTCTAAGTGGTAGAAACTAGTTTTGATGCATGATTAGTACTCTAGCAAGTTCCTCACATCAACATGGTGGATATGCGGAGCCTCCACGCTTTTCTTCTGCACAGGAGCTTTACTATGACTACTCCATGGACTACCCACCGGCGAGGAACAACGACCCTCGTTGGGGTTGAACTCCACTTAGGCCAAAAGCCTAAGCTTGGGGGGAGGTATACCGGCATCACTCATTCTTTGCATATTAAGGTTTCTGGATACTCGCACATACTTGTTTTGTTCGTTTGAGTGGTTTTCTAATGAGAGGAAGATGATATTTGGGGAAATGCTGCCTGAAAACAGATTCTGGAACGTTACTGTAAAAATCGTCAAAAATAGCCAGAGCGTCATTTTGAGCTGCAAATTTTTGTATAGGTTCCCCAGGTTGTTATCTAACTTTCATTAGTTGAACACTTTTCGATCTGAGCAACGTAAGATTTTTGTTAAAATCGATTTCTGTACTGCTGTCAGGTTTTGGCAGATTTCTGCCATTTCGCTTTTCTGTGTTTCTTTTAGTTTGCTATTTCTTGATTTCGCTTTGTTTCTTTCCCAAAACACAAAAAGACCAAAAATATTTCTGTTATTTCTCTTCACCATTTGTTTGCTTTAGTTTCTTGCATTTGTTTCACTTTATTTGCTATTGCTAGTTTGCTATAAGAAAACCCAAAAAGATTTTGCTTTGTTTGTTTGTTTCCTCTTGTTCTTATTTGCAATTTGAAAACACCAAAAATATTTGCTGTTCTTCTCTGGTTTGTAAAGTTCTTTATGAGTTCAATGGTCTTCGGTGGCTGGAGCGTGGTTTTCATTTCATATTATCCAAGATGCACAAGTGAAAAGGCAATAATGACGATCTACGACAATCTGATTGTGGTGAGAGGCTGGTATGAACTCTATTTGTTTTCATTTTTGTACATATACTCATCCATGTGAGCATGCTTAGTTGGTTCATGTGAGGTATATGTTATTTGGGAAAGTCTAGTAGTTCATGACCTCTCATGTTTAGCTCCAATTTATTAATATGAGTAGCATGTCATGTATGTTTGTTTGCATTGTTTTATTCATAAGTACGTATGGCATTGTGGTATCCTCCTCTGAATAATTCATTTATATCAACTTGGCACATGCTCACGCATGCATATGACTGAACAAAAAGTCAATTAAGCCTCGATGATTTATATTGCTTCAGAGTTCTTGTATCACTTTTATGCCTCCGTTAATTTATTTTGCCGCAAGCATGATTATGACGATTCTTGCTCTCTTGATTTGTCGCTCCCTAGTCTATTGCTAGCCTTCACTTGTACTGAGCGGGAACGCTGCTCGTACTTCCAAACACATGAAAACCAAGTTATTCCAGAGTGTCCACCATAAATACCTATGCATGGCATTTCAAACCATTCCAAGTAAATTCTCATGCGCTACCTTTAAACCCTTCAAAATGCTTCTCAATTTGTGTTTATGTTTCATAGCTCATGAGGAAGTATGTGGTGTTTAACTTTCAACCTTGTCATTTACTTTTGACGGACTCTCATATGGACTAGTGGCACATCCGCTTATCCAATAATTTTGCAAAAAGAGCTGGCAATGGGATTCCCAGTCCCGAATTAATTAACATAAATAGACACTCCTCCATGGTTTGTGATTGTTGGACGGCACCCGAAGGACTCGGTTAGCCATGGCTTGTGTAAGCAAAGGTTGGGGGGAGTGTCATCATCATAATAAAACTAAATAAAAAGGCACTCCTTCATGGTATGAGATTGTCGGCAGGCACCCGAGGATTCGGTTAGCCATGGTTTGTGAAAGAAAGGTTGGAAGGAGTGCCAAATAAATATGCAATAATTCATGGGAGCCGCTCTTGAAAGTCCGGTTGGCGAGGTAGTTAGTGTACCCATTACCATTCGTTGACAACAACATACACCTCTCAAAATAATTTTACTCCTGTCTTTATAAAAATGAAAAGCTCTAGCGCATGTTAATCCCTGCTTCCCTCTGCGAAGGGTCAATCTTTTACTTTTATGTTGTGTCTCCATTATTTCTTTGAGCACTATCTTGAGAGCACAACTGTCATTCTTAGTATAATATGCTTGTCTCAAAATATGATTGAATGTGGTATAACTTTGATGCATTTATCTTTTGACAATCACTACTTCTAGTCTTTCTATGAACTCCAAAGGTGCCCGGGCATTTATGTTTTGCCAACCAAATACAGGCAAGCGAGATACCACTTTATCATGCTCTCTTATGAACATTACAATTCTGCTTATATACATGATTCATGATGCTTCTTATTAATTGTTGGTACCTCTCCATGATTGACATAGCTGTTAGATGATCTTATTTGCATATATCTCATTATGAACTGCTTGAGTATTAGCCATAGCATGAGAATATATACATCATATGAGCAAATGTGTTCGTGAAAGTTCTTTTATCGCTCAGTTGTTAACTGAATTGCTTGAGGACAAGCAATAAGCTAAGCTTGGGGGGAGTTGATACGTCCAAAACGTATCTACTTTCCCGAACACTTTTGCTATTGTTTTGCCTCTAATTTGTGTATTTTGGATACAACTAACACGGACTAACGCTGTTTTCAGCAGAACTGCTCTGGTGTCTCGTTTTTGTGCAGAAATCCAACTTTCGGGAAAATCCTCGGAATTTATGCAGAAGGCCCTATTTTCCCAGAATAATGACGGAGCCAGAAGGACAATTGAAGTGGAGGCCCGAGGGCCCCACACCATAGGGCGGCGCGGCCCAGGGGGGGCCCGCGCGGCCCTGTGGTGTGGTCCCCTCGGCCGGCCTCCGACGCCCTCCTTCGGACTATTTATCGGCCTCGACCTAAAAACGCCAGGGGAGAAGTCGAAGTCGCCAAAAACCCTCCAGAACGCCGCCACATCGCGAAACTCCGTCGCGGGAGCCAGAAGTCTCCGTTCTGGCACTCCGCCGGGACGGGGAATTGGAGGAGATCATCGCCGCCATCACCGCCAACGCCTCTACATCAACCAGCCATGATTCCCCCATCCATGTGTGAGTAATTCCCCCGCTGTAGGCCGAAGGGGATGGTAGGGATTGGATGAGATTGGTCATGTAATAGCATAAGATTCTTAGGGCATAGTGCCTAGTGTCCGTAGTTGGTACTTTGATGATATTGTTGCAACTTGTTATGCTTAATGCTTGTCACTAGGGCCCGAGTGCCATGATCTCAGATCTGAACATGTTATTGTTTCATCAAGATAATCATTGTTTATGGTCTTACCTATAAGTTGTATACACATGTCGCTGTCCGGAACCGATGGCCCCGGCGACGTAAATCGGGACAACCGGAGGGAATGGTAGCGATGTGAGGATCACATGTGTTCACGGAGTGTTAATGCTTTGCTCCGGTACTCTATTAAAAGGAGTACCTTAATATCCAGTAGTTTCCCTTGAGGCCCGGCTGCCACCGGCTGGTAGGACAAAAGATGTTGTGCAAGTTTCTCATTGCGAGCACGCACGACTATATATGGAACACATGCCTATTGATTGCTTTGTACTTGGACACCGTTTTATTATTATCTGCAAATGCCCTGCTATGATTGTTACATGAGTTTCTCTCATCCATGCAACGCCCGTCATCCGTCCCCGTGCCTACAGTATTTTAATCCTGCTGTTTACTAAAATCACTACTGCTGTCTCTGTTACTCTGCTGCTGTTATTTCACTATCGCTATCGCTATAAACCTGTTACTACTGATAAACCCTTGCGAGCAAGTCTGTTTCCAGGTGCAACTGAATTGACAACTCCGTTGTTAAGGCTTCCAAGTGTTCTTTGTCTCCCCTTGTGTCGAATCAATAAATTGGGTTTTACTTCCCTCGAAGACTGTTGCGATCCCCTATACTTGTGGGTCATCATAGGGCTCGAATCGGAGTTGCAGGACGTATCTCACGATGTCGCCTTTGGGCGAAGTGAGGACGACCCCTGCTCCTGCTCCTTTGAGGTTTTTGGAGCCGTCGAAGTGCAATGTCCAATGCTTGAGGTCCGCGGGAGAGTTCGGCTGCTGGGCCTCCTCCCAGTAGGCGAGGAAGTCGGCGAGCGCTTGGGATTTGACGGCATGGCGCGACTCGTACGTGATGTTGTGGACGCCGAGTTCGACTGCCCATTTGGCGATCCGACCGGTCGCATCGCGGTTGCGGATGATGTCGGCGAGTGGCGTTGAGGCGACCACCTTGATGGGATGCTCGTGGAAATAAGGGGCTAGTCGCCGTTGGGCCCTGAGCATTGCGTATACCAGTTTTTGGTAATGCGGGTACCTCTTCTTTGACTCGATTAAGGCCTCGCTGATGTAGTAGACTGGGCGCTGTGTTAGCTGGTCTTTCCCCTCCTCCTGGCGCTCAACAACCATTACCGCACTGATCGCGCGATTGGACGCGGCAACATACAGTAGCATGGTTTCGTTTGGGAACGGGGCCGCAAGGACAGGAGCGTTCCGCAGGGCGTGCTGAAGTTCTTCCAGGGCTTTCTGCGCTTCGTCCGTCCATTCGAACGAGTCCGATTTCTTCAGGAGGCGATAAAGTGGCGTGGCCTTGTCACCGAGTCGGGGTATGAAGTGACTGAGGGACGCGACTCGCCCGGCGAGTTTCTGCGCGTCGACCAGGCAGGTTGGTTGCTTGGTTCGCATGACTGCTGAAGTTTTCTCCGGATGCCGCGCTTGGACACGACATAGCCGAGGAGTTGTCCGGATGGAACCCCGAAGGTGCACTTCAAGGGGTTGAGCTTTATCTGATAGCGCCGCAGATTGGCGAATGTCTCGGCGAGGTCGGCGACTAGATCATCCTGTCGGGTCGACTTGACTACCACATCGTCTATGTAGACGTGTACGTTGCGACCGATTTGGCTCTCCAGGCAGTTGTTCATGCAACGCTGGTAAGTCGCTCCAGCGTTTCTGAGGCCGAAGGTCATGGACGTGTAACAGTAGGCGCCGAGTGGCGTGATGAACACCGTCTTCTCCTGGTCTTCTTTGGCCATCATTATTTGATTGTATCCGGAGTAGGCGTCGAGGAAGCATAGCGACTCCGACCCCGCGACTGCGTCGATGATCTGATCGATTTGCGGTAGGACAAATGGGTCCTTGGGGCAGGTTCGGTTCAGGCTAGTGTAATCGATACACATGCGCCAAGTCTTGTTCTTCTTCAGCACTAGAACTGGGTTTGCCAGCCATTCCGGGTGCTTGATCTCTATGATGAAGCCGGCGGCGAGTAGCCGGTTCACTTCTTCGGCGATTGCGCGCCGGCGCTCTTCACCCACGGGTCGCATCGCCTGCCTAACGGGGCATGCGGTGGGATCAACATGTAATTGTGCTCAGCAAGTTCTCTCGGGACACCTGGCATATCAGATGGTTTCCATGCAAAGATATCTCGATTCTCACGGCGGAACTTGATGAGCGCGCTTTCCTATTGGGCAGACAGGCCCGTCCCAATGGTAATTTGCCTACTCGAATCGTTCTCTACAAGATCTACTTGGCGAGTGTCGGTTGTAGGCTTGAAGGTTGCAGCGGACGAGTCGAGCTCAGTCGGCTTCTCGAGGATGGCGGGGTCGTTGCGGTCGACTGGGTACTTGGCGAGCTCGACGTTGTGGTCATGTTCTTCGGCGATGATGGCGTCAGCAAGCTTGGCGCCTTTGTCTTTGCACTCTAGTGCCATCTCTTGGTCGCCGTGGACGGTGATGACGCCGCGGGGCCCGACCATCTTCATCATGTTGTAGGCGTAATGGGGCGCCGCCATGAACCTGGCGAACGCTTGGCGACCGAGGACGCAGTGGTATGGGCTTCGGAAGTTGACCACTTCAAACGTTATTCGCTCGGTCCGGTAGTTCACCGGTGTGCTGAAGGTTACCGGCAGCGTGATCTTGCCGATCGGGAAGGCCTTCCGCCCCGGGACGATGCCGTGGAACGTGACTTTTGTGTTCTCAAGGCGTGAGTCTGGAAGGCCGAGCCGCTGGAAGGTCTCGTAGTACAGGATGTTAATGGAACTCCCTCCGTCCATCAGTGTCTTTGGCAGCCAGTAGTCAGCCACCTTGGGCCGGACGACTAGCACCACTCGGCCGGGGTACTCGATGCGTGGGGCGTGATCTTCGCGGCTCCACGTGATGCTCTGCTCGGACCAGTTGAGCCAACGGGGGATGTTGTCGAGGATGACTGCGTGGACGGCCACCGCCCTTGTGAGGACCTTCATGTCCCGGCGGTCGCCGACCCCGGTGAAGGTATGGAGCGAGTCGGCGCTGCGGCCGAAACTGTCTTCTTTATGCTGGTCTTGGTCCTTGGAGCGGTCCTTGTGTTGATTGCTGTCGTCGGCTTCCTTGGCGCGGCGAGCTTTCTCTATCTGCTTCAGGGAGTAGCAGTTCCCCGTCGTGTGTGTCGAGGGCTTGCGCGCGTCGAACTGTTTGGGTTGAGGTCGATCCTCCCGTGGTGCGCGGTTGTCGCGACGGAAGGACTTCGGGTCGCGCTGCTCGTAATCGGCGTTGGCGACGAGTTCGGTGTGTCCGCCGTCTGCGCGGCGCTTGTCGTTGCTTGACCGGCTGCCGAACCGGTAGTCGCCACGGCGATTGTCGGGCTGAGCGGGGCGGCGATTGCGCCGTTGCCCATACTCGTCGTCCGAGTCGACTGCAGGATCCTCGTTGGCGTAGCGCAGGGCGATGTCAAAGAGCTCTGCGATGGAGATGTTGTCTCTGCTGACGCGGCGAAGCTTGGCGCTGAGCGGCTCGTACCGGCAGCACCGCCGGAAGCAGTAGATCGCCGTGTCCGTGCTGATGCCGCTGGAGGTTGTCCACATGTCTTGCCACCGTTGCACCCATCGGCGAGTCGACTCGCATGGGCCCTCGATGCAGCGGTCCAGGTCCTCTATGGTGGTTGCGCGGGTGTACGCGCTGGCGAAGTGCTGGATGAAAGCGGCGCGGGCTTCCTCCCAGGAGTCGATGCTGTTGGGAGTGAGGGTGTTGAACCAGTGGCGGTTTACGCCATCCATCATGAGGGGCAGGTAACGGGCGGCGAGCAGCTCGGAGTGGCCCTGGATGCCCATTGCCATAGTGTACGAGTCGATCCAGACCGTGGGGTCGATGTGGGTGTCGTACTTCTCGATGTCGCGAGGCCCCTTGAACCCTACGGGGTAGGGCTCGCCTCTGATCATGGGGCCGAAGCACGCCGGGCCGACCCGATTGAATGCGCTCTGGCGCGGGAGTTCGTCGGCGTAGCGGTCATTCGCACGGTTGCGCGCCCGCCACTCCTGGTCGTTGACGATGTGGGTGCGCGCGTCGATAGGCTGCCCGTTGGCGGCGACCATTGCTCGCGCGGGGCGTGGCTCGACTCGGTGGTTGGTCGAGTGGGCTGCGCGTGGTGCTGGTGGCGGGCAGTTGTTGACATTGGCGACTGCGCGATTCGCCGCCGCTGACGAAGCGGCGCGGCTGGAGGAAGAGTGTGAGTAGAGTCGCCCTTGCGAGTCGGCAGCGGCATGCTGCTGTTCCAGAGCCTTGGCGACGAGGGCCTTGGCGTGCTGGACGAGGATCGCACCGTCTCCAGTTTCGGGGAGTTTGGCGAGGACGGCTTGAGCGGCCGCGACATTTTCGGCCGGAGACGAGTGTAGAGGCAGGCCGTTGGCGTCGACCTCCCCCCGGGGAGCTTCAGGTGGCGGTGGGGGCGGTGGTGGTGGCGGCGCTCCATGCGCTGCTCTGCCGGCGACGGCCCGACTTGATTCTGGGATGTCGGGGTTCTGGACTCGGGTGACCCGGACTTCTCCATCTGGGTCGTCGAAGTTGAGGCGGGCGTTGGGGAAATCCCGCGCGCGGGCGCGCTCCAGGCGCAGGCGATTACGCTGTTGATGGTAGTGAGACACATCTCTCACTTCATCTTGCTCGAGGCGAAATTTTTGCCGCTCGGCAAGCTCCTTCTTCCTCTGCTCCTCAAGGGCCGTCCGATGCGCCTCGATCTCGGTCGCGTTGGCGGTTGCTGGGAGGGGCGTGCAGAAGGGGTCGTTTGGAGGCACTTCCTCACCTCCCGCCATGAAGACGGCGATCGGGTACTGGTAATGCAGGGCATCGACGGAGTCCGATTCGGGGTCGCTGCCGAAAAGAGGGAGGACGGAGTCGTCCTCGAAGTCGCTCGGGTGAGAGACTGGGGAGATGGAGTCATCGGCCGACGCTGCTGTGATGGAACCGGCGACCGACGTTGTGGCGGTGGACTCGACGACTGACGCCGCAGCGGGGGACCCGGCGACCAGCGCTGTGGCCACCGAGTCGGCGTCATCCTCGAGGGATGACTCGCCCTCGACGTAGACTTCGCCGGTGACCGGGAGAGTGGCAGTGAGGAGCTGTCCCGCGCGAAGGGGTCGTGCAGCTGGCCCGGACGGGGCTCATTTGGGTCGCTGACGCAGGCGAGCCCGACGAAGAGGCTGATCGTGCCGACCGGCACCATCCACGCGTGTGTGAGGGGTGCGGAAGCCGGCTGATAAGAGCTTGGCTGGATGTGGAAGAAGTTGCCCGTGGAGATCATCCGACCGGAGGCGATCGGCCGGCGTGGAGGCGAATTTGGCCGACGTGTAGGCGAGTAGGGCCTCATCGCAGCTCAAAGGCTTGATGCCCCATGCCCCACGGTGGGCGCCACTGTCGTGGATGTGACCACGACAGGTACTACCGGGGGTAGCACTTCGTTGATACGGGGGCAAGGAGACATGGCCATCTGCGGGTCGAGGTGCACAAGACACAAGGGTTTTACCCAGGTTCAGCCCCTCCGGAGAGTAAAAGGCCTACGTCCTGCTAGATCTTATTGCTCAGTGGAGAATTACAATGGGGGGCTCAGTCGGCGGCTACGCCAAGAACTTACATGGGGAGATTAGATCTCAGGTAATGTCCTCTCTAGGGTTTAAGCTCGGGGGTTTATATGGGCACCCCCGATCTAGGGTTACAGGGAGATAACTCCGAATCATAACAGTCGCTACTAATCCGGGATTCACCACCCCTCTCGCAAGTAAACTCCTTATCCAGTCGCGCAAATCTTCACTCCGGGATCACGGCCCAGTCGCCTTAGGGCCCAGTCGCTGGGGCGACTGGCGGTTCACCCAGGCCTTCATCTTCATGGCGAGTGGGACTGGCGACCCACCCCCTATGGATGTATCCCCATCAAGGGGTAATGTTACTTCTTTGGGAACGTATCCCTACTGACTCGACATTGTGACTGTTTTTTCCGTATATTTTTTGACCTAATTCACAAGTGACATAGGCATCTTGAATGGGTCCGCCGAAGAAGGCAGCCGGGGATTACTGAAGGCCCATGCCCCGAAGATTACAAAGTCCGGAAGCCCAATAAAGCGTCGATATGGAAGATGGAGATAGATTAGGAATAAAGAGATTTGTAATTGTACGGGATGGACTCAAAGAGTCTCTCATTATTTTGTAACTTGTATGATACGAAAGCCTCGACTCCACCTCCTATATAAGGGGGAGCCGAGGGAGAAAGAAATCAAATCATTGTCAACACCAACCCTAGTTTTTAGCAGGCGAGCACCTTTTCGGCTGAAACCTTCGAGATCTACTTGCCCTCTACTTTCCGTGAAACCCTAGTCTACAATCCGTAGGCATTGACAAGTTAGAACCTTGTCAATTGGAGCCGTCTGTGGGAATTGGAGGCGACAAAGAGCTGATCTCGATGACATCGACAACATCTTCAACATCATCGGTAGTAAGCAACGCGATGGACGGAGGTAAACAGATCAAAACTGGTCTCATTGAATTTGTTCCTCACCCTCCCGCCCTTGTGGATGCATATGCCTATCTGGAGGAGCCAATGGAGATGATGTTTCCACTTCCGTGTCGGGAAAGAAGGATCACATCGTCTCGTGGTACCGATTTCTTCGAAACCGTTAGCAGCCGATTCTGATTTCTCGGGATCATCATCATCGTTTGAGTCAGGCGACGAAGAGATCTCGCCGTCAAGCTTCATCAAGCCCGCTACAAGCGGAAAACTAGCTAACATGTTCGGCGGCATGTCCTTCGGGTCGTATACAGACTCAAATCTGAGCAGCGACTCGGAAAGTGTCGATAGCTTTAACTTCATCGACAGATCTACTTCTATTCGGCAGGTCTTCGCCGATCTATATGAAGGTGTCATCGACCATGAAGAGGAAAACAAACCTACAATATACCATCAGGTCTGTGCAATTGGCGAATCAAGTCGCCAAGAGGATGAAACATCAGAGACTTTTGATGATTTGGAAAATCCATACATCGATCCCGGTGATCTTACGCGAGGATTAGGAAATAAATACGTTGGGTCCACACCTCGCGAGAAATTACAACTTCCGCAAGCAGCTTGGGACAGAGCATCAAGAGCCATGAACGGCACAGAACCGATGACCACCACAACCATGGTAGAAGAGCTGCAAGCATAACAATATAGACTCGCCCGTGCTGGACGAGAGCTTGAAAAACAAAGAGTGATACTTGAACAAAGAGAAGTTGCAGCCTCTGCGTCGAGTAGACGAAGAGCTGAATTAAATCGACAATCAGGAACTTTGGGAGATAGCCACAGAGCAGCACGCGTAAGGGGAAGATCTCGACTGACGCATATACCCGAGAATGAGCGAGAGCATCTGATCCAGAACCTGGACATGTCCTTTATGTCGATAGATACAAGAGGGAACATCATCCCCAAAACACCGGAAGCTGGATACATGGCGACTCAAGCCTTCATATTGGCATCTAGGCCACCTCCTGGAGATCCAAGAGAAGCACTGTATCAAATGGCCATGGCGGGAGTTGGAGCCATGTGAACATCGTTCGCAAACTCAAGCACACCACAACCTGAAAGTGCTCCAAGGCGAAACAGTTATCGACCCACTACGGTGGCGCGAGATCCTCCACGAGAAGGTGATGCAAGAAACATAGAGGCACAAGCTCAAGTTGATAGAGCACATGAAAATAGATCCAGGCGACAATCACCAGAAGTTGACGAAGAAGATATGTGTGGACGCCCCTGCTTTACTCGACGAGTTCGCATAACTCGGGTTCCTTTAGGCTTCAAGTTACCCGATAATTATAAAAAGTTCGACGGCTTGCAAGAACCAGAGGACTGGTTAATCAGTTACCTGGAAATAGTGAAATTGTTGGGTGGTACGAGAGCAACGGCTATGCAGAGCATCCAAGTTCATCTCAGTGGAGCCGCAAGATCATGGATAAAGAAGTTACCAGTAGGATTCATCGACAACTGGGAAACCTTCGAAGACTTGTTCGTGAAAAATTTCCGGTCCACGTGCCAGAAACCCGCATCCATAGAGCAGTTGAGGGCCTGCAAGAAAAAATATGGCGAGCCAATGAGGACGTACATCCAACGATGGAACATCATAAAAAACTCGGCAGAAAACGTATCCGACGAAAGAGCAATAGATGCATTTGTCGCAGGAATCCAAAGGAAAGACTTAATCGAGGACTTGGGTAGATCCAACCCGAGGACAATAGCAGAGCTTATGGATATAGCAAATCGCTGGGCAGATGGAGAAGAAGCCGTGCAAAATAAACAGCATAGATCACCCGAGGAGGATCGCAATAGAAACAATAATCAAAATAGGCGATGATATTCTCGCCAGTACTCAGATTACGACGGCCCCAGCCAGGTGGCGGCTGGCTTCCGAGGAAGTATTGGAGCAAATCATCGGGAGGATTACCAGAGAAGCAGCGAGCAGCGCAGTGATCAGAGGGATGCGCCAAGTTCTAGTAGACAAAACGATCGACCGAGGTTTCAGAGGCCATACAATATATCACCCGAAGATCTTCTGAACGGACCGTGCCAGATGCACTTCTATCTCGATAATGATGGGAAAAGACAGTCAGGTCATCTTCAGAAGGACTGCCGAACTTTCCAAGCTCTGCATAGATATGTGGGACACGCCAATGCACAAGCAGCGAGCAGGGAGCATGTACAGGGGCCAAGGAGTGAAGTACACCTACCACCTCCACCCGCAATAACTAGCGCAAACCAATATCAGTTGCAATTGGCGGCAACTCCAGCCAACAATGGCCCTTACATTGACACAACGGGAGCAGTGTCGATGATTCAGAAAGGCAGACCCTCGAATAGGGGTCAAAAGATAATTTCGCGACTAGTTTATATGGCAGAGAAGATGCCTCCACCAACGATCGAGTATTTGAATTGATCGGCAAAGGACATCGGGTTCACTCAAGCAGACCATCCGCCTCAAGTTCCACGACCAGGACAATCAGCTATGATTTTACCAGCGGTGATCACGGGATTCGAGGTATCACGCGTATTCATAGATGGAGGAAGCAGCTTGAACCTCATGTATGCAGATACATTGATATGGATATCCGGGCCTGGTACTCTAGGACAGCCATTGATATGATATTTGGGTCTAAGGTTGTACCAATAGTTTATTATAATCTTGTTATTAGGAGATAATAATGTAGCCAGGTCATGCTGTGGGCCATCTAGGGTTTTAATAGAGTCTGTTTGACTTGGGCCTGTCCAAGTCGAACTAGGTTAGGCCCAATAAGTGGGCCGGCCGGCCATCCATCCTCTCATATAAGGTGGAGGCACGGCTAGGGTTTAGGTAGTTCAAGTTTAGTCTAAAATATTAGGGTTTCCCTATTGCGTGTGATCACGTGTATCATCCCTCCGGGGGTACGGCACTGCCGTTATCTATTATATCGGCTGCGAAGGTTCTTGTGTTCATCAAGGATTGTCTAGCTCTTGGTTTGAGGCGTATCGTTCATCGATCCGTTGCTTGCTGGATTCGTTCCCTCTTCTCCAGGCTACGTTCATCGCGTTGTTGGCTTGGAATTACTACCCCAGGTTCTCGCTGTGAAAGATCGGGTATCAGCTTTCTGGGTTGCTCACGGCGAGGTGTTGTTGATCGATCTCTTTGATCGGTTTGCATCGGAGAAGATTAGCTCTAAGATCGGAGGAGTTTGGCTCTCGCTCGAAGGAGGTTGGTTGGAGGAAGTTTGGTGTTGTTTGGTGTAGTTTGGAGGTCATCCATGGCTGTTTCGGAGGTCAAAATCGCGAAAAATCGCGACCAGAATCGGGAAGAAGACGAAATTTCGCGACCTGCACGAAAAATCCGGTCTGAAATCCGGTCAACCGGGCCAGTGACCGGGCAGGCCGGCGTGGCATCCGGTCAACCGGGCGCCCAACCGGGAAGTTCGCAAAAATTCGTCCGGTTGTGTTCCGGTACGACGCATCCGGTTGGCGACCGGTCAACCGGGCCAGGGACCGGGCTGGCCGGTCTGGAGGCCGGTCTAACCGGGCCCTGGGCCGGGACGGCTCAGACTGCTGCGGCTTTTCCTCCGGCGGTTTCTCCTATTACTGCGGTTGCTTCTTCAGCAATACTAGCTACTGCTGCTCCTGTTTCTCCAGCGATGCTCCTTGATGCTACTACTGTTGTTGCTTCATTTGGAGACGATGTGCGTGGCATACGGTGTTCACGTGGCACGAAATCCGGTGATGTTTTCAATGATTACCTTGATATCCGCCGTTGGGAGGACGTACCGCATTGTGTGTCAGGACTAAAGTGGTATTTATGCCATGACGCGACAATTGAGTAGTACGAAGAATGGGAGAAGTACATGGAATTGGGTTTCCAACGATGTCGTCGCTACAAAGGGAAGTTCACTGGGTATGATGCCTGTCTTCTAGCTCACCGGCGTGTGGATGCCGAGTTGGACATATATTGGTATGATGCCGTTGATAGAGGCGAGTATGCTTATACTTGGGCGGACTTCAAAAAGTTTCTTCGTGGTGGTTTTGGGTTACCATTGCAGCAGCGTAAGCAGTCGTCCCGAGTTGTACATGCAATAGAGGAAGTGGACAAGAGCATAGTTCCTATTCAGGAGATTGTTCCACTACCAACAGTCACTACAGTCGAGGTGACATCTTCAGAGGAGAGGAAACCTGGCTCTGATACCAAGAGCGCTATTGTGACTGTTGAGGCGGATGTACCATTGAGCGGGCTGAATATGCAACTCAAGAAGGTACAAGGTGATGCTTGCAAGACAGTTGACAAGGTTCAGCGGTGGAGTTTGTTTCAGACTCAGTGCATTATCAAGGGCAAAGCTTGCAAGTTAATGGTTGATGGTGGAAGCTGTACTAATGGCATTAGCAAGGCGATGGTGGCAGCGTTGGGGTTGTCTACATGGCATCTTCCTGAACCTAAACGTCTTGAGTGGTTGAATAGCTGTGGTATGCTAAAGATTACTCACAAGGTGCGTGTGCCATTTACAGTTGATGATTATGTTGATGAGATCGATTGCGATGTGTTGCCATTGGAGGTGTGTGGATTGCTACTTGGGCGTCCTTGGCAGTATGATCGCAATGTGACACATGCTGGGCGAGCAAATACATATTCTTTTATGCATGGTGGCAAACAGCGGACTTTGAAGCCTATGGGTGATGATCATATCAAGTCCGATGTGGAGTTAGTGGTGCGTAAGGAGAAGTTGCACAAGCCTAATGTGCAGCATAAGGTGCATGATGTTCCGAGCATTGATGTTGGTGATGTTTCAGCCAAGCCTGTAGATGACAAGCAAGTTCTTGTTGGTGACAAGCCGGATGAAGCTACACTTGTTGTTGATGTGGATGTTGCAGCATGTGCTACAGTTCCAGTTTGTGTTGATGCTAGTATGCAGACTGATGATGTTTGTGATGATGATGTTCCAGTACATATGGCGCAGATGCGCGTGGGAGGAGTGGGAGGCGAGAAGGTTAGAGAAGCCAGTGCTGATGGTGTTTCAGTCCGGTGCCAGAGCCGGCCGACCGGCTCCAGGACCGGCCGGGCCGGTCAACCGCCCGGTCAACCAGCGCCTAAACCGGCTGTGGCCGAGCGCGTCAGTGGAGATGGTGGGCAGCGGCACTACCGTGCTATGAGTACTGTCCAGTTTTCTGCGACACCGCGGATGCATCGAGGCAAGGATGGACGTGTGAGACATCTATGTGGCCCAGGAATTACACATCTTGTGCAGGGTCATGTGCAGCGACACAAGGGTCCATCAAAACCTCGCAAGAAGAAGGAATTGGCGCCGAAGGCCAAGTTCATGTGGAGAAGAAAGGAGGCGCCAAGTGCTGTATCAAGTCGAGAAGGCCGCGAGGGAGGATGTGGTGTGGAAGGCAAGCAAGACTTGAGGACGGCGAGGACGTGTCATGTTCATATCACGTCACCTTTTTCCAGAAGACCCTCACGCGTTGGGGACAATGCTTCTTGAAGAAGGGGAGAGATGATATGGATATCCGGGCCTGGTACTCTAGGACAGCCATTGATATGATATTTGGGTCTAAGGTTGTACCAGTAGTTTATTATAATCTTGTTATTAGGAGATAATAATGTAGCCAGGTCATGCTGTGGGCCATCTAGGGTTTTAATAGAGTCTGTTTGACTTGGGCCTGTCCAAGTCGAACTAGGTTAGGCCCAATAAGGGGGCCGGCCGGCCATCCATCCTCTCATATAAGGTGGAGGCACGGCTAGGGTTTAGGTAGTTCAAGTTTAGTCTAAAAGATTAGGGTTTCCCTATTGCGTGTGATCACGTGTATCATCCCTCCGGGGGTACGGCGCTGCCGTTATCTATTATATCCGCTGCGAAGGTTCTTGTGTTCATCAAGGATTGTCTAGCTCTTGGTTTGAGGCGTATCGTTCATCGATCCGTTGCTTGCTGGATTCGTTCCCTCTTCTCCAGGCTGCGTTCATTGCGTTGTTGGGAGGAATTACTACCCCAGGTTCTCGCTGTGAAAGATCGGGCATCAACTTAGGTGGATTGGCTTGGATCCACCGTATCATACATTGAGAAAGATGAATATATCTCTGGAAAATTTAACACCAACGGACACACGCTTCCATGGTATCACACCTGAGAAGCCAAATTATCCACTGGGAAAGATCCTACTCAACGTTCAGTTCGGAACTCGAGAGAATTATAGAAGAGAGAAGCTGGAGTTCGAAGTTATAGAATTTTCATCACAGTATCATGCTCTACTGGGATGACCCTCTTATGCTAGATTCATGGCGGTGCCACACTACACATATTTGTTATGGATAATTCCTGGACCCAATGGCCCAATCACAGTGAAGGGGAGCTTTGCTTTGGCAGATAAATGCGACAAAGATTTCCATAAGCTGTCAGAAACCTTCGGGATGCAGGCGGAGTATGAAGCGTCAAAGTTAACAACTGATTATGATGTGCTTCCTGACGGAGGGAGGCCGCTTAAGACGCAAACTTTCGACACATACAAGAACTCTAAGGAAGTACAGATTCACCCAACAGATCCCAAGAAGACGATATCTATCGCAACAAACATGGATAGCGCATAGGAAAGCGCGCTCATCGAGTTCCTCCGTGAGCACTTGGAAATCTTCGCATGGTGTCCAGCTGACATGCCAGGAGTACCCAGGGAACTTGCCGAGCACCCCCTCAATCTAGATCCACGAGCTAGACCAATTCGACAATCTTTGCGGCGTTTCTCCGAGCCAAACCGCAAAGCAATGATGTCTGAGATTAATAGACTCAGAGAAGCAAATTTCATCAAGGAACTGCACAACGATGCCACATGGGTTGCTAACCCAGTGCTCGTCCCGAAGAAAAACACTGATGTCCTTTGCATGTGCGTCGGCTTCACGTGTCTCAACAAACATTGTCCAAAGGATCATTTTCCCCTCCCGAGGATAGATCAAATTATCGACTCCACAGCGGGTTGTGAACGTCTTTCCTGGAGCTGTTGTCGAAGTTCAGCTAGTTCTAGTTGAACTGAGTTAGCACACGAAGAATCATCTAGGAAAACATCGGCAAGTGTTCTCGTAGAGCGAGATGCGGCAGGTGAAGCATCGGAAGGTCCAGCAACCTCGGTATAGTTATCAAAAATCAACTGGAAGATAGAAATATCGACATCAACCATTCGGTAGGGAACACTTTTTCATTAATAGTTAAGACATTTACATAAGGGATGATCCTTACAAAAGTCGATTTCTAGTTTGCTGATATGAACCATCGCAAGATACAACGAGAGCGACAATTACAAAAGGAAAGAAAAAAATAGGGATAGGTTGGTCTACTTGACCTCCGTCTTGGCAGTGCTAGCAGATGCAGCAGGCTTCAGGATCAAGAAGGCGAGGATTTTCTTCGAGTGGGGTTTGGCGTCCTTCACCAAGGTCTTCCATTTCTCCTTGTTCATCCCTTTGGGACTACCAACCTTTGACCAGTCCATGTCCTGCTGGCTATCGGCAACCAAAGCAATGGTTCCCTCGACTCCAATCTTCAAGTTGTCCTGCCGATAAGCCAATACAGGATAGTCCTGACCCAGAAAACGCTCGACAAGCTCAGAGAAAATCTCCGGCTGCGTTTGCATGGGAAAGAAATGGGGGAAGAGACGCTTGAACGCAGCTCGAGCATTGGAAATATTGGTGCGCGCCAGATCGCCTTGCAACTCCAGAATTGAAAGAGTGTCGAGAAGTCGATTCTCGACCTCTTCGTGCAAGGTAAATTCTTCACCCATCCTTCCTGCTGGAATAAAATACGGGTCCGTCAATATTTTGAGAAGCAAATCAAGATAAACACAAAGACAGGTGAAGAAAATACTTAATAACGAATCTCCGATTCTGGGTGTCGAACCGATCTGCTATGGCGTTCTCACGCTCAATTTGTTGAGCAATTCTGTCACTCAAAGCATCCTCAGCAGTTTGAAGCCTCTGACGGAGACTTTCAAAAACAGCGGCATCTACTTCAGCTTTTTCGCGAGCTTTCTCGCTGAGCTCTTAGCTGCAAGAGCATCAGCGCGTTCTTCGGCTCGACGGAGTGCATCTAACAAATAGTCGAGGGTGAATACAATCAGAAGACAAATATAGGTGTGGCAAAAAAGCGAGTCATCAAAAACAAAGTGGTTTTTACCTTTCAAACCATCGGCTTCATCACGAAACCCAATAAACTGGGAGCCAAGATTGATGAGATGCTTCATCGGAGGCTGGGGGAAAGCAGCATTAGAAAGCAATTCAAGAAGGGAAAAATTCGGTTAAGGTCAACAAACGTCGGTCAAAATAGAAAAATGGACAAGCAGCACACAATAGCAAGCAAAGGAAAAGGGACTTACGTCGTCTAACAAAGGAGTCGAAGAACTCCCCGCGACAATTTCATGAGTGTCGCCAGCCCCAGTCCTTGCCCTCTTCGGTGAAGGTGCTCGGGGGCTGGCCAACGGAGTCGACGTTTCCGTGTTCTTTCTAGGGGGAGACGAAGATTCCGCAGTTGTGCGGTGTTCTTCACAAAGAACCATACTGTTGGATGTGCTCGTAGGAGCCGTGACATGGACTGCGGGTTCTTCTTTTTCTCCTTCCGCTTTAGAGCTGCTAATACAGAAAAATAAGCATTCCGAAGAAAAAGGCAGTTGGATAAAAAATAAAAACAAAGTAACTCATGAGCTAACGGAGCCAGCGTCGTTGTAAGGGTCGAAGGCACCCTCTTCTTCAGGCAAAGGTTCTTCGGCACCCGATTCAATAGGCTTGGAGGTGCCGGAATCCTTGACATCATTTCTATTCCTCTTGCGCCAAGGAGAAACGGCGAGAGGAGGAGAGACGGAGCGACCAGAGTCAGAACGGTCTGACTTAGTCTCTTTGTCGGAGGACGCCACAGATTTCTGAGATCCCGCGGCTTCACTCTTAGGACGAGATGTTTCTTGCGAGTCGTCGGTGACAACGGTTTGCTCATCTACCTCTCCAACTTCAGGAAGGGGGGAGAGAAGATAGAATTTGGTGGCCCTGTAAAATGCAAAAGCAAGACCAAGGTGAGTACACAAGGAAAAGAAGGTAGCAGTCGAAAAAATAATAGAGCAACTCGAAGGAAAGTTACTTACTTCGGGAAGAGCGTGGCTACCACTGTATGGCTCCAGGCGGCAAGAGGACGGAACCTCGTGTTTCTTGCTCAAGGATGAAAAACGTCGGATGAGCTTCTCCAAGTCCTTCACCGAGAGATCCTTGGACAAGCGATCAACATCTTTCTCGCCAAAGTACATCCAAAGGGGGTGTCTGCGAGCTTGTAGTGACTGCACCCTGATCCTAAGGAAATAGGCAGTTATCTGAACACCCGAGAGTTCCTTTCCGTTGGTGTTCTGGAGTTGATGGATGCGCCTCATCAGGGCCTCAGTGGCCGTCTTTTCGTCGGCAGTGGCCTCTGCATCCCAAGATCGGCGACTGCGAATTTCTTTGGCTGCTTCAAATGGAGAAACGCCATACTCCTGGGAGTTTTCATACTCGTCCTGGATGTACAACCATCTTTTGCGCCACCCTTTGACGGAGTAGGGGAATTTGACGTCAAAATAGTCAATGTCGGGTCGGACGCAGATGCAAACGCCACCCACATTCTAGATGACGTTGCGGGAGTTATTGCGCCGGAGGTAGAAAATGCGCTTCCATAGGCCCCAATGAGGATGGGTGCCGAGGAAGCATTCACACAAAGTAATAAAGATAGAGATGTGGAGGATAGAGTTCGGGGTCAGCTGGTGTAGCTGGATCTCGTAGACAAAGAAAAGACCACGAAGGAATTCGTGGATAGGGGTGTAGAGGCCGCGGATGAGATGGTCAATGAAAGTTACCCGGTATCCGATTGGAGGACGCGGGAAGCTCTCGTCGCCAGGGAAGATCAACGAATCCTGCTTCTTCAGTAGGCCAAGTTTCTTGAGCATCCTCTGGTCCTGGTTGGAGATCTTGGAGCATTCCCATCCAGAGACCTTAGCCTTGTCCATCGGAGTGTTGGTGCCCGGAGCTACGTGCTTCGTTAGCTTCGTGCGCTGCGGCATGGGGGAGCGCTTTTGGTGGAGCAGCGGAACAAAAGAGAGCGAGAGCTTGAGGAGCTTAGAGGAGCGGCAATGGCGGAAGCAGAGAGAGGAAGAAGATGTGCGGCGCGGCGAAGGGGGAAAAGGTATAAGATGCGGTGACTTTATAGAGAGGAGTCGACCTGTCGCGTCGTTGGATAAAAAAGGAGATGCATTTTTAGCCTTACGCGTGTCCACAAGGGCAGAACGGTCTTTTCAGCTTGAAGTTACTGGACGGGTGTTACTGCACGCATGCCTGAAATTACGGACGCGTGTGTCCGCCACTTGTGCAACGTGTCAATGGCGCAGAATTCTGTACCCATGTCTCAGTGCAGTGACAGGAGTCGTGGTTTCCCGAGGAGGCAATCGTGTCAATCGTCAGCAATGACGTCGTCAAGAGCAAGAAACCTGGTTTCATCAAAGATAGTGATAAGAAAAATTCGAGTGGTCCAACAAAGAAACTTCGGGAGCCTATGACCAAATACGAGCATGTGTTCATATGCTCGGGGGCTACTCTTATCAGAAGTATGAATACGAAGCCGAAAGATAAAAATATAGAATTTTTCAAAATTAACACAAGTTGAGCCTACAACCAAGTATGAATACTCGACTGTAGCCTCGGGGGCTACTCCCATCGGGAGCGCTGGTCGCGCACTCGATAAAATATGCGGAGGAAGAAAATGACAAGATAAAATATAAGGCGAACAATTATCATCGTACATCTTCAAGTTACATATAACTCATCATGTACTCCCATCGGGAGAACAAGATATTATCATTAAGTGACTCAAGAAAATTGGCAATTCCAGCAGCCGATAAAGGTACTCGACAATATATTCCCAGAGCGCGTCCGCCGCGGTAAAACCTCTAGATGTCGTAATACTTTACGAAGGTAAGTCCCCGGGATCTATCCTGCGTGGCGTGGTACCACACCCGAATGCGCTCTGCTACTTTATTCGTGTCAACAAACGCGAAGAAAAAATCCTAGCGGACGCGCGCTATGGATCTTATAAATACTACTGAAATTCGGCTCATTAGTAAGTCCTGAAGCGGCACATGTCGAATTACGCTAGTATCCCGAGGTCATGTCCAGGGACTTGACCTTGAATTAGGTTTTTGCGGGTTTGCCGCAAGAGCAGTTAACTGGTACCTGATCCATCAGATGAACCAGCCCCATTTACCATTATCCCTGTACAATTATCCCTGTACAAAATATGTGTGTCCTGAATAAATTGTTGTGATGATCCGAAGAATTTATGGATTAGTTGTACGACAGAGATTTTACTCAATTCTACGATTCAAGCAAAATCTCGGGGGCTACTGACATAGGCATCCCGAATGGGCCTGCCGAAGAAGGCACCCAGTGATTACTGAAGGCCCATGACCCGAAGATTACAAAGTCCGGAAGCCCAATAAAGCGTCGATATGGAAGATGGAGATAGATTAGGAATAAATAGATTTGTAATTCTACGGGACGGACTCAAAGAGTCTCTCGTTATTTTGTAACTTGTACGATACGAAAGCCTCAGCTCCACCTCCTATATAAGGGGGAGCCGAGGGAGAAAGAAATGATCGAATCATTGTCAACAACAACCCTAGTTTTTAGCAGTCGAGCACCTTTTCGGCTGAAACCTTCGAGATCTACTTGCCCTCTACTTTCCGCGAAACCCTAGTCTACAATCCGTAGGCATTGATAAGTTAGAACCTTATCAACAAGAAAACAATCAGTAGGCAAAAAACAGAGATGTGTCAACATTAATATAGCTAGCAGCAATGTAAGAAATTTTGGTCTGCATAAAACTGAATGAATACTACAAGGTAGATGCTTGGCAAGCCTATATGAATAACCTATAAAAACATACAATTTGAATTACCATCAGATGGGCAGGCAACATCAGAGGGAATTTTAATCCTGGCAAAATGCATTTAGAAAAAGAATATTATTGTAGGAGCTATCTAATTATTAGAACGAAGAACATATAAACACAGGTGGTGAAACCATAGTAATATACTGCATAAAAGCATAGCATTGGAACATATTACATATAAACTTTAGTAGATGGTTCTTACACATACACAGTACTGCTCAAATACATAGTCATGGAGGTTCAAGTACTGCTCAAATACATAGTCATCAATTCCTTGGCATTTCCCCTCTTAGATTAACAACTATGATAGCCTGAAGAAATTGAGTCATACTTCCTTTCCCCTATGTGTTTATCACTTTGAGTGGGAAAGAATAACACATATATATGATGCATATGAGGAGGACAAATGATTTTATCATCGATATGATCAGATGTCTAACATGTCTATTTCTAATCATAATATATGATGAATAATAGCATGTATTGGATCAGCCTTCAGTAGAATTAATTTAGCCATGAAACAACTTCTATTACCTAACATGCAGCCACCAGAACTGAACTCGAGCCACATAAAACACATACATTAGGGTTCTAGCTTCTAGGCCCAATATCAACTTTGCTGGCTTCGTACTCATTAATTTCTGAAAAAAAGAAAATAAAAGTTTGAGGGTAAATTGATACGTTATTGCAATTTGTACATAGAAATATAAAGTAGCAACCCGTGTTGGTAGACCTCTTGTTTGTGGTGCTTTTCAAAGTTTAGAAAACCCACGTCCATCAGGTATTTCACCAATCAAATAAGAAAAAAACTGTATGTAAGGGAATTGATCAGCTCATGGTCGACAGAGTGGCTGCACTGCTCGTGGTTGCCAGATCGCCACCCCGCCTCTGCAACTTTCACGCATGCAATCACCAACATCAGGGGCCTGGTAACCATTGTTGTTTGAGTTATGCACATATTAAGCACCAAAGAAACAAACTGAAGTATGGATCTAATAGTTGTTGGGACCACAGATTACGGACCTAGTATCAATCTAATAATTGCTTGGGCAAGGTAAAAAACTGAATAACCGGTGATGAGATAATCAATTACAGATCAAGAGTAATAGTGAGGTAGCCTAGGTTACAGCATCATTTTCCCTACTCATCCAGCACTAAAATTGGTCAAAGCTATGGTTTAATCCAATGTCCCATTTATCTTGTTTAGCAAAATAAACCTGACACTACAACATGTAGTAGAGGAACTCATATAAGATTGGCTGCAATAAAGCTCAGGAAGAAAGAGAGAGATGAGATTGAGGCGTCTCCCATCACCCTTGCCATGGCTACGACACTTCCTCCTCCATAGCACTGATGTATTGCTCTCCTAGGACAAAGAGACCGAGATAGAGAGAGCAGTATTCTGGGAACTTACCGACGTATCTGCGAGGTGTTGGGAGGGCTCAGTCGACGTGGATGTTAACCAATCGAGGTGTTGCGGCACCATATAGTCAACAAAATCTTGAACAATAATGGATGGAAACAGAGTAGCCAATGTTAAGAAATTTCAGTGGTGCGCTTGCTATGAAAGCCAATCAGTCAATCAAAACATGAAGATGCAAGGAGTACTAACCTATGTGTACTGATGTTAGATTGCAGGACAACATACCTCGGCGGTCGCAATTCCCACTCGCCCCCATGAGTCCGCCTCAATGCCCTCGCTGGCTCCCTGCCAATCCTTTCACTTGATGTTGCCGTAGCAATTGCTGCCGATGTTGTCTACCGCACCGGCATTCCCACCTGACAAACAAAAATCCTCATGGCCACCAAACACTAATATAACCGATTGAAACATTTGTTCATTGCTACTAATCATGGGAAAGCAGGAGCAAATATAAACAAGAGCAGACTTGGAAAGGATAATCAAATACTAGTTCATGTTTGGTTTCTTAACTAATCAAATTATGCAATGGACATTTTACCATGCCCATGTCTATTGAGTAGGAGGTCACCCTCTGCTTCCCACGCCAGAGCAACATCTGCAATGGGAAATAAAGTGAAGCTCATAGTTCGTGCAAAAAATGTTTTCTTGCAAAAATGAAGACACTATTAAATCAATAAACCTACACCAACTTATTCTCTTTTAAAATTTAGACATACCAAGTTGTCCTCACAACCACCTCAGCTCACATGCCAGTCACCACTTCTTCTCCGTGGTCACTGCTAGCCGATGAATCACCTCCTTCCCAAGTCTAATATTTGCTGCAAATATTTTATTTCTTGAGTCATTTCATCAAACATTTTGTGTTCATCAGGCTGGAGCGAAAGGAGGTTAAAAAGTTTACATCTACTCCAGTGGCTACAGCAGAGAAAGAGAGATGGAATAAGAGGAGGAAGGGGCTCACATATCTAGTCTTGAATTGGAGTCCCTTGTAAAGCGTGAGGGTGTGGACAGTGGACTTGGAGAGCCATCCCATGACGGAGGAGCACAAGGGATAGAGAGAGAGGAGACGCCCAGCTGCACACCAACAGCACACCTCCGCTCCTTCTCATCTCCGCCTGCCATGGAGAATGTCTCGCGGCCGGAGGAGGACGAGATTCGCGCGTGCAGCACCTCTACATCATTGACGCTGGCTGGAGAGAGAGAAAATGAGACGGGTGAGGGAGAGAGAGAGAGCAGAGATGGGTGAGGGTGAGGGAGAGAGGGAAGAGACGGAGGAGGGGGAGGAGGGGGAGGGACGTGTACCTGGGGCGACCTTCACGGTCGCTGCCGATGACAACGACGAGGTGCACGCCGCTGCTGCGCTCGGGATCTGGCCACCGCCGCCGCGCTCTAGGTCGGGCACGGGAGCGTACCTGCGGGTTGAGCGCTGCAGGCTGAGCGCTGTGGGTCGACCAGCGTTACGCGGAGCCGCGGCGGCGCGATACTTGCAGGCGAGAGATGCGGGTCGACCGGCGGCGGCAGCGGTGGTCGCCATCGTCCTCGATCTAAAAGCTCGGGTGGCTGGGTCTAGGAAACCCTAGACGGTGAGGCTCGGCTTGTCGCCTCTGCTCCATGGAAATCTCTAGCAGATCTGGTGAAATTGTTTCCCAACCTTGGCCCCCTCTCTCTCCATTGCCGGCAGGACCTTCTTGCCCTATACCCGGCGACGAAGACGAGATCGCCACGCAGCCGCTTGCCGTCCTCTCCACAGTCGCCCAGAGAGCAAATGAGATGGGAACTGACGATTTTGCCCCTAACAGCCATGCCAAATTACGAGGCCAACCACCGCGCGTTACTGTTTGGGACCGTGCCCACAGGCAGCCACGTACACTCTCTCGCTGACCATTGGGTCCCGTGGAAAGCAGGCCCACAAATCAGTGAGGGAGCCAGGAAGCGGGTAAATCAGCGCGGGTGAAGAGAAGTCGCTGGAGGGCTCTGTGGGAATGGTCGTGGCACCTTGCGCCGCTCCTCTGCTCATCGCCGGCCGCTTAGGGCGGGTTTGCTAGCCTGAGCTGATTTCGAAGCTTATGGGTGTGTTTGGTAGCCCGTGTCACTTCAGATTTACTTTCCCACTTGAGATATCTCACCTCATACAAGCTGATTTGGAATTTTGTGATGTGTTTGTTAGCTTGTATGTGTTGAGAGAATTCGAAGTGATACTTTTGTTTGGCAACCGGATGGGTGGAGATTTGCCCAAGACCTAAGAAATAACAAAGAGGTCCAAACTCTTGCACTAAGGACCTTAAACAAAACAACTAAAAAGCAATCAGGCCCTCAGCCGTGCTGGGAGCAGATCGCCGGCCATGGCGGGCCGTGGGGCGCCAGTGGTGGTGGTCGGAGGGCCGTGGGGCGCCGGCGGTTGCGGGACTAGGGCCGTGGGGCGGTGGCTCATCGGCGGCGGGGCTTTCTTGCGGGAGCTGCGTCCAGGGGCGGCAGGCGGCGTCCGGGCGACGAGCGCCGACCGAGGGAGCAGCGGGCGGCGAGCGGCGTCCGGGAGGCCGAGGAAGGGGTGGCGGCGGGCGGCGGCGGCGGCGAGGGGTGACGGGCGGCGGCGGCGGGCGGCCAGGGCGTGGTGACGGGCGACGGCCTCGGGGACGGAGTACGGGGAGCGAGACCACTTTCCGTTCCTTTCGTTCGAGAGCAAATGACGAGGCCGGCCGTGGTCCGGGGTTCGCTGGTGGGGCCCCGAGGAGGTTTGCGGGATGGACTCAGCTCGGTTGGATTGTGAAGCTCGATTTGAGCTTCACAACCGGGCCAGGCTGAGGGGCATTTTCTGTATGAGGTGGGCATAGCTCATCTGTGTTCACCCGGGCTAACAAACATAGGTATGGCCAAAAATCTCTGTTGAGATGGGAAATTCTGGGTTGATACGGGCTGCCAAACACACCCTATGTGTTTGAAACGAGCCACGGGTCATAATTATCGATCTATTTCATGAAAGAATATTTTAGCCACTGAAGATTTCGGCAGAGGGTTTTTGCTTGTCCGGTTTCAAGACTATGGAGCAGCCCAAACCTATAGGAGTCCGCTATTCGGTTGCTAGCCCCAAATGAGTCCGGTAACATTTTGTAGGATAACGTAGCATAGAAAACAAAAAAATTCCTACCGCGAACACGAAATCCAAGCCAAGATGCAATCTAGAAGACGGTAGCAACGAGGGGATTATCGAGTCTCACCCTTGAAGAGATTCCACAGCCTACAAGATGAGGCTCTTGTTGCTGCGGTAGATGATCACTTGCCGCTTGCAAAAGCGCGTAGAAGATCTTGATCACGGCGCCACGAACGGGCAGCACCTCCGTACTCGGTCACACGTTCGGTTGTTGATGAAGACGACGTCCACCTCCCCGTTCCAGCGGGCAACGGAAGTAGTAGCTCCTCTTGAATCCGACAGCACGACGGCGTGGTGTCGGTGGTAGTGGAGAGATCCGGCGGAGCTTCGCTAAGCGTGCGGGATGTGGTGGAGGAGAGAGGGCCGCTAGGGTTTGGGGAGAGGGGATGCCTTGGGCGCCGGCCACAAAGGGGGGCAGCCAAGGTTGGAGGCAAGAGTGGCCGGCCACCCTCCCCTTGTCCCTCATTATATAGGTGGAAGCCCCAAGAGTTGTAGTCCAAGTCTTCGAATAAGACCCCAACACCAAAACTTCCAAAGGTGGGAAACCTACTCAAGGGGGGAGTCCTACCCAAGGTGGGACTCCCACCTTTTCCTTAGGTGGGGTGGCCGGCCACCTCAGGTGGAGCCCACCTGGGACTCCTCCCTTAGGGTTTGGCCGGCCAAGCTTGTGGAGTCCCTCCGGGACTCCACCTTCCATAGTGCCTTTCTTCCGGACTTTTCTAGAACCTTCTAGAACCTGCCATAAATGCACCGGATCATTTCCAAACTTGGAATATGACTTCCTATATATGAATCTTATTCTCCGGACCATTCCGGAACTCCTCGTGATGTCCTGGATCCCATCCGAGACTCCGAACAAAACATCGAACTCCATTCCATATTCCATATCTACTTAAACGACATCAAACCTTAAGTGTGTCACCCTACGGTTCGTGAACTATGCAGACATGGTTGAGACTTCTCTCTGACCAATAACCAATAGCGGGATCTGGAGATCCATAATGGCTCCCACATATTCAACGATGACTTAGTGATCGAATGAACCATTCACATACGATACCAATTCCCTTTGTCACACGATATTTTACTTGTCCGAGGTTTGATCATCGGTATCTCTATACCTTGTTCAACCTCGTCTCCTGACAAGTACTCTTTACTCGTACTGTGGTATGTGGTCTTTTATGAACCATTCATATGCTTGGAAGCTATTTAGATGACATTCCACCGAGAGGGCCCAGAGTATATCTATCCGTCATCGGGATGGACAAATCCCACTGTTGATCCATATGCCTCAACTCATACTTTCCGGATACTTAATCCCACCTTTATAACCACCCATTTACGCAGTGGCGTTTGATGTAATCAAAGTACCTTTCCGGTATAAGTGATTTACATGATCTCATGGTCGAAAGGACTAGGTAACTATGTATCGAAAGCTTATAGCAAATAACTTAATGACGTGATCTTATGCTACGCTTAATTGGGTGTGTCCATTACATCATTCATATAATGATATAACCTTGTTATTAATAACATCCAATGTTCATGATTATGAAACTAATCATCTATTAATCAACAAGCTAGTTAAGAGGCTTACTAGGGACTCCTTGTTGTTCACATAACACACATGTATCAATGTTTCAGTTAATACAATTATAGCATGGTATGTAAACATTATCATAAACACAAAGATATATTATAATAACCATTTTATTATTGCCTCTTGGGCATATCTCCAACACATTTTCTCTTTTCTGGTGAGGTTACCGATCATTGCCAAATAGCACACAAGAAAAGAACATTGTGAAGCACATAATATTTAGACACAACTAAGATGACAATAGTTCATCTACAAACATTACCATGTTTCCGACACCACTAAAATTAAATAACCATAGTCCATCGACACTAGTAATCAGACATATCAATACACCTTCAAATTTCTTCTTAATTCCACGACCAACCTGGTAGCATCACCGTGGTCTCACTAGTGGAAAACGGGGCTTCAGTTTCGGTCCATTTGGGCCATCAGTCCGGTTTTCGAACCGGGACTAAACAGGCGGGACTAAAGGGTCAATCCTTTAGTTCCGGTTCAAATATGCACCGGGACCAAAGGCTTTGACACGTGGTGCGGCCAGGGGGGCTCGTGGTGGAGGACCTTTGGTCCCGGTTCGAGATACGATCCGCGACAGGAGGGTCTCCGCCGCGGCAGGGAAAATGACCGTTTCTCTGCCGCGACAGAGGTTTAGAGTGGAGCAGCGTTTCTCTGCTGCGGCAGAGAAACTAGCTGTTTATCTGCTGTGGCAGAGTTTCAGGGTTTTATATTATTCATTCAATTTTGCAATGCATACATCATTCAAGAAACCACAAACATCGTCATGTATATATAGGCGTCGTCATGAAATATAGTACAAGTAATGCATGTTTACAGTATATATATATAAAGTTGGACCTCTTTACTATATCTATCTCATATGCCTAATGTCGTATATGAACTCCCGATGGTGTTCTCCAGTTCGGGCTATGGCCTCGGTAAGAAAGAATCCCGCGAGTTCCTCTTGAATTTCTCGTATGCGATCCTCCGTTAGGAGAGAGTCCCTCAGGCGTCATCTATATTAAAAAAAGGAGATCAATATATATGAATGGAACTCAATACAATTGATGGTAATAAAATAAGATTAATTATGAAATATTGTTCACGTACATGAGTGGCGTGTATAGCATCCTCCGCATCCCTATGACAGGCCATTGGACGAATGAACTCGCAAACGTAGTATCCACATAAGTTATTCCCGGGTTCCTGCTTCAAACACTTTACAAAAAAATAGTTCGATCAAACTAATAATCAAGCATCGTATTGCAACAAAATATCAAAGAGATTCACAGACATAGCAATATATATAGTACTACTTACAGGGCAATCTTTAAATGTAAGCTCCAGTTTCTATTTACCCGTAACAATATTGATGAACCGTTTCCAAGCCCTGGCCGCCAAGAAAAAAAATGAGTAAATGAGTTATTGATTAGTTGATGATATCGTCGAATGAGAACATATGAAGATGCCGATACGAAATTGATTGAAATTATCTCTGGAGCAGGGCATCCATGTTCGCCCATTCCGCGTGTTCTTTATGTTTCGAGTCCATGACAAGTACGACTCCTTTCTTAAGCTCAATGATTAGGAGAATAAAGTGGAAGCTGCACAAGCATAGCTCAATGATTAGGAGAATAAAGTGGAAGCTGCACAAGCATAATGTATGTTATAACACTCACTTGAAGTTGTAAGAAAAGAATATATCCTCTTTGTTTGCTTGATTCTGTAAAAACATTAGCATGTTGTTCTCTGTATCCTTGGCGTACTGTCGAACCGTAACTTCATGAACGGTGTTTGGGTCAATGAACTCGATGTCATAGAGCCCGCCTCTTTTGCATTCGAGCTTCTTCATTATGCATAATATATAGCGTACAAAAAGAATATATTGAGGATAATTGTTAGTGCAAATGAATGAGTTGAGCTACAAACTTAATTACATAAATAAATCACTTACATGCAGTAGCAACTGATGATAGATTTATCGAGGGTGTCTTGATTGAATACCTGAAACAGTTCTTCAAACTCAAGGTTTATCTCCTCCTTCCCCCGGAAGTAATGGTCATCTCTAAGTGCCACCGTGAGGTAGCGTTCAGACTGTCGACAGGCTTGCAGGTACCATTCATGCAACCTTCGCATTTGAGTCCCTAGACGCGCAAGCTGGCCAGGTTTGACGAGATCATGTCCGTATCTATACTTGTTAATGACTTCAGCCATTGGATAGTAATCTTCGTACTGAACATCTGCTCCATAACCTCTAGCCGCCCGTTCGATCATCGATGCTATCTTTGGATCATCATAGGACTGCACGACAAAGGGGGGTAGCGACTGATTTTCCTGTTGTCCAAGCTGGGCAATTTTGGTCGCTTTTCTTGCTCTAGAGGACTGTCTAAGAGAGCGGTCATAATCACTTGACAACTCAACTTTCTTTTGTCTCGTCTCGGTAAGGTGCTTCATTGTATTCAGTGCTATAAACCGCTTTGGCGGAGACTTCTTTGGCACAAGAAATGCCTTCAACTCGGCGGATGCGACTGCGTCGGTTTGCTCATCAGTCTTCTCACATGGTAACAAATCTGGAGTCTTGGACCTCTTCGGAGTTGATGATCCCTTCGGAGCTTTAATACTTGCCGCAGTATTCTTCCTCTTTTGCTTAGGTGGTTGCATACTTGGAGGAGTCTCCTGACGAGGAGGAGGCGGCGGAGTATTCTCACGCGGAGGAGACGGTGAAGCCTAAGGAGACTGCTCATGCACAGGAGAATCATCACGCACATGAGAATCATCATCGAGCAGAGGAGAATCATCACGTGGAGGAGACTACGGCGGAGGCGGTGGAGGAGGCGGAGAACGAGATGGAGCTGGCCTGCTTGGCTTTGAACCTGGAAACACAATGTTCTCCTTCCGCCATTTAACGGTGGTTCTAAGGGTTTCTCCCAGTTCTTTGATTTCCCCATCTTCACCTGCAGGTTGCTCAAGGACAAACTGCTCATAATCTACCATCACTTCATCCACCATCACAACAACATAGTTGTCTTGGACCGGACGGCAACGGTAAGTTCTTGTAGGTAAGAGATTGCTGACCGATGCCTTGAAGGATGGTTGAAACATTTAACATGCAACTCACAAGGATGACTCTCAGTGAGATCATCCACGGGAGGGGGGAGGGGTAGCGAGGAGGCTCGATCACCTATTCATCATCATTATCCTGCTGAGTGGAAGCCACGCTGCTTTTCTAGTGTTGAGATTGCAGCGGGACGATAGCATCGAGCAATGCAGCATCTACATGCTGCCCCTGAGCCATATGGGATGTAAGTACTTGGGTTACTTGGGCAACAGTGGTTTGAAGGGCGCTCATAGAATTCTCTAAGGACGCTATGCAGTCTGTTTCCCTTGACTTTCTCCTCGCATGGCTTTTATCGGGAAATCTCTTCCTTTCTGGAGGAAAGCCATACTTCCACGGAACGGAGCCTTCTGTGCCTCGTGTTCGTCCGCCGTGTTCTTTGTTCCCAAGGGCGCGTGTCAGCTTGTTGTTCTCTCTTTCGGGGTGGAACCTCCCCTCCACCACGTCCCTATTTGCTTGTTGAAGGGCTTGAATGGGGTGCTTCAGATGTTCTTTCTTATAGATACACTTCCCTGGTTCTGGGTGCAACCTTCCCCCAATCCCGTAGAACCACTCCTTCGACCGTTCGGTCCAACCGTGTGTCCCTAATCGGATCCCTTTGTTGACCAGTTCCGCCTCAGCTGCCTGCCACTTAGGCCGGTTAGCCCTGTAGCCACCTGGACCCATAATTTGGTGATATTTATTCATCGCAGCATTTGCCTTATTTGTTGCCAACCTTTTCTTAAATTCGTCTGACTCCGTGTTGTACTTCATGAATTCGCCCCATTGATCTTTTACCTTCTCATACCCTGCATTGAAGTCTGGAGTCTTCTTTTTCTTGATAAGGTTGTGCAATCTTTTCTTGTGGTGCTTGAATAGTTCGCCCATCTTCTTCAAAGCAAAGTCACGGACTGCCTCCTCCATCTTTGCCTTTTTATCGGCATCCTCCTCTGGAGGTAGGTTGAACTGTGCTATGAGCTTGGTCAAAAGGTTGTGTTTGGCTACATCGTCGATATAATGACCTGCAGCTACTACATCAGACTCTCCCTTCGGGTTGTTCCATTCTCGAACGGTGATCGGGATGCAGTCCCTAACAAGCACTCCGCATTGACTTATAAATAATTTTGCATGCTTCTCGGGAGTAATCGGTTTACCACTCTGATCGATCTCGATGATGTCGCGCCTAACACCATCAGTCAACATTTTGGCCGGGCCTCGCTTCGACTTTACAGAAGAATTGCTCGATCCGGAGGGCTAAAAATAATTCATCATCAATACAAATTAGTTAATGCATCTAGTCAGCATCGGCTTAATTTATATACCTCGGTGATAATTGCGGTTCCATCACCAGAGCCATTATGATCTTTGTCGTGGTGTCGTCACGGCATATGCCATAGGGTGGCTAATGAGAGTGGTTCCTAATATGGTCGACGGTGGTATCCGGATGCGGGTATGAGCACGAGCGACACGGCGACGTACCCAGGTTCGAGGCCCTCCTATGGAGGTAACACCTCTACTCCTGTTCTAGAGTATATAAGCAATATCACAGTACAATGGTGCTCCTTGAGCTGTATCCGGCTTCGAGGGGAGGCTAGTGGTAGACGAAGGTCTCTCTCCCCGAGCGGTGCTAAGTGTGGAACTGAGAACTGATCGATCGTCCCCCCGCGTAGGAGGGGTCGTGCAGCTTATATAGACGCTAGCACTTTTACATAGAAGTCCCTATGACCTACTGGCCGGCTTCGCCGGCTCCGGCTCTGTCGCTCCTTCGCGAGGCACTGACATCACCTACCATTGAGGCTGCCCATCCTTCTGCTTAAGTCAGCGGCGACAGGACGTGCCCAGCGACGTGCGGAGCTGTCCCTGTCGAAGTTGGTAGCCTGTAGCCATACGACGCAGCCTAGGCCATGACGACCTATCAGACGCGGGGCACTGTTGCTCCACAGTGCCCCTTACTTTCGGGAAATGAGGTCAGCGTGGACTTCTGCACCCGGATCACCTTTCCAGTTCCTTCTCCTGCAAGGCTCACTAGCTGGGAGCCGGTCAGGGAGAGGCAAATCAAGCCGGTCATGGCTTGTAGAACCCGGCCCAGCCTCAGCGCAGATGGCCGTGGCCAAGCCGGCGTAGGTCTAGGAGTAGCCGACTCTCGAGGCAGCCGGCCACGGCTCCAGCCGGCTGCTCCTCAGCCGGCTTTGCCGCGGGCCAGCCGGCCTCAAGCCGGCTGTTCCCAGTCCTTTGCCATACCCGGGGTCTTCCCCCCGACAATCTTCTTCCTCACCGGAGCCATCTTCTCGTCGGTCAATATTCTCCGCTCCCTCACCGGAGTCATTCAAAAAAGTTGCGATGACATCGTCACCGCCATCATCCAACATACCGCCGTCGCCATCATCTAGAGTACCGTTGGCCATGAGGTTAGCCATGAATTCTTCTTGGTCTTCGTCTCTGTGTCCCTCCATGCTTTCTTCAACGACTTGCAAGTTATAGGAACCATCATATGATCGCATATAGAGATATTAATTAAGGATAATGCAGAAAACTAAAATTGGAGTTACATATATAGTTATTAATTAAGGATCGATAATGTAGTGCTGAAAGCAGATAGTGCGGTTACATGCATACATAGATCGGGTCCATGTTGATTTAACCCTAATACATCACTACTAGAACCTCTCAACGGCGCCGACCGGGTCTTGAGCCGCGCCGGCTGAACACCCAAAGCCACGGAACAATAACAGGATCATAGCTAATGTGAGATCCCTACATAACTGACCATCCACCCCTATACCTAGTGTCTAACGCATACAGGTAACGGCTAACGTGCTCGTCCTCCTCTCTAATGCACTAAGCTACCACCTCCTGCGGGGCTGGCTCCCTCTGAAACGACGGTTGCCCACGCGACCTCCACCAGAGAAGATCCGGGTCGACGACGGGACCCGGATTCCGCACCAAGGTGTGCGCCCCGGAAGATAACACCTCCCAGTGCCACCCCGGCGGAGCCCAGTTCCGAACCTCCCCCATCAACAGCATCTGGTCTAGAACGGACCCTCCACGACGCGCACTACAAGAAAAGTTCAAATAGACAACGTCCCAAAATCGTCCACTAAGGGCCATTTTTCATCGCCTATGGGCCTAACCTGACGATATGGGTTCTGTTGTCGAAACTGCGTCAGGCAAAGTCCTACGATGTTTTTTCGGTTAGTCGCGCTCGGGCGCCCTTCCGCCATGAAAAATCGGACCGTTGCAGAAGTGTTTCCGGGAGCCCGTTGACTGCTGACATCATGCAAACTGACATGTGGCAGACGCCGTTAACTGGCAGTTAACGGCGTTAACCGGCTGAAACCCCGTGGTAGATGGTAGCCCCACACGAGGCCTGCCATGCCTTAAGCGGGCCGGCCCATTTAGTTTGAGGGCCGGGCCAGCTGACTTAGTTTGACCGGTCAACTATATAGTTGGGCAGGTCCATTAGATACGTGGGCCGGGCCTAACCTCTAAGGTTGACTGGTCAAAATTTAAATGGGCCAGCCCACTAAGCATGTGGGCCGGGCCGAATGCACTCGTTTGACCGATCAACAGGCAAAAGGGCCGGTCCACTAGACATGTGGGGCCCACTTTCCTGTTATCAGGCCGACCCATTTAACAAGCGGGGTCCACCATAAAGCAAGTGGCCCGGCCCAAGAAGTTAGTGGGCCGGCCCAATTAGCATGTGGGCCCCACTTTCCTGCTATCGGGCCGGCCCATTTAGTAAGTGGGGTCCACCATAGATCAAATGGGCTGGCCCACCAAGCTAGTGGGCTGGCCCAAAAACCACAGGTGGGTCCCACTTTCCTGTTAAAGGACCGGCCCAGTTAGTAAGTGGGGTCCACCATAGAGCAAGTGGGCTAGCCCAACAGGTTGGCGGGCCGGCCCAATAAACATGTGGGGCCCAATTTCCTGCTGACGGGCCATCCCAGTTAGTAAGTGGGGTCCACCACAAAAGCAATTGGGCTGGCCCAACAAGTTAGTGGGCCGACCCAATAAGCTTGTGGGGGCCACTATCGTGCTAACCGGCCGGCCCAGTTAGTATGTGGGGTCCACCGTAAATCAGGTGGGCTGGCCCAACGAGTTAGCGGGCCGGCCCAATAAGCTTGTGGGGCCCACTTTCCTGCTAACGGGCCGGCCCATTTACCAAATGGGCTGGCCCAATAAGCACGTGGGCCCACTTTTCTGTTACAGGGCTGGCCCAGTTAGTGGGTGGGGTCCACCTTAAAGCAAGTGGGACGGCCCAATTAGTGGGTGGGGTCCACCTTAAATCAAGTGGGCTGGCCCAATAAGTAAGTGGACTAGCCCGTTTAGTTGCTGTTTATATGCCAGCATAATAGGCGCTTTAGGATTTTGCGGGCCGGCACATTTGTGATTTCGCTTAATTGGGACGTTTAAGGGATGGGAATTTGTGATTTAGATACTGAGAATATTTACGCAGCACATGATTTCTGTCGGATAGTCTCACTTACCACAAGCACCATAGAAAAAATGTGCGAAAGAACTATAAAACTAACTAAATATTACATCAGCTGCAAGGCTTTGAAAAAATATTACAGAACCCAGAGAAATTGAATGGTAATTAAACCTAGCAATACAATGAAGCGATTCGGCAATATTTTAAGTTTTCCATGCAGCACCTATATCTGAAACAAAGACATTACAAGTTAAGACAGCCACAATGGAAAGGCAAATACACTACAATATTGTTTGCCAAAGAATTTGGAACTCATCATTTCGTCGTTATAACAAGATCATTGTAATGCGCACAATAAGCAAACAAAGAGTGCATGCCGCATACCAACAGCCAATATAATAGAGCACGTTAGAATGAAACAACAGACTTACTACTGTCGAGTCCCATGCAAACCAACATGTTCAGGGAGTACACAATTGGCATGAACAACATAGTAGCAGGCTATAAATTTTGTAACAATGACTGAGCAAGATGAAGTTATGATGGCTACATCTACAGAGCAGGGAATGTAAACCAAATATAGAAGTTACGATGGCAAAAGCTAAAGAGGAGGGAATGTGAACCAACATGTGCCAAGTGCAATTACTTCAAATTGACCGTGAACTAAATAATACTCCTGAACTTATAGTGAAGGGGATGAAAATCAAGATGTTTCGGGATATAAACTTGTAATGAGCAACACATAGAGGATAGTTAATGTTGGAGCTTAGGATGGACCAGATACAGATCACCTGTGAACTTGTATAAGAGGGAATGCAAACCAATATGTTCAGCATTCCATATGTGAGTGTCATGCCAAGTCAGAGAAACAAGTCAATAATGCAGCTTTTGAAGAACAAGATGGCACACAAAATTATTATCTAGTAGTATGACAAGTTTATTTGTGCTACAAGCTAGATAGCAGAGTGATAGCATGCCAAACTAATTCCTTACTTTGTAAGCTTACAATGAACCAGATACAAAACAATGGCATCACCTGTAGTACAGGGAATGCAAGCCAACATGTTCATGGAGTAAAAAATTGGCACAAAAAACATAGTAGCAGGCCATAATTTTTGTAACAACGACTGAGCAAGATAAAGTTATGATGGCTAGATCTACAGAGCACGGAATGTAAACCAAATATAGAAGTTACGATGCCAAAAGCTATAGAGCAGGGAATGCGAACCAACATGTGCAATTACTTAAAATTGGCCATGAACTAAATAATAGCAGGATGTTACTATAATAGCTAGGAATAAAACAGATAGGAGTTATAATGTCATCACTCATAAACTTGTAGATGAGGGAAACAAATTAATTTGTTTCGGGATATAAAGTTGTAATGAGCAACACATAGAGGATAGTTAATGCTATGGCTTAGGATGGACCAGAAACGGAATATAGTGGGATCACCTGTGAACTTGTAGAAGAGGGAATGCACACCAATATGTTCACCATTCTATATGTGAGCGCCATGCCAATTAAGAGAAACAATTTGATATTGCAGCTTTTGAAGAATCAGATGGCAGACAAAATTATGATGGAAGTAGCTGCTGTGACGAGTTCAAATAAATTTGTACTGCAGGATGGCAGAGCGATAGCTGATACGCCCATTTTGCATCACTATTTTATATCATAATTTGCTGTTATTCATTGATATATTTCATATTTGGAGATGATACTTATGTTTTTTCATCTATTTTGCATGTTTCATGATTATTGGAGGATCGCGCACCGGAGTCAGGATTCTGCTGGAAAAAGCGCCGTGAGAATGCAATATTTCGGAAGATCAACAATTGACGGAAATTATATGAAAAATCCTATTTTTCCAGAAGATGAAGGGAGCCAAAAGGGGGAGCCGAGGAGGGCCGCCATGGGCCCACCTCATAGGCCGGCGCGGGCCAAGGCCTGGCCGCGCCGCCTTGTGAGAAGGGGGCCCACAGCCCCCTCTGGCCTCCTCTTCTTCGCGTAAATCTTCGTCCCGAAAACCTAAGCTCGGGGGGATAGTCGCGAATAGTCACAGCCGCCTCTGGGGGGCGGAAAACACCAGAGAGAAAAGAGCTCTCCGGCGGGCAGGAATCTGCCGGGGAAATTCCCTCCCGGAGGGGAAATCGACGCCATCGTCATCGTCACCGAGCTGGACATCATCTCCATCATCATCACCATCATCTTCATCATCATCACCGCCATCTCCACCGCTGCACCTCGTCACCGCTGTAACAATTAGGGTTTGATCTTGATTGTTTGATAGGGGAAACTCTCCCGGTGTTGATTTCTACTTGTTATTGATGCTATTGAGTGAAACCATTGAACCAAGGTTTATGTTCAGATTGTTATTCATCATCATATCACCTCTGATCATGTTCCATATGATGTCTCGTGAGTAGTTCGTTTAGTTCTTGAGGACATGGGTGAAGTCTAAATGTTAGTAGTGAATTATGGTTGAGTAGTATTCAATGTTATGATATTTAAGTTGTGGTGTCATTCTTCTAGTGGTGTCATGTGAACGTCGACTACATGATACTTCACCATTTATGGGCCTAGGGGAGTGCATCTTGTATTCGGTTGCTAATTGTGGGGTTGCCGGAGTGACAGAAAACCAAACCCCCGTTGGTATATCGATGCAGGAGGGATAGAAGGATCTCAGAGTTTAAGGTTGTGGTTAGATTTATCTTAATTACTTTCTTGTAGTTGCGGATGCTTGCAAGGGGTATAATCACAAGTATGTATTAGTCCTAGGAAGGGCGGTGCATTAGCATAGGTTCACCCACACAACACTTATCAAAACAATGAAGATTAATTAGCTATATGAAGCGAAAGCACTAGACTAAATTCCCGTGTGTCCTCAAGAACGTTTGGTCATTATAAGTAAACAAACCGGCTTGTCCTTTGTGCTAAAAAGGATTGAGCCACTCGCTGCAATTATTTCTCTCGCATTTTACTTACTCGTACTTTATTTATCTGCTATATCAAAACCCCCTGAATACTTGTCTGTGAGCATTTACAGTGAATCCTTCATCGAAACTGCTTGTCAACACCTTCTGCTCCTCGTTGGGTTCGACACTCTTATTTATCGAAAGTACTACGATACACCCCCTATACTTGTCGGTCATCAAGACTATTTTCTGGCGCCGTTGCCGGGGAGTGAAGCGCTATTGGTAAGTGGAATTGGTAAGGGAAACTTTTACTGTTTGTGCTGATTTTATTTCTGCCTGCTGCTATAATTCATTATGGAGAGATCTTCTCTTGAATTCCTATTTGGAAAATCTACTACTACTGCAAAGGTAGTGGATGAGGCGCCAGGTGAGAAAGATGTCCCATACAAAATACCTATGAAAATTATTGAACGTGTTATGGATAACCGCTATGAAGGGGATGGAACTGTCCATCCTGGTGATCATTTACTGTTTTTACATGAATTATGCGGGTTATTAAAATGTGCAGGTATTGCTATGGATGAAGTTAGAAAGAAACTATTCTCTATATCGCTGTCTGGTAAAGCGGCGCATTGGTATAAATTGCTGAAGAATGGTGATTCTCTTGATTGGAAGGATATTGTGCCTTTATTTTACTAGTAAGCTTGCACGTGCAACGCACGTCTATAAAATATAATACTCCCATCTACTTAAATTAAGTAAAATATATCTTTTAGATTTCATTTGTTTTACATTGAGTTGATTTTTGTCGTAGTGGGACCAAATCAAATCTGACATATATTTCTTCCGAATTGAAAACGGAAAAAATATTTTCTCTTGGTCTACTTTCAAAAACCTGATATTAATAGTCATGCATACTTCCCTCTGTATAAGTTGACGAATAAACTTGGATAAGTTGAAAAGAAAATAGATGGTAGGTGTCGCTAATGCTTTTTTTAGAGAAGCTGTCGCTAATGATACGCCTTACGAAAAAGAAAGTTGTTAAAAAACGAAAAGAAAATACGAACTGGACATACCCCACTCTGAAGCTCCTCTCTAGTGTCTCCATCTCCTCATCCTCAAGCCGCGTGGACCGTCCCCTCCTCATCGGCACAGCATCCCGGCCGCCGGGGCCGAGGGCCGCCCCCTCCCTTACGTCCCCACCGCCGGCGACAGGACCTCCTCCTCCCATGCATCCCACCGCTGCAGCGGTTTCCGCCCCTTCCCTTCCTCCTCACCGCTGCCGCGCGCGACGACCAGCCCCCTCCCCTGTCTCCCTGCTGTTGCCGCCCTTTCCTCGCTCCGGCGGCATCCCCTGCTCTCTGCTTCGCCCTCGTTGTGGATTGCGGTCATAAAAGAGCCCGAGGAGGCAGTGCACATCCTGTGGAGAGCAGGCGGCGCTTAATCTTGGCATGCTCGCCAGGGCGCCGACGAAGGTCATCCACATCGTCGTACTCGTGTTGCTGCTTGAAGAGGTACCTCAATATCGTCCTGCCGTCAGGCTGGTTTGTTGTAGTAGCAGAATGGTGCACACCTAGACATGCTGGTGGAGATGTTACATGAATTGCTTTGTTCAATGTTGGTTGAAGTACTAATTTCGATTCGATCTGTAGCACTACCAGATGCAGCCTAACATTTATTTGTTTTAATAGTTCGGCGGTAGACTGATTGGCATATAGATTTAGGTACAACAGGTTTAACCGAGTTGCATCTGTAGTAACTTTAGATGGCAAAGGATGAGTTGGTGTTGTGCGTGTCCGTTAGATGTGTTGGAAAGTCTAGCATTTTGGCATTAACACATTCTAGCACATTGGATGGAAGATTTGGGATGTAGCAGTACGCTGGATTTAGTGAGCATTTCATGTACATAAAACGAAGTACACAATGTAGATCGAGAGCATTTTGTTGGCAAGCTGTGTGCACTGTGACCGGGCTAGGAGTACTTTAGCAGGCTGGTTTTCTTTTAGAACAGTTTCTCAATCTGATTACCCACAATCTGATTCACACTTCACATATGGCATCACCATTTTGTCTTAACTTCCCAAGTAACCCTGCCGCTGTTCCTGTTAGATGAGATAATACCATGCTAAAGGAAACAGGGCATCATTTTTTATTTTCTTTATATGCTCGCATGTTTAATTTTGCAACACTGCTAGAATTATCACCATATAAGAACAAGGGGGGCTTAACTCATTTTTGCCAGGAAGCATGAGCAAAGAAAAGCCCGAGAGAGACCATATATAATTACCAGAAAGCCACCACATATATCCAAGGTGACTACATGCCTTATAATATTCCTCTATGTAGATAGTATTTTCATAATACCTATATGAACTATCTGCTGTCTATTACAAGTTGCAGATGAGATTTATTCAGAGATGAAGTCCATGGCACATATTGACACAAATTTAAGCACTACATCGAATGAGTACAGAGAACTCTTGGCTACATCAGCAGAACTGTAGGTATAAGCTTATTTCATCCATTTATTTCCCATGTTTTGCAAGCTGTGCAAAATAGAGCAGCTACATACTGGGGCATCGTCTCAATGAAATAATATGTTTTGTTTCTGCAACAAAGGAAAGAAATAGTATATAACTAAAAACACCATCTTTTTCGTGATAATAAACTGCCATTATTTGCCAGAAAAAATAACCACGAGGAAGAAAGCTAACACTGTGATACAATAAATGGGAATTTGACAGCTTACCAAGTAGAAGCATACCTGACCGTAGAAATCATTTTATCTTCACCAAAGGAAATTCACATATAATGAAATAGAAACTAATAGTATCATTAGCAACCCGCCATGGTCAGATCTGCACAAGAAACCAGTTCAGAAATATATATGAAAGCAAAAAGTGTTGCTGAATTCAGACCAGCTGGAATGAAAAAACGTGAAAGAATAACACACCTGCCTCACCCCTCCAAAACGTCTCTATATACAATGTTTTTGGTGCTTTTCCCAGATTTATCAACCTCCTTGTTCGGCTTAGCCAAAATCCGTGTCGTCTTTCTTGACACTCCCCTTGACAATGCGACATATAGCTGGCCATGTGAGAATACAGGCTCGGGAAGGTAAATACCGACGTTTGGTATGGTCTGGCCCTGTGCCTTGTTAATGGTCATCGCAAAACTCAGGCGGATGGGGAACTGTTTTCTCTTGAGTTTGAAGGGAAGTGAGATATCCTCTGAGGGCGACATAGGGATCCTAGGTATGAATACCCTCTTTCCAGCATGCTGACCACCAACAATCTCCGCGTCGATTGCATTATCTTGGAAGGCTCTGATCATAAGCCGTGTTCCATTGCATAGGCCATTATGAGGGTCGAGATTCCTGAGCAGAATGACCGGGCAGTTGACTTTTAATCTCAAAACATGCGGGGGCAGGCCATTTGGTGTGATCGAGTTCAAAAAGTCAATAGTGTAATTATTCTGCAAGTCATCCTCGATTGAGTCGAAGCTATGGTATAACCTTTCTTCACCTGGAAACCTGGAGATCATCTTGTCATTCAGGTCATCAACATGCTCGTTTTTGGTTGAAAGGATTGCACGTGTGCTCATGTATCCTCTCGATCTAGCGTTTGCATGCAGCGATGGGAAGACACTTTCGATGAGTGTGTTAATAGCTTTGTCATCCTCAGTATATCCGATCACAATGTCATCTGGGAGACGCACATAGTCATCACCAATTGTATGTTCTGTTCCGTTGCCGATCCTTAGAAGGTATTCGGAGAACCAAGGATCATCCTGTGCCCTCATATTCCGCGTGAGGCGTATCTTGCGTGTCTTCTCCCACAGATAGGATCTCAGAAGTGTAGCATCTGTGATCTGTGCTCTAGTACCACGTGTCACAACGGGAAGAACCTGCCTGAAATCCCCACCAAAGACGACAACCTTTCCGCCAAACGGCAAAGGACATTCCATTATATCTTGGAGCGACCTATCAAGCGTCTCAACTGCTTGACGTTTGGTCATAGCGACTTCATCCCAAATTATCAAGGATGCCTGTTTTAGCAACTCCGCCGTACCACTCTGCTTTGTGAAACTACACATGCTGTTGTCTTTGAGCTTGATTGGAATTTTGAACCTGGAGTGTGCAGTACGGCCTCCAGGCATTATCGATGCTGCTATACCTGATGTAGCAGTTGCAATCGCTATTAGGTCCATGGAACGCACCTTCGCAAGCAATGCCTTATATAAGTACGTCTTTCCGGTACCTCCTGGACCATCAACGAAGAATATCTGACCTTTTTTGTTTGTCACATTATCCATTATATCATTGAAACCAGCCAACTGCTCACCATTCAAACTGTCAAATAGATCTAGATGTTCTTTGTCTACTTTGACTTGTCTCTCCTCTACTACCTCTCTATACTCTGCATCATAAGAACTATCGGTCTCAACCAGATCCGGAAGTCCATAGCTTGTAATATCCTTTCCCATGGATTGCAACATATCCTTGATATCTCTAAGGACGATTTGTTCTATTGCTGCCTCATTTGATTGATTAAGATGGTAATCCTCAGACATTGATGTTAGATGTTTGTCCCACATTTGTTGGATTTCTGTTGCCTCACAAAATACCAGTATAGTCGCAAACAACCTTCTTAGGGCACAAGGCATCTGAAATGTGGCTGCCTCAGTCATGCAATCATCAAGGGTTTTGTCGTGCTCAATGAGGCCTAAGTGCTCACATGCCTGCCTAAAGGAATCGCATAGCTTGCCATTTACAGTTTTTAAATCATCAAATGAAGTGGCTCCTCGGACATGACTTAAGAGCACACGCAGGTAGTACCTATCTCCGTCAGCAGGGTGTGCGTACACAAGTCTTCCAATCTGTGATCTCTTACTTTTTCTATTCTGCCATTTCTTATTTCCATCAATCCATCTATAATGTTCTGGAAACTCTCTGTATAACCATTTCCGTGCTGCCGGAAACTTCCGGTTCATCTCAAAGTACTCAGTAAGCATTGACTTGGAAGAAGATGGTCGAGCGACAACATCTTCCAGATTTTCACACGCTTTAAATGCGACTGTATGCATGTTTGGCAAATGAAGCTGGAGCTGCAATACGGATGGACTTACACCAAATAATTTATAACCATAAAGCCGATACATCGCATCTGGAGGAGATACAAAGCGTGCATCCCTATATTGTCGAAATTCATTGACGATTCCACCATCATTGATGATATCCTGCTCGCATGCAAAGGATGCTTTGTCATGCCCTTTATAGATGTATTTGAACAAGTACTTCACTGCCTTGATGCTCGAGCATGCTTCAACATTAATGTGGCAGTTGTATCGCATGAGCAGAAAGGGGTTGTAAGGGACGACCCATCTGTTATCCAAATCTGCTCCTCTAATCCTGACTCCACGCCCATTGTCCCTCCTTCTATAGATGGGATATGAGTCTTTCCCTTGCTGTGTGGCATCACAAAATTCTCGTGGGTAATGAAACCGGCATTGTCCATCAATCATGCAAGGACAACTTTTCTTCAACTCACCGCAGGGTCCGTGCAACATGTGTTTGACGACCAGATCATGCAGAACAGGGTATTTCTCTTTTTCAGGCATCTCTGCAGATATCACCCGATCATAGTCATCTGGGGTCGCTAACTTGCTTTTCGCTTTCATGATTAGAAGTATATGTTCATGCGGGAGACCTCTTTTCTGAAACTCTGTGACATGTACATAAGCTGCGACTTCTCCGAAATGCTTACCTTTAGTTAGTAAGTTCATCAAATCTCGTTGTTTCGCCTTGAATACTCTTGCCACCAGGTCTGGACGGTCTTGTGGCAATTGCCCAGGAAACAATTTCTCGGTTATCTCCTCCCAATAGGGATTGCAAGTCATCGTGACAAAATAGTCTGGTTTACCCCAGCGCTGAACTATTGCCATCGCATCCAGGAACCTCCGTTGCATGTCGCGGTCACCACCAGGAAATTTACGTGGAAGCACGATTCTTTTGCCAATCCGATCACCGCGTGACTCACCAGCAACAACCGTGTCAACAAGACCCTATAATAAAAGTACAGAAGGTTATAGAAAAGCATGCACCATTTATATAATGTATGCGAAGAAACAGAAGCGCCCTACCTGGTAGAGGTCGGCACGTATAATCTTCTGATTTGCCGGCTTTGAGTACCAATCAAGCCTCATAGTCTCAATTTTGATATACATGTCAACAGCCCACTGCTGGAAAAGGCGCCCCCCGAACAAAATGATGTTAAAAAGCTTCTTCCTGACCTGCAGTTTGAAGCAGTAGTACTCTCTCGCACTAACAAATTTCCTGGATTGTGTTGCATTCTCCTCATTGTCACCAAAATCCTCATCTGGGTTATCCTCATTGTCATCTAAAAGTTTGTCAAACATAAATATTTAAAATTTGTTTTGGACTCATAATAATTTTAAGCTAGCATTTATGACCAATACCTTCAGGTAAATCAGTGTCATGGTCTTCATATCGTGCATCAGTAACAACTGTTTTTGGCATCATATTATCATCTGAATATTGTTAAACAACATTAATATTCCAACAATAGACACATAATAATAACAAAATAATAATTGAGGACCAATACCTGGAGGTAAATCATGGTCTTTAAGTGGTGCAAAATTCACAAATTGTTCTTCTCTAATCAAGTCATCATCTGCTAGATGGAAGGAAACATAAGTTATCTTTTGAATCATTCATTAGTAGTAAGTATATAAATTAATAATGCACACCATACCTTTAGGTAAATCAAAGGCTTGTTTCACTTGTCGTGCAGAATTATCAGATGAATGTTGGGTCGTGTCATCGGGAGGCCCAACAAATGGCATCCAACGATTCCAACCAGTCTCCCCATGTGGGAAGAATAGAGGATATGACAATGGGTCGTAGCACCCATAGTATGCTCTAATATACAGGGGCCGGTCTCCTTTTGCATGCACGACAACACTCCTGTCAAAGGAATTTTGTGGGTCGCTCCCTTCAACCCATATCGCTGCCACCTGAGAAGTCGTGGGGGCATTGTATCTTCGTTGATCCAGTTTGATATCTGTGTTTAGTGAGATCCTATATTCATCTAGATTCGGGACAGACCCAAGGCTTTTGAAAACCTGAGCATAAGGGTTACGCTCCAGTATTCCCAAAATCCTCCGTATGATCTCTATATTAAGATTTGGCGATCTCTTAGCCCTGTGAATCAAGTTTTCATCTGTATCATACACTAGTGGAAAACTGGGCAATAGGCCCGGTCCATTTGGGCCTTTAGACCCGGTTCCTGAACCGGGACCAACTAGGCGGGACTAAAGGGGGTACCCTTTAGTCCCGGTTCAATGATAAACCGGGCCTAAAGGCCTCAACACGTGGTGCGACCAGGGAGCTCGCGCTGGAAGGGCTTTGGTCCCGGTTCGTGGTACGAACCGGGCCTATGTTTCTCTGCCGCGGCAGAGAATTGCTATTTCTCTGCCGCGGCACAGATTTGGGCTGTACCAGCGTTTCTCTGCCGCAGAAAGCGATCTGTTTCCCTTGCCGCGGCAGAGTTTCAGCAATGCATATATATATCATTCAAGAAACCACAAAAAATCGTCATGAATATATATAGACATCGTCAACAGTACACGACATAGTCAACACAGTACACGTAATGCATGCATATTTACAATACAACTTTTCCTGAACGAATATCCTCCGCCGTCACGATCTTCCGATAGTGCTCTCCACCTGGGGTAAGGACCTCGGTAATAAAGAATCCCGCGATTTCCTCTTGAATTGCTTTTATTTGATCCGCTGTTATGAGAGTGTCCCGCATGCGTGTCATCTATATTTAAAAAAGGAGATCAATATATGAATGGAACTCAATACAATAGATGGTACTAATTAAGATTAATTGTGAAAATTTGTTATCGTACACGAGTGTGGTGTATTTTGGGATCCCCACCCTTGGGACAGGACATGTCACGCATGAAGGTGCAGACGTAGTATCCACATAAGTTATTCCCTTTTTCCTGCCTCATACACTTTACGAAAAAATAGTTCGATCAAACTAATAATCAAGCATCGTATTGAAAGTAAATATCATATATAAAGTTTCACGGACATAGCTATATATATAGTACTACTTACAGGGTAATCTCTAAATGTAAGCTCCGGTTTCCATTCACCCGGAACAGTATTGATGAACCGTTTCCAAGCCCTGCCCGGCAAAAAATAATGAGTAACTGAGTAATTGATTAGTTGATGATATCTTCAAATTAGAGCAGATGAAGATGCCAATACGAAATTGATTGAAACTACCTCTGGAGGATGGCAGCCATGTCCGCCCATTCCGCATATTCTTTACGTTTCGAGTCCATGACGTTTACGACTCCAAGGTGAAGATCAATGATTAGGAGAATAAAATGGAAAGCGCACAAGCATAGCTCAATGATTACGAGAATAAAGTGGAAGGTGCACAAGCATAATGTATGTTATATATAACACTCACTTGAAGTTGTAGGGAAAGAATATATCCTCTTTGTCTGCTTGCTTCTCTAAAAACATTACGATGTTGTCCTCTGTGTCCTTGGCGAAGTCTTGAACCGTAACTTCATGAACTGTGTTTGGGTCTATGAACCCCAGCGGTAGGAGCTTGCCTCTTTTGTATTCCAGCTTCTTCATTCTGCATAATTAAATGTATAGCGTACACAAAGAATATAATGAGGATAATTGTTAGTGCAAATGAATGAGCTACAAACTTAATTACACAAATAAATCACTTACAGGCAGTAGCAACTGATGACAGCTTTGTCGAGGGCGTCTTGATTGAATAACTGAAACAGTTCTTCTACGTCAATGTTTATCTCGTCTTCCCCCCGGAAGTAATGCTCATCTCTAAGATACACCGTGAGGTAGCGATCACCTCTTCGACAGGCTTTCAGGTACCATTCATGCAACCTTCGCATCTGAGTCCCTAGACGCGCGAGCTCGCCAGTTTGACGAGATCAGATCCGTATCTATACTTGTTTACCACTTGAGCCGTTGGATAGTAATCTTCGTACTCAACCGATGCTCCCGAGCTCTAGCCGCCCGTTCGATCATCGATGCCGTCTCTGGATCATGATATGGCTCCACGATGAAGTGGGTGCGGCCGAATGTCCCGTCGTCCACGCGGGGCGACTATTTGTGCTTCTTTCATCGCTTTAGAGGACTGTCCAAGAGAGCGGTCATAATCAGCTCTCAGCTCAGGTCTCTTCATTCTCGTCTCGGCAAAGTGCTTCACTGTCTGCGGTGGAATAAACATCTTCTTCGGCGCAGTTGCAAGAAACGCCTTTTGCTCTTCAGTCTGCTCATGTGGCAACAACTCTGGAGTCTGTTCCCTCATTGGAGTTGATGATCTCTTCGGAGCTGTAGGAGGTGCCGCGGACCGCTTCCTCTTTTGCTTAGGTGGAAGCGGCGGAGTCTCCTGACGAGGAGGAGGAGGCGGCGGAGTATTTTCACGCGGAGGAGACTGGTCATGGATAGGGGAATCATCATCGCGCAGAGGAGAATCATCACGCGGAGGAGACTGCACAGGTGGCGGAGGAGGCGGAGGTGGCCTGCTTGTTGGCTTCTCACCTGGAAACACAATGTTCTCCTTCCGCCATTGCACGGTGGTTCTACGGGCTTCTCCCAGTTCTTTGATTTCCCCATCTTCACCTGCAGGGTGCTCAAGCACCAACCCCTCATACTCTCTCAACACTTCATCCACCATCACAACAAAGAAAGTCGTCTTGGACCGGACGGCAATGGTAAGACCTTGTAGGTAAGAGGATGCCGACCGCCGCCTTGAAGGATAGGTTGAAAACTTTAACATGCAGCTCACAAGGATGGCTCTCAGTGAGATCATCCACGGGGGGGTAGCGAGGAGGCTCGACCACCTGGTCATCATGATCATCATTATCCACCTGCTGAGAGGAAGCCACGCTGCTTTTCCGGTGTGGTTCAGATTGCAGCGGGGCGATGGCATTGAGCAGTGCGGGATCTACAGCCTGCCCCCGAGCCATCTCGAGATGTAAGTACTTGGGTTACCATGGTTAATTGGGCTTGCATGGTGCTCATACCCTCCTCTAAGTTAGCCAGGCGGTCTGTTTCCCTTGCCTTCCTCCTCTCATGGCTTTTATCAGGAAATCTCTTCCTTTCCGCAGGAAAGCCATACTTCCACGGAACGGAGCCTGCTGTGCCTCGTGTTCGTCTGCCGTGTTCTTTGTTCCCAAGGGCGCGTGTCAGCTCATCGTTCTCTCTTTCGGGCTGGAACAACCCCGCCTCCACGTCCCTATGTGCCTTTTCCAGGGCATCAATGGGAACCTTCAGATGAGCTTTCTTATAGATGCACTTCCCTGTTTCTGGATCCAACGTTCCCCCAATCCCGTAGAACCACTCCTTGCACCGTTCGATCCAACCGTGTGTCCCTAATCTGATCCCTTTACTGGTCAGTTCCGCCTCAGCTGCCTCCCACTTAGGACGGTTAGCCCTGTATCCACCTGGACCCAGAATTTGGTGATATAGCTTCAACGCAGCATTTGCCTTATTTATTTCCGACCTTCTCAAAAATTCTTCTGACTCCATGCTGTACTTCACGAATTCGTCCCAGTGATTTTTTACCTTCTCACTGTCCGGAGTCTTCTTTAACTTGATAAGGCGGCGCAATCTTTTCTTGTGGCTCTTGAATAGTTCGGCCATCTTCTTCTTGCCAAACTCGCGGAGGGCCTGCTCCATCTTGGCCTTCTCAGCGTCACCCCCCTCTTCGGGTACTATGTTGAAATGTGCCATGAGCTTGTTCATAATGCTGTTTTTGGCTACATCATCGATATAAAGACCTTGAGCTTCTTCCTCTGCAGACAGCACTAGTCCCTTCGGCTTGTGCCATTCTCGAACGGTGATCGGGACGTGGTCCCTAACAAGCACTCCGCATTGAGCTATAAATGCCTTTGCACCTTTCTCTGGAGCAATCGGTTTACCATCCTTGTCGATGTGGGTGATGTCGTGCCTAACACCGTCATCCAACTTTTTGGCCGGGCCTCGCTTCCTCGACTTTACAGAAGAAGTGCTCGATCCGGAGGGCTAAAAAAGAAATAGTTCATAGTCAGTACAATTTCATTAGTTAATGCATCTAGTCGATCAACAGCGGCTTAATTAATTTATATACCTCGGTGATAACTACAGTTCGGGAGCCATTATGATGATCTTGTTCCTCACCGGCGCCACTAGGAACTTCTTCCTCAATATCCTCCGCTCCCTCACCGGAGTCATTCAAATAAGTTGCGGTGACATCTGAAGGAGATATGCCCTAGAGGCAATAATAAAAGTGGTTATTATTTATATCTTTATGTTTATGATAAATGTTTATATATCATGCTATAATTGTATTAACCGAAACATTAGTACATGTGTGATATGTAGACAACAAAGAAGTCCCTAGTATGCCTCTTAAACTAGCTTGTTGATTAATGGATGATTAGTTTCATAATCATGAACATTGGATGTTATTAATAACAAGGTTATGTCATTGTATGAATGATATAATGGACACACCCAATTAAGCATAGCATAAGATCTCGTCATTAAGTTATTTGCTATAAGCTTTCGATACATAGTTACCTAGTCCTTATGACCATGAGATCATGTAAATCACTTATACCGGAAAGGTACTTTGATTACACCAAACACCACTGCGTAAATGGGTGGCTATAAAGGTGGGATTAAGTATCCGGAAAGTATGAGTTGAGGCATATGGATCAACAGTGGAATTTGTCCATCCCGATGACGGATAGATATACTCTGGGCCCTCTCGGTGGAATGTCGTCTAATGTCTTGCAAGCATATGAATGAGTTCATAAGAGACCACATACCACGGTACGAGTAAAGAGTACTTGTCAGGAGACGAGGTTGAACAAGGTATAGAGTGATACCGAAGATCAAACCTCGGACAAGTAAAATATCGCGAGACAAAGGGAATTGGTAATATATGTGTATGGTTCATTCGATCACTAAAGTCATCGTTGAATATGTGGGAGCCATTATGGATCTCCAGATCCCACTATTGGTTATTGGTCGGAGTGAGTACTCAACCATGTCCGCATAGTTCTCGAACCGTAGGGTGACACACTTAAAGTTGGATGTTGAAATGGTAGCACTTGAAATATGGAATGGAGTTCGAATATTTGTTCGGAGTCCTGATGAGATCCGGACATCACGAGGAGTTCCGGAATGGTCCGGAGAATAAGATTCATATATAGGATGTCATTTTATGTGAAATAAAATGTCGCGGAAGGTTCTATGGAAGGTTCTAGAAGGTTCTAGAAAAGTCCGGAAGAAACCACCAAGGAAGGTGGAGTCCACAAGGGATTCCACCTCCATGGCCGGCCAGCCCTAGATGGGGTGGAGTCCCAAGTGGACTCCACCATAGGGGGAGCCACCCCCACATGGGAGGTGGGAATCCCACTTTTGGGTGGGAGTCCTAGTTGGGCTAGGTTTCCCCCCTCCTATGGAAGGTTTTGGTTTCGGGTCTTATTCGAAGACTTGGACACCAACACTTGGGATCCACCTATATAATGAGGGGCCAAGGGAGGGGGCCGGCCACCCCAAGACCACAAGCTGGCCGCCCCATTGAAGTGGCCGGCCACCCCCACCCCAAGACCATAAGCTGGCCGCCCCCCATAGAGTGGCCGGCCACCCCTCCCAAACCCTAGCCAAGCTCCTCCACTCCATATTGCCCGCGTAGCTTAGCGAAGCTCCGCCGGACTTCTACACCGCCACCGACACCACGCCGTCGTGCTGTCGGATTCAAGAGGAGCTACTACTTCCGCTGCCCGCTGGAACGGGGAGGTGGACGTCGTCTTCATCAACAACCGAACGTGTGACCGAGTACGGAGGTGCTGCCCGTTCGTGGCGCCGGAACCGATCGTGATCAAGATCTTCTACGCGCTTTTGCAAGCGGCAAGTGATCGTCTACCGCAGCAACAAGAGCCTCATCTTGTAGGCTTTGGAATCTCTTCAAGGGTGAGACTCGATACCCCCTCGTTGCTACCGTTTTCTAGATTGCATCTTGGCTTGGTTTGCGTGTTCGCCGTAGGAAAATTTTTGTTTTCTATGCAACGTTATCCTACAGTGGTATCAGAGCCGTGTCTATGCATAGATGGTTGCACGAGTAGAACACAATGGTTTGTGGGCGTTGATGCTCTTGTTATCTTTAGTTTGAGTACTTTGCATCTTTGTGGCATAGTGGGATGAAGCGGCTCGGACTAACTTTACATGACCGCGTTCATGAGACTTGTTCCTCGTTCGACATGCAACTTGTATTGCATAAGAGGCTTTGCGGGTGTCTGTCTCTCCTACTATAGTGAAGATTCAATTTACTCTTCTATCGAAAACATTAGTATCAACGTTGTGGTTCATGTTCGTAGGTAGATTAGATCTCTCTCGAAAACCCTAAACCACGTAAAAATATGCAAACTAAATTAGAGACGTCTAACTTGTTTTTGCAGGGTTTGGTGATGTGATATGGCCATAATGTGATGATGAATATGTATGAGATGATCATTATTGTATTGTGGCAACCGGCAGGAGCCTTATGGTTGTCTTTAAATTTCATGTTGAGTAGTATTTCAAAGTAGTTGTAATAGTTGCTACATGAGGTGAACAACCATGAAGACGGCGCCATGAACCTTGACGCTACGCCGACAATGATGGAGATCATGCCCGTTGATGATGGAGATCATGTCCGTGCTTTGGAGATGAAGATCAAAGGCGCAAAGACAAAAGGGCCATATCATATCACATATGAACTGCATGTGATGTTAATCCTTTATGCATCTTATTTTGCTTAGAACGCGACGGTAGCATTATAAGATGATCCCTCACATTAATATCAAGATAATAAAGTGTTCTCCCCTCGTATGCACCGTTGTAACAGTTCGTCGTTTCAAAGCATCTCGTGATGATCGGATGTGATAGATTCAACGATTCACATACAACGGGTGTAAGCCATGTTGCACACGCGGAATACTTGGGTTTGCTTGACGAGCCTAGCATGTACAGACATGGCCTCGGGACAACGGAAACCAAAAGGTTGAACACGAGTCATATGGATGATATGATCAACATGTTGATGTTCACCATTGAAGCTACATCATCTCACATGATGATCGGTTTTTGGTGTAGTGGATATGGATCGTGTACCACTTAACAACTATGAGGGATGTTGTATTAAGTGGGAGTTCATTAGTAATTAGATTAAAACATGAACTAATTATCATAAACATAGTCTGAGTAGTATTTTGAATTAATTTTGTAGTATTGGCATCCGTTTACTTCTATGCGCTAGTCTTATAATTGAGATAGAAATACTGTTAAAATCTGACAAGAAACTTTACGGATTGGTACCGTATTGTTAAAGAATCAAGAATTGATTAAGTCCTATTGCAAACTTTTAGTAAACCTCACATTGTTGATTCAAAGAGCTATGGTTTCAATTAGTACCTAAAGTTATCTTGTCTCCGTGAAACTTGAAATTCAAATCTGTTTGAAAAGTAAGGAGCTGAAAATTTAGTTTTCAGAAATAATCAAGGTATGAGATATATGTGATATCTAAGACCTTATTGCAAGATGATAGAATATAATTTGGTGAGACTACATAAACTCATAAGTTTTATGGGAATGTATGAAGGTTGAAGACGCCAGACGTCACAATCCTCCAACTATTGGGGCACTAATGATATTCGCATATCCATGAAGTTATCATCCTTAGTATGCACCGTTACTAAAACTCGTCGTTTCAAAGCATCACGTGATGATCGGGTGTGATAGATTCTACGTGTGCATACAACGGGTGCAAGCTAGATTTGCACATGCAAATACCAAGGCTAAAACTTTACGAGCCTAGCATGTACAGACATGGTCTCGAAAAGTCGTCATGATATGATGGATAAAATTATGAGTGAAATTGTTCATCATATTACAAAGTTACTAATAGTGAAATCTGGAACACTTGTCATATGATGATCAACTTCAAAGTAAGAACCTCAAGGTTATTGGTATTTGACCAACAAACCTAGAAGTTATTAATGTTGAAGTGTTTTTCTGAATAATGAGGAAAGCTAAAAGAGAAACTGCAAAAGATATTTTGGCAAAAAGAAAAGAAAAGACTAGAAAGTCTAGCTCAGGTGTATATAAATGATATACATGTTATGGTTGTATTCCTAGTTAAGTCACACAATGAAATTCTTGGGTATTAGTACCATATTGGTTGGTATGAAGTGTCATACAAAACAACGCAATACAAGAATACAATGGCCTAAGTGACTGACAAGGAATATGATAGAAAAGCACGTCTGGAACAAAATAAAGTGTTATTATGTTCGTCGTTGGCATTCTATCTAGCCCTTAGAATTATAATAAAGAACTTAATAATTGTTATTTTGCTCTGGTCAAATAAAAACAATGAGTTGTTCAAATTATGACATTACTCCATGTACGATGGATAAGTTATTATAAATCTTAAAGGTGAAACACACATACATAAAACTGACGCTAAAATGCCATAAGGCAAATGATTTGAATTCCACTTATTTGTGGAACCGCCATTTAGGTCATGTTAGAAAGGAACGCATGAAGGAACTCCATGCAAATGGATTTTTGGAGTCATTTGATTTTTGAATCATTTGGCACTTGCAAATCTTTTCTAAAGAGAATGATTAAAATACCGTTCATAGGCCAAGAGTTGAACGGGCAACTAACTTTGTGAAAATATACATGATGATGTATGTGGTTCACTAGGCATAGTTGTGTGCGGGAGATTCTTCTATTTCATGAAAACCTTCAAACAATGAATTGAGTATATATGTGGATATATTCAATAAGGAAAAGTTTGAAACATTTGAATAGGATTCAAATAAATTTCAGCATGAAGTGGAAATCATCGTAATAGAAAAGTCAAATATCTATGATTGGATCATGGTGAAAATATTTGAATTACGAGTTTTAGCAAACATCTAAGAGAGTTATACTACAACTGATGTTTCTTGGAGTATCATAGTAATGATGAAGTATCCAAGAGATATATCCAAACTTTGTTGGATCAATGATGAAATAAAATATTGATGCCATTATATTTTTGTGGATTATGCTTTAGTGACTACCGCTTTTACACTAAATAGAGCATCATCATGATCCGTTGAAATGACACCATACGAGTTATGGCATGGGTATAAACCTTAATAGTCCTTTCTTTAAATTTTGGTATAAGAGTTTACAACCAAAATCGGATGAATGTCTTTGTTGGTTATCCCAGAGAATTGATTGGGAATTCTTCTCACAAGACAAAGACAAAAGTGTTTGTCAATGTTTCTTATTTCCGAGAAATTGTTTCTAGTGAAGTTTTTGAGTGGGAGGACAATATAATTTGATAAGGTTTATGAACCTGAGCATAATGATCAGAGTAGCGCAGCATCGGAATTTGTTTCGGAAGCGGCCACGACGATCATGGCTCCCATGACTACAAAGTGTTTTAGCCATGGAGATCGAAGTACATATTGAACCTTGTAGGTATGGTTTACTTTGTGATCAAATAAATGATTTGTGGACAAAGGATTGATTATGAATAATGATAAACCAACTAAAAACAAAGAAGTTATGATGGGCCCTGACTCCGTTAAAATGGCTATACGCCATGAAATCCAAGATAGATGAATACTTTTTGAAAGTAAATAGATCTATAAAATTGATGGACTTGGATGAAATATCCTTGAAGAAGCTTAACTTGTCGAAAAGTTGTTTACGACAAAGTTCAAAGAGTTGACTACGACAAGATTAGATCTTCCGTAGCAATGCTTATAGTCTATGTGGATTATTCTAGTAATCACTACATATTTCTTTTAGGAGATATGCTAGTAGGATGGCAAAATACACTACTTAACAGAAGTATGTATACAAGATACAACCAAGAGTTTTGCTGGTCTGTGGAATACTAGATAGGTATACGAACTTCAATTGGATGAAGTAAGTATTGCGGAGTAGGAATCTTCACCAGATGAAATAGTCAAAGAGTTTTTTTGATTTCATCAGAGACGATGAAGAAGCTTGTATTTGCAAGAAATTAAGTGGGAGCGCTGAGACATATTTATAATACTTTATGTAGATGACATATAGTTGGTTATAAATAATGTAATTATATACTTGATTAAAATGTTTCATTGAAAATTAACTTCAATGAAAGGATATGGGCTAAAACATATTTAGTGTCAAGATCTATGAAGATAGATTGAAACACATAATAAGTTTAAATCAAAGTACATAGAATGGATATTGAAATAGTTCAATATAGAAATATTAAGAAAATGTTCTTGTCATGTGAAGGTTTAACAAGACTTGAGTGTATCTGACACTCGATGAGTTAAAAACACATGAGTGATTTTAGATCACGAATAATATGTACAAAATCAGATATCTTGTGCTCTAAAATGTTATGAGCATATACCGGAATGATTCATAAGATGATCATGGGACGACAGTAAGAATATCCTTGAGTACTTTAGAAGAACTAAGGATATATATATATATATATATTTGTATGAAGAAATGACAAACAAATCGCTGTAAGGTGTTACACCGATATTGGTTTTGTCACATATAAAATATAATTTCAATCTCAAATTAGACTAAGTGTTGTTTAAAAGGTAGCACAATGAGCTAGAAGTTGTCTATGCTAGATTTAGAAGAGTTCTAAATATTGTGACGGATTCTACAAAAGAAGGCAGAGTATGTCATTGTTTTGACAATGACAAAGGATGTTAAGTCAAGAGGTTCTTTGAGAACATGGTGTAGTTCCGACGGAATCAGAACTTTGAAGCTATATTGTGTATGACAATATTAGTGACATATTTCAGACCGCGGAATTAAGGTTCCACCAGAAGACCAAACATATTTAATGCCGACATTTGGAAATGAGTGATGCGTTAAGACGCAAATGAATTACAAAATACATACGTTTCTGAGCGTGTCAGATCCGTTGACTAAAAACCTCTCCCGTGAGCAATACATGATAAAACACCGGAAGGCCAAGGTGTTATATCTTTACAAATGTAAACTAGATTATTGACTCTAGTGCAAGTGGGAGACTGAAGGAGATATGCCCTAGAGGCAATAATAAAAGTGGTTATTATTTATATCTTTATGTTTATGATAAATGTTTATATATCATGCTATAATTGTATTAACCGAAACATTAGTACATGTGTGATATGTAGACAACAAAGAAGTCCCTAGTATGCCTCTTAAACTAGCTTGTTGATTAATGGATGATTAGTTTCATAATCATGAACATTGGATGTTATTAATAACAAGGTTATGTCATTGTATGAATGATATAATGGACACACCCAATTAAGCATAGCATAAGATCTCGTCATTAAGTTATTTGCTATAAGCTTTCGATACATAGTTACCTAGTCCTTATGACCATGAGATCATGTAAATCACTTATACCGGAAAGGTACTTTGATTACACCAAACACCACTGCGTAAATGGGTGGCTATAAAGGTGGGATTAAGTATCCGGAAAGTATGAGTTGAGGCATATGGATCAACAGTGGAATTTGTCCATCCCGATGACGGATAGATATACTCTGGGCCCTCTCGGTGGAATGTCGTCTAATGTCTTGCAAGCATATGAATGAGTTCATAAGAGACCACATACCACGGTACGAGTAAAGAGTACTTGTCAGGAGACGAGGTTGAACAAGGTATAGAGTGATACCGAAGATCAAACCTCGGACAAGTAAAATATCGCGAGACAAAGGGAATTGGTAATATATGTGTATGGTTCATTCGATCACTAAAGTCATCGTTGAATATGTGGGAGCCATTATGGATCTCCAGATCCCGCTATTGGTTATTGGTCGGAGTGAGTACTCAACCATGTCCGCATAGTTCTCGAACCGTAGGGTGACACACTTAAAGTTGGATGTTGAAATGGTAGCACTTGAAATATGGAATGGAGTTCGAATATTTGTTCGGAGTCCCGGATGAGATCCCGGACATCACGAGGAGTTCCGGAATGGTCCGGAGAATAAGATTCATATATAGGATGTCATTTTATGTGAAATAAAATGTCGCGGAAGGTTCTATGGAAGGTTCTAGAAGGTTCTAGAAAAGTCCGGAAGAAACCACCAAGGAAGGTGGAGTCCACAAGGGATTCCACCTCCATGGCCGGCCAGCCCTAGATGGGGTGGAGTCCCAAGTGGACTCCACCATAGGGGGCCGGCCACCCCCCACATGGGAGGTGGGAATCCCACTTTTGGGTGGGAGTCCTAGTTGGGCTAGGTTTCCCCCCTCCTATGGAAGGTTTTGGTTTCGGGTCTTATTCGAAGACTTGGACACCAACACTTGGGATCCACCTATATAATGAGGGGCCAAGGGAGGGGGCCGGCCACCCCAAGACCACAAGCTGGCCGCCCCATTGAAGTGGCCGGCCACCCCCACCCCAAGACCATAAGCTGGCCGCCCCCCATAGAGTGGCCGGCCACCCCTCCCAAACCCTAGCCAAGCTCCTCCACTCCATATTGCCCGCGTAGCTTAGCGAAGCTCCGCCGGACTTCTACACCGCCACCGACACCACGCCGTCGTGCTGTCGGATTCAAGAGGAGCTACTACTTCCGCTGCCCGCTGGAACGGGGAGGTGGACGTCGTCTTCATCAACAACCGAACGTGTGACCGAGTACGGAGGTGCTGCCCGTTCGTGGCGCCGGAACCGATCGTGATCAAGATCTTCTACGCGCTTTTGCAAGCGGCAAGTGATCGTCTACCGCAGCAACAAGAGCCTCATCTTGTAGGCTTTGGAATCTCTTCAAGGGTGAGACTCGATACCCCCTCGTTGCTACCGTTTTCTAGATTGCATCTTGGCTTGGTTTGCGTGTTCGCCGTAGGAAAATTTTTGTTTTCTATGCAACGTTATCCTACAACATCGTCACCGCCATCATCTGGAATAACGTCGTCGTCGCGATCATCCAGAGTACCGTTTGCTATGAGTTCCTCCATGAAATTTTCTTGAATTTCATCTCTCTCCATGCTTTCTACAACGACCTGCAAGCTATACATAGGAACCATCATATGATCAAATTAAGGATAATGCAGAAAACTGAAAATGGAGTTACATATGTGTAGTTCTTAACTAAGGATCGATAATATAGTGCTGAAAGCAGATACTGCAGTTACATGCATACATAGATCGGGTTCATGTTTATTTAACCCTAATACATATCAATCACTACTACAACCACTCAACCGCGCAGACCGGGTCCTAGAGGGCGCCGACCGGGTCCTGAGCCGCGCTGGGTGTGCCCCCAAAGCCACGGAACAACAACGGGAGCATAGCTAACATGAGATCTGCGCATAACGCTCCATCCGGTCCTATACATGTTGTCTAACGCGTACATGTAACGGCGAACGTGCTGGTCCTCCGCTTCAATGCGCTGAGCTACCTCCTCCGGCGGGGCCGGCTCCCTCTGAAACGACCGTGGCCCATAAGACCTCCACCAAAGAATATCCGGGTCGACAACGGGACCCGGATTCCGCACCAAGGTGCGCGACCCGGAAGCTAAGACCTCCCAGTGCCACCCCGGCGGAGCCCAGTCCCGGACCTCCCCCATCTGCTCCATCTCCTCGGTGAGAGTCAGACCACGGCCCGCCGGCTGTCGCTGTCGCGGCATCGTAGCTACGAAAACAAATCATATATGTATACTAATATAAATAAAAAACATGATATTGTGCTAAATAAAAAACTTCACTACTTTTGTACTAAACGCCGCGTTCCACGACCCTGTTTTGGGGGCGTCGGCAGGGGCGCCGGCAGTACCGGCACCGCCATGGACTCGGCGCTCCTCCTCGCTCGCTCTTTCTGTATTTCGCGACCCTAAGTCTATGTCGCGCAGCGGCACCGCTACGGACTCGGCACCGCCACGGTCTAAGTCGTCGGCGCGCAAGCGCGCCGACACAAATGAATCTATTTTGTAACTTTTCTAACTTTTTCTAACTAATTTTACTAACTTTTTTCTAACTAATTTTACTAACACTAACTAACTAATTTTCTAAATTTTCTCTAACTAATTTTACTAACACTAACTAACTAATTTTACTAACACACTAACTAATTTACTAACACACTAACACACTAACTAATTTACTAACACACTAACACACTAACAATATATACTAACAACTATACTAATTAACAACTATACTAACAAATTTTATAATTAACTAAACTAACAAATTGAAAAATTAACTAAACTAACAAATTAGAAAAAAAAAAAAGGGGCAGGGCGCGTGACTCACCTTGCCGCGTGAGAGGAGGACGGCGGCCGGCGGCGTCGTGCGGCGGTGGTCGATCGAGGAGGCGCGCGCGGTGGCGCGCGGGCGGCGGCAGTGGCGCGCGGGCGGCGGCGGTGGTCGAGGAGGAAGGCGGCCGACGCGGAGGGCGCGCGCGCGGGCCGGGAGATGGTGGCGCGCGGACGGAGAGGGAGGGGGCGGAGGCGGCGGTGGAGGCGGTGGCGCGGCGGCGGAGGTGGTGGCGCACGGCAACGGCGAGCGGCGGGCGCGGCGCAGTCGGGCAGCCTGGCGGCGTCCAATGCTTCGTCTCCGCGGGATTGATCTCCGCGGAGACGAAGTGTTGGCGTAGATAGTGGAGGACCCTTTGGTCCCGGTTCGTGGCACCAACCGGGTCCAAAGGCCCCCCTTTGGACCCGGTTTGTAATACAAACCGGGACTAAAGGCCATTTTTGCTGCGTTTTCGCTGCGCGCGCAAAAAAGGCCTTTAGTCCCGGTTTGTAATACAAACCGGGTCCAAAGGCCAATTTTTTTAAAAAATTTCATTCCCGCCTTATTTCAAGTGAAAAAAAGCCACCGCACCGCCACCACCGTCACCGCCGTGTAGTGGCCACTGTCGCCACCGCCACCGCCTGCCCACCACCGCCACCGCCGTGTACTGGCCACCGTCGGCACCGCCGTGTACTGCCCACCACCGCACCGCCACCGCCTGGCCACCACCGTCACCGCCATGTACGGGCCACTGTCGCCACCGCCACCGCCTGCCCACCACCGCCACCGCCACCGCCTGGCCACCACCGTCACCGCCATGTACGGGCCACCGCCGTGCCTGGCCCCGCCGCTTCCCCGCGCCACCTGTCGCCGCCGCTTCCACGTGCCACGCCCCGCCGCTTCCCCGCGCCACCTGTCGCCAAACTTGCCGCGTCGCTGTGTTATAAAGCGCGCGTGCGCGGAACCACACGTCGCCGTCGCCTCCGTTCATTCGTCGCCGGGATGCCGCCGCGCCGTCGCGGCTCGTCCGGTTTCCGTGGCGTCCGAGCGCGGCCGAACGGTAGGTTCTACGCCGAGATGCGTGCCGGTGGCTTCCGGCTCACCCTCGGCACGTACAACACCCCGGAGCTGGCGGCGCGCGCTTGCGACGCGGCCGCATGGCGATTTCGGCGGCCACGGTGCGACATGAACTTCCCGGACGTTGAATCGCTAGAGGAGGCGGAGTTCCTCGCGCCGACGCCGTGCCTCGTCGACGACGAGGACCGTCGCCGCCACCGCCAGGTGCAGCGCCGGATCGCAATCGCCGAGCACGACGAGGAGTTGATGCGCCAGTGGAGGGCGCAGTTCCCCAACGACGTCGACAACACCGCCGCGTTCTTCGCTGACCTCCGGGCACAACGCAGGTCCAACAGGCGCCATCGTCGGGCCGTCGCCGTGTTCGAGCTCGATAACCCGAATACAACTTGGGCCGACAACGACCCTCGGTGGGACGACATTTGGACCGAGACAACCTCCGACGATGAGTAGATCGACTAGACTAGTTGTTTATCTATTTTATTGTATTTTCAATAAAGTCGTTGTGGCAGACGCTGATGATGAGAAAAGTTTCCCGCCAGATTACATGTGGAATTAAAGTACAGAACTCAACTGAAAATTAATTAAGATACATGGCCAGATAGTACTCGTGCCTAGCCCTATAGTACTCGTGCCTAGCTCAACTGAAAATTAATTAAGATACATGGCCAGATTCGACTGTTCGAGTCATTCAGTCATACTCGTGCCTAGCCCTGTAGTACTCGCCACTGTAGTCGTCGTAGTCGCCGTCATCATCGTCGCTGGCATCGGGGTCGCGGTAGTCAAACCTCGGCGGGAGAGCACGCGTGGGCTGGGACTGAGGGTAGCGCAGGCGGGGGCCACGGTGGGCCATGACGCCCTGGAGAGTTCGGTCGCGCCACCACAGCCGATGGCCGGCCTCGTTGAAGTTCGAAGGAGGCGGGCCGCCCTCCTCGTGCCTGGCGAGCGCCCTCTCACGCCGATTGATGAAGAAGCTCTCCCAAGTCGGGCTGTAGTCGGGATGCCACTGGGGATTCCTCCGCTGCTCTGGCGTGAGCTCGAAGTAGTAGTGGTTCGTGATGGCCATCTCGCGCGCCACACCTAGAGGGACTGAGGGACCGGTACCCCTCCGACGCTCAGCAACCAGCCGGTAGGGACGCGGTAGCCCGGCGGGCAGGGGTAGTTCGACGCGCAAAGCGCCTCCGCCTCCCGGAGGGTTAGAGATACGATGGAAGCCATGTGACCTGGTGATGAGGTTTGCAGATATGAGTCTAGATGTGATATGTAAATGGAGGCCAAGCCAACATATATATAGTGAAAAAATGGCGGGAGGACGGAGGCGGGAAGCAGTGGAAAGCGCGGGAAGAAAATAGGCGGGAACGCAGTGGCGCCAAAAACTGTCGGTGGGATAAGGACGTGTGGGTATCCTTTAGTCACGTCTGGTTGGTACAACCGGGACTAAAGATCCTTTTTTGTGTCATCTAACAAACGGTCGGTGGGATAAGGACGTGTGGGTAACCTTTAGTCCCGGCTGGTGGGTACAACCGGGACTAAAGATGTCGGCAGGATAAGAACGCATGGGTGGACGCACTGCTCGATGAGATAAAGCATGTAGCGCACGACGCCCTGTCGAAGGAACAAGACAAAGTAGAAGAGGTGCCGTGCCTATAAAAGGAGCATCGATACGCCTTGCCAAGCCCTGAACGACTACATCTCATCTAACAGGTGTTGGGGAAAGGGTTGGGAAATCTCCCGTGGCGCATCTCCACTTTTAATATCTTACATACGATTACATGATTACACAAAAATAAATGGGAAATTGATTGCCATGTTGAGATACTCATTTGTGCCATGAACATTCTTCAATTAACTTGATGATGGAGCATCTTCATCATTTAATTAATCTTCTTCGGCCGTAACCATGGAGCATCTTCATCATTTAACTTGATGCTTGGATCAATGTTCACTACGAAGGGTGGAATTTCATCAAACTGATTATAATCTTCGACATGTCTGTCTTGTCCTCCACTCCCACGATGTTTCTTTTTCCGTAAAGAACTATGTGGCGCTTTGGCTCATCGTTTGATGTATTTGTTTCCTTATGTTTCCTTTTTCTTGGTTTGGTAGACATATCCTTCACATAGAAAACCTGGGCCACATCCTTGGCTAGGACGAATGGTTCGTCTCTATACCCAAGATTGTTGAGATCCACTGTTGTCATTCCATACAACTTGTCTACCCGAACCCCGCCTCTGTTTTGTTGACCCATTTGCACCTAAACAAAGGGACCTTAAAAGAAGGTCCATACTCAAGTTCCCATATATCCTCTATGTAACCATAATATGTGTCATTTGGGCCTTCATTCATTATTGCATCAAAGCGGACACCACTTTTTTGGTTGGTGCTCTTTTTATCTTGGGCGATCGTGTAAAATGTATTCCCATTTATCTCGTACCCTTGGAAAGTCACTACAGTCGAAGATGGTGTCTGGGCCAGCAAGTACAACTGATCTTCAATATGTTTGTTATTCAGGAGATGTTTTTGCAACCAACCACCGAAAGTCGACATGTGTTCACGTCTAATCCAATCGTTCGATCGCCCCGGGTTCTGGGAGCGTAGAAAGTTCTTGTGGTCACCGATATATGGAGCCACCAAGGTGGAACTTTGTAGGACTGTGTAGTGTGCTTGAGTCAAAGAAATCCCGTCCCTACATATCATTGATTTCCTTCCTAGCGTGCCTTTTCCACTTAGTCTCCCTTCATGCCGCGATTCAGGAACACCAATCGGCTTAAGGTCAGGAATAAAGTCAACACAGAATTCAATGACCTCCTCTGTTCCATAGCCCTTGGAGATGCTTCCTTCTGGCCTAGCACGGTTATGAACATATTTCTTCAAGACTCCCATGAACCTCTCGAAGGGGAACATATTGTGTAGAAACACAGGACCGAGAATGGAAATCTCATCGACTGTGTGAACGAGGAGATGTGTCATAATATTGAAGAAGGATGGTGGGAACACCAGCTCAAAACTAACGAGACATTGGACCACATCATTCTGCAACCTCGGTAGAATTTCTGGATTTATTACCTTCTGAGAAAATTGCATTGAGGAATGCACATAGCTTCACAATGGGCAGTCGAACATTTTCCGGTAGAAGCCCCCTCAATGCAATCGGAAGCAACTGTGTCATTATCACGTGACAGTCATGAGACTTCAAGTTCTGGAATGTTTTCTTCTCCATATTTATTATTCCCTTTATATTGGAGGAGAAGCCAGACGGGACCTTGATACTGCTAAGACATTCAAAAAATATTTCCTTCTCTGCTTTTGTAAGAGCGTAGCTGGATAAATGACGTCCTTTAACTCTCTCATGCAGCTTTTTGGGGTCTTTCCAATGTTGCTGGTCCTCCCGTGCTTCTGGTGTATCTTTTGTCTTCCCGTACACACCCAGAAAGCCTAGCAGGTTCACGCAAAGATTCTTCGTCACCTGCATCACATCGATTGAAGAGCGGACCTCTAAGACTTCCCAATAGGGTAGATCCCAAAATATAGATTTCTTCTTCCACATGGGCGCGTGTCTGGCATCGTCATTCGGAACAGACCGTCCGCCATGACCCTTTCCAAATATTACATCTAGATCCTTGACCATACCAAATATATCAACACCATCACGATGGGGAGGCTTCCTCCGGTGATCAGCCTCACCGTTGTAATGCTTGCCTTTCTTTCTTACGGGATGGGTAAGCCTAAGAAATCGACGATGCCCCAGGTACACGACCTTCTGACCTTTTTCCAAATAATCACCTTTGAGCTCATGTAAACAGTGTGTGCATGCATTGTATCCCTTGTTTGACTGTCCTGAAATGTTACCAAGAGAAGGCCAGTCATTGATGGTTACGAAAAGCATCGCTCTTAGGTCAAATTCCTCCTGCTTGTGCTCGTCCCACACACGTACACCTGCTAGGGACCACAGCTGTAGAAGTTCTTCGACTAATGGCTTCAGGTACACATCAATGTCGTTCCCGGGTTGCTTCGGGCCTTGTATGAGCACTGGCATCATAATGAACTTCCGCTTCATGCACAACCAAGGAGGAAGGTTATATATACAAAGAGTCACAGGCCAGGTGCTATGGCTGCAGCTCGCTCTCCAAAAGGATTCATGCCATCTCAGTACCGAGACCAAACCGTAAGTTCCTTGCATCCTGTGCAAAGTTTGGGAACTCTCTATCGATTTTTCTCCATTGGGAGCCATCAGCAGGGTGCCTCAACATCACGTCTTTCTTACGGTCTTCTTTGTGCCATCGCAACAACCTAGCATGCTCTTTATTTCTGAACAAGCGTTTCAGCCGTGGTATTATAGGAGCATACCACATAACCTTGGCAGGAACCCTCTTCCTGGGGCGCTCGCCCTCAACATCACCAGGGTCATCTCGTCTGATCTTATACCGCAATGCAGTGCACACCGGACATGCATCCAAATTCTCGTACTCATCGCGGTAGAGGATGCAGTCATTAATGCATGCATGTATCTTTTGCACATCTAATCCTAGAGGGCAGACAATCTTCTTCGCTTCGTACGTACTGGCGGGCAATTCGTTACCCCTTGGAAGCTTCCTCTTAATTATTGTCAATAACTTTCCAAATCCTGAGTCGGTGACACCGTTCTCTCGCCTTCCATTGCAACAATTCCAGTGTCGCCTAGCTTTTTATGGCCATCTTCGCAAGTTGGGTATAACAATTTGTTGTGATCTTCTATCATCTTGTCGAAGGCCAACCTTTCCTTTTCAGTTTCACATTCTCTCCTTGCATCGGCAATGGCCCGGCCAAGATCATCATCACAGGCTCATCTGGTGCCTCTTGATCTTCTACTTCATTGTCTTCATTGCCTTCTGCAGTATCATCGTATTCAGGGAAATTGGGATAACCGTCATCATCCTCTTCCTCTTCGTCATTGTCTTCCATCATAACCCCTCTTTCTCCGTGCTTGGTCCAACAATAGTAACTGGGCATGAAACCGGATCGCAGAAGGTGGCTGTGAATGAGACTCGAGCGAGCGTAATTTACGGTATTCTTGCAGTCCACACATGGACAATACATGAAGCCACCATGTTTGTTTGCCTCCGCCACGGCCATAAAATTATCCAGGCCCGCATGATGAACTCACAAACCGTCTGTCAATGTACATCCATTGCCGATTCATCTGCATGATATAATTAAGCTGATCAAAACCATTACAGAACATCACGATGTATATATACACATGCATTTTATCAATTGCAGATGAAAAGGATAAAGTTGTTAACCTCGATGAAGAAGAAAAAAGCAAGTTAAGTGTGGCTTGATTTGTGTAAACTCAAGTGGCAAATCCTCTTAAGCATTTCATCGAACACCTCTTGTGCATGTGAAGAAGAGAGGAAAGCAACACACCCCTCTTGTGAAGATAGTGAAAAAATGGCTAAGTGTGGCTCACACTTGGGCAGGGGCAAGGTTATATAGCCAGAGGGGGGCCTTTGGACCCGGTTTGTCATACAAACCGGGACTAAAGGGTTCCCCAGGCTGACACGGCCTGCCGCGCCCTGCGGGTGGACCTTTAGTCCCGGTTTGTATGACAAACCGGGTCCAAAGGCCGCTACAGGACAGGCGCGAGCAGGTGGGGTCGTCCTGGGCAGAAACGAACCGGGTCCAATGGGGGCATTGGACCCGGTTTGGTTCAGCAGTGGGTCATTTGCTTGGGTCCAAAGGCCTCTTCTCCACTAGTGATAAATATAGAGCTGCAAATGTCGAGGGCCATTACCAGCTGCCACCAGATTATCAAGAGCGTGGTACAAACCAGCACTCACCCGAAATGTATATACGCCAGTTCTTGCAGCTGTGCTGACTCGTCGATCAAGGGTGACTCCCAGACTTGTGAAGGAGAAGTGCGAGTTGAAATACCGAATATTCTCTCTGAAATATTTAGCATCATCATCCTCTTGACTTGTAAACAACCGTTTCAACTCTTCTGGAACCTCTGGAGTAACAATTGAGACTTTTCCTTTTCTACAGCAAAATGCAGGCCCCTCATATGGAAACCGTAATGCCCCGCAATGTATGCAGTCTGGTACTTTTCGTAACACATGATGCTTTGTAGGTAGGTTTCGGTATATGAATTCGTCATTATCTACTACATTTGTTGCTTGTGAAGGATGACTTTCAAGCTGATACGATTCAAATGGAACATCTAGCACAGAAGAGAAATATATTTAATTAAAACTCATAGTACAACATTGTGCAATTTGAATTGAAAATACAGAATGGACATACCTTGTTCACTAAATAATCTAGCTTCTTCATCAGGCTCATGGGATGCAGCTTGTTCACCTTGCACTGTCCCCAAGCATTATATGAGTTAATATATTGTTTGAACATAATTGTTTTGGTGAAGATTTTGAAGTGTGCAAGACAATATATAAATGTACCCTCCAAATTGGTTTGGTGAACAATGGGCTCAAATATTCCATATGGATCATCCGGCTGGTCGTTGCCCGCTACTGAAAATCATCAGATCAGTACAGCATAAAAATACCAGAATTATAGTTCCTGTAAGGTTGTGAATATTACTTTTTAGATTTTCATTGGTTTGACCAGCATTGAGGGACGTTTCCATTTCTCGACTCGTAGAATTAGCTGGGGTATTTTGAGGTTGATTGGAGCCAATAAAAGGCTCTGTACCTGAATAAATGAAAGAGAATCATCGTTAAATAAACAATGGCTCTTATCTTGCAGTAATAGATAAACCAATGTACTAACCAGCATCATCAATTGTGCATCCTGTGTTAGTTAGGTTCAGAACTGTATCAAGTTGGGGTGTTTCAAAACCGGACATTTGTGTGATGGGATCTGCATTGTGTTGCAACCATAGTAAGATCCACCGTAAAGCTGCAAATAGTTTTATTTATAGGAACAGTATACTGCTGAGCATAATGACATTACCGTGTGTAATATCCCTTACGATGGTGGAAATTGTTTGCAGTTTCTGACCAGGAGGCATCGCGACAGGTCGCATCCTTCCTGCAATTTGTTGCATCTGGTATGAATTATTCCTGTGCAACCAACCTGACTCATCTTCGTCTGTTGCATTATTCTCCTTTTCGTGTCGGATGCCTATCAGTGAATGTGAACAATTTGGTACATTTGACAATCCTGCAAGAAAATTGCATAGCATATAGTAATTAACATCTTGGAAGCTTAACAACTTGGAAGCTAACAATGTGCAGTCAAGAATGTGTGGTACTACAGAACCTGAACATGAGTTGTTATGTAGCTGGGTGACAGCTGACTGTCCTGTAGGTACTGTGTCACCTCCGTTGAGGAGGGCAGATGCAATTTTCTTCTGCTCACGTGATTGGCGTTGTCGTTTTAATATTTCCTCTCTATTTTGTGCATAATATAACCTTTGCCTTTGCCTCTTTATCTCTTTAGGATCTGCATAGATGCAAAAAAGCTCATTAGTAATAAAAAAGTAGGTGGGTATGCAGTTGTTGTTTGTCATTACCAAGAGATACTGGTGTTTGTGTCTCATTTTCTTGGACATCGATATCGTCAGGAGTAGAAGCCACATTTTTCTGACTGTAAGCTTCACGTTGCCTCTTTAATATCCCATCCCTATTTTGTGAATACCGTTCCCTCTCCCGTTGCCTCTTTTGTTCAATAGGGTGTACATTGCTTTGGGAGATGGACAGAGGTGTATGTGGTGTATTTTGCTCGTCAGTAATGAGGGCTGTTGAAGCCTTTTTCTTTTCACTGGCTTCACGCCGTCTTTTCTGAATATCATCTTTATATCGTGCATAATATTCTCTGTCCCTCTGTCTTTTCAACTCTTTAGGATCTGTGTACATACATACCATTATTTAGCAACACATGAAGGATAGAACTGACAGAACACTGATTGCCGATACTTACCCAAGGACCTGTTGTTGCTTATATCCTGAAGAGGGGTGCGTTCCACATCACGATTCGGAGATGACATCCCAAAAGCTTACCCAAGGAGTAGTACAGCAACAATACTGTTCATATGAATATCATATGAATATGCATGCCATTAACTAAATCGACAAACGCATGGATAATGTTACATATAGACAGTACCAGCATAAATAATTGTCTTCTTAACCTAATAGGAGTATCATGTGGACCGCAAAGGGATGGCTGGCGTGTTATTATAGTGCTCAAAATGATGGAACCGTGAAATATATTGCAGAAAAGCTAGAGATTGCATTTTTTGGCATTGATGAAGTTCATTGTATTTGTAAATGGGGTATGATTTTTTACCTGTCTGAACTTGCAGCAAGGTGATAGCTGCCGCCAGCACTCCAGCAAGGCAGGACGCTGTACAGGAAGGATGTGGCGGTCCAGGCAGCAGCGTGTGTTGCGGTGGCAGCGAGGGCACCGTGTAGGGAGGCGGCAACGGTGCTGCCGACGGCGTGTGACACAGTGGCAGTGAGGGCACCGTCCAGGGAGGTAAAGCTCGAAGAAAGGGACGTGCTGCCGGCGGCGTGAGCAGGGAGAACGGCAGGGAGAAAGGGATCCGCCAGCAGTCCAGCAGGCACGACGCTGTATAGGGAGGCTGTGGCGGTCCAGGCAGCGGCGTGGGTTGCGGTGCCAGCGAGGGCACCGTCGAGGGAGGCGTTGACGGTGCTGCCGGCAGCGTATGAAGCGAGAGCGCCCTCCAGGGCAACGGTGCAACCGTCGGCGTGTGACACGGTGGCAGCGAGCGCGCCGTCCAGGGAGGTAAAGCTCCAGGGAGAAAGGGGCGTGCTGCCGGCGGCGTCTGAGGCGGGGGCGAGTCAAATCAGGGAGGACGACGTCGAGGGAGAAAGGGATCGTGGATCGTGGGAATTAATCAGTTTCCTTTTGTGTTGCGATCATCAGGGACGGGCGCGCGTGATTTCGTATTTTCCTCTGCGGCAGAGTATGTCCGTCATACTAATTTGCTAAGTGCACCAAAGAGATTTGATCAGGCTAATTATAATTGGTATGTTTAGTGGGCCTGATTGTTGGGTTGTAGTGCATCCGTGTACGTTGTGGGGTGCAGTTAGAGAAATTCATGTTTGCTCCTTTATAAGTAGTAGAGATTCCAAATTCTATCCTCCAAGTGAAATTCACAAAGATCCGAACTGCATATATAATTTCTGGCCTCATGATGGAGAGAGTATTGCCCAAGCATGGGGAGATTGAAGTCTTTAATGCTCAAATGCCCCATTCATGAGCTTCCTGGTAATGTTATTATTGATAATTTCTATGCAAGACTATCTTTTCAAGACAAGACCTTGCTGGATACTTCTTGTTCTGGATCATTTACACGCAACAAAGAAGAGTTTAAAAGGGACCTTCTTAATCGGATTCAGGAGAATACTGAAGGATGGGAGAACGACAAAGATAGAGAGTCAGGTATAAACTATGATTATAAATGCATTGAAGCTTTTATGGATACTGATAAATTTCGTGATATGAGTGCTACTTATGGTCTTGATTCTCAAGTTGTTGCAAATCTTTATAGAGCTTTTGCCTCTCATTATGAATTGCCTAAGAAGAATTTTGATAAGTATCATGAACCGTATAAAGATAAAATTGATTCATCTATAAATAAATGTGTAGTAATTGAAACTGTTGATCATGTTATTCCTGAAGCTTATATTGAAAAAACTCCTTTCCCTGCTAAAATGAAGGGGTACTCTGTTATATCTAGTGCGGTTAATAAAAGTGCAAAGAAACCTATAGAACCTGAAGAACTAATAAAGGTTGAACCTGCTATTGCAATAGTTAAAGATCTTGTGACTGAAAATGTAGAAGATGGTCATATTATTTTCTGTGAAGATGCTTCTAATATTGTTTCGCATCCTAATAAGTCTAGGAAAGCTAGTGTTCCTATGCTCTCTGTTAGAATTGGTGATCATTGTTATTATGGTTTATGTGATATTGGTGCAAGTATTAGTGCTATTCGTTATGAGCTTTATATGGAGATCATGCATGAAATTGGTTCTTGTGAACTTGAAGATATTGATGTGGTTATTCGGCTAGCTAATAGAGAAACTATCTCTCCTATTGGTATTGTTCGAGATGTGGAAGTTCTATGTGGTAAGATTAAATATCCTGCTGACTTTTTGATACTTGGTTCTGCTGCTAGTAAGTATTGTCCTATTATTTTTGGTAGACCTTTCCTAAATACTTGTGGAGCTGTTATAGATTGCAAGAAAGAAAAAATTGTGACTAAATTTGCTGGTGAATCTTATGAGTTTAATTTCTCTAAATTTGCCAAAACTCCATATAAAGCTGATTTGCCTAATAATGATTTTAGAGTTGAACAGTGTGCATCTATTGCTCTTGCTCCTAATAATCCTTTGTAGCAACATTTGGAGGATAGTGAGAGTGAAGTCTTTAGGGAAGAAAGAAATGAGCTTGATGAAATTTTCCTTCGTCAACCTATTCTTAAACATGACTTGCCGGTTGAAGATTTAGGTACAACACCACCACCAAAGGAAGATCCTGTTTTTGATTTAAAACCATTGCCTGATAATCTTAAGTATGCTCATATTGATGATAAGAAAATATATCCTGTTATTATTAGTTCTAAGCTTTCAGATATTGAGGAAGAAAGGTTATTGGAAATATTGAAGAAACACCGAGGAGCTATTGGCTACACTCTTGATGATTTGAAGGGGATTTCTCCCTCTATTTGCCAACATGCTATCAATATGGAAGATGATGCAAAGCCTGTTGTTGAACATCAGCGTCGTCTAATTCCGAAGATGAAGGATGTGGTAAGGAATGAGGTATTAAAACTTCTTGAAGCTGGTATTATATATCCTATTGCTGATAGTAGATGGGTTAGTCCTGTGCATTGTGTTCCTAAGAAAGGAGGAATGACTGTTGTGCCTAATGATAATGATGAGCTCATCCCTCAAAGAGTAGTTGTAGGGTACAGAATGTGCATTGATTATCGAAAAGTTAATAAAGTTACTAAGAAAGATCATTACCCTTTACCCTTTATTGATCAAATGTTAGAGAGGTTGTCTAAAAATACTCATTTTTGCTTTCTTGATGGTTATTCTGGGTTCTCACAAATTGCTGTTAAAACTAAAGATCAAGAGAAAACCACTTTCACTTGTCCCTATGGAACTTATGCTTATAGGCGTATGCCTTTTGGTTTATGTAATGCTCCTGCTACTTTTGAAAGATGCATGTCTGCTATTTTTCATGGTTTTTGTGACAGTATTGTGGAGGTATTCATGGATGATTTTTCTGTCTATGGGAATTCTTTTGATAATTGTTTGCGAAACCTTGATAAAGTATTGCAGAGATGTGAAGAAACTAACCTTGTTCTTAATTGGGAGAAGTGCCACTTTATGGTTAATGAAGGAATTGTATTGGGACATAAAATTTCCGAGAGAGGTATTGAAGTTGATAGAGCTAAAGTTGAAGCAATTGAGAAGATGCCCTATCCTAGGGATGTTAAAGGTATTCGTAGTGTTCTTGGTCATGCTGGGTTTTATAGGAGATTTATTAAAGACTTTTCTAAGATTTTAAAGCCTCTTACTAATCTTCTTCAAAAAGATGTACCTTTTGTTTTTGATGATGATTGTAAGGAAGCTTTTGAAACTCTAAAGAAAGCCTTAAAAACTGCTCCTGTAGTTGAACCTCCTGATTGGAATTTACCTTTTGAAATTATGTGTGATGCTAGTGATTTTGCTGTAGGCGCTGTTCTTGGACAGCGAGTAGATAAGAAATTAAATGTTATTCATTATGCTAGCAAAACTCTTGATGCTGCTCAAAGAAATTATGCTACAACTGAAAAAGAATTATTAGCTGTAGTATTTGCTTGTGACAAGTTTAGATCCTATATTGTTGATTCAAATGTCACAATTCATACTGATCATGCTGCAATTAGATACCTTATGACAAAGAAAGATGCTAAGCCAAGGCTTATTAGATGGGTACTTCTTTTGCAAGAATTTGATTTACATATTATAGATAGGAAAGGTGCTGATAATCCTGTTGCTGATAATTTATCTAGATTGGAAAATATTACTTATGATCCTGTTCCTGTTAATGATAGTTTTCCAAATGAACAATTGGCTGTAATAAAGGTGAGCTCGCGAGATAGTCCTTGGTACGCTGATTATGCTAATTTTATTTTTTCCAAGTACTTGCCTCCAACCTTTTCAGCTCAACAAAGGAGGAAATTCTTTTATGACTTGAGGCATTATTTTTGGGATGACCCACACTTATATAAAGAAGGAGTGGATGGTATTCTGCGAAGATGTGTTCCCGAATATGAACAACAAGATATATTGAGTAAGTGTCATGGTAGTGTTTATGGAGGACATCACGCCGGAGATAGGACCGCGCAAAAGGTTCTACAATCAGATTTTTATTGGCCAACTCTCTTCAAAGATGCAAGGAAGTTTATTTTATCTTGTGATGAATGTCAAAGGGTTGGTAATATCTCCAGACGCAATGAAATGCCTATGAATTATACTCTTGTTATTGAACCATTCGATTGTTGGGGATTTGACTTCATGGGTCCTTTCCCTTCTTCAGAAGGTAACACTCATATACTTGTCGCTGTTGATTATGTTACTAAATGGGTGGAAGCCATACCTACAAAAAGTGCTGATGGTGAGACCTCTTTAAGAATGCTTTTAGATATTATTTTTCCTAGATTTGGAGTTCCTAGATATATTATGACTGATGGAGGTTCTCATTTTATTCATGGTGGTTTTAGAAAAACCCTTGCTAAATATGGTATTAATCATAGAATCGCTTCCGCTTATCATCCTCAAACTAGTGGGCAAGTAGAATTATCAAATAGAGAGATTAAATCTATCTTGCAAAAGACTGTTAATAAATCTAGGAAGAACTGGGCTATTAAATTGAAGGAAGCATTATGGGCTTATAGAACTGCTTATAAAAATCCCATGGTTATGTCACCGTATAAAATGGTTTATGGGAAAGCTTGTCATTTACCTTTAGAACTAGAGCACAAAGCTTATTGGGCTGTAAGAGAACTAAATAAAGATCCTAAACTTGCCGGTAAGAAGAGATTGCTACAATTGAGTTCTCTAGATGAATGGAGAAGTGAAGCTTATGAAAATGCTATACTCTTTAAGGAGAAAGTTAAGAAATGGCATGATAGAAGAATTATCAAAAGAGAATTTAATGTTGGAGATAAAGTCCTATTGTACCGGTCTCATCTCAGATTTTTTACAGGGAAATTACTCTCAAAATGGGAAGGACCATATGTCATTGATGAGGTATATCGATCAGGAGCAATTAAAATTAGCTCTCTGCAAGGTAATGCCACACAAGTGGTGAATGGGCAAAGACTCAAGCATTATATCTCTGGTGATTCTTATAATAAAGATGTTGATGTTATTCAAGTGGTAACTCCGGAAGCCTTCATCAAAGGCCAAGTTGACAGTCCTGCAGAGTTCGACTTTGAATAGGTAACAGTTCTGGTAAGAAAAAGTCCGCGTTTAACTTTCCGAACAATGTTTTTGCAACTTTTGGAAAATATGAAAAATTACGAGATCGAAACGGAGTGGAGGAGACGCACGAGGGCGTGCCCCCACAGGCCGGCGCGGGCCCCAGCCTGGCCGCGCCGCCCTGTGAGGAGGGCCCCTCGTTGCCCCTCTCCGACTCTGGTTCGACCTGGTACTTCCCTTCTGTCGCGAAAAATTCTGCTATATAATCCCCCGGACCCCTGGAGGTCCGTATATCGTTTTCTCGACGTGTTTTGTTTCGAGCTGTTTTCCGCCAGGATTTGTCTTTGATCTAGAAGCATCATGGTCTCCAACAACAAGGACAAGGAGCCTTTGGAGGAAGATATTCAGGATCCTGATTTGAAGGAAGGAGTCGAGAGCAAGGATGAAGAAGAAGTTGAGGAAGCTTCGCGAGTATACCCGCGTGCCACCATCGCAAGCATCGGAGTGGTGGCAAATCCATTCAACACCAAGAAAAGCGCAAGGATTAACACCGGAGGGAGAGTCCCACGTCATTACCTAGCTCCAAGGACATCTCCTCCAGGCACCTACAAACCCTTCCACATTCTAATTCATAATAGTCAAACTGAAAGGGTTCCCAAGGCAGTATTGCCTAGCAACTGGGATATAGATCGTTCTAACACTGCAGGAAAGATGAAGCCTGAAGCTGAAGAGTGGGGAAACAACTCTAAGAGTTGGGACTCGCCGTCAGATATACTTCTTAACCGTGTCGAGCACAATTTGGAGATGATCCGCAACCTCATGTACAAGATTGATGAGCTAAAGGAGCTTGTTGAGAAGCTTATCAAGGATCCATCACCACCGCCGAAGGAGTAATTCATCATCGGTATTGGCACCCCCTTGGTTTGTTCCAAGCTTGGGGGAGTGCCGCGGTATCACATCATCACTATCTTTTACCTTTTTCTATCAAGTAGTGGCATATCATGAGTATGGAAGTTATCATATAAGATGTGTTGCGGTATGGGAGTATCTCTCTTTAGTTGGTTATCTATATATCCCTTGGTGTGAGTTATCGTTATGGAATATTAATGAGAAGTTTTATCATTTACATATTGCACATCTTATTTTAGTTTGCAATCTCTATTATATGATTAATCTTGTTGTTAGTATTTGTATCACTTTGGGAGCATTGATTAAATCTATTTGGTTTTGGCAAACTTAGCATTGGTCAATAGCAACAACACCTTGAGTTTAAGTAGAAAAGAGGAAATACATGTAGATATGTTATTATCTTTCTTGTTAGTTCCTAGCTTAGTGTTCTGAAGTTAAATTTGTTTGTGCTTACAAGGAAGATGCATGGTTATTTCTATCACATGTATATTTGTTTGTTTCCCTCAACTCTTATGCTTGCTAATTAACCTTGCTAGCCAAAGACCTGCACCGAGAGGGAATACTTCTCGTGCATCCAAACCCTTTAAACCAAACCTATGCCATTTGTGTCCACCATAACTACCTATTATGTGGTATTTCCCTGCCATTCCAAGTAAATACTTCATGTGCCACCTTCAAACAATTCAAAAATTATTACCTCTTATTTGTGTCAATGTTTTATAGCTCATGAGGAAGTATGTGGTGTTTTTTCTTTCAGTCTTGTTGGGCAGCTTTCACTAATGGACTAGTGGCTTCATCAACTTATCCTATAATTTTGCAAAAAGAGCTGGCAACGGGGTTCCCAGCCCCAATTAATTAACCCTCATTAATAATCCTCTTCACATGTTTTGCTCTGATTCATCAGTAAGCAACTTAATTTTGCAATAGACACTTCTCCATGGTATGTGAAATGTTGGAAGGCACCCGAGGATTCGGTTAGCCATGGCTTGAGAAAGCAAAGGTTGGGGGGAGTGTCATCCTTAAATAAACTAAAGTACATGTGTAAACAAAAGAGAAGGGGGATGATCTACCTTGCTGGTAGAGATAACGTCCTTCATGGGAGCCGCTCTTTGGAAGTCTGTTTGGCAAGGGGGTTAGAGTACCCGCTACCAGTCGTTGACAACAACAAACACCTCTCAAAACTTTACTTTTATGCTCTCTATATGATTTTAAAACTTGAGAAGCTCTAGCACATGATTTAATCCCTGCTTCCCTCTGCGAAGGGCCTATCTTTTACTTTATGTTGAGTCAGTAAACCTATTTCCCTCCATCTCAAGCAAGCATTTGAGTTGTTGTGATCAAACTATCTATATTGTGATCTACTTAATCATGCCTTTTATTCTTCCTTGTTTAAGTACAAGTTTTATCTGAATGAACATAGCTTTGAAAGTTATCAATGATTATGAGGAGATTACTATGATTGAGTATGCAAGTTTATTATAAGCTTTAATATGAGAGCGCTGCTCAATAGATAAGTATAATCTGTTAACTGTTCTCTGACCAAGAACGAAGTTTGCCATCACCAATTATGATTTCCTATGCACCTTTATTTGTGATTACCTTCTACTTGTTTCAAGTTGAATTATATGAGGAAGTTGTTCACTAGAATGTCTTGTGTGAATGAATGTGATGCTTCTTGTTCGTATTTTATTTATCGACGCTTCACTCCATAAACATGTGGTCCTGTTTACCGAGTTCAGTTTCGCTTGGGGACAAGCGAAGTCTAAGCTTGGGGGGAGTTGATACGTCCATTTTGCAGCACTATTTTATATCATAATTTGCTGTTATTCATTGATATATTTCATATTTGGAGATGATACTTATGTTATTTCATCTATTTTGCATGTTTCATGATTATTGGAGGATCGCGCACCGGAGTCAGGATTCTATTGGAAAAAGCGCCGTCAGAATGCAATATTTCGGAAGATCAACAATTGACGGAAATTATATGAAAAATCCTATTTTTCCAGAAGACAAAGGGAGCCAAAAGGGGGAGCCGAGGAGGGCCACCATGGGCCCACCTCATAGGCCGGCGCGGGCCAAGGCCTGGCCGCGCCGCCTTGTGAGGAGGGGGCCCACAGCCCCCTCTGGCCTCGTCTTCTTCGCGTACATCTTCGTCCCAAAAACCTAAGCTCGGGGGATAGTCGCGAATAGTCACAGCCGCCTCTGGGGGGCGGAAAACACCAGAGAGAAAAGAGCTCTCCGGCGGGCAGGAATCCGCCGGGGAAATTCCCTCCCGGAGGGGGAAATCGACGCCATCGTCATCGTCACCGAGCTGGACATCATCTCCATCATCATCACCATCATCTACATCGTCATCACCGCCATCTCCACCGCTGCACCTCGTCGCCGCTGTAACAATTAGGGTTTGATCTTGATTGTTTGATAGGGGAAACTCTCCCGGTGTTGATTTCTACTTGTTATTGATGCTATTGAGTGAAACCATTGAACCAAGGTTTATGTTCAGATTGTTATTCATCATCATATCACCTCTGATCATGTTCCATATGATGTCTCGTGAGTAGTTCGTTTAGTTCTTGAGGACATGGGTGAAGTCTAAATGTTAGTAGTGAATTATGGTTGAGTAGTATTCAATGTTATGATATTTAAGTTGTGGTGTCATTCTTCTAGTGGTGTCATGTGAACGTCGACTACATGATACTTCACCATTTATGGGCCTAGGGGAGTGCATCTTGTATTCGGTTGCTAATTGCGGGGTTGCCGGAGTGACAGAAACCCAAACCCCCATTGGTATATCGATGCAGGAGGGATAGCAGGATCTCAGAGTTTAAGGCTGTGGTTAGATTTATCTTAATTACTTTCTTGTAGTTGCGGATGCTTGCAAGGGGTATAATCACAAGTATGTATTAGTCCTAGGAAGGGCGGTGCATTAGCATAGGTTCACCCACACAACACTTATCAAAACAATGAAGATTAATTAGCTATATGAAGCGAAAGCACTAGACTAAATTCCCGTGTGTCCTCAAGAACGTTTGGTCATTATAAGTAAACAAACCGGCTTGTCCTTTGTGCTAAAAAGGATTGGGCCACTCGCTGCAATTATTTCTCTCGCATTTTACTTACTCATACTTTATTTATCTGCTATATCAAAACCCCCTGAATACTTGTCTGTGAGCATTTACAGTGAATCCTTCATCGAAACTGCTTGTCAACACCTTCTGCTCCTCGTTGGGTTCGACACTCTTATTTATCGAAAGTACTACGATACACCCCCTATACTTGTGGGTCATCAATAGCATGCAGGAACTAATAGCAGGCAGTTACTTTGTTAGCTTACGACGAAGTTGATAGACATAACAATGGCATCACCTGTAGTACAGGGAATGCAAACCAACATGTTCAGGGAGAACAAGATTGGTATGAACAAAATAGTAGCAGCCTATAATTTTTGTAACAACGACTGAGCAAGATATAAGTTATGATGGCTATATCTACAGAGCAGGGAATGCAAACCAAAATGTTCAATCGCTTAAAGTTAGCAATGAACTAGAAAATAGCAAGGTGTTACGGTCATATCTAGGAATGAACTAAAAGAGCTTTAGACAAACAAGCATCTGAACCCAGAACATGGCGCTAAAACAAGAGACTTACATTAGGAGAAGCACTCCGTGTGAGTCACAGCAGATCTTCCTGGGGTTGATAGATCCGGTGATGAAGTACGCTACATGTGCTACTTGGGGTTGGAGAGACGGCCATTACACTTCATGGTTACTCATCTCATCTGCAAAAATGTAACGGCGCGTCGTTAGCACAAACAGGTTCCCCCAAGATTAAACAAGAACTTGTAGACAAGCAAAAGAAAAGCGACAGTAGAAGAGTTTAGATCATGCACGGTGCCGATGAAGCAGGTCCGATTCATGCACAGCGGTGTCGGTGAGCAAGATCCGATGCGGTGGACGACAGATCCGGCGAAGCGGCTCCGGTGGGGTGGACGATACCGCAGCTGATGCGACTGAGGTAGACTGCTGGATGAGCATATGGTTTCGAGGTTCGGTGGGGATGATCCGGTCCGGTTGATGATGGCGTCGATGAAGCGGCTCCGGTAGGCAGCCGGATGACGAGGATCGTGAGGCCTCGGGTAGGCCAGGGAAGTCCGGCTGGGATGTTCCGGTGCGGTGGTCGTGGAGGTGGGAGAGAGAAGGACTCTCGAAGTTCCGGTGGGTGGTCTGAGGGAAATGAATTTTTTTTGGGAGGGTTTCCGGGCTAGGGAGGTGGTGATCGAAAAAATGACGGGCATACCCCCCCACCAACGACACAACGAAGGGGATGAATGAGGACGAAGGGGAAGAATTTATAGCGAGCCATCGATCCGTCACACCGTTGGATGAAGGGAAAATAGATCATATGCCTTGCACGGGTTAACAGGGGTACAAATGTCTATTCACTCTGAAGTTACTAGACAGGCGTTACAGCGCGCGTGCCGGAAAAAGCGGAGGACGTGTGTCCCCCACTCTCACTACGTGTAAACAGCGCAGAAGTTTGGACCCACTGGTCAGTGACATGAAAGGACTCGCACCTTTCCAATACAGAGTTCGTGGCTATCGTCAGCATTGACGTCGCCATAGGAAAATGGCAATTGGTGTCCCTTCAAAATAGCAGCAGGAAGAATGTCGATGAATCAAATAATATAACTTCGGGAGCCTTTGACCAAATACAAGTATTTGTCCAAATGCTCGGGGGCTACTCTTATCAGAAGTATCATTTGTACTTCTGATAAGAGGATAGTATGAAGGACAGAAATATATGGTTGTTTAAAGAAGACAAAAATTAAGCCTACAGCCAAGTATAAATACTCGACTGTAGCCTCGGGGGCTACTCCCATCGGGAGCGCTGGTCGCGCACCTTATGAGTTAGAGGTGGAAGAGAAGTCGTGATTTTAAAATATTGAAGGAAGCAACAATACAAATTGAGCCTACAACCAAGTATAAATACTGGACTGTAGCCTCGGGGGCTACTCCCATCGGGAGCGCTGGTCGCGCACCCGATAGAATATGGAGAGGAAAAAGACTGGCAGACAAAATACATGAAGAAATGATTGTCATACATCTTCGAGTTACATATAACTCGTCGTGTACTCCCATCAGGAGAATCAGGATATTATCATTATATGACTCGACAAAATTGACTATTCCAACAGCCGATAAAGGTACTCGACAATATATTCCTAGAGCGCGTATGCCGCGATAAAATATCTAGATGCCAACTTTACGAAGGTAAGACCCCGGGTTCTGTCATGTGAGGCGTGGTATCGCACCCGAATGCGCTCTGCTACTTTTTTTCGTATCAACAGATGCGAAGAAATATTCCCAGCGGGCGCGCGCGGAGAGGGGCACAGATAGGGCGGCGGCGCGGTGGGTGGCGACACGGTGGGAGGCGTGGTAGACGCCGAGCGACGGTTGCGTGGCGGTTGGGAATCCTGGCGGTGTCCAATGATTCGTCTCCGCGAGATTGATCTCCGTGGAGATGAAGTGTTACCTTTTAAATAGGGCATCCCTTTGCTCCCGGTTGGTGGCACGCACCGGGATTAAAGGACCATTTTTGCTGTGTTTTTAACTGCGCGCAAAAAAATAATTTGAAAGAGCACATACATAATGGCCTTTGGTCCAGGTTCGTGCCACGAACCGGGACCAAAGGCCATTATGTATGTGCTCTTTCAAATTTTTTTTTTCCCGCCTTATTTCAAATCAAAAAATGACATATGATATATCAAAATGTCCAGAAAAGAAATCTCTATGTAATAAAAGTATAATTTATTCATTATGAACATTTAAATATTTACATTCCTTATGAATATGAATATGAAACTTATGAATATGAATTTGAATATGAAGTGAATTTTTCAAATAATTTCGTTTCCCACCAAGACGCCGCGCGGGAAAGTTTCCCGCCTGAAAGTGCATGGAGCCCCCATGTGTGGTTTTGGTAATTAATGACAATCCCTATGGACTAATGTTTGCATTGAGTTATATTTGTAGGAGTTGTCCATAGGCAATTCTTGAACCATTTGTTGGCTTCAAGGTTGCAATAGAAAGAATTTGGTGAAGGATATCAAGTGTCAAGTATGTCTTGAAGATGAAGATGAAGTAAGCCCTCAAGTTACTTCAAGACATCAACATGTTTGTATTAGGTTGCAATAAGAAGAAATTGATGAAGGATATCAAGTGTCAAGTATGTCTTGAAGATGAAGATGAAGTGAGCCCTCAAGTTACTTCAAGACATCAACATGATGATGAATGAAGAATGAAGTGCAAGTTCAAGATGAGCCAACTCGAAGAGTTCATAAGTTTAAGCTTGCCATAGAGAAATGAAGTGCAAGTTCAAGATGAGCCATCTCGAGGAGATCCTTTGCTTGAGTCTTGCCATCCATATGGTGATCATGGATATGTGAAGATGCGCCGAAGAAGAAGCTCTCCCATGGTGGATTATGGGGGAGCAATCCACATGGTGGTCATGGTTATGTGAAGATGCGCCGAAGAAGAAGCTCTCCCATGGTGGATTATGGGGGAGCAATCCACAAGACTTCGTCAAGCAAGCACAAGCAAGAAAGGCGTTCCATCTTGTTGAGGTCAAGATCGTCGTCATCAAGCTCAAGTGGAATGCGCAAGTATAAGGTTTGCTCTTGATAGGGTTTCTTTCTCACCGGTCTCATAGTGTAGTTGGAGACCGGTTTATAGTTTAGTTGCCGTACTATCAAGAGGGCTCTCGAGTGAGTAACTCGATCGTATCGTTCGGAGAGAGCTCAAACCTTTGCATCCTTGCATCATCCTTCTTGGTTGTTATTTGGATCTTATCCATGTGATGTTTTAGAGCTTGTGCTTATTCTCATGACAAGCTCTAGTTCATCGAAAACGGATTTTGCATAGATCACTTGTTGCGTTTTCGAGTTTGGTGATTTTCTCGGTTTCTCATGTTGAGGTATTGCACCTCTAAAAATAGTAGAAAATCACCCCCCACTGATTTCCTCGGTTTCTCATGTTGAGGTATTGCACCTCTAAAAATAGTAGAAAATCACCCCCTTCTTCCTCCTTGGGCAGCGCCTCTCTGACTCTCTCTCTCCTCCATTGTTGAACTAGATAAGCTTGCTCTATCTCTCAATCCCTCCATGATTCTTGCCCCCATTTGAGGGAAAAGAGAGAGGAGATCTAGATCTACATTTCTACCAATCATATCCATCTCTTTGTGAGTGGAACTCTCTAGATCTTGATCTTGGTGTTCTTTGTGAATTCCTTTGTTCTTCCTCTCTTATTCCCCCAATAGCTTTTGTAGCTTTGTTGGAATTTGAGAGAGAAGGACTTGAGCATCTTTGTGGTGTTCTTGCCATTGCATTTGGTGCATCGGTTTGAGTTCTCCACGGTGATTCGTCGTGGTGAAAGCAAGAAGGTTGTTACTCTTGGGTTCTTGGAACCCTAGACGGATTCTAGGCCTTTGTGGCGATTTGTTTGGAGCCTCCAATTAAGTTGTGGATGTGTGCCCCAATCTTTGTGTAAGGCCCGGTTTCTGCCTCGAAGGAAAACCCTTAGTGGAACCGTGACCTAGGCCTTTGTGGTGAGGGTCATCGGAAATTTAGGTGAGGCGCCTTCGTGGCGTTCGGTGTGTGGTGTGAGTACCGCATCTTGGGGTGAGGCCTTTGTGGCGTTGGTGTGCATCGAGCAACCACACCTCAAGGTGAGCCTCTTGTGGCGTTCGGGAGCACTAAGCAACCGCACCTCTCCACCGGAGATTAGCACTCGCAAGAGTGTGAACTCCGGGATAAATCATCGTCTCCCGCGTGCCTCGGTTATCTCTATACCCGAGCTCTTTACTTATGCACTTTATCTTGTGATAGCCTTCGTGCTTGAAGTTATATATATCTTGCTATCACATACTTGCTTGTATTGCTTAGCATAAGTTGTTGGTGCACATAGATGAACTCTTGCTTAGAATAAGTTGTTGATGCACATAGGTGAACCATAGTATATAGGCTTTGGGCTTGACAAAGTAAACGCTAGTTTTATTCCGCATTTGTTAAGCCCATCTCGTAAAAGTTTTAAATCGCCTATTCACCCCCCCCTCTAGGCGACATCCGTGTCCTTTCAATTGGTATCAGAGCAAGGTCTCTCATTCTTAGGCTTCACCGCCTTGAGAGTAAAGATGTCGGTTAGGGGATTAGCGCACAATAACTTGTTTATATTTGATGGTACAAATTATGATCTATGGAAAATTTATGTGCTTAAAATCTTACGGGGTATGTCCCCGGACATGGAGCGATTTCTTGGCATGGGTTTTTCTTCTCCTAAGGATCCTCAAAATTTATCTCTTGAGGAGGAGAAAAACTCTTGCCTCGATGCTCTTGCTTCTCATGTGTTTTCCATTGTTGTGAGCAATGTAGTTACTTCTTCAATCATGCCTTTTGGGAGCGCTCATGAATTATGGACAAAGCTTCAAGACAAATATGATGTGTCCAATATTATTGAGGATGATTGTATTGCTTCCACTTCCGGCCGTGATGAGTTCTCATCTTCATCCACTTCACCAAAGTGTGGTAAGACACAAGGTAATGATATGGTGAGTGGTGATGAAAATTGCAATGTTGATATTGAGCTTACTATTGATGATTCTTCATCTTTATCTCATTGCAATGGTTCATCTTTGGACTTAAACACATCTAGCACTAGAAATGATTTACATGCTTGTGTTGATAGTCCTTGCATATCATGTGTAAGTTGCTTGAATAAATCTAATGATGATATGCTTGCTTTGTCTTGTGGCCATGATAAAAATGCTTCTATTTCCTCTAGTTGTTGTGTGACTAACATTGTAGAGGAAACCAAAGATTCTATTGGTCAAGACAAGATCTTGAAAGGAGCCTCAAGTAACTCCTCATCTTTATCTCACGGTCCTCATATATGCCTTATGGCCAAGGGTTCCACGGTACCTCCTACCATGGAACCTAATATGTCTCGTGGTGATAAGGATGAGGATGAATATGAAGAAGAGGATTGGGTTGTCTCTCTACGCGATAAGGGTGAGAGCGTATTCAAGGTTATTTGCAAAGATAAAATTGCTAGCACTCACTTCTTTGAAATCTTGACTACCGCTATTGAGAGCCAAAAACTTATTTGGATGCATGAGAACACCATTGATAAAAAAGGGTGCTCTTGAACGAGAGTATGCCAATGATGTAGCATCCCTAAAGAATGACCTTGAAGAAGAACAAGAGACCATAGCCTCTCTTGAAGAGCAACTTGAACTCCTTGAAGTGTCTCAAAATGAAATAGTTTCTAAACTCACTAAGGAAAGAGACCATGCTAAAGCTCAAGTAAAAATGCTTAAAAAGGAAAATCCCAAAGTTGGTGTTGGTCATGATAAACTTGTTAAGGATCTAGATGATCTAAACAAGGCCCACAAGGTCTTGGAGAGCGAACACTCTATCCTCACCAAGTCCCATGAGCAACTTCAAGCTTCCTATTTAAAAGATCATGCTATGTTACCCTATCTTCTTAATATCTCTTGTGATGATGCTTGTGCTACTAACTCTACTTCTTGTGAAGCATCTATCTTGAAGGAGAATGTTGAGCTAAGGGCTCAACTTGATTTGCTAACTTGCAATTATGGGAAATTGGAAGAAAATCATGGAAAGCTTTCTCGCTCCCATGAGGATCTTCTAGCCTCTCATGATAGGCTAAAGTTAGCTCATGAGGCTATCATATCTAAGGCAACACCTTGTGAGCCTCATGTGGATACTAGCACTACTACTCAAAATGCTATATTGCCATGTGCTAGTCCTAGTAATTCATCCACTCATAATATTGCTAAATCTTGTGATGAATTATCTTCCTTGCCTTGTTGCTCTAACAATGAAGATTCTACTTCCTCCAGTACTTGTGTTGTTACTAACCATGTAGAGGAAATCAAAGAGCTCAAGGCCCAAGTCACTTCTTTGAAGAATAACTTGGTAAAGGGTCATGAAGGGAAATGCAAACTTGACACGATGTTGAGTATGCAACAATCCCCCAATGACAAGAGTGGACTTGGATTCAAATCCAACAACAAGAACAAGTCCAAGAACAACAACAAGAAGAAGGGCCAAGTACAAGTCAAAGACCCGGCCAAGATTGTTTGCTTCAAGTGCAATATTGAAGGACACCATGTTAGATCTTGCCCTTTGGAGAAGAAGCAAAAAGGGAAGCGACCTCAAGCTCAAACTCATATTCAACCTCAAGTTGAAGAAATGCCACTTCCCAAGAAGAAACAAGCCAATGCTCCCATTGTGGAGAAACCTAGTGAGAAGAAGGAGAAGAAAAGAACTTGCTACATATGTCGTGAGAAGGGCCACATCTCCTCCTTGTGCACTATTGGTACCTCATCCAACTCTATCACCATTGATGATGTTTATTCTCTTCGTAAGGATGAGGGTGGCAATGTGTTTGCCAAATATGTTGGTGCTCAAAGTGGTGTCAAGAAAAGAACCATTTGGGTTGCCAAGCCTATTGTGACTAACCTCTTAGGACCCAACTTAGTTGGGGACCAACAATCCAAAATTTGATCAATAGGTGCTTGTTGGAGGGCATTGGAGACTTGGCTACATCATGAAGAATTAAGGGATCTTCATCATTTATATTATCTCAAGCCAAGTCTTTTGGTTATCTTGCTTCTATCATGTATTCAATGTTCCTCCTTGCGGTAACATGTTCTCAACTCACTTATATTGAAAGTTACTCGCCCCTTTGCATGTGTTAGTTTTGTTCCTAGCATGTGTTTGTATATGTTGTGCTTCCTACTTGCTCTTCTTGAGAAATCAAGTCTATGTATGTTGGGTTGCACACCGTGTACTTGTGTTTGTGTTGGAGCCTCTTTGCATCTTGTTGTATCTTATATGGATCTTATGAGAGATTAATGGACTATCCCGTTTTGGTGGAGTGATATTCCTTTGGGAATTTCATGATCCTAACAATATGTGTACATGAGGAATATCACTTAGAATTGATATTGCAAGATTATCTAGTCTCTATGTGGTATGTCATCTTCATGAGAAATTCAAATTCTAATGTCCATTAATATCTCTAGTTGGATCTTATTTGCCTCTTGTGAAAATATATTATTTATCACATTATGGGGGAGTAACAAGCTTTGTGCATATTACAAGCCTAGGAAATGTGAACATTTGAGGTTGTATCACATAGAATTGATATTGTAAATTATCTCTCATATGTGACATGTTTTCTCAAACAAGTTCCAATTTGCTTAAATGGCTTCATTGCTAATATCTTTGTGGATCTTATTTGTGAAAGTTTTTCTTGGCATGGTTTTTCACAATGTGTCCCTCAATACATTTTTGGAAAACCATATGCTTCAAGTCATACTATTAATTGCTTTGCATGTTGGTATGAATACTATTAATTGCTTTGCATGTTGGTATGAATACTATTAATTGATTTGCATGTTGGTATGAATACAATTAATTGCTTTGCATGTTGGTATGAATACTATTAATTGTTTTGCATGTTGGTATGACTAATTGAAGCTATCAAGAAACTCCCTTTGCATGATGGTTAACTCTTATCTTTTACCATATGCTTTATTTGGTGTAAATATGATCTTACATATACTTACAAACTACCACCGGGAAATATTTCCTAATACCTTTTATCCTAGGACAATTGGCAATCTATTATGAGGTAGAAATTTATTGATCATATTTACATTGGCTCTTGTGTTTAAATTATCTTATTTATTGCCATGAATGTGTTGTTCTTTGACTCCCATGTGTCTTCCTTGCATCTTATGGATTTAATTTGTTTTTTCAAACTTTCTTAGCATTTTTAGTAGATATAGGTAGCGTGATGATCCTAGTTTTGTGCATTTTGTATTCATATGCAAAATCCTAGATAATGCACTAATCTTGGGGGAGCTCTCCTATATTTGTTAGAAGGCTTAACATCTCTTAATCATTATCAACAATTTGGTTTTGGGAGACATAAATTTTCTTTTTGGTACTTTGTGCCATCATAAAAATTTTCAAGGGTTTGGTTTATTTGTTGGAACCTTGCTCTCTTGGGAGTTGGTTATCTCATTCCTTGGTGTTTAGGTTTAATTAGCTTCTTATAATGATATAATTCTTTGGAGTCAATCTTGTGTTGATTTGATTCTTTGATATAATTTGGACAACCATTGTCTCTTGATTTATTTGGTGTTTTGTCCAAATTATATCTTTCTTTGGTTCTTGAAAGTATTGTGCATGCATCTTTAATATATGTCTATCTTATGGCATGTGTTACTTTCTTTGATCCAATATATAGGGTAAACTCCATCAAATCCTAATTTGGCTAAGATGTGCATGAAATTCAATTTCATATCTATATGCACATAGTATTGTGGAGTTTGTCCTATATGTTGTAGTGTGTCTAACTACTTTGGACCCAATTAGTTTGGGGACCTTTTTGTACTTACCTTTGGGTTAGGTACAATGGATATGCATTGGATGCTTGTCTCACTCTTGGGGAGAAGTGGTGACTCAATGGTAACTTGAGGCAAGCTAGGATGGTCAACGAACACATATCTACTACATCCTTACCAATGCTATCTCGGTAACAAGTATCTTCTCATGCATATTTTTCTAGCATCCAACCATGTGGTTGCATCTTGGCATGAATCTCTTGATTTGAAAATGTTGTGCTTCTTGCTAAAGTCTTAACGAAACCTCTTTATTGCGAATGTGAGTAATTTGAGATGAGTACATATGATGGGAAGTATATAAAATCATGCTCATGATTCACCCATCCCATCTATGCCTATCTAGCAATTTTATTGCATATCAATTCCTCAAGCCTCTCACATGTGCAATATCGATGAAAGTGCAAATTGAGTTATTTCTTTTAGAATCCTCGTTTGTGATACTTGTTGCCTTTCTCAAAGCATCCCAACTATCTTCTATCCCTTGTGGATATTTGTGATGTATTTTATGTGTTTATGGTTGAAGTTCATGAATGTACCATAAGATAAAATTGAGCCTTTGGCCATGCTATTAAGCAAAAATTCTTATTGGTATATTGCATGACTTCGTCTTGGATATCATGCTATATTTCTTGTGTATCTATTTTGTGTGTGCATGTTTCTTTGTGGACAAATATCTTTGTGATATTGCTCACTTAGAGAAACCTATACACATAAGAGATGATACATCTCCATTTGATATCTTATTTATTTGTTGTGTGTTGATTGGTCATGCTAAGCAATACAATTCATTGAAGACTATGATGAAGTTTTTTGCTCATCCTTGTAATAGTCTTATAATATGCTTTATCATGCCTTTCACATATCCTCTTGGTTGAGCCTTTTATTATGGTGCCTCTTGTTGCTCAACCATTTGTTTATTGCAAGTGTTAAGCTTATTTTTGTATCTATGATCTATTACAAATGTTTGTGTTTTAAATGGTAATGAGGTAGTGAGGATTCCATGTTATGCATACTGTATTCAAATACAACATTTTAATTTATGCATGTACCTTGGGGAGCTTCCTCATTTGATGTAGAGCACTATCTTTTGGTGATCATTAGAGTTTGATTCACTTGGTATCTTTTGTTTTTTTTTTATGATACTATGGGAGTAATGATTCCATGTTTGTGCACTTTATACTCCAATGCAAGTTGTCTAGTTTTGTGCACAAACCTTGGGGAGCTTCCTCATATTATTTAGAGTAATCTTCTTGATCTTATCATAATATCTATCTTTCTTTTGGTATCTTCTTTGTGGTTCATTTGGTTGCTTGCTTCATTTGTTGAAGCTTCTAGACTTTGTTATCTTTTTGCAATCTTTGATCCTATCTATAGTGTGATTCCTTCCGAATATTCGTCATTGGATATGTGCATTTGATTCCACTCAAATTGTGAGAAATGCACACGCTATGGAGGAACTCTCAGTATATTGGCCTTCTAAATTTTTCACCCATTTCGGCAATTGGTGCCAATGGGGGAGAAGTTTGGAGGGTTTAAGGGAATTTTGTTATGTCTTTGCTTTGTGCTTAAGCATGTGCCTTTATTGCATTGCATCTTGTTGCTTTGCATAGTTGAATATTTAGAGGAAACTCCACTAGGCTTTGAATGCCAATATATGCAATGAAAGTCAAGATCATTCACACATGCATATATTATGGGGGAGTTTGCTCTATATATTCAACTTAGTTGTTACTTAAATTCCTTATATAAACCCTCTCAAAGAGATTGTCATCAATTACCAAAATGGGGGAGATTGAAAGTGCATGGAGCCCCCATGTGTGGTTTTGGTAATTAATGACAATCCCTATGGACTAATGTTTGCATTGAGTTATATTTGTAGGAGTTGTCCATAGGCAATTCTTGAACCATTTGTTGGCTTCAAGGTTGCAATAGGAAGAATTTGGTGAAGGATATCAAGTGTCAAGTATGTCTTGAAGATGAAGATGAAGTAAGCCCTCAAGTTACTTCAAGACATCAACATGTTTGTATTAGGTTGCAATAAGAAGAAATTGATGAAGGATATCAAGTGTCAAGTATGTCTTGAAGATGAAGATGAAGTGAGCCCTCAAGTTACTTCAAGACATCAACATGACGAAGAATGAAGAATGAAGTGCAAGTTCAAGATGAGTGATACGTCTCCGACGTATCGATAATTTCTTATGTTCCATGCCACATTATTGATGATATCTACATGTTTTATACACATTATTGTCGGGGGGAAGACCTCGGGTAGGGCAATGGACGCGGAGCAGCCGGCTGGCCACTGGCTGGCTCGCGGCAAAGGCCGGCTGAGGAGCAGCCGGCTGGCGCCATGGCCGGCTGGTCCGGAAGCCGGCTGGCTCTAGGTCCTAGTCGGCCTGGCTACGGCCGCCAATGCTGTAGCTGGGCCGGCTTCTACAAGCCATATCCGACTGGGGGTTTGTACCTCAGACCGACTCGAGGCTGGCGAGTCTTGCACTGGAAGGAACCGGGTTGGTGATCCGGGTTCCCGAAGTCCACGCTGACTTCATCTTCCGTAAAGCGCGGGGCACTGTAGAGCAATAGTGCCACGCGCCGGACAGGCCATCATGGTCTACGTCGATCCGTACTGGCTACAGTGGCTGATGGCGACAGGGACACCTCCTCTCCATACCGCTGACCTTGGCAGCCGGATGGGACAGGCCATGAGGCCTCAACGGCTCCTGACGTCATTGCCTCGGGAAGGAGCGGAAGCCGGAGCCGGCCAAGCCGGCCAGTAAACTATAGGGTCTTATATGTAAAGTGCCAGCGCCTATGTAAGCTGGGCTACCCCCCTCGTGCGGGGGACGATCGATCATTCTCACCTCACTTCCACCCCTAGCGCTGCCCTGTGAGAGAGACTCTTGTCTTCCTTAGCCTCCCAGGAGCAGCCGGACACAGCTCAAGGAGCAACCTTGTATTGTGTGATCATCATATACACTCTAGCAGGAGTAGAGGTGTTACCTCCATCGGAGGGCCTCGAACCTGGGTACGTCGCCGTGTCGCTCGTCCCCATACCCGCATCCGGATACCGCCGTGAGATCTCCTAGGAACCACCTTCGTTAGCCACCCTATGGCATATGCCGTGACGATACCACGACATTTGGCGCCCACCGTGGGGCCTTCAGCGTCCTCGGCCGGTGTCTTCATCCGGACGGGCCTCACCATCACCACCGGCGAGCGAGTCGCTTCAGGCTTGATCTGGAGATTCGGCTCCCTCGATTGCGTCAGCGACAACGCTGGCTGCTTCGCCGACCGGCCTTTCCCAGCCGGCGGCAGCGTCATCTCCTTCGGCGGCCACGACGTCTACGTCGCCACCGTCGCACCGCCGCGCTACCCGCGGCAGGTGCTGCGCTGCACAAGCCCTCCTCCGCGAGCCGGCAGCAGCGCTCCCGCCAGCCCCGCCGTTGTGCAAGTCATGATGGCTAGCGAGGAGCTCCCCACCAAGAACCCGCGCACCCGCGGCCCCAACCTGGAGCGCAACGTCGACCCCAACGCCTCCGGCTCGGGCCCAAAGGCGCCACCACCACCGTCCCGGCTGGACGAAGTCCGGGTGAAACTGAGCACACCGCTCACGCCTGGCGCCGACCCCACCACCATCGAGGCGGATTTGGAGGCGCACCGCCAGCTCCTCCTCAAGCAAACAGAAGAACTGGCCGCTGCTAAGCGCCAGATGGAGATCACCCAGCGCGAGTACAACCGCGCCCACGGCCTCACTCCAGGCGGCGACGGTCCCAGCCGAGCCGGCCAGATCCGCCGCAGGGGCCGCGACCTTGGCGCCGAGATCGCCCGCGACGGCGCTCCTTCACCGACTCCATCCGGGAGCAACCCGTCTACAACACCCCCTGACAAGAACATGCGCGCGGCACAAGCCGCCGCAGAAGAGCTGAACCGCCTTGAAGGCGAAGAGTTACGCCGCCAGACCAAGCGGGTGACTGAGCTGCTCAACGCAGCCACCAGGCAGGCGGCCGACCCCAGGTATGTCAATGCCCCCAGAGCTTCCCACGCTCGTGGTGCTGCAGGCAACGACAGGGAAGGCGCCAGGGACTCGGCCGAGTCCGCCTCCCCAGGCACCAAGCCGGCACCGTGACTCCCGGGCCACACACGCAAGCTCGAGCCGGCCGAGCCACCAGCCGAGCGGCAGCAGCCACAGCCGGCCTCCTCCAAGCCGGAACCAGGAGCAAGACTCCGAGCCCCGCCGGCAGCACCGGCCGGCTCCAGAAGCAAGCGGCGCACGCCAGCCGGCACGCTCCCGACTGGGCCCGCGCATCGAGCCAACCGACGCCCGAGAACGCCTCGACCGGCTGGTCGAATCCCGCATTGCGGAAGAAGAAGCGCCAGCCGGCCCAAAGTGCTTCGGGCCACGCATCATCAACGAGCCCATGATCGACGGCTTCCAACTCCCGCGCGACACCCCCAAGTACGACGGCACCGCCAAGCCGGAGGACTGGCTGCAGGACTGTGCGCTACTCCCCCCTCATGCTGCTCGGCTCCGCCCGCACGTGGCTCAACAACTTGCTAGCCGGCAGCATAAACGGCTGGCTGGATTTTGAAGCGGCCTTCATCAGCAACTTCACCGGCACCTCTCGCCGGCCGGGTCGCCCTCAGCAGCTTGAGATGTGCAAGCAGGGCCCGGACGAGACGGATCGCGCGTACCTAACACGCTGGTGCGAGATGCGCAACTCCTGCGAGGGTGTGCACGAGATCCAAGCCATCAGCTTCTTCATGGGAGGCTGCCGGCCCAACACCATGCTGTGGCACAAGCTGCGCCGCAGCGATCCCAAGTCGATGGCCGCCTTGATGGCCATCGCGGACAAATACGCGCTGGCTGAGGAAGCCGGCAAGGCGCCGGTTGATATTTCACCGCCCCCAGCAAGACGGGACAACAGCAAGTCGGCTGAGCACAGGCCGGCAGATGGCGCCTCTCATGGCAGCCGACGGGACAACTACCGCGGCAAGCGTCACAGCGACCAGCCGGACCGCCGGTACGGCTCCGCCCACGTAGCCGCCGTGGCAGACAACGCGGCAGGCGGCAGCCGCCGCCAGAAGCAAGACCGGCAGTGGAAGCCGAAGTACACCTTCGAGGAGATGCTCGACTCGCCGTGCAAGTACCACAGCGGCAAGAACCCCTCCAACCACACCACCCGCGACTGCCACTTCATGAAGCGGCTGACAAGCGGTGAACCTCTCCCGCCTCCACCCCCGCCTCCACCAGCCGGCGGGCCGGGTGGCCAAGCCGGCGCGGAGAACGCCAACCTCGAGCACCACGAGGCTAACCAAGTGCACCATGGCGGCCGATATCTAGCCGAAGATGCTACCTACATCATCTTCACTTCCGAGCCCGAGGACAAGACGAGCTAGCAGAGCCGTTCCCTCGAGGTCAACGCGGTCATACCGCCGGTCCCCCAGTACCTAAACTGGTCAGAGCAGGCCATCACTTTTGATCGCCGCGACACACCGGCTGTCCTGCCGAAGCCGGGCAGCTACGCCATGGTCCTCGACACCACCATCGGCACAACCCGGCGCAGCGTGCACTTCTCGCGCGTCCTCATCGACGGGGGCAGCAGCATCAACATCCTCTACCGCGACACCGCCCGCAAGCTGGGCATCCAGGAGGCCGAGTTGCGCCCCACCCCCACCGTCTTCCATGGCATCGTGCCAGGCCACTGCTGCCAGCCGATCGGCCGGATCAAGCTGGAGGTAATGTTCGGGAAACTGGACCACTTCCGCACCGAGAGAATCGAGTTCGAGGTGGTGGACCTCGTGAGTCCCTACCACGCGCTCCTGGGCAGGCCGGCCCTGACCAAGTTCATGGCGGTGCCCCACTATGGGTACCTGAAGATGAAGCTGCCTGGCCCCAAGGGGGTCATCACCATAGCCGGCGACTATCGCCGCTCCATGGACTGCGCCACGCAGAGCTCCAAGATGGCCCAGACGCTGATCATCGCCACCGAGAAGCAGCTCATCCACGACGCTGTCGCCCTCGCCAAGGCCACGCAGACAGACATGCCGGCTGCAGGCAACCCGGCTGGGACGACTCACTTACAGCCGGCCGACAACACCAAGAAGATCCTGCTGGACCCGGCGCAGCCGGACAAGTACGTCACCATCGGTGCCGGCTTGAGCAGGAAATAGGAAAGCGAGCTCACCAGCTTCCTCCGTGAGAATCGGGACATCTTCGCATGGACTCCAAGAGACATGCCGGGTGTACCGAGGGAGTTGGCTGAGCACCACCTCCACGTCCGGCCTGAAGCCAAGCCGGTGAAGCAGCCTCTCAGGCGCTTCGCCGAAGAAAGAAGGAAGGCCATCGGTGAAGAAATCGCCCGACTGCTGGCAGCCGACTTCATCATGGAAGTGCTGCACCCGGACTGGTTGGCGAACCCGGTCCTGGTTTTGAAGAAGAACGGCTCCTGGCGCATGTGTATCGACTACACCAGCCTGAACAAGGCGTGCCCGAAGGATCCCTTCCCCCTGCCGCGCATAGATCAAGTCATAGACTCGACTGCCGGCTGTGAACTGTTGTCTTTTCTAGATGCCTATTCAGGCTACCACCAGATTCCTTTGAATCCGGATGATCAAATAAAGACTTCGTTCATTACCCCGTACGGGGCTTATTGCTACAAGACTATGCCGTTCGGCTTGAAAAATGCAGGCGCCACCTACCAAAGGTGCATGCAAAAATGCTTGCAGGATCAAATCGGCAGAAACATTCACGCATATGTGGATGATGTCGTTGTAAAGACCAAGGAGACGACTACCCTCCTTGATGACCTGAGAGAAACCTTCACCAATCTGAGAAGATTTCGGATGAAGCTCAACCCGGCCAAGTGCACATTCGGCGTGCCGTCTGGCCAGCTCCTTGGCTACCTCGTCTCTCAGCGAGGGATCGAAGCCAACCCGGAGAAGATCAGTGCCCTGGAGAAGATGGAACTGCCGCAGTGCCTCAAGGACGTCCAGAAGTTCGCTGGCTGCCTGGCTTCCTTGAGCCGCTTCGTCAGCCGGCTGGGGGAGAAGGCACTGCCCCTGTATCAATTGATGAAGAAGGCAGACAAGTTCGTCTGGTCACCGCAGGTGGATGAAGCCTTCCGTGACTTGAAGCGCGTGCTCTCAACCGCGCCAATCCTTGCAACGCCGGCTTCAATGGAGCCGATGTTGTTGTACATCGCAGCCACCAATCGAGTGGTAAGCGTTGTCCTGGTGGTGGAGCGCAAAGAAGCCGGCAGGGAGCAGCTGGTCCAGCGCCCAGTCTACTACCTCAGTGAAGTGCTCTCCCAGTCGAAGAAAAACTACCCCCACTACCAGAAGGTCACCTACGGCGTATACATGGCGGCCAAGAAGCTCAAGCATTACTTCCAAGAACACCCCATCAAGGTGGTTGCCACAGCGCCCTTGGCGGAAATCATTGGCAGCAAAGACGCCAACAGCTGGGTTGCCAAGTGGGCTCTGGAGCTAGCCGCACACACCATCCTCTATGAGCCGCGCACAGCCATCAAGTCACAGATCCTCGCAGACTTCTTCGTCGACTGGGCCGAGATGCAGTACCTGCCGCCTGTGCCGGATTCCACACATTGGAAGATGCACTTTGACGGCTCGAAGATGCGCAATGGCTTGGGAGCCGGCATCGTCATCACCTCTCCCAAGGGAGTCCGGCTGGACTACGTCCTGCAGATCCACTTCGCCGCATCCAACAATGTGGCGGAGTATGAAGCGCTCATTCATGGGCTAAAGCTGGCCAAGGAGATTGGCGTGCGTCGCATACTCTGCTTCGGCGACTCCGACTTGGTTATACAGCAAGCATCTGGCGACTGGGACGCGAAGGACGCCAACATGGCCTCGTACCGCTTCCACGTCCAGCAGCTATCCAGCTTCTTCGACGGCTGCGAATTCCACCATGTGCCACGAGCAATCAACGAGGCGGCTGACGCCTTGTCGAAGATCGGCTCAACCCAGCAAGCCATTCCGCCGGGTGTCGCCTTGGCGGTTCTCAAGAAGCCGTCCATCATACCGTCACCGGACTCGGATTCAATATTCGTGCCGGCTGACCCAGGGGCTGCTCAGCCGGACCCGGGGGCTTCATCGCCCAAGTCGGGGGCCAACAAGCCAAACCCGCCGGCTACCATGTCGAACCCGGGGACTTCTCAGTCCAACCCAGGGGCTTCATCGCCAAACTCGGGGGCTAGCAAGCCGAACCCGCCGGCTAGCAAGCCGAACCCGGCGACCATGCAGTCGAATCCGGAAGCTCCCACGCAGGAGGCCCTGTTGGTCAGCGTATTCGAGATAAGATGCGTACCTTCATGGGCACAATAATTCCTCTCCTACCTCACCGACGGTGTGCTACCTGATGATAGAATCCAGGCCAGGCAGATTGAGAGAAGGGCCAAGGCCTATACGATCATCAACCACCAGCTGTACAAACGCAGCGTAAGTGGGGTGTTCCAGCGGTGCGTCGAGCCGGCTGAAGGGATTGAACTCCTACGGGAAATCCACCAAGGAGAGTGCGGACATCACGCCTCATCCAGAGCCATAGTGGCCAAATCTTTCCGGCACGGCTTTTACTGGCCGACCGCGCTCAGAGACGCAGAAGAACTGGTGAAGAAGTGCAATGGCTGCCAACGCTTTGCCAAGCAAAAGCACACGCCGGCTTCCGCCTTGAAAACCATCCCCATCACATGGCCGTTTGCCGTATGGGGCTTGGATATGGTGGGCCCGTTCAGAACAGCACGAGGCGGCATGACTCATCTCTTGGTGATGATTGACAAATTCACTAAGTGGATCGAAGCCAAGCCAATAAAGAAGCTGGATGGCTCCGCAGCCGTCACATTCCTCAAGGAAATAATCGTAAGATATGGCTACCCCCACAGCATCATCACCGACAACGGCAGCAACTTCGCCGAAGGCATTTTCAAACGCTACTGTGGGGAGATGGGGATCCGAATGGACCTATCGTCCGTGGCACACCCGGAGTCAAACGGCCAAGTGGAAAAAGCAAACGGCTTGATCCTAGCCGGCATCCGGCCCCGGCTGGTGGAACCGCTTGAGCGCTCGGCCGGTTGCTGGATTGAGGAGCTGCCCAGCGTACTATGGAGTCTGCGCACGACGCCAAACCGCTCAATCGGCTTCACACCCTTCTTCCTCGTATATGGGGCCGAAGCCGTCCTACCAACTGACATCGAGCACGACGCGCCAAGGATCAAGCTATACACAGAAGCTGAAGCCAAAGAAGCTCGCGAAGATGGAGTCGACCTAGTTGAAGAGGTCCGGCTGATGGCCGAATCCAGGTCCGCCATATACCAGCAAAGCCTCCGACGCTATCACAGCCGGAAGGTCCAGTCCTTAGCATTCCGAGAAGGAGACCTAGTGCTCCGGCTGATCCAACGGACAGCCGGACAGTATAAACTGTCATCCCCATGGGAGGGTCCCTTCATCGTGAGCAAGGCAGTAGGCAATGATTCCTACTATCTCATAGATGCCCAAGAGGCTAAGAAAAACAAGGCAAACAAAGCTGACGAGGAGACTAAACGTCCCTGGAATGTCAGGTTGCTTCGACCATTTTATACTTGAGAGCAGGAATGTATGTATCCCTTGTATCCCCTTTCTAAGCTATGAAAAAGCATACGCCAAGAGCGCCGTTTCCAACAAGTTTTTTGCGTACTCTACTTTGTTTCGCCAATTGGCTTAAACCCTCTCACGCGGCCGGCTCAGTAACGTGATCCAGTTTCCGACAGCCGGCTTCCAATCCAGCTACAGACCGCAACCCGGCTGTCCGGCTGGCGGGAGTAAGGTCTAGGAAGCCGGCACGCGAAAGACGGCTAAGGGAAAGAGTAAAAGCGAGTTGACTTGCAACTTTTCATAAAAGTGCCGGATTGCCGAATTCGGCTCGTTCGACTGAAATACTGTCGGCCTCACCCAGCGGCCCGCTCTTGATTCGGCGACGGATCGCAAGTCGGACGTACGACCGACAAGAGCAAAGCCAAAGAGTGGGGTGGATGGGAAAAAGCGAACAAGTCGAAAGAAAGCAAGTCGGCACACAAGTGATTAACAAACACATTAAAGTGTGACATAATAAAAGAGATGATAATATTCATACATATGCACCCGGCATCCCGGGGATTTAACAAATTGTCTTGGCAAAAGCAACAACTGAGAGACAGGTAAATTAAGGACCTGCCGGAGGAGCATCAGCGGGGCCGGCTGCCGGGTCGTCCCCAGGCGCGTCTTCCGCCTCCTCGTCTTGCATCTCCTCATCCTCGTCGTCAGACGGCGGGTTCGGATCCGCAACGAAGAGGCTCTTGTCGACGAAGTCGGTGATGGCGCTGGCTCGGGCAAGCCGGGCAGTCTTGTATTCGGCAGGGAGCTTGCCCTCCACGTCGGCTCGCCGGTACTCGAGCTGCCCAAGGTCCACCTCGTTGTACCAGGAGAGGACAAAGGACAGCGCCATGTCGGCTCCAGCACGCGTGGCCGACTCCTTCCAGTCGAGGAAGCGATCCGGCGCCCGCTCCATCAAGGAGATGAGGTCGGAGATATCTTGCGGCACCGCCTCCGCGGGCCACAGCATCGGAACCAGCTCCTCAGCCGCCTTCCGGAGCTCCCAGCCAAGCTTGGTGATGGGCTCGACGCGGGCAGCCATGGATGCCATATAATCCTCCATGGTGAAGTACTCCGAGCTGCCCTCGCCAGTCGCCCGCCTCCTAGTCTCGCGCGCAACGCCAACGGCTGCCAATGCCGCATCCTGCGTTTCCGGGAAGGCCGCTGCAAGAAAAAGCACGTCAGAAATCATCAAAGCCGAAAAATGCAAATTTTCGAAGTCCTAAAGTAGGCCAGGCGGTAGCCGGCAAGAGCCGACTGCCCCCGGTCCGAAGATGGAAATTCCGAAGGATAAAAGGAAAAGCCTGGCGGCAGCCGGCAAGAACCGACTGCCCCCAGCCCGAAGATGGAGATAGCGAAAAAATCAGTTTCTGCCGCCGGCTGCCAACCTAAGCCGGCAGCCGACAGCCGAAAGCCGGCAAAGGGAAAGGAAGAAAGAAGAAATGCACTCACCCGACAAGCCGTGGTCGAGCGTGCCAATCTCGTCCACCCAGCGCTTGGCGGTGGCCGACAACTCCGTGGTCTTGGCGGTGACCTCCTCCTGAAGCGCAAGCCGCTGCTTCTCCACCTCGGTCAGCCGCCGGCTCAGGTCCTCCACCTTCTCCTTCTCAGCCGTCCTGAGGAGGGCAAGCTCCTTGAGGTGATTCTCCTCAAGCCGGCGCAGGCGCGCCAGCTCCCCTTCAGCCACCTTGAGCTTGGCGGCAGCAGATCGGCCCGCCTCCTCGCTCTCGGTGCACTGAGCGCGAGCAGCCCGAAGATCCGCCTCCAGCTGCGGGACCTTGGCGGCTTCAGCTACAAGGCAGCCAGAAAGAAGCGTCAGCCAACCAAGACTAAAGAAAGAAAACATCAAGTCGGAAGGAAAAAGATCTTACCCTTGACGGCCTCCAGCTCGCGAGCCAAGTCGGCCCGGTCCAGCTTGGCCTTGTGGTAGTGGGTCACGGCGCGGTTGTACAAGCCGGTGCGCCGCTCCGCCACAGCCTAAGGAGAAAGAAATTCAATCAACCAGGCGAAACCCGGACCGGCTTCGAGCAGCCGGCCCATGCCTCGGAGGGCTACCAGGACGATAACCAAATTGAAAAACAGATGAAGCGCTTACCTTGCTGGCTTCCTCCACCTTGGCGACGTTGGCCGCGGCCTCGGCAGCCCTGGCCTTGAGGGTGGCCTGCAAGCTGGAGAAGAACATCTCCACCGATGCTTGGCCTGGGTTCCCCTCCCGGCTGGTCACCTCGTAGGAGTCGGCGCGGAGCCACGCCTGCTCCATAGTGCCAGCAGAGCCGAGGCTGGAGTCGGAGGCGGACGGCACGTGCAGCAGCCGGGCGCCCTTGGCCACATGCAGGCTCCCCATCGGCGCCGACGGGGCTTCCGTCCTCACCAGCGCGCGCGAGTCGACGTCCTCCATGCGCGCCGGCTCATCCCTTGCCGGCTCCTGCCTGGCCGGCCCCTCCCTCGTCGGCTCCGACGGTGGCGGCGCTCCGGGCGAAGCAGTTGGCCCAGTCGGCGCAGCCATCTCCGGCGCCTGAGGCTCCCCCTCCGGGCTCTCCACCAGCACCACCACGCTCGGCCCGGTTCCGGCCCCGGTCGCAGGCGGCGCAGCCCCGCCGGCTCCGGCTCCGGTCGAAGGCGGCATGCCCCAGCCGGCCCCAGTGCCTTGGTCAGGAAGACGAGCGCGGCGCGGGAACATGTCGTCCAGCGTCGGCTGGCGCGTCGGTGATGTCTACGTTCCCCCTCCTTTCCTGTAGACAGTGTTGGGCCTCCAAGAGCAGAGGTTTGTAGAACAGCAGCAAGTTTTCCCTTAAGTGGATCACCCAAGGTTTATCGAACTCAGGGAGGAAGAGGTCAAAGATATCCCTCTCATGCAACCCTGCAACCACAAAGCAAGAAGTCTCTTGTGTCCCCAACACACCTAATAGGTGCACTAGTTCGGCGAAGAGATAGTGAAATACAGGTGGTATGAATAAGTATGAGCAGTAGCAACGGTGCCAGAAAATAGCTTGCTGGCGTGTAGTTGATGGTGGTAGTATTGCAGCAGTAGTAACGCAAAGAAACAAAGAAACAAGCAGTAGTAACGCAGTATTTAGGAACAAGGCCTAGGGATTAGACTTTCACTAGTGGACACTCTCAACATTGATCACATAACAGAATAGATAAATGCATACTCTACACTCTTGTTGGATGATGAACACATTGCGTAGGATTACACGAACCCTCAATGCCGGAGTTAACAAGCTCCACAATAATGCTCATATTTTAGTAACCTTTAGTGTAAGATAGATCAAAAGACTAAACCAAGTACTAGCATAGCATGCACACTGTCACCTTCATGCATATGTAGGAGGAATAGATCACATCAATATTATCATAGCAATAGTTAACTTCGCAATCTACAAGAGATCATGATCATAGCATAAACCAAGTACTAACACGGTGCACACACTGTCACCTTTACACACGTGCAGGAGGAATAGAACTACTTTAATAACATTGCTAGAGTAGCACATAGATAAATTGTGATACAAACTCATATGAATCTCAATCATGTAAAGCAGCTCATGAGATTATTGTATTGAGGTACATGGGAGAGATGAACCACATAGCTACCGGTACAGCCCCGAGCCTCGATGGAGAACTACTCCCTCCTCATTGGAGCAGCAGCGGTGATGAAGATGGCGGTGAAGATGGCAGCGGTGTCGATGGAGAAGCCTTCCGGGGGCACTTCCCCGTTCCGGCAGCGTGCCGGAACAGAGACTCCTGTCCCCCAGATCTTGGCTTCGCGATGGCGGCGGCTCTGGAAGGTTTCTGTGGGTTTCGTCCAACGCATCAGGGTTTTCGCGACGGAGGCTTTATATAGGCGAAGAGGCGGCGCAGGAGGGCTTCTGGGGGGCCCACACCATAGGGCGGCGCGGCCCCCCCTCTGGCCGCGCCAGGGTGTGGTGTGGGGCCCCCAGGGCTCCCCTCTGGCGGCTATCGGGTGTTCTGGATGGTTCCGGGAAAAATAGGAACCTGGGCGTTGATTTCGTCCGATTCCGAGAATATTTCGTTACTAGGATTTCTGAAACCAAAAACAGCAGAAAACAGGAACTGGCACTTCGGCATCTTGTTAATAGGTTAGTTCCAGAAAATGCACGAATATGACATAAAGTGTGCATAAAACATGTAGATAACATCAATAATGTGGCATGGAACATAAGAAATTATCGATACGTCGGAGACGTATCAGCATCCCCAAGCTTAGTTCTGCTCGTCCCGAGCAGGTAAAACGATAACAAAGATAATTTCTGGAGTGACATGCCATCATAATCTTGATCATACTATTTGTAAAGCATATGTAGTGAATGCAGCGATCAAAACAATGTATATGACATGAGTAAACAAGTGAATCATAAAGCAAAGACTTTTCATGAATAGCACTTCAAGACAAGCATCAATAAGTCTTCCATAAGAGTTACTCATAAAGCAATAAATTCATAGTAGAGACATTGAAGCAACACAATGGAAGATTAAGTTTCAGCGGTTGCTTTCAACTTGTAACATGTATATCTCATGGATAGTTGTCAATGCAAAGCAATATAACAAATGCAATAAGCAAGTATATAAGAATCAATGCACAGTTCACACAAATGTTTGCTTCTTGAGGTGGAGAGAAATAGGTGAACTGACTCAACAATGAAAGTAAAAGAATGGTCCTCCATAGAGGAAAAGCATCGATTGCTATATTTGTGCTAGAGCTTTGATTTTGAAAACATGAAACAATTTTGTCAACGGTAGTAATAAAGCATATGTATCATGTAAATTATATCTTACAAGTTGCAAGCCTCATGCATAGTGTACTAATAGTGCCCGCACCTTGTCCTAATTAGCTTGGACTACCGGATCATCACAATGCACATGTTTTAACCAAGTGTCACAATGGGGTACCTCTATGCCGCCTGTACAAAGGTCTAAGGAGAAAGCTCGCATTGGATTTCTCGCTATTGATTATTCTCAACTTAGACATCCATACCGGGACAACATAGACAACAGATAATGGACTCCTCTTTTATGCATAAGCATGTAACAACAATTAATAATTTTCTCATATGAGATTGAGGATATTTGTCCAAAACTGAAACTTCCACCATGGATCATGGCTTTAGTTAGCGGCCCAATGTTCTTCTCTAACAATATGCATGCTTAACCATAAGGTGGTAGATCGCTCTTACTTCAGACAAGATGAACATGCATAGCAACTCACATGAAATTCAACAATGAATAGTTGATGGCGTCCCCAGTGAACATGGTTATCGCACAACAAGCAACTTAATAAGAGATAAAGTGCATAATTACATATTCAATACCACAATAGTTTTTAAGCTATTTGTCCCATGAGCTATATATTGCAAAGGTGAATGATGGAATTTTAAAGGTAGCACTCAAGCAATTTACTTCGGAATGGCGGAGAAATACCATGTAGTAGGTAGGTATGGTGGACACAAATGGCATAGTGGTTGGCTCAAGTATTTTGGATGCATGAGAAGTATTCCCTCTGGATACAAGGTTTAGGATAGCAAGGCTTATTTGAAACAAACACAAGGATGAACCGGTGCAGCAAAACTCACATAAATGACATATTGTAAACATTATAAGACTCTACACCATCTTCCTTGTTGTTCAAACTCAATACTAGAAATTATCTAGACCTTAGAGAGACCAAATATGCAAACCAAATTTTAGCATGCTCTATGTATTTCTTCATTAATGGGTGCAAAGCATATGATGCAAGAGCTTAATCATGAGCACAACAATTGCCAAGTATCACATTACCCAAGACATTAATAGCAATTACTACATGTATCATTTTCCAAATCCAACCATATAACAATTTAACGAAGAAGAAAACTTCGCCATGTATATTATGAGCTAAGAACACATGTGTTCATACGAACCAGCGGAGCGTGTCTCTCTCCCACACAAGCATTTATTCAAACAAAAACAAAAATAGAAACAAACAAACAGACGCTCCAAGAAAAGCACATAAGATGTGATGGAATAAAAATATAGTTTCAGGGGAGGAACCTGATAATTTGTCGATGAAGAAGGGGATGCCTTGGGCATCCCCAAGCTTAGATGCTTGAGTCTTCTTGAAATATGCAGGGATGAACCACCGGGGCATCCCCAAGCTTAAACTCTTCACTCTTATTGATCATAGTATATCATCCTCCTCTCTTGACCCTTGAAAACTTCGTCCACACCAAACTCGAAACAACTCATTAGAGGGTTAGTGCACAATAAAAATTAACATATTCAGAGGTGACACAATCATTCTTAACACTTCTGGACATTGCATAATGCTACTGGACATTAGTGGATCAAAGAGATTCATCCAACATAGCAAAAGAGGCAATGCGAAATAAAAGGCAGAATCTGTCAAAACAGAACAGTTCGTATTGACGAATTTTAAAATGGCACCAGACTTGCTCAAATGAAAATGCTCAAATTGAATGAAAGTTGCGTACATATCTGAGGATCATGCACGTAAATTGGCTTAATTTTCTGAGCTACCTACAGGGAGGTGGACCCAGATTCGTGACAGCAAAGAAATCTGGAACTGCGCAGTAATCCAAATCTAGTACTTACTTTTCTATCAACGGCTTTACTTGGCACAACAAAACACAAAACTAAGATAAGGAGAGGTTGCTACAGTAGTAAACAACTTCCAAGACACAAAATAAAAACAAAGTACTGTAGCAAAATAACACATGGGTTATCTCCCAAGAAGTTCTTTTCTTTATAGCCATTAAGATGGGTTCAGCAGTTTTAATGATGCACTCGCAAGAAATAGTATTTGAAGCAAAAAGAGAGCATCAAAAGGCAAGTATGAAACAAATTTAAGCCTAACATGCTTCCTATGCATAGGAATCTTGTAAATAAACAAGTTCAAGAAGCATAATGCAACAAGCATAGAAAGATAAAACAAGTATAGCTTCAAAAATTTCAGCACATAGAGAGGTGTTTTAGTAACATGAAAATTTCTACAACCATATTTTCCTCTCTCATAATAACTTTCAGTAGCAACATGAGCAAACTCAACAATATAACTATCACATAAAGCATTCTTATCATGAGTCTCATGCATAAAATTATTACTCTCCACATAAGCATAATCAATTTTATTAGTAATAGTGGGAGCAAATTCAACAAAGTAGCTATCATTATTATTCTCATCAAGTGTTGGAGGCATAGTATAATCACAACAAAATTTACTCTCCATAGTAGGTGGTACCAAAAGACTACTATCATTATAATCATCATAAATAGGAGGCAAAGTATCATCAAAGAAAATTTTCTCCTCAATGCTTGGTGGACTAAAAAGATCATGCTCATCAAAACCAGCTTCCCCAAGCTTAGAATTTTCCATATCATTAGCAACAATGGTGTTCAAAGTATTCATGCTAACATGTTCCATGGGTTTTTTAATTTTCGCATTAAACCATTCATGTCTTGACTCAGGAAATAGTACAAAGAGCTCACAGATGTTTTCCATTATGCCTAACTAGTGTAAACAAGAAACAAAAAGATGCAATTGCAGGATCTAAAGGAAATAGCTTCGAGTACTTACGACGCCGGGAAATAGCTTAGTAGCCGAGATCCGGAGTGTGAGTACCTTTTACCTTTCCTCCCCGGCAACGGCGCCAGAAAAGTGCTTGATGTCTACGTTCCCCCTCCTTTCCTGTAGACAGTGTTGGGCCTCCAAGAGCAAAGGTTTGTAGAACAGCAGCAAGTTTTCCCTTAAGTGGATCACCCAAGGTTTATCGAACTCAGGGAGGAAGAGGTCAAAGATATCCCTCTCATGCAACCCTGCAACCACAAAGCAAGAAGTCTCTTGTGTCCCCAACACACCTAATAGGTGCACTAGTTCGGCGAAGAGATAGTGAAATACAGGTGGTATGAATAAGTATGAGCAGTAGCAACGGTGCCAGAAAATAGCTTGCTGGCGTGTAGTTGATGGTGGTAGTATTGCAGCAGTAGTAACGCAGTAAAACAGTAAACAAGCAGTAGTAACGCAGTATTTAGGAACAAGGCCTAGGGATTAGACTTTCACTAGTGGACACTCTCAACATTGATCACATAACAGAATAGATAAATGCATACTCTACACTCTTGTTGGATGATGAACACATTGCGTAGGATTACACGAACCCTCAATGCCGGAGTTAACAAGCTCCACAATAATGCTCATATTTTAGTAACCTTTAGTGTAAGATAGATCAAAAGACTAAACCAAGTACTAGCATAGCATGCACACTGTCACCTTCATGCACATGTAGGAGGAATAGATCACATCAATATTATCATAGCAATAGTTAACTTCGCAATATACAAGAGATCATGATCATAGCATAAACCAAGTACTAACACGGTGCACACACTGTCACCTTTACACACGTGCAGGAGGAATAGAACTACTTTAATAACATTGCTAGAGTAGCACATAGATAAATTGTGATACAAACTCATATGAATCTCAATCATGTAAAGCAGCTCATGAGATTATTGTATTGAGGTACATGGGAGAGATGAACCACATAGCTACCGGTACAGCCCCGAGCCTCGATGGAGAACTACTCCCTCCTCATGGGAGCAGCAGTGGTGATGAAGATGGCGGTGAAGATGGCAGCGGTGTCGATGGAGAAGCCTTCCGGGGGCACTTTCCCGTTCCGGTAGCGTGCCGGAACAGAGACTCCTGTCCCCCAGATCTTGGCTTCGTGATGGCGGCGGCTCTGGAAGGTTTCTGTGGGTTTCGTCCAACGCATCAGGGTTTTCGCGACGGAGGCTTTATATAGGCGAAGAGGCGGCGCAGGAGGGCTTCTGGGGGGCCCACACCATAGGGCGGCGCGGCCCCCCCTCTGGCCGCGCCAGGGTGTGGTGTGGGGCCCCCAGGGCTCCCCTCTGGCGGCTCTCGGGTGTTCTGGATGGTTCCGGGAAAAATAGGAACCTGGGCGTTGATTTCGTCCGATTCCGAGAATATTTCGTTACTAGGATTTCTGAAACCAAAAACAGCAGAAAACAGGAACTGGCACTTCGGCATCTTGTTAATAGGTTAGTTCCAGAAAATGCACGAATATGACATAAAGTGTGCATAAAACATGTAGATAACATCAATAATGTGGCATGGAACATAAGAAATTATCGATACGTCGGAGACGTATCAGTCGGCTCGGCCCGCGTGCCATGGCCAGGCGCTGAGGCTAGTTGCACGGCGAAGGAAGGCGTCCCTGCGGGAGGCGGAGTACCCGCAGGCGGCGGCGGCGTAGGCGCGCGCGATGGAGGCTGTGGCGTCGACTCCCTCCTTTGTCGCGGAAGCGGCGACACGACACGCGGAGCTTGCCGGGAGCCGCCGCCCTGAGCAAACTTGATGGGGGCCCTAGCCGAACAAATAAGAAAAAGATAAGCATAAAGAGTAAGGAAAGAAAAGGAATCAAACAAGAGAAAAAGAGAACTCACCCGGCCTGCTCCGGAACCTTCTTCGGCTGCTGCCGGCGGAGCTTCTTCGCCTTCGCCTCCAAGGCGGCGGTGGAGCGGGGGTCGCCGACCCGTTTCTTCCCCTTGGGCGCCGAAGTCGCCGTGGTGCTTGGCGGCCTCGCGCGCAGAGGCACGGCAGGGATTGGCCCCGTGGCGGACGTCGCCGGCTCCTCGTCCTCCTGCTGCTCCGGTGAAGGGGACGGATTGTGCTCCCCCTGGCCGCCTAGATCAGGCGCCTGCAGCAGGTCGTCGTCGCCGGCCTGGTCGCCGGCTTGGCCAGCCGGATCGGCGTGATCCGGCGTCCACCTCCTTGTCGTCAGATCGCCGTCCTCGACGTTCTGACGGTTGAAGTGCTAGAAAAACAGAAGACATGAGCAAATAGCAAGCCGGAAGTCGGCAGAAAGAAAGACAAGTCGGCCTCGCAGCCGCAAGCCGGAAGACGGCCTAAACAGTAAAAGCTTACCAGCTCGGGCGGCTGATCCCTGCTGCGGGGCGCCAGCCCGTAGTTCCACTCCTCCGGCATGTTCGCCTTGGTGATGTTATTCACCCGGTGGGCCACCTGGGCCTTGTTGAGAGGCGCCCTGGACGTCCGGGTCGGGTCAAATCGGCCGGACATGTGCCCGATCTTGTGGGTGCGCATCTGGAGCGGCAGCACCCGGCGCTCAGCGATGGTGCAGAGGAGGTCCTCGGCGGTCAGCCCGTTCTCGACGGCCGCCCCCAGGAAGTCCCAGAGCTGATTCACCTCAGCGTCCGGATCCGTCGTGCGGGCGTTGTAGCTCCAGTTGATCCGGCCGACTGGAGGAGCCGGGTTGAACTCCGGCAGATTGATCCGGTCGACGAGCCCGCCCTCGTTGCGCACGTAGAAGAATGACATCTGCCAATTCTTCACCGAGTCAACGGTTGGAATTTTGGGGAAGGGCGTACCCGGCCGGGTGTAGATCGAGGCGGCGCCGCAGGCCCGCAGGCGGCCTTCAGTGGTCTGCGCCTTGAGGTAAAAGAGCCGGCTCCAGAAGTCTATGTCCGGCCACAAGCCGGCGTAAGCCTCCATGAAGGCCACATAGCAGCTGAGGAGGATGCAGGCGTTGGCCGGCTGGTGGTGCGGCTGCAAGCCGAAGTTGTCGAGAAATTGGCGGAAGAAGTTGGACGCCGGCAGGCCCAACCCGCGGTCGAGGTGCGCGCCGAAGACGACGCGCTCGCCGGGCTCCGGCTTGGGCTCCGTCTCCTCGCCGGGCGCCCTCGCGACCACCGACGACGGGATCCGGCGGAGGCGCACCAGCCGCTCGATGTCGTCGTCTCTCATGTACGACCCCCTCCACGATCCGCTGGCGGAGGCCATTGACGAAGAGGAGGAGGAAGAAGACCACGAATGGCGGAAAGGTGAAGAAGAGCCTCGCGACGGCGGCGACGGCGGCGGCGGAGGGCGCTCCGTTGAAACGCGGGGCCCCGTGGCGCCGGTTCGTCGGAGTAGCGGCGGCGGATCGGCGGAGATGCGCTCGCCAGAGTTCGCCAGCGAAAGGCGTTCGCCGGAGCAGCAAGAGGCTCGAGCGCGAAGAAGAGAGCGAGAGGAGCGAAAGCGCGAGGAAGATGAAGTGAGGCAGTGGCCGCCTCGGTACCCTCCCCCGCGGCATTTATAGCCGCCCGCGGCGGACGGTTAGCCTCCAAGTGGCGATCGTGGCCATGTCGCCCGGATCTTCTGCGCATTAACTCCCCCCACGACCGCTGCAGTTACCGGAAACCGCCACACCACGTCACCCACGACCGCACCGGATCCGGAGGGGACATTGATGTGACCAGACGAACCGGCGGCAGGACCCAGACGTCAGACCGGTCAAGTCGGGTGCAGGACCCGAGGCGGCGGAGACTCCGGCGCGCCGCAAGCCGGAGCCGGACATTAAGTTCGCCTCGGCCCAAAATTCATCCAGCAAGGCGGAGACGTCGCCAAAACTTGCGAGAAAGCAAAAGCTGCCTAAGTATAAATAGCGGCCGGCTAGAAGCAGCCGGCCGGAACGAGCCGGATGAGGGCGCAGCCGGCTGAATGGAAATTCTCAGTTGGCCCCTCCAAGTGCCGTCAAATACATCCAAGAAGCTAGGAAAACCTGCCTAGGTCCTTCTAAACGCAGGACCTTGCCAGCTTCGGGGGCTAATGTCGGGGGGAAGACCCCGGGTAGGGCAATGGACGCGGAGCAGCCGGCTGGCCACTGGCCGGCTCGCGGCAAAGGCCGGCTGAGGAGCAGCCGGCTGGCGCCGTGGCCGGCTGGTCCGGAAGCCGGCTGGCTCTAGGTCCTAGTCGGCCTGGCTACGGCCGCCAATGCTGTAGCTGGGCCGGCTTCTACAAGCCATATCCGACTGGGGGTTTGTACCTCAGACCGACTCGAGGCTGGCGAGTCTTGCACTGGAAGGAACCGGGTTGGTGATCCGGGTTCCCGAAGTCCACGCTGACTTCATCTTCCGTAAAGCGCGGGGCACTGTAGAGCAATAGTGCCACGCGCCGGATAGGCCATCATGGTCTACATCGATCCGTACTGGCTACAGTGGCTGATGGCGACAGGGACACCTCCTCTCCATACCGCTGACCTTGGCAGCCGGATGGGACAGGCCATGAGGCCTCAACGGCTCCTGACATCATTGCCTCGGGAAGGAGCGGAAGCCGGAGCCGGCCAAGCCGGCCAGTAAACTATAGGGTCTTATATGTAAAGTGCCAGCGCCTATATAAGCTGGGCTACCCCCCTCGTGCGGGGGACGATCGATCATTCTCACCTCACTTCCACCCCTAGCGCTGCCCTGTGAGAGAGACTCTTGTCTTCCTTAGCCTCCCAGGAGCAGCCGGACACAGCTCAAGGAGCAACCTTGTATTGTGTGATCATCATATACACTCTAGCAGGAGTAGAGGTGTTACCTCCATCGGAGGGCCTCGAACCTGGGTACGTCGCCATGTCGCTCGTCCCCATACCCGCATCCGGATACCGCCGTGAGATCTCCTAGGAACCACCTTCGTTAGCCACCCTATGGCATATGCCGTGACGATACCACGACAATTATATGTCGTATTTATGCATTTTCCGGCACTAACCTATTAACGAGATGCCGAAGAGCCAGTTGCTGTTTTCTGCTGTTTTTGGTTTCAGAAATCCTAGTAAAGAAATATTCTCGGAATTGGACGAAATCAATGCCCAGGGTCCTATTTTTGCACGAAGCTTCCAGAAGACCGAGGGATAGACGAAGTGGGGCCACGAGGTGGCCAGACACCAGGGCCGCACGGCCTGGCCCCTGGCCGCGCGGCCCTGTGGTGTGGGCCCCTCGTGACGCCCTTTGACCTGCCCTTCCGCCTACTTAAAGCCTCCGTGACGAAACCCCCAGTACCGAGAGCCACGATACGGAAAACCTTACTGAGACGCCGCTGCCGCCAATCCCATCTCGGGGGATTCAGGAGATCGCCTCCGGCACCCTGCTGGAGAGGGGAATCATCTCCCGGAGGACTCTTCACCGCCATGGTCGCCTCCAGAGTGATGAGTGAGTAGTTCACCCCTGGACTATGGGTCCATAGCAGTAGCTAGATGGTTGTCTTCTCCTCATGTGCTTCATTGTCGGATCTTGTGAGCTGCCTAACATGATCAAGATCATCTATCTGTAATTCTATATGTTGTGTTTGTCGGGATCCGATGGATAGAGAATACTATGTTATGTTGATTATCAATCTATTACCTATGTGTTGTTTATGATCTTGCATGCTCTCCGTTATTAGTAGAGGCTCTGGCCAAGTTTTTGCTCTTAACTCCAAGAGGGAGTATTTATGCTCGATAGTGGGTTCATGCCTCCATTAAATCTGGGACAGTGACAAAAAGTTCTAAGGTTGTGGATGTGCTGTTGCCACTAGGGATAAAACATTGATGCTATGTCTAAGGATGTAGTTATTGATTACATTACGCACCATACTTAATGCAATTGTCTGTTGTTTACAACTTAATACTGGAAGGGGTTCGGATGATAACCTGAAGGTGGACTTTTTAGGCATAGATGCATGCTGGATAGCGGTCTATGTACTTTGTCGTAATGCCCAATTAAATCTCACTATACTCATCATATCATGTATGTGCATGGTCATGCCCTCTCTATTTGTCAATTGCCCGACTGTAATTTGTTCACCCAACATGCTATTTATCTTATGGGAGAGACACCTCTAGTGAACTGTGGACCCCGGTCCATTCTTTTACATTGAATACAATCTACTGCAATACTTGTTCTACTGTTTTCTGCAAACAATCATCATCCACACTATACATCTAATCCTTTGTTACAGCAAGCCGGTGAGATTGACAACCTCACTGTTTTGTTGGGGCAAAGTACTTTGGTTGTGTTGTGCAGGTTCCACGTTGGCGCCGGAATCTCTGGTGTTGCGCCGCACTACATCCCGCCGCCATCAACCTTCAACGTGCTTCTTGGCTTCTCCTGGTTCGATAAACCTTGGTTTCTTTCTGAGGGAAAACTTGCTGCTGTGCGCATCATACCTTCCTCTTGGGGTTCCCAACGAACGTGTGAGTTACACGCCATCAATGAGCCAACTCGAAGAGTTCATAAGTTTGAAGCTTGCCATAGAGAAATGAAGTGCAAGTTCAAGATGAGCCATCTCGAAGAGATCCTTTGCTTGTGTCTTGCCATCCATATGGTGATCATGGATATGTGAAGATGCGCCGAAGAAGAAGCTCTCCCATGGTGGATTATGGGGGAGCAATCCACATGGTGGTCATGGTTATGTGAAGATGCGCCGAAGAAGAAGCTCTCCCATGGTGGATTATGGGGGAGCAATCCACAAGACTTCGTCAAGTAAGCATAAGCAAGAAAGGCGTTCCATCTTGTTGAGGTCAAGATCGTCGTCATCAAGCTCAAGTGGAATGCGCAAGTATAAGGTTTGCTCTTGATAGGGTTTCTTTCTCACCGGTCTCATAGTGTAGTTGGAGACCGGTTTATAGTTTAGTTGCCGTACTATCAAGAGGGCTCTCGAGTGAGTAACTCGATCGTATCGTTCGGAGAGATCTCAAACCTTTGCATCCTTGCATCATCCTTATTGGTTGTTATTTGGATCTTATCCATGTGATATTTTAGAGCTTGTGCTTATTCTCATGACAAGCTCTAGTTCATCGAAAACGGATTTTGCATAGATCACTTGTTGCGTTTTCGAGTTTGGTGATTTTCTCGGTTTCTCATGTTGAGGTATTGCACCTCTAAAAATAGTAGAAAATCACCCCCCACTGATTTCCTCGGTTTCTCATGTTGAGGTATTGCACCTCTAAAAATAGTAGAAAATCACCCCCTTCTTCCTCCTTGGGCAGCGCCTCTCTGACTCTCTCTCTCCTCCATTGTTGAACTAGATAAGCTTGCTCTATCTCTCAATCCCTCCATGATTCTTGCCCCCATTTGAGGGAAAAGAGAGAGGAGATCTAGATCTACATTTCTACCAATCATATCCATATCTTTGTGAGTGGAACTCTCTAGATCTTGATCTTGGTGTTCTTTGTGAATTCCTTTGTTCTTCCTCTCTTATTCCCCCAATAGCTTTTGTAGCTTTGTTGGAATTTGAGAGAGAAGGACTTGAGCATCTTTGTGGTGTTCTTGCCATTGCTTTTGGTGCATCGGTTTGAGTTCTCCACGGTGATTCGTGGTGGTGAAAGCAAGAAGGTTGTTACTCTTGGGTTCTTGGAACCCTAGACGGATTCTAGGCCTTTGTGGCGATTTGTTGGGAGCCTCCAATTAAGTTGTGGATGTGTGCCCCAATCTTTGTGTAAGGCCCGGTTTCCGCCTCGAAGGAAATCCCTTAGTGGAACCGTGACCTAGGCCTTTGTGGCGAGGGTCACCGGAGATTTAGGTGAGGCGCCTTCGTGGCGTTCGGTGTGTGGTGTGAGTACCGCATCTTGGGGTGAGGCCTTTGTGGCGTTGGTGTGCATCGAGCAACCACACCTCAAGGTGAGCCTCTTGTGGCGTTCGGGAGCACTAAGCAACCGCACCTCTCCACCGGAGATTAGCACTCGCAAGAGTGTGAACTCTGGGATAAATCATCGTCTCCTGCGTGCCTCGGTTATCTCTATACCCGAGCTCTTTACTTATGCATTTTATCTTGTGATAGCCTTCGTGCTTGAAGTTATATATATCTTGCTATCACATACTTGCTTGTATTGCTTAGCATAAGTTGTTGGTGCACATAGATGAACTCTTGCTTAGAATAAGTTGTTGATGCACATAGGTGAACCATAGTATATAGGCTTTGGGCTTGACAAAGTAAACGCTAGTTTTATTGCGCATTTGTTAAGCCCATCTCGTAAAAGTTTTAAATCGCCTATTCACCCCCCCTCTAGGCGACATCCGTGTCCTTTCACCGCCACGACGCCGCCGCTTCCACGTGCCACGCCCTGCCGCTTCCCCGCTGACATGGGTATACCCTTCGGGTACCCATTATTGGTATACCTGGATCGGCTCGGCCCAATATGGAGAAGGCCCAACAAGGCAACCCGAAGAAGTAGTCAATTAGGACTCTTGTAAAACCCTAGGCTGGTTGCATATATAAAGCTAGCAGGGCTCCCGAAATAAAGGGGACAAAAGATAGACAACATAGCTCCGCCTACGGCGGCACCCTGTAAACACATCTATGATCATATACTGGATTGATAGCAGCACGTAGGGATCCTCCACCGAGGGGACCCGAAGCTGGGTACGTCGTGTGCCTAATCTCGCTACCGGAATCTCCATCGCCGATCTCTCCCGAAACCCAAGTCTACAATACGTAGGCATTGCCGAGGTGATCCCTCGTCAATTGGCGCCGTCTGTGGGAATCGCGGCGACTGGATTTTGTTATCCGGGCGAGATCCTTAACCATCATCGCTAATAGAGGACAGATCGCATCTGGTCAAATTCGTTCTCTTCAATGCGTTCGACTTCATGGCGGGCGAAGGACGATTCGTCGATCTATCGGGTGCCAAGCTGCCGCGTTCTACACGAGAAAAGAAGCAAAGAATATCAAGCCAGGGAAGAGCCGCGCTATGTAAAAGTCAAGTCGCACGTCTCAAGTACGCATGGATTTAGCAAACAGAGCTAATTACATGATCAGCAAAGTATTACTCCATCCGTACAAGAAGGCCGATGACCAATCAAGCTCTATTCTTCAAAAGAGAACCGACGACTCTTATATGATTATTGACCAGGTGATTTCTTTTCAATTCAATGCTTCATGTCATGATTTTTTTTTTCTTTTAAGTTCAATGCTAATACAAACCGGCACTACATCAATCTTTGAAGGATTAGTATACTTATCTTGATTATAGTATTGCATTAAATTAAATATAGTCTACGTTAATCTCCCAATCGGTTTGCTCATGCGAGGATCGCGACCCAGAAAAATCGAGCCCCGGCGACAAGCATGCACACCAACACGTATACAAGTAACTCGACGAAACGTGCACACGTGTCTTGACAACCCGACGACGTCGAAAAGGCCGGTGACACCCCCGGCTGCAACCACACCGGCCAGAGATTCGTCGATCCCGGCAAAAGCAGGCCTGCTCGGAGACGATCGAGTCCGGCCGGAGCGTGCTTCTCAGCATGAGGCGGAAAACAAGGCATCAAGTAAAACTGTATCCAAGTGCAACTCTACGAGAATCAAGGCCAATGTGTCCACGTGAAGGCCAAGGGAAGCCAATTGCTTGCATGATTTTAGCGGCAGGAACGCAGCACCGATCAGTCAAGTATTACTACTTCATGTGCAAAGGAAAAAAGAGAGCATCTGGCCAAATATGCTAGCTAAAGTGAAGTTTGTACGAACGAATGTACATAACTATCAAGTCAGCGTACTTTACGTGTATATCATTTCATCATCATCGACTCTGGAGGAACTAGCATCATCATCGACTACTCAGACATTTTCATCGGCATATTCTATTGGTTCCCTCAGCCAGCGAGAATTGACCTTGGCGTCTATTTATTTCACCGATTACTTTCGGCTAAGCGTCGCAACTCCGTCGAGTCCATCCAGCGTCGCGGCCCAGAACATTGACTACATCGCCTGATTAAACTTCAACAATGGTCTTGAATTCATGTACAGATCGCATGTCCATCTACTTTAACCGTCATTCTGAGATTGGAAGAAGCTGTTCACTTATGCGATGAGGCCAAGTATTACTGCACGTTGGGATTATCAATGGATTTATCTGATTATCTAAATACTGACCCGATGTATTTTCGGATCAGTGGATTTATCTTCTCTGCGGATTCATATTATAAGGGTATTGGTGGACATATCTTATATGGTTATTATTGGATTCATCTTCACTTGATTTATTTTATGATTGGATTCATATTCAGTGGATTTATCTTACTATTGGGCTCATCTTATATAATACTGACCCGATGCACTTTCGGATCAGCAGATTCATCTTATTTGATTATCATTGGAGTCATCTCATATGATTATCACTGGATTTATGCTATATGATTATCACTGGATGCATCTTTAATGGCTTCATCGACCATGTCTTCATCTTTGAGTACAACCTTATATGGTTATTGCCTGCCACATCAACTGCGTCCGCTGCACGACTTCTCTCCGCGTCGAATAAGCTAAGTGTTTTTCTGCATAGAGTCGATTATTATTTACTTTTTCCGCACCCGACACTTGGGGGTTGCGCCGCATAATTATGTTCTTTCAAAGAAGAACCATATGCTATTCATTTAATTAATTGCTTCATCCCGCAAGTTTTATCATGCCATCAAATTTTCTCCACCTGTTATTGTTTTTGTTTTTGTATGTGCAGAGTTACCTATTCATATTAAAGAAACATTGAGTAACAAAGACAACCTTATCACGGACAACATCTAAATGGCTACTTCAATCTTCATCATGAGAAATTTGGGATTCGTTACAGCTGCATCGACCCAATTGTTGAGTCACTGGACCGGGTGAACAACTCGAAAATACTCCTACATCACCGCGCCTACCTTCGCCTTCACCACGGTCGCCAAAAAAAATCAACCATGAACAACTTCGTTATCATCGGCTTTGGAGAAGCCTTCTACTTTAGAAGAGCCGACATTACCAGAATCGACCCCATCTGTTTCATCAACTGCCATCGCGACTCGGGGGGCTTGATGACAACAATGACTCCACCGTTACCTACCGATCGAGCTGATCAAGTCTACAAGTTCATAAATTTTCGGCAGTGTTTCCGGTGGTCCAACTCGCGTACAATCTCATGGCCACTGGAACCGTCGGGTTGCTGCTGTGTCTGGTTCAAAACTTTGCAAAAGGAGAAATCCCGAAAAACTTCGGATGGTTGAAGCCAGCTGTAATACCCTTGGCAAGGAAAAAGAATAAAAGGAAGAAGCTGCAGTACAAAAATATCAAGTCATATGCCCTGCATGGATTCAGCGGGAGTATGCAACATGCATAATCACCAACCGATCAAATGCTACATCAAGCAACGGAAAGGAAAAGTAAAAGGATGATTGATCAATCTGTTAGCTAGAGCTAGCTCGTGCAAGAATATATTCTCCGAGCAACGCCAAGCAACGACAACCAGCAGAATGAGCGTTAATGTTTCACGAAGTTCAAATCAGGTTCTGAAGAACAATCAATAAGCCAGCTAGTCAAGCGCTACTTCAGGGGCCAAATCAAGAGGACAAAAGAATAAATAAAAAGAGATCAATCAAAAGGCTAATAAAACTGCGAGTCAGCAGTATACTGCAATGGCGAGTCATCGGGCTATCCAACTCGAAAAATACTACAACTTTGCCATGCCTTAAGCCTTCATCACGGACACCTTCATCTTATTCGCGGCGACTGCCAACGGTTTCAAGGGCTCGGGGTCTCGACAAGGACTTCGCCCCGGATCACAACTGCGACATGGCGTCTAAGCAACAATCATGATGTCACCCCAGCGGCGCTCGAGGGGTCGGCTATTTCTTCATCAACAATTTGGCGCCATCTATTTTCGCTATTTGGTGGTTTCTATTTCGGCTAGATTTCTTCACTGCACTCCAAGGCTTCATCGACTTAGCTGCACGACACATCTCCGTTAACTCTGTCGTACCTAATAAGCTAAGTATTTCCTTTAATTTACACAAAGTTCATTATCATTTACTTTTGCCGCACACAACACTCGGGGGTTGTGCGGCATAAATTTACTTTACATATCATCAAATCCGAGCATCTGACACCGCATGCGAAAAAGAGAGTCAAGGAAAAGATAGAAAAAGTTTGTTTATTTGTGCAGGAGAAAGCAAATTTCAAAGTATATAAGAGAGAACCCGATGAAATTGTCTACAGGGAGAACTCGACGAAATTGTCTTCAAGAAAGAACAGGACCCGACGAAATTTTCCTCAAGGAGGATCCGAAGAATTGTCCTTAGGGAGGACCCGAAGAATTTTCCTCAGGGAGGACCCGAAGAATTGTCCTGAGGGAGGACCTGAAGAATTATCTTCAAGGAGGACCCGAATAATTATCCTCAAGGAGGATCCTAAGAATTGTTCTCAAGGAGGACTCGAAGAAATTTTCTTCAAGGAGGAACTCGACGAAATTTTCAGCAAGCAGGAACCAAAAAAAAAAAGAAGGGTCTATTAACTCGGTCATATTGTTCCGAGCAAGAGCATCGGTGATGTACCCGACAATATAGAAGAACCAATATAGTCGGCTGTCTCATCATGCCCGAGAAAAATATAGAAGAACCCGCAAAATGGGTCATTGCATCAGCCGAACAAGGCACTTGACAAAATATTCTCAGAGCGCCAAAGTCGCGAATAATCTCTGAATGCCGCAAAACTCTGCGAAGGTAAGACCCCGGGTCCGTCCTGTGTGGCGTGGCATCGCCAAAGACTGCGCTCTGCTACTTTTTTTCCACATCAACAGATGTGAAGAAATATCCCAGCGGACGCGCTGTGGACCCGATAAAAGATGACTGGGGCTCGACAGATGGTAAGACCTTAAGCGGCACCTGTCGAGTTAGCACTAGTATCCCGAGATCATGTCCAGGGACGTGATCTTGAAGTAGGTTTTTGCGGATTGCCACTAGAGCAGTTAACTAGTACCTGATCCGTCAGATGAACTAGCCCCAATTACCATTATCCCTGTACAATATAGATATGGATGTCAAATAAAAATAGCAACGGCCTGGAGTCGATAAAAAGAGGGGCCGCGCCAAGTTCTTTATCGAGTAGTACAACTCGAGCCTATGCCTAGGTGCAAGCACCTGCCCATAGGCTCGGGGGCTACTCTTATCGAGAGTATTGTTCACCCTCCTGATAAGATAAAAGAAAGAGGAAAAATTGTGGAGTCGATTAAAAGCAAGTTGAGCCTACACCCAAGTGCAAACACTTGGTTGTAGCCTCGGGGGCTACTCCCATCGGGAGCGCTGGTCGCGCACCCGATAGGAAAATAACTTCGACAGCATTTATGACAATCAAGGTTTGTAGACTCAACTCGATTCTACGACTCGAGTGGAGCCTACTCCCATCGGGAGCACATGGATTTCATCAAGTCCTCCAGAAATATAGTTAAGTTCTTCATTGAGTAGTACAACTTGAGTCTATGCCTAAGTCCAAGCACTTACCCATAGACTCGGGGGCTACTCCCATCGGGAGCGCTGTCGCGCACCCGATAAAAAAATAACTTCGAGAATCGTCGACATCATTAATGCTACACATGATCTACGACATGGACCTCGCCTTTGGAGATGATTATGCTTGGAGTCTCTACGCAAGTCTTCGACTTCCCTAGACACTCGGGGGCTACTGACATGGGTATACCCTTCGGGTACCCATTATTGGTATACCTGGATCGGCTCAGCCCAATATGGAGAAGGCCCAACAAGGCAACCCGAAGAAGTAGTCAATTAGGACTCTTGTAAAACCCTAGGCTGGTTGCATATATAAAGCTAGCCAGGGCACCCGAAATAAAGGGGACAAGAGATAGACAACATAGCTCCGCCTACGGCGGCACCCTGTAAACACATCTATGATCATATACTGGATTGATAGCAGCACGTAGGGATCCTCCACCGAGGGGACCCGAAGCTGGGTACGTCGTGTGCCTAATCTCGCTCCCGGAATCTCCATCGCCGATCTCTCCCGAAACCCAAGTCTACAATACGTAGGCATTGCCGAGGTGATCCCTCGTCACCCGCGCCACATGGCGCCGCCCCTTCCACGTGCCAAGCCCCGCCTGACATAGGCATCCCGGATGGGCCTGCCAGAGATGGTACCCGGGGTTTACTGGAGGCCCACGACCCGAAGTTTATGAAGCCCGGAAGCCCATTAAAGCATCGATTATGGCAAGAAGAGATAGATTAGGATTAGAGATTTGTAACTTTAGGGGAAGAACTCAAAGAGTCTCCCGGCGTTTGTAACTTGTGTAATACGAAACCTTCGGCTCCGCCTCCTATATAATGGGGAGTCGAAGGACAAAGAAAGTATCAATCTCATTGTCAACTCAACCCTAGTTTTTAGCAGTCAAGCACCTTTTCGGCTGAAACCTCGAGATCTACTTGCCCTCTACTTCCGCGAAACCCAAGTATAAAGCGCTGCTTGCGCGCGCAACCAACCGCCACTGAGACTTCACCTTCGTGCAACCAACCAACCGCCTCGCTGCTTCCCCCCGCCACGTGTCATCGCCGCCTCCGCTCATTCGTCTCCGGGATGCCGCCGCGCCGCCGCGGGTCGTCCGGTTTCTGCGGCATCCGAGCGCGTCCGAACGGTAGGTTCTATGCAGGGATGCGCGCTGGCGTCTTCTGCCTCAGCCTCGGGACGTACAACACACCGGAGCTGGCGGTGCGCGCTTACGACGCGGCCGCGTAGCGATTTCGGCGGCCACGGCGCGACATGAACTTCCCGGACGTCGAATCGCTAGAGGAGGCGGAGTTCCTCGCACCAGTGCCATGCCTCGTCGATGACGAGGACCGTCGCCGCCACCGCCAGGTGCAGCGCCGGATTGCCATCGCTGAGCATCCCGAGGAGTTGATGCGCCAGTGAAGGGTACAGTTCCCCAGCAACGTCGACAACACCAACGCGTTCTTCGCTGACCTCAGGGCACATCGCAGGTTTGACATGCGCCACCGTCGGGCCGTCGCCGAGTTCGAGCTCGACAACCCGAATACAACTTGGGCCGACAACGACCCTTGGTGGGACGACATTTGAACCGAGACAACCTTCGACGACGAGTAGACTAGACTAGTCGTTTATCTATTTTAATTGTATTTTCAATGTTTTTTAGACTATGTTCGATCATCTATGTTCTATCAAAATGTGTAACCTTTAGTCCAATTTTCAATTAACAAATTTGCCATTTTTATTTTTTGTCGTTGAGATAAGGATGCATGTGTAACCGGGACTAAAGCTGTCGGTGGGATAAGGACGCATGTGTCCTTTAGTCCCGACTGGTGGGTGCAACCGGGATAAGGATGCATGTTTCCCGCCAAGACGCCGCGCGGGAAAGTTTCCCGCCGACAGGCCTCTATAAATAGCTCCTACGTCCCCGTCTCCCACTTCACTCACCGAACCCTAGCCCATTTCACAATGCCCCCAAAGCCGCACCCACGCGCCGCCGGTGGAGGTGGACACGCAACCCGCCGGTGGATGTTTCTTTTTCTGTTTTCATCTTACGGGAGAAAAAGTACATAGCTCAACTAAAAATTAAGATACATGGCTAGATTAAGTCACAATCGGCCTAACTTGTTTTCGAATGTTGGAGTGATTCAGTCATACTCGTGCCTAGCCCTATAAACTTCGCCACTGTAGTCGTCGTAGTCGCTGACGTCGTCGTCGCTGGCATCGGGGTCACGGTAGTCGAACCTCAACGGGTGAGCACGCGTGGGCTGGGAATGAGGCTAGCGCAGGAGGGGGACACGGTAGGCCATGACGCTCTGGAGAGTCCAGCCACGCCACCACAGCCGACGACCGGCCTCGTTGAAGTACGAATGAGGTGGGCCGTCCTCCTCGTGTCTAGCAAGCGCACTCTCATGTCGATTGATGAGGAAGCTGTCCCAAGTTGGGCTGTAGTCGGGATGCCACTGGAGATTCCTACGCTGCTCTGGTGTGAGCTCGAAGTAGTAGTGGTTCGTGATGGCCATCTCGCGCGCCACATCTAGAGGGACAGGAGGGACCGATACACCTCCGATGCTTAGCATCCAGCCGGTGGGGATGCGGTAGCCCGGCGGGCAGGGGTAGTTCGAGGCTCAAAGCGCCTCCGCCTCCCGAGGGGTTAGAGATACGATGGAAGCCATGGGAGAGAGTGATGAGAGGTTCGCAGATATGAGTCTAGATGTGATATGGAAATGGAGGCCAAGCCTACATATATATAGTGAAAATTGGCAGGAAGACGGAGGCGGGAAGCGGTGGAAAGCGCGGGAAGAAAATAGGTGGGAATGCAATGGCGCCAGAAACTTTTATCCCGGGTGGGGGCTCAAACCGGGACAAAAGATGGGGGGCTTAATCTTGGGGAGGCTTATCTGGTGTTTGCCCTTTTATCCCGGGTGGGGGCTCAAACCGGGACAAAAGATGGGGTCTTAATCAGGGGGAGGCTTATCTGGGGGGGGGGGGGGGGGAGGTTTAGTCCCGGCTGGATAAGGACGTGCAGGCAACCATTAGTCCCGGCTGGTGGGTACAACCGGGACTATAGATGGTTTTGTGTCATCTAACAAAACTGTCGGTGGGATAAGGACGTGTGGGTAACCTTTAGTCCTGGCTGGTAGGTGCAACCGGGACTAAAGCTGTCGGCAGGATAAGGACGCGTGGTTCGACGCACTTCTCGATGAGATAAAGCATGTAGCACACGACGCCATGTCGAAGGAACAAGACAAAGTAGAATGGGCGCCGTGCCTATAAAAGGAGCATCGATACGCCTTGGTAAGCAGATCAACAAGCCAACCTAGCAGGTAGGGAGAGTTTCATTCCCATGGATGGAGGAAAGGGTTGGGAAATCTTCCGTGGCGGAACTTCTCAAAGATGTCGTTGGTGCACACGCCCTACGGCGTCTTCGGAAGTTCCGCCTCAATTTTTTTCCTGCAAGCCCGTGAACGAATCCATCTCCTCTAACACTGTTGGGGAAAGGGTTGGGAAATCTCCCGTGGCGGAGCTTCTCGAAGATGTCGTGGTGCACATGCCTTACGACATCTTCGGAAGCTCCACCTCGGAAATTTTTTCTGCAAGCCCGTGAACGACTACATCTCCTCTAACAGTGTTGGGGAAAGGGTTAGGAAATCTCCCGTGGCGGAGCTTCTCGAAGATGTCATTGGTGCACACGCCCTACGGCATCTTCGGAAGCTCCACCTCGGAAAATTTTCCTGCAGCCCGTGAAAGACTCCATCTCCTCTAACAGTGTTGGGGAAAGGGTCGGGAAATCTCCCGTGGTGGAGCTTCTCGAAGATGTTGTTGGTGCATACGCCGTACGACATATTCGGAAGCTCCGCCTCGGAAAAATTTCCTGCTAGCCCATGAACAACTACATCTCCACTAACAATGTTGGGGAATCTCCCTATATATATGGTACAAAAAGCCAACCATCTCCAGTTTTAATATCTTACATACAGTTACATGATTACACAAAAATAAATGGAAAATTGATTGCCATGTTGAGATACTCATTTGTGCCATGAACATTCTTCAATTAACTTGATGATGGAGCATCTTCATCATTGAACCTTCTTCGGTCGTAACCATGGAGCATCTTCATCATTTAACTTGATGCTTGGGTCAATGTTCACTATGGAGGGTGAAATTTCATCAAATTTATTATAATCTTCTGACATGTCTGTCTTGTCCTCCACTCCCACGATGTTTCATTTTTCCATAAAGAACTATGTGGCGCTTTGGCTCATCGTATGATGTGTTCGTTTCCTTATGTTTCCTTTTTCTTGGTTTGGTAGACATATCCTTCACATAGGAAACCTGGGCCACATCCTTGGCTAGGACGAATGGTTCATCTCTATACCCAAGATTGTTGAGATCCACTGTTGTCATTCCATACAACTTATCTACCTGAACCCCGCCTGACAAGGGATTAACTTGTCAATGCCTATGGATTGTAGGCTAGGGTTTAGTTAGAAGTAGAGGGTAAGTAGATCTCGAAGGTTTCAGCCGAAAAGTACTCGACGACTATGAAAACTAGGGTTTGCAGACAATGATTCGATTCTCTCTTTTGTCCCTCGACTCCCCCTTATATATGAGGTGAAGCCGAGGGATTCGTGCTATACAAGTTTACAGAGTCCGGGACGGTTTCTAACTCGTCCCGCCAGATTACAAACAACACTTCCTATTACAACTCTATTTCTTCCTTAAACGCATCTTGGGCTCCCGAATCTTCTTATTCTTCGGGTAGTGGGCCTTCAATAAACCCCGGGTACTATATTCGGCAGGCCCATTTGGGATGCCTATGTCAGTAGCCCCCGAGATTTTGCTTGAATTGTAAAGTCAGGGAAAATCTCCACTGTTTATTTTTACCCGAAAGCCTTAACTTTCTATATTTCTTCTCATAAAATTCTATATTGTACAGGGATATTGGTAATTGGGGCTAGTTCATCTGACGGATCAGGTACTAGTTAACTGCTCTAGTGGCAATCCGCAAAAACCTACTTCAAAATCACGTCCCTGGACATGATCTCGGGATACTGGTGTAAACTTCGACAGGTGCCGCTTAAGGTCTTACCATTCTGTCGAGTCCCAGTCAAATTTATCGGGTACCTAACGCGTCCGTTAGGATTTTTCTTCGTATCTGTTGATACGGATAAAAGTAGCAGAGCGCAGTCTTTGGCGATGCCACGCCCAGCAGAATGGATTCTGGGGTCTTACCTTCGCAAATTTGCGGCATTCAGAAATTGATCGCAACTTTGGCGTCCTGAGAATATATTGTCGAGTGCTTTTCCGGCTGTTGGAATGGCACATTTTATTGAGTCAAATATGACTTATATTGTTCTCCCGATGGGAGTATATGTAGAGTTAATTATAACTCGAAATATACTCTCTTGCTCTTCTATTTTTCCTTTGTTAATTTCATCGGGCACGCGAACAGCGTTCCCGATGGGAGTAGCCGGAGGCTACAACCAAGAACTTGTGCTTGGTTGTAGGCTCAACATTTTATTCCACCTTGTCGCTATTTTGTCATTATTTCGCAATATGAACTCTTTCCTCTTCTTCTTCTTCTCTCTCTTTATTTTTATATTTCTCGGGTGCGCGAACAGCGCTCCCGATGGGAGTAGCCCCCGAGGCTACAGCCAAGAACTTGTGCTTGGTTGTAGGCTCAACATTTTCTATATTGTCATACTCGAAATTTTACTTTTTGTCGGAGTAGCCCCCGAGCATTTGGGCAAAAACTTGTATTTGATCAAAGGCTCCCGAAGTATTGAATATTTCATCCTGTCGCCAATCTCTGAATACTTCCTTGTCGACATTCTTCACTTAATCAAATTTACTTCATCCTTGACAAGTAGTCGTGAATTTTCTGTCTGTGGGTCCATTGCTTTCACCACGTTGACACGTCGTGCAAGTAGTGGACACACGTCCTCCGCTTTTCCTGGCGCACGTACGGTAACGCCTATTTCAGTAAAAATACTCTTTTGCCCTTGTGTCTAGAAGATCCATCCTCACCACACGATTTCTTCATCCAACGGCACACTGCTTCACCCGAATCTTATATAAACCCTTCTTCAACCTTCGTTCATCCCCTCGCTTGCGCCGCTCACCTGTTCCTTTTCGCAAAACTTCCCCTGCGCCCAACTCTCCAATCTTCCGTACGCACATACATTGCTCTGCCCACTGCCGTTGATGCCACCGCGCACGCGTCTGACTCGCCACAGCACGCCGGAATCCAAGATGGCCGCCGAGGATCTTGAGTGGGAGAGATCCAAAATCTCCAATCAAGACATCAACACGCTGAAGAGGCTCGGCCTCATGACGAAGGAGGACGCCATCCGCTTTCCTAGCGAAGAAAGCTACCCCAAGCCTCCAATGGAGTATCGGGTTAGTTTTGTTGATCATCTCATCCGTGGCCTCTCTACCCCAATTCATGATTTTCTCCGCGGTCTTCTCTTTGTTTATGGGATTCAGCTGCACCAACTGACTCCCAATTCCATCCTCCACATTTCTATTTTTATCACCCTTTGCGAATGCTTCCTCGGAGTCCCTCCTAATTGGGCTCTGTGGAAGCGTATTTTCTGCCTCCGCCGCAATGGCTCTCACAACGTCACCTATAACATAGGTGGCGTTGTTATCTGTGTCCGCACTGATGTCGATTACTTCGACGTCAAGTTTCCCGACTCTGTCCAAGGATGGCGCAAGAGATGGCTCTACATCCACGAAGAAAGCGCCAATTCTGTGGAGCACAACATAGTTCCTTTCGACGGAAGTGCCAGGATTCAGCGTCGCCGTTCCTGGGATGCCGAAGCTTCTGAAGAAGAGAAAAAAGCGACAGAGGCGCTCATGGCTCGTATCCGTCATCTTCAAAACACTCGAGGCAAAGAGCTATCTGGTGTTCAAATTACTGCCTACTTCCTTAGGATTAGAGTGCAGCCTCTTCAGGCTCGCAAAAATCCCCTTTGGACGTATTCTGGTGAAAATGACGCCAACAGAATCTCCAGTGATCTTTCTGTAAAGGACTTGGAAAAATTGGTTCGAAGAATTTCTCGATTAGGCAAGAAGGATCCTATTCCCTCCTCCTGTCGAGTGGAACCATACAGTGCTTCCAATCCTCTTCCCGAGGTATTTTGTCTTCTCGAAGTTTTATCTTGTTTTGAACTGTTCCTCGTATCTTATTTGCAGTGGTATCTCACTTATTCTCTTTTGTCACTATTTCTTTGTAGAATCATCCTACTATGGTTTCCCTTCCTCCTCTTCCTGAGGATGGAGAGGTCGAAGAAAGAGCCGTTGTCGATGATGTCAACCAGGAGACCCCCTCTTTTGTGAATGAACCCGCAGATTCTCGAAAATCTGCGGGATCTACTGAGAAGGATGCTGCCTCTGAAGATACAACATCAGCACAATCTCCTCCTCCTGCTGTTTCTCCGAAGAGCAAAAGGAAAAGGAGCAATGCCGAAGATTCCGGGACCTCGAAACCCGAAGAAACTGCTCCTGCACCTCGACAAGCAGCTTATGATCCATACATCGAGAGTATCATCAGCTCGTAGGTTCCTTGCTCTTTTCCTTTTTTATTTGAAGAATTTTATTTTGCCTTGCTTTTTATGCTGCCACTATTTTGTCACAGTGATGATGAAGAAACTCCAACTTTAGATGTGGCTGCTCGAACGAGCACGTCACATACTTTAGTAATTTCAGAAAAACCAGTTGAAGGGGAGGAATCGTCGCCTCCTCAACAAAATGTTGATACATCTACTCCTTCGAGCCCCCGTGCCCCTTCACCAAAAAGGGCACGGGTTGAAAAGATTGTTGATTCTGCCCCTCAGTTGGGCAGTTCGTCGCCCCCGCTCCTAGATGATGTAAGTTTGTCGACATCTATATTTTCTTTATTTTATTTCTTCACATCTCTTTTTTTTTTTTTTTTTTTTTTTTTATGCCGATGTTTTTCTTACTGTGTTCACGTTGAACAGCCTATGATCAAGGATCTTCTCCGCATCGGTTCCCAATTTATTGGGTACCGTGAATATGCTAATAGAGCCGAAGGTAACGACTGTCATACTTGTCGTTTTTCCTTAATTTGTCACTCCTGTTGCTTGCCGCGATTTTTTGATCTTTCTTCTCTCTTTTTTCCATATCTCGACAGAGAAATTTGCAGAGGCTAACGAACGCGCCGACGCACTGGCTCAAAAACTTGAGCAAAGTGAGGCGGCTCGCAAGAAAGCCGAACTCGCTGCTAGCAAAGCCAAGGTCGAAGCTGATGAAGCTAAGGCGAAAGCTGCTGGTGTCGAGGAACTGCAGAAGAAACTTGAGGATGCGACAACTGCCTTGGATGAGCTCAAAGCTGCACAAGCTTCTCGTGACGAAGGAATCCTCAAGCGTTTGAAGTCGCAAAGTCGACGTACTCTGAGTAATATTATCAATCCCTTTTATTTTCTTGCACTTCTGTTTCTTGATTGTTTGACTGATGTCTTGTCTCGTGTGGCAGCCCAAACAAACCAGGATTTTGATCTGGATAATCCTGTCAACGATCCTCTCCTTGACGCACTTTCTCTTCTGGAGTTTCACGGGCGCGAGATTCGCGAAGGCGTGGCAAATGCTAATGCAGGATTGTCCGCGTTGTTCCCTTATTTCTTCCCGAAGAAAGAAGAACCCGCAACTTTCCTTAACCTCGCCAAGATGTTTAATGCGTCGGAAGACCTGGGATTGAAGATGCGTCAGGAGAATATGAAGGTTGCTGTCGAGAGTACTGTTGCCCTGGTTGCTGACAGCCAACAGACGCTTGATTGGATGAAGGTTGGCGACACCAGTCAGATAGAGCAGTCAAGATGGAGGTCGCTGATCAAGGCGGCCAAGCCCAACACGAAGAAGATCTTGGCGTATCTGGGGATCAAGCCAGCTTCAACTCCTAGCTCCTCGAGGCCGGAGGTCTAGTTGCATGCCTCTGTTTTTCTTTCTGTTTCTTTAGCTTCTGTCGCCAAAGTAGTCATTTGGCGACACGTACTTTCTTAACTCCACTGTAATGCCCTTGTAATTATTCCAAGAGATTAATGAAGACTTCTATCTTTGCTTGTTATTTGATGTTGTCTTGTTTATTTTTCAGTTGATATTTGATAACTATACTCCATCTTCTGCTCCTTCCAATGTTTCGCCTTCTTCTTCCCGCGCGAGGAAAGCTTTTGGTGATACCGCTCCTGTCGACGATACCTTGTCGCAAGAACTGGATGAACTTCGGCAACAACTTCAATATGCGAAGAAGCAAACACTTGTGATGATGGAGCAATCTCGTAAGTCATCTGAAGCCGAAAAAATTGCTCTTCAACAAGCTCACGAAGCCGTGGCTGCTAAGGAAATTGCTGCTTCCGAGGCTGAAAAGGCAACTACTCGAGAAAATTTCATGCTCGAATTAATGAATGAAGCCAGTGCAGATATGTCGGGTATGCCTGTTTCGTCCGCTGATATTCTTTATCTTCATGCTATTGTTTCTTAGAGGTTTCCACTTCTTTGTTTTGATAGGTGCCTTTGTTGATGCTGCTGCCGAGGAAGAGAGGGTAAATGCTAGGACAACCCTCCTTGTTAATCTTTCCCTGGACCATGGTTCGTTGTTTTGGGCTACCCCAGAGAGGACCCGCCAAATTGTCAGATTTCAAGATCGCGCCTCTCAAACTCGCGATTTCCTTGACTTCTGTACCAAGACCTTGTCCATGGTTTACAACTCCATGTTTCCTCGGAACGTCCAACCAAAAACTCTTCCTGAATTGATGGAAAGGTTCAAGGATGCTCGCAGTATCCATGATTTTGTCAAGGCTCAACTAGTAGCTGGCGCCAGATTTGCTCTTATCATGCTCCAAATCTGCCACTCGAAGCTTGACCTTACCCAGGTTGTCGAGAAAGTTCACCAAAAAGTAAAACGTCGGAGAGTTGGTGTTGACAGGATTAACACGAAGGTTACGCCTATAGCCGAAGAAATGATTGAGGACCTACTTCGGATGGATGCCGACTTTTTTGCCGATGGCCATTATGCCGATTTTCTTGGTGCTGCTCCTGAGGAAAACAGGGTTACTCTTGATGACATATTGAATCAAGACTAGTTAGTTTCTTCTTGTAGATATTTTTTCTTTGTAATCCACGACTATATTGTAAAGCAATCATTATATTTCTCTGTTTGTTTAGCCCCGAGTGTTTCGGTGACTCTTTACTATATTTGTATACTTGCGAGGTTTTGAACCAAGGCATTTATATATTTAAGGCGAATATGAGCCCCCAAGCTTTTTATTGAGTACTATTTTGTATTTTTGTTGACTCACGAGGTATTTGAATACCAAGGCAAGTTTTTCCTTTTGTTGATGAACTATATTGAAATTCGTCGGAGCGAAGACTTTGGTCATGTCGATAAAGAAGAAAAGTTATATTGTCACTATCTTTATTATATTGCAGCACCGCGAGCCCGCCTCATTAAAAACCTTCTCCGGCCCCACTCGGTGCCCCGAAAAAGGAAAAGAGTGCGTCTGAAAACTCGCGGGCGTTTCAGTACATTGAAGCTTTACAAAGACTATATTTTGACTCTAGGCGTAAAAACGCCTAAGTTGCGCCACGTTCCAGGGGTTTGGCTCCTCCACCCCTGTCTTTTTGTCCTTTATTCTGTATGCTCCTCCTCCAATTACTTCCGTGACAATGTAAGGGCCAAGCCATGGTGACTCGAGTTTTTCATGACTTTTTTGCGTGAGCCGAAGAACTAGGTCTCCCACCTGAAAAGATCTTGGCCGCAAACGTCGACTGTGGTAATTCTTCAAGTCCTGTTGATATTTGGTTACCCGAGATAATACTTCATCTCGAGCTTCATCAAGTGCGTCGACGTCGTCTTCTAGCACTCTTCTCGACGTTTCTTCATCATATTCAGCGACACGTGGAGAGTTGTGCTCTATCTCGATTGGTAGTACTGCCTCTGCTCCATGAACCAGGAAAAACGGAGTTTCCTGCGTTGCTGTGTTTGGTGTTGTTCGGATGCTCCACAACACGCTTGGTAGTTCTTCTGGCCAGGTATGTCGAGCTTTTCCAGTGGTCCTAACAAGCGCTTCTTGATACCATTGCAGATGATGCCATTGGCTTTCTCGACTTGCCCATTGGTTTGAGGATGTGCGACTGACGCAAAGTTCAGCTTAATACCCACCTCTTCGCAATAATCTTTGAATTCATGGGATGTGAAGTTGCTGCCGTTGTGCGTGACGATCTTTGTGGGGCACTCCAAATCTGAAGACGAGGCCTTTTACGAATTTTACTGCGGATGCTCCATCTGGTGAATTTATCGGCTTCGCTTCTATCCACTTTGTAAACTTATCGACAGCTACTAGCATGTACTCCTTTCCTCCTGGCCAGGATTTGTGTAACTTACCCACCATATCAAGTCCCCATTGAGCAAAGGGCCAAGACAATGGTATTGGTGCTAGCTCTGCCTTTGGAGAGTGAGGTTTTGCGGCGAACCTTTGACATGCGTCGCAAGTTCTTACTATGTCCTTGGCGTCCTCGATTGCTGTCAACCAGTAGAATCCTGCCCGAAAAACCTTGGCTGCGATAGCTCGACTACTTGCGTGGTGGCCACATATTCCTTCGTGTACATCCTTCAGGATTATTCTTCCTTCTTCGGGTGTAACGCACCTTTGCAAAACGCCTGAAATACTTCGCTTATACAATTCTCCCTTGACCACCGTAAAAGCTTTGGAGCGTCGAATTACTCGCCTTGCTTCAACTGGATCATCGGGTATTTCTTTCCTCATGATGTATGATATGTACGGCTGCATCCACGGTATCTGTATCACCATGACCAAGTCCTGATCCTCTTCTTCGTCCTCTTGCTTTTCCTTGGCAGCCCCCGAGGGTTTCTTCTCCTTCTTTTTTGACTTTGTTGGCTTAGTGGATCTCTCTGTTATCTCTTCCCAGAATACACCTGGCGGGACTGGAAGGCACTGTGACCCGATGTTTGCAAGAACGTCGGCTTCGTCGTTGCTCAACCTGCTAATATGATTTACTTCGCATCCATCGAATAACTTCTCAAGTTCGTTGTACACCTCCTTGTATGCCATCATGCTATCATTGATTGCATCACATTGGTTCATAACTTGCTGAGCCACCAACTGTGAGTCGCCAAAGATTTTTAATCGAGTTGCTCCACAGGCTTTTGCCATCTTCATCCCGTGTATGAGGGCCTCATATTCTGCTTCATTGTTAGATGCGTTAAGGAACGTCATCCGGAGGATGTACTTCAATTTGTCGCCTTCAGGTGATATGAGTACTACTCCTGCGCCAGCTCCTTCTAGTCTCTTGGACCCATCAAAGTTCATGGTCCAAGTTCTCGATAAATACGGAGGTCCTGTATTTTGCAACTCCATCCATTCTGCGATGAAGTACGGCAGTATTTGCGACTTTATTGCTTTTCTTTTGTCATACGTGATGTCCCGAGGGGAAAGTTCTATTCCCCAAAGGGAGACACGACCCGTAGCTTCTGGGTTATTCAGTATATTTGATAAGGGAGCTTCATTGACCACTATGATCGGGTGTGCCGAAAAATAGTGGCGCAATTTTCGTGCTGTCGTGAACACTCCATATGCTAGTTTTTGGTACTGAGGGTACCTTTGTTTTGAAGGTGACAAGACTTCGCTCACGAAGTATACTGGCCGCTGCACTCCATGGATTTTCCCTTCTTCTTCTCTTTCGACAACTAATACCGTGCTAACCACTTGGGGCGTGGCTGCGATATATAGCAGGAGAGGTTCCTTTTCCTTTGGAGCCACCAGGATTGGTGGTGTCGAGATTTTTCGCTTCAGATCCTCGAAAGCTCTGTCGGCCTCTTCGTTCCACTGGAATTTATCTCCTTGTTTTATCCGCGCCTAAAATGGTAACGCTTTTTCTCCTAACCTGGCGACGAACCTGCTCAAAGCTGCGACTACTTGATTAGCTGCTGTATTTCTTTCAACTTTGTTGGCTTTCTCATTGTTACTATGGCTTGTATTTTTTCGGGATTTGCGTCAATCCCTCTTGCCGAAACTAGAAACCCCAGAAGTTCTCTGTTTGGGACGCCAAAAGAACACTTCGTCGGGTTCGGTTTGAGGCAGAATGTGTCGAGTGTGTCAAAAGTTACTATGAGATCTTCGATCAATGTGGTCCCCAATATTGACGTTATGACGACATCATCGTTGTATACTTGCACGTTTTTCCCGATCTGTGTTGCTAAACACTACTGCATCATCCTCTGATATGTTGCTCCCGCATTTTTTAGACCAAAGGGCATTGTCTTGTAGCAAAACACGCCGTAAGGTGTAATAAACGCTGTCTTGGCTTCATCATCTTCTTTTAATCTGATCTGGTTATAACCAGAGTATGCATCCAAGAAGGAAAGACGTTCGCAACCTGCCGTGGAGTCGATAATTTGATCGATCCTTGGGAGGGGAAAGTGATCCTTAGGACAATGTTTATTGAGACACGTAAAGTCGACGCACATGCGAAGGACTGTCGTGTTTTTCTTCGGCACCATCACTGGGTTAGCTACCCATGTGGCTTCTGTAGATATTTCTCTGATAAAACCAGCTTCTTCGAGTCGATTTATTTCTGAAAGCATGGCTTTGCGGTTTGGTTCCGAAAAACGCCGCAAAGGTTGTCTGATTGGTTTTGCTGTTGGATCCAAATTTAGGTGGTGCTCGGCAAGTTCCCTGGGTACTCCTGGCATGTCAGCTGGACACCATGCAAAGATTTTCCAGTTCTCACGGAGGAACTTGACGAGCGCGCTTTCCTATGCGATATCCATATCGTTTGCGATAGATGTCGTCTTTTTTGGATCTGTCGGGTGAATCTGCACCTCCTTAGAATTTTTCTCTGTGTTGAAAGTTGATTCTTTATTTGGCCTTCCAGGCACCGGGCAAGACGTCGTAATCAGTCATGCTTTTTGACGCCAAGTACTCGGCTTGCATCCCGAAAGTTTACGCCAACTTTGTGAAAATCCTTGTCGCACTTATCGGCTAAGGCAAAGCTTCCCTTGATCGTGATTGGTCCTTTTGGTCCGGGCAACCTCCACAACAGGTATGTATAGTGTGGTACTGCCATAAATCTAGCATATCTGGTCGTCCCAACAGAGCGTGGTATTGTGATGGAAAATCCACGACTTCAAATTCGAGCTTCTCGATTCTATAATTTTCTCGGGTCCCAAATTGAACATCGAGATTGATTTTTCCCAATGGATAACTTGGTTTCTCTGGTGTGATGCCGTGGAACCTTGTGTCTGTTGGTTTCAAGTTTGCTAAGGATATGTTCATCTTCCTCAATGTATCTGCATACATCAGGTTCAAGCTGCTGCCGCCGTCTATGAACACTCGAGAGACATCAAATCCTGCGATAACTGCTGGCAGAATAAGTGCTGACTGCCCTGGTCGAGGAACTTGCTGCGGATGATCTGCTATTGTGAAGCCGATATCTTGTCCTGACCAATTAAGGTACTCAACTGTTGGTGGAGGCATTTTCTCTGCCATAAACACCTGTCGTGAGATTACTTTTTGAGCTCTATTGGACGGCCTTCCCTTATGTATCATCAACAACCGCTCCGTTGGAGTTAGGATCAACATAGGGTGGTGGTGCAGGTGCTGCCGCTATTCTTAGCTGGTGTCGATTGTCCTCTGTAATCGCGGGAGGTGGCGGTAGATGAACCTCGCTCCTAGGCTCCCGAGGGTTTCTCTGTGCTGCTCGAGCGTGAGCATTTTCTGCGTATCTGAACATTGCCTGAAAATTTCGACAGTCTTTCTGCAGGTGCCCTGACTGTCTTTTCCCGTTGCTGTCGAGGAAGAAGTGCATCTGGCACGGTCCGTTCAGCATTTCCTCGGGGGACACGAAAGGTCTTGGAAACCTCGGCCCACTATTTTGCCTGTTGCGTGAATCATCCCTATTATCACCTCGCTGTTCACTGCTTCTCTGGTAATCATCTCTATTGCCTCCTGTATTTGTCCGAAAACCTGCCGAAATTTGTTCTGGAGCGTCGTAGTTCTGGTACGTCCGAGGAAATCTTCGCCTCGGTTGATAGTTTCGACCACGGTCCTCCTCTGGCGACTGTGTCGTTTGTTGTGGACAGCGTCTTCTCCATCTGCCCATTTATTTGCTATCTCCATTAACGCGGATACTGTCCTTGGATTGGTCCTTCCCAAATCCTCGACAAAGTCTCCACGCCTGACTCCTGCGACAAACGCATCTATTGCTCTCTCGTCAGATATGTTTTCTGCCGAGTTTTTGATGATATTCCACCTCTGGATGTACTTTCTCATTGGCTCATCTGGCTTTTGTCGACACGCTCTCAACTCCTCTAACGATGCGGGTTTTTTGCACGTGGATCTGAAGTTCTTGACGAACACGTCCTCGAAACTTTCCCAGCTGTCGATGGATCCTGGAGCGAGTTTCTTTATCCATGATCGTGCGGCACCACTCAGGTGCACCTGGATGCTTTGCATGGCTGTTGCCCTAGTTCCTCCTGTCAGCTTCACCGTCTCCAGATAGTCGACTAGCCAATCCACACGATCTTGAAGGCCGTCGAAATTCTTGAAATTATCGGGTAACTTGAATCCTGAGGGGACTCGCGTTTTTCGGACTCTCCTCGTGAAGCATGGTAAGCCGCACATATCTTCGTCGTTAAGTTCTGGGGATTGCCGATGATCCCTTCTGCTTTGCCGCGCTCTGTCGACTCTTGCTTGTGCTGCTGTGTCTCTTGCTCCACTTGGCCCTTCAGGTGCTGCCGCTGTTGGAGCTGCTGGTCGCGGACTATTTTGCCTTGTCACTCCTTCGGGAGGCGTTGATATAAACGCTGTCCCCATAGCTCCAACTCCTGCTACCGCCATATTGTACAGTGTTTCCCTTGGGTCACCTGGAGGTGGTTTAGATGCAAGGATAAAAGCATGTGTCGCCATATACCCAGCCTCTGGTGTCTTAGGGATGATGTTTCCTCTTGTATCTATCGACATAAAGGACATGTCGAGGTTTTGAACCAAGTGTTCTCTTTCTGCCTCGGGTATGTGTTGCAGCCTTGATCTTGCTCTGTTCCGCGCCTCCCGATGGCTATCACCCGTAGTTCTAGATTGTCGACTTAGATCTGCCCTTCTCCTGCTGGATGCAGAAGCTGCCTCCTTTCTCCTGTTCAACTCAGCTGTCTGTTTTTCCAATTCCCTGGCAGCTCGTGCGAGCCTATATTGATATGCTTGCAATTCTTCTGGTGTGGCTGTGGTAGCCATTGGTTCTGTGCCGTTCATAGCTCTCGCAGCTCTGTCCCACGCTGCTTGTGAAAGTTGAACTCTATCTCGCGGCTCTGGCCCGACGTATTTGTTGCCCAAGCCTTGTCGCAGATTGGAGGGATCGACGTATGGATTTCCCAAACTGTCGAAAGCCTCAGATGTCTCTTCTTGACCTTCGATGGCGTAAATCTGATGATACCTTGTACTCAGATCTATGTTGGGTTTGGTGACATCATCGTTGAGATTGATGAAGACCTTGCCCACTGTGAGAGATTTGTCGATGAAGTCATGACTGTCGACATCGCTTGAGCCATCGCTTATATACGAGTCCGCAGATGACTCAAACGATATGTCGTTGAAGATCTTGGCGAGTTTCTCTCTTGCTCTGATACTGACGTAGCGTGTCGCCGAGGTTTCTTCTTCTCCTGACTCGATCCATTGTGTTGCTTGCGGTTGACGATGTCGAAGATCTTGAGCGTGCCATCGAGATCAGCTCCTTACGCCTCTAATTCCCACAGACGGCGCCAATTGACAAGGTATTAACTTGTCAATGCCTATGGATTGTAGGCTAGGGTTTAGTTAGAAGTAGAGGGTAAGTAGATCTCGAAGGTTTCAGCCGAAAAGTACTCGACGATTATGAAAACTAGGGTTTGCAGACAATGATTCCGTCCTCTCTTTCGTCCCTCGACTCCCCCTTATATATGAGGTGAAGCCGAGGGATTCGTGCTATACAAGTTTACAGAGTCCGGGACGGTTTCTAACTCGTCCCGCCAGATTACAAACAACACTTCCTATTACAACTCTATCTTTCCTTAGTAAATCTTGGGCTCCCGAATCTTCTTATTCTTCGGGTAGTGGGCCTTCAATAAACCCCGGGTACTATATTCGGCAGGCCCATTTGGGATGCCTATGTCAGTGCCTCCTGTTTTCTTGACCCATTTGCACCTTAAAAAAGGGACCTTAAAAGAAGGTCCATAATCAAGTTCCCATATCTCCTCTATGTAACAATAATATGTGTCATTTGGGCCTTTTTTGTTTATTGCATCAAAGCGGACACCACTGTTTTGGTTGGTGCTCTTTTTATCTTGGGAGATCGTGTAAAATGTATTCCCATCTATCTCGTACCCTTGGAAAGGCAATACAGTCGAAGATGGTGTCTGGGCCAACAAGTACAACTGATCTCCAATAGTGGTGTCATTCATGAGATGTTTTTGCAACCAACCGCCGAAAGTCGACATGTGTTCACGTGTAATCCAATCGTCGACTGCCGCGGGTTCTGGGAGCGTACAAAATTCTTGTGTACATTGATATACGGAGCCACCAAGGTGGAACTTTGTAGAACTGTGTAGCATGCTTGAGTGAAAGAAATTCCATCCCTACATATCATTGATTTTCTTCCTAGCGTGCCTTTTTCCACTTAGTCTCCCCTCATGCCGCGATTCAGGAACACCAATCGGCTTAAGGTCAGGAATAAAGTCAACACTGAACTCAATGACCTCCTCTATTCCATAGCCCTTGGAGATGCTTCCTTCTGGCCTAGCACGGTTATGAACATTTCTTTAAGACTCCCATGAACCTCTCGAAGGGGAACATATTGTGTAGAAACACGGGACCGAGAATGGAAATCACATCGACCAGGTGAACAAGGAGATGCGTCATAATGTTGAAGAAGGATGGTGGGAACACCAGCTCAAAACTAACAAGACATTGGACCACATCATTCTGCAACCTCGGTAGAATTTTTGGATTGATTAGCTTCTGAGAAACTGCATTGAGGAATGCACATAGCTTCACAATGGACAGTCGAACATTTTCCGGTAGAAGCCCCCTCAATGCAATCGGAAGCAACTGCCTCATTATCACGTGGCAGTCATGAGACTTCATGTTCTGATATTTTTTTTCCATATTTATGATTCCCTTTATATTGGAGGAGAAGCCAGATAGGACCTTGATACTGCTCAGACATTCAAAAAATATTTCCTTCTCTGCTTTTGTAAGAGCGTAGCTAGAGTAATGACATCCTTTATCTATCTCATGCTGTTTGTTGGGGTAATTCATACGTTGTTGGTCCTCCCGTGCTTCTGGTCTATCTTTTGTCTTCCCGTACACGCCCAGGAAGCCTAGCAGGTTCACGAAAAATATTCTTCGTCACGTGCATCACATCGATTAAAGAGCGGACCTCTAAGACTTTCCAATATGATAGATCCCAAAATATAGATTTCTTCTTCCACATGGCCACGTGTCCGGCAGCGTCATTCGGAACAGACCGTCCGCCAGGACCCTTTGCAAATATTACTTCTAGATCCTTGACCATACCAAATATATCAGCACCATTACGGTGGGCAGGCTTCTTCCGGTGATCTGCCTCACCGTTGTAATGCTTGCCTTTCTTTCTTACGGGATGTGTATGCCTAAGAAATCGACGATGCCCCAGATACACGACCTTCTTACATTTATCCAAATAGTCACCTTCGAGGTCATCTAAACAGTGCGTGCATGCATTGTATCCCTTGTTTGACTATCCTGAAATGTTGCCAAGAGCAGGCCAATCATTGATGGTTACGAAAAGCAGCGCTCGTAGGTTAAATTCCTCCTTCTTGTGCCCGTCCCACACAGGTACACCTGCTATGGACCACAGCTGTAGAAGTTCTTCGACTAATGGCTTCAGGTACACATTAATGTCGTTGTCGGGTTGCTTCGGGCCTTGTATGAGCACTGACATCATAATAACTTGCGCTTCATGCACAATCAAGGAGGAAGGTTATAGATACAAAGAGTAACATGCCAGGTGCTATGGCTGCAGCTCTGCTCTCCAAAAGGATTCATGCCATCTGTACTTAGACCAAACCTTAAGTTCCTTGCATCCTCTGCAAAGTACGGGAACTCTCTATCGATTTTTCTCCACTGGGACCCATCAGTAGGGTGTCTCAACATCTCGTCTTTCTTACGGGCTTTTTTGTGCCATCGCAACAACCTAGTGTGCTCTTTATTTCGGAACAAGCGTTTCAGCCGTGGTATTATAGGATCATACCACATAACCTTGGCAGGAACCCTCTTCCTGGGGCGCTCTCCCTCAACATCACCCGGGTCATCTCGTCTGATCTTATACCGCAATGCAGTGCACACCGAGCATGCATCCAAATTCTCGTGCTCACCGCGGTAGAGGATGCAGTCATTAATGCATGCACGTATCTTTTGCACATCTAATCCTAGAGGGCAGACAACCTTCTTCGCTTCGTACGTACTGGCGGGCAATTCGTTACCCCTTGGAAGCTTCTTCTTAATTATTTTCAGCAACTTTTCAAATCCTTAGTCAGTGACACCGTTCTCTGCCTTCCATTGCAACAATTCCAGTGTGCTTCCTAGCTTTTTATGGCCATCTTCGCAAGTTGGGTATAACAATTTGTTGTGATCCTCTATCATATGGTCGAAGGCCAACCTTTCCTTTTCAGTTTCACATTCTCTCCTTGCATCAGCAATGGCCCGACCAAGATCATCATCAGCAGGCTCATCTGGTGCCTCTTGATCTTCTGCTTCATTGTCTTCATTGCCTTCTGATGGAAAACAACCCTTCTCTGCAGTATCACCGTATTCAGGGAACATGGGATAGCTGTCATCATCCTCTTCTTCTTCATTGTCTTCTATCATAACCCCTCTTTCTCCGTGCTTGGTCCAACAATAGTACTGGGGCATGAAACTGGATTGCAGCAGGTGGCCGTGAATGGTACTAGAGTGAGCGTAATTTACGACATTCTTACAGTCAACAGATGGACAATACATAAAGCCACCATTTTTGTTTGCCTCAGCCACAGCGATAAAATTACTCTGGCCCGAAGTGAACTCATCAAAGCATCGGTCAATGTACATCCATTGCCGATTCATCTGCATGATATAATTAAGCTTATCAAAAACCATTACAGAACATCATGATTAGTGAAACAATGTATACATATATACACATGCATTTTATCAATGACAAATGAAAGGATAAAGTTGTTAACTTTGATGGAGAAGAAAAAAGACAGTTAAGTGTGGCTTTTTTGTGTGAACTCAAGTGGCAAAACCTCTTAGGCATTTCATCGAAGACCTCTTGTGCATGTGAAGAGAGCAAAGCAACATACACCCCTCTTGTGATAAGAAGTAGGAAAATGGCTAAGTGTGGCTCACACTTGGGCAGGGGCAAGGTTATATGTAGGAAGATGGGGACTTTTGTCCCGGTTGGTAAGGAAAACTGGGACCAAAGGGTAGGCCTTTTGTCCCGGTTTGTAATACAAACCAGGACTAAAGGGGTCTAAGGCCTGACACGGCCTGACGTGCCCTGCTGCAGCCCCTTTAGTCCCGGTTTGTATTACAAACCGGGACCAAAGACCCCAAACGGACCGGGACCAATGGGTGGGGTCGCCCCGCGCGGAACGAACCGGGACCAATGCCCCCCATTGGTCCCGGTTTGCTTCAAAATCGGGACCGTTGCTCCCAAGGGTGCCTGACCAAAGGCCCTTTTTCTACTAGTGTCTAGTGGCACCTGGTCATGACCTTAGTGCAAGCGTAGACAAAGATGACCACTCTGTAGATGCCCAGGGCATCTTTATGGAAGGTGAGGAATTGGCCAACCCTCAGGTTATAGGCAATGGCAAAGGCTGCCAACCACTGATCGATGATCGCTCTATTGCCCTCGAACTTGGTACCTCTAGCTGCACCCACTGTTGGTGAGGATGATGATCTTTCCATGGATGGGTCCAAATCATTCGACGAACTGCGAAGAGATTGGAAGCATGCCCATTGAAGCGACCCAACATATTACAGGATAGTACCATGTAAGTCTTCGTCATATTGCAAGGGAAGTGAAGTATCTCGAAAAATATGCCGATCAGAGTAGCACAACCAAAGCATTGGAGCGGTCCAAGTACGAAATTATATTACAAGATTTGAAGAAGCACCAAACTGAAACATATTACATGTCATGCTATCAAGTACAACAAAAAAAATCCAAAAGAACAAGGAAATTATAACTGAGTTTATACTACAATGACACTCTCCAATACTCTCTTGCTGCAACCCATACTACTAAATCTACCAATCAACACTGAGTTTCCATTCAAGACTATGTAGTAGTGGACTCCTCCTTCGTCAGTTGCCCGTTCCTCGATCTTCTCCTCCCGGAGGTCCGAATATTCTACTCTCGCATCCACTAGCTCACAATCTAAGAAGGGGGATTTTGTAGGAGGGGATGCGTACACGAAGCACTCAACATGTCCAGGATATATGACAAAACAATTTCCATCCCCTATCAACTACTAGGACCAATGGTCCATCAACTCACAAGTTTTCGAAAACATTTATGAGGAAAGAGTTCAAGTTTTATTTCTGAAATCTATGATCTTCTTGCCTCACGAGCTGTTAGAATCCCCTGTGGATTCCTTTCTCGCCACGTTCGCAGCTCCTTCCCGGAACAAGAAGTGACAATGCCACAATTTTAGGTGTGTTACTTTACCCACAGACGACCACGGTTGTGTTTCTGAGGTAGCTAGCCCCACAGACGACCACAGTTGTGTTTCCGAGGTAGCTAGCCCCATTCACACACCCGTGGACACGAAGCCTTGTGACCCAACTTCTTTGACATATCTCACATCGTAGCTGGTAAAACCAGCTACCTACCTGGTCAGTTAATTCCTTCAGTAGAGGCCTTTAGTTTGTTTAGACAGTTGGTCGCCTACAGTAGAGATCACACCCCAACTTCCATCCCTGGGAGATATGCCGTAAGATGGGATTACTTCAGCTCCGCCCTTCCCAGTCAGGGTCATGTGGTCAACACGGTCACTATGGCGCTTGAGGTCAAGAAGGCAATTGTTGATTAAAGCCTAATGGTGATATCCCTTGTAGTCGAACCCGCCTTCCAATGGCTTGATAGCCTCCACACAGGGTTCGACTACCAACCATAATAGTTCACCGACTGCTCCATCAGCCGATGAACATGCATGTAATATTATTTATACGATAATTTTTTCTTTGATGCAAGTGATATACAATAGTAGATTGGCAAATACTTTGATAGAAAATAATCAACGGATATGCAAGAACTGGACTTGCCTGAGACTCGGGAGAACAATCAAAATCATTGAAGGTCAATGTCGAAGATTCAATTCAACCATAAGAACTTCAAATAAGATTCAACTGTAAAAAGGTGTATGAAGTCCAATCAAGAATAACACCAAAGTGCACACAACAAAGGTGATGCAGATGTATGTTACAAGTACACTTATCCATATTGAAGCGTTGAGGATTAACATATTAGTCTTGGTTGTTCATTATCTTGCATAGGGTATTACATCAAGCAATGAACACAGTCCATGTAAAACATGCTAACAGAGACACATATCCAGTTCACCAACAGATTTTAATTCACATGATAGCAAAGGTAATACTAAGTTGAGTTTCAAGTTTTGACTTAGGTTTATTCGAAATAATTGGATAACAGAAACCGGGTTATTCTACCGGTCCAGCTAACTGAACTCGATTGAGATGGCTGTGGATTTACTTGGTCACAGGAGATGCTAATCTATTATATACTAAAAGCACACTACGTAGGTCTAAAATAGAGACACTACGTTAATCCACATCATCATAATTCTTTTTAACCGGTAGATCTAAAATTTACGGTTAAGATTTGGCAAAAAATTACGTAACTACTTGGCCCGAACTGTGTACGTGTCAAGAGAAGAAAAAAAATCCGTCCGCACATGAAGAGTCCATACATGTGCGTGCATGATCTGGCTAGAGATATACCAAAAAGAAAAAAAAAACACATACGCTGAGCCAGGCACACATGCACCCTGATGGAGATATGCCAAGGAAGAGAAACACGTGACGGCACTACATGGAAAGAGTTAAATGGCAAAAATGTAAGGATCATACTAATTACAAAATTTGATCGCTGTACATTTTACTTACCGACATAAATATATCAATGTAATTTTGCACGTAAATTGTCAAATGTTGTACCAAAAAAACTATATAAAAACGTTATAGTTGCAGACTTAAATCATTGTACCTAACATAATAATAGTTAAGCAATAGTGTGATCTGCGCTGATTACAACATTTTATGAATAGAAGAAGGCAAAACATCTGACCATCAATTTGATGGTCACTTTTCTAAAATGATATATTATACCGCTAGACTTTTATAACTTTTTTGAAAAAAATATAAGACATTTAATCGGTTAAATCTATTTACGCCCATCAGGTGCAATTTAGTGATGTCTGCGCATCCGTTCAGGCCTAAACTTACCGCATTGTATTGCGACTATCAGCAAGAGAAAATTAGTTGGGCAACTATCCATCATTAGTCCTCCCGCTACCATGGGAAAATCGGTCTGCCACCAATAAAAAATCAACAAAGAAAATCAATCGGGCAATAATCCATCAGTATTCCTCCCGCCGTTGTGGGAAAATCATCCTAGCAATGAATACCGCATGAGCTAGGATCGATTCATCGTATCAGCCTAGCATGATTCAACCTTCGACAGGGCGGTAGAAGTTCATTGTATTCCGTTAGGGATGCTAATCATAAGGCATTATTCCCATTGACTCCGCTACCATGGAAATTGAAAGGCGATGGCTTGATTATGCTATTGACGAACAAATCACTATTCATAGTTGTTCGGTGGCAAAGCAATCGAAATACGCTCAAAAACTTTTCACACTACATGTAAAGTTAGTGTCTCCGGACATTACATGGTTATAAATAGCTGAAGTTCGGCAAATTTAGAAATTATAAGTTATGACAAGAAAATTAAGGTACATATGTACCTAAACACATTTCCATTTTAAGAGCTGATGTTTGGCGAACATGCAATATCATTTTTTTGTTGAATATTAAGGTACATGTTTCAAATAGATGGACCTTGATGATTTAGATGCACAAAATAGATATAATGAGTTAATTAACTTTCTATGCTCACGTATTTGAAGCCACTTTTTCCGACCGGATTTAAGAAAAAATACATTTTTATTGCATATCAATACAAATCATGATTCCAATATTCAGAAATTTAGCCCCGTGAAGTATACCGATAGGAAGTTCACGTTGGGTAATGTATCTCAGTTAGCTTGGCTCAGTGATTTGTCTGATCATTCTTTTGTTTTTGTTTGAATTGGCTTCCTCCTCTTGTCTTTTGGTTATATCTTTTACGTATATTTCAGTTCTAAAAATTCATTGAATATTGAATTAAGCAGTCCTAGATTTCTTTGGTTGTGAGCAAGAAACAATTTGATTGAGCATTGAGTATAGCTCTATATACATATACTCTCTGATTTCTATTATGTTCCATAATACATCCCCACGAAGTGTAATGTCGAACATATCTATTTGGACTGCTTATTCAACGATTTCTCATTTCTTCAATAAAAAATGTGCATTAGGTCAGCACTCAAAATAATTTTACAAAAAGTCATAATTATTTTCATATGCATAGTTGCAATTGTTTAGAATCTAAATGTCATCAATTTTTGAATGGGAATTTTTCCATTGGAAATATCAAAGTAAGGATGGCAAGATCTTGAGGTGAGAAATAAAGAATCAATATCATGAGTTTTTCTTTTTTGAGCAATCGATATCATAAGAGTTTTTGTTCAAATGATTTGTAATTTTATTGTTTATTACTTAGTAATATAATCATATACATAACTGTAAAAAAATTGTCTTCAAGATATGTCCATATAGAATGTGTTGCGTATTTTGTAATATAGAAAGTAATAGAAGAGGAAAATCAACATTTATAAATAAACAATAAATATTTCACTTTAAAGATGGTACCCTCGCTTTTGCGAGGGCCACCTTGCTAGTTATGGCCAAAAGGAACTAGACCAGATAGTTAATTCTTAATGTCAAAAGCTAGACTCTAGAATCCTATTGATCACCTAGTGGTACTGCTGGTAACATGCGGACATGCAAATACAACAACAATCAGATGCTTGATAGGATTCCTCGTACTATCATTCCTACAACGTGATGAAGTTAGTCACCCAGGTCCTGGGTCAAAGAGATCAAAACTGAACCCTTTGGTTTATCTTGGTTCTAAATATATACGACTAAAGGTCTGCATCGCTACTTGGTCACTGCTTAAAGAACTACTCTGAACCTGGGTAGTCTGAAGATTTCAGGGAACCAAGTTTTGTTGTCCAAAACTGAATATATATTCTACAGTAGCGGTGTTACTACTCTGAAGCGAAATGGAAGTGCATGGCTGGTTCCTGCTAAATAGTAACTTCTAATTTTTGTTCCCAGGGTTTGCTTTCTCATTATTATATGTATTGTCAGACTTTACTAGAGAAGAATGCTACCAGAACACCTAAAACAGAGCAACATTACAAATGTTTCAGCTTTAGAATATGCACATTTTAGTTCTCTGATGCACGGATGTCAACTTCCATAGTATACTAGATGAATTGTCCCAGAACTGGCCGTATGGTTCAGCTGTAGCTTACTGAATTATTACTGTATTTTCATCGACATGCCAACAAAGTACAACTACTGCTAGCTGAAACTATAACAAAGGTTGTTTGATCCCAGGTTTCGGAATAGGGATCTTACTCTCTACTCTGAACTTTACCCAAACAAGCAAAAATGCTACATCAGATCTAAATTTCAGAGTAGTGTTTATTGCATTTTCAGAGATAACAGTAGTAGTTTTCAGAGAACAAATACAGATACTATCCACTGGTATTTCTGGTAAATAAGTCCTAAATATGTCTCTCTCAACTCCTCACATGAGCATGACATTAACCACTACTGGAACCTGATTGAGACAGCCGTGTATGTGTGAAGGCATATATGTGAACATGTCCAAACCAAGCCAGGAGATAGCACTAATAAAGACCCCTGGATATGCCCAACGAAAGTAGTAGTTTAGCACTCCCTTCCCAAATTAAAATCTTCTCTATCTCACCCACGTATCAGACCACACGCACTCCCTTTGCCGTTATGAAATGCGTAACAATTAGTAGTTCAGACATTTATGATTATCACCAAAACTATGGTTCGATCTAAACTGCTCCCTAGCCCGCGTGATCTCATCAGTAGTATGGTTAAACCTAGCAAAATGTAAATTAGGCTCAAGTATAACGAAATTTCCTGGCCCATATTTTTTTCTAAGCTAGTTTATCCCGAGTGCTTAATTTTCTAAATATTTGGGGTTTTACACCCATGGTCCGCTCGAAGATGATCCAGATGAAGTAGTCCGTACCCAAAGTTGTCGTGGAAGTGGCCGTTGGCCAGCCTTCCTCAAGTCCTTTTGGTAGAACCCTCGTATGCGAATTGGGAAGGTAGTGGTCATCCATACAATGATCCCTGCCACACACAGACACATATATATAAAAGACGAAATTGACATTCCTAATCACCATACCTAGGCTAGCGGTGAATCCGCAACTTCCCGAGAACACTTTACCTTTACCGAGTTTCATTTAGTTTATTATAATTCACACAGTATCATTTACTTTAATAGTTTCTTTACTTTATTCACAAACTCCTAGAAACAACCGTTATTACTTTGCTTTGGATCTAAGGGCAACTTGCAGCTAGGTTCATCTAAGTGAAGGCAACCGGAGGAAAATTAAACCTTTAACAATCAAGCTCCACCGTGGATGTGGATTCGATACGTTTACCTTTCAAAACTAGCTACAAGTGATCTGTGACTTTGTAGGCATCATCTTTTTTATGGCGCTGTTGCCGGGGAGCTTAACATTTTTGGTTTTTTATTTAACTTATTTTATTTTACTATTTGTACCTAGATATTTCCAGGTTTGAAGGATGCACTATAAGGTTAACCCCTATATACTCCAAATTCTACATAGTAGAACAATATTTGCAGGAGAAGATGTTTCAGAAGACCCATATGTGCACCTTGATTACTTAAATGATATATGTGAAACCTTCAAAGTTGAAAGGCTTTTCTTATGATGATATGAAATTGAAACTATTCAGTCAAACACTTTCAAGTAAGGCACTAGCTTGGTATAAGGCTTTGTCCATTGAATTTAAAGATACCTGTAAGAATTTATCACAAGCTTCCTTATCTCATTATTATCCTATGAGTAAAACTATTTGAGCAAGACGCACTACTGCTTACTTCAAAAATAGGCCAGGTGAAAGTATTTCAAGATGTAGATATAAAGAATTTCTTATTAAATACCCTCATCATGGTTTACCTAATTGGTTTGTTTTATATGTTTTATATGGAGGACTGAGCGAAACAAATAAAAATTGAATAGGTATGGCCTCTAGAGGATCTTTTCTAGACTTCACTATTACCGGGGCTTGGAAATTACTAGACACAATGCGTCAAACTAGGGAAGCTCTGTCTTATGATCTTGGAGATGAAGGAGGAATTAATTAAGTTTGAACATGATTGCATTAAAGCTTTTGTAAGATAAGTAGATGGAGTTGTCGAGAAACATCATGTAGATACAAATATTGTCTCGCATGTATTACAAGCTGTTGTAGAACAAAATAAGACGTCCAAGAGAGGATGATTTGGGAATGTTAAGCCCGCTGAAGGACTTCCTAAGCGGAAGGTAATATATGCTAGCCATTAGGCCTCAGGTGGTCCCAAAGTCGACGTGCGCTAGTCAACTCTGGTCATACCAAAATAGGACCTCATATGAATCACTTATGAAAGAATTAGGACCTAGATGTGCAGTTTCAAAGTATTTGGACCTAACTGAAGGTGCGGGAAAAGAATTAGGACCGCCCATGTGATTTACTCTTTTTTCATAGAAAAATTGTAGGCGTAGAAGTAGTTTAATTACCAGTACAAGTACAATGCACAACCCAAATATGCATATGGACATTTCGAAAAAAAAATGCAAATCATAATCGACAACTTACCTCTTTTCGATAAAGTGGCAAATTGGATAAAACACGTACACACAAATTTGCAGCCTCAATACCAATTTTTGCCCAAGAAGATCGTGTCAAGATTTTTCAACCTGGCAAGCTGCTTTTGATGTTGCCGGTAACCAGTAGACAAAACAATAGTGAGCGCTAGATCCGGAAGGCAGTATCTCTAGAAAACCCATGATGACGAAACATGCGATTTGAGTCGGGCCCATGGATTTCACCCTGGCCAGAGAAAGAATAACTCTATAAGAGCATCTTCAGTCGCGTCCTTCAAACGTTGTTTGGGGGACTGTGGACAAAAAAATGAAGAAAATCGCTTTCCAGCCGCGTCCCACAAAGTTAAATAGCGTCTTATTTTGTGTACGCCATCTCCAGTAGATACTGTATAGAGTCTCTACCGGGGACGCCGAATAGAAAAACAGTGTCCGGATGCATGCATGCAACCCCTAGTTCCCGCATGTTATTTTCTTTTCCCACACTTTTCCTCACCTACTTTTCCCACATGGGGTGGTCCTCTCTATTAAAATTAGATGATACCCCGCGCGTTGCTGCGAAAATATTTGTTACAAAATGTTGAATAAATACCCTACAATAATTTGTAGACCTGATAACAAAAAAAAAAGGATTGTAGTAAAAATGTGAGTAATAATGAAACATGAAACACACAAAATATTGAATTCATGTTCAATAGAGAAAAGTATAACATCAACTTATGAGTAGTTACACTTGATATGAAACAACATATGCACTTGTATTCAGAGGCGAAGTTACCTTGTCAGGGAAACGAAGAAAATGGAGATTGTAGATGAGATGATGTCAATCAGATAGTGAAATTCATATCTCTACTATTAAGAGCAAACTGGTGAATGTCTGGTGTCACATTTTCAGGATGGACAATAATACCCCCCCACGTCCAAAAATTACAAACGACATGCCACCCCGCACTCCCTCCAATCCTCTCCCAAAAACGCTCTCACCTCGTTGTAATCCCAACCGCATACCATAATCCTAAAAACGCTCTAACCTTGCACGCCCTTTGTTTTAGCTCATATACAACAAACGATCTAACCATACGCGCCCTTTCCTCCCTGACCAACGAATTGGCTAACAAACTTGGCATATCCAACAGAGTCGGCACTTCTTCCCATCGACCTCCGAGTATATCAACGTGATCAATCTTAATAGAGGCGCTATCTTCCTCCCTGTACTAGCGCCACAACTCACGGGGTTATTGTTTCCCTTTTCTGGAGATGAAGTTAGGTAAATCCTCATGGAGGCGATGGGGCCGGTGGCCGGTGGAATAAAATCGGGAGAACTGGAAGCGCGCGGCAGAGCATCAGGCCATCAAAGCCAATGACGAGCAGCGCCATCCTCGCCGGTCCTGGCTGTCTTTTTTCTCATACAGTCTCTCTACTGACTGTCCCGCCGCTGGCCGCTTCAATGTCAATTCCCAAGGGAAGCCGCTGCGCAGCTTCGTTTCTGGAATTAGCGGGTTGGGGTTCATGGAGGAATGGTACGGCAGCGGGAGCTCATGGTGGAGGCCAAAGAAGATGGTGGTGGGCAGAGAAGATGGTGCCACACCTCATCGACCACACCCCAAGGCGAATCACCTTGCCTGATTGGCCACAATGGAGGAAGGTTGAGAGAAAGACTATTGGTGTCAATAGTGAGACACGAGTGAACCTTCATTTTGTTTTCTTCCAATCTGATTTTTCTGCATCTTCTTTTTTAGAACTTCGCTCTTCGCCTCATCCTAAATAGTGAAAAAAAAACGTGTGCTCATGGTTTTACTGGAGAGTGGGGAGAGATGTCTTGCCTGCCCGTCAGATCCTCTGCTGAAGGATTAGGCACTCGAAGCCTCATGTCCACTTATATACTTCTGAAAAAGCTTGGCGGCGACCAGCTTGCGGGTGACGAGCGAACAGAGGTACAGGTGTAAGTGCACTAAATTAAAATTTTCTTGTTGTTTAACAATTTCACATTCGTTTCTCCAGCTCTCTATCTACATGGATATGCTCTGAAATGCTTGTTCCTGTTGTACATTGTTATTTCGTCAATGACCACAAGCAGGTAAATTTCATGTTACACTATGCTAATTTTTCTCTCTTTCACTCATATTTTTTATGACTATGTCTAGTATACCAAGATCTCTCGGCCATATTTTTGGTCTTTTTTAACTTATACACAACAGATGCTGACTGCTGAGATTCTATAGAATGGCTTGCCAATGATCATATTACCTAGAGAAAATGGCAACCAGAGTAACTGATTCCCTCTGTTTAGGGACTGGGCTAGCAGATGAGATGATTTTTAGCTGGTAAGTATCGACTAGAACCTGTCCCACGGGAAGCCCCTTGTTGCAAGAATTCAAGAACAGAAGTGTGTGATTGTTTATTTACACCTATGAAGTTCTGATAACACATGTAGGCTTTTACATACTCTTAGAGGAAGTTTTCACCTCTTTGCAAGAATTCAGGAACAGAAGATTGTATTCATCCCTTCGACACAGAGAACGGGGTTTCCACCTCCTTTAAAAAAACAATGACAGATTTTTTGTTCATTTACAAGATCAGCCTGGAAACTAATGATGTTGTTGCATGCAACATACAGAGGTATTCACCTGAAATTGGTGGTACTGAAATGATAAATTTCACCAATCAAAAGCTATGACCTTTATGTGATTTTGAAAGGTAAGCATGCATGTGCATTGCCAGATGTTGGTGATATGTTCGGTCTGGATAGTTAACGAAAGTACGATGAGGTTGAAGTATTAGCCAGTATATTAGTATATTAGGAGTACATATATTATCCACAAAGAAGTTGCTTTTATGGCCAGGGGTGTGAATGGTGCTTCGATGTCTTCCTAGCTGGCTCTGCCCATAGCAGGCTCAACGAGCCGCGTCCATGGCAAACTCTACGAGCGAGTGGGAGGGCGCGAGAAAGTTCCCCTGCACGCGAGGGGTTTCCCGCAGGCGAAACGGTAGCTCGGCGCACTCTCACCCTTTTGTTTCCGTAAGTGGAATATGAAGGGGTGGTTTCAGTTTTTTGCTCATTGTATTGTCATACATATGTTTTGTTTGAGTAAGTAATTCAGATGAATTAACTGTTCATGTGCATTGTGTTTCTTTGGTGTGTTGTTCTATGTGTTACCGGGAGTAGTGTTAACAACTCTGAACTCATCAAACCAGGTACTCTTGTTAAAAGAAACAGATACCTCTAAATACTATTTTTATGCCAAGAAATTCCACCTTCTTATGTAATATTGTCAATGTTGTGTCATTTACGTTAGTAGTTAGTATTGTTTGTAACTTTGAAGTCGTCACCTATGTCTCAGGAATTTTGCACTATTTTGCATATCGTTGGCAGTAGAAGAAACTTACAACTTTGATTTATTTCTCAAAACATGCAGGCGTTCGACATCTTGGACCTCGAAAAGTTTGCTGCATTCATCCACAAGCTGGCCGCCGAATCACTATGCGCAATCTGCTTCAAGCTGTATATTAAGATATGTTCATAGTTAAACCTATTACCCGGCCATTGATTCATTCTTTTTGAAAGTTGGGTGAGCGTTGGACTATTGTGGAGCAAGGTGATGTACTAGGCGTTGCTCCTAAAGCGTCTTGGGAAGTTCCAAGGAAAATCTGCGATGTAAATCTCTTTCAGAATTGAGCACCCTTTTTGTTCGATTTTTTGATTAAGGGATGGCTCTGAAGTGACATAAAATTTCTATTCTTGGACATGTTCACAAAGATGTATTATTTCATCATATGTTGTAGTTTATCAAATCTTAGTGTACGAGCAACTACTCAGTGTTTCAGTTTTAAGTTGATTTTAAATGAATGGTACAGGCCTTCACGTAGGTTTAAATCTATTCTCAAACCAGATGGGTTGTTAGAATTTGTAGTTCATTGTATATCAGTTAAATGTGTTAAATCTCACTACCCGAGTTTTCATAGTTTAACTACACTGAAGCGATGTAAATTGGGTATCATGTGATCAGTTCAAGTCCACCTATATATCGGGTCCATTAAATGATATTGTCAAGTTCACTGTACCTGAATATATTTTGGCAGTATTCCAATTTCTGTAGTACTTTGTGTCAATTAATTGACATATATATTATCTACTCAAGTTTAGATGGTTTTTATGCAGCCGTGAGACTGGATGAAGGGATCTATTTTCTTTATAGCAATGCGCGAGCATTCAACTAATATTATTAAAATATCAAATGCGCGCATGCAGCGAGTAGATCTTAGTTAATAAGAGATCAATACTTTTGCCTATGGCATCCACTTATATCTTTTATCAAAGTACACTTGTTGGACAGTTGAATCTCAATGTTTCTACAATACTATGTGGCTATCAATCATTTATATAATATTTAGATGTGTGGAAAAAATGTCACTTGATGGACCGTAGTGACATGGGCATTTAACTAGACCCGCGATTTCATTTCTGTCGTAGCAACATACGAACTATGTGAAAAATGCATAGAGAGGACGGGATCCATGGAACCCTTTTTATTTTTATTGAAATTGACTTTTTAAGTTTCAAAAAAAATCCAAAGAGAAATTCTGGATGTTTATAATGATGTATTCTATGGTTTTGCCAAATCGTAAGGCGAAATAGTTTGTATTTCATTCTACACAAAAATGACAAAATACTTGCAGATCTAGGAGTTTTTGAATTTTACACTGTTCATTACATAGGAAATTTATCATTTTTTACGCCGCCCTGAATACTTAATAATCCGCATTGGTATTTGCACACATGTAGAAATCATCATTATGTATATCTAAGATTTATTTTCAGAATTTTTTACAACTTTAAAATATTGATTTCAATATTTTTTTTGAAAAACAGGCTCCATGGATCCCTCCTCCATATTGACGCTCTTGTCGGGCTATAAGAAGCCTATGTTTTCATATCTTATATAAACTGTTGGGCTATTTTTAGTAGTTAAATGAACTGCCGTTTTCCTCTTTTATATGAACTGTCGTGTTACAGCAGGTCATATAAACTATTGGGCATCTTCATTTTCATCGTCGGGCTATAACATGCCTGCGTTTTCATTTTCGATGAGCCGCCACATAAAGCTATGCATTAAGCACAATAATAATTGATTTTCAACGTAGTATAAATATTGTGTTTTAGAATTATGTCTTTTAGTACCATAGATATGAATTTTACCAATTAAATAAATTTTTAAGCCGTGGCGAAGCACGGGCATTCAACTAGTTCTGGTTACTTTCTAATAAATTTCCTATTTTAATAAAGCTTAGAGAACTGATCTCTCGTATATAGTGGTCTCTAAAATTCCACGAGACCAGCATTAGGAATGAAACTCTCGGTTGATTGTAGAGGCAAACAAAAAAGTATGACCGCAGTACCTACCATGGCGGCGGCGATAAAAAATACTGTATAACAACCATATGTGCAAAGAAAGTATCAGTTCCAGCGATAAAAATACACTGGTTTAACGTTAATTTGAATCAAAAACAAAAATGGAATGAATCTTCCAAGCATTCATATCAGTTAAGCGGGAAGAAAGAGAAGCTAACTAAATGATGGAGAATCCTTTACATTGGTAGATCCAGTGAAGACAAAATCTTACTGCACCTTGCCGGCAGATCATTCAAGATCAACGCCCCAACAATTAGGCATACAGGGGTATAACCGAATCAAAATCCCCTTTCGAAGAAACCATGTATGCACTTTGTCCCGTGGATCATTCAGCATACAAAAAAGAAGTAACCACATAGCTGGTCAAAGCTCTCCAACAGACCAAAGATCAGGGTTCGGCTTGCCTTAATGACGATCTAGACGATGTTTCTACGCACATGTGAGCGATTTGGTCTTCCATCTATCGCCGCCGCCGTGGTCACAGTGTCAGCACCCACATCGATTCGCTGCTTTTGGGGCTGATGTCCATCGGCAGCAAACACTGAGTAGAATGGACATCAGTCGACTGTTCCAATTCCCAAATAGTTTCAGATGCTGATCTAATTGGTTCAAAAATGCCCAGTCACATTCCCACAAGCTTCCATGAGAAATTCCCAACACGGCTCAGATCGAAATACATCTTTGATCTTCTTCTACAAATGAATGCCTCAAATCCCAATCTTCAAAATAAAATGTTACTTCAGAGAGCAAGCTTACATGAGAAATTCCCAACACATCACTGCTCAGATCGAAATACATCTTTGATCTTCTTCTACAAAATGAATTTTTTCGAAATGGATTCTACAAAATGAATGCCTCAAATCCCAATCTTCAAAATAAAATGTAACTTCAGAGAGCAAGCTTCCATGAGAAATTCCCAACACATCACAGCTCAGATCGAAATACCTCTTTGATCTTCTTCTCCAAATGAATGCCTCGATCAAATCCCAATCTTCAAAATAAAATGTAACTTCAGAGAGAAAGACATGGATCGATCTGACATGTATATAGGAGACGTGGTTAAATAGATGGGGTTCCTGGGTCTGAGGTCTGAGAACGTGTATCGCCCCAGATGACATCGCTGAGCTGGTTGGTATACACAAAGGGGAGACTAACAGAGGAGCCAGGAGGGACAAATGAGGATACATCCAGGCAAGGTGGACGGATTGAGTGCCTAGTGAAATTCGGAGGAGACGGAGTGAACCAATGGTGAGGGAGGAGACGAATGGTTTATCAAAGATGACGCTCTACAAAAAAAAAGATAGTTCAAGAGTCAGTCGACCGGGTTACATGATGAAAATATTTGGTGATCATGACTAATAAGAAATAACTAGTTGATTCTCCGCGCGTTGCTGCGAAAATACATAGAGAGATATTTAGCAACAGAAATGGTTGCACTGGCAGTAACAACTTTTTTATGTAATTCGCTATGTGTTCATGCCTAGTGTTTGGTTGAACGGTTCCAGTAAAGTAATAGAAACGACATGTGTTGTAATTTAAATATTCTTATTAGGGATATAATGTTTTACTACAGAGAAATACAAATACTATGGTTATGTATTTAGAGAACTGAGCATCACCATTGGCGGAATAGAAGATACATAATTAGATTGCTGTATAAGACCTAAAAAAAAACTAAGTGTTGTAACATAATGAGCACGAAGCAGTGCTCAGTTGACGAAAGGTGGGTTCGAGTGTCACACAATAACCCAGGATGAAGTCTAGATAGAACGATTCTGCTGAGCACTCGTACACGTAATAACGATACAATGATTGTGTATGATAACTGAGATAAAACGGGAAGGTTGGAAAAGAAAAGGCATCCATATTTGATCTGAAAGTGAAGCAGATGTAGTTATTCATAGCAGCAAAGAGAAACTTTGACCGCAACCCATCCATTCTACAACAAAGAAATGCAACAGCAAGCAAGGAAAATAAATAAGATATATCATACCAATATATGAGTATCTTTTATACAGACCAAAGGCAGGAAAGGGCAGGAGTTAGCCAACGCAGATGACAACTGCATACATTAGAAAAAAAGAGACAGCTGAATGCATTAGAATAACAGATATAATTACTAATTAGTGTTTGAGTTAGAAATGATCCACGTACGTTGGTATCTTCTAGTAGCAATCGATGCATATAGCATTAAAAATCAATAGCAAGATATATGGATAAGAAGACATTCTTGGGGAGGGAGAGAGCGTGCATGCAGAAAGTGAGCAAATCTGCAAGGGAGAGGGAGTATCCCTTTTTGTAGATGCAGATTCAAAATTTATTTGTTGACATCAACTAATTATCAACAAACTATCATCTGCCAACGGAAAAATTACATGATGCCAATGTATAATATGAACTAAAGTTAGATTAACTGCAAGGAGCATCAGTACAACATGAACGCTGAATGTTTATATTATGCAAATTGAATGTTCGAATGACAGAGCATATATCTGAATATTTGTACATGACAACTATGTTGGGCCAAACTGGATGGGAATATCGTAACGAATCAATTTGGTTATTTGAGCAGAACTGCATAACTGATCCCCAAATTGCACCGAAGAGTTACCTCATGGAAGAAGTCGAGAGGGAGTCGCACTGAGCGAGTCAACATGGCTGCAGGTCTGTAAGTGAGAGAGGCATTGGGCTTATACATGCCATCGAAAAATACTTTGTTGCACATAATTAATTGACTCCTACAAACCATACGTAATCCCTGTGCAGTAATACTATTTAGGTCGAAGCCGCAAACCATCTTCTCTTCAGCTAGAACATCTTTGGATTGTGAAAATTATGGTACAATTAACACAAAATTCTGAAGAGGGTAAACAGGTAAAGTTAGTGTTAGAGCTATATTTGTATATTGTATTTCCCCACTTGTTAGGGGGTTTTCCTGCATATTTCCACCTGTACATGTACTATATATTGTGGCCTTTGATCCCTGAGGAATACAAGCAGTCTATTCCTATCATGGTATCAGAGCCCACGTTAGGGTTCCTGTGACCGCCGTCAGCTCGCCCCGGTCTTCTTCGCCGGTTCCCGATCTGGCCGCAGTCGTCTTCTTCTTTTTCTCGATCGATTCAATCTCAATCTCCTTTTCTGTCCCGATACCATCCCTGCCACCAAAATCGCCACCCCGATCCACCCAGCCCCGAATCCCCATGAAAATCCCCACACCTGAGCCCCCGAGCGCCAAAACCGCCGCCACCGGATCCGCTCCTCCGCCCGCCCCCGAGCGCCATCGCCGGACCTGCCTCGCCGCCGCGCCGGACCGATTCCGCCCTGCCCCGCCGCCGCCGGACCGATTCCGCCCCGCCCGCCGCCGGACCGATTCCCGCCGCCGATCACGCCGGCCTCCTGCTGCTCCGCCGGTCTCGCCGCCGGCCATGCCGGCTCTCGCCGCCCCGCCGACCTTTGCCGCCCCGCCGGCCTCGTCTCCCCGTCGGCCCCGTAGTGCCGATCGAGATCGAGATCGATCTCCGATCTCTGCTCAGAGGTTCAGTCAACGCTGCCTCCGGCCCGCTCACTTTCGGCCCAGCTCTATTTTCGGCCCAGGTCGGCCCGTTCTGGCTTAGCTCTGCCGTTCGTCTGTAAAAAAAAAATTGAAAAAATTGAAAAAAAAAATTGAAAGAGATGTCTTCTGCATCGGGCTACGTCGCGATTCCCCGCTGCCCGGTGATTTTTGATGGCGCGAATTATCCTGATTTCGCTGCCTTCATGCGCGTCCACATGCGCGGTCTTCGCCTTTGGGGTGCGCTTTCCGGTGAGGTCTCCTGTCCACCGCGCCCCGTTGCGCCTACGGCGCCTACTGCTCCGACGCCTGTTGCCCTTGCTCCTGATGCCACTCAGGCGGTCAAGGATGCCGCTCAGAGTGCTGATGCTACTGCTCAGGAGGAGTATGTCCGGAAGGTCCAGGAGCATTCTACTGCTGTTGCGACCTACCGACTGGATCTGACTGACTACACTCAGTGGATAGATGAGGATGCTCGTGCTGCTGTTGTTCTCACTTCCAGTATTCTGCCCCATTATGCTGCTGAGTTCATGGCTCTTCCCACTGCTGCTGCTCAGTGGGCTTATCTTCGTCAGCGCTATCAGCCGTCTGGAGATGCACTTTATTTGTCTGTGGTTCGTCAGGAGCATGCTCTTCAGCAGGGTGATTCCACTATTGATGTTTTCTACACTCAGAGTGCTGCTATCTGGCGTCAGCTTGACTCTCTTCGTACACCTGTGTGTGCCACCTGTCCCTGCTGCCTGGTTGTGCGCGCTGATCTGGAGTTTCAGCGCGTCTTTGAGTTTTTATCGCGGCTCCGCCCGGAGTTTGAGCCGCGTCGTGCCCAGTTGGTGGAACGTGGTCGTGTTCCTCTCTCTGAGGTACTGACTGAGCTTCGTGCTGAGGAGACTCGTCTTCGTGGTGCTGGTCTGCTTGAGGTTCCCTCTGTTCTTGCTGCTCGTGGTCCTCCTGCTTGGTCGCGCTCTCTAGCACCGCCACTGCTCTCTGCCCCACCGACCCAGGGTCAGAGCCAGCCTCAGCAGCCTCGTGGTCCTCGTACTCCTTGTGCCCACTGTGGCAAGACTGGACATGATGTTTCTGGCTGCTGGACGAGGCATCCTCACCTCCGTCAGCAGTATCTTGCTCGTCGACAGGGTGGTTCATCTGGCTCTTCTGCTGTTGCTTCAGGATCTTCTGCTGCTGCGCTGTCTGATCAGCATATTATCCGTGGTCTTCGTGGTCTGCTTGCTGCTACAGGCTCTTCCTCGTCGGGTACTGCTGGTTCTGTGTCTAGCTCTTCGGGCACAGCGCGACCACCACCTTCTACACAGTCAGGTACGTCATCCCCGTGGTATCTGGATTCTGGAGCTTCTTTTCATATGACTTCTGAGTCTTCAATCCTTTCTGCTCTCCGCTCTTTTTTTTCTCCTGTCTGTGTTATCACGGCTGATGGTACCTCTCTTCCTGTTTCCAGTCGAGGCACTCTTTCTACTTCCTCCTTTACTGTTGCTGATGTTTCTCATGTTCCCTGTCTTAAGATGAATCTTTTCTCTGCTAGTCAGCTTACTGATTCTGGTTGTCGTGTCATCCTTGATGCTGATTCTTGTGCTGTTCAGGACCGTCGTACCCAGGCTCTGGTTGGAGCTGGCCCTCGCAGCATTGAGTCTCCGGGACTATGGGAGTTAGACTGGCTTCGCGTTCCCTCCACTGCCACTTCCTCTGCCAGCTCTCCTGCGGTTGCTGCTTCTGTCACTGGCTCGTTCCAGCAGTGGCATCATCGGCTGGGTCATCTTTGTGGCTCTCGTTTATCGTCATTAGTTCGTCGTGGTCTTCTGGGGTCTGTCTCAGGAGATGTGTCTTTACATTCGTGTCAGGGTTGTAGGTTAGGTAAACAGATTCAGCTTCCCTATCCTACTAGTGTGTCTGTATCTCAGCGACCTTTTGATTTAGTTCATTCTAATGTCTGGGGTCCGGCTCCCTTTGTTTCTAAAGGGGGTCATCGATACTATATTCTATTCACTGATGATTTTTCACGATACACCTGGTTGTTCTTTATGCACTCTCGTAGTGAGGTGCTTCCTATTTATCAGCGTTTTGTGGCCATGGTTCGTACTCAGTATTCCACTTCTATTCGTGTGTTTCGTGCTGACTCTGCAGGGGAGTATATCTCCCAGCACCTCCGTGGTGTTCTTGCTGAGCAGGGTACCCTTGCGCAGTTCTCGTGTCCCGGCCCCCATGCTCAGAATGGTGTCGCCGAGCGTAAGCATCGTCATATTCTTGAGTCTTCTCGTGCTATGATGATTGCTTCCTCTCTTCCGCCACATTTTTGGGCTGAGGCTGTCGCTACATCGACTTACCTCATTAACATTCAGCCTTCTGCTGCTCTGAAGGGTGGTGTTCCTCTTGAGCGTCTCTCTAGTACTTGCCCAGACTACTCGCCTCTTCGTTCCTTTGGTTGTGTTTGTTATGTCCTTCTTCCTCCTCGCGAACGCACCAAACTCACCGCTCAGTCTTTTGAGTGTGTTTTTCTTGGCTATAGTGATGAGCATAAGGGCTATCGTTGTTGGGATCCCGTTGCTCGTCGGATGCACATCTCTCGTGATGTCACGTTTGATGAGACGCGTCCTTTCTATCCTCGTCCCACCTCCGGTATTTACCCGGTGGATGATCTCTCTTTTCTTCTCTTTCCTGACACACCTCTCGCTGTTCCTTCTCATCCTACTCCTCATCCTGATGCGCCTCCTGTGCCTTCGGCACCATTTTCTCCTCCGTCTAGTTCCCCTAGTTCTCCTCGTTCTCCTGCTTCGGACATTTCTTCCGCTGATCCTTCTTCCTCCTCCTCTGATGAGTTGTCTTCTGGTGATGAGCACCGCTCTTCACGGCTTGTTCGTCTGCGTCGTGCTCCCAACCGTTACTCCCCTAGTCAGTATGGTCTCTCTGTTCTCTCTGAGCCGACTTCTTATCGGGATGCCGTGTGCCATCCTGAATGGCAGCTTGCCATGGCTGAGGAGATCGTTGCGCTTGAGCGCACTTGCACATGGGATCTTGTTTCTCCTCCTTCCGGTGTTCGTCCCATCACGTGTAAGTGGGTCTATAAAATTAAGACCCGCTCTGATGGATCTATTCAGCGCTATAAAGCGCGTCTTGTGGCTCGTGGTTTTCAGCAGGAGCAAGGCCGTGACTATGATGAGACTTTTGCTCATGTGGCTCATATGACCACTGTGCGTACTCTTCTTGCTGTTGCTTCTGTTCGACGCTGGTCTGTGTCCCAGCTTGATGTTCAGAATGCCTTTCTTAATGGTGAGTTGAGTGAGGAGGTTTATATGCAGCCTCCTTCTGGGTATTCTGTTCCCGATGTGATGGTTTGTCGTCTTCGACGCTCCCTTTATGGCCTCAAACAGGCCCCTCGTGCCTGGTTTGAGCGCTTTGCCTCTGTTGTGATTGCTGCTGGTTTCTCTCCTAGTCTTCTTGATCCAGCGCTTTTTGTTCACACTTCTACTCGTGGCCGCACTCTTCTCCTTCTATATGTTGATGATATGGTCATTACTGGTGATGATCTTGAGTATATTACCTTTGTCAAGGCTCGTCTCCGTGATCAGTTTCTTATGACTGATCTCGGTCCTCTTCGCTATTTTCTTGGGATTGAGATTTCCTCCACTTCTGATGGCTTTTCCATTTCTCAGGAAAAGTATATTCAGGATCTTCTTGCTCGTGCTGCTCTTGTGGATGAGCGCACTGTTGAGACTCCTATGGAGCTTAATGTTAAGCTTCGCTCTTCTGATGGTGATCCTCTTTCTGATCCCACTCGTTATCGACATCTTGTTGGGAGTCTTGTTTATCTTGCTGTCACTCGACCTGATATCTCTTATCCTGTTCATATTCTGAGTCAGTTTGTCTCAGCTCCTACTTCTGTTCATTACAGTCATCTTCTTCGTGTCCTTCGTTATCTTCGTGGCACGATGACTCGTCGCCTATTCTTTCCCAGCTCCAGTTCTCTCCAGCTCCAGTGCTACTCTGATGCTACGTGGGTGAGTGATCCTACAGATCGTTGTTCCCTTTCTGCTTACTGTGTATTTCTTGGTGGTTCGCTTGTTGCTTGGAAGACGAAGAAACAGGTAGCGGTTTCTCGTTCGAGTGTTGAGGCTGAGCTGCGGGCTATGGCTTCGGTGACTGCTGAGATGACCTGGTTACGATGGTTGCTTGCAGATTTTGGGGTCTCTGTTACGACACCCACTCCACTTTTGTCAGACAGTACAGGTGCTATCAGTATTGCACGTGATCCGGTCAAGCATGAGCTGACCAAGCATATTGGTGTTGATGCTTTCTATACACGTGCTCAGGTACAGGATCGGGTTGTTGCGCTTCATTATGTGCCTTCAGACTTGCAGGTGGCAGACTTCTTCACAAAGGCACAGACTCGCGCACAACATGATTTCTTTCTCTCCAAACTCAGTGTTGTGGATCCACGATGAGTTTGAGGGGGGGGGGGGGGTGTGTTAGAGCTATATTTGTATATTGTATTTCCCCACTTGTTAGGGGGTTTTTCTGCATATTTTCACATGTACATGTACTATATATTGTGGCCTTTGGCCCCTGAGGAATACAAGTTGTCTATTCCTATCAGTTAGATCAGATCAACAATGCTTGGACATGGGAGAAAATCCGCAAAACCATCTTCACTACAGATCGACTTCTGGATTGAGAAAGTTATGCAATGCATCTGGTATGCTCGCAGTAAGGATTCAATGCCTCTGTACCAACTTAACATTAAGCTATGGCGATGGGACGTTGATCGATGTCTGCGGCTGGAACAGGAAGAAGCTGCCAAGTATAAGCCCAAATGCGATCTACTGCATCGATCCAAACAGTGAAGCACCTGACGAAATTCAGAACCGAAGTAGAATAGGTGGAGAAGAGGGAGGCGACTCACAAGGGGCGTCACAACAACGGGTCCGCAACCAGATGAACACAGGTCAGGTGGATGCCCAGTCGTGGTCTCGTGGAGGTCGGACGATGCAGATGATTCTTCTCGCTGGGGAGAAGCTTTTTAAGGACATGAATGTCCCTTTGGCTGCCTTCCGTCAGCTGCGCGCATGGTTGCCCCCATCAATTCTTTGGCAGACATCATGGAGGAGAGCAAAATATGATGGCGGCAGTTCTATGTAGTAGTGGAGTCGTGAGGAGACGGAGGAAGGGAGAGGAAGGGTTCCTCTCGTTTCGTTTCTAGGAGGGATAAGCTGCGCACAGGGTAGGCTAATGAAAGTTAGGCCGGACTTAGAAAATCTAGTGCGTCAAATTTCAATCGAATGGCTATGATTATTCAGATGACGTGGCTCATTGTGGAAGCAGCTTGCAAACATTAAATGCATATCGTGGGGATCAACTTTATAGATATTATAGATAAATAATTTTGGTATAGGCTGATGTGGCATGTTGCTGATGTGGATAGGCTGCATGTTGAGAGAAATATGTTAGTGGGGATGAACTTCTTAGTTATATAGGATTCATGCAACCGGTACGTGCGAAGGAAACTAGGAGGCGGCGGAAAGAAGCCACAAAACCCATCTAGGTTTCCGTCCTCCTCGCCGGCGATATCGCCGGTCCGCTCCACCTCCGGTGGCCTTGGGGCCTTGGAGGTGTGGCGGATCACGGTCCCTCGCCGGCGGGGAGTTTCCGTTCTTAATTTAGTTTGTTTTTCAGTCTCTTTTTTGGGATGGTGAGGCGGCGGCTACATCCTGAAGTCAGAATAAGGTCATCCCCGCCCTATCCTCGCTCCGGTGGAGTTGTATGCCCGTCGGATCTCCTGGGATCCGGTCGGTTTTCGTGTTTATTGGTGTGGTTTCATGATAGTCTATTCCGATCTACGGTTGTCATCATTGGCGATGGTTGCTGCTCTGGTGCGTTGGTTCTTTGGGACCTTAGCACGACGACTTCCCGTCTGTCTACTACAACAAGCTCTACTACGACAAGCTTTGCCTGACTCCGGCGATGGAGGGGCGAGGACAGCGGCGCGCCTTCGGCTCGTGCTAGTGTTTGTAGTCGTCGCTACGTGGTCCGAGTACCAATTTGTAATTTTCTTTACCTTTTGGGTTATTTGTACTACTGTTGATGATTATTAATAGATCGGTGGATTTCTCGCAAAAAAAAAAGGATTCATGCATCCGGACGCTGTTTGAGGGACACGGTTAGAAATGGCCTCTTTTTAAACATATTTTTGATCTCTTTTTTTTTCGGCGTTGTACCCAAATCCGTCCCAAATCATCGTGCCGAACATTTTTTGAGGAACGCGACCGGAGATGCTCTAAGCCTCCATGGAGAACCACGAAGCTCACAAGTTTAACCTTTTGTCCCACACTAACTAGTCGCATAGCCTCACTCGTTGCAGAATCTTGGATGCTACAATATGTCAAATCTGGAAACACGTAGACCCTATTGTACCCTCCAGCTCTCGCCTTGCACTCGTTCATCCTCATGGCTTAGACGGAAAAATAGATACACGAGCATTGCCTTGCCAAAGTACAGGAGCTGACACTACACCACCACCTATGGTTGATGCCTTGCTTTTCATGTTATCATCGTTGTTAGTCAGCTACCGGAGCGGGAGAACCACAAGAGACCTCAAGGCCATCGCCCACCTCAAGGCCTATAACCACCAAACATCGTCCATCGAGGGCGAAAGAACGTTGTGGTCATCATCCTTGTTTGAGAATCACCATGAAGGGAGATCAACAAGAGCCACCTTCATCACATGCCATTATGTGGTCGTTGTCCACATCATCACCTCGATAGGGCTAAGGAGAGGGTTGAGAAGGTGTAGAACTCACTGGTGGAAAAACAGGCTTCGGGTGAGCCCCATAAGTCGCGATGCTGCAGGATCCGCGACAAATGGTACCTTTAGTCGCGGTTCGGGAGGAGAACCGCGACCAAAGGCCTGGGCCCAGGGCGCTCGGTGGCCAGCCGGTGCACGTGGGGGGTCTTTAGTCGCGGTTGGCCAGGCCAACCGCGACTAAAGGTGCCCGAAGGCCTTTAGTCGCGGTTGGCCAGGCCAACCGGGACTAAAGCCCCTCCCCTATATATACCCATCCAGCAGCCAACACTTAGCCATTTGGTGCCATTCTCTTCACAAGCTCACAAGTGGGTGTTAGGTTTGCTTTTGGTTCCTCTTATGCACATAAGGTGTTTGATGAAATGCCCCAAGAGCATGAAACAAACATGATATGAAGTGTTGGAGCCACACTTGAGCTTTCTCATTTATTTTTTCCTCCTCGATCGCGGTTAGCAACTTGAACCTTTGATGTGTCGTTGATAAAATGTGCATGTGTGTGTAGTTCATTGTTTAATTTATATTGTTTGTAGCTAGTTAGTTTAACAAATGCATGATGGTTAATTATATATTTTATATTATAATAATGCAGATGAATCGACAATGGATGTACGGTAACCGACTCTCCGGCGAGTTCAGTGCGGGTTTGAAAGATTTCCTCGTAGTGGCTAATGCGAACAAGCAGGAGGGTTTTGTTATCTGTCCATGTGTTAAATGTAAGAATCAGAAGGGTTACTCTTCCTCAAGAGATGTTCACATGCACCTGCTTCGGCACGGTTTCATGCCAAGCTATAATTGTTGGACCAAGCATGGAGAAAGAGGGGTTATAATGGAAGAAGATGAAGAAGGGGATGATTTCATCGATGAAAGCTATCTTGCTCATTTCGGTGATACTTTCATGGAGGATGCTGAAGGTGAAGGGGAAGGTGAAGGGGAAGGTGAAGAAGAGGCACGTGATGATCCCGTTGATGATCTTGGTCGGACCATTGCTGATGCACGGAGACGCTGCGAAACTGAAAAAGAGAGGGAGAATTTGGATCGCATGTTAGAGGATCACAGGAAGGCGCTGTACCCCGGATGCGATGATGGTCTGAAAAAGCTGGGCTGCACACTGGATTTGCTGAGATGGAAGGCACGGGCAGGTGTAGCTGACTCGGCATTTGAAAACTTGCTGAAAATGTTGAAGAATATGTTTCCAAAGAATAACGAGTTGCCCGCCACTACGTACGAAGCAAAGAAGGTTGTCTGCCCTCTAGGTTTAGAGGTTCTAAAGATACATGCATGCATCAACGACTGCATCCTCTACCGGTGAATACGAGAATTTGAATGAATGCCCGGTATGCACCGCATTGCGTTATAAGATCGAGGCGATGACCCTGGTGACGATGTTGAGGGCCAGAAACCCAGGAAGAGGGTTCCCGCCAAGGTGATGTGGTATGCTCCTATAATACCACGGTTGAAACGTCTGTTCAGGAACAAAGAGCATGCCAAGTTGTTGCGATGGCACAAAGAGGACCGTAAGTCGGACGGGGAGTTGAGACACCCCGCAGATGGAACGCAATGGAGAAAGATCGACAGAGAGTTCAAAGATTTTGCAGGCGACGCAAGGAACATAAGATTTGGTCTAAGTACGGATGGCATGAATCCTGTTGGCGAGCAGAGCTCCAGCCCTAGTACCTGGCCCGTGACTCTCTGCATCTACAACCTTCCTCCTTGGTTGTGCATGAAGCGGAAGTTCATTATGATGCCGGTGCTCATCCAAGGTCCGAAGCAACCCGGCAACGACATCGATGTGTACCTAAGGCCATTAGTTGATGAACTTTTACAGCTGTGGGGCAGACCTGGTGTCCGTGTGTGGGATGAGCACAAAGAAGAGGAATTTGACCTACGAGCGTTGCTTTTCGTAACCATCAACGATTGGCCTGCTCTTAGTAACCTTTCGGGACTGTCAAATAAGGGATACAATGCATGCACGCACTGCTTACATGAGACTGAAAGTGTACATTTGCCAAATTGTAAGAAGAACGTGTACCTTGGGCATCGTCGATTTCTTCCGAAAGGTCATCCAGTAAGAAAGGCAAGCATTACAACGGCAAGGCAGATCACCGACCGAAGCCTGCGGAACACACTGGTGCTGAGGTATTTGATATGGTCAAGGGTTTGAAAGTCATCTTTGGAAAGGGTCCTGGCGGACAATCAGTTCGAAGGGAGCTGACGGGCACGTAGCCATGTGGAAGAAGAAATCTATATTGGGAGCTAGAATATTGGAAAGTCCTAGAAGTCCGCTCTGCAATCGACGTGATGCACGTTACGAAGAATATTTGCGTGAACATCCTAAGCTTCTTGGGCGTGTATGGGAAGTCAAATGATACAAAGGAAGCACGGCAGGACCAGCAAAGTTTGAAAGACCCTGATCACCAGCATCCGGAACGGTTTCAAGGTCGTGCCGACTACGCTCTGACCAAAGAAGAGAAGGTCATCTTTTTTGAATGCCTGAGCAGTATGAAGGTCCCGTCAGGATTCTCGTCCAATATAAAGGGAATAATAAACATGGCGGAGAAAAAGTTCCAAAACCTGAAGTCTCACGACTGCCACGTGATTATGACGCAATTGCTTCCGATTGCTTTGAGGGGGCTCCTGCCGGAAAATGTTCGAGTAGCCATTGTGAAGCTATGTGCATTCCTCAATGCAATCTCTCAGAAGGTAATCAATCCAGAAGTTCTACCACGGTTACAGAACGATGTGATCCAATGTCTTGTCAGTTTCGAGTTGGTGTTCCCGCCATCCTTCTTCAATATTATGACGCACCTCCTGGTTCACCTAGTCGATGAGATTTCCATTCTCGGTCTTGTATTTCTACACAATATGTTCCCCTTCGAGAGGTTCATGGGAGTATTAAAGAAATATGTTCGTAACCGTGCTAGGCCAGAAGGAAGCATCGCCAAGGGCTATGGAAATGAGGAGGTAATTGAGTTTTGTGTTGACTTTGTTCCTGACCTTAAGCCGATTGGTCTTCCTCAATCGCGGCACGAGGGGAGACTAAGTGGAAAAGGCACGATCGGAAGGAAATCAATGATATGTATGGACGGCCATTCTCTCGATCGAAGCACACCACACAGTTCTGACCAATTCCAGCTTGGTGGCTCCGTACTTTGAGAAACACAAGAATATTTTACGCTCGGACAACCCTGGGAAGCCTGAATCCTGGATTAGGAAGGCCCACATGGAGACTTTCGGCAGTTGGTTGAGAAAACATTTAATGAGTGACAATAAGGTTGTAGATCAGCTGTACATGTTGGCCAAGACACCATCTTCGACTATAACGACTTTCCAAGGGTACGAGATAAATGGGAATACATTTTACACGATCGCCCAAGATAAAAAGAGCACCAACCAAAACAGTGGTGTCCGCTTTGATGCGACAACCGAGAATGGGCAATAGGTCACATATTATGCTTACATAGAGGAGATATGGGAACTTGTCTATGGACCCTCCTTTAGGGTCCCTTTGTTCCGGTGCACATGGTTCAAGCTAACTGGAGGTGGGGTAAAGGTGGACCAGCAATACGGAATGACAATGGTGGATTTCAACAATCTTGGTTATCTTGACGAACCATTCGTCCTAGCGAAAGATGTCGCTCAGGTTTTCTATGTGAAGGACATGAGTAGCAAACCGAGGAAACGGAAAGATAAGAAAACGATCAGTACATCGTTCGATGATCCAAAGCGCCACATTGTTCTTTCGGGAAAAGAAACATCGTGGGAGTGGAGGACAAGACAGACATGTCAGAAGATTATAATATGTTTGCTGAAATTCCGCCCTTCAAAGTGAACACCGACCCAAGCATTAAGTTAAATGATGAGGATGCTCCATGGATACGGCACAATCGTAAGCAAGCAGGGACACAAGGGAAGAAATGATGTGTAATAATTTATTGTACCAAACTTTGTTGAATGAATCATGTGAATTATATTACCCGTGATGTGTTTGGTGTCCATTTTCGAATGATTCAATTGACTCGAGATAGCACTGATGATACATGAAATTTGGAGTGACTAAGTCATACTCCTGCATACATGAAATTTGGAGTGACTAAGTCATACTCCTGCATATAGGAAATTTGGAGTGACTAAGTCATACTCCTACATACATGAAATTTGGAGTGATTTAGTCATACTCCTGCCTAGGCGTATAATATGCATACTCGTAGTCTTCATAGCCGCCGCCATTGTACTGGTAGTCGTCGCCTTCTAAGTTGCCGGCGTCGTCGTCGCTGCTGTCGTCGCTGTCGTCGGGCGGCGCTCGTGGCTCGAACTGAGGGTAGCGCAGGCGGGGGATATCGCCGGCCGTGATGTAGTCCATGACGCTCTGCGGAGTCCGGCCGTACCACCATAGCCGACGGCCGGCCTCGTGGAAGTTTCCGGGAGGCAGACCGTCCTCCTCATACAGCGAGCGCCCTCTCACGCCGATTGATGAAGAAGGCGTCCCAAGTATGCTGGTTATCGGGATGCCGGCGGGGATTCATCCGCTGCTCCGGCGTGAGGTCGAGGTAGTAGTGGTTCGTGATGGCCGCCGGCGCAGTACCACGAGGGACGGGAGGGACCGGCACGCCGCCGGCGCTTAGGCTCCGGCCGGCGAGGGACGCGGTAGCCGGAGGGCAAGGGTAGTTCGAGGCGCAAAGCTCCTCCACCTGTTTGGTAGGTTAGAGTGGGTGCGGTGGAAGCCATGAGAGAGTGATGAGAGATTGTAGAGATGTGATGCTGGCCAAGCCGGGCTACCTATATGTAGTGACAAATGGCGGGAAAAATGGGAGCGGGAAGACAGAGGCGGGAAGAAAGAGGCGGGAAAAAAATTGGCGGGAAGAAATTGGCGGGAAAAAATTGGCGGGAAGAAAGAGGCCGGAAGAAATTGGCGGGAAACAATTGGCGGGAAGAAAGAGGCGGGAAGACAGGGAAGAAATGGCGGGAAGACGAGGAGGGAAGAGGGGTCGGCGGAAAGAGGCGGGAAGAGGGGGCCAACGAACTTTTGAATTGAATTAGTTTTATTTTTATGAATTTTTGATAATTTGTATTTTTAAATTTTTTGAATTGAATTAGTTTTATTTTTCTGAATTTTATGATATATTATTTGTATTTTTAAGATTTTGAATTGAATTAGTTTTATTTTTATGAATTTTTTGATATATTATTTGTATTTTTAAGATTTTGAATTGAATTAGTTTTATTTTTATGAATTTTTTGATATATTATATGTATTTTAAACATTTTGAATTGAATTAGTTTTATTTTTCTTAGTTTTTTGATATATTATTTGTATTTTTAAGATTTTGAATTGCATTAGTTTTTTTTTCTGATTTTTTTGATATATTATTTGTATTTTTAAAATTTTGTATTGAATTAGTTTTATTTTTCTGATTTTTTTGATATATTATATGTATTATATGATTTTCAAAAAGAAAAAAATTTCAAAAAGAGCTTTAGTCGCGGTTGGCCTGGCCAACCGCGACTAAAGGTCCTTGCGCGCGGGAAAATAAAAACCGGGCGAAAATACCTTTAGTCGCGGTTGGGGTCCCCACCGCGACTAAAAGTACTTTAGTCGCGGTTGGCGACCCCAACCGCGACTAAAGGGGGTCCCTATATATTCGCGCACGGCGAACCGCCGCGCCATTCTTCTTCCTCCGCCCGAATCGCGCATCGATCCGAGACGCCGCGCCGCCCTCGTCGTCTCCACGCCGTCCTCTCGTCGTCTCCACGCCGTCGCCGGCGTCATCGTCTCTCGCGCCGTCGCCGCCATCGCCGCCCTCCATCTTCTCTTCTCGCCACGCCCGGCCCGTAAGGATCCCTCCAAACAAACGCGCGCGCGCCGCCGCCGCCGCGCCGCCGTGTCGCCGCAGCCGCCGCGCGCCATCGAGAGGAAGGCGGCGCCGCACGAGAGGAAGGCGGCGCCGCACGAGAGGAAGGGGGCGCGCGCCGCCGGGAGAGAGAGGCGCGCGCCGGCCAAGACATGGGGCGCCGCGCGCGCTGCCGGGCGCACTTCGCCAAATTTTTTTTTCTTTTTTAGTTTTAGTTCTTGTTAATTTCGAAATTAAAATTAACTAAAATTGGACTTAAAAAAAACTAAAATTGAATCATCATATCTGAATTGTTTTGTTTTGTTGGTTAGACACAAAATAAAACTTTGTTAACCTAAATTTTGTTAACCTAAAATTTTGTTAACCTAAAATTTTGTTAACTTAAATTTTGTTAACTTAAATTTTGTTAGCCGGTCGATAACTAAGTACTTAACTCACAATTTGTTAACCTAAAATTTTGTTAACTTAAATTTTGTTAGCCGGTCGATAACTAAGTACTTAACAAAAAAATACTTAACAAAAAATAGTACTTAAAAATTAAAACTTCAAAATTTGTAACTTACAAATTGTAACTTAAATGAAAAATAGTTTTAAGTAATTTGTTACTTCAAATGGGGCATACCGGCCGCCCGGCCAATTTTTTCTTTTTTTTTTTTTTAGTTTTAGTTTTTGTTAATTTCGAAATTAAAATTAACTAAAAATTGAGACTTATAATTTGAGACTTAAAAAACTACAAGAAGACATAAAATTTGAGACTTAAAAATTTGAGACTTAAAATTTTAGACTTAAAATTTGAGACTTAAAATTAACTAAATAATTGAGAGTTAAAATTTTGAGACTTAAAAAACTAAAAGAAGACTTGTAATTTGAGACTTAAAATTTTGACTTTTTTTGACTTAATAATTTTGACTTAAAATCTTGACTTAATAAAACGTACTAGATCTAGGGGGGAGACGGAGGCCCGAAGGCCGGCCGGGGGCGCGCGCCACACACACGCATTAGGACGGCGTGCCACACACACGCACTAGGGCGCCGAGGACACATAACTTAACCACCGCGCGAGGGTTATGTGTCCTCGGCACCGCCACCGCCCTTTCGCCACCGCCCTTTCACCACCGCCACCGCGCGCGTATACTGAGGGGGGAGCGAGCCCTCGTCGCCCCCTCCGCATACGCCTCCCTCTCCGTGACGCCGTCGTCTACCGCCCGTCTCGCGCTCTTCCGCGACACCCTCTCCCAACCCCTTCCAGCTCGCCGGCCCCCTACTTTTTGCCACCGCCCTTTTGCCACCGCCACCCCCCCTTCTTCACTTAATTAATTTGTTTTGACTACATGTTTTCAGGATCGACATATGGCGGACGATAGAGCTGACCCGATTCTGGACAACTATGATCCGGACGCTGAAGACCATATGTTCGGCATCATAAAAGGCGATATTCCATATGTGCCGACCGGAGAAGAAGAAGATGATATCTCTTCTTATCTGAACCTTGAGTGTGAAGATGAAGGGCGCCGTCAGCAAGCAGATGATGCCGAAGAAACGTCGATAAACGACGATCTTCAATTGGAAGTAGCAACCACCTCCGGCGCCGAGGTATATATATATATATACATATTGAGCGTCTGGTGATACAACTAACTGATTTGAATAAATGTGTGTGTACTAACGCGCGCGACTCTCTTTCTTATTTTAGCCCTCGGCCGGATCGTCGAAAAAATCGAGTACGTCGTCAAAGCGTGGCGCAACCAAGACGATGAAAGCAGGAGAAACATGCACCATCGATGTTGTCGATGAAGCAACCGGCAGGCCGCTGGAGCCCAGCAAGAACGCCACCAAGTTTGTCAGCCAATGCGGAGCCGTTGTTAGAGACAACGTCTCGATCACCCGCCAGGAGTGGAATGAGCCAAAGAAGGCACGTGTTGGTTTCACTTTTGTCGATAAGAGAGAAAAAAAAGATTGCTTCAACAAGCTTATGGAACATTTCGTTCTACCTCCGGAATACCGCAAATACGATGAGGAGGGTAACAAGATTGCGGAAAACAAGGAGAGGCGCAAGCTAGTCAAACAGTTCGCTCTTTCTAGGATGGCCAACGCATTCCGGAAATACAAGCAAAATCTAGCCCATGACTTTGTCAACCAGGGCAAGACTCCGGATTTCATAGGACAATATGAGAAAGCGCAACATGATTGGCTAGAATTTGTGAAGCAAAAGAAATCGGAGCAGTTCCTTGAACTATCGAGAAAAAATAAGGAAAATGCGGCCAAGAAGGAGTACAATCATAAAATGGGGCCAGGAGGGTATCGCTTTTGGCAGCCTAAGTGGGAGAAGATGGAGAACGAGCTGAGGGCGCGAGGAATCCGTCCAGTACGGAGGGATGGGACCCAAGGGCCAAAAGCTGGTGGTACGGGCATGGGGGATCGCTGAACCCGGAGACAGGGGAGTGTGTTTATCGGGCAAAATAATTACACCCACCCAAAAGCTTATTGAGGCAATGAGGGAGGCTCAAGAGGGAGGATCAGGTTCAACAGAGAGAACGACGCCCGACAAAAGCCCTCGGGAATCCTGAACACGGAGGACGTATACGAGGCATGGGGCCCATTCCGTGGAAAATAGGGTTCCCCGGAACGATGACCCGTACGGTTACGTGCCGTAAGAGAAAGATGGATCGGGATGCAGATGTTGTGGCGAAGTTGGTAACTGAAATGGATGTGATGAAGAAAACCGTGAGTGTACTAGTCGCCGAAAGAGATGCAGCTCGGGCGCAGCATGCTGAAGATCATCCAATGGATCTCGGAAGCCAGCAGAGAAGAAGCAGCGTGGCTTCCACGGAGGCCTCACCGGCTGGTGCACCGACGATAGAAATTACTGCACCGGAGCCTGCGGTGGTCGAAATTACTGCACCGGAGCCTCCTCGCTACCCCGTGGACGATATAAAGGAGATGAAAGCATGTCATCTGTATTATCCTATCGGGAACATGTCCATGAAGGTAGCCATCGGCAGTGCTTTACCACCTGGAGCACTCCACCACAACAACCCCATTCAAGATGGCTATGCTCGTGTGACGGTGGAGGAGATAGTCCAACGGTTTGAGGACCTGGACATTGACATTGCTACACCTGAAGGGGTGAAAAGACTTGGAGATGTCAAGCGCCAGTTCATTCTATGGCAGAAGAAATTTATCAAGTTTCCAGGCGAGGCGCCAACAAGTCCACCCCCGTACGGTGGTGGTGGTGGCGGTGGCGGTGACGGTGGCGGTGGCGGTGGCGGTGACGGTGGCGGTGGCGGTGACGGTGGCGGTGGTGCTTCACCTAATACACCTCATTCACGTCAGCCCACGCCGCCGCCCCCCAGTCCTCGTCCGGCGGGTGATCAGACACCGGTACCGCCCCCCAATCCACCTCCGGCGAAGAAGCAGAAGCAGTCCTGGGTTATTAACCCGGACCCTTACGTACCTAAGAAAACAAAGGTACCGGAGGTATCACTGAAGCCTCTCCCCACGAGGCCTTGGGAAAGTAGTGCCGAGGAAGTCGAGGCGGCGCGGCTGCTGATTTAGAGAAATGGAAGGCGAGCGTCAAGAGGAAAATAGAGGGCGAGCCCAAGCCAGTATATTCTGACAAGGAAAAGCAGTGGGCTAAGTCATTTTGAACACACCGTCCCAAGCCGCGAAGAATCTGCCTGACGACTATTTACGTGAACTTCGTAGGCAAGCACTCGCGTTCAAGAACAGGAAAGAGTTGGCGGAGAAGAAAGCCGTGAAGGACGAGGCCGAGTCAAAATTAGAAAGGGGGAAAGAAGTTGCCCAGCTCGGGAACAAAGTAAACAATCGATCGCCCCGCTCATAGTGCAAGCCGCCGATCCGGATGCCCCCGATATCATAGCAGCTGCGGCAGCACATGGATTGACTGTAACGAGTGCCAGAGAACAAGCGGCCGAGTTAGGTATCACTCTTCGTGCACTGCTAGGCCTTGATGAGGCGCCAATGAAGGACGTAGTATTTACATATGTGAAGAATGGCCCTCTCGTCGAGCCTGCGCAGGAAGGGGATCTACCTCGACAAATGCTAGGTCTGCTAAATTGGTACAAGGGTTACATAAAACATAAAAACGCCAAAGACTATATCTATGCGGAAGTTAGATATGAGCATCACTTCAAACATTACTGGGTACAAATTCCTCTGAGTGACGTGTTCCAGCTGTTCCCTCTGCGCGTGCTCGACAAATCTATCATCGCTGCTACGTTACGTAAGTGATTTATTAATTTCTACCCCATCTCGTTCATTGCCTGCACTGTCCTAACTATCTTGTTGTGTACGCTATTATGCAGAATGAAGAAGCGGGAAATGCGAATAAGGAACATCCATGATGTTGGGTTCATTGACCCACACATCGTTAATTCACATGTGTTAGAACACCACCCCGCCGACGTGGAGGATGACCTGTGGCGGTTTATTAGAAAACAGCAACAGAAAAGTGATATTCTATTTCCTTACCATTTTGGGTGAGTGTTTGTCTTGAGCACATTCTCTTTTGTTTACTCCATGCATGGTATGTGGCTAATCGATGAGTTATGCATGACTGTGCATGTATCGTGTCCGCAGGTTCCACTGGATTCTTATGGTAATTAAAGTTCAGACCTCCTCAGTTCTCGTCCACGACTCTCTGAATATGGATCCGGCGCTTTGGGGCGACATGAGAAAAATGATGCAAAAGTAATTATTTTCATTCATTTGCGCTCTATATCGATCGGCCTATTTCGTTCATCATTTCCTAATATCAAGTAACTAATTAATAACTCTCTTGTTTATTTAATTTTCTTTGCCTCGTAGGGTTTGGAGACGGTTCGTAGATACCAAGGTCGGTGAATTCAAAAAAGAGCTACATTTTAAAATGGCAGTGCGGACGACTGGGGATACTCAGCCACCGGGGACCAACCTATGTGGATACTATGTTTGTGAGAGGATCCGGAGATACTGCAATGAGCGGGACCAGACGTGTGAGAACAACATCCTGAGGAATAACCTCCGGAAGACGCTTAGTCCAGAAGCTCGCTTCCGACCACTTCAAGAGGAACTAGCTGGATGGTTGGCGAGGGAAGTCATCGATCCTAAAGGAGAACACTATTACGATGACGTAGAACTTTATATGCACCAGAATTTGTAACTAACTTGTTCAAAATTGTATATGGTCATCCGATATTGAATATATATTGTATATGGTCATCCGATATTGAATATATATTGTATATTCCTCTTGAATTCTTTTTGGTTCTAATTTCAAATTTGTTTGAAATTGTACATTCATATGCATGTATGTATACAGTACCGTAGAATATGTGAAACTCCTTCAAAATTAAAACCCAAAAGAAATAAAATAATACAAATTAAAAAGAAACCAGATTTAGGGGGAGGGGGGCTAAAACCCTAAACCCTGCGGAGGCCTTTAGTCGCGGTTGGCCTAAATATGTGAAACTCCTTCAGAATTAAAACCCAAAAGAAATAAAATAATACAAATTAAAAAGAAACCAGATTTAGGGGGAGGGGGGCTAAAACCCTAAACCCTGCGGAGGCCTTTAGTCGCGGCTGGCCAGAAGAACCGCGACTAAAGGTCCTCCGCCCTGGCGCTCGCCTGCGGCCCACGTGGACGGGCCTTTAGTCGCGGTTCGTAAGGAACCGCGACTAAAGGGGGGGGCCTTTAGTCGCGCAGCTTTGGTCGCGGTTGCGCCACCGCGACTAATGGCAGTTGCCAACCGCGACCAAAGCCCTTTTTTCCACCAGTGACTGTAGGTTGATAGAGCACGATGAGTGGGTGAAGAAGCCTAGGTTCCTCACTCCTCTTTTTTTATCCCGCTTCTTCTGAACAATTGATGTAAACTCTATGTAGTAACTTAGGACATGTAGAATCGCACTATCATAGAAATGCCGATAAAACGATTTCTGAGCTGGAGGAGAGAAAAATTAATAAAAGATGGTTAAGTTCTTTAAGCTAACAAAATACTTCTCGGTAAGAAAAGTAAGGTAAATTTCTTATTTACATGTTTTCTAGTTTACTTTTGAACTTGCCACACTTATAGCGACACATAAACAAAAAAAATCACTAAATGCCAACTACGTAACAAGAGGACATGCAAGTTCTAAGAAAAAAACTGACAATTATGTCAATGTTTTCTTTCATCTTATTAGAATTAGAATGGTAGGTAAAGATTTAGATTCTATAATTGCGCAACTAGTTGCAAGGGTTAAGTTATTGGATCTCACCACATTATCATCAAGAGTCTCAAAGTTAACTCCGTGACGTTATATTCATGTAGGAAAGAACAACACAAGATCTGCTTTTAGAAAAAACTAAATATATGTTGAAGAGGTTCATCTTTCCAGATAAATCCCATAACTATGAGACGCTTCTATTTTGATATTATATAATTAATTATGTCTAAATAACGTCAAAACCATTACATTACAATGAGAGTATTGCATCACATAACAAAAAGGTTGATCTTGCCTAGCTACTCCCGATGTACCTACTTGCACGACATTCGTCGTTTACGTGATTTATCTTTGGCCACTAATTTGATCAAATAAGTTGATACATAACTCATGTTTCATTTCCTTTGTTAAATTTAGTGACTGGTAATCTCGGGGGGGATATTTCGCTGCAGATTGCAGCTACATATACCTGAAAAATGAATAAATGAACATATGTCAAGATGGCCGAGTTGGTCTAAGGCGCCAGTTTCAGGTACTGGTCCGAAAGGGCGTGGGTTCAAATCCCACTCTGTACTACCTTTTGATTAGCTGGACCCAGTTCGTTCAATAAGAAAAACCGGGCCGCGTCAAGCTGGACAAAGCCTATTTGCACAATTGCACGTGTACGAGAGATGGGGCGGCATGCTGAAAATAAACGACCTGCATTGTGGTCTTTCTTATCTTGGTTCTTCACAGAGGCCTTTGCTAGGCTGAATCATGCACTCATATTTACAACGAAAACAAAAAAAAAAAAAAATCGAAATGGAAACAACCAACAAGAACAATGGATTTTTTATATTAGTCTGATTGATATTTTTTTTATAATTTTCCTATTCGTAGGCGAATGCTGCAGGGTATGACCTAACCATGTGGCAGTTTAACACATCCATGAGTCCATCGACATTTTAGCTATATTTTTTCACTTTTGTTATTTTCTACTTTCCTAGGTGTAGGTATAACCCTTAGCAGATCTGAGGCATGTGTGTTGTCTATCTGAATACTCACCATGTTTACTATTTCCAGTGATATATCTACTTTGAAATATTAAGGGTGTGTTTGGTAGGTTGAGTCAACCCAGAAAATCTACCTTCATTCCACTTGTAGCATCTGAGATAGTGTTTCTTAGGTCGGGTGGTCAGAGAGAGCTAAGCTCACCTCATACACAAAAGGGGCTCTCAGCTTGGCCAGGTTGTGAAGCTCAAATCGAGCTTCACAACCCCAGCTTAGCTGAGTCCATCCCGCAACTTCTACTGGGAGGCCCACGTGGCACCCCCAAACCCCACCCCGCCTCCTCATTCCCCCCAGAAAATGCTCCCACACAGCTTCTACCTGCTCCTCCTCCAATGGACAGCTCCCGTGCCCGTCGGCCGCCACTGCCCTCTCCCCTCCCCTGGCCGCCACCGCCCCTCCCCTCCCTGGCCGCCGGCCGCAGCTGCCTCTCCCCTGGCCGTTGGATGCCAACCCTCCCCTCCCCTCCTCTGGCCGTCCCTTCCCTCGCCGCTGGATGTTGGCCCTCCCCTGGCTGCTGGATGCCGCTCCTCATCTGGCCGTCTATCGCCGCCCCTCCTCTGGCCGTCCGACGCTGCCCCTCCTCTGGCCGTCCGACGCCGCCCCTCCCCTGGTCGTCGGTCGTAGCAGCCTCACCCCTGGATGTCGCATGCTGCTGCACCTGGATGCCACCCCTCCCCTGGCCGCCCGACGCCGCCCCTCCCCTGGCCGCCCCCGTCCACCGCACACCACCTCCAGCGAGCCACGACCTGCGGCCGGTGCTGCTCAACCGTGCAGATGGAGCTGAAGGACCCGATGGTTTTTTAGTTACTCTGTTTGAGGGCCTATTTGCAAAAAAAGTTGCATCTTTTTTGTAAAAATAACTACTAGTCAAATACAAAATATTGAGTCAATGTGTATTTTACTTACATATAGTCTAACTTTGTTCCAATATTGAATTTGTGCAAAATAAATTTAGGTGGTATCCTCACTATCTGATCTCATACATGTGCTACCAAACAACATCTTATCTTAGCTTAGCTCACCTCATACATGTGCTACCAAACAACATCTTATCTCGTTTGAACTTAGCTAGGGTCATCATGTATGAGAAGAGATAGTTATTCTCGGTTGACCCGGGCTACCAAACACACCCTAAGTTTTCCATTTTCGTTGGAGTGGCAAGTCAGAGTAAGTAGTTTGTAAGACAAGCACATATATACACTAAACATTGCTACAAGAAGATGCTGCAATTTTCCAGATAAATAACACACGAGAAAAGAACATGCTGCTTGACAACAAGAGAATTCATGTCATACAGTCGTAGTAAGATTTACGATAATACTTATACCATCCAAAGTATATAAATACGTTTTTGTCATTTGCTATTATAGCACGGGATGCAATTAAAAAACGTTTACAACATGTAACTATCTTCCCATGAAGACCGAAAGATGTATTTTGCAGCTGCAAAGGTTGCCGCCGCAGGTGCCCCCCCCCTTCCGGCTGGCAGAGACAGGCTTGTACTTGGCAATGGAATAGATACCCGACGACATGGTCCTGCTCACTACGGGAAAATATGTCTTTGTCGTGCAACTATTTGCACGACAAAAGGCCCTATATGCACGTCAAAGGCTTTGCCGTGCGACGCCGCACGACAAAGGTCGCACAGCAATGCCATTGACGGCGAAGGCTTCTTTACCGTGTGACTCGCCAACGTTGCACGGCAAAGGCTTTGCCGTGTGATCCCGCACGGCAAAAGTCGCTTCTTTGCCGTGTGCTAAACATGTTTTATCTATAAAAAACCCAAATTGGCTGATCTAGGAATCAAACCTAGGACGCCGAGTAGGAAAAGCATGCAACCTTGACACTGGGCTAAGTGTTTGATTGTTGATAACTATACCACGCCACATCTTTTGAGATGACAAGAAATCCAGTTTTTACATCTTTGTCGTGCGCTTACACTAAGCAAAGCCTTCTTTGCCGTGCGTTTGTTAAAAACACTAGGCAAAGACTACTTTGCCGTGCGCCAACGTTGCACGGCAATGCCTAACGCCTTTGCCGTGCACTGAATCTTTGCCGTGCGGTGTGTTGGGTCATTGCCGTGCACCTTTCTTTGTCGTGTGGCCTCTTCCGTCGTTGCCGTGAATCGTATCTTTGTCGTGCGCTCGTATCTATCTTTCCCGTGGCCAAGATCTTTACCGTGCGTTTTTATCTGTTCGCATGGCAAAGAAATCTTTGCTCGTGCATTTTTCCCGTAGTGGCTGGAATCAATCACTCGACGTGTGTCTTCGAGTTGTACACGATTAGTTGCCCGTATCGTGTACAAGTAGCACCGATACTAGGTTCATCAATTTTGCATATATATCGAGAACCGAAGCTTATAATAGATTGTGAAATTGAGTAAAAAAAGGTCCTAAAAGATTGTAAGGCTCCATATGAGCCTCTCTGGCCAACATTTCGTATATATGTGTGCGTGCTTTGTTGCTAGTAGTTAATCCGTGGCTTGCTAACTAGCATCTGATACATAAGCTGATCTGGTTGATGATCATCAAGCTGGCTGCTAGCTTGGTAGATTTGTACGTGCCGTATTACGGGAGTTTTGCCTAGTTGTATTGTACACGCGACTCCACCGAAAATCCCAACGAAGGTGCACGCGGCTTATCAGAGGTTGGGGTGAACTATATGGTTTTGAAAGTTGAGGGGTTAGGTGTGCCAGTTTCAATTTAATGGATGTTGTGTCCAAAACAAAAAAACATCCGGGGATATGTGAACTTTTTTTTTAAGTTATCTATGTAAAGATATCAATAGATCTTAACCGTATTGAAAATATTGAACCCTAGAATTGTGCGTTGTATTGCCATGACCCTTTAAGGGTATATATAGAGGTACAAAGGGGAGGTAGACTTGGAGTACAAGATGGTACCAAATCCTAGTCTATCTCTATCCTAATGACTGCGGGAGTGAAGCGAACGCTTGCGACTGGAGAAGTCACGTGCTCCCATCTCTTCTCCTCCTTGTCATCATTGGCGTCCCCTTCTCACGCGCTCCCATCGCTTCTCCTCCTTGTCATCATTGGCGTCCCCTTCTGGTTCCTTCTCTTCCCTCCCGCAGTCATAGCGTGTCAACACCCGGATTTTTAAGTCCAGATGCCTATTATGCCATTCATCGCAATCCCAGGAATATTGTTTTTGCGAGACATAATAGTTAAATAGCATAGAGTCATCATTTATTACAACACATAATCATCTTACAACAATAGATCACATGATCCAATATTACACAAATAGTTGATCTACATGATCAACAAACATAACAAGTAGCGGAAGCGTAGTAGTAGTGGATATTTCACAGGCAACGCTTGACGTTAGAAGATGCTCCTAGTTATCGTAGACGTCCTGTTGTCCGTCATCCTGATACTGCTGCTCCTCTTCATAGTCTGGCATTTGAATAGCCAGGGACACAGCCATGAGTACTTTAAAGTACTCGCAAACTAATACTAAAGTATTTACTTATCAACTTTATTAAGGGGGTGCTAAGCTCTAAGTTTATTTGCATAAAGCCAATTTTAGTTCATAAACATTTAGTAAAGATGCTTCATTTGCTAGACTAACTCAAGTGGGAACATTAGTGTCATTCCCACAACTCCGTTGTGATCCACCATTCAATCCAACATTCATTTTCAAGATAAAGTTCTGACAACGGAACAGTATGGCCTTTCCAATCGTCCGTAACTGTGGACGCGGCTATTCGGATAGATTTAACACTCTGCAGAGGTTTTACTCTTGTGCCACAACTTTTGATTACATCCGTCGAGGATAACCCCGAATCATCGTAACTCAGTACGCGGATCATCAACCTTAACCTTTCAATTATATAACCTAGTATAGGCACCTCTCCCCATGAGCTTGGCCTCCCGGTGAAGACCAACTGTCAACCCAGGAACTGCACAGGGCTTGGGTCGTACATTCACCTCATATTCACATTATTTCACTTGTAACGGAGGCAGCCTCAGCATAACCCATATGATGCTTGTTTAGAGGGAACCCATACTAAACTACATAAGTTTCTAGTTAAGCCCTACCCATAATCAGGTATTGTGGGGGTACTTGTATAATTGGAATGGTATCGCATCCGAACTCAATCATCAGTTTTCATCAAAAATCACCAAGTCATTCATGTCATATTCACCTTCAAAATCTTTCAAAGTCATTTCATTTCACATTGTTCCCATCTAGAGTAGTCAATTTTATTTATTTAGCAATAGCAACTAGTCATGAGGGGTGCTATCTAGCTTTGTTTGCTTTAGGCTAAATTTGATGCTCTTGTTCTATTCTAGATCAAGTGAATCATGAATCAAAAGTAAACTTTGAAATATAAAGCAAAGATAATTGCAAGGTAAAAACATAGGATAGGATCATTAAACATAATGTAATATGTAATGGTCACTACAAGAAAAGTTGCCATGGCCGACGAAGTTGAAGTCGCGCCGTGGTTGCTGGTGTACCATGGCCGACGATTTTTGGTCTCTCCGTTGTGCATGTCAAAACGTTTTTTTCTCGTTTTTGAGGCCACCTAGCCCAACGAAAACGGCCAAAACGTCGCGTATGGTGGCCCGGGACGTGGTGCATCTCGAATTCTTGGGTTTGCCGGCCGAGTCAACGCAAATCCGCACCGCCCAGGGATGTAGGGCCCAGATGGCAGCCTCTCTGGCGTTGTTTTTTTTCTTGATCGCGCCATCTCGTTCAACGCTCTCCGATCGAGCCGTTTACGATGCAGGATCATGGGTCCCGCATGTCATCCTCTATGAACCAAAATTCTTTCTATTCTTGGATTTTTTTTGACCCCCTGATTTCTGGCTACTTCCTTTTTCTTTTGATCCCTTGCCGCCTTGGAAACATTGAGACCGCTGCTGCTAATTGGGACCCGCATGTCATCCTCTATGAGCAATCAACTTTCTTTTCTTGGAGTTTTTTTTGGCACCTCAAATTTGGCCACTTGCCTTTTTCTTTCGATCCCCTGCCGCCTCTCAAACGGTGATACCGCTGCTGCTAAATGGGACCCGCATGTCATCCTCTATGTACTATAAAACTTTATTTTCTTGGATTTTTTTGGCACCTCATATTTGGTCACTTACCTTTTTCTTTCGATCCCCTGCCGCCTCTCAAACGGTGAGACCGCTGCTGCTAAATGGGACCCGCATGTCATCCTCTATGTACTATAAAACTTTCTTCCTTGAATTATTTTTGGCTCCTGATATTTGTTCACTTGCCTTTTTCTTTCGATCCCGTGCAGCCTCTCAAACGGTGAGACCGCTGCTGCTAAATGGGACCCACATGTCATCCTCTATGTACAATCAAGTTTCTTTTCTTGAATTATTTTTGGCTCCTGATATTTGGTCACTTGCCTTTTTCTTTCGATCTCATGCCACGTTTGAAACATTGAGGAACCTGCAGGCTCATGGGACCCGCATGTCATCCTCTATGTACTATAAAAGTTCATTTTCTTGGTTTTTTTTCACCCTCTGATTTTTGGCTATTTCCTTTTTCTTTTGATCCCCTACCGCCTTTGAAACGTTGAGGACTCTGCTGGCTCATAGGTCCCACATGTCAGCCTCTATGTACAATCAAGTTTCTTTTCTTCAATTATTTTTTATCCTGATATTTGGTCACTTGCCTTTTTCTTTCGATCTCATGCCACGTTTGAAACGTTGAGGAACCTGCTGGCTCATGGGACCCGCATGTCATCCTCTATGTCCATCAACTTTCTTTTCTTGGATTTTTTTTGACCCCCTAATTTCTGGCTACTTTCTTTTTCTTTTGATCTCAAGTCGCATTTGAAACGTTGGGACCGCTGCTGCAAAATGGGACCCGCATGTCATCCTGTATGTACAATAAAAGTTTCTTTTCTTGGATTATTTTCCACCCTCTGATTTTTGGTCACTTGCCTTTTTCTTTCGATCTCATGCCGCCTTTGAAAACATTGAGGAACCTGCTGGCTCATGGGACCCGCATGTCATCCTGTATGTACTATAAAAGTTTTTTTCTTGGATTTTTTTCTTTTGATCCCCTGCCGCCTTGGAAACGTTGAGTAAGCTGCTGACTCATGGGACCCGCATGTCATCCTCTATGTACAATCAACTTTTTTTTTTGATCTCAAGCCGCATTTGAAACGTTGAGACCGCTGCTGCTAAATGGGACCCGCATGGCATCCTCTATGTACAATAAAGTTTCTTTTCTTGGATTATCTTTGGCTCCTGATATTTTGTCACTTGCCTTTTTCTTTCGATCTCATGCCGCCTTTGAAACGTTGAGTAAGCTGCTGGCTCATGGGTCCCGCATGTCATCCTCTACGAACAATAAAAGTTTCCTTTCTTGGAGTTATTTTTGACCCCTAATTTCTGGCTATTTGCCTTTTTTTTGATCTCCTGCCCCCTTTGAAACGATGAGGACGCTGTTGGCAGGTCGGTCCCACATGTCATCCTCTATGAACATTAAAAGTTTCCTTTGATGGATTTATTTTGAACCCCTAATTAATTTCTGGATATTTCTTTTTTTTCTTTTGATCCCCTGCCGCCTTGGAATCGTTGAGGATGCTGCTGCCTCATGGGTCCCGCATGTCATCCTCTCAGAACGGTAAATGTTTCTTTTCTTGGATTTTGTTTACCAAACGATTTTTGACTTATTTTTTCTTTCGATCTCCTGCCGCCTTTAAAACGTTGAGGACGCTGCTGGCTCACGGGTCCCACATGTCAGCCTCTACGAACAATAAACACCGAGGATGCTGCTGCCTCATGGGTCCCGCATGTCATCCTCTCAGAACGAAAATGTTTCTTTTCTTGGATTTTTTACCAACTGATTTTTGTTTATTTTTTCTTTCCATCCCCTGCCGCCTTTAAAACGTTGATGACGCTGCTGGCTCATGGGTCCACGATGTCAGCCTCCCCGTACAAGAAACATGTGATATCTTGATTATTTTGCAGACAATAAACAGTGTATTGCGCTCTGAGCTATTGCAAACGGATAAATTAAATCTTTATTTTACATAAACAAACTTATATGTTGAATCTCCTTGTTTTTTGTTTTTGCGAAGCATAGGACTTTCCTGTTTTTTTTTAGAAAAATCCGAACTTTCCTGCTTTGGAGTGGGCTGAAATTGTACGAGTCAAAAGGCCCAGCAGGATAGTTCGAAGGCCCAGATGTCCAGATGCAGCCCAACTGAAATCTTTCTTTTCTTTGTTTTTTTCACCCCTGATTTCTGGCTACTTCATTTTTCTTTTGGTCCTGTGCCGCATTGGAAACGTTGAGACCGCAGCTGCAAAATGGGACCCGCATGTCATCCTCTATGTACAATAAAATTTCTTTTCTTGGATTATTTTTGGCTCCTGATATTTGGTCACTTGCCTTTTTCTTTCGATCCCGTGCAGCCTCTCAAACGGTGATACCGCTGCTGCAAAATGGGACCCGCATGTCATCCTCTATGTACAATCAAGTTTCTTTTCTTGAATTATTTTTGGCTCCTGATATTTGGTCACTTGCCTTTTTCTTGCGATCTCATGCCACGTTTGAAACGTTGAGGAACCTGCTGGCTCATGGTACCCGCATGTCATCCTCTATGTACTACAAAAGTTCATTTTCTTGGTTTTTTTTCATCCTCTGATTTTTGGCTATTTCCTTTTTCTTTTGATCCCCTGCCGCCTTTGAAACGCTGAGGACTCTGCTGCCTCATAGGTCCCACATGTCAGCCTGTATGAACGATAAAGCTTTCCTTTCTTGGAGTTTTTTTTACCCCCTAATTTCTGGCTACTTTCTTTTTCTTTTGATCTCAAGCCGCATTTGAAACGTTTGGGACAGCTGCTGCAAAATGGGACCCGCATGTCATCCTCTATGTACAATAAAAGTTTCTTTTCTTGGATTATGTTTCACCCTCTGATTTTTGGTCACTTGCCTTTTTCTTTCGATCTCATGCCGCCTTTGAAAACGTTGAGCAACATGCTGGCTCATGGGACCCGCATGTCATCCTCTATGTACTATAAAAGTTTCTTTTCTTTGATTTTTTTCACCCTCTGATTTTTGGCTTTTTCTTTTTTTCTTTTGATCCCCTTCCGCCTTGGAAACGTTGACTAATCTGCTGGCTCATGGGACCCGCATGTCATCCTCTATGTCCATCAACTTTCTTTTCATGGAGTTTTCTTTACCCCCTAATTTCTGGCTACTTTCTTTTTCTTTTGATCTCCCGCATTTGAAACGTTGGGACCGCTGCTGCAAAATGGCACCCGCATGTAATTCTCCATGTACAATAAAAGTTTCTTTTCTTGGATTATTTTTCACCCTCATTTTTGGTCACTTGCCTTTTTCTTTTGATCCCCTACCGCCTTGGAAACATTGAGTAAGCTGCTGACTCATGGGACCCGCATGTCATCCTCTATGTACAATCAACTTTCTTTTTCTTTTGATCTCAAGCCGCATTTTAAACGTTGAGACCGCTGCTGCAAAATGGGACCCGCATGTCATCCTCTATGCACAATAAAGTTTCTTTTCTTGGATTATCTTTGGCTCCTGATATTTTGTCACTTGCCTTTTTCTTTCGATCTCATGCCGCCTTTGAAACGTTGAGTAACCTGCTGGCTCATGGGTCCCGTATGTCATCATCTACGAACAATAAAGTTTCCTTTCTTGGAGTTATATTTTACCCCTAATTTTTGGCTACTTCCTTTTTCTTTTGATCCCCTGCCGCCTTTGAAACGTTGAGGATTCTGCTGGCTCATGGGTCCCACATGTCAGCCTCTATGAACAATAAACCTTTCCTTTCTTGGAGTTATTTTGACCTCTAATTTCTGGCTATTTTGCCTTTTTTAAAATCCTGTGTCGCCTTGGAAACGTTGAGGATGCTGCTGCCTCATGGGTCCCGCATGTCATCCTCTCAGAACGATAAATGTTTCTTTTTTTGGATTTTTTTACCAACTGATTTTTTGTTTTTTTTCGATCCTCTGCCGTCTTTAAAACGTTGACGACGCTGCTGGCTCATGGGTACCCGATGTCAGCCTCCCCGTACAAGAAACATGTGATATCTTGATTATTTTGCAGACAATAAACAGTGTATTTCGCTCTGAGCTATTGCAAACGGAAAAAAATAAATCTTTACTTTTAAATAAACAAACTTATATGTTGAATCTCCTTGTTTTTTGTTTTCGCGAAGCATAGGACTTTCCTGTTTTGGAGTGGGCTCATATTGTACGAGTCCAAAAGCGTCCAGCAGGATAGTTCGAAAGCCCAGACGGCCAGATACAGCCCAATTGAAATCTTTCTTTTCTTGGATTTTTTTGAACCCCTGATTTCTGGCTACTTCCTTTTTTTTTGGAAACGTTGAGAACGCTGCTGCAAAGTAGGACCCGCATGTCATCCTCTATGTACAATAAAAAAAATTCTTGGATTATTTTTGGCTCCTGATATTTGGTCACTTGCATTTTTCTTTTGATCTCATGCCGTCTTTGAAACGTTCAGACCGCTGCTGCAAAATAGGACCCACATGTCATCCTCAATGTAAAATAAAAGTTTCTTTTCTTGGATTATTTTCACCCTCTGCTTTTTGGATATTTCCTTTTTCTTTTGATCCCATGCCACCTTGGAAACGTTGAGGATGCTGCTGCCTAATGGGACCCGCATGTCATACTCTATGTACAATAAAAGTTTCTTTTTTTGGATTATTTTTGGCTCCTGATATTTTGTGACTTGCCTTTTTCTTTCAATCTCATGCCGCCTCTCAAACGTTGAGTAAGCTGCTGGCTCATGGGACCCGCATGTCATTAACTATGTACAATAAATTTTCTTTTCTTGGATTATTTTTGGCTCCTGATATTTGGTCACTTGCATTTTTCTTTCCATCTCATGCCCTCTTTGAAACGTTCAGACCGCTGCTACAACATGGGACCCATATGTCATCCTCTATGTACAATGAAAGTTTCTTTTCTTGGATTATTTTTGGCTCCTGATATTTGGTCACTTGCCTTTTTCTTTCGATCTCATGCCGTCTTTGAAACGTTCAGACCGCTGCTACAACATGGGACCCATATGTCATCCTCTATGTACATTAAAAGTTTCTTTTCTTCGATTATTTTTTGCTCCTGATATTTGGTCACTTTCCTTTTTCTTTCGATCTCATGCCGCCTCTGAAACGTGGAGTAAGGTGCTGGCTCATGGGACCCGCATGTCATCTTCTATGTACAATAAAGTTTCTTTTCTTGGATTTTTTTACCCCCTGATTTTTGGTCACTTGCCTTTTTCTTTCGATCCTATGCCGCCTTTGAAATTGAGTAGGCTGCTGGCTCATGGGTCCCACAGGTCAGCCTCTATGAACAATAAACCTTTCCTTTGTTGGATTTATTTTTTACCCTTAATTTCTGGCTATTTGCCTTTTTCTTTTGATCCCCTACGGCCTTTAAAACGATGAGGACGATGCTGGTAGGTCGGTCCCACATGTCTTCTTCTATGAATAATAAAAGTTTCCTTTGTTGGATTTACTTTTGACCCCTAATTTCTGGCTATTTGCCTTTTTTCTTTTGATCCTCTGCCGACTTTGAAATTATGAGGATGCTGCTGGCAGATCTGTCCCACATGTCAGCCACTCTGAACTATAAATGATTCCTTTCTATGATTTATTTTTGACCCCTATTTTCGGGATACTTGCCTTTTTTTGGATCTCCTACCGCCTTTGAAATGTTGAGGACGCTGCTGGCTCATGGGTCCCACATGGCATCCTCTTTGGACGATAAACCTTCATTTCTTGTTAATGATAGGTTTATCTGTATTATTTTTGCAGACTAATACAAGCTCTTTCGCTCCAAGATCTTGCAAGTTAATAGAATAAATCATGGAATTATTAGGATATGTTTTAAATTTCAAATCCACTTTATGAATTATTTTAAAATACCGTGATCCGTGTGGGTATGGAGCGATCAAAGATTTTCATATTGGCCATGAGCAGTTTCAAAAATTGCAACCGAATAATTCAAAATAAATAAAAACAACTTTTATGCAGAATCTCCGTGTTTTTGTTTTTTGCCATCATAGGATCTATGGTTCATTAGAAAAGGGCCGAAATTGCATGAGCAGAAAAGCCCATTTCTCGTTATTGGGCTTCGACAACCTGAGCAAGTAGGCCTATAGCAAATACCATGTAGATGGCCGTTGGAACCCAAAAGTATTTGTTGCCTAGACTTAGAAAAAGTATTTGTTGCCTAGACTTAGATGCCAAACTCAGGCACTCAGCCTTATTGACATGAACTTTGCTATGCACACGACAATTTCAGTCCGATCCGTGTACGCAACACAAGATCAAACCCAACGTGTGAGGAAGCAGGTGGCAGCACACCTCCAGATGCTCAATCGTACACATATCATATAGGAGTTGTCGTATGTACATTAGTTCCGTATTGACATGTTTTTTTCTTTGGTTAACATGTGGGGTCCGCACAGTCACCTAGGTCGCACATCAACTTCTTTGCACATAGTTGATGCATGTTTAGTGGCCTGCAGCAAGAATCGCTGCCCCCAGGGATGTACTTTACCCTTTAGCGGTGAAAAAAATAGGAATGGTCCTCTCATGACTATGATCAACAAGAGGTGGCTATATTATAAAGGACGTACACACATTGTAATTATAGTGTTGAAATAAAGTCAATCCTAAAACAGCCATGCATGGGTTATAATATGAAGGCAACACGAAATACAAAAGCAGGGCAGTGTTCAAATAAACTGATTCAAACTAGTACATACTAAAAACAGTGTACTACTTCTCAACACTTCAAGCATAATAAAAAAGTGTGTCAGTGTTTTTTTAAAGGTAACACCGAACGGGCAATGTTTAAAGCAGGCTTAAACCACATAGCCGCTTGTCGGACACTACCCCAACTATCTCTGGGAAGGCTGATAACTCCCACAGTCTCACCTTCATCTGGCTGGAGGTTGTAGCGCAAAATTTTAGGGTATTGATTATGAAGATACTTCCGGTATGCTGTGTAGACGCAGTTTTTTCTCATGAATGGAACCAATGTGCCATCAGGAGCTTTGGATTCACACTTCTTCAGGTTGGCAATGATCGGGTAATTGAGTCTGAGGAACAGAGAGTGGTCGCCGAGGCTGTTAACCTGCCTCCAATGAAAGTCCCCTGCACGTGCTGCAACGAATAGAGATATGGGAACCTGCTTAAAGACGTAGGTGGCAACAGGAGGATACTGCCATAGCTGAAGCCCATTAGCAGCATAGGGAATGTCAGGAGATACTTCAGCATTGGCAATCCCAATGTTGTTTACTGTAAGGATGATCATCAATCGCTTGCCATCAGCAGTTGGAGCGAGGAACCACGCGTACTGCTGATCATCCACCACCGGTGGCGGGATTACGAACGGGGACATCGGGTTTTCTGCAATATTAGAAATGGAGACGAATAGGGTGTTACTGGCAACCATATTCAAACAGCAACACTGTTCATCATTCATGCTCACAGTATAAATACGACTATGTAAGCTAAGGACATTGGTCATTCATGTGTTCAAATCGAGTGTCCAATATATCAGTTATACTGCATCCATCACACGAAACTAGTCTTAACTTCACCAAAACTAGACACTAGTTAGTGTATACACAGTTATATACTACCTCTGTCCCACCGAAAGTGTCTGAGATTTGTCCAAATTCAGATGTATCTAGACAGTGAAAGCATATAGATACATTCAAATTTTGACAAATATATCATCTTAAGTTTAAGTCCTGTGTTGTAGTTAATTCCCTTTGTCTTAAGTGATCCAACGGTGTATATGATTAGATATTTGTATACAATATAGGAGTACAAACAATCTACCAGTTGGTCCAGTTTTAAACTGAGTATAGAGCTTCAATCATGACCCTTGGAGTGCTAAATCTAACGGTGCACAACAGCAGGATTCTCTGTGAAGAGTGCACATAGCTAACTCTACAATATTTTAGAACCATCACGTGAGCCTTGGGTCTACCCCAAAAAATGACCAAATATCTGAAACCCCTGAAGCATAGGAATAACCCCGTTCAAAGAAATCGCTATTCAGCACTGCTACATGGATCAATGGAAGGTTCTTACTGTCTCAACTCTCAAGGAAACATCAAAGGAAAAGGTAGATAAGAAACGAGTGAGTGTTAGATGTACACATATTTTTTATTTTTTATTTGTTCCCTTCGTTTGCCGCCTGATGGGAAGAAACATCATTTTTTGTAGGACCACTCTTGTTTTCGTATTTTATATATGCATTGTTGGCAATATTTTCTTTCGAAAACCATGAATATAGCTCGAGCTACATGTAGCATGGTTTTTGAAAATTTTGAGAGCTGCATTTTAAAGTTCCAAAGAAAACGGAGATTAAATACGGGTGTCAACAATGTTGTGTTCTACCAACATTCAAATGTCGAAATCAAAATATCTTATATTTAAGGTTTTGCAACAACAACAAAATCTGACATATATTTTCCAACATTTTGTAACTTCAAAATCTATCAGATTCTGTCATTTTTGTGCGGCCCGAATATAGGGTATCTCAATTTCAGATTTTACACTCTGGTAGAATAATACATTCTCTACATCTATTTTTTTTAGATTTTTTATATTCTTTCAAAACTTGCGAAAGGCATGCTATAAATATTCTTTTGATTATCAAACAGAATCTTTAATGGTTTGACGTGCATACATACTAGTAATATAAAAATATAAAAGTTCTCGCCTTGTACACATTTTGTTGATTTTTTTGGAATGAATACAACATTCAATTTGGTAGATAGAGTACTAAACATTTCATGGGAAACTTAAAACAGCTTGCCAAACAAAGGCTAATAGAAAAAAAAAGAATAGAGGTATGACAGGCATAACATCCACGATGGGGTTGAAATATGCATAAGCTTCAGGCAATTGGCAAAGAAAAATCTAGCCGGATAAAGAACAAAATTATAAAAGGTACAGGTTAAACTAAGTAAATTAGGCATAACAAGTATTTCATTCTTGTTTAGTAAATAATTGGATTTTGATTGAGTTACTTTTCTAAGGGAAAAAGGAGAAGGCAGATATTCAAGACACTTTTGGTGGGACGGAGGGAGTAAATCAAAAGTAAGAAAAAGTTCCAACATGTTTCATGAGATGGAGTACTAAATAACGGCCATATGCATCTCTTCGATGCAGAGGCCGGGGTACCTCGCCCTCTATTTCGAGCAAAAATCAACTAGTTATATGAAACAATGGGTGTAAAAGTTAATCAAGAAGGGTGCCTTCATTGTGCTACGTTAACATTTGAGATACTTGTTAATTACATCCATATTTTGCAGTGGATATAGTTACTAATTCAGGAATGCATTCACATACGGAGTATACTGTGTTAGCTGATGACTGATTAGTACTAATTCGTTGCAAGCAACGGTTCATTCATATTCAGATAAAGGATGTGATCGTTAAGTCATATACTTATGAAAGTCCTTATGCATCTCTCTGATGCAGATGGCGGGGGTCTCTCGTCCTCCTTTTGGAGCAAAAATCAATTATTTATATATGAAACAATGGGTGTAAAAGGTTATCAAAAAGGGTGCTGATACGTCTCGGACGTATCGATAATTTCTTATGTTCCATGCCACATTATTGATGTTATCTACATGTTTTATGCACACTTTATGTCATATTCGTGCATTTTCTGGAACTAACCTATTAACAAGATGCCGAAGTGCCAGTTGCTGTTTTCTGCTGTTTTTGGTTTCAGAAATCCTAGTAAGGAAATATTCTCAGAATTGGACGAAATCAAAGCCCAGGGGCCTATTTTTCCACGGAGCTTCCAGAAGACCGAAGAACACACGAAGTGGGGCCACGAGGTGGCGACACCACGTGGCGGCGCGGCCCAGGGGGGCCCGCGCCGCCCTATGGTGTGGCCCCCTCGTCTGGCTCCCGACTCTGCCCTTCCGCCTACAAATAGCCTCCGTGACGAAAACCCCAGTACCGAGAACCACGATACGGAAAACCTTCCAGAGACGCCGCCGCCGCCGATCCCATCTCGGGGGATCCAGGAGATCGCCTCTGGCACCCTGCCGGAGAGGGGAATCATCTCCCGGAGGACTCTACGCCGCCATGGTCGCCTCCGGTGTGATGTGTGAGTAGTCTACCCCTGGACTATGGGTCCATAGCAGTAGCTAGATGGTTGTCTTCTCCCCATTGTGCTATCATTGTCGGATCTTGTGAGCTGCCTAACATGATCAAGATCATCTATCTGTAATTCTATATGTTGCGTTTGTTGGGATCCGATGAATAGAGAATACTTGTTATGTTGATTATCAAAGTTATGCTTATGTGTTGTTTATGATCCTGCATGCTCTCCGTTACTAGTAGATGCTCTGGCCAAGTAGATGCTTGTAACTCCAAGAGGGAGTACTTATGCTCGATAGTGGGTTCATGCCTCGCATTGACACCGGGACAAGTGTGAGAAAGTTCTAAGGTTGTGTTGTGCTGTTGCCACTAGGGATAAAACATTGATGCTATGTCTAAGGATGTAGTTGTTGATTACATTACGCACCATACTTAATGCAATTGTCATTGCTTTGCAACTTAATACTGGAAGGGGTTCGGATGATAACCTGAAGGTGGACTTTTTAGGCATAGATGCAGTTGGATGGCGGTCTATGTACTTTGTCGTAATGCCCAATTAAATCTCACTATACTCATCATGATATGTATGTGCATTGTCATGCTCTCTTTATTTGTCAATTGCCCAACTGTAATTTGTTCACCCAACATGCTGTTCGTCTTATGGGAGAGACACCTCTAGTGAACTGTGGACCCCGGTCCAATTCTCTTTCCTGAAATACAATCTCTGCAATACTGTTCTACTCGTTTTCTGCAAACACTCCTCTTCCCCACACTACGGTGAACTCTTTGTTACAGCAAGCCGGTGAGATTGACAACCGCACTGTTTCGTTGGGGCAAAGTACTTTGGTTGTGTTGTGCAGGTTCCACGTTGGCGCCGAATCCCTGGTGTTGCGCCGCACTACATCTCGCCGCCATCAACCTTCAACGTGCTTCTTGGCTCCTCCTGGTTCGATAAACCTTGGTTTCTTTCTGAGGGAAAACTTGCTGCTGTGCGCATCATACCTTCCTCTTGGGGTTGCCCAACGAACGTGTGAAATACACGCCATCAAGCTCTTTTTCTCTCGCCGTTGCCGGGAGATCAAGACACGCTGCAAGGGGAGTCTCCACTTCTCAATCTCTTTACTTTGTTTTTGTCTTGCTTAGTTTTATTTACTACTTTGTTTGCTGCACTAAATCAAAATACAAAAAAATTAGTTGCTAGTTTTACTTTATTTGCTATCTTGTTTGCTATATCGAAAACACAAAAAAATTAGTTTACTTGCATTTACTTTATCTAGTTTGCTTTATTTACTGTTGCTAAAATGGCCAACGCTGAAAATACTAAGTTGTGTGACTTCACAACCACAAATAATAATGATTTCTTATGCACACCTATTGCTCCACCTGCTACTACAGCAGAATTCTTTGAAATTAAACCTGCTTTACTTAATCTTGTTATGAACAATCAATTTTCTGGTGTTAGTTCTGATGATGCTGCTGCCCATCTTAATAATTTTGTTGAACTATGTGAAATGCAAAAATATAAAGATGTAGATGGTGATATTATTAAACTAAAATTGTTCCCTTTCTCATTAAGAGGAAGAGCTAAAGATTGGTTGCTATCTCTGCCTAAGAATAGTATTGATTCATGGACTAAATGCAAGGATGCTTTTATTGGTAGATATTATCCCCTGCTAAAATTATATCTTTGAGGAGTAGCATAATGAATTTTAAACAATTAGATACTGAACATGTTGCTCAAGCTTGGGAAAGAATGAAATCTCTGGTTAAAAATTGCCCAACCCATGGACTGACTACTTGGATGATCATCCAAACCTTCTATGCAGGACTAAATTTTTCTTCACGGAATTTATTGGATTCAGCTGCTGGAGGTACCTTTATGTCCATCACTCTTGGTGAAGCAACAAAGCTTCTTGATAATATGATGATCAACTACTCTGAATGGCACACGGAGAGAGCTCCACAAGGTAAGAAGGTAAATTCTGTCGAAGAAACCTCTTCCTTGAGTGATAAGATTGATGCTATTATGTCTATGCTTGTGAATGATAGGACTAATATTGATCCTAATAATGTTCCATTAGCTTCATTGGTTGCACAAGAAGAACATGTTGATGTAAACTTCATTAAAAATAATAATTTCAACAACAATGCTTACCTAACAATTCTAGTAACAACTATAGGCCATATCCTTATAATAATGGCAACGGCTATGGTAATTCTTATGGGAATTCTTACAACAATAATAGGAGTTCACCCCTGGACTTGAAGCCATGCTTAAAGAATTTATTAGTACACAAACTGCTTTTAACAAATCTGTTGAAGAAAAGCTTGGGAAAATTGATATACTTGCTTCTAAAGTCGATAGTCTTGTTGCTGATGTTGATCTTTTGAAATCAAAAGTTTTGCCTAATGAGAATCATCATAATAAAATTATTACTACAGCAAATGCCATTCAAGTTAGAATTAATGAGAATATAAGATTAATGGCTGAACTGCGTGCTAGGTGGGATAGAGAAGAAAATGAAAAACTAGCTAAAGAGAAGAATATAGCTAAAGTTTGGACTATTACCACCACTAGTAATGCTAATGCTACACATGTTGCTGCACCTTCTACTCATACTAATAAAAGAATTGGTGTTAGCAATGTTTCCACTTCTAATGCAAAGCGCGAAAACTGCGCTGAAACTGCTAAAAGCTATGAAACTGCCTGTGATAAAGCTGCTGAAATTTTTTCCAACATTGGGGATGATGATCCCATTGCTTTAGATTATAATGGTTTGAATTTTGATGATTGCCACATCTCTGAAGTTATAAAGTTCTTGCAAAAACTTGCTAAAAGTCCTAATGCTAGTGCTATAAATTTGGCTTTCACGCATCATATTACAAATGCCCTCATAAAAGCTAGAGAAGAGAAACTAGAGCGTGAAGCCTCTATTCCTAAAAAGCTAGAGGATGGTTGGGAGCCCATCATTAAGATGAAGGTTAAAGATTTTGATTGTAATGCTTTATGTGATCTTGGTGCAAGTATTTCTGTTATGCCTAAGAAAATTTATAATATGCTTGACTTGCCACCGCTGAAAAATTGTTATTTGGATGTTAATCTTGCTGATCATTCTACAAAGAAACCTTTGGGTAAAGTTGATAATGTTCGCATTACCATTAACAATAACCTGGTTCCCGTTGATTTTGTTGTCTTGGATATTGAATGCAATGCATCTTGTCCCATTATATTGGGAAGACCTTTTCTTGAACTGTTGGTGCTACCATTGATATGAAGGAAGGTAATATAAAATATCAATTTCCTCTCAAGAAAGGTATGGAACACTTCCCTAGAAAGAGAATGAAGGTACCTTTTGATTCTATTATGAGAACAAATTATGATGTTGACACTTCATCTCTTGATAATACTTGATGCACACTTTCGCGCCTAGCTGAAAGGCGTTAAAGAAAAGCGCTTATGGGAGACAACCCATGTTTTTACCTACAGTACTTTGTTTTTATTTTGTGTCTTGGAAGTTGTTTACTACTGTAGCAACCTCTCCTTATCTTAGTTTTGTGTTTTGTTGTGCCAAGTTAAGCCGTTGATAGAAAAGTAAGTACTAGATTTGGATTACTGCACAGTTCCAGATTTCTTTGCTGTCACGAATCTGGGTCCACCTCCCTGTAGGTAGCTCAGAAAATTAAGCCAATTTACGTGCATGATCCTCAGATATGTATGCAACTTTCATTCAATTTGAGCATTTTCATTTGAGCAAGTCTGGTGCCATTTTAAAATTCGTCAATACGAACTGTTCTGTTTTGACAGATTCTGCCTTTTATTTCGCATTGCCTCTTTCGCTATGTTGGATGAATTTCTTTGATCCACTAATGTCCAGTAGCATTATGCAATGTCCAGAAGTGTTAAGAATGATTGTGTCACCTCTGAATATGTCAATTTATAATGTGCACTAACCCTCTAATGAGTTGTTTCGAGTTTGGTGTGGAGGAAGTTTTCAAGGATCAAGAGAGGAGTATGATGCAACATGATCAAGGAGAGTGAAAGCTCTAAGCTTGGGGATGCACCCGGTGGTTCACCCCTGCATATATCAAGAAGACTCAAGCGTCTAAGCTTGGGGATGCCCAAGGCATCCCCTTCTTCATCGACAACATTATCAGGTTCCTCCCCTGAAACTATATTTTTATTCCATCACATCTTATGTGCTTTTTCTTGGAGCGTCGGTTTGTTTTTGTTTTTGTTTTGTTTGAATAAAATGGATCCTAGCATTCACTTTATGGGAGAGATACACGCTCCGCTGTAGCATATGGACAAGTATGTCCTTGGTTTCTACTCATAGTATTCATGGCGAAGTTTCTCCTTCGTTAAATTGTTATATGGTTGGAATTGGAAAATGATACATGTAGTAATTGCTATAAATGTTTTGGGTAATGTGATACTTGGCAATTGTTGTGCTCATGTTTAAGCTCTTGCATCATATGCTTTGCACCCATTAATGAAGAAATACATAGAGCATGCTAAAATTTGGTTTGCATATTTGGTTTCTCTAAGGTCTAGATAATTTCTAGTATTGAGTTTGAACAACAAGGAAGACGGTGTAGAGTCTTATAATGTTTTCAATATGTCTTTTATGTGAGTTTTGCTGCACCGGTTCATCCTTGTGTTTGTTTCAAATAAGCCTTGCTAGCCTAAACCTTGTATCGAGAGGGAATACTTCTCATGCATCCAAAATACTTGAGCCAACCACTATGCCATTTGTGTCCACCATACCTACCTATGCTACATGGTATTTTCCGCCATTCCAAAGTAAATTGCTTGAGTGCTACCTTTAAAATTCCATCATTCACCTTTGCAATATATAGCTCATGGGACAAATAGCTTAAAAACTATTGTGGTATTGAATATGTAATTATGCACTTTATCTCTTATTAAGTTGCTTGTTGTGCGATAACCATGTTTACTGGGGAACGCCATCAACTCATTGTTGAATTTCATGTGAGTTGCTATGCATGTTCGTCTTGTCTGAAGTAAGGGCGATCTACTCTGAGTTGAATGGTTTGAGCATGCATATTGTGAGAGAAGAACATTGGGCCGCTAACCGAAGCCATGTTCCATGGTGGAAGTTTCAGTTTTGGACAAACATCCTCAAATCTCTAATGAGAAAAGAATTAATTGTTGTTGAATGTTTAAAGCATTAAAAGAGGAGTCCATTATCTGTTGTCTATGTTGTCCCGGTATGGATGTCTAAGTTGAGAATAATCAATAGCGAGAAATCCAGATGCGAGCTTTCTCCTTAGACCTTTGTACAGGCGGCATAGAGGTACCCCTTTGTGATACTTGGTTAAAGCATATGTATTGCGGTGATAATCCAGGTAGTCCAAGCTAATTAGGACAAGGTGCGGGCACTATTAGTACACTATGCATGAGGCTTGCAACTTATAAGATATAATTTACATGATGCATATGCTTTATTACTACCGTTGACAAAATTGTTTCATGTTTTCAAAATCAAAGCTCTAGCACAAATATAGCAATCGATGCTTTTCCTCTATGAGGACCATTCTTTTACTTTCAATGTTGAGTCAGTTCACCTATTTCTCTCCACCTCAAGAAGCAAACACTTGTGTGAACTGTGCATTGATTCCTACATACTTGCTTATTGCACTTATTATATTACTCTATGTTGACAATATCCATGAGATATACATGTTACAAGTTGAAAGCAACCGCTGAAACTTAATCTTCTTTTGTGTTGCTTCAATGCCTTTACTTTGAATTATTGCTTTATGAGTTAACTCTTATGCAAGACTTATTGATGCTTGTCTTGAAGTGCTATTCATGAAAAGTCTTTGCTATATGATTCACTTGTTTACTCATGTCATACACATTGTTTTGATCGCAGCATTCACTACATATGCTTTACAAATAGTATGATCAAGATTATGATGGCATGTCACTCCAGAAATTATCTGTGTTATCGTTTTACCTGCTCGGGACGAGCAGAACTAAGCTTGGGGATGCTGATACGTCTCCGACGTATCGATAATTTCTTATGTTCCATGCCACATTATTGATGTTATCTACATGTTTTATGCACACTTTATGTCATATTCGTGCATTTTCCGGAACTAACCTATTAACAAGATGCCGAAGTGCCAGTTGCTGTTTTCTGCTGTTTTTGGTTTCAGAAATCCTAGTAAGGAAATATTCTCGGAATTGGACGAAATCAAAGCCCAGGGGCCTATTTTTCCACGGAGCTTCCAGAAGACCGAAGAACACACGAAGTGGGGCCACGAGGTGGCGACACCACGTGGCGGCGCGGCCCCGGGGGGGCCCGCGCCGCCCGATGGTGTGGCCCCCTCGTCTGGCTCCCGACTCTGCCCTTCCGCCGACAAATAGCCTCCGTGACGAAAACCCCACTACCGAGAACCACGATACGGAAAACCTTCCAGAGACGCCGCCGCCGCCGATCCCATCTCGGGGATCCAGAGATCGCCTCCGGCACCCTGCCGGAGAGGGGAATCATCTCCCGGAGGACTCTACGCCGCCATGGTCGCCTCCGGTGTGATGTGTGAGTAGTCTACCCCTGGACTATGGGTCCATAGCAGTAGCTAGATGGTTGTCTTCTCCCCATTGTGCTATCATTGTCGGATCTTGTGAGCTGCCTAACATGATCAAGATCATCTATCTGTAATTCTATATGTTGCGTTTGTTGGGATCCGATGAATAGAGAATACTTGTTATGTTGATTATCAAAGTTATGCTTATGTGTTGTTTATGATCTTGCATGCTCTCCGTTACTAGTAGATGCTCTGGCCAAGTAGATGCTTGTAACTCCAAGAGGGAGTACTTATGCTCGATAGTGGGTTCATGCCTGCATTGACACCTGGACGATGTGATGAAAGTTCTAAGGTTGTGTTGTGCTGTTGCCACTAGGGATAAAACATTGATGCTATGTCTAAGGATGTAGTTGTTGATTACATTACGCACCATACTTAATGCAATTGTCTGTTGCTTTGCAACTTAATACTGGAAGGGGTTCGGATGATAACCTGAAGGTGGACTTTTTAGGCATAGATGCAGTTGGATGGCGGTCTATGTACTTTGTCGTAATGCCCAATTAAATCTCACTATACTCATCATGATATGTATGTGCATTGTCATGCTCTCTTTATTTGTCAATTGCCCAACTGTAATTTGTTCACCCAACATGCTGTTCGTCTTATGGGAGAGACACCTCTAGTGAACTGTGGACCCCGGTCCAATTCTCTTTACTGAAATACAATCTACTGCAATACTGTTCTACTGTTTTCTGCAAACAATCATCTTCCACACAATACGGTTAACTCTTTGTTACAGCAAGCCGGTGAGATTGACAACCTCACTGTTTCGTTGGGGCAAAGTACTTTGGTTGTATTGTGCAGGTTCCACGTTGGCGCCGGAATCCCTGGTGTTGCGCCGCACTACATCTCGCCGCCATCAACCTTCAACGTGCTTCTTGGCTCCTCCTGGTTCGATAAACCTTGGTTTCTTTCTGAGGGAAAACTTGCTGCTGTGCGCATCATACCTTCCTCTTGGGGTTGCCCAACGAACGTGTGAAATACACGCCATCAGGTGCCTTCATAGTGCTACCATATCTTTTGAGATACTGGTTAATTACATCCATATTCTGCAGTGGCGTAGAATTACTAATTCAGGAATGCAATCACATACTGAGCATACTATGTTTGTTGGTGACTGATTAGTACTAATTCATTGCAAGCAACGGTTCATTCATATTCAGCAAAAGGCGGTGTGATCATTAAGTCATTTATGAAAGGTAAAATATAAACAAGGTAGTTCATGAATAACTTCATTGATTAAGGCAGTGTATCATGCAATGCAACATAAGGACTGAAAAAATACCATTTGCGGTGTCCCAACAGTACGTGTAGCCCCTAATTTCGTCCACCGCAAAAATTTGGCCACCGAGTTCAATGGCATAACAGAACTCCGACAAAATTTGTTCAGGTGTAGGGTTCTTCAGCACTCCGGCCAGTCGCCACCCCCTTCAAGGTACAAAATCCTTTTGTCGACTAAGGCGATGAGCTTGTAATCTGCGTACCTCCCACCTTTTGTGGGCACTTGGCAGATTACAATCTTCAACAAATTAATTGCTCGACTCCAGCAAAGATAGTATAACCAATCTTTAGTAGCAGGTTGATATGTAACACCATGACCAATCTTCGGATCAGGTGGGGATGGAAGGGGGATATGTCGCTCGGTGTAGACGTTCACAAGGCACCACTGGCACCCACGATGATCGGCGGCGGCGATCCAGTCGCCGTTCGCGCCAAGCCATTTTCTGTCGTGCATGAACGGCAGGGTGACAGAACGGAGAGGATGGTCGAGGGGCACCAGGTCGTACACGGTATCATGCAGACAAGATGCTGTCGCCACGTCCCAGTGTTCATCGAACCAATAATCAGGCGGAGGCATCAACAGGCAGGGTTCATCCCAATGGTGCATCTTACCTTCATCCTTGCTGATCTGGTCGTAGAGCTCCCTGGAACATGCGGCAAGTCGGACGGTGTAGGTAACGTCCAGATGCGTAGCGATGAGGTCGATGTTGTCGCCGGTGAGAGCCTCCAAGTGGCCGTCCCCGCCGCCCCGGCAAAGCCTAGAATATTCCATCACGTGAAGATGGATTTAGGTGGATGGCGGATGCAACTGCGCTTTGGGTTTTCGGAGGAGAGGGCGAGCGCTATGGAAGGAACGATGCGGCGCGCGGCCGGCTGGGGTGAGGAGAGAAAGGTACTTACTAGTGATGCGGCGTGGTGGGGATCGAGATCCTGCGCATGCGCGTGATTCTGGGAGGGTGAAGAAAAAGATGATAGACATGCAAGGGGCAAAACCTAGGCAGTACTCTAGGCTGTTGCTGCTGCGACTGGGTGCCGATTTGACAATTGGTAGATGGTAGACTAGCACGCCACCCATCTATAAATTTGCCACGACGTTTGGTGCAGTGATGTCTCGTCACATCAGCTTGAGCAGAGAGGTTTTTTTTTACAGTTTCCATTACGATATATTTTTCGCCGATAATCGTAGTACTCTATGCCAGAGACACGTACCTTAACACGTGGGCAGCATGCAGCCGCGCGAGCACCAAAATGAAATGAGAGATGTTTTAGAGCAGAACTGCCTTTCCTAGCTTGGTTTGGAAACCGGATGGAGCTTCAGTGACTTGATGCTTCCAAGTCTCATTGTGACTAGGTGCCACCATCTACCATCCATTCGAGATCCAACGTTCCAAACTATCTGTTATTTCGAAGCTAAAAAAGAAAAACTATTCAGAAAATTTTGAAAAAAATCCAGTAATATGTAGATGCCTTGTTTTAAAATCTATGAATATTTCATCCCATTCGGACGACTAGCTTGTGATTAAATAGCTTCTTACATATTCGAGCACTAGTTTAAACTAAATATATATTTGCTCACAAACCTATGATTCAAATCGAATGAAACTCCACCAAAATATAAATCGAAATATGCATGATTTACTGCAATGTTGAGCGGATAATTCAATCCCACGAAAAGACAATATGCTCCAAGACCAGTAATCTCTTCCCTAGCTTATCTGAACATAACTGACAGTGTCCTTAGAGAACATCTTGCAGCCTCAGTAAAGCCTCAGGTATGAACAAGAAGCATATTGCCATTTACAGATCACGCTAAGAACCACAACCCAAGATCATCCTCATAGCCTATATCATCAAGGTTGCCCTCCAAAATGCTTATGTTTTTGGAAAGTTTTCTTGACGTTAGGGAAGATTCTGAAGGGCTTAGCTTCGCTACAATAGCAATAAATGGAAAAATTTCGCCGCTAAAAAGAGTATCCCGCCATTTTAATATACACTTATTAGTAGTTGATCAATTGTGCATTGCAAAACACAAAGTTCAGATCAAATGTGCAACATACCAACAGAAAGTTAACTCGCAATTTTACGAGCACATGGCGATATTAAGGTGATGAAGCAATATAAACATCAAAAGAAGAGGCAGAACAAAATCTCCTACTCAGGGAAACTCTTGCTGGACGCCGAGATATAGGTCGCTAGCTGTGCACGGAGATCCTCCTTCTCCTTGATAATCGCCTTAAGGACGGCGGTTTGTCCGCGCATTAGCACCCTCGAGATCTGCCTCTTAAGCTTTAATTTCAACCTCTGTTTCATGAGATACTTGATGAGGTTGCTTCCAGTATCCATCCATGTGACGCTCTTGTTGTTCAGTTCCACCCAGTAGGCGTTCTGCTGCTTAAGCATGTCGACGTATCGCGCAAGATGAAAGGAGATCTCCTTCTCCAACGCCAAAACTCTGTGAAGACGATCACACTCTAGGGTGAGGGAGTGTTCATTCTCCAGCTGGCTGCCTATGTGGGCCTTGTTCTCCTCCTTTTGCTACAACAATCATTGTATGAAAAAAAAGAAATCAACCCATTCATATATGAGTATTAATTACCCGCAAACAATAGGAGTACTAATTTCTAGCATGGATATTGATAAAGGAATGGACAACACTCGGACGCTCCACAAATACCACAGGGTTCATCAACACATAATTAATCGGAAAGCAGTGATTACATAACTATAAAAAAACAAGTGGACAGAGGCATACAGCCTACCTAGCTTGGCCGGGAAACGGGGCCGAACTTAGCTTCGGACGGCCGGACTTGGGGCGCCACCGTCGTTGTGGTTACTGGGGAGACATTTGAACCGCCGGTCCTGTGAGATGTAAATAAATGTAAAAATGGTTAGAAAATAAGAATCAACTGAGTGACACCCCGCTAGAAACTTACCCGGACGAACCCTCGCCCTTGATGGTGGTGTTTGCATCATCATAATTCATCAATGTGACGCTCTGGTTATGCAGTTCCACACAAACGCGGTTCTGCTCATTAAGCCTGTCAAGCTCGGCAGTAAAGGTATTGATGCCTTGCTGAAGATAAAGGCAGATCTTGTTCTCCGACGCCAAATCTACGTGAACAGGCTCAAACTCCGGGGTGAGGGAGAGTTCATTGCCCAGTTGGCTGCCTATGTGCGCCATGTTCACCTCCATTTGCTGGCACGATCATTGTATGGAAAAAAAAGAATCCAACCAATTCATATATGAGTAATTGCACGCAAAAAAAATAGGAGTACTACTAATTTCTAGCACGGATCTTGATACAGGAATGGACATCACTTGGACGCTCCACAAATAGCACAGTGTTCATCAACACATAATTAAAAGGAAAGCCGTGATTACATAAACTACTCCATCCGATCCCTTTTAGTAGTAGTAGTTAACACGGATTTAGTAAAGTTGTATTCTCCCTCTGATCCCTTTTAGTTGACTCAGATTTAGTACAAAGTTGTACTAAATTTGAGTCAAATAAAATGAATCGGAGGGAGTACTAAATCTGAGTCTATTAAAATGGATTGGAGGGAGTATAAAAAAACAAGCTGGGAGTATACAGCCTACCTGGCTTGTCCGTGAAACGGGGCCGAACTCAGCTTCCGATGACCGGACTTGGGGCGCCACCGTCGTGGTGGTTACCGGGGAGACGTTTGAACCGCCGGCCCTGTGAGATGTAAATAAATGGAAAAAAAACATTTGAAAATAAGAATGAACTGGAGGACACGCCGCTAGAAACCTACCCGGATGAACCCTCGCCCACTGGCTCGCTCTCCATCGAATAGAGGATAGACTGCTCTGCGAGAATGCTCAGGCGATCATAAGTGGCCATACAGCAACGCGCTAGCTGGATAGATGTCAAGTTTTTCTCGGCGGTCCTAGTCCTCATCGTCTTCCCTAGGATATCCTGCCGCCGGCCCGCCCGGCTCAATGGAGCCATGGCTTGCGAGGTACTTTACTAGTAGTTAGGGTGGAGGGCTGGTGAAGGCTAGTTACTAGCTACCAGGAGAACAAAAAGAGCAGAAGGGTGGAGGGATGGTCAAGGCTAAATCTTACATACACCCAGAAAAGACCATCATGCCCTCGCGGGGCTTCTGAGCAATTATGGGCAAGATAGGGTACCTTCCCGAGGAAGCATCTAGCACCAAAGCCGATGGACTGCGCCAATGGTTACAGTATGTGTAAAAAGAAAAGATAATAAGGGAAATGCCTGGCAGGGTCCAGAGGTGCATTTAATCGGACATGGGGTTCCATATTTTACACCATAGAGTATGTGAACATAAACACATAATACAATCAAGCTCTTAGTGTTTACATAAAGGGCCCTAACTGAAGATAGGAAACGCAAGCAAGTCCCTCTCCGCCAAATAAGATCATATATCCTCGTTAGGGCCACCCTGGTGAATCCTCTGAATGAAAAAAGCCCATAGTTGGCAACCTAAACCCGCCGCTCTAGTCCGAATAGGAACTTCCGTCCGACGAGAACCTTTTGACAACAAAAATTAATTAATTCAGTACTGCATAGTCTGCAATTTCAATTAGATAAACACGAAGATTAAGATAGGCGCACACTACAAGAAATGTTCTGATAGACAACGTCTCAAAATCATCCGCTAAGGGGTATTTTTCGTCGCCTATGGGCCTAACCCGACGATATGGGTTCTGTTGTGGAAACTGCGTCACGGAAAGTCCTACGATGATTTTTTCGGTCCGTCGCGCTTGGGCGCCCTTCCGCCACGGAAAATCGGACTGTTGCCCAAGTGTTTCCGGGAGCCCGTTGACTGCTGACGTCATGCAAACTGACACGTGGCAGACGCCGTTAACTGGCAGTTAACGGCGTTAACCGGCTGAAACCCCGTGGTAGATGGTAGGCCCACACGAGGCCTGCCACGTCTTAAGCGGGCCGGCCCATTAAGTTTGCGGGCCGGCCCAGCTGACTTAGTTTGACCGATCAACTATATAGCTGGGCTGGTCCATTAGTTACGTGGGCTGGGCCTAACCTCTAAGGTTGACTGGTCAAAACTTTAATGGGCCGGCCCACTAAGCATGTGGGCTGGGCCGAATGCACTCGTTTGACCGGTCAACATGCAAAAGGGCCGGCCCACAAGACATGCGGTACCCACTTTCCTGTTATCGGGCCGGCCAATTTACCAAGTGGGGTCCACCTTAAAGCAAGTGGGCCGGCCCAAGAAGTTATTGGGCCGGCCCAATTCGCATGTGCGTCCCACTTTCCTGCTATCGGGTCAGCCCATTTAGTACGTGGGGTCCACATTAGATCAAATGGGCTGGCCCAACAAGCAAGTGGGCCGGGCCAAAAGCACAGGTGGGTCCCACTTTCCTGTTAAAGGGCCGGCCCATTTAGTACGTGGGGTCCACCATATAGCAAGTGGGTCGGCCCAACAAGATAGTGGGCCGGGCCAAAACCACAGGTGGGTCCCACTTTCCTGTTAAAGGGCCGGCCCATTTAGTATGTGGGGTCCACCATATAGCAAATGGGCCGGCCCAACAAGATAGTGGGCCGGGCCAAAAACACAGGTGGGGCCCACTTTCCTGTTAAAGGGCCGGCCCATTTAGTATGTGGGGTCCACCATATAGCAAGTGGGCCGGGCCAAAAACACAGGTGGGTCCCACTTTCCTGTTAAAGGGCCGGCCCATTTAGTATGTGGGGTCCACCATATAGCAAGTGGGCCGGCCCAACAAGATAGTGGGCCGGGCCAAAAACACAGGTGGATCCCACTTTCCTGTTAAAGGGCCGGCCCATTTAGTATGTGGGGTCCACCATAAAGCAATTGGGCTGGCCCAACTAGTTAGTGGGCCGGCCCAGTAGTGGGTGGGGTCCACCTTAAAGCAAGTGGGCCAGCCCAATTAGAGTGTGGGGTCCACCGTAAATCAAGTGGGCTGGCCCAATAAGTAAGTGGGCTAGCCCGTTTAGTTGCTGTTTATATGCCGGCATAATAGGCGCTTTAGGATTTTGCGGGCCGGCACATATGTGATTTCGCTTAATTGGGCCGTTTAAGGGATGGGAATTCGTGATTTAGATACTGAGAATATTTACGCAGCATTGATTTCTGTCGGATAGCCTCACTTACCACAAGCACCAAAGAAAAAATGCGCGAAAGAACTATAAAAACTAACTAAATATTACATCAGCTGCAAGGCTTTGAAAAAATATTACAGAACCCAGAGAAATTGAATGGTAATTAAACCTAGCAATACAATGAAGCGATCCAGCAATCTTTTAAGTTGTCCATGCAACACCTATATCTGAAACAAAGACATTACAAGTTAAGACAGCAACAATGGAAATGCAAAGACACTACAATATTGTTTGCCAAAGAATTTGGAACTCATCATTTCGTCGTTATAACAAGATCATTGTAATGCGCACAATAAGCAAACAAAGAGTGCATGCCGCATACCAACAGCCAATATAACAGAGCATGTTAGAATGAAACAGCAGGCTTACTACTGTCGAGTCCCATGCAAACCAACATGTTCAGGGAGTACAAAATTGGCATGAACAACATAGTAGCAGGCTATAAATTTTGTAACAACGACTGAGCAAGATGAAGTTATGATGGCTACATCTACAGAGCAGGGAATGTAAACCAAAAATAGAAGTTACGATGGCAAAAGCTAAAGAGGAGGGAATGTGAACCAACATGTGCCAAGTGCAATTACTTCATTTTGGCCGTGAACTAAATAATACTCCTGAACTTATAGTGAAGGGGATGCAAATCAAGATGTTTCGGGATATAAACTTGTAATGAGCAACACATAGAGGATAGTTAATGCTGGAGCTTAGGATGGACCAGATACAGAATATAGTGGGATCACCTGTGAACTTGTATAAGAGGGAATGCAAACCAATATGTTCAGCATTCCATATGTGAGTGTCATGCCAAGTCAGAGAAACAAGTCAATAAAGCAGCTTTTGAAGAACAAGATGGCACGCAAAATTATTATCTAGTAGTATGACAAGTTTATTTGTACTACAGGCTAGATAGCAGAGTGATAGCATGCCAAACTAAGTCCTTACTTTGTTAGCTTACAATGAACTAGATACAAAACAATGGCATCACCTGTAGTACAGGGAATGCAAGCCAACATGTTCATGGAGTAAAAAATTGGTACAAACAACATAGTAGCAGGCCATAATTTTTGTAACAACGACTGAGCAAGATAAAGTTATGATGGCTAGATCTACAGAGCAGGGAATGTAAACCAAATATAGAAGTTACGATGCCAAAAGCTATAGAGCAGGGAATGCGAACCAACATGTGCAATTACTTAAAATTGGCCATGAACTAAATAATAGCAGGATGTTACTATAATACCTATAATTTTTGTAACAACGACTGAGCAAGATAGAAGTTATGATGGCTACATCTACAGAGCAGGGAATGCAAACCAAAATGTTCAATCGCTTAAAGTTAGCAATGAACTAGAAAATAGCAAGGTGTTACGGTCATAGCTAGGAATGAACTAAAAGAGCTTCAGACAAACAAGCATCTGAACCCAGAACATGGCGCTAAAACAAGGGACTTACATTAGGAGAAGCACTCTGTGGGAGTCACAGCAGATCTTCCTGGGGTTGAAAGATCCGGTGATGAAGTACGCTACATGTGCTACTTGGGGTTGGAGAGACGGCCATTACACTTCATGGTTACTCATCTCATCTGCAAAAACGTAACAGCGCGTCGTTAGCACAAACATGTTCCCCCAAGATTAAACAAGAACTTGCAGGCAAGCAATAGAAAAGCGACAGTAGAAGAGTTTAGATCATGCACGGCGCCGGTGAAGAAGATCCGGTTCATGCACAGTGGTGTCGGTGAGCAAGATCCGATGCGGTGGAAGACAGATCCGGCGAAGCGGCTCCGGTGGGGTGGACGATACCGCAGCTGAAGCGACTGCGGTAGACTGCTGGATGAGCATATGGTTTCGAGGTTCGGCGGGGATGATCCGGTCCGGTTGATGACGGCGTCGATGAAGCGGCTCCGGCAGGAAGCCGGATGACGAGGATCGCGAGTCCTCGGGTAGGCCAGGGAAGTCCGGCGGTGATGTTCCGGTGCGGTGGTCGTGGAGGTGGGAGAGAGGGACTTGGGAAGTTCCGGTGGGTGGTCTGAGGGAAATGAATTTTTTTTGGGAGGGTCTCCGGGCTAGGGAGGTGGTGATCCAAAAAATGACGGGCATACCCCCCACCAACCGACTTTGCTGCCATCTCCACAGGGGTAGAATGGAAATTTGGAAGCGTGTGAAATTTTTGTATTTTGTGGGCGGGAAGTTTTGCCGCTATGAGATTTTGAATTTGGCTACCGTCCAAGTATAATGATAAAAAATTGTGACACCGTACTAGTACCTCTGTTCAAGGCCGAGTGCAAAATCAAATCATCATCACGTTGAATATAGGTCACTACCATGATCATGATCTATCTTCTGGACAGAGATCCAGTGCCCCCACGTTCACAGGGCACAACGTGACCTGAGGCTTCCCATCCACCATTCGTTTCATTCCAACGGCAAGGAAAGCAACAGCGTGACCCGATTAATTTCTGCTGAGCTGAAGAGCTGTTGTGTTCTCTCGAACCTGAAGAAATAGAGAAGGGAACAGAAGATGATTTCGGTTCCGAGCGCATCTGTCCGGGCCAAAAATGTGTCTGGTACAAACTCCAGCGGGACGACGCATAGTGACTGGGCCGTTCGCAGCGACGCAAACATGCCCAAATATGCGTCTCGGATCCGTCGCGCGGACGCTGCGTGGACGCGTAAAGTGTCCGCTCACGTCTGGCGAACGTTTCGTCGGGCCCGCTTGGCAGTGACCCAGCGTCGATGCATCTTCTCAGCGGCGCCGCTTCGGCAGTTTGCGGTCGCCTAAAATGGCGATGCCTGGGTGGCACGCGTCGTCACCTAACTCTGCGAATGGCGATGCCACGCATGCAGCGGCCGTCGCGTGCCTCCGACCTATATAAACAGGAGTGTACGCATATCATCTCCTCCCACACTAAACCCTAGCCGCTGTCGCTCAACCTCCTACTGGGTTTTGTATAGAACTAGAACGCATAATTTAATCTCAAGTTTGTTGTGCCCTGTGAACGTGGGGGCACTGGATCTATGTCCCTATCTTCTTAATCCCATTCAAAAATGCGTTTGAAATATTTCAGGATTGGTGGGAGATTTTGCCGCCCGACTGAGATTAAATTAAACCACGTGTTCGACAATTCAAACTTGAGACCAAGGCTATGATACCATTTAAGTTCGAACTGATTGAAAAAGGCTATGCAATTAATTTATATAACATCCACAGGAACAACTACCAAGTTGATCCCAACCGCAGATAAATGCATCCACCAACAAAAGTAGGAACAGTGCCTTATTCTAAGGAAACATTTCACAAGACCAATGTACTCACTATGTAGTGTTCATCTCCAATTATCTATGGCATTTTCTAAGTCTTTGGGAGATTATAACGAACTTGATTGGCCTCGTTCAGTAGGGCATCACATGCTTCTAATCTGGATCTCAACATGTCAACTTTTGTTCTTAGCATAGCTGTTGCAACTCGTTCTACTTGGAGTTGTTCCTCCAAAACTTGAGCAGAGAAAGACTTGGACTTGGGCTTCAAAACCCAGCATTTCGCAGGAAAGAGATATCTTTATCTTTCCCATGTTTTGCCATCTCGAATTTCATATTAGCATGACAAGTTTTGAGTTGTGTAAAAAGAAAAGTTATTACAGAGAAAAATGCAGATGGTAGATTTAATGTGTACGAACTACTTTTAATCATACAAGTTGGCATGCCTGACTATAATAAGGACCATCTATCTTGCTAGCAGGCATAATTATTAAGGTATTATTAATGGGCTACCATGTTCGTAGTCTTCGAAGAAACAGCCTTTATTGCATTACGAGCAGAAAACAGTTCACACGTGCGCTCAGATTCAAATTTTCAGCATGCAGCCGATTTATGGTTTAATTGAAGTACACATCAGGATATTATTTCACACAAAATACAACAGCCACATGGAACATATCTAATTTTAGTACAACAACAAAATTTGCAATTATTACAGACCACGAAATTTTGAACGAAATTTTGAGCAGTAATTAATTACAGCATTGGCATCAGCAGTCCACTTGACTGAACAACAGAATCAAAGTTTATTTAGACACCTTCAATTCCCAGACACATCACAACTGGCTTACCATGACAAGTGCATAGGAGATTCTTTAGAACATTTTCTGTCAAAGTTTGCCTATTTTTCAATTCATGTATCTCTTGGCGTGTGTTGGCAATTATTTCATCAGCATCTTTGTTTTCCCGCCCAAATATATCAACTGCCTCTTGGAGTGCATCCCCCAAATCTCTTTGTGCCGGATTAAGTTGAGCAATAGATACCATGGGCCTATGCGAGCAATATGCACTCTCACTGCTGCTTTGTGAAACATCAATACTTGAGGCATTGGCCCTTGCTTCTGGCTTTGTAGCTTTATTTGAAGCCTAAAATTTAGATAAAACAAGTTACAACATCATATGATGCAATAAAAGACCTCCAATTTCAAGAGCATCATTGAGCTGATATAACATAGCAAGCAATCCAAAATAGAGCCTCGTACATCTATTTCTTCTGGAACGGTTGGTGTACTGGACTCAGTGGACCAATGAGAGCACGTGCCACTGTCACTGTTGCTCTGTGAAATGACCGCAACACTTGATAAATGGGTTGTCCCTACTGACATTACAGCTTTGTTTGCAGGCTGAAACTAAGACAAAACAAGTTAAAATGCAATACAATACACGGCAAACAAACAACACTGTTGACATAATTTTGAAAGAACCATGGGCAGATATAACAAAGAAACCAGTTAAGCCACATGCCTCTTAGAACAAACCAAACTAGATCATGGCGATGATGTATACAATGAACCAAGCAACTAGACATCATGTGCCCAATAACGAAGGCAGGTCACTGCACAGAAAAAATCTAGCAAATAGCCAAATACAGTCAAAATATGTGCATGTTGGATTGGATACAATTAGAAAAATAATGTATGATTGATTAAAGCATGACTCAGATAGTGCCTTCGACAACGTAGAAGGTCAATGCAACAATTAATTGTATGGCTTGTATGAAGTGCCATAACATTTAAATTAAGCATAACGAGGCATTGCTTAATCTGAGAACTGAGTGCTAGCTCAGTGGCAAGGCTTGCGAGTGCACAGCCAGCCCACCCGGGTTCGAGTACCAACGGGACCGAATTAAACACGAATGAAGCGAGATGTCAGTACAAGTAGTGGCAATAGAAATGCAAAATCCATAACAGGGCCAATGACAACATTCACTTGCCAACAAAATCTAAGGCTTTAGCTTTCATATACCCTCAAAATTTAAAATAGTGTAATCCCCCGAAAGGGTATCATGGTATCATTTAATCTCAGCCATCTCACCCCTAATACCAAACATGTATCATTTAATCTCAGCCGTTCTTTTGTTTTACTCAAGAAAACATTTTTGTTTTGGGAGTTTATAGAAGCACAAGCCATCGTCTACATTGGCACTGTGTTATGAAAAATATCATCTTCATCGTACATGGTTATGTGAAGATATTGATATATAATTCTGTGCTAGGAAAACAAATAGCAATTACTATGTTACAAGAACCATCTTCAAGCTCGAAGATACGAAGTTCATTGGTCCACCAACCAAGGCTGATAAAATATTATATATTAATTTAGTACTAATATTTCGTATTTACTCATATTAAGGTCTAACTTTTTTCCCCATGACAAACCAGTTTTGATATAAAATCTAACGGTGGCCATGTGTGGGTCACATAAAAAGTATTGAGGTAGTAAATTTATACATAGATATTGGATAATGTATTTTAAATTTCAAAAAATATGGTAGAAATATATAAATTAGATAGTCTTGCCGTGCAATATGCATGCCGCAAAAGGTAAGATAGATCCTTAAAAATTCTCGACTCTAATCACAAAAATATACATAATCCTAATGGGGTGTCCATGAAAAAGTTTTGTCACTTTCGTATTAGGGTATACTTCTATTTCATACTGACTAAAAAACTTAATTGTAATGAACTCACATATTACTCCTTCCATTACTTCTTTTAGGGTGTATTAGTTTTTCAAAAGCCAAACTTTAGGCTTTGTGACTAATTTTAGCAAAAAATAATAATTATCAACATCAAATAAAATATGGAAATATATTTTAAAATTATATATGTCGTGACGTGCAAAGCACGTGCTACTTACTAGTAGATTACTAGAAAATGAATGAAGCAATTGAACATGGAGCGTATTATATAAACAACCAGATCATTTGAATATGGATATACCACATCATGTCAATGGAACTCAGAAAAACAAAGCTAGGCATTTAAACAAGTAATATAACTATTTTTTTCACAATGTTTCAAGTAGAATAGGAAGCTAGGTTAGGAATAAAGCAATCATGTTTCAAGTAGAATAGGAAGCTAGGTTAGGAATAAAGCAATCATGTTTCAAGTAGAATAGGGAGCTAGGTTAGGAGTAAAGCAATAAAAAAACACGAAGTGCATCATTTCAGCTAGGATCATTTCTATCAAACTTCATGCACTAGCCATGGAACAACAGGCAAACTCAATGAAGCAACAGGCAAAAAATTAACATAATAGAATTTTAGGACTTGTTTAACATAGCCAAATCATGTAACTTATACCCAGGCATGCCGGATGCCAGATGGGTCAAAGGCAGTGTGCAATGTTCCATATGGTCATTGTTTATATTTTATTAGATTCCATTAGGCAACTTAGGTAGTGCAACATACAGAAAATGATGCAATTGAACTACGCACAGGAGGTAAATTAACATTCAAAAAAAAACAGGGAACTTACGTGAGCTTTTTTTTGAGTCACACGGACCTCATCAGGTACTTGGGCAGAAGAACCTGGTGCCACACTGTTTCTCCTCTGCATGAAGGAGAGGCCAATTGTAAACAGAAACAGGATCCAAGATATAGAAGTTTGCATTAAGCAATATACAAAAAACAGCAGGTACTTACATGATTATAGGCGAGCTTTACTCTACGTTTCTGAGTGTAAGATGTGCCTGCTGCACGTGTAATAACAACAAACAGTTACGACTCAAGGATTTGCTATAATTAAATTGACACCAAACAGTAGTAGAAGCATTATGACGTGCATAAACATGTAATACAGGATCGCAGAAAGATATCAAACATGATGTAACTAGAGCAGTAGCCTACGGCCAAATAGTGAGAAATTGTAATCGTGTCAATGGTGGACTTGTATAGCCTACCCCAACTTGTTTGGGAATAAAGGCTTTGTTGTTGTAGTTGTTGTTGTTGTTGTTGTCAATCGTGGACATGTAGAGCATTCAACGGCTCATGATTGGTGGCTCATATTTTGTAGAGTTTCAGCGAATGGGTGGGTTAGGTCACTCAGACCACCACACTCTGTATTTATATCATCTGAGTTAGGGTTACAATACCACTGGACATGGGCCTCTATGGGCCTCACACTGGATACAATATTACTACAGCGCTACTACTAAACTCACTCATGGTCCAACACACCCCCTCAAGATGATCATGGGTAAACAACCATGGCCATCTTGCAACAACATGACACATATGACAACTACGAGTAATGAACTTTCAGCATAACTCCTAGGATACATGACAGCATTGCACTTTCCATCATCTTGTCATCTCGATTCATCTCTTCATCAGCAGCGAAGACATCCAGCTTCAACCATCTGGGATACGCACAACTCCTAACCATACACGTCCTCAACAACCCCGGCTGCCTCACCACACAAGTTCCGCAGAACCATCCACACTCGCCTCAATGTCCTCAGCCTCTCTTCTCCACTCTGCCCGGCCACTGACCTCTTCCGTCTCTCCCACAAACCCCCAGCCAACTCCTGCCTCAACCATCCACTCCTCAAGCACCCATGCCTATCCCCCGGTCAGGCCTCAACCAGTCTCACCTCAGGCACGCATGCCTTTCCCCTGGACATATCCACAACCATCACCATCACCACTAAACCGCAGCCTCATCAACTCCATCACGACTCAACCGCAGCCTCATCAACTCCATCACAACATATCCTCACAGCCTCACATCTCCATTTTCTCCTCACTTCCACTCGGATGGCGCCTCGTCTGCGCGCCCTGGCCAACCTGGCAGACCGCACCTGGCCACATCGACCGGCTCGCGCTGGTCAACGTCCAGCACCAACCTCCGGCTCCGCCCTGCGCTCAAAGGCTCGGCCCACTCCGCACGCCTCCAACATCTCCCCCTCGCACGGATCCAGATCTCTCTGCCACGGATTCACTTCCTCTTCTCTCCTTTCTAAACCAAAACGATCTTGACCCTCTTCTTTGTCCCCGCGCGAGCAGCCGCCGATCTCACACAACTCACATCGCTGTGTGTGATAGCCGCAACCCACGCAGAGCACCTGATGCGGCCTCCCGCCGCCTGGATTTCTACATCTCAACGGTGGTTTTTGTGGTCAAAGGAAGAACTTGTATGGTACTGTTTGGGGCGGCTAGCACTAGCAGGAAGGAAACCTAGGCTCTGATACCATGTAGAGTTTCAGCAAATGGGTGGGTTAGGTCACGGAAAAAAATACTTATGCGTCGTGTTTAAATCTAAAGGATGAGGTGGTTACCAACGAAAGCACTTGTAAGTTAAAAATATACTAGCACGAATTCAGAAATACAGTCAGCTGCAATACTCCTAACAGAACAAAACGCGCAGGGATGTCTGGTTACCTATTTCTGGGCGGCGTTTAGACGTGTTCCGCGTTCTTACGGGTGACGTGGAGGTCGGCGAGGGGACTGCTGTTGCGGTGGGTGCCGGGGAAGCAGATCTTGGGGGGTCGGAGAAGGACATGCTGGGCGGTCGATGAAGTGTTCAGCGCGCCGGCCGAAGTAGAAGGTCGGTGAAGCAGATGATGTGCAGTGCACGGGGACGTCGGTGTCGGCGAAGCTGGTCAGGTGCGGTGGTCGATAGAGTCGGCAAACGAGATACGGTGCGGTGGACGCCAGAGTAGGTGCGGATGAAGCGTATAGGGCAGCCTCGAGGTTTGAAGCCGTGGCAGCTTGAACGGCGAAGTGCGGCGGTGATTTTCCGGTGCGGCGGCCGTGAAGGTGGGAGGTAGGTAAGAGGAGCGGTTTCTCTGAGGGCTTGCGGGCGAAACTAGGGCGAAGCTGGGCGATAGAGGAGAAAAAGGGAATTTCGCAGTCCTTCTTTTGAGGGAAAAAATTATTCGCAGATCTGAAACTTTGCGGCGCGAGATATTTGGGCGTTGGCGGGGAATTTTACCGCTCGATGAGATTAAATTTTGCCTGCAGTAGGTAATAATAATAAAAATAGTAGGCCCTACTAGTAGTACTGTAAGTCTGTTCAGGAATCCAAGGGGGTTGAGGTAGAGGAATCCATTATGTGAATCCACATTTCAAAGTGTCCAAAAATTCTAAACTAAAATTTTACATGTATATCTAGACATTTTATGTTGGTACATAAGTTTTTTAAAAAAAAATGTGGCTCCTGTAAAAAAGACAAATTTTGATGCTGTAACACGACTACGTACAGTACAGTTTTTGCCTTTTTTGTACACACCACACAAAATGTTGTTTTTCCACGAAAACTTATGAACGAACATAGGATGTCACAATGTATACCAAAAAAATTATGTCATATTTTTTTAACATTTATATAATTGTTTTTTTATTATTTTCAATAATGGGTGCATATGCACGCGTAAGCCAAAACGCCACCTCCAGGGGCTAGGAGTTTCTAAACTTCTTATGGCACATCAAATAAAATGTTGTTCAATCAATAATAATAATGTGCCTTTGATTGTTACTCCCTTCGACCATTAATAAAGTCCACATCGGTTTCGTGTCAAACTTTGACTCGAGATTTAGGTACCCACATGATAGTGCTAGTATCATAGCTAGTATCATACACATTGGTCCCACAAAACTGCTGATGTGGCAGCTAATTAAGTAGGAGAGAGGAGATTAGTGTAACATAGGTAGATATTGTATCATAGCGCAAACAACGAGATACATGCTTAGGGTTAGGGGTAGATACATGATTTTTCTGGTTTGAATATGTCTAGACCTTATTTATCAACTTAATTGAATGCTTACTATATAACATAAGAATACCTTGTTTTTATTTTAATTTTTAATTTTTATACGGATTTGAATCTTGGTCAAATCCTAGGTTTCACCAAGATTTGAATAAGTTTAAAACATGAATATGAAAAGGTAAGCATGCATGTATGCTTCTTAATTAATCATTTCAAAATGAAGCTCTTGGGAGGGTTTTTGAAATTTCCATGTTTGAAACCAAAAACCACATATCATCATGCTTGACTTCATGAGACAGAGTTTAGGGTTAGGGGGTAGATACAAGATTTCTCCGGTTTGAATATGTCTAGACGTTGTATATCAACTTAATGGAATGCTTACTATATGACATAAGAAGACTATGTTCCTTTGTTTTTCATATTTTTTTAAAAATTATGCCCATTTGAATCTTGGTCAAATCCTAGGTTTGACCATGATTTAAACAAGTTTAAAACATGAATATGAAAAATTAAGCATCTATCCTTCTTAGTCCCTTCAAAATGAAGCTTTTGGGAGGGTTTTTGAAATTTCCATCTTTGAAATCAAAAACCACATATCTTCATATGCTTGACTTCATGAGACAGAGTTTAGGGTTAGGGGGTAGATACATGATTTTTCTGGTTTGAATATGTCTAGACCTTATTTATCAACTTAATTGAATGCTTACTATATAACATAAGAAGATATTTTTTGTTTTTTTTGAATTTTTATACCATTTGAATCTTGGTCGAATCTTAGGTTTCACCAAGATTTGAATAAGTTTAAAACATGAATATGAAAAAGTAAGCATGCATGTATGCTTCTTAATTAATCACTTCAAAATGAAGCTCTTGGGAGGGTTTTTGAAATTTCCATGTTTGAAACCAAAAACCACATATCTTCATGCTTGACTTCATGAGACAGAGTTTAGGGTTAGGGGGTAGATACATGATTTCTCTGGTTTGAATATATCTAGACCTTTTTTGTCAACTTAATTGAATGCTTACTATATGAAAAATTAAGCATATATATATCCTTCTTAGTCACTCCAAAATGTAGCTCTTGGGAGGGTTTTTGAATTTTCCATGTTTGAAACCAAAAACCACTTGTCTTCATGCATGCTTGACTTCATAAGACAGAGTTTAGGGTTAGGGGTAGATACATGATTTTCCTGGTTTGAATATGTCTAGACCTTCTTTATCAACTTAATTGAATGCTTACTATATAACATAAGAAGACCTTGTTTTTTTTGAATTTTTATACCCATTTGAATCTTGGTCAAATCCTTGGTTTCACCAAGATTTGAATAAGTTTAAAACATGAATATGAAAAAGTAAGCATGTATGCTTCTTAGTCACTTTAAAATGAAGCTCTTGGGATGGTTTTTGAAATTTCCATGTTCGAAACGAAAAACCACATATCTTCATGCTTGACTTCATGAAACAAAGTTTAGGGTTAGGTGGTAGATACATGATTTTTCTTGTTTGAATATGTCTAGACCTTGTTTATCATCTTAATTGAATGCTTACTATATGACATAAGAAAACCTTGGTTTTTCATTTTTTTGATTTTTTTTTGAATTTTTAGGCCATTTGAATCTTGGTCAAATCCTAGGTTTGACCAAGATTTGAACAAGTTTAAATCATGAATATGAAAAATTAAGCATCTATCCTTCTTAGGCACTCCAAAATTTAGCTCTTGGGAGGGTTTTTTAAATATCCATGCTTGAAACCAAAAACCAATTCTCTTAATGCATGCTTGACTTCATAAGACAGAGTTTAGGGTTAGGGGTAGATATATACATGATTTTATCTGGTTTGAATATGTCTAGACCTTGTTTATCAACTTTAATGCTTACTAAATGACATAAGAACGCTATGTGCTTTGTTTTTTTATTTTTCTATTTTGTTTGAATTTTATACCCATATATTTGAATCTTTGTGAAATCCTATCTAGGTTTGACCAGGATTTAAACAAATTTAGAACATGAAAATGAAAAGGGAAGCTTGAATCCTTCTTAGTCACTCTAAAATGAAGTTATTGGGAGGTTCTTGAAATTTCCATGTTTGAAACCCAAAACCACAGGATGCATGAAGAGAAGTGGTTTTTGGTTTCAAACATGGAAATTTCAAAAACCCTCCCAAGAGCTACGTACATTTTGGAGTGACTAAGAAGGATAGATTCTTAATTTTCATATTCATGATTTAAACTTGTTTAAACCATGGTCAAACCTAGGATTTGACCAAGATTCAAATGGGCATAATTTTTAAAAAAATCAAAAAATGAAAAACCAAGGCACGTAGTCTTCTTATGTCATATAGTAAGCATTCAATTAAGTTGATAAACAAGGTCTAGACATATCCAAACTAGGAAAATCATGTATCTACCCCCTAACCCTAGCTAAACTTCGTCTTATGAAGTCAAGCATGCATGAAGAGTATTGGTTTTTGGTTTCAAACGTTTAGGCCAAAAGCCTCTTTTCAAATATTTCAAACTTATTCAAATTTGGTTCAAATTTGAAAGACATACAAGTTATAGCACACATAGTGCATACATTTTCACACATACTGCACTAGATGCTAACCCTATAGTTTGAGGCCATTTGGATGAGGTCGAAAAAATTCTTGGATTAGAATCGTGTTGTTCGAACCCCGTAGTTGGATTTTTTTTAACCTTGATCTGTAGAACTGGGCAAAACCCTAGTTTAACCTATTTAATTATAGATTCGTATATCGATTTTTGTACAATAATTTTTTATTATTACTATGCAGCACATGTGTGTTTGCCCGTCGAGTGAAACTCGGAGGAAGAGGGATCGCTCGGAAGGAGAGAAGAAGGGAGAGCATTATGGTGTCTCCCCTTTTTCGGGTGATCATGTTGACTGTTGTGCAGGGTTTGTCAGTGAGCAGGAGGTGCGAGCGAGCGAGCGAGCGAGTCGAGCGAGGCCGAGAATGAGAGAGTTTTGTTTTTTTTGTGAGAGGGACAACCGAAGGATCCTGAAAATGAAAAGGCAAGCATGCATGGATCTTTTTGAAACCAAAAACCACTTCTCTCTCATTCATGCATGCTTGCCTTCATAAGACAGAGTTTAGGGTTAGGGGTAGATATATACATGATTTTATGGTTTGAATATGTTTAGACCTTATTTATCAACTTGAATGCTTACTATATATATGACATAAGAATGCTATGTCCTTTGTTTTTTCATTCTTTTGATTTTTTCTGAATTTCTATGCCCATTTGAATCTTTTGGTCAAATCCTAGGTTTGACCAAGATTTAAACAAGCATAAATCCTAGGTTTCATTTTTCTGATCTTCTTTTAAAAAAATCTGCCCATTTGAATCTTGGTCAAATCCTAGGTTGTTTGACCATGATTTAAACAAGTTTAAAACACGAATATGAAAAATTAAGCATCTATCCTTCTTAAGTCACTTTAAAATATAACTCTTGGGAGGGTTTTTGAAATTTTCATGTTTGAAACCAAAAACCACTTCTCTTCATGCTTGACTTTCATAAAATCGACCGAGATTAGGGTTAGGGGGTAGATGAATGATTTGTCTGGTTTGAATATGTCCAAACATTGTTTATCAACTTTAATGCTTACTATATGACATACGTGTATCTCTAGATCGCAAATTTAACTAATGTAACACAAAATATATACAACAAAATATATATCATTAGAAAAACTCAGATGTTATACTATTTAATGGTATAATTTTTATAGCATAAATATTGTATTATATTAGTTAAATTAACGATATTGGGATACGCGTAGGCCTTGTAAACCGGGACGGAGGGAGTACCCAGCTATAACTCCTCTTTCCTCTCTATCCCATCGTCTTCTCTCCTCGTTGCTAACTGCACGGATTGATTTCTCTTCTCGTCTTCTTCCCAAGGACCGTTGGAAAATGGAGATAAAAAGTTGCAGCACATGGAGTTCCGTCGGGCCATCACCGGAAATAACACTCACAAGCAATGGAGGGAGAGAGAGATGGCGATTTAGAGTTCCATGTCCATGAGAAAGTTCCGTCGTGGGCATGGGTGGAAGCTCTCGACGCAGACATGCAGACCTGGATCCAATCCTTCGGCGAAGGCGGCCATGTCATGGTGGATCAGTTGGTTGTGCCGCCTGCGATGGAGATGGTGGCGCCGCCCGCGATGGACACGGTCGTGGCCGTCGTCGACGAGGTTGTGCCTGCCGTCAACAGCGAAGAAAAAGAAGAGGCTCAGGGTGTCATGCGTGAAGGCGAGGGGACGGTGCTCGTCGTCCAGGCAGAGCAGGCGGAGCTCGACCATGGCGAGGGCGCGCAGGTGGTTGCTGCCGTGCATGCTGCAGCCGACGAGAATGCTAAGGAGAAGTATAAGAGCAAGTACAATAAGTCCTAGTCAGCTGGCTACAACGCCGGTGACATCAAGTTGCAGAGGGTCTTCGCTATAATTTCAATCTTGTTTGGGTGCCTTTCTGTAATTTTTGTCCTTTAATATCATCAGTGGTTTCCCGCAAAAAAAAAGCTGGCTACAAGGATTAAAATAATATATTGGTGTCTAGTTGGAGGAGAGAGAAGAGGAGAGAGAGTGTAAGAGCAAGTACAATAAGTCCTAGTCAGCTGGCTACAAGGATTAAAATAATATATTTATGCTTGGCTTCGTAAGATAGAGTTTAGGGTTAGGGGTAGATACGTACATGATTTTTCTAAGTATTTTTGCGCCCATTTGAATCTTGGTCAAATCCTAAGTTTGACCAAGTTTGAACAAGTTTAAAACATGAAAATGAAAAGGGTAAGCTTGGATCCTTCATAGTCACTCTAAAATGAAGCTTTTGGGAGGTTTTTGAAATTTCAATGTTTGAAACCCAAAACCACTTCTCTCATGCTTGTTTATGGTTAGGGGGTAGATACACGATTTGTCTGGTTTAAATATGTCTAGACCTTGTTTATCAACTTGAATGCCTTACTATATGACATAAGAAGACCATGCGCTTTGGTTTTTCATTTTTTTAATTTTTATGCCCATTTGAATCTCTTGGTCCCTCTCTCTCTCAAAAAAGGAAAAAAACATCTCTCTCATTATCGGGCTCGCTCGCTCGCACCTCCTGCGCACTGATAAACCCTGAAAAAGGTCAGACACCATAAATAAGAGGGCCTCACTCACTTCTCTCCCTTTGTCTCCTTCCGTGTGATCCCTCTTCCTCCGAGTTTCACTGGACGGGCAAACACATGTGCTGCCTACAAATATTCGACCCCTTTTCATGGATAATCATGTCGACCATTTTTACCTGGTTTTGAAATAAATAAAATGAAAATGAAGAAAACCTCAAAAATGAAACCCTTCCGCATTGAGTGCTTATAGGTGTACTAGTTGACAGGGAAAATAAGAAACCTGTGATAAGGTAGTAAAAAACAAAATGTCTTCACAAAACGGACTATCGTGTATGAAGATTCGTGGGTTTCAAGCCAACAAATGGCATAGTTATGGCATAGTTTGTTATAATTTGCCCAAATTGGGCATGGTGGTGCAACTTGCCATTCCCAACAATGTAGCTGACTAGACTTTTCAACTTTTCGGTATATAAAAACTCTTTTTTCATTTTCTAGATGACAAAATAGGTTTATTTTGTGAATGGGGTACATAAGATACGACTCAAAATGGCGCCTCTACATTTTTAAGATAAATTAGCCACATATTAGTGAAAATTCCCAACTCTTTACGTTTTTAGTTCTTTCTAGCTAGTTTCCCACATTTAAATGACTTTATGCTGATTTATTGAAAGTAATTCCAATTTGAAATGTAGGTGTGTTATAACTTCATCCTATAAATCCCCAAAAATCATTTTTAGATACATATTACTTACTATATGTCTAGACTGGCCATGTTCATCAAGTTGAATGTTGCTTACTATATACTAGTATGACATAAGAAGGCTATGTGCTTTGGTTTTTGATTTTTTTTTTTTTGAATTTTTTGAATTTTTATGCCCATTTGAGTCTTGGTCAAATCCTAGGTTTGACCAAGATTTAAACAAGTTTAAACATGAAAATGAAAAGGTAAGCCTGGATCCTTCTTAGTCACTCTAAAATGAAGCTTTGGGGGGTTCTTGAAATTTCCATGTTTGAAACCCAAAACCATTTCTCTCTTCATGCTTGACTTCATATATAAGACAAAGCTAGTTTAGGGTGTTTTAGGGGGTAGATACATGATTTGTCGGGTTTGAATATGTCTAGACATGCTTGTTTATCAACTTGAATACTTACTATATGACATAAGAAGACTATATGTGCGTTGGCTTTTTATTTTTTATTTTTTTCTGAATGTTGTTTATGCCCATTTGAATCTTGGTCAAGTCCTAGGTTTTGACCAAGTTTAAAACATGAAAATGAAAAGGCAAGCTTGTATCCTTCTTGGTCACTCTAAACTGAAGCTTTTGGGAGCTTTTCTGGTTTGAATATGTCTAGACCTTGTTTATCAACTTCAATTCTTAATATATGACATAAGAAGACTATGTGCTTTGGTTTTTCATTTTTTTGATTTTTTCTGAATGTTTATGCCCATTTGAATCTAAAGGTGAGAGAACACGTTAAAGGTTATTCTAACAAAGGTCATGCTTGTCTTCATAAGACAGAGTTTGGGGTTAGGGGTAGCTTGTTGATACATGATTTTTCTGGTTTGAATATGTCTAGACCTTGTTTATCAACTTAATTGAATGCTTACTAGATGACATAAGATGACTATGTGCATTGGTTTTTCATTTTATTGTTTTTTCTGAATTTTTATGCCCATTTGAATCTTGGTCAAATCCTAGGTTTTACCATGATTTAAACAAGTTTAAAACATGAATATGAAAAATTAAGCATATATCCTTCTTAGTCACTCCAAAATGTAGCTCTTGGGAGGGTTTTTGAAATTTCCATGTTTGAAACCAAAATCCACATATCTTCATGCACTTGACTTCATGAGACTGGGTTTAGGGTTAGGGGGTAGATACATGATTTCTCTGGTTTGAATGTGTCTAAACCTTGTTTATCAACTTAATTGAATGCTTACTATATGACATAAAAAGACTATGTGCCTTGATTTTTCATTTTTTTAAATTTTGCCCATTTGAATCTTGGTCAAATCCTAGGTTTGACCATGATTTAAACAAATTAAGCATGTATCCTTCGTAGTCACTCCAAAATGAAGCTCTTGAGAGGGTTTTGAAATTTCCATGTTTGAAACCAAAAAACCGCGTACTTCTCTTCATGCTAAACTTCATAAGACAGAGTTTGGGGTTAGGGGTAGCTTGATACATGATTTTTCTCGTTTGAATATGTCTAGACCGTACCTTGTTTATCAACTTAATTGAATGCTTACTATATATATGACATAAGGAGACTATATGCATTGGTTTTTCATTTTATTGTTTTTTTGTATTTTATGCCCATCTGAATCTTGGTCAAATCCTAGGTTTGACCATGATTTAAACAAGTTTAAAACATGAATATGAAAAATTAAGCATATATCCTTCTTAGTCACTGCAAAATGTAGCTCTTGAGAGGGTTTTTGAAATTTCCATGTTTGAAACCAAAAACCACTTCTCTTCATGCTTGACTTCATAAGACAGAGTTTAGGGTTAGGGGGTAGATACATGATTTTCTGGTTTGAATATGTCTAGACCTTGTTTATCAACTTAATTGAATGCTTACTATATGACATAAGAAGACTATGTGCCTTGGTTTTTTCCTGTATTTTGATTTATTTTGAATTTTTATGCACATTTGAATCTTGGTCAAATCCTAGGTTTGACCATGATTTAAACAAGTTTAAAACATGAATATGAAAAATTAAGCATCTATCAATCGTAGTCACTCCAAAATGTAGATCTTGGGAGGGTTTTTGAAATTTCCATGTTTGAAACCAAAAACCACATATCTTCATGCGCTTGACTTCATGAGACAGAGTTTAGGGTTAGGGGGTAGATACAGGATTTCTCTGGTTTGAATATGTCTAGACCTTGTTTATCAACTTAATTGAATGCTTACTATATGACATAAGAAGACTATGTGCCTTGATTTTTCATTTTTTTAAATTTTGCCCATTTGAATCTTGGTCAAACCCTAGGTTTGACCATGATTTAACAAGTTTAAAACATGAATATGAAAAATTAAGCATGTATCCTTCGTAGTCACTCCAAAATGAAGCTCGATCTTGAGAGGGTTTTTGAAATTTCCATGTTTGAAACCAAAAAACCACGTACTTCTCTTCATGCTAGACTAAATAAGACAGAGTTTGGGGTTAGGGGTAGCTTGATACATAAATTTTCTGGTTTGAATATGTCTAGACATTGTTTATCAACTTAATTGAATGCTTACTAGATGACATAAGATGACTATGTGCATTGGTTTTTTTTCCTTTTTTTGAATTTTTATGCCCATTTGAATCTTGGTCAAATCCTAGGTTTGACCATGATTTAATCAAGTTTAAAACATGAATATGAAAAATTAAGCATCTATCCTTCTTACTCACTCCAATATGTAGCTCTTGGGAGGGTTTTTGAAATTTCCATGCTTGAAAACCTAAAACCACTTCTCTTCATGCATGCTTGACTTCATAAGACATAGTTTAGGGTTAGGGGTAGATACATGATTTTCCTGCTAGTTTGAATATGTCTAGACCTTGTTTATCAATTTAATTGAATGCTTACTATATGACATGAGCAGACCTTGGTTTTAATTTTTTTTGTACCCATTTGAATCTTCGTCAAATCCTAGGTTTGTTGACCAAGATTTGAACAAGTTTAAAACCTGAATATGAAAAAGTAAGCATGTATGCGTCTTAATTAGTCACTCCAAAATGAAGCTCTTGGGAGGGTTTTTTAAATTTCCATGTTTGAAACCAAAAACCACTTCTTCTCTTCATGCTTGACTTCATAAGTCAGGGTTTAGGGATATATAGGGGGTAGATACATGATTTTTCCGGTTTGATATGTCTAGACCTTGTTTATCAACTTAATTGAATGCTTACTATATGACATAAGAAGACTACGTGACTTGTGCTCACTGAAGTGTGGGACCTCACGCATGGGAACCACACGTAAGTGACAGACTTGTTGCTCTAATAACTCGGGTGATCATTATACTGTATTAGTACATAGTTTCCTATGGATCCTTCTTAGTCACTCCAAAATGAAGCTCTTTGGGAGGGTTTTTGAAATTTCCATGTTTGAAACCCAAAACAACTTCTCTTCATGCTTGACTTCATAAGACAGAGTTTAGGGTTAGGGGTAGATCCATGATTTGTCTGGTTTGAATACGTCTAGACCTTGTTTATCAACTTTAATGCTTACTATATGACATAAGAAGACTATGTGCTTTGGTTTTTCATTTTTCTGATTTTTATTTTTATTTTTGATGCCCATTTGAATCTTGGCTAGATCCTAGGTTTGACCAAGATTTAAACAAGTTTAAAACATGAAAATGAAAAGGGAAGCATTTATCCTTCTTAGTCACTCTAAATGAAGTTTTTGTTAGGTTTTTGAAATTTCCATGTTTGAAACCGAAAACCACTTCTCTTCATGCTTGACTTCATAAGACATAGTTTAGGGTTAGGGGTAGATACATGATTTGTATGGTTTGAGTATGTATAGACCTTGTTTATCAACTTGAATGCTTACTATATGACATAAGAAAACTACGTATGTGCTTTGGTTTTTCATTTTTCTGTTTTTTTTCTATTTTCCGCCCATTTGAATCTCTGTCAAATCCTAGGTTGGACCAAGATTTAAACAAGTTTAACACGTGAAAATGAAAAGGTAAGCATGGATCCTTCTTAGTCACTCCAAAATTAACCAATTGATAGATGTGTTAACTTTGCTTCATGGAAAAATTAATGTCATGTTAATGAGTTAACTTGGATTTCCTACCCTTGAATCCATAGGAAACTTTGTTCTAATGCACTATAATAATCAACCGAGTTTTTACACCAACAGGTCTGTCACTTACGTGTGGTGCCCATGCGTGAGGTCCCACACTTCAGTGAGCACAAGTCACGTGCAATAGGTACGCAAACTCCCAGCCATTTTCTTTGTCAAGAGAAGACGCACCAGGATGCGTATTGGAAGTCTCTGGGTCCTTCAGGATCCTTCGGTTGTCCCTCTCACAAAAAAAACAAATCTCTCTCATTCTCGGCCTCGCTTGACTCGCTCGCTCGCTCGCTCGCACCTCCTACTCACTGACAAACCCTGCACAACAGTCAACATCATCACCCGAAAAAGGGGAGACACCATAATGCTCTCCCTCCTCCTTCTCTCCTTCCGAGTGATCCCTCTTCCTCCGAGTTTCACTCGACGGGCAAACACATATGTGATGCATAGTAGAGTAATAATAAAAAGGTACTTACGTAGAAAAATCGACCTACGAATCTATAATTAAATAGGTTAAACTAGGGTTTTGCCTAGTACTACAGATCAAGGTTCAAAAAAATTCAACTACGGGGTTCGAACAACCCCATTTCTAATCAAAGAATTTTTTCGACGTCATCCAAATGGCCTCAAACTATACCATGGGCGGATCCAGACTATAGCCAAGAGGGGCAGCCGCCCCCACTCAATTTTCTGAAACCTTGTAATATGTTAAGCTAAAGGCTGGTTTGCCCGCACTTAGAAATGATATTTGCATCGCTTATCATATGTTTGCCCATTTGAATCTTGTCAAATCCTAGATTTGACCAAGATAATTTAAACAAGTTTAAAACATGAAAATGAAAAGGGAAGCTTGTATCCTTCTTAGTCACTCTAAAATGAAGTTTGGGGAGGTTTTTGAAATTTCCATGCTTGAAACCAAAAACCACTTCTCTTCATGCTTGACTTCATAAGACAAAGTTTAGGGTTAGGGGGTAGATACATGATTTTTCTGGTTTGAATATGTCTAGACCTTATTTATCAACTTAATTGAATGCCTACTATATAACATAAGAAGACCTTTTTTGTTTTTTTTGAATTTTTATACCCATTTGAATCTTGGTCAAATCCTAGGTTTCACCAAGATTTGAATAAGTTTAAAACATGAATATGAAAAAGTAAGCATGCATGTATGCTTCTTAATTAATCACTTCGAAATGAAGCTCTTCGGAGGGTTTTTGAAATTTCCATGTTTGAAACCAAAAACCACATATCTTCATGCGCTTGACTTCATGAGACTGAGTTTAGGGTTGGGGGGTAGATACATGATTTCTCTGGTTTGAATATGTCTAGACCTTGTTTATCAACTTAATTGAATGCTTACTATATGACATAAAAAAGACTATGTGCCTTGATTTTTCATTTTTTTAAATTTTTCCCATTTGAATCTTGGTCAAATCCTAGGTTTGACCATGATTTAAACAAGTTTAAAACATGAATATGAAAATTAAGCATGTATCCTTCGTAGTCACTCCAAAATGAAGCTCTTGAGAGCGTTTTTGAAATTTCCATGTTTGAAACCAAAAAACCACGTACTTCTCTTCATGCTTGACTTCATAAGACAGAGTTTGGGGTTATGGGTAGCTTGATACATGATTTTTCTCGTTTGAATATGTCTAGACCTTGTTTATCAACTTAATTGAATGCTTACTATATATATGACATACGAAGACTATGTGCATTGGTTTTTCATTTTATTGTTTTTTTTTAATTTTATGCCCATTTGAATCTTGGTCAAATCCTAGGTTTGACCATGATTTAAACAAGTTGAAAACATGAATATGAAAATTTAAGCATATATCCTTCGTAGTCACTCCAAAATGAAGCTCTTGGGAGGGTTTTTGAAATTTCCATGTTTGAAACCAAAAACCACATATCTTCATGCTTGACTTCATGAGACAGAGTTTAGGGTTAGGGGGTAGATACATGATTTCTCTGCTTTGAATATAGGGATTTCTATTTTCGTGCCCTCGGGTCGTTAGTTGTACTCAGTTTTCCCCAGCCCCTTAGTTTTTCCTCAGTTTTACCCTAGCCTTTGTCTGAAGACCCGCAGAAGGAGCTCAGACGGAAGGAATCCGTTTATTTGGACGTTCTGTGCTGACGTGTTGCACCGCGTCGTCTGTGGGGCCGCGTCGTGTGGGGCCGCGTCGCGTGGGGCTGGTAGAAAGGGACCACGTGGGACAGGACGAGAAGCGTTTGGTTGCACGTGAGCAGGAGCTGGGTTTTGTCTCTCTCGGCCCAAATTGGCATTTTTAAGAGCACTTTTTCCCCTCTTTCTCTCTCTGTCTTTTTCACCAAATTAGTATCAAATCTAGAGAAGCTTCTATTTCTGTCTTTCTTCAATATGGCAGCAAATCTAGTAGCAAATCTCTGGGGTTATTTATGCCTTTTGGCCTTCGTTTTTTGCCCAATATGGCAGCAAATCTAGTAGCAAATCTAGAAGCTATTATATGATAAATTCACAGCAGCATAATCAGAAAACTAAGTATAATACATAGGTAAACTGCATACATCAGCCAAAAGCAGCCAATAACATTGTTAATGTTCACTACAAACTAAGCTGAAAAAAATACAAGACGCACGCAATGTATGGCCAACAAGAAGATTAGGATACCCCAGGATGAATGAATTTGTTATTCATCCCTCATATATTTCTGCGTCGCTCCATTCATGCATTATCCCAAGGAAATATTCATTGAACTCCCACCGTCTGCAGTGTGCAGCCAATACATCCTCCAAACGGTATGGCCTGTCTTCATTTCTCAGACCGTAGCTTCCTAGTCTATGCACATATTGTGGCGACTCATCCCAGGAATTTGTATCATGAAAGTACTCCCTGGTATAACCTAAATCCGCATAGTATATGCAGCCAGGTCGAAGAGTCGGGTACACTCTGGTGTCGACAGAGATACACCGGATATAATGCACAAAGAAGGCATGAATGCCAATGTTACTGACCGGATGGAGAGAGCGGCTCTGAGTGTCCACACGGTACACCACAGGCGTGTTTTTCATCAACACAAGCAGCAGATCACCATCCGACTTCACAAGGTAGAACTTGTCACGTCCAAGTTCTGGAAACGAAATTAGTGTCTCCATCTTGACAGTGCTCGCGCGCTGCTGCTTCTGTACATTGGTGCACACTATTCTTCCGGACTCAAAATTGTCCACAGCTATTGCATACAGTTCACCATTGAACGGGGTAATGCAACGCATACTATGGTTCTTGATCGAAAATCTTCCTTCTCCCCAATCTTCATATATATCCTTAGTTGGAGTGCTCTCATCGACCCAACCAAGTTCCTCCGGGTAATGTCCGCAAGTGAAGACCATAGTCGGGGAGTTGATTGCAGCGACTGAATCCAGAAAAACAGTTGGCATCTGCGCCTCAAACATAGTGTTTGATGTCTTTGTGAGTGGGTTCAGAAGCCGTATCTTGTGCGGCGGGTTCTTCTGGGCAAGCACGATGACGCCACGGGAAAAGCCGACGAAGTAGAATCTAAAATATATTGATGAAGATAACATTCAACACTAAGATTGAAAATAAGAATAGATTAAGCCTATAGATATGGAGGAATTTGAACCTTGCACGAACTGCAGATAGATCTATGGTGACGTAGCGGGATGTGCCGAGATGGAGGAAGGTGAACTCAGCGGCGCGTGGAAGGTCGTGGTGTAGCATGATCCATTCGTGCAGGTGCACGTCGGGATCAGGTAAACCTGAGCGCCAATTTCTACAGACTTGCCTCATAGCAGAGTAGGTGTCCACGTACTCCTCTTTCGCCAATAAGCATTCGCCGATCTTGTGAAGTGGTCCGTCAGCCGTGAGACCGGCCCAGTTCACGGAGGCGCCGAGCTTGGATGCGCCGCCCTCGGAGGCGATGGGCTCGGCGGCGACGGGCTCGGCGGCGACGGGCTCGGAGGCGACGGGCTCGGAGGCGACGGGCTCGGAGGCGACGGGCTGGGAGGTGACTGGCTCGGAGGCGACGGGCTCGGGGGCGATGGCCGCCGGCGCATTCTTCTTCTCCATCGCCGGCAGGGGAGCGCTCGTACGGCGGTTGGGGTTTTTTGGAGAAGTTGATGGGACGTGAGAGGGGTGGTTTCGTGCGTGAGTGAGAATGAGACATACTGTGTGCAGAGGGAGGGAGAGAGGGGCTTACGCGTCCTAAATGCGACCCGCGTCAACAATGGCACGTCTTCCACGTCTGCACCGCGACACGCGTCAACAATGGCACGTCTTCCACTTCTGCACCGCAACACGCGTCCTCGAGTCTAACCCTGGAAATTTAGATATACTCAGGTATACCCTCGAGTCATATACTAGCATTTTTTGTGTGCTCAGTTTTCGCCTTGAGTGCTAATACTGGCTAGTGCAATATATTCAGTTTTACCATCAAGTGGCTGGTCAACAGAGAGTCAACAAATGGGATTAACTAGTTAAATGAGTTATTTAATGTGCAAAAAATTCCGAAAAAGAGTGGCACTTACTCATGGAGTCTTTACCACAAATTGCCACTTCTCAAATCGTAGATAAATCCGAGATAAATCAAGTTTCACCACAAATTGCCACTTCTCAAATCACCTATTAGCTATGAAGGTGCATGGTTTTCCATAATAAGCCCTACCCAAAACAGCTTTCCCCAAAACATACTTTGTCTGAATGAGGCCATAATTTTCACACTCATGTAGATTTGTATTGCAAATAGTTTGAGGTAGGCCAAGATGGGTTTCATTGTACAGAACACGCATTTTCCATTTTTTAAATCTCATATTTGAATCCCTTAGTCTGTTTACTACTCACTTGCCCTTGGTTTCTTGATACTACTCAGTTTTGCCCTCTCCCTTCACAAACTCTCACAGACGCCCAACATTGCCCTGATAGGTCTAGCCCATGTCACGCGGATCGTGCCCGCCGATACGTCTCCGACGTATCGATAATTTCTTATGTTCCATGCCACATTATTGATGTTATCTACATGTTCTATGCACACTTTATGTCATATTCGTGCATTTTCTGGAACTAACCTATTAACAAGATGCCGAAGTGCCAGTTGTTGTTTTCTGCTGTTTTTGGTTTCAGAAATCCTAGTAACGAAATATTCTCGGAATTGGACGAAATCAACGCCCAGGGTCCTATTTTGCCACGAAGCTTCCAGAAGTCCGAAGGAGAGATGAAGAGGGGCCACGAGGGGGCCACACCCTAGGGCGGCGCGGCCCCCCCTTGGCCGCGCGGCCCTGTGGTGTGGGGCCCTCGTGCCGCCTCTTGACCTGCCCTTCCGCCTACAAATAGCCTCCATGACGAAACCCCCAGTACCGAGAGCCACGATACGGAAAACCTTACAGAGACGCCGCCGCCGCCGATCCCATCTCGGGGGATCCAGGAGATCGCTTCCGGCACCCTACCGGAGAGGGGATTCATCTCCCGGAGGACTCTACGCCACCATGGTCGCCTCCGGAGTGATGTGTGAGTAGTCTACCCCTGGACTATGGGTCCATAGCAGTAGCTAGATGGTTGTCTTCTCCCCATTGTGCTTCATTGTCGGATCTTGTGAGCTGCCTATCATGATCAAGATCATCTATCTGTAATTCTATATGTTGCGTTTGTTGGGATCCGATGAATAGAGAATACTTGTTATGTTGATTATCAAAGTTATATCTATGTGTTGTTTATGATCTTGCATGCTCTCCGTTACTAGTAGATGCTCTGGCCAAGTAGATGCTTGTAACTCCAAGAGGGAGTATTTATGCTCGATAGTGGGTTCATGCCTGCATTGACACCTGGGACAGTGACAGAAAGTTCTAAGATTGTGTTGTGCTGTTGCCACTAGGGATAAAACATTGATGCTATGTCTAAGGATGTAGTTGTTGATTACATTACGCACCATATTTAATGCAATTGTCTGTTGCTTTGCAACTTAATACTGGAGGGGGTTCGGATGATAACCTGAAGGTGGACTTTTTAGGCATAGATGCAGTTGGATGGCGGTCTATGTACTTTGTCGTAATGCCCAATTAAATCTCACTATACTCATCATGATATGTATGTGCATGGTCATGCTCTCTTTATTTGTCAATTGCCCAACTGTAATTTGTTCTCCCAACATGCTGTTTATCTTATGGGAGAGACACCTCTAGTGAACTGTGGACCCCGGTCCAATTCTCTTTACTGAAATACAATCTACTGCAATACTTGTTCTACTGTTTTCTGCAAACAATCATCTTCCACACAATACGGTTAATCCTTTGTTACAGCAAGCCGGTGAGATTGACAACCTCACTGTTTCGTTGGGGCAAAGTACTTTGGTTGTGTTGTGCAGGTTCCACGTTGGTGCCGGAATCTCTGGTGTTGCGCCGCACTACATCCCGCCGCCATCAACCTTCAACGTGCTTCTTGACTCCTACTGGTTCGATTAAACCTTGGATTCTTACTGAGGGAAACTTGCCGCTGTGCCCATCACACCTTCCTCTTGGGGTTCCCAACGGACGTGCCAACCACACGCATCAAGCAAATTTCTGGCGCCATTGCCGGGGAGATCATGACACGCTGCAAGGGGAGTCTCCACTTCTCAATCTCTTTACTTTGTTTTTGTCTTGCTTAATTTTATTTACTACTTTGTTTGCTGCACTAAATCAAAATACAAAAAAAATTAGTTGCTAGTTTTACTTTATTTGCTATCTTGTTTGCTATATCAAAAACACAAAAAAATTTAGTTTACTTGCATTTACTTTCTCTAGTTTGCTTTATTTACTGTTGCTAAAATGGCCAACCCTGAAAATACTAAGTTGTGTGACTTCACAACCACAAATAATAATGATTTCTTATGCACACCTATTGCTCCACCTGCTACTACAGCAGAATTCTTTGAAATTAAACGTGCTTTACTGAATCTTGTTATGCGAGAGCAATTTTCTGGTGTTAGTTCTGATGATGCTGCTGCCCATCTTAATAATTTTGTTGAATTATGTGAAATGCAAAAGTATAAGGATGTAGATGGTGACATTATAAAATTAAAATTGTTCCCTTTCTCATTAAGAGGAAGAGCTAAAGATTGGTTGCTATCTCTGCCTAAGAATAGTATTGATTCATGGACTAAATGCAAGGATGCTTTTATTGGTAGATATTATCCCCCTGCTAAAATTATATCTTTGAGGAGTAGCATAATGAATTTTAAACAATTAGATACTGAACATGTTGCTCAAGCTTGGGAAAGAATGAAATCTTTGGTTAAAAATTGCCCAACCCATGGACTGACTACTTGGATGATCATCCAAACCTTCTATGCAGGACTAAATTTTTCTTTCGCGGAATTTATTGGATTCAGCTGCTGGAGGTACCTTTATGTCCATCACTCTTGGTGAAGCAACAAAGCTTCTTGATAATATGATGATTAATTACTCTGAATGGCACACGGAAAGAGCTCCACAAGGTAAGAAGGTAAATTCTGTCGAAGAAACCTCTTCCTTGAGTGATAAGATTGATGCTATTATGTCTATGCTTGTGAATGATAGGACTAATATTGATCCTAATAATGTTCCATTAGCTTCATTGGTTGCACAAGAAGAACATGTTGATGTAAACTTCATTAAAAATAATAATTTCAACAACAATGCTTACCGGAACAATTCTAGTAACAACTATAGGCCATATCCTTATAATAATGGCCCCGGGTATGGTAATTCTTATGGGAATTCTTACAACAATAATAGGAACACACCCCCTGGACTTGAAGCCATGCTTAAAGAATTTATTAGTACACAAACTGCTTTTAACAAATCTGTTGAAGAAAAGCTTGGGAAAATTGATATACTTGCTTCTAAAGTCGATAGTCTTGCTGCTGATGTTGATCTTTTGAAATCGAAAGTTATGACTAATGAGAATCATCATAGTAAAATTACTACTACAGCAAATGCCATCCAAGTTAGAATTAATGAGAATATAAGATTAATGGCTGAACTGCGTGCTAGGTGGGATAGAGAAGAAAATAAAAAACTAGCTAAAGAGAAGAATGTAGCTAAAGTTTGGACTATTACCACCACTAGTAATGCTAATGCTAAACATGTTGCTGCACCTCCTACTATTAATAATAAAAGAATTGGTGTTAGCAATGTTTCCACTTCTAATGCAAAGCGCGAGAAACTGCCTGAAATTGCTAAAACTGCTGAAATTGCCTGTGATAAAGCTGCTGAAATTTTTTCCAACATTGGGGATGATGATCCCATTGCTTTAGATTATAATGGTTTGAATTTTGATGATTGCCACATCTCTGAAGTTATAAAGTTCTTGCAAAAACTTGCTAAAAGTCCTAATGCTAGTGCTATAAATTTGGCTTTCACACAACACATTACAAATGCTCTCATAAAAGCTAGAGAAGAGAAACTAGAGCGCGAAGCTTCTATTCCTAGAAAGCTAGAGGATGGTTGGGAGCCCATCATTAAGATGAAGGTTAAAGATTTTGATTGTAATGCTTTATGTGATCTTGGTGCAAGTATTTCTGTTATGCCTAAGAAAATTTATAATATGCTTGACTTGCCACCGCTGAAAAATTGTTATTTGGATGTTAATCTTGCTGATCACTCTACAAAGAAACCTTTGGGGAAAGTTGATAATGTTCGCATTACCGTTAACAATAACCTTGTCCCCGTTGATTTTGTTGTCTTGGATATTGAATGCAATGCATCTTGTCCCATTATATTGGGAAGACCTTTTCTTCGAACTGTTGGTGCTATCATTGATATGAAGGAAGGTAATATTAAATATCAATTTCCTCTCAAGAAAGGTATGGAACACTTCCCTAGAAAGAGAATGAAGTTACCTTTTGATTCCATTATGAGAACAAATTATGATGTTGATGTTTTGTCTCTTGATAATACTTGATACACACTTTCTGCGCCTAGCTGAAAGTCGTTAAAGAAAAGCGCTTATGGGAGACAACCCATGTTTTTACCTACAGTACTTTGTTTTTATTTTGTGTCTTGGAAGTTGTTTACTACTGTAGCAACCTCTCCTTATCTTAGTTTTGTGTTTTTTTGTGCCAAGTAAAGTCGTTGATAGAAAAGTTCATACTAGATTTGGATTACTGCGCAGAAACAGATTTCTTTGCTGTCACGAATCTGGGAACAATTCTCTGTAGGTAACTCAGAAAATTATGCCAATTTACGTGAGTGATCCTCAGATATGTACGCAACTTTCATTCAATTTGGGAATTTTCATCTGAGCAAGTCTGGTGCCATTTTAAAATTCGTCAATACGAACTGTTCTGTTTTGACAGATTCTGCCTTTTATTTCGCATTGCCTCTTTTGCTATGTTGGATGAATTTCTTTGATCCACTAATGTCCAGTAGCTTTATGCAATGTCCAGAAGTGTTAAGAATGATTGTGTCACCTCTGAATATGTTAATTTTTATTGTGCACTAACCCTCTAATGAGTTGTTTCGAGTTTGGTGTGGAGGAAGTTTTCAAGGATCAAGAGAGGAGTATGATGCAACATGATCAAGGAGAGTGAAAGCTCTAAGCTTGGGGATGCCCCGGTGGTTCACCCCTGCATATTCTAAGAAGACTCAAGCGTCTAAGCTTGGGGATGCCCAAGGCATCCCCTTCTTCATCGACAACATTATCAGGTTCCTCCCCTGAAACTATATTTTTATTCCATCACATCTTATGTGCTTTGCTTGGAGCGTCGGTTTGTTTTTGTTTTTTGTTTTGTTTGAATAAAATGGATCCTAGCATTCACTTTATGGGAGAGAGACACTCTCCGCTGTAGCATATGGACAAGTATGTCCTTAGCTTCTACTCATAGTATTCATGGCGAAGTTTCTTCTTCGTTAAATTGTTATATGGTTGGAATTGGAAAATGATACATGTAGTAATTTGCTATAAATGTCTTGGGTAATGTGATACTTGGCAATTGTTGTGCTCATGTTTAAGCTCTTGCATCATATACTTTGCACCCATTAATGAAGAAATACATAGAGCATGCTATAATTTGGTTTGCATATTTGGTTTCTCTAAGGTCTAGATAATTTCTAGTATTGAGTTTGAACAACAAGGAAGACGGTGTAGAGTCTTATAATGTTTACAATATGTCTTTTATGTGAGTTTTGCTGCACCGGTTCATCCTTGTGTTTGTTTCATATAAGCCTTGCTAGCCTAAACCTTGTATCGAGAGGGAATACTTCTCATGCATCCAAAATACTTGAGCCAACCACTATGCCATTTGTGTCCACCATACCTACCTACTACATGGTAATTCCATCATTTACCTTTACAATATATAGCTCATGGGACAAATAGCTTAAAAACTATTGTGGTATTGAATATGTAATTATGCACTTTATCTCTTATTAAGTTGCTTGTTGTGCGATAACCATGTTTACTGGGGACGCCATCAACTACTCTTTGTTGAATTTCATGTGAGTTGCTATGCATGTTCGTCTTGTCTGAAGTAAGAGCGATCTACCACCTTATGGTTAAGCATGCATATTGTTAGAGAAGAACATTGGGCCGCTAACTAAAGCCATGATCCATGGTGGAAGTTTCAGTTTTGGACATATATCCTCAATCTCAATCTCAAATGAGAAAATTATTAATTGTTGTTACATGCTTATGCATAAAAGAGGAGTCCATTATCTGTTGTCTATGTTGTCCCGGTATGGATGTCTAAGTTGAGAATAATCAATAACGAGAAATCCAATGCGAGCTTTCTCCTTAGACCTTTGTACAGGCGGCATAGAGGTACCCCTTTGTGACACTTGGTTAAAACATGTGCATTGTGATGATCCGGTAGTCCAAGCTAATTAGGACAAGGTGCGGGCACTATTAGTATACTATGCATGAGGCTTGCAACTTGTAAGATATAATTTACATGATACATATGCTTTATTACTACCGTTGACAAAATTGTTTCATGTTTCCAAAATCAAAGCTCTAGCACAAATATAGCAATCGATGCTTTTCCTCTATGAGGACCATTCTTTTACTTTATTGTTGAGTCAGTTCACCTATTTCTCTCCACCTCAAGAAGCAAACACTTGTGTGAACTGTGCATTGATTCCTACATATTTGCATATTGCACTTATTATATTACTCTATGTTGACAATATCCATGAGATATACATGTTATGAGTTGAAAGCAACCGCTGAAACTTAATCTTCTTTTGTGTTGCTTCAATGCCTTTACTTTGAATTATTGCTTTATGAGTTAACTCTTATGCAAGACTTATTGATGCTTGTCTTGAAGTGCTATTCATGAAAAGTCTTTGCTATATGATTCACTTGTTTACTCATGTCATATACATTGTTTTGATCGCTGCATTCACTACATATGCTTTACAAATAGTATGATCAAGATTATGATGGCATGTCACTCCAGAAATTATCTCTGTTATCATTTTACCTGCTCGGGACGAGTAGAACTAAGCTTGGGGATGCTGATACGTCTCCGACGTATCGATAATTTCTTATGTTCCATGCCACATTATTGATGTTATCTACATGTTCTATGCACACTTTATGTCATATTCGTGCATTTTCTGGAACTAACCTATTAACAAGATACCAAAGTGCCGATTCAAGTTTCTGCTGTTTTTGGTTTCAGAAATCCTAGTAACGAAATATTCTCGGAATTGGACGAAATCAACGCCCAGGGTCCTATTTTGCCACGTAGCTTCCAGAAGTCCGAAGGAGAGACAAAGAGGGGCCACGAGGGGGCCACACCCTAGGGCGGCGCGGCCCCCCCCTTGGCCGCGCGGCCCTGTGGTGTGGGGCCCTCGTGCTGCCTCTTGACCTGCCCTTCCGCCTACAAATAGCCACGATACGGAAAACCTTACAGAGACACCGCCGCCGCCGATCCCATCTCGGGGGATCCAGGAGATCGCCTCCGGCACCCTGCCGGAGAGGGGATTCATCTCCCGGAGGACTCTACGCCACCATGGTCGCCTCCGGAGTGATGTGTGAGTAGTCTACCCCTGGACTATGGGTCCATAGCAGTAGCTAGATGGTTGTCTTCTCCCCATTGTGCTTCATTGTCGGATCTTGTGAGCTGCCTATCATGATCAAGATCATCTATCTGTAATTCTATATGTTGCGTTTGTTGGGATCCGATGAATAGAGAATACTTGTTATGTTGATTATCAAAGTTATATCTATGTGTTGTTTATGATCTTGCATGCTCTCCGTTACTAGTAGATGCTCTGGCCAAGTAGATGCTTGTAACTCCAAGAGGGAGTATTTATGCTCGATAGTGGGTTCATGCCTGCATTGACACCGGGACAAAGGATGAAAGTTCTAAGGTTGTGTTGTGCTATTGCCACTAGGGATAAAACATTGATGCTATGTCTAAGGATGTAGTTGTTGATTACATTACGCACCATACTTAATGCAATTGTCTGTTGCTTTGCAACTTAATACTGGAGGGGGTTCGGATGATAACCTGAAGGTGGACTTTTTAGGCATAGATGCAGTTGGATGGCGGTCTATGTACTTTGTCGTAATGCCTAATTAAATCTCACTATACTCATCATGATATGTATGTGCATGGTCATGCTCTCTTTATTTGTCAATTGCCCAACTGTAATTTGTTCACCCAACATGCTGTTTATCTTATGGGAGAGACACCTCTAGTGAACTGTGGACCCCGGTCCAATTCTCTTTACTGAAATACACCCATCGCAATACTTGTTCTACTGTTTTCTGCAAACAATCATCTTCCACACAATACGGTTAATCCTTTGTTACAGCAAGCCGGTGAGATTGACAACCTCACTGTTTCGTTGGGGCAAAGTACTTTGGTTGTGTTGTGCAGGTTCCACGTTGGTGCCGGAATCTCTGGTGTTGCGCTGCACTACATCCCGCCGCCATCAACCTTCAACGTGCTTCTTGACTCCTACTGGTTCGATTAAACCTTGGTTTCTTACTGAGGGAAACTTGCCGCTGTGCGCATCACACCTTCCTCTTGGGGTTCCCAACGGACGTGCCAACCACACGCATCACCCGCCGACCGTTGATCGTATGATCTAACGGGCAGGATAACCCCTATCTCTCTCTCTGGTCGGGGCCACCACCCTCTCTCTCTCTATGTCGTCGGTTAGCTTCACGCAAAGTTTGGTTTTCTGCATTATTTTTCACGTGCTAAATTATAAACTCTTTTTAGGCATTACTTTTCACGTAAAAAATGATAAACCATCACCGATTTGCTGTAGCCATTACTTTTCACGCAAAAAAATGATACACCATCACCCATTTCTTGTACCCATTACTTTTCACGCAAAAAACGATAAATCATCACCGATTTGTTGTAGCCATTACTTTTCACGCAAAAAATGATACACCATCACCCATTTCTTGTAGCCATTACTTTTCAGGCAAAAAACGATAAACCATCACCGATTTGTTTTAGCCATTACTTTTCACACACAAAAATGATACACCATCACCCATTTCGTGTACCCATTACTTTTCACGCAAAAAACGATAAATCATCACCGATTTTGTTGTAGCCATTACTTTTCACGCAAAAAATGATACACCATCACCCATTTCTTGTAGCCATTACTTTTCACGCAAAAAACGATAAACCATCACCGATTTTGTTGTAGCCATTACTTTTCACGCAAAAAATGATACACCATCACCCATTTCGTGTACCCATTACTTTTCACGCAAAAAACGATAAACCATCACCGATTTTGTTGTAGCCATTACTTTTCACGCAAAAAATGATACACCATCGCCCATTTCTTGTAGCCATTACTTTTCACGCAAAAAATGATAAACCATCAACGATTTGTTGTAGCCATTACGGTAAATGATAAACTATCACGAATTACCATTTCTTTTAGGCATTACTTTTCACGGTAAAATGATAAACTATATCACGAAGTTCCATTTCCGTCAAGATAGTCCGCATTACTTTTTTGTTGAGATATATACCCCCACAACGGTCATCTCCTCCTTAAATTATTGTGTAAACCCCCACAACGGTCACCTCCTCCTTAATTTATTGTGTAAACCCCTACAACGGTCATCTCTCCCTTATAAACACCCACAACGGCCATCCCTTGTGTCAATAGGTTCTGCCTCTCTCTTCTTCGTTCACATACACTTTATCATCCATTGCCATGGCTTCCACGTCTCGGACGCGGAACGGAAGGGGAAGGGGAAGGGGAAGGGGCGGCCGGGGTGGTGGATCATCATCATTGCCACCACCACCATCGTCAACACTGCCATTGATCATAGAGGAGTTCTTCATCGTCATCTACGAAGACCCTTTGGTCAAGAAGGTACGTACGCGTTCACACATATATGATACATGTGATTAATTATGGGCATGTTCTAAAAAACCTTTAATTTCAAACGATCGGCGCTCGATCTCTTTGCAGGCACTCCCAAAAAAGTTTGCGGACTATCTTGACAGCCAGGAGCCAGCTAAGGTGTATCTGCGAGCAGCTGACTGCGGTCCTCGTCTCTGGACCGTGGAGGTCCTATTTGACGGACAAGGCCGGATGTATCTCGACAAGGGCTGGGAGAATTTCGCCATCGCGCACGGTGTGGATTTCGGCTGCTACGTACACTTTAAATATGAAGGCGATGATGTGCTCACAGTGAAGGTGTTCGACGGAACAATGTGCAGGAAGTACTACTACTCAGACGACGAAGATACTGACGATGAAAGTGACGACGACGTGAAGCCATGCATCCATCCCCTTTAGATAAGGGGATTATGACCAAGAATATATATGTAGCTTCATATGCATCGATTTAGAGATCTACTAGCTATTTTCTATATATTTAGAGATCTAGCTATTTTCTATATATTATGCACAATGTTTAGCATAAGAGTCACTTTAGATTAAGCTACGAAAATAGTCACCTGCCATGGGCTGAGGCGGCCCCACAGAGCGGCTCTATATTATATTCTCTAAATAAATAGACAACCCCAGCGGTCATTGGCTGCGGAGGCCCCACAGAGCGGCATTATATGATTTTCTATAAATAAATAGACGACCCCACTGGTCATTGGCTGCGGCAGCCCCACAGAGCGGCAAATATATGTCTTTTCCTGAAAAATAGATGACCCCACTGGTCATTGGCTGCGGCAGCCCCTCAGAACGGCAATATATGACTTTTCCTGAAAAATAGATGACCCCACTGGTCAATTGCTGCGGCAGCCCTATAGAGTAGCCCCATTTGTCAGCACGAGATGGGTCAGAGAGGAACTGCCCTCTGTGCAGCCCCACCCGTCAGATTAACGGTAACGGTAAGGCCTCTGACCTGACGGCAACCCTCTCGTCTGAGCGTCTGCGAGGGGTTTCAAACTAGAGGGAGGGGAAAACTGAGGAAAAACTAACGAGCTGGGGAAAACTGAGCACAACTAAGGACCCGAGGGCACGAAAATAGAAATCCCTTGAATATATCTAGACCTTGTTTATCAACTTAATTGAATGCTTACTATGTGACATAAGAAGACTATGTGCCTTGATTTTCCATTTTTTGTTTTTTCTGAATTTTTATGCCCATTTTAATCTTGGTCAAATCCTAGGTTTGACCATGATTTAAACAAGTTTAAAACATGAATATGAAAAATTAAGCATATATCCTTCTTAGTCACTCCAAAATGTAGATCTTGGTAGGGTTTTTGAAATTTCCATGTTTGAAACCAAAAACCACTTCTCTTCATGCATGCTTGACTTCATAAGACAGAGTTTAGGGTTAGGGGTAGCTAGATACATGATTTTTCTGGTTTGAATATGTCTAGACCTTGTTTATCAACTTAATTGAATGCTTACTATATGACATAAGAAGACTATGTGCCTTGGTTTTTCATTTTTTTTAAATTATGCCCATTTGAATCTTGGTCAAATCCTACGTTTGACCATGATTTAAACAAGTTTAAAACATGAATATGAAAATTAAGCATGTATCCTTCGTAGTCACTCCAAAATGAAGCTCTTGAGAGGGTTTTTGAAATTTCCATGTTTGAAACCAAAAAACCACGTACTTCTCTTCATGCTTGACTTCATAAGACAGAGTTTGGGGTTATGGCTAGCTTGATACATGATTTTCCTCGTTTGAATATGTCTAGACCTTGTTTATCAACTTAATTGAATGCTTACTATATGACATAAGAAGACTATGTGCCTTGGTTTTTCATTTCTTTTGATTTATTTTGAATTTTTATGCCCATTTGAATCTTGGTCAAATCCTAGGTTTGACCATGATTTAAACAAGTTCAGAATATAAATATGAAAAATTAAGCATCTATCCTTCTTAGTCACTCCAAAATGTAGCTCTTGGGAGGGTTTTTGAAATTTCCATGTTTGAAACCAAAAACCACATCTCTTCATGCTTGACTTCATAAGTCAGAGTTTAGGGATAGGGGGTAGATACATGATTTTTCTGGTTGAATATGTCTAAACCTTGTTTATCAACTTGAGTGCTTACTATATGACATACGAAGACTATTTGCTAACAGAGGGAGCAAGCACTCCAGCTATGAAAAGTACCAAACGATGCATACCAAAATGATTTTTTAGAGGAATACTAGTTCGGATTATATAATTTTATATTAGCAGGCCAAAATCGAACCCCGTAGTTGGATTTTCAGAAATTGATCCGTAGTACTGGGCAAAACCCTAGTTTAGCTTATTTAATAATAGATTCGTAGGTCGATTTTTTTACGTTATTATTATTATTACTAGGCAGCACATGTGTTTGCCCGTCCAGTGAAACTCTTTCATTTCATTTTTCTTTTCCGCAAGGTCGGGAGTCGGAGGAAGAGGGATCACACGGGAGGAGACGAAGGGAGAGCAGTCACGGGGCCCCACTTATTTATGGTGTCTATCCTTTTCCGGTGATGTTGGATCAAGCAGGGGTTGTCAGCGCGCAGCGCAGGGGGGTGCGAGCGAGCGAGAAAGGCCGAGAATGAGAGAGATGTTTTTTTAGAGGGACAACCGAACGATCCTGAAGGACCCAGATTTCCAATATGCATCAGAGCGCAGTTTACAGCAGGACACAAAATATGGAGGAAGTTACGTCTAAATCCCTAAGATTTACATGGTAGAACCCAGGCTGAAAGCAAGAAATGCGATCGGGTCCTTAATAGCCACCGTCCGGATTGATCCTCGTTGCAGCCGGGGACGAACCACTTGGCGCGACCAAATCGCCATGGCTACAGAGCCTGCACACCATGGCCTACGAGCTGAGCTAGAAATGACCTGCCAAAACCGGCAGCCAACGGAGGTGGATAATTCGAGAGAGAGAGAGAGTTGATGCCTCTCTCTTGACAAAGAAGATGGCTGGGAGTTTGCCTACCTAGCGTACGTGACTTGTGCTCACTGAAGTGTGGGACCTCACGCATGGGAACCACACGTAAGTGACAAACTTGTTGCTCTAATAACTCGGGTGATTATTATATTGTATTAGTACATAGTTTCCTATGGATCCTTCTTAGTCACTCCTAAATGAAGCTCTTGAGAGGGTTTTTGAAATTTCCATGTTTGAAACCAAAAACCACTTCTCTTCATGCTTGACTTCATAAGACAGAGTTTAGGGTTATGGGGTAGATACATGATTTTTCTGGTTTGAGTATGTCTAGATCGACCTTGTTTATCAACTTGAATGCTTACTATATGACATACGAAGACTATGTGCTTTGGTTTTTCATTTTTTGATTTTTTTTTGATTTTTTATACCCATTTGAATCTTGGTCAAATCATAGGTTTGACCAAGATTTAAACAAGTTAAAAACATGAGTATGAAAAACTAAGCCTCTATCCATTTTAGTCACTCCAAAATGAAGCTCTTGGGAGGGTTTTTGAAATTTCCATGTTTGAAACCAAAAACCACTTCTCTTCATGCTTGACTTCATAAGACAGAGTTTAGGGTTAGGGGGTAGATACATGATTTTTCTGGTTTGAATATGTCTAGACCTTGTTTATCAACTTAATTGAATGTTTACTATATGACATAAGAAGACTATGCACATTGGTTTTTCATTTTATTGTTTTTTTTGAATTTTATGCCCATCTGAATCTTGGTCAAATCCTAGGTTTGACCATGATTTAAACAAGTTTAAAACATGAATATGAAAAATTAAGCATCTATCCTTCTTAGTCACTGCAAAATGTAGCTCTTGAAAGGGTTTTTGAAATTTCCATGTTTGAAACCAAAAACCACTTCTCTTCATGCTTGACTTCATAAGACAGAGTTTAGGGTTAGGGGGTAGATACATGATTTTCTGGTTTGAATATGTCTAGACCTTGTTTATTAACTTAATTTAATGCTTACTATATGACATAAGAAGACTATGTGCCTTGGTTTTTTCTTGTATTTTGATTTATTTTGAATTTTTATGCACATTTGAATCTTGGTCAAATCCTAGGTTTGACCATGATTTAAACAAGTTTAAAACATGAATATGAAAAATTAAGCATCTATCAATCTTAGTCACTCCAAAATGTAGATCTTGGGAGGGTTTTTGAAATTTCCATGTTTGAAACCAAAAACCACATATCTTTATGCGCTTGACTTCATGAGACAGAGTTTAGGGTTAGGGGGTAGATACATGATTTCTCTGGTTTGAATATGTCTAGACCTTGTTTATCAACTTAATTGAATGCTTACTATATGACATAAGAAGACTATGTGCCTTGATTTTTCATTTTTTTAAATTTTGCCCATTTGAATCTTGGTCAAATCCTAGGTTTGACCATGATTTAACAAGTTTAAAACATGAATATGAAATATTAAGCATGTATCCTTCATAGTCACTCCAAAATGAAGCTCGATCTTGAGAGTGTTTTTGAAATTTCCATGTTTGAAACCAAAAAACCACGTACTTCTCTTCATGCTAGACTTCATAAGGCAGAGTTTGGGGTTAGGGGTAGCTTGATACATAAATTTTCTGGTTTGAATATGTCTAGACATTGTTTATCAACTTAATTGAATGCTTACTAGATGACATAAGATGACTATGTGCATTGGGTTTTTCCTTTTTTTTGAATTTTTATGCCCATTTGAATCTTGGTCAAATCCTAGGTTTGACCATGATTTAATCAAGTTTAAAACATGAATATGAAAAATTAAGCATCTATCCTTCTTACTCACTCCAATATGTAGCTCTTGGGAGGGTTTTTGAAATTTCCATGCTTGAAAACCAAAAACCACTTCTCTTCATGCATGCTTGACTTCATAAGACATAGTTTAGGGTTAGGGGTAGATACATGATTTTCCTGCTAGTTTGAATATGTCTAGACCTTGTTTATCAATTTAATTGAATGCTTACTATATGACATGAGCATACCTTGGTTTTAATTTTTTTTATACCCATTTGAATCTTCGTCAAATCATAGGTTTGTTGACCAAGATTTGAACAAGTTTAAAACATGAATATGAAAAAGTAAGCATGTATGCGTCTTAATTAGTCACTCTAAAATGAAGCTCTTGGGAGGGTTTTTGAAATTTCCATGTTTGAAACCAAAAACCACTTCTTCTCTTCATGCTTGACTTCATAAGTCAGGGTTTAGGGATATATAGGGGGTAGATACATGATTTTTCTGGTTTGATATGTCTAGACCTTGTTTATCAACTTAATTGAATGCTTACTATATGACATAAGAAGACTACGTGACTTGTGCTCACTGAAGTGTGGGACCTCACGCATGGGAACCACACGTAAGTGACAGACTTGTTGCTCTAATAACTCGGGTGATCATTATACTGTATTAGTACATAGTTTCCTATGGATCCTTCTTAGTCACTCCAAAATGAAGCTCTTTGGGAGGGTTTTTGAAATTTCCATGTTTGAAACCCAAAACAACTTCTCTTCATGCTTGACTTCATAAGACAGAGTTTAGGGTTAGGGGTAGATCCATGATTTGTCTGGTTTGAATACGTCTAGACCTTGTTTATCAACTTTAATGCTTACTATATGACATAAGAAGACTATGTGCTTTGGTTTTTCATTTTTCTGATTTTTTTATTTATTTTTGATGCCCATATGAATCTTGGCCAGATCCTAGGTTTGACCAAGATTTAAACAAGTTTGAAACATGAAAATGAAAAGGGAAGCATTTATCCTTCTTAGTCACTCTAAATGAAGTTTTTGGGAGGTTTTTGAAATTTCCATGTTTGAAACCCAAAACCACTTCTCTTCATGCTTGACTTCATAAGACATAGTTTAGGGTTAGGGGTAGATACATGATTTGTATGGTTTGAGTATGTATAGACCTTGTTTATCAACTTGAATGCTTACTATATGACATAAGAAAACTACGTATGTGCTTTGGTTTTTCATTTTTCTGTTTTTTTTCTATTTTCCGCCCATTTGAATCTCTATCAAATCCTAGGTTGGACCAAGATTTAAACAAGTTTAACACGTGAAAACGAAAAGGTAAGCATGGATCCTTCTTAGTCACTCCAAAATGTACCAATTGATAGATGTGTTAACTTTGCTTCATGGAAAAATTAATGTCATGTTAATGAGTTAACTTGGATTTCCTACCCTTGAATCCATAGGAAACTTTGTTCTAATGCACTATAATAATCAACCGAGTTTTTACACCAACAGGTCTGTCACTTACGTGTGGTGCCCATGCGTGAGGTCCCACACTTCAGTGAGCACAAGTCACGTGCAATAGGTACGCAAACTCCCAGCCATTTTCTTTGTCAAGAGAAGACGCATCAGGATGCATATTGGAAGTCTCTGGGTCCTTCAGGATCCTTCGGTTGTCCCTCTCACAAAAAAAAACAAATCTCTCTCATTCTCGGCCTCGCTCGACTCGCTCGCTCGCTCGCACCTCCTGCTCACTGACAAACCCTACACAACAGTCAACATCATCACCCGAAAAAGGGGAGACACCATAATGCTCTCCCTCCTCCTTCTCTCCTTCCGAGTGATCCCTCTTCCTCCGAGTTTCACTCGACGGGCAAACACATATGTGATGCATAGTAGAGTAATAATAAAAATGTACTTACGTAGAAAAATCGACCTACGAATCTATAATTAAATAGGTTAAACTAGGGTTTTGCCCAGTACTACAGATCAAGGTTCAAAAAAATTCAACTACGGGGTTCGAACAACCCCATTTCTAATCAAAGAATTTTTTTGACGTCATCCAAATGGCCTCAAACTATAGCATGGGCGGATCCAGACTATAGCCAAGGGGGGCAGCCGCCCCCACTCAATTTTCTGAAACCTTGTAATATGTTAAGCTAAAGGCTGGTTTGCCCGCACTTAGAAATGATATTTGCATCGCTTATCATATGTTTGCCCATTTGAATCTTGTCAAATCCTAGATTTGACCAAGATAATTTAAACAAGTTTAAAACATGAAAATGAAAAGGGAAGCTTGTATCCTTCTTAGTCACTCTAAAATGAAGTTTGGGGAGGTTTTTGAAATTTCCATGCTTGAAACCAAAAACCACTTCTCTTCATGCTTGACTTCATAAGACAAAGTTTAGGGTTAGGGGGTAGATACATGATTTTTCTGGTTTGAATATGTCTAGACCTTATTTATCAACTTAATTGAATGCCTACTATATAACATAAGAAGACCTTTTTTGTTTTTTTGAATTTTTATACCCATTTGAATCTTGGTCAAATCCTAGGTTTCACCAAGATTTGAATAAGTTTAAAACATGAATATGAAAAAGTAAGCATGCATGTATGCTTCTTAATTAATCACTTCGAAATGAAGCTCTTGGGAGGGTTTTTGAAATTTCCATGTTTGAAACCAAAAACCACATATCTTCATGCGCTTGACTTCATGAGACTGAGTTTAGGGTTAGGGGATAGATACATGATTTCTCTGGTTTGAATATGTCTAGACCTTGTTTATCAACTTAATTGAATGATTACTATATGACATAAAAAGACTATGTGCCTTGATTTTTCATTTTTTTAAATTTTGCCCATTTGAATCTTGGTCAAATCCCAGGTTTGACCATGATTTAAACAAATTAAGCATGTATCCTTCGTAGTCAGTCCAAAATGAAGCTCTTGAGAGGGTTTTTGAAATTTCCATGTTTGAAACCAAAAAACCGCGTACTTCTCTTCATGCTAAACTTCATAAGACAGAGTTTGGGGTTAGGGGTAGCTTGATACATGATTTTTCTCGTTTGAATATGTCTAGACCGTACCTTGTTTATCAACTTAATTGAATGCTTACTATATATATGACATAAGAAGACTATATGCATTGGTTTTTCATTTTATTGTTTTTTTTAATTTTATGCCCATTTGAATCTTGGTCAAATCCTAGGTTTGACCCTGATTTAAACAAGTTGAAATCATGAATATGAAAAATTAAGCATATATCCTTCTTAGTCACTCCAAAATGAAGCTCTTTGGGAGGGTTTTTGAAATTTCCATGTTTGAAACCAAAAACCACATATCTTCATGCACTTGACTTCATGAGACAGAGTTTAGGGTTAGGGGTAGATACATGATTTCTCTGGTTTGAATATGTTTAGACCTTGTTTATCAACTTAATTGAATGCTTACTATATGACATAAGAAGACTATGTGCCTTGGTTTTTCATTTTTTTTAATTATGCCCATTTGAATCTTGGTCAAATCCTAGGTTTGACCATGATTTAAACAAGTTTAAAACATGAATATGAAAAATTAAGCATGTATCCTTCGTAGTCACTCCAAAATGAAGCTCTTGAGAGGTTTTTTCAAATTTTCATGTTTGAAACCAAAAAACCACGTACTTCACTTCATGCTTGTCTTCATAAGACAGAGTTTGGGGTTAGGGGTAGCTTGTTGATACATGATTTTTCTGGTTTGAATATGTCTAGACTTTGTTTATCAACTTAATTGAATGCTTACTAGATGACATAAGATGACTATGTGCATTGGTTTTTCATTTTATTGTTTTTATTCTTATTTTTTATGCCCATTTGAATCTTGGTCAAATCCTAGGTTTGACCATGATTTAATCAAGTTTAAAACATGAATATGAACAATTAAGCATCTATCCTTCTTAGTCACACCAATATGTAGCTCTTGGGAGGGTTTTTGAAATTTCCATGCTTGAAAACCAAAAACCACTTCTCTTCATGCATGCTTGACTTCATAAGACAAAGTTTAGGGTTAGGGGGTAGATACATGATTTTCCTGCTAGTTTGAATATGTCTAGACCTTGTTTATCAATTTAATCGAATGCTCACTATATGACATGAGCAGACCTTGGTTTTAATTTTTTTATACCCATTTGAATCTTCGTCAAATCCTAGGTTTGTTGACCAACATTTGAACAAGTTTAAAACATGAATAATATGAAAAGGTAAGCATGTATGCTTCTTAATTAGTCACTCCAAAATGAAGCTCTTGGGAGGGTTTTTGAAATTTCCATGATTGAAACCAAAAACCACTTCTCTTCGTGCTTGACTTCATAAGTCATGGTTTAGGGATATATAGGGGGTAGATACATGATCTTTCTGGTTTGAATATGTCTAGAGCTTGTTTATCAACTTAATTGAATGCTTACTATATGACATAAGAAGACTATGTGCCTTGATTTTTCATTTTTTTTAAATTATGCCCATTTGAATCTTGGTCAAATCCTACGTTTGACCATGATTTAAACAAGTTTAAAACATGAATATGAAAATTAAGCATGTATCCTTCGTAGTCACTCCAAAATGAAGCTCTTGAGAGGGTTTTTGAAATTTCCATGTTTGAAACCAAAAAACCACGTACTTCTCTTCATGCTTGACTTCATAAGACATAGTTTGGGGTTATGGGTAGCTTGATACATGATTTTTCTCGTTTGAATATGTCTAGACCTTGTTTATCAACTTAATTGAATGCTTACTATATATATGACATAAGAAGACTATGTGCATTGGCTTTTCATTTTATTGTTTTTTTTAATTTTATGCCCATTTGAATCTTTGTCAAATCCTAGGTTTGACCATGATTTAAACAAGTTCAAAACATGAATATGAAAAATTAAGCATATATCCTTCGTAGTCACTCCAAAATGAAGCTCTTGGGAGGGTTTTTGAAATTTCCATGTTTGAAACCAAAAACCACATATCTTAATGCTTGACTTCATGAGACAGAGTTTAGGGTTAGGGGGTAGATACATGATTTCTCTGGTTTGAATATATCTAGACCTTGTTTATCAACTTAATTGAATGCTTACTATGTGACATAAGGAGACTATGTGCCTTGATTTTCCATTTTTTGTTTTTTCTGAATTTTTATGCCCATTTTAATCTTGGTCAAATCCTATGTTTGACCATGATTTAAACAAGTTTAAAACATGAATATGAAAAATTAAGCATATATCCTTCTTAGTCACTCCAAAATGTAGATCTTGGTAGGGTTTTTGAAATTTCCATGTTTGAAACCAAAAACCACTTCTCTTCATGCATGCTTGACTTCATAAGACAGAGTTTAGGGTTAGGGGTAGCTAGATACATGATTTTTCTGGTTTGAATATGTCTAGACCTTGTTTATCAACTTAATTGAATGCTTACTATATGACATAAGAAGACTATGTGCCTTGGTTTTTCATTTTTTTAAATTATGCCCATTTGAATCTTGGTCAAATCCTACGTTTGACCATGATTTAAACAAGTTTAAAACATGAATATGAAAATTAAGCATGTATCCTTCGTAGTCACTCCAAAATGAAGCTCTTGAGAGGGTTTTTGAAATTTCCATGTTTGAAACCAAAAAACCACGTACTTCTCTTCATGCTTGACTTCATAAGACAGAGTTTGGGGTTATGGGTAGCTTGATACATGATTTTTCTCGTTTGAATATGTCTAGACCTTGTTTATCAACTTAATTGAATGCTTACTATATGACATAAGAAGACTATGTGCCTTGATTTTTCATTTTTTTTAAATTATGCCCATTTGAATCTTGGTCAAATCCTACGTTTGACCATGATTTAAACAAGTTTAAAACATGAATATGAAAATTAAGCATGTATCCTTCGTAGTCACTCCAAAATGAAGCTCTTGAGAGGGTTTTTGAAATTTCCATGTTTGAAACCAAAAAACCACGTACTTCTCTTCATGCTTGACTTCATAAGACATAGTTTGGGGTTATGGGTAGCTTGATACATGATTTTTCTCGTTTGAATATGTCTAGACCTTGTTTATCAACTTAATTGAATGCTTACTATATATATGACATAAGAAGACTATGTGCATTGGCTTTTCATTTTATTGTTTTTTTTAATTTTATGCCCATTTGAATCTTTGTCAAATCCTAGGTTTGACCATGATTTAAACAAGTTCAAAACATGAATATGAAAAATTAAGCATATATCCTTCGTAGTCACTCCAAAATGAAGCTCTTGGGAGGGTTTTTGAAATTTCCATGTTTGAAACCAAAAACCACATATCTTAATGCTTGACTTCATGAGACAGAGTTTAGGGTTAGGGGGTAGATACATGATTTCTCTGGTTTGAATATATCTAGACCTTGTTTATCAACTTAATTGAATGCTTACTATGTGACATAAGGAGACTATGTGCCTTGATTTTCCATTTTTTGTTTTTTCTGAATTTTTATGCCCATTTTAATCTTGGTCAAATCCTATGTTTGACCATGATTTAAACAAGTTTAAAACATGAATATGAAAAATTAAGCATATATCCTTCTTAGTCACTCCAAAATGTAGATCTTGGTAGGGTTTTTGAAATTTCCATGTTTGAAACCAAAAACCACTTCTCTTCATGCATGCTTGACTTCATAAGACAGAGTTTAGGGTTAGGGGTAGCTAGATACATGATTTTTCTGGTTTGAATATGTCTAGACCTTGTTTATCAACTTAATTGAATGCTTACTATATGACATAAGAAGACTATGTGCCTTGGTTTTTCATTTTTTTTAAATTATGCCCATTTGAATCTTGGTCAAATCCTACGTTTGACCATGATTTAAACAAGTTTAAAACATGAATATGAAAATTAAGCATGTATCCTTCGTAGTCACTCCAAAATGAAGCTCTTGAGAGGGTTTTTGAAATTTCCATGTTTGAAACCAAAAAACCACGTACTTCTCTTCATGCTTGACTTCATAAGACAGAGTTTGGGGTTATGGGTAGCTTGATACATGATTTTTCTCGTTTGAATATGTCTAGACCTTGTTTATCAACTTAATTGAATGCTTACTATATGACATAAGAAGACTATGTGCCTTGGTTTTTCATTTATTTTGATTTATTTTGAATTTTTATGCCCATTTGAATCTTGGTCAAATCCTAGGTTTGACCATGATTTAAACAAGTTCAAAATATAAATATGAAAAATTAAGCATCTATCCTTCTTAGTCACTCCAAAATGTAGCTCTTGGGAGGGTTTTTGAAATTTCCATGTTTGAAACCAAAAACCACATCTCTTCATGCTTGACTTCATAAGTCAGAGTTTAGGGATAGGGGGTAGATACATGATTTTTCTGGTTGAATATGTCTAAACCTTGTTTATCAACTTGAATGCTTACTATATGACATACGAAGACTATTTGCTAACAGAGGGAGCAAGCACTCCAGCTATGAAAAGTACCAAACGATGCATACCAAAATGATTTTTTAGAGGAATACTAGTTCGGATTATATAATTTTATATTAGCAGGCCAAAATCGAACCCCGTAGTTGGATTTTCAGAAATTGATCCGTAGTACTGGGCAAAACCCTAGTTTAGCTTATTTAATAATAGATTCGTAGGTCGATTTTTTTACGTTATTATTATTATTACTAGGCAGCACATGTGTTTGCCCGTCCAGTGAAACTCTTTCATTTCATTTTTCTTTTCCGCAAGGTCGGCAGTCGGAGGAAGAGGGATCACACGGGAGGAGACGAAGGGAGAGCAGTCACGGGGCCCCACTTATTTATGGTGTCTATCCTTTTTCTGGTGATGTTGACTGTTGTGCAGGGTTGTCAGTGTGCAGCGCACGGGGGTGCGAGCGAGCGAGAAAGGCCGAGAATGAGAGAGATGTTTTTTTTAGAGGGACAACTGAACGATCCTGAAGGACCCAGATTTCCAATACGCATCAGAGCGCAGTTTACAGCAGGACACAAAATATGGAGGAAATTACGTCTAAATCCCTAAGATTTACATGGTAGACCCCAGGCTGAAAGCAAGAAATGCGATCGGGTGCTTAACAGCCACCGTCCAGAGTGATCCTCGTCGCAGCCGGGGAGAACCACTTGGTGCGACCAAATCGCCATGGCTACAGAGCCTGCACACCATGGCCTATGAGCTGAGCTAGAAACAACCTGCCAAAACCGGCAGCCAACGGAGGTGGATAATTGGAGAGAGAGAGATAGAGAGTTGATGCCTCTCTCTTGACAAAGAAGATGGCTGGGAGTTTGCCTACCTAGCGTACGTGACTTGTGCTCACTGAAGTGTGGGACCTCACGCATGGGAACCACACGTAAGTGACAGACTTGTTGCTCTAATAACTCGGGTGATTATTATACTGTATTAGTACATAGTTTCCCATGGATCCTTCTTAGTCACTCCTAAATGAAGCTCTTGAGAGGGTTTTTGAAATTTCCATGTTTTAAACCAAAAACCACTTCTCTTCATGCTTGACTTCATAAGACAGAGTTTAGGGTTATGGGGTCGATACATGATTTTTCTGGTTTGAGTATGTCTAGATCGACCTTGTTTATCAACTTGAATGCTTACTATATGACATACGAAGACTATGTGCTTTGGTTTTTCATTTTTTGATTTTTTTTTTGATTTTTTATACCCATTTGAATCTTGGTCAAATCATAGGTTTGACCAAGATTTAAACAAGTTAAAAACATGAGTATGAAAAACTAAGCCTCTATCCATTTTAGTCACTCCAAAATGAAGCTCTTGGGAGGGTTTTTGAAATTTCCATGTTTGAAACCAAAAAACACTTCTCTTCATGCTTGACTTCATAAGACAGAGTTTAGGGTTAGGGGGTAGATACATGATTTTTCTGGTTTGAATATGTCTAGACCTTGTTTATCAACTTAATTGAATGTTTACTATATGACATAAGAAGACTATGTGCATAGGTTTTTCATGTTATTGTTTTTTTTGAATTTTATGCCCATCTGATCTTGGTCAAATCCTAGGTTTGACCATGATTTAAATAAGTTTAAAACATGTATATGAAAAATTAAGCATCTATCCTTCTTAGTCACTGCAAAATGTAGCTCTTGAGAGGGTTTTTGAAATTTCCATGTTTGAAACCAAAAAACCACTTCTCTTCATGCTTGACTTCATAAGACAGAGTTTAGGGTTAGGGGGTAGATACATGATTTTCTGGTTTGAATATGTCTAGACCTTGTTTATCAACTTAATTGAATGCTTACTATATGACATAAGAAGACTATGTGCCTTTTTTTTCCTGTATTTTGATTTATTTTGAATTTTTATGCACATTTGAATCTTGGTCAAATCCTAGGTTTGACCATGATTTAAACAAGTTTAAAACATGAATATGAAAAATTAAGCATCTATCAATCTTAGTCACTCCAAAATGTAGATCTTGGGAGGGTTTTTGAAATTTCCATGTTTGAAACCAAAAACCACATATCTTAATGCTTGACTTCATGAGACAGAGTTTAGGGTTAGGGGGTAGATACATGATTTCTCTGGTTTGAATATATCTAGACCTTGTTTATCAACTTAATTGAATGCTTACTATGTGACATAAGGAGACTATGTGCCTTGATTTTCCATTTTTTGTTTTTTCTAAATTTTTATGCCCATTTTAATCTTGGTCAAATCCTATGTTTGACCATGATTTAAACAAGTTTAAAACATGAATATGAAAAATTAAGCATATATCCTTCTTAGTCACTCCAAAATGTAGATCTTGGTAGGGTTTTTGAAATTTCCATGTTTGAAACCAAAAACCACTTCTCTTCATGCATGCTTGACTTCATAAGACAGAGTTTAGGGTTAGGGGTAGCTAGATACATGATTTTTCTGGTTTGAATATGTCTAGACCTTGTTTATCAACTTAATTGAATGCTTACTATATGACATAAGAAGACTATGTGCCTTGGTTTTTCATTTTTTTTAAATTATGCCCATTTGAATCTTGGTCAAATCCTACGTTTGACCATGATTTAAACAAGTTTAAAACATGAATATGAAAATTAAGCATGTATCCTTCGTAGTCACTCCAAAATGAAGCTCTTGAGAGGGTTTTTGAAATTTCCATGTTTGAAACCAAAAAACCACGTACTTCTCTTCATGCTTGACTTCATAAGACAGAGTTTGGGGTTATGGGTAGCTTGATACATGATTTTTCTCGTTTGAATATGTCTAGACCTTGTTTATCAACTTAATTGAATGCTTACTATATGACATAAGAAGACTATGTGCCTTGGTTTTTCATTTATTTTGATTTATTTGGAATTTTTATGCCCATTTGAATCTTGGTCAAATCCTAGGTTTGACCATGATTTAAACAAGTTCAAAATATAAATATGAAAAATTAAGCATCTATCCTTCTTAGTCACTCCAAAATGTAGCTCTTGGGAGGGTTTTTGAAATTTCCATGTTTGAAACCAAAAACCACATCTCTTCATGCTTGACTTCATAAGTCAGAGTTTAGGGATAGGGGGTAGATACATGATTTTTCTGGTTGAATATGTCTAAACCTTGTTTATCAACTTGAATGCTTACTATATGACATACGAAGACTATTTGCTAACAGAGGGAGCAAGCACTCCAGCTATGAAAAGTACCAAACGATGCATACCAAAATGATTTTTTAGAGGAATACTAGTTCGGATTATATAATTTTATATTAGCAGGCCAAAATCGAACCCCGTAGTTGGATTTTCAGAAATTGATCCGTAGTACTGGGCAAAACCCTAGTTTAGCTTATTTAATAATAGATTCGTAGGTCGATTTTTTACGTTATTATTATTATTACTAGGCAGCACATGTGTTTGCCCGTCCAGTGAAACTCTTTCATTTCATTTTTCTTTTCCGCAAGGTCGGCAGTCGGAGGAAGAGGGATCACACGGGAGGAGACGAAGGGAGAGCAACACGGGGCCCCACTTATTTATGGTGTCTATCCTTTTTCTGGTGATGTTGACTGTTGTGCAGGGTTGTCAGTGTGCAGCGCACGGGGGTGCGAGCGAGCGAGAAAGGCCGAGAATGAGAGAGATGTTTTTTTTAGAGGGACAACTGAACGATCCTGAAGGACCCAGATTTCCAATACGCATCAGAGCGCAGTTTACAGCAGGACACAAAATATGGAGGAAATTACGTCTAAATCCCTAAGATTTACATGGTAGACCCCAGGCTGAAAGCAAGAAATGCGATCGGGTGCTTAACAGCCACCGTCCAGAGTGATCCTCGTCGCAGCCGGGGAGAACCACTTGGTGCGACCAAATCGCCATGGCTACAGAGCCTGCACACCATGGCCTACGAGCTGAGCTAGAAACAACCTGCCAAAACCGGCAGCCAACGGAGGTGGATAATTGGAGAGAGAGAGATAGAGAGTTGATGCCTCTCTCTTGACAAAGAAGATGGCTGGGAGTTTGCCTACCTAGCGTACGTGACTTGTGCTCACTGAAGTGTGGGACCTCACGCATGGGAACCACATGTAAGTGACAGACTTGTTGCTCTAATAACTCGGGTGATTATTATACTGTATTAGTACATAGTTTCCCATGGATCCTTCTTAGTCACTCCTAAATGAAGCTCTTGAGAGGGTTTTTGAAATTTCCATGTTTTAAACCAAAAACCACTTCTCTTCATGCTTGACTTCATAAGACAGAGTTTAGGGTTATGGGGTCGATACATGATTTTTCTGGTTTGAGTATGTCTAGATCGACCTTGTTTATCAACTTGAATGCTTACTATATGACATACGAAGACTATGTGCTTTGGTTTTTCATTTTTTGATTTTTTTTTTGATTTTTTATACCCATTTGAATCTTGGTCAAATCATAGGTTTGACCAAGATTTAAACAAGTTAAAAACATGAGTATGAAAAACTAAGCCTCTATCCATTTTAGTCACTCCAAAATGAAGCTCTTGGGAGGGTTTTTGAAATTTCCATGTTTGAAACCAAAAAACACTTCTCTTCATGCTTGACTTCATAAGACAGAGTTTAGGGTTAGGGGGTAGATACATGATTTTTCTGGTTTGAATATGTCTAGACCTTGTTTATCAACTTAATTGAATGTTTACTATATGACATAAGAAGACTATGTGCATAGGTTTTTCATGTTATTGTTTTTTTTGAATTTTATGCCCATCTGATCTTGGTCAAATCCTAGGTTTGACCATGATTTAAATAAGTTTAAAACATGAATATGAAAAATTAAGCATCTATCCTTCTTAGTCACTGCAAAATGTAGCTCTTGAGAGGGTTTTTGAAATTTCCATGTTTGAAACCAAAAAACCACTTCTCTTCATGCTTGACTTCATAAGACAGAGTTTAGGGTTAGGGGGTAGATACATGATTTTCTGGTTTGAATATGTCTAGACCTTGTTTATCAACTTAATTGAATGCTTACTATATGACATAAGAAGACTATGTGCCTTTTTTTTCCTGTATTTTGATTTATTTTGAATTTTTATGCACATTTGAATCTTGGTCAAATCCTAGGTTTGACCATGATTTAAACAAGTTTAAAACATGAATATGAAAAATTAAGCATCTATCAATCTTAGTCACTCCAAAATGTAGATCTTGGGAGGGTTTTTGAAATTTCCATGTTTGAAACCAAAAACCACATATCTTCATGCGCTTGACTTCATGAGACAGAGTTTAGGGTTAGGGGGTAGATACATGATTTCTCTGGTTTGAATATGTCTAGACCTTGTTTATCAACTTAATTGAATGCTTACTATATGACATAAGAAGACTATGTGCCTTGATTTTTCATTTTTTTAAATTTTGCCCATTTGAATCTTGGTCAAATCCTAGGTTTGACCATGATTTAACAAGTTTAAAACATGAATATGAAAAATTAAGCATGTATCCTTCGTAGTCACTCCAAAATGAAGCTCGATCTTGAGAGGGTTTTTGAAATTTCCATGTTTGAAACCAAAAAACCACGTACTTCTCTTCATGCTAGGCTTCATAAGACAGAGTTTGGGGTTAGGGGTAGCTTGATACATAAATTTTCTGGTTTGAATATGTCTAGACATTGTTTATCAACTTAATTGAATGCTTACTAGATGACATAAGATGACTATGTGCATTGGTTTTTTCCTTTTTTTTGAATTTTTATGCCCATTTGAATCTTGGTCAAATCCTAGGTTTGACCATGATTTAATCAAGTTTAAAACATGAATATGAAAAATTAAGCATCTATCCTTCTTACTCACTCCAATATGTAGCTCTTGGGAGGGTTTTTGAAATTTCCATGCTTGAAAACCAAAAACCACTTCTCTTCATGCATGCTTGACTTCATAAGACATAGTTTAGGGTTAGGGGTAGATACATGATTTTCCTGCTAGTTTGAATATGTCTAGACCTTGTTTATCAATTTAATTGAATGCTTACTATATGACATGAGCATACCTTGGTTTTTATTTTTTTATACCCATTTGAATCTTCGTCAAATCCTAGGTTTGTTGACCAAGATTTGAACAAGTTTAAAACATGAATATGAAAAAGTAAGCATGTATGCGTCTTAATTAGTCACTCCAAAATGAAGCTCCTGGGAGGGTTTTTGAAATTTCCATGTTTGAAACCAAAAACCACTTCTTCTCTTCATGCTTGACTTCATAAGTCAGGGTTTAGGGATATATAGGGGGTAGATACATGATTTTTCTGGTTTGATATGTCTAGACCTTGTTTATCAACTTAATTGAATGCTTACTATATGACATAAGAAGACTACGTGACTTGTGCTCACTGAAGTGTGGGACCTCACGCATGGGAACCACACGTAAGTGACAGACTTGTTGCTCTAATAACTCGGGTGATCATTATACTGTATTAGTACATAGTTTCCTATGGATCCTTCTTAGTCACTCCAAAATGAAGCTCTTTGGGAGGGTTTTTGAAATTTCCATGTTTGAAACCCAAAACAACTTCTCTTCATGCTTGACTTCATAAGACAGAGTTTAGGGTTAGGGGTAGATCCATGATTTGTCTGGTTTGAATACGTCTAGACCTTGTTTATCAACTTTAATGCTTACTATATGACATAAGAAGACTATGTGCTTTGGTTTTTCATTTTTCTGATTTTTTTATTTATTTTTGATGCCCATTTGAATCTTGGCCAGATCCTAGGTTTGACCAAGATTTAAACAAGTTTAAAACATGAAAATGAAAAGGGAAGCATTTATCCTTCTTAGTCACTCTAAATGAAGTTTTTAGGAGGTTTTTGAAATTTCCATGTTTGAAACCCAAAACCACTTCTCTTCATGCTTGACTTCATAAGACATAGTTTAGGGTTAGGGGTAGATACATGATTTGTATGGTTTGAGTATGTATAGACCTTGTTTATCAACTTGAATGCTTACTATATGACATAAGAAAACTACGTATGTGCTTTGGTTTTTCATTTTTCTATTTTTTTTTGAATTTTCCGCCCATTTGAATCTCTGTCAAATCCTAGGTTGGACCAAGATTTAAACAAGTTTAACACGTGAAAACGAAAAGGTAAGCATGGATCCTTCTTAGTCACTCCAAAATGTACCAATTGATAGATGTGTTAACTTTGCTTCATGGAAAAATTAATGTCATGTAAATGAGTTAACTTGGATTTCCTACCCTTGAATCCATAGGAAACTTTGTTCTAATGCACTATAATAATCAACCGAGTTTTTACACCAACAGGTCTGTCACTTACGTGTGGTGCCCATGCGTGAGGTCCCACACTTCAGTGAGCACAAGTCACGTGCAATAGGTACGCAAACTCCCAGCCATTTTCTTTGTCAAGAGAAGACGCATCAGGATGCGTATTGGAAGTCTCTGGGTCCTTCAGGATCCTTCGGTTGTCCCTCTCACAAAAAAAACAAATCTCTCTCATTCTTGGCCTCGCTCGACTCGCTCGCTGGCTCGCTCGCTCGCACCTCCTGCTCACTGACAAACCCTGCACAACAGTCAACATCATCACCCGAAAAAGGGGAGACACCATAATGCTCTCCCTCCTCCTTCTCTCCTTCCGAGTGATCCCTCTTCCTCCGAGTTTCACTCGACGGGCAAACACATATGTGCTGCATAGTAGAGTAATAATAAAAAGGTACTTACGTAGAAAAATCGACCTACGAATCTATAATTAAATAGGTTAAACTAGGGTTTTGCCCAGTACTACAGATCAAGGTTCAAAAAAATTCAACTACGGGGTTCGAACAACCCCATTTCTAGTCAAAGAATTTTTTCGACGTCATCCAAATGGCCTCAAACTATAGCATGGGCGGATCCAGACTATAGCCAAGGGGGGCAGCCGCCCCCACTCAATTTTCTGAAACCTTGTAATATGTTAAGCTAAAGGCTGGTTTGCCCGCACTTAGAAATGATATTTGCATCGCTTATCATATGTTTGCCCATTTGAATCTTGTCAAATCCTAGATTTGACCAAGATAATTTAAACAAGTTTAAAACATGAAAATGAAAAGGGAAGCTTGTATCCTTCTTAGTCACTCTAAAATGAAGTTTGGGGAGGTTTTTGAAATTTCCATGCTTGAAACCAAAAACCACTTCTCTTCATGCTTGACTTCATAAGACAAAGTTTAGGGTTAGGGGGTAGATACATGATTTTTCTGGTTTGAATATGTCTAGACCTTATTTATCAACTTAATTGAATGCCTACTATATAACATAAGAAGACCTTTTTTGTTTTTTTTGAATTTTTTTACCCATTTGAATCTTGGTCAAATCCTAGGTTTCACCAAGATTTGAATAAGTTTAAAACATGAATATGAAAAAGTAAGCATGCATGTATGCTTCTTAATTAATCACTTCGAAATGAAGCTCTTGGGAGGGTTTTTGAAATTTCCATGTTTGAAACCAAAAACCACATATCTTCATGCGCTTGACTTCATGAGACTGAGTTTAGGGTTAGGGGGTAGATACATGATTTCTCTGGTTTGAATATGTCTAGACCTTGTTTATCAACTTAATTGAATGCTTACTATATGACATAAAAAGACTATGTGCCTTGATTTTTCATTTTTTTAAATTTTGCCCATTTGAATTTTGGTCAAATCCTAGGTTTGACCATGATTTAAACAAATTAAGCATGTATCCTTCGTAGTCACTCCAAAATGAAGCTCTTGAGAGGGTTTTTGAAATTTCCATGTTTGAAACCAAAAAACCACGTACTTCTCTTCATGCTAAACTTCATAAGACACAGTTTGGGGTTAGGGGTAGCTTGATACATGATTTTTCTCGTTTGAATATGTCTAGACCGTACCTTGTTTATCAACTTAATTGAATGCTTACTATATATATGACATAAGAAGACTATATGCATTGGTTTTTCATTTTATTGTTTTTTTTAATTTTATGCCCATTTGAATCTTGGTTAAATCCTAGGTTTGACCCTGATTTAAACAAGTTGAAAACATGAATATGAAAAATTAAGCATATATCCTTCTTAGTCACTCCAAAATGAAGCTCTTTGGGAGGGTTTTTGAAATTTCCATGTTTGAATCCAAAAACCACATATCTTCATGCGCTTGACTTCATGAGACAGAGTTTAGGGTTAGGGGTAGATACATGATTTCTCTGGTTTGAATATGTTTAGACCTTGTTTATCAACTTAATTGAATGCTTACTATATGACATAAGAAGACTATGTGCCTTGGTTTTTCATTTTTTTAATTATGCCCATTTGAATCTTGGTCAAATCCTAGGTTTGACCATGATTTAAACAAGTTTAAAACATGAATATGAAAAATTGAGCATGTATCCTTCGTAGTCACTCCAAAATGAAGCTCTTGAGAGGTTTTTTCAAATTTTCATGTTTGAAACCAAAAAACCACGTACTTCACTTCATGCTTGTCTTCATAAGACAGAGTTTGGGGTTAGGGGTAGCTTGTTGATACATGATTTTTCTGGTTTGAATATGTCTAGACGTTGTTTATCAACTTAATTGAATGCTTACTAGATGACATAAGATGACTATGTGCATTGGTTTTTCATTTTATTGTTTTTTTCTGAATTTTTATGCCCATTTGACTCTTGGTCAAATCCTAGGTTTGACCATGATTTAATCAAGTTCAAAACATGAATATGAACAATTAAGCATCTATCCTTCTTAGTCACTCCAATATGTAGCTCTTGGGAGGGTTTTTGAAATTTCCATGCTTGAAAACCAAAAACCACTTCTCTTCATGCATGCTTGACTTCATAAGACAAAGTTTAGGGTTAGGGGGTAGATACATGATTTTCCTGCTAGTTTGAATATGTCTAGACCTTGTTTATCAATTTAATTGAATGCTCACTATATGACATGAGCAGACCTTGGTTTTAATTTTTTTATACCCATTTGAATCTTCGTCAAATCCTAGGTTTGTTGACCAAGATTTGAACAAGTTTAAAACATGAATATGAAAAGGTAAGCATGTATGCTTCTTAATTAGTCACTCCAAAATGAAGCTCTTGGGAGGGTTTTTGAAATTTCCATGATTGAAACCAAAAACCACTTCTCTTCATGCTTGACTTCATAAGTCATGGTTTAGGGATATATAGGGGGTAGATACATGATCTTTCTGGTTTGAATATGTCTAGAGCTTGTTTATCAACTTAATTTAATGCTTACTATATGACATAAGAAGACTATGTGCCTTGATTTTTCATTTTTTTAAATTATGCCCATTTGAATCTTGGTCAAATCCTAGGTTTGACCAAGATTTAAACAAGATTAAAACATGAAAATGAAAAATTAAGCCTTGATCCTTCTTATTCACTCCAAAATGAAGCTCTTGAGAGGTTTTTTGAAATTTCCATGTTTGAAACCAAAAAACCACTTCTCTTCATGCATAGTTTAGGGTTAGGGGTAGATACATGAATTTTTGGTTTATAGTAAGCATTCAAGTTGATAAACATGGTCTAGACATATTCAAACCAGAAAAATCTTGTATTACCCCCTAAGGCAAAACTCTGTCATATATATGAAGTCAAGCATATAAGAGGAATGGTTTTGGGTTTCAAACATGGAAAATTCAAAAACCCTCCCAAAAGCTTCATTTTTGGAGTGAATAAGAAGGATCCAGGCTTACTTTTTCATTTTCATGTTACTGACTTGTTTAATTCTTGGTCAAACCTAGGATTTGACCAAGATTCAAATGGGCATAAAAATTCAATAAAGAATTCAAAAAATGAAAAACCAAAGCACATAAGCTTCTTAAGTTATAGTAAGCATTCATGTTGATCAACGGAGTCTAGACATATTTAAACAATAAAAATCATGTATATACCCCAAACCCTAAACTCTGTCTAATGAAGTCAAGCACGAAGAGAAGTGATTTCCGGTTTAATTTTTTATTTCTTTTTTTTTGAATTTTTATGCCCATTTGAATCTTGGTCAAATCCTAGCAGGTTTGACCAATATTTAAACAAGTTTAAAACAAGAAAATGAAAAGTAAGTATGGATCCTTCTTATTCACTCCAAAATGAAGCTTTTGGGAGGTTTTTTTAATTTTCCATGTTCGAAACCCAAAATGACATCTCTTCGTGCTTTACTTCATAAGACAATGTTTAGGGGTAGGGGGTAGATACATGATTTTTCTGGTTTGAATATGTCTAGACCTTGTTTATCAACTTGAATGCTTATTATATGACATCAAAAGACTATGTGTTTGGTTTTTTTTGAATTTGTTATGCCCATTTGAATCTTGGTCAAATCCTAGGTTTGACCAAGATTTAAACCAGTTTAAAACATGAAAATGAAAAGTAAGCCTGGATTCTTCTTAGTCACTCCAAAATGAAGCTTTTGGGAGGTTTTCTAAATTTCCATGTTTGAAACCCAAAACCACTTCTCTTAATGCTTGACTTCATAAGACAGAGTTTAGGGTTAGGGGCCAAGTATATACATGATTTTTCTTGTTTAAATATGTCTAGACTTTGTTTATCAACTTGAATGCTTATTATATGACATCAAAAGACTATGTGTTTGGTTTTGATTTTTTTGAATTTGTTATGTCCATTTGAATCTTGGTCAAATCCTAGGTTTGACCAAGATTAAACCAGTTTAAAACATGAAAATGAAAAGGTAAGCCTGGATTCTTCTTAGTCACTCCAAAATGAAGCTTTTGGGAGTTTTTTAATTTACAATGTTTGAAACCCAAAACCACTTTTCTTCATGCTTGACTTCATAAGACAGAGTTTAGGGTTAGGGGGTATATACATGATTTTTCTGGTTTGAATATGTCTAGACTTCGTTGATCAACTTTAATGCTTACTATATGACATAAGAAGCTTATGTGCTTTGGGTTTTTTTTTATTTCTTTTTTGAATTTTTATGCCCATTTGAATCCTGGTCAAATCCTTTGTTTGACCAAGATTTAAACAAGTTAAAACATGAAAATGAAAAAGTAAGCCTGGCTCCTTCTTAGTCATGAAAATGAGTTAACTTGGCTTTCCAACCCTTGAATCCATAGGAAACTTTGTACCAATGCAGTATAATAATCACCCGAGTTTTTACACCAGCAGGTCTGTCACTTACGTGTGGTGCCCATGCGTGAGGTCCCAAACTTCAGTGAGCACAAGTCACATGCGGTAGGCAGGCAAAATCCCCGATCAATCCGGGCGGTGGCTGTTAAGGACCCGATCGCATTTCTTGCTTTCAGACTGGGGTCTACCATGTAAACGTTTGTTCCTTTTGGATGCATCACTCGTATTTGCAAGTTTTTTGGGGGTCCCGCAAATTCAGGGTAGCATCATGCCCCCCTTCCCACGCCAACACAAACAGAGTTCAACACAACCTAATTAAGCAAGGTTCGACACAGACATAGTTCAACAACCCCTAATTAAGCTAATAGGTTCACCACAAACGCTGCTGAGCAGCAAACATAAACAGAGTTCAACAAAAGATGCTGCTTTTGAAGCAGTAGGAGAGACAAACATGCACAACAGTTACGGAGTATATTTACCATCTTCTTCCTGTCGCCTCCTCCCGATCCCGCTTCTTCTGCTTCTTGCTGCCCATACCTTTAATCTTTGGTGGCTTGGGCTTGGGAGGAGGCACACGACCGGTCTCGATAGCTTGGTTCAATTTCTTCCTTAGGAATAGCCCATAGGCCATGTGGTTGGCTATGAAGCCGGATCGGTTAACAGTTTCCCCAACTTTGAGACAGCCGGACCCACCGGCTTCGGCATGCTGCAGGACGCTTCGAAAGTCAACCTTTATGCTCTTTGTGCGTAGAAGGGGCATTGTTCACGGCACCAGTCCAGGGTTCACTCCAATACTTGTCGAACTTCCCCGCCTTAAGCTTGTTGAGAGTGGCCCTGGCCTTCCTATGACGCGACTCGACATCGCTGTCAACCTCATCAGTAGCAACCTGATACATGCCAAATAAACAGGTGAAGCAAATATGTAGCAGTTGCAACTAATAATGAATATGAATCTAAAAAGATTCTGACGCTAATTCAAAACCCTATAGCGCAAAAAAAAGAGGGAGAGACCATAGAGCAAATCGATACAGGGGCTATGTTGAATAAGGGAGAGAGGTGAATCGGATGTGAAGCAAATATGTAGCAGTTGCAACTAATACTGAATATGAATCTAAAAAGATTCTGACACTAATTCAAAACGCTATAGCGCAAAAAAAAGAGGGAGAGACCATAGCGCAAATCGATACACGGCTATGTTGAATAAGGGAGAGAGGTGAATCGGAACATACTTCCTCCCCCTCATCGACGATATTCTCGTCGAAGGTCGGCGGCGGCAGTTCAAAGATGAGTTCAACCTCGTCCTCGTCATCTAGGGGGTGCTTCCCAAGAGAATGGACCCATCTACCAACAGCATCAGTTGCCGATGAGCGACCGATGGCCCGACCTTCGGCAATGGCCTCCGCTTCGTCTTTGGCATCCGCTGTGGCGATGATCGCCGCCGTTGTGGCCATGCGTGCTGCGGTCGCGGCTCTGGACGCCTCCTCTGCGGCTAAGGCCAGCCGCGTGGCTTTCGCTTTCGCTGCGTTGACGACGTCGGTTGGGCTCTCCATCGATGGAATGGGAAGGGGAAGTGAAGAGAGGTTTTTTTCCTAGTCCGTGGAGAGAGGGAGAAGTGTTGACGTGAAATGGATAACTGACGATATTTCAAGATTTGGGAGACATAGCACGAACGGGCAGATGACAGCGCGTGGGTGCATTACCTCATACTGCCTCTGTCCTAGAAAGAGCGTACGTGTGGGTTTTCAAGGCATATTAAGGATTTTATTATTACATTGGGAAACTGTCATCGACCATCACTTTCCTCTTCAACTTTTCCACCTCCAATGAGCTAAATACATGTAGTAAATAAGAAAACCATATTATGCTAAATACTACTACATCCATCCCAAAGCGTAAAGCTTATATTATTTTTAGAAGCTCAAACTATGTCAAGGTAAACTAAGATTTTACCAAAAATCATTATCATGCAAAATACAAAATTAATATCAATACATAGACAATGAATTTTTTTTGGTATGGTATCTACAAAATATTATATTAGTTGATAGATTGTTCTAAATTTTCGTCAACCTTTACTTGCTTTGACTCTTAAAAAAAGACTTAAGCTTTGTGATGGAGGTAGTACGTACTAGTCGTGAAGAAACTATATCCCTCGTGATGAGAAATAAATATTTTTTACTACCACTCTTTTGTGGACAAATTTTGAAGTGCATTGCAAAACGAGAAGTACACTCTTTTATGGACAAATTTTAACTCTACACCCATTATTCAGGATGGAGGGAGTATAGCCCAACTTGTTTTTTTTTCTTCTGGGCACTACACTGCTTTTTCCCTGTGCAATGCTTGGTTCTACCCTTTTTCTCATTGTAATGGTCACTTTAAGTCAATTTTTCCCACACACATTTATTTTGTACTTCTCTACAGTGTTGACCGTGCTACTACTATTTGTGTTATTGCGCCAAAAACAAAATGTTATTTTCTAAGTGCCAAATTAATCTAGGGCGTTGGTTGTGAACCGGTGAACAAAAAAGAGATAGCCCAAAAGTGGAACACACCAAGGTACAAAAACTAGCATATATGCATGTTTCTATGTACATATATATGACCCTGGGTTTGTAGATAAAAACATTCATATATGCGCTTACTATTAATATACATAAGTTTATGCTGATTCTCTTGGTTTAGGTATATATATGGTTAGGCATCACTACTAATTCAGAAAAAACAAAATGTAACCCTTCAAGTGAAGTCATTTTAAGTGACCTAACAACTAAAATTCATATATAGGATTTGTATAGGAATTATGTAGGATTTAGATCACATGTGAATTTTCCCCACACTAGTTGTTTGATTCATAGGAACATATCCTATAGGAAGACAAACATGCAAAACCTATAAGAATAAAACATTAGGTCATACCTCATGGAAAATTTCCTTTGGTACAATCAAACACAACTCATCTTCCTATATGATTCAACTAGCCATTAAATCTCAATCCTATGTTTTTCATATTTCTATGGTTTTCCCATCCTATGAATCAAAGGAGCCTTAGGGCTTATATCTTTTTTAGAAAGGCAAACTATGTTAAGATTGGCCAAGTTTTACGAAAAACCTTTGACATGCAAAATACAAAGTTGAGTCATTTCGTTTGAATCGGAGGGAGTACATTTGACGTTATGGTACTATTTGACAGCTGCTTGGCACTGTATTTTTTTCGAACCAAACTTCCCCCTTCATGAAGCTTTTATTTTGGGATAGAGCTTCAGTGACTTGATACATCCATATATCTAGACAAAGTTGAGTCAATTCATTTGAATCAGAGGGAGTACATTTGACTATATGGGTACTGTTTGACAACTGCTTGGCACTGTCTTCTTTTTTGAACCAAACTGCCCCCTTCACGAAGCTTTTATTTTGGGATAGAGCTTCACTGACATGATACTTCCAAGTCTCACAGTGACTTGGTGCCACCATCCACCATCCATCTCAGATCCAACGTATGCGATCGACTTAGAATTTAAACTAAATAATTATTATAATTGCTCAGAAACATTTCAAGAACTTCCAGTTAATCGTGCATATTTCGATTTATATTTTGGTGAAGTTTCATTCGATTTGAATCAAAGGTTTGTGAGCAAATATATACTATTTAGTTTAAACTAGTGCTCGTATACGTAAAAAGCTCTTTAATCACAAGCTAGTCGTCCGAGTGGGATGAAATATTCACAGATTTTAGAAAAAGGAATCTACATTTTACTGGATTTTTTTCATAATTTTCTGAATAATTTTTGTTTTTAGGTTCGAAATAAGAGATAGTTTGGAACGTTGGATCTCAAATGGTTGGTAGATGGTGGCACCAAGTCACAATGAGATTTGGAGACTTCAAGTCACTGCAGCTCTGTCCTTTTATTTTGACAAACTGCAGAGCCGCTGGTGCATCTATGGTTGCGTACGGTCGACGCCGATTCTTAGCAAGGAAGTTCTTCCTATAAGTAGTAGTATCCATACTCCACTCCAAGGCATGTATTAAAAAAAGAACCCATCCCGTTCTCGTTTTCCCGATCACTCTTCTCTAAAGATGGAGGAGGCCCTCTTCTTGTGCCCCCTCTGCCTGCTGCCCTTCAAACCCCCCATATCCAAGGTCACTCCCTTCTGATTTCATTCTTAGGTTCACCTGTGAGAAATGTCAATGACAACTGATGCCACGTACGTTGTTCCGTGCAGTGCAAGGGCGGTCATATGGGCTGTCGGCGCTGCGTCGGCGAGCTTGCGCCGAACTCGTGCAAGAAGTGCGAGCAGCCGGCGAGGTTGCCGCCGTCGAATCGATCTGGGGCAAGATTGCCGCCGTCGAATCGATCTGGGGCAATGGTCAAGTGCGTCGGCTGCCAGAGCTTGGTCGCCTCCACGGAGTCCTACAAGCACTATATCGCGTGCCCGCATGGTCCGTGCGGCTGCACAGAGGCCATCAATACCGGCTGCAGCTTCACCGGCCCGCCGCGGGAGCTCCTGGTACACCTCCAAGCATCCCACTCCATCCCAGTGTTTACGTTCCAGTATGGCATACCCGCCTGGTGCATAGTTCGTGTTCCGGTACAACCGCGGTGACACCTGTTCATCGGCAGTGGGGAAGAAGACGGTAGCGTGTTCGCCATCACCGTTGGCGCGCTCGGCCCGACCACCATTGTGTCCTGTGTGTGCATCAGGTCGGCCGCGTGCTTGTTTCCGATGTACAAGGCGCAGCTGCTGGTGATTGGTCCGCCGGCGCCGGCGACGGATGGGACCAGTGACCTCTCGACGGACACCTTGATGACGGTAATCGAGCCGACGAGCTCCCCGACGCCTAGCTCGATCATGTTGCAGCAGCTCACTTCTTTCCTGGCGGTGCCGCCCCGTTACGCGAAGCAGAATGGAGGGCAGCGTGTGTTGCCTATCTGCGTTTGCATCAACAAGAAGGTTATACAATAATCTTCGTTTAATCATACTGCAATGTAGTTACTCGAAGATCGGTGGGAGTAGTTTAGTTTGAAGTAGGGTTCGTTCGGATGTATTTTGGACTTGTATAGTAGTACTACTACTCCAGAACTATTAGCTAGCTAGTTGGAGTGCTAGAATGCAGCTCGGAGTATTAGTATTTTGGTAGTACTATATATATGTGACTGCAAGTTCAAACTAAAATGGAGTATTTCTTGCTAATGTTGTTATCTTGGAGTCATCATTTTTTTCTGAACGTGTTAACTATGCTATATTGTCTAAGGATTCATTTAGTTTTCTTTGGTTGAATTCATATTTCGTCTCTTCCTAATTTGGCAAAACTGCACTGTCATGGGCATTATTACAAGGTCGCTGAAGTTTCGAAGTTTCTTAATGTATATTGCGTAGGGTGTACCCCCTTAACATGGATCTGTTGCATTTTTGGGTTGTATTTTTTTTTGGCAATTTTCAGGACCATAAAATAGCACGCCTTCAGTTAAAATTTGAATTACTTTTCGAAAAGTGGCCGATACTAACATGGAGTAGTAAAGTTTTTTTTGTACTCCCTCGGTCCCACCAAAAGTGTCTCACCTTTGTTAAAATTTAGATGGATAGATGTATTTTTTTTTACAAAGTTGAGACAACTTTGGTGGGATGGAGCCACGGAGTCCTAGTTGATGGCGAGAAGGTTGATGCCTTGCTAGGTTGGTGTACGTTGCAAAAAGAACAAGGTTGGTGTGTATTTGTTTTATTTGTTCACCATAATACTGACATGGCCATCGATTTGATTAGACAACACAAGCCTGGGATGTTTCACTTATTTATTGTAGGAAGCACGATTAATGGACTGTAATGATGGAGCTACTCCTATAGTCCGTCTGCTCCTACTCGGGTGTCGGGTCACAGTCACACTCTCCTCTTTTTTGAACACATTCACACTCTCCTCCTTTTTTGAACACATTCACACTCTCCTCTTTTTTTGAACACATTCACACTCTCCTCGAAACTGCAGTAGGCAGTATATGCATAAGAGGAGGAGCGTCTCGGTTCACCTCCGTCGTCTATCCCCACTCCGCCCAGCTTCCATAGCACGCGCCTGCGTCTCCGCCATGGCGCTTTCGCATCCTATCCAGCAGTGCCCAGTTTGAGAGCCTCTGTTCTCCAACTCAAACCCCCACCTGCCGCCATTGATCGCCATCTCTCTCCCAAAGTTCGAATCAGTAAATCTCCCAAGAAAATACCAACCCCATTGTACCACCTGCCTCATTGCGATGGCGAAATCGAGCATGGTCTGTGGATCTGGGCTGTTTCACAAGCTGTTTACGGAAGGCCCCCTTGAAGTGCTCATCAGCCAGTGCGACGCCATCACCGCCGCGTCCCTAGTCGGTTCCTCCAAAAGTATTCTTCAGTCAGCCAAATACAGTGCCACTCTGCCTGCTTCTCAGCCGTTTGGCCTTCCGTATGTTCTCTGTTGTGACCCGGCGGATAAACCATGGGTGTTCAAGGAGGATTTGCCGGTGCACAGCAAGTGCAAACTAGTGCCGCTGGACAGGTTCTCCTATGATGGCCTAATGCCACACGGTAAGGATGAGGAGCGGGCAGGCGCCAATGGAGATTGGATCGCCATGGTTGGCCCCGAAGGCAAGTGGAACCTCCTCAATGTCTACACTCATCGCAAGATTAAGCTTCCATCTTTGAGGAAGAAGTTGGAAACCACACGCAATCCACTTATATTCGAGTATCAGCGTTCTGCTATTCAACTGCAGAAGATAGCTATTTGCCAAGTTCCTACAACTGCTAGGGGGTATAAAGATTTCTCCCTTGTCGCAATCTTCGACTTTGCAATTGCCTACCTCCATGGCGAATATCCTCGTACATGGATATTTCTTGAAAATCAGTTTCAGTACGGCGCCATATACTGCGATGCAATTATACATAACGGACTTGTGTTCGCCGTTACTGAGCTTGGAAATGTTTACGCATGGAATCCTAATCAATTTGGTAACATTTCCTTCCTATCTTTTTTATATACGTAACTTATATAGTATTTCACCTCTTATTTGTTGAACTGTCTTGGCATCTTTTGGCTTAAAGGAATTCCATAGGCGCACACCATAACCCTCTTGTGGTATGGACATATATAGAATTTAACATCTATAGGAATTTTAGTATGGTCTAATGTGCATGTTGTTCCGTAGGAAAAAGGCCCCCTAGTAATTAAGTTTCTTTATTATTACTCCCTAGAAAATTTAAGGTAGAGTAGAAATAGAATCAATAAAGGTGCCATGCAATATTGATAAAGACTTTCATTTGTTTATATTCCCCCGGTTCTAGAGAATAAGGAGTACTATATTCAAACCATCTAAAATTTGGACCAATATTTTGGGGAACATGTTTTAAATCCATATGAAGTTTTACCAAGATGTTCGAAATATATTTCAAACCATCTTATGTTCGACCATGATTTTATAAAGTACTAGTATTGGCATCCCAATATCAAATCAATATCACCCTCCGGTTCATATTAATTGACTCTAATATGGATGTATCTAGACACATTTTAGTTCTAGATACATCCATATTGAAGTCAATTAATATGAATCGGAGGGAGTAGTAGATAAATCATGAAATATATTTTCATGTGACGTGCTCTTTCCTTTTTCAAGGTCCTATAGTGCTCCCTGCTCCATTCATTCCGTGGACGGCTGGATTTGATGGCTATGATGATTTTGACTCTAATAGTCGTACGTGGTGGCTGGCAAGATCTCAAGATCGTTCTAGACTTCTCCTGGTCTATGCACGTGGCGTAATGGATTTTGACGCTGACGGTGCTCCAACTTATTATTATGATAGTACCCCTTCTGTCCATTGCGGTCGCGCTGTTCACAGCTATTCGGGGTATACCTGCATTGTATTCTCGAATGACACTAGTCGGTTACTTCCAGCCAACCCGTGGGAAAGGGTTACTAATCTTGAAGACTATTCTATGTTCCTTGGGTTGAACTATCCGATTTTCATGCCAGTGGGTGGTGCAACATTTCCCCCAGGATATTTGACAAGAAGAAACTGCATCTACACCACGCCTCAGGCCATTGGCTCTCAGTTTGACACATCACATCAAGAAATTTTCCGCTTCAGTCTAAATGGCGAAGACCACCAAAGCATCTCTTTCTCAAGCAGCGGTCCAGGGGCCAACTGGCATACGGGGTTTTGGTTCATCCCAAGCTACACCAACGCGCTGGACTGGAACAAAGACAATCAGAGTTAGGGATATTTATGTAATAGTAGGATCATACTACTAGCTAGCTCAGTTGGTCTTGACTCCTATTTAACTATTTATAGCTAATGGACTTAGGTGATTAACTGATGCTATTTGCATGAACCCAGGTGCTTCTTTTAATTTGATCAAATACGGTCTATACACATGCATGGTTGTTTGGCTGTTTCAGTGTCCCTAGAGGCATACATATATACTGTTATTTAGCAATCTTTATTACAGTACAAAGGTCTTAACCTCATGGTTCACAGAAAGTATAAACGTAGATCAACCATCTAAACATAGAAGACATTCTAGTGTATGATTCTTACATATACACATCAAAATCCTATCAGAAAATCTTAATGTGAATTGTACTGGTTGTACAAACCCGTGCATCATTCTCTAGCCGGTTGCACCCAAAAACCAAATCGTGGTACTTCATAGTTGACTGTATGTAGGACAACATACAGATCCAATGCGAAGCCATGGGTATCACCTGCATGACAGAACCATATTTCACATGGTTGGAGGTACTCCATATGGCATTTAAAATCATTCCTTGTCCTTCATATGGCCCTAAAATAGTACAGTTGGATTTGTGGGTTTTAATTTTATATTAACACACTCAATTGATTGCCCAAACATTGATTAATAATATTATTAAGGGGTGTGATGTTGAAAGCCATAAGAACAATGTGCCAAACAATCTTTGCTAGCGGACGGTAAATGTATACCCATCAGAAATAATCAGCAGACGTGCATGTTTCTTTGGTCAGAATAACTGCTGCACCATCTTAAAAGTAAATGGCATGACCATTTATTTGATTTGATAGCGTGCAGCTAGATGGCGTACATTACTATCTCTACTTCCTTGGGTCGCCCAAATCTGGAGTACTAAAAGCAAATCCTGGTGATTCATTTGACAAGACAACACAGATGCGTCCAAATTTCTCCGCCCATATTATTATAGTAATATACGAAATCTGGAGTGCGTTGCCTCGTTGCCTTCCAAGAGAAGCTGCATTCCTTGCCAAAAAAGAGAGAGAGGCTGTATTTATAACTACCTCACCGGCCGCCACTAGTACAAACCATCACTCCCTCTCCACCTCCACCTCCACCTCTTCCCTAGTAGCTCCACCGCCATATCGGCGACGGACCACAATCGCGCGGTTTCGACTTCCTCTTCGACGGTGGCGGCGACAGAGGCGTGAGGCACCTTCTCCGCGGCGCATCACTCATCCTCGTCCCGCGGCAACAATGGTTGTATGTGAAATCACCATACCCTTGTGTATGGTAGAGATGATGATGTGCGGATAAAATTTTATTGGTGGTTGCTCATCCTTGTTTGAATATTTGGTGTAGATTCACATCTAGGGCAGGGTGTCAAGCGGGGTGGGTAGCGGGCTAGCTAGTTTCAGTGCGAGTGCTTTAAATCTGCTCTAATCTCAACCACTATTTGCTCTAATTTTCGGCTTTGCGGGATGATTCGCAGACGCCGCTTGCAACCCTAATCTAGGGTATTGATCCTAGTTTAGTAGACAACTAGGATTTACATGCCAATTTTTTTTTAGACTAGATATGGATATTTGTCAATACTACTACGTACTTCTTCCATTCGTATTTAATTGACTCTAGTTGAAAGCATCGACAGTTCATTTTCTTCTCTCCCTCGCGTCGACTAATTAAAAACGAATAGAGGGAGTATTAGGAATCCATGTGCATCCGTACTACCAGTAAGGTATTGCGTTGTTGCAGAGGCTCAGTGTAATCAATATCTTTCGATATTAATATACTCACTTTATCAGAAAATAAATTAGTAATCCATGTTCAAACTTGCTAGTTTGATCGACGTTTGATGATGATTTGTGAGGCCATGTATGGGCCTAGTTTGTTTTGCCTGGTAGTCAGTAGGCTGATGATTTATTTTTTTGCTTGGTCGATCTATGGTCGTTCCATGGCCACTGCTGATTAAGCATTACTAGAATCAACAATTTTTTGCTTGTCTGTTGATTGGAAGTGTATGCACTCTTCTGAAGAGCACCATCGCACGATGATTAGTCTTAATGGAGATGCAGATGTCGATCAAGAGGGAGAAACATATCTTGATCATGCATTTCTCACGAGATTACTTGGTGATTGGAAGTAGAATCCACAATTTGTTGTGCAAACTTCTCAACATATGCATATATTCAATGAATTGGCTTTATGTGATCAATAGTACTTCTTATTGCAGATGGATGGAGGGGAAAGAGCGAAAAAACCGATACTTAGTGAGATGATTCTCATTCTGTGACTTCTGATATCCCAGATGACAAGGTAAATATATAGAACGACGATTCGTAGGTGATAAAAGCAGAATCCACAATTTGCCGTGCAAACTTCTCAACATATGCATATATTTGATTAATTAGTTTTATGTGATCAATAGTATTACTTATTCCAGATGGACGTAGGGGAAGGAACGAAAAAGCGGATGCTATGTGAAATGACTTCTAAATCTGTGTGTTCTGATATCCCAGATGACAAGGTAAACATATGGACCGACGCTTGTTTTGCCGCTGCCCCTATTAGATGGCTAGATGCTCTAGTCTAGTTTCTGTTCATGTGCTTATTATTGCAGAAACATAGAGTTGAAGAAAACTCTATATTGTCTGATGACAAAGGTGAAATGGCATGCCAGTCTTTTAAACCTCTGACGCCACCTTGTTTACTGTCTATGGAGACTGATGCAGCTGGACCTGGTACTGATGAGCCTATACCTCGCATCATCGTGCCGCATGAAGAAGGTTGTGGATTGGGTTTACCCCCTGCTGTAGAAACTGGTGGTGCAGCTGGAGCTGCTAGTGTAGAGCCTCTAGTGAACGGTGTCGTGCCACGGGAATTCTCTGAACTGGAGCAAAACGGTTTACCTATTGTCAAGACCGATTTAACTGGTGCTGATGCTGGAGTTGCTACTGATGATCCTGCACCCGAAGGAGGTTTTGTATTGGTAGAACCCGTCATGACTATGCCCACAGTACTGACTGGTGGTGGACCTGGAGCTGGTAGGGTAGAACCTCTAGCGAAAGGTGTCATGCCACGAGAATCCTCTGAAGTGGATATTGGTGGTTTACCCTCTGTAGAGACTGGTGGTCTACCTGGAGCTGGTATTGTAGAGATTTCAGCAAACGGTGATGTCCCACCCGACTCCTATGAACTGGAGCATGTACCTGATGTGCCTTACAGTAGAACTCGACGCACTTTTGTAAGTAGTGGTGATGATTCCGCTGAATCTGATCAAGAAGGATCTGCATCTCTAGGACAAGATTTCAGCTGTCATTCACCTGAACCTGAGCTGAAGTCAGCAACGGTAGCTTATATAGCACGGACTGTCCTTCAAGCTCTAAAGATCCAGTTGGGTGGTTCACAGGACCAGCTACTCCAAGCCATTGTCACTACAAAAGACCAGCCAGCATGCTTCGTCATCTCCTGCATACTGTTTGACAAGCTGAAGCACTGCAACTGGCGCATTGTTCAATCCCATCAGCATGGAGAGAGGAGCTATGTTTATGTCAAGATGATTCCTGCTGATTTGGTAAGGTTCCATGATAAGATGTATGGGTGGGGTGAGGCAAGAGCCACATTTTGCAGCATTCACACAGTCTTCGCTCTTGAGCCAGACCCCATGGATGCTTACCCAGTGGTGCAGCTGTCCTGACTTGATATATGTTTTATGATCAGTTTGCTGCTGTCGTGGAACTGTGATGTGGAGCTACCTTTCTTATGGTTTCTAGGATTTTGGTTTCAACATGTATTATGGAGCTTATCTTAGGACTTTCGCATGCGTTTGGCTGTTGACCTGTAATGTTTGTGGTTGGTTGTCTAATCTACTTGGCATAATCACATTGCAAAGGCAAATGTCCCTTTTCTCTTTAATTGTTATTATGATTTATGTGTTATAACCAGGCAAGAATATGCAATCTTGGTTCTCTGACCGATATATATGTACATACAACTTTTGTTCACATAATAACACTTACACGGGAAAAGAGTAGCTTTCTCTGTTGGACAAACACCAAACCACAAAAGGGTAACAACACAATATCCAAACTAGGTACGGTACCTGTTGAGCATACATGAATTTTGGCGTAAAATCACGTTAACCAACACTAGCATCATCTTGTTCTTTGCAAGGTGCTATGCTTATCAGTCTAATCCCAATACACCACCTACTTCAGGTGGCACGATGATGTCAAGTGCAGGCTCACCAGTACCAACTCTCTTGCATCAGGCTCCATTGAAGGTACGCCACTGCTGCAGTAGACACCATTAGCAATGCAAGCTGAAGGTGTTCTTATCCTCATATCAGGATCACATAATACTGGTGTCAAGCTTCATGCACTAGCCAACACAATCAAAAGTCCGAACTAGGATCGCTAGGGAAAAAAACCTGAAGATCTTTTTTTCGAATCCCACGCTGAACATCTTTTTCACTAATTAGGTAAGCTCCTGCTGACAAACATATTACAGCAACTCCAGCAGTGGCTCAATATTTTGGCGCTGTGGGCTGATGCTGCGCATGGAGCCGGCAATAGCTTCACCGGAAGCTGCAAACTGTGGCGGCCAAATGCAGGGCTGAAACAACGTATTTTCAGAGGCGCTATAAATGCAGCGCCAAAAACAGAATATAATGAAAAATAGAGTGCAGTAAAACAGAAGATCAAACAAAGACTAGAAATAGACATAAAATAGGATAAAATTAGCTTGATAGAAACTCTATAGTTCATATTTTTACAAAGTAGTGCGATAAAACTAAACTAAAACTCGACATCTGACGAGTCCGGTGTCGTGCCCGACACCGGATCCGACGAGAAGAGGTCAATCCAACGGGGGTCGTCCTCGCCAATGGTGGTCGGCTCGGCGAGCTGCGCTTCGATGAAGGCCCGCTTCGTCGCCTTCTCCGCCCTCCGTCGTGCGCGGTCCTCCTTCTTCGCAGCCGCCTCGTCGCCTTCTCCGCCCTCCGTCTGCGGAAGTGCTCGTTCTCGGCGGCAACGTCCTCGGGGAAGCGGGCCGCCCACTCGCGCGCCGCGCGCTCGTCCCGCTCGGCGATGCGCAAACGGCGCTCCGTCTCACGGCGGTGGCGCTGTTCCTCCTGTCTAACGATGTACGGCGGCGGCGCGAGATCCTCGGCCTGCTGGCGCGTACACACGTCATGGAAATTCATCGACGATCGCGGGCGCCCGAGCCGCCACGGCACGGCGTCGTACGTGCGCGCAGCCTCGTGCGCGGTCTCGTAGGTGCCGAGGCCGATGCGCTCGCCGCCGTCACGTATCTCCGCGTAATACGTACCTTTGGGGCGCGCGCGGACGCCGCGGTACCCCGTGCCCAAGACGCGGCAGTACCGCGAGCTCGACGCAAGACGAGGCATGGCGGCGGCGGCGGAAGCGGAGCCGCGGCGGCGATATTAGGCGCAGATGGGCAAATTTCAGCAACCCGTGTCCATCTTTTTTTTGGCAGGATTACGCCATGTACCACCTTCCAATTAGAAAATAGTACTGTTCAGCCTTCCCCTGTTGGGCCCAATATTTCACTTTGGGTTGCCAACGGCCATCTACATGGTAATTGCTATCGGCCTACTTGCTCCGGCTGTCGAAGCCCAATAACTACAAATGGGCCTTTCTGCTCATGCAATTTCGGCCCTTTTCTAATGAAACACAGATCCTATGAATGGCCAAAAAAAACGAAGAGATTCTACATAAAAGTTGTTTTTATTTATTTTGAATTATTGGGTTCCAATTTTTGAAACTGCTCATGCCCAATATGAAAATCCTTGATCGCTCCATACCCACATGGATAACGGTATTTTTAATAATTCATAAAGTGGATTTGAAATTTAAAACATATCCTAATAATTCCATGATTTAATCTATCAACTTGCAAGATCTTGGAGAGAAAAAGCTTGTATTAGTCTACAGAATCCTCAACGTTTCAAAGGCGGCAGTGGATCAAAAGAAAAAAGGAAGTAGCCAGAAATTAGGGGTAAAAAATAACTCCAAGAAATGAAACTTTTATTGTTCGTAGAGGATGACATGCGGGACCCATGAGCCAGCAGCTTACTCAACGTTTCAAAGGCGGCATGAGATCGAAAGAAAAAGGCAAGTGACCAAATATCAGGAGCCAAAAAAAATCCAAGAAATGAAACTTATTGTACATAGAGGATGACATGCGGGTCCCATTTTGCAGCAGCGGTTTCAACGTTTCAAATGCGGTTTGAGATCAAAAGAAAAAGAAAGTAGCCAGAAATTAGGGGGTAAAAAAACTCCAAAAAAAGAAAGTTGATTGTACATAGAGGATGACATGCGGGTCCCATGAGTCAGCAGCTTACTCAACGTTTCCAAGGCGGCAGGGGATCAAAAGAAAAAGGAAATAGCCAAAAATTAGAGGGTGAAAAAAACCAAGAAAAGAAATTTTATAGTACATAGAGGATGACATGCGGGTCCCATGAGCCAGCAGGTTCCTCAACGTTTTCAAAGGCCGCTGGGGATCAAAAGAAAAAGGCAAATAGCCAGAAATTAGGGGTAAACAATAAATCCAACAAAGGAAAGGTTTATTGTTCATAGATGCTGACATGTGGGACCCATGAGCCAGCAGCGTCAAGGCAAGTGACCAAAAATCAGGGGTAAAAAAAATCCAAGAAAAGAAACTTTATTGTACATAGAGGATGACATGTGGGTCCCATGAGCCAGCACCTTACTCAACGTTTCAGAGGCGGCTTGAGATCGAAAAAAAAGGAAAGTGACCAAATATCAGGAGCTAAAAATAATCCAAGAAAGGAAACTTTTATTGTACATAGAGGTTGACATATGGGTCCCACTAATACAAGCTCTTTCGCTCGAAGATCTTGCAAGTTGATTGTACATAGAGGATGACATGCGGGCCCCATGTGTCAGCAGCTTACTCAATGTTTCCAAGGCGGCAGTGGATCAAAAGAAAAAGGAAATAGCCAAAATCAGAGGGTGAAAAATAAATCCAACAAAGGAGAGGTTTATTGTCCATGGAGGCTGACACCTGGGACCCACGAGCCAGCAGCGTCCTCTACGTTTAGAAGGCGACTGGGGATCGAAAGAAAAAAAGGCAAATAGCCAGAAATTAGGGGTACAAAATAACTCCAAGAAAGGAAATGTTTATTGTTCATAGAGGCTGACATGTGGGACCCATGAGCCAGCAAAGTCTTCAACGTTTCAAAGGCGGCAGGGGATCAAAAGAAAAAGGAAGTAGCCAAAAATTAGGGGTAAAAAATAACTCCAAGAAAGGAAAGTTTTATTGTTCATAGAGGATGACATGCGGGACCCATGCTCCAGCAGCTTCCTCAACGTTTCAAAGGCGGCATGAGATCAAAAGAAAAAGGCAAGTGACCAAATATCAGGACCCGAAAATAATCGAAGAAAGAAATTTTATTGTACATAGAGGATGACATGCGGGACCCATTTAGCAGCAGCGGCCTCAACGTTTCCAAGGTGGCACGGGAGACGGGATCAAAAGAAAAAGGAAGTAGCCAGAAATCAGGGGGTCAAAACAAAATCCAAGAAAAGATATATTTCGATTGGGTTGCATCTTGCCATCTGGGCCTTCGAACTATCGTGCTGGACGCCTTTTGACTCGTACAATTTCAGCCCACTCCAAAACATGAAAGTCCTATGTTTCGCAAAACCAAAAAACAAGGAGATTCAACATATAAGTTTGTTTATGTAAAAATAAAGATTTAATTTATCCGTTTGCAAAGCTCAGAGCGAAATACACTGTTTATTGTCTGCAAAATAATCCAGATATCACATGTTTCTTGTACGGGGAGGCTGACATCAGGGACCCATGAGCCAACAGCGTCGTCAACGTTTTAAAGGCGGCAGGGGATGGAAAGAAAAAATAAACCAAAAATCAGTTGGTCAAAAATCCAAGAAAATAAACATTTATCGTTCTGAGAGGATGACATGCGGGACCCATGAGGCAGCAGCATCCTCAGCATTTGTTGTTCATAGAGGCTGACATGTGGGACCCGTGAGCCAGCAGCGTCCTCAACGTTTTAAAGGGGGCAGGAGATCGAAAGAAAAAATAAGCCAAAAATCATTTGGTAAACAAAATCCAAGAAAAGAAACATTTACCGTTCTGAGAGGCTGACGTGCGGGACCCATGAGGCAGCAGCATCCTCAACGATTCCAAGGCGGCAGGGGATCAAAAGGAAAAAAAGGAAATATCCAGAAATTAATTAGGGGTTCAAAATAAATCCATCAAAGGAAACTTTTATTGTTCATAGAGGATGACATGTGGGACTGACCTGCCAACAGCGTCCTCATCGTTTCAAAGGGGGCAGGAGATCAAAAGAAAAAGGAAAATAGCCAGAAATTAGGGGTGAAAAATAACTACAAGAAAGGAAACTTTTATTGTTCATAGAGGATGACATGCGGGACCCATGAGCCAGCAGCTTACTCAACGTTTCAAAGGCGGCATGAGATCGAAAGAAAAAGGCAAGTGACAAAATATCAGGAGACAAAGATAATCCAAGAAAAGAAACTTTATTGTACATAGAGAATGACATGCGGGTCCCATTTTGCAGCAGCGGTCCCAACGTTTCAAATGCGGCTTGAGATCAAAAGAAAAAAGAAAGTAGCCAGAAATTAGGGGGTAAAAAAAACTCCAAGAAAGGAAAGTTTTATCGTTCATACATGCTGACATGTGGGACCTATGAGCCAGCAGAGTCCTCAACGTTTCAAAGGCGGCAGGGGATCAAAAGAAAAAGGAAATAGCCAAAAATCAGAGGGTGAAAAAAAACCAAGAAAAGAAAGTTTTATAGTACATATGTGGGGCCCCGGACTAGCTGTCCGAAACACCCGTTATGCATACCCATTCACGATCCCATGATCAGTGTGTCGTGAAAGCATAACCGAACTGGTATCAAATACATCATCCATTACAATACCAAATAAAAAGGTTACAACAGGTCGCATGACCAATACTTACATAAGAGCAGCAATGGCAGGAGATCAACAATCACACAGCGGAAATACTTCAGACGAAAGCGTTCGCATGGCCGAAGTCATGTCATAACCCTACAGGCAACTGACTGGGAAGACGTTCCTAGCTCGCATAGATGTCGTCGACTCCTTCTTCATCTGTCGGATTCCACCAAGTCTGGCCAAGTAAATAGCCAGGGACAAAGCCATGAGTACATTATGAATTGTACTCGCAAACCACCTTAGAGAGAAGTAAAGGACATGCAATTTGGCAGTAGCAAGGAACATGCACTAAGCTAGGGCAACAAGGAGCGAGAGGTGGTTCCTCTCGAGAGTATGACATCTCTATATCTTTGTTGAAAACCTTTTTGTAAACCATTTTGGTTTGCGGACTAATAGGTAAGGGTGACCCAATTTCCTTTCCGGCCATCTCATATGACCATCATCTTTCCAAATTTCCACCGTACCTCGCAGGTACCTTTCCACCAGTCCCACTGGCGTCACTTTCCCAAAACAATATTTGAGAAAAACACTTTTATAAAACCAAAACTCCTTTTGATACTCAGCACTTCCTTTCCCACGTCCATTGCCGCGGACACGGCTATTCAAATAGATTTTACACTCTGCAGAGGTTGTACACTTTCCCCACAAGATCCGAATACTCATCGTGCGGGCATCATCCCTGCATAATATCATATGCCACGACCAGTACCCGATCGTAGTTTTTCGCCTGCTCGCCTTAGCCTAAGACATGCCGAATGAGTTATACCTCCCAACACTAGAGTCCGGGATGCCGTTTTCCCAGGAGTTGCAAAGTCCCCGACACCCGACCCTCCGGAATGCCATCCAACCACTAGGCATTTTTCAATGGGAGCTCATAAGTTGTACCCCGCGTACCTAAACAGGCAAATGGGTTGCGTCCCTTCTCATGGGAAGAACCCCGGTCGAAGCGTCCATGGTCGGACTGCCACTACACTTGCAGGACTCAAACTAAGGCGAGACAAACTACTACGCTACGCCCCGTCCCACTAAAGGGTAATGTGGTTGTACTGGCTAGGTCCGGTGATGTACTCAGTCAACAAAAGGTTTTCGAAAACAATTTTTCTTCACCTATCTTGCTCCAAGCAAGCCTTTTCTGTTCAAAACATTTAATCAAAACCACACTTGGGCAGGGCTACCCCATTCCAAGGTTTTTGAAAAAAAAAACTCATTTTCAGGAAAACATTTTTCGTGATCATTTTTCCAGGGCTCCCACCTATAGTCCAATTCTTCTTTGAAACATGGCGACAAGGATGACAAGGTGATGAGCACCATATCATTAATAGAGGTGTGGAAAGTAGGTATCAACGAGGGCTGCACCCTAAGGGTGGAATAATAAAACTCCGGGTGGCACTAACCACCGACAAAATAAAATGACATGCACGTTATAAAACCTGCAATAATGCAAGAGTAAGATATATAGGATCAGAGATGCATCAAGAGGTGGCTTGCCTTGGCTTATTTGTCCCTGGACTTCTTCAACTCCATCAATATAAGAATACCAACAACATAAATAAAATCCTCGTCCGATTCCACTTCTTCTTCTTCTCCGGAATTGTTCGCATCTATCGCCGGAAAATATAAAAGGAACACAATCAATCACATTGCTTCAACAAAACAACATACAACAATCAACAATCAGTAGCTAACCACCTTAATAAGGGATAACCTACAAAATACTTATAGATACCACAAAACAATTTTAAGAGTTTTAATTTAGAAAACCCCATTTATTTACCTAGTAGAGGTATGAGAGTGCCACGACTTAGCAATTGCCTCTCTAGCTATCACCATGGCACTAACTAAGTATCCCCTGGTAGATAACATAAAAAGGAGGACAAGTGCATTAGTTTGGCATCACAAACATTCACAATACATTTTCAAACATTTTTAGAAAAGCGGGCAATCATTCTCCCTATTTTATAAAGCTTACATAACACCGCACAAGAATAGGAAGCAAATGATATGCCCCACCATTTGAGAACTTAAGCAAAACAAAAGAGCTAATGTTAAATTGCAGAGGTTTTGTTTTGCAAGCATAAAACAAAGGTTGCCCAGTTCTAAATAAAAGAGTTGGTCAAGGGTTTTAAATAAACCAAAAAGTTTTGGACCAACAACTCATATAGCACACACATGTTAATAACAGTAACCAATATGCATGAACAGAGACTAACAGTATTTTTCCTAGATGGCCAGTACTAATACAAGACTAACCCAATTGGAATCACCCAAAAATATTAAACCTGCAATTTTAGGAATTTCTTTGAATCTGACTGTACAGAAAACAAGATCTGTAAGCCATAAATCGCAGAAAAATCCTAAAAATATGAGACCAATGGTATTTGAAATATATTTAAACAGAGATGCACACACAATTGGATTTGAGTTCAAATTGTTTCTGAAACTCTCACAAATGGACTGACAAGATTACTGCATGTCTATACCATTTGCTTTACCTCAGGAGTTACAGAACAGATAAAGGTTTGAAACTTGTTTGAGATGATTAAGAAAACATTCAGTAGTCCTACAGAACTGCAATCACTCAATTAGGTTCAAATATGGATTTTTGGTGATTTAAAAGCTAACAGCCATGTCTGCAGAACACACAGAACAAGTTTAATTCACCACAAATCGTACATAAAACATAAAAATATGAGGTCAGCTGCATCTAAAAGGTATTGAAAAGCTGGTTCTTACCCAATTTGTTTCATTCGAAAATTCGTTTCCAAGCTCCTGGTTTAATTCGACAAAGTCAGATCTGACCAGATCTTGATCTGTGAACCATTTCAGTTTCAGGAGGTCAATCGAAGTGAAACCACCGCGAAAATGAAGGTATTGAAGAGGGCTTTCACCTACAGTTGAGTTTGTTCAAAAAGGTTTTGTAAAACGGAACAAATATAACAAACAATGAATCTGCATGTTTACAGAACTTTATTTACCACGGACAATCCGTAAGGAATTTGAGGATGGGACCAATGCCAAGTTGTATATCTTTTCCGTATCTAACTGTGGAACTTTGAATCACTCGATTTGGATCTGCACACGAGATTTAGTGGATTTTACAAGTTTGTACTAGAATCTGAAACAGCAAGATGGCAGAAATTACTGCAGGGATTTGGACGAACTTTGCTCAAGAACTTCAGATCTGAGGATAGTTCACCCTTCTCCATGCTTGGACCAACATGCACCTGCATCAAGATCCAATCTTAGCAATGGAGGAAGAATAAGAGGAGATAAAACCATCTAGGGTTGGGGAGAAGAAGGAGAGGGAGGCTCTCATGGTGAGGGGAAGCTTGAGGGAGGAGGGAGCTTCATCTTGGAGTGCCTTCCATGGCCATGGCCGTCCATGGGAGCAAGGGGCAGCAGCAATTTCGTGGGGGAGAGTAGGAGAAGAGTGTGAGGGAGTAGATAAGGTGGATAAGTGAGTGGAGAGAGCAAAAATGAGAGCAAAGGGGGAGGTGGCCGGCCAAGGAGGGGTTTTTATAGAGGGAAGGAGTGATGGCAGCCCCTTATTTGATTGGCCAAGGTGGGTGGCTGCCCATTTATTTGTTGGGGTAGTTGGGAGGCAAGGCTTGCAAGAGAAGAAAATGAGGAGGAGAGGCTGGCCGAATTTCAAGTCATGGTCGGCTCCTTTCTTGTCATGAGCAAGTGAGAAATGTGAGAGAGATGCACAACATCAATGTGTATAGTCCAAGGCATGATGTTGAGGATATAATGTCCATGAGTGATTTGGATGATGATAAGTATAGGAGTAGATACATATAGATACAAAAGGAGCATGAAGGTGACATGTGCCAGGAGAATAATTTCCACCACTTTGGTTGAGACCAACTTATGAAGAAGATAATTCCCGAGGTAGAGTTGATGAATAGAAGTTTTCATTTGAATTCAAAATTGAAAAGATTGGGATTGACCACATGCAACAATGCATGAGCATGTCAAGATAGATGGGATGGTGATGGTGGTTTAGTCAATGGTAGAGCAAGGCTAGGAGAGATGGTGAGTGGAATAACCATATACTCACAAGGATGAATATGGTGACATGAATCTCCAATTCATGAGGTCAAGGTGATGATGGAAAGAAATAGAGGAGTGAGATAGGCATAATAAAATATAAGTTGCTTCTACAAATAAGAGGTCGATTGGGAGTGGGTTGAAATACTCCCTGAGTCAAGGGTTTAGTTGAAAAGAGAAGGGAGTCCATAGAAAGTATCAAGAGATCATCTACTTGATCAAGAATTGGCGGATGAAGAAACATTATGGGGTAGATCAGAGGTGTACACAAGAGGTGCAAGAGTTTTCATTTGAAATAGAACTTATTTGAAAAGTATTTGAAACACCTCAATTGTCTAGGGACAATTGGGAATGAACTCAAGTGGAATGGAGTTTGAAAGTGTTGAGATAAAACTAGTTGGAACATAGGGGTTCAAAATATTCTACTTACTTTCTCAGTAAAGTAGAGTTTTTCTCAAATGTAAAATAAGAAAGAGGAAACAAGAAATGGTGTAGGTACCATAAACAAGCTTTTTGTTAAAAAGGAAGTCAAATAGAGAGTAATGTTTTTAGAAATCATTATTTGGTAGAAATGGGAAGAAAAACATAACTCATTTCAGTCCCTTGTTTTCTTTGAAGAAATATCTTGAAAAGATTTAATAAAACTAGAAGTAGTTTTGTGATCAAAACTTGAGAAGAAAACAGTAGGGTTTTGAGAAAGAGAACTAACTTAGGGAGAAGTGTTCTCAAGGGTAGATGATGGCTACAAAATGTATCCATCATTCCCACTCTTGGTTTTGGTGAAGATAAACTCGGATGTAAACAAAAACAAGAGGTAAAAGAGGAAGAAGTGATCTGGTGCTGGAACATGGGATTGGATACCAGATCAAGTTGAATATAAGAGTTGCAAGGATGGACTGAGACATGCAGGACGTGGAGGTTGAAGAGGGTGTTGCATAGATGAGATCCATGCATTGAGGCTACCAAAAATAATTGTGGGTGCTAGGAGATCAACTGCCAAAATCTGGACATTCAAAGCCTGTCAACACAGATGGTCGACATGGCCTCAAAACCAACAAGGATGAGTGGCCAGAAAAGAGAAAGGTGCAGGTTTGGAATCAAGGATGCTTTGAGCTAGCTTAAACACAAAGAGGAATTTTTAAGTAGGCACACTCATGTTGCCATGAGTAGAAAAGTTTGATGTGGAGAAAAAGGAAAACAACTTTTCCTAAGTCACATAGGTGTTTTATTAGGTGAGTTGCTTGCTTGACCACTAGAGGTGTGGATATATGAGGCAGCTCCAGACAAAACTCAACAAGCAAATCAAGACAATTCATCTACCAACAGATCAAGGCAATTCATCATAACAAACAGATCAAGGCAATTCATCTTAATTAGTCTAAAGAAAAAGTTTTTGTTCCCCCTGATTTTTGAAATAAGGACAACTAATCAAGGTTGCAAAAGTTGGGGTGTTACAGATCTTCCACCCTTAAAATAATCTCGTCCCGAGATTACTGAGTGTAGAACTAGAGGGGTTATAAAGTATAACCAAAGTCAGACTTCATTCTTCTGTAGACGTGCCGTTGTAGAGAAGGTCGTTGCTTCATCTTCTGGGAGACATGATGGGTTTCTGCCGATGACGAGCTTCATGAAGAGGTTGACTACTCCATGCAGCTGTTGGATCTGTAGTTTCTTAATGATCCTAGAGGGGGTTCAAGGCTGTGGGAGGGTTAGTGCACCCAACGGTGCTTGAGCAGGGCTGAAAACTTTTTAGAGTTAGCTTGATTTTAGTGGAAGACGAAGTCTTCCACCCTTAAGATTGTTCAGCGGGGTTCCTGAAATCATAGAGCCTCTGCCACGGGTCTTGTCGGGCGCTTTTTGGAGAAGTCATTGATCTCTCGTCTTGAGTCAACACCTTCAGAGGGTGTTGTGTAGTCCACGGCTTCAAGAGGGGTTAGTGCATCCCACGTTTCCAACGGTGTGTTAGAAAGGTTTAAAATGTTAGGGTTAGCTCCAACTTTTAGTGGAAGACGAAGTCTTCCACCCTTAAGATTTTTCATCGGGCTTTCGGAAAAACTCAGAGAGTCTGCCTTGCGGTCCTGTTGGGGCTTTTGAAGAAGTCGTCGATCTTTCTTGTTCAGTTGAAGAATCTTCGGGGGCGACGTGTAGACCACCACTTCAAGAGGCACTTGCGGTGTTAACTGGGCCATAGGGGATGCACGGAGAGTTAGTAAATTGATGAAAGTCCTGGTTGGTATCCACATGAAGCAGCAACAAAGGTCGTCGGAGGCAATCTTCAGCTTGCGGGTCAGTGCTGACTTATACCAGTTGGTGAGCGGGTAAGTTGCACCTAGTCTTGAGTTCTTGAGGTATCTTCATGAGCTTCACTTGATGAGGACCAGATGAACCATGTGATGTAGGCGTTGGCTTTGACGCTATTGTTCTCTCAGCTTGTTAGATGGTGTGTTAGAGGGTGGTTTTCAAGAAGATATCCCCGAGGTTAGTGCGGGTATGCTCTAAGGTTAGCCCAAATCAGTATGTCTTCTCGCCGAGGTGCAGTCACTCTTAAAGGTAGGGGCTTCTGCTTTCTTCGCGTAGTAGAGATGCTTCAGATGACCTTGAAGGTAGTCGGCGTAGATAGGGGTCTGAGTTAGTTTACCTTACGGTTGAAAAACAACTGCTAACGGGTTTAGAGTTAGAGTCTTTCGTTATTCTACCCAACTAACTAGCAGTTAGCAATACATCGGCGAGGCAAACTTTAATCCTATCATTACATGTGACACCCATACAACCATAACCAGAGACAGAATACCACTAACAGAGGCTACTGGTATTTTTCCTGGATACACAGTAACAAAACAAGATCAACACAATTGGAATCATTCAAAAATATTTATTTTTCAATTTTTGAGACTCAAAATACTAACCAGAAACAGTGATCAAGTTTTATTTATTAAAAAATCGCACAAAAATCCTAAAAATACAAGGTCAGTGGCGTCTGAAAGATAATTTCATACTGGTTCTAGTGTAATTGGAATCACATCAATCGGAGCTACCAAACTATTTTTATTAGAAAAACAGTACACGGGCAGATTTCCATTTTTAATTTCTGTTTCACAAATTTCAAACAATTAAAAAGGGCGGGAACGTCTAAATAGCAAGACATACATGCACACAGCAAACAGATACAAACACTCAAGGCATCACACTAGGGAACTACAAGCAATCATCAAACCAAACAAGGCACTCTAAGTATCCAGAGATACCTAATACGTGGGGGTAGCTCAATCGAAGCGATTGAGTTTGTCCTATCCATCCTATTGGATTTGGGGCTGGTCACATATGTTGGCGTCTTCATCTTGTTGGCATCGTCTTCAATAAGGAACCTTGTAATCATTGGTGGTGAAGGGGCCGGGTGTTGAGTCGTTGATGTTGAGGCGGAGGAGAAAACTGTGTAGAACTTCTAGTCTCGACATCTCGGAAACATGAGGTCTTCGAAGGAGTAGCTGTTGAGGTGCTCCCGAAATCAAGATCTACTTGTTGCTGGCTTAAATATTACTAGTCAAGAAACTGAGGACTTGATCCTTGACGACTGCAAAAGTGCAAGTCCAAAGAGGAGCAAGGTCAACTCCTTGACAGACTTTGGTGACAACCAAAGACATGCTCTTATTAACCCTATACGCGTACGGCTAAGTCGGCATCCAATCTTCAATAGCTGTAGTCGGAGATACTTGAGACTTCCTGAAGGGTTGATCCATCTTCGACTTCGAGTCTCCGAGTATGAGTTGGGACATCGTCCAATATGTTGATTTGGAAGAGGATGAGGTAGTAAAATCAAAAGCTTTCAAAGTCTTTGGAAATCAGAAAGTGAGGTAAGAATTAGAAATTTTTGAAAGGATAAGAAGAATAGAAACGAAGCTTCTAGTTACTTAGGAAGATAAGGTTCGTAAATATTTTTACCAAAGTAGTGCTTTCCCTAACTAACGTCCATGCTAACTAAGGTCTCCTACAGTCAGGATGGCTCTGATACCAGCTCTGTGGGGCCCCGGACTAGCTGTCCGAAACACCCGTTATGCATACCCATTCATGATCCCATGATCAGTGTGTCCCGAAAGCATAACCGAACTGGTATCAAATACATCATCCATTACAATACCGAATAAAAAGGTTACAACAGGTCGCATGACCAATACTTACATAAGAGCCGCAATGGCAGGAGATCAACAATCACACAGCGGAAATACTTCAGACGAAAGCGTTCGCATGGCCCAAGTCATGCCATAACCCTACAGGCAACTGACTGGGAAGACGTTCCTAGCTCGCATAGACGTCGTCGACTCCTTCTTCATCTGTCGGATTCCACCAAGTCTGGCCAAGTAAATAGCCAGGGACAAAGCCATGAGTACATTATGAATTGTACTCGCAAACCACCTTAGAGAGAAGTAAAGGACATGCAATTTGGCAGTAGCAAGGAACAGGCACTAAGCTAGGGCGACAAGGAGCGAGAGGTGGTTCCTCTCGAGAGTATGACATCTCTATATCTTTGTTGAAAACCTTTTTGTAAACCATTTTGGTTTGCAGACTAATAGGTAAGGGTGACCCAATTTCCTTTCCGGCCATCTCATATGACCATCATCTTTCCAAATTTCCACCGTACCTCGCAGGTACCTTTCCACCAGTCCCACTGGCGTCACTTTCCCAAAACAATATTTGAGAAAAACACTTTTATAAAACCAAAACTCCTTTTGATACTCAGCACTTCCTTTCCCACGTCCATTGCCGTGGACACGGCTATTCGAATAGATTTTACACTCTGCAGAGGTTGTACACTTTCCCCAAAAGATCCGAATACTCATCATGCGGGCATCATCCCTGCATAATATCATATGCCACGACCAGTACCCGATCGTAGTTTTTCGCCTGCTCGCCTTAGCCTAAGACATGCCGAATGAGTTATACCTCCCAACACCAGAGTCCGGGATGCTGTTTTCCCAGGAGTTGCAAAGTCCCCGACACCCGACCCTCCGGAATGCCATCCATCCACTAGGCATTTTTCAATGGGAGCTCATAAGTTGTACCCCGCATACCTAAACAGGCAAATGGGTTGCGTCCCTTCTCATGGGAAGAACCCCGGTCGAAGCGTCCATGGTCGGACTGCCACTACACTTGCAGGACTCAAACTAAGGCGAGACAAACTACTACGCTACGCCCCGTCCCACTAAAGGGTAATGTGGTTGTACTGGCTAGGTCTGGTGATGTACTCAGTCAACAAAAGGTTTTCGAAAACAATTTTTCTTCACCTATCTTGCTCCAAGCAAGCCTTTTCTGTTCAAAACATTTAATCAAAACCACACTTGGGCAGGGCTACCCCATTCCAAGGTTTTCGAAAAAAAAACTCATTTTCAGGAAAACATTTTTCGTGATCATTTTTCCAGGGCTCCCACCTATAGTCCAATTCTTCTTTGAAACATGGCGACAAGGATGACCAGGTGATGAGCAACATATCATTAATAGATGTGTGGAAAGTAGGTATCAACGAGGGCTGCACCCTAAGGGTGGAATAATAAAACTCCGGGTGGCACTAACCACCGACAAAATAAAATGACATGCACGTTATAAAACCTGCAATAATGCAAGAGTAAGATATATAGGATCAGAGATGCATCAAGAGGTGGCTTGCCTTGGCTTATTTGTCCCTGGACTTCTTCAACTCCATCAATATAAGAATACCAACAACATAAATAAAATCCTCGTCCGATTCCACTTCTTCTTCTTCTCCGGAATTGTTCGTATCTATCGCCGGAAAATATAAAAGGAACACAATCAATCACATTGCTTCAACAAAACAACATACAACAATCAACAATCAGTAGATAACCACCTTAATAAGGGATAACCTACAAAATACTTATAGATACCACAAAACAATTTTAAGAGTTTTAATTTAGAAAACCCCATTTATTTACCTAGTAGAGGTATGAGAGTGCCACGACTTAGCAATTGCCTCTCTAGCTATCACCATGGCACAAACTAAATATCCCCTGGTAGATAACATAAAAAGGAGGACAAGTGCATTAGTTTGGCATCACAAACATTCACAATACATTTTCAAACATTTTTAGAAAAGCGGGCAATCATTCTCCCTATTTTATAAAGCTTACATAACACCGCACAAGAATAGGAAGCAAATGATATGCCCCACCATTTGAGAACTTAAGCAAAACAAAAGAGCTAATGTTAAATTGCAGAGGTTTTGTTTTGCAAGCATAAAACAAAGGTTGCCCAGTTCTAAATAAAAGAGTTGGTCAAGGGTTTTAAATAAACCAAAAAGTTTTGGACCAACAACTCATATAGCACACACATGTTAATAACAGTAACCAATATGCATGAACAGAGACTAACAGTATTTTTCCTAGATGGCCAGTACTAATACAAGACTAACCCAATTGGAATCACCCAAAAATATTAAACCTGCAATTTTAGGAATTTCTTTGAATCTGACTGTACAGAAAACAAGATCTGGAAGCCATAAATCGCAGAAAAATCCTAAAAATATGAGACCACTGGCATTTGAAATATATTTAAATAGAGATGCACACACAATTGGATTTGGGTTCAAATTGTTTCTGAAACTCTCACAAATGGACTGACAAGATTACTACATGTCTATACCATTTGCTTTACCTCAGGAGTTACAGAACAGATAAAGGTTTGAAACTTGTTTGAGATGATTAAGAAAACATTCAGTAGTCCTACAGAACTAGAATCACTCAATTAGGTTCAAATATGGATTTTTGGTGATTTAAAAGCTAACAGCCATGTCTGCAGAACACACAGAAAAAGTTTAATTCACCACAAATCGTACATAAAACATAAAAATATGAGGTCAGCTGCATCTAAAAGGTATTGAAAAGCTGGTTCTTACCCAATTTGTTTCATTCGAAAATTCGTTTCCAAGCTCCTGGTTTAATTCGACAAAGTCAGATCTGACCAGATCTTGATCTATGAACCATTTCAGTTTCAGGAGGTCAATCAAAGTGAAACCACCGCCAAAATGAAGGTATTGAAGAGGGCTTTCACCTACAGTTGAGTTTGTTCAAAAAGGTATTGTAAAACGGAACAAATCTAACACACAATGAATCTACATGTTTACAGAACTTTATTTACCACGGACAGTCCGTAACGAATTTGAGGATGAGACCAACGCCAAGTTGTAGATCTTTTCCGTATCTAACTGCGGAACTTTGAATCACTCGATTTGGATCTGCACACGAGATTTGGTGGATTTTACAAGTTCGTACCAGAATCTGAAACAGCAAGATAGCAGAAATTACTGCAGGGATTTGGACGAGCTTTGCTCAAGAACTTCAGATCTGAGGATAGCTCACCCTTCTCCATGCTTGGACCAACATGCACCTGCATCAAGATCCAATTTTAGCAATGGAGGAAGAATAAGAGGAGATAAAACCATCTAGGGTTGGGGAGAAGAAGGAGAGGGAGGCTCTCATGGTGAGGGGAAGCTTGAGGGAGGAGGGAGCTTCATCTTGGAGTGCCTTCCATGGACATGGCCGGCCATGGGAGCAAGGGGCAGCAGCAATTTCTTGGGGGAGAGTAGGAGAAGAGTGTGAGGGAGTAGATAAGGTGGATAAGTGAGTGGAGAGAGCAAAAATGAGAGCAAAGGGGGAGGTGGCCGGCCAAGGAGGGGTTTTTATAGAGGGAGGGAGTGATGGCAGCCCCTTATTTGATTGGCCAAGGTGGGTGGCTGCCCATTTATTTGTTGGGGTAGTTGGGAGGCAAGGCTTGCAAGAGAAGAAAATGAGGAGGAGAGGCTGGCCGAATTTCAAGTCATGGTCGGCTCCTTTCTTGTCATGAGCAAGTGAGAAATGTGAGAGAGATGCACAACATCAATGTGTATAGTCCAAGGCATGATGTTGAGGATATAATGTCCATGAGTGATTTGGATGATGATAAGTATAGGAGTAGATACATATAGATACAAAAGGAGCATGAAGGTGACATGTGCCAGGAGAATAATTTCCACCACTTTGGTTGAGACCAACTTATGAAGAAGATAATTCCCGAGGTAGAGTTGATGAATAGAAGTTTTCATTTGAATTCAAAATTGAAAAGATTGGGATTGACCACATGCAACAATGCATGAGCATGTCAAGATAGATGGGATGGTGATGGTGGTTTAGTCAATGGTAGAGCAAGGCTAAGAGAGATGGTGAGTGGAATAACCATATACTCACAAGGATGAATATGGTGACATGAATCTCCAATTCATGAGGTCAAGGTGATGATGGAAAGAAATAGAGGAGTGAGATAGGCATAATAAAATATAAGTTGCTTCTACAAATAAGAGGTCGATTGGGAGTGGGTTGAAATACTCCCTGAGTCAAGGGTTTAGTTGAAAAGAGAAGGGAGTCCATAGAAAGTATCAAGAGATCATCTACTTGATCAAGAATTGGCGGATGAAGAAACATTATGGGGTAGATCAGAGGTGTACACAAGAGGTGCAAGAGTTTTCATTTGAAATAGAACTTATTTGAAAAGTATTTGAAACACCTCAATTGTCTAGGGACAATTGGGAATGAACTCAAGTGGAATGGAGTTTGAAAGTGTTGAGATAAAACTAGTTGGAACATAGGGGTTCAAAATATTCTACTTACTTTCTCAGTAAAGTAGAGTTTTTCTCAAATGTAAAATAAGAAAGAGGAAACAAGAAATGGTGTAGGTACCATAAACAAGCTTTTTGTTAAAAAGGAAGTCAAATAGAGAGTAATGTTTTTAGAAATCAGTATTTGGTAGAAATGGGAAGAAAAACATAACTCATTTCAGTCCCTTGTTTTCTTTGAAGAAATATCTTGAAAAGATTTAATAAAACTAGAAGTAGTTTTGTGATCAAAACTTGAGAAGAAAACAGTAGGGTTTTGAGAAAGAGAACTAACTTAGGGAGAAGTGTTCTCAAGGGTAGATGATGGCTACAAAATGTATCCATCATTCCCACTCTTGGTTTTGGTGAAGATAAACTCGGATGTAAACAAAAAGAAGAGGTAAAAGAGGAAGAAGTGATCTGGTGCTGGAACATGGGATTGGATACCAGATCAAGTTGAATATAAGAGTTGCAAGGACGGACTGAGACATGCAGGACGTGGAGGTTGAAGAGGGTGTTGCATAGATGAGATCCATGCATTGAGGCTACCAAAAATAATTGTGGGTGCTAGGAGATCAACTGCCAAAATCTGGACATTCAAAGCCTGTCAACACAGATGGTCGACATGGCCTCAAAACCAACAAGGATGAGTGGCCAGAAAAGAGAAAGGTGCAGGTTTGGAATCAAGGATGCTTTGAGCTAGCTTAAACACAAAGAGGAATTTTTAAGTAGGCACACTCATGTTGCCATGAGTAGAAAAGTTTGATGTGGAGAAAAAGGAAAACAACTTTTCCTAAGTCACATAGGTATTTTATTAGGTGAGTTGCTTGCTTGACCACTAGAGGTGTGGATATATGAGGCAGCTCCAGACAAAACTCAACAAGCAAATCAAAACAATTCATCTACCAACAGATCAAGGCAATTCATCATAACAAACAGATCAAGGCAATTCATCTTAATTAGTCTAAAGAAAAAGTTTTTGTTCCCCTGATTTTTGAAATAAGGACAACTAATCAAGGTTGCAAAAGTTGGGGTGTTACAACATAGAGGATGACATGCGGGTCCCATGATCCTGCAGGTTCCTCAACGGTTCAAACGTGGCATGAGATCGAAAGAAAAAGGCAAGTGACCAAATATCAGGAGCCAAAAATAATTCAAGAAAAGAAAGTTTTATAGTACATAGAGGATGACATGCGGGTCCCATGATCCTGCAGGTTCCTCAACGTTTCAAACGTGGCATGAGATCGAAAGAAAAAGGCAAGTGACCAAATCTGAGGAGCCAAAAATAATTCAAGAAAAGAAAGTTTTAGAGTACATAGAGGATGACATGCGGGTCCCATGATCCTGCAGGTTCCTCAACGTTTCAAACGTGGCATGAGATCGAAAGAAAAAGGCAAGTGACCAAATATGAGGAGCCAAAAATAATTCAAGAAAAGAAACTTGATTGTACATAGAGGATGACATGCGGGTCCCATGATCCTGCAGGTTCCTCAACGTTTCAAACGTGGCATGAGATCGAAAGAAAAAGGCAAGTGACCAAATATGAGGAGCCAAAAATAATTCAAGAAAAGAAAGTTTTATAGTACATAGAGGATGACATGCGGGTCCCATGATCCTGCAGGTTCCTCAATGTTTCAAACGTGGCATGAGATCGAAAGAAAAAGGCAAGTGACCAAATATGAGGAGCCAAAAATAATTCAAGAAAAGAAAGTTTTATAGTACATAGAGGATGACATGCGGGTCCCATGATCCTGCAGGTTCCTCAACGTTTCAAACGTAGCATGAGATCGAAAGAAAAAGGCAAGTGACCAAATATCAGGAGCCAAAAATAATTCAAGAAAAGAAACTTGATTGTACATAGAGGATGACATGCGGGTCCCATTTAGCAAAGAATGTATCACCGTTTGAGAGGCGGCACGGGATCGAAAGAAAAAGGCTAGTGACCAAATATGAGGTGCCAAAAAAAATTCAAGAAAAGAAACTTGATTGTACATAGAGGATGACATGCGGGTCCCATTTAGCAGCAGCGGTCTCAACGTTTCCAAGGCGGCAAGGGATCAAAAGAAAAAAGGAAGTAGCCAGAAATCAGGGGGTCAAAAAAATCCAAGAATAGAAATAATTTTGGTTCATAGAGGATGACATGCGGGACCCATGGGTGCCAAAAAAAATCCAAGAAAAGAAAGTTTTATAGTACATAGAGGATGACATGCGGGTCCCATTTAGCAGCAGCGGTATCACCGTTTGAGAGGCTGCACGGGATCGAAAGAAAAAGGCTAGTGACCAAATATGAGGTGCCAAAAAAAATTCAAGAAAAGAAACTTGATTGTACATAGAGGATGACATGCGGGTCCCATTTAGCAGCAGCGGTCTCAACGTTTCCAAGGCGGCAAGGGATCAAAAGAAAAAAGGAAGTAGCCAGAAATCAGGGGGTCAAAAAAATCCAAGAATAGAAATAATTTTGGTTCATAGAGGATGACATGCGGGACCCATGAGTGCCAAAAATAATCCAAGAAAAGAAATTTTATTGTACATAGAGGATGACATGCGGGTCCCATTTTGCAGCAGCGGTCTCAACGTTTCCAAGGCGGCACAGGACCAAAAGAAAAATGAAGTAGCCAGAAATCAGGGGGTGAAAAAAAATCCAAGAAGAAAGATTTCAATTGGGCTGCATCTGGACATCTGGGCCTTCGAACTATCCTGCTTGGCCTTTTGACTCGTACAATTTCAGCCCACTCCAAAACAGGAAAGTTCTGAATTTTCTAAAAAAAAACAGGAAAGTCCTATGCTTCGCGAAAACAAAAAAACAAGGAGATTCAACATATAAGTTTGTTTATGTAAAAATAAAGATTAAATTTATCCGTTTGAAATAGCTCAGAGCGCAATACACTGTTTATTGTCTGCAAAATAATCAAGATATCACATGTTTGTTGTACGGGGAGGCTGACATCGGGGACCCATGAGCCAGCAGCGTCGTCAACGTTTTAAAGGCGGCAGGGGATGGAAAGAAAAAATAAACCAAAAATCTGTTGGTAAAAAATCCAAGAAAAGAAACATTTTCGTTCTAAGAGGGTGACATGCGGGACCCATGAGGCAGCTGCATCCTCAGCGTTTATTGTTCATAGATGCTGACATGTGGGACCCATGAGCCAGCAGCGTCCTCAACGTTTTAAAGGCTGCAGGAGATCGAAAGAAAAAAAAAGCCAAAAATCATTTGGTCAACAAAATCCAAGAAAAGAAACATTTACCGTTCTGAGATGATGACATGCGGGACCCATGAGGCAGCAGCATCCTCAGCGATTTCAAGGTGGCAGGGGATCAAAAGAAAAAAAGGAAATATTCAGAAATTAATTAGGGGTTCAAAATAAATCCATCAAAGGAAACTTTTATTGTTCATAGAGGATGACATGTGGGACCGACCTGCCAACAACGTCCTCATCGTTTCAGAGGGGGCAGGAGATCAAAAGAAATTGGCAAATAGCCAGAAATTAGGGGTCAAAAATAACTCCAAGAAAGAAAACTTTTATTGTCGTAGAGGATGACATGCGGGACCCATGAGCCAGCAGCTTAGTCAACGTTTCAAAGGCGGCATGAGATCGAAAGAAAAAAGGCAAATGACCAAATATCAGGTGCCAAAAAAAATCCAAGAAAAGACAGTATTATTGTACATAGAGGATGACATGCGGGTCCCATGAGCCAGCAGGTTCCTCAACGTTTCAAACGTGTTATGAGATCGAAAGAAAAAGGCAAGTGACGAAATATCAGGATCTAAAAATAATTCAAGAAAAGAAACTTGATTGTACATAGAGGCTGACATGTGGGACCTATGAGCCAGCACAGTCCTCAACGTTTCAAAGGCGGCAGGGGATCAAAAGAAAAAGGAAATAGCCAAAAATCAGAGGATGAAAAAAAACCAAGAAAATGAACTTTTATAGTACATAGAGGATGACATGCGGGTCCCATGAGCCAGCAGGTTCCTCAACGTTTCAAACGTGGCATGAGATCGAAAGAAAAAGGCAAGTGACCAAATATCAGGATCCAAAAATAATTCAAGAAAAGAAACTTGATTGTACATAGAGGATGACATGCGGGTCCCATGAGTCAGCAGCTTACTCAACGTTTCCAAGGCGGCAGGGGATCAAAAGAAAAAGGAAATAGCCAAAAATCAGAGGGTGAAAAAAAATCCAAGAAAATCAACTTTTATAGCACATAGAGGATGACATGCGGGTCCCATGAGCCAGCAGGTTCCTCAACGTTTCAAACGTGGCAGGAGATCGAAAGAAAAAGGCAAGTGACCAAATATGAGGAGCCAAAAATAATTCAAGAAAAGAAAGTTTTATAGTACATAGAGGATGACATGCGGGTCCCATTTAGCAGCAGCGGTATCACCGTTTGAGAGGCTGCACGGGATCGAAAGAAAAAGGCAAGTGACCAAATATGAGGTGCCAAAAAAAATCCAAGAAAAGAAAGTTTTATAGTACATAGAGGATGACATGCGGGTCCCATTTAGCAGCAGCGGTATCACCGTTTGAGAGGCTGCACGGGATCGAAAGAAAAAGGCAAGTGACCAAATATGAGGTGCCAAAAAAAACTCCAAGAAAAGAAAGTTGATTGCACATAGAGGATGACATGCGGGTCCCATTTAGCAGTAGCGGTCTCAACGTTTCCAAGGCGGCAAGGGATCAAAAGAAAAAGGAAGTAGCCAGAAATCAGGGGGTCAAAAAAAGTCCAAGAATAGAAAGAATTTTTGTTCATAGAGGATGACATGCGGGACCCATGATCCTGCATCGTAAACGGCTCGATCGGAGAGCGTTGAACGAGATGGCGCGATCGAGAAAAAAAACAATGCCAGAGAGGCTGCCATCTGGCCCTACATCCCTCGGCGGTGCGGATTTGCGTTGACTCGGCCGGCGAACCCGAGAATTCGAGATGCACCACGTCCCGGGACACCATACGCCACGTTTTGGCCGTTTTCGTCGGGCTAGGTGGCCTCAAAAACGAGAAAAAAATGTTTTGACATGCACAACGGAGAGACCAAAAATCGTCGGCCATGGTACACCAGTAACCACGGCGCGACTTCAACTTCGTCGGCCATGGCAACTTTTCTTGTAGTGGCATGTATCACCTGTCGATGCGAACCCAGATAGTCAGCTCCGTGCACGGTTGAAACCATTTCAACGACCACTCTAGTTCCGACGCTTTGGCGGCGCCCGGCGTCGTCGTGCTGTTCGCCAGAATAGAGGCCGTGTGGTTGGGGCCCATGAAACCGATCTCAGAGCGATTAGGTGATGGCTTGCCGTGCGATGACATACTCACCTTGTACTCCGGCCACACGCACGCCGCCGACCTAACGCACTCAACGGATAGGCTGGCCAGCACGCATCCATTCTCCGGATGGACTTGCGTATATGTGTGCGAGACAAACACGGTACCATCGTTCCTGTAGAAGATGACCGGACGTCTTGGCTCTGGCGGTGCCAGCACCTGGATGATGAACGCCATCGCGGTGCCGTACGGGATCATGTCCACACAAATCGAATGGATTTCTCTGAGGTGGGCGATGAGCGCTGCTGGCGAGGCGGCGAAGTCGCAGCCGGCCTCTGTGCAGTCGCACGGGCCGTGCGGGCACGCGAGCTCGTGGTCGTGGAGCCCGTTGTAGGCGACCACGCTCCCGCACCCGTCGTGGGGGCACTCCATCCTCTTTAATCTGCTTTGAAGAGGATATTGATGGGGAGGGGAGAGGAGGGGAGGGGGGAGGGGAGGGGAGGGGTGAGAGGAGAAGAAAGATGGTGGTGGCTTTATTAATTCGGGCCTCACCGTCCCACCAGGTTGGCTAAAAAAGGTGACGCTGAATGTTTCACTGTCTATGTTTTCACACGCAGTACAACTTATATGATGGCCAAAAATGGGATATGAAGATTTTCTCGAATTATCAAAAAAATAGATTTATGTTTGACATATGTGTGATGTTACTCAAAATTGAACAACATATTACGAATGGACGGTCGGCAATTTTGAGGGAAGAAAATGAATTTTAAATATTGAAATACTTTGAGTGTCTCTATGTGAAGCCTTGCACTAAGATCATAGAAATTTCCATTACCCTTGTACGGATGGTGGGTCCTAAAAGTTGAAGTAACTTGACTGCAACAAAAAGAACTTCAATGAAAATAAAAATGTGGACTAGCTTGTGTCGTCATATGAGATATAGAGGCTATAAAAATAACAAACTACAATCCTAAGGGTGATTTATATAAATCAAGTTTGATTTCTTGCTTTCATGTATGAGTTAATTTATTAACATGGCTTTCTACCCCCCTCACCCCACCCACACACACACACTCTCTCTCTCTCTCTCAGATGGGGGTGAGAGGAGAAGAATGATGTTCGTAACTCAGGCCTCACCATCCTACCAAACTTTGGTCGTTGCCCAGGACATCCATGACCTAAAAAGCTGACGTTGACTGTTTCATAGTCTACATTTTCACAAGCATTATACCATATATATTGGCCAAAATGTGATGTGTAGATTTTCTCGAATTGTACCGTATTTGGATTCATGTTTGACGTATGAGCGGTTTTACTCAAAATTCAACTACATGTTCAAATTGCCAGGTCGGAAAATTTGAATGAAGAAAATATAGTTTAAATATTGAAATAAGTGTGCATATATATATATATATATATATATATATATATATATATGTGTGTGTGTGTGTGTGTGTGTGTGTGTGTGTGTTTTGTGCACTACGATACGTAAAATTGTCATTACCATTTTACGAATGTGGTGGGTCCTAGAATATTGAAGCTAATTCAAAAAAAATGTCCTAGCTTGAGTCATCGTATGAGATAAAATTGCTATACAAATAACAAACTTACAACCTTAAGGTAATTTAAAAAAGTTTTATTTTCTTGCTTACACATGTGTGGTCATGTTGATTGCATTGTATATTAGTATGAACTTACTAATAATTATCCCCAATTTTGGCAGCAATGTCCATCTTACCGTTCACATATATTTTATTCAACTTCATTTCACACAAAAATACATTCTACTTTATTAGTGTAAAATAAGAGATTTATGTGAGCTTTATTGTGAAGTGGCTACCTGAGAGAAGGGCCAAATTTTCAAGGTAACAATTTCGAAACATGGCATACTTCATAAGATGACCATTTAGGTGATATATATGTTGATTATTTCTCGAGTTTGTAGTATATGTGGGCTTATGTTGAGTTTTAACCAATTTTGGTCAATTTAAAATTGCATGTTCTTTAAATTTCGGCATGAGTTTTGGTAGAAAATATGCAGATTTTACCATGGGAGGGTGTTATGCTCCATGCATGACAAAACTACAAAGAAAAGATGAACAATTTGTACAAATGGCGAAGCCGGTGAATTTGAAGCAAATTGAATGCAACCAAAGGAAATTCATTAAAACTAAAAAAAGATGAAGAGTTGACGAGGAAATGGTATGGCGATTTGAAAAGAAAATGAATCACTACATATGTGAATCTGGTCATAATAAACGAAAATGCCAAGTAGAGTTTCCAATTTTGTTCATAAAAATAGATCAAATTTGAACTAGATTTGTGATGTAGATTGGTCATAGAAACCGCTATAAGCCATCGCAATGTACGGAAGTGAATGATTCTAGGCATCCATATTTTAATTACTTCATGTAATGTAATTGAACAAGCTAGATTGGGTATTGCCCCATGAAATTTTACCACACATGCCAACAATAGTAAACCTGATTGCTTCCAAGTACGCCAACATTATGTGGCTTGATTAAATGTGCATTAAACTTAAAATGCATGTTTATTTATTTTGTTTTAGTAGTCGTATGACAGTGAAGGATCCAGAGTTGCATTAATCGGCGAATTGGGTTACATATTACATAGACTAATTCATGGTAAACATAAAATACATCCAATCCCTCAACATTTTTAGATAAAGGTCTAAGTAGTAAAGATTGGAACATCAATCAGGTCCTTCCCCACCGAAGTAGATGACCACCTCCAACACTACGGCCGTCCTGACAAGAACCATCAGCAAAACGTCTCTTTTAGTCCTTGTACTGAGTACTTTGAAGCCGGAAGCCCCATACACACCCTTCCTGTTACGGTGATGAAGCAATATAAACATCAAAAGAAGAGGCAGAACATGATCTCCTACTCAGGGACACTTGGTGGACGCCGAGATATAGGTCGCTAGCTGTGCACGGAGATCCTCTTCTCCTTGCTAATCTCCCTTTCACAAGAAAAACAAATTAATTTAGCATTACTTAAATCCGCATTAGCATCGTCCCAATAAGATTGAGGGTAGTGTTATGTTCACTCACTCCTTATCGATGCGCAAATAGATAGCCAGCTGCTTCAATGATTCATTGCCGCACAGGTACCGCGGCGGCACCGAGAGGAACGAAGTGACATCTCCCAAAGAAACTGTGCCCAGAGTCGGGCTGCTCGTCGGCTCTAATACCGCCTTTACCACGTCAAACAAGTGTTCCCCGGTAAGCTTACGCGGCCCCGGCATCGGCGGGCCGTTCGCCCACATCGTCACCCTATACCGGGGCAAGTTGCACGCCGCCGGCCTGACGCACACGAAGGATACCGCGGTGTCCATGCTGCAAGGGTGGATGTGCAAGGCAAACACTGCGCCATCCGTCCCGTAGCCGATGAACTGTCGTTTTGGCGAGCCCGGTGCCGGCACCTTCAGATGAACCAATCTGAAGTCCTCGTCGTACGGGAACCTATCCACAACGGTCAAGTGGGCTTCTCTGAGGTGTAGGATGAACGGTACCTGCGAATCGGCGAATTCGCAGCCGGGGTGCGTGCAGAAGCAAGAGCCGTGCGGGCACGCCATCATGTGCTTGTCTTCCTTGTTGTAAGGGAACTCCCTCCCGCACCAGTCGTTGATGCACTAGATCGTCGACTTCAGAGGCTGCTTCTTCGGCACAGGCAACTCCATAGTCTAAGATCTGATGAGGGATCGGAAAGGGGCGCGGGGGGTTGTGGCGGCGGCGGCGCGAGCGAGGGGGGAGCAGTGAGAAGCTGAGAACTGAGATGGAAGATTGATGTTTATGGAGATTGATGTTTCTTTATAGAGGGCTCTTCTTTTAACTGGAGCCTCTAGACTGGTGGACACATGACCTGTGCTCACTGAAGTGTGCGACCTCACGCATGGGAACCACACGTAAGTGACAGACCAGTTGGTGTACTCGGGTGATTATTATAATGTATTAGTACTCCATAGTTTCCTATGGATCCAAGGGTAGGAAAGCCAAGTTATCTCATTTAGAATACATTATTTTTTCCATGAAGCCAAGTTAACTCATCAATCAATTGGTATATTTTGGTTATATTCAAACTTTTACTTGAAACTAGTTGGTCATGCCATTCTACTACTCGCTTAAAACTTTTACTGCGGGAAGGGAGGGGGGGTGAGGCTACCCTGAATTTGTGGGACCCAAAAAAAACTCGGAAATACGAGCGATGCATCAAAAAGAAACACATTCATCCCCCTCCCCCAATGATTTGACCTAGATTTGAAATCAAGGCACACGTGATTCAAAAAAGGCAATCTAAAAGCATGGATTATTCATCATTTTGTACATATATATAGGGAAAATACCAAACATGCCATACCAGTGTTTTAGAGAAGAACCCTCAATTAGATTGGCACCATGTTGGACTTCGTCCAGCTAAATTTCCTCCCACAGGCATGTGAGCTTCGTACCACTACACAAGAACCATGCCAAACTTTTGAATCATGGCCCAATTTTATGTATATGTTTGAACTTTTCATCATGCACGCATGAATACTTTGCAAAATATGTGCATTTTGGGTTGTCGCCCGTAAATGTGTTTTTGCTTGTCTGCCTCCAATCAAGTTTTCATTCGCGGGGAAACATGCATGACAGGATGACCATTTCCAAGGTTTCATGAATTATCTCAATGTGCATCCATATATATACAATTTCTTGGGCTAAATCCGATAAAATGCAAATTTGATACAGTGTGTAGATGAAGTACAGATCAAACTAATAATTTAAAAAATACATGGGTGTGTGACCTGAATGTGTGGATCGAGCCAAGTACATTTTATATAATAATGGCCAAACACATGCACTGCACCCTCCTACTAGAACAAATTAAAACAAGAAGGGCGAGAGCATCATGAGATTGCTCGACGTATCTAAATTTCAAAACAAGCCGAATTAATAAGTTATTGTGGGGATTGATAGAAAAGATTGAAACAAAGCATGCATAGTCATATCATTTGTGGTTCATAATACCTCTATGGACAATACCAAATAAACATGGCATATATACACTTCTATTTTTAAGACAAGAACCCTGCATATTTTTTTGCACCATGTGTTTGAGGCCTCGCTTCCCCAGAAGTGTGTGTGGGAGCATTGCATGCTACGAGAAAGCAATGCCAAACATTTGAATCGCATGACTCATTTTTTGGTAGTGATATATAGGTTTATGGTTTATATACAAGGTTTAGTGTTAGGGTCTAGGGGTTTAATATAATTAGGGTTTAGGGTTTATAGAGATTGACATCATCTGTTTCATTTCACATTTGTGATGTACAATACTACATACCTAAGTAAAATCGATCATTCTTAGTCACTCCAAAATGAAGCTCGTGGTCGGGAGGTTTTTGGAATTTACATGTTTGAAACCCAATACCACTTCTCTTCATGCTTGACTTCATAATTAATTAAGACAGAGTTTACGGTTAGGGGGTAGATACATGATTTTTCTGGTTTGAATATGTCTAGATCGACCTTTGTACGTTTATCAACTTGAATGCTTAATGTATAACATAAGAAGACTATGTGCTTTGGTTTTTCATTTTTCATTTTTTTTGAATTTTTATGCCCATTTGAATTTTGGTCAAATCCTAGGTTAATTTGACCAAGAGTTAAACACGTTTGAAACATGAATATGAAAAAGTAAGCATGTATCCTTCTTAATTAGTCACTCCAAAATGAAGCTCGTGGGAGGTTTTTGAATTTCCATGTTTGAAACCCAATACCACTTCTCTTCATGCTTGACTTCATAAGACAGAGTTTAGGGTTAGGTGGTAGATACATGATTTTTCTGGTTTGAATATGTCTAGATCGACCTTTGTACGTTTATTATCAACTTGAATGCTTACTGTATAACATAAGAAGACAATGTGCTTTTGTTTTTCTTTTTTTTCATTTTTTTTGATTTTTTATGCCCATTTGAATCTTGGTCAAATTCTAGGTTTGACCAAGATTTGAACAAGTTTAAATCATGAATATAAAAAATTAAGCATCTATCCTTCTTAGTCACTCCAAAACTCTTGGGAGGGTTTTTGAAATTTCCATGTTTGAAACCAAAAAACCACTTCTCTTCATGCATGCTTGACTTCATAAGACAGAGTTTAGGGTTAGGGGTAGATATATACATGATTTTCTGGTTTGAATATGTCTCGACCTTGTTTATCAACTTGAATGCTTACTAATATATGGCATAAGAATGCTACATCCTTTGTTTTTTCATTCTCTTGATTTTTTTCTGGATTTCTATGCCCATTTGAATCTTTTGGTCAAATCCTAGGTTTGACCAATATTTAAACAAGTTTAAAACAAGAAAATGAAAAGGTAATCATGGATCCTTCTTAGTCACTCTAAAATGAAGCTTTTGGGATGTTCTTGAAATTTCCATGTTTGAAACCCAAAACGACTTCTCTTCATGCTTGACTTCATAAGGCAGAATTTAGGGGTTAGGGGTAGATACATGATTTGTCTAGTTTGAATATGTACAAACATTGTTTATCAACTTGAATGCTTACTATATGACATAAGAAGACTATATGCTTTTAAAATTCAAACATATGGTAAGCATTCCTATGTCATATAGTAAGCATTCAAGTTGATAAACAAGGTTTGGACATATTCAAACCAGACAAATCATGTATCTACCACCTCCCAAGAGTTACAGTTTGGAGTGACTTAAGAAGGATATATGCTTAATTTTTCATATTCATGTTTTAAACTTGTTTAAATCATGGTCAAACACCTAGGATTTGACCAAGATTCAAATGGGTAGAAAATTTTAAAAAACCAGAAAAATGAAAAACCAAAGTATATAGTCTTCTTATGTCATGTAGTAAGCATTCAAGTTCATAAACCAGGTCTAGACATATTCAAACTAGACAAACCAGTATCTACCCCCTAACCCCTAAACTCTGTCTTATGAAGTCTAGCATGAAGAGAAGTGGTTTTGAGTTTCAAACATGGAAATTTCAAAAACCTCCCAAAATCTTCATTTTAGAGTGACTAAAAAGGATACAAGCTTCCCTTTTCATTTTCATGTTTTAAACTTGTTTAAATCTTGGCCAAACCTAGGATTTGACCAAAAGATTCAAATGGGCATAGAAATTTAGAAAAAAATCAAAAGAATAAAAAACCAAAGGACATAGCACTTATGTCATATATATAGTAAGCATTCAAGTTGATAAACAAGGTCTAGACATATTCAAACCAGAAAATCATGTATATATCTACCCCTAACCCTAAACTATGTCTTATGAAGTCAAGCATGCATGAAGAGAAGTGGTTTTTGGTTTCAAACATGGAAATTTCAAAAACCCTCCCTAGAGCTACATTTTGGAGTGACTAAGAAGGATAGATGCTTAATTTTTCATATTCATGATTTAAACTTGTTTAAACCATGGTCAAACCTAGGATTTGACCAAGATTCAAATGGGCATAATTTTTAAAAAAAATCAAAAAATGAAAAACCAAGGCACATAGTCTTCTTATGTCATATAGTAAGCATTCAATTAAGTTGATAAACAAGGTCTAGACATATTCAAACCAGGAAAATCATGTATCTACCCCCTAACCCTATCTAAACTATGTCTTATGAAGTCAAGCATGCATGAAGAGAAGTGGTTTTTAGTTTCAAACGTTTAAGCCAAAAGCCCCTTTTCAAATATTTCAAACTTATTCAAATTTGGTTCAAATTTGAAAGACATACAAGTTATAACACACATAGTGCATACATATTCACACATACTGCACTTGATGCTAACCCTATAGTTTGAGGCCATTTGGATGAGGTCGAAAAAATTCTTGGATTAGAATCGTGTTGTTCGAACCCCATAGTTGGATTTTTTTTGATCCTTGATCTATAGAACTGGGCAAAACTCTAATTTAACCTATTTAATTATAGATTCGTATATCGATTTTTGTACAGTACCTTTTTATTATTACTATGTAGTACATGTGTGTTTGCCCGTCGAGTGAAACTCGGAGGAAGAGGGATCGCTCGGAAGGAGAGAAGAAGGGAGAGCATTATGGTGTCTCCCCTTTTTCGGGTGATGATGTTGACTGTTGTGGGACAAGAATTTTGTGCACATGGGAGTCAGTGCTTCCTTCACTTTTGGATTTTTGAAAATTTCAGATTCTCATATTTCTCTGCTTTCAAGAATTATGACATTAAATATGTAGATAGATGTGTATACGAGGATTGGAATAAAAAAAGTCTCGTCAAAAAATACGTTATATTTTTGGAGATGCAAAAAAGACAAATTTCTAACAGTACAATGACAAAATATACGTACTATTGTACTACTATTTATAGTCTGAAATTTGTCTTTTTTGTATTTTACAAAATACAAAGTATTTTTTGATTGGACTTTTTTGACTACACTTCTCGTGTCTAAATCTATCTACATATTTAATACCATATTTTTTGAAAACATAAAAGAGCGATGTTTTGAAAATTTTCAAAAATCCAAAAGTCCAAGGAGCACTTGTGCTCATGTGCACATGGTACTTTCCGACTGTTGTGCAGTGTTTGTCAGTGAGCAGGAGGTGCAAGCGAGCGAGCGAGTCGAGCGAGGCCGAGAATGAGAGAGATTTGTTTTTTTTTTGTGAGAGGGACAACCGAAGGATCCTGAAGGACCCAGAGACGTCCAGTACGCATCGTGATGCGTCTTCTCTTGACAAAGAAGATGGCTGGGAGTTTGCGTACCTATTGCACGTGACTTGTGCTCACTGAAGTGTGGGACCTCACGCATGGGCACCACACGTAAATGACAGACCTGTTGGTGTAAAAACTCGATTGATTATTATAGTGCATTAGAACAAAGTTTCCTATGGATTCAAAGGGTAGGAAATCCAAGTTAACTCATTTACATCCATGAAGCAAAGTTAACATATCTATCAGTTGGTACATTTTGGGGTGACTAAGAAGCATCCATGATTACTTATTCGTTTTCACGTGTTAAACTTGTCTAAATCTTGGTCAAACCAAGGATTTGACCAAGATTCAAATGGGCAGAAAAAAAAAACAGAAAAATGAAAAACCAAATCAAATAGTTTTCTTATGTCATATAGTAAGCATTAAAGTTGATAAACATGTTGCCAAACTATTTGAAGGGCTATTTTCTAAAACACTAGTATGGCAGTATTGTATTTTCCCTAGCTATGTAGAAAATGATGAACAATCCATGCCTTTTGATTGCCTTTTTTGAACCACCTTTGGCTTGACTTCAAATTTAGGTAGGGCAAAATCATGTGGGGAGGGGACGAGTGTTTCTTTTGGATGCATCACTCGTATTTGCAAGTTTTTGGGGTCCCACAAATTCAGGGTAGCATCATGCATGCCCCCTTCCCCTACCTTCCCGAGCTGAAAAATGTGTTAGCCAAGTAGTAGAATGGCATGACCAACAAGTTTCAAGTAAATTTTGAATATAACCAAAATGTACCAATTGATAGATGAGTTAACTTGGCTTCATGGAAAAAATACTGTCATGTAAATGAGTTAGCTTGCCTTCCCTACCCTTGGAACCATAGGAAACTTTGTACTTATACAATATAATAAGCACCCCAGTTTAAATCATGAATCTGAAAAATTAAGCATCTATCCTTCTTAGTCACTCCAAAATGTAGCTCTTGGGAGGGTTTTTGAAATTTCCATGTTTGAAACCAAAAACCACATATCTTCATGCGTGCTTGACTTCATGAGACAGAGTTTGGGTTAGGGGTAGATACATGATTTTCCTGGTTTGAATATGTCTAGACCTTGTTTACCAACTTAATTGAATGCTTACTATATGACATAATAAGACCTTGGTTTTTCATTTTTTTGATTTTTTGGAATTGTTATGCCCATTTGAATCTTGGTCAAATTCTAGGTTTGACCAAGATTTGAACAAGTTTAAATCATGAATATGAAAAATTAAGCATCTATCCTTCTTAGTCACTCCAAAACTCTTGGGAGGGTTTTTGAAATTTCCATGTTTGAAACCAAAAACCACTTCTCTTCATGCATGCTTGACTTCATAAGACAGAGTTTAGGGTTAGGGGTAGATATATACATGATTTTCTGGTTTGAATATGTCTAGACCTTGTTTATCAACTTGAATGCTTACTATATATATGACATAAGAATGCTATGTCCTTTGTTTTTTCATTCTCTTGATTTTTTTCTGAATTTTTATGCCCATTTGAATCTTTTGGTCAAATCCTAGGTTTGAACAATATTTAAACAAGTTTAAAACAAGAAAATGAAAAGGTAATCATGGATCCTTCTTAGTCACTCTAAAATGAAGCTTTTGGGATGTTCTTGAAATTTCCATGTTTGAAACCCCAAACGACTTCTCTTCATGCTTGACTTCATAAGACATAATTTAGGGGTGAGGGGCAGATACATGATTTGTCTAGTTTGAATATGTCTAGACATTGTTTATCAATTTTAATGCTTACTATATGACATAAGAAGACTATGTGCTTTGCTTACTATATGACATAAGATCGAAGACTATGTGATTTGACCAAGATAATTTAAATAAGTTTAAAACATGAAAATGAAAAGGGAAGCTTGTATCCTTCTTAGTCACTCGAAAATGGAAGTTTTTTGGGAGGTTTTTGAAATTTCCATGTTTGAAACCCAAAACCACTTCTCTTCATGCTAGACTTCATAGGACAGAGTTTAGGGGTTAGGGGGTAGATACATGGTTTGTCTAGTTTGAATATGTCTAGACCTTGTTTATCAAATTGAATGCTTACTAGCTACATGACATAATAAGAAGACTATGTACTTTGGTTTTTCATTTTTTGTTTTTTTATATTTTCTGTCCATTAGAATCTTGGTCAAATCCTAGGTTTGACCATGATTTAAATAAGTTTAAAACATGAATATGAAAAATTAAGCATCTATCATTCTTAAGTCACTCCAAAATGTAACTCTTGGGAGGGTTTTTGAAATTTCCATGTTTGAAACCAAAAACCACTTCTCTTCATGCTTGACTCTCGTAAAATCGTCCGAGATTAGGGTTAGGGTTAGATACATGATTTGTCTGGTTTGAATATGTCCAAACATTGTTTATCAACTTGAATGCTTACTATATGACATAAGAAGACAATATTCTTTTAAAATTCAAACATATGGTAAGCATTCTTATGTCATATAGTAAGCATTCAAGTTGATAAACAAGGTTTGGACATATTCAAACAAGACAAATCATGTATCTACCACCTAACCCTAAACTCGGTCAATTTTATGAAAGTCTAGCATGAAGAGAAGTGGTTTTTTGTTTCAAACATGGAAATTTCAAAAAAACCTCCCAAGAGTTACATTTTGGAGTGACTTAAGAAGGATAGATGCTTAATTTTTCATATTCATGTTTTAAACTTGTTTAAATCATGGTCAGACACCTAGGATTTGACCAAGATTCAAATGGGTAGAAAATTTAAAAAATTAGAAAAATAAAAAACCAAAGTATATAGTCTTCTTATGTCATGTAGTAAGCATTCAAGTTGATAAACAAGGTCTAGACATATTCAAACTAGACAAACCAGTATTTGAATTTTTATACCCATTTGAATCTTGGTCAAATCCTAGGTTTCACCAAGATTTGAATAAGTTTAAAACATGAATATGAAAAAGTAAGCATGTATGCTTCTCAGTCACTCTAAAATGTAGCTCTTGTTGGGAGGGTTTTTGAAATTTCCATGTTTGAAACCAAAAACAACTTCTCTTCCTGCATGCTTGCCTTCAAAGACAGAGTTTAGGGTTAGGGGTAGATATATACATGATTTTATGGTTTGAATATGTCTAGACCTTGTTTATCAACTTGAATAATGCTTACTATATATATGACATAAGAATGCTATGTCCTTTGTTTTTCATTCTTTTGATTTTTTTCTGAATTTTTATGCCCATTTGAATCTTTTGGTCAAATCCTATGTTTGACCCAGATTTAAACAAGTTTAAAACATGAAAATGAACAGGGAAGCTTGTATCCTTCTTAGTCACTCTAAAATGAAGTTTTTGGGAGGTTTTTGATATTTCCATGTTTGAAACCCAAAACCACTTCTCTTCATGCTTGAGTTCATAAGACAGAGTTTAGGGTTAGGTGGTAGATACATGATTTGTATGTTTTGAATATGTCTAGACCTTGTTTATCAACTTAATTGAATTGTTACTATATGACATAATGAGACCTTGGTTTTTCATTTTTTTGATTTTTTTGAATTGTTATGCCCATTTGAATCTTGATCAAATTCTAGGTTTGACCAAGATTTGAACAAGTCTAAATCATGAATATGAAAAATTAAGCATCTATCCTTCTTAGTCACTCCAAAACTCTTGGGAGGTTTTTTGAAATTTCCATGTTTGAAACCAAAAACCACTTCTCTTCATGCATGCTTGACTTCATAAGACAGAGTTTAGGGTTAGGGGTAGATATATACATGATTTTCTGGTTTGAATATGTCTAGACCTTGTTTATCAACTTGAATGCTTACTATATATATGACATAAGAATGCTATGTCCTTTGTTTTTTCATTCTCTTGTTTTTTTCTGAATTTTTATGCCCATTTGAATCTTTTGGTCAAATCCAAGGTTTGACCAATATTTAAACAAGTTTAAAACAAGAAAATTAAAAGGTAATCATGGATCCTTCTTAGTCACTCTAAAATGAAGCTTTTGGGATGTTCTTGAAATTTCCATGTTTGAAACCCAAAACGACTTCTCTTCATGCTTGAATTCATAAGACATAATTTAGGGGTTAGGGGTAGATACATGATTTGTCTAGTTTGAATATGTCTAGACATTGTTTATCAATTTTAATGCTTACTATATCACATAAGAAGACTATGTGCTTTGCTTACTATATGACATAAGAAGACTATGTGATTTGACCAAGATAATTTAAATAAGTTTAAAACATGAAAATGAAAAGGGAAGCTTGTATCCTTCTTAGTCACTCGAAAATGGAAGTTTTTTGGGAGGTTTTTGAAATTTCCATGTTTGGAACCCAAAACCACTTCTCTTAATGCTAGACTTCATAAGACAGAGTTTAGGGGTTAGGGGGTAGATACATGGTGTGTCTAGTTTGAATATATCTAGACCTTGTTTATCAACTTGAATGCTTACTAGCTACATGACATAATAAGAAGACTATGTACTTTGGTTTTTCATTTTCTGTTTTTTTTATATTTTCTGCCCATTAGAATCTTGGTCAAATCCTAGGTTTGACCATGATTTAAACAAGTTTAAAACATGAATATGAAAAATTAAGCATCTATCATTCTTAAGTCACTCCAAAATGTAACTCTTGGGAGGGTTTTTGAAATTTCCATGTTTGATACCAAAAACCACTTCTCTTCATGCTTGACTCTCATAAAATCGACCGAGATTAGGGTTAGGGGGTAGATACATGATGTGTCTGGTTTGAATACGTCCAAACATTGTTTATCAACTTGAATGCTTACTATATGACATAAGAAGACTATATGCTTTTAAAATTCAAACATATGGTAAGCATTCTTATGTCATATAGTAAGCATTCAAGTTGATAAACAAGGTTTGGACATATTCAAACAAGACAAATCATGTATCTACCACCTAACCCTCAACTCGGTCAATTTTATGAAAGTCTAGCATGAAGAGAAGTGGTTTTTTGTTTCAAACATGGAAATTTCAAAAAACCTCCCAAGAGTTACATTTTGGAGTGACTTAAGAAGGATAGATGCTTAATTTTTCATATTCATGTTTTAAACTTGTTTAAATCATGGTCAGACACCTAGGATTTGACCAAGATTCAAATGGGTATTAAATTTAAAAAAATCAGAAAAATAAAAAACCAAAGTATATAGTCTTCTTATGTCATGTAGTAAGCATTCAAGTTGATAAACAAGGTCTAGACATATTCAAACTAGACAAACCAGTATTTGAATTTTATACCCATTTGAATCTTGGTCAAATCCTAGGTTTCACCAAGATTTGAATAAGTTTAAAACATGAATATGAAAAAGTAAGCATGTATGCTTCTCAGTCACTCTAAAATGTAGCTCTTGTTGGGAGGGTTTTTGAAATTTCCATGTTTGAAACCAAAAACAACTTCTCTTCCTGCATGCTTGCCTTCATAAGACAGAGTTTAGGGTTAGGGGTAGATATATACATGATTTTATGGTTTGAATATGTCTAGACCTTGTTTATCAACTTGAATAATGCTTACTATATATATGACATAAGAATGCTATGTCCTTTGTTTTTCATTCTTTTGATTTTTTTCTGAATTTTTATGCCCATTTGAATCTTTTGGTCAAATCGTTGGTTTGACCCAGATTTAAAAAAGTTTAAAACATGAAAATGAAAAGGGAAGCTTGTATCCTTCTTAGTCACTCTAAAATGAAGTTTTTGGGAGGTTTTTGAAATTTCCATGTTTGAAACCCAAAACCACTTCTCTTCATGCTTGAGTTCATAAGACAGAATTTAGGGTTAGGTGGTAGATACATGATTTGTATGTTTTGAATAAGTCTAGAGACCTTGTTTATGATTACTATATATATGACATAATAAGACCTTGGTTTTTCATTTTTTTTTGATTTTTTGATTTTTTATGCCCATTTGAATCTTGGTCAAATTCTAGGTTTAGCCAAGATTTGAACAAGTTTAAATCATGAATATGAAAAATTAAGCATCTATCCTTCTTAGTCACTCCAAAACTCTTGGGAGGGTTTTTGAAATTTCCATGTTTGAGACCAAAACCACTTCTCTTCATGCATGCTTGACTTCATAAGACAGAGTTTAATTAGGGTTAGGGGTAGATATATACATGATTTTCTGGTTTGAATATGTATAGGCCTTGTTTATCAACTTGAATGCTTACTATATGACATAAGAAGACTATGTGCTTTGCTTACTATATGACATAAGAAGACTGTGATTTGACCAAGATAATTTAAACAAGTTTAAAACATGAAAATGAAAAAGGGAAGCTTGTATCCTTCTTAGTCACTCGAAAATGAAGTTTTTTGGGAGGTTTTTGAAATTTCCATGTTTGAAACCCAAAACCACTTCTCTTCATGCTTGACTTCATAAACATGAAAAGGAAGACTATTTGCTAACGGAGGGAGTAAGCACTCTTGCTATCAAAAGTACCAAACGATGCATACCAAAATGATTTTTTAGAGGAATACTAGTTCAGATTACTTAATTTTATATTAGCAGGCCAAAATCGAACCCCGTAGTTGCATTTTCTGAAATTGATCCGTAGTACTGGGCAGAACCCTAGTTTAACTTATTTAATACTAAAAGATTCGTAGGTCGATTTTTTTACGTTTTTATTATTATTACTAGGCAGCACATGTGTTTGCCCGTCGAGTGAAACTCTTTCATTTCATTTTTATTTTCCGCAAGGTCGGGAATCGGAGGAAGAGGGATAACCCGGGAGGAGACGAAGGGAGAGCAGTCACGGGGCCCCACTTATTTATGGTGTCTACATTTTTTCGGGTGATTTGACTTTTGTGCAGGGTTGTCAGTGCGCAGAGGGTGCGGGCGAGCGAGGCCGAGAATGAGAGAGATGTTTTTTTTGTTGGAGGGACAACCGAACGATCCTGAAGGACCCAGATTTCCAATACGCATCAAAGAGCGGTTTACAGCTGTTATCACCAGAATTTGACCGGATCAGAGGTGGGCCGCAATCAAGATGGGCTTGAAGAATATACATGGAAGGAATACATGAATCGGCCTTATATGCAAAGTTTGGGCTAGTTCGCCCGTGTATCTGTAATATAGTAGGATACGTGTCGGTTAGATAGAGTTTGGCTCGTGCCCGGTTGGGATTATTCCCACGTTAGAAAGTCTACGGACTATAAATATGTATCTAGGGTTTATGAAATAAACAACAATCACGTTCACCACAAACCAATCTAGGCGCATCGCCAACTCCCTTGTCTCGAGGGTTTCTTCCGGGTAAGCATCATGCTGCCTAGATCGCATCTTGCGATCTAGGCAGTACATGTTTATTCGCCGTTCATGTGTTGCTCGTGCTGAAGCCTTTTTGATGGCGGGCAACGTAGTTATCTTAGATGTATTAGGGTTATCATTGTTCATCGTATCATATGCTGTCGTCGTGCAACCCTTAGACGTCTAGCCGCCCTTACACCTATCTTAGGTGTAAGGGCGGCACCCCGCTTGATCATTATTTAGTAGATCTGATCCGTTATGGTTGCTCCTTGTTCTTCAAGGATTAGTTTAATATCTGCATAGTTAGGCCTTACAAACGGGTTGAAGGATCCAGTGGCGTGTAGGGTGTAGTTTGCTAGCCCTAGACAGGATGTTCCGAGGATCAACTTCGTGTTGGTTTTTAGGCCTTGCCTAGGGTCGGTTTACGATCACCGTTCGTGGCCGCCAGGCTCAATCACGAGTAGGATGTTCCGATTATGTGGTGAAAACCCTAAATCATAGTAGGTCGTTTTAGCTTTATATTGATCAAGCAGGACCACCATATATTCGTACACCTCGTACGAATCATGGGTGGATCGACTCTTTGAGCCGATTCACAGGACAACCTGAGAGCCGATCGAGGCTCGTATTTAATGTTTACGTGTATGCCATGCAGGAAACTAAGCGAGGCACATCCATCACCTTCCTGACCAGGTATAGGTCAGGTGGCACGCCCTTGCACCAGTATCGGACGTGCGTGCCGAGCCTTTGCGAGCCATCGCTCGGAGGGACCAGGGCCAGCCGCAGTCCTGGGAGCCTCCCGGCTCTACCGTGTTGCCCGTCGCTGCTCGCCGGTGGGTTTCTGACCGCAACACATTCTGGCACGCCCGGTGGGACCATCTTCGACATCAACCGCATCGCCATCTACATCTGAGATGGCGGAAGGCACTCCAGTCACGTACGAGGATCTGACCGAGGAGCTCAAGAAGAAGTATGACGAGGTCAAAGCAATCCTCGAAGCCGACCTCATCGGCTCTTTTCACAGAACCCGCTCACATGGCAGCAGGTGGAAAGGGTTCTCACCTGAAGGCGCGCTCGATGGAGTGGACCTGTCCGCCCCGTCAGAAGAACGCACCAGGTCTCTGCGTCAGGAGATCAACTTCATGGTAGCTCATTCGCTACACCGCCACTCGGAGAGCCTGGTGAACACTTTGGAGCGTGTCGCTCTTCGGGTGATCCAGGAGATCATGAGGCATCAGTACTCTCCGTCAGGACCAGCTCTAGGGACTCACCAGGGAGAGATGCCACTCCAGTCCCGTCCACCGCTGCCATTCGCGTTGGCAGCACCAGAAGTGCCGAATTCACCGGCATACGTCGTCTACAAGATCGTTGGTGACCCTAGTGACTACCAGTTCTTGCATGAGGCGCCTAAGGAGATCCCTCACGGATACACGTGCACATACGTGCCAGACTGCAGTAACTGGGCACTCACAAACCAGACTGCAACAGCAGGGACTTCTGGAACAGCAGGAGGAACTTCGGCAACAGATCTTGAGAAGCAGACGTGGCTAGCTAAGTATGCCACTCCGACAAACCTCCAGAGCTCAGCTCCTGCAGTTGGCTCAGAGCTGGAAAAGCAAGCATGGCTGGCTAAGTATGCCACCCCGGCGAATCTTCAGAGTTCGACTCCTGCAGCCAGCACCGCGGATCAGATCAGACCAGTTCGGTATGGTGCCGAAAAGGAGGACAATCGGCTATTCCAAGCCGTACCCCAACAGGTACGAGTTGATCCCGCTACCACCCAAATATCGGCTCCCTGATTTCTCCAAGTTTAATGGATCAGATGGTTCCAGCTCCATCGAGCATGTGAGCCGATATTTGGCACAGCTGAGCACGATCTCAGCATCAGATGAGCTGCGTGTGAGGTTCTTCGCACAGTCCCTCACAGGATCGGCTTTCGGGTGGTACACATCGCTGCCACCAGACTCAATCCGGACTTGGAAGCAGTTGGAAGAGCAGTTCCACATGCAGTAACACTCAGAGGCTTCCGAGGCTGGCATTGCCGATTTAGCACAAGTACGACAGAAGCGCGGAGAAACAGTGTCAGAATACGTCCAGCGCTTCAGGACCGTTAGGAACCAATGCTATTCGGCTCGTGTGACTGAAAAAGAAGCAGTCGAGTTGGCGGTGGTGGGTCTCGCATCACCGATCAAGGACGTGGCCTCCCAAGCAGACTACCCTTCACTGGCGCACATGGTGCAGAAGTTGTCAGTATATGAACAGCGCCACCCAGATGTATACCAGGATAAATTCAAGCGTGCGGTGGTCTTGGTTGAGGCAGATGAAGACGAAGGCTCTGCGGGAGATCAAGAGGTAGCAGTGGCTGAATGGACTCGGGGGGCAAGCCCCGTGTCCTGCAAGTGGGTTGAGCCACAAGGTCCTCCAAGAGGGTTTGACTTCGACGTTACCAAAGCTGAGCAGATTTTCGACCTCTTACTTAAGGAGAAGCAGCTAAAGGTACCCGAAGGCCACAAGATCCCCACGGCGCAGGAGCTGAACGGAAAGCCATACTGCAAGTGGCATAACACGTTCACCCATGCCACCAACGACTGCAGGGTGTGGCGGCAGTAGGTCCAAATGGCGATAGAACAAGGGCGTCTAATTTTCAGCCAGTACGCCATGAAAGTCGACACACACCCCTTCCCCGCCATTAACATGGTGGAGTGCACTTACCCTGGAGGGTGCCAGCCAGGATTCTCGTTCAACATCAACATGGTAGGACTTGGGCGCCACTCTGGTAAGGACGGAGACGAGGGCAGCTGCTCTCATAGCAAGGACACAGAGGAAGCCATTCCACGCGATCGGCTCCGTCACGATGGCAAGCGCTACATCACAGAGGGAGAAGTGAGGAATGTGAGATATCAGCGACCTCTCTCTGATCACCTCCTCAACAAGTATGTAGGTCAATATGACCAACGCCGACGACCCAACGACGATGATGAAAGAGATCGTCTGGCTAGGGGCGCCAGGAGACATCGTCGGCATGATCGCGACGAGGAGAGATATGAGCGCCACGCCAAGGAAAAGTCAAGAGAGCAAGACGATGAGGATAGGCACTGGGACTGTCCCTTCTTCAGACACTGCTGGGATTCAGGAATGAGCCGATTGCCTACAATCGGCAACTGCCCAGAATGTAGACAGAAGAGGAAGGATGCAGCTAACGTGTCTGTGTTCAAACGTCTAGGGCCTCTCCCGCCTCGGAACAAGCACGCTGAGTCCCCTCGGGTGGAAGATCTCGAGGATTCGGAAGACGATGATGAAGAAGAAGAAGATAAGTACCACCGGCCAAGGTGGTGCCCTGATGGACTCAGCCGTTCCCAAAAGCGTAGGGTTCAGCGACTACGTGGTTTGGAGGAAGCCGAAAGGTTATACCTGCACACGTTGAGGAAGGCGCGGCCTGATCTGGCCGCTAAAATTCAGCGAACCCTGGACGAAGAAGGTCGGCCACAAAGGAAAGAGTGGCGCCCTGATACGTCCAAAACGTATCTACTTTCCCGAACACTTTTGCTATTGTTTTGCCTCTAATTTGTGTATTTTGGATGCAACTAACACGGACTAACGCTGTTTTCAACAGAACTGCTCTGGTGTCTCATTTTTGTGCAGAAATCCAACTTTCGGGAAAATCCTCGGAATTTATGCAGAAGGCCCTATTTTCCCAGGAAACTAACGGAGCCAGAAGGACAATTGAGGTGGAGGCCCGAGGGCCCCACACCATAGGGCGGCGCGGCCCAGGGGGGGCCCGCGCGGCCCTGTGGTGTGGCCCCCTCGGCCGGCCTCCGACGCCCTCCTTCGGACTATTTATCGGCCTCGACCTAAAAACGCAAGAAGGGAAGTCGAAGTCGCCAGAAACCCTCCAGAACGCCGCTACATCGCGAAACTCCATCGCGGGAGCCAGAAGTCTCCGTTCTGGCACTCCGCCGGGACGAGGAATTGGAGGAGATCATCGCCATCATCACCGCCAACGCCTCTCCATCAACCAGCAATGTTTCCCCCATCCATGTGCGAGTAATTCCCCCGCTGTAGGCCGAAGGGGATGGTAGGGATTGGATGAGATTGGTCATGTAATAGCATAAGATTGTTAGGGCATAGTGCCTAGTGTCCGTAATTGGTACTTTGATGATATTGTTGCAACTTGTTATGCTTAATGCTTGTCACTAGGGCCCGAGTGCCATGATCTCAGATCTGAACATGTTATTGTTTCATCAAGATATTCATTGTTTATGGTCTTACCTATAAGTTGTATACACATGTCGCTGTCCGGAACCAATGGCCCCGAAGTGACAAGAATTGGGACAACCGGAGGGGATGGTAGCGATGTGAGGATCACATGTGTTCACGGAGTGTTAATGCTTTGCTCCGGTACTCTATTAAAAGGAGTACCTTAATATCCAGTAGTTTCCCTTGAGGCCCGGCTGCCACCGGCTGGTAGGACAAAAGATGTTGTGCAAGTTTCTCATTGCGAGCACGCACGACTATATATGGAACACATGCCTATTGATTGCTTTGTACTTGGACACCGTTTTATTATTATCTGCAAATGCCCTGCTATGATTGTTACATGAGTTTCTCTCATCCATGCAACACCCGTTATCCGTCCCCGTGCCTACAGTATTTTAATCCTGTTGTTTACTAAAATCACTACTGCTGTCTTTGTTACTCTGCTGCTGTTATTTCTCTACTGCTACTGCTATAAAATTGTTACTACTGATAAACCCTTGCGAGCAAGTCTGTTTCCAGGTGCAGCTGAATTGACAACTCCGCTGTTAAGGCTTCCAAGTGTTCTTTGTCTCCCCTTGTGTCGAATCAATAAATTGGGTTTTACTTCCCTCGAAGACTGTTGCGATCCCCTATACTTGTGGGTCATCAGGACTATTTTCTGGCGCCGTTGCCGGGGAGCATAGCTTTATTTGGAAGTTCACTTGGATTAATATTGTTCGCTGCAAATTCTCCATCATGGGTAAACCTCGCGATACTAAGATCGCCATATTACCATCCACTACAAGAAAAGGTACAATTCTGAATACCTCTGCTGCTCTTGATTCACCATCTGTGATTGATAAACTTGTTTCACCGCCGCATGCTTCACATGCGGGTACTTCTGCTGAATCTGAAAACTCTCATAATATTGATAATGTTTCTGCTGTGCTTGATGATAGTGGTTCTTTGGGATCCTTTCTAGATGCTACAATTGCTAGGTCTAGACAAATTGAAAATACTGAAACTCCTAATGCTACTACACCTGTTAGTTCACCTGAACTTGATTATTTTAGTGATGATCCTGAGGAAGATTATGTGGAGCTTAATGATGATTTTATTGAAAAATGCAATGCTACTACTGATGCAAGAAAAATTAAAAAGTTGCTTGCAGAACATGCTGTTAGATATAAACTGTCTCCTGATCCTAAGTTTGCCACATCTCCCATAAACATTAGGGATAAAGATTATGATTTTTCTCTTGATCTATCTCATATAGCTATTGTTGAGAAAACACCCTTTTGTGGTACTGAAAAAGAAAGTGCTGTTGAACACATGACTGAGTTATCTACTCTGAGTAGTTTGTTTTCTGATGATGTCAAGATGCGTACTTACTTTGTTGCTAAAATATTTCCATTCTCATTAAAGGATGACGCTAAAACTTGGTATAATAATTTGCCACCTAATTCTATTAAAAGTCCGAAAGAATTGCTTGATGTTTTCTTCCGCAAATACTTTCCTGCTAGTGCTCAACATATTGCTTTGCAGAGAATTTATAATTTTGACCAGGGAGATGAAGAGAAATTGCCTGAGGCTTGGGCGAGATTTTGCTCTCTTATTAGAGCTCGGCCTGAGCATGATCTGGAAAAGCATGATTTACTTGATATATTTTATAGTGGACTAACCATTGAGTCTAGGGCATACCTGGATAGTTGTGCTGGTTGTGTTTTCAGGAAAAGAACTCTGCAATATTTGAAGAATTATTGGCTAAAATAAGCCGGAATCATGATGATTGGACTACGCCTGAACCAACTCCAACTCCAATATTGAAGAAGAGGGGTTTAATTAAATTGAATGATGAAGATATGAGGGAAGCCAAGAAGTCTCTCAAGGAGAAAGGTATTAAATCTGAAGATGTGAAGAATCTACCTCCTATAGAAGATATATGTGAGATAATTCCCCCTTCATCCATGATTGAGGTAAACTCCCTTCAACGCTTTACTAGGGAAGATATTCCGTATTCGAAACCTCCTGCACAATGCTTAGATGAGTTTGATAATTATATTGTTAAGCAAGAAAATTTTAATATGAGAGTAGAGAATCATTTAATGGAAAATTCTCGAGCTATTAGTGAATTGCATGATATTGTGGAGAGAACCTCCAATGATGTTAAGATGCTTGTTAAACATTTTCATATGATTCAAACTCAAATTGATCAACTCACTAAAGTGCAAAATGACTTGTTAGGGAATAATTCTAAAGAGAAACATGCTTATGAAGTAACAACTAGAGGTGGTGTCTCTACCCAGGATCCTCTATATCCTGAAGGGCATCCCAAAAGAATTGAACAAGATTCTCAACGCATTGAACCTAGTGCTCATTCTAAGAAGAAAAAGAAAAAGAAACATAAAAATGTTGTAGAATCCTTTGAACCTGTTAATGATCCTAATAGTATTTCTATTTCTGATGCTGAAACTGAAAGTGGTAATGAACATGATAAAGATAATGATAAGAATGATGCTTCTGATAAAGAAGAGGTTGAAAAAGAACCTGAAAAGCATGCTAGAAATAAAAAGTACACTAAAGAAGATTTTATTGCTGAGAAACATGGTAATGAAAGAGAACCTTGGGTGCAAAAGCAAATGCCTTTTCCTGCTAAGAAACTAAAATCAAAGGAAGAAGAACACTATAATAAATTTTGCGATTGGATGAAACCTTTATTCTTGCAAATCCCTTTGACTGATGCTATTAAATTGCCTCCTTACTCAAAGTATATGAAAGATATTGTTACTAACAAAAGGAAAATCCCCAATGAGGAAATTTCCACTATGCTTGCTAATTACTCTTTCAATGGCAAAGTTCCAAAGAAGTTGGGCGACCCAGGTATACCTACTATTCCTTGTTCTATCAAGAATAATTATGTTAAAACTGCTCTATGTGACTTGGGAGCCGGTGTTAGTGTTATGCCTTTTTCTCTTTATAAGAGACTTTACTTAGATAAATTGATACCTACTGATATATCTTTGCAAATGGCTGATAAATCTACTGCTATTCCTGTTGGTATATGTGAGAATGTTCCTGTTCAAGTTACTACTAACTGCTTGATATTAACTGATTTTGTTGTGTTGGAAATGCCTGAAGATGATAATATGTCTATTATTCTTGGGAGACCTTTTCTTAACACCGCAGGGGCTGTTATTGATTGCAATAAAGTAAAGGTTACTTTCAATGTTGATGATAGGGAGCATACCGTTTATTTTCCCAAGAGGATTGAGAAAGCGTGTGGAGTTAATACTATTTCTAATGTGAGAACTATCAAAGTGGGAACTATTGATTGTCCTATATATGAGCCTAAGGAAGAATATCAAACTCTCGTGATTGGATCCATATCAATACAATTCAAGGTAACATGATTGATTTGAGGTTTATTTCTTCTTATGCTATGAAAAAGTTATTTGGTGACAAGACTTGATCAACCTTGTTAACAAATACTTTTTATATGCATAGAGGAGGTAAACAACATATCTTTCTTCCTCCACTTGCTCTAGTTGCTGTAGCACTTTTAATTTGCAAAGTTCCTTAGTTATTTGAAGATTTCAAAAAATTTCCTGGCCAGTAATAATAAACTAAATACCCAGAAATGTGCATTTTTCAAAGTTTTCAAAAATTCACAAAAATTATACCGTTGGTCCTATTTTTCGACGAGGCACCTGGGAGCACCAGAGGATGACCTGTGGGGCACCAGAGGGCGCCAAACCACAGGCCGGCGCGGCCAAGGAGGTGGCCGCGCCACCATGTGGTGTGGCCCCCCCTTTGCCCCACTTTGCCATCACTTCCTCCCAGCACCTTCTCTCTCCCGAAAAAACTCGTACCAGGTTCCTCTCTCTCGCGTTTTTGCTCCAGAGCTCCAGATTTCTCGATCTCTTTGCTCAGCCCAGATTTCCTGCTGAAATTTGGCACATTTGCTCCTTGGTATGTGACTCCTCCACCCATCCAAGTAGAATTTTGTTTGGTTGAGTATATCTTGAATTTTGCTGATGTAGGTAACATGTTTAGTGAGCTTGCATGCTTGTTCTAAGTGGTAGAAACTAGTTTTGATGCATGATTAGTACTCTAGCAAGTTCCTATGGTAGTTCCCCTTGATTATATGTCACCAAATCAAATTTTTATATTGTTTGTTGAAATTTCAGAAAATGGAGTGGAATAGATATCACTTGAACCAGCAAGAATTGGAAGTCCAACAAGTTATGATAGTCAATCGTGAAGAGGGAGTATACCCCTCTTACTACCCGTGCACGGATTTCATGAGAAGCGCGGGGATATTTGAAGATGTTCAAACTCTAATTTCTCGTGCAGGGCTGAGTGACTTTGTTGAAGGAGAGCCAAGACAATATGTAAAATTAACTATGTCTTTTGTGCAGGACTTCAAGTTCAATTGGTCGCAATCTAACCCCACGGTCCAGTATAAAATTTACAATAAAGCTGTCAACTTGCCATTTAGTGCTTTTTGTGCAGCAATTAGAGTACCACAATGGGGATCATGCGAGAAGATAAGGGGATCGCCGCAAGAACTCGTGGACCTCTTCAAGATGATTTGCGATGGAAGGAGTTTCTCAGGGGATAATGGTAAAATCACTAGTATTCAGCTCCCGGCTATCCGCTACTTTGCCTATTTCATTACTAAATGCGTTCTTGCTAGAAAGATTGGTGGTAAACTTTCTATCCCGGATTTAGCTTTTCTAGCTGCGGCACTGCAAGGTAGTAGGACTTATAATTTGGGGGCATTGATAGCTTATAGACTTGCTACTAACCGTGAGAAAGGTGGAATTTGTGGAGGTCTCATCGCCTCTCGTTTACTATCTTTTCATAATGTAGAACATCATCATTTTGATATTCCATTCTCCATAGAAAGACTTGACATAGCCTCTATGATTAAACATGAATTTGTTTCTGATTCCTCCAACTTGGGTAACCTGTATTACAAGATGGTATTTTATAAGAAAGTCTGGAGAATAACTAAGAAAACTGAGAAACTAGTAAGATTGCCTGCGCCTGTTTTGTCTAACCTTTATTCCAGGGGAGATTGGTCGGTCACAGAAGGTGCACTGGATGCACATATAGAGAGAGGAGGTCAACATGCAAGAGACGACACGGAGGTCGAGGAGCACCTCGACTCATCATCCGATGCAGCAAGTTCCTCGCATCAACATGGTGGATATGCGGAGCCTCCACGCTTTTCTTCTGCACAGGAGCTTTACTATGACTACTCCATGGACTACCCACCGGCGAGGAACAACGACCCTCGTTGGGGTTGAACTTCACTTAGGCCAAAAGCCTAAGCTTGGGGGGAGGTATACCGGCATCACTCATTCTTTGCATATTATGGTTGCTGGATACTTGCACATACTTGTTTTGTTCGTTTGAGTGGTTTTCTAATGAGAGGAAGATGATATTTGGGGAAGTGCTGCCTGAAAACAGATTCTGGAACGTTACCGTAAAAATTCTAAAAAATAGCCAGAGCGTCATTTTGAGCTGCCAATTTTTGTGCAGGTTTCCCAGGTTGTTATCTAACTTTCATTAGTTGAACACTTTTCGATCTGAGCAACGTAAGATTTTTGTAAAAATCGATTTCTGTACTGCTGTCAGGTTTTGGCAGATTTCTGCCATCTCGCTTTTCTGTGTTTCTTCTAGTTTGCTATTTCTTGTTTTTGTTTTATTTCCTTCCCAAAACACAAAAGGACCAAAAATATTTCTGTTGTTTCTCTTCACCATTTGTTTGCTTTGGTTTCTTGCATTTGTTTCGCTTTATTTACTGTTGCTAGTTTGCTACAAGAAAACCCAAAAAGATTTTGCTTTGTTTGTTTGTTTCCTCTTGCTCTTGTTTCTAATTCGAAAACACCAAAAACATTTGCTGTTCTTCTTTGGTTTGTAAAGTTCTTTATGAGTTCAATGGTCTTTGGTGGCTGGAGCGTGGTTTTCATTTCATATTATCCAAGCTACACAAGTGAAAAGGCAATAATGACGATCTACGACAATCTGATTGTGGTGAGAGGCTGGTATGAACTCTATTTGTTTTCATTTTTGTACATATACTCATCCATGTGAGCATGCTTAGTTGGTTCATGTGAGGTATATGTTATTTGAGAAAGTCTAGTAGTTTATGATCTCTCATGTTTAGCTCCAATCTATTAATATGAGTAGCATGTCATGGATGTTTGCTTGCATTGTTTTATTCATAAGTAAGTATGGTATTGTGGTATCCTCCTCTGAATAATTCATTTATATCGACTTGGCACATGCTCACGCATGCATATGACTGAACAAAAAGTCAATTAAGCCTCGATGATTTATATTGCTTCAGAGTTCTTGTATCACTTTTATGCCTCCGTTAATATATTTTGCCGCAAGCATGATTATGACAGTTACTGCTCTCTTGATTTGTCGCTCCCTAGTCTATTGCTAGCCTTCACTTGTACTGAGCGGGAACGCTGCTCGTGCTTCCAAACACCTGAAAACCAAGTTGTTCCAAAAGTGTCCACCATAAATACCTATGCATGGCATTTCAAACCATTCCAAGTAAATTCTCGTGCGCTACCTTTAAAACCTTCAAAATGTTTCTCAATTTGTGTTTATGTTTCATAGCTCATGAGGAAGTATGTGGTGTTTAGCTTTCAACCTTGTCATTTACTTTTGACGGACTCTCATATGGACTAGTGGCACATCCGCTTATCCAATAATTTTGCAAAAAGAGCTGGCAATGGGATTCCCAGTCCCGAATTAATTAACTTAAATAGACACTCCTCCATGGTTTGTGATTGTTGGACGGCACCCGAAGGATTCGGTTAGCCATGGCTTGTGTAAGCAAAGGTTGGGGGGAGTGTCATCATCATAATAAAAATAAAATAAAAAGGTACTCCTTCATGGTATGAGATCGTTGGCAGGCACCCGAGGATTCGGTTAGCCATGGTTTGTGTAAGAAAGGTTGGAAGGAGTGCCAAATAAATATGCAATAATTCATGGGAGCCGCTCTTGAAAGTCCGGTTGGCGAGGTAGTTAGTGTACCCATTACCATTCGTTGACAACAACAAACACCTCTCAAAATAATTTTACTCCTGTCTTTATAAAAATGAAAAGCTCTAGCGCATGTTAATCCCTGCTTCCCTCTGCGAAGGGTCAATCTTTTACTTTTATGTTGTGTCTCCATTATTTCTTTGAGCACTATCTTGAGAGCACAACTGTCATTCTTAGTACAATATACTTGTCTCAAAATATGATTGATTGTGGTATAACTTTGATGCATTTATCTTTTGACAATCACTACTTCTAGTCTTTCTATGAACTCCAGAGGTGCCCGGGCATTTATGTTTTGCCAACCAAATACAGGCAAGCGAGATACCACTTTATCATACTCTCTTATGAACATTGCAATCCTGCTTATATACATGATTCATGATGCTTACTATTAATTGTTGGTACCTCTCCATGATTGACATGGCTGTTAGATGATCTTATTGGCATATGTCTCATTATGAATTGCTTAAGTATTAGCCATAGCATGAGAATATATACATCATATGAGCAAATATGTTCGTGAAAGTTCTTTTATCGCTCAGTTGTTAACTGAATTGCTTGAGGACAAGCAATAAGCTAAGCTTGGGGGGAGTTGATACGTCCAAAACGTATCTACTTGTCTATTGTTTTGCCTCTAATTTGTGTATTTTGGATGCAACTAACACGGACTAACGCTGTTTTCAGCAGAACTGCTCTGGTGTCTCGTTTTTGTGCAGAAATCCAACTTTCGGGAAAATCCTCGGAATTTATGCAGAAGGCCCTATTTTCCCAGGAAACTAACGGAGCCAGAAGGACAATTGAGGTGGAGGCCCGAGGGCCCCACACCATAGGGCGGCGCGGCCCAGGGGGGCCCGTGCGGCCCTGTGGTGTGGCCCCCTCGGCCGGCCTCCGACGCCCTCCTTCGGACTATTTATCGGCCTCGACCTAAAAACGCAAGAAGAGAAGTTGAAGTCGCCAGAAACCCTCCAGAACGCCGCCACATCGCGAAACTCCGTCGCGGGAGCCAGAAGTCTCCGTTCTGGCACTCCGCCGGGACGGGGAATTGGAGGAGATCATCGCCATCATCACCGCCAACGCCTCTCCATCAACCAGCAATGTTTCCCCCATCCATGTGTGAGTAATTCCCCCGCTGTAGGCCGAAGGGGATGGTAGGGATTGGATGAGATTGGTCATGTAATAGCATAAGATTGTTAGGGCATAGTGCCTAGTGTCCGTAATTGGTACTTTGATGATATTGTTGCAACTTGTTATGCTTAATGCTTGTCACTAGGGCCCGAGTGCCATGATCTCAGATCTGAACATGTTATTGTTTCATCAAGATATTCATTGTTTATGGTCTTACCTATAAGTTGTATACACATGTCGCTGTCCGGAACCAATGGCCCCGAAGTGACAAGAATTGGGACAACCGGAGGGGATGGTAGCGATGTGAGGATCACATGTGTTCACGGAGTGTTAATGCTTTGCTCCGGTACTCTATTAAAAGGAGTACCTTAATATCCAGTAGTTTCCCTTGAGGCCCGGCTGCCACCGGCTGGTAGGACAAAAGATGTTGTGCAAGTTTCTCATTGCGAGCACGCACGACTATATATGGAACACATGCCTATTGATTGCTTTGTACTTGGACACCGTTTTATTATTATCTGCAAATGCCCTGCTACGATTGTTACATGAGTTTCTCTCATCCATGCAATGCCCGTTATCCGTCCCCGTGCCTACAGTATTTTAATCCTGCTGTTTACTAAAATCACTACTGCTGTCTTTGTTACTCTGCTGCTGTTATTTCTCTACTGCTACTGCTATAAAACTGTTACTACTGATAAACCCTTGCGAGCAAGTCTGTTTCCAGGTGCAGCTGAATTGACAACTCCGCTGTTAAGGCTTCCAAGTGTTCTTTGTCTCCCCTTGTGTCGAATCAATAAATTGGGTTTTACTTCCCTCGAAGACTGTTGCGATCCCCAATACTTGTGGGTCATCACGCCCCAGACAAAAGAAAGCCGATGATGAAACATCGGCTAGCACAAACATGGTGTTCATCCTTCCGACGGAGTTTAGTGCTCCAAGATTAGACGAAGCACCTGTGGCACAACTTGACTGCGGCCCACGGCCAGTTATCTTTGAGAAGCCACGAGAAAGAAGCTACAGACATCTGAAGGCCCTGTACTTGCGAGGTTATATCGATGGGCAGCCTGTCAACAAGATGCTGGTGGACACCGGAGCGGCAGTCAACATTATGCCATACTCCATGCTACATCGGTTGGGACGCTCTAGCTCAGATCTGATCAAGACCAACGTGACATTGAGCGATTTCAACGGCCAAGCGTCTGACGCACAAGGTGTTCTGAACGTGGATCTGACCGTAGGAAGGAAAACCATCCCTACGATGTTCTTTATTGTCGATAGCAAGAGCACCTATGCTGTCCTGCTAGGAAGAGATTGGATCCACGCCAACTGTTGCATTCCATCCACGATGCACCAATGCGTAATACAGTGGGATGGAGATGAGGTAGAGGTCGTCCATGCAGATGACTCAGCCGAGATTTCAACGGCTGGCATGAACGCTTGGGAGACAACAGGCCAAGAGCCACTCTCAGGCATCAATTTGGACGACTGCGAGCGCATCGACGTGACAAAGGATGGGGTTAGGATGGTCTTATCCACCGGCCTGACCGTATAGCAAGAACAAACCTATGGACAAACGTGGCGAGGCCGATCCTTGGGATCGGCCCTAAAGATCTATGGAGGAACATTGCAAAACCTTCATTGAGCGATTCAATCAACATGGAGGCCGATTCCAGCAATCGGCCAAAATTATCCTCACCACACATTCTGCCTGTGTTCAACGTCGATCTAATGGGCAGCGGTTTTACGTCGGCTGATGAGAGTCAACATTAGTCCTAACGGAGCCGACGTTCAAATACAGTGCCTTGGCTAACTACAGAGCCGATATCCACAGTTACCTGACAGATTCGGCTCGGGGGGCACCTAATCAGATGAACATGTGCGATACATGTGCAGTGAAATATTGGGGGCCGATAGAAAAATCGGCCAGTAAAAAAAAATCTCATGGTATACAGCCGATGCACGGACATCGACTCTAGTACAAATTACACAAGATCTACCCGCTGCGTGTTCACGACGCGGATTTTCACCAAGTCGGTCTTCAGTTCAGCTTCAAGGCCTTCTGCTTCTTTGAGGGAGTGAACAATGAGAGCTTCCTCAGCTGCAATGAGCCGATTTTGGTGCCCGAACTTTCTCTTCGAGGACTTCCAACCCTTTGCGCCAGTTCAGCAGTACTGTCAGAAGCGTCAGTTTTGGCATGCAAGGCAGCCTTCTGCTCATTAAGCCATTGGTGTCTCGTCTACAATATCGGCTTTCAACGGAAGAAGAGGCGATCGACGGGGGCAAGTTTGGCTGGCTCGGCATGGTGGCTGTCTTAGAATTACCTGAGCTCAAAGCCCTTTGTCTGATCTGTGCATCCTCACCGCTACTCTCGCCTTGACTGAGGCTCGGGGGGCAGCTGGCCTGGTAGATGCTTTGTTTTTAGAAGCCGATTGGGGTGTCATCGACTGGTCCTTCGTCGCAACCTTCTTCAAAAAAATGGTGAGTTCTTGCAGAAGAGGATCACTGGAGCTGGTGGGAGGAATTTAAGGGCTCTCTTGAAGGCAAGGGTCTTCCACATTATCTACCAGATATCAAAGTCATCAGTCGAAGAATTGAAGGATAGATTGTGAAGAACCGATGCGTTGCTATCGGCTCATTGAGCATTGGCTAAGTGAACAATCGGCAAAGTCAGTATGAGGGGAAATCGGCTAAATTAGCTTAAAGGAAATCGGCAAAATCAAACTGGGGAAATTCTTCATTGATAAATAGGATTTCTTACATAAAGAGCTGATTGCCCTCAAAAGGAAATACTAGGGGGTGCATTGCCCCATCTACTACTGCTGATCCTATGCTAGGGGTCCTATCTACGGGCCGTCGCTGCCCTCGTCGTCGCCGTCGTCGCCGCTGTCGGCGCTACTCCCGGCGGGCTCGTCGTCGCTGCTGCAGCGGCCGCCGGCAGGGCCCTCGTTGTCCTCGTCCTCCTCGTCAGCATCGTCGTCGTCGCTGTCGAAGTCATCACAGGAGAAGCGATCGTCATCGCTCTCCTCCTCCGTTTCCCCGTCGGCGAGGAAGCGGAGGTCACTTTCCCCGTCGGTCGAGGACTTGTCGTCCTCAGACCAGACGGAGAAATCGTGACTGGACTCCTCCCCGGCTTCGATGGCACGGCGGATGTTGGCCGCATGGGCCTCCTCCGGGTTCCACTCCGGCGTCGGCTCGCGGGAGGAGGAGGATTGGGTGGAAAGACCCGATGAGGCAGAGGAGGAAGAAGACATGGTGGCGCAGGAGGGCTTTTGGAGTGCTAATGCGAAGGGGATGAAGAAGCAAACTGTTTGGAGCGGTTAAATAAAAGGGGATATAGTGGAAATTCAATGCCACAGCAGTTTCCGAGGAAGTGGTGCCCAACAAAAAAAAACAATTTTTGCCAGGACACGCGGAAGTGGAAGAGGCAAGGCATCATGATGAAGGATACTGCGACGGTTTTGCTCTGCCACGACATGACCCGACGAAGAAAAAGCAGAGTGATTTTGGAATTATCAATTCCAAAACCAGGGGGGCATGTGTTATCACCAGAATTTGACCGGATCAGAGGTGGGCCGCGATCAAGATGGGCTTGAAGAATATACATGGAAGGAATACATGAATCGGCCTTATATGCAAAGTTTGGGCTAGTTCGCCCGTGTATCTGTAATATAGTAGGATACGTGTCGATTAGATAGAGTTTGGCTCGTGCCCGGTTGGGATTATTCCCACGTTAGAAAGTCTACGGACTATAAATATGTATCTAGGGTTTATGAAATAAACAACAATCACGTTCACCACAAACCAATCTAGGCGCATCGCCAACTCCCTTGTCTCGAGGGTTTCTTCCGGGTAAGCATCATGCTGCCTAGATCGCATCTTGCGATCTAGGCAGTACATGTTTATTCGCCGTTCATGCGTTGCTCGTGCTGAAGCCTTTTTGATGGCGGGCAACGTAGTTATCTTAGATGTATTAGGGTTAGCATTGTTCATCGTATCATATGATGTCGTCGTGCAACCCTTAGACGTCTAGCCGCCCTTACACCTATCTTAGGTGTAAGGGCGGCACCCCGCTTGATCATTATTTAGTAGATCCGATCCGTTATGGTTGCTCCTTGTTCTTCAAGGATTAGTTTAATATCTGCATAGTTAGGCCTTACAAACGGGTTGAAGGATCCAGTGGCGTGTAGGGTGTAGTTTGCTAGCCCTAGACAGGATGTTCCGAGGATCAACTTCGTGTTGGTTTTTAGGCCTTGCCTAGGGTCGGTTTACGATCACCGTGCATGGCCGCCAGGCTCAATCACGAGTAGGATGTTCCGATTATGTGGTGAAAACCCTAAATCGTAGTAGGTCGTTTTAGCTTTATATTGATCAAGCAGGACCACCATATATTCGTACACCTCGTATGAATCATGGGTGGATCGGCTCTTTGAGCCGATTCACAGGACAACCTGAGAGCCGATCGAGGCTCGTATTTAATGTTTACGTGTATGCCATGCAGGAAACTAAGCGAGGCACATCCATCACCTTCCTGACTAGGTATAGGTCAGGTGGCACGCCCTTGCACCAGTATCGGACGTGCGTGCCGAGCCTTTGCGGGCCGTCGCTCGGAGGGACCAGGGCCAGCCGCAGTCCTGGGAGCCTCCCGGCTCTACCGTGTTGCCCGTCGCTACTCGCCGGTGGGTTTCTGACCGCAACAACAGCATGACACAAAATAAATAGGAAATTACGTCTAAATCCCTAAGATTTACATGGTAGACCCCAGGCTGAAAGCAAGAAATGCGATCGGGTCCTTAATAGCCACCGTCCGGATTGATCCTCATCATAGCCAGGCACGAACCACTTGGCGCGACCAAATCGCCATGGCTAAAGAGCCTGCACAGCATGCCCTCCGAGCTGAGCTAGAAACGCCCTGCCAAAACCGGCAGCCAACAGAGGTGGATAATTGGAGAGAGAGAGAGAGAGAGAGAGTCTTGATGCATCTCTCTTGACAAAGAATATGGCTGGGAGTTTGCTTACCTAGCGTACGTGACCTTTGCTCACTGAAGTGTGGGACTTCACGCATGGGACCACACGTAAGTGACAGACTTGTTGCTCTAACAACTCGGGTGATTATTATACTGTATTAGTACATAGTTTCCTATGGATCCTTCTTAGTCACTCGAAAATGAAGCTTTTGGGAGGTTTTTGAAATTTCCATGTTTGAAACCAAAAACCACTTCTCTTCATGCATGCTTGACTTCATAAGACAGAGTTTAGCTAGGGTTAGGGGTAGATACATGATTTTCCTGGTTTGAATATGTCTAGACCTTGTTTATCAACTTAATTGAATGCTTACTATATGACATAAGAAGACTACGTGCCTTGATTTTTCATTTTTTTCATTTTTTTAAAATTTTATGCCCATTTGAATCTTGGTCAAATCCTAGGTTTTTCATTATTTTGATTTTTTTTTGAATTTTTATGCCCATTTGAACGTTTTGGTCAAATCCTAGGTTTGACCAAGATTTAAACAAGTTTAAAACATGAAAATTAAAATGGAACCTTGTATCCTTCTTAGTCACTCTAAAATGAAGTTTTTGGGAGTGTTTTTGAAATTTCCATGTTTGAAACCCAAAACCACTTCTCTTCATGCTAGACTTCATAAGACAGAGTTTAGGGGTTAGGGGGTAGATACATGGTTTGTCTAGTTTGAATATGTCTAGACCTTTTTTTATCAAATTGAATGCTTACTAGCTACATGACATAAAAAGACTATGTACTTTGGTTTTTCATTTTGCTATTTTTTTATTTTCTGTCCATTTGAATCTTGGTCAGATCCTAGGTTTGACCATGATTTAAACAAGTTTAAAACATGAATATGAAAAATTAAGCATCTACCCTTCTTAAGTCACTCCAAAATGTAACTCTTGGGAGGGTTTTTGAAATTTCCATGTTTGAAACCAAAAACCACTTCTCGTCATGCTTGACTTTCATAAAATCGACCGAGATTAGGGTTAGGGGGTAGATACATGATTTGTCTGGTTTGAATATGTCCAAACATTGTTTATCAACTTGAATGCTTACTATATGACATAAGAAGACTATATGCTTTTAAAATTCAAACATATGGTAAGCATTCTTATGAAGTCAAGCATGCATGAAGAAAAGTGGTTTTTGGTTTCAAACATGGAAATTTCAAAAACCCTCCCAAGAGCTACATTTTGGAGTGACTAAGAAGGATAGATGCTTAATTTTTCATATTCATGATTTAAACTTGTTTAAACCATGGTCAAACCTAGGATTTGACAAAGATTCAAATGGGCAGAATTTTTAAAAAAAATCAAAAAATGAAAAACCAAGGCACATAGTCTTCTTATGTCATTTTATGAGGTTTTTGAAATTTCCATGTTTGACACCCAAAACCACTTCTCTTCATGTTTGAAACCCAAAACCACTTCTCTTCATGCTTGATTAAATCCTAGGTTTGACATAAAAAGACTGTGTGCTTTGGTTTTTCATTTTTCTGTTTTTTTTTTGAATTTTCCGCCCATTTGAATAGGTTTGACCAAGAGGTAAACAAGTTTAAAACATGAATATGAAAAAGTAAGCATGTATCCTTTTTAGCACTTGGGAGGTTATTAAAATTTCTATGTTTGAAACCAAAAACCACTTCTCTTCATGCTTGACTTCACAAGACAAAGTTTAGGGTTAGGGGTAGATACACGATTTTTCTGGTTCAAATATGTCTAGATCTTGTTTATCAACTTGAATGCTTACTGTATGACATAATTAAGAAGGCTATGTGCTTTGGTTTTTCATTTTTTTCATTTTTCAGAATTTTTATGCCCATTTGAATTTTGGTCAAATCTTAGGTTTGACCAAGATTGAAACAAGTTAAAAGCATGAATATGAAAAAGTAAGCATGTATCGATCCTTCTTAGTCACTACAAAATGAAGCTCGTGGGAGTATTTTCCTCCCACACGTGAGCTTGGTACCACTACACAAGAACCATGCATATGTTAAAACTTTTGAATCATGTGTTTTTTCTTCTCTTAATTACTGCCCAAAGGAGAAAAAATATATTAAATGGGTGTTTTCTATGAAGTGCCTACCGCATGAAGTGTACACACTACCACCAATCCAATTTTCACAGGTCTGCATAAGAGACATGGTAGCTACGTACGATGGCAATTTCCAACGATCCACAGATTATCTTTGTGTGCAACCATATACTGAATTATTTCTGGGCTAAAAGTTTTATTTCAAATGTAATTGGAAGGAAGGTACATGAATTAGAATTAAAAAACTAGGTAGATACATGACATGCCCCCAAGATGTGGAAGCCTAAAACAATGGCCAAACATGTGCGGTGCATCCAAGTATAACACATAGCATGCACCGATAGTTTGACCTAAATTTGAAATCAAGCCGAAGGTGGTTCGAAAAAATCGTAAAATGGCAAAACAAAGCATGAAGTTACAAATTTGTGATGTACTATATGTCCATTAGGATATTACAAGGCTAACAAGTATACCTATGTTGTAAAATTGAGCAACATAATACACAATATATATATATATATTACCCAAAATATACGATTAAAAAGTTAAAATGGACATCTAGTTTGTAATGATATAATTTTTGTACCATAAAATTCATATTATGTTGTAATCAAATTAATGATATAGGGATGCACGCTGGCATTATAATCCCTAACGGAGGGAGTAAGCACTTCAGTTATGAAAAGTACCGAACAATGCATGCGAAAATGATTTTTATTGGAATACTAGTTCAACTTATTTTTTTATAAAGGGGAGTGTCGTGAGATTGATCGACCTAAATTTGTAAACAAGCCAAAGTTATTGTGGGGCTCGATATAAAAAGGTCGAAAGAAATGATGGAGTCATATAATTCGTGGTTTACATACTTCCACTATGAACAATACTAACAAAATTTACTTGAAACTTGTTGGCCATGCCATTCTGCTACCCCCCCACCCCAAAAAATATTCAAATATGAATCCTTGTGGCACGACCATGTTGGGGTTCACTTCTGGGCTTCTGGCTATCTACCCAGCCGAGCATGCGGGCTCTATTACCTTGTACGAATCCTCGTTTTAAACCAAGAAGAAGTGAACACCCCCCCCCCCCGCCACACACACACACTCCTCTCTCTCTCTCTCTCTCTCCACTAACCGGCTTTAGATATCGCATCATTTGTCTCTCAGACTCCATTGATTTGCCCCAAGTTCAACAAGGTCGCTCCCTTTTCCTCTGAGAGTCCATTGATTTTTATTTGCTGGTGTCACTTGTGCTAAACTGTCATTCCTTGTACTCCCTCTGATTCATATTACTTGATGGTAGTATAGATGTATCTAGACACATTTTAGTTGTAGATACATCCATTTTACCATCAATTAATATTGATCAGAGTTGCAACGTGGTATGGGGCCTGCCGCCTGCCACCGTCGGCGAGGTTCCAAGTAAATGGTGCCAGAAGAAGAGTAGCGCGGCTCCGGATTCAACCACGAGGCGGCGATGGACGGCACCATGGAAATAAACGCTACGAATTTGGAGGCCATCGCATACAACATCGCTGGAACGGCGCAGGTCATGTGCTCCCACGACGGCTGCGGGGTCAACGTCAGCTACCACGAGTCCCTAAGACACCAGATCGCATGCCCGCACGACCGGTGCAACTGCACGGAGCAGGGCTGCGAATTCGCCGCCCCACCGTCAGCGCTCCTCATTCACCTCGCAGAGGCCCACTCGATTCAGGTGCACAGGTTAGAGTATGGCAAGTCCATAGAGTTCCGGGTGACCATGACGCACCCGTGCTCGCCGTGCAGGCGGCTCGTCGTCGAAGGGGATGACGGCTCCGTGTTCGTCCTGTACATCGACGCGCTCGGCCCGGCCATTGTCTTGTCTTTGGTATGCGTCAGGTCGGCCACATCCGTGTGGCCGCTCTACAGGGTGAAGATCTGGGCGCCCGGCCCGCCGCCGTCCTCGAAATCGGACTGCAGGCAGGATGTCGTGAAGATGTCTCCCGATGCTTCTGGCAGCACGTCGCCGGGCGCTGTCGTGTTTGAGGAGCTCACGTCGTTCCTCGTTGTGCCGGGGCCATACCTCGTTGGTGCTGGATCGTCCAAGGAGCTGCGTTTCTACATTCGCATATGCAAGTAGATGTAGCTACTGCTACTTTGCGTAGTTGAAAAAACTGTCAATTTGTAAAGTACTAGAGTGTTCGTACGACTGCTATTTTTTTATGGGGTCTTTGTTTCATATTTGTGCTGAACTGTTTGTAGTAGTACTTATACTTAATAATGATGCAGCGTGGAAGTGAATACTCTTTTTTTTGTTAATCGGAAGTGAATACTCCAACTACTATATGTAATTGTAACCCCTTCATCTGATTTACTCCCTCCGTCTCGATTTAGATGGCTTGGTTTATTTTGCAGCAGGACCAAGGCATTGTTTCATTGGATGACGAAAACTCTCCGGAGCGCTGCCTCCTCCGGATGACAATAAAACATGATGTACAATGGGTTGTTTTTTAGTCTTATCTTTGGTAACGAGACATCCTAAATTTGTGGTGAGAGAGATTTATGCTAAGAGATGATCTCTTAGCTAAGAGAAGGCAAAGTCTTTTTCATCTTTCTCTTTCTTCCACATCAGCGTTTATCCTACGTGGCACTGCTAAAATATCACCATTGTACATGCCCTAATACTCCACTAATGGTGTACAAAGCGTGCATGCAGCCGATCACATGCCCCCATGCAAACTTGTTTGGTTTCGCACTCCACCAGCATGCACAAGGCTATTCCCAGAGAATAGAAAAAGGAGAAAAGGGAAGGTGGAGACTAATTCGAGAAGGTTACTAGTACTTCTAATTTAAATGCATGCAGTCCTTAGATGAGAGGTAATATGGGACAAATATTTGTTCAGATTAGGCCCTGTGAACCGAGACAGAGGGGTATAAAACTATCTGCACTTCCAGATCATTTCTCCTGTTTTTTAGATGTCCTTTCACTTACTATAAAAAACAAAGATGCACTATAAGGGCTGCTTTCAATCAAAGGAATGTGGAGAGTGTAGAAATAGGAAAGGTGTAGGATTGAAATTTTCCCATAGGAATCAAATCCAACATAATTCCTATGTCAATCCTATGAATCAAAGAAGCCCTAAGTGGTTACCGGTGCTTAATGCACAGTTCCAAAGAGTTCATCCCGCAGTCCAAATAACTAATAATCAGATGATGTCAATTTTTGTGTATGTAGTTGTGCCTATTACCATCACAAATATAGTCTCAAATAGTATGATGGTGGAGATACACATTTTTTAACTACCATGATTTTCGGAAAATGCTTAGTCAATTTTGACATAATTTGACTTTCTAAAAATAATACGGAGTATAAGCCTTAAGCTTTGAGATGGAGGTACTATATTGGGTTTTCCTCGTCTTAAGCAAAATCCCTTCCCATCCCCTTAAATAGAGTACTCCAGCCTCGAGGCTAGGAGATAAGAGAGGCCATCGATAGGCCATACTCCTCGCACGCTCGCAATGCTGGAAACTGTCACCGTTACCCTGAATATGGACTCCACCGTGCTTCACTGCATTTTCTGCTCCCAGCCCCTCAAGCCCCCCGTCTTCAAGGTCGATCCCTTTCCCTCCCACACTCCATTGATGTTTCTTTTGTGGGTTCACTACTGCAAAAATGGCAATCCACGAACTTTGATTTGTGCAGTGCAAGGGTAATCATTTGGCCTGCGGCCGCTGCCTCAGCGAGCTTCCCGGGAACCGGTGCCATAGGTGCGTGGAACCCCGCGGCGGATTCGAGCAGGACCCGGCAATGGACGCCGTCGTATCAGCGGCGACGGTTGAGTGCCCCCACAGCAGCTGCGGGAGCTTGGTGGCCTACCACCAGGTCCACGACCACAAGATTGCATGCCCGCACACCCCTTGCGCTTGCACGGAGCCCGGCTGCAACTTCACCGCCCCGCCAACAGCGCTCGGCGCCCACTTCGCAGCGGCCCACTCGATCCAAGTGCACAAGCTCCCGCCGTACAACACGACCAAAGTGTTCCAGGTGCCGGTGCCGGGTTCGCCGTGCCTGCGGATCATCGCCGAAGGGGAGGACGACGCTTGTTCGTCCTGATCATCGGCGTGCTCTGTTCAACTTCGACCACCATCGTGTCTACCGTGTGCGTTAGGGCGGCCGCGTGCGTGTGGCCTCTGTACACAGCAAAGATGTGGGCGAATGGGCCGGCGTCGTGCTCGTTAGCGCACGCGAGGAGCAGGGCGGACACCGTGAGTGTGTCTTTGGAGGCGTCGAGCTGCGCCTTGCCGGGCGACATCGCGTTTGATGAACTCACGTCGTTCCTCTCGGTGCCGCCGCTGTACCTGGTGCTTGGTGGACCTTCCAAGCTGCTGCGTTTCTACATTCGCATCGAGAAGGAGAACAATTAATCCTCAAAATAAGTACTCCTACTCCATATGATGATACGTACTAGTATAGTGCTAATGCAGATGTAACCTCTAGTAAAGTACTAGTACTAACACTGTCTGAGTTGTACTATTATTTCAGTTTCGCTTCTATTGTTGGGTAACATCATCAGGAACATAACTTGAACTTATTGGTTTCAAATCTGTGACAACAAAAGAAAAAGAACAAGAAAGGGAGTACTCCATAACTGTTTTTCGTCCTGCTAATGCAACCTTGAGGTGACAGGGACAACTTTGTACAAAGCATCGTGCTCATATAAATATATGTACAAAATCATCAGCAGTACCTCGATAGGTGCCATGTCCATTGATAGACTGGGTCACTGGGAGATGGATATTACTACTGGATAGCTGTCCTGACGTGATAGGATGCCTACATACACCCTACTCGGCAGGTGACGATACCTTCCCAACGAAGGTATCCATTCCCATCCATTGATTATTTTATTATGGACGGAGAGCATTCTAGAAGAGATGTCATGTCTTGGGGCAGACGTTCGGCTTAATCATGGTTTTGATATGGCCACGACTTTTGTCATTTAAGGCACCACCTATGGGAACCAAAAGATTACTGAAACAGCAACTACATTTTAGTTGACGCTAATGTAGATGTATCTAGACATATTGTAGCTATAGATACTTCCATTTTAGCATCAAGTAATGTGGATCGGAGGGAGTAATACAATACAGTATACTCAGTATAAGGTTAACTTTGGCACACGCTGGGACGCACATATTTGTTAGAAGTACACACATGCAAGACAGAGCATAGAGTAAAATAATTACTCTACTATTTACTTATGAGCAACCAAAAGCTTGTACGTGTCCACTATATATATGGGCATGGACTACACTTATTGCTTGTGGATGAGGATAGCTGTTGTGGACAACACAGTGCATGCTGTTAGAGTGAAACGGCACACTTATTATGGATCGTAGGGAGTATGCAAGATAAAAAAAAGATCTACCATACATATTATTATTATATACTTTTTTTGCGAATCTTATTTTATACTTATCAGTTATGTACTCACGACACTGGGAGCATACACACACACGATCGTACATACAACAGTAGTACTGTACTACTTTTAACACTACTTGCAAGATAAAATATAGCTGGATGTACATAACTACTTATCACTGGGTGCATACACACACGATCGTATACATACTAGTACTGTACTACTTTTAACACTAGGCTATCCTTTTCAGTGGTCTTCCTCTTCAGCTTCCACAGCCTGTACCATGCTGCTCTTCTTCTTCTTCTTCTTACTCCCGCTGTTCTGGAATTCCGCCAATTTTTGTTGACCCTTCTCAAAGTTCACTATTCGCCTGTATACCTCATATGTCGCGTATGTGTCGATGCTTGCATACATGATATGCTTCATGGACAAGGGCACCTGCTTCCACAGCTTGTGTTCCTCATGCGTAAGTTTTTTCATGATAGATTTGTACTGGCTGTCTATAATGGCCGCAGCATAGTCAGCCAACGAATCCTTATTGTTACTAGTGGAATCGGCAGGCTTCCACCTTTTCTGGATGTCCACGAAGTTCGCCACTGAGAGGTTGCAACGCCCAAGCCTGGTAATGTCGTTGCCGATGTCAACACCTGCAAATGTTACGTCAGGCCTGCCAAGAAAGTCAGCGAGTTTGGGGCATGGCTGGTCGGCCGAGAAAATCTGGTACAGGAGGCAGTCCGTGCCCATGCACAACTGTATGAGGGCAGCATTCTGTTCAGGCCCATAGGTGTACTCTACGTCTAGGCCAACTATTTTGTACGAGTCTTCTTTCTCCAAGATCAACTCGATTTTGTTGATGTATTCCTCCACCTTAGACGCCATATTGGTATAATTGGCCGTAATGGTGGTTTTTCCATGAGCAAGGAAAGTGTGCCCGTGGTAGAACGCTTCCATGGAGGGTAGCGAGAGGGGCACATGCGAGAGTGTCAGGGAGAAGACGAAATGAGGAAGACGAATGTTAACCGCCACGCCAGGGCCTGGAAACCGCTAGATGCATGCATTTTGGACGGTTTTGAAGATGACGGGCCATAGGGCACGAATGCAGTTTCCCTGTTAAAATAATAATAACCGCCCACGTACTTAATTAATTGGATGCTTATTTGTTTCTCGAGAGGAGCCTAGTTTTTTCCTACTACTCCGTACGAAACTCTGAGGATCTAAATCATCAGCATTAGTACAAAGAGATTCAAAAGTAATAGTATTACCTTCGTCTAAAAGGAGGTGTCTTAGTTTTGTCTAATACGGATGTATATAGACATATCTTAGTTGTAGAAAGTACAAATATGTCTTCCTTGCACCACTTAGCTACCACTACAAACACTAACGCAAGGTAGATCAGCATCATGCAATGTAGACATTACAGTATTTTTGAACTACTGTACTTGTCTTCCCTGGTCTATGATTCAATATCTAGTATACTGTACTGCTTATACACCAGGGAGATTCAAAATACGAGTTGAGCGCCAAAACTCCCGCCTCCATACGCATATTTCGAATTCCCATTCGACCCCTATTACCAATGACGCAATGGCAGACAAGTGAAGCCGGCGTGGGTTGGGGTCTCGTTCGTAATTTACACATCCCCTCTGATATATATAGTCTACCGCCTTCCTTTCGTCTTCCCCATTTCCGCCAAAAATCTGTCGCAATACTCCAGGCCCATCATCTCTCACCTGCCGGACCACCGCACCGGAATATCCCAGCCGTACTTAGCCGGCATACCACCTCACCTACCTGAGGTTACCGACTCCCTCGTCCGCAGCACCAGATCCGCTTCACCAACGCCGCTGTGTAGTGCATCGAATCTGCTTCACCGACTGCTTCGTCCGCAACACCAAATCCGCTTCACCAACACCACCGTGCACTGCACTATCTGAGTTCACCGACTCCCTCGTCTGCCGTACCTGATCCGCTTCACCAACGACGCCGTGCACTGCACCGGATCTGCTTCACCGACTCCCTTGTTTCAGATCTGCTTCCCCGAAACCATCATCGACCGCCCAGATCTGCTTCCTCGACGCCGACGCCCACCGCAACCGTAGCACCCCCGCCGTTGTCGACGTGACCCGCAAGGATGCCGAGTATGACTACACGAAGCCGCCGTCGAGGTAACCAGACCCCCTCCCCCCTACACGTTTTGGGCTGTTACCATAGAAGGTTCAAGCATGCCTTGGTCAACTAGAATGTGTCTATATACATCTGAATCTAGTCATAACTGAGATTTCTATTAGCATGTAAGTATCTAGAATTGGTTTACTATCATGCAATCCAATCTAGTTAAACCCGTGTCAATCTATATCTATACCTAATAATATATAATAATAAAGAAACTAAGGAAAAAAATTCGTCCAACTTCAAACTACCCATAAATTTCCGAAAATTACACCTATGCCCCCCGCGAGTTAATACTGATTCGTCCGTCTAAAAAAGCATCGACAGAGAAGTCCCATAGATCCAGCTCCGCCCTGCTCTCAATGCGCGTGGCAGATGGCAGAAACCTGCACATTTGCCCATGCCACTCCTCGAGCTCTCTGTCTTGATGTGCTTCACACACCTTGATGTGCTTCACACACAGGGCTTATAATACTAGGAAGCTTGTACATGACCCTTTAGATTGTTAACATGTGCCAGAATCCAAACCCTATACCATACTTCTAGAATACTCTACAAACTCTAGATATTTCATACTACTCGTAAATATCTTACTCTAGAACATTCCCCATTCTACAATTCTCTCTACATACCTTGGATACTTCATGACTAAGCTAGCTCCTTTACTAGCCAACCACATTGATAAGATTACTACTAACAATCTCCCCCATAATCTTGTCATATAAACTATCTTTACTACGTATTAAATTTAAAACAGGTCGCGGTGGTTGGTGATGGTACGTCAAACGTGTATACAACTCACCCGAACATAAAAAGTAAGGTCAGCGTGACCGGCTCCATGAGGAGTTCTTATCAGGATTAGTTAGGTCACGACCAAAATCCAATCCGTAGCACTAGGTAGCAAAATCAGCATCCCTTTCCTAATTCTAATCGTTAAAACAAGCATACATCGGTTCAGCCACACATCTTTTTCGTTCGCTCCCCTTTTTATTCTCTAAGGAACCCTCTCCTTAACGAGCGTAGATTGATGGAGATGGATTTTGTACCGGTCAATCTTTATATCAGCAGGTGATCCGTCCTTTCTCCTCTGCCGTGGTTCATCAACGCGTGTCCGACAATCCCGGTTAGATCGGCACGATCGGCAAAAAAGAAAAAAGCCAAAAGAGACCCATTGATTAGGCTCCTCTTGCCGTGCAACTTTAAATTTTCTAACTTTTCTTTCATTCGCAAACATACAGTGACAACCTATATGACTCTAGGTTTCTTTTCCTAATTTTTGCACGTGCATGCATTTTCCATTTAAAATTCGTAGGACATACAAATCTCAACACTTATACAACTAAAAATCCTTTAAAACAAAACTTTCAGACCCTGCAGCTTCTAAGAGTCTAGTGACAAGAATCAACCACATGTTTAGGAGCGCAGTGACATTCTCGCTAAAAAACCATGTTTCACGCGTGGGTGTTTCATTAATAAAGAGAAATATCTGATTAGTAAAGAGAAATATCTGTTCAGTTGGGGCCACGTTTCGACGTGTGTTCTCGACGAATCAGTTTCTCAGACAAAGTATCTCGAAGGTGTTCATAGAGGTAGCATGTGCATTTGTGCGTTCATAGAAGCGAGTGTATGTACTTAGTGAGCATTTATATTGTACCGTGTTTTGTAAAAAAAGATGGTGTGAAAGGGCACCTTTTACGATATACTCCCTCCGTCCCAAAATGTTAGGGGTCTAAGGATTGGTCAAAAGTCAAACCTTACAAACTTTGACCAAATATTTAAAAAAATATTTACATCTACAATATCAAATTGACATATTAAGAAAATATACTTTAGGGTGAATCTATTGATAATGATTTAGTATTGTAAATATTTATATTTTTGTGTATAAACTTGGTCAAATTTTAAAAACATTGACTTTTAACTAATCCTTAGACGCCTTATTTTTGGCACGGACGGAGTATCATTCAATAAATACTATGAATTATTCGATCGTTTGTTCAAACATGTCAATTAGATCGGTCGATTGATCAACTCGGATCGGTCGATCGAGCATCAGAGTTGTCTCTGTGGTGACAAAAAATAATGCACATTGTATAAGACTGACGTACCACAGATTGTAAAGAAAAATGAGGACCATGTGGCCACACATCCTGGACATAGACATTGTGATTATATTCCATTTATTCTATTTTTTGGAGAGAGCGATCTTTCGTTATTAACCCGTTGCAACACACGGGTATTATGCTAGTATCCCCTAATCCAGATCACATGGACCATACACTTCATCTTGTGATGGCATCACACCGACTCACGTCAAGCAACGACGCCGCACCCTGCTTGTTAGCCTCACACCGACTTCATATTAGATATCATGTAGTGCATTTCAAGTACCAAATCACTGAGAACCAACCAGTGGTTGGATGGTTAGGAGGGCAGTGGCACCCCCAGATTTGACGCTTTGGTGTCTCAAAAATGGAGGAATATTCTTGTGTGGGATGCGGCGTTCCCGATGACATTGTGGTGATAGTGGTAAATTCGTCAATCTCAATACCTGTCGGATCAGTTTGTTGGATGCATTTTCCTGGATGTGCTCGAAGTGGTAGAGTGTGTGTGCGTGAGTGATGAGAGTATGCATGTACATGTGAGCGTCTATGATTGTACTGTGTGTTGCAAAAAATAGTATTAATTTTTATCTTGTTCATACTAAGACTAGCAAAGCGTTCCCTGCTCTATAAACTCTCAAGAAAGACCCCTATAATATCTATCTAGTTCATCCTAATGTTAGAACAGTAATTGCATGCTATGTAATTCATCTATTTTTGTTAGGAAACCTACATGTTTGTTTGCTTTTCTTATTCTCAGGTGACAGGTTGTGCTCTGGGACCATAGCCGCCGTCTATTTTGTTCGTTGCAAAATGTTGTTTTATATTCCGCCATTCTGTGCTCTTCTGTGTTCACAAGGTTTTACATTATAATTTCCATCTGTGTTGTTGTAAACAATGACGGTAAATGCCAATTACTATTTCCTTTCTGCTATCCTTTTGCCATACTGTAGTACATGTGTGAACTCATGGCTCTGGTACATTTAAATTCTTCATTGTTTTTGTTCTTCAAGAGCTGCAACCCTAACTCTTTGCCGTAATTTCATGTTGCACTATCACATGGAACACATCAAATCGTGGAGTGAATCACCCCTATAATCCAGTAAGTACCTTTCATTTTTGTATTGATATGCTTATCGTGCTGGGAACCAGTTTGTGTTTAACACATTTACTCTCCATATAGATAGGATAACTGGTTTGAAATAAATCATGCTATTTATATGACTGCACGTCTTCGTTCATTTTCCTGCTAGCTTCTCAAACTTGTTCTATTGCCTGTCTAATCTTTTTTTGTTTGATCATGATTAAACCAATTTAATTGTTCTGCTTAACTTAAATGATATGGCATTTTATTCCAGCCACATAATGTTTGATTGCTCTTGCACTTCCTTGTACCGTTATGTCTTCTGGATTTCATCCATACATGATAAGAATGTTTTGCTTGGTGAATATGAGTCAGATGATGATTCAATTGGTTATTAGTCCTTGATTCATTGAGTTGACTGATGATTAAAACATATAAACCTTGCCACTTTCTGGCATGCTTGTTGTGGGATATAATGAGCATATTTGTTTTTTGTAAGATTTTTTTTTCTGATTTCACTGTTGATTAATCCAATGCCACCTTCTGTAGTAGGAAATCCACCTTCAGTGGGTATCATAAATAAGATATGTTGTTTCTTTTTGGCTGACCCATCTTTTATTTTTAGGCACAAAATGGTTCATTTGTTTGTTTCTCCTTCCCTTATATTGGGCTCATGGGTTAAACATTGAAATAATATGTCAGTTTATATGAATCCCAGAATGGTTGCTGTCTAATCTGTCTTAATTGGTCCTGCTCGTTTATATTTGGCACCAAATGGATATATTTCTCATTTATCTGAGGCATTCCCATGGCTGGCCGATGATGAAAAGAATGAAATTTAGGGGGTTGGAGATTCTCCAACTGCACAATGTCTGGCTAGTTTTATCCACATGACCACTTTTGTGGAACTTAAGGGATCTGAAGCACCCCTTCCAAGTGTCAATTTTAATTGACAGACTTCTGTTATGCAGTTTCCTGGCTTATTTTATTAGGCACAGACTGTCTAGTTACTTGATTTATTTTGTTCATATTTGCCATCTGGTTGCTCTGCCTGTTGCAATGGGGTTGATAGCTTGCTTTGTTATATTATGCCTTATGCTTTGTGAAAATCTGCCATCTGTTTTGATGCTTTGCAAAAATCTGTGACAACTAATATGGTTGTTTTCTCAAATTGTATGGTTCTGTAACCTGCACTGTCTTGTTTTCAGCCCCTGAATAGAGCAAGGAAGGCAGATGGCAGGGCATGTACATCAAGTGTCCAGTTCTTTCCACAGCACAGCCATGACAATGCCAATTCATCTGATAGTCAGATGATATCTATTGTCCCAGCCATTCCAGCGCAAACAATCGCTGCCTTTGCACACGAATCAATTGATATAATGCAGCAGCAAAGAGATGAAAGAGATTCAAAAATCGACATAACAGTCAATGAGATACATGAATTGAAAAATAGGCAATCTTGGATTGAGCAGATCCTTAATAATCTACTATGCAGATCTAATGGAAAGCCAGCTGTTACTTGCACTCCGATGAATTCTACCTAAAAGAAATGCAGTTTTGCCGATGATGCCATTTGTATGGCTTGTATCATTTGAGTTATTTCGACTTGTTGTGGTATTTGAGAATTTTTCCTGTTATTGTAACACTTGAGCTTTTTTCCTGTTATTGCTATATTTTGCAATAATTGTAACAAATTTTCAATGTAATGATTATTTGATCTTGAGCTTTTTTCCTGTTATTGCTATAGTTTGCAATCATTGTAACAAATTTTCAATGTAATGATTATTTGATCTTGCACTCGGCCTTAAATAGAACTACTAGTATGGTCTCACAATTTTTTATCATTATACTTTGCAAGATTTAGCGGATGCCCCAAATTCAGTGCATCTCCACCGGCGGCCCCGATAGCGATTTGGGGGCCTGCGTCAATTTAGGGCTCGCACCGGTGCGCTCCAAACGGCGCCGGCCATTTGTCGAGCCCAATAGAATCGCCGGCATCCCATGCCGGCCCCTTTGACAAGGGCGCGAATCGGGCACCCCGGTTGCCTTTGCGGAACGACGATTTTCTCTGGTGGGGGCGCCTTGTCCGTGAGAGGACGCGACGGTTCGCATCGGCCACGACGCGGAAAGGTTGGTCGTCGGCGTTTAAGGTCATGTAAGAGGTAGTTATAGTACTCGTATGTGATTTTGGTGATGTGGAGGAAAAAGAATGAGGAGAGAGAAGGACTATGTGGTGCCGATTCAAAGAAACCGGATCAAGCAGTACAAGTGGGACCCAGCAGAAATATGACATGCATATTTTACTTACTCCATTGCTGTGTGAACAGGGTATCCTAAAGCAAGTGGCCCACTTCACCAAGCCATGCACATTAAATTATCAATTTGCATCACAGATGAGTCGAACCAAATTGTTGGTTCGCTTTTCCTGTCAGAACCTATGCATCGATGCTCTGTTATGTGCGGAACCGATTCAATGGACGTTTTGGTTCGCTTTTGATACACATAGTGCATGGTCTAAAGTTACAGACAGTCTGTAGGCTTCTTACAGACAGCTTACAGACACCATTTTTGTTGTTGTATGAAGGGTGTCTATAACTTATACTCATATATAGCTATGACTAAAAATACTAGATAACTTATAGATAGACTATTGTATACACTGTCTATAGCATTGTCTATACTCCGTAGATGACATGGAGTAGTATTACAGACAACATCCGTCTAAATCAATGTACATGCCCTAATGGCGCGGAAACCGAGGTAGCGACTGGCCACGAGGGCAGCGACTGGCCATGCGGCGTCCAGTCACCTTAAATGTGGGCAGTTGCTACCGCTAGATAGGACGTATGCCGTCCACCACCGCCGCTCCATTCTCTACTCTCCACATCAAGATGCTCGCCGTCTGAAGACCACCTACTCGATGGTTGGCCTCAACGGCCGCGCGCTGCCTCCAGCACCACCGCAGCCGCAGCCGGAGCCGCAGGCCGACGACGAGCACAGCTCCGACGAGGACGAGGGCCGACGGTTCGAGGCGTGGCACGATGTCTACGTAGCAGAAGCGGAAGCAGAGGTGGCGGAGGAGGCAGCGCAGTCGGGCGAGCCGCCGCAGGCCCCGCCGACCCGGAGCAAGCGGCGATCCTCGCGTCGCTGAACGCACAACGATACCAGCGGTTGAGGGAGGAGGAGCGCGAGTTCGTCAACGACGCGAACCTCGAGCACGTCCTCGAGATATCGCGCCAGCGAGCGGCCACGGAGGAGGCGGGACGCCGCCTCATGGAGGCGGAGCGACAGAAGCTCGCAGAGCTCAACGCTCATCGCCACTACGACGCATTCGCTCGCCAGTAGGCGAGGCGCGCAGAGATCGAAGCTTCTCGGGAAAGGCTGGAAGTGCGGGGACAGCGCCGCCGGCAAGCCCCTGCGACGCCGGCCGCCATGCTCCACCGCCAGATGTGCGAAGCAACGGAGGAGAAGCGGGCACGGAAGCAGGCGGCAATGGCGAAGAACAACGACGAGGCAGGGCCGTCAAGCGCCCCAACCGACGGCCAGTAGACCAGGATTAAGTTTATGTTTAGTTATGTTTAAATTCGAGCTACTTTGGTATAAATTTCGTATGAATTTGGGTTTTTAGATGTCAATTTAAATTTTAAAATCTATTGGGGCTGCCGTTTTGGGGCCGCCGGTGTGGGAGCAACGTCCCCAAATAGAGGATGCTGTGCCGGTGGAGATGCTCTTATAGATAGATCATGATCATGGTAACAGAAAAAATCGTCAACGTGATGATGATTTGATGTTGCACTCGACCTTGAACATAAGTACTAGTACGGTCTCACAATTTTTTTAATCATTATACTTTGCAACATTTAGCAGATGCGCCAAATTCAGACATAGATCATGATCATGGTAACAAATTTTCAACATGATGATGATTTGATGTTGCACTCGGGCTTGAACAGAAGTACTAGTACGGTCACTCAAAATTTTAGCATTATACTTTGCAACGGATGCACCAATTTCAGAGATAGATCATGATCATGGTAACAAATTTTCAACGTGATGATGTTTTGATGTTGCACTCGGCCTTGAACTGAAATACTAGTACGGTCTCACAATTTTTTATCATTATAATTTGCAAGATCTAGCGGATGAGCCAATTTCAGAGATAGATGATGATCATGGTAGTAACCGGTATTTAATGTGATGATGATTTGATTTTGCACTCGGCCTTGAACAGAGGTACTAGTACGGTCTCACATTTTTTTATCATTATAGTTGGACCTTAGCCAAATTCAAAATCTCATAGCGGCAAAACTTCCCGCCCACAAAATACAAAAATTTCACACGCTTCCAAATTCCCATTCTACCCCTATGGAGATGACAGCAAAGTCGGTTGGTGGGGGGGTATGCCCGTCATTTTTTGGATCACCACCTCCCTAGCCTGGAAACCCTCCCAAAAAAAATTCATTTCCCTCAGACCACCCACCGGAGCTTCCCAAGTCCCTCTCTCTCCCACTTCCACGACCACCGCACCGGAACATCCCCGCCGGACTTCCCTGGCCTACCCGAGCCCTCACGATCCTCGTCATCCGGCTGCCTGCCGGAGCCGCTTCATCGATGCCTTCATCAACCGGACCGGATCATTCCCGCCGAACCTCGAAACCATATGCTCATCCAGCAGTCTACCGCAGTCGCTTCAGCTGCGGTATCGTCCACCCCACCGGAGCCGCTTCGCCGGATCCGTCTTCCACCGCATCGGATCTTGCTCACCGACACCGTTGTGCATGAACCGGATCTGCTTCACCGGCACCGTGCACGCTTTTCTATTGCTTGCCTGCAAGTTCTTGTTTAATCTTGGGGGAACCTGTTTGTGCTAACGATGCGCCGTTACATTTTTGCAGATGAGATGAGTAACCATGAAGTGTAATGGCCGTCTCTCCAACCCCAAGTAGCACATGTAGCGTACTTCATCACCGGATCTATCAACCCCAGGAAGATCTGTTGTGACTCCCACAGAGTGCTTCTCCTAATGTAAGTCCCTTGTTTTTGCGCCATGTTCTGGGTTCAGATGCTTGTTTGTCTGAAGCTCTTTTAGTTCATTCCTAGCTATGACCATAACACCTTGCTATTTTCTAGTTCATTGCTAACTTTAAGCGATTGAACATTTTGGTTTGCATTCCCTGCTCTGTAGATGTAGCCATCATAACTTCTATCTTGCTTAGTCGTTGTTACAAAAATTATAGGTATTATAGTAACATCCTGCTATTATTTAGTTCATGGCCAATTTTAAGTAATTGCACATGTTGGTTCGCATTCCCTGCTCTATAGCTTTTGGCATCGTAACTTCTATATTTGGTTTACATTCCCTGCTCTGTAGATCTAGCCATCATAACTTTATCTTGCTCAGTCGTTGTTACAAAAATTATGGCCTGCTACTATGTTGTTTGTGCCAATTTTTTACTCCTTGAACATGTTGGCTTGCATTCCCTGTACTACAGGTGATGCCATTGTTTTGTATCTACTTCATTGTAAGCTAACAAAGTAAGGACTTAGTTTGGCATGCTATCACTCTGCTATCTAGCCTGTAGTACAAATAAACTTGTCATACTACTAGATAATAATTTTGTGTGCCATCTTGTTCTTCAAAAGCTGCATTATTGACTTGTTTCTCTGACTTGGCATGACGCTCACATATGGAATGCTGAACATATTGGTTTGCATTCCCTCTTATACAAGTTCACAGGTGATCCCACTATATTCTGTATCTGGTCCATCCTAAGCTCCATCATTAACTATCCTCTATGTGTTGCTCATTACAAGTTTATATCCCGAAACATCTTGATTTGCATCCCCTTCACTAGAAGTTCAGGAGTATTATTTAGTTCACGGCCAATTTGAAGTAATTGCACTTGGCACATGTTGGTTCACATTCCCTCCTCTTTAGCTTTTGCCATCGTAACTTCTATTTTTGGTTTACATTCCCTGCTCTGTAGATGTAGCCATCATAACTTCATCTTGCTCAGTCAGTTGTTACAAAATTTATAGCCTGCTACTATGTTGTTCATGCTAATTTTGTACTCCCTGAACATGTTGGTTTGCATGGGACTCGACAGTAGTAAGTCTGCTGTTTCATTTTAACGTGCTCTGTTATATTGGCTATTGGTATGCGCCATGCACTCTTTGTTTGCTTATTGTGCACATTACAATGATCTTCTTATAACGACGAAATGATGAGTTCCAAATTCTTTGGCAAACAATATTATAGTGTCTTTGCCTTTCCATTGTTGTTGTCTTAACTTGTAATGTCTTTGTTTCAGATATAGGTGCTGCATGGACAACTTAAAAGATTGCCGAATCGCTTCATTGTATTGCTAGGTTTAATTACCATTCAATTTCTCTGGGTTCTGTAATATTTTTTCAAAGCCTTGCAGCTGATGTAATAATTAGTTAGTTTTTATAGTTCTTTCGCGCATTTTTTCTTTGGTGCTTGTGGTAAGTGAGGCTATCCGACAGAAATCAATGCTGCATAAATATTCTCAGTATCTAAATCACGAATTCCCATCCCTTAAACGGCCCAATTAAGCGAAATCACATATGTGCCGGCCCGCAAAATCCTAAAGCGCCTATTATGCCGACATATAAGCAGCAACTAAACGGGCTGGCCCACTTACTTATTGGGCCAGCCCACTTGATTTACGGTGGACCCCACACTCTAATTGGGCCGGCCCACTTGCTTTAAGGTGGACCCCACCCACTACTGGGCCGACCCACTAACTAGTTGGGCCAGCCCAATTGCTTTTGTGGTGGACCCCACATACTAAATGGGACGGCCCTTTAAGAGGAAAGTGGGACCCACCTGTGTTTTTTGGCCCGGCCCACTATCTTGTTGGGCCGGCCCACTTGCTATATGGTGGACCCCACATACTAAATGGGCCGGTCCATTAACAGGAAAGTGGGACCCACCTGTGTTTTTGGCCCGGCCCACTATCTTGTTGGGCCGACCCACTTGCTATATGGTGGACCCCACATACTAAATGGGCCGGTCCTTTAACAGGAAAGTGGGACCCACCTGTGCTTTTGGCCCGGCCCACTATCTTGTTGGGCCGGGCCACTTGCTATATGGTGGACCCCACATACTAAATGGGCCGGCCCTTTAAGAGGAAAGTGGGACCCTGATGCGTGTGGTTGGCACGTCCGTTGGGAACCCCAAGAGGAAGGTGTGATGCGCACAGCGGCAAGTTTCCCTCAGTAAGAAACCAAGGTTTAATCGGACCAGTAGGAGTCAAGAAGCACGTTGAAGGTTAATGGCGGCGAGATATAGTGCGGCGCAACACCAGGGATTCCGGCGCCAACGTGGAACCTGCACAACACAACCAAAGTACTTTGCCCCAACGAAACAGTGAGGTTGTCAATCTCACCGGCTTGCTGTAACAAAGGATTAACCGTATTGTGTGGAAGATGATTGTTTGCAGAAAACAGTAGAACAAGTATTGCAGTAGATTGTATTTCAGTAAAGAGAATTGGACCGGGGTCCACAGTTCACTAGAGGTGTCTCTCCCATAAGATAAACAACATGTTGGGTGAACAAATTACAGTTGGGCAATTGACAAATAAAGAGAGCATGGCCATGCACATACATATCATGATGAGTATAGTGAGATTTAATTGGGCATTACGACAAAGTACATAGACCGCCATCCAGCATGCATCTATGCCTAAAAAGTCCACCTTCAGGTTATCATCCGAACCCCCTCCAGTATTAAGTTGCTAACAACAGACAATTGCATTAAGTGTTGCGCGTAATGTAACTAGTGACTACATCCTTGAACATAGCACTAATGTTTTATCCCTAGTGGCAACAGCACATCCATAACCTTAGAGGTTCTTGTCACCCCTCCAGATTCACGGAGACATGAACCCACTATCGAGCATAAATACTCCCTCTTGGAGTTACTAGCATCAACTTGGCCAGAGCATCTACTAATAACAGAGAGCATGCAAGATCATAAACAACACATGGATATAACTTTGATAATCAACATAACAAGTATTCTCTATTCATCGGATCCCAACAAACGCAACATATAGAATTACAGATAGATGATCTTGATCATGTTAGGCAGCTCACAAGATCCGACAATGATAGCACAATGGGGAGAAGACAACCATCTAGCTACTGCTATGGACCCATAGTCCAGGGGTAGACTACTCACACATCACACCGGAGGCGACCATGGCGGCGTAGAGTCCTCCGGGAGATGATTCCCTTCTCCGGCAGGGTGCCGGAGGCGATCTCCTGGATCCCCCGAGATGGGATCGGCGTTGGCGGCGTCTCTGGAAGGTTTTCCGTATCGTGGCTCTCGGTACTGGGGGTTTCGTCACGGAGGCTATTTGTAGGCGGAAGGGCAGGTCAAGAGGCGGCACGGGGGCCCCACACCATAGGGCCGCGCGGCCAAGGGGGGGGCCGCGCCGCCCTAGGGTTTGGCCACCCCGTGGCCCCTCTTCGTCTCTCCTTCGGACTTCTGGAAGCTTCGTGGAAAAATAGGCCCCTGGGCTTTGATTTCGTCCAATTCCGAGAATATTTCCTTACTAGGATTTCTGAAACCAAAAATAGCAGAAAACAGCAACTGGCACTTCGGCATCTTGTTAATTGGTTAGTTCCAGAAAATGCACGAATATGACATAAAGTGTGCATAAAACATGTAGATAACATCAATAATGTGGCATGGAACATAAGAAATTATCGATACGTCGGAGACGTATCAGCATCCCCAAGCTTAGTTCTGCTCGTCCCGAGCAGGTAAAACGATAACACAGATAATTTCTGGAGTGACATGCCATCATAATCTTGATCATACTATTTGTAAAGCATATGTAGTGAATGCAGCGATCAAAACAATGTATATGACATGAGTAAACAAGTGAACCATAAAGCAAAGACTTTTCATGAATAGCACTTCAAGACAAGCATCAATTAAGTCTTGCATAAGAGTTAACTCGTAAAGCAATAATTCAAAGTAAAGGCATTGAAGCAACACAAAAGAAGATTAAGTTTCAGCGGTTGCTTTCAACTTGTAACATGTATATCTCATGGATATTGTCAACATAGAGTAATATAACAAATGCAATAAGCAAATATGTAGGAATCAATGCACAGTTCACACAAGTGTTTGCTTCTTGAGGTGGAGAGAAATAGGTGAACTGACTCAACATTGAAAGTAAAAGAATGGTCCTCCATAGAGGAAAAGCATCGATTGCTATATTTGTGCTAGAGCTTTGATTTTGAAAACATGAAACAATTTTGTCAACGGTAGTAATAAAGCATATGCATCATGTAAATTATATCTTATAAGTTGCAAGCCTCATGCATAGTGTACTAATAGTGCCCGCACCTTGTCCTAATTAGCTTGGACTACCGGATCATCACAATGCACTGTTTTTACCAAGTGTCACAAAGGGGTACCTCTATGCCGCCTGTACAAAGGTCTAAGGAGAAAGCTCGCATTGGATTTCTCGCTATTGATTATTCTTCAACTTAGACATCCATACCGGGACAACATAGACAACAGATAATGGACTCCTCTTTTATGCATAAGCATATAACAACAATTAATAATTTTCTCATTTGAGATTTGAGGATTGTTGTCCAAAACTGAAACTTCCACCATGGATCATGGCTTTAGTTAGCGGCCCAATGTTCTTCTCTAACATATGCATGCTTAACCATAAGGTGGTAGATCTCTCTTACTTCAGACAAGACAGACATGCATAGCAACTCACATGAAATTCAACAATGAATAGTTGATGGCGTCCCCAGTGAACATGGTTATCGCACAACAAGCAACTCAATAAGAGATAAAGTGCATAATTACATATTCAATACCACAATAGTTTTTAAGCTATTTGTCCCATGAGCTATATATTGCAAAGGTGAATGATGGAATTTTAAAGGTAGCACTCAAGCAATTTACTTTGGAATGGAGGAAAATACCATGTAGTAGGTAGGTATGGTGGACACAAATGGCATAGTGGTTGGCTCAAGTATTTTGGATGCATGAGAAGTATTCCCTCTCGATACAAGGTTTAGGCTAGCAAGGCTTATTTGAAACAAACACAAGGATGAACCGGTGCAGCAAAACTCACATAAAAGACATATTGAAAACATTATAAGACTCTACACCGTCTTCCTTGTTGTTCAAACTCAATACTAGAAATTATCTAGACCTTAGAGAAACCAAATATGCAAACCAAATTTTAGCATGCTCTATGTATTTCTTCATTAATGGGTGCAAAGCATATGATGCAAGAGCTTAATCATGAGCACAACAATTGCCAAGTATCACATTACCCAAGACATTAGTAGCAATTACTACATGTATCATTTTCCAATTCCAACCATATAACAATTTAACTAAGGAGAAACTTCGCCATGAATACTATGAGTAGAAACCAAGGACATACTTGTCCATATGCTACAGCGGAGCGTGTCTCTCTCCCATAAAGTGAATGCTAGGATCCATTTTATTCAAACAAAACAAAAAAACAAAAACAAACCGACGCTCCAAGAAAAAGCACATAAGATGTGATGGAATAAAAATATAGTTTCGGGGGAGGAACCTGATAATGTTGTCGATGAAGAAGGGGATGCCTTGGGCATCCCCAAGCTTAGACGCTTGAGTCTTCTTAATATATGCAGGGGTGAACCACCGGGGCATCCCCAAGCTTAGAGCTTTCACTCTCCTTGATCATGTTGCATCATACTCCTCTCTTGATCCTTGAAAACTTCCTCCACACCAAACTCGAAACAACTCATTAGAGGGTTAGTGCACAATATAAATTGACATATTCAGAGGTGACACAATCATTCTTAACACTTCTGGACATTGCATAATGCTACTGGACATTAGTGGATCAAAGAAATTCATCCAACATAGCAAAAGAGGCAATGCGAAATAAAAGGCAGAATCTGTCAAAACAGAACAGTTCGTATTGACAAATTTTAAAATGGCACCAGACTTGCTCAAATGAAAATGCTCAAATTGAATGAAAGTTGCGTACATATCTGAGGATCATGCACGTAAATTGGCTTAATTTTCTGAGCTACCTACAGGGAGGTAGACCCAGATTCGTGACAGCAAAGAAATCTGGAACTGTGCAGTAATCCAAATCTAGTACTTACTTTACTATCAAAGGCTTAACTTGGCACAACAAAACACAAAACTAAGATAAGGAGAGGTTGCTACAGTAGTAAACAACTTCCAAGACACAAAATAAAAACAAAGTACTGTAGCAAAATAACACATGGGTTATCTCCCAAGAAGTTCTTTCTTTATAGCCATTAAGATGGGCTCAGCAGTTTTAATGATGCACTCGCAAGAAATAGTATTTGAAGCAAAAGAGAGCATCAAGAGGAAAATTCAAAACAAATTTAAGCCTAACATGCTTCCTATGAAAAGGAATCTTGTACACAAATAAATTCATGAAAAGCAAAGTGACAAGATCAGGAAGATAAAACAAGTGTAGTTTCAAAAATTTCCGCACATAGAGAGGTGTTTTAGTAACATGAAAATTTCTACAACCATATTTTCCTCTCTCATAATAACTTTCAGTAGCATCATGAGCAAACTCAACAATATAACTATCACATAAAGCATTCTTATCATGAGTCTCATGCATAAAATTATTACTCTCCACATAGGCATAATCAATTTTATTAGTTGTAGTGGGAGCAAATTCAACAAAGTAGCTATCATTATTATTCTCATCATCAAATATAGGAGGCATATTGTAATCATAATCAAATTTATCCTCCATAACAGGCGGTACTAAAAGACCAATATCATTATCATAAATAGGAGGCAAAGTATCATCAAACAAAATTTTCTCCTCAATGCTTGGGGGACTAAAAAGATCATGAAAACCAGCTTCCCCAAGCTTAGAACTTTCTATATTATTATCAACAATGGTGTTCAAAGCATTCATACTAATATTACTACCAGCATGCAAATAAGATTCCATAGGTTTTTTAATTTTCGCATCAAACAATCCATGTTTTAAATCAGGAAATAGAATAAGAAGATCATTCTTGTCCATTATGCCAAACTAGTGTAATAAAAACATGCATGATATTATAAAGTAAAACAAGTAACTAATTTTTTTGTATTTTGATTTAGTGCAGCAAACAAAGTAGTACATAAAACTAAGAAAGACAAAAACAAAGTAAAGAGATTGAGAAGTGGAGACTCCCCTTGCAGCGTGTCTTGATCTCCCCGGCAACGGCGCCAGAAATTTGCTTGATGCGTGTGGTTGGCACGTCCGTTGGGAACCCCAAGAGGAAGGTGTGATGCGCACAGCGGCAAGTTTCCCTCAGTAAGAAACCAAGGTTTAATCGGACCAGTAGGAGTCAAGAAGCACGTTGAAGGTTGATGGCGGCGAGATGTAGTGCGGCGCAACACCAGGGATTCCGGCGCCAACGTGGAACCTGCACAACACAACCAAAGTACTTTGCCCCAACGAAACAGTGAGGTTGTCAATCTCACCGGCTTGCTGTAACAAAGGATTAACCGTATTGTGTGGAAGATGATTGTTTGCAGAAAACAGTAGAACAAGTATTGCAGTAGATTGTATTTCAGTAAAGAGAATTGGACCGGGGTCCACAGTTCACTAGAGGTGTCTCTCCCATAAGATAAACAGCATGTTGGGTGAACAAATTACAGTTGGGCAATTGACAAATAAAGAGAGCATGACCATGCACATACATATCATGATGAGTATAGTGAGATTTAATTGGGCATTACGACAAAGTACATAGACCGCCATCCAAAGATGCATCTATGCCTAAACAGTCCACCTTAAGGTTATCATCCGAACCCTCCAGTATTAAGTTGCTAACAACAGACAATTGCATTAAGTATTGCGCGTAATGTAACTAGTGACTACATCCTTGAACATAGCACTAATGTTTTATCCCTAGTGGCAACAGCACATCCATAACCTTAGAGGTTCTTGTCACCCCTCCAGATTCACGGAGACATGAACCCACTATCGAGCATAAATACTCCCTCTTGGAGTTACTAGCATCAACTTGGCCAGCGCATCTACTAATAACGGAGAGCATGCAAGATCATAAACAACACATGGATATAACTTTGATAATCAACATAACAAGTATTCTCTATTCATCGGATCCCAACAAACGTAACATATAGAATTACAGATAGATGATCTTGATCATGTTAGGCAGCTCACAAGATCCGACAATGATAGCACAATGGGGAGAAGACAACCATCTAGCTACTGCTATGGACCCATAGTCCAGGGGTAGACTACTCACACATCACACCGGAGGCGACCATGGCGGCGTAGAGTCCTCCGGGAGATGATTCCCCTCTCCGGCAGGGTGCCGGAGGCGATCTCCTGGATCCCCCGAGATGGGATCGGCGTTGGCGGCGTCTCTGGAAGGTTTTCCGTATCGTGGCTCTCGGTACTGGGGGTTTCGTCACGGAGGCTATTTGTAGGCGGAAGGGCAGGTCAAGAGGCGGCACGGGGGCCCCACACCATAGGGCCGCGCGGCCAAGGGGGGGGGTCGCGCCGCCCTAGGGTTTGGCCACCCCGTGGCCCCTCTTCGTCTCTCCTTCGGACTTCTGGAAGCTTCGTGGAAAAATAGGCCCCTGGGCTTTGATTTCGTCCAATTCCGAGAATATTTCCTTACTAGGATTTCTGAAACCAAAAACAGCAGAAACAAAGAATCGGCACTTCGGCATCTTGTTAATAGGTTAGTTCCAGAAAATGCACGAATATGACATAAAGTGTGCATAAAACATGTAGATAACATCAATAATGTGGCATGGAACATAAGAAATTATCGATACGTCGGAGACGTATCAGACCCACCTGTGTTTTTGGCCCGGCCCACTTGCTATATGGTGGACCCCACATACTAAATGGGCCGACCCTTTAATTGGAAAGTGGGACCCACCTGTGTTTTTGGCCCGGCCCACTATCTTGTTGGGTCGGCCCACTTGCTATATGGTGGACCCCACATACTAAATGGGCTGGCCCAATAACAGGAAAGTGGGACCCACCTGTGCTTTTGGCCCGGCCCACTGGCTTGTTGGGCCAGCCCATTTGATCTAATGTGGACCCCACGTACTAAATGGGCCGGCCCGATAGCAGGAAAGTGTGACCCACATGCTAATTGGGTCGGCCCAATAACTTCTTGGGCCGGCCCACTTGCTTTAAGGTGGACCCCACTTGGTAAATTGGCCGGCCCGATAACAGGAAAGTGGGTCCCACACGTCTTGTGGGTCGGCCCTTTTGCCTGTTGACCGGTCAAACGAGTGCATTCGGCCCGGCCCACATGCTTTGTGGGTCGGCCCATTAATGTTTTGACCAGTCAACCTTAGAGGTTAGGCCCGGCCCACGTAACTAATGGACCAGCCCAGCTATATAGTTGACCGGTCAAACTAAGTCAGCTAGCCCGACCCGTAAACTTAATGGGCCGGCCCGCTTAAGACGTGGCAGGCCTCGTGTGGGCCTACCATCTACCACGGGGTTTCAGCCGGTTAACGCCGTTAACTGCCAGTTAACGGCGTCTGCCACGTGTCAGTTTGCATGACGTGAGCAGTCAACGGGCTCCCGGAAACACTTCTGCAACGGTCCGATTTTCCGTGGCGGAAGGGCGCCCAAACGCGACGGACCGAAAAAATCGTCGTAGGACTTTGCCTGACGCAGTTTCGACAACAGAACCCATATCGTCGGGTTAGGCCCATAGGCGACGAAAAATACCCCTTAGCGGACGATTTTGGGACGTTGTCTATCAGAACTTTTCTTGTAGTGGGTGCCTTGCTCTTGTGGATCTTTGCATTAGGGTGACTTGCAAGAGTGTTAGCTTGCCTTGAGCAGGGTAGTGGTCAAAGTTCTCTTCCTCCTCCTGAGAGTAGCCCTCCTCCTCTTGATACTCCTCGTTACTAGCGTCTATACACGAATACGAGGTATACAATCACCACACCAAGCTTATATGCTAGACTAAACACACCAAAAGTTCACACTAGCTTATTCTAGCATCACATCATTCATAGCATGGTGATTTGAATTTGTTTCCTTTTAAAGAAAAATAATTTCCTCTCATTACAATTATTTCATTGGTTTGCTATTTAATTCTTTGGAGAAAATAATTTCCTCTCATTGAATCCTATTAAGATTTAATCTCTTCAAATAATAATAAGGTATGAATATATGTTGACCAAGTTCAACACCTCATATCTATTATTATTTGAGAGTATGATTTAAATGAGGTGCTACACCTCATTCATTTTAATACTAGCATGGTAATGATTTAATATCACTAAGCAATAAAATATGAGGTTCATTAGACCAAGGTCATTACCTCTTATTGAATTACTTAGGATCAAGATTTAAATGAGAGAGTAGCTCTCATACTATTTAAATAAATTTATTTGTATGAGTTAAATGGACTAGAAATGGCTCCATAGCCATTATTTGGCTCTAGTCCATGATCATTCAAAACAACTATGCTATCTTTTTGCATAAACAATTAGAGTATGTCAAATGTGATTTATGAGAGTTGGAATCGACTGAAAATCAATTATAGATAATTTGTAATAATTATTTGTAGTTGGAAAAGGCCGTGCCTTGTTATTTTTATCATTTGAATTTTACCATAAATTTGGAGATGAGACCAGTGGAATTGTTTAGATAATTTCATGGGCTTTTCACAGATATAAAGTTTGCTAAATTTGGTGCAGTAGATTTTAAACTATTAAATTTTGAAGTTGACACCAGTATTGAATTTGAGTGAAACGAATTAAACTATATTTGAATTTTTGGACCGCGCGGGAAAAGCCTAACGGGCCGAAATGAAAATAACAGAGAAACCAGCCCAGCAACGCGGCCAGCGCGAGTGGGCTGTCTGACGAGGTGGGGTCCACCCGTCAGCGTATCTTAAACGCGCGAAACGGTACGAGGATGGTGAGACGTTGGATTAGAACGCGATCGTGTGGTGCACGATCGTCGTCTTCTCCGGCGAGAACCCGAGGCTCTAGCGGCGAGCCTAGGGGGTCGGAGGGCCTACCGGCGTTCCCGCGGTCGATGGCGAGGTTCGCGGCGACGTTGGCGTGGATGAGGAAGCTCCTGGTACTGGCGGCGTGGCGTGGGGAAGCTCCAATCGACGACGGCAACCTCCGGGTACTGGAGGCTCCGAGCTTCGAATTGCGGCGACTCCGGCGGTAATTGGATGAACTACTAGTGCGAGGAGAATCAGGGAAGGGACGAGAGTGGAATGGTGTGCAGGGTTGAGTTGAGGGAGTGCTCTATTTATAGGGTTAGAGGAGTGCCGCGGGTGCTGAGAAGGGGCGAGCATGGCGCGGCGTCTCCGGCGTGCGAAAGGGCAAGGAGAGGACGGCGCTGCGTAGGCGGCATCATGGCGATTCTCAAGGAGTAGCTGGCGCAGTAAAAGGGTGAAGGGATGGCTCGGGCGCCTACGATGTCTGTCACGGTGCGCGCGGCCGAAAGTCGATGAGGACGACGGCGACGTTGCATGCGCGTGTATTTGAGAATGTCTACGAGCTAGAGGGTGTCGAGGAGGTGCTTGATGCAGAAGTAGGGATGCAGGAGAGGACGGAGGCGACAGGGCATTGCCACGCTCTGGCGCGTCCAGTGCGCGCTCACCGCGTGACTGGCAAGGTTCTGGGCGTGCTGGGCGCGTCTGGCTCAGCCAATGCCGTACTCGCGCGAGTCCAGGCCGTGCATGGATCGTCTCAGGGGTGCCAGGGGAAGGTACTGGGCAAGGCTAAAGTGAGAGAGGAGGGGCAGAGAGATGAGTGGCATACTGGCCGGCATGGTGCACGACATTGCTTAGTTTAGGGCTTCTCCACACTTTAATCAGCCAAGGCAGGTACTAGCATGATGCAGGGGACAAAGGGGATCAATGATCATCTCTGATCAAAAGAGGTATAGGCCAAAATCCGGTGGACAAAGAGGTGTATCTCCATTCCAGAATTGTGCCTGCAACGTGTTCGACGAAATGGCCGCATGAAAGTTTTATTCAAATTTTGAAATTATTTTTGGTGGAGTTCATTTAACTAATTAATGTGATAGAATGGTGGTGGTGGTGTTCATTTTGGTGCTGGTTTGCAAGTTTTCAAAAAATGGTGTGATCTTCACTTCAGTCTCATATAGCATTTTGTCCTATTTACCATGGTCAAACTAGGCAGAGTCAACACCAATGGTCAACACCAAAAAATGTTCAACTTGACTTGGTCTTGGATGAGGTGGAAAGAAGTAGAGGGTTTTAGTTTAGAAATATTCCAAACCAGGGGTGCAAAGTGGGCAACATTTTATAAATCTCACTTTTTACCATTATCATATGTAGATGGGATTTGCATTTTTCTTTGATTTGATTCTGGTTTCTTTGATGCATTTGAGTTTGTTATTGATATCAAAGTGTTTCACAACCAAGGGAGCAAGCAATGGTGGCCTTGTTTAGAGTTTTGCATAAATGGCCAAAGTTGTATGTGAGTGAGTGTGGCATTTTTCTCTTTTCTTTATTTTACTCAAATTGAGTTGCTAGGATCATGTATTAGGGTTTAAGCTCAAGTGATCAACAAGTAAACAATCATCATGGCAAATGCACACAAGAAGAATGCACACTATGCATAAAGCAATATGTAACACTATATGCATAGAAAAGTTTTTGTTAGTTGTGAATTTTGAGTATTTGAAATTCCCTCTCTTTATTTATTATTGTTGAAAAATTGGGATGTTACAAACCCTTCCCCCTTACAAAAGACCTCGTCCCGAGATCTTAAAGAAAACTAGGTACTAAAGAGATCTGGGTACTCAGTCTTCATGAAATCTTCTCTCTCCCAAGTGGCTTCTTCTTCAATGTGGTTACTCCATTGGATCTTCAGAAACTTGATACTCCTGGTGCGGGTGGTTCGGAAAGCTTATTCTAAGATGCGAATAGGGACTTCGCGATAGGTCAAGTCTGAGTTGATATCCACAGCTCGGTGATCGATGTTCTTGAAAACCTCGGTCCTCTCAGGCACTTCCAAACATTTCCGGAGTAAGGAGATGTGAAACATATTGTGTACCGCTGACATTTCTTCAGGTAACTCCAGTTGATAGGATACTTCTCCGCGGCGACTCAGGACTTTGAAGGGTCCAACATATCGGGGTGCAAGCTTTCCTCTAAGCTGGAATCTCTGCATTCCTTTAAGGGGTGATACCTTGAGATACACAAAGTCTCCGATCTCGAAGGTCATCTCTCTGCGTCTCTTGTCAGCGTAGCTCTTCTGTCTTGTTTCAGCAGTCTTGAGGTACTCGCGAATCTTGTGCACCTTCTCTTCAGCTTCTCGTAGAATATCTGGTCCAAACACTTGGCTCTCTCCGACTTCCGACCAATTCAGAGGGGTACGGCACTTCCTTCCGTACAAGGCTTCAAAGGGGGCCATTTGCAAACTGGCTTGGTAACTGTTCTTGTACGAGAATTTTTCGTACGGTAGATAGTCTTCCCATTTGGATCCATACTCAAGCACACATTCTCTCAACATATCTTCCAGTATCTGATTGACTCGTTCCGTCTGTCCATCAGTCTGCGGGTGATACGCTGTGCTGAAATTCAGCCGGGTTCCTAGTCCTTCATGTACTTTCTGCTAGAATCTTGAGGTGAATTGGGAGCCTCTATCTGACACGATTGACTTCGGGGTTCCGTGCAGGGTGACTATCCGTGAGATATACAACTCAGCTAGCTTTGGTCCTTGGTAGGTGGTCTTGACGGGAATGAAATGAGCGACCTTGGTCAATCTATCGACCACTACCCAGATAGAATCATTTCCTTTACTAGATTTGGGCAATCCGGTGATGAAGTCCATTCCTACCGAATCCCACTTCCATTCGGGAATCTGCAGTGGCTGCAGCAATCCGGCGGGTCGTTGGTGTTCTGCTTTGACTCGCTGACAGATATCACACTTGGCGATGTAGCTTCCGATTACTCTCTTCATTCCATGCCACCAAAATTGTTCCTTCAAATCTTGGTACATCTTGGTTCCTCCGGGATGAATAGAGTAAAGGGTGTCATGGGCTTCCTTCAGAATAACTTGCTTCAACTCCGAATCCGACGGCACACATAGGCATCCGTTGTACCAAAGTACTCCTTCTTCATCTTTGGTGAATCCCGGTGCCTTTCCTGCAGCTGTTTGGCTCTTGATTCCGGCGATGCTAGCATTTCCTTTCTGGGCTTTTTTGATCTGACTAATCAAGGTAGGTTGGAGTTCAATGCTTGCTAGAAATCCTTCGCTAACTAGCTCCATCCTAAACTGCTCAAATTCTTGATGCAAACTAGGTTGCTCTTCTGCAATCATGGAGTTCAACTGACACGGCAGTCTACTCAAAGCATCCGCTACCGCATTGGCCTTGCCGGCATGATAGTGAATTTCCATATCGTAATCCTTGATTAACTCAAACCATCTTCTTTGCCTCATATTCAGCTCTTTCTGGGTGAAGATATACTTCAAGCTCTTGTGATCCGAATAGATCTCGCATCGATTACCCATGAGGTAATGACGCCAAACTTTCAGGGCTAACACCACTGCTGCAAGTTCTAGATCGTGGGTTGGGTAATTTTGCTCATGTTGCTTCAGTTGCCTAGACAGATATGAGATCACTTTGCCTTCTTGCATCAGCACACATCCAAGACCAATCTTGGAGGCGTCACAGTACACGTCAAATGGCTTGGTGATGTCCGGCATGATCAGTATTGGGGCTGTGGTTAACCTTGTCTTGAGCTTCTGGAAGCTCTCTTCACATTTGTCAGTCCATTCAAACTTCTTGTCCTTCTTCAACAATTGAGTCATTGGTCTTGCTATGCTTGAGAATCCCTCAACAAATCTGCGGTAGTATCCGGCTAATCCGAGAAATGCACGGACTTCAATCTGAGTGGTTGGGGCTGTCCATTCTGCAACAGTCTTGATCTTTGCAGGGTCAACGGCAATTCCTCCTGCAGACAAGATGTGTCCCAGGAATCCTACTTCATTCAACCAAAACTCACATTTGCTGAACTTGGCATACAACTTGTGCTATCTAATGGTTTCTAGGATGATCTCCAGGTGTTGCTCATGTTCCTCTTCAGACTTGGAGTAGATTAGGATGTCATCGATGAAAACAACGACAAACCTGTCCAAGAAGTTCATGAAGATCTTATTCATGAGGTTCATGAAGTAAGCGGGGGCATTGGTCAATCCAAATGACATGACGTTGTACTCATACAACCCATATCTGGTGGTGAAGGCAGTTTTGGGGATATCCGTTGCACGAATCTTCAGTTGATGGTAACCAGTCCTAAGATCAATCTTAGAGAACACTTTGGCTCCGGTCAGCTGGTCAAACAGGTCTTCTATCTTTGGCAAGGGGTATTTGTTCTTGATGGTGACATCGTTAAGCTTGCGGTAATCCGTACATAAACGGTTGGCACCATCCTTCTTATCCACAAACAAAACTGGCGATCTCCAGGGTGATGCACTTGGTTGGATCAAACCTTTGGCTAGCATATCATCCAGTTGCTTCTTTAGTTCCACTAACTCTGCCGGGTTCATGCTGTAAGCTCTCTGGGCTATGGGTCCTGTTCCAGGGATTAACTCAATGGTAAACTCGATATCCCGATCTGGGGGCATACCGGGTAGATCATCAGGAAACACATCAGGGTATCTACAGACGACCCTGATCTGATCCAAGGTGGGCTTGGCTAAACTCTGGTTGCAGGTAAACTTTCTGAGCAGTCTTTCAGATATGTGTTCTACTAACACTCCGGTGCTACTAGTGATGGTGATGGCCTTCTTGGCACAATCAATCAGTCCATGATGTTTGGACATCCAGTCCATACCCAGTACTACTTCCAAACATTTGGCTCCCAGAACAATCAAATTTGCATAAAACTCTATTTCATGAATTCTGATGGGTACATCTTTGCAAAATTTTCTAGCTTTTGTAGTTGAACCAGGTATTTGAACTATTATGACATGCTTCAAACTGATGGGTTGAATCTTACTAGTGCATGCAAAATCTTCCGTAACAAACGAATGCGATGCTCCAGAATCAAACAACACTCTTGCAGGTACTAAGTTAACAGAGAACATACCCAGCACGACATCTGGCGCTTCCTGGGCTTCTTCCGCACTCATGTGAAAGAGGCGGCCGCTGCGGTTGTTGGGGTTGTTGGGGGTGAACTTCTTGCTATTGGTGACACGACGTTGCTGCTGAGCAGGTGCAGTGGTGTTGGCAGCAATCTTGGCGAGCCTTTTGGGGCACTCATTGGAGTAGTGTCCCACAACTCCACATTCATAGCAGGTGATTGTGTCCTTGTCCTTGGTGGCGACGGGAATAGCATTGCTCCCAGTCCTTGGAGCAGTGTTGGAGTTGTTGTTGTTGGGGGCTCTCATCGGGGCGCGGTTGAAGTGGTTGGTGTTGGCATGGTGGGGGTTGTTGTTGTTGTTGTGGTGGCCTCCTGGCCTAGGGTGTCCTCCACTCCGGTTCTGAAAACCCGGACGTGACATCTGCATCTGGGGCTTGTTGCTTCTTGGGGCAAACCCTCCGCTTTAGCTAGGGCGATACCTTGGGGTATTGCTGGGCCCACTCTGGTGCATCATGCGGCGCTTGCGGTTCTCGTTGGCCAGCACAGTCTGCATCTCATCGTGCAGTCCGTTCAAGAATCTCTCCTTCCTCTTTTCGGTGGTATCAGTCTCATCCGTGGCGTACCTTGACAGAGTGAGGAATCTGTCGCGGTATTCCATCACGGTCATTATGCCCTGCTTGAGTTCCCTGAACTCGTCCCTCATCTTCTTGATCAGACCCGGTGGCACGTGATACTTGCTGAACTTGAGCTTGAAATCTGCCCAAGTCATCATCTGTCCGGCATTCAATGCACGGGCACTCGTCCACCAGGCTCGTGCAGGTCCTGCCAAGTAGTGCGTGGCAAACAGCACCTTGTCATTATCTTCCACTCCGGCAACTTCAAGATTGTTCTCCATGGTTTGGAGCCAATCATCAGCATCAAGGGGCTCTTCCGTCTTACTGAACACAGGTGGGTTAGTGTTCTGGAAGTTCTTCAGCTTGCACCCAGGGTGGTCATGGTTTCCGTGGCCTTGGTTGTTCTGAGCGATCTGTTGCAGTGCAGCGATATTGGCTTGCCTTTCAGCTCTTTCAGCCTCTCTATCTGCCATCATCATCTGCAACATTTGCATCATTGCATCCTGATTGGAGCTGCGAGTGGGAGGTGCCATCTAAACATGGAGATAGATCACGAGACAAGAGGGAAATTTCTATGGCTTGTTTTGGGTAAAGTTCAAAGTTTAAAACTTGAGTTCTTGACATGTTGAAATTAAACACACATTTATTCATCCAAGTAGCACATATTACAACTAACACACCGGATGATTTGAAGAACCATTTCACCGTTCTACGATACAAGGGACCGATACAACTCATGCTACTCAGGTGCTCGTGGGGAACTACTCTTCATCAACATTGATCGGGAAGGTGTTATCCATCCCGACGTCCAGGTGCTCATAACCCTCCATATTGGGGTGGAGGGCCAGGTCTTCATCTTCCTCTTCTTCATAGTCATCATCGTTGCTCACATAGGAGTATCCATCTCCCTAGATGTCTTCTCCCTCGCCTTCTCCCTCCAGTTCCTGGAGCTGTTCGGCCTGGGTGGCGACAGTCTCCTTCAGTGCGGCTATCTTGGCCTTGAGGCGGTGGATGGTGTAGTCCTTCTTCGCGTTCAGGCGGCGAAGAGCCCTGCACTCCTTGGCAATGACCTTGATGGTCTCCGCCTGCTAAGCCAGCTGGAGGTAGGTTTGGTTGGCGTATACGCGGGAGTTGTCCAGCTCTGGGTGAGTCTCGCACAGCATGAAGTCGAGGTGGTCCACATGGTGCCTCAGCACGGGGTGGAACGGCAGGTTCAGGGGTAATCCAAGGGAGTTGTGCCTTGCGAGGTGAGCAAAGCGTCCTCCTTGGAGGGCCATCGCATTCTGCCCGCACAGACGTGCGAGGGCTTCCTGCATGGCGCGAGCGAGTCCGTCCGCCCAGTTGTTCTCCCTGAGAGAGAACTCGATCTTTCCGAACATGGGGGACTCAGGCTTCCCGGGGAGGTCGGCCATGATGACCCACTGCAGCTGTCCTCCGGGCTGGTCGTTGACTTGACCCCCGTAGAACTCAGGTGGCGAGCGTCCAAGAAACTCCGAGAGGGCATGAAGGTCCCTTTCGAAGATCATGTCTCCGCCATTCCCTAGCTGGTAAACCTCGGTCTGGATGAATGGCTCCATCTGTAGAGGAAGTTGATGAGTAAGTTAGAGAGGTGCAAGTGTTCACAATTTTAAACAATTTATAAGGAAGAACATGAATTTATTGTCTTGAAAAAGATCTCAAAGGCAAGAGTGTGCATATGTTTTCATAACTATTCAATTCATTGATTTCAAAACTAAGTTTTTCGGACGTCCATTCTAACTAGGGTCTCCTAAGGTCAAACAATGGCTCTGATACCAACTTGTCAACACCCGGATTTTTAAGTCCAGATGCCTATTATGCCATTCATCGCAATCCCAGGAATATTGTTTTTGCGAGACATAATAGTTAAGTAGCATAGAGTCATCATTTATTACAACACATAATCGTCTTACAACAATGGATCACATGATCCAATATTACACAAATAGTTGATCTACATGATCAACAAACATAACAAGTAGCGGAAGCGTAGTAGTAGTGGATATTCCACAGGCAACGCTTGACGTTAGAAGATGCTCCTAGTTATCGTAGACGTCCTGTTGTCCGTCATCCTGATACTGCTGCTCCTCTTCATAGTCTGGCATTTGAATAGCCAGGGACACAGCCATGAGTACTTTAAAGTACTCGCAAACTAATACTAAAGTATTTACTTATCAACTTTATTAAGGGGGTGCTAAGCTCTAAGTTTATTTGCATAAAGCCAATTTTATTTCATAAACATTTAGTAAAGATGTTTCATTTGCTAGACTAACTCAAGTGGGAACATTAGTGTCATTCCCACAACTCAGTTGTGATCCACCATTCAATCCAACATTCATTTTAAAGATAAAGTTCTGACAACGGAACAGTATGGCCTTTCCAATCGCCTGTAACCGTGGACGCGGCTATTCGAATAGATTTAACACTCTGCAGAGGTTGTACTCTTGTGCCACAACTTTTGATTACATCCGTCGAGGATAACCCCGAATCATCGTAACTCAGTACGCGGATCATCAACCTTAACCTTTCACTTATATAACCTAGTATAGGCACCTCTCCCCATGAGCCTGGCCTCCCGGTGAAGACCAACTGTCAACCCGGGAACTGCACAGGGCTTGGGTCGTACATTCACCTCATATTCACATCATTTCACCTGTAACGGAGGCAGCCTCAGCATAACCCCTATGATGCTTGTTTAGAGGGAACCCATACTAAACTACATAAGTTTCTAGTTAAGCCCTACCCATAATCAGATATTGTGGGGGTACTTGTATAATTGGAATGGTATCGCATCCGAACTCAATCATCAGTTTTCATAAAAAATCACCAAGTCATTCATGCCATATTCACCTTCAAAATCTTTCAAAGTCATTTCATTTCACATTGTTCCCATCTAGAGTAGTCAATTTTATTTATTTAGCAATAGCAACTAGTCATGAGGGGTGCTATCTAGCTTTGTTTTCTTTAGGCTAAATTTGAAGCTCTTGTTCTATTCTAGATCAAGTGAATCATGAATCAAAAGTAAACTTTGAAATATAAAGCAAAGATAATTGCAAGGTAAAAATATAGGATAGGATCATTAAACATAATGTAATATGTAATGGTGCCTTGCTCTTGTGGAGCTTTGCATTAGGGTGACTTGCAAGAGTGTTAGCTTGCCTTGAGCAGGGTAGTGGTCAAAGTTCTCTTCCTCCTCCTGAGAGTAGCCCTCCTCCTCTTGATACTCCTCGTTACTAGCGTCTATACACGAATACGAGGTATACAATCACCACACCAAGCTTATATGCTAGACTTAACACACCAAAAGTTCACACAAGCTTATTCTAGCATCACATCATTCATAGCATGGTGATTTGAATTTGTTTCCTTTTAAAGAAAAATAATTTCCTCTCATTACAATTATTTCATTGGTTTGCTATTTAATTCTTTGGAGAAAATAATTTCCTCTCATTGAATCTTATTAAGATTTAGTCTCTTCAAATAATAATAAGGTATGAATATATGTTGACCAAGGTCAACACCTCATATCTATTATTTGAGAGTATGATTTAAATGAGGTGCTACACCTCATGCATTTTAATACTAGCATGGTAATGATTTCATATCACTAAGCAATTAAATATGAGGTTCATTAGACTAAGGTCATTACCTCTTATTGAATTACTTAGGGTCAAGATTTAAATGAGAGAGTAGCTCTCATACTATTTAAATAAATTTATTTGTATGAGTTAAATGGACTAGAAATGGCTCCATAGCCATTATTTGGATCTAGTCCGTGATCATTTAAAACAACTATGCTATCTTTTTGCATAAACAATTAGAGTATGTCAAATGTGATTTATGAGAGTTGGAATCAACTGAAAAACAATTATAGATAATTTTTAATAATTATTTGAAGTTGGAAAAGGCCCTGCCTTGTTATTTTTATCATTTGAATTTTACTATAAATTTGGAGATGAGACCAGTGACATTGTTTAGATAATTTCATGGGCTTGTCAAAGATATAAAGTATGCTAAATTTGGTGCAGTAGATTTTAAACTATTAAATTTTGAAGTTGAAACCAGTATTGAATTTGAGTGAAACGAATTAAACTATATTTGAATTTTTGGGCCGCGCGGGACAAGCCTAACGGGCCGAAACGAAAATAACAGAGAAACCAGCCCAGCAACGCGGCCAGCGCGAGTGGGCTGTCTGACGAGGTGGGGTCCACCCGTCAGCGTCTCTTAAACGCGCGAAACGGTACGAGGATGGTGAGACGTTGGATTAGAACGCGATCGTGCGGTGCACGATCGTCGTCTTCTCCGGCGAGAAGCCGAGGCTCTGGCGGCGAGCCTAGGGGGTCGGAGGGCCTACCGGCGTTCCCGCGGTCGATGGCGAGGTTCGCGGCGACGTTGGCGTGGATGAGGAAGCTCCTGGTACCGGCGACGTGGCGTGGGGAAGCTCCAATCGACGACGGCAACCTCCGGGTACTGGCGGCTCTGAGCTTCGAATTGCGGCGACTCCGACGGTAATTGGATGAACTACTAGTGCGAGGAGAATCAGGGAAGGGAGGAGAGTGGAATGGTGTGCAGGGTTGAGTTGAGGGAGTGCTCTATTTATAGGGTTAGAGGAGTGCCGCGGGTGCTGAGAAGGGGCGAGCATGGCGCGGCGTCTCCGGCGTGCGAAAGGGCAAGGAGAGGACGGCGCTGCGTAGGCGGCATCATGGCGATGCTCAAGGAGTAGCTGGCGCAGTAAAAGGGTGAAGGGATGGCTCGGGCGCCTGCGATGTCTGTCACGGTGCGCGCGGCCGAAAGTCGACGAGGACGACGGCGATGGTGCATGCGCGTGTATTTGAGAACGTCTACGAGCTAGAGGGTGTCGAGGAGGTGATTGATGCAGAAGTAGAGATGCAGGAGAGGACGGAGGCGACAGGGCATTGCCATGCTCTGGCGCGTCCAGTGCGCGCTCACCGCGTGACTGGCAAGGTTCTGGGCGTGCTGGGCGCGTCTGGCTCGGCTAATGCCGTGCTCGCGCGAGTCCAGGCCGTGCATGGATCGTCTCAGGGGTGCCAGGGGAAGGTACTGGGCAAGGCTAAAGTGAGAGAGGAGGGGCAGAGAGATGAGTGGCATGCTGGTCGGCATGGTGCACGGCATTGCTTAGTTTAGGGCTTCTCCACACTTTAATCAGCCAAGGCAGGTACTAGCATGATGCAGGGGACACATGGGATCAATGATCATCTCTGATCAAAAGAGGTTTAGGCCAAAATCCGGTGGACAAAGAGGTGTATCTCCATTCCAGAATTGTGCCTGCAACGTGTTCGACGAAATGGCCGCATGAAAGTTTTATTCAAATTTTGAAATTATTTTTGGTGGAGTTCATTTAACTAATTAATGTGATAGAATGGTGGTGGTGGTGTTCATTTTGGTGCTGGTTTGCAAGTTTTCAAAAAATGGTGTGATCTTCACTTTAGTCTCATATAGAATTTTGTCCTATTTACCATGGTCAAACTAGGCAGAGTCAACACCAATGGTCAATACCAAAAATGTTCAACTTGACTTGGTCTTGGATGAGGTGGAAAGAAGTAGAGGGTTTTAGTTTAGAAATATTCTAAACCAGGGGTGCAAAGTGGACAACATTTTATAAATCTCACTTTTTACCATTATTATATGTAGATGGGATTTGCATTTTTCTTTGATTTGATTCTGGTTTCTTTGATGCATTTGAGTTTGTTATTGATATCAAAGTGTTTCACAACCAAGGGAGCAAGCAATGGTGGCCTTGTTTAGAGTTTTGCATAAATGGCCAAAGTTGTATGTGAGTGAGTGTGGCATTTTTCTCTTTTCTTTATTTTACTCAAATTGAGTTGCTAGGATCATGTATTAGGGTTTAAGCTCAAGTGATCAACAAGTAAACAATCATCAAGGCAAATGCACACAAGAAGATTGCACACTATGCATAAAGCTATATGTAACACTATATGCATAGAAAAGTTTTTGTTAGTTGTGAATTTTGAGTATTTGAAATTCCCTCTCTTTATTTACACTAGTGGAAAACGGGGCAATAGGCCCGGTCCATTTGGGCCTTTAGACCCGGTTCCCGAACCGGGACCAACAAGGCGGGACTAAAGGGGGTACCCTTTAGTCCCGGTTCAAACATAAACCGGGCCTAAAGGCCTCGACACGTGGTGCGGCCAGGGAGCTCGCGGTGGAAGGGCTTTGGTCCCGGTTCGTGGTACGAACCGGGCCTATGTTTCTCTGCCGCGGCAGAGAATTGCTATTTCTCTGCCGCGGCACAGATTTCGGCTGTACCAGCGTTTCTCTGCCGCGGCAGAGAAACAGTCTGTTTCCCTTGCCGCGGCAGAGTTTCAGCAATGCATATATATATCATTCAAGAAACCACAAAAAATCGTCATGAATATATATAGACATCGTCAACAGTACACGACATAGTCAACACAGTACACGTAATGCATGCATATTTACAATACAACTTTTCCTGAACGAATATCGTCCGACGTCACGATCTTCCGATAGTGCTCTCCACCTGGGGTAAGGACCTCGGTAATAAAGAATCCCGCGATTTCCTCTTGAATTGCTTTTATTTGATCCGCTGTTATGAGAGTGTCCCGCAGGCGTGTCATCTATATTTAAAAAAGGAGATCAATATATGAATGGAACTCAATACAATAGATGGTACTAATTAAGATTAATTGTGAAAATTTGTTATCGTACACGAGTGTGGTGTATTTGGGCATCCCCACCCTTGGGACAGGACATGTCACGCATGAAGGTGCAGACGTAGTATCCACATAAGTTATTCCCTTTTTCCTGCCTCATACACTTTACGAAAAAATAGTTCGATCAAACTAATAATCAAGCATCGTATTGAAAGTAAATATCATATATAAAGTTTCACGGACATAGCTATATATATAGTACTACTTACAGGGTAATCTCTAAATGTAAGCTCCGGTTTCCATTCACCCGGAACAGTATTGATGAACCGTTTCCAAGCCCTGCCCGGCAAAAAATAATGAGTAAATGAGTAATTGATTAGTTGATGATATCTTCGAATTAGAGCAGATGAAGATGCCAATACGAAATTGATTGAAACTACCTCTGGAGGATGGCAGCCATGTCCGCCCATTCCGCATATTCTTTACGTTTCGAGTCCATGACGTTTACGACTCCAAGGTGAAGATCAATGATTAGGAGAATAAAATGGAAACTGCACAAGCATAGCTCAATGATTACGAGAATAAAGTGGAAGGTGCACAAGCATAATGTATGTTATATATAACACTCACTTGAAGTTGTAGGGAAAGAATATATCCTCTTTGTCTCGCTTGCTTCTCTAAAAACATTACGATGTTGTCCTCTGTGTCCTTGGCGAAGTCTCGAACCGTAACTTCATGAACTGTGTTTGGGTCTATGAACCCCAGCGGTAGGAGCTTGCCTCTTTTGTATTCCAGCTTCTTCATTCTGCATAATTAAATGTATAGCATACACAAAGAATATAATGAGGATAATTGTTAGTGCAAATGAATGAGCTACAAACTTAATTACACAAATAAATCACTTACAGCAAGAGTAACTGATGACAGCTTTGTCGAGGGCATCTTGATTGAATAACTGAAACAGTTCTTCTACGTCAATGTTTATCTCGTCTTCCCCCCGGAAGTAATGCTCATCTCTAAGATACAACGTGAGGTAGCGATCACCTCTTCGACAGGCTTTCAGGTACCAGTCATGCAACCTTCGCATCTGAGTCCCTAGACGCGCGAGCTCGCCAGGTTTGACGAGATCAGATCCGTATCTATACTTGTTTACCATTTGAGCCGTCGGATAGTAATCTTCGTACTCAACTGATGCTCCCTGAGCTCTAGCCGCCCGTTCGATCATCGATGCCGTCTCTGGATCATGATATGGCTCCACGATGAAGTGGGGTGCGGCACGAATGTCCTGCTGTCCAAGCTGGGCGACTTTTTTTGCTTCTTTCATCGCTCTAGAGGACTGTCCAAGAGAGCGGTCATAATCAGCTCTCGGCTCAGGTCTCTTCATTCTCGTCTCGGCAAAGTGCTTCACTGTCTGCGGTGGAATAAACATCTTCTTCGGCGCAGTTGCAAGAAACGCCTTTTGCTCTTCAGTCTGCTCATGTGGCAACAACTCTGGAGTCTGTTCCCTCATTGGAGTTGATGATCTCTTCGGAGCTGTAGGAGGTGCCGCGGACCGCTTCCTCTTTTGCTTAGGTGGAAGCGGCGGAGTCTCTGACGAGGAGGAGGAGGCGGCGGAGTATTTTCACGCGGAGGAGACTGGTCATGGATAGGGGAATCATCATCGCGCAGAGGAGAATCATCACGCGGAGGAGACTGAGGTGGCGGAGGAGGCGGAGGTGGCCTGCTTGTTGGCTTCTCACCTGGAAACACAATGTTCTCCTTCCGCCATTGCACGGTGGTTCTACGGGCTTCTCCCAGTTCTTTGATTTCCCCATCTTCACCTGCAGGGTGCTCAAGCACCAACCCCTCATACTCTCTCAACACTTCATCCACCATCACAACAGCAAAGTCGTCTTGGACCGGACGGCAATGGTAAGACCTTGTAGGTAAGAGGATGCCGACCGCCGCCTTGAAGGATAGGTTGAAAACTTTAACATGCAGCTCACAAGGACGGCTCTCAGTGAGATCATCCACGGGGGGGTAGCGAGGAGGCTCGACCACCTGGTCATCAGCATCATCATTATCCACTCGCCGAGAGGAAGCCACGCTGCTTTTCCGGTGTGGTTGAGATTGCGGCGGGGCGATGGCATTGAGCGGTGCAGGATCTACAGCCTGCCCCCGAGCCATCCGAGATGTAAGTACTTGGGTTACCATGGTTAATTGGGCTTGCATGGTGCTCATACCCTCCTCTAAGTTAGCCAGGCGGTCTGTTTCCCTTGCCTTCCTCCTCTCATGGCTTTTATCAGGAAATCTCTTCCTTTCCGCAGGAAAGCCATACTTCCACGGAACGGAGCCTGCTGTGCCTCGTGTTCGTCCGCCGTGTTCTTTGTTCCCAAGGGCGCGTGTCAGCTCATCGTTCTCTCTTTCGGGCTGGAACAACCCCGCCTCCACGTCCCTATGTGCCTTTTCCAGGGCATCAATGGGAACCTTCAGATGAGCTTTCTTATAGATGCACTTCCCTGTTTATTGATCCAACGTTCCCCCACTCCCGTAGAACCACTCCTTGCACCGTTCGATCCAACCGTGTGTCCCTAATCTGATCCCTTTATCGGTCGGTTCCGCCTCAGCTGCCTCCCACTTAGGACGGTTAGCCTGTATCCACCTGGACCCGAGAATTTGGTGATATAGCTTCAACGCAGCATTTGCCTTATTTATTTCCGACCTTCTCAAAAATTCTTCCGACTCCGTGCTGTACTTCACGAATTCGTCCAGTGACTTTTTACCTTCTCACCGTCCGGAGTCTTCTTTAACTTGATAAGGCGGCGCAATCTTTTCTTGTGGCTCTTGAATAGTTCGGCCATCTTCTTCTTGCCAAACTCGCGGAGGGCCTGCTCCATCTTGGCCTTCTCAGCGTCACCCCCCTCTTCGGGTACTATGTTGAAATGTGCCATGAGCTTGTTCATAATGCTGTTTTTGGCTACATCATCGATATAAAGACCTTGAGCTTCTTCCTCTGCAGACAGCACTAGTCCCTTCGGCTTGTGCCATTCTCGAACGGTGATCGGGACGTGGTCCCTAACAAGCACTCCGCATTGAGCTATAAATGCCTTTGCACCTTTCTCTGGAGCAATCGGTTTACCATCATTCTCGATGTGGGTGATGTCGTGCCTAACACCGTCATCCAACTTTTTGGCCGGGCCTCGCTTCCTCGACTTTACAGAAGAAGTGCTCGATCCGGAGGGCTAAAAAAGAAATAGTTCATAGTCAGTACAATTTCATTAGTTAATGCATCTAGTCGATCAACAGCGGCTTAATTAATTTATATACCTCGGTGATAACTACAGTTCGGGAGCCATTATGATGATCTTGTTCCTCACCGGCGCCACTAGGATCTTCTTCCTCAATATCCTCCGCTCCCTCACCGGAGGCATTCAAATAAGTTGCGGTGACATCGTCACCGCCATCATCTGGAATAACGTCGTCGTCGCGATCATCCAGAGTACCGTTTGCTATGAGTTCCTCCATGAAATTTTCTTGAATTTCATCTCTCTCCATGCTTTCTACAACGACCTGCAAGCTATACATAGGAACCATCATATGATCAAATTAAGGATAATGCAGTAAAACTGAAAATGGAGTTACATATGTGTAGTTCTTAACTAAGGATCGATAATATAGTGCTGAAAGCAGATACTGCGATTACATGCATACATAGATCGGGTTCATGTTTATTTAACCCTCATACATATCAATCACTACTACAACCACTCAACCGCGCAGACCGGGTCCTAGAGGGCGCCGACCGGGTCCTGAGCCGCGCGGGGTGTGCCCCCAAAGCCACGGAACAACAACGGGAGCATAGCTAACATGAGATCCCCGCATAACGCTCCATCCGGTCCTATACATGTTGTCTAACGCGTACATGTAACGGCGAACGTGCTGGTCCTCCGCTTCAATGCGCTGAGCTACCTCCTCCGGCGGGGCCGGCTCCTCTCGAAACGACCGTGGCCCATAAGACCTCCACCAAAGAATATCCGGGTCGACAACGGGACCCGGATTCCGCACCAAGGTGCGCGACCCGGAAGCTAAGACCTCCCGGTGCCACCCTGGCGCGGAGCCCGGTCCCGGACCTCCCCATCTGCTCCATCTCCTCGGTGAGAGTCGGACCACGGCCCGCCGGCTGTCGCTGTCGCGGCATCGTAGCTACGAAAACAAATCATATATGTATACTAATATAAATAAAGAACATGATATTGTGCTAAATAAAAACTTCACTACTTTTGTACTAACGCCGCGTTCCACGACCCTGTTTTGGGGGCGTCGGCAGGGCGCCGGCGATGCGGCACCGCCACGGACTCGGCGCTCCTCCTCGCTCGCTCTTTCTCTATTTCGCGACCCTAAGTCTATGTCGCGGCGGCACCGCTACGGACTCGGCACCGCCACGGTCTAAGTCGTCGGCGCGCATGGGCGCGCCGACACAAATGAATCTATTTTCTAACTTTTCTAACTTTTTCCTAACTAATTTTACTAACTTTTTCTAACTAATTTTACTAACACTAACTAACTAATTTTCTAACTTTTCTCTAACTAATTTTACTAACACTAATTTTTCTAACACACTAACTACACTATTTTTTTCACTAAATTTTACTAACAAACTAATTAACTACACTAATTTTTCTAACACACTAACTACACTATTTTTTTTTTCACTAAATTTTACTAACAAACTAATTAACTACACTAATTTTTCTAACACACTAACTACACTATTTTTTTTTTCACTAAATTTTACTAACAAACTAACTACACTAATTTTTCTAACACACTAACTACACTATTTTTTTTTCACTAAATTTTACTAACAAACTAACTACACTAAATTTTCTAACACACTAACTACACTATTTTTTTCACTAAATTTTACTAACAAACTAACTACACTAATTTTTCTAACAAACTAACTACACTATAATCTAACAAATGAAAAAAAAAAAAAAAAAAAAAAAAAAAAATGGGGTGGGGTGGGGGGGGGCCGGGCTCACCTTTGCCGATCGAGGAGGAGGCGCGCGGTGCGGTGGCGGCCGGCGGAGGGGAGGCGGGCGGCGCGGCGTGGAGGAGGCGGACGGCGGCGGCGGTGGAGATCGAGGAGGCGGACGGCGGCGGCGCGGCGGGCGGCGGTGGAGAGGAGGCGGGCGACGCGGACGAGGCCGGCCGGGGCGCGGGAGGGCGGCGGCGGCGTGGGCGCGGGAGGGCGGCGGCGGCGTGGCGCGGCGGCGGCGTGGGCGCGGGAGGGCGGCGACGGCGCGGGTGCGGGAGGGCGGCGGCGGCGGCAAACGGGCAGCCCGGCGGCGTTTCTCCTCCTCGCGCGATTGATTTGCGCGAGGAAGGAGATGAGCAGTTATAACCCCCCTTTGGACCCGGTGCGTATTACAAACCGGGTCCAAAGGCCCCCCTTTGGACCCGGTTTGTAATACAAACCGGGACTAAAGGCCATTTTTGCTGCGTTTTCGCTGCGCGCGCAAAAAAGGCCTTTAGTCCCGGTTTGTAATACAAACCGGGTCCAAAGGCCAATTTTTTTAAAAAATTTCATTCCCGCCTTATTTCAAATGAAAAAAAGCCAGCGCACCGCCACCGCCTGGCCACCACCGTCACCGCCGTGTAGTGGCCACTGTCGCCACCGCCACCGCCTGCCCACCACCGCCACCGCCGTGTACTGGCCACCGTCGGCACCGCCGTGTACTGCCCACCACCGCCACCGCCACCGCCTGGCCACCACCGTCACCGCCAGCTACGCCACCGCCACCGCCACACGTGTCCCTTCCCCGTGCCACGTGTCGCCGCCGCTTCCACGTGCCTCGCCCCGCCGCCACCGCCATGTACGGGCCACCGCCGTGTACTGCCCACCACCGCCACCGCCACACGGGGCCCAACCCCGTCCCACCTGACGCCGCCGCTTCCACGTGCCTCGCCCCGCCGCCACCGCCATGTACGGGCCACCGCCGTGTACTGCCCACCACCGCCACCGCCGTGTACTGGCCACCGTCGGCACCGCCGTGTACTGCCCACCACCGCCACCGCCTGGCCACCACCGTCACCGCCGTGTAGTGGCCACTGTCGCCACCGCCTGCCCACCACCGCCACCGCCGTGTACTGGCCACCGTCGGCACCGCCGTGTACTGCCCACCACCGCCACCGCCACCGCCTGGCCACCACCGTCACCGCCATGTACGGGCCACCGCCGTGTACTGCCCACCACCGCCACCGCCACACGTGTCCCTTCCCCGTGCCACGTGTCGCCGCCGCTTCCACGTGCCTCGCCCCGCCGCCACCGCCGTGCGACGTGTAGATCCCGCTTCCACGTGCCACGCCCCGCCGCTTCCCCGCGCCACCTGTCGCCGCCGCTTCCACGTGCCACGCCCCGCCGCTTCCCCGCGCCACCTGTCGCCGCCGCTTCCACGTGCCACGCCCCGCCGCTTCCCCGCGCCACCTGTCGCCAAACTTGCCGCGTCGCTGTGCTATAAAGCGCCGCGTGCGCGCGGAACCACACGTCGCCGTCGCCTCCGTTCATTCGTCGCCGGGATGCCGCCGCGCCGTCGCGGCTCGTCCGGTTTCCGTGGCGTCCGAGCGCGGCCGAACGGTAGGTTCTACGCCGAGATGCGTGCCGGTGGCTTCCGGCTCACCCTCGGCACGTACAACACCCCGGAGCTGGCGGCGCGCGCCACGACGCGCCGACAACGACCCTCGGTGGGACGACATTTGGACCGAGACAACCTCCGACGACGAGTAGATCGACTAGACTAGTTGTTTATCTATTTTATTGTATTTTCAATAAAGTCGTTGTGGCAGACGCTGATGATGAGAAAAGTTTCCCGCCAGATTACATGTGGAATTAAAGTACAGAACTCAACTGAAAATTAATTAAGATACATGGCCAGATAGTACTCGTGCCTAGCCCTATAGTACTCGTGCCTAGCTCAACTGAAAATTAATTAAGATACATGGCCAGATTCGATCGTTCGAGTCATTCAGTCATACTCGTGCCTAGCCCTATAGTACTCGCCATCGTAGTCGTCGTAGTCGCCGTCATCATCGTCGCTGGCATCGGGGTCACGGTAGTCAAACCTCGGCGGGAGAGCACGCGTGGGCTGGGACCGAGGGTAGCGCAGCGGGGGCCACGGTGGGCCATGACGCCCTGGAGAGTTCGGTCGCGCCACCACAGCCGACGGCCGGCCTCGTTGAAGTTCGAAGGAGGCGGGCCGCCCTCCTCGTGCTTGGCGAGCTCCCTCTCACGCCGATTGATGAAGAAGCTCTCCCAAGTCGGGCTGTAGTCGGGATGCCACCGGGGATTCCTCCGCTGCTCGGCGTGAGCTCGAAGTAGTAGTGGTTCGTGATGGCCATCTCGCGCGCCACACCTAGAGGGACAGGAGGGACCGGTACCCTCCGACGCTCAGCAACCAGCCGGTAGGGACGCGGTAGCCCGGCGGGCAGGGGTAGTTCGACGCGCAAAGCGCCTCCGCCTCCCGGAGGGTTAGAGATACGATGGAAGCCATGTGACCTGGTGATGAGGTTTGCAGATATGAGTCTAGATGTGATATGTAAATGGAGGCCAAGCCAACATATATATAGTGAAAAAATGGCGGGAGGACGGAGGCGGGAAGCAGTGGAAAGCGCGGGAAGAAAAATAGGCGGGAACGCAGTGGCGCCAAAAACTGTCGGTGGGATAAGGACGTGTGGGTAACCTTTAGTCCCGGCTGGTGGGTACAACCGGGACTAAAGATCCTTTTTTGTGTCATCTAACAAAACTGTCGGTGGGATAAGGACGTGTGGGTAACCTTTAGTCCCGGCTGGTGGGTACAACCGGGACTAAAGATGTCGGCAGGATAAGAACGCATGGGTGGACGCACCGCTCGATGAGATAAAGCATGTAGCGCACGACGCCCGTCGAAGGAACAAGACAAAGTAGAAGAGGTGCCGTGCCTATAAAAGGAGCATCGATACGCCTTGCCAAGCCCCTGAACGACTACATCTCATCTAACAGTGTTGGGGAAAGGGTTGGGAAATCTCCCGTGGCGCATCTCCACTTTTAATATCTTACATACAGTTACATGATTACACAAAAATAAATGGGAAATTGATTGCCATGTTGACATACTCATTTGTGCCATGAACATTCTTCAATTAACTTGATGATGGAGCATCTTCATCATTTAATTAATCTTCTTCGGCCGTAACCATGGAGCATCTTCATCATTTAACTTGATGCTTGGATCAATGTTCACTACGAAGGGTGGAATTTCATCAAACCGATTATAATCTTCTCGACATGTCTGTCTTGTCCTCCACTCCCACGATGTTTCTTTTTCCGAAAGAACTATGTGGCGCTTTGGCTCATCGTTTGATGTATTTGTTTCCTTATGTTTCCTTTTTCTTGGTTTGGTAGACATATCCTTCACATAGAAAACCTGGGCCACATCCTTGGCTAGGACGAATGGTTCGTCTCTATACCCAAGATTGTTGAGAGCCACTGTTGTCATTCCATACAACTTGTCTACCCGAACCCCGCCTCTGTTTTGTTGACCCATTTGCACCTAAACAAAGGGACCTTAAAAGAAGGTCCATACTCAAGTTCCCATATATCCTCTATGTAACCATAATATGTGTCATTTGGGCCTTCATTCATTATTGCATCAAAGCGGACACCACTGTTTTGGTTGGTGCTCTTTTTATCTTGGGCGATCGTGTAAAATGTATTCCCATTTATCTCGTACCCTTGGACAGTCAGTACGGTCGAAGATGGTGTCAGGCCAGCAAGTACAACTGATCTTCAATATGTTCGTTATTCAGGAGATGTTTTTGCAACCAACCGCCGAAAGTCGACATGTGTTCACGTCTAATCCAATCGTTCGACTGCCCCGGGTTCTGGGAGCGTAGAAAGTTCTTGTGGTCACCGATATACGGAGCCACCAATGTGGAACTTTGTAGGACTGTGTAGTGTGCTTGAGTCAAAGAAATCCCGTCCCTACATATCATTGATTTCCTTCCTAGCGTGCCTTTTCCACTTAGTCTCCCTTCATGCCGCGATTCAGGAACACCAATCGGCTTAAGGTCAGGAATAAAGTCAACACAGAATTCAATGACCTCCTCTGTTCCATAGCCCTTGGAGATGCTTCCTTCTGGCCTAGCACGGTTATGAACATATTTCTTCAAGACTCCCATGAACCTCTCGAAGGGGAACATATTGTGTAGAAACACAGGACCGAGAATGGAAATCTCATCGACCAGGTGAACGAGGAGATGTGTCATAATATTGAAGAAGGATGGTGGGAACACCAGCTCAAAACTAACGAGACATTGGACCACATCATTCTGCAACCTCGGTAGAATTTCTGGATTTATTACCTTCTGAGAAATTGCATTGAGGAATGCACACAGCTTCACAATGGGCAGTGCAGTAGAGGATGCAGTGCACACCGGACATGCATCCAAATTCTCGTACTCATCGCGGTAGAGGATGCAGTCATTAATGCATGCATGTATCTTTTGCACATCTAATCCTAGAGGGCAGACAATCTTCTTCGCTTCGTACGTACTGGCGGGCAATTCGTTACCCCTTGGAAGCTTCCTCTTAATTATTGTCAGCAACTTTCCAAATCCTGAGTCAGTGACACCGTTCTCTGCCTTCCATTGCAACAATTCCAAGCAGTGCTGCCTAGCTTTTTATGGCCATCTTCGCAAGTTGGGTATAACAATTTGTTGTGATCTTCTATCATCTTGTCGAAGGCCAACCTTTCCTTTTCAGTTTCACATTCTCTCCTTGCATCAGCAATGGCCCGGCCAAGATCATCATCAGCAGGCTCATCTGGTGCCTCTTGATCTTCTACTTCATTGTCTTCATTGCCTTCTGCAGTATCATCGTATTCAGGGAAATTGGGATAACCGTCATCATCCTCTTCCTCTTCGTCATTGTCTTCCATCATAACCCCTATTTCTCCGTGCTTGGTCCAACAATAGTAACTGGGCATGAAACCGGATCGCAGAAGGTGGCTGTGAATGAGACTCGAGCGAGCGTAATTTACGGTATTCTTGCAGTCCACACATGGACAATACATGAAGCCACCATGTTTGTTTGCCTCCGCCACGGCCATAAAATTATCCAGGCCCGCAGTGAACTCGTCAAACCGTCGGTCAATGTACATCCATTGCCGATTCATCTGCATGATATAATTAAGCTGATCAAAACCATTACAGAACATCACGATGTATATATACACATGCATTTTATCAATTGCAGATGGAAAGGATAAAGTTGTTAACCTCGATGAAGAAGAAAAAAGCAAGTTAAGTGTGGCTTGATTTGTGTAAACTCAAGTGGCAAATCCTCTTAAGCATTTCATCAAACACCTCTTGTGCATGTGAAGAAGAGAGGAGAGCAATACACCCTCTTGTGAAGGTAGTGAAAAAATGGCTAAGTGTGGCTCACACTTGGGCAGGGGCAAGGTTATATAGCCAGAGGGGGGCCTTTGGACCCGGTTTGTAGGGCAAACCGGGACTAATGGAGTCCCCAGGCTGACCCGGGCGGGCGCGCCCTGCGGGTGGACCTTTGGTCCCGGTTTGTCATACAAACCGGGTCCAAAGGCCGCTACAGGACAGGCAACAGCGGGTGGGGTCGTCCTGGGCAGAAACGAACCGGGTCCAATGGGGGCATTGGACCCGGTTTGGTTCAGCAGTGGGTCATTTGCTTGGGTCCAAAGGCCTCTTCTCCACTAGTGTTATTATTGTTGAAAACTTGGGATGTTACATAGAGGAAGTGTGTCGTGGGCGCAAGTGACGACGCGACGCTGTTGACTGGAGTTCTTAAGTTACCGTAGACGTTTTGTTGATGTTGATGTCGAGGTAGCTGATCATGATGTAGCCGTGGTCGAGATGTGGTCGATGTCGTAGTCATCGTATGTGGTGCAGCCGTATTCGCCGAAGGCGCAAAAAATTGTGTGTTTCTGGTCGTAGGGTTTTAGGTTTTGCACGGCGGCGGCAGCGGTTCTACAGTGGCGGCGGGTTTTTGTCATAACGCGGCGGCGGCAGCGGTTCTACGGCGGCGGCGGGTTTTTTCGTAGTGCAGCGGCGGCAGCGGTTATGCGGCGGCGGCGAGTTTTTGTCATAGTGCGGCGGTGGCAGCGGGTCTGCGGCAGCGGCGGGTTTTTGTCGTAGTGCGGCGGCGGCAGTGTTGACGAGGATGTCGAAGGAGACCATGTTGATGTAGACCTTGGCGATGTATTTGGCGATGTAGAACTCGACGTAGATCTTGATGTAGTTGTACTGCTTGTTGTACATGTTCGGGTCGATGTAGTCCGGCTTGTTGCAGTGTAGATTGTACTTGATGTCGTAGTTGTGCGGCCGGCGATGGCCCGCTGGTGGTGATGTCGCGTACGGGAGGCTGCCCTTGCTTGGAGTCCTTGGACGATGCATGCGATGCGCGCGCGAGTGGTTGTCTCCGTGCACGGATTGCGCTCCAGCCACGGGCCGTACGAGTCAGCTGAGTTGCGCCGAGCAGGCGACACCCGAGTCGGCGACCTGCGCGCGTTGTAGCCAGCAGCGTGCCAGCAGCATAACGTGACGCAGAGTATGGATCTGTCGAAGCGCGCCACTGGCATACACGGATCTTTTGCACTAATTTTCACCGGAGATTTGAGGATCGTTGGGATAATTCTAAGATTTTATTTGGTGGCTAGATCGGATCTAATACAGAAAGTTGGGAAAACACGAAATTTGGTCTAATCTAAGAACTCGAATTTGATCTAAGATCTAATCTAAAGAACCGATCTGAGATCGGGTGCCGCGCCCCCGAGGAGAGATCTCCCGGGGGCGCGATGCGGAAGTGGTGGGATGATCTAGGATCGGCGCCGTGAGGCTAACCGCTCTGATACCATATTGGAAATATTGAACCCTAAAATTGTGTGTTGTATTGCCATGACCCTTTGGGGGTATATATAGATGCACAAAGGAAAGGTAGACTTGGAGTACAAGATGATACAAAATTCTAGTCTATCTCTATCTTAATATAGGTATAGTCTAACTAACCGTTCACAAGAACGAAAGTTCGAAGAGGGGAGGACACTGGAATCTTTTAACACCCAGGATCTCCACCACAATCCTAAATGTCTTGACACCCGGAATCTCCACCGCAATCTGCTTCTTTTAACTCCGTGGGAGGAGAATGTAACTCTGAACTTTATCACCATTTCGAGGCAGGAGAAGGGCTCATGACGTCCACCCGCTCCCCAAAAACTGCAAGCAGTATAGTACTCCCTCCACTAGTAGAAAAAAAGCCTTCCATCCCAATCCATTAGTCCCCAAATACATTGACCCGAGACTAATGGGGTCTTTAGTCCCGGTTCTGCTGGTGAACCGAGACTAATGCTCACCAACCGGGACTAAATGGCAATGGTGGGCTGCCGGCCGACGCAGGCCTCTTTAGTCCCGGTTTGTGTTACCAACCGGGACTAAATGCCCTTTAGTCCCGGTTGGTGTCCCCAACCGGGACTAAAGGTTTTTTTTCTCCCCACGCACCCTTCACCCCCTCCCCCCGCGTGGATCGCCTTTTTTTGCTTCGTAAAATACAAAAGAAAATGATAGAAAATAAAAAATTAAAATGTTTTCAGATTCTTGTATGTTATGCAACCTACTATTTGGTGAAATTAAGAAATTCGAATTTTCACTTTTTTTGCAAAAAAAAGGTTTGAAAAATGGTAAAACTGCATTAACTTTTGCATACGACGTCGGTGAAAAACGTATAATATATCAAAATCATCGTGGAAAAAAGTTACATCCGAATTCACCGGGGTTTACCCGGTTAGCTAATTTTTAGATTCTCAAATTTCCAAATGAAAATACGAAAGCAGGAAGATTTTAGTTTTTGCTATAAATTACAGATTATATATATTTTTTATCTTTTAAAAAAATTAAAATTAATAATTGCATCCTGCATAAAGATTACTATTACTTTTACTCAATTTTTAGATTTTCAAATTTTTAGGTTTTAGGTTTGGCAAAAAAAAATTTAAAACATTAAAAAATTAAAAATAATACAAATTAAAATATTAATGTTTATTTATTTATTCAATATTATTATTACATCATTACTTTTGTTTATTAAAAGAATTATTTAAAATTCAAACAATAAAGAAATGTGACATCGACCAACATGTTAAAATGATTGATATGATAGTACTATCACATACATGCACGCGAAGCACTTGGATGCGGGACGGGATGGAACTCGAAAGTTAAGCGTGCTAGTGCTAGAGTAGTGGGACGATAATTGACTGAGCGGGAAGTTTGACCACAAGTAAGTAATTTAACTAGAGACAAGTGTAGTTAGAGATAGAGACTAAACTATGCATATAATTGAAATAATAGAAATTCTGAAAAAATAGAAAAAAAGGGAGTGGAAAAAAATTAGAAAAATTCACTTGGAGACATTTTACGCACGAAACCCACATGGATGGACCTTTAGTCCCGGTTCATAAGCAACCGGGACTAGGGAGGGGGGGGGGGGGCTTTGGTCTCGACCCTTTAGTCCCGGTTCCACAACCGGGACTAAAGCCCGTTGTGAACCGGGACTAAAGGCTTTTTTTCTACTAGTGCTCCGTTCCTTTTTATAATGCCTATAAATTTTTGGCATTTGCTTCAGAATATAAGGTTGTAGTTTGGCTTTTTTTCAATTACACCCTCTACCGGTCAGCTCACACACGACATGCATGAAAAAAATTCATACAAAAGGGAAACAATTAATTGAGATTCCTAATGTATGACCCCAACCATTTCTTAGATTTAGGAAGCATTTTTTTTTTACTTAATAGTAGAACCTGGGCTGCACATATATGGATAATCAACCAGAGAGATTTAGAGAATTTGTTATGTTAATTTAGGAAGTTATCGATTTCTCTTATTTTACTCTGATCTTAAATCTTTAAGCCAGAGGGTCTTATGTCAAGAATACTCTTACACTAATTTTCGTGCTAAAAATCTATAGGCATTATAGAATGGAATGGAACGGAGGGAGTAGTAATCCAACGCGCGACTGACCTGAGGCTCTCACAGAGTCAAGTCATGCATGCTCCTCATCCAACAACCCTTTTGACATGCATCCTTGCTACTCACAGCCATATCGACCAAAGGCACAAGTGCCACTCCAGACTGGAAAGGCGCGCGCGGGCGCGTAGGAACGTAGTGCTGTGCAGCAGAGGTGATACAAAACGTCAAAGATAAGCCCGGTAAAATGACAAAAAATTGCAGACAGCTCGCCAACTTGTCGATAGTGTCTCACGCGCTGCGAGAGCGAGGAGAAAACGATGCAAAGAATTTTTCTTCTGCTACCAGGCCGCTTTATACTTTGTAATGACATCATAGCTCTTTTTGTTCTTGCTCTGTCGGCTCTCAGCCCGTGGGTCGATCGTGACATGCTGCACCCACGTGGGTGTACGCGTGAAGCGATGAAGCTGCATCTTGAATTCATTCTTGCATACTCCTTCGGTTCAGATTTACTCTATATCTTGGCTCCAATACTATTTGTTGTGATTTATTTTACATTTTAGGTCAGGCCCAACTCGGTAAGTAGGATCATGGAGAGGAGTATATCAGATGCACGCAAATTTGAGCACTAACTAGGAAATATATGCCCGTGCGTTGCTACAGATTTTCCATACACTTCTTCTCATACACGTGCCAAGAGATCCTCCCGAGCTCTGAGGCAATCGCCCTAGAGCTCTGCACATGTTGTACTTCTTACGGGCGTCGTTGTGCCACCCTCTCTTCCCCTTCCTCTAATTCCCTTGCACGTTGGGACCCATCGGCATCCCAACGCTCCGCCATGGCTTAGGACACCAGTGGCTTGCACCGTGCATCACCCTGGATCGATGTCCCAGTGGCCTTTACCCGGCGCTGCCCAGCTCGAGTCGCTGGTGCGTCGCACCATGCACCACTCTATATCGGGAAATCGGTGGCCTTCACATGTAACAATTTGAAGTGCAAAATTGGTTGCCCCAAAAATTGTGAACACACTCTAGGTCCAGATTCAGGTCTGGTAGCAATTGTTAGTACCAAAAGCAGATTGAAAAAGGAAAAATAATGAAACGGCGCACTCTAAAGCCATATTATCACAGCAAGACTGAAGGATGCATAAACTGAATAATCTTTTGGTAGCTCTGAACATCGGGAGTGCTTGAATACTTGTTTACCGAAGAAAAATCAAATCTGCTCTAAGTTGTGCTGATACCAATGTATGATCCGACTAGTCGTGAAAGCCCCCAACCTCCCGTACCTCCAGCCTCCCAGCCCTAGCCGCCGCCGCCGCCGGTAGCGCCGCCGGGGCAAAGACCCACGGGGCGTGGCGGCGGCGGGGGCCCTTCCTCGTCGACGCTTGGTGGACGACGGCCGGATCTCCCTCCCTCGAGCATGGCGGACGCGCGGATGGGATGGGCGGCGGCGGCCTGCGCTGCGCCCCCTTCTCCCGTCGGCTCTCCCCTGGTGGATCGGCCGGCGCGGTTGGGATGGGCGGCGGCGGCCTGCCTGCGCCCTCCTCCCGTCGGCTCTCCGCAGCACTCCGGCAGGGGCTGGTGGTGGGCGGCGGCCAGGCCCATGGCCTGCGCCATTTTCTCCCCGCCTCTCGCCGGTGAGTGGAGGCGATCTCGGGCTTCACCCGCGACACGAGGTCGCCCGGGGCAGCATCCTTGGGTACGACGGTGGAGGTGGCCCTCTTCTTCGCCGGAGAGGGTCGGCCTGCGGTTGGTGGTGGTGGATCTATCGATCTATCACCGTGTTCCAGCGGCGAGATGGAGATGCATGGAAGCCGGCGACGGAGTCGCCGGTGGAGGGTTGGAGTGGCCAGCCCAGGATGGTCGCCGACGTGGGGGTCCGACCTGAATAAAGGCGGTGGTCCTAGGGTCTCTCTTGCGTGAAGAGGAAGACCTACCGGAGGCCTGGACTCGTGATCTAGCCGGAGTGTTGAGTTTCGGAAGGCTCCGCCGGCGAATGTAACAGTGCTTTTTGCCTGGAGTTTGCTGGATCGGTGGTATTCGGTCGTGCGCACCCATGCTTTTATTCCGACCGATTGGTTATGGAGGGAGCGGCGCGAATCTCTTTTTCTGTGTTGACATCAAGTGACTATGGATCCATGATGAAAGTCGGAAAAAGAGAAGTTCATGAAGGCCGGAGGGGAGGACTAGCTAAGGGAGGTTCAAGTCTCCGCGCTTTTGAGGGACTTGCTTGGTGTTCCGGGCTTCACAGCAGCGGTATGAAAGTGGGGGCGACAACACAGGTGAAGTTCAGAGTCCCTTTCAGGGTGAAAACCCAAGGTCTGACCTTAGCTGGTTGTGCCTGGCAATGACCTTGTTGGAGGCATTGTTTTGAGAGCGGGAGCTATCTTCAGGGTGAAAACCTAAGATCGTTGATCGGGCGACGACGGTGTTAGAGCACTGTTCCCTTCTTGGAGGCGTTGTTTTTGGAGAGTCTGTATTTCAGGTGTTGTTTTGGCGGTGGATGTATTGCTGTTGTTAGGCCCGAGATACTGTAGCGGGACTTTTGTTTCTTAGTTTTTCTTTTTCTTTTTTTTGGCTGTGTGCATCCGTAGTGCCATTAGGGTGGTGCGTTGTTGCAGAGGCTGGGTGTAATTGGTATCTTTTTGATATTAATATATTCCCTTTATCGAAAAAAACCAATGTATGATCCATGCAGCGCCTATGATGTACACGCTTGCCTCAATAATCCTGAAGTACAACAGCTTGCATGCTAGAACGACCAATTGGTCAGGCCGCACGAAAGAATGCTTAATTGTGGGCAGGCAAAAAATTTACAAGAAAACAGTATGTCTGTCTGTTCGCTCGCCCAGGTCATGTTGGTAAGCACATACATTCCCTCTTCATTCTCCTCCTTCATGAATTGACAAGCATGACGTTCTGGCGACCTAGCGCCGTGCTATGACACAACTGACGATGACAGCGGCTCGCCCTGAAGTTGGACGCGATTGCTCGCCGCTCCGTAGAATCGGTCTTTCCCTTTTTGATAACTTATAGGATTGGTCTTCTCTATTCTGTTCTTCACTTCTTCTAACGGATTTCTGTCCTCTATCAAAGTTTCAATGCATTTGAACCATCGATCCCATTGTTGACGCTGGCGGCGGCCGGCGGCATGCCGAGCCCAATCAGGGACTCGTCTAACATCTTTGTGGCCGAGTTGAAGATGATGGCATCCACGAAGCCTTCATCGATGGATGTGGTGAGGAGCACAAACTCTTTGCACATGCCGGTGTGCGTACGTGGCCGGCGGCACCGATGGTGATCGGATAGGAATTCGATCGTCTCCGACTCGTGGCGTCGTATAGTCTTTGTTTTGTCGCAGCCTTCTTATGACGGTGGATTGATCAGTTCGTACGCAAAATTCAAGTAGAACACAGTCTAATCTCAGAAATCGAAATCGATTGGATCAGAGCTAGTTGTCGTCCTCATCCGGCTCCCATCCCTGCTCGTTGTTGTTTGCATCGTAGTTGTCGAAGGACTTATTGACGCTGGCCATGGCCGGCCTTCTCGAGCAGGCCGACATCGCGCTCGTCTGGCTCCAGTCCTTCCGTGCCCTCATCTTGCTCGATGTGGATGGCCATGCCATGATGCCAAGTCGGAGGAAGGCGAGGCGGTGAAGCGAACCGAAGGATTTGCGAGGCGGCGAAGCGAACCGAGGGATTGCAAGGCGGCGAAGCGAACACAGATTTCTAGAATCGTGGCCACACGCCTATGTTTGGTTATTTGTACTTGATGGAAGAAGTATAATTGGAGCCAGACTCTGCAATTGGCCTGCACCCATAGAAAGCACGGATGAAGCATATTTCGAGCCGGACTCTAGCCTACACGTATACTCAGCGTACAAATCGCACCACGGACGAAAGCACCTTTCACGTTGGACGAAAGCGCAAAGCGACGGACCAAACCACGAAAACGTTAGCTCCTTTATTATTAGGTACTAGTACAAAACCCGTGCGTTGCTACGGCCCACGATAAATCAAACGAGCAACCGTTTATATGTTTAAATATGTGTGTCAATTAAATCCAAATTCAAAAATATTTTCTAATAAAATGCATGGCCGTGTCATGGAGAGGCACAAGGCTTTCTCAAGTTTTCCTTACCCTACATGTAAACGTAATTTCCTAGCATAGATTAAATAGCCATATAATATCCCAATAACAATATAATTCTAATTTTCTTATTACTGGAAATAAATTTCGGTAGAAACTACAATTAACTTACATAGAAAGAACTAAAATGTTGTCCTTTTGCAAATATAAATGTGGCTTTCTAAGTGGTGCTTTGTTGTGTGCATTCAAAAAAAAATTTGAACAAAGAGAGGATCACTTCTTATGTCCACATCGAATTAGAACAAACAAAAGGCAAATGTAAGCACTCTTACAATAAGGTGCAAAGTGAAGCAAATGATCAACCTGTATATTCTCCTGTTGTATTTATTTTCTTATTGCAATCTAATGTGCAGCATAGTGCTACTATCTGGTGCACTATAAAAAAATATAACATATCTAAAGAACAACGGAAAAACTTTAATGGACATGTATTATGGTGCACAATGTAGCAATTAGGTACTAATTTTAGATTTGTCCAGGAGTATGTTGAGGCAAAACTCTAGTATGCATAAAAAACATAAATATCTTTGAAAAAAGAAACTTAGGCATACATGTAATATTCTACAGACTGTATCAATAGCATAATTTATATTCCAAGATAAATATTTTTGTGTTGTGGTCGGGAGTGTAAAAAATAAACTCTCTAGTCCTACTAAATTTTCAAACTTATACTTGCACAAAACGATAATGTGATATAATTATAAATCAAATTAAATAGGGTATGAAATCGGAATCCATGCACACCTAAACACTGAAAATATAATATATACATGCTAACCATGTATGGATGCTTGGATTCCTCGCAAAGAAACAGCTTTGTACGCGGCAGTCGTGAGGACCCAAAACAGGATGTCTTGCTTGCTGCTCGCCTCGTCTGCAGATGCAAGGGTCTCCATCAGCTTTGACATGGTGTGCTTGGCCGACGGCACTACTATGGTCGAGATTACCTTGTGGTCAATCTTGAAAAGCTAGAACCGCCGATGGCTCTCGCCGATGATAGCAGATATATTTCCTGTTCCATCCTCATCCGTTAATAGACAAGTAGGACAGAGGATCGACTTCAGTTTTCAGTACCCTCTTGGTCACCATCAAATGACTCGACGCGCCGTAACCGAACCTGACGAAACGCTGGCAGCCGGCGGCACGGTGAGCCTGAGCAGGGCATCTTCTTTTTTCTTGCTGGGCGGGCTGAAGAGGATGCCACATGTCTGTCAACCTGCCAGTGCCGACTCCCAAAGCTCTACCTCTACGTCTTGTATACCTATCATATGATGGGCATCAGGCTCATCGCGAGGGGAAGCTTAGGCGTCCTCATGCAACCACACCCTGGTCGGCCCGATCGGGGTCGCCGTCTCGCTCGGCCGTAAGATCACAACCACCGCAGCTTACTCGGTCTGATATATTCCGTGCGGAGGACAAAAGAGTCCCTGCTCGGGACGGGGGAAAGGACGACGGACTTTGACTCTGGCACGGTTTCGTCGCTCGGAGGCGCGTACAACTCGCTTGCCCTGAGGCAGCCTGCCCGGACCCAGCCTTTGAACATACCAAACTGAGAAAGACAACGAACCACGGATGAAAACACATTTAGGACGGACGAAAACATAGTTTGACGGACGAAACCACGGAAACGCTTTCTCCTTTATTATTAGGTAGAGATAGATATAGATACTGCTCTTTCCTTTGTGAATTATGGCGGTAAAAAATCATGTGGGAGTATATTTACATGGATGACATTAATTAAGCTTTGGCTGATATCCGATTTAAGTGCCTCGGGGTGAGACCTTTTTGCCCGATCGTATCTAGAGTCCTCCCTCCCAGGAGACTCTGGAGGCGCCCTCCCTGGCCGCCACCGCTGCCCTCGGGCCCTCACTGGCAGCCGTAGCGGCACCCTCCGCATCAAAACCGACGATTGGGATGGTGAGGTGCGACCCGCTGGGGTTCCTTTGGAGATGGGGGAACTTCGATGGGAGTACAGGGCGACGCGGCTTTCCGGCCGAGGCCTGAGCTCCTCTGTCGGTGCGACGGTGATGAGGAGACGATGTGCCCCCAAGAGTCTTCGACGAGCATGTCGGCGTGCTGGATCATCGTGCCGTGATCTAGGATGAGGTCGATCTAGCTAGATGGATTCGTCCCATGGCCGGGGCGACGTCGTCTAGCGGCTCCTCGAATCGGCAGCACCTGCAGCCTTGCGCCTGTACTGCTTCTTTCCCCTACGGCCAATCCGACATGGAGGCGATTGGTGGTGTGGGGGCTTGCTGGTCTCGATAATAATGGTGGCGGCCCTAGGGTTTCTCCTCCTGTCAAGATGAAGACCTACTGGTTGGCTGATCTGGCGCATCGACGTGTTCCGGAAGGCTCCGCAGGTGTACTCCACCGGCGATTGCTGGATCGGGTGGGATTCTATCGTGAGCACACTGTTATCGCCGGATTTTAGCCAAATCAGGAGTTGGGCCGTGATTGAGATGGGCTTAGAGGATATGCACATAAAGTGTTTCTGAATCGGCCTCGTGCGAGAGTTTGGGCTAGATTGCCCGTATATCTGTACATTATAGTAGATCACGTTTCAGTTTAGAATTAAGAGATAGAGTTTGGTTCGTACACAGTTAGGTTTATTCCAAAGATAGAAAGTCTACGGACTATAAATATGTACCTAGGGTTATTGAGAAAGGAGGACGATCACGTTCACAACAAACACAATCTAGGCGCATCGCCACCCCTTGTTTCGAGGGTTTCTTCCGGGTAAGCGTCATGCTGCCTAGATCGCATCTTGCGATCTAGGCAGTATCAGTTTATTCGTTGTTTTGTGTTGCTCGTACTGAAGCTTTGTTGATGGCGAGCAATATTGTTATCATAGATGTTTTGGGGCTAGCATCGATGCTTTTATGATATGTTTTCTTAGTTATGCTGCCCCTGAATATCTAGCTGCCTTTGCACCTATCTTAGGTGTAAGGGCAGCATCTTGCTTGGATTTTATTTAGTAGATCTGATCTGTTATGGTTGTTCCTTGTTCTCCAAGGATTAGTTTGATATCCGCATGGTTAGGCCTTGCAAACGGGTTGAACGATCCAGTAGTGCGTAAGGTATGGTTTGCCGATCCAAGAAGGGTTGTTCCGGGAATCGACTCCATGTTGGTTTTTAGGCCTCTTCTAGGATTAGTTTTGTGTTATCTTTCGTATCTGCCAGGCTCAACTACGTGTAGGACGTTCCAATTATGCGGTGAAAGCCCTAGATTATCGTAGATCGATTTAACTTGGTATTGATCAAGCAGGGTCCCCATGTTATCGTAGATCCAATACGAACCATGGGTGAATCGGCTCTTTGAGCTGATTCACAGGATAACCTGAGAGCCGATCGAGGCTCGGATTTAATGTTTACGTGTCTGCCATGCAGGAAACTAATTGAAGCAATCCATCACCTTCCTGACCAGGTATAGGTCAGGTGGCACGCCCTCGCAACAGCCAGGACGTGTGCCAGAGTTTTGCGGGCCGTCGCCCGGGGGACCAGGGCCCACCAGCAGTTCTGGGAGCCTCCCGGCTCTTCGTGTTGCTCGTCGCTGCTCGCCGGTGGGTTTTGGCAGGCAACACACACATGTTTTTTTCTCCGACCGTTTGGTTTTAGTGGGAGCTCTTCGAAGCTCTGTTGGTTGTTAATATCAAGGGGCATGTTCTCGTTCTATGGTGTTGGCTGCTGGAATTTTGCCTTGGACCTTAGTCCATGTCCCAATACAAATTCTGAAATTCTATTGACCCATGTAGGAGTGGCAAGGGGTGGAACTAAAATTTAGTCACACATTTCTAGTTGGGAGAGAGTTGGAGTGGTATATAAGGTGGGTTGTTCTAATCCTAGTAAGTGATTGAGATCAGAGAGAGCCCTCGCGTACTCCTCCTCCTCCGCCGCCCGCCTCGCCTCGTCACGCACGTCACGACGTGGGTTGCGGGAATCTCGCCGAGCCGAGCTTATCTTTTTGTTGTTCGGGAACTTAATTGTGTAATCAATTACGAGTCATTAACACACCCGTTTTGTTCCTGTTTTTCTAGATCGTGGACTCGTACTTGGGCTGCGCCCCACGACCTTCCCGAACCGCACAATATAAGCGCGGACGCAAACCCTAGGCTGTATGAGACACCATATGCGACCGCCTCTTTCTAGTTCATTGCACCACTGCCTTCTCTTCCTCATCCCGTCCTTCGGTGTGCACGGAGCGGCGGGACAGTAGGCCTCAGGAACCCTGCCTCTTATAGACCTGTATGGGTGAGGGGCAATCAGGTTTTTGGGGAGCGCTTACGCGCGACTACTGGCAACACGACGTCGTCCGGCGACGAGTTCCCGAACGACGACTTCTTCTCGGACATCGACAACCTCTTCGGCAACCTCAACATGGGCGACAACCAGGATGCCGCCAACATCATTGATGTTGCTGTTGCTGCCGCCAACGCTGGACGGTATGCGTTTCTGTCTTCCTTGTTTCAAATCTTGCTAGAGTTTCTAATACTGCTATTTGGAGTAGATGCGATAGGTTTATCTTGCCAAGATGATATTTGTTCATCTACTCTGTTGATCTGCATGATTAGTTCATCTGCTATTTATGTAGTCATAATTTGTCAAGTATTAGTTTGGATTAATTCATATGATAATTTGCATATATATTCAACATTGGCAAGAAATGTCATGGAAGCGGAGATATGAGTACTAACGATGGTGGTTCGACTCCAGGCGGCGATGAGTAATTCGCTTGGTGATTCATGACTTGGAGCAGCGGCATGCTAGTGGGAGCGATTACACATGAGAAGTTCACAGTGTTACCTTTTAGGGTGAAAATGTCCTTATTGAAGGCATGGTTTTGAGAGTGAGGACTTTGCTAGAGTTCTGATGTTGTCCTGGTGGTATCAGTTTTGTTGCTCCAAGAAATAGATCAATGTAGTAGGACTTTTCTTTTCTGTAATTTTTGTTTTTGTTTTGTGCATCCGCAATACGTTGTTACAGATCCTGGGTGTAATTGGTATCTTTCAGATATGCACTTTGTTAAAAGAAAATTAAAATTTGGCTGACCGAAATGTGCTTTTTATAGCATAATTGCAATTTATCTTGCTATGTGGCCAAGTAATACTGATGAAAGTTTGCCTAAATCATCTTTTAAGATGCAGACTAAACTAGCTAGAATCCAACGAGTACATCAGTAATCGAAACGCCTCCTGTGTTAGTTGATTCCACGGAGTTACAAGAAAGCAGTAAAAAGATCATGAACATGAGCTTCAAACATAACTTTACGGCACGGTCTATAATGGCAGGTACTGTATTTTTTCTTGTAAAGCCCAACTCATCCTGTCATCCGCCAGGAAAACTGGCTGCAAGCCAGGGGTGGAATAGGTAGTGGATAATCTTATTAGCCTACATTCATATCGAGAAATTGAAAATGGAAGTGGTAAAATTCAAATTTGAACGTTCATGAAAATAGATATGGTAAATATCCAGATTCTTTTTACAAAAACTAATAAAAATATGGCATGTGAATTTAAAGAAAATATGAAAATGGATATATCAGTATCGAAATAAGATTAGTTAGCCAATTTTAGTAATTCGACCCAGCATGCCAATTATCTAACCTAGAAAAAGAAATCTTATGTGATTGAACTTGAAACTACTACGCATTATATCAATATATTTATCTTTTTACCAGTCTATAGTTACCTCATTGTAAGACATGAGTTTATTATTTCCTTATATTAAGGTCCCAATCTACCCAAGCCAATGTTCTCAATTTCTTTTTGTCATGGTAGGGACCTCCAGCTCATTACGCCAAAGTCACATGCATATACGGATCTTTGAGCTGATGGATGTGAACAAATCCCGGAAAGCAAGCCCTGCTCGATCTGGTATCCAAATTAGGATTATATTCCCCTGATGCCCTCAATATGATGTTGAAGCCTCGGGTTAGGAGCCACGGCCTAGGGCATAAGGGCATCTCCAACGCGGCGACCCATTCAGCGCTCGCGTGTCCGGATGGGTCTAGCCGTGTAACATCCCAAATTTTGAAACAAAGAGAAAATGAATTTCCCTATTTCCGAAAATGAGAACCAACAAAAACTTTTATTGAATAAGGTGCTATGCATAGTGCTTATGCTTGATGATTGTGTTATTGCCAGGATGCTTATGTGAACTACTTTGAAATGTTCCTAAACCCTAAACCTCACCCTTCTTTTTACCCTCAAAGATAAAACAAAATAAAAAGAAAGTAAATTAAAAAGGAAAGGCCTATGGAAGCCTATGGCTATTATTGCAAATAATGAACTAGGCCATGTTCTACCTTGTTGGATGATTTTAAAAACCTCAACAAACCCAACCTATCACTTACCAACTAAATCCAATGTGAAACAAAAAGAAAATAAAAATATATATAGAGGCATATGTGAAACAAATCTTGACCTATGCCCTCATACCTTACCCAAATGGTTTGAAATCTTTACCAAACTCAATCTAACACTAAATAAACACTAAACCATGCCTAAGTGAAGCAAAGAAAAAGAAAAGAAGAAAATAAGAAAAATGCAATTCATCACATACATGTGCTTATAGGCAAGTCGAGCTTTATAAACAGTAATATTACCATCAGCATCTGTTTTTCTCTTGAAGATCCATTTATTCTCGACAGCCTTGCGGCTATCAGGTAAGTCTACCAAAGTCCAAACTTTGTTATCATACATGGATCCCATTTCAGATTTCATGGCTTCTTGCCATTTGTTGGAATCTGGGCTCACCATTGCTTCTTCATACGTCGTAGGATCCTCATCATTGTTGTCCACAATCATGACATTTAGACAGGGATCATACCAATCAGGAGTGGTACGTTCCCTCGTCGATCTGCGAGGTTCAGTAGCTTCCTCGTTCGAAGTTTCATGATCATCATCATTTGCTTCCTCTCCTATCGGTGCAGGCTGCGCAGAAACTTCTTCCGGCACTGCGCTACTCTGATCTATGAGAGAAGGTTCATCAACCTCGTCGAGTTCTACTTTTCTTCATGTCACTTCTTTAGTGAGAAACTCCTTCTCAAGAAAGGATCCGTTCTTGGCAACAAAGATTTTGCCTTCGGATCTGTGATAGAAAGTGTACCCAATTGTTCCTTTAGGGTATCCTATGAAGACGCATTTCTCCGCTTTGGGTTCTATCTTGTCAGGTTGTAACTTCTTTACATAAGCTTCGCAACCCCAAACTTTAAGGAACGGCAGCTTAGGTTTCTTCCCAAACCATAATTTATACGGTGTCGTTTCAACGGATTTAGATGGTGCCCTATTTAAACTGAATGCGGCTGTCTCTAATGCATAACCCCACAACGATAAAGGCAAATCGGTAAGAGACATCATAGACCGAACCATATCTAAGAGAGTTCGATTACGACGTTCGGACACACCATTGCGCTGTGGTGTTCCCGGCGGTGTCAACTGTGAAAGTATTCCGCATTTCTTTAAATGCATGCCAAACTCATAACTCAGATAGTCACCTCCGCGATCAGACCGCAGAAACTTAATCTTCTTGTTACGTTGATTTTCTACTTCACTTTGGAATTCCTTGAACTTCTCGAAAGTCTCGGACTTATGTTTCATAAAGTAAATATACCCATATCTACTCAGATCATCCGTGAAGGTTAGAACATAACGATAACCACCACGCGATGCTACACTCATTGGTCCGCACACATCGGTATGTATGATTTCCAATAAGTCTGTAGCTCGCTCCATTGTACCAGAAAATGAAGTCTTAGTCATTTTTTCCATCAGACATGCTTCGCATCTGTCAAGTGACTCAAAGTCAAGTGACTCAAGAAGTCCATCGGAATGGAGTTTCTTCATGCGCTTCACTCCAATATGACCGAGACGACAGTGCCACATATAAGTAGAATTATCATTCAATTTAATTCGCTTAGCATCAATGTTATGAATATGTGTATCACTACTATCGAGATTTAACAAGAATAAACCATTTATCTCAGGTGCATGGCCATAAAAGACATTACTCATATAAATCGAACAACCATTATTCTCAGACTTAAACGAATAACCGTCTTGCATCAAACAAGATCCAGATATAATATTCATGCTCAACGTAGGTACCAAATAACAATTATTGAGGTTTAAAACTAATCCCGAAGGTAGATGTAGAGGGAGCGTGCACACGGCGATCACATCGACCTTGGATCCATTTCCAACGCGCATCGTCACCTCGTCCCTTGCCAGGCTTCGTTTATTCCGCAGTTTCTGTTTCGAGTTACAAATGTGAGCAACCGAACCAGTATCAAATACCCAGGCACTACTACGAGAACCAGTAAGATAGACATCAATAACATGTATATCAAATATACCTTCCTTCTTGACGTGGCCGCTCTTCAGATCGGCCAAGTATTTGGAGCAATTACGCTTCCAGTGCCCCTTCTCCTGGCAGTAATAGCACACAGTCTCAGGCTTAGGACCAGCCTTAGGCTTCTCAGGAGGCGCCGCAACTTTCTTGCCGCCCTTCTTGAAGTTGCCCTTGTTAGGCTTGCCCTGCTTCTTGAAACTGGTGGCCTTGTTGACCATCAACACTTGGTTCTCCTTCCGTATCTCTACTTCAGCAGATTTCAGCATGGAGAAGAGTTCAGGTAAATCTTTGTTCATGTTCTGCATGTTGTAGTTCATCACGAAGTTCTTGTAACTTGGTGGCCGTGATTGAAGGACACGATGAATACCCAGCTGGTTAGGGATCATCATCCCCAAGTCACTGAGCTTCTTCGCGTGTCCGGACATGCCGAACACGTGCTCACTAACGGAGCTGCCCTCTTCCATCATACAGCCAAAGAACTGTTTCGAGGCCTCATAGCTCTCCACGGCCGCATGAGTTTCAAAGATAACCTTGAGCTCACGCATCATCTCACAAGGGTCGTGGTGCTCAAAACGCTTTTGGAGCTCTGCCTCTAGGCTGCACAGGATGGCACACTGAACTTCGGAGTACCGAGTTGCCCGAGTCTCGTAAACATTCTTTACGTCCTCGGATACTGCAGGAGGTGGTGGGGGACCTAGCGGTGCATCGAGCACATATTGCAGGCGTCCACCAGTGAGGAAAATCCTCACATGACGGAACCAGTCAGTGAAGTTGCTACCATTGCTCTTAAGCTTTTCTTTCTCTAGGAACTGGTTAAAATTGATGGAGGGGGGCGCCATGATCTACAACATATTTGCAAAGAGTTTAGACTAAGTTTATGATAAAATGAGTTCAGTTTTAATTCTTAAATTAACTAGGTGAACTCCCACTCAAAACAACATCCCTCGCATTGTCTTAGTGATTACACGAACTAAATCCACTACACCAAGTTCGATCTTCACGAGAAAAGATGTAGATTCAAAGGCGAACACTCAAAGTGTTCATCATATCATTCATATGACTCATGCTCTACCTTTCGGTATCCCGTGTTCCGAGACCATGTCTGTACATGCTAGGCTCGTCAAGGCAACCTTAGTATCCGCGTGTGCAAATCTGGCTTGCACCCGTTGTATGCACATGTAGAGTCTATCACACCCGATCATCACGAGATGCTTCGAAATGACAAGTCTTACCAATGGTGCATACTAAGGATGAACACTTTATTATCTTGATATTTAGTGAGAGGGATCATCTTATAATGCTACCATCGCGATCTAAGCAAAATAATATGCATAAAAGGATTAACATCACATGCAATTCATAATGTGTGATATGATATGGCCTTTCTTCTTGTGCTTTTGATCTCCATCTCCAAAGCACGGACATGATGTCCATCATCACCAGCATGGCGTCAAGGTCAGTGGCGCCGCTTCATGGTTGTCCATCACTTATAGCTACTATAACAACTACTTGAAATAAAGCTATTACATGATGAATAGACACGCAGGTCTTTAACAAAAATTAAAGACAACCATTAGGCTCCTGCCGGTTGCCATAATACAACAATGAACATCTCATACATCAAATATAATCATCATCACATTATGGCCATATCACATCACCAAACCCTGCAAAAACAAGTTAGACGCCTCTAATTTGGTTTGCATATTTTACGTGGTTTAGGATATTCGAGTAAGATCCAATCTACCTACGAACATGAACCACAACGGTGATACTAGTGTTGACAATAGAAGTGCAAATTGTAATCTTCACTATGGTGGGAGAGACGGACACCCGCAAAGCCACTTATGCAATACAAGTTGCATGTCAAGCGTGGAGCAAGTCTCATGAGACGCGGTCATGTAAAGTTAGCCCGGGCCGCTTCATCCCACCATCCCGCAAGATGCAAAGTACACAAACTAAAGCAACAAAAACATCAACGTCCACAAAACCATTGTGTTCTACTCGTGCAACAGATGTATGCATAGACATGGCTCTGATACCACTGATGGGGTTCATTGCATAGAAAACAAAAAATTTCCTACCGCAAAGACGAATAAATCCAAGATCTAATCTATGGAACACCCAAGATCTAATCTACAAGATCGGAGCAACGAGATGGAGATGAGACTAACCCTCGAAGATTCCAAAACCTACGAGATTAATCTCGTTGTTGGTGTAGACGATCGTTCCGGTGCTGCAATCCGGCAGCACTTCCATAGTCGATCGCGCGTACGGTGTCGATGAAGCCCCTTCCTCTCCCCATTCCAGCGGGCAGCGGAGGTATGGTAGATATCCATGGAATCCCAGCAGCATGACGGCGTGGTGGTGGTGGTGGAGAAGAATTACTGCAGGGCTTCGCCTAAGGCTGCGCAGTATATGGAGGAGGAAGAGAAGGGGGCGGCTAGGGTTTGTGGATTGGTGTGGTGGCTGGCCACCCCCTCCCCTCTTTATATAGGGGGAGGGGTCGGCCTAGGGTTCCCCCTTGGCCCCACCTATCCCTTGGCCGGCGCATGAGGGGGGGACTTTTCTTCCCCCTCAAGCCTTCCCCTTATCTCTTCATTTAAACTCTTTTTTTAGATATAGATCTTATCTCTAGATTTAAACCATTTAAATTAAGAGATAGATCTTATCTCCAAGGGGTACACTAGTAGGAAAACGCTTATAGGCGGAGCTTAGTTCTGTGGCGCACCTCTAAAAATGCGCCACAGAATGGTGTTTTGTGGCGCACCATGCTAGGTGCGCCACAAAAATAGCTTAATTTTGTGGCGCACCGGGTACCAATGCGCCACAAAAACATGGTGGGGCCCACACCCTGCCACCCCTAATCATTGGTTTCACTATTCCTATGGCGCACTGCTCTGGGTGCGCCACAGAAATAAGTTATTCTGTGGCGCAGCACCGCAGTGCGCCACAAAAATAAGTTATTATGTGGCGCACTGTGGCTAGTGCGCCACAAAAATAATGTTTTCTGTGGCACACTGTTCTCGGTGCGCCACAGAATTAGCGAACCAGATATACAAAAGTAGAGCCAACCTCCCACCTACCACACTACCCAAGCCATTCTTCTTCCTCCATCTAGCTCATCCCCCCCTTCTCTCTCATACCATTTTGGCTATACTTTTCACTTGCTTGGGTATTTATTGCACTTACTTTGGTTGATACATAATTGGAGTTGAGGAGAAGGCTCTCCATACTCTCTCCTCCTCTCGAACTAATCGATTGCGGTCTCGTCTCGGTATCGAATCTACAAGGTGAGTAGTTGGAGGAGACATACATATGCTTGGAGGAGACATGCATATGCTTGTAGATCTTGTGTGGCCGTTGTGTGTATGGATGCTTGTTGCAGGTGAAGCGCTTGTGTGTGTGCCGATGTGGTGCATGGATGTTTGCCGAAATGTTGATTCATTTCCGTTTCGGCAAATTTTGCACTACCCATATGTCCTACATTGAGGAGAGGTCATGCCGAATTTTTCCGCTCCATGTAATACCTTGAGGAGAGGTACGGCCCATGCATGTGTGTGCATTTGTTGCGGTTCTAATTTCCTGTTCTATGTATACCATTTGCAGGCAAGCATGGTCCTCTCGATGAGTTCTGCTCGAATCTCTAGATACAAGATAGACGCGAAGGAGGACATGATTCGGAACAATAGGCGCCACATAAGATGTCCGTGTCGATCATGCAAACTCCAGCGCTGGATCAACCCTGATTCCGGACAACTGGAGGAGCACCTGCTGAGCCGCGGTTTCATGCAAGACAACCAGGCGCGGCCGGCCCCATCAAATGGTGCGCATGAAGACCATGTCGAGCGAGATGACTATCATCATGAAGAAGACTATCATCATGCCGACGGGGACTATCATCATGAAGAAGAAGTCGGCGGAGAAGATCATCATGAAGAAGAAGATGCCGGCGGAGAAGATCATCATGATGAAGAAGAAGATTCCGGCGCGACCCCGCTAATTTCGGCCTTGCGGGACTCTCATGTTCAAGATCTTCTCCTCCAGGAGACGAGCAACGATAGAGTTGCAGCTAGAGAGAGAGCCAAGCTGTCGCAAATGGAGAAAGACGGGATGACTCCGATCTTTCCTGGGTGCCGTCCGCAGGATACGCGCTTGCATATAACGCTTGATTACCTGCAGATGAAGACGCAGAACAAGTGGACCGATTCCAGCTTCAGCAAGAACTTGAAATTCTGGCACGATCGTCTCCCGGAGGGGAACACATTGCGAAGTAGTATCGAGGAGGCCAAGAAAGTCATGTGCCCCCTTGACCTACCACACGAAAAATACCACGCCTGCATTAATGATTGTGTGATTTATAGGTGCGAGTACAAGGACAGAACCACATGTCCGGTGTGCGGCCACGGACGGTACAAGGTTGGGAACAAGAAGGTACCTCGAAAAGTGGTATGGTACTTTCCTATCACTCCCCGTCTGCAGCGGTATTTCGTGGACCCTAAGGAAGCAAAGCTCATGCAATGGCACGCGGAAAGGCAGAAGCCCGAAGAAGATCCGGAGATGGGCTATATGCTGACACACCCTCCAGACGCTGGACAGTGGCAAGCATTGGACATCGCCTTCCCTAGGTTTGGGGGCGACGCAAGGAACATCGGGCTGGGTATGAGCACCGATGAACTCAATCTGTTCGGCAACCAGAGTAGCACGCATAGCACCTGGCCTGTGTTTGTATGGCCTTACAACCTACCCCCGTGGATGTGCACCAAGCAAAGGTACATACACCTGAGTATTCTCGTTCAGGGGCCGAAACAACCAGGTGTCGACATGCATTTGTATCTCGGGCTGCTGAAAGAGGAGTTAGACACGTTGTGGAAGACGCCAACCCGTACGTGGGACGCCTACACTAGAACTTATTTCGATATGAGAGCCGCGTTGATCACGATGGTCACAGACTATCCTGGTTACGCATATGTATCTGCCCAGGTCGGCCACGGATTCAACGGCTGTGTGAAGTGCATGGGCGAGACCCCGCATCTACAGCTACCAAGGGATCCCGGGTCCTCAAAAACCGTGTACCCAGGTGCTCGAAGGTGGCTTTGCTTGGATCACCCATGGAGAAAATGCGGTGATCTGTTCAATGGTAAAGATGAGCCCGATGGACTCCCACGCCCGAGGAGCCGGGAAAGAAGCGACCGAAGCCAGAGCCGCTGCTCGGTGTATGGAAAGCGAGGTCTGTTTTCCACGACTTGGAGTACTGGAAGGTCCTCCACACGCCCCACAGCCTCAATGTCATGCACATTACGAAGAACGTTACCGAGAGTCTGCTTGGCACTCTTTGCAACTCAGAAAAGTCCAAGGATGGACCGAAAGCAAGATACGATCTGAAACATTTTGGCATCAGGAAAGATCTTCAAGCCCCCGATACTGACGACTACGATGATTATGATGATGATCAGACGGAAGGGACTCAACGTCTCCGCAAAAGGGCTAAGAAGAACGCGGTGCTGCTTCCCGCTGCCTGCTTCACAACGAGTCCGGAGGAGCTCGAGCAGTTTTTCAGGTGCCTCCTAGGAGTGAAAGTTCCTCACGGTTACTCGGGGAATATAAGCAGATATTTGGACGTAGCGAAGAAGAGGTTCACCGGGATGAAGTCTCACGATTGCCACGTGCTCATGACGCAGATACTTCCCGTTGCGATCCGAGGCATAATGGACGAGCACGTCCGTGATACGCTGTTTGGCCTTTGCAACTTTTTTGACGTTATCACCAGGAAGTCGATCGGCGTGAGGCAGCTCAAGATGCTACAAGATGAGATCGTGGTGATACTATGTGAGCTCGAGATTTACTTCCCGCCCGCATTCTGTGATATATGCGTCCATCTCCTTCTCCATGTCGTTGAAGACATCAAGCAGCTCGGCCCAACGTTCCTCCACCACATGATGCCTTTCGAAAGGCAGAACGGTGTCATGAAAGGATACGTTCGCAATAGGTCCCGTCCAGACGCAAGCATGGCCAAGGGGTTTCTAACCTACGAGTGCATCTCCTTCTGCTAGAATTATCTAAGCACCGAGGATGACGAGGATCATGTTGGTCTACCCCCAGGACGCCCCTCGGCAGGCTCGGTGGAGTCGGTCACCGCGAGGGCTACCGCTCAGTCCATGTCGGCATTGACAATCGACGCGACGACTTTGACAGGGCTCACCGGGTGGCGCTACAACACTTCAAACTGATCGAACCTTTCGTGCAAGAGCACAAAAGCATGGTCGAGCAGAATTACATCGATATGGGCCGGCCGAGGAAGATGGGAGACGTAACCAAAGAGCACAACTCCAGCTTCACGCGTTGGTTCAAGCAAACTCAACTGGTTGAAGCACAGAGAAAAAGGCCTTCTACCGAAGATGAAAAACTCATATACACCTTATCACAGGGCCCCGGGCATAACGTAAGGACCTATCAGGGGTACGACATCAACGGTTACAGATTCTACACCGAGGAAAAGGACAGAAATAGTGAAAATCAAAACTCAGGAGTAACTATGTTGTCATACGCCGATGACGAGACTAATGTCAAGGAAGGATATTTTGGAAGGATCGAGGAGATATGGGAGCTCAATTACTGTGGAGAGACGGTGCCAATGTTTCGTGTGAGATGGGCCAAGAAGGTCGAAAAAGAAGGCCGATATTTCACAACCATGGTTATACCCGATGCAAAATCGAAGAATGCATCTGCGAAAAATGAGCCATGGGTACTCGGTAGCCAAGTTGACCAATGCTTCTTCATCACCGATCCGTCGAGACCTAGCCGTGTTGTCGTGAGGAGGGGCAAGAGGAGCATCATAGGAATGCAAGGAGACGCCAACGAGGAAGACTTGGACAAGAACGGTGACCCGAAGATCGAGGAGGAATTCGACAGGCACTTCGAAATGCCTACTACTAGTAAGGTAAGAAGGAAGACCTCCCTACCCTCTAAAGGTTGTCCGTTCACGCGAAGAAATCTCAAGGTGGCCGGCATAAAGTATTCAACCACCAACAACCGAAAGGGCAAGAAGATTGCGAAGAGACGCTAGAGCTCGGAGCCAGGACGAAGAAGATCTTTTTTTGGTCTATCACATGTGTGTGAGTGTGTGTGTTAGACAAGTACATGCATGTGTGTGTGAGAGAAACAAGAACATGTTTGTATGAGACAAGTAATTTATAATTCTCTACTAATTACTAAATAATGTTGTGTTATTTATTGAAATGTAACTAGAATATGAAAAAAGGAAGAAAAACTATGGGGCAGCCAGGGTTCGAACCTGGCTACTAATGGGCTAACATTGGCCTTAACCACTAGACTAGTACTATGTATCTATCAGGACACAGCTGTAACCCGTTTTGTTTTGCTAAGTGTCTAAATTCTGTGGCGCAGGCCCCTTTAGGTGCGCCACAGAATTAGGGAATTCTGTGGCGCATGTCAGAGCTGGTGCGCCACAGAAAGCTTAATTCTGTGGCGCACTTAGAGGGGTGCGCCACAGAATTTAGACACTTGGTGAAATAACTCGATCGCCCCTTTCTTCCCCACTCACAACAGCAGTTTCTTCCCCACTCACCCCTAGCGCCACTTCTCTCGCAACCACCACCACCGCCAAGCGCCGCCACCTAGCGCCGCTGCCTCCGAGGAGGAGGAGGAGGAGGACCGCCACGCCACTGCCGAGCAGGACGCCCAAGCCCGAGCCGCCGCCGCAGATCGAGGAGGAGGACGCGCGAGCCCGATCCGCCACCGAAGAGGAGGAGGAGGAGGAGGACCGCCACGGCGCCGCCGAGCAGGACGCCCAAGCCCGAGCCGCCGCCGCAGATCGAGGAGGAGGACGCGCGAGCCCGAGCCGTCGCCGCAGAGGAGGAGGAGGAGGACAACGCCATCACCACCGTAGCCCTGCCACCGCTGTCGTTCGGTGAGAGCCCCTCTCCCCCTCCCCACTCCGTTGTCCCCAATTTTGCTTCACCAAAATAATGCAGTGGATGACGCTTTCATGAATAAAGTGGCGAATTTATGCAGTGGCTAATTTAGTTAAGTGGCGAATTTATGCAGTGGCTAATTTTATCATTGATATAACAAAAATGGTGTATGATCCATTTGATCATCATCAGTGCCATGTTTGGATAATCTTAAAGTTGTGTGAGATTTAGTCCAATGAGTCCAATGCAATGCTCCCTTGCTTGCAGGTGTAAGGATCATTACTGGAACTATTTATTGATGAACTGTGTATTCATAATGATTCAATTTGTTTGCATAGAAATAATGGATGCCAAGTAATTGTTGGTAAATATCCATTATAATATGAATCTTAGAAGATTATGATGATTGATGCTTTGGTTGTAGTTTAATAGCTTGGTGATGCTAGGGGCCACTTCCCAAACCTATGAATTCCTATGATCCTATAGCAGCCCAATTTTGCTTCACCAAAATAATGCAGTGGATGATGCTTTCATGAAAAAAGTGGCTAATTTATGCAGTGGCTAATTTATTTAAGTGGCTAATTTATACAGTGGCTAATTTTATCATTGATATAACAAAAATGGTGTATGATCCATTTGATCATCATCAGTGCCATGTTTGGATAATCTTAAAGTAGTGTGAGATTTAGTCCAATGAGTCCAATGCAATGCCACTGCCTAGGTAATTTAGTCCAATGCAATGCCACAGCCTAGTTAATTTAGTCCAATTCAATGTTACTGCCTAGTTGACATGCTACTGCCTAGTGTTCAATAGAAAATGGAGCACAATTTAGAAAATGTTACTAAGTTGGCAGTAGAAAATGAACTAGTGCAAAGTAGAGATAAAAGCTACTGCCTACTATTTTAATGAACAAGCTACTGCCTACTTAGGTAATTAAAATGCAATACCCATGAAGTAGTTCATAAAAATTGGTTGCAAATGGTTCATATATAAAAATTGCTAGGAGATGGTTTGAATTGGCAGATGCATAGATGGTTTTAGTTCACCTCTGGCCACCTCTGCCCTAGCAAGAATATTCCTCTGCCTATCAATATGACAGAATTTGTAGAATATTCCTGAACCAAAAATGCCTCTGCCTAGCAAGAAACATCAGTACATTGTCTCTGATCCTGACCAAATATGACAGATTTTGAAGAATATTCCTGAACGAAAAATGGATAGTCTCTCCTGACCCATTTTGGGGAATATTCCCAATGGCTTGTCTCTGGCCCATTTTGGAGAATATTCTCCCTCTTGTGGATTGACATCACAATTCAAAAAAAGAAACTGATGGCATTGTCCTATGTAACACAACTGTTCAGCTTGTGTTCTCATACCCTCTGTGCATGCCCTCCATCCTATATAAATGCCTAGTGTAGTGAACCAGAAAACCACACCAAACATGGACAACCTGTCCTGGAGTGCAAAGAGGAGGAGCACTAGCTCCAGTGGTGCCTCTGGCTCTAGGGATGCCTCTCTTTCCAAGACTTTTTCTATGGGCAGGGCATGCAAGGAGTTGCTAGTGTATCATAGGAGAAGTGTGCAAGAGAGGGAAGCTTCTGCTGCCAGGTTCAGGGAAGAAGAAGCAGCAGATGGCTTGAACCAGCTAGGTGTGTTCACATACACTACACAAGTTCTCCCAGTTCCAAAATCCAGACCTAAGCCCATTCCCAAACTGAAAAAGTATAAGCATCAGTTGAGGGAAGGAGGACCCACAGAGGTGTTGCCCTACTATGTAGAACCAAATCTTGAAGAAAAGGTTAAAGCTGGAGTTATCTTGTGCTGGCTGAGGAAGGGCATGAAAAAAATCAAAGATTTGGTATCCTAGTTTGTTGTAGTTTGTTGTAGTTTCAGCCATCTAGTTTTAGTGTGTCCTAGTTTGTCTGAATAATTATGTAATGTAAGGGTTGATGTAATGCTTCCATGCAATGATGAATAAAAGGGTTTATGTAATGCTTCTATGCAGATGCTAGGAAATAAATGATGCTCATGGTCACATGTTGGCAGTAGCTACTGGTTGGCTTGCTCTATAAGCGTGTATGCTTGTTTATGCTTGTATGCTACTGTTTGAATTCATTTATGAAATGATCATGCTCATGCTCATGCTCATTATCTTGTATATGCTTTTGTGCAGTTCTCTATATGCTGTACCAATGCTACTGCCCATATATAATGAATTCATGTTAGTTAAAAACTTGAAGTGCAGTTCTCTGTTTTGAAGTGCTAGCTTTCATAATGTTTTTAATGTACTCTGGTTTTTGTAGTGCTCCAGGTTGTGTAGTGCTCCAGGTTGTAGTGGATATGTTGGATATATGGTGAATAAGCTGAAATAGATGCTCCAGGTTAAGAAGGTCATTGTTGTTGTACTGCTCCAGGTTAAAAAATATGCTGAAATAGATGCTCCAGGTTTATGTTGGCTTTTGTTTGATGTATTGTAGATGGTGGGCAACTTTGTATGGTGGATATATGGTGGATATGTTGGATATATGGTGTATATGGTGGATATTTTTGCAGGGATTTCATTGAGTTGCCCATTTCTCCCGAAGCATCGATTAACTTCCGTTTCGGTTGAGAAATGGGCACTCCTACGTGGAAAAATTAGCAAAGGTCATGCCAAATTTTTTGGTTGACTTTTGTACTAACTTTTTGCCTCTTTTTAATGAAATGCAAATAAACATGTCGGGCAGCACTTCTAAGCCCAGGAGCCAGAACGAAGAAGCGAGAGAGGCCAACAAGGACTTCTGGGAGGGCTACGAGCGGCCCCGGAAGGCCGCCCCGAGTCGACCAGCGATGAGGAAGAGGGCCGGGACGCCGCCTCCGAGGGAGAGGGACGGGGGGCCACCGACGACACCGACGAGGGCCGGGGGGCCGCCGCCGACACCGGCGACGATGACGATACCTGGGACAACGCCGCCGAGACCGGTGAAGAGACCGGTGAAGAGAACGCGGCCAACCGCACGGAAGGTGATAGCGGCGGCAACCCTCAGGAGGGTAAGAAGAAGAGGACGGCGAGGAGGCCAAGGAGGGATCGGAGGCCGCAAGTGCTCGCCAACGTCACCGATGCTGTCACGGTAGTTTCCGAAAGTGGCCTACCAATGGAGCCTTCGTGGGTTGCCAAAGGGTACGGCATGCAACTAGGGTGCATCGTCCGTGAAACCGTGCTGATCCTAACTCAGGACCTCAGAAGCAAGGAGAACGTGGCTATCGCCCAATCCCTCCTCCAGAAGCTTAACCAACGATACACGTTCCCGGAGCCGTTCAATAAGAAGGTGGACTCTTTAGCTCTCACGAAGATGAGCACCGCCTTGAGCAGCTGGAAGAACCGGCTGAAGAGAAAGATCGAGGCCGGTGAAAGCTGGGAGAGGATAAGTAGCAAAGGCCCGTCGATCGCCTTAGAAGACTTTAATGCGTTCAAGTCTTACTTACAGACTGACAGTGTTAAAAAATGGACCGCCTGGGGGAAGAAAATGCGGGAATTGAACTTAGGGACCCACCATTGCGGAAGCGGCGGTTACCGAGGAAAACAGCCCACTTGGGACAAGGAGGATGCCGAGATGGTACGTCTGGGGAAAGAAAACCCCTGGAACAAAATCAAGGATGTACAGGCTAGGAACTTTGTCCGGTCCCGCTAATACTTAGACTGGAAGACGGGGGAATTTATTACGGATCACAAAGACGTGAGGGATTTCGAGAAGTACCTGGTAAGGATAGTCTATATTATTTCGCTCATCTTATTAGGCAATGAAGCCAAATGGGCTAACCTTAAGTTCCTTTGTCTGAAGGATGAAGAGTTGATGAAGGCTAGTTGTACGGCTGGCCCGTCGTACCAGGGGTCGACGGAACCGTGGGACACGCCTTTCAACAGGGCGACAAACAAATACAAGGAGAGGGAGCTGGACAAGCCACCGACATCGGGTGTCCATGTGTCCGGCTTTGGCACAAGTATGAAGCTATCCGAGTACTACGGATCGGATGCCAAGACGAGAAAGCTGGAGAGGAGGTCATCGGCTAAGGATAAATCCGAGGTTCAGGAGCTGAAGAAGAAGGTGGAGTCACTAGAGAAGCTGGTGGCCGAAAAGCCTGTGGAGAACACGGAGATGATGAACAAGTTATTGGACGAGAAGATCCGGCAGATCATCCCCCCTGGGTTGATGGAGGGGTTAGCTGCTTGGAATGCGGGAGGTCAAGTGGGGCCGATACATGTGCGCAGCATCAGCGGCAGCAACTCAAGCTTCCCCGTGTAGCCGACGGAGCCGCTCCACCCGACGCCGGCGTCGGGGCTCCACCTGACGCCGCCGCTCACCCGACGCCGCAGCTCCAACCGCCGCCGCAGCTCCAACTGGTTGCATCGACGCCCCCAACCGCCGCCCTTGTATCGACAGTAGCCAAGATTGATGCCATCAAGGAGGTAAACTCATTAATTACTCCTTCGCGTCATCTTCTTTAACTATATATGCCTTTCGTGACTGCCATCTCACGATTCCCAACATGGCGCCCCTGACTCAGGATGAACAGTGCATACTTCTGCAAATGGTGGAGCCTGGCGGCAAGTTGGTGGAAGTTGCTAGCGGCCTTGTCATGGCTTCCCGCGTTATGCACGGCGCTAGATTGACGAAAGACGTGGCGAAGGTCAAGTTGGTAATGGTAGTGCCGGAGTACCGCTACGCCATCCCCCCCGTTCAACCTCCGGGCACAGACGAGGGCGACGTTTTGCCCCTTGGGGATTGCACCTCATGGCTAATGAAATGGCCGAAGAACCAGATTTGTCTGGGGGGGTCTTCCGAGTGCTAAGAAAAGCACCGGCGCCACCTCCCCTATCATCCGGCCCAAGATCGCCAGCGCCGACGACACCCTTAAGGAAACGGCGGTCGCCGCCCCCACTACCCTGAAGGAACCAGCGGTCGCTGCCGCCACCCGGAAGGAACCGACGATCGCCGCCACCACCACACGCCACAAACAGTTATTGGGAGTGCTACCGCAACGACCGTCAACTAGACGCAGGGTACACCAAGCGGCGGCATCGCAACCGCCACCACCTAAGGTCCAGGACATGGCGCCACTTGATGGCAACGATGTAGATGATGATGACATCGATGCCTACATCAACACTGGCGCCTGCAGCCAAGATATGTACATGCCTCCTATGGATTAACAAGCCTTCCGCACTCACGGCGATCAACTTGGTCGTCCCCCTACAGTCACGAAGCAGCGCCTGGTCTTCACGGGTCTTTCTCAAGACACTCCTCCGGAGGCTGGCAATCCAGCTCAAGTCAAGCCTGCTACCGTTTTCAGCCCTAACACGCTGCGTAAGACGATCATCGGGGAGCCACCCAAATAAACCCCAGCAACCTCAGAAGCACCACCAGCACCCGAAGCACCACCATCAGCACCACCAGCACCCCCAGTAGGTCAGGTGAAGAAGGCAAGGAAGGGAGGAGCCAAGAAGGCGCATCTTCGAGCCAGCCTGCTCCTAAGAGGATCCGGGCCGACGACATGGTACAACCTACACCGGATGGCTTGCCCCTGAAGCTGGTAAACCTATACTGCCTCCGGACATGGAACACCTCGCAAGTGGACCAATGCTCCCTTTGCAGCACTCTATTAATTATCTAGAGAGCATCCTTCTTAAAGAAAAGGATCCAAATTACCCGGTGTTCTCGGTCAAGGTGCCGTCCGACCAGAACTTCGTCCATGAAGACCCTGCGGATATCTTCTTCATAGCGTTCGAGGACGTCTTCAATCTATTTCACTCGAACCGGCTCGACTATAAATTGGTCCGCCTATACGCGATCAATCTTCAGATGAAGATCAACAGAGAGAGAACCCGCCACATCGCGGTAGCGGATCCCTACTACATGCGCGATAGCCAGCTCCAGGACGGCTCAAGGACACGGACCAAGGCGGTGCCGTACCTCCAGAACTTCATGCTCATGTACAAAGAGAGCAACACCATTCTTCTGCCTGTCTTTCCCGAGTAAGTACACATCCGCTCACGGCCGTCGTAACTTATGCTTTCTTATATATTTCTTCCATTGCCGATCATTTCCAACATTCCATTTCAATTGGATGTGTTGAGCAGGGACAAATACTGCACACTCATCATCCTAGATCCGAAGTGGTCACTAGCCCAGTATTTCGACTCGTCGAGTACGACGACGAAGAAAGACTACAACAGAATAAGGGGTGTTCTCGATGAGGCTATCCTTGGCTACTCCAAAAATGGAGGCACCTTCGACAAGAATGGGCAATATATCAGGCCGGACACTAAAAAGATCGGGTTCAAGCACGTGATCGACTTCCCTTGTATCAAGCAGCCAGCTGGCAGCATTAAGGAGGCCTTCTATGTCCTCCATCACCTTAAAGGTTTGTCGAGGATGCAGAGATGATGTCTCTGCCACCTAGTAAGCAAGACCCCATTAAAATGTCGAGGGAAATCAATGATGATGATCTTAGAGAAGACTTCCATCGCTTCCAAGTAAAGCTCTCGGAAATTATCTTACAAGATGTATCCAACGCATCGGGGCTCTTACACGCAGTCAGAGGGTTGTCTAAGAGGGATATCGAAGAACGCCTACATAGGCAGGGTGATGGAAGGACGTGGACGACGAAGGACTTGTACAAGCCGTTCCCGGAGCCGCTCAAGAAGACGTCTCATTGACCGAGGCCGGTGTGCCTAGCATTACTTTGAATCGATGGACAATTTGTACCATGTTGTAAACTAAACTTGCTTAATTTGCTCGAAACGGTGGTCGTCGTTTTTGTACTTCAATTACTATTGTAGTCGTTATCGTTGAACCATATTACTTATGTGATACCGATGCTATATGTGTTTTAGGTTTATTATTATTTCCTTGCTTTAATTCTTGTGAATATGTATGCATGTGAACCCTCTAACTCTTTCCATTGCGTTATATACTAATATGCCTTGTGTCCATAGAGATGACGTACTACGTCGTGTTCGAGGGGTGGGTTCAGCGGCAACTGCTACCAAGGGTACCCGACTAGACACGAGGCGGTCGCCAAGTGGAGGAAGCACCAGTCGAACAAGAGCAAGATGAAGACCTTCCTTGTGCTCTCGCTCTTGCTCACCATCGTCACGGAGGTACTCTATTTCATCCTAGTGTAGGCGGCGGCCGACCGGTGTCACTTCATTTGTATCTAGAGATGATGAACTTAATTAATTTGCATGGATTGTGAGTTGTATGGAGCTATATGTATAACTCGATCGGGCTCTAAGTAATGTGATGATGATGTATAATGTTGCTATGTTATATGTGTCCATACTATATCTGTCTATAGTATATCTGTATATAACCTATATACTGTGTACAAAACCTGTATAAAACCTGTATAATACACCAGGCAGTATAAAATCGAGTAAACCTGTACAATGTTCTGTGGCGCACCTATTTCTGTGGCGCAGGGGGAACCAATGCGCCACAGAAAATTTTATTTATGTGGCGCACCACAACATGTGCGCCACAGAAACCTTAATTCTGTGGCGCACGGGCAAGTGCGCCACAGAAACCTTATTTTTGTGGCGACGTTTCTGTGGCGCACCGCCCATGCGCCACAGAATCACTTTTTCGTGCGCCACTGATGAGGCTTTTCCTACTAGTGGTAGGCCGGCCTGGGCCCACATATCATAGTGGGCAGGACCCACCATGCCATGTGGCGCCTATGTGGCCTCTCCCGGGGTGGTGGGCCCACTGGTGGCCCTCTAGAACCTTCTAGAAGCTCCGGTCAAAACACCGGACTTTTTCCCGAACCCCGGAAAATTCCCTTATATGAATCTTATTCTCCGGACCATTCCGGACCTCCTCGTGATGTCCTAGATCCCATCCGAGACTCCGAACAAAAACTTCGGACTCCATCTCATATTCCGAATCTACTTATGCGACATCGAACCTTAAGCGCGTCACCCTACGGTTCGCGAACTATGCAGACATGGTCGAGACTCCTCTCCGAGCAATAACCAATAGCGGGATCTGGAGATCCATAATGGCTCCCACATATTCAACGATGACTTAGTGATCGATTGAACCATTTACATACGATGCCAATTCCCTTTGTCACACAATATTTTACTTGTCCGAGGTTTGATCATCGGTATCTCCATACCTTGTTCAACTTCGTTACCGACAAAAGTACTCTTTACTCGTACCGCGGTATGTCATCTCTTATGATCCAATCATATGCTTGCAAGCTAATCAGACGACATTCCACCGAGAGGGCCCAGAGTATATCTATCCGTCATCAGGATGGACAAATCCCACTATTGATCCATATGCCTCAACTCACACTTTCCGAATACTTAATCCCATCTTTATAACCACCCATTTACGCAATGGTGTTTGATGTAATCAAAGTACCCTTCCGGTGTAAGTGATTTACATGATCTCATGGTCGAAGGACTAAGGCAACTATGTATCGAAAGCTTATAGCAAATTGAACTTAATGACTTGATCTTATGCTACGCTCATTTGGGTGTGTGTGTCCATTATATCATTCAACCAATGACATAACCTTGTTATTAATAACATCCAACGTTCATGATCACGAAACCATGATCATCCAATGTTTTTACCTTACAAGTTTTTGACTTTGGTTTATCAAAGTTTACTTTTTGATTCATGATTCACTTGGTCTAGATATAGAATAGAACAAGAGCATAAAAGTTAGCCTAGAGCAATACAAGCTAGTTAGCACCCCTCATGACTAGTTGCTAGTGCTAACAAATAAAATTGACTACTCTAGATGGGAACATGTTAAATGAAATGACTTTGAAAACCTTGGAATGATGAGTCATTCTATTGAAAGATTTTGAAGGTGAATATGACTTGTGAATGACATGGTGAACTTTACAAAAACTGATGGTTGGGTTCGGATGCGATACCATTCCAATTTTTGAGTACCCCCACAATACCTGATTATGGGTAGGGCTTAACTGGAAGTTTATGTATCTTAGTATGGGTTCCCTCTAAACAAGCGTCATAGGGGTTATGCCAAGGCTGCCTCCGTTGAAAGTGAAATGATGTGAAATGACGTGAAATGAGGTGAATGTCCGACCCAAGCCCTGTGCAGTTCCCAGGCTGACGGTTTGTCTTCACTGGGACGCCAAGCTCATGGGGAGAGGTGCCTATACTAGGGTATGTAAGTGAAAGGTTGTGGTTGGTAGTCCGCACACGGAGTGTGATAAATCAGGGCCAGTTAACCCTGACGGATTATTGCAAATGTTGTGGCAAAAGTGTGCGACCTCTGCAGAGTGTAAAACTATTCGAATAGCCATGTCCACGGTTATGGATGGTTGGAAAGGCAATATCGTTCCGTCATCAGACCATTTTAAAAAATGTGACATGTGAAGGGTGACTTGTGACTTGAACTTGAAAGGTGAATTGATCACAACAGAGTTGTGGGAATGACACTAATGTTCCCACTTGAGTAAGTTAGTCAAATGAAGAGTCTTTTATTACTAAAGTGCTTATGAAATAAAACTGGCTTTATGCAAATGAACCTAGCGCTTAGCACCCCCTTACTCTAGTTGATAGTGCTTACATTAGTATTAGTTTGCGAGTACTTTAAAGTACTCATGGCTTTGTCCCTGGCTATTCAAATGGCCAGACTATGAAGAGGAGAACCAGTACCCTGAAGATGGACAACAGGACTTCTACGATAACTAGAACCACTCCTGACGTCAACAGTTGCCGGTGGAACAGATGGACCACGACCGCTACTTCGCTTCCGCTATGTATTTTGTAATTGGATCTCTAGATCCACTATGTTGTAAGACTGGATCATGTGATCCTCTATTTGTAAGATGATTATGGTATGTAATGAATGATGTGTTGTGATATCAATCTATTATGTCTCGCAAAAACAATATTCCTGGGATTGCGATGTACGACATAATAGGCATCTGGACTTAAAAATCCGGGTGTTTACAAGTTGGTATCAGAGCCATTGTTTGACCTTAGGAGACCCTAGTTAGAATGGACGTCTGAAAAACTTAGTTTCAAAACAAATGAAGTGAATATTTATGAAAACTTATACTCTCTCCTATCTTTGAAATCTTTTCAAAATAAGAAATCCATGCTCTACTTTTTTTTGAAATTCTACATAAAATTTTGCACACTTGATCATCTTAGTAGAATTTACACCTACGCAGGAGAGCACTAGTGTGAGTTTGTATCTGTCCCCTTTGTATCGTAGAGCGAATGAATGGTTCTTCAAACCAACGGTGTGTTAGATTTGTAATGTGTGATATTTGGTATGAATGAAAAAGTGTTGTAGGTTTTTACCCCCTCAACACTACTCAAGTTTTCAAGGTTTGAACTTTTCAAATTCTTATCCAAACAAACCCTAGAAAAATTCCCTCTCATCTTATGACTTGCTATGAGTGCCCCAAGAAGATTTCCAAGACTGCCCCCAATACCGCTGCACCTGCCCAGCAACAGCGCCGCTTCGCAGCCAGAAGGAACCCGAACAACCGTAACGTCCGTCTCTACCACATGAATGCAACAGAAGCACATGAAGCACCTCAGGCCATGCCCAGTATGTTTTCTTGTTAATCCAATTGCCCAATCTCTCTTAGGAACCTAACTTTTCTTAAAATCTCGGGGCGAGATTTGTTTAAGGGGGAAGGGTTTGTAACATCCCAAATTTTGAAACAAAGAGAAAATGAATTTCCCTATTTCCAAAAATGAGAACCAACAAAAACTTTTATTGAATAAGGTGCTATGCATAGTGCTTATGCTTGATGATTGTGTTATTGCCAGGATGCTTATGTGAACTACTTTGAAATGTTCCTAAACCCTAAACCTCACCCTTCTTTTTACCCTCTAAGATAAAACAAAATAAAAAAGAAAGTAAATTAAAAAGAAAAGGCCTATGCAAGCCTATGGCTATTATTGCAAATAATGAACTAGGCCATGTTCTACCTTGTTGGATGATTTGAAAAACCTCAACAAACACAACCTATCACTTACCAACTAAATCCAATGTGAAACAAAAAGAAAATAAAAATATATATAGAGGCATATGTGGCACATAGCCATAATGACAAATCTTGACCTATGCCCTCATACCTTACCCAAATGGTTTGAAACCTTTACCAAACTCAATCTAACACTAAATAAACACTAAACCATGCCTAAGTGAAGCAAAGAAAAATAAAAGAAGAAAATAAGAAAAATGCAATTCATCACATACATGTGCTTATGGCCATTTTTGTAAATCTTTAACCTAGGCCAATTTGGCTTGTGCCATTGGTTGGAGAATGTTACTAAACACTGAAGAACACTTTTTGAATCAAAGAAACTCAAATCAAATCAAATTTGAAATCAATTTGAACTCACATGAGATAATGGTCAAATCTGCCATTTATCTCATGATGCCCACTCTGAGCCTCTGTATTAAGAGATTTTTAAACTAAACGTCCTCAACTCTTTGCAACTCATCCAAGACCATATCAAGGTGAACAACTTTGGTAAAGCACACTGTCGAGGGTACTCCTCGGCAATGCCCTCAGATTGGGGCTTAGGGTTGATGGAATCCTGTAGGCTGACACGAGACATCGGTTCACAAACAAGCGGGGAGAGCAATTTACCCAGGTTCAGGGCCCTCGATGAGGTAACACCCCTACGTCCTGCCTATCTGATCTTGATTATGAAATTATCGGGTTTACAATGGGGTGCCGAAGGTTTCGGCTGTGATCTCGCCGAGAGGCTAAGTGCTACGGCGACCTAGCTCTAGACTTCTGGCGGCTAAAGTTGCTAAGATTGATTGTGTCCCTCAGCAGCCCCTCTCCTGGCCTTTATATAGGAGGCCAGGTCCCAAGAGATCTGTCCGGGTACGACTAGGTTTACAAAAGACCTAGCTCTAAACCTTCCTTGTTCGGCTCCTCTTCATCTTGTTCTTCAAGGAATCCTCTTCGGCACCGCCCTAGTGGCCCACCTTGCCATCGGGTATCTTCATGGGCCTCCAGTTGGGCCGTACAGGATAGGGCAATGTCGGTTACCCGAAGGGTAATGCCCACGTCAGTAGTCCCCGAGTGTCTAGCCGAAGATGCTTCGGGTAGAGACTAAAGCATGCCTTCACTGAACGTTCTTCTGCTTGGATTGCTCTTGCCCATCTTGTAACAGCTTCATCTTCTTTTATCGGGTGTGCGTCAGCGCTCCCGATGTTAGTAGCCCCCGAGTCTAGATACGGATGCTTGCAATCCGTGTGTAGACTCAAGTTGTGCAACTCGAATGTCTTCTTCTGCCGAAGCTTCGTGCAAGTCTTCATAGGTCATCCGATAGATGCATGTCAGGGCTTGTACTTTTCAGTAAAGCTTGAACGCGTAAAGGAGATGGAGTAACGTGCCCAGCTTTGCTAGTTAACTGCCGTTGGCAAAACAACGTTCCTCTACTCAGAATCTGTTGGGGGGATGACCCCCGGTATGCCAAAGGCATGCCAAACCGGATGGTTTGAGCCATCAAGATACCGGTTTAAAATTTATTCCGGGCTGTGAAGCTAAGATTTTGGCTAAGTAAATCTTACCGGTATCCCCAAGAGGGGTATACCGGAATGAGCTAAGAAGACACCGGATTACCGGTAAGAGGTGCACTGTAGCACGTCGGCAAGACTGGTCAAAGATTCTCTCAAGGGCTAGAGGACAAGGATGAGCTAAGCAAAGCAGCTTTAAATGAAGCCCTGACGCAAAAAGCATCCGGAGGACGTCAGCCTCCCTGATTAAAGAGATACCGGCGTCACCACTGATTAAAGAGGCTTTGTAAAGTAGTTTGTCTAGTCAAAGATGCCATTAGGGTTTCCTAGGGTTTCTTCCCCTGTAAGCCACCCTCTCCCCTATATAAGGAGAGGGGGCACACCCCATCGCGAGCATGAGATGTTAGGTTCCATGTCCGATCTTGTATCCAGAAACATGTAACCTCTTGTGATCAATGAATAGAAAGATCTGAAGGGGAGAAAGCTCTAGTGTTCTTCTTCTTCTACCCCTGGCCAAGGCCAAGTTCTTTGGAGATCCATCCGGAATCCATCCCATCCTTACCAAAAACCCTCACCCGAATCCTCTAGCGCCCATTCGGCCCCAACTTAAGCCATCCTATGGCATCTGTCTGTTCACCACGACGATAGTTGCGCCCACCGTGGGGCAAGAAGCGGCGCTTGCAGGAGTTCATATTCGGGCGGGCCTCCTCACCATCGCCGGTGAGCGTGTCGTCACCGCGCTCGTCGACCGCTGATACGTATCAAACGTATCTATAATTTCTTATGTTCCATGCTAGTTTTATGACAATACTCACATGTTTTATACACACTTTACATCATTTATATGCATTTTCCGGCACTAACCTATTAACGAGATGCCGAAGCGCCAGTTCCTGTTTTGTGCTGTTTTTGGTTTCAGAAATCCTACACAGGAAATATTCTCGGAATTGGACGAAACGAACGCCCAGGGTCTTATTTTTTCACGGAGCTTCCAGAAGACCGAAGGAGATACGAAGTGGGGCCACGAGGTGGCGACACCACAAGGAGGCGCGGCCAAGGAGGGGCCCGTGCCGCCCTATGGTGTGGGCCCCTCGAGCGCCCCCCCCGACTCTTCCCTTCCGCCTACTTAAACTCTCCGTCGCGAAAACCCTATTACCGCGAGAGCCACGATACGGAAAAAGTTCTAGAGACGCCGCCGCCGCCAATCCCATCTCGGGGGATTCAGGAGATCGCCTCCGGCACCCTGCCGGAGAGGGGAATCATCACCGGAGGGCTCTACATCACCATGCCCGCCTCCGGATTGATGTGTGAGTAGTTCATCCTTGGACTATGGGTCCATAGCAGTAGCTAGATGGTTGTCTTCTCCTCATTGTGCTATCATGTTAGATCTTGTGAGCTGCCTATCATGATCAAGATCATCTATTTGTAATGCTACATGTTGTGTTTGTTGGGATCCGATGAATATTGAATACTATGTCAAGTTGATTATCAATCTATCATATATGTGTTGTTTATGTTCTTGCATGCTCTCCGTTGCTAGTAGAGGCTCTGGCCAAGTTGATACTTGTGACTCCAAGAGGGAGTATTTATGCTCAATAGTGGGTTCATGCCTCCATTGAATGCGGGACCGATGTGAGAAAGTTCTAAGGTTGTGGATGTGTTGTTGCCACTAGGGATAAAACATCAATGCTTTGTCTAAGGATATTTGTGTTGATTACATTACGCACCATACTTAATGCAATTGTCTGTTGTTTGCAACTTAATACTGGAAGGGGTGCGGATGCTAACCCGAAGGTGGACTTTTTAGGCATAGATGCATGCTGGATAGCGGTCTATGTACTTTGTCGTAATGCCGTGATTAAATCTCATAGTAGTCATCATGATATGTATGTGCATCTCTATTTGTCAATTGCCCAACTGTAATTTGTTCACCCAACATGCTATTTATCTTATTGGAGAGACACCACTAGTGAACTGTGGACCCCGGTCCATTCTTTTACATCTGAAATACAATCAACTGCAATCTCTGTTCTCTGTTGTTCTTCACAAGCAAACATCATTCTCCACACCATACGTTTAATCCTTTGTTTACAGCAAGCCGGTGAGATTGACAAGCTCACTGTTAAGTTGGGGCAAAGTATTTTGGTTGTGTTGTGCAGGTTCCACGTTGGCGCCGGAATCCCTGGTGTTGCGCCGCACTACACTCCTCCACCAACAACCTTCACGTGGCCTTCATCTCCTACTGGTTTGATAACCTTGGTTTCTTACTGAGGGAAAACTTGCTGCTGTACGCATCACACCTTCCTCTTGGGGTTCCCAATGGACGTGTGCTTCACGCGTTATCAACCGCGTCCTCTCCTTGGACTTCATCAACGACAACACGGGCTGCTTCGCCAATGGAGGTAAGTTCCCCAGGAACGGCCGCATCATCGAGTACGGGAGCCTTCGCGTCTACTACGGCACTGTCCCCGAGCGCCAGTGCCTCTCGCCGGTGCTGGTGGCTCCGGACCCGCCAAGATCTGCGCTTCGCAGCGGCCACGCCGCCGGCAGCGTCGAGGTGCTGGTGGTTGGCGCGGCTGACGCCGGCAAGGATACTGCGGCGGAAGGCGCTGGGCAAGCAATGTCCACGCGCATGGCTAAGCCGCCAACCGAGCGCAACCAGGTGGTTGCGGGTACATCTGCACCGTCACCGGAGACTCCTCTCCAAGCGGCGATGAACGTGCTGGCGACGCCCCTAGCGCAGAACATCGATCCGGCAGCGGCTTAGGCGGAGCTGGAGGCGCAACAACAGAAGCTGCTCTCCGCAGGCGCGGACATCATCCGGGCGCAGCGCGAGCTGAACCTAACCCTATGTGAGTATAACGCTGCCCATGGCTTTGCTTCTGTTAGCGCTCAGGCTGCTAGGATGCCGGAAAACCGGCTTAAGGCTCGCAATCTAGATCAGGATCTGCGTAAGGAAGTTCTTGTCGGCAAAAGTACCTCTGCATCTCCGAGCATCGTAGAGAAACCTAAGTACAGTAGCCCGGATAAAACCATAAAAGCTGCTAGGGCTGCAGTAGAGTTGTGCGAGTCGCTTACCGGAGATGCTTTAGCTAAGCAACAGGATCGTGTTAGGGAGTTGCTTGACATGATAGAGACACAAAATGCTGAGTTGGCTAAAGCAAACAAAGCTGCGGCATCGAAATCTGTGCGTTCAACAAAGAATGCCGGTAGCAAGTCCCATGGGCAGGCATCGTCCCCCCATCCGGACAGAAGAAAAGAAAAAGAGATGAATGCGCAGCAGTTGACTGTGTACGATCTGGTGCTTGCCGGAAAACAACAAGCCGGGCAACACGATGCCGGTAGAAAAAGCCAAGGGGCAGATCGAGGCTACGCCAGAAGAGGCTATGCAGGAGACAATCATGCCGGTAGATATGAAACCGGGCAAAATTATCAAGCTGCAAGGGCAGCGTATGAAGAAGAGGAAATGCCTCCACCAAGGTACCGGCAGGCAAGGGCCGCGGTACAGGAACACTACGATGAGGCCGATTCAACAACAGAAAGAGTAGCAGCCTACCGGAACGCATTGGGGGAACGCGTAGGAGAAAGATGCTTAACAGACCGGGATGCGAGGCACCGGCTGGATAGAGTGTATTTATCTGAAATGATCGAGGCAGAAGGTCCTCCTAGCCCAAAATGCTTTGGTCCAAGGATCATGAAAGAAGAACTGCCGGTTCGCAACTTCCAGTTGCCCCGTGACACAAAAACATATGATGGCACCACTAAGCCGGAAGACTGACTCGCGGATTACGTGACCGCCGTGTACGTCGCTGGCGGCGGAGGAACCATAACTGGCGGAGGAAACCGGCGTTGGGCCGTGAGAATTGTACCATCTTTCCTGGTAGGACCCGCACGTATTTGGTTAAACAACTTGCCGGCAGGAAGCATAAATGGCTGGTTGGACTTTGAGGAACCTTTCGTGAGTAACTTCAGCAGCACATACCGGAGGCCAAACAGGCCGCAGCAGCTCGCTTTGTGCGTGCAACACCCGAATGAAACAGACCGGGATTACCTGACCCGGTAGAACTCCACAAGAAACTCCTGTGAAAGGGTGATCGAGGCACTGGCCATTGCTTTGTTTTTCAATGGGTGCCGGAGAGGTTCGCCGTTGTGGCAAAAGCTGCAGCAGAACATGCCGGAAACTCTGGCATAGATGATACATGTGGCAGATAGTTATGCATTGGGAGACCCAATGCAACCGGCAGTGCAAGCCAATCCGGCGCAAACAAGCCAGCCACGCCAAGATCAATACCGGGATAACCGGCACAACAAAAGAAGGGAAGATTTTCCGGATCATAGGTATGGTCCGCAGCAAGTAGCCGCGGTGCAGGATAATTCCGGCCCCAGCGGAACCCAAAGGCAAAAAACCGAATCGCAGCCATGGGCGGGTCCTAAAAAACAATGGGTTGAAAAGAAGCCGTGGGGAGAGAAAAAGAATTGGCAGGACAGTACAAGATACACCATGCAATCAGCAATGGAGCAACCATGCCGGTTTCACACTCCAAATCCGGCAAGGCCGGCAAATCATTTGACAAAAGACTGTTCCTAGATCAAATACTTGATGTTGAAAGGTGCGGTAAAAGATGCGCAAGCACAAGTCTGTTCTACGATACTGCCACCCTCGCAAGACATGTTGCGGCAACAATTGCCACCGCCACCACCGCTTACCGGTGCTAACACCTTACCGGTACAGCAGCACCCGCAAGTTCATCAGGTGGAAGAGGGTAATGATCAACCACCACCGCTGGCACCTTTAGGCCAGAACGTTTACAAGGACCCGCACTTGTGCTGCGTTGTGTTCGTTACTGAGCCAATCGACAGGCAAAGCATGCATCGTCGTTCCATGGAGGTGAACGCAGTGATGCCGGCAGTTCCAAAATACATGTTGTGGTCAGATTAGGAAATTACCTGGTCGTTTAAGGATCACCCCAAGATCATGCCAAATCTGGGTGGTTATGCTCTTGTGGTGGACCCAGTCATGCATGGGCCAACGACTCGAGTCAAGTTCAGCAAAGTGCTGATAGACAATGGAAGCAGCATAAATATCATGTACCGGCACACCATGCACACGCTGGGAATAACAGAAAACATGGTACAGCCAACTCGCACAACATTCCACGGAATCGTTCCGGGCCTGTCCTGCGCACCAGTGGGAGAAGTCCGGGTGGATGTATCATTTGGAGGACGTGACAATTGTCGCGTCGAAAACATTGAGTTCGAAGTAGTGGACCTAGACAGTCCTTACCATGCACTGCTGGGGAGACCGGCATTGGTAGCATTCATGGCCACAACTCATACGGCGTATCTCAAGATGAAGATTCCGGCACCTCGTGGACCCTTAACTGTGGTGGGAAACTACAAAGTCTCACTCGAAACCGCTTCCGCCGGATCAAACCTGGCAGAATCGCTGGTGATCGCAGAGGAAAAAAGAAGGATGCAAACTGCGGTTGCGCTGGCTCAGTCCTCACAATTGAGCTTAGCGGCAATGAGTGGCAAATTGGGCACACCGGCATTCAAGCCGACAAAGGAAACAAAAGACATCGTGCTGGACCCAGCTTACCCGAAGCGGCCTGAATGAGGCATAGGAAAGCGCGCTCATCAGCTTCCTCCGTGAGAATCGGAATATCTTTGCGTGGTCTACTGATGACTTGGTAGGTGTTACGAGGGAGCTGGCTGAGCACTCTCTAAATGTCCGGAAGGAAGCTAAGCCGGTAAGGCAGCCCCTACGCCGGTTCGCTGAAGATTGGAGGAAGATCATTGGAGAAGAAGTGACAAAGTTGTTGGTTGCCGGTTTCATCGTGGAGGTACTGCATACTGAGTGGCTAGCCAATCCGATGCTGGTCGGGAAGAAAAAAGAGGAGGAACCCGAAGCTCCAAAGGTGTGGCGCATGTGCATCAACTACACCAATCTGAACAAAGCTTGCCCGAAAGATCCTTTCCCTTTACCCCGGATCGATCAAGTGATTGATTCCACTGCTGGTTGTGAGTTGTTGTCTTTCATGGATGCTTATTCCGGTTTCCACCAGATTCCCCTGAAAAAGGAAGATCAAATAAAAACTGCGTTGATTACCCCGCACGGGGCTTATTGCTATGTCACTATGCCTTTCGGTTTGCGCAACGCTGGTGCAACGTACCAGCGCTGTATGCAAAAATGCTTGTTTGATCAAATCGGAAAAAATGTGCAAGTCTATGTGGACAATGTCGTGATAAAAACTAAGGTAAAAGAAACCTTGATCGATGATCTCCGGTAAACATTTGATAACTTAAGAAGGTTCCGGATGAAACTCAATCCGGCAGAATGCACCTTCGGTGTCCCTGCCGGCAAACTGCTTGGCTTTCTCGTATCAAGCCGGGGCATTGAGGTTAATCCGGTAAAAATCCGGGCCATCGAAAGAATGGCTATACTGCACGATCTCAAGGACGTGCTGAAATTCACCGGAAGCTTGGCATCGCTAAGCCGGTTCATAAGCAGGTTGGGAGAAAAGGCTCTGCCGCTCTATGCTCTGATGAAAAAATCCGATACCTTCGTGTGGACCCCTTAGGCAGACGCAGCGTTTAAAGAGCTAAAAACTATGCTAGCCACTGCACCGGTGTTGGCTTCGCCTTTGGAAAGGGAGCCTATGCTGTTATACATAGCAGCAACCAACCGGGTTGTGAATGTTGTGGTTGTGGTGGAAAGAGAAGAGGAAGGAAAAACCGTGCAGAGACCGGTATACTACCTGAGCGAGGTGCTCTCCCTCTCAAAACAAAACTACCCACACTTCCAGAAAATGACCTATGGCGTGTTCATGGCCGCCACGAAGCTTAAGCACTACTTTGAGGAACATCCCATGAAGGTGGTGAGTGAGGCACCCATTTCAGATATCATGTGCAACAAAGACGCTAGCGGCAGGATTGCAAAATGGGCAATTCAGATATCACCGTACGTACCGGTATATGAAAGAAGAGATGCCATAAAATCGCAGGCCTTGGCTGATTTCCTGGTTGATTGGGCGGAAATGCAATACAAGCCGCCGGAACAAAAAATAGAGTACTGGAAGATGCACTTTGATGGATCCAAACTCAAAGAGGGTCTAGGTGCCGGTGTGGTACTCACCTCACCAAAAGGAGATCATCTATGGTATGTTTTGCAAATGCATTTTAGGGCATCAAACAATGTTGCTGAGTACGAGGCTCTGATCCATGGACTTAAGGTCGCAAAAGAAATCGGTGCACACTAGATCATTTGTTACGGTGATTCAGATCTTGTGGTGCAACAATGTTTCGGAGATTGGGACGCAAAAGATGCCAACATGGCCTCATACCGGTTTCACGTGCAAAAGATTGCCGGCTTCTTCGAAGGGTGTGACTTTCACCATGTGCCATGAGCGGAAAATGAAGCCGCGGATGCTTTGTCCAAGCTGGGCTCATCTAGGCAGGAAATTCCTCCCGGAATAGCCTTGGCTCACTTAAGGGTAAACCATCGATCAAACCAAGTCCGGAGTCAGAATCAATTTTCGTACCGGAACCGCATGTGGTGCCAATGGATATTGATGAAGGAAACACGGGGACTGTTCCGGTAAACCCGGGGACTGTTCCGGTAAACTCGGGGACTGCGATGTCCATACCGGAAGAAGCAATGCAAGTGAATAGCATGGACATAGATGTACCGGTGTTTCTGGTTCGGGAAGCACCATCTTGGGTTAAACCTATTAAGGAATTCATGATCAACGGCACCTTGCCGGTTGATGAAAATGAGTCGAGAAGGATCCAACGGAGATCCAAAGCATACACTATCATTAATGGTGAAGTATACAAAAGAAGTGTCACCGGTGTCCTCCAAAGGTGTGTGGAACCATAAGAGGGAAAAGAGATGCTTGTGGAGATTCACCAAGGGAAATGTGGGCATCACGCCTCATCCAGGGCGCTGGTGGCAAAGGTGTTCCGGCATGGGTTCTACTGGCCCACTGCTTTGGAAAATGCTGAGGATTTGGTAATAAAATGCAACGGGTGCCAAAGGTACGCCAAGCAAAATCATACCCCAGCATCCGGTTTGAAAACCATACCGTTAACTTGGCCATTTGCTGTTTGGTGCCTTGACATGGTTGGCCCATTCAAAACTGCAAGTGGAAGCATGACCCACATCTTGGTAACGGTGGATAAGTTCACCAAGTGGCTGGAGGTAAAACCTATCGCAAAATGTGATGGGCATACGGCGGTGAAATTCCTAAAAGATGTTATCCTACGGTATGGATACCCGCATAGCATCATCACTGATAATGGCTCAAACTTTGCCCAAGGTGAATTCAAACAATTCTGTGAGGATAACAATATCTGGTTGGATTTGTGCTCGGTGGCACACCCGCAAGGCAATGGCCAAGTGGAAAGAACAAATGCGCTGGTGCTTTCCGGCATAAAACCAAGGCTCATTGAACCACTCGAAAAGACACCGGGCTGTTGGCTTGATGAACTGCCATCAGTATTGTGGAGCATAAGAACGACTCCGAACCGGTCTACCGGATACACTCCATTTTTCATGGTTTACGGGGCAGAGGCCGTGATACCAACTGATATCATCCATGATTCACCAAGGGTACAGATCTATACCGAAGAAGAGGTAAAAGAGGCCCGGGAAAATGATGTGGACTTGCTAGAAGAAGCAAGAGAACTGGCTTTGGCAAGAACAGCCATTTACCAGCAAAACCTCAGGCGCTACCATAGCCGGAAGGTTAACCCGTGGGTGTTCCGGGAAGGAGATCTGGTGTTACGCCTAGTGCAGCGCACTGAGGAACGCCACAAACTTTCACCTCCATGGGAAGGACCATTCATTGTGAGCAAGGCTCTGCACAATGATGCCTACTACTTGATCGATGCACAGGAATCAAAGAAGGGAAAGGCGGATAGGTCAGGAGAGGAGACCAAGCGTCCATGGAACATAGCTTTGATGCGTCCTTTCTATTCCTGAAGATGTGATGTAAGGAGTTCTTTTTTGTACCTTATTTGCTATGAATAAAAGATGTCGGAACCTCGAATGAATCTCGGGGACTACCACTACTGAAATCGCATGCAATATGTTTATTTTTTCAGTTTACCGGTTGCTTGTTGAACATTTTTTCTTTCCGGTTTAGTAACGTGCTAAACCTACCGGAGTCTTCGACTCTGCTGCTGTCCGCAACCCGGCTTCATGGCAAGCAAGATAAACCGGTAGGAATTAAGCACGTGAACCACGAAAAGAGGGAGTTGGAACGGACAATCCGGAAAGTTTAACTAACCCCGGTTATACCGGTTTTTTGTGAAAATTTCGAGTTATTTCTAAGTTCAGGAAAGTGTTCGCTTGGCAAAAGAACTTTGTGACTCATACGCCAAAACACCCAAAAGAGGTAGGCAGAGCCAAAGCAAAAGAACCAAGTGTGCATCAAATTGGATACGGAAACAATCCTGGAATCTTCACAGTGCAAGATAAAAGCAAACAACAAAGGCAAAACACTAAGACAGCAAACCAACATAACTCGATAAGCTACCGGTGCAGGATACCGGTAGGATAAGTTGTACCATAACCAAAATGCTAAGTGTTATCTTACATCAAAGACCCCGGCATACCGGGGCGGAATTTAACAGATATTGTTTTGTGAGCCAACAGATACAACAAATACAAAGTGAGAGCATCTAAGCAGTAGGGGCTTCAGGAGGAGCATCACTGGCTTCAGGAGCTTCCGGAGGAGCATCACCTTCTCTGGCATCCTCATCTTCCTCATCCTCTTCTTCGTCATCACTGAGACCGTCCTTGACGTCGGGAGGAGGGGGAATGAAGGTACGGATCGGGGCGTACTCCGCTATCCGGTAGGCGCGATCCTTCCGTTTCGCGGTGAGGACTGGATCCTTGTCGGTAGGAGCGTCGCTGAGAAGGCTATGGAAGGCTTCCAGATCCAAGTCCTCGTACCAGGAGAAAGCGATGCGTAGCGCCGCATCTGCTCCGGCACGGGCCGATGAGCACTGCCACTCCCGGATCCTCCGGCCGGCATCCTTCAGGCGATCGGAGGTCAGACTCAGGTTAGCCGGCACCTCCTCCCCAGGCCACAGCACCTTGAAAATCTTTATTGCCACATCGGGCAGATCGACAAGATGCCGGTCCACAGCGCGCATGTGCTGGACCCGGGCGGAAAGCACGACCAAGTAATCATAAGCATCCCAGGGTGCGTCCGGGTTGCTCATGGCTTGTTCAGCTCTGCGCTCCATCACCTTCTTATGCGCGTGCGGCTGTGAGTCCGGGAAGAGCCCTATGAGAAAAGGAAAAAGAAAAGATAAGGACATGATACCGGAAGGTGTAAGCTTATAAGCGAAAGAGGGGAAAGAAAAGAAACTTACTGAGGGCGAGCGCGTCGGTCTGCACAACCAACCGGTCGTACTCCTTTTGCTCCGCCTCTAGGAGGGCGATCCGGTCTTGGGCCGCTTTCCGCGCCCCGCTCTCCTCCTCCAGCTCAGCCCGCAGCACCGCGGTGGAATCGGTGCACTCCTTCAGAGTCTCATCCAGTTTGGCCTCGGCTGCGGCCTTGGCCTCCTTCCGCTCCCGGTCATGCCGGAGCTCAGCCTGCACCAGCTCCTCCTTCAGCTTGGCGGAGACAGCCTCCTGGGCGTCCAGAGCTTTACGCTGCGCTAGGACGAGTTGCTCCTTTTCAGCTGTAATTCGGAAAAGAAGTATTAACAAAAGATAACCGGTAGGATGAAGAGAGACAATTCAACCGAAAAAGGAAATAGTACCTTGAAGAGTGGCGAGCTGAGCTTTGAGGGCCTCGATGGAGGCTTCCGGAACAGCTGCTATGCAAAGAATTTATAAGTAATGAAAGGGAAAAAATGACAGGTAAAAAGAAGCCGGATGCACAAGAGCTAACCTTGGCAATGGCTGTGGGCCTCAGCGAGGTCCCGGTGCTCCCACAGAAGCTCCTCAAAGAGGCGCTTCCGGGCGTCCGCCGTGCTCTGTTCAAGTAAAAAATGACGGTAAGAAGATGCCGGTTTTTTGTGTTTCTAAGAAAGTTTCGTGCTAAGAGCTATGCTCTCAACCCGAAACTCGGGGACTGGGAAGATATACATAATCTTGAAAGAGTGAAAACCGGCATGGATTTAAAGAACTTTGAAGTTTTGTGCAACTTACCACAACATTGTTGGTAGCGTCGTGCCACGCGTTGTCAAACTCCTTGACCGCGCGCCGCAGTCGGCTAAAATGTTGCCCGGTGCTTCGAGGGCCCACGGGATCAATCGCCGGCAGCTTGTCCTTCCCTAGGCCGCGCGTCGCTGGGGACAGATCCGCTTGATTCCACTTCTTAGCGTAATCAAGGAGATGCCCCAGGTCGGCTCCTCCGCGGGTGAGCTCCGTGATTCGGCCCAGCTGAGCTGAAGCTGTTTCTCCGGCCACGACAGCGGCGCGACCGGCGTGCAGTATAAGGGACTGCGGGCCGGAGGAGAAGGAGCTGGCAGCGGTAGCTTCTTGCTTGGAGAGCTTGATGCCCTCCGGAGGTGTAGGCTTGGCCGCTGCGGGTTCTTGGCTTGGCGGCGGTGTTGGCTTGGCGGCGGATGGCCCGCCGGTAGAGGCAGCCGGTGGAGGCGTTGGCGCGGTCTTGGGAGACGCAGGAGCTTCTGATGCGTCCTTTGCCGGAGTAGAGGTCGCCAGAGCGGAAGGCTCCGACATGGTCTTGGAGGAGGAGGAGGTAGTGTCTTTCTTTTTCTTCTTCTTCAGGGCGGGAGGAACCAAAGGTTCCACCCTCCCGACATCTTCAGTTTCGGCGTCGGTGTTGCTGGCGCCGGTATCTTGATCTTCTGGAGGGGAGATAGTTTCCTCCTCCGCGCGGTGTTCTGAAGGTTCAGGGGCCGTGCGCCCCGCACTTGTGGTGCCTCCCAGAGGGGAGGTAGAAGAGTTGCCGACACCAGATGGTACCGAGCTTGGTTGAGGAGGAGGTGAAGTCCTCGCGGGTTCCTCAGAGCTTTCCGGCCTCATGCCGGTGGCGCTCTTGGAGATCTTGAGCGCGGGACTGAAAAAGATAGAAAAAAGAGAGTTTCAGAAAAGGTAACTGGAAAAAAGGAGTTCGCTGAACAAAAATAAGGAAGAAACGGAAACATTCCCGGAAGTAATCGGCATCTCCTGCTTCCGGTAGTGCTTCTTGGAAACCTTCTTCCCGCCAACAACTTCCTGCCGGGAGCGCTTGGCGGGAGGAGCATCGCTCGGACCGGCTTCGGGCGCCGGTGCCTTGTTCTTATTGCCCCCGGAAGTGAGTTTCTCCAGGAACTCCTGGCCTACCTCAGCTTGTAGCGGAGCAGCGTGCTCCACAACCTGTGGGTTGGCGCTGGCTGAGGGAGCATCTACAGAAAGACAATATATGAGGAAGCGAAAGAATAAAATACCTCAAGAACAGTGACCTCATCGTCAGAACCGGAGTCCTCGGTTGAAAAGTTACTGGGGCGCAAAGCGTGGGTGCCGCCCATCTTGAGCTCGGTCCAATGCACGTATGGATCCGGGTCCACCTCATCCAAGTCTCGCTTGCGGCAAGGACCTCGCTCCTCCGCGGCGATACGAGGAAAGCGCTCCTTTGCCTGAAAAAGGGTAAGAAGACAGTTAGCTACATAACAAAAGCTACCGGAAAAACAATCCGGATTGCATAGGCTCTTACTTCAGGAGTTGGAGGATTGGTGGAGCCGAGGGGAAGGAAGCCCCACTCCCAGTCCATCGGCATGTCGGTTTGGCAAATCTGCCTAGCCTTGGGGACTACATCCTCCTTGCTTAAAGGGAGGCCGGTGATCTTGGTGGGATCGCGAGGGCCGCACATTTGGCTTATCTTGTGAGACCGGCGCTGGAGGGGAAGCACCCAGCGTAAGATGAACGTGCGGATGATATCATCGGAGCAGATGTTGGTGTCCTTCATCAGCTGCTCCATAAAGCGAACAATCCGGTTGGTTTCGATATGGTTGTTCCCCGGATTGAAGCTCCAATTGGCCTTTGTGGGCGTCCCCGGTTTGAAAGCCGGCAGATTGATGAAATTTGTGGCGCCCTTGTTCCTCACGTAGAAGAAGGTCTCTTTCCATGCCCGACATGACTCGAGACCGGAGAATTTAAAGAAAGGGCTCCCTTGGCGGGAGCCGATGATGCAAGACCCGCATTGAACGGGAGGTTTGGGTTTAGGAATGTTTTTGCCTTGGACCGAATTGATCCGGAGGCTAAAGAAGCGAGCAAAGGATTCTTTTGTGGGAAGGAGGCCAATGTAGCCCTCCATGAAAGAAACATAGCAGGAGAGGTAGAAGATGGCATTGCTAGGAAGGTGGTGAGGTTGTAGTTGATAAAAATCCAGAAACTGGCGAAAGAAGTCGGAGGCCGGAAGGCCAAAGCCACGCTCAAAGTGAGCGAGGAAAACAACAAACTCACCGGGTTCCGGCACGGGTTGCACCTCGCCGCGCGGAAGCCGACAAGATACTTGCGCCGGTATCCTCCGGGAGCGGTACAGCCAGTCGATCTCCGGCTGCGTCACATCAGAACCTTTCCAGGCTCCACGGGTGATCGTGGTCAAGTCCACCCCGGAACCTTGGCCGGAGCTGCTGGCCTCGTTGCCCCTACCGGTACCGGTTTCCTGAGCGTTTGAAGAGGATTCCATCCGGCCGGCTGAGATCTGCTTCCCAATAGATATAGAGGAGGTCTTGCTGTGAGGGCTGCTGGAGATTGGTTTAGAGAGATACTCTTCGCTGGACATGCAAGTCTAGAGATACCCAAATCTACCCGCAAACCGGTTTCCCAAGATCTAGCCCCGCGCGAAGATCTACGAGTAAGAGAAAAACCAAGAGAAAAAGGGAAATTAAATCCCCAATCGGCCAAAGAACAAGAAGGCAAGAAAGGAGAGAACAAAGAGGCATTGGGGCCAACCTGAGGCGGCGCAAGACGCTGAGGACGATGGTCGCCGGAGATGCGGCGAACTCACAGTCGCCAACGAGGTCTGGCGAGGAAGAAGAGCGTACATCGCCGGGGAAAGTCCGACGCAGCAGAAGCGGAGGTGCTGCAGAAAATCTCTGCATAGCGAGGCTCGGCTGAGTCACAGTGGAGGTTCGCCGGGCGGCGGTGCTCTGGCGGCGAACGACGGCGGCAGGAGCGCAACGGGCAAGAGCTCTGGGCGCGTGAGAGGTTGTGAGTGCGGAGAAGAAGAGGGGAAGGAACCGCTCCCCCCTTAAGTAGGGAGAAGAAGTAGTGGGCTGGCAACCGCTGGGCCGCGACGGTTCGGTTCGTGGGCCGCCACGTGGCGCCAAGATACACGCGCGAAAAACAGAATGCCACAGGGAGGCCGCACGGATCCGGAACGGCAGCGAGGATCCGGTGCGGTGCCATAAATGCTAGCGCAGAAGCCAAAGGGAAATGACCCCTGGCACTGGCGCGTCAAAAACAGTGCGCATGTCTCTGACAGGCACTGTAACCGATAAATTCTCGACTTCGCCGAGGAGAGTTTAATGAGAAAGATACCGGAAATGCTCGGTACGGAAAGATATAAGTTCGGCAAAAATGCCGGAAGGTTTGAACTGGTTACCGGAAGGATTAAACTGGTACTTTGTGAGATGGGAACCTGGCACGGTCCGTCGGATGAGATTCACCGGACTATACCAGCTTCGGGGACTAATGTTGGGGGGATGACCCCCGGTATGCCAAAGGCATGCCAAACCGGATGGTTTGAGCCATCAAGATACCAGTTTAAAGTTTATTTCGGGCTGTGAAGCTAAGCTTTTGGCAAAGTAAATCTTACCGGTATCCCCAAGAGGGGTATACCGGAATGAGCTTAGAAGACACCGGATTACCGGTAAGAGGTGCACTGTAGCACGTCGGCAAGACTGGTCAAAGATTCTTTCTAGGGCTAGAGGACAAGGATGAGCTAAGCAAAGCAGCTTTAAACGAAGCCCTAACGCCAAAGAGGAAGGTGACGCAAAAAGCATCTGGAGGACGTCAGCCTCCCTGATTAAAGAGATACCGGCGTCACCAGTGATTAAAGAGGCTTTGTAAAGTAGTTTTTCTAGTCAAAGATGCCATTAGGGTTTCCTAGGGTTTCTTCCCCTGTAAGCCACCCTCTCCCCTATATAAGGAGAGGGGGCACACCCCATCGGGGGCATGAGCTGTTAGGTTCCATGTCCGATCTTGTATCCAGAAACCTGTAACCTCTTGTGATCAATGAATAGAAAGATCTGAAGGGGAGAAAGCTCTAGTGTTCTTCTTCTTCTACCCCTGGCCAAGGCCAAGTTCTTTGGAGATCCATCCGGAATCCATCCCATCCTTACCAAAACCCTCACCCGAATCCTCTAGCGCCCATTCGGCCCCAACTTAAGCCATCCTATGGCATCTGTCTGTTCACCACGACGACAGAATCAAGTCCCCGGGCATGATCCTGGAATGCAAAAAAAAGTTTTATCGGGTGCGCATCCAGCGCTCCCGATGGGAGTAGTCCCCGAGTCTGGGCGCGGGCGCTTGCGACCGGGTGCAGACTCGAGCTGAGGATACCGCTCTTTTGTTTAAATACTTCTTCACTCCTTTCTTCCTGAAAAAACCTTCGAGTGTCTTCTTTTATCGGGTGCGCGTCCAGCGCTCCCGATGGGAGTAACCCCCGAGTCTAGGCGCAGATGCTTGCAATCTGTGTGTAGACTCAGGTTGACTACTCGACAGTCTCATTCCTTCGACTCCTCAACCAAGTTTTTACAACGTCATTGATGACGTAATCACTGCCATGGTTTGACTGACAAGACGTGACCTGACGGGCCCATCCTAGTTCTGCGCGGGCAGTTTTTAGGAGATGTCTAGTGCATGCGCATTAACCGAGGTGCCTCCTCGATTTCCGCACATCGTGGGAATAATGGGCCGCCAGTTCCGCTCTTTACAGAGTGACACGTGTACGACCAGATCCCATCCACTTCCCACGATGGGTTTAGGGTCATGACCACGATCTTCCAGCGGTCTTACGGTATAAATAGAGGGCCTTCATTATTTTTTACTTTTCACGCCTCTATACTGCTCATCTTCTCCCTAGCCTTCCTCTTTCACCTCTGTTCCTTTCCTCGAAAGCTCCGGGCGCAATGGGAAAAAGGAAGAACACCAGCACCTCGGGCACAGCCAAGGTCAGCCATGATTGGGGCGCCTCCACCATTACCAATCGCGAGGTGAGCAAGCTCCGCTCCCTCGGCTTCATCTCCTCTTCCGACGATGACATTCGTCTTCCAGGTCCGATCCTTCCTCTCGCCCAAATCCTCCAAAGGGCTTTACCATCATGTTCGTCGCCTTTCTGTTTCGCGGGCTTTCGCTTCCTGCCCACGAGTTTCTTCGTTGTCTTCTGTTTTTCTATGGGATCCAGCTCTGGCAGCTGACCCCAAATTCTATCCTCCACCTTTCTATTTTTATCACTGTCTGTGAAGCCTTCCTCGGCATTGATCCCCACTGGGGTCTTTGGAGTAAAATTTTCTATGTCAAGCGTCACAACGACAACAATGCCCCCCCCCCCCCCCCGTCGTTGGTGGCGTTGGCTTTGTTGTTAGAAAAGAAGTTGATTACCTCAACTTTCCAATGAAAGAATCTGTCTAGGGCTAGCGCCATAAATGGTTCTACCTGCGGGATACTCCGGTACCTGGGCGGCGTTCCAACCTTCCTCCCTTCAAGGATGTCTTGGTGGCCCAGCCAAAGAAATCTTGGCGCAACACCTTGTCTCCCGAAGAAAGTGCTACAGCCGACGAGTTGTTTGAGCAAGTTGTTGACCTGAAGAATGTGGGAGGGCTGACGATGTGTGGCACTGAGGTAGTTTCAGTGTTCCTGAAACACCGGGTGCAGCCGCTAATGTCTCGACCTCACCAACTATGGATGTACAACGGGAAGAATGATGCGTCGAGAGTAAATTCTGCCGATCTGTCGGATGAAGACCTTCATGATGAAGTACGGCATCTTACTTGCTTCAGTATGAAGGACACCATTGTTCTGACTTCTACCCGCTCTCCATACGACCTCAAACATCTTCGGCTGAGGTAATCTTTACTGTCCTTGCTTTTGTTATTATCATTGTGCTGTTCTTCAACCTCTCATTAATTTATGTCTTGCCAACAGGCCTCTACCGTGGCTCAATGTTATCCTCCCACACCCGAGAGTGGCGTGGAACCAGAGGATGATGATGAAGACTCTGATGAGACTGAGGACGCCCAACACATCCTCGAGGATAGCGACGTCCAAGAGGATGAGGTCCCCGACGACGATGCTCTTACCAGAAGTAGGCGGTGCAAAAGGATCAATGAAGATTTGATTACAACGGCTGAATTGAGTCCCAGCGGAGAAGATAAGGATGCCGATGAAACTGCATCGCCTCCTCCTGCCGCCAAAAGTTCAACAAGCCTTTTTGCCATGGAGGATGACTTGGAGCTGTGAGTATTTGTCTTTTCTTTCATAGTCAATTCTAGGTCATCCACATGATGAACGTCTTTGCTTTTTCAAGCAGTTCTGATGATGACGACGATGTTCCTCTCGCAAAGAGGGCTAAATTATCCTTCGAGAAAACTGCATCTGCCAAGGAGCCGAATCCTTCTCCCGCCAAATCGACGCCGCCCTCACGGACGACCGTAGAGAAGATTCCGGTGTCGAAGGTTATCCCTTCTGGCAATGCACCCGCTTCATCGACTTCTCGCGACCATGTAAGTGATACATCTGTTTTGGCTTCTGACGCATTTTTATGTTCGACTGAGGTTTCTTGACCCCTTGCCTTGCAGCCAATTTATGCCACGGTTGATGTTGTAGCAGAGTTTGCTGAGCAATTCACCCGCCTGGAATCTGAAAACGCTCATCTTCGGAAGACCATCAAAACTTCGGCTGACCAGGTGTTGGAGGCTAACAGGCTCACCACTAACGCTCAGAGGGAAAATACCCTGCTAAGGGAGGAGCTGAAGAAGCTGAAGCAAAAAATGAAGGATGACCAAGATGCTAGGCGCAAGGCTGCGATTGCTGCCGTTGAAAAGGAAGGCATCCTCCGTGAATCCATTGCAAACTTAATGGGTGAGTTTTTCTGCGTATATCTTTTTTCCCAATATTTTCCTCCAAGTTGCTTATCTGTCTTCCTTCAGGCGCTGCTGATCTGAGCATCAACCGAGCTCGCAAGCTTCGAGAGGATTCCATGGTCGACGCTTTGTCACTTGCTGCCGAATCCAACATCCAAGTCCTTGTGGTTTTGCAACAGACCAAGGGAGCACTGTCGAGGTTATTCTCGATGATATTCCCAAAGATGAAGCAGGACAAAACCCTTGGCGAGATGGCAGATGCTTTCCTCATCGATCCTTCTGAACCTGTGGAGGTACTTAAGTGTCGTTCCCGTTTATTTGGGGCGGTACTTACTTTCCAGGTGCTGATGGGTCATGGGCTGGGCTCAGACTTAGAAAAAAATTCTAAGGCATTTCCTGTAGATGACAATGATTGCCTAATCAATCTCGAGCCCTTCAAACAATCAGCAGTAACGTGTGCTAATCGACTCCTCAAGCTGGTTGACGAGGCGAAGGCCAAGACTGCTCCCGAAGCTGCCCCTGGCTCATCATCGGCTGCTCCTTGAGTGACAACTTGCTTTATCAGTCTGTAATTAATGTCCGATACAATTTAGCCTAGACCTTTTTTTTATTTCTGGCTCTGCTACCAATACCAGCAATCTTTTGAATGTAATATATACGCTGCAGCGCTCCCGATGGGAGTTTTTCTTTATTAATGTTTTTCTGAACTGGGACTTATGCTGCAGATGCCCTCGTCTTCTTCATCCCGTGCCGATCCTTTTTTAAATCCTTCGGCTAATGACGAATCTGATCTTGTTCGTCGTTTGCGCGGTCAAATATCTCAATTGAATAAAGACATTACCACCCTTCACGCAATGGCAGCGTTGGTGAAAAGAAAAGATGAGATTGCGACCGCGATTGAACAACATGCCCTCGATCGTCTCTGTGTTGCTACTGAAAGCTTGAGCTGTAAGTGTCTATCCATTCTTCAGTTTTCATCTGAGTTTGAATGTCTTGTCGTTGACGTTTGTTTCTTCACTGTCGCAGCTCCCGACGAAGACGAAGAGAACAAGAGGATCCATGAGAAGATTGAAGCAATGGCCGATGTTGCTCACCCGAAGCATGAGCTATGGTCCAATCGACCAAAAGCTGTCGCTGTGGCCAAATTCGAACATCGGGCAGAGAAGGTGCACTACTATTTCAACAAGTTACACGCCCATCTCACGATGGTTTGGAAGACATTGTTTCCTCTGGACGCGGCACCCAAAACTTTGTCTGCTCTGTTCACTCGATTTAAGTCCCCTGAGAGAATTCGGCTGTTGGTGCGAATAGAGCTCCTGGGTGGTGCTGAACGCGCCCCTTGCTTCAGTGTTAGCATCACTACTAGGAAATAGCCTATTACCGGCGCACCATATTTTGCTACTGCCGGCGCACATGTGCACGCCGGTGGGAACAGGCCAGTGATAAGTACCTATCGCTGGCGCACCACTGTGTTCGCCTGCAGTATGGGGACCTACCACCGGCGCAGCATGTTAGATTCGCTGGTGCTACAATTTTTTAGGAATAAAAAAAAGCAGGGCCAAGCACCCCACATGTGCCAGCTACTTTCCATCTTTCATTATTACAGCACTGGCAGGAACATTTACAAACAGCACCCTACAAAGAAAAGAAAAACGCAATCGGGTACGCCTCTTCCTCCACCGCTCGACGGAACTGCACGTCGCCGTCCTTGCCGCGCCGGCGGTCGCCGCCTTCTCCTCTCAGTGCGCCAGTCGCAGAGGTCCTCCCCGCCTGGGAGCACGACGAATCGGCCGCCGCCGCACACCGCGCACGCTGCCGCGCCCGCGCCCTGCCCGGAGCCACCGCCGCACACCGCGAACGGCGCCTCGCCCGCTCCCCGCCCGGAGACGCCGCTGCAAACGCCGCCACACGCGCGCCCACCCGGAGCCGCCGCCGCAAACGCCGCCTCGCCCGCGCCCGCCCGGAGCCGCCGCCGCGAATGCCGCCTCGCCCGCGCCCCGCTAGGAGCCGCCGCCTCGCCCGCGCCCCGCCAGGAGCCGCCGCCGCGAACGTCGCCTCGCCCGCGCCCCGCCAGGAGCCGCCACCGCGAATGCCGCCTCGCCTGCGACCCACCGCGGACGCCGCCTCGAGCCCGCAGGTGTGCTCCTCGGCCACCGGTGTGGTGTGCGGTGGTGTGGTGTGTGACTGTGTGGTGTGTGGTGCGTGGAGGTGTGGGTGTGTGGTGGCAGTGTCCTTAGCCTGGGGTGGTGGTGTAGCACTGCGTGGGGTGGTGTGGTGTAAGTTGTGCGGTGCGTGGGTCGACGCGTGGTACTGGTAGTGTTAGGTGGCATTTGGATGTACAACTACTACCGTCGCACTTACATCGTGTTCCACCGGCAGCATAATCACCGCGTGGGGTGGGGTGGTGTAAGTCGCACTGCGTATGGACTGGGATGGATCTGCCAATTATCACCGGCGCATAAAATTGCTGGTTCGCCGGCCATATTAGGATACCACCGACGCAACAAAAAGTGGTGTGCCGACGGTAAATAGCGCTGGCGCACCATTTATTTGGTGTGCCGGTGGTATCATTTGCAGCTATAGCCTGTTTCCTAGTAGTGCATGTCACCCGACCTTAGATTTGGAGGCCATTGCGAACACCAACAGGAGTTTAAACCAGTACTATGACATTGCCAGAATTCCTGCGTATACTATCATCTCTCGGATGGAAGCAGGTATTGAAAGGGATCTGAGGGCCCGAGAGGACCACAGAGGCCTGTCATGAATATATGTAATAACCTTGTACCTGCAAGGGGTAATATCATATAAATTTAATCTACGTTTTGTACACCATGTACTTTTGGTGAACTTGTTAATTCGATTGATAATTTTCTGTCGGGGGCGGCTGAGTGATCAAGTCAACCCGCTCACCCGACGACTCTGTTGTAATCGCAAGTTTATTGCGGAGTCGATATGTAAGTTCTGTAAGAGCGACACCCGTCGGATAATCGAGGGATTTAGACGCTTGGCATCGTCACGCCGTGCACCGGTTTGAGCCTCTTTTTTTTATGATATAGTAGGTCCATCGTCTGCAGCGCTCGCGTATTTTCTCGAGGCTTGGATGGTTTGTCGTGTATCATTAACCTTAGCTCCCGATGGGAGTATTTAATTAATGACACTGTGCGCACATGTTTCTGGCCAGAGCTCCCGATGGGAGTAAGAGCCAATAACAGGGGCCCCGAACAATTTGTTCGGATGATGAGGCATGGAACAATAAAGGTAGAAAACCTGATTAGAATTTTATTCATAACATAAGACAGGCCTTAAAAGCTGTCGAATAACAAAAAGGGGAATGGCTATATCCTATGTGTAGAAGCGTCGCAAATGTGCAACGTTCCATGTATTTTCGACATCTTTTTCCGAAGTTGGATTCTTGAGCCGATAAGCTCCTCCTGGTATCACTTTAGTGATGATGAACGGGCCTTCCCATGGAGATTCAAGTTTCGATGGTCTCTCCTGCTTCAGTCGCAATACCATATCTCCAACATTGAAGCTTTGATTGCGTATTCGTCGACTGTGATAGTTTCGTAGCGCCTGCTGATATACCGCCGTTCTTGCCAAGGCAATATCCCTTGCTTCATCGAGGAGGTCCACAGCATCCTGCAGCGCGATATTGGATGTAGCTTCCGTGTACGCGGTCACCCGAGGGGCTTCGAATCGGACATCGGCAGGCAACACTGCTTCGGCTGCGTATACCAGGAAGAACGGGGTGTACTGGGTTGATCTGTTGGGTGTGGTACACAAACTCCAAAGCACAGATGGTAGTTCTTCGACCCATGCTCCAGCTGCACCCGTAAGTCGTTTCTTGAGGCCATCTCCAATGAGGTCGTTGATCCTTTCGACCTGCCCGTTTGTCTGGGGATGGGCTACCGATGCGAACTTTAGCTTGATGCCACCATCGTCGCAAAACTTGCGGAACTTTTTGGAGTCAAAGTTGGTCCCGTTATCTGTGACGATACTGTGAGGCATGCCAAATCGACAGGTTATTCCTTTGAAGAACTAGACGGCAGTTTCGGCTTCCTGGTTGCGAACAGGCATAGCTTCAATCCACTTGGTAAACTTGTCGACTGCGAATAACAGGTATGTATGTCCTCCAGGCTATGACCTCGGCAGTGGTCCAACCTGGTCGAGTCCCCACCGTGCGAAGGGCCACGCAAGTGGTATCGTCATCAAATCTGTTGCGGGCGCGTGAGGTCTTGGTGCAAAACGCTGACAAGGGTCACATTTCATGACCAGGTCCCGTGCATCCGAGGCTGCCGTTGGCCAGTAGAATCCTGCTCTGAAGGCTTTTGCCACAAGGGACCTGCTGCCTGCATGGTGCCCGCAGGTTCCTTCATGTATTTCCCGTAGCAGAGCTTTTCCTTCGTCGATGGCGATGCACCTTTGAAATATACCAGAGATACTGCGCTTATAGAGCTCTCCATTTACCACGGTGAAGGCTTTCGACCGCCTCACAATTCTCCTAGCTTCCACCGGATCCTCCGGTAATTGTTGATCTATCAAGTATGCTAAAAAGGGCTTGGTCCACAAAGGTTCGAGTAGGAGGACCTGCTCTACAGATCGAGGCAGGGGTCCTTCGACGTCTTGCTGCGAACCTGTCTCTGAATCGTCAGCCAGCGGTTCTGGAGGTGCCGAAGCTTTTTCCTTTATTGATCGTTGAGTCATGACTTCGTAAAACACCCCGTCTGGAATGGAAAGAGCATGTGTATCCGATGTTTGCCAAAGCGTCGGCTTCCTCGTTACTGGCTCTGCCGATATGCTTAAGTTCACATCCTTCAAACTTGGCTTCCATATTCTGGTATAGTTGGTGGTAGGCTATCATGTTGTCGCTGACCGCGTCGCACAAATTCATTGACTGCTGCACCACCAGGTTCGAGTATCCGTAGATTTCCAAGCGAGTTGTGCCACATGCCTTTGCCATTTTCATCCCATGCAACAGTGCTTCATATTCTGCTTCATTATTTGTCTGCAGGGAGAAATTCATATGTAAGATGTACCTCATCTTGTCCCCTTGTGGCGATATCAATATCACCCCTGCACCTGTACTCCGCTTAGATTCGTCAAAATACATTGTCCACGAGCCCGACATGTCGGGTGTCGCCGGTGTTTGCGACTGGATCCAGTCTGCCACGAAGTCAGGAAGGACTTGAGATTTAATTGCCGTACGGTTGACATAGGTTATGTCGTGTGGCGCTATCTCGATGGCCCATTGAGACACTCGACCCGTGGCTTCTGGGTTAGTGAGTATATTATTTAGTGGTGCTTCACTGACGACGATAATCTTGTGCTTAGTGAAATAGTGGCGCAACTTGCGAGCCGTTCTCCATACTGCGTATGCTAGCTTCTGGTGGTGGGGATACCTTTGCTTCGCCGGTGTGAGTACTTCGCTGAGGTAATAGACGGGCCTTTGCACACCGTGGACTTTTCCTTCCTCCGCGCGCTCAACGACTAGGACGCTGCTGAAGACTTGTACTGTTGCTGCTATGTACATGAGTAGTGTTTCCTTTTCATGTGGCGTTACGAGTACCAGAGATGTTGATAGGATCTTCTTCAAATTGTCAAAAGATTCATGCGCCTCATCCGTCCATTCAAACTTTTCTGACTTCTTCATTAGACTATAAAATGGTAAAGCTTTTTCTCCCAACTTGGCAATGAACCTGCTGAGTGCTGCCAAACTGGGCAATTGCTGCACTTGGTGCAGATTCTTTGGAGGCTCCATGTCGAGAATTGCTTTGATTTTTAGGGGGTTAGCCTCTATCCCCTGGATGAAATGAAGTACCCGAGTACTTGTCCTTCTGGTACCCCGAAGAAGCATTTCTTCGGATTCAGCTTGATTTTATACCTGTCGAGGTTGTCAAAGGTTTCCCGCAAATCGTCGATGAGGGTGGCGGCGTGCTTTGTTTTTACCACGATATCATCAATGTAGACCTCAATATTCCTTCCAATCTATTCTCCAAGACAAGCTTGCATACATCACTGATATGTTGCTCCCGCGTTTTTCAGCCTGAAGGTCATGACGTTGTACCAAAAAACGTCGTGCGGAGTGATGAACACGCTCAGCTCTTGATCTTCCTCCTTGAGCTTGATCTGGTTGTAGCCGGAGTATGCATCGATGCAGGAGAGGCGATCGCACCCCGCTGTGGAGTCGACTATCTGATCGATACGCGGTAGAGGGAAATGATCCTTAGGGCAGTGCTTGTTGAGGCTTGTGTAATCGATACACATGCGAAGAGCAGTCGTGTCTTTCTTCGGTACCATGACTGGGTTGGCCACCCAGTCGGCTTCCTTGAGCTCCCAAATGAATCCGGCCTTGCGGAGTCGATTAACTTCTTCACCGATTGCTTTTCTCTTTGGTTCCGAAAACCGGCGCATGGACTGCTGTACTGGTTTGGCCTTCGGGTCAACATTGAGGACGTGCTCAGCGAGTTCCCTGGGAATACCTGGCATGTCGGATGGTTCCCATGCAAATATTTCCCAGTGCTCACGGAGGAACTCGATGAGCGCGCCTTCCTATGCGACAGTGAGGTCTGCCGAAACATTGACCGTCTTTTTCGGGTTGGAGGGATGCACCTGCAGCTTCTTTGCTTCCTTCGCGACATCAAACTCATCGGATCTCACGTTTCGGTTGTCAACCGGTGGCTTTGTGTGGTCTGTGATAGCATCGATTGCGTTGAGTTCTTCCTTGGCCCCAAACCTTGAGGCAATCTTCTGGAAATCCCTGTCACAGCTGTCCGAACGGGAGAAGCTTCCATGTATGGTTATTGCTGTCCCGTTGTTGCCTGGCATCTTTAGCTTTAGGTACGCGTACTGGGGGACCGCCATGAATTTTGCGAACGCAGGTCTGCCGAGGATGGCGTGGTACTAAGATTCCCAATCGACCACTTCAAACTCGATTTTCTCCTTTCTGAAGTTGTTGGGTGTGCCGAAAACTACGTCCAGTGATATCTTGCCCAGGGAATAAGCGGGTCGAGTCGGTATGATGCCGTGGAATCCTGTATCGTACTCTCTTAGCATGTCGACTGTTAGGCCCATTACTTTCATCGTGCTGGCGAACAGCAGATTCAGGCCGCTTCCTCCATCCATGAACACTTCGCTCATGTTGTATCCCCCAATCTGTGCCTCAAGGACTAGGGCTGCGTGGCCGGGCCTCGGGATGGCCTTCGGGTGATCTTCCTTGCCAAAATTTATACTTTGACTTGACCAGTCGATATACTCGGGCATGTCGACCATGGCCACTTCTGCGTACTTTACTTCCCGCGAAAACTTCTTAACTTCTCTCTTCGAAAAGCTAGTTTTATGGATCATGCTGACCTGTCCGCGAGACTCCGGAAACACCTCGGCTGGCGCGTGCTTTTCTCCCCCTGCTGGTGCGTATGGCTCCGGTATATATGGCTCTGGCGGGTAGTTGTACGATGCCGCCCTTCTCTCCATTGTGTGAACTCTTGTCGTGGCCTCTGCCCTAAGATCGTCGCAGAACTGCCGAATCTCAAGGAACTGCCGACAATTTCTAAGAAAGTGACTGGATTTTTCAAGGCCATCCTTTGGATCGATGTACGAGTGCAGATAACATGGTGCTTCAAGTTGTTCCGTGGCCGATAGGCAAGGCGTGCGAAGATGATTCCTGGTTGATTGTGCGCTGTGACATCCTCGTTCGTACTGCCGGGGTCAAGTTGCGATTTGTTCTTCCTCTTCACGACGTGAGTCCCTTCGTCGTTTCCTTTGCTCCTCTACGACGCCGAGGCTACCTCGGCTTCCTTCTCCCGAACTCTTGAATAGGACTGCCGAAGCTGCTGCTGGCGTGATATCTTCTGGAACCGAAGTTCTTAGGCTTGATGCGTTTGAACTAGGGAGGCGAAGAAACCCTCTGGAATCGATGATGAAGTGAACACCACCGAAAATAGTATCCATGTTGCCGCGTGATTCTGCGGAGATCGGACACGATGCCTCAGTATGCGGCACAAATTCGAAGGACCCGCAACAAACTGAATCTTTCTAATCCGACGGCGTTGGTGACTCTAACACGAACGCCGCAGATGTGACTGGTACTGCCGATGACCTGCCTTGTGCTGACAGATTTCCTACAGACGGCGCCAATTGTCGAGGGTACTCCTCGGCAATGCCCTCCGATTGGGGCTTAGGGTTGATGGAATCCTGTAGGCTGACACGAGACATCGGTTCACAGACAAGAGGGGAGAGCAATTTACCCAGGTTCAGGGCCCTCGATGAGGTAACACCCCTACGTCCTGCCTGTCTGATCTTGATTATGAAAATATCGGGTTTACAATGGGGTGCCGAAGGTTTCGGCTGTGATCTCGTCGAGAGGCTAAGTGCTACGGCGACCTAGCTCTAGACTTCTCGTGGCTAAAGTTGCTAAGATTGATTGTGTCCCTCGGCAGCCCCTCTCCTGGCCTTTATATAGGAGGCCAGGTCCCAAGAGATCCGTCCGGGTACGACTAGGTTTACAAAAGACCTAGCTCTAAACCTTCCTTGTTCGGCTCCTCTTCATCTTGTTCTTCAAGGAATCCTCTTCGGCACCGCCCTAGTGGCCCACCTTGCCATCAGGTATCTTCATGGGCCTCTAGTTGGGCCGTACAGGATAGGGCAATGTCGGTTACCCGAAGGGTAATGCCCACGTCACACACCCCTGCAAATTCTTGCTAAATTTCAAATTATGATCAAGCCAAGTGGCAACATTGAAACAAATTCTAGATTGTGCCAAATTTGAAATCTCACAAATCAACTCAACTTTGCACACCACCACCACCATTCTGTGCCAATTATTATATGAATCAACTCCACCAAAAAGTTTGACAAAATTCAAAAACTTTTCTCTTGCGGCCATATGAAAGAACACCTTATGTGGACCATTCCACCAACTCCCTACATACTAAAATCCAGCAGATGTTTGCCTCAAACATCCACCATAGGTCAGCATTGACTTACTGGTTAACCCCTTGGACACTACCAGGCCTTGTACCCCCTGTACCTCAGTGATTTGGACAATGCCAAGCCATGCCGGCCATCATGGCACTCACCATGCCAAACCCCTCTCCAACCCTCTCTGTTGATGCTCACCTTGTCTACTGGCTCGCCCTCACTCCCCTACACCTGCATGTACCATCCCTGGCCGAAGACGAGCACGCCAACGCACAGAACATGACGCGCCCAAACGTGCCAGGGCATGCCAGAGCGTGCACGACCCAGCCCCTGGACACTCCGGTGCACGATCTCTCCCCGTCGATGCAAACCTACCCCAGCCCTCTCCTCTCTCATCCAGCGTCACCACGGTACCATCTACCTACTAGACAACTCCAATCGGACGCTGGCGCCCTGTAGACGACGCCATCGTCGCCGACCATCCGCCACCGTACCGCCAGTACGTGACGTCGCCAGCACGCTCCCGTGCTCCGTTTCCAACGCTCTGACGCTCGTCGTGACCGCCTTGACGTCACCAACACCTCCCTGACGTCGCCCTGCCCTTTCCAACACCGTAGCGTCACCTCCCACCATGACCTGCCCCGCTCCGCCTCGGCCCCTCTCGACCCTATAAAAGGAGGGCCTCCCCGAGCTATCCGAGCACACCATCACCTTCCTCTCTTCTCACTCAACCGCCTCGTCCACTCACTGCTCCACATTATCCACCAGAGCCGCTCAATTGCACGCCGGAGTCCGCGGAACCGCCGCAGATCAAGCCGATGAATTCGTCCACCCCAGCCACTCCCACGACCACCATTCGCCTCGCCGTCGTCCGCAACGTCGCCTCGCGTCAACGCCAAGCCTCGCCGACCGCCGGTGAGCCCTCCGGACCCCAACCCTCGCCGTGGCCCGTAACCCCTCTGCCGGAGACGACGGTGCACCAGCACCATCCGATCCTTCTCTAATCGTGCGCCCCCCTTCACTCGTACCGCTTCGGTGATTTAAGTGGCGCTGACAGTGGAGCCCACTGTCAGGCGGCCTGCTGCGCGCTAAAGCAAAGCTGGGCCGGCCCGTTTAGTCTTTCCCGCCTAAGCCCACCATTTCAAATTTGATTATTTCGATTTCTTGCAATTTCTTCTCAGATACTTTGTTCAAAATTAAATAGAATAAAATCTACAGAACCAAATTTAATAAATTTTATATATTTGGAAAGGTGAGGAAATTATCTAAATAACTACACTGGTCTCAACCTTAGATCCATTGTAGAATTAATGTCATAAAAATAACAAGACAGGGACTTTTCAAACTTCAAACATTTATTAAAAATCAACAAAAAAATGCTTTTGAGTTGATTCCTACTCTAAAAAATCACATTTCATATTGTCTATCTGAATATGTAAAAATATGACATAGTTGTTTGTATGATCATGGTCTAGATTAAATAATGGCTCTATGGCTATTCTCTAGTCCATTTAAATTATCCAAAAATATTTATTAAATCATATGGGAGATATTCTCTCATTTAAATCTTGTCTCAAGTAACTCAACATGAGGTAGTGACCATGGTCTATATAATCTCATATTGAATTATTTGGTGACATTAAATCACTACTATGTTAGTATTAAATTGCATGAGGTGTAGCACCTCATTAAAATCATTTTCCCAAATGATGATTATGAAGTGTTGACCTTGGTCAACATGGGTTCATACATTATTATTTGAGGAGATTAAATCTTAACAAGATTCAATGAGAGGAAATTACTTCTCCAAAGAATTAAATAGAAACCCTAATCAATCTTTGTAATGAGAGGAGATTATTTTTCTTAAGAAGAAAACAAAGTCAACCAACATGATGATAATGTTGTGATGTTAGAATAGCTTGTGTGAACCAATTGTGTGCTTAGTCTATCACTTAAGATTATTTTGGTGATTGTGTACCTCGTATCCGTTTTTAGACGCTAGTACCGAGGAGTACCAGGAGGAGGAGGTCTACTTCCAGGAAGAAGAAGACCACTTTGATCAATACACCACTGAAGGCAAGCAAATATTCTTGCAAGTTGCCCTAGTGCAAAACTCTACAAGAGCAAGGCAGCATTATCTACTACTTTATGCTTAATGATCCCATTCCAAGTTTTTACCTTACAAGTTTTTTACTTTGGTTTGTCAAAGTTTACTTTTTGATTCATGATTCACTTGGTCTAGATATAGAATAGAACAAGAGCATCAAAGTTAGCCTAGAGCAATACAAGCTAGTTAGCACCCCTCATGACTAGTTGCTAGTGCTAACAAATAAAATTGACTACTCTAGATGGGAACATGTGAAATGAAATGACTTTGAAAACCTTGGAATGATGAGTCATTCTATTGAAAGATTTTGAAGGTGAATATGACTTGTGAATGACATGGTGAACTTTACAAAAACTGATGGTTGGGTTCGGATGCAATACCATTCCAATTTTTGAGTACCCCCACAATACCTGATTATGGGTAGGGCTTAACTGGAAGTTTATGTATCTTAGTATGGGTTCCCTCTAAACAAGCGTCATAGGGGTTATGCCGAGGCTTCCTCCGTTGAAAGTGAAATGATGTGAAATGACGTGAAATGAGGTGAATGTCCGACCCAAGCCCTGTGCAGTTCCCAGGCTGACGGTTTGTCTTCACTGGGAGGCCAAGCTCATGGGGAGAGGTGCCTATACTAGGGTATGTAAGTGAAAGGTTATGGTTGGTAGTCCGCACACGGAGTGTGATAAATCAGGGCCAGTTAACCCTGTCGGATTATTGCAAATGTTGTGGCAAAAGTGTGCGACCTCTGCAGAGTGTAAAACTATTTGAATAGCCGTGTCTACGGTTATGGACGGTTGGAAAGGCCATACTGTTCCGTCATCAGACCATTTTCAAAAATATGGCATGTGAAGGGTGACTTGTGACTTGAACTTGAAAGGTGAATTGATCACAACAGAGTTGTGGGAATGACACTAATGTTCCCATTTGAGTAAGTTAGGCAAATGAAGAGTCTTTTATTACTAAAGTGCTTATGAAATAAAACTGGCTTTATGCAAATGAACCTAGCGCTTAGCACCCCCTTACTCTAGTTGATAGTGCTTACATTAGTATTAGTTTGCGAGTACTTTAAGGTACTCATGGTTTTGTCCCTGGCTATTCAAATGGCCAGACTATGAAGAGGAGAACCAGTACCCTGAAGATGGACAGCAGGACGTCTACGATAACTAGGACCACTCCTGACGTCAACAGTTGCCTGTGGAACAGATGGACCACGACCGCTACTTCGCTTCTGCTATGTGTTTTGTAATTGGATCTCTAGATCCACTATGTTCTAAGACTGGATCATGTGATCCTCTATTTGTAAGACGATTATGGTATGTAATGAATGATGTGTTGTGATATCAATCTATTATGTCTCGCAAAAACAATATTCCTGGGATTGCGATGTACGGCATAATAGGCATCTGGACTTAAAAATCCGGGTGTTGATAGGCCGGACAAATACGTGGCCCAACGCGGCAACACACTGCAAATGCGGATGGCCGCGGCGTCCAGATCTGGGCTAGGTTTGCGTTGCCGCGGATGGCTAGCGGCATCCGGTCGCGTCCGGCTGCTGGCCTGTTCGTCTCCCTTGGGCCCACCTGTCGGTGATCGGGAAGGCTTATTAAATGTGGACTGGAGGGATCTGTCCCTCCAGTCCACTCCCCACTCCACTGTCCACTCCCCGAGCGCAACCGCCGCCATGGCCCCGAAGCAACGGTTCGCTCCCAGATCCAACGACGGGGAGGCCAGCAGCAGCCGCCGTCCTCCGCCGGCGCTACTGGCCGCCGGAGGAAACCGCGGCGACCTACACATCGGAGAGGCCGCCCGCGGCGGCGCGGCATTGGCGCAACCGGCACCGCTGCTACTACAGCCCAAGCCGGAGACCTCGGAAGAGGACCCCGACCTCCGCGCCGCTCTGATCATCTCGGCGGCGGAGGAGGAAGCGAAGTGGCCGCAACTCCAAGCGGCCATTCGCACCTCCGCGATGGAGGAGGAGGCCCGGCAGGGCGGTCGAGGACGCCGAGGCCTGGGCCTTGTACGACCAGTCCCGCCGGGAGGAGGAAGCGACGCGGCGGCGCGAGGAGGCTAGGCTCCGACGCGAGGAGCAGCAGCGCCAGGAGGCCAGACGCCGCGCGGAGGAGGGGAGGCGCTAGCAGACCAGGCGCCTTGCCTGACAGGAATGGGAGGCGCAGCTCCGCGCTGCCGCAGCCGGAGCGGGGCCGGGCGGCTCCGGACCCCCATTCCGCCTGGGAGGAGGCCCTGTGGTCTCCGTGGCCGGAGTCCCCGGCGCGGTCGAGCCACAACAGTGCCTCGCCGCCCGGCGACGTCGTCGACGCCGACAGCGACGACGGCCACAGGGACTAGGCGGCGCACCAGCGGCCACCGCGTCCTCGACCAAACCCTAGCTTAGGGCTTTTTATATTTATTTTAACTTTAAAGCCCATATAGAGGGCTTCTTTTGTTAGTTATTTGCCCACAATAGAGCTATGTACAAATTTGCCCAAGATAGGGCATATGCTTAATGGAATTTAGTTTAAATTTACATTTTAATTTTTTTTGTTTTTCTTCAAATATGCGACGCGTCCGCGCGTTGAGCGCAGCGTGTGACCCAAACGGACACGCGAACGAGGGCTGCTGTCCGGGTGTCCGCGCGGCCAACCAAACGGCCCAAAAGGAACGGTCCAGCGCGTCCGTTTGGGTCGCAGGGTTGGAGATGCCCTAAGGATCTGCGGACCGAGAGCTCCTATAGGAATTGCACTTTATCTTGGTGGCTTTGTGGTTTGAGAGCGGACGATGTACGCCCGGGCTTGGGTGCACTCGGCAGGTGAGTGGCTGTGGTTAATCGCGAAGCAATCAATGCTGCCCATTTTCTAGTGATATACGGTGTGTTGAAATTGCAATACACGTCTTCTTGGTCTAGTCTGATAGTACAAACTTTAATAAGGACAGTTGGCTCGCAGTAGAAAAATAAATTTCCTCCGGTCAGAACCTGTACCACACAGGCAAACCATTGGAGTTGTGGCACATCATGGACCATTTTTCATTTGTTCATTAGTAAACGGAGGCTTTTCATGTGCCAGCCGTGCAACGTGTTTTAGTCTAAACAGGTATAGTAAGAGGTTGGGAAGGTGAAAAGTGCTAATTAGAGCCCGGGCTCTTTTAAAAAAATTGAAAACTTCCAAAAATTTCAACTATATACGGTACCAGCATGCAAACTTTTAATGTGAAATACCTAGTATTGTAGATACAGCAAAAAAGACAAATTGGACAATTTTTTGAACATTAAAAAGGGACACTATCCATGCTTCTAGATCTGGATTTTTGTTACTCCCTCTGTCGCATGAAATATGTCTTCATTTTGTCTAAATTTTGAGACAAAGTTAGGACACCAAATTTAGAAAAAGTTAAGGCATATCTAATTTTTTTTATCGAATCAAGGACACAATACAAGATATTTCGTACCGAAAATTCTTAATAAATTTCCAGTTTGAGCACCAGAAAAGCTATGATGTATTGATGTTGCGAATGGTTATCCGTCTAGTTTTGTTCAGATCCATGTAAGTCTTCTTACTGGTGTTAGCAGAATAAAATGTAAAACAGTTGAACAGGGATTCTTTGATTTAGATGAGATTGTCCAGCAGTGAACATAAAGACTGCAGGCCCTGGGGATCTTGGAGTTTTGATACACTACTAATGGATTTAGACATAATTTACATGTTCGGGCATCTACACAAGAGTGGCAGCATTGCTTAATCCAACATGGTAAGTTCAATGTTAGCCTCGTGGAGGCGATCTTCAGCAAAACTGGATGCGCTCCCTTGCATCATCATTACTTTGTGTAATATCATTCATCCGTGGTTATCAATATTATCCTGTGATATGTTGCAAGTAAAATAATTTGTCAGCTATGTTGTGGAACCCCACAGCAACAGCCAAGATTGGTAGCTACACTTTTTTTCAGGCTGGGTAAATATATAAAAGAAATTGATAACCATAGAAATCATATAAAGGTAAAACCTTGCAAACTGCTAATTTCAAGTCTTAGACACCAGTTTTTCACAAAGAAAGATGTGCAGATATCGGATTCATCACTGTAAAAAAGGGTTGAATACAGTCGTGGCATCACGAATATTGTTGTTACTATAATATTTGCATAGGAAATAAGGAGGAAAGTTCAAGCAGCGTAAAATGATAACCTCCTGTAATGGGTGTAATAGTATAGGGAATCGCTTTGACAAGTTAAATTTATCGACTTGCCAGTCAGCGTAATATTTCTGGATGCATTCAAATAAATCCTTTTGGATTAAATTTGCAGTTAGTTTTAGCTTCTTTGTTGCATTTAATCCTCAAGATCCAGTGGTAGGGTCCATGACATGAATTATTTTGTTCGGCGTTTCAAAAGAAAAATTGTACAAGGTGTCAAGTAGAAGTAAAGGAGTGTGGAACAACATGGAGAAGTGTTTTATAATCTAAATTATTTTGGATTTGTGGGAAGGTATGTGTGCATTAGTAACATAAATAAATGCATTCGTGTACTGATTAATTGGTAATATATAACATTATAGTGTAGTGGAACTCACCAGCCAGCAAGAGTTTACGGTAAACCCCTGTTTGACAAATTGGTTTGGGATAGATGCAATATTTGAGTAATTCATTACTGCCACCACATCTACCTGTGATTAGATGATGGACTATGGTTAATGGCGTTAATAAGTAATGTGGTGTAATTTTTATAGTGCTAGATATGTAAGCTAAAAATGGTGCGAATGGGATAGATTTACCGCAAATTATGGTTCAAGATGACAGCTCCAATGAGAAATCCATGCCATGATGCATTCTGTGATGTTGATCTGCATTATTCGCATGATTATACAAGAGAAAAGCTTGTGATCCATTGGGTGGTTCCAATTAACAGTTCCTGATAACAATTCCAAGAATGTCTACTAATCTAGGGTACTCATGTATGATCATGACCCGACGAAATGAAAATCGTGGATCGATTAAAAGTTATGTTTACTTAATTAACAACAAATATACAATGTGCAACACTCACATTTCTGCAAGAACTTCCAGTAATTTAGAGAGGTATGAAAATAATCTCGCATAGCTAGTAAATAGAGGTTTGTGAAACAGGATGCACAAATTATTTATATGCTAAATTAGGGTAGTTGTGGTAATTGTAGGTGGGCTTGCGACAGTACATAAACTAGATTTTTTGACAATGGCGAGACGTTATCTATGCAGGTGCTTAATCACAAATGTACGATGTCAGGGTTATCTTATAAGATTGTCTATTTGTGTGAAGAATTGTAGTGATTGTTAGTTCATAGAGTACAAGTTTAGACTCAAACGTAATATTCAGGTCAACAAAAATAAAAGGGGTATATATCAATAATTTCGGCAATGCTTACAGTGGGGGAGTTATTCAACTGGAAGTTAATTATAATCTAAAGGCATCGGACACAAAAATGTCCATTATTTTCCAAAATGGGTCGCCCTTGACAAGGGTCTGCACAACCGGTAGACCTATTTGGACAAAAACTTGTCAGTTTGTTTAGTCAATAACAAAGAGGGTCTACATGTCATAGACTCTATAATTTTCTATTCTCGCTGAAATCAGTATATCTCAAACAATTGCAATCAAAATTTGCACTGAATCACATACAGCTAGCAAATTCTAATTATGCGTACTAGTACAACATTTTACCAGATAACAAAAAAAAGAGATCACCCAAAGAGCTAGCAGATAATGCATAGATTAGCTAGTGCATCGTGTACTGATTAGCTAGCAGCCAGGGACGAAGCTCCACAAAGAGTGCTATGGTGTCACCTCTACTGGAATGAGATCAGGTTATCCAAGACAATAGCGCCGACCTGCTCCGTCCCTGCTATCACCTGATGCGGACGACGTGGGGGCGCGCACCACAGCCATGGGCACGGACCGAGCGAGCCTCACGCGCACAACCACGAGCTCCTGTGGCCGCGGGGAGAGGGCCTAGCCGAGGGAGACGCCGATAGCAACCGCGACCTCGTCAGGGCGGCGGCGGCTGGCGCCGTCGGTCGGGGAGTCGCGGCGGGGCCGGCCAGAGCGGAGGCGGTGGCCGGTGGGGATCGAGATGCGCTTCGACACGGGATTAGAGTTGAGAGAGAAGAGGAAATAGAATGGGCATGACTGCTTTTCTGCTTTTGGACCTCCATGTTCTACGATGCATAAGAGTGAGGTAGTTGGGGCTATCCCCGCTCTGTATTTCATCAGGCTGTCTATACAACATTATACACAACGTGTTATGACGTAGGCTTATGAAACGGATGGTCTGATAGGGATTCGATAAAAGGAGCACCCAAGCTCGGGCTTCCTTCAGAGTTTTCGGCTTTGTGGCCCATATATAGACCAGCAAACATTACCATCGCAGGTATGTACTTCAACTGTGATTGCGAACGAATCATCGATAGTCGATAGTCCCAACTCCCAAGCAATAATGATACCTCCTTTTCTCTCCTCCGCCGGCAAGTAGCCAAAAGCTTCTACTCCCTCCGGTCCATATTAATGGACCAGATTCGCGTGGCCATTACGCCGAATCTGCATGAAAGTACCATTAATATGAACCGGAGCGAGTACTTGAGTGGACACGGACTGTCGAGTGTTACACGTCTTTGGGTGAAAGGTTCAGCGTCGATGTTGAGCTTCTTGGATCTCCTTGAGCAAAAGAGCCATCTTGGATCGATTCCCAGATCGAACCGACAACTAATAGTTTTATCCCACAGAAAAAAGAGAAATTGATAATGTCACACACATGAAACAAGAGAAAGAAAAATGATTTGAAGGCCGAGTGGGCGCAAAAAGATGCGAGCAACGGCCCGGAAGTCGTGCAAAGATAAAGAGAAAGCGAACGGGCTACATGTCACGGGAATAAATGGAGGCAGCCATGCATGCACGCATGCCGACGATTAGCATGGCCGAACGAAAATGATTAAGCCAGCACACCGCGCGGAATAAGAGGAAGCATGCATGCAGGGAGGCGATTAGAATGTGTCCGGGCAAGAAATGATAGATTAACGAGCGTGAACAGTGAGAGTGACGAACTGCACGAAAGGCAATGCATAAGGGTGCGTCGCAAGGGCATTATGATTTATGAGAAGCCACACAACACACCAAAAGTTTCTTTCGCACATGGGCTCCAGTGATCTCAGTATTTCAAAAACATATTTCTGTAATTTTAAAAAATCTGAAATTAAATCCGTACATATGTATAAACATTCCGAAGGTATGCTGTAAATTTCGGATGAAAATATGTTGTATTTTGAGCCATACGAAAAAGACTAATTTCTGACAAAAATTTAAAGTTTCCATCCCTATAAATTTGTTATTTTTCCTGAGCTCAAAATACAAGACAATTTCTATCAAACATTTACACGAGTATTCAGAACATGTGTATGTATTTGTCGAATAAATTTTATAATTTTTTAAAACACATAAATATAATTTTTAAATATTACAAAAGTCTGGAGCACTGACACGTGGGTGCACCAAATCTGCTCTCACACACGACATTGATATATAACAGTACTTTATCAAAGGAAACCTAGGGGAATTTCACAGTTTTGCTTTCCTTCGGATTTTTTCCCCTTTTGGTCGTGCTCGTAACATGGGAAACAGCTTACCAATTCCTTAGGAAAGGCAAACTTTCCTATGCTTTTCACGGTAACTGAAACTTGGCAGCTTTGGAACACACACTCTGGAATGCTGGACTACTCAAGGAGTCAAGCGAAGGACACGTGAAAGGACAAACAGGTGGTGTATCTTGTTGAACGAATATGTATATGTATAGGTTTGGGTTTTGTATGTTGCACCTGTAGCGTCTCTCTCCCTTTGTATTCACGTGGAGACTAGACCCGGTCACACCCCTGTACCTATATATGTGCCTCGTGCACGATCAATCAAATCATCGTTGCACCAAATCACTTCTACATGGTATCAGATACCGCACCGATCCCTAACCCTAGCTTCCGCCTCTCCTAGCCGCCGCCGCCGCCGCCGTCTCTCGGCCGCCGCCGCCGCCACCTCTCCTAGCCGCCGCCGCCGCCACCTCTTGGCCGCCGCCGCCGCCTTCAGACCGCCGTCGCCGCAGGTCTCTCTGGCCGCCGCCTCCTCCAAGCCGCCGCGCGTCCTACCCCACGCGCCGCCGCCTCCCGACGCCATGTCGTCGGCCTCCTCCTACTCCAACCCCTTCGCCGGTCCCGACCCCGCCACCATCCGCCTCATCAACATCCGCGATCGCGTCCCCGTCACCCTCGACGCCACCACCTCCTCCTACCACCCATGGAAAACCTACTTCACCCTTCTCTTCCGCGAGGAGAACCTGCTTGATCATGTTGATGGCTCCATCGACTCGCGCATCATGGCGGCTGACCCCGAGTGGACCTCGATCGACGCTACGCTCATCCGGTGGTTCTTCACCACCATCTCGCGCGATCTGTTCCTCACCGTCATCAAGGAGGGTGACGACGCTGCCGCCGTGTGGACCAAGCTCAATGGCTTCTTCACCGACAACAAGCTTCAGCGCCGCGTCTTCTTGCATCAAGAGTTCACATCCTGCCACCAGGACGACCAGACCATCGACGAATACACTCGTCGCCTCAAGCAGTTGGCGGATGAGCTGCGCGACATCGGAGCCCCGATCGATGATGATTTCATCCTCAGCACCCTCATCGCCAATCTTCATGAGGACTTCGGCAATGCGGCTAGCAACCTCACCCTGATGCCCGACCCCTCTTTTTCCAAGTTTGTGTCCTACCTCAAGCTTGAAGAACGTCGGATGAAGGGCGTGAAGACTCGCGCGCAGCACCAGGCTCTTGCCGCCGGCGTCTTCCGCGGCGCTCCTCCCACCGCCCCGGTACCCGCCCCCCTGCCGCCCCTCAACCGCAGCAGGGCGGTCGTCGCGGCAACCGGCGTGGCGGCCGCAAGCAGCCGCAGCAGCCGCAGCCGCCGGTCCCTGGGGGCGGCCAGGCTCACCGCGCGATGCAGCCCTCCCCTCCCTGGACGTACGGCACCAATCCTTGGACGGGCGTGGTCCACGCATATTCCATGCCGGTGCCTCGGGCACCCGCTCCGAGCCTCTTCGGACCGGCTCCGTCGACTCATCAGGCGTACTTCGCCGGGCCCGCTGCGTCGCCCCACGGTGCCTCCTACCCGGCCTTCGGCGCTATGCCTCCCGCCGCTGCGTACCCGAGCTACTACGCGCCTCCGCCTGTCGCCGTGCCACCCGCCGCGTACCCTCCACAGGTGCCGCCACCATGGGACCCTGCTCTCCTCGCCGCGCTGCACTCGGCGCCCTCTCCCGCCAACTACGGCGGTGGCGGTGATTACTTCATGGACACGGGCGCTACCGCTCACATGACAAATCATCCCGGTAACCTCACTTCTTCCACTCCCGTCCATACCTCCACCCGCATCACCGTCGGCGACGGTTCCTCTTTTACCATTACACATGTTGGTAGTATGTCTTTTCCATCCACGTCCACTCCCATTAAGATGTCTAATGTCCTTGTCTGTCCTAACTTAGTTAAAAGTCTAGGTTCTGTTCGCCAACTTACTCGTGAAAATCCTATCTCTGTTAAATTTGACGCCGTTGGTTTTTCTGTGAAGGACGCCCGCACTCGGACGGTTCTGCACCGATGTGATAGCCCTGCCGACGAGCTCTACCCGGTGCACCCCTCTTCCACAGCCGCCACTCGCCCAGCCGCCCTCACCACCAGCGTCGACCTTTGGCATGCTCGTCTTGGTCATCCCAACGCCACCGTCTTGCGTCAAATTCTTCAGACTTTTTCATTCTCATGTAATAAGGCCGAACATCATACTTGTAATGCCTGTCGTCTTGGCAAACACGTACGGCTTCCCTTTAGCGAGTCTACCACTATTTCTACTTTTCCGTTTCAGCTTTTACATAGTGACGTTTGGACATCCCCGGTTGCTAGCAACACGGGTTACTTATATTATTTAGTCCTTTTGGATGATTTCTCTCATTACGTATGGACATTCCCCCTTCGTCGTAAGTCTGACGTCTTCGCCACTCTCACTACCTTCTACTCCTATGTCGCCACTCAGTTTAGTCGTCCTATTCTCACACTTCAGACTGACAACGGAAAGGAATTCGACAACGCTGCTGTCCGCCATCTCCTCGCGTCGCACGGCACTGTCTTCCGTCTCACTTGTCCTTATACGTCTCAGCAGAATGGCCGCGCCGAACGCGTCATCCGCACTCTCAATGACTGCGTCCGCACACTGCTGTTCCACTCTCACGTCCCGCCCCGCTTCTGGCCGGATACTCTCTCCACCGCTACCCTCCTTCTCAACATCCGACCCTGTCGCCCTCGCTGGAACTATGCTCCTCATCAGCTCCTATTCGGTGTCCCACCGTCCTACGATGGTCTTCGGACCTTCGGGTGTCTCTGTTATCCTAGCACCGCGTCCACTTCTCCTCATAAACTCGCCCCACGTTCCGTTCCCTGTGTCTTCCTTGGCTATCCCCCCAACACCAAAGGTTACCGGTGCTATGATCCCGTGTCCCGTCGGGTTTACACCTCGCGACCCGTTTACTTTGATGAGCTTGTGTTTCCGTTTCAGCAGGTTCCACCTCACGGCAGCGTCGGGACACTGGCTGCGCCCGCGCCCCCTGCAGCGCCGGCTGCGCCCGCGTCTCCTGCGACGCCGGCTGCGCCCGCACCCCCTGCAGCGCCGGCTGCGCCCGCGCCCCCTGCGGCCCCGGCTGCGCCCACGCCCCCTGCGGCCTCGGCTGCGCCCGCGCCCCATGCAGCTGCACCTCTCAACGGTGTGCTCACCCGTGCTCGGACCGGCACTCGTCGTCCGAACCCGCGCTACACCGACCCCGCGTATGCGTACGCTACCTCTACGTCGGTGCCGTCTCCACTGCCCTCCTCCGCCCGTGCCGCCCTTCGTGATCCGCACTGGCTTGCTGCTATGCGCGAAGAGTTCGATGCTCTCCAGCGCAACCGCACATGGCAGCTTGTGCCCCGACCTCCTCATGCCAATGTCATCTCTGGCAAATGGGTCTTTCGGCACAAGACTCACCCGGATGGTTCTCTTGAGCGCCATAAGGCGCGCTGGGTGGTACGCGGCTTTCATCAGCGTGCTGGCGTGGACTTCACCGACACCTTCGCCCCGGTTGTCAAACCGGGCACGATTCGCGCCGTTCTTCAGCTTGCGGCCTCTCGAGCTTGGCCGGTTCACCAGCTCGATGTGTCCAATGCATTCTTGCACGGGCATCTCACTGAGCAAGTGTTCTGTCAGCAGCCTACTGGTTTCGTCGATCCCGCCTTCCCGGACCATGTGTGCTTGCTCTCCCGTTCTCTATATGGGCTCAAGCAGGCTCCTCGAGCTTGGTACCAGCGGATGGCGGGTTTTCTCCAGCAGCAGGGGTTTCAGTCTACACGGTCCGACGCCTCCCTGTTCGTGTACCACCAGGGCGCCGCCACTGCATACCTCCTTCTGTACGTCGACGACATCATCCTGACTGCTTCCTCGACGGCTCTTCTGCAGCAGATCACCGCGCAGCTCAGCGCTGAGTTCGCCCTCAAGGACTTGGGGGCCCTCCACTACTTCCTCGGCATCGAGGTCGTCCGCACCGCCACCGGGTTCTTCTTGCATCAGCAGAAGTATGCGCATGAGCAGCTGGAGCGCGCCGGCATGCTTAACTGCAATCCCGCTTCCACGCCTGTCGACACGAAGGCCAAGGTATCCGCCGTTGAGGGCTCTCCGGTGTCCGATGCTGCCTTCTATCGCTCCGTCGTTGGCGGTCTTCAGTACCTTACCTTGACGAGGCCGGACCTTCAGTACGCTGTTCAGCAGGTGTGCCTCCACATGCACGCTCCGCGTGACACTCATTGGGCACTGGTAAAACGGATCCTCCGTTACATCCGTGGCACCATGTCCATGGGACTCACCCTGACGGCCTCTTCCGATACCAGCCTTGTCGCCTACTCCGACGCCGACTGGGCTGGGTGTCCTGACACGCGCCGCTCTACCTCCGGCTACTGTGTCTACCTTGGTCCCTCCCTGATATCGTGGTCGTCTAAGCGACAACCCACGGTTTCACGCTCGAGCGCCGAGGCTGACTACAAGGCTGTGGCTAACGCCGTTGCTGAGTGTTCCTGGCTACGCCAGCTTTTACAGGAGCTCCACTGCCCGGTTCCGAAGGCTACGATTGTCTACTGCGACAATATCTCTGCGGTGTATCTCTCGGCTAATCCCGTACATCATCGCAGGACGAAGCATATCGAGCTCGACATTCACTTCGTTCGGGAGCACGTCGCCCTTGGTCGTGTCCGTGTTCTACACGTTCCCACCGATCAGCAGTTCGCCGATGTGATGACGAAAGGACTTCCTACCTCGACTTTCGAGAGCTTCAGGTCCAGTCTTTGCGTCACTGGCGTCGCTTCGACTGCGGGGGGGTGTTGAACGAATATGTATATGTATAGGTTTGGGTTTTGTATGTTGCACCTGTAGCGTCTCTCTCACTTTGTATTCACGTGGAGACTAGACCCGGTCACACCCCTGTACCTATATATGTGCCTCGTGCACGATCAATCAAATCATCGTTGCACCAAATCACTTCTACATATCTGATCTCTGTTCATCCGTTACGGTGATTCCTTTGCTAGGTTCCCAACTGCAGAAGCTGCAACTTTTCCTGTGCTTATCGATCCTATGTTTCGCCGATGCTTTCCTTCCATATTCCTAAATTTTACACGAGTTTTCCTGTGTTTTTCGCACCTGCATGCCGAACGGAGCCTTAATTTGAACCGGCCAGGGAAGACTGCAACCTGATCGATCCTTGTTCGTGCTGGAAACGTCTCTTCCGGCCAGCATCAAGCTAGGCGCGTTGCTAGTCATGTCACAATCCTGAATGGCATTAAGCCTAATAGCATCTTCACCTGCGCGTCTAATAGGTGTCAGCGGGTGCGCTATGGGACGCGTAGGCAGTTGCTCCTTCTACTTGGGGAGGGTTGCCCCACACCGACGCCCCCAATATAATTTTCTGATAAAAAAAAATTGAATCTCGCGTATAAAAATAGAAATTTCAATGAAGTTTTTCAAGTAGAAATTTAATTGTTGGCCAACATCTGAGCACCAACTCACCGTCATCTCATAGTCCGCCTACCAAAAAACAACTTGAGCTTCGCAGCCAAATGGATCAAAGGAATGGCGTGAGCGGCGGGGCCACCTCGCTCCATGACATCCGGCTCGGCATCGGTCACTAGCGGCTCCGCATCCATCACGGGTGGCTGCTGCACGACTGGTGGTTTTAACGATATCACCCCTTGGGCTTCCATCACCTCCTTGCCAATCCTCTCCCAGTGACAAGGGGGAGGAGCTCCTATGTCCGGTGGTGGTGTAGTAGTACCAGCTCGCGGCTTCGGATTGTTGTTTCCCGCCGAGGCTGGGGCATAGCTACGCCGTTGCCGCCTTAGCTACTGTGGCGGCCTGGTTCAGCCACTAGTAGAAAAACGGTCATCTATACCGGTTCCAGAGGGCCATTCGTACCGGTTTTGCAACCGGTACAAATTATTCGGCACTAAAGCCCCCCCCCTTTCGTACCGGTTGCTTACGAACCGGTATAAAACGGGCCTCCACGTGGGCCACCAGGAGAGCTCAGGGCTGAGGATCTTTGGTACCGGTTGGTAATACGAACCGGTACCAAAGGTTCCCCCCGCGGCAGGGAATTTTCCCAAATCTCTGCCGCGGCAGAGAATTGGCTTTTTAGGGTTTTGGAGAGGTTTAGGGATATCGGTTTGATTCATATCGCGTCGATGCACCAGAAACGCGTTTGGGTTTAGGTAGTACATGAAGATCAAGATGATGCATAGCAAGTTGGTGCATATAATATAACACACATGTTATTGCATGAGATCGCAAATTAAGTAGCACTATGCATGAAGATCGATCTTCATGCATAGTGGTGCTCTCCGAGGCGTACTCTATATATGTCTATTACATGTAGCATAGTGGTACTCTTCGAGTCAACGATATATGTAACATGTACATCTTCATTCATTGTGGTGCTCTGCGAGTGGTGGTATGACGTCCCGAAGGAAAAATCCCGCCAATTCCTCGCCTATTGCTATGAAGCGGTCATCGATTGAGAGCTTGTTCCGCTTTCTTGCCAACTATAAAAGAATAAGATACAAATGAATACATGAAACAACTATTACTGAAACTCGGCACAACTTATGATAACAAAACAAATTTGTGAAGATTGTTTTTGTACCTCTTTATTTCTCTCATTATTCGTTCTCTCGTTGACAATTCTGCGGATGAACTCGCAAACGAAGAATCCACAGAGATCGGTCCCCGGAGGTTGTTGCGGGCATTTCTTTACAAGAATATAATTCAATCAAACAATAGTCAAGTATGATAATTGAAAGGTGTGTGGACCTAGGTAGTACTACTTACTTTCGCACGCCATCGCAGCTTCGGTGGCCATTCACGGGACGTATCTTCCTTGATGAAAGTTTGCCATACGCTGCTCGACAAAAGAAAATGCATAAAAGAGTCATCAATTAGTTCAAAGCAGGAAATTAACGAAACAAACCGATAAGAATTCAAATTACCTTCTGAGCATTAAAAAACAAGACACGTATAGATCCTTTTCTTTGGTTAGTGAGTCCAAGACTTCAACTTCTCCAATTTCCAAATTGATGACGAGAAGAATAAAGTGAAACCTACGCACGTTTCAATATGTAGTCATTAGTTAAAATTTTGACATACGGTGAGCAAAATATAATGTGTTATAAGACAGTAAGACTCACTCGAAGTTGTAAGGCCAAAGTATTAGCTTTTGTCACGTTGTCGCTTCAAAAACCTTAGCAAAGTCTGCGGTGTATCCTTGTTATAGAGGGGATCATCTATGGTTTTGACATGCATTGTGTTCGGGTCAATGAACCCAATGTACGTGATATCGTCCCTTTTGCATTCGAGCATCTTCGATCTGCATAATATAGCGCACAAAAGATTATAATCTGCAGACAATGAACGACTTCTCAAATTAAATAAATAAATCACTTACAGACAATAGCAACTGATGATTGATTTGTCGAGGGCCCGGAGATTGTATAACTGAAAGAGTTCGGCGAAGTCAACGTTCACACAGTACTCCTGGAAGTAGTGCTCTTCCCTAACTCGCACCATGATAGTCTCGATCCCTTCCTTTGAGGCCTTAAGGTACCACGAATGCAAGTTACGCATACATGTTGGTACCTTCCTGAGATTCTCGACCAAATCTTTCCCTTGAACAAACTGATATGCTCGTTCAGCTAAGGCGTAATCAGTTGCGTCTTGTCGAGAACTTTGAACGGTCTTCCCGTCAAACACCTTGAGAGGGGCGACCGATTGAACGGGTTGTTGTCCGAGCTGGTAGACACAGTGTATCCCTTTTATCTCCCTGATACCCGATTTAACGGGTTTTGTCGCCTCGATCATCTTGTCATACGACCTTTCAATAGAACGCGCATAGTCAGATGGCGGCGATGGTACAGGGTCATATAGATTGTCAACGGTACGCACAACTTTCTCCCGATCTAGTGTCTTCTCGAAAGGTATCTCTGGCACTTTCGGTGCAAAAAATTCTTCACCTCGGCCTTAACGGCCTCCGCGTTTTCCTCCGGAGTTTTTTCCCAAGGTAACTTCTCGGGAGGCGGCGATTGTTTCTCCTTTCGAGCATACTTCCTCGGCGGCGTACCGTTCCGCAACCCGGACGCTGTCTTACGCGGAGGATCTCGAGATGGTGGACTCACGCTGGGGTCCCTCTCAGGTAGGTGTGGACTTGGCTGCTCACCAGGACTGCCACCAGGAGGAGTCGATGGCATTTGCTGCTCATGTGTAGGAGTCGGTGGCCTTTGCAAAAGGACGACGTACTTCTTCGGCCATAGGGCGAAACCGTGCTTGACATCGCCCAGTGTCCTCTCATCTTCACCTCTAGGAATATCAAGCTCCACTTTTTCAAACCCCGAAACAACTTCATCCACCCCGACACGAACACAACCAGGTGGAATGGGCATATGATGGTGCATTGCTCCATCTTCACTTGGGTACACATAGCCGACCGCCACCTTACCGTACGCGGTCCCGATTAACATATGTAGCTCGCAATCTGTCTTCTCCGTGACATAATCCACGGGGTAGCTTCCTCCACATCCGTCAAGATGCGAGGAACCGACACCGCTTCTTCGCTGAGATGGGGCAGCATCGGCTTGTGGATCCCGTAGAAACAGCGGCTGATCGGTGCCCTCTCGATTTCTCTCAAGAGCCTCCACCCTAGATAACAACTCCGTTACAATGTCGGCGTCCTTCTTCTTCTTTCGCGAACGGCTTCTATAAGTGTCGGCGCTGTCCGGCCACGCTTCCTTCATGGTGAGACCTGGGCGAGCTCGTACCCGTCCAACATGTTCAGTGGTTCCCCAGCGAGTGTCAGCTCGTCATTCTCTCGATCGGGAATGTACTCTCCCTTTACGACCTTTTCAATTGCATCTACAAGCTTCGGTACAATTGCCTCAATTTTTTCCTTCCATTTTCCCTTCGCAACGATCAACCCCTGTCTTTGGGTCCAACCCTGCCCCATGAGCGAACAACGAGAACTTGGACCGTTCGGGCCAGTCCCATGTCCGTGGAGTGATTCCATGATCCATCAGTTTATTCTCAAACGCTGTCCACTTCGGAATGGCACTCTTGTAGCCACCTGACCCCAAATGATGCGGAAGTTTCTTCTTTGCAGCATTTTCGGTATTTTTCTTCGATCGGGACACAAACTTAGACGATTTCTTATACTCCTTAAATGCGGCCCAGTGATCTTTTATCTTCACTAGATTTTCGGTATTATCATCGAATACTGGATCTTCATTCTTATATTTGTCCCATAAATTTTGCTTGAAGCTACGGAATTGTATGGCCATCTTCTTCCATGTCCATTCCTTGACTTTATCCTTCCGGCCTTCCGTCATGTCTTCCGGTAGGCTGAACTTTGTCGATAGCGTTTCCCAAAGAAATTTTTTCATGTCGTCGTTGACATAAGTAGCACCACTCTCCGGGTTCTTCGGCTTATGCCACTCTTGAATGCTGATCGGTACATGGTCCCTAACAATAACTCCGGATTGACTTGTAAATTTGCGGCAAAACTCCTTGGGCTCCACCGGTTCACCATTAGCCTTGAATGCCGTGAGGGCTAACCTGCCCTCGCCCTTTAGCACCCGCGTCGGGCCTCGTTTTGTTCTAACAGACTTGCTCGATGATCCAGAAGGCTAAAAGAAAAATTATTCGTTAATAAGTGCAATACAAATAAATGAATGCATCTAGGGATGAACACAGACTAATTGATACATAGATATACACCTCGCCGGAGTTTGTGATGGACACTTCATTGTCTTTTCTAACTTGTTCAGACTCAAGTCCCTCGCCAAAATCATTCAGAAAGTCGGCGTACTCGTTGTCATCTCCATCGTCGGGTTCCGGACCACGGGCACTCTCATAGATCAATCGCTGCACCGCTTCTTCCCCCTCCTCATCTCGGACGAAGGTGCCGTCCTCCATACCTCAATGTCACTGCAAAATTAAGAAAGCAATTGTATTTCATTCATCATGTAATGATCATATAACAGATTGCTAAATGGATAACAATTGAAATGAAGAAAGCAAAAAAACCCTAACGGACCGCCACGGCCACGGACACGGTGTTCCCCCTCCTCCTCTCGCTCTTCTCTCTATGTCGCGGCGGCACCGCCACGGACTCGGCACCGCTACGGACCCTAACCCTAACACTCGGCGCTCCTCCTCTCGCTCTTCTCTCTATGTCGCGGCGGCACACTGGCCACAGCACTCGGCACCGCTACGGACCCTAACCCTAACACTCGGCGCTCCTCCTCTCGCTCTTCTCTCTATGTAAACCGATTAATAGCGAAACCATAGAGTGCCGGAACACCTAGTGATAATGCAATGGCATCATATTGCTAATCGTTTGCGATTTGCCCATTTTCCATTCATTTATTTGTGATAATGCAATGGCATCATGGGTGTGTTTGGTTTATCGCCAATGAGTACCATACCAAATAATTGGCAAGCCCACAAAGTTTGGTCACCATTTGGACTGACGCCCACGAATTGGCTCGCCAAAGTGTGCCGCTGCCTGCCCGTGTTATTTTTGCCCGCGCGAGGGCGAGCTCAGGGCGCGGAAATCCTCCGCCAATATATTGGCTGCCCCGTCCGCCCGCTTCTCTTGTTGGGTCCCATGTGATTAGTACCTTTTTCTCTTGCTACAGTTCAGCACGCAACAGCGATCGACCGTGTTTTTTTAAGGCAGCATTCTGCTAACTAGTAGGAAACGTCCCATAAAAAAGCTATTAGAAAAAAAAAACATGTCCTTTATCTTTAGGTGCTCACGTACTGATTCCTCGGCTCGCAGGGAGCAGCTAGCTACTTCAAAGTTCGAACCGCACTAGTCACTTAGGATTATCCCGGCTCATGATTTTTTTCTTGACAGACTTCTTAAAAAGCACTTCATTATCATTTGTATTGATTGAATTGGAACAAAATCAAGAACTAGGAAATTTAAGTTGTGAATGCATGTCAAGTCAGCTTTGGTTGCAAACCAAACACAGCACTAATCTACCAAAATTTTGGAAGAGCATTGGCTATAGTGCAAGGCTGGCACACGGCGAGCTCTACGCCGCTAACCCCGCCGCCGGTGCCGCAGAGCGCCCCTGAGCCGGAGACGACGTCGCATTGGCCGCTGGTCATGACGGATGCACGTGGTGTTGTGGCCGAGCGCCATGGCCGTCATGTCGGCCGGCAGCTCCTCCCGGAGGACGTCCGGGTTGCCGTTGCCCCAAAGACACGAGCCCGCCCATGGCGTCCACCGCGCACGCGTGTCGGCGGCCGGCGGCGACGGCCTTGTAGGCGGCGTCCCCGCACGCGAAGGCGGGCGGCGGCATTTTGTCAAACACCTGGCCGGCCCGGCGTGGGAGGTGGGGAGCGGCGTGCGGAGGCGAGCTAGGCTGCAGCGCCGCCGAGGTGGCCGCGGCGCGCGGAGGCGAGGTGGCCGCGGCGTGCGGAGGCGAGGTGGCCGCGGCGTGCGGAGGCGAGGTGGCCGCGGCGACGAGCTCCGCCACCGTGCGGAGGCGACGGCGTGAGGAGAAAGGGGAGGGAAAGAAGGAGGAGAGGGCCGGGGAGGTTACTCGCGGGCGGCGGCGGCTGCGTCGGCGGCGGCGGCTGCGTCGGGCGGGCGGCTTGCGCTGGCGGCGGCGTGGTTGAGGCTGGGCGGCGTCGGCGGCGTGGGTGCGTCGCGGCGGCTCTCTGCTTTGTGCGTCGCGCGGCGGGAGAAGGGATTTGGGGACTTCTGCGCGCGCGGCTAAGTGTAAAACAGGGGATGGGCCTTTCGTACGGTTGGTGGTACCAACCGGTACGAAAGATCTTTCGTACGGTTGGTGGTACCAACCGGTACTAAAGGGTTTTTTTTTGTTTTCTTTTTTCTTTTATCGTTTTCTTTTCTTTTCTTGTTTCTTTTTTTCTTTTACTGTTTTTTCTTCTTTCTTTTCTCGTTTCTTTTTCCTTTTTATTTTGTGTTTCTTTTCTTTTCTTCTCATTTTCTATTTCTTTTCATTTTCTATTTCTTTTCATTTTCTATTTCTTTTCTTTTCATTTTCGTTCCCCTTTCTTTTGTGTTTCTTTTCTTTTATATTTCTTTTCTATTTATTTTGTTTTCTCTGTTTCTTCTTTCTTTTCTTTTATGTTTTTTTCTTTTCTATTTATTTTTTCTATTGCTTTTGTTTTTCTTTTCTATTTCTTTTCTATTTCTTTTCTCTATTCTATTTCTTTTCTTTACTCTCGCCACGACGCCGTCCGCACAGAAAACTTTCCCGCCCGACGTCGCGCGGGAAACTTTCCGGCCACGACGCCGCGCGGGAAAAGAAAGGGCGGGAATGAAATTTTATTACGATTGAACTCGAATTAAAAGTACATAGCTTAACTGAAAATTAAAGATACATGACCAAATTCTACTGGGGAGTCATTCAGTCATACTCCTGCCTAGCCCTGTAGTACTCGCCACTGTAGTCGTCGTAGTCGCCGTCATCATCGTCGGCCGGCATCGGGGTCGCGGTACTCGAACGTCGGCGGGTGAGCACGCGTGGGCTGGGACCGAGGGTAGCGCAGGCGGGGGCCACGGTAGGCCATGACGCCCTGGAGAGTCCGGCCGCGCCACCACAGCCCGACGGCCGGCCTCGTTGAAGTTCGGAGGAGGCGGGCCGCCCTCCTCGTGCTCGGCAAGCGCCCTCTCACGCCGATTGATGAAGAAGCTTTCCCAAGTCGGGCTGTAGTCGGGATGCCACCGGGGATTCCTCCGCCGCGCCCGGCGTGAGCTCGAAGTAGTAGTGGTTCGTGGATGGCCATCTCGCGCGCCACACCTAGAGGGACCGGAGGGACCGGTACGCTCCGACGCTTAGCAACCAGCCGGTCGGGACGCGGTAGCCCGGCGGGCAGGTAGTTCGAGGCGCAAAGCGCCTCCGCCTCCCGGGGGTTAGAGATGCGATGGAAGCCATGGGAGAGAATGATGAGGTTTGCAGATATGAGTCTAGATGTGATATGTAAATGGTGGCCAAGCCTACATATATATAGTGAAAAAATGGCGGGAAGACAGAGGCGGGAACCGGTGGAAAGCGCGGGAAGAAAATAGGCGGGAAGACAGATCGAGGCAAACCTTTAGTACCGGTTGGTGGGTGCAACCGGTACTAAAGCTGTCGGCAGGATAAGGACGCGTGGGTAACCTTTTAGTACCGGTTGGTGGGTGCAACCGGTACTAAAGCTGTCGGCGGGATAAGGACGCCCGTCGATGAGATAAAGTATGTAGCGCACGACGCCCGTCGGTGGGATAAGGACGCGTGTAACCTTTAGTACCGGTTGGTGGGTGCAACCGGTACTAAAGCCGTGTCGGCAGATAAGGACGCGTGTAACCTTTAGTACCGGTTGGTGGGTGCAACCGGTACTAAAGCTGTCGGCAGATAAGGACGCCCGCTCGATGAGATAAAGTATGTAGCGCACGACGCTCCGTCGGTGGGATAAGGACGCGTGGGTAACCTTTAGTACCGGTTCGTGTCTACAACCGGTACTAAAGCTGTCGGCAGATAAGGACGCTCGCCTATAAAAGGAGCATCGATACACCATGGGAAGCAGCTCAACAAGCCAACATGGATGGAGAGTTTCATCACCATGGATGGAGGAAAGGGTTGGGAAATCTCCCGTGGCGGAATCTTGTCGAAGATGCCCTTGGTGCACACGCCCTATGGCATCTTCGGAAGTTCCGCCTCGGAAAAATTTCCCTGCAAGCCCGTGGAAGACTCCATCTCCTCTAACAAATGTTGGGGAAAGGGTTGGGAAATCTCCGTGGCGGAACTTGTCGAAGATGCCCTTGGTGCACACGCCCTATGGCATCTTCGGAAGTTCCGCCTCGGAATTTTTTCCTGCAAGCCCGTGGAAGACTCCATCTCCTCTAACAATGTTGCGGAAAGGGTTGGGAAATCTCGTGGCGGAACTTCTCGAATATGCCCTTGGTGCACATGCCCTATATATGGCATATTCGGAAGTTCCGCCTCGGAATTTTTTTCCCGCAAGCCCGTGGAAGACTCCATCTCCTCTAACAATGTTGCGGAAAGGGTTGGGAAATCTCCGTGGCGGAACTTCTCGAATATGCCCTTGGTGCACATGCCCTATATATGGCATATTCGGAAGTTCCGCCTCGGAAAAATTTCCCCGCAAGCCCGCGTGACTTAACTAGTAAAACAAGCCAACCATCTCCATTGTTAATATCTTACATACAAGAACATCATTACACAAAAGTGATTTCCATATTGAGATACACAAGTTATGATCCCTATATGTAGCTAGCTAGTCTTCTGAGTTTTCTTCGCTCGTTTCCCTTTCTTCTTCGCGACGCAACCATGGACAATCTTCATTGTTTAAGATGATGCTTGGGTCAATTTTTACCTTGAAGGGTGGAATATCGTCAAACTTATTATAATCTTCTCGACATGTCTCGTCTTGTCCTCTACTCCCACGATGTTTCTTTTTCCCGAAAGAACTATGTGCCGCTTTGGCTCATCGTATGATGTGTCCTCTTGCCTTTCTTTCCTTTTTTCGGTTTGCTAGACATATCCTTCACATAAAAAACCTGAGCCACTTCACCGGCTAGGACGAATGGTTCGGTGTCGTACCCAAGATTCTTGAAATCCACCGTAGTCATTCCGCATCGCGGGTCTACCTGCACCCCGTCTTTCAGGTTGAACCATTTACACCGGAACAAAGGGACCTTGAAATTAGGTCCATAGTCAAGTTCCCATATCTCCTCTATGTACCCATAATATGTGACCTTGTTCCCATTGCCATCTTCTCGCATCAAAGCGGACACCACTGCTTTTGGTTGGTGCTCTTTTTGTCTTGGGCGAAAGTGTAAAATGTGTTCCCATTAATCTCGTACCCTTGAAAAGTCGATATAGTAGAAGATGGTTGCTTGGCCAACAAGTACAGCTGCTCGTCATCGGTGACATTCATGAGACGTGTTTGCAATCAACCGCCGAAAGTCTTCATGTGTTCTCCATCAATCCAATCTTCACGTTGCTCCGGGTATTTAGAGCGTAAGATCTCCTTGTGTTCCTCTTTGTACGGAGCCACCAAGATGGAATTAAGTAGAACTGTGTAGTGTGCTTGAGTGAAAGAATGTCCGTCCATACACGTTGCTGATTTCTTTCCTAGCGTGCCTTTTCCACGCAGTCTCCCCTCATAGCGCGATTCAGGAACACCGATCGGCTTAAGGTCAGGAATAAAGTCAACACAAAACTCAATGACCTCCTCTGTTCCATAGCCCTTGGAGATGCTTCCTTCTGGCCTAGCATGGTTATGAACGTACTTCTTTAAGACTCCCATGAATCTCTCAAAGGGGAACATGTTGTGTAGAAATACAGGACCGAGAACGCCAATCTCTTCGACCAGGTGAACTAGGAGATGTGTCATAATATTGAAGAAGGATGGTGGGAACACCAACTCGAAGCTGACTAGACATTGGACCACATCCTTCAGAATTTTGTAGAGTAAGTGGATTGATCACCTTCGAGAAATTGCATTGAGGAACGCACATAGCTTCACAATGGGTACTCGAACATTTTCCGCAGAAGCCCCCTCAATGCAACCGGAAGTAATTGTGTCATAATCACGTGGCAGTCATGAGACTTTAGGTTTTGAAACTTTTTCTCTGACATGTTTATTATTCCCTTTATATTCGACGAGAAGCCAGACGGGACCTTGATGCTACTCAGGACTTCAAAAAGATCTCCTTCTCCTCTTTGGTAAGAGCATAGCTGGCAGGACCTTGATACTTCTCTCGGGATTCAGGTTGTTTCCTTCGTGGATACTTTGCTGGTCCCGCCGTGCATCCGGTGTATCTTTTGTCTTCCCATACACGCCCAAGAAGTTTAGCAGGTTCACGCAAAGATTTTTCGTCACGTGCATCACGTCGATTGCAGAGTGAACCTCTAAGAATTTCCGTGAGGGTAGCTCCCAAAATATCGACTTCTTCTTCCACATGGGTACGTGTCCGTCAACATCATGCGGAACAGATTGTCCGCCGGGACCCTTTCCAAAGATCACTTCTAAATCCTTGACCATATCATATATAACTTCCCCATTAGGGCGGGTAGGCTTGGTTCGGTTATCTGCCTCACCTCCGAAATGCTTTCCTCTCTTTCTTACGTGATGTTGTTTTGGAAGAAATCGACGATGCCCTGTGCACACATTCTTGTTTCCCAAATAAATACTATCACCTCACCTAAACAAGTGTGTGCATGCATTGTATCCCTTGTTTGACTGCCCGAAATGTTACCAAGAGCAGGCCAATCATTGATGGTTACAAATAACAACGCTCGTAGGTTAAATTCCTTTTGTTCGTGCTCATCCCACACAGTACACCTTCGTCACGCCACAACTCTAAAAGTTCTTCAACCAATGGCCTCAGGTACACATCAATGTCGTTGCCGGGTTGCTTCGGGCCCTGGATGAGCACTGGCATCATAATGAACTTCCGCTTCATGCACAACCAAGGAGGAAGGTTATAGATACATAGAGTCACCGGCCGTGCTATGGATCGGAGCTCTGCTCCCGAAAGGATTAAAGCCATCTCGTACTTAGACCAAATCTTAAGTTCCTTGCGTCATCTGAAAATGACTTGAACTCTCTCGTCGATTTTTCTCCACCGCGACCCGTCAGCGGGGTGTCTCAAAGCATCACATCTTTCTTACGGTCCTCTTTGTGCCATCGCAACAACTTGGCATGCTCTTTGTTCCGGGAACAAACGTTTCAACCGTGGTATTATAGGAGCATACCACATCACCTTCGCAGGAACCCTCTTCCTGGGGGTGGACTCACCCTCAACATCGCCGGGGTCATCTCGCCTGATCTTATACCTCAATGCACTACATACCGGGCATGCATTCAAATTCTCGTACTCCCCGCGGTAGAGGATGCAGTCATTGATGCATGCATGTATCTTTTGCACCTCTAATCCTAGAGGGCAGACAACCTTCTTTGCTTCGTACGTGCTAGAGGGCAACACGTTCTCCCCCTGAAGCATCTTCTTTATTATTTTCAGCAACTTTTCAAATCCCTTGTCAAGTACCATTCTCTGCCTTCCATCGCAAAGAATTCCAGCGTGGTACCCAGCTTTTTCTCGACCATTTTCGCAATTTGGGTACAACAGTTTGTTGTGATCCTCTAACATTTTCTCCAACTTCAACCTCTCCTTTTCATTTCCGCAGTTCATCTTCGCATCAAGAATGGCCCGACCCAAATCGTCATCCGGGTCATCAAAAATCGGCTCATCGAAAATGAGCTCTTCTTCAGCCTTCATCTTCCCCCATTCTACTACCACCGTCTTCAGTGAATAAGCTGGGATAGTTGTCACTATCCTCTTCTTCTTCGTTGTCTTCCAATATAACTCCTCTTTCTCCGTGCTTGGTCCAACAATTATAGCTGGGCATGAAACCATTCTCCAGCAGGTGGACGTGAAGGGTCTTCGAGGTAGAGTAATCCTTCATATTCTTACAGGAACTACATGGACAATACATGAAACCATTCGACTGCCTGTTTGCCTCAGCCACGTTGAGAAAATAATGCATGCCAGTAATGAACTCGGGATGGCACCGGTCACCGTACATCCATTGTCGACTCATCTGCATTTTATATGTATATCAAAAATCATTAAGTACACAACATCATGGATATATGAGTGACCAACTTAATTAATATTCAAGTTCATCACATAAAACTTAGTTATTTTTATAAAAAAGAAGAGGGGCTCACCGAGGTGGTACCGTGCCGGCTAGGGGACGACGCTAGCGATCGACGGCGGTGAGGACGGGGATGATACTAATTAAAACCTACAAAACATACCATAATTTCAGCTCAAATTGCATATAAAAAAATAAAATCACTAACTTAGGCATTTCATCGAACACCTTGATTGCACTACAAAAATAGTACGAGTTAAAACTACCAAAGAACTGAGCTAAATTAGGAACGCCGGAAGGAAGGATGATATTGCTAACCCTTGGATAGATGTATGCCGTTAATCTTGTTAAAATGGTGGAGAAAAATAAAGATTATTGGAGTGTGTGAGAGGTGGAGAAAAATTTAGAGTGTGAGGAAGATGAGAAAAATGAGAGCCAGCAGGGGGCTCGGGACGAGCTGGGCGATTTTGATATGGCTGGGTACCCTTTGGTACCGGTTCGTGTTACGAACCGGTACCAAAGGTCCAGCCCGGGCCCCACCACGCGTCTGAATTTTGGCCGAAGACCTTTCGTACCGGTTCCTAACACGAACCGGTACGAAAGCCCCTCCCAAACCGGTACGAAAGCCCCTCGCCCACCTGAACCCTCAAACCGGTACAAATGGCCCCATTGGTACCGGTTCGTAAGGGAACCGGTACCAATGGCTTAGATGGATGTGAGGTTTTCTACTAGTGAGCTGGCCGGCAATCACAATGCCTTTTTTGGTCCACCGTCACGACAGAGCTGCGGGCGCGCTCAACATCCCACTCCGCCATCAGCATCGCTGCCGACTTCTCCTTCAAGATAACCTTGCGTGGCTTCACCGGCCCCTTCGCAGCCCCTTCCATGGGGGAATATCGTAAACGGCGACAACGGAGCATTCGCTAGAGAGGAGGGTGAGAGATGGAGTGGCGGGCGGGAGCTAGGAAGGAGGGTGGGAGAAATGAAGCGGCTGGTGGGAGGGGAAAGAAATTGGGGAATAGAAGTAAGGTTTTGGTGCTTGTGACTGCCAAGCGGGGGCCATTGACGAAATCCGATGTGTTTCCATGCGCCGGCGCACCCAACTGAAGCCTCGTCCATAGGGGGCTTACATGCCGGCGTGAGCCTAGAAACGACGTTTGCCCTTAAATTGTTATTAGAATCGCTATGAGAGGTGCCGGTGGAGATACTCTTAGACTGCGTCAAGCAACAATGCCATTGAGGATGCTCCATACTACTATTTTGCGCCGGTGGAGATGCTCTTGCGGATCCAAGTCCAAATCAAAATACCCAAATAGAATCGACCGCTGGTCTAACTCCATACTACGTACTATTTCGGGCCAAAGTTGGAGCAAGATACGGAAACAAAAGCCAATAAATTTTAATACTATAGAAAAACCTCAAAAAATAAAGGAAATCCAATTGGTGACCAGACCAAAGACCAGCCTTTCTGTCCGCATTGACGTGACCCTCGAGGTCTTCACTCTTTGCACTCTTCAGCTCTAGTATACATAAAGCCCCACCCCAACCTAGCAACCGCGGTACTCATCACTCACATTACCACTGATCGAACTCGAATCAAGATTCAACACACGCACATCTATCTAGCTAGTCCATCATGGATTCCTTCAGGGCTGAACTCGTCGAGATGGAGGTCGGGAGTGGCAGGGGCTCATCCGTGGACGACGCCGGCCGCATCAACAACGAGGGTATTCTCTCGCCGGAACCAGTGGAGCGTGATGAAACCTTCTTCCTACGCTACCACGAACAGCTACGATCGGGCACCGACATCACCTCCTACGACAACAGCATGATACCCGAGGTAATTACATCGATTAATCGCAATCCAAACAAACTCAAAATCACGACCCAAGCAAAAGAGATCGAGCCCAAGTTGAACCAGGCGCTGGGAGGCAAAAAGTGCAGGGGCGCCGATCCGGGCGTCCGGGCGGTGGCCGGGCTAGGCGCTGGGGGAGAAGAGAAAAGGGGTTGGGCGCGGTGTGGCGACCTGCAGAGCTGCTCTAAGTGCAGGCGCGGATTTCTGCGGCCTATCCATTATGCTGTTCGATTTAAGCGGCGCGGACGAAGCGATGGCCGGCACCGGACCAACTCAATGGAAGTAGATCACTGACTAGCTAGTGCCTCGGGCGCTGGGCAGCTGATCCGGTGCTTGCGGTGTGGCTCTTAGTGCATGGCATGCATGCACTGATCAGCGCGTCGTGCGGCCGTCGCGAGTGGACCGGCTGAGTCCTGGCGCCCTGAGGATAGTGCAGCCGCTGCTGGGTGTGCTATAAGTAGTGCTGTGTAGATAGTCGAAGGGAAGTGAAGAAGAGATATAAGTCTAGTGTAGTAGTTCGCGTGTGTATGGGTTTGTTCTAAGAGTTGGTGTAAGTCGCCATGTATATGCTCGTTAGTCGTTACTCGGATACAGAGAAGAAAGAACGGCGTTCGTCATCGGGTTGTATGTCGCCGTAAATACTCGTGTGCTCGAGTTCGTGTCGAGTTTGTCTCGTTCCGTCCGGCGTTCGCCGTCATCGGAGGGTGTTTGGCGACATTTCGCCGGAGCTAGCCCCAACAGCTAGGGCGAGGCAATCGAGCTCCTTTGGCATGGTTGGAGATCAAGCAGAATGAAGCTGCAAGCTCGATCGATCATCTCGATTCAATTCATATGCAATTATGCATACATATCGTCGGCCACCAAGAAGCTCGCTAGCTACTTTCTCCTCAAGCATTTAGTCAGTTCTGCTGTCGCTGCAGGTAATGCAAGAGGTGGAAGATCAGCTGATGGCCGGCTTTCAGTCCTCCAACTCCATCCACATGGATATGCAGGTGAATCTTGTTTTCCTCTGCAACGTTTATTCATCGCTTAACTTGTCCGTAGAACTGCGGATCCAAACCCTTAGCTAGCTTCTTTTTAGATCTAATACAGGTCATTCCGTTTTTAACGGAACCAGGTTCAGAACCCTCCCTACTAGGTCTAGCTCGATCGGACTATCGGAGCTAACAAAAGCTGACATACTCAGTGTTTCCCAGCTGGCACACCCGTAGCCACAACAGTTGGCCACTTTGTACCCGGGCACTGAGATGAAACAACTTCTTAAACCCCTTGGATCACGTGCGTTTTGTAGAGTACATACTTACATGTACATCCCCACGTATGACAAAAGGGTATCCGATGTTGCCCTGACAGCTAATTAAAGTAAACGGTGTGTTGCACTTTGGTTTTTAACAGGATGGTGCCAGACGTAGTGTCGGACAAGAGTCGGATGGAAAGTATATGTGTAGCAGCTCTAAAAAAATATAATCTGCATATATAGTACTGCAAGGAGTTAATGAGACATGAAAGGGGTACGTTAAATGTTATTTCTTGTCACATACTCCCTCCGTCCCAAAATGTAAGGCGTCTAAGGATTGGCGAAAAGTCAAACCTTACTAACTTTGACCAAATATTTAGAATAAAAAATTTACATCTACAATATCGGAAGGGCACATTAAGAAATTAGACATTATGATGAATTTAACGATACTGATTTAGTATTGTGAATGTTCATACTCTTGAGTATAAACTTGGTCAAACTTAAAAAATGTTAACTTTTAGCTAATTCTTAGACGCCTTACATTTTGGGATGGAGGTAGTATATATGTTTGTTGGGTGTTGTTCGATTGTGATGGTTACTGCTCAAATTAGGGCTATTGTTTTATTCCTCAATATCTATACTACTACCTCTGTCCATAAATAGATGTCTTAGACTTATCAAATTTTGGATGTATATAGACACTATTTAGTGTATAGATACATCCAAATTTAGACACATATAAAACATCTATTAATGTATGGAGGAAGTAGTAAATTAGAGTTGGTGGTTTTACTCCATCATAGGTTCAGTGGTAGGTCAAAAACGCTTTGTCCATCTGCCTATAGGTTTGGCCCAACTTGTTCTATCCCACATGTGCAGCCTTATATCCCCTCGCCGCCTGCATTGCTGTGTGATGTGCTAGACGGGTCTGCAAGTGTTTTCGTTTCGGCACTGTGTGATATGTGTGTTGGGTCTACAAGTAGTTTTTTTATATTGTTTTAATGATGTCGTAAAAGATATATTAGGTTTGCTTTGCTGTACTAGTGATATAAGTTGTTCAAAGTGTTTTGGTCATGCTTTGCTGCAACATATTGAATTATGTTGAGTTGTATTGCATATTATGCTATGTTAAGCTAGAAAAGATATGTAATAAGTACAACAGTTCAGTCTTCGTTACAACATCATGTAATTGATTCATCATTTCTATTGATGTTACCATTCTGTTGGTTCATTGCGGAGCCAAAGGAGTGTCGTAAAACAACGCTAACAAGTACTCCCTTCGCTCCAAAATAAGTGTCGCAGATTTACTAGCTTCACATATATCTAGATATGTTTTAGTTAGTGCATACATGCCAATCTAGACTAATTCACGATACTTATTTTGGAACTGATGGAGTATAACTTAGCAGCAATAATTAGTTCAGCCGGTTCCATGAATAATGCTAATTAGTTGTAGCTATTATTATCCACTTATAAAGCAACATAGATGGCAATAGTTTTAAATAATATCATAATCATTGCTAACAAATATCTGATACAACAGTGGAGAGTAATTGATGAATAAACATGTATGCTCTCTGGTCCAAGCTTCTTTTGAAATACTCTCCCCTGAGAGATGGCATCGAATTTATACGTTTCATCATATCGCAGCAAAAGAAAGTTCACTCCCTATGGTCGTGGAAGATCAATGTCCTTTTATAACATTCATAGTAGGGTAGTATGATTAGGCATGTTAGTTTGTCATTCAAGCTAGCAAAGGCGGTGGATGTAACAAAATCAAGGAATGTAAGAAAAATCAAATCACGAAAGGAAATAACATTATGGGTATAATGGTAGTCATGATCATTTAGCAAAACATGAAAATACTACATATACAAATAGTAGAAGTAAAGCAAATCCAAATACATAATTCTCGACACGTTATGCATATGACCACTTATGGTAATCTTTGAATGGAAATTGGTTTCAAATTTGGAAACAACAAAGGGAGTGATAGATTATTGTTTGAAATCACATAATAATCAACATTATGCAGTATCTGAAGTTCTACATCAAATACATGGAGTTTGGCAATCAACACAACAGAAAATATTACACCAACGTACATATATGTCATTCTTATCGAAAAGTGCTATAAAAAAGAAGGATACATATCATGTGCACATTAATGGATCTGCAGGGCAGGGAAATGAGTTTATCTACCTAAACAATACATGTTTCAGTTTGAATGGAGATGGCACCACAATCGAGCACCAAACCATGCCACCGTTGTCTGCACTCTGCAGCATGAGAGGAGGGTTGGTTTGGAGTCCACTTCTGGACACCTAACTTAATTGGTGAATAATCCATTAGCATTGCTGAATTAGGTACATTCGAATGCTAAAAAAACACTCCGAACAAAATAAGCATGCTGAGATTAAAAGATCTGTGATATCACTCGACTCATGACTTGAATTCTCTTCTGCAAAGGAGGTTTTTTTTTTTTGCGGGGAGCAAAGGAGATTCACGGTCCATCTTTTTTACCAGCAAGGAAAGACGGGTGCAACCTCCAGTACCATTCTAAGCCCAAGTAGGAAACATGCCTAATCTACCAACGACCCAAGTAGAGGAAAGGAGTCCAGGCAACATAGTAGAGACAAAGGAGCGGTGCTGGTGCTCGCGATAAGCGGACAAGGGATAGACGACTCATACGTAGCAGGAAACATACAACTTTGTGTGTTGTCTGGATCTATTCCTACGCAGCTGCTACTTGAGAATGTGAGAAGATGCTGCCTGGAAACAGTCAATTTTTCCATAAAAGGAATATATTAATATTGATAGATATCAATTACATCTAGTCTCTGCAACAACTTAATACCATAATGGAAACATTCAATAGTGGAGGTTGTATATGTGCGTTGAACCACGCACAGCACATCGGCTGCCACCCATCCGCCTCCCGCTCTGCGGAAGCAGCACACTGCTGCATGTACTGTCACCGCTGCCTCCTCCGCCAAAGGTACCTGTTTCTTTGGAACTACCACGCCACACATGTCTCGACCACCTCATGTGCCATTCTCTGTGCCTGGAAGCAGCATGCCGCGGAATCCTCCGCTTACGGTGGCGCCCGTTTCTTCGGACCCCGCATGTTTGCCATGTCAGCCACCTTCAGAGAAAGTGATCACACAGTTTTACACCAATACCTCAAGAAAGTTAGCCCTTATCTATTTCATATAAGGGCCCTGAGCACATGCTTAATACCGTAGAAACATCTAATGGGAAGACATGAATGCTTATATGCTCTCGACAAAATGGAAAAAGATCGATAAGGCTTTTTCACTTCAAGAGTAGCAGGATGGTTCACAAACATGAATCAAACACTAAATGAGTAACAGCTGAGGCATATTATATATATAAATAGCTGCAAAGTGTCAAAACATACGACCTTTGTATATATGGATTTTTTTTTTATGAAATACGCATTAGTTCCAGTTCATACTCTCATTATGAACAGGAAAATTTATACATCAAGTCATTACTCACCTGTTGAAGCTTGGAAACACTATCATTTTCCTCAATTCCTTTGTTCATTGTACTGCCTAGCATAAATCCCGTACTCAATGGAGCTAAAGGTATAACCCATCTTGTTGTGTTCTATTTTTACCTAAACAAGAATTAAATCACGAATTAACATAAAACCGCAAATCGAGATAAACAATATCTATCAATTCATATCTTACATACAAATGGCAACTGTAGAGTACATCTTTTATTCTTCATGGGAAGATACCTGCAGGTTGTAAATGGTTTTAATGGAATTCCATGATATAATAGAAAATGGCAGTATGTTTCATAGCAAGGACATAATAACCGATAACACCAAGCCAATTAGCAAATAAAACATATTTATACTTTGGATGGTATTAGTACTTACAAAAATATAAATTATCAATCAAACTAATATCAAAAATCCATTGTTTTGGTTGATTGTTTCCATTTTGATTTTTGCTTTGTTTTGGTTGCAAATATGAGTGCTTGAATGGGATGTAGACTACAGTATTGGCTACAACGCTTCTGTGTAGACAGTACAGTGGCATGTTAATTATCAACAAATAGAGATAGAAAAAGTCATTTAAGACATTGGCGGACCCAGAACAAAATTGAAGTGGGGGCCAAAATGAGTGGGGGCACTACTATTGGGCTGACTGGGTGCCTAATTAGTAAAATACTAGGCTTTATAGTTAAAAAAATAGAATTTGAGTGGGAGCATAAGCCCCCACTTGGCCCAACGTAGGCCCACCCCTATTTTAAGATATTTAGAATCATGTTCTAAGAAAAGATATTATGCCAATGAAGAAATGAATCTAAAATATTAACTCATGGCGTAATCATCGATTTGGCTCTTGTATGTTGCTCATAACAACAACTAAATATCAGTATCTACACTGAAATATAGGCTTATCTAAAAAACAATGACTTCCAAACTATAGTATATTTGAAACTCCATATGCTTTCTGTGGCCCATCTTCAAGATGTCTATCTTAGTAAACATTTCCGAACACAAAAATCTGAATATCGTTGTATTGACATGTTGGCGTACGGTAGAAACTGAAGACTTCCATATATAAGGCCCCATAAGAAATGTGGTATGAAATCCAATGGCAGAACAAAAAATTCAAGTATACAGTTACCATACAGATTTGAATAGTTTCCTACTGTAGAATTAAAGGTATTGAGTATGTAGCCTTTTTTAGTGGGACATGGAGTCCTCGAAGCCCGAGGGTGTCAGGACTATGTTGTATTCATACTAGTAACTACTTATTTTAACTTTTAGCATTTTAATTTTCGCCGTACCAACACATGAATATTTTGCTTATTAAGGATGATATGGGGTCATCATATGGTTGCTGACAGCATAAAATCTGCTTATCTGAACAGGGAGGCGGCGGCGGTGATCATGCCAGTATCGACATGCCTTCAAACCAGTCGGTTCCCACTGGACTCCCGCCTCTAGCTCCGGTGCAGCTCATAAGGTCCATATGGACAATCAGCTTCTTCACGCTGGTTCCCGCCGTAAGAGCGGCACTCTACATGCCAGCGAAGGGTCTAGTCTTCGGGGACAACACTATTGCCTACTACGTCGTGTTGTCCGCCATCATCGCCTCAGGGCTAGGAGAGGCCACAATGGCCTTTATGCTGTCGCGCCCCGGCGGCGGCAGTCGGCACTGTGTGAGCATTGGCAGGGTTGTTTTGTGCGCTTCCGTATTGCCTTTCATCGCCATACACGGCATCGCCCGCTACGGGTTCATGGAAGACTAATCCTGCCAGGTTAGTACCAGGATTCTGAATACTACGTTCTGTTTGGTCGGTATCAAAAGGCTACTAGTAATTTTTGCTGCTTCACACTGGCCGTTCTGGTGAAACACAACAGTAGCACTAGCTAGTACGGAGTAGTGTTTTCTTATAGAGAAGCACTAGACATCTTCATTTTAAGCATTAGATTTTTCTTAGTGCTTCTTTATCAAAAAAAATCTTATGGTTGAACAACATTACCTGCTTTCATATGACACTTAGCTAGAAGTGCATTGGCAAAACCAGGGTGATGCCTAATCCGTCCGGTAAATCCAATTTAGGAGCATTGTTAGAGTTTAGCCGATGGACACAACACTGCTACACACTTATTAAGCAGGATCAAAAGTAGGACTCACTGTGCTAGGAAAATCATGCATGATTTTTTTTTTTTGAGAAACATAGTACAAACGCAGACGCTCACATACACACGCATACAGTCACCTCTATGAACGCACACACACACACCCTATCCCTATCATGCATGAGTTTGTTATTCAAAGAAAATTCTTGCACGGGTGGTTTTGGTCTCTCACAAAATTTCTTTCAATTTTTTGGTAATTGGATTTGACGCTCAGTCAATCTGACCTTTTGGACTATTAAAAAAAAGCTAGTAATTAATCGAAAATCTTCAATTTCGTTTTGCTAATGATAGTCCTTTCGTTAAATTTTCTGTAACAGAGCAATCCATGCATTGAGCAAGCAGATGAACAAGGATAATAACAAACGGAGTAAGATGCATAAGAGTTAAATATATATGTGGTGTTATATGGTGGGAAGCTCTTCTATTTCCGGGCATCTGTTTAGCTGTTGCCCCAACAATAATGGAGGTGATTTTGGTCATAACCAACACTTCAGTTTGTTCTTTTTTCTAGACCAACCTGGCAGTGACATGAGGCCGGGAAAATTATCAATGTGGAAACTAAATTATGTGTTATGATAAAAAAATATCCCATAATGGACGAATTTTAACTTGACCAATTTTTTTTAATCCTTTTGTATGATCAATAGTCCAAAGTAAAAAAGCATTTACATGCATAAATGTCGACTCCAGTGCTGCACGTCCCTTTTGTCTCCATATTGAAAAAAAAAACTTATGTTCAAAGTGGAATATATAAATACAAAGCTTAAAAGTACATACAGGTGAATAAACACGCTAAAATGTGGCTAGATGTAAAGTTAAATTATATATTTTTCAAACAGAGGGAGTACATTATTAATTACTAACTGCAAAAATTTGATACACCTCCATTTTCAGTAACTCCAATCCGAAAAAGATATCCTAGTGACGCATCCAAAATATAAAAAAATGGGTACCAAATAGTGTCTGGCTTCCCTTGTATATAGACAATATACTCAGAGACATACCGGAGACGTTGGACGCGAATTTAGCGCCGGATGAAAGATATACATATATATGCGTGCATCCCGCAGTAATCCCCACCTGTTATTGTCTTTTTTCCCACCCACACACCACACTTACTCAAATCATTGTGCCCGGCCGGTGCTTTTTGAGGGGCGAGAGATGCTCTTACATTGATTTGTGTTGTTGCTTCCGCACGCGGGCGGAGGAGACTTCCCCAGCCGCGCACCATCCTTGCCGGAACACGCAGGCGCGCACCTGAATTGCCCAGCCGCTCCCTGGCACAACGCTCCGGCAGCGCCACGCCGCCACCATGAGAGGAACGGTAACAGCTTTACGCAGCAGGAAAGAGGAGGCAGACCTGGTCTGCATCTGAATTGGAGGATGAGACTACGGTGGAGAGAGAGGGGGCGCTGGCTGTGGCGGAAAAAGATCGAGGCCGGACGATGAAGAGAATAGCAGCAAGTGCGTCTCTTATGGTATATATAAAGCGCTAGCCAGGCCGGCCGGCATGTGATCATGTATTCATGTGACCAGTTCCCATGCGCGCATCTTAATTTATTCGAGCTTTTTCTATAGCAGTGTATTAAATTAGATTAGTAGAGCGTTTGGTTAAATATATCCCCGTGAAAGTGAAACAAGCCAACCCATCATCCACGTTAAAATGCCATCCACACGTAAAACACGGTTCCGCCATCCGCTGTTGTTTTTTCCATTGTTTTTGCGCTCCGCGCGCGTGGTGAAACACGGGGGCACCATCACGGTCGATAAACAGAGAAAAATAAAAACTAATGAAGAGTGCAGAAATGTCCTCGCAGGTGCGGAGGAAGCTTGGTGCGGCTTTCCGGGTTGGACGGCACGCATGTCACCACGCTATCCATCTTCTCTTAATTAATATGAGCTAGCCTCATGTGCGATTCCTCGGTTTATTACGCGCAAAGTAATTAATCTCTCTTTGGGTCTCTCGCCAACCGCTCGAGGCGTGATCTTTCTCTTTCCATGTCCCTACAGACTTGGGGCATCTAAAATGCAAAACGTTTAGGCCCCGTTTGGTTGCTCTGTATTTTTGAAGTATTTTAAGAATACTGCAGTTTCCAAATACTACAGTTTTAGATACTTTGATGTGTTTGGCGATGACTAAAAAATGTGTTACTAATACTTCAGTATCCTTTAAACTGTAGTATTTTTTGAAGTATTTGAAAAACAGCCCTAGACCTCTTTTTTCTGAAACAGAGAAAGAGAGAAAAGTAACTCCAGATCGCTGGGCTACATTAAGTTGCCGCCGTGTTTTCTTGGGTGATCAGACGGTCTGTATATGCATCTACAACTCACTACCTGATGCATGTTGCATGCATCTGCAAGCATGCTTGGAGAACAGGACGGCTACCTCAGGTCAAGATAAACATGCGCCAACGCAAACCAACCAAAATGCTCAAGGAGATGCCGACGACGCCAAGTGAGACGTGAGGCAGCACTGCGGCCGATGGGGAAGTGGTGGCCTCATTCTCGAGCTGCTCAAGGTGTTCATTTGGTATATCGGTGGCGGTGTTCGCAACTGCAGACGAGGCGGAGTAGCCAGACTCAGTGGCCTCGGTCATGATGAATGGTAGTAATGGCGAACTGGGCGTCTCCATGCATTGCAAGCTTGGAGGAAGAAGCGGTTGTTCTTCCCAGAAGTCAACAGATAAGCTCCTACTTTATGTTGATAATTAGAGCACTAACCAAACATGCCACAGTATTCTAAAAATTTCAAAATACTCTGATTTGTTAAAACTGTACTATTGTATGCCTCTAGATAAAATACTGCAGTTTTAGAATACTTCAATTTCTAAAATACTTTACCACCAAACTAGGCCTAGTGGTGTGTTTAGAAAAATATAAACCACATTTTTTGTCCAATTATTGGTGTTATTTACAGTAGGGGTGCGTTTGTGTCAACACCCAGATTTTTAAGTCTAGATGCCTATTATGCCATTCATCGCAATCCCAGGAATATTATTTTTGCGAGACATAATAGATTGATATCACAACACATCATTCATTACAACACATAATCGTCTTACAACAAAGGATCACATGATCCTAGTCTTAATACAACAACAGTTGATCTAATGATCAATTACAAAACACATAGCGGAAGCGAAGTAGCGGTCTTGTTCATCTGTTCCTCAGGCAACTGTTGACATCAGGAGTGGTCCTAGTTATCGTAGACGTCCAGCTGTCCATCTTCCTCGTACTGTTGTTCCTCTTCATAGTCTGGCCATTTGAATAGCCAGGGACAAAGCCATGAGTACTTTAAAGTACTCGCAAACTAATACTAATGTAAGCACTATCAATTTTAGTAATGGGGTGCTAAGCTCTAAGGTTATTTGCATAAAGCCAATTTTAGTTCGCAAACATTTAGTAAAAGCCTCTTCATTTGCTAACTAACTCAAGTGGAAACATTAGTGTCATTCTCACAAACTCTGTTGTGATTCAATTCAAATTCATCATTCACCTTTCAAGTTCAAGTCACAAGTCATATGTTATATTTTTGAAAATGGTCTGATGACGGAACAATATGGCCTTTTCAACCGTCCATAACCGTGGACGCGGCTATTCGAATAGTTTTACACTCTGCAGAGGTCGTACACTTGTGCCACAACATTTGCAATAATCCGTCGGGGTTAACTGGCCCTGATTTATCACACTCCGTGTGCGGACTGCCAACCATAACCTTTCACTTACATACCGTAGTATAGGCACCTCTCCCCATGAGCTTGGCCTCCCAATGAAGACAAACGGTCAGCCTGGGAACTGCACAGGGCTTGGGCCGGACATTCACCTCATTTCACGTCATTTCACATCATTTCTTTTGTTGTAGAGGCAGCTTTCGGCATAACCCCGATGACGTTTGTTTAGAGGGAACCCATACTAAGACACATAAACTTCCAGTTAAGCCCTTACCCATAATCAGGTATTGTGGGGGTACTTGCAAAATTGGAATGGTATCGCATCCGAACCCAACCATCAGTTTTTGTAAAGTTCACCATGTCATTCACAAGTCACATTCACCTTCAAAATCTTTCCATAGAATGACTCGCCATTCCAAGGTTTTCAAAGTCATTTCATTTCACAAGTTCTCATATAGAGTAGTCAATTTTATTTGTTAGCACTAGCAACTAGTCATGAGGGGTGCTAACTAGCTTATAGCTTTCTAGGCTAAGTTTGATGTTCTTGTTCTACTCTATATCTAGACCAAGTGAATCATGAATCAAAAAGTAACTTTGATAAATTAAAATCAAATAAGCTTGCAAAGTAAAAACTTGGGATAGGATCATTAAGCATAAAATAAAAATGTGGTGATGCATTGCTCTTGTAGAGCTTTGCACTTTGCAAGAATATTAGCTTGCATTGGTAATAGCTTGCATTAGTCTAGCTTGCAATAATATAGCTTGCCTTCAGTGGTGTATTGATCAAAGTGGTCTTCTTCTTCCTGTAAGTAGAGCTCCTCCTCCAGGTACTCCTCGGTACTAGCGTCTAAAAACGAATACGAGGTAACAATCACCAATCAAAGCTTAAGAGCTAGACTACATGAGTCACACAATCTAGGCTAGCATCACCACATTATTATTATGTTGGTTGACTTTGTTTTCTTCTTAAGAAAAATAATTTCCTCTCATTACAAATATTAATTAAGGTTTATATTTAATTCTTTGGAGAAATAATTTCCTCTCATTGAATCTTGTTAAGATTTAATTTCCTCATATGATAATATATTAACTCATGTTGGTCAAGGTCAACACTTCATAATCATCATTTGGGAAAATGATTTAAATGAGGTGAGGTACATCATGTAATTTAATCCTAACATTGTAATGATTTAATGTCCTCAAATAATTCATTATGAGATCACTTAGACCATAGTCACTACCTCATGTTGGTTTACTTGAGACAAAGATTTAAATGAGAAGAATCCATCTCACATAACAATGTATGGTCACATGTTGACCAAGGTCAACACTTCCCACTTATTATTTGAGAAACATAAGTTAAATGATGTTCTATACCTCATGCAATTTAAATCCTATTTGATTTAATATCCTCAAGTGAGCAAATATGAGACCAAGTGATACGTCTCAAACGTATCTATAATTTCTTATGTTCCATGCTAGTTTTATGACAATACTCACATGTTTTATACACACTTTACAACATTTATATGCATTTTCCGGCACTAACCTATTAACGTGATGCCGAAGCGCTAGTTCCTGTTTTGTGCTATTTTTGGTTTCAGAAATCCTACACAGGAAATATTCTCGGAATTGGACGAAACGAACACCCAGGGTCTTATTTTTCCACGGAGCTTCCAGAAGACCGAAGGAGATATGAAGTGGGGCCACGAGGTGGCGACACCACAAGGCGGCGCGGCCAAGGAGGGGCTCGCGCCGCCCTATGGTGTGGGGCCCCCGTGCCTCCACCGACTCTTCCCATCCGCCTACTTAAACTCTCCGTCGCGAAAACCCTATTACCGAGAGCCACGATACGGAAAAAGTTCCAGAGACGCCACCGCCGCCAATCCCATCTCGGGGGATTCAGGAGATCGCCTCCGGCACCCTGCCGGAGAGGGGAATCATCACCGGAGGGCTCTACATCACCATGCCCGCCTCCGGATTGATGTGTGAGTAGTTCATCCTTGGACTATGGGTCCATAGCAGTAGCTAGATGGTTGTCTTCTCCTCATTGTGCTATCATGTTAGATCTTGTGACCTGCCTATCATGATCAAGATCATCTATTTGTAATGCTACATGTTGTGTTTGTTGGGATCCGATGAATATTGAATACTATGTCAAGTTTATTATCAATCTATCATATATGTGTTGTTTATGTTCTTGCATGCTCTCTGTTGCTAGTAGAGGCTCTGGCCAAGTTGATACTTGTGACTCCAAGAGGGAGTATTTATGCTCGATAGTGGGTTCATGCCTCCATTGAATCTGGGACAGTGACAGAAAGTTCTAAGGTTGTGGATGTGCTGTTGCCACTAGGGATAAAACATCAATGCTTTGTCTAAGGATATTTGTGTTGATTACATTACGCCCCATACTTAATGCAATTGTCTGTTGTTTGCAACTTAATACTGGAAGGGGTGCGGATGCTAACCCGAAGGTGGAATTTTTAGGCATAGATGCATGCTGGATAGCGGTCTATGTACTTTTTCGTAATGCCCTGATTAAATCTCATAGTAATCATCATGATATATATATGCATCTCTATTTGTCAATTGCCCAACTATAATTTGTTCACCCAACATGTTATTTCTTATTGGAGAGAAACCACTACTGAACTGTGGACCCCGGTCCATTCTTTTACATCTGAAATACAATCTACTGCAATCTCTGTTCTCTGTTGTTCTTCACAAGCAAACATCATTCTCCACACCATACGTTTAATCCTTTGTTTACAGCAAGCCGGTGAGATTGACAACCTCACTGTTAAGTTGGGGCAAAGTATTTTAGTTGTGTTGTGCAGGTTCCACGTTGGCACCGGAATCCCTGGTGTTGCGCCGCACTACACTCCTCCGCCAACAACCTTCACGTGGCCTTCATCTCCTACTGGTTCGATAACCTTGGTTTCTTACTGAGGGAAAACTTGCTGCTGTACGCATCACACCTTCCTCTTGGGGTTCCCAACGGACGTGTGCTTCACGTGTTATCAAGCTCTTTTTCTGGCGCCGTTGCCGGGGAGATCAAGACACGCTGCAAGGGGAGTCTCTCACATCCAATCTCTTTACTTTGTTATTGTCTTGCTTTACTCTATTTTATTTTCTGTTTTGTTTGCTTCTTATATCAAAAACACAAAAAAATTAGTTACTTGCTTTACTTTATTTTATTTAGTTTGCTTTACTTGTCTTTATTACTGTTAAGATGAATACTCCTGAAAACACTAAGTTGTGTGATTTCACTAGCACCAATAATAATGATTTTATATGCACTCCTTTTGCTCCACCTGCTACTACATCAGAATTCTATGAAATTAAACCTGCTTTACTAAATCTTGTTATGAGAGAGCAATTTTCTGGTGTTAGTTCTGATGATGCTGCTGCCCATCTTAATAATTGTGTTGAACTTTGTGAAATGAAAAAGTATAAGGATGTAGATGGAGACATTATAAAACTGAAATTGTTTCCTTTCTCCTTAAGAGGAAGAGCTAAAGATTGGTTGCTATCTTTGCCTAAGAATAGTATTGATTCATGGACTAAATGTAAAGATGCTTTCATTGGTAGATATTATCCTCCTGCTAAAATTATATCTTTGAGAAGTAGCATTATGAATTTTAAGCAATTGGATAATGAACATGTTGCTCAAGCATGGGAAAGAATGAAATCTTTGGTAAAGAATTGCCCTACCCATGGACTAACTACTTGGATGATCATCCAAACCTTTTATGCATGACTGAATTTTTCTTCGCGGAACCTATTGGATTCAGCTGCTAGAGTTACTTTTATGTCCATCACCTTAGGCGCCGCAACAAAGCTTCTTGATGACATGATGATAAATTACTCTGAATGGCACACGGAAAGGACTCCACAAGGTAAGAAGGTAAATTCTGTTGAAGAAACCTCCTCCTTGAGTGATAAGATTGATGCTATTATGTCTATGCTTGTGAATGGTAGATCTAATGTTGATCCTAATAATGTTCCTTTAGCTTCATTGGTTGCTCAAGAAGAGAATGTAGATGGGAACTTCATTAAAAGTAATAATTTCAACAACAATGCTTATAGGAATAATTCTGGTAACAACTATAGGCCATATCCTTCTAATAATGGTAATGGTTATGGTAATTCTTATGGTAATTCTTACAACAATAGTAGAAGTGTACCCTCTGGTCTTGAAGTAATGCTTAAAGAATTTATTAGTACACAAACTGCTTTTAACAAATCTGTTGAAGAAAAGCTTGGTAAAATTGATATTCTTGCTTCTAAGGTTGATAGTCTTGCCGCCGATGTTGATCTTTTAAAATTGAAAGCTATGCCTAACGAAACTAAAGATATTAAGTCATTTGCTACAGCAAACGCTATCCAAGTTCGAATTAATGAAAATATTAGATTGATGGCTGAATTGCATGCTAGGTGGGAAAGAGAAGAAAAAGAAGAAAAACTTGCTAAAGAGAATAATGTAGCTAAAGTTTGGCCTATTACCACCACTAGTAATGTTGATGCTTCACATGTTGCTAAACCTCCTACTATCAATGGTAAAATAATTGGTGTTGGCAATGTTTCTACTCCTAATGGAAAGCGTGCAAAACTGCCTGAAACTGCTAAAACTGCTGAAACTGTTTGTGATAAAACTGCTTAAATTTTTCAAAATATTGGGGACAATGATCCCATTGCTGTAGATCATAATGGTTTAGATTTTGATGATTGCCATATCTCTGAAGTTATTAAGTTCTTACAAAAACTTGCTAGAAGTCCTAATGCTAGTGCTATAAATTTGGCCTTTACAAAACATATTACAAATGCTCTTATAAAAGCTAGAGAAGGAAATTAAAACTTGAAACTTCTATTCCTAGGAAGTTGGAAGATGGTTGGGAGCCCATCATTAAGATGAAGGTCAATGATTTTGATTGTAATGCTTTATGTGATCTTGGTGCAAGTATTTCTATTATGCCTAAGAAACTCTATAATATGCTTGACTTGCCACCATTTAAAAATTGTTATTTGGATGTTAATCTTGCTGATAATTCTATAAAGAAACCTTTGGGGAGGATTGATAATGTTCGCATTACGGTTAACAATAACCTTGTCCCCATTGATTTTGTTGTCTTGGATATTGAATGCAATGCATCTTGTCCCATTATTTTGGGAAGACCTTTTCTTCGAACTGTTGGTGCTATTATTGATATGAAGGAAGGGAATATTAAATATCAATTGCCTCTCAAGAAAGGTATGGAACACTTCCCTAGAAAGAGAATGAAGTTACCTTTTGATTCTATTATTAGAACAAGTTATGATGTTGATTCTTCATCTCTTGATAATACTTGATTCACACTTTCTGCGCCTAGCTGAAAGGCGTTAAAGAAAAGCACTTCTTGGGAGATAACCCATGTATGTTTTTATTACTGTTTTGTTGAGTCTTGGAAGTTGTTAGTACTGTAGCAACCTCTCCTTATCTTTACTTTATTGCATTATTGTGCCAAGTAAAGTCTCTAATAGTTAAGTTGATACTAGATTTGGATTGCTGCGCAGAAACAGATTTCTACCTGTCACGAATTTGCGTAGATCTTTCTGTAGAAGAATCAAAAAAATCTGCCAATTTACATGCATGATCCTCAGATATGTACGCAACTTTCATTAGTTTTGAGCTTTTTCATCTGAGCCTGTTAAGTGCCTCTGAAAAATTCGTCTTTACGGACTGTTCTATTTTGACAGATTCTGCCTTTCATTTCGCATTGCCTCTTTTGCTATGTTCAATGGATTTCTTTGTTCCATTAACTTTCAGTAGATTTGGGCAATGTCCAGAAGTGTTAAGAATGATTATGTCACCTCTGAATATGTGAATTTTTGATTATGCACTAACCCTCTAATGAGTTTGTTTCGAGTTTGGTGTGGAGGAAGTTTTCAAGGATCAAGAGAGGAGGATGATACAATATGATCAAGAAGAGTGAAAAGTCTAAGCTTGGGGATGCCCCCGTGGTTCATCCCTGCATATTTCAAGAAGACTCAAGCATCTAAGCTTGGGGATGCCCAAGGCATCCCCTTCTTCATCGACAACTTATCAGGTCACCTCTAGTGAAACTATATTTTTATTCAGTCACATCTTATGTGCTTTACTTGGAGCGTCTGTTTGTTTTTGTTTTTGTTTTTGTTTGAATAAACTCGGATCCTAGCATTCTTTGTGTGGGAGAAAGACACGCTCCACTGTTTCATATGAACACTGGTGTTCTTAGCGTTACTTTTAATGTTCATGGCGAAGGTTGAAACTGCTTCGTTCATTGTTATTTGGTTGGAAACAGAAAATGCTTCATGTGGTAATTGTTATATTGTCTTGAATAATTTGATACTTGGCAATTGTTGTGCTCAAATATATCATGTTTAAGCTCTTGCATCATGTACTTTGCACCTATTAATGAAGAACTACCATAGAGCTTGTTGAAATTTGGTTTGCATGATTGGTCTCTCTAAGTCTAGATATTTTCTGGTGAAGTGTTTGAACAACAAGGAAGACAGTGTAGAGTCTTATAATGCTTGCAATATGTTATTATGTAAGTTTTGTTGTACCGGTTCATACTTGTGTTTGCTTCAAACAACCTTGCTAGCCAAAGCCTTGTACTAAGAGGAAATGCTTCTCGTGCATCCAAATCCTTGAGCCAAAACCTATGCCATTTGTGTCCACCATACCTACCTACCATGTGGTATTTCTCTGCCATTCCAAAGTAAATTACTTGAGTGCTACCTTTAAAATTTCATTCCTTGTATTTGCAATACATAGCTCATGGGAAAATAGCCTTAAAAACTATTGTGGTATTGAATATGTTGCTATGTATCTTATTTCTTATAAGTAGCTTGTTGAACGGTAACCATGTTTTTGGGGACACCATCAACTATTACACCTTTCTTGAATATCATGTGAGTTGCTATGCATGTTCGTCTTGTCTGAAGTAAGGGCGATTTATCATGATCAAATGGTTTGAGTATGCATATAGATAGAGAAGAACATTGGGCCGCTAACTAAAGCCATATATCATGGTGGAAGTTTCAGTTTGGACATCAATCCTCAATCTCTTATGAGAATATTATCTGTTGTTGAATGCTTATGCATTAAAGAGGAGTCCATTATTTGTTTTCTATGTTGTCCCGGTATGGATGTCCTTAGTTGAGATCTATCAAAAACGAGAAATCAAATGCGATTTATCTCCTTGGACCTTTGTACAGGCGGCATAGAGGTACCCCTTTGTGACACTTGGTTGAAACATATGTTATGCAATGATAATCCATGTAAATCCAAGCTAATTAGGACAAGGTGCGAGCACTATTGGTATTCTATGCATGAGGCTTGCAACTTATAGGATGTCTTATGCATAACACATATGAATTATTACTACCGTTGACAAAATTGTTTCTATGTTTTCAAAATAAAAGCTCTAGCACAAAAATAGTAATCCATGCTTCCCTCTGCGAAGGGCCATTCTTTTAGTTTATGTTGAGTCAGTTTACCTACTTCTTTTTATCTTAGAAGCAAACACTTGTGTCAACTGTGTGCATTGATTCCTACATACTTGCTTATTTGCATTCATCATATTACTTTGTGTTGACAATTATCCATGAGATATACATGTTGAAGTTGAAAGCAACCGCCTAAACTTATATCTTCCTTTGTGTTGCTTCAAAACTTTCTACTAAGAATTTATTGCTTTATGAGTTAACTCCTATGCAAGTCTTATTGATGCTTGTCTTGAAAGTACTATTCATGAAAAGTCTTTGCTATATGATTTAGTTGTTTAGTCATTGTCTTTACCATTGCTTCGAATCACTTCATTCACTTCATATGCTTTACAATAGTATTGATCAAGATTATGATAGCATGTCACTTCAGAAATTATCCTTGTTATCGTTTACCTACTCGAGGGCGAGTAGGAACTAAGCTTGGGGATGCTTGATACGTCTCAAACGTATCCATAATTTCTTATGTTCCATGCTAGTTTTATTACAATACTCACATGTTTTATACACACTTTATATCATTTATACGCATTTTACGGCACTAACCTATTAACGAGATGCCGAAACGCTAGTTCCTGTTTTGTGCTGTTTTTGGTTTCAGAAATCCTACACAGGAAATATTCTCGGAATTGGACGAAATTAACGCCCGGGGTCTTATTTTTCACGGAGCTTCCAGAAGACCGAAGGGGATACGAAGTGGGGCCACGAGGTGGCGACACCACAAGGCGGCGCGGCCAAGGAGGGGCCCGCGCCGCCCTATGGTGTGGGCCCCTCGAGCGCCCCCCGACTCTGCCCTTCCGCCTACTTAAACTCTCCGTCGCGAAAACCCTATTACCGAGTGCCATGATACAGAAAAATTTCCAGAGACGCCGCCGCCGCCAATCCCATCTCGGGGGATTCAGGAGATCGCCTCCGGCACCCTGCCGGAGAGGGGAATCATCACCGGAGGGCTCTACATCACCATGCCCGCCTCCGGATTGATGCGTGAGTAGTTCATCCTTGGACTATGGGTCCATAGAAGTAGCTAGATGGTTGTCTTCTCCTCATTGTGCTATCATGTTAGATCTTGTGAGCTGCCTATCATGATCAAGATCATCTATTTGTAATGCTACATGTTGCGTTTGTTGGGATCCGATGAATATTGAATACTATGTCAAGTTGATTATCAATCTATCATATATGTGTTGTTTATGTTCTTGCATGCTCTCCGTTGCTAGTAGAGGCTCTGGCCAAGTTGATACTTGTGACTCCAAGAGGGAGTATTTATGCTCGATAGTGGGTTCATGCCTCCATTGAATCTGGGACAGTGACAGAAAGTTCTAAGGTTGTGGATGTGTTGTTGCCACTAGGGATAAAACATCAATGCTTTGTCTAAGGATATTTGTGTTGATTACATTACGCACCATACTTAATGCAATTGTCTGTTGTTTGCAACTTAATACTAGAAGGGGTGCGGATGCTAACCCGAAGGTGGATAGATGCATGCTGGATAGCGGTCTATGTACTTTGTCGTAATGCCCTGATTAAATCTCATAGTAATCATCATGATATGTATGCATCTCTATTTGTCAATTGCCCAAATGTAATTTGTTCACCCAACATGCTATTTATCTTATGGGAGAGACACCACTCACTACAAGGGAAAGGCCTACTGCCGGCGCACCAAATAGGCTTATTGCCGGCGCACCTAAGCCCGCCGGTGCGAACGGGCCGGTGATAACAGCTCATTGCCGGCGCGCCTAGATGTTCGCCGGCGGTAAGGCAGCTACTGCCAGTGCACCGGCCCTGATTCGCCGGCAACTACCATATTCCACCGGCGCACTTGTTGCTTTGCGCGGCGGTAAAGAGGATGCCAAGACTGAGCGCGCGTGCTTTGTGCGCCGGCAGTAGGTAATGTAGGTTCGCTGGCAGTAGCAGTCGAAAATACAATTTTATAGCCTTTTTCCAGCTTATTACAATGCATATTTGCAAATTTATACAACAGTTCATATTTGTACAGCAGCACATGCAATATGAGAAGCACATAGAGAGTCAAGTATCATTTCGGTATCAATACACAAATACACAAGTCTCGTTCCGGAATGTTGATTCATACAACACATGTGCATATGCAACACCGAAGGACGAAGTTTCACAAAGTTAGAAGTCTCGGTACATAGTCGTCGCAAGTGTTGTTATACACCTCACAATGTAGCTCCTAACCTAAATTACAATCACATAGAACATGACCAACATGCATGGTCACGATGACCATCATCACGAAGGCCATGGTCTTCATCCGGTTCCTCCACATGTCCCTCATCTCTCCCGCTAGATAACGGGCGTATCTTCCTTCCGCCTCCACCCTAGTAGGGTATCCCTTGTAGTTGTTGCCGCTGAAACGGTGCACCTGTCTCCGACAGTCCTCCCAGTCGTCGTAGACTCCAGGAACCCTCCCCTTGTACACGACATATGTCGTCGGCATCTCCATGCACAAGACAAGTAAAACGTTAGTACCAATGCAATGAACAAGTGCCAACTCAAATAAGAGACAAGTAGTATGAACTAAATAGCATGTGCCTCATATTTTGTTGGTCGAAATAAATAATAACATACAGAGATGGGGTCAGCGAGGCTAGGTAGGATGCACAATAGATTGATATTTGCGGCAATCACACCAAGCCTCACTGGCCCCACCCCGGAGTGTACAGGTGACCAAACATTTTAATCATCGGCCAATGCAATTAAGAAGTGCGAACTCAAATAAAAGACAAGTAGTACGAATTAAATAGCGTGCCTCATACTTTGTCGGTCGAAACACATATTAACATCCAGGGATGGAGTCAGTGAGGCTAGGTAGGATGCACAATGGATTGATACTTGTGGCCATCGCACCAAGGCTCACTGGATCCACCCCCGAGTGTACGAGTGACCGAACATTCTAATCATCGGCGAACTCCAAATACGAGGCAAGTAGGGGTCGAGTAAATGCAAATAATTATTAAGGTATCTACGCCATAATCTTGAAATATATAGCAAAGTAAATGAAACTATAGACACATGTTCACATGCACATCCATACAACTAAATAAAAGCAACAAGTCGATTCTATGGGAATATGTAGCAATTATTACAATACGGAAGTTCAAAGACATATCGTTCAAGCTTTAGCAATAGTGTTCCCGTCGTAGGATCAGGTTGTACGCCTAGGGGGGAATGGACGGCAGCCCTCAAGCGAGTTGAACGGCCTCTCATCACGCGACATCTCCAAGCGGAGTTCTATCTCGTCATTAGGTGGTAGACCGTAGCCGTAGAAGAACTCGCCAGACCTAGTGTTGACATCCTGCAGGATTATCGTGCAAACGAACTGCTGGATGCGACCCCAGTTCTTTCTAATCTCTCTATCAGGGGCATCCACCATGTTTGCAAACCTGTTTCTGAGATTCTCTGGTAGCAACATGTCATCTGCGTACTTTATGTACTCCTGCATCTGAAGGATGGCGTACCACGCGTCCATCCCATTGTCTTGCATCGACTGCCTGAGGCAGGGGAAGTTGGTTGTGTGGGTTAAGACCAAGCCTCCTCGGGATTTCCTCTCTACTTTGAGGGGGCCTGCCTTGTTGGCAAAGCCGGTGAGAGCATCATTGAGAAGGGCCCTGATGTGGGTGTAGTCTTTCTTGTGGTCCCTACCCGAGTCGAGATAGACTGCATGCGAGTGTTGCGGGTGCACGACGATGAGGGACTAGCGAGTGATTACTTACTCGGGGAAGTAAGGGATGAGAATGGCGCCCTTTTTAATGTTCGCCAGCATGAAATCCTCGACCTGCTGGGTGGCAATCGCCCGATCCCCAGAGTTGCAGATGATGCTCTCCCGCATATAGAAGGGGTCCATTATCGCGATGGTCGGCGTCCCCTCCTTAACAATCTGGGAAGACAAGCTAAGAGCAACTAGGCGAACCACACTAAAGTGGAGCGCTTGCATGCGATAGATGCTGAAGATGTCATTGAACCGGATGAAGCACAAGTCCGCGGGGTACTTCTCGACGAAGTTCATGCCAGTTGGCACCTTCGCCACGAAGAGAGGGTAACTAGGATCTTTTGATATGAGAAGTTGCTTCTCCACATGCCTGACAGTCTCATGCAAGCTCCTCATATCCGCGGTGAGTTTGTTGGCGACATGCTCCGGCAGCATCGGTTCACCCAAGTGATGCAGAGGTCGCCAATTGTTTGGCAACTTGTCAAGGAGTGGGACCTTGTCCTTGGATTTGGCCACCGCCTTGTCTTTGGCGTCCTTCTTATTTGGCCTCTTCCTCTTCTTGGGTTGTAGTACTGGACCATCCATCGCCATATTGGCCGTAGCACGGAGTGTGTTTGGGCTCAGCATCTTTTTGACAGCGGCGGTGGCGACCTCCTCAGGATTTTCCTCCTCAGCCGTTTCTTGAGAATCGAACAGCTTCTTGGAGCACACATATTTCGAGGCCGGCGCATCCTCATGGACAACTTGTGAAGACATAGGAATATCCCATTGGAAGTTCTCACGTTCGTATTCCTTGGCCTCTGGCGCCGCTTGCTGTTGTGGTGGGGCGCTGACCTCTGGCACCACTGGCCGTTGTGGTGGGGCGATGACCACCGGCGCCGCTGGCTGTCGTGGAGGGACGCTGACCTGTGGCGCCGCAAGGTGCTTGTCTTTGCTTGTCGTCGACCCCGAGTAGGTGTTGATCCTAATTAGGGTCTTCGGCCATAGCAGTACCCAACCCTTTAGTGAGGCCAGATTCAACGGGCTATCGTCATCGGCACCATGCGGTTGATTAGGAGGAAACAAATCCTCATAGCCCGGTAACGCCCTATCCACTTCAACCCGGTAAACGTCATCCTCCATATCTCGTGCGTGCCACTTCTTATCCAGGGGCCGAAGGATGGACCCCCTCGCGACGTCTTTGAGTTCGTCGTTTACTCTCATCAGGAAGGTGCATGGCGTTGAGAGCGCCTGCGAGAACATGTGTATGGCGTTAGAGAGAGGGCAAGGATGACGAAACTAATGTTCTTGGTTTGATGAGTGGAGGCGTAGTCGCCTAGGAACTTGTATCATGAGTGCAACCTCGCAATGAGCTCGGCTCGCAAATGCGCTTTGTTCTCAGCTCGGAGATCCGTCTCGTTGAGATTGATGACCTCTCGAAGGATACATGCCAGTTGGTTGCCGTACCCCTTGGCAACATCCTTAGGCTCCACCGGCAAACCACTGGCGGGGTCCACCTCTTTGATTGTGTCTGTGCCGGTGGCGACCGTGTTTTGGCGCCTTCCCTTCCGCGGCCTCTTGGAACCACTTGTCCCGGTGCCACTACTCCCGGCGGCGCCGCTAGGATCGTCGCCGCTTGTCTCGCCGCCACCCCCGGCGGCGCCGGTTGCCTCATCGCCGCTAGGCTCGTAGGTACTACCCCCGGCGGCGCCGCTTGCCTCGTTGCCGCTTGGCTCGTCGGCACTACCCCCAGCGGCATCCTCCATCTCATGGTCCTCGTCGCCACCAACACCAGCGGCCTCGGCATCCTCCTCCGTCCTAAAGAAGTGCCTATTGTAGTGCTCCTCTAACTGTTCTTGAGATGCCATGGTGGCTTGCACTAATAGAAGATGAAAAAGAGTTAGAATTCACGGAAAAATTCGGCATGACCTTTGCTAAAAATTGGCCATGCCGAGTGCTAGAATTTCTGGAACGGAAATGAATCGACATTCCGGCACTCAATAGCAACTCAATCCCTGCAAACATATATATACAATTCAACCATATATAGCATTTCCAACATCACATCTACATCCACTTGTCATGATGCTTACACCATAACCATCAAGATCTCAACCATCACCATATATATAACAACTTCATTTCACCGGTATCATTTTACAAATATAACCAGAGAACTCCACCTAATGAACTAAATAGTAGCAGTAGCATTTTACAAATATAACCAGAGACAAGAACTATTCATTTTCATTTGCAACAACTTAGCACTAACTAGCAGTAGCATAGCATTACCTAGCATTACCATAACAATAGAACTTGACCACTTTAGTCTCTGCCAATATAGCAGTACCATAGCATTACCTAGCACTAACTAGCAGTAGCATAACAAATTCATTTTACCTAGCACTAACTAGCAGTGCTCTGTCAAAATAGGTTCTGTTCAATGTACTGCCTACTGAGATTGGATGGCCTTGTGACTCAAAGTTGCATTTCTATATCACCAAAACCAGAGAACAATGCTAGCATTTTAACCTACTGCTAGCATTCAAAAAATGCTAAGGAAAAACAATACTGCTACTGCTAGCATTTGAACCTACTGCTAGCATTCAAAAACTGCTAAGGAAAAACAATACTGCCACTGCTACTCCTACTGCTAGCTTCATTTTAATTTTAAACCAGTAGCTAAACCAGTAGTAGCATTTGCTACTGCCAACTAGTGTTCATTTCATTTAAATGAACCATGTACTGCTAGCAAATTTTATTAACTAAACCTACTAAATTATTTTAACCAGAGAACCATCATATTATTATGAACATACCTAAGAAACATGAACCTAGCTAGCTACTTCATTTGCATTTCATCTAAACCAACTAAACCAACATATATAAAGTTCATTTTCAACTTGATTGCAGTAGCATAAGCATGAGCATTATATATATATGGTAGTAGCATAAGCATTGCATTTTGCATTTCATTTTAAAATTGGTTTAGTTTCAAACCAGAGAGCTTAATTGTTACTGTAATTTATATGAATTGGCAGTAGCATAACCAAAAAACCCTACTGCCTAGCTACCTAGGTACTGCAAGCATTTTTATTTTCATTTTCACATTTTGACCGAATTAATGTAAGAATGCTTCAAATTCTCAAACAAGCATAAGCAAATTGCAGTAATCAACTCATACCACCATATCTCAAATTCTCAAACAAGCATAAGCATACTGCCTAGTGTCCAGAGAATGAATTGAACCAGAGAATGAATTTAAAAGAAAAAAGTCACACTGCCTAGTGTCCAGAGAATGCATTGAACCAGAGAATGAATTTAAAAGAATGAATTGAACCAGAAGAAGTCACAGGGCAGCTACCAAAACCATTTTCATTTTCATTTTCATTTTCATTTAATGAAGAACTAACATACTGCTTAGTGTCTAGTTTTTATTTTCATCATAAACCATAGCATAAAAACACCCTACTACTATAGCTACTCCTAAACTAAATGAACCAGAGAACCATGTACATCATTTTCATTTTGTTTTAAATGAAACATAGAATGAATTGAACCCTAAAGTGTTCATTTCATCATTTTTTAAATGAACCAGAGAGCATTTTTGCTATATCAACCAGCCAACATCTATATAATTTGTAGAATTTAAATTAACCAGAGAGCTTTTTTATAGAAGGCACTACATTTATAGAATTTCAGGCAGCCAACATCTTGCTATATCTTGGCTAACCCACACACAAGCAATTCAATGTACAAATTCAATTGTAATTAACATATCTGATTGGTTCCTAAGATATAAAATGAACTAGCATACCCTGAGGTAGAGCACCAATTTGCAAGAACTAGCACCAATTTAAAATGAACTAACACCATCAGTAGCATTTTTTCCTCAGTCATTTGATTCTACTGCTTACAGAGATGCATCGAGCATGCATGCTTGCACCATCGAGTAGCTACTGCATCAAGGCAACCTAGCATCTACCAAGAACATCACACCGTGGGGGTAGAGAGGGGATCGAAGAGGGAGGGGAAGAGGGAAGGGGAGAGGATGCTTACCGTGGCTGGCGCGCGGGGCAGGTGGTGGGGGCTGGTGGAGGGGACGGTGGAGGACGGTGGCGCCGATGTCCCCGGCCTGCTACGCGCGCTCCTCTCGGCGACTGCTCCTCTCGGCGACTGCTCCTCTCGGCGATGGTGGCACGCGCGTGACGCCTCCTCCTCTTGGCGACGGTGTCGACTGCTCCTCCTCTCGGCGGTGACGCCCTGCTCCTCCTCGCGGCGGCGTTCTCCTCCTCTCGGCGGCGCGGAACGGGGGCGGGTGCAGGGCGGCGGCACGGTAGCTAGGGTTGGTTTGGGAATGGGGAAGAAGGAGAAAGAGTGCGTGTGTGCGGTTAAGTCCCAGGTATAGCCGGACCATCTTATTGCCGGTGCACCACTTGTTTCGTTCGCCGGGGACAATTATACCCCCGGCGAACCAAATAGGTGGTGCGCCGGCAATAAGATGGGTCCGGCTATACCTGGGACTTGTCCCCTAGCCCCTGGCTGGCCATTTACTATTCTTTTTTTATTTTCTTTTTCTTCATTTCTTTATTTGTTTTCACTTTCTTTTATGTTTCTTTTCTTTTCCCCCAAATCCTATACAAAAATGAGTTATGCATTACAAAAATGAGTTATGCATTACAAAAAATATGAGTTATGCATTGCAAAAAATATTAGTTATACATGTTGACCAACACAATATTAATTAGTCATACATAAAATATTGGCCATGACCATATGAGTAGTTATGAATTACACAAAATATGAGTTATAGATTGCAAATAAAGTTTTACATCATCTATTGAGAAGAGTGTTTCACTTTCTTCTTGCTTTTCTTGCTCGTCGTTAAATAATTTAGGCCCGTGTCGTGACTTCTTCTTTTGAAGGGTCGAGCTGACCTCGGTAGCGTGGTCCTGCTTCTTCTTGTGGTGTATGTTGTGTCTTCGTCCTCGGATTCTTCCATCATTGGGTCTCCGACTTGTCCTTCGAAGTCTTCCTCGTTGGCGACTCCATCCATTCCGACGATGGTCCTCTTGCCTCTCCTCACGATAACACGGCTAGGCCTGGTTGGGTCGGTTATGAAGAAGCATTGGTGCACATGTTCTGCCAGTACCCATGGCTCATTCTGCGCGGTGGTGTTCGTGGACTTTGATTTGTTGGCTTCGGGTAGAAACATGGTGGTGAAATACCGGTCTTCTTTTGTGACGCTCTTAGCCCATCTGATACGGAACATCGGCACTTTCTCCCCAGCGTAGCTAAGCTCCCGGATTTCCTCGATTCTTCCGTAGTATCTAGTCTTTACGTCACCCGTCCAGGAATCCATCGTTACCCCTGAGTTCTGGTAAACACTGTTCTTGTCTTTTTCTTCCGTGTAGAATGTGTACCCGTTGATATCATACGCTTGGTAAGTCATGATGTTGGGCGCGGGGCCATGTGACAAGGCCAATACTAGTTTATCCTTGTCAGAATCCATTGGTGGGGGATTAGCATCAATGTGGTCTTTGAACCAGCGCGTGAAAGAGGAGTTGTGCTCTCTGTATATTTCTGCTTCCGTCATCATCGGCTTGCCACTGTTCTCTATAATGGTTTTGTGCTCTTTCAACCAAGGATCGATCAAGTCAATGTGTTGTAAAGCTACTAAGTTGGCCCTGTCAAAGTTGGAAGTCCGACCAGACATGTGCACGTGCAGTTCCTTCCTTCCATTTTTGTGGCCTACTCCCTCGAACCTGCGGAGGTGCTTGTTTTGAGGCAAACCAACAGGGTCCTCGATGTCTAGATAATTCATGCAGAAAGAGATGCACTCTTCGGTGAGCCAGCCCTGGACGATGCTTCCATCCGGATGTGACCTGTTACGAACGTATCCTTTAATGACCCCATTCATTCTTTCAAACGGCATCATGTTGTGTAAGAATGCTGGCCCTAGACTGATGATATCATCCATGATATGGACCAACAGATGGACCATCACGTCAAAGAATGCAGGCGGGAAGTACATCTTAAGCTCACATAGGATCACCACGATCTCTTCCTGGAGCCTTACGAGTTTCTTCACGCTTATCGACTTCCGAGTTATGACGTCGAAGAAGTTACAGAGCCCAGTCAGCGTTGCACGGACATGGTCATCCATTATACCTCGGATTGCAACCGGAAGAATCTGCGTCATCATCACGTGACAGTCATGAGACTTCATGCCGCTGAAGTTTCGTTTCTTGGGGTCCATGTATCTGCTTATTATCCCGGAGTATCGAAGGGCACTTTGACTCCTAGAAGGCAATTGAAAAATTGATCGACCTCAGCCGGACTAAAAGTGAAGCAGGAGGGGGACGAAAGAATCGGCTGCTTAATCCTTTTGCGCTTCTGACCGCCGTCCGCCTCCTCCTCCGACTGTCCCTCTTGGGCCGCCGGGATCTGAAGCTCTTCCCTGATGCCCAAAACTTTCAGGTCGTGTCTTGCTTTCGGCCCATCTTTGGTCCGGTCCGGCATGTTGAGAAGAGTGCCAAGCAAGCTCTCGCACACGTTCTTTGTAATATGCATGACATCAAGGCAGTGAGGTGTATCGAGAATTTTCCAGTACGGCAAGTCCCAAAACACGGACCTCCTTTTCCATACACCAATGAGCGGCGTCGTTTCCTTTTTCTTCTTCTTGTCTCCAGGCTTTTGACGAATCTTTCCCGGCGCAGGGCACTCCTTCCAACCTTTCAGTAATGTATCGATCTCTTCGCCACTCTTCTTACGTGGAGGTCCTCGGGGTTCATTTGTACCATCGAACAGATCTCCACGCTTTCTCCACGGGTCAGTCTTGTGTAGCCACCTTCGATGCCCCATATAAACTGTTTTCGAAGAGCCGGGATCCTTACCAAGCTGCAAAAACATCGTCTCTTCACTACAAGAAAAACCTTCCATAGAGACATTTTACTAGAGACACTTCCTACTTTGCCTCTTTAGAAATCACATTAAGACACTTTCCATGTTGTAGTGGCACTTTTTGAGACACTTCAGAAATAGTCTCATATGTAGAGATGTTAGTTGAGACATTTTTGTAAGGGGTTGCAGTTTTCATTCTATAGACAACTAATGAGACACTCCAAAGTGTCACAAATAAGTTATCAAGAGGCAACCCGTAAGACACTTCGTTCTATGTCTTTAATTTTTATCTAGAGACAATGTTTGAGGCATTTTGCTTGTTCTCTAGAGACATTTGTTCTATGTTTGGGTCATGGTGGATAATACTAATTAGAAATTTGTTCCAAGTATCAGCATATACTTGTGGAAGGGTGAGATGGTTAATGGAATAAGTCTTAATCACTAAGGTCATGAGTTCGAGTATCACTTTTCACATGGTTTCTTTTCATTTATTTACTCTAGAGACACAATATATATGCCTCTTTTATGTCTTCTAAGATGCAGAGACATTATTACTATTGTCCTTACCACGTAGAGACACCGCCCGTAGTGACAGTTTTAAAACAATATGGAAAGTGCCTCTATAACTATGTAGGAGCAATTTAAGTGTCTCTACGGGACCAAAATGGTGTCTCTACATGCCAATTCTCTTGTAGTGCTTCCATGCACCTGACACATGCCTTGTGTCCATGGCACACCTGGCACGAAATGTAACCGTATCTGAGGTAGTCCTGCACCGTCGTGATCAACGCGGCTCTCAAAGGGAAATATTCTTCCGCGACGGCGTCCCATGTATCTACCCCTTCCTCCGCCCACAACGTTTCAAGCTCCTCCTTTAATAGTTCGAAATACATGTTGATATCGTTTCCTGGCTGTGTCGGCCCTTGAATTAGCATACTCATCTGTATGTACTTCCTCTTCATCCACAGCCAGGGCGGGAGGTTGTAGATCCATACAAACTCGGGCCATGTGCTATGTGTGCTGCTCTGGTTTCCGAACGGATTGAATCCGTCCGTGCTCGCACCCAACCTGATGTTTCTGGGATCTGCCCCAAAACTTCCGAATTCATTGTCTAATGCTTTCCACTGACTTGCATCCGAAGGGTGCGTCAGCACTGGGTGCTCAATCTGCTCTTCATCATTCAACACTGCCTCCTTTCTTTCAGCGTGCCAGCGCATGAGCTTTGCTTCCTTGCGGTCCGCGTAGAACTGTTGAAGCCGGGGGGCGAGCGGGAAGTACCACACAACTTTCCGAGGAGCTTTCTTCTTCCCTTTCTTGTACCGTTCAGCGTCACACATAGGACATTTGGTCTTGTCCATGTGCTCCTTGCGATACATGATACAGTCGTTGATGCAGGCGTGATACTTTTCGTGGGGTAAGTCGAGAGGGCACGTGATTCTCTTGGCCTCGGCTAGACTACCAGGACACGTGTTCCCGACAGGAAGGAGATCTTTCACGTATTCCAGGATGTCGTCGACGCTTGTGTCCGTCCATCCGTGTTTCGCCTTCATCTGCAGCACATCGAGAGCTACTCTCAAGCGAGACTCCCCCAACCCGCGACCTGAGTCGTACAACGGAGTATTCGAGTCTATCTCGAGTTTCTCAAGCTTTGATTTCCGCTTGGCGCCTTTCGTCTTTTCGAGAAGCAGATCTTGAAGATGAGGGTCCCACACGACTGAAGCTAGCGGCACCTCTTCGTCGTCGTCAAGGTTATTGTCTTCGTCAAGGTTATTGTCGTCGTCAAGGTTATCGTCCTGTGCGACAAACTCTTCATCGTCATCGATATCATGATGCCCTCCTTCTTGCCGGCCATTACCACCTGCTGCCGTCGCCCCATTGACCTCCGCGCCATCATCACTCATCCATTGAGTGTGTCCATGCATGAAACCATTAGTGAGCAGGTTCCCCTGCAATTTGCCTGAATAGGGGTCAAACCATTTCACTCGTTTGCATCTTCGGCATGGACACAATACCTCTGTGCGGTTATTTTCATACATGTCGATGATCACGTGTTTCAGATATCTCATCACGACGCTTTCACTCATCTCGATAACCATTATCGCCTGCACGGTAAGATTATATAATTGATTAGAACCATGCATCCGTCGGTAGTTTTCACGGAAAATTTCGGCATGACCTTCCTACACGGTAGGACATAGGAGCGCCAGAAATGTGCCGAAATGGAAACTTAAAGAATCAACATTTCGGCGCAACGTTGGCAACTCATTTTCAACGCCAACACACACAAGCACAAGCACAAACACAATATATATATATATGCCACACACGAGCTTTTGCTTCAAATGTCCAATATATATCGATTTCATTCCTCGATTTGTTCATTAATCACCTATTTGTTTGATATATTCGTCAACGAGATCGAGACGTCGCGCCGCTGCCACGGCGTATGGAAGCCGACTTTCTAGATCTAGATCTATATTGAGCGGTCAATGCGGGATAGTAGATCTAGATCTACATAAGGGGATGTGGGAGATACATGTTGGAAGGGAAGATTTGCTCAAAAAATATGATTTTGTTTGGTCAAATTAGCTAAATTGGGGATAGGAATAGGCAAAAATGAGCTGGGTTGGAAGAAGGCTCGGGTTTGTGTGGAGGAGTGGAGTAATGGTATGGGGGAGTGGTTGTTGAGCAGAAATAACTGCCCAAGTTACTGCCGGCGCACCATGGCATGGGTGCGCCGGTAGTATTAAGCCGATCCGGCTCTATCTGCCCCGGGCCAGGCCCAGGAAACACTGCCGGCGCACCAGCCCAGGAGCGCGCCGGCAATAGTAATTTACCGCCGGCACGCTCCTGGGTTGGTGCGCCGGCAGTGTTTCCTGGGCCTGGCCCGAACCGGCCGAGCCCCTGCCAAACTTTGTCCCCGGCGCGTCTTTTCCCATGGTGCGCCGGCAGTAAGCCTCCATCGCCGGCGCGACGGAAAAGGGGTGCGCCGGCAACACTTTCCACTGGCGCACGTGCAAGGTGGTGCGCCGGCACATATTGCCTCCACCTATAGGCTTTTTGCTAGTAGTGACTAGTGAACTGTGGACCCCGGTCCATTCTTTTACATCTGAATACAACCTACTTCAATCATTGTTCTCTACTGTTCTTTGCAAGCAAACATCATTCTCCACACCATACGTTTAATCCTTTGTTTACAGCAAGCCGGTGAGATTGACAACCTCACTGTTAAGTTGGGGCGAAGTATTGTGATTGTGTTGTGCAGGTTCCACGTGGCGCCGGAATCCATGGTGTTGCGCCGCACTACACTCCTTCACCAACAACCTTCACGTGGCCTTCATTTCCTACTGGTTCGACAACCTTGGTTTCATACTGAGGGAAACTTGCTGCTATACGCATCACACCTTCCACTTGGGATTCCCAACGGACCTGTGCTTCACGCGTTATCATGGATCAACAGTGGGATTTGTCCATCCCGATGACGGATAGATATACTTTGGGCCCTCTCGGTGGAATGTCGTCTAACTAGCTTGCAAGCATATGAATGGCTCATAAGAGATCACATACCACGGTACGAGTAAAGAGTACTTGTCAGAGACGAGGTTGAAAAAGGTATCGTGATACCGATGATCAAACCTCGAACAAGTAATATATCGCGTGACAAAGGGAATCGGTATCGTATGTAAATGGTTCATTCGATCACTAAGTCATCGTTGAATATGTGGGAGCCATTATGGATCTCCAGATTCCGCTATTGGTTATTGGTCGGAGAGAAGTCTCAACCATGTCTGCATAGTTCGCGAACCGTAGGGTGACACACTTAAGGTTTGATGTCGTTTGAGTAGATATGGAATATGGAATGGAGTTCGAAGTTTTGTTCGGAGTCTCGGATGCGATCCAGGACATCACGAGGAGTTCCGGAATGGTCCGGAGAATAAGATTCATATATAGGAAGTCATATTCCAAGTTTGGAAATGATCCGGTGCATTTATGGAAGGTTCTAGAAGGTTCTAGAAAAGTCCAGAAGAAAGGCACTATGGAAGGTGGAGTCCCAGAGGGACTCCACATGCTAGGCCGGCCAAACCCTAAGGGGAGGAGTCCCAGGTGGACTCCACCAAGGGTGGTCGGCCACCCCACCTCAAGGAAAGGTGGGAGTCCATCTTGAGTAGGACTCCCCCCTTGAGTAGGCCCACCAAAGGTAGGTTTTGGTGTTGGGGTCTTATTCGAAGACTTGGACTACAACTCTTGGGGCTTCCACCTATATAATGAGGAGCAAGGGGAGGGGGTCGGTGATGTCTACGTGTGCTTCTATTCTTGTAGACAGTGTTGGGCCTCCAAGAGCAGAGGTTTGTAGAACAGCATCAAGTTTCCCTTAAGTGAATCACCCAAGGTTTATCAAACTCAGGGAGGTAGAGGTCAGAGATATCTGATGTCTACGCATGCTTCTATTCCTGTAGACAGTGTTGGGCCTCCAAGAGCAGAGGTTTGTAGAACAGCATCAAGTTTCCCTTAAGTGAATCACCCAAGGTTTATCAAACTCAGGGAGGTAGAGGTCAGAGATATCTGATGTCTACGCATGCTTCTATTCCTGTAGACAGTGTTGGGCCTCCAAGAGCAGAGGTTTGTAGAACAGCAGCAAGTTTCCCTTAAGTGAATCACCCAAGGTTTATCGAACTCGGGGAGGTAGAGGTCAGAGATATCCCTCTCAAGCAACCCTGCAATTAAGATACAAGAAGTCTCTTGTGTCCCCAACACACCTAATACACTTGTCAGATGTATAGGTGCACTAGTTCGGCGAAGAGATAGTAAAACACAGGTGGTATAGATGGTGGTAATATTGCAGGAAGTAAAGATGCAGTAAAACAGTAAACAAGCGATGTTTGCAGTATTTGGAAACAAGGCTTAGGGATCATACTTGCAATTTAGACCGAGTACTAACATAGCATACACACTGTCAACAATAGCTATGAAAGGGGGAATAGATCGCATAAATACTATCATAGTAATAGTTAACTTCATAATCTACAAGAGATTACAATCATAACCTATGCCAAGTACTACATGATGCACACACTGTCCACATTACATCTTGAAGGAGGAATAGACTACTTTAATAACATCACTAGAGTAGCACATAGATTAATAGTGATACAAAGCTCATGATCACATAAAGATCACATGGGAGAGAGAGATGAACCACATAGCTACCGGTACAGCCCTTAGCCTCGAGGGAGAACTACTCCCTCCTCATCATAGGAGACAGCAACGGCGATGAATATGGCGGTGGTGTCGATGGAGATGCCTTCCGGGGGCAATTCCCCGTCCCGGCGGCGTGCCGGGAACAGAGACTTCTGTCCCCCGAACTTGGCTTCGCGATGGCGGCGGCTGCGTAACTTTTCTCATCATGTGGCTTATCTTTTTAGGGTTTTCGAGGCGGAGAGAATATATAGGCGGAAGGGCAGCCTCGGAGGAGCCAGGGGGTGGCCCCCCATAGGCTGGCGCGCCCCCCCTCTTGGCCGCGCCGCCATGTGGGGTGGGGCCCCCAGGGCTCCCCTCTGGTCCCTCTCTGACTCTCTGGAAGCTTCCGTGAAATATAAGATCGTGGGCATTAATTTCGTCCAATTCCAAGAATATTTCCTGTGTAGGATTTCTGAAACCAAAAACAGTAGAAAACAGGAACTGGCACTTCGGCATCTTGTTAATAGGTTAGTTCCGGAAAATGCATCAAAACGATATAAAGTATGAATAAAACATGTAGTTATTGTCATAAAACTAGCATGGAACATAAGAAATTATAGATACGTTGGAGACGTATCAAGCATCCCCAAGCTTAGTTCCTACTCTCCCTCGAGTAGGTAAACGATAACAAGGATAATTTCTTAAATGACATGCTACCAACATGATCTTGATCAATACTATTGTAAAGCATATGAGATGAATGAAGTGATTCGAAGCAATGGTAAAGATGATGATTAAACAACTGAATCATATAGCAAAGACTTTTCATGAATAGTACTTTCAAGACAAGTATCAATAAGTCTTGCATAGGAGTTAACTCATAAAGCAATAGATTCAAAGTAGAAGGCATTGAAGCAACACAAAAGATGATTAAGTTTCAGCAATTGCTTTCAACTTGTAACATATATATCTCATGGATAGTTGTCAACATAAAGCAATATAACAAGTGCAATAGGTAAACATGTAAGAATCAATGCACACAGTTGACACAAGTGTTAGCTTCTAAGATGGAAAGAAGTAGGTAAACTGACTCAACATAAAGTAATAAAATGGCCCCTTCGCAGAGGGAAGCATGGATAACTATTTTTGTGCTAGAGCTTTTATTTTGAAAACATAGAAACAATTTTGTCAACGGTAGTAATAATTCATATGTGTTATGCATAAGACATCCTATAAGTTGCAAGCCTCATGCATAGAATACCAATAGTGCTCGCACCTTGTCCTAATTAGCTTGGATTTACATGGATTATCATTGCATAACATATGTTTCAACCAAGTGTCACAAAGGGGTACCTTTATGCCGCCTGTACAAAGGTCTAAGGAGAAAGTTCGCATTGGATTTCTCGCTTTTGATTATTCTCAACTTAGACATCCATACCAGGACAACATAGAAAACAAATAATGGACTCCTCTTTAATGCATAAGCATTCAACAACAGATAATATTCTCATAAGAGATTGAGGATTAGTGTCCAAACTGAAACTTCCACCATGATTCATGGCTTTAGTTAGCGGCCCAATGTTCTTCTCTAACAATATGCATACTCAAACCATTTGATCATGATAAATCGCCCTTACTTCAGACAGGACGAACATGCATAGAAACTCACATGATATTCAACAAAGGTGTAAAAAGTTGATGGCGTCCCCAGAAACATGGTTACCGCTCAACAAGCAACTTATAAGAAATAAGATACATAGCAACATATTCAATACCACAATAGTTTTTAAGGCTATTTTCCCATGAGCTATGTATTGCAAAGACAAGGAATGAAATTTTAAAGGTAGCACTCAAGTAATTTACTTTGGAATGGCAGAGAAAGACCATGTAGTAGGTAGGTATGGTGGACACAAATGGCATAGTTTTTGGCTCAAGGAATAGGATGCACGAGAAGTATTTCCTCTCAGTACAAGGCTTTGGCTAGAAAGGTTGTTTGAAGCAAACACAAGTATGAACCGGTACAGCAAAACTTACATAAGAACATATTGCAAGCATTATAAGACTCTACATTGTCTTCCTTGTTGTTCAAACACTTCAGCAGAAAATATCTAGACTCTAGAGAGACCAATCATGCAAACCAAACTTCAACAAGCTCTATGGTAGTTCTTCATTAATAGGTGCAAAGTACATGATGCAAGAGCTTAAACATGATCTATTTGAGCACAACAATTGCCAAGTATCAAATTATTCAAGACAATATACCAATTACCACATGAAGCATTTTCTGTCTCCAACCAAATAGCAATTAACGAAGCAGTTTCAACTCCGCCATGAACATTAAAGATAGAACTAAGAACACCAGTGTTCATATGAAAAAGCGGAGCGTGTCTCTCTCCCACACAAGCATGAATTTATTCAGAGAATGAAAATAACAAAATGAAAATAAAAGCACACAGACGCTCCAAGTAAAGTACATAAGATGTGACTGAATAAAAATATAGTTTCACTATAGGTGACCTGATAAGTTGTCGATGAAGAAGGGGATGCCTTGGGCATCCCCAAGCTTAGATGCTTGAGTCTTCTTGAAATATGCAGGGATGAACCACGGGGGCATCCCCAAGCTTAGACTTTTCACTCTTCTTGATCATAGTATATCATCCTCCTTTCTTGATCCTTGAAAACTTCCTCCACACCAAACTCGAAACAAACTCATTAGAGGGTTAGTGCATAATCAAAATTCACATATTCAGAGGTGACATAATCATTCTTAACACATCTGGACATTGCACAAAGCTACTGAAAGTTAATGGAACAAAGAAATCCATCAATCATAGCAAAACAGACAATGCGAAATAAAAGGCAGAATCTGTCAAAACAGAACAGTCCGTAAAGACGAATTTTTCTGGGGCACTTAACTTGCTCAGATGAAAAAGCTCAAATTGAATGAAAGTTGCGTAAATTGGCAGATTTTTCTGAGTTACCTACAGACAGGGCTGCTCAATTTCGTGACAGTAAGAAATCTGTTTCTGCGCAGTAATCCAAATCTAGTATCAACCTTACTATCAAAGACTTTACTTGGCACAACAATGCAATAAAATAAAGATAAGGAGAGGTTACTACAGTAGTAACAACTTCCAAAACTCAACAAAACAGTAATAAAAATATACATGGGTTATCTCCCAAGAAGTGCTTTCTTTATAGCCATTAAGATGGGCTCGGTAATTTTAATGATGCTCGCGCAAGAAATAAGAGTTGAAGTAAAAGAGAGCATCAAGAAGCAAATTCAAAACACATTTAAGCCTAACCCACTTCCTATGAAAAGGAATCTTGTAAATAAACAAGTCATGTAAGCATAATGCAACAAGCATAGAAAGACGACACAAGCGCAACTTCAAGATTCTCAACATAAAGAGGGGAAACTTAATATTATTAAGATGCATATAACCATGTTTCCCTCTCTCATAATAACTTTCAGTAGCATCATTGATGAAATCCACAATATATCCATCACTTAAAACATTCTTATCATGGTTCATGTGCATAAAAGTATCATTATTTTTGGTATAAGAAAAACTCTTCTCATTAGTAGTAATTGGAGCAGGATCATTCTCAAGAATTTGAACATGGTAAACAAGTTGCATACTAAGGGAATGGTCTTTGGCAATCCCATCATAACTATGACAAGTTTCATAAGCATAATCCAACAATTGGGCCCTATTATCCTTCAGAGAAGACACTTGAACCTCGTCATGTACTATTGACCCTTTTGAACCTAAGTGCGGACATAAAGTCTTAGCCAATGTTTCTAGACTATTAGGGAGTAGAGTGTAGGAATCTCGTAGATGGAACAACAATTTATTCCGCCCAGATGGAGTAATCCTAGAAACAGATAACTGCGTAAATGGAAATCGGAGGATACCAATCCAATCCCATGTTGTCGGGGGCAATATACTGCTATATGTGATTGCCACATCTGGGTCAATGACGACATATTCAAATAATATGCAAATATTTTGCAAAAGAATACTAAATCCCTAACCTCCACTTTGCCCCGGTTGTATGTAAACCCCCCTTCACCCCCATCCCCTAAAGTGGTAAAGAAGGAGGCTCTTCTTTGTCTCATTAGGACAAACAAATAGGAAGGGATAGTTCTTTCATTGCATTGATAGAAGTGATACTATCAAAAGATCTCTCTATTATTTAGAGAAAAGAGTTGGCGTGGGTTCTACCAACGAAACGCAGAAGTTTTTGATTGGTCTTTATCATTTTTGAAATACCGGGTCCTCACATAGGAAAATGAGTATGACAGGCCGATAGATCCAGGGTCCCCAGGTCCAAATTCTTTCCAATCAAGTACGAGTTCAAAACTTAGTTTTCCGGGGCTATCGATTCGTAGTTTTCGAATCTATCGAGTTTATCCGAATCAGGAGGCTTTACATACAAAGCCGATTGCGCCAAAAACTCGAGTTCCTTTTGGATTTCCTTTTTGATCAATTATAACCGCGGCATTGTCATCATAGCGGATTATTATACCATCTTCACATTTGAACTCTTTACATGTACGTACAATTACAGCTCGAATTTATAACATGTGTCATATCCATCTCTATAACGATTATCTAAACCAGAATATATAATATCATCATTTTCACTAAAAGTAAAGGTCTCAAATATAGGATCTTCAAGCACAACATCCCCAAGCTTAGAGCTTTCAATATCAACGTTTGAGGGAACATGAATAGTGCTAACATCATTACTTTCATAATCAGTACCAAAGAGATTTCCAATATCAAAGGTAGTGTGCTCTTCCAAATCATGATCGCTAATATGGGTAAAGGGAATAAGAAGATCATTGTACTCAGATTCATTATCATAATAATCATTAGGAGCAACATACTTACGGTTACCTATCGTTATCTCATACACGCGGGGATATGCTGTTACCTCTTTCTTTTTATTTCCCCTCTTCTTCTTCTTCTTCGTTCCCTTCTTCTTCTTTTCCTTCTCCTCGTTCCCTTCTTTAGGAGGAAGAGGCTTGAAGGGAGGCTTCTCCACATAACCTGCTTTATTTCCAGAAACAATAGAAGAAACTTGAGAGGATTCCTCCTTTTTATTAATAAGTTCGAAACACACAGCGGTCCTATCATATTTTGGCAAAGTGCATCTTCTAAAATATTTTGTATGTAAGTATTTGTGTGGAAATTATCAATGCAATAAGAAAGACACCCATGCATGACACTATTAATATCAAGATCATTCATATCTAACAAAGAAATTTTTCTTGATAACTCTTCACACCTCAAAAATAAAGTAAGATCATCATGCTGATTAGGAAGGATTTCATCATCACAATACAAATTTGCAGCACTCATGGGGTTCGAATTATCATTGGAGGAGCATTGAAAATTAAAATGACCCACTCTATGGTAAAGTTCACAAATAAAAGGATAGAGGGCACAAACTTTTTCACCAAGATCATCTAGAGCCCTAGACCACTTTCTAGTTTTTTCATTCCTATGATGGATACAATATTCATCTTCGATTTGATTAATTCCACAAGGTCTATGCATTCCACAAAAATTAACATGCTTATAAGAAATAGTATTGTCAGAAGTTTGGGCATGTTTATTGCAATCATTAATAACAATTTCATTTTCCATGCAAGTGTCTTTAAAAGGTTCATGATACATGTACCAATTTTCTTTAGGAACATTAATATGAGAAGCAAAGGCTTTATAGCAATCGACCATAATTTGAGGATCAAGACCATATTTAGCACTAAGCTCTTGAAAATCAACAGTTTCAATGAAAGACTTAATGCATTCATATTCATAGTTTATACCTGATTCTTTACCTTTGTCGTTCTCCCAATCTTCAGCGTTCTCCTGAATCCGATCAAGAAGGTCTCATTTAGCTTCAACCTCCTTGCTTGTGAAAGATCCCTCCAAACAGGCATCTAGATAGTCCTTGTGGTGTCCTGAAAGCCTTGCATAAAAATTATTAGTAATAACATTACGGGGGAGCTCATGAATGGGACATTTGAGCATTAGTGACTTCAATCTCCCCCATGCTTGGGAAATACTCTCTCCATCACGAGGATAAAGGTTATAAATGTAATTCCTATCAATATGCACTTCATGAGGAGGATAAAATTTAGAATAAAAGAGAGGTACAATTTCCTCCCAACCAATAGATCGACCATTCTTCATCATCTTATACAATTCCGTAGCTCTGCCCTTCAGAGATATAGAGAATAGCTTCCTCTTAACTTGGTCCTTTGAAATACCTGCACTCTCGAACAATTCGCATAATTCATGTATAAAGAGTAAATGATCACTAGGATGGACAGCCCCATCTCCAAAATAGCAACTATTCATAGCAAGTTCAACAATTTTCATAGGTATCTTGAAGGGAATACTTTCAGTAGGTGGATTTGGAATATCACAAGCATCATTCGAATCACCACATATTGGAGACAAAGCATTATCAAGGCAAAATACTTCTTCCAAAGCTGAGGAGCAAAAAAGATTATTTTTATATAAACTAGCTTCCCAAAGCTTAGACTTTTCCATAGCATTAGCAGTAATTGCGTTCATACTAATAACATTGCTACTAGCATGCAAATAAGGTTCCATAGGTTTTTTAATTTTCGCATCAAACAATCCACGTCTTAACTCAGGAAAAAGATTAAAAAGCTCACAAAGATTTTTGTTGTTTTCCATTATGCCTAACTAGTGAAAATAAAAACAAGAAACAAAAAGATATAATTGCAGGATCTAAAGGAAATACCTTCGAGCACTCACACACCGGCAACAGTGCTAGGAAATAGCTTAGTAGTCGGAGGATGTGAATACCTTTTACCTTACCTCCCCGGCAACGGCGCCAGAAAATAGCTTGATGTCTACGCACGCTTCTATTCATGTAGACAGTGTTGGGCCTCCAAGAGCAGAGGTTTCTAGAATAGAAGCAAGTTTCCCTTAAGAGAATCACCCAAGGTTTATCGAACTCAGGGAGGTAGAGGTCAGAGATATCCCTCTTAAGCAACCTTGCAATTAAGATACAAGAAGTCTCTTGTGTCCCCAACACATCTAATACACTTGTCAGATGTATAGGTGCACTAGTTCGGCGAAGAGATAGTAAAACACAGGTGGTATAGATGGTGGTAATGTTGGAGATATGCCCAAGAGGCAATAATAAAAGTGGTTATTATATATCTTTGTGTTTATGATAAATGTTTATATACCATGCTATAATTGTATTAACCGAAACATTGATACATGTGTGTTATGTAAACAAACAAATGAGTCCCTAGTAAGCCTCTTAACTAGCTTGTTGATTAATAGATGATTAGTTTCATAATCATAAACATTGGATGTTATTAATGACAAGGTTATATCATTATATGAATGATGTAATGGACACACCCAATTAAGCGTAGCATAAGATCACGTCATTAAGTTATTTGCTATAAGCTTTCGATACATAGTTACCTAGTCCTTATGACCATGAGATCATGTAAATCACTTATACCGGAAAGGTACTTTGATTACATCAAACGCCACTGCGTAAATGGGTGGTTATAAAGGTGGGATTAAGTATCCGGAAAGTATGAGTTGAGGCATATGGATCAACAGTGGGATTTGTCCATCCCGATGACGGATAGATATACTCTGGGCCCTCTCGGTGGAATGTCGTCTAATGTCTTGCAAGCATATGAATAAGTTCATAAGAGACCACATACCACGGTACGAGTAAAGAGTACTTGTCAGGAGACGAGGTTGAACAAGGTATAGAGTGATACCGATGATCAAACCTCGGACAAGTAAAATATCGCATGAAAAAGGGAATTGGTATCGTATGTGAATGGTTCATTCGATCACTAAGTCATCGTTGAATATGTGGGAGCCATTATGGATCTCCAGATCCTGCTATTGGTTATTGGTCGGAGTGAGTACTCAACCATGTCCGCATAGTTCGCGAACCGTAGGGTGACACACTTAAAGTTGGATGTTGAAATGGTAGAACTTGAATATGGAATGGAGTTCGAATATTTGTTCGAAGTCCTGGACATCACGAGGAGTTCCGGAATGGTCCGGAGAATAAGATTCATATATAGGAAGTCATTTTATGTGATTTAAAATGATCCGGAAGGTTCTATGGAAGGTTCTAGAAGGTTCTAGAAAAGTCCGGAAGAAACCACTAAGGAAGGCGGAGTCCCGGAGGGACTCCACCTCCCATGGCCGGCCAACCCTAAGGGGGAGGAGTCCCAAGTGGACTCCCCTATGGGGGCCGGCCACCCCCCCACATGGAAGGGGGGAATCCCACCCAAGTGGGATTCCCACCTTGGGTAGGTTTCCCTATCACATGGAAGGTTTTTGGTTCGGGTCTTATTCGGAGACTTGTAGTCCAACACTTGGGGCTTCCACCTATATAATGAGGGGCCAAGGGGAGGGGGCCGGCCACCCAAAGACCAGAAGGTGGCCGCACCCCTTAGTGGCCGGCGCCCCCCTCTCCCAAACCCTAGCGGCCCTCTCTCCTCCACCACATCCCGCACGCTTAGCGAAGCTCCACCGGATCTCTCCACCACCACCGACACCACGCCGTCGTGCTGTCGGATTCAAGAGGAGCTACTACTTCCGCTGCCCGCTGGAACGGGGAGGTGGACGTCGTCTTCATCAACAACCGAACGTGTGACCGAGTACGGAGGTGCTGCCCGTTCATGGCACCGTGATCAAGATCTTCTACGTGCTTTTGCAAGCGGCAAGTGATCGTCTACCGCAGCAACAAGAGCCTCATCTTGTAGGCTTTGGAATCTCTTCAAGGGTGAGACTCGATAATCCCCTCGTTGCTACCGTCTTCTAGATTGCATCTTGGCTTGGATTTCGTGTTCGCGGTAGGAAATTTTTTGTTTTCTATGCTACGTTATCCTACAGGTAATATTGCAGGAAGTAAAGATGCAGTAAAACAGTAAACAAGCGATGTTTGCAGTATTTGGAAACAAGGCCTAGGGATCATACTTTCACTAGTGGACACTCTCAACATTGATCACATAACAAATAAATAACTTCTCCTCACTTGTGCTACATACACTCTCTTGTTTGATAACAAACATCATTCATTGTATAGGGCTACAAGAGCTCTCTCAAGCCGGAGTAAACAAGCTCCACAACATTCGGAGTTCATATTTAAGTAACCTCTAAAGCATAATAGACCGTTGCAATTTAGACCGAGTACTAACATAGCATACACACTTTCAACAATAGCTATGAAAGGGGGAATAGATCGCATCAATACTATCATAGTAATAGTTAATTTCATAATCTACAAGAGATTACAATCATAACCTACGCCAAGTACTACATGATGCACACACTGTCCACATTATATCATGAAGGATGAATAGACTACTTTAATAACATCACTAGAGTAGCACATAGATTAATAGTGATACAAAGCTCATGATCACATAAAGATCACATGGGAGAGAGAGATGAACCACATAGCTACTGGTACAGCCCTTAGCCTCGAGGGAGAACTACTCCCTCCTCATCATAGGAGACAGCAACGGCGATGAAGATGGCGGTGGTGTCGATGGAGATGCCTTCCGGGGGCAATTCCCCGTCCCGGCGGCGTGCCGGAATAGAGACTTCTGTCCCCCGAACTTGGCTTCGCGATGGCGGCGGCTGCGTAACTTTTCTCGTCCCGTGGCTTATCTTTTTAGGGTTTTCGAGGCAGAGAGAATATATAGGCGGAAGGGCAGCCTCGGAGGAGCCAGGGGGTGGCCCCCCCATAGGCTGGCGCGCCCCCCCTCTTGGCCGCGCCGCCATGTGGGGTGGGGCCCCCAGGGCTCCCCTCTGGTCCCTCTCTGACTCTCTGGAAGCTTCCGTGAAATATAAGATCGTGGGCATTAATTTCGTCCAATTCCGAGAATATTTCCTTTGTAGGATTTCTGAAACCAAAAATAGCAGAAAACAGGAACTGACACTTCGGCATCTTGTTAATAGGTCAGTTCTGGAAAATGCATCAAAACGATATAAAGTATGAATAAAACATGTAGGTATTGTCATAAAACTAGCATGGAACATAATAAATTATAGATACGTTGGAGACGTATCAATATCCCTCTCAAGCAACCCTGCAATTAAGATACAAGAAGTCTCTTGTGTCCTCAACACACCTAATACACTTGTCAGATGTATAGGTGCAATAGTTCGGCGAAGAGATAGTAAAACGCAGGTGGTATAGATGGTGGTAAACGGTAATTGTGATCTCAAATAAATATTGCAGGAAGTAAAGATGCAGTAAAATAGTAAATAAGTGATGTTTGCAGTATTTGGAAACAAGTCCTAGGGATCCTACTTTCACTAGTGGCCACTGCAACATTGCAATCATAATTGAATATAAATATAAGCACTTCATCATACTACTCTCATGTTGGATAAAGAACTCAAATTTATTGGGCAAGTGTGCAAAAGCACAACTCAAAGGTGTATTCCCAAGTACTAATAAACACCCCACACTGTCACCGTGAGCATTCATAGGAGGTACTAACACACCACAATTCATAAGGGAGTTACACACGGCGCACACACTGTCACCATTACACCGAGGTCACAGTAACTCCAAAGTTCACATAATAAAACACTTGAATAGCATATGACATCTAGATTGCAAAGCCTATGATCACATAGATGAACAAATAAGTGCTACTCTCAAACACTCTCTTGTTGGATAACAAACACCATTCATTGCGTAGGGCTATGATACATCTCCAACGTATCTATAATTTCTGATGTTCCATGCTAGTTTTATGACAATACCTACATGTTTTATTCATACTTTATATCTTTTTCATGCATTTTCCGGAACTAACCTATTAACAAGATGCCGAAGTGCCAGTTCCTGTTTTCTGCTGTTTTTGGTTCAAGAAAGGCTGTTTGGGCAATATTCTCGGAATTCGACGAAACAAAGGCCAAACATCATATTTCACCGAGACGGACCAGAACACCGAAGGAGAGCCGGAGGGGAGGCCCAGGGCTCCCAGACCACAGGGCAGCGCGGCCTGGAAGGGGGGCGCGCCAGCCTATGGTGTGGGCCCCCCAGGCACCCCCTTGCGCCGCCTCTTTGGCTATAAAGTCCCTCCAGACCTAAAAACCCGATACCAATTGATGAAACTCCAGAAAGACTCCAGGGGTGCCGCCGCCATCGCGAAACTCCGTTTCGGGGGATAGAATCTCTGTTCCGACACCCTGCCGGGACGGGGAAGTGCCCCCGGAAGTCATCTCCATCGACGCCACCGCCTCCATCATGCTCCGTGAGTAGTTCCCCCATGGACTACGGGTTCTAGCTGTAGCTAGTTGGTACTCTCTCTCCCATGTACTTCAATACAATGATCTCATGAGCTGCCTTACATGATTGAGATCCATCTGATGTAATCGGTGTTGTGTTTGTTGGGATCCGATGGATTGTTACATTATGATTAGTCTATCTACATAAGTTTGTGAAGTTATTGATGCTGCAATCTTGTTGTGTTTAATGCTTGTCACTAGTGCACGAGTGACATGATCTTATATTTAAGCTCTATAATTATTGCTTAGATTGTATCTACAAGTTGTTTGCACATGTCTATGTCCGGAACCCGAGGCCCCAGAGTGACAACAACTGGGATAACTGGAGGGGAAGGCGTAGGTATGAGGATCACATGTTTTCACCAAGTGTTAATGCTTTGCTCCGGTGCTCTATTAAAAGGAGTACCTTAATTGCCAGTAGATTCCCTAGAGGCCCGGCTGCCACCGGCTGGTAGGACAAAAGATGTTATGCAAGTTTCTCATTCCGAGCACGTATGACTATATATGGAAAACATGCCTACATAATTAATAATCTTGATGTTCTGTCTTAATGCTATTTCAATCCTATCAATTGCCCAACTGTAATTTGTTCACCCAGCACTTGTTACTTGTTATTTGAGAGTTACCACTAGTGTAGATAGCTGGGAACCCCGGTCCATCTCTTATCATCATATACTCGTTCTATATGTCATTGGAAGTAGTATCAACTATTTTCTGGTGACATTGCCTCTGTATCTGTTATCATTTGTTGTGTTACTGTTACTATTGCTCTCATATTACTGCTGCTTTCACATCACCCCTGTTACTAGTGCTTTTCCAGGTGCTGCTGAATTGACAACTTAGTTGTTAAGGCTTATAAGTATTCTTTACCCCCCCTTGTGTCGAATCAATAAATTTGGGTTTTACTTCCCTTGAAGACTGTTGCGATCCCCTATACTTGTGGGTTATCAAGACTATTTTCTAGCGCCGTTGCCGGGGAGGCATAGCCCTACTCATAAGTTCACCTGGGGAGTACACTCTACCTCTCTCTCTGTTTTTATTTTGTTTTGTTTTGCTTAGTTTACTTTTGTCTAGTTTATTTGTGCTTAGTTTATTTCTGTCTAGTATTATTTTGCTTAGTTTACTTTTGTCTAGTTTCTTTTTGTTTTGTTTCATTTTTCTTATATACCCAAAAATCCATAAAAATTTGAAAAACCGAAAAATTAAAAACTGTTGTTATGGGAGAACCCACAACCTATTTGGAGCTTATTGAAATATATATGAATTATAGAGAATCAAGAACGGGTAAAGTCATGAGTGTTGCGATAGAAAAATTGAATACAATTGCTAAAATCTTGCTTAAACGCCATGATATAAACTATTGCTCTAAACAGGATACTAAACATCTTAAATTCCAATGTGGCTTTAGTGAAGAAGTTTTAATTAAGAACTATAATTGGAATAGCTATATTCATTTTGGGTTCGAAGAGGTAGAACAATTTGTCTTATTTATGGGAGCTTCTGAGATCGAATCCTTCATGTCTAAAAATTATGAAACTTGTGTTGTTTGTAAGGACCTTAAAGATTATGTCTCTTCTAGCCTTAATTTTTGCATAGAAAGTTACAGTGATAATCCTTATATCATTGATTATAAAGAGAGACTCATTAATGCACAAGAATGCACTCACAATTTGCAGGAACCTGTGAAAGAAGAAATTACTGAACCAGAAAGCTCATTGGATGAAAAAGAGGAGGAAATTGATGAACCTAAAAGCTCATTGGATGAAAAAGAGGAGGAGAGTGATGAACAAAAGGAGGAAGAATGGATTAGCTACCCATGCCAACCTTCTAATGAGAGTAACTCTTTATCTCTTACACTATTTGATTGTCCTCCATGCTTACCAAAGGAGGATGAGTGTTATGTTCCTGTGGATTCTCTTGCAATATTGCCTATGAGTAAAACTTGTGAGAATAATTATGCTACTGTTATCTATGATAATCCATGCTATTTCGAAAAATGTTATGATAATGCTTTGTTTGTGCCTGATATCAAAATGCATGGTACTAAAGAGTTTTGCTTAGCAAATGTTTATGATAAAGCTCTGGATGATGGTCCTATGTTACTTGATAATATTAATTGTACTACTAATGAAAATGGGATTGGAAAGGTCTTGACTTTATCTAGGACTCCCATATCTCTTGAGATTGATCAATCATCTTGTTATGTTATTGATAAAAGTGGGTTTGAAAGTTTTAATTCCACTATTTTTGAGCTTGATGAAAATTATGTGTTTATGGATCATGAAAAACATGCTTTATGTGATAGTTATCTTGTTGAGTTTATTCATGAAGCTACTGAAAATTATTATGAGAGAGGAAAATATGGTTGTAGAAACTTGCATGGTACTAAAACACCTCTCTATATGCTGAAACTTTTGAAGTTACTCTTGTTTTATCTTCTTATGCTTGTCACTTGGTTCTTCATGAATTTATTTGTGTACAAGATTCCTATGCATAGGAAGTGGGTTAGACTTAAATGTGTTTTGAACTTGCTTTTTTATGCTCTCTTTTGCTTCAACTCTCATCCTTATGTGAGCACCATTAAAATTGTTGAGCCCATCTTAATGGCTATAAAGAAAGCACTTCTTGGGAGATAACCCATGTCTTTATTTTGCTACTATTTTGTTGTGTCTTGGAAGTTGTTAATACTGTAGCAACCTCTCCTTATCTTTATTTTATTGCATTGTTGTGCCAAGTAAAGTCTCTAATAGAAGGTCGATACTAGATTTGGATTTCTGCACATAAACAGATTTCTATCTGTCACGAATTTGAGTAGGTCTCTCTGTAGGGAACTCCGAAAAATCTGCCAATTTACATGCGTGTTCCTCAGATATGTACGCAACTTTCATTAGTTTTGAGTTTTCTGATTTGAGCAACGGACGTACCTCTTAAAAATTCGTCTTTACTGGCTGTTCTGTTTTGACAGATTCTGTCTCTGTTTTTTTGCATTGTCTCTTGTGGACTTTAAGTAAGGCTTTCTAGACGTGGAGAGCTGTAGGTAATGTTTTATTGAGTTCTTGCAATGTGTCACTACATGACCAAAGTGGATTAAAGTTTTTTTGAGTACTAACCCCTCTAAAGAAGTTTATGAGAAGTTTGGTGTGGCAGAAGTTTTCAAGGGTCAAGAGAGGAGGATGATATATGATCAAGAAGAGTGAAAAGTCTAAGCTTGGGGATGCCCCCGTGGTTCATCCCTGCATATTTCAAGAAGACTCAAGCGTCTAAGCTTGGGGATGCCGAAGGCATCCCCTTCTTCATCAACAACTTATCAGGTCACTTCTAGTGAAACTATATTTTTATTCAGTCACATCATATGTTCTTTACTTGGAGCGTCTGTGTGCTTTTATTTTTGTTTATGTTTGAATAAATTCGGATCCTAGCAATCCCTGTGTGGGAGAGAGACACGCTCCGCTTTTTCATATGAACACTGGTGTTCTTAGCTTTATTTTAATGTTCATGGCGGAGTTGAAAACCACTGCACTTATTGGTATTTGGTTGGAAACAGAAAATGATTCATATTATCTTGAATAATTTGATACTTGGCAATTGTTTTGAGCTCTCAAGTATATCATGTTTAAGCTCATGCACCATGTAGTTTAAACCTATTAGTGGAGAACTACCGTAGAGCTTGTTGAAATTTGGTTTGCATGATTGGTCTCTCTAAGGTCTAGATATTTTCTGGTAAAAGTGTTTGAGCAACAAGGAAGACGGTGTAGAGTTTTATAATGCTTGCAATTTGTTCTTATGTAAGTTTTGTTGTACCGGTTCATACTTGTGTTTGCTTCAAACAACCTTGCTAGCCAAAGCCTTGTACTGAGAGGGAATACTTCTCGTGCATCCAAAACCTTGAGCCAAAACCTATGCCATTTGTGTCCACCATATCTACCTACTATGTGGTATTTTCTGCCATTTCAAGTAAATACTTCATGTGCTACCTTTAAGCAATTCAAAAGCTATTATCTCTTATTTGTGTCAATGTTTTATAGCTCATGGGGAAGTATGTGGTGTTTTATCTTTCGATCTTGTCATTTACTTCTGACAGACCTTCACCAATGTACTAGTGGCACATCCGCTTATCCAATAATTTTGCAAAAAGAGCTGGCAACGGGGTGCCCAGCCCCAATTAATTAACTTTCATTAATATTTCTCTTCACATGTTTTGCCCTGATCTATCAGTAAGCAACTTAATTTTGCAAATAGACACTCCTCCATGGTATGTGAATGTTGGAAGGCACACGAGGATTCGGTTAGCCATGGCTTGTGTAAGCAAAAGGTTGGGAGGAGTGTCATCCATTAATGAAACTAAAATACATGTGTACACAAAAGAGAAGAGGGATGATCTACCTTGATAATAAGTCTGGTTGATAAGGTAGTTAGAGTACCCATTACCATTCGTTGACAACAACAAACACCTCTCAAAACTTTACTTTTATGCTCTCTATATGATTTCAAAACTTGAAAAGCTCTAGCACATGATTTAATCCTGCTTCCCTCTGTGAAGGGCCTCTCTTTTACTTTATGTTGAGTCAGTTTACCTACTTCTTTCCATCTTAGAAGCAAACACTTGTGTCAACTGCGCATTGATTCTTACATGCTTACTTATTAAAGGTTGGGAGGAGTGTTAACTCTTATTAAGAATCAATGCGCAGCATAAAAGTAAAGTTTTGAGTGGTGTTTGTTGTTATCAACGAATGGTAATGGGTACTCTAACTACCTTATCAATTAGACTTTCAAGAGCGGCTCCCATGAAGGACGTTATCTCTACCAGCAAGGTAGATCATCCCTCTTCTCTTTTGTTTACACATGTATTTTAGTTTCATTATTGATGACACTCCTCCCAACCTTTTGCTTACACAAGCCATGGCTAACCGAATCCTCGGGTGCCTTCCAACATTCACATACCATGGAGGAGTGTATATTTGCAAAATTAAGTTGCTTACTGATAGATCAGGGCAAAACATGTGAAGAGAATTATTAATGCAAGTTAATTAATTGGGGATGGGCACCCCGTTGCCAGCTCTTTTTGCAAAATTATTGGATAAGAGGATGTATATGCCACTAGTCCATTGGTGAAAGTCTGTCCGAAGTAAATGAAAAGGTTGAAAGATAAACACCACATACTTCCTCGTGAGCTATAAAACATTGACACAAATAAGAGATAATAGCTTTTGAATTGTTTAAAGGTAGCACATGAAGTATTTACTTGGAATGGCAGAAAATACCACATAGTAGGTAGATATGGTGGACACAAATGGCATAGGTTTTGGCTCAAAGTTTTGGATGCACGAGAAGCATTCCCTCTCTGTACAAGGCTTGGGCTAGCAAGGTTGTTTGAAGCAAACACAAGTATGAACCGGTACAGAAAAACTTACATAAGAACATATTGCAAGCATTATAAGACTCTACACTGTCTTCCTTGTTGCTCAAACACTTTTACCAGAAAATATCTAGACCTTAGAGAGATCAATCATGCAAACCAAATTTCAACAAGCTCTATAGTAGTTCTCCATTAATAGGTTTAAACTACATGATGCAAGAGCTTAAACATGATCTATGAGAACTCAAAACAATTGCCAAGTATCAAATTATTCAAGACAATATACCAATTACCACATGAAGCATTTTCTGTTTCCAACCAAATAGCAATAAATGAAGCGATCAACTTTCACCATTGAACATTAAAAGTAAAAGCGAAGAACACTATTGTTCATATGAAAAAGCGGAGCGTGTCTCTCTCCCACACAAGCATAATAGGATCCGATTTATTCAAATATAAACAAAAATAAAAACAAACAGACGCTCTAAGTAAAGCACATAAGATGTGACGGAATAAAAATATAGTTTCACTAGAGGTGACCTGATAAGTTGTTGATGAAGAAGGGGATGCCTTGGGCATCCCCAAGCTTAGATGCTTGAGTCTTCTTGAAATATGCAGGGATGAACCACGGGGGCATCCCCAAGCTTAGAATTTTCACTCTTCTTGATCATATCATATCATCCTCCTCTCTTGACCCTTGAAAACTTCCTCCACACCAGACTCAAAACAATCTCATTAGAGGGTTAGTGCATAATCAAAAATTCACATGTTCAGAGAGGACACAATCATTCTTAACACTTCTGGACATTACCCAAAGCTACTAAAAGTTTTTTTTTGCGGAATTGTTATCACCAGAATTTGACCGAGTTAGAGGTGGGCCACGATTGAGATAGACTTGAAGATATACATGGAAGGAAGAACAAGAATTGGCCTTATACATGAAGTTGGGCTGAATTGCCCATGTATCTGTAATATAGTAGATCGCATCTTAGATTAAAAGTTAGAGTTTTACTCGTGCACGGTTAGGTGCACGTCCGAATTAGAAAGTCCGCTGGACTATAAATATGTATCTAGGGTTTATGGAATAAACAACAACTCACGTTCAACCCAAACAAACCAATCTCGGCGCATCGCCAACTCCTTCGTCTCGAGGGTTTCTATCAGGTAAGCGACATGCTGCCTAGATCGCATCTTGCGATCTAGGCAGCACAAGCTCCACGTTGTTCATGCGTTGCTCGTACTGAAGCGTCTTTGATGGCGAGCAACGTAGTTATCATAGATGTGTTAGGGTTAGCTTAGTTCTTCGTATAACATGCTTACGTAGTGCAACCCTTGCATATCTAGCCGCCCTCACACCTATCTTAGGTGTGGGGGCGGCACCCCGCTTGATCATTATTTAGTAGATCTGATCCGTTACGATTGCTCCTTGTTCTACAAGGATTAGTTTAATATCTGCAATAGTTAGGCCTTACAAAGGGGGGGAGGATCCAGCGGCGCGTAGGGTGTCGTTCGCAAGTCCTAAACAGGATGTTCCGGGGATCAACTTCATGTTGGTTTTTAGGCCTTGTTTAGGATCGGCTTACGATCACCGTGCGTGGCCGCGAGGCCCAACCTGGAGTAGGATGATCCGATTATGCGGTGAAAACCCTAAATCGTCGTAGATCTCATTAGCTTTATCTTGATCAAGCAGGATCACCATATATTCGTGCACCCCGTACGAATCATGGGTGGATCGGCTCTTTGAGCCGATTCACAGGATAACCTGAGAGCCGATCGAGGCTCGTATTTAATGTTTACGTGTATGCCATGCAGGAAATTAAGCGAGGCATCCCCATCACCTTCCTGACCAGGTATAGGTCAGGTGGCACGCCCTTGCACTTCGCATCGGACGTGTGACCAGAAGAGCATTGCGGGCCGTCGCTCGGAGGGGTCTTAGCCAGCCGCAGTTCTAGGCTCTTCCCGGCTCTACCTGTGTTGACCGTCGCTGCCCGCCGGTGGGTTTTGGCAGTCAACACATTCTGGCACGCCCAGTGGGACCTCGAGCAAAGGAAAGCCGATAACGAGACATCGGCTGGTACGAACACGATGCTCGTCCTCCCGACGGAGCCTAGTGCTCCAGGATTACACGAGGGATATTACGAAACCTTCATGGAGCGCTTCGATCCAGCGAGTCGGCCAAGATTATTCTCACTACACGGTCTGCTTGGTTTCAACGGTGATCTAACGAACGGCGGCCACGTCGGCTACACGAATCCCAACGGAGCCGAGGTACGAGTATGGCGCATTGGCATAATACAAAGCCGATATCTGCAGTCACCTGTCAGATTCGGCTCGGGGGAGGCATATGGTTAGCAGACAGACGCAGGGGTAAGAAATGTCAGGAGCCGATGGAAAATCGGCCAGTAAAAAAAAAAAAAATTTGTAGCAAGTACAGAAAGATCCAGTCCAGTGAAACATCATCTGTCTCTGAAGGCCCTACTGAAGAAACACGCCGAGGGCGAGAACGGCGTCGATACGGACGCGATCTGCCTCAGCGATCTCAGCCTTGTCATCCTCGTCCTTACCCGTCACCAGCTGATTGTTCAGGGTACGGATTTCAGCTAGATCGGTCTTCAGATCGGCTGTGAGGCCTTTTGCTTCGTCTTGAGAACGGGCAACAAGGGCTTCCTTGTCCTGGATGAGCTGTTTGGTCACCCTTACCCTCTCTTCAAGAATCTCCAGCTCCTTGCGCAGGGTCTCGAGTTCGGCGCGAGTGGCAGAAGTATCCGTCTTGGCGTCCAGAGCAGCCTTCTTCTCATTGAGCCGTCGACACCTTTCGGCAATATCGGCTCTCAGCGGAAGTTGGGAGTGGCGAAGAGTAATCCTTTGGCGAGCCGATTGCACCCTTGACTTAAAGACCGGCAGGGTAACAGCGGGCCAGAGCTTCACTTGCAGGGTCATAGGAAGATGAAGCTGGATATCCTCGAGAATGCCTTTGGCTTCCTCGGAATCTTCAATCAGAGTCTCAGTTGGGGCAGAAAGCAAGTCTTTGAGACGCTGGAGTGGACCACGGACCGTACTAGGGATCGGCTCCCCACCTGCCTTGGAAGAAGTTGGTTCGATGGATTCTGGATCGAACGTAAGCAAGCTCGAGAGATCACAACCCTGGTAGGGCAGACAAAGTGAGTTTAAGCAGGCAATGGTGGAATTGATGGAGCCAAGGAGGAGAGACATACCTCTCCCAAGGAAGGGGGAACAGCCGATGCAGTGACGATCGGCTTTTCTGTGGACTGAGATGGGTTAACCATTTGGGCAGCTGCCACCGCCGAGGTGGCCAAGTCCAGAGTGGCGGACGGCATCTGTATCTCCTCAACGTCTCCGCTAGAAGTTTCTTCGGCCTGCAAGAGGAAGTGATTAGCCGATCTATACGTAACGACGGGAAATCATGAAGTATGATCAAGAAGATGATTACATTTGAGACCTCCTGGCTTGATGAAGAGGCTCGTGGGTTCTTGCGAGCCCTTTTGACGCAGCGGCGCTTTGTGCGTGACCCCGATCTGCTCGGGGCTTGGGGGCAGGAGGATCAGTGATCGACTTTTTCTTGAAAGCCGGCGCTGGTGAAGCCGTCTGGCTTTGGGTGGTGGACCTCTCGGAATTACCCGAGCTTGAGTCCCCTTGACTAGTTTCCTCAGCCCCGCTGGAGGTTCCTTCAATGGAGGGCTGTAGGAAAGAACACGAGCATATTGTAAACAAATGGTTGAAAGCGGACAGGCATCTGCAGGGTCTGAACCAACTTACACGCAAGCTTTCGTGAGCCGGAGCTTTACGCTTCAGGGTTTTTCTGGCAGCCACCTTCCTCACCACCGTCCTCGCCTGAGTCGAGGCTCGGGGGGCAACCGGCCCCGAAGATGCTTTACTCTTGGGAGCCGATTTCGGTGAAATCGGCTGACCCTGCATTATGACTTTCTTCAGGGGTGGCCAGCTCTGGCAGAAGAGAACCACTGGTGCAGGAGGGAGGAATACGAAAGGGGAACCGTCAGCTTGAGTGGGAGCTGGACCATCTTGTTGCTGCCAGGAGAAAGAGTTAGGTCACAGACAATCACCATCAGGCGGATACAGGAAATGCTTAAGTAATGGTACCTGGTCTGCAGGGATGTCATACTCGGCGTCAAGCTCTCTCAGCAGCGGTCCTAGAGCCCTCCTGAAGACGTGGGACTTCCACATAGACCACCAGGTTTCCAAAACCATCGGTAGTGAAGGAGAAGCGGAGGTCGTGAGGAATTGGGATGGCCAAAGCATCAAAGAAGGTATAACACCTTTGGGCAGTAAGGATGTCAGGCAGGTCAGCTCTACTTGCTGTCAGATGGTGTAAGAAGAAGTGTGGAGGCACCTGTCCGAGACCAAGCTGTCGGGCTGCCACTACCGGTTGGTAGCATTCATAACCGGGCTTTGTAATCCGGTTCGAGGTACTCATGCCAACAGGGAGGAAGCAAGGACGAATCATGATGGAGTACAAATGCTGTGTGCTGGCGTCATCGGCAAGGTCATCCAATCGGAAAGAGACTGGGTTTTCAAAGTTTGCCGATTCAGTATAAGGATCGAACAGGGGGTTGTCCAAACCTTGGAAGAAAATCTTAAACCACCCTGCTGCTTCCTTGGGGATCAGCCTGCTGCCCGGGAGACCATATAGGGCTTGGCCGTAGCTGGTGCATCGAATTTCCTTTCCATTCACATCCGGAAAGGTGCAGGTGGTCAGTGATGGGAAGTCTGGTATTTGGTTTTGGAAGTATAGTTGGGCCCACAACTGAATGAACCACCAGGGGCCACCAGTTTTGACTGTCTTTCGAGAGAACAGTTTGACAGACATCAGTTGAAGGGATCGATAAATCTCTCCAAGAAATAGTTTGCCTAGGCCGAGTTGGGTGCCTTTAGCAAGTTCATAGGCCAGGGAGAGGTAATTCTTGGTGGGAGCAAGTGATGGGCCGCAGAATATTGATGTCTACGTTCCCCCTCCTTTCCTGTAGACAGTGTTGGGCCTCCAAGAGCAGAGGTTTGTAGAACAGCAGCAAGTTTCCCTTAAGTGGATACCCAAGGTTTATCGAACTCAGGGAGGAAGAGGTCAAAGATATCCCTCTCATGCAACCCTGCAACCACAAAGCAAGAAGTCTCTTGTGTCCCCAACACACCTAATAGGTGCACTAGTTCGGCGAAGAGATAGTGAAATACAGGTGGTATAAATATATATGAGCAGTAGCAACGGTGCCAGAAAAGTGCTTGGCGCGTAATTGATGGTGGTGGTATTGCAGCAGTAGTAACACAGTAAAACAGTAAACAAGCAGTAGTAACGCAGCAGTATTTAGGAACAAGGCCTAGGGATTACACTTTCACTAGTGGACACTCTCAACATTGATCACATAACAGAATAGATAAATGCATACTCTACACTTTTGTTGGATGATGAACACATTGCGTAGGATTACACGAACCCTCAATGCCGGAGTTAACAAGCTCCACAATAATGCTCATGTTTTAGTAACCTTTAGTGTAAGATAGATCAACGCTACTAAACCAAGTACTAGCATAGCATGCACACTGTCACCTTCATGCATATGTAGGAGGAATAGATCACATCAATATTATCATAGCAATAGTTAACTCCATAATCTACAAGAGATCATGATCATAGCACAAACCAAGTACTAACACGGTGCACACACTGTCACCATTACACACGTGCAGGAGGAATAGAACTACTTTAATAACACATCGCTAGAGTAGCACATAGATAGTAGTGATACAAAACTCAGATGAATCTCAATCATGTAAAGCAGCTCATGAGATCATTGTATTGAAGTACATAGTAGAGAGATTAACCACATAGCTACCGGTACAGCCCCGAGCCTCGATGGAGAACTACTCCCTCCTCATGGGAGCAGCAGCGGTGATGAAGATGGCGGTGGAGATGGCAGCGGTGCCGATGGAGGAGCCTTCCGGGGGCACTTCCCCGCTCCGGCAGGGTGCCGGAACAGAGATCCTGTCCCCGCATCTTGGCTTCGCGATGGCGGCGGCTCTGGAAGGTTTTCGTGGGTTTCGTCAAGCGGTGTAGGGTTTTCTGATCCAGGGGCTTTTTATAGGCGGAGAGGCGGCGCAGGAAGGTCGAAGGGGGGCCCACACCCTAGGGGGGCGCGCCCCCCCCCTAGGCCGCGCCGGGGTGTGGTGTGGTGGCCCTGCCACCCTTCTCTGGCGGTTCTCGCGTGTTCTGGATGCTTCCGGGTAAAATAGGAACCTGGGCGTTGATTTCGTCCGATTCCGAGAATATTTCGTTACTAGGATTTCTGAAACCAAAAACAGCAGAAAACAGGAACTGGCACTTCGGCATCTTGTTAATAGGTTAGTTCCAGAAAATGCACGAATATGACATAAAGTGTGCATAAAACATGTAGATAACATCAATAATGTGGCATGGAACATAAGAAATTATCGATACGTTGGAGACGTATCAGCATCCCCAAGCTTAGTTCTGCTCGTCCCGAGCAGGTAAAACGATAACAAAGATAATTTCTGAAGTGACATGCCATCATAATCTTGATCATACTATTTGTAAAGCATATGTAGTGAATGCAGCGATCAAAACAATGTGTATGACATGAGTAAACAAGTGAATCATAAAGCAAAGACTTTTCATGAATAGCACTTCAAGACAAGCATCAATAAGTCTTGCATAAGAGTTAACTCATAAAGCAATAATTCAAAGTAAAGGCATTGAAGCAACACAAAAGAAGATTAAGTTTCAGCGGTTGCTTTCAACTTGTAACATGTATATCTCATGGATATTGTCAACATAGAGTAATATAATAAGTGCAATAAGCAAGTATGTAGGAATCAATGCACAGTTCACACAAGTGTTTGCTTCTTGAGGTGGAGAGAAATAGGTGAACTGACTCAACATTGAAAGTAAAAGAATGGTCCTCATAGAGGAAAAGCATCGATTGCTATATTTGTGCTAGAGCTTTGATTTTGAAAACATGAAACAATTTTGTCAACGGTAGTAATAAAGCATATGCATCATGTAAATTATATCTTATAAGTTGCAAGCCTCATGCATAGTGTACTAATAGTGCCCGCACCTTGTCCTAATTAGCTTGGACTACCTGGATTATCACCGCAATACATATGCTTTAACCAAGTGTCACAAAGGGGTACCTCTATGCCGCCTGTACAAAGGTCTAAGGAGAAAGCTCGCATTGGATTTCTCGCTATTGATTATTCTCAACTTAGACATCCATACCGGGACAACATAGACAACAGATAATGGACTCCTCTTTTATGCATAAGCATGTAACAACAATTAATAATTTTCTCATTTGAGATTGAGGATATATGTCCAAAACTGAAACTTCCACCATGGATCATGGCTTTAGTTAGCGGCCCAATGTTCTTCTCTAACATTATGCATGCTTAACCATAAGGTGGTAGATCTCTCTTACTTCAGACAAGACGGACATGCATAGCAACTCACATGAAATTCAACAATGAATAGTTGATGGCGTCCCCAGTGAACATGGTTATCGCACAACAAGCAACTTAATAAGAGATAAAGTGCATAATCACATATTCAATACCACAATAGTTTTTAAGCTATTTGTCCCATGAGATATATATTGCAAAGGTGAATGATGGAATTTTAAAGGTAGCACTCAAGCAATTTACTTTGGAATGGCGGGAAATACCATGTAGTAGGTAGGTATGGTGGACACAAATGGCATAGTAGTTGGCTCAAGTATTTTGGATGCATGAGAAGTAATCCCTCTCGATACAAGGTTTAGGCTAGCAAGGCTTATTTGAAACAAACACAAGGATGAACCGGTGCAGCAAAACTCACATAAAAGACATATTGAAAACATTATAAGACTCTACACCGTCTTCCTTGTTGTTCAAACTCAATACTAGAAATTATCTAGACCTTAGAGAAACCAAATATGCAAACCAAATTTTAGCATGCTCTATGTATTTCTTCATTAATGGGTGCAAAGCATATGATGCAAGAGCTTAAACATGAGCACAACAATTGCCAAGTATCACATTACCCAAGACATTTATAGCAATTACTACATGTATCATTTTCCAATTCCAACCATATAACAATTTAACGAAGAAGAAACTTCGCCATGAATATTAAAAGCTAAGAACACATGTGTTCATACGAACCAGCGGAGCGTGTCTCTCTCCCACACAAGCATGATGTAATCCAATTTATTCAAACACAAACAAAAACAAAAACAAACAGACGCTCCAAGCAAAGCACATAAGATGTGATGGAATAAAAATATAGTTTCAGGGGAGGAACCTGATAATGTTGTCGATGAAGAAGGGGATGCCTTGGGCATCCCCAAGCTTAGACGCTTGAGTCTTCTTGATATATGCAGGGGTGAACCACCGGGGCATCCCCAAGCTTAGAGCTTTCACTCTTCTTGATCATAGTATATCATCCTCCTCTCTTGACCCTTGAAAACTTCCTCCACACCAAACTCGAAACAACTCATTAGAGGGTTAGTGCACAATAAAAATTAACATATTCAGAGGTGACACAATCATTCTTAACACTTCTGGACATTGCATAATGCTACTGGACATTAGTGGATCAAAGAAATTCATCCAACATAGCAAAAGAGGCAATGCGAAATAAAAGGCAGAATCTGTCAAAACAGAACAGTTCGTATTGACGAATTTTAAAATGGCACCAGACTTGCTCAAATGAAAATGCTCAAATTGAATGAAAGTTGCGTACATATCTGAGGATCATGCACGTAAATTGGCTTAATTTTCTGAGCTACCTACAGGGAGGTGGACCCAGATTCGTGACAGCAAAGAAATCTGGAACTGCGCAGTAATCCAAATCTAGTACTTACTTTTCTATCAACGGCTTTACTTGGCACAACAAAACACAAAACTAAGATAAGGAGAGGTTGCTACAGTAGTAAACAACTTCCAAGACACAAATATAAAACAAAGTACTGTAGCAAAATAACACATGGGTTATCTCCCAAGAAGTTCTTTTCTTTATAGCCATTAAGATGGGCTCAGCAGTTTTAATGATGCACTCGCAAGAAATAGTATTTGAAGCAAAAGAGAGCATCAAGAGGCAAATTCAAAACACATTTAAGTCTAACATGCTTCCTATGCATAGGAATCTTGTAAATAAACAAGTTCATGAAGAGCAAAGTAACAAGCATAGGAAGATAAAACAAGTATAGATTGAAAAATTTCAGCACATAGAGAGGCATTTTAGTAACATGAAAATTTCTACAACCATATTTTCCTCTCTCATAATAACTTTCAGTAGCAACATTAGCAAACTCAACAATATAACTATCACATAAAGCATTCTTATCATGAGTCTCATGCATAAAATTATTACTCTCCACATAGGCATAATCAATTTTATTAGTTGTAGTGAGAGCAAATTCAACAAAGTAGCTATCATTATTATTCTCATCAAGTGTTGGAGGCATAGTATAATCACAACAAAATTTACTCTCCATAGTAGGTGGTACCAAAAGACTACTATCATTATAATCATCATAAATAGGAGGCAAAGTATCATCAAAGAAAATTTTCTCCTCAATGCTTGGTGGACTAAAAATATCATGAAAACCAGCTTCCCCAAGCTTAGAACTTTCTATATCATTATCAACAATGGTGTTCAAAGCGTTCATACTAATATTACTACCAGCATGCAAATAAGATTTCATAGGTTTTTTAATTTTCGCATCAAACAATCCATGTTTTAAATCAGGAAATAGAATAAGAAGCTCACTCTTGTACATTATGCCAAACTAGTGTAAACAAGAAACAAAAAGATGCAATTGCAGGATCTAAAGGAAATAGCTTCGAGCACACACACAACGGCAACAGAAAAATACTTTACCCGGGACCGTAGTATGAGTGCCTTTTACCTTTCCTCCCCGGCAACGGCGCCAGAAAAGTGCTTGATGCTGTCCAGGACTGGCGCAAGGTTGGCGAGGGAGGAAATTCCTGTTGTGTAGCTTTCTGGTCCCCGGCAACGGCGCCAGAAAAGTGCTTGATGTCTACGTTCCCCCTTCTTTCCTGTAGACAGTGTTGGGCCTCCAAGAGCAGAGGTTTGTAGAACAGCAGCAAGTTTCCCTTAAGTGGATACCCAAGGTTTATCGAACTCAGGGAGGAAGAGGTCAAAGATATCCCTCTCATGCAACCCTGCAACCACAAAGCAAGAAGTCTCTTGTGTCCCCAACACACCTAATAGGTGCACTAGTTCGGCGAAGAGATAGTGAAATACAGGTGGTATAAATATATATGAGCAGTAGCAACGGTGCCAGAAAAGTGCTTGGCGCGTAATTGATGGTGGTGGTATTGCAGCAGTAGTAACACAGTAAAACAGTAAACAAGCAGTAGTAACGCAGCAGTATTTAGGAACAAGGCCTAGGGATTACACTTTCACTAGTGGACACTCTCAACATTGATCACATAACAGAATAGATAAATGCATACTCTACACTTTTGTTGGATGATGAACACATTGCGTAGGATTACACGAACCCTCAATGCCGGAGTTAACAAGCTCCACAATAATGCTCATGTTTTAGTAACCTTTAGTGTAAGATAGATCAACGCTACTAAACCAAGTACTAGCATAGCATGCACACTGTCACCTTCATGCATATGTAGGAGGAATAGATCACATCAATATTATCATAGCAATAGTTAACTCCATAATCTACAAGAGATCATGATCATAGCACAAACCAAGTACTAACACGGTGCACACACTGTCACCATTACACACGTGCAGGAGGAATAGAACTACTTTAATAACACATCGCTAGAGTAGCACATAGATAGTAGTGATACAAAACTCAGATGAATCTCAATCATGTAAAGCAGCTCATGAGATCATTGTATTGAAGTACATAGTAGAGAGATTAACCACATAGCTACCGGTACAGCCCCGAGCCTCGATGGAGAACTACTCCCTCCTCATGGGAGCAGCAGCGGTGATGAAGATGGCGGTGGAGATGGCAGCGGTGTCGATGGAGGAGCCTTCCGGGGGCACTTCCCCGCTCCGGCAGGGTGCCGGAACAGAGATCCTATCCCCCAGATCTTGGCTTCGCGATGGCGGCGGCTCTGGAAGGTTTTCGTGGGTTTCGTCAAGCGGTGTAGGGTTTTCTGATCCAGGGGCTTTTTATAGGCGGAGAGGCGGCGCAGGAAGGTCGAAGGGGGGCCCACACCCTAGGGGGGCGCGCCCCCCCCCCTAGGCCGCGCCGGGGTGTGGTGTGGTGGCCCTGCCACCCTTCTCTGGCGGTTCTCGCGTGTTCTGGATGCTTCCGGGTAAAATAGGAACCTGGGCGTTGATTTCGTCCGATTCCGAGAATATTTCGTTACTAGGATTTCTGAAACCAAAAACAGCAGAAAACAGGAACTGGCACTTCGGCATCTTGTTAATAGGTTAGTTCCAGAAAATGCACGAATATGACATAAAGTGTGCATAAAACATGTAGATAACATCAATAATGTGGCATGGAACATAAGAAATTATCGATACGTTGGAGACGTATCAAATATGAAGTGCTCCAGCCAGAAATTCAGAAAGGCTGTGTGCTCCCTCTCTGTTACGGGGCCTTTGTTTTTCATATAACGATTGAGGTAGGCACCCCAGCTGGTACACTCTTTTTTAGAGGAGAGAGTGAAAGGGACTTTTGGCAGTTTGAATGCAGAAGGGCTGGGGGATGCAATGTCTAGCCCTGTGATCATGGCCACATCCAGCAGGGTTGGTGTCATAGGGCCCTGACCAAACATAAAGCAGTTCAGTGCATCAGACCAGAAGTAGCCGATGGTTTTCAGGATGTTCTCGTTCTTCTCAGGAGGAGATAATGATAATGACAGGGCATCGGCTATCCCTATGGTTTCCCAAGTGGCATAGTGGGATTTTGATACTCTATTGTACCATGCCACCCAACCTTCAGGAGGATTAGGCCAGGCTCGTAGGCAGTCGGCCCAGGAAGTTAGATCTAGGTTTTGGCTCACAAAGGGGATTCTGTTAGCTTCGCACGAAATTAACAGGGTAGGACTCTCAGAAGAACGAGGGCCGAGGCACATCGAATTTGCGAGAGAAGGGTGTGGCAGAAGGATATCTGAAGCCTAAATTAGTAGCGGAGCGAAACATTAATTCAGGTGTTTGCCATTAATCTCATGTCAAGTCGAACGGCGAGAGGAGGTTGAGGATTACCTTCAGTCCGGAAGCCGTGGTATCGGTGTTGGATGATTCCGCCATGGGATGCGTTGAAGGAGCCGGGGGCGGCATGGTCGAGATCTGTGTAGGAGGTTGTGGGTTGGAACTGCTCAGGCGGCGATTTGGGGATCTGAGTTCGCCTTTTCAGATGGAGGTCGCAGGTTACCGTTTGGAAGGGCGGCTAGGTCGACGTTCCTCGTGTTTTTATAATGGAGACCGATGCGATGCCATCGGCTCTTTTTGGAGATTGTGTGACTTTGACCATCGGCAAAATAATTGATTGGAGAATACTTCTTCATTAACAGAGGAGGGTTTGTTATAATGAAGAGCCGATTGCTCAAAGAGGAACAGAAGAAGAGCCGGTTGCTCGCATCTTACTGATGCTATGTCACTAGTCCTCGCTGCCCTCGTCGTCAGCATCGTAGCTGTCACCGGCGCTGCTTCCGGAGAATTCCTCGTCACCACTGCTCTAGCCCTCGACTGGAGTTTCTTCCTCTGCGTCGTCATCATCATCCTCACTAAAGTCCCACTCGAGCTCCGACATTGGCTCGCTTGGGGGAGAAGATTGGAAAGAAAGGTCGATGGTCAGATCAGAGGATGAAGGGGGCTAATCGTTCGGCACGATTGTATAATGGGGAGCTTGGCGGAAATTTAACGCCATTACAGTTTCCAAGGAAGTGATGCAGAGCTATCGAGTTTTCCAGAGGAGCTGACAGGGCATAATGATGACGGATGCTGCAACGACTCTGCTCTACCATGACATGACCCGACGAAGGAAAGCATAATGATTTTGGAAATATTATTTCCAAAACCAGGGGGGCATGTGTTATCACCAGAATTTGACCGAGTTAGAGGTGGGCCACGATTGAGATAGACTTGAAGATATACATGGAAGGAAGAACAAGAATTGGCCTTATACACGAAGTTGGGCTGAATTGCCCATGTATCTGTAATATAGTAGATCGCATCTTAGATTAAAAGTTAGAGTTTTACTCGTGCACGGTTAGGTGCACGTCCGAATTAGAAAGTCCGCTGGACTATAAATATGTATCTAGGGTTTATGGAATAAACAACAACTCACGTTCAACCCAAACAAACCAATCTCGGCGCATCGCCAACTCCTTCGTCTCGAGGGTTTCTATCAGGTAAGCGACATGCTGCCTAGATCGCATCTTGCGATCTAGGCAGCACAAGCTCCACGTTGTTCATGCGTTGCTCGTACTGAAGCGTCTTTGATGGCGAGCAACATAGTTATCATAGATGTGTTAGGGTTAGCATAGTTCTTCGTATAACATGCTTACGTAGTGCAACCCTTGCATATCTAGCCGCCCTCACACCTATCTTAGGTGTGGGGGCGGCACCCCGCTTGATCAGTATTTAGTAGATCTGATCCGTTACGATTGCTCCTTGTTCTACAAGGATTAGTTTAATATCTGCAATAGTTAGGCCTTACAAAGGGGGGAGGATCCAGCGGCGCGTAGGGTGTCGTTCGCAAGTCCTAAACAGGATGTTCCGGGGATCAACTTCATGTTGGTTTTTAGGCCTTGTTTAGGATCGGCTTACGATCACCGTGCGTGGCCGCGAGGCCCAACCTGGAGTAGGATGATCCGATTATGCGGTGAAAACTCTAAATCGTCGTAGATCTCATTAGCTTTATCTTGATCAAGCAGGATCACCATATATTCGTGCACCCCGTACGAATCATGGGTGGATCGGCTCTTTGAGCCGATTCACAGGATAACCTGAGAGCCGATCGAGGCTCGTATTTAATGTTTATGTGTATGCCATGCAGGAAATTAAGCGAGGCATCCCCATCACCTTCCTGACCAGGTATAGGTCAGGTGGCACGCCCTTGCACTTCGCATCGGACGTGTGACCAGAAGAGCATTGCGGGCCGTCGCTCGGAGGGGTCTCAGCCAGCCGCAGCTCTAGGCTCTTCCCGGCTCTACCTGTGTTGACCGTCGCTGCCCGCCGGTGGGTTTTGGCAGTCAACAGGAATAGCTACTGAAAGTTAATGGAACAAAGAAAACCACTCAACACAGTAAAAGAGGCAATGCGAAATAAAAGGCAGAATCTGTCAAAACAGAACAGTCCGTAAAGACGAATTTTTTAGAGGCACTTAACAGGCTCAGATGAAAAAGCTCAAAACTAATGAAACTTGCGTACATATCTGAGGATCACGCATGAAAATTGGCAGATTTTTTTGATTCTTGTACAGAGAGATCTACTCAAATTCGTGACAGGTAGAAATCTGTTTCTGCGCAGGAATCCAAATCTAGTATCAACTTTAATATTAGAGACTCTGCTTGGCACAACAATGCAATAAAATAAAGATAAGGAGAGGTTGCTACAGTAGTAACAACTTCCAAGACTCAACAAAACAGTAGCAAAATAAAACATGGGTTATCTCCCAAGAAGTGCTTTCTTTATAGCCATTAAGATGGGCTCAGTGATTTTAATGATGCTCACGCAAGAAATAAGAGTTGAAGCAAAAGAGAGCATCAAAAGCAAATAAGAAACACTTTTAAGTCTAACCCACTTCCTACGAAAAGGAATCTTGTAAGTAAACAAGTCATGTAAGCATAATGCAACAAGCATAGAAAGGCAACACAAGCGCAACTTCAAGATTCTCAACATAAAGAGGGGAAACTTAATATTATTAAGATGCATATAACCATGTTTCCCTCTCTCATAATAACTTTCAGTAGCATCATGAACAAACTCAACAATATAACTATCACATGAAACATTCTTATCATGAGCTACATGCATAAAATTATTACTCTCCACATAAGCATAGTCATTATATTAATTTTAGTGGGAGCAAATTCAATAAGATAGCCTTCATTATTATTCTCATCACCATAATCATCATATATAGGAGGCATATTGTAATCATAATTAATTTTCTCCTCAATAGTAGGTGGACTGAAAATATCATATTCATCATTGTAATCATCATAAATTGCAGGCATGGTATAATCATAATAAACTTTATCCTCCATAGTAGGTGGCACCAAAATACCACTATCATTATAATCATCATAAATGGGAGGCAAAGTATCATCAAAGAAAATTTTCTCCTCAAAACTTGGGGGACTAAAAATATCACAACCAGCTTCCCCAAGCTTAAATTCTTCCATAGCATTAGCAATAATAGTATTCAAAGAGTTCATGCTAATAACATTGTTACAACTATTTTGCAAACAAAGTTCCATGGGTTTTTTAATTCTCTCTTCAAACACATCATGTCCTAATTCAATATAAAGTTCATAAAGATCTCTATTTTTGTTGTTGTTTTCCATTAAGCCTAACTAGTGAAAATAAAAACAAGAAACAAAAAGATATAATTGCAGGATCTAAAGGAAATACCTTCGAGCACTCACACACCGGCAACAGTGCTAGGAAATAGCTTAGTAGTCGGAGGATGTGAATACCTTTTACCTTACCTCCCCAGCAACAGCGCCAGAAAATAGCTTGATCTCTACGTGTGCTTCTATTCTTGTAGACAGTGTTGGGCCTCCAAGAGCAGAGGTTTGTAGAACAGCAGCAAGTTTCCCTTAAGTGAATCACCCAAGGTTTATCAAACTCAGGGAGGTAGAGGTCAGAGATATCCCTCTCAAGCAACCCTGCAATTAAGATACAAGAAGTCTCTTGTGTCCCCAACACACCTAATACACTTGTCAGATGTATAGGTGCACTAGTTCGGCGAAGAGATAGTAAAACGCAGGTGGTATAGATGGTGGTAAACGGTAATTGTGATCTCAAATAAATATTGCAGGAAGTAAAGATGCAGTAAAACAGTAAATAAGCGATGTTTGCAGTATTTGGAAACAAGGCCTAGGGATCCTACTTTCACTAGTGGCCACTCTCAACATTGAAATCATAATTGAATATAAATATAAGCACTTCATCATACTACTCTCCTGTTGGATAAAGAACTCAAATTCATTGGGCAAGTTTGCAAAAGCACACCTCAAAGGCGTATTCCCAAGTACTAATAAACACCCCACACTGTCACCGTGAGCATTCATAGGAGGTACTAACACACCACAATTCATAAGGGAGTTACACACGGCGCACACACTGTCACCATTACACCGAGGTCACAGTAACTCCAAAGTTCACATAATAAAACACTTGAATAGCATATGACATCTAGATTGCAAAGCCTATGATCACATAGATGAACAAATAAGTGCTACTCTCAAACACTCTCTTGTTGGATAACAAACACCATTCATTGCGTAGGGCTACAAGAGCACACCTCAAGCCGGAGTAAACAATCTCCACAACATCCGGAGTTCATATTAAAGTAACCTCTAGAGTGCATAATAGACAAGAGTAACATCTACATATTCATAAAGATCACACCATGGGAAAGAGAGATGAACCACATAGCTACCGGTAGAGCCCTCAGCCTTGGGGGAGAACTACTCCATCCTCATCATGGGAGACAGCAACGACGATGAAGATGGAGATGACTCCGGGGGCAATTCCCCGTCCCGGCGGTGTGCCGGAACAGAGACTTCTGTCCCCCGAAACGGAGTTTCGCGATGGCGGCGGCTCCCCTGGAGTCTTTCTGGAGTTTGATCGATTGATTTAGGGTTTTCCGTCGCGAGGGAATATATAGGCGAAAGGGCGGCGCGAGGGGGTGCCCGGGGGGCCCACACCATAGTGGGGCGAGCCCCCCTCCTTGGCCGCGCCGCCTGGTGGGGTGGCCCCCTCGTGGGCCCTCTCCGTATCTCCTTCGGTGTTCTGGAACCCTCCGAGGAAAATAAGAAGTTCGGCTTTTGTTTCATCCAATTCCGAGAATATTTCCTGTGTAGGATTTCTGAAACCAAAAACAGCAGAAAACAGGAAGTGGCGCTTCGGCATCTTGTTAATAGGTTAGTGCCGGAAAATGCATCAAAATGATATAAAATGTATATAAAACATGTGAGTATTGTCATATAACTAGCATGGAACATAAGAAATTATAGATACGTTTGAGACGTATCATCCGGCCACCCCAAGACCACAAGTTGGCCGCACCCCCTTGCCGGCGCCCCAAACCCTAGCTGCTCCCCAAACCCTAGCCGCCTCCTCCTCCACCACAACTCCCGCAGTGCATAGGTGAAGCCCTGCCGGAGTTCTCCACCACCACCGCCACCACGCCATCATGCTGCCGGGATTCCGAGGAGGATCTACTACTTTCGCTGCCCGCTGGAACGGGGAGAAGGACGTCGTCTTCATCAACACCGAACGTGTGACCGAGTACGGAGGTGCTGCCCGATTGTGGCACCATCAAGATCAAGATCTTCTACGCGCTTTTTCAAGCGGCAAGTGATCGAGTACATCCACCCCGAGATCTAATCTCGTTAAGCTTTGCGAATCTTCGAGGGTTAGTCTCTTCATCTCCTCGTTGCTACCGTCTACTAGATTAGATCTTGGCTTGTGTTTCGTTCTTGCGGTAGGAATTTTTTTGTTTTCTATGCTACGAATCCCATCATTGATGTTGTTGAGTGTTAAAATGGTATAGGGTAGTGATCCAACCATTCACACCAAGTCCTAGGATCAATTCTCAAATTCATCAATTTGGCTATCTACTCTCATATGCCTCTATGGACATTTTTATTTTCTTTTGTTTCACCTTGGATTTGATTGGTTGAGTACTAGGTAGGGTTTCTTAATAGTATCAAAACATCTAGCAAAGGTAGATCATGTCCTAGACCTAATTTTCAAATATAGCCATAGGCTCATATGTACGTGAGGCTATTTCTATTTTCTCTTTTTCTTAGTTGTTTCTCTTTGATTTAAATGATCATGGTTTAGGGTTTAGTGGGGTCTAACGATGGTTCAAAACCATGTGATAAAGTAACTAGGGCCAAGGTCAAGATTTGCATACTAGGGCTTCATGCCCACATATGTCTTTTTATTTTATTTTAGTTTCATCATATTTGATCCTATTTGGTTTTGAGAAGGTTAGGGTTTAGGGTTTTGGAAATATGTTCAATGCAATAAATAAACAATCATGGCAATAACACAAGGATTAGGTATGAGCACTAAGCATAGCACATGATGTAATAAAAGTTTTTGTTGGTTCTCATTTTTGGAAAAAGGAAATTTATTTTCTTCTTTGTTTGAAAATTTGGGATGTTACAGTTTGGTAGACTGAGCCTGATTTGAGGCTCACTGGCGCAGTGGTGCGAGAACACCTTTGCATTCGGAACGAGCCACGGGCTAGAATTGACGTGTTGTTTCGTAGGTCGGGCTGCATGATTTAGGCCAAAAAGGACTTTTCGGTTGTTTGCCTGCAGCTAACCCTAAATCTCGATGGAGATGAAACTACACATGTTTATTACCATCTAGACAAGTATAAGGCCACTTCTTCTCTATAACGGGTAGCCTTACGAAGCTAGCAGTTCACGAAATCAGTCCTAGTAACTACAAATGGTATTTCATAACGATGCTCTCTAGCTACTACGAATGACAGTTTATCAGCATGGGGTAGTCCAACATACGGGGATCAAATTGGGGTTCGACAAATAGGGGATCAAATGTGGTTCTTCTTCTTCACTCTTCTGCATTTCTTCTTCAGTTTTTCAATTCACTTCTTCACTTGTTCGTCTCCTTCTCAAATGGTGGTGTTGCCTCTGGCTTCTCACATAGCGTATGCCCACTCTTTCCTCTTCTCCTTCTAGGCTTCATTGTAGCCTGCCTCCATGCCATGGCGTATCTCAACTTCATCAAAAGTGATAACCTCTGGGAAGAAGTCATCCTCGCCCCAACCTAGGATCCAGTTGTGAAGAATGCAGCAAGCAAGAACCAGCTTTACTTGAGTGTCAAAAGTGTGGAATGGTTTTTGTTCAAGGGCCTTGAACATGTTTTTTAATGCATCAAAGACCCTCTCAATGGTGACTATATGGACTGAGTATCTCAGATTGAACAACTCTTTCGTATTCTGAGGTCCAGGGGCGGAGCTAGGAAATTTTGTCGATGGGTTCACTCAGTATTTGAGCATGCGCCGGGGCGAAGGACCTTTAGTCCCTGTTTTTAACACGAACCGGGACTAAAGGCTATTTCGAGTTAATTTTTTTAATTCATTTGGGTTTCTAATTATTTTGCACTCCCTCTTTTTTTTTCTTTTTTTTCAGAATTTCTACTATTTCAGTTATTTGCATAGTTTAGTCTCTATCTCTAACTACACTTATCTCTAGTCAAATTACATACTCGTGGTCAAACTTCCCGCTCGGTCACCCATCCTCCCACTACTCTAGCACTAGCACGCTTAACTTCCGAGTTCCATCCCGTTCCGCATCCAAGTGCTTCGCGCGCATGTATGTGATAGTAGTATCATATCAATCCTATTAACATGTTGTTCGATGTCACGTTTCTTTATTGTTTGAATTTCAAATAATTCTTTTAATAAACAAAAGTAATGATGTAATAATAATATTGAATAAATAAATAAACATTAACTTTTTAATTTGTATTATTTTTAATTTTATTAATTAAATAAATATTTTTTTGCCAAACCTAAAACCTAAAATTTTGAAAATCTAAAAATTGGGTAAAAATGATAGTAATCTTTATGCAGGATGCAATTATTTTAATTTTAGGTTTTAAAAAAATAAAAAATATATAAAATCCGTAATTTATAGCAAAAACTAAAATCTTCCTGCTTTTGTATTTCCATTTGGAATTTTGAGAATCTAAAAATTGGCTAACCGGGTAAACCACGGTGAATTCGGATGTAACTTTTTCCCACGATGATTTTGATATATTATACGTTTTTTCCGACGTCGTATGCAAAAGTTAATACGGTTTTACCATTTTTCAAAACTTTTTGCAAAAAAAGTGAAAATTCGAATTTCTTAATTTTCCCTAACAGTAGGTTGCGTAACATACAGGAATCTCAAAAGATTTTATTTTTTGAATTTTCTATCATTTTTGTTTCTATTTTACAGAGTTAAAAAGGCGATCCAGGGGGTGTGTGAAGGGTGCGTGGGGAGTAAAAACCAGAAAATAACCTTTAGTCCCGGTTGGTGTTACGAACCGAGACTAAAGGGTACTCTTTAGTCCCGGGCTGGAGCATTAGTCTCGGTTCACGAGGAGAACCGGGACTAAAGACCCATTAGTCCCGGGTCAAAATATTTGGAGACTAATGGGTTGGGATGGAGGGCATTTTTTCTACTAGTGAAGTAACTATGCTATTGTAAAAATTTAAACCATGTCAAAACAGAACCATACCATTCAGCAGAACATAAGAAAATGAATAGTTTGTGTTGTACTTCTATTAAAACTAAATGGAGGAGACATACCGAGTAACGGAAATCCAAAACCATGTGTTTACATATTTAATATAGAGTAGTAAAATACTTTATAACTTTAGAAGCAGCTTCCGTCTTCCTCTGAAAAGTAACCAAAATGACAAGTTAATTTCAAGAGTTCTAAACAAGTACAATTAAGTGAAACATGTTTAGTCACTCACATTTCAAAGTTTCCCTTGTCCATCTTTCATCTTCTTAAAAATATTAAACACTTCCACATTAGTAATGGTAGAAAACATGTCTTTCTCCACATAGAAAATTAGACAATCACTCATAAACTGATCACTCATTTTATTGCTTAACTTTTTTCTTCGCAACATTCATAGCTGAGAAGCATCTCTCCACCGATTCCGTGGCGACCAGCAATATAAATACTAGTTTCAGAAGATGTATTGGTCAATAGAAAAGTATAATATACTTATTTGTCTACACCATTAATTCTTGCAAGAACTAAGGGAAAATGGATGGGACTCATTTCTAGAGAAGACATCTGATTGCTTGTATCTACTGGGTGGCTGTGAAGTACCTTCATCTTTATCTGAATTTAATGGTCGTTTTGCTTTTCCAAAATACCGTTCCATCACCTATGATGAATCAATGTTCAGAGAAAATAAATCATGACATTAGGGCTAGAAAAAAATATTTACAAGAGGAGGAGCCTCGAAAGGATTTGATCTCGTACCAAAATCGTGGACAGTGATTGCCGGCTGGAGGCGCGATGTCGAGGGTGCTCCTCGGCAATGCCCTCCGATAGGGGCTTGATGGCGTGTATTTCACACGTTCGTTGGGCAACCCCAAGAGGAAGGTATGATGCGCACAGCAGCAAGTTTTCCCTCAGAAAGAAACCAAGGTTTATCGAACCAGGAGGAGCCAAGAAGCACGTTGAAGGTTGATGGCGGCGAGATGTAGTGCGGCGCAACACCAGGGATTCCGGCGCCAACGTGGAACCTGCACAACACAACCAAAGTACTTTGCCCCAACGAAACAGTGAGGTTGTCAATCTCACCGGCTTGCTGTAACAAAGAGTTAACCGTATTGTGTGGAAGATGATTGTTTGCAGAAAACAGTAGAACAAGTATTGCAGTAGATTGTATTTCAGTAAAGAGAATTGGACCGGGGTCCACAGTTCACTAGAGGTGTCTCTCCCATAAGACGAACAGCATGTTGGGTGAACAAATTACAGTTGGGCAATTGACAAATAAAGAGAGCATGACAATGCACATACATATCATGATGAGTATAGTGAGATTTAATTGGGCATTACGACAAAGTACATAGACCGCCATCCAACTGCATCTATGCCTAAAAAGTCCACCTTCAGGTTATCATCCGAACCCCCTCCAGTATTAAGTTGCAAGCAACAGACAATTGCATTAAGTATGGTGCGTAATGTAATCAACAACTACATCCTTAGACATAGCATCAATGTTTTATCCCTAGTGGCAACAGCACAACACAACCTTAGAACTTTCATCCTTTGTCCCAGGTGTCAATGCAGGCATGAACCCACTATCGAGCATAAGTACTCCCTCTTGGAGTTACAAGCATCTACTTGGCCAGAGCATTTACTAGTAACGGAGAGCATGCAAGATCATAAACAACACATAAGCATAACTTTGATAATCAACATAACAAGTATTCTCTATTCATCGGATCCCAACAAACGCAACATATAGAATTACAGATAGATGATCTTGATCATGTTAGGCAGCTCACAAGATCCGACAATGATAGCACAATGGGGAGAAGACAACCATCTAGCTACTGCTATGGACCCATAGTCCAGGGGTAGACTACTCACACATCACACCGGAGGCGACCATGGCGGCGTAGAGTCCTCCGGGAGATGATTCCCCTCTCCGGCAGGGTGCCGGAGGCGATCTCTGGATCCCCGAGATGGGATCGGCGGCGGCGGCGTCTGCGGAAGGTTTTCCGTATCGTGGTTCTCGGTACTGGGGTTTCGTCACGGAGGCTATTTGTAGGCGGAAGGGCAGAGTCGGGGCCAGACGAGGGGGCCACACCATAGGGCGGCGCGGGCCCCACGGGCCGCGCCGCCACGTGGTGTCGCCACCTCGTGGCCCCACTTCGTGTGTTCTTCGGTCTTACGGAAGCTCCGTGGAAAAATAGGCCCCCGGGCTTTGATTTCGTCCAATTCCGAGAATATTTCCTTACTAGGATTTCTGAAACCAAAAACAGCGTAAAAACAAAGAATCGGCACTTCGGCTTCTTGTTAATATGTTAGTTCCTGAAAATGCTCGTTTATGACATAAAGTGTGGCTAAAACATGTAGATAACATCATTAATGTGGCATGGAAGATAAGAAATTCTCGATACGTCGGAGACGTATCAGCATCCCCAAGCTGAGTTCTGCTCGTCGTCCCGAGCAGGTAAAACGATAACACGGATAATTTACGGAGTGACATGCCATCATAATCTTGATCATACTATTTGTAAAGCATATGTAGTGAATGCAGCGATCAAAACAATGTGTATGACATGAGTAAACAAGTGAATCATATAGCAAAGACTTTTCATGAATAGCACTTCAAGACAAGCATCAATAAGTCTTGCATAAGAGTTAACTCATAAAGCAATAATTCAAAGTAAAGGCATTGAAGCAACACAAAAGAAGATTAAGTTTCAGCGGTTGCTTTCAACTTGTAACATGTATATCTCATGGATATTGTCAACATAGAGTAATATAATAAGTGCAATAAGCAAGTATGTAGGAATCAATGCATAGTTCACACAAGTGTTTGCTTCTTGAGGTGGAGAGAAATAGGTGAACTGACTCAACATTGAAAGTAAAAGAATGGTCCTCATAGAGGAAAAGCATCGATTGCTATATTTGTGCTAGAGCTTTGATTTTGAAAACATGAAACAATTTTGTCAACGGTAGTAATAAAGCATATGCATCATGTAAATTATATCTTATAAGTTGCAAGCCTCATGCATAGTGTACTAATAGTGCCCGCACCTTGTCCTAATTAGCTTGGACTACCTGGATTATCACCGCAATACATATGCTTTAACCAAGTATCACAAAGGGGTACCTCTATGCCGCTGTACAAAGGTCTAAGGAGAAAGCTCGCATTTGGATTTCTCGCTTTTGATTATTCTCAACTTAGACATCCATACCGGGACAACATAGACAACGAGATAATGGACTCCTCTTTTAATGCTTAAAGCATTCAACAACAATTAATTCTTTTCTCATTAGAGATTTGAGGATGTTTGTCCAAAACTGAAATTTCCACCATGGAACATGGCTTCGGTTAGCGGCCCAATGTTCTTCTCTCACAATATGCATGCTCAAACCATTCAACTCAGAGTAGATCGCCCTTACTTCAGACAAGACGAACATGCATAGCAACTCACATGAAATTCAACAATGAGTTGATGGCGTTCCCCAGTAAACATGGTTATCGCACAACAAGCAACTTAATAAGAGATAAAGTGCATAATTACATATTCAATACCACAATAGTTTTTAAGCTATTTGTCCCATGAGCTATATATTGCAAAGGTGAATGATGGAATTTTAAAGGTAGCACTCAAGCAATTTACTTTGGAATGGCGGAAAATACCATGTAGCATAGGTAGGTATGGTGGACACAAATGGCATAGTGGTTGGCTCAAGTATTTTGGATGCATGAGAAGTATTCCCTCTCGATACAAGGTTTAGGCTAGCAAGGCTTATTTGAAACAAACACAAGGATGAACCGGTGCAGCAAAACTCACATAAAAGACATATTGAAAACATTATAAGACTCTACACCGTCTTCCTTGTTGTTCAAACTCAATACTAGAAATTATCTAGACCTTAGAGAAACCAAATATGCAAACCAAATTTTAGCATGCTCTATGTATTTCTTCATTAATGGGTGCAAAGCATATGATGCAAGAGCTTAAACATGAGCACAACAATTTCCAAGTATCACATTACCCAAGACATTTATAGCAATTACTACATGTATCATTTTCCAATTCCAACCATATAACAATTTAACGAAGGAGAAACTTCGCCATGAATACTATGAGTAGAAACCAAGGACATACTTGTCCATATGCTACAGCGGAGCGTGTATCTCTCCCATAAAGTGAATGCTAGGATCCATTTTATTCAAACAAAACAAAAACAAAACCAAACCGACGCTCCAAGAAAAAGCACATAAGATGTGATGGAATAAAAATATAGTTTCAGGGGAGGAACCTGATAATGTTGTCGATGAAGAAGGGGATGCCTTGGGCATCCCCAAGCTTAGACGCTTGAGTCTTCTTGATATATGCAGGGGTGAACCACCGGGTGCATCCCCAAGCTTAGAGCTTTCACTCTCCTTGATCATGTTGCATCATACTCCTCTCTTGATCCTTGAAAACTTCCTCCACACCAAACTCGAAACAACTCATTAGAGGGTTAGTGCACATTATAAATTGACATATTCAGAGGTGACACAATCATTCTTAACACTTCTGGACATTGCATAATGCTACTGGACATTAGTGGATCAAAGAAATTCATCCAACATAGCGAAAGAGGCAATGCGAAATAAAAGGCAGAATCTGTCAAAACAGAACAGTTCGTATTGACGAATTTTAAAATGGCACCAGACTTGCTCAGATGAAAATGCTCAAATTGAATGAAAGTTGCATACATATCTGAGGATCATGCACGTAAATTGGCTTAATTTTCTGAGTTACCTACAGGGAGGTGGACCCAGATTCGTGACAGCAAAGAAATCTGGAACTGTGCAGTAATCCAAATCTAGTACTTACTTTTCTATCAACGGCTTAACTTGGCACAACAAAACACAAAACTAAGATAAGGAGAGGTTGCTACAGTAGTAAACAACTTCCAAGACACAAAATAAAAACAAAGTACTGTAGGTAAAAACATGGGTTGTCTCCCATAAGCGCTTTTCTTTAACGCCTTTCTTCTAGGCGCAGAAAGTGTGTATCAAGTATTATCAAGAGATGAAGTGTCAACATCATAATTTGTTCTCATAATAGAATCAAAAGGTACCTTCATTTTCTTTCTAGGAAAGTGTTCCATACCTTTCTTGAGAGGAAATTGATATTTTATATTACCTTCCTTCATATCAATGGTAGCACCAACAGTTCGAAGAAAAGGTCTTCCCAATATAATGGGACAAGATGCATTGCATTCAATATCCAAGACAACAAAATCAACAGGAACAAGGTTATTGTTAACGGTAATGCGAACATTATCAACTTTACCCAAAGGTTTCTTTGTAGAATGATCAGCAAGATTAACATCCAAATAACAATTTTTCAGCGGTGGCAAGTCAAGCATATTATAAATTTTCTTAGGCATAACAGAAATACTTGCACCAAGATCACATAAAGCATTACAATCAAAATCTTTAACTTTCATCTTAATGATGGGCTCCCAACCATCCTCTAGCTTTTTAGGAATAGAGGCTTCACGCTCTAGTTTCTCTTCTCTAGCTTTTATGAGAGCATTTGTAATATGATGCGTGAAAGCCAAATTTATAGCACTAGCATTAGGACTTTTAGCAAGTTTTTGCAAGAACTTTATAACTTCAGAGATGTGGCAATCATCAAAATTCAAACCATTATAATCTAAAGCAATGGGATCATCATCCCCAATGTTGGAAAAAATTTCAGCAGCTTTATCACAGGCAGTTTCAGCAGTTTTAGCAATTTCAGGCAGTTTTTCGCGCTTTGCATTAGAAGTGGAAACATTGCTAACACCAATTCTTTTATTAGTATGAGTAGAAGGTGCAGCAACATGTGTAGCATTAGCATTACTAGTGGTGGTAATAGTCCAAACTTTAGCTATATTCTTCTCTTTAGCTAGTTTTTCATTTTCTTCTCTATCCCACCTAGCACGCAGTTCAGCCATTAATCTTATATTCTCATTAATTCTAACTTGAATGGCATTTGCTGTAGTAGTAATTTTATTATGATGATTCTCATTAGGCAAAACTTTTGATTTCAAAAGATCAACATCAGCAACAAGACTATCGACTTTAGAAGCAAGTATATCAATTTTCCCAAGCTTTTCTTCAACAGATTTGTTAAAAGCAGTTTGTGTACTAATAAATTCTTTAAGCATGGCTTCAAGTCCAGGGGGTGAACTCCTATTATTGTTGTAAGAATTTCCATAAGAATTACCATAGCCGTTGCCATTATTATAAGGATATGGCCTATAGTTGTTACTAGAATTGTTCCGGTAAGCATTGTTGTTGAAATTATTATTTTTAATGAAGTTTACATCAACATGTTCTTCTTGTGCAACCAATGAAGCTAATGGAACATTATTAGGATCAATATTAGTCCTATCATTCACAAGCATAGACATAATAGCATCAATCTTATCACTCAAGGAAGAGGTTTCTTCGACAGAATTTACCTTCTTACCTTGTGGAGCTCTCTCCGTGTGCCATTCAGAGTAGTTGATCATCATATTATCAAGAAGCTTTGTTGCTTCACCAAGAGTGATGGACATAAAGGTACCTCCAGCAGCTGAATCCAATAAATTCCGTGAAGAAAAATTTAGTCCTGCATAGAAGGTTTGGATGATCATCCAAGTAGTCAGTCCATGGGTTGGGCAATTTTTAACCAGAGATTTCATTCTTTCCCAAGCTTGAGCAACATGTTCAGTATCTAATTGTTTAAAATTCATTATGCTACTCCTCAAAGATATAATTTTAGCAGGGGGATAATATCTACCAATAAAAGCATCCTTGCATTTAGTCCATGAATCAATACTATTCTTAGGCAGAGATAGCAACCAATCTTTAGCTCTTCCTCTTAATGAGAAAGGGAACAATTTTAGTTTAATAATATCACCATCTACATCTTTATATTTTTGCATTTCACATAGTTCAACAAAATTATTGAGATGGGCAGCAGCATCATCAGAACTAACACCAGAAAATTGATTGTTCATAACAAGATTCAGTAAAGCAGGTTTAATTTCAAAGAATTCTGCTGTAGTAGCAGGTGGAGCAATAGGTGTGCATAAGAAATCATTATTATTTGTGGTTGTGAAGTCACACAACTTAGTATTTTCAGCGTTGGCCATTTTAGCAACAGTAAATAAAGCAAACTAGATAAAGTAAATGCAAGTAACTAATTTTTTTTGTGTTTTTGATATAGCAAACAAGATAACAAATAAAGTAAAACTAGCAACTAATTTTTTTGTATTTTGATTTAGTGCAGCAAACAAAGTAGTAAATAAAATAAAGCAAGACAAAAACAAAGTAAAAAGATTGAGAAGTGGAGACTCCCCTTGCAGCGTGTCTTGATCTCCCCGGCAACGGCGCCAGAAAAAGAGCTTGATGGCGTGTATTTCACACGTTCGTTGGGCAACCCCAAGAGGAAGGTATGATGCGCACAGCAGCAAGTTTTCCCTCAGAAAGAAACCAAGGTTTATCGAACCAGGAGGAGCCAAGAAGCACGTTGAAGGTTGATGGCGGCGAGATGTAGTGCGGCGCAACACCAGGGATTCCGGCGCCAACGTGGAACCTGCACAACACAACCAAAGTACTTTGCCCCAACGAAATAGTGAGGTTGTCAATCTCACCGGCTTGCTGTAACAAAGAGTTAACCGTATTGTGTGGAAGATGATTGTTTGCAGAAAACAGTAGAACAAGTATTGCAGTAGATTGTATTTCAGTAAAGAGAATTGGACCGGGGTCCACAGTTCACTAGAGGTGTCTCTCCCATAAGACGAACAGCATGTTGGGTGAACAAATTACAGTTGGGCAATTGACAAATAAAGAGAGCATGACAATGCACATACATATCATGATGAGTATAGTGAGATTTAATTGGGCATTACGACAAAGTACATAGACCGCCATCCAACTGCATCTATGCCTAAAAAGTCCACCTTCAGGTTATCATCCGAACCCCTACGGTATTAAGTTGCAAGCAACAGACAATTGCATTAAGTATGGTGCGTAATGTAATCAACAACTACATCCTTAGACATAGCATCAATGTTTTATCCCTAGTGGCAACAGCACAACACAACCTTAGAACTTTACATCCTTGTCCCGGTGTCAATGCAGGCATGAACCCACTATCGAGCATAAGTACTCCCTCTTGGAGTTACAAGCATCTACTTGGCCAGAGCATTTACTAGTAACGGAGAGCATGCAAGATCATAAACAACACATAAGCATAACTTTGATAATCAACATAACAAGTATTCTCTATTCATCGGATCCCAACAAACGCAACATATAGAATTACAGATAGATGATCTTGATCATGTTAGGCAGCTCACAAGATCCGACAATGATAGCACAATGGGGAGAAGACAACCATCTAGCTACTGCTATGGACCCATAGTCCAGGGGTAGACTACTCACACATCACACCGGAGGCGACCATGGCGGCGTAGAGTCCTCCGGGAGATGATTCCCCTCTCCGGCAGGGTGCCGGAGGCGATCTCCTGGATCCCCCGAGATGGGATCGGCGGCGGCGGCGTCTCTGGAAGGTTTTCCGTATCGTGGTTCTCGGTACTGGGGTTTTCGTCACGGAGGCTATTTGTAGGCGGAAGGGCAGAGTCGGGGCCAGGCAGGGGGCCACACCATAGGGCGGCGCGGGCCCCCCCGGGCCGCGCCGCCACGTGGTGTCGCCACCTCGTGGCCCCACTTCGTGTGTTCTTCGGTCTTCTGGAAGCTCCGTGGAAAAATAGGCCCCTGGGCTTTGATTTCGTCCAATTCCGAGAATATTTCCTTACTAGGATTTCTGAAACCAAAAACAGCAGAAAACAGCAACTGGCACTTCGGCATCTTGTTAATAGGTTAGTTCCAGAAAATGCACGAATATGACATAAAGTGTGCATAAAACATGTAGATAACATCAATAATGTGGCATGGAACATAAGAAATTATCGATACGTCGGAGACGTATCAGGGCTTAGGGTTGATGGAATCCTGCAAGCTGACACGAGACATCGGTACACAGACAAGCGGGGAGAGCGATTTACCCAGGTTCGGGGCCCTCGATGAGGTAAAACCCTTACGTCATGCCTGTCTGTTCTTGATTATGATGATAATGGGTTACAATGGGGTGCCGAATAGTTCGGCTGAGATCTAGTCGAGATGGCTAAGCGCTAGGGTAACCTAGGTCTAAGCTTCTGTTGGCTAAGTTCGCTAAGATTGATCGTGTCCCCCGATAGCCCCTCTCCTGGCCTTTATATAGGAGGTAAGGTCTCGAGCGGTCTAATCGAGTACGACTAGGTTTACAGTAGATCTATCTCTAAACTTTCCTTGTTCGGCTCCTTCCGCGTCTTGTACTTCAAGGAACCTTCCGCCGCACCGTCCTAGTGGTCCATCTTGCCATCGAGTACCTTCATGGGCCTCCAGCTGGGCCGTATAGGGTAGAGCAACATTGGTTACCCGAAGGGTAATGCCCACGACAGTAGCCCCCGAGTGTCTAGCCGAACATAGTTCGGGTAGAGACTGAAGCATGTCTTCTTCCGATGTCCTTCTCCTTGATCATTCTTGCTTTCCTTTTGTCTGTACCATTTTCTTCTATCGGGTGCGCGTCTAGCGATCCCGATGGGAGTAGCCCCCGAGTCTAGGTACGGATGCTTGCAATTCGTGCGTAGACTCAAGTTGTACCACTCGAACGTTTTCCTCTGCCGAAGGTTTTCCTGCAAGCCTTTGTAGGTCATCCGATATATTTTCCTTATGCAAGGGATAATGAATAACGTGCCCAACTTTTGTTGGTTAACTGCCGATGGCAAAACAACGTTACCCTACACAGAATCAAGTCCCCGGGCATGATCCTGGAGTGCGAAAAAAGTTCTGTCGGGTGCGCGTCCAGCGCTCCCGATGGGAGTAGCCCCCGAGTCTAGGCATGGGCGCTTGCGCCCGGGTGCAGGCTCGAATCAAGTTTTTCCTTTGAGTCCTCATTCCGTCGGGTGCGCGTCCAGCGCTCCCGATGGGAGTAGCCCCCGAGTCTAGGTGCAGATGCATTGCAGTCTGTGCATAGACTCAAATTGAGCATCCGATAGCTTTTTTTTCTTCGTATGCAATCATTCCACATGACGTCATTAATGACGTTTTTCTGACACCTCGATTCTGACTGATAAGACGCGACCCGCCGGCCCTTTTTTCGAGCAATTCCTGCTCCTTTTACACAGTTACCAAGGCACCTCCTCGATTTCTGCAACCATTAACTGAAGAAAAGGTCCACTAGAAGTACGGGGTCTTCCTTAAATTTTCCAAAGGATGAAAATCCCCAATCTTCTCCTCCATTCGTCATAACATCCCTTCAGCGCTCTTCCTCTTCTCCCTTTTCGCAACTGCTGCGTCGCCACCACCGCTTTCCAGTTTTTTCCCAGATCTCGCGATGGTGAAGAAGAAGAACCCTAGCGCCGCCACCAATTCCACGAGCGGTGGTGCCGCCGCCAAATCTTCCTCGATTGCTCCAAAGGAAGGTGCCCCAAGCGCTCCTCCCCCAGCTCCGGCGCCGCCGGCGCCACCAAGCTCAGTAGCTAGGCCTGGAGATTGGATAGCATCAACCGTCACCAAACGTGACGAGAAGAGATCCCGAAGCCTGGGATTGATCTCCTCCGATGAGGGGAATGTGATCTTTCCAGGTGCGATTTCTCGGCCTAATCCCCCTGCTGGCTTTACCGTGATGTTCTTGTCGTTCTTATACCGTGGTCTTTCGCTTCCCGCTCATGAATTCCTCCTCCATCTCTTGCGGACTTACGAGATCCAATTATGGCAACTTACTCCCAACTCCATCCTCCACGTTGCTGTGTTTATCACCCTTTGCGAGGCGTTTCTGGGCATTGAGCCTCATTTTGGGTTGTGGAAAAAGATCTTCTATGTGAAGAGATACAGCAATAGTAATGGATCCTTTGTCACCGGAGGAGTAGGATTTGTAGCTCGTTCGGATGTCAACTACTTCAATTTCCCAATGAGAGAATCCGTGCAAGGGTGGAGATTGAAGTGGTTTTACGTCAAGGATTCCTTGTCATCCGAATCCCAACTTCCTTGCTTTGTCGATGTCCTTGAAGCCAAGCCGAAGAATTCCTGGAAAAATATTCTCTCTCCCGACGAAAAAGTAGCAGCCGATGAATTATTTGCCAAATTTCTTCGGATCAAGGAAGCTGATGGCCAAACCATGGTCGGCACAGAGGTGGCGGCGGTGTTCCTGAAACGTCGAGTCCAACCAGTCATGGCCAGAGTTCACCCGATGTGGTTGTATTCAGGCCAAAAGGATGAGACCAGGATTAATGCTGCCGAACTGTCGGAAAAGGAACTGCTCGATGAAGTCCGTCGCCTTACTTTCTTTAGCCAAGAGGACTCGATTCCATTGACATCTTCTTACACTCCTTTCGATGTCGAACATCCACCGCCAGAGGTAACTTCCCCTTTCAAATTCTTATTATGCTACTCTTGCTTAAACAACATGAGTACCATTGTTCTCATTTATTTTTCTTCGACAGGTCGCCATAGCCTTTGGAGACTCGCACGACTCACCAAACGACATTTCTGAGGGGAGAGGCTCCTCAGTACCCATTGACTTTCAAACTGTCGATCATATAAGCCCGGAAAGCGATTATGATGATCCGATAGATTCAGAAACTGCTCACACCAATCTCCCTCCTTCAGCCGATGGTGCTTGCGACACAGAGGGATCAGTGCGTGATGATGACGCTGATCGTGATGCCTTTGTTAATGCAGCTGTGGAGGAGGCCAGGGTTCCGCCTGTGAAGAGATCAATCGGTGGTTTTGCTGACGAGGACGATCTTCTCGACATGTAAATAACCTTCTTCTTCTTTACTATATTTTGTCCTCTTGTTTCTTGCATTCTCTACATAACTTCTGTCGACCGTTCCCTTTTTGTAGTGACGAAGGTTTCATCGAGCCTCCGTGTAAGAAATCCAAGTCCTATGTTGTTCCGCCGGCCGTTGCAGCTTCCGAAGCTTCGGCTCCTAAGGCAGCTCCCACGGCCCAGGCGTCGACTGCTTCCTCCCTTTCCAAGGGGAAAAGCATTCCTGTCACCACCACAATTCCTTCTTCAGTAAGTCCTTTTTGAACACAGCGCGAGTCTTTTGGAGTACGCCTTGCCTAATGATTCTTTGTAAAACATCCTTTTTCCCTTAAGGACCTGCATGGTGTGATATCTTCTTTAGAGGCCTTTGCCTCCCAATTTACCTCTCTGGGGGCGGACAACGTTCGACTGCAGGAGGAAGTTAAATCTTCCTCTTCAAAGTTGGACGGCACCATTAAAAAGGCCGCCACAGCTCGCCAGGAGGTTGACTCCCTGAAAGAGGAGCTGAACAAACTGAAGGAGAGGCTGAAGGAGGCACTAGTAGGAAAAGCCTCATCAGTGGCGCACGAAAATTCGATTCTGTGGCGCATGGAGGGTGCGCCACAGAAACGTCGCCACAAAAATAAGCTTTCTGTGGCGCATCTGGCCGTGCGCCACAGAATTAAGGTTTTTGTGGCGCACTTGGGCCGGTGCGCCACAGAAATAAGTAGTTCTGTGGCGCATGTGATATAGCCGCGCCACAGAAATAGGTGCGCCACAGAATTATTTTTTGGTGCGCCACAGAACTATCTACAGGTATACTCGATTTTGTGCTCCCTGGTGTATTATACAGGTTTTATACTGGTTTTATACACAGTATACAGGTTATATACTGATATAATATAGACAGATATAATATGGACATATATAATCATCACATCATCATCACATTACTTAGAGCCCGATCGAGTTATACATATAGCTCCATACAACTCATAATCCATGCAAATTAAGAAAGTTCTCATCATCTCTAGATACAAACGAAGTGACACCGGCCGCCGCCTACACTAGGATGAAATAGAGTACCGCCGCGACGATGGTGAGCAAGAGCGAGAGCACAAGGAAGGCCTTCATCTTGCTCTTGTTCGCTTGGTGCGCCCTCCACTTGGCAACCGCCTCGTGTCTAGTCGGGTACCCTTTGTAGCAGTTGCCGCTGAACTTGTGCACCTGTTTCTTGCACTCCTCCCACTCCTCGTACACTCCTGGAACCCGCCCCTCGAACACGACGTAGTACGTCATCTCTATGGACACAAGGCATATTAGTATATAACGCAATGGAAAGAGTTAGAGGGTTCACATGCATACATATTCACAAGAATTAAAGCAAGGAAATAATAATAAACCTAAAAGAAATATAGCATCGGTATCACATAAGTAATATGGTTCAACGATAACGACTACAATAGAAATTGAAGTCCAACAACGACGACCACCGTTTCGAGCAAATTAAGCAAGTTTAGTTTACAACACGGTACAAATTGTCTATCGATTCAAAGTAATGCTAGCTAGGCACACCGGCCTCGGTCAACGAGACGTCTGCTTGTGCGGCTCCGGGAACGGCTTGTACAAGTCCTTCGTCGTCCACGTCCTTCCATCACCCTGCCTATGTAGGCGTTCTTCGATATCCCTCTTAGGCAATGCTCTGGCTGCGTGTAAGAGCCCCGATCCGTTGGATACATCTTGTAAGATAATTTCCGAGAGCTTTACTTGGATGCGATGGAAGTCTTCTCTAAGATCATCATCACTGATTTCCCCCGACATTTTAATGGTGTCTCGCTTACTAGGTGGCAGAGACATCATCTCTGCATCCTCGACAAACCCTTTAAGGTGATGGAGGACATAGAAGGCCTCCTTAATGCTGCCAGCTGGCTGCTTGATACAAGGGAAGTTGATCACGTGCTTGAACCCGATCTTTTAGTGTCCGGCCTGATATATTGCCCATTCTTGTCGAAGGTGCCTCCACTTTTGGAGTAGCCAAGGATAGCCTCATCGAGAACACCCCTTATTCTCGTGTAGTCTTTCTTCGTCGTCGTACTCGACGAGTCGAAATACTGGGCTAGTGACCACTTTGGATCTAGGATGATGAGTGTGCAGTCGTTGTCCCTGCTCAACACTGGCCCTTGAACTGGACTGTTGGACATGATCGGCAAGGGAAGAAATATATAAGAAAGCATAAGTTACGACGGCCGTGAGCGGATGTGTACTTACTCGGGAAAGACAGGCGAGAAGAATGGTGTTGCTCTCTTTGTGCATGAGCATGAAGTTACGGAGGTACCGCACCGCCTTGGTCCGTGTCCTTGAGCCGTCCTGGAGCTGGCTATCGCGCATGTAGTAGGGATCCGCTACCGCGATGTGGCGGGGTCTCTCTCTGTTGATCTTCATCTGAAGATTGATCGCGTATAGGCGCACCAAGTTATAGTCGAGCCGTTTCGAGTGAAATAGATTGAAGACGTCCTCGAACGCTATGAAGAAGATATCCGCGGGGTCTTCATTGACGAAGCTCTGGTCGGACGGCACCTTGTCCGAGAACACCGGGTAATTTGGATCCTTTTCTTTAAGAAGGACGCTCTCTTGATAATGAATAGAGTGCTGCAAAGGGAGCATTTGTCCACTTGCGAGGTGTTCCATGTCCGGAGGCAGTATAGGTTTACCAGCCTCATGACACCGGGGCAAGCCATCCGGGGTAGGTGGTACCATGTCGTCGGCCCGGATCCTCTTAGGAGCAGGCTGGCTCGAAGATGCGCCCTTCTTGGCTCCTCTCTTCCTTCCCTTCTTCACCTGACCTACTGGGGGTGCTTGTGGTGCTGATGGTGGTGCTTCGGGTGCTGGTGGTGCTTCTGAGGTTGCTGGGGTTGATTTGGGTGGCTCCCCGATGATCGTCTTACGCAGCGTGTTAGGGCTGAAAACGGTAGCAGGCTTGACTTGAGCTGGATTGCCAGCCTCCGGAGGAGTGTCTTGAGAAAGACCCGTGAAGACCAGGCGCTGCTTCGTGACTGTAGGGGGACGAGTAAGTTGATCGCCGTGTGTGCGGAAGGCTTGTTCATCCATAGGAGGCATGTACATATCTTGGCTGCAGGCGCCAGTGTTGATGTAGGCATCGATGTCATCATCATCATCTACATCGTTGCCATCAAGTGGCGCCATGTCCTGGACCTTAGGTGGTGGCGGTTGCGATGCCGCCGCTTGGCGTACCGCGTGTCTAGTAGACGGTCGTTGCGGTAGCGCTCCCAACAACTGTTTGTGGTGTCTGGTGGTGACGGCGATCGTCGGTTCCTTCCGGGTGGCGGCGGCGACCGCCGGTTCCTTCAGGGTAGTGGGGGCGGCGACCGCCGGTTCCTTCAGGGTAGTGGGGGCGGCGACCGCCGTTTCCTTAAGGGTGTCGTCGGCGCTGGCGATCTTGGGCCGGATGATAGGGGAGGTGGCGCCGGTGCTTTTCTTACCACTCGGAAGACCCCCCCCCCCAGACGAATCTGGTTCTTCGGCCATGTCATAAGCCATGAGGTGCAATCCCCAAGGGGGAAAACGTCGCCTTCGTCTGTGCCCGGAGGTTGAAAGGGGGGGATGGCGTAGCGGTACTTCGGCACTACCATTACCAACTTGACCTTCGCCACGTCTTTCGCCAATGTAGTGCCGTGCATAACGCGGGAAGCCATGACATAGCCGCTAGCAACTTCCACCAACTTGCCGCCGGGCTCCACCGTTTGCAGAAGTATGCATTGTTCATCCTGAGTCAGGGGCGCCATGTTGGGCATCGTGAGATGGCAGTCACGAAAGGCATATATAGTTAAAGAAGATGACGCGAAGGAGTAACTAATGAGTTTACCTCCTTGATGGCGTCGATCTCGGCTACTGTCGATACAAGGGTGGCGGTTGGGGGTGTCGATGCGACCAGTTGGAGCTGCGGCGGCGGTTGGAGCTGCGGCGGCGTCTGGTGGAGCCCCGACGCCGGCGTCGGGTGGAGCGGCACCGTCGGCGACACGTGGAAGCTTGAGTTGCTGCCGCTAATGCTGGGCACATGTATCGGCCCCACTTGACCTCCCGCATTCCAAGCAGCTAACCCCTCCATCAACCCAGGGGGGATGATCTGCCGGATCTTCTCGTCCAATAACTTGTTCATCATCTCCGTGTTCTCCAGAGGCTTTTCGGCCACCAGCTTCTCTAGTGACTCCACCTTCTTCTTCAGCTCCTGAACCTCGGATTTATCCTTTGCCGATGACCTCCTCTCCAGCTTTCTCGTCTTGGCATCCGATCCGTAGTACTCGGATAGCTTCATACTTGTGCCAAAGCCGGACACACGGCCACCCGACGTCGGTGGCTTGTCTAGCTCCCTCTCCTTGTATTTGTTCATCGCCCTGTTGAAAGGCGTGTCCCATGGTTCCGTCGACCCCTGGGACGACGGGCCAGCCTTCGTCAACTCTTCATCCTTCAGACAAAGGAACTTAAGGTTAGCCCATTTGGCTTCATTGCCTAATAAGATGAGCGAAATAATATAGAACTATCCTTACCAGGTACTTCTCGAAATCCTTCACATCTTCGTGATCCATAATAAATTCCCCCGTCTTCCAGTCTAAGTAGTAGCGGGACCGGACAAAGTTCCTAGCCTGTTCATCCTGGATTTTGTGCCAGGGGTTTTCTTTCCCCAGACGTACCATCTCGGCATCCTCCTTGTCCCAAGTGGGCTGTTTTCCTCGGTAACCGCCGCTTCCGCAATGGTGGGTCCCTAAGTTCAAATCCCGCATTTTCTTCCCCCAGGCGGTCCATTTTTTAACATCGTCACTCTCTAAGTAAGACTTGAATGCATTAAAGTCTTGTAAGGAGAGCGACGGTTCTTTGGTACTTATCCTCTCCCAGCTTTCACCGGCGTCGATCTTTTTCTTCAGCCGGTTCTTCCAGCTGCTCAAGGCGGTGCTCATCTTCGTGAGAGCTAAAGAGTCCACCTTCTTATTGAACGGCTCCGGGAACGTGTATCGTTGGTGAAGCTTCTGGAGGAGGGATTGGACGATAGCCTCGTTCTCCTTGCTTCTGAGGTCATGAGTTAGGATCGGCACGGTTTCACAGACGATGCACCCTAGTTGCATGCCGTACCCTTTGGCAACCCACGAAGGCTCCATCGGTAGGCCACTTGGGGAGACTACCGTGACAACATCGGTGATGTTGGCGAGCACTTGCGGCCTCCGATCCCTCCTCGCCCTCCTCGCCGTCCTCTTCTTCTTACCCTCCTGAGGGTTGCCGCCGCTATCACCTTCCGTGCGGTTGGCCGCGTTCTCTTCACCGGTCGTCTCTTCACCGGTCTGGGCGGCGTCGTCCCAGGTATCGTCATCGTCGCCGGTGTCGGCGGCGGCCCCCCGGCCCTCTCCCTCGGAGGCAGTGTCCCGGCCCTCTTCCTCATCGTCGGGCGACTCGGCGGCGGCCTTCCGGGGCTGCTCGTAGTCCTCCCAGAAGTCCTTGTTGGCCTCTCTCGCTTCTTCGTTCTGGCTCCTGGGCTTAGAAGTGTTGCCCGACATGTTTATTTTTGCACTTCATTAAAAAGAGGCAACAAGTTAGTACAAAAGTGAACCAAAAAATTCGGCATGACCTTTGCTATTTTTTCTACGTAGGAGTGCCCATTTCTCAACCGAAACGGAAGTTAATCAACGCTTCGGGAGAAATGGGCAACTCAATGAAATCCCTGCAAAAATATCCACCATATACACCATATATCCACCATATACACCATATATCCACCATATCCACCATATCAGTTAGTACTACAAACCAGAAAACCTGGACATATATTGCTGGACATATATAGTTCCTATTTTTTTTAACCTGGAGCACTACAACAAATTAACCTGAAGCATCTACAATACATCAAACAAAACCTGGAGCATCAGTACAGGAGGCATTATTAACCTAGAGCATCAATACAACAGATATTATTAACCTGGAGCATCTACAGCAAATTAACCTGGAGAATCTACAATACATCAAACAAAACCTGGAGCAATCACCTGGAGCACTACAACAAACCTGGAGCATCTTTTTAACCAACTGTTAGCATATTTAGTGCAGCCAAGGCAGTAGCTAATGACTTAGAAAAATGACTTCAATAGTAGGCAGTAGCATTTCATTCAAAATCAACTAGGCAGTATCATTTCATCATTAGCTTGTTCATTTTTTCATTTGTATTAAAAAACCTATTGCATTGTATTAAAAAACCTACTTTGCATTGTTCATTTTATTGAACCATGTACATCAACAGAGTAGTAGCAGCTTCATTTTAATTTTCATTTAAACAAACTTCATTCTTTTTCAGAGAACTTCAAGAACTTTATTAGCTCTACTGCATTTTCTCAACGAACACAGTTCATATATACTATATATACTGTATATATACTGCAACCATCTATGCATTTAATCATGTATTTAATTAGTGGTCATATGTGAACTAAAACCATCTATTTAATCAGGGGCCAAAGGTGAACTAAAACCATCTATGCATTCTTATCTTGCAACTAGGAAGCATGAGCATGATCATTTCATAAATGAATTCAAAACATAAAATGGCAGCAGGAGACACAAGTGATTCACTAGCACATGCAACACACACATGATCACTAACTCTCACCCTAATTCTGTTCTTACTAAATGACAAGATTAATATCTACATTTCTCTGCCAATTCGAAAACTAAATCACATTCAAAACATTACCTAGCAGTAGTAAATTTGTATCTACATTCACTAACTACATTCAAAACCTAAATCAACCAATTCACTAACTACATTCACTAACCAATTTGTATCTGCCAATTCACTAACTACATTCAAAACCTAAATCAACCAATTATTTGTCCTAAATCAACCAACTTTATTAGCTCTAGTGCAAGCAATGAATTAAAAAAAACAGCAACCAATGAATTAAAAAAATAGCAAGAACTTTCTACATCTAGCTATGGAGCCCCTGAATTTCATCACATAGAAAGAATATAATGCCATAACCAAGAAATTAGCTACTGTTAGGATCATGGCAATTCTTTGATGGCTTGGATGGCTTGGATCATGGCAATGCAAACAACAAGAACATGAGACAATACAAAATCTGACCAATGTTGCCCTTCTTCTCCGAAATTCGGGCACAAGACAGTGGGGAGGGGGACAAGGGAGTGGGGAGGGGGAGAGGGACTCTCACCGAACGGCGGCGGTGGCAGGGCGCGGTGGTGATGGCGTTGTACGTCCTCCTCCTCTGCGGCGGCGGCTCGAGCTGCGCGTCCTCCTCCTCGATCTGCGGTGGCGGCTCGGGCTTGGGCGTCCTGCTCGGCGGTGGCGTGCCCGTCCTCCTCCTCCTCCTCCTCGGCGGCAGCAGCGCTAGGTGGCGGCGTGGCGGTCCTCCTCCTCCTCCTCTGCGGCGGTGGCTCGGGCTCGCGCGTCCTCCTCCTCGATCTGCGGTGGTGGCTCGGGCTTGGGCATCCTGCTCGGCGGTGGCGTGGCCGTCCTCCTCCTCCTCCTCCTCCTCGGCGGCAGCAGCGCTAGGTGGCGGCGCTTGGCGGTGGTGGTGGTTGCAGTGGCGCTAGGGTTGTCGGGGAAGGAAACTGCTGTTGTGAGTGTGGGGAAGAAAGGGTCGATCGATATTTCACCAAGTGTCTAAATTCTGTGGCGCACCCCTCCATGTGCGCCACAGAATTAAGCATTACGTGGCGCACCAGCTCGACATGCGCCACGAATCCCTTAATTCTGTGGCGCACCTATAGGGGCGTGCGCCACGGCGTTTAGGCACTTAGCAAATCATAATGGGTTGTTGGTGTGTACGGCGCGCTACTTAGCACTAGCCCAGTGGTTAAGGTCAATGTTAGCCCATTAGTAGCCAGGTTCGAACCCTGGCTGCCACACAATTTTTCTTCCTTTTTTTCATATTTTAGTTACATTTCAATAAATAACACAACATTATTTAGTAATTAGTAGAGTATTATAAATTAATTGTCTCATACAAACATGTACGTTCTTGTTTCTCTCACACACACATGGATGTACTTGTCTAACACACACTCACACACATGTGATAGACCAAAAAAAGATCTTCTTCGTCCCGGCTTCGAGCTCTAGCTAGCGTCTCTTCGCAATCTTCTTGCCCTTTCGGTTGTTGGCGGTTGAATACTTTATGCCGGCCACCTTGAGATTTCTTCACGTGAACGGACAACCTTTAGAGGGTAGGGAGGTCTTCCTTCTTACTTTACTAGTAGTAGGCATGTCGAAGTGCCTGTCGAATTCCTCCTCAATCTTCGGGTCACCGTTCTTGTCCAAGTCTTCCTCGTTGGCGTCTCCTTGCATTCCTATGATGCTCCTCTTGCCCCTCCTGACGACAACACGGCTAGGCCTCGACGGATCGGTGATGAAGAAGCATTGGTCAACTTGGCTACCGAGTACCCATGGCTCATTTTTCGCGGATGCGTTCTTCGATTTTGCATCGGGTATAACCATGGTTGTGAAATATCGGCCTTCTTTTTCGACCTTCTTGGCCCATCTCACACGAAACATTGGCACCATCTCTCCACAGTAATTGAGCTCCCATATCTCCTCGATCCTTCCAAAAAATCTTTCATTGAAATTAGTCTCGTCATCGGCGTATGACAGCATAGTTACTCCTGAGTTTTGATTTTCACTATTTCTGTCCTTTTCCTCGGTGTAGAATCTGTAACCGTTGATGTCGTACCCCTGATAGGTCCTTACGTTATGCGCGGGTCCCTGTGATAAGGTGTATATGAGTTTTTCATCTTCGGTAGAAGGCGTATTTCTCTGTGCTTCAAGCAGTTGAGTTTGCTTGAACCAACGCGTGAAGCTGGAGTTGTGCTCTTTGGTTACATCTCCCATCTTCCTCGGCCGGCCCATATCGATGTAATTCTGCTCGACCATGCTTTTGTGCTCTTGCACGAAAGGTTCGATCAGTTTTAAGTGTTGTAGCGCGACCCGGTGAGCCCTGTCAAAGTCGTCGCGTCGATTTTCAATGCCGACATGGACTGAGCGGTAGCCCTCGCAGTGACCGACTCCAGCGAGCCTCCCGAGGTGTGTCCTGGGGGGTAGACCAACATGATCCTCGTCGTCCTCGGTGCTTAGATAATTCTGGCAGAAGGAGATGCACTCGTAGGTTAGAAACCCCTTGGCCATGCTTGCGTCTGGACGGGCCCTATTGCGAACGTATCCTTTCATGACACCGTTCTGCCTTTCGAAAGGCATCATGTTGTGGAGGAACGTTGGGCCGAGCTGCTTGATGTCTTCAACGACATGGAGAAGGAGATGGACGCATATATCACAGAATGCAGGCGGGAAGTTAATGTCGAGCTCATATTGTATCACCAAGATCTCATACTTTAGCATCTTGAGCTGCCTCACGCCGATCGCCTTCCTGGTGATAACGTCAAAAAATTGCATAGGCCAAACAGCGTATCACGGACGTGCTCGTCCATTATGCCTCGGATCGCAACGGGAAGTATCTGCGTCATTAGCACGTGGCAATCGTGAGACTTCATCCCGGTGAACCTCTTCTTCGCTACGTCCAGATATCTGCTTATATTCCCAGAGTAACTGTGAGGAACTTTCACTCCTAGGAGGCACCTGAAAAACTGCTCGAGCTCCTCCGGACTCGTTGTGAAGCAGGCAGCGGGAAGCTGCACCGCGTTCTTCTTAGCCCTTTTACGGAGACGTTGAGTCCCTTCCGTCTGATCATCATCATCATCATCATCGTCAGTATCGGGGGCTTGAAGATCTTTCCTGATGCCAAAATGTTTAAGATCGTATCTTGCTTTCGGTCCATCCTTGGACTTTTCTGAGTTGCAAAGAGTGCCAAGCAGACTCTCGGTAACGTTCTTTGTAATGTGCATGACATCGAGGCTGTGGGGCGTGTGGAGGACCTTCCAGTACTCCAAGTCGTGGAAAACAGACCTCGCTTTCCATACACCGAGCAGCGGCTCTGGCTTCGGTCGCTTCTTTCCCGGCGCTGGGCACTCCTTCCAATTTTTCAGAAGATCATCGATTTCTGCGCCGCTCCTCGGGCGTGGGGGTCCATCGGGCTCATCTTTACCATTGAACAGATCACCGCGTTTTCTCCACGGGTGATCCAAGCGAAGCCACCTTCGAGCACCTGGGTAGACGGTTTTCGAGGACCCGGGATCCCTTGGTAGTTGTAGATGCGGGGTATCGTCCATGCACTTCACATAGCCGTTGAATCCGTGGCCCACCTGGGCAGATACATATGCGTAACCAGGATAGTCCGTGACCGTCGTGATCAACGCGGCTCTCATATCGAAATAAGTTCTAGTGTAGGCGTCCCACGTACGGGGTGGCGTCTTCCACAACGTGTCTAACTCCTCTTTCAGCAGCCCGAGATACAAATGCATGTCGACACCTGGTTGTTTCGGCCCCTGAATGAGAATACTCAGGTGTATGTACCTTTGCTTGGTGCACAGCCACGGGGGTAGGTTGTAAGGCCATACAAACACAGGCCAGGTGCTATGCGTGCTACTCTGGTTGCCGAACGGATTGAATCCATCGGTGCTCATACCCAGCCTGATGTTCCTTGCGTCGCCCCCGAACCTAGGGAAGGCGATGTCCAATGTTTGCCATCCCGGCGTACGAAGGGTGTGTCGGCATATAGCCCATCTCCGGATCTTCTTCGGGCTTACGCCTTTCCGTGTGCCATTGCATGAGCTTTGCTTCCTTAGGGTCCACGAAATACCGCTGCAGACGGGGAGTGATAGGAAAGTACCATACCACCTTTCGAGGTACCTTCTTGTTCCCAACCTTGTACCGTCCGTGGCCACACACCGGACATGTGGTTCTGTCCTTGTACTCGCACCTATAAATCACACAATCATTAATGCAGGCGTGGTATTTTTCGTGCGGTAGGTCAAGGGGACACACGACTTTCTTGGCCTCCTCGGTACTACTTGGCAATGTGTTCCCCTCCGGGAGACGATCGTGCCAGAATTTTAAGTTCTTGCTGAAGCTGGAATCGGTCCACTTGTTCTGCGTCTTCATCTGCAGGTAATCAAGCGTTACATGCAAGCGCGTATCCTGCGGACGACACCCGTGAAAGATCGGAGTCATCCCGTCTTTCTCCATTTGCGACAGCTTGGCTCTCTCTCTAGCTGCAACTCTATCGTTGCTCGTCTCCTGGAGGAGAAGATCTTGAACATGAGAGTCCCGCAAGGCCGAAATTAGCGGGGTCGCGCCGGAATCTTCTTCTTCATCATGATGATGTTCTCCGCCGGCATCTTCTTCTTCATGATGATCTTCTCCGCCGACTTCTTCTTCATGATGATAGTCCCCGTCGGCATGATGATAGTCTTCTTCATGATGATAGTCATCTCGCTCGACATGGTCTTCATGCGCACCATTTGATGGGGCCGGCCGCGCTGGTTGTCTTGCATGAAACCGCGCCTCAGCAGGTGCTCCTCCAGTTGTCCGGAATCAGGGTTGATCCAGTGCTCGAGTTTGCATGATCGACACGGACATCTTATCTGGCGCCTATTGTTCCGAATCATGTCCTCCTTCGCGTCTATCTTGTATCTAGAGATTCGAGCGGAACTCATCGAGAGGACCATGCTTGCCTGCAAATGGTATACATAGAACAGGAAATTAGAACCGCACCAAATGCACACACATGCATGGGCCGTACCTCTCCTCAAGGTATTACATGGAGCGGAAAAATTCGGCATGACCTCTCCTCAAAGTAGGACATATGGGTAGTGCAAAACTTGCCGAAACGGAAATGAATCAACATTTCGGCAAACATCCATGCACCACACCGACACACACAAGCGCTTCACCTGCAACAAGCATCCATACACACGACGGCCACACAAGATCTACAAGCATATGCATGTCTCCTCCAAACATATGTATGTCTCCTCCAACTACTCACCTTCTAGATTCGATACCGAGACGAGACCGCGATCGATGAGTTCGAGAGGAGGAGAGAGTATGGAGAGCCTTCTCCTCAACTCCAATTAAGTATCAACCAAAGTAAGTGCAATAAATACCCAAGCAAGTGAAAAGTAGAGTCAAAATGGTATGAGAGAGAAGGGGGGGGACGAGCTAGATGGAGGAAGAAGAATGACTTGTGTAGTGTGGTAGGTGGGAGGTTGGCTCACTTTTGTATATCTGGTTCGCTAATTCTGTGGCGCACCTGAACAAATGCGCCACAGAATACCTTATTTCTGTGGCGCACGAGCCAAGCTGCGCCACAGAATAGCTTATTTTTGTGGCGCACCGTGGCCGTGCGCCACAGAATATCTTATTTTTGTGGCGCACTGCGGTACGTGCGCCATAGAAATAGTAAAACCAATGATTGGGGGTGTCAGCTGGTGGGGCCCACCAAGTTTTTGTGGCGCAGGGTTCTTTGGTGCGCCACAAAATTAAGCTATTTTTGTGGCGCACCTTGCCTGGTGCGCCACAAAAAAAGTTTCTGTGGCGCATTTTTAGTGGTGCGCCACAGAACTAAGCTTTGCCTATAAGGGTTTTCCTACTAGTGAGGAGGAAGCTCGGGCAGCTGAAAAGGATGAGCTCCTTCGTCAATCTGCTTTGGCTCTGCTTGGTAACCCCTTTTTCGTATATCTCTGTTGAATATTACTCTTATGGATTCGTTTCTTCATCAATGATCTTTTCCAATCCGATTTCTTGCAGAAGCCGCCAGCATCCCTGCTGCTGCCTTGGACAAAGTTCCGAGCAACTCTCCGGCAAATGGTGTGTCGATGGCTCTCGCCTCCCACCAGCTTACCCAGGAGCTTCTTGAAAAGGGAAAGGGTGCCCTGGCGCGGATGCACTCGATGATTTTTCCCAAGATCAAGCAGGAGAAGACTCTGGGGCAGCTGATTGATGCCTTCGCGGTTGATACCAAGGAGGTTATCGAGGTATTCAAGCGTACTTCGCGTACCTATGGTGCCCTCCTTGCCTTCCAATTTATGATGGGTTACGGCTTTAAGGCTGACATTGAAGAAATGACTAAGGAGCTGCCGAAAGAACAAGATGGGCGATTTGTTGACTTAAGCGCCTTTAAAACGTCTGCCCTCACTTGTGCTCGTCAGCTCCTTGAATTAGTCTCGTCAGGGAAGACATCGACTGGACCTAGTTTGTCGAATCAGACCCAGGCCCCTTGATTTTTGTAACAAACTTATCTTCGAGCTGATGCGAAACATTGCTCCTGTTGCAAAACTTTATGTTTGTAATGAACTCCGTGCTGGCAATGTTGCTGGCACACCTTTATCATATTATTTTCACTTGCACTTCTCCCGATGGGAGTTACGTTGGGTGTTCAATTTAGCCGTATCCGACATCCTTTTTAACGTTGTTTCCTGCAGGTTTTCCCGGTGCCCTCATTTGTCGACGACTCTTCGGGTGTTCTTCCCGAAGGTGATCGGATCCAGCGAATGAAGGATCGGATCACCCAGATGGAAAAGGACCTGCGCAGCACTTATGCCTTAGCTGCTATTGTTAATAAGAAGAGCGAGATTGCAGTCGACATGGAGCGGTACGCTCTTACTGAGCTGCATAAAGCTACCGAGAGTTTGAACTGTGAGTTTCTTGATCTCTGCGCCCTTTTGTCAACAGCGCCTCATCTGATCTTTCATTTATTTCTTTGCTAGTCATAGCTCTGAACCATGCGGAAGAGAACAAACGGATTCACGAACGTGTGCGTGCGTTAACCCAGCTATCCTCAGCCGAAGAGATTTTCTGGCGGGAACACTCGAAGGCTTCGGCTGTCGCGCAATTTCAAGATCGGGTTCAGCAAGTCCACCACTTCTTCGACAAGTGCTACAAGGCTATGAGGGTGGTTTGGAAAACGATGTTCCCTTTGCACGCGATTCCCCCGACGCTCCTAGCTTTGATGTCTGAGTTTGGTAATGCCAAGAAGATCCGAGACTTGGTGCGTGTGCAAGTTTTTGCAGGGGCCAGGTTTACACTTGCTCTTGTACTCGCCCGTTATCCCTCAGCAAGTTTGCTGTCGATTGCCAACGCAACTGGAGACTTGGAGGCACTGTATCCGAAGGTATTGTTGCCTGCCAATATAATTGTCGACAGACTTGAGGAGGACTCAAAGGTACCTGAGGAAAGGGAAACTCCGCAAGGGTAATTTCAGGGATTTAAGGTTTGTTTTGTAAATAGATAATTTGGCTACTTCATCCAAGTGTTTGGATTATGTAATGATGCCTTTTCATTCGGTAGATACATGCATATGTACTTTTACCGTGCTAATGCCGTTGGCAAGTTTTGACTGAGCGAATCTGAGTTACTCGTTTAAATGTATGTGTATTGGTTAGTTAGCAAATCATTTGAGTGATCAGCTCGTGTTGCAGGTTTTGCTAAACCTGTTGTATGCGCAACTTTGCTTTCAACCGATGTATGTTTCGACAGGCACTCCCGAATATTTCGGGTGTAGTGGTTCTGCCGATGAGCCCGTTGTTCCTTGATATTTCCATAAGTAAAATATCGAACGTGGGTTGTGTTTATATGTATTTCCGAACTCTTGCTATTTACGGCACTCGTAGAGACATCTATAGCAGAGGGAAAGGTAAATGTCTTTTAGCACTCGTAGAGGCTTTTTTTTTGGAGCACGATCTTCTGCCTCGTACTATGTTTGCATAGTGATGGGGCTTAGAAGTTTGTAGTTACTGCAATGCTTAACAAAGAATCGAAGCTTAGGTTCTCATTAATAAGGTAAGCACGAGGCTAGAGGGCGAAGAAGGGAGGGCCCTGTTTAAAATAAAGGGAAAAAGAAAATAAAGGCTGATAAATTGCTTAAGCAAGGAAGGGGTTCTTCTCTTCTTCTGGCTTCTTCACCACGTTAGTGGTGGCTGCAGCGTTGCTGGTTTCATCAGGGGTTTGGGTAGTGGTTGCCAGCGTCTTGTTGTCTCCTATGCCTTCTGTGCCATCAACTGCCGAACCTTTTGCTGCCGAGGCTTCTGCTGCCGAAGCTTCTGCTGTCGAAGCTTTAAGGGCAAGAGCAGCTGGCTTCTTCTTGGGGTCCCTGACATCTTTTTCTTCCTTGATTTCTCGTAATGACAACTTGGGCAGAGGGTCAACGATTTCTTGCTGTGACCCGAACTTCGCAGCAATCCTCTGAAAGTCGCGATCACAATTGTCCGAGCGTGAAAAACTTCCATAGACTGTGATGTTTGTCCCGTTGTTCCCAGGCATTTTCAGCTTGAGGTATGCGTAATGCGGCACAGCCATGAACTTGGCATACGCTGCTCTCCCGAGTATAGCGTGATACTGTGACTCCCAGTTCACTACTTCAAACTCGATCTTTTCCTTCCTGAAATTGTCGGCTCTGCCGAAGACAACATTCAGGTAAACTTTGCCAAGAGAGTAGCCCGGTGCGGTTGGAAGGATCCCATGGAAGCAAGTGTCTGTTTCTTCCAGCATCCTCATGGTGATCCCCATACTTCTGATTGTGTCGATGAATATCAGGTTTAACCCGCTTCCACCATCCATGAAGACTTTGCTCATCTTGAACCCCCCAATTTGTGCTTCAACTACTAAGGCAGCGTGTCATGGTTTTGGTATGGTCATCGGGTGATCTGCTCGACTGAACGTAATGTTCTGAGAAGACCACTCGACATACTCGGGGATGTTCGCCATGATGCTTTCTGCCAAGTTGATTTCTCGGGTGAGCTTCTTCATGTCTCTTCTCGAGACACCTGTCCTATGGATCATGCTCATCTGCCCACGTGGTGGTGGAAACGCCTCGTTGGGTTGATGAGGTTGAGCCTGCTGAACTTGATGCTGCGGTGGAGGTGGGGGTGGTGGTGGTAGCTGTTGCTGGCCTGACTGCTGGATGAGTTTGTGCATGTCAAGGAACTGCCGACAGTCCCTGAGCAGGTGACTCGACTTCGTTTTGCCGTCCTTGGAATCGACATACGAATGCAGGTAACAGGGGGCGTTGATCTGCTCAGCGTAGGGTAATTCGGGAGCCCTCTGCTGCCGTGGTTTATAGTTGCCACGGTTCTCAGAGTTGTTCCGATTACCGTCCTGTCGATCGTCTCTTCTCTCGTCGTATCGATCGTCCTGTCGATCGGAATATCCTGCGGCTACCAGGTTGTTATCATCATAGTTGCGGTTCTTCCTTCTCTTGTGACGATCCTTTCGGCCACCCGAGTCGTGCTTCGGCTGGTCATCGTCTTCGTCGTCACTGCGCTGTCGTGGCCTTCGTACATTGTCCTCGCCATCAGCCCAACTGTTGGCGATTTCCATTAACTTGGTTATGGTTTTTGGCTTTTTGCGCCCGAGTTCTTCTATGTAGCTCTCACGCCGGACGCCATCGCTGAAAGCGTCGATTGCTCTGTCGACAGATACGTCTTCAGCAGCGTTTAAGAGTTTGGTGAATCTCCCGATGTATGAGCGCATCGACTCATTCTGCTTTTGCTGGCAATTCTGTAACTCTTCAATCCCGACGGGTCTCTTGTATGTTGCTTGGAAATTGGCAACGAATGCATCTACTAGGTCGTCCCATGATTTAATGGAACCTTTCGGCAGCCCTCTTAGCCAGGCTCGCGCTGAATCCTTCAAGTAGAGCTGCAAGCACTGCATTGCTGCTATCTGATTTCCCTTGTGCAGGATCACAGTCTGCAGGTAGTCGTCTATCCAAGATCTTGGTTCCTGCTGCCCATCGTACTTGGCAGCTTCGGTAGGGGTAGGCTTGAACTTTTTGGGCGGCCTCGTCTCACGGATTTTGTAACTTAGACAGTCGGCTCCCCTGAGTTCGCCGTCGTACTCCTGATCTTCATCCGAAGAATCGCTATCGTTGTCCTTTTTAGCGGCGCATCGTCGCCTTGCTTTGTCAATCTTGCTCTGGGTGATTTCATCCCGAGCATCTCTCGCATGATGTTTTGAACCACTGCCTTGCACCGTGGTCTTTTCCTTTTGCGGGACTAGGTTGTTTCCCAATATCGCGAGACTCTCCAGGGCACCTCGATGAGCTTGAGCCATGGAACCTTCGGGGCGCTGGTTGATGAGGTATGCGGCGAGGTTGGTCGTTGCTCCTGCAACGGTTTTCGGTCGTGGCATGCCCGCGGTATCCATAGTCATAAAGGATTTAGTCAGGCTCGACGTTATCTCTCTAGCATCATCTTCCGAAAGCCTGGATAGTCTCGACCGGTGCTTGCCTGTTCCCTGAGTGTTCCGGGAGGCACTCCCTTGTGAGCCCCTTCGCCGTTCACTGGATCGATCTGCCGTAGATAGGCGTCTCTCGAGGGTGGCCTGCTCTTTCGACAGGTGCTCCCGGTTTTTCTCTAGTATAGAGCGATAAGCATTGAGGGTTCCAACCGAGGTTCCTGCGGGGAGCGGTGTGTTGTTGAGTACTGCTGCCCTGGCTGCTGCCCACTCCTCGTCCGCGATGGTGTAGTCTCTATCGCGGTTGCTGGCGCTGTTTTCAAAACTTGCCCTTCTACTGGAACGGGGAGTATGGTCCCCATCTCCTCTGCGCCTTGTGTTTCCCGTGTTATTGGCGACATAAACCTGATGGTGTGCCGTTCTTCGGGTGGTTCCCTGGATGATGCTGTCGATAATGTCCTCTCCCGATGAATACTGGGTATTGCAGATGAACGGTGTGTCGCTCGATCCCAGCCCGTGCCTGGTGTCGCAGTTCAGGCAGTAATACGAAGTTAATTCTGAAGACGTGGGATCGTCGGATCCTACCGACATAGAAGACACGGAGCGCGGAGTCGAAGACTCGGGCGAACACGTCGATCCTGTCAGACCAGCCGATAGGACGAGTGACGATGACTCGCTTGAACTCGTTGATCCGGAAGTGGGCGATTCCAACAATCGAAGGATTCCTTCCGCGTTGACGTTGTAGTGGACGCTGCCGAAGGTCATCTCCATGTTTCCTTGTAGATCCGAAAAGTTCGAACGGGAGGAATCGCTGTGCGGAGTAAACTCGTAGGAGCCGAATCGAATCGGGCTTCCCAGGATTGGCGATGATGGTGTCGATGAAGCTGCTGATGAAGTTGCTGGCGAAACCACCGGTGTCATGATTGAATCTGCCGATGACCGATCTTGTGCCGACAGGGTTCTCACAGACGGCGCCAATTGTCGAGGGTGCTCCTCGGCAATGCCCTCCGATAGGGGCTTAGGGTTGATGGAATCCTGCAAGCTGACACGAGACATCGGTACACAGACAAGCGGGGAGAGCGATTTACCCAGGTTCGGGGCCCTCGATGAGGTAAAACCCTTACGTCCTGCCTGTCTGTTCTTGATTATGATGATAATGGGTTACAATGGGGTGCCGAATAGTTCGGCTGAGATATCGTCGAGATGGCTAAGCGCTAGGGTAACCTAGGTCTAAGCTTATGTTGGCTAAGTTCGCTAAGATTGATCGTGTCCCCCGATAACCCCTCTCCTGGCCTTTATATAGGAGGCCAGGTCTCGAGAGGTCTAATCGAGTACGACTAGGTTTACAGTAGATCTATCTCTAAACTTTCCTTGTTCGGCTCCTTCCGCGTCTTGTACTTCAAGGAACCTTCCGCCGCACCGTTCTAGTGGTCCATCTTGCCATCGAGTACCTTCATGGGCCTCCAGCTGGGCCGTATAGGGTAGAGCAACATTGGTTACCCGAAGGGTAATGCCCACGTCACGCGACGTCCGAGCGGAGGCGAGCTCGTCTGCAGTAGAGTAGCTACTGCACCGGTACAGTACTTGATTGATCTACCGTTCGATTGTATCCATCGGTAATCTGAAACACTCAGCAAGGCTCTTAATTCTAGCGACCTTAACATCTTCTTCCTCCCTGCGTATCAACCTACAGAGCCGCACTACCTGCCTACATCAGCACGCGCTCCGCGCGTATCAACCTACAGAAGCGCACTACATGCATACATCAGCAAGCGGACAGCTGCTCTCAAGTCGTTGGACAATCGGACATTCGGACTGAACCTCTTCATCACGAACCTACTCTTCCATCGCGCGGACGCCAGCCTGAACGCGCTCGCCTTGGTCGACGCCACCACGGGGCACGGGCTGGTCCCTTACTTTCGTGGCGCTCCACTCCGCCAGCCGCTGCACCGACTTGGCGCTCGCCACCTGCACGGGGAGGCCGGAGGTCTGCCCCAGGGACGCCGTGCTCCTCATCTCCCCCAACTACCTCCTCTACCCGGCCTGTGCGTCTTCGCGGCCACCGCGCTCGGTGTCGTTGCGAGCACCGCCAAGGCGCGAACCTGCTCTACACCTCCCAGTCGATCGTCAAGCAGGCCACCGACGCCCGCGTCAAACTCCTCATCACCGTGCCTGACTTCCTCCCCACCGTCGTCAGCCTCAGTCCCCCACCTCCACCACCCACAACTTCACCGTATACACCGACATCGTCTTCGGCGCGGCCATGGCGATGACCACGAGCACTTGCACCGGTTGTGCACTTGCACCAGATGACCAGTTGAGTAGCTGCCCGCGCGCTGATGTATATCCAGGTAGTGGATGTTGATACTATGATATATTTGGTATAGGTATATTAGGTAGTCTAGGATTTGTAATCTCTACCTACCATATCTCTAGGAGAGCTATCTTAGCCTCTAAGTCTTGTACCACTATATATACTCGGCCGAGAGGCTCAATACAGCATCCAACATATTCCGCATATCTCTCTATCCTTTCACATGGTATCAGAGCGGCACGCTCCTTGACCTATCCGCCGCAAAGTTTCCGCGTTGCGCCGCCCCCGGGGAGGTCGATCTCCATGATCTACTCCGGGGGCCGCGCAACCCGTATGAGGGTTCGTTCGCCGATCGGTTGATCGGCTGCCCTCGTGTCTTTTTTTTTCGATCTTTAGATCGGTTTTCTTTCTTGCCCGCCGGTCGCTCGACTGGCGTTTTCTTTTTTGGTTTACCGATCATAGATCGGCTTGAGTCGCCCATCACCGTCGTCCACTTGCGCCTCTACTCTGACAACAGCATCGACCTGCACCGGCCATCAACCGCACGGCACAGCCGGACGTGCCACACACGGGGCGCCCCTACGTGCGACGCAGCAGGCTGTTTCGCCTGCACGGTCTCCATCGCCGGTTCGTCTTCGCCATCATCGCCCAGGACATCACCGACAACGTCGCTGTGACGCCCCGGAACCGGTACCATGAGGATCCCAGCGATCCCGCCGAAATCCGCACAATATCGATCCAGAGACGCCCTCCGACACGACGTGCGCGACGAATCACACACGTGATGCCAGAGGAATTAACACGAGCGGTAACATTACAACAGGATTACAATAGAGCCCACAAGAAACATATATTACAACAACGACTCCAACGAGTCAAGATACAAATACACAATACAAAGATCCGAATCATACAGAAGATCAAATACGTCCGAGTACGGACAAAATACAAATTGGACTAAGAGTACTGAAGATAACCAGTGACGTCCATAACCCTGCCCAGGCCAAGCCGGAAGGGTAACCTTGCTAACGTCGTCTTCATCGAACATATCTTCATACCTGCCCGGTTAATTCCCGTAGAAGCAGCAATAAGTACGGGTTCGTACTTAACAAGACTTCAAGACGTATAAGCATTCGTCAACCAGTCGTCCTTTGTACTTGAGGCACGCAGGGGACTTAGAGAACGCAAGAGGAACGTCATAGGCAATATGGTGGGGTTAAGCGGCAGCGCGCAAGCACTCAAAACCTATAGAGACACTCTATAACATTCGTCTAAACAGAGAAGGTGAGAGAGCGCACAACTAACAGTTCTATACTCTGCAAACATAACCCAACCGATGTGTTCCCCCCTCGCCAGGAGGTACTGGCAAAGGCACTCACACGGTTGTCAAGTTTCAACCATTTATTAGTGAAGTTGTGCTAACTTACTACGCAAGTTATTTATAATAAACAACAGGTGTAAGTTTTCTATGGTCGAGTCATACAGCTCCAAGTCGTCCATAACCGCGGACACGGCTTATCGATAAGATTGTAACCCTGCAGGGGTGCCCAAATGTGCCCACATGCACGATCAACCCACTTACAACAGGTGGATATCACGACACGCACTCTCCTTCACTACAACAATGTCCAGGAAGCCACCTAACTAAGTTAACCCGTTTCGGAGCCCGATCGAAACTCCGACGCGGACTTAGCTGTTTGCGTCTACGGCTTTCGGATGGAAACAGTGCCCGCAGGGTGAATCCATCTTCAGCAATACGTACTGCATCCTACGAGCGTGCAAGAGACAACGGGGTTACAAGGCAACATGGCTTCCTCAAGAGTAACATCATATCATCTGACCACAAAGAAACAAGCTTGCACACCCGGGAGAAACAAAACAAACATCCAAACTAGTTGTGGCCACTGGACAAAGCTGTAGATTCCGGCAGTGGTCGAGGGGAGACCCGGTAAGCATACCCATGTGTGGTTAGAGCGCTCAGTCTCGGAACAGGTAACAAGAACTCGGGGTCCTAAGATATTTAGGAAACACAAGTGAGTCGTCACAAAACGAGCAGCTAACCCACCGATGCCTCCGCTAAACAATGTCAACAACTAAAGTAACCATGATTCTTCCCAACATATAACCCGATAAGATAGCAGTAACGGTAACGAGGTAAAACAGCACTAGCATGCACTACGACTCGCAAGGCAGACCCGATAACCAAACAATAGCTGTAGGAGGTGGTGGTGGCAATATGGGCTGCTTGAGGTAACAAGTGAAAAGGACACGTGACAAGAACGCAACTTAAGGATAGCATGAGAGAGAAGGCAAAATAAAATAGGTAAGCGACTCCTGCAGAGACAGGAGTATAGGGGAAATGCTTGCCTGTTAAAGCTTGCCGAGGAACATCCGGAGAACTCGTCGTATCTCACCACACCACTTCGCGATCCTATCCGGGAAGAAGCAAATGCTACAACAAACGTGTGCAAGTCTTACTACTACGGATAAAGAAGAATCAGCATGAGCAAGATGGTATGCATGACATGGCAGAGATGGTGCAATGCAATTTATCCAAGTTAATCGGAGTCGGAACCCCGGACAATCAATTAGAGTTGGAGTTGCATTTTCTACCGATAAACTTAAGGGTGGATTAGCATAGCAAACATGGCAGGGGTTAGCTACATCAAAGTTAAATGGAACCGGGACAACATTTATATAATATCACACATATTCCATATGTTACATATTAGGTGGTAATGCAAACTAGCACGAAATTATATGATGCATGAAGCAACAGTAAGCATGGATGGCATATTCATGATCCTCGTGTTTTTCTGATCAATTTTCATATATAAAATATTTTATTTGGAGTTTCGGTTTATAAAAGATATTAAATAGTCAGATTTGCAAAATAAGTAGAAGATAGAGAAAAGGTGTTGGGCCCGATCTGGGAGGTGGCCTGCTACCTGGCGGAAGAGGCGGTGGATTGGAGCTGGGCGCGCGGGGCAACGAACTGTGCCGGGAAGATCTGGGCCGAGGCCCGTCGGGCGCCGGATCTGAGCAGTGAAGGCCAAAAAGGTTGGGATTAATACGTCTCCACAGGGATTTGAGCACACGATCAACTGTGTGAGGGATCAACAGACAAACCATTGCGCTGCTAATACAGATTGTGTTAAGAGGAGGGCGCGGCGTAACTTAACCAAGTCGAATCGGAGCTCAGGGGCCAAAACATCCATGGCGGAGCTTGCAGACGAGCACGGGGACGATGGGGAAGTTCGAACCGAGATGAGGCGGCTGGTGTCAGAGCTGCGCCTTGGCGCGACGGATCAACGACGGGTAGGAGGACGGCCGGAGATTCGCCGGGGCATCGCCGGCGACATGTACGTGTGGAGAAGAACGGCGGTCAACACCGGCGGCGCGTCCATGAGAAGAAACGGGAAGAGCAATTTTGGTCTGGGAGACGCGGTTTCTCACCAGGAACGCGTTGGTGAGCTCGGATGGGCTAGGGGAGGTCGAACGGTGCCGGATTTTGAAGAAGACGCCGGCAGCAAGAGGACGGAATCGGCGATTTTGTGGCCGATTGGAGAGGTTTCGGTTCGATTCCTCGCATGAGGATGGAGAGGACGACGAGGCGCATCCGCCGGTGGTCTCAGCTCGGCGAGGGGTGACCTGGTTCGACGGTGCCAAGGAGGGGAAAGTGCGGTGGTGTACAGGGGTTTCTCGTTTGTTGTTCTTCGTGGGAAAGAAACAGAGAAGGGAGAGGGGAAATGGCGGCGGTACGAGAGGGAAAGGAAACTAGGGTTTGTGGAGGGATTTAAGGGAGAGGGGAAAGGAGCAGTTGGTGGTGCGGCGTGGTCCTTGTAGCCATGGCGATGGCGACAGGCACGGGGGCTTCACGCCTCTCTCGTGAAGGGAAAAAGGACGAACAGGAGACTCGGTCTCCACTCGAAGGGGTAAGCGGGCTGGAACCAACACAGGCCAAAAGAAAGAGAAGGGAAGGAGAGAGAGGTGGGCCGAGCTGGGCTGGAAGAGTTGGCCCGCCGGGAGAGAAGGAAAAAAAGCCAGGAAGGGAGAGGGAGAGCCCAGGGAGAAGAAGAGGGTTTTTCTTTTTCTGTTTTTATTTATACCTTTTGAAATCAAACTCCCTTTCAGTTTTAAATTTGAAACAGGGATGGGATGAGAGAAAGAATCAAAACTAGTTTTAAAATATTTACTTTATTTGTAATCATAGCAAAGCACATTTATATTCAAGAATGTATTTGTTGGAAGAACTTAATTATAAAATAAGAAATATGAGAGGGGAGAATAGAGTAGGGTTTTATTTAAAAGAAAAGACCAGAGGGGGTTATAAAATAATTTTATTTTGTTGAAAAACATGGATGATATGATGCATATGCCATGATGATGCATAAACGAAAAACACAAACAAAACTAATAGGGGTACTACCCTGGGCCGTTACAATCGCCAACGACTCCGATCTGCGGCGCGTCGTCCACGCCATGGCACGTGTAGCGCCACCGTCGGTCTGATCAACCGACCCCGGACACGTCTACGACAAGCACGTCCCCGAGCACGCGCCTACCACCGATCAAGCATCGGGTTGCCGCTGCGTCGCCCCTTCGGGCCGCATCGCCGCCGCCTTTGGTCCACGCTACCGGCCTCTGACGCGCCTTCTGAGGCGTGTACGTCGCTGGTGGTCTCCCGCCGCTGCACTGACTCGCGCTCTGCAGCTACTCCAGCCCCTCGGGCCGTGGCGTCGCTGCACGCGGTCACCTTCGCCGTCCACCGCGCATCGATGTCTGAGGCCAGCACAGCGCCACCCCTTCGGCGCGGGTCGCCTCCGTCTGCGCATGGTCTTCGTCACGCCGCCGGGTCTTCCTCGCCAACCTCGTGTACCGCCGCCGCGCCTCCACCCCAGGTCGCCGCTGGGCTCGCCAACCACTCCAGGTCGCGCTGGGCTCGCCGACCACCGTAACGCCCGTCTTCTACGTCTTCGTCCACTACATCTCCGCCGCCAGCGTCCTCGCATCTTCCCCGACTACGACACCTGCTACTCTACTCCGACAACCGTCGTTGAGTCTTCCTCTCCTAAGTCTACTACGACATGGCGCGCCATTTGTACTGGTCCCGTCCTACGCATGCACGGTGCTGGCAACACCGCCGCGTGCCTTCGTCCCCGATGCGTCCCCTGGCCTGGCAAGCTCGGATCGGCGCCTCGCCTTCCTCGAATTCGTCTTGCGTACTCGGTTCTGGCAAAACCGGAGTATGCCTTCGTCCCCGATGTGCGCCTAGTTCTGGCAAAACTAGGGCAGCACCTCGTTCTCGACGGCTCAGACTGCTTCGACTTCGGCATCGACCATCTCCACGACTGCCTCGACGCGTCTCCGTCACCCTCCTCGCACACCACCTCGCCTGCGGCTACATCGACACCGGCACCCGGCCACGACATCGACCACGGCAATTCCTCGCGCGGCTCCCTCGACCAAGGTTGCAGCACCCACGCTCTCGGCTACCTCGACATCGGCACAAGGGCTACCACCTCGCAAGAGCACCTCGGCTTCCTCTACAGTCCAAGCATCCGCGACGCGACATTGTCCACGACGCTCCCGCTACGACTGCGGGGGAGTGTCAGCCCGTTGGTTCATACCTTCGGCTTCTCTCCAGTCTGACCGTCCGCGACGCTAGTGTTGTTTACGTCACTACCGCTACGACTGCGGGGGAGTGTTAGAGATATATTTGGTATAGGTATATTAGGTAGTCTAGGATTTGTAATCTCTACCTACCATATCTCTAGGAGAGCTATCTTAGCCTCCAAGTCTTGTACCACTATATATACTCGCCCGAGAGGCTCAATACAACATCCAACATATTCCGCATATCTCTCTATCCTTCCACAGATACGCTGGAGGAAGAAGACGTTGCGAAAAGAAAAGTGGCTGGAAATAGGAGCCAAGTTCGTTGTTTCAGATCATCCTTGGATACAATTTAACGGTGGATAACTTAATTACTGTACCTGTACAGTAGCTGCTCTACTGCAGACGAGCTGCGCCCGGAGAGATGAGAGGTAATAGTTCAGTTAGGATGTGTCTTCACTTTGGATTTGCGGTGGCGGCGGCGAGGGACTTGGAAAGACGCGAGTCGGAAAAACATGCAACTATACGTTCATGTCTACGGACCCATTCGATTTAATTTAGAGCGTGGGCTGTTAGCTAGCTAATACTGATAGCCTAATTCTAGAATATATTATTCATGGGCCTCTAGTTAGTTCAGCTGAGTTGTGAGCACTCGATGGGTTCAGACGTGATTTTTGGATGGGTTCAGCCTGGTAAAATACGTATAGCATGCTCCATGACCGGCTAAATCCGTTGGTGGCATTTGCACCCAACGCTTCTACGCTGGCTCCGGCACTGCTGAGGTCGGTTTCTTGGACTTGATGAATGAAATGCTTTATAAAGAAGAGATGCTCTGGCTTCAGAGATCTCGAATTCAGTGGCTAAAGGAGGATGACCGCAATACAAAGTTTTTTCATCATAGAGCGGTTTGGCGTGCTCGTCGAAACAAAATTCTGAAGTTGATAGATGATGATGGAATGATACAAATTGTACCCACAGACATGCAAAGAATGGCGGTCTCATATTTTAAATCTCTTTTTACCAGAGATCCATCTCTTAATTGCACGGAGATTATTGATATTACTCCGGAACAGGTCTCTTTTGGAATAAATGAGCAGCTATGTAAGGAATTCACGGATGAGGAGATCTCAGACGCTCTTTTCCAGATTGGGCCGATTAAGGCTCCGGGCCCTGATGGATTTCATGCCCGGTTCTACCAGAGGAATTGGGAAGTTATGCGCTTGGAAGTAATTAATGCAGTGAAAGTTTTCTTCATTACTGGTCGCATGCCTGAAGGTACTAATGACACTTCCATAGTTTTGATTCCAAAAATTGATAATCCTATTGATCTTAAGGATTTTCGACCAATTGGATTATGCAATGTGCTCTATAAAGTTGTGGCCAAGTGCTTAGTGAATCGGCTACGTCCCTTTCTAGGTGATATTATATCAGAGAATCAAAGCACTTTTGTTCCCGGACGTATGATAACGGATAATGCTCTCTTAGCCTTCGAGTACATGCACTTTATGGAACATGGTACTACTATGAATTCATCTTTTTGTGCTTATAAGCTTGATCTGTCTAAAGCCTATGATAGGGTGGACTGGACCTTTTTGGAGATGACAATGCAAAAGATAGGGTTTTGTCACCAGTGGGTACAATGGATTATGGCATGTGTTACCATGGTGAAATATTCTATAAAATTTAATGGAACTCTGTTGGAAGCTTTTTCTCCTTCGCGAGGTCTCAGACAGGGGGATCCCTTATCCCCCTTCCTATTTCTATTTGTGCTGATGGTTTATCAACGCTCTTGAAAAGATAAGTGGATCTTAATAGAGTTACTCCGATTAAGGTATGTCGAAGGGCTCCGGGCATCTCCCACCTCTTATTTGCCGATGATACTTTATTGTTCTTCAAGGCAAGTGATATGGAGGCTCAGCGGATCAAGCATACTATTGACACCTATGCTAATTGCACGGGTCAGATGATTAATCCAGCAAAATGCTCTATTTTATTCAATGACTCATGTCCTCAGAATATACAGGAGATCATCCGTACTACACTACAAGTTGAGCAACAATGCTTTGAGATGAAGTACCTTGGGTTGCCGACACCTGATGGTAGGATGAGGAAAGGTAAATTTGAGAATTTACAATCCCGACTCAGCAAAGTAGTGATGGAGTGGGGAGATAGTTTGTTAGCTCAAAGCGCACGGGAGATTCTTATAAAAGCTATAGCACAGGCTATTCCGACATATGTCATGGGGGTATTTAAACTTACAAAGTTGGTTCGTGATTATTGGTGGGGTGCCCAACAAGGACAAAGGAAAACTCATTGGCTAAGCTGGTATAAATTAAAGCGATCCAAATCTCAAGGGGGAATGGGCTTTCGTGATATGAGATTGTTCGACCAAGCGCTACTTGCTCGTCAGGCCTGGAGGTTATTGGCTTTCCCAGAAAGTTTGTGTGCTCGCATGCTCAAGGCAAGATATTATCCAAATGGGGAATTGGTTGATACAGTCTTTACAGGGAATCCTTCTTCGACCTGGACAGCTATATCTTTCGGTTTGGAGCTGTTAAAGAAGGGTATTATCTGGAGAGTCGGCAATAGAAGTAAAATTAGAATATGGAGGGACAGTTGGCTTCCTAGGAACACATATTACAAAACCCTGACTTCTCGGCCAAACAGGAGACTTCGAAAAGTTTCTGACCTTTTAGACGAAGAAGTGCTGTGGAAGGTTGATCTTATTCAGAGGAATTTTGCACCAATTGATGCGGAGGCCATTCTGTCTATTAAACCCTCTCGGCGTCATGATGACGACATATTGGCCTGGCACCTAGAGCCGTCTGGTATATTCTCAGTTCGTAGCGCATATAAGTTGGCTTTTGGAGAAACTTCAGCGCAGTGTATGTTCGCTACGTCAAGTGGTAGACCAAGCGGCGATAACCCGGTCTGGGCAAAGATTTGGCATGCTAATGTTCTCCCCAAAGTTCAAAATTTTGCGTGGAAGGCGATGTCCAATGCTCTTGCAACAGAGCAGAATAAGTTGTCACGTAAGTTCAGAGTTACTGGTTTATGCAATATATGCAATATGGAGATTGAGGATGTAGCCCATGCGCTGTATAAATGCACTCATGCTTCACGCCTGTGGAATGAGATGAGGAAAGTATGGAGTCTGCCATGGCATGTTGATCTTCAACATCACCCGTCCATGTGGCTCCAATCAGTTATTCTGAATATTCCTGATCATATGATAGACACAACACTCCTGGTTTTCTGGAGAGCTTGGTACTCTAGGAATGAGGCGACTCACAATAAACCATTGCCGCAAGTGGAGACTTCAAAGAGATTTTTATGCAGCTATTGGAGTCTGCTTAGAAACATTAAAACTTTGCCGATGGAGGAGGTGATCAAGGGGAAGAGCATCCAGGTCCAGTCAACTGTGAAGGAACAAGCTACTATTAAAGATAAGCCACCGGACAAGCCTTGGAATCGGCCACCGCCGGGTACCGTCAAACTCTCAGTCGATGGCTCTTTCCATGCCGGTGATCACATAGCTGGAACGGGAATGGTGCTGCGTGATGACCAGGGGAATACTATCTTTACAGGTTGTCGATTTCTAGAGCAATGTGACGGTCCCTTGGAAGCAGAAGTTTGGGCGTGCATCGAAGGTTTGGAGTTGGCTCTCCAGCAAAGTCATCTCCCAATAATTGTTGATACTGATTGTCTCCAATTAGTTGCTGCGACCAAGAACAAATACCAAGATAGATCACCTTTGGCATATCTAGTCTATGAACTTAGATTACTAGCTAGTCATGAAAGAGTTTCGGTTATTGTAAAAGTGGAGCGATCTCAGATCAGGGTTAGCCACAACCTTGCTAATTTGGCGAGAGTTGATCTTTCTACTGCCTTTTGGTTAGGCTCGGGACCTGATGCTATTCTTCAGATCCTGGAGCAGGACCGCCGTGTAACCCCCTCTGAGTAATAAAGCTCCTTTTTTACCCGCAAAAAAAAAGAAGTGGTACCTTGTTTTTCTGAAGGGAGGTAAAATACCAGGTTGGCATGCATATCCAACATCTCTAAGGTAGAACTTACCCTTAGTGATTTGCAACCCATCAGGCCTTGACAAGCTATCGGATATGATGCTTGCATCATGAGATGAACCCTCCTAGCCAGAAAGCACCTATGTAAACCTCATATCGAAATCCATAGATGCTAGCACGTTTTGGCTGATGTAGTGCTTCCTCCCGCAGAATGCTGCAGATATTGATCTCGGTACCTTTGCAGTTACATGAGTACTATCAATAATCCCGATGCAATCCTATCAAACAATTAGCATACAGTCTCCAAGGTAGATGTGTAAGTAGGCAATTCCTCAATACAAATGAGTACTTGCGTTTACAAAAAAGTTTGGTTTATTTTTATAAGCACCTAGATAAGCACCACACATTTTACAGATCCATAGCCATCCCATCAAAGATAGGATCGCCGACCCCTTATCCCCTCTCTTTACATGGGTACCTGGTGGACCTTGTATAGTTCTTCGCAAGGGTCAATGGTGAATGAGTGCAGCACACGTGTGTAAACAGATATTCCTTTAAATCATCTTTAATAAAAGGCCACGTGCATCATCACGGTGCAGAAGCCGGGGCACATCCCCATTTTGAAAAAAACACGTGTGTAGTGTCAAACATCTGATAACACTTCATCAAAATCTGATAACAACATGCAAAAAACCATACAGAACGTTGGCACGTCGCAACACTCATGCGTATGTCGGATCACAAAGGGAGATAGTCCCGTGTCTCATGGGTACCTAATTGCCAACATTAAGCAACAATAAAATTAAGCGTACCTAGGAGCCACCACATGGACTTCACGCTCTTAGACGTTGGATGGCGGTCGTTCAGATCTACGAATTGCCCCAAGTCTTCGTTTCCACTTTCACTTTCACATTGTCACGGGTTCCCCAGTCCCGCTGGAGACGGCGTAAACTGGTACTCCGAAAGTCAATGCAGCTGGGTTGTGATAAAACGGGCTCTTTATCCTGGTATGTGGCACACGTCTTATACCTAATATAATAATATAATAAAGGAGCTAATGTTTCTGCCAAAAAGTTTCGTCAACGTTTTTTTTGAACTGTTTTGCCCTCCCACCAAAACGCATAATACATCAAATTGCCATGTACCGGTTATTTATTCTCTGTTCTTTTCCCCTACCGAACTCGACTTCCACGACCCAGATCTGGCTCCTACCACGTCGATCTGGGGCTGCAGGCGACCTCCAACTCCAGGTGCAGCTCGCAGCTAGGAAAGATGACGTCGAGCCACTACCGAGACTGATTGGAGGAGCTCCAGCCGGCCGAGCTCGCATCGAGGCGCTCGCGCTGAACGGGACATGCAGGCAGGTAGAGCCGTAGAGGAAACCGGCTCGATTGGGAGCTGCCAAGGCTCGACGAGGTGTCCTTTGTGTCTTTGGTAGTGCTCCAGGATGGCGACGTGGCTATGGAGGTGTCCAGGCGCCGGAGATCGGCCGGCGGCATATCCAGATGTCAGGGCGGCAGGGTGCGGACGTTTGTGTTCGTAATACAGTCGGTATTGACCCGGAAATCCTCCTCTACATATACGTGGGGGTCCGTGGCTTATCTTTGGCCGTCCATTTATGCTTCAAGATCCGTGCAGCCTGCTGTGTACTTTGCAAAGAACCCCTCTATCATATTTTTCTGTTCAATACGAAAACAACTTTAATCTATGGACTATTTGGTGTGAGATCCCTCGGGCTGCTACTCGTTCCATAATCCATGCTACTTTCTTGCCCGTACAGGTTCATTAGATAATCCGTATGTAATTCTTTCGTTAGTTATTTTCCATAAAATTATGTTAACTGGACGTGGACCAAAAAAAAAATTTGGACAATAATTTTGCATTAGTTGGACCTTCTCTTCGACACTTCGTTTCATTTTTGGGGAAATCTTCCACTGGACTTCTTCTTATCAACTTCCAAGAAAAAGATTATGTTTGTAATGACTCCTTTTTAACAACAAGAAAGCATAACAAGATTTGGAAAACGGGAGTGCCATCAACAAAGTATTGAATTTATTAGATCTGTACCAAAAAATTAGTATTTAATCCTTTCGTTAACATACAATAATTGGATCTGGACAAAAGAAATCCAGTAAGTTGACTGGACTGCTTAATTTTGTTGAGCACAAAAAGAAAGATGGAATACGTAAAGACACTATCGGATCAAATAAAACCACATCAAAGCACCCATTATTCGAAGAACGGCAGTAGTGGTGGCTTGATCCATGGTCAAAGGGGATTCAGATCCATGGTCCATGGGAATGGGGATGGACTACCTTGAGAGAGAGCAGGTCGGCAGGATCTGGTGGGGGCATAAAGAAAAATAGGAGTAGCTAGATCCAGGTCGGGAGAAAATAGGAACAAACTCCATTAACAGGAAGGAAATCTCCAAATAAAATCCCGATCGGAAACGATGAGCGGCTGCCTCCCTCCCCCTCGGCCGCTGCTTATCGTCGTATCGCCGGCAGCCTCACTCCCATCAATGGCGGCGGCTGATCCAGTTCCAGGAGAGGAGGTGGTGAGAACGTGAGGTGGGGCGGGTCGGGGGAGAATGCGTGAGAGAGGAGATTACTAGAGAGAATCAGGGACAGGCAGGAGGACAAAGTGTGCGTGTCCAACTTCGTTCCTATAGGGGCAAGAAACCTACAATGTCAAGGTTGCTGGTGTAAAATGGTAGACACGAATCTTGAAGAAGCCTTAACCGTTGGATAAGACAGGGACACCCACGCCAATTCCAATATGTTTTAATTACACTTCGTTGCACTTTTATACATTTCCCGACACTTTCCCTGTTTTCTCTGTTGTTATGTATTTCAGAAAAGTTGTACAGTAAATATTCTCGGAATTGGACGAAACAAAAGCCGAAGTCAATATTTTACCGTAACGAAGATAGAGTCCAGAGGGGGAATGAGGAGGCGCCACAGGGCGGCCAAACCACCCCATGGCGCGGCCAAGAGTGGGCCCGCGCCAAGGGGTGGTGTGGGCCACCTAGGCATCCACTGACCTCGTCCTTCCTCCTATTTATTCACGATCTCGAGAAAAACCTAAACACCCGAGCCTCTATGCACGAAAAGTTCCGTCGCGGCCGCCATCGTCAACCCTAGCTCGGGAGGGTTCTGAAGCTCTTCCCGGCACCCTGCCGAAGAGGGAGATCATCACCGGAGGCCTCTACATCGCCATGCCCGCCTCCGAAGTGATGCGTGAGTAGTTCATGCCTGGACTATGGGTCAATAGCTAGATGGTTGTCATCTCCAATTTGTGCCTCATGTTAAGATCTTGTGAGCTGCATATCATGATCAAGATCATGTTTATGTACTGCTACATGTTGTGTTTGCTGGGATCTGATGAATATGGAATATTATGTTGAGATCGATTATATATACTTGTCATATGTTATTTATGATCTTGCATGCTCTTCGTTGCTAGTAGATACTCTGGCCAAGTAAATTCTTGTGACTCCAAGAGGGAGTATTTATGCTCGATAGTGGGTTCATGCCTCTAGTTTTCTGGAAGAGTGACAATAACTTCTAAGATTGTAGATGTGTTGTCGCTACTAGGGAGAAAACAACAATGTTTTATCCAAGGGTAATTCTATTGTTTACTTTACACATATTGCTTAACACGATAATCTGTTGCTTGCAACTTAATACTGGAAGGGGTTCGGACGATAACCTGAAGGTGGATTATTAGTCATAGACGCAGTTGGATTAAAGAACATAGGGGGCTACTGTTGTGGATATTTGATACATCGCAAATGTATCTACATTTCCAAGTCATTTGCACGATGATTTTCTTTGGAATCTTGCCATACTTGGATAAAACTGCTGAATTTGACACTATTTTTAGCAAAAGTTTCTTTCTATCTGTTTTTTTTGCAGGAAATAAAATTGAGGAAAAATACCACGGCGATTTTTCACCAAAAAAAAGAACCCAGAGAATTGGAATCACACAAGATGGTCCATGAGGCCCAAACAAGCACATGTAGCGTGCCCCTGTATTGAGCACGCTACCCATGCCCTTTTGGGCCTAGAGTGTCGTCTCAGCCTCTCCTTTGGCGTACCCCCATATATACCTATAGAACACAGGGATCCAGAAGCACGAACCCTTGCGAAATAAAGCGCCACCACATCCACAATATTGGTTTCTGGGGTCAACTTGGTCCTGCTCTCCACGCCGAAGAGGGGGATTTCTAAGTCTTATCCACCATCATCGCCACCAACGTCTTCACAAACAACCATGTGCTCACTCTCCATCATCATGTGTGAGTAGTTCTGTGTAGGCATGTGAGGTGGAAGTGCATTAGACGAGATGGTCATGTAATCATCCATATGTATTGAGATTTGAGGTATTTGTGTTGAGTATATTCTTGTATGAGTGTTGGTACATGATGAGCGCAGATTGCACGCCGTTGGGGAACCCCAAGAGGAAGGTATGATGAGCACAGCAGCAAGTTTTCCCTCAGTAAGAAACTAAGGTTTAATCGACCAGTAGGAGAAAGGCGTGACTTCTGAAGGTGTTGCTAGCAGACTAGTGGCAGGGCACACTACCGGCGTCAGCAACAACGTGGAACCTGCACACAACACAACCAAAATACTTTGCCCCAACTTACAGTGAGGTTGTCAATCTCACCGGTTTATTGAACACAAAGAATTTGATGTATCGAGTGGAAGGAGATGTTTACAGTAATTAAAGAGAACAGAGCTTTGCAGTAAGTAAACAGAATTGGATTGCAGTGGTTGAATTTATCAGTGTAAAGGGAATGATCGGGGTCCACAGTTCACTAGATGTGTCTCTCCATAAAGATAGGGTGAACAAATTACAGCTGGGAAATTGACAGAATACCGACCATACATGAGAAGATGATTACTATGTGATTCGTTTGGGCATTACAACATAATACATAGACCGTAATCCAACTGCGTCCATGACTAATAATCCACCTTCCGGTTATCGTCCGAACCCCATCCAGTATTAAGTTGCAAGCAACAAATTATCGCATTAAGCAATATGTGCAAAGTAAACAAAAGAATTACCCTTGGATAAAACATTGTTATTTTCTCCCTAGTAGCAAGAATATATCTACAATCTTAGAAGTTGTTGTCACTCTTCTAGAAAACTAGAGGTATGAACCTACTATCGAGCATAAATACTCCCTCTTGGAGTCACAAACATCGACTTGGCTAGAGTATCTACTAGCAATGGAGAGCATGCAAGTCAAATAACATATGACATGAATATATAATCGACCTCAACATAGTGTACAATATTCATCGGATCCTAGCAAACACAACATGTAGCATTACATAAAAGATGATCTTGATCATATAGAGCAGCTCACAAGATCTAAAAATGAGGCACAAATTGGAGAAGAAAACCATCTAGCTACTGCTATGGACCCATAGTACAGGGATGAACTACTCATGCAGGACTTTGGAGGCGGGCATGGTGATGTAGATACCTCCGGCGATGATTTCCCCCTCCGGCAGGGTGCCGGGAAGAGCTCCAGAACCCCCCGAGATGGGTACTGCGATGGCGGCCGCGACATTACTTTTCGTGGATGGAGGTTCGGGTATTCAGGGTTTTCCCGAGATCGTGAATAAATAGGTGGAGGGGTGTTGTCGGTGGAGGCCAGGGTGGCCCACACCACCCCTAGGCGCGGGCCAGGGCTAGGCCGCGCCTAGGGCTAGCGTGGCCGCCCTGTTGCCCCCCTTCGACTCCCCTCTGGACCCAGTCTTCGTTACGGAGAAATATTGACTTCGGCTTTTGTTTCGTCCAATTCCGAGAATATTTCTTGTACAATTTTTCTGAAATATAAAAATAGCAGAAAACAGGGAACTGGCACTGTGGCATCTTGTTAATAGGTTAGTGCCGCAAAATGTATAAAAGTGCAACGAAGTATGAGCAAAACATATATGAATTGGTGTGAAAATAGCATGGAGCATCAAAAATTATAGATACGTTTGAGACGTATCAAGCATCCCTAAGCTTAACTCATGCTCGTCTTCGAGTAGGTAAGTGATAACAAAATAATTTTTGAGGTGATATGATGCCAACACAATCTTGATCAAGCATTGTAAAGCCTTGTGAGCTGGGATCAAAGTACTCTAAACATAGGCATGATAGATATAATTTAATAGAACTTAGCAACTATGTTATAATATGAAAAGTAAATCAAACAAAGGATCATGAATAATAATACATTGAAATCAACGGGTTTTTTATGAGCATAGAGTAAACATAACAAAGTGGTACTCAACATGTCCTTTATGAAGTAGCAAAACATAAATGCTAGGACACCTTCAAATTCAGAGGTTGACTAGATACAAGTAATTTAAGAACAAGCAATAGCAGATTCATGAATCAATCAATAATAATTTTGGTACTATGCACATGGCACTAAGAATGACAACTATGCTCTCTTAATTGGTGCATAAAGTAGAAGATGAATACTCAACATAAAAATAAAAGAGAGACTCTTTGCAGAGTAAGCAAGATAAACAAGTTTTATAAACCTTCCAAAAAAGTATGGTACTCATTAGTTTTGAGCTCTCATTGCCCCTATCATAAGCATCTTGAATGGTTAAAGTTAATGTGAATCAAATGTGAGCTATATGCTTGCAAATCACAAGTTGAAAATCTCATGCCCCTTGAATACAGGTACCTAAACCTCATGCTACTCAACTTAGGTCCCAAATAAGTTATTGTCATTGTAAGTATACATGTATCATCGAGAATCGCCAACGGGGTAACTCTTGCCTGATGATATCGAATTACTCTTGTAGGAGCAATCCCATGCCAAAATGACAAGACAAACAGTCAATTTGCATCTCAGCAATTTTTTTATTTACTATGGGTATAGCTTTTTATTGAAAATGCTTCATAGAATGCTCACTATGGTTCGATGTAAATTTCCACCATAAATGATGCATAGCTTAGATTAGCGGCCCATGGACTTACACGTTTCCATTTTATTTAGCACCGCTAGGCATCCATAAACAAAAGAACATGACATCAACTAAATATGAATAAGTGCAATGCTGAAAGCATGGTTATGCTAACTCCCAAACACTACAAGAAAAGTTCTGATACTCAATGTCAATTTTTCGTAGGTATGGCCCCTTTTTCGTCGCATATGGGCCTAAGCCGACGATATGGGTTCTGTGGTCCAAGCTGCTTCAGGCAAAGGCCTGCCACGATTTTTTGGTGCGTCGCGTTTGGGCGCCCTTTGGCCACGGAAAATCGGACCGTTCCTGAAGAGTTTTCCGTAGGCCGTTGACTGCTGACGTCATGCAAACTGACACATGGCAGACGCCGTTAACGCCGTTAACCGACTGAAACCTCGTGGTAGATGGTAGGCCCACACAAGGCCTGCCACGCCTTAAGTGGGCCGGTCCATTTAGTTTGCGGACCGGGCCAGCTGACTTAGTTTGACCGGTCAACTCTATAACTGGACCGGTCTATTATGTACGTGGGCCGGGCCTAACCTCTAAGGTTGACTGGTCAAAACTTAAATGGACCGGCCCACTAAGCACGTGGGACGGGCCGAATGCCTTCGTTTGACCGGTCAAAGGATAGCTGGGCGGGCCCACTGAAAAGGTGGGCCAGACCAAATGTCTTCGTTTGACCGATCAACAAGATATATGGGCCGACCCACTAGTCAAGGGCCGGCCCGAATGTCTTCCATTGACCGGTCAACACGATAAACGAGCCGGCCCAATAAGCATGTCGGCCAGGCTCGATGTCTTTATTTGACCGGTTGATACGTCTCAAACGTATCTATAATTTCTTATGTTCCATGCTAGTTTTATGACAATACCTACATGTTTTGTTCACACTTTATATCGTTTTGATGCGTTTTCTGGAACTAACCTATTGACGAGATGCCGAAGTGCCAGTTCCTGTTTTCTGCTATTTTTGGTTTCAGAAATCCTAGTAAGGAAATATTCTCGGCATTGGACGAAATCAACGCCCAGCATCTTAGAATTCCACGAAGCTTCCAGAACACCACAGGGCCACCAGACAGTAGGCCGGCGCGGCCCAAGGGGGGGCGCGCCCCCTATTGTGTGGCGCCCCCGTAACCCTTCCGACTCCGCCTCTTCGCCTATAAGAAGCCCCCTGACCTAAATCTTCGATACGGAAAAGCCACGGTACGAGAAACCTTCCAGAGCCCCCGCCATCGCGAAGCCAAGATCTGGGGGACAGGAGTCTCTGTTCCGGCACGCTGCCGGGACGGGGAAGTGCCCCCGGAAGGCTTCTCCATCGACACCACCGCCATCTTCATCACCGCTGCTGTCTCCCATGAGGAGGGAGTAGTTCTCCATCGAGGCTAAGGGCTTTATCGGTAGCTATGTGGTTAATCTCTCTCCTATGTACTTCAATACAATGATCTCATGAGATGCCTTACATGATTGAGATTCATATGAGCTTTGTATCACTATTAGTCTATGTGCTACTCTTGTGATGTTATTAAAGTAGTCTATTCCTCCTTCACGGTGTAATGGTGACAGTGTGTGCATCGTGTAGTTCTTGGCGTAGGCTATGATCATAATCTCTTGTAGGTTATGGAGTTAATTATTACTATGATAGTATTGATGTGATCTATTCCCCCTTCATAGTGTAAAGGTGACAGTGTGTATGCTATGTTAGTACTCGGTTTAAATTGCAAAGATCTATTATGCTCTAAGGTTACTTAAATATGAATGCCGAATGTTATGGAGCTTGTTAACTCCGGCATCGAGGTGCTCTTGTAGCCCTACACAACGAATGGTGTTCATTATCAAACAAGAGTATATGTAGCACAAAGGAAGAGAACTTATTTATTATGTGATCAATGTTGAGAGTGTCCACTAGTGAAAGTATGATCCCTAGGCCTTGTTTCCAAGCACTGAAACTCCGTTTATTTACTGTTCTGTTGCATGTTTACTCGCTGCCGTATTGTATTCAGATTGCTATTACCACTCATATACATCCATACTACTTGTATTTCACTATCTCTTCGCCGAACTAGTGCACCTATACATCTGACAAGTGTATTAGGTGTGTTGGGGACACAAGAGACTTCTTGTATCGTGATTGCAGGGTTGCTTGAGAGGGATATCTTTGACCTCTTCCTCCCTGAGTTCGATAAACCTTGGGTGATCCACTTAAGGGAAACTTGCTGCTGTTCTACAAACCTCTGCTCTTGGAGGCCCAACACTGTCTACAAGAATAGAAGCACCCGTAGACATCAAGCACTTTTCTGGCGCCGTTGCCGGGGAGGAAAGGTAAAAGGCACTCATACTTCGGTCCCAGGTAACTAAGTACTTTTCTGGCGCCGTTGCCGGGGAGGAAAGGTCAAAGGCACTCATACTCCGGTCCCAGGTAACTAAGTACTTTTCTGTTGCCGTTGTGTGTGTGCTCGAAGCTATTTACTTTAGATCCTGCAATTGCATCTTTTTGTTTCTTGTTAAACACTAGTAAGGCATAATGGAAAACATCTGTGAGCTTTTTAAACTATTTCCTGAGTCAAGACATGAATGGTTTAATGCGAAAATTAAAAAACCTATGGAACCTTATTTGCATGCTAGTAGCAATGATATTAGTATGAACGCTTTGAACACCATTGTTGCTAATGATATAGAAAATTCTAAGCTTGGGGAGGTCGGTTTTGATGAAAATGATCTCTTTAGCCCTCCGGGTATTGAGGAGAAATTTTATGTTGATTATGATATGCCTCCCATATATGATGATTATAATGATAGTGGTATTTTGGTGCCACCTACTATGGAGAGTAAATTTTATTCCGATTATACTATGCCTCCTACACTTGATGAGAATAATAATGATAGCTACTTTGTTGAATTTGCTCCCACTACAACTAATAAAATTGATTATGCTTATGTGGAGAGTAATGATACTTTTATGCATGTGAATAAGAATGCTTTATGTGATACTTATATTGTTGAGTTTGTTCATGATGCCTCTGAAAGTTATTATGAGAGAGGAAAATATGGTTGTAGAAATTTTCATGTTACTAAAACACCTCTCTCTATGCTGAAATTTTTGAAGTTACACTGGTTTTATCTTCCTATGCTTGTTACTTTGCTCTTCATGAACTTGTTTATTTACAAGATTCCTATGCATATGAAGCATGTTAGACTTAAATGTGTTTTGAATTTGCTTTTTGATGCTCTCTTTTGCTTCAACTCTTATTTCTTGTGAGTGCATTATTAAAATTACTGAGCCCATCTTAATGGCTATAAAGAAAGCACTTCTTGGGAGATAACCCATGTTTTTATTTTACTACAGCAACTTTTGTTTTCTATTTGAGTCTTGGAAGTTGTTACTACTGTAGCAACCTCTCCTTATATTATTTTATTGCATTGTTGTGCCAAGTAAAGTCTTTGATAGTAGGGTTGATACTAGATTTGGATTACTGCGCAGAAACAGATTTCTGTCTGTCACGAATTTGGGCAGGGTTCTCTGTAGGTAACTCAGAAAAATCTGCCAATTTATGTGCGTGATCCTCAGATATGTACGCAACTTTCATTCCATTTGAGCATTTTCATCTGAGCAATTCCAGTGCCTCTAAAAAATTCGTCTTTACGGACTGTTCTGTTTTGACAGATTCTGCCTTTTATTTCGCATTGCCTCTTTTGCTGTGTTGGATGGATTTCTTTGTTCCATTAACTTCCAGTAGCTTTGTGCAATGTCCAGAAGTGTTAAGAATGATTGTGTCACCTCTGAACATGTGAATTTTTGATTATGCACTAACCCTCTAATGAGTTTGTTTTAAGTTTGGTGTGGAGGAAGTTTTCAAGGGTCAAGAGAGGAGGATGATATACTGTGATCAAGAAGAGTGAAAAGTCTAAGCTTGGGGATGCCCCCGTGGTTCATCCCTGGATATTTCAAGAAGACTCAAGCATCTAAGCTTGGGGATGCCCAAGGCATCCCCTTCTTCATCAACAATTTATCAGGTTTCTTCTCTTGAAACTATATTTTTATTCGGTCACATCTTATGTGCTTTACTTGGAGCGTCTGTTTGTTTTTGTTTTGTTTGAATAAATTCATGCTTGTGTGGGAGAGAGACCCGCTCCGCTGTTGCGTATGAACACATGTGTTCTTAGCTTTACTTTTAATGTTCATGGCGAAGGTTGAAACTGCTTCGTTCATTATTATATGGTTGGAAACAGAAAATGCTTCATGTGGTAATTGGTATAATGTCTTGAATAATTTGATACTTGGCAATTGTTGTGCTCATATGGATCATGTTTAAGCTCTTGCATCATGTACTTTGCACCTATTAATGAAGAACTACATAGAGCTTGTTAAAATTTGGTTTGCATGATTGGTCTCTAGAGTCTAGATATTTTGTGGTTAAGGTGTTTGAACAACAAGGAAGACGATGTAGAGTCTTATAATGCTTACAATATGTTCATATGTGAGTCTTGCTGCACCGTTTTATACTTGAGTTTGCTTCAAACAACCTTGCTAGCCTAGCCTTGTATTGAGAGGAATTCTTCTCGTGCATCCAAATCCTTGAGCCAAAAACTATGCCATTTGTGTCCACCATACCTACCTACTACATGGTATTTCTCTGCCATTCCAAGCAAATACTTCATGTGCTACCTTTAAACAATTCAAAAGCTATTATCCCTTATTTGTGTCAATGTTTTATATCTCATGAGGAAGTATGTGGTGTTTATCTTTCGATCTTGTCATTTACTTCGGACGGACTTTCACCAATGGACTAGTGGCATATCCGCTTATCCAATAATTTTACAAAAAGAGCTGGCAATGGGGTGCCCAGCCCCGATTAATTAACTTGCATTAATAATTCTCTTCACATGTTTTGCTCTAATTTATCAGTAAGCAACTTAATTTTGCAAATAGACACTCCTCCATGGTATGTGATGTTGGTAGGCACCCGAGGACTCGGTTAGCCATGGCTTGAGAAAGCAAAGGTTGGGAGGAGTGTCATCTAACAAAAAAACAAAAAAATATAAATGAAACTAAAGTACATGTGTAAACAAAAGAGAAGAGGGATGATCTACCTTGCTGGTAGAGATAACGTCCTTCATGGGAGCCGCTCTTGAAAGTCTGGTTGACGAGGTAGTTAGAGTACCCATTACCATTCGTTGACAACAACAAACACCTCTCAAAACTTTACTTTTATGCTCTCTATATGATTTCAAAACTTAAAAAGCTCTAGCACATGATTTAATCCCTGCTTCCCTCTGCGAAGGGCCTATCTTTTACTTTATGTTGAGTCAGTTTACCTACTTCTTTCTATCTTAGAAGCAAACACTTGTGTAAACTGTGTGCATTGATTCTTATATGTTTACCTATTGCACTTGTTATATTGCTTTATGTTGACAACTATCCATGAGATATACATGTTACAAGTTGAAAGCAACCGCTGAAACTAAATCATCCTTTGTGTTGTTTCAATGCCTTTTACTTTGAATCTATTGCTAATGAGTAACTCTTATGCAAGTCTTATTGATGCTTGTCTTGAAAGTACTATTCATGAAAAGTCTTTGCTATATGATTCAGTTGTTTACTCATTGTCTTTACCATTGCTTTGAATCACTGCATTCATCTCATATGCTTTACAATAATGTTGATCAAGATTATGTTGGTAGCATGTCACTTAAGAAATTATCATTGTTATCGTTTACCTACTCGAGGGCGAGTAGGAACTAAGCTTGGGGATACTTGATATGTCTCAAACGTACCTATAATTTCTTATGTTCCATGCTAGTTTTATGACAATACCTACATGTTTTGTTCACACTTTATATCTTTTTGATGCATTTTCTGGAACTAACCTATTGACGAGATGCCGAAGTGCCAGTTCCTGTTTTTTGCTGTTTTTGGTTTCAGAAATCCTAGTAAGGAAATATTCTCGGAATTGGACGAAATCAACGCCCAGCATCTTAGAATTCCACGAAGCTTCCAGAACACCCGAGAGGGGCCAGAGGAGAGCCACAGGGCCACCAGACAGTAGGTCGGCGCGGCCCAAGGGGGGGCGCGCCCCCCTATTGTGTGGCGCCCCCGTAACCCTTCCGACTCCGCCTCTTCGCCTATAAGAAGCCCCCTGACCTAAATCTTCGATACGGAAAAGCCACGGTACGAGAAACCTTCCAGAGCCGCCGCCATCGCTAAGCCAAGATCTGGGGGACAGGAGTCTCTGTTCCGGCACGCTGCCGGGACGGGGAAGTGCCCCCAGAAGGCTTCTCCATCGACACCACCGCCATCTTCATCACCGCTGTTGTCTCCCATGAGGAGGGAGTAGTTCTCCATCGAGGCTAAGGGCTGTACCGGTAGCTATGTGGTTAATCTCTCTCCTATGTACTTCAATACAATGATCTCATGAGCTGCCTTACATGATTGAGATTCATATGAGCTTTGTATCACTGTTAGTCTATGTGCTACTCTTGTGATGTTATTAAAGTAGTCTATTCCTCCTTCACGGTGTAATGGTGACAGTGTGTACATCGTGTAGTTCTTGGCGTAGGCTATGATCATAATCTCTTGTAGGTTATGGAGTTAATTATTACTATGATAGTATTGATGTGATCTATTCCCCCTTCATAGTGTAAAGGTGACAGTGTGTATGCTATGTTAGTACTCAGTTTAAATTGCAAAGATCTATTGTGCTCTAAGGTTACTTAAATATGAATGCCGAATGTTATGGAGCTTGTTAACTCCGGCATCGAGGTGCTCTTGTAGCCCTACACAACGAATGGTGTTCATTATCAAACAAGAGTATATGTAGCACAAAGGAAGAGAACTTATTTATTATGTGATCAATGTTGAGAGTGTCCACTAGTGAAAGTATGATCCCTAGGCCTTGTTTCCAAGCACTGAAACTCCGTTTATTCTTGTTACATTTGCATGTTTACTCGCTACCGTATTTTATTCAGATTGCTATTACCACTCATATACATCCATACTACTTGTATTTCACTATCTCTTCGCCGAACTAGTGCACCTATACATCTGACAAGTGTATTAGGTGTGTTGGGGACACAAGAGACTTCTTGTATCGTGATTGCAGGGTTGCTTGAGAGGGATATCTTTGACCTCTTCCTCTCTGAGTTCGATAAACCTTGGGTGATCCACTTAAGGGAAACTTGCTACTGTTCTACAAACCTCTGCTCTTGGAGGCCCAACACTGTCTACAAGAATAGAAGCAACCGTAGACATCACCGGTCAACAAACAAATGGGCCAGCCCAATAAGCAAGTGGGGTCCACTTTCCTATTATCGGGCAGGCCCAGTTAGAAAGTGGGTCCACCTTAAAGCAAGTGGGCAGGCCCAATAAGTTAGTGGACCGGCCCAAAAATAAAAGTGGGGCCCATTATCCTGTTATCGGGCCGGCCCAGTTAGCAGTGGGGTCCACCTTAAAGCAAGTGGGCTGGCCCAATAAGCACGTGGGGCCCACTTTCCTCTTATCGGGCCGGCCCAAATGGTATGTGGGGTCCACCTTATAGAAAGTGGGCTAGCCCAATAAGTAAGTGGGGCAGCCCGTTTAGTTGGTGGATCGGCCCATTTTCCCACTAAATAATATATATGTGGGCCTAGTAAGACCCAATAGTCTTGTTGGGCCGAGGTGCGTGAACCTCGTTGTTACTTATTGGGCCGGCCCATCTGCTATTTACTATGTTAACATGTCGGCCTATAAGGCGCTTCAGGATTTTGCGGGCTGACCCATATATGATTTCGCTTAATTGGGCCATTGCCGGGATGGGAATTTGTGATTTAGCTTGCGCCAACAGCGGCCGGTTACATACTGAGAATATTTACGCAGCACATGATTTGAGTCGGATAGCTTCACTTACCACAAGCTCCATAGAAAGAATGCGCGAAAGAACCGTAGAAACTTTATTGTACATAGATGATGACATGTGGGTCCCATGAGCCAACGGCTTACTCAACGTTTCAGAGGCGGCATGAGATCGAAAGAAAAAGTAAAGTGACCAAATATCAGGAGCAAAAAATAATCCAAGAAAAGAAACTTTTATTGTACATAGAGGATGACATATGGGTCCCATTTTGCAGCAGCGGTCTCAACGTTTCAAAAGCAACATGAGATCGAAAGAAAAAGGCAAGTGACCAAATATCAGGAGCCAAAAATAATCCAAAAAAAAACTTTATTGTACATAGAGTATGACATGCAGGTTCCATTTTGTAGCAGTGGTCTCAACGTTTCCAAGGCGGCACGGGATCAAAAGAAAAAGGAAGTACCAGAAATTAGGGGTCAAAAATAACTCCAAGAAAGGAAACTTTTATTCTACATAGAGGATTACTTGCGGGATCCACGAGCCAGTAGCTTCCACAATGTTTCAGAGGCGGCATGAGATCGAAAGAAAATGGCAAGTGACCAAATATCAGGTGCCAAAAATAACTCCAAGAAAAGAAACTTGATTGCACATAGAGGATGACATGCGGGTCCCATTTTGCAGCAGCGGTCTCAACGTTTCCAAGGCGGCACAGGATCAAAAGAAAAAGGAAGTAACCAGAAATCAGGGGATCAAAAAATCCAAGAAAAGAAAGAATATTCGTTCATAGAGGATGACATGCGGGACCCATGATCATGCATCGTAAACGGCTCGATCAGAGATGGTTGAACGAGATGGCGCGACCGAGAAAAAAACAATGCTAGAGAGGCTGCCATCTGGGCCCTACATCCCTGGGCTGTGCGGATTTGCGTTGACTCGGCTGGAGCACCCGAGAATTCATCATGCACCACGTCCCGGGCCACCATACGCGACGTTTTCCACGTTTTTGTCGGGGTAGGTGGCCTCAAAAACGAGAAAAAAAAAGTTTTGGCATGCACCACGGAGAGAGCAAAAATCGTCGGCCATGGTGCATCAGCAACCACGGCGCGACTTTCAATTCGTCGGCTATGGTAACTTTTCTTGTAGTGAAATTGCAATTCGCAAACATATAAACTTCATAAGATAGTCACAATAATAAAATTTATTAGGTGCAAGAAAGTAAATATGACATCAAGTTCGTGAGAGCTTTAACTAATTTTCTCATGCGAAAATTTAATTTGGAGGATAAAAAAGCATGATGAATTTACTTGGAATAGAAATAATGCTACTAGGTAGATATTGTGGACACAATTGGCAAACTCTGGTTTATGGTAGTTGGATGCACGAGTAGAGCTCATACTCAGTACAATCGGAGGCTAGCAAAACACTGGGAGGGACCAACTAAGAGAAAAATAAAGGTCATAATCATGCATAGCGACAAAACATTATCAAAAACAAAATTGTCATAGAGGCATTAGTTGACTGGTTATAGTCATAACATGGTATAAGCATGCGCCAAGTCAACCCAAATAAGCATCAAAGGAGAATACCAAAATATTATGCTTTTATGATGGAAACAACACATGATTCTTTCAATTACACATTATGCACTCTCAGCTATTTGAGACAAGTCATGCTACAACAATAAATACTAAGCATATGACAAGAATAACATCCAACATGACATGCCAAAGTTTATGCCATGGTCTAGACAAGCTTCCTTTTGCTTCACTATAGACATGAAACATTTTACTCGTCCCCAACACCAATCAACTTATTTGAAATAACTCTCAGAGATGAAAAAAAATATGGACCAGAGAGCTAATTATAAATAAATAAACAATACTAACAAAAACTAGAACACTCGTAGAACAATAACATCGAAAACTAGAGTGTTCTATGCAATTAAAATGGAGCGGATCTTTCTCCAAAAAAAGTGTGTCGGGATCCAACATATGCTACAACAAACAAAAAAAAACTAAACTACAAACAAAAATAAAGATGCTCCAAGAACAACACATAGCGTATGAAGCAATAAAAAATATAGCGCATAGAAAGATGACCTGTTGCTTTGTTGATGAAGAGGGGATGCCTTGGGCATCCCCAAGATTTGACGCTTGTAACTCTTGAATATTTTTTGGGGTGCAGGGGCATCCCCAAGCTTGAGATTTTGTCCATTCTTTATCTCATCACATCATTCTTCTCTCTCTACACTTAAAAACTCCCTTCATACAAACATTTACACAATTCTTTATTTGCAGCATTAGTACAATCAAAATAAACAAATCCACTTAGGTTCAGTTATAACATATATCAAATATATATTAAAGCATTAACTACTGTAGCAACTCTTCAAAAAACTCTTTGATCAAAATAACTCAAAAAGAAAGAGATTTAAGAGGCAAATGCAAATAGTGCAGAAATCTGTCAAAACAGAACAATAGGTAAAATAGATTTTTCCTAAAATCTTCTGTTGCTCATCTCGAAAAGTGGTCAACTAACTAACGTTAGATAATAATCTGGGGCATATTCATAAAAAATGGAAGCTCAAAATTCCGCTCTAGCTATTTATAAGAATTTGTATGGTGATAGCACAGAATCTGTTTCTGGACAGCAACTTTCGCAAATCTTACTTTCTTCCTATTAGAGGCTATTCTTGGCACACAAAAACGAAATAAAAATGATAAGAAGATGTTATTACACAGGTAATAATTTCCAATACTCTACAAAAGAAAAATTACATAAAATAAACATGGGTTATCTCCCAAGAGTGTTTTTCTTTAACGTCTTTCAACTAGGCATAGAAAAAGAGCTAGCATCAAGTATTATAGAGTGAAGAAGCATCAACATCATAATTTTTTCTAATAATAGATTTATAATGTGACTTCTTTCTTTTTCGAGGGAAGTGTTCCATACTTTTCTTGAGTGGGAATTGGTATTTAATAATCCCATCTCTCATATCAATATCAGCACCAATAGTTCTAAGAAACGGTCTTCCCAAAATAATTGGACAACAACCATTGCATTCAATATCCAAAACAACAAAATCAATCGGAACAAGGTTATTATTAACCATAATAAGAACATTATCAACTCTCCCAAAGGTCAGCAATATCAACAAGATGAACATCCAAATAACATTGTTCCAACGGTGGCAATTCAAGCATATCATAGATTTTTCTAGGCATAACAGAAATACTTGCACCAAGATCACATAAAACATTGCAATCAAAGCCATCTATTTTTATCTTAATGATGGGCTCCCAGGAATATTCTAAATTTTTAGTAATATAAGCTTCACGCTTTAATTTCTCTTCTCTAATTTGCATAAGAGCATTTGTAATGTGCTTTGTAAAAGCCATATTTACAACACTAGCATTAGGACATCTAGCAAGCTTTTGTAAGAAATTAATTACTTCAGAGATATTGCAATCATCAAAATCAAAGTCATTTTTATCAAAGGTGAAAGGACTCTTGTCTCCCATACTCCGAAAAATTTCAGCACACTTATCAGGAGCAGTTTCAGTGGTTCTACGCAATTTTGTAGATGGAGCGAGAACTTTCCCTACACCAATTATTTTACCATTAATAGTAGGAGTGTGGATAGCATTTGAGACTTCATTACTACTGGAGGTGGTGATGGTATAAACTTTAGTAATAGTATTCATTCTAGCAATTTCATCTTCCCTTTCCCACCTAGCATGCAATTCCGCCAACATCCTAACATTTCATCAATTATAACTTGAATGGCATTTGCAGTAGCAAAGGGATTTTCATCCATAGTTATTGGTTTAGCAGCCATTTTATTAATCAAATAACTTTGTGCTTATGACAAGGAGGGAATACTAGTTTCACATTTGAAATTTTGACTTGCAAACCAGAAATTTCCCTATTTAAATTCTCAAGTTGATAACTAATATTTTTCAACATACCAGATTGTTCTTCCATGGTTTTAGTGAACACTTTATTTTGCTCATATCGCATTTGCATAAAGTTCTTAGTGGCCTTTTCAACTTCTAAAATCTTTCATCACTAGGCATAGATCTACCATAATAACCATTGCCACTATTAGAAGGATGTGTCATATAATTGTTGCTACCAAAATTATTCCTATATGCATTGTTGTTGAAATTATTGTTTTTAATAAAGTTCACATCAACATGTTCTTCTTGAGCAACCAAAGAATCTAACCGAATATTATTTCGATCAACATGTGCTTTACCATTAACAGGCATAGACATAATAGTATCAATCTTATCATTCAAGGAGGAGGATTCTTCGACATAATTTACCTTCTTACCTTGTAGACCTCTCTCAGTGTGCCATTCAGAATAATTTATCATCATATCATCAAGGAGTGTTGTTGCAGCCCCAAAAGTAATGGAAATAAAGGTACCTCCAGCGGCTAAATCTAGAAGGTTTCTTGAAGAAAAATGTAGTCCTTCATAAAAAGTTTGGATGATCATCCAAGTAGTCAGTCCATGAGTCGGACAATTCTTTACCAAAGATTTCATTCTTTCCCAAGCTTGAGCAACATGTTCATTATCTTATTGTCTAAACTTCATTATGTCGCTTCTCAAAGATATAATCTTAGCAGGAGGATAATATTTTCCAATAAAAGCACTTTTGCATTTAATCCAAGAATCAATACTATTTCTAGGTGACATAGGTATGCCGAATAAGACACCCGGGTTATCTGGAGAGGACGTGAAGCCCGAAGAACCCAAAGCTTTGAAGGCCCAGAAGACCAGAGAACTTTGGATAAGGAAAGTAGAGTTGTTTTAGGAATAATGTAGCAATATAGGAATGGCCCAATAAGCCTCTCATATTTTGTAACTTACACGGCACGAAAGCCTCGGCTCCACCTCCTATATAAAGGGGAGCCGAGGGAAAGAGAAGGGATCGAATCTATTGTCAACACACCACCGCAACTTTTGAATCGAGCACCTTTTCGGCTGAACCTTCAATATCTACTTGCCCTCTACTTTCTACGAACCCTAAGTCTACAACCCGTAGGCATTGAAGAGTTAATCCCTTGTCAATTGGCTCCGTCTGTGGGAATTGGAGGCTGCAAGCAGGTAATCTCATTGGCATCGTCAACATCATCATCTATTGCAAGCAACGCGATGGACGGAGGTAAACGAGTCCAACCTGGTCTCGCCGATTTTGTTCCTCACCCTCCCGCCCGTTTGCATGCATACGCCGATCTGGAGGGGTCGACGGAGATGACGTCCGGGAGCTTCTGCTTCCTCTTCGGGAAAGAAGGATCGCATCGTCTTACGACATCGATTTTTTCGGGACTGTCAGCAGCCGATTCCGATTTCTCGGGATCATCAGCATCATCCATCGAGTCAGGCGACGAGGTACTCGCCAATCTGTTCGGCGACATGACTTTTGGGTCGTTCAGAAATTGCGATCTGGATAGCGACTCGTAAAGCTTCGACAACGTCGGCTTCACCAACTTCGACTTAACCAATAACTCTACTGCTACATAGCAACCAATCTTTAGCTCTACCTCTAAAAGAGAAAGGAAACAATTTCAGTTTTATAATGTCACCATCTACATCCTTATATTTTTGCATCTCACAAAGTTCAACAAAATAATTAAGGTGAGAAGCGGCATCTTCAGTACTAACACCAGAAAATTGCTCTTTCGTAACAAGATTTAACAAAGCAGGTTTACTTTAATAGAAAGCTGCTTCAGGAGCAGGTGGAGCAATAGGTGTGCATATAAAATCATTGTTGTTTGTGCTAGTAAAGTCACACAACATAGTATTTTCAGTGGAACCCATTTTAGCAAAATTAAAACTAAGCAACATAAATAACAGCTATAATAGAAACTATTTTTTGTGGTTTTGATATGAAGACAACTATAAATGAAAATATTTTTTGTGTGTTTTTGATATGATAAAGCAAACAAGACAAAATAAAATAAACTAAGAAAAACAATAACAAAGTAAAGAGATTGGAGATGAGAGACTCCCCTTGCAGAAATCCTCTTTCTCCTCGGCAACGATGCCAGAAAAAGAGCTTGATGAGCGCAGATTGCACACCATTGGGGAACCCCAAGAGGAAGGTATGATGAGCACAGTAGCAAGTTTTCCTTCAGTAAGAAACCATGGTTTAATCGACCAGTAGGAGAAAGGTGTGACTTCTGAAGGTGTTGCTAGCTGACTAGTGGCGGCGCACTACTGGCGTTAGCAACAACGTGGAACCTGCACACAACACAACCAAAATACTTTGCCCCAACTTACAGTAAGGTTCTCAATCTCACCGGTGTGCTAAACACAAAGGATTAGATGTATCGAGTGGAAGCAGATGTTTGCAATAATTAAAGAGAATAGAGCTTCGCAGTAAGTAAACAGAACCGAATTGGAGTGGTTGAATTTATCAGTGTAAAGGAAAGGACCGGGGTCCACAGTTCACTAGAGGTGTCTCTCCATAAAGATAAATAACATGTTGGGTGACAAATGACAGTTGGGCAATTGATAGAATACAGACCATACATGACAAGATGATTACTATGAGATTCGTTTGGGCATTACAACATAATACATAGACCGTAATCCAACTGCGTCTACGACTAATAATCCACCTTCTAGTTATCGTCTGAACCCCTTCCAGTATTAAGTTGCAAGCAACAGATTATCGCATTAAGCAATGTGTGTAAAGTAAACAATAGAATTACCCTCGAATAAAACATTGTTGTTTTCTCCCTAGTAGCAACAACACATCTACAATCCTAGAAGTTATTGTCACTCTTCCAAAAAACTAGAGGCATGAATCTACTATGAAGCATAAATACACCCTCTTGGAGTCAAAAGCATCTACTTGGCCAGAGTATCTACTAGCAACGGAGAGCATGAAAGATAAAAAATAACCTATGACATGAATATATAATCGACCTCTACATAGTATACAATATTCATTGGATCCCAGCAAACACAACATGTAGTATTACATAAATATGATCTTGATCATTTAGGGAAACTCACAAGATCTAAACATGAGGCACAAATTGGAGAAGACAACCATCTACCTACTGCTATGGACCCATATTCTTTATTAAGCTTTCGAAAATCAATGCACATTCTATACCCTACAACTACTCTTTGAGGGATGAGATCATCATTATCATTAGGTACAACAGTTATTCGTCCTTTCTTAGGAACACAATGCACATGACTAACCCATCTACTATCAGCAATAGGATATATAATACCAGCTTCAAGAAGTTTCAATACCTCATTCCTTACCACATCCTTCATCTTAGGAATTAGACGACGCTGATGTTCAACAACAGGCTTTGCATCATCTTCCATGTTGATGGCATGTTGGCAAATAGAGGGAGAAATCCCCTTCAAGTCATCAAGAGTGTAGCCAATAGCTCCTCGGTGTTTCTTCAATATTTCCAATAATCTTTCTTCCTCAAAATCTGAAAGCTTAGCACTAATAATAACAGGATATGTTTTCTTATCATCAATATAAGCATACTTAAGATTATCAGGTAACGGTTTCAAATCAAAAACAGGATCTTCCTTTGGTGGTGGTGTTGTACCTACATCTTCGACCGGTAAGTCATGTTTAAAAATGGGTTGATGATACGTCCAAAACGTATCTACCTTCCCGAACACTTTTGCTATTGTTTTGCCTCTAATTTGTGTATTTTGGATGCAACTAACACGGACTAACGCTGTTTTCAGCAGAACTTCTCTGGTGTCTTGTTTTTGTGCAGAAATCCAACTTTCAGGAAAATCCTCAGAATTTATGCGAAAGGTCCTATTTTCCCAGAATATTGACGGAGCTAGAAGGGCAAGCCAGGTGGGGGCCCGAGGCCCCCACACACTAGGCCGGCGTGGCCCAGGAGGGGGGCGCGCCGCCCTATTGTGTGGCCGCCTCGGCTGGCCCCCGACGCCCTCCTTTGGACTACTTAACGCCTTCGACCTAAAAACGCACGGGGGATAGTCGAAGTCGCCAGAAACCATCCAGTACGCCGCCACCATCGCGAAACTCCGTCTCGGGACCAGAAACTCCGTTCTGGCACCTCGCCGGGACGAGGAATTGGAGGAGATCATCGCCATCATCATCACCGACGCCTCTCCATCGACCAACCATGTTTCCCCCATCCATGTGTGAGTAATTCCCCCGCTGTAGGCTGAAGGGGATGGTAGGGATTGGATGAGATTGGTCATGTAATAGTCATAAGATTGTTAGGGCATGGTGCCTAGTATCCGTAGATGTTACTTTTATGATATTGTTGCAACTTGTTATGCTTAATGCTTGTCACTAGGGCCCGAGTGCCATGATCTCAGATCTGAACATGTTATTGATTCATGAAGATATTCGTTGTTTATGATCTTACCTGCAAGTTGTATACACGTATTGTTGTCCGGAACCCGAGGCCCCAAAGTGACAAAAATTGGGACAACCGAAGGGGAAGGCGGTGATATGAGGATCACATGTGTTCACGGAGTGTTAATGCTTTGCTCCGGTGCTCTATTAAAAGGAGTACCTTAATTTCCAGTAGATTCCCTGGAGGCCCGGCTGCCACCGGCTGGTAGGACAAAAGATGTTGTGCAAGTTTCTCATTGCGAGCACGTACGACTATATATGGAACACATGCCTATTGATTGATTAGTACTTGGATACCGTTTTATTATTATCTGCAAATGCCCTGCTTTGATTGTTACATGAGTTTCTCTCATCCATGCAACGCCCGTTCATCCATCCCTGTGCCTACAGTATTTTAATCCTGCTGTTTACTATAATCACTACTGCTGTCTTTATTACTCTGCTGATGTTATTTCACTACTGCTACTGCTATAAAACTGTTACTACTGATAAACTCTTGCGAGCAAGTCTGTTTCTAGGTGCAGCTGAATTGACAACTCCGCTGTTAAGGCTTTCAAGTGTTCTTTGTCTCCCCTTGTGTCGAATCAATAAATTGGGTTTTACTTCCCTCGATGAGTGTTGCGATCCCCTATACTTGTGGGTTATCAAGACTATTTTCTGGCGCCGTTGCCGGGGAGCATAGCTTTATTTGGAAGTTCACTTGGATTGATATTGTTCGCTGCAAATTCTCCATCATGGGTAAACCTCGCGATACTAAAGTCGCCATATTACCATCCACTACAAGAAAAGATACAACTCTGAGTACCTCCGCTGCTCTTGATTCACCATCTGTGATAGATAAACTTGTTTCACCACCACAAGCTTCACATGCTGGTACTTCTGCTGAATCTGAAAATTCCTCTTATAATTTTGATGATGCTTCTGCTGTGCTTGATAATGATGGTTCGTTAGGATCTTTTCTAGATGCTACAATTGCTAGGTCTAGACAAATTGAAAATACTGAAACTCCTAATGAAAATGCTGCTACACCTGTTAATTCACCTGAGTCTGTTGAATACTCTAGTGATGATCCTGATGAAGATTATGTGGAACTTGATGATGATTTTATTGATAAATGCAATGCTACTACTGATGCAAGAAAAATTAAAAAGTTGCTTGCACATCATACTGTTAGATATAAACTGTCTCCTGATCCTAAATTTGCAACATCTCCTATAAACATTAAGGATAAGGATTATGATTTTTCTCTTGATTTATCTCATATATCTATTGTTGAGAAAACACCTTTTTGTGGTACTGAAAAAGAAAGTGCTGTAGAACACATGATTGAGCTGTCTACTCTGAGTAGCTTGTTTTCTGATGATGTTAAGAAGCGTACTTATTTCATTGCTAAAAAATTTCCATTCTCATTAAAGGATGATGCTAAAACTTGGTATAATAGTTTGCCACCTGATTCTTTTAATAGTCCAAAAGAATTGCTTGATGTTTTCTTCCGGAAATACTTTCCTGCTAGTGCTCAACATATTGCTTTGCAGAGAATTTACAATTTTGATCAGGAAGATGGGGAGAAATTGCCTGAAGCTTGGGCGAGATTTTGCTCTCTTATTAGAGCTCGGCCTGAACATGATTTGGAAAAGCATGATTTACTTGTTATATTTATAGTGGACTAACCATTGTGTCTAGGGAATACCTGGATAGCTGTGCTGGTTGTGTTTTCAGGAAAAGAACTCCAGACGACGCTGAAGAATTATTGGCTAGAATAGGCCGGAACCATGATGATTGGTCTACACCTAAACCAACTCCGACACCAATATTGAAGAAGAGAGGTTTAATTAAATTAAATGATGAAGATATGAGGGAAGCCAAGAAATCTCTTAAAGAGAAGGGTATTAAATCCGAAGATGTGAAGAATTTACCTCCCATAGAAGATTTATGTAAGATAACTCCCCCTTCATCCATGATTGAGGTACACTCTCTTGAACGCTTTACTAGGGAAGATATTCCGTATTCAAAACCTCCTGCTCAATGCTTAGATGAGTTTGATAATTATATTGTTAAGCAAGAAAATTTTAATATGAGAATAGATAATCATTTAATGGAAAATTCTCAAGCTATTAGTGAATTGCATGGTATTGTGGAGAGAACCTCCAATGATGTTAAGATGCTTTGTAAACATTTTCATATGGTGCAAACTCAAATTGATCAACTCACTAAAGTGCAAAATGACTTGTTGAAAAATAATTCTAAAGAAAAACATGCTTACGAAGTAACAACTAGAGGCGGTGTTTCTACCCAGGATCCTCTATATCCTGAAGGGCATCCCAAAAGAGTTGAACAATATTCTCAACAAACTGAAACTAGTGCTCCATCTAAGAAAAAGAAAAAGAAACATAAAACTGTTGTAGAATCCTCTGAGCCTGTTAATGATCCTAATAGTATTTCTATTTCTGATGCTGAAACTGAAAGTGGTAAGGAACATGATAAAGATAACGATAAGAATGATGCTTCTGATAAAGAAGAGGTTGAAGATGAACCTGAAAAGCATGCTAAAAATAAAAAGTACACTAAAGAAGATTTTATTGCTAAGAAACATGGTAATGAAAGAGAACCTTGGGTTCAAAAGCAAATGATTTTTCCTGCTAAGAAACTAAAATCAAAGGAATAAGAACACTATAATAAATTTTGTGATTGGATGAAACCCTTGTTTTTGCAAATCCCTTTGACTGATGCTATTAAATTGCCTCCTTATTCAAAGTATATGAAAGATATTATCTCTAACAAAAGGAAAATTCCTAATGAGGAGATTTCCACTATGCTTGCTAATTATTCTTTCAATGGTAAGGTCCCAAAGAAGCTTGGCGACCCAGGTATACCGACTATTCCTTGTTCTATTAAGAATAATTATGTTAGAACTGCTCTATGTGATTTGGGAGCGGGTGTTAGTGTTATGCCTTTTTCTCTTTATAAGAGACATTATTTAGATAAGTTGATACCGACTGATATATCTTTGCAAATGGCTGATAAATCTACTGCTATTCCTGTTGGTATATGTGAGGATGTTCCTGTTCAAGTTACTAATAACTGCTTGATATTAACTGATTTTGTTGTGTTGGAAATGCCTGAAGATGATAATGAAGGAGATATGCCCTAGAGGCAATAATAAAGTGGTTATTATTTATATCTTTATGTTTATGATAAATGTTTATATATCATGCTAGAATTGTATTAACCGAAACATTAGTACATGTGTGATATGTAGACAAACAAGAAGTCCCTAGTATGCCTCTTAAACTAGCTTGTTGATTAATGGATGATTAGTTTCATAATCATGAACATTGGATGTTATTAATAACAAGGTTATGTCATTGTGTGAATGATGTAATGGACACACCCAATTAAGCGTAGCATAAGATCTCGTCATTAAGTTATTTGCTATAAGCTTTCGATACATAGTTACCTAGTCCTTATGACCATGAGATCATGTAAATCACTTATACCGGAAAGGTACTTTGATTACACCAAACACCACTGCGTAAATGGGTGGCTATAAAGGTGGGATTAAGTATCCGGAAAGTATGAGTTGAGGCATATGGATCAACAGTGGGATTTGTCCATCCCGATGACGGATAGATATACTCTGGGCCCTCTCGGTGGAATGTCGTCTAATGTCTTGCAAGCATATGAATGAGTTCATAAGAGACCACATACCACGGTACGAGTAAAGAGTACTTGTCAGGAGACGAGGTTGAACAAGGTATAGAGTGATACCGAAGATCAAACCTCGGACAAGTAAAATATCGCGAGACAAAGGGAATTGGTAATTTATGTGAATGGTTCATTCGATCACTAAAGTCATCGTTGAATATGTGGGAGCCATTATGGATCTCCAGATCCCGCTATTGGTTATTGGTCGGAGTGAGTACTCAACCATGTCCACATAGTTCTCGAACCGTAGGGTGACACACTTAAAGTTGGATGTTGAAATGGTAGCACTTGAATTATGGAATGGAGTTCGAATATTTGTTCGGAGTCCCGGATGAGATCCCGGGCATCACGAGGAGTTCCGGAATGGTCCGGAGAATAAGATTCATATATAGGATGTCATTTTATGTGAAATAAAATGTCGCGAAAGGTTCTATGGAAGGTTCTAGAAGGTTCTAGAAAAGTCCGGAAGAAACCACCAAGGAAGGTGGAGTCCACAAGGGACTCCACCTCCATGGCCGGCCAGCCCTAGTGGGGGTGGAGTCCCAAGTGGACTCCACCATAGGGGGCCGGCCACCCCCCACATGGGAGGTGGGAATCCCACCTTTGGGTGGGAGTCCTAGTTGGGCTAGGTTTCCCCCTCCTATGGAAGGTTTTGGTTTCGGGTCTTATTCGAAGACTTGGACACCAACACTTGGGATCCACCTATATAATGAGGGGCCAAGGGAGGGGGCCGGCCACCCCAAGACCATAGCTTGGCCGCCCCCCTTGAGTGGCCGGCCACCCCCTCCCAAACCCTAGCTTTGCTCCTCCACTTCATATTGCCCGCGTAGCTTAGCGAAGCTCCACCGGACTTCTACACCGCCACCGACACCACGCCGTTGTGCTGTCGGATTCAAGAGGAGCTACTACTTCCGCTGCCCGCTGGAACGGGGAGGTGGACGTCGTCTTCATCAACAACCGAACGTGTGACCGAGTACGGAGGTGCTGCCCGTTCGTGGCGCCGGAACCGATCGTGATCAAGATCTTCTACGCGCTTTTGCAAGCGGCAAGTGATCGTCTACCGCAGCAACAAGAGCCTCATCTTGTAGGCTTTGGAATCTCTTCAAGGGTGAGACTCGATACCCCCTCGTTGCTACCGTCTTCTAGATTGCATCTTGGCTTGGAATGCGTGTTCACGGTAGGAAATTTTTTGTTTTCTATGCAACGTTATCCTACAGTGGTATCAGAGCCGTGTCTATGCATAGATGGTTGCACGAGTAGAACACAATGGTTTGTGGGCGTTGATGCTCTTGTTATCTTTAGTTTGAGTACTTTGCATCTTTATGGCATAGTGGGATGAAGCGGCTCGGACTAACTTTACATGACCGCGTTCATGAGACTTGTTCCTCGTTCGACATGCAACTTGTATTGCATAAGAGGCTTTGCGGGTGTCTGTCTCTCCTACTATAGTAAAGATTCAATTTACTCTTCTATTGACAACATTAGTATCAACGTTGTGGTTCATGTTCGTAGGTAGATTAGATCTATATCGAAAACCCTAAACCACGTAAAATATGCAAACCAAATTAGAGAGCGTCTAACTTGTTTTTGCAGGGTTTGGTGATGTGATATGGCCATAATGTGATGATGAATATGTATGAGATGATCATTATTGTATTGTGGCAACCGGCAGGAGCCTTATGGTTGTCTTTAAATTTCATGTTGAGTAGTTTTTCAAAGTAGTTGTAATAGTTGCTACATGGAGGACAATCATGAAGACGGTGCCATTGACCTTGGTGCTTCGCCAACGATGATGGAGATCATGCCCGAAGATGATGGAGATCATGTCCGTGCTTTGGAGATGAAGATCAAAGGCGCAAAGACAAAAGGGCCATATCATATCACATATGAACTGCATGTGATGTTAATCCTTTTATGCATCTTATTTTGCTTAGATCGCGACGGTAGCATTATAAGATGATCCCTCACTAAAATCTCAAGATAATAAAGTGTTCATCCTTAGTAGCACCGTTATCAAGTCTTATCGTTTGAAGCATCTCGTGATGATCGGATGTGATAGATTCGATAAGTACATACAACGGGTGCAAGACAGTTTTGCACATGCGGATACTAAGGTGGCCTTGACGAGCCTAGCATGTACAGACATGGTCTCGGAACACGTGATACCGAAAGGTAGAGCATGAATCATATGGTTGATATGATGAACACTTTGAGTGTTCGCCATTGAAATCACACCTTTTCTCGTGATGATCGGGTTTAGGTGCGGTGGATTTGGTTCGTGTGATCACTAAGACAATGCGAGGGATATTGTTTTGAGTGGGAGTTCACTTAGGTTTTTAATTATGTTGAATTAAAATTTGAACTCAATTTGTCATAAACTTAGTCTAAACTATTGCAAATATATGTTGTAGAGATGGCGTCCCCAATCAATTTTAATCAGTTCCTAGAGAAAGAGAAACTTAAGAGCAACGGTAGCAACTTCACCGACTGGTTCCGTCATGTGAGGATCTTCCTCTCTGGCGGAAATCTGCAATTTGTGCTTGATGCACCGCTAGGTGACCCTCCTGCAGAAGATGAATCCGATGAAGTAAAAGCTGTTTACGCGACTCGGAAAACTCGGTACTCTCAAGTTCGGTGTGCCATCCTGTGCGATCTGGAATCCGATCTTCAAAAACGTTTTGAGCACCATGATCCTCATGAGTTGATGAATGAGCTGAAAGCTATATTCGAGACTCATGCGGCGATGGAATGCTATGAAGCATCTAAAAATTTCTTCAGCTGGAGGAGGGTAGAAGGCAGCTCCGTTAGTGAGCACATGCTCTCCATGACCGGGCATCCTCAGAAACACAGAGACATGGGAATAGTGATAGCTAACAGTCTGGGGATTAATCCTGTCCTTCAATCAACGCCACCAAGTTACAAGAACTTTGTGATGAACTACAATATGCAGAACATGAACAAGGAGTTACACGAACTCTTTGGCATGCTAAAAGCTGCTGAGATTGAGATCAAGAAAGAGCACCAAGTGTTGATGGTCAACAAGACCACCAGTTTCAAGAAACAGGGGAAGTCTAAGGGAAAATTCAAGAAGGGTGGCAAGAAAGCTGCCACGCCTCCTATGAAACCTAAGAACGGCCCTAAGCACGATGCTTGAGTGCTATTATCGCAAGGAGAAGGGACACTGGAAGCGTAATTGCTCCAAGTATCTGGCTGATCTGAAGAGCGGCCTTGTCAAGTAGAAGAAAGAAGGTATATCTGAGATTCATGGTATAGATGTTTATCTCACTAGTTCTCGTTCTAGTACCGGGGTATTTGATCGTGGTTCGGTTGCTCATATTTGTAACTCGAAACAGGAACTAAAGAATAAACGACAACTGCTGAAAGATGAAGTGACGATGCGCGTTGGAAATGGATCCAAGGTCAATGTGATCGCAGTCGGCACACTTCCTCTACATCTACCTTCGGGATTAGTTTTAAGCCTAAATAATTGCTATTATGTACTGCGTTGAGCATGAACATTATATCTGGATCTTGTTTAATGCAAGACGGTTATTCATTCAAGTCTGAGAATAATGGTTGTTCTATTTTTATGAATAATATCTTTTATGGTCGAGCACCACAAAAGAATGGCTTATTTCTGTTAGATCTCGATAGTAGTGATACGCATATACATAACATTGATGCTAAGCGAATTAAACTTAATGATAATTCTACTTATATGTGGCACCTTTGTCGTCTTGGTCATATTGGAGTGAAACGCATGAAGAAACTCCATATTGATGGATTACTTGAATCACTTGACTTTGAGTCACTTGATAGATGCGAAGCATGTCTAATGGGAAAAATGACAAAGACTCCATTTTCTGGTATGATGGAGCGAGCTACTGACTTATTGGAAATCATACATACCGATGTATGTGGACCAATGAGCGTAGCATCGCTGTGATGGTTATCGTTATGTTCTAACCTTCACAGATGATCTGAGTAGATATGGGTATATCTATTTCATGAAACATAAATCCGAAACTTTCGAGAAGTTTAAGGAATTTCAAAGTGAAGTAGAAAATCAACGTAACAAGAAGATCAAATTTCTACGATCTGATCGTGGAGGTGAATATCTGAGTTATGAGTTTGGCATGCATTTAAAGAAATGCGGAATACTTTCACAATTGACACCGCCGGGAACACCTCAACGAAACGGTGTGTCCGAACGTCGTAATCGAACTCTCTTAGATATGGTTCGTAGTATGATGTCTCTTACTGATTTGCCGTTATCATTTTGGAGTTATGCATTAGAGACAGCCGCATTCACTTTAAATAGAGCACCATCAAAATCCGTAGAAACGACACCGTATGAATTATGGTTTAATAAGAAACCTAAGCTGTCGTTCCTGAAAGTTTGGGGTTGCGAAGCCTATGTAAAGAAGTTACAACCGGACAAACTAGAACCCAAAGCGGAGAAATGCGTCTTCATAGGTTACCCTAAGGAAACTATAGGGTACACTTTCTATCACAGATCCGAAGGCAAAATCTTTGTTGCTAAGAACGGAACCTTTCTTGAGAAAGAATTTCTCACTAAAGAAGTGACTGGAAGAAAAGTAGAACTCGATGAGATTGATGAATCTATACTCGTTGATCAGAGTAGCGCAGTACCGGAAGTTGTACCTGTACCGCCTACACCGGCAACAGAGGAAGCTAATGATAATGATCATGAAACTTCGAACGAGGAAACTACTGAACCTCGCAGATCGACAAGGGAACGTGCCACTCCTGATTGGTATGATCCTTGTCTAAATGTCATGATTGTAGATAACAATGATGAGGACCCTGCGACGTATGAAGAAGCGATGATGAGACCGATTCCAACAAATGGCAAGAAGCCATGAAATCCGAAATGGGATCCATGTATGATAACAAAGTATGGACTTTGGTAGACTTACCTGATAGCCGTAAGGCTGTCGAGAATAAATGGATCTTCAAGAGAAAAACAGATGCTGATGGTAATATTACTGTCTATAAAGCTCGACTTGTCGCAAAGGGTTTCCGACAAATTCAAGGAGTTGACTACGATGAGACTTTCTCACCTGTAGCGAAGCTAAAATCTGTGAGGATTTTGTTAGCAATAGCTGCATTTTTCGATTATGAGATTTGGCAGATGGATGTCAAAACGGCGTTCCTTAATGGAGACATTGAGGAAGAGTTGTATATGGTACAACCCAAAGGTTTTGTCGATCCTAAAAATGCTGACAAAGTATGCAAACTTCAGCGTTCAATCTATGGACTGAAGCAAGCATCAAGAAGTTGGAACCGACGCTTTGATAAGGTGATCAAAGACTTCGGGTTTATACAATGTCATGGAGAGGCCTGTATTTACAAGAAAGTGAGTGGGAGCTCTGTAGCATTCCTGATATTATATGTAGATGACATATTATTGATCGGGAATGATATAGAACTATTAAGCAGTGTTAAGGGTTATTTGAATAATAGTTTTTTCAATGAAAGACCTTGGTGAAGCATCGTATATATTAGGCATCAAGATTTATAGAGATAGATCAAGACGCCTAATAGGGCTATCACAGAGTACATATCTGGACAAGATTCTAAAGAAGTTTAGAATGGACGAAAGTAAGAAAGGGTTCTTACCTATGTTACCAAGCAAGGTATTGAGTAAAACTCAAGGACCGGCTACGGCAGAAGAACGAGAAAGGATGAGTAACCGCCCCTATGCGTCGGCGGTCGGATCTATCCTGTCTGCCATGCTATGTACAAGACCGGATATAGCACATGCCGTTAGTTTGACTAGCAGATATCAAAGTGATCCAGGAATGGAACACTGGACAGCGGTCAAGAATATCCTGAAGTACTTGAAAAGAACTAAGGATATGTTTCTTTGTTATGGAGGTGACCAAGAGCTCGTTGTAACAAGTTACACCGATGCAAGTTGGAACACTGATCATCATGACTCTAAGTCACAATGCAGGTACGTGTTTATATTGAATGGTGCTGCGAAGCTGGGCAAGCTCGAAGCAGTGCACGGTGGCGAAGTCTTCAACAGAATCAGAGTACATAGCGGCTTCAGAGGCTTCATCAGAAGCGGTATGGATGAAGAGGTTCATTGTAGAGCTCGGTGTGGTTCCTAGTGCATTGGACCCATTAATCATTTACTGTGATAACATGGGTGCCATCGCCAATGCACAAGAGCCAAGGTCACACAAGAGGCTGAAGCATATCAAGCTGCGTTACCACTCGATTCGCGAGTACATCGAAGATGGAGAAGTAAAGATTTGCAAAGTACACACTGATCTGAATGTAGCAGATCCGTTGACTAAAGCTCTCCCTAGGGCAAAGCATGACCAACACCAAAATGCCATGGGTGTTAGGTATATTACAATGTAATCTAGATTATTGACTCTAGTGCAAGTGGGAGACTGAAGGAGATATGCCCTAGAGGCAATAATAAAGTGGTTATTATTTATATCTTTATGTTTATGATAAATGTTTATATATCATGCTAGAATTGTATTAACCGAAACATTAGTACATGTGTGATATGTAGACAAACAAGAAGTCCCTAGTATGCCTCTTAAACTAGCTTGTTGATTAATGGATGATTAGTTTCATAATCATGAACATTGGATGTTATTAATAACAAGGTTATGTCATTGTGTGAATGATGTAATGGACACACCCAATTAAGCGTAGCATAAGATCTCGTCATTAAGTTATTTGCTATAAGCTTTCGATACATAGTTACCTAGTCCTTATGACCATGAGATCATGTAAATCACTTATACCGGAAAGGTACTTTGATTACACCAAACACCACTGCGTAAATGGGTGGCTATAAAGGTGGGATTAAGTATCCGGAAAGTATGAGTTGAGGCATATGGATCAACAGTGGGATTTGTCCATCCCGATGACGGATAGATATACTCTGGGCCCTCTCGGTGGAATGTCGTCTAATGTCTTGCAAGCATATGAATGAGTTCATAAGAGACCACATACCACGGTACGAGTAAAGAGTACTTGTCAGGAGACGAGGTTGAACAAGGTATAGAGTGATACCGAAGATCAAACCTCGGACAAGTAAAATATCGCGAGACAAAGGGAATTGGTAATTTATGTGAATGGTTCATTCGATCACTAAAGTCATCGTTGAATATGTGGGAGCCATTATGGATCTCCAGATCCCGCTATTGGTTATTGGTCGGAGTGAGTACTCAACCATGTCCACATAGTTCTCGAACCGTAGGGTGACACACTTAAAGTTGGATGTTGAAATGGTAGCACTTGAATTATGGAATGGAGTTCGAATATTTGTTCGGAGTCCCGGATGAGATCCCGGACATCACGAGGAGTTCCGGAATGGTCCGGAGAATAAGATTCATATATAGGATGTCATTTTATGTGAAATAAAATGTCGCGGAAGGTTCTATGGAAGGTTCTAGAAGGTTCTAGAAAAGTCCGGAAGAAACCACCAAGGAAGGTGGAGTCCACAAGGGACTCCACCTCCATGGCCGGCCAGCCCTAGTGGGGGTGGAGTCCCAAGTGGACTCCACCATAGGGGGCCGGCCACCCCCCACATGGGAAGTGGGAATCCCACCTTTGGGTGGGAGTCCTAGTTGGGCTAGGTTTCCCCCCTCCTATGGAAGGTTTTGGTTTCGGGTCTTATTCGAAGACTTGGACACCAACACTTGGGATCCACCTATATAATGAGGGGCCAAGGGAGGGGGCCGGCCACCCCAAGACCATAGCTTGGCCGCCCCCCTTGAGTGGCCGGCCACCCCCTCCCAAACCCTAGCTTTGCTCCTCCACTTCATATTGCCCGCGTAGCTTAGCGAAGCTCCGCCGGACTTCTACACCGCCACCGACACCACGCCGTTGTGCTGTCGGATTCAAGAGGAGCTACTACTTCCGCTGCCCGCTGGAACGGGGAGGTGGACGTCGTCTTCATCAACAACCGAACGTGTGACCGAGTACGGAGGTGCTGCCCGTTCGTGGCGCCGGAACCGATCGTGATCAAGATCTTCTACGCGCTTTTGCAAGCGGCAAGTGATCGTCTACCGCAGCAACAAGAGCCTCATCTTGTAGGCTTTGGAATCTCTTCAAGGGTGAGACTCGATACCCCCTCGTTGCTACCGTCTTCTAGATTGCATCTTGGCTTGGATTGCGTGTTCACGGTAGGAAAATTTTTGTTTTCTATGCAACGTTATCCTACAGATAATATGTCTATTATTCTTGGGAGACCTTTTCTTAACACCGCAGGGGCTGTTATTGATTGCAATAAAGGAAAAGTTACTTTCAATGTCGATGACAAGGAGCATACTGTTTATTTTCCCAAGAGGATTGAGAAAGCATGTGGAGTTAATACAATTTCTAATGTGAGAACTATCAAAGTGGGAACCATTGATTGTCCTATATATGAGCCTGAACAAGGATATCAAAATATTATGATTGGATCAATGTCAATACAATTCAAGGTAACATGATTGATTTGAGGTTTAATTCTTCTTATGTGATGTAAAATTTATTTGGTGGCAAGACTTGATCACCCTTGTTAACAAATTCATTTTATATGCATAGAAGAGCTAAACAACATCTCTTTCTTCCTCCACTTGATCTACTTGCTGTAGCACTTTTGTTTTGCAAAGTTCTTTAGTTAATTAGAGATTTCAAAATCTTTTTCTGCCCAGTAATAATAAATTTAACACCCAGAAATGTGCATTTTTCAAAGTTTTCAAAAATTCACAAAAATTATACCATTGGTCCTATTTTTCGACGAGGCACCTGGGTACACCTGGGGATGACCAGTGGGGCACCCCAGGGTGGCACCCCATAGGCCGGCGCGGCCAGCAAGGGGGGCGCGCCACCCTGTTGTGTGGGCCCCTCCTTGCCCCACTTCTACATCTCTTTCACTCATTGCACTCTCTCTCCCGAAAAAACTCGCACCAGATTTCTCTCACTCGCGTTTCTGCTCAAGAGCTTAAGATTTCTCGATCTCTTTGCTCAGCCCAGATTTCTGTCTGAAATTTGGCACATTTGCTCTCCGGTATGTGACTCCTCCGATTATCCAAGTAGAATTTTGTTTGGTTGAGTATATCTTGAATATTTTGCTGCTGTAGGTAATAAGTTTAGTGAGCTTGCATGCTTGTTCTAAGTTGTAGAAACTAGTTTTGATGCATGTTTAGTACTCTAACAAGTTCCTATGGTAGTTTCCCTCAAATATATGTCACCAAATCTAATTTTATAATGATTGTTGAAAAATTTCAGAAAATGGAAAGGAGTAGGCACCAACTCAACCAACAAGAATTGGAGGTGCAACAAGTTATGAGAGTTCACCGCGAAGAAGGAGTATACCCCTCTTACTACCCATGCGTTGATTTTATGAGAAGTGCAGGAATCTTGCGAGATGTTTAGAATCTAATTTCTCGTGCAGGGTTGGATGATTTTATTGTTGGTGAACCGTGCCAATATGCAAAATTGACTATGTCTGTAGTGCAGGATTTTGAATTCAATTGGTCGCAAACTAATCCCATGGTTCGGTACAAAATTTATAATAAAACTGTCAACTTGCCATTCAATGATTTTTGTGCAGCAATTAGAGTGCCGCAATGGGGATCATGCGAGAAGATAAGGGGATCGCCGCAAGAGCTCTTGAACCTCTTCAAGATGATTTGTCATGGAAGAAGCTTCTCAAAGGATGGTGCTAAAATCAGTAGCATTCAACTCCTAGCTATTCGCTACTTTGCTTATTTCATTACTAAGTGCGTTCTTGCTAGAAAGAATGCAAGTAAATTATCTATCCAGGACTTAGCTTTTCTAGCTGCTGCATTACAAAGTGATAGGACTTATAACTTGGGAGCTTTGATAGCCTATAGACTTGCTACTAACCGTGAGAGGGGAGGAATTTGCGGAGGTCTCATCGCCTCCCGTTTATTAGCTATGCATGGTGTGGAACCTCACCACCTTGATATTCAGTTTACCGTAGAAAAAACTTGATATAGTCTCCATGATTAAACATGAATTTGTTTCTGATTCGTCTAATTTGAGTAACCTGTCTTACAAGATAACATTTTATAAGAAAACTTGGAGAACAACTAAGAAAATTGAAAAACTAGTAGGATTGCCTGCACCTGTTCTGTTTAAGATGGCCATCATGCGAGAGGCGGCACGGAGGAGGCCGAGGAATACCTCGACTCGTCATCCGATGCAGCGAGCTCCTCGCATCAACATTATGGTCATGCGGAGCCTCCACGCTATTCTTCTACACAGGGACCTTATTATGATCACGCCATGTACGATTCGCCGGCGTGGAACCCTGACCCTCGCTGGGAATGAACTCCACTTAGGCCAAAAGCCTAAGCTTGGGGGGAGGTATACCGGCATCACTCATTCTTTGCATATTATGGTTGCTGGATACTTGTATATACTTGTTTAGTTTCTTTAAGTGGTTTTCTAATAAGAGGGGGATGATATTTGGGGAAGTGCTGCCTGAAAACAGATTCTGGACTGTTACTAAAAAAAATCGTTCGCACAGCCAGAACGTTATTTTGAGTTGAACATTTTTGTGCATGTTCCCCAGGTTGTTATCTAACTTTCATTAGTTGAGAACTTTTTGAACTGAGCAACGGAAGATTTTTGTAAAAATCGATTTCTGTACTGCTGTCAGGTTTTGGCAGATTTCTGCCACCCTGCTTTTCTGTGTTTCTTCTAGTTTTCATTCTCTTGTTTTTGCTTTGTTTCTTTCCTAAAACACAAAAAGACCAAAAATATTTCTGTTGTTTTCTCTTTACCATTTGTTTATTTTGGTTTCTTACTTTCATTTTGCTTTATTTGCTATCGTTGGTTTGCTATAAGAAAATCCAAAAAGATTTTGCTTTGTTTGCTTGTTTCATTTTGTTTTTGTTTCCAATTCGAAAACACCAAAAATATTTGCTGTTCTTCTTTGGTTTTGTAAAGTTCATTATGGAGTTCAATGGTTTTCGGTAGCTGGAGCGTGCTTCCATTCCATATTATTCAAGCTACACAAGTGAAAAGGCAATAATGACGATCTACAACAATCTGACTGTGGTGAGAGGCTGGTATGAACTCTATTTGTTTTCATTTTTGTACATATACTCATCCATGTGAGCGTGCTTAGTTGGTTCATGTGAGGTATATGTCATTTAAGAAAGTCTAGTAGTTCATGGTCTCTCATGTTTAGTTCCAATTTATTAATATGAGTAGCATGTCATAAATATTTGCTTGCATTGCTTTATTCATAGATAGATATGACATTGTGGTATCCTCCTCTGAATAATCCACTTGAATCAACTTGGCACATGCTCACGCATGCATATGACTGAACAAAAGTCAATTAAGCCTCGATGATTTACTTCACCTCAGAGTTCTTGTATCACTTTTATGCCTCCGTTAATTTATTTTGCCGCAAGCATGATTATGACAGTTACTGCTCTCTTGATTGTCCCTTCCCAGTCTATTGCTAGCCTTCACTTATACTGAGCGGGAACGCTGCTCGTGCTTCCAAACCCCTGAAAACCAAGTTATTCCAAAGTTTCCACCATAAATACCTATGCATGGCATTTCAAACCATTCCAAGTAAATTCTCATGTGCTACCTTTAAAACCTTCAAAATGCTTCTCAATTTGTGTTTATGTTTTATAGCTCATGAGGAAGTATGTGGTGTTTATCTTTCAATCTTGTCATTTACTCCAGACGGACTTTCACCAATGGACTAGTGGCACATCCGCTTATCCAATAATTTTGCAAAAAGAGCTGGCAACGGGGTTCCCAGCCCCAATTAATTAACTTTCATAAATTTACAAATAGACACTCCTCCATGGTATGTGATTGTTGGTCGGCACCCGAGGATTCGGTTAGCCATGGCTTGAGAAAGCAAAGGTGGGGAGGAGTGTCATCTAAATAAAACTAAAACAAAGAGGCATTCCTTCATGGTATGAGATTGTTGGCAGGAACCCGAGGATTCGGTTAGCCATGGTTTGTGAAAGCAAGGTTGGAAGGAGTGCCACCCAAAAATAAAATTTCATGGGAGCCGCTCTTGAAAGTCTGGTTGATGAGGTAGTTAGAGTACCCATTACCATTCGTTGACAACAACAAACACCTCTCAAAATAGTTTTACTTCTGTCTTTAGAAAAATGAAAAGCTCTAGCACATGTTAATCCCTCCTTCCCTCTGCGAAGGGTCAATCTTTTACTTTTACATTGAGTCTCCATCCTTTCTTTGAGCACTTTCTTGAGAGCACAACTGTCATTCTTAGTATAATATGCTTGTCCCAAAATGTGATTAATTATGGTATAACTTTGATGCTTTTACCTTTGATAAATCTCCACTTCCATTCTTTCCATGAACCTCAAAGGTGCCCAAGCATTTATGTTTTGCTGTACAAATATGGGCAAGCGAGATACCACTTTATCATATCCTTTTATGAACATTGCAATCCTGCTGATAGACATGATTCATGATGCTTATTATTAATTTGTTGGTACCTTTTCCATGATTGACATAGCTATTAGATGATTTTATTTGCATGTATCTTATTATGAATTGCTTAAGTACTTGCCATATCATGAGAATATTTACATCATATAAACAAATGTGTTCGTGAAAGTTCTTTTATCGCACTCAGTTGTTAACTGAATTGCTTGAGGACAAGCAATAAGCTAAGCTTGGGGGGAGTTGATACGTCCAAAACGTATCTACTTTCCCGAACACTTTTGCTATTGTTTTGCCTCTAATTTGTGTATTTTGGATGCAACTAACACGGACTAACGCTGTTTTCAGCAGAACTGCTCTGGTGTCTTGTTTTTGTGCAGAAATCCAACTTTCAGGAAAATCCTCGGAATTTATGCGAAAGGTCCTATTTTCCCAGAATATTGACGGAGCCAGAAGGGCAAGCCAGGTGGGGGCCCGAGGCCCCCACACACTAGGCCGGCCCGGCCCAGGAGGGGGGCGCGCCGCCCTATTGTGTGGCCGCCTCGGCTGGCCCCCGACGCCCTCCTTTGGACTACTTAACGCATTCGACCTAAAAACGCACGGGGGATAGTCAAAGTCGCAAGAAACCATCCAGTACGCCGCCACCATCGCGAAACTCCGTCTCGGGACCAGAAACTCCGTTCTGGCACCTCGCCGGGACGGGGAATTGGAGGAGATCATCGCCATCATCATCACCGACGCCTCTCCATCGACCAGCCATGTTTCCCCCATCCATGTGTGAGTAATTCGCCCGCTGTAGGCTGAAGGGGATGGTAGGGATTGGATGAGATTGGTCATGTAATAGTCATAAGTTTGTTAGGGCATGGTGCCTAGTATCCGTAGATGTTACTTTTATGATATTGTTGCAACTTGTTATGCTTAATGCTTGTCACTAGGGCCCGAGTGCCATGATCTCAGATCTGAACATGTTATTGATTCATGAAGATATTCGTTGTTTATGATCTTACCTGCAAGTTGTATACACGTATTGTTGTCCGGAACCCGAGGCCCCAAAGTGACAGAAATTGGGACAACCGAAGGGGAAGGCAGTGATATGAGGATCACATGTGTTCACGGAGTGTTAATGCTTTGCTCCGGTGCTCCATTAAAAGGAGTACCTTAATTTCCAGTAGATTCCCTAGAGGCCCGGCTGCCACCGGCTGGTAGGACAAAAGATGTTGTGCAAGTTTCTCATTGCGAGCACGTACGACTATATATGGAACACATGCCTATTGATTGATTAGTACTTGGATACTGTTTTATTATTATCTGCAAATGCCCTGCTTTGATTGTTACATGAGTTTCTCTCATCCATGCAACGCCCGTTCATCCATCCCTGTGCCTACAGTATTTTAATCCTGCTGTTTACTATAATCACTACTGCTGTCTTTATTACTCTGCTGCTGTTATTTCACTACTGCTACTGCTATAAAACTGTTACTACTGATAAACTCTTGCGAGCAAGTCTGTTTCCAGGTGCAGCTGAATTGACAACTCCGCTGTTAAGGCTTTCAAGTGTTCTTTGTCTCCCCTTGTGTCGAATCAATAAATTGGGTTTTACTTCCCTCGAAGACTGTTGCGATCCCCTATACTTGTGGGTTATCAGTTGACGAAGGAAAATTTCATCAAGCTCATTCCTTTCTTCCCTAAAGACTTCACTCTCATGATCCTCCAAATATTGCTGTATAGGATTATTAGGAGCAAGAGCAATAGATGCAAGCTGTTCAACTCTAAAATCATCATTAGGCACTTCAGCTTCATAAGGAACTTTGGCAAATTTAGAGAAATTAAACTCATAAGATTCACCAGCAAATTTAGTCACAATTTTCTCTTTCTTGCAATCTATAATAGCTCCACAAGTATTTAGAAAAGGTCTACCAAAAATGATAGGACAAGTCTTACTAGCAGCAGAACCAAGTACCAAAAAGTCAGCAGGATATTTCATCTTACCACATAGAACTTCCACATCTCGAACAATACCAATAGGAGAGATAGTTTCTCTATTAGCTAGCCGAATAACCAAATCAATATCTTCAAGTTCACAAGAACCAATTTCATGCATGATTTCCCTGTAAAGCTCATAAGGAATGGCACTAGAACTTGCACCAATATCGCATAAACCATAATAACAATGATCACCAATTCTAACAGAGAGCATAGGAACACTGGCTTTCCTAGACTTACTAGGATGTGAAACAATATTAGAAGCATCTTCACCGAAAATGATGTGACCATCTTCTACATTTTCAGTCACAAGGTCTTTAACTATTGCAACAGCAGGTTCAACATTTATTTGCTCCTCAGGTTCCATAGGTTTCTTTGCACTTTTTTTAACCACACTAGTTATAACAGAATACTCCTTCATTTTAGCAGGAAAAGGAATTTTTTCAATATAAGCTTCAGGAAGAATGTGATCAACAGTTTTAACTTCAATACATTTACCTATAGGTGAATCAGTTTTATCTTTGTAAGGTTCATGATACTTATTAAAACTCTTCCTAGGCAATTCAAAATGAGAGGCAAAAGCTTTATAAAAATTTGCAACAACTTGAGAGTCAAGACCATAAGTAGCACTCATATTTCAAAATTTATCAGTATCCATAAAAGTTTCAATGCATTCATAATCATAATTTATACCTGACTCTCTACCTTTGTCGTTCTCCCATCCTTCAGTATTCTCTTGAATTCGATCAAGAAGGTCCCATTTAAACTCTTATTTGTTGCGCGTGAATGATCCAGAACAAGTAGTATCCAGCAAGGTTTTATCTTGAAAAGAAAGTCTTGCATAGAAATTATCAATGATGATATTACCAGGAAGCTCATGAATGGGGCATTTGAGCATTAAAGACTTCAATCTCCCCCATGCTTGGGCAATACTCTCTCCATCATGAGGCCAGAAATTATATATGCGGTTTCGGTCTTTGTGAATTTCACTTGGAGGATAGAATTTAGAATAAAATAGAGGCATAATATCCTTCTAATCAAGAGAATGCCCATTCTTCAGCAGTTTATACCAATGCACCGCTTTACCAGACAGCGACATAGAGAATAGTTTCTTCCTAACTTCATCCATAGAAATACCTGCACACTTGAATAACCCGCATAATTCATGTAAAAACAGTAAATGATCTCCAGGATGGACAGTTTCATCCCCTTCATAGCGGTTATCCACAACACGTTCAATAACTTTCATAGGTATTTTATATGGAATCACATTCTCACCTGGTGCCTCATCCACTACCTTTGCAGTAGTAGTAGATTTTCCAAATAGGAATTCAAGAGAAGATCTCTCCATAATGAATTATAGCAGCAGGCAGAAATAAAAACAGCACGTACAGTAAAAGTTTTCCTTACCAATTCCACTTACCAATAGCGCTTCACTCCCCGGCAACGGCGCCAGAAAATAGTCTTGATGACCCACAAGTATAGGGCGTATATCGTAGTACTTTCGATAAATAAGAGTGTCGAACCCAATGATGTCTACGGGTGCTTCTATTCTTGTAGACAGTGTTGGGCCTCCAAGAGCAGAGGTTTGTAGAACAACAGCAAGTTTCCCTTAAGTGGATCACCCAAGGTTTATCGAACTTAGGGAGGAAGAGGCCAAAGATATCCCTCTCAAGCAACCCTGCAATCACGATACAAGAAGTCTCTTGTGTCCCAACACACCTAATACACTTGTCAGATGTATAGGTGCACTAGTTCGGCGAAGAGATAGTGAAATACAAGTAATATGGATGTATATGAGTGGTAATAGCAATCTGAATAAAATATGGCAGCGAGTAAACATGCAACAGAACATTAAATAAACGGAGATTCGATGTTTGGAAACAAGGCCTAGGGATCATACTTTCACTAGTGGACACTCTCAACATTGATCACATAATAAATAAGTTCTCTTCCTTTGTGCTACATATACTCTTGTTTGATAATGAACACCATTCGTTGTGTAGGGCTACAAGAGCACCTCAATGCCGGAGTTAACAAGCTCCACAACATTCGGCATTCATATTTAAGTAACTTTTAGAGCATAATAGATCTTTGCAATTTAAACCGAGTACTAACATAGCATACACACTGTCACCTTTACACTATGATGGGGGAATGAATCACATCAATACTATCATAGTAATAATTAACTCCATAACCTACAAGAGATTATGATCATAACCTACGCCAAGAACTACACGATGCACACACTGTCACCATTACACCGTGAAGGAGGAATAGACTACTTTAATAACATCACAAGAGTAGCACATAGACTAATAATGATACAAAGCTCATATGAATCTCAATCATGTAAGGCAGCTCATGAGATCATTGTATTGAAGTACATAGGAGAGAGATTAACCACATAGCTACCGGTACAGCCCTTAGCCTCGATGGAGAACTACTCCCTCCTCATGGGAGACATCAGCGGTGATGAAGATGGCGGTGATGTCGATGGAGAAGCCTTCCGGGGGCACTTCCCCGTCCCGGCGGCGTGCCGGAACAGAGACTTCTGTCCCCTAGATCTTGGCTTCGCGATGGCGGTGGCTCTGGAAGGTTTCTCGTACCGTGGCTTTTTCGTATCGAAGATTTAGGTCAGGGAGCTTCTTATAGGCGAAGAGTCGGAGTCGGAGGGGCCACGGGGCCTCCTCACACTAGGGGGGCGCGCCCCCCCTGGGCCGCGCCACCCACACGTGTGGGGCCCCCAGGGCTCCCCTCTGGTGCCTCTCCGGTGTTCTGGAAGCTTCGTGCAATTATAAGATGCTGGGCGTTGATTTCGTCCAATTCCGAGAATATTTCCTTACTAGGATTTCTGAAACCAAAAACAGCAGAAAACAGGAACTGGCACTTCGGCATCTCGTCAATAGGTTAGTTCCGGAAAACGCATCAAAACGATATAAAGTGTGAACAAAATATGTAGGTATTGTCATAAAACAAGCATGGAACATAAGAAATTATAGATACGTTTGAGACGTATCAAGCATCCCCAAGCTTAGTTCCTACTCGCCCTCGAGTAGGTAAACGATAACAAGGATAATTTCTGAAGTGAATGCTATTTACATAATCTTGATCATACTATTGTAAAGCATATGAGATGAATGCAGCGATTCAAAGCAATGGTAAAGACAATGAGTAAACAACTGAACCATATAACAAAGACTTTTCATGAATAGTACTTTCAAGACAAGCATCAATAAGACTTGCATAAGAGTTACTCATAAGCAATAGATTCAAAGTAGAAGGCATTGAAGCAACACAAAGGAAGATATAAGTTTCAGCGGTTGCTTTCAACTTCAACATGTATATCTCATGGATAATTGTCAACACAAAGTAATATAACAAGTGCAATAGGTAAACATGTAAGAATCAATGCACACAGTTGACACAAGTGTTTGCTTCTAAGATAGAAAGAAGTGGGTAAACTGACTCAACATAAAGTAGAAGAAAGGCCCTTCACAGAGGGAAGCAGGGATTAAATCATGTGCTTGAGCTTTTTAAGTTTTGAAATCATATAGAGAGCATAAAAGTAAAGTTTTGAGAGGTGTTTGTTGTTGTCAACGAATGGTAATGGGTACTCTAACTACCTTATCAACTAGACTTTCAAGAGCGGCTCCCATGAAGGACGTTATCTCTACCAGCAAGGTAGATCATCCCTCTTCTCTTTTGTTTACACATGTACTTTAGTTTAGTTTATTTTTTTTATTTTTTTAGATGACACTCCTCCCAACCCTTTGCTTTCTCAAGCCATGGCTAACCGAATCCTCGGGTGCCCTCCAACAATCACATACCATGAAGGAGTGTCTATTTGCAAAATTAAGTTGCTTACTGATAGATCAGGGCAAAACATGTGAAGAGAATTATTAATGCAAGTTAATTAAATGGGGCTGGGAACCCCATTACCAGCTCTTTTTGCAAAATTATTGGATAAGCGGATGAAGCCACTAGTCCATTGTGAAAGTCTGTCAGAAGTAAATGACAAGGTTGAAAGATAAACACCACATACTTCCTCATGAGCTATAAAACATTGACACAAATAAGAGATAATAGCTTTTGAATTGTTTAAAGGTAGCACATGAAGTATTTGCTTGGAATGGCAGAGAAATACCATGTAGAAGGTAGGTATGGTGGACACAAATGGCATAGTTTTTGGCTCAAGGATTTGGATGCACGAGAAGAATTCCTCTCAATACAAGGCTAGGCTAGCAAGGTTGTTTGAAGCAAACTCAAGTATAAAATGGTGCAGCAAGACTCACATATGAACATATTGTAAGCATTATAAGACTTTACATCGTCTTCCTTGTTGTTCAAACACCTTCACCAGAAAATATCTAGACTCTAGAGAACAATCATGCAAACCAAATTTTAACAAGCTCTATGTAGGTCTTCATTAATGAGTACAAAGTACATGATGCAAGAGCTTAAACATGATCCATATGAGCACAACAATTGCCAAGTATCAAATTATTCAAGACATTATACCAATTACCACATGCAACATTTTCTGTTTCCAACCATATAACAATGAACGAAGCAGTTTCAACCTTCGCCATGAACATTAAGAGTAAAGCTAAGAACACATGTGTTCATACGCAACAGCGGAGCGTGTCTCTCTCCCACACAAGCATGAATTTATTCAAACAAAACAAAAACAAACAGACGCTCCAAGTAAAGTACATAAGATGTGACCGAATAAAAATGTAGTTTCAAGAGAAGAAACCTGATAAATTGTTGATGAAGAAGGAGATGCCTTGGGCATCCCCAAGCTTAGACGCTTGGGTCTTCTTGAAATATGTAGGGATGAACCACGGGGGCATCCCCAAGCTTAGACTTTTCACTCTTCTTGATCATAGTATATCATCCTCCTCTCTTGACCCTTGAAAACTTCCTCCACACCAAACTTAAAACAAACTCATTAGAGGGTTAGTGCATAATCAAAAATTCACATGTTCAGAGGTGACACAATCATTCTTAACACTTCTGGACATTGCACAAAGCTACTGGAAGTCAATGGAACAAAGAAATCCATCCAACACAGCAAAAGAGGCAATGCGAAATAAAAGGCAGAATCTGTCAAAACAGAACAGTCCGTAAAGATGAATTTTTTAGAGGCACTGGACTTGCTCAGATGAAAATGCTCAAATTGAATGAAAGTTGCGTACATATCTGAGGATCACGCACGTAAATTGGCAGATTTTTCTGAGTTACCTACAGAGAACCCTGCCCAAATTCGTGACAGATAGAAATCTGTTTCTGCGCAGTAATCCAAATCTAGTATGAACCTTGCTATCAAAGACTTTACTTGGCACAACAATGCAATAAAATAAGATAAGGAGAGGTTGCTACAGTAGTAAACAACTTCCAAGACTCAAATATAAAACAAAAGTACTGTAGTAAAATAAACACATGGGTTATCTCCCAAGAAGTTCTTTCTTTATAGCCATTAAGATGGGCTCAGCAATTTTAATGATGCTCGCGCAAGAAATAAGAGTTGAAGCAAAAGAGAGCATCAAGAAGAAAATTAGAAACACTTTTAAGTCTAACCCACTTCCTATGAAAAGGAATCTTGTAAATAAACAAGTTCATGAAGAGCAAAGTAACAAGCAGAGGAATATAAAACCAGTGTAACTTCAAAAATTTCAGCATATAGAGAGGTGTTTTAGTAACATGAAAATTTCTACAACCATATTTTCCTCTCTCATAATAACTTTCAGAGGCATCATGAACAAACTCAACAATATAAGTATCACATAAAGCATTCTTATTCACATGCATAAAAGTATCATTACTCTCCACATAAGCATAATCAATTTTATTAGTTGTAGTGGGAGCAAATTCAACAAAGTAGCTATCATTATTATTCTCATCATCAAATATAGGAGGCATATTGTAATCATAATTAAACTTATCCTCCATAGTAGGCGGCACCAAAAGACCACTATCATTATAATCATCATATATGGGAGGCATATCATAATCAACATAAACTTTCTCCTCAATACCCGGAGGGCTAAAGAGATCATTTTCATCAAAACCGACCTCCCCAAGCTTAGAATTTTCTATATCATTAGCAACAATGCTGTTCAAAGCATTCATACTAATATCATTGCCACTAGCATGCAAATAAGATTCCATAGGTTTTTTAATTTTCGCATTAAACCATTCACGTCTTGACTCAGGAAATAGTTTAAAAAGCTCACAAATGTTTTCCATTATGCCTTACTAGTGTTTAACAAGAAACAAAAAGATGCAATTGCAGAATCTAAAGGAAATAGCTTCGAGCACTTACAACGGCAACAGAAAAGTACTTAGTTACCTAGGACCGGAGTATGAGTGCCTTTTACCTTTCCTCCCCGGCAACGGCGACAGAAAAGTGCTTGATGTCTACGGGTGCTTGTATTCTTGTAGACAGTGTTCGGCCTCCAAGAGCAGAGGTTTGTAGAACAGCAGCAAGTTTCCCTTAAGTGGATCACCCAAGGTTTATCGAACTCAGGGAGGAAGAGGTCAAAGATATCCCTCTCAAGCAACCCTGCAATCATGGTACAAGAAGTCTCTTGTGTCCCCAACACACCTAATACACTTGTCAGATGTATAGGTGCACTAGTTCGGCGAAGAGATAGTGAAATACAAGTAATATGGATGTATATGAGTGGTAATAGCAATCTGAATAAAATATGGCAGCGAGTAAACATGCAGCAGAACATTAAATAAACGGAGATTCGATGTTTGGAAACAAGGCCTAGGGATCATAGTTTCACTAGTGGACACTCTCAACATTGATCACATAATAAATAAGTTCTCTTCCTTTGTGCTACATATACTGTTGTTTGATAATGAACACCATTCGTTGTGTAGGGCTACAAGAGCACCTCAATGCCGGAGTTAACAAGCTCCACAACATTCGGCATTCATATTTAAGTAACCTTTAGAGCATAATAGATCTTTGCAATTTAAACCGAGTACTAACATAGCATACACACTGTCACCTTTACACTATGAAGGGGGAATGAATCACATCAATACTATCATAGTAATAATTAACTCCATAACCTACAAGAGATTATGATCATAACCTACGCCAAGAACTACACGATGCACACACTGTCACCATTACACCGTGAAGGAGGAATAGACTACTTTAATAACATCACAAGAGTAGCACATAGACTAATAGTGATACAAAGCTCATATGAATCTCAATCATGTAAGGCAGCTCATGAGATCATTGTATTGAAGTACATAGGAGAGAGATTAACCACATAGCTACCGGTACAGCCCTTAGCCTCGATGGAGAACTACTCCCTCCTCATGGGAGACAGCAGCGGTGATGAAGATGGCGGTGATGTCGATGGAGAAGCCTTCCGGGGGTACTTCCCCGTCCCAGCGGCGTGCCGGAACAGAGACTTCTGTCCCCCAGATCTTGGCTTCGCGATGGCGGCGGCTCTGGAAGGTTTCTCGTACCGTGGCTTTTTCGTATCGAAGATTTAGGTCAGGGGGCTTCTTATAGGCGAAGAGTCGGAGTCGGAGGGGCCATGGGGCCTCCTCACACTAGGGGGGCGATCCCCCCTGGGCCGCGCCGCCCACACGTGTGGGGCCCCCAGGGCTCCCCTCTGGTGCCTCTCCGGTGTTCTGGAAGCTTCGTGCAATTATAAGATGCTGGGCGTTGATTCCGTCCAATTCCGAGAATATTTCCTTACTAGGATTTCTGAAACCAAAAACAGCAGAAAACAGGAACTGGCACTTCGGCATCTCGTCAATAGGTTAGTTCCGGAAAACGCATCAAAAGGATATAAAGTGTGAACAAAACATGTAGGTATTGTCATAAAACAAGCATGGAACATAAGAAATTATAGATACGTTTGAGACGTATCACCCAACGAGGAGCAGAAGGTGTTGACAAGCAGTTTCGATGAAGGATTCACTGTAAATGCTCACATACCAGTTTTCAGGAGGTTTTGATAGAGCAGATAAATAAAATACAAGTAAGTAAAATGCGAGAATAATAATTGCAGCAAGTGGCCCAATCCTTTTTAGCACAAAGGACAAGCCGGTTTGTTTACTTATGATGACCAAATGTTCTTGAGGACACACGGGAATTTAGTCTAGTGCTTTCGCTTCATATAGTTGATTAATCTTTATTGTTTTGATAAGTGTTGTGTGGGTGAACCTATGCTAATGCACCGCCCTTCCTAGGACTAATACATACTTGTGATTAAACCCCTTGCAAGCATCCGCAAATACAAGAAAGTAATTAAGATAAATCTAGCCACAACCTTAAACTCTGAGATCCTGCTATCCCTCATGCATCGATATACCAACGGGGGTTCAGGTTGTTGTCACTCCGGCAACCCCACAATTAGCAAACGAATACAAGATGCATTCCCCTAGGTGCATATAGGTGAAGTGTCATGTAGTCTACGTTCACATGACACCACTAGAAGAATAACACCACAACTTAAATATCAAACCATTAAATATTACTCAACACAGTTCACTACTAACATTTAAACTTCACCCATGTCCTCAAGAACTAAACGAACTACGCACAAGACATCATATGGAACATGATCAGAGGTGATATGATGATGGATAACAATCTGAACATAAACCTTGATTCAACAGTTTCACTCAATAGCATCAATAACAAGGAGTAATCAACACCGGGAGAGTTTCCCCTATGAAATACTCAAGATTCAACCCTAGATGTTACAGCGGAGACGAGGTGCAGCGGTGGAGATGACGGTATCGGTGGTGGAGATGATGATGATGATGATCCCAATGAAGTCCAGCTCGATGACGGTGACGATGGCGATGATTTCCCCCCTCCGGGAGGGAATTTCCCCGGCAGATTTCTGCCTGCCGGAGAGCTCTTTTCTCTCTGGTGTTTTCCGCCTCGAGGAGGCGGCGATGACTATCCTCGATGTTCCCCCGCACCTTAGGGTTTCTGGGAGATGAAGTACGCGAAAGGGCGATGGCCGAGGGGGTCGTGGGCCCCCCTCCCCACGTGGCGGCGCGCCGACATTGGTGGCCGCGCCGGCCCATGGGGAGGGCCGATGGCGGCCCTCCTCGGCCTCCCCTTTTGGCTGGCTCCGTCATCTGGAAAAATAGGAGCTTCGGTATATTTTCCGTCAATTGTTGATCTTCAGAAATATTGTATCCTGACGGTGCTTTTTCCAGCAGAATTCTGACTCCGGTGAGTAATTCTCCAATAATCATGAAACATGCAAAATAGGTGAAATAACATAAGTATCATCTCTAAATATGAAATATATCAATGAATAACAGTAAATTATGATATAAAATAGTGATGCGAAATGGACGTATCAGTACCATACTTTTTGGAAGGTTTATAAAACTTGTTACTCTTGCTTACTCTGCAAAGATACTCTCTTTTTCTTTTATGTTGAGTCTCCATCTTCTACTTTATGCACTAATTAAGAGAGCATAGTTGTCATCCTTAGTGCAATGTGCATAGTCCCAAACTTATTATTCATTGATTCATGACTGTGCTATTGCTTGTTCTTAAATTACTTGTATCTAGTCACCCTCTGAACTTTAAAGGTGTCCTAGCATTTATGTTTTGCTACTTCATAAAGGACATGTTGAGGAACACTTTCTCATAAGAAAATAGTTGCTTTCAATGCACTATTATTCATGATCCTCTGTTTGAGTTACTCTTCATGTTATAACATAGTGGCTATGTTCTATTGAATTATATTTATCATGCCTATGTTTAGAGTACTTTGATCCCAGCTCACAATGCTTTACAATGCTTGATCAAGATTGTATTGGATGCATGTCACCTTAAAAATTATTTTGTTATCACTTACATACTCGAGGACGAGCAGGAGTTAAGCTTGGGGATGTTTGATACATCTCAAAAGTATATATAATTTTTGATGCTCCATGCTTGTTCTCAGTAATTTATATATGTTTTGTTCATACTTCGTTGCACTTTTATACATTTTCTCGCACTAACCTATTAACAAGATGCCATAGTGCCAGTTCCCTATTTTCTGCTGTTTTTGTATTTTAGAAAAGTTGTACAGGAAATATTCTCGGAATTGGACGAGTCAAAAGCCGAAGCCAATATTTCTCCGTAACGAAGACTGAGTCCAGAGGGGAGTCGAAGGGGGGCAGCAGGGCGGCCACGCCAGCCCTAGGCACGGCCTGACCCTGGCCCACACCTAGGGGTGGTGTGGGCCACCCTGGCCTCCACCGACATCGCCCCTCCGCCTATTTAATCACGATCTTGGGAAAACCCTGGATACCCAAGCCTCCATCCACGAAAAGTTCCGTCACGGCCGCCATCGCAGAACCCATCTCGGGGGTTCTGAAGCTCTTCCCGGCACCCTGCCGGAGGGGGAAATCATCGCTGTAGGCATCTACATCGCCATGCCTGCCTCCAAAGTGATGCGTGAGTAGTTCATCCCTGGACTATGGATCCATCTCAGTAGCTAGATGGTTGTCTTCTCTAACTTGTGCCTCATGTTTAGATCTTGTGAGCAGCCCTACATCATCAAGATCATTTTTATGTAATGCTACATGTTGTGTTTGCTGGGATCCGATGAATATTGTATACTATGTTGAGGTCGATTATATATTCATGTCATATGTTATTTGTGATCTTGCATGCTCTTCGTTACTAGTAGATACTCTGGCCAAGTAGATGCTTGTGACTCCAAGAGGGAGTATTTATGCTCGATAGTAGGTTCATGACTCTAGTTTTCTGGAAGAGTGACAATAACTTCTAAGATTTTAGATGTGTTGTTGCTACTTGGGAGAAACAACAATGTTTTATCGAAGGGTAATTCTATTGTTTACTTTACACACATTGCTTAATGCGATAATCTGTTGCTTGCAACTTAATACTGAAAGGAGTTCAGATGATAACCGGAAGGTGGATTATTAGTCATAGACGTAGTTGGATTACGGTCTATGTATTATGTTGTAATTAATGCCCAAACAAATCTCATACTAGTCATCTTGTCATGTATGGTCGATATTTTGTCAATTGCCCAGCTGTAATTTGTTCACCCAACATGTTATTTATCTTTATGGAGAGACACCTCTAGGAAACTGTGGACCCCGGTCCTTTCCTTTAGACTGATAAATTCAACCACTGCAATCTTGTTCTATTTACTTAATGCAAAGCTCTGTTCTCTTTAATTACTGCAAACATCTCCTTCCACTTGATACGTCTAATCCTTTGTGTTCAGCAAACCGGTGAGATTGACAACCTCACTGTAAGTTGGGGCAAAGTACTTTGGTTGTGTTGTGTGCAGGTTCCACGTTGTTGCTGACACCGGTAGTGCGCCCTACCACTAGTCAGCTAGCAACACCTTCAGAAGTCATGCCTTTCTCCTACTGATCGATTAAACCTTAGTTTCTAACTGAGGGAAAACTTGCTGCTATGCTCATCATACCTTCCTCTTGGGGTTCCCCAAAGTTGTGCAATCTATGCTCATCAGGGACACAAGAGAATTCTTGTATCATAATTGCAGGATTGCTTCAGAGGGATATCTTTGACCTCTACCTCTCTGAGTTCGATAAACCTTGGGTGATCCACTTAAGGAAAACTTGCCGCTGTTCTACAAACCTCTGCACTTGGGGGCCCAACACTGTCTACAAGAGTATAAGCGTGCGTAGATATCATTGCCGGAGCAGGACTCAGTGCCCAATGGAAAAACTATTATAATGATGACACTGAGCAACGAAAGAAAAGGAGAAAAGTCACCGAGGATATTTCCGTTAAGGATATTGAGAAATTTGTGGACAAAAAGGTTAGTTCAATCATCCCCAGAGAAGGGGAAAGGAAGTTGGGATTCATGATTCCTATAATAATGACGACATTGAAGATATGGTCTGAGAAAGGTGGTCAAATAGGGCCTAATCCAATTGGAGAATACATAAATTCCAGTGATGATGCATTTCAAATTGAGGATGTTTTGACTAGAATCACGTTGCCTACCGATGCGAAGCTAGTTCGTACATGCGACATTATGCAGTCAATCCTTCGACACCTATCAATGCCACAATGCGAGTTCCAACCACAGTTTTCAGTCACAGCTCCAACCACAACTCCAGACACAACTCGTACCACAGCTGCCACCCGAGCTCCTACCACAGTTGCAGCCATAGTTCCAGCCACAGCTCCAACTAGAGCTCTAGCAACGGCTCCTGCCGCAGCTCCAACTAGAGCTCCAGCCATGGCTCCTACCGTAGCTCCCACCCGAGCTCCAACCACAGTTGCAGCTACAGCTCCTACCGCATCTCCCACTACAGCTCCAACCAAAGTTCCAACCATAGCTCTAACCATAGCTCCAGCCAGAGCTCCTACCGTAGCTCCCACCCGAGCTCCTACCGACCACAGTTACAACCTTAGCTCTTACCCTTGTTATTGTGCCGCTAAAGCTTGGAACAAAGCATTCCGGAAGGCCCAAGAGAAGCAGGTCAAAAAAGCCGCTTGACACAAAAGATCCTGCGAAGATGTATGCAACAGAGCTGACAGCTCTTTTTGCCATGGGCGGTGATCTGCCGGTTATGGATGTAGTCAAGGATTACATTCGCGGTGGTGTACTTGTGGAAGATGTGCCGAGGGGAAACTGTTAGGGAGCACTGTGGCTTTATTATATCACTTTGGGTGGGTTACCACGACAATAATTTTAAGAAGCCTATGCCGCATCAAACCTCTTGAATTATGGTTACATTCAAACCTGAACACGCCTACCATGACTATGAAACCTGTTTTTCAGTCAATTAGGAAGATTTGTATCTCCTGATAAACCTTCAAGGGATAGACGCCATCATAGTGAGAAGCTATACACTTTGAGTATATAATTGACTCGATGCGTCAAGATATACAGTAGTAGCTATGTATAGCTTTGCTATTGATAATTTTTTTGTTTATGTAGGTTCAATTTTATGACAGTCAGGCTCCATACCATCCTCATCATAGACCCTCATATGGCTTCACGATAGTCAATTGATTCAAATGAGGTCGTGGTCGTGGTCACAGACCCTCATATGTCTTTCAAATATAACAAGTTAATCATGTTTGTCTATAATAAAAGGTAAATATAGCTACTTATGCATTTTTTTGACGAATTTTCTCGGATTTATGCAACTAACTAGTTGAAATTTTAGCTTTCGTTGGATTCTTATTTGTATCTCACTATTGGATAGCAAAGTCTATTATTTTGATTCTCACCTTAGCAATCCAGCGAGAGATTTTGTGGATGTTCAGGAATTATTGATAGGTGATTGCTCTTTCATGCATATAATATAAATTGATGTCGTCTATATTAATCTAAGGTTTTATGTCACTCATATTATTTAGATCATTTACCACATTTAGCTCACGGGGACAACATGCTGAGAAGATCAATTACACAACACTAAACCATGCCATGTTTATCCCGATTAGTTTTTCTAGAACTTATACCATTCAGTGATTTATTTATTGGATAATATAGTATATAATTTCTATGTTCTATGTCTCAGTGCCACCATCAGCCACAAGCATCCATGTTATGTGGCTTCTATGTTGCCTATCATATGGATTTCATAATGGGAAAATGGTAAAGAATAGGCCATTTAAATTGGTATGCAAACATATTCTATTTCATTTTTATTATATATTTTTCATATTTTGTACCTCTTTTGATCATAAGCATTTATTACCCCGCAACCTAAGTTGGATATATCTCAACTGGCAGATTTGACATTATCAAAGCTCCGTGATCAGATGTGCTCATTTTTGTTACAACAAGTGATTGATTTCAATGGACAGTTCCACACTCCTCACAATCTATGTCATATAGTCAGAAACTTTATCTTTCTTTCAAAACGTTGATCGTGATTGTCAGAACTGTAAATTGTCATGCATATCGTGTGTATATATGAATGTGTTATGTGGCCCTCTCCTTCAGATCGAGTAAAGAGTTATATATCTAGTGCTATGCTCATACACTTTCACGTCAACTAGAATAAGCTGGCGTGCGTAAAAAAGAATGAAAAACGGACAACAATAATGACAGCGTGGAACTAAAGATTATACCCCTATAACACAATGACAGCGTGCAACATGACACGCGAGCAGTAACACGAACTATTAGTAGTGTGCAGTCGACACGCTGCCATTAAGTCTAGTGGCAGCGTGGAACGCGGCTAGTACTATATCTATCAGTCGCGTGTGGCCGGTGCACGCGAGTAGTAACTAATACCATTGGCGTATTACCATTCGGGGGCCGCCACCCGCGATTGGTAGGCTAACTTGGCACGCGGGTTGTTTTTGCTACTAGTGTGTTTATTGATATCATCATCAATATCATTTGGCGCCATATCATTTTCATGCTTACTATGGTCCTGATGGGCACTTCCTGTCACCTAAACAAATATTACAAACATGTCATAATTGTTACCGTCACTCTGATTTGTTCTACAATATTATGCATTGCAATACAACAAAAAGAAAACAAGTTACATCGCTTCGAAACCCCCCTTCTAACAATTTTGACTATTCAGGAACATCCTATTTTTAAGCAACAAAGTCTTCCAAGTCAGAATCCCTATAGTAGGTAAGCTTACCGTGTTTGACTAAAACAAACTGCACAATATGTAGCAAAATAGAAAATTACATTTATATTCAACTGGAAGAAGGAAAGTAAGAAAAAAGAAAACATACATCACTCATTTTTTCCGAGGTGGGTTCATCATCTATATCATTGTTGTTGCTCTCATCATCGATTTCCATCTACAAAATTTGCAACGAGGAGTAAGAATCAGCTACAGGATCCGCAAAAATGCTATTATCATCACAAACAATACTTCATCTCCTAAAGATGACATCTCAAGATCCTCCAATCTAGAGTCATCAATGTCCATAGTAACTTTCTAATTGTCAATCCCAGAAGCCATAGAATCGTCCATCTATCCAAATAAAACTAACATAACTGACGTAATCAAAGGAGTTGTAATAGAACCATGTGTTCATAAATCAACATAAAAACTCATCTTGCAATTCATCGTGTAATATAAATCAATAAATAATGTCCCAAAAATTGATAAAATTTGAACAACAAATTAAACCCTAAGCACACATGCGACAATACATCTTAGAAAGGATACGGAATAAGAAGGGAATAACAATGTGGCATGGAGGCTTACCTTCTGCGCTTCGGTGGCAATCTGGACAGGCACGAGAAGTTGGGCTCGGCGGCGATGCGCACGACCTCTCGCTCTGCCTTGTAGTGGAACGACCTGTATGGCGATCATGGACAGGTGGAGGGTGGATGACTCAAACGGTCGTTGTCGTATCCTTGTCGTGCGGGGACGGACAACGATCCACCGGATCCGGGAAGGATAGGAGATCACCGAGGTAACCGGCTGCGCCTGCTTATCACGATCGACCGGGGCACCTGAAAATGCGGGTGGTGAGGGATCGACCGGCTTGCAAGAAGACGGAGGGATCAAACCCCCATGTATGAATAGCGGCCGTGGGAGTGATGGGATTCGTAGCATAGAAAACAAAAAAAATTCTACCGCAAGAACGAAACACAAGCCAAGATCTAATCTAGTAGACGGTAGCAACAAGGAGATGATGAGACTAACCCTCGAAGATTCGCAAAGCTTAACGAGATTAGATCTCGGGGTGGATGTAGTCGATCACTTGCCGCTTGCAAAAGCGCGTAGAAGATCTTGATCTTGACGGTGCCACAATCGGGCAATACCTCCGTACTCGGTCACACGTTCGGTGTTGATGAAGACGACGTCCTAATCCCCGTTCCAGCGGGCAGCGGAAGTAGTAGATCCTCCTCGGAATCCCGGCACCACGACGGCGTAGTGGCGGTGGTGGTGGAGAACTCCGGCAGGGCTTCGCCTATGCGCTGCGGGAGTTGTGGTGGAGGAGGAGGCGGCTAGGGTTTGGGGAGCAGGCTAGGGTTTGGGCGCCGGCCAGGGGGGTTCGGCCAACTAGTGGTCTTTTGGGTGGCCGGCCCCCTCCCCTTGCTCCTCATTATATAGGTGGAAGACCCAAAAGTTGTAGTCCAAGTCTTCGAATAAGACCCCAACACCAAAACCTACCTTTGGTGGGAAACCTACTCAAGGAGGGAGTCCTACTCAAGGTGGGACTCCCACCTTTCCTTGGGGTGGGGTGGCCGGCCACCCTTGGTGGAGTCCACCTGGGACTCCCCCCTTAGGGTTTGGCCGGCCAAGCTTGTGGAGTCCCTCCGGGACTCCACCTTCCATAGTGCCTTTCTTCCGGATTTTTCTAGAACCTTCTACAACCTTCCATAAATGCACCGGATCATTTCCAAACTTGGAATATGACTTCCTATATATCTTTACTATTAAATTCCGACTGGTCTGGTACATCGTACGTCTCCTGCCATCGATCATCTGGATCGTGGATCGTCTCCATCATCTTAAGGTCCTACAGTCGATCATCTTACGGCCCATACAACATCCGACAGGCCCAGTCATAATCCGGATCGAGCGCGACCGAGAGATCATGCTAGGAAAAATCTGCGGCGGCACGAGAGGAGGGTATCAGCTGCCAAACACTGCCTCTTCGTCCACACAACGCCTGGGCCACGATCCCTGCTCCACCGTGAAAAGCCCCGAAGAAGATCCTCGCCGCCATCAGCACCGGGATGCTGTTGTGCAAAACCTTTGAGATCTGCTCCTCCGCCGCGTGCGAAAGGCAGTGGAGGCGCGTCGCTTCCTCTAGATATTGCATCCTGCAGGCCATCGTTTGACCTGGCCGTGCCGCGCGCGCACGAGGAAGGTCTGCTCACCACCACCAGCCACAGTTGAGGCCGAGAGCGCGGCCTGGGCGGAGGAGCTCGCTGCGGCCGGCACGAGGAGGGTTTTCAAAGCAGACATAACTGAGGACGGGAGCGAGGTCTACATGCCTACAAAGATGAGCTAGCTGCGGCAGGGACGCGGGGGGCCGAATCCTACATGCTAGAGGAATAGGACGCAAGAGATGATAGAATTGTACAGCCAGCTGCAGCTGATGGTGCATCGCTGCAGGCCTACATAGGCAAGATGATACTAGGTTGGACAGGCATCTCTTGGCTTCTCAACATACGCATCAATTCCTATTAAAAAGATCACGGTTGATTTCCTAAAAAAATCTAAGCAGCTACATCTGTCATGGATTACAACAGTTTGCATTAGTCCAAGAATTAACACAAATGCACAAGTAGTTAATAATGCCCAATTTGTAGCAACGACAATTCCAGTATGAATCAGTATATAAAATACAAAACAAGTTTACCTAAATATTTTCCAAGGTAAGCAAATATCATGCACTCCTAAGGCACCTTCAATAGAGCATGTGCATTCATAGGAAATCCCAGTAATATTGAAAAAATTATATCTTAAATCACTTTTGAATTGATATTATCGTGATTCGATCCGTAGCGAAGCACGGGCTATGTGCTAGTGAATATTATTCTCCGAACCATTCCGGAACTCCTTGTGATGTCCTGGATCCCATCCGAGACTCCGAACAAAACTTCGAACTCCATTCCATATTCCATATCTACTCAAACGACATCAAACCTTAAGTCTGTCACCCTACGGTTCGCGAACTATGCAGACATGGTTGAGAATTCTCTCCGACCAATAACCAATAGCGGGATCTGGAGATCCATAATGGCTCCCACATATTCAACGATGACTTAGTGATCGATTGAACCATTTACATACGATACCGATTCCCTTTGTCACGCGATATATTAATTGTCCGAGGTTTGATCATCGGTATCACGATACCTTGTTCAACCTCGTCTCTGACAAGTACTCTTTACTCGTACCTTGGTATGTGGTCTCTTATGAACCATTCATATGCTTGCAAGCTAATTAGACGACATTCCACCGAGAGGGCCCAGAGTATATCTATCCGTCATCGGGATGGACAAATCCCACTGTTGATCCATATGCCTCAACTCATACTTTCCGGATACCTAATCCCACCTTTATAACCACCCATTTACGCAGTGGCGTTTGATGTAATCAAAGTACCCTTCCGACATAAGTGATTTACATGATCTCATGGTCGAAAGGACTAGGTAACTATGTGTTGAAAGCTTATAGCAAATTAACTTAATGACGTGATCTTATGCTACGCTTATTTGGGTGTGTCCATTACATCATTCACATAATGACATAACCTTGTTATTAATAACATCCAATGTTCATGATCATGGAACGATGATCATCTATTAATCAACAAGATAGTTATACAAGAGGCTTACTAGGGACTTCTTGTTGTTTACATAACACACATGTATCAATGTTTCGGTCAATACAATTATAGCATGGTATATAAACATTCATCATAAACACAAAGATATATAATAACCAATTTATTATTGCCTCTTGGGCATATCTCAAACAGTCTCCCACTTGCACTAGAGTCAATAATCTAGATTACATTGTAAGGTACCTAACACCCATGGCATTTTGGTGTTGGTCATGCTTTGCCCTAGGGAGAGCTTTAGTCAACGGATCTGATACATTCAGATCAGTGTGTACTTTGCAAATCTTTACTTCTCCATCTTCGATGTACTCACGAATCGAATGAAAACGCAGCTTGATATGCTTCAGCTTCTTGTGTGACCTTGGTTCTTGTGCATTGGCGATGGCACCCATGTTGTCACAATAAATGACTAGTGGGTCCAATGCACTAGGAACCACACCAAGCTCAACAATGAAACTCTTCATCCATACCGCTTCCGATGAAGCCTCCAAAGCCTCTATGTATTCCGATTCTATTGAAGACTTCGCCACCGTGCACTGCTTGGAGCTGCACCAGCTTACCGCAGCACCATTCAATATAAGCACGTACCCAGACTGAGACTTAGAGTCATCAGGATCAGTGTTCCAACTTGCGTCGGTGTAACTGGTTACAACGAGCTCTTGGTCACCGCCATAACAAAGAAACATATCCTTAGTTCTTTTCAAGTACTTCAGGATATTCTTCACCGCTGTCCAGTGTTCCATTCCTGGATCACTTTGATATCTGCTAGTCAAACTAACAGCATGTGCTATATCCGGTCTAGTACACAGCATGGCATACATGATAGAGCCTACTGCTGAGGCATATGGGATCTGATTCATCCTCTCTCTTTCTTCTGCCGTAGCCGGACCTTGAGTCTTACTCAAGACCTTACCTGGCAACATCGGTAAGAATCCTTTCTTACTTTCATCCATTCTAAACTTCTTTAGAATCTTGTCCAGGTATGTACTCTGTGAAAGCCCTATTAGGCGTCTTGATCTATCTCTATAAATCTTGATGCCTAAAATGTACGCTACTTCACCAAGGTCCTTCATTGAAAAACACTTATTCAAATAACCTTTTACACTGCTTAATAATTCTATATCATTCTCATGTTTTCTTCAGTCCATAAATGGAACGCTGAAGTTTGCATACCATGTTAGCATTTTTAGGATCGACAAAATCTTTGGGTTGTACCATATACAACTCTTCCTCAATGTCACCATTAAGGAACGCCGTTTTGACATCCATCTGCCAAATCTCATAATCGAAAAATGCAGCTATTGCTAACAAAATCCTCACAGACTTTAGCTTCGCTACAGGTGATAAAGTCTCATCGTAGTCAACACCTTGAATTTGTCGGAAACCCTTTGCGACAAGTCGAGCTTTATAGACAGTAACATTACCGTCAGCATCTGTTTTTCTCTTGAAGATCAATTTATTCTCAACAGCCTTGCGGCTATCAGGTAGATCTACCAAAGTCCACACTTTGTTATCATACATGGATCCCATTTCGGATTTCATGGCTTCTTGCCATTTGTTGGAATCTGGGCTCATCATCGCTTCTTCATACGTCGCAGGGTCCTCATCATTGTTGTCCACAATCATGACATTTAGACAAGGATCATACCAGTCTGGAGTGGTACGTTCCCTTGTCGATCTGCGAGGTTCAGTAGTTACTTCGCTCGAAGTTTCATGATCATTATCATTAGCTTCCTCTGTTACCGGTGCAGGCGGCACAGGAACATCTTCCGGTACTGCGCTACTCTGATCAACGAGAGAAGGTTCAGTAACCTCGTCGAGTTCTACTTTTCTTCCAGTCACTTCTTTAGTGAGAAACTCTTTTTCAAGAAAGGTTCCGTTCTTGGCAACAAAGATTTTGCCTTCGGATCTGTGATAGAAAGTATACCCTATAGTTTCCTTAGGGTATCCTATGAAGACGCATTTCTCCGCTTTGGGTTCTAGCTTGTCCGGTTGTAACTTTTTTACATAGGCTTCGCAACCCCAAACTTTAAGGAACGACAGCTTAAGTTTCTTATTAAACCATAATTCATACGGTGTCGTTGCAACGGATTTAGATGGTTCCCTATTTAAAGTGAATGCAGCTGTCTCTAATGCATAACCCCAAAACGATAACGGCAAATCAGTAAGAGACATCATAGAACGAACCATATCTAAGAGAGTTCGATTACGACGTTCGGACACACCATTGCGCTGTGGTGTTCCCGACGGTGTCAACTGTGAAAGTATTCCGCATTTCTTTAAATGCATGCCAAACTCATAACTCAGATATTCGCCTCCGCGATCAGAATGCAGAAACTTGATCTTCTTGTTACGTTGATTTTCTACTTCACTTTGGAATTCCTTAAACTTCTGGAAAGTCTCGGATTTATGTTTCATGAAATATATATACCCATATCTACTCAGATCATCTGTGAAGGTTAGAACATAGCGATAACCACCGCGCGAGGCTACACTCATTGGTCTACACACATCGGTATGTATGATTTCCAATAAGTCTGTAGCTCGCTCCATAATACCAGAGAATGGAGTCTTAGTCATTTTTCCCATTAGACATGCTTCGCATCTGTCAAGTGACTCAAAGTCAAGTGACTCAAGTAGTCCATCGGAATGGAGTTTCTTCATGCGTTTCACTCCAATATGTCCAAGACGACAGTGCCACATATAAGTAGAATTATCATTCAATTTAATTCGCTTAGCATCAATGTTATGAACATGTGTATCGCTACTATCGAGACTTAATAGAAATAAACCATTCTTCTCAGGCGCATGACCATAAAAGATATTATTCATAAAAATAGAACAACCATTATTCTCAGACTTAAATGAATAACCGTCTTGCATTAAACACGATCCAGATATAATGTTCATGCTCAACGCATGCACCAAATAACAATTATTGAGGTCTAAAACTAATCCCGATGGTAGATGTAGAGGGAGCATGCTGACAGCGATCACATCGACCTTGGATCCATTTCCAACACGCATCGTCACTTCATCCCTCGCTAGGCTTCATTTATTCCGTAGTTCCTGTTTCGAGTTACAAATGTGAGCAACCGAACCAGTAACAAATACCCAGGCACTAGTACGAGAACCAGTGAGATAAACATCTATAACATTTATATCAGATATACCTTTCTTCTTCTTAACAAGGCCGCTCTTAAGATCAGCCAAATACTTGGGGCAATTCCGCTTCCAGTGTCCCTTCCCATTGCAGTAATAGCAGTCAGTATCAGGTTTAGGGCCACCCTTAGGCTTCTTAGGAGGCGCGGCAGCTTTCTTGCCGCCCTTCTTGAGGTCCTTCTTAGGTTTGCCCTGCTTCTTGAACTTGGTGGTCTTATTGACCATCAACACTTGGTGCTCTTTCTGTATCTCAATCTCAGCAGATTTTAGCATGGAGAAGAGTTCAGGTAACTCCTTGTTCATGTTCTGCATATTGTAGTTCATCACGAAGTTCTTGTAACTTGATGGCAGTGATTGGAGAACACGATGAATACCCAGCTGGTTGGGGATGATAATCCCCAAGTCACTGAGCTTCTTCGCGTGTCCGGACATAGCGAACACGTGCTCACTAACGGAGCTGCCCTCTTCCATCATACAGCCAAAGAACTGTTTCGAGGCCTCATAGCTCTGCACAGCCGCATGAGTTTCAAAGATAACTTTGAGCTCATTGATCATATCACAGGGGTCATGATGCTCAAAACGCTTTTGGAGCTCTGCCTCTAGGCTGCATAGGATGACACACTGAACTTGAGAGTACACTTTAGTCCGATTCTCGAAAACATTCTTTTCTTCCTCGGATACTGCAGGAGGTGGTGGGGAACCTAGCGGTGCATCAAGCACATATTGCAGATTTCCGCCATTGAGGAAGATCCTCACATGACGGAACCAGTCAGTGAAGTTGCTACCATTGCTTTTAAGCTTTTCTTTCTCTAGGAACTGGTTAAAATTGATTGATGGGGACGCCATGATCTACAACATATATTTGCAATAGTTTAGACTAAGTTTATGACAAATTGAGTTCAAATTTTAATTTAACAAAATTAAAAACTAGGTGAACTCCCACTCAAAACAATATCCCTCGCATTGTCTTAGTGATCACACGAACCAAATCCACCACACCAAATCCGATCATCACGAACAAGATGTAATTTCAATGATGAACACCCAAGTGTTCATCATATCAATCATATGATTCATGCTCTACCTTTCGGTATCCCGTGTTCCGAGACCATGTCTGTACATGCTAGGCTCGTCAAGCCAACCTTAGTACCCGCGTGTACAAAACTGGCTTGTACCCGTTGTATGCACATGTAGAATCTATCACACCCGATCATCACGAGATGCTTCGAAATGACAAGTCTTAGCAATGGTGCATACTAAGGATGAACACTTTATTATCTTGATATTTAGTGAGAGGGATCATCTTATAATGCTACCGTCGCGATCTAAGCAATATAAGATGCATAAAAGGATTAACATCACATGCAATTCATATGTGATATGATATGGCCCTTTTGTCTTTACGCCTTTGATCTTCATCTCCAAAGCACGGACATGATCCTCCATCATCAACGGGCATGATCTCCATCATCGTCGGCGTAGCACCAAGGTCAATGGCGCCGTCTTCATGATTGTCCTCCTTGTAGCAACTATTACAACTATTTTGAAATACTACTCAACATGAAATTTAAAGACAACCATAAGGCTCCTGCCAGTTGCCACAATACAATAATGATCATCTCATACATATTCATCATCACATTATGGCCATATCACATCACCAAACCCTGCAAAAACAAGTTAGACGGTTCTAATTTGGTTTTCATATTTTACGTGGTTTAGGGTTTTCGCATAAGATCCAATCTACCTACGAACATGAACCACAACGGTGATACTAGTGTTGTCAATAGAAAGAGTAAATTGGATCTTTACTATAGTAGGAGAGACAGACACCCGCAAAGCCACTTATGCAATACAAGTTGCATGTCGAGCGTGGAGCAAATCTCATGAACGCGGTCATGTAAAGTTAGCCCGAGCCGCTTCATCCCACTATGCCACAAAGATGCAAAGTACTCGACTAAAGACAACAAAGCATCAACGCCCACAAAATAATTGTGTTCTACTCGTGCAACCAATCTATGCATAGACACGGCTCTGATACCACTGATAGGATTCGTAGCATAGAAAACAAAAAATTTCCTACCGCAAGAACGAAACACAAGCCAAGATCTAATCTAGTAGACGGTAGCAACGAGGAGATGATGAGACTAACCCTCGAAGATTCGCAAAGCTTAACGAGATTAGATCTCGGGGTGGATGTAGTCGATCACTTGCCGCTTGCAAAAGCGCGTAGAAGATCTTGATCTTGACGGTGCCACAATCGGGCAGCACCTCCGTACTCGGTCACACGTTCGGTGTTGATGAAGACGACGTCCTTCTCCCTGTTCCAGCGGGCAGCGGAAGTAGTAGGTCCTCCTCGGAATCCCAGCAGCACGACGGCGTGGTGGATGTGGTGGTGGAGAACTCCGGCAGGGCTTCGCCTATGCGCTGCGGGAGTTGTGGTGGAGGAGGAGGCGGCTAGGGTTTGGGGAGCAGGCTAGGGTTTGGGGCGCCGCCAGGGGGGTGCGGCCAACTAGTGGTCTTTTGGGTGGCCGGCCCCCTCCCCTTTCTCCTCATTATATAGGTGGAAGCCCCAAGAGTTGTAGTCCAAGTCTTTGAATAAGACCCCAACACCAAAACCTACCTTTGGTGGGAAACCTACTCAAGGAGGGAGTCCTACTCAAGGTGGGACTCCCACCTTTCCTTCGGGTGGGGTGGCCGGCCACCCTTGGTGGAGTCCACCTGGGACTCCCCCCTTAGGGTTTGGCCGGCCAAGCTTGTGGAGTCCCTCCACCTTCCATAGTGCCTTTCTTCCGGATTTTTCTAGAACCTTCTAGAACCTTCCATAAATGCACCGGATCATTTCCAAACTTGGAATATGACTTCCTATATATGAATCTTATTCTCCGGACCATTCCGGAACTCCTCGTGATGTCCTGGATCCCATCCGAGACTCCGAACAAAACTTCGAACTCCATTCCATATTCCATATCTACTCAAACGACATCAAACCTTAAGTGTGTCACCCTACGGTTCGCGAACTATGCAGACATGGTTGAGACTTTCTCCGACCAATAACCAATAGCGGGATCTGGAGATCCATAATGGCTCCCACATATTCAACGATGACTTAGTGATCGATTGAACCATTTACATACGATACCGATTCCCTTTGTCACGCGATATATTACTTGTCCGAGGTTTGATCATCGGTATCACGATACCTTGTTCAACCTCGTCTCTGACAAGTATTCTTTACTCGTACCGTGGTATATGGTCTCTTATGAACCATTCATATGCTTGCAAGCTAATTAGACGACATTCCACCGAAGGGCCCAGAGTATATCTATCCGTTATCGGGATGGACAAATCCCACTGTTGATCCATATGCCTCAACTCATACTTTCCGGATACCTAATCCCACATTTATAACCACCCATTTACGCAGTGGCGTTTGATGTAATCAAAGTACCCTTCCGGCATAAGTGATTTACATGATCTCATGGTCGAAAGGACTAGGTAACTATGTGTTGAAAGCTTATAGCCATTGTTCAAAAACTAGGCCGATTTAGCGATTACTAGGCCGATTAATCGCTACTAGGGGTCTGACCGTGTCGATTATCATTAATCGCTTGTGTTAATCCTTTACCCTGATTAATCATACTGAAAGTCCAATTACTAGGTATGTTCCCGATTAACTACTACACTTGGTTAAAAAAGTTGCAAAATTTTCAATGCATATTGCTAGTACAGGCGCTACCCCTCCCCAATAAAGTAGGTTTTGCGAAGCTCCCGCTTGATTGTAGCCTCCAGCAGCTCGATTTCCACTGTCGCTAACTAGTTACTTGCCCTCCTAGACCAGTTGCTTGCAGTTGCCCAGACCTCAGATACAGGAGCTCGTGCGGGAGCTCGAGGATGCCTTCAATAGGTTAGGTGGTTGTGGTGTAAGAGGGGTCGTACCCTAGGTAGGTGGTGGGAGAAGATAAACTTTAGATGTGAGAGGAGAAGAAGTGGAAGGAAGGAACGCGACCTCGGCTAGTGGATCCTGATGCGCTCGTGACCTTGAAGAATAGGTCACGGAGGAGAAGAGTACATGTTTTCTGAGATTTTAGGCTCTAGACAAGTAGGTCCAGGCATATAGAGGCTCATATACTATTATTTTTCTTATATAAACTATTTTTAAGTGCTAATTTGTGTATGTTGCACCGATTAATAGCCGACCGATTAAATCAGTTAATCGTCCGAATTCCGATTAATCGCTGCTCCCAAGCCGACTGAGCTGTTAACGATTACCGATTTCCTTAACATTGCTTATAGCAAATGAACTTAATGACGTGATCTTATGCTACGCTTATTTGGGTGTGTCCATTACATCATTCACATAATGACATAACCTTGTTATTAATAACATCCAATGTTCATGATCATGAAACGATGATCATCTATTAATCAACAAGCTAGTTATACAAGAGGCTTACTAGAGACTTCTTGTTGTTTACATAACACACATGTATCAATGTTTCGGTCAATACAATTATAGCATGGTTTATAAACATTCATCATAAACACAAAGATATATAATAACCAATTTATTATTGCCTCTTGGGCATATCTCCAACAGGGAGGGTGGAGTCAGGCCAACGTTGGATGTCGGAGCCTTGCCGCGATCGGGCGGACAACTATCCACAGGAGCAGATCTGGCTTGGAGATGGCCACCATCACCGGTTGTTGTAACGAGCTGATCACAATCTTTGGGTACGTGAGAATGGAAGTGACAACCGACGACGTGCCAATGGCTAACGAGATCTAGAACTTGCGCAAAAAAACCCAGATATGTACATACACCATATACCCTTTCAACCATTACACGGGTCACTTTATATAGGTCTCGGGGGGCTAACGTAACCCGACTCAGTATCACCGCCGGAAGACCACAAGTAGAAAACAGTGCTTTCGTCTGAAGCCCCTGGGAGCTTTAGTTCCAGTTTAAATAGGAACCAGACTAATGGGTCGCATTAGTCCCGGTTCGAACGGCACGGGCCACGGAACTCTATAGTCATGTTTCGTTTGAAACCTTTAGTCCCGGCTAGTATTACCAACCGGGACTAAATGGGTTGCGGCAGGCTACCTCCTGTGCGAAAGACTTTAGTCCCGGTTGGTATTATCTACCGGGAATAAAGGCTTTCTTGGTTTTTTTTCCTTCCCACGCACCCCACCCCTCCCTGTGGATCGACTTTTTAGCTTTGTAATATACAAAAGAAAATGGTAGAAAATTCAAAAAAAGTTACGCAACCTATGATTAGGGGATATTAAGAAATTTGAATTTCGACTTTTTTTGCAAAAAAAGTTTATAAAAAGGTAAAGTGGCATTAACAATTGCATACGACATCGGGAAAAATGTATAATATTAAAAAATGATTGTGGGAAAAAGTTACATAAGAACTCTCCGGGGTTTACCTGGTTAACCAATTTTTTGATTCTCAAAATTATAAATAGAAATATGGAAGCATGAAGATTTTAATTTGCCAGAAATTCAGGATTTTATATTTTATATAATTTTTTAATTTTTTTTAATTAATAATTGCATCCTGCATAAAAAGTACTATTACTTAACTATAAAGGTTAGCCAAATTTTATATTTTCAAAATTTCAGGTTTTAGGTTTTGTAAAAAAATAAAAATAAAAAAGTTTATTTTTGTTTATTTATTTATTTATTCAATATTATTATTACATCTTTACTTTTTTATTAAAAATTTATTGAAATTCAAACAATAAAGAAGTGTGACATCGTGACCAACATTTTATAGGATTTATATGATACTAGTATCAATAACATGCGCACGAAGCACTTGGAAACCATATGGGAAGGAACTTGAAAGTTAAGCGTGCTAGAGCTTGAGTAGGTGGAGGATGGGTGATCGAGCTGGAAGTTTGACCATGAGTAAGTAATTTTACTAGAGATTAAGTATAATTAGAGACTAAACTTATCAAATAAATGAAATATTAGAAATTCTGAAAAAAAAAGAAAAAAAAGAGGGAGACAAAATAATTAGAAAAAATTGGATAAAAAATAGATGAAATAACTTCTAGTCCCGTTTAGTGTTACAAACCGGGACTAAAGGTCTTTCGCCCGGCGCGCGCCCGTAGCCCATGTGGTGGGGCCTACCGGGACTAAAGGGGAGAGCATTTAGTCTCAATTCCGTAGTCCTACTTGCAAAACCAGAAATAAAAGCACTTACCAACTGGGACTAAATTCTCTTTTTCTACTAGTGGGCGCACGTGCCCTTTGGTACAGGTATGCAGTTGTTCGCCATGGGATCTATGGAACCACTCACCAAACATCGATACTTGGAAAAAAGCGCTGGTTCATATTTTTCTAAACAGCCCCTAATTTTTTGCAGTATAAATGCCCTAAGCGTGTTGGGACATGGAGACAGACACTAATAACTTAGCGCGTAAAAGCTGAGGAACCGCACTATTAAGAAAAGATGGACGTGGTGACATTCTTGGCGTCCAACCTCGAAAGCAGCAAGCTCCCTCAGCACTTGCGAGGAAATTTCTGCACAACCACCTAGTACTATTAGTTGTATTTTATCCGTTGATCGAGCGTGATGGTGCTCATATTCACCACGCCCAACGCGAAAAGAATGAATAAACAACAGCCGATCGCGCCCCCGTGTTTTACGTTGATGGCCAGGCAATTTCATTTTCACGTGAATGATTGGCTGGCTTGTTTCACTTTCACCGGACTTAACCAAAAGCTCTCTACTAATTTAAGACTGGTCATAGTGGGGAGTAACTTAGACTAGTAACATATGTTAGGGCGCTCCCAATGTGGTGAGTCAGACCGTATCTAATCTTGCCAGCTAGGACAAAACCTGACGTGGCAGCTTAATAAAAGAGGGAAGAGAGGGGCATCATATCTTGTTTTTGATACGGCTCTTGTTGCTACACCCAATGCGAATTAATGCTCCAGAAGCCCATTCTGCCAATCCTCGCACGACGATGGTAACCAGAACAGAAGCTGCCGATGGTTAAAAATGTACTGCCGCATTTACTTCTGGGCCCATATTTGATACGGTGCATTGGGGAGGTTATGTATCTACTTTTTGTTTGCTGAGCTGGAGGGCACAAGATACGGTTTAGCCGTATCTGCATTGGAAGCGTTCTTATGTTACTAGTCTAGATTACTACCTTCATAGTGGATAGTAACTTATATGTGGTGTCATGCATTATGTTATTAGTATGTTATAGACTTATCTTGCGTACTGGGGTATGTGATGTTATGGTAACAAAACTAGTTACCACCTCACTCTCTTTCTTCATTTATTGGCATGTCATATCACAAAAATGCCTCGAGATGTGTGATATTACTAGCAATTCTACTTCCACTATGAGTAATCTAATGCACTGCTAAAGCTCAAATAAATTAATACGCGCGCGTTATATGCCGGCCGGCCACATGAATACATGACATGATCACATGATAAACGCACATGGTCACATGAATACATGATCACGTGCCGGCCGGCCGGGCTAGCGCTTTATATACCATGAGAGACGCACTTGGTGCTCTCCTCTTCGTCTTCCCTGGTCTTTTTCCGCCACAGCCAGCGACCCCTCTCTCCAGTCTCCACCGTTGTCTCATCCTCCAATTCAGATTCATACCAGATCAATCCTCTAGTTCCTGATGGACGGCCAATCGGCCATCTCACGGTGTGGCTGCCGGAGCGTTGGGTCGGGGCGCGGCTGAGCAATTCAGCCGCGTGCGTGTTCCGGCAAGGATGGCGCGCGGCTGAGGAACGCGGAAGCAACAACGCTAGCTAACCAATGTAAGTTTTCCATACATAGCAGGAAACCGTCCTACATACTAAGTTAGTACATGTATGATCGGTTTTGCTAGCCGAAAACTAAGTTAGTGTCCAGTTAAATCCTACATCATTTGATTGCATCGTGATTTAATGCACGTATGAGTTGCAAACTGAATTGGAACCGAGTTTTTTCAGTTGAAAATTGTGGCTGCAACTGAGTCTTTTCCTTTCACCTAATTTGCAAGTGAGGATGCAATTCAGGAAATGCTCTAGCCGAAAACTAAGTTAAGTCGAAACTAGACACATCCATATATGATAGTTCGGATCCGAGAGATAAATAGCTACTGAAAATTGAGTTGCAATTCAGTTCGAAAATAAGAGACCTGGCTTTATCTAGATACAAATGTATTGAATCGTATTTCAGTTTATAGATACAACCGTATCCATGCAAAGTTGAGTCACCTATGTTTGAGTGGGGGTTGTACTACATGCTTCCTTTATTTTGAAATGCATCTTAGATATATTTTGAAATGTTAAAAAATCGAAACAACAAATTCCCACGTACATCTTCACATGCTACGCGCTCACAAAGTGGTTTCATGAAAGGGGCGTGCACTGTAGTCGAAACTTTAGTCCACATAGAGGAAAACATTAACTTTGAACTTAATGTTTTCCTCAACGTGGAGGCAAAAGGGGTGTCCACTGTAGTCAACATTTGTGCATGTAAATAACTTTTACTTTGAAATGTTGATCGTACAAAAGGATCCGTAAAATAAAATGGTAAAGTTAAAATTGGTCCATTATGGGGTAAACTTAATCATAACCCACAATTGAGTTTGCACTTCGATAATTTTTCCGCCTTGGGTCACTGACATGTTGGTCCAGCCAAAAGTGTAAACTAAAGTGTGGGTTATGACCAAAATCCCCTCCATTATTGCTGGGGCAACAACTAGAAATAGAAGAGCTTCTACTATGTAACACCACATATATATCTAATTGTTACGCATCTTATTCCTCTTGTTAATATCCTTGTCTGCTTGCTCAATGGATTACTCTGTTACAAAAAAAGTTAATAAAAGGATTATCATTAGCCAAAAGAATTGAAATTTCTTGATTTATTACAATCTTTTTTAATAGTCCAAAAGTTTAGATAGACCAAAAAAATGGAAAGAAATATTGCAAGAGACAAAAACCACCCGTGATTCGTTTTAAAAAAAGAAAAACAGCCGTGCAAGAATTTTCTTTGAATAACGACCCATGCATGATTTTCTTAGCACATTGATCAGTCCTAATTTTAATCCTGCTTAATTAGTGTGTAGCAGTGTTGTGTCCATCGGGTAAACCCTAACAACGCTCCTACATAGGATTTACCAGACGTATTTCGCATCAACCTGGCTGTCAATGCACTACTAGAGGTATCATATGAAAGCAGATAATGTTGTTCTAGCACTAATGCTTTCATTTTTTTTTTGAAGACGACTAGTGCTTCTCTAAAGGAAAAAAAAACTACTATCTAGTGCTATTGTTGTGTCTCACCAGAGAGTGTGAAACAGCAAAGATTACTAGCTAGTAGCTTTTTGATACGAACGGAACAGAACATAGTTTCAGGGAATCAAGAAATTAACCGTGTAGGTTTAGTCCTCCATGAACCCGTAGCGGGCGATACCGTGTATGGCAATGAAAGGCAATACATAAGCGCACAAGACAGTCCTGCCGATGCTCACACATCGCCGACTGCCTCCGCCGGGGCGCGACAGCAAAAAGGCCATTGTCGCCTCTCCTAGCCCTGAAGCGATGATTGCGAACAACGCAAGGTAGTAGGCAATCTTGTTGTCACCGAAGACAACACCCCTTGCCGGCTTGTATAGTGCTGCCCTTACGGCGGGGACCAGAGTGAAGAAGCTGATCGTCCATATGGACCTTATGAGCTGTGTCGGAGCCCGAGGCGATAGTCTAGCGAGCACCTGCTGGTGTGAAGGCATGTCGATGCTGACATGGTCGACGTAGCCTCCCTGTTTATACAAGTAGATTTTATGCTATCAACGAATGCAAGATACTCCAGATTAAACCATATGATGTCCCCATATCATCCTTAACTAGAAAAATATTCAAGCGTTCCCATGGGAAAATAATTCAAATGCTAAAATTTAAAATAAGTTGTTTACCAATATATGATGGCTACATAGTCGATATTCTGCCACACCCTCGGCTTCGAGGAAGACATGACCCACTAACAAAGGCTATAGTATACTCCAACTCTAGACAGAATGACATTAATTAAATACATAGCATATCACCAAGTCGAATGGAAAACAAAAATAAAATCATACTCAATACTAAAGTAGGTGGTTTCTTTTAGTTAGATTGCTTGATGGATGGACATTTGTCCCCTCAACCATATTCTTTTGTTTAGAAGTTAACAAAATCAGGTGGCTTCTCCGTTAGCCCCTTGTATCTAGATTATATGGCTGCCCATATTCATGCTCTATGATCAAGTATATTTGGAAGATGAAAGTACTACTTTAAATTAGGATATTTATGTGGTTCTTGTACCGTAAAGTGCTCCTTACTAAGGACAATCTAACTAAAAGAAATTGGCTAGCAGACAAAAATATTTTTTTGTGATCAAGAAAAAGCAATTCAACGTTTATTCATATCTTGTACGCTAGCAAAGATTATTTGGCCTATAGATCATATTGCTTTCAATATCATACCCCTAAATAACATAAATTAACTTTTTTGCAATTGGTTAAGGGGTGTTAATAAAATTGAAAAGGAACGCATCCGAGTTGGTGAATGTACTATTTTACGGGCCATATAGATGACAAGAAATGCTTATATTTTTACAATGCAAAATCTTGTTCATTTATGTAGGTTATCCCAATGGTTTCGCATTGGATGCATATGTATTTCTACCTACAACCATAGAAGAAGCGTGAGGATATGTCTGTTGGGTGCGGCCGACTAGAGAAGGTTGGACGGGTTTTATACAACTACTACAACTTGTATTTTGATCTTTGGTTAACATGTTGATCAAGAGGCATCCTTTGTTTTCCCGTCTTTTTACATACTGGTTCATGTTTCCACTTTATATGACCCATGAGGTCAAGACTTTTGTAGTAATGACTTAAATGTAAAATTGCATACATCAATCAATGTAGAGACCAGGGTTCCCCCATTTCAAAAAAAAAATACTCAATACGGAAGACGGGACTACAATAATAAACAAAAGTAAGTTTGTTGTCATCCTTGCTCCATGTATCCATGAACTATCATGTCTCTTGGCCCGGAGTTGTTCTAATGATGGTATTATCAGAAATATCTCCTCACGCTCGGCGAGGTGTGAAGATGGAGAGACTAGGGTGGGGATCAGGCTATGTGTGTGCGATAGATCAACTTAGGCTAGGATTATAGGCAAATGAACAAAGCGCTGTCGACTGGCAGAGCGTACCGAGCGAACCTATGATGGATAAAAACCACCAACTCCAATGTAGTATTATAGATATATAGGAACAAAACAATAGCCCTAATTTAAGCAGTAACCATCACAATCGAACAACACCCAACACATATGTTGCGACAAGAAATAAAATTCACCGTACTGCTTTCATCTCATTAGTTCCTTAATGCAGTACTACATATGCAGATAATCCCATATTATTTGGAGTGCTGCTACACATACAATACTTTCCATCCTGACTCATGTCCGACAGTACGTCTCGCACCATCCATGCACAACAAAGTGCAAGACGCCGTTAGATTAGCTATCAGAGCAACGTTGGATAATGGATACCCTGTTGTCATAGGTGGAGAATGTTGTAGCTCTACTTTAGACGACGCACATGATCCAAAGCGTTTAATTAAGAAGTTGTTACATCCCATGATGGGGGTACACACTGAGTTGATAAGTACTAAAAATGTCCAGCTTTAGTAGGACCGATCGAGGTAGACATAAAAGAGAGGGTTCTGAACCTGGTTCCGTTAAAAACGGAATGACCTTTTGATCTAAAAAAAGCTTGCCGGGTGGGAGGTAGGAGCCAACACACTGCGTTTGCACCCGCAGTTCTACGAACAAGTTAAGGGATGAATACAACTTGCAGAGGATGGTAAACAAGATTCACCTGCATATCCAAGATGTGGATGGCGTTGGAGGACTGAAAGCCGGCCGTCAGCTGACCTTCAACCTCCTGCATTACCTGCAGCGACAACAGAGTATTTAAAGGAACTGACTAAATGATTGAGGAGAAAGTAGCTAGCGACCTTCATTCGCCCTCGCCCTAGCTAGCCAGTGATCTACGTTCCCTTGATCGACTTTCTCCGGTGAGTCATGGTGCCGGCGAATGCGGCCGTTCCCCCTCACTTGGTTCTCGCCGCTTAAATCGAACGAGACAGGCCGCAGAATCCACGGACCATTGCAGGTCGCAGCGCCAGCGCCAGCGCAGCACCGCGCCCAGCGCGCGCCCGGCTCGTCGCCGCTGCACTTTTTGGCTACGAGCGTCTGAGGGAGCGGCCGTGGCATTGCGGGAGGACTGTGGCAGCACGAGGAGGTGCAAGGCCGGTGAGACAAATTTTCCCTATTTTGTTCTCAACATGGCTGGTTCAGATTAACGCGCGCGTTGCGTGCAAAGCTTCATTCGATCGGCTTCTCCAACCATTCCTTCGCCTGCCCTAGCTAGTCACTAATCTACTTCGCTCCCTCCATCATCCCCTGCCGCCGTTTCCTCTCCCACCTCCGCCTCCACTCCGTTTCCTCTCCCACCTCCGCCACCGCTTCGCCTACCCTAGCTAGCTAGTCAGTGAATTATGGTGCCGGCAAACGCGCACGTCCTCCATTGCTTCGTCCGCGCCGCTATAATCGAACGGCGTAACTAGAGCAGCTGTTTTGCCCTCCCAGCGCCAGGTCGCGAGCTCAACTTTTTTTGCCCTCCCAGCGCCTGGCTCCACTTGGCCTCCACCTATTATGTTTTGGCGGTGATTTCGAACTTGTTTGTTTTGGGAATTAGCGTTTTGTGTTACCTCGGGTAGGGGTATCATGCCGCCGTTGTCGTCGGAGTCCATGTCGGTGCCCGGTGGTAGCTGCTCGTGGTGGCGCGGGATGAAGGATTGCTCACGCTCCACCGGTTCCAGCGAGAGAATACCCCCGTTGTTGCGGTCGCCGTCTTCCATGGAGGAGCCCCTGCCGCTCCCGACCACCATCTGGAAGAGTTCAGCCATGAAGTGATCCCTGATGGGCTGGCTACCCAGATAGATGTCGGCGTGATGTGACTATGTGAGTGATGAGTAGCCTCGGGCGCCATCGATCTTAATTTATAGAGCCATGAAGGGAATTTCCCGGCAGGTGCATACTGCTGGAGGGATCCAAGGGCCCTCTCTCTGATTCCTTGCTAAGAGCATCTCTAGCAGATACGGCATATCGGCCCGCAAACACGGCGGCGGGCCGATATGCGGTTTTCGGCGCAATTTTGGGCCAGAACAGACCCGCATCGGTGGTCTGGCCCGGATATTGGATCCAGGCCGCAGTCCAAATCGCCAAATTGCCCGCATATATAGCGGTCGGCGAGGCGGATGGAGGCCAAACCCCATCCGCTCCTCCGCCTGCCGCTGACTAGCAATCGCCGCTCCTCCGGCGAGCAATCGGCGTGGTAGAACGCAGATCCACAGTCCCGTCCTCCCGCCGGCGACGATGGTGGCAGGGGGCGGGGGCGGCCAGGTGGGCCGCGGCGGACGCTCCACCGAGCGCGGTGGGAGCTCCGCTGCTCCTCCCGCCGGCGAGAAGATGGAGGCGGAGAAGGTAAAGTCGGACGCGGCGCGCATCCATGGTAGCTACCGCTACCGCAACTTCGGCGTCGCCGCGCTGCCCGCCTTCGCCAAGCGCGAGTCGGAGCGGTACCGACGCGGATGCGCCACGTCGTCTTCCGCTGCCTCGTCGTCATCAGCGTCGAGCTCCCGCCAGCGCCAGTCGATGGCGCTGGTGGTGAAGATGGAGGAGGTCGACCCGGAGCCGGAGCCACCGCACCTCTCCACTTCGATGAGGGCGACTACCTCGATGACGAGCAGTTTAAGAAGCTCCTCCCACAGCTCAGCGTCGACGCGGGCCTCGCGCCGAGCGACTTCGTCGTGGAGCGTGAGCTCGACACCGTCGTCGGCCTCGTCGAGCGCTCCAGCCAGCAGGACGTGGACAAGGTCGAGGAATGCGCATACGCGTCGAGCAGGACCGCGTGTTCGTTGACCTCGTCAATGACGAGGAGTGAGCCGACGCGGATCCTCCACGGCAATGGGCTCCGGTGAGCCGTTTTTGCTGCAATGTACTGTCGTGGCGGATTTATCTACTTTTGCTGTAATGTAGTGCCGCAATGCAGCTGAATTAGGATGAACTGCAAGCATCTGAAATGCAAGCATCGAACTGTTCTTCTCTTGCACGTGTTTTTTGAAATATGCAGTTGTGCTTTTCAAATCCTAAATCCGCGTTGGGCTGCTCTGGATACGCGGATTTGGGGTTTGGGGTTTGCCGTATCTGCTAGAGATGCTCTAATAACCTCTTTCTCTCATCTAACCTTACCTTTATCCGGCCATGTGCTGTGTGGCTTCGACTGGTCGTTCAGGTTGTAAGGGACTGCTTGCTATTTTTATTTTATCAAATTTAAACTAAAATGGGAATACTTATTGTACATCCGAGGGAGTAGCAACATTTTACAATGCCCCAAAACATCCTAACTAGTACTATTATGCCATATGTTGCTAAAAGAGTGGCGGACCCAAGATTTTTGCAAAGGATATGCCACACCAAAATTTTGGCATGCCTATTGACAATGATTTTGACATAAATATAAAAAGGCAATTGTAAAATATGACAAACTAATTAAGGATTTTTGCATTATAATCAGAAAGTTCAATTGTTGATCACATGTAATGTGGCATTCTAATATTGAACTAAATTCTCGTGGTTACTAGCAACCCTAAATTTTTAATTATTCAACCGCGGAATAATCATCTTAGCTACACTATGAGATAGAGTAAAATTATACTAACAGAAACATCAAAATATGTAAAAGAGGTGTTACGGGAGGCTAAGGACATAACATCTAACAATTAAGTATACTTGACTACCAAAGACTAATTATCAATTGACTAGATTACAATAGCTTAATGTTTTATTAATTAGTCATCATAGCTAATCATGCATTACCAAAATAGGGAGTGCATCTATGGTGCGTGGGGCATGGCCATAGCTAGCATGTGGGCTTACAAGTGAGATGGCTGCATGATAAACATACAAGTAGATTATTGGCCAATGCCAGTCACTGAGTTTATACTGGTACGAAAATTATAATTGTAGGACGTTAATTAGTGACACTATCCATGGAACTGCATGCTCTGTACAACTGAGCTAGCAGGATAGAAAATACGAGCAGCATGGCAGTGGCATCTAACCATGCAAAACTACCAAATGCTTTGGGGCTCTTTTAATTTATAGGATTTATATAAGAATTATGTATGATTTCAATCCTATGAAAAAAATTCTACACAAGTTATTTGATTCATAGGAAATAATCCTATAAGAATATAATAGAGAAATCGTACAGGAAAAAAATATGAGGTCATATCTCGTGGCAAAATTCTTTGCAACAATCAAACATATTTTTATCTTTTCATAAGATTCAGATAGCCATAACATATCAATCCTATGCTTTTTTCGTTCCTATACTCCTCCTATAATGTGAATCAAATGAGCCCTTAAGTGGCATCCGGTTGGAGCACTTAATTATGATGCCACATAAGGTGGACCCACCACTTTCTGCGCTCCCAAATTAAGTCGCTTTTGTCTTGATTAAAATTGAGTACTTCATAATAACATGTCTTTCATAGTTAATGTGCCTCACAATTTACTGCTTTGAATTATATATGGTATATGTCTACGTAGTTAACAAAAATAATAATACGTATAACATTAGATCTAACCTTTCTTTTATCCTGAAAATCAATTCAAAACACCCGCAGATTCATATTTCAATTAGAAATACATTTGTTGTCCAAACTTGTGGCCTCCCATAGTCCACATGGACTATTAAATTTTTTGGTGATGTTTACTACAAATGTCCACTCTAACTTTTGCGTATTAGATTTTATCCATGGTTGGCAAAAAATAAAACTCATTTACACCCACATAGAAGATACAAAATAAAAAGTGTACTCCCATCAATCTAAATTAATTGACTCAATTTATCTTGATCCGGATGTATCTAGATAGATATATTTGTATCTAGACAAAATAAGTTAATTAATATAAACCGGAGGAAACATTAGATTTTAAAAATGCGTGTAAGGCTAGAGAGCGCAGCAGGTCCCGACCGGGCAGGGACAAAAAGAGCTATATGATGTCATCACAAAGTATAAAGCGACCTGGTAGCAAAAGACAAAATCTTTGAATCGTTTTTTCCTTGCTCTCGCTGCGCGTGAGACACTACGGACCGGCCGCCCGGCTTTCATCAATTTCTTGCCATTTTACCCGGCTTATCTTTGACGTTTTTGTATCACCTCTGCTGCACAGCACTAAGGGTTCTAATAATCGTACGTTCGTACGCCGGCGCCTTTCCAGTCTGTACTCTGGACTAGCACTTTGTGCCTTTGATCGATATAATATATAGTATACATATATGGCCGTTAGGAGGACTACATGTGATGAAAAGGGATGATGGACGTGTGGTGAGTCACCAGTTCACCACTGATACTTGACGGAGGAGCACGACCTTGACTCTGGTCAGTCTTGCCGAGTTATAATTACTATCGGCATCGGTTGCGGTTTTTTTGGGGCTGGTGGGTCCACCTATCCATCTCCTGCCGCAAAATGGTGATAAAGTTCCGAGTTAGATTCTCCCACTGCCACTAGACGATGTGCTTCCTTTAAAAATGTTCAAGTTTTTAAAAAATTATATTTCTGAAATTGTTCAATTTTAAATTTGTTCAATCTTGAAAATTGTTTATTTTCAAAGAATGTTCACTTTTAAAATGTTCAAATTTTAAATTTGTTCATATTTCGAAAAAAATTCATATTCCGATTTTTTAAATATGTTCAAACTTTCCGAAACTTACACTACCAGAAACCGGTGTTTTCCCCACGGCCAGGAACCTACAGGAAATTAGCATAAACCGTCAGGATAATAATTCCTGTCGGCTGACCGACAGGATAATTCTGCCGGGATTATTTCGACAGGGAAATTTAAAATGCCTGACGGTTGGCTGACAGGAATTATTTCCCTGGCGGGTGTTCCTGACGGTGGCCCACAGGAAATTGTTAGTCCGTCAGGTTTACTAATTTTATTTCTGTGTCAATTGACCCACAGGGAAAAGCCTCCAGGAAAACAAAATCATATGAAAACAAGCCCACAGGATAAATGCTTGTACCGCAAGGGATTGTAGGCTACATGACAATAGAATGCTCACAGGAATATGGGAGTACCTCCAGGAAAAATCATTCAGTGAATACAGGTTCAAGCCAGCCACATCATATTCCAGAACGAGTCTACAAATAACAATGTAACAGTACACTAAAGGTTGGTGATAGACATGACACAAACTTGCACATGGCAGTGCAATGTAACAACAAAATACATGAACTTCAAAGTCATACAGTTTCACGGTCAGCACCATCACCTACATACATAACTTCACTATTTCCCATACATCACTTAACCTAAGTTTATCAGTCAAACCACAAAAGATCCAAAATATCATATGAGTGCCAATAACTAGCTGAAGTGCAAGGACACTAGTGAGAACCTCCTCCAAAAGCATAGTTACCATCACCATCTTCATTGTAGACAAAGTCGTTGCTATCACCACAAATGTTCTCACCATCATTGCTGCCTCCATTGTTTCCATGACCAACAAGGTCATCCATAGCAGCATCCTCCAAGTCTGTGTTCCCCTACAAAGTCATGTGCACCATGTAACAAATTAAGTATCTTATTAATGTACAACTCATGCAATAGTAAGCAAAACTGAATTAGCTTAAGGTTCAAAGATGGGAAATGTATTCTGACCTGGGTATGAGCTTGGGTTTGACCTTGTTGGAACCATTCCGGTAGGTCTCTGCCCATCTCAGCAAAAAGCATCTGCGAGAAGAAAGCATATTTATCAGGATTATATAGTAGAACATATTTTTCCATTTATAGATACATTGTAACAAATCATACTTATCATTACCCTGAACATTTGGTCATGCATTTCTGTTTTCCTTGTTAGAATCTCATTTGTAGAACGTAAATGTTGATTCTATTGGATGACATTACGGTAAGCAACAGAACTTGAGGACGTCATTTTGTGTGTCGTACTTGAACTATGTGATGTGTGTTGCACTTTGTGTCCATTTATTCATGATTTATATGTGAGTGTTTGATCTTCTGAGATGCATAGTAGTGTAGAAAGCTGTTTTTCGCGCCCGCGTGCGCTGTATTTTGGCGCGCCCGGCGGAGGACCAGTTTTACCGCTCACGCAGGCACTGCATTTTGGCGCGTCCGGCGGGGCAAAATCCGGCCCAGCGCGCGCCATGCGTTTGCCGCGCGGCGAAACGGAGGTTTAGCGTGCCGACTTTTTGTGCGACTGTTGGAGATGCTCTAACCCACCTATAGCTCGTTTCCTACTGGTGATACCACCTCCAAGAACCCATGGCGACGGGGAGGAGAAGGGGTGGAGAGGACGGTGACAAAGCAGCTCAGCCAGCTGCTGAAAACGACGAAGACGAGCAAGAGGTGGAGGATGAGCTGCGCCGTCGGTCTCCCGCAAAGAAGAGGGCACATCGGAGGAGCTGTGGCGTGCGGTTCCCGAGCGATGGAGACGTCTCGACCTGACCTAGGAACGAGGGAGTAGCGGCAGCTGGCGGCTAGTGGAGGGAGCAAGGACGAGGAAGGGGAGGAGACGAGACAAACGACACCTACGAGGATATGGTTTGGTTGGTCGCTGCCCTTTTCCTCTCCTCCGATCCCTTTTCTTTTCCTCCTCGAGCCAATACTCGCGCGACGGATGGCCCAATCTCTGGAGAGGAAGCGAGACGAGCGAGCCAACCCACGCGCGCGAGGTGGCTGCCGTGGATACCCTCGTTGGTCTCCATGGGGGTGCACCAATTATACCTTTAGATGAACCCACAACCAACAGACGAGATTTGCTAGAATGTGGAGACCCGACGACTCAGAAGATAAGTGCGTTGTGAGACCCCCATGGGAGTGCATCAATTATACTTTTAGATTGCGTTCTTCCAATGAGACCATAGCTTTCGTGGAAGCCACAACATCTTTTCGAGAATGGAAGCCACGACATCTTTTTTTTTTGCGAAACATGGTACAATCAAAGATGCTCACACTACGCGCACGCATTTACCACTATGAACGCACGCACGCACACCCTACGCCTATGAGAACCTCCAAGAGACTGCATCGAAGAACTAATCCAGCGGGTCTTGAGATTGACGAAGTCACCACAGGTGCCTCGTTGTCGACGGAAACGTCGCCTCCCACTGAAGAATATTCCGCCTTTATAAGACAACAAAGTGTTAAATCTGGAATTTAAACTCTGGTGGGCTGAGATGCCATTGCCTCCTAACCATCAAACCACAGGCTGAATACGACACTATCTTCCACATCGAAAAGATAGACGTTTACTTGACCCGCTAATGCATACAAGAAAACTGAGAAAAACGAGCGATATGCACACAATATGTCCATCACAAAAAAAAAACGAATCAAGCGCGAATGGAAAAATTGAGGGCCTTGAGACTAGTAAACCCCTCCACATGCTAATGTTTGTCAGCATCGGAGCCGCTCGAGATAGGTCGCACATCATTGAAAAGATCAATGTCGGTTTCCCGTTGAAAAGTATATAGCTGGACAAGCTGTGGACCTGTGGGATTCGAAGCTGGACACGCCGCAACAACCTTGTTCAGCTCAAACAGCGACATCGGCGGTTTGTGACGAGCGGTGAAAAGTAGCGGTTACTGGAATGGTTGACGGACTCCAGGTCTTCGTTGTAGACGCGGTCAAGCTAAGATAAGCCGTGGGAATTTCATATGATGTGCAAGTGTGTGGATGTCACGACGCTGTAAGTGTGTTTTTAAACCCATGGGGCCTCAGCCAGCTGAGCATCCAACATTTCAACTCACAGCTCACACACCACCACTACCCAGCAAACTCACGCAGAAACGGCTCCCGTGTTGTCGTGCTGTGCTCCCAGGCGGAGCAGAGGTGTGCTTTCTCTCTTTCCTTAATTATCTGTTTTGTCTTGTGTCTTTCTATGAGAACTGTGGGTGAAATTTAATAATTTGCTGATGTTACTCTGTTACGCTTCAGATATCTGACCGCTAGTCACCCATGATAGCATACGCAATCGCACGTATTTTTGATAGGCTTGCAAGTTTTTTTTTTTGCGGGAAGCTTGTAAGCTCGTTCATACTAGCTTACTGGTTACAACATTCGTAAAACGTACATCCGAGAGTAAACTTGTGCACACTAGTTTGCAGTTCATGGCATGTCAAGTTTATGATTCATCTTTTCCAGGTGATGCGTTCTCCCAAGCAACCGGCGAAACTTGCCATGCTTTTGCTGTTAGCGTTCCTGCTGCTCTGTGATGGCGTGGGGAACGTCCATGGCAAAACGATCCACGAGAACAGCGTCGATCTGCACGCGCTGCTCGACTTCAAGAAGGGCATCACCAACGATCCACCAGCCTTGAGCAACTGGAACACCACCGCCCACCACTTCTGCCGGTGGAATGGTGTCAGCTGCACCACGACACGACCGTTTCGCGTGTCGTCTCTTATCCTCAGCGGCCAAAACTTGCAAGGCCAAATCACCCCCTCTCTTGGAAACCTAAGTTTCCTTGAACTGCTTGACCTCTCTAATAACACATTAGATGGCCCCTTGCCTCCACTTAACAATCTTCGAAAGTTGCAAATCCTTTATCTGGACAACAACTCCTTACAGGGGATTATCCCTTCTGAAATCGGATTCCTTTCCAACCTAGCAGCGCTGGATCTTTCTGTTAATAGCTTAGTTGGCCCCTTGCCTAGCCTAGGCAATCTCCAGCTACTTCAAAACCTTCTGTTGAGCCACAACCATTTACAGGGAATCATTCCTGATGCACTCACAAACTGCTCCAATCTAACCTATGTAGACCTCTCTTTCAACTCTCTAGTGGGTGAAATTCCTCCGAAATTAGGTTTTCTTCCATATTTGCAGTATATCAATTTTGCATCAAATCATCTCGAGGGAAGCATTCCTGATGAGCTGTGGCAATCGCCTGCCTTAAAAAAATTGTTCCTGAGAGATAATAAGCTTTCAGGTGAACTAGGTGGATAGGCGAGCTTCTCCTCGCCGCCTTCAGTCCGTTTTGGCATTGCGTGGTAGGCATGCTAGGCGTGTGGGTGTGCTAATTCGAGCATGTATCTCTGTGGAGAATCAAAGTTCGACAGTTCTAATGCAATGTTCCATGGATCATATATCTGATACATACATTGTTTCTATCAGCTAATAGGCTTACATTCATTTAACACCAAGGGTGTGAATGATACATCGATAGAGAAAATAATACTCCCTCCGTCCCTCCATCTCGGTTTAACAGCGCACACATAGTTTAAGACAAAATTTGACCACTAATTTGGTCAATAAAATATAAATTATGTGTCTACAAAATCCATACCATTAGATTTGTATTCAAAAAAGGTTTCGAATAATATAACTTTTAAACATATATTTTCATATTTACTTGACCAAAATAATGGACAAACTAATTTTTTGAAGAACGTCCGCGCCTGTTAAACCGAGGCAGAGGAAGTACTCCCATTAAAACAAGGCCGCACCCATTAATTTGGGCAGGAGGGAGTATTATTTTTTACCATATTTGGAATATTGCAATAATATACATATATAACGATGTTCCATATCTACTATAATTTCGTCAGCTCCAATAAATAAATCCCTTTTTTGTATGTTCATACTTCTTTTACTAGCAGAATCCGTTGTCACACTGTGTTGAGTGCGCGCCTTCAAATGCCCTAGCAGCAGGAAGTTACTCATGAAAAGTTCACCTGACTAAAGAACATGCAAAAGCTCCTCCGTTGATAAAAGCTTTCACTTTCTCATTCGGCTTTCAAATTCATAGAAGTCCATTCCACTAAGGTGCTCACAAGCCCAACACCTGGAAAAAAAATACTAACTACTGAACCTGCATCACGGTAGCGGAGTCTCCACTCCAATCCATCAAGCTTGCCCACATGCCATTGAGTAATAAGAAGGCCATCCAATATTTTTATTTTGTTGAGAGTGAAGCATGACAGACTTGCAACATTGTCAGCCAGATAGAACCTTCATCTGACCTAATTATATGTGAACATCAGATGACTATACTGGATTCTGGATGTGATGTCACTTAGATGGACAGTTCATGATTCTCAATACTTGGCATCAAAGTATTGTGAAATCATTTGCAGCAACTTCCATTAAACAATAATCCGAATAGTAGGAAGAAACATGATCACTTCACACATGTTTTCTGCTTTAATCACTAGCAGCAATGTACTTTATCAATATGCTCAGCTCACTTCCTGTCGAACTTGAAATTTCCGAAAAGTATACATAGCGAAGTTCCCGGTTTAATTCAAATCTAGAGCATAATGATATTAATGTTCAATCAGAAAATATTTTGGATAAGGAAACAATGGAAAACTGATTTTAATCTCTACTAGTTGAATGCCCGTGCTTTGTCACGGCTTTCTGGAAAAGAATTCTGCCACATATGTAAAGTTGATACACACGAAATCTGTCGTGTAAACAAAGAGGTATAATAGTGTGAAAATAATAAAATTCTACTTTGCTAAATTGTAATTTTGTATAATAAAAACTTTAATTTGAACATCATATGCATCGAAAGCAACAACCCGACAATTATCTCTTAAGTAAGGTGCTCCTGTGTTATGGCGCAGAATACATGTCACTAGTAGAAAATGGAGCATCCATCTAATCCTTTAGTACCGGTTCCCTTACGAATCGGTACTAAAGGGGGCATTAGTACCGGTTCCAGCGGTGGGACATCTATACCGGTTCGTTATGGCCCTTTAATACCGGTTCGTGTTACGAACCGGTATGAAAGGGTTTCTGCCCAAATTCCAGGCTGAGGTGGGGCCAGGGCTACACCTTTAGTACCGGTTCATCTAAGGAACCGGTACTAAAGGGCCCCCCTATATCAGCGCGCGCCAACCCGCCCGAGCCCCCTGCATCTCATTCTCCAATTCTCCTCCTCCCTCACATTTCCGAATATTTTGCACCTCTCACACTCCAATAATCTTTATTTTTCTCCACCATTTTAACAAGATTAACGGCATACATCTATCCAAGGGTTAGCAATATCATCCTTCCTTCCGGCGTTTCTAATTTAGCTCATTTCTTTGGTAGTTTTAACTCGTACTTTTTTTCTAGTGCAAGCAAGGTGTTCGATGAAATGCCTAAGTTAGTGATTTTATTTTTTTATATGCAATTTGAGCTGAAATTATGGTATGTTTTGTAGGTTTTAATTAGTATCATCCCCGTCCTTACCGTCGTCGATCGCCAGCGTCGTCCCCTAGCCGGCACGGTACCACCTCGGTGAGCCCCTCTTCTTTTTTATAAAAACAATTAGTTTTATGTGATGAACTTGAATATTAATTAAGTTGGTCACTCATATATCCACGATGTTGTGTATTTAATGATTTTTGATATACATATAAAATGCAGATGAGTCGACAATGGATGTACGGTGACCGATGCCATCCCGAGTTCATTAATGGCATGCATTATTTTCTCAACGTGGCTGAGGCAAACAGGCGATCGAATGGTTTCATGTATTGTCCATGTAGTTCCTGTAACAATATGAAGGATTACTCTACCTCGAAGACCCTTCACGTCCACCTGCTGGAGAACGGTTTCATGCCCAGCTATAATTGTTGGACCAAGCACGGAGAAAGAGGGGTTATATTGTAAGACAACGAAGAAGAAGAGGATAGTGACAACTATCCCTTATTCACTGAAGACGGTGATAGTAGAATGGGGGAAGACGAAGCTGAAGAAGAGCCCATTTTCGATGAGCCGATTTTTGATGACCCGGATGATGATTTGGGTCGGGCCATTCTTGATGCGAAGATGAACTGCGGAAATGAAAAGGAGAGGTTGAAGTTGGAGAAAATGTTAGAGGATCACAACAAACTGTTGTACCCAAATTGTGAAAATGGTCAGAAAAAGCTGGGTACCACGCTGGAATTGCTGCAGTGGAAGGCAGAGAATGGTACTTCTGACAAGGGATTTGAAAAGTTGCTGAAAATAATAAAGAAGATGCTTCCAGGGGAGAACGCATTGCCCTCTACTACGTACGAAGCAAAGAAGGTTGTCTGCCCTCTAGGATTAGAGGTGCAGAAGATACATGCATGCATCAATGACTGCATCCTCTACCGCGGGGAGTACGAGAATTTGAATGCATGCCCTGTATGTAGTGCATTGAGGTATAAGATCAGGCGAGATGACCCTGGCGATGTTGAGGGCGAGTCCACCCCCAGGAAGAGGGTTCCTGCGAAGGTGATGTGGTATGCTCCTATAATACCACGGTTGAAACGTTTGTTCCAGAACAAAGAGCATGCCAAGTTGTTGCGATGGCACAAAGAGGACCGTAAGAAAGATTTGATACTGAGACACCCCGCTGATGGGTCGCAGTGGAGAAAAATCGACAGAGAGTTCAAGTCATTTTCCGATGACGCAAGGAACTTAATCCTTTCGGGGAGCAGAGCTCCATTCATAGCACATGGTCAGTGACTCTATGTATCTATAACCTTCCTCCTTGGTTGTGCATGAAGCGGAAGTTCATTATGATGCCAGTGCTCATCCAGGGCCCGAAGCAACCCAGCAACGACTTTGATGTGTACCTGAGGCCATTGGTTGAAGAACTTTTAGAGTTGTGGTGTGACGAAGGTGTACCTGTGTGGGATGAGCACGAACAAAAGGAATTTAACCTACGAGCGTTGTTATTTGTAACCATCAATGATTGGCCTGCTCTTGGTAACATTTCAGGGCAGTCAAACAAGGGATACAATGCATGCACACACTGTTTAGGTGAGACTGACAGTAATTATTTGGGAAACAAGAATGTGTACCTGGGGCATCGTCGATTTCTTCCAAAACAACATCACGTAAGAAAAAGAGGAAAGCATTTTGGAGGTGAGGCAGATAACCGAACGAAGCCTACCCGCCCTACTGGGGAAGTTATATATGATATGGTCAAGGATTTAAAAGTGATCTTTGGAAAGGGTCCCGGCAGACAATCTGTTCCGCATGATGTTGACGGACACGTACCCATGTGGAAGAAGAAGTCGATATTTTGGGAGCTACCCTACTGGAAATTCTTAGAGGTTCACTCTGCAATCGACGTGATGCACGTGACGAAAAATCTTTGCGTGAACCTGCTAAACTTCTTGGGCGTGTATGGGAAGACAAAAGATACACCGGATGCACGGCAGGACCAGCAAAGTATCCACGAAGGAAACAACCTGAATCCAGAGAAGTATCAAGGTCCTGCCAGCTACGCTCTTACCAAAGAGGAGAAGGAGATCTTTTTTGAAGTCCTGAGTAGCATCAAGGTCCCGTCTGGCTTCTCGTCGAATATAAAGGGAATAATAAACATGTCAGAGAAAAAGTTTCAAAATCTAAAGTCTCATGACTGCCACGTGATTATGACACAATTACTTCCAGTTGCATTGAGGGGGCTTCTGCCGGAAAATGTCCGAGTACCCATTGTGAAGCTATGTGCGTTCCTCAATGCAATTTCTCGGAAGGTGATCGATCCACTTACTCTACAAAATTTACAGAAGGATGTGGTCCAATGTCTAGTCAGCTTCGAGTTGATGTTCCCACCATCCTTCTTCAATATTATGACACATCTCCTAGCTCACCTGGTCGAAGAGATTGGCGTTCTCGGTCCTGTATTTCTACACAACATGTTCCCCTTTGAGAGATTCATGGGAGTCTTAAAGAAGTACATTCATAACCGTGCTAGGCCAGAAGGAAGCATCTCCAAGGGCTATGGAACAGAGGAGGTCATTGAGTTTTGTGTTGACTTTATTCCTGGCCTTAAGCCGATCGGTGTTCCTGAATCGCGCTATGAGGGGAGACTGCGTGGAAAAGGCACGCTAGGAAAGAAATCAAGAACGTGTATGGACGGACATTCTTTCACTCAAGCATACTACACAGTTCTACATAATTCCATCTTGGTGGCTCCGTACAAAGAGGAACACAAGGATATCTTACGCTCTAAATACCCGGAGCAACGTGAAGATTGGATTGCTGGAGAACACATGAAGACTTTCGGCGGTTGGTTGCAAACACGTCTCATGAATGTCACTGATGACGAGCAGCTGTACTTCTTGGCCAAGCAACCATCTTCGACTATATCGACTTTTCAAGGGTACGAGATTAATGGGAACACATTTTACACGTTCGCCCAAGACAAAAAGAGCACCAACCAAAACAGTGGTGTCCCCTTTGATGCAGAAGATGACAATGGGAACAAGGTCTGAAAGGACACGGATGTCGCCTAGAGGGGGGGGGGGGTGAATAGGCGATTAAAACTTTTACGAGATGGGCTTAACAAATGCGGAATAAAACTAGCGTTTACTTTGTCAAGCCCAAAGCCTATATACTATTGTTCACCTATGTGCACCAACAACTTATTCTAAGCAATACAAGCAAGTATGTGATAGCAAGATATATATATAACTTCAAGCATGATGGCTATCACAAGGTAAAGTGCATAAGTAAAGAGCTCGGGTATAGAGATAACCGAGGCACGCGGGAGACGATGATTTATCCCGGAGTTCACACTTTTGCGAGTGCTAATCTCCGGTGGAGAGGTGCGGTTGCTTAGTGCTCCCGAACGCCACAAGAGGCTCACCTTGAGGTGTGGTTGCTCGATGCACACCAACGCCACAAAGGCCTCACCCCAAGATGCGGTACTCACACCACACACCGAACGCCACGAAGGCGCCTCACCTAAATCTCCGGTGACCCTCGCCACAAAGGCCTAGGTCACGGTTCCACTAAGGGATTTCCTTCGAGGCGGAAACCGGGCCTTACACAAAGATTGGGGCACACATACACAACTTAATTGGAGGCTCCCAACAAATCGCCACAAAGGCCTAGAATCCGTCTAGGGTTCCAAGAACCCAAGAGTAACAACCTTCTTGCTTTCACCACCACGAATCACCGTGGAGAACTCAAACCGATGCACCAAATGCAATGGCAAGAACACCACAAAGATGCTCAAGTCCTTCTCTCTCAAATTCCAACAAAGCTACAAAAGCTATTGGGGGAATAAGAGAGGAAGAACAAAGGAATTCACAAAGAACACCAAGATCAAGATCTAGAGAGTTCCACTCACAAAGAGATGGATTTGATTGGTAGAAATGTAGATCTAGATCTCCTCTCTCTTTTCCCTCAAATGGGGGCAAGAATCATGGAGGGATTGAGAGATGGAGCAAGCTTCTCTAGTTCAACAATGGAGGAGAGAGAGAGTGAGAGAAGCAGCTTGTTCCAATGGGGAAGAAAGCTATTTATATGAGTAGGTCTCCAAAACTGACCGTTGAGCAAGTTTTCGTGTAACACCGGAAGTTCCGGCCACAAGGGCCGGAAGTTCCGGCTGGAAGCTTTCGCTCCAAAACTGACCGTTATGCACGTTTTTGTGAAACACCGGAAGTTCCGGCCACAGGGGCCGGAAGTTCCGGCTGGATCCCTTCGCACCTGTGCAGCAGATGGACTGAGTGTGGGCGGAACTAGGGCGGAACTTCCGGTGACCGGAAGTTCCGGCCAAGTTCCGGCCAACTTCCGGAAAAGAGCGAAAACCATACTGGAACCATCTGCGAGTAAAAAAAATGTTTCCGGAACATGCCCGGAAGATGGGCGGAAGTTCCGCTGACCGGAACTTCCGGCCAGCAGCACCGGAACTTCCGGCCAGCAACCAGAAAACATACCGGTAAAACCTCCAACCTTGAAAATGCAATATCTTGAGTTAGGAAACTCGGATTTAGGTGAAACCAATTTTGTTGGAAAGAGGACGACAAGAGCTACCCAACAAATATGGGAATCAGTGGGGGGTGATTTTCTATGATTTTTAGAGGTGCAATACCTCAATATGAGAAACCGAGAAAATCACCAAAACCGAAAACGCAACAAGTGATCTATGCAAAATCCGTTTTCGATGAACTAGAGCTTGTCATGAGAATAAGCACAAGCTCTAAAACATCACATGGATAAGATCCAAATAACAACCAAGAAAGATGATGCAAGGATGCAAAGGTTTGAGCTCTCTCCGAACGATACGATCGAGTTACTCACTCGAGAGCCCTCTTGATAGTACGGCAACTAAACTATAAACCGGTCTCCAACTACACCATGAGACCGGTGAGAAAGAAACCCTATCAAGAGCAAACCTTAACCTTGCGCATTCCACTTGAGCTCGATGATGACGATCTTTACCGCAACAAGATGGAACGCCTTTCTTGCTTGTGCTTGCTTGACGAAGTCTTGTAGATTGCTCCCCCATAAACCACCATGGGAGAGCTTCTTCTTCGGCGCATCTTCACATAACCATGACCACCATATGGATTGCTCCCCCATAATCCACCATGGGAGAGCTTCTTCTTTGGCGCATCTTCACATATCCATGATCACCATGTGGATTGCTCCCCCATAATCCACCATGGGAGAGCTTCTTCTTCGGTGCATCTTCACATATCCATGATCACCATATGGATGGCAAGACTCAAGCAAAGGATCTCTTCAAGATGGCTCATCTTGAACTTGCACTTCATTCTTCATTCTTCAAGACATACTTGACACTTGATATCCTTCATCAAATTCTTCTTATTGCAACCTTGAAGCCAACATATGGTTCAAGAATTGCCTATGGACAACTCCTACAAATATAACTCAATGCAAACATTAGTCCATAGGGATTGTCATTAATTACCAAAACCACACATGGGGGCTCCATGCACTTTCAGGTCACATATTATGGGTACATAGAGGAGATATGGGAACTTGACTATGGACCTAATTTCAAGGTCCCTTTGTTCCGGTGCAAATGGTTCAACCTGAAAGCCTTGCACTTACAATCTGAAATGTTACAAGCCAATCTTTTCTTCAGGAGAAGGCATGTTTGTTGTTCGGGGATTTTCACTGGGTGTGAAGTTTGAGCATGTATGTGCTGGTTTAATATTTTCTGGGGGGTGAAAGCTGAGGGAAGTTGTTGAGCATGTTTGTGAAGGTACATAACATAGATTACATACCCTTAGTGTCCATTGTTGTGACTCTTGAGCCACGATTGTTGTAAATTGCAAGTATGCTAACAACAGATTTTGCATCAGCGGTAAGAAAATTAAATGGAAGTCTTTCAAAGTTAACGTGTATTGACTAGGTGTCCCATCATCTTCTAAATTTTCTTGGCAAGATTAGAAGGACATGTGCAACTTCTTTTCTTGCAGGAGCATGAAGTTTCTAACTGTATATTGTGCATAGATAAATTTACTTTGTAATTGGCAAACGTAGTAAATCCTATTTTCTGAAGCAAAAAAAGTGTAATGATGGATGAGATATAAACATACAGTACTTAATCCTCCTTACTAAACTGTTGTCTGACTAATGACCTTGGATTGCTCAGTGAACTGTATGTCCTCGTTGGATATTTCAAAACAGTAATAGAATGGTGCCAAATTAGTAATCATGAATACTTACTAATGACCCTTTGTAGTTTGTACATGAATATTCTGAATGCAAGCACAATGAAAACTCACCCGATATGCTTGACAGTCTTGCTGGCTGCTGATGGAGCTTCTGGATCCACCCTTAGTATGTGGATTTTGTTAATTTATTTCAACCACTGTTACTGCAACCAGAACTAGATCATTAAGTGGTCAATTAAAATCTTTATCGGCCAATATTTATTCTGCAATAGTGTTTTTTCAAGTTTATTTGTGTCACTGGTCACCTACCAGATGCTATTTTCAAGTTTATTCCTGTCACTGGCCAGCTGCCAGATGTTATGTGCTATCACAAGCATGCACACTACTGAAGGAACTGATGCATGTGAGCCTGATGTTGGAGTTATAGATTTTTGTGCACATTTGCGTATAGCTAGAACATATCTTTAAATTTCACCCCAAAGGGCATCATTGAGTTGGATGTCAGTTCTTTATATATGGGTGTGCAACAAATGATATTAACTAACTCAACAAAAGATATATGGACTCGTGTAGTTCATAAATTTGGGACTCTACTTTAGTCATCTTTGATACTGGAATTAACTTGTTTTGTTTTGTTTTGTATTTATTTATTTTTCTCTGTCAGTCATAACTTTTATGTTTTGTTATGACTTTGGGGGCTTGTTATTTTAATCGATGGTAATTTCCATCTATACTTTGTAGGGAAGCAGGGTAGAAGTGTAGCTAGAGCTGGCTGGATCCAGCGTGACCTGGCCGTTCGTTGTTGTCGTTGTTGGGTTGTTTGTGGCAGAAGTCCCCTCGCACGAGGTGGTAGGCCATGGCCACCCTTGGCTGCTCCTAGTAGAACACATTCTTATTTTCTACCGTTGATGATTTATTTCCTGCATATTCTGGGCCTGATGGCTAGCATTGTACTTGAGATAAATAAAATAAGTGTAATCATTTCATGCGTGGCTTCTATTTGACATGTTCCTTGTATTGCAAAGGACGAGGCATTGGCGCTGTTCCTCTAGATGTGTCGCTTCTACCGCCATGACAAAGAGGCCGACCTGCTACTGCTAGGTGACCCACGTACCCTTGTACGCCGGTGAGTACATCATCCTGGTCCGGTCTATTTCTTGTTTGCTGATGGATGGACATGGACCTCGCCTAGTTAGTTTGATGTTGTGATATATAAAGTGCCTTGTGGAAACTATGTTAACGGTATTGTGTTTCATATTTTAAACCATAATATGGTCCTTTGGTATGTATAAACACTTCAACCACATGTGTACAACAGTCTTTAGAACATGTATCAATTGGATTCATTTTATGAGTTGCCTACTTGTCTCCTTGCTTGTGGTACAGCTGATTGATTTGAAGATCTCGTAAATAGACAGCGAGTAGCAGTCTAGCGGACCTGAACCTGCTGACTAACTTTAACTACAATGCTCTCCCTATGATTATTGCGGTGTACTATCTCCGATTAGAGATTATAAGGCCAGTGTATATCTCTAAGTTGTTAAACATAATATGGATTGTATAGCATAAAAGTTTATCATTAAAAGTAGAACAACTAAATTTTCTAGCAATATACTACCACTATCCCAAATCTTAAGTCTTATATTAGTTTTAGAAAGTTAAACTATATTAAATTTGACTAATCTTTTGCCAAACAAATATTAACATGCAAAGTACAAAATTAATATTATTAAATATATAATGAAATATATTTTCGTATGGTGGCTATAAAATATTATATTGTTGATAGTTTGTTCTAAAAGTTTGATCAAATTTTGCTTGACTTCACTTTTCAAAAAAAAGAAAACTTAACCTTTGAGATGAAGGTTGTATATTTTAACGGTTTTGCTAGAAATCTGGCTCTTAATTTTTATTAAGTCTAAGTCGATTGCCGGTAGATCTGTAGCATCAATATTAGGGCTGGATATTTTTCAGCGTTTTCTGCTATTGTGTGATCCGCTACCTGGCCTGTATGCAGAACTATGGCTCAGCCTTTTCTTACTTTTTCTGGTCGGGCTGTGAGTTTGGAAGTGATGCAACATAGATATAGGGTGGGCTTTCCTTTTTTTTTTCTTTTACTTTTTCTCTCGTATATTTTTTTTTCTGCCCGTCCCTTTCTTATTGATTTATTTTATTTTGTTATTTTATCCTAGTTACACCCTGTTGGAAACTTCTTTTTCTTATTTTTTATTTTAAGTTTATTTTGTTATTTTAATTTGTTATTCCGCTGTTGTGTGATTCCTACTAATTCCAGCCTATTTTGTTATTTTTATTTGTTATTTCCACCATACTGGTTTATTACAGGCTATTACGTATTTCGAGAAAAATCTTTGATTACTAATTTGGTCAATAAAATATAAGATATATACCACAATAATTATACTATAGGAAACTTCTTTTGAATATGAATACATTGGTAAAGAAAATTATGGCATACATCTCATATTTTATTGGCTAAATTTGTAGTCAAACTTTTTTTCTCCGAGTAGGCAATTGCTCTCGGTATGGAGGTAGTATCCTAACACCTTAATAATTCCAGGGGTGTTTGGCCTCATAAAATGTTTTTCTCAGTTTACATTGTATGGTAGATGCTTTCCGCAGCACAAGTCTACTTTTTTTTCCGCAGCACAAGTCTAGCTACATGACATTAACTAATGTCCATTAAGCGTGATAATATAAAGCATGTATGGTTTTAATTTGATGGTACAAGAAAGACCTCATGTGGCATCCTGCCGAAGTTCTGAGACAATCGAATTTCCGAAGAAAAAATCATTCTTTTTAGGAACTCGTTTCCTTAATTATGACCACTGAGTTATTAAGTGTACATTGGAGGAACAATTTGTTGATTGGTGAGCTCCATTAGGAGGCCCACACGGGGAAGAAGAACAAGTCATGTTTTAGATCTTACACTTACACCACGCATGAAAAATATATCAATCATCAAACAACACCTCTCGCTCTTAGAATATTGTTCACATGACACACAGCTCCTGTGGCTGCGACTCTATTCTGGAAGTACAGTTTATCCTAGTTCTAAACACAGCTTGACGTCTAAAAAGATTCACGAAACCTAATATGAGATCTAGTTTTAAAAATTTCGACGCGAGAATCTCAAAAGTGAAAACTCTGCTCGTAACTTGGACGAATGGTTCAAAAGATATTTTGTTTTGAAAAATCAAATCTCGAAATAAAAAGGGGAAGAATAGATATAACCCTGTCCATCCTCTCTGTCTCTCATCCATATCTCACCTTGTTTCCTCCCCCTTGTTTCCTCCTTGGAGAAGTTTTCCATCTCACCTTGTTTTCCCTTGCGACGAGGGAGACTACTTTCGGACACTTCGCTTTGCCAAAGTCCGCTTTTTTAGTGAATTCGGAATTTTGATATCAGTATATATTTATTATTTTCTGTAAAATAAAGGAACAATGTTACACTTTACGCCACACATGGGAAAAAATCAAACACCTCTCACTCTCAGAATATAATTCACATGCCACAGCTCCTGTGACTGCGAGTGATTTCAACAAATTGGATGTTTTCTATGCTTCACATGGAGTTTGCTTATGATATCCTTTTGTCTACCGGCGGTGACTTGTACAAGCTTGCAACCTCCTCCTCTGTCAGCACCGACGGGGCGACTTCGATCGGCTCCACGACGAAGCCAGCCTCCTCGCACGCCTTCTTCAGGAGCTCCGCCTGCGCGTCCCCATCAGGGCAAAACGCAACCACCGCGCCCCCGCTGCCGGTGAACTTGGACGCGGCGCCAACACTCCTCGCTACTTCGACCATCTTTATATTCACTGCTCCAAGCACGTCGTCTCCAAACATTTGCCTACAACCACCAATCACGCGCGCTTAGCTAGTTAACTCATGATCCAGTCTAACAAGATTGTTAATTTTCAAGCCTCCATGACGTTAACTAGCCTCACCTTCTCAGATCGAAGTTTCTGTTCATAAGCCTCGCGAGTTCAGTGTAATTCTTCTGCAGCAACGCATTGTGGCCATCATACGCTAGCTGCGCGACTTCCTTCATGGATGATATTACGAACTCGTCGCCATCGAGCCATCTTTGCCTGACACTGCTGTGGACCTAATTGGTTATACAAGGTTTGAAGTTTGATATATTAGTCTATTATAAAGGAGTATAATAGTAATATTTTTTCAAACAAAAGGTTGGGAAATTTTAACTAAGAAGATTGAACAAACCTTGCCAGAGTCGCTTGGGTTCTCGGCATAGACAAGATAGAGAGGGGGGAGTAGATTGACGTCGAGCGGCGTGTATATGCCATGACCCAGCTTATCCATATGCTCCTGGCTAAAATCCTGACAAGTGGCAAAACTGAAAGATTAGCACAAAAGAGTCATCATCGTGACTAACAATCAGGTAGCTAGGTTAGGTGATCGACGTGGAGAGGTGTTTTATAATATAGCTGCCACCAATCATATCACACAAATCTGTCGATCGTACCATGTAAACAAGGCCACAGTAGACCCATTCCCCCCCCCCCCCCCCACCCCAACCCCACACAGCGATGCACATGGATGAGCTGTTCGCTGTGCACTAGTACCAATTGAGAAATTAGTGGTCACATAGAGACGAAATAGGATAATTGCATCAACGTCAAGATGGCCGAGTTGGTCTAAGGCGCCAGTTTCAGGTACTGGTCCGAAAGGGCGTGGGTTCAAATCCCACTCTTGACAATCATTTTTGTTTTCTTGATTCTTGACCCTTTAATTTTAATCAGGATCTTAGTAGTTCGTGCAATATAGAGAAACTTCGAGGCACAGCTGCAACTGCGTGTGCATGGTCGTCTTTCTCATCTTTACTTTGTTTTGTTTCTTTCCAAGCTTGGTCCACGAAGTGCTGGATGAAGATGATGCCAAACTGGTATGCCATTTCTTAGGAACAAACACGGAGAACAATGTCTGCACCTATCCATCTGCCGGAGCCCGGAGCTCTGGAACTTGAGCCAATGCATTGTGAAGTGGCAAGCTCTGTCATCTGCATTAACGGAGCGGAAGAAGAACAAGGATCTACATTAACGGGATAAAATTACAGACATTGGGTTCATCGACCTGAATACAATGCATGAAAAAAAATATAGAAGATCCCATGTATAACAAGGATACACCGGAGACTTTGCTTAGATTTTTCAAGCGACAACGTGACAAAAAAATAATACTTTGGTCTTACAACTTCAAGTGAGTGTTACTGTCTTCTAACACATTCTATTTTGCTCACCAGATGTTAAAATTTTATTTAACTAATGACTTATATCTATAACACTACATATTTAAACGTGCACAGGTTCCACTTTATTCTTATCGTCATTAAAATATACGATGGAGAAGCTGAAGTCTTTGACTCACTAAGCAAAGAGCCTATACTGTACAAGATGGCTTTTTTGATATGCTCAAAAAGTAATTTTAATTCTTATCGGGTTTTTCATTAATTTCCTGATATCAACAAATTGATAACTCTTATATGCATTTTCTTTTGTCGGACAGCATATGGTAAACGTTCATTCAGGAAGATCCAGCCGGTGGATGGAAACCGAAGCTGATATGGCGTGCGAACAAAGTAAGTAGTACTACCTAGATCCACACACCTTTACCATAATTAATTATTGTTTGATTGAATTATATTCTTGTACAGAAATGCGCGAAATAACCATTGAAGACTAATCTATGTGGATACGACGTTTACGAGTATATTCACAAGATTATCAGCGAGAGAATGAATAATCAAAGAAATAGAGAGGTACGCAAACAATATTCACAAATTTATTTTCTTACCATAAGTTGTGTTGAGTTTCAGTCATAATTGTTTGATTGTGATTTGATATATATATATATATATATATATACAGACATATCTCATGCATTCGTTTGTATCTCATTCTTTTACATTTGGCAAGAAAGCGAGATGGGCTCTCAATCGATCACCGCTTCAAAGCAATTGGCGAGGAATTGGCGGGATTTTTCCTTCGGGACGTCATAGCTAATTTTGGACAGTGCCACTATGCATGAAGATCTACATGTAATATATAGTTGTTGACGTCAGAAACCCACCGGCGGGCAGCGACGGGCAACACCGTAGAGCCGGGAACAACCTAGGGCTGCGGCTGGCCGAGGTCCCTCCGAGCGACGGCCCGCAAAACCTTCTGGTCACACGTCCGATGCTGATGCAAGGGCGTGCCACCTGACCTATACAGTCGGGGAAGGTGATGGAGATGCCTCGCTTAGTTTCCTGCATGGCATACACGTAAACATTAAATACGAGCCTCGATCGGCTCTCAGGTTATCCTGTGAATCGGCTCAGGGAGCCGATCCACCCATGATTCGTACGAGGTGCACGAATATATGGTGGTCCTGCTTGATCAAGATAAAGCTAATGAGATCTACGACGATTCAGGGTTTTCACCGCATAATCGGATCATCCTACTCAGGATTGGGCCTCGCGGCCACGCACGGTGATCGTAAGCCGATCCTAGACAAGGCCTAAAAACCAACACGAGGTTGATCCCCGGAACATCCTGTCTAGGACTAGCAAACGACACCCTACGTGCCGCTGGATCCTCCAGCCCCTTGTAAGGCCTAACTATTGCAGATATTAAACTAATCCTTGGTGAACAAGGAGCAACCGTAACGGGTCAGATCTACTAAATAATGATCAAGCGGGGTGCCGCCCCTACACCTAAGATAGGTGTAAGGGCGGCTAGACATGCAAGGGTTGCACTACGATAGCATGTTACACGAAGAACTAGGCTTCAGTACGAGCAACGCATGAACAACGTGGAGCTTGTGCTGCCTAGATCGCAAGATGCGATCTAGGCAGCATGTTGCTTACCGGTAGAAACCCTCGAGACGAAGGAGTTGGCGATGCGCCGAGATTGATTTGTTGGTTGAACGTTGGTTGTTGTCTATTTCATAAACCCTAGATACGTATTTATAGTCCGTAGACTTTCTAACGTGGGAATAATCCCAACCGTGCACGAGCCAAAATCTATCTAACCGATACGTATCCTACTATATTTACAGATACACGGGCAAACTAGCCCAAACTTTGTATACAAGGCCGATTCATGTATTTCTTCCAAGTTATACTCTTCAAGCCCATCTTAATCGCGGCCCACCTCTGATCCGGTCAAATTATGGTGATAACACTGAAGGAGATATGCCCTAGAGGCAATAATAAAGTGGTTATTATTTATATCTTTATGTTTATGATAAATGTTTATATATCATGCTATAATTGTATTAACCGAAACATTAGTACATGTGTGATATGTAGACAACAAGAAGTCCCTAGTATGCCTCTTAAACTAGCTTGTTGATTAATGGATGATTAGTTTCATAATCATGAACATTGGATGTTATTAATAACAAGGTTATATCATTATATGAATGATGTAATGGACACACCCAATTAAGCGTAGCATAAGATCCTAAATCATTAAGTTATTTGCTATAAAGCTTTCGATACATAGTTACCTAGTCCTTATGACCATGAGATCATGTAAATCACTTATACCGGAAAGGTACTTTGATTACATCAAACGCCACTGCGTAAATGGGTGGTTATAAAGGTGGGATTAAGTATCCGGAAAGTATGAGTTGAGGCATATGGATCAACAGTGGGATTTGTCCATCCCGATGACGGATAGATATACTCTGGGCCCTCTCAGTGGAATGTCGTCTAATGTCTTGCAAGCATATGAATAAGTTCATAAGAGACCACATACCACGGTACGAGTAAAGAGTACTTGTCAGGAGACGAGGTTGAACAAGGTATAGAGTGATACCGAAGATCAAACCTCGGACAAGTAAAATATCGCGTGACAAAGGGAATTGGTATCGTATGTGAATGGTTCATTCGATCACTAAAGTCATCGTTGAATATGTGGGAGCCATTATGGATCTCCAGATCCCGCTATTGGTTATTGGTCGGAGTGAGTACTCAACCATGTCCACATAGTTCACGAACCGTAGGGTGACACACTTAAAGTTGGATGTTGAAATGGTAGTATTTGAATATGGAATGGAGTTCGAATATTTGTTCAGAGTCCCGGATGAGGTCCCGGACATCACGAGGAGTTCCGGAATGGTCCGGAGAATAATATTCATATATAGGAAGTCATATTCCAAGTTTGGAAATGATCCGGTGCATTTATGGCAGGTTCTAGAAGGTTCTAGAAAAGTCCGGAAGAATGGCACTTTGGAAAGTGGAGTCCCGAAGAGACTCCACTTGCATGACCAGCCAACCCTAAAGGGGAGGAGTCCAAGGTGGACTCCCCTAGGGTGGCCGGCCAACCCACCTCAAGGAAAGGTGGGAGTCCCACCTTGGGTAGGACTCCCTCCTTGAGTAGGTTTCCCACATATGGGAGGTTTTAGTGTTGGGGTCTTATTCGAAGACTTGGACTAGAACTCTTGGGGCTTCCACCTATATAATGAGGGGCATAGAGAGGGGGCTGACCAATTGAAGCCTCAGCCTTGGCCGCACCCCTTAGAGGGCCGGCGCCCAACCCCCCTCTCTCCCCAAACCCTAGCGGTCTCTCTCCTCCACCACATCCCGCACGCTTAAGCGAAGCTCCGTCGGATTTCTCCACCACCACCGACACCACGCCGTCGTGCTGTCGGATTCAAGAGGAGCTACTACTTCCGCTGCCCGCTGGAACGGGGAGGTGGACGTCGTCTTCATCAACAACCGAACGTGTGACCGAGTACGGAGGTGCTGCCCGTTCGTGGCGCCGGAACCGATCGTGATCAAGATCTTCTACGCGCTTTTGCAAGCGGCAAGTGAACGTCTACCGCAGCAACAAGAGCCTCATCTTGTAGGCTTTGGAATCTCTTCAAGGGTGAGACTCGATACCCCCTCGTTGCTACCGTCTTCTAGATTGCATCTTGGCTTGGATTGCGTGTTCGCGGTAGGAAAATTTTTGTTTTCTATGCAACGTTATCCTACAGTGGTATCAGAGCCGTGTCTATGCATAGATGGTTGCACGAGTAGAACACAATGGTTTTGTGGGCGTTGATGCTCTTGTTATCTTTAGTTTGAGTACTTTGCATCTTTGTGGCATAGTGGGATGAAGCGGCCTGGACTAACTTTACATGACCGCGTTCATGAGACTTGTTCCTCGTTCGACATGCAACTTGTATTGCATAAGAGGCTTTGCGGGTGTCTGTCTCTCCTACTATAGTGAATATTCAACTTACTCTTCTATTGACAACATTAGTATCACCATTGTGGTTCATGTTCGTAGGTAGATTAGATCTTACTCGAAAACCCTAAACCACGTAAAATATGCAAACCAAATTAGAGACGTCTAACTTGTTTTTGCAGGGTTTGGTGATGTGATATGGCCATGATATGATGATGAATATGTATGAGATGATCATTATTGTATTGTGGCAACCGGCAGGAGCCTTATGGTTGTCTTTAAATTTCATGTTGAGTAGTATTTCAAAGTAGTTGTAATAGTTGTTACATGAGGTGAACAATCATGAAGACGGCGCCATGGACCTTGACGCTACGCCGACGATGATGGAGATCATGCCCGAAGATGATGGAGATCATGTCCGTGCTTTGGAGATGAAGATCAAAAGCGCAAAGACAAAAGGGCCATATCATATCACATATGAACTGCATGTGATGTTAATCCTTTATGCATCTTATTTTGCTTAGATCGTGATGGTAGCATTATAAGATGATCCCTCACATTAATATCAAGATAATAAAGTGTTCTCCCCTCGTATGCACCGTTGTACAGTTAAATCGTTTGAAGCATCTCGTGATGATCGGATGTGATAGACTCAACGTTCACATACAACGGGTGTAAGCAATGTTGCACACGCGGAATACTTGGGTTTGCTTGACGAGCCTAGCATGTACAGACATGGCCTCGGGACAACGGAAACCGAAAGGTTGAACACGAGTCATATGGATGATATGATCAACATGTTGATGTTCACCATTGAAGCTACATCATCTCACGTGATGATCGGTTTTGGTGTAGTGGATTTTGATCGTGTACCACTTAACAACTATGAGGGATGTTGTATTAAGTGGGAGTTCATTAGTAATTAGATTAACACATGAACTAATTATCATAAACATAGTCTGAGTAGTATTTTGTATTAATTTTGTAGTATTGGCATCCGTTTACTACTATGCGCTAGTCTTGTTATTGAGATAGAATTACTGTTAAATCTGATAAGAAACTTTACGGATTAGTACCGTATTGTTAAAGAATCAAGAATTGATTAAGTCATATTGCAAACTTTTAGTAAACCTCACATTGTTGATTCAAAGAGCTATGGTTTCAATTAGTACCCAAAGTTATCTTGTCTCCGTGAAACTTGAAGTTCAAATCTGTTTGAAAAGTAAGGAGCTGAAAATTTAGTTTTCAGAAATAATCAAGGTATGAGATATATGTGATATCTAAGACCTTATTGCAAGATGATAGAATATAAATTTGGTGAGACTACATAAACTCATAAGTTTTATGGGAATGTATGAAGGTTGAAGACACCAGGCGTCACAATCCTCCAACTATTGGGGCACTAATAATATTCGCATATCCATGAAGTTATCATCCTTAGTATGCACCGTTGCCAAGACTCGTCGTTTCGAAGCATCACGTGATGATCGGGTGTGATAGATTCTACGTGTGCATACAACGGGTGCAAGCCAGATTTGCACATGCGAATACTAAGGTTAAACTTTATGAGCCTAGCATGTACAGACATGGTCTCAAAAAGTTGTCATGAATTGATGGATAAAAATATGAGTGAAATTGTTCATCATATTACAAAGTTACTAATAAGTGAAATCTAGAACACTTGTCATATGATGATCAACTTCAAAGTAAGAACCTCAAGGTTATTGGTATTTGACCAACAAACCTAGAAGTTATTGATGTTAAAGTGTTTTTCTGAATAATGAGGAAAGCTAAAAGAGAAAGCGCAAAAAGATATTTTGGCAAAAAGAAAGAAAAGACTAGAAAGTCTAGCTCAGGTGTATATAAATGATATACATGTTATGGTTGTATTCCTAGTTAGGTCACACAATGAAATTCTTGGGTATTTGTACCATATTGGTTGGTATGAAGTGTCGTACAAAACAACGCAATACAAGAATACAATGGCCTAAGTGACTGACAAGGAATATGATAAGAATGCACGTCTGGAACAAAAATAAAGTGTTATTATGTTCGTCGTTGGCATTCTATCTAGCCCTTAGAATTTATAATAAAGAACTTAATAATTGTTATTTTGCTCTGGTCAAATGAAAACAATGAGTTGTTCAAATTATGACATTACTCCATGTACGATGGATAAGTTATTATAAATCTTAATGGTGAAACACACATACATAACACTGACGCTAAAATGCCATAAGGCAAATGATTTGAATTCCACTTATTTGTGGAACCGCCATTTAGGTCATGTTAGAAAGGAACGCATGAAGGAACTCCATGCAAATGGATTTTTGGAGTCATTTGATTTTCGAATCGTTTGGCGCTTGCAAATCTTTTCTAAAGGGAATGATATAAATACCGTTCATAGGCCAAAAGTTGAACGGGCAACTAACTTAGTGGAAAAATACATGAGGATGTATGTGGTTCACTGGGCATAGTTGTGTGCGGGAGATTCTTCTACTTCATAAAAACTTTCAACAATGAATTGAGTATATATATGTGGATATACTCAATAAGGAAGAAGTTTGAAACATTTGAATGGATTCAAATAAATTTCAGCATGAAGTGGAAATCATCGTAATAGAAAAGTCAAATATCTATGATTGGATCATGGTGGAAATATTTGAATTACGAGTTTTAGTGAACATCTAAGAGAGTTATGAAATTGTTCAACAACTCACATTTCTTGGAGTATCATAATGATGATATAGTATCCAAGATATGTATCCAAACCTTGTTGGATTAATGATGAGATAAAAATATTATGACGCCATTATATTTTTGTGGATTATGCTTTAGTGACTACCGCTTTTACACTAAATAGAGCATCATCATGATCCGTTGAAATGACACCATACGAGTTATGGCATAGGTAAGAAACCTGATAGTCTTTTCTTAAATTTTGGTATGCATAGCATAAGTAAATAAGTTTACAACCAAAATCGGATAAATGTCTTTGTTGGTTATCCCAGAGATTTGATCGGGAATTCTTCCCACGAGACAAAGACAAAAGTGTTTGTCAATGTTTCTTATTTCCGAGAAATTGTTTCTAGTGAAGTATTTGAGTGGGAGGACAATATAATTTGATAAGGTTTATGAACCTGAGCATAATGATCAGAGTAGCGCAGCATCGGAATTGGTTTCGGAAGCGGCCACAAAGATCATGGCTCCCATGACTACAAAGTGTTTTAGTCATGGAGATCTAAGTACATATTGAACCTTGTAGGTATGGTTTACTTTGTGATCAAATAAATGATTTGTGGACAAAGGATTGATTTTGAACAATGATAAACCAACTACAAACAAGGAAGTTATGATGGGCCCTGACTCCATTAAAATGGCTATACGCCATGAAATCCAAGATAGATGAATACTTTTTGAAAGTAAATAGATCTATAAAATTGATGGACTTGGATGGATTATCCTTGAATAAGCTCGACTTGTCGAAAAGTTGTTTACGACAAAGTTCAAAGAGTTGACTACGATAAGATTAGATCTTCCGTAGAAATGCTTATAGTCTATATGGATTATTCTAGTAGGATGGCAAAATACATTACTTATCAGAAGTATGTATTAAAGGTGTATACAAGATACAACCAAGAGTTTTGCTGGTCCGTGGAATATTAGATAGATATACAAACTTCAATTTGATGAAGTGAGTATCGCGGAGTTTGAATCTTCACCAGATGAAATAGTCAAAGAGTTTTTGATTTCATCAGAGACGATGAAGAGGCTTGCATTTGCAAGAAATTAAGTGGGAGCGCTAAGACATATTTATAATACTTTATGTAGGTGACATATAGTTGGTTATAAATAATGTAATTATATACTTGATTAAAAAGGTTTCATTGAGAAATTAACTTCAATGAAAAGATATGGACTGAAACAAATTTAGTGTCAAGATCTATGAAGATAGATTGAAACACAAAATAAGTTTAAGTCAAAGTACATAGAATGGATATTGAAATAATTCAATATAGAAATATTAAGAAGATGTTCTTGTCATGTGAAGTTTTAACAAGACTTGAGTGTATCTGACACTCAATGAGTAAAAACACATGAGTGATTATAGATCACGAATAATATGTACACAATCAGATATCCTATGCTCTAAGAGTGTTATGAGCATGATTCATGTGATAATCACTGAAAAACAGTAAGAATATTCTTGAGTACTTGAGAAGAACCAAGTATATATATATAGTTTTATATGGAGAAATGACAAAACAAATCGCTGTAAGGTGTTGCACCGATACTAATTTTGTCACATATGAAAATAAAATTTCAAATCTCAAATTAGACTAAGTGTTGTTTAAAAGGTAGCACAATGAGCTAGAAGTTGTCTACGCTAGATTTAGAAGAGTTCTAAATATTGTGACGGATTATACAAAAGAAGGCAGAGTATGTCATTGTTTTGACAATGACAAAGGATGTTAAGTCAAGAAGTTCTTTGAGAACTTGGTGTAGTTCCGATAGTGTCAGAACTTTGAAGCTATATTGTGTGTGACAATATTAGTGACATATTTCAGACCGCGGAATTAAGGTTCCACCAGAAGACCAAACATATTTAATGCCGACTCATTTGGAAATGAGTGATGCGTTGAGACGCAAATGAATTACAAAATACATACGTTTCTGAACATGTCAGATCTGTTGACTGAAACCTCTCCTGTGAGCAAAACATGATAAAGCACCGAAAGGCCAAGGTGTTATATCTTTACAAATGTAAACTAGATTATTGACTCTAGTGCAAGTGGGAGACTGAAGGAGATATGCCCTAGAGGCAATAATAAAGTGGTTATTATTTATATCTTTATGTTTATGATAAATGTTTATATATCATGCTATAATTGTATTAACCGAAACATTAGTACATGTGTGATATGTAGACAACAAGAAGTCCCTAGTATGCCTCTTAAACTAGCTTGTTGATTAATGGATGATTAGTTTCATAATCATGAACATTGGATGTTATTAATAACAAGGTTATATCATTATATGAATGATGTAATGGACACACCCAATTAAGCGTAGCATAAGATCTCGTCATTAAGTTATTTGCTATAAAGCTTTCGATACATAGTTACCTAGTCCTTATGACCATGAGATCATGTAAATCACTTATACCGGAAAGGTACTTTGATTACATCAAACGCCACTGCGTAAATGGGTGGTTATAAAGGTGGGATTAAGTATCCGGAAAGTATGAGTTGAGGCATATGGATCAACAGTGGGATTTTTCCATCCCGATGACGGATAGATATACTCTGGGCCCTCTCAGTGGAATGTCGTCTAATGTCTTGCAAGCATATGAATAAGTTCATAAGAGACCACATACCACGGTACGAGTAAAGAGTACTTGTCAGGAGACGAGGTTGAACAAGGTATAGAGTGATACCGAAGATCAAACCTCGGACAAGTAAAATATCGCGTGACAAAGGGAATTGGTATCGTATGTGAATGGTTCATTCGATCACTAAAGTCATCGTTGAATATGTGGGAGCCATTATGGATCTCCAGATCCCGCTATTGGTTATTGGTCGGAGTGAGTACTCAACCATGTCCACATAGTTCACGAACCGTAGGGTGACACACTTAAAGTTGGATGTTGAAATGGTAGTATTTGAATATGGAATGGAGTTCGAATATTTGTTCGGAGTCCCGGATGAGATCCCGGACATCACGAGGAGTTCCGGAATGGTCCGGAGAATAATATTCATATATAGGAAGTCATATTCCATGTTTGGAAATGATCCGGTGCATTTATGGCAGGTTCTAGAAGGTTCTAGAAAAGTCTGGAAGAATGGCACTTTGGAAAGTGGAGTCCCGAAGAGACTCCACTTGCATGACCAGCCAACCCTAAAGGGGAGGAGTCCAAGGTGGACTCCCCTAGGGTGGCCGGCCAACCCACCTCAAGGAAAGGTGGGAGTCCCACCTTGGGTAGGACTTCCTCCTTGAGTAGGTTTCCCACATATGGGAGGTTTTAGTGTTGGGGTCTTATTCGAAGACTTGGACTAGAACTCTTGGGGCTTCCACCTATATAATGAGGGGCATAGAGAGGGGGCTGACCAATTGAAGCCTCAGCCTTGGCCGCACCCCTTAGAGGGCCGGCGCCCAACCCCCCTCTCTCCCCAAACCCTAGCGGTCTCTCTCCTCCACCACATCCCGCACGCTTAAGCGAATCTCCGCCGGATTTCTCCACCACCACCGACACCACGCCGTCGTGCTGTCGGATTCAAGAGGAGCTACTACTTCCGCTGCCCGCTGGAACGGGGAGGTGGACGTCGTCTTCATCAACAACCGAACGTGTGACCGAGTACGGAGGTGCTGCCCGTTCGTGGCGCCGGAACCGATCGTGATCAAGATCTTCTACGCGCTTTTGCAAGCGGCAAGTGAACGTCTACCGCAGCAACAAGAGCCTCATCTTGTAGGCTTTGGAATCTCTTCAAGGGTGAGACTCGATACCCCCTCGTTGCTACCGTCTTCTAGATTGCATCTTGGCTTGGATTGCGTGTTCGCGGTAGGAAAATTTTTGTTTTCTATGCAACGTTATCCTACAAACACATGCCCCCCTGGTTTTGGAAATGACAATTCCAAAATCATCCTGCTTCTCCTTCGTCGGGTCATGTCATGGCAGAACAGAACCGTTGCAGAATCTTCGTCATGACGCCTTGCCTTCTCAACTTCTCTGCACGATTTGATAGTTCTGTGGTACCACCTCCTCGGAAACTGCTGTGGCATTAAACTCAGCCTATATCCCTTTTATTTAACCGCGCCGAATAGTTCGCCTCTTCATCCCCTTGCTCTGTACTAGCCATCGGCTCCATCTGTTACGTCCTTGTAGCCTGATGCCATTCTCGCACTTATATTCCTCCGCGAGCTGGGAAATCATCAATTTGGAATCTCCAAAAAGTTCCACTGCTTCTGCCCCGGCTTCTATAAGCAACTCCATTCCCTTGCATATTGCTTCATACTCGGCAACATTGTTGGTACAAGGGGTAGATAATCTGATGGAGAATGAACATGTTGCCCCCCGAGGCGATACGAGTAGGATGCCGATGCCGCAACCATCATCACAAGCCGATCCATCGAAGAACATGGCCCATGCACGTACAAAGAGTGCGGCTATATCAGTATTGTTTCGTTCAGCAATAAGATCGGCCAATGCTTGTCCCTTGACTGCTTTCACAGGCTGATACCGGAGATCAAATTCCGATAATGCAATCATCCACTTACCAAATCGGCCTTTCAAAAACAGGGGCCGACAACATGTGTTTGACGACGTCTGGTTTCTGCGTCCAACATCCTTCTGCTGAGGTAGAACGCGACCTTTTCCAGCCCACCATAGACTGGTACCACTACTAAGGCGATGTAGATCTCAACCAGTTTGCCGATCAGATCATGAAATATGTAGTTCATGGCTCTTTGGTACGTTGCACCGGTGTTCTTCAATCCAAATGTCATGACTACACATTCAAACAAGCCCACTGAACCTGGTACTCTGAATGCAGTCTTGTGTATATCTTCTGGATATTGTCAACATAAAGTAATATAACAAGCGCAATATGCAAGTATGTAAGAATCAATGCACGGTCAACACAAATGTTTGCTTCTAAGATAGAGAGAAATGGGTAAACTGACTCAACATAAAAGTAGAAGAAAGGCCCTTCGCAGAGGGAAGCATGGATTGCTATATTTGTGCTAGAGCTTTTATTTTGAAAGCAAGAAACAATTTTGTCAACGGTAGTAATAAAGCATATGTATTATGTAAATTATATCCTACAAGTTGCAAGCCTCATGCATAGATTACCAATAGTGCTCGCACCTTGTCCTAATTAGCTTGGATTTACATGGATTATCATTGCATAGCATATGTTTTAACCAAGTGTCACAATGGGGTACCTCTATGCCGCCTGTACAAAGGTCTAAGGAGAAAGCTGATGGCGTGTATTTCACACGTTCGTTGGGCAACCCCAAGAGGAAGGTATGATGCGCACAGCAGCAAGTTTTCCCTCAGAAAGAAACCAAGGTTTATCGAACCAGGAGGAGCCAAGAAGCACGTTGAAGGTTGATGGCGGCGAGATGTAGTGCGGCGCAACACCAGGGATTCCGGCGCCAACGTGGAACCTGCACAACACAACCAAAGTACTTTGCCCCAACGAAACAGTGAGGTTGTCAATCTCACCGGCTTGCTGTAACAAAGAGTTAACCGTATTGTGTGGAAGATGATTGTTTGCAGAAAACAGTAGAACAAGTATTGCAGTAGATTGTATTTCAGTAAAGAGAATTGGACCGGGGTCCACAGTTCACTAGAGGTGTCTCTCCCATAAGACGAACAGCATGTTGGGTGAACAAATTACAGTTGGGCAATTGACAAATAAAGAGAGCATGACAATGCACATACATATCATGATGAGTATAGTGAGATTTAATTGGGCATTACGACAAAGTACATAGACCGCCATCCAACTGCATCTATGCCTAAAAAGTCCACCTTCAGGTTATCATCCGAACCCCTTCCAGTATTAAGTTGCAAAGCAACAGACAATTGCATTAAGTATGGTGCGTAATGTAATCAACAACTACATCCTTAGACATAGCATCAATGTTTTATCCCTAGTGGCAACAAAGACAACACAACCTTAGAACTTTCATCGTCCTGTCCCGGTGTCAATGCAGGCATGAACCCACTATCGAGCATAAGTACTCCCTCTTGGAGTTACAAGCATCTACTTGGCCAGAGCATCTACTAGTAACGGAGAGCATGCAAGATCATAAACAACACATAAGCATAACTTTGATAATCAACATAACAAGTATTCTCTATTCATCGGATCCCAACAAACGCAACATATAGAATTACAGATAGATGATCTTGATCATGTTAGGCAGCTCACAAGATCCGACAATGATAGCACAATGGGGAGAAGACAACCATCTAGCTACTGCTATGGACCCATAGTCCAGGGGTAGACTACTCACACATCACACCGGAGGCGACCATGGCGGCGTAGAGTCCTCCGGGAGATGATTCCCCTCTCCGGCAGGTGCGGAGGCGATCTCTGGATCCCCGAGATGGGATCGGCGGCGGCGGCGTCTCCGGAAGGTTTTCCGTATTGTGGTTCTCGATGCGGGGTTTTCGTCACGGAGGCTATTTGTAGGCGGAAGGGCGAGTCGGGGGCCGGACGAGGGGGCACACCATAGGGCGGCGCGCGGGCCCCCTGGGCCGTGCCGCCACGTGGTGTCGCCACCTCGTGGCCCCACTTCGTGTGTTCTTCGGTCTTCTGGAAGCTCCGTGGAAAAATAGGCCCCTGGGCTTTGATTTCGTCCAATTCCGAGAATATTTCCTTACTAGGATTTCTGAAACCAAAAACAGCAGAAACAAAGAATCGGCACTTCGGCATCTTGTTAATAGGTTAGTTCCGAAAATGCACGAATATGACATAAAGTGTGCATAAAACATGTAGATAACATCAATAATGTGGCATGGAACATAAGAAATTATCGATACGTCGGAGACGTATCAGCATCCCCAAGCTTAGTTCTGCTCGTCCCGAGCGGTAAAACGATAACACGAGATAATTTCTCGGAGTGACATGCCATCATAATCTTGATCATACTATTTGTAAAGCATATGTAGTGAATGCAGCGATCAAAACAATGTGTATGACATGAGTAAACAAGTGAATCATATAGCAAAGACTTTTCATGAATAGCACTTCAAGACAAGCATCAATAAGTCTTGCATAAGAGTTAACTCATAAAGCAATAATTCAAAGTAAAGGCATTGAAGCAACACAAAAGAAGATTAAGTTTCAGCGGTTGCTTTCAACTTGTAACATGTATATCTCATGGATATTGTCAACATAGAGTAATATAATAAGTGCAATAAGCAAGTATGTAGGAATCAATGCACAGTTCACACAAGTGTTTGCTTCTTGAGGTGGAGAGAAATAGGTGAACTGACTCAACATTGAAAGTAAAAGAATGGTCCTCATAGAGGAAAAGCATCGATTGCTATATTTGTGCTAGAGCTTTGATTTTGAAAACATGAAACAATTTTGTCAACGGTAGTAATAAAGCATATGCATCATGTAAATTATATCTTATAAGTTGCAAGCCTCATGCATAGTGTACTAATAGTGCCCGCACCTTGTCCTAATTAGCTTGGACTACCTGGATTATCACCGCAATACATATGCTTTAACCAAGTATCACAAAGGGGTACCTCTATGCCGCACTTTGTACAAAGGTCTAAGGAGAAAGCTCGCATCTGGATTTCTCGCTATTGATTATTCTCAACTTAGACATCCATACCGGACAACATAGACAACAGATAATGGACTCCTCTTTTAATGCTTTAAGCATTCAACAACAATTAATTCTTTTCTCATTAGAGATTTGAGGATGTTTGTCCAAAACTGAAACTTCCACCATGGAACATGGCTTTAGTTAAGCGGCCCAATGTTCTTCTCTCACAATATGCATGCTCAACCAATTCAACTCAGAGTATATCGCCCTTACTTCAGACAAGACGAACATGCATAGCAACTCAGATGAACTTCAAGAATGTGTTGATGGCGTTCCCGAGTAAACATGGTTATCGCACAACAAGCAACTTAATAAGAGATAAAGTGCATAATTACATATTCAATACCACAATAGTTTTTAAGCTATTTGTCCCATGAGCTATATATTGCAAAGGTGAATGATGGAATTTTAAAGGTAGCACTCAAGCAATTTACTTTGGAATGGCTGGAAAATACCATGTAGTAGGTAGGTATGGTGGACACAAATGGCATAGTGGTTGGCTCAAGTATTTTGGATGCATGAGAAGTATTCCCTCTCGATACAAGGTTTAGGCTAGCAAGGCTTATTTGAAACAAACTCAAGGATGAACCGGTGCAGCAAAACTCACATAAAAGACATATTGAAAACATTATAAGACTCTACACCGTCTTCCTTGTTGTTCAAACTCAATACTAGAAATTACCTAGACCTTAGAGAAACCAAATATGCAAACCAAATTTTAGCATGCTCTATGTATTTCTTCATTAATGGGTGCAAAGCATATGATGCAAGAGCTTAATCATGAGCACAACAATTGCCAAGTATCACATTACCCAAAACATTTATAGCAATTACTACATGTATCATTTTCCAATTCCAACCATATAATAATTTAACGAAGGAGAAACTTCGCCATGAATACTATGAGTAGAAACCAAGGACATACTTGTCCATATGCTACAGCGGAGCGTGTATCTCTCCCATAAAGTGAATGCTAGGATCCATCTTATTCAAACAAAACAAAAATAAAAACAAACCGACGCTCCAAGAAAAAGCACATAAGATGTGATGGAATAAAAATATAGTTTCAGGGGAGGAACCTGATAATGTTGTCGATGAAGAAGGGGATGCCTTGGGCATCCCCAAGCTTAGACAGCTTGAGTCTTCTTGATATATGCAGGGGTGAACCACCGGGTGCATCCCCAAGCTTAGAGCTTTCACTCTCCTTGATCATGTTGCATCATACTCCTCTCTTGATCCTTGAAAACTTCCTCCACACCAAACTCGAAACAACTCATTAGAGGGTTAGTGCACAATATAAATTGACATATTCAGAGGTGACACAATCATTCTTAACACTTCTGGACATTGCATAATGCTACTGGACATTAGTGGATCAAAGAAATTCATCCAACATAGCGAAAGAGGCAATGCGAAATAAAAGGCAGAATCTGTCAAAACAGAACAGTTCGTATTGACGAATTTTAAAATGGCACCAGACTTGCTCAAATGAAAATGCTCAAATTGAATGAAAGTTGCATACATATCTGAGGATCATGCACGTAAATTGGCTTAATTTTCTGAGCTACCTACAGGGAGGTGGACCCAGATTCGTGACAGCAAAGAAATCTGGAACTGTGCAGTAATCCAAATCTAGTACTTACTTTTCTATCAACGGCTTAACTTGGCACAAAAAAACACAAAACTAAGATAAGGAGAGGTTGCTACAGTAGTAAACAACTTCCAAGACACAAAATAAAAACAAAGTACTGTAGGTAAAAACATGGGTTGTCTCCCATAAGCGCTTTTCTTTAACGCCTTTCAGCTAGGCGCAGAAAGTGTGCATCAAGTATTATCAAGAGATGGTGCATCAACCTTACCTTGGGCTTTACCCTTACCTTTCTTGTTGTTTTTCTTTCCCTTTGGTTTAGGAAATATATGAGTTTCTCCCGGTATAGAGGTGAATTTCAGAGTGCCTTCTCCGACATCAATGACTGCTCCCAATAGTTTCAGCAGGGATCTTCAGTGTGAGTTTTCCTGTTTCAACAACAAGATAATCAATGGATATTGTTCTTCCACGAATAGTTGTATGCACACCTGCAGCTATTCCTTTAGGAGTTATGGTAGAGTTATCAATGAGAGTTATTTCTTCTCCTCCTTCCTCAACTCCCCAAAGTTTCAAAGATTTATAAATACTTTCAGGCATAAGGCAAAATTCATACATAATATCACAGTAGGCATGGAGGGTTCGATCACCGATAACAATTTTAACAGCAGGATCCCACAATGAGAGTTTAGAGTTCACTAAAACTTGTTCAAGACGATTACGAACGTGGCAATAGTTATCATTCAAGCGAGATGTACTTATCTCTAGATTATTTAATCTACTATATATGCTAGTGAGGACTGAATCAAAGTTATTAGCTGAATCATGTGATGCAACCAACTTCTTTATGGCATTAAAAGCTTGATCCCCATTGCAATGAAGGAAATCTCCTCCCACCAAAGTATCCAAAGCATATCTATAGCGAACCATAAGACCAAAATAAAAATTACTAAGGAGCAAACTTAGAGTCATTTGAGGTTCGGTTTACGATAAGAAGAAAAAATTCTAGACCAAGCATCCTTAAAACTCTCCTCATCCCCTTGTTTAAAAGTGAAGACTAATTCTTCAGGTGAAGAAGTAACAGGTTCAGAGCTAGACATGGTAACAAAAGTAACTAATTTTTTTTGTATTTTTAATATAGAGTGCAAGACAATAAAGCAAACTAGATAATTAAATGCAAGTAAACTAATTTTTTTGTATTTTCGATATAGCAAACAAGATAACAAATAAAGTAAAACTAGCAACTAATTTTTTTTGTATTTTGATTTAGTGCAGCAAACAAAGTAGTAAATAAAATAAAGCAAGACAAAAACAAAGTAAAGAGATTGAGAAGTGGAGACTCCCCTTGCAGCGTGTCTTGATCTCCCCGGCAACGGCGCCAGAAAAAGAGCTGTTGCCGTGGGAGGCAATTCTCTGTGGTGTAGCTTTTCTTCGATTCCCGGCAACAGCGCGCCGAGAAAAAGAGCTTAATGGCGTGTATTTCACACGTTCGTTGGGCAACCCCAAGAGGAAGGTATGATGCGCACGCAGCAAGTTTTCCCTCGAGAAAAGAAACCAAGGTTTATCGAACCAGGAGGAGCCAAGAAGCACGTTGAAGGTTGATGGCGGCGAGATGTAGTGCGGCGCAACACCAGGGATGCAGCGCCAACGTGGAACCTGCACAACACAACCAAAGTACTTTGCCCCAACGAAACAGTGAGGTTGTCAATCTCACCGGCTTGCTGTAACAAAGAGTTAACCGTATTGTGTGGAAGATGATTGTTTGCAGAAAATAGTAGAACAAGTATTGCAGTAGATTGTATTTCAGTAAAGAGAATTGGACCGGGGTCCACAGTTCACTAGAGGTGTCTCTCCCATAAGACGAACAGCATGTTGGGTGAACAAATTACAGTTGGGCAATTGACAAATAAAGAGAGCATGACAATGCACATACATATCATGATGAGTATAGTGAGATTTAATTGGGCATTACGACAAAGTACATAGACCGCCATCCAACTGCATCTATGCCTAAAAAGTCCACCTTCAGGTTATCATCCGAACCCCTTCAGGTATTAAGTTGCAAAGCAACAGAGACAATTGCATTAAGTATGGTGCGTAATGTAATCAACAACTACATCCTTAGACATAGCATCAATGTTTTATCCCTAGTGGCAACAGCACAACACAACCTTAGAACTTTACATCCTTGTCCCGGTGTCAATGCAGGCATGAACCCACTACTCGAGCATAAGTACTCCCTCTTGGAGTTACAAGCATCTACTTGGCCAGAGCATCTACTAGTAACGGAGAGCATGCAAGATCATAAACAACACATAAGCATAACTTTGATAATCAACATAACAAGTATTCTCTATTCATCGGATCCCAACAAACGCAACATATAGAATTACAGATAGATGATCTTGATCATGTTAGGCAGCTCACAAGATCCGACAATGATAGCACAATGGGGAGAAGACAACCATCTAGCTACTGCTATGGACCCATAGTCCAGGGGTAGACTACTCACACATCACACCGGAGGCGACCATGGCGGCGTAGAGTCCTCCGGGAGATGATTCCCCTCTCCGGCAGGGTGCCGGAGGCGATCTCCTGGATCCCCCGAGATGGGATCGGCGGCGGCGGCGTCTCTGGAAGGTTTTCCGTATCGTGGTTCTCGATGCGGGGTTTCGTCACGGAGGCTATTTGTAGGCGGAAGGGCGAGTCGGGGCCGGACGAGGGGCCACACCATAGGGCGGCGCGGGCCCCACAGGCCGCGCCGCCACGTGGTGTCGCCACCTCGTGGCCCCACTTCGTGTGTTCTTCGGTCTTCGGAAGCTCCGTGGAAAAATAGGCCCACGGGCTTTGATTTCGTCCAATTCCGAGAATATTTCCTTACTAGGATTTCTGAAACCAAAAACAGCAGAAAAACAGAATCGGCACTTCGGCATCTTGTTAATAGGTTAGTTCCAGAAAATGCACGAATATGACATAAAGTGTGCATAAAACATGTAGATAACATCAATAATGTGGCATGGAACATAAGAAATTATCGATACGTCGGAGACGTATCAAAAGCTCGCATTGGATTTCTCGCTTTTGATTATTCTCAACTTAGACATCCATACCGGGACAACATAGACAACAGATAATGGACTCCTCTTTAATGCATAAGCATTCAACAACAGATAATATTCTCATAAGAGATTGTGGTTTGTTGTCCAAACTGAAACTTCCACCATGGATCATGGCTTTAGTTAGCGGCCCAATGTTCTTCTCTAACAATATGTATACTCAAACCATTTGATCATGATAAATCACCCTTACTTCAGACAAGACGAACATGCATAGCAACTCACATGATATTCAACAAATAAATAGTTGATGGTGTCCCCAGGAACATGGTTATCGCTCAACAAGCAACTTATAAGAGATAAGATGCATAAGTACATATTCAATACCACAATAGTTTTTAGGCTATTTGTCCCATGAGCTATATATTGCAAAGATAAAGAATAGAAATTTTAAAGGTAGCACTCAAGCAATTTACTTTGGAATGGCGGAGAAATACTATGTAGTAGGTAGGTATGGTGGACACAAGTGGCATAGTGTTTGGCTCAAGGATTTTGGATGCATGAGAAGTATTCCCTCTCGATACAAGGTTTAGGCTAGCAAGGTTGTTTAAAGCAAACACAAGTATGAACCGGTACAGCAAAACTCACATAAAAGACATATTGAAAGCATTATAAGACTCTATACCGTCTTCATTATTGTACCTTTTATCATCATATCGAAGCCGATCGCTTGAACCGGCCCCTCTTTGTCCTTGCCACCAGAGTGACTGCTCTCTTCTTTGTCTTTACCATGGCGGTATACAGAAGCTGAACTGAAGACCGACTTGGTGAAAATCCGCGTCTTGAACACGCAGCGGGTAGATCCTGTGCAATTGTACTAGAGTCGATGGGCATTTGTGCATCGGCTTTGTTTCTTAGCTCGAAAGTCGATGGCCGCGCATCGGCTGTCTACCAGGAGAATTTTTTTTTACTGGCCGATTTTTCTATCGGCCCCCAATATTTCACTGCACATGTATCGTACATGTTCATCTGATTAGGTGCCCCCCGAGCCGAATCTGTCAGGTAACTGCGGATATCGGCTCTGTAGTTAGCCAAGGCACTGTATTTGAACGTCGGCTCCGTTAGGACTAATGTTGACTCTCATCAGCCGACGTAAAACCGCTGCTCGTTAGATCGACATTGAACACATGCAGAACGTATGGTGAGGATAATTTTGGCCGATTGCTGGAGTCCCACCGGGCGTGCCAGAATGTGTTGACGTCAGAAACCCACCGGCGGGCAGCGACGGGCAACACCGTAGAGCCGGGAACAACCTAGGGCTGCGGCTGGCCGAGGTCCCTCCGAGCGACGGCCCGCAAAGCCTTCTGGTCACACGTCCGATGCTGATGCAAGGGCGTGCCACCTGACCTATACCTGGTCAGGAAGGTGATGGAGATGCCTCGCTTAGTTTCCTGCATGGCATACACGTAAACATTAAATACGAGCCTCGATCGGCTCTCAGGTTATCCTGTGAATCGGCTCAGGGAGCCGATCCACCCATGATTCGTACGAGGTGCACGAATATATGGTGGTCCTGCTTGATCAAGATAAAGCTAATGAGATCTACGACGATTCAGGGTTTTCACCGCATAATCGGATCATCCTACTCAGGATTGGGCCTCGCGGCCACGCACGGTGATCGTAAGCCGATCCTAGACAAGGCCTAAAAACCAACACGAGGTTGATCCCCGGAACATCCTGTCTAGGACTAGCAAACGACACCCTACGTGCCGCTGGATCCTCCAGCCCCTTGTAAGGCCTAACTATTGCAGATATTAAACTAATCCTTGGTGAACAAGGAGCAACCGTAACGGATCAGATCTACTAAATAATGATCAAGCGGGGTGCCGCCCCTACACCTAAGATAGGTGTAAGGGCGGCTAGACATGCAAGGGTTGCACTACGATAGCATGTTACACGAAGAACTATGCTAACCCTAACACATCTATGATAACTACGTTGCTCGCCATCAACAAGGCTTCAGTACGAGCAACGCATGAACAACGTGGAGCTTGTGCTGCCTAGATCGCAAGATGCGATCTAGGCAGCATGTTGCTTACCGGTAGAAACCCTCGAGACGAAGGAGTTGGCGATGCGCCGAGATTGATTTGTTGGTTGAACGTTGGTTGTTGTCTATTTCATAAACCCTAGATACATATTTATAGTCCGTAGACTTTCTAACGTGGGAATAATCCCAACCGTGCACGAGCCAAAATCTATCTAACCGATAGGTATCCTACTATATTTACAGATACACGGGCAAACTAGCCCAAACTTTGTATACAAGGCCGATTCATGTATTTCTTCCAAGTTATACTCTTCAAGCCCATCTTAATCGCGGCCCACCTCTGATCCGGTCAAATTCTGGTGATAACAATAGTTTGCCTCGGAGAGTACGCTACATGTAATATATAGTATGCCTCGGAGAGTACCACTATGCATGAGATCGATCTTCATGCAGGTACTACTTAATTTGCTATCTTATGCAATTACATGTGTTATATATATGCACCAAGTTGATATGCATCACCTTGATCTTCATGTACTACCTAAACCCAAACGCGTTTCTGGCACATCGACGCGATCCTCGTACGATGAAACGGTCCGATACCCCTAAACCCCTCCTAAACCCTAGACCCTGAATTCTCTGCCGCGACAGAGATTTATGCATTTTCTCTGCCGCTGTAGGCAACCTTTGGTACCGGTTCGTTTTACAAACCGGTACCAAAAGACTCTAGCCACGCGGTCTCCTCTGTGTCCACGTGGAGGTCCCTTTAATACCGGTTCATAAGGAACTGGTACCAAAGGGGGGGGGGTCTTTTGTCCCGATTCATTTGTACCAGTTGCCTAACCGGTACGAAAGGCCCTCTGGAACCGATATTGATGGCCATTTTTCTACTAGTGGCCGTTGTTATTACCAGTGCCCAGTGGCTGAGCTGCCACATCACTGATATGGTGTTCCCTATATAAGCAGTTTCCTACTAATGTAATCTCACGAACATTTCTTCCCAAATCGTTCTAATGAGGCCTTCTTCTTTGACAATAAGAGAGAAATATGTAGGGTGGCAACGGTGATGTGATTCCGAAAGTGACATATGTATTGGATAATACACAAGTTCTTTTGGCATAATACTTTAAAAAAACTATCCCCATTGTTGAGAAACAAACCCTCAACTTTTCTTCTTGAAACATCCATCATGGACAGCCTCACTTGGCGTTGCCACTACCACTACAGATATGTCCGAGAGGATGGTCGACACTACCATCCCTTCCTCCCATGTCCCCCTCACCTCGTCCCGTTTGAAAGCTCCAAATCTTAATCATATGAATATAATCGGAACCGCAAACGTAGTTCGAGCAACATTTAGCTCATTTTGTAAAAAATATATCAAAAGATGATATTTTGAAGTTTCCAAAAAATCTGAAAAAAACTAGATGGAGAAAATTTTGTGTTCTACCAACGTGCAAAATTGCAACTCCAAATACCATATATTTGAGGTATAACTTATGAAGTATTTTTTGACTTGCTAAAGCGACGGGATTTAAGAAAACCTTAGCGAACCATACTTGGAAAGCTGTATTATGAAGATTGTATGACTTATGAAGCACTATGATAAAAATGACAGACCAAATTTTATTAAATACGTAACACACCAAACAGACCTAATAATACGATTATGAAGCCAAATATGCTCTCAAAAGAAGAGAAAGGAGAAATTGAGCCATCTTGGTATTCATCTAATTCTTGTGATTTATGCGCTTTACAAGACTTGGAGATACCGGGCTTGGAGAAATTCACCGCCGTGCGCCAAGACCACCTTCGTCTCCATCGACTTTTAGAATCTCATCTAGAAGGTTCACCCTTCTGCCTTTGGGTGTGGTTAATGATAATGGAACTGCGTGTTTTTTTGCATTTTGTAGGATCAATTTGCCACCTATGTACATCTTTTGGATTCGTTGCAGTTTAGCTTAGAGAAAATGTTGTAGACCAACACTCAAGTTTCATTTATATCAGTAGCTCCATATGTGCTAGACACCGGTAGCGATTTTTTGTGTGTAGTTTGTTGATTATTAGGAATAGGACAGTGTTGCATCTTGCACATATTAGGCATAGGACAGTGCAGAATTGGTGGCCCCTTTAATACCGGTTCCAAAGGGGGGATTTTGTCCCGATTCATTTGTACCGGTTGCCTAACCGGTACGAAAGGCCATCTGGAACCGGTATTGATTGCCGTTTTTCTACTAGTGGCCGTTGTTATTACCAGTGGCATGTGGCTGAGCTACCGCGTCACTGATATGGTGTTCCCTATATAAGCAATTTCCTACTAGTGTAATCTCATGAATATTTCTTCCCAAATCCTTCTAATGAGGCCTTCGTCTTTGAGGACACCAGCACCTTCATCTATTGCTTTTCGTACTGGAGATGGTGATTTCCCCAATTGAGCATCCAAAAAATAGCATCTCGGAAGTAAATTTCCTTAAGCGATCTGGCACTTAAGTACTCTAGATCGTGCACTATATGTTATGCTTGTCGAGTTAGTATTGCAAGGTTAAAATGCTCCATACCTATGAATCGCAAACTACCTTTATACTTTGGTTGAATCATAACATCCCACGAGTCCCAAGTTGGCTTCCATTTATTGATGTGGATGTTTGCGTATCTCACAAGGTGTAGCATGGCGATGTTGGAGACCTTGACCTCCTTGATACCAAAGCTTCAGTCATACACCAAAGCGTGAAGTAGGATTGCGCTGGTCGGGGTCAATGCTAGCGGCCTGGTACACAACGAGGTGGGAGACGGCAATAAGGGAGAGAAATATGTAGGGTGTCAATGGGGATGAGATTCAGAAAGTGATATGTGTATTGGATAATACAAAAGTTCTTTTGGCATAATACTCTAAACAAAACTGTCCCCATGCATTGTTGAGAAACAAACCCTCAACTTTTCTTCTTGAAACATCCATCATGGACAACCTCACTTGGCGTTGCCGCTACCACTACAGATATGTCTGAGAGGATGGTCGACACTACCATCCCTTCCTCCCATGTCCCCCTCGCCTCGCCCCGTTTGAAAGCTCCAAATCTTAATCATATGAATATAATCGGAACCACAAACGTAGCTCGAGCAACATTTAGCTCATTTTGTAAAAAAAAATCAAAATATGATATTTTGAAGTTTCAAAGAAATCTGAAAAAAATCTAGATGGAGACAATCTTGTGTTCTACCAACGCGCAAAATTGCAACTCCAAATACCATATATTTGAGGTTGTACAAAAATTAAAAATTCTGATATCTATAATAATGAAAAGTGCATACTCTCACAGTCTCAAAATTTGACAGATTTTGTCATTTTCTTGCATCCTCGAATAAATGATATCTCAAGTTTAAATTTTACATATTGATAGAACTCAGGATTGCCTACATCTAAAAAAACAACTTCAAATTTGTTGACACTTTCGAATGCCATTTTTAAATTTTTCAAAGAAAAGAGCTACCAACAAAAATCCACACTCGATTATAATCTACAAAATACTCACTCCTTTCTAAAACATATTGCCTATAATTTTTTGTTGAGGTTAAGCTCACAATTTTTTTTGAGAAAGTATATAAAAATAACATCTAAAATATCAAATCATTATTATAATAACGGTCATGAAATATAAACTACTCCCTCAGTCTCATAAAATATGTCTTAGATTTGTCTAATTTTAATATATCTAGTAGAGGGATTATATTATATGCATTTAGAGGACCCGTTTGTATATTACTTGCAGATTTAGAGGGTTTAGATGGAGTATATTATATGAATTTCATATTATAGATGTTATTTTTTTGTTTACAAATTTTAGTTTTGATAAAAAAATACGCAACCTACTTTAGAAGGAGGAATTATTTATGAGGACCCGTCTGTATCTCAATCGATAAAGAGTTTTATTGACTCTATTCTAAATGAAAAAGATCTACAACAAAAAAATCTTAGCGAACCAGACTTGCAAAGCTGTATTGCAAAGATTAATATAACTTATGAAGTATTTTTTGACTTGCTCATGCGACCAGATTTAAGAAAATCTTAGCGAACCAGACTTGAAAAGCTGTATTATGAAGATTGTATGACTTATGAAGCACCATGATAAAAATGACCAAAATGCATGTTCTCAAATACGTATCAGCAAAAAGACCTAATAATACCATTATGATACCAAATGCATGTTCTTTGCAGTAGACTTCACCAACATGAAACTAGTAGAGAACATGTCACAAATATGAGCACATGGTATGACTTGCGTACGAGGTTGAAGAACAATCAAACAATTGATAAAGTTGCTCAGCGAGAACTTGAAAAGGAAAGGGATCATTGGAGAAGTTTTGTACAGGATTCTCTTGATTGTACAATTTTTTGGAGAACATAACATAGCATTTCGTTGCACTAATTGTAAGTTGTACCAAGACAGCAATGGCAATTTATTGGGACTAGTTCAAATGTTGGTTAAATTTGACCCGGTTATAAAAGAGAATGTTGACCGAATTACCAATGATCAAACTCGTGATCACTATCTTGGTCCTTCCATCCAGAATGAGTTGATAACTTTGCTAGCTACTGCAATCAGGTCTGAAATCATTGAAAAGGTAAAAAAACAAAGTACTTCTCAGCTGTACTCCTGATGTAAGCCACCAAGAACAGATGTCTTTGATAATAAGGTATGTTGATGCATTTTCTGGTTCCGTTTGCATCGAGGAATCTTTCTTAGGTTTTTTGAGTGTGAATGATACCTCTGGCCAAGGACTGTTTGATGTTTTACAAGATGAACTGAAGAGTCTTGAACTTGATATAAACAATGTGAGAGGACAAGGATATGATAATGGATCAAATATGAAAGGGAAACATCAAGGGGTACAAAGGAAACTTTTGAATGTAAACCCAAGAGCTTTTTATTCAGCTTATTGTTGTCATAGCCTGAATTTGACACTATGTGATATGGAAAATTCATGTCGTAATGCAACCAGATTTTTTGGAATTATCCAGCGCATCTATACAACATTTGCTAATTCTACAAAGAGGTGGAAAATTCTTAAAGATAATATAACCGGATTGACTCTCAAGTCATTGTCAGCTACTCGTTGGAAAAGTCGTGTTGAGAGTGTTAAGGCTATAAGGTTCCAAATGTCAGATATACGGGAGGCTTTGCTGCAAGTGGCTGAAAGTGATAAGGATCCACTTACAAGTAGTGTAGCTAAATCATTGGCAGAACATGAGCTTGGTGACTTTGAGTTTATCGTTTCTATAGTCATATGGTATGAGATATTACCTTATATTAATGTGGTAAGCAAGCAACTACAATCAAAAGATATGATTATTGATATTGCCATTGAGTATGTACAGGGGTTGATTTTTTTTCACTAAGTATAGAGATACTGGCTTTTCAAAGGCATTGGAAGCTGCTAAAAGAATTGCAATTGAGTTGGATATTAATCCAGGCTTTCGCACCAAGCGTAAAATTACAAGAAAAAGACAGTTTGATGAGGGACCGGCTGATGCACCTACTGAATCACATTCTGCAAAGGAGTCATTTAGGATTAATTATTTTTTGTGTATTGTTGATCAAGCTATTGCTTCACTTAAAACCAGATTTGAACAATACCAAGAATATGAAACACTTTTGGATTCTTGTTTACTTCTTATTGGTTGCGATCCTTGGATGATGAGAGTTTGAAGGTTCTTGTCTGAAACTTGAGGCTGCACTTAAACATGAAAAGGAAACCGAAACGCTTATGGATATTGATGGAGAAGAATTGTGGAGGCAGTTAATTCTGATCCGGGAGTTACTTGAGAAATCTATGGGTCCTCTTGATATTGTGATGTTTTTGGAGAAGCGTCTGTTTTATCCTTTTGCTAATGTCGCATACATCATTTTGTTAACCGTTCCTGTTACTGTTGCATCTGCGGAAAGTAACTTTTCTAAACTCAAGTTGCTGAAATCCTACATGCGTTCTACTATGACACAAGAAAGACTCAGTTTATTGGCGACTATAGCACTCGAGAGTGATATCTTGGAGAAGATCAATTATAAAAAGATGATCGAAGATTTTATTTCAAGAAATACAAGACGGATGATGCTTTTCGGTAGAACATGAGGTTGGTTTACTGCTTTTTTAGTGCTATAGTTCTCTGGCTTGATATATGTTTGAGCATTGTACGGAATAGTGCATATTAAAATTATATACTGAAGTGAACTTATAATTTTATTTCACTAGTTATTGAGTTTGAACAAAGAAAATTTTGGCCCCCATTTCCTGGAGACGGGGCTGCCAAATATGGTGCCTTAATTTAACTCTTCCAATCCATCCAGCTACGGCATGTGCATGACGGCGATCTCAACGATCTCCGCTGCAGCAGAGGGACATTCTCTCTTGAGCCGCTGAAAACCATGAGTGGCGACGAACGATCTCAGAGTACCAGCGCAAGACAAAAACGCCATGCACGCCTCCTTCAGCACGGGGCACGCATGCCGCTCCGCGAGCGCGAGCATGGCGCCGACGGAGCCCGAGTCGACGCGCGCGCACAGCGTCTCCCCGCACGCGAGCTTGAGCTTCTCCAGCCCGTACCTGTCCGCCGCCGCCAGCAGCCGCTCCGCCATCGTCGCCTCGACCTCGACATGCTCGTAGCAGTCGGACCGCAGCGCCTCCCTGTACATGAACTGGCGCATGGCCTGGAACACCTCCGCGTCCACGCCGTCGATGTGGAGTTCGCCGGAGGTGGCGTCCTGGAGTTCCGCCTTGAAGACGGGGGACAGCGCCTCTAGCACCCACCGGCGCGCGGAGAAGGACTCCCCGCCGGCGTGGACGACCACGTTGCTTAAATTCTTGCTCCGGATGGCCTCGGCAAAAAGCCCGCGCGTGTCAAAGCGAAGCGGCGCCACCTCGTCTGCGAGGGCGACCTCATCTGCGTGCATGCCCTGATCGACGGTGACGTCGCACAGGACGGTGAGGCAGTCGTCCACGAGGTGCTCTCCCTCGTGCAGCTCCTCGTTCCACACGAAGTCCTTCCAGCCGGCCTCCTGGCCCAAGTAGCGGAACTGGACGTCACCCTGGGAGGCCCGGGCACACGAGGTCGGCTTCCCGGCGGGGCCGAGCACGGTGAGCCCGAACCTCGCTGTGGCATCGCAGCCGGGGCTGCTGAGGAAGAGGGACGTGTAGCCGCGGTGCTCCTCGTCCCGGCCGTTCGGGTAGCACTCGATCCGCCAGTCGTGGCCGCCGACGCCGAACTCCGTCGAGGCGATCGCCGTGCCCATGGGCGCCGTCTTGCTCATCAGCTGCGTGTAGCCGTGGATGCGGAGCACGTGGGAGCCGGTGACGGCCTTCCTCGCGGCGACGGTGGACGCGGTGAGGTGCTGCCGGCCGGCGCCGCGCAGGGCGGACATCAGCGCCGACATCGGCATGATCGACGGCATGATGGAGCTGAAGTGTTTGTTGAGGCCTTGAGGGAGATGATGGCCGGCTTGCAGATCTATATATAGAATAGAGTCGGTGCTATATGTATGTATGGAAATGTGTATGACCGAAGGTGCATATATATGGAAAACCATTGAATACCGAATCATGATGCATCTCTTAGCTCTAAAGTCTAAACAAGGATTGCTTGGGCTACAATCCATGGAACGCAGCATTGGTGGTGATCGACGAATGTGGAGCCAGAATGATATCTGTCTTCGTCGGCTAATTATGGTGCAGCTTGCTATTTCCATAATGCGAATGCTCCTACCCGATGTGCATGTGTATTAGCAAGAGTGAACCAGACTCCAATTATCAGGCAAGCTGAGAATACTTCAGCAGAATCAAGTGTTCACATATGTATCATAATTATCATGCATGATCAATCATTACTGTATCATAATTTACTGAAGCTTGGAGCATAGATCCCAGTATGATTCTTATTGTCACCATCTTCGGGAACCTCACCATCTGTATCTATGGGTTCTCCTATCTTAATTTCTGAAGGCATGGTGGTTTCATGGTGCGGGCTAAGCCTACGAGTATGGTTTGATCTTGCGAATTGACCAAGATCCAAAGGGGAACATGGGAAGTGGAGAATGAACACGAAAAACATGATTAACACATGCACAAATAACCCAATATAATCCGGTTTGCTCTTAACGGTCTGAACCACCGTCCTAACAAAATGTCTCAAGGAAAACACACTAGGTAGAAGGTCCAAGAGAAATATTGGTATCCATAGAAGTGTGCAGCGGAAACGGAGTGGCGGCGGCGAGCACAACCGGGTCGGCCGGTAATCAGTGGCTACAGAAAAAATTGTAAACTAAATCAAAACACATAAAAGCATGGTTCAACCAAAACATTTACCCACAAAAGTTCACTAGTACAATTTTTTTTTACCCGGACTGGTACATAATAAAGTACTTGTATCTGCATATTGCAAGCAACATAATCCAGATAGTTGCATTGCACGTAATTTTCACAAATCAACTAAATAAATTAAATCTCCAATATCTGCATCCAGATTCTTTGTACCATGTTTCAACAAACAGGTTGGCCCTTCTTTGTCCTAGCCATGCACCTCAGATGGTTTACCCTGTTCAGTTTGTTTGATAGCTACTTTTCAGCTGGCTTTCGATTTTACCTGCATCAAAGAGAATATAGCTCATGTTTTGAATGAGAAAAAAATCTCTACAGCAAGAATTATTATTTTTATCCAAAAAGAACAAGTCCCATGTTTATCAGTAACTAGCACAAAAAAAAGAAACATAAATCAAGAATAAATTGTGCATGTTTGTTTTGGTCAAATATATTATTTTTGAAGTGAAAACCCAGAGGAACTTAGTTTCTGTCATAAACGCAACTCAATACCATGTCCAATAAGAATGCATTTGGGTGTGTGGTTGCCTGTCCCGTGGCATGCAAAAGTAGCCAGTGAGCCTGGCTCCTATGAAACGAGATTGAAATCCTTTTCTCCCGAGCCAGGCTCGTGAGATGCAGGGTATTAACATGCCAATGATGGTCTCAGCAACTAATTATCATGTTTTAAGGCATATTATTATGTTGCAAAAGTAGATTGAGAATTGATGACAAAAATAAGTATTGTATGGACGCTTCAAGAAAAATAAACATAATCTTAATTTTTACCTTTTTATTTTAATATAAGCTGTTTAGTATTGATTTCACATAATTCCAACACTGCAGGTAAAGAAAACTGAGAGTTAGCAAATGTAGCACCACCTGTAGCACTACAGAATTCCAACACCTTGGCGCTGGTGTCGTTGGGGAGGTCGGCGATGTAGCACCACCTATCAAGGAGGACCAAGCCTGAGGCGGCGGCGCCGGACTCGGGAAGAGAAGGTGGAACCCAGGAGGAAGCAGCCATGTCCGTCTAGGGCGAGCAAGCGGAGGAGGTGAACAGATCGTAGGAAAGGACCTAGGGTTCGCTTTTTTGGATCGTATTATCTCATTTATCAAACTTGGTACTACCTCCGTCTCAAGTGTCTTAATTTTATGGTTAAGTCCATATTAAAAAAATAAGATACATACTTTTAGACTGAGGGAGTATTTTATTTTCTCTCATTTTTTTAATTTCACTTGATTATGCAACATGCATGTTTCTAGATAGCTTTTCCACAATTATTGTGTTTCATTCTTAAAAATAAATATAGGGATTAAAGGTCGTTTGTAACATGGAAAATATCCAATGCATAAGTTGGAAATTTAATCATTCAAGTCCCGTACAATGTATTTACAAAATTGAAACAAAAAAAGAGAAATAAAAGGAAACGGGACATGGTGTTTTCGTCCATATGCATCCACTATAATAATGTAATTTAAATTTATTTTAAAATGTTAAAAAATTGGAATAAAAATCAAGGATGTACATCCAAACATTATATGTTCACACCCAAACTTTCGTGGTACAGATATATTTTGCAGCCTATGCAAAAAAAAGACAATAAAAAGCAATTTTGAAGCATCGAAATTTGTCTTTTTACACATGCCAGAAAAAAAGTCGCATTCCGACGAATTTTTGTGAACGAGCATAGAATATGTGAATATACATCAGGATATTTTTTCAAACATTTTAAATATATTTTTTGCGCACTGAATGCATCTATAACTACGAGCCAAAGTGGATAAAAAGAAATGATTGTTCTTTTAGAACACTATAAAGGAATTTTCAGCACTACTAGCTACTGGACCGGAAAGTCCATTTGGCTTCTAAGCTTTGGTGCTCCCTCGATATTATATAAAAAGTTATATTTCAATGGTCAAAAAAATTAAAACAAAATTCGAAAATGAGATAATGATGTATCTCATAAATTTGCTAACTCTCATTTTGAGATGATTTGTATGGACGCTTCAAGAAAAAATAAACATAATCTTAATGTTTACCTTCTTATTTCAATTAATATAAGCTGTTTAGTATTGATTTGACAGAATTCCTCCACAGTTAAAGAAAAGTGAGCTGTGGCCTTGTCTACTTCCGTAACAGTTTTGCTAACAATTCAAAGGATCACGCACAAACAACAAAATTTCAGCTGAACACATACTTAGTTTTGTTGGATTGACAGGATTTGTTTAATCAACTGATATACAACATCGATAACACTGGACAGAACAAGTCATATCAATAACCCTCCATTGGATCACACTGTCATCAAGCCATAGCTCCTGAATAAGCTGCACTAACTTGCTAAGCTCTAGATCCTACTGAAAGCAGAATGGTACCAACACAATGATTCACTAGTTATCATGGCAAGCATGACATTCATACATATAGTCGCACATAAAAACATAAAAGGAACATACCAGCATAGAGAAGTTACCTTAATATTGGTCAGGTACCCCTGCAGATCTCACTAGTAAAGCAGAGGTTGGTCAAGAAAAGGAGCTTCTGGACATCAATCTCAGCCAATCCTCGCAATGTTGCCTTCCTCACATCAATAGCAAACATCACTCGCAACTTGTCCATGGTTTGAGAAAGCAAGTAAACGACATCATCATCCATGCTTAGGATGGGGTATCCCACTGGAAGTTCCTGCAAGGTCTTGCTGCTCAGCATCGCCATGACATCCGAAAGACATGGATCCAAGCTGACGTCTTTAACGTCAACTACACATTCACGGTGCCAGCCCTCGGACGAACAACCAACCGGTATTGCCATGTTCCATATGGTGGACTTCCAGCCATGAGGGATGACCTGAGATATCCTAGTAGAGTTGGTACTGCGCACCCAGTCAGCGTAGGAAACAGGAGCGGTGGCGGCGTGGAGCTCTTGCGGTGGCCGGAATTCCAGCTCGACATACTTGATCATCGAGCCGTTGTTTCGGCTGATAGTTACGTCCCGCAGGAAGTTGGGCTCAGAATTTCTGAGGAGGCGATCCCAGTTAGCCCTTGCCGGCACCGGCAGCGGGACATCCTGGAGCAGCGGGCGTCTCTTGAGCACGTCGCAGAAGAAGATGCCGCGCCAGAGGTCCACCCAGGCGACGGTGCCATGCTCGCCACCAATCGTGATGGTCTTCCCCGTCATGTGATAGAGCTTGTGCCTGCCGACTGCTATAGGTAAAGGGATGAGCTTGTCCCTCTCGAACTCCTTGAGCGACAAGCGCCTGGTGATCCAGCGTTTGGAAATTGAGGAGGATCTGTAGAGGTGGAGGTCGAAGTCCCACCTGACGAGCACGCGGCCGTTGAAGATGGGGTAGCAACGACCGAGGGCAGCGATGGCGTACCAGGCGCCGTCTTGGCGGCTGATGAGGGCGGTCGCGGCGTCGTTGAGGCACCTGGGGTCCGGGCTGGGCAGCAGGTCTAGCCACTGGGCGCGCGGGCTGTAGACAAAGTAGTCCCAGTCCGATGCTCCGGTGGTGCTGTTGGGGTTGACGGGGACGCAGAGGAGGACGAGATCTGCGTCGGTGGCGACGATCTTGGGCCCTATTCTGCGGAAGTCCAGGCCAGGGCAGTGGACACAAAAGTGGGAGAGAAGTGGCGGGCGGGCGGCGCGGAAGGTCACCGTGATGGGCAAGCCGCTGTAGGTGGTGCTGTCGGCGGTGGTGTCGTTGGGGAGGTCGGCGATGTAGCACCACCTGTCGAGGAGGACCAAGCTTGAGGCGGCGGCGGCGGAGGACTCGGGAAGAGAAGGTGGAACCCAGGAGGAAACACCCATGTCCGGCAATGGCGAGGAGGTGAACAGATCAAAACAGAGGCGAGAGGATCAGATCGGATCGGACAGATGGATTAAAGGTCGTTTGTAACATGGATCGGATCGGATCGTACGTAAACCCTGTACATGCAGATGACCAAATTTTGACGACGGCTGTAGCCGGAAAACCATTGGGACACAGACGTATTTGCCGACGGCTATTTGTTTTCCCTCGGCATGGCGTCCCGGACCGGATCAAAGAAAAAACCGCTGCATAGAACAGGCTGTCGGCATGATGGCGTTTTCCAGCTGTGACGACTATGACTGACTCCAGTACTCCCTCCGTCCCAGTTCGCAAGGCAAAGTTCCAAAAAATATTTGTCCCAAAATGCCTCACCTCCTAGGCACATTTGCATTTAATGTGGCAGTAAAACTGATTCATTATTGCATGTAATGACTGATTCATTATCCCACCAATTAATGGGTAGAAAATAAAGTTCTTTTTAATTTCCCAATTAATTGCAGCGCCGATGTTAATGTTTTTACGTGGAAATTTAGAGCCAATGAGAATTCACCTTGGGTCAAGATATTTGAAAACTTTGCCTTGCGAACTGGGACAGAGGGAGTAGTTAAGATCTGAAGAACAACTATAATTTCTCTACTTGCGGCATAATACATCACCAACTTCCTTTTCTTTGCCTCCAAGGGAGGATGCGTACTTCAATTTTATAGAAGGCAGAGTTTAGTTACATAAACTGAAATCTGGTGCCAACAGATGTACACCCACACCATCGACCCTAGTACAAGCCGGCTTTGCTCCGATTCCATTGGTAGTCTTCGTTCATTCATCTGGTAGTATTAGGCTCCAAACAGAAGGCATATAACGCAATGAAGTATTAACCATCCTTTCACATGATTTCTTTTAGAGATGGCCCACCTTGTCAGTCATGGCATATTGGCATCTACCTCCAAGGAGGCTGTACTTCTCTATAGGTTAAATGCAGCCACCAGGTGCAAGGAGTGCAATGATCTTTTTTTTTTTTTTTTGCGGAAAGAATGCAATGATCTTATGAAACACATGCAAACAGTTTTGGAGGTCTCTTCTTCACAAAAGGCCTCTTGACCACCAAACACCACCCCAAAAATAGCACGGCAAGACGCAACCGCTCCCCTCCCAGAATCCACCCCTGTTGCCGCTATAACCCCGAAACAAAATTGGCAACCCTCAGCTTTACCAACTTTAGGATATAGGTCGAGCAGAACCAACCTTCCTGCCTTTTTTTTTCCTACCTGCGCAACATCCCGTGGTAAAGCAGGCTCCAGCTCCTGCCGGCGTTCAGCTTTTTTGTTTCCTGCAGAAACATGAACGAACTCAGAAAACTGAAGCGTGGGATCAGCACCAAGCGAAGCGACCCTGTCATCGTCCAACAAGGTACGAGATTTTCTTTGGTTTCAGAGGTGATCTTTCTTCGGAATTCCATCTTCCCCACACATACATTTCCGATTTCTCATGGTGATTTGACTAGTTGCATTGCATTGATACAAATTTCTTGTCATTCTCTTCCAAAAAGTACTTCTGCAATGATATTTTGGTGCTCACCTGTTGAGGGATGAAAAGCCTGTGTTGGTTAACCCAGGTGGCCATTTGGTTGCTTGCTTGCAGCCCAAATTCCCTTTGATGAGTGGGAGGAGCAACAACGGTATTGGCCTTCACCGCTGGTGCCGCTGGCGACCCCATCGCCACGGGCGCCTCTGGTGAGCCCTTCACTGAGGGCGCTGCAAGTGAGCCCTTCGCCGCGAGCGCCACCGGTGAGCCCCACGGGGTCACCGCGGACCCCAGGCGGGAGCCAGAAGAAGCCGGTGTTGGGCAAGGTGAAGAGCAAGGCTAAGAAGTGGATGCATCTGCTGCACCACAAGAAGAAGCTCCCCGCGCACGAGGAGATGATGATGTGGACGCCGCGTATCGGTCCTGGCTTGGACGATGGCTACAGTAGGGGGGAACTACACGATGCCGATGAGCACCTTGGGACACCAAGCACAGCTCTCCACCCAACTTCATGTATGTCTGTCTGAATTATCGCATGCCTTAACACCTCCCCTTCAATTCAGCCAAGACATCAATTCCAGCATAGTTCCACTGCGATGATTGAATCCCGATAAATGTTTATTTTCATGTGAACTGTAGTTGCTGAGTCGGCACACGAACCTGAGGTGTACATGGAAGTCCCATCAAGGCAGAACACACCAGCCCCGAGCCCCAACGCGCGCCAGGAACAGCCATTCTTCAAGGTCAGCAGCCGGTTCGAGTCAGAAATGAAGGAAGCCAACGAAATGCTGATGGAATCGAAGCAGCTCCGTGTCAGAACGTCCAAGCAGAAGACTGTGACGTTCGCACCGATACTAGAATATGGGCCAGAGATCGAAAACAAAGGCCGAAGCGTCGACAAAGAACTCCCTGAATCAACAACCGGAGTATTCAGAAAGTCATGCACTACAGTATACCAGGCTGGCCTAAAGATGGTTTCTAGAATCCAAGATACAATGGTAGCATACAACATCGACAGAAGTCGCGCGGTAGAGAAAATAGTATCAGTCAATAGATACCTTATGCTGAAGCTGGAGCCTGGAGAAGACGACGAAGCGCTTGCGGAAGGCATCACCGAGGCTGTCCTAAATCTGTTGGAAGCCTGGAGCGAGAATGTCGAAAGGCCTTTGATGCAGAGGTCAAAGGAGATCTCTTCCTGGTTCCTGCATGGAGGGAGAGAAGAATCACTTCCTGTCCCAGTGTCTACGCATCCTTGTGCAAACGAAGGTAATCTTCACCAGGTGTGCAAGGGTGGCTCCTGTCTGCACAACATTATTATTTGAACATTATATTAGCTAACAGGAAACTTATGACATGCAGATGCAGAAGAGTTCTATTCATTAGATAATTAACTACTAATTGGAGCAAATCAGAGTGACACGGCATTAGTAGAGTTTGTTCACCTTACAATATAGACCCTTGGAGGCAAAGACTAAGAGCGTGCCCCATGTATACTCTGTTCATAGAATTAACATTGTAGTGAAAACATCTTGTGTAATGTGTATTACAAGTGAAACCGAAAGGAAATTTCCACACCTTTGTACAAGAAAGTTTACAAGTAAACGACTGCGATCTTGATTGATGACCTCTTCAGACGAACCTCGGCACTATGGTTCCATCAGAGATTACATTTCTACATTTACAATAACTGAACCAAAAATACTCAACTCTACAGCTAACTTATGCAAAAAAAAAGGCACAAATCATGCCTTTAAATGAGCAACTGCCTCCATATTCATATCAAACTGAATTTCGATACAACCATATTATGGTCGACACAAAAGCAAATTACACAGGTCAACTTTACATAATGACAAAATTGATAACTCACTTTTAGAATATTGAGATTAGAAAAAGATAAGTTACATAATTGTTTGATCTCACAACATTCACTGGTACAGCCATACATACATGACATATCATCTCTTTTACTGGACCATTAGGGACTGGGTTTCACTACACACACGGTATATGTTCATATGGGCAAGTGCAGAAAGGCGCCAGTGTAAACCCTGCCACTTCAGATACTAGATTAATACATTGTCACTGCAGCTCATAAGAAGAAAAGGTAAACCCAGATTGTTTCTCATTGGTACACTTCAACTCAAGCTTCTGAAATGGACTGCACATAAAGAGAACAAAAGACAACTTCCTAATTAAAAAAAATCCATAGTAGATTCGCAATAAGTGAACCACAGCAAAATATTGATTACCTGCTGTTTGGGTCGTAATAAAAGCCACTGATGGATCCATCTTTACAAGAAAAGCAGACGTAGTAGAAACCCGCTATGGTCAACCCACAGTCCACTCCAACATTCACAAAGTACTGCTCTTTCCATCTCTACAGGTTACATTAGAAAATTGGAAGCTAATATCAGATAAGAATTTTAAGATGTGACACTTAGGCATAAGAACATATCAGGTTTGTGCAGTACCATAAATATATGAGGATAGTTGCTAAGGTCCATAGATTTGCCACCATCTGTCTCAATCTGACTCTGCAAGAGAAACATATATAAGAAATGTATTCTCTCGAATTCATGTTGACTGATTATACCAATTAAGGTAACTGGTTACCAGAAGAGGGGTAAATGATTCAAACTTGGACCAGTGCCTTACATCATCATCTGCTCTGCAAAACAGAGGCAAGAATTATGTTTCCAGGAGTAAGTTTGGAATGTTATCCTGAACCAGGACATATATGTGTGAAGAAAGGCAAATGATGGCATTAGCATAGAATCAAATACTCACGATGCTTCCCACTTGCCAGTGAAAAATGTATAGTTTTTAGCATCAACTATCTCCCCCTCCCAAAATGTCACCACCTATGGATAGAGAGAACCAATAAGGAAAGTTAAAGTGGATGAAATAAAGTAACAGAAAGGGATAATACATAAACTACAACGTTTTGAGAAAAAATAATGGATCACCTATAAACCCAAAACCTTCTGACAATTACGTAAATAATACCACTTTCTCCTTTTAAAAAACAATATTTCATTTCATGGCTGTTATATTCTTCTCACGAATTGCAATTTTGTATAGAAAACCTCAAAAATCCAGTCTGCCTCGGAGGATGCTCAGTTCTAGGTGCACTATCTGGCTTCTTAGGGGAAGGGCCAGGGGTCACTACCTCTCAGGTCCCATTTTCCGTTTCTAAGAGAAATAAGTCCACCTCTGCAGCAGTACATTTCTTTCTCTAGTTCATTTAAGAAAGTCTATGGTGACCCATAATTTATTTAGTACATCTAATAAATGCATGCTGGCTATGAAAATTAGATAGTGATAACAATACGTAAATGAATAGTGGATTTACAAAAACTAATCTTTATATAAATGTTTTTTCAAAGAAATGATGATAGCATATGAAGTAAGGGAGTTAAAGTGGAAGAAGAAACAGGTTTCTTACAGGTGTATCAGCTAAGGGGACATTAAGAGCTTCCATTGTTCCACATAAATACCCCTGTTCGAGATCACAGCCATGGATACGCACATTGACTTTCCATGCTTCATCTTTCTGCAGACTTGAAACATTCTGAGTTCCTGCAAAACACTGGACGAAATGTGCAAGGACATTTAGGCGAATCAACAGTATCATGAACACCACAGCTCATATTTGAGGATAGCAAAAAAGAAAACTGGAGCATCAACAGCACTTTCCCACTACTTCACAACATACGCAACAAAGGGCAATGTTTTCCGTTGCCCTGGAAACACAGGCAATATATATTTCACATTTCTGCTCTATGGGAGCACACGGTGTTCAACAAAAATCAGCAACATTGCATGATAACTTCTGTTTTGGACAAAGGCCTTTTGATAAGAAATCAAGCTTCAGTTGTTCCATCTTAATCGAAGTTTCAAATAATGGCACCAGAAACGTACTCTTCCAGCAGTTAAGAGTGAACAGCTAGGAGCAGAAGGCTGCGCAGCATTTGTATCTTGACCTGCAACGAGAATTTCAAATCAGTGTTATGCGAAAAGCTACCAAACTAGACAAGAGTCACAAGACCCATAAACTAAAGACAGGTAAGGCTGCAGAGCAACAAAAAAAAAACATTTATGTTGTCTGTAGGAGGAACCGAAATGCAATGGCAACGTTAATTATTCAAAGTTGATTTCAAACACCCGATGCAAAAGCGTGGACCAACTTGTTATTGCAAGAACAAGATATCAATTGTGTTTCCTTGTTCTTCTTTCCAAAGACGGCAACTTGACTATCAAATAATGCAGATTTTCACATGCTGAATACATTCGGGACCTCTCACACTGGAACAAACATTCACACTCGTGAATGATCAAACATTTGCGGCACCGGATTATCCAGGAGGCTTCCTTAAACAGTTGACACAGAATCAGAAAAAAAAAATGGAGGCTGAAACCAATCAGTTCCAGCCCAATACTCTCGGCTGGCACTCGAGCTAAAATTCAGCAGCACCATCTGAAATCTGAGCCCTCCAAATCACAACAACGCCCTGCAATGCACAAGCGGCCGAATTACAGCAGCCTGCTTAGGCAGTCAGGGGGGTGCAAATCCTAAATCAACACCGAATTGCTCACGCTCTCCAGTTCAACCTAAGACCAATCCAGAGAAAGCACGGGATGGGTCGATCCTACGCGGGTGCCAGACCAGGTTCGGGTCGGGTCGGGTCGGATCTAGAGCTGGGAATCGCACGACGAACAGAACGGGGATGGAGTGCGTCACAAAGAGAGGGGAGGCGAGGGCGAAGGGCGGGGCGGAACCTGACGAAGGCTGCGACGAAGGGGTGGCGGTGTCGACCACCCTCACCGGCATCTTCGGCGGCGGAAACGGCCGCAACGGCGGGTGAGGTCGCCGGCGACGAGGCTGGATGGATGTTTGGAGAAGAAGAGTCGTGGGTTGTGTCGTGTCGTGTCTGAACAATAGGGACTGTTTTGCTAAGAGTATTATGCAAAACAAACCTCGGTAAACTTATCTTTTTACAAAATGATCATTAAAAAAAATTGAGGATGTGGGGAGGGAATTGTCTCCCTTTATTAAATCATCTTTACTATTAAATTGGAGTTGATCGTTGACACTCTACGCGTTTGATGGTCGTCATTGAAAGCAACGAAACCGTCCAATATCCCACCATCGGGAACCACTGTCTGATCTATCCTACCGCGCAGAACCAGCTAAACGACCAAGACAGAACTTTTACCAAAAGTTTATTGTGATTTTTTTGTTCAAATAAGTTTTCCCCGCGTAGGATTTCCTCGTAGAAATGAAACGACACCGCCTCGTCGCCCATTGTCGTCCACGAGCCGCCACCACTCCACCCCTGCTTCCCGCCTGCCTGCTGGATCTCATGTTGAAGAGGCAAACGTCGGAGAGCAAGGGTGGATCGAGCAGGTTGAGTCAGTTCTGCTGCTCGCATCCTGACATGGGCATTACCCTTCGGCTAACCGGCATTGTCCTATCCTGTGCGGCCCAATTGGAGGCCCATGAAGATACCCGATAGCAAGGTGGGCCACTAGGACGGTGCGAGAGAAGATCCCTTGAAGAACAAGGCAAGAGGGAAGTCGAACAAAGAAAGATTAGATCTAGGCCCTTTGTAAACCTAGCCATACCCGAACAGATCTCTTGAGACCTGGCCTCCTATATAAAGGCCAGGAGAGGGGCTGTCGAGGGATACAATCAATCTTAGCAACTTTAGCTACCAGAAGTCTAGAGCTAGGTCGCCGTACCACTTAGCCTCTCGACGAGATCACAGCCGAAACCTTCGGCACCCCATTGTAACCCAATATTCTCATAATCAAGATCAGATAGGCAGGACGTAAGGTTTTTACCTCATCGAGGGCCCCGAACCTGGGTAAATCGCTCTCCCCGCTTGTCTGTTCACCGATGTCTCGTGTCAGCCTACATGATTCCATCAACCCTAAGCCCCAATCGGAGGGCATTGTCAAGGAGTACCCTCGACAATTAGCGCCGTCTGTGGGAAGTCTGTCGGCACAAGACCCGACATCGGCAGCTCCAGTCATGTCGTCGACAGCTTCGTCGACACCATCATCCCCATCATCACCATCATCGCCAAGATTAGGAAGCCCGATTCGATTCGGCTCCTACGAATTCACCCCGCACAGCGACTCCTCGCGCTCAACCTTTTCAGATCTACAAGGAAACATGGAGATGACGTTCGGCAGCATCCACTACAACGTCAATGCGGAAGGAGTCCTTCGACTGCTAGCTCCTCACGCCCCCAGGTTAGCCAGGAAATCACCACCACCGGCCGCAGGGCCAAGCCTGTCATCATCAGTCGACTTCTCGGCTGGCCTGACCAACTCGACGAACTCATCCTCGCCATCAACCCCTCGGTCGACGTCTTCAATGTCAGTCGGATTCGACAACCTCGTGTCTTCAGAGATGACCTCATACTACTGTTTAAACTGCGACACTAGGCACGGGTTGGGATCGAGCGATACACCGTTCATCTGCAGCGCCCAGTATTCGTCGGGAGAGGACAGCTTCGCCAAGAAGGACACCTGGAAAGCAGCACACCATCAAGTTTATGCCACCAATAACATAAGAAACAGGGGACATGGAGATCACACTCCCCGATCCAGCAGACGGATAAGTTTTGAAAACAGCGCCAGTAACAACAATAGCGATTACACCATCGCAGAGGAAGACTTGGCAGCAGCCAGGGCGGCCGTGCTTAACAACACATCGCTCCCCGCAGGAACCTCGGTTGGAACCCTCAACGCCTATCGCTCTATATTGGAAAAGAACCGGGAACGCTTATCAAAAGAGCAAGCCACCCTCGAGAGACGCCTATCCGCTGCGGAACAATCTAGCGAGCGACAGAGAGGCTCGCGAGGAAGCGCCTCCCGAAGCAGTCAAGGCATAGGCAAGCATCGATCAAGGCTATCCAGGCTTTCGGAAGATGACGCTAGAGAAATCACTTCGAATCTGACCAAGTCCTTCATGACCACGGACAACGCGGGCATGCCACGGCCAAAAACCGTCGAGGGAGCAACTGCCAACCTCGCAGCGTACCTCATCAATCAGCGACCCGAATGTTCTATGGCTCAAGCTCACCGGGGCGCCTTAGAAAGTCTCGCAATATTAGGAGACAACCTGGTCCCACGGAAGGAAAAGACCACGTTACAAGCCAGTGGCTCAAAGCATCGCTCGAGGGATGCTCGAGATGAAATCACCCAGAGCAAAATCGATAAAGCAAGATGACGACGCGCCGCTAGAGAGGAATATGACAGTGACACCTCGGATGAAAGCCAGGAGAACGACGGCGAGCTAAGGGGGCCGATTGTTTAAGCTACAAGATCGGCGAGGCGATGCCGCCCAAAAAGTTCAAACCCACCCCCACCGATGCTGCCAAATACGATGGACAGCAGGAGTCAAGGTCTTGGATAGACGATTACCTACAGACTGTAATCTTACACAAGGGAAATCAGATAACAGCAATGCAGTGCTTGCAGCTTTACCTGAAGGATTCGGCGCGAGCTTGGCTGAGAGGCCTTGTGACGCCCCGGAACCGGTATCCTAAGGATTCCATCGATCCCGCCGAAATCCGCACGATATCGATTCAGAGACGCCCTCCGACACGACGTGCGCGACGAATCACACACGTGATGCCAGAGGAATTAACACGAGTGGTAACATTACAACAGGATTACAATAGAGCCCACAAGATACATATATTACAACAATGACTCCAACGAGTCAAGATACAAATGTACAATACAAAGATTTGAATCATACAAAATATCAAATACGTCCGAGTACGGACAAGATACAAATTGGACTAAGAGTCCTGAAGATAACCAGTGACGTCCATAACCCTGCCCAGGCCAAGCCGGAAGGGTAACCTTGCTAACGTCGTCATCTCGTACCTGTCAAAGTCGGGCCATCGGTTGCCGAAAAAAGGGAGGAAGCAAAAGAGAAAGGGAAAAGGCGAGAGTAAGTACCAAGGAACGAACTCCGGCACGTACTTAGCGAGACTAGAAATGGCTATGCTCGCCGGGCGAGTATATATATATATATCGCCTGGGGCTATATGGTAGGTTTAGCGGCAGCAAAACTATAACCAATAGAGACACGCTACAACATCCGTCTAATCAGATAAGATAAGAGAGCGCACAAGGTAACAAATAAAATACTACATAAACATAACCCAGCCGATTACACATATCCCCTCCAACAATTGCGAAGAGGCAATGTAAAAGGCACTCAACGGTGGACAAGTTTTATTAGGTATCAGTTGTAGTAATACTATATTACTATGCAAGTTATTAGCAGATTATTAGCAACAAGATAACGGTGTAAGTTGTTCTATGATCAAGCCATACAATTCCAAGTCGTCAATAACCGCGGACACGGCTTATCGATAAGATGTACACCCTGCAGGGGTTGCCCAAATGTAACCATACGCATGCTCGAACCCACTTACTACAGGTGGAGTCTCACATCAAGACCGTCCCCAATGCAAGAGAAAGTTTAAGGGGAGCCACCCCACTAAGCTACCTGTGACGAAGTTCGGCCGTACTCCGATACGGACCCAGAGGTTGCGATGGCGTCCAAAGCGGGAACTAACGACCGGCCAAGGATAAGTCGGCACGCAATATGAGTACAGTACAGAATATAAACACCCGAAGGCAACAAGAAGTAAATCGTGCATATCGTGCATATGGGTAAATAAAACCAAGGTTGTGGCTCCCAGTAAACAGACTCGAGGAAAGGTAGTGGGTGATGGGGGTCCCACTCCCCCACGTATGGGTAGAGCGCTCAATCTCGGAACAGATAACAAGAACTCGGGTCCTAGGGGACATTAGCAAGTCAAAGTTCCGATGCTTTCGCAAAGGGGCTCACAGATGCCTCTGCTTACAATTTTAGTTGTTAACAATAAATAAAGCATGTGTATCTCCAACAACTGATATAGCATGTGACAACCTCCCAACAACCCAACATATCCTGATAAGATAACAACAACAGTAGCGAGATAAAACAGCACTAGCATGCACTACGACTCGCAAGGCAGACCCGATAACCAAACAATAGTTGTAGGTGGTTGGTGGAGTCAATATAGGTTGCTTGAGGTAACAAGTGGAAGGGACACGTGACAAGAACGCAACTTAAGGATAGCATGAGGGAGAAGGCAAAATAAAATAGGTGAGCGACTCCTGCAGGGACAGGAGTATAAGGGAAAATGCTTGCTTGTTAAAGCTTGCCGAGGGACATCCGGAGAACTCGTCGTATCTCACCACACCACTTCGTGATCCTATCCGCGAAGGAGCAAATGCTGGAACACACAACACATGCAAGTCTTACTACTATGGATAAAGAAGATCCAGCATGTTTGTAACATCCCAAAAATTTCAAAACAAAACAAATGAATTTCCCTAGTTCCAAATTTTGGAACCAACAAAAACTTTTATTAAATTAAGTTTGATATATAGGGATCTTGCTTAATTCTTGTGCTATTGCCATGATTGCTTGTTAAAGTATTTTGAAATGATCTTAAACCCTAAACCTCACCCCTCTTTTCACCATCCTAGTTAAAATAAAATAAAAGGAAATTAAATAAGAAAAAGGCATATGTGCCTATGGCTATATTTATAACTCTTTACCCTAGACCTTTCTACTTTGTTTAGAGGTTTGGAAAACCTTCATACACCTTACCTAGTACTTATTAAACCTAATCCAAAGTGAATCTAAAGAAAATAAAAAGAAACTAAAAATGCCATAGAGGCATATGAGAGTAAAATAGCAAATTTGTGGATTTGAGGATCTTGACCCTAAGACATGTTGTGAATGGTTGTATCACTTCTCTATACCATTTCAACAATCAACAACACCAATTGGGTCAAGCCAATTAGCCAAGTCAAATTACAAATCAAATACAACATATGCATAGAAGCATATGTGACACATAGCCATAATACCCAATTCTTGTTCTATGCCTTTAAACCTTACCCAAATGGTGTGAAACCATCTCTAAACTTAATCTAACACTAAATTGACCCTCAACCTTGCCCAAGTAAAGCAAGAGGAACAAATTACAAGATTAAGAAAAATTGACACATCACCTCTTATGTGTTATGGCCATTTTTGCAAATCTTTGAACTAGACCTTTTGGAATGGTTTCAATGATTTGGAAATGTTCCTAAACTAATAAGAATCACTTTGGAGTCAAGAAAAATCAAATCAAAAAGAGAGAAATCAAATAGGGAGAAAATCCCATTTTCACTCACATACACATTTAGCCATTTTTGCAAATCTTCAATCAAGGCCACTTTGGCTTGTGCTATTGTTTGTAAAACACTTATATATCAAAAACACATCCATTTGAATCAAAGAAACCCATTTCAAATCAAAAATGAATTCAAATTCAACTTACATATGATAATGGTCATATGGCCATTTTATAAAATCTTCACCACTTTACCCCTCTGGTTTTAACTTTTCTTAAACCAACCTTGACCAACTCTTGCCATGTCATCCAAGACCATGTCAAGATGAACAACTTTTATGTTGACCACTAGTGCTGACTTTGACCAGGTTGACCAGAATAGATTTGACAAGTGGAGACTTTGAAATAAAGAGAAGATGGTCCTCATTTTGAATTCTCACAAACCTTCACCAAAATGAACACCACCACCACTATTCTATCACATTAATTATATAAATGAGTTCCACCAAAAAGATTTCCAAAATTCCACCAAAATGTTCATGCGGCCATTTTCACAAACACTTGGCAGGCAACAATCTGAATTTGGCACACACTCTAATACCCACCAGATTTTAGCATACACTTCTTTTGCTTTGTGATCATCAACCTACTGGTACCCTCCCTGCATCATCCTATGCCCTGCAGCCCTGCTAAAAGTGAAGCCAATGAGCAAAAACTCCACCATGCCGGCCATGATGGACATACTCATGTCAAACCCTACCCTGGTTCTCCCCTCTCCACAAAACCTTGCCAAACTAGCCTCTCTCCCTCTGCAACGCAAGCAAGACATGGTCTCTGGACCAAAGGAGCACGCCAACACCCTGGACACATCGTGATCACCATGTCCAATGCACGCCAGAGCGTGCACTGGCATGCTACAGCACGCTACTGGGCACTCCTCGCCTGGACGCTCTCGTCCTCCTCTCCCTCTCTCACTTTGCACGCATGATCACCATACCTACAACTACACGCTAGACATGCTCACTAGCCGGCGGAGGACCAGTCGCTGTCGCCATGATCAAGGGATTGCCGCGCCAGTCCTGCAAAGCCGATGACCTCCCCTGCACGCCTCAGACCATCATCCACCGTGCCATCACGCTCACTAGCATCTCCTAGCCGTCGCCTACACGACGCGCCCCCTAGCTTGCCCCTTCGAGCACCGGAGACGCCACGCCGTCGACGACCTCCCACAGCAACCACGGCACCATCTAGGCACTATAAAAGGAGCATGCCCCTAGACAAGTTCTTCACACCCTCGCACTCCCCTCTCCCTCCTGACCCTCCTCGACATCTCTCTGCCCCACATTGTCCACCCCGCCGCCGCAATTTAGCCGGAAACCGCCGCCACAGTAGCTCAACGCCGGCGAAGATTCCGTCCACCTCCGCTCCTCCCACGGCTACCAGTAGGTTTCTCGTCGTCGACAACGTCATCTAGCCTCCGCGCCGCCCCTCGCCGGAGCTCCATCACGCCGCCGACCCCCTACCTCGCTGTTGCAGCAAGGTCATCTCCCCGACGGTGACGACGACTCACAGTCGTCCGATCCGCATCTAATCGCACGGCCGAGGTGAGCCCTTACCGTTTCGGTTAAGCTGAGACGCTGACGTGTAGGTCCCCCTGTCAGTTGGCCGCAGCGTAGCTGGGCTGGCTTTTCCCTGTTTAAACCAATTCGGCCCACTAGTTTCCCGCGCGGCCCACAAATTCAAACTTTGTCTTAATTCGTTTCAGCTCATTTTCAATACTGGGCTGTGCTAAAAATGGAATAGTTTCAAATCTACAAACCCAATTTTAGCAAATCAAAATGTTCCAGAAAGCTTATGAAATTATCTAGCTAAGCCCACTGGATTCAACCCCATATCTTGTGTAGAATTTGAATAGCAAAATTAACAAGTCAGATACTTTTCAGTATTCAAATAAATCTTAAAAATCAACCAAGTTGAATTTTGAAGTGAATCCAATTGCAATAATTCACATTTAACAAACTCGAATTTACTATGTAAAAATATAATACAGGTTCTGTACATGATCATGGGCTAGAAGCAAAATATTGGCTATGTAGTCAATACTAATCCATTTAAACCATATCAAATTGTTAGGAATTTAAATCTATGAGGTGTAGCACCTCATTTAAATCATTTTCTCAAGTGTTATGAAGTAATGTGAGGACCTCTACTGCATAGGCTCATACTTGCTCACTTGTGGAATTTAAATCAATATAGTTTTTAAATTGCAATGGTTATTTAAATCACATGAGATGATGAATCTCATTTAAATCACTTTTCTCAAATAATAAGTGTGAAGTGTTGACCTTGGTCAACATGTGATCATCCCTGGTTATTTGAGAAGATTAAATCTTAAGGAGATTCAATGAGAGGAAATTATTTCTCCAAACCAAAGAGAAACCCTAATTCCAATTTTCAATGAGAGGAAATTATTCTCCTAATATTAAATAAGGAAACCCTAGCATAATTTGGGAATAAATGTTAAATAGTGATGCTAGATCATTTGTGTGAGCCAATAAGGCTAATTAAGATTACTTAAGTTTGTTTGGTGATTGTATCCTCGTATTCGTTTATAGACACTAGTACCGGAGACTATCAAGAGGAAGAGGTCTTCTACCAAGAGGAAGAGCAAGAAAACTTTGATCACCTCACCAATCAAGGCAAGCTCTTACCAGTGCAAGCTAGACTAATGCAAACTAATTTGGTTGCAAGTTTATATTCTTGCAAAGTGCAAAGCTCTACAAGAGCAAGGCACCATTACATTTTACTTTATGATCCTATTCCAAGTTTTTACCTTACAAGCTTTATTAAATTTTATTTATCAAAGTTACTTTTGATTTATGATTCAATTGGTTTAGTTATAGAGTAGTACAAGAGCATCACACTTAGCCTAGCAAGCTTCAAAATATTTTAGCACCCCTCATAACTAGTTGCTAGTGCTAAAGATTAAAAGTGACTACTCTAGTTGGGAACTTGTGAATTGAAATGACTTTGAAAACATTGGAATGATGAGTCATTCTACTGAGAGATTTTGAAGGTGAATATGACTTGTGAATGACTTGGTGGATTTTATCAAAACTGATGGTTGGGTTCGGATGCGATACCAGTCCAATTTTACAAGTACCCCCACAATACCTGAATCTGGGTAAGGCTTAGCTGGAAATTTATGTATTTTAGTATGGGTTCCCTCTGAACAAGCGTCATAGGGGTTATGCCGAGGCTGCCTCCATTGAATGTGAAATGACGTGAAATGAGGTGAATGTCCTACCCAAGCCCTGTGCAGTTCCTGGGTTGACGGTTTGTTTTCACCGGGAGGCCAAGCTCATGGGGAGAGGTGCCTATACTAGGGTATGTAAATGAAAGGTTAGGATTGGTAGTTCGCGTACTGCGTACGATAAATCAGGGCCAGTTACCCCTGACGAACTATTGCAATTGTTGTGGCACAAGTGTACAACCTCTGCAGAGTTTAACCTATTCGAATAGCCGCGTCCGCGGTTATGAAGAGTTGGAAAGGCCATACTGTTCCGTCATCAAAATATTTCTAAAAATATGAATGGTGACTTGTGACTTGAATTAAAAGGTGACTTTGACTTTGAATCACAACTGAGTTGTGGGAATGACACTAATGTTCCCACTTGAGTTTAGTAAATGAAGAGGCTTTGATTATTAAAGTGTTTATGAAATAAAACTGGCTTTATGCAAATGAAACTAGAGCTTAGAACCCCCTTACTATAGTTGATAGTATTTTACCTTAGTATTAGTTTGCGAGTACTTTAATGTACTCATGGCTGTGTCCCTGGCTATTCAAATGGCCAGACTATGAAGACGAGTACCAGAACCCGGAAGAAGGACAGCAGGACGTCTACGACAACTAGGATCACTCCTGACGTCAACAGTTGCATGTGGAATAGATGAACTACTACTACGCTATTTCGCTTCCGCTATGTGTTATGTAATTGATCAATAGAACTTCTATTATTGTAATGAGACTGGATCATGTGATCCTTTATTTGTAAGACGATTATGTGTTGTAATAAATGATGTGTTGTGATATCAATCTATTATGTCTCGCAAAAACAATATTCCTGGGATTGCGAGGAATGACATAATAGGCATCTGGACTTAAAAATCTGGGTGTTGACAAGTTGGTATCAGAGCCATTGTTGACCTTAGGAGACCCTAGTTAGAATGGACGTCTGAAAAACTTAGTTTTGAAACAAATGAAGTGATTATTTATGAAAACTTATTCTCCCCCTTATCCTTGAGATCTTCTTTAAAACAAGAAAGTTATGCTCTATTCTTCTCATAATACTACCTAAAAATTTGACACACCACTTATCTAACTTACTCATCATAATTCTTCACAGATGGAGTACACCTGCAAGTCTTATCAACTTGGCCACGGAGGAAACCTCATGTTCGAGAAGGATTTGAAACAACTGGTTAATTATTTAGGACGCCCGTACCCCGAGTTCTTCGGAATACCCCTCAACAATCCATCAGGAGGACAACCTCGGTGGGAAGTTACTACAGATCTGAGAGGAAAGCTTGGAGCCCCAACATGGGAAACCATATGGTTTTCGGTAACGGGAAGCACTTGGAAGGAAGGACTAGTCAGAGCGATGCATGAAAATTCAAAATGCTCTCTAAGAATTCGTTTGAAGAAAAATAAGGTGAACAAGAAATATGCAACTTATTGGGACATGTGAAGAACTGGATGGATACCGGTCAAAAGAGTGTGTTGGAGAAAAAATGGCAAAATTAAATTAGAAATGCGAGGAGAAATCTAGAACTGAGTGGTGCATGATGGAGGAGAGGAACTTGCACCTAAAGGAGAAGACGAATGGGACGGTAAAAATAACGAACTCAAGGAGGAGAAGAAAAGGTTGGAATACAAACTTGTTTGATCTTCTGAAAGCTCCGTCAAATTTGTGATGAATGAGATGTTTTATTTGGATATTGAACATGTGTGCTAAAAAACTAATGAGTAGTTGTTGTAATATTATTGTGTGAGACTATTTGTTATCGAAAGTTTTAGGTAAATACCCTAAATTGGTAAATAAAAAAAGTGGAACCTATGTTTTGGTGAAAAGAGAGGAAGTGGAGTATGTGCCACCGGCGGTCCAGCCATGGTCCAGCTATGTAGATATAGAAGGAGGGACGCACGCGGAGGCGCTTGCTGTCCGCGCCGACGGATTTCGAATCTAAATTTAGGCTGCACATGCGTCAAGGCGAACATGCCAGTCACTTTGTGTTATGCTGGAGTTTACCCATTTCTTGTCCGCACGAACCAAAACGGATACATTTTATCTATTTGCAGAGCTGCTCGCGATAAGTTGTTTGATATCCATCATTTGGGGCTGAAATCCTGGAATTCATTTTGGAATTTCATAAGTGGGCTGTTTGGTTACCACATAATTGGACCGTCATTTCATTTAGGAAATCCAACAATATGATACCATGGGTAAACACAATTCCGAGCTGAGACCTGTCATTTGCGTTTCTCTATGAAAGCCATTTACAAATTCAGTATTGAATTCTGCTGTCATTTGCAATTCCTGTGGCAACCAGTCTTTCATTTCGTTTGTAGCATTTTGAAATGAATACATGTATTCATTTTATTTACACTTGTTTGGTTGCCACAGGAATTGCAAATGACAGCAGAATTCAATACTGAATTTGTAAATGGCTTTCATAAAGAAACACAAATGACTGATCTCAGCTTGGAATTGTGTTTACCCATGGTATCATATTGCTGGATTTCCTAAATAAAATGACGGTCCAATTCTGTGGCAACCAAACAGCCCACCTATGGAATTCCAAAATAAATTCCAAGATTCCAGACTCAAATGATGGATACCAAAGACTTCTAAGAAATTTCGCACGTCCTAGAAAATCAGCGGACGGCCTAGAGTCGAGAAACGCAATGTCTCCTACTAGTAATAACTAGTTGAATGCCCGTGCGTTGCTACGGGATTGAAGATTTTTTTCTATCGGACATTGCATTAATTGGATATTTTCATAAAATTTGACCAACAAATTAGTATCAAATTATCTTATAGTTTGTTGTCTAACTTATTGACTATTTTTATCTTGTACCATGAAGTGCTAGATCTTATGAGAACCTATTATATTTCTTCGGACATACTTGAGTTTTCTTTGAACCATTTGGAAACCTGCACAAAGATCAACATAAATTTTTGCACTGAATGATCATCCTTACTCTTCCGTGTGTGTTCTTTGCATGTTAATGGCCTTATTGTTGTTTGTGGGTTGTTCTATTGACTTCAGCATATTTATATTTCTTCAACTTCATTTAGGAAGAGTATTCCTAGGTTTTCCGTTGGCAGCCCCCAAATTCACATTAATTCTTGACTCCATCTTCCAAAGACGAAGTATTTGCACTATTTAAAAAAAACAAAGGAGAAAAGCTTTGCCTCACCTGTTAATTAAAAAGAGAGTGCCTAATTTTCAGAAAAAATCGGCGAAAAACTACAACAATAGGGGAAAACCCACACAAACAATACACCCATGCGCACCCAGAATCAAGCCTAATAAAGACCCGAACTGCACCCACTCTAGCCAACACAAAAACGTTGCAAGGAAGACCCTCTAAAAGGACATGACAACCCGAAAAAGATCCAGACCAAGGTGCTTCAAGTGGCTAAGAACCGGCGTTCAAGACAAATTGCAACCAATCATAGAAAATGAGAAAATTAGTGTGAATGACAATGAAAAGCCCAATAAATGTTTGCCTATTCTAAAGTGACGGAAGGGGAAAGTCAGGTGAAACTATTTATATTATTATTTTACCATGAATTGCACACAAAAATATCGACACAATTTTGATTGTGTTAGAAAGAAACAAAAATCGTAAACAAATTACAGGTGAATATGAATACATGTAATCAACATCAGCCTGTCTATACTAAAATACATCTGTAAAAAATAGCAATAAGTACACAATACAATAGGTAGTACTCCAGATGATAAATTTGTCTTTCATTTTCATTACAAATAACAATTGGAACATGGGAGCATATGCTCCCTCTATTTTGAAATGCATCTTACACATATTTTGAATTTCAAAAAAATTAAAACCAAAAATTCGCATGTAAATATTCTCGTGCTACACGCTTATAAAGTTGTTTCATAAAAAATCGACTTATCACGTGACGTGTGTAAAAAAGACAAAACTCAGTGCTAAAAATAATGTTTTTCACAAGATAAGTTTTCTCTTTTTTATATAGACCACAAAAAACATTGGTTTTTCGTGAAACTTAACGAACGAACATATATTATGAATATGTACATGTATAAATTTTGTTAAATTTTTTCGACATTTTGAAATATGATTTTTTGGCAGAGGGTGCATATGCACCCGGGAGTCGAATTGAATTTCCGTAAAAGAACAGCCTATAATCTAATCTAATATTTGTATTTGTTACAAAGCCTTTCATCATCGCCGCCAAATCATGGTGTAGAATTACTAAATCATTCCATTCATGTTGCTTTTCCGCCCTATCAAACATTATTTTGGAAAAGCTACAAATTATCCATCACATGCAAAAAATGGCTAAGAGGAAAAAACACAGCCATGTCCCTAGCCACTTCGGCATCGCAGCCATTTTGGCATCGTAATATCGCAAAAATGTAGTGCTTCATTTGCACAGAAGGCCCTTAAATTTAGAATTAGCGAGATGAAAAAAATAAGATCAACATATTATTGTAAGATATGCTTCTCAAATGCAACAAATGGCAAGATAATAATTCTTAGAAGAAAACATCGAAGGTTTAGTGTAAGATATTATTATATAAGGGAACCACTTTGTAGTTATCCTTCTTGGCGAACACACCCGTTGCCCTGAAATGTCTCGTAAATTACTTGGCGAGGGGTGCAGAGGTGGAAGCACTGCCTTGAGTAGAGTTGTGGCGGCCGCATAAAACATTTTTTTAAGATTAATGCAGTTATACAAACATCGATGCATAAAGAATATATATTTGGAACTTGCAATTAGTTAGTTTCATCAGAATTTGACATCCCATCAAATATATACTTGTTTTTAATCTCAAATTGACAGAGTATCTAGTTATGGGAAATGGTTTACCGCTGGGAGCTTCTAAGTTCTCTGGATTGCCCAGTTGCGCTTGTAGAGGTGAATTTGATAGGCTACAGCAGGAACCACCGTAAATTGCTATATGACTCAACTGATTGGCCCGAATGCCGGTTTAAGATTGCATATCGCAAAAGGCAGCCAGTCCAGGCCGTTCAAGTAGGAGGACAAAGATAGAAAAAAGGGTAATTATGAGAAATAGTAATAAGTGAAAAAAGGATAAATGAAACTCAAATTAATCTCAAATATAGATTGTTGCTGCAAATGATCAAACATAACACAAAATGTACCATTTTCCAGTGAGGAAGCTGCATGCCTTTTCCAGCTCCCGTGTAAACTTCCATTTCATTTACCAACTTGTTCTGGCTAATGAAGTCATCAGTGACCGTTGTAGCCCAAGACATGGAAATATGTATTCCTTAAGAAAAACTACAAATATGTATCACCGAAGAAGCAGCATGTTAGTAATACCGTCACTGTTTGCATGATCGAAAGTGCCCATCTCGAAAGGTAAAGCTAGTAGAATTATAAAACTATCATGCATGATCGTGTAATTAACACAGAACGCCCAGAAGTTGCATCCGTATAAAATATCAAACATGTCAGTTGCATGAGCGGGTAATGTAGACTAAGAGTGAAAGAAAAACTTTGGAGAGGGATGATACAAACATGCTTTTCAGATTTGATCAACATACCTTTCCATGCTGGTGTTCTGCACTTTGGACAACATATGCAAGTGTTGTACTGAACACGTCAAAGAGTGAAACAATCCCAGTTGGCATTCACGCATATCATCGAGATAGGGATCCAGGGGATTAAGGTAGTGGAATACAGAGCATCGAACCTGAATGTTTGAGGGGTCATAATTGTTTCGCTAATGGAGCACAACAACAATCCCAGATTGTAGGCGTCGGTTACAGCCTTACAGGTGGAGAGAAGATGGATCAAAAACGTTCCAATATAGTCACCGTAGCTAGATCCTTCCTGCTAGATCCTTGTGTGGGTGGAGGATCCCCGTACCTGGCTTGAAGGAGGACGGCGGAGTCGTGCTCGGGGGATCAGCCTTGGAAGTGTCGGCGGCTCTGTCCTCGAGCCATTTCAGCTGTTCCTTCAGGCTTCAGCCCTTCATGTGGCGTGCCTAACAGGGCCAAGGACAACTGCGGTAGTGAAGGGCATGTCAGGCGGCGTCTCGAAATACATTGTGAATGATCGCGGTGGTTGTAGTGCGGCTGGGAACTCAGTGCGGTGGCGGCGGCGCACTGAGCAACGAAGGAAGGCAAGGTATGAGGATAAACTTGGCAACAAATATCGGGAACGGGTTTAGCGCTAAGACACGAGGAAGGAGCGCAAACAGGGGATCTGTACCACTATTTAGGGGATAGTAAAGACTTTCCAACTATCGACATGGTAATTGTGTTACCCAGGATACTATAACTTTCCAAATTGATTAATTTAATTTACTTAGTGGACCATTGTTGAGGGACGATCGGACGATGCAAGTGAATCAGATAGGATTGAACGGTTAGGATTCTTTTAATGATGACCATCAAACGCGTTGAGCGTCAAACGACCAACTCCCATTTAATAGTAAAGATTGATTGTAGCCCAAGCCTATCCTTATTTACCAGAGCTAAGACGCATCACGAATTCACGATCGATATGATCTGGCATATAGATTGGTTTCCCACATAAACACGACAGATCGTGTTTTGCAGATAAATACCGATTGCATGCATAGATCTGCAGCGGCAGGGCGCGCGGTGATCTCCTCCGTCTCCGTACGTGGACCAACGCTTCCGATCCCATCATGACAAGCATGCCAATGTCGGCGCTGCTGTCCGCCCTGCGCGGCGCCGGCCGGCAGCACCTCACCGCGTCCACGGTCGCCGCGAGGCAGGCCATCACCGGCTCCCACGTCCTCCGCGTCCACGGCTACAACAAGGTCCTCCGGAAGAAAGTCCCCAACGGCCACTTCTTCGAGTCGGCCCCGTTCGGCGCCGGCGGCCACACCTGGAAGGTCGTCTGCTACCCGAACGGCTCCGACAGGGACCACGCCGGCTACACGTCCCTCTTCCTCAAAAGCCTCCGCCCCCACGACGACCCGTTCGTCTTCGACGCCACCACGGCGCGGCTCCAGGCCAGCGTGCTCGACCGCGACGGGAAGCCGTGGCGCACCCAGACCGCGGAACACCGCAGCTTCTTGGGCTACGAGGCCTGGGGCTGGAAGGACTTCGTCAAGAACGACGATCTCGACCTCGTCGACGACTGCCTCACCGTCCTCTGCGACGTCACCGTCGACGACCTTCCCTTGCACGCCGAGGAGGTCGTCACTGCCGCCGCCGCCACGCCCCCACCGGAACCTACGGCCTCAGCACTGCCGCCAAGCTTCGACGGGCACGGGTGGTTCCCGGAGGCCATATGGAGCGACATGCCGACGGACGACATGGTCACGATACACGTCGGCGGGAAAAGTTTCCCTGCGCACCGGTTTCTGCTTGAGGCCCACTCCCCCGTCTTGAAGTTGGCCCTTCAGAACGTTACATCCAGCCAACTCCACATCGCCGGCGGCCTGGCCCTGGACGCGGAGGTGTTCGAGGCCATGCTCCAGTACATGAACAATTACAGCCCTTCTTGTAGCGAGAAGATCAAGGTGGAGCCGACGATAGCGGACCGGCTGCTGGTGGCGGCCGACAAGTACGGGCTCGAGAAGCTGAAGCTCGCGTGCGGGGAGGCCCTGTGCCCGCGCGTCGACATGGGCTCCGTGGCCGCCATGCTCACGCTGGCGGAGCGGCATGGCTGCCCCGTGCTCAAGGACGCGTGCATCCAGTTTTTGTCTCGTGCTGGTAATCTGGGATCGTTCGCTTCCACGGATGGTTTTCAGCGGCTGATGAAAGATTGCCCGTCTGCTGCGGAGGAGATCGCTGATATCGCCGTGAAGCAGTATGCATAATTTAGTACGTAGCAGAGAATATATGGATTCTTTTTTAGACTGGACTACCCGGCGGCGCCGCACATTTGATTTCCCGTGCGGCGGTTCCCACTACTCACATGTATGCGTAATTAATTAGTCTCTTATACCCATGTATGCAATTATTAGTCCTCACACTCACATGCATGCCACTAATTAGTATTCACGTGGAGCCATCTCACCCCGTATGTACGATGCATGCAAACAATGATGTCATTCAATATTCTCTCACTTCTCAAATTTTGAAATGTTTTATCTCATAAACCGTCTACCCAATTGATGTTCTGTTTTCACAATCGGCTTAGTTGCGACGAGATCTTCGGAACTATATCTCATATCGCTATGTTTTGATAACTTTTTTTTTCATCAACAATTGCCAGATTATTCTCACATACTTCCCAGATTATCAATTCTTAGCTGCCAGATTAAAAAGAATTGTTTATCGATATTTACAAGATCGTCACATATTTGTTGGGTTATGCATGACTAGATGTCGACAGTTGCTAGATTATTGCGACGTGTTTGTCAGATTTATTCGCTACTTTGTTGTCGGATTGAAATAACGTATTTGCCAATTTCATTACGCCATTCTACATCGATGCAAAATACATGATACATGTTTTTTGTTGCATGGTATCATCTCCTAGTTGCGGGACACATTTTAAGGCTCGCTTTCTAAATTTTGTAGATGATTTCACTGTCTAAAAATATGGAGTATATGCACATAACCGTCATGGCAATTGTATGTTGATAATCTGGCAACCGTGTTAACATAATCTGGCAAGTGAACCAACAAAAAAAATTCATCGAAACATAACAATATGTGATCTAGTTTTGAAGCCCTCGCCGAGACAAATTTCGTGGTGAAAACGAATCACTACTCGGATTAACGGTTTAAGAGATAAATCATTTAGAATTTTTGAATCTAGTAATTAATGCGATGATGTCAGCGTCAGATTACTACATGCATGCATGTTACGGCTTCTATAGAGAAAAACATCCAAAAACTGCCGCCGCACAGGTTTGAGTTTGTGCGGCGCTTCTACATAGATTTTCCCTTCTTTTTTTTAGTCAGAATATCCTAGTGTTAGGTCTTTTCGGTATTACGGATTTGTGAACATTCACCCAAAGCGACTCCCTCCGTCCTAAAATATAAGATAAGACATAACTGTAGGTTTAGTTAAGAATCAACACCTTCTAAGTTTAACTAAGTTTATATGGCTGAGTTCCTCCGGAGCTGCTGGGGGACGGTGAAGGCAGACTTCATGACCGTGTTTGATAAGTTGTTCACGATGTGCGGGCGCGGGTTCCACGGTCTGAACCATGCCCTTCTAATCCTGCTGCCCAAGCGCCCGGATGCGGGATGGACATGGCTCGTTTGCGGGAGATAGAAGGGCGCATAGCTTAAGGAAGAGCTGCATCCCACGGTGTATGAAGCCATCATAGCAGAGCATGCGAGATAGAAGCACAGCGATCAGGAGTTTAATAGGGGCAGAGCTGAAAGAAATCTTTTTATCTTGGTGTCAGCATCGAGTAGACAATTACAATCCTGTGGCATATGGATCAGGGCTAGTCGGGTAAACTCTGAACTTCAGGTGTTAATCAATGTAATAGTATATATTTGTCTGGTCATATTAATACATGGAAATAACATTCATCTTTATTTTTTCTGTTTTCTCTAGCTTGATACTGGGATGATGCAGGTACACGCTGGAGGTTCGGACACAGGTCTACCTTAAATACAAACTATGTGGTAAACACCAATTATGCAGCAATTTATTCAGGTCAGATAGTACTGCTGAAGTGAACACAACTGCTTCTTCAATTTTCCCTGAGATATGCATCCCTGATTCCATGTAGCTTGGTAGTGACCTGCTGCATGTTGATACGTTCACCTGGAGATGGCTTGGTGCAGCAAAGGCCAACGTTAAGCATAGATATCAGATAACCTAAACCACTTTCCTTCAAGTCCAATGGAGTTTCTTTGCAAAGCTCCAACTCCTGTAGCAGTTGCGGATCAACAATCTCCAATACCCTATCAGGGAAATTGATCTCTGTGAACTTTACAATGCTCAATCCATCCTTAAACATGGCATCAGTTGGCCTTCTTCGAATGAATACTTCGAGCAGAATGACACCGAAACTGTAAACATCTGCGGCAGTTGAAACTTGACCACCCACTGCATATTCTGAGGAATGAACAAATCAGGAGTTAATTCCAAATTAGTGGTTAACATAAAAATGCGAAAATAATGTAGCAACACAAGTTGCAAATAAGTGATTACCTGGAGCAGCATATCCGATCGTTCCCCTTAGTGCAACTGAAGAATAGTTTGGGTTACCAAGAGATAACGTTGTGGAATCATCTTTGAATCTTGCCAGGCCAAAGTCTCCAACATGAGCTGTCATATTGTCATCCAAAAGTATGTTGCTAGGCTTCAAATCACAATGAACCATTGTTCCTTGGTTGTTATGGTGTAGGTACTCCATTGCATCAGCTACATCCACTATAATGCTCATCCTATGTGCCATTGTAATACAGTCCAAATCTGAAGTGCTTTCATGGTCTCGAGTTGGGTATAGCAGTTTATCTAAGTCTCCTCGTGGCATCAACTCATACACTAGGGCTTTGAAATCATTACCATTAGAATCAATGCTTGAGCATGCAGTTACGATACAGACCAAATTACGATGCCGCACATTTCTCAGTGCATTGCATTCTGCAATGAAGCTCTTATGTGCTCCTCTTGTCTCTAGGTTGAAGACTTTTATGGCAACCTCATTTTGGTTCCCAACTAGTTTTCCTTTGTATACAGAACCGTATCCCCCTCCACCAATCAAGTTGGACGTTGAAAATCCCTGTGTTGCTCTAGCTAGATCATTGAAAGATACTTGGGGAAATTTTGTAGCAAATGATGGTGGAGATATAGATTTGCTCTTGTGTTTTACTCTCCATAGCATTATGCCAAATAAGACCATAGCAAGTAATACTATACTGGCTGTTGGGATAACTACTTTGAGAACTAAAGGTTCCTTGAGCCTAGTTGAATTTGAAGGAACAACATCACATGCTAGCAAGTGTAACTCCAATGCCCCACCACAAAGCCTATGGAAGCCTCGGTAAATTTGCCCCTAATTGCATCCCAAGTTTTCTTTTTTTACAATCAATATCACATATATTCATAGTAACAAATAGTACATGGTGAGATACATGAACTGACTCCAACGATTACAAAATAAAGTCTAAAAGATAGTAATAAATCTTCGAGGTCTTCAAATTTTTTCTTCTTTCAAAACACAATCTTGTACTCTTCTGAAGGCAGCTAAAGATAGATAACGAACCATAAATCTGTAGATACCAACGAAAGTTCTCCCATAATTTTTTGAGTCGTAATGTCAAGGCTGCGTGCACGCACACAACCATTAAAGCAGTCATTCAATATCAGCAAGAGTACCAACATCAATATGTCAGGGAATAACAACCGACTAGCTTTATCATCGTCGATGGAAAGCCGAGAGTACGAATCACCATTGCCGAGGACGTAGCAGCCGGGACAAAAACTGCGAGGATAATCCTACTCGCGGCAACACCGACAAAAGATCCAAAATTGATCCGGCCAAGAAAGATCTGAAGGCCCATACATAGAAGATTGTGATCCTTCAATACCACCATTGACGCCGGGAAGAAGATCTCATCGCCGAACGAAAGGCTGAAGATCACTTGTTGCAGATGATGCCATCTCCATTGAGGGGAAACCAACAAGAATGCGGCTACCAAAATCCTAACATAATTTAATAAAAACACTACTTTTATTGAAAACTCCACGCATAGATTGGGTTCCCCACTCCTCCCGACGCCGGCAAAGCCGACCGGAGGAGGGGGAATCGATCTATGGAGGAGGATGAACTAGAGGCGACTAGGGTTGAGGAGGCGGCTGCGCGTGCGTCTTTTCCCGTTTCTTTGCACCCCAAGTTTTTAATATGTCGCGTGTGATAATTATGTTTAGAAAAGGGATCCTGGAGATATACAAGAATGGATCGGGTCAGATGGTGAATATGTCAAAATCTGCAATTTTCTTCAGCAAGAACTGCTCTGATGAGATGAAGCTGGCCGTGCATTGGGGTCTGGAGATTGAAGCCGATGCCTTGGTGGAAAAATATTTGGGTCTTCCTACTGCCCTTGGGATCTCTACCTCAGAAGCCTTTGATCATCTTCCTACTGCCATTAAGAATATTGTTAACGTTTGGAATGTAAAGCACATGAGTGGAGCGGCTAGAGAGGTTTTGATCAAGGCCATTGCCCACGCTATTCCCATTTTCTCTATGAGTTGCTTCCAACTTTCGGTAAAAACTTGTAAGAAGATCTCTAGCATCATTGCAAGATTCTGGTGGGGTGGTGATGAAAACAAAAGGAAGATACATTGGAAGAATTGGGCGGATATCTCTATCCCCAAATCTGAAGGAGGCATGGGCTTTAGAGAGCTGCACAAGTTCAACCAAGCCATTCTTGCTAAGCAGGGATGGAGGCTGATGACTCACCCCGAGTCTTTATGTGCTAAAGTTCTGAAAGCAAATACTTCCATTATGTGGAGTTTTTGGAAGCATCAAAAAAGAAAAAATGCCTCTCATACCTGGAGGGCGATTCTGCATGGGAGAGTCGCTCTCAGAAGGGGGTTAATTAGAAGAGTGGGAGATGGTATGACTACTAGGGTGTGGGAGGACCCTTGGATCCCATCTAATCTTGGTTTCAAGCCCTTGGTCAAACCAGCTAATGCTAGCCTTTTTATCCGAAGGCGAGCGAGAAATGGAAGCCTCCTGATGCAGGAGTCATCAAGATCAATGACGATGGGGCCTTTAATGCCCAAGCCCGGGAGGGTGCCTCGGGTATCATTGCCCGTGCTAATGATGGCATGTTTATCATGGCCTCGGCGCACTGGTATCCTAATGCGGCCAGTGAACTTATCATGGAGGCCGTGGTGGCGAGAGATGGTGCTAGGTGGGCTAGTGCTACTGGCATCTAGAGGCTGTCACTGGAGAGTGTCTCCCAGACCCTGGCCAACATGTGGAGTAGTGGCATCTACCTCCGCTCTGAGGTGGCTTCCATTCTTGGTGAAATTAAGGAGATCGGTAGGGGTTCTACTAGTTTTTCTTTTACCTTTGCTCACAGGTCTGCAAATGTTGCTGCTCATCTGTGTGCCAAAAAAGCCTCAGAGATTAGGCAAGGTAAATCTTGGCTCTCTATATGCCCAGATTTTCTTTGTAACTGCTTGAACCCAGATTTTCTTTGTAACTGCTTGAACCAGGACGGTAACCCTACTGTTATGGAATGAAATGATCCATAATTGCAAAAAAAAACATGCAAGTTTTTTCACACATAAATCAGTGCCATAGGAAATGCCCAAAATACCCAGATCATGCCTAGGTCGGTATTGGCCACGCCTCAAAATGACAGTTCTACAAAATGAAGATATCATAATCGATAGCTACACAACTGATGACAAATCATGATAAAACGAGTGCATATCAGACCAGAGCCAAACAGCGGAAGTTACATTGCAATGATACGGTAGCAGCCACCGAAGCCAAACTGACCCAAACACTAACCAAGCTACACTATTCCAACATATATAGTCTGCCCAGATAAGAACATAGAAGCAACATCTATTCAGGTTTTTAAAAGCATTATTTTTTTCCACAGCCATGGCTCTCCCTCATAGCCAGCAATGCTCCTCCCCTGCTGCAGCTGCTGCATAAAGGCGGAATCTACTTCTCCCCTTCGCCAGCGCCACGGCACTACTGGTCGAAAAAGGCTCAGCTTGCCAATTACCTACAGGAATACAAACAAGAAATGCTCACAAATTATTAACATTCCTAAGAGTAAAATAAGTATGGCAGCCGTACAACACACATAGTTGACAATTGTAAGGGCTGCTCAAGTTCTACCTGGAGGTGATGTGCATGCATATCGTCCAAGACCGGACATCTTGGGCTCCTAGATCTTCTCCAACTTTCCCTAGCACCTCCTTTAAGTGTTCCATGTCGGGGCTCACCTAAAATACCGAGGCGGAGAACAAGACCATGGCAGAGGTGCGTTGAACTCGCCGCCATCGCACGATAGTGGTACCCCTGGAGGTAATGGGAGGTAGAAGAGTCCAAGGGGGGCAGGGCCTACCACCTCGTGTGAGGCGAGGGATACCACAGCTAGCCCAGCAGCCGCAACAACGCACGGCCAGGTCACGCCAGATCCGGCAAACTCCAGCTACACTTTCTACACTGCAACCCTGCAAAGTATGGACATACACAACCCTGCAAAGTATGGACATACATTACCATCCATTCAAATAATAAGCCCCCAAAGGCAAAACAGAACATGAAAGTTATGAATGGCAGAGAAGAACAAATATTGAAATATATACTAAGAGGAAACAAGAAAGCAGATTCACCGCACTAACATCATCACTACCTAGGGTGTATTCAGAAGTACTAACTTGGCGCCGTTATGTGGGTGTTTTGAAATACCGACAAATACATACAGTTGACTCAGAAATTCAAGGTCATTAGTCAGACAACAGTTTAGTAAGCGAGGAGTAAGTATTGTATGCATGTATCTCATCCATAATTATAAATTTTTTGATTCAAAAAAAATCATACAGTTGCCAATTACCAAGTAAATTTATCTACACAATATATAGTTAGAAATGTCATGTTACTGCAAGAAAAGAAGTTGCGTGTGTCCTTCTAATCTAGACAAGAAAATTTAAAAGATGATGGGACACCTTGTCAATATATGTTATGTTAGAAGTTTGGAAGACTTCCATTTAATTTGCTCATCTATGATGCAAAACATGCTGTGAACATACTTGCCACTTACAACGAATTCTGGCTCAAGAGTCACAACAATGGACACCAAGGGTTTCTAAACTTGTTACATACCTTTATCTATACAAAAGGATAATCTTTATTTCAAAAGAGATGGTTAACTTCTGGTATGCACCTAATGTGAATTTTTACCATGTAGGACTGGTAAGGATGTTGCTCTGTAACTAATAAAAAAGAAGATTTTTTTGTGGCGTAAATGAGAAGTCTGATGGCCCTGCGCTTGAAGGGCATCAATTGAGGAATCGAGAGGATTTAACCTCTCGGTAGCTTGACCTTGGCCAAGCGCACTTGGCGCAGGCGCGACATACTCGAGCGCATCAATACAACGACCTCCACACAGGCCTTCCCATGTGCTTGACCCTGCAAGAATTTACAGACCTTGTCGGTTTCATTCAACCAGTCAATATTAAACCAGCACAAACATGATCAAACTTCACACCCAGCGAAAATCTCTGAACACCAAACAAGCTGAATAAAAGGTCGGCTTTTAACATTTCCGACTGTAAGCGCAAGGAAATTTGGAACATTATTAGAAAATTAAAGCAGATATGAACAAGACAACAACAATATTTTTCTTTTTTTTTTTGAGAAAATGCAAAAAGCCTTTGCGTTTCATTTATTGAAAAGAAGGAGAGTTTGGTTTTGTTACATTCCTCCTAGTTGGTCAGTGAACCGAGAATAAAAGCTACAAATCAGTGAACATTCTAGGTGGGCGGCAAAAGGGCACGCAGGCCAAGTGCACCGGCTCTAGCACAAAGGGGGAATGTAACAATGATTTCCATGAATGACCATACACTACTTCTACCTAATGTACTGGCATTTGCAAAATGGTGCCGTGGATATAACTCCATGTGAAATCAAAGCTCAAAAATATCTTGAACATATGCTTACAATTCATTTAGCAATCCAAGGTCACTAGTAGGAGAGGACTATCTCATCCATCATTACAAATTCTTTTATTTAGAAAAAAGGCATTCCTACGGTCGTCAATTACCAAGTAATTTTTTCTGCACAATATACAGTTAGAAACATCATGTTCCTGCAAGAGAACAAGTTGCACATGTCTTTTTAATCTTGCCAAAAAAAAACAATTAGAAGATGATGGGACACCTTGTCAATATATGTTAAGTTAGAAGTTTGGCTGCCTTCCATTCAATTTTCTGATCTCCACTGCAAAAAATGTGTTGTGAAAATACTAGCAATTTACAATGAATCATCGTTCAAGAGTCACTAAGGGTATCTAAACTATGTATGTAACTTAACCGATACTAAAGAATAATCTTTATTTCAAAAGAAATTGTTAACTTCTGGTATGCACCTATTATGAATCTTTCCCATGTAGGACCGGTAATTATGTGGCTCTGTAACTAAGAAAAGGGAACGAATTCTTGGTGGCACAAATGAGAAGTCGGATGGCCCTGCGCTTGACAGGAGAAATCGAGAGCATTTTACATCTCGGGAAGCAACTGAGAAATCGAGAGGATCTTACACCTATACTACGAGAAAGGTTTAGAAGAGCACCATATTATCCCTGAGCTTTCATTCAACCAGAAAATATTAAACCAGCACAAACATGCTCAAACTTTACACCCAGCGAAAATCCCCAAACACCAAACATGCCGAATAAAAGGTTGGCTTGTAACATTTGAGACTGTAAGCGCAAGGAAATTTGGAACAATATTAGAAAAGTAACCAGATACAAACACGCCAACAATAATGATTTCCATGCGTACCATACTCTACTTCTAACTAACCTACTGGCGTTTGCAACCAGGTGCTCGTGGATATAACTCCCTGTGAAATCAAATTTCAAAAATATCCCGAACATATACTTGATTATAGCAGCGGAACATTCTAAAGGCATGAAACACTAACTTCTGTATGTAAAAATAGCACATATCAATTAATCTCACCTAGAGCAACAAGCGATGATGACCTGGAGCCACCACCACAGGGAGGAGATCGCAACCAGGGTCATGGTCACACAGTGAGATGGCGAGGACCAGGACGAGGTGAAGCTCTTCAACCAGCAACCAGAGGTTGAAATGAAGAAAGACGAGCTCCAGCCACCCGCCTCTGTGTTTTCCTCCCTTATATTGCTCGAAAAACTATACAAGACCAAAAGCATCAGAAGGTACAAAATGCGGAATGTGTCCACGCTTGAGAACTGAACTAAATTTCTTTAGCCAAGATGCTAGTCCTAGTTGCAAGAGGGAACACAATTGAACCGACAATACAAATGATAAATCGAAGAGTACCAAACAATTAAGTTCTCAACACATTGTGACTTTTTACCCCGGGAAATATGGTATAATTAGTAAGTTTTTGTCATCGGAAAATCATGAACCAAACAAGACAAGAGATGCAGAACTGTGGTCAACTACTTCATCCAGTAACAGGAAGATGTCATGCAGGGAAACTTTGGAAGTAGCATATATTTTCTAAAAAGATGTATTTTGTATTAACTTTATGAGACATTCTCATGATTCTTTTTTTATAAGATGTATCTTGGAGAACTGAAAACACCAATATCCCATGAGTAGATATTCAGGAAAGCACAAACACATCCAACTAGGGAAGAACAGATCGAGGAGTAGATAACTTACATTAGGTGCTTGAGGATTTCAGACCAGCCGGGACACTTCTTCGGCGTGCAGCAAGCTGTAGAATGCCCCCATCGATTGGAACAGCGAGTCTAGCACTTACCACATCAACACCATGGCAAGGAAGAATATGCATTCGCAATTGACAAGGACATGAGGAAATATTTCAGAAGGAAGCAGCTGATGACAAAGGGGGATCAATCAGATTTAGTTCCAAATTCTATACCTCCTTGACGCTTCCGATGGCTTTGGAGCAGGATGACGAGAATTTGATGTTGGTATGAGTTGTCTGGGGTGTGAAGCCTGCAAAACATACACAGGCATCTGAGGTTCATGGTTGAGAGTTTTCTAGCAAAACAACACAAGCTAGAGTGTTTCATGCAGATTTGTAGCTTAATTAAACTCTTAACCAGCCCCATTGCCTAAAATGTGTGAATTTAAGGAAACCAAAAAGATGGTTCAATTTGGCCCAGAACTGCAAAATAAAAGCATAGCCACACAGCGGCCCAAACTATGGTATAATGAGAAGGTTTTTCATCGCTGGGGGCCAAATCTGAAACACACAAATATAAAATTTCTAAATTGGACATCGGAATTGCAGATTTGACAGCATGGCACATGGAATGAACCAATCGGTCCCGGTAGATGGTGTTTTTTCTCATGTTTTTCATCATTGTCGAGACCAAATACAATCCACAAGAAATAGTGAAGGCATTAGCAAGATCAAGGCCAAAGACAAAGGAATGGGAGAACCACAGAAAAACGAACAATCAAGAACAGTGTCAAATGATCAAAGACTAACAACTTGTGGATCAACCGAAAGTTGTTCAATTTGGCCTCAGGATTGCAGAATGACAACGCATAGCGACCAATCCGTCCAGAAAGATGGTATGATTAGTAAAAAAATTATCAACGGACAAGCATGAACCAAACAGATAATTTTGACATTGAAAATTAAATCTGAACCACAAAAACAGATAATCTATTTAAGAGGAAATCTAGGGGAACTAGATATCAGTATTAAAATTTTGGCAGCATAGCACATTGAGCACACAAGCAGTCCCGAAAAATGGTGTGTTTTGTTATTTTTATCCGGATTGAGCTTCTTTGACCTCAATGTTTTCTAGGTTTGTAAAAGGCATCCCTTTTCACCTCATACTCGACAAAAGTCTGGTCTCACCTTGTGTTCATTCTTATTGTCGCCATATCCGCTGTTGTACGCATCTGTACCATGAGAACCTGCATAGCGACATCGCCGGCGAAGGCCTCCTTTAGCATGTTCTGGAACCACCGCTTGGTGCTGTCCAAAACCACCTTGGTCTGCATGCAAATATAAAGACTATAAATTACACCATAAACAAATAGGAAATTTTGGCTAATGACAAAAGCCACTGAATGCAAGTCACATAAAAAATTTGTAGCTCACCACGTGACTTGCTACAACCTAGGCAGACATCACCCGCTCGTCCCCCTGCAACCTGCGTGCCGCCATCACATCCTCACCTCAGCCTACCCAGATTTGGCCTCAGCATATGCATTCCCGGAATATTAAGCGGGACATGCGACAACTAGCAGCATGAAGTTGGTGGTGGCACCGCGGACCAGAGGTGTTCTATTGGCCCATCAGAGTCATGGTACACCGGATGATGATAATGAGAAACCAGAGTTGCCAACTTGCCTATAATACCATCAAGACAAACAACAATTAGTAACAGGAGCAGAGTTTTTTCAGAACAAGGATAATGAAGACATTTATTCAATGCACGACTAGGAGATGACGTGAACTCTTATCATGCAGGCCATAGAGTGCATTGTAATACATCTAGGCTCTTTAAAATATGGATCATACCGTGCCAACTACAAAAAACTAAGGATCCCGCTGAAAATGAAACAGGGTTGTCTTCCAAGATCCAAAAGATGTACATCTAGCAAATGACTCTTTACATTCTTATTCAGAATGAACTATAAGTAAGGCTACTTGACACATGAGCTATATCCCAGCACTAGAATATAATAAAGGTTCCAGCAAAGCTCACATGTTCTCATGGTTACTTGCCAGGTTATGAAACCACTGGAAACAAAAACACTATAACCTTTTTTGCAGTTAAGTATCAGGACATTTGAGTAACAAGTAGCTAGTACCAAGCAAGCCAATGACAGTACAGGGCTGCGCCATTGTTCATACACATGTCACCACTTAGTAGGCTATCACAAAAACATGCTCATTAATTCCAGCTATACAAGTAGGCCTGAAAGACACATGATTAAGTGGAGAAACAATTTGGATGACATAGCAGCGTTCACAGAGAAAAGAAAACAAATCGACACAATCTAGTCATTATCCATCAATCAGAAACATCAAATGCGCATGGTCCTGGATTGCTCGAAGATCAACTCACACACACTACGCATCTAGCTAGCTTACTTATCTGAACGAACTAATAAGCTAGTAGTGCATACGTGGCAGACCTTGTCAGGTTCAGAGTTGTAGTCATGTTCTGACCGTCAGCTGCAACTACCGAACAACCTCGGCCGCAAGGGTGATGCGGCCAGGCGAGATCGGTGTCGCCGCGCGCGCACCGCACCAGCGAACAAGCCGGGCGCGATGCCATGGCTCCTGGGCGGCGCCGCGTCTCCCATTGACGGTGGCGGTCGACCTGATGCGTGTGGGGAGAGTGGGGAATGGACGGGGGCAGATGGGAGGAGGGGATGGAGTATCGCAGTTGGGGGAGACGAGGCGGCCGTGGAGGGTATGCCGGCGAGGTGAGCGGCGGCGGCGGAGGTGTTGTGCCGGATTTGGGATTGATTGGGAGAGAATGATCGACAATGTTGAGTGGGCCTTTGCTCTCGTGGCTGGACTTTGTTTTTTTTCTACCAAGGCAACCAGAACCCGGTACAGAGTTGCAAAGAAAGTTCAGTTAGCCGTTCATCTCGCCCAGGTTTCAGGGAACTCCATTAAAATTTGTGAAGATGGCCTGCCTATGTCTACGAGACACAAGCTGCAGCAGTAATCGTACTACGTACGTGTAAAGAATAAAGACTGAATCATAAATTAACCAGCAGTGCTCAATAAAATGGTTTGGCTGAAACATTCTACCACCATTAGACACATGAACTGGGATCGGGAAGTGAATACATTCTTACAATTTTACAGTGATCAAAATTTGTACTACTGCTAGTATAAAAAGTTTTTTTTAATCTGGAACATATACAATATATTTTCTACTCCTTCCTAGTTATGTACTGATGCCTCTCATTAAGCTCCATTTAGAATTTCTCTTTCATCTCCTACGTACCTCTACCTGAACCTCAAGGTCCAACAAAATCAACTCAGGAAAAAACAAGAGAAACGATGCAGAAACAGAGACCAAACACAGAAGATCAAAGAACAAAAACAGAAACAGTCGTACTCGTATGTACGCTGCTTAGATAGTGGCCGACGGTAGGCAGATATATGCATGCCTTTCTACCTCCTGCAGCTGACTAGCACACCATATCTCCAACGCTGCACCACGAGTCCACTGAAGAATTAGATCAACAAAACTTAGATCTATGTCCAGCACCACAATTACACTGAAGAATTAGATCAAGAAAGCTTAGAGTCTTATGCAGCATGCCTGGATCTTTCCGCCGGCATAGTGAGGCATGGCCTTTCCTCACCATCCCGTGCAGGGCTGTATTCCAGCCTTGGCCGGACAGTCTCGCCGGAGTACATAAAATTCATGAGCTGATGATGGAGGAATTTGTGGTGAAGGCCGTGAGGTCGGTGGAAGAAGGAATGAGACGATATTGGAGAAATAATGAGGGGATTTATAGAGCTTCATCGCGGGCAGCTGCGAGGCGTGAGGAACAACGGGGATTGCGGGGAGACGACGGATGGAAGCACGATCCGCGTGACGAGCGCGAGGTGAAGCGGCAGCCATCGGATCGCTCGACTTGTTGTGGCTGGGTTCCGGGGAGGAGGGAATCGAAGATATTAATTGGTCCTGATTTGGCTTGTTGACTTGTATTGGTTCTGATTTGCTTTAAATCGCTGGTTGCTTTAATCGTGGAGAGATCATCGCAGAGATTTCCTCTTGCTATCCGGCAGCCAGATGGATCAAATGATTCATGCATGCATGCATATATCTACCTGCAGGTGGGTCCGTTCTTGGGTGGGACATGATCGCTGGCTATTTTCCCATATAGCTGTGACTTTTCTGTACCATATGATTAATTAGCGAAGTATGCAGATTCTCTTCACTTGATCTGATGTTCCATATGTAAATGTATGCAATAATATGCAATAAATAATGAATCGGTTTGGGCACAATGCTACTTTGATCCATATTATTGTCAAGCCTCCCTCTTAATCTGAATTGGTTAACTAAATGGAGCACACATGGGTGCTCCAATTGCACCTATTGCACATGTATACCCACACATCTACGTCACTACAGGAAAATATATCTTTGCCTTGTACTTTATTCTTTGATGGGTGTTTATTTTTGGGTACACACATCGTTGATTCTCATCCCAGGGCACACCCATGTGCGCAAATATGGCCTCGTTCTGGCAAACTATGCATGTCCGTTGGCCATAACCCAGCTGGTTTGACCTAAAAGTCATGTGTAGCTAATTGATCATTTCGTGAATGTTTTTTTTTTTGGAATAACTGTCGTATTCTAAGTTTGAATTTTTTTCCTCGCAACTAGTTCACATAAAGTGAAGCCCCACGAAGTCTCACATTTTTATGATTTTTTCAATTAGTTGTGCTCGGAATGGGACGCACATGACGTCCCGTTTCGCCGCGTCGCGCGCAGTGGTGCTCATGTTCGGAGGCACAAGAAAACAAAAAAGATGGGAACATAAAATGACACGTCGGGAGTTGAAATTTTTTTTTCTAGAAAATCTGGAGCAGGGAAAAGTGGACACACGTACTTCAAATCTGGCCCGATTCCATCGACATCGGCAGCAGACAGTGGAGGATCGTACAGCTTCCCATAGAGCTAGCGCATGGGGAGGGTGTGTGAAACGTGTTGCGTATGTGTTCTTCTACCGTTATTCACAAGTTTCCCTAAACCCTAGTTCGCTCCCCTGTACCCGCTTCACAAAAAAACCCGTTTCGGCACTCGGAAAATGGAGAACGGATTTTCCATGGCCAAGATTTAAAAAAAACACACATAGCGTTGATTCCCATCCCAGGGCACACGCATGTGCGCAATATGGCCTCGTTCGGGCAAACTATGTGTGCCCGTTGGCCATAACTTAACCCGTTTGACCTAAAAGTCATAGAACTCCATATGTGATAGCTCATTTTATGACTATTTTTGGGAATAACTGTCTTATTCGAAGTTTGAATTTTTTTCCTCGCCACTTGGTCACTTAAAATGATGCCTCGCGACGGTCTCACATTTTTATGAATTTTTAATTAGTTGTGATTGGAATGTGACGCACCAGACGTCCTGGTCGCCCGCGTCGAGTGCGGTGGTGCTCCTGTTGGGAGGCGCACGAAACTGAAAAGGATGGGCAGGTAAAATGACACGTTTCGGAGCTAAAAATATGTTTTTTGAAAATCTAGAGTAGGGAAAAGTGGACGCAGTTCAAATCCGGCCCGATTCCAGCGACATAGGCCGGAGACGGTGGAGGATCCTATGGCTTCCCGGAGAGCTATCGCGTGGGGCGGGTGTGTGGAGCGTGTTGCTTATGTGTTCTTCTATTGTTGTGCATGAGTTTCCCTCAACCCTAGTATGCGCCCATGTACCTGGTTCACACCAAAAAAAATCGTTTTGACACTCGGAAAATGGAAAACGGGTTTTATGTGGCCACGATGGAAAAACGCCATACATATCGTTGATTCCCATCCCAGGGCACACATATGGGCTACATGGCCTCATTTAGGGAAACTATGCATGCTCGTTGGCCATAACCTAACCCCTGCACGCCATAAACTCCCTAGGTGATAGCCCAATTCGTGAATGTTTTCCGGGAATAACTGCCATATTCCAAGTTTGAATTTTTTTTCTACGCAAGTGCGTCACATAAAATGACGCCTCGTGAAGGTCTCACATTTTTATGATTTTTTTGAATTAGTTGTGCTCAGAATGGGACGCATCGGACGTCACGCTTCGCCGTGTCAAGCGTGGCGGTGTTCTTGTTGGGAGGCGCGCGAAACTGAAAAAGTTGGAGACATAGAATGACACGTTCCAGAGGAAAAATGATTTTTTTAGAAAATCTGGTGCACGGAAAAGCGGACACATAGTTAAAATCCGGCACGATTGCAACGACATCGGCGGGAGACATCAAGGGATCCTACGGCTTCCCGAAGAGCTAGCCCGTGGGGCGGGTGTGTGTGGAACATGTTGCGTCTGTGCTTTTCTATCGTTGTGCTCGAGTTTCCCTCAATCGTAGTTCACGGCCGCTGTACCTGCTTCACAAAAAAACCCGTTTCGGCACTCGGAAAAGGAAAACGGATTTTCCGTGGCCACGATGGAAAATCCCCACACACAAAGTTGATTCCCATCCCATGGCACAGGCATGTGCGCGATATGGCCTCGTTCCGGTAAACTATACATGCCCGTTGTGTAGGATAACGTTGCATAGAAAACAAAAATTTTCCTACCGCGAACACGCAATCCAAGTCAAGATGCAATCTAGAAGACGGTAGCAACGAGGGGGTATCGAGTCTCACCCTTGAAGAGATTCCAAAGCCTACAAGATGAGGCTCTTGTTGCTGCGGTAGACGATCACTTGCCGCTTGCAAAAGCGCGTAGAAGATCTTGATCACGATCGGTTCCGGCGCCACGAACGGGCAGCACCTCCGTACTCGGTCACACGTTCGGTTGTTGATGAAGACGACGTCCACCTCCCCGTTCCAGCGGGCAGCGGAAGTAGTAGCTCCTCTTGAATCCGACAGCACGACGGCGTGGTGTCGGTGGCGGTGTAGAAGTCCGGCGGAGCTTCGCTAAGCAAACCGGACAATATGAAGTGGAGGAGCAAAGCTAGGGTTTGGGAGGGGGTGGCCGGCCACTCAAGGGGGGCGGCCAAGCTATGGTCTTAGGGTGGCCGGCCCCCTCCCTTGGCCCCTCATTATATAGGTGGATCCCAAGTGTTGGTGTCCAAGTCTTCGAATAAGACCCGAAACCAAAACCTTCCATAGGAGGGGGCAAACCTAGCCCAACTAGGACTCCCACCCAAAGGTGGGATTCCCACCTCCCATGTGGGGGGGTGGCCGGCCCCCTATGGTGGAGTCCACTTGGGACTCCACCCCCACTAGGGCTGGCCGGCCATGGAGGTGGAGTCCCTTGTGGACTCCACCTTCCTTGGTGGTTTCTTCCGGACTTTTCTAGAACCTTCTAGAACCTTCCATAGAACCTTCCGCGACATTTTATTTCCCATAAAATGACATCCTATATAAGAAACTTATTCTCCGGACCAAACACTAACTCCTCGTGATGTCCGGGATCTCATCCGGGACTCCGAACAAATATTCGAACTTCATTCCATAATTCAAGAACTACCATTTCAACATCCAACTTTAAGTGTGTCACCCTACGGTTCGAGAACTATGCGGACATGGTTGAGTACTCACTCCGACCAATAACCAATAGCGGGATCTGGAGATCCATAATGGCTCCCACATATTCAACGATGACTTTAGTGATCGAATGAACCATACACATATATTACCAATTCCCTTTGTCTCGCGATATTTTACTTGTCCGAGGTTTGATCTTCGGTATCACTCTATACCTTGTTCAACCTCGTCTCCTGACAAGTACTCTTTACTCGTACCGTGGTATGTGGTCTCTTATGAACTCATTCATATGCTTGTAAGACATTAGACGACATTCCACCGAGAGGGCCCAGAGTATATCTATCCGTCATCGGGATGGACAAATCCCACTTTGTTGATCCATATGCCTCAACTCATACTTTCCGGATACTTAATCCCACCTTTATAGCCACCCATTTACGCAAAGTGGTGTTTGGTGTAATCAAAGTACCTTTCGGTATAAGTGATTTACATGATCTCATGGTCATAAGGACTAGGTAACTATGTATCGAAAGCTTATAGCAAATAACTTAATGACGAGATCTTATGCTACGCTTAATTGGGTGTGTCCATTACATCATTCACACAATGACATAACCTTGTTATTAATAACATCCAATGTTCATGATTATGAAACTAATCATCCATTAATCAACAAGCTAGTTTAAGAGGCGTACTAGGGACTTCTTGTTTGTCTACATATCACACATGTACTAATGTTTCGGTTAATACAATTCTAGCATGATATATAAACATTTATCATAAACATAAAGATATAAATAATAACCACTTTATTATTGCCTCTAGGGCATATCTCCTTGATCTCCCACTTGCACTAGAGTCAATAATCTAGATTACATTGTAATATACCTAACACCCATGGCATTCGGTGTTGGTCATGCTTTGCCCTAGGGAGAGCTTTAGTCAACGGATCTGCTACATTCAGATCGGTGTGTACTTTGCAAATCTTTACTTCTCCATCTTCGATGTACTCGCGAATCGAGTGGTAACGCAGCTTGATATGCTTGACCTCTTGTGTGACCTTGGCTCTTGTGCATTGGCGATGGCACCCATGTTATCACAAGAAATGATTAATGGGTCCAATGCACTCGGAACCACACCGAGCTCTACAATGAACCTCTTCATCCATACCGCTTCGATGAAGCCTCCGAAGCCGCTATGTACTCGATTCTGTTGAAGACTTCGCCACCGTGCCTTGCTTCGAGCTTGCCCGACTTCTGCAGCACCATTCAATATAAACACGTACCTGCATTGTGACTTAGAGTCATCGGGATCGGTGTTCCAACTTGCATCGGTGTAACCGCTTACAACGAGCTCTTGGTCACCTCCATAACAAAGAAACATATCCTTAGTTCTTTTCAAGTACTTCGGGATATTCTTGACCGCTGTCCGATGTTCCATTCCTGGATCACTTTGATATCTGCTAGTCAAACTAACAAAGATGTGCTATATCCGGTCTAGTACATAGCATGGCATACATGATAGATCCTCGCCGAGGCATAGGGGATGTTACACATCCTTTCTCTTTCTTCTGCCGTAGCCGGTCCTTGAGTTTTACTCAATACCTTGCTCGGTAACATAGGTAAGAACCCTTTCTTACTTTCGTCCATTCTAAACTTCTTTAGAATCTTGTCCAGATATGTACTCTGTGATAGCCCTATTAGACGTCTTGATCTATCTCTATAAATCTTGATGCCTAATATATACGATGCTTCACCAAGGTCTTTCATTGAAAAACTATTATTCAAATAACCCTTAACACTGCTTAATAGTTCTATATCATTCCCGATCAATAATATGTCATCTACATATAATATCAGAATGCTACGTAGCTCCCACTCACTTTCTTGTAAATACGAGGCCTCTCCATGACCTTTGTATAAACCCGAAGTCTTTGATCACCTTATCAAAGCGTCGGTTCCAACTTCTCGATGCTTGCTTCGGTCCATAGATTGAACGCTGAAGTTTGCATACTTTGTCAGGATTTTTAGGATCGTCAAAACCTGTGGGTTGTACCCGATACCACTCTTCCTCATTGGCTCCATGAAGGAACGCCGTTTTGACATCCATACGCCAAATCTCATAATCGAAAAATGCAGCTATTGCTAACAAAATCCTCACAGATTTCAGCTTCGCTACAGGTGAGAAAGTCTCATCGTAGTCAACTCCTTGAATTTGTCGGAAACCCTTTGCGACAAGTCGAGCTTTATAGACAGTAATATTACCATCGGCATCTGTTTTCTCTTGAAGATCCATTTATTTTCGACAGCCTTTCGGCTATCAGGTAAGTCTACCAAAGTCCATACTTTGTTATCATACATGGATCCAATTACGGATATCATGGCTTCTTGAAATTTGTTTGAATAAGGGCTCATCATAGCTTCTTCATACGTATCAGGGTCCTAATAATTGTTATCCACAATCATGACATTTAGACAAGGATCATACCAATCAGAGTGGCACGTTCCCTTGTCGATCTGCGAGGTTCAAGAGTTTCCTCGTTCGAAGTTTCATGATCATTATCATTAGCTTCCTCTGTTGCCGGTGTATGCGGCATGTACAACTTCGATCTTGCGCTACTCGATCAACGAGTATAGATTCATCAATCTCATCGAAGTTCTACTTTTCTTCCAGTCACTTCTTTAGTGAGAAATTCTTTCTCAAGAAAAGTTCCGTTCTTAGCAACAAAGATTTTGCCTTCGGATCTGTGATAGAAAGTGTATCCTATAGTTTCCTTAGGATAACCTATGAAGACGCATTTCTCCGCTTTGGGTTCTAGCTTGTCCGGTTGTAACTTCTTTACATAGGCTTCGCAACCCCAAACTTTCAGGAACGACAGCTTAGGTTTCTTATTAAACCATATTTCATACGGTGTCGTTTCTACGGATTTTGATGGTGCTCTATTTAAAGTGAATGCGGCTGTCTCTAATGCATAACTCCAAAATGATAACGGCAAATCAGTAAGAGACATCATACTACGAACCATATCTAAGAGAGTTCGATTACGACGTTCGGACACACCGTTTCGTTGAGGTGTTCCCGGCGGTGTCAATTGTGAAAGTATTCCGCATTTCTTTAAATGCATGCCAAACTCATAACTCAGATATTCACCTCCACGATCAGATCGTAGAAATTTGATCTTCTTGTTACGTTGATTTTCTACTTCACTTTGAAATTCCTTAAACTTCTCGAAAGTTTCGGATTTATGTTTCATGAAATAGATATACCCATATCTACTCGGATCATCTGTGAAGGTTAGAACATAACGATAACCACCGCGCGATGCTACGCTCATTGGTCCACATACATCGGTATGTATGATTTCCAATAAGTCAGTAGCTCGCTCCATCATACCAGAGAATGGAGTCTTTGTCATTTTTCCCATTAGACATGCTTCGCATCTATCAAGTGACTCAAAGTCAAGTGATTCAAGTAATCCATCAGTATGGAGTTTCTTCATGCGTTTCACTCCAATATGACCAAGACGACAGTGCCACATATAAGTAGAATTATCATTTAGTTTAATTCGCTTAGCATCAATGTTATGTATATGTGTATCACTACTATCGAGATCTAACAGAAATAAGCCATTCTTTTGTGGTGCTCGACCATAAAAGATATTATTCATAAAAATAGAACAACCATTATTCTCAGACTTGAATGAATAACCGTCTTGCATTAAACAAGATCCAGGATATAATGTTCATGCTCAACGCAGGTACATAATAACAATTATTTAGGCTTAAAACTAATCCCGAAGGTAGATGTAGAGGAAGTGTCATTGCGATCACATTGACCTTGGATCCGTTTCCAACGCGCATCGTCACTTCATCTTTCAGCGGTTGTCATTTATTCTTTAGTTCCTGTTTCGAGTTACAAATATGAGCAACCGAACGATCAAATACCTGTGTACTAGAACGAGAACTAGTGAGATAAACATCTATAACATGTATATCAGATATACCTTCTTTCTTCTTCTTGACAAGGCCGCTCTTTAGATCAGCCAGATACTTGGAGCAATTACGCTTCCAGTGTCCCTTCTCCTTGCAGTAATAGCACTCAGCATCAGGCTTAGGGCCGTTCTTAGGTTTCATAGGAGGCGTGGCAGCTTTCTTGCCACCCTTCTTGAATTTTCCATAGACTTGCCCTGTTTCTTGAAACTGGTGGTCTTGTTGACCATCAACACTTGGTGCTCTTTCTTGATCTCAATCTCAGCGACTTTTTAGCATGCCAAAGAGTTCAGGTAACTCCTTGTTCATGTTACGCATATTGTAGTTCATCACAAAGTTCTTGTAACTTGGTGGCGGTGATTGAAGGACACGATTAATCCCGGTCTGTTAGGAATCACTATTCCCAAGTCATCGAGTTTCTTCGCATGCCCGGTCATGGCGAGCATGTGCTCACTAACGGAGCTGCCTTCTTCCATCATACGGTGAAGAAATGTTTCGATGCTTCATAGCATTCCATCGCCGCATGAGTCTCGAATATAGCTTTCAGCTCATTCATCAACTCATGAGGATCATGGTGCTCAAAACGTTTTTGAAGATCGGATTCCGCATCGCACAGGATGGCACACCGAACTTGAGAGTACCGAGTTTTCCGAGTTGCGTAAACAGCTTTTACTTCATCGGATTCATCTTCTGCGGGAGGGTCACCTAGCGGTGCATCAAGCACAAATTGCAGATTTCCGCCGAGAGAGGAAGATCCTCACATGACGGAACCGATCGGTGTAGTTGCTACCGTTGCTCTTAAGTTTCTCTTTCTCTAGGAACTGATTAAAATTGATTGGGGACGCCATCTCTACAACATATATTTGCAATAGTTTAGACTAAGTTTATGACAAATTGAGTTCAAATTTTAATTCAACATAATTAAAAACCTAAGTGAACTCCCACTCAAAACAATATCCCTCGCATTGTCTTAGTGATCACACGAACCAAATCCACCGCACCTAAACCCGATCATCACGAGAAAAGGTGTGATTTCAATGGCGAACACTCATAGTGTTCATCATATCAACCATATGATTCATGCTCTACCTTTCGGTATCACGTGTTCCGAGACCATGTATGTACATGCTAGGCTCGTCAAGGCCACCTTAGTATCCGCATGTGCAAAACTGTCTTGCACCCGTTGTATGTACTTATCGAATCTATCACACCCGATCATCACGAGATGCTTCGAAACGATAAGACTTAATAACGGTGCTACTAAGGATGAACACTTTATTATCTTGAGATTTTAGTGAGGGATCATCTTATAATGCTACCGTCGCGATCTAAGCAAAATAAGATGCATAAAAAGGATTAACATCACATGCAGTTCATATGTGATATGATATGGCCCTTTTGTTCTTGTGCCTTTGATCTTCATCTCCAAAGCACGGATATGATCTCCATCATCTTCGGGCATGATCTCCATCATCGTCGGCGTAGCACCAAGGTCAATGGCACCGTCTTCATGTTTGTCCTCCATGTAGCAACTATTACAACTACTTTGAAATACTACTCAACATGAAATTTAAAGACAACCATAAGGCTCCTGCCGGTTGCCACAATACAATAATGATCATCTCATACATATTCATCATCATATCATGGCCATATCACATCACCAAAACCCTGCAAAAACAAGTTAGACGTCTCTAATTTGGTTTGCATATTTTACGTGGTTTAGGGTTTTCGAGAGAGATCTAATCTACCTACGAACATGAACCACAACGTTGATACTAATGTTTTCAATAGAAGAGTAAATTGAATCTTTACTATAGTAGGAGAGACAGACACCCGCATAAAGCCTCTTATGCAATACAAGTTGCATGTCGAACGAGGAACAAGTCTCATGAACGCGGTCATGTAAAGTTAGTCCGAGCCGCTTCATCCCACTATGCCATAAAGATGCAAAGTACTCAAACTAAAGATAACAAGAGCATCAACGCCCACAAACCATTGTGTTCTACTCGTGCAACCATCTATGCATAGACACGGCTCGATACCACTTTGTAGGATAACGTTGCATAGAAAACAAAAATTTTCCTACCGCGAACACGCAATCCAAGCCAAGATGCAATCTAGAAGACGGTAGCAACGAGGGGGTATCGAGTCTCACCCTTGAAGAGATTCCAAAGCCTACAAGATGAGGCTCTTGTTGCTGCGGTAGACGATCACTTGCCGCTTGCAAAAGCGCGTAGAAGATCTTGATCACGATCGGTTCCGGCGCCACGAACGGGCAGCACCTCCGTACTCGGTCACACGTTCGGTTGTTGATGAAGACGACGTCCACCTCCCCGTTCCGGCGGGCAGCGGAAGTAGTAGCTCCTCTTGAATCCGACGACACGACGGCGTGGTGTCGGTGGCGGTGTAGAAGTCGGCGGAGCTTCGCTAAGCAAACCGGACAATATGAAGTGGAGGAGCAAAGCTAGGGTTTGGGAGGGTGGCCGGCCACTCAAGGGGCGGCCAAGCTATGGTCTTAGGGTGGCCGGCCCCTCCCTTGGCCCCTCATTATATAGGAGGATACCAAGTTTTGGTGTCCAAGTCTTAGAATAAGACCAAACCAAAACCTTCCATAGGAGGGGGCAAACCTAGCCCAACTAGGACTCCCACCCAAAGGTGGGATTCCCACCTCCCATGTGGGGGGTGGCCGGCCCCTATGGTGGAGTCCACTTGGGACTCCACCCCCACTAGGGCTGGCCGGCCATGGAGGTGGAGTCCCTTGTGGACTCCACCTTCCTTGGTGGTTTCTTCCGGACTTTTCTAGAACCTTCTAGAACCTTCCATAGAACCTTCCGCGACATTTTATTTCACATAAAATGACATCCTATATATGAATCTTATTCTCGGACCATTCCGGAACTCCTCGTGATGTCCGGGATCTCATCCGGACTCCGAACAAATATTCGAACTTCATTCCATAATTCAAGAACTACCATTTCAACATCCAACTTTAAGTGTGTCACCCTACGGTTCGAGAACTATGCGGACATGGTTGAGTACTCACTCCGACCAATAACCAATAGCGGGATCTGGAGATCCATAATGGCTCCCACATATTCAACGATGACTTTAGTGATCGAATGAACCATACACATATATTACCAATTCCCTTTGTCTCGCGATATTTTACTTGTCCGAGGTTTGATCTTCGGTATCACTCTATACCTTGTTCAACCTCGTCTCCTGACAAGTACTCTTTACTCGTACCGTGGTATGTGGTCTCTTATGAACTCATTCATATGCTTGTAAGACATTAGACGACATTCCACCGAGAGGGCCCAGAGTATATCTATCCGTCATCGGGATGGACAAATCCCACTGTTGATCCATATGCCTCAACTCATACTTTCCGGATACTTAATCCCACCTTTATAGCCACCCATTTACGCAGTGGTGTTTGGTGTAATCAAAGTACCTTTCCGGTATAAGTGATTTACATGATCTCATGGTCATAAGGACTAGGTAACTATGTATCGAAAGCTTATAGCAAATAACTTAATGACGAGATCTTATGCTACGCTTAATTGGGTGTGTCCATTACATCATTCACACAATGACATAACCTTGTTATTAATAACATCCAATGTTCATGATTATGAAACTAATCATCCATTAATCAACAAGCTAGTTTAAGAGGCGTACTAGGGACTTCTTGTTTGTCTACATATCACACATGTACTAATGTTTCGGTTAATACAATTCTAGCATGATATATAAACATTTATCATAAACATAAAGATATAAATAATAACCACTTTATTATTGCCTCTAGGGCATATCTCCTTCACGTTGGCCATAACCCAGGCGGTTTGACCTAAAAGTAAGAGAACTCTGTAGCTGATTGTTCATTTCGTGAATGTTTTTTCTGGAATTACTGTCCTATTCCAAGTTAGACTTTTTTCCTCGCAATTAGTTCTCATAAAATGAAGCCCCACGAAGTCTCACATTTTTATGATTTTTTAATTAGTTGTGCTCGGAATGGGATGCACATGACGTCCCGTTTCGTCACGTCGAGCGAGGCGGTGCTCCTGTTGGGAGGCGCGTGGTGAGAACATAAAATGATACGTTCCAGAGATGAAAATGATTTTTTCTAGAAAATCTGGAGCAGGGAAAAGTGGACGCGTACTTCAAATCCGGCCCGATTCCACCGACATCACCGGGAGACGGTGGAGGATCCTACGGCTTCCCAGATAGCTAGGGCATGGGGCGGGTGTGTGAAACACGTTGTGCATGTGTTCTTCTATTGTTATTCACGGTTTTCCCTAAACCCTAGTTCACTCCCATGTACCCGCTTCACACAAAAAAAACCCGTTTCGGCACTCAGAAAATGGAGAACGGATTTTCCGTGGCCACGTGAAAAAACCCCACACATAGAGTTGATTCCCATCCCACGGCACACGCATGTGCGCGATATGGTCTTGGTCCGGCAAACTATGCATGCCCGTTGGTCATAACTTAACCCGTTTGACCTAAAACCCATAGAAATTCGTATGTGATAGCTCGTTTCATGAATGTTTTTCGGGAATAACTGTCTTATTCCAAGTTTGATTTTTTTCCCTCGCAGCTGGGTCACAAAGAATGACGCCTCGTGAAGGTCTCACATTTTTCTTATTTTTTTTTCAATTAGTTGTGCTTAAAATGGGACGCACGAGACGTCCCGTTTCACCGCATCGAGCGCGACAGTTCACTTGTTGGGAGGCGCGCAAAACCTAAAAGGATGGGCACATAAAATCACATGTTCCGGAGCTAAAAAAGATTTTTCCAGAAAATCAGGTGTACGGAAAACTGAGCGCGTAGTTCAAATCCAGCCCGTTTCCAATGTCATCGGCGGGGAGACGGTGGGGAATCCCGTCACTTGGAAAATGGAAAACGGGTTTTCCGCGGCCACAATTTCAAAATCATGCACACAACGTTGATTCCCGTCCCAGGACACACACATGTGCGCAATATGATCTCGTTCCGGCAAACTATGCATGTCCGTCAGCCATAACCTAGCCCGTTTGACCTAAAACCAATATAACCGTGTAGGTGATAGCTCATTTCATGAATGTTTTTCCGTAATAACTTACTAATTCCAAGTTTGATTTTTTCCTCGAAGCTAGGTCATATAAAATGAAGCCTCGCGAAGCTCTCACATTTTTCTGATTTCTGTCTTGAATTAGTTGTACTCAAAATGGGACGCAACAGACGTCTTGTTTCGCCGAGGCAAACGCGGCGGTGCACCTGTTGGGAGGCATGCGAAACCGAAAAAGATGGTCACATAAAATGACACGTTCGAGAGCTAAAAATGATTTTTCCAGAAAATCAGGAGCGGGAAAAGTGGGCATATAGTTCAAATCCGGCCCGTTTCCAAAGGCATCGGCGAGAGACTGCAGGGGATTCTACGGCTTCCCAGAGAGCTAGCGCACATGGCAGGTATGTGGAACGTCTTGTGTATGCGCTCTTCTATCGTTGTGCATGTGTTTCACTCAACCCTAGTTCGCGCCTTTGTACCTGCTTCACAAAAAAAAAACATTTCACACTCGGAAAATAGAAAACGAGTTTTCCTTGGCCATGATGCCAAAACCCCGCACAGAACGTTGATTCACGTCCCAGGGCACACACATATGTGCGATATGTCATTGTTCCGACAAACTATGCATGCATGTTGTCCATAACCTAACCCGTTTTACATAAAAGCCATAGAACTCTGTAGGTGATAGCTCATTTCATGAATGTATTCCCGGAATAAGTGCCTGATTCCAAGTTTGATTTTTTTCTCGCAGCTGGGTCACTTAGAGCATCTCCAGCCGCGTCCCACAAAGCGTCCCCCAAACCGTTTGTCACGTGGGAGGGATTTCACTAGAAAGAAAAAGAGAGAGACAAGGAATTGAGTGGGTCTTGCAAGCATTTTCTGATTTTTCAGGTTTATATAAGGTATTCCGCTTGTTCTTATTTAATTAACGTGAGGGAGAGAAGATAATGAGCAAACGATGGTGTCGATTGGAGTCAATTAAATCGGAAAGAAGGAGAGAGCCAGAGAGGGGGCTTAAATTCCCAAATATCCGCGCACTTAATTAATTTCCCTTGATTACTTTCCTACAAACATGCTACTACGTACTACAGTACTAATTCCTGCGAAATTAACCCCCCGCGTGGATCCCCTATAATTCCGCCCCGAAATTAATTTCCCGATTGTTTTTTCTGCTCACTTAGTAAATTCTCCTAGATTTTAGGAACATTTTAATTCTATGCTGATTCTTCACCAAATTTTCTGGTGAAAATTATTTTTCTTCCCGATTCACGGGATTCCAATCCGGAGGAAGTAGTCAGATAGTAATTTGGGATACTTTTTAATACTAGCATAGATTACGGAGAGAGTAAATTTTACTCCGTATAAATATTGGGAAAATTTGCTACAAGACACCGTTATTTTTTGGCATTTGCTGAAACACACCGCTCGATTGTGTCTTTGCTAGGTACCATTACAATTTCGTGGCAAATTTGCCAAAACACACCACCTGGCTAAAAACGGAAAGTTTTACACTTTGTCTTCAAAACCAGTCATCACACGCAAAAGTGCAAAACTTACCATTTTTGGGCTGGTGGTGTGTTCTGGCAAATGTGTCACAAAATTGTAATGGTACCTAGCAAAGACACAATCGAGCGGTGTGTTTCAGCAAATGCTAAAAAATAACGGTGTCCTGTAGCAAATTTTCCCATAAATATTCCATCTTGGCATGAATCAGCCAAATTTCCCCCTCTCGGCTCCCATTTCCCGCGACAGAGGCGGCGCCGGTCGCCCACGAACCACGGCGGCGCGGCAGGCCGTTTGCCGGCGCACGCCTGCGTGCACGTCGCGCGCGGATCCGTCGATCTCGCAAGCCTGCGTCACTTGCGTGGCCGAGGTCGGCTGCCGCTGCACGCCGGCGAGCCGGCCACCAGGACGCGCCGGCGAGCCGGCCACCAGGACGCGCCGGCGACGACGCAGGCCATGGAGGGCTTTGGCTGCCATCGTCCTCCACGTGCAGATCGCGCCACGGGGTCCCCCCCGTCCCGGCGTCCTCCACGAGGCCGTTCCGCCGCGGCAGTACTCGGACGTGCTGCGTCTGGCGGTCTCCTCCCACGATCTCGCTGGGAACAAGTCCGCCCCCGTGTGGCCGGTGAGGCGCCTCTCCTCTTCTGTCTCCCTCCCTCTGTCTCTCTGTCTCTAGAACGAACCAGTAAATAATTTTGCTGATTTCGATTTAATTGGACCTGGGTTCTGATTTGTGAATTGCAGTCCGTCTGTGCTAGAAACTCAATATCAGTGCGTAGATAAATTTTAGATCAGAATTAGGGATCCTTTGGTTGTCCATGTATGTGATACGATAAATTTCGTACATTGATGCCTGTTGGTTCAGCTCAAAGAAAATACATTTAGACGGTTTGATATCAGCACACTTATGTGCTGCCAGTACTGTGTTACCCAGGTGGACTAGTTTCTCCATAGATTATACTAGCACAAGCTCTTGCGGTTAATTAAACCGGAGGAGCCAACCTTGCTGCAAAACGATGCTGCTAGCACCTTCTTTTTTGGAGTACCAGGTTAAAACCATGATGCAACCTGGGTGTTGTGCTATGCAAGCACTATACTTGTTTCTGTCCAATTCACCTCTTAATATCACATTTTCTTCCCATCACATTTATTGTCACTCCGAACTTGAATTTGATGTTGACAGTGAAATTGCGGTGCATTTTCCTTCAGACCTGAGCCCACAAGAATCGACACTGCTATGTGGTGGATGTACGGCGGCTCCCGACCTTTGCGCTGGAGGATGGGAAGACGATGCACGCGTTCTACTTCTATATACTTACCCTGTTGTGCCTCAAGTTCGAGTGCTCGAGTGGCTGTGAGATACGGGTAAGCACGGCGGCGTGGTTTTCCTGAACGTGAAATGATGATACATGTGCAAGCATTTTTGTTCGTTGTCAGTACGTCATCCAGGAACGCCTGTTTGTTGTCAGTACTAGTTTAGTCCTAGATTAGATCAGTTCAAGCTTTGAGGTCAATTAACTCTGGAAGAAGCAAAGCAATGACACATCAATAATCCAATTGGTATGATTTCCTAATTATGGTTCCTGTGTGCGCTGATTCAAATTGCAGCCTCTCTAGCTAAATGTGAGTACCTTGTCAACCTGGGTGTTGTGATATGTCTCGTTCCGATAAACTTCCCCTTTTAGTCAACAAGGTTGAAATTGTTGTGTGGAATTTACTCCAATCATGGATTTTTTTTCTTTTTTCTTCAGGGAAACTTGAAGAAGATGTTGGCCAAGGCTGAATCCAAACTCTCAGCTGCCGTATATGCTTTTGGCGTTATGGCGGGTGCTGTACACAACGGTTTCGGCCTCAGCTTGTGGCTTTTGTGGTGACGACATCGTTCTTCTTCGGCTACAACCATAGTGGCATCATCAAGCACGCCACCATGCAGATCATCTGCTGGTGAGACCTCTTATCCCTCATCAGCGAGTGGAGTTGTTTTCGTGTTCAGAACTTTGCATGCATGTCAAAGGCGTTGAATATTTTCACTAGTTGTACTGATATGAACAATTAATGGAGCTAATTGATGAATGCAAGCTAGAACATGAACAAGTAGTGACATTTCAGCAAGCATTTTTGTTCTTTGTCATTACGTTCCAGGAACACTTGTTTGTTGTCAGTAGTTTACTCATAGATTAGACCAGTTCAAGCTTTGAGGTTAGTTAACTGGAAGCAAAGCAAGGACACATCAATAATTCAATTGGTTTGATTTCCGAATTTAATGGTTCCTGCGTGCTTTTGATTCAAATTGCTGCAGTACACTCTAGCTAAATGTGAGTACTTTGTCAAACTGGAATGTTAATCTTGCCTGTTTAATTAACTCCAAGGAATATCTTGTCAGTGCGTTCAGTAGGACAAGTTTATCCACATGTTAGATGAGAACAAGCTTTGTGGTTCATTAACTTGAGGAGCCAAACTTGCTGCAAAAAATGCTAGTGTGTGATTTCTGGTACATGCAGTGAACAGTCAATATTGTTTTCTGAACATCACCCTCTTGTCTATGCATTGCAGCAAACTATTTCTTCAAGGTGATTCTTATTAAGTGCTTGGTCAGAACAGATTAATGGAGCTGTTTATTTTTACTAATGATATATTATGTTTGACATGTCTCGCTTCGATAAACTTTCTCTTTTACTCAACATGGTTGAAATTGGTGTGTGGAATTTACTCCAATCGTGTCTTTTCTTTTTTTCGTCAGGGAAACTTGAAGAAGCTGTTGGCTAAGGCTGAATCCGAACTCAGCAACCGTGTATGTTCTGGCGTTATGATGGTGCTGTATACAACAGTGTCCGCCTCAAGTGGTTACTGTTGTGGTGACGACAGTGTTCTTCTTTTGTTACAACCATACTGCCTGTGAGACCTCTCATCCCTCATCCTTTCATTTTCAGCGAGTAGAGTTCTTTTCATGTTCACAACTTTGCGTGTATATTAAATCTGATGAATATTTTCACTAGTTGTATTGATATGAACTATTAACGGAGCTAATCGATGAATGCTAGCAAAAATATGAACAACTATTGATATGAACAATGGATGTGATGGTAATTGGCAAGCCTGGATTGATACTTTGATGGAAACACACAAAAATTGTTTGATTCAGGGGTTTTTATGAACACTTTTGTTAAAGGAGTTTAAGTGTTACTTGCAGAATTTATGTTGTTACTGCCTACAAATATAATTGCATTTTCTTTAAAATGTAGAGCACCAGGATGATGACTTGAAGGATTTGATTTGCATCACTCAGTCCTCACAAGCATGTAGTGCAACTTTTCCATATGATAAACTATAATTTTGTCTGGCTGGATGAGATAATCAAGTTTGGATGGATCTCTAAGCCATACAATGGGTATTGGTGTCTGCTTTGAGCAAACAATAAAGGGCGAAGATTTAGTAATGTGATCCTTACTTCCCACCTCAGGTAGCTATCCCCTTAAGTTTCAGGTGTTCTAAAGATCAGGCCTGACTCTGCCAAACGCCTACGGAATCTTTATGTTTAATCGTGTGTAGGAATACAATACCGTGATGTTTACAGTAACATGCTCATGCTGGCCTGGAGTCTCCAGTTTTGTGTCTATATTATTGCTGGTCAATCTTTGGTTGCCCTTGAATGGATTGCAGCCATGCTTGCTATACAATAGTGGTTAATGATCATGACGTCCTTGTTGACATGTTTCTCTATGCCCGTGTGACTTGTGGTTGGGCTCTGTTCAGAATTTAGGGCCTGAACTAGTTTAGGAATTGACAATTTGAGCATCTTGATAACTCTGCAATCCTAAACGCGGTGACCTGCTTTGGTTTGTAGGAGTTGGTTGTGTCGCTGATAAGTAGTGTTTTAGTTGATTGTTCTTGTGATGGGTAGGATTCCTTAATGTTTGATTTTAGGATTGTAGCTTTGTTTTGGTATTGAAAAAATAGAGCCCGTGTGTTTTGCAATATGTTTTATCCGCATGAAGCTTGTTTGAAATATGATGTTAAGTAGTAAATTGGTTGTTGGTAATGTCAGGCTGTCCGGAATCCATGGGCTTTCATTGTTGGTAGGAGAAAAACAATCCCTTGATGTTTACAAAAACGGTTGTATATATGTGGTTGAATTGTTGTCTAAGCGCTGCAATGCATCAACTCTGCATGGTCGTTCTTGCTGCAGGGGATGGCGAGTCGCCGGCGAGGACGACATGGCCAGGGCCATGTGCTGTGTCTAATCTTTGTCTGATTTAGTCGGGCGTCCATCTCTGGACTGTTGCGCGGCTGCTTGTTTGTCATCCGGTGAGACCTCTCATCATCAAACACACCATGCAGATCATCCGCCTGTGAGACCTCTTATCCCTCATCTTTTCATTTTCAGCGAGTGGAGTTGTTTTCATGTTCAGAACTTTGCATGTATATCAAAGGTGATGAATATTTTCACTAGTTGTACTGGTATGAAGTATTACCGGAGCTAATCGATGAATGCTATCAAGAATATGCACATTTAGTGATATGAAGAATGGATGTCTGAGTGCTGCAATTAGTGCTGAAACTCTGCATGGTCGTTTCCAGTGCAGGGACGGCGAGTCCGCCCACGAGGATGACATGTCCAGGGTATGTTCCGTGGCTCATCTTTGGCTGGTTCAGTCTGGCGTCCATGTGGGGGATGTTGTGCTGCTGCTGCTTGTTCGTGTATTTGAAACATTGTTTTGAATGGTTGTAATATAGAGATGCTGAGAAAGCTTACCACAAAGCTGTGTATGTGCTGCGCGTGCTGTCAGTTGAATGTATCCTTTTGTCGACGTGGCCATGCCGTGTGGTTTGGTCTGGCTGTCTCGACAGCAGCAGCTGGTGCGTCTTTGTATTTGAAAAAAAATGCTTCAGTTGGTGTAATATTGGTGTATTGTAATGCTCCGGTCGATAAGCTATGTGAAAAAAATGCGCTTTGAGAGGTTTTCTTTTTAATCTTCTGATGATGCGAACTGTGATAGTCTGGAAAATAGGGGTTTTTCGTGCCAAAATTTTGGATTGCTAAGTTCTATTGTTTTGGAAAAATTCCGATGATCTAAAATAATCATCAGCGGCGGTACAAGCAGAACCAAAAGTAAAGTAGTAGTAGGAGTGATATTTTCTTGAATTGCTAAGTTAATCATTTGAGCTTGAGAACTCTGTAAATTACGAAGTCATCGAGCAAGTGCACTTGGCAGTTGGCCAAAATAATTAGCATATACGACGTAAAAAAATCCAGCATTTTGTAGTCCTTGACAAACAAAATAATTAGCTATAGCTTGTATCGATCTAGTAGTTAGTTTGGATCAGCCGACCATTTACATTTTTCCCTAATCCATCCATCGATCACGTTCTCCGGCTTGAGCGTTGCAGCCTTCGCCATCCGTGGCGGGGGGGGGGGGGGAGCGGAACTCTCACGCAAAGGTGGCGACGAGTACGATATGTAGTACAACAGCCGGTTCTACACCATCACCTTCAAGGTGCGGGACCCCCTCGATGTCGATTGCAAGGAGTGCCCACCCAGCAACAAAAACCATCCTCCTTCCTTGCACTACCCACCGATGGAACATCATCGACCAATTAAGCCTACCCTCCTCCGACGAGCCTTGTATTTCGACACCGCTGCTGAGATCCACCATTTAGTATCACCCACCTAAAACATTTGACGAATGAGCCCGGATCCATGATGTAGCGCCAATGAGCTACACAGCCTCTAGCGGTCGAGATGTAGTAGAGAAGGGTTTTTCCTTTCCGTTTGATATTTTAGTTGCATATTATTAGGACACTAATGAAACTCTGGAAATCCGATGTCCCTTTGTTTCGAAAAAGGTTGTCTCAACTTTGTCGATGTGAGGCGTCAGGCCTTGGTCCAAGATAGCAGCGGGATATCCCCCGGTCGACGTGCCACATCGAAATGTGCCTTGCTGCTTGCAGGGCCTGTTCATCAATTCACAAAACCTTATTTGGTGATGATGTTTTATTGGATCTTGCGACGGTGGAGGTTTTTCTAGTGTCCGTCTCGGCGGCGCTGGAGTTGAGCGGCATGGTTATCAAGATAAAGTTAAGACATCGGACACGGAGGGAGTAACGTAGGTTATTATTACTTGCATAATACACACAAGTGCAATCAAATACACGTGACAAAGTTTGATTCTTCACGGGCCAGGAAGAGAAAAGAGGGAAAGGAATTAATTTGTAGGCGACTAGTAGTAGCACGTAGTACAAGTTGTTATTTTTAGAGCGAGGCCCTCTCACAGCTAGCATGGAATGGAATGGTGGCGTGCAGAAACGTGAAAGGGGTGGGGGCTAGTGTCGCAGGCGCAGGCGCTGGTTTTGTCAGGTACGTCTCCTTAATACTAATACGTAATTAATTAATTAAGGTTAAGCACAGATGGACCGATCTGATTAATTGTAATGTTTCGGTTATGTGGACCGAGATGGATATATCGAGGCGACCAGCACCGTACCCAATTACGTACGTACTCCTTCAAATCGAAAGAGATCATCTCTATGGATCTCGGTGAAATCGAACACGTACGTACTCCCATCGCACGTGCACGTGCACGTGTCGTGTATGTCTCGTCGCTGCCGCACGCGGAAAAAAGGAGATCGATCGCGCGCGCGTGTCGACCCACTGCACCAAGCATGCTCCGCCTCGGCGCGTCCACACCCAGTCGGTGGGTCCAACTCGACCGCGCGCGAGACCAACTTCAAGCAGGCTGGCAGCCCAGTCGATCGGCGGGTCCAACAGGCGGATCGAGGGAGGCCATATAGAGCAACGGACAACGGGAAGAGTTTCCCTGCGCACCGGTTTCTGCTTGAGGCCCACTCCCCCTTCTTGAAGGAGGCCCTCCAGAACGCTACAACCGGCCAACTCCACATCGCCGGCGGTCTGGACGCGGAGGTGGTCGAGGCCATGCTCCAGTTCATGAGCAACTACGGCCCTGCTTGTAGCGAGAAGATCAAGGTGGAGCCGACGATAGCGGACCGGCTGCTGGTGGCGGCCGACAAGTACGGGATGGAGAAGCTGAAGCTCGCGTGCGAGGAGGCCCTATGCCCGCGCGTCGACATGGGCTCTCTGGCCGCCATGCTCACGCTGGCGGACCGGCATGGCTGCCCCGTGCTCAAGGACGCGTGCATCCAGTTTTTGTCTCGTGATGGTAATCTGGGATCGTTCGCTTCCACGGATGGTTTTCAACGGCTCATGAAAGATTGCCCGTCTGCTGCGGAGGAGATCGCTGATATCGCCGTCAAGCACTATGCATAATTTATAGTACGTGATAATAGAATATATATATATGGATTCTTTTTTTAGTTAGAATAATATCCTAGTACGTGTTAGATCTTTTTGGTAGTATTACGGATTTGAGAACATTCATTTATACCTAGGAATTCGACGTCCAAATTGGCCACCCTGCATGATTTTGTGTCTCTTTGCTACACTTGCTTGAACCAATGTTACTCCCTCCGTTCTAAAATATAAATAGAAGGCATAAGTATAGGTTTAGTTAAGAATCAATATCTTCTAAGTTTAACAAAGTTTATACAAAAAGTTATGAACACATAGAATACTAAATCAATATTGATAGATTTATTATAAAATATATTTTCTCAATAATTCGTATTCTAGCGAAATAAGGGTAGGCTCGACCGCTCGAGCCTCCAGCGGTCTAGCCTATGGAAGCCTCGGTAAATTTGCCCCTAATTGCATCCCAAGTTTTCTTTTTTTACAATCAATATCACATATATTCATAGTAACAAATAGTACATGGTGAGATACATGAACTGACTCCAACGATTACAAAATAAAGTCTAAAAGATAGTAATAAATCTTCGAGGTCTTCAAATTTTTTCTTCTTTCAGAACACAATCTTGTACTCTTCTGAAGGCAGCTAAAGATAGATAACGAACCATAAATCTGTAGATACCAACGAAAGTTCTCCCATAATTTTTTGAGTCGTAATGTCAAGGCTGCGTGCACGCACACAACCATTAAAGCAGTCATTCAATATCAGCAAGAGTACCAACATCAATATGTCAGGGAATAACAACCGACTAGCTTTATCATCGTCGATGGAAAGCCGAGAGTACGAATCACCATTGCCGAGGACGTAGCAGCCGGGACAAAAACTGCGAGGATAATCCTACTCGCGGCAACACCGACAAAAGATCCAAAATTGATCCGGCCAAGAAAGATCTGAAGGCCCATACATAGAAGATTGTGATCCTTCAATACCACCATTGACGCCGGGAAGAAGATCTCATCGCCGAACGAAAGGCTGAAGATCACTTGTTGCAGATGATGCCATCTCCATTGAGGGGAAACCAACAAGAATGCGGCTACCAAAATCCTAACATAATTTAATAAAAACACTACTTTTATTGAAAACTCCACGCATAGATTGGGTTCCCCACTCCTCCCGACGCCGGCAAAGCCGACCGGAGGAGGGGGAATCGATCTATGGAGGAGGATGAACTAGAGGCGACTAGGGTTGAGGAGGCGGCTGCGCGTGCGTCTTTTCCCGTTTCTTTGCACCCCAAGTTTTTAATATGTCGCGTGTGATAATTATGTTTAGAAAAGGGATCCTGGAGATATACAAGAATGGATCGGGTCAGATGGTGAATATGTCAAAATCTGCAATTTTCTTCAGCAAGAACTGCTCTGATGAGATGAAGCTGGCCGTGCATTGGGGTCTGGAGATTGAAGCCGATGCCTTGGTGGAAAAATATTTGGGTCTTCCTACTGCCCTTGGGATCTCTACCTCAGAAGCCTTTGATCATCTTCCTACTGCCATTAAGAATATTGTTAACGTTTGGAATGTAAAGCACATGAGTGGAGCGGCTAGAGAGGTTTTGATCAAGGCCATTGCCCACGCTATTCCCATTTTCTCTATGAGTTGCTTCCAACTTTCGGTAAAAACTTGTAAGAAGATCTCTAGCATCATTGCAAGATTCTGGTGGGGTGGTGATGAAAACAAAAGGAAGATACATTGGAAGAATTGGGCGGATATCTCTATCCCCAAATCTGAAGGAGGCATGGGCTTTAGAGAGCTGCACAAGTTCAACCAAGCCATTCTTGCTAAGCAGGGATGGAGGCTGATGACTCACCCCGAGTCTTTATGTGCTAAAGTTCTGAAAGCAAATACTTCCATTATGTGGAGTTTTTGGAAGCATCAAAAAAGAAAAAATGCCTCTCATACCTGGAGGGCGATTCTGCATGGGAGAGTCGCTCTCAGAAGGGGGTTAATTAGAAGAGTGGGAGATGGTATGACTACTAGGGTGTGGGAGGACCCTTGGATCCCATCTAATCTTGGTTTCAAGCCCTTGGTCAAACCAGCTAATGCTAGCCTTTTTATCCGAAGGCGAGCGAGAAATGGAAGCCGGCCAATGCTACTCCCTCCCTCCTAACCTGCCGGATATATATATATATATATGTATTCTTTTTTTTAGTTAGAATAATATCCTAGTACGATGTTAGGTCTTTTTGGTATTACGGATTTGAGAACATTCATTTATCCCTGAGAATTCGACGTCCAAATTAGCCACACATGATTTTGTATCTCTTTTGTACACTTGCTTGAACCAATGCTACTCCCTCCCTCCTAAAATATACTACACTTCTAATTTAACCAAATTTATACAAAAAATTACGAACACATAGAATACTAAATCAATATTGATAGATTTAATTATCATAAATATATTTTCTCAATACCTCATATCCTAGCAAAATAAGGGTAGGCTCGAGCCTATCGAAGCCTAGATAGATTTGCCCGAGTTGCAACACACATTTTTAATACAAGGCTTAAAGTTTCTCGATCGAGTAAACATCTATTTCTCCTTTTCGCATGTGCTATAAGGTTGATCGGAGGGCAGTGGCAGCCCCAGCCCACCAGAGTTCAAATCCCAGGTTTGACAATTTAGTGTCTTATTAAAAGGTGGAATATTCTTCAGTGGAACGACGTTTTCATCGACAGCGAGGCGCCTATGGTGACTTCGTCAATCTCAAGAGTCAAGATCCATCGATGTACTGTGTTTCGCAAAAAAAAGACTAAAACACTAGGGTTAACGGGATTCATTTCAGGAGTTTGAGGATATCATTGAAAAAACCAAAGTTGCAATATGGTGGTACGAGTTTTCCATACCTCCGCAAGTGCTAAATTTTTCCATCGAAGAGAAAATGTTTCGTTTTCCAATGTGTGTATCAGTAATGATCATACGACCTTGTGTCCAAATTTTGGCAGCACCTGTGGGTCATGCCATCTTATTCTGATGCCAAAATCGTTTAATTTTTGTTGAAAATTAAACTACCCTCAAAATTCCGGAAAAACAAAAAAGTGCAAACTGAAGTGTCAAACAAATCAGAGCAAACGTGGAAGAAACGATGCAGTCCAGGAATTTGTCAAGTTTTGGCCGGAAAATTAAACTACTGAGAAAAATGGTAACTGCATAGAACAATTGTGCTATCTTCGTTCTAAAATTCTTCCTTCATCCCACAAAAGTTGTCTAAAATTTGTTACAATTTAAATATTAGAAAGTATAAATCTTTCTGGAAAACTAAACTAGCTTTTAAAACAAAATTATACTGTATTGTAATAAACCCATGACACAAAGGCACCAGCCTGACTCTTCTGGAAATGTCTATTCAGTTAGCCATCGCCGGCGTCCTCACGCGCCGCCGCCGTTGCCGCGGCCGCTGCCGAAGATGCCGGCGAGGGTGGTCGACACCCGCACCTCTTCCTCACAGTCCTCCTCAGGTTCCACCCGCCACCCCTTCCCCTGTCCGCCCCAGTCCCCTCCTCTCTGCCCACATATTCTGGTGCCTCGCGACTGTGGACTGGTCTGGTCGGATAGATCTGGTAGCTGCGCAACGGTTACGCCGTAACCTGAATTAGTCTTAGTCTGTACCGGAGCGATGAGTAATCTGGTGCTAATTTAGGATCGGCATCCTTCTGACAGCGTAAGCAGGCTGCTGTAACTCGGCCACTCGTGCAATGCGTGATTATGCCACGAAATTAGGGTTCAGACGCTGCCACGAAATTGCAGCTCCAGTGGCAGCCGAGAGTATATTGGGTAGAAGTACAGTACTGCAAGTACTGATAGGTTCCAACCTCTAAATGTTTGTGATTTCGTTCAAGTCTTTGGCTGAATTTGTTCGTTCATGAGTGGTGAAATGTTTGTTACAGTGTTGTTAAAGGTACAAAATGGGTCGAGCGTGCGAAAGTTGTGCTCAATACTGTTCCAAGTTGTTGTCTTTGAGGGAAAAGAATAAATAAAATTTTGGAATAACAGGTTAACCGTAAATTCAGTCCGTGCTTTGGCATCGGGGGTCTGAAATCAACTCTGAATAATTGACAGACAATGTTTTCGCCGCCAGACTTAGATGTCTTTGTGATGCGTTTATAGTTTGGTAGCTCGGTGACATGATACTCACTGGAATTCTCTTTGCAGCCCAAGATGCAAATGCCGTATGGACGTGGCTCGTTTGCGGGAGATAGAAGGGCACATAGCTTAAGGAAGAGCTGCATACCACGGTGTATGAAGCCATCATAGCAGAGCATGCGAGATAGAAGCACAGCGATCAGGAGTTTAATAGGGGCAGAGCTGAAAGAAATCTTTTTATCTTGGTGTCAGCATCGAGTAGACAATTACAATCCTGTGGCATATGGATCAGGGCTAGTCGGGTAAACTCTGAACTTCAGGTGTTAATCAATGTAATAGTATATATTTGTCTGGTCATATTAATACATGGAAATAACATTCATCTTTATTTTTTCTGTTTTCTCTAGCTTGATCCTGGGATGATGCAGGTACACGCTGGAGGTTCGGACCCAGGTCTACCTTAAATACAAACTATGTGGTAAACACCAATTATGCAGCAATTTATTCAGGTAGATAGTACTGCTGAAGTGAACACAACTGCTTCTTCAATTTTCCCTGAGATATGCATCCCTGATTCCATGTAGCTTGGTAGCGACTTGCTGCATGTTGATACGTTCACCTGGAGATGGCTTGGTGCAGCAAAGGCCAACGTTAAGCATAGATATCAGATAACCTAAACCACTTTCCTTTAAGTCCAATGGAGTTTCTTTGCAAAGCTCCAACTCCTGTAGCAGTTGCGGATCAACAATCTCCAATACCCTATCAGGGAAATTGATCTCTGTGAACTTTACAATGCTCAATCCATCCTTAAACATGGCATCAGTTGGCCTTCTTCGAATGAATACTTCGAGCAGAATGACACCGAAACTGTAAACATCTGCGGTAGTTGAAACTTGACCACCCACTGCATATTCTGAGGAATGAACAAATGAGGAGTTAATTTCAAATTAGTGGTTAACATAAAAATACGAAAATAATGTAGCAACACAAGTTGCAAATAAGTGATTACCTGGAGCAGCATATCCGATCGTTCCCCTTAGTGCAAGTGAAGAATAGTTTGGGTTACCAAGAGATAACGTTGTGGAATCATCTTTAAATCTTGCCAGGCCAAAGTCTCCAACATGAGCTGTCATATTGTCATCCAAAAGTATGTTGCTAGGCTTCAAATCACAATGAACCATTGTTCCTTGGTTGTTATGGTGTAGGTACTCCATTGCATCAGCTACATCCACTACAATGCTCATCCTTTGTGCCATTGTAATACAGTCCAAATCTGAAGTGCTTTCATTGTCTCGAGTTGGGTATAGCAGTTTATCTAAGTCTCCTCGTGGCATCAACTCATACACTAGGGCTTTGAAATCATTACCATTAGAATCAATGCTTGAGCATGCAGTTACGATACAGACCAAATTACGATGCCGCACATTTCTCAGTGCATTGCATTCTGCAATGAAGCTCTTATGTGCTCCTCTTGTCTCTAGGTTGAAGACTTTTATGGCAACCTCATTTTGGTTCCCAACTAGTTTTCCTTTGTATACAGAACCGTATCCCCCTCCACCAATCAAGTTGGACGTTGAAAATCCCTGTGTTGCTCTAGCTAGATCATTGAAAGATACTTGGGGAAATTTTGTAGCAAATGATGGTGGAGATATAGATTTGCTCTTGTGTTTTACTCTCCATAGCATTATGCCAAATAAGACCATAGCAAGTAATATTATACTGGCTGTTGGGATAACTACTTTGAGCACTAAAGGTTCCTTGAGCCTAGTTGAATTTGAAGGAACAACATCACATGCTAGCAAGTGCAACTCCAATGCCCCACCACAAAGCCCCTTGTTTCCATCTATCCGCACAGCACTAGCATTCTTGAAGATCCCTTTTCTTGGAACCTCACCATAAAGATGGTTCAATGACAAATCTAGCTTCTCAAGAAATTGTAAGTTGCCAAGAGATATTGGTATTGAGCCACTTAAGTTATTGGTAGACAAATTCAAAACATTGAGGCTGGTTATCCTACCTAATAACTCAATTGCTTCTAAACTTTCACAATCACTCAGAGTGTTTGGGATATCCCCATATAGCTTATTTGCTGACAATGCCAAAGATTCAAGTTGTTTGGCATTACCAATGGTAGTTGGAAGTTGTCCTTCGAGGTTGTTGAAAGACAAATCAATTAACAACAATGAAGGGATTCTAAAGATCTCCATTGGAATCCTACCATGAAGATTGTTGTGGGAAATGTCCAACCCTTGAAGCATAGGAAGGTTTCCAAAGCTTGATGGCATGTGGCCAGTGAAGTGGTTTGAGTATAGATCAAGCATTCCCAATCGAGACAAGTTTGATAAGGATGATGGAATGGACCCCGTAAAGAAGTTTTTGAATAAGCTTATTTCCTGCAATTTCGTGAGAGTTCCAATCCAGTCTGGAACCACACCTGTAAACTGGTTTTCTCCCAGTGTTATGGTAAATAGGTTACGAAGGTTTGCTATGCCGGAAGGAAAATCTCCTGATAGCTGATTTTCTGCCAAGTATAGCTCCTGGAGTTGATTGGAAAGGTTACCTAATGAACTTGGTACATGCCCTGATAGACGATTAATACTCATTGTGAATATCTTTAGCTCTGTGCAATTGCTTAAGCTGTCCAAAAACTCCCATTCGGCCCTGCTATGTGCTCGGAGTTGATTATCTTCAAGATTCAACAATGAGAGCTTGGTAAGTTTGCCAATTGTGGTGGGCACCAATCCAGTGAAGTTATTACCCGACAAATCTATTGTGTTTAGATTAGAAGCATTAGTGAATGAACTAGGAATGTGCCCTAGAAAGAAGTTTCCATCTAATAGAAGAAACTGGAGATTGGGCAGAGAGGTACATAGATTTGGTGGTACCTCTCCACTTAGACCATTGTAAGCAAGGTTAAGGCCGATGATAGTAGAAATATTCAAGACTGCTTGTGGAAACCTGCCTGTCAATCGATTGCCACTCGCTTGCAGGTACTGCAAGCCCGACAGATCAGCAAACTTGCTTGGGATATTTCCCTTGAAGTGATTGAGCGTACAACTAATCACGGTTAGTGTTGTGATATTGGCAAGAGAAGCTGGAATTGTACCGGTAAGGTTATTAACTGCAATCTGCAGCACCTGAAGGTGGTGAGGAGGGAGATCAGAAGGAAATTGGCCAACTAGATTGTTAAATGAAACATCTAGCACCTCGAGCTTTGAGCAGTTTGCGAAACTTGGTATCCTTCCTTGCAGCGTGTTATTACTCAAGTTCAAGGTTTGGAGGCGACGCAAGTGACCGAGGGATTGTGGAATCTCTCCGGTGAGTGTGTTCTCCGTCAGGACAAGAGAGTGCAGGAATGTTAGGTTCCCTAGTGAGGGAGAGATGTGTCCTACCAAACCTCGACTTGTAAGGTTCAGAGAAGTGACACGGCGTGGCAGAGTGTTCTTCGCCCTGCACGTGACTCCTTCCCAATTACAGAAGTGGGTGGTATCGTTCCAGGACATGAAAGCTTGCTGTGGATCTAGAGTGATTGCATCCTTGAATCCAAGCAGCGATAGCCGATCTGTCTCGTTCCAAAGTAAGGAGCTGCAGGTGACGCCGTGTGTACAGTAAGCCAGCAACACCAGGATTAATAACTGTCCGACTGAGATGGTAGCTTTCATGGCTGGGTGGCTATGCATGTATGCTGGTGCCTGGTGGAATTAGATCGGTCTTCAGTATTCTCTATATACGCGTACATAAGAACAAGGAAAAATCTTACACGGTAAGTAAGGAATACTATGTTCGCATTTGCAGCAGATACCCTTTCGTGGATTTCTGATGTGTGTAACATTACCCGGGGATTTAAACTTTGATGGCTGGGGAGCTGTGTAGTTTGCTGCTCGAATTAGACTGATCTTCAGTGCTCTGTACCTATGCATGCATACATCAGAACATGGAGAAATTGCAAATAGTCAGTTGGCAATTCATATGGTAGCGGATATCCGTTCATGGAGTTGTGCTGTGTGAAATATTACCTGCCGACCTCTTCTCCAATCATAATCTAGCTTCTTTTTTCATGGCAGGAACAAGAGCTATGTCACCGGCAGCAGGGGGAGGTGAAGTAGATATGTGTGTGTTGGTTTGGAGTGTTTGAGGTTCACCTTCACAGCTGTGGCCTCAACTTATAGGCGCGTTGGCGTACGAGATTACTGGAGGACGGAGACTCGCTGCTGCTGTTGGGTCTCTCAGTACACTGTACACTCTCAGATAATGCACTAGATCGTTCATGGCCGGAAGAAGTCTGCTGGGTCATGGTCGTCGTTTGCTGCGCAAGTGGTACAACACAGTGCATTACTTTCTGTCTCGTCAGTTACCACTACACGTAGCTTTCGAAGCTCTACAGAATAGTAACATGCTCTGTTTTCACATGCATGGTCATCAAATACGGCAAAAAAAAAAAAGCAGAAGAAATCACAAATATGTGGTCTCCAGCTTTTTTTTTTTATAAAGGGAATATATTAATATCAAGAAGATACCAATTACACCCAGCCTCTGCAACAACGCACCACCCTAATGGCACTACGGATGCACACAGCCAAAAAAGGAAAAGAAAACTAAGAAACAAAAGTCCCGCTACAGTATCTCGGGCCTAACAACAGCAATACATCCACCACCATGACAACACCGCAGACTCTCCAAAAAACGACGCCTTCAAGAAGGAAACAGTGCTCAAACACCGTCGTCATCCGATCAAAGATCTTAGGTTTTCACCTTGAAGATAGTCCCCGCTCTCAAAACAATGCCTCCACCAAGGTCACTGTCAGGCACAACCAGTTAAGGCCAGACCTTGGGTTTTCACCCTCAAAGGTAGGACTCTGCGCTTCACCTGTGTTGCCGCCCCCACTTCCAAACCGCTGCTGTGAAGCCGGGACACCAAGCAAGCCCCTCAACAGCGCGGAGACTTGAAACTCCCTTAGCTAGTCCTCCCCTCCGGCCTTTAAGAAATTCTCTTCTTCCGACTTTCATCATGGATCCATAGTTACTTGATGTCAACACAGAAAAAGAGCTTCGCGCCGCTCCCTCCAGAACCAAACGGTCGGAATAAACGCATGGGTGCGCACGACCGAATACCTCCGATCCAGCAAACTCCAGGCAAAGCGCTGTTACATTCGCCGGCGGAGCCTTCCGGAACTCAACCCTCCGGCCAGATCACGAGTCCAGGCCTCCGGTAGGTCCTCCTCTTCACGCAAGAGAAGCCCTAGGACCGCCGCCTTTATTCAGGTCGGACCCCCACGTCGGCAACCATCCCGGGCTGGCCAACCCAACCCTCCACCGGCGATACCATCGCCGGCTTCCAAGCACCTCCATCGCACCTGACGCCCGCCACCTGCCACCAGGTCGACGCCGTCACCGCCATCCAGGGCCGCCGCCCTTTGTGCCGTGATTCAGACCTTGAGGAGGAGCAGCACGAGATCCGCCCCCATCACCACCCGCCCGGCGATGCCGAGGCGAGGAAGGAAGGAGAGGATCGCGCCGCCAGGATCCAGGGCCGCGCCGCCGCCCCCAAACCGCCTGCCCGGTGAGTCCGCGGCGAGGAACGGAGGAGAGAGCCGACGATGATGGCTACGCGTGATTCTACAGTGATAGAGTTTGGAATTGGAGCGCGACGGCCGGCACCGGAGAAATTCCTCTCGCTCGGAGCGATGTCGCTGGCCGGTGGTATGCATGTAGAGGGAGAGAGACAGCGCGCGCTTCGAGCGGGATGATCCGGTCGTGTGTTTCCACTTGGACGGACAAGGGGACAGTAGGTGAAGCTTGTGTAGACATGGCCCGTCATGGCTCTGTGGCCGTCGTTGCGCCGAGCTGAAGAAGTTGGTCGTGGCAACTGCTGGTCTTGTGCGGCTGAAGAGAAAGGTTGCCTTCGTGCCGTGCTGGAGCTTGTCGTGGAGCTGCTGCCGACCTGCGTTGTGGTCTTCATGGACGCAGGCCACTAGGTCAGGCAAATTTGAGGCACCATGTCGATCTAGTTGTGATGTAGTATTTGTATGATCTAGCACAGTGGCCCTCGCATATGTAAGGGCGTCGTCTTTAGTTGTTTTTTGTTTGAATAAATATATGCTTACCAACGCAGTTTAATAAAGTATTTTGACCTATCAGGTATGTCTTCCTCTCATTTTCTCACTTAATTTCGAAACACATGATGTTTTAAACATGACACTCCAAGAAATAAATTAGAGCCATTATTTGGATAAGATGTTAGCAAATATTATTTTCAGATAATGATGGAATGTTTATCAAGGAAATCCTAACCATAACTTATTTTATATGGCCAATCTTCTATAATTATATATTGTTTGCCGAAGTAAATAAATCATGCTTACCAACACGGTTTAATAAAATATTTTTACCTACCAGCTATGTCTTCCGCTCCTTTTCTCACATAATTCCGAAACACATGATGCTTTGGACATGAGATTCCGAGATATAAATTTGAGTAATTATTTGAATAAGATGTTAGCAATTATCATTTTCAGAGAATGATGGAATGTTTTTCAAGAAAATCCGAACCATAAATTTTTTTTATATGGAAAATCTCAATGACATATTGCTATAATTATATATTGTTTGTCAAAGTAAATAAATCATGCTTACCAACGCGGTTTTATAAAATATTTTAGCCTACCAGCTATGTCATCCGCCCATTTCCTCACTTAATGCCGAAATGCATGATGTTTTGGACATTAGACTCCCAAGATATAAATTAGAGCCATTATTTGAATAAGATGTTAGTAATTATCATTTTCGGAGAATGAGGGAATGCTTTTCAAAAAAATCCGAACCATTACTTCTTTTATATGACCAATCTCAGTAATCTGTTCCTATAATAATAAATTGTTTGTCAATGTAAATAAATCATAAATACAAAAAAGTTATGTTATTTTCTAAGTCGTCACCTTCTTATTTTAAAAATACAAGTATGATACTTGATCTACTCTCTTTTACTCTCTCATTATATCAGGTCCATTTGATTCATGCACCCTACACTCTTCATCACATGATCACACCTATATAGGTAAGTACATCAATGTCTACGTACATACTAATATTTAGTTCTATGTTCAATACTTAAATTACACTTGCGAATAAAATTAATTTAATATTAATTTAATGTGCGTAGGTACTTAAGCATTTACATAGTGAAAATAATTAGGCATAATATTCACGTATGAAACTAATGGGCTAATCATTTACGGAAAATATGACACCTCCTTTTGCTCCCAAAATTTTTAATCCTTCCAGTTTTCAAAAAAAAAAAACACTTAAGGTGTGAGCCATGCGTAACTAAACATCGCTCTATGTCTTAATATTTCTAAAAATGACTTTCATGGTTAACCATATTTTTCTTGATCTTTTTGGATGACTTACCATAAAGATGTAGCAAATGCCCGATAGAGTAAGTGTTTGATAGTCTCACATGGTGACAGAAGACACACTTTGTACATCCATGCTAATTGTGTTTCGCAAGGTTATCTTTAGTGAGGATTACACCTCTACGGATATACCACACAAAAACTTTAATCTTTAACGAAATCTTCTTTCAGATTTTTTGTTATTATTAACTGCCACATTTGGCTGGATTAGTGCTCTATACATGGAATTCACGGAGAAATTTCCACTCATGTATATTTCATGGAAACTCATCAGTCTCTTGCATCCAACGGATCAAAGCCAAATGAGGCTATAATGCTAGCCTTGGACCAACAAGATCTCGAATACCTTGGCAATCGTATAGCTTTTGTGATGCACAATATTTTTCAAAGGTTATAACATATAGGGGGCATGCAAGTGTTTCTTGTTTCCAGATCTTCTATTTAGATCAGAATGAGCGAAAACATATATTTGACATCTTCAATTCAGTCAAAAGTTGAGAATATTTGCAGTAGATTGCATTTGTGTCCATTTTTAAGTAGTATGCTTTTGTGTTATAGAATCACAAAAACAGCTTGTTATTTTTTTAGACACCTTCAGATTTTACCGATTTTCCACTGCAAAATGATCAGCGGTACTGCATATGCAAAATCGTTGACAGCTGTGGAGGTCGATATGCAGGAACATCTTGTTTTCCATTTGCATTCTTGTGTCGTGACATGGTTCTTGCTTTGTCAATTTTGCAACTTCTGTGCGGCAGGGTAAATAGGACTACTGGATATGCCAGCCATGTTCGGTCAAAGGTTTACTTTGCCCGAAATAAGCCTAGGCAAGGCATTGTTTGTCACCAAAGTTTGGGCATCAATACTGAAACAGTATGTGTACCAAAACAATATGTGTATGACGCATGGATCATATAAATAATGAACTGTACCAAGCCACAACTACCACAAAAACCAGATAAACATCATGATTAATCAATAAAATCAGAATTTATTGGGTGACATTGATACATGGAATTGATATTCATCTCCATTTTCAGTGTGCACTATATGGCTGATGTAGTCGGATTTCGTAAATTGTTCCTAATATACATGCAATGCGATAATCGCCAGTCGTACAACAACTGACCCATTGGGGTAGAAATGCTACTGAAGAAACAGAGGCGCTCCTTTAGGTTCCTCTGAGATATGCATCCTTGATTCCATGTAGCTTGGCGGCCACCTCCTGCATGTTGATGCGTTCAAGCGGAGATGGCTTAGTGCAGCAAAGTCCAATGTCTAGCATAGATAGCAGAGAGTGTATACGTTTTCCCTTCAAGGCCATTTGAGTTTCTTCACAAAGCTCCATCTCCTGTATCAGCTGAGGATCAACAATCTCCATTACACTACTAGGGAAGCTGATCTCTGTTAACTTCACAATGTTTAATCCATCTTTAAACATGTCATCAGTTGGCCTCCTCCTAAGGAATATTTCGAGGAGGACAACACCAAAGCTGTAAACATCCGCAGCAGTTGAAACTTGACCACCCCCAGCATATTCTACATATATCATGAATAAAACGAGGATTTAATTTAATTTTCACTAGTAGAAAAGATAAATCAACAATAGAAATGAAAGGGCCATTACCTGGAGCAGCGTATCCGATCGTTCCCAGTAGTCCAACTGAAGAAGAGTCTGGGTTGCCAAGAGATGATGTCGAGGAACCAACTTTGAATCTTGCTATGCCAAAGTCTCCAACATGAGATGTCATGTTGTCATCCAAAAGAATGTTGCTAGGCTTCACATCACAATGAACCATTGGTACTTGGTTGTTATGGTGCAGGTACTCCAATGCATCAGCTACATCTACAACGATGTTTATCCTTTGAGCCATTGTAATATGGTTCAAACCTGAAGAACCTTCGTTGTCTCTAGTTGAGTATAGTAATTTATACAAGTCTCCTCGTGGCATGAACTCGTACACTAGGGCCTTGAAATCATTACCATTAAAATCAATGCTTGAGCACGCAGTTAGGATAGGGACAAGATTACGGTGCCGCACATTTCTCAACGCATTACATTCTGCAATGAAACTTTTTTGTGCTCCTCTTATCTCCAGGTTGAAGACTTTTATGGCAACCTTATTTTGGTCTTCAACTAGTTTCCCTTGGTAAACATAACTGTATCTCCCACTGCCAATTAAGTTGGACGTTGAGAATCCCTGTGTTGCTCTAGCTAGATCACTGAAAGAAACTTTGGGATAATTTCTAGCAAATGATGGCAGAGATGTAAAATTTCTCTTGTGTTTTCCTCTCCAGAGAAATAAGCCAAATATGACCATAGCAAGTGACACCATACTCACTATTGGGATAACTACTTTCAGCACTAAAGATTCTTTGTGACTACTTGAATTTGAAGGACATTCTTGCATGTGTAAGTCTAGTGCCCCACCACAAAGCCCCATATTTCCATCAAGACGCACAGCAGTAGCATTCTTGAACACCCCTTCTGTTGGAACCTCACCATCAAGATGGTTGAAGGACAAGTCTAGTTTCTCAAGATGTCGTAGGTTGCTGAGAGATACTGGTATTGACCCTGTTAAGTTATTGGTTGAACAGTCCAAAACTTTGAGGCTGGTTATGTGGCCTAATGAAGTGGGGATATTTCCACTTAAAATATTTGAGTCTAACCTAATGTCTTCTAAACTTTCACAATCACCCAAAGTGTTCGGAATATCTCCAGATAGCTTGTTTGCTGAAAGTTCCAAATATATGAGTTGTTTGGCATTGCCAATGCTGGTAGGAAGTGGCCCGTGGAGGTTGTTAAAAGATAAACCAATTCGAAATACTGTTGGGATTTTAAAGATCTCCATTGGAATTCTACCATGAACGTGGTTGTTGGAAATGTCCAAATCTTCAAGCCTTGAAAATTTTCCGAAGCTTGCTGGTATCTGGCCGATGAACATGTTTGATTCTAGATAGAGCTCTCCCAACCGAGACAAGTTTGACAAAGATGATGGAATGACTCCTGTAAAAAGGTTTCTGGATAAATCTATCCCTTGCAATTTGTTGAGAGTTCCAATCCACTTCGGAAGCACACCTGTGAAGTGATTCTCCTGCAGCGTTACAACAGCCAGGTTGCGAAGGTTTGCTAAGCCGGAAGGAAACTCTCCTGATAGTTGATTTCCTGCCAAGTAGAGTTGTTGAAATTGTTTGGAAAGGTTACCTGAAGAACTGGGTACATGCCCTGCTAGATTATTTGTACTCAGTGAGAGAAGTTGTAACTCTGAGCAGTTTCCTAAGCTATCAACGAACTCCCAATCTTCCGTACCATATGCTTCGAGTTGATTGTTTTCAAGATTCAACCACATGAGTTTGGTTAGTTTGCCAATCATAGTGGGCACAAAACCAGTAAAATTGTTAGCAGATAAGTCGAGGAAACTCAAAACGGAAGCGTTAGGGAAAGAACTAGGAATGCTCCCGAGAAAGAAGTTCACAGCTATGCCAAGTTCATGGAGATTGGGCAGAGATGTGAAGAGATTTGGTGGTACTTCCCCACTTAGACCATTGACAGGAAAGCTAAGGACAATGAGAGTAGAAATATTTAAGATGGCTTGTGGAAATCTGCCTACTAGGTGATTGGCACCCGCATACAAGTACTCCAAGTTGGACAAATCTGTAAACTCACTTGGGATATTTCCCTTGATGTTATTGTATGCGCAACTAATCGTGGTCAGTGTTGTGATGTTGGCAAGAGAAGCTGGGATGCTGCCAGTAAGGTTATTAACCGAAACCCGCAGCACCTGAAGGCGAGGAGGCAAATCAACAGGAAATTGACCAACTAGATTGTTAATCGAAACATCGAGCACCCTGAGCTTTGAACAGTTTGAGAAACTCGGTATCCTTCCTTGGAGCGTGTTATTATTTAAGCGGAGGGTCCAAAGGCGACGCAGGTGGCCGAGGGAGGGTGGGATCTCTCCGGCAAGTGCGTTCTGCATCAGGGTTATAGAGTGCAGGAATGTTAGGTTCCCAAGTGAAGGAGAGATGTGTCCTACTAAACCTCGACCAGTAAGGTTCAGAGAAGTTACACGACGTGGCTGATTCTTCTTCACCCGGCACGAGACACCTTCCCAATTGCAGAAATGGGTGCTATCATTCCAGGACATGAATGCTTGCTGTGGATCCAGACTGATTCCATCCTTGAATTCAAGCAGTGATAATCCATCTGTCTCGCTTCCATACAAGGAGCTGCAGATGACGGCATGTGCACTGCAAGCTACTAAGACCAGGAGAAATTGGCATCCGAGTGCGGTAGTAACTTTCATGGCTGGGTCTCTATGCATGTTGGTCAAATTGGATCTTCAGTATTCTCTATATATGCATACATAAGAACAATGAGATTTTATTTAAAATGGTCGGTAACTATATGTTAGGAGATGATGTGAGAATTATTACCCTGCGGATTTCTTCACTTTCATCCTCTAGCTTTTCCATTCATGGCACGAACAAGAGCTACGGCTGCAGGGCGAAGTGAGACGACCAAGCATATATGATCGTCGAATTAGATTGAGTCTTCAGTACTCTTTATATATGCATACAGAAAAACAAGGTGAATCTTAAATAGTCAGTAACTGATACCATGTTTTTTTTGCGAAACTCTTCTATAGATTTGTGTTGTGTGTAATATAACCTTGGGATTTCTTCTTCTCCTTCTGTCAGGGTGGAGGCAAGGCAACCAAAGCATATATGCGTGTGTACAGGTTTCGAGCGTTTGAGATTCACCTTCACTATGCGGCCTTAATTTATAGGCGCGTCCACATTGGTGATGCACTAGAGCTTACTGGAGGACGAATGGACGATTCCTGCTGTTTTTGTCCAGTCGCACAGTCCACTCTCCCACAATGCACTCGATGAGTCCATCTGTGGATACTAGCTAGAAGACTGATTAGCTCTGGGTCATGGGTCATCGACGTTTACTGAGCAAGTGGTACATGCGCATGCATTTTAAAGCTAGATGTGCCGGCGAGGATTATAGAATACCAAAATGTCCCTGTTTTCACAGGGCTACCCGAATGGAAACAAGGAAATATCGCTCTCATGGCAGGCCGTTTGGTCAGCACAATTGGTATAATATTGTACGAGGTACTGCATTACTTGTTTGCACTATAAACTCATATTAAGTCTTGAGGTGTTGTCCTCACTGTGCAGAATTATCTCAGATAATCTTGTAACTGAATTTTTAAAGTTAAGTCATGAGCTCAGGTGACGCACTTTCTGTTTTTTTTTCAACAGCAGGCAAAAGATTTGCCTCATTTCATTAATTAAGGAGAAGAGACTTAACAAGATAAAAGAAAAAGAAAAAAGAGCTTACATGGGGACTATTCTCCCGTTATTATATAACTCAAGCACTTAGCCCTGGCACACACCCAAAGCTTGACCTTGGTCTTTATGATGTTGAGGAGGACCAAAGGAGGGGGGGCTGATTTGTTGTGGAAACTCTAGCATTTCGCTCATTTCAAATTGTCCAACTCACAAGGATGGTTAAAGATACCAATGCTTTCCGGTTTGGGACGTTTGTAGTCGACATATTCTCCCACCATGCTTGAAGAGCAATATCATCCGTCCACTCGGTTGTTCAAATGGAGGCGATGCCAAGCCAATCCTTCACCATTTCCCAAGCCTCTTTGTAAAACGGCAATTTGAGAAGAGATGTGCCACCGTTTCTTGTGTTTGCTTGCAAAGTGGGCAAAGGCCATAATTTGGCCACCCCTCTTGGCTAGACGATCTGCGGTCCAAAGTGTATTGTGGATGGACAACCATGCAAAGAACTTCATTTTGGGAGGTGCCAAAACCTTCCAAACCATCTTGTTCATGAGAGTAGTAGTAGCCCCAAAGAATTGAGCCTTGTATGCAGATGTTGTGGGTATACTTCATGGTTGTACCATCGACAGTGCCTAGCTCCGGTAAGCCCGGGTGGCTCATAGACGGTGATGGTGGCGTATGGCCCATCGGGCGTCCCAGTCACTGAAGAACAAGATGGATGAAGTCCACCTCGGGAACAAGGAGCCGGATCCACCGAACGACCTTGGAAGTCGGATCTGGCCTGGTCCATCAAGGGTAGCCGGATCCGGTACGACGTATAAGGAAAGGCATATCCTTGACGTGCATGACAATGTAATATTCCATAGTTAGGTGACTTGTATTCCGGCTAGGACTCTCCGTGTAAACTGTAGATCCTGGCGCCTTTATAAGCCGGATCCCGGGAGCTCTAGAGGCACGACCACAACTCATTGTAACAACGCTAAAGCGCCCAGATAATTCCAGACAAGCAGCATTAGGCCCTGTCATCGCGCAGGTGTTTCGAAGCTAGGTAAATCGCGTACCATCGTCCCGAGGGCTCTCCGCCCGATGGCCCCTACTTCTTTTCCCCCTCGTGAGGATCCCTCCTCCGAGGTACGGTCGAATAGGCAACGACAGTTGGCGCCTACCGTGGGGCCAGTGGCGTCTGGAGGCCGGAACCGGGAGGGTTCCGCCATGGGAAGCTACGACGACTCCATTGCCGTGGGGCATGTCCTTTACGCCGGAAACTTTCCGATCGTCCCTCAGGACGAGTGCTGGATTCCGGCTTAGACCGACCCGTCAAGCTCTCCATCGTCCCAATCGGCAGCATCCACATCTTCATCGGTGAGACCGTCGACCCCGACGGAAACGCCCTGGTAAGTCACGCTGACACGACCGCCGCTGAGCAGGACGCAGTCGCAAAGATCCGATCTGAGATGCAGGAACTTCCCAAGGAAGATTCCGCCTTAGATCTGAAAATTTCAAAACCTACCCAATCCGCCCCTGAGCAGGAAATTACGGTGGAAGACCAATGCAGATCCGCCTGGATCTCCCAGGTGTTAGAGAAGCAAAGGTGCCACTTCGTGCACTTCCTCGCACATATCGCAGGAACCTCCCTTCCTCAGGATGGAGCTGGACCCATGCAGGTTGAGGCTACCGGAGACAGTGACGCCCCGGATCAGTAAGAGGTTGCCGGAGACAACAACGCTCTAGATCAGCAAGAGGATGCCGGAGACAAAGAAGAATCAATCCTTGGCAATTTAAGCCCAATCTATGACGATGCTTCCACAATGGAAACAGAAGAGTACAATCGCCTTACGAAGGAGTTGGATGATTCGGAAATAGCTGAGGCAGAATCCTCCCCGCCAAAGGAGGTCCTTGTGACCTTAACTGGGTTGGAGCAAGGAACTGACGCAGAAGCAACTCCGACCGACGCCGAGATTCCGGGCCCGTCTAATTCGGAGACTCCGCAACGGATGCGCTATCGCATTGTGCCGGATCCTGGAGAAGGACGTGTTCTCGAACACGGGGAAGATATGTCCATAGAAGAGCTCGCCAGGCAAGCAGGCCAAGGTGCTATCGTAAACTCGGAAATCTTGACCAAGCCAATAACTTTGGAACATACCGCATAGATCGGGTTCTCCACTCCTCCCGACGCCGGCAAAGCTGACCGGAGGAGGGGAAACCGATCTATGGAGGAGGATGAACCGGAGGCGGCTAGGGTTGAGGAGGCGGCTGCGCGTGCGTCTTTTCCCGTTTCTTTGCACCCCAAGTTTGTAATATGACCCATGTGATAATTATGTTTAGAAAAAAAGATTAAAAATCTTAAGTGGAGTAATCCATAAACGCGTTACATTTTGAGACGTAATAAACAGTATTATGTGGAAATATTCTACTAATTAACCCATGACACAAAGACACCAGCCTGACTCTTCTCGAAATGTCTATTCAGTTAGCCATCGCCGGCGACCTCACGCGCCGCCGCCGTTGCCGCGGCCTCTGCCGAAGATGCCGGCGAGGGTGGTCGACACCCGCACCTCTTCCTCACAGTCCTCCTCAGGTTCCACCCGCCACCCCTGCCCCTGTCCGCCCCAGCCCCCTCCTCTCTGCTATCCACGCGCACATATTCTGGTTCGCCTCGCTACTGTAGATCCAACCTGTGCGTACCGGAAGCGGAACGTACGAGTAATCTGGTGCTAATTTAGGATCTGCATCCTTCTGGCAGCGTAAGCAGGCTGCTTTAACTCGGCCAGTCGTGTAATGCTAATGCCTCATTTAGCTTAGGAGGATTCAGACGCTGCTTCCAAATTGCAGCTCCAGAGCCGGCCGAGAGTATTTGGGTAGAAGTACTGATAGGTTCCAACCTCTAAATGTTTGTGATCTCGCGCAAGTGTTTGGCTGAATTTGTTCGTTCATGAGTGGTGAAATGTGTGTTACAGTGTTGTTAAAGGTATAGAATGCGTCGACCGTGCGAAAGTTGTGCTCAATACTGTTCCAAGTTGTTGTCTTTGAGGTAAAAGAATAAATAAAATTCTTGGAATAACAGGTTAACCGTAAATTCAGTCCGTGCTTTTGCATCGGGGGTCAAAAATCAACTCTGAAAAATTAACAGACAATGTTTTCGCCGCCAGACTTAGATGTCTTTGTGATGCATATCTAGTTTGGTAGCTCGTGACATGATACTGACTGGAATTCTCTTTGCAGCTCAAGATGCAAATGCCGGATGGACGTGGCTTGTTTGCGGGAGATAGAAGGGCACATAGCTTAAGGAAGAGCTGCATCCCACGGTGTATGAAGCCATCATAGCAGAGCATGCGAGATAGAAGCACATCGATCAGGAGTTTAATAGGGGCAGAGCTGAAAGAAATCTTTTTATCTTGGTGTCAGCATCGAGTAGACAATTACAATCCTGTGGCATATATGGATCAGGGCTAGTCGGGTAACCTCTGAACTTCAGGTGTTAATCAATGTAATAGTATATATTTGTCCGGTCATATTAATACATGGAAATAACATTCATATTTATTTTTTCTGTTTTCTCTAGCTTGATCCTGGGATGATGCAGGTACACGCTGGAGGTTCGGACCCAGGTCTACCTTAAATACAAACTATGTGGTAAAAACCAATTATGCAGCAATTTATTCAGGTAGATAGTACTGCTGAAGTGGACACAACTGCTTCTTCAATTTTCCCTGAGATATGCATCCCTGATTCCATGTAGCTTGGTAGCGACCTGCTGCATGTTGATACGTTCACCTGGAGATGGCTTGGTGCAGCAAAGGCCAACGTTAAGCACAGATATCAGATAACCTAAACCACTTTCCTTCAAGTCCAATGGAGTTTCTTTGCAAAGCTCCAACTCCTGTAGCAGTTGCGGATCAACAATCTCCAATACCCTATCAGGGAAATTGATCTCTGTGAACTTTACAATGCTCAATCCATCCTTAAACATGGCATCAGTTGGCCTTCTTCGAATGAATACTTCGAGCAGAATGACACCGAAACTGTAAACATCTGCGGCGGTTGAAACTTGACCACCCACTGCATATTCTGAGGAATGAACAAATGAGGAGTTAATTTCAAATTAGTGGTGAACATAAAAATACGAAAATAATGTAGCAACACAAGTTGCAAATAAGTGATTACCTGGAGCAGCATATCCGATCGTTCCCCTTAGTGCAAGTGAAGAATAGTTTGGGTTACCAAGAGATAACGTTGTGGAATCATCTTTGAATCTTGCCATGCCAAAGTCTCCAACATGAGCTGTCATATTGTCATCCAAAAGTATGTTGCTAGGCTTCAAATCACAATGAACCATTGTTTCTTGGTTGTTATGGTGTAGGTACTCCATTGCATCAGCTACATCCACTACAATGCTCATCCTTTGTGCCATTGTAATACAGTCCAAATCTGAAGTGCTTTCATGGTCTCGAGTTGGGTATAGCAGTTTATCTAAGTCTCCTCGTGGCATCAACTCATACACTAGGGCTTTGAAATCATTACCATTAGAATCAATGCTTGAGCATGCAGTTACGATACAGACCAAATTACGATGCCGCACATTTCTCAGTGCATTGCATTCTGCAATGAAGCTCTTATGTGCTCCTCTTGTCTCTAGGTTGAAGACTTTTATGGCAACCTCATTTTGGTTCCCAACTAGTTTTCCTTTGTATACAGAACCGTATCCCCCTCCACCAATCAAGCTGGACGTTGAAAATCCCTGTGTTGCTCTAGCTAGATCATTGAAAGATACTTGGGGAAATTTTGTAGCAAATGATGGTGGAGATATAGATTTGCTCTTGTGTTTTACTCTCCATAGCATTATGCCAAATAAGACCATAGCAAGTAATATTATACTGGCTGTTGGGATAACTACTTTGAGCACTAAAGGTTCCTTGAGCCTAGTTGAATTTGAAGGAACAACATCACATGCTAGCAAGTGTAACTCCAATGCCCCGCCACAAAGCCCCTTGTTTCCATCTATCCGCACAGCACTAGCATTCTTGAAGATCCCTTTTCTTGGAACCTCACCATAAAGATGGTTCAATGACAAATCTAGCTTCTCAAGAAATTGTAAGTTGCCAAGAGATATTGGTATTGAGCCACTTAAGTTATTGGTAGACAAATTCAAAACATTGAGGCTGGTTATCCTACCTAATAGAGTGGGAATGCTTCCGCTGAAAACATTCGAGTCTAACTCAATTGCTTCTAAACTTTCACAATCACTCAGAGTGTTTGGGATATCCCCATATAGCTTATTTGCTGACAATGCCAAAGATTCAAGTTGTTTGGCATTACCAATGGTAGTTGGAAGTTGTCCTTCGAGGTTGTTGAAAGACAAATCAATTAACAACAATGAAGGGATTCTAAAGATCTCCATTGGAATCCTACCATGAAGATTGTTGTGGGAAATGTCCAACCCTTGAAGCATAGGAAGGTTTCCAAAGCTTGATGGCATGTGGCCAGTGAAGTGGTTTGAGTATAGATCAAGCATTCCCAATCGAGACAAGTTTGATAAGGATGATGGAATGGACCCCGTAAAGAAGTTTTTGAATAAGCTTATTTCCTGCAATTTCGTGAGAGTTCCAATCCAGTCCGGAACCACACCTGTAAACTGATTTTCTCCCAGTGTTATGGTAAATAGGTTACGAAGGTTTGCTATGCCGGAAGGAAAATCTCCTGATAGCAGATTTTCTGCCAAGTATAGCTCCTGGAGTTGATTGGAAAGGTTACCTAATGAACTTGGTACATGCCCTGATAGACGATTAATACTCATTGTGAATATCTTTAGCTCTGTGCAATTGCTTAAGCTGTCCAAAAACTCCCATTCGGCCCTGCTATGTGCTCGGAGTTGATTATCTTCAAGATTCAACAATGAGAGCTTGGTAAGTTTGCCAATTGTGGTGGGCACCAATCCAGTGAAGTTATTACCCGACAAATCTATTGTGTTTAGATTAGAAGCATTAGTGAATGAACTAGGAATGTGCCCTAGAAAGAAGTTTCCATCTAATAGAAGAAACTGGAGATTGGGCAGAGAGGTACATAGATTTGGTGGTACCTCTCCACTTAGACCATTGTAAGCAAGGTTAAGGCCGATGATAGTAGAAATATTCAAGACTGCTTGTGGAAACCTGCCTGTCAATCGATTGCCACTCGCTTGCAGGTACTGCAAGCCCGACAGATCAGCAAACTTGCTTGGGATATTTCCCTTGAAGTGATTGAGCGTACAACTAATCACGGTTAGTGTTGTGATATTGGCAAGGGAAGCTGGAATTGTACCGGTAAGGTTATTAACTGCAATCTGCAGCACCTGAAGGTGGTGAGGAGGGAGATCAGAAGGAAATTGGCCAACTAGATTGTTAAATGAAACATCTAGCACCTCGAGCTTTGAGCAGTTTGCGAAACTCGGAATCCTTCCTTGCAGCGTGTTATTACTCAAGTTCAAGGTTTGGAGGCGACGCAAGTGACCGAGGGATTGTGGAATCTCTCCGGTGAGTGTGTTCTCCGTCAGGACAAGAGAGTGCAGGAATGTTAGGTTCCCTAGTGAGGGAGAGATGTGTCCTACCAAACCTCGACTTGTAAGGTTCAGAGAAGTGACACGGTGTGGCAGAGTGTTCTTCGCCCTGCACGTGACTCCTTCCCAATTACAGAAGTGGGTGGTATCGTTCCAGGACATGAAAGCTTGCTGTGGATCTAGAGTGATTGCATCCTTGAATCCAAGCAGCGATAGCCGATCTGTCTCATTCCAAAGTAAGGAGCTGCAGGTGACGCCATGTGTACAGTAAGCCAGCAACACCAGGATGAATAACTGTCCGACTGAGGTGGTAGCTTTCATGGCTGGGTGGCTATGCATGTATGCTGGTGCCTGGTGGAATTAGATCGGTCTTCAGTATTCTCTATATACGCGTACGTAAGAACAAGGAAAATCTTAAACTGTAAGTAAGAAATGAGCTCTTTTACGGTGATTGGCACGGAACCTTGGTTCCGTCTAATCTAATTTAGGTTCCGTCTAATCTGATTTTTTGTGACCGTTGATTAAATCAAGTGATAACTACTATTTGACTGTTATCCCTTCGATGTATTTGGCACGGTAAAAAATATGATCAGTTTTGGAAGGAAATAAGTCTCGTGCCAGTTCCAACCAATCAAAAAGAATTGTCGTGCGAGTCCAGATCAAAAAAGAAAAGTGTATGGTGCGAATCTTCTCCCAAAACTCCTCTCCGACGACCTCCTCCCAGGTCTCCGACGAGCTCACTCCATAGATCTCAAACCCATGCTCCTCCGACTAACGACACTGCTGTGCCCTGGCTCCGCCGCCCCGCTCGAGCGACGCCGCCGTCATCCGGCCAGCCACCGCTGGCCTCCAATCCACACGCCACAGCCAAATCGGACACCTCCGTCTCTTCAACTGCGGGATTGGGCATCAGTCCTCCGCGTCCAAGTCCGGTGGATTGCCGCCGCTGTCAACGGCGGGATCAGGCCCCCAGCCTCAACAGCGGGGTCCTATAGTCAGCGGCCACCGCGATCCTCGCCTGCGGGATCGGACACCACTGCCGCAAGGTTTTACCTAATTTTGTTTGACTGTTTGAAATTTGATTCGATTCACGCTTTGAATTATAGCCTGGTTTTCCTTTGCTCTGAGCATCAACAATACTCTCAAATTTGTAGTGCTGAAAGAGATACACATACCACATTAGCTGCATCAGTTTTTCTGCAGAGGTCCTGCATAGAGGAGTTTGACTACCGTTGTCTCTTTATTTTCTTCTGTGCCAACATTCATAGTATTGGCATTTACATATTCTAGTTTACTATCCGTTATCTACCAAACATGTCCCTGCGTGTGTACCATGATAATTGCATGGTAATGCAAACTAGTTCTGAACCAGATCCTGCTGGATCACAACTTACAAGTGCTGAATTTTCCCAGTTTTTACTGATAACTGAAATATCAGTACACCCTTCACATCATCACAAAGTAAAGTAGTGGATAGTGACGGCTAAATTTGGAAGGGCAATCGGTATTTTTTAATGATCATACACGTACACCAAGTTATCTACCCAATCAGTAACGATCAATTAGCACTGGTCCCTGGAGTTTGCGGTCTAGCCTGACAGTACTAGTTCTTGTTCTTTGCATGGAAACTGATTGCTAGCTAGTCTGGGTTATTAAACGTGGATATCATCTGCATAGTTGTTTGAAACAAGGCTCGGATGCGTTATACATGCCGACTATTTTGTTGACATTACAAGTTCTAGCTGCTCCAGTTTGCAAGATTTGTCCGTGAGGTTTCGTTATAGTAAGTGTATACTATATGACTTTGAGCAGTTCAGCAATTGACTTTAAAGTTCTTTTTTCTTAATTTTCTTCGCTAATCCTGAGACTGATAGCCAGAGTGTATACTATATGACTTTGAACCTTGATGCAGGACCCGAGAATGAGGGAGTGTGACACTTAGAGTATAGATGGCATACCTGTCAAAAAGGCCAAGTCTGATGATAACATCTGCAAGATTAGAGTTAGCCTTGCCCAGAAGTTGAAAGAGCTTTTTTTTTTCATTGTGAAGTCCGTAGTCTTCTCCTTTTATCCATGTTGTCATGGATGGCTTCGTAACCTAATTTCCATCACGTGATAATAGAGTGCATGTTGAGTGTTACAAAAGGGGATTAAGCGCTGAGCCCTTTAGCCGCCATTATTCTGTCTGGGCAGCTACTAACATAAGAGGCCAGAGAGACTATCTTGGATGCCGTAGCAAGGAGCTGAACTGGGGAACTTCTTTGTTCGCTAGTGTTGGTGCACACAAGTCCGAAATCTGTATCCTCGTTGTAATTTTGCATTGTTCGAATTTTGGAGGCATCATGTAAAGCTGGTAAACTTTTGGTGTTGATGAATTGATACTTTGGAAGTTTTCTTTTGTAGATGGTAAATCTGCTATATTGAAACTTTGTTATCACTTAACATCACAATCCATGTCTTGTGTTTTAAATGTAGATTTATATGCATTATGATATTCTACTTCTATTTTAAATGTTGTGGGTGTGAAGTACTGCAATGAAGCTTGTCCAGAGGGCAATGTGCAATCCAAGCTTCTGTTCCTGAAGGACCTGTCGACCTTCACTTCCGGGAAGGGCAAGTGAAGGGCTGGGCATTACCAAGAGGCATATACTTCAACGGCGAGAGCCCTGCCATGCCTCCACCAGATTCGTACCCAAGTGTTTCCAAGCTCCTATCCTTGATTGAAGAAGACACCATTTCTTATTATGTCTATTGGCATCTTACCAATGGTGGCATTCTTGCACAATCATTTTGTGTTGGATAAATACTGCGGAAAGTCCCCACCCATTTGTGACAAGTTTAGGTTGTAGGCTCCCAATAATAAAATCTGGAGCAGGTGTGTTTTAGGATGTGGAGCTTAGGCATAAGAATGTGCCTATCAACTCACATCTTCTGCAGACACATCACGAGGTACAAATATTTTGAATACCATGGTTTGTTACAAATGTACCGAATCGGGAAAAACACGAAAATTTGTAAGAGAATAAATGTATTTATCAACATAGATAAAAGGCTTTTAATCGTTCGATCCTTTTCATAAGTAAAAGAAGTGAAGTAGATGTCACTAAGAACACGGTTTGTCCACTCTAGCAAAGACACATGTTGACTCGTTCATGGTGATGACCTATCTTCGTTCAAGGCTCTCGGCCCAACATCAGGTAGCCTGAAGGGGCAACAACACTCCACAAATCTTCGTGTGATTCGGACGGATCCTGGCAAAAAGCATAGATAGTATTAAGATCAACATAAAAATGATGCAGGTAAAAACACTACTCCAGTGCGGTGTGCCTGTCACCCCAATTCAGGCCGCCGGCAAGCGCCATTCACCCAGCGGCTGTGTTTCGTGACGATGACACACTCTTCTTCGCCAACAAATCGACACTACCGCCTTGGAAACAATGTACTAAACAAGAAAAGCTCCCCCTCAAAGGTCGATTAGCTGCCTTCAACTGGTATCTTGTTTTATATTACCCAGTTAGGAGCATTGTTCATCTTGCTACTTACAAATCCAATACATTAAAGAAACAAATAATGAACCCCAATAAGTACTTCTGCGTCAGATCGGTGGATCAACTGCGGAGGAATAAACGTTGTGACATGCAAAACTGTGATCCCCAAATGCAAAATTTGGAGACAACACAACAAAAAAATATAGATAACTTAACTTAACAGGAAAACAGAATCACCTTAGCAATCACATGACCTTCATTTTGTGCCAACATTTACCACCTTTTTCTCTGGCTTGTGGCTGCAAAATATCCATCTTAGAGGAAACCAACCAGTCCATTTGTCCTAGCACCAGAATTCCATTTATCCTAATAATGGAAATGCCACAACCACACTTGAGTAATAAAACAAATGGCCACCACTGCCAAACAAGAAAATTGCACAAAGCTTCAGTAATTGAAGTTCAAGACAAAGTATGAAGTGAATCTTACATCCAACCAAAGGACACAGTGCCTTCGCCTGAAACTTGAGAACAATTTATTGTCCATAATTCTACAGGTTCATGAGCTTGTATCTCCAAGATACGCTCAACATTAAGCCATAGTGTTGGAAACTGAACAATCCTATTGGGTATTCATTGACTATGCTATGTTCATATTCTATAGTCAGGTACCTGGCAAGGACCATAGCGCAGAAACATATTTCTATTTCCCCAGTGACATCAAGAACAAATGCATCTGCAGGAGGAGCAGGACAACCTTACCGGGACGTGAAGTTGCGCCGCCGCCGCCGCCGGCTCCTTTCTCGCCTAGCTCCGACGGGCGACAGCCACCCAACGCCGCCGCCGCTCCTCTCCTCGCCGGCCACGACCAACGCCGCCGCCGCTCCTCCCCTCGCCGGCCCGGCCGTGTTGATCCAGGTTGATAAAGAACGCCGCCGCCTCTGCCGCTTCCCTCCGTTGCGGGGATCGCCGGGAGAGAATGGTTGAGAGATTGAGATGATGAGAGGATGAGAGGATGAGCGACGGTGATATCTACTGTACATATATTTTGTTCATGAGAGATTGATGGTAGCTTTAAGATCTGTGCACAAATGCTTAATTATTTGTTGCTTTAAGATTAGTGTAGTTTCATCGGTTGCCTTGGCCACTTAAAAGGATGTTCGTCTTTTATAATGTTCGTAAATATATTTAAGGTTCCGGACCCACAAATTTTGGTTCCGGTCCCATATTTTTGGTTCCATCACTTTGGTTCCGTCTATTTAGCACCGTTAGATCGAGGTGGATGGAGGGTTATTAAAAATGCCAACCACCATAAAACTTGTAGTAAGAAATACTATGTTAGCATTAGCAGTAGATACCCTTTCGGGATTTCTGATGTGTGTAACATTACCTGGGGATTTAAACTTTGATGGCTGGGGAGCTGTGTAGTTTGCTGCTCGAATTAGACTGATCTGCTCTGTACCTATGCATGCATACATCAGAACATGGAGAAATTGCAAATAGTCAGTTGGCAATTCATATGGTAGCAGATATCCGTTCATGGAGTTGTGCTGTGTGAAATATTACCTGCCGACCTCTTCTTCTCCAATCATAATCTAGCTTATCTTTTCATGGCAGGAACAAGAGCTAGCTACGTCACCCGCAGCAAGTGGAGGTGCAGAAGTATGTATGTTTGTGTTGGTTGGAGTGCTCGAGGTTCACCTTCACCTCTGAGGCCTCAGTTTATAGGCGCGTGGACGACGTACGAGATTACTGGAGGACGAAGACTCTCTGTGGTTGTTGGGTCTCTCAGTCCACTCTCAGATAATGCAATAGATGATGATGATTCCATCTGCTGTCTGGTGTCATTGACGGACGAAGACTGCTGGGTCATGGTCGTCGTTTGCTGCGCAAGTGGTACAACACAGTGCATTACTTTCTATCTCGTCACTCTATGATATCAGTGCATATACAGCTTCCGATGCTCTACAGAATCATGATAACATGCTCTGTTTTCACATGGTCATCAAATACGGCGAAAAGGAGGAAATATGTATCTCTTGCAAATCTGCGGTCTCCAACTTGTGGTGCAGAGGGCTAGTCGTCGACGTACGACTCTACAGTGATGGAGTCTGGACTGAGAAATTCCTCTCGCGATATCGATCTCGGTTTTGAGCGGGACAATCCGGTCGAGCGATTCAAGTTGGACGGACAGTAGCTGAAGTAAGGTTGCCTTCGAGCCGCGCTGGAGCTCGTCCTGGAGCTACTGCCGACCTGCCGTGATCTCGATTGATAGAGGCCACGCAAATTTAAAGCACCATGTATGGTTGGGATAATATGTATGAATATACAAGGACTCCTTTTGTATACTGATCTACTGCTACTGTAGTACATCTTTGTCTTCCTCAATATGCTGCTATGTTATTTATGAAAAAAAATACCACTAGTATGGAAAAATGTTATCGAGTCCATAATTATTCAATGTAACCTTTTTTTAGAGAAGCATGTATGTAAATGTTTTGTACATCATATTGGACTTGAATGAAACATTCCATACAACTCACGTTGGGTATCGAGTAATTACTCCAGTAAAGAAGTATATCTACATTACTAGTGAAGCATATTAAAATAATAAAGATATATAATTTATGTATCGTTGTGGTATATGAGTCGGAGTACTTACTACATACTCCCTCTGTCTCATTAAACTTGTCTGAGGTTTGATAAAATTTGGTTATATCTAAATAATAACAGTGTTATACATCTAAATTTTTATAAATCTCAGACTACTTTCGTGGAACGGAGGGTGTATAAAAGTTGACGAGGTTCTCTCCACTTCACACATGAAGTAACAGTAACAATGCGGCACAGTAATTCCTAGCGCCACTGTTTATTTCGTCCATTAACAGTACCCGCGTGCCACAGTAATTTCTACCAATGAACAGTACTGGTTTGCTACAGTATTTTTGGTGGTAACTACCTGACAATATTTTTCATGTTAAATCTTTGACATAATTTTCACCTTACCCCACAATAATCTTTCAGCAGTAAACTTTTGTTACTAATTATTGCAGGGTAATTATTTGATGATGCCTAATTCTTTGATATTTAATTTTTGATGGTGCTTTAATCAGCAATTTTTTGATAGCGGCTCGTTATATTTTTCCAGCAGTAATTATGCAACAGTAATTTTTCAGCAGTTATATTTCAACTGTAAATCTTTTGTACAGATATTAGCACTAATTGTCATTTTTTTTTGGTTGCACATCTACATTGTCTTCATTTTCATGTTTTCTACCTGTACATTCTTTGCCAGGTTATTGATGAAGAAAATGGAGCTTCGTCAGCACTCCCAACAGACAACGCGTGGCACTGTAAAGGCATTATTTCAATCCAATCAGCGACTACCACGTTGGCCTTTGCTACATTTTTTGTGTGTTTCTCTTCTTTATTCTTTAGCGGTAACTTTTTACGCAATTTAACGAACTGACGGTAATTACCCTACGTCTACGACATTTTTTTTTCTTCACATTGCTTTTTTTTAATTATCGATGGTGGTTCATCCACATTTACCCGACCATAATTACAGCTCCTAAAACAAAATGTTAACTACACATCTTGGACGATACACATCATGGGGCGCGGCGCGATGCACTAGGCTTCCCAATGCTCTAGAAGCGTAGGAGCATTTTGCCGCTCCTATGAAAATTGCGGACGTTTTCTCACAAGGCAGACAAGCTAACCGGAAACAATATAATTTTGCTGGTAGCAAAAATCAACAAAGATTTCCCCACTTCTTATTCTTTTTTTTCAATATACAAATAAATTCAAATAGAGAAAAAGGTGCAAATTTATGTCTTTATTCTCAACTAGCACAGTGGCCCTCGCAAATGCGAGGGCATCATCTTTATTTTTCTTAGAGAGATGGCAATTGTATGGGGTGTCAAAAAATTTCATGAAAATACATTTATTGTTTTTCTTGTCATTCACATTGTTTCATGCCTTGTAATATATTTTATAGCGACATTTCTTGCTAAATCAATATCACTTACGTATAAAATATACTCCCTCCGTCCTACAAAACATGTCGAAAGTTAGATAACATGGTGGTGTATTAAAAAAGAAATTCACATATTTCGTGGTGTATTCAAAAAGAAATTCACATGGTGGTGTATTCAAAATATCTAGACACTAAATAGTAATAGAGACATCCAAATTTTTATAAATCTTTGACATATTTCGTGGGACGGATGGTGTATTCAAAAAGAAATTCACATGGTGAGAATTTGTATATATATACAGTTAGATAACATACGCAAATAGTCAAATAGTGGAGGATGGACTACGTCACCGAGTCAGTGTAGAAATAAAAAATGCTTGATACACATTAAAATCAAGAAGAATACTTTCTGGTACCCCTTTGCCTACATTACACGTGTGAGTCCCCAAACCTCCAACTATTTGGTTCTCCAACTGTGTTATCCAAATCTGTGAGGTGAGGCGCTCTCAATTACCAAATCGCCACCGTTCTCGCCATTGTCCGTCGCCTAGGACCGGTGCGTGAGGTGCTGCTGCTGTAGGTGGATGTCCTTGCGAGCTAGCTCCCGGTGAGCCGAAGAAATTTTGATAGTAAATTTCTTCGGCAAACACTCTCCAATCTGGATTCATTTCTTTCTTGCCTAGGATCCCCAATCTTGGTAGCTTCGGCAGCCAAGGGCTTTACGGCAGGCAGCTGATGGTAAGCATTATGTTGTTTTTGCAGTTTTGCATCGGAGTGTCCGTTGGTCTGGGAGGCTTCTTTTTGGAGGAGATTAAGGTGTTGATGTGTATTGTTGGTAGGACTCGTGAGGACATCATCCTAAATTGGTATGAGCTGCTCTGAGCTTTCTTTGATTTTCCAGTGCCTAGGTCGAACTATTTGGTCCTTGCAATTTTTTCAGTTCCCAGATACACATATGTTATTTCATATTTATGTTGATCCAAATTAGTAGTACTTCATTGTTTGCTGAAGCTTGAAAGTATTATAATTACTCCCTCCGTTCCATGAAGGTTGTTTGAATTTCGATAAATCTTAGAAAAGCTTTATAGGATGGAGGGAGTATTAGTGAGGTGTCCGTCTAATAAAAGCAATATATTGTAATATAGGTATTGTTTGTAAGCTGCAATTGTGGGTTTTGTTAATGGCCCCTACACTTTTATCTGGGTTTGGGACCGGCATCAGCAGTGTTAGGCCTCTACCCCATTTATATTAGTTTTTAAAATATTCCCAAATACAAACTGAATAGAATTCAACCGATTTTTTTTTAAATCGTTGATATAAAATATAGCGATGCCGTATAATAATCATGGAATAGTCTATAATATAAATTTTGAATGCCCGGTACAATGAAAACTATGATTCATGTGTAACTTTCATCCGATATATACTGTAAGAAAGCATCATACTAAAGTGTGTAAATCTTTTACTCATTTGTTATGAAAAATAATTAAATACTTATCCCTTTTCCGATGTTTCTATAAGTCGTAGTATCGCATATCCATCCTGCCATTCAGTGCAAACCAATCATATTAAGTGTAGAACAGGTGGATATATAATCTTAAAATATTTCACAGCTCACTTATTTTCATTTACTTATGCTTATCTAAAAGGGCAGTAACATCAACATGATATAAAAATCTTTTATTTAGTTCGTACCTTCAGAAAATTTCTTTATAGATTATGTTCTTGACTGCACCATCCTCTTTGCTATCATTATCGTCTACCAACACACGTAGTCTGTCCCATTTTGTGACTCTTAAGAATGCTACATATAGAACTTGTTCAGGTTGATATAGTCCTACCCTATTTAGAGATTGCCCCTGGCTTTTGTTTATTGTCATAGCAAAACACACAGAAATAGGATGCTGTCTTCTTTTTAGCAAGAATGGCCATGGTGATTCAGTCGGTGACATGATTATTCTTGGAATATATACCTTATCACCCGCGCGGGTCCATGTTATTATCTGGGCTTCGATGAATCTTTTTCCAAGCTGAGTTATTTTCATCGGTGTACCGCTGCATAACCCTGCACTGTTTTTCCACTATTGTTTTCCTTGGGTCACTTCCCTTATTCAGTAGTATGTCACTTGGTATTTAATCCATTCCTCACCTTCTGGTGATGTGGTTGTTTGATTCCCAATATTCAAAATCAAGTTGGCAAAATCATTTACCTGTGTTTTCTCCGTCTCATTTTCTGTCATGCTAGTTAGTCTCGTGTTCTTTGTGAGTTTTAATATTTCGAAGTGTTTCCAGAGATAGGACCTTTTATTGGATGTGTTGACTATGTTGTGTCTCCCCTTTGGCAGAACGGGGAGAATCTGGAGAAAGTCCCCTCCTAGAACCACTGTCATGCCGCCGAATGGCTTTTTGCTACTGTTTTCATTCTTATGCCTTAGTATATCTCTCAGGGTTCTATCAGTCGCAGAACAGAGAGAAATTGACGAAAGTCCCCTCCTGAAATCACTGTCATGCCGCCGAATGGTTTTTTGCTATTGTTTTCATTCATATGCCTTAGTATATCTCTCAGGGTTGTATCAAGCACCTCAAAACATATCTTTTTTTCCCCTTGGAGCCTCATAACATAGAATAAGCAATGTTATATTTATTAGCTCTGCCAAGTGTGTGCCTTGCTTGATGTCGCATGTTGACTCTTCAGTATGTATTAGAGGGATATGGAACCTTGAGTGTGTTGTCCTACCTCCTGCAGAAGTAGCGCCGCAACTCCACATGATGCCACTGCTAGGACTACCTTTTCTTCGGAATGCAATTTTGTTGTGATTGCTTTCCATAGGTATATCTTCCCAAATTCTTGTCTACTGATTCGATTATGGTGTCAAATGCATTCCGCTATTTCGAGTAGAGATTATGAAATATAGTTAGATGTTCATCTTCTAGCTCTTGTTTGTTGTAGTTCATCTATTCATTGAGTATCATGTTTCCAAGTTCTTTTATGCATGAAGAGTTTACCAGTTCTATTCCCGGGTATTCCTTAAGGGTCTTTCTAGTCTCTCTCATGACCTTTTATATTTATAGAAATGCATTGGCTTTCTCTTGTTTTTCCATTGGACGCAGCGTAGGATAGTTCAGTAATTTTCTCTGTATGTAATCCATGTCTTCACTTAGAACTTCCCAACATGTTCCCCTCAATTTTTTTGGATCTTTAACCTCACAGTGGCATAAAATGGTTGTGAAAAGTTGTTGTAGCTGATTTCCAGTTGCCTAGCTTGATGCATCATTGATGCAGTCAATCCACTCTTTGTCATCATCGAGAAATCTTAATGCTCCCTTTTATGATGAGTGGACAACTCCATTAGCAGTCCTGATGTCTTCAAAAGATGTGCATCCTTTGACCTTTGACAACATTACTTCCCCCTTCTCTATGTATCTGCCCCCATTACGCCTTCTATATACTGGGTATCCATCTTCATCTATGGTTTAATTTATGTTGAAGACTTCATGAAATTTCTTATGCATCTGTTATCAACCATGCATGGTGAGTTTTGTATTGGCATGCCCACATGGTCTGTGTATCATGAAGTTCTCCAGCTGCATATCCTTCTGGATCAACTTCCTTTTCTGGGATTTCTGCACTTGTTATCTTATCTACCTGGTCTGGTTCTGGATATTTGTACTTCTTTTCCTCTTTATCAAGCAATATTAATATGTGGGCGTGTGGGAGGCCTCTTTTTTTGGAACTCTATTGTGTATATAACTACAATTAAGAAAATAGTTGTTAGTTAATTTATAGCAATATATTCAACAATTTAGTAGTGTAAGTTGGAGATCATTACTTGCGAGCGTGTAAGCATATACCACTTGTTGGCTTGTTGTTCCCTGCACTCCTGGTTCTTTCTTAATATCAGAAAATTGCTCCGCATCGTTCACACTTGCAAGTCGGTTTTATGAAGTTCCAAATTTTCATATCCATCCTTTTTGGTGACCTATTTAAGATTTAGCATCATCTTTTACATTATTATTGTTTGATGCTTGAATATGCAATTTGTTCAACTTGAAATATTTTACCTCTTTCTCTTGGGAGCCTTTTCTAGCACTTCGTCTACATTGGTCGGAAGTTCGACTTTTCTTTTCCAACTTGGCCTCGCTTTTGTACTTTTTTCCATTGAATGACTTTCCATGTGTAATGTTGACGCAAAATTAAAAGTGATAGTTTTTTAAGATTGGAAGAATACCATAGTATTATAAAATCCATGGAGAACTGCCTCTCTTGGTTGAGAGTTTGTTCATTAGGCACAATAGTGCATTGTGGTACATCTCCATGCACTACTATAGGCCTTCCCTTTTTCTTGTCCTGAATTTTCTTTATCCTCGTCATTTTGACTGCTTCTCTGTATTGACATGAGTAATCTCAAAAATGTCAGGTTTTTTTCCTGAATAGTGTTATTTGTCTAGTTAATCAACGCTACTGAATTGTAGTTGTGGCAATCATGTGATATCCTGTTTACTTTTGTTCATATAATTTATGCTCTATCTACTTGCTAGGACATTTAACGTCAAGGACACGGTCACCTGAGCTATGATATTATTGTAACATGTATAAGTAATGCTCTATTTGCATGCTAGGACATTTAACGTCAAGGACGTGGCCACCTGTGCTTTGATATTATTGTAACATGTCACTGCTAGCTAGCATGTGAAAAATCAAAATATCACTGCCCTAAAATTGTTATGATTAGTAACATAATAATTACCTTGACAAATTGCATATTTGATTGGTTTTGAGCATCTTGGCAGTTTTCTCAGATGTCTTGCTATGCGCCTCGCCTTTTTCTTCATCGAGTATTCCTATACAACATTGAAAGAATAAATATAAATTTTTATTTGTATGAGAATATCAAGCTATAGAAATCACATATATAGTCGGTACAAAATATTGTGAGATGAATCGTCCAAATTTAATGATTTTGCCTGAAGCTGTAAAAACCGCATGGGTATGAACTTTAAATTGTGGCAAACACATGCATATTATGTGTTTTCTGTTATAGGATTTTCGATTGCCGTATATTTTTGGATCTTGGCCCTTATTTTGCAAGATCTTAGAGAAGAAGAAAATAGTCCAAACTGAATGGTTGCAATCAAAGCTGTAAAAATTGCATTGATATAGCTAGCTATATTTAGATTGATAGACAATATGATCAAAAGAGAAACGGAGATTTACCTAATATTTGGGATGTACAGGTTTTGCTTGCGCTAGATGTTGAGCTGATCTTTGGGAAGCATGGAGCCGTCAGAAAAGCGCTTGACTTGCTGCAAGGACAAAAACGATTGTCAATTCGTCGGATATTGACGTTGATCTATCAGAAGCAGGGAAACGGCCGAAAAAGCACCTGAATTGCTGCAAGGTCAAAAGCATCGACGGAAATTTACCTGACCTTTAGGATATTCTGTGGGAAGCATGAAGCCGACGCCGGGATATGTGGAAACATATATTGATATTCATCTCTAGGAAAAAGGAAGCAGAAATCTGGGATACGTGGAAAGAGTCTCTGGGAGTTAAGTATAGATGACATGCTGTTTGTAAACTAAACCTGGGATACGCATATGCAAGATGCCTATGTTGCTAACCACGTGAACTAACTGGACTCTTATTTTTCTATCATGAGGAGCGTGAGGAGTCCTGAAAGGCCGAGGAGTCGTGACATGTTAGTCACGTTGTACAATCTGTCAATTCGTGTTAACAATTTATTAATTAAATCGTGGCCTTTAAATAATAGATCTAATGGTTAATATAATTTAGGTGATGTGGGTCAACCTAATGCCTGGAAAAACTCCCTTATTTTGCTTTTAGTATATAATAGAAATAGATAGAAATAGATATGTTGCCCCACCCTATGGTATTTCTTCGAGCAAGTTCCACTAAAGATATCTGGTGGAGTATACTTATAGGAAAATGATTCTACTCCCCCGGGGGATGAGACTCTGGGAACCTCCTGCTTCCACGCGTCCCACGTGGCCCACCTAAGCTCCACCGTTTTCGATTCATTGCATCCACTCGTTTCTTCCTGGATAACTCATCCTCCTCCACAAACGACTCTGCTCCTCGGTCTTCACAGCGCTGCCGCTGTTTCCCAAGCGCCGCCCACCGCCGCCGCCGCCGACGTGCCTGCCGCTGCTTCCGACGTGCCAGCCGCTCAGTCGCGCGTCGCTCGCCGCCGCCGTCGTGCCCCACGCCAAGGCACGACTCTCGTGACGGAGCGCCGCGGCCCGCCGCCGTGCCGCTCGCCGCGCCCAAGGAACGACTTCGCGACGAAGCGCCGCCGCGCCGCCGCTTCCTCCGCCGCCGTGCCCCACGCCCAAGGCACGAATCGACGAAGCGCCGCCGCGCCGCTGCTCCGCTGCCGTGCCCCACGCCCAAGGCATGACTCTCGCGACGAAGCGCCGTCGCGCCGCTGCTGGTTGCGGTGGTCGGAGGTGCTGCCTGCGGGGCGGGCGCCTTTCCTACCTCCCGCCGGCGGAAGTGCTACTACCAATGGCTGTCGTTGCTGCGCGCCGTGGACGTAGGTGCTGCCTACTGAGGGCGCCGGTGCTGCCTCCCGTCGGTGGAGGTGCTACCTGCTGTGGGCACTACGCTGTTGTGTAGCCCAATTTGGAATGCTACTAGTGGCTGTCGGTGGTGCTACCAGCCGAGGGCGTCGATGCTACATGTGGTCGCCGCCTCCATCTCGCGCTCCTCTGCTTTGTTAGGAGTTTTTGCTACCTTAGGCATGCGGCGTTGCTACCTGTGAAAGCTAGTTTTGCTATTTAAGGTGTCCGACATTGCTACCGGTGGAGGGTGGATTTTTGCTACCACGGGCATAGGGTGTGTTGTCCTGTTGCTGCAACCTCGAATGGTGTTGTTGTCGCCGGCTGCAGGCGAGGTCTTCGTTGATGTCTTAGAAGATTTGCAACATATGAATAAAAAATTTGCTATAATTTATTAGCGGTTTTGCTACATCTGTGTAATATGTTTGCTACGGGGTCTCCGACGAGGTCTCCGGCGAGATTCCGGCGAGCTCAGACTTTTTCTTTTGTTTCATGGACGAACCGTTTTTTGCTACAATGTTGCAAAAGCGGGTTATTTTTTGCTGCCGGGAGGTGTCTTTTTGCTACATTTAGTAAAAGCAGATCTGACCGTTCAAGATGGCCGATCCGACGGCTGTCGACCCGGGGGCTGGGAAATCAGATCCCCCGGGGGACGCCCAGCAGTTTCCATACTTATAGTATAATACACCGATAAATTCAGATATAGAAGAGTTCTGGCAGTGATGAATAGCCAGCGTGGCAATTGCTTGATTGGCCATGCAACATGACGACCGGATAAGGCGGATAAACTCGTCGACGCCCCGCGCGCCGCCTAAGAAAGTGAGAGAAAAATAAGCACGGGACGAGCCAGCTGAGCTCGATCATGGCCATGTCAATCCTCGGCGCTCTGAAGCTCGCCCCGTCACCACTGGTCCCGGCGACGCAGCCCTCGGGGCGCACCTCCTCCTCCTCCTCGCTGCACTTCCACCTCGCGAACGCCGGCGCCGCCGCGCTGGTCGCCGCCTCGCTCCTCCTCGCCGACCCGGCGCTCGCCTTCAGGGTGAGTCTTGCGTCTGTCGTCTGGTACCTGTCGACCGACAGATGTGGTTGCAGGGTCGCGAGGAGGTGTTAATGGTGTCTGTGCTTTTGATTGCAGGGAGGCGGGCCGTACGGGCAGCAGGTGACGCGGGGGCAGGACCTCACCGGCAAGGACTTCAGCGGCCAGACACTCATCAAGCAAGACTTCAAGACTGTACGTCTGTAGTACACAGACTCTGTAGTCTGTACCATCCCTCCCCTCTTTCCATCGATTCCTACACTAGTGCCACTGATGAAGTGATCCCTCTTGCTGTAATTTTTAACAAACAAAAAAAAAACTCTGAATGAGACCTCAAGTTTCTAGCATGTCGAAGTGAAACAGAATCTCTGAATGTTCAGAGTATTTGGATGTTTTTTCTGAACTTCTGTTTCTTGCTGCAGTCAATACTGCGGCAGACAAACTTCAAAGGGGCAAACTTGCTTGGCGCCAGCTTCTTCGACGCAGACCTCACAGGTAGCATACACTGATCCAAATCTCTTCTTCATCCCCTCACTGGTCGGCACGTTCCAAGTGTCAACATGTATCATGTGTAGCGTCAAGTTCAGATGCTTGCCCACTGTCAACTGTCAAAAGTTCTGAATTCTTTTTTTGCTTGTTTGACGGTGATTTATTCAGGCGCTGACCTCTCCGATGCCGACCTCAGAAACGCCGACTTCTCGTTGGCAAATGTGACAAAGGTAGTGTCAGTCAGCATGATTCAATCTTCTTTTTTGCGCAGGTTAGTAGAGTTAGTTAGCTTCTCTTACTCTTGTGCCACGATCCAGCTACGGGATCAGTTAGCGTCTGATGAGTGCCTCTGTACGTGTATATAAACTCTCCCTGATCATCATACACTCACTTTCTCTCATCTCCCGCAGGTAGCTAGACAGCATATCATAGTCGTTTAGGTTCAGAATAAGTAGCAACATGCTTTTTCGTTTGTTTCTTTCTGATCATCAAAGTATCGAGCAAGTGTAGCTCACAGCAACAAACTTGAAATGTCACACCGGAATAAAGTCAAGATCATAAGTAGTGATGATCACCTTTGTGAGTAGGCTTGCCTTGTTACATTCTGCAGGTAAATTTGACAAATGCCAACTTGGAAGGAGCACTTGTGACAGGGAACACTTCCTTCAAAGGTTCCAACATATACGGGGCAGGCAAGTGCCGCTTGTAAATCATTCTGATGGTCATGTATAGGAAACTCTACTACTCTAACCAAACCTATTGCAACCCTCAGTATATTTGGAATTAGATTAATGTCTTTAATTGCTATCAGATTAAGAACATCTTAAAACCTTCAGTGCTAGTAACAAGTTGTTTTATGCATTCTGGACCCAAATGAGCAAAATAAACAGTTGAGCATCCATAGTTGAGCCAAAGCTAGTCACAATATCTAAAGTAGATTCATTTTGAATTGATTCTCGTGTTTTGCCATCACCTGAACTTGTGTTTCTATTTTTCGCCCCCCTTCAGATTTTACCGATGTCCCGCTGCGAGATGATCAGCGGGACTACCTCTGCAAAATTGCTGACGGGTGAGAAGAAAACCAATGTGGATATGCAGGAACTTGTCATCCATTCTCTCAAATCTCCTGTTCTCTATTTGCATTTCTGTGCGATATCATCTTTCTTATTAATTCTGCAACTTCTGTGTACCAGGGTAAATACAATTACTGGAAACGCCACAAAGGAGACTCTGTTCTGCAAATAATACTCAGAATATAGAGGCTGATTTAGTTCTTCAATAGTACTGCCATGTCTTTCTGTCTTTTTCTTATCTCCCAGGGTGGAGAGAGTTCGATGAACATTCGAAGATAATATATTGGGGGATTGCTTTCTAGGAAAATTAAATTGTTTACTTGGATTGTGCCAGTAAAGGTGTTAAATAAATTTGGGCACCAAAACTGAAGCCGCAAGTGTGGCAAAAGTATATGTCGATGACCAATGGACCATACAAATAGAAAGTGTGGCAAGTCATGTCAGGCTATGATAGAAACCAACTAAACTTTTAACATCTAGTATTACTCAATAAAAATATTTTCATTTGCTAATATTGATGCATGGAAACGATACACATCTTTGCTTTTTGTGTGCACTAACTTAAATGTGTGTTCCTGCGAAGCCCTAAAGATGGTTAGGATTTGTAAATCTGGGACCTTACATAATTGCAATTATACACCAACTCAGTTATTTAATTGTTATTAAAGCAAGACAAGTGCTTCCATGGGCCTTTTTCCTTCGATGCTGTTGGAGTTTCTTGGCAAAGCTCAATCTCTTGTATCAGCTGAGGATCGACAATCTCCATTACCCTATCAGGGAAGCTGATCTCTGTAAACTTCACAATGCTCAGTCCATCCATAAACATGTCATCAGTTGGCCTTCTCCTAAGTAATATCTCCAGGAGGATGACACCAAAGCTGTAAACATCCGCAGCTGTTGAAACTTGACCACCCCCAGCATATTCTACAACCATCATGAATCAAAGCGGAGTTAATTTAGTGTTCACTAGGTAACAAAAATGATGGAACAAGTAGTACCACAATATTTAAAAAGGGCCATTACCTGGAGCAGCATATCCGATCGTTCCCATTAGTCCAGCTGAAGAAGAGTTTGGGTTACCAAGAGATGACGTTGCGGAACCAACTTTGAATCTTGCGAGGCCAAAGTCTCCAACATGAGCAGTCATATTGTCATCCAAAAGAATGTTGCTAGGCTTCAGATCACAGTGAACCATTGTTCCTTGGTTGTTATGGTGTAGGTACTCCATTGCATCCGCTACATCCACCAGAATGCTCATTCTTTGAGTCATTCTAAGAAGGTTGACATCTGGTGTGACTTTGTAGTCTTTAGTTGAGTATAATAGTTTATGTAAATCTCCTCGTGGCATGAACTCATACACTAGGGCCTTGAAATCATTACCACTAGAATCATTACTTGAGCACACAGTTAGGATACGGACCAGATTACGATGCCGCATATTTCTCAATGCATTACATTCTGCAATGAAGCTCTTTTGTGCTCCTCTTGTCTCTTGGTTGAACACTTTTATGGCAACCTCATTTTCCTCTTCAACTAGTCTTCCTTGATACACATAGCTATATCTCCCTCTGCCAATTAAGTTGGACACTGAGAATCCTTGTGTTGCTCTGGCTAAATCACTGAAAGAAACTTTGGGAAATTTTGTAGCAAGAGATGGGAAAGATACAGATTTGCTTTTTTGTTTTCCTCTCCAGAGTAATAAGCCAAATATGACCATAGCAACTGACACCATGCTGGTTATTGGAATAACTACTTTCAGAAATAAATGTGCTTTGTGTCTAGTTGAATTTGAAGGCATGACATAACATGCTATTATGTGTAACTGTAAAACTCCACCACAAAGACCCTGATTTCCGTCAATCTGCATGGCAGTTGCATTCTTGAATATCCCTTTTGTTGGAACCTCACCAACAAGATGGTTGAATGACAAATCTAGTTCCTCAAGATATTTTAGGTTCCCAAGAGATGATGGTATTGACCTAGTTAAGTTATTGGTAGAAAGGTTCAAAAACCTCAAGTTGGTGATGTTGGCTAATGTAGTGGGAATGCTTCCGCTAAAGCTATTTGAGTCTAACTCAACAACTTCTAAACTTTCACAATCACCAAGAGTGCTTGGGATATCTCCGGATAGCTTATTTGATGATAGTCCTAGGAGTAAGAGTTGTTTGGCATTGCCAATTTCAGTAGAAAGTTGTCCAACAAGGTTGTTGAAAGATAAATCAATTGAATTTATTGATGGGATTCTGAATATCTCCATTGGAACACTGCCATGAAGATTGTTATTGGAAATTGTTAGATGTATATATCTGTATATTGTAGTTTCCCCATATGTTAGGGGGCTTTCTGCATATGTGCACCTGTACATGTACTATATATTGTGGCCTTTGGCCCCCTGGTAATACAACAAGCATATTTCCCTAACATGGTATCAGAGCCCCAGGTCTCGAGTTCAAATCTTAGCTTTCACATGGTTTTCGCAATTAAGCCTAAAAATTGTTGTTGCCCCCCTCTTTAGCCACCGCTGATGCCCTGTTTCGGTGTGCTCTTCTTCTTTCACGTGTTGATTTTCTCTTCTCCCGTCACACGCGAGTGGGGGTGTTGTGAAATGTATATGTGGATTGCCTAGCTCTGCTGTTGGTTTCTCTCCTAGTCTTCATGATCCAGCACTTTTCGTTCACACTTCTCCTCGTGGACGTACTCTTCTTCTTCTTTATGTTGATGATATGATCATTACTGGTGATGATCCTGAGTATATTGCCTTCGTCAAGGCTCGTCTTCGTGATCAGTTTCTTATGACTGATCTTGGTCCTCTTCGTTATTTTCTTGGCATTGAGGTTTCCTCCACTTCTGATGGATTTTCTATCTCTCAGGAAAAGTACATTCAGGATCTTCTTGCTCGTGCTGCTCTTGGGGATGAGCGCACCGTTGATACTCCTATGGAGCTTAATGTTAAGCTTCGTCCTACTGATGGTGATCCTCTTCCCGATCCCACCCGTTATCGCCATCTTGTTGGGAGTCTTGTTTATCTTGCTGTCACTCATCCTGATATTTCTTATCTTGTTCATATTCTGAGTCAGTTTGTCTCATCTCCTACCACTGTTCACTATAGTCATCTCCTCCGTGTTCTTCGTTATCTTCGTGGCACGATCACTCGTCGCCTTTTCTTTCCCCGTTCCAGCTCTCTCCAGCTCCAGTGCTATTCGGATGCTACGTGGGCGAGTGATCCTACGGATCGTCGTTCGCTTTCTGCTTACTGTGTGTTTGTTGGTGGTTCGCTTGTTGCTTGGAAGATGAAGAAACAGGTCGCAGTTTCCCGTTCGAGTGTTGAGGCTGAGTTGCGGGCTATGGCTTTGTTGATTGCTGAGGTGACTTGGTTACGGTGGTTGCTTGTAGATTTTGGGGTCTCTGTTACGACACCCACTCCACTTTTGTCTGACAGTACAGCCTACAGGTGCTATCAGTATTGCACGTGATCCGGTCAAGCATGAGCTGACCAAGCATATTGGTGTTGATGCTTTTTACACACGTGCTCAGGTAGAGGATGATGTTGTTGCGGTTCATTATGTGCCTTCCGATTTGCAGTTGGCGGATTTCTTTACGAAGGCACAGACTCGAGCGCAGCATGATTTCTTACTCTCCAAACTCAGTGTTGTGGATGCACCATGAGTTTGAGGGGGGTGTTAGATGTATATATCTGTATATTGTGTTTCCCCATATGTTAGGGGGCTTTCTGCATATGTGCACCTGTACATGTACTATATATTGTGGCCTTTGACCCCCTGGTAATACAACAAGCATATTGCTCTAACAGATGCGTTCACCTGGAGATGACTTGGTGCAACAAAAGCCAATGTTTAGCATAAATAGAAGAGAGCGTACAACTTTTTTCCTTCAAGGCCGTTGGGGTTTGAGGGCAAAGAACCAACTCTTGTATCAGTTGAGGGTCCACGATATCCATTATTCTTGTTCCCCTTTTTCTTTTTAATTTTTTTTTTTGCTCTATTTTGGACAAAAGAGCAAGGTTTGTCACTTGAAAATCATGATACTCTTACATCTGCATATAGTCTAGTCTAGTAGATGCAGCGTACCTTAATAAGAACCCTGACGTTCCTGTAGGTAGATGGCCGGGTTGGGTTGGCTGCTATGTATGGCTCTGGGTGCTGGGCTTCATCCAACACCCCGACCTCTCTCCCCCTGCTATTTCCTTTCCCATGGCTAGCTAGGGTTCACCGCCGCCAGCGCCGCCGTCCCGTACTCGCGCCGTCGCCCTTCCCCGCCGCCAGCGCCACCGTTCGCCGTTCCCGCCTTCCTAGCTCTCCTCCAGCCGCCCTTCCCCGCCTGCTGCTCCGACCACGACGGCAAGGTGAGAATCTCTTCTCGTAGCAACTACTCCGGTCGGTACTACTCCATATGCAACTACTGTTAAATTTGAGCAACATATGCAAGTACCAGCATACTGTCAAATTTTCATCTTAATTTGTTGTTACTGCATATGCTGGTCCTGTATGGTCCCGTAGTAGCACACTGTTAAATTTATTTCTATGTAAATTCGGATTGAATTGAATGAAATTGCTGAAATTTGTATGCATGTTTATGTGTGGCATGAAGACCATACTGTTGTTTTATGATGACTAATTAATGTGCACCTATGTTTCTAGTTTACATTCAATTGTTTTCTCATCGTTACGTACTAATGACACCACCAATCCTTCTGGCACCATGTTTTGCGTTTTTTACTATCCAATGTGTGTTGGTTACTCATATTCTTCAGCTTTCCATTTTTGCATACCTTTTATTTACATAAGTGTTCTCACTTTACGAAGTTGTCATCGATATTGTTCCGTTCATATAATCTCATGAGGAATCACTTTAAAGTTTATATACACTTTCTTCCAATAGGTGCATTTTTTGTGTGTGTATTAAGTAGCTTATCCCATGGTCAATCTAAGAAAAAGTAGCTCATCCCCTAGTCTCACTGTAGATTTAAGGTGGTCTAGGTAAGGTTTATTGTTATGAATCAAAATGTTAAGGTTCTCACTTTGCGAATTAAGCGTTTGTCAAGGGTGAAATTAACTAAGTCTCTGCAGGAGGGGCTCCGGCTCGTAATTTTCAAAACCTTTTCAGACCCTCCTTGTCTGTCAGGCCAGGCGCACATGGCCACCGGCGGCGGTGGCGGGGAGGGGGAATCGGCCGGGGCGCAAGGAGGCGGAGGAGGAGATGGGACAAGGTCTTGTCCCAGCCTCGGCCGCAGGTTCTTCGTGGCAGTGCACGTGGGTGCCGGGTTCCACGCGCCGGCGAACGAGAAGGTCTACCGCCGGGCCATGAAGCGCGCTTGCCTCGCCGCCGCCGCCGTCCTCCGCGAGGTCCCGTCCTTAAACCCTAGCCCCCTACATGCTCCACTTCCTTCCTCCTCCCACGTTGCAGTGCTTCCGTTCCGTCGTGCTACGTCAGAATTTATGCGGTCTGACCGAGTGTTCGATTATAGGTACCATGGGGAATTTTGCCCGTAGATTAGAACAACAACAACAACAACATGCCCTATTTTGTATGAACCGACGAATCCTGCGCTATTAAGTCAAGCCTAAAAAAAGTTTTAGTGGCCTAATTTGATGGTATGTATTTGGGAAGGGGCCCGATCTGGTATGTGGTAGTCTGCAATTCGACTGGGTTAGTGATACCTGAAGCATGTCTACCTCCCATAGTGTCATATATACTGTGATGTGACTTGGCAAGCATACCTCTGCTCTAGTGAATTCATAATGCTCCTTGTATATTATTTGCAGGGCAGTGGCTCGAGTCTCGATGCTGTTGCAGCTGCCATTCGAGTGTTGGAGGTATGCGTCATTCCCTGTGGATAGATGTGGTGTCTATTTGTATAGTTTGTTCCATTAACATCTGTGGTAATTGTGGAATATGCGAGTAAGCAATCATTTGGTGTATGTTTCACATGATTTAGTCACAATTTACTAATGTCAGAATGAGAAAGCAGAAGTGCTATTTTTTTTGCATTACTTGTACAATCAAGGTTTACAATCCTTCTAGATTTAAGCAGGTCTGTAGTGCTGTGGTTCAAGTACATAATAGTTTATCGGCACTTGCTTGTTTCAAAATGTGTGATTGGAAGTTTTCATTCTCATATATGTTTGACTAGGATGACCCCATTACAAACGCTGGTCGAGGTTCAAGTTTGACTGAGAGTGGTCGGGTGGAATGCGATGCGAGTATCATGGATGGAAGTACAGGTACCTACGGAACTGTTGGAGCTGTGCAAGGTACTTGTGGCAATTTACTAGCATTTGATCCCCTATAATAGAAGCTTTAAATTAGAGTGTATCAGAAGATTTACTGTTGATATGCATGTGTTGTGCTTGTTCAGGTACTCTCTGACCAAACTTTCTGTTTTTATAGATCAGGCATAAAGAATCCTATCGAAGTTGCATTACACTTGGCAAAGGAACAGATGATGGGTCCTTCACTGCTTGGTCGGATACCCCCCATGTAATAACAAATTCAACTGTCTTCTCCATGTTTTGGTTTCCCAGAACTTCATTCTTTCAGTAATTTTCTGCCCTCCTGTTATTTTCACTAGCGTCACATACTCACACGACTGATTTGACTGTTCCATGATCTTTAAAGTTAGAATCAATTCTCTCTGATGCTGAAATAAGTAATGCAAATAACGACTTATATCATTGAACAATGGAACCATTGCATGATGACTGCTTTTGTGTGACTCACGGATAGCATTCTATCATGCACACCCATCCATCTTACATGTAATTCTGAATTGCTGACTTATTTGCTGTTTCTTAGGTTTTTGGTCGGTGATGGAGCATACAAATGGGCCAAAGATAAGGGAATCGACCTAGTTGGATCTACATCAGAGGAAAATAATGTAAAATCTCCCCTTCCACGCTTCCATCCAATTTTTCGTTCCTAAATCGCTGGTAATTTACCATCTCTTCACATACGGAGTCAGTGGTTAGTGACCAAGAATGCAAAAGCACAGTGGGTAAAATACAGTTCATTGCTTGCTAGTGCCAAGGAATCGGTAAATCGTGCCACTGCTTCTGCTTCAGAATCAAGTTCAGTACAGTTGGAAGCATCAGGTTCCTTCCTCATATTTCACTTGTATTTCAAATTTTCCTGATGTTTCTGGCATATCATTTGAAATTCTAGCTTGGATTAGTGGTTATATTAGCTCATCCATGTGTAATGTTCCTTTGGTTGAAATATCTTCTGAAACTGGACTGCAGTTTAATGTTGTATGATTAACATCATTTCCTTTGCACAGAAATATTGAATGAACAGTTGGAAGTTTACTATTAGCTGTTATTTTAGTAGCCCTTTTCTTCCATTCAGTGTCATGTATGAATAGATGACATTGTGCGGTTGTGCCTCGGGCAGTACCCAATAAGGCCTCTTAAAAATATTAGTTTGTGAAACACTTGATGATCTGCCTGTAGCCCAACTGTTATTGGTGTTATATTCTGCTGATAATTTTATATACTACATGTAATTTGCACAAAAAACATCTCTAGGTTTACAAACAATGCAACATCCAACAGATATAATCAAACCAACCCATTTGCACAGTATGGGCCAGAACAACGATTTGATACTTACTCCCTCCGTTCCATAATTCTTGTCGCAGAATTCGAACGGAGGAAGTAGATCATTGGTAGTGTGGTATAACTTATAAAGTAGTGATTTCATTACGGCCTAATATGTTCTGCTGCTTGTTATCTTCGTTTCATCTGTTTAGTTGTTTTTGGTTCCATAAATGGTCATCTAGCTGCTATTATGTCTTTATAAAATCTCTTCTAAATTAACATATTCCAATATACAGCACCCAAATATCTAGCTTGTGGTACTGGGTCGCAGCCATGTGGTACTTGTGGTGATTTGTTTGTGCTTTTCGTGCTGATTAGTACCAATGCTGGTCATTTGACTGTATCTTCCGGCATCTAGAAGTATTTGTACTTAACCAGTCCACCTAAGCTGCCCCATCTTATTTTAGGAGCTGAAGCTGAGATTTTGAACAATGTAAAGGAGGCGAAGATATTCACACGACCAATCATGGAAGATGATCAAGATTGTGTAATGGATACTGTTGGTGTTGTTTGTGTTGATGACTATGGAAATGTTGCATCAGGTGCATCTAGTGGTGGCATTACACTAAAGGTTTGTTGGTCATTTTTTCAAAAGTCACTTTCAATATTTCATCAGTGCACTTGAAATTGTTGTTCTTTCGTAAGCCCCTTTTTCTTTTTTTCAAAAAAGCTCTATTTTGGACAAAATAGCAAGGTTTGCCACTTGAAAATTATGATAGTCTTGCATCTGCATATAGTCTAGTTAATGCAACATGCCTTAATAAGAACCCTCCTGCAGGTAGATGGCCGGGTTGGGTTGGCTGCTATGTATGGCTCTGGGTGCTGGGCTTCATCCAAAGGACCCTTTGGCACACCATTCATAGTTGGGTGTTGTGCAACCGGAGCTGGTGAACACTTAATTAGAGGATTTGCTTCCCGTGAATGTTGTGTCTCAGCATCTCTGTACGTTTTTCCTTCAAATTGGTGCATTTCATATATAATTTTCCATTTTACAATTGCCTACCATGTTATTTGTACTGTAAAGTCAATTCTATCTTTCGTGTTTCACATATACGTTATTTTACTGTCTGAGTGAAATGAAAAAACATGTACAACAGCTGTCTTACGCATCATCTTCTCCTTCTGTTTTCCTTGTTAAAATTTCAGCATTACGTTTACATGCTCATACGTATCTTCTCAGGTCACCATCAGGACCCGCTTCTTCCTGTACCAAAGTTCTGCGCTCGGCGGTTCAAAGCAGCAGCGAGATGTCTCACGACACCGGTGCTGGGTTGTTACTGGTTCAGGCTGATGTTATAAAGGTGTTATCATTTGCAAACCCATCTGTTTCGAGGTTGGACAAGCAACCCCTCCGCTCTTGGTTAACAATATATATTTTCTGCAGAGAGGGGAGTTGTCTGTACTTGAAGCCACTGAGCTTGTCGCTGCGTACTCCTCCTCATCGTTTGGCATCGGGTATTTCGGGAGCAATATGAGCAATCCGAAGGTGGGTAGTATGCAGCGGTTTCCTCTCTTTCTCTAACAAACAGATCTCACCTGATTATCAGACGCTTGGTAATGTTTTGTAGGTTTTGATGCTTAGAGACTCAAGAAAAGCATCTGGTTCCATCTAGCACTTTGCTACCCGAGTTCATTTCGGTGCACCGTCAAGCGAAGAATGACGACGTGCACAAGGCAAAACATCTTCCCTGCGGGAACACGGCGTGTCGTGCTAATCCTAGCGCTCTCGGCATCTCTTTTCGTTTTTCTTCTCTGTTGAGTGAAACATTTTCATCTTGCTAATGGGTGAGTAGCGCCATAGATAACTTGTTGCTGGGTGATCCATTCACATTCTGCCACAATTGCTGACAAGGATGCACACAACAATCGTATCGGAAGTAACTTTTCAGATTTAAAGATGTTTGTCAGAGTGGTAGTATGCCCGAGTAGTGAATCTGGAACTGAGGTGATCTCGATATCTGGTGGCTGCCACAGTGCGTTCTATTTTTCTCCGGTCGCACGCTGCAGAAGCAGAACTGCTGTAATGGCACCAGCAGAAGATTTATCTCTGAACATAAAATTTTCAATTAGGTTCTTTCATATTTTAATTTTCAGAAATACATATATCTGGGAACTTAGACCATCATACAACCATAATTGAAACCCAACTCAGCTATTAAAATCTGTCGTTTGGTCATCGATACACTGTGCTCAACTGGTGTGACGTGCGGGCCTCAGAGCATCTCTAGTAGAGCCAGCCCGTAAAAGGGCCAAAGCCAAAAAGTAACCACCCGTATCAGCGCCGGTCAGCGAGCCTAACTTTGTAGGGCCGAAGGAGCAAACCGAACGCACCCGAACAAAACACCTAGTTTGCGCGTGACGGAACTTTCCTCCTCCTAACTGCTGCCGTTGCCGATCTGTGCACCTTCACCGTCCACTCCACTGCCGTCGCCCGATCTCGCCGGCATGAGTCTCGAATCGACCCTGCCGCACGTCGGAGCTAGCCCGCAAGCCCCGCCACCCTCTCCAGCGGTCGTCGGAGCTCCCGCTACCCCAGCCACCCCCGCCGACGTCGCGAGCATGATCTTGACGACGAGCTTCCTCAAGCGGCGGCGCACGGGAACACATGTGATCCCGCAAACTGGTGCTGCGGCAACCAGTGGTGCTGTCCCGGCTGTCGCCAAAGGGGCCGACGCTGCGAAGCCGACGGCGCCGAAGCCATCCCGCGCTAGACCGAAGAATTCGGCGCCGAAAAGAACGAAGTCGAAGATGACGGCGAGGCGAAAATTTATCTTGTGACAAGTCTTTGTTTTAGCACCGAATTTTGTTTTTTTACACATGCCACACGATAAATCGATTTTTCGTAAAACGATTTTGTGAGCACGTAGCACATGAAGATATACGTGCGAAATTTTTATTTCAAATTTTTTAATATTTTAAAATATATCTAACATGTATTTCAAAATAAAGGGAGCATACGCTCTCATGTGCCAAAACATCATTCCCTTGGAAATGATAGTCTCAAATTTCTTCCGGTGGTTAAGTATTTAAGTATCAATTTCTGACTGAACTTTCTGGCATGTGGAAACAGAACAAAACAGAGCCCCTGAATGTTCAGAGTGTTTCTAGTGATTTTTTCTAATTTTTATTCTTCTGTTATAATCAATACCACGGGAGACAAACTTCAATGGCGACAAGTTGTTCGGGACCAGCTTCTTCAATGCAGAGCTCACAGGTAGTTGCTGTGCTAGAAAGTTCAGGAAAAAATGGAATCTAATTGTAGCATGATAATTTGTATCATGCAAAATCATGCTGCGGTAAAAAAAAATTACACAGTGAGGATTGGTCACACTATTTGGAGATTGGATACTTCTCTTTGCCAAGCATACCAGATGGTCACACTCAGGGCAGAAGAAACACGACGAGACCAAGAAAATCTGTGTGTGTATAGGTTTGTGGTGTGGTTTGAGGCCTTTGAGGACAGTCTCTGCTGGCGCCAATCGGCCCACAATAATGCACTAGATCTATGATGTGGTACCACTTGCTTGGCCCCCTTCGTTTTCACAAGGAAATTATCTTTCAAAAGTTATTGCTTGGCCACAACTAACCAGCAACAGAATCTTGTACCAAGTCTCAAACTGCATTTAGGGCTAGAACTAATCAGCCACTGAATCTTGTACCAAGTCTCCAACTGCATATAGAACTAGGGACCCGTCTAGCATCACTGAATTTGCAGGATAAAAAATCTAATTGTAGCAGGAAAAAAATAATCATGCAATCAGGTTGCAGTAGAATGAACACAACGAGAGGATTATTTAGAGACTGGAATAGATGTGGCTTGAAACCGTGGTGTTCTTCGCTGCAGTCGTGAGTTAACAGATTCAGTTACAGCCATCTTCAGGTTTGTGCTGACATCCCTAGCCCCTTTGCTCCCGCCCCTGAGAACCCGTCTCCACGCCTTCTGCCCTGAACCGACGTCTCGACGGTTCGGTGGCACCGACGCAGAGGCCGGTGTGGATTGACTCAATGTGCTTATAGCAGCTTCCCTCAGCCCAGCCACGGCAACCGTCCTCCATTCTTCGAGCCAATGGCAGGTGGGTGGGTGGGGAAATTTCAGCTAAAGAACTCCAAGTTTGCCAGCAAGCCTGATTACATTTTGGTTCTGAAATCAACCGAGGAGCTCAACCTTGGCCTGGGAAAGCAGAACCAACAAACGAGGTAGTTGCCATGGCTTAACCTGAGCAAGTGTTTTTTACTTTGTTTTTTCTTAGTTCAAAATACAGATCAGTGAGATTGATGTATACAAGAATACAAGATAGTACACGGTGCGAAATTTCAGATTTACTTTCTAGCCGCTGAGATATAAAATTTTATTTGCAGATAGTACAAGGAAAATCCAGATTTTTAGGTTTTTTACATGCGCGCTATGCGCGATCAATTCTACAAGTATTACCTCCATCCTAAAATAAGTGTCTCACTTTCATCTAGATCCGGGTGTATCTAGACTCATTTTAATTGTAGATATATATCCGTATCTAGAAAAGGTTGGGACACTTATTAGTCAGGCAGCTAATGCTACTGATTGAACACGAGCATTTATCAGTTTCCTCTAAGATATGCATCTCTAATACCATGTAGCTTGGCAGCCACCTCCTGCATGTTGATGCGCTCACCTGGAGACGGCTTGGTGCAACAAAGGCCAATGTTCAGCATCGACATCAGAGAGTGGACACCTTTTCCCTTCATGGTTGCTGGAGTTTCTTGGCAAAGCTCCAACTCTTGTATCAGCTGAGGGTCGACTATCTCCATTATCCTATCAGGGAAGCTGAGTTCTGTAAACTTCACAATGGTCAATCCATCTTTAAACATTTCATCCGTTGGTCTTCTCCGAAGGAATAATTCGAGGAGGATGACACCAAAGCTGTAAACATCCGCGGCAGTTGAAACTTGACCACCCCCTGCATATTCTACAGGAGTTAATTCCACATTCACTAGTTAACATAAATGTAAAAAGAAATGTAGCAACCGAAGATATAGAAATAACGGCTATTACCTGGAGCAGCGTATCCGATCGTTCCCATTAGTCCAACCGAAGAAGAGTTTGGGTTACCAAGCGATAATGTAGTGAAATCAACTTGTTTTTTCCTCTCCAGAGCAATAAGCCAAATATGACCATAGCAAGTGAAACCATACTGGCTATTGGGATAACTACTTTGATCATGATATGTTCCTTGTGCCTAGTTGAATTTGAAGGCGTAATAGAACAAGCTAGTATGTGTAACTCCGATGCCCCACCACAAAGCCCCTTGTTTCCATCAAGCCACACAATAGTAGCATTCTTGAAAATCCCTTTTGTTGGTACCTCACCACTAAGATGGTTGAATGACAAATCTAGTTTCTCAAGAAGTTTTAAGTTGCCAAGAGATGCTGGTATTGACCCACTAAAGTTATTGGTAGAAAAATTCAAAACTCTGAGGCCGTTTATGTGCCCTAATGAAATGGGAATGCTTCCACTGAAAGTATTCGAGTCTAACCGGATGTCTTCTAAACTTTCACAGCCACCCAGAGTACTTGGAATAGTTCCGGATAGATTGTTTGATGAAAGCGCCAAATTTACGGGTTGTTTGGCATTGCCAATGTTGGTTGGAAGTTGCCCATCGAGGTTGTTGAAAGACAAATTAATTGCAATTATCGTTGGGAGTTTGAAGATCTCCATTGGCACCCTACCATGAAGAAGGTTGTTGGAAATGTCCATGTATTGAAGCATTGGAAAGTTTCCAAAGCTTGGTGGTATATGGCCAATAAACTGGTTCGAGTATAGATAGAGCCCTCCCAATTGAGACAAGTTTAACAAGGATGATGGTATGGCCCCCCGTAAAGAAGTTTGTTTCTAAAGCTACCAGCTGTAATTTTTTGAGAGTTCCAATCCACTCCGGAACCAGACCAGTAAATATGCAAAGGAATTTTCCGAAAAAATCGGAGCTTCTTTGAGTAAAATGTTTCCTAAGAATTTTAACGGGTTAATGTTTTTCTACGTGGGCTGCTTGATTCATAGGTTGAATCGTTTGCACTAGTTTTTGCAGAACATATTCCAACCAATCAAATGTCTTGGGAGAATATCTTCTATTTCATTGATGCAACCAACCAAATCAAAATCTAGTACTCCTCCAATCAAAATTAATTGACACGGTCATATACTATATCCCATCAAATACAAGTCTACTCAGGAGTTACCTCAAATAATTTGATCCAAAGAAGTACTCTACATCGGTTCCACAATATATCTAGTATAAATCTAGTCTCGAGATCCATCGATTAATTTGGGCCAGAGAAAGTATAATTCAACCGAGTTTGGCAATGAGTTCACATAATCAGTTTTTTCTGTTCATGTACATTTAGAACCCTTTGAATAAAATGCCACTCAAGAATCATACACACACACACACATTTCCGTCGTCGTGTATGGCGGATATGTCTCTTATCTCCCTTGACCCTATCCAGAGCACGGAGTTGTATTTTTCATTTTTTGAGGGAAGGGCATGGAGTTGTAACTGCGGGATGTTGGGCTAATTGGCCATATCCAGTTGGCTAGCTGAGCCTAGATTCAGGCGAATTTTTTTTAAATAATACACTTTTTAATATTAATTCCAGAAATAATATTCGTTTTTGGCTTATTTCAGAAATAATACACCGTCGGGGTCCGCTAACCCGAGTTTACAAAATCGGGGTCGGCGAACCCGAATTATCAGAGTCGGGGCAGTGGAACCCGATTTCTAGAAGAGCTCTGCTGCGGCGTGACAACAAAATATAAATCGGGGTAGTGGAACCCGATTTCAATTAATCGGGGTAGGTAAACCCGATTTTAGCTAATCGGGCCAGGTGAACCCGATTGCAATAAATCGGGATTCTTCAACCCGAGCACCAATTTTTCCCGCCTTTTTGCGTTCACACAGTTTCCCGCCCGCCCTTGCCGCCACTCCTTCCCGGCACCCTTCCCGCCAATCGTTGCCGCCACCATCTCCCGCCAGTTTTTCCCGCCACCATCTCCCGCGCTGGTGTCGAAATTTAGCCTATAAAAGCAGGCAGCGGTACTCTGGATTGCACAAGTTCTTGTATCTCTATCTTTGTGCTGTTTGCTCACTGTTAGCCATCATGAGTGTGCCGTGCTCTGACCCGGAGTTTAGGCCGGTGAAGGCGAAGGCTGCAAGTTTGCCCCCGGGTGTGACTGCGGAGCGGTGTTGGTGCGGCCGTCTTGCTAAGGTTAAGCAGGTGGAGGATTTCTCCGACTGGTTCGGGATGAAATTTTTCATGTGTGCGAGCTATGAGCATGATCCACCCCGTAGTTCAGCTTCGTCCTCCACCAGGCCGCCGGTATGTTTGGACATAATTTTATGTTGACATTAATTTATTTATGAATGTGATTTAATGTTATTATTTGTGTTGCAGTCTCCCCCGCCCCTATGCAAATGGTTTCACTGGATAGACACGGAGCAGCCGGATTGGGCGTGTCAGGAGGTTGAGGAGAAACACCGGCGTGCGTGGGCAACGTTCTTTGAGGAGGAGCGTTGGGAAAAGGTTCGTGCTAATGAAAAAGCAGAGCGAGAGAGACAGATACAGAAACTTAGGGCGGAACAAGCTCGTAATCGCGAGGTGAATCAGAAGAGGATGGATGATGAGGCTGCACGTAGGTTTGCAGAGGAAGAGGTGCGCAGGGAGGCTCGTGAAGCGGAGAGAAAGAGACTAAGGGAAAGAGCTGCTGAGGCGCAAGCGGCAGAAGAACGCGGCGACAAGTCTGGAAAATGGCCACGGTGGACGCAGGGAAAGTAGAGTTATGTGTCGTACTGGCAATGTATCTTAAATTCAGTTTTAGTTTGTCGTTGTATCTTAAATTCCGTTGTAGTGCTAAGCCGTATTTTAATTTCAGCTGCAATGTATCTTAATTTCAGTTGTAGTATTAATGTGAAATGAATTTGCCCCGAAAATGTTGTGTCAGAAATTTGGGCTCAATTGTTTGCCGCCACTTTTTCCCGCCCAATTTGTCCCGCTCAATGTTCCCGCCATTTATTCCCGCCCAAATCTGCCGCCAATCTTTCGCGCCCATTTTTTCCCGCTCACATCTTCCCGCCGAAAGTCATCCCTTGTAGCCTATAAATACCCCCACCGTTTTCTTGTCTTTCAGTGTAGCCTCTCAACAAGATGGATCCCCCTTATAAGAATCCCCCCCATCTTTTCAATGAATTCATGGCCGAATATCTTCTAGATAGTGCTCGCTATGTGATGAGGGAGAGTAAGATAGAGACATTCGAGGAGTTCATCAGTAGCGACGCCTTGCTCCGTAAGGTCGGTAGGAAATTTGAGACTTGGTCTTATGGATATCCAGTGAAGAAGATGCCTGCTCGTAGCCCACGGGAAATAAGGTGTGAGCTTATCAGGTTGAATGAGAAGTGGAAGTCACTAACATGGAAGAATGAAGAAGATAGGGAAAGGGATTTAAAATATCCCGAACGATGGGCGGCTGAGAGTGAAGCCGACGATGATATCTTCGAGCCTAGCACCAAGGGAAATATTCAATGTTAGGACTACATATTACGCGGTAATTAAGGCTTGATAAAATAAATGAAACTGTTACGAACCTGGAACTCGTGTAGCCACGCCTGACGAGGGCCGTGAGCCTCAAAAGAGATAGGCCCAATGCCCTCGCGAACACCAACGAAACGTGCATCCATGCTGTGCATCCATCCCACGGGTTCCTCCAATGGGCCGATGGGCTCACCAGCCAACGGAAGGCCCAGCAACATAGACACGTCCTCTAGAGTAGGAGCCATCTCACCCCAGCGAAAGTGGAAGGTGTGGGTCTCGGGCCTCCATCGATCCACTGCGAGGTGATCAAAGTAGCATCGTAGTTCAGACGCGAAACGTTCTCTCGGGCCTCCACTAATCGAGCGAAAGGTAGTAGTCCAGCCCACTTCAACCTGCAAAACAAATGATGAAAAAGGTAAAGCAAGGTCCAATTCGAAGGTAAATTTCAAATTAAAGCTAAAACACCTACCTGTCTTCCCACTGAGGGTGTATCATCCAGTTCTTCTTTGGAGTACGGGTCTGCAGTGGGTCGATGCTCTGCGGGTCGGACTCCAAGTGCGATGCACGATGTTTCTGATCAATCACTGGATCGAGCAACGGGCGGGCCGCCATATCTGCAGAAAGATATCAAAAATTGTTGCATTGTTCAAAGATGATACAAATTAAACCATTGATCACAAAGTTTACAAATTAAAGCATAGTTCATACAAAATTGAAATTAAAACATAGTTCAGAAATATTACAAATTGTACCATTGTTCAGACTAATATGGTTCACACGTACTACAACTTAAGCATAGTTTATAAATATTACAAATTTTCTACTGTCTCCCTCTAGTTCTTCCCCTCCCACGCCTTCCTCGGTTGCCTCGCCTTCCTCGGTTAGCCGCCGCAGCTGCACTTTGGGTAGAAAGTGGGACATAGGGGGTCCCCGTGTCCAAATTGGTTGCAGAGAAAACATTGCCTAGTTGGACCACCCGCTTCGCTTCATCCATATCATTTCTAATGCGCCTTGTCTCCGTCGACCTCTCGTTTGTACGCAATAACCTTGGGTCGGGGATGTACCGCCTTTCATTTGGTATCACCGTAGTAAAATTTCCCACAACTCGTATCCGACCATCTCGCCGGTCCAGTGTGCAGACAGCCTCTTTCGCGTAATATGGAGAGACGAAAGAGATTGAGTCCAGCCCTAGTTGTCTGGTAGCTGCCGGCCACATGGGAGCATGGAAGGTGAAGCAACCTCGGTTTGTTGCATGTGCAGCCACACGATGGCCATTCTTCATTTCCAATTCTGACCTCATGTGTTCTCACCGCATTCACACAACCAAACTTGTCGGTTGGTAAGCGCACCTCAAACCTCCTTTCCTGATTACCGATGGCCGTAACAGTGTGTGACATACCCTTCTCCATCTTGACATCCATATATTCCATAATGGCCTTACAAAGAAGGAGTGTTTGGATTCTCAAGCATATGCTTCAAAGCCAACTCCCGTCTCTCTTTGAAATAATTCATAGTGCCATATAAAATACCCTCCACAAGGGCTGTCAATGCAATGCCCTATTTCCCCTAAGCACGAAGTTGTATGACTCAGCTAGGTTGGTAGTCATCACACCATACCTAGCTCCATGTGTGTCATGCAGCAAAGACCACCTTTCTAATGGCTCGTGCTCTATCCACTCGCAAAATTTTTAATCCGTCGTCTGTGCCTCCTTCTAGTATTGGGTGGGTCAAATCCGGGCAGGTCACATAGCCCAATAGGATCTGGCTCGGGGCCCTCGGAACCCGTGTACCCTGTGCCACAGCTGCTGCATGAGCTGCTACTAATGCAGCTCGGGCGGCTAACCTGTCCCGCACATGGTCCTTAGTGAACTCATCCAGCTTGCCGCGGAGAAAAGTGTACTTGCATTCTTGATTCTGCTTGCACAACTTCTTGAACAGATTCATAAGACCCTTGCTCCTAAACTGCGATAAGAAATTGGCCCCCAGTGGCGCATGCACCACCTACTCGCATATCCCTGCCATGGCGTCTCTTCATCAGGTCCGGCTTCTACGTAGTCTTGATAGCCGCAAGTATACCCGCATGCCTCGTCATGTAGCACGCACACATTTTCGCGATCTTTCACTATCGATTTTTTAATCGCCTGAAGAACCATAACCAGCTAGCAGTTGTTCTCGCTCTCAACAAATGCAAATGCGAGAGGCACACATCGATTGTTGCCATCCACTCCAATTGCTGTCGAATCTGTCCCTTGTACCTCCCAGTTAGAAAAGTTCCATCTACACACATCACCGGACGACGGTGCATGAAAGCCTCGATGCATATGCTGAATGCGAAAAACACCTGTGCGTAACCACGACATTAGGGAACTCGGGTATCACAAAGTCTTGTATGTCCACATGGGTGCCGGATTCCGGTCCTTCAATGTCTGCAGGAGACGGACGACACCGTCATAAGCATCATAGAAGGTCCCGAACTGTTCTCCGCTGCCGTCTCTTTAGCCCTCCATGCCTTGCCATATTCAATTACATACTTATATTGAAGGTGAACTCTTCTCTGGATGGCTTTAACCCCCATTGCTGTATTCTCTACAATCTCCTTGTAGAACAGGCGAGCAATAAGAGTGGATGTAAGGTTTCGGTGATCCTTCAACATACTCTTAAGGACACATGTGTGCGGCACGAAATCGCTCACCACCCATGTTGTGTCATACTTCGGACAGTACCCATGCACCCTTGATGGACATCTAGCATCGGCTGAGACCATCATCAAGAATTTCGACTTGAAACGGTGGTTACGAATACCCTTTGCGTGTTCATTGCCCACCGAGTGATTGCTTCCTGCAGATGTCTCTTGTCAAGCATATCTAGCACCAACTGAGATGGTGTTCATGCTGTACTCCCAGGCAGAATCGTGCCGATCATCGACTATCATTGCCTCCGACAAATCATGGTTCCAAGAAGAGGGGATCGGATCCGCCTCTTCGTTATCATCTGAAGTATCGGATCCACCGGATTCATCTGAGTCAACCTCATTGTCCACTCCATCCTCGTCTTCCTCGTCCATCATGTTCTGCATCTCTTCTTCTTCTTCGTCCACGCTTTCAAGCTCAACAAGATCGTCATGACCACCCGCTGCACGGCTACTCGCCCGGATTGGAAATCGCTGCCGCCAAGATCGTAACTTTGATCGCTCTGGCCTGGATGGAACGCACCCTCGCCTTCTTGGAAATTCACCACCTTCGCCTCGGGAAGCATTAAGGCGATGGGGTGAGTTCCCCTGCGCTCGCACGCTTCCAACCAGTGCACCCACTGAGAGGTCCTCTCAATCGGCTTCAACCGCCAGAAAATCTGGGTACTGGAGCTGCTCCACAAAGCATGCACACCAACAGTGTATGCTTCGGGATTAAGCCCGAAATTCACGGTCAACCACTCCTTCAACTGACTAACTCGCCATGTTTTTGGGTTTGTCAGATGCAACTCCTCGTCCTGAAACTCGCTCAGATCAGCTCCCATCGGAGTTGTTCGGACCGTGCCATGACCGAAGTAAACAACGAATTTTAATCTATCTGACATATCTGCTCACCTATAAAAATTACAGACTCGTCAAAAAAATCTAGCACCTACACTCTAAAATAAATAAAAATCTAGCACCTGCAGTCCTAAATAAATACTATCTACCGGTACATATTTCAGTAACTAATGTGCGCAGCTAACGAACGCAACATGCATTATGAGTACACCATCTAATACCAAGAATTAGGGTTTACCCTTGAAGCGTGCCAAACACCTCCGTCAGCAGCTCAGCTCCTCCACCACGCAGTAGCTGCACCACCACGCAGCATCAGCAGCAACAACAACACCACCACCAGCTCCTCCTCCATCACCACCACCAACAGCACCTCCACCAAAACGCCTCAAAAACTAACCCATGTATAGATCAGGTGATTCTACAACTTTTGGTGGTCAAACTACAACAAATGGCTGGACAAATCGCTCAGAAATGAGACATTTAGCTGCTGGACTGAGAGCAAATGAGAGAGAGAGCTGAGATGAACTGAGCGAGCTGTGCTGCAAGAGGAAGAAGAGCTGGGCGAGCTGCACCGTGCGTCGGCCGGCATTTATTGCCCTCAATTTCGGGCGCACCTTCCCCGAATCGCCCGCTTCGGGTTCGCCCTCCCCGACACGGCCTGCTCCTGGCCAGGAGACAGCCCGACAGCGGCAGCGCGTGGCCGACGAAAGCGTCTCGGGCGCGCTGAGCCCGACAAAGGTGAATCGGGCCTGCTGACCCCGAAATTAGCCTTGTCCGCGTGGCCGGCAGCAGATTCCCTGCACTTCGGGTTCGCTGACCCCGATTTTTAAACTTCGGGTTCACAGGCCCCGACGGTGTATTATTTCTGAAAATTGCTAAAAACGGCTATTATTTCTGGAATTAATATTAAAAAGTGTATTATTTAAAAAAAAATTCGCTAGATTCAGTATCAAGCATATTTAATTGTCTTATCTTTTCCCTAAAAAAAAATTTCTTATCTTTTTCTTGTGCTAAAAAAAATCAATTTGCCTTTTTCTTCTTTGCTAAAATAAAATGTGAACGGTGTTTCTCTTATGAATTAACAGAGAAAAGAGAGCACCTGTCTTGAACAGAAACTAAAGAAAAGCAAAAAAAGAAAATTGATCTGACAGTTCGGAATAAACATAGAAATTAGTCGACCTCCATTTAACAACTTTTGTACTAAGTATGAGCTTTCCTTTCTTTTTTTCGATAAATGACGCTTTATTACTCAAGATAAAGTAATACACCCGGCCTCTGCATAGCTAGGATGCACACAGCCGCAACAATTCACAAGATAGCACTAAAAAGGAAAACAATATGTCTCAGCTATTACAAAACAAAAATGAGTCTAAGACGAAGGAAGGTCGATCCGCAAATCACGCTGCCATCCATGTTGGAAAAAATATCCCTCGCCGTGTCCTCCAACCGTGTAGACACCTCCATAAATAGGCCGCGATGCTCCACACGCTGTAGTTGTGACCACAAACGAAGCGTAGCTGTACACCGGTAGATGACCTGCATAAGAGAAGAGTTTTTATTATTAAAAATATTGTCATTTCTACATAGCCATAGCGACCATATAGTGGCAATCGCTCCCACCCTAATAAGTCGCTTGAACCTAGGATCAACACCATTAAGCCAATTGCCGAATAAATTCGCAACGCTCCGTGGTGGATATAAGGTAGAACCTATCTGGATGACTGACCATATAGATCTTGCAAATTTGCATTGAAAGAATAAGTGTTTAATAGTCTCATCGTGATGACAGAAGACACATTTCTTACTTCCTTGCCAATTACGTTTTGCAAGGTTGTCCTTTCTAGGCAAGGTCGGCAGATTTCAGCAGCTGGAGGAACCCTGTCCTGAAGCCTTGCCTCCGAGCTGCTGCTGCTTGCCCCACCAGCAAGCGGTCAAGGTAGGCAGTCTTGCAGGTATTAAACCGGATCGGTTTTTATATTTGAATTTGATAAGAACAGAATTGGCAGGCAAGTACACAATTACTAGGAAATTATTTCATGTTTTGCCAAAAAATTGATTCAGCACTGCATTGACTGAAGATGTTGTGATCCTAGGTTTGTACCCGCCCCCACCCCATCTCGACCACCTCTGGTGGTGCTACACACATAATATTTTTCCAGGTGAGTAATGCACAAGAATACGAATGTTATTTCATTTCTTATGTACAACATTTTGGTTGGCTGCTGGTTGAATTTGTAGTTAGTACGAGCTATTGATGAAACTTTTTCACTATAATTTTCTTAGAAATAAAACTAATTTGAGCTAACATGTCACCTTATTGGGAAGGAATTGACACCTGATTCATTGTGGTTAATTAATTTACTGTTTGTTGTGCAAATGATTAAAGAATCAGTGTTTTTGCATTACCGAAATGGAGGCACTGGTGCAAACCATATGGGTATATACTCCCTCTGTCCAATAAAATATGTCGGAGATTTGTCAAAATTTAGATATATCTAAACACTAAATCTGTCTAGATGCATCTGTATTTACACAAATCCCTGACATGTTTCATAGGATTGAGAGAGTAGTAGCATCTACATGAAAATGAGCCCAAAAAGGATAAAACTATAGTTTCAATCATAAGCATTAGTCATGTGGCAAAAACATGTTAGTATCGGTACAAACAAATTCTTTGATATGTGTGTATTCTAGTATTTGGTCGTATATGTATATGGTGCAGATAGCTGTATAAAAAAGAAAACTGTTTCTTTATGTTAATCCTAATTCATAGGACTAAGCCATACGACAATGTACATTAAAATTGACTCTTATATCTACATAAATAAAGTGTAGTATTATAGATTCTACATTTTCTGATTATGAGTGTTTATAAATTGGTCTGAAAAAAATCATGTGCAAAGTGCCCGGGGGAGTCATGTGAGCTAGTTGCTGTATCATAGTAGTTGACCATCAATTACTAATTGCTGGGTGGTTCATCATTTACGTGGCATATTTTTTTTGGAGGTGTACAAGCATTTGGTAGGAAAATGATTGAGCATATATACCACTCGATCCACACCTCTGCATATGGACTCGTAAACAACTTCCATTTTATATCCCAACCCATTCGTTACTCGTACATTCTTCATGCACACATGAACAATATACGTAGGCATAGGTAGGAAAAGGAGGCACCGGAAAGCACACCACCACTAGCTGATCACGATACTCGTAGCACTCGGCTGCAGTGGCAGCCAGCATGCTAGATATTTGTTCCATCCCCAAGTGACATTGTAGCGCAGAGTGGTGGTGACACCGCTCAAGACCCAAAGATTGATTATTGATGCTCCATGAGGCGGCGAGCAAGGAATGATGTACTAGAATACTCCACTTTTTTAATTTTGTAAATGTAGACTACGAAATCAAATTCGTGGGCAAGGGCCTAATTATTTGGACATTATATATCTACCACGTTCTACACTAGTAGAAAAGTTTCAATTCCACACCGCACGTTGGCCCAAATTATGAAAATAGGTAAATTGGTTATTTAACTAAAAGTTCAATTGCCTTTACTTATCTACCTAAAATTAATTATTCATTGTTAAATTACCCATTACAATGATTAAATCTCATTTTATAAAGTAGACACACTCAAGTTAAGAAAAAGGTTACAATGAGTAAAGGAGGCAGGTTGCTGCAGCCTCTGCCAAACCGCCGCGCTCATTCCTAAATCCTAAATGGAAGATTACAATGAGCGCGGCGGAGTTGGATTTATGATTTGATAGATCAATAAAAAATGGATTTAGGAAGTACAAACACATGATTTATCGAAAAAATATTATCGGACAACGGTGTGTTACAAGGTCCAATCATAAGCATTATTCGTGTTGTAAAAACTAGTTAGTATCGGTACAAGTTTTAATGTATTGTAGTATTTGGTCATCTATATATACATGGTACAGAAACTATGTTGTATAAAAAATAAAACAATTTTTTGTGTTCATCCTAATTTGAGACATACAAGAAGTTACATTAAAATTGACTAGCATATCTTTATGAAGTGTAGTAGTACTATGATAGAATCTGCACTTTATGATTATATGTGTTTACAAATTGCTGAAAAGATCCTGCGCAATGTGCTCTGAGGAGCCATGCAAGGGTGTATCATAGTACCTGACCATAAATTACTAGTTGTTGAGTGGTTCATTCTTCCGGCAGCATAAATTATTTGTAGGTCTACAAGCATTTGGCAGGACAATGATTCAGCATATATATACTACTCCACTCCTCATATGGACCCGTAAACAACCTCCATTTTGACAACCCAATCTATTTCTTGCTCGTGCATTTCTAGTGCACAGCAAGAAGATCAACATGAGATCACGAGAATTGCACGCATGAACAAGCGTAGGTACTAGGTACACGTAGGAAAAGGAGGCACCGGAAAGCACACCACCACTCAATGGTGACCAGATGCTTAGCACTCGGCGGTGGTTGCTTCCCGCATGATAGATATTCGCTGCCAAGTGAGTCTCAGTCGGGTCAGTTGTGTGAGTAGCGCAGAGCGGTGGCGGTACCGCTCAAGACTCTTAGATTAACGATGTTCCGTGAGGGGGCGAGGATGGAATGATCGGCTAGAATGGAGTTTTCTGATTTGTGATCAAATTGGAGGTCCAAATTCAAATTGGGACATTTTCTCACATGTTTTACTGTCCACGAAATTAAGACCCTCATCGTCCTTCCCATCCTGGTAAAGTTTGGGCATGGAAACCAAGACCTCAATCTTATCGGCCTTTAAACTTCTTGTAAGAGTAAGCTCAGTAAGCCTACGTTAATCATCTCCTTCATGAAGCTCAGAGACTGGGCCACACGCTTGTCGCGGATTCGGGACGACGGCGTCAAGCAAGATTTCTTTCGCATCCAAGTAAAGTTTTGTGAAATCATCTTTCAAGATGTCATTAGAACCTCGGGGGAGTTCTACGCCGGCTATCAGCCGTCAAACAATGACATAGACACAATGCTCCAAATGCAGGGTGATGACTACCGCTCGTGGATGTGCTTGAAGAAAGGCGGCGGTTTATCCACGCTCTGCGCCCGGAGCCGAGTAGAAAATCTTGATGTGCTAGCCCAATTATGTAGTTCTGAACTATCGACGAGCTTGTGTTGTAATAAACTTTATTCAGTACTTTACTTGCATGTCTATTTAATTAGTTTCGACGATCGTTCAACTTATATGTAATCGATGCTATTAATTACTAGTTCGCTATGTTTGTGAACTTATATATATGGCTCTCTAGTTTTAACAGTCGTTTTCCACATTTGATTTGGTCGTTAATTTTATTTGCACATGACGATGATTAGAATGTTCGGTCACTACACTTTGGGGGCGGCGCAAGCGAGCCTGGTGTGATGGCACAAATATCAATGTCGTGTGCATCCTACCGGCCTCGCTTACGCCGTCCCTGAATGTGAATATTTATTTCGACCAACAAAGTATGAGGCATGCTATCTAGTTGGTGTTCTTCGTTTATTTTGGAATTTCTTCGAGAGAGTGCCGATGATTAGAATGTTTGGTCCCTACACTTTGGGGGCAGTGCAAGTGAGTCTGATGTGATGGCACAAATATCAATATCTTGTGCATCCTACCTAATCTCACTTACACCGTTTCTAAGTGTGAATATTTATTTCGACCAACAATGTATGCGGCATGCTATCTAGTTGATACCACTTCGCTCGTATTGGAGTTCACCGATGATTAGAGAATGTTCGGTCGCTACACTTGGGGGAGGGGTCAGTGAACCTGGTGCGATGACACAAATATTAATCTCTTGTGCATCCTACTTGGTTTCGCTGACGCCTTTCCTAAATATTAATATTTGTTTCGACCAACACAATGTATGAGGTCCTTGTCATTCCATTTGCTTTGATATTTCAGAATGCCGATGATTAATTAGAATGTTCGATCACTACACTTGGGGGAGGGGCAAGTGAACCTGGTGCGATGACACAAATATAAATCTCTTGTGCATCTTACTTGGCTTCACTTACCCCTTCCATGAATGTTAATATTTGTTTCGACCAACAATGTATGAGGCCCTTATCATTCCATTTGCTTTGGTATTTCAAAATGCCGATGATTAGAATATTCGGTCACTACACTCGGGGGCGGCGCTAGTGAGCCTGGTGAGATGACACAAATATCAATCTCTTGTGCATCCTACTTGGTCTCACTAACGCCGCCCCTGAATGTTAATATTTGTTCCGACCAACAATATATGAGGCATGCCATTTAGTTCATACTACTTGGATCGTATTTGAGTTTGCTCTTATTTGTTGCAAAGATCTATGAGTGTGCACTAATGTTTCATTGGCTTGTGCATATATGCAGAGATGCCGTGGTATGTCGTGTACAAGGGCAAGGTTCCCGGAGTCTACAACGACTGGGAGGAGTGTCGGAGACAGGTTCACCGTTTTAGCGGTAACAGCTACAAAGGGTACACCACAAGAACGGAGGCCGAAGACAGATACACACGCTATGTAGCGGGAGAGAGGAGGGAGCGGAGGAGGAACCGGATGAAGACCACTTTCATCGGGATGATGCTAGTAGTGACTCTAGCTCTCTTCTATGTGATGGTAGTTTAGATGATCGACCTTGTAACCTAGCTCATGACCTTGTAACCCCGTAACTTGTCTAATATTTGAAACCTAGTTCTGTGGGGGACGGGAGAAATCCTTGTCAGATGGCTGACACAGACGCGGTGGCGCTCACGGGTGCCGCCATTCCTTCTTCAGGGGCGTCTGGATTCCCCCACCCCACAACCCTCCTGCATATCGGGGGAAACGTTAGGTTCATCCGGGCAACAACGTCGTCACCGTCGCATCCCTTCTTGAAGGTGTTGCTTTGGTATGCAGCGCTTCAGAGGGCTAGGATCGTGGTGGTAATTCTCCAGAGACATCACGATGCAACGGAACTTCGAGCAGGATATGGGCGGCGACTCCACGACGGCCCGGGCACCTATCTGTGCGACCTTGGTTGAGCACCGAGAGCGACCACACCGCCCACGCGTTCCGTCCCAAGCCCACGTTCGACTCCTTGGCACTGCCTGCATGGTGGGAAGGGCTGCGCCGAGCGGGTCGATCCGCCAAGAGTAGCTTGACCCGGAATCTCCTCTCCATCACCACCACCACGGTGTTCTGAAAGAGGAGGAACCCAGGCCTCACCGCCCATATCCAGAGAGCAGCAGACACACTTTATTGGGGGAGGCGTGGAAGCTTTGTCGCCAGTCGCCTCCGGTTCGGACCATCGGAGCGCCGCGCCACCAGCCGCCTCCGGTTCGGACCATCGGAGCGCCGCGCCACCAGCCGCAGGGAGCAGCTCCAACTCCACCGTTGCCAAACTCCTGACGGCGTCACGCTAAACTTGACATGGGAAAAACTCGAAACTAGGCTAGATGTACCACTTCTTCTACTCGACGAACTCCGACCGGTGGAGGAGATCTCGGATCGGCCCGGTCGGCGGGTGGGGAAGCCTGAGCTACTGTAGCTGTAAGAGAGGGGAGGGGGGAGGGGAATCGAGTGAGGTGAGGAGACCTGCAGTGTTGCTAGGGGTTGCCTCCATTTCGGTGGAATGTTACTGATTTTTAGGTTTTGTATACCAGTGTCACGCCAGGTCAACTAATCCGGCCGACCATTTTGACTCGACACCTCGCCTAGCGCGACGGGTTCGGTTTGGCCGGAAACCACCAGCGACAGCGCAGGAATTGAATCAGCGCGGCGAGGACCCCAGCGGTCAGCGAGAGCGAGATGCGGCGACCGACATCCCCGAATCCAATGCGCCTCGTGATCCGGCCCAATCCCACTAATTCCCTCGCTAATCAACGCCGCGCTTGACACGCGCGTGTATATATATACGGTGTACATGAATTAAACTCATACTATTTAGTTTTGACGAATAAATCCCACTCCAACATACATCGGTCCCTATCTCGTCGGATCGCCACCCACTCGCCCCCGCGCCCACTCCACTCCGATCCCCCCCGCGCCGACGCTCCCAGATCCCGCCCAACCCTAGCGTCGCCGCCGCCGGCACCCCTCCGCCGTTACAGGTACCCGCCCCACCCAAGCCGCCATTGACGCCCTCGATTGACGCGCCTTCGCTGGGTTTCGGGCGGCGTTGAGGCGATTTTGTGCGATTCGTCCAATCTGACGCGACGAATTGTGGCTGCGGTGGCCAGGTGCTCCAGGAGCGCGGGGGAGAGCTCCTTCAGGGTGGTGGGGCCCAAGGAGCGCGTGGGGGATGTCGAGGAGGTCGGTGAACCCCGGCCGCCGGGCCTCCGAGGGCGGCCTGCCCACCGTCGCCGGCCTGCTGCACCCCAAGTCGCGCTCGCCGCCAGTGCTCACAATCGCGCTCCTCCTCCTGGTACTACGAATAATTACACCCCCTTTATGACGCTGACACACGCTTATTTCTAGTCTCAGAAAAAAGGAAGATGTTTATTTCTTCAGTAAGTATATTTCCTTTCGTCTGCTCAGCTGATGCTGACGACGTTGACGCTTGCTTGGTTGTCCTCTGCAGGGTGTCATTGTTCTCATCGCCTACTTCAACAGCGGCTCAGGTAGTGCCTCAAACTCTCTGCGTGGACACTCTGTTTTTTGTGTGTTTAGTCGGTGGAATAGACCGCACAAAAGTAGCAAGAAGCAGCGCTGCTTCTTTTTTCGATGTTCCCTGCTCTGGTTTCAACTTATTTTATCAAGTAGCAACTGAAAACGCTGAATTTGAGATTACGTGTGCACACCGATTGTTGGACACGTTGTACTGTACCTACCATTTCTGGATTAATCGTGCATACGCAACAGTACACTTAAAATTAACTCCTCGTGTCATCATATCCAAACATTTCATGCCTTTAAGTACCAACTCAAATGCTTCATTGAAAATTAACTCCTCCTGTCATATTCAAACAGTGTAATAGGATTGTGATGTCAAGTTACTGAGCTGTGTTCGGCTCTCAGCGAGATTGACGTCAATGTCCTGGTCTAATACTTCTTGTTTTGACTCTTCCTCCGTTGCCAGGTGTAACCGTTACGAGCAGAGAAGCCGTGAGCAGGGCTGAAGGTATATAATTCTTCTGTGGGGTCCCTGTCAAGCCACGTCCTACTATTATCAATTATAGAGTAACCTGATGCAAGTTTCCGAATTATCCCTCTCGACTTGCCAGTTGGACAGTCCGCCTTCAAATTGTTTATTTTCCTGTCTGGTTTCAATGCTACTCTCGCTATAATGTGTTGAGCAGTTGTGGCTTCCAGCTGTTTTGCTGCAAATAGCACAGACACTGTGTTCTGTTGCCTTCATGTTCTTAAAATTCATGGACCAAAGTAGCAGGATACTATGTTATGTTGCCTTATCATTGTTTACTGCCAGGATAGCAGCATGCTTACACTTCACATTCACATTATGCTTGCTAATTTGTAAATGGGATTGTCCTGGGCCTAGACTGCATTTGGACTGTTTTCTAGTTTGGTTGTCTATGGCTTGTCTTTATTTTTTCAGAAAGACAACCAATTGTGAATAGCGAATATCCTTGCAGAACATCAAAACTGTTGCATGCCAACACAATAAAGTACTACCTCCCTTCCTAAATATAAGATGTTTTGGTTGGCTAAATTAGCCTACTAAAACATCTTACATTCTGGAACAGAGGTAATAGTTTGATTCACTCTAATGTGGGAATATAGTTGTCTTTGTTTACTGTGTTATCATAATCTTCAGAATAGCGAAGTAGATAATCCACTATTGTAAAAATATCTCAGAAATGGTTAATTAGGAGGTTTTCAAAGGCCAACACAGATATTCTGTGGGCCTGATTTTCAGTGAGGATTAGTGTTTTGCTTATCTGATCGTTTTGTGTCTCACATGTTGTTTCCTTTACTACTACTTGGCTGAATTGTATGCTCCTCCTTAACCTCCTTATTTTACATTCGCATCCAGGTTCTTGCACATCAGAAGTTATCCAGGCACTTCCTTATCTTAAAAAGGCGTATGGCAGTGATATGCAGAAGGTTCTCCATGTTGGCCCTGATAGTTGTACAGTAGTTTCAAACTTGTTGAAAGAAGGGAAGGTCGAAGCATGGGGGGTGGAGCCTTATGATTTGGAGGATGCTGATAGTAGCTGCAAAAGCCTTGTGCGCAAGGGCTTTGTCCGCATGTCTGACATTAAGTTCACTCTTCCATACCGCCCAGATTCTTTTAACCTTGTTGTTGTGTCAGATGCTTTGGATTATCTGACCCCAAGGTATCTGAACAAAACACTTCCTGATTTAGCAAGGGTGTCCACAAATGGCCTTGTCATCTTTACTGGTATGTCTTTCTATTCTGTTATTTCCTTTTCTAATTTTCAGTCATTTACTTTATGATCTGTTGAAGGACATTTGCTTCACAGCATATATTTGTTGATCTTCTGGGTAAAATATTATTTCCTTCCTAAAATTATATCATATGCTAGTATTGTTAGACCTAGAATTTACGATAAGTAATAAAGTACTGATTTTCTTCTTTGGTATATCTAAGAGTTAAAGAAAGGGCTCCTTACTGTTTAATTACCTGTGCAATAAATCCCTGATCCTGCCAATGTTTGCCAACTGGCGTTCTTGAAGTGTAACTGTATATATATTAAAACTGTATATTGTGGACACCGTTCTGGCGTTCTTTACTCAATGAACATACTAAAAGTCTCTTAAGAACCTTAAAAGTGTAAATTATCTTCAACATGCTGGAACTTGGAGTTTTCTAGGTGGAACTAGTCCAACACCACAAATGTCAATATCCTTTTGGTGTTGAAGGTAACCATATTTAAATGCTTAATGTGCTAGTGGAATCAGTGATAACTATAGGTCCTTAGAGTAGGAATCAGCGATAGCGCTAGGTCTTTAGAGTAGGTAGCATGATTTAATTCTTCAGGTGGACTGGAATTGGAATAGTGATACCTTAAACTGTTCTACTGTTATCCCTTTGCTGCACAAGTTGTTTGAGCCTGTATGGATGGCTCCCTCGAAACTTTCTTTTGATAATACCATTATTGAGTCACAAAACAGTTCTGTTTCTGTCATAACATATATTTATAGAATCTAACAATTATAGTACTCACTGAACCAAATCTACTGTCCTACTCATGTAACTTCTTTGTGTCAAGTATAGATGTTTGTAAAGATACTAGTGCCAAACTTTAGTGACTAGTTAGGGAATAGTAGTAGGGTTTAACACTTGCATTTATTATACTGTAGTATTGTTTAATGGTTATTTGCTCTGTATTATATGTAGATTATTAGTGTTTGGTGGATCCTATGAGATATCCGTGCTAATATTTATTTTCATTTCTCTTATCCAGGCAATCCAGGCCAGCAGAAGGCCAAGGTTTCTGAACTACCAAAATTTGGAAGACCAGTAAGTGCAAATTACTTCTTATTGCTGGCATCAAGAAATGTTTCCTATATGACTTAAGTTCATGATATCCATTATACAGAACTCGAGTTAAACAAATCGAACACATTTCATGCTCATGGTCCTAAAAGGAAGTGTATAAACTATTGTAGAGTTCCGTGTTAACCCTATAGATTAATAATAGTCAAGGATTTGTGCTTCTTGTTTATTGCATTAATAATCTTACTTATGTGACATTCTTGTCTTTAGATATATGGCATCATATAATTAAGTTGTATCTGATTATCTCACATGTTAACCAAGTTTCTGACTTACTGTTGGACATCAGTATTGCATATTGTGCCAAGTCTGTTAGGCTGTCCATTAGGGGCTACTGATGGCGGAGATTTCGCAGTGTATGTGATGTAGTGCGAGTGTTCACATATTCCAGAACCTATAGAACGAACTGTACCTGACTAAGGCTGCAAAGTTCTTCACTGCTGAAATATGTTGTGTTTGTTTTGTTGACAGGCAAAGTTGCGGAGTAATTCATGGTGGACGCGCTACTTTATCCAGACTGGCTTAACAGAGAATGAAGGGCCATTGAAGAAGTTTGAGCAGGCCGCCTCGAAGAGCAACTACAAACCTGACTGTCAAATCTTCCACCTCAGCTCATAGTACTGTACCAAGCAGGACAATGTCAATCCATGACACCTTGGATCACCGTCTCACTGTTTTTGTAAGCAATATCCCCCTGTCAAAGAGGAAGTGTCACACGAACAGCCAGCCTTCTCCGTAGGTAGCTTTTGTAGAGAGGCTTCACCACTTGTTGCTAGAGAATTCTGTGTGGAGGTTAAATTATGTGTCATTATGCACCGCGAAAAGCCCGGACGGCATATATATGTGTCAGAACTTTACAATGTTGTACCATGCTACATTCTTGGGTGTCAGCTGTTCCTTGAGCAGCTTCAAATGTAAACTCCTCCAAGAGAGGCAGATCATATATTCATATCGTGTCCCTTTGTCTTCTTTCGAATCTTGTTAGATTTTTTGTGGGGTATTCTGAGACTTATAATTAGGTTGTCGTTGTCATAATTTGGATGATGCTTTGAGGCTGGTTCAGGTCCTTGTGTTATAATACTTGAGAAGGATGGTCTAACTGACAGGGTATTAAACGTACATGTTTATGGTTACACTGATAAGTTCAGCTGAAGCCCTAGTTTGAGGTTTGTCAACATCATTGGTAATAAAACAGAACGGCATAACAAACCTCATTAGAAATTCAGAAAATGATATGAGGTCAGGTAAGATGTCCATTTGGTCAGTTTAAAAAAAAAAAAGATCTCCATCTGATTCAGACCACATCTCTGCAGTATACTATATTTCTTGTCCAACTTTCTGAATTCTACCACAATGCAATAGAATGATCTTTGTACTATTGTTCGTCCTCTTTGTTGCAAAAGAACTAGCAGTATATTCAGATTTTTCTTTCTTCGCTTCATGGTTTTTTCTTGTAACGTACGTTGATAACTTGGTATATTCCATAGCTGTTGCATAGCGAATTGCATCTTGTCTGCAACTTGAAGTGCAGGCATCGTCTTCCCTCCCATCACCATCATCGTCGACATCATCATCCATACCTCCTCCAATTTATATCCTCTCATCATTGACCATTTCAGTTTTCTCAATCTACTAAGCATGTTTGCTATCAACTTATCATCCACTAACCTTGATTAGTCAAGATTCAAAGCACATCTTAACATGGAGTACATTAAATATCTCATTGTAGCCTTCTGTTTATAAACCCCATATACAGCCATCTCTATCTGAGCAGCCGTAGCCGTTTGTTCCTTTGCTTCTGGTTGGCAAGAAGAACAAGAAAACAAGCTGAGCCATGGAGGGCCTGCTGCCGTTCCTGTACAGGGCCATCGTCCTCCATTTCGCGGATGGCGGGGGGCGGTCGTCCACCGGCGACAGTTCCTTCCTCCGCGGCGACTCGCCGTCTGCAACGCGGTACTACGTCCCACTCGCCGACGACTCCGGCCCGCTCCAGTTCGTCGCCGCCGAGGTGCCTGTGTTTACTTCGCCGGCCAGCCGCGATGCGCAGCTCCGGTGACGATCGAGTCGATCGGTATTCTGTAGTTGCTCACGGTTATGTCTCGAGTTTTTCTTCTTTCTCTGGTCTTCTTGGAATAATTAAGTTTAGGTCGGTCAGAGCTGGATCATGTGCTTGCCAAATTGCAGGCTCTCGGTCAGAAAATGATCAAACAGGATGTTCCTACTATGTGCATATGTGCTTGTGGTTCCAATATCGATTGAAGTAATATTATGTTTGCGGGTTTTCTTTGGTTGTTGCTTTTTGAACTATCATTCAGATCGACAGGCTCTGTGTCAACGCCAACAAGAATCTCAAAACGATTACAAATTCCAATACGAAATAATCTGTGGAACTATTCCGTTGCAAATAGAAAATCCTCAGGGATTATTTTATATTTTACGTGGTCCAACTCCATAATTTACAACAAATGCGAATGGTATACTCTGTTTCTTTTGTATGATTTTAGCCTAGGTATTTTAGTTGATCCAACATAAAACCCTATGGCCATGTTTTCTATGAGCAATTATCACAACACACAACTATTGCTGTCAAGGTTTGACAAGACCAAACTATTGGCATCGAGCGGCATGCTTGAAGAACAACCACAATCAACAAACAAACAAAAAATCGCGAAACCACAACTGAAGGTAATATTAGCAGAAAACCTCAACAATTTTTGCTTGAATAAGCAAGGATTCTTCGAGGTCATTTCCACAAGCCATTTGGAAGTTGTTCATTATTGTTCTAGCTTTTAGTTTCTTTTAAAAAAAAGGCAGAGTTCTTTCTTAAAATTTCGAACTATTAGAGTCCAAGTGGGATCTTGAAGTCGAAGTATAGACCTACTATTTGACCATGTGTCTAGTTGCTAGTATCCGTGAAACGCGAGCATTAGGTTTTGTAATACTCCCTCCGATCCACACACTACGTGAAAACATCAAGGTAACGACGGTCTTTTTCTGTGCCGACGGCTTTTTTTCGGGACTGTCGGCACAAGGTTTGAAAAGGGTAGTTCGCGAAACAAGCCATCGGCACACGAAAGTCGTTGGCATAGGGCAACCTATGCCGACAACCACCATCGGCACAGAAAAAGGCCATTGACACAGGCCAGGTTTGGATGACAGCACAAAAAATCGTCGGTCTCCACCGTGACAGCAAGGCAACGACACAAGTTTTTTTTTCTTTTTATCTCCTCTTCGGCACAAGTTTTTTTTTCTCCACGCACCCTCCTCCCTCCTGGAATCGCCTGTTCAGTTTTCAAAACTATATAAGAAAATGTTAGAGTCCAAGTGGGATCTTGAAGTCGAAGTATAGACCTACTATTGAACTGAAGGCCCTTTTTCTACTAGTGCCTATGCCGATGGCTAAAATGGCCTGTTTGTGTAGTGACAATACACAATAAGTGTTATGGTTTCCAACGACCAGAGTACACCACTTATTATGGATGATGGAGTAGAACTCTTACCAATTACTATGGGTTTGTGAAATAACCTTCTATTTTTTTTCGGGATTCAAACCCCAACAATTGCGTTTTTTGTGATATTTATTGGCGCGCGTGACAATGGACATCTTACACTGACATTCCTGATCCTACTTATAGTGAGGAGGATATGATAAAACTGGAGCATTTTTACTTCTTCTCAAATCGCTTTATCTTTTTTGTGTGTGTGGCTGAACACAGACATGTTTTCCCTCTCCCGCCACCCCTGTGGTCGACCACGTGTGTTCTGGTCCGACTTTGTTCCTCAATAAATGTTCCGCGCACCGAATTTGTTTCCAAACTCGTGCCAAATCCATATTAGAGAATCCAAATCCGGTTCGAAGGAATCCAGTGGAGAAGAATAAGCGATTTTGACATTAACTGATACGGGATACCCTATAAATCATGTGTTGAGAATATATGTAGGTATTTGCATGTCAAGTTTGAACAAAGTTTGTAACTTGTGCAAAGAGACAAAATGTCTAGGATTTTCTCTTTTTATGTAGCCCACATACTTTTTTCATCCTACTTATCTTTTTTCTTAAAAAATTGCGCAAGTATGTATCAATGTAATATGTACACACATGCTTTACAACAACTATACAAATCTTAGGTAAAGGGCACTCTAGGAGAGAGGCTACAATAAGAAACTCTACTTTGATAAGTTTTGTCCGACTTCGGTGATGGAGGGGATAGGATGGCCGCACACATTCGGCTCGCTTCGGTGGGTAGTATTCGCTATGTGGTCCAAAGACCCATTGTAATTTTTTATTACCCTTGGTATTCTTTGTTCCGCTGTCGATTATGTCTAATAGATCGGTGGTCATTATCACGAAAAAATAATATGTCACATGTGAATTATTTCAATTTTTCTAAACATGTTAAAGACGATCGCTCATTTCCCCCTCCCCCTCTCTCAGGCCTCTACAATACTTTGAGAGTCTCCTATGGTCGGCTGGGTCGATCCAGGGCCCTCTCCGCCGGAGTAGGACTTGGAGAGGTGCCGGAGTAGCTAGGTTTAGGTCTAGGTTTAGTCCAGTTGTAGATCTTACCCCTGTGGAGTATGGCGCGTCATGCCCTTGGGGGTTCGGTCACGGCGGAGCTTGAGTGGCTCCCGTTGGCCCGTGGTGGCGTGGCTGCTCCAATGGAAGGAGCCGAAGGCGGACAGCTGCAGCACTTCAACCACCCCTTTAATAAAGTTCGCTGGCCTCTCCCTGGATCTGGGCGGTGTTTCCCTATTTCTTTCTCCTCCAAGCCACCGTGGTGGTGGGCAAGAAGAGAAGATGATGGAAGATGCTGCCATTGGGGATTCCATGTAGGGGTGATCTGGAGCTGATGTTCTTCCTCGCGTGCATCACATGGCGACCAAGCTCGTCGTCGCGATCCTTGGTCAAAAGGGTGACCCTTCTTCAACCTCCAGCACGGAGGGCCTCTGGTTCATCTGCTGGAGCTCGACGCAGTTTGAAGGCCAAGTGGTTCGACCCCGGTCGGCGTGGCCCGCGCGCTAGTGAGAGCTTTGTCCCTCTGTTCGTATTCGTAGGTCGTTAATTTGACCAACTTAACATAAGATATATATTACAAAAAATATACCATTACAAACTTTAGGTTTTATACTTTCTAATGGTATAATTTTATGTTATATAGTTTGTATTGTATAGATCAAATCGACAATCTAGATACGCGTGAACTGAGATACTACCTCCGTATCGGTTTAACAGTAGTTCAAAAATTTGCTTTGACCATTATTTTAATCAATAAAATATAAATTATATGCCACAAAAATTATATCGTTGGAAAATTTATTTAAATACGAATTTAATATTATAGATTTTGTACACATATAATTTATATTTTTTTACCAAATTAATGGTCAAACTTTGTCTTAAGCTGCGTGCAGGCCTGTTAATAGGGAGTAGATGCAGTAGTGTTCATTTAACTGGTCTTATATTTCTGTAATAAAATCTCAAGAAAGCTCTCACTGACGCGCGGGCCACACCGACCGCCTGTGCTGTGCGCGCCGCAGCCCCCGGTCCATTATTAAACCCAAAACCCCTCCTCCTCCTTCCCCTCACCTTATCCCCTCCCCACTCCCCACTTCCTCACCGCCATGGCCTCCTTCGTCGCCACCTCCTCCACTGCCGCCCTCGCCCTCCTCCGCTCCGCCCCGTCCACCTCAATCTTTGGCCCGTGGGCTGCCCAGGTCCGGCGCTCGCTGCTCGCGCCACCTCTTCGCGCGGCCCCGGCGGCGAACGGGTCGACGGTCAAGATGATGGAGAGCAAGGTCAAGAGCAAGAAGAGCAAGAAGGGCGCCGGAGGAGGCGGCCTCCCCGCCGCCATCGACCTCGAGATCCGGGAGGCCGAGCAGTACCTCGCCACCGACGTGCAGGTAATCAGAGACGGGTTTCTCGTCAGGCGGACGGTTTTGCTGGATTAATTATGGCGGCGGTAATCTTGTTTGGATGGCTGCACGGTAGGCGTTTGTTAGCGAGTGTGTGTGTTCGGCTGGAGTGGACCGTCCGTGGCTTGCTGATTTCGCAACTGCATTGCGAGTATGCAGAGGGTCTTCCCATCTCTAGGCTAGGGGTAGATTTGCCAAGAACCGTCCGTAGATATGACCAGCAAGTAAGCATGCTAGTGCACTCTAGGGGTAAATTTGTTGAGTTTTGAGGTTTGTTTTGAATTTTGAACTATTTAGAATTTGTATGGCGTGAGAGCATTGTCCAAACTGACATTTAGTTCCATTAATATTGTCTGAAAATCCTGAAATGTCCAAATAGATGCCTCTTTCTGCAAGATGTGGCCTTTATGCTTGGCATGGTCGGGTATGGACATATGAATATATTCCTTGAGCTAGATGGATTTGGTGTGTGGTAGAACAATCTCAGGTAGGCGTTTGGTAGCGAGTGTGTGTGTTCGGTTGGGGTGAACCGTGGCTTGCTGATTTCGCAACTGCATTGCGAGTACAGAGGGTCTCCCCATCTCTAGGCTAGGGGTAGATTTGCCATGAACCGTCCGTAGATATGACCAGTAAGTAAGCATGCTAGTGCTTCCTTGCATTTTTTTCTTCTTCCGTCAAGGAAGGAGTGTTTCTTTCGCGTATAGCAACTGTGCATCCGTCTGTTCGTATGTGCTATGATTAGCTTGGTTTCGTGTTGATTCTTATGAGTGGTTGTCGATTAAGCATGCCACCATGTGAGGTGTGCAACCGTCTGTTTATGATTGAAAAAAAAAATCACGCTTTAGCTTGGTTTTATTCAGCTCATATCACTTTGCTGAGCATATTGTAAAGTATGGACTTAGATGAGCGAGGGCGATTGTTGAGTTTTGAGGTTTGTTGTGAATTTTGAACTATTTAGGATTCGCGTACGTGGCATGAGAGCAGTATCCAAACTGACATTTAGTTCCATTAATATTGTCTGAAAATCCTGAAATGTCCAAATAGATGCCTCTTTCTGCAAGATGTGGCCTTTATGCTTGGCATGGTCGGGTATGGACATATGAATATATTCCTTGAGCTAGATGGATTTGGTGTGTGGCAGAACAATCTCTGCCTGAATCAGAGAGAGTTTTGTCATGGAGGAAATGCTTCTACTGTTAATCTAACAATAGTTGTGCCGGTTTAGCTCAGTTTCGTGTTGATTCTCATATAGGATCTATTATAAGCATGCTAGCATGGACAGTCTGCAACCATCTGTTCACATATTATTCTTCAGTGTGGTTTCATGTAGCTTCTCAATTGTAGTATTGATGCTAAAAATAAGTCTTGAGTTTTAGGACTGTTGTTTCTCTGAGCAGCTGCCGCCATTCAGCTGATGTCAGCCCGTTGATCATTCTAATGACTTTGTGGAGTCTGACTTTTAGGGCGGTGCAACCGATCGTTGAGTTCCTGAAGGGCTGGGTTCAGATTTTGAACTGCCTACTACTTTGGATTCACATTGCATGACAACAATATTCAAACTGGCATTTTGATTCGTAAGTTATTGTCTGAAACATCCCGAGATGACTGAACAGATGTTACCTTCTGCAAGAAGTATCTGTAATAAATTTACATGTAGACTTAAATTCAGTTCTTGGTCTTGCAAATAATTAAGATGTTTTGATAGATTCATTGCTCCGTCTTCTGGCAGGAACCTACTCCAGAAGACTTTCCCTTTGAAATCGTTGACGAAGAAGGGATGAGCGTGGTTATTCTTAAAAAGGACTACAAGGATGAGAAGATCGAGGTCATTGTCAGCATGCCTAACATGGACGCGGAGCCTGAGTTTGATGAAGATGATGACGAGGATGCTGCCAAGGACGATGACGACGAAGATGAGGGCTCCGAAGACAGTAGCCTTTCCATGAAGGTGGTAGTCTCCAAGGGAAGTGGCCCGAAACTCGAGTTCACCTGCACTGCCTTCCGTGAGGAGATAACCATCGACGAGATGCTGATATCAGAGGAAGCCGAATCCGATGCAGAGAAGTTCCCCTTCGAGGGCCCTGAATTCACGTAAGTATACCACTTCACATGCTCATTTTTGCACTGTTGAATCGTGTGACTACCCTTTGCTGATATGATCCCCTCTGTTTTTCTGCTGCAGCGAGCTTCCTCCGAATGTGCAGAAGGGCCTGTTCAAGTTCCTGGAGCTACGTGGGGTGACCCTGAAGACCACCAACTTCATGCACGACTACATGGTGACCAAGCAGACCAAGGAGTACGTCCGGTGGATGACCAAGCTCAAGGATTTGGTCCGGCAATGAGATCAAAGATATGGCTTTGCCGCGTTGCTAGACAACATTTTTTGGTAGCTTAGCCTTTTAAGCACGCGTAGCAGGAGCACTGAGAACTTTGCGAAGCTATTACTGTACTATGCCGCGTATCTATCTATCTCTAGTTCTGTATCAGTTCTGGGTCAGTCCCTCTTGTGTTTTCTGGAACTAGGCTCCGAAATCTTGTAGCATGCCAGATTACCACCTGTGTAACAAGACTCTTCTTAGTTTAGCGATGCTAATAGTTGATGTTATCTCGTTGCTTGCCTACATTATCTGCATTATCAACTCCAATATCTGAACTCAGTCATTGAACTGGAAGATGTTGCCAAGGAAATAAGCAGAGGCGATGACTGATGTCAAGGACTTGGCTCATTATCTGTAGTACCAACTTTATTCCATAAACCAAGAACCCCAGGTCAGCCAGATTGAACCCCAGATCAGCCAGAATGATAAGTTCCAGGATTTTTCACGACACGTACATGGTAAGGGCAGCGTGTTTAGCTTTCTTTGTAAGGGCAGCTTGTTTAGCTTTCTTTGCTTCCAATTTTCCTCAGGTTGATTTGTCTCAACCTTAGATGTTGCACTTTCGTAATAAGTGATTGATACATTGTTACTTTTAAAATAAATAAATTAGCCGTGTGCATCATTCGATGCAGAGGCTGAGGTGCAGCCCCCATATCGAAAAAAATCTACTTACTGATCCACAATTGTTGTTAACCTCTACTAGTACCTGGTAAATGATCAGTATATGTGATGTATCACCACTGTAATTCGATGTGAAGGCGCAGAAGTGGTGTATTGATTGTCAGTTTAGGGCCTTTCTTTTGCAGAAAAAAACTAGTTCGAACTTGTCAACAACTCAGTCAGCGCTCGCCACTTCAGCATTATGATTGGCATCCTCGTAAGTAGGGCAAAGTGTCCACCCTGCTCACACGTAAAACCTCATCTATATCTATATCTATACCAATATAAAAAAGCACAGAGGGGGCAGATCCAACGAAACACGGCCATCAGATGGACATCTAACGCTCCAAATCATCACCACGATTAGCGCTAAAACAGCCAGGCTGACAACTCCCGATCGCTAATCACCCGTCGCACATAATCACCCGGACGTCGCTTGCCGCCCGCTTTCGCTTCGGCCGCTTGCCGCTTGCCGCTTTTCGCTTGCCGCCGCTTGCCAGACGCCGCCGCTTCGTCACCTTCGCTTCGCCGCTTGCTGCTTTTTCGCCGCTTGCCGCTTGCTGCTTGCCGCTTCGCCGCCGCGCTTGTTGCTTGCCACGTCAGCCGCTTCGCCGCTTGTTGCCATAAGCCGCGCTTGCCGCTTGCTGCCCGCTTGCCGCTTGCTGCTGCGTCTCAACCGCCGCCCCGTCAGTGTATGTATTATGATGGTCCTCATGATTATATTGCTAGGTTTGTATGATGGTCAAATATCCCTTCGAGGTTCAGATGTATGCCTTGCTTAATCTGATATTTTTCTTGTTATTCATTCACACAGAACTTTGTATGGATATTTTGACTTATTTGTACTTCCTACCCTTACAGCTTAAATTAGCTGCTAATAACATGAATAGATTATCTATTCCAGCCAGCATTTTTTCAGACGTTGATTCAGATTTTGCCATCCATACATGTAGGTCCAGATGCTTGCCTTTTCAGTTAAAAATGTATACCATATTTTTTCCTGATGTAGATTTATTTCCAACAAAACAGAGAAGGCTCCTTTGCTACTTCTGTACTAAGCTCTTAAATTCTCAGGTTTAAGCAAGCCTTAAACTGCAATCCATCATGTACTAGAAGGGAGAAACGGCCAGGAATCTATAGGTCCATCTGCATGTTGTTTCTCTTTGTGAATTTCGAAATTTTCAAGATATCATATGGCATGCATTCTTCAAAATTAAAGACTGGTGCACCGGGTTGATGTGAAATCCCAGTTTAAGTTTGCACACTGATGATATCATGTGCAGTAAACATATTTTTGTTTGTTGTTGTTTCTACTTGGAAGACAGTTCGGTGAATAGAAACTGGGGATGAAAAATGGCTAGGTGAGCTATTTATACATAGGGGTAGGGTAGAAATCTGCGACTAATTAAAGTTAGTTTTAGCCTTCAAGTGGGGAAAGAAGAAGTGAACACAAGGTTAGTTATGCAACTTAGGTGCTTAGCCTTGTATTGATCTGCTTAACAGCATGTTACAAGTACAATCGTGCGCACCGTAGTGGCAGTGATGCGTGGGTGCGGTTTGAGCACGATCTAGCTACAAAACTGTGAGACGTGATCGTCATGGGCGACAAGTAATATGGGTGGAAGGGAGTATTGTGTTGAAATCGCCACCCACTCTTCCTGGCCTACTTACAACGTAGACACTAGATATGTTCATATTTGTTTGCATGATTTAAGCATTATGAGTGTATGATCATATTTGTTTATGTTTTGAGTCAACAATAGTTGAAATAAATACACTTTCATATCTGCACCAGAAAATGTGTGATGTTATTGTTTTATCCTTTCGTGCTAGGTACACAGTCTCAGCTGCCCCCGCCGTCAGCCGCCGTTTGTCACCGGAAATTCTAAGGTTTTCTCCAATCTCCATACAATTTTTAATTATGCAATATTTGCAATAACCAGTTTCATTCAGCGATTAATTTTTTATTTAGTAGTTTCGTATCTATACTGCTTCAGATTCATGCCTGTAGTCAAATAGCCATTGCCTGAATGTGCCAAAACAGTCCTACATGTAGAGCATAATCGTAAAATATAATTTTGCAAAACATAAATATATATTATTTCAAAAATCAGTTTACTAAAACATTCCGCATAAGGCTGCAGTATCATAATCTTAGAATATCTTTCTACTTATATATTAAAAGCAATATACGGGTTTTAGACTAGAGGCGCCATGTTCCCACATCATTTGGATTATCTTAACTTTTAATCATGTTGCTAGATCAAATTATAACGGCTGCAATCTACTGGACAATATAGTTTCTACTTTCTACTGTCATTTTTTCCGATATTCTTCTTTCTGTGAGCAATTCCACCGGCTTTTTCGGTATTCTCCTTTTTCTCAACAGTTTGATTGTCGTACCTTTATCTGCTCACATGTGCTGTTTAGAGTTCCTCTCCGTGCCTAATCGATCTGCATATTGTACCAAGGCTTATTCATGCATATATATACTATGCCATGAGTCTATTGTACTAAGGCTGAGTTAATGATTGACTGCTCTGTTTACCCTCCAAAATTAATCCCCCTATCAAGTTCCAATTTTTTTCCCATGTAAAGTTTACCAAACTCTAATCCCCCTACCAATGCCCCTTCAAATCAGGAATAAGTGCATGTGCATAGTGTATCACGTGTGTAACAATTATACCAAACAGGTGCATGGAGAATGTGGACATATCTACTCTCTTCTGGTTACTTGATTATCTAAATGTCTCACTGAGAGCTACGGTCATTCTTCACAAAATACATTATTGTTTCACTTCTCAATTAGTTTTCTTATTAATTACTATTTGCTACTAATTCTGCCTCAACTCCTCATTACCCTGTTAACCTGAATTAGTTGTATGATTCATTTTATGGTGTTTGTAATGCTGTATGTTGATGCTTGATTAGATCGATAATGTCCCAACTCTGTCTCGGAATCCTATACATATTATCAATTTAAATCTGCATCAAAATTTCCATTCTAATATTAGAAACATGTTTCAATTCTGTTGGTTATTGCAGATGCTTGATATGCTTGAGTTCCTTTTTTTTTCATTTTCCTTTCTATTGCAAACTTTACAGGGACGAGGTATTCTATAATATCAATTACATTTACGAAAAGTGTAAGCCAACACTAAACATGTCAGCGTCAAATCGCACCCCTTTTCAAGACATCACCAACGACCAGAATCAAGGTGATTAACAATGACTGATGCTTTCAACTCGCTTATTATTATTTCGACATATAGTAAATTGTGTCATGACTGCAGATCCTAAAGAGGCCAAAAGGCAGAGAAACCGAGAGTATTATGCAAAAAATAAAGATGAAATTGCAAAACGCCGGCGCCAAGCACGAGAACTTAAAAAACAGGTTCCTTCAACGGATGCAAACATAAACGATAACACAGTATGTCATACACCAGATCCTCCACAATCCGGAGTCAGCCAGCTGCAATACAAAACACCAGGTCATGTGTTCTTTACTCGCGCATATATGTGGCATATTTTTTTAATGCAAATACTGAATTATCATCTACAATGAATTTTGTAGACATGGCTCCACTTGTTCAGCATACCTATGCAGACGGTTCACCAAACCATATAACTGGTAATATAATCTATGCAGACGGTTCACCAAACCATATAACTGGTAATATAATCTGTCATGCCATTTTTTGCATTTTTTTTACGTGATCTTCAAAATCTTCTAACAATGTTTGATGTTCACATGTCTTGAAGCTGTTCTGGGCTGCAGTAATGCTTCTCTTCATCAATCGTCAACATCTACCTTGCAATATGATGGTTGTGACTCGGGTACTGGCCTATCAAACACACAACGAGGTCAAAAAAATCAAAGTGCTAAAAGTTGGTATGCTAAATTGTCTGCCGATAAAAAAACTGACTATATACAGAGGCAGCGGTTAGCTCGCCATCGAAAGAATGCTGCAACTCGGACTGCTCTTAATCATGCAGAAGTATCTCCGATGCAAATTACCCCATTGAGCAACGTAACCATGTCACTTGCAAATGGTACATAAACCTCTATTCAGAAAATTTTGCAAATGATGCGTAAATGTTTCATGCGAGCTTCATTTCATCTCTATCATCCTATTTTCTACTTCAGGTAGCAGGGATACTGCCACGCAATGCAGCGACTCAAGAATGCTTGACGGAGATCATAGTGATTGGCTACACAGTAATTTGACTTTCATCTCTCATGTGAAATCTGGACAAGATCTGCAAAATGGATCCACATCTGCAGGAGGACATGGAGAAAAGAGCTTCGCTGAAAAAAGTGAATATTGCAGCAAGAAACGACAGCGTGATTCTTCTGATCAGAAACGACAACGTGAAAGGGATCGGTACTCATCAATGACAGATGGTGAGAAGGAAATATGCTTGCGCAAAAAAAGGGAGTATAAGAAATTAGTCCGGGAAAATTCTTCGCCCTTGATCACCTCACATTGCATGCCTTACATGCAAGCACAACCATGTAAAACTAACCCAACAGGTACTGCTGGCCACATGCATATAGTGTATGCATGTAATCTAATTGTGCAGTTCACAGATCTGATATTTAACTAATATTTATGCAATTTTCTACAGACCGAGTTGACACATACAACGATGATGAGTCCGATCCTGCAGGCATTTTAGAGCCATTTGAACAAGGTGCTACATTGGAAGGTAAATTAAATAATCACACTGTCTATGTACAAATGTGAGGTGTATCAAGCATTATTGAGACAATTCAACACAACTTGCCTGCAGAGAACTTAGACACATTACAAGAGAAAACAACAATGCATGATGATGATGATGATGATGAGTGCAGGATTTTTAGTGGTACAGGTAACTAATACAAATCACTGAATACCATTATTGCAGTCCAATATGCCTTTTGGCGCCTATTTTATTCCTACTTATTTTGTCTTGGCAGGCGATGTGTTTGATTCCTACCGAGTGACAAATGGTGTTTCCACGACTAACCAGAATGATGATCCTTATGACTACGTGTACCACAATCTACCAAGGAAGCATCATGCTTTGAAGCCAGTAAAAGACTGCGAACATTGTGGAGCAATGAGGATCCAATATGAGGGTCCTGCTTTCTGTTGCAGAAAAGGGAAGGTGAAGATAGCTACCCCTGAAGTTCCTCAAGAGTTGCGACGGTTGTTTACAAGTCAGGTTGATGAGGATGCAAAATATTTCAGAAAGCACATAAGATATTTCAACAGCCACTTCTCCTTCACTAGCCTTGGAGTCACCCTGGATAAGACGGTCAGCACTGCGTCAAAAACTGGGGTGTATACATTTCGTGCACAAGGGGCATTGTATTATAAGATGGACGATCTGGTGCCTGGCGGTCAAGGACCTAGACATCTCCAGCTCTACTTCTATGACATGGATGAAACCTTCGAACATAGAGTTAAGCGGTCTCCAGATCTTGATATCAATATCGTAAGGGCGATTTTGAAGATACTGGAGGATAACCCGTATGTGCAAACCTTCAAGAGCATTGGATCTGTTCCGAACCTAGACGAATATAGGATATCACTAAATACAGATATAAGGCTGGACCAACGAAGGTACAATGCGCCCACAGCTTCCCAGGTGGCCGCGATGTGGGTTGAGGGGAGTGACCCACAAAATACCTTTGATAGGCAAGTTGTGGTGTATGGCAAAGGGGACCGTCCTATATTTATTAGAGCTTACTATGGTTGCTATGATCCTTTAGCGTATCCATTATTCTTCCCGAGAGGGGAGACGGGATGGAACCGTTGGATGCCATATGAGAAACCACCTAAAGTTGCAAAATCAAAGAACCAGGATGACACACCTAAGGTCGTTCATTGTGAGAACCAGAATGACAACGAGCATGAACACTTGCAAGGTGTACATCAGAGTTCAAATGTACAGCTGGAAGAAAACACGGATGAGGTAGAAGAAAACACAGATGAGGTAGAAGAAAACACAGATGAGGTAGCAGGTAATTATCCCCGTGCTGACAAACGTGTTTCACATTTCATGTTTCATATTTTATTCATTGTTAGTGGAGATCAACGATTAATCATTTTTTGATCCATCTTGCAGATGATGAAGAGGATCAGGATGATGATGCAACTGGAGGTAAACGAAAATTTGTCAGCGCCAGGGAGTATTACTGCTTCAAGCTACAAGTCAGAAAAGGACTCTTTAATATTATATTGTTCGGTGCACGGGGATTCCAGCAATGGGCTGTTGACATGTACATCAAGATGGATACAATGAGACTTGATTTCTTCTCCAAGCCTAAAAATCAAAAGCGCATTCGTGCAGAACTATACCAGGTACCACAATGTTCTCCAATAATTAAGATTTCTAGGATATATCACACATGAATATACTGAGCATGAAGTTTTGATTGATTTTTTTCTTAAGGGTGTTGTTGATGTTATTGATGCTGGCGAGACACGTGGTTCTGAGGTTGGAAAGAGAATCGTGCTACCACGGACTTTTCCGGGAGGTGATCGAGACATGCAACGAAGATTCCTTGATGCGATGGCGATAGTCCAGCGGTTTGGGAAGCCGGATTACTTCATCACGATGACTTGCAACCCACACTGGGAGGAGATTACATCCAGACTTGAACCCGGGCAGACGCCACAAGACCGTCCAGACCTTGTGGCAAGAATATACAGGGCAAAGTTGCGAAGTATGAAAGATCTCTTAATCAAGAAACAATACTTTGGTGAGGTTGCTGCATATGTCCATGTTACTGAGTTTCAGAAGAGGGGGCTGCCACATGAGCACATGCTTTTGATCATGCGATCGGATAGCAAGCTAACAAATCCAGATGGGTACGACAAGGTGATATCTGCAGAAATTCCTGACAAGGACAGGTACCCTGTATTGCATGCTTTGGTGGTGAAGCATATGCTCCACGGACCATGTGGTGCTCTCAAGAAAAATTGTCCTTGCATGATAGATGGTGAATGTCGATTTCGCTATCCTCGGCAGTTCTGTGATGCTACGGAGCAAGGAAAGGACTCATATCCTATCTATAGGAGGAGGCATGATGGTCGCCGTGTGAAGGTCAGAGGAGCTGAGCTGGATAATAGGTGGGTTGTCCCATACAACCCTGGTCTCCTTATGCTGTATAATTGTCACATCAATGTTGAAGCTTGCTCTAGCATCAAGGCAGTGAAATACTTATTCAAATACATCTATAAAGGACATGATCGTGCTTCATTCTCAGTTGATCCAGCAGCAGATACAGATGGTGGAGTAATCAATGAGATTAAACAGTATAGAGATGCTAGGTTCGTGGGGCCACCGGAGTCTATCCACAGGATTTGCGCTTTTCCAATGTACGGTGTCTCTCCCTCGGTTCTCCAACTTCAACTTCATTTGGAAAATATGCAGTCTGTCACATTCAATGAGGGTGATAATCTAGAGGATGTTATCAGTTGGGATTCTTCTTCCAACACCATGCTCACTCAATATTTCAAGATGAACAAGGTGGACCCTTATGTGAGGAACTTCTTGTACAAAGAGTTCCCAGAATTTTATCGTTGGATTAAGGGTAAGAAGATATGGCAGATAAGAAAACTAAAGGGCCGGGGGCAGATTGGGAGAATTGTGTATGCAAATCCTGCTGAAGGTGAAAGGTACTTCCTAAGAATACTTATGAATCATGTTCGAGGTGCAACATCATATGAAAATTTGAAGACTGTGCATGGAAAGTTGTGCGCGTCTTTCAGAGAAGCGTGTGAGAAAAGAGGTCTGATAGAGACCGACAAGTCACTTGATGACTGCTTGACTGAGTCTGCTACTTTCCAAATGCCACGTGCTCTAAGAAGGCTATTTGCAACTATTCTGGTGTTTTGTGAGGCGACAAACATCCGATCATTGTGGGAGAAGCACCTCGAGTCAATGTCTGAGGACTACCTTCGGAACCATCCCAACAAGGCCGCAGTAGAGCAGATGGTCCTTAGAGACATTAGGGATCTGGTGCATTCGATGGGGAAGGATATTGGCAGTTATGGCCTCCCAGATTTGGATCCGGTAGATGATGGGTGTTCAAGTGGTTACTCGAGAGAGGTTCAAGAGGAGATGTCGATCATTCCGGACAAAAAAGATATAAATTTGTTTACATCTCTTAACACTGAGCAGCGCGCTGGTTTTGATGAAATACTCTCTCACGTCGTTGACAAAAGGAGCCAGGTATTCTTTGTTGATGGTCCAGGTGGCACGGGAAAGACATATTTGTACAAAGCACTTCTTGCTAAGGTTCGTTCACTAGGACAAATAGCTATTGCAACAGCGACATCTGGTATAGCGGCATCCATCATGCCTGGTGGACGCACCGCCCACTCAAGGTTCAAAATTCCAATTAAACTCACATATAGCAGCATGTGCAATTTCACCAAGCAAAGTGGTACCGCAGATCTGCTCCGCAAGGCATCTTTGATAATCTGGGATGAAGTTGCCATGACAAAGCGTCAAACAGTTGAGACACTTGATAGGTCCCTACAAGACATCATGGGATGTGATTTGCCTTTTGGTGGGAAGGTTGTGGTGTTTGGAGGAGATTTTAGGCAGGTCCTTCCAGTGGTGACGCGTGGGACAAGAGCGCAGATCACTGACGCCACACTACGGAGGTCTCATTTATGGGAGAAGATTAGAAAGATACGTCTCACGCGTAATATGAGGGCACAAACTGACCCGTGGTTCTCCAGTTACCTCTTGAGAATTGGGAATGGAACAGAAGAGACGATCGGTGGCGATTATGTGCGTCTTCCGGATGACATTGTTATTCCTTACACTTCTACAGAAGAACCAGTGAACAAGCTTATTGAAGATGTCTTCCCATCGCTTCATGAAAACGCCGCATCTGGATCCTACATGAGCTCACGTGCCATTCTTTCAACCAAGAATGAACATGTGGACAATCTAAATACAAAAATGATTGAAAGGTTTCCTGGAAAAGAAAAGGTATATTATAGCTTTGACTCTGTCGAAGATGATGCACGCAATAACTACCCAATTGACTATCTAAACTCCATAACTCCAAATGGCCTGCCCCCGCATCTTCTGAAACTCAAAGTCAATTGTCCTGTCATTCTTCTCCGAAATCTCGATCCTCATAACGGGTTGTGCAATGGAACAAGATTGATGATTAGAGCATTTCAAGATAATGCAATTGATGCAGAGATTGTTGGTGGACAACATGCTGGAGATAGAGTGTTTATACCGAGGATCCCTTTGTCGCCTTCGGATGACATTTCACTTCCGTTCAAATTCAAGAGGAAACAGTTCCCCATACGGTTGAGTTTTGCTATGACCATCAACAAAGCCCAAGGGCAAACCATTCCAACTGTTGGTATTTACCTCCCTGAACCTGTATTCTCGCATGGCCAGCTTTATGTTGCACTGTCGAGGGGTGTGTCAAGGCAGACCACTCGGATTTTGGCCAAGCCAAATAATGACATAGATCCCACTGGAAAAAGCACGAAGAATATTGTGTACAAGGATGTCTTGGAGGGATGAAACAGGTTTGTTCTTCCTTCAGTCCGGTCAATTATTATTAGTATTCAATGTTCCTACTGCATCTATTGAACATATCATTTGATATCGCTCATTTATCATATTCTGATATAAGCATGTTTGTGTTTTGCAGCACCGCTATGTTGCCAGGTTTTGAAATAGGATCTTCCCATATACATTTGATTATATGTATAGGTCTATACAGCTTGAGAATGGGGCTGATACTTGCCTTGGTGGTTTAGCTTTTTTCTCAGTCTTGTTGTTCGCTGCTGTGTTTTTCCATCAATGAAACTTGGCTAGAAAATAATAATTAGAACATTGGATTTTATAGAAATTTCTTACTTATTGTTCCACTTCAATATCTCCCAAGAGTTATATTTCTTCTGGACCTTTATTCTTTACGGTCACATGTTTAGATCATAGTGCCTTGCAGGTTTCAGTACGCCAACAAGTTTCAATTGAGAATTATTATTATTATTATTATTATTATTATTGCGCTGAAAATGTAAGTCTGCCTCTTTCATATGATCAGATATACTGTTGACATAAGCGTCAACTATATGTGTTTGCGCTATCTTCCTTTCACCCGTCATCTAACAGCTGAATTAAGTAGTGGCCCAGAAGCTTGATTGCCATCGAAACCTAATAAATATTGCAAGTGTAAATGGCGCCAGGAATAGTAGTTGCGCAAGATACACATATAGCAGGTAAGATGCTCTAATTGCTAGACGGATATGCATTCGCTCAACCACAGATTTGTTGTTTATACACAGTATGTAAATACTGATCTGGGTTGACATGCTTGTCAAACTGCTTCTGTTAGGTCTACTCTCAAGTGTCGACACAAATATGGACCAGACGCTGCGAGTCATCCACAGTTTTGCATGTCTGAAATGTTAACAGTACGTTTATTGTACCATTACATGGGCTTGGGATAATTTAGTTTGGCCAAAAGTGCGTGCCATCCAATCCATTTATTTCCTCAGGTTGATACAACTTGCTCAATAGTCTCGACCAAATAAACAAGAGCTGTGGATTAAAAGAAAAGAACCGCTCTGAACTTTCAAGAGGAAAATGATGATGATGATATTAAATCAATCAGAAGAAGGAAAAAAATCTCACTTTGTAGCAATTACTCAATTCTCCACAGATTACACTACAATTATTAGAATACAGAAGTGTAGTTTTGCCGATAGGAGATTGTTGCTTAAAAGCGTATGTTTGTGATATTCTCTTTCTCAAGTTCATTGCACATTTGTAATCTGTTGCTGTTTATTTCCAACTAAACAGATGATACTTCAAATAGTAAGAACCAATCCGTGAATTTTGCCTTCAGGTTTGTATGTATAAGACTGAATTTTGTTGTTTGGTAGTTGTTTTGAGAATGGGCTGCATCTGCTACTTTGATTGATTTCCTAAGATTACACGTGCATTGCACGTGCACAATTACTAGTTGACCAAAATACTCCACCTTGAGCTCACTGTTTTCCGTGATAGAGGATTGACGAGATGTTATGAGACTATTTTTTTTAGATAAATTGAAATTTGACATTACTTTATTTTAGTAACTAATTTATTCAGCACCGGTGCTTGTTTTTGTATGGAATCTTTGAATAATGGATTTTTTAAAAGATGGGAGCATACGGGGAAATACAGATTGGCTCTCGGGTGCCACACACCCCTATACTTGGAAAAATAAAAAAAATGTTAAAAAAAATTAAAAAAATTCAAACTTTTTTGTGAATCAAAGATGATCAGGCATTGTACTTGAAATAAAACATTTCCCTAGAAAATTACTTTTAGTTTATTCTGGGTAAAAAAAAACAAACTCGAAATGCTCCATGACCAAGTACTATTCACTTTATATTTATCATAATTTTATCTTTTTTGCCCTGGAGACCATGGGAATCATTTCGTTTCTAAACATTTTTTACGAGTACAAACTTGACCGTCCTTGGTTTTCAAGAAGATTTATTTATTTTTTACTTTTTTTAAATTAATATTTTTTTTGGTCTATGGAATGCACTGCAGCTAAAAGCCAAAAGTACGCTTCCGGAGCATACGCCTATATATAATGGATTATATATGGCTGTGTTCCTCAGTGGATGTTGATGCCGGATGATGTTCTCCTTTCCAACGAAAAGTTAGAGCATATACAATGGAATGACGTTAGTGATCCGAGTTGCCACATTAAAAAAATAGTTAGAGAAGAGAGAGACACAAAGGAGAAGGTGCATTCTCCTTAGCTTATGACCTTTTTTGTTTGAGTTTTTTTTGGCTTAAAGCACCTAAATAGGTGCTTTTTTGTCTTTTGGTACAAAAGCCAAAAAAGCACCTATTTAGATGCTTTTTGGCTTATAAGCTAAAGCCAAAAAGCCAAAAAAAAAACCCAAACAAAAAGGCCCTTAGAATGTTCTCTTACAAAAATAGAACAACATTTTCTCCATTGTACGTACCATATATCTTCACATAGCAAATCAATTTTCTACTAGAAGTTAATTAATAATCATTAATTGCTAGAATACAATACTCCTAGAACAATGTGGTAATGGGCAGTAGTGTTTCTCTAAATAGGATACAACCAAAGTTACTCCAAGCTAAATTAGAACAACAAAGTTACTCCAAGCTAAATTCTAGGCATAGTTACCGGAAATCTTAGAAAATTTACTTGAAATATGAGCTAAATTAGTATAATTAGATAAACTATATTTTACGATAGTGTATAGAGAGGAGTAGTAGACTGCATATATAGAGGAGTCGTCGACTGCCACGGTAGGCGCACCATCTCACAATCTCCTCGTGTCTACATGGTGCCACATTTTAGTACAAAATTAATGATCCTATGACGATTTAAAGTTTAAGAATATAATTTATTTATATTAAATAAATTAATTTATTATAACTACACGACATGTTGTATCTTGATCAGTGCTGATGAATAAAAGCTAAAACTGTCACACAATTGTCCTATCCTACCACTTTGCCAATTTGATAAAAAGCTAGTCAAAATGGAAGACTATCATTTGTTGATATTAAACATTTTTACTTATTTGTAACCACACTGTTCTCTCTACAGACATCCATCTAGCAGCTCGGTATACTTGAAGTAATAACCACATAACAATATAGCTAACTATTGGCATGAAACTATATTATTGATACAGTTTAACATCGGCCGAGTGGAAAAATGCAGTCATGCTACACTCTGCATACATTGAAATAAAGTGAGGTTGTTTATTTTTGGAGACATTGCTCTTAAAACTCTCCGGTTGAACCAATTTCTTTCAGTTAGACAAGCCTTAAAAAACATAAAACACTTTTTTATTAAACAATTTGTGCACTTGGAAGCATTTCAGATACATGTACGTGTTTGTGCCCATTTTTGTGTCCTAAAAGTCATGACATGGAGTAAAGTTGAAGAGTTTCCTGAATGAATGGTTGTTTTATTTAGATGCAAGTAAATATAAATGGATGACTATAAATGTACCAAATATAAAATTCTAGAATATACAAAATATCTGGGATAGATGTCTTGTCAAAAAAATCGCATCTGTTTATTGGTTCTTCCATGAAAGAATATGATTTTCATGTGCCTCATTGTTTGCGTCGCCCCGCGGTCATATTTTGTCCGCGCGTCCGTTTGCGTCTGGGTGTGCTCCCACCGAGGCGACCCATTTTTTGAATTGCAACATAGTTAAAAACATAGAAAGTAGTACATATAAATGCATAAAAATTATACAAAGTAGATCTATAGGCCTAAACTACTTGCTTCCTCACGGGCCGGCCCCGTCGTTGCATTGCTCCTCCATCGCCTGCTTCTCCGCCGCCTCCAGTGCGGCTGCTATGGCTCGGTGCGCTGTCGCGTCCTCTTGCAAGCACTGCTCCAGCCTCGCGTTCGCGGCGTCGTACTTGAGCGTCTCGAAGGACTCGACGATAGCCCTCTGCTCCGCCGCCCTCTCCTCCGGCGTAGGCGCATCAGGGTCATCGGAAGAGCAAGATATCTTCGAGTCGGAGTCCTCTGCGGCTGCGGCGGCCGCCAGCCTACGATGTTCCAGCTCGACGTCGACCGCCGCATGGGCCGCCCGCTCCTCCTCTGCTTCCTTCTCCGCTTCAGCCAGGGCCGCGGCATCCCTGACCGGGTGGAGGAGGTTGGTGCTGTCTTCGGAGTCGAACTCCTCGTCGGAGCTCGAGGCCGGGGGAGGTGGAGTGGGAGGTGAAGGTGGAGGTGGAGGCGTGGCAGCCTGACGCATCCGGCGCTGCTCATGGTGGATCTGCTAGGGCTGAGCGGAAGCGCGCTACAGGAGCAGCGGCTAGGGTTTAGTGGGGAGGAGATGAGATGCTCGCGCCCCTGTTTATATAGGTCGGAGGCAGGGTGACGGGTGCGCCACGCGTGGCATTGCCATTACTACGTGCGCAGAGGTAGGCGACGGCCGAGCGCCACGCGAGGCATCGCCATTTACGCGGCCGCAGACTGCCGAAGCGACGCCTCGGCGCCAGTACTGGCGGAGAAGACGCATCGATGCTGGGTCACTGCCAGGCGGGCCAGATAAAACGTCCGCCAGACGCGAGCGCGACCGCGGAGCGTCCGCGGAGACGTAAACCTGGCGCATATTTGGCCAGGTTCCGCGGCCCAGTCACTTTGCGTCGCCCGCTGGAGCAGGACCCAGACGCATTTCCGATCACGGCGGACCAAACGGTCGCTCACCGTCCATTTGCATCGCGCCCCTGGAGATGCCCTTAATCTCTAGAACTCGCAGGACATCCGCGTGTCTATATATTAAGACTTAAAGAGCTTGTAGTAGAAGTTCATCCGTGCCACAAATTGGTCGATGGATGATCTCCAACCAAGCACATGGCACCCCAAACAACAAGAAGACACACACTTAAAAGTCCGCATCACAGAAGTTACCGTAAACCACCAAAGAGCGACCATAACTCCAGGTCGCTAGGACCAATGTACGAGTCACCCTTCACTGGTACAGAATCCAGTGTCGTTGATGGGCGCTTAAACCTCTACTTCAATAGGTTAGTTGTCTGTCACTCCAACCTTGTGAGAAATGAATCCAAGTCACTGACGGGTGACCCACCCATCAAACGTATGGAGCTCCACTGACAAGCTTTATTATAAGCGCCTGTGAGATGATATATATGCGGTTGCTCGCGCACGTCGCAGGATTTTATATTGACGGGTTGGTTTATTTAGCGCCCTTTTGTTTCGTTGTAGTCCCTCTGAGGTTCTAGACATACTTCTGATCCGTGGTAGTAAGCTACAACCTGCTGATGGTAGTAGATGGCACACAAGAACATTGCTAGCAATGCAGCCTCAGTTGCACTGCTTCTCAGCATCCCAAGTTGCTGCGGAAGTATATTGCAAAGAAAAATAGACTAATATAGCAATGATAGATGACCAAATCTTTAACGAGTTATATTTCATGGTAAAAAGCACTTTACAAGTCAACATATACAAATAAATATACAAAATACAATATTAACACCTAATATACTATCTATATTACACCTTCCTCCGCTCTACTCTCTATCACCACAATGGTGATAGCAAGGACCTACATGAGCACGTCGAAGGTACAAAACCACATCGAGCTCGCACGACATCTTTCCCCCCTATACAAAAGAGTTATGTCAAGAAACAACTAAGGGAAAATTGAGAAGAAAAGAGAGTATTTCTATGTTACATCTTCCAATTTTGCAGACTCCAAAAAACTAATCTGGTAGGGTTTGAGATTGACGAAGTCACCACATGCGACACGCTATCGATGGTAACATCGCCTCCCACTGAAAAATGTTTTACCTTTATGAGACATAAAAGTGTCAAACATGAGATTTGATCCTTGGTGGGGTGGAGGCGACACTGCACTTTTAACCATCCAACCACTATCTTTCTTCAAATAGATTGACAATATTAGATTCAAATGGTAAAGTTTTAGTGCTTTCTAGAAACCTCTGCATACATGGACCAATTAGTTCCTGACCATAATAGTAGGAGTAATCAGCCTCCCTCTGAGCTTCTAGCTGCTCCAATTCTAGACATAAGTGTAGTGTTTCATCTGCGTGTTTAAGATTGTTCCTGGGACTATGTTTTTGACACCGTACTTACAATGTTATGGTTTCAACCATTTTTTTCTTCTAATTTACGTATGCACGTCTTTCACTCATGAGCTTTCGTTTACAATTGTGTGTCCTATCAAATTACTAGGGAGATAAGTTGTAATGTAATTAACTAGAATTCCTACTTCATCCGTTTCAAAATAATTGTCCAAAAATGAATATATCTACGTACTAAAACATGTCTAGATACATTCGCTAGCGTCTGGGTTCCCACGTGCGCAGTTGAAGCCGACGGGCAGGACGACAACATGAGTGGCGCCGCCGTCAAAAGGGCCTATGGCGTCTTCGTGCACTCTCCATCGTTGTATCGATGCTCGACCAACGTCGTGCTAGCTATGACGATGCCGTGCCAACATCATCCTATTTTAATAGTTTTGGAAAACATTTTCTGTAAATATTTTATTTGACATATAACCATTCAAATATATTCAAAAGTTACACAAGAAATTATTGTCAAACATGTATCATGCATCATACTCCCATGTAAATGCAATACATCATTTTAACCATCCAAACATGATTTGGCATTCAACTAAGATATCAATTCTAGGTAGTACCAATATCTAATCATCCAAACAGAAATATTGACATTCAATCTCAATGTAAATATCTCGTGATATTGATATTACACCGAATACAATGTCAAGCCTAGCAATACAAACATCCAAACAAAACCATAATGTTTTTCCACGGGCTCCTCCCATGCTGGTAATTATTCTATTTTCAATTCTTGTAATTTTTTTGTTTGTGAATATATATAGAGAGCGATCTTTTGGATTTAAGAACATGGAGCCACCGAGTTGCCAGCCGTTGGACTTTTTGCACGAAAGTGGTGTACCACCTAATTAATGTTATTTGATCAATAAATCGCCACGGTCTCTCTCATGAAAGAACTCGCCTTCTTTTCAGTAACAAAAGAAAGAAGAGACATGTTTAGAACAACAATTGCAGTTTGTATTCGAAGAAAAACCCTGCAGTGTAATTTCAGCAAAACTGTACGTACGTAGAGAATAAGAACGTTCAAACTCCTTTCTTTCTGAACCAACCACATTAAGCTTTTTTTTTTTTTCGAGAATGACGGGGGGGATTACTCCCCACCGTTTGTGATTTTATTACCCTCGAAGTGACTAGGCAGTCAGTCCATACAAAGATTTACAATGCGACATGGATCAGCAGGGGGTGGGGAGAGAATAAAAAAGAAGCACATCTCAATTACATGTTACAGGAAAGAAAGAAGGATCGGAGGGAGTCTAGAGGTAGCCGGTCTTCCTCTTTGAAGCGCCATCTCCAAACAGCCAGGTCCTCACAGGCCCTACGAATGACCAGCTGGGCAGTGCAGTTTCTATTGTTGAAAACCAAATCGTTCCTGGCCTTCCAGAGAGACCAAAGCAGCACAGCCATTCCAACCCGCCACACATCCACAGGGAAGTCGCGAGGCTGAGCAAGGTCCCAGAAGGAGAAACGGTCAGCAGGGATATCGACCCCAAGGCGAGCCCAAACACCAGAGGCAAGCGTGCAGTCGAAGAAGATATGACGTCCGGTCTCCTCGGTAGGACAGGCAGCGCAGATCGCCGAGGGAGCACAGTTCTTGGAGAAGAGGTTGGCGCGGGTGCTGAGCCTGTCGATGTCGGCGAGGTAGGCGAAGATCTTCAGCTTTGCGGGGAGTCGAGATCCCCACGCAATACAAGCTGAAGCGTCAACCGGCAGCGCCGGGGAGAGCAGGCGGTAGGCGGCACGCGAGCTGAACGGCGGGGCCGAGGAGGTGTCGAGGGAGCGGATATCGCGGCCATCGCGGAGCGACGTGGCGTCGATGACCTGGTTGACGATGGCGAGCTCGCGGGCGGCGGCAGAAGACATGCGCGGCTGAAGAGAGAGACCCGAGGCAAGAACCACAGCGACCGTCGCGTTCGGCCGCGTGCAATGGGAGAACAGCGCGGGGAACTGGTCGGCAAAGCTCCCCCCAGGCCTCCACTTGTCCTTCCAGAACGTAGTGGAAGTACCACTAACAACGGAGCACCGAGTGATGGAGCGGTAGAGCGGCAGACATTCAGCAACAATCTTCTCGAGGAATGATGGAGTAGATGACGTGTCCCCAAGGTCCGAAAGCGAGTGAAGGCGGAACCAGTCCTTCCACGGAAGACTCTCAGGCTGGTGGAGTTTGTGGACGAAGTTGAGCAACAAGCACCTGTTTTGCCGGTGGAGATCCCTGATGCTGAAGCCACCCTCCTGTTTAGACAACAAAGCTTTGTCCCAAGCAATTAAACAACGAGCACCCGAACAAGAATCCTTGCCGGTCCAAAAGAAAGCACGGCGCCTTTTATCTATACTTTCTATCACACCACGGGGAAGCAAGTACGAACACATGTAGTAAGTAGCAAGATTATTAAGAACTGCATTACACAACAGAAGCCGACCACCCGAAGAGAGGAGGAGAGCCCGCCACCCAGAGAGACGACGGTCGAAAGATTGGATCAGCGGGGCAAAGGCAGAGATGGGGAGTTTTGTGGGGGAGAGTGGCAATCCGAGATAGGGTTGCGGGAAGGAGGAGATGGGGCACCCAAGGGTGGCAGCCATCCGATGAGCATCATCGTCGCCGACATGCATGGGGATGAAGCATGATTTGTGAAAATTGATGGCCAACCCGGTAGCAGCGGCGAAGTCATCGAGGACGAGTTTGAGGTGGGAGACCGCATCATGGTTGGCCCTACAGATGATGAGAGTGTCATCAGCATATTGGAGGACGGGACAAGGCAGGTCAGGCGAGAGGGGGTGGCCAATCAAGCCGTCCCTCCAAGATTTACGGATAAGGCGTTGAAGGACGTCCGCCACGATGATGAAGAGGTATGGAGAAAGAGGGTCACCTTGCCGAAGCCCATTGCGGCAACGAATCCAGTCCCCCGGGACCCCATTGAGGAGGATCGCAGTGTGTCCGGTGGAAAGAATGCGGGACATCCACTCGCACCAGCGTTCGTCGAAGCCCCTAGTTTTGAGAATGGTCAGGAGGCTGTCCCAGTTAACGGAATCGAAAGCTTTTCTGAAGTCGATTTTGAAGACGACGGCGGGGGCTTTTTTTAGGTGGCAACACCGAATGAGGTCCGCAGCGTAGACGATATTTTCAGAGATACGACGCCCAGAGAGGAAGCCGGTTTGATTGGCATCCACAAGAGAGTGGATGGCACATTGGAGTCTAGAAGTGAGCACCTTTGTGATAGCCTTCATGACACAATTCTGGAGGGAAATTGGCCTGAAGAGAGATGGATGGTTAGCAGCGTCTACTTTTGGGAGGAGGACCAGGAAGGCCCTGTTGATTCTTGTGAGGTCAATGGAACCATCGTAGAAGGAGGAGAAAACTCCAAAAACGTCCGAAGAGACCAAGTCCCAAAAGGTGGAGAAGAAGGAGGGGCCGAAGCCATCAGGCCCGGGGCTCGACTGTTTGTTCATGTCAGAGAAGGCCTTGCGGATCTCGTCGTGGGAAAACGGAGCACTGAGGGAGGCCGGGAGGGCCCTAGAGTTGTAGTAGAGATCAGCCAGGTTAAACCGCCACTCACAATTGGTGACCGACCCGAGGAGGGTAGAGAAGAAATTTTTAAGAACAACCGCTTTCTCAAGGTGGGAGGAGGTAGTGACACCATCGACCTCCAGAGAGGGGATGGTGTTACGTCGAAGGCGACACGTAGCAGAGGCGTGAAAAAATTTGGTGTTTTCGTCCCCTTCCAAGGCAAATTTGATTTTTGCCCGAGTTTTCCAGTAGATTGCCCGCTCTTTAATAGAGAGGTGGAGGGCATCCATAGTAAGAGAACGGAGGCCATTCTCCGCGTGGGTAAGGGGCCGAGCTTCCTCTAGGAGGTCAAAGAGGTTAATGAGAAAACGACAGTCGTTTTCCCGCTCAAGGTGGGGGGTGGTTTTTTTTGTCCATCTCTTGCAACTCAGCCTACACTGGCGAAGGCGGGCCACAATTTGAGAGGTAGGATCACGGCGAGAGGTAGAGGTCCAAGCGGTCGAGATTGATGAACGGAATCTATCGTGCAGGGCCCAGGAAGGCTCGTACCTAAAAAGGCCATGTTTAGGAATGGAGGTAGAAATAGACGCGACAAGGGGCACATGGTCCGACGTGTCCCGAGCGACAGAGGCAAGAGATGAGGAGGGGAAGCGATCGTTCCAAGCATGGTTGATGAACACACGGTCAAGCCGAATGAGAGTAGGGTTCTCCCTTCGGTTGGACCAGGTGAACAGACGGTCACGGAGCGGAAGCTCAATAAGGGCAAGCTCATTGATACACTCGTTGAACATGGAAGCCTCGCTGATGGAGAAATTGTCGTTATTCCTATCGGAAGGGTTCCGCGTAAGGTTGAAATCGCCAGCGATGAGCCAGGGGACATCCTGAGCAGGCTCGTGGGTGGTGAGCTCAAGAAGAAAGGCAGCCTTATCAGCACGGTCGCAGGGCGCATAGACATTGGTGAAACGCAAAATCGAGCCATCGGCGTTGAAGGAGAGGTCGAGAGAGATGATGTGCCGGGAGGGAGTAGAGTGGGAGAGACTGAAAATATTGCAATCCCAAGCGGAAACGAGGCCACCCGAGGTGCCCACCGCATCTACCGAGCAAAAATTACGAAGGGAAGGGGGAAGAAAGGACGAGGCCTTAGAAGGAGGGATCGGACCCAACTTGGTCTCCTGGAGCGCCAAGATATTTGGCCGGGCCGCAAAGAGGTCAGCGGAAACAGAAGTGCACTTGTCGTCGTCACCTAAACCACGTACGTTCCAGGAACCAGCAACGAAGCAAAGATTACTCATATAAGGAGACACACAGACACCTGAAACGAGCGCAAAAGGGAGCCAGCATGGATTACGTGGAGGCACAAGGCCATTACAGAGTCTAGATTGAACGAAATAAATAAAAAAAGGGGGCGAAACTCCAGCAGACAGGCCTGCAATCTGAAGGAGCTGTTCCAGCTGGTCAAGCTAACGAGCCTCGCAAGGCAAGGAGCAATAATCCTACACTTACGGACGTTCTGGCCTTACGGAAAGTACACGGACAAATGTGTAGCCTGTTGATTGGTTAAGTTTTGATTCCGCCCTGAAAAATCGGGCCACGTTCTCATCCTTTCCTCTGCGTGCTGAGTCCGTAAGATTTTTCCGTAAGATGCATCCGTAGGTGTAGCATTACTCGGCAAGGAGAAGGGGGGACGCAAACGGCTCCAGCCGCACCACCATAGGAGCGATGAACGGACAGATGAGCCTGGTCACCAAGAGTTTGAAGCATCATCCGGAACCAGAAGGCACCGCTGCCCCGTCCGTGACCGCGTCAAGATCGACGCCGCAGACGGCAGCAAGCGCCTTGAGGCGCTGCAGAGGGATAGGGCCTGGGACTCCATCCCCGAACCCTGCAGCCTGAACTGAAGCGCGGAGACGAGGCGAGCCAGCGGAGAGGTTGAAACGCGAGGCCTTGACAGCCTTGGCCTTGGACAGCATATTGACGAAGTGGTCCGGCTCCTTCGAAGCAAGACGAGAGCTGCGACGGGCTTTGAACGCCGAGTCAACGGCACGCTTGCGGCGGACGCGCTGCTTGCGCACGGCGTCCTCGTGCTCATCTCCGGCAGCCAGGAAGGTCACAGGTGGGTGCACTTCGCCGTCAGCGAGGGCAGGGCCAAGGCTGGCGTCAAAGGCAGGCACCAACGGTGTAGCAGGGATGGCCAGCGTGTCATACCACTGCAAGAGAAGGGGGGTTTGAGGTTGGGCAGGGGGTAAAACGAGCTGAAAAGCAGAGGAGATGGGCTCAAAGCTAACCTGGTCGGCATCAAGGCCTTCCTCCGGGAACTGAGCAGCCAGGCGGCGAGCCAGAACCTTGTCCCAGAGCTCAACGGGGGTGGCTGAAGGAGGAGGGGCACTCTGGGAGCCAAACAAAGGCTCGGAGTCGAGGTCGTTCACGGGAGCAGAGGACATGGCGGCTTGCCTGCGTGCCACGACCCTCCCCCACATCTCCAAGACAGAGGAGCTGGGCCTGACATTCGGGGGCGATGGCGGCTCGCCGAAGACAGAGTCCTCGTCGATGTCACTCAGTCTAGCCTCCCGCCGGCCACCACCAGAAGAGGGCTCAGGCTCAACCCCACCCAGGTCACCAAAGTGGCCTGAGGAGATGGAGGACCCGTCCTCCTCAAACGACCAGGTACGAACCACCCGGATGGACACCTCCGTGCCGGAGACGCCGTTGGCATCGCGCACGAGCAGCGCGTGGGGGACATCCCGGTCATCCTCCAGCTTGATCACCAGCCTCACCGCCGAGTAATCCCCTTCACTGAGACACAGGGGATCAATGCAGCAAACACTCCCAATGGAGCGGAATGCTGTACGAATCCCCACCTCGTCCCAATGTTCGGGAGGAAACCCGGTGGCAGAGAGCTGCGCGAAGTAGGAGAACCGCCACACGAACCTGTTCGGCCCTTCTTCCGGGCGCTCAAGCCTGATGGAGTGGCCGTCGAAGTCGAGGGGGAAGAGCTGCATGGTGGCCTCACGCACCTCAGCGGAAGGGAAAAGCACCATGAGGGCGCCGTAGTCGCTGGCCGCAAGCCCAACATGGGGGTTGCCGCCGCGTTCCTCAAAGGCACGTCGGAGCAGGTGTCCCGGCGAGTCCGAGGCCGGCACGATCAAAGCGTAGGCGAAGCGGCGGCCCCCAGACTCGGGGTGAGCCGGGGGCATGAAGATCTCCGCGAAGTCCGGGCGCACAGGCTGGACGTCCTCCGCGTCGGCCACAGCCGCCGCCGCCTCGGAGGAGGCCGCAGGACGCGGCAGGGGGGCGAAGGTGGGCGGCCCGCGATGCCCAAGTGGCGGAGTCGGGGCAGGCCAGAAGAGAGGCGCGCGTCCAGCAGGAGTGGAGCGGCTGGAACCGCCCGCGGAGGAAGGAGTGGAGTCGGGAGGCAGCCCGCGAGGGAACCACATTAAGCTTTCACGACAGGTACCGGCCAACATAACCCTCGCGTGACAAAACCCACCTAAAGCCCTCCTATTCTTCTCCGTTGTCGCTCCGAGCTACTACGCGCCATGTCTCTCCTCGCTGCCGCCGTCGCCCGCCGCGCCTCCGCGCTGTTCCGCCCCGCGGCCGCCGCCGCATCGCTAAGGCGGATGAGTTCGTCTTCCATCGACGCCCTGCGTGCCGAGGCCGCCTCCTACCGCGCCATGGCCGCCGCCTACCGCGTCAAAGCCGACGCCCTCCGCACGGCCACCCACGACGGGGAGCTCGTCGGCGTCATCCAATCCACCCTGCAGTCCCACGACCGCAGCCCGGTACGTACGTTTACCCCGCTGATCAATTTTCTCCTCAATATGCTAGTCCTCTAATCGACTAATCCTCTACTCCGTTTGGTCCTGCCAATAGATTGATCACATGTTACCTTGATCCACTTCGTCCTCTGGGTATATACGATTGATTTCGTTGTCCGTAGAGGTTCTTGGCGTATATGCTTAATTAACAGTTTTCTTACTAAGTGCAAGAGAGCAAACATGATCATGCATTGTCATTGTTGATCGATACCCTGATTTTTTTTCATCCTCTTACAAACAGGTCGGTGAGATTCCGAGCGACTTCCCTTTTGAAATCAACAAAACGGATGGGTTTGCCGACGTTACTCTTACGAGAAGTTTAAGAGGGGAGCAAATCGAGGTCCTGGTTTCCATGCCCACGCTTGACCAGGATGAGGAGGATGTCTCGTCGTCTTCCGATGGGTACTACACATCATCATGTTCAGACCAGGACGACCAAGACGAGAACAGCCCACAAGAACAAACTGTTCCTCTCACGGTCACCATCTCCAAGGGTGATGGCTCAAGCCTCGAATTCTCTTGCACCGCTTATCCAGACAGGGTCGAAATCGACGACATATCCATGAAACAGCAAACACCGGGGGTTGTTGCGGCTGCTCTAGAGGACGATGAAGATGACCAGGTTTATGAATTCAGGTAACACTGAAGATGCAGATTAAACCTAGCTAATTACTAGCTATGTAGCCAATTTAATTCCTTTAATTTAAGAAAGCTTTCATTAATCACCGTTAAGTGTTGTTTGTCGATCTGATCTGGTGCATGCAGTCAGCTAGAAGAAAACCTGCAGCAGGAACTCTACAAGTACCTGGAGTTGCGTGGGATCACTCCCTTGAACGCAAAGATTTTGCACGAGCACATGATCAACACGGACCGACGCCGGTATCTCCTCTGGCTAGCCAAGTTGTCGGATTTTGTCAAGAAAGACTGAAGACCTGTTATGTCATGAGATTAGCCAGAATAGTGTTTTGAAAACTCCGAGCCAAGTGATATACATGCTTCATAAGATCCTCTTTCGTGCAACTTTGTTTTTTATGACACTAATATATATGGTGCTAAACCTACTTAAAGTTGAAGGTATTCTAGTATTTTTCAAAAGGCGAGGCATGGGCTTCCTTTTTAGACGGAAGGCTCGAAATGAGCCCGGCTTTGAATTAACAAAGCCATCAACCGGCCAGGAGTTACACCATGAGTTACAACACACATAAGAAACGCACACCGAAAAGCTAACAACAAACGACAACACAGAGAACGCCGCCAAGAGCCAGGTTGAGGGAGCTTTGTCATCTGTTGCATCGGAGCGAGCACGTCAATGTCCACGCCAACAAACCTCCTACCGCATCAACACAACAGCTCAAGGGGGACTCGACGGCGGGCCACCATCCTAGCAGAACTTGAGGATCCAAAGGTGAGGGGGTCTTGCGGCGACGCCTCCAAGAAGGTGCATGGCGCATGAATGCGTCATCGTCGTCGGCAGAGACCGAGGGCCTGCAAAGCTTTCACCCAGACCCCGAACCACCACCCCCGAGCTCGGGTTAGGTCCAGACCAGAAACACAACATCTTCCACTGGCATTGGGATAGGCACACCAGCCGAGACTACGACCAGACGCCGACCTAGCAAAGCCCCCCAAGGCACTAGGCGGGCCGTCAGCTACCGCAGCAAGGCCGTGTAAAAGTAGCCAGGCTGACGAGGTGAGAGGGCTGGAACACCAGCGAGAGATCAAAGGGTGATCCACAAGACACTACAAGAGAAGGTTGCCCGAAGCGGGGCCACCAAGATTAGCAGGTTGAGGCGGAGGGACGGAAACCATCAATTCGAAACGGGGAATCCACATTGGGACGCCTTCAACAAGGGAACGACACCTGAAAGGTGACGCCGTCAGCGGCAATGGCAAGGCCTTGCGTAGCTTTCGCCTAGATCCCACCGGGTCAAAATCTGGTCGCCGTCACGAGGACGCAGAGCGGACAAAACATAGCTCACAACCGCACCTCCAACCCAAGCCACACTAAGACCTAGCCCCAACTAGATTCACCCACAGGAAGGACGCAAGAGCTGGTTGGCCAAGCCCAGCCAGACCCGGAACCAGACGTCGCTCGACGTTGGATCGGCGGCGCCACGACGGATGCACCAACACCAGCACGCCAGCACCTGCGGCAGCGTGACCCAAATAGATCAGAGGGAGAGACCACAACCGCACGAGCAGATGCAGTACGGAACATGCCGCCTACCCCGGCGAGCACGCGCCGGCTTAGGAACCCTATCCCAAAAAAGCCGACCAGGACGACGCCCAGTGCATCGTCCGAGTGTCGAGAACCCCCGCGAGAACCCGAAGGACGCCGACACAGATGGGCTTCGAGGATGCCAGATTCGCAAATGTGGCCACCCCCGAATCCGAGGGCCTCAACGCCGGTCACGGCAGAAGGGAATATCGGCCGGACCCTGCCAGGCCCAGATCTGGGCCCACAAACCCAGATCTGGCTGGAGCCCTCAGGCATGGGCTTCCTGCTGCGGCAGAACCTGCTACCACGCCCAGGGCTCGCCACGTGGTCACCTTTTAGCACCGGTTCATGTTACGAACTGGTGCTAAAGCTCCTTCCCGCCCGGGCACTTGGCCGCTGCCATGTGGTACCCCTTTAGCATCGGTCCGCATCACAACCGGTGCTAAAGGGGGAGCCTTTAATGTTGATTGCTTTGCACCGGTTCCGCAACGTCACAACCCGGTGTTATGTCTATTTTCTACTAGTGCAGCCAGATTGTTGAGCTCCAAGTTTTTTTTATGCACTGCTAATATATTTGCACACAATACATGCACATGGTAAGAGTTTTTTTTCGAAATGGATGCACATGGTTAGAGCAGCGTTTCTAATTTAGTGTCTCATAGTAACTGATCTGCAATTGTTGTTAACATCTATAGTACCTGATAATTGATCAGGGTGTGTGATGTACTATAACCGTTACAAATTGGAGAAGTTGGGTTTTGTTGGTATCATCGTTAAGGTTAATTTATGAGGAAATCATACTGTTGCTGGTGGTGCAGCTGTCCACCATTGCCCCATTGTGCCTCAATGACGTTGATGCCGGATGTCGTTCACCATTCAAAAGAAAAAAAGTTGGGGCATGTATACTGGGGCTATGTCAGCCATCTCTTAGAGTTGCTACATTAGAATTTTGCTTAGATGGAGACGAGAGAAATAAGAAAGAGAGAAGATGTGGGTTCCCCTTATCATAGGATGATCTATTAAGAAAAATGACAGAAGGATATTTTTTCCATTATAGCACATATCTTACTTAGAAAATATATTTTCTAGAAAAAGTTAATTAATAATTATTAGTTGCTAGGGAATACGATAAATAATACAGTAATGAATTAGAACCGTGTGGCAAATAATGTGCAATAATAATGTTTCTCTAAATACCATACAACAAAGTTACTCTAAATTAGAACAACATTGTTACTCTAAGCTAAAATCTAAGCACACCGTAAATGTAACCTAAATTCCAAGTAAAGTTACTTGAAATATAAGCTAAATTAGTATAAATAGACTAAAACTAGGTTTGGGTAACTTTAGACGAGGTGGCCTCGCTTAGTATCGCCTGCTGAGGGCCCAACAATGATAGTTCAGTCATCCTCCAGGCTGCGTTTGTCTCATGGCTCTCGCCGGGGAGAAAAGAGAGGTTTAGGCCGACCTGTAGGTTGGGTTGGACATACGCCTTATGCATGAACATAGCCATCTCACGCTTTCGTGTGTCGTCGCGCTCGTACTCCATGCAGGAGAGATGGCATGAGAGCTCCGGATCCTGGTCGTCGATGTCCTTGCTCAACGCCCCATCCTTGCCTGATGACGACCGCCTACGTCCGCCACACCTGGTAGAGCCGCGGGATGAGACGAGGCCTCCACCGCACTGAAATCGTTCTACTCCCGGAAGTTTAGCTGGTGATGGCGCTCCAAGTACACATGTGCGGTGAGGTGATGGTAGTGTGCCCCTTCCATGTACTCGACGTGGTGATGCGCCTGGTAGGGTGCTGCTGCCGGCACAGCCTCGAGCTCCAAGGATGTTTGTCGAGGAGGTCATCAGACAGATCAAGAGAGAGTAGTGTGGGTGGCTAGGGTTAGAAGTGTCTGAGAGTGAGAGAGATTGGAGTGCAGAACGACATGAGGTTTTCTTGGTTGTGCTAAACTTGGCAACGGAGATTTCATATATTTCTGTTTGCAATGAGTCCATATTGCCGAGAGGAGTCTAGGTGACCGTCAGGCATGTCCGTATAACATCCTGAAACTTGGTTTATGTGAAATTTAGTGACATGCATACTGTTAAATGTATTAGATAGCGACTCATGTGTGCGCCTCTAGGAATAGATTTTGATAGTTGACTCATAAAACTCGTACTTCTTCCTCATCAAAGACTCGGAGTCATTTGAGAAAAACAAGTTCCGATTGTCGACTAGCCTATCAGAATAGGGTTTAAGCTCCCATCATAAAAAAATGGATTTTATACTAGTGTACACATAGGAGTACGACGACCGCCACCGGTAGATCTGTGATCTTCTTATCTCTTCATGTTGCTACCTTTGACTAGAAAATTAATGATCTTATGGCGATTAATTTGAAGTGTAAGAATATAATTAATTTATTTATATTAAAAATTATTTTATTACAACTACATGATTCGTTGTGTTCCTATTTGTGTACTCCTATAAACGCTACAATTGTCCCACTATTTTCCCATCTCGCCATTACTCCTGTACTTTGATAAAAAGCTAGTCAAAATAGAATGATATCATTTATTGATATTAATTTTTTTTACATCTTTATAACTATACCGTTCTCTCCATAAATAATCGTCTAGCAGCTTGTTATACTTGAAAAAATAAGCACATAATAATGCAGCTAATTATTGGTATGAGACAATATTATTGATAAATTTTAACATCGGCCATATGGAAAAGTGCAGTTACGCTATATATTTAAATTGGAAAAGTGCAGCTTGTTATACTGTGAGCAACTGCACAAACCATTATAGTTAAATTGGACAACACTATATATTTATATTTAACTTTTTTACTCAAATATAATTTTACTATTCTCTCCACATATTGCCATTTTATCCTTTTATTGTTCCTAAAATATTAACTACATAATAATAAAAGAAATATTAAGACAAAATTATTTTATTGGGTTGATTTAATATTGACATAAAAGAATACACTTTTCACTACATTTAAGGCATATATTGCAACGCCCTATTCTTTCTTTTCAAGAAAGTGCTCTTAAAATTGTTGGGTTGAGCCAAATTGTTCTTTACCAGTGAAACATAGGATTTTTTTTAACACACATATGTTTAAAGATCATTTGTGCCACTTAGATAAATTTCAAGTATACTTATGTGTTTGTGCCTATGCTGGTGTCCTTCAAAATCATGGCAGAGCGTGAAGCTAAAGAATTTTCTTGAATGCATGGTTGTCTATTTAGGTGTAAATAAATAGAAAGGGGTGATTATATACAATCATACTAATTAGAAAATGTAGAATACACGAAATATCTATGTTGGTTATCTCCTCGAAATTGTTTAATTGATTGTTTATTAGTGGAGATCATTGTGTCGTCACGCCTTCGTGGCTTCGTTTGGACTTCTCCTTGGGAAGCTAAATCGACAAATATTCTGCAACTAGTTGCGAGTGCATCCTATTCTTTTTTGTGATTCTTCCAAATTTCCAAAAAAATGTAAATTAAAATTATGGACATTGGTTATGACATATGTTCTAAACCTGCAATTTTTGTGTCAAAGTATGACCATATGTGACATGTGCAAAAAAGAGAAGACATAAGTGAATATTGTCGTCTACTATTTACGCATCATTTGTTCTTTTTTATGTAGATCACATATTGTCGTATTTTTGGATGAAACTTCACAGATGCACAAGATACAACACAATTTAGGTCAATAATTTAAGTTTACATTTTATAAAAAAACTTGGAAGTGTCAAAAAAAGGGAGTGCACTGGCCTCTAGGCACTAAGCCAGGGTTTACTTTGCTTACTACCGCAATAATCCATATCATCATATGCTTTCTATCTATGTAATGAACTTCTGAACTGCAACAAGCATGTACTCTTTTAAGTAAGTATAGAAAGTTTGCTAATATACCAAGAGGTGGGCTGTTTAAGATGAGCTAATTTAGAGCAAGTACAATAAGTTCTAATCAGCTGGATATAAGAATTAAAATAATATATTATTGCTTAGTTGGAGGAGAGAGATGAGGAGAGCACTACTAGCAAAAGGCCTATAGGTGGAGGCAAGTGGTGCCGGCGCACCACCTTGGACGTGCGCCGGTGGAACATGTTGCCGGCGCACCAAATAAGGGCCGCGCCGGCGATGGACGCCCACTGCCGGCGCACCTTCTGATCCGACGCGCCGGCGCTATTTCCTGGCAACACCTCGCAGCAACTCGGGCCAGGCCCACGAAGCATTGCCGGTGCACCAGCCCATGAGCGCGCCGGCGGTAATTTACTATTGCCGGCGCGCTCGTGGGCTGGTGCGCCGGCAATGCTTCGTGGGCCTGGTCTGGAGCAGATATAGCTGGATGGGCTATATACTGCCGGCGCACCCAGGTCCTGGTGCGCCGGTAGTAACCTGGGACTTATTACACAGCCACCAACCAGCACTCACACAAGCCACTTCACTCGCTCCTCATCCACACAACCCGACCCTTCTACCAACCCAGCTCATTTTTGCCTATTCCTATCCCCAATTTAGCTAATTTGACCAAACAAAATCATATTTTTTGAGCAAATCTTCCCTTCCTACATGCATCTCCCACATCCCTCTATGTAGATCTAGATCTACTATCCCGCATTGACCGCTCAATCTAGATCTAGATCTAGGAAGTCGGCTTCCATACACCGTGGTCGCGGCGCGTCGTCTCGATCTCGTTGACGAATATATCAAACAAATAGGTGATTAATGAACAAATTGAGGAATGAAATCGATATATATTGGACATTTGAAGCAAAAGCTCGTGTGTGGCATATATATATATATATGTTGTGTTTGTGTTTGTGCTTGTGTGTGTTGGCGTTGAAAATGAGTTGCCAACGTTGCGCCGAAATGTTGATTCTTTAAGTTTCCGTTTCAGCACATTTCTGGCGCTCCTATGTCCTACCGTGTAGGAAGGTCATGCCGAAATTTTCCATGAAAACTACCGACGGATGGATGGTTCTAATCAATTATATAATCTTACCGTGCTGGCGATAATGGTTATCGAGATGAGTGAAAGCGTCGTGATGAGATATCTGAAACACGCAATCATCGACATGTATGAAAATAACCGCACGGAGGTATTGTGTCCGTGCCGGAGATGCAAACGAGGGAAATGGTTTGACCCGTATTCAGGCAAATTGCAGGGGCACCTGCTCACTAATGGTTTCATGCATGGACACACTCAATGGATGAGTGATGATGGCGCAGAGGTCAATGGGGCGACGGCAGCAGGTGGTAATAATGGCCGGCTAGAAGGAGGGCATCATGATATTGATGATGATGAAGAGTTTGTCGCACAGGACGATAACCTTGACGACGACGAAGAGGTGCCGCTAGCTTCAGTCGTGCGGGACCCTCATCTTCAAGATCTGCTTCTCGAAAAGACGAAAGGCGCCAAGCGGAAATCAAAGCTTGAGCAACTCGAGATAGATTCGAATACTCCATTGTACGACTCAGGTCGCGGGTTGGGGGAGTCTCCCTTGAGAGTAGCTCTCGATGTGCTGCAGATGAAGGCGAAACACGGATGGACGGACACAAGCGTCAACGACATCCTGGAATACGTGAAAGATCTCCTTCCTACCGGGAACACGTGTCCTGGTAGTCTAGCCGAGGCCAAGAGAATCACGTGCCCTCTCGACTTACCCCACGAAAAGTATCACGCCTGCATCAACGACTGTATCATGTATCGCAATGAGCACATGGACAAGACCAAATGTCCTGTGTGTGAAGCTGAACGGTACAAGAAAGGGAAGAAGAAAGCTCCTCGGAAAGTTGTGTGGTACTTCCCGCTCGCCCCCCGGCTTCAACGGTTCTACGCGGACCGCAAGGAAGCAAAGCTCATGCGCTGGCACGCAGAAAGAAAGGAGGCAGTGTTGAATGATGAAGAGCGGATTGAGCACCCAGTGCTGACGCACCCTTCGGATGCAAGCCAGTGGAAAGCATTAGACAATGAATTCGGAAGTTTTGGGGCAGATCCCAGAAACATCAGGTTGGGTGCAAGCACGGACGGATTCAATCCATTCGGAAACCAGAGCAGCACACATAGCACATGGCCCGTGTTTGTATGGATCTACAACCTCCCGCCCTGGCTGTGCATGAAGAGGAAGTACATACAGATGAGTATGCTAATTCAAGGGCCGACACAGCCAGGAAACGATATCAACATGTATCTCGAACTATTAAAGGAGGAGCTTGAAACGTTGTGGGCGGAGGAAGTGGTAGATACATGGGACGCCGTCGCGGAAGAATATTTCCCTTTGAGAGCCGCGTTGATCACGACGGTGCAGGACTACCTCGGATACGGTTACATTTCGTGCCAGGTGTGCCATGGACACAAGGCATGTGTCAGGTGCATGGAAGAGACGATGTTTTTGCAGCTTGGTAAGGATCCCGGCTCTTCGAAAACAGTTTACATGGGGCATCGAAGGTGGCTACAGAAGACTGACCCGTGGAGAAAGCGTGGAGATCTGTTCGATGGTACAAATGAACCCCGAGGACCTCCACGTAAGAAGAGCAGCGAAGAGATCGATACATTACTGAAAGGTTGGAAGGAGTGCCCTGCGCCGGGAAAGATTCGTCAAAAGCCTGGAGAGAAGAAGAAGAAAAAGGAAACGACGCCGCTCATTGGTGTATGGAAAAGGAGGTCCGTGTTTTGGGACTTGCCGTACTGGAAAATTCTCGATACACCTCACTGCCTTGATGTCATGCATATTACAAAGAACGTGTGCGAGAGCTTGCTTGGCACTCTTCTCAACATGCCGGACCGGACCAAAAATGGGCCGAAAGCAAGACACGACCTGAAAGTTTTGGGCATCAGGGAAGAGCTTCAGATCCCGCCGGCCCAAGAGGGATAGTCTGAGGAGGAGGCAGACGGCGGTCAGAAGCGCAAAAGGATTAAGCAGCCAGACTATTACTGTCCCCCCTCCTGCTTCACTTTTAGTCCGGCCGAGGTTGATCAATTTTTCAATTTCCTTCTAGGAGTCAGAGTGCCCTTCGGTTACTCCGGGCTAATAAGCAGATACATGGACCCCAAGAAACGAAACTTCAGCGGCATGAAGTCTCATGACTGTCACGTGATGATGATGCAGATTCTTCTGGTTGCAATCCGAGGTATAATGGATGACCATGTCCGTGCAACACTGACTGGGCTCTGTAACTTCTTCGACGTCATAACTCGGAAGTCGATAAGCGTGAAGAAACTCGCAAGGCTCCAGGAAGAGATCGTGGTGATCCTATGTGAGATGGAGATGTACTTCCCACCTGCATTCTTTGACGTGATGGTCCATCTGTTGATCCATATCATGGATGATATCGTCAGTCTAGGGCCGGCATTCTTACACAACATGATGCCGTTTGAAAGAATGAATGGGGTCATTAAAGGATACGTTCATAACAGGTCACATCCGGATGGAAGCATCGTCCAGGGCTGGCTCACCGAAGAGTGCATCTCTTTCTGCACGAATTATCTAGACATCGAGGACCCTGTTGGTTTGCCTCAAAAGAAGCACGTCCGCAGGTTCGAGGGAGTAGGCCCCAAAAATGGAAGGAAGGAACTGCACGTGCACATGTCTGGTCGGACTTCCGACTTTGACAGGGCCAACTTAGTAACGCTACAACACATTGACTTGATCGATCCTTGGTTGAAAGAGCACAAAATCATGATAGAGAACAGTGGCAAGCCGATGATGACGGAAGCAGAAATATACAGAGAGCACAACTCCTCTTTCGCGCGCTGGTTCAAAGACCACATTGATGCTAATCCCCCACCAATGGATTCTGACAAGGATAAACTAGTATTGGCCTTGTCACATGGCCCCGCGCCCAACATCATGACTTACCAAGCGTACGATATCAACGGGTACACATTCTACACGGAAGAAAAAGTCAAGAACATTGTTTACCAGAACTCAGGGGTAACGATGGATTCCTGGACGGGTGACGTAAAGACTAGATACTACGGAAGAATCGAGGAAATCTGGGAGCTTAGCTACGCTGGGGAGAAAGTGCCGATGTTCCGTATCAGATGGGCTAAGAGCGTCACAAAAGAAGACCGGTATTTCACCACCATGTTTCTACCCGAAGCCAACAAATCAAAGTCCACGAACGCCACCTTGCAGAATGAGCCATGGGTACTGGCAGAACACGTGCACCAATTCTTCTTCATAACCGACCCATCCAGGCCTAGCCGTGTTATCGTGAGGAGAGGCAAGAGGACCATCGTCGGAATGGATGGAGTCGCCAACGAGGAAGACTTCGAAGGACAAGTCGGAGACCCAATGATGGAAGAATCCGAGGATGAAGACACAACATACACCACAAGAAGAAGCAGGACCACACTACCGAGGTCAGGTCGACCCTTCAAAAGAAGAAGTCACGACACGGGGCTAAATTATTCAACGAAGAGCAAGAAAAGCAAGAAGAAAGCGAAACACTCTTCTCAATCGATGATGTAAAACTTTATTTGCAATCTATAACTCATATTTTGTGTAATTCATAACTACTCATATGGTCATGGCCAATATTTTATGTATGACTAATTAATATTGTGTTGGTCAATATTTTTTGTATGTATAATCTCATTTTTTTTGCATATATAACTCATGCATAATTCTTGGCTATTACACCAGTCAAGATAAGAACATAAATATAATAGAAAAGGCCAGAAAAGAAATAATGAAAAACAAAAAAAAAATATGAGTTGGGGAGGTCATATTGCATGATCTGGGCCAAGTCCCAGGTATACATGGACTACACTTATTGCCGGCGCACCAGGACTTTGGTGCGCCGGGGGTCCACCTGTCCCCGGTGCACCAACGCCCTGGTGCGCCGGCAATAAGTGTAGTCCATGTATACCTGGGACTTAACCGCACGCGACCACAGCTTCTCCCTCCCCATTCCCAAATTCGTAGCGCCGCCCAAATCGACGAACCCTAACCGCCGTGAGCGCCGCCGTGATCGATCGACGAACCCTAACCGCCGGAGCCGCCGTGCAAGGAGGAGCAGGGCGTCGCCGCGGAGAGGAGGGGGAGGGCGTCACCCGCTGGCCACCGTCACCACCGTCGCCGAGAGGAGGAGGAGGGCGTTGCGCGCCGGCCACCGTCGCGGAGAGGAGCAGCAGGGCGTCGCCACCATTGCTGTTGGTAAGAACCCCTCTCCCTTCCCCTCTCCATCCCCCTCTTCCTTCCCTCTCTCTGCCTCCGAATTTGATGCCCTGGTTCATAGTGCCCAATTGTAATTTGATGCCACACGATGAACTGGTGCTGCTAGGTACTGCCCAAATCCTAATTTGATGCCCTGGTTCATTCTCTGCTTCATTGAAATATATCAGCTTATAAGGAGGTTAATTGCTAGCAGTAGCAAAAAAGGAAGTTTGTTTACTTAATTTAAACTTGATGTCCAATGAAATTGCTATTATGGTTCATTCATTGGTTCTTGCAGTAGCCCTAACGAAATTTGTTCTCTGGTTTGAATGCTAAAATTGGTTTGAAAAGCTAGACGTAGCTTCAAATGCTAGCAGTATTGTTCTCTGGTTTTGGTTCTTTTTGTTCATAGAAGAATGGCTGATATTGGAATAATGCATGATATTGTTGGTGCATAGAAGAATTTCTGGATAATCTTGATGAATAACTAAATGAATTTGTTACTCCATCATAAAAATATGCTATTGCAGTCCATGCTATTATAAGTGGGTACAAGCTCTGTATGTTGTATGCTCTCTTGTTTGAAACTAAACCAATTTTAAAATGAACCATATATATGCCACTTGATTTAGTTGCAGGTTGCAGTAGGAAAAAAGAAAATGAACAGAGGTTTGGTTCAAACATGAAAAAAGAAAAATGAACAGAGGTTTGGTTCAAACAAGAAAATGATTTTAGTTGCAGGTTGCTAGGGTTTAATTCATGTTAGCAGTAGGTTCAAATGCTAGCAGTAGCAGTATTGTTTTTCCTTAGCTTTTTTTGAATGCTAGCAGTAGGTTAAAATGATGCTCAGATGCTTGCAAATGCTTGCATTTTGAAAATAAAATGGGGCATTTACCTACTGCTAAATTGGTTTTGCTATTGAACTTCATGCTCAGATGCTTGCAGATGGGGCATTTACCCAATGCAATTTTTTTAAAAATGCTGTAGCTACTGGTTTAGTGTAGGGTTCATTCTCTGGTTCATTTAAAAAAATGATGAAATGAGCACTTTAGTGTTTAATTCATTTTCTGGAAATGCTACTGGTTCATTTAAAATAGTTCTCTGGTTTAGGATTTAAAATGCAGCAGGTCTAGTTGCTTGTTTAGGACAAATGATAAAAATTGGTTCTCATTTAGGTTTTGCTCTCCGGTGAAATGCTACTATCAAAAAAAGCTCATGCTCATGCTCATGTTACTGTCACATTTCAAAACCATGCCAAAGTTAAATAACCTGTATACATGTGTATTAAATGATTTAGGATTTAAATTGGTGCTATGCTAGTTGCTATTTGCTTTAAATGATGAAATGCAGTAGCAAATGCTTTACATGTTACTCCTACTGATCATGCTACTGCTACTGCTGTTGTTGCTGAAATGTGTATTTTGTTTGGTTCAAAATGCTCATTCATGCTCACTGGTTGTAAATAAATTTGGTTCAAAATGAAAATGCATCATTACCTACTGCCAAAAAAAGAAAATGAAATAGAGGTTTGGTTCAAAATTGATTTTACTTGCAGTAGCTAAAATTTAGTTTATTTTTCACTTGTCAGCTTTCCTTGTGCATGCTACTGATCCAGGGATTTACTTCATTTGTTAATTTGCTAGCAGTAGGTTTACTAGCAGTAGCTAGTATGCAAGGTTCTCAGTAGGTGCCAGGGATTTAAAGTGTTAAGTTGCAAATATTTCATTTGTTTATGTAAATAAGCAGTAATGCTAAGTTGCTAGCTACTGCTATGCTAGCAGTAATGGGATTTAAAGTGTTAAGTTGCAAATAGTTCCTTTTCTGGTTTTAAATGGATGCTGTCAAGTGTTATTTTTATGCTGATGTAAAATGCCACTGTAATGTATATGCTGAAATGCTACTGTAATTTATATGGTGATGGTTATGGTGATGGCATGGTTATGGAGATGGTTATGGTTATGGTTATGGCATTTATATGTTTGCATTTCTGTTACAGGGATTGAGTTGCTATTGAGTGCCGGAATGTCGATTCATTTCCGTTCCGGCAATTCTAGCACTCGGCATGACCAATTTTTAGCAAAGGTCATGCCGAATTTTTCCATGAATTCTAACTCTTTTTCATCTTCTATTAGTGCAAGCCACCATGTCGTCTCAAGAAGAGTTAGAGGAGCACTACAATAGGCACTTCTTTAGGACGGAGGAGGATGCCGAGGCCGCTGCTGTTGGCGGCGACGAGGACCATGAGATGGAGGATGCCGCTGGGGGTAGTGCCGACGAGCCAAGCGGCAACGAGGCAAGCGGCGCCGCCGGGGGTAGTACCTACGAGCCTAGCGGCGATGAGGCAACCGGCGCCGCCGGGGGTGGCGGCGAGACAAGCGGCGACGATCCTAGCGGCGCCGCCGGGAGTACTTCCACCGGGACAAGTGGAGCCAAGAGGCCGCGGAAGGCAAGGCGCCAAAACACGGTCGGCACCGGCAGAGACACAGTCAAAGAGGTGGACCCCGCCAGTGGTTTGCCGGTGGAGCCTAAGGATGTTGCCAAGGGGTACGGCAACCAACTGGCATGTATCCTCCGAGAGGTCATCAATCTCAACGAGACGGATCTCCGAGCTGAGAGCAATGCGCATTTGCGAGCCCAGCTCATTGCGAGGTTGCACTCACGATACAAGTTCCTAGGCGACTACGCCTCCACTGATGAATCCAAGAACATTGTGAACTCACAAGCCCTCTTGAAGTTCACCAAACACCTCAGCAGCTATAAGTACATGGTGCGGAAGATGATTGCTGACGGCAAAGGTTTCGAAGAGGTCCACTCTGCCTTTCCGCATGTCTCCCAGGCGGACTTTGATGCTTTTGTGGCCAATGAAGAGCTACAAGCGACGAAGAATCGCAAGTTGTGGGGGAAGGAAATCCGGGAGCTTAACATCGGCAACCACAACCTTGGGAGCCGTGGGTACGAGGGAAAGGAGCCCTATTGGGCGAAGGAGGACGAGGCGTATGTAAATGCCGGCATTGAGAACCCCTGGCTCAAGTACAAGGACCCGCTTGAAAGAAGATTCATCAGGTCGCGGTACCATAAGAAGAAACTAACCGGGGAACTTGTCACGGACCCAAAGGTCGTAACCGACATAATTTGGTTCACGAACGACCAGAAGGTCCTGTCGTTGGAGAAAAAACTGGTAAGCAATTTACCGGTTTTATTAGATCAAGTATCGTTCATATAATAGTAGCAACATTTCTAAATGGTTCACATTTCTTCCGCAGGAAGAAGAAAGACAAAGACTTTCTCAAGGTGACGAAGGCTCCTCGTTCCAGGCGTCGACGGGCAGGGTAGCATGGGACAAGCCTCTCGTACGGGCGCTAAAAATCGTCAATGAGCATTCACCTACGAGAAGGCCGCATAGAGGCCGTGTGGCTGGCGCCGGTACAGGCCACAAGCATGATCACTACGGCTTGTCGTCTGCGGCCGATAAAAATGCGCGCAATGAGAGGAAGCAGCGGGAGGCGGAGGAAATGAGGGAGTCAATCCTAGCCCAAGTCCAAGCTGGTTTGGTACCGCAACTGGTACCGCAACTCAAAGCTACACTCGTACCTGAAGTCAAAGCTGAAGTCGCTGCTTCAGTCCAAGCAGATTTCAACGCTCTACACGCGTGGTATGAGGGTGGCAAACAAGGCCCCCCCCGAAAATGCAAGTGGTTAGCTTCGACTGCAGCAACTCGATGGTGCCGCCGTCCGCCGGCAATGACAATGTTATAATGGAGACTCCTCCGGCCGCCGGCAATGTCGCTGGTGCTAGGGATTCACCGTCCATGCCGGGTAGCTGCCCCTCCGTCACTTGCACGCCCGCCGCCGCATGTGCTGGCCCGTCGACATTAGCCGAGCTCAACGCCCTCACGGTAATTAACTAATGTGTACATCAAGTTAATATATTAGTTTCGTCATCCATGCCCTCTCTCTAACGCCATACACATGTTCTCGCAGGCGCTCTCAACGCCATGCACCTTCCTGATGAGAGTAAACGACGAACTCAAAGACGTCGCGAGGGGGTCCATCCTTCGGCCCCTGGATAAGAAGTGGCACACACGAGATATGGCGGATGACGTTTACCGGGTTGAAGTGGATCGGGCGTTACCGGGCTATGAGGATTTGTTTCCTCCTAATCAACCGCATGGTGCTGATGAAGATAGCCCGTTGAATCTGGCCTCACTGAAGGGTTGGGTACTGCTATGGCCGAAGACCCTAATTCGGATCAACACCTACTCGGGGTCGACGGCAAATAAAGACAAGCACCTTGCGGCGCCACATGTCAGCGTCCCTCCACGACAGCCAGCGGCGCCGGTGGTCATCGCCCCACCAGAACGGCCAGCTGCGCAGGTCAGCGCCCCACCACAACAGCCAGCTGCGCCAGAGGCCGAGGAATACGAACGTGACAACTTCCAATGGGATATTCCTACGTCTTCACAAGTTGTCCATGAGGATGCGCCGGCCTTGAAATATGTGTGCTCCAAGAAGCTGTTAGATTCTCAAGAAACGGCTGAGGAGGAAAATCCTGAGGAGGTCGCCACCGCCGCCGTCAAAAATATGTTGAGCCCAAACACACTCCGTGCTACGGCCACTACAGCGATGGAGGGTCCATCAGTACAACCCAAGAAGTGGAAGAGGCAAAATAAGAAGGACGCCCAAGACAAGGCGGCGGCCAAATCCAAGGACAAGGTCCCACTCCTTGACAAGTTGCCAAACAATTGGCGACCTCTGCATCACTTGGGTGAACCGATGCTGCCGGAGCATGTCCTGAAGAAACTCACCCCGGATATGAGGAGCTTGCATGAGACTGTCAGGCATGTGGAGAACCTTCTTCTCAAATCAAAAGATCCTGGTTACCCTCTCTTCGTGGCGAAGGTGCCAACTGGCATGAACTTCGTCGAGAAGTACCCCGCGGACTTGTGCTTCATCCGGTTCAACGACATCTTCAGCATCTATCGCATGCAAGCGCTCCACTTTAGTGTGGTTCGCCTAGTTGCTCTTAGCTTGTCTGCCCAGATTGTTAAGGAGGAGACGCCGACCATCGTGATAATGGACCCCTTCTATATGCGGGAGAGCATCATCTGCAACGCTGGGGATCGGGCGATTGCCACCCAGCAGGTCGAGGATTTCATGCTGGCGAACATTAAAAAGGGCGCCATTCTCATCCCTTACTTCCCCGAATAAGTAATCACTCGCTAGTCCCCCATTACCATTCTATCCTATATCTCCATTTTCATTTCCAAAGGTTAATCCGTGTGTTTTCCGCAGAGACAAGTTCTGCACCCTCATCGTCGTGCACCCGCAACACTCGCATGCAGTCTATCTCGACTCGGGTAGGGACCACAAGAAAGACTACACCCACATCAAAGCCCTTCTCAATGATGCTCTCACCGGCTTCGCCAACAAAGCAGGCCCCCTCAAAGTAGAGAGGAAATCCCGAGGAGGCTTGGTCTTAACCCACACAACCAACTTCCCCTGCCTCAGGCAGTCGACGCACGACAATGGGATGGACGCGTGGTACGCCATCCTTCAGATGCAGGAGTACATAAAGTACGCAGATGACATGTTGCTGCCAGAGAATCTCAGAAACAGGTTTGCAAACATGGCGGATGTCCCTGATAGAGAGATTAGAAAGAACTGGGGTCGCATCCAGCAGTTCATTTGCACGATAATCCTGCAGGATGTCACCAATAGGTCTGGCGAGTTCTTCTACGGCTACGGTCTACCACCTAATGACGAGATAGAACTCCGGTTGGAGATGTCGCGTGATGAGAGGCCGTTCAACTCGCTTGAGGGCTGCCGTCCATTCCTCCCTAGGCGTACAACCTGATCCTACGACGGGAACACTTGCTAAAGCTTGAACGATATGTCCTTCAATTTCCGTATTGTAATAATTGCTATATATTCCCATAGAATCGACTAGTTGCTTTTATTTAGTTGTATGAATGTGCATGTGAACATGTGTCTATAGTTTCATTTACTTTGCTATATATTTCAAGATTATGGCGTACATAGCTTAATAATTATTTGCATTTACTCGACCACTACTTGCCTCGTATTTGGAGTTCGCCGATGATTAGAATGTTCGGTCACTCGTACACTCGGGGGTGGAGCCAGTGAGCCTTGGTGCGACGGCCACAAGTATCAATCTATTGTGCATCCTACCTAGCCTCACTGACTCCATCCCTGGATGTTAATATTTGTTTCGACCGACAAAGTATGAGGCACGCTATTTAATTCGTACTACTTGTCTTCTATTTGAGTTCGCACTTCTTAATTGCATTGGCCGATGATTAAAATGTTCGATCACTTGTACACTCCGGGGTGGGGCCAGTGAGGCTTGGTGTGATGGCCACAAATATCAATCTATTGTGCATCCTACCTAGCCTCACTGACCCCATCCCTGTATGTTATTATTTATTTCGACCAACAAAGTATGAGGCACATGCTATTTAGTTCATACTACTTGTCTCTTATTTGAGTTGGCACTTGTTCATTGCATTGGTACTAACGTTTTACTTGTCTTGTGAATGGAGATGCCGACGACATATGTCGTGTACAAGGGGAGGGTTCCTGGAGTCTACGACGACTGGGAGGACTGTCGGAGACAGGTGCACCGTTTCAGCGGCAACAGCTACAAGGGATACCCCACTAGGGTGGAGGCGGAAGGAAGATACGCCCGTTATCTAGCGGGAGAGATGAGGGACATGAGGAGGAACCGGATGAAGACCATGGCCTTCCTGATGATGGTCATCATGACCATGTTGGTCATGTTCTATGTGATTGTAGTTTAGGTTAGGACCTACATTGTGAGGTGTATGACGATACTTGTGACGACTATGTACCAAGACTTCTAACTTTGTGAAACTTCGTCGTTCGGTGTTGCATATGCACATGTGTTGTATGAATCAACATTCCGAAACGAGACTTGCGTATTTGTGTATTGATACCGAAATGAAACTTGGCTCTCTATGTGCTTCTCATATTGCATGTAATGCTGTATAAATATGAACTGCATTGTAAATATATACTGCTGTCAAATATGTATTGTAATATGCTGGAAAAAAGCTGGAAAAAGAATTTTCGAATTTATTGCCGGCGCACCTAAATGACCTACTGCCGGCGCACGTGGCATGCGCCAGTGCTGGAAGCACTACTGCCGGCGCAGCTGATGGTGCGCCGGTGGAACTTGTCCTTTGCCGGCGAAGCGTCGACGGCGCGCCGGCAGTATCCGGCCTATCGCCGGCGCACTACCTGGTGCGCCGGCAGTGGCCATTTATCACCGGCCCGTTTGCACCGGCGGGCTCGTGGTGCGCCGGCAATGGGCCTTTTAGGTTCGCCGGCGGTAGGCCTTTTCCTTGTAGTGGAGAGAAGGAGAGTGAGCTCTTTGCAAAGAGAGTAAAAGGTGGGTCATACATTGATAAAATACTACTCCCTCCGATCCGGAAAAAGTGTCTGAAGTGGACATTTTGCAGAACAACCTTCCACTTTCTTTTGGCCTCGCAGTCAAAACCAAACCGCACATCGCCCACACGCCTATCGCTACTCCGTCAGGTGAAGCTCCCCTCCCAGAGTCCTAGCCAACCTCACGTCGCCACCCTCGCTACACTCTCCTCCCCTCGCTGCACCACCTTTCCTCTCTTTTGTGCTTCTTTCCCCTCATCTTGTCGCGTCAGCATATATCAGCTCGTCGGTGACGAATCGCCGGATTCGGCATCAACATGGTTCGATCTATTGGCTGAGAGCCCGAGCGCGCTGAATCGGGTGGCCGCGAGTCCAAAGACTAGGAGGCGGCGCCGCGGGCTGGGGCCGGTGGCTTGGACCTGCTGGACGAGCTCGATACCCTGGAGCTCCTCTGACCACGACCTGGGCGGAGATCGAGCGAGAGATGAGATGTGAGAGCGAGAGAGCGGCCCGATCCTCATCTGGAGGGGGTTTTCGTCAGTTCCTATAATTGCTACAGATTATTTTGTAAAGTGACATTGTACTAGGTTCCCGACATTATTTTCGGACCGGAGGGAGTACATTTTTATAGCTCATTATTGTATATGTTGACTCTAAGTTGACTATAAATAACATGACACTTGACTTATAGCCAGCAGCTGGCTACACTATTGAAATTGCTCTTAGAGATGTTACACATTCCATTAATTGCAGCTATAATCATTCCATGTAAATGGGCCAGTAGATCTCTTTTTCCTCCCTTCTACTCCCTCTGGCCAGTTAGCGATAAGAGAGGGAGACAGACAGCGTAGCGGCTTTCTTGCTCGAGAGTTAAGGAAGACGCGGGAAATAAGGAACATAAATACTCCGGACTAGTATTTTAGAAATAAATCTGAAAAAGCTCTCTGGACATAAAAACCCAAATAGAGGGAGTATTGCCATGTCGTTCTACCACTTGATTACACACCGTGCTTCTATTGCAAATTGTATTAATTACAAGCACGATCATTATGCACTTATATTTGCATTAGACTAGTCACAATGGGAAGTATCCATACACTAGTATCATGCACATGATACTAGTTTATGATATTACCCCCATAATGCATAGTATCATAAGATGATATCATAGTATCATCGTATTTAATGTTTTCTAGAATCTCAATGCAAATTTGTGTACATGACGTATTTGTCATTAAGTTTTCTAGTTTTACGTGCTATGATACTGTATCATATTATGATACCACTCTCATCTCTCACCTCATTAATTGATGCGCCACATCAGATTTATGCCAACATGGCATGCACGGCAAATGGATGTCGTGCGAGGGCTGGTCCGGCGTGCAACTGCCTGGCGGCTGGCGGCCCAGCTGCCGCCGGGTGCCCATCCCTCCCGTTCCTACGCGCGAACCTGATCGGACCGCGGAGATCCGGCGAAGGAGGCGGTACCTGCCGCCGGACCTCTGCGACGATCCGACGTACGCCATCGACTCCTACAGCTGGCGTTCGTATCTGTCGACCGAGACGGATAAGAGAAGAAGGGCGGGCTTCATGGGCGACAAGGATTTTCCCTTCGGGTCTGCACCGCCGACTCGTCCACAAAGACAGGAGGCATCGAGGCGTCGTCAGCAGGCGGCGATGCGCGGGCAGCACAACGACGACGACGACGCCTACGACGCCTACGACGATGAGGACGACAACATCGAGGCGCTTGCGTACCATAATGAGGAGGTGAAGGACGACAACGACGACTACGTCGCGGCCGTCTTCCACGAATGGCAGCAGGCCGTGGCGGAGGGCCGCGTTTTCGAGTTCCCGGAGAACATGACGGACGACGAGATGGCGAAGCTCGGCGTCCTCGTCTCCGAGAACGACATGCCTGTGCAGCCGCCGCTGCCCCAGTACGCCACCGGCGTCATGCCGCCGGGCCTGTCGGAGGATGAAGCCCTTCGACTGGCACTACATGACTCGGCGGCGCCACAACCGCAACCCTGGGCACCTCCATCGCCGCCACAACCATACCCTGGGCGCCTCCTCCACCGCCGCCATAGCCGCAACCCTGGGCGCCTCCTCCACCGCCGCCACAACCATACCCCTGCGCACCTCCACCGCCGCCACAGCCGCAGGTCTAGGCGCCTCCACCGCCGCAGCCCTGGGCGCCTCTGATGTCTACGGGTGCTTCTATTCTTGTAGACAGTGTTGGGCTCCAAGAGCAGAGGTTTGTAGAACAGCAGCAAGTTTCCCTTAAGTGGATCACCCAAGGTTTATCGAACTAAGGGAGGAAGAGGTCAAAGATATCCCTCTCAAGCAACCCTGCAACCACAAAGCAAGAAGTCTCTTATGTCCCAACACACCCAATACACTTGTCAGATGTATATGTGCACTAGTTCGGCGAAGAGATAGTGAAATACAGGTGGTATGAATGTATATGAGCAGTAGTAACGGCACCAGAAAATAGCTTCATGCTACAACTGGCGTGTGGTTGATGGTGGTAATATTGCAGGCAGTACAGATGCAGTAAAACAGTAAACAAGCGATTTCAGTATTTGGGAACAAGGCCTAAGGATTATACTTTCACTAGTGGACACTCTCAACATTGATCACATAACAGAATAAATAGATAAATGCTATACTCTACACTCTCTTGTTGGATGATGAACACCACTAATTGTGTAGGATTACACGAACCCTCAATGCCGGAGTTAACAAGCTCCACAATATTCGATATTCATGTTTAAATAACCTTAGAGTGCATGATAGATCAACACAACTACACCAAGTACTAACATAGCATGCACACTGTCACCATCACACTATGAAGGAGGCATAGATCACATCAATACTATCATAGCAATAATTAACTTCATAATCTACAAAAGATTACAATCATAACCTACGCCAAGTACTACACGATGCACACACTGTCACCATTACACCGTGCAGGAGGAATAGACTACTTTAATAACATCACTAGAGTAGCACATAGATTAATAGTGATACAAAACACATTGCAATCATAAAGGGATATAAATAAGCACTTCACTATGCTATTCATAACAGTGAATAAGTATTCTGTGAAATATAGCCTAAGAGACCCACACGGTGCACACACTGTTACCTTTACACACGTGGGACAAGGAGTCTCCGGAGATCACATAAGTAAAATCCACTTGACTAGCATAATGACATCTAGATTACAAGCATCATCATATGAATCTCAATCATGTAAGGCAGCTCATGAGATTATTGTATTGAAGTACATAGGAGAGAGATTAACCACATAGCTACCGGTATAGCCCTTAGCCTCGATGGAGAACTACTCCCTCCTCATGGGAGACAGCAGCGTTGATGAAGATGGCGGTGGAGATGGCAGCGGTGTCGATGGAGAAGCCTTCCGGGGCACTTCCCCGTCCCGGCGGCGTGCCGGAACAGAGACTCCTGTCCCCCAGATCTTGGCTTCGCGATGGCGGCGGCTCTGGAAGGTTTCTCGTACCGTGGCTTTTCCGTCTCGAAGATTTAGGTCAGGGACCTTTATATAGGCGAAGAGGCGGAGTCGGAAGGTCGACGAGGCGGTGACACACTAGGGGGGCGCGCCCCCCTGGGCCGCGCTGCCCTATCATCTGGTGGCCCAGTGGCCCCCCCTCTGGTGGCTCTCGGGTGTTCTGGAAGCTTCATCCAATTATAAGACTCTGGGCGTTGATTTCGTCCAATTCCGAGAATATTTCCTTACTAGGATTTCTGAAACAAAAAACAGGAGAAAACAGGAACTGGCACTTCGGCATCTCGTCAATAGGTTAGTTCCGGAAAACGCATAAAATCATCACAAAGTGTGAACAAAACATGTAGGTATTGTCATAAAACAAGCATGGAACATAAGAAATTATCGATACGTTGGAGACGTATCAGCCTCCTCCACCTCCAACACCACCGGCGCGCCCGACGTACGCTCCCTCGGATGGCAACTGGCCGTGGGTGATACCGGAGCTCATCGTGCTCGACAGCGACGAGGAGCAGCAGTAGGCGTTAGGTTTTTCTTTTCATGTTTTAACTATGTAAACTAAGGTCGCTGAGCGACCGTTTTCGTCCGCCGTGAGCGGAAATGCCTCTGGGGCCTGGTCCAGCGGGGCGACGCAAAGTGACCGGGCCGTCCGCGGAGACGCAAACCTGGCCCAAATATGCGCCAGGTTTGCGTCTCCGAGGACGCTCGGCGGTCGCGCGGAGTGTCCACCGAAAAAGACGTAGGACCCGCCCGTCAGTGGCAGGAGGCCGATATTATTCCCGCCACTGTCCATTCCCCGCGCGAAATTGCAAACTAGACAGGCGCGAGCAGTCCAGAAGCGATGGACGTCCTCGCCGCCGCAGCCACCGCCATGGATGCGGAGAAAATCCTAGCACCCGCCGCCGCCCCACACTCCCCCGTAGCCAGGACCATAGCCACAATGGAGGCTGCAGCTCCGGCGGAAGCAAAGCGGGCCGCCACCGGCGGCGGCTGGGAGGCAAAGCCGAAGGCGACAAAGAAGGTGCTCTCCCCGGAGGAGAAAATCATCGAGGCCGCAAAGCGTCGCGTCCGGCGCAAGAACCAGAAGATCAAGACTGCCGCGACCGCCAACCAGCAGGCTTGGCAGATGCAGATCAAAGCCGGCGTCATGCAAGTAGCCCTCCATCCGAGCTTAGAGGAGGGCTACATGCTCAGCAAGAAAGAGGGGATGGCCGACGTCGCGCCTCCGGCCTCGTCGGTGAGCTCAGTAAGTTCCCAGCTGCGCCCTGGAACTCCCGCTCCCTTGCAGGGCCACGTGGCGTCGCGGTTCGCCTCCGGCCTGCCGCCGGTGAAGTTGACCGGGGCGGCGGTTCCTGACCTCAACCGGACGCCTAGAAGCGGTGACTCCTGCCCGGGCGCGACACAGAAGATGCGCCAGGTGCCGGAGGAGAGCATGTCGCAGCCCCGTATCATGTTCGACGAAATGGCGCCGCCTGCCCAGACGATGGACGACCCGGTACGTGAGCTCTGTCAATGTGTGCGAGTGCCGTGTATCATGCGTCTGATATCCGGTCGTTCGTAGGACTATTGGAAGGACTACCATGATTCAGACATCGAGGAAATTATCTTCGGCGGCGGCTTCGTTCGCGATGATCGGGCCGGGACGCCAGTGTTGGGATACGTTGCATAGAAAACAAAAATTTTCCTACCGCGAGAAAGCAATCCAAGCCAAGATGCAATCTAGAAGACGGGAGCAACGAGGGGATGATCAAGACTAACCCTTGAAGATTTCCAAAGCCTATAAGAGTAGGCTCTTATTGCTGCGGTAGACGATCACTTGCTGCTTGCAAAAGCGCGTAGAAGATCTTGATCACGGTGCCACAATCGGGCAGCACCTCCGTACTCGGTCACACGTTCGGTGTTGATGAAGACGACGTCCTTCTCCCCGTTCCAGCGGGCAGCGGAAGTAGTAGCTCCTCCTTAAATCCAGCAGCACGACGGCGTGGTGGCGGTGGCGGTGGAGATCTCCGGCGGAGCTTCGCTAAGCGTGCGGGAGAAGAGGAGGAGAGAGGGGGCGGCTAGGGTTTGGGAGAGGGGGTGGCCGTCCACCTAGGGGTCCAGCCAAGCTATGGGCTTGTGGTGGTCAGCCCCCTCTCCTATGCCCCTCATTATATAGGTGGAAGCCCCAAGAGTTGTAGTCCAAGTCTTCGAATAAGACCCCAACACCAAAACTTCCCAAAGGTGGGAAACCTACTCAAGCGGGAAATCCCACTCAAGGTGGGATTCCCACCCCTTCCTTGGGGGGTTGGCTGGCCACCCTTGGGGAGTCCACCTTGGACTCCTCCCCTCTAGGGTTGGCTGGCCATGCAAGGTGGAGTCCCTCTGAGACTCCACTTTCCATGGTGATTTCTTCCGGACTTTTCTAGAACCTTCTAGAACCTGCCATAAATGCACCGGATCATTTCCAAACTTGGAATATGACTTCCTATATATGAATCTTATTCTCCGGACCATTCCGGACCTTCTCGTGATGTCCGGGATCTCATCCGGGACTTCGAACAAAACTTCGAACTGCATTCCATATTCAAGTTCTACAATTTCAACATCAAACCTTAAGTGTGTCACCCTACGGTTCGTGAACTATGTAGACATGGTTGAGACTTCTCTTTGACCAATAACCAATAGCGGGATCTGGAGATCCATAATGGCTCCCACATATTCAACGATGACTTTAGTGATCGAATGAACCATTCACATACGATACCAATTCCCTTTGTCACGCGATATTTTACTTGTCCGAGGTTTGATCATCGGTATCACTCTATACCTTGTTCAACCTCGTCTCCTGACAAGTACTCTTTACTCGTACCGTGGTATGTGGTCTCTTATGAACTTATTCATATGCTTGCAAGACATTAGATGACATTCCACCGAGAGGGCCCAGAGTATATCTATCCGTCATCGGGATGGACAAATCCCACTGTTGATCCATATGCCTCAACTCATACTTTCCGGATACTTAATCCCACCTTTATAACCACCCATTTACGCAGTGGCGTTTGATGTAATCAAAGTACCTTTCCGGTATAAGTGATTTACATGATCTCATGGTCATAAGGACTAGGTAACTATGTATCGAATGCTTATAGCAAATAACTTAATGACGTGATCTTATGCTATGCTTAATTGGGTGTGTCCATTACATCATTCATACAATGATATAACCTTGTTATTAATAACATCCAATGTTCATGATTATGAAACTAATCATCCATTAATCAACAAGCTAGTTAAGAGGCATACTAGGGACTCTTTGTTGTTTACATATCACACATGTATCAATGTTTCGGTTAATACAATTATAGCATGATATATAAACATTTATCATAAACATAAAGATATATAATAACCACTTTTATTATTGCCTGTTGGGCATATCTCCTTCAGTCTCCCACTTGCACTAGAGTCAATAATCTAGTTTACATTTGTAAAGATATAACACCTTGGCCTTCCGGTGCTTTATCATGTTTTGCTCACGAGATAGATTTTAGTCAACGGATCTGACATGCTCAGAACCGTATGTATTTTGTAATTCATTTGCGTCTCAACGCATCACTCATTTCCAAATGAGTCGGCATTAAATATGTTTGGTCTTCTGGTGGAACCTTAATTCCGCTGTCTGAAATATGTCACTAATATTGTCACACACAATATAGCTTCAAAGTTCTGACTCTGTCGGAACTACACCAAGTTCTCAAAGAACCTCTTGACTTAACATCCTTTGTCATTGTCAAAACAATGACATACTCTGCCTTCTTTTGTAGAATCCATCACAATATTTAGAACTCTTCTAAATCTAGCATAGACAACTTCTAGCTCATTGTGCTACCTTTTAAACAACACTTAGTCTAATTTGAGATTTGAAATTTTATTTTCATATGTGACAAAACTAATATCGGTGCAACACCTTACAGCGATTTGTTTTGTCATTTCTCCATACAAAACTATATATATATCCTTGGTTCTTCTCAAGTACTCAAGAATATTCTTACTGTTTTACAATGATCATCACATGAATCATTCTGGTACATGCTCATAACACTTTTAGAGCATAGGACATCTGATTGTGTACATATTATTCGTGATCTATAATCACTCATGTGTTTTTACTCATTGAGTGTCAGATACACTCAAGTCTTGTTAAACCTTCACATGACAAGAACATTTTCTTAATATTTCTATATTGAACTACTTCAATATCCATCCTATGTACTTTGACTTAAACTTATTTATGTGTTTCAATCTATCTTCATAGACACTAAATTTGTTTCAGTCCATATCTTTTCATTGAAGTTAATTCTCAATGAAATCTTTTAATCAAGTATATAATTACATTATTTATAACCAACTATATGTCTTCTACATAAGTATTATAAATATGTCTCAGCGCTCCCACTTAATTTCTTGCAAATGCAAGCCTCTTCATCGTCTCTGATGAAATCAAAAACTCTTTGACTATTTCATCCGGCGAAGATTCAAACTCCACTATACTCACTTCATCAAATTGAAGTTTGTATACCTATCTAGTATTCCACGGACCAGCAAAACTCTTGGTTGTATCTTGTATACACTTTTAATACATACTTCTCATAAGTAATGTATTTTGCCATCCTACTAGCAAATCTCATAAAGAAATATGTAGCGATTTCTAGAATAATCCACATAGACAATAAGCATCGCTACGTAAGATATAATCTTATCGTAGTCAACTCTTTGAACTTTTTTGTAAACAACTTTTCAACAAGTCGAGCTTCTTCAAGGATATTTCATCCAAGTCCATCAATTTTATAGATCTATTTACTTTCAAAAAGTATTCATCTATCTTGGATTTCATGGCGTATAGCCATTTTAACGGAGTCAGGGCCCATCATAACTTCTTTGTTTGTAGTTGGTTTATCATTGTTCAAAATCAATCCTTTGTCCACAAATCATTTATTTGATCACAAAGTAAACCATACCTACAAGGTTCAATATGTACTTCGATCTCCATGGCTAAAACACTTTACAGTCATGGGAGCCGTGATCGTTGTGGCCGCTTCCGAAACCAATTCCGATGTTGCGCTACTCTAATCATTATGCTCAGGTTCATAAACCTTATCAAATTATATTGTCCTCCCACTCAAATACTTCACTAGAAACAATTTCTCGGAAATAAGAAACATTGACAAACACTTTTGTCTTTGTCTCGTGGGAAGAATTCCCAATTAAATCTCTGGGATAACCAACAAAGACATTCATCCGATTTTGGTTGTAAACTCTTAGACCAAAATTTAAAGAAAAGACTATTAGGGTTTATACCCATACCATAACTTGTATGGTGTCATTTCAACGGATCATGATGATGCTCTATTCAGTGTAAAAGCGGTAGTCACTAAAGCATAATCCACAAAAATATAATGGCGTCAGAATATTTTATCTCATCATTAATCCAACAAGGTTTGGATACATCTCTCGGATACTATATAATCATTATGATACTCCAAGAAATGTGAGTTGTAGAACAATTTCATGACTCTCTTAGATGTTCGCTAAAACTCGTAATTCAAATATTTTCACCATGATCCAATCATAGATATTTGATTTTTCTATTACGATGATTTCCACTTCATGCTGAAATTTATTTGAATCCATTCAAATATTTCAAACTTCTTCCTTATTGAATATATCCACATATATACTCAATTCATTGTTGAAAGTTTTCATGAAGTAGAAGAATCTCCAGCACACAACTATGCCCAGTGAACCACATACATCATCATGTATTTTTCCACTAAGTTTGTTGCCCGTTCAACTCTTGGCCTATGAACGGTATTTTAATCATTCTCTTTAGAAAAGATTTGCAAGTGCCAAATGATTCAAAAATCAAATGACTCCAAAAATCCATTTGCATGGAGTTCCTTCATGCGTTCCTTTCTAACATGACCTAAATGGCGGTTCCACAAATAAGTGGAATTCAAATCATTTGCCTTATGGCATTTTAGCGTCAGTGTTATGTATGTGTGTTTCACCATTAAGATTTATAATAACTTATCCATCGTACATGGAGTAATGTCATAATTTAAACAACTCATTGTTTTCATTTGACCAGAGTAAAATAACAATTATTAAGTTCTTTATCATAAATTCTAAGGGCTAGATAGAATGCCAACGACGAACATAATAACACTTTATATTTGTCCCAGACGTGCATTCCTATCATATTCCTTGTCAGTCACTTAGGCCATTGTATTCTTGTATTGCGTTGTTTTTGTATGACACTTCATACCAACCAATATAGTACTAATATCCAAGAATTTCATAGTGTGACCTAACTAGGAATACAACCATAACATGCATATCATTTATATACACCTGAGCTAGACTTTCTAGTCTTTTCTTTCTTTCTGCCAAAATATCTTTTGCAGTTTCTCTTTTAGCTTTCCTCATTATTCAGAAAAACACTTCAACATCAATAACTTCTAGGTTTGTTGGTCTAATACCAATAACCTTGAGGTTCTTATTTTGAAGTTGATCATCATATGACAAGTGTTCTAGATTTCACTATTAGTAACTTTGTAATACAATGAACAATTTCACTCATAATTTTATCCATCAATTCATGACAACTTTCTGAGACCATGTCTGTACATGCTAGGCTCATAAAGTTTAACCTCAGTATTCGCATGTGCAAATCTGGCTTGCACCCGTTGTAAGCACACGTAGAATCTATAACACCCGATCATCACGTGATGCTTCGAAACGACGAGTCTTAGCAACGGTGCATACTAAGGATGATAACTTCATGGATATGCGAATATCGTTAGTGCCCCAATAGTTGGAGGATTGTGACGCCTGGCGTCTTCAACCTTCATGCATTCCCATAAAACTTATGAGTTTATGTAGTCTCACCAAATTTATATTCTATCATCTTGCAATAAGGTCTTAGATATCACATATATCTCATACCTTGATTATTTTTGAAAACTAAATTTTCAGCTCCTTACTTTTCAAACAAATTTGAACTTCAAGTTTCACGGAGACAAGATAACTTTAGATACTAATTGAAACCATAGCTCTTTGAATCAATAATGTGAGGTTTACTAAAAGTTTGCAATAGGACTTAATCAATACTTGATTTTTTTTAACAATACGGTACCAATCCGTAAAGTTTCTTGTCAGATTTTAACAGTATTTCTATCTCAATAACAAGACTAGCGCATGGTAGAAAGCGGATGCCAATACTACAAAATTAATACAAAATACTACTTAGACTATGTTTATGATAATTAGTTCATGTTTTAATCTAATTACTGATGATCTCCCACTTAATACAACATCCCTCATAATTGTTAAGTGGTACACGATCCAAATCCACTACACCAAAACCGATCATCACGTGAGATGATGTAGCTTCAATGGTGAACATCAACATGTTGATCATATCATCCATATGATTCGTGTTCAACCTTTCGGTTTCCATTGTCCCGAGGCCGTGTCTGTACATGCTAGGCTCGTCAAGCAAACCCAAGTATTCCGCGTGTGCAACATGGCTTACACCCGTTGTATGTTGAGTTTATCACACCCGATCATCACGAGATGCTTCAAAACGACGAACAATGCAACGGTGCATACGAGGGGAGAACACTTTATTATCTTGATATTAACGTGAGGGATCATCTTATAATGCTACCGTCGCAATCTAAGTAAAATAAGATGCATAAAGGATTAACATCACATGCAGTTCATATGTGATATGATATGGCCCTTTTGTCTTTGCGCCTTTGATCTTCATCTCCAAAGCACGGACATGATCTCCATCATCAACGGGCATGATCTCCATCATCGTCAGCGTAACGTCAAGGTTCATGGCGTCATCTTCATGGTTGTTCACCTCATGTAGCAACTATTACAACTACTTTGAAATACTACTCAACATGAAATTTAAAGACAACCATAAGGCTCCTGCCGGTTGCCACAATACAATAATGATCATCTCATACATATTCATCATCGTATTATGGCCATATCACATCACCAAACCCTGCAAAAACAAGTTAGACGTCTCTAATTTGGTTTGCATATTTTACGTGGTTTAGGGTTTTCGAGTAAGATCTAATCTACCTACGAACATGAACCACAACGGTGATACTAGTGTTGTCAATAGAAGAGAAAATTGAATCTTCACTATAGTAGGAGAGACAGACACCCGCAAAGCCTCTTATGCAATACAAGTTGCATGTCGAACGAGGAACAAGTCTCATGAACGCGGTCATGTAAAGTTAGTCCGAGCCGCTTCATCCCACTATGCCACAAAGATGCAAAGTACTCAAACTAAAGATAACAAGAGCATCAATGCCCACAAAACCATTGTGTTCTACTCGTGCAACCATCTATGCATAGACACGGCTCTGATACCACTGTTGGGATACGTTGCATAGAAAACAAAAATTGTCCTACCGCGAGAACGCAATCCAAGCCAAGATGCAATCTAGAAGACGGGAGCAACGAGGGGATGATCAAGACTAACCCTTGAAGATTTCCAAAGCCTATAAGAGTAGGCTCTTATTGCTGCGGTAGACGATCACTTGCCGCTTGCAAAAGCGCGTAGAAGATCTTGATCACGGTGCCACAATCGGGCAGCACCTCCGTACTCGGTCACACGTTCGGTGTTGATGAAGACGACGTCCTTCTCCCCGTTCCAGCGGGTAGCGGAAGTAGTAGCTCCTCCCTGAATCCGGCATCACGACGGCATGGTGGCGGTGGCGGTGGAGATCTCCGGCGGAGCTTCGCTAAGCGTGCGGGAGAAGAGGAGGAGAGAGGGGGCGGCTAGGGTTTGGGAGAGGGGGTGGCCGGCCACCTAGGGGTGCGGCCAAGCTATGGGCTTGTGGTGGTCAGCCCCCTCTCCTATGCCCCTCATTATATAGGTGGAAGCCCCAAGAGTTGTAGTCCAAGTCTTCGAATAAGACCCCAACACCAAAACTTCCCAAAGGTGGGAAACCTACTCAAGGGGGAAATCCCACTCAAGGTGCGATTCCCACCCCTTCCTTGGGGGGTTGGCCGGCCACCCTTGGGGAGTCCACCTTGGACTCCTCCCCTCTAGGGTTGGCTGGCCATGCAAGGTGGAGTCCCTCCGAGACTCCACTTTCCATGGTGATTTCTTCCGGACTTTTCTAGAACCTTCTAGAACCTGCCATAAATGCACCGGATCATTTCCAAACTTGGAATATGACTTCCTATATATGAATCTTATTCTTCGGACCATTCCGGACCTTCTCGTGATGTCCGGGATCTCATCCGGGACTTCGAACAAAACTTCGAACTCCATTCCATATTCAAGTTCTACCATTTCAACATCAAACCTTAAGTGTGTCACCCTACGGTTCGTGAACTATGTAGACATGGTTGAGACTTCTCTTTGACCAATAACCAATAGCAGGATCTGGAGATCCATAATGGCTCCCACATATTCAACGATGACTTTAGTGATCGAATGAACCATTCACATACGATACCAATTCCCTTTGTCACGCGATATTTTACTTGTCCGAGGTTTGATCATCGGTATCACTCTATACCTTGTTCAACCTCGTCTCCTGACAAGTACTCTTTAATCGTACCGTGGTATGTGGTCTCTTATGAACTTATTCATATGCTTGCAAGACATTAGACGACATTCCACCGAGAGGGCCCAGAGTATATCTATCCGTCATCGGGATGGACAAATCCCACTGTTGATCCATATGCCTCAACTCATACTTTCCGGATACTTAATCCCACCTTTATAACCACCCATTTACGCAGTGGCGTTTGATGTAATCAAAGTACCTTTCCGGTATAAGTGATTTACATGATCTCATGGTCATAAGGACTAGGTAACTATGTATTGAAAGCTTATAGCAAATAACTTAATGACGTGATCTTATGCTATGCTTAATTGGGTGTGTCCATTACATCATTCATACAATGATATAACCTTGTTATTAATAACATCCAATGTTCATGATTATGAAACTAATCATCCATTAATCAACAAGCTAGTTAAGAGGCATACTAGGGACTCTTTGTTGTTTACATATCACACATGTATCAATGTTTCGGTTAATACAATTATAGCATGATATATAAACATTTATCATAAACATAAAGATATATAATAACCACTTTTATTATTGCCTCTTGGGCATATCTCCTTCAGCCAGATAACTAGGCAGCAACGCAAGATGCGGACGACATCGAAACCGCACAGCTGTTCGCCACCCAGCAGACGCAGCCAATAGCCGTGTCCGCCAACGACTTCGACGACATGCCAACACAGCCTGACATTGCTACGAAGAAGAAGGGGGAGAGCCGCAGGACACAAGGCTTCGTCCACGACGAGGATAAGTGTTTGTGTGAAGCGTGGCTCGCAACGACCCATGATTGTATTAATAGCGCGCATCAAAAGGGCAAGGCCTATTGGGCCAAGGTCTTGCAGTAGTACAACGAGACCAGGATGCACCCGCCCTACCATATCACAAGCCCTTGGACGGAAGAGTCCCTCCGGAAAAGATGGAACTACATCAAACAAGAGACAAGCAAGTTCTGCTCGGTGGTCGAACATGCCATTAACAACCCCGTAAGCGGCGCTGACGTCATGACAGTGATAAACACGATACAACCAACATCATTCTACACTATTTGCATCATTGTATGTACATCATTGGCGGCTATGATTGCATGTATCCCGTGCCTTGGAGAAGTTCAGGGCGACGCATAAGAAGGGCTACCATATGGTCCATTGCTGGGAGGTGCTCAAGAACAACAACAAGTGGATGACAAGCTTTGCGGCCTACAACGAAGCTATGAGGAATGGGACAGCGATCAACCTCGACGGCGAAGACGACGATCAAGGCCGTCCAGCCCTTCCACCTCATCCACGAGGCCATAAGGCTACAAAGGCCGATCTTATCCGGGAGGCGCAGGCCATTGCGTTCACCCAGAGCATGGAGAAGATAATGGCCGACAACCGTACGTGCCGCCATGGCTGCTAGGGACGAGAAGAGGCGTCTGGAAAAAGAGGCCGCAACTGCCATCTACCACAACATCGCGAAGGAGGTCCTCGATGTCCAAAGGCTGGACGCCGAGGCCAAATTGCGTGCATAAGACACAAGGATCATGCTTACCGACTTGAGCGGCGTCGACGACGACACCAGAGCATGGTTCATGAAGAGGCGCACCAAAATCCGTGTGCGAGACGCCTGATCGCCGGCGCCATGCGCCCAACACCTTGGCCTCCTTTTGGACTTTTTTTTATTGGTGTTCAGGCCTTGTTGTGCCCCTTTTGCTCCACGTTGCGCCGTACCAGCTGTAAAGTGTGATGAACTTGTTTCAGCCCTCAATTTGCGGCTGTAATTTCGTGCAAAGTCGACGCTATTCCATCTTTTTTGAATTCTGGCCTGCGCCGAAAATGCGTCGCCCCGCTGGAGCCAACCCCAGACGCAAACGGACGCCAGCGGACAATTTAGACGTTCGAAATGCGTCGCGCTGCTGGAGATGCCCTAAGTTTACAGCATTACGGATAACGCGTGGCGGCCGTCGATGGCCTGTAGTTCACTGGGTGTAACCCGGCCATGTTTTTTCCATAGATATTAATTAAGGTATATCTTCATTGCAATTTAGCTATAATTAAACTAATATAATCTAAACTTTTCTGGCCCGTGTAGCTGGCTTGACTCTCCCTGCCTTAATAGCCGCCAGCTTCGGCGCCCCCGGCCTCACCGCTGGAGCAACTTTGGCCCCCTTCACCGCCGCACATCGCCTCGGTGGCCCGACGCATCCTAGCACGGACCGCGTGCCTCCTAGAGTGGCGGGCGAAGGTCATGGCCTCCCACTGCACGCGCGCTGCCGTGATAGCACGAACTGTGTTGCGCCTCCATGTGGGCGGCCGTGATAGCCATGGCCTCCGACGAGCTCATTTTATAGCGCGGATGCCTGGCCGGGAAAAGGCCACGCGAGTGAAAAGAACGCGGCGGGAAAGCAGTGGAGTGGGCGAGAAGGACGTGACCATTTCCCGTGCGCGTGCCGCCCGGACCGGTTAAACTCCAGGGCGACGTGTGTGTGTGTGTGGGGGGGGGGGGGGGGGGGGGGTGTCCTCAGGCCGCCGCATACAAACCCAAATGGACCACATATCCTTCAACCCAACCAACGTGATGAAGTTCGACCTCGAGTCCTTTACAACCTCATGCTCTATAGCGAGATGATGCCAAATAATCCCTCCATTCCATTTCTTGCTGATAGCCAGAGTGATATTTTCGTCCCACAAAATCAGATATAAGTCGTTTTACATACTGTGTAAAAATGCAATTTTCTCTTATCCTGCATGTCTTGTCATATCGACAACACACGCTAGCTGTGGCCTCCACGTCTTGGCCTAGCACATTTTCTTCTCTCACTCTAAAAAGTGAACTATAAAGGCACTTTTTATAAAGTGTGGTTAATACTTTTCTTAACCCCGGTATAATTGGCACATGAAAAAAGGACATAAATTTACTCGCAAAAAAAAAGAAACTCGGAAAAAAAAGGACATAAATTTTTGTGGAACTTTTTGACATTTAGTGGCACTTCTTTGGTGGCCTAAAACCTCTACATGAGGTACTGGATACCCAGAGTGATATATTTTCTTCGTGTAAAAATGCAATTTGCTCTTATCCTGCATGTCCTGTCAAATTGACAACACACGCTAGCTGTCTTGGCCTGGCACATTTCTTCTCCCACTCTACAAAGAAGTACAGCTGACATAGAAATATGGCTCGGCCTACTCCCACCTTACAATGGCTTTACTTCACTCTGCAGTCTGTACAGCCCTTGATGGTGTACACAGTACACTGTACAGGGTGCTTCAGTTTGCCTTGAAAAAAACATTTTATACTAGGGAACGTCGCGGAAAGTGTATTTGGCTCATGGGCACAAATGCTCCCGCTGTTAAAAAAAATCGAAAATCATACATATTTGTTTTAAAAAAAATCTGAAAATAAATCTAGACATAATAAATGACGTAACCTACAAGCATGTAAAATTTTAATATGAAATTCTTTATATTGTAGACTACATAAAAAGACAAAATCTGTTGAAATTTGGAGATTTGAAATATGCATACCCACATCCACATGTTTGTTATTTTTGTGTAGCCCAGAATTTTTTGTATTTGAAATTAAAATTTTGCACGTTTGTGGGACAATTCATTGGCTACACCATGATTTTTTCCTAATTTTTTTTTGAAACACATAAATGTGATTTTTATTTTTTTTCTAAAATAGCAGGAGCACTGGTGCCCAGGAGAACCAAATCTGTGTCCGAAACGTTGGGAGTAGTTTACTGCCTTTTGGGAGCGTACAAGGTGATACTGATACAACCTAAAATGGAGAATATGGGTAAATCGCCCAAGCTGGGTATCGGGGATTTAAACATGTGAGCCGGAATTTTGTGCTGAATTTGGAATAAATCTTGACAATAATAGAAGGAGAAGTAGCTGTCAAGCTTCATGCACAAAATAATGCAACCGTTAGTCTGAACTGTTGAAAAGTCTATTATGCATAATCCATTTATAGATTTGAACATATTAAATTGATAAACTAGCCAATTATTCCAAAAAATCCAAACTGATGAGAAGGACTAATACAATCCACTTATAAACTTCAACATATTAAATTTGATACACTGGCCAAATATTCCGAAAATCAAAACTGATGGAAAATACTGGTACAATCCACTCATACACTTCAACAGTAGCTCCTTGTGCAGTGGTGGAAAAGTTCAAAGTTCAAACACTAATGGATACACTTACACGGGCAGAGGTTTCCCTTGTACCTTTATAGGCGAAAATAAAACCTAAGGATAGGATGGAGTGAAACTACAAAGACGTACGTGCCAAAGACAAGCAAAGTAAATAGTTGAACCCTCTGACCCCCGGATGTTGCTGTGATGAAGGAACAGGCAACAGTCACGGCGAGGCCCGACAGCAGACTTTTTATGAAACGGAGGGTTACTATAGACGACATGGTTTTTTTCATGGCCAGCAGCATTACCAGCAATGTGATTGCTGTTGCCATGGTAATCGTGTTGAAGGCCAAGTACAAACATGCTGTTTCAATACTCGCGGTCGCGGTTTTTCCACCTGACTTATAACAGTGGTCACAGCTGGACATCCCGACTGGCGGATGCAGGATCGCCTGGAATGCGATGCCCACAAAGAGCGTTGTCACCGCCATCAGCCAGCCCCGCATCTTGTCCAGAAAATCTTTATCAGCTCCTGCATCGGACAATGCCTCATCGCAACTTTCAGCAGCTTTTCTAGCTTCTGATGCTGCTCTATCAGCACGGGGCACCGCTGGGAGACTATCACCATCGGCTGCATCGGCAACGATGGCGGCAGCTGTGGCTGCATCGGCAACGATGGCGGCAGCTGTGGCCGCAACACAACGGTCAGCAGCTTCTCGAGCAGCCGCCGCCGCCGCCACTACTCTGACACCACCTGCTGTAACACAGCAGTTAGCAATTTCTCGAGCTCCCGCAGCCGCCGATACAGCGCGGCGGCTTGCCGCAGCACAGCTTACTGCGGCTCTTCGAGCTGCCAACCCTGCTGCGACTGCATCCTTCCGTGCTTCCTTAAGGACGTCAGCGGATTCTCGATATGCTCTGCGTGCTTCCTTATGGGCAACACTGCATATAGGAGCCTTTCGAACTAGCAATGCCGCTGTTCCGGCATCGTCGCGTGCCAGAACACAGCGGGCGGCAGCTGCTTGAGCCTTCACTGTTGCTGCCTTCGCTACGTCACATGCCTCCAAACAGCTGTCAGCACATGCATTTGCTGCTCGAGCTTTTAGTTCATCTCTCCGATGGTTGTTCGCAGCAACTCTTGGAGTTGCCACATCATTGCCAGCAGCACCAGGGGCAACAGCTCCATCTGCTGCAGCATATGTGCCATTCACCACCGGGCTCTGCATCTCTGGTCGATCTAGCCTGCTTTCCTAGTATATCTCTAGCTACCTCTCTAGCTATGTCCAGCTGAGCTGTAGGTGCTTTGCACATTATGTCACGTTTATATAGACACTCCAAATAATTACCTTTAGATTAGTCTGGATAAAAAAATCCACAAGTGGAGCAACATATGTTTAAATCAAAATGGAAAAGGGAGAAAAAAAGACGCATGGGCCTTTGTGCCGTTTGAGTCTTTTCGACCAATTAATACTTTGATTAGCTCTTCTATGAACGTAATTGGCCAATCTAACCGTGGCTTGCACGTTGATACTAAAGAGTACGTAAAAGAGAACCCATGGTTGATGGGTTGGAGCACACACTATCTAGAGGGATGCACGCGGTCGTAACAGGCCCAGTTTCTGTGCACAAGGCAAGCACCATGTTGTATGAACGTAATTAACCAGCCTAATCGTGGCTTGCACTTTGATAAAGAGAATCCATATGGCTGGTAGGTTGGAGCACATACTATCCAGCTGGCGCACCATGTCGCTGATGAATAGAGTGGAGGTAAAATGTCTTTTCAGGAACAATAAGAGTGCATGAATGGATGACCCACGATTAGCAGCGCTTCAAAGTTCAGTTCACACCTTTTGTTCAATTTAACAACAGATTGCAAAGTAGGGGCAGATGAAATAAAATGCCAACATGACATTGGCGTGAAAAGCTCATGTGCCTGCGCTAAAGGGGCCGTGAAGGACTTAGTGATAGAATATATGTGATGTACACCGTGTATTCCTGACCGTGTATGTGTGGTATATGGTATAGGGGCAGTGCTAGCCGTGGGGCGTCCGATTGCAGATACCAAAATTGGCTGTTGTTCCCGCTGTTGGATCAAGATAGTATGCTGTCACACACGACGCACGCGTTGGTTCCACCCCATCTCATATTTATAGAGAAAGATCAAGGCTAGAGGTTTTTGTTCAAATTTCGGAACACTGGCGCCACTTTTTCGTCGCTGCTTTTCGCCTCCCGCCATTTCTTGCCGATAGAGCTTCTGTTCCAATCCATCCATCCATCACCATTAAGGAGAAGTTTTTACTTGAGGATGGACCGTCCAGATCATTTTGCTGCCGCGGATTGGTGACATGGAGGAAGGTCACGTTAAATAAGGAACCTCCTAGCTAATTACGTGGGGCGTTTAATGTTGGAATTTTGGCCCATATTAGATCAACACAATAAATATTCCAGAATTTCCTAATAAATTCTAGAGGCCCACATGGCCCATTCATGCATGGTAGGGGTGGGACAAAAGTTTAGTCCCACATTGCTAGTTGAAGAGAGTTGGAGCAGCTTATAAGGGGAGCTCTTCATACCTTTTGTAAGAGAGAAATAATAGGAGGAAATAGGAGCTGACCACACGCGCAGTCAAAAGGAGTTGTTTGCCGTGGTTAACCCCAACCGGCTGGCTATGCTTATATATTATGATCAACTTGTACAACAAGGAATACATTGGTATAGAATACCGTACAGTATACAAACCGTATATACAACTCTAACACTCCCCCTCAATCTAAACCGTCGTGAACAAGGTTAAGATTGGAACTAAAACGACGAAGCGCGAGCTGCGTAGCAGGCTTCGTAAACACATCAGCCAGCTGGTCGGCGGTAGAGATGAACCGAACATCAAGCGCACCAAGCGCAACCCTCTCGCGAACGAAGTGAAAATCAACCTCGATATGCTTCGTGCGAGCATGGAAAACCGGATTGGCAGATAAGTACGTGGCACCAACATTATCACACCATAAGACAGGAGGTCGAGGCTGAAATACTCCAAGCTCCCGTAACACAGACTGAATCCAAACAGCCTCGGCGGTGCCATTGGCCAGAGCCTTATATTCTGCCTCGGTACTGGAGCGAGACACAGTCGGCTGCTTGCGAGAACTCCAGGACACAAGGTTAGGACCAAGAAAGACTCCAGGACACGAGCTGCGTAGCAGGCTTCGTAAACACATCAGCCAGCTGGTCGGCGGTAGAGATGAACCGAACATCAAGCGCACCAAGCGCAACCCTCTCGCGAACGAAGTGAAAATCAACCTCGATATGCTTCGTGCGAGCATGGAAAACCGGATTGGCAGATAAGTACGTGGCACCAACATTATCACACCATAAGACAGGAGGTCGAGGCTGAAATACTCCAAGCTCCCGTAACACAGACTGAATCCAAACAGCCTCGGCGGTGCCATTGGCCAGAGCCTTATATTCTGCCTCGGTACTGGAGCGAGACACAGTCGGCTGCTTGCGAGAACTCCAGGACACAAGGTTAGGACCAAGAAAGACTGCAAAACCGCCAGTGGAGCGACGATCATCAGGACAGCCAGCCCAATCCGCATCAGTAAAAATATTGAGGTCCATAGAAGGGGAGCGACGAAAACGCAGGCCAGTCGACACAGTGCCACGAACAAAGGGCAGAATACGCTTGACCGCCTCATAGTGGGCAGTAGTCGGCTGCGACAGGTACTGACAAACCTTGTTGACAGCAAATGATAAGTCAGGGCGCGTCAATGTGAGGTACTGGAGTCCCCCGACCAAACTCCGGTACTTGAAAGCATCCTCTGAACCAAGCGGTGTACCGAGATCTCGTGTCAACTTGTCAGAAGTAGACATAGGTGTAGTGACCGGCCGACTCTGCTCCATGTTGGCCCGATGAAGAAGATCAAGGGCATAGCGGTGTTGAGACAGCACAAGCCCTGAAGAAGAGTAGGCAACCTCGATGCCAAGGAAATACTCCAAGCGCCCAAGATCCTTGATAGGAAAAGAACCCGACAAGGTGGCAACAAGCTTCTCAACTGCAACTGAAGAGGATCCAGCCAGAACAATGTCATCGACATAGACAAGCATATAGACAACCACACCAGCATGATCAAAAATGAACAAAGAGGTATCCGCTGTGCTAGCAACAAAGCCAAGCTGATGGAGCTTATCACTGAGGCGCGCATACCAGGCACGGGGCGACTGTTTGAGACCATAAAGAGCACGTTGCAACTTACAGACATGCTGCGGATACTGCGGATCCTCAAAGCCAGGCGGCTGCTGCATATAGACGTCCTCGGTGAGAAAACCAAGAAGAAAAGTGTTACTCACATCAATCTGACGCAGGCACCAACCGCGAGAAACAACAAGAGACAGGACAAGGCGAACTGTGACTGGCTTGACCACTGGGCTGAACGTATCATGATAATCAATACCATGCTGCTGCGTGAAGCCTCGAGCGACAAGTCGTGCCTTGTATTTGTCAACCGAACCATCAGGACGATACTTCGTTTTGAAAATTCACTTGCTTCCAACAATGTTAGTGCCAGGAGGACGAGGGACCAAGACCCACGTTCGATTCTTCTGAAGTGCATCAAACTCAGCTTCCATAGCGCTACGCCAAGCAGGCTCAGTCAAAGCAGTGCGATGAGAGGCTGGTTCCACCAAAAGAGCACGGCGATGATCGGAATCATAGCGAACCGTGCCGTCCCGATAGATCTTGGGACGAAAAATAGCATTATGCTGCCGCGTGACGATGACCCGAGGCGGCTCAGCGGCAGGTGCTGCAGACGACGTCGGGGAGTCGAGAGGACTCGGTGGTGCTGTCGATGGATCAGGCGAAGCCGAAGGCGAGGGAGAGGGCGAAGCCGGCGAAGCACTGGACAGCTCGTCCACAGCGCCAGCCGGGAGCGTGGTCGGCCCAGGAGGGAGCCCGGTTAGCCCAGACGTCGGCGAGGAAGGCGTCTGGCGCACAGGCGAGCAGGCATGAGCTGGGCCACTCGGTGCAACGCTGCCCGAGCCACAGGGGGCCTCTGCATGGGAAGGTGCAGGCCCCGAGGCATGCACGTCGATCCGCTGGTCCGGTTGCATGGACGAAACCTGCACAGGAAAGCTGGCAGCAGGAACATGTGCATTAGCCGGTAACATAGTAATGTCATAACTACGCATGTCGGTGCTCTGAGTAACTGGTTCAGTGGAGGGGAAAGACACATGTAGCAGTTTAGAGACATCAACGACAGCACCCGGAGTAGAGAAGGGAAACACCTTCTCATCAAACACGACATCACGAGAGATGTATATGCGACCAGTGGAGCGATCAAGGCACTTGTAACCTTTATGCATAGGACTATAGCCAAGGAAAACACACATCTTGGAGCGGAACTCGAGTTTGCGCGAATTGTACTTACGCAAACTGGGCCAACACGCACAGCCAAACGTGCAGAGGAAAGAATACTCTGGAGGTGTGTTGAGCAGGCGGAAAACTGGAGTGGTGTTGTTGATGATGGGCGTGGGCATCCTGTTGATAAGATAACAAGCAGTAAGAAAAGCCTCATCCCAATACCGAAGGGGCATCGAGGAATGAGCTAAGAGGGCCAAGCCTGTTTCGACAAGATGGCGATGCTTGCGCTCGGCAATGCCATTTTGTTGGGAGGTATGTGGGCAAGAAACACGGTGAGCAATACCCGTGCGAGCAAAGTAGGCATGGAGGCGATGATACTCACCACCCCAATCGGACTGGACAGTGCGAATTTTAGCATTCAACAAGCGTTCTACATGAGACTGAAAAGTGTAGAAGATGCTTTCAACGTCAGATTTATGCTTAATCAAGTAAATCCAAGAATAACGGCTGTAGTCATCAATGAAGCTAACATAATACTTAAAGCCTCCGGAAGAAGGCAAAGCAGGACCCCAAACATCAGTATGAATAAGCTCAAGAGGAGACTGAGACACACTGGTCGAATAACTATATGGTAATTGATGACTTTTGGCACGTTGACATGCATCACACACTAAAGACTCAATGTTTGAAGAACACGATAAATTATTGGAACTAACAATAGTTTGCACTACTTTATTTGAGGGATGACCAAGACGTTGATGCCAATGCTCAGAAGACAGCCGCACACCAGACGACGCATGAGACCCAGACGCCATGGCGCGACTGAAAGGTAGAGGGTAGAGACCGCCACGACTTCTACCGCGAAGAAGAACTCGCTTCGTGACCTTGTCCTTGACACAGAAAAAATATTTATGAAACTCAATGAATATATGATTGTCAGAAACAAGGCGGTAGACGGAAAGCAAATTCTTGCTAAGACCAGGAACGAGAAGGACATTTTTAAGCTCAATGGGAGATGATGAACCAGGTAACTGAGAGCGACCAACATGCGTAATAGACAAACCTGCACCGTTGGCGACTTGCACTTGATCCTTGCCAGGGTAGCGATCCTGAACGTGCATCCGACTCATGTCGTTGGTGAGGTGGTCGGTGGCACCTGAGTCGAAGAACCAGGGCTGAGATTCCTGGAAGGAGGTGGCGTTCCCGGAGCGAGAGTCCTTTTGCTGATAGGCCTGGTTGAAGCGATTTCGGCACTGAAGGGCACTGTGACCCCAGTAATCGCAGATTTGGCAGCGGGTGCCACGCTGGCGGCCAGAGCGACCGCCGCCACCGCCACCACCTTGTCCTCCTCCGCCGTCACCACCGCCCCCTTGGTTTGGGCGGTTGCCACGCTGGCCTTGCTGCTGCTGCTGGCCACCGGATGCATGACCGCCACCAGGTGGTCTTGGAGCGACCGATGTTGTTGTCGACGAAGGGGCGCCCTCCTCCACGGTTGTCACCGCCTTGCCGCGCCACGGCATTGGCGGAGGTGGAGAAGTCAGGGGCCTGTGAGTTTTGCTCTAGGAGAGCCTCACAGGAGAGGAGCATGGAGTAGAAGTCTTCCAAGCTGAGGTTGTCCGCGCCAGCGGCGGCGAGCACCGTGAGAGAGTGCTGTAGGGACTCGTACTGAGACCCAAGACCGACAATGATGTAGTCGATCAACTCATCATCAGAGATCGGAGAACTGACCATCGCCATAGCATCAGCAAACCCCTTCATCTTGTGGAAGTAGGCGGCGGCGGTGAGGCCGTTCTTCTTCAGCGACGTAAGCTGCCGTCGCATCTGGCGTGCCCCTGCTCGGTTTTGCGCCGAGAACATGGACACGAGGCAGGACCACACGGACGCCGAGGTGGTGCGCCCGATGAGGTGGCCGAGGATCTCCTCCGTCATGGAGCCGACGAGGATGCCAAGGACGCGCTGATCCGTGTAGAACCAGTTGGCGTAGTCGGGGTTGGGGCTGGTGACGGCGTCGGCGCCTGTGCCCTCGATGATCGTGGGCAGGGGCAACTTGCAGGAACCGTCGAGGAAGCCGTACCACCCCTGTCCAGCAATGTTGGGGACGACCTGCATCTTCCAGAGAAGAAAGTTAGTGCGATCAAGGCGCACGGTGATGGTGTTGGTGTTGTGGCCGGTGGGTGCGGTGATGATTGCGCCGGCGGGGATCGATGGAGTGGAGGAGGAAACCAACGCGCCGACGGTGGCGATCTGCATCGCGGAAGAGCTCATTGCGAGCGGCGGCGAGGCGGAGGACTCGCGCGAAGAAGCGGCGACAGGGAAACCCTAGGGGGTCGACTCGCTCTGATACCATGTAGAACTGCATGCTCTAACCAATGCAACCAAAAGACCGATCTGATGGAAGAGATTAAGCAATGCATTTATACTTCAACACTCCCCCTCACGTGTGGCTCCCTCAGGCCTAAACGTGGACCGAAAGTGGGCTGCAATATTTTTATTTTATATTGCGCCAGCCGTGTCTTGAACTCAAGACTTCTTGGCTCTGATACCAAGTCAAAAGGAGTTGTTTGCCGTGGTTAACCCCAACCGGCTGGCTATGCTTATATATTATGATCAACTTGTACAACAAGGAATACATTGGTATAGAATACCGTACAGTATACAAACCGTATATACAACTCTAACACGCGCGCTCCTCCGACGACGACGCCGCCGCTCGCTCGCTCGCCTCGTCACGATAAGTCGCGCCGCGCCGCGGTTTGCGGGAATGCCTCTCTCCGCCGCTCAAGACTTCTCCATCCCGTCTGTCGGCGTGCACCGCTGGACGGGACAGCAGGCCTCCGGAACCCCGTCTCTTGTGATCCTGTACGGGAGAGAGACGATAAGGTTTTTGGGAGCGTTCTACCGCGACTGCTGTCTTCAACATCGACACGGAGGCCGACGACTACTTCCCCAACGACGACTTCTTCCCCGACATCAGCGACATGGCTCTCAACAGCGACAACGCGCTGGTTCCTCTTCTGGACCGTATGTGTTCTTGCCTTCCTTTTATGAGATCATTATCCTCTTTCTTCTCCTAGCAACAAGTTCAGGTTCATTGTCAGCAAACATATTGCTCTTCTCAATCAGTTTAGACATGTTTCTCCTTTATTCTATGGTGATTTGCATGACTAGTTTAATCTCAAACCTTTTAGTCATGTTTTATCCAATGTTTTATTTGATTAAATCATGGGGAAAATTGCTAATATATTCAAGAATCCAAAAACCTTATAGGCATTATTCCCCAGTTAGCTTTGGTTCATCTCTTAAGCCTCCTCCTTTCGAGGGCGTGAATTACAAGAGGTGCCGTGCGAGAGCTATTCTCTGCCTTACAACCATGAGATGCTTTGACGCCACTAAGGGCAAGCCTGAAGGAGAGATTACTCCCCTCGAGGAGAAAGCTTTTGAGGATGCCGACACCCTTCTGAGGGGTGCTATCATCAGCGTTCTTGGCGAGAACATTGTTGACTCGTATTTGTCCATCTCTACGGGCAAGGATATGTGGGACGCAATCGAGGCCAAGTTTGGGGTCTTGGATGCGGGCAGTGAACTGTATGTCATGGAACAATTTTATGACTTCAAGATGACTAATGAGCGCTCCATCGTTGAGCAGGCTCATGAGATACAGTCCATTGCTAAGGAACTTGAGCAGTTCACTTGTGTGTTGCCGGACAAGTTTATTGCCGGAGGTATCATTGCCAAGCTTCCTCCTTCATGGAGGAATTTTGCTACTTCTCTGAAGCACAAAAGACAAGAGTTCTCCACTACGGATCTCATTGGGTCTCTTGACGTGGAAGAAAAGGCAAGGGCAAAAGACACACGTGCTCGAGGTGTTGATGGAGGTTCTAGTGCCAACTTGGTACAGAAGAAGAACTTCCAATCCTACAAGTCCAACAACAAGAACAAGTATGATGGCAAAGGAAAATTTGATGGGAAGAACAAGGCCTCACAGTCTACCAATTTCAAAAGGAAGACCGATAAGAAGAAAGGAGTATGCCACGTCTGTGGTGATCCTGATCATTGGACTCCCAATTGCCCAAACCGCTTTGACAAGCGTCAGCAAGGAAATGGAGGCAAGACGGCCAATGTTGTCATTGGAGACACTGAGATGAAGGATGCTGAGTATGGTATATTTCCTACTGTCCTTTCAATATGTCATTCTCCTGAATGGTGGATTGACACAGGTGCCAATGTACACGTTTGTGCTGATATCTCCATGTTTTCTTCTTATCAGGTCGCAGGGACTTCCTCCGTGTTGATGGGCAACAGATCGCATGCTACTGTTCGTGGTGTTGGTACGGTCGATCTGAAGTTCACTTCGGGGAAGATCGTGCGCCTGAAGAACGTGCATCATGTCCCTTCTATCAATAAAAATCTTGTTAGCGGATCGCTTCTGTGTCGTGATGGCTACAAGATTGTGTTTGAGTCCAATAAATTTGTTGTGTCAAAATTTGGAACCTTTGTTGGTAAAGGCTATGAGTGCGGAGGTTTGTTCCGCCTATCCTTGTCAGACGTTTGTAATAAAGTTGTTAATCATATTTGCATCAACATTGAGACAAATGTTTGGCATTCACGTCTTTGTCATGTTAATTTTGGTTGTATGACGCGGCTAGCTAAACTGAATTTAATCCAAAGTTTCACTAATGTAAAGGGTTCTAAGTGTCAAGTGTGTGTTCAAGCTAAGCAACCTCGCAAGTCTCATACGACTGCGGAGGTAAGAAATTTGGCACCTCTAGAACTCATACATTCAGATATTTACGAGATGAATTGTGTGTTGACAAAAGGTGGAAAGAAATACTTCATGACGTTCATTGATGACTCAACTAGATATTTTTATGTGTATCTTCTGAAATCGAAGGATGAAGCGTTAAGTTTCTTCAAAATCTATAAAGCTGAAACAGAAAATCAACTTGAACGAAAGATCAAGCGACTTAGGTCTGATCGTGGTGGAGAGTATTTCTCCAATGAGTTTGACTCATTTTGTGCGGAGCATGGTATAATCCATGAGAGGACGCCTCCCTACTCACCTCAGTCAAATGGGGTGGCCGAAAGAAAGAACCGCACTGTAACTGATTTGGTTAACGCCATGTTAGACACATCGGGTCTCTCCAAGGCATGGTGGGGGGAGGCGATATTGACTGTTGTCATGTCCTAAACCGAGTTCCCACAAAGAATAAGGAGATAAATCCATTCGAGGAATGGGGAGATTGAAACTCTCTTACCTACGAACTTGGGGATGTTTGGCCAAAGTCAATGTGCCAATTCCCAAGAAGCGCAAGCTTGGACCAAAAACTGTTGATTGTGTTTTTATGGGCTATGCTTTTCATAGCATTGGCTATAGATTCATGATAGTAAAGTCTGAGGTATCCGACATGCATGTTGGTACAATCATGGAGTCGAATGATGCAACTTTCTTTGAGGATATATTTCCCATGAAGGATATGCCTAGCTCATCGAATTAGGGGATGCCTAGTACATCTATCCAGGAATTCGCTAGAATTCCTGAATCCACCATTCTGATAGAACACCTTGAGAATCTGGAGGTGGATAACAATGAAGCTCCTAAAAGGAGTAAGAGACAGAGGACTGCGAAGTCCTTTGGTAATGATTTCATTGTGTATCTCGTGGATGACACTCCCACTTTTATTTCAGAAGCCTATGCATCTCCAGATGCTGACTACTGGAAGGAAGCTATCCGAAGTGAGATGGATTCTATTTTGGCTAATGGAACTTGGGAGATTACTGATCGTCCTTATGGGTGCAAACCCGTAGGATGTAAATGTGTGTTTAAGAAGAAGCTTAGGCCTGATGGTACAATTGAAAAGTACAAGGCACTTCTTGTGGCCAAGGGTTATACCCAAAAGGAAGGTGAAGACTTCTTTGATACGTACTCACCTGTAGCTAGATTTACTACCATTAGAGTACTACTATCACTGGCTCCCTCATACGGTCTTCTCATTCATCAAATGGATGTTAAGACAACTTTCCTAAATGGAGAGTTGGATGAGGAAATTTACATGGACCAGCCAGATGGATTTGTAGTAAATGGTCAAGAAGGAAAGGTGTGCAAATTATTGAAGTCTTTATATGGTCTCAAGCAAGCACCTAAGCAGTGGCATGAGAAGTTTGAAAGAACTTTAACTGCTGAAGGCTTTGTTGTAAATGAAGCTGATAAATGTGTGTACTATCGCCATGGTGGGGGCGAAGGAGTCATTTTTTGCTTATACGTCGATGACATACTGATTTTCGGAACCAACCTGAATATCATCAATAAGACCAAGGATTTCTTATCTCGCTGTTTTGAGATGAAGGATCTTGGGGTAGCTGATGCAATCTTAAACATCAAGCTGTTGAAGGATGACAATGGTGGGATTACACTGCTTCAATCTCACTATGTGGAAACGATCTTGAGTCGTTTTGGGTATAGCGATTGCAAGTCTTGTCCAACGCCTTATGATCCTAGTGTGCTGCTTAGAAAGAATAAAACGTCTGCTAGAGATGTATTTGGCTAGCGCTACGAGGCCTGACATCGCCTTTGCTGTGAGCAAACTTAGCCGATTTGTCTCAAATCCTGGTGATGATCACTGGCATGCTCTTGAAAGAGTGATGCACTATCTAAAAGGCACTGTGAGTTATGGCATTCACTATACCGGGTATCCGAGGGTACTAGAGGGTTATAGTGATTCAAACTGGATTTCTGATGCTGATGAGATTAAGGCCACTAGTGGATATGTATTTACACTTGGTGGTGGCGCTGTTTCTTGGAAGTCTTGCAAGCAGACCATCTTAACGAGGTCAACAATGGAAGCAGAACTCACAGCACTAGACACATCCACTGTTGAAGCAGAGTGGCTTCGTGAACTCTTGATGAACTTACCCGTGGTTGAGAAACCAATACCCGCTATCCCAATGATCTGTGATAATCAAACTGTGATCATCAAGGTTAACAGTTCTAAGGATAATATGAAGTCATCAAGGCATGTGAAGAGGAGATTAAAATCTGTCAGAAAAATGAGAAACTCCGGAGTTATTGCATTGGATTATATCCATACATCTAGAAATTTGGCAGACCCCTTCACGAAGGGTCTATCACGTAACGTGATAGATAATGCATCAAAGGAGATGGGTATGAGACCCACCGTTTAAGTTGTCCACAGTGGTAACCCATTCTATGTGATCGGAGATCCCGTGAAATAGAAATGGGAGACAAGCTGTATGTCAACTGAGAGGAAAGTATCCTTACTCCTTGTATGATACCACTCCGTATAAGATGCAATACTTTCTTAATCTGCACGGTAGGCTGATTTATCTTAATGTGTTGTAAGTTGCTTATTTAAGCACAGATGTTGTCCTGCAGAACATCCGTTGAAGAACACACCTATATGAGTTTGGTTGTTAAAACGTCGCAACCTATGAGAGTTGGGTGCTTTTTAATAAACTCATGAAAGGCCATGGAGTATGACGCATAAGCTCCACCCGCGGGGAAGCCCTGCGACAGCCTAGTACCGGTCAAGGCTCGTTGTGAAGCTAGATTAGCAGAAAACTTGCAGTTCAAGGCTTAGTCCACTGTTCAAGTAGCAGTCTAGTGTAGCATAGAGTTCTGGCGAAAGTTCAACTTAACAGTCTTCGCTATAGTACCGGTATATAAAACAATGTTTTGGAACCAAAGGCAAATTCTATGTGCCTCTAGGATCTGGTGGGGGATTGTTGGAATTTTGGCCCATATTGGATCAACACAATAAATATTCCAGAAATTCCTAATAAATCCTAGAGGCCCACATGGCCCATTCATGCATGGTAGGGGTGGGACAAAAGTTTAGTCCCACATTGCTAGTTGAAGAAGAGTTGGAGCAGCTTATAAGGGGAGCTCTTCATACCTTTTGTAAGAGAGAAATAATAGGAGGAAATAGGAGCTGACCACACGCGCGCTCCTCCTCCGACGACGCCGCCGCTCGCTCGTCTCGACACGTCGCGGTTTGCGGGAATGCCTCGAGCCGAGAGCCTCTCTCTCTTTCTTTTTGCCACTCATGAACGGGTATATGAACAGACGCTAGAAACTGAAACGTTTTTCAGTGGGTTTTGAATACGTAGGCTGTTCAGCTTCGGCTGCTGCCTGTTCGGTTCACCTCCCTGGCCCTTCGTTTCATTTCCTCGCGTGGCCTGTTCAGCTCCTTTCTCTGTGCCTATAAAAGAGGTCGCTCCTCTCCAGAGATACATTACGAGACACAGCACCATATGCGCCTACCACTCGGTTCCAGAGCTTTGCGCCGCCGCTCAAGACTTCTCCATCCCGTCTATCGGCGTGCACCGCTGGACGGGACAGCAGGCCTCCGGAACCCCGTCTCTTGTGATCCTGTACGGGAGAGAGGCGATAAGGTTTTTGGGGAGCGTTCTACCGCGACTGCTGGCTTCAACATCGACACGGAGGCCGACGACTACTTCCCCAACGACGACTTCTTCCCCGACATCAGCAACCTCTTCAGCGACATGGCTCTCAACAGCGACAACGGCAACACTGGTTCCTCTTCTGGACCGTATGTGTTCTTGCTTTCCTTTTATGAGATCATTATCCTCTTTCTTCTCTTAGCAACGAGTTCAGGTTCATTGTCAGCAAACATATTGCTCTTCTCAATCAGTTTAGACATGTTTCTCCTTTACTCTATGGTGATTTGCATGACTAGTTTAATCTCAAACCTTTTAGTCATGTTTTATCCAATGTTTTATTTGATTAAATCATGGGAAAATTGCTAATATCACTAGTGGAAAACAGGGCTTCCGTGGGAGCCTTTTGTCGCGGGCGCGCCTGCACCCGCGACAAATGGCCTGGCCACGTCGCCCCGAAACCATGTGGAGCGCGCGGAGGCTTTTGTCGCGGCCTTTTGTCGCGGGCCGTATTACGACCCGCGACAAAAGGGGTAGGAGCGACGTGGCCACCCCTTTTGTCGCGGGTCGTAATACGGCCCGCGACAAAATGTCCCCCCCTATATATATATATAGAAGCAGCCAGCCACCCCCCACCTCATTTTTTCCTTGGTGGTGAAGGTGGAGGTGTATGCTAGCTCATTTTTTCTACATGTGCACAAGAGGTGTTTGATGGAATGCTTGTCAGAGGGATGCCACTTGGTTTTATTTGATAAGATTTCTCCTCTTTTTGATCCAAAAAGGTTAGCAACTATTTTCTCGACTATATATATATGCATAGTCCGTACAATATTAATTTTAGCAAGGTGATTGCATCTGATACATATATAATTTTAGCAAGGTGATTGCATCTGATACATATATAGATCGCCGCGCTTTATCTTTCGTGAGATATCAATTAATTATCCACTCATTCAATCATTCTTTTGCATGGCAGGGCTTGGCAAGCTTTGAAGAATGTTCATAAGGAGATTACCTTTGCAAAGAAGCTAACATTTAATCCTGTACCGTGCCCCCAGCAGCCACAAGGGACGAATCTATGTGGATACTACGTTTGCGAGTCCATTCGCATGTTAACCACTGAGAAGCAGAACAGAAATAAATTCGACGTAAGCAATAACATTCACAACTTTATTTATTATCATCAATATTTCGTTATCAAGACTGATATAGTCATACTCATCTCATTTTCGTATATAGGTCGACTTCATGCGGGACAGACTCCAACCAAAGGAACACGCACTAGGAATCGCGGAGGAACTGGCGGGACTTTTGGTTAGAGAAGTCATAAACAACAAAGGCTTGTTTAGTCCAGATAGTTGTTCTACCTCCAAATAGACGGTCGTTAGTACCGTTTGTCGATCGTGAGCTCCATGTATATATGTAGGGAACCTACGAATATGTGTAAGGGGAATCGACTTCTGCTTCCAATATTTGTTTGATCGATCTATATATATATATAATGAATGAATGTGTACAACTTCTAGTAGCGTACAAATATATGCAACTTTTATTTTCGGACGAAAAAAATGAAATAACAGGCGGTCGGTGGCGGGGGGGAGGGGTGCTGCACCCCTCAAACCCTAAAGCAGAAGCGTTGTGCGCGCGCCACGTAGAGGGCCTTTTGTCGCGGGTGGTAATACCGCCCGCGACAAAAGGGCCTGTGCCCTGCGCGCCCCGCGGCTGCCACGTGGTGGACCTTATGTCGCGGGTCGTAAGTGACCCGGGATAAAAGGCCACCCTTTTATCGCGCCTTGCTTGTCGCGGCTGGCCGCCCGCGACAAAAGGCCCTAACCACCCGGATCAAAAAGCCTGTTTTCCACTAGTGTATATTCAACATTTAATCTCATTCCTAGGAGTCGTCAGTCGTGGATAGTCTTTCGGACGCCTGATTTTTCGCTGGTATCTGAACGTGGGTTTGTTTGGAAGAATATTAAGTCCAGAGCAATTTATTCCACCCGCGGCAAGACAAACGGGATTTCTGTTTCACCGTTGGCTTGGGTAGGGACTTGCTTTCCTTGCTTTCCTTCATTTTAAGAAACCGTGATTTTTTCCTTAATACACAGCTATTCCGTTTTATTTTCTAAGATTCCGGTGATTCGTTTTCCTGACCACATCAAGTAACTAACTCAAATGAGGTGCACCTCATATAAAGCATTCGGGTGATTAGGAGGAGCGAATATTTGGTCATCTTTTCACAACTCGGTGGAATCTATTGCTCGGATCGGTACACAGCTACCATCAGATGCATACAAAAGAATTAGGTTGTCAACCACAAAAGTTTTTGGCACATACATCACTGGAGGAAATGCTCAAAACACCCATGTTGGTATAGGCCGCACCTCAAAATGACAGTTCGGCAAAGAAAAGATGTCATAATCGATAGCTACACAATTTGTTATGGCAAATCATGAAAAAAAGAGTGTATATTATTAGACAAAAGCAAATCTGAGAAAGTTAAGTTGTAATGATGCGGACTTGCTGCAGCCGCCGGAACCAAACTGACCCATGCACTAATCAAGCTAGATTATGCTAACATATATGATAGCTACTAGACACATGCAACTATCCATTCTCAGGTCCAAAACAAGCATTATACTTTCCTCTTCTCTCCTCGACGTGTAAAGAGTCTAAGTCTAAGTCGTCACACACGACGCACGCGTTGGTTCCACCCCATCTAATATTTATAGACTGCAAGAGAAGACTAAGGTTGGAGGTTTTTGTTCGAATTTCGAAACTTTGGCGCCACTTTTTTGTTGCTGTTTTTCGCCTCCCGCCATTTCTTGCTGATAGCTTCTGTTTCAATCCATCCATCCATAGTTATCAAGGAGATGCCTTTACTTGATGATGGACCGTCCAGATCATGTGTTACCACGGATTGGTGACATGGCACGTAAAATAAGAAACCTTGCACGCTTGATTTTCTCTGGTAGCTGTGCGTGGGTTTATTTGGAAGATCATTAACTCCAGAGCAATTTTTGCCACGCGCAGTAAGGCAAGATAAACGGGATTTCCTTTTCACCGTTGGTTTGGGTAGGGACTTGCTTTCCTTGCTCTCCTTCATTTGAAGAAACCATGATTTTTTTCCTTAATACTCCAGAGCAATAACAAAGTGTGAGTAAGTTTCACGCAGCTATTCTGTTTTCTTCAGCAATAACAAAGTGTGAGTAATCTGACTCAAAAGGAAAAATAAATTAATATGGCTTCAGCGATATACATGGACAATTTATGCTAGCCAATTACGTGTGTCGATTAATCTCATTCCCAGAAATCGTGGATAGCCGGCCGGACATTTTATTTTCTGCGAGCTGGGCGTGGGTTTGTTTTGGTAAATCATTAACTCCAGAGCAATTTATGTTATATTATACACGGTAAGGCAAGATAAACGGGATTTTTTTCCACCGTGTGCTTGGATATGGACTTGCTTTCCTTCTCTCCTTCATTTTGAGAACCCTGATTTTTTTCCTTAATACCTACCATTCTGTTTTCTCTTCTATAAAACTAGGACAATTGCCCGTGCGTTGCCACGGGATAGGATTTTTTTTATAGATAATAAATTAAAATATGTGTCCTAATTTATGTGTGTTCACATGATTGCTTAACTGTGTTAAGCTTGCTTCCATTCCCTACAATCCAATCAGTACATGCCTCAAGTTTATATCACCATCATACCCGTAAACATAATTTTTTCAAACATTCCATACTAATCGACATGTTAAAATGTAATATTTATATTCTCCCTCCGATCCATATCTAGTTATTAAATATAGTCTAGATGCATTTGTATCTAAACAAAGTGAAGTCAATTAATTTAGATTAGAGAAAGTTAACTTCCAAACCATAATTATATCTTAATACAAAGAGAAGTGTAACTACAAACAGATCACAACATGCTCCTTGTGCTCATATAGGTGCCAACCTTAGGAGTCAGCCTAAGTAACATGAAAGTAAATAGAACATGTATTCATCGGTTATAGAAAAACACAATAATTAAATACGAAATAGAAGAAGAAAAATAATTGACACTTGCTAAAACTCTCACCATCACCGTCATTAGTCACACAAAAGTAGTCCAGCTTCAAAAAGAAGTAAGATTCACATTTGCCCATAAATAAGTACATGCCACACACAAATTCATCACTCTCTTCCCGTCACAGGTCACAGGCTCTCACTGTCCTGTATCATCTTGCCACATATAGCGACCAATCAACAAATGCACAGCTCCACATGTCAATAAATCTTGAAAGAGCACCTAGCCTCAACAAGGCCAAAGCACTCAATCGAAGAGCCCTACCACCCTCTCAAGAATTTCAGATTTCTGCGGAGAAGCTTCTTATCATCACTGTATAGTCATTGTCAGTCCAAGTTTTCAATCAGTTTACCAAAACAGAGACATGATTATGTAAAATGACTATTGAATTAGTTCCACACTAAGAGACAAAGGATAGTTGTAATAAGAATACACATGCTGATGGAAATTAAAAAAAATGGAATAAATTGGGTGTGAGAGCAAAGAGCTACTCAAGGAGACGCGCCGTGTCGGCACCAGGGATTCATACATATACTACTACTAAATGTTTTATATTTGAAATAAAGGTGAATAGGAATAATATCACAAGACAATTTTATGTGATCAGCTAGAAAAGTCACATTAGATCCAGCAGCAAGAGGTATGACTCAGAATTTATCAGGATTCTCTGCAGCTATACCCAATGTATTTTAGATACGCAAGAAAAATCGAACAAACTATTACCAGAAAATAAACATGGAAATTATATTTTAAAACTAAAGCCAGCTATATATTTCAAACAAATCTACGAAGGCAATAAAAGGTCAACATCTCAATAATTATTTGATCATCTAACATCAAACTGTGCGGATTTAAAACTTCCATGTGTCGAATCCTAGTCCATTTACCTGTGTTCCAGGCCATCCAATACGAATTCCAACCTCATAAACATGAAGGATTCTTTCTTGGGATGGATGCGATGTTACTCCTCAACCTGCGCCGGGAAACTGAAGTGTGCACCATTGGTGTTCTCGGCTTGCGTGTCGCCAGTGAATAGCTCATTAGAGCCGTTGTGAGACAACATTCCCAGGTGGTTGCGGTACTTGTACTTGCAGCTCGAGCTGGAGGGTTGGGTCACGTTTCTGGCATACATCAGCACCACCTCCTAAAACCTGAGCATGTAACAGTGAGGGGCATCTACAGCGTAGAGAGATCTGATGGTGATGGCACACTTGCGCACCTAAAGTGGGTCGATCACGAGACCAACATCAGCATCACACACAAAAAAATGGATACAACTGCAAACAGAGCATGAAAATAATTATAGTGTAAAAGTGGACATTTTAAGTGAGGAACCACATCATCACCATTTCTGAATGTTTAATTTGCCTCGGAAGGGAGGCTTGCAAAATGACAGAACCAATTCAGGACTGTTGGTATTCAGACAGTGTAAATTTGAGCAAGACATATAAGGTTCATACCTGAAGGTGTTCTCCAAACTGCAGTTCAACCACCGTAACAAATCAAAGAGATATTGCTGGCCAGTGATTTAAGTGGACCAACCATTGGATCTACAGACAGCAAAATCAGAATCTCGGGAGCAGCTCCACTATGCATGTCAAAACTTACCGTAGCCTCCACCTTGGCATCAAAGTTTTGAGTGTTGCAATAGTGAGCTTCTTGAATGCAAGCCCAAGCAAATGCAATAGTGATTCTACAAGCTGCGGCTAAAAAACCTTTGCAACATATAATGCAATAGGCAAAGAGCTGCACATGATGAAACAAGAGTTGTGATCATTAAATTACGTAGGTCCTCCTGAAGTTCTTTAGAAAAGATACTGAAGTCGTATACTTCTTCTATCAGTGGTTTACGTTGTATGGTAGACACTGGAAGGTTGGCAACATGTCCTTAACAGACACCAGGAAGCTGATATGCATCATTGGGTGTGAAATTTCTTACCGGCACCACTGGCACAGGGAGTGCAGACCAAGCTTGTCAACTATTTCAGCCGCATTCATGACAGTAGGAATATCTTGTTTGTTTGCAAATACAAGCAACACATCATCACGCAGCTCATTCTATATCACAGAAAGTTACCCTGATAATTACGAATTGGGTAATATATAATGAAAACAAAATCTAAATGGTGTATTATCCGCAAAGTAAAAAATAGAAGGGAAACCAAATGCTGAGATGGAGAAGGCTCACCGTATGAACTTCTGCCTCTCATGCACCAGCTCTCGCGTCCCGTCTCCCAACTCTTTGTCGTACCACTGCCCCTGGGTACTGCAAGAGAGCCTGCAGGAAGAAGATGGCAAGGTCACAAATCAAATAGATGAATCCAGGGAAAAAATGGAGGAGGTGCATGGGTTGGTGAAGGGCAACTTCAGTTCATATACTACTGTAAATACCAATGGCACATTTTTAACATATCTAGCAAGCTACAAACAGAAAACCCTCCAAAGAAGATCCTAAAGGATACTAATCCTCTTTAGCTCATAAATTGTTAAATTGAAATGCCAAGAGTCCAAGTATGACTGGAAGGACAGAATGCAGACATTTACAGTTTTGGCAGTCTGTTGTGTAATAATCATGAATGCAGGCTTTCTCGTTAAACTAAAGTTTGAGTGAAATTTGTTAGACATCTTTCCATGCTAATTTTTTCTAATACTTTTATACCATGGATCTGTAGTCCAATGATTTTTAACAGTAAACTATATGAACAAATAACCATTGATTGGATTGTATATACATACATTTTTTTCTTGATTATTCACTCCCTGGATTTACAACATTGAACATGTGAAAAAATAAGAGTGTTGATACATAAACATAGAGACGATATCCTTCTCCTTTTTTTTTGTATGAAATGGTGTAATTCTCTAATCTATTTAATTGTCACATTAATATTTGATATTTCATACTCTTCAGACAGAGCTTACAAGATATAAATGTGATCCTAAGACCCGCAGTAGTAGGATAATGCAAGTAAATGCATGACATATGCCTAGGAAAAGAAAGAAATGGAGCTGACAAAATTGTACACAGGTCAATTTTCTTGGGTAGACTATCTATTGAACATTCTCCCAATAAGCAAGTGTTCATGCTCAGACCTCCTTCCGGTCTGGTTGCTCACTCGAGTTCCATCATGTGCTATGGCTCCCCTTATGATACAATCAGCAAGAAACACCAGATTACCAAAATGCTCCACATCAAGCATCATAATGATATCACCAATTCAATCAATTGAAATTGAAAGTCAAAATCAGATCAATACCTAGCCGCCATCGGGGTTGAGCCCCTTGATGTATAGCACGGTGACGTAGTTGGTCGAGGTCGCAACAGCTCCTTGTTGCGGTGGTCGAGCTACAGGCGCAGCAGCTCGTACGACTGGTAGTAACCAAGGAGGGAGGCGGCCTGGCGGCGGGGAACTCCGGTCAGGCGGCAGGCGGCACATGGATGCTGCGGCGGGAAGGATGAGGTAGCGGCGAAAGGCGAACTGGAGGATGGGAACTCGGGGCAGGGCGGAAGGCAGGCAGGAGGATGGGTATTGCGGCGGGGAAGGATGAGGTGGCGGCGCCCGAACCCTAAGTGGCGGCAGCGCTCATCACGGTGGTGCGCTCGTTATGGGATGCAAGGCGAGCGAGGTACAGTAGGAGCATTGCTGACTCGGGGTATTTCGGCCGGAGGAGGCCCAGAACGTGGCGGCGCCGGCGCTCGAAGACCTGGACGCGAGCATGAGAGGACCGGGGACGTCCCCTAGTCGGCGGCGGGGGCAGGGAGGAGTGGAGCCAGGACGCAGGATGGACTTGATGTTGTGTTTCATTGGGCTTGGCCCGTTCTGGTCCAAGTTGGCGCGGTAGGAGACGACCAAAATCTTTGACGTATTGGCAGAATAAGGAACATGCACTAGTGGAGAAGAGGCCTTTGGTCCCAAGCTTTAGTCCCAGTGCTGAACCAAACCGGGACCAATGGGGGGCATTGGTCCCGGTTCGTTTGGCCCAGGACGACCCCACCCGCTGGAGCTTGTCCGGTAGTGGCCTTTGGTCCCGGTTTGTAGTACAAACCGGGACTAAAGGGTCCACCGCAGGGCGCGGCAGGCCGTGTCAGTCGTGGGGAACCCTTTAGTCCCGGTTTGTAATACAAACCGGGTCCAAAGGCCCCGCCTCTAGCTATATAACCTTGCCCCAGCCCAAGTTTGAGCCACACTTGGCCATTTTTTCACTTTCTTCACAAGAGGGGTGTATTGCTCTTCTCTCTTCTTCACATGCACAAGAGGTGTTCGATGAAATGCTTAAGAGGATTTGCCACTTGAGTTTACACAAATCAAGCCACACTTAACTTGCTTTTTTCTTCTTCATCGGGGTTAACAACTTTATCCTTTTCATCTGCAATTGATAAAATGCATGTGTATATATACATCGTGATGTTATGTAATGGTTTTGATCAGCTTAATTATATCATGCAGATGAATCGGCAATGGATGTACATTGACCGACGGTTTGACGAGTTCACTGCGGGCCTGGATAATTTTATGGCCGTGGCGGAGGCAAACAAACATGGTGGCTTCATGTATTGTCCATGTGTGGACTGCAAGAATACCGTAAATTACGCTCACACGAGACTCATTCACAGCCACCTTCTGCGATCCGGTTTCATGCCCAGTTACTATTGTTGGACCAAGCACGGAGAAAGAGGGGTTATAATGGAAGACAATGACGAAGAGGAAGAGGATGATGACGGTTATCCCAATTTCCCTGAATACGATGATACTGCAGAAGGCAATGAAGACAATGAAGTAGAAGATCAAGAGGCACCAGATGAGCCTGCTGATGATGATCTTGGCCGGGCCATTGCTGATGCAAGGAGAGAATGTGAAACTGAAAAGGAAAGGTTGGCCTTCGACAAGATGATAGAAGATCACAACAAATTGTTATACCCAACTTGCGAAGATGGCCATAAAAAGCTAGGCAAAGACACCTGGAATTGTTGCAATGGAAGGCAGAGAACGGTGTCACTGACTCAGGATTTGGAAAGTTGCTGACAATAATTAAGAGGAAGCTTCCAAGGGGTAACGAATTGCCCGCCAGTACGTACGAAGCGAAGAAGATTGTCTGCCCTCTAGGATTAGATGTGCAAAAGATACATGCATGCATTAATGACTGCATCCTCTACCGCGATGAGTACGAGAATTTGGATGCATGTCCGGTGTGCACTGCATTGCGGTATAAGATCAGACGAGATGACCCTGGTGATGTTGAGGGCAAGCGCCCCAGGAAGAGGGTTCCTGCCAAGGTTATGTGGTATGCTCCTATAATACCACGGCTGAAACGCTTGTTCAGAAATAAAGAGCATGCTAGGTTGTTGCGATGGCACAAAGAAGACCGTAAGAAAGACGTGATGTTGAGGCACCCTGCTGATGGCTCCCAATGGAGAAAAATCGATAGAGAGTTCCCAAACTTTGCACAGGATGCAAGGAACTTACGGTTTGGTCTAAGTACAGATGGCATGAATCCTTTTGGAGAGCAGAGCTGCAGCCATAGCACCTGGCCTGTGACTCTTTGTATATATAACCTTTCTCCTTGGTTGTGCATGAAGCGGAAGTTCATTATGATGCCAGTGCTCATACAAGGCCCGAAGCAACCCGGGAACGACATTGATGTGTACCTGAAGCCATTAGTTGAAGAACTTCTACAGCTGTGGTCTCTAGCAGGTGTACGTGTGTGGGACGAGCACAAGCAGGAGGAATTTGACCTAAGAGCGCTGCTTTTCGTAACCATCAATGACTGGCCTGCTCTTGGTAACATTTCAGGACAGTCAAACAAGGGATACAATGCATGCACGCACTGTTTACATGAGCTCGAAGGTGATTATTTGGAAAAATGTAAGAAGGTCGTGTACCTGGGGCATCGTCGATTTCTTAGGCTTACCCATCCCGTAAGAAAGAAAGGCAAGCATTACAACGGTGAGGCTGATCACCGGAGGAAGCCTCTCCATCGTGATGGTGTTGATATATTTGGTATGGTCAAGGATCTAGATGTAATATTTGGAAAGGGTCCTGTCGGACGGTCTGTTCCGAATGACGATGCCGGACACGCGCCCATGTGGAAGAAGAAATCTATATTTTGGGACCTACCCTATTGGGAAGTCTTAGAGGTCCGCTCTTCAATCGATGTGATGCACGTGACGAAGAATCTTTGCGTGAACCTGCTAGGCTTTCTGGGCGTGTACGGGAAGACAAAAGATACACCGAAGCACGGGAGGACCAAAGAACGTAGGAAAGACCCCAAAAAACTGCATGAGAGAGTTAAAGGACGTCATTACTCCAGCTACTCTCTTACAAAAGCAGAGAAGGAAATATTTTTTGAATGTCTGAGTAGTATCAAGGTCCCGTCTGGCTTCGCCTCCAATATAAAGGGAATAATAAATATGGAGAAGAAAACATTCCAGAACCTGAAGTCTCATGACTGTCACGTGATAATGACACAGTTGCTTCCGATTGCATTGAGAGGGCTTCTACCGGAAAATGTTCGACTGCCCATTGTGAAGCTATGTGCATTCCTCAATGCAATTTCTCAGAAGGTAATAAATCCAGAAATTCTACCGAGGTTGCAGAATGATGTGGTCCAATGTCTCGTTAGTTTTGAGCTGGTGTTCCCACCATCCTTCTTCAATATTATGACACATCTCCTCGTTCACCTGGTCGATGAGATTTGCATTCTCGGTCCTGTGTTTCTACACAATATGTTCCCCTTCGAGAGGTTCATGGGAGTCTTAAAGAAATATGTTCATAACCGTGCTAGGCCAGAAGGAAGCATCTCCAAGGGCTATGGAACAGAGGAGGTCATTGAATTCTGTGTTGACTTTATTCCTGACCTTAAGCCGATTGGTGTTCCTGAATCGCGGCATGAAGGGAGACTAAGTGGAAAAGGCACGCTAGGAAGGAAATCAATGATATGTAGGGACGGGATTTCTTTGACTCGAGCACACTACACAGTTCTACAAAGTTCCACCTTGGTGGCTCCGTATATCGGTGACCACAAGAACTTTCTACGCTCCCGAACACAGGGCGATCGAACAATTGGATTAGACGTGAACACATGTCGACTTTCGGCGGTTGGTTGCAAAAACATCTCCTGAATAACAAAGATATTGAAGATCAGTTGTACTTGCTGGCCCAGACACCATCTTCGACTGTAGTGACTTTCCAAGGGTACGAGATAAATGGGAATACATTTTACACGATCGCCCAAGATAAAAAGAGCACCAACCAAAATAGTGGTGTCCGGTTTGATGCAATAATGAATGAAGGCCCAAATGACACATATTATGGTTACATAGAGGATATATGGGAACTTGACTATGGACCTTCTTTTAAGGTCCCTTTGTTTAGGTGCAAATGGGTCAAGAAAACAGGAGGCGGGGTTCAGGTAGACAAGTTGTATGGAATGACAACAGTGGATCTCAACAATCTAGGGTATAGAGACGAACCATTCGTCCTAGCCAAGGATGTGGCCCAGGTTTTCTATGTGAAGGATATGTCTACCAAACCAAGAAAAAGGAAACATAAGGAAACAAATACATCAAACGATGAGCCAAAGCGCCACATAGTTCTTTCTGGAAAAAGAAACATCGTGGGAGTGGAGGACAAGACAGACATGTCAGAAGATTATAATCAGTTTGATGAAATTCCACCCTTGAGTGAACATTGATCCAAGCATCAAGTTAAATGATGAAGATGCTCCATGGTTACGGCCGAAGAAGATTAAATGATGAAGATGCTCCATCATCAAGTTAATTGAAGAATGTTCATGGCACAAATGAGTATCTCAACATGGCAATCAATTTCCCATTTATTTTTGTGTAATCATGTAACTGTATGTAAGATATTAAAAGTGGAGATTCGCCACGGGAGATTTCCCAACCCTTTCCCCAACACTGTTAGATGAGATGTAGTCGTTCAGGGGCTTGCAGGAAAAAATTCCAAGGCGCAGTTTCTGAAGATGCCGTAGGGCGTGTGCACCAACGACATCTTCGAGAAACTGCGCCACGGGAGATTTCCCAACCCTTTCCCCAACACTGTTAGATGAGATGTAGTCGTTTAGGGGCTTGCAGGGAAAAATTCCGAGGAGCAGCTTCCGAAGATGTCGTAGGGCGTGTGCACCAACGACATCTTCGAGAAGCTGCGCCACGGGAGGTTTCCCAACCCTTCCCTTCATCCATGGGAATGAAACTCTGCTTGGCTTGTTGATCTGCTTGGCAAGGCGTATCGATGCTCCTTTTATAGGCACGACACCTCTTCTACTTTGTCTTGTTCCTTCGACAGGGCGTCGTGCGCTACATGCTTTATCTCATCGAGCAGTGCGTCCACCCATGCGTTCTTATCCTGCCGACATCTTTAGTCCCGGTTGTACCCACCAGCCGGGACTAAAGGTTACCCACACGTCCTTATCCCACCGACAGTTTTGTTAGATGACACAAAAAAGGATCTTTAGTCCCGGTTGTACCCACCAGCCGGGACTAAAGGTTACCCACACGTCCTTATCCCACCGACGGTTTTGGGCGCCACTGCGTTCCCGCCTATTTTTCTTCCCGCGCTTTCCACTGCTTCCCGCCTCCGTCCTCCCGCCATTTTTTCACTATATATATGTTGGCTTGGCCTCCATTACATATCACATCTAGACTCATATCTGCAAACCTCATCACCAGGTCACATGGCTTCCATCGTATCTCTAACCCTCCGGGAGGCGGAGGCGCTTTGCGCGTCGAACTACCCCTGCCCGCCGGGCTACCGCGTCCCTTCCGGCTGGTTGCTGAGCGTCGGAGGCGTACCGGTCCCTCCTGTCCCTCTAGGTGTGGCGCGCGAGATGGCCATCACGAACCACTACTACTTCGAGCTCACGCCAGAGCAGCGGAGGAATCCCCAGTGGCATCCCGACTACAGCCCGACTTGGGAAAGCTTCTTCATCAATCGGCATGAGAGGGCGCTCGCCAGGCACGAGGAGGGCGGCCCGCCTCCTTCGAACTTCAACGAGGCCGTCCGTCGGCTGTGGTGGCGCGACAGGACTCTCCAGGGCGTCATGGCCCACCGTGGCCCCCGCCTGCGCTACCCTCAGTCCCAGCCCACGCGTGCTCTCCCGCCGAGGTTTGACTACCGCGACCCCGATGCCAGCGACGATGATGACGGCGACTACGACGACTACAGTGGCGAGTACTATAGGGCTAGGCACGAGTATGACTGAATGACTCGAACAGTCGAATCTGGCCATGTATCTTAATTAATTTTCAGTTGAGCTAGGCACGAGTACTATAGGCCTAGGCACGAGTACTATAGGGCTAGGCACGAGTACTATCTGGCCATGTATCTTAATTAATTTTCAGTTGAGCTCTGTACTTTAGTTCCACATGTAATCTGGCTGGAAACTTTTCTCATCATCAGCGTCTGCCACAACGACTTTATTGAAAATACAATTAAAATAGATAAACAACTAGTCTAGTCGATCTACTCGTCGTCGGAGGTTGTCTCGGTCCAAATGTCGTCCCACCGAGGGTCGTTGTCGGCCCAAGTTGTATTCGGGTTGTCGAGCTCGAACACGGCGACGGCCCGACGGTGGCGCCTGTTGGACCTGCATTGTGCCCGGAGGTCAGCGAAGAACGCGGCAGTTTTGTCGACGTCGTTGGGGAACTGCGCCCTCCACTGGTGCATCAACTCCTCGTCGTGCTCGGCGATTGCGATCCGGCGCTGCACCTGGCGGTGGCGGTGACGGTCCTCGTCGTCGACGAGGCACGGCGTCGGCGCGAGGAACTCTGCCTCCTCTAGCGATTCGACGTCTGGTAAGTTCATGTCGCACCGTGGCCGCCGAAATCACCATGCGGCCGCGTCGTAAGCGCGCGCCACCAGCTCCGGGGTGTTGTACGTGCCGAGGGTGAGCCGGAAGCCACCCGCGCGCATCTCGGCGTAGAACCTACCGTTCGGACGCGCTCGGACGCCACGGAAGCCGGACGAGCCGCGACGGCGCGGCGGCATCACGGCGACGAATGAACGGAGGCGACGGCGACGTGTGGTTCCGCGTGCACGCGGCGCTTTATAGCACAGCGACGCGGCAAGTTTGGCGACAGGTGGCGCGGGGAAGCGGCGGGGCGTGGCACGTGGAAGCGGCGGCGACAGGTGGCACGGGGAAGCGGCTGGGCGTGGCACGTGGAAGCGGGATCTACACGTCGCACGGCGGTGGCGGCGGGGCGAGGCACGTGGAAGCGGCGGCGACATGTGGCACGGTGAAGGGACAGTACATGGCGGTGGCGGTGGTGGGCAGTACACGGCGGTGGCCCGTACATGGCGGTGACGGTGGTGGCCAGGCGGTGGCGGTGGCGACGGTGGCCTGTACATGGCGGTGACGGTGGTGGCCAGGCGGTGGCGGCGGTGGCCAGGCGGTGGCGGCGGTGGCCCGTACATGGCGGTGACGGTGGTGGCCAGGCGGTGGCGGCAGTGGACACGTGTGGCAGTGCGGTGGCTTTTCTTTCATTTGAAATAAGGCGGGAATGAAACTTTTTTAAAAAAGTGGCCTTTGGACCCGGTTTGTAATACAAACCGGGACTAAAGGCCTTTTTTGCGCGCGCAGCGAAAACGCAGCAAAAAAGACCTTTAGTCCCGGTTTGTATTACAAACCGGGACCAAAGGGGGGCCTTTGGTCCCGGTTTGTAATACCAACCGGGACCAAAGGGTGGTGGCCCTATAACAGTTAACACTTCGTCTCCGCGGAGATCAATCCCGCGGAGACGAAGCGCAACGCCGCCAGGCTACCGAACTCGCGCCCGCGCCGTCGCCTCGCGCCACAGCCTCGCGCCGCCGCCTCGCGCCACCGCCTCCGCCGCCGTCTCCTCCGTCGGCTCCGCCACCGCCTCCGTTCGCGCCACATCTCCCGCGCACGCCTGCCGTCGCCGCCCGCCGCCACATCTCCCACGCGCAGCTGCGCGCACGCTGCGTGTCCCGCCGCCACCCGCTGTCGCCGCGCACGTCGCCTCCGCCGCCGCTTGCGCCACCGGCTGCACCCCCGCCACCGCGCCTCCTCTGCCGCGCCCCCGCCACGCGCCATCTCCGCCGGTAAGAGCGCCGCCGCCCCTCCCCCTCTTCTAATTTTCTAACTATTGTTAGGTTAATTAGTTAGAAACAATATAGTTAGAAATATTAGTTAGTAAAATTAGTTAGTAAAATTAGAAACAATAGTTACATAAAAAGTTAGAAAAATTAGTTAAAACAATAGTTAGAAAATTAGTTAGTAAAATAGTTAGTTAGTGTTACTGAAAAATAGTTAGAAATTTAGTTAAAACAATAGTTAGAAAATTAGTTAGTAAAATTAGTTAGTAAAATAGTTAGAAATTTAGTGTTAGTGATAGTGAAAAATTAGTTAGTTAGTGTTAGTGTTAGTTAGTAAGTATGTAGTGCCACCGCGCCCCCGGCCCAAAATAAAGTATGTAGTGCCGGCGCCCCCCAAACGGTAGTGCCGGCGCCGACTAAGTAGTGAATTTATTTTTTAATTTATGTTAACGTTGGTACATATATATATGATTTGTTTTCGTAGCTACGATGCCGCGACAGCCGCCGCGCCGTGGTCTGACTCTTCTAGAGGAGATGGAGCAGATGGGGGAGGTCCGATACTGGGCTCCGCCGGGGTGGCACTGGGAGGTCTTAGCTTCCGGGTCCCGCACCTTGGTGCGGAATCCGGGTCCCGTCGTCGACCCGGATATTCTTTGGTGGAGGTCTTATGGGCCACGGTCGTTTCAGAGGGAGCCGGCCACGCCGGAGGAGGTAGCTCAGCGCATTGAAGCGGAGGACCAGCACGTTCGCCGTTACATGTACGCGTTAGACAACATGTATAGGACCGGATGGAGCGTTATGCGGGGATCTCATGTTAGCTATGCTCCCGTTGTTGTTCCGTGGCTTTGGGGGTACACCCAGCGCGGCTCAGGACCCGGTCGGCGCCCTCTAGGACCCGGTCTGCGTGGTTGAGTGGTTGTAGTAGTGATTGATATGTATTAGGGTTAAATAAACATGAACCCGATCTATGTATGCATGTAACTGCACTATCTGCTTTTAGCACTATATTATCGATCCTTAGTTAAGAACTACATATGTAACTCCATTTTCAGTTTTCTGCATTATCCTTAATTTGATCATATGATGGTTCCTATGTATAGCTTGCAGGTCGTTGTAGAAAGCATGGACAGAGATGAAATTCAAGAAAATTTCATGGAGAACCTCATAGCAAACGGTACTCTGGATGATCGCGACGACGACGTTATTCCAGATGATGGCGGTGACGATGTCACCGCAACTTATTTGAATGACTCCGGTGAGGGAGCGGAGAATATTGAGGAAGAAGATCCTAGTGGCGCCGGTGAGGAACAAGATCATCATAATGGCTCCCGAACTGTAGTTATCACCGAGGTATATAAATTAATTAAGCCGCTGTTGATCGACTAGATGCATTAACTAATTAAATTGTACTGACTATGAATTATTTCTTTTTTAGCCCTCCGGATCGAGCACTTCTTCTGTAAAGTCGAGGAAGCGAGGCCCGGCCAAAAAGTTGGATAACGGTGTTAGGCACGACATCACCCACATCGAAAAGGCTGGTAAACCGATTGCTCCAGAGAAAGGTGCAAAGGCATTTATAGCTCAATGCGGAGTGCTTGTTAGGGACCACGTCCCGATCACCGTTCGAGAATGGCACAAGCCGAAGGGACTAGTGCTGTCTGTAGAGGAAGAAGCTCAAGGTCTTTATATCGATGATGTAGCCAAAAACAGCATTCTGAACAAGCTCATGTCACATTTCAACATAGTACCCGAAGAGGGGGGTGACGCTGAAAAGGCCAAGATGGAGCAGGCCCTCCGCGAGTTTGGCAAGAAGAAGATGGCCGAACTATTCAAGAACCACAAGAAAAGATTGCGCCGCCTTATCAAGATAAAGAAGACTCCGGACAGTGAGAAGGTAAAAAATCACTGGGACGAATTCGTGAAGTACAACACGGAGTCAGAAGAATTTAAGAGAAGGTCGGAAACAAATAAAGCAAATGCTGCGTTGAAGCTATATCACCAAATTCTGGGTCCAGGTGGATACAGGGCTAACCGTCCTAAGTGGCAGGCAGCTGAGGCGGAACTGACCAGTAAAGGGATCAGATTAGGGACACACGGTTGGATCGAACGGTGCAAGGAGTGGTTCTACGGGATTGGGGGAACGTTGCATCCAGAAACAGGGAAGTGCATCTATAAGAAGCTCATCTGAAGGTTCCCGTTGATGCCCTGGAAAAAGCACATAGGGACGTGGAGGCGGGGTTGTTCCAGCCCGAAAGAGAGAACGATGAGTTGACACGCGCCCTTGGGAACAAAGAACACGCCGGACGAACACGAGGCACAGAAGGCTCCGTTCCGTGGAAGTATGGCTTTCCTGCGGAAAGGAAGAGATTTCCTGATAAAAGCCATGAGAGGAGGAAGGCAAGGGAAACAGACCGCCTGGCTAACTTAGAGGAGGGTATGAGCACCATGAAAGCCCAATTAACCATGGTAACCCAAGTACTTACATCTCAGATGGCTCAGGGGCAGGCTGTAGATCCTGCATTGCTCAATGCCCTCGCCCCGCTGCAATCTCAACCACACCAGAAAAGCAGCGTGGCTTCCTCTCAGCAGGTGGATAATGATGATGATGATGACCAGGTGGTCGAGCCTCCTCGCTACCCCCCCGTGGATGATCTCACTGAGAGCCGTCCTTGTGAGCTGCATGTTAAAGTTTTCAACCTATCCTTCAAGGCGGCGGTCGGCATCCTCTTACCTATAAGGTCTTACCATTGCCGTCCGGTCCAAGACGACTTTGCTGTTGTGATGGTGGATGAAGTGTTGAGAGATTATGAGGGGTTGGTGCTTGAGCACCCTGCAGGTGAAGATGGGGAAATCAAAGAACTGGGAGAAGCCCGTAGAACCACCGTGCAATGGCGGAAGGAGAACATTGTGTTTCCAGGTGAGAAGCCAACAAGCAGGCCACCTCCGCCTCCTCCACCACCTGTGCAGTCTCCTCCGCGTGATGATTCTCCTCTGCGCGATGATGATTCCCCTATCCATGACCAGTCTCCTCCGCGTGAAAATACTCCGCCGCCTCCTCCTCCTCGTCAGGAGACTCCGCCGCCTCCACCTAAGCAAAAGAGGAAGCGGTCCGCGGCACCTCCTACAGCTCCGAAGAGATCATCAACTCCAATGAGGGCACAGACTCCAGAGTTGTTACCACATGAGCAGACTGAAGAGCAAAAGGCGTTTCTTGCGCCGACGAAGATGTTTATTCCACCGCAGACAGTGAAGCACTTTGCCGTGACGAGAATGAAGAGACCTGAGCTGAGAGCTGATTATGACCGCTCTCTTGGACAGTCCTCTAGAGCGAGCAAAGAAGCAAAAAAAAGTCGCCCAGCTTGGGCAGCAGGACATTCAGGCCGTACCCCACTTCATCGTGGAGCCCTATCATGATCCAGAGACGGCATCGATGATCGAACGGGCGGCTAGAGCTCAGGGAGCATCAGTTGAGTACGAAGATTACTATCCAATGGCTCAAGTGGTAAACAAGTATAGATACGGATCTGATCTCGTCAAACCTGGCGAGCTCGCGCGTCTAGGGACTCAGATGCGAAGGTTGCATGAATGGTACCTGAAAGCCTGTCGAAGAGGTGATGCCTACCTCACGGTGTATCTTAGAGATGAGCATTACTTCCTGGGGAAAGACGAGATAAACCTTGAGTTAGAAGAACTGTTTCAGTTATTCAATCAAGACGCCTTCGACAAAGCTGTCATCAGTTGCTACTGCCTGTAAGTGATTTATTTGTGTAATTAAGTTTGTAGCTCATTCATTTGCACTAACAATTATCCTCATTATATTCTTTGTGTATGCTATACATTTAATTATGCAGAATGAAGAAGCTGGAATACAAAAGAGGCAAGCTCCTACCGCTGGGGTTCATAGACCCAAACACAGTTCATGAAGTTACGGTTCGAAACTTCGCCAAGGACACAGAGGACAACATCGTAATGTTTTTAGAGAAGCAAGCAGAAAAAGAGGATATATTCTTTCCCTACAGCTTCAAGTGAGTGTTATATATAACATACATTATGCTTGTGCACCTTCCACTTTATTCTCGTAATCATTGAGCTATGCTTGTGCAGATTCCACTTTATTCTCCTGATCATTGATCTTCACCTTGGAGTCGTAAAAGTCATGGACTCGAAACGTAAAGAATATGCGGAATGGGCGGACATGGCTGCCATCCTCCAGAGGTAGTTTCAATCAATTTCGTATTGGCATCTTCATCTGCTCTAATTCAAAGATATCATCAACTAATCAATTACTCATTTACTCATTATTTTTTTCCGGGCAGGGCTTGGAAACGGTTCATCAATACTGTTCCGGGTAAATGGAAACCGGAGCTTACATTTGAAGATTACCCTGTAAGTAGTACTATATATATAGCTATGTCCGTGAAACTTTATATATGATATTTACTTTCAATACGATGCTTGATTATTAGTTTGATCGAACTATTTTTTCGTAAAGTGTATGAGGCAGGAACAAGGGAATAACTTATGTGGATACTACGTCTGCACCTTCATGCGTGACATGGCCTGTCCCAAGGGTGGGGATGCCCAAATACACCACACTCGTGTACGATAACAAAATTTCATAATTAATCTTAATTAGTACCATCTATTGTATTGAGTTCCATTCATATATTGATCTCCTTTTTTTAAATATAGATGACACGCCTGCGGGACACTCTCATAACGGAGGATCAAATAAAAGCAATTCAAGAGGAAATTGCGGGATTCTTTATTACCGAGGCCCTTACCCCAGGTGGAGAGCACTATCGGCAGATCGTGACGGCGGAGGATATTCGTCGAGGAGATGTTCACTGGTGGAAAAACAGGCTTCGGGTGAGCCCCATAAGTCGCGATGCTGCAGGAACCACGACTAATGGTACCTTTAGTCGCGGTTCGGGAGGCGAACAGCGACCAAAGGCCTGGGCCCAGGGCGCTCGGTGGCCAGCCGGTGCACGTGGGGGGTCTTTAGTCGCGGTTGGCCAGGCCAACCGGGACTAAAGCCCCTCCCCTATATATACCCATCCAGCAGCCAACACTTAGCCATTTGGTGCCATTCTCTTCACAAGCTTCACAAGTGGGTGTTAGGTTTGCTTTTGGTTCCTCTTATGCACATAAGGTGTTTGATGAAATGCCCCAAGAGCATGAAACAAACATGATATGAAGTGTTGGAGCCACACTTGAGCTTTCTCATTTATTTTTTCCTCCTCGATCGCGGTTAGCAACTTGAACCTTTGATGTGTCGTTGATAAAATGTGCATGTGTGTGTAGTTCATTGTTTAATTTATATTGTTTGTAGCTAGTTAGTTTAACAAATGCATGATGGTTAATTATATTTTTTATATTATAATAATGCAGATGAATCGACAATGGATGTACGGTAACCGACTCTCCGGCGAGTTCAGTGCGGGTTTGAAAGATTTCCTCGTAGTGGCTAATGCGAACAAGCAGGGGGGTTTTGTTATCTGTCCATGTGTTAAATGTAAGAATCAGAATGGTTACTCTTCCTCAAGAGATGTTCACATGCACCTGCTTCGGCACGGTTTCATGCCAAGCTATAATTGTTGGACCAAGCATGGAGAAAGAGGGGTTATAATGGAAGAAGATGAAGAAGGGGATGATTTCATCGATGAAAGCTATCTTGCTCATTTCGGTGATACTTTCATGGAGGATGCTGAAGGTGAAGGGGAAGGTGAAGGGGAAGGTGAAGAAGAGGCACGTGATGATGATCCCGTTGATGATCTTGGTCGGACCATTGCTGATGCACGGAGACGCTGCGAAACTGAAAAAGAGAGGGAGAATTTGGATCGCATGTTAGAGGATCACAGGAAGGCGCTGTACCCCGGATGCGATGATGGTCTGAAAAAGCTGGGCTGCACACTGGATTTGCTGAGATGGAAGGCACAGGCAGGTGTAGCTGACTCGGCATTTGAAAACTTGCTGAAAATGTTGAAGAATATGTTTCCAAAGAATAACGAGTTGCCCACCACTACGTACGAAGCAAAGAAGGTTGTCTGCCCTCTAGGTTTAGAGGTTCTCGAAGATACATGCATGCATCAACGATCGCATCCTCTACCGCGGTGAATACGAGAATTTGAATGAATGCCCGGTATGCACTGCATTGCGTTATAAGATCAGAGGCGATGACCCTGGTGACGATGTTGAGGGCCAGAAACCCAGGAAGAGCGTTCCCGCCAAGGTGATGTGGTATGCTCCTATAATACCACGGTTGAAACGTCTGTTCAGGAACAAAGAGCATGCCAAGTTGTTGCGATGGCACAAAGAGGACCGTAAGTCGGACGGGGAGTTGAGACACCCCGCAGATGGAACGCAATGGAGAAAGATCGACAGAGAGTTCAAAGATTTTGCAGCCGACGCAAGGAACATAAGATTTGGTCTAAGTACGGATGGCATGAATCCTTTTGGCGAGCAGAGCTCCAGCCATAGTACCTGGCCCGTGACTCTATGCATCTACAACCTTCCTCCTTGGTTGTGCATGAAGCGGAAGTTCATTATGATGCCAGTGCTCATCCAAGGTCCGAAGCAACCCGGCAACGATATCGATGTGTACCTAAGGCCATTAGTTGATGAACTTTTACAGCTGTGGGGCAGACCTGGTGTCCGTGTGTGGGATGAGCACAAAGAAGAGGAATTTGACCTACGAGCGTTGCTTTTCGTAACCATCAACGATTGGCCTGCTCTTAGTAACCTTTCGGACTGTCAAATAAGGGATACAATGCATGCACGCACCGCTTACATGAGACTGAAAGTGTACATTTGCCAAATTGTAAGAAGAACGTGTACCTTGGGCATCGTCGATTTCTTCCGAAAGGTCATCCAAGAAGAAAGAAAGGCAAGCATTACAACGGCAAGGCAGATCACCGGCCGAAGCTGCGGAACACACCGGTGCCGAGGTATTTGATATGGTCAAGGGTTTGAAAGTCATCTTTGGAAAGGGTCTGGCGGACAATCAGTTCCGAAGGGAGCCGACGGGCACGTAGCCATGTGGAAGAAGAAATCTATATTCGGGAGCTAGAATATTGGAAAGTCCTAGAAGTCCGCTCTGCAATCGACGTGATGCACGTTACGAAGAATATTTGCGTGAACATCCTAAGCTTCTTGGGCGTGTATGGGAAGTCAAATGATACAAAGGAAGCACGGCGGGACCAGCAAAGTTTGAAAGACCCCGATGACCGGCATCCGGAACGGTTTCAAGGTCGTGCCGGCCTACGCTCGACCAAAGAAGAGAAGGTCATCTTTTTGAATGCCTGAGCATGTATGAAGGTCCCGTCAGGATTCTCGTCCAATATAAAGGGAATAATCAACATGGCGGAGAAAAAGTTCCAAAACCTGAAGTCTCACGACTGCCACGTGATTATGACGCAATTGCTTCCGATTGCTTTGAGGGGGCTCCTGCCGGAAAATGTTCGAGTAGCCATTGTGAAGCTATGTGCATTCCTCAATGCAATCTCTCGTAAGGTAATCAATCCAGAAGTTCTACCACGGTTCTGTAACGATGTGATCCAATGTCTTGTCGGTTTCGAGTTGGTGTTCCCGCCATCCTTCTTCAATATTATGACGCACCTCCTGGTTCACCTAGTCGATGAGATTTCCATTCTCGGTCTGTATTTCTACACAATATGTTCCCCTTCGAGAGGTTCATGGGAGTATTAAAGAAATATGTTCGTAACCGTGCTAGGCCGAAGGAAGCATCGCCAAGGGCTATGGAAATGAGGAGGTAATTGAGTTTTGTGTTGACTTTGTTCCTGACCTTAAGCCGATTGGTCTTCCTCAATCGCGGCACGAGGGGAGACTAAGTGGAAAAGGCACGATCGGAAGGAAATCAATGATATGTATGGACGGCCATTCTCCGATCGAAGCACACCACACGCTTCTGACCAATTCCAGCTTGGTGGCTCCGTACTTTGAGAAACACAAGAATATTTTACGCTCGGACAACCCTGGGAAGCCTGAATCCTGGATTAGGAAGGCCCACATGGAGACTTTCGGCAGTTGGTTGAGAAAACATTTAATGAGTGACAATAAGGTTGTAGATCAGCTGTACATGTTGGCCAAGACACCATCTTCGACTATAACGACTTTCCAAGGGTACGAGATAAATGGGAATACATTTTACACGATCGCCCAAGATAAAAAGAGCACCAACGAAAACAGTGGTGTCCGCTTTGATGCAGCAACCGAGAATGGGCAAAAGGTCACATATTATGGTTACATAGAGGAGATATGGGAACTTGACTATGGACCCTCCTTTAGGGTCCCTTTGTTCCGTGCAAATGGTTCAAGCTAACAGGAGGTGGGGTAAAGGTGGACCAGCAATACGGAATGACAATGGTGGATTTCAACAATCTTGGTTACCTTGACGAACCATTCGTCCTAGTGAAAGATGTCGCTCAGGTTTTCTATGTGAAGGACATGAGTAGCAAACCGAGGAAACGGAAAGATAAGAAAACGATCAGTACATCATGCGATGATCCAAAGCGCCACATTGTTCTTTCAGGGAAAAGAAAGATCGTGGGAGTGGAGGACAAGACAGACATGTCAGAAGATTATAATATGTTTGCTGAAATTCCGCCCTTCAAAGTGAACACCGACCCAAGCATTAAGTTAAATGATGAGGATGCTCCATGGATACGGCACAATCGTAAGCAAGCAGGGACACAAGGGAAGAAATGATGTGTAATAATTTATTGTACCAAACTTTGTTGAATGAATCATGTGAATTATATTACCCGTGATGTGTTTGGTGTCCATTTTCGAATGATTCAATTGACTCGAGATAGCACTGATGATACATGAAATTTGGAGTGACTAAGTCATACTCCTGCATACATGAAATTTGGAGTGACTAAGTCATACTCCTGCATATAGGAAATTTGGAGTGACTAAGTCATACTCCTGCATACATGAAATTTGGAGTGATTTAGTCATACTCCTGCCTAGGCGTATAATATGCATACTCGTAGTCTTCATAGCCGCCGCCGTTGTACGGGTAGTCGTCGCCTTCTAAGTTGCCGGCGTCGTCGTCGCTTTGTCGTCGCTGTCGTCGGGCGGCGCTCGTGGCTCGAATCGAGGGTAGCGCGGGCGGGGATATCGCCGGCCGTGATGTAGTCCATGACGCTCTGCGAGTCCGGCCGTACCACCATAGCCGACGGCCGGCCTCGTGGAAGTTTCCAGGAGGCAGACCGTCCTCCTCATACCTGGCGAGCGCCCTCTCACGCCGATTGATGAAGAAGGCGTCCCAAGTATGCTGGTTATCGGGATGCCAGCGGGGATTCATCCGCTGCTCCGGCGTGAGGTCGAGGTAGTAGTGGTTCGTGATGGCCGCCCGGCGCGCAGTACCCTGAGGGACGGGAGGGACCGGCACGCCGCCGGCGCTTAGGCTCCAGCCGGTAGGGACGCGGTAGCCCGGAGGGCAAGGGTAGTTCGAGGCGCAAAGCTCCTCCACCTGCTGGTAGGTTAGAGTGGGTGCGGTGGAAGCCATGAGAGAGTGATGAGAGATTGTAGAGATGTGATGCTGGCCAAGCCGGGCTACCTATATGTAGTGACAAATGGCGAGAAAAATGGGAGCGGGAAGACAGGAGGCGGGAAGAAAGAGGCGGGGAGAAAGTGGCGGGAAGAAATTGGCGGGAAAAAATTGGCGGGAAGAAAGAGGCCGGAAGAAATTGGCGGGAAACAATTGGTGGCGGGAAGAAAGAGGCGGGAAGACAGGGAAGAAATGGCAGGAAGACGAGGAGGGAAGAGGGGGTCGGCGGAAAGAGGCGGGAAGAGGGGGCCAACGAACTTTTGAATTGAATTATTTTTATTTTTATGAATTTTTTGATATATTATATGTATTTTTAACATATTGAATTGAATTAGTTTTATTTTTCTTAATTTTTTGATATATTATTTGTATTTTTAACATATTGAAATGAATTAGTTTTATTTTTCTGATTTTTTTGATATATAATTTGTATTTTTAAAATTTTGAATTGAATTAGTTTTATTTTTCTGATTTTTTTGATATATTATTTCTATTTTTAAGAATTTGAATTGAATTAGTTTTATTTTTCTGATTTTTTTGATATATTATTTGTATTTTTAAGAATTTGAATTGAATTAGTTTTATTTTTCTGATTTTTTTGATATATTATTTGTATTTTTAAGAATTTGAATTGAATTAGTTTTATTTTTCTGAATTTTTTGATATATTATTTGTATTTTATGATTCTGAAATGAATTAGTTTTATTTTCTGAATTGAAAAAGAAAAGTAATTCGAAAAGACCTTTAGTCGCGGTTGGCCTCGCCAAACCCGCCTAAAGGGTGCTTCAGCGCGGGTAAGAAAAAACCGGCGGAAATAACCATTAGTCGCGGTTGGTCCGGCCAACGCGCGACTAAAAATACCCTTTAGTCGCGGTTCGCGTCCCCAACCGCGACTAAAGGGTCCTCCCTATAAAAGCTCGCGGCGCGAACGGCCCGCTCATCTTCTTCCTCCGCCGAACAGACCGCCCAGACGAACCGACGAAGACGACGCCCACCAGACGCCGTCAGGCTGCCCGACGCGCCCTCGCCGACCGCCGACCGCCGACCGCCGACACCGCCGTACGTCGCCGCGCCGTCGGCCGCCGCCTCCCTCTTCGATCTTTCCCGCGCGCGTCGCTCTCCGAAAGAAAACCGCCGCCGCGCCTCGTGCCACGCCGCCCCGACCGTGCCGCCCCGGCCCACTCTTCGATCCTCTCGCCCACGGCGCCGCCGCCGCCGCCTAGCTCGCTCGCCCGCCGGCGCGCCTGTGTTGCCGCGCGCGCACGCGCCCGGCCGGCCCTCTCTCTGTTGACAGAGAGATCGTGCAGATGGGGGCGCCGGCCGCCTTTTTTTTTTAGTTTTTTAGTTTTTTTTTTTAATTTTAACTAGTTAATTAGTTTTAGAAAACGGTAAAATTTGATAATTAAAAAAAAAATAGTAAAATTTGATAATTAACAAAAACGTATATAAAACTTGATAATTAAGAAAAAAAGTAAAACTTTGACAAAAAAGTAAAACTTGACAAAAAAGTTAAAAGTTAAAAAATATAAACTTGACATGCACCCCGCGCGTATACGGAGAGGGGGCAGCGAGGGGGGCGGCGATGCGCCGCCCCCCTCGCCGCCCCCTCCGTATATGTGCGGGCTTTTTTTTTGTTCGCAGCGACGGGGCGGCGCCACCGCCACCGCCGCCCCCCTTTCGCCACCGCCACCGTGCCGGTCTCTCTCTCACCGTCCGTGCTCCTTGCCGCCCTCCTCCTCTCCCCTTCCCGCGCGCCGCCGGCCGGCCCTCTCTCTCTCACCGCGCACGCGCCGGCCTCGCGTGTAATATGTAACAAATATGTAATATGTAACAAAATTTAACTTAAGAAAAATTAGACTTAATGATCAAAATTTTAACTTAAGAAAAATTAGACTTAATGATCAAAATTTTAACTTAACATTTTATTTGGGATCGAGAGGGGGCGGCGAGGGTTATGTGTCCTCGGCACCGCCACCGCCCTCTCGGTCACCGCCACACCGGTCTCTCGGTCACGCGGTCACTGCGTCCCCCTTTCGCCACCGCCACCGGTCTCTCGGTCACGCGGTCACTGCGTCCCCCCTTTCGCCACCACCACCGTTCTCTCGGTCACGCGGTCACTGCATGCGAGGCGAGGTCGATCGTCCGCATATACACATCTAATACACGCGTCCCCCCTCTCGCCTCCCTCGTCGCCCTCTCTCTTTATATGTAGAAGAGATGTGATAATGCTGGCATATACACAATTAATTTGTTTTTACTACATGTTTTCAGGATCGACATATGGCGGACGATAGAGCTGACCCGATTCTGGACAACTATGATCCGGACGCTGAAGACCATATGTTCGGCATCATAAAAGGCGATATTCCATATGTGCCGACCGGAGAAGAAGAAGATGATATCTCTTCTTATCTGAACCTTGAGTGTGAAGATGAAGGGCGCCGTCAGCAAGCAGATGATGCCGAAGAAACGTCGATAAACGACGATCTTCAATTGGAAGTAGCAACCACCTCCGGCGCCGAGGTATATATATATACATATTGAGCGTCTGGTGATACAAACTAACTGATTTGAATAAATGTGTGTGTACTAACGCGCGCGACTCTCTTTCTTATTTTAGCCTCGGCCGGATCGTCGAAAAATCGAGTACGTCGTCAAAGCGTGGCGCAACCAAGACGATGAAACCAGGAGAAACATGCACCATCGATGTTGTCGACGAAGCAACCGGCAGGCCGCCGGAGCCCAGCAAGAACGCCACCAAGTTTGTCGGCCAATGCGGAGCCGTTGTTAGAGACAACGTCTCGATCACCCGCCAGGAGTGGAATGAGCCAAAGAAGGCACGTGTTGGTTTCACTTTTGTCGATAAGAGAGAAAAAAAAGATTGCTTCAACAAGCTTATGGAACATTTCGTTCTACCTCCGGAATACCGCAAATACGATGAGGAGGGTAACAAGATTGCGGAAAACAAGAAGAGGCGCAAGCTAGTCAAACAGTTCGCTCTTTCTAGGATGGCCAACGCATTCCGGAAATACAAGCAAAATCTAGCCCATGACTTTGTCAACCAGGGCAAGACTCCGGATTTCAAAGGACAATATGAGAAACTGCAACATGATTGGCCAGAATTTGTGAAGCAAAAGAAATCGGAGCAGTTCCTTGAACTATCGAAAAAAATAAGGAAAATGCGGCCAAGAAGGAGTACAATCATAAAATGGGGCCAGGAGGGTATCGCTTTTGGCAGCCTAAGTGGGAGAAGATGGAGAACGAGCTGAGGGCGCGAGGAATCCGTCCGTGCACGGAGGGATGGGACCCAAGGGCCAAAAGCTGGTGGTACGGGCATGGGGGATCGCTGAACCCGGAGACAGGGGAGTGTGTTTACCAGGGCAAAATAATTACACCCACCAAAAAGCTTATTGAGGCAATGAGGGAGGCTCAAGAGGGGAGGATCAGGTTCAACAGAGAGAACGACGCCCTGACAAAAGCCCTCGGGAATCCTGAACACGGAGGACGTATACGAGGCATGGGGCCCATTCCGTGGAAAGTAGGGTTCCCCCAGAACGATGACCCGTACGGTTACAGAAGCCGTAAGAGAAAGATGGATCGGGATGCAGATGTTGTGGCGAAGTTGGTAACGGAAATGGATGTGATGAAGAAAACCGTGAGTGTACTAGTCGCCGAAAGAGATGCAGCTCGGGCGCAGCATGCTGAAGATCATCCAATGGATCTCGGAAGCCAGCAGCGGAGAAGAAGCAGCGTGGCTTCCACGGAGGCCTCACCGGCTGGTGCACCGACGATAGAAATTACTGCACCGGAGCCTACGGTGGTCGAAATTACTGCACCGGAGCCTCTCGCTACCCCGTGGACGATATAAAGGAGATGAAAGCATGTCATCTGTATTATCCTATCGGGAACATGTCCATGAAGGTAGCCATCGGCAGTGCTTTACCACCTGGAGCACTCCACCACAACAACCCCATTCAAGATGGCTATGCTCGTGTGATGGTGGAGGAGATAGTCCAAGGGTTTGAGGACCTGGACATTGACATTGCTACACCTGAAGGGGTGAAAAGACTTGGAGATGTCAAGCGCCGCTCATTCTATGGCAGAAGAAGTTTATCAAGTTTCCAGGCGAGGCGCCAACAAGTCCACCCCCGTACGGTGGTGGTGGTGGCGGTGGCGGTGACGGTGGCGGTGGCGGTGGCGGTGACGGTGGCGGTGGCGGTGACGGTGGCGGTGGTGCTTCACCTAATACACCTCATTCACGTCAGCCGACGCCGCCCCCCAGTCCTCGTCCGGCGGGTGATCAGACACCGGTACCGCCCCCCAATCCACCTCCGGCGAAGAAGGTAAGCAGTCCACGGGTTATTAACCCGGACCCTTATGTACCTAAGAAAACAAAGATACCAGAGCCATCACTGAAGCCTCTCATCCCGAGGCCTTGGGAACTTAGTGTCGAGGAAAATGCAGCGGCCGTGGCTGCTCAGCATGAGAAATGGAAGGAGGAGTGCAAGAAGAAAAGAGAGGGCGAGCCCAAGCCAGTATTTTCTGATGAGCAAAAGAAGTGGGCTATGTCATTTTTGAACACACCGTCCCAAGCCGCGAAGAATCTGCCTGACGACTATTTACGTGAACTTCGTAGGCAAGCACTCGAGTTCAAGAGGAACAAATAGTTGGCGGAGAAGAAAGCCTTGGAGGACGAGGCCGAGAAAAAATTAGAAAGGGGGAAAGAAGTTGCCCAGCTCGGGGAACAAAGTAAACAATCGATCGCCCCGCTCATAGTGCAAGCCGCCGGTCCGGATGCCCCCGATATCATAGCAGCTGCGGCAGCACATGGATTGACTGTAACGAGTGCCAGAGAACAAGCGGCCGAGTTAGGTATCACTCTTCGTGCACTGTTAGGCCTTGATGAGGCGCCAATGAAGGACGTAGTATTTACATATGTGAAGAATGGCCCTCTCATCGAGCCTGCGCAGGAAGAGGATCTACCTCGACAAATGAAAGGTCTGCTAAATTGGTACAAGGGTTACATAAAACATAAAAACGCCAAAGACTATATCTATGCGGAAGTTAAATATGAGCATCACTTCAAACATTACTGGGTACAAATTCCTCTGAGTGAATTGTTCCAGCTGTTCAATCTGCGCGACCTCGACAAATCTATCATCAGTTGCTACGTTCTGTAAGTGATTTATTAATTTCTACCCCATCTCGTTCATTGCCGGCCTGCACTATATATATATATATATTGTCCTAACTATCTTGTTGTGTACGCTATATATTATGCAGAATGAAGAAGCGGGAAATGCGAATAAGGAACATCCATGATGTTGGGTTCATTGACCCACACATCGTTAATTCACATGTGTTAGAACACCACCCCGCCGACGTGGAGGATGACCTGTGGCGGTTTATTAGAAAACAGCAACAGAAAAGTGATATTCTATTTCCTTACCATTTTGGGTGAGTGTTTCTGTCTTGAGCACATTCTCTTTTGTTTACTCCATGCATGGTATGTGGCTAATCGATGAGTTATGCATGACTGTGCATGTATCGTGTCCACAGGTTCCACTGGATTCTTATGGTAATTCAAGTTCAGACCTCCTCAGTTCTCGTCCACGACTCTCTGAATATGGATCCGGCGCTTTGGGCCGACATGAGAAAAATGATGCAAAAGTAATTATTTTCATTCATTTGCGCTCTATATCGATCGGCCTATTTCGTTCATCATTTCCTAATATCAAGTAACTAATTAATAACTCTCTTGTTTATTTAATTTTCTTTGCCTCGTAGGGTTTGGAGACGGTTCGTAGATACCAAGGTCGGTGAATTCAAAAAAGAGCTACATTTTAAAATGGCAGTGCGGACGACTGGGGATATTCAGCCACCGGGGACCAATCTATGTGGATACTATGTTTGTGAGAGGATCCGGAGATACTGCAATGAGCGGGACCAGAAGTGTGAGAACAACATCCTGAGGAATAACCTCCGGAAGACGCTTAGTCCAGAAGCTCGCTTCCGACCACTTCAAGAGGAACTAGCTGGATGGTTGGCGAGGGAAGTCATCGATCCTAGAGGAGAACACTATTACGATGACGTAGAACTTTATATGCACCAGAATTTGTAACTAACTTGTTCAAAATTGAATATGGTCATCCAATATTGAATATATATTGTATATGGTCATCCGATATTGAATATATATTGTATATTCCTCTTGAATTCTTTTTGGTTCTAATTTCAAATTTGTTTGAAATTGTACATTCATATGCATGTATGTAGTACCGTAGAATATGTGAAACTCCTTCAAAATTAAAACCCAAAAGAAATAAAATAATATAAATTAAAAAGAAACCAGATTTAGGGGGAGGGGGGGCTAAACCCTAAACCCTGCGGAGGCCTTTAGTCGCGGTTGGCCAGAAGAACCGCGACTAAAGGTCCTCCGCCCTGGCGCTCGCCTGCGGCCCACGTGGACGGGCCTTTAGTCGCGGTTCGTAAGGAACCGCGACTAAAGGGGGGGGCCTTTAGTCGCGCTACTTTGGTCGCGGTTGCGCCACCGCGACTAATGGCAGTTGCCAACCGCGACCAAAGCCCCTTTTTCCACCAGTGGTTGTATTGTAAATATGCATGCATTACGTGTACTGTTGACGATGTCGTGTACTGTTGACGATGTCTATATATATTCATGACGATTTTTTGTGGTTTCTTGAATGATATATATGCATTGCTGAAACTCTGCCGCGGCAGAGAAACGCCCTGTTTCTCTGCCGCGGCAGAGAAACGCTGGTACAGCCTAAACCTGTGCCGCGGCAGAGAAATAGCAATTCTCTGCCGCGGCAGAGAAACCTAGGCCCGGTTCGTACCACGAACCGGGACCAAAGGCCTTCCACCGCGAGCTCCCTGGCCGCACCACGTGTCGAGGCCTTTAGGCCCGGTTAAACTTTGAACCGGGACTAATGGGTACCCCCTTTAGTCCCACCTAATTGGTCCCGGTTTGGGAATCGAGACTGAAGGCCCAAATGGACCGGGCCTATTGCCCCTTTTTCTACTAGTGATGTTCCTTCTTTTTAAGTAGTGTAGACTTCGGTGATTAGTTTCCTGAAAATCCAGTAACTAGCTCAAATGGGGTGCTCCTGATATACAGTATTCTAGTTATTATCGTTTTGGATCAATACACAGGTACCATCACATACAAAAGAATCATGGTGTCAACCACACAATACATTAATGCTGAAGGAAATGCTCAAAACACCCAGATCATGCCCAGGTCGGCATAGGCCACATCTCAAAAACACAGTTCCGCAGGGGAGATATCTTAACTCGGTAGCTACACAATAAATGGAAAATCATTGAAGAAAAGTTCATATCAGATTAGAGCAGAACTAAGAAAGTTAAATTGTAACGATACATACATGCAAGCATCCACCGAAACGCAAACCAAGCTAGACTATGTCAACATTTTTAGTAGCTACTTAGCATAGACAGCATGCCTAGATCAGAGAAGCACCATCCATTCTCAGGTTACAAAAACATTATACTTCCCACAGCCAAGACTTCCTCCTGGCCACCTCTGCTCGTCCACTAATGCTTCATAAACGGCAAATTCTCCCTGCCGTGAGCGCCGCCACGGCAGCCGATAGATTCGACATCACGTCTAGCTACCACTGGCCAAAGAAGGCTTGGCTCGCCAATTACATGCATGACAAAAGATAACAAATGCTCACCAATTCTTATCATTGCTAATAGTAAAATAGGTATGACAGTCGAACAACACACAAAGCTGACAAGCGGTTAGGGCTGCTCAACTTTTACCAAGATGTGATGTGCAACAATATCGTCCAACACCAGCCATCTTGGGCTCCTGGATCTTCTCCAACTTTCCAAAAAAACCTGCTTCAAGTGCTCCACATCGAGGCGTACCTAAAAGATCGAGGCGTAGAACAAAACCATGGCTTCGGCGCGGTGAACTCGTCGGCATCTCATGATAGCGGGACCCCTGAAGGTAATGGAGGTAGTAGAGGCCAAAGGGGCCAGGGCATACCACCTCGTGTGAGGTGAGGGAGGCCACAACCAGCCTAGCAGGGGCAATAACGCGGTCACGCCAGATCCAGCCAGCTCTAGCTACACTTCAGCCCGGCTTCCCTGCAAAGTATGGATGGACAATACCATCGATTAAAATAACAATCCCCAAAAGTCAAACAGAAAATGAAAGTTATGACGGACATAGAAAAATAAATAAATACTAAGAGAAAACAAACAAGCAGATACACCACACTAACATCATGACAGGGCTGGAGCAATTCCAACATCAAAGATGAGTTAAGTAGAGCACCAAATTTACAAACTACACGAGTCCCATGGGATCAAAGATGAGCTAATATCATTTATTCTACACCCATATATAAAGAATAGACAACCAACTCAATGATGCCCTTTGGGGTGAACACTTACGAATATGTTCTAGTTATATGCAAATATGCACAGAAATCCATCACTCCAACATCAGGCTCACATGCTAAAGTTCCTTCAGTAGTGTGCATACATACACGTGTAGCACGGAGCATGACCAGTGACACAAATAAATTTGAAAATAGCATCTGATAGCTAACTAGTGACACGAATAAACTTGAAAATAACACTACTGTAGAATAAGTATGAGGTAATTGCACCACAAGTACAAGAACTTGCACTCTATGTGCATTTTCATACAAAATCTTGCAAAACGTGTTCAGGTGGTACAAGAACTTGTCATGGATGTGCACCGTTGGTACAAGTGGTGTCTGGAGCTGCCACGCGTCCCTGATCCACCGTCAAAGCGTTTTTGCAGAGAAGTCCTTATTGAATTCGAGATTTCGCGCGCGACAAGAAGCTCTGTTCCCCGTCTCGAATCGTCTCGTTCCCCTCTCTTCTCCTCTCAAACCCTAGCTGCGACGAAATCGGCGTTGATGCATGGCGGAACAAGGGGAGGGGAGCATGGATAGCACCGGCCGGTCGCCGCCGCCAGGGTTTGTCCATCGCGGAGGGTCGCGGTGGAGGGGCAGGCCCGTGGCCCAAGCGCCTGCTCCTGCTCGTGGACATCGGCTGCGACATGCGGCGGCGGAGGAAGGCCACGGCAGTACTGCGGAGGAGAGGGCGGCGACAGAGAGGAGGGCTGCGGAGGAGAGGCGATGGAGGTACGAGAAGCTGTACCAGAAGTACATGTTACTGTACTGCTGTCTCGCATCGGAGGAGGAAAGGGCGGCCATGGCAGAGCCCAATGGCTGGCGGCCGCGCCAATCCCAACCAATGTCAGCTTGGAGGAGCAGATTCGCTTCATGGAGGCTCAGGTCGATAGCCTGCGGCAGCTTCCCCCGCCACCACCCCCAGCAAATTGAAGGAGGAAGACATGCGCATCTGGAAGGATGGAGATCCATGGGCGACGATCACAGGTGAATACTTCTAGAATAATGGCGATGGTTGGGCAATGGAGTCGTCGACAATAGGAGGATATCTTCTCCTTCTACACTAGTGAGTGTTACATGTCATTTCATTCCTGTGTTTAGTGGAATTCAGTTAAGGTAGGACTGAGTTGGTTTGTGTTTGTTCTTAGAAGCAGAGGAATAAATTGCAAGAGGAGAATTCATTGCTGCTGATGAAGCTAAAGGGGTGGAGCTAGAGCTAGAGATCAGGAAGGCAGAGAACAAGAAATTGCAGAAGAAACATAGGCAGGAGCTTAGAAGCAGGAATTGGAGGTAATGTGTAATGTTGTGCTTGTTCTCTGTTAGTTTAGTGCTTGTTTCTATGAACAGTGTGAGGTAGAATGGGGAAATGTAGGTCGTAACCATGCTTGTTTAGATCAAAACCATGCTTGTAACCAACTATGTTTATGGAAAAAATATGAATTTCTTCAGTACTTGCTTTGTATTCAGGCATTGGTAATAGAATTTGAGAAATTGAAGGGTCCAAACATCATTTGAGTAGCAGTGATAGCATTCAAGTGTTTACAAATTTAAATCTGATCCTAAAACATTATTCAGTTGTACCATCTGAAACATCATTTAGTTAGAACATTACAAATTCATCACTGAGGTGTAGTATGACTAATTTGAATTTCTTCAGGATTGTCACTTGGGAATGCATCATTCAAATCAGGCAACTGATTTCTGGGTTGCTCATCACCAAAAAGCAAGTAATATGTTGATCATGGACCTGTGTTGTAACCTATTTTCTTGCATTTGATGCAGTTGGTTCCTCCACAGTTGGCTGTGATGAACTGGCCCCCTCTGCCATAGTTGGCTCTTTTCTTTTCATCCCTTTTAATCTTCCTCTTGCACTTGCACTTGTTCTTCCTCTATCTGCTTGTGCATTAGCTCTGCCTCTGCCAGCTTCTCTTCCTCCTCCTCTTCCTCTTGCACTTGCTCTTGCTCTTCATCTATCTTCCTGTGCATTAGCTCTGCCTCTTCCAGCTTCTCTTCCTCCTCCTCTTCCTCTTGCACTTGCACTCGCAGTGCTCAACCTTGTAGGTGGTAGTTTCTCTCTTGCAGACACCAAAAAGGCACTTTCGTCAGGTAATGGTTGTTGCACTCTTGGTAGAGGGAAATGAGTTGCAGCCTGTTGAAATATTTATTGAAATATTGGTATAGGGAAACATTGATTGAAATATTGGTAATGGATCATGGAGTTACCTCCTGGCCCACTTGATGCACCAGTGTTCTCATTTGATGCATTGGACCATTTCTAGGGTCAGGAGTGATAGACATTAAGTGTTGCATGATATAAGGATCATCCATATCCTCATCTTCCACATTGGTAGCTCCATTTAGGTTATCCAATACCCACATGGCATGTCCTTTTTTATTATGGTTGGGGTTTCCACACACAGAGCAGTGCATAGTCACACCTGCTTTTGTGATGAATTTGACTCCATGTTGCTCCTTCTCCTCTGGAGATTTCCTTATGTTCTTCTTGGGCCTTCCCATGACCTTTGTGTAGATTGGAGGATGCACAGTTGCTGCATTCATCTTTTCCCAATGAACCCTGGATCTAAGAGGAGTCAAATTGTATGCATAAGCTTTCTTGAATGTGTCTATGCTATAACAGCTATGCACAAGCTTGTCCACTTGGAGCCTATCTGCTCTGCAGCAAGCAATGATATGGTGACAAGGGATCCCTGTAAGTTGCCATCTCCTACAATCACATTGCCTGCTGACCATGTCAACATTGTAGGTTTTCTCAAATTCATTTGATGTGACATGATACATGCTTGTGACGGTAAAGCACACGTCCGTTGGGAACCCCAAGAGGAAGGTATGATGCGTACAGCAGCGAGTTTTCCCTCAGTAAGAAACCAAGGTTATCGAACCAGTAGGAGTCAAGAAGCACGTTGAAGGTTGTTGGTGGCGGAGTGTAGTGCGGCGCAACACCAGGGATTCCGGCGCCAACGTGGAACCTGCACAACATAATCCAAATACTTTGCCCCAACTTAACAGTGAGGTTGTCAATCTCACCGGCTTGCTGTAACAAAGGATTAATTTTATAGTGTGGAAGATGATGTTTGCGAAGAACAGTAAGAACAAGTATTGCAGTAGATTGTATTCGATGTAAAAGAATGGACCGGGGTCCACAGTTCACTAGTGGTGTCTCTCCGATAAGAAATAGCATGTTGGGTGAACAAATTACAGTTGGGCAATTGACAAATAAAGAGGGCATGACAATGCACATACATATAATGATGAGTAGTGTGAAATTCAATTGGGCATTACGACAAAGTACATAGACCGCTATCCAGCATGCATCTATGCCTAAAAAGTCCACCTTCGGGTTAGCATCCGCACCCCTTCCAGTATTAAGTTGCAAACAACAGACAATTGCATTATGTATGGTGCGTAATGTAATCAACACAAATATCCTTAGACAAAGCATTGATGTTTTATCCCTAGTGGCAACAGCACATCCACAACCTTAGAACTTTCTGTCACTGCCCCAGATTAAATGGAGGCATGAACCCACTATCGAGCATAAATACTCCCTCTTGGAGTTACAAGTATCAAGTTGGCCAGAGCCTCTACTAGCAACGGAGAGCATGCAAGATCTTAAACAACACATATATGATAGATTGATAATCAACATAACATAGTATTCCATATTCATCGGATCCCAACAAACGCAACATGTAGCATTACAGATAGATGATCTTGATCATGTTAGGCAGCTCACAAGATCCAACAATGATAGCACAATGAGGAGAAGACGACCATCTACCTACTGCTATGGATCCATAGTCCAGGGGTAAACTACTCACACATCAATCTGGAGGCGATCATGGCGATGAAGAGTCCTCCGGGAGATGATTCCCCTCTCCGGCAGGGTGCCGGAGGCGATCTCCTGAATTCCCCGAGATGGGATTGGCGGCGGCGGCGTCTCTGGATGGTTTTCCGTATCGTGGCTCTCGGTACTAGGGTATTCGCGACGAAGGCTTTAAGTAGGCGGAAGGGTAGGTCAGGAGGTGTCACGAGGGGCCCACACACCAGGGCGGCGCGAGCCCCTCCTTGGCCGCGCCGCCTTGTTGTGTCGCCACCTCGTGGCCCCACTTCGTATCCTCTCCGGTCTTCTGGAAGCTTCGTCGAAAAATAAGCCCCTGGGCATTGATTTCGACCAATTCCGAGAATATTTCCTTTGTAGGATTTCTGAAACCAAAAACAGCAGAAAACAGCAACTGGCTCTTCGGCATCTTGTCAATAGGTTAGTGCCGAAAAATGCATAAATATGACATAAAGTATGTATAAAACATGTGAGTATCATCAATAAAGTAGCATGGAACATAAGAAATTATAGATACGTTTGAGACGTATCAAGCATCCCCAAGCTTAGTTCCTACTCGTCCTCGAGTAGGTAAACGATAACAAAGATAATTTCTGAAGTGACATGCTATCATAATCTTGATCAATACTATTGTAAGCATATGTAATGAATGAAGTGATTCGAAGCAATGGTAAAGATAATGGTTAAACAACTGAACCATATAACAAAGACTTTTCATGAATAGTACTTTCAAGACAAGTATCAATAAGACTTGCATAAGAGTTAACTCATAAAGCAATAAATTCATAGTAGAAAGTTTTGAAGCAACACAAAGGAAGATATAAGTTTCAGCGGTTGCTTTCAACTTCAACATGCTTATCTCATGGATAATTGTCAACACAAAGTAATATGATGAATGCAAATAAGCAAGTATGTAAGAATCAATGCACAGTTAACACAAGTGTTTGCTTCTAAGATGGAAGGAAATAGGTAAACTGACTCAACATAAACGTCAAAGAATGGCCCTTCGCAGAGGGAAGCAGGGATAAATCATGTGCTAGAGCTTTTCAAGTTTTGAAATCACATAGAGAGCATGAAAGTAAAGTTTTGAGAGGTGTTTGTTGTTGTCAACGAATGGTAGTGGGCACTCTAACCCCCTTGCCAGACAAACCTTCAAAGAGCGGCTCCCATGAAATTTTTATTTTTGGGTGACACTCCTTCCAACCTTTGCTTTCACAAACCACGGCTAACCAAATCCTCGGGTGCCTTCCAACAATCTCATACCATGAAGGAGTGTCTTTTTATTTTAGTTTTATTTAGATGACACTCCTCCCCACCTTTGCTTTCTCAAGCCATGGCTAACCGAATCCTCGGGTGCCTTCCAACAATCACATACCATGGAGGAGTGTCTTTTTGTAAAATTATGAAGGTTAATTAATTGGGGCTGGGAACCCCATTGCCAGCTCTTTTTGCAAAATTATTGGATAAGCGGATGAAGCCACTAGTTCATTGGTGAAAGTTGCCCGACAAGATTGAAGGATAAACACCACATACTTCCTCATGAGCTATAAAACATTGACACAAATAAGAGATAATAAATTTTGAATTGTTTAAAGGTAGCACACGAAGTATTTACTTGGAATGGCAGAAAATACCATGTAGTAGGTAGGTATGGTGGACACAAATGGCATAGTTTTTGGCTCAAGGATTTGGATGCACGCAAAGTAATCCCTCTCAATACAAGGCTTAGGCTAGCAAGGTTGTTTGAAGAAAACTCTAGTATGAACCAGTACAGAAAAACTTACATAAGAACATATTGCAAGAATTATAAGACTCTACATTGTCTTCCTTGTTGTTCAAACCCTCACCAGAAAATATCTAGACTTTAGAGAGACCAATCATGCAAACCAAATGTCAACAAGCTCTACAGTATTTCTTCACTAATAGGTGCAAAGTACATGATGCAAGAGCTTAAACATGAGCACAACAATTGCCAAGTATCAAATTATTCAAGACACTATACCAATTACCACATGTAGCATTTTCTGTTTCCAACCATGTAACAATTAACGAAGCAGTTTCAACCTTCGCCATGAACATTAAGAATAAAGCTAAGAACATATGTGTTCATATGCAACAGCGGAGCGTGTCTCTCTCCCACACAATGAATGCTAGGATCCAATTTTATTCAAACAAAACAAAAACAAGAACATAAAGACGCTCCAAGTAAAGCACATAAGATGTGATGGAATAAAAATATAGTTTCACTAGAGGTGACCTGATAAGTTGTCGATGAAGAAGGGGATGCCTTGGGCATCCCCAAGCTTAGATGCTTGAGTCTTCTTGAAATATGCAGGGATGAACCACGGGGGCATCCCCAAGCTTAGAGCTTTCACTCTGCTTGATCATATTGTATCATCCTCCTCTCTTGATCCTTGAAAACTTCCTCCACACCAAACTCAAAACAAACTCATTAGAGGGTTAGTGCATAATCAAAAATTCACATGTTCAGAGGTGACATAATCATTCTTAACACTTCTGGACATTGCACAAAGCTACTGAAAGTTAATGGAATAAAGAAATCCATCAAACATAGCAAAACAGGCAATGCGAAATAAAAGGCAGAATCTGTCAAAACAGAACAGTCCGTAAAGACGAATTTTTCTGGGGCACTAAACTTGCTCAGATGAAAAATCTCAAAATGAATGAAAGTTGCGTACATATCTGAGGATCACTCACGTAAATTGGCAGATTTTTCTGAGTTACCTACAGAGAATACTACTCAAATTCGTGACAGCAAGAAATCTGTTTCTGCGCACTAATCCGAATCTAGTATGAACCTTACTATCAAAGACTTTACTTGGCACAACAATGCAATAAAATAAAGATAAGGAGAGGTTGCTACAGTAGTAACAAGTTCCAAGACTCAAATATAAAAAAAATTGCAGACGTAAAATCATGGGTTGTCTCCCATAAGCGCTTCTCTTTAACGCCTTTCAACTAGGCGTGGAAAGTGTGAATCAAGTAATATCAAGAGATGAAGCATCAACATCATATTTCGTTATAATGATAGAATCAAAAGGTAACTTCATTCTCTTTCTAGGGAAGTGTTTCATACCTTTCTTGAGAGGAAATTGATATTTAATATTACCTTCCTTCATATCAATAATAGCACCAACAGTTCGAAGAAAAGGTCTTCCCAATATAATGGGACAAGATGCATTGCATTCAATATCCAAGACAACAAAATCAACAGGGACAAGGTTATTGTTAACCGTAATGCGAACATTATCAATCCTCCCCAAAGGTTTCTTTGTAGAATTATCAGCAAGATTAACATCCAAATAACAATTTTTCAATGGTGGCAAGTCAAGCATATTATAGATTTTCTTAGGCATAACTGAAATACTTGCACCAAGATCACATAAAGCATTACAATCAAAATCATTGACCTTCATCTTAATGATGGGCTCCCAACCATCTTCTAACTTCCTAGGAATAGAAGTCTCACGATTTAGTTTCTCTTCTCTAGCTTTAATGAGAGCATTTGTAATATGTTTTGTAAAGGCCAAATTTATAGCACTAGCATTGGGACTTCTAGCAAGTTTTTTTAAGAACTTTATAACTTCAGAGGTGTGACAATCATCAAAATCTAAACCATTATGATCTAAAGCAATGGGATCATTGTCCCCAATATCTTGAAAAATTTCAGCAGTTTTATCACAAGCAGTTTCAGCAGTTTTAGCAGTTTCAGGCAGTTTTTCACGCTTTGCATTAGGAGTAGAAACATTGCCAACACCAATTATTTTACCATTGATAGTAGGAGGTGTAGCAACATGTGAAGCATTAGCATTACTAGTGGTGGTAATAGTCCAAACTTTAGCTACATTATTCTCTTTAGCATTTTCTTCTCTTTCCCACCTAGCACGCAATTCAGCCATCAATCTAATATTTTCATTAATTTGAACTTGGATGGCGTTTGCTGTAGCAAATGACTTAATATCTTTAGTTTCATTAGGCATAACTTTCAAATTTAAAAGATCAACATCAGCAGCAAGACTATCAACTTTAGAAGCAAGAATATGAATTTTACCAAGCTTTTCTTCAACAGATTTGTTAAAAGCAGTTTGTGTACTAATAAATTCTTTAAGCATGGTTACCAGAGGGTACATTCCTATTATTGTTGTAAGAATTCCCATAAGAATTACCATAACCATTACTATTATGAGAAGGATATGGCCTATAGTTGTTACCAGAATTATTTCTATAAGCATTGTTGTTGAAATTATTATTTTTAATGAAGTTCACATCAACATGTTCTTCTTGGGCAACCAATGAAGCTAATGGAACATTATTAGGATCAACATTAGATCTACCATTCACAAGCATAGACATAATAGCATCAATCTTATCACTCAAGGAGGAGGTTTCTTCAACAGAATTTACCTTCTTACCTTGTGGAGCTCTTTCCGTGTGCCATTCAGAGTAATTAATCATCATATCGTCAAGAAGCTTTGTTGCGGCGCCTAGAGTGATGGACATAAAAGTACCTCCAGCAGCTGAATCCAATAGGTTCCGCGAAGAAAAATTCAATCCTGCATAAAAGGTTTGGATGATCATCCAAGTAGTCAGTCCATGGGTAGGGCAATTTTTGACCAAAGATTTCATTCTTTCCCATGCTTGAGCAACATGCTCATTATCCAATTGCTTAAAATTCATTATGCTACTTCTCAAAGATATAATTTTAGCAGGAGGATAATATCTACCAATGAAAGCATCCTTACATTTAGTCCATGAATCAATACTATTCTTAGGCAAAGATAGCAACCAATCTTTAGCTCTTCCTCTTAAGGAGAAAGGAAACAATTTTAATTTTATAATGTCACCATCTACATCCTTATATTTTTGCATTTCACATAGTTCAACAAAATTATTAAGATGGGCAGCAGCATCATCAGAACTAACTGCAGAAAGTTGCTCTCTCATAACAAGATTCAGTAAAGCAGGTTTAATTTCAAAGAATTCTGCTATAGTAGGAGGTGGAGCAATAGGTGTGCATAAGAAATCATTATTATTTGTGCTAGTGAAGTCACACAACTTAGTATTTTCAGGAGTACCCATTTTAGCAATAGTAAATAAAGCAAACTAGATAAAGTAAATGCAAGTAACTAATTTTTTTTTGTGTTTTTGATATAGAGAACGCAAACAAGACAGTAAATAAAGTAAAGCAAGTAACTAATTTTTTTGTATTTTTGATATAATGAACAAACAAAGTAGTAAATAAAATAAAGTAAAGCAAGACAAAAACAAAGTAAAGAGATTGGAAGTGGAAGACTCCCCTTGCAGCGTGTCTTGATCTCCCCGGCAATGGCGCCTGAAAAAGCGTTGCTTGTGACGGTAAAGCACACGTACGTTGGGAACCCCAAGAGGAAGGTATGATGCGTACAGCAGCGAGTTTTCCCTCAGTAAGAAACCAAGGTTATCGAACCAGTAGGAGTCAAGAAGCACGTTGAAGGTTGTTGGTGGCGGAGTGTAGTGCAGCGCAACACCAGGGATTCCGGTGCCAACGTGGAACCTGCACAACACAATCCAAATACTTTGCCCAACTTAAAGTGAGGTTGTCAATCTCACCGGCTTGCTGTAACAAAGGATTAATTGTATAGTGTGGAAGATGATGTTTGCGAAGAACAGTAAGAACAAGTATTGCAGTAGATTGTATTCGATGTAAAAGAAGTGGCGTCTCTCCGATAAGAAATAGCATGTTGGGTGAACAAATTACAGTTGGGCAATTGACAAATAAAGAGGGCATGACAATGCACATACATATCATGATGAGTAGTGTGAAATTCAATTGGGCATTACGACAAAGTACATAGACCGCTATCCAGCATGCATCTATGCCTAAAAAGTCCACATTCGGGTTAGCATCCGCACCCCTTCCAGTATTAAGTTGCAAACAATAGACATTTGCATTAAGTATGGTGCGTAATGTAATCAACACAAATATCCTTAGAAAAATCATTGATGTTTTATCCCTAGTGGCAACAACACATCCACAACCTTAGAACTTTCTGTCACTGTCCCAGATTAAATGGAGGCATGAACCCACTATCGAGCATAAATACTCCCTCTTGGAGTTACAAGTATCAACTTGGCCAGAGCCTCTACTAGCAACGGAGAGCATGCAAGATCTTAAACAACACATATATGATAGATTGATAATCAACATAACATAGTATTCCATATTCATCGGATCCCAACAAACGCAACATGTAGCATTACAGATAGATGATCTTGATCATGTTAGGCAGCTCACAAGATCCAACAATGATAGCACAATGAGGAGAAGACGACCATCTAGCTACTGCTATGGACCCATAGTCCAGGGGTAAACTACTCACACATCAATCTGGAGGCGATCATGGCGATGAAGAGTCCTCCGGGAGATGATTCCCCTCTTTGGCAGGGTGCCGGAGGCGATCTCCTGAATCCCCCGAGATGGGATTGGCGGCGGCGGCGTCTCTGGAAGGTTTTCCGTATCGTGGCTCTCGGTACTGGGGTATTCGCGACGAAGGCTTTAAGTAAGCGGAAGGGTAGGTCAGGAGGCGTCACGAGGGGCCCACACACCAGGGCGGCGCGGGCCCCTCCTTGGCCCCACTTCGTATCCTCTCCGGTCTTCTGGAAGCTTCGTGAAAAAATAAGCCCCTGGGCATTGATTTCGTCCAATTCCGAGAATATTTCCTTTGTAGGATTTCAGAAACCAAAAACAGTAGAAAACAACAACTGGTTTCAGAAATCCTACAAAGGAAATATTCTCAGAATTGGACGAAATCAACTCACAGGGTCTTATTTTTCCACGGAGCTTCCAGAAGACCGAAGAGCATACGAAGTGGGGCCACGAGGCGGCCAGACCATAGGGCGGCGTGGACTGCATGGGGCCCGCGCCGGCCTATGGTGTCGGCCCCCCGTGCCGCCTCCGACTCTGCCCTTCCACCTACTTATACTCTCCGTCGCGAAAACCCTATTACCGAGAGCCAAGACACGGAAAAAGTTCCAGAGACACCGCCGCCGCCAATCCCATCTCGAGGGATTCAGGAGATCGCCTCCGGCACCCTGCCGGAGAGGGGAATCATCTCCCGGAGGACTCTACATCACCATGATCGCCTCCTGACTGATGTGTGAGTAGTTCATCCTTGGACTATGGGTCCATAGCAGTAGCTAGATGGTTGTCTTCTCCTCATTGTGCTATCATGTTAGATCTTGTGAGCTGCCTATCATGATCAAGATCATCTATTTGTAATGCTACATGTTGTGTTTGTTGGGATCCGATGAATATGGAATACTATGTCAAGTTGATTATCAATCTATCATATGTGTTGTTTATGATCTTGCATGCTCTCCGTTGCTAGTAGAGGCTCTGGCCAAGTTGATACTTGTAACTCCAAGAGGGAGTATTTATGCTCGATAGTGGGTTCATGCCTCCATTGAATCTGGGACAGTGACAGAAAGTTCTAAGGTTGTGGATGTGTTGTTGCCACTAGGGATAAAACATCAATGCTTTGTCTAAGGATATTTGTGTTGATTACATTACGCACAATACTTAATGCAATTGTCTGTTGTTTGCAACTTAATACTGGAAGGGGTGTGGATGCTAACCCGAAGGTGGACTTTTTAGGCATAGATGCATGCTAGATAGCGGTCTATGTACTTTGTCGTAATGCCCAATTAAATCTCATATTACTCATCATGATATGTATGTGCATTATTATGCCCTCTCTATTTGTCAATTGCCCAACTGTAATTTGTTCACCCAACATGCTATTTCTTATTGGAGAGACACCACTAGTGAACTGTGGACACCGGTCCATTCTTTTACATCTGAATACAATCTACTGCAATAATTGTTCTCTACTGTTCTTCGCAAACAAACATCATTTTCCATGCCATACATTTAATCCTTTGTTTACAGCAAGCCGGTGAGATTGACAACCTCACTGTTAAGTTGGGGCAAAGTATTTTGATTGTGTTGTTCAGGTTCCACGTTGGCGCCGGAATCCCTGGTGTTGCGCCGCACTACACTCCGTCACCAACAACCTTCCTGTGGCCCTTGACTCCTACTGGTTCGATAAACCTTGGTTTCTTACTGAGGGAAACTTGTTGTTGTACGCATCACACCTTCCACTTGGGGTTCCCAACGGGCGTGTGCTTTACGCGTCAACAAGCTAAATTTCTAGCGTCGTTGCCGGAGAGATCAAGACACGCTGCAAGGGGAGTCTCCCACATCCAATCTCTTTACTTTGTTATATTCTTGCTTTACTTTGTTTTATTTACTATTTTGTTTGCTTTCTTTATATCAAAAATACAAAAAAATTAGTTACTTGCTTTACTTTATTTACTGTCTTGTTTGCTTTCTTTATATCAAAAACGCAAAAAAATTAGTTACTTGTTTTACTTTACTTAATTTAGTTTGATTTACTTATTTTTATTATTGATAAAATGGGTACTCCTGAGAATACTAAGTTGTGTGATTTCACTAGTTAGGCTTAATGGAAAACAACAAAAATATTAGAGATCTTTATAGTATTTATCTTGAGTTAGGACATGAGGTGTTTGAAGAGAAAATTAAAAAACCCATGGAACTTTGTTTGCAAAATAGTTATAGCCATGTTATCAGCATGAACTCTTTGAACACTATTATTGCTAATGCTATGGAAGAATTTAAGCTTGGGGAAGCTGGTTTTGATGAGCATGATATTTTTAGTCCCCCAAGCATGGACGAGAAAATTTACTTTGATGATACTTTGCCTCCCATTTATGATGATAGTGGTATTTTGGTGCCACCTACTATGGAGGATAAAGTTTATTATGATTACAATATGCCTCCTACATTTGATGATTATGGTGATGAGAATGATAATGATAGCTACTTTGTTGAATTTGCTCCCACTACAATTAATAAAAATGACTATGCTTATGTTGGGAGTAGTAATTATTTTATGCATGAGACTCATGATAAGAATGCTTTATGTGACAGTTATATTGTTGATTTTGTTCATGATGCTACTGAAAGTTATTATGAGAGAGGGAAACATGGTTATATGCATCTTAATAATATTAAGTTTCCCCTCTTTATGTTGAGAATCTTGAAGTTGCGCTTGTGTTGCCTTTCTATGCTTGTTGTGCTATGCTTACATGACTTGTTTATTTACAAGATTCCTTTTCATAGGAAGTGGGTTAGGCTTAAATTTGTTTCATACTTGCTTTCTGATGCTCTCTTTGCTTCAACTCTCATCCTTATGTGAGCATCATTGAAATTACTGAGCCCATCTTAATGGCTATAAAGAAAGCGCTTATGGGAGACAACCCATTATTTTACTTCTGCACTTTTGTTTTATATTTTAGTCTTGGAAGTTTTTACTACTGTAGCAACCTCTTCTTATCTTTATTTTATTGCATTGTTGTGCCAAGTAAAGTCTTTGATAGTAAGGTTGATACTAGATTTGGATTACTGCGCAGAAACAGATTTCTTGCTGTCACGAATTTGAGTAGCCCCCGCTGTAGGTAACTCAGAAAAATCTGCCAATTTACGTGAATGATCCTCAGATATGTACACAACTTTCATTCAATTTTAGCTTTTTCATCTGAGCAAGTTAAGTGCTGCTAAAAAATTTGTCTTTACGTACTGTTCTATTTTGACAGATTCTGCATTTTATTTCGCATTGCCTGTTTTGCAATGATGGATGGATTTCTTTGTTCCATTAACTTTCAGTAGCTTTGTGCAATGTCCAGAAGTGTTAAGAATGATTATGTCACCTCTTAATATGTGAATTTTTGATTATGCACTAACCCTGTAATGAGTTGTTTTGAGTTTGGTGTGGAGGAAGTTTTCAAGGATCAAGAGAGGAGGATGATACAATATGTTCAAGAAGAGTGAAAACTCTAAGCTTGGGGATGCCCCCGTGGTTCATCCCTGCATATTTCAAGAAGACTCAAGCATCTAAGCTTGGGGATGCCCAAGGCATCCCCTTCTTCATCGACAACTTACCAGGTCACCTCTAGTGAAACTATATTTTTATTCCGTCACATCTTATGTGCTTTACTTGGAGCGTCTGTATGTTTTTAGTTTTGTTTTTGTTTGAATAAAATCGGATCCTAGCATTCTTTGTGTGGGAGAGAGACACGCTCCGCTCGTTCATATGAACACTGGTGTTCTTAGCTTTACTTTTAATGTTCATGGAGAAGGTTGAAACTGCTTCGTTCATTGCTATTTGGTTGGAAACAGAAAATGCTTCATGTGGTAATTGGTATATTGTCTTGAATAATTTGATACTTGGCAATTGTTGTGCTCAACTAGATCATGTTTAAGCTCTTGCATCATGTACTTTGCACCTATTAATGAAGAACTACTGTAGAGCTTGTTGAAATTCGGTTTGCATGATTGGTGTCGTCGTGGTGAACGAGCAGATGCCATGGGATGGCTTAATTTGGGGCCGAATGGGCGCTAGAGGATTCGGGGGAGGGTTTTTGATTAGATAGGATGAACTTCCGGATGGTTTCCTCAAGAACTCAGCCAAAGGCAAAGGTAGAAGAAGAAACACACAAGGAAGAACTCTGCTCTAGATCTTTCTCTTCATTGATCTCAACAGGCTACAGGTTTGTGTCTACAGGGTGAGTCGTCTCGCTCTCGTCCCGTGTATGGGTGTGCCCCCTCTCCTTATATAGGGGAGAGGGTGGCTTACAGAGGAAGAAACCCTAATGGCATCTTTGACTAGACAAACTACTTTACAAAGTTACTTTAATCATAGATGACGCTGGGGTCTTCTTTAATCAGGGAGGCTGACGTCCTCCGGCTTCTTTCAGCGTCATCTTCCTCTTTGGCGCCAGGGCTTCATTTAAAGCTACTTTGCTTAGCTCATCTTTGTCCTCTAGCTCTGAAGAGAATCTTTGACCAGTGTTGCCGACATGCTCTTCTTACCGGTAGCCCGGTGTCTTCTTTACCCGGTTCCGATATACCCCTCTTGGGGATACCGGCTTAGCTTTACTTAGCCAAACACTTATCTTTGTGCCCCGGTATAAACATTAAACCGGTATCTTGATGGCTCAAACCATCCGGTTTGGCATGCCTTTGGCATACCGGGGGTCATCCCCCCAACATTAGTCCCCGAAGCTGGTATAGTCTGGTTGACAAGGTATTAACTTGTCAATGCCTACAGATTGTAGACTAGGGTTTAGTTGGAAGTAGAGGGCAAGTAGATCTCGAAGGTTTCAGCCGAAAAGTACTCGACGATTATGAAACTAGGGTTTGAGAAACAATAATTTCGATGCTTTCTTTGTCCCTCGACTCCCCCTTATATAGGAGGCGGAGCCGAGGGATTCGTGTTGTACAAGTTACAGAGTCCGGGAAGGTTTCTAACTCATCCCGCAAGATTACAAATAACACTTCTTATTACAACTCTAGCTTTCCTTAATAATATCTTGGGCTTCCGAATCTTCTTATTCTTCGGGTAGTGGGCCTTCAGTAAACCACGGGTACTATCTTCGGCAGGCCCATTTGGGATGCCTATGTGAGTAGCCCCCGAGATTTTGCTTGAATCGTAGAGTCAGGGAAAATCTCCACTGTTTATTTTTATTCGACAACTTTTAACTTTTCTATATTTCCTCTCATAAACTTCTATATTGTACAGGGATGATGGTAGTTGGGGCTAGTTCATCTGACGGGTCAGGTACTAGTTAACTGCTCTAGTGGCAATCCGCAAAAACCTACTTCAAAATCACGTCCCTGGACATGATTTCGGGATACTGGTGTAAACTTCGACAGGTGCCGCTTAAGGTCTTACCATTCTGTCGAGTCCCAGTCAAATTTATCGGGTACCTAACGCGTCCGTTAGGATTTTTCTTCGTATCTGTTGATACGGATAAAAGTATCAGAGCGCAGTCTTTGGCGATGCCACGCCTCACAGAACGGATCTGGGGTCTTACCTTCGCAAATTTGCGGCATTCAGAAATTGATCGCAACTTTGGCGTTCTGAGAATATATTGTCGAGTGCTTATTCGGCTGTTGGAATGGCACATTTTATTGAGTCAAAGATGACTCATATTGCTCTCCCGATGGGAGTATATGCAGAGTTATTTTTAACTCGAAATATACTCTTTGTGCTTTACTATTTTTCTTTTTTCTTTTTCTTTCTTTCTTCCTTCTTTTTTTTATGATTTCATCGGGCACGCGAACAGCGTTCCCGATGGGAGTAGCCCCCGAGGCTACAGCCAAGAACTTTGTGCTTGGTTGTAGGCTCCACGCCTTATGCCACTATATTTTCTTGACCTCCCGAAGTTTTATAATTTCTCGGGTGCGCGAACAGCGCTCCCGATGGGAGTAGCCCCCGAGGCTATGAACAAATATGTGTATTTGATCATAGGCTCATGCCATTTCTATTTTGTATTTCTCGATCTTTTTATTTTTTCAAAGTAGCCCCCGAGCATTTGATCAAAAACTTGTATTTGATCAAAGACTCAGCATTATTTTTCCATGTTGCCTTTTACGAAGCTGTTGAGTCGAATTTTTCTTCTGCCAAGGTGACATTATTGCTGACGATCGCCACGATTGTGAGTTAAAAATCGCGAGAAGTCTTCTCCCACTGCCTTGCGGGCCCAATTTATCCACTATCTTGACACGTCGTGCAGGTGGGGGACACACGTCCTCCGCTTTTCCTGGCGCACGCACCATAACTTCTCCAATGTTAAAATACTTTTTTACCCCTGCTTCTACGTGGTTACCATCTGCCACACATTTTTCCGATCCAACGGTCTGCCACTTCGCCGCACCTCTATATAAGATCTTCTTCTTCTTCCTCGAGCACTTCCGCTCGCGCCGTTCTCCTGCTCTCCTTTGCGAAATTTCCTCCTGCGACCCACAGCTTCCCAAGCTCATCGTCCCCAAGCTGCAAACCCTGCGCCATTGTTGATGCCACCGTGGCGATTGATCAAGCACAGCACGCCAGAATCATCAATGGCTGCCGTGGATCTGGGAACCGCGGAGTGGGAAAGGTCCAAGATTTCCACTCAAGACATCAATATGTTGAAGAAGCTGGGGATCAGCAAGAAGCCCAAGGAGCTGTGCTTCCCCAGTGAAGAAAGCTACCCAACCCCTCCAATGGGGTATCGGGTAAGTTTTGTTGACCACCTCATCCACGGTCTTTCCGCCCCCATTCATCCTTTTCTCCGCGGACTGCTCTTTATTTACGGTCTGCAACTTCACCATCTTACGCCCAATTCCATCCTCCATATTTCTATTTTCATCACCCTTTGCGAAGCCTTCCTTGGCGTCCAGCCTTACTGGGTGTTATGGAAGCGCATTTTCTTCTGTCGCCGTAATGGCTCTCCCAATGTCGCCTATAATATAGGCGGCGTTGTAATTTCCGTTCGCCCCACCGTCGATTACTTCGACGTCAAACTCCCTGACTCAGTTCAAGGGTGGCGCAAGAAGTGGTTATACATTCAGGAGGAGAACCATGGATGTGCTGAAGACAACATCCCTCCTTTTGATGGCGCCGAAAAAATTCTTCACCGCCGCTCCTGGGACGCAGAGGCTACCGAAGAAGAAAAAACATCGACAGAGGCCCTGATGACTCGCATCCATGAGTTGCAAAATACTCGCGGCAAAGAATTATCGGGTATCCAAATCACAGCTTATTTTCTTAGAACCAGAGTGCAGCCTCTTCAGGCTCGCAAATACCCTCTCGAGAAGTATGCTGGCGACAAGGACGCAGATCGGCTGTCGGTGGATCTAGAGGTCAAGGACTTAGAGAAACTTGTCCGAAAAATCTCCTCTCTCAGCAAAAAAGATCATGTCTGTCAACACCCGGATTTTTAAGTCCAGATGCCTATTATGCCATTCCTCGCAATCCCAGGAATATTGTTTTTGCGAGACATAATAGATTGATATCACAACACATCATTCATTACAACGCATAATTGTCTTACAACAAAGGATCACATGATCCAGTCTCATTACAAAAGTAGATGATCTATTGATCAATTACAAACACATAGCGGAAGCGAAGTAGCGTAGTAGTAGTCCATCTATTCCACAGGCAACTGTTGACGTCAGGAGTGATCCTAGTTGTCGTAGACGTCCTGCTGTCCTTCGTCCGGGTTCTGGTAATCCTCTTCATAGTCTGGCCATTTGAATAGCCAGGGACAAAGCCATGAGTACTTTAAAGTACTCGCAAACTAATACTAATGTAAGTAGTATCAACTATAATAAGGGGGTTCTAAGCTCTAGTTTCATTTGCATAAAGCCAGTTTTGTTTCATAAACACTTTAATGATCAAAAACCTTCATTTGCTCAACTAACTCAAGTGGGAACATTAGTGTCATTCCCACAACTCAGTTGTGATTCAAAGTCAAAGTCACCTTTCAATTCAAAATCACAAGTCACCATTCACCTTTTCAAGTTCAAAAATCCAAGTCCCCTTCACATGTCACATTTTGAAAATGGTCTGATGTTGGAACAGTATGGCCTTTCCAACCGTCCATAACCGTGGACGCGGCTATTCGAATAGATCTACACTCTGCAGAGGTCGTACACTTGTGCCACAACATTTGCAATAATCCGTCAGGGTTAACTGGCCCTGATTTACCACACTCCGTGTGCGGACTACCAACCATAACCTTTCACTTACATATCCTAGTATAGGCATCTCTCCCCATGAGCTTGGCCTCCCGGTGAAAACCAACTGTTAACCCGGGAACTGCACAGGGCTTGGGCCGGACATTCACCTCATTTCACGTCATTTCAATATCACTTCACTTTTGTAGAGGCAGCCTCCAGCATAACCCCGATGACGCTTGTTTAGAGGGAACCCATACTAAGATATATAAACTTCTAGTTAAGCCCTACCCATATCAGGTATTGTGGGGGTACTGGCAAAATTGGAATGGTATCGCATCCGAACCCAACCATCAGTTTTGGTAAAATTCACCAAGTCATTCACCAGTCATATTCACCTTCAAAATCTTTCAATAGAATGACTCATCATTCCAAGGTTTTCAAAGTCACTTCCAAATCACAAGTTCCCAACTAGAGTAGTCACTTTTAAAATTGAGCACTAGCCACTAGTTATGAGAGGTGCTAAGTATCTTGGAGCTTGCTAGGCTAAGTTTGATACTCTTGTAGTATTCTATCTCTAGACCAAAGTTAACTATAAAAGCAAGTTATAAATAACCAAAACCAAAAGCTTATAAGAGTAAAACTGGGAATTAGGCTCATAAGCATAAAGTAAAAAGTGGTGGTGCCTTGCTCTTGTAGAGCTTTGCACTTTGCCAGGGTAATATCTTGCAAGAAGATTAGCTTGCAAGGGTGTTAGCTTGCATTGGTAAAAGCATGCAAGAAATACTAGCTTGCCTTGGTTGGTGTATTGATCAAAGTGGTCTTCTTCTCCTTGAAAGTAGACTTCCTCCTCCTCTTGATACTCCTCGGTACTAGCGTCTAAAATACGAATACGAGGATACAATCACCAAACAATTCATTGGCTATTCCAGACCTCACATATATTCACACAAACTATTCTATTCACATAATTAATACAATTTGGTGCATTGGTGGTATTGCTTTGAGGAAGAATAACTTCCTCTCATTTTATATGTAAATGATAGTTTCCATATAGTTCTTGAGGAATAATTTCCTCTCATTCAATCTTCTTTAAGATTTAATTTCTCAAACCATCACACATGAATTTAGGTTGACCTAAGTCCACCATTCATCATCATCATTTGAGAAAATGATTTAAATGAGGTAGGGGTACCTCATACCATTTAATAGTGCCTATTATGATTTAAATCTCCAAGTATTTCATGTGAGAGTATTTGACCAGGGGTTCAAACTTCATATGAAAATACTTGGGACAAGATTTAAATGAAGTGAAACACCTCATAAAATTTACATAAGTAAACTAGCATCACTCATTACTATTAAGTGGGTAAGTGTGTGGTTTTTTTCTTATTTAGGGAAATAATTTCCTCTCATTTTATATAAGGTGTTGCTTTTAATTACTTAGAGAAATAAATTCCTCTCATTATCTTATTAAGATTTAATTTCTCTCATGAACAATATATGACCTAGGTTGACCAAAGTCAACCTCTTCATACTTATCATTTGAGAAAAATGATTTAAATGAGGTGAACACCTCATACCTTTTAATCCTAACATGGTAAAGATTTAATATCATCAACAATTCACATGAGATCTAAAGGACCAGAGTCTCTACCTCATTTTGAATTGTTCATGACAGGATTTAAATGAGGTAAACACTCCCTTAAGATTTAATAATTTGTTGGAACAATTTAAAATGCTACTAAGGCAAACATTTAGTATAAGTGAACAAATATGAGGCCAAGCAACCAGGGTTATCACACTACTTCATACAACTTGAGAGGATGATTTACATGAGGTGCTACACCTCATACTATTTAAATACTATTTTTGAAAAAGTTTAAATGAGCTAGAAATGGCCAGATAGCCATTATGTGAGTTTAGCTCATGATCATATGAAACAACTATAGTATTTTATTATATAATAAATTAGACAACATCAAATGTGATTTTTGAGAGGTGGAACCACCTCAAAATAGTTTATGGTTGATTTTTAAGAATTGTTTGAAGTTGGAAAAGTTACTGCTTTGTTATTTTTACTATTCAAATTTTACAACAAATTTTGAAATGAATCCAGTGGGGTTGGATGGGGTATTTCATTAGCTTTCTAAAGATATAAAATTTGTTGAATTTGGCTCAGTAGATTTAGATCTATTAAATTTTGAATCTAGCATCAGATGGTAAAATAAATGAAAAAGATTTAGACCAGTTTGAATTCAAACGGGGGCGGGAAAGTAAACGGGCTGCGCAGGGGAAAAAGAAAGTGGGCCGGCCCAGCTTCGCTGGCGATGCGGGCGGGCCGCCTGACAGTGGGGTCCACTGTCAGGGCGTTTAAAACGCCGAAGCGGTATGCTGTGTTGTGGACCGTAGGATTAGATGCCGATCGGACGCACGGCGTGCGTCGTCGTCTCCGACGAGAATGGAGGGCACGGGCGGCGCTGGCAGGGGGTCGGCGGCTTACCGGCGGCGCGGCGAGGGTCGGCGAGGCGCGGAGAAGATGTTGTCGAGGAAGGGGAGGCAGCTCAGCAGTTTCGTCGCCGGGGTGCGCTGCAACGACGGCGCCCTTCTCTCGCACCTCCACGGGCTCCGGTGGTCAAATTGGACGGCGGCGGTGGTTAATCGAGCAAGGCGAGTAGACGAGGAGCTTGAGAAGAGGGAGGGGAGCAAGATTGATGTGGGGAGTTGAGCACGGGAAGGTCTGCTTTTATATCGGGCTAGGGAGGGCAGCGCGGCATGGTTCGGTCGATCATGGTGACGACGGTAGGGGGTCGCAGGGGTACTGGCGCTGATGCTCTCGTGCAGGCGACGTCATGGCGGAGCTGCAGAGCGTGATGGTGGTGAAAACGAGGGCCGATGGCGCTCGTCATCGTCTTCGCACCCTGGCGTCCGTGGCGGATGGTCGTCGTCCTTGGCGACGGTGACAGGGCTCTGGCGAGCCAATGGGGTTGTCTGGGAGGTAGAGGGTACCGTGGCGAGGCGACGGGTGCATGGGCGGAGTGAGGGGAGGCGTGAGGCGATGGGGCACAGCGGCGTTCCGTCGCGTCCAGGGTTGCCATCGTGCGCGTCCTGGCGCGCGTGGGCGTCTCTGGGCGTGGTCTGGGCGCGCGGCTGCTAGGCAGTGTGGTCACCGTCTCGGTCAAGGGCTTGGTGGTCAGCATCAGGAGGGTCAGGGGAGGTCAGTTGACATGGTGGAGTGGCCTGGATGGGAGAGGAGAGGGGATGGCATGGTGAGGTGACAAGAGGGCCGGCATGGCTTGGCATTGGTCATGTTGGTCCAAAGCAAGGGCTGGCAAGTGGTGGCTCTGGTGCTGCAGGGTAGGGAGGGTCTCCAGAAGTGCAGGGGTGGCCAGAGTTGGACCAAGTCCAACCAAAAATTGCAGCATGGGCACAATTAGAGGTGCTGCCCACAAGGTGTTTGTTGATATGGCCGAAAGAGAAAAGTTTTCTAATTTTGAAAATTCCTTTGGTGGATCTCAATCATATATTCATAGAGATAGAATGGTGGTGGTGGTGGTCAGTTTGGTGAAGGTTTGCAAGAATTCAAAAAGTGGAGGAATCTTCTCTTTGTTTCAAGGTCTCCACTTGGCAACACTATACTGGTCAACCTGGTCAACATTGGGTATGGTGGTCAACATGGAAGTTGTTCACTTTGACATTGTCTTGGATGACATGGAGAGAGTTGGTCAAGTTTGGTTTAGGAAAAGTCCAAACTAGGGGTGCAAAGTGGTGAAGAAAATATAAAAGTGACATATGACCATTATCATATGTGAATTGAAATTGAGATTTCCTTTGATTGGATTCTTGTTTCTTTGATGCAATTGTGTTTGTTTATCAAATATAAGTATTCTACAAGCAAGAGATCAAGCAATGGTGGCCTTGGTTGAAGATTTGCAAATTTGGCTTTATGTGTATGTGAGTGAGAATGGGATTTTCTCACCATTTGATTTCTCTCCATTTGATTTGACTTTTGTTGACTCTTAAGTGATTCTTATTAGTTGAGAAACATTTTCAAACCATTGAATCCCTTTCACAAGGTCTTGATCCAAGATTTGCAAAATTGGCCATAACACATAAGAGGTGATGTGTTAAGTTTTATTATTTTTGTAAATTGTTCACCTTGCTTTACTTGGGCATGGGTTAGGGTCAATTTAGGGTTATAATAGGTTTGGAGATGGTCTCACACCATTTGGTCAAGGTAGAAGTGCATAGGTCAAGATTTGGGGAAAATGGCTATTTGTCACATATGCCTCTATGCATATGTGGCATTTGATTTTTGATTTGAGTGTTCTTGGCCCAATTGATGTTGTTAAGTGTTGAAATGGTATATAGGAGTGATCCAACCATTCACAACAAGTCCCAGGGTCAAGAATCTTAAATTCACAAATTTGCATTTTTCTCTCATATGCCTCTATGGCATTTTTAGTTTCTTTTTATTTTCTTGGGAAAACACTTGGATTTGGTTTAGTAGGTACTAGGTAAGGTGTATGAAGATTTTCCAAACCTCTAAGCAAAGTATAAGGCTTAGGGTAAAGTTTTATAATTATAGCCATAGGCACATATGCCTCTTTCTTATTTAACTAGTAGGGGTGAAAAGAGGGGTGAGGTTTAGGGTTTAGTGGGGTTCACAATGGTTCACCACCATTTAGCAAAATTAATAAAGGTGGGGTTCAAGATTTACCTATTAGGGTTATATGCCCCCATATGTCTTTTATTTTATTTTGGTTTCTCAAAAAGGATCCAAAGGGTTTTTGGAGAAGGTTAGGGTTTAAGGTTTTTCTTATTTGATTTCTTTCTCTTTTGTTTTATTGGGTTGGTGATCTTCACTTGATCACTTTAGGGTTTTAGGGTTTAGCACAAAAGCATAATAACACTCATCATGGCAAAACACAAGATTTGAACAAGATCTATATGTATCAATCTCATTTTAATAAAAGTTTTTGTTGGTTCCAAAATTTGGAACTAGGGAAATTCAGTTTGTTTGTTTTGAAATTTTTGGGTTGTTACAAACCCTTCCCCCTTAAACAAATCTCGTCCCGAGATTTTAAGAAAAGTTAGGTTCCTAAGAGAGATTGAGTATTTTGATTAACAGGAAGACATACTTGGCATGGTCTGGGGTGCTTCCTGAGCTTCAGTGGCAGTCATGTGGTAGAAACGTCCGTTGTTGTTGTTCTGGTTCCTTCTTCCAGCAAAGCGGCGCTGTTGCTGAGCAGGGGCAGCGGTATTGGCGGCAATCCTGGCAAGCTTCTTGGGGCACTCTTTGGAGAAATGACCCACAACTCCACATTCATAGCAGTTGACGGTGGACTTGTCTTTGGGGTTGACGTGAACGGTGTTGCTTCCAGTCCTCGGGGCAGTATTGGGGTTGTTGTTGTTGCCATTGGGGTGGTTGTTGTGGTGGGTGGTGTTGTTGTTGTGGTTACCTCCGGGCTTCGGGGGTCCTCCGTTGTTGTTGGTGTAGTTGGGGCGATAATTCTGGGCAGGGGGCTTGTTGTATCTTGGGGTGAATCCTCCAGAGGAGTTATTGCGATACTTCTGATTATGGTGGGGTCCATTCTGGTTCATCATCCTTCGCTTGCGGTTCTCATTGGCCTGATGCAGCTTTCCTTCCATCTGAATGGCTGAGTCCATGAGGGCTTCTAAGTCAGCGAACGGAATGTTCACTAACACAGTCTGCATCTCGTCGTGCAGTCCGTTCAGAAATCTTTCCTTTCTCTTCTCATTGGTGTCGGTCTCATCCGGGGCGTACCTTGACAGAGTGAGAAACCTGTCGTGGTATTCCACCACGGACATTCTTCCTTGCTTGAGTTCACGGAACTCGTCTCTCATCTTCTTGATCAATCCTTGGGGCACATGGTATTTGCTAAACTTTAGCTTGAAGTCTTCCCAGGTCATCATCTGTCCTGCATTCATGGCTCGGGTGCTGGTCCACCAAGCTCTGGCTGGTCCTGCCAGATAATGGGTGGCAAATAGCACTTTCTCTGCGGCTTCAACTTGCGCAACTTCGAGGTTGTTCTCCATGGTCTGGAGCCAGTCATCAGCATCGAGGGGCTCTTTAGTCTTGTTGAATACCGGAGGGTTGGTGTTCTGGAAGTTCTTTAGCTTTGATCCTGGGTGATCATGATGGCCTTGATTGTTCTGAGCTATCTGTTGCAGTGCGGTAATGTTGGCTTGGCGTTCAGCTCTCTCGACTTCTCGGTCTGCCATCATTGTCTGCAGCAGTTGCATCATGGCATCCTGGGTGGTGTTGCGGGTTGGTGGGGCCATCTGAACATTGAGGTAGATGATAAGATAAGAGGGAAATTTCTACGGTTTGTTTTGTTAAATTTTTAAAAGTTCATAAATTGAAATTTCGAGTAGTGTTGCGGGGGTAAAAACCAACAACACTTTTTCATTCATACCAAGCATCATACATTACAAAGCTAACACACCGTTGGTTTGAAGAACCATTCATCGTTCTACGATACAAGGGGGATCCTGATACAACTCACACCTACTTAAGTGCTTAAATGATACTACTCTTTCGAGTGGATTCTTCTTCTTCACGGGTGAGATGCTTGGCGAGAGGCGAGGGCGTTGTCCAAATCTCTGCGGGTTTTGTACTGCCTGAAGTCCTGAGGTGCTTCATAGGGGTTCATCTTTGGTTGTGGTGGGGGCATGGTCATTGGTCTTCCCATGGAGTCATGTCTTGGGTAGTAGATGAAGCGAGTGTTCTTGATCTTGTCCTCATTTTGTCCACACAGACGGGAAATTGCTTCTTGCATAGCTTTGTCTAGTCCTTCCTTCCAAGTGTTTCCCGTTACAGAAAACCATATGGTTTCCCATACCGGGGCATCAAGCTTCCTTCGTAGATCAGTAGAAACGTCCCACCGAGGTGGTTCTCCTAACTGAGCTTTGAGGGGTATTCCGAAGAACTCGGGATACGGGTGTCCTAGATAGTCCACTAGTTGCTTCAACTCCTTTTCGAACCTTGGGTCGCCTCCGGAACCAAGCTGATAGGACTCCCATTGGTACTTCATCTGTGAACAAAGAGGAGGAGTAAATTAGAGAAGTAGTCAGGTGTGCAAAATTTTATGTAGGCTTGCAAAGAAAGTAGAGTATGAATTTCTCATTTTGAAAAAGATTTCAAGGTTAAGGGTGAGAATAAGTTTTTCACAAATATTCACTTCTTGGGTTTTGAAACTAAGTTTTACAGACGTCCATTCTAACTAGGGTCTCCTAAGGTCAACAATGGCTCTGATACCAACTTGTCAACACCCGGATTTTTAAGTCCAGATGCCTATTATGCCATTCCTCGCAATCCCAGGAATATTGTTTTTGCGAGACATAATAGATTGATATCACAACACATCATTCATTACAACGCATAATTGTCTTACAACAAAGGATCACATGATCCAGTCTCATTACAAAAGTAGATGATCTATTGATCAATTACAAACACATAGCGGAAGCGAAGTAGCGTAGTAGTAGTCCATCTATTCCACAGGCAACTGTTGACGTCAGGAGTGATCCTAGTTGTCGTAGACGTCCTGCTGTCCTTCGTCCGGGTTCTGGTAATCCTCTTCATAGTCTGGCCATTTGAATAGCCAGGGACAAAGCCATGAGTACTTTAAAGTACTCGCAAACTAATACTAATGTAAGTAGTATCAACTATAATAAGGGGGTTCTAAGCTCTAGTTTCATTTGCATAAAGCCAGTTTTGTTTCATAAACACTTTAATGATCAAAAACCTTCATTTGCTCAACTAACTCAAGTGGGAACATTAGTGTCATTCCCACAACTCAGTTGTGATTCAAAGTCAAAGTCACCTTTCAATTCAAAATCACAAGTCACCATTCACCTTTTCAAGTTCAAAAATCCAAGTCCCCTTCACATGTCACATTTTGAAAATGGTCTGATGTTGGAACAGTATGGCCTTTCCAACCGTCCATAACCGTGGACGCGGCTATTCGAATAGATCTACACTCTGCAGAGGTCGTACACTTGTGCCACAACATTTGCAATAATCCGTCAGGGTTAATCGCCCTGATTTACCACACTCCGTGTGCGGACTACCAACCATAACCTTTCACTTACATATCCTAGTATAGGCATCTCTCCCCATGAGCTTGGCCTCCCGGTGAAAACCAACTGTTAACCCGGGAACTGCACAGGGCTTGGGCCGGACATTCACCTCATTTCACGTCATTTCAATATCACTTCACTTTTGTAGAGGCAGCCTCCAGCATAACCCCGATGACGCTTGTTTAGAGGGAACCCATACTAAGATATATAAACTTCTAGTTAAGCCCTACCCATATCAGGTATTGTGGGGGTACTGGCAAAATTGGAATGGTATCGCATCCGAACCCAACCATCAGTTTTGGTAAAATTCACCAAGTCAGTCACCACCATATTCACCTTCAAAATCTTTCAATAGAATGACTCATCATTCCAAGGTTTTCAAAGTCACTTCCAAATCACAAGTTCCCAACTAGAGTAGTCACTTTTAAAATTGAGCACTAGCCACTAGTTATGAGAGGTGCTAAGTATCTTGGAGCTTGCTAGGCTAAGTTTGATACTCTTGTAGTATTCTATCTCTAGACCAAAGTTAACTATAAAAGCAAGTTATAAATAACCAAAACCAAAAGCTTATAAGAGTAAAACTGGGAATTAGGCTCATAAGCATAAAGTAAAAAGTGGTGGTGCCTTGCTCTTGTAGAGCTTTGCACTTTGCCAGGGTAATATCTTGCAAGAAGATTAGCTTGCAAGGGTGTTAGCTTGCATTGGTAAAAGCATGCAAGAAATACTAGCTTGCCTTGGTTGGTGTATTGATCAAAGTGGTCTTCTTCTCCTTGAAAGTAGACTTCCTCCTCCTCTTGATACTCCTCGGTACTAGCGTCTAAAATACGAATACGAGGATACAATCACCAAACAATTCATTGGCTATTCCAGACCTCACATATATTCACACAAACTATTCTATTCACATAATTAATACAATTTGGTGCATTGGTGGTATTGCTTTGAGGAAGAATAACTTCCTCTCATTTTATATGTAAATGATAGTTTCCATATAGTTCTTGAGGAATAATTTCCTCTCATTCAATCTTCTTTAAGATTTAATTTCTCAAACCATCACACATGAATTTAGGTTGACCTAAGTCCACCATTCATCATCATCATTTGAGAAAATGATTTAAATGAGGTAGGGGTACCTCATACCATTTAATAGTGCCTATTATGATTTAAATCTCCAAGTATTTCATGTGAGAGTATTTGACCAGGGGTTCAAACTTCATATGAAAATACTTGGGACAAGATTTAAATGAAGTGAAACACCTCATAAAATTTACATAAGTAAACTAGCATCACTCATTACTATTAAGTGGGTAAGTGTGTGGTTTTTTTCTTATTTAGGGAAATAATTTCCTCTCATTTTATATAAGGTGTTGCTTTTAATTACTTAGAGAAATAAATTCCTCTCATTATCTTATTAAGATTTAATTTCTCTCATGAACAATATATGACCTAGGTTGACCAAAGTCAACCTCTTCATACTTATCATTTGAGAAAAATGATTTAAATGAGGTGAACACCTCATACCTTTTAATCCTAACATGGTAAAGATTTAATATCATCAACAATTCACATGAGATCTAAAGGACCAGAGTCTCTACCTCATTTTGAATTGTTCATGACAGGATTTAAATGAGGTAAACACTCCCTTAAGATTTAATAATTTGTTGGAACAATTTAAAATGCTACTAAGGCAAACATTTAGTATAAGTGAACAAATATGAGGCCAAGCAACCAGGGTTATCACACTACTTCATACAACTTGAGAGGATGATTTACATGAGGTGCTACACCTCATACTATTTAAATACTATTTTTGAAAAAGTTTAAATGAGCTAGAAATGGCCAGATAGCCATTATGTGAGTTTAGCTCATGATCATATGAAACAACTATAGTATTTTATTATATAATAAATTAGACAACATCAAATGTGATTTTTGAGAGGTGGAACCACCTCAAAATAGTTTATGGTTGATTTTTAAGAATTGTTTGAAGTTGGAAAAGTTACTGCTTTGTTATTTTTACTATTCAAATTTTACAACAAATTTTGAAATGAATCCAGTGGGGTTGGATGGGGTATTTCATTAGCTTTCTAAAGATATAAAATTTGTTGAATTTGGCTCAGTAGATTTAGATGTATTAAATTTTGAATCTAGCATCAGATGGTAAAATAAATGAAAAAGATTTAGACCAGTTTGAATTCAAACGGGGGCGGGAAAGTAAACGGGCTGCGCAGGGGAAAAAGAAAGTGGGCCGGCCCAGCTTCGCTGGCGATGCGGGCGGGCCGCCTGACAGTGGGGTCCACTGTCAGGGCGTTTAAAACGCCGAAGCGGTATGCTGTGTTGTGGACCGTAGGATTAGATGCCGATCGGACGCACGGCGTGCGTCGTCGTCTCCGACGAGAATGGAGGGCACGGGCGGCGCTGGCAGGGGGTCGGCGGCTTACCGGCGGCGCGGCGAGGGTCGGCGAGGCGCGGAGAAGACGTTGTCGAGGAAGGGGAGGCAGCCTGTAGCAGTTTCGTCGCCGGGGGTGCGCTGCAACGACGGCGCCCTTCTCAGCACCTCCACGGGCTCCGGTGGTCAAATTGGACGGCGGCGGTGGTTAATCGAGCAAGGCGAGTAGACGAGGAGCTTGAGAAGAGGGAGGGGAGCAAGATTGATGTGGGGAGTTGAGCACGGGAAGGTCTGCTTTTATATCGGGCGAGGGAGGGCAGCGCGGCATGGTTCGGTCGATCATGGTGACGACGGTAGGGGGTCGCAGGGGTACTGGCGCTGATGCTCTCGTGCAGGCGACGTCATGGCGGAGCTGCAGAGCGTGATGGTGGTGAAAACGAGGGCCGATGGCGCTCGTCATCGTCTTCGCACCCTGGCGTCCGTGGCGGATGGTCGTCGTCCTTGGCGACGGTGACAGGGCTCTGGCGAGCCAATGGGGTTGTCTGGGAGGTAGAGGGTACCGTGGCGAGGCGACGGGTGCATGGGCGGAGTGAGGGGAGGCGTGAGGCGATGGGGCACAGCGGCGTTCCGTCGCGTCCAGGGTTGCCATCGTGCGCGTCCTGGCGCGCGTGGGCGTCTCTGGGCGTGGTCTGGGCGCGCGGCTGCTAGGCAGTGTGGTCACCGTCTCGGTCAAGGGCTTGCAGGGTCAGCATCAGGAGGGTCAGGGGAGGTCAGTTGACATGGTGGAGTGGCCTGGATGGGAGAGGAGAGGGGATGGCATGGTGAGGTGACAAGAGGGCCGGCATGGCTTGGCATTGGTCATGTTGGTCCAAAGCAAGGGCTGGCAAGTGGTGGCTCTGGTGCTGCAGGGTAGGGAGGGTCTCCAGAAGTGCAGGGGTGGCCAGAGTTGGACCAAGTCCAACCAAAAATTGCAGCATGGGCACAATTAGAGGTGCTGCCCACAAGGTGTTTGTTGATATGGCCGAAAGAGAAAAGTTTTCAAATTTTGAAAATTCCTTTGGTGGATCTCAATCATATATTCATAGAGATAGAATGGTGGTGGTGGTGGTCAGTTTGGTGAAGGTTTGCAAGAATTCAAAAAGTGGAGGAATCTTCTCTTTGTTTCAAGGTCTCCACTTGGCAACACTATACTGGTCAACCTGGTCAACATTGGGTATGGTGGTCAACATGGAAGTTGTTCACTTTGACATTGTCTTGGATGACATGGAGAGAGTTGGTCAAGTTTGGTTTAGGAAAAGTCCAAACCAGGGGTGCAAAGTGGTGAAGAAAATATAAAAGTGACATATGACCATTATCATATGTGAATTGAAATTGAGATTTCCTTTGATTGGATTCTTGTTTCTTTGATGCAATTGTGTTTGTTTATCAAATATAAGTATTCTACAAGCAAGAGATCAAGCAATGGTGGCCTTGGTTGAAGATTTGCAAATTTGGCTTTATGTGTATGTGAGTGAGAATGGGATTTTCTCACCATTTGATTTCTCTCCATTTGATTTGACTTTTGTTGACTCTTAAGTGATTCTTATTAGTTGAGAAACATTTTCAAACCATTGAATCCCTTTCACAAGGTCTTGATCCAAGATTTGCAAAATTGGCCATAACACATAAGAGGTGATGTGTTAAGTTTTATTATTTTTGTAAATTGTTCACCTTGCTTTACTTGGGCATGGGTTAGGGTCAATTTAGGGTTATAATAGGTTTGGAGATGGTCTCACACCATTTGGTCAAGGTAGAAGTGCATAGGTCAAGATTTGGGGAAAATGGCTATTTGTCACATATGCCTCTATGCATATGTGGCATTTGATTTTTGATTTGAGTGTTCTTGGCCCAATTGATGTTGTTAAGTGTTGAAATGGTATATAGGAGTGATCCAACCATTCACAACAAGTCCTAGGGTCAAGAATCTTAAATTCACAAATTTGCATTTTTCTCTCATATGCCTCTATGGCATTTTTAGTTTCTTTTTATTTTCTTGGGAAAACACTTGGATTTGGTTTAGTAGGTACTAGGTAAGGTGTATGAAGATTTTCCAAACCTCTAAGCAAAGTATAAGGCTTAGGGTAAAGTTTTATAATTATAGCCATAGGCACATATGCCTCTTTCTTATTTAACTAGTAGGGGTGAAAAGAGGGGTGAGGTTTAGGGTTTAGTGGGGTTCACAATGGTTCACCACCATTTAGCAAAATTAATAAAGGTGGGGTTCAAGATTTACCTATTAGGGTTATATGCCCCCATATGTCTTTTATTTTATTTTGGTTTCTCAAAAAGGATCCAAAGGGTTTTTGGAGAAGGTTAGGGTTTAAGGTTTTTCTTATTTGATTTCTTTCTCTTTTGTTTTATTGGGTTGGTGATCTTCACTTGATCACTTTAGGGTTTTAGGGTTTAGCACAAAAGCATAATAACACTCATCATGGCAAAACACAAGATTTGAACAAGATCTATATGTATCAATCTCATTTTAATAAAAGTTTTTGTTGGTTCCAAAATTTGGAACTAGGGAAATTCAGTTTGTTTGTTTTGAAATTTTTGGGTTGTTACAATGTCCCTTCTTCTTGCCATGTAAAACCATTCAGCGCCGCCAATCCACTTCCCAAGGTAAACTTTCTCGATTGATTTGTTACTGCTTTGCTATCTTTTTTGTAACTCCTTTTCTGATATCTCCCCTATTTTTTTTTGTACAGAACCATCCAAACCTTGTCTCGCTTCCTCCTCTTCCTGAAGGTGGAGAGGTCGAGGAAAGGGCCGTTGTCACCGATGACAACCAAGAGGCCCCCTCTTTTGTGAATGAACCCGTGGATTCTCTAAAATCTGCGGGATCTTCTGAAAAAGAGGCTGCCTCCGAAGGCACTGTGTCGGCACAATCTCCTCCTCCTGCTGTTTCTCCAAGGAACAAAAGGAAGAGGAATGATGTCGAAGATTCCGGCACCTCCAAAGCCGAAGAAGTTGATCCTTCACGTCAGAAGGCAACTTATGATCCATATCTTGAATCCCTCATCAGCTCGTAAGTCACTTTTATTTCCCCTTATTTCTGTACTCGAAGATTTTTGTCTTATCTTGCTTTTTATGCTGTCGATTTTTAATCGCGGTGATGATGAGGAAGAAGTACCAACTCTTGATGTGGCTGCTCGAACGAGCACGTCACATACTTTAATAGTTTCGGAGACACCAGTTGAGGGAGAAGAATCCTCGCCTCCTCAACAAAACGTTGGTGCCACCACTCCTCCTTCAAGCCCTCTTGTCCCTTCACCAAAAAGGACAAGGGTGGAAATGATCGTGGAGCCTACCCTCCAGTTGGGTAGCTCCTCTAATCCTCTCTTGGATGATGTAAGTTTTTAATTTTCTTGCCAGTATCTATATTTCCTATGTTTGCTTCTTTATGCCTTCATATTTTTCCCATACCGATGGTTTCTCTCTTTGTTCTTCTTTGACAGCCCATGATCAAAGAGCTTGTTCGTATAGGTGCCCAATTCATTGGGTACCGTGAATATGCCAGCAAGGCTGAAGGTAATACCTCTTTTGATGACCCTTGTTTATAACTTCCTTCTCCTGTTTTGTCGCAATTTTGACGATTCTTTTCTATTTTGGCAGAAAAACTTGCAGAAGCTAACAAGCTTGTCGACACTCTTGCTCAGAAATTGGAGCAAAGGGAAACGGCTTGCAAGAAGGTTGAACTTGACGCTAGCCAAGCCAAAGCAGAGGCTGATGAGGCCAAAGCAAAAGCTGCTGGTGCCGAAGATCTGCAAAAGAGACTTGATGATGCCGAAACTGCTTTGAACGAGCATAAGGCCGCACAGGCTACTCGTGAAAAGGGAATCATCAAGCGCTTGAACACGCAAAATCGGCGCTTCCTCGGTAATTTTATCGATCCCTTCTGTCTTTCTTAGACTTGCTTTTCCTTGCTTGCTGCTGACCAACATATATTTCTTGCGGCAGGTAAGACAAACCAAGAATTTGATCTTGAGAATCCCGACAATGATCCTCTCCTTGACGCACTATCTTATCTGGAGTTTCATGGAACCGAAGTTCGCGAAGGCATGGAGCATGCTGACGCAGGATTATCAAAGTTGTTCCCCTACTTCTTCCCGAAGAAAGAGGAGCCCAAGACTTTCCTTGCTCTTGCCAAGGAATTCAATCCATCAGAAGATCTTGGACTGAAGATGCGCCAGGAGAACATGAAGATTGCTGTCGAAAGTACTGTTGCCTTGGTCGCTGACAGTCAACAAACTATCGACTGGGCGAAAGTAGGCGACATGGACCAGATAGAGCAAACAAAATGGCGATCTTTGATCAAGGCAGCCAAGCCCAACTCGAAGAAAATCCTGGCCTATCTCGGGATCAAGCCATCTTCGACTCCTAGCTCATCAAGGCCGGAGGTCTAGTTGAATGCCTCTTTTCTTTCTTTTTTTTTCTTTTTCTTTTGCTACTGTCGTCATAGTAGCTTTGGCGACAATTACCTTAGTAGTCCTTTTGGACAACTCCTGTAATATCCATGTAACTTTTCTGGAAATCAATGAAATTCTTCCTGGCGCTATCATTGATCCTGGGACTTCCTTTTCCAGTTAATATTTGATAACTACTCGACCAATCCTTGCTCTGCCGATGCTTCGCCTGCTTCTTCATTCTCGAAGAAAACCCTTATTGGAGATTTTTCAAGTGAACCTTTGTCGCAAGATTTGCAAGAACTTCGACAACAGCTTCAATCCATGAAGAAACAAACTCTGGCAATGATGGAACAATCTCGAAAAGCATCTGAAAGAGAGAAAGTTGCTCTCCAACAAGCCAAAGAGGCTATGGCTGCCAAGGATGCTGCTGTGTTGGAAGCTGAAAAAGCCACTACTCGAGAAAATAGCATGCTCGAACTAATGTCTGAAGCTAGCACAGATATGCTAGGTATGTTTTTCCAACCTCGCACTGCTTCTTTCTTGCTTTACTGTGCCTCCCTTTAAATTTGTTGCCTTGTCGCTTAATAGGCTCGGTTCTTGACGCTGCCGCTGAAGATGAAAGAGTGAACGAGAGAACGAATCTCCTCGTCAATCTTTCTCTTAACCATGGCTGTCTGTTCTGGGCCACCCCTGAACGGACCTAGCAAATTGTCAGGTTCCAAGATCATGCTTGCCAGGTGCGCAAATTTCTCAATTTTTGCACGAGGACCTTAACCCTTGTTTACAAGACTTTATTTCCTCGAGATGAGGCTCCCAAAACTCTTCCTGGATTACTGGAGAAATTTAGAGATGCCCCTCGTATTCATAATTTTGTGCGAGCTCAATTGACTGCTGGAGCAAGGTTTGCCATGATTATGATAAACATTTGCCATCCCAAGTTGGACCTGACGAAGATTGTTGCTGATTGCCTGGCCAAGAAATCGCGGCGAAAAAATGATACTGACACAATCAATGACATGGTGACTCCTGTGGCCGAGTCGATGATGGATGAACTTCTTCGGATGGATTCAGAAGTCTTCGTCAAGGGGACCTATGCTGAACACAAAACAACCAGAGGCTTATCCACAGATAGTATTTTAGGCCTTGATTGAGCTGTACTATATTGCGAGAAATTGTGTCTGTATCTTTTTGATCTCTTTTTTGTTCCGAAGAAATTTGTTTATATTGTAAAGTGGCCTATATTGTTGGAGCCCCCGAGCCTCTGGCTGGAGTTTATGCTGTTTAGCTATCTCTAAGATTTTTCCTCTTGTCTTAAGAAGATATCTTTATTTTCCATCGATGGGTTACAAGCCCCCGAGTGTCTTGGTGTCGAAGTTCTATATTTTTGTTGCGAGGTTTTCAGACCAAAGCAATAAGATTTTGACGAGTATACTATATTTATAATTTGTCAGCTTCCGATGTTATATTTGGCGAGGTATTATTGTACCAAGGCGAAATATTTCGGTAAGTCTAGTTTATCTATATTGTAAGTATTTTGTGACTTGAAGGCGTTGAGCCCCCGAGCGTGTCGAAGAATAAGAAGTATATCTCCACTATCTTTATTATATTGCAGCACCGCGAGCCCGCCTCATTAAAAACCTTTCCGGCCCCACTCGGTGCCCCGAAAAGGAAAAGAGTGCGTCTGAAAACTCGCGGGCATTTCAGTACATTATATTTTTACAGAGGAGGACTATATTTCGACTCTAAGCGTAGAAACGCCTGAGCTGCGCCACGTTCCAGGGGTTTTTCTCGGGAACCCCTGTCTTCTTGTCCTTGATCCTGTATGCTCCTCCGTCGATGACTTCCGTGACGACGTAAGGTCCCAACCATGGTGACTCGAGTTTTTCAGTACTTTGCTGGTTAAGCTGTAGAACCAAATCACCGACCTGGAAAGATCTAGGCCGCAATCGTCGACTGTGGTAGTTTTTCAGGTCCTGCTGGTACTTGGTGACTCGTGATAGTACTTCATCTCGAGCTTCATCGAGTGCATCCATATCATCCTCCCGAGCTTTTTGTGATGTTTCTTCGTCATACTCTGTTACTCTTGGAGAATCATGCTCTATTTCAATTGGTAGTACTGCTTCTACTCCGTGGACGAGAAAAAACGGAGTTTCTTGTGTCGCCGTATTTGGTGTTGTTCGGATACTCCACAAAACACTTGGCAGTTCTTCTGGCCAGGTATGTCGAGCTTTTGCAAGCGGTCCTAGCAGGCGCTTTTTGATGCCGTTTCAGATGATACCATTGGCTTTCTCGACTTGGCCATTGGTTTGTGGGTGTCCAACTGACGCAAAGTGCAATTTGATGCCTACTTCTGCGCAGTATTCCTTGAACTCTTTGGCTGTGAAGTTAGTACCGTTGTCTGTGACAATGCTATGAGGCACTCCAAACCGAAAAACGAGGCCCTTCACAAACTTTATTGCCGATGCTGCATCTGGTGAATTTATTGGCTTCGCTTCTACCCATTTGGTGAATTTGTCGACAGCAACCAGCAGGTATTCATATCCTCCTGGCGAAGCTTTGTGCAACTTGCCCACCATATCAAGTCCCCATTGAGCAAAGGGCCACGACAATGGTATTGGCATCAGTTCTACGGCCGGAGAGTGAGGTTTTGCAGCGAACCTCTGGCACGCGTCGCAGGTTCGTACTATCTCTTTTGCATCCTCGATTGCTGTCAACCAATAAAATCCTGCCCGAAAAACCTTGGCTGCAATAGCTCGACTGCTCGCGTGGTGGCCACATATTCCTTCGTGCACATCCTTTAGGATTATCCTTCCTTCCTCAGGTGTGACGCACCTTTGCAGGACCCCTGAAATACTTCGCTTGTATAGCTCCCCTTTGACCACTGTGAAAGCTTTGGATCGTCGAATAACTCGCCTTGCCTCAACTGGATTGTCGGGTATTTCTTTCCTGAGGATATATGATATGTACGCTTGCATCCAAGAAACTTCTACCATCATCACAAGCTCTTGGTCCTCTTCATCCTCCGCAGCTTCTTTGAGGGACGCCGAAGTTTTTTCTTCCTTTGCTTTTTTCTGCGACTTCTTCGGCTTTGTGGATCTCTCCGCTATCTCCTCCCAAAATACTCCTGGCGGGATTGGGAGGCACTGCGACCCGATGTTTGCGAGAACGTCGGCTTCATCATTGCTCAACCTACTGATGTGGTTTACCTCGCATCCATCGAACAGCTTCTCGAGCTCATTTTACACCTCCTTGTATGCTATCATGCTATCATTGACTGCATCACATTGGTTCATAACTTGCTGAGCCACCAATTGTGAGTCGCCAAAGATTTTTAGTCGAGTTGCACCGCAAGCTTTCGCCATCTTCATCCCGTGTATGAGGGCTTCATATTCTGCTTCATTGTTGGATGCGTTAGGGAACGTCATCCGGAGGACGTATTTTAACTTGTCGCCTTCAGGTGATATAAGTATCACTCCTGCGCCAGCTCCTTCTACTCTCTTGGACCCATCAAAGTTCATGGTCCAAGTTCTCGACAAATCTGGGGGTCCCGTGTTTTGCAGCTCCATCCACTCTGCAATGAAATCTGGCAAAACTTGCGACTTGATTGCCTTTCTTTTTTCATACGTGATGTCCCGAGGGGAAAGTTCTATTCCCCAAAGGGAGACACGCCCTGTAGCTTCTGGATTGTTCAATATATTTGAGAGAGGTGCTTCATTGACTACTATTATCGGGTGTGCCGAAAAATAGTGTCGCAACTTTCTTGCCGTTGCAATTACTCCATATGCTAGTTTCTGGTACTGCGGGTACCTCTGTTTGGAAGGCGATAAAACTTCACTGATGAAATATACCGGCCTTTGCACTCCATGGAGTTTCCCTTCTTCTTCTCTTTCGAGAACTAACACCGTGCTAACCACTTGGGGTGTGGCTGCAATGTACAGAAGGAGAGGTTCCTTTTCCTTCGGCGCCACCAAGATTGGTGGTGTCGAGATTGTGCGTTTCAGATCCTCGAAAGCTCTATCGGCCTCTTCGTTCCACTGGAATTTCTCCCCTTGCTTTATCAGAGCGTAAAACGGTAACGCTTTTTCTCCCAGCCTGGCGACGAATCTGCTCAAAGCTGCGACTCGCCCAATTAGTTGCTGCATTTCTTTCAACTTTGTTGGCTTCCTCATTGTTACGATAGCTTGTATTTTGTCGGGATTTGCTTCAATCCCTCTTGCTGAAACTAGAAACCCCAGAAGTTCTCCTGCTGGCACGCCGAAGGAGCACTTCGTCGGGTTCAGCTTGAGGCAGAATTTGTGGAGGTTGTCAAAGGTTTCCTTGAGATCCTCGATCAGCGTCGCCCCCTTTTTTGACATTATGACGACATCGTCAATGTATACTTGCACGTTTTTCCCAATCTGTGTCGCCAAACACTTCTGCATCATCCTCGGATATGTTGCTCCCGCGTTTTTCAGACCAAAGGGCATTGTTCTGTAGCAAAACACGCCGTAAGGTGTGATGAACGATGTTTTTACTTCATCTTCTTCTTTTAATCTGATCTGGTTATAACCAGAATATGCGTCCAGGAAGGAAAGACGTTCACATCCAGCCGTGGAGTCGATAATTTGATCGATCCTCGGGAGGGGAAAGTGATCCTTTGGACAATGTTTATTGAGACACGTAAAGTCGACGCACATGCGAAGGACCTTAGTGTTTTTCTTCGGCACCAGCACTGGATTTGCCACCCATGTGGCCTCTGTGTGCAGCTCCTTGATAAAACCAGCTTCTCTTAGTCGATCAATTTTTGACAGCATAGCCTTGCGGTTTGGTTCCGAAAAACGCCGCAAAGGTTGTTTGATTGGTCTCGCTAGTGGATCCAAGTTTAGGTGGTGCTCGGCAAGTTCCCTGGGTACTCCTGGCATGTCAGCTGGACACCATGCGAAGATTTTCCAGTTCTCACGGAGGAACTCGACGAGCGCGCTTTCCTATGCGAGGTCCATGTCGTTTGCGATGGACGTCGTCTTTTTCGGGTCTGTCGGGTGAATCTGCACCTCCTTAGAATTTTTCTCAGTATTGAAAGTTGATTCTTTATTTGGCCTTCCAACGTCTGGCAGCACGTCATAGTCAGTCATACTCCTTGACACCAAATACTCAGCTTGCATCCCGAAAGTTTCTGATATTCGATGAAAATCCTTATAACACTTATCGGCTAAGGCAAAACTTCCTTTGACTGTGATTGGTCCCTTAGGTCCAGGCATCCTCCACAGCAGGTAAGTGTAATGTGGTACCGCCATAAATCTAGCATATGCTGGTCGTCCGAACAGAGCGTGGTACTGTGACGGGAAATCCACAACTTCAAACTCCAGCTTCTCGATTCTATAATTCTCTCGGGTCCAAACTGAACGTCGAGATTAATCTTCCCCAGTGGATAACTTGGTTTTTCCGGTGTGATACCATGGAACCTCGTGTCTGTTGGCTTCAGATTTGCTAGGGATATGTTCATCTTCCTCAATGTATCTGCATACATAAGGTTTAAGCTGCTGCCGCCATCTATGAACACGCGAGAGACATCAAATCCCGCAATGACTGCTGGTAGGATAAGTGCTGACTGCCCTGGTCGAGGAACTTGCTGTGGGTGATCTGCTATGGTGAAGCCAATGTCTTGCCCTGACCAATTAAGATACTCGACTGTTGGTGGAGGCATTTTTTCTGCCATGAACACCTGTCGCGAGATTACTTTCTGAGTTCTATTGGATGGCCTTCCCTTCTGAATCATCGAGACCGCACCGTTAGAATTAGGATCAACATAAGGTGGTGGCGCAGGTGCTGCCGCTATTCTGAGCTGATGTCGATTTTCGTCCGTAATCGCGGGAGGAGGTGGCAAGTGAATCTCGCTCCTGGGTTCTCGAGGATTTCTCTGTGCTGCCCGAGAATTAGCATGCTCTGCCCACCTTAACATTGCCTGGAAATTGCGACAATCTTTCTGCAGATGTCGAGGAAAAAATGCATCTGACACGGCCCACTGTCTTTTTCCGTTGCGACAATCTTTCTGCAGATGCTCTGCCCACTGTCTTTTTCCGTTGCTGTTGAGGAAAAAATGCATCTGACACGGCCCATTCATCATCTCTTCAGGAGACACGAAAGGCCTCGGGAACCTTGTCCCGCTATTTTGCCTATTGTTTCAAGAGTCCTCTCTATTGTCGCCTCGCTGCTCATTGCTTCTCTGATAAACATCTCTATTGTTTCCTCCGGTGTTTGCTCGGAAGCCTGCCGAAATTTGTCCTGGAGCATCATAACTCGGGTACTGCCGGGGAAATCGTCGCCTCGGTTGATAATTTCGACCGCGGTCTTCCTATGGCGACCTGTGCCGTTTGTTGTGAACAGCATCTTCTCCATCTGCCCATCTGTTTGCTATTTCCATTAACACGGATAGTCTTTGGGTTGGTCCTCCCCAAGTCCTCGACAAAATCTCCACGCCTGATTCCTGCGACAAACGCATCTATCGCTCTCTCGTCAGATATATTTTCTGCCGAGTTTTTGATGATGTTCCACCTTTGGATATATTTTCTCATTGGCTCGTCTGGCTTTTGTCGGCAAGCTCTCAGCTCCTCCAATGACACAGGTTTCTTGCATGTGGACCGGAAGTTCTTGACGAACACGTCCTCGAAGCTTTCCCAGCCGTCGATAGATCCTGGAGGAAGTTTCTTTATCCAAGATCGTGCGGCTCCACTCAAATGCACCTGGATGCTTTGCATAGCTATTGCTCTGGTTCCTCCTGTGAGCTTCACCGTCTCGAGGTAATCAACTAGCCAATCCTCTGGATCCTGAAGGCCGTCGAATTTTTTGAAATTATCAGGTAACTTGAATCCCGAAGGGACTCGAGTTTTTCGCACTCTCCTCGTGAAGCATGGCAAGACACACATATCCTCATCGTTTAACTCTGGGGACTGCCAATGTTCCCTTCTGCTTTGTCGTGCTCTGTCGACCCTTGCTTGTGCTGCCGTGTCCCTTGCTCCACTTGGTCCTTCGGGAGCTACTGCTGCTGCTGCCACAGGTCGTGGACTATTTTGCCTTGCCGTTCCTTCGGGAGGTGTTGATACAAACGCCGTCCCCATGGCTCCAACTCCTGCTATCACCATGTTGTACAGTGTTTCCCTTGGATCTCCTGGAGGTGGTTTAGATGTGAGGATAAAAGCTTGTGTCGCCATATACCCAGCCTCTGGTGTCTTAGGGATGATGTTTCCTCTCGTGTCTATCAACATAAAAGACATGTCGAGGTTTTGGACCAAGTGCTCTCTTTCTCCTTCGGGTACGTGTTGTAACCTCGATCTTGCTCTATTCCGAGCCTCCCTGTGGCTATCACCCAAAGTTCTAGAATGTCGACTCAATTCTGCTCTTCGCCTACTTGATGCAGAGGCTGCCTCCATTCTTCTGTTTAGCTCAGCTGTCTGTTTTTCCAATTCCCTTGCGGCTCGTGCGAGCCTATATTGATATGCTTGTAACTCTTCTGGCGTGGCTGTGGTGGCCATTGGTTCTGAGCCATCCATAGCTCTCGCGGCTCTATCCCATGCTGTTTGCGGGAGTTGGACTCTGTGTCGCGGCTGTGGCCCGACATATTTATTGCCTAGGCCTCGCCGCAGATCAGAGGGATCGACGTATGGATTTCCCAGATCGTCGAAAGCCTCAGATGTTTCCTCTTGGTCATGGCTTGGCTCTCCAATGACATAAATCTGATGATACTTTGTACTCAGATCTATGCTGGGTTTGGTGACACCATCATTGAGATTGGTGAAGACCTTGCCCACTGTAGTAGATTTGTCGATGAAGTTGTAGCTGTCGACACTGCTTGAGCCATCGCTTATATAGGAGCCCGCAGATGACTCAAACGACATGTCGCTGAAGATCTTGGCGAGTTTTTCTCTTGCCCTGGTGCTGATGAAGCGTGACGACGAAGTTTCTTCCTCTCCTGATTCGGTTGACGATGTATAGCTTGAAAAATCGGAATCGACCGCTGACGATCCCGACGAAATCGGAATTTTGACATGATATGATCCTTCTTTCTCGACGCGAAAGTGAAACCTTCCGAACGTCATCTCCATAGGCTCCTCCAGATACGCATATGCATCCAAATGGGAGGTCGGGTGAGGAACAAAATCGACTGGACCAATAGCGATCTGTTTACCTCGATCCATTGCATTGCTTGCGGTTGACGAAGTCGAAGATCTTGAACGTGCCATCGAGATCGGATCCTTGACGCCTCTAGTTCCCACAGACGGCACCAATTGACAAGGTATTAACTTGTCAATGCCTACAGATTGTAGACTAGGGTTTAGTTGGAAGTAGAGGGCAAGTAGATCTCGAAGGTTTCAGCCGAAAAGTACTTGACGATTATGAAACTAGGGTTTGAGAAACAATAATTTTGATGCTTTCTTTGTCCCTCGACTCCCCCTTATATAGGAGGCGGAGCCGAGGGATTCGTGTTGTACAAGTTACAGATTCCGAGAAGGTTTCTAACTCATCCCGCAAGATTACAAATAACACTTCTTATTACAACTCTAGCTTTCCTTAATAATATCTTGGGCTTCCGAATCTTCTTATTCTTCGGGTAGTGGGCCTTCAGTAAACCCCGAGTACTATCTTCGGCAGGCCCATTTGGGATGCCTATGTCACTGGTGGATTTTATCCAACATACCATGCCAGGTTCCCATATCTTAAGGTACCGGTTTAATCTTTCCGGTGTTCAGCTTAGTTCCCGGCATCTTTGCCGGACTCACGTCTTTTCTCTCTTTGCAAGGTATTCTTCGGTATCTTACTCTCCGGTATCTTAGACATTAAATCTTTCCTCGGCGAAGTCAAGAATTTCTCAGGTACAGTGCCTGTCAGTGACATGCCCACTGTACCTGACGCGCTAGTGTCAGGAGTCACTTCCCTTCGGCTTTTGCGCCCGTATTAACTGCGACACACCGGATCCAGGCTGCCATTCCAGATCCGTGCGGCTTCCCTGTGGCATTCTATTTTCCGCGCGTGTATCCACGCGCCACGTGGTGGCCCACGAAGCGAACCGCCGCGGCCGAGCGGTTTCCAGCCCATTATCTGTTCTTCCTATAAAAGGGGAAACCGCTCCTTCTTCCTCCTTCTTCGCATTCTCAACTCTCTCGCGCGCACAGAGCTCCTAGCCCTCTTGCGCCCTCGCCGTTTCCGTTCGTCGCCAGAGCTTCGCCGCCCGGCGAACTTCCGCTGCTTCTCCGCCGAGCCTCACCAAGCTTCGCTGCGCGGAGATTCATCGCAGTGCACCTGGTGCGGCTGCACCGTTCGCGCTCCGACGACCTTTTCTCCGCCTCTTCGTCGCCGGCCTTCCTCAGCAACTGCGAGCTCGCCGCCGCACCGGCGATCTTCTCCCTCAGCATCTTCGCCGCCTCAGGTTAGGCTCTATTCGTGTTTACCCCTCTCTTCTTTGCTTTTCAGATCTTGGGCCGGTAGAATATTTACTTCCTATTTTCTTTTGCTTTTTCTCTTACTCGTAGATCTTCACGCAAGGGTAGATCTTGGGAAGTCTGTTTTTCCGGGTAGATTCGTATGTCTAGTGACGAGTCTCTTTCCGTGTCCTCCTCCAGTAGCCAACAGAGCGAAGCTTCCGACAGGCTAACCGCAGATCTTGCCCGGATGGAAGCCGACACCGGCAAAGATCAAGAGGCCGGCAGCTCTAGCCAAGCCCCCGGAGTAGATCTATCCAATATCACACGCGGAGCCTGGAAAGGCTCCGACATCACGCAACACGAGATAGACTGGCTCTACCGGTCTAGAAGGATACCGGAAGGAGTATCCTGCCGGCTTCCCGGCGACGAGATCGAACCGGTACTCGAACCCGGTGAGTACGTCGTGTTTCTTGCTCACTTCGAGCGCGGCTTCGGCCTTCCTGCTTCTGACTTCTTCCGCCAAATTCTGGATTTTTACCAACTCCAGCCTCACCACCTTCCCGGCAATGCCGTTTTTTACCTTTCTTGCTATGCCACCTTCATGGAAGGCTACATCGGCATCCGTCCCACTCGCGAGACTTTTGCTCGCTTCTTCTCTCTTAGGATTAACTCCGTTCAGGGCAAGGAGATTCCTAAGCCCAAACCCCCTGTACAATGCGGGTCTTGTATCATCGGCTCCCGCCAAGGGAGCCCCTTCTTTAAATTCTCTGGTCTCGAGTCATGCCAGTTATGGCAAGGGACCTTCTTGTACGTGAAGAACAACGGCGCCGCAGATCTCATTAATCTGCCGGCCTTTAATCCGGCGCCGCCCAGAAAGGTCAACTGGAGCTACTTCCCTGGGACGAATCACGTTGAAACAAACCGGGTAGTACGCATCATGGAGAAGCTAATGAAAGAGACCAACATCTGCTCTGACGACATCATCCGCACCTTCATTTCATGCCGGGTGCTTCCTCTTAAGCACCGGGCTCATAAGATGAGCGAGATGTACGGTCGTAGCGATCCTACCAAGATCACCGGCCTCCCTCTAAGCAAGGAGGACATAGTCCTCAAGGCTAGGCAGATCTGCCAGACTGCCATGCCGGATGACTGGGAGTGGGGCTTCTTGCCTCTTAGCTCCACCAACCCTCCGACTAAGGAAGTAAGAGATTGTGCAACCCGGGTTGTTGTACCGGTAACTTTTACGTTGTGGCTAACTGACTTTTCATTTGTTTTCAGGCCAAAGACCGCTTCCCTCGCATCGAAGCGGATCGGCGAGGCCCTTGCCGGAAGCGCCCTCTGGACGCGGTGGATCCAGATCCCTACATCCACTGGACTGATCTCAATATGGGCCGGACCCACACCTCGCGCCCCGGTAACTCCTCGTCTGAAGCTCCCGGTTCCACCGACGATCTCACTGTGCTTGAGATAGCTTCCTTTTCTGGTCTCTCATACTTTACTGTTATTCCTCCTCTGTAGATGCTCCCTCAGCCAGCACCCAACCGCAGGTTCATGAGCACGTTGCTCCCCTGCGGGCCGAGGCCGGCCGCGAGTTCCTGGAGAAGCTCGCTCCCCAGGGCAAGAAGAACAAGGCCCCGGCACCTGATACCGGCTCAAGCCCGAAACGCTTCCGAACAGAAGTTCTTGGGGGGAAAGAAGCAGGCAAGAGGCACTACAAGGGCAAGCAGATGCCGGTCGCTTCCGGGTAAGTCTTCATTTCTCTTCGTGCTTTTGTTTTACAAACTTTTTCTTCCGGTTGCTTTTTCCAACCTTTCTCTTTTTCTTGTTCAGCCCTGTGCTCAAGCTCGGCCCAAGGCCTGAGAGCTCTGAGGGAACCGCAAGGACCTCATCTCCTCTTCACCCAAGCCCGGCACCGTCTGGTGCCGGCAACGCTTCTGCCTCCCCTCTGGGAGGCACTCCAAGTTCGGGGCACGCGGCCCCTACACATCCAGATCACCGCGCGGAGGAGGAGCATGTCTCCCCTCCTGAAAAACAAGACACTAGCGCCAGCAACATCGGCGCCGATTCAGAAGCTGCCGGGAGGGCGGAACCTCTGGTTCCTCCCGTCCCCAAAAAGAAGAAGAAGACCACGGGCTCTTCCCCCTCCAAGCCGGTGCCGGACTCTTCCGCGTCGGCAAGTTCTAACTTGGGCCAGGACGCACCTGACGCTCCTTCGTCGCCCAAGACTACGCATGCGCCACCGCCGGAAGCTCCCAGCACCGAGCGAACCGGGGCCACGCCAACGCCGCCGCCAGAAACCCTGAAGATCACCAAGGTGAAAGCCACGGCTTCCGGCACTTCATCCGCCGGCCCGCAGTCCTTGGTGCTGCACGTCGGCCCCGCCGCCGCCGCGGCTGGAGAAAAACCTTCCGGCGTCTTGGGCCGGATCACCGAGCTGAAGCGCGAAGGCCGAGATCTGGGGCACTTGCTCCCATACGCTGAGAAGTGGAATGCTGCGGATGTGTCCGCAGCTACACGCGGCCTGGGGAAGGATCGGCTTCCAGCGCTGGACCCCTCTGGCCCTCGGTGCACGGAGGAGCACTTCATGCGGCTGCGGCGTGCGGTGAAGGAGCTGGATAGCGCGTGGTATGATGCCACCAACAACATGGTGGTAAGTTTCACCAAACTTTTTTCAATTTTTCAATTCATGTCGGTCTCTTTCTTTCCGGATCTTGTCTATCTTCCCAGTCCCCGAGTTTTGTGTTGAGAGCGTAGCTCTTAGCGCGAAACTTAGGTAAAAACTCAAAAAACTTGCATAGCCAGTCCCCGAGTTTCGGGTTAAGAACATAGCTCTTAGTGCGAAACTTAGGTAGAAACTCAAAAAACCGGCATAGCCAGTTCCCGAGTTTCGGGTTAAGAACATAGCTCTTAGCGCGAAATTTAGGTAAGAGCATAGAGAAAACGGCTTCTTTTTTCTAACATTTTTTTTAAAACAGAGCACTGCCGACGCCCGGAGGCACCTCTTTGAGGAGCTTCTCTGGGAGCACCGGGACCTTGCTGAAGCGCATAGCAAGTGCCAAGGTGAGCTTCTGTGTCTCCGGCATCTTTTTACCGGAAGGTTTTCTTTCTTAGTACTTATAACTTTCTGCTTAACAGCTATCCCGGAAGCTTCCATCGAAGCCCTCAAGACTCAGCTCGCCACACTCCAAGGTATTGCTCCTTCTTTTCCGGTTAATTTGTTTCTTCTTCATTTTACCAGCTGCAATCTTGTTAACGCTTTCTTTCCGGGCTTTATGTGAAAAAGAGCAGCTCATCCGGGAGCACCGCGAGGCTCTGGACGCCCAGGAGACTTACTCCAAGGGGCTGAAGGACCAGCTGATCCAGCTTGGGCTCAAGCATAATGAGGCGATGAAGGCCGCCCAAGCCACCGCTGAGGCTAAGCTGAACGAAGCCCTGGAGGATGCCAAAAACTCCACCGTGGTGCTGCGGGAGGAGCTAGAGGAGGGGGCCAAGGCGCGGAAAGCAGCCGAGGATCAGGCCGCGCGCTTGGAGGGAGAGCAGAAGGAGTATGACCAACTGGTCATGCAGACCGACGCGCTTGCCGTCAGTAAGTTGTCTTCCTTCTTTTCAGGTTTTGCTTATAAGCTTATCTCTCCCGGTAGCATGTACTTATCTTTTTCTTTTGTCTTGTAGGACTATTTCCGGACTCGCAGGCGTATGCGGTGAAGAAGGTAGCAGAGCGCCGGGTCGCGCAAGCATACAAGAACCTGGATGCGCCTTGGGACCCTTATGACCATCTGGTCGCCCTGAATGCGCGGGTCTCCCACATGCGCGCTGTGGACCGGAACCTTGCTGACATTCCCGAGGTGGCGATCCAGCTTTTTAAGGTGCTTTGGCCCAAGGAGGAGGTGCCGGCTAACTTGTTGCTTACCAACGATCGCCTAAAAGGTGCCGGTCGGAGGATCCGGGAGTGGCAATGCTCAGCAGCTCGTGCCGGAGCGGATTCGGCGCTACGCGTCGCCTGCTCCTGGTACACGGACTTGGACCTGGACGCCCTCCTTGGCGTGCGCGAAAATGCTCCAACTGATACGGATCCGGTCCTCACCGCGAAGCGGCAGGATCGAGCCTACCGGATCGCAGAGTACGCCCCGGTCCGCACCTTCATCCCCCCTCCTCCCGATGTCAAAGACTACCTCAGCGACAAAGAAGAAGGAGAGGATGAGGAAGATGAAGATGATGGAGCTGGTGATGCGCCTCCAGAAGCTCCAGAGGCCGGTGTCATTCCTCCCGAAGCTCCTTCTGCTTAAGTTTCTCCTGTAATATGTTTGCCTGTCCTGCTTACTTCAAAACAATGCTCGTCAAATTCTACCCCGGTATACCGGGGTTCATGATGTAATATAAGACTTAACCGTTCTTTTGGTTGTGCTACTGTTGACTGCCAAAACCCACCGGCGGGCAGCGACTGTCAACACGGTAGAGCTGGGAAGAGCCTAGAGCTGCGGCTGGCTGAGACCCCTCCGAGCGACGGCCCGCAATGCTCTTCTGGTCACATGTCCGATGCGAAGTGCAAGGGCGTGCCACCTGACCTATACCTGGTCAGGAAGGTGATGGGGATGCCTCGCTTAGTTTCCTGCAGGGCATACACATAAACATTAAATCCGAGCCTCGATCGGCTCTCAGGTTATCCTGTGAATCGGCTCAAAGAGCCGATCCACCCATGGTTCGTACGGGGTGCACGAACATATGGTGATCCTGCTTGATCAAGATAAAGCTAATTAGATCTACGACGATTTAGGGTTTTCACCGCATAATCGGATCATCCTACTCCAGGTTGGGCCTCGCGGCCACGCACGGTGATCGTAAGCCGATCCTAAACAAGGCCTAAAAACCAACATGAAGTTGATCCTCGGAACATCCTGTTTAGGGCTTGCGAACGCCACCCTACGTGCCGCTGGATCCTCCACCCCTTTGTAAGGCCTAACTATTGCAGATATTAAACTAATCCTTGCAGAACAAGGAGCAATCGTAACGGATCAGATCTACTAAATAAGGATCAAGCGGGGTGCCGCCCCCACACCTGAGATAGGTGTGAGGGCGGCTAGACATGCAAGGGTTGCACTACGTAAGCATGTTATACGAAGAACTATGCTAACCCTAACACATCTATGATAACTACGTTGCTCGCCATCAAAGACGCTTCAGTACGAGCAACGCATGAACAACGTGGGGCTTGTGCTGCCTAGATCGCAAGATGCGATCTAGGCAGCATGTCGCTTACCTGATAGAAACCCTCGAGACGAAGGAGTTGGCGATGCGCCGAGATTGGTTTGTTTTGGGTTGAACGTGAGTTGTTGTTTATTCCATAAACCCTAGATACATATTTATAGTCCGTAGACTCTCTTTTTTTTTGAGGGAAGTCCGTAGACTCTCTAATCGTGGGAATAGTCCCAACCGGGCACGGGCCCAATTCTAACTAACCGACACGTATCCTACTATGTTACAGATACAAGGGCAAACTAGCCCAAACTTGCTAAACAAGGCCGATTCACGTATATTCTTCAACATAAAATCTTCAAGTCCACCTTGGTCGCGGCCCACCTCTGACTTGGTCAAATCCTGGTGATAACACATGCCCCCCTGATTTTGGAAATAATTTTTCCAAAATCATTATGCCTTCCTTCGTCGGGTCATGTCGTGGCAGAGCAGAGCTGTTGCAGTATCCGTTATCATTATGCCCTGTCTTCTCAGCTTCTCTGCAAAATTCGATAGCTCTGGCGTCATCTCCTTGGAAACTGTAATGATATTAAATTTCCACCAGGCTCCTCATTATTTAACTGTGCCGACCGATTAGCTTTCTTCATCCCCTTCCTTTGTTCCAGCCATCGGCACCCAAAAAACCCTCTTCTCCCTCAGCCATGTCTTCCTCTTCCTCCTCCTTCTCAAACCTCTTCCCCCAATTCTCGCCGAAGAAGAAGAACGAGGACAAGCCTCATTCCGAGGTGAACCCCCTCTCCTCCGATAATGAGAAGAAAAAAGGAGAAGTAGCGAAGGCCAAGACCTCCCCCTCCACCAAGCTCCCGCCGAAGAAGCGCTCGCGTATGTGGGCGGACAGCGAGGACGAAGATGACGAGGAAGAAGGAGAAGAAGAGGAGGAAGATGAATCTTCCTCTTCCGCCGGGTACCCGCCAACCAAGCGCTTCCGCTCCTGGGCGGACAACGAGGATGATGATGATGACGAGGAGGAAGAGGCTCCGGCCACGGGCTGGGGCAGCAGCGACGAGGAGCTCCCTGGGAGCAGCGCCGACGACATCGACGGCGGTGATGACAAGGACAGCGACGACTAGTAGAATAGGACTAGTAGTAGCAGTGTACTAGGCACTAGATCCCTCTTTTGAGAGCCATCGGCTCTTTCTTGTAAAGCCGCTCCTCTGAATTAATGAAATCGGTCTTTTGATTCAGCCTTCAATTATTCCAATTTCATTCCTTCCGCCTGTCATGCCAAGACCGATAGCAGCGTATCGGATTTCTCTTCTTTTGGACGCCCATGAAGCCGGACCCCATGTCAGTTAGCTCGTAGGCCAAGAACTTCTCAATTTCAGGCTGCGATTTGGTATACGACCACAATTTTTCACAATCCCTTAGCCGATGACTACTCACCGGCTATTTTGAGAATCTAGTCCCTTTCTTCCTTTTGCAGCGACAGGACGGTCCAGCTTGCAAAAAACCGACGGCCTCCTAACCCGATGCAGAGGAGATCACAATGCAGGGCCAGTCGATGCGACTTCAATCGGCTCTCCAAAACAAAGCAGCCACCAAGCCAGCTGCCCCCCGAGTCTCAGTCGAGGCAAGAACGGTAATGGATCAGCCGAATGTGCCGCCTATGCAGAGTTAGCCGATTTCAACAAAATCGGCTCCCCAAAGCAGAGAACCTTCAGGGTGAGCTGCCCCCCGAGCTTCTTCAGTCTACTTTTCGCGCCTTGCAGGCCAGGTCGGCTCCTTCCCTGCACTGACCGTTGATGTCGATGTGAACTTTGAGCATGTAACCAGCCGGTCTTGGTCTTGTGTGACTGTACTAGTCGATGGCTGCGCATCGGCTTCGCTTCGTGCGAATTTTTTTTTTTTTTTATTTGGCCGATTTTTCCTTAATCGGCCCCCAATGTTCCACTGCACGCAAGTTTGCACATGTTTATCTGCACATGTTCATCTGACTATATGCCCCCCGAGCCGAATCTGCCAAATGACTGCAGATATCGGCTTTCATGGTTAGTCAGGGCACTGCTCTTGTACGTCGGCTTCGCAAAGAGTCATGCTGACTTTCATCTGCTGACGTGGCCGCCGCCCAGTGGATCGTTGCTGAACACAAGCAGAATATGTGCAGAGGATAATTTTGGCCGATTGCTGGAATCGGCCTCCACATTGCTTGTTCGATGAAGGTTTTGTAATGCTCCTCCATAAATTTTTTTGGGGCCGATCACAAGGATCAGCCTCGCACGGTTTGCTCATTGGTTTAATCTTGCTACTCGGTCAGGCTGGATAAAACCAACCCAACCTCTGACTTGATGCGCCTGCTGTCGTCCACCTTGAGTGCATCGTAGACTCGTGGAGCGCTAAGCTCTGTCGGCAAGACGAGCACCATGTTTGTGCCAGCCGATGTTTCATCATCGGCTTTCTTTTGCTTGGGACGCCACTCCATTCTCCGTGGACGACCCTCTTCATCCAGGGCTCGCTGAACCTTTGCAGCCAGATCAGGCCGTGCCTTCCTTAACGTATGCAGGTATAACCTTTCGGCTTCCTCCAGGCAGCGCAACCGCTGAACCCTGCGTTTTTGTGAACGGCTGAGTCCGTCAGGGCACCACCTTGGACGGTGGTACCTGTCTTCTTCTTCTTCTAGTCCCTCGTCTTCGGAATCCTCAAGATCTGCCCAACGAGGTGACTCAGCACGTTTGCTCTGTGGCGGGAGAGGCCCTAATCGCTCGAACACAGACACGTTGGCTGCCTCCTTCTTCTTCTTGTTGCATTCTGGGCAATTGCCGATTGTGGGCAATCGGCTCATTCCTGAATCCCAGCAGTGTCTGAAGAAAGGGCAGTCCCAGTGTCTGGCGTTGTCATCTTGCTCCCTTGATGTGTCCGTGGCACGGCGCTCGTGCTCTTCCTCATCGCGATCCTGCCGACGATGTCTTCTGGCTTCTCTAGCCAGACGATCTCCTTCATCATCATAATTGGACCGTCGGCGTTGGTCATACTGACTCACATATTTGTTGAGGAGGTGATCAGAGAGAGGTCGTTGATATCTTATATTCTTCACCTCTCCCTCTGTGACGTAGCGCTTGCCATCATGATGGAGCCGATCGCGTGGAGCGGCCTCCTTTGTGTCCTTGCTATGAGAGCAGCTGCCCTCATCTCCATCTTTGCCAGAGTGGTTTCCAGGTCCTACCATGTTGATACTGAACGAGGGACCTGGCTGGCAACCCTCAGGGTAGGTGACTTCCACCATGTTAACGGCGGGGAAGGGTTGGGTGTCGACCTTCATGGCGTACTGGTTGAAAATTAAACGCCCCTTCTCTATCGCCGCTTGGATGTGCTGACGCCACACCCTGCAGTCGTTGGTGGCATGGGAGAGCGAGTTGTGGAATTTGCAGTACGGCTTTCCGTTTAGCTCTTGCGCCGTGGGGAACTTGAGACCTTCAGGAATCGTCAACTGTTTCTCCTTGAGCAGGAGGTCGAAGATTTGTTCAGTCTTGGTCACGTCAAAATCAAATCCCCTGGGCGGCCCTGGTGGCTTTACCCATTTGCAGGACACGGGGGCTCCTCCCCGAGTCCACTCAGCCACTGCTACTTCTTGGTCTCCCGCAGGAACTTCGTCTTCCTCTGCATCGACCAGGACTACTACACGCTTGAACTTGTCTTGGTACAGGTCCGGGTGGCGCTGTTCATATGCTGATAGTTTCTGAACCATGTGCGCCAGCGAGGGATAATCTGCTTGGGAGGCCATGTCCTTGAGCTGTGTTGCAAGGCCAGCTACTGCCAACTCGACTGCTTCCTTTTCAGTTATACGAACCGAATAACATCGGTTCCTAAGATTCCTGAAGCGCTGGATGTACTCTGTCACCGTTTCTCCGCGCTTCTGACGTAGTTGTGCTAGATCGGCAATGCTAGACTCGGAAGCTTCTGAATGGTATTGCGTATGGAATTGTTCTTCCAATTGCTTCCAAGACTGGATGGAGTTTGCTGGCAAAGAGGTGTACCATCCAAAAGCCGATCCCGTGAGGGACTGTGAAAAGAGCCTCACGCGTAGCTGATCCGACACTGAAGCCGGTCCTAGTTGCGCCAAATATCGGCCGACGTGCTCGATGGAGCTGGAGCCATCTGATCCACTGAATTTGGAGAAGTCAGGGAGCCGATATTTAGGTGGCAGCGGGATCATCTCGTACTCGTCGGGGTACGGCTTGGAATAGCCGATTGCCCTTCTTTTCGGCACCATGCCGAACTGGTCCCTCAGTATGGTACTGATCTGATCCGCTGTGCTGGCTGTAGGAGTTGCACTCTGAAGATTCGCCGGGGTGGCGTACTTAGCCAGCCATGTTTGCTTTTCCAGCTCTGAGCCAACTGCAGGAGCTGGGCTCTGGAGTTTCGTCGGGGTGGCATACTTAGTTAGCCACGTCTGCTTCTCAAGCTCTGTTGCTGACGTCCCTCCTGTTTTCGCCGGAGTCCCTGATGTTGTGGCCTGGTTTGAGAGTGCCCAGTTGCCACAATCCGGCACATACGTGCACGCGTATCCTTGAGGGATCTCCTTGGGCGCCTCAGCCAAGAACTGGTAGTCACTAGGGTCACCACCGATCTTGTAGACGACGAATGCCGGTGTAGCCGGCACTTCAGCTGGTGCTGCCAACGCATATGGCAGCGGTGGACGGGACTGGAGTGGCAACTCTCCTTGATGCGTCCCGAGAGCTGGTCCTGACGGCGAGTACTGGTGGCTCATGATCTCCTGGATCACGCGCAGAGCGAGACGCTCCAACACGTTGACCAAGTTTTCAGAGTGGCGGTGTAGCGAGTGAGCCACCAAGTAGTTGATCTCCTGCCGCAGGGCCCTGGTGCGTTCCTCCGACGGGGCAGAGAGGTCTATCCCATCGAGTGCACCTTGCGGTGAGAATCCCTTCCATCTGATGCCATGGGAATGGGTTCTCTGAAAAGAGCCGATGAGGTCGGCTTCGAGGGTGACCTTGATCTCGTCGTATCTCTTCTTGAGCTCGTCAGGCAGCTCCTCGTAGGTGACTGGCGTGCCGTCCGCCATCTCAGATGTAGATGGCGATGTGGTTGATGTAGACGATGGTCCCACCGGGCGTGCCAGAATGTGTTGACTGCCAAAACCCACCGGCGGGCAGCGACTGTCAACACGGTAGAGCCGGGAAGAGCCTAGAGCTGCGGCTGGCTGAGACCCCTCCGAGCGACGGCCCGCAATGCTCTTCTGGTCACACGTCCGATGCGAAGTGCAAGGGCGTGCCACCTGACCTATACCTGGTCAGGAAGGTGATGGGGATGCCTCGCTTAGTTTCCTGCAGGGCATACACGTAAACATTAAATCCGAGCCTCGATCGGCTCTCAGGTTATCCTGTGAATCGGCTCAAAGAGCCGATCCACCCATGGTTCGTACGGGGTGCACGAACATATGGTGATCCTGCTTGATCAAGATAAAGCTAATTAGATCTACGACGATTTAGGGTTTTCACCGCATAATCGGATCATCCTACTCCAGGTTGGGCCTCGCGGCCACGCACGGTGATCGTAAGCCGATCCTAAACAAGGCCTAAAAACCAACATGAAGTTGATCCTCGGAACATCCTGTTTAGGACTTGCGAACGCCACCCTACGTGCCGCTGGATCCTCCACCCCTTTGTAAGGCCTAACTATTGCAGATATTAAACTAATCCTTGCAGAACAAGGAGCAATCGTAACGGATCAGATCTACTAAATAAGGATCACGCGGGGTGCCGCCCCCACACCTGAGATAGGTGTGAGGGCGGCTAGACATGCAAGGGTTGCACTACGTAAGCATGTTATACGAAGAACTATGCTAACCCTAACACATCTATGATAACTACGTTGCTCGCCATCAAAGACGCTTCAGTACGAGCAACGCATGAACAACGTGGGGCTTGTGCTGCCTAGATCGCAAGATGCGATCTAGGCAGCATGTCGCTTACCTGATAGAAACCCTCGAGACGAAGGAGTTGGCGATGCGCCGAGATTGGTTTGTTTTGGGTTGAACGTGAGTTGTTGTTTATTCCATAAACCCTAGATACATATTTATAGTCCGTAGACTCTCTTTTTTTTTGAGGGAAGTCCGTAGACTCTCTAATCGTGGGAATAGTCCCAACCGGGCACGGGCCCAATTCTAACTAACCGACACGTATCCTACTATGTTACAGATACAAGGGCAAACTAGCCCAAACTTGCTAAACAAGGCCGATTCACGTATATTCTTCAACATAAAATCTTCAAGTCCACCTTGGTCGCGGCCCACCTCTGACTTGGTCAAATCCTGGTGATAACAGCTACAACAATCTATGCCGGTATGTTATACCGGTACCCTATTAACTTATGTTTGTCTATTGTCTTAGCGTTTTGCTCGTTGTGTTGCTTTTATCTTGCACTGCAAAGATTCTGGAATTGTTTCCGCATCCAATCCGATGCACACTTGGCTCTTTTGCTTTGGCTCTGCCTACCTTCTCTGGGCGTTTTTGGCGTATGAGCACAAAGTTTTTTACCAAGCAAGCACTTTCTTGAACTTAGAAATAACTCGAAATTTTCACAAAAAACCGGTACAACCGGGGTTAGTTAAATTTTTCCGTATTGTTCGTTCCCACTCTCTTTTTTCGCAGTTCACGTGCTTAATTCCTACTGGTTTATCTTGCTTGCCATGAAGCCGGGTTGCGGACAGCAGCAGAGTCGAAGACTCCGGTAGGTTTAGCACGTTACTAAACCGGAAAGAAAAAATGTTCAGCAAGCAACCGGTAAACTGAAAAAATAAACATATTGCATGCAATTTCAGTAGGGGTAGTCCCCGAGATTCATTTGAGGCCCCGACATCTTTTATTCATAGCAAATAAGATACAAAAAAGAACTTCTTACACCACAACTTTAAGAGTAGAAAGGACGCAACAGAGCTACGTTCCACGGACGCTTGGTCTCCTCTCCGGACCTGTCCGCCTTTCCTTTTTTCCATTCCTGTGCATCAATCAGGTAATAGGCATCATTGTGGAGAGTTTTGCTCACAATGAAGGGTCCCTTCCATGGGGGTGAAATTTTATGCTGGCCTTCAGCGCGCTGCACTAGGCGCAACACCAGATCTCCTTCCCGGAATACTCTCGGGTTAACCTTCCGGCTATGATAGCATCTGAGGTTTTGCTGTTAAATGGCTGTTCTTGCCAATGCCAACTCTCTTGCTTCGTCTAGCAAGTCCACATCGTTTTCTCTGGCCTCTTTTACCTCTTGTTCGGTATAGAGCTGCACTCTTGGTGAGTCATGGAGAATGTCGGTTGGTATGACCGCTTCTGCTCCGTAAACCATAAAGAATGGAGTGTATCCGGTGGACCGGTTTGGAGTCGTTCTTATGCTCCACAGCACTGATGGTGGCTCATCGAGCCAACACCCCGGTGACTTTTCCACCGCCATGATGAGTCTCGGTTTGATACCGGAAAGTACCAAAGCATTTGTTCTTTCCACCTGGCCATTGCCTTGTGGGTGTGCCACTGAGCACAAATCCAACCGGATATTGTTATCCTCGCAAAATCTTTTGAACTCACCTTGAGCAAAGTTGGTTCCATTGTCAGTGATAATGTTATGCGGGTAGCCATACCGCAAGATAACATCTTTTAAGAACTTCACCGCTGTGTGCCCATCACATTTTGCAATAGGTTTTACTTCTAGCCACTTGGTGAATTTGTCCACCATAACCAAGATGTGGGTCATGTTTCCCCTTGCAGTTTTGAATGGGCCAACCATGTCAAGGCACCAAACAGCAAACGGCCAAGTTAGCTGTATGGTTTTTAAACCGGATGCTGGGGTATGATTCTGCTTGGCGTACCTCTGGCACCCGTTGCACTTTCTTACCAAATCCTCAGCATTTTCCAAAGCAGTGGGCCAATAGAACCCATGCCGGAATACTTTTGCAACCAACGCCCTTGAGGAAGCGTGATGCCCACATTCTCCTTGGTGAATCTCCTCAAGCATTTCCTTTCCCTCTTCCTGTTCCACACACCTTTGAAGGAAACCGGTGACACTTCTCTTATACACCTCACCATTGATGATGGTGTATGCTTTGGACCTTCTCTGGATCCTTCTGGACTCATTTTCGTCAACCGGCAAGGTGCCATTGATCAGGAATTCCTTAATAGGTTTAACCCAAGATGGTGCCTCTCGAACCAGAAACACCGGTACGTCTATCTCCATGTTATCCACCAGCATTGTTTCTTCCGGTATGGACGCAGCAGTCCCCGAGCTTACCGGAACAGTCCCCGAGTTTGCCGGAACAGTCCCCGAGTTTGACGGAGCAGTCCCCGAGTTTGCAGGAACAGTCCCCGAGTTTGCCGGAGCAGTCCCCGAGTTTGCCGGAACAGTCCCCGGGTTTCCTTCATCGATATCCATTGGTACAACATGTGATTCCGGTACGAAAATTGATTCCGATTCCGGGCTTGGTTTAATCGATGGTACTCTTAAGTGTGCCAAGGCTATACCGGGAGGAATTTCCTACCTGGAGGAGCCTAGCTTGTACAAAGCATCCGCGGCTTCATTTTCCGCTCGTGGCACATGGTGAAACTCACAGCCTTCAAAGAAGCCGGCAATCTTTTGCACGTGAAACCGGTATGAAGCCATGTTGGCATCTTTTTGCGTCCCAATCTCCGGAACATTGTTGCACCACAAGATCTGAATCTCCGTAGCAAATGATCCGGTGCGCACCGATTTCTTTTGCGACCTTAAGTCCATGAATCAGAGCTTCGTACTCAGCGACATTGTTTGATGCCCTGAAATGTACTTGCAAAACATACCGGATATGATCTCCCTTAGGTGAGGTAAGCACCACACCGGCACCTAGACCGTCTTTGAGTTTGGATCCGTCAAAGTGCATCTTCCAGTATTCTATTTTTTGGTCTGGCGGCTTGTATTGCATTTCCGCCCAATCGTCAAGGAGATCAGCCAAAGCTTGCGATTTTATGGCATCCCTTCTTTCGTACACCGGTACATATGGTGATATCTGGATTGCCCACTTTGCAATCCTACCGCTAGCATCTTTGTTGCACATGATATCGGAAATGGGTGCCTCACTCACCACTTTCATGGGGTGCTCCTCAAAGTAATGCTTAAGCTTTGTGGCGGCCATGAACACACCATAAGTCATTTTCTGGAAGTGCGGGTAGTTTTGTTTTGAGAGGGAGAGCACCTCGCTCAGGTAGTATACTGGCCTCTGCACGGTTTTTCCTTCCTCTTCTCTTTTGACTACAACTACCACACTCACAACCCGGTTTGTTGCTGCTAGGTATAACAACATTGGCTCTCTTTCTGGAGGTGAAGCCAATATAGGCACTGTGGCCAGCATTGTTTTTAGCTCTTTAAATGCCGCGTCTGCCTGAGGGGTCCAGACGAACGTATCGGATTTTTTCATGAGAGCATAGAGTGGCAGAACTTTTTCTCCCAACCTGCTTATGAACCGGCTTTGCGATGCCAAGCTTCCGGTAAACTTTTGCACGTCCTTGAGATCGCGCGGTATAGTAATTCTTTCGATTGCCCGGATTTTTACCGGATTAACCTCAATGCCCCGGCTTGATACGAGAAAGCCAAGCAGTTTGCCGGCAGGAACACCGAAGGTGCATTTTGCCGGATTGAGTTTCATCCGGAATCTTCTCAAGTTATCAAATGTTTGCCGGAGGTCATCGATTAAGGTTTCTTTTACCTTAGTTTTTACTACGACATCGTCCACATAGACTTGCACATTTTTTCCAATTTGATCAAACAAGCATTTTTGCATACATCGCTGGTATGTTGCACCAGCGTTGCGCAAACCAAAAGGCATAGTGACATAGCAATAAGCCCCGTGCGGGGTAATGAACGCAGTTTTTATTTGATCTTCCTTTTTCAGGGGGATTTGGTGGAAACCGGAATAAGCATCCAAGAAAGACAACAGTTCACAACCAGCAGTGGAATCAATCACCTGATCGATCCGGGGTAAAGGGAAAGGGTCTTTTGGGCAAGCTTTGTTCAGGTTGGTGTAGTCGATGCACATGCGCCACACCTTTGGAGCTTTTGCTTCGAGGTTCTCATCTTTCTTCTTTTCGACTAGCACCAGATTGGCTAGCCACTCAGTGTGCAGCACTTCCACGATGAAACCGGCAACCAACAACTTCGTCACCTCTTCTCCAATGATCTTTCTCCTATCTTCAGCAAACCGGCGCAGCGGCTGCCTCACCGGCTTAGCGTCTTTCTGGACATTTAAAGAGTGCTCAGCCAGCTCCCTCGGAACACCTACCAAGTCATCATTAGACCAGGCAAAGATATTCCGATTCTCACGGAGGAAGCTGACGAGCGCGCTTTCCTATGCCTCATTCATGCCGGCACCGATGCGAACGGTGCGCTCAGGGTAAGCCGGGTCCAGCACAATGTCCTTTGTTTCTTTTGTCGGCTTGAATGCCGGTGTGCCCAAGTTCGCACTCATTGCCGCTAAGCTCAGCTGTGAGGACTGAGCCAGCGCAACCGCAGTTTGCATCCTCCTTTTTTTCTCTGCGATCACCAGCGATTCTGCCAGGTTTGATCCGGCTGAAGCGGTTTCCAGTGAGACTTTGTAGTTTCCCACCACAGTTAAGGGTCCACGAGGTGCCGGCATCTTCATCTTGAGATAGACCGTGTGAGTTGAGGCCATGAAAGCTGCCAATGCCGGTCTCCCCAGCAACGCATGGTAAGGACTATCTAAGTCCACTACCTCGAACTCAAGGTTTTCAACCCGGCAATTGTCACGTCCTCCAAATGACACATCCACCCGGACTTTTCCAACTGGTGCGCAGGACAAGCCCGACACAATTCCGTGGAATGTTGTGCGGGTTGGCTGTAGCATGTTTTCTGTTATGCCCAGCGTGCGCATGGTGTTCCGGTACATGATGTTTATGCTGCTTCCATTGTCTATCAGCACTTTGCTGAACTTGACTCGAGCATTTGGCCCTTGCATGATTGGGTCCAGGACAAGAGCATAACCACCCGGATTAGGCATTACCTTGGGGTGATCCTTGAACGACCAGGAGATCTCCTGATCTGACCACAGCATGTATTTTGGCACTGCCGGCATCACATCGTTCACTTCCATGGAACGACGATTTAGGCTTTGTCTGTCGGTTGGCTCAGTGACGAACACAACGCAGCACATATCTGGATCATGGTAAACATTCCGGCCCAAAGATGTCGGTGGAGGTGGTTGGCCATTGCCTTCTCCCACCTGGTTAACTTGCTGGTGTTGTTGCCGGTTTGGCTGAGGCTGTACCGGTAAAGCATTTGCTCCGGTAAGCGGCGGTGGTGGTGGTACTCTTAAGTGTGCCAAGGCTATGGCTCGAAGCTCTGGCGACGAACGGAAACGGCGAGGGCGCAAGAGGGCTAGGAGCTCTGTGCGCGCGAGAGAGTTGAGAATGCGAAGAAAGATGGAAGAAGGAGCGGTTTCCCCTTTTATAGGAAGAAGAGATAATGGGCTGGAAACCGCTGGGCCGCGGCGGTTCGCTTCATGGGCCGCCATGTGGCGCGTGGTTACTTTCGGTAGTTGATGCTATCGTAGCATATCTTGAGATGGTGGTAGCATTGTGGAGCACCCTTGTGCTTACGCATCTTTTACTGCTCCCTTGAGCATCAAGTACTTCGTCCAAGAACAATCCTTCGTCAGATGATTTGACGGGTGAGCTGGATTCGGAGTGTGCCACCGGCAAGGTTGATCCATCGCGGCTTCCATGGTATATTTCACAGGCTCCTGCCAATTCTTTTTCTGGCCCCAGGGTTTCTTTTCAACCCATTGCTTCTTAGGACCCGCCAATGGCTGCGATCCGGTTCTTTGCCTCTGACTGCCGCTGGCCTCAGAGTTCTCTTGTACAGCAGCAACTTGCTGCGGACCGTATCTTCGATCCGGGAAATCTTCCCTTCTTCTGTTGTTCCGGTTATCCCGGTGTTGCTCTTGGCGCTGCTGAGGCGGGTTTGATTGTTCCGGCTCAGCTTGTACTGCCGGTTGCAATGGGTCTCCCAATGCGTAGTTATCTGCCACACGTATCATTTCCGCCAGAGTTACCGGCATGTTCCGCTGCAGCTTTTGCCACAATGGCGAACCTCTTCTGCACCCACTGCTAAACCAAGCAATGGCTTGCGCCTCTATCACCCATTCACAGGAGTTCCTTGTGGTGTTCCACCGGGCCAGGTAGTCCCGATCTGTTTCATTTGGGCGCTGTACGCACAAGGCGAGCTGCTGCGGCCTGTTTGGACTCCGGTACGTGCTGCTGAAGTTACTCACAAAAGCTTCCTCAAAGTCCAACCAACCATTTATGCTTCCTGCCGGCAAGTTGTTCAGCCAGATTCGTGCTGGTCCCACCAAGAATGATGGTATGATTCTCACGGCCCAACGCCGGTTTCCTCCTCCAGCTACGGTTCCTCCGCCACCAGCGACGTATACCGCAGTCACGTAATCCGCGAGCCAGTCTTTCGGCTTAGTGGTGCCATCATATGTTTTCGTGTCATGGGGCAACTGGAAGTTGCGAACCGGTGGTCCCTCTTTCATGATCCTTGGACCAAAGCATTTTGGGCTCGGAGGACCTTCTGCCTCGATCATTTCTGACAAATATACTCTATCCAGACGGTGCCTCGCATCCCGTTATGGCAGGTATCTTTCTCCCAGGCGATCTCCCAATGGGTTCCGGTGTGCTGTGAGTCTTGTTGAATCAGCCTCATCATAAGATTCCGGTATCGCGGCCCTTGCCTGCAGGTACCTCGGGGGAAGCATTTCCTCCTCCTCATACGCCGCCCTTGCAGCTCGATAATTTTGCCCGGTCTCATGTTTACCGGCATGATTGTTTCCGGCATAGCCTCCTTTGGCATAGCCTCGGTCTGCCCCTTGGCTTTTTCTACCGGCATCGTGTTGCCCGGCTTGTTGTTTTCCGGCAAGGACCGGATCATACACAGTCATCTGCTGCTCATTCATCTCTTTTTCTCTTCTTCTGTCCGGATGGGGGGACGAGGCCTGCCCATGGGACTTGCTACCAGCATTCTTTGTTGAACGCGCGGATTTTGAGGCCATAGCCTTGTTCATCTTAGCAAGCTGCTCAGGGTTTTGCTGCTCGATGGTTTCAAGCAGCTCCCGGACGCGCTCTTATTGTTTTGCCAGAGCGTCCCCGGAAAGCGATTCACACAGCTCTACCGCAGCCTTAGCAGCTTTTATGGTTTTATCTGGGCTACTATACTTAGGTTTCTCTACGATGCTCACAGATGCAGAGGTACTCTTTCCGGTAAGAATCTCCTTACGCAAATCCTGATCTAGATTGTGAGCCTTGAGCCGGTTTTCCGGTATCCTAGCAGCATGAGCGCCAAATGAAGAAAAGCCATGGGCAGCGTTATACTCACGTATGGTTAGGTTCAGCTCGCGCTGCACCCTGACGACGTCCTTGCCGTTCTCGAGCAGCTTCTGGCGCTGCGCCTCCAGCTTTGCCTGCGCCGCTGCCGGGTCGATGTTCTGTGCGATGGGCGTGGCGAGGGCGCTCATCGCCGCTTGAAGTGGTGTTTCCGGTAGCGCGGACGATGCTCCCGCAGCGCCTGTGTCGCGCTCCAGCGGTGGCTTGGCCGCACGGGTTGATGCCGCACGCCCAGCACCTTCTTCCACAGCTTCCTTGCCAGCACCGACCGCGCTAGCCATCATCACCTCCACGCTGCCGGCGGCGCGGCCAGCACACAGCCACCTTGGCGGATCCGGCGCCACCAGCACCGGCGAAAGGTGCTGGCGCACAGGGACGGTGCCGAAGTAGACGCGGTGACTGCCGAACTCGATGATGCGGCCGTTCTTGGGGAAGATGCCACCGTTGGCGAAGCAGCCCGCGTTGTCGTTGATGAAGTCCATGGAGTAGATGCGCTGCACCAGCACGGACACCGTACGCTGGCCGGCGACGTCGAGGAGGCCAGCCCGAATGTGAACTCCAGCAAGCGCCACTTCATGCCCCACGGTGGGCGCCAACTGTCGTCGTGGTGAACGAGCAGATGCCATGGGATGGCTTAAGTTGGGGCCGAATGGGCGCTAGAGGATTCGGGGGAGGGTTTTTGATTAGATAGGATGAACTTCCGGATGGTTTCCTCAAGAACTCAGCCAAAGGCAAAGGTAGAAGAAGAAACACACAAGGAAGAACTCTGCTCTAGATCTTTCTCTTCATTGATCTCAACAGGGTACAGGTTTTTGTCTACAGGGTGAGTCGTCTCGCTCTTGTCCCGTGTATGGGTGTGCCCCCTCTCCTTATATAGGGGAGAGGGTGGCTTACAGAGGAAGAAACCCTAATGGCATCTTTGACTAGACAAACTACTTTACAAAGTTACTTTAATCATAGATGACGCTGGGGTCTTCTTTAATCAGGGAGGCTGACGTCCTCCGGCTTCTTTTAGCGTCATCTTCCTCTTTGGCGCCAGGGCTTCGTTTAAAGCTACTTTGCTTAGCTCATCTTTGTCCTCTAGCTCTGATGAGAATCTTTGACCAGTGTTGCCGACATGCTCTTCTTACCGGTAGCCCGGTGTCTTCTTTACCCGGTTCCGGTATACCCCTCTTGGGGATACCGGCTTATCTTTACTTAGCCAAACACTTATCTTTGTGCTCCGGTATAAACATTAAACCGGTATCTTGATGGCTCAAACCATCCGGTTTGGCATGCCTTTGGCATACCGGGGGTCATCCCCCCAACAATTGGTCTCTCTAAAGTCTAGATATTTTCTGGCGAGGTGTTTGAACAACAAGGAAGACAATGTAGAGTCTTATAATGCTTGCAATATGTTCTTATGTAAGTTTTGTTGTACCGGTTCATACTTGTGTTTGCTTCAAACAACCTTGCTAGCCCAAAGCCTTGTATTGAGAGGGAATTCTTCTCGTGCATCCAAAAACCTTGAGCCAAAACCCATGCCATTTGTGTCCACCATACCTACCTACTACATGGTATTTCTCTACCATTCCAAAGTAAATTGCTTGAGTGCTACCTTTAAAATTTCATTCCTTGCCTTTGCAATATATAGCTCATGGGAAAATAGCTTAAAAAATATTGTGATGAAGAATATGTCGCTTATGTTCCATGGTGGAAGTTTCAGTTTGGACAATAATCCTCAATCTCTTATGAGAATATTATCTGTTGTTGAATGCTTATGCATTAAAGAGGAGTCCATTATCTGTTTTCTATGTTGTCCCGGTATGGATGTCCTAAGTTGAGATGTATCAAAAACGAGAAATCAAATGTGATTTATCTCCTTGGACCTTTGTACAGGCGGCATAGAGGTACCCCTTTGTGACACTTGGTTGAAACATATGTTATGCAATGATAATCCATGTAAATCCAAGCTAATTAGGACAAGGTGCGAGCACTATTGGTATTCTATGCATGAGGATTGCAACTTATAGGATGTCTTATGCATAACACATATGAATTATTACTACCGTTGACAAAATTGTTTCCATGTTTTCAAAATGAAAAGCTCTAGCACATGAGTAATCCCTGCTTCCCTCTGCGAAGGGCCTTTCTTTTACTTTATGTTGAGTCAGTTTACCTACTTCTTTCTATCTTAGAAGCAAACACTTGTGTCAACTGTGTGCATTGATTCTTACATACTTGCTTATTTGCATTCATCATGTTACTTTGTGTTGACAATTATCCATGAGATATACATGTTGAAGTTGAAAGCAACTGCTGAAACTTATATCTTCCTTTGTGTTGCTTAAAAACTTTCTACTAAGAATCTATTTCTTTATGAGTTAACTCCTACACAAGTCTTATTGATGCTTGTCTTGAAAGTACTATTCATGAAAAGTCTTTGCTATATGATTCAGTTGTTTAGTCATTGTCTTTACCATTGCTTCGAATCACTTCATTCATCTCATATGCTTTACAATAGTATTGATCAAGATTATGTAAGTAGCATATCACTTCAGAAATTATCCTTGTTTTCGTTTACCTACTCGAGGGCGAGTAGGAACTAAGCTTGGGGATGCTTGATACGTCTCAAACGTATCTGTAATTTCTTATGTTCCATGCTAGTTTTATGACAATACTCACATGTTTTATATACACTTTACATCATTTATACGCATTTTCCAGCACTAACCTATTAACGAGATGCCGAAGCGCCAGTTGCTGTGTTATGCTGTTTTTGGTTTCAGAAATCCTACAAAGGAAATATTCTCGGAATTGGACGAAATCAACGACCAGGGTCTTATTTTTCCACGGAGCTTCCAGAAGACCGAAGAGCATACGAAGTGGGGCCACGAGGCGGCCAGACCATAGGACGGCGCGGCCTGCATGGGGCCCGCGTCGGCCTATGGTGTGGGCCCCCCGTGCAGCCTCCGACTCTGCCCTTCCGCCTACTTATACTCTCTGTCGCGAAAACCCTATTACCGAGAGCCACGATGATACGTCTCCAACGTATCGATAATTTCTTATGTTCCATGCTTGTTTTATGATGATAGACACATGTTTTATACATACTTTATGTCATATTTATGCATTTTCCGGCACTAACATATTAACAAGATGCCGAAGAGCCAGTTGCTGTTTTCTGCTGTTTTTGGTTTCAGAAATCCTAGTAAGGAAATATTCTCGGAATTGGACGAAATCAACGCCCAGGGGCTTATTTTTCCACGAAGCTTCCAGAAGTCCGAAAGGGAAACGAAGTGGGGCGACGAGGCGCCGCCACACTAGGGCGGCGCGGCCCAAGGGGGCCCGCGTGGCCCTAGCGTGTGGCCCCCTCGTCAGCCCTCCAACTCCGCCCTTCCACCTACAAATAGCCTTCGTCGATATAACTCCAGTACCGAGAGCCACGATACGGAAAACCTTCCAGAGACGCCGGCGCCGCCAATCCCATCTCGGGGGATTCAGGAGATCGCCTCCGGCACCCTACCGGAGAGGGGAATCATCTCCCGGAGGACTCTTCACCGCCATGGTTGCCTCTGGATTGATGTGTGAGTAGTTCACCCCTGGACTATGGGTCCATAGCAGTAGCTAGATGGTCGTCTTCTCCTCATTGTGCTATCATTGTCGGATCTTGTGAGCTGCCTAACATGATCAAGATCATCTATTTGTAATGCTACATGTTGCGTTTGTTGGGATTCGATGAATATGGAATGCTATGTTATGTTGATTATCAATCTATCATCTATGTGTTGTTTATGATCTTGCATGCTCTCCGTTATTAGTAGAGGCTCTGGCCAAGTCATTACTTGTATGTCCAAGAGGGAGTATTTATGCTCGATAGTGGGTTCATGCCTCCATTAAACTGCAGGACGATGTGAGAAAGTTCTAAGGTTGTGGATGTGCTGTTGCCACTAGGGATAAAACATCAATGCTATGTCTAAGGATGTATGTGTTGATTACATTACGCACCATACTTAATGCAATTGTCTGTTGTTTGCAACTTAATACTGGAAGGGGTTCGGATGATAACCTGAAGGTGGACTTTTTAGGCATAGATGCATGCTGGATAGCGGTCTATGTACTTTGTCGTAATGCCCAATTAAATCTCACACTACTCATCATAACATGTATGTGCATTGTCATGTCATCTTTATTTGTCAATTGCCCAACTGTAATTTGTTCACCCAACATGCTATTTCTTATGGGAGAGACACCACTAGTGAACTATGGACCCCGGTCCATTCTTTACATCGAATACAATCTACTGCAATACTCATTCTTACTATTCTCTGCAAACATCATCATCCACACTATACATCTAATCCTTTGTTACAGCAAGCCGGTGAGATTGACAACCTCACTGTCACGTTGGGGCAAAGTAATTTGCTTGTGTTGTGCAGGTTCCACGTTGGCGCAGGAATCCCTGGTGTTGCGCCGCACTACACTCCGCCACCATCAACCTTCAACGTGCTTCTTGGCTCCTACTGGTTCGATAAACCTTGGTTTCTTACTGAGGGAAAACTTGCTGTTGTACGCATCACACCTTCCTCTTGGGGTTCCCAACGGACGCGTGCTGTACGCGTATCAAGCTCTTTTTCTGGCGCTGTTGCCGGGGAGATGAAGACACGCTGCAAGGGGAGTCTTCCACTTCCAATCTCTTTACTTTGTTTTTTTCTTGCTTTATTTTATTTAGTACTTTGTTTGCTGCATTATATCAAAATAAAAAAAAATTAGTTGCTAGCTTTACTTTATTCACTATCTTGTTTGCGTTCTCCATATTAAAAACACAAAAAAATTAGTTACTTGCATTTACTTTATCTAGTTTGTTTTATTTACTATTGCTAAAATGGTACTCCTGAAAATACTAAGTTGTGTGATTTCACAACCACAAATAATAATGATTTCTTATGCACAACTATTGCTCCACCTGCTACTACAGCAAAATTCTTTGAAATTAAACCTGCTTTACTGAATCTTGTTATGAGAGAGCAATTTTCTGGTGTTAGTTCTGATGATGCTGCTGCCCATCTTAATAATTTTGTCGAATTATGTGAAATGCAAAAGTATAAGGATGTAGATGGTGACATTATAAAATTAAAATTGTTTCCTTTCTCATTAAGAGGAAGAGCTAAAGATTGGTTGCTATCTTTGCCTAAGAATAGTATTGATTCATGAACTAAATGTAAGGATGCTTTCATTGGTAGATATTATCCTGCTGCTAAAATTATATCTTTGAGAAGTAGCATAATGAATTTTAAGCAATTGGATAATGAGCATGTTGCCCAAGCATGGGAAAGAATGAAATCTTTGGTTAAAAATTGCCCAACCCATGGACTGACTACTTGGATGATCATCCAAACCTTTTATGCAGGATTGAATTTTTCTTCGCGGAACCTATTGGATTCAGCTGCTGGAGGTACTTTTATGTCCATCACTCTAGGCGCCGCAACAAAGCTTCTTGATGATATGATGATTAATTACTCTGAATGGCACACGGAAAGAGCTCCACAAGGTAAGAAGGTAAATTCTGTTGAAGAAACCTCCTTGAGTGATAAGATTGATGCTATTATGTCTATGCTTGTGAATGGTAGATCTAAGGTTGATCCTAATAATGTTCCGTTAGCTTCATTGGTTGCTCAAGAAGAACATGTTGATGTGAACTTCATTAAAAATAATAATTTCAACAATAATGCTTCTCGGAATAATTCTAGTAACAACTATAGGCCATATCCTGCTAGTGGTAATGATTATGGTAATTCTTATGGTAGATATGTTGCGCCTAATGAGGAAAAGATGTTAGAAATTGAAAGATCTACTAAGAGCTTTATGCAATCACAATATGAGAAAAATCAATTGTTTACTAAAACTAGGAATGAACAATCTACCTTGTTGAAAAATATAGGAGATCAACTTGAAAATCTGAATATGGAGATCTCCGGTTTGCAAACTAAGCTTGCGAATGCTGAAAACCGAATCGCATACATGTCTACGTCACGATCTTCTTTAATTAATAGAATGGCTGCTAAACCTGAGGATAATGATAATAAAATTGTTACCACAGCAAACACCATCCAATTTCGAATTAATGAGAATATAAGATTGATGGCCGAATTGCGTGCTAGGTGGGAAAAAGAAGAAAATGCTAAAGAGAATAATGTAGCTAAAGTTTGGACTATTACCACCACTAGTAATGCTAATGCTTCACATGTTGCTACACCTCCTATTATCAATGGTAAAATAATTGGTGTTGGCAATGTTTCTACTCCTAATGCAAAGCTTGCAAAACTGCCTGAAACTGCTAAAACTGCTGAAATTGCTTGTGATAAAACTGCTGAATTTTTTTCCAATATTGGGGACAATGATCCCATTGCTTTAGATCATAATGGTTTAGATTTTTATGATTGTCACATCCCTGAAGTTATAAAGTTCTTACAAAAACTTGCTAAGAGTCCTAATGCTAGTGCTATAAATTTAGCCTTTACAAAACATATTACAAATGCTCTCATAAAAGCTAGAGAAGACAAACTAAAACTTGAAACTTCTATTCCTAGGAAGTTAGAGGATGGTTGGGAGCCCATCATTAAGATGAAGGTCAATGATTTTTATTGTAATGCTTTATGTGATCTTGGTGCAAGTATTTCCGTTATGCCTAAGAAAATCTATAATATGCTTGACTTGCCACCATTGAAAAATTGTTATTTGGATGTTAATCTTGCTGATAATTCTACAAAGAAACCTTTGGGGAGGATTGATAATGTTCGCATTACGGTTAACAATAACCTTGTCCCCGTTGATTTTGTTGTCTTGGATATTGAATGCGATGCATCTTGTCCCATTATATTGGGAAGACCTTTTCTTCGAACTGTTGGTGCTATTATTGATATGAAGGAAGGTAACATTAAATATCAATTTCCTCTCAAGAAAGGTATGGGACACTTCCCTAGAAAGAGAATGAAGTTACCTTTTGATTCTATTATTAGAACAAATTATGATGTTGATGCTTCGTCTCTTGATAACACTTGATACACACTTTCTGCGCCTAGCTGAAAGGCGTTAAAGAAAAGCGCTTATGGGAGACAACCCATGATTTTACTTCTGCACTTTTGTTTTATATTTGAGTCTTGGAAGTTGTTACTACTGTAGCAACCTCTCCTTATCTTTATTTTATTGCATAGTTGTGCCAAGTAAAGTCTTTGATAGTAAGGTTCATACTAGATTTGGATTACTGCGCAGAAACAGATTTCTTGCTGTCACAAATTTGAGCAGTGTTCTCTATAGGTAACACAGAAAAATCTGCCAATTTACGTGAGTGATCCCCAGATATGTACGCAACTTTCATTCAACTTGAGCATTTTCATTTGAGCAAGTCTGGTGCCCCAGAAAAATTCGTCTTTATAGACTGTTCTGTTTTTGACAGATTCTGCCTTTTATTTCGCATTGCCTGTTTTGCTATGTTTGATGGATTTCTTTGTTCCATTAACTTTCAGTAGCTTTATGCAATGTCCAGAAGTGTTAAGAATGATTATGTCACCTCTGAACATGTGAATTTTTGATTATGTACTAACCCTCTAACGAGTTGTTTTGAGTTTGGTGTGGAGGATGTTTTCAAGGATCAAGAGAGGAGGATGATACAATATGATCAAGGAGAGTGAAAGCTCTAAGCTTGGGGATGCCCCCGGTGGTTCATCCCTGCATATTTCAAGAAGACTCAAGCATCTAAGCTTGGGGATGCCCAAGACATCCCCTTCTTCATCGACAACATTATCAGGTTCCTCTAGTGAAACTATATTTTTATTCCATCACATCTTATGTGCTCTACTTGGAGCGTCTGTTTGTTTTTGTTTTTTGTTTTGTTTGAATAAATTGGATCCTAGCATTCATTGTGTGGGAGAGAGACACGCTCCGCTGCTGCATCTGGACAAATATGTCCTTAGCTTTATTCTTAATGTTCATGGAGAAGGTTGAAACTGCTTCGTTAATTGTTATATGGTTGGAAACAGAAAATGCTACATGTGGTAATTGGTATAATGTCTTAAATAAGTCTAGATATTTTCTGGTAAGGGTTTGAGCAACAAGGATGACAGTGTAGAGTCTTATAATGCTTGCAATATGTTTTTATGTGAGTTTTGCTGTACCCGTTCATACTTGTGTTTGCTTCAAATAACCTTGCTAGCCTAAGCCTTGTATTGAGAAGGATTACTTCTCGTGCATCCAAATCCTTGAGCCAAAAACTACGCCATTTGTGTCCACCATACCTACCTACTACATTGTATTTTCTGCCATTCCAAAGTAAATTGCTTGAGTGCTATATTTAAACAATTCAAAAGCTATTACCTCTTATTTGTGTCAATGTTTTATAGCTCATGAGGAAGTATGTGGTGTTTATCTTTCAATCTTGTTGGGCAACTTTCACCAATGGACTAGTGGCTTCATCCGCTTATCCAATAATTTTGCAAAAAGAGCTGGCAATGGGGTTCCCAGCCCTAATTAATTAACCTTCATAATTTTACAAAAAAATAGGCACTCCTTCATGGTATGAGATTGTTGGTAGGCACCCGAGGATTCGGTTAGCCATGGTTTGTGAAAGCAAGGTTGGAAGGAGTGCCACCCAAAAATAAAAAATTTCATGGGAGCCGCTCTTGAAAGTCTGTCTGGCAAGGGGGTTAGAGTGCCCACTACCATTCGTTGACAACAACAAACACCTCTCAAAACTTTAATTTTATGCTCTCTTTATGTTTTCAAAATAAAAGCTCTAGCACAAATATAGCAATCCATGCTTCCCTTTTCGAAGGGCCATTCTTTTACTTTTATGTTGAGTCAGTTTAGCCATTTCCTTCCACCTTAGAAGCAAACACTTGTGTTAACTGTGCATTGATTCTTACATACTTGCATATTTGCATTCATCATATTACTTTATGTTGATAATATCCATGAGATATACATGTTACAAGTTGAAAGCAACCGCTGAAACTTAATCTTCCTTTGTGTAGCTTAAATACCTTTACTATGAATTTATTGGTTTATGAGTTAACTTTTATGCAAGACTTATTGATGCTTGTCTTGAAAGTATTATTCATGAAAAGTCTTTGCTATATGATTCAATTGTTTAACCATTGTCTTTACCATTGCTTTGGATCGCTGCATTCATTACATATGCTTACAAATAGTATGATCAAGATTATGATAGCATGTCACTTCAGAAATTATCTTTGTTATCATTTACCTACACTGGTGGAAAATGAGGCTTCCATCCAGCCCCATTAGTCCCCAATAAGTTCAAACCGTGACTAATGGGACCTTTAGTCGCGGTTCGGGAGGCGAACCGCGACCAAAGGCCTGGGCCCAGGGCGGTCGCTGGCCAGCTGGTGCACGTGAGGGGCTTTAGTCGCGGTTGGCCAGGCCAACCGCGACTAAAGGCCTTCGGGCACCTTTAGTCACGGTTTGCCAGGCCAACCGCGACTAAAGCCCCTCTCCTATATATACCCATCCAGCAGCCAGCACTTAGCCATTTGGAGCCATTCTCTTCACAAACTTCACAAGTGGGTGTTAGGTTTGCCTTTGGTTCCTCTTATGCACATAAGGTGTTTGATGAAATGCCCCAAGAGCATGAAACAAACATGATATGAAGTGTTGGAGCCACACTTGAGCTTTCTCATTTATTTTTTCCTCCTCGATCGCGGTTAGCAACTTGAACCTTTGATGTGTCATTGATAAAATATGCATATGTGTGTAGTTCATTGTTTGATTTCTATTGTTTGTAGTTAGTTAATTAGTTTAACAAATGCATGATGGTTAATTATATATTTTATATTATAATAATGCAGATGAATCGGCAATGGATGTACGGTAACCGACTCTCCGGCGAGTTCACTACGGGTTTGAAAGATTTCCTCGTAGTGGCTAATGCGAACAAGCAGGGGGGTTTTGTTATCTGTCCATGTGTTGCCTGTAAGAATCAGAAGGGTTACTCTTCCTCAAGAGATGTTCACATGCACCTGCTTCAGCAGGGTTTCATGCCAAGCTATAATTGTTGGACCAAGCATGGAGAAAGAGGGGTTATAATGGAAGAAGATGAAGAAGGGGATGATTTCATCGATGACAACTATCTTGATCATTTCGGTGATACTTTCATGGAGGATGATGAAGGTGGGGAAGGTGAAGGGGAAGGTGAAGGGGAAGGTGAAGAAGAGGCACGTGATGAGCCCGTTGATGATCTTGGTCGGACCATTGCTGATGCACGGAGAAGCTACGAAACTGAAAAGGAGAGGGAGAATTTGGATCGCATGTTAGAGGATCACAAAAAGTCGCTGTACCCCAGATGCGATAATGGTCTGACAAAGCTGGGCTGCACACTGGATTTGCTGAAATGGAAGGCACAAGAAGGTGTAGCTGACTCAGGATTTGAAAACTTGCTGAAAATGTTGAAGAATATGTTTCCAAAGAATAACGAGTTGCCCGCCAGTACGTACGAAGCAAAGAAGGTTGTCTGCCCTCTAGGTTTAGAGGTTCTGAAGATACATGCATGCATCAACGACTGCATCCTCTACCGCGGTGAATACGAGAATTTGAATGAATGCCCGGTATGCACTGCATTGCGTTATAAGATCAGAGGCGATGACCCTGGTGACGATGTTGAGGGCCAGAAACCCAGGAAGAGGGTTCCCGCCAAGGTGATGTGGTATGCTCCTATAATACCACGGTTGAAACGTCTGTTCAGGAAAAAGAGCATGCCAAGTCATTGCGATGGCACAAAGAGGACCGTAAGTCGGACGGGCAGTTGAGACACCCCGCAGATGGACGCAATGGAGAAAGATCGATAGAGAGTTCAAAGATTTTGCAGCTGACGCAAGGAACATAAGATTTGGTCTAAGTACAGATGGCATGAATCCTTTTGGCGAGCAGAGCTCCAGCCATAGCACCTGGCCCGTGACTCTATGCATCTACAACCTTCCTCCTTGGTTGTGCATGAAGCGGAAGTTCATTATGATGCCAGTGCTCATCCAAGGTCCGAAGCAACCCGGCAACGACATCGATGTGTACCTAAGGCCATTAGTTGATGAACTTTTACAGTTGTGGGGCAGACCTGGTGTATGTGTGTGGGATGAGCACAAAGAAGAGGAATTTGACCTATGAGCGTTGCTTTTCGTAACAATCAACGATTGGCCTGCTCTTAGTAACCTTTCCGGACTGTCAAATAAGGGATACAATGCATGCACGCACTGCTTACATGAGGCTGAAAGTGTATATTTGCCAAATTGTAAGAAGAACGTGTACCTTGGGCATCGTCGATTTCTTCCGAAAATTCATCCAGTAAGAAAGAAAGGCAAGCATTACAACGGCAAGGCAGATCACCGGCCGAAGCCTGCGGAACGTACTGGTGCTGAGGTATTTGATATGGTCAAGGATTTGAAAGTCATCTTTGGAAAGGGTCCTGGCGGACAATCAGTTCCGCAGGGAGCTGACGGGCGCGCACCCATGTGGAAGAAGAAATCTATATTCTGGGAGCTAGAATATTGGAAAGTACCCATGTGGATTTGATGCATGTTACGAAGAATATTTGCGTGAACCTCCTAAGCTTCTTGGGCGTGTATGGGAAGACAAATGATACAAAGGAAGCACGGCAGGACCAGCAACGATTGAAAGACCCTAATGATCGGCATCGGGAATGGTTTCAAGGTCGTGCCAGCTACGCTCTGACCAAAGAAGAGAAGGTCATCTTTTTTGAATGCCTGAGCAGTATGAAGGTCCCGGCTGGATTCTCGTCGAATATAAAGGGAATAATAAACATGGCGGACAAAAAGTTCCAAAACCTGAAGTCTCACGACTGCCACGTGATTATGACGCAATTGCTTCCGATTGCTTTGACGGGGCTCCTACCGGAAAATGTTCGAGTAGCCATTGTGAAGCTATGTGCATTCCTCAATGCAATCACTCAGAAGGTAATCAATCCAGAAGATCTACCACGGCTACAGAACGATGTGGTCCAATGTCTTGTCAGTTTCAAGTTGGTGTTCCCGCCATCCTTCTTCAATATTATGATGCACCTCCTGGTTCACCTAGTCGAAGAGATTTCCATCCTCGGTCCGGTATTTCTACACAATATATTCCCCTTTGAGAGGTTCATGGGAGTATTAAAGAAATATGTTCGTAATCGTGCTAGGCCAGAAGGAAGCATTGCCAAGGGCTATGGAAATGAGGAGGTAATTGAGTTCTGTGTTGACTTTGTTCCTGACCTTAAGCCGAGTGGTCTTCCTCGATCGCGGCACGAGGGGAGACTAAGTGGAAAAGGCACGATCGGCAGGAAATCAACGATATGTATGGACGGCCATTCTATGACTGAAGCACACCACACAGTTCTGACCAATTCCAGTTTGGTGGCTCCGTACTTTGAGAAACACAAGAACGAGGACAACCCGGGGAAGCCTGAATCCTGGATTACGAAGGCCCACATGGAGACTTTCGGCAGTTGGTTGAGAAAACATTTAATGCATGATGATCATGTTGTAGATCAGCGGGAAGACAGGAGGCGGGAAGAAAGTGGCAGGAAGGCGGGAAACAAAAATTTTCCTACCGTGAACACGCAATCCAAGCCAAGATGCAATCTAGAAGACGGTAGCAACGAGGGGTTTATCGAGTCTCACCCTTGAAGAGATTCCAAAGCCTACAAGAGGAGGCTCTTGTTGCTGCGGTAGACGTTCACTTGCCGCTTGCAAAAGCGCGTAGAAGATCTTGATCACGATCCCTCTGGCGCCACGAACGGGCAACACCTCCGTACTCGGTCACACGTTCGGTTGTTGATGAAGACGACGTCCACCTCCCCGTAACAGCGGGCAGCGGAAGTAGTAGCTCCTTTTGAATCCGACAGCACGACGGCGTGGTGTTGGTGGTGGTGGAGAAATCCGGCGGAGCTTCGCTTAAGCGTGCGGGATGTGGTGGAGGAGAAATGCCGCTAGGGTTTGGGGAGAGGGGTGGCCGGCCACTCAAGGGGGGCGGCCAGGTTGAGGTCTCTTAGGGTGGTCGGCCCCCTCCCCTTGGCCCTCATTATATAGGTGGAACACCCAAGAGTTGGTCTACAAGTCTTCGAATAAGACCCCAAACCAAAACCTTCCATAACTCATGAAACCTACCCAACCTAGGACTCCCACTAGAGGTGGGAGTTCCACCTTCCTTGGGAGGGGGTGGCCGGCCCCCCTTGGGGAGTCCACTTGGGACTCTTCCCCCTTAGGGTTGGCCGGCCATGGGAGGTGGAGTCCCACCGGGACTCCGCCTTCCTTGGTGGTTTCTTCCGGACTTTTCTATAACCTTCTAGAACCTTCCATAGAACCTTCCGAATCATTTTAAATCACATAAAATGACATCCTATATATGAATCTTATTCTCCGGACCATTTCGGAACTCCTCGTGATGTCCGGGATCTCATCCGGGACTCCGAATAAATATTCGAACTCCATTCCATATTCAAGTTCTACCATTTCAACATCCAACTTTAAGTGTGTCACCATACGGTTCGCGAACTATGCGGACATGGTTGAGTACTCACTCCGACCAATAACCAATAGCGGGATCTGGAGATCCATAATGGCTCCCACATATTCAACGATGACTTTAGTGATTGAATGATCTTTGTCACGCGATATTTTACTTGTCCGAGGTTTGATCTTCGGTATCACTCTATACCTTGTTCAACCTCGTCTCCTGACAAGTACTCTTTACTCGTACCGTGGTATGTGGTCTCTTATGAACTCATTCATATGTTTGCAAGACATTAGACGACATTCCACCGAGAGGGCCCAGAGTATATCTATCCGTCATCGGGATGGACAAATCCCACTGTTGATCCATATGCCTCAACTCATACTTTCCGGATACTGAATCCCACCTTTATAACCACCCATTTACGTAGTGGCGTTTGGTGTAATCAAAGTACCTCTCCGGTATAAGTGATTTACATGATCTCATGGTCATAAGGACTATAGGTAACTATGTATCGAAAGCTTATAGCAAATAACTTAATGATGAGATCTTATGCTACGCTTAATTGGGTGTGTCCATTACATCATTCATACAATGATATAACCTTGTTATTAATAACATCCAATGTTCATGATCACGAAACCATGATCATCTATTAATCAACAAGCTAGTTATACAAGAGGCTTACTAGGGACTCTTTGTTGTTCACATAACACACATGTATCAATGTTTCGGTTAGTACAATTATAGCATGATATGTAAACATTATCATAAACTCAAAGATATTATAATAACCATTTTATTATTGCCTCTTGGGCATATCTCCAACAGTCTCCCACTTGCACTAGAGTCAATAATCTAGTTTACATTTGTAAAGATATAACACCTTGGCCTTCCGGTGCTTTATCATGTTTTGCTCACGGGAGAGGTTTTAGTCAACGGATCTGACATGCTCAGAACCGTATGTATTTTGTAATTCATTTGCGTCTCAACGCATCACTCATTTCCAAATGAGTCGGCATTAAATATGTTTGGTCTTCTGGTGGAACCTTAATTCCGCGGTCTGAAATATGTCACCAATATTGTCACACACAATATAGCTTCAAAGTTCTGACTCTATCGGAACTACACCAAGTTCTAAAAGAATCTTTTGACTTAACATCCTTTGTCATTGTCAAAACAATGACATACTCTGCCTTCTTTTGTAGAATCCGTCACAATATTTAGCACTCTTCTAAATCTAGCATAGACAACTTCTAGCTCATTGTGCTACCTTTTAAACAACACTTAGTCTAATTTGAAATTGAAATTTTATTTTCATATGTGACAAAACAAATATCGGTGCTGTTGACGTCAGAAACCCACCGGCGGGCAGCGACGGGTCAACACCGTAGAGCCGGGAAGAGCCTAGAGCTGCGGCTGGCTGAGACCCCTCCGAGCGACGGCCCGCAAAGCACTTCTGGTCACACGTCCGATGCTGGGTGCAAGGGCGTGCCACCTGACCTATACCTGGCCAGGAAGGTGATGGAGATGCCTCGCTTAATTTCCTGCATGGCATACACGTAAACATTAAATACGAGCCTCGATCGGCTCTCAGGTTATCCTGTGAATCGGCTCAAGGAGCCGATCCACCCATGATTCGTACGGGGTGCACGAATATATGGTGGTCCTGCTTGATCAAGATAAAGCTAATGAGATCTACGACGATTTAGGGTTTTCACCGCATAATCGGATCATCCTACTCCAGGTTGGGCCTCGCGGCCACGCACGGTGCTCGTAAGCCGATCCTAAACAAGGCCTAAAAACCAACACGAAGTTGATCCCCGGAACATCCTGTTTAGGACTTGCGAACGCCACCCTACGTGCCGCTGGATCCTCCCCCCCTTTGTAAGGCCTAACTATTGCAGATATTAAACTAATCCTTGTAGAACAAGGAGCAATCGTAACGGATCAGATCTACTAAATAATGATCAAGCGGGGTGCCGCCCCCACACCTGAGATAGGTGTGAGGGCGGCTAGACATGCAAGGGTTGCACTACGTAAGCATGTTATACGAAGAACAATGCTAACCCTAACACATCTATGATAACTACGTTGCTCGCCATCAACAAGGCTTCAGTACGAGCAACGCATGAACAACGTGGAGCTTGTGCTGCCTAGATCGCAAGATGCGATCTAGGCAGCATGTCGCTTACCGGATAGAAACCCTCGAGACGAAGGAGTTGGCGATGCGCCGAGATTGGTTTGTTTGGTTGAACGTTGTGTTGTTGTTTATTCCATAAACCCTAGATACATATTTATAGTCCAAGGGACTTTCTAACGAGGGAATAATCCCACCGTGCACGAGACAAACTCTAACTTTTAATCTACGATACAATCTACTATAATTAAAGACACACGGGCAATCTAGCCCAAACTCTTCGTGCAAGGCCTTTTCAGAGATCCTCCACATGTAATCTTTCAAGCCCATCTCCTTTACGGCCCACTTCCTGATTTGGCCAAAATCTGGTGATAATACATGCCCCCCTGGTTTTGGCAATGATAATTCCAAAACCACTCTGTTTTTTTTTTCTCTGAAGGGTCATGTCGTGGCAGAGCAGAGCTGTTGCAGGATCCGTTATCATTATGCCCTGTCTTCTCAGCTTCTCTGCAAAATTCGATAACCCTGGCGTCATCTCCTTGGAAACTATAATGGCATTAAATTTCCACCAGGCTTCTCATTATTTAACTGTGCCGATTGATCAGCTCTTTTCATCCCCTTCCTCTGTTCCAGCCATCGGCACCCAAAAAACCCTCTTCTCCCTCAGCCATGTCTTCCTCTTCCTTCTCAAGCCTCTTCCCCCAATCCTCGCCGAAGAAGAAGAACGAGGACAGCCTTCACTCCGAGGTGAACCCCCTTTCCTCCGCCAATGAGAAGAAAGAAGGAGAAGTAGCGAAGGCCAAGGCCTCCCCCTCCGGCAAGCTCCCGCCGAAGAAGCGCTCCCGCATGTGGGCGGACAGCGAGGACGAAGATGACGACGAAGAAGGAGAAGAGGAGGAGGAAGATGAATCTTCCTCTTCCGCCGGGTACCCGCCAACCAATCGCTTCCGCTCCTGGGCGGACAGCGAGGATGATGATGATGACGAGGAGGAAGAGGCTCCGGCCACGGGCTGGGGCAGCAGCGACGAGGAGCTCCCTGGGAGCAGCGCCGACGACATCGACGGCGGTGATGACGAGGACAGCGACGACTAGTAGAATAGGACTAGTAGTAGCAGTGCACTAGGCACCAGATCCCCCTTTTGAGAGCCATCGGCTCTTTCTTGTAAAGCCGCTCCTTTGAATTAATGAAATTGTTCTTTCAATCAATCCAATTTCATTCCTTCCGCCTGTCTCGCCAAGACCGATAGCAACGTATAGGATTTCTTTTCTTTTGGACGCCCGTGAAGCCGGACTCTCATGTCGATTAGCCCGTCGGTCAAGCACTTCTCAATTTCAGGCTGCGATTCGATATCTGACCACAATTCTTCGCAATCCCTTAACCGATGACTGCTCATCGGCTATTTTGAGAATCCAATCCCTTTGCTGCGACAGGACAGTCCAAAATCTGTAAAAGCCGACGGCCTCCTTTCCTGATTCCTCTTCATAGCTTCAGCAATCTTCTTTCGCGACCGGAACTGCTTCCAGAGAGGATCACGATGCAGGATCAGTCGATGCAACTCCAATCGGTTTCTTAAGAACCAAATATCCATGCAGTCCGTTGCCCCCCGAGCCTTCATCAAGGCGAGAACAGTAGTGAGCCAACCACATGTGCCACCATCGGCCTCCGAATCGTAATGCAGAATCAGCCGATTCTATCAAAATCGGCTCTCCAGAGAATTTTTAAGGCGAGCTGCCCCCCGAGCCCGGCAAGGATGCACCGGTCGCTGATCAGCTTTCTTCTACTGAACGTCGACGTTGATGTAAACCTTGAGCACATAGCCAGTAGGTCTTGGTCTTGTATAACTGTACTAAAGTCGATGGCTGCGCATCGGCTTCGCTTCTTGCGATTTTTTTTTTTATTTGGCCGATTTTTCTTAATCGGCCCCCAATGTTTCACTGCACGCATGTTTACACACATTTATCTGCACATGTTCATCTGACTGTATGCCCCCCGAGCCGAATCTGCCAAATGATTGCAGATATCGGCTTCTATGGTTAGTCAGGGCACTGCACTTGCACGTCGGCTCCGTAAGGATTCATGCTGACTTTCATCTGCCGACGTGGCCGCTGCCCAGTGGATCGTTGCTGAACACAAGCAAAACATGTGCTGAATATGCGGTGAAGATAATTTTGGCCGATTGCTGGAATCGGCCTCCATATCCATTGGAGCGCTGACTGAAGGTTCTGTAATGTCCCTTCATAATTTTTGGGGCCGATCACAAGGATCAGCCTCGCCTTGTTTGCTCATTGGTGTGTTCTTGCTACTCGGTCAGGCTGGATAAAACCAACCCAACCTCTGACTTTATGCGCTTGCCGTCGTCCACCTTGAGTGCATCGTATAATCGTGGAGCACTAAGCTCCGTCGGAAGGACGAGCACCACGTTTGTGCCAGCCGATGTTTCATCATCGGCTTTCTTTTGCTTGGGACGCCACTCCATTCTCCGTGGACGACCCTCTTTATCCAGGGTTCGCTGAACTTTTGCAGCCAGATCAGGCCGTGCCTTCCTTAGCGTATGCAGGTATAACCTTTCAGCTTCCTCCAGGCCGCGCAATCGCTGAACCCTGCGCTTTTTTGAACGGCTGAGTCCGTCAGGGCACCACCTTGGACGGTGGTACCTGTCTTCTTCTTCTTCTTGTCCCTCGTCTTCGGAATCCTCGAGATCTGCCCACCGAGGGGACTCAGCGCGTTTGCTTTGTGGCGGGAGAGGCCCTAAGCGCTTGAATACAGACACGTTGGCTGCCTCCTTCTTCTTCTTGTTGCATTCTGGGCAATTGCCGATTGTGGGCAATCGGCTCATTCCTGAATCCCAGCAGTGTCTGAAGAAGGGGCAGTCCCAGTGCCTGGCGTTGTCATCTTGCTCCCTTGATCCTTCCGTGGTGCGGCGCTCGTGCTCCTCCTCATCGCGATCGTGCCGACGATGTCTTCTGGCTTCTCTAGCCAGACGATCTCCTTCATCATCATAACTGGACCGTCGGCGTTGGTCATACTGACTCACATATTTGTTGAGGAGGTGGTCAGAGAGGGGTCGCTGATATCTTATGTTCTTCACTTCTCCCTCTGTGACGTAGCGCTTGCCATCATGACGGAGCCGATCGCGTGGAGCGGCCTCCTCTGTGTCCTTGCTACGAGAGCAGCTGCCCTCGTCTCCATCTTTGCCAGAGTGGTTCCCAGGTCCTACCATGTTGATGCTGAACGAGGATCCTGGCTGGCAACCTTCAGGGTAGGTGAACTCTACCATGTTAACGGCGGGGAAGGGCTGGGTGTCGACCTTCATGGCGTACTGGTTGAAAATTAGACGCCCCTTCTCTATCGCCGCTTGGATGTGCTGACGCCATACCCTGCAGTCGTTGGTGGCATGGGAGAGCGAGTTGTGCCATTTGCAGTATGGCTTTCCGTTCAACTCTTGCACCGTGGGGAATTTGAGACCTTCAGGAATCGTCAACTGTTTCTCCTTGAGCAGGAGGTCGAAGATTTGTTCAGTCTTGGTCACGTCAAAATCAAATCCCCTGGGTGGGCCTGGTGGCTTTACCCATTTGCAGGGCACTGGGGTTCCTCCCCGAGTCCATTCAGCCATCGCTACCTCTTGGTCTCCCGCAGGAACTTCGTCTTCCTCTGCATCGACCAGGACTACTGCACGCTTGAACTTGTCTTGGTACAGGTCCGGGTGGCGCTGTTCATATGCCGATAGTTTCTGAACCATGTGCGCCAATGAGGGATAATCTGCTTGGGAGGCCATGTCCTTGAGCTGTGTTGCAAGGCCTGCTACTGCCAACTCGACTGCTTCTTTTTCAGTTATACGAACCGAATAACATCGGTTCCTAAGATTCCTGAAGCGCTGGATGTATTCTGTCACAGTTTCTCCGCGCTTCTGACGTAGTTGTGCTAGATCGGCAATGCCAGACTCGGAAGCCTCTGAATGGTACTGCATATGGAACTGCTCTTCCAACTGCTTCCAAGTCTGGATGGAGTTTGATGGCAAAGAGGTATACCATCCAAAAGCCGATCCCGTGAGGGACTGTGAGAAGAGCCTCACGCGTAGCTGATCCGACACTGAAGCCGGTCCTAGTTGTGCCAAATATCGGCCGACGTGCTCGATGGAGCTGGAGCCATCTGATCCACTGAATTTGGAGAAATCAGGGAGCCGATACTTAGGTGGCAGCGGGATCATCTCGTACTCGTCGGGCACGGCTTGGAATAGCCGATTGCCCTCCTTTTCGGCACCATGCCGAACTGGTCTCTCGTATAGTACTGATCTGATCCGTCGTGCTGGCTGTAGGAGTTGAACTGCGAAGATTCGCCGGGTGGCGTACTTAGCCAGCCATGTTTGCTTTTCCAGCTCCGAGCCAACTGCAGGAGCTGAGCTCTGGAGGTTCGTCGGGGTGGCGTACTTAGCTAGCCACGTCTGCTTCTCAAGCTCTGTTGCTGACGTTCCTCCTGTCTTCCCAGAGGTCCCTGATGTTGTGGCCTGGTTTGTGAGTGCCCAGTTGCCACAATCTGGCACATACGTGCACGCGTATCCGTGAGGGATCTCCTTAGGCGCCTCGGTCAAGAACTGGTAGTCACTAGGGTCACCACCGATCTTGTAGACGACGAATGTCGGTGTAGCCGGCACTTCTGGTGCTGCCAACGCATATGGCAGCGGTGGACGGAACTGGAGTGGCAACTCTCCTTGATGTGTCCCGAGAGCTGGTCCTGACGGCGAGTACTGGTGCCTCATGATCTCCTGGATCACGCGAAGAGCGACACGCTCCAACGTGTTGACCAGGTTCTCAGAGTGGCGGTGTAGCGAATGAGCCACCAAGTAGTTGATCTCCTGCCGCAGGCCCCTAGTGCGTTCCTCCGACGGGGCAGAGAGGTCTATCCCATCGAGTGCACCTTCTGGTGAGAATCCCTTCCATCTGATGCCATGGGAACGGGTTCTCTGAATAGAGCCGATGAGGTCAGCTTCGAGGGTGGCCTTGATCTCGTCATATCTCTTCTTGAGTTCGTCAGGCAGCTCCTCGTAGGTGACTGGCGTGCCGTCCGCCATCTCAGATGTAGATGGCGATGTGGTTGATGTAGAAGATTGTCCCACCGGGCGTGCCAGAATGTGTTGACATCAGAAACCCACCGGCGGGCAGCGACGGGTCAACACCGTAGAGCCGGGAAGAGCCTAGAGCTGCGGCTGGCTGAGACCCCTCCGAGCGACGGCCCGCAAAGCACTTCTGGTCACACGTCCGATGCTGGGTGCAAGGGCGTGCCACCTGACCTATACCTGGCCAGGAAGGTGATGGAGATGCCTCGCTTAATTTCCTGCATGGCATACATGTAAACATTAAATACGAGCCTCGATCGGCTCTCAGGTTATCCTGTGAATCGGCTCAAGGAGCCGATCCACCCATGATTCGTACGGGGTGCACGAATATATGGTGGTCCTGCTTGATCAAGATAAAGCTAATGAGATCTACGACGATTTAGGGTTTTCACCGCATAATCGGATCATCCTACTCCAGGTTGGGCCTCGCGGCCACGCACGGTGCTTCCTCGTAGTTTCCATCCTAAACAAGGCCTAAAAACCAACACGAAGTTGATCCCCGGAACATCCTGTTTAGGACTTGCGAACGCCACCCTACGTGCCGCTGGATCCTCCCCCCCTTTGTAAGGCCTAACTATTGCAGATATTAAACTAATCCTTGTAGAACAAGGAGCAATCGTAACGGATCAGATCTACTAAATAATGATCAAGCGGGGTGCCGCCCCCACACCTGAGATAGGTGTGACGGCGGCTAGACATGCAAGGGTTGCACTACGTAAGCATGTTATACGAAGAACAATGCTAACCCTAACACATCTATGATAACTACGTTGCTCGCCATCAACAAGGCTTCAGTACGAGCAACGCATGAACAACGTGGAGCTTGTGCTGCCTAGATCGCAAGATGCGATCTAGGCAGCATGTCGCTTACCGGATAGAAACCCTCGATACGAAGGAGTTGGCGATGCGCCGAGATTGGTTTGTTTGGTTGAACGTTGTGTTGTTGTTTATTCCATAAACCCTAGATACATATTTATAGTCCAAGGGACTTTCTAACGAGGGAATAATCCCACCGTGCACGAGACAAACTCTAACTTTTAATCTACGATACAATCTACTATAATTAAAGACACATGGGCAATCTAGCCCAAACTCTTCGTGCAAGGCCATTTCAGAGATCCTCCACATGTAATCTTTCAAGCCCATCTCCTTTACGGCCCACTTCCTGATTTGGCCAAAATCTGGTGATAACAGGTGCAACACTTTACAGCGATTTGTTTGTCATTTCTTCATACAAAAACTATATATATATTCTTGGTTCTTCTTAAGTACTCAAGAATGTTCTTACTGTTTTTTAATGATCATCACATGAATCATTATGGTATATGCTCCTAACTTTTTAGAGCACAAGATATCTGATTATGTACATATTATTCATGATTTAAAATCACTCATGTGTTTTTACTCATCGAGTGTCAGATACACTCAAGTCTTGTTAAAACTAAACATGACAAGAATATTTTCTTAATATTTGTATATTGAACTATTTCAATATCTATTCTATGTACTTTGACTTAAACATATTATGTGTTTCAATCTATCTTCATAGATCTTGACACTAAATTTGTTTCAGTCCATATCCTTTCATTGAAGTTAATTTCTCAATGAAACCTTTTTAATCAAGTATATAATTACATCATTTATAACCAACTATATGTCATCTACATAAAGTATTATAAATATGTCTCAGCGCTCCCACTTAATTTCTTGCAAATGCAAGTCTCTTCATCGTCTCTGATGAAATCAAAAACTCTTTGACTATTTCATCTGGTGAAGATTCCAACTCCATGATACTTACTTCATCCAATTGAAGTTTGTATACCTATCTAGTATTCCACGGACCAGCAAAACTTTTGGTTGTATCTTGTATACACCTTTAATACACACTTCTGATAAATAATGTATTTTGCCATCCTACTATCATATCTCATAAAAGAAAAATGTAGTGATTACTAGAATAATCCACATAGACTATAAGCATTGCTACAGAAGATCTAATCTTATTGTATTCAACTCTTTGAACTTTGTCGCAAACAACTTTTCGACAAGTCAAGCTTCATCTATTTAATAGATCCATTTACTTTCAATAAGTATTCATCTATTTTGGATTTCATGGCGTATCGCCATTTTAAACGGAGTCAGGGCCCATCATAACTTCTTTGTTTGTAGTTGGTTTATCATTGTTCAAAATCAATCCTTTGTCCACAAATCATTTATTTGATCACAAAGTAAACCATACCTACAAGGTTCAATAAATACTTCGATCTCCATGGCTAAAACTCTTTGTAGTCATGGAAGCCATGATTGTTGTGGCCGCTTCCGGAACCTATTCCGATGCTGCGCTACTCTGATCATTATGCTCAGGTTCGTAAACCTTATCAAGTTCTATTGTCCTCCCACTCAAATACTTCGCTAGAAAAAAATTCTTGGAAATAAGAAACATTGACAAACACTTTTGTCTTTGTCTACATAGTGGGAAGAATTCCCAATCAATTCTCTGGGATAACCAACAAAGATATTCATCCGATTTTGGTTGTAAACTTATTTACTTATGCTATGCATACCAAAATTTTAAGAAAAGACTATTAGGATTCATACCCATGCCATAACTCGTATGGTGTCATTTCAACGGATCATAATGATGCTCTATTAAGTGTAAAAGCGGTAGTCACTAAAGCATAATCCACAAAAAATATAATGGCATCAATATTTTATCTCATCATTGATCCAACAAGGTTTGGATACATCTCTCGGATACTATATCATCATTATGATTCTTCAAGAAATGTGAGTTTTAGAACAATTTCATGACTCTCTTAGATGTTCGCTAAAACTCGTAATTCAAATATTTTCCCAATGATCCAATCATAAATATTTGATTTTTCTATTACGATGATTTCCACTTCATGCTGAAATTTATTTGAATCCATTCAAATGTTTCAAACTTCTTCCTTATCGAATATATCCACATATATATACTCAATTTATTGTTGGAAGTTTTCATGAAGTAGAAGAATCTCCCGCACACAACAATGCCTAGTGAACCACATATATCATCATGTATGTTTTCACTAAGTTAGTTGCCTGTTCAACTCTTGGCCTATGAACGGTATCTTAATCATTCTCTTTTAGAAAAGATTTGCAAGCACCAAATGATTCAAAAATCAAATGACTCCAAAAATCCATTTGCATGGAGTTCCTTCATGCGTTCCTTTCTAACATGATCTAAATGGCGATTCCACAAATAAGTGGAATTCAAATCATTTGCCTTATGGCATTTTAGCGTCAGTTTTATGTATGTGTGTTTCACCATTAAGATTTATAATAACTTATCCATCGTACATGGAGTAATGTCATAATTTGAACAACTCATTGTTTTCATTTGACCAGAGCAAAATAACAATTATTAAGTTCTTTATTATAAATTCTAAGGGATAGATAGAATGTCAACTACGAACATAATAACATTTTATTTTTTGTTCCAGACGTGCATTCCTATCATATTCCTTGTCAGTCACTTAGGCCATTGTATTCTTGTATTGCGTTGTTTTGTATGACACTTCATACCAACCAATATAGTATTAATACCCAAGAATTTCATAGTGTGACCTAACTAGGAATACAACCATAACATGTATATCATTTATATACACCTGAGCTAGACTTTCTAGTCTTTTCTTTCTTTCTGCCAAAATATCTTTTGCAGTTTCTCTTTTAGCTTTCCTCATTATTCAGAAAAACACTTCAACATCAATAACTTCTAGGTTTGTTGGTCTAATACCAATAACCTTGAGGTTCTTATTTTGAAGTTGATCATCATATGACAAGTGTTCTAGATTTCACTATTAGTAACTTTGTAATACGATGAACAATTTCACTCATAATTTTATCCATCAATTCATGACAACTTTCTGAGACCATGTCTGTACATGCTAGGCTCATAAAGTTTAACCTTAGTATTCGTATGTGCAAATCTGGTTTGCACCCGTTGTATGCACACGTAGAATCTATCACACCCGATCATCACGTGATGCTTCGATACGACGAGTCTTTAGCAACGGTGCATACTAAGGATGATAACTTCATGGATATGCGAATATCGTTAGTGCCCCAATAGTTGGAGGATTGTGACGCCTGGCGTCTTCAACCTTCATACATTCTCATAAAACTTATGAGTTTATGTAGTCTTGATGCCTACTTTCCCCCTCCTTTCCTGTAGACAGTGTTGGGCCTCCAAGAGCAGAGGTTTGTAGAACAGCAGCAAGTTTTCCCTTAAGTGGATACCCAAGGTTTATCGAACTCAGGGAGGAAGAGGTCAAAGATATCCCTCTCATGCAACCCTGCAACCACAAAGCAAGAAGTCTCTTGTGTCCCCAACACACCTAATAGGTGCACTAGTTCGGCGAAGAGATAGTGAAATACAGGTGGTATGAATATATAGGAGCAGTAGCAACGGTGCCAGCAAATAGCTTGCTGGCGTGTAGTTGATGGTGGTGGTATTGCAGCAGTAGTAACACAGTAAAACAGTAAACAAGCAGTAGTAACTCAGCAGTATTTAGGAACAAGGCCTAGGGATTACACTTTCACTAGTGGACACTCTCAACATTGATCACATAACAGAATAGATAAATGCATACTCTACACTTTTGTTGGATGATGAACGCATTGCGTAGGATTACACGAACCCTCAATGCCGGAGTTAACAAGCTCCACAATTCGTTCATATTTAAGTAACCTTTAGTGTAAGATAGATCAATATAACCAAATAGATCACATCAATACCATCATAGTGATAATTAACTCCACAATCTACAAGAGATCATGATCATAGCCTACGACAAGAACCACACGGTGCACACACTAGTCACCTTTACACACGTGCAGGAGGAATAGAACTACTTTAATAACATCACTAGAGTAGCACATAGATGAATTGTGATACAAAACTCATATGAATCTCAATCATGTAAAGCAGCTCATGAGATCATTGTATTGAAGTACATGGAGAGAGATTAACCACATAGCTACCGGTACAGCCCCGAGCCTCGATGGAGAACTACTCCCTCCTCATGGGAGCAGCAGCGGTGATGAAGATGGCGATGGAGATGGCAGCGGTGTCGATGGAGAAGCCTTCCGGGGGCACTTCCCCGTTCCGGCGGCGTGCCGGAACAGAGACTCCTGTCCCCCAGATCTTGGCGTCGCGATGGCGGCGGCTCTGGAAGGTTTCTGTGGTTTTCGTCGAACGCATCAGGGTTTCTGATCCAGGGGCTTTATATAGGCGAAGAGGCGGCGCAGGAGGGCTGACAGGGGGGCCAAACTATAGGGTGGCGCGGCCCCCCCTCTGGCCGCGCCAGCCTGTAGTTTGGTGGGCCTGTGGCCCCCCTCTGACCTCTCTCGGTGTGTTCTGGATGCTTCCGGGATTCTAAGATCTTTGGCGTTGATTTCGTCCGATTCCGAGAATATTTCGTTACTAGGATTTCTGAAACCAAAAACAGCAGAAAACAGGAACTGGCACTTCGGCATCTTGTTAATAGGTTAGTTCCAGAAAATGCACGAATATGACATAAAGTGTGCATAAAACATGTAGATAACATCAATAATGTGGCATGGAACATAAGAAATTATCGATACGTCGGAGACGTATCAGCATCCCCAAGCTTAGTTCTGCTCGTCCCGAGCAGGTAAAACGATAACACAGATAATTTCTGGAGTGACATGCCATCATAATCTTGATCATACTATTTGTAAAGCATATGTAGTGAATGCAGCGATCAAAACAATGGTAATGACATGAGTAAACAACTGAATCATATAGCAAAGACTTTTCATGAATAATACTTCAAGACAAGCATCAATAAGTCTTGCATAAGAGTTAACTCATAAAGCAATAATTCAAAGTAAAGGCATTGAAGCAACACAAAAGAAGATTAAGTTTCAGCGGTTGCTTTCAACTTGTAACATGTATATCTCATGGATATTGTCAACATAGAGTAACATAATAAGTGCAATAAGCAAGTATGTAGGAATCAATGCACAGTTCACACAAGTGTTTGCTTCTTGAGGTGGAGAGAAATAGGTGAACTGACTCAACATTGAAAAGTAGAAGAATGGTCCTCCATAGAGGAAAAGCATCGATTGCTATATTTGTGCTAGAGCTTTGATTTTGAAAACATGAAACAATTTTGTCAACGGTAGTAATAAAGCATATGTATCATGTAAATTATATCTTATAAGTTGCAAGCCTCATGCATAGTGTACTAATAGTGCCCGCACCTTGTCCTAATTAGCTTGGACTACCGGATCATCACAATGCACATGTTTTAACCAAGTGTCACAAAGGGGTACCTCTATGCCGCCTGTACAAAGGTCTAAGGAGAAAGCTCGCATTGGATTTCTCGCTATTGATTATTCTCAACTTAGACATCCATACCGGGACAACATAGACAACAGATAATGGACTCCTCTTTTATGCATAAGCATGTAACAACAATTAATAATTTTCTCATTTGAGATTGAGGATATATGTCCAAAACTGAAACTTCCACCATGGATCATGGCTTTAGTTAGCGGCCCAATGTTCTTCTCTAACATTATGCATGCTTAACCATAAGGTGGTAGATCTCTCTTACTTCAGACAAGACGGACATGCATAGCAACTCACATGAAATTCAACAAAGAGTAGTTGATGGCGTCCCCAGTGAACATGGTTATCGCACAACAAGCAACTTAATAAGAGATAAAGTGCATAATTACATATTCAATACCACAACAGTTTTTAAGCTATTTGTCCCATGAGCTATATATTGTAAAGGTGAATGATGGAATTTTAAAGGTAGCACTCAAGCAATTTACTTTGGAATGGCGGGAAATACCATGTAGTAGGTAGGTATGGTGGACACAAATGGCATAGTGGTTGGCTCAAGGATTTTGGATGCATGAGAAGTATTCCCTCTCGATACAAGGTTTAGGCTAGCAAGGCTTATTTGAAACAAACACAAGGATGAACCGGTGCAGCAAAACTCACATAAAAGACATATTGAAAACATTATAAGACTCTACACCGTCTTCCTTGTTGTTCAAACTCAATACTAGAAATTATCTAGACCTTAGAGAAACCAAATATGCAAACCAAATTTTAGCATGCTCTATGTATTTCTTCATTAATGGGTGCAAAGCATATGATGCAAGAGCTTAATCATGAGCACAACAATTGCCAAGTATCACATTACCCAAAACATTTATAGCAATTACTACATGTATCATTTTCCAATTCCAACCATATAACAATTTAACGAAGGAGAAACTTCGCCATGAATACTATGAGTAGAAACCAAGGACATACTTGTCCATATGCTACAGCGGAGCGTGTCTCTCTCCCACACAAGCATTTATTCAAACAAAAACAAAAACAAGAAACATACAGACGCTCCAAGTAAAGTACATAAGATGTGATGGAATAAAAATATAGTTTCAGGGGAGGAACCTGATAATTTGTCGATGAAGAAGGGGATGCCTTGGGCATCCCCAAGCTTAGATGCTTGAGTCTTCTTGAAATATGCAGGGATGAACCACCGGGGCATCCCCAAGCTTAAACTCTTCACTCTTCTTGATCATGTTGCATCATACTCCTCTCTTGACCCTTGAAAACTTCCTTCACACCAAACTCGAAACAAACTCATTAGAGGGTTAGTGCATAATCAAAATTGACATATTCAGAGGTGACACAATCATTCTTAACACTTCTGGACATTGCATAATGCTACTGGACATTAGTGGATCAAAGAAATTCATCCAACATAGCGAAAGAGGCAATGCGAAATAAAAGGCAGAATCTGTCAAAACAGAACAGTTCGTATTGACGAATTTTAAAATGGCACCAGACTTGCTCAAATGAAAATTCTCAAATTGAATGAAAGTTGCGTACATATCTGAGGATCATGCACGTAAATTGGCTTAATTTTCTGAGCTACCTACAGGGAGGTGGACCCAGATTCGTGACAGCAAAGAAATCTGGAACTGTGCAGTAATCCAAATCTAGTACTTACTTTTCTATCAACGGCTTTACTTGGCACAACAAAACACAAAACTAAGATAAGGAGAGGTTGCTACAGTAGTAAACAACTTCCAAGACACAAATATAAAACAAAGTACTGTAGCAAAATAACACATGGGTTATCTCCCAAGAAGTTCTTTCTTTATAGCCATTAAGATGGGCTCAGCAGTTTTAATGATGCACTCATAAGAAATAGTATTTGAAGCAAAAGAGAGCATCAAGAGGCAAATTCAAAACACATTTAAGTCTAACATGCTTCCTATGCAAAGGAATCTTGTAAATAAACAAGTTCATGAAGAGCAAAGTAACAAGCATAGGAAGATAAAACAAGTGTAGCTTCAAAAATTTCAGCACATAGAGAGGTATTTTAGTAACATGAAAATTTCTACAACCATATTTTCCTCTCTCATAATAACTTTCAGTAGCAACATTAGCAAACTCAACAATATAACTATCACATAAAGCATTCTTATCATGAGTCTCATGCATAAAATTATTACTCTCCACATAAGCATAATCAATTTTATTAGTAATAGTGGGAGCAAATTCAACAAAGTAGCTATCATTATTATTCTCATCAAGTGTTGGAGGCATAGTATAATCACAACAAAATTTACTCTCCATAGTAGGTGGTACCAAAAGACTACTATCATTATAATCATCATAAATAGGAGGCAAAGTATCATCAAAGAAAATTTTCTCCTCAATGCTTGGTGGACTAAAAAGATCATGCTCATCAAAGCCAGCTTCCCCAAGCTTAGAATTTTCCATATCATTAGCAACAATGGTGTTCAAAGCGTTCATACTAATATCATTGCTACTAGCATGCAAATAAGATTCCATGGGTTTTTTAATTTTCGCATTAAACAATTCAAGTCTTGAGTCAGGAAATAGAATAAAAATCTCACAGATGTTGTCCATTATGCCTTACTAGTGTAAACAAGAAACAAAAAGATGCAATTGCAGGATCTAAAGGAAATAGCTTCGAGCACAAACACAATGGCGCCAGAAAAGTACTTTACCTGGAACCGGAGTATGAGTGCCTTTTACCTTTCCTCCCCGGCAACGGCGCCAGAAAAGTGCTTGATGCCTACTTTCCCCCTCCTTTCCTGTAGACAGTGTTGGGCCTCCAAGAGCAGAGGTTTGTAGAACAGCAGCAAGTTTTCCCTTAAGTGGATACCCAAGGTTTATCGAACTCAGGGAGGAAGAGGTCAAAGATATCCCTCTCATGCAACCCTGCAACCACAAAGCAAGAAGTCTCTTGTGTCCCCAACACACCTAATAGGTGCACTAGTTCGGCGAAGAGATAGTGAAATACGGTGGTATGAATATATAGGAGCAAGAGCAACGGTGCCGACAAATAGCTTGGCGGCGTGTAGTTGATGGTGGTGGTATTGCAGCAGTAGTAACACAAGAAACAAGAAACAAGCAGTAGTAACTCAGCAGTATTTAGGAACAAGGCCTAGGGATTACACTTTCACTAGTGGACACTCTCAACATTGATCACATAACAGAATAGATAAATGCATACTCTACACTTTTGTTGGATGATGAACGCATTGCGTAGGATTACACGAACCCTCAATGCTGGAGTTAACAAGCTCCACAATTCGTTCATATTTAAGTAACCTTTAGTGTAAGATAGATCAATATAACCAAATAGATCACATCAATACCATCATAGTGATAATTAACTCCACAATCTACAAGAGATCATGATCATAGCCTACGACAAGAACCACACGGTGCACACACTAGTCACCTTTACACACGTGCAGGAGGAATAGAACTACTTTAATAACATCACTAGAGTAGCACATAGATGAATTGTGATACAAAACTCATATGAATCTCAATCATGTAAAGCAGCTCATGAGATCATTGTATTGAAGTACATGGAGAGAGATTAACCACATAGCTACCGGTACAGCCCCGAGCCTCGATGGAGAACTACTCCCTCCTCATGGGAGCAGCAGCGGTGATGAAGATGGCGATGGAGATGGCAGCGGTGTCGATGGAGAAGCCTTCCGGGGGCACTTCCCCGTTCCGGCGACGTGCCGGAACAGAGACTCCTGTCCCCCAGATCTTGGCGTCGCGATGGCGGCGGCTCTGGAAGGTTTCTGTGGTTTTCGTCGAACGCATCAGGGTTTCTGATCCAGGGGCTTTATATAGGCGAAGAGGCGGCGCAGGAGGGCTGACAGGGGGGCCAAACTATAGGGCGGCGCGGCCCCCCCTCTGGCCGCGCCAGCCTGTAGTTTGGTGGGCCTGTGGCCCCCCTCTGACCTCTCTGGTGTGTTCTGGATGCTTCCGGGGATTCTAAGATCTTTGGCGTTGATTTCGTCCGATTCCGAGAATATTTCGTTACTAGGATTTCTGAAACCAAAAACAGCAGAAAACAGGAACTGGCACTTCGGCATCTTGTTAATAGGTTAGTTCCAGAAAATGCACGAATATGACATAAAGTGTGCATAAAACATGTAGATAACATCAATAATGTGGCATGGAACATAAGAAATTATCGATACGTCGGAGACGTATCAAGTCTCACCAAATTTATATTCTATCATCTTGCAATAAGGTCTTAGATATCACATATATCTCATACCTTGATTATTTCTGAAAACTAAATTTTCAGCTCCTTACTTTTCAAACAGATTTGAACTTCAAGTTTCACGGAGACAAGATAACTTTAGGTACTAATTGAAAACATAGCTCTTTGAATCAACAATGTGAGGTTTACTAAAAGTTTGCAATAGGACTTAATCAATTCTTGATTCTTAATAATACGGTACCAGTCCGTAAAGTTTCTTGTCAGATTTTAACAGTATTTCTATCTCAATTACAAGACTAGCGCATAGTAGTAAACGGATGCCAATACTACAAAATTAATTCAAAATACTACTCAGACTATGTTTATGATAATTAGTTCATGTTTTAATCTAATTACTAATGAACTCCCACTTAATACAACATCCCTCATAGTTGTTAAGTGGTACACGATCCAAATTCACTACACCAAAACCGATCATCACGTGAGATGATCTAGCTTCAATGGTGAACATCAACATGTTGATCATATCATCCATATGACTCGTGTTCAACCTTTCGGTTTCCGTTGTCCCGAGGCCATGTCTGTACATGCTAGGCTCGTCAAGCAAACCCAAGTATTCCGCGTGTGCAACATGGCTTACACCCGTTGTATGTTGAGTTTATCACATCCGATCATCACGAGATGCTTCAAAATGACGAACAATACAACGGTGCATACGAGGGGAGAACACTTTATTATCTTGATATTAATGTGAGGGATCATCTTATAATGCTACCGTCGCGTTCTAAGCAAAATAAGGTGCATAAAGGATTAACATCACATGCAATTCATATGTGATATGATATGGCCCTTTAGTCTTTGTGCCTTCGATCTTCATCTCCATAGCAGGGACATGATCTCCATCATCAACGGGCATGATCTCCATCATCATCGGCGTAGCGTCAAGGTCCATGGCGCCGTCTTCATGGTTGTTCACCTCATGTAGCAACTATTACAACTACTTTGAAATACTACTCAACATGAAAATTAAAGACAACCATAAGGCTCCTGCCAGTTGCCACAATACAATAATGATCATCTCATACATATTCATCATCACATTATGGCCATATCACATCACCAAACCCTGCAAAAACAAGTTAGACGTCTCTAATTTGGTTTGCATGTTTTACGTGGTTTAGGGTTTTCGAGAGAGATCTAATCTACCTACGAACATGAACCACAACGGTGATACTAATGTTGTCAATAGAAGAGTAAATTGAATCTTCACTATAGTAGGAGAGACAGACACCCGCAAAGCCTCTTATGCAATACAAGTTGCATGTCGAACGAGGAACAAGTCTCATGAACGCGGTCATGTAAAGTTAGTCCGGGCCGCTTCATCCCACTATGCCACAAAGATGCAAAGTACTCAAACTAAAGATAACAAGAGCATCAACGCCCACAAAACCATTGTGTTCTACTCGTGCAACCATCTATGCATAGACACGGCTCTGATACCACTGTAGGATAACGTTGCATAGAAAACAAAAAATTTCCTACCGCGAACACGCAATCCAAGCCAAGATGCAATCTAGAAGACGGTAGCAACGAGGGGTTTATCGAGTCTCACCCTTGAAGAGATTCCAAATCCTACAAGAGGAGGCTCTTGTTGCTGCGGTAGACGTTCACTTGCCGCTTGCAAAAGCGCGTAGAAGATCTTGATCACGATCCCTCCGGCACCACGAACGGGCAGCACCTCCGTACTCGGTCACACGTTCGGTTGTTGATGAAGACGACGTCCACCTCCCCGTTCCAGCGGGCAGCGGAAGTAGTAGCTCCTCTTGAATCCGACAGCACGACGGCATGGTGTCGGTGGTGGTGGAGAAATCCGGCGGAGCTACGCTTAAGCGTGCGGGATGTGGTGGAGGAGAAAGGCCGCTAGGGTTTGGGGAGAGGGGTGGCCGGCCACTCAAGGGGGGCGGCCAGGTTGAGGTCTCTTAGGGTGGTCGGCCCCCTCCCCTTGGCCCTCATTATATAGGTGGAACACCCAAGAGTTGGTCTACAAGTCTTCGAATAAGACCCCAAACCAAAACCTTCCATAACTCATGAAACCTACCCAAGCTAGGACTCCCACTAGAGGTGGGAGTTCCACCTTCCTTGGGAGGGGGTGGCCGGCCCCCCTTGGGGAGTCCACTTGGGACTCTTCCCCCTTAGGGTTGGCCAGCCATGGGAGGTGGAGTCCCACCGGGACTCCGCCTTCCTTGGTGGTTTCTTCCGGACTTTTCTAGAACCTTCTAGAACCTTCCATAGAACCTTCCGAATCATTTTAAATCACATAAAATGACATCCTATATATGAATCTTATTCTCCGGACCATTCCGGAACTCATCGTGATGTCCGGTATCTCATCCGGGACTCCGAATAAATATTCGAACTCCATTCCATATTCAAGTTCTACCATTTCAACATCCAACTTTAAGTGTGTCACCCTACGGTCCGCGAACTATGCGGACATGGTTGAGTACTCACTCCGACCAATAACCAATAGCGGGATCTGGAGATCCATAATGGCTCCCACATATTCAACGATGACTTTAGTGATCGAATGAACCATTCACATACGATACCAATTCCCTTTGTCACGCGATATTTTACTTGTCCGAGGTTTGATCTTCGGTATCACTCTATACCTTGTTCAACCTCGTCTCCTGACAAGTACTCTTTACTCGTACCGTGGTATGTGGTCTCTTATGAACTCATTCATATGCTTGCAAGACATTAGACGACATTCCACCGAGAGGGCCCAGAGTATATCTATCCGTCATCGGGATGGACAAATCCCACTGTTGATCCATATGCCTCAACTCATACTTTCCGGATACTTAATCCCACCTTTATAACCACCCATTTACGCAGTGGCATTTGGTGTAATCAAAGTACCTTTCCCGTGTAAGTGATTTACATGATCTCATGGTCATAAGGACTATAGGTAACTATGTATCGAAAGCTTATAGCAAATAACTTAATGACGAGATCTTATGCTACGCTTAATTGGGTGTGTCCATTACATCATTCATACAATGATATAACCTTGTTATTAATAACATCCAATGTTCACGATCACGAAACCATGATCATCTATTAATCAACAAGCTAGTTATACAAGAGGCTTACTAGGGACTCTTTGTTGTTCACATAACACACATGTATCAATGTTTCGGTTAATACAATTATAGCATGATATGTAAACATTATCATAAACTCAAAGATATTATAATAACCATTTTATTATTGCCTCTTGCGCATATCTCCAACAGGAAGACAGGGAAGAAATGGCAGGAAGAAGAGGAGGAATCCAGAGCTGGTCATCTAACCTTTAGTCCCGGCTGGTGGGTGCAACCGAGACTAAATGTGGTTTTTGTGTCATCTAACAAAACTGTCGGTGGGATATGGACGTTTGGGTAAGCTTTAGTCCCAGCTGGAGGGTGCAACCGTGACTAAAGCTGTCGGCAGGATAAGGACGCGTGGGTAGCGCACGACGCCCTATCGGAGGAACAAGACAAACCAGAAGCATCGATACGCGGGAAGACAGAGGCTTGAAGAAATAGCGGGAAGACATAGGCGGGAAAGAACTGGCGGTAAGACGGACCGGGGAGAACTTGTGGGAAGACAGAGGTGACCGGGAAGAACTGGTGGGAAGCGGGGGGCAGGAAGACAGATGAGGGAAGACATTGTATTTTTCTGAATTTTTTGATATACTATTTGTATTTTTAACATTTTGAATTGAATTAGTTTTACTTTTCTTAATTTTTTGATATATTTTTTGTATTTTTAAGATTTTGAATTGAATTAGTTTTATTTTTCTGAATTTTTGATATATTATTTGTATTTTTAAGATTTTGAATTGAATTAGTTTAATTTTTCTGAATTTTTTGATATATTATTTATATTTTTAGAATTTTGAATTGAATTAGTTTTATTTTTCTAATTTTTTTGATATATTATTTGTATTTTTAACATATTGAATTGAATTAGTTTTATTTTTCTTAATTTTTTGATATATTATTTGTATTTTTAAGATTTTGAATTGAATTAGTTTTATTTTTCTTAATTTTTTGATATATTATTTGTATTTTTCAGATTTTGAATTGAATTAGTTTTGTTTTTCTGAATTTTTTGATATATTATTTGTATTTTTAGAATTTTGAATTGAATTAGTTTTATTTTTCTGAATTTTTTGATATATTATTTGTATTTTTAACATATAGAATTGAATTAGTTTTATTTTTCTGAATTTTTTGATATATTATTTGTATTTTTAAGATTTTGAAAAAGAAAAAGTATTTTGAAAAATACCTTTAGTCGCGGTTGGCCTGCCAACCGCGACTAAAGGTCGTTGCGCGCGGGAACGCAAAAACCCGCCGAAAAAACCCTTTAGTCGCGGTTGGTCTGGCAAACCGACCCTTTAGTCGCGGGTCGCCTCCCCAACCGCGACTAAAGGGGTGCTATAAATACAGGGCCCGAACCGTCTTCTCCATTTCCTCGTCTTCTCCGATTCTCTGCCGCGCCGAAGGCCTGTCGCCGTCGCCCTCGACCTCGACGCCGCCCGCCATCGCCCTCTCCCTCGACGCCGCCCACCATCGCCCGCCGCGCCGTCATCGTCCTCGCGCGCGCTGCCGCCCCGTCCTTTTCCTTGCCGTACGTGCACACCGCGCCCCGCCCCGGCCCACGCGCGCCGCCCCTCGATCTCGCCCACGTACATGGCGCCGCCGCCGCTATCACCGCCGGCAGCCCTCACCCACCGCGCGCGCCTCGCTCGCCGCCCTCAACGCCGCCGGCCGGCCTCGGTGTACTGCCGCGCGCGCACGCGCGCGCCCACGCGCGCCTCTCACAGACAGAGAGGAGATCGTGGTGAGAGAGGGGCGCCGCGGGCCGGAATTTTTTTTTCTTTTTTTGTTCTTTTTAATTTTACTAGTTAATTAGTTTGACAAAAACGGTAAAATAACTTAAAACTTGATAATTAACAAAAAAAACCGTAAAATTTGATAATTAACAAAAAAAAAACATATATAAAACTTGATAATTAGCAAAAAAAAAAAGTAAAACTTGATAATCAATATATACAACGACCCCGCGCGTCAATATACAACGATCCCGCGCGTTAAAAAAATGTACACGACCCCACGCGTATACGGAGAGGGAGCGGCGAGGGGGGCGGCGATGCGCCGCCCTCCTCGCCGCCCCCTCCGTATACGCGCGGTGTTTTTTTTGTTCGCGGCGCGTACTGCGCCATTGCCCTTTCGCCACCGACCCCGCGTAATTATAATTTTGATACGCTATCGAAGGGGGCGGTGCACTACCGCACTTTCGCCACCGCCACCGCCACCGCGCCCTTTCACCACCGGCGCCACCGCCCTTTCACCAGGCCACCCCCCTTTCACCACCGCCACCTTCTTTACTTAATATAATTAGTTTTTAATTACTACATGTTTTCAGGAGTGACACATATGGCGGACGATAGAGCCGACCCGATTAGGGATACGTATAATACGGAAGCCGAGGCACATCTTTTCGGCATCATAAACGGCGACATTCTTTATGTGCCGCCGCCCCAAGAAGATGAAGAAGATGATATCTCTTCTTATCTGAACGTTGGCGATGAAGATGAAGGTCGTCAGCGAGGTGATGACGAAGGAACGGGCAATGTTGATGGAGGTCAACCGTCGACAAACACCTCCGGCGATGTTGATAATCAATTAGCAATCACCACCTCCGGCAAGGTATATATATACATTGAGCCTCTAGTGATACAAATTTACTGATTTTAATAAATATGTGTATTAACTCGACTCTCTTTCTTATTTTAGCCCTCGGCCAGCGGATCATCGAAAAAATCGGTGAAGACAAAGCGTGGCAAAACCAAGACGCTGAAACAAGGAGTGATATATACAAGCCGCTGGAGCCCGAAGAGGCGTACACCAAGTTCATCAACCAATGCGGAGTCGTTGTTAGAGACAGCGTCCCGATCACCGTCCAGTAATGGCATGAGCCAGTGAAGGCACGTGTTGGTTCCAGTTTCGTCAGCAAGAGAAAGAAAAAGGAATGCTGGAGAATGCTTATGGAGCATTTCGTTCTACCTCCAGAATACCGCAAAAAAGATGAATTCAGTAACGACGATCCAGAGGGACGTAAGAGGAGGAGGCTGGTCAAAGAGTTCGCTCTTCAGAAGATGGCCACAGCATTCCGCACATACAAGAAAAATTTAGCGGCTCAATATGTCGAGAAGGGGAAGACTCCGGATTTCACCGGACAGTATGAGAAGATTAAAGATAATTGGCCCAAATTTGTGAGGCAAAAGAAATCCGAGGAGTTCAAGGCCATATCGGATAAAAATAAGGCAAATGCGGCTAAGAAGCAGTACAATCATATTATGGGGCCAGGAGGATACCGCCTTTCTGAGCCTAAGTGGCAGCAGATGGAGGACGACCTGAGGGCGCGAGGAATCCCTCTAGGTATCGAGGGATGGGACCCTAGGGCCAAAAGCTGGTGGTACGGGCATGGGGGAACGCTAGACCCGGTGACGGGGGAGTGTACCCACCGAGACACAAAGTTTAAACCCACCCAAGCCCTTATTGACGCAATGAGGGATGCTCAAGCGGGGAAGATCAAGTTCAACAGAGAGAATGACCAGCTGACAAGAGCCCTCGGGAATCCTGAACACGGAGGACGTGTACGAGGCAAAGGCGTCATTTCATGGGAAGAAGGGTTTTCCCAGGAAGATGACCCCTACAGTTACAGAATCGTAAGAGAAAGGCGGATCGGCAAAAAGATGAGCTGGCGCGGTTGGCATCGGAATTCAGTGAGATGAGGAAAACCGTGGATGTACTAGTAAAAGAAAGAGATGCAGCTCGGACGCAGCATGAAGATCATCCACCGGATGTCGGAAGCCAGCAGCGGAGAAGTAGCGTGGCATCCACGGAGGCCCCACCGGCTGGTGCACTGATACGTCCATTTTGCATCACTATTTTATATCATAATTTGCTGTTATTCATTGATATATTTCGTATTTGGAGACGATTCTTATGTTATTTCATCTATTTTGCATGTTTCATGATTATTGGAGGATCGCGCATCGGAGTCAGGAATCTGCTGGAAAAAGCGCCGTCAGAATGCAATATTTCGGAAGATCAACAATTGACGGAAATTATATGAAAATTCCTATTTTTCCAGAAGATGAAGGGAGCCAGAAGGGGGAGCCGAGGAGGGCTGTCGTGGGCCCACCTCACAGGCCGGCGCCGGCCAAGGCCTGGCCGCGCCGCCTTGGGGGGAGGGGGCCCACAGCCCCCTCTGGCTTCCTCTCCTTCGCGTATTTCTTTGTCCCAAAAACCTAAGCTCAGGGGGGGACAGTCGCGAAGAGTCACAGCCGCCTCCGCGAGGCGGAGAACACCAGAGAGAAAAGAGCTCTCCGGCAGGCTGAGATCCACCGGGGAAATTCCCTCCCGGAGGGGGAAATCGACGCCATCGTCACCGTCATCAAGCTGGACATCATCTCCATCACCATCATCATCATCTCCATCATCATCACCGCCGTCTCCACCGCTGCACATCGTCACTGGTGTAACAATTTGGGTTGGATCTTGATTGTTTGATAGGGGAAACTCTCCCGGTATTGATTTCTACTTGTTATTGATGCTATTGAGTGAAACCATTGAACCAAGGTTTATGTTCAGATTGTTATTCATTATCATATCACCTCTGATCATGTTCCATATGATGTCTCGTGAGTAGTTCATTTAGTTCTTGAGGACATGGGTGAAGTCTAAATGTTAGTAGTGAATTATGGTTGAGTAATATTCAATGTTATGATATTTAAGTTGTGGTGTTATTTTTTCCAGTGGTGTCATGTGAACGTCGACTACATGATACTTCACCTTTATGGGCCTAGGGGAATACATTTTGTACTCGTTTGCCAATTGCGGGGTTGCCGGAGTGACAGAAACCTGAACCCCCGTTGGTATATCGATGCAGGAGGGATAGCAGGATCTCAGAGTTTAAGGCTGTGGTTAGATTTATCTTAATTACTTTCTTGTAGTTGCGGATGCTTTCAAGGGGTATAATCACAAGTATGTATTAGTCCTAGGAAGGGTGGTGCATTAGCATAGGTTCACCCACACAACACTTATCAAAACAATGAAGATTAATTAGCTATATGAAGCGAAAGCACTAGACTAAAATCCGGTGTGTCCTCAAGAACGTTTGGTCATTATAAGTAAACAAACCGGCTTGTCCTTTGTGCTAAAAAGGATTGGGCCACTCGCTGCAATTGTTACTCTCGCACTTTACTTACTCGTACTTTATTCAACTGCTACATCAAAACTCTCTGAATACTTGTCTGTGAGCATTTACAGTGAATCCTTCGTCGAACTGCTTGTCAACACCTTCTGCTCCTCGTTGGGATCGACATTCTTACTTATCGAAAATACTACGATACACCCCCTATACTTGTGGGTCATCAAGACTATTTTCTGGCGCCGTTGCCGGGGAGTGAAGCGCTATTGGTAAGTGGAATTGGTAAGGGAAACTTTTACTGTTTGTGCTGATTTTATTCCTGCCTGCTGCTATAATTCATTATGGAGAGATCTTCTCTTGAATTTTTATTTGGAAAATCTACTACTACTGCAAAGGTAGTGGATGAGGCGCCAGGTGAGGAAGAAATACCATACAAAATACCTATGAAAATTATTGAACGTGTTGTGGATAACCGCTATACAGGGGATGGAACTGTCCATCCTGGAGATCATTTACTGTTCTTACATGAATTATGCGGTTTATTCATGTGTGCAGGTATTGCTATGGATGAAGTGAGGAAGAAGCTATTCTCTATATCGCTGTCTGGTAAAGCGGCACATTGGTATAAATTACTGGATAATGGGGATTCTCTTGAATGGAATGATATTGTGCCCCGATTTTATTCTAAGTTCTATCCTCCAAGTGAAATTCACAAAGATCGGAACCGCATATATAACTTTTTGCCTCATGATGGAGAGATTATTGCCCAAGCATGGGGGGGGGGGGGGGGGTTGAAGTCTTTAATGCTCAAATGCCCCATTCATGAGCTTCCTGGTAATATTATTATTGATAATTTCTATGCAAGACTTTCTTTTCAAGACAAGACCTTGCTGGATACTTCTTGTTCTGGATACATGCAACAAAGAAGAGTTTAAGAGGGACCTTCTTAATCGGATCCAGGAGAATACTGAAGGATGGGAGAACGACAAAGATAGAGAATCAGGTATAAATTATGATTATAAATGCATTGAAGCTTTTATGGATACTGATAAATTTCGTAATATGAGTGCTACTTATGGTCTTGATTCTCAAGTTGCTGCAAATCTTTATAAAGCTTTTGCCTCTCATTATGAATTGCCTAAGAAATTTTTTGATAAGTATCATGAACCGTATAAAGATAAAATTGATTCATCTATAAATAAATGCGTTGTAGTTGAAACTGTTGATCATGTTATTCCTGAAGCTTATATTGAAAAAACTCCTTTCCCTGCTAAAATGACGGAGTACTCTGTTATAAATAGTGCGATTAATAAAAGTGAAAAGAAACCTATAGAACCTGAAGAACAAATAAAGGTTGAACCTGCTGTTGCAATTGTTAAAGATCTTGTGACTGAAAATGTGGAAGATGGTCATATTATTTTCTGTGAAGATGCTTCTAATATTGTTTCACATCCTAATAAGTCTAGGAAAGCTAGTGTTCCTATGCTATCTATTAGAATTGGCGATCACTGTTATTATGGTTTATGTGATATTGGTGCAAGTATTAGTGCTATTCCTTATGAGCTTTACACGGAGATTATGCACGAAATTGGTTCTTGTGAACTTGAAGATATTGATGTGGTTATTCGGCTGGCTAATAGAGAAACTATTTCTCCAATTGGTATTATTCGAGATGTGGAAGTTCTATGTGGTAAGATTAAATATCCTGCTGACTTTTTGGTACTTGGTTCTGCTGCTAGTAAATATTGTCCTATCATTTTTGGTAGACCTTTTCTAAATACTTGTGGAGCTGTTATAGATTGCAAGTAAGAGAAAATTTTGAATAAATTTGCTGGTGAATCTTATGAGTTTAATTTCTCTAAATTTTCCAAAACTCATTATAAAGCTGATTCGCCTAATAATGATTTTAGAGTTGAACAGTGTGCATCTGTTGCTCTTGCTCCTAATAATCCTTTGTAGGAACATTTGGAGAATAGTGAGAGTGAAGTCTTTAGGGAAGAAAGAAATGAGCTTGATGAAATTTTCCTTCGTCAACTGTAATGTCCCAGGTTTAGAGACGATCGAGGGGTAGATTTTAGAAAGGGATGTGCATTGCATTGTAATTTACGGGGAAATTTCGCGCTTTTAAACAAAAACTGCATCGAAGGGGGACAAGTTTCTCTCTCGACACCTTACAGGATTAGGGTTTCGAGGGTGCGACAAACCTGTTCCTTATTCAACTAAACTAGGGTTTTGAGAAGAGAGTGGAGAGTTTGCATCACAAACTTAAGTTGCATGATTGAATTCTAAACTAAGTTGTATGATTGAATTCAATCCAAATTTGAATTTGCATTTCAAATTCAAACATCAAATGGTTATCATATAATTCAAACTTGAGATAATTTAATAAACAATTATCAATAATCAAGATTATAAGTAATACAACAATTATGTAAAGCTCATTAAGGAAAATGGGAGCTTTATTGATAATCACACATAATACAATGTCATTTACAATATCCAGAATAGATATATGATATATTACAACACATTACACAAATTGGGAAAAATAGAAAAGAATATAAAAAGAAAAGTACAAGGATAGATTCTATCCTAAATACTACAAGATCATCTTCATTTGATCTTGGACTTGATCATCTTCTGGATCATCTTGATCAGCTCACTTATACCCTGCACACAAGCACAACAAAGCAAAGAATTATGCCAAGTGGCATTGCCACTTGGCAGGTTAGAAGAAAATAGAACTTGAGCAGATATGGATCAGCTCTGCCGAGTTGATCATCTCACAGCCAAGGATCAAGCCAGATACCAAGTACTGGTACACACACACAGCCTAGTAGCTCACAAGGCACTGTGCATGCAGCACAACACACACACATAGCTCTGTGTGTCACCAAGAGAGGCCAGGCCTTGCTGTCGATCAGAGAAGCAAGGACCAACCGTATAAAAACTTTTCCACAGCAAACCCTAGTTCATTCATCGACCAAGCAGCAGGGTAAGAGCACCAAGAACAGCAAGAACAGGAAGAACAGCCAGAGTTGTTCAATCTGTCCAAATTCACCACTGAATCAAACCAAGAACACAAGTACAAGGAGGAGCAGGGCAAGCATCAATCCATCCAGAAGCAAACCCTCTACACCAACACACTATTTCTATGAGCTGGAGTGAGGTATACATATGATCATGAACAGACCAAATGGTTCTGTTCATATATTGCACAGGCATGATCTCCAGCACACCAAAAGGGTAGATACCCTATGTTTGTGTCATCATATGGCTATCTAGACATTTGGTTCAAGCAAACATAGAGAACAGCCAGTAGAGATCATCCAGGGAACATTGGTTGTGACCACACAGGGACACAACCAGAGAAATCCAACATGGATTCAAAACCCTGGCCAGCTACCAGGTTCACTTGACAACCTAGAGCTAGCTAAGCCATCAGACATGATAGACTATCATGTGTCTATCTAGGTTTGTCAACATCAAAAGAATCTGGCAACCAAATATGGTCAGGCCAGTAAGCAACAATCCACCACAGCAAGTCCCTGAGAAGGAGGAGCTACCATGACAGCACCAAGTGGCTGTCAAGGCCACCTCAACCCACAGCCCACATTTCCAGCCAGCACATCATCACCCAAGGGGGGTTCAGCAAGAGCTAGGGTACCAAACAGATGTTGGCATCCCTCTAGCTCAATCAATTTAACTGTAAGATGATCACAACTGCCAGCAGTTCACATCATTTATCCACTTGGTCAAGCAAAACAACACAGATAAATGAATATACAAGAAGTCAGTACACCAGAGCTTGGCAAATGATCCAGATGATGCTTGAGCCAGCAACAGCACACACAGGCTAAGCCTGTATCTAGCACAAACAGCACTGGAGGAGCACCAGAGTGAACCACAGTGAGGCACAGACAACATAAAGCATTTTCTACAAGCAACTGGTGATCATATGACCACCAGAAGCATGCAAGAGCATGCTACAGTATGCTAAACATCAACTATAGCACCAGCACATGTCAGACAAGTGAATTAGCCACAGAACAGGAACAATGGCAAAGCAGATAATCATAAAGATGACATATAATTATATGCAGAAGCACACCATCAAGGGATGGTGTTGTTTAGCCCACAGGCATGCTCAAGGGAGCAGGTCTATGAATTGTAGCACACTGAATCGCACCAAAAGCACTGGCTCTTGCAAACTTGCAAGGATTGCATACTGCAATCAAGTCAGGGCAATACATATGAATACACTTGAGTAATTGGCAAGAATAGCATCAAGAACAGAGGCACAGAGAAGCACAAGCACAAGCACAAGTGTGGATACAGTAGCAGTGGCCATGGTAATTGCACAGCAGCAGCAGATGCATAGCAGTAGAGCAGCAGTAGCTAGCATCCAGGATAGCAGCGAGAAGCCTAGCAGCATGCGCACAGCAACAGCAAGCATCGCAACAGCAAGCACAGCAACAGCAGCTAGTAGAGCAATAGCAGCAGCACGAGATGGTCTCTCCATGAAGGGGAGTAGCCGCATCTCAAGCTAGGAGGAGAAGAAATAGAACACAAAGGAGAAGAAGGAGTGGCGCACTTACCGTGGTCGAGCAGATAGGCACGACCATGGCGGCCACGGCGGCACACGCCAGAGCGCGGCGGCGCCAAGCCAAGGCAGGCCATGGCGGCACCACGGGACCACCCGCACCACGGCGGCGAAGCCAGGGCGGAGTCCAAGCACCAGGAGCGCCAGGAACGGCGGGATCGAGCGGATCCCGTAACCCTAGCACCAGAAGGGGTCGAGGCCGAGAGCAGCAGGTCGCCCGCGTCAGATCGACGCGGATAGGATTGACCGCCGTCGTGGGGCGCGTCGATTGCGCACCATGGCGGGGGCCAGGTCCGGCGAATCTCGCCGGAATCGAGCGGCGACGGCGGAGGCGACGCGAGTCGCCAGAGCGGGCTAGGGTTAGGGTTCGGTCGCGCGTGAGAGGGAGAGAGAGAAGTGGGGCTGGTCGAGCCGGACCAGGCCGGTCGGTTCGACCTAACCCACTGGGTTGCACCGACAGGTGGGCCCAGGAGCATTTTTGCCATTTCACAATTTAATTAAATTACATAAACTTTGGTAAATCACAATAAATATTTAAATAACTCTAAAAAAATAATAAAAAATATGAAAATTGATCAGCATAAAATTCTCTACCTGAATAAAATATCAAAGGGAATTTTTGAAGACAACTAAGAATAAGTCTTAATTTGATGATTTAAATAATCATTTAAATCACTCATATTATTTTCAATAATGAAAATTAGTTCAATAATGCCTTTGGACTATAAAAAACACCTTGACAACATTTCAGGGTTGTATTTTACCCTAAACAGAGTATCCCTAAATTGTTCTTAGTATTAACCTTCCACATCAAATAATAAAACACCAGAAAAGGGGGACAACCCTAAAAGCTGAATCATGCATAATTGCTTCTGTAACCATTGCCCTTATCGGACAATGATGCTATTTTTCAGCAACAGAGGACAAGGGTCAGTCCACACCATCCAACTGCAACACTTTGCAGTGTTCAGGCAAGTTCATCACTTGCTCATGTCATTTGAGTATTTCTATCAAATTACTTGCAAAGTATTATGGTTATCACTATTGCATAAAAATCAAAACCACTACTTTCATAACTATGAATATGACTATGTGGTGGGCAATGGAACCATGGATTGTGTTGATATGGTGGAGGTTCCATTGCACGGGCTTATATCCATCTAGGATTAAACAACAAATGTCGCCAGTGATTCTTGTGCCGTAATACCCGTGTTAACCATAAGATCCGGAGTGGGACGGAGTAGTCAAAAGTGTTTCCACCTCTCGTTCATCAACGGATGCGCTTTACCGTAGACACTTGTATCTGTCAGGGCAAGCGGTTGGCTGGGGAAGCCTTAAGTCCCCACGGCATAGTCCGTAGACACTTGTCGCTCGAAGTGCAAGCGGTTGGCTGGGGAAGCCTTAAGTCCCCACGGTATTGTGGTCTATGATGGGTTGCAGCTACCGGCGAAGGAGTTTGGTTCGATCCCAAACTGTCATCGTGGTCGGGGTCCACCCGTGAGTGGGAATAATGGGACCGGCGAGGACCAAGGGTCGGGGCATGCAACAAAGGGTGGGTGTTCGAGGTAGCGGAGGAACATGATTGGCTAGACCTTATACCGGGCCTCACACCGAAGGAAGTGTGGACGGGAAAGCTGCCCGGTTGGCACCAAGGTTAAGATCTCTTATGGGTAAAGCAACACACCTCTGCAGAGTGTAAAGAACCGTGACCTGTCACTCCCTGTTCCGGGATAAGGAACTGCGAACGCGGCCGGAAAGGAGCTCCATGAAGTTCTAGTAAACCGGTGAAGGCTGACGGACATAGTTCTTTGGAATAAAAGCAATCTCTTGAAGAAATGTTTATCAAAACTTGCATTGGTATTAGACTTTCTGGTCTAATATTGTAGCTAGAGCATTAAACACCTCTTTTCTATAATGAACTTGTTGAGTACGCTCGTACTCATACCACTCTTAAATCCCTTGCTTAGATTGTCTGAATCGTCTGGAGGAGGACTACGACAACCCTGAAGGAGCCGAGATCATCGGTTATGAAGAACCAGACCTCTCGGGAGGTATTGAAGGCGTAGACTACCTCATAGTCTACGGAACCGGGGAGGCTTCAGGAGGAGATCAAGCCTAGAAGTATCAAGTAGTAGTAGTGGCTGAGCAGCACGAACTCGTTATACCTAGCTGCTCGAGATAATAAATGTATAACTTAATGAGACTTCTATATTGTAAGTTAAGTTGGGTTCGCCTCGAACCCAGGAGTATTCCTCTTAGGACCCAAGAGGAGCTCCGAGACAATATGTGTATTATGCTTGTAATAATAAGTGAATGAGTTATGGACCCTGCTATGTTCTGTTGTACTACTCTGAGGGATGTAATATTTGCGGAATGGTACTTCGTGAATGTTATATCAACGACTGGCATACTACAACATGCAGTGGTATGCAGGGTCACCACATCAACCTATTCTTATGCATGATTTACCGGTAGAAGATCTGGGTACAACACTACCACCAAAAGAAGATCCTGTTTTTGATTTAAAACCATTGCCTGATAATCTTAAATATGCTCATATTGATGATAAGAAAATATATCCTGAAGAAACACCGAGGAGCTATTGGCTACACTCTTGATGACTTGAAGGGGATTTCTCCCTCTATTTGCCAACATGCCATTAATATGGAAGATGATGCAAAGCCTGTTGTTGAACATCAACGTCGTCTAATTCCTAAGATGAAGGATGTGGTAAGGAATGAGGTATTAAGACTTCTTGAAGCTGGTATTATATATCCTATTGCTGATAGTAGATGGGTTAGTCCTGTGCATTGTGTTCCTAAGAAAGGAGGAATGACTGTTGTGCCTAATGATAATGATGAGCTCATCCCTCAAAGAGTAGTTGTAGGGTATAGAATGTGCATTGATTATCGAAAAGTTAATAAGGTTACTAAGAAAGATCATTACCCTTTGCCTTTTATTGATCAAATGTTAGAAAGGTTATCTAAAAATACTCATTTTTTCATTTCTTGATGGTTATTCTGGGTTTTCACAAATTGCTGTTAAAACTAAGGATCAAGAGAAAACCACTTTCACTTGTCCCTATGGAACTTATGCTTATAGACGCATGCCTTTTGGTTTATGTAATGCTCCTGCTACTTTTCAAAGATGCATGTCTGCTATTTTTCATGGCTTTTGCGAGAATATTGTAGAGGTATTCATGGATGATTTTTCTGTCTATGGGAATTCTTTTGATAATTGCTTGCGGAACCTTGATAAAGTTTTGCAGAGATGTGAAGAAACTAACCTTGTTCTTAATTGGGAAAAATGCCACTTTATGGTTAATGAAGGAATTGTATTGGGACATAAAATTTCTGAGAGAGGTATTGAAGTTGATAGAGCTAAAGTTGAAGCAATTGAGAAGATGCCCTATCCTAGGGATGTTAAAGGTATTCGTAGTGTTCTTGGTCACGCTGGGTTTTATAGGAGGTTTATTAAAGATTTTTCCAAGATTTCAAAACCTCTTACTAATCTTCTTCAAAAAGATGTACCTTTTGTTTTTGATGATGATTGTAAGGAAGCTTTTGAAACTCTAAAGAAAGCCTTAACAACTGCTCCTATAGTCGAACCTCCTGATTGGAACTTACCTTTTGAAATTATGTGTGATGCTAGTGATTTTGCTGTAGGCGGTGTTCTTGGACAGCGAGTAGATAAAAAATTGAATGTTATTCATTATGCTAGTAAAACACTTGATGCTGCTCAAAAAAAATATGCTACTACTGAAAAAGAATTGTTAGCTGTAGTCTTTGCTTGTGATAAGTTTAGATCTTATATTGTTGATTCAAAAGTTACAATTCATACTGATCATGCTGCAATTAGATACCTTATGCAAAAGAAAGATGCTAAGCCAAGGCTTATTAGATGGGTGCTTCTGTTGCAAGAATTTGATTTGCATATTGTAGATAGGAAAGGTGCTGATAATCCTGTTGCTGATAATTTGTCTAGATTGGAAAATATAGCTTATGACCCTGTTCCTGTTAATGATAGTTTTCCAAATGAACATTTGGCTGTAATAAAGGTGAGCTCGCGAGATAGCCCTTGGTATGCTGATTATGCTAACTTTATTGTTTCCAAGTACTTGCCTCCAACCTTTTCAGCCCAGCAAAGGAGGAAATTCTTTTATGATTTGAGGCATTATTTTTGGGATGACCCACACTTACATAAAGAAGGAGTGGATGGTATTCTGCGAAGATGTGTTCCCGAATATGAACAACAAGAGATATTGAGTAAATGTCATGGTAGTGCTTATGGAGGACATTGATACGCGTACAGCACGCGTCCGTTGGGAACCCCAAGAGGAAGGTGTGATGCGTACAGCAGCAAGTTTTCCCTCAGTAAGAAACCAAGGTTTATCGACCCAGTAGGAGCCAAGAAGCACGTTGAAGGTTGATGGCGGCGAGATGTAGTGCGGCGCAACACCAGGGATTCCGGCACCAACGTGGAACCTGCACAACACAACCAAAGTACTTTGCCCCAACGAAACAGTGAGGTTGTCAATCTCACCGGCTTGCTGTAACAAAGGATTAGATGTATAGTGTGGATGATGATTGTTTGCAGAAAACAGTAGAACAAGTATTGCAGTAGATTGTATTCGATAAAAAGAATGGACCGGGGTCCACAGTTCACTAGAGGTGTCTCTCCCATAAGATAAATAGCATGTTGGGTGAACAAATTACAGTTGGGGAATTGACAAATAAAGAGGGCATGCCAATGCACATACATGATATGATGAATATTGTGAGATTTAATTGGGCATTACGACAAAGTACATAGACCGCTATCCAGCATGCATCTATGCCTAAAAAGTCCACCTTCAGGTTATCATCCGAACCCCTTCCAGTATTAAGTTGCAAACAACAGACAATTGCATTAAGTATGGTGCGTAATGTAATCAATAACTACATCCTCGGACATAGCATCGATGTTTTATCCCTAGTGGCAACAGCACATCCACAACCTTAGAACTTTCTGTCACTGTCCCAGATTTAATGGATGCATGAACCCACTATCGAGCATAAATACTCCCTCTTGGAGTTAAGAGTAAAAACTTCGCCAGAGCCTCTACTAATAACGGAGAGCATGCAAGATCATAAACAACACATAGGTAATAGATTGATAATCAACATAGCATAGTATTCTCTATCCATCGGATCCCAACAAACACAACATATAGCATAACAGATAGATGATCTTGATCATGTTAGGCAGCTCACAAGATCCGACAATGAAGCACAATTAGGAGAAGACGACCATCTAGCTACTGCTATGGACCCATAGTCCAGGGGTGAACTACTCACTCATCACTCCGGAGGCGACCATGGCAGTGAAGAATCCTCCGGGAGATGATTCCCCTCTCCAGCAGGGTGCCGGAGGCGATCTCCTGAATCCCCCGAGATGGGATTGGCGGCGGCGGCGTCTCTGGAAGGTTTTCCGTATCGTGGCTCTCGGTACTGGGGGTTTCGCGACGAAGGATATAAGTAGGCGGAGGAGATAGGTCAAGGGGCCACACGAGGGCCCCACACGCTAGGTCGGCGCGGCCAAGGCCCAGGCCGCGCCGCCCTAGTGTTTGGCCACCTCGTGGCCCCACTTCGTATCATCTTCGGTCTTCTGGAAGCTTCGTGTGAAAATAGGCCCCTGGGCGTTGATTTCGTCCAATTCCGAGAATATTTCCTTACTAGGATTTCTGAAACCAAAAACAGCAGAAAAACAAGAATCGGCTCTTCGGCATCTCGTTAATAGGTTAGTGCCGGAAAATGCATAAATATGACATAAAGTATGCATAAAACATGTAGATATCATCAATAATGTGGCATGGAACATAAGAAATTAACGATACGTCGGAGACGTATCAGCATCCCCAAGCTTAGTTCCTGCTCGTCCCGAGCAGGTAAACGATAACAAAGATAATTTCTGGATTGACATGCCATCATAACCTTGATCATACTATTGTAAGCATATCTAATGAATGCAGCGATCCAAACAATGGTAAATGACATGAGTAAACAAATGAATCATATAGCAAAGACTTTTCATGAATAGTACTTTCAAGACAAGCATCAATAAGTCTTGCATAAGAGTTAACTCATAAAGCAATAATTCAAAGTAAATGTATCGAAGCAACACAAAGGAAGATTAAGTTTCAGCGGTTGCTTTCAACTTATAACATGTATATCTCATGGATATTGTCAACATAGAGTAATATAACAAGTGCAATATGCAAGTATGTAGGAATCAATGCACAGTTCACACAAGTGTTTGCTTCTTGAGATGGAGAGAAATAGGTGAACTGACTCAACATAAAAGTAAAAGAATGGCCCTTCGCAGAGGGAAGCATTGATTGCTATATTTGTGCTAGAGCTTTGATTTTGAAAACATATAGAGAGCATAAAAGTAAAATTTTGAGAGGTGTTTGTTATTGTCAACGAATGGTAGTGGGCACTCTAACCCCCTTGCCAGACAAACCTTCAAAGAGCGGCTCCCATTTTTTTTTGTGTGGCACTCCTTCCAACCTTTCTTTCACAAACCATGGGCTAACCGAATCCTCGGGTGCCTGCCAACAATCTCATACCATGAAGGAGTGCCTTTTTATTTTAGTTTTATTATGATGACACTCCTCCCCACCTTTGCTTTCTCAAGCCATGGCTAACCGAATCCTTCGGGTGCCGTCCAACAATCACATACCATGGAGGAATGTCTATTTTTTTTTTGTTAATTAATTTAGGACTGGGAATCCCATTGCCAGCTCTTTTTGCAAAATTATTGGATAAGAGGATGAAGCCACTAGTCCATTGGTGAAAGTTGCCCAACAAGATTGAAAGATAAACACCACATACTTCCTCATGAGCTATAAAACATTGACACAAATCAGAGGTGATAAATTTTGAATTGTTTAAAGGTAGCACTCAAGCAATTTACTTTGGAATGGCGGCGAAATACCATGTAGTAGGTAGGTATGGTGGACACAAATGGCATAGTGGTTGGCTCAAGGATTTTGGAAGCATGAGAAGTATTCCCTCTCGATACAAGGCTTAGGCTAGCAAGGTTTATTTGAAACAAACACAAGGATGAACCGGTGCAGCAAAACTCACATAAAAGACATATTGTAAACATTATAAGACTCTACACCGTCTTCCTTGTTGTTCAAACACTTTACTAGAAATTATCTAGACCTTAGAGAGACCAATTATGCAAACCAAATTTTAGCAAGTTCTAAGGTGCAAAGTATATGATGCAAGAGCTTAAACATGAGCACAACAATTGCCAAGTATCACATTATCCAAGACATTTTACCAATTACTACATGTAGCATTTCCCGTTTCCAACCATACAACAATTTAATGAAGAAGATTCAACCTTCGCCATGAACACTATGAGTAAAGCCTAAGGACATATTTGTCCATATGCAACAGCGGAGCGTGTCTCTCTCCCACACAATGAATGCTAGGATCCATTTTATTCAAACAAAACAAAAACAAAAACAAACAGACGCTCCAAGCAAAGTACATAAGATGTGATGGAATAAAAATATAGTTTCACTAGAGGAACCTGATAATGTTGTCAATGAAGAAGGGGATGCCTTGGGCATCCCCAAGCTTAGACGCTTGAGTCTTCTTGAAATATGCAGGGGTGAACCACCGGGGCATCCCCAAGCTTAGAGCTTTCACTCTCCTTGATCATGTTGTATCATCCTCCTCTCTTGATCCTTGAAAACTTCCTCCACACCAAACTCAAAACAACTCATTAGAGGGTTAGTGCACAATCAAAATTTACATGTTCAGAGGTGACACAATCATTCTTAACACTTCTAGACATTGCACAAAGATACTGAAAGTTAATGGAATCGAAAAATCCATCAAGCATAGCAAAACAGGCAATGCGAAATAAAAGGCAGAATCTGTCAAAACAGAACAGTTCGTAAAGACGAATTTTATTGAGGCACCAGACTTGCTCAAATGAAAATGCTCAAATTGAATGAAAGTTGCGTACATATCTAAGGATCACTCACGTAAATTGACATAATTGTATGAGTTACCTACAGAGAATTAGGCCCAGATTCGTGACAGCAAAGAAATCTGTTTCTGCGCAGTAATCCAAATCTAGTATGAACCTTACTATCAACGACTTTACTTGGTACAACAATGCACAAAACTAAGATAAGGAGAGGTTGCTACAGTAGTAACAACTTCCAAGACTCAAATATAAAATAAAGGTGCAGAAGTATAATCATGGGTTGTCTCCCATAAGCGCTTTTCTTTAACGCCTTTCAGCTAGGCGCAGAAAGTGTGTATCAAGTATTATCAAGAGACGAAGCATCAACATCATAATTTGTTCTAATGATAGAATCAAAAGGTAACTTCATTCTCTTTCTAGGGAAGCGTTCCATACCTTTCTTGAGAGGAAATTGATATTTAATATTACCTTCCTTCATATCAATAATAGCACCAACAGTTCGAAGAAAAGGTCTTCCCAAAATAATGGGACAAGATGCATTGCATTCAATATCCAAGACAACAAAATCAACGGGGACAAGGTTATTGTTAACGGTAATGCGAACATTATCAACTCTCCCCAAAGGTCTCTTTGTAGATTTATCAGCAAGATTAACATCCAAATAACAATTTTTCAGTGGTGGCAAGTCAAGCATATTATAGATTTTTCTAGGCATAACGGAAATACTTGCACCAAGATCACATAAAGCATTACAATCAAAGTCATTGACCTTCATCTTAATGATGGGCTCCCAACCATCCTCTAACTTCCTAGGAATAGAAGTTTCGCGATTTAATTTCTCTTCTCTAGCTTTTATGAGAGCATTTGTAATATGTTTCGTGAAAGCCAAATTTATAGCACTAGCATTAGGACTCTTAGCAAGTTTTTGTAAGAACTTTATAACTTCAGAGATGTGGCAATCATCAAAATCTAAACCATTATAATCTAAAGCAATGGGATCATCATCCCCAATGTTGGAAAAAAATTCAGCGGTTTTATCACAGGCAGTTTCAGCAGTTTTAGCAGTTTCAGGCAGTTTTTCGCGCTTTGCATTAGAAGTGGAAACATTGCCAACACCAATTCTTTTACCATTAATAGTAGGAGGTGCAGCAACATGTGGAGCATTAGCATTACTAGTGGTGGTAATAGTCCAAACTTTAGCTATTTTATCTTCTTTAGCATTTTCTTCTCTTTCCCACCTAGCACGCAGTTCAACCATCAATCTTATATTCTCATTAATTCTAACTTGGATGGCATTTGCTGTAGTAACAATCTTATTATTATGATTTTCATTAGGCATAATTTTCGATTTCAAAAGATCAACATCAGCAGCAAGACTATCGACTTTAGAAGCAAGTATATCAATTTTCCCAAGCTTTTCTTCAACAGATTTGTTAAAAGCAGTTTGTGTACTAATAAATTCTTTAAGCATGGCTTCAAGTACAGGGGGTGTATTCCTATTATTTTTGTAAGAATTCCCATAAGAATTACCATAGCCGTTGCCATTATTATAAGGATATGGCCTATAGTTGTTACTAGAATTGTTCCGGTAAGCATTGTTGTTGAAATTATTATTTTTAATGAAGTTTACATCAACATGTTCTTCTTGAGCAACCAATGAGGCTAACAGAACATTATTAGGATCAACATTAGTCCTATCATTCACAAGCATAGACATAATAGCATCAATCTTATCACTCAAGGAGGAGGTTTCTTCGACAGAATTTACCTTCTTACCTTGTGGAGCTCTTTCCATGTGCCATTCAGAGTAATTAATCATCATGTTATCAAGAAGCTTTGTTGCGTCGCCAAGAGTGATGGACATAAAGGTACCTCCAGCAGCTGAATCCAATAGGTTCCGCGAAGAAAAATTCAGTCCTGCATAAAAGGTTTGGATGATCATCCAAGTAGTCAGTCCATGGGTTGGGCAATTTTTAACCAAAGATTTCATTCTTTCCCAAGCTTGTGCAACATTCTCATTATCCAATTGTTTAAAATTCATTATGCTACTCCTCAAAGATATAATTTTAGCAGGGGGATAATATCTACCAATAAAAGCATCCTTGCATTTAGTCCATGAATCAATACTATTCTTAGGCAGAGATAGGAAACAATTTTAATTTTATAATATCACCATCTACATCCTTATACTTTTTGTCAACACCCGGATTTTTAAGTCCGGATGCCTATTATGTCATACATCGCAATCCCAGGAAATTGTTGTTGCGAGGCATAATAGTTAAGTATCACAGTCATCATTCATTACAAACCATAATGTCTTGCAAATTGGAATCACATGATCCATATTACACGAATAGTTGATCTAATGATCAACGAACAAACACAAGTTCATAGCGGAAGCGTAAGATACAAGGACTCTCTAGTCCACAGGCCGACGCTTGACGTTAGAAGCTCCTAGTTGTGGTAGACGTTCTGCTGATCGTCATCCTCTTACTGCTGCTCGGCTTCATAGTCTGGCCATTTGAATAGCCAGGGACAAAGCCGTGAGTACTTTAGGTACTCGCAATCTAATACTAATGTAAGTACTAACATTACTATTGAGAGTGTTCTAAGCTCTAAGGTTATTTGCATAAAGCCAATTTTATTTGATAAACATTTTAGTAAACAGCTCCTCATGTGCTAACCAACTCAAGTGGGAACATTAGTGTCATTCCCACAACTCAGTTGTGATTCAAATTCAAAGTCACCGTTCAAGTTCAAGTTCAAATTCATCAGTCACAAAGATATAAATTCTGATGACGGAAATAGTATGGCCTTTCCAATTGTCCATATCCGCGGACGCGGCTATTCGAATAGTTCTACAGTCTGCAGAGGTTGCACACTTGTGCCACAACATTTGATTACATCCGTCAGGGATAAAACCCCGAATAATCGTAACTCAGTACGCGGATCATCAACCATTAACCTTTCACTTACACACCCTAGTATAGGCACCTCTCCCCATGAGCTTGGCCTCCCGGTGAAAACCAACTGTTAACCCGGGAACTGCACAGGGCTTGGCCGTACAATTCACCTCAATTCACATCATTTCTCAACAACGGAGGCAGCCTCGAGCATAACCCCTATGACGTGTGTTCAGAGGGAACCCATACTAAGACACATAAATTTCCAGCTAAGCCTTACCCATAATCAGGTATTGTGGGGGTACTCAAAAATTGGAATGGTATTTGTAACATCCCAATTTTTAAACAAAAAAAAAGAAAATGAGTTACCTTTTTCCAAATTTTGGAACCAACAAAAACTTTTATTTTTAGTTTGATGCATAGTGATCTTTCTTATTGGTTGTGTAATTGCCATGTTTGATTGTTAAAATAGTTTGAGATGATCTAAAACCCTAAACCCTACTCTTGCACTTTACCCTTCAAAATAAAACCAAATAAGAAGAAATCAAATTAAAAGGAAAGGGCCTATGTGCCTATACTATTTTTGGTAAAACTTTTACCTAGGACTTTTTACCTTGTTTAGATGTTTTGAAAACATCAACAAACCTAACCTAGTATCTACCAACCAAATCAAGTGAGAAACCAAAATTCAAATGAACATATGCATAGAGGCATATGTGGCACTTAGCCATTTTTACCAAATCTTGACCTATGCCCTATTTGCCTTACCCAAATGGTTGGAAACCATGAGTAACCCTAACCAACCTCTTTTAAACCCAAAATCATGATCCTTTGGATCAAAGTTAAATAAAGAAAAAGATTAGAGAAATTGCAAAACCCTCACATAAGGTTTATGGCCATTTTTGAAAATCTTTAACCTAGGACATATAAAATTGTGCCAATGGTTGGGAAACCCTTTTAAACTAAAAAGAATCCCTTTTGCATCAAATAAACCAAAATCAAATCAAAGAAAAATCAAAAACCTAGTTGCATGTGATAATGGTCACATGTGACAATTTTAACATCTTACCCACTTTGAGCCCTTCTATTTAGAAATTTTCAAACCAAACCCTGCCAACTCTTTGCACCTCATCCAAGACCTCATCAAGATGAACACTTTTGATGTTGACCACTTTGACCAGAGAGTTGACCATTGCTTAGTACAAGGGTGCCAAGTGGCAACATTGAAACCAAATCTAGATTCCCTCCAATTTTCGAATCTTCACAAATCTTTTCCAAAATTCAAACCAAGACCACCAATGAGTGCCAAACATTGTGTAGACCACTCCCATGCAGCAATTTGGTCAAAATCCCACCCATAGGAGACCTTTGCTTGTATTATATGTGGAGCACATAGAGTAAAAATTAGGGTACAATCCCCCCCGCCAACTCTGTACTTCCCCTCTCTCCCTCACTTGTACCTCTCTATAGTGAACCTTGTACCCCCAATCACTGCCAATGACCTCACACATCCTTGCCATGATCAACCTCACACACACTATGCAAAGTACTTGTCCATGTCACATACAACTTTGGCAATAATTACTTGTACAAGCTTTAGTCCTTTTCAACTAGGCTAACCTTGCCAAACCAACTCTTAGCACCTCACTCTAGCAGGCCATGACCACAGAGACAAGGATTTGCCACCCAAATCACCTAGAACACACCATGTCGGCCACCCTAGTCACCACCATGCCACCACTTGCTTCCTCTCTTCCTCTCTGTCTCTCACCATGTCTGTCAGCTTAGCCATGACCCCCTGCACCTGCTGGCGCGAGCCCTGGCCAAGGAGAAGCCGACAGTGCCCAGAACGTGACGTGGTCACCGTCCTCGAGCTCGCCAGCGCGCACATCGGCATGGCCACGGGCGCCCCAGTACACTGCCCGTTCCCGTCGACCCTGACCACCCCTAGCCCTCACCTCTCTCCTGCAGCCTTCCCTCGATGTCAGCAACGCAGTGGACACGCCCATATGCCCTAGCAAGCCCTGTGGACGACGCCATCGTCGCCGACCGTCCGCCCCCGTACCGCCAGTACATGACGTTGCTCCAACGCCTCAGATCATCTCCGTCCTCGCCACGACGCGTGCTAGGACCGCCTCGACGTCGCCTACAGGACGCAACCACTCCCTTGCCCTTTCGCCGCCCGTAGCGTCGTCGCCATGATCAACTGCCCCGCTCCACCACGGCCACCACGCGCCGCTATAAAAGGAAGGCGCCCCTGCCTCAAAGCTCCACACCATCTTGCTCCCCTACCTCTCCTTGCTCTTCTTGCACCTCTTCCCCTTCACATTAGCCACCACGCCACCCCAATTTCACCACCAGAGCTCGCCGAAGACGCGGAAGATCGAGCCCTCAAATTCGTCCACCTCAGGAGCCGCCGCGACCCTCCCTCGACTCGCCGACGTCGCCTCGGTCGTTTGCCCGCCTCGCCGACCCCGCTAGACACCGGTAACCTTCCTCCCTGGACCCTCCTGGCCACCGGCTAGGGTTAGAGCTCGTCGGAGCTCGTCGCCAACGAGGATGACCCAGAGCCGCCCGATTCTCTTTTAATCCTACGGCCATCCACGCTCCTTACCGTTTCGGGTTTTAAAACAGGCTGACAGCTGGGGCCCGCACTGTCAGATAGCCCACGGCGCATCTGCGCGTAGTTGGGCTGGCCCATTCTTTTTCTCCTCTCGCTGGCCCAATCTCTTTCCCTCCCGCATTTGAAATTCAAATAGGTATTTGATCTTTTCATTTGTTTTGCTTACAGATGCTTGTTTCAAAATCAAATAATTCCAAATCTACTGGGCCAAAATTTATGAAATGGGTATTGTTAGAAAGCTTAGAGTTTCCTCTATCCAATGCCACTGGTTTGAACCCTAGATGTGTTGTAGAATTAAAGAAGCAAAATAAACAAGGCAGGGACTTTTATGTCTTCAAACAATTGTTAAAAATCAACCAAAAATGCTTTTGAGTTGATTCCAACTCCTATAAATCACATTTCACTTACACTATTTGTTTCTGCCAAAAATATGCCATGCTTACTTTGAATGATCATGGCCTAGATTAATTAGAGGACTATTTGGCTATTTCTAGTCAAAGATATTGTCCAAAACTATTTAAAAATCTTATGGGAGTTTGTCTCTCACTTAAATCTTGTCACAAACATGCCATTATGAGATAGAGACTCTGGTCATTTAGTTCTCATATGGTTTGTTTGATGATATTAAATCATCACCATGTTAGGATTAAAATGTATGAGGTGGTCCACCTCATTTAAATCAGTTTTCTTAAATGATAAGTATGAAGAGGTTGACCAACCTAGGTCATATATTATTCATGAAAGGAATTAAATCTTAATAAGATAAGGAGATGAATTTATTTTCTCTAAAAGAAGGAAAAGAAGCACCTTAGTTAGTATGAGAGGAAATTATTTTTCTTAAATAAGAAAACCAATCCACCAACTTAAGAGTAGTGTATGATGATAGCCTAGCTTGTGTGACTTATATGTGCTTAGTATAGTACTGAAGATTGGTGTTGTGATTGTATACCTCGTATTCGATTTTAGACGCTAGTACCGGAGACTATCAGGAGGAGGAGGTATTCTATCAAGAAGAAGGAGAAGAAGATCACTTTGATCATTTCCCCAACCAAGGCAAGCTAATATTCTTGCAAGCTAATATTCTTGCAAGCTAATACACTTGCAAAGTGCAAAGCTCTCAAGAGCAATGCATCACCCTCTTTTACTTTATGCTTAGTGGTCCTATCCCAAGTTTTTACAATGCAAGTTTTATTGATGTTGTTTTATCAGAGATACCTTTTGATTCATGTTTCACTTGGTCTAGAGTAGCACAAGAGTACCACCTTAGCCTAGAGCAAGAAAAGCTAAGTTAGCACCCCTCATGATTAGTGCTATTGCTAACAAATAAAACTTGACTACTCTAGATGGGAACTTGGTGAAGTGAAGTTGTTTTGAATGATTTTTGAAAGGTGTTATGACTAAGAGAAGATGGTGATTTTTGATTAAAACTGATATTGGTTTGGATGCGATACCTTTCCAATTTACAAGTACCCCCACAATACCTGATTATGGGTAGGGCTTAACTGGAAGTTTGTGTGTCTTAGTATGGGTTCCCTCTGAACAAGCATCATAGGGGTTATGCCGAGGCTGCCTCCGTTGTTGAGAAATGATGTGAACTGAGGTGAATGTCCGGCCCAAGCCCTGTGCAGTTCCCAGGCTGACTGTCTGTCTTCACTGGGAGGCCAAGCTCATGGGGAGAGGTGCCTATACTAGGATATATAAGTGAAAGGTTAAGGTTGATGATCCGCGTACTGAGTTACGATGATTCGGGGTTATCCCCGACGGATGTAATCAAATGTTGTGGCACAAGTGTGCAACCTCTGCAGAGTGTAAACCTATTCGAATAGCCGTGTCCACGGTTACGGACAGTTGGAAAGGCCATACAGTTTCCGGTGTCAGAATTTCTTGAAAAGGTTGAATGGTGAAGGGTGACTTGACTTGAATCACAACTGAGTTGTGGGAATGACACTAATGTTCCCACTTGAGTAAGTTAGGCAAATGAAGAGGTTTTGTTTACTAAAGTGCTTATGAAATAAAACTGGCTTTATGCAAATGAAACTAGAGCTTAGAACCCCCTTGTTATAGTTGATACTACTTACATTAGTATTAGTTTGCGAGTACTTTAAAGTACTCACGGCTGTGTCCCTGGCTATTCAAATGGCCAGACTATGAAGAAGAGTACCGGAACCCGGAAGAAGGACAGCAGGACGTCTACGACAACTAGGATCACTCCTGACGTCAACAGTTGCCTGTGGAATAGATGGACTACTACTACACTACTTCGCTTCCGCTATGTGTTTTGTAATTGATCAATAGATCAACTAGTATTGTAATGAGACTGGATCATGTGATCCCTTGTTGTAAGACAATTATGCGTTGTAATGAATGATGTGTTGTGATATTAATCTAATATGTCTCGCAAAAACAATATTCCTGGGATTGCGATGTATGGCATAATAGGCATCTGGACTTAAAAATCCGGGTGTTGACAAGTTGGTATCAGAGCCATTGTTTGACCTTAGGAGACCCTAGTTAGAATGGACGTCTGCAAAACTTAGTTTCAAAACCAAAGAAGTGAATATTTGTGAAAAACTTATTCTCACCCTTATCCTTGAAATCTTTTTCAAAATGAGAAATTCATGCTCTACTTTTTCTTTGTAGCACTATCTAAAATCTCGCACACTTGAATACTTCTCTAATTTACTCCTCCTCTTTGTTCATAGATGGAATACAAATGGGAGTGCTATCAGCTTGGTCACGGAGGAGAACTGAGGTTCGAAAAGGATTTGAAGCAACTAGTGGAATATCTAGGACACCCGTATCCCGAGTTCTTCGGAATACCCCTCAACAGTCACTCCGGAGAACCCCCTCGGTGGGAAGTTTCAACTGATCTACGAAGAAAGCTTGGAGCCCCGGTATGGGAAACCATCTGGTTTTCTGTAGCGGGAAACACTTGGAAAGAAGGACTAGTCAGAGCTATGCAAGAAGCAATTCCCCGTCTGTGTGGACAAAATGAGAACAAGATCAAGAACACTCGCTTCATCTACTACCCAAGACATGACTCCATGGGAAGATCGATGACCATGCCACCACACACGGAGATGAACCCCTATGTAGCACACCAGGACTTCAGGCTGTACAAAACCCGCAGGGATTTGGACAACGCCCTAGCCTCTCGCCAAGCACATCACCCGTGAAGACAAAGAATCCACCCTGAAGAGTAGTATCACCCCAGCACTTAAGTAGGTGTGAGTTGTATCAGGATCCCCTTGTATCGTAGAACGAATGAATGGTTCTTCAAACCAACGGTGTGTTAGCTTTGTAATGTATGATGCTTGGTATGAATGAAAAAGTGTTGTTGGTTTTTACCTCCGCAACACTACTCAAATTTTCAAGTTATGAACTTTTTTTTTAAAAAAAAAAAAACTTTAAACCAAACAAACCCTAGAAATTTCCCTCTTATCTTATCATCTACCTCGATGATTTAGATGGCCCCACCAACCCGCAATGCCACCCAAGACGCCATGATGCAGATGCTACAGATGATGATGGCTGACCGGGAAGCCGAGAGAGTTGAACGCCAAGCCAACATTGCTGCACTGCAGCAACTTGCTCAGAACAACAACGGCCATGGAAACCACGACCACCCGGGGTCAAAATTGAAGAACTTTCAGAACACCAACCCACCCATGTTCAACAAGACTGAAGAGCCCCTAGATGCTGATGACTGGCTCCAGACAATGGAGAACAACCTAGAAGTTGCGGGAGTAGAAGCCGCAGAGAAAGTACTGTTCGCCACCCACTACCTGTCAGGACCTGCACGAGCCTGGTGGACAAGCGCCCGCGCAATGAATGCCGGACAAATGATGACCTGGGAAGACTTCAAGCTGAAGTTTAGCAAGTACCATGTGCCCCAAGGACTGATCAAGAAAATGAGAGACGAGTTCCGGGAACTCAAACAAGGAAGGATGTCCGTGGTGGAATACCGCGACAGGTTTCTTACTCTGTCGAGGTACGCCCCGGATGAGACCGACACCAACGAGAAGAGAAGGGAAAGATTTCTGAACGGACTGCATGACGAGATGCAAACTATGTTAGTGAACATTCCGTTCGCTGACCTCGAAGCCCTAGTAGACTCAGCCATTCAGATGGAAGGGAAGCTGCATCAAGCCAACGAGAACCGCAAGAGAAGAATGATGAACCAGAATGGGCCCAACAATGCCCAGAAGTACCGCAACAACTCCTCTGGAGGATTCACCCCGAGATACAACAAGCCAACCGCTCAGAATTATCGACCCAACTACACCAACAACAACGGAGGACCCCCGAAGCCCGGAGGCAACAGCAACAACAATCACAACAACAACACCCACCCCAATAGCAACAACAACAACGGTAACAACAACAACCCCAATACTGCCCCGAGGACTGGAAGCAATGCCATCCCCGTCACCCCGAAGGACAAGTCAACGATAACCTGCTATGAATGTGGCACTGTGGGACATTACTCCAATGAATGCCCCAAGAAGCTTGCAAAGACCGCCCCCAATACCACTGCACCTGCTCAGAACCAGCGCCGCTTTGCCGCAAGAAGGAACCAGAAAAACAACAACGGCCGCCTCTACCACATGACTGCAACAGAAGCCCAAGAAGCCCCCCAGACCATGCGTTTTCCTGTTTAATCAAGTTGCTCAATCTCTCTTAGGAACCTAACTTTTCTTAAAATCTCGGGACGAGATTTGTTTAAGGGGGAAGGGTTTGTAACATCCCAATTTTTAAACAAAAAAAAAGAAAATGAGTTACCTTTTTCCAAATTTTGGAACCAACAAAAACTTTTATTTTTAGTTTGATGCATAGTGATCTTTCTTATTGGTTGTGTAATTGCCATGTTTGATTGTTAAAATAGTTTGAGATGATCTAAAACCCTAAACCCTACTCTTGCACTTTACCCTTCAAAATAAAACCAAATAAGAAGAAATCAAATTAAAAGGAAAGGGCCTATGTGCCTATACTATTTTTGGTAAAACTTTTACCTAGGACTTTTTACCTTGTTTAGATGTTTTGAAAACATCAACAAACCTAACCTAGTATCTACCAACCAAATCAAGTGAGAAACCAAAATTCAAATGAACATATGCATAGAGGCATATGTGGCACTTAGCCATTTTTACCAAATCTTGACCTATGCCCTATTTGCCTTACCCAAATGGTTGGAAACCATGAGTAACCCTAACCAACCTCTTTTGAACCCAAAATCATGATCCTTTGGATCAAAGTTAAATAAAGAAAAAGATTAGAGAAATTGCAAAACCCTCACATAAGGTTTATGGCCATTTTTGAAAATCTTTAACCTAGGCCATATAAAATTGTGCCAATGGTTGGGAAACCCTTTTAAACTAAAAAGAATCCCTTTTGCATCAAAGAAACCAAAATCAAATCAAAGAAAAATCAAAAATCTAGTTGCATGTGATAATGGTCACATGTGACAATTTTAACATCTTACCCACTTTGAGCCCTTCTATTTAGAAATTTTCAAACCAAACCCTGCCAACTCTTTGCACCTCATCCAAGACCTCATCAAGATGAACAATTTTGATGTTGACCACTTTGACCAGAGAGTTGACCATTGCTTAGTACAAGGGTGCCAAGTGGCAACATTGAAACCAAATCTAGATTCCCTCCAATTTTCGAATCTTCACAAATCTTTTCCAAAATTCAAACCAAGACCACCAATGAGTGCCAAACATTGTGTAGACCAGTCCCATGCAGCAATTTGGTCAAAATCCCACCCATAGGAGACCTTTGCTTGTATTATATGTGGAGCACATAGAGTAAAAATTAGGGTACAATCCCCCCACCAACTCTGTACTTCCCCTCTCTCCCTCACTTGTACCTCTCTATAGTGAACCTTGTACCCCCAATCACTGCCAATGACCTCACACATCCTTGCCATGATCAACCTCACACACACTATGCAAAGTACTTGTCCATGTCACATACAACTTTGGCAATAATTACTTGTACAAGCTTTAGTCCTTTTCAACTAGGCTAACCTTGCCAAACTAACTCTTAGCACCTCACTCTAGCAGGCCATGACCACAGAGACAAGGATTTGCCACCCAAATCACCTAGAACACACCATGTCGGCCACCCTAGTCACCACCATGCCACCACTTGCTTCCTCTCTTCCTCTCTCTCTCTCACCATGTCTGTCAGCTTAGCCATGACCCGCTGCACCTGCTGGCACGAGCCCTGGTCAAGGAGAAGCCGACAGTGCCCAGAACGTGATGTGGTCACCGTCCTCGAGCTCGCCAGCGCGCGCATCGGCATGGCCACGGGCGCCCCAGTACACTGCCCGTTCCCGTCGACCCTGACCACCCCCAGCCCTCTCCTCTCTCCTGCAGCCTTCCCTCGACGTCAGCAACGCAGTGGACACGCCCATTGGCCCTAGCAAGCCCTGTGGACGACGCCATCGTCGCCGACCGTCCGCCCCCGTACCGCCAGTACATGACGTTGCTCCAACGCCTCAGATCATCCCCGTCCTCGCCACGACGCGTGCTAGGACCGCCTCGACGTCGCCTACAGGACGCAACCACTCCCTTGCCCTTTCGCCGCCCGTAGCGTCGTCGCCATGATCAACTGCCACGCTCCACCACGGCCACCACGCGCCGCTATAAAAGGAAGGCGCCCCTGCCTCAAAGCTCCACACCATCTTGCTCCCCTACCTCTCCTTGCTCTTCTTGCACCTCTTCCCCTTCACATTAGCCACCACGCCGCCCCAATTTCACCACCAGAGCTCGCCGGAGACGCGGAAGATCGAGCCCTCAAATTCGTCCACCTCAGGAGCCGCCGCGACCCTCCCTCGACTCGCCGACGTCGCCTCGGTCGTTTGCCCGCCTCGCCGACCCCGCTAGACACCGGTAACCTTCCTCCCTGGACCCTCCTGGCCGCCGGCTAGGGTTAGAGCTCGTCGGAGCTCGTCGCCGACAAGGATGACCCAGAGCCGCCCGATTCTCTTTTAATCCTACGGCCATCCACGCTCCTTACCGTTTCGGGTTTTAAAACAGGCTGACAGCTGGGGCCCGCACTGTCAGACAGCCCACAGCGCATCTGCGCGTAGTTGGGCTGGCCCATTCTTTTTCTCCTCTCGCTGGCCCAATCTCTTTCCCGCCCGCGTTTGAAATTCAAATAGGTATTTGATCTTTTCATTTGTTTTGCTTACAGATGCTTGTTTCAAAATCAAATAATTCCAAATCTACTAGGCCAAAATTTATGAAATGGGTATTGTTAGAAAGCTTAGAGTTTCCTCTATCCAATGCCACTGGTTTGAACCCTAGATGTGTTGTAGAATTAAAGAAGCAAAATAAACAAGGCAGGGACTTTTATGTCTTCAAACAATTGTTAAAAATCAACCAAAAATGCTTTTGAGTTGATTCCAACTCCTATAAATCACATTTCACTTACACTATTTGTTTCTGCCAAAAATATGCCATGCTTACTTTGAATGATCATGGCCTAGATTAATTAGAGGACTATTTGGCTATTTCTAGTCAAAGATATTGTCCAAAACTATTTAAAAATCTTATGGGAGTTTGTCTCTCACTTAAATCTTGTCACAAACATGCCATTATGAGATAGAGACTCTGGTCATTTAGTTCTCATATGGTTTGTTTGATGATATTAAATCATCACCATGTTAGGATTAAAATGTATGAGGTGCTCCACCTCATTTAAATCAGTTTTCTTAAATGATAAGTATGAAGAGGTTGACTTTGGTCAACCTAGGTCATATATTATTCATGAAAGGAATTAAATCTTAATAAGATAAGGAGATGAATTTATTTTCTCTAAAAGAAGGAAAAGAAGCACCTTAGTTAGTATGAGAGGAAATTATTTTTCTTAAATAAGAAAACCAATCCACCAACTTAAGAGTAGTGTATGATGATAGCCTAGCTTGTGTGACTTATATGTGCTTAGTATAGTACTGAAGATTGGTGTTGTGATTGTATACCTCGTATTCGATTTTAGACGCTAGTACCGGAGACTATCAGGAGGAGGAGGTATTCTATCAAGAAGAAGGAGAAGAAGATCACTTTGATCATTTCCCCAACCAAGGCAAGCTAATATTCTTGCAAGCTAATATTCTTGCAAGCTAATACACTTGCAAAGTGCAAAGCTCTCAAGAGCAATGCATCACCCTCTTTTACTTTATGCTTAGTGGTCCTATCCCAAGTTTTTACAATGCAAGTTTTATTGATGTTGTTTTATCAGAGATACCTTTTGATTCATGTTTCACTTGGTCTAGAGTAGCACAAGAGTACCACCTTAGCCTAGAGCAAGAAAAACTAAGTTAGCACCCCTCATGATTAGTGCTATTGCTAACAAATAAAACTTGACTACTCTAGATGGGAACTTGGTGAAGTGAAGTTGTTTTGAATGATTTTTGAAAGGTGTTATGACTAAGAGAAGATGGTGATTTTTGATTAAAACTGATATTGGTTTGGATGCGATACCTTTCCAATTTACAAGTACCCCCACAATACCTGATTATGGGTAGGGCTTAACTGGAAGTTTGTGTGTCTTAGTATGGGTTCCCTCTGAACAAGCATCATAGGGGTTATGCCGAGGCTGCCTCCGTTGTTGAGAAATGATGTGAACTAAGGTGAATGTCCGGCCCAAGCCCTGTGCAGTTCCCAGGCTGACTGTCTGTCTTCACTGGGAGGCCAAGCTCATGGGGAGAGGTGCCTATACTAGGATATATAAGTGAAAGGTTAAGGTTGATGATCCGCGTACTGAGTTACGATGATTCGGGGTTATCCCCGACGGATGTAATCAAATGTTGTGGCACAAGTGTGCAACCTCTGCAGAGTGTAAACCTATTCGAATAGCCGTGTCCACGCTTACGGACGGTTGGAAAGGCCATACAGTTTCCGGTGTCAGAATTTCTTGAAAAGGTTGAATGGTGAAGGGTGACTTGACTTGAATCACAACTGAGTTGTGGGAATGACACTAATGTTCCCACTTGAGTAAGTTAGGCAAATGAAGAGGTTTTGTTTACTAAAGTGCTTATGAAATAAAACTGGCTTTATGCAAATGAAACTAGAGCTTAGAACCCCCTTATTATAGTTGATACTACTTACATTAGTATTAGTTTGCGAGTACTTTAAAGTACTCACGGCTGTGTCCCTGGCTATTCAAATGGCCAGACTATGAAGAAGAGTATCGGAACCCGGAAGAAGGACAGCAGGACGTCTACGACAACTAGGATCACTCCTGATGTCAACAGTTGCCTGTGGAATAGATGGACTACTACTACGCTACTTCGCTTCCGCTATGTGTTTTGTAATTGATCAATAGATCAACTAGTATTGTAATGAGACTGGATCATGTGATCCCTTGTTGTAAGACAATTATGCGTTGTAATGAATGATGTGTTGTGATATTAATCTATTATGTCTCGCAAAAACAATATTCCTGGGATTGCGATGAATGGCATAATAGGCATCTGGACTTAAAAATCCAGGTGTTGACAAGTTGGTATCAGAGCCATTGTTTGACCTTAGGAGACCCTAGTTAGAATGGACGTCTGCAAAACTTAGTTTCAAAACCAAAGAAGTGAATATTTGTGAAAACTTATTCTCACCCTTATCCTTGAAATCTTTTTCAAAATGAGAAATGCATGCTCTACTTTTTCTTTGTAGCACTATCTAAAATCTCGAACACTTGAATACGGGCTAGGCAGAGAGAGATGGAGTTGGGCCGGCCCAGCAACGCAGCGGGCCAGCTGACAACGTGGGGTCCACGCGTCAGCGTGACTCACACGCCGAAACGGTACGTCGAATGAGAGCCGTGCGATTAGAGGGAGATCGCACGGTCGGGGAGCGTCGTTGTCGACGGCGAGAAGGGAACTCACTGGCGGCGGCGGTAGGGGGTCAGAGCGGTCGTCGGAGCTCCGGCGAGCGTCGGAGTGGTGCGCCGCGTCGTTGTCGATGATGGTGAAGCAGATGGAAGCAGTTGCGACGCCTGAGGTGCACTGCAACGGCGGTGGCCTTCTCAGCACCTCCGCGGGCAGCGAGCTTCAAATTCCGGCGATGCAGTGGCTAATGTGGCGAGGAGAGTGGCTGGGGAGGGTCAGTGGTGAGAGGGAAGAGTGCTGGTGTGGTGGATTGGAGACGGGAGGTGCTCCTTTTATAGCGGCGAGGCAGTGCCGCGGGTCTGAGGTGAGGTCAGCCATGGCGTCGGCGGTAGGGTGGCGCAGGGGTACTGGCGATGACGCTCGCTTGTAGGCGATGTCCTGGCGGTGCTGTAGCGCGTGATTGCGGGGAAAACGGGGCACGGACGCGACGGTGAGCTTGATGGGAGCTTGCAGGTCCATGGCGGGTCGCGTCAACGGTGACGATGGCCACGGCTCTCCTGCGGTCCAACGGGCATGTCTGCGGGTCTCCTGGTGGTCTGGCGCGACGACTGGCGAGCGGAGCAGGCAAGTGGAGGCGAGGAGCGTCGGGGCGACGTCAGTCCTGGCGTTCCCGTGGCGTTCGCCGTGCGCGCTCTGGCGTGCGCGTGCGCGTCACTTGGCACGTCTGGGCGCGTCTCGTCCTGCACGTTGTGATACAATTTTTCGTCGAGGCTTGGGTCTAGCGTGCTCAGCAGAGTGAGGGTGGGCTAATGGACACGGTGGTGCAGTGCTGAAGTGAGAGGGGAGAGAGATGGCATGGTGTGGTCATGCCATGCCACGGCATGGCCATGCCATGGTCAAGGTCAGCAAGTGGAGGGCTGGCAAGTCGAGGCACTGGTGCTGAGGGGTGAAAGGAGTCCCCATGGCTGCAGAGAGGGCAGGGTTGGACCAAGTCCTCTCCCAAACTTCAGTATGGGCACTTGTTTAATCCCTGCCTGCAAGGTGTTTGTTGTAATGCCCGCAAGAAAATGATTTTTGAATTTTGAAATTCTTTTTGGTGGGTTGTAATCATATATTAAAAGGAGTAGAATGGTGGTGGTTTGGTTCAATTTGGAGTCGGTTTGCAAAATCTCAAAATGCATATGATCTTGCATATGCAACTTTGTTCCAACTTTGCTTGATCCTCATTTGAATTTGAGAAGGAGTTTGGGTTGGTGGTTTTGGGCAAAGTTGAAGTCCTTGATGTTGTCTTGGATGAGGTGCAAAGAGTTGTCAAAGTGTAGAAGTGAAAAGTTAAAAACCAGGGGCTCAAAGTGGGCATCAGGTTAAAAATGGCACATATGACCATAATCATATGTGAGCTCAATTTTGATTCAATTTTGATTTGAGTTGAGTTTGATTGTTTCCAAAAGTGTTAATAAGTGTTTAGTATCCATTTACAACTAATGGTGCAAACCAAAATGGGCTAGATCAAAGATTTGTAAAAATGGCATAGGCCATATGTGAGTGTGAAGTTGATTTTTAGAATTTCTTTTCTATTTTATTTTTATTTGACTTTGGATGATCAAGTGATCATTGCTAGGGTTTTAGAGTGAGAGTAACATATAAACAAGCATCATGGCAAAAGCACACTCAAATAAATTCATAAAGTGAGCTATATGCATAGTCCTATATGATGAGAAAAAGTTTTTATTGGCTCTGATTTTTGGATTCTTGAATTCTCTGTCTCTTGTTCCTTTTATTGAAACTTGGGATGTTACAAACCCTTCCCCCTTACAAAAGATCTCGTCCCGAGATCTAGAGAAAACTAGGTACTAAAGAGATCTGGGTATTCCTTCTTCATGTCTTCTTCGCGTTCCCAAGTTGCTTCTTCTTCGGTGTGATTACTCCATTGTATCTTCAGGAACTTGATACTTCTGGTGCGGGTGGTCCTGAATGCTTCTTCAAGGATTCGAATCGGCACTTCGCGGTAGGTTAGATCCTTGTTGATATCAATGGCTCTGTGGTCGATGTTCTTGAACACTTCAGTCTTCTCCGGCACTTCTAGGCACTTCCGAAGCAGTGAGATGTGAAACACATTGTGCACGGCGGACATTTCTTCCGGTAATTCCAGCTGATATGAAACTTCTCCTCGGCGACTCAGAATTTTGAAAGGTCCGACATATCTGGGGGCGAGCTTACCTTTGAGTTGGAATCTCTGCATTCCTTTGAGGGGTGAGACTTTGAGATACACAAAATCTCCGATCTCGAATGTCATCTCTCGGCGTCTCTTGTCGGCGTAGCTCTTCTATCTTGACTGGGCGGTCTTGAGGTACTCATGGATCTTGTGCACCTTCTCTTTGGCTTCGCGGAGAACATCGGGGCCGAAGACTTGACTATCTCCGACTTCCGACCAGTTTAGAGGGGTACGGCATTTTCTTCCGTACAGGGCTTCAAAGGGGGCCATCTGTAAGCTGGCTTGATAGCTATTGTTGTAGGAGAATTCTGCGTAAGGTAGGCAGTCTTCCCATTTGGATCCGTACTCTAGCACACAGGCTCTCAACATATCTTCCAGTATCTGGTTGACTCTCTCGGTCTGACCGTCAGTCTGGGGGTGATAAGCTATGCTGAAATTCAGGCGGGTTCCTAGTCCTTCATGCACTTTCTGCCAGAATCTTGAGGTGAATTGCGATCCTCTATCTGACACAATTGACTTTGGTGTTCCGTGCAGGCTGACTATTCTGGATATGTATAACTCTGCGAGCTTTGGGCCTTGGTATGTGGTCTTGACGGGGATGAAATGTGCAACTTTGGTCAACCTATCGATGACTACCCAAATGGAGTCATTTCCTCGGCTAGATTTGGGCAATCCTGTGATAAAGTCCATACCGACAGAATCCCATTTCCACTCCGGAATCTGTAAGGGTTGCAACAGTCCTGCGGGGCGTTGATGTTCTGCCTTGACCCGTTGACAGATATCACACTTGGCGATGTAGCTTCCTATCTCTCGCTTCATTCCGTGCCACCAGAATTGTTCCTTCAGGTCTTGGTACATCTTGGTTCCTCCGGGATGAATGGAATACAGTGTGTCGTGAGCTTCCTTCAGAATGACTTGCTTCAACTCTGAATCTGACGGTACACACAGGCGTTCGTTGTACCAAAGAACTCCTTCTTCATCTACGGTGAATCCTGGTGCCTTTCCTGCGGCTATCTGGTTCTTGATTCCGGCAATGCTGGCATTTCCCTTCTGGGCTTCCTTTATCTGGCTCATCAAAGTGGGTTGGAGCTCAATGCTGGCAAGGAATCCTTCGCTCACTAGCTCTAGTCTGAATTGTTCAAACTCTTGATACAGGCTTGGTTGCTCTATTGCAATCATGGAGTTCAACTGACACGGCAGTCTGCTCAAAGCATCCGCTACCACATTGGCCTTGCCGGGGTGGTAGTGAATTTCCATGTCGTAATCTTTGATTAATTCAATCCATCTGCGCTGCCTCATGTTCAGCTCCTTCTGGGTGAAAATATACTTCAGGCTTTTGTGATCTGAATATATCTCGCATCGATTACCCATGAGGTAATGACGCCAAACCTTCAGGGCTAACACTACGGCTGCTAACTCCAAGTCATGAGTTGGATAGTTCTGTTCATGTTGCTTCAGTTGCCTTGATAGGTAAGATATCACTTTGCCTCCTTGCATCAACACACATCCAAGACCAGTCTTGGATGCATCACAATAGACATCGAATGGCTTGGTGACATCGGGCATGATCAATATTGGGGCTGTGGTTAATCTGAGCTTGAGTAGCTGAAAGCTTTCTTCACATTTGTCATTCCAGTCAAACTTCCTGTCCTTCTTTATGTAACACCCCAAATTTCAATAAAAAGAAAGTTAGAGAATTCCAGAAAGCAAAATTTCAAACCAACAAAAACTTTTCTATTTGCATATAGTACCATGCATAGGACTTGTGCATTTGAGTGATATGCCATGATGATTGTTATTACTTGTTTTTATATGCTCTAAAACCCTAGGGTGATCATATGAAGATCACCAACCCAAATAAAACAAAGAGGAAGAAAATCCAATATTTGGAAAACCCTAAAAACCCTCACATATGCCCTATGGCATTTTTATAAATCTTGACCCTAGACCTATTTGGTCTTCACCATTAGTTGAATAATGTTTTTAAACACTTATTACAACTTTTGGAATCAAGGTTTCACAATTCAAATGAATTTCAAACACAATTCCCACTCACATATGATAATGGCCAAATCTGCCAAATTTAGTCTGATCACCACTTTGAGCCCCTGCAATTCCATTTTCCCAAACCAATTCTTGCTAACTCTTTGCACCATTTCAAAGTCAACATCAAGCTGAACAACTTTGATAAAGATCACCCTGCCAAATTCATCCTTGATCAATAGCTATGCTCATCCAAAGTTGCAACATTTTAACAAGTGCAACAATCTCCACTTAGCCATTATGGCCAATTTTTGAATTCAAAATTTTCCACCACCACCTCCAATCACCTCTGGTCATTTACAACTTATCTCAACACTCACTTTTCAAAAACTTTCACCTTTTGAATTATTTCAGTTTTGGACAATTTTGTAATTTCCAAAATTGAGCACTATTTAGACACTATTTGCTATAGTGATCTACACCTCTAACCTACATCAAACCTAGCCCATTTGGTCCCCTGGTTCCCTCTACACATCAATGACACATAGTGGAGCTAAGGAGGAGGGGATAGATTGCATGGCATGGCCATGCCGGCCATGGCACCACCATGCCGCACCACCTCCTCTCTCCTTCAGCGCCAACCCTGGCCACCATGCCCTTGCCCTCCACCTCACTCTACTGGATCACCTAGCACCGGCCACGGTCGAGGAGGAGCTCGACACTGGCCGGAATGCACGCGCCCAGCACGGTGACGCCATGCCGTGGACGTCGCACGAGAGCGCGCCACGGGCACCCACTGGCCACGCGCCGCGCAGCCTCCCTGCTCACGCCCTTGACCCTTCCTCGACAGGTTGAGCACCGCAGTGACACCGCGACGCCGCTAGACACGCGCCCCGCCCAGACCCGTGACCGCCGGCGCCGGAGACGACGACCACATCCCGTACGCGCCGCGGCCGTCGTGGAAGGAATGCGACCAGACCAGACGTCCCCCGACCAAACCAGCACCACCTCTAGCTTCGCCTGGATGAGGAGAACCCGACAGCGCCCTCGCCTAGCTCGACCAGCCGCCAGAGAAGCCGCGCCATGGTCGACCTTGCCGCTGCCCCGCCACCCTCTCTCGAGCCTATAAAAGGAGAGCTCCATTCATCGAATTGAGCACACCAGCACACTCCCCTCTTCTCACTCGACCGCCTGAGCCACTCCACCATCCACATTCGCCACCGTAGCCACCCAATCACCACCTCACTGCCGACGGACGCCGCGGAAGCTCGCCGCCGATTGAAGCCGATCCAGGAGTCGCCGCCGGTACCAGTCGACTCGCCGTCGTCTACACCTTCACCGCGCACACTGCCAACCCTTGCTGGAGCCGCGGTGAACTCTCCCACCCCCTACTGCCGCCGCCGCACCGTCGGGATCTCGCCGGAGATGACGATGGCCCTGTGCCGTCCGATCTAATTCTAATCCAACGCACCACACGTCTCCATACCGTTTCGGGTTTTAAAGGAGGCTGACAGGCGGACCCCACCCTGTCAGGCAGCCCACGCGGGTACAGACGCGTGGTGGGCTGGCCGTGGGCCTGTTTAAATGAATTGGCCCAATATCTTTTCCCGCCGGCCCTTTTAGTTCAAAATGAGTTTAATTAATTTAAATGAAATTCAATACTGCCCAAACTTTGAAATTCAACCATTTCAAATTGGCTAAACCAAATTTAGTGAAATTTATATTGTTAGAAAGCCACTGAAATTATCTACAGCATGCCACTGGCCTCATGGTCAATTTCTTTGTAGAATTAATGTGACGAAAATAACAAGGCAGGGACTTTTCCCTATTCAAATAATTCTTAAAAATCAACCAAAATAGATATTAAGTTAATTCCAACTCTAATAGCTCACATTTGACTTACACTAATTGTTTATGCAATAAAATGGTGTGGTCACTGTGAATGATCATGCCATGGTTTAATGAATGGATATTATGGCTAGTTTAACTAGTTGATAGTATTCAAAACTATTAAAGTTAAATTGTGTGAAGTCTTACCCTTCATTTAAACTTGTCTCACATGGATTCATGGGATGTTTGGACCCCTGGTCCCAAACTCTCTTATATGAATTACTTGAGACTTAAATCAAAAGTAGTGTTATTTAAATGTTATGAGGCGATCCACCTCATTTAAATCATTTTCCCAAATGATGATGATGAACATTTGACTTAGGTCAATATGAGTTCATCCATGATTGTTGGAGAAATTAAATCTTAAGAAGATTTCAATGAGAGGAAATTATTTCTCAAGAACCCTATGGAAACTATCAGTTACATATGGAATACAAATTCTATTTAAATCCCACAACCCATGCACCCTAGCTTATTTATTTGGTGTGCATAGAGTAGTTTGTGTGTTTACTTGTGATGTGTGGAATAGCCATTGAATTAGTGAGTAATTATACTCGTATTCAAATTTAGACGGTAGCACCGGAGAGTACGCCAAAGAAGAAGGCTGCTACCAGGAGGAAGAGGAGGAACAGTTTGAGAACTACCAAGGCAAGCTAAATTACTATGCAAGCTATTATTCTTGCAAAGTGCAAAGCCCCCTTGGGGCAAGGCACCATGATTCTTATCTTTTCTTATATGAACCCATCCCAAGTTTTTGCTGTACAAGTTTTTACTTGTTTTCGAAATGAGTTACTTTTATAGTTAACTTTGGTCAAAGTACAAGTTGATACTAGAGTAGTAAGTTAGTTTTCCCCCAAGCAAAGCAAGTTAGCACCCCTCATGAATTAGAGCTAGTGCTAATGAATTAAAACTTGACTACTCTAGATGGGAACCATGTGACTTTGAAAGGATTTTTAAAACCTTGGAATGAAGATGCATTCCATTGAATGATTTTTGAAGGTGAATATGACCAAGAGAAGATGGTGATTTTTTTTGATAAAACATGATGTTGGTTTGAATGCGATACCTTTCCAATTATCAAGTACCCCCACAATACCTGATTATGGGTAGGGCTTAACTGGAAGTTTATGCGTCTTAGTATGGGTTCCCTCTAAACAAGCGTCATCGGGGTTATGCCGAAAGCTGCCTCTACCACAAAAGAAACGATACGATATGATGCGAAATGAGGTGAATGTCCGGCCCAAGCCCTGTGCAGTTCCCAGGCTGACTGTCTGTCTTCACTGGGAGGCCAAGCTCATGGGGAGAGGTGCTCATACTAGGATTCGTAAGTGAAAGGTTATGGTTGATGATCCGCGTACTGTGTTATGATGATTCGGGAAAATCCCGACGGATGAAATCAAATGTTGTGGCACAAGTGTGCAACCTCTGCAGAGTGTAAACCTATTCGAATAGCCGCGTCCACGGTTACGGACGGTTGGAAAGGCCATACAGTTTCCGATGTCATATCTTGGAAAATGATGTTGAAAAGGATGATGGTGAATGACTTGTGGTGGATTGAATTGAAATCACCACTTGAATGGTGGGAATGACACTAATGTTCCCACTTGAGTTAGTTAGCTCTTGGATAAGCTTTTTCCCAAAACTTTGTGAACTAAAACTAGCTTTATGCAAATAAACTAGAGCTTAGCAAACCATACTAGAATGTCTAGCACTTACATTAGTATTAGTTTGCGAGTACTCAACGTACTCACGGCTTTGTCCCTGGCTATTCAAATGGCCAGAGTATGAAGATGACCAAGGAGATGACCAGCAGGACGCCTACGACAACTAAGTGCCTTCCGACATCAAGCGTTAGCCTGTGGACTAGAGAGTCCTTGTATCTTACGCTTCCGCTATGTTGAACTATGAACTTGTGTTTGTTCGTTGATCAATAGATCAACTATTCGTGTAATATGGATCATGTGATTCCAATTTGTAAGACTTATGGTTTGTAATGAATGATGACTGTGATACTTAACTATTATGCCTCGCAACAACAATATTCCTGGGATTGCGATGTATGACATAATAGGCATTCGGACTTAAAAATCCGGGTGTTGACAAGTTGGTATCAGAGCCATTGTTTGACCTTAGAAGACCTTAGTTAGAATGGGCGTTCTGAAAAATTTAACTTTGAAATCAAATGAAAGAAATTATTTGTGAAAAGTTACTACACTCTTGTCTTTGAGACTTTGCCAAAATTTGATGAATCATGTTCTATCTTATTTGAATCAACCTAAAACTTTGCCACACTTTGCACTCTCTAACCTACTCATCCAATTCTCTTTCAGATGGAGCCGAATGAACCCATCAACACCAAGTTTTACCAGCTTGGAAACGGAGGAAGCTTGATCTTCGAGCATGACCTCGACTCCCTGTCGGATCACCTTGGCCGCCCACACCCCGAGTTTCACGGGATTCAGGTGGACGACCAGCCGGGAGGGGAACTGCAGTGGATTATCACTGCCGACTTGAGGGGCAAGCTGGAGCCTCCCACCTCGGAGAGGATCCTTTTCTCTTTCAGGGAAAGCAACTGGCTCGACGGGCTTGCACGTGCTCTTCAGGAAGCACTTGCTCGTCTGTGCGGACAGAATGCGGAAGCACTTCGTGAGGAACGCTTTGCGCATCTCGCGAGGCGTAACTCTGACGGAAGACCCATGGATGTGCCACTGCACCCCCAGTTGAGGCACCATGTGGATCACTTGGACTTCATGCTCTACCAGACTCAGAGGGACCTCGACGCCTCTCGCGCTTACGCGAACCAGACCCATGCTCACATTACCGAGCAGGGTGAGGCGATCAAGCTACTCAACAACGACCGCAGGAACCTCCGCCAGCAGCGTGCCAAGAAGGACGCTACGATTCGCCGCCTTCGCGCCCGGATCGCGTCACTTGAGGCCACTGTCATGGCCCAGGAGGATCAGATTCGTCAGCTGGAGGATGACGATGGAGGCATCGACATTCGAGGAGGAGACGCCTTTCTAAGCGATAACGATGACTTTGAGGAGGACGAGAACACCGAGGAGGAGGACTACGAGTTCCTGGAGGCAGGACCCGATGACTACGTCCCGATTGATATCGATGATGAGGAGTAGTTGCACTAGTTCACTTATAGTAAGTGTGAGTTGTATCCCGTCCTTTGTATCGTAGCTTGAGAATGGTTCTTAAAACCATTGGAGTATGTGTGTAGTTTGTACTATGTGTTGCATGAATGAATGAATGATATGTTTGTCATGAAAAGATTACAAGTTTTCAAATGCTTTTCAAACTTAACCAAAATGAACCATAGAATGTTCCCTCTTATCTCATGATCTTCTACATCTTCAGATGGCCCCTCCGAATCGCACCAACGACGCGATGCTGCAACTTCTGCAAACCATGCTTGCAGACCGGGAAACCGAAAGAGCCGAGCGCCAAGCCAACCTCATCGCCTTGCAGAACATCGCCAACCAAGGCCATGGAAATCATGACCACCCCGGATCCAAGCTCAAGAACTTCCAAAACACCAACCCTCCTGTGTTTAGCAAGACCGAGGAGCCCCTCGACGCCGACGATTGGCTCCAGACTATGGAGAACAATCTCGAGGTAGCTGGAGTGGAAGCCAACGAGAAGGTGTTGTTCGCCACTCACTATCTCGCTGGACCAGCCCGCGCTTGGTGGACAAGCACCCGTGCCATGAACGGAGGTCAATTCATGACTTGGGAAGATTTCAAACTCAAGTTCAGCAAGTACCATGTACCCCCGGGTCTTATCAAGAAGATGAGGGATGAATTCCGTGAGCTGAAACAAGGTCGCATGACGGTGGTTGAATACCGCGACAAGTTTCTCACTTTGTCAAGGTATGCCCCTGATGAGACCAACACCATTGAGAAGAGGAAGGAGAGATTCCTGAACGGACTGCATGATGAGATGCAGACTGTCCTCGTCAACATTCCCTTCGCCGACCTCGAAGCCCTTGTTGACTCCGCCATCCAGATGGAGGGCAAGTTAAACCAAGCCAATGAGAACCGCAAGCGCCGTATGGCAAGTCAGAGTGGATCAAGCCACCCCCAAAAGTTTCGCCCTAGCTCAAGCGGAGGATTCACTCCGAGAAACAACAAACCCCAGATGCAGAACTCTCGCCCCGGTTATCAGAACCGGAGTGGAGGAAACTCCAAGCCAGGAGGCTACAACAACAACTACAACAACAACAACAACTACAACCGCGCTCCACCCCGAGCCCCTAACAACAACAACACCAACACCACCCCCAGAACCGGAAGCAATGCCATTCCCGTTGCGAACAAGCAGGACAAGAGCACTATCACTTGCTACGAGTGTGGTGTAGTGGGACACTACTCCAACGAGTGCCCCAAGCGTCTTGCCAAGCTCGCCGGCAACACCGCTGCCCCTGCACAGCAGCAACGCCGTGTCTCCACTGGCAAGAAGTTCGTCCCCAACAACCCCAACAACCGCAACGGCCGCCTCTACCACATGAACGCCGAAGAAGCCCAGGAAGCACCAGATGTTGTGCTGGGTATGTTTTCTGTCAACCACACCCCTGCTAGAGTGTTGTTTGATTCCGGAGCATCTCATTCCTTTGTCACCGAAGATTTTGCATCAACAAGTAAAATTCAACCCCTCAGTTTGAAGCATGTTATGATAGTTCAAATCCCCGGATCAACCACCAAAGCCAGAAAATTTTGCAAAAATGTGCCTACCAAAATCCATGATGTAGATTTCTTTGCAAATCTAATCATACTTGGAACCAAAGGTTTGGAAGTTGTCCTAGGAATGGACTGGATGTCCAAGCACAATGGATTGATAGACTGTGCCAAGAAAGCCATAACCATGACTAGCAGCACCGGTATCGTAGTTGAGCACGTCTCTGAAAAACTACCCAGAAAATTCACCTGCAACCAAAGTGTATCCAAACCAACTCTGGATCAAATCAGGGTCGTTTGTCGCTACCCTGATGTGTTTCCGGATGATCTACCCGGTATGCCCCCGAATCGGGATATCGAGTTTATCATCGAGTTAATCCCCGGAACTGGACCCATCGCCCAGAGAGCCTACAGCATGAACGCAGCCGAACTTGTCGAGCTGAAGAAGCAAATAGATGACATGTTAGCCAAAGGTTTGATTAGACCAAGTGCATCCCCCTGGAGATCCCCTGTCTTGTTTGTCGACAAGAAGGATGGTGCAAATCGTTTATGCACGGACTATCGTAAGCTTAACGATGTCACCATCAAAAACAAATACCCCTACCCAAGATAGAAGATTTGTTTGACCAACTCACCGGATCCCGAGTTTTCTCCAAGATTGATCTTAGAATCGGATACCACCAACTGAAGATCCGAGCCACCGACATCCCAAAAACTGCCTTTACCACCAGATATGGGTTGTATGAGTACAACGTCATGTCGTTTGGACTGACCAATGCCCCCGCTTATTTCATGAATCTCATGAATAAGATCTTCATGAACTTTTTGGACAAGTTTGTCGTTGTTTTCATCGACGACATTCTAGTCTACTCCAAGTCCGAAGAGGAACATGAACAGCATTTGGAGATTGTTCTAGAAACCCTTAGACAGCACAAGTTGTATGCCAAGTTTGGCAAGTGTGAGTTTTGGCTGGAAGAAGTTGGATTCCTCGGACATATCTTGTCTGCAGGAGGGATTGCTGTAGATCCCGCCAAGATCAAAACTGTTATGGAATGGAAAGCCCCAACCACACAAACCGAGGTCCGCGCTTTTCTTGGATTAGCCGGATATTACCGCAGATTTGTAGAAGGTTTTTCGAGCATCGCTCGACCAATGACCCAACTGTTGAAAAAGGACAGAAAGTTTGAGTGGACCGACAAATGTGAAGAGAGCTTTCAACAGCTCAAGAGTAGACTGACAACAGCCCCAATCCTGATCATGCCAGATATCGCAAAGCCCTTTGACGTATATTGCGACGCCTCCAAGACTGGACTTGGATGCGTGCTTATGCAAGAAGGCAAGGTTGTATCCTACCTTTCAAGGCAACTCAAGCAACATGAACAGAATTACCCAACCCATGACCTCGAGCTTGCCGCCGTGGTCTTAGCCCTGAAAGTTTGGCGTCATTACCTCATGGGTAATCGATGCGAGATCTACTCCGACCACAAAAGTCTCAAATATATATTCACTCAGAAGGAGTTGAACATGAGACAACGCCGATGGATCGAATTGATCAAGGATTACGACATGGAGATTCACTACCACCCCGGCAAGGCCAATGTGGTAGCGGATGCTTTGAGTCGACTGCCGTGCCAGTTGAACTCCATGCTCGCAACCGAACAGCCCAGTTTGCACCAAGAGTTTGAACAGTTCAGACTTGAACTTGTGAGTGAAGGATTCCTAGCCAGCATAGAACTGCAACCCACCTTGGTTGGTCAGATCAAGGAAGCCCAGAAGGACAACGCTAGCATTGACGGAATCAAGAAACAGATAGCCGAAGGAAAAGCCCCCGGATTTACCGTAGACGAAGCCGGAGTGCTTTGGTACAAAGAACGTCTCTGCGTACCATTGGACTCTGACTTGAAATGAGTCATCTTGCAAGAAGCCCATGACACCCTTTACTCAATCCACCCTGGAGGTACTAAGATGTACCAGGACCTAAAGGAACAATTTTGGTGGCACGGAATGAAGAGAGAGATCGGTAGCTACATCGCTAAGTGTGACATCTGTCAGAGAGTCAAGGCAGAACACCAAAGACCCGCCGGACTGTTGCAACCCCTTCAGATTCCAGAATGGAAATGGGACTCCGTAGGAATGGACTTTATCACCGGACTGCCCAAATCCAGCAAAGGCAATGATTCAATATGGGTAGTGGTCGATAGATTGACCAAAGTCGCCCATTTCATCGCCGTCAAAACCACCTATCAAGGCCCCAAGTTAGCTGAACTCTACATCTCCAGAATAGTCGCTTTGCACGGCACCCCCAAATCGATAGTGTCAGATAGAGGATCACAGTTCACCTCAAGGTTCTGGCAGAAAGTGCATGAAGGACTAGGCACCCGCCTAAATTTCAGCACCGCCTATCACCCTCAGACCGACGGACAGACTGAGAGAGTAAACCAGATACTGGAAGACATGCTTAGAGCATGCGTACTGGAATACGGATCCAAATGGGAAGACTGCCTACCTTACGCAGAATTCTCTTACAACAATAGTTATCAAGCCAGCCTACAGATGGCCCCCTTTGAAGCCTTGTACGGAAGGAAGTGCCGTACCCCCCTGAACTGGTCAGAAGTCGGAGAGAGTCAAGTTTTCGGCCCAGATGTTCTTAGTGAAGCCGAAGAGAAGGTTCACAAGATCCGCGAGTACCTCAAGACTGCGCAATCCAGACAGAAGAGCTACGCCGACAAGAGACGTCGGGAGATGACCTTTGAGATCGGAGATTTCGTCTATCTCAAAGTATCCCCCTTGAAAGGGATGCAAAGGTTCCAGTGGAAAGGAAAGCTTGCACCTCGCTATGTGGGACCTTTCCAAGTCCTCAGCCGCCGAGGTGAAGTATCTTATCAACTGGAGTTGCCTGAAGAAATGTCGGCTGTGCACGACGTTTTTCACATCTCACTTCTCCGGAAATGTCTTGAAGTCCCTGAGAAGACCAAAGTGTTCAAGAACATCGATCACCGATCGGTGGATATCAACAAGGATCTGACTTACCGCGAAGTGCCGATTCGCATCCTGGAAGAAGCTTACCGAACCACCCGCACCCGAAGCATCAAGTTTCTGAAGATCCAATGGAGCAATCATACCGAGGATGAAGCCACCTGGGAACGCGAAGACTTCATGAAGAAAGAATACCCAGATCTCTTTAGTACCTAACTTTCTTTTCGATCTCGGGACGAGATCTTTTGTAAGGGGGAAGGGTTTGTAACACCCCAAATTTCAATAAAAAGAAAGTTAGAGAATTCCAGAAAGCAAAATTTCAAACCAACAAAAACTTTTCTATTTGCATATAGTACCATGCATAGGACTTGTGCATTTGAGTGATATGCCATGATGATTGTTATTACTTGTTTTGATATGCTCTAAAACCCTAGGGTGATCATATGAAGATCACCAACCCAAATAAAACAAAGAGGAAGAAAATCCAATATTTGGAAAACCCTAAAAACCCTCACATATGCCCTATGGCATTTTTATAAATCTTGACCCTAGACCTATTTGGTCTTCACCATTAGTTGAATAATGTTTTTAAACACTTATTACAACTTTTGTAATCAAGGTTTCACAATTCAAATGAATTTCAAACACAATTCCCACTCACATATGATAATGGCCAAATCTGCCAAATTTAGTCTGATCACCACTTTGAGCCCCTGCAATTCCATTTTCCCAAACCAATTCTTGCTAACTCTTTGCACCATTTCAAAGTCAACATCAAGGTGAACAACTTTGATAAAGATCACCCTGCCAAATTCATCCTTGATCAATAGCTATGCTCATCCAAAGTTGCAACATTTTAACAAGTGCAACAATCTCCACTTAGCCATTATGGCCAATTTTTGAATTCAAATTTTTCCACCACCACCTCCAATCACCTCTGGTCATTTACAACTTATCTCAACACTCACTTTTCAAAAACTTTCACCTTTTGAATTATTTCAGTTTTGGACAATTTTGTAATTTCCAAAATTGAGCACTATTTAGACACTATTTGCTATAGTGATCTACACCTCTAACCTACATCAAACCTAGCCCATTTGGTCCCCTGGTTCCCTCTACACATCAATGACACATAGTGGAGCTAAGGAGGAGGGGATAGATTGCATGGCATGGCCATGCCGGCCATGGCACCACCATGCCGCACCACCTCCTCTCTCCTTCAGCGCCAACCCTGGCCACCATGCCCTTGCCCTCCACCTCACTCTACTGGATCACCTAGCACCGGCCACGGTCGAGGAGGAGCTCGACACTGGCCGGAATGCACGCGCCCAGCACGGTGACGCCATGCCGTGGACGTCGCACGAGAGCGCGCCACGGGCACCCATTGGCCACGCGCCGCGCAGCCTCCCTGCTCACGCCCTTGACCCTTCCTCGACAGGTTGAGCACCGCAGTGACACCGCGACGCCGCTAGACACGCGCCCCGCCCAGACCCGTGACCGCCGGCGCCGGAGACGACGACCACATCCCGTACGCGCCGCGGCCATCGTGGAAGGAATGCGACCAGACCAGATGTCCCCCGACCAAACCAGCACCACCTCTAGCTTCGCCTGGATGAGGAGAACCCAACAGCGCCCTCGCCTAGCTCGACCAGCCGCCAGAGAAGCCGCGCCATGGTCGACCTTGCCACTGCCCCGCCACCCTCTCTCGAGCCTATAAAAGGAGAGCTCCATTCGTCGAATTGAGCACACCAGCACACTCCCCTCTTCTCACTCGACCGCCTGAGCCACTCCACCATCCACATTCGCCACCGTAGCCACCCAATCGCCACCTCACTTCCGACGGACGCCGCGGAAGCTCGCCGCCGATTGAAGCCGATCCAGGAGTCGCCGCCGGTACCAATCGACTCGCCATCGTCTACACCTTCACCGCGCACACTGCCAACCCTTGCTGGAGCCGCGGTGAGCTCTCCCACCCCCTACTGCCACCGCCGCACCGTCGGGATCTCGCCGGAGATGACGATGGCCCTGTGCCGTCCGATCTAATTCTAATCCAACGCACCACACGTCTCCATACCGTTTCGGGTTTTAAAGGAGGCTGACAGGCGGACCCCACCCTGTCAGGCAGCCCACGCGGGCACAGACGCGTGGTGGGCTGGCCGTGGGCCTGTTTAAATGAATTCGCCCAATAGCTTTTCCCGCCGGCCCTTTTAGTTCAAAATGAGTTTAATTAATTTAAATGAAATTCAATACTGCCCAAACTTTGAAATTCAACCATTTCAAATTGGCTAAACCAAATTTAGTGAAATTTATATTGTTAGAAAGCCACTGAAATTCTCTACAGCATGCCACTGGCCTCATGGTCAATTTCTTTGTAGAATTAATGTGACAAAAATAACAAGGCAGGGACTTTTCCCTATTCAAATAATTCTTAAAAATCAACCAAAATAGATATTAAGTTAATTCCAACTCTAATAGCTCACATTTGACTTACACTAATTGTTTATGCAATAAAATGGTGTGGTCACTGTGAATGATCATGCCATGGTTTAATGAATGGATATTATGGCTAGTTTAACTAGTTGATAGTATTCAAAACTATTAAAGTTAAATTGTGTGAAGTCTTACCCTTCATTTAAACTTGTCTCACATGGATTCATGGGATGTTTGGACCCCTGGTCCCAAACTCTCTTATATGAATTACTTGAGACTTAAATCAAAAGTAGTGTTATTTAAATGTTATGAGGTGATCCACCTCATTTAAATCATTTTCCCAAATGATGATGATGAACATTTGACTTAGGTCAATATGAGTTCATCCATGATTGTTGGAGAAATTAAATCTTAAGAAGATTTCAATGAGAGGAAATTATTTCTCAAGAACCCTATGGAAACTATCAGTTACATATGGAATACAAATTCTATTTAAATCCCACAACCCATGCACCCTAGCTTATTTATTTGGTGTGCATAGAGTAGTTTGTGTGTTTACTTGTGATGTGTGGAATAGCCATTGAATTAGTGAGTAATTATACTCGTATTCAAATTTAGACGGTAGCACCGGAGAGTACGCCGAAGAAGAAGGCTGCTACCAGGAGGAAGAGGAGGAACAGTTTGAGAACTACCAAGGCAAGCTAAATTACTATGAAAGCTATTATTCTTGCAAAGTGCAAAGCCCCCTTGGGGCAAGGCACCATGATTCTTATCTTTTCTTATATGAACCCATCCCAAGTTTTTGCTGTACAAGTTTTTACTTGTTTTCGAAATGAGTTACTTTTATAGTTAACTTTGGTCAAAGTACAAGTTGATACTAGAGTAGTAAGTTAGTTTTCCCCCAAGCAAAGCAAGTTAGCACCCCTCATGAATTAGAGCTAGTGCTAATGAATTAAAACTTGACTACTCTAGATGGGAACCATGTGACTTTGAAAGGATTTTTAAAACCTTGGAATGAAGATGCATTCCATTGAATGATTTTTGAAGGTGAATATGACCAAGAGAAGATGGTGATTTTTTTTGATAAAACATGATGTTGGTTTGAATGCGATACCTTTCCAATTATCAAGTACCCCCACAATACCTGATTATGGGTAGGGCTTAACTGGAAGTTTATGCGTCTTAGTATGGGTTCCCTCTAAACAAGCGTCATCGGGGTTATGCCGAAAGCTGCCTCTACCACAAAAGAAACGATACGATATGATGCGAAATGAGGTGAATGTCCGGCCCAAGCCACTGTGCGATTCAGTGCTGACTGTCTGTCTTCACTGGGAGGCCAAGCTCATGGGGAGAGGTGCTCATACTAGGATTCGTAAGTGAAAGGTTATGGTTGATGATCCGCGTACTGTGTTACGATGATTCGGGGAAATCCCGACGGATGAAATCAAATGTTGTGGCACAAGTGTGCAACCTCTGCAGAGTGTAAACCTATTCGAATAGCCGCGTCCACGGTTACGGACGGTTGGAAAGGCCATACAGTTTCCGATGTCATATCTTGGAAAATGATGTTGAAAAGGATGATGGTGAATGACTTGTGGTGGATTGAATTGAAATCACCACTTGAATGGTGGGAATGACACTAATGTTCCCACTTGAGTTAGTTAGCTCTTGGATAAGCTTTTTCCCAAAACTTTGTGAACTAAAACTAGCTTTATGCAAATAAACTAGAGCTTAGCAAACCATACTAGAATGTCTAGCACTTACATTAGTATTAGTTTGCGAGTACTCAACGTACTCACGGCTTTGTCCCTGGCTATTCAAATGGCCAGAGTATGAAGATGACCAAGGAGATGACCAGCAGGACGCCTACGACAACTAAGCGCCTTCCGACGTCAAGCGTTGGCCTGTGGACTAGAGAGTCCTTGTATCTTACGCTTCCGCTATGTTGAACTATGAACTTGTGTTTGTTCGTTGATCAATAGATCAACTATTCGTGTAATATGGATCATGTGATTCCAATTTGTAAGACTTATGGTTTGTAATGAATGATGACTGTGATACTTAACTATTATGCCTCGCAACAACAATATTCCTGGGATTGCGATGTATGACATAATAGGCATTCGGACTTAAAAATCCGGGTGTTGACACTTTAGCAGTTGAGTCATGGGTCTTGCGATGCTTGAAAATCCTTCAACGAATCGGCGGTAATATCCCGCTAATCCCAGAAATGCTCGGACTTCAGTCTGGGTGGTTGGGGCTTTCCATTCCTCAACGGTTTTGATTTTTGCGGGATCTACAGCAATTCCTCCTGCAGACAAGATGTGTCCCAGGAATCCTACTTCTTTCAACCAAAACTCACATTTTCTAAACTTGGCGTACAACTTGTGCTGCCCCAGGGTTTCTAGGACCACTTCCAAATGTTGCTCATGTTCTTCTTCTGATTTGGAGTAGATAAGGATGTCGTCGATGAAGACAACGACAAACTTATCCAGGAATTCCATAAAGATCTTATTCATGAGATTCATGAAGTAAGCGGGGGCATTGGTCAGTCCAAAGGACATGACATTGTACTCATATAGTCCATATCTGGTGGTAAAGGCAGTCCTGGGAATATCGGTTGCTCGGATCTTCAGTTGATGGTTGATGGCGTGTAACTCACACGTTCGTTGGGAACCCCAAGAGGAAGGTATGATGCGCACAGCAGCAAGTTTTCCCTCAGAAAGAAACCAAGGTTTATCGAACCAGGAGGAGCCAAGAAGCACGTTGAAGGTTGATGGCGGCGGGATGTAGTGCGGCGCAACACCAGGGATTCCGGCGCCAACGTGGAACCTGCACAACACAACCAAAGTACTTTGCCCCAACGAAACAGTGAGGTTGTCAATCTCACCGGCTTGCTGTAACAAAGGATTAACCGTATTGTGTGGAAGATGATTGTTTGCAGAAAACAGTAAAACAAGTATTGCAGTAGATTGTATGCGATGTAAAGAATAGGACCGGGGTCCACAGTTCACTAGAGGTGTCTCTCCCATAAGATAAACAACATGTTGGGTGAACAAATTACAGTTGGGCAATTGACAAATAGAGAGGGCATGACCATGCACATACATATTATGATGAGTATTGTGAGATTTAATTGGGCATTACGACAAAGTACATAGACCGCTATCCAGCATGCATCTATGCCTAAAAAGTCCACCTTCAGGTTATCATCCGAACCCCCTCCAGTATTAAGTTGCTAACAACAGACAATTGCATTAAGTATTGTGCGTAATGTAATCAGTGACTACATCCTTGAACATAGCACCAATGTTTTATCCCTAGTGGCAACAGCACATCCATAATCTTAGAGATTTCTGTCACTTCCCTAGATTCACGGAGACATGAACCCACTATCGAGCATAAATACTCCCTCTTGGAGTTACAAGCATCTACTTGGCCAGAGCATCTACTAGTAACGGAGAGCATGCAAGATCATAAACAACACATAGATATAAATTGATAATCAACATAACAAGTATTCTTTATTCATCGGATCCCAACAAACACAACATATAGAATTACAGATAGATGATCTTGATCATGTTAGGCAGCTCACAAGATCCGACAATGAAGCACAATGGGGAGAAGACAACCATCTAGCTACTGCTATGGACCCATAGTCCAGGGATGAACTACTCACTCATCACTCCGGAGGCGACCATGGCGGCGTAGAGTCCTCCAGGAGATGAATCCCCTCTCCGGCAGGGTGCCGGAGGAGATCTCCAGAATCCCCCGAGATGGGATTGGCGGCGGCGGCGTCTCAGTAAGGTTTTCCGTATCGTGGCTCTCGGTACTGGGGGTTTCGCGACGGAGGCTTTAAGTAGGCGGAAGGGCAGGTCAAGAGGCGGCACGAGGGGCCCACACTATAGGTCGGCGCGGCCAGGGCTTGGGCCGCGCCACCCTATAGTCTGGCCACCTCGTGGCCCCACTTCGTCTCCTCTTCGGTCTTCTGGAAGCTTCGTGGCAAAATAGGACCCTGGGCGTTGATTTCGTCCAATTCCGAGAATATTTCTTTACTAGGATTTCTGAAACCAAAAACAGCAGAAAACAGCAACTGGCACTTCGGCATCTTGTTAATAGGTTAGTTCCATAAAATGCACGAATATGACATAAAGTGTGCATAAAACATGTAGATATCATCAATAATGTGGCATGGAACATAAGAAATTATCGATACGTCGGAGACGTATCAGCATCCCCAAGCTTAGTTCTGCTCGTCCCGAGCAGGTAAAACGATAACAAAGATAATTTCTGGAGTGACATGCCATCATGACCTTGATCATACTATTTGTAAACATATGTAATGAATGCAGCGATCAAAACAATGTATATGACATGAGTAAACAAGTGAATCATAAAGCAAAGACTTTTCATGAATAGTACTTCAAGACAAGCATCGATAAGTCTTGCATAAGAATTAACTCATAAAGCAATAATTCAAAGTAAAAGCATTGAAGCAACACAAAGGAAGATTAAGTTTCAGCGGTTGCTTTCAACTTGTAACATGTATATCTCATGGATAATTGTCAACATAGAGTAATATAATAAGTGCAATATGCAAGTATGTAGGAATCAATGCACAGTTCACACAAGTGTTTGCTTCTTGAGATGGAGAGAAATAGGTGAACTGACTCAACATAAAAGTAAAAAGAATGGTCCTTCAAAGAGGAAAGCATCGATTGCTATATTTGTGCTAGAGCTTTTATTTTGAAAACATGAAACAATTTTGTCAACGGTAGTAATAAAGCATATGAGTTATGTAAATTATATCTTACAAGTTGCAAGCCTCATGCATAGTATACTAATAGTGCCCGCACCTTGTCCTAATTAGCTTGGACTACCGGATCATCGCAATACACATGTTTTAACCAAGTGTCACAATGGGGTACCTCCATGCCGCCTGTACAAAGGTCTAAGGAGAAAGCTCGCATTTTGGATTTCTCGCTTTTGATTATTCTCAACTTAGACATCCATAGCGGGACAACATGGACAATAGATAATGGACTCCTCTTTAATGCATAAGCATGTGGCAACAATTATTATTCTCATATGAGATTGAGGATATATGTCCAAAACTGAAACTTCCACCATGAATCATGGCTTTAGTTAGCGGCCCAATGTTCTTCTCTAACAATATGCATGCTTAACCATAAGGTGGTAGATCTCTCTTACTTCAGACAAGACGAACATGCATAGCAACTCACATGATATTCAACAAAGAATAGTTGATGGCGTCCCCAGAAACATGGTTATCGCACAACAAGCAACTTAATAAGAGATAAAGTGCATAAGTACATATTCAATACCACAATAGTTTTTAAGCTATTTGTCCCATGAGCTATATATTGCAAAGGTGAATGATGGAATTTAAAGGTAGCACTCAAGCAATTTACTTTGGAATGGCGGAGAAATACCATGTAGTAGGTAGGTATGGTGGACACAAATGGCATAGTGGTTGGCTCAAGTATTTTGGATGCATGAGAAGTATTCCCTCTCGATACAAGGTTTAGGCTAGCAAGGTTATTTGAAACAAACACAAGGATGAACGGTGTAGCAAAACTCACATAAAAGACATATTGTAAATATTATAAGAATCTACACCGTCTTCCTTGTTGTTCAAACTCAATACTAGAAATTATCTAGACTTTAGAGAGACCAAATATGCAAACCAAATTTTAGCATGCTCGATGTATTTCTTCATTAATGGGTGCAAAGTATATGATGCAAGAGCTTAAACATGAGCACAACAATTGCCAAGTATCACATTATCCAAGACATTATAGCAATTACTACATGTATCATTTTCCAATTCCAACCATATAACAATTTAACGAAGAAGAAACTTCGCCATGAATACTATGAGTAAAGTCTAAGGACATACTTGTCCATATGCTACAGCGGAGCGTGTCTCTCTCCCATACAATGAATGCTAGGATCCATTTTATTCAAACAAAATAAAAAACAAAAACAAACCGACGCTCCAAGAAAAGCACATAAGATGTGATGGAATAAAAATATAGTTTCAGGGGAGGAACCTGATAATGTTGTCGATGAAGAAGGGGATGCCTTGGGCATCCCCAAGCTTAGACGCTTGAGTCTTCTTGATATATGCAGGGGTGAACCACCGGGGCATCCCCAAGCTTAGAGCTTTCACTCTCCTTGATCATATTGCATCATACTCCTCTCTTGATCCTTGAAAACTTCCTCCACACCAAACTCGAAACAACTCATTAGAGGGTTAGTGCACAATACAAATTAACATGTTCAGAGGTGACATAATCATTCTTAAAACTTCTGGACATTGCATAAAGCTACTGGACATTAATGGATCAAAGAAATTCATCCAACATAGCAAAAGAGGCAATGCGAAATAAAAGGCATAATCTGTCAAAACAGAACATTTCGTAAAGACGAATTTTAAAATGGCACCAGACTTGCTCAAATGAAAATTCCCAAATTGAATGAAAGTTGTGTACATATCTGAGGATCACGCACGTAAATTGGCATATTTTTCTGAGCTACCTACAGAGAGGCAGGTCGAAATTCGTGACAGAAAAGAAATCTGAAACTGCGCAGTAATCCAAATCTAGTATGAACTTTACTATCAAAGACTTTACTTGGCACAATAAAACACTAAACTAAGATAAGGAGAGGTTGCTACAGTAGTAAACAACTTCCAAGACACAAAATAAAAACCAAGTACTGTAGTAAAAACATGGGTTGTCTCCCATAAGCGCTTTTCTTTAACGCCTTTCAGCTAGGCGTAGAAAGTGTATATCAAGTAACATCAAGAGACGAAGCATCAACATCATAATTTGTTCTAATAATAGAATCATAAGGTAACTTCATTCTCTTTCTAGGGAAGTGTTCCATACCTTTCTTGAGAGGAAATTGATATTTAATATTACCTTCCTTCATATCAATGATAGCACCAACAGTTCGAAGAAAAGGTCTTCCCAATATAATGGGACAAGATGCATTGCATTCAATATCCAAGACAACAAAATCAACGGGGACAAGGTTATTGTTAACCATAATATGAACATTATCAACTCTCCCCAAAGGTTTCTTTTTAGCATTATCAGCGAGATTAACATCCAAATAACAATTTTTCAAGGGTGGCAAGTCAAGCATATCATAGACTTTCTTAGGCATAACAGAAATACTTGCACCAAGATCACATAAAGCATTACAATAAAAATCTTTAACCTTCATCTTAATGATGGGCTCCCAACCATCCTCTAGCTTTCTAGGAATAGAAGTTTCAAGTTTTAGTTTCTCTTCTCTAGCTTTTATGAGAGCATTTGTAATATGTTTTGTGAAAGCCAAGTTTACAGCGCTAGCGTTGGGACTCTTAGCAAGTTTTTGTAAGAACTTTATAACTTCAGAGATGTGGCAATCATCAAAATCTAAATCATTATGAGCTACAGCAATGGGATCATCATCCCCAAGGTTGGAAAAAATTTCAGCAGTTTTATCACAAGCAATTTCAGCAGTTTTAGCAGTTTCAGGCAGTTTCTCGCGCTTTGCATTAGAAGTGGAAACATTGCTAACACCAATTCTTTTATTAGTAATAGTAGGAGGTGCAGCAACTTGTGTAGCATTAGCATTACTAGTGGTGGTAATAGTCCAAACTTTAGCTACATTCTTCTCTTTAGCTAGTTTTTCATTTTCTTCTCTATCCCACCTAGCACGCAATTCAGCCATCAATCTTATATTCTCATTAATTCTAACTTGGATGGCATTTGCTGTAGTAACAATTTTATTTTCAATATCCCTATTAGGCATAACTTTCGATTTCAAAAGATCAACATCAGAGGCAAGACTATCAACCTTAGAAGCGAGAATATCAATTTTATTGAGTTTTTCCTCAACAGATTTGTTAAAGGCAGTTTGTGTACTAATAAATTCTTTAAACATAGCTTCAAGACCAGGAGGTACACTCCTATTATTGTTGTAAGAATTCCCATAAGAATTACCATAACCATTACTATTATTATAAGGATATGGCCTATAGTTATTACTAGAATTGTTCCGATAAGCATTGTTGTTGAAATTATTATCTTTAATGAAGTTTACATCAACATGTTCTTCTTGTGCAACCAATGAAGCTAATGGAACATTATTAGGATCAACATTAGTCCTATCATTCACAAGCATAGACATAATAGCATCAATCTTATCACTCAAGGAAGAGGTTTCTTCGATAGAATTTACCTTCTTACCTTGTGGAGCTCTTTCCGTGTGCCATTCAGAGTAATTGATCATCATATTATCAAGAAGCTTTGTTGCTTCACCAAGAGTGATGGACATAAAGGTACCTCCAGCAGCTGAATCCAATAGGTTCCGCGAAGAAAAATTCAGTCCTGCATAAAAGGTTTGGATGATCATCCAAGTAGTCAGTCCATGGGTTGGGCAATTTTTAACCAAAGATTTCATTCTTTCCCATGCTTGTGCAACATGCTCAGTATCCAATTGTTTAAAATTCATTATGCTACTCCTCAAAGATATAATTTTAGCAGGGGGATAATATCTACCAATAAAAGCATCCTTGCATTTAGTCCATGAATCAATACTATTCTTAGGCAGAGATAGCAACCAATCTTTAGCTCTTCCTCTTAATGAGAAAGGGAACAATTTCAATTTTATAATGTCACCATCTACATCTTTATATTTTTGCATTTCACACAATTCAACAAAATTATTGAGATGGGCAGCAGCATCATCAGAACTAACACCAGAAAATTGCTCTCGCATAACAAGATTCAGTAAAGCAGGTTTAATTTCAAAGAATTCTGCTGTAGTAGCAGGTGGAGCAATAGGTGTGCATAAGAAATCATTATTATTTGTGGTTGTGAAGTCACACAACTTAGTATTTTCAGGAGTATTCATTTTAGCAACAGTAAATAAAGCAAACTAGATAAAGTAAATGCATGTAACTAATTTTTTTGGGTTTCTGATATAGCAAACAAGATAGCAAATAAAGTAAAACTAGCAACTAATTTTTTTGTATTTTGATTTAGTGCAGCAAACAAAGTAGTAAATAAAACTAAAGCAAGACAAAAACAAAGTAAAGAGATTGGGAAGTGGAGACTCCCCTTGCAGCGTGTCTTGATCTCCCCGGCAATGGCGCCAGAAAGAGAGCTTGATGGCGTGTAACTCACATGTTCGTTGGGAACCCCAAGAGGAAGGTATGATGCGCACAGCAGCAAGCTTTCCCTCAGAAAGAAACCAAGGTTTATCGAACCAGGAGGAGCCAAGAAGCACGTTGAAGGTTGATGGCGGCGGGATGTAGTGCGGCGCAACACCAGGGATTCCGGCGCCAACGTGGAACCTGCACAACACAACCAAAGTACTTTGCCCCAACGAAACAGTGAGGTTGTCAATCTCACCGGCTTGCTGTAACAAAGGATTAACCGTATTGTGTGGAAGATGATTGTTTGCAGAAAACAGTAAAACAAGTATTGCAGTAGATTGTATGCGATGTAAAGAATAGGACCGGGGTCCACAGTTCACTAGAGGTGTCTCTCCCATAAGATAAACAACATGTTGGGTGAACAAATTACAGTTGGGCAATTGACAAATAGAGAGGGCATGACCATGCACATACATATTATGATGAGTATTGTGAGATTTAATTGGGCATTACGACAAAGTACATAGACCGCTATCCAGCATGCATCTATGCCTAAAAAGTCCACCTTCAGGTTATCATCCGAACCCCCTCCAGTATTAAGTTGCTAACAACAGACAATTGCATTAAGTATTGTGCGTAATGTAATCAGTGACTACATCCTTGAACATAGCACCAATGTTTTATCCCTAGTGGCAATAGCACATCCATAATCTTAGAGATTTCTGTCACTTCCCCAGATTCACGGAGACATGAACCCACTATCGAGCATAAATACTCCCTCTTGGAGTTACAAGCATCTACTTGGCCAGAGCATCTACTAGCAACGGAGAGCATGCAAGATCATAAACAACACAGAGATATAAATTGATAATCAACATAACAAGTATTCTCTATTCATCGGATCCCAACAAACGCAACATATAGAATTACAGATAGATGATCTTGATCATGTTAGGCAGCTCACAAGATCCGACAATGAAGCACAATGGGGAGAAGACAACCATCTAGCTACTGCTATGGACCCATAGTCCAGGGATGAACTACTCACTCATCACTCCGGAGGCGACCATGGCGGCGTAGAGTCCTCCGGGAGATGAATCCCCTCTCCGGCAGGGTGCCGGAGTAGATCTCCAGAATCCCCCGAGATGGGATTGGCGGCGGCGGCGTCTCAGTAAGGTTTTCCGTATCGTGGCTCTCGGTACTGGGGGTTTCGCGACGGAGGCTTTAAGTAGGCGGAAGGGTAGGTCAAGAGGCGGCACGAGGGGCCCACACTATAGGTCGGCGCGGCCAGGGCTTGGGCCGCGCCGCCCTATAGTCTGGCCACCTCGTGGCCCCACTTCGTCTCCTCTTCGGTCTTCTGGAAGCTTCGTGGCAAAATAGGACCCTGAGCGTTGATTTCATCCAATTCCGAGAATATTTCTTTACTAGGATTTCTGAAACCAAAAACAGCAGACAAAGAATCGGCACTTCGGCATCTTGTTAATAGGTTAGTTCCAGAAAATGCACGAATATGACATAAAGTGTGCATAAAACATGTAGATATCATCAATAATGTGGCATGGAACATAAGAAATTATCGATACGTCGGAGACGTATCAATGGTAACCTGTCCTCAGATCAATCTTTGAGAAAACTTGGGCACCGGTTAGCTGGTCAAACAGGTCTTCTATCTTTGGCAAGGGATATTTGTTCTTAATGGTGACATTGTTAAGCTTACGATAATCCGTAACCAAACAAGTGGCACCGTCCTTTTTATCCACAAACAAAACTGGTGATCTCCAAGGCGACGCACTTGGTCGAATCAGACCTTTGTATAGCATATCATCCAGTTGCTTCTTCAGTTCCACTAACTCTGCGGGGTTCATGCTATAGGCTCTCTGGGCTATAGGTCCTATTCCAGGGATTAACTCGATGACAAACTCGATATCCCGATCCGGGGGCATACCGGGTAGATCATCCGGAAACACATCAGGGTATCGACAAACGACCCTGATTTGATCCAGAGTTGGCTTGGCTACACTTTGGCTACATGTGAAATTTCTGGGTAGCTTTTCAGACATGTGTTCTATTATTATTCCGGTGCTACTAGTCATGGTGATGGCCTTCTTGGCGCAGTCTATCGATCCATGATGTTTCGCCATCCAATCCATACCCAGGACTACTTCCAATCCTTTTGTTCCCAGAACAATCAAGTTTGCATAAAAGTCTATTTCATGGATTCTGATGGGTACATCTTTGCAAAATTTTCTAGCTTTAGTTGTTGATCCAGGTATTTGAACTATCATGACATGTTTCAAGCTGATTGGTTGAATCTTACTAGTGCACACAAAATCTTCTGTAACAAACGAATGCGATGCTCCAGAATCAAACAACACTCTTGCTGGTATTGAGTTAACAGAGAACATACCCAGCACCACGTCAGGTGCTTCCTGGGCTTCCTCGGCGTTCATGTGGTAGAGGCGTCCTCCGCGGTTGTTCGGGTTGTTGGGGGCGAACTTCTTGCCGGTGGAGACACGGCGTTGCTGCTGAGCTGGTGGTGCGGGGTTGCCTGCGAGCTTGGCGAGCCTCTTGGGACACTCATTGGAGTAATGCCCCACTACACCACACTCATAGCAAGTGATGGTGGTCTTGTCCTGCTTGTTCGCGACGGGGATTGCATTGCTCCCGGTCCTGGGTGCGGTGTTGGTGTTGTTGTTGCTGTTGTTGTTGTTGGGGGTTCTCGGCGGAGCGCGGGTGTAGTTGCTGTTGTTGTTGTAGTTGCTGTTGTTGTTGTTGTTGTAGTGGCCTCCTGGCCTCGAGTTTCCTCCACTCCGGTTCTGATAACCGGGGCGCGAGTTCTGCATCGGTGGCTTGTTGTTTCTCGGAGTGAAACCTCCGCTTGAGCTAGGGCGATACTTCTGGGGGTGGCTTGATCCACTTTGATTCATCATGCGGCGCTTGCGGTTCTCGCTGGCTTGGTGCAGTTTGCCCTCCATTTGGATGGCGGAGTCAACAAGGGCTTCGAGGTCGGCGAAGGGGATGTTGATCAGCACAGTCTGCATCTCATCATGCAGTCCGTTCAGGAACCTTTCCTTCCTCTTCTCAGTAGTGTCGGTCTCATCCGGGGCGTACCTTGAAAGTGTGAGAAACTTGTCGCGGTATTCCACCACGGACATCCGGCCTTGCTTCAGTTCACGGAATTCATCTCTCATCTTCTTTATCAGACCCGGGGGCACATGGTACTTGTTGAACTTTAGTTTGAAATCAGTCCAAGTCATAAACTGTCCCGCGTTCATGGCACGGGTGCTTGTCCACCAAGCTCTTGCTGGTCCTGCTAAGTAGTGCGTGGCAAACAGCACTTTCTCATTCTCTTCAACTCTAGCTACTTCTAGATTGTTCTCCATAGTTTGGAGCCAATCATCTGCATCAAGTGGTTCCTCAGTCTTGCTGAAAACTTGCGGGTTGGTATTCTGGAAGTTCTTGAGCTTTGATCCTGGATGATCATGATGGCCTTGATTGTTGTTGGCAAGCTGTTGAAGTGCTGCAAGGTTGGCTTGTCTTTCAGCTCTTTCGGCGTCTCTACCTTCCAGCATAGTTTGCAACATCTGCATCATTGCTTCTTGAGTCGCGTTGCGAACCGGAGGGGCCATCTGAGCATTGAGATAGATCATGAGATAAGAGGGAAATTCTCTATGGCTTGTTTTGTGTTTTTAACTTCAAAAAGTTTAAAACTTGAGGTCTTTTCATGATAACACAAACATACATTCATTCATGACAAACACACACATTACAAGCTAACACACTAAGGGTTTTAAGAACCCTTCTTCTCCAAGCTACGATACATGGGGCGGGATACAACTCACACCTACGATAGTGCACAAGTGAACTACTCCTCATCCTCATCTACATCTATGGTGACATGGTCATCTTCTCCAGCGTCGAGGAACTCGTAGTCTTCCTCCTCGGTGTTCTCATCCTCCTCGAAGTCGTCGTCGTCACTCAGGAAGGCACTTCCTCCCTGAATGTCATCTCCATCTTCCTCCATCTTCTTCATCTGTTCCTCCTGGTCCTTGACAGTGGCCTCAAGCGCTGCTATCTTTGCGCGGAGGCGGGTGATGGTGGCATCCTTCTTTGCCCGCTGCTGGCGGAGAGTCTTGCGGTCGTTGTTGAGGAGCTTGATGGCTTCACCTTGCTCGATGATGTGGGCGTGAGTCTGGTTGGCGTACTCACGCGCGTGGTCGAGGTCCTGCTGAGTGTGGTACAGGATGAAGTCCAGGTGCTCCACATGGTGCTTCAGCTCCGGGTGGGGCGACATGTCCATGGGCTCTCCAGCGGAGTTACGCCTCGCGAGGTGAGAAAAGCGAGGGCTCCTGAGTGCCTCCCCGCTCATCCCGCACAAGCGTGCGAGTGCCTCCTGAAGTGCGCGGGCGAATCCATCCAGCCAGTTGCTCTCCCTGAAGGAGAAGAGGATCCTCTCAGAAGTGGGAGTCTCCATCTTGCCCCTCAAGTCAGCGGTGATGATCCACTGCAACTCGCCTCCTGGCTGGTCATTGACCTGTACTCCATGGAACTCCGGGTGCGGGCGAGCAAGGTGGTCGGAAAGGGCATTGAGGTCATGCTCAAAGACCAAGCTTCCCCTGTTCCCGAGCTGGTAAAACTTCGTGTTCATGGGCTCCATCTGAAAGTGAAGGATTAAGTTAGAGAAGTGAACCAGTGTGGCAAAATTTTAGTGAAATTTCTAAGGAAGAGCATGACTTCTTATTTTTCCAAAGAACTCAAAGAGAAGACAAAGACTAAGTTTTTCAGAAATACTTCATTCATTTTTGAAACTAATCTTTCAGAACGTCCATTTCTAACTAGGGTCTCCTAAGGTCAAACAATGGCTCTGATACCAACTTGTCAACACCCGGATTTTTAAGTCCGGATGCCTATTATGTCATACATCGCAATCCCAGGAAATTGTTGTTGCGAGGCATAATAGTTAAGTATCACAGTCATCATTCATTACAAACCATAATGTCTTACAAATTGGAATCACATGATCCATATTACATGAATAGTTGATCTAATGATCAACGAACAAACACAAGTTCATAGCGGAAGCGTAAGATACAAGGACTCTCTAGTCCACAGGCCAACGCTTGACATTAGAAGCTCCTAGTTGTGGTAGACGTTCTGCTGATCGTCATCCTCGTACTGCTGCTCGGCTTCATAGTCTGGCCATTTGAATAGCCAGGGACAAAGCTGTGAGTACTTTAGGTACTCGCAATCTAATACTAATGTAAGTACTAACATTACTATTGAGAGTGTTCTAAGCTCTAAGGTTATTTGCATAAAGCCAATTTTATTTGATAAACATTTTAGTAAACAACTCCTCATGTGCTAACTAACTCAAGTGGGAACATTAGTGTCATTCCCACAACTCTGTTGTGATTCAAATTCAAAGTCACCGTTCAAGTTCAAGTTCAAATTCATCAGTCACAAAGATATAAATTCTGATGACGGAAACAGTATGGCCTTTCCAATTGTCCATATCCGCGGACGCGGCTATTCGAATAGTTCTACACTCTGCAGAGGTTGCACACTTGTGCCACAACATTTGATTACATCCGTCAGGGATAAAACCCCGAATAATCGTAACTCTGTACGCGGATCATCAACCGTTAACCTTTCACTTACACACCCTAGTATAGGCACCTCTCCCCATGAGCTTGGCCTCCCGGTGAAAACCAACTGTTAACCCGGGAACTGCACAGGGCTTGGCCGTACAATTCACCTCAATTCACATCATTTCTCAACAACGGAGGTAGCCTCGAGCGTAACCCCTATGACGTGTGTTCAGAGGGAACCCATACTAAGACACATAAATTTCCAGCTAAGCCTAACCCATAATCAGGTATTGTGGGGGTACTCAAAAATTGGAATGGTATCGCATCCAACTCAATCATCAGTTTTAGTCATTTCACCAAGTCAAAATCATGTCATGTTCACCTTCAAAATCTTTCAATGGAAATGACTCATCATTCCAAGGTTTTCAACAACACTATTTCATAAACACAATGTTCCCATCTAGAGTAGTCATTTTTAGTTTAGCACTAGCATCTAGGTATGAGGGGTGCTAAATACTTTGCTTAGCTTCTAGGCTAACTTTGATACTCTTGTACTAATCCAAATCTATCCAAGTGAATCATAAATCAAAAAGTACTTTGATAAAACAAAAGTAAATAAACTTGTAAAGTAAAACTGGGAAATAGGATCATAAACATTAAGTAAATGGGTAATGCCTTGCTCATGGTGAGCTTTGCACTTTGCAAGAGTATTATCTTGCCTTGGTTGGGGAATTGGTCAAAATGGTCTTCTTCTCCTTGGAAGTAGACCTCCTCCTCCTCCTGGTACTCCTCGGTACTAGCGTCTAAAATACGAATACGGGGTACACAATCATCATACCAAACTAATTTACTAAACTAGGCACACTCATGAGCTACACACTTTAAACTAGCATCACACATTGATATTGAGTTGGTGGATGTGTTCTTTTTATCATTTAAGAAAAATAATTTCCTCTCATACTAAACTTGAATGTTACTTTGGATTATTCAGAGAAATAATTTCCTCTCATTATCTTATTAATATTTAATTTCTCTTATGCATAATATGTGACCTAGGTTGACCCAAGTCAACCTCTTCACACTTACCATTTTGAGAAAATGATTTAAATGAGGTGAGCACCTCATACCATTTAATTCTAGCATAGCAAAGATTTAATATCACCAACAATTCCTATGAGACCTAAATTACCAGAGTCTCTACTTCATTGGAAATTGGTGGAAACAAGATTTAAATGAGAGAAACTCTCTCATAAGATTTCTTAATAGTTTTGGACAATATCTTTGACTAGAAATAGCCATAAAGTCATGTAATTCAACTAGGCCATGATCATTCAAAGTAAGCATGGCATATTTTTGTATAAACAATTAGTATAAGTGAAATGTGAATTATTGGAGGTGGAATTAACTGAAAAATATTTATGGTTGATTTTTAAGAATTATTCTAAGGCAGAAAAGTTCATGCCTTGTTTATTTTGTCATTTTAATTCTACCATAGATCTAGGGTTCTAACCAGTGGCATTGTGTAGATAATTTCCTAAGGTTTCCAAAGATATAAAATTTGCAGAAATTGGCCTAGTAGATTTGTCCCTATTAAATTTCAAAGTTTGCATCAGATTGGGGTATTTCTCCATTTTTCAAATTTGAATTCAAACGGTGGGCTGGCGGGAGATCCTAACGGGCTAGGCAGAGAGAGAGGGAGTTGGGCCGGCCCAGCAACGCAGCGGGCCAGCTGACAATGTGGGGTCCACGCGTCAGCGTGACTCACACGCCGAAACGGTACGTCGAATGAGAGCCGTGCGATTAGAGGGAGATCGCACGGTCGGGGAGCGTCGTCGTCGACGGCGAGAAGGGGACTCACTGGCGGCGGCGGTAGGGGGTCGGAGTGGTCGTCGGAGCTCCGGCGAGCGTCGGAGTGGTGCGCCACATCGTTGTCGATGACGGTGAAGCAGATAGAAGCAGTTGCGACGCCTGAGGTGCACTGCAACGGCGGCGGCCTTCTCAGCACCTCTGCAGGCAGCGAGCTTCAAATTCCGGCGATGCAGTGGCTAATGTGGCGAGGAGAGTGGCTGGGGAGGGTTAGTGGTGAGAGGGAAGAGTGCTGGTGTGGTGGATTGGAGACGGGAGGTGCTCCTTTTATAGCGGCGAGGCAGTGCCGCGGGTCTGAGGTGAGGTCAGCCATGGCGTCGGCGGTAGGATGGCGCAGGGTACTGGCGATGACGCTCGCTTGCAGGCGATGTCCTGGCGGTGCTGTAGCGCGTGATTGCGGGGAAAACGGGGCACGAACGCGACGGTGAGCTTGATGGGAGCTTGCAGGTCCATGGCGGGTCGCGTCGACGGTGACGATGGCCACGGCTCTCCTGCGGTCCAACGGGCATGTCTGCGGGGCTCCTGGTGGTCTGGCGCGACGACTGGCGAGCGGAGCAGGCAAGTGGAGGCTTGGAGCGTCGGGGCGACGTCAGTCCTGGCGTGCCCGTGGCGTTCGCCGTGCGCGCTCTGGCGTGCGCGTGCGCGTCACTTGGAACGTCTGGGCGCGTCTCGTCCTGCACGTTGTGATACAATTTTTCGTCGAGGCTTGGGTCTAGCGTGCTCAGCAGAGTGAGGGTGGGCTAATGGACACGGTGGTGCAGTGCTGAAGTGAGAGGGGAGAGAGATGGCATGGTGTGGTCATGCCATGCCACGGCATGGCCATGCCATGGTCAAGGTCAGCAAGTGGAGGGCTGGCAAGTCGAGGCACTGGTGCTGAGGGGTGAAAGGAGTCCCCAGGGCTGCAGAGAGGGCAGGGTTGGACCAAGTCCTCTCCCAAATTTCAGTATGGGCACTTGTTTAATCCCTGCCTGCAAGGTGTTTGTTGTAATGCCCGCAAGAAAATGATTTTTGAATTTTGAAATTCTTTTTGGTGGGTTGTAATCATATATTAAAAGGAGTAGAATGGTGGTGGTTTGGTTCAATTTGGAGTTGGTTTGCAAAATCTCAAAATGCATATGATCTTGCATATGCAACTTTGTTCCAACTTTGCTTGATCCTCATTTGAATTTGAGAAGGAGTTTGGGTTGGTGGTTTTGGGCAAAGTTGAAGTCCTTGATGTTGTCTTGGATGAGGTGCAAAGAGTTGTCAAAGTGTAGAAGTGAAAAGTTAAAAACCAGGGGCTCAAAGTGGGCATCAGGTTAAAAATGGCACATATGAAAAGTTAAAAACCAGGGGCTCAATTTTGATTCAATTTTGATTTGAATTGAGTTTGATTGTTTCCAAAAGTGTTAATAAGTGTTTAGTATCCATTTACAACTAATGGTGCAAACCAAAATGGCCTAGATCAAAGATTTGTAAAAATGGCATAGGCCATATGTGAGTGTGAAGTTGATTTTTAGAATTTCTTTTCTATTTTATTTTTATTTGACTTTGGATGATAAAGTGATCATTGCTAGGGTTTTAGAGTGAGAGTAACATATAAACAAGCATCATGGCAAAAGCACACTCAAATAAATTCATAAAGTGAGCTATATGCATAGTCCTATATGATGAGAAAAAGTTTTTGTTGGCTCTGATTTTTGGATTCTAGAATTCTCTCTCTCTTGTTCCTTTTATTGAAACTTGGGATGTTACACTTTTGCATTTCACAAAGTTCAACAAAATTATTGAGATGGGCAGCAGCATCATCAGAACTAACACCAGAAAATTGCTCTCGCATAACAAGATTCAGTAAAGCAGGTTTAATTTCAAAGAATTCTGCTGTAGTAGCAGGTGGAGCAATAGGTGTGCATAAGAAATCATTATTATTTGTGGTTGTGAAGTCACACAACTTAGTATTTTCAGGAGTACCCATTTTAGCAATAGTAAATAAAGCAAACTAGATAAAGTAAATGCAAGTAGCTAATTTTTTTGTGTTTTTAATATGGCAAACAAGATAGCAAGTAAAGTAAAACTAGCAACTAATTTTTTTGTATTTTGATATAATGCAGCAAACAAAGTATTAAATAAAATAAAGCAAGACAAAAACAAAGTAAAGAGATTGGAATGTGGAGACTCCCCTTGCAGCGTGTCTTGATCTCCCCGGCAACGACGCCAGAAAATCTGCTTGATACGCGTACAGCACGCGTCCATTGGGAAACCCAAGAGGAAGGTGTGATGCGTACAGCGGCAAGTTTTCCCTCAGTAAGAAACCAAGGTTTATCGACCCAGTAGGAGCCAAGAAGCACGTTGAAGGTTGATGGCGGCGAGATGTAGTGCGGCGCAACACCAGGGATTCCGGCGCCAACGTGGAACCTGCACAACACAACCAAAGTACTTTGCCCCAACGAAACAGTGAGGTTGTCAATCTCACCGGCTTGCTGTAACAAAGGATTAGATGTATAGTGTGGATGATGATTGTTTGCAGAAAACAGTAGAACAAGTATTGCAGTAGATTGTATTCGATTAAAAGAATGGACCGGGGTCCACAGTTCACTAGAGGTGTCTCTCCCGTAAGATAAATAGCATGTTGGGTGAACAAATTATAGTTGGGCAATTGACAAATAAAGAGGGCATCACAATGCACATACATGATATGATGAATATTGTGAGATTTCATTGGGCATTACGACAAAGTACATAGACCGCTATCCAGCATGCATCTATGCCTAAAAAGTCCACCTTCAGGTTATCATCCGAACCCCTTCCAGTATTAAGTTGCAAACAACAGACAATTGCATTAAGTATGGTGCGTAATGTAATCAATAACTACATCCTCGGACATAGCATTGATGTTTTATCCCTAGTGGCAACAGCACATCCACAACCTTAGAACTTTCTCATCACTTTGTCTCGATTTAATGGAGGCATGAACCCACTATCGAGCATAAATACTCCCTCTTGGAGTTAAGAGTAAAAACTTGGCCAGAGCCTCTACTAATAACGGAGAGCATGCAAGATCATAAACAACACATAGGTAATAGATTGATAATCAACATAGCATAGTATTCTCTATCCATCGGATCCCAACAAACACAACATATAGCATTACAGATAGATGATCTTGATCATGTTAGGCAGCTCACAAGATCCGACAATGAAGCACAATTAGGAGAAGACGACCATCTAGCTACTGCTATGGACCCATAGTCCAGGGGTGAACTACTCACTCATCACTCCGGAGGCGACCATGGCGGTGAAGAGTCCTCCGGGAGATGATTCCCCTCTCCGGCAGGGTGCCGGAGGCGATCTCCTGAATCCCCCGAGATGGGATTGGCGGCGGCGGCGTCTCTGGAAGGTTTTCCGTATCGTGGCTCTCGGTACTGGGGGTTTCGCGACGAAGGCTCTAAGTAGGCGGAGGAGATAGGTCAGGGGGCCACACGAGGGCCCCACACGCTAGGTCGGCGCGGCCAAGGCCCAGGCCGCGCCGCCCTAGTGTTTGGCCACCTCGTGGCCCCACTTCGTATCATCTTCGGTCTTCTGGAAGCTTCGTGTGAAAATAGGCCCCTGGGCATTGATTTCGTCCAATTCCGAGAATATTTCCTTACTAGGATTTCTGAAACCAAAAACAGCAGAAAACAACAACTGGCTCTTCGGCATCTCGTTAATAGGTTAGTGCCAGAAAATGCATAAATATGACATAAAGTATGCATAAAACATGTAGATATCATCAATAATGTGGCATGGAACATAAGAAATTATCGATACGTCGGAGACGTATCAGACATCACGCCGGAGATAGAACCGCGCAAAAGGTTCTACAATCAGGTTTTTATTGGCCAACTCTCTTCAAGGATGCAAGGAAGTTTATTTTATCTTGTGATGAATTTCAAAGGGTTGGTAATATCTCCAGACGCAATGAAATGCCTATGAATTATACTCTTGTTATTGAACCATTTGATTGTTGGGGATTTGACTTCATGGGACCTTTTCCCTCTTCAGAAGGTAACACTCATATACTTGTCGCTGTTGATTATGTTACTAAATGGGTGGAAGCCATACCTACAAAAAGTGCTGATGGTGAGACCTCTTTAAGAATGCTTTTAGATATTAGTTTTCCTCGATTTGGAGTTCGTAGATATATTATGACTGATGGAGGTTCTCATTTTATTCATGGTGGTTTTAGAAAAACTCTTGCTAAATATGGTATTAATCATAGAATTGCTTCCGCTTATCATCCTCAAACTAGTGGGCAAGTAGAATTATCAAATAGAGAGATTAAATCTATCTTGGAAAAGACTGTTAATAAAACTAGAAAGAACTGGGCTAGTAAATTAAAGGAAGCACTTTGGGCTTATAGAACTGCTTATAAGAATCCCATGGGAATGTCACCTTATAAAATGGTTTATGGAAAAGCTTGTCATTTACCTTTAGAACTAGAGCACAAAGCTTATTGGGCTGTAAGAGAACTAAATAAAGATCCTAAACTTGCCGGTAAGAAAAGATTGCTACAATTGAGTTCTCTAGATGAATGGAGAAGTGAAGCTTATGAAAATGCTAAACTCTTTAAAGAGAAAGTTAAGAAATGGCATGATAGAAGGATTATCAAAAGAGAATTTAATATTGGGGATAAAGTCCTATTGTATCGGTCTCGTCTCAGATTCTTTGCAGGGAAATTACTCTCAAAATGGGAAGGACCATATGTCGTTGAGGAGGTATATCGTTCAGGGGCGATTAAAATTAGTTCTCTCCAAGGCGATGCCTCACAAGTGGTGAATGGACAAAGACTCAAGCATTATATCTCAGGTGATTCTTATAATGAAGATGTTGATGTTATTCGAGTGGAAACTCCGGAAGCTTTCATCAAAGGTCAAATTGACAGTCCGGCAGAATTCAACTTTGAATAGGTAACAGTACTGGTAATAAAAAGTTCGTGTTTTACTTTCCGAACAATGTTTTTGCTGTTTTTGGAAAATATGAAAAATTATGAGATCGAAACGGAGTGGAGGAGATGCACGAGGGCGTGTCCCCATAGGCCGGCGCGGGCCCCAGCCTGGCCGCGCCGCCCTATGAGGTGGCTCCCTCGTTGCCCCTCTCCGACTCTGGTTCGACCTGGTACTTTCCTTTTGTCATAAAAATTCCTGCTATATAATCCCCCGGACCCCTGGAGGTCCGTATATCGTTTTCTCGACGTGTTTTATTTTGAGCTGTTTCTGCCAGGATCTGTTTTCAATCTAGAAGCACCATGGTCTCTAACAACAAGGGCAAGGGGCTTTCGGATGAAGATGTTCAAGATCCCGAGTGGAAAGAGGTGGACGAGAGCGTGAAGGAAGAAGATGAAGAAGAAGTGGAGGAAGACTCGCGTGCGTACCCGCGTGCTGCCGTCGCAAGCATCAAGGTGGTTGAAAACCCTTCCAGTGCCACGAGGAGCGCAAGAAGTTGCACCGGAGGAAGGGTTCCACGTCACTACCTAGCTCCAAAGACGTCTTCTCCAGGCACTTACCATCCCTTCCGCAATCTAATTTACAATAATCAAATTGAAAGGACTCCCAAAGCAGCATTGCCTAGCAATTGGGATATAGATCATTCTAACACTGCAGGAAGGGGGAAGCCTGAAGCTGAAGAGTGGGGGAATAACTCCAAGAGTTGGGACTCGCCGTTGGACGTACTTCTTAGCCGCGTCGAGCACAATTCAGAGATGATCCGCAACCTCATGTACAAGATTGATGAGCTTCAGGAGCTTGTTGAGAAGCTTGTCAAGAATGCATCATCACCACCACCGAAGGAGTAATTCATCATCGGTATTGGCATCCCCTTGGTTTGTTCCAAGCTTGGGGGAGTGCCGCGGTATCACATCATCATTATCTTTTACTTTTTTATATCAAGTAGTGTCATATCATGAGTAGGGAAGTTATCATATAAGATATGTTGCAGTGTGAAAGTATCTCTCCTTTAGTTGGTTGTCTATGTATCCCTTGGTGTGAGTTATCATTATGGAATATTAATGAGAAGTCTTATCATTTACATATTTCACATCTTATTGTAGTTTGCAATCTCTATTATAGGATTGATCTTGTTATTAGTATTGGTATCACTTTGGGAGCATTGAATAAATCTATTTGGTTTTGGTAAACTTAGCATTGGTTAATAGCAACAACACTTTGAGGTTTAAGTAGAAAATAGAAATACATGTAGATACGTTGTTTCATTGTCTTTCTTTCTTGTTAGCTCCTTAGCTTATTATTCTGAAGTTAAACTTGTTTGTGCTTACAAGGAAGATGCATGATTGTTTCTATCACATGTATATTTGTTTGTTTCCCTCAACTCTTATGCTTGCTAATTAACCTTGCTAGCCAAAAACCTGTACCGAGAGGGAATGCTTCTCGTGCATCCAAACCTTAACCCAAACCTATGCCATTTGTGTCCACCGTAACTACCTACTACATGGTATTTTCTGCCATTCCAAGTAAATACTTCATGTGCTACCTTCAAAACAATTCAAAATCTACTATCTCTTATTTGTGTCAATGTTTTATAGCTCATGAGGAAGTATGTGGTGTTTTATCTTTCAATCTTGTTGGGCAACTTTCACCAATGGACTAGTGGCTTCATCCGCTTATCCAATAATTTTGCAAAAAGAGCTGGCAATGGGGTTCCCAGCCCCGATTAATTAACCTTCATAATTTTACAAATAGACACTCCTCCATGGTATGTGATTGTTGGAAGGCACCCGAGGATTCGGTTAGCCATGGCTTGAGAAAGCAAAGGAGGGGAGGAGTGTCATTTAAACAAAACTAAAATAAAAAGGCACTCCTTCATGGTATGAGATTGTTGGCAGGCACCCGAGGATTCGGTTAGCCATGGTTTGTGAAAGCAAAGGTTGGGAGGAGTGCCAACCTAAAATAAAACTTTATGGGAGCCGCTCTTCGAGAGTTTGTCTGGCAAGGGGGTTAGAGTACCCGCTACTAGTCGTTGACAACAACAAACACCTCTCAAAATGTTACTTTTACTCTCTTTATATGATTTCAAAACTGAAAAAGCTCTAGCACATGATTTAATCCCTGCTTCCCTCTGCGAAGGGTCTGTCTTTTACTTTATGTTGAGTCAGTAAACCTATTTCTCTCCATCTTAAGCAAGCATTTGAGTTGTTGTGATCAAACCATCTATATTGTGATTTACTTCATCATGTCTTTTACTCTTCCTTGTCTAGTACAAGTTTTATCCGAATGAATATATCTTTGAAAGTTATCAATGATTATGAGGAGATTATTATGATTGAGTATGCAAGTTGTTCCATATAAACTTTAACATGAGAGCGTTGCTCAATAGATAAGTATAACCTGTTAATTGTTCTCTGACCAAGAACGAAGTTTGCCATCACCAATTATGATTTCTTATGCACCTTTATTTGTGATTACCTTCTACTTGTTTCAAGTTGAATTATATGAGGAAGTTGTTTACTAGAATGTCTTGTGTGAATGAATATGATGCTTCTTGTCCGTATTTTATTTATCAACTCTTCACTCCATAAACATGTGGTCATGTTTACCGAGTTCAGTTTCGCTTGGGGACAAGCGAAGTCTAAGCTTGGGGGGGTTGATACGTCCATTTTGCATCACTATTTTATATCATAATTTGCTGTTATTCATTGATATATTTCGTATTTGGAGACGATACTTATGTTATTTCATCTATTTTGCATGTTTCATGATTATTGGAGGATCGCGCACCGGAGTCAGGATTCTGCTGGAAAAAGCGCCGTCAGAATGCAATATTTCGGAAGATCAACAATTGACGGAAATTATATGAAAATTCCTATTTTTCCAGAAGACGAAGGGAGCCAGAAGGGGGAGCCGAGGAGGGCCGCCGTGGGCCCACCTCACAGGCCGGCGCGGACCAAGGCCTGGCCGCGCCGCCTTGTGGGGAGGGGGCCCACAACCCCCTCTGGCCTCCTCTCCTTCGCGTATTTCTTCGTCCCGAAAACCTAAGCTCAGGGGGGACAGTCGTGAAGAGTCACAGCCGCCTCCGCGAGGCGGAGACCACCAGAGAGAAAAGAGCTCTCCGGCAGGCTGAGATCCGCCAGGGAAATTCCCTCCCGGAGGGGGAAATCGACGCCATCGTCACCGTCATCAAGCTGGACATCATCTCCATCACCATCGTCATCATCTCCATCATCATCACCGCCGTCTCCACCACTGCACATCGTCACCGCTGTAACAATTTGGGTTGGATCTTGATTGTTTGATAGGGGAAACTCTCCCGGTATTGATTTCTACTTGTTATTGATGCTATTGAGTGAAACCATTGAACCAAGGTTTATGTTCAGATTGTTATTCATTATCATATCACCTCTGATCATGTTCCATATGATGTCTCGTGAGTAGTTCGTTTAGTTCTTGAGGACATGGGTGAAGTCTAAATGTTAGTAGTGTATTATGGTTGAGTAATATTCAATGTTATGATATTTAAGTTGTGGTGTTATTCTTCTAGTGGTGTCATGTGAACGTCGACTACATGATACTTCACCTTTATGGGCCTAGGGGAATACATCTTGTACTCGTTTGCCAATTGCGGGGTTGCCGGAGTGACAGAAACCTGAACCCCCGTTGGTATATCGATGCAGGAGGGATAGCAGGATCTCAGAGTTTAAGGCTGTGGTTAGATTTATCTTAATTACTTTCTTGTAGTTGCGGATGCTTGCAAGGGGTATAATCACAAGTATGTATTAGTCCTAGGAAGGGCGGTGCATTAGCATAGGTTCACCCACACAACACTTATCAAAACAATGAAGATTAATTAGCTATATGAAGCGAAAGCACTAGTCTAAAATCCCGTGTGTCCTCAAGAACGTTTGGTCATTATAAGTAAACAAACCGGCTTGTCCTTTGTGCTAGAAAGGATTGGGCCACTCGCTGCAATTGTTACTCTCGCACTTTACTTACTCGTACTTTATTCAACTGCTACATCAAAACTCTCTGAATACTTGTCTGTGAGCATTTACAGTGAATCCTTCATCGAACTGCTTGTCAACACCTTCTGCTCCTCGTTGGGATCGACATTCTTACTTATCGAAAATACTACGATACACCCCCTATACTTGTGGGTCATCATGCACATGCACCGACGATCGAAATTACTGCACCGGAGCCTCCGGCGATCGAATTACTGCACCGGAGCCTCCTCGCTACCCCGTGGACGATGTAAAGGAGATGAAAGAATGTCATCTGTATTATCCAATCGGGAACATGTCCATGAAGGTAGCCATCGGTATTGCTTTACCATGTGAACCTGGAGCACTCCACCACAACAACCCCATTCAAGATGGCTATGCTCGTGTCACGGTGGAGGACATAGTACAAGGGTTTGAGGACCTGGAGATTGACATTGCTACACCTGAAGGGGAGAGAAGACTTGGAGATGTTAAGCGCCAGTTCATTCTATGGCAAAAGAAGTTTATCAAGTTTCCAGGCGAGGCGCCAAGGCAACCAAGTCCACCCCCCTACGGTGGTGGTGGCGGTGGCGATGGTGGTGGTGGTGGTGGTGGTGCTTCACCTACACCTCCTTCACGTCAGCCGACGCCGCCCCCCAATTCACCTCCGGCGGGTAAGCAGCCGCCGCCCCCTAGTCCGCCCCGGGCGGGTAAGCAGACGCCGCCCCCCAATCCACCTCCAGCGAAGAAGCAGAAGCAGTGCTGGACTATTAACCCGGACCCTTATGTACCTAAGACCACAAAGGTACCGGAGCCATCACTGAAGCCTCTCCTCACGAGGCCTTGGGAACGTAGTGCCGAGGAAGTCGAAGCGGCCGCGGCTGCTCACCATGAGAAATGGAGGGCGGAATGCAAGGCGAGAAGAGAGCCCGAGCCCAAGCCAGTATATTCTGACAAGGAAAAGAAGTGGGCTAAGTCATTTTTGAGCACACCGTCCCAAGCCGCGAAGAATCTGCCTACCGACTATGCACGTGAACTTCGTAGGCAGGCACTCATGTTGAAGGAGAAGAAAGAGCTGGCGGAGAAGCAGGAGAAGAAAGCCTTGGAGGAGGCCGAGAAAGAATTAGCAAGTAAAAAAAGCGGGAAACGAGCAGTTGCCCAGCTCGGGGAACAAAGTAAACAATCAATCGCCCCGCTCATAGTGAAAGACGCCGGTCCGGATGCTGAACTAATGGACCCCACAATCATAGCAGCTGCGGCAGAACAGGGAATGACCGTAACGGCTGCCAGAGAACAAGCGGCCCTGATCGGTATGACTCTTCGTGAACTGTTAGGCCTTGATGAGGCGCCAGTGAAGGAGGTAGTAATTACATATGTGCCGAATGGGCCTCTCGTCAAGCATGCGCAGGAAGAGGATCTACCTCCACAAATGACAAGTCTGCTGAAATGGTACAAGGGTTACATAAAAAATAAAAACGCCAAAAAATATATTTATGCGGAAGTTAGATATGAGCATCACTTCAAACATTACTATGTACAAATTCATCTGAGTGAATTGTTCCAGCTTTTCAATCCGCGCGAGCTCGACAAATCTATCATCAGTTGCTACGTTCTGTAAGTGATTTATTTCTACCCCATCTCGTTCATATTGCCTGCACTATATATATGTCCTAACTATATTTTTGTGTACGCTATTATATATGCAGAATGAAGATTAAGGAATGCGAAGTAAGGAACATCCATGATGTTGGGTTTATTGACCCACACATCGTTAATGGATATGTGTTAGAGCATCACCCCGCCGACGTGGAGGAAGACCTGTGGCGGTTTCTTACAAAGCAGGAACTCAAAAGTGAAATTCTATTTCCTTACCATTTTGGGTGAGTGTTTCTGTCTTGAGCACATTCTATTTTGTTTACTCCATGCATGGTATGTGGCCGGCTAATCGATGAGTTATGCATGACTGTGCATGTATCGTGTCCGCAGGTTCCACTGGATTCTGCTAGTAATTAAATTTCACACCTCCACATGTCTCGTCCACGACTCTCTGATTCTGGATGCAAAGCTTTGGGGCGACATGAGAAGAATGCTGCAGAAGTAATTATTTTCATTCATTTGCGCTCTATATCGATCGGCCTATTTCATTCATTTCCTAATATCAAGTAACTAATAACTCTATTGTTCATTTAATTTTCTTTGCCTCGTAGGGTTTGGAGACGGTTCTCAGATGAAAGGGTCGGTGAATTCAAAAAAGAGCTACAATTCATGGGGTCAATGGCTAAGAATGGTGGCGATATTCAGCCAGCGGGGACCAATCTATGTGGATACTATGTCTGTGAGATGATCCGGAGATACACCTCTGAGCGGGTTCCGTGTGATAACAATGAGAAGAGGAATAACCTCCGAAAGATGCTTAGTCCAGAAGCTCGCTTCCGACCACTTCAAGGGGAACTAGCTGGATGGTTCACGAGGGAAGTCATCGATCCTAAAGGAGAACACTATGTAGAGGACGTAGAACTTCATATGCATTAAATTATGTATGGAAACTTGTTCAAAATTGTATATGGTCATCCGATGATATTGAATATATATTGTATATTCCTCTTGAATTATTTTTGGTTCTAATTTCAAATTTGTTTGAAATTGTACATTCATATGCATGTATGTACTAGTACCGTAGAATATGTGAAACTCCTTCAATATTAAAATAAAACACAAAAGAAATAAAACAATACAAATTAAAAAGAAACCAGGTTTAGGGAAGGGGGGCTAAAACCGCGACTAAAGGTCCTCCGCCCCGACGGTCGCCTGGCGCCCACGTGGACGGGCCTTTAGTCGCGGTTCGTAAGCAACCGCGACTAAAGGGGGGCCTTTAGTCCCGCATATTTAATCCCGGTTGCGCAACCGGTATTAATGGAGGTTGCGAACCGCGACTAATGGACCTTTTTCCACCAGTGCTACTCGGAACGAGTAGGAACTAAGCTTGGGGATGCTGATACGTCTCTAACGTATCGATAATTTCTTATGTTCCATGCTTGTTTTATAATGATACACACATGTTTTATACATACTTTATGTCATATTTATGCATTTTCCGGCACTAACCTATTAACAAGATGCCGAAGAGCCAGTTGCTGTTTTCTGCTGTTTTTGGTTTCAGAAATCCTAGTAAGGAAATATTCTCGGAATTGGACGAAATCAACGCCCAGGGGCTTATTTTTCCACGAAGCTTCCAGAAGTCCGAAAGGGAAACGAAGTGGGGCGACGAGGCGCCGCCACACTAGGGCGGCGCGGCCGAAGGGGGGCCCGCGCGGCCCTAGCGTGTGGCCCCCTCATCAGCCCTCCGACTCCGCCCTTCCGCCTACAAATAGTCTTCGTCGAGATAACTCCAGTACCGAGAGCCACGATACGGAAAACCTTCCAGAGACGCCGCCGCCGCCAATCCCATCTCGGGGGATTCAGGAGATCGCCTCCGGCACCCTGCCGGAGAGGGGAATCATCTCCCGGATGACTCTTCACCGCCATGGTCGCCTCCGGATTGATGTGTGAGTAGTTCACCCCTGGACTATGGGTCCATAGCAGTAGCTAGATGGTCATCTTCTCCTCATTGTGCTATCATTGTCGGATCTTGTGAGCTGCCTAACATGATCAAGATCATCTATTTGTAATGCTACATGTTGCGTTTGTTGGGATCCGATGAATATGGACTGCTATGTTATGTTGATTATCAATCTATCATCTATGTGTTGTTTATGATCTTGCATGCTCTCCGTTATTAGTAGAGGCTCTGGCCAAGTCTTTACTTGTAACTCCAAGAGGGGGTATTTATGCTCGATAGTGGGTTCATGCCTCCATTGAATCTGGGACAGTGACAGAAAGTTCTAAGGTTGTGGATGTGCTGTTGCCACTAGGGATAAAACATCAATGCTTTGTCTAAGGATATTTGTGTTGATTACATTACGCACCATACTTAATGCAATTGTCTGTTGTTTGCAACTTAATACTGGAAGGGGTGCGGATGCTAACCCGAAGGTGGACTTTTTAGGCATAGATGCATGCTGGATAGCGGTCTATGTACTTTGTCGTAATGCCCAATTAAATCTCATATTAATCATCATGATGTGTATGTGCATTGTTATGCCCTCTCTATTTGTCAATTGCCCAACTGTAATTTGTTCACCCAACATGCTATTTCTTATTGGAGAGACACCACTAGTGAACTGTGGACCCCGGTCCATTCTTTTACATCTGAATACAATCTACTGCAATAATTGTTCTCTACTGTTATTCGCAAACAAACATCATTTTCCACACCATACATTTAATCATTTGTTTACAGCAAGCCGGTGAGATTGAAAACCTCACTATTAAGTTGGGGCAAAGTATTTTGTTTGTGTTGTGCAGGTTCCACGTTGGCGCCGAAATCCCTGGTGTTGCGCCGCACTACATTCCGTCACCAACAACCTTCACGTGGCCCTTGACTCCTACTGGTTCGATAAACCTTGGTTTCTTACTGAGGGAAACTTGCTGCTGTACGCATCACACCTTCCACTTGGGGTTTCCAACGGGCGTGTGTTTTACGCGTCAACAGGAAGCTGCTGCTGCTAGGCGCAGGGAGATGCAAGAAGCTGCTGCTTGCTTGAAGCAGCTAGGTGAGTGCCCTAGGTACACACAGGTCATCCAACTTCCAAAAGACATACCAGAACCTATTATCGTCGTGTTGTAAAAACAAATGCCATGGGATGGCTTAAGTTGGGTCCGAATGTGCGCTAGAGGATCCGGGGGAGGGTTTAGTTAACAGGGAAAGAGAGAGATACCGGATTTTATTGCTTAACTTGGCTAGAAGCTAGAGGTTGAAGAACGTACAGTACACATCCTCTCCTATTTGCTACTTAGTTGATCCGTCCCGCGCAGGGTTGGGTTGTGCCTCCTCTCCTTATATAGGGAAGATGATGGCTTGCAAGGGAAGAAACCCTAATGGAATCTTTGATGAGCTCAGCTACTTTATAAAGCTACTTTGGCCCAGCTGACGCTGGTTCTATCTTTAATCAGTGATTGATGATCTCGTCTGGTATCTTTTACGTCACCTTTTGCTTTGGCGCCAGAGCTTCGATTAAAGCCGAAGTGCTTCGCTCATCCTGTCCTTTGGTCCTTGGTGGAATCTTTGACTGGAGTGCCGACATGCTACGATAAGCCTATACCGGATCTCTAGTATCTCTACCTTAGAGCTCCGGCATTTTTGCCTTTGTATCCCATTCTCTTATGTTTACCTCATTCCGGCATACCCCTCCTGGTATACCGGTTCATACTAACTTTATCACAATTCTTATTCAATTTTGAGCATCCGGATTAATCTTTAATCCGGTACATAAATACTCCATCACGGCATATTTTCCCTCGTCTTGGCCTACCGGGGTCCACCCCCCCCCCCCCCGACATATTACATATAAAAATATAAAAAAATCGATATAAAATTTCACGTATACATATGGACTTTCGGGAAAAATGAACATTTTACGTTGCTTGTATAAAAAAGGAAAAAAATGTCCAGAAAATAGTGATTTTGAAGCATCAAATTTTGTCTTTTATACATGGGACACAAAAATGTTACTTTTTTCCGAAAAATTGTGTGCGAACATAAAATGTCTAGATATACATGGGAAATTTTATTTCATATTTTTTTGACATTTTGAATTGTCTTGTCACATAATGGGTTCATATGCACCTATGACCCGAAATGCATTTCCCTAACATGTATCCTCCTATTTAAAAGATTCAAGGCATATTCCACAGAGCAAGAACCAATTATGAACATATCTTTCAGATGTGCATTGTGAACTATGGTACCATGTTCTGTTCATCAAGGTTCAAGTAATATTACAATTTTTAGGGAGGGGGTATTTTTAAATTCCAGATACATGCATGTCCAGGTGATTTAATTGTGCCATATGTGCAGATCTTAGCGGTAATGTTGGACTTACGGAAATCTGGTTACGGAAGACTCTTACGAGCAGACGTGGAGAAAATAGATTGGTGTACTTCGCGAGCCCTCAGTGATTTTAGGCGCGTGACCCCTCCGGCTGATTACCACTTGTTTCCGTAACCTGATTTCTGTAGAAAAAAATCCGTAGATGTAGCATTACTCAGATCTTAGAGAGCTATATAGAGGCAGAGCAATAATAGAGAGTATTATGCAAATAATAAAGATGAGTTGCAAAGTGCAGATGCCAAACACGAGAACTTAAAAAGCAGTCTTGTTGTTCCCTGCTGTCTTTTTTAATTAATGAAATTGGATGAAATATAAATGTGAAAAATATATGTTTGTATAGAGTATGAGTTGCAAAGTCCAGATGCCAAACACGAGAACTTAAAAAGCAGTCTTGTTGTTCCCTGCTGTCTTTTTTCATTAATGAAATTGGATGAAATATAAATGTGAGAAACATATTTTTGTATATGTAGCTCATTGGTTCTTGTAGAATTGTGTTTATTTATTGTTACACTTTAATAGCCTGCTTATTTTGGGACGTGCGTGTTTGCTGACGCTTGCACAGTCCAAAAAGTTCAAGATCATTGCTACAGTATTTCGAAGCAATCGGAAGGGGAACGAACTGATTGGTTTTTCTTAACAAGTATGCTCGCATGATCATCGCTGTTGAACCCACTTCTGGGCCCTCACTAAGATCCTCAACGAGTGCCGAGCTAGGACTGATTGGGACCCTCTGCATTTAGAAATGTTTTGGTTGGAAGCCAAAATGTTGTGTATTATTGGTCATGTACGCATAAGGTAACTGTAGTTTATATGTGTTTCAACATTCCATTATAGTTAAATTGGACAACACTATACATTATTTAGATTAAACTTTTTTACTCAAATATAATTTTACTATTCTCTCCACATATTGCCATTTCATCCTTTTATTGTACCTAAAATATTAACTACATAAATTTTGTTTAAGGGGGAAGGATTTGTAACATCTCAAATTTTAAAACCAAGAAGAAAATGAATTTCCTTTTTCCCAAAAAATGGAACTAACAAAAACTTTATCTAAGTTCTATAAGGTGCATAGTGCTCATACCCAATTGTTGTGGGTTTTGCTATGATGCTTGTGTGAAGTATTTTTAAATGTTTCTAAACCCTAAACCCTACCCTTCTCAAAACCAAAGAAGAACAAATAAAAAGAAAATAAAATAAAAGGGTGAGGCATATGTGGGCTTATGGCTATTTCTCCAAATAATGGCCTATGCCCTTTTTACCTTACCTAAATGGTGAAACCCTCCATCAACCCAACCTAACATCAAATGAACCCAAAACAATGATCTTTTGGATCAAAGAGAAATAAAGAAAAATAAAAGAAAAATAAAATAGCAACACATATGAGGCTATGGCCAATTTTGCAAATCTTTGACCTAGGCCATTTTGAATGGTGTCAATGGTTTGGAAGTGTTACTAAACTAATAAGAATCACTTTTGAATCAAGAAAACAGAAATCAAATCAAAAGAAATAGCAAAACCTAGTGACATGTGATAATGGTCACATGAGCCATTTTTAACAACATACCCACTTTGAGCCCCCTTAGTTAACTTTTTCTAAACTAAACTTTCAAATCTTTTTGCCCAGATCTATTGTACTCATAAAAGTGAACAACTTATTCAAACTCAACCTTGCTGGTTCAAAGTCAAACTCTAAATATAAGCATGCCAAGATGCCACTTTGAAACAGATTCTAGATTCCCCCACCCTTTAGAATTTTCATAAAAAAATTCCAAAATTCAAACCAATGCCACCAATTGCTGACCAACATTATTTAGAACACATCCATGAAGTATTTTGGCCAAAATCAAAAACAAGTGTAACCATTTCTTGTCACATATGTTGATCACATAGTTTAAATTAGGGTACAACCTCTATTTCAACCACTATGTACCCCTCACCCTCTCTCTCTTTAGCTCATCTATAGTGCACCATGTACCACAACAACTCCCTGAAGAGATGACCTAGTCTTGCCATGATCACCATGCCCAAACCATGCCAAGGATATTGCATGTGTCACATATATTTTGGCATTAATCCAATGTACAAGCCCTAGCCCTCTCCAACCATGCTCACCCTGTAACATACCTTGGACTCACCCCACTCAAGCTTGCAGCACTCATAGACCAAGAAAAGAATGCATAGAGGACCAATGTCATGCCCATGCCAATCATATGACATCACCATGCCAACCCATGTCATCCTCCCTCTCTTGTCCTTCTAACCTTGTCAAGTAGACTCACCTCACCTCACTCAAGCATGCCATACACTCAGAGACCAAGAGAAATGCACAAATGATCCATGTCTTGACCATGCCGACCACCATGATCACCACCATATGCACACCTGCTCCCCTCTCCTCACCTCTCTCTCTCTGACCTTGTCAAACCAGTTGACCTTGACCCCCTGACCCCACTGGCGTAAGCCCTGGCCAAGGAAAGGCCGACAGCACCTAGAACGTGACGTGCCCAGAGACGTCAGGACGCGCCAGAGCGTGCACAAACGCTCTCTGGACACGCCAGTCCACTTGCTCGCCCGTCGCCTCACACTCTCTCCCGCGCCCTCCTTTCTCCCATGGACCCTCCGCGACACCAGTGACCTCCAGGACAACCTCACCTGCCCGCGCACACCCTGTCGCCGTCGCCATGGACGACGCCATCCGCCGCAGTACACGGGTATGCGAGGACGATGACGACGCCCCAGTCCTCCGTTTTCAGCGCCATGACGCGCGTTAGGTCCGCGGTGACATCGCCAACACGACGCGCCCCTTACCTTGCCCTCTCGTGACCTCCAACACCGTCGTCACCGCTCACCTGCCGCACCCCCTCGGCCACCTCTCGCCGCTATAAAAGGAGCAAGCCCCGGCCTCAATTCTCCACACCACTCGCTTCCCGTCTCCCTCCTGACTCTCCTCAACTACCTCCCTCTCCACATTAGTGCCGGAGCAGCTCCAATTGCTCGCGGGAGCACCGCCAGCACCGCAGCAAGGGCGTCGTCGATTGGGGCCACCTCAGGCGACGCCACCTGTACTAGACGCTCCGCCACCCTCGACAACATCACCCTGCTTCCTCGCCAACGACCGCCGGAGCTCCGGTGAGTCTCCGAACCCCTACCCTCGCCACCAGTGAGCTCGTATCTCGCCGGAGACGACGACGCACCTCGCTCATCGATCTCACTTCTAATCCAACGTCTCACATGCGCTTCGGGTTTATGAAGTCACTGACGGGTGGAGCCCCTCGTTAACGGCCCACGTGTGCGAGACACACTGCTGGGCCGGCCCAACTCTTTTCCCCTCTCCTGGCCCAAGTTCTTTCCCGCGCAGGCCCATCCATTCAAATTCAAATTAATCAGTTTAATTCAAATTCCATACTGGTGCCTTGTTCAAACTTTAATAGAATCAAATTTACTGAGCCAAATTTTATGAATTTGGTATTATTGGAAAGATTAGGAAATTCTCTAAACAACTACACTGTTTTCAACCCTAGACCTCTTGTAGAATTAATGTAGCAATAATAACAAGGCAGAGCCTTTTTCAAATTAAAACAATTATTAAAAATCAACCATAAGTGATTTTGAGTTGATTCCAACTCTCATAAATCACATTTCACATACTCTACATGAATATGTAAAAACATAACATAGTTGTTTGCATGATCATGGGCTAGAGCAAAATAATGGCTATGTGGCTATTTCTAGTCCATTTAAATTGCCCAAAATTAATTGTTAAATGGTATGAGAGGTTCCCTCTCATTTAAATCATGGTCCTAAGTAATTCAGTAGGAGTTAATGACTTTGGTCTATAGCACCTCATAGTTGATTACTTAGTGATGTTAAATTATGCTTAGTAGTGTTTAAATGGCATGAGGTTTAGTACCTCATTTAAATCCTTTTTCTCAAATGATAAAGGTGAAGTGTTGACCTTGGTCAACATAATCCCACACTTATTATTTGAGGAAATTAAATCTTAATAAGATTCAGTGAGAGGAAATTATTTCTCTTACAAGTTTTCTTAAACACAAAGCCAACCCCCCTTGTGATTTAATGTTGTGATGATATGATGGCTTGTGTGACCCATTTGTGTCTTAAGTCTAGTACTTAAGCTTGTGTGGTGATTGTATACCCCGTATCCGTTTATAGACGCTAGTACTGAGGACTACCAGGAGGAGGAGGTATTCTACCAAGAAGAAGAAGAAAGCTTTGATCACTATACCAATTAAGGCAAGCTATACTCTTGCAAGTTACCCAAGTGCAAGCTCAACTTGAGCAAGGCACTCATACCCTACTACTTTGTGCTTTACTTTCCAAGTCCCAGTTTTTATCTTACAAAGCTTTTACTTTGATTATCGAGGTTTACTTTTATAGTTGACTTGAGTCTAGATATGAAGTAGTTGAAGAACATCAAAGCTAGCCTAGTAAGCTATAAGCTAGTTAGCACCCCTCATGATTAGTTGCTAGTGCTAAAACTAAAAGTGACTACTTTAGCTGGGAATATGTGAATCTTTTGAATTTAAAAACGTTGGAATGATGAGTCATTCTATTGGAAGATTTTGAAGGTGAATGTGACTTGAATGAAATGGTGATTTTGAAAAAAACTGATGATTGGGTTCGGATGCGATACCATTCCAATTCTTGAGTACCCCCACAATACCTGATTATGGGTAAGGCTTTAGCTGGAAATTTATGTGTCTTAGTATGGGTTCCCTCTGAACAAGTGTCATAGAGGTTATGCCGAGGCTGCCTCCGTTGAAAGTGAAATGACGTGAAAAGAGTTGAATGTCCTACCCAAGCCATGTGCAGTTCCCAGGATAGCAGTTGGTTATCACTGGGAGGCCAAACTCATGGGGGAGGTGCCTATACTAGGGTGTGTAAGTGAAAGGTTAATGGTTGATGATCCGCATACTGAGTTATGATTATTCAGGGTTATCCCTGACGGATGTAAACAAATGTTATGGCACAAGTGTGCAACCTCTGCAGAGTGTAAACCTATTCGAATAGCCGCGTCCGTGGTCATGGACAGTTGTAAAGGCCATACTGTTCCGTCATCAGAACTTTTCCAAAAGGTGACATGTGACAGGTGACTTGTGAATTGAACTTGAAATGTGAATTCGACTTGATCACAACAGAGTTGTGGGAATGACACTAATATTCCCACTTAAGTTAAGTTAGGCAAATGAAGAGTCTTTGTTTACTAAATGCTTATGAAATAAAACTGGCTTTATGCAAATAAACCTAGAGCTTAGAACCCTCTCACTAAAACTGTTAGTACTTACTCTAGTATTAGTTTGCGAGTACTTTAAAGTAGAGGTAATAGCACCAGCCATACAACAACTTGCGTGGTGGGAGAAAATTCATACAATAACTTGAAAATGTGGCCAGGTAGTACATAAACTTGTCATTGAGGTGCAAATCAGTACAAAACTTCTCTAGACATGACACGTGGCAGCAGTAAATCTACAAATAACCGCGACATGTTTTCTCTTGTAATTGTGCCCCTTTCCTCTTTTGCCCTTCTCCCCTAGATTAGACCATCAACGCGGTCCTCGTCGGGTACTCACTCTTGCACGGCGCGTTGGCGGTGTGGCCGACTGGCGCGCGAACCGGCTCTACCTCCCGGCCGACACCACGTCGCTCTTCTCCGCCTCCACGTCCACAGGGGACATACAGGGCCGGTGGTGCCTGACACCGGGCACGGCACCGAGCTGGAAAGCTCCCGCGGTTGTTGACAGGCGTGCCGTGGCGGTCATGCCCTGCGAGGGCGCCGACACACACTGCCCCACAGGGTGCCAGAAAGCCGCCAGGGAGCTCGTAGATGCAGGCGTCCGCCCACCCCTGTACGGGCATAGAGGACCGATGGTGGAACTCCAGCGACGGCGTTGTGCTCCGATGGACGGCGCCTCCCGCAATGTCGACAAAAAGGAGGGCGACAGAGAGCAGGGCACGGAGGAACTGGGTGGCCATAAGGAACAGGGAGGAGCCGGGAGATGGCATCGTGCTGGTCCTCTCTGATGAGAGCTCCGATGACACATCAGCCTTCGCCGCCCTCGTGGAGCAGGTCGTGGGCCTCATGAGCTATCCCGTCGTGACAAGAGTGAGCAGGAGCTGAAGTGGAGCCCCCCAGCGCCATAGGCTTCTGCTACATGCGCTCAGCTTGCCGGCCTGCGATGACAAAACCGACGGCCGGCCGCGACGGAGTGCCTCGCCAACTCTAGATAAATCTAACTACTTAAATCACAAGGAACTAAGAAAGCACATGGTTATATGGTGCCTCAGATGTGTTGATTGGCATCATAATATATCTGCTTCATCAAGAATTTCTCCCTGAAACAGGGGGTCGGTCCAGAGCCAACGGGGTTGAGGCGCGGAAGCCAAGCGGGCGCCAAGGAGCCCTCAACTTTGATTGCCGATGCCAACTCGCTCACCGGCAGGTAATAGAACGGCTGTGCACGGACCAGCCGCCAATGAAAATAAGGACGCAACGGAGAGCGATGGCGTCGATAATCATGGCAGTAGCACAATGAATATTGGGGAAAGGTCGGAAGACACTTAGGTGAGAAAAATTGTACGAGGGTTTTTTCGTAAAAATACACTGTCACGTGTCATGTCTACAGTGGTTTTGTACTGATTTGCACCTCAATGACAAGTTCGTGTACTACCTTACCACATTTTTCAAGTTATTGTATTAATTTGCACCCACTATGCAAGTTGTTGTATGTCCGGTGCTATTACCTCTTTAAAGTACTCACGGCTGTGTTCCTGGCTATTCAAATGGCCAGACTATGAAGAGGAGCACTACTACCAGGAAGACGGACAGCAGGACGTCTACGATAACTAGGACTACTCCTGACGTCAAAAGTTGCCTGTGGAGCAGATGGACCGCTACTACGTTTCTTCCGCTGTGTGTGTTTTGTAATTGATCATTGGATCAACTATTATTGTAAGACTGGATCATGTGATCCTTTGATGTAAGACAATTATGAGTTGTAATGAATGATGTTCTGTGATATCAATCTATTATGTCTCGCAAAAACAATATTCCTGGGATTGCGATGTATGGCATAATAGGCATCTGGACTTAAACATCCGGGTGTTGACATGTTTCAAGTTATATATGGTCACCCGAGATTGAATATTATATAATCCTCTTGCATTCTTCTTGTTTGAAATTTCAAACTTGTTTGAAATTTCACACTTGTTTGAAATTGTACATTCATATGCATTTTTTTTGACACAAATACAGTAGGGAAAGGCTCCCTACTGTGTCATTTTCTATTAATATAAATGGAGTATTTACAATGAGTCTATCATGGAAATAATCTTATTACACACTCATAGAGTATCTAGCCAAGATTGCATTCCTTCTCTAAGACTAGGCTTAGCTCTATGCATTGTAAGGACAAAAGTGGCCTTAAATCTAGCCACACATGTTTGGACATTTGGATATTTTGCATTAAAGATAGCATCATTCCTCTGATCCCAAATGCTCCAACAACCTGTAATCATTATTTCCATGAGAAAACCCAGGGACAATCTTTGTTGTGCTTGATCAATCATCTGAAATAGGGTCATATCTACATTCCATTCCAATCCAAGTGCCCACCAAAAGCTCTGACTGAATGTGCATTCAAAGAATAGATGCATAATGGTTTCTTCTGGACAAGATTCACAGAGAATACAATCAGAGAATTCCACATAAAAATTCTTGTGTTTCATCATGTCCTTAGTATTTAGTCTGCCATTTAATAACAGCCAGAAGAAAAATTTATGTCTAGGAATATTGCAGGATTTCCATATCGCTGTAATACTACTTGGTACTTCATGATTTCCAATGAGTTCTCTGTACACTTTATTTGTGGAAAATGAACTACCCCAATTGAATGACCAAATATCCTAATCCTCTGTCGTTTCCATATTCAACATTTCCTGCTCCAAATTGTGAAGTTCTTCATGTGCAATGGTACTCAGAGGCAACTGAAACATATCATATATATTTTCATTTGATGCTTCCATAGCCTTATCAAAACTGATATTCTGATTTTTGGCAAAGGAGTGTAAATGCGGATATTCATCCTGTCTGATGGAATTATCCCAATTATCTTTCCAGAGTGCCACTGTCTTTCCATTCTGAATGTCTACTGATGTCAGTTCCTTATATTTGTCCTGCAATGACAAACAATCCCTCCACCAAAATGATGTCTTTGGTTTAATAGTCTGTGGAGTGCCCCTATTACTGTAGTAAGCTTTCCAGATTAGGTTAACCCATGGAATATCTGCATGATTATAGAATTTGTGCAAATTCTTCATAAGTAAAGCCTGATTTTGTATTCTGAGATTTAGAATCCCTAGGCCACCCTGATCCTTTGGTCTGCACATCATTTCCCAGCTTGCTAGGCATTTTCCTTGAATCCTATTTTCCCTATCAGACCATAAGAACTGTCTTCCACTTTTTTCAAAGTGTACAAAAATGGTAATTGGTACCTTAAAGGAGCACATTGCAAACATTGGTAATGATTGTATCACTGAATTTAACAAGGTGAGCTTTCCAGTATATGACATCAGAGATGATATTCCAGATAACTTTTTATCAATTCTTGAAACAGTTGGCATAAGATCAGATATGGATGGTCTTGTGGTTCCCAGTGGCAATCCCAAATATGCAAATGGCAGAGTTTCTACTTTACATCCAAAAATATTGGCCAGCTCATGTGCTCTATCATTATCAATATTTATGGGAACAAGTGTGGTTTTGTGGAAGTTTACATGTAGGCCAGTAGATTGACTAAATACTTGGAGCAACTCTTTCAAGTAACCCAATTGGTTATTATCAGCAGGCATTATCATCAATGTGTCATCTGCATATTGAACAATTGGATATTTTTGGCCAAAATCATCCATAATTGGTAAATCAATAAATCCATCCTGCCAAGCCTTATTAATAATACTTTGTAAGAGATCAGCAGTATTGACAAAAAGAATAGGTGACAGTGGGTCCCCTTGTCTTACTCCTCTTTTGCATATAATTTTCTTTCCTGGCACTCCATTTAAAAGTACTGATGTTGATGCTGAATGGAGGATATTGTATATGAGTTTGACCCATTTTGGTCCAAAGCCTCTAGCTTTAAGCATAGCAATAACTGCATTATAATCCACTTTATCAAAAGCCTTTTCAAAATCAATTTTCAGAATAATAATAGGTCTTTTGGAGAGGTGGCAAATATGCAGGTATTCAAAAGTCCATCCTAGGCAATCTTGAATATTTCTTCCTTTAATAAAGCCATATTGATTTTGATGTACCAAAGGGATAATCTCTTGCTGCATTCTATTTGCCATAAGTTTAGTAATAATCTTGAGAGGGAGACTGACCAAAGAGATGGGCCTATAATCATTCATGTTCTCTGGATCTGCTTTTTTTGGGATGAGTGTAATAAAGGCAGTATTGATACTTTCCAAATTCATTTTCTCATCATAAAAATCTTGAATGAGCTTATAGAAATCCTCCTTAATAACTGGCCAGCATTTCTTGAGAAATTTTCCATTGAAACCATCTGGCCCTGGTGCTTTATCTATAGGAAAGTTTTTAACCACACTGTCTATTTCTTCTTTGGTAAATGTTGCTTCTAGATGAGAAAGATCAGCTGGTTGTATCATCTCTGCCAAGTTGATTGTCATTGTAGCATTTTCACTCACACCAAGCCTATCTTTATATGATTCCCAAATAATAGCAGCCTTATGATCATGGTTATGAACCATAACATTATCAAAAGATTTAATGTATGTGATAAGATTTCTTCTATAGCTCTTTGTTGCAATAGTATGAAAATATTTAGTATTTTCATCGCCCAAGGTAACCCATCTAATTTTGGCCCTGTTTCTCCAATATACTCTTCTTGCTTCAGTCAATTTTCTTGTATGGTCTTGCAAGATTTTCTGAAAATTCTTTTCTGCAGTAGAGAGTAATCTTTGCTCTTCCAATCCATCAAGGAGTGCCAAGGTAAAATTACATTTAGTAATAAGATTACCAAGATTTGATATATTTTTACTCCATTTCTTTAGACCATATCTGAGCTTCTTGAATTTCCCATTGATCATCAAAGCAGTATCTCTTTTGTATTCAGATGAATTCCACCATTTACTGACAGTATCATGAAATCCATTGAAGTCAAGCCAATAATTTTCAAACCTGAAGAGGTTGGCCTTAGGAATATCAGTACCAATTTGCACATGAATGGGAATATGATCAGAGCCCAATCTAGAAAGAGGGTAGGACAGTGTATTGGGAAATTCAGTAGTCCAATTAGCAGATGTAAATACCCAGTCTAATCTTTCAAGGAGAGGTGATTGCTGCATATTACTCCAGGTATATGATCTTCCCTTCAGTGGTATTTCTTCCAAATCATGAATTTGGATGACAGTATTGAAGAGTAGCATATTGTTTGTGTCCCCACCACTTCTATTTCTATCATTTGGGTTCCTCATCAAATTAAAATCTCCCAGAATCATCCAGTAGTGGAAAGAGGATGAGTCCAGCTCAGCCATCCAATTGAAGAAGTCTTCCCTGTTGTCATTATGTGCTGGTCCATATACATTAGTTAAATACCTGACTTTGCCAGACATTTTACATGTGAACTCCACAGTAACTTGAAAAAGATTCTGTGAGACAATTTTCCCTTCAAATACACTCCCATTCCAGACTGTAATAATACCACCTGAATTGCCAATAGATGGATTATATGCAAATTTGTTGAATTTTCTGTGACAGAATTTTTGAATGTATGATTGATCAAAGTGTTCCCTTTTCGTTTCTTGCAGGCATAGAATATTACAATTACATTCTTCCACCCTCTGCTTGATATCATCCCATCTCTTCTGGGAGTTAATCCCTCTAATATTCCAGTCAAGTACATTCCATGATGTTCTCATTATATAACCTTATCAGTTGTGATTTTCTCAGTGACAGCATAACTAGCCACTGACATAAAAAAACACTCTTCATATAGAAATTCCTTATTGGGTTGGTCCTTGCATTTCCATAAGAAGTAATAGCAACATCACACATAATATAGAACAAATGATCACAGACATGCCCAATATAATCATCATAGATGAAGTAACTGACATAACTGACATAAGCAATAAGGTTCAAAGCACAACTGGTACTTATTACATAAGTGAACATAGTTCTCAACCATGAGGTAGCAAAATGATTGGAAATATAACTAGGGATAACTAGACTGTAGAGCAGACAGTCCAACTGTTGAGAATAGAGATGGCCAATCATCTAGCCACTTTTATCCAGGAGTTTCTCCTCAGACACCTCACTAGGAGGAATCTGACATTGATCCACAGCAATAGCTTGTATAGTTTTGATGGGTAATTCTGGTGGTGGTGGGGCAGTCTTGTCAATAACATCAGCTTCAAATTCATGAACTAGATTCTTCTTTGTCATCTTTGATGTTGCCTTCTTCTTCCCTTTTTCTTTTTCTTTTGCTGCCTTGTTGTTCTTCTGCATATCCTTCTCTGCCTCCCTAGCAAGTGCAGCTTCAGCAGCATTTTTATCCTTATAACCAGCAGCAATGACAGCAATCCTTCGACTACGTCTGACTTCTTTGACATCCACTGGTGCATCTTCATTTTTCCTCTTATAAGCTGGTGTAACAGCAGCTGACAGATTAGTGTCCTGGTGTTCAGTCATATCTGTATCAGTAATCATCTGATCCATCTGATCCATTAACACAACTTCATTTGCAGAATTGGTTTGCTCTGACAGAGCAGCAAAAGTTTCATCACTATGATCATATATTTCAGATATAGTAACTGAAGATTTAGCAGATGATGATGGCTCCTGAGCAGTGAAGACAGTAACAATGCATTTCCTTTCAGCATATCCATCAACACTCACATCAACCATCTGGATCCTTGCTCCAGTTACATTTTCATGTCTCAACTTATCCAAGGCATCAGGGAAAGTTGTCAGCACATCAGTCAACATCTTATGAAAAGCAGATATAGCATCTACAGCTTCTACAACAGCTTCAACTTCATTATTGTTCTGTGCATTGCCCTGAGGAGGTGTGTGTACCATTGGTTCATCCTCTGCAGCAGGTGCAGCATGTCCAGCAGGTGTAGCAGGTGCAGCATTTCCCAAATTAGGTGCAACATTTTCACCCATTTGGTTATTTCCATCAACCAGATCATCCCAAATTCCTCCAAAGGGGATATTTGGTAATGGGTGTGGATTTCCCCCATCAGGAGGAAGAGGGTCCTCATCACCACCTAGTCCACCTATCAGCTTGGCTTGCAGAATGTAATTAACAACAGTCCATGAATGTCCATGCCCCTCATCACTATCATTATGACAAAGCACTAAGCTGATAGGTACTTCTAGTAAATCTGGAACTCTAATCTTAACCAGAATTCTTGCTCTATTGGATCCATCACGATTCCATACAAGGAATTTCCCAAACTCACTGACAGATTCTTTAATTTTCTCTACATGCCAAGCCTCTTGTGGGTAATTAACCATCATGAGCCAAACATCATGTGTGAAAGTGCAGTTTCTATGGTTAAGTCCACGGTTCTGGGGGATCACCCTAAGAATGCTATCTCCAATGAAGAAAGGGCTTCGATCTATAGCAGCATCTCTAGAGCAAGTGTCAGTGAACTGTACCAGAGCAGCACCCATAGCAGAGCGCGTCATCTGCCGAACATGATGGCCTTGATCGTTGAGGAAGGCGCGGATGAGAGCAGCATCGCCAGCAAACTGTGCTGGATTAGATTCCGGCTCGAGGATGACAATCGCCCAATCATCGCAGGTGATCAGGGGGGTGTTGGTGAAGACATGGAAAGCTCGGCGGCGACGATGGATGCAGTGCGGGACAATGTCTGCTCCAGGAGGCAGGTGGGGGTGGGGGTCGCAGGGATAGTTTGCCATAGGGTCGTCGTGATTGAGGGCGAGGTGGTGGCAGCACGGCGAGGGTGGTGGCGTTGCAGACGATGGAGTAGGGTTAGGAGGCGGAGCAACGGGGGTCAAAACAGGGGATAAATTGGTCTCCTTCTCAGGTGGTTTTTCTTTAATGCGAAAAATCTGGACTTTCCGATTAAATCGAAAACAGTTCCGACGAATGTGGCCATAGTGATAGCAGGCTTTACAACGAACTTGTGATCTGCAGTTGGGCCTCAAATGGAAAGGGTCCAGACATCGTGAGCAGCCCAAAAGCGGTGGAGGGTTATTTTGCAGAGGGGAAAAAAGACTAGCAGGCCGAGATGGGGGTGGATTGGGCTGAGGTGAAGGGGTTGGGGAAACGTGGGAAGGTGCAGGTGACGTGGATGCATGTCGATTTGAAAAAGGGGAGGAGCGGGAATTATGCACATGATCCGAGGAACGTGGATCTGGCCCTGGCTGATTGACCACGTCAGCAAAAGAGCGTTTGAAAGTGATCGGCACCGTGTTTGCACCGGTGAGGGGCGAATTCCGGCGAGAGACGAGTTGCCACTCTTTGGATTGCTCATAAAGCCAGGTGGAGAATTCAAAGTGCCAATTTGCACCACCATTGCCCCAAAGATGAAAATAGCAAGTGAATGCCTTGCAAGAAAAGGATCGCAGATGATAAATGAAAAAACCAATGGCTTTAGATATGACAGTGAATTTGAAAACTCGATCCCTTAGATGAACGACATGGAGTCTAGCTCCTTCAGATCCAAGACATGATTGCAAGGCTAATTGCACATTAGGAAGATCCAGGCGAAAAGAGGCACGGCCAAAAGACACAACCAGGTGGAAGCCATCAACGAAGGGAGGGTGGATTGGGGTAGAGAAGATGGAGCGGACCTTACTCGCGAGTGTAATCCCATGATTGAAATCCAGGGATGAAGCAATGGTGTGCTGCTCCATGGATAGGTCAATCTAGAGGAGAAGTCCATAGCTTGCCGTCGATGGGAGTGGAGTCGCCGTGAGAGTCACCTCAGAGGAGAGCATATGCATCAACGTGTAACTTGTATATAGTAGCGTAGAATATGTGTACTGAAACTTTTTTGAAATTCAAATAAAACACAAAATAAAATATAAAAGAAATGAAACACAACAAAAAGAAATCAGATTTAGGGGGTTAAAACCCTAAACCTGCGGAGACCTTTAGTCTCGGTTGGTTTGGCCAACCGCGACTAAAGGTCCTCCGCCCCGAAGGACGCCTGCCGCCCACGTGGATGGGCCTTTAGTCGTGGTTCGTAAGCAACCGCGAGTAAAAGGGAGAGCTTTAGTCTCGCATAATTAGTCCTGGTTGCGGAACCAGGACTAAACCCCGTTACCAACCGATACTAAAGCCCCTTTTTCTACTAGTGATGCTGGCTGAAGTTGCAATTTGGTGTCTCTGCCTTCAGGAAGGGATGAAAAAGAAGAAGTGGCATGGTGTTGTCGGTGCTTGGTGCTGGCTTTAGTGTGCCTTTTTGAATGTTCTGTGGATGTTATTCCTTGGTTAGTTTGTTTTGTAACAAATATCTTCAAGGTTTCTTAGGTTGGTTAGTGTCAATGAGTTTTTGCCTCGTAGTTAGTGTTTAGACATCGAGCACTCACATCTCTCACATGCCCGCCTGGCAGTGACCTAGGTCGACTTGTCTTCGCAAGTGCGCTAGTCTGGCGACAAGGCATCACTTCGACAGTCTCACCTTAATGGCGATGAGCAGCGCCGACAACAGCCAGTCTACTCCGCCTCCACCTCCGACTCCACCTCCCCTGATCGAGAACAACGACAAGTTGGATGACGAGAACAAAGATATCGCGGACGACGTTATCGACGCGGCAATGAACGTGAAGTTCATGGCTGACACGGAGCAGGAGGCCGAGGAGGAGCGGGCGACCCACCCGGCGTTCGACGTGAAGCAGCAACACCGCTGGGAGGCGGCGACCGTATAGGAGTCGGATGACGACATGGACTGCAGCGGACCTAGCCCAGAAGAGAAAGCGGCGGCGAAAGGGCCTTAGTCGCGTCCTTCGAGACGCTGAAGAATGCCGAGGAGGACGCCAACAAGGCAAACGGGCACGCGGACAAAAATAATCATTTTCGTGTCCGCAAGACGACATGAACGGACACAGACGGCCACTTTAGAGGTTGGATTTGTGTCGCCTGTGTCGTCCAGTTGAAGATGGCCTAATGGCGGGGCACACGGGCAAAGCTAGGCATCGCCGGTTCCTTGGCCTGGAATCCATAGCCGTGTCTGCTGGCTTTATGCCTATTCTCACTGCACCCACAGGCTTTGAATAAAACTGCAAATGTAGAAAATGAATAAACAAGATTTCTGTCTTCTCCGGCTCTCAAAGCGCATAGACGGTACATAATATTTTGCTGTGGAGGAGCAAAGATTGTGGGATCCACCCATGTAAGCGAGAGAGAGAGAGAGCAGCAGCCTCAAGCAAAGAACCCTGAAAGTGCACACAAGAACCGAAAGCGAAAGCAGCAGCGCCGAAAGCGAGCTCACATCCAGCCTGACCGCGCCGAATTCTGGCTTGCTTCTCTCAGAGAAATCACTCGCGTCTCGTCAGGACGGCCAACCTGCCGCCGTGCGCTTCTTTCCGGTGAATTCATCGGCGGTGGCGGACATGTAGCGCCGCGGGGCCTTCATCAGCTTCTCGCCCTTGTCCGCAGGTACTTGAGAAAGAAGCTTTGATTTGGTACATCTGGATCTGGTTGATGCAGAGCATGCATGTTTACTGGTACTGCTTTCGATATGTCAGTTGTTGTTTTGTGTCTTAATCTCAGAGAAATCAGCACCACGCTTCAGACAACCACTACCTCTAGTTTCCTTCATGTGGTCTACTGGCGCGTATAAACACAACCAAACTTTTTTCCTTTCTACAGTTTTCAGTTATGTATTTTTCTTTTTCTTTTCATGTTTATTGGAGCTTTATAAATACCTACCGACTTTTCATCTTCTCATTGACACTAGAAATGAAAGTTTGAACTTGACTATTGTAAACCTGCCTTTATTTTCCAATCCATGTTGTTTCCATATTTTTTATATAACCGTCGACAACTGAGCCACACTATTTGTCTTGCAGCGCCTCTTGTTAAGTTAAAATGCAAGCGGTTGCTCCTTTTGGTGATTGGTGTGGAGCTACTATCAACACGATCATAAGTCCATTCTACAATCGTTTTGCAAAGCATGCATTGTATTGCTTCACGGCTAGCTCAAACGTGAGGGGCCACATGATAGAAACTGAGGCTCTGAAACTCAAACAGGCAGGCGTCCAACAGAAGATTCGAGACGACGAGCATATGTTCGACGCCGTGCCAACAGAACAGGCAAGATTATGGCTAGAATCGGCGAATACAGCCGTATCTGATGAAGCGGCAAACCACCTGCGATACAATCAGAGGTACCAATTATGCGGGTGCTGCTACCCAAATTTCTTGGAAAACTATAAGATCAGTAAGCAAGCAGATGAGCAGCAGAAACATGTAAAATCAATCATGGCTAATGCACCAGGTGATAATAACATCACACGTGCGCCAGATCCAAGTTGTGTCGAGAGTATGCTTGTAGATGCTGCTCCAATACCGCCAAGCAGATCGGTTATTCTTCGGGCTGCTCTCCAGTTCATCGTGAGCAATGATTCCAGTGAGGGGATAGTTGGAATGTGGGGTCCAGACAAAGATGATAACACAAATCTCCTCAAGCATATCAACAATTCATTTCTGCAACAAAGTATCTTCGATTTTGTTATCTTTGTTCCAAGCCCCAGCGATTGCTCGGTAACAAATATTCAATCTGAAATCATAACCAGGCTCGGTATGAAGCAGGATGGTAATGAGGCAATTCGAGCCACTAGAATATGTGGACAGCTCGAGAACAAGAATTTCCTGCTGATTTTGGATGACCTCCGTCAGAATCTGGACCTTCGAGCGGTTGGCATTCCATATCCTCTTGGATTTGTTGGAGAGAAGAAGAGGAAAGTGGTAATCATGTCACTATCAGGATACAGATTCGTTGGAAATATGATGGGTGTGAACAAAGATATTGAACTGCCTATTTTGCAAGAGGAGGAAGCACGCGAGCTATTTAGACAGTCAATAAACTACCAAGGGGATCTTTATTCTGATCCCAACATTGGACCACATGCTACTAATCTGGTACGGGCAATAAATGGTCTGCCATCGGAACTAGTACGTTATGGAAAGTCAATGTATGGAACAAAGGATCCAATTTCATGGAAAGTAGCTATAGATGATGCAACAAGTAAATTTTCTAGGCCATGTTCGGTAAGTGTTAATTCGTGTCAATATGAAAATTTCTAGGAATATATAGATGGTCATAAACCCATTCTCTGAGTACTAACATATGTCTGTTTTTTATGCCTTGAAGATAGAAGACACTCTCCGACTCATTGAGGATGATCCCACTTTGGGAGTAATCGGAATATGGGGTCCAGGTGGAGTGGGAAAAACACATCTTCTGAAAAAAATTCAGGGCTTTTTTAGAGGAAGGATGACTGTTATATGGGTGACAGCCTCTAAGGAGTGTTCAGTGTTAAAGATCCAAACACAAATTTTAGACGAGCTAAAACTGAAAGGGGGTGGCAATGTGAGAACCCAAAGTGGCACGATCAGTGGCTTCCTAGAGAATAAAAGCTTCCTTGTACTGTTGGATGATCTTTGGGAAAGAATTGATCTAGAAGTAGTTGGCATACCACTTCCCCTTGGAATTGAACCTTTGAACAAATTCAAGAGAAAAGTTGTTCTCACAACAAGATTTACATCTGTTTGTGGTGGGATGGAGGTGAAAAAACAGGTTCAAGTTCCATATCTCCACGAGAATGAGGCATGGGAGCTATTTAGAGAGAAGGTCGGAGACCAAACTCTTTTTTCTTCTGGTATTGAAGGTCGTGCAAGAATACTTGTGACTGAAATGAAGGGATTGCCTTTAGCTTTGGTAACTGTGGGAAGGGCAATGTATGGGAAATTTCTTGCCGATCAATGGGATTCTGCCATCCAACATATGAAAAATTCATGTTGCATTGACACAAATGAAGACCCACTGAAGATGGAGGAAGAAGTTTTCAGAAAGATCATGTTTAGCTATGATAATTTGAAAAGCGAGAGGCTAAAGAACTGTTTCTTGACTTGTGCACTGTGGCCTGAGGATCAGAACATTTGTAGGGAAGATCTCGCCCAATGCTGGATAGGCTTAGGTCATGTGAATGAGGGGGACATACAAAGTTCCTACACAAAAGCTTATAGTCTGATGGGCGACCTTAAAGGTGCATGTTTGCTAGAGGGCTGTGGAAAATCGGGTGATCGTGTCAAACTACATGATGTGATTCGTGATATGTCTTTATGGATCTCTTGTGGCTGCGGTAAGAACAATGGCAGCTGGTTTGTCCGTGCAGGAGTTGGCTCAGATGAAAAATTTAACATCCCTTGGAGCATTGCGGAATACATCTCGTTAATGTCCAACCGTATGAAGAAACTTCCTTTTGTTGGTGTTCCGCTGAAATTGAGGGTGTTATGCCTTCAATACAATATGTTGGATAAAACAATAATAGGTGGAGTACTTGTGAATTCCGCTAAACTGACATATCTGGACTTGGGGAGTAATAACCTCAAGGGGATACCTGAAAGCTTATGTCACCTGACAGAATTGAAACATCTCGATTTGTCAAATAATTCGATGGAGGAAGTGCCTCGCAGCTTTGGAAACCTCATTAAGCTGAGGTTCTTGTACCTACAGCGAAATTACATACAAATAATACCAGATGAGGTCATATCTAGACTTGAAGAATTGGTAATAATACATGTGGATCTTACATGGGTGTCTGATTGTATCAGATCTAAAGTATATAGAGAGTTGGGCACACTGAGTCACTTGAAAGCTGTTGCTACATCAGTAGAACTTTCGGATTCATGGACATCACTTCATGATGCGGCTGACCTACCCATCCGGACTTTACGTCTTGCAATATCTGCTGGAAAAGAGGAATTCCATCTCTATGATATTTTATCATTGAACTTCGCACAAATGACCTTGTATAAACTAGATATTGTAGAGGAAGAGAATATAGCAGATATAACATTAATACAGATGCCTGAACAACAACACTACAGCTTTGGTAATCTCAGTAAACTGACCATCCGTAATTTGCATGCATTGACAACAGTAAAATGGATGGGAACATCTCCAACATCTATATTTTCAAGGCTCACTCGTTTGAGAGTGTTAGGCTGCGTCAAGCTCGAGCACCTCTCTTGGGCGATGTATCTGCCTTGCCTTGAAAAACTTGTTGTGATAATAAATAACAGCATGCGGAAGGCTTTTACAAGGTGTCATGTTGACAGCGTGTGGAGTGGACAAGAGAGTTCACAGACATTTCCTTGCCTCAAGCACCTTTGTCTTCGGTTCTGCGGAACGCTGGTCACTATTGCGGATCCTGATGTGACATTCCCATCCCTAGAGGTGCTGCAGATTGCAGATTGTGCACAACTGAAGAAGCTTCCTTTTGACATGGTCAGCTTGCCACGAAATTTGAAGGTTCTACTAATGGATCATACTGCATGCTGGGAGCAATTGGAACTGGAAGAGCGTGTCAAAGCTTTCCTTCAACCCAGGTTTCAATGTGGGTACGTATATATACCATGAGCAATCAGTCCATTCCATATCTTTATCTCGTCTGGGGGTCTTATCAGGCATGTGCATACACCGTGCACGGAAGATGCTTCTTTGGAGTTGTGTTCGTCCTTGTTCTGCCTTTTCATTACCATGTACTCCCCCGTCCCATGAAAGATGTCGAAAATTTGTCTAAATTCAGATGTATCATGGGACGGAGGGAGTATTTGAGGTTCAGTTTAGTCAGGTCCTCTGTTGTGAGCTGGAACAACAAATATTGTAGCCAGAGACGTGATGTGTTGACGATGTGTGGAATTTTATTTCTTCGGTGTGATGTTGATCTGGTCGCGCGGGATGGCGCGCGGTAGGAGGATCATGTGCGGTCATTTCGGACAATCTGTCGGGGATTGGTTTTCTGTTCTTGTGTAAAGGGAAACAAGTAGCAAAGCTTTCTGTCTCGCAACATGATAATCAAACTTGCTCCGGTTCGTCTGGGAGTGCTATCATGAGTGTTTATATCGTGTATTGTGTAAATGATTCCTGGCAACATGCATTTGTGTACAGTATTGTAATACGGCTATACGAGCACAATGGATTTTTTTCGATAATGGATGCTTTATTACTTTGAAAAGCAATTACACTCTGCATAATCAGGATGCACACAACCGTTTACATGTCTCGAGTCGAAAGTCGAAAAAAGAAAACTAGGCGAAATACATATCGAGGCGATGAATCAAAAGACGCCTAAGGTGTGGGTGGGGCTTCAGTCCGTAGACTTTGTTGCCACCTATGTAGGAAAAAAGTATCTCTTGCCGCAGCCTCCAACCAAGTACAGACCTCCGTAAATAGGTCTCGGTTCTCCACTCGCTGAAGAGGTAACCACAAACGGAGAATACCCGAGATAACCTGCAAGATGGAGCAATTTTTATCATTAAAAATCTTGTCATTTCTACTTATCCAAAGCATCCAGATAACTGCAAGCACCCCCACCCTAATAAGCAACTTGAACCTTGAATCGATACAATGAAACCAATTGCCAAAGACATTGGCCACACTAGTCGGAGGATACATGTTAGACGCTACTTGGATGATTGATCATATAGATCTCGCAAATCGGCACTGGAAGAAGAGGTGTTTAATAGTTTCGTCATATTAACAGAAAACACAGCGGGTAATTCCATGCCGGTTTCGCTTAACAAGATTGTCCTTGGTGAGGATAACCCCTCACGAAGATACCATCCAAATATTTTTATTTTTAATGGTATTTTCATCTTCCAAATTTTCTTCTTATTATCAAGTGGTATGTCAGAATGAAGTATCGCATTGTATAGTGATTTTACCGAGAATGTGCCATCTTCATGAAGATTCCACCTAAATTCTTCCGGTTCGGGCGATAGTTGTATATCTCCCAGCCGGTGAATTAGGAAATTTCATGCCAATAGCCTTTGCCCAAGCAAGACCCGTCTGAACGTCACATTCAGAGGTGAGGTAGCCATTACCTTGGCAATGGTATTACTTTTGCTACGAATAATACTATACAAGGCAGGATACTGTTCACATAAGGTTGCATTGCCTAACCAAATGTCTTCCCAGAACCGTATCTGTGCTCCATTCTTAATTGAGAAAGTACCATGGCGGAAAAAGAATTTCTTTACCGTCATGAAACCTACCCAGAAGTGTGAATCCCTTGGTTTCCAAACCACTTGGGATAACATATTGGAGCCGATATACTTCCTCTTAAGAATACTTTGCCTAATCTCATCCTCGGTAAGAAGCTTGAACAACCATTTACCTAGAAGGGCTGAATTCTTGACCTCCAGGTCATAACTCCAAGCCCTCCTTGATCTTTGAGACTATAAACTATGCTCCATTTAACCAGTCGATATTTCTTTTTCTCGCTATCCCCTTGCCAAAAGAATCTGGATCGATAGTAACCGAGTTTATATAGGATTCCTTTTGGTACAAGGAAGAAGGATAGCATATACAGTACCATATTAGTCAGTACCGAATAATGAGTATCAATCTTCCTCCCAAGGACAACAATTTTCCTTTCCAGCTACTAATGCTTTTTTGTAATCTTTCTTCCACTATTTTCCATTCAGCGATTGTGAGTCTCCGATAATGAATCGGAATACCCAAATAGTGAATGGGAAATTGGCCTTGCCCGCAACCAAACAACTCTGCATATAGAGTCGTGTCATTTTGGGCATCGCCGAAGCAAAACAATTCATTTTTATGGAAATTGATTTTTAATCCTGACAACTGCTCAAATGCCACCAAAATTAATTTTAGGTTGCGAGATTTTTCAAGATCATGATCCATAAAAAGAATTGTATCATCGGCATATTGGAGGATTGATAAACCACCATCAACCAGATGTGGGATCACACCTTCAATCTGACCATCAGATTTGGCCCGCTCTATCGGGATAGCCAGCATATCCACGACAATGTTGAACAACATTGGTGACAACGGATCACCTTGGTGTAACCCTTTTCGTGTCTGGAAGTAGTGTCCAGTATCATCATTAACCTGGATTGTCACACTTCCTCCATACATAAAATCATTGATCAGAGCACGCCACTCAGGAGAAAACCTTTCATCCTGAGAGTCTGTTGTAGGAAAGACCACTTGACCTTATCATACGCCTTTTCAAAATCTAATTTTAAAATAACCCCATGTAATTTCTTTGTTTGCATCTCATGTACCGTCTCATGCAAAACCGCCACTCCATCCAGGATATTTCTTCCTTGCATGAAAGCTGGCTGTGATGGATGAACAACATGATGCGGCCGTATTAAGTCTAATGGTGGCCACTTTCATGAAAATCTTGAAACTTACGTTTAACAGGAAAATAGTTCTATATTGTTGAATCGTTTCTATCTCATTAACTTTCGGTAACAAAATTACTGCACCAAAATTCAAACGAAATAATTCTAGTTGTCCCATGTGCAAAGCACTGAACAAATCTAGAAGGTCCGATTTAATAGTATCCCAAAAGGTTTGATAAAACTTTGCTGGAAAACCATCTGGACCTGGTGCTTTCTTACATTCCATTTGAAAAATTGCCTTCTGAACTTCTTCCTCTAAATAAGGTGCAGTCAGAAGGCCATTTTCTTGCATAGATACTTGGGGTATGTCATTCGTTAAGTTTTCGTGTAAGGAAAAAGAACTTTCCTTTGGAGGATCAAACAGACATTTATAATAATTCGTAATATAGGATTTGAGTTGCTCATGGCCTTCAATCAGCCCTTCATCTTGTATCAGAGAATGAATACGTTTTTTCCGATATCTCCCATTGGCCAAGCCATGGAAATATCACGTATTTGAATCTCCTTCCAATATGAATTGGGCTTTTAAACGCTGATACCATTTAAGCTCCTCTTCTCGAAGAAGACTCGCTATCTGCGCATTGGACTGATTCTTAAGTTCAATCTCTTGCGAAGATAACGGTCTTACCTCAGCTAAAGCCTCAAGCTCATCAATAACATATGACAAGCGAGCTTTCTCCTTTTAAGAATACCGACCATATGGTCAGCCCAACCAGAGAGATGTTTGCGCATTGCTCGCATCTTATTATTCCATCTCAAAATTGGAGTACTCCCCAAGACCGGTATCTCCCAAACTGTCTTAACCATTTCATGGAACCCCTCTGGATGTAACCATCCAAGTTCAAACTTGAACGGGCGTTTACAAACCGGGCGGGAATTTCCAGTGGTTAGAAGGATATGAGCATGGTCAGACAATTTTTCGATACGTTCTAGTGACGGACGGATATCATAGGATATTTATCTTCCGAATCGGCATCCATCAATGCGCGATCTAGTTATTCGTACATGGGTTCAGGAAAGCTGTTGGCCCAGGTAAATTGTCGACCGAACATAAACACCACTCTCAAGTCTAAGCTATCAATGACAACATTAAACAAGAAAGGCCAATGTCCATCAAAATGGCATTTGCTTTTCTCGTGAGAAAATATGAGCAAATTAAAATCCCCTCCGATCAAAATCAAATGAGAATTATCTTTTGCAAGATTTACCAACTCTCGTAAAAAGTCAGCCTTAAAAGCATCTTGGGCGGCACCATACACAGCAACCAGACTCTAGATGAAACCATCAGCTTTATTCTGAATGTGGAGTTTAATAGGATACTCTCCATCAGAACTAGCTAAGACAGTAAAGGTGTCTATGCAGATGCCAAGTAATTTACCCCCCGACCTACCACGAGGCGGGCGAGAAAACCACTGAAAGTTAATCCCGCCTGATAATCGGTCGAGAAAACTCTGTGGGAAATTCCACCTACCAGTCTCCGATATAGAAATGAAATATAAATCATAATCTCTACAAGAATCGGCAATGTGAGAATTCTTAGCCAAGTAACCAAGACCTCTGCTATTTCGGAACATGCCATTCATCACGAAACTTTTTTAGATTTGTTACCCTTGCCATAGCTACGAGATTTCTTTTCAGCAGAAGATCGAGAACCACGTCTAGACGCCTTTAGATCATACAATGAATTGAGTGTTCCAAATCAACTTCTGTAATATTCCCAACTAGAGCTGAGAGAAGCTGACCATCTACGATGTCATCATCTTCATCTTCGTCTAGAATGGGAGTTTCAAGCACAGTGGAAACTTTAGGAGCGACCGTAAAATGGTCATGCTCCATCCGTCTCAACACATTAGCCGAAACGGAAATCTCATCTGACCGACTACCCATCGATACACCTAAACTACTCAAATTCGAAGAAATACGAGAATCTGAAAAAGATGTAAATGAATTGATGAGTTGTTTAATACCTGCTGTATCGAGGTTTTTCTCCGCCTTACGCCGCATGGCTCTCTGCATCATGTCCTCATCTGTGGCCCTCACCCCATCCTCAGCAAGTGCATACCTCCCACTCCTCCTCACCGTCGGCTGAACAACGGGAGGAGGGCTAGTGGGACGAGGCTGCTGCAAGGTGGAGACCGGTGAGGGAGAACTCGAGCGCGGTGAAGACCCTGTCGAAGCGGGGGTAGTGCCCGCCGATGCAGGGGTAGATGGAGGTGTAGCACCCTCCATCGTACGAGGCCGCAGCGAAGACCCCCCTGGGTGAAAGGGCGGCGATGTCGCGCTACTAGAGCCTCCCTCCGCCCCATGGGAGGCGAGCGAGCTCCCCGGCCCATCTTGTCCCTCCGCTCGTGGAGGCGGACCTGCCGGGGCTAGGTGCTCATCCTCCAACTCCGCGCGTCGCCGGTGCTGCAACGACTCTATCATGGACGCCATCACCTGAGGCTGCACCCTGCCCCCTGTACCACCCTGGTCAGCGGTGGTGGTGGCATCGACGCAGCCGGTTCCGCCCCCTGCCACGAGGGATACGTTGAAGACAGCTGCGCCATCAGTGGCGGCGCATCCGTGCCGTGCACCAACTCCGTCTGTGCCGATGTAGAAGACGGAGTCGGTGCAACCTGCGGCATGCACGGCGGCATGGACATCGAAGTAGACAAAGAAACTGGTTGAGTACGTCCTTGCATGAAGGTCCGAACTCGAGACGGTGAAGAACCCCGTGAAGACACTGGGGAGATGCGACCAGATGAGGCGACTCCGACCTAGCCCTAGCCACAATCTCCCGCCCTCTGTCCGTCATCAGCGAGTGGTTAAACAGGGTCAAAGCCACCTGAGCAACCGGCACCATCACTAGTAGAAAAATGAGGATCTGTCTGAGCCTTTAATACTGGTTCCCTTACGAACCGGTACTAAAAGGGGAATTTATATCGGTTCCTCTGCCCAGGCGGGCGAGGAACATCTTGTTGGAGATATGCCCAAGAGGCAATAATAAAGTGGTTATTATATATCTTCATGTTTATGATAAATGTTTACATACCATGTTATAATTGTATTAACCGAAACATTGATACATGTGTGTTATATGAACAACAAGGAGTCCCTAGTAAGCCTCTTATATAACTAGCTTGTTGATTAATAGATGATCATCGTTTCGTGATCATGAACATTGGATGTTATTAATAACAAGGTTATGTCATTGATGAAGGATGTAATAGATACACCCAATTAAGCGTAGCATAAGATCACGTCATTAAGTTCATTTGCTATAAGCTTTCGATACATAGTTACCTAGTCCTTCGACCATGAGATCATGTAAATCACTTATGCCGGAAGGCTACTTTGATTACGTCAAACGCCACTCCATAAATGGGTGGTTATAAAGGTGGGATTAAGTATTCGGAAAGTATGAGTTGAGGCATATGGATCAACAGTGGGATTTGTCCATCCCGATGACGGATAGATATACTCTGGACCCTCTCGGTGGAATGTCGTCTAATTAGCTTGCAAGCATATGAATGGTTCACAAGAGATCACATACCACGGTACGAGTAAAGAGTACTTGTCAAGAGATGAGGTTGAACGAGGTATAGAGATACCGATGATCAAACCTCGGACAAGTAAAATATCGCGTGACAAAGGGAATCGGTATCGTATGTAAATGGTTCATTCGATCACTAAGTCATCGTTGAATATGTGGGAGCCATTATGGATCTCCAGATCCCGCTATTGGTTATTGGTCGGAGAGAAGTATCAACCATGTCTGCATAGTTCACGAACCGTAGGGTGACACACTTAAGCTTTGATGTCGTTTGAGTAGATATGGAATATGGAATGGAGTTCGAAGTTTTGTTCGGAGTCTCGGATGTGAACCAGGACATCACGAGGAGTTCCGGAATGGTTCGGAGAATAAGGTTCATATATAGGAAGTCATTTTACAAGTTTGAAAATGATCCGGTGCATTTATGGAATGTTCTAGAAAAGTCCGGAAGAAATCACTATGGAAGGTGGAGTCCCGGAGGGACTCGGACTCCACTAGCTAGGCCGGCCAACCCTAAGGGGAGGAGTCCCAAGTGGGCTCCACCTAAGGTGGCCGGCCACCCCACCTCAAGGAAAGGTGGGAGTCCCACCTTGAGTAGGACTCCCCCCTTGAGTAGGTTTCCCACCTATGGGAGGTTTTGTTGTTGGGGTCTTATTCGAAGACTTGGACTACAACTCTTGGGGATTTCCACCTATATAATGAGGAGCCAAGGGGAGGGGCCGGCCACACCAAGCCACTCTTGGCCGCAACCCCCAAGTGGCCGGCGCCCAAGCCCCCTCTCCCCAAACCCTAGCCTCTCCTCCACATAGTACTCCCGCAGCGCATAGGCGAAGCCCTGTCGGAGTTCTCCACCACCACCGCCACCACGCCGTCGTGCTGCCGGGATTCCGAGGAGGATCTACTACTTCTGCTGCCCGCTGGAACGGGGAGGAGGACGTTAGTACGGAGGTGCTGCCTGATTGTGGCACCGTCAAGATCTTCTACGCGCTTTTGAAAGCGGCAAGTGATCATCTTCTGCAACAACAAGATCTAATCTCGTAGGATTTGGAAATCTTCAAGGGTTAGTCTCGTGATCCCCTCGTTGCTACCGTCTTCTAGATTAGATCTTGGCTTGTGTTTCGTTCTTGCGGTAGGAAATTTTTTGTTTTCTATGCTACGAATCCCATCAGTGGTATCAGAGGCGTTTCTATGCATAGATTGGTTGCACGAGTAGAACACAATTGTTTTGTGGGCATTGATGCTTTGTTGTATTTAGTTCTAGTACTTTGCATCTTTGTGGCATAGTGGGATGAAGCGGCTCGGACTAACTTTACATGACCGCGTTCATGAGACTTGTTCCTCGTTCGACATGCAACTTGTATTGCATAAGAGGCTTTGCGGGTGTCTGTCTATCCTACTATAGTGAAGATTCAATTTACTCTTCTATTGACAACACTAGTATCACCGTTGTGGTTCATGTTCGTAGGTAGATTAGATCTTACTCGAAAACCCTAAACTACGTAAAATATGCAAACCAAATTAGAGACATCTAACTTGTTTTTGCAGGGTTTGGTGATGTGATATGGCCATAATGTGATGATGAATATGTATGAGATGATCATTATTGTATTGTGGCAACCGGCAGGAGCCTTATGGTTGTCTTTAAATTTCATGTTGAGTAGTATTTCAAAGAAGTTGTAATAGTTGCTACATGGGAGAACAATCATGAAGACGGCGCCATTTACCTTGACGCTACGCTGACGATGATGGAGATCATGCCCGTTGATGATGGAGATCATGTCCGTGCTTTGGAGATGAAGATCAAAGGCGCAAAGACAAAGGGGCCATATCATATCACATATGAATTGCATGTGATGTTAATCCTTTTCGGATGAAACCCGGTACTCACATGGGTAGCTACGCACCCCTTCCCGAGCCAACACGTGTCCCTTTGGTCAAACCTCATTATCCACTCCCACCTCTTACTGTGTCCGTACTTAAGAGTGGATTAAGATTAGCGCTCCCCCTCCATCGAACTCGCCTGAGTCGCCTCGCCCCAAATCAAAAAACAGAAGAAGCGAGGTGGTGCCCGGCTGATTCCAAAATCGAACTCGCCATAGACCGTCATTGTCAATTGGAGAGCAACGGAGGCACGTCCGCATCCTCTATCTCGCGACCGGTGGTAAGGCGCCTGGACGGGGTGGCAGCTTGGCGCTTGGGGCACCATGACGAATAGGGGCGGAGCTGGACGACGACGGCCGGCGGTAATCCACGCATGTGCGCTCGAGTAGGGTGCCTCCTATAGTCGGATCGCCCGCTCCAACCTGGCCTCCTCTGCTGCTGCCGGACCAACGCCGGAGCAGCACAAATCGTGGCGGAGCTCCCTCGCCAGCCGAGGCGAGGAGGTACCAGGGAGGTGGCGTGCATATACTTGGCCGGTGAAATAGCAGCGTTTAGGGCCAAGTGAGGCAACGCGATCCGACCTGCTTCACGAGCGAATCTTGGATTTTTGCCACAAAAGATGCTAATTTCTGTAAAGACTCTCTTCCAGATCCGTATTGTACAAGAATCTTGCAAATTGCTTTTTGGGTTCATTGGGGAAGGAGAGAGAGCACGAAGACAGATGTGAAGGAGCTCGCTCGATTTGCATAGCGGCCCAAATCGATTCAACTCGCGGTCAGTATTCAGTAGCAAAGCGTGTCCAGAGAGAGCTGAATGCGATCGCGCCGCCCCTACCTCGAGCGCCACCCCAACTAACATGGTGGCCTCCCCTACCTCGAGCTCCTCTGCAGCTGCTCCGAATCCAGCCGAGATTGCTTGTTCTCGATCGATGGAGCGGCACTTCACCTGTATGAAATCGAACCAGGTCGCATCAGCTAACTTGGGCGCGATTGAATCAGGTCCCGTGCCCTCCGGCCATGAGCAATCGAGCAGATTTTGGGGAAGGCGGTATGCGGCGGTCGATTTTGGGGAAGGCGGTATGCGGCGGTCGATTTTGGGGAAGGCGGTATGCGGCGGTCGATTTTGGGGAAGGCTGGGCGGGGCAGCGGACCCGTGGCGCGGATGCTCGCAGACAGGCTACTTTATGCCGACGTGCTCTCGCAGGCGGTGCCGCCGGACTGACAGCAAGAAATGGTGGTGCTCCAGGGACACCGTCGCGGACCAGAAGTACTGTGAGGTCGAGGATGCTTGAGATAGAATAGATAGTGCCAAGGAGAAGTAGCTGTTAGCTCCTATCGTGGCCCGGAGAAGTGAGCGCGTGGGAGGATTAGGGGATCAACTAGTATATGGTTACTGTACGCGGCAGAGACGCGGTCAAAGGGCGAATCCAACTTGTACGAATCTACATACAAATCAGACGGTGATGAAGGCATGCGTAGCTACCCATGTGGGTAGCAAATCCACTCTCTAATCCTTTTATGCATCTTATTTTGCTTAGATCGCCATGGTAGCATTATAAGATGATCCCTCTCACTAAAATATACAGGATAATAAAGTGTTCATCCTTAGTAGCACCGTTGCCAAGACTTGTTGTTTCGAAGCATCTCGTGATGATCGGGTGTGATAGATTCAACATGTGCATACAACGGGTGCAAGCCAGATTTGCACATGCGGATACTAAGGTTGCCTTGACGAGACTAGCATGTACAGACATGGTCTCGGAACACGGGATACCGAAAGGTAGAGCATGAATCATATGATTGATATGATGAACACTTTGAGTGTTCGCCATTGAAGTTACATCTTATCTCGTGATGATCGGGCTTGGTGTAGTGGATTTGGTTCGTGTGATCACTAAGACAATCATAGGGATATTGTTTTGAGTGGGAGTTCATCTAGATTTTTTAATTTAGTAATTAGATTAAAACATGAACTAATTATCATAAACATAGTCTGAATAGTATTTTGAATTAATTTGTAGAATTGGCATCTGTTTTCTACCATACGCTAGTCTTGTAATTGAGATAGAAATACTGTTAAATTTGACAAGTAACTTTACGGACTGATACCGTATTGTTAAAGAATCAAGAAATGATTAAGTCTTATTGCAAACTTTTAGTAAACCTCACATTGTTGATTCAAAGAGCTATGGTTTCAATTAGTACCTAAAATCATCTTGTGTCCGTGAAACTTAAAGTTCAAATCTGTTTGAAAAGTAAGGAGCTAAAAATTTTGTTTTCAGAAATAAGCAAGGTATGAGATATATGTGATATCTAAGACCTTATTGCAAGGTGATAGAATATAATTTGGTGGGACTACATAAACTCATAAGTTTTATGGGAATGTACGAAGGTTGAAGACGCCAGGCGTCCCAATCCTCCAACTATTGGGGCATTAACGATATTCGCATATCCATGAAGTGATCGTCCTTAGTATGCACCGTTGCTAAGACTCGTCGTTTCGAAGCATCACGTGATGACCGGGTGTTATAGATTCTACGTGTGCATACAACGGGTGCGAGATTTTCACATGCGAATACGGAGGTTAAACTTTACGAGCCTAGCATGTACAGACATGGTCTCGTAAAGTCGTCATGATATGATTGATAAAGTTATGAGTGAAATTGTTCATCATATTACAAAGTTACTAATAGTGAAATCTGGAACACTTTTCATATGATGGTCAAAATAAGAACCTCAAGGTTATTGGTATTTGACCAACAAACCTAGAAGCTATTGAAGGTGAAGTGTTTTCTGAGAATGGGGAAAGCTAAAAGAGAAACTACAAAAGATATTTTGGCAGAAAGAAAGAAAAAGACTAGAAAGTCTAGCTCAGGTGTATATAGATGATATACATGTTATGGATGTATTCTTTGTTTGGTCACATAATAAAATTCTTGGGTATTTGTACCAGATTGGTTGGTATGAGATGTCATACAATACAACGCAATACAAGAATACGATGGCCTAAGTGACTAATAAGGAATATGGTAATAAAGCACGTCTGGAACATAATAAAGTGTTATTATGTTTGTCGTTGGTATTCTACCTAGCCCTTAGAATTTATAATAAAGAACTTAATAAATTGTTATTTTGCTCTGGTCAAATGAAAACAATGAGTTGTTCAAATTATGACATTACTCCATGTACGATGGATAAGTTATTATAAATATTAATGGTAAAACACACATACATAACACTGACGCTAAAATGCCAGAAGGCAAATGATTTGAATTCCACTTATTTGTGGAACCGCCATTTAGGTCATGTTAGAAAGGAACACATGAAGGAACTCCATGCAAATGGATTTTTGGAGTCATTCGATTTTTGAATCGTCTGACGCTTGCAAATCCTTTCTAAAGAGAATGACTGAAATACCGTTCATAGGCCAAGAGTTGAACGGGCAACTAACTTAGTGGAAACATATATGATGATGGTTCACTGGGCATAGTTGTGTGCGGGAGATTCTTCTACTTCATGAAAACTTCCAACAATGAATTGAGTATATATATGTGGATATATTCGATAAGAAAGAAGTTTGAAACATTTGAATGGATTCAAATAAATTTCAGCATGAAGTGGAAATCATCGTAATAGAAAAGTCAAATATCTATGATTGGATCATGGTGGAAATATTTGAATTACGAGTTTTAGCGAACATCTAAGAGAGTCATGAAATTATTCTACAACTCACATTTCTTGGAGTATCATAATGATGATATAGTATCCGAGAGATGTATCCAAACCTTGTTGGGTCAATGATGAGATAAAATATTGATGCCATTATAGTTTAGTAAATTATGCTTTAGAGACTACCGCTTTTACACTAAACAGAGCATCATCATGATCCGTTGAAATGACACCATACAAGTTATGGCATGGGTATAAACCATAATATTCCTTTCTTTAAATTTTGGTCTAAGAGTTTTACAACCAAAATCGGATGAATGTCTTTGTTGGTTATCCCAAAGAATTGATTGGGAATTCTTTTCACTATGAAGTAAAAGACAAAAGTGTTTGTTAATGTTACCTGCTTATTTCCAAGAAATTGTTTTCTAGCAAAGTATTTGAGTGGGAGGACAATAGAACTTGATAAGGTTTATGAACCTGAGCATAATGATCAGAGTAGCGCAGCATCGGAAATTGGTTCCGGAAGCGGCCACGACAATCATGGCTTCCATAACTACAAAGTGTTTTAGCCATGGAGATCGAAGTACTTATTGAACCTTGTAGGTATGGTTTACTTTGTGATCAAATAAATGATTTGTGGACAAAGAATTGATTTTGAACAATGATAAACCAACTACAAACAAAGAATTTATGATTGGCCCTGACTCCATTAAAATGGCCATGCGCCATGAAATCCATGATAGATGAATACTTTTTGAAAGTAAATGGATCTATAAAATTGATGGACTTGGATGGAATATCCTTGAAGAAGCTTGACTTGTCGAAAAGTTGTTTACGACAAAATTCAAAGAGTTGACTACGATAAGATTAGATCTTCCGTAGCAATGCTTATAGTCTATGTGGATTATTCTAGTAATCGCTACATATTTATTTTATAAGATATGCTAGTAGGATGGCAAAATACATTACTTAACAGAATTGTGTATTAAAGGTGTATACAAGATACAACCAAGAGTTTTGCTAGTTCGTGGAATACTAGATAGGTATACGAACTTCAATTGGATGAAGTGAGTATCGCGGAGTTGGAATCTTCACCGGATGAAATAGTCAAAGAGTTTTTTGATTTCATCAGAAATGATGAAGATGCTTGCATTTGCAAGAAATTAAGTGGGAGCGCTGAGACATATTTATAGTACTTTATGTAAATGACATATAGTTGGTTATAAATGATGTAATTATATACTTGATTAAAAGGTTTCATTGAGAATTAACTTCAATGAAAGGAAATGGACTAAAACATATTTAGTGTCAAGATCTATAAAGATAGATTGAAACACATAATAAGTTTAAAGTCAAAGTACATGAGTAATTATTATAGATCACGAATAATATGTACACAATCAGATGTCCTGTGCTCTAAAGTGTTATGAGCATGTACTAGAATGATTCAAGTGATGATCATTGGACGACAGTAAGAATATCCTTGAGTACTTTAGAAGAACTAAGGATATATATTTATATAAGTTTTTGTATGGGGTAATGACAAACAAATCGCTGTAAAGTGTTGCACCGATATTAGTTTGATCACATATAAAAATAAATTTCAAATCTCGAATTAGGCTAAGTGTTGTTTAAAAGGTAGCACAATGAGCTAGAAGTTGTCTATGCTAGATTTAGATGAGTTCTAAATGTTGTGACGGATTCTACAAACGAAGGCAGAGTATGTCATTGTTTTGACAATGACTGAGGATGTTAAGTCAAGAAGTTCTTTGAGAACTTGGCGTAGTTTCGATAGTGTCAGAACTTTGAAGCTATATTGTGTGTGACAATATTAGTGACATATTTCAGACCGTGGAATTAAGGTTCCACCAGAAGACCAAACATATTTAATGCCGACTCATTTGGAAAATGAGTGATGCGTTAAGACGTAAATGAATTGCAAAATACATACGTTTCTGAGCATGTCAGATCCGTTGACTAAAACCTCTCCCGTGAGAAAAACATGATAAAGCACCGGAAGGCCAAGGTGTTATATCTTTACAAATATTAACTAGATTATTGACTCTAGTGCAAGTGGGAGACTGTTGGAGATATGCCCAAGAGGCAATAATAAAGTGGTTATTATATATCTTCATGTTTATGATAAATGTTCACATACCATGCTATAATTGTATTAACCGAAACATTGATACATGTGTGTTATATGAACAACAAGGAGTCCCTAGTAAGCCTCTTATATAACTAGCTTGTTGATTAATAGATGGTCATCGTTTCGTGATCATCAACATTGGATGTTATTAATAACAAGGTTATGTCATTGATGAATGATGTAATGGACACAACCAATTAAGCGTAGCATAAGATCACGTCATTAAGTTCATTTGCTATAAGCTTTTGATACATAGTTACCTAATCCTTCGACCATGAGATCATGTAAATCACTTATGCTGGAAGGGTACTTTGATTACATCAAACGCCACTGCGTAAATGGGTGGTTATAAAGGTGGGATTAAGTATTCAGAAAGTATGAGTTGAGGCATATGGATCAACAGTGGGATTTGTCCATCCCGATGACGGATAGATATACTCTGGGCCCTCTCGGTGGAATGTCATCTAATTAGCTTGCAAGCATATGAATGGTTCATAAGAGATCACATACCATGGTACGAGTAAAGAGTACTTGTCAAGAGACGAGGTTGAACGAGGTATAGAGATACCGATGATCAAAACTCGGACAAGTAAAATATCGCATGACAAAGGGAATCGGTATCGTATGTAAATGGTTCATTCGATCACTAAGTCATCGTTGAATATGTGGGAGCCATTATGGATCTCCAGATCCCGCTATTGGTTATTGATCGGAGAGAAGTCTCAACCATGTCTGCATAGTTCACGAACTGTAGGGTGACACACTTAAGGTTTGATGTTGTTTGAGTAGATATGGAATATGGAATGGAGTTCAAAGTTTTGTCCGGAGTCTCGGATGTGATCCAGGACATCACGAGGAGTTCCGGAATGGTCCGGAGAATAAGATTCATATATAGGAAGTCATTTTACAAGTTTGAAAATGATCCGGTGCATTTATGAAAGGTTCTAGAAGGTTCTAGAAAAGTCCGGAAGAAATCACTATGGAAGGTGGAGTCCCGGAGGGACTCCACTAGCTAGGCCGGCCAACCCTAAGGGGAGGAGTCCCAGGTGGGTTCCACCTAAGGTGGCCGGCCACCCCACCTCAAGGAAAGGTGGGAGTCCCACCTTGATTAGGACTCCCCCTTTAGTAGGTTTCCCACCTATGGGAGGTTTTGTTGTTGGGGTCTTATTCGAAGACTTGGACTACAACTCTTGGGGATTTCCACCAATATAATGAGGAGCCAAGGGGAGAGGCCGGCCACACCAAGCCACTCTTGGCCGCAGCCCCCAAGTGGCCGGCGCCCAAGCCCCCTCTCCCCAAACCCTAGCCTCTCCTCCTCCACATAATACTCCCGCAGCGCATAAGTGAAGCCCTGTCGGAGTTCTCCACCACCATCGCCAGCACGCCGTCGTGCTGCCGGGATTCCGAGGAGGATCTACTACTTCCGCTGCCCGCTGAAACGGGGAGGAGGATGTTGTCTTCATCAACACCGTACGTGTGACCGAGTACGGAGGTGCTGCCCGATTGTGGCACCGTCAAGATCTTCTACGCGCTTTTGAAAGCGGCAAGTGATCATCTTCTGCAACAACGAGATCTAATCTCGTAGGCTTTGGAAATCTTCAAGGGTTAGTCTCGTGATCCTCTCGTTGCTACCGTCTTCTAGATTAGATCTTGGCTTGTGTTTCGTTCTTGCGGTAGGAAAATTTTTGTTTTCTATGCTACGAATCCCATCACATCTATACCGGTTCGTGAGGGCATTTTGTACCGGTTCGTGTTACGAACCGGTACGAAAGGTTTTCAGCCCAATTTCCAGGCGCAAGTGGGGCTAGGGCTAGACCATTGGTACCGGTTCATTTAAAGAACCAGTACTAAAGGGTGCCTCCCTATATCTTCAGCGCCCCCGATCCCTGCATCTCTCATTTTCTCTTCTCCTTCTCTCCTCTCACATTTCTAAATATTTTGCACCTCTCACACTCCAACAAATCTCCATTTTTCTCCACCATTTTAACAAGATTAACGGCATCCATCTATCCAATGGTTAGCAATATCATCCTTTCTTCTGGTGTTCCTAATTTAGCTCATTTCTTTGCTAGTTTAACTCGTATTATTTTTCTAGTGCTAGCAAGGTGTTCGATGAAATGCCTAAGTTAGGGATTTCATTTTTTATATGCAATTTGAGCTCAAATTAAATTATGTTTTGTAGGTTTTAGTATCATCCCCATCCTCACCGTCGTCGATCACCAGCGTCGTCCCCTAGCCAGCACCGTACCACCTCGGTCAGCCTCTTCTTTTTTATAAAAAAAACTTAGTTTAATGTGATGAACTTGAATATTAATTAAGTTGGTCACCCATATATCCATGATGTTGTGTAATTAATGATTTTTGATATACTTATATAATGCAGGTGAATCGATAATTGATGTACGGTGACCGGTGCCATCCCGACTTCATTATGACATGCATTATTTTCTCAATGTGGCTGAGGCAAACAGGCGGTCGAATGGTTTCATTTATTATCCATGTAGTTCCTGTAAGAATACGAAGTATTACTCTACCTCAAAGACCCTTCACGTCCACCTGCTTGAGAATGGTTTCATGCCCAGCTATAATTGTTGGACCAAGCACGGAGAAAGAGGAGTTATATTGGAAGACAACGAAGAAGAAGAGGATAGTGACAACTATCCTATGTTCACTGAAGACGGTGATAGTAGAATGGGGGAAGATGAAGCTGAAGAAGAGCCCATTTTTGATGAGCCGATTTTTGATGACCCCGATGACGATTTGTGTCGGGCCATTCTTGATGCGAAGATAAACTGCGGAAGTGAAAAGGAGAGGTTGAAGTTGGAGAAAATGTTAGAGGATCACAAAAAACTGTTGTACCCAAATTGCGAAGATGGCTAGAAAAAGTTGGGTACCACGCTGAAATTGCTGCAATGGTACGCAGAGAATGGTACTTCTAACAAGGGATTTGAAAAGTTGTTGAAAATAATAAAGAAGATGCTTCCAGGGGAGAACGTATTGCCCTCTAGTACGTACGAAGGAAAGAAGGTTGTCTGCCCTCTAGGATTAGAGGTGCAGAATATACATGCATGCATCAATGACTGCATCCTCTATCGCGAGGAGTACAAGAATTTGAATGCATGCCTGGTATGTAGTGTAGGGATTCGTTGCATAGAAAACAAAAAATTTCTTACCACGAGAACACAATCCAAACCAAGATGCAATCTAGAAGATGGGAGCAACGAGGGGATGAACGGAACTAACCCTTGAAGATTTCCAAAGCCTATAAGAGTAGGCTCTTATTGCTGCGGTAGACGATCACTTGCCGCTTGCAAAAGCGCGTAGAAGATCTTGATCACGGTGCCACGATCGGGCAGCACCTCCGTACTCGGTCACACGTTCAGTATTGATGACAACGTCCTTCTCCCCGTTCCAGCGGGCAGCGGAAGTAGTAGATCCTCCTCGGAATCCCGGCAGCACGATGGCGTGGTGACGGTGGTGATGGAGAACTCCGGCAGGGCTTCGCCTATGCGCTGCGGGAGTTTGTATGTGGAGGAGGGGAGGCTAGGGTTTGGGGAGAGGGGGCTATGGGCACCGGCCTCAAGGGGGCAGGGTGGTGCGGCCAAGCCATGGGCTGCCCCCTCCCTCTCCTCCTCATTATATAGGTGGAACCCCAAGGGTTTGCCCAAAGTCTTCGAATAAGACCCCAACAGAAAAACTGCCTTATGGACGAAACCTAGAGGGACAGGGACTCTCCCCTTCCCCCTTTTCTTGGCCGGCCAAGGAGGTGGAGTCCACCATGGACTCCACCCTCCCACTTGGTTGGCTGGTTAGGGTTTGTGGAGTCCCTCCGGGACTCCTCCTTCCATAGTGATTTATTTCCGGATAATTCTAGAAACCACCTTCCATAAATTCACCGGATCATTTCCAAACTTGGAAAGTGACTTCCTATATATGAATCTTATTTTCCGGACCATTCCGGAACTCCTCATGATGTCCTGGATCCCATCCGAGACTCCGAACAAAACTTCGAACTCCATTCCATATTCCATATCTACTTAAACGACATCAAACCTTAAGTGTGTCACTCTACGGTTCGCGAACTATGTAGACATGGTTGAGACTTCTCTCCGACCAATAACCAATAGCGGGATCTGGAGATCCATAATGGCTCCCACATATTCAACGATGACTTTAGTGATTGAATGAACCATTCACATACGATACCAATTCCCTTTGTCACGCGATATTTTACTTGTCCGAGGTTTGATCATCGGTATCTCTATACCTCGTTCAACCTCGTCCCATGATAAGTACTCTTTACTCGTACCGTGGTATGTGGTCTCTTATGAACCATTCATATGCTTGCAAGCTATTAGACGACATTCCACCGAGAGGTCCTGATACGTCTCCGACGTATCGATAATTTCTTATGTTCCATGCCACATTATTGATGACTAGCTCGTATTGGCTTAACTAGGAAAAATGCTCGTGCGTTGCACCGGGAGACTAAAATAAATGAATATAGTTAGGCAAGCAGGCCCATTGCCAACAGCAACCTGGCATGTCGTGCTCCTTGACCGAACGAAGGAACTGCCCTTCAGATTCCCCGCCGCCGTGCTCCTCCGAGACGGACGCCATGCTACCTCCCACCTCAACGCCCTCTTAGTAACCCAAACGGAGGTGCAGGTGTAGGACTGCACCGGGAGCTCGTTCTCCTGCAACAAGGGCGCCGGTGACCCGTACGCTAGCTATGGCCTACCCCCACATCCGGGTTGGGCGGGTCGAGCGCGCCGGGTTGTGGCAGGTGGTGGATTCTGGCGTGGACATGGTGCAACTATAGCCCGCGCTTGTCAGGGCAATTGCGGCGGCGAGATCTACAGTTGTTGCGTGAGGTTGGGATCAAGTTCTAGGGTACTTAGACGATGAGTGCTCTAGGTCGTGGGGAAAGACGGTGCCGCGCCGGAGCACAGGGAGGAGAATCTGGGAAGTTTACGCTTTTTTTCTTTCTTTTGTGTTTCCCCTTTTCTACTGTCGCGGGATATCACGAAAGGCCCACCGGCTGTTCATGGCAAGTGAAGTAATTTTGACGAAAATTAAGTGTAGTAAAAAACGGACGACGGAACCCTTTTCTCTATCACTTGCTTTACCATCAGCAGCAAAGCACATAAGCAAAACATCTCGTCTTCCTCACTGCTCAATCTCTCGATGCAACAGAGTAGCAGCGGCTAGCAATCTCTCACGCGTGCCGCAAAAAGGTGAATCAGTGAAGTAAAGCAGCAGCCGGCAACCGGAGCTGATACGTATTTAAGTGTGCTCCTAAACGCTTAGGGATCATGTCGTAGCCACTTCCTGGAAGCAAAGAAATCCCATCTTATCTAGGTTCTGGATGGATAACCTCGTCGTCGTCGGGCTCATCTTTGAATGTGCCTTGTGAAGTTCTGGTCCGTTCTCTGTCTGGACGCCTTGCAGATCGTCGCAGGTGCGGATCCGCTTGGTACTCAAGCTTTCTCTCAGAGGCATAGCTGGTTAGTCACTGAAGGATCTTCTGCTTTCGACGTTGGATGACGTCTTGTCGGTCGCCGATGCGGATCCGCTTGGTTCTCTCGCTTTCTCTCTTCTGCTTTCAAAGTTGGATTGGGGAATCGCTGGGTGCGATCGAGGTGGTGGTGTCGTCCCGATCTATGTACAGGTTTGCCATAGACAAACGAAACCTTAGTAGATCGAACGTACAGAGCTGTTCTCGGTTTGTATTCAGTTCGGTTCGCACTATGGCTCTTGGCTGGGCCGGCCCACAGTGATACGGAGAGGAAGTAGCTAGGCCGAACACCGATCTGCAAGTTGAGGAAACGCGAGAGCGACCGTATATACGAAGCGTTATCGTGACTTGGTGGCGGCAACACATGTAATTTCGGCGAAAATCAGGGGCAAAGAAAAACGGACCAACAAGAAGGTTTATTTTCTTTATCATTAGGTATAGATATCTACATGTTTTATGCATACTTTACATCATATTTATGCATTTTCTGAAACTAACCTATTAACAAGATGCCGAAGAGCCAGTTGTTGTTTTCTACTGTTTTTGGTTTCAGAAATCCTAGTAAGTAAATATTCTCGGAATTGGACGAAATCAACGCCCAGGGGCCTATTTTCACACGAAGCTTCCAGAAGACCGAAGAGTCAACGAAGTGGGGCCACGAGGTGGCCAGGAGGTAGGGCGGCGCGGCCCAAGCCCTGGCCGCGCCGGCCTGTCTCCTGGGCCCCTCGTGACGCCCCTTGACCTGCCCTTCCGCCTACAAATAGCCTTCGTCGCGAAACCCCCAGTACCGAGAGCCACGATACAGAAAACCTTCCAGAGACGCCGCCGCCGCCAATCCCATCTCGGGGGATTCAGGAGATCGCCTCCGGCACCCTGCCGGAGAGGGGATTCATCTCCCGGAGGACTCTACACCGCCATGGTCGCCTCCGGAGTGATGAGTGAGTAGTTCACCCCTGGACTATGGGTCCATAGCAGTAGCTAGATGGTTGTCTTCTCCTCATTGTGCTTAATTGTCGGATCTTGTGAGCTGCCGAACATGATCAAGATCATCTATCTGTAATGCTACGTAATATCCCAGGTAATGGGGTTACAAAAATAGAGGAAACAGATGTGTGCATTGCATTCATGCATAGAAAATCTGGGGAATTTTCGCGCTTTAAAGTAAAACAGTCACAGTAACTGAAGTTTCACTTGACCTTGGTGGAATTGAAGTAGCTCATCAAGTCAAGCGCTATAAACCTCAAGGTGACTAAGTTAAAACTTTGTTTTGGGTAGAGGTGATTTGATCTAAGGGGTTAGATCAAATGGAACTTAGAATCAACTCAACAACACTTTACTCTTTGATCAATTGCTTGATCTTATAAAAGAATTATATTATGGTAATCCTTGTCATAACAGATGAACACCAATTCAATTGCAAATCAAGTAATAATAAAATGGAGAAACCATTCTTCACTTATCTTTTCCATGCCTTAAACTAATCCATGATCCTACCATGAACCTCATGGTATTCATTTTACTTCATTCTTGGAAACATGACATGGAGATCAACTCTAGAAATATGTATTCTTCTCTATTCCACATTATTAAGCACCAAACTTAGAGAGGTGAGAGTTCTACTATAATTATTAGAGAAGCAATAGCAAACCTTAAGTTAAAACCTTGGATATACATCCAAGTATTCAAATCATTATCTTTAGAAAGAACCTTAGGATATTATTCAAGACAATCCCTAGAGAGAGAATCCATTTATGTTAAACATTGATATTGATGATCACATCATTCTCTATGGAACTTAATCTTAGGATGGAATTAAAGTCCTTCCCAAATGAGTGAGACCATTCATACCACTCTTAGCTTTACCTATTTAAGACTCAAGGGCAATCATTGAATTAAAGTATTAGGTGGAAAACCATTTCCCTTGGAGTGGTGAGATAACCTAATATCACATGGAATAATACCATACCCCTGAATTGATAAGGTGAGGAAGAGACTAACCCAATTAAACTAGACAAATGAAACCTTAGCCTAGATACCTAAGGAGATATTAGGAGTACACCATAAACCCTAGAATAACCATTCTTAAATATGAAAGCTCAGCCTATGGTGTTATACTCAAGATAATTGAGACAACCATAGCCATGTCCACCCAAGAAACTTTAAGGGAGATATTATGCTTAGTTGATCAAGACAGTGATTGATCAAGGAAGTGAGAACCTCATCTAATGAGAGATACCTTAGGAAGCCAAACCTTGATTATTATAAATTGTGTAATGATCATAAACCCTAAGAATTTGAAGTAAAGATATTAAGAACAAGATGAGCATATATAATATATGATCATGCTTTGGAGATATGTGAGGATAAGTTAAACCCTACTAGTATAAGTAAATCCCATTTCCACATGAAATTATAGGGAAATCACTAGTAAGAAACTCTAGACTTATATCCCAACCTTAACTTGTGAACAACTTGGTGATCATAAGTAGTATTCTACCACATCTGCATTCCACTTATTCTTCACCTAAGAAACATAAGAAAACCTTAGTGTTAAACTCTATACTTTATATGGTGAGAAACCATACATCCATATGACCAAAGTTAACTATAAAAAGAACTATAACCAATTTAGTTACTTCAATGATGAATTGAGGATTCTAATAGAAGTCCAATGGAATAAGATAGAGCCCATTCTCAAATCCTTAGTGATTAGAGAAGCACATAAGATATGAAGCAAGTAACCATATTATCATGGTTAGGGGAGATTAAACCCTAGCAATTGCAATATGATGCCATCTCACTTCTACAAATTAAAATTATATCTCAACCCTAACTATTGTATCACTATGGAGATTGCAATATAAACCTAGACCATAATTGAGAATCAAACCCATGGCCATTATGGAAATATCATTAGAACTCTGGAATGGCATATCAATGAGATCTTATGCTTCACATATTAAACCTCAGAAACATCTAGTGCTTAAAATCACAATTGAAACCCATGTGTGGTAATCAACCACCTATTCTTATAACCAAGATCAAACCATGAAGAGAGTAATATTTTACTCTAGGCATTTCATGGTAATGTTAAAATATAACAATAGCAATAAACTTAAAAGGGGGTTATGATAGAAAATTAGAAAAGCCCTAATAAATTAGTACTCACATAACATCACATGTAAGTCAAACACTCATCAAATAGAAGCCAAGTCCTATCAACAAACCCTAAAATAATTTGAGTTGAAAACATCAACTATAACAATCTAAATGAATTGATTCACAAGTGAGACATGAAATAAAAATAAAAATACAAAATGATGTCTATGTGCTATTTTGAATAAAACACAAGTATGTAATATAATTCAAATATAAAATACTTGTTCCAAAAGGAAAGAATGGTTTAATAATCACTGCTATACAACTTAATGGAATCAACAAAGTAAGAAACCTGCAATTAAAATCTGAATTAAAAGCAGAATACAAAATAGGAAACGAAAACAGGAAATAAAAAGGAAAATAGAGGGGAGAAAAACCTTACCTGGCCACGCAGCCCAGCAGCAGCCTGTCAAGCAACCCAGCAACGGAGCCCCACCAGCAGCCCAGCAAGCACGGGCCCAGCACGGCCCAAGGCCAGCCTAATACCCTTTCGTTAAAAAAATCACGAGGACGAGCTCGTCCTCATCTCTTCCTGGCGCATGGAGGCCACCTCGACGTCGTGGCCGGCTTCTCCTCGCGCTGGCGTCCTCTCCTTCATCGGCGTCGTGACGAGGCGCGTCCTGGCGGCGTATAAAAGCCTGCGATGAACCCTAGCCTCGGTTTGCTTCCTCCTCGTCTCAATTCTCCCCCAAGCCGAAACCCTGCCGCACCACTTCACCATTGTCGCCGGCGATGGAGGCCTCCCCGAGCCGAGCTGAGCGCACCAGTGTGACCGCCGTCCTCGACAAGCTCAGCCCACGAAGGGAATCGAGCTGAGGTGCCCGAGATCGACGCCAACGCCATCATCTTCTCCGGCACCGGCAGCTATGAATTCCGGCGAACCTGGCCGTCTCCGGCCAAGCCGTCAAGCCGGCGTGCTCCTGGTGAGCTCCTATACCTCACAGCATCCCTAACTCGCTCAATCATGCGCTGTTGTGGCGTCACACCCTTCATCTGCGAGCACCGCCGCTCGGTCTCGCCATCGACGCTTGCTCCGGCGACCATCTGGAGGCGGCGCTAGCATCAGTAGACTCGCCATAGCATGCTGGTTCGGTGGGTCCTAAGTACGCGTCCGCGCGAGCCCTGGAGCGACGGCGCCGTCGCCGTCCGATCACCGGAGAGGAGCTCCCTGGCCACGTTTTCAATTTGGACTTGCTCCACGCCTGTGTGGCAGCCAGCGTGGACCACTGGCCCACCTGTCTGTGGCTGTGGGTAGTTCAGTCCGGGTACGTTTAGTAGTTTCTGCTTTATTTCAAATCCCATTTAAATTACTGCAACTTCAAATAAAAGTAGAAAATTCAATATAGCTCAGAAAAATATAAATGAGACATCAAAATTCTTAGAAAAGTAAACTCTATCCAATAAAAATATAAAATGAAATTTTTATTTTCAATAAAAATTCAATTATTAAATACTTAATATTTAAGCCTTTAATTTTAATTCTAAATTCAATTAAAATTCAATAATTAGTAAAAATTTCCAAAATTAAATAAAAACCAATAATTAAATAAAGAAAACATTAAAACTAATTTTCTTAATTTATTATTTTGTTAAATCCTTATTAGGAGGATTTAAACCTAATTGACCTAATTATTAATTGTTCTAAAATAGAAAAATGCCAAATTCAATATTATTTTATTTATTTACAAGTTACTAATAACTTCAACTTTAAATTGAAGTTATTAATCATAGAACTACATGGTAAATAGTAAACCCTAGTTCCATATGGTAGAAAACTAGGAACTTATCATTTCATGTGATTCTAAAACCCTAATCCAAATTGGAACCCTAGCTCCACTAATTCTTTTGAAGAAAATAAGGAATCATCATCAACCCTGCTTATAAGGACCTATAAACCCTAGCCAACTATCATTAGCAAGATAAACCAACCTTGACAACAACCATGTATAATGAATTGCTTAGGATGCCTAGGCTTATCTTAACCTTACAAGCCCCAGGTGTTGATGAATCCAACTTTGTTGGGATCCATCTAATACCTATCCCAGCAACTACATGAAGCCATAGTCAACCATAGAAAACCACCCACTTAATTATCATACTTGTTTTTATTAAAGAACATGTTCTTCAAAAGTTATTCTTTTAAAGTATATGATAATTAATCATTAACCATGCCAGATAGTACTAAAATGACCACTGTTCTTTACTTGTTAACATTATGCCAATTATCATTCTTTGTGTGCTCAATTGATTATTATGCTTTATTATCTACCTGTTTATAATACCAAGTAATCACACCTGAATAAGAACCTTGTATGTGAATCACTCTAAAAGTGCAACACACCTTGAACCAATCATTACAACTCGCTGATCCTAAATCATCGGGGTTAGGTTACGCTTAGAGCGATTGCATCTCATACTTATGCATTATTGCATCTTTGCCAATCTTTTAAACATCGTCCTTACCGGACGATGATGCTATTTCAGAATTTGGAGTTATTACGCATCGAAGACCTTGTCTGCATAATCTTGCAGCCAAGAGAGGCAAGTTCATCACTTGCTCATGTCATTTGAGTATTTCTATCAAATTACTTGCAAAGTACTATGGTTATCACTATTGCATAAAAACCAAAACCACTACTTTCATAACTATGAAGATGACTATGTGGTGGGCAATGGAACCATGGATTGTGTTGATATGGTGGAGGTTCCATTGCAAGGGTTTATATCCATCTAGGATTAAACAACAAATGTCGCCAGTGATTCTTGTGCCGTAATAACCGTGTTAACCATAAGATCTGAAATGGGACGGACTAGTCAATCGTATTTCCACCTCTTGTACATCAACGGATGCGCTTACCGTAGCAGTTGTATCTTGCGGAGCAACTTGTGGGGGGGGAGAACCCATTCTAAGTCCCCACGGTTATGCTGTGCATACCGTAGCGGTTGCGGCTTGCAGAACAACTTGAGGGTGGGGATCCCACTCTAATTCCCCACGGTAATGTGGTCTATGATGGGTTGCAGCTACCGACGAAGGAGTTTGGTTCGATCCCAGACTGTTGTCGTGGTCGGGGTCCGTCCTTAAATGGTGTAAGTGGACCGACGAGGACCCAGGGTCGGGGTTTGCAACAACGGGTGGGTGTGCGAGGTAGCGGAGGAATATGATTGGCTATGACCTCATAGCAGGCCTCACACCATAGGAAGTGTGGACGGGTCATTCCCGGTTGGCACCAAGGTTAAGATCTCTTATGGGTAAAGCAACACACCTCTGCAGAGTGTAAAGAACCGTGACCTGTCACTCCTGTTGGGGATATGGAGCTATGAACGCGGCCGGAAAGGAGCTCCATGAAGTTCTAGTAAACCGGTGAAGGCTGACGGACATAGTTCTTCTGAATAAAAGCAACCTTTTGAAGAAATGGTTATGAAAACTTGCATTGGTATTAGACTTTCTGGTCTAATGCTGTAGCTAGTGCATTAAACACCTCTTTCCTATAATGAACTTGTTGAGTACGCTCGTACTCATCCCACTCTTAAATCCCCTGCTTAGGTATGGAGGCAGCGAATGAGGATCTACAGTGCAACTCAACTGCCGAGGAGTCACCAACTACTTCAAGAGACAGGACCCTATCAGAGGAGTCAGATACCACATCCAACAAGGAGAAAACCTAGTTTAGCCATAGGAGGGAACTAGCTTCCTAAACCTAGCTCCTATTTAGCTAGAATCTATTCTTAGCCTCTATAGCTAGTTAAATACTCTACAAATAGAGTTCGTGATAGGATTAGACTACGAGTCGTTCTTCTGGAATTATCTGCAGTTTTACCTCATTGTAAAGTAGGAGGCTGTGATGATCTTATGTAACAGAGTCAATATTGTAATTCTATAGACATACCTTGGACCCGCATATGTTTCTGTTGTACCACTCTGAGCGATATAATACTAGTGGAACGGTGTTTCATTGTTGTTATATCATACTTGCATACTACACCATGCAGTGGTATGCCGGGTCACCACAGTTGGTATCAGAGCCAATGCTTTGACCCTAGGATTAAAATCCTTTAAAGGAGACCTATAGGATGGGTAGTGTCTATAGGTAGTGGTATTAGCTAAGTCAACTATGTTAAACCAAATATTCTTATGACTTGAGATGGATATTCACTTGAGAATAATCCTGACACACTTGAGTCAAATTTTCCTACCTATCTTTCCTAAGTAAATTAGTTAGCTAATCCCAAACATGTAGGACACCATTAAGTCCTTAAAACAATAGATGAGTAGATCACCGTTGGTATACAATACATGGTAGTCCAAAGAGAGGATACAACCATAAGGAAGATATCCTATTGGAAGATGTGTACCAACACATGTTATGGTTAAATAAAAGCTATTCAGACCTGTAATAGGAGTAATATCAAGTGATGAAGATAATTAAGATATCCTAATAGAAGATGTAGACCCAGATAAGTAATGAGTACGTAAAATTATCTATGCATGTGAAACAATTGATAGTAAATGATAACTATGAGTCATATGAGGTAGTATAGACCATGATGAGTCAATCATGGGAGGTAAGGAAGAGAGAGAGTAATAAAATATGTCTACATACATGGTAGGGATAGTAATCATATAAGATTCACCTGAGAATCATTATGTGATGGAAAAGAACATCATAAACAGTTAGGAGGAGAATAATAAGAAGCCAGTTGTTCAACAATAGTGCAAGAATTGTGTTCCAAAACCATGGGAATCGTGCCAAGCACATTAGAACCATAGTCTTACAATAGAAACACTTGGAAGTATAGGAGCTATAGTCCAATAGTTATGTGTTTAGAATAACTATGCTAGAATCTAGATATACCATATGAAGTAGTCCTCAACATAATGAAAGCTAAGTTAGTAATTCCAAAGAAAATTAGGTTAACCTTAACTATTCTAGACCATCTTGTTTCAAGTTTATCTTATTGCAATTGTGCAATTAAGGTAAAGGTTGAGACAAATAGTAGACTTCCATATATTCGTGCTAAGTATCACGATATAAACCTATCTTATGTGGTGTTATATACTACACATCTCAGCCTGATGTTTAGAGATGTCTTACTCAACTATCATATTCAGACTTATGATGATGTGTATTATAAACACAAAGCTGAATCATCTTGGATTTTATTGGATTTTCATTGTTTGACTAGATCCATACATGAAGTTTGACTTTGATATGCAAGTGCATGTTGCAATATCAAGTTCTTACTTGATGCTATAGATCTAGAGGGTAATGGTATTCGTGTGAGGAACTGACGAATTCTAAAGATTCTGAAGACAAGATGAAGGTTCATCAGAAAAAAAAGGAAGCAAAGTTGTGGGAAGTAACCACAATACTCTAAAGGAAGTGTTAATCAAAACTCATGCTTTGCCTCAACAGAGGAGTACTTTAGTACATAAGAAGCATGAAGGTGAGAAATATGATGATTATGATGAAGTAGAAGTAGAACCATAGTCATTATAGAAGAGGGAGTGTATGGGAAATCACTTAGATACTATAATCATAGTGTCAGCTAGTGGTTTTCTTGCAACAATAAACCCTGAAGAAAGGAAGATGACCTATGAAACCATAGCAGATATAAGAAGACCATAATTGATATCAGAAGACCCCAATTGGTATAGAATCAATACTGCGAGATAAAGTAGAGGATGTCTCGTTCAGTTAATCAGAACCTATAATAGAATCCATTTCTAGCTAACAAATAGCCACAATTGATATCAAGTAGTCCACCATTGGATTATTTGTACCAAGAAATTGTGAACAAATAAAAATTTGTTAGCCAAATAACAATGATCTATAATCATTTAGTCGAAGGATTCACATTGGATGTCCACAATTGAGTGGATACACCATAGATATTCTTCGTGAGACCTTAGAAGAATACAAACCATAAGCGAGAACCTAGACCAATATTCTAACCATAAATCCAATAGTGGGAAGAAAAAGGAGTTGAAGACCATAATAAAACTCTAAGGGGTAGAGTAAAGATTGAGTTGGGTATACAACAACTCAATACTTTAAGCTTGATAGAAGCAGAATGTCTGAACTGAGAGGAAGTTCGTTCTTATTTTCATGAGATTGTTGAACACTACTTTCAGAAGGATGTCAGATCAGAATCCGAGGTTACACCTCGAGGAAGTAAGAAGTGGACTATAACTTGAGAAAATGAGTAGTATTTACTCAAAGGTACGAAAGCTCAAGTAAGTCAAGCATAAATGAAGTCGGACGAAGAAAATACTGTAGACCAAATACAGCTCAAGAAGGCCAAAGACTGAAGTAGATTGAACATACCAATATCAAAGACTAATCGAATGATTCCTTTCATGGAACCTAAAGAACCCAAAATAGTTATGGTATCAACTATAAACCATGATTGGATGGACTAAATGAGTCTAATCCATCCTTAGGAAAATAAACCATCACGATCATTGATACGTCTCCGACGTATCGATAATTTCTTATGTTCCATGCCACATTATTGATGTTATCTACATGTTTTATGCACACTTTATGTCATATTCGTGCATTTTCTGGAACTAACCTATTAACAAGATGCCGAAGTGTCGATTCTTTGTTTCTGCTGTTTTTGGTTTCAGAAATCCTAGTAAGGAAATATTCTCGGAATTGGACGAAATCAACGCCCGAGGGCCTATTTTTCCACGAAGCTTCCGGAAGTCCGAAGACGAAACGAAGTGGGGCCACAGTGGTGCCCAAACCCTAGGGCGGGGCGGCCCCACGGCCGCGCCGGCCTATGGTGTGGGGCCCCTGTGCCCCCTCCCCCGACTTGCCCTTCCGCCTACTTAAAGCCTCCGTGACGAAACCCCGGTCACCGAGAGCCACGATACGGAAAACCTTCCAGAGACGCCGCCAACGCTGATCCCATCTCGGGGGATCCAGGAGATCGCCTCCGGCACCCTGCCGGAGAGGGGAATCATCTCCCGGAGGACTCTACGCCGCCATGGTCGCCTCCGGTGTGATGTGTGAGTAGTCTACCCCTGGACTATGGGTCCATAGCAGTAGCTAGATGGTTGTCTTCTCCCCATTGTGCTATCATTGTCGGATCTTGTGAGCTGCCTAACATGATCAAGATCATCTATCTGTAATTCTATATGTTGCGTTTGTTGGGATCCGATGAATAGAGAATACTTGTTATGTTGATTATCAAAGTTATATCTATGTGTTGTTTATGATCTTGCATGCTCTCCGTTACTAGTAGATGCTCTGGCCAAGTAGATGCTTGTAACTCCAAGAGGGAGTACTTATGCTCGATAGTGGGTTCATGCTCGCATTGACACAGGGACAGTGATAGAAAGTTCTAAGGTTGTGTTGTGCTGTTGCCACTAGGGATAAAACATTGATGCTATGTCTAAGGATGTAGTTGTTGATTACATTACGCACCATACTTAATGCAATTGTCTGTTGCTTTGCAACTTAATACTGGAGGGGGTTCGGATGATAACCTGAAGGTGGACTTTTTAGGCATAGATGCATGCTGGATGGCGGTCTATGTACTTTGTCGTAATGCCCAATTAAATCTCACTATACTCATCATGATATGTATGTGCATGGTCATGCCCTCTTTATTTGTCAATTGCCCAACTGTACTTTGTTCACCCAACATGCTGTTTATCTTATGGGAGAGACACCTCTAGTGAACTGTGGACCCCGGTCCAATTCTCTTTACTGAAATACAATCTACTGCAATACTTGTTCTACTGTTTTCTGCAAACAATCATCTTCCACACAATACGGTTAATCCTTTGTTACAGCAAGCCGGTGAGATTGACAACCTCACTGTTTCGTTGGGGCAAAGTACTTTGGTTGTGTTGTGTAGGTTCCACGTTGGCGCCGGAATCCCTGGTGTTGCGCCGCACTACATCCCGCCGCCATCAACCTTCAACGTGCTTCTTGGCTCCTCCTGGTTCGATAAACCTTGGTTTCTTTCTGAGGGAAAACTTGCTGCTGTGCGCATCATACCTTTCTCTTGGGGGAGTGACAGAAACCTCTAAGGTTCTGGATGTGCTGTTGCCACTAGGGATAAAACATTGATGCTATGTCCGAGGATGTAGTTATTGATTACATTACGCGCAATACTTAATGCAATTGTCTGTTGTTAGCAACTTAATACTGGAGGGGGTTCGGATGATAACCTGAAGGTGGACTTTTTAGGCATAGATGCATGCTGGATAGCGGTCTATGTACTTTGTCGTAATGCCCAATTAAATCTCACAATACTCATCATATCATGTATGTGCATGGTCATGCCCTCTTTATTTGTCAATTGCCCAACTGTAATTTGTTCACCCAACATGCTATTTATCTTATGGGAGAGACACCACTAGTGAACTGTGGACCCCGGTCCTATTCTTTACATCTGAAATACAATCTACTGCAATTGTTCTACTGTTCTCTGCAAACAATCATCATCCACACTATACATCTAATCCTTTGTTACAGCAAGCCGGTGAGATTGACAACCTCACTGTTTCGTTGGGGCAAAGTACTTGGTTTGTGTTGTGCAGGTTCCACGTTGGCGCCGGAATCCCTGGTGTTGCGCCGCACTACATCTCGCCGCCATCAACCTTCAACGTGCTTCTTGGCTCCTACTGGTTCGATAAACCTTGGTTTCATACTGAGAGAAAACTTGCCGCTGTACGCATCACACCTTCCTCTTGGGGTTCCAAACGAACGAGTGTTGTACGCGTATCAGGGCCCAGAGTATATCTATCCGTCATCGGGATGGACAAATCCCACTGTTGATCCATATGCCTCAACTCATACTTTCCGGATACTTAATCCCACCTTTATAACCACCCATTTACGCAGTGGCGTTTGATGTAATCAAAGTACCTTTCCGGTATAAGTGATTTACATGATCTCATGGTCATAAGGACTAGGTAACTATGTATCGAAAGCTTATAGCAAATAACTTAATGACGTGATCTTATGCTACGCTTAATTGGGTGTGTCCATTATATCATTCACATAATGACATAACCTTGTTATTAATAACATCCATTGTTCATGATCATGAAACGATGATCATCTATTAATCAACAAGCTAGTTATACAAGAGGCTTACTAGGGACTCCTTGTTGTTCACATAACACACATGTATAAACGTTTCGGTTAATACAATTATAGCATGGTATGTAAACATTATCATAAACTCAAAGATATTATAATAACCATTTTATTATTGCCTCTTGGGCATATCTCCAACAGTCTCCCACTTGCACTAGAGTCAATAATCTAGTTTACATTTGTAAAGATATAACACTTTGGCCTTCTGGTGCTTTATCATGTTTTGCTCACGGGAGAGGTTTTAGTCAACGGATCTGATACGCTCAGAAACGTATGTATTTTGCAATTCATTTGCGTCTCAACGCATCACTCATTTCCAAATGAGTCGGCATTAAATATGTTTGGTCTTCTGGTGGAACCTTAATTCTGCGATCAGAAATATGTCACTAATATTGTCATACACAATATAGCTTTAAAGTTCTGACACTATCGGAAGTATACCAAGTTCTCATAGAATCTCTTGACTTAACATCTTCAGTCATTGTCAAAACAATGACATACTCTGCCTTCGTTTGTAGAATCCGTCACAATATTTAGAACTCTTCTAAATCTAGCATAGACAACTTCTAGCTCATTGTGCTACCTTTTAAACAACACTTAGTAAAATTTGAGATTGAAATTGTATTTTATATGTGACAAAACCAATATCGGTGTAACACCTTACAGCGATTTGTTTGTCATTTCTCCATACAAAATTATATATATATATCCTTGGTTCTTCTAAAGTACTCAAGGATATTCTTACTGTTGTCCAATACTCATCACATGAATCTTTCTGGTATATGCTCCTAACCTTTTAGAGCACAAGATATCTGATTTTGTACATATTATTCGTGATCTAAAATCACTCATGTGTTTTTACTCATCGAGTGTCAGATACACACAAGTCTTGTTAAACCTTTCACATGACTAGAACATTTTCTTAATATTTCTATATTGAACTACTTCAATATCCATTCTATCTACTTTGACTTAAACTTATTATGTGTTTCAATCTATCTTCATAGATCTTGACACTAAATATGTTTCAGTCCATATCCTTTCATTGAAGTTTAATTTTCAATGAAACCTTTTAATCAAGTATATAATTACATCATTTATAACCAACTATATGTCATCTACATAAGTATTATAAATATGTCTCAGCGCTCCCACTTAATTTCTTGCAAATGCAAGCCTCTTCATCGTTTCTGATGAAATCAAAAACTCTTTGACTATTTCATCTGGTGAAGATTCCAACTCCGTGATACTCACTTTATCCAATTGAAGTTCGTATACCTATCTAGTATTCTACGGACTAGCAAAACAATTGGTTGTATCTTGTATACACCTTTAATACACACTTCTGTTAAGTAGTGTATTTTGCCATCCTACTAGCATATCTCATAAAAGAAATATGTAGTGATTACTAGAATAATCCACATAGACTATAAGCATTGCTACGGAAGATCTAATCTTATCGTAGTCAACTCTTTGAACTTTGTCGTAGACAACTTTTCGACAAGTTGAGCTTCTTCAAGGATATTTCATCCAAGTCCATCAATTTCATAGATCCATTTACTTTCAAAAAAGTATTCATCTATCTTGGATTTCATGGCGTATAGCCATTTTAACGGAGTCAGGGCCCATCATAACTTCTTTGTTTGTAGTTGGTTTATCATTGTTCAAAATCAATCCTTTGTCCACAAATCATTTATTTGATCACAAAGTAAACCATACCTACAAGGTTCAATATGTACTTCGATCTCCATGGCTAAAACACTTTGTAGTCATGGGAGCCATGATTGTCATGGCCGCTTCCGAAACCAATTCCGATGCTGCGCTACTCTGATCATTATGCTCAGGTTCATAAACCTTATCAAATTATATTATCCTCCCACTCAAATACTTCACTAGAAACAATTTCTCGGAAATAAGAAACATTGACAAACACTTTTGTCTTTGTCTCGTGGGAAGAATTCCCAATTAAATCTCTGGGATAACCAACAAAGACATTCATCCGATTTTGGTTGTAAACTCTTATACCAAAATTTAAAGAAAAGACTATTAGGGTTTATACCCATACCATAACTTGTATGGTGTCATTTCAACAGATCATGATGATGCTCTATTCAGTGTAAAAGCGGTAGTCACTAAAGCATAATCCACAAAAATATAATGGCGTCATAATATTTTATCTCATCATTAATCCAACAAGGTTTGGATACATCTCTCGGATACTATATCATCATTATGATACTCCAAGAAATGTGAGTTGTAGAACAATTTCATGACTCTCTTAGATGTTCGCTAAAACTCGTAATTCAAATATTTCCACCATGATCCAATCATAGATATTTGACTTTTCTATTACGATGATTTCCACTTCATGCTAAAATTTATTTGAATCCATTCAAATGTTTCGAACTTCTTTCTTATCGAATATATCCACATATATATACTCAATTCATTGTTGGAAGTTTTCATGAAGTAGAAGAATCTCCCGCACACAACTATGCCCAGTGAACCACATACATCATCATGTATTTTTCCACTAAGTTTGTTGCCCGTTCAACTCTTGGCCTATGAACGGTATTTTAATCATTCTCTTTAGAAAATATTTGCAAGCGCCAAATGATTCAAAAATCAAATGACTCCAAAAATCCATTTGCATGGAGTTCCTTCATGTGTTCCTTTCTAACATGACCTAAATGGTGGTTCCACAAATAAGTGAAATTCAAATCATTTGCCTTATGGCATTTTAGCGTCAGTGTTATGTATATGTGTTTCACCATTAAGAATTATAATAACTTATCCATCGTACATGGAGAAATGTCATAATTTGAACAACTCATTGTTTTCATTTGACCAGAGCAAAATAACAATTATTAAGTTCTTTATTATAAATTCTAAGGGCTAGATAGAATGCTAACGACGAACATAATAACACTTTATTTTGTTCCAGACGTGCATTCCTATCATATTCCTTGTCAGTCACTTAGGCCATTGTATTCTTGTATTGCGTTGTTTTGTATGACACTTCATACCAACCAATATAGTACTAATACCCAAGAATTTCATAGTGTGACTTAACTAGGAATACAACCATAACATGTATATCATTTATATACACCTGAGCTAGACTTTCTAGTCTTTTCTTTTCTTTTTGCCAAAATATCTTTTGCAGTTTCTCTTTTAGCTTTCCTCATTATTCAGAAAAGCACTTTAACATTATTAACTTCTAGGTTTGTTGGTCAAATACCAATAACCTTGAGGTTCTTACTTTAAGTTGATCATCATATGACAAGTGTTTCAGATTTCACTATTAGTAACTTTGTAATATGATGAACAATTTCACTCATAATTTTATCAATCATATCATGACGACTTTCCGAGACCATGTCTGTACATGCTAGGCTCGTAAATTTTTAACCTTGGTATTCGTATGTGCAAATCTGGCTTGCACCCGTTGTATGCACACGTAGAATCTATCACACCCGATCATCATGTGATGCTTCGAAACGACGAGTCTTAGCAACGGTGCATACTAAGGACGATAACTTCATGGATATGCGAATATCGTTAGTGCCCAATAGTTGGAGGATTGTGACGCCTGGCGTCTTCAACCTTCATACATTCCCATAAAACTTATGAGTTTATGTAGTCTCACCAAATTATATTCTATCATCTTGCAATAAGGTCTTAGATATCACATATATCTCATACCTTGATTATTTCTGAAAACTAAATTTTCAGCTCCTTACTTTTTCAAACAGATTTGAACTTCAAGGTTCATGGAGACAAGATAACTTTAGGGACTAATTGAAACCATAGCTCATTGAATCAATAATATGAGGTTTACTAAAACTTTGCAATAGGATTTAATTAATTCTTGATTCTTTAACAATACGGTACCAATCCGTAAAGTTTCTTATCAGATTTTAACAGTATTTCTATCTCAATTACAAGACTAGCGCATAGTAGTAAACGGATGCCAATACTACAAAATTAATTCAAAATACTACTCAGACTAAGTTTATGATAATTAGTTCATGTTTTAATCTAATTACTAATGAACTCCCACTTAATACAACATCCCTCATAGTTGTTAAGTGGTACACGATCCAAATCCACTACACCAAAACCGATCATCACGTGAGATGATGTAGCTTCAATGGTGAACATCAACATGTTGATCATATCATCCATGCATATGACTCGTGTTCAACCTTTCGGTTTCCGTTGTCCCGAGGCCATGTCTGTACATGCTAGGCTCGTCAAGCAAACCCAAGTATTCCGCGTGTGCAACATGGCTTACACCCGTTGTATGTGAACGTTGAGTCTATCACATCCGATCATCACGAGATGCTTTGAAACGACGAACTGTACAATGGTGCATACGAGGGGAGAACACTTTATTATCTTGATATTAATGTGAGGGATCATCTTATAATGCTACCGTCGCGATGTAACCAAAATAAGATGCATAAAAGGATTAACATCACATGCAGTTCATATGTGATATGATATGGCCCTTTTGTCTTTGCGCCTTTGATCTTCATCTCCAAAGCACGGACATGATCTCCATCATCTTCGGGCATGATCTCCATCATCGTCGGCGTAGCGTCAAGGTCAATGGCGCCGTCTTCATGATTGTTCACCTCATGTAGCACCTATTACAACTACTTTGAAATACTACTCAACATGAAATTTAAAGACAACCATAAGGCTCCTGCCGGTTGCCACAATACAATAATGATCATCTCATACATATTCATCGTCACATTATGGCCATATCACATCACCAAACCCTGCAAAAACAAGTTAGACGTCTCTAATTTGGTTTGCATATTTTACGTGGTTTAGGGTTTTCGAGTAAGATCTAATCTACCTACGAACATGAACCACAACGGTGATACTAGTGTTGTCAATAGAAGAGTAAATTGAATCTTCACTATAGTAGGAGAGGCAGACACCCGCAAAGCCTCTTATGCAATACAAGTTGCATGTCGAACGAGGAACAAGTCTCATGAACGCGGTCATGTAAAGTTAGTCCGAGCCGCTTCATCCCACTATGCCACAAAGATGCAAAGTACTCAAACTAAAGACAACAAGAGCATCAACGCCCACAAAACCATTGTGTTCTACTCGTGCAACCATCTATGCATAGACACGGCTCTGATACCACTGTAGGGATTCGTTGCATAGAAAACAAAAAATTTCCTACCGCGAGAACGCAATCCAAGCCAAGATGCAATCTAGAAGATGGGAGCAACGAGGGGATGAACGGAACTAACCCTTGAAGATTTCCAAAGCCTATAAGAGTAGGCTCTTATTGCTGCGGTAGACGATCACTTGCCGCTTGCAAAAGCGCGTAGAAGATCTTGATCACGGTGCCACGATCGGGCAGCACCTCCGTACTCGGTCACACGTTCGGTGTTGATGACGACGTCCTTCTCCCCGTTCCAGTGGGCAGCGGAAGTAGTAGATCCTCCTCGGAATCCCGGCAGCACGACGGCGTGGTGGCGGTGGTGGTGGAGAACTCCGGCAGGGCTTCGCCTATGCGCTGCGGGAGTTTGTATGTGGAGGAGGGGAGGCTAGGGTTTGGGGAGAGGGGGCTATGGGCGCCGGCCTCAAGGGGACAGGGGTGGTGCGGCCAAGCCATGGGCTGTCCCCTCCCTCTCCTCCTCATTATATAGGTGGAACCCCAAGGGTTTGCCCAAAGTCTTCGAATAAGACCCCAACAGAAAAACTGCCTTATGGACGAAACCTAGAGGGATAGGGACTCTCCCCTTCCCCCTTTTCTAGGCCGGCCAAAGAGGTGGAGTCCACCATGGACTCCACCCTCCCACTTGGTTGGCTGGTTAGGGTTTGTGGAGTCCCTCCGGGACTCTTCCTTCCATAGTGATTTATTTCCGGATAATTCTAGAAACCACCTTCCATAAATTCACTGAATCATTTCCATACTTGGAAAGTGACTTCCTATATATGAATTTTATTCTCCGGACCATTCCGGAACTCCTCGTGATGTCCTGGATCCCATCCGAGACTCCGAACAAAACTTCGAACTCCATTCCATATTCCATATCTACTTAAACGACATCAAACCTTAAGTGTGTCACCCTGCGGTTCGCGAACTATGTAGACATGGTTGAGACTTCTCTCCGACCAATAACCAATAGCGGGATCTGGAGATCCATAATGGCTCCCACATATTCAACGATGACTTTAGTGATCGAATGAACCATTCACATACGATACCAATTCCCTTTGTCACGCGATATTTTACTTGTCCGAGGTTTGATCATCGGTATCTTTATACCTCGTTCAACCTCATCTCATGACAAGTACTCTTTACTCGTACCGTGGTATGTGGTCTCTTATGAACCATTCATATGCTTGCAAGCTATTAGACGACATTCCACCGAGAGGGCCCAGAGTATATCTATCCGTCATCGGGATGGACAAATCCCACTGTTGATCCATATGCCTCAACTCATACTTTCCGGATACTTAATCCCACCTTTATAACCACCCATTTACGCAGTGGTGTTTGATGTAATCAAAGTACCTTTCCGGTATAAGTGATTTACATGATCTCATGGTCATAAGGACTAGGTAACTATGTATCGAAAGCTTATAGCAAATAACTTAATGACGTGATCTTATGCTACGCTTAATTGGGTGTGTCCATTATATCATTCACATAATGACATAACCTTGTTATTAATAACATCCAATGTTCATGATCATGAAACGATGATCATCTATTAATCAACAAGCTAGTTATACAAGAGGCTTACTAGGGACTCCTTGTTGTTCACATAACACACATGTATCAATGTTTCGGTTAATACAATTATAGCATGGTATGTAAACATTATCATAAACTCAAAGATATTATAATAATCATTTTATTATTGCCTCTTGGGCATATCTCCAACATGTAGTGCATTGAGGTATAAGATCAGGCGAGATGACCCTGGCGATGTTCAGGGCGATTCCACCCCCAGAAAGAGGGTTCCTGCGAAGGTGATGTGGTATGCTCCTACAATACCACGGTTGAAACGTTTGTTCCAAAACAAAGAGCATGCCAAGTTATTGCGATGACACAAAGAGGACCGTAAGAAAGATATGATGCTGAGACACCCCGCTGACGGGTCGCACTGGAGAAAAAGTGACAGAGAGTTCAAGTCATTTTCAGATGACGCAAGGAACTTAAGATTTGGTCTAAGTACACATAGCTTTAATCCTTTCGGGGAGCAGAGCTCCAGTCATAGCACCTGGCCAGTGACTCTATGTATCTATAACCTTCCTCCTTGGTGGTGCATGAAACGGAAGTTCATTATGATGCATGTGCTCATCCAAGGCCCGAGGCAACCCGGCAACGATATTGATGTGTACCTGAGGTCATTGGTTGAAGAACTTTTTATAGTTGTGGTGTGAAGAAGGTGTACCTATGTGGGATGAGCACGAACAAAAAAAAATTTAATCTACGAGCGTTGTTGTTTGTAACCATCAATGATTAGCCTGCTCTTAGTACATTTCATGATAGTCAAACAAGAAATACAATGCATGCACACACTGTTTAGATGAGACTGACAGTATATATTTAGGAAACAAGAATCTGAAAGTTGTCAAAGCCGACGCCCTCCGCACCGCCACCCACGACGGGGAGCTCGTCGGCGTCATCCAATCCACCCTGCAGTCCCACGACCGCAGCCCGGTACGTACGTTTGCCCCGCTGATCGATTAATTCTTCCCGAATTTGCTAGTCCTCTAATCCTGTACTCCGTTCGTTCGGTCCTGCCAATAGATTGATCTACCTTGGTCCACTTCGTCCTTTGGGTATATACGATTGCGTATATGCTTAATAAACACTCTTCTTACTAATTACTTAATACTCTGGGTGCTTTCTCTATTTTCTCTGGGTGCTTTCTCTATTTTCTCTTACTAAAGAAAAGAAACGTTGTTAGATGCAGTAGGAAGGATAGTAAGGTGTACGATGTGTTGAATAAAATTGTATGCTTTGATCAAAGAATCATGTTCCTGCACATGCAGTTAACTTTTTTTTTTTGCATGATTGGGTACTCGGAAAGTGCAAGAGGGCAAACATGATCATGCATTGTCATTGTTGATGATTTTTTTTCATCCTCTTACAAACAGCACTACAAGAAAAGTTCTGATAGACAACATCTCAAAATCGTCCGCTAAGGGGTATTTTTCGTCGCCTATGGGCCTAACCCGACGATATGGGTTCTGTTGTCGAAACTGCGTCAGGCAAAGTCCTACCACGTATTTTTCGGTCCGTCGCGCTTGGGTGCCCTTCCGCCACGGAAAATCGGACCGTTGCAGAAGTGTTTCCGGGAGCCCGTTGACTGCTGACGTCATGCAAACTGCCACGTGGCAGACGCCGTTAACTGGCAGTTAACGGCGTTAACCGCTGAAACCCCGTGGTAGATGGTAGGCCCACACGAGGCCTGCCACGTCTTAAGCGGGCCGGCCCATTAAGTTTGCGGGCCGGGCCAGCTGACTTAGTTTGACCGGTCAACTATATAGCTGGGCTGGTCCATTAGTTACGTGGGCCGGGCCTAACCTCTAAGGTTGACTGGTCAAAACATTAATGGGCCGGCCCACTAAGCATGTGGGCCGGGCCGAATGCACTCGTTTGACCGGTCAACAGGCAAAAAGGCCGGCCCACAAAACATGTGGGACCCACTTTCATGTTATCGGGCCGGCCCATTTACAAAGTGGGGTCCACCTTAAAGCAAGTGGGCCGGCCCAAGAAGTTATTGGGCCGGCCCAATTAGCAGGTGGGTCCCACTTTCCTGCTAATCGGGCCGGCCCATTTAGTGCGTGGGGTCCACATTAGATCAAATGGGCCGGCCCACCAAGCCAGTGGGCCGGGCCAAAAGCACAGGTGGATCCCACTTTCCTGTTAATGGGCCAGCCCATTTAGTATGTGGGGTCCACCAGATAACAAGTGGGCCGGGCCAAAAACACAGGTGGGTCCCACTTCCCAGTTAAAGGGCCGGCCCATTTAGTATGTGGGGTCCACCATATAGCAAGTGGGCCGGCCCAACAAGATAGTGGGCCGGGCCAAAAGCACAGGTGGGTCCCACTTTCCTGTTAAAGGGCCGGCCCATTTAATATGTAGGGTCCACCATATAGCAAGTGGGCCGGCCCAACACGCTAGTGGGCCGGGCCAAAAACGCAGGTGGTCCCACTTTCCTCTTAAAGGGCTGGCCCATTTAGTATGTGGGGTCCATCATGTAGCAAGTGGGCCGGCCCAACAAGACAGTGGGCCGGGCCAAAAGCACAGGTGGGTCCCACTTTCCTGTTAACGGGCTGGCCCAGTAAGTAAGTGAGCCGGCCCAAAATGAATGTGGGTCCCACACTACTGTTAATGGGCCGGCCCAATCTGTTATAGGGCCCTGGTTGTTTGACTAGTCAACTTGCATTAAATTTCATGAGCCTATAATCTGATATCAATGATACACACAATTACATACACAAATAAAATAACTAAGAAAATTACAAGGCAATTAATGTGCCCAAATAAAAAAATTACATAGAATCATTGAGGACTTCTATTAGCATCATCAATAACATGTTGACATTTGGCAATCGCCTTGATTGAATCTTGTGTACTCTTGGTCAACATATCAGCTACAGACCTTAAAGCAGCAATACCATGTCTTTTATAAAGTACAGCCTTGAGATGTTCACTGTTTGATGAAAAGAATGGTCTAGGTTGACGGCTATGAGAGGATGCATCTGTTGGCGTCCGAAACCCACCGGCGAGTAGCGACGGGCAACACGTAGAGCCGGGAGGCTCCCAGAACTGCGGCTGGCCCTGGTCCCTCGAGCGACGGCCCGCAAAGCTCCGGCACGCACGTCCGATGCTGGTGCAAGGGCGTGCCACCTGACCTATACCTGGTCAGGAAGGTGATGGATTGCTTCGCTTAGTTTCCTGCATGGCATACACGTAAACATTAAATACGAGCCTCGATCGGCTCTCAGGTTGTCCTGTGAATCGGCTCAAGGAGCCAATCCACCCATGATTCGTATGAGGTCTACGAAAACATGGTGGTCCTGCTTGATCGATATAAAGCTAAAACGACCTACGACGATTTAGGGTTTTCACCACATAATCGGAACATCCTACACGTGATTGAGCCTGGCAGCCACGCAAGATGATAATAAACTAGCCCTAGATAAGGCCTAAAAACCAACATGAAGTTGATTCCCGGAACATCATATCTAGGGCTAGCAAACTACACCCTACGTGCTACTGGATCCTTCAACCCGTTTGCAAGGCCTAACTATGTAGATATTAAACTAATCCTTGAAGAACAAGGAGCAATCGTAACGGATCGGATCTACTAAATAATGACTAAGCAAGGTGCCACCCTTGCACCTCAGATCGGCGCAAGGGTGGCTAGATGTCTAGGGATAGCATGGATAAAAGCATGTATAAAGGTAAAACAATGCTAACCCTAACACATCTACGATAACTACGTTGCTCGCCATCAACAAGGCTTCAGTACGAGCAACGCATGAATAACGAATAAACGTATACTGCCTAGATCGCAAGATGCGATCTAGGCAGCATGATGCTTACCCGGAAGAAACCCTCGAAACAAGGGGTTGGCGATGCGCCTAGATTGGTTTGTTGTGAACGTGATTGTTGTCTTTCTCAATAACCCTAGATACATATTTATAGTTCGTAGACTTTCTAACGTGGGAATAATCCCAACCGTGTACGAGCCAAATTCTACCTAACCGACACGTATCCTACTATATTTACAGATACACGGGCAAACTAGCCCAAACTTCGTGTACAAGGCCGACTCATGTATATCTTCCGTGTATATTCTCCAAGCCCATCTTAATCACGGCCCACCTCTGATCCGGTAAAATTCTGGTGATAACACATGCCCCCCTGGTTTTGGAAATGATAATTCTAAAACCACTCTGCCTTTTCTTCGTTGGGTCACGTCGTGGCAGGGTAAAACCGCCGCAGTATCCTTCATCATGATGCCTTGCCTTCTCAACTTCTCCGCGTGATTTGACAGTTGTTTTTTTATCTTTTGGCACCACTTCCTCGGAAACTGCTGTGGCATTAAATCCACTATACCCCCTTTTATTTAACCGCGCTGAACAGTTCGCCTCTTCATCCCCTTGCTCTGTTCTAGCCATCGGCACCCAAAAATTCCCCATCTTCTGTAGCAATGTCTTCCTCTTCTTCCTCCTCCGCCTCGTCGGATCTTTCTTCCCAGTCCTTCTCCTCTTCATCCTCCTCCACCTCGTCGGACCTTCCCTCCCAATCCTCTTCATCTCGTGAGCCGACGCCGGAGTGGGGCTCGCTGGCGGCGCACGACATCCTTGCCCCACCGGAGTGGGACAAGGAGGACCACGAGCCCTTCGTCTGGTCCGAGGACGACAAGTCCTTGACCAGCGGCGACGATGACCTCCAGTTCCTTGTCGATGGGGAACTGGAGGCGACGAGTGAGGACGACTCGTTCTCCTGGGATGGCTACACTTCCTCCGAGGAGGAGGAAGAAGAAGACGACGACGACTCCCTCGAGGACTATCCGCCGGCGAAGCGCTTCCGCGCCGGATCGGATGACGACGACGACGAGGAGGAGGAGGAGGAAGCTCCCATAGAGGGCTATGGGAGCAGCGACGAGGAGCCCGCCGGCAGCAGCGCCGACGAGAGCTCCGATGGCGACGACGAGGGCAGCGACGGCCCGTAGGGTAGCATCTACTAGTATAGGTCTAGTACTAGTAGCAGATTGGTCAATAGACCTTTCTTTTGTTCTTCCTTCCTCGAGCAATCGGCTCTTCCTTTGTAAGAAATCCCCTTTATTAATGAATAAAATATTCCTCTATTGATTTTTCTTTCTTGTCAATTTTTGCCGATTGCCAAACGAAGTCAACGCGCAAAGAGCCGATGGCAGGGCATCGGCTTTTGCTCAAAAACGCGATTTAAGGCCACAACAGGTCCAATCCGTGTCCACGCCATCCTCCAATCTCAAACGCACAGATTCAACACCTCAGCAAATCCAATGGGAGAATCATCTCAAATGCCATGGACTCTGGCCTGAAACTGATCTGTTAACTTGCTCAACTGAGCTCGTTCCTCTAGAGTCGATGAACATGCATCGGCTTTTTCATTATTCTAAAGTCGATGTCCGAGCATCGGCTGTACTGGTATCCATGTTCCTAAAGTCGATGTCTGTGCATCGGCTGTGATTTGCATATAAAAAATTTTTTACTGGCCGATTTTATACATCGGCCCCCATGTTTCACTGTCCATCGTCCCACATGCTTGCGAAATATTTCTTGAGATGTTGACCATTGACAGCCGCTGGGAACTTAACACCATCCAGTTGTTCAAGCATGTATGCATTACCCTTCAAAACCTGGACGACTTTGTACGGACCATGCCAATTAGGAGACCATTTGCCATATGCTTTATCCTTGGTTCCTAATGGCAACACTGCTTCCCATACTAGATCACCAACTTGAAACTCCTTTGGTCTCACCTTCCTATTGTATGCGCGAGCCACCCTGGCTTTGTTCTCTTTAATCTTCTCCAACGACCAAAGTCTAAGTTCCGTTGCATCCTCAATAGTATCACTCATCAGGGCTGCATATTCTTCGGCTGTCAGGTCATTCTGAAACATAACACGTCTCGATCCAGCCATAATTTCCCAAGGTAGTACGGCTTCCTGCCCATAGACGAGCTGGTATGGCGAAGTTTTTATAGCTCCATGGCATGACATGCGATAGGCCCACAAAGCTTCTGACAATGTTTCAGGCCAAACCCTAGGGTTCTCGTCAATTTTCCTCTTAATCAGCTTGATCAGGCTCTGATTGGACGCTTCAGCTTGCCCGTTGGCTTGATCATAGTATGGAGATGATCGGATCAGCTTAATTCCCATGTCATCGCAGAATTTTCTGAATTCTTTAGAAATGAAGACCGAACCTCCATCGGTCGTGATGGTTTGGGGAATCCCGAACCTATGAATGACGTGTTCTTTCACAAATTTGATAACATCTTCTGATTTTACCTTCTTCATAGGGACGGCCTCCACCCATTTAGTGAAGTAATCCGTAATGGCCAAAATCCACTCGTGGCCTTTGCTCGACGCAGGATGGATTTTACCGATCATATCCATGCCCCAACCTCGAAATGGCCAAGGCCTGATGATGGGATTCATTGCTGATGCGGGTACCATCTGAATCTTCCCGAACATCTGACACGCTTGGCACCCTTTGTAGTAGTTGAAGCAGTCCTCAAGCATGGTGGGCCAATAAAACCCTGATCGCCTAATCAGCCACTTCATCTTATGAGCCGACTGGTGAGTTCCACAGGCGCCCTCATGCACCTCATGTAAGAGCCGATTAGACTCAGTTGGTCCCAGGCATTTGAGTAATAACCCTTCCAACGTCCTGTAGAACATGTCGTCTCCTATAAGGACACATTTCATGGCCTTGTACCCTATCCGTTTAGGTGCCTGTCGTGGTATGGTCACGGCATATGCCATAGGGTGGCTAATCGAAGTGGTTCCTGAGGGATCTCACGACGGTATCCGGATGCGGGTATGGGGACGCGTGACACAGAGGCGTACCCAGGTTCGAGGCCCTCCGATGGAGGTAACACCTCTACTCCTGCTAGAGTGTATATGATGATCGCACAATACAATGGTGCTCCTAGAGCTGTGTCCGGCTGCCCTTGGGAGGCTAAGGAAGAGATGGTCTCTCTCTCAGGGCAGCTCTATGGGTGGAGTGAAGTAAGACTGATCGATCCCCTACACGAGAGGGGTAGTGCGGCTTATATAGGCGCCGGCACTTTACATATAAGACCCTATAGTTTACTGGCCGGCTTGGCCGGCTTCGGCTTCCGCTCCTTCCCGAGGCGGTGACGTCAGGAGCTGTTGAGGCATCGTGGCCTGTCCCATCCGGCTGCCACGGTCAGCGGTATGGAGAGGAGGTGTCCCTGTCGCCGTCAGCCACTGTAGCCGGTACGGATCGTCGTAAGCCCTGACGGCCTGTCCGGCGCGCGGCACTATTGCTCCACAGTGCCCCGCGCTTTACGGAAGATGGAGTCAGCGTGGACTTAAGGAACCCGGATCACCAACCCGGTCCCTTCCAGTGCAAGACTCGCCAGCCTCGAGTCGGTCTGAGGTACAAACCCCAGTCGGATATGGCTTGTAGAAGCCGGCCCAGCTACAGCATTGGTGGCCGTAGCCAGGCCGACTAGGACCTAGAGCCAGCCGGCTTCCGGACCAGCCGGCCACGGCGCCAGCCGGCTGCTCCTCAGCCGGCCTTTGCCGCGAGCCGGCCAGTGGCCAGCCGGCTGCTCCACGTCCATTGCCCTATCCGGGGTCTTCCCCCCGACATTAGCCCCCGAAGCTGGCAAGGTCCTGCGTCTAGAAGGACCTAGGCAGGTTTTCCTGGCTTCTCGAATATACTTGACGGCACTTGGAGGGGCCGACTGAGAATTTCCATTCAGCTGGCTGCGCCCTCATCCGGCTCGTTCCTGCCGGCTGCTTCTAGCCGGCCGCTTTTTACACTTATACAGCTTTCGCTTTCTCGCAAGTTTTGGCGAAGTCTCGGCCTTGTTGACGACTTTTAGTCCGGGTTGAACTTGTTGTCCGGCTCCGGCTTGCGGCGCACCGGAGCCTCCGCCGCCTCGGGTCCCGCGCCCGACTTGACCGGTCTGACGCCTGGCGCTGCGGTCGGTTCGTCTGGTCACATCAATGTCCCTCCGGATCCGGTGCGGTAGTGGGCGACGTGGTGTGGCCGTTTTCGGTAACCGTCGTGGTCGTGGGAGGAGTTACGGCGCAGTAAATCCCGATCGTGGCCCACGATCGCCACGTGGCCGCGCAACTGGCGCGCCAGGCGGCTATAAATGCCCCCGGTAGTGGTACCGAGGCGCCCTTCTTCTTCCTCGCATTCTTCGCTCAAACTTCTTCTCTTCTTCGCTCGAGCGCTCCGTCGCACGCCAACACTCCTGGCGAACTCCGGCGAGCAGCTGCCCCGACGTTCTCCCGCCGGGCCGCCGCCGCCACTCCGCCAAACCGGCGCTACGGGGCCGCGGGTTTCCACGGAGCGTCCTCAGCCGCCGTCGTCGCCGCCGCCGTCGCAAGGCTCTTCGTCGCCGTTCCGCCTCTCGTGGACTTCTTCCTCTTCGTCGACAATGGCCTCCCCCAGCGGATCGTGGAGGGGCTCATACATGCGGGAGGATGACATCGAGCGGCTGGTGCGCCTCCGCCGGATCCCGTCGGCGGTGCTCTGGCGGGCGCCCGGCGAGGAGATGGAGCCTGAGCCGCGGCCCGGCGAGCGCGTCGTCTTCGGCGCGCATCTTGATCGCGGGCTGGGCCTGCCGGTTTCAACCTTCTTCCGGCAGTTCCTGGACAACTTCGGCCTGCAGCCGCACCACCTGCCGGCCAACGCGTGCGTCCTCCTCAGCTGCTTCGTGGTGTTCATGGAGGCCTACGCCGGCTTGTGGCCAGACATCGACTTCTGGAGCCGGCTGTTCTACTTGAAGGCGCAAACCACCGAGGGCCGCCTGCGAGCCTGCGGTGCCGCCTCGATCTACACTCGGCCTGGTACGCCCTTCCCCAAGATCCCCACCGTTGACTCGGTGAAGAACTGGCAAATGTCGTTCTTCTATGTGCGCAACGAGGGGCAGCTCGTCGACCGGATCAATCTGCCGGAGTACAATCCGGCCCCTCCAGTCGGCCGGATCAACTGGAGCTACAACGCCCGCACGTCGGATCCGGACGCCGAGGTGAACCAGCTCTGGGACTTCTTGGGGGCAGCCGTCGAGAACGGGCTGACTGCGGAAGATCTCCTCTGCACCATCGCTGAGCGCCGGGTGCTGCCGCTCCAGAGGCGCACCCACAAAATCGGGCACATGTCCGGCCGGTTCGACCCGAACCGGACGTCCAGGGCGGTGCTCACCAAGGCCCAGGTGGCCAGCCGGGTGAACTACATCACCAAGGCGAACGTGGCGGACGACTGGAGCTACGGGCTGGCGCCCCACGACAGGGACCACCTACCCGAGCAGGTAAGCTTGTGTTTTTCGCCGGCTTCCGGCTTGCGGCTGCGAGGCCGACTTCCTTTTGTTTCCGCCAATTTTTGGCTTGTTGTTTGCTCATGCTTTTTCTGTCTTTCTAGCTCTTTGAGCGCCAGAACACCGAGGACGGCGATCTGTCGACGAGGAGGTGGACGCCGGATCACGTCGATCCGGCTGACCAAGCCGGCGACCAGGCCGGCGACGACGACCTGCCGCAGGCGCCTGATCTAGGCGGCCAGGGGGAGCACAATCCGCCCCCTCACCAGAGCAGCAGGAGGACGAGGAGCCGGCGACGTCCGGCACGGGGCCGATCCCGGCCGTACCTCTGCGCGCGAGGCTGCCAAGCACCACGGCGACTTCGGCGCGCCAGGGGAAGAAGCGGGCCAGCGAGCCTCGCTCCACTGCCGCCTTGGAGGCGAAGGCGAAGAAGCTCCGCCGGCAGCAACCGAAGAAGGTTCCGGAGCAGGCCGGGTGAGTTCTCTTTCTCTTTCTTGTTTGATTCCTTTTCTTTCCTTACTTTTTATGCTTATCTTCCCTTTGTTTGTCCGGCTAGGGCTCCCATCAAGTTTGCCCAGGGCGGCGGCTCCCGGCAGGCTCCGCGCGTCGCGTCGCCGCCGCTGCGCCAAAGGAGGGAGCCGACGCCGCAGCCTTCATCGCGCGCCCCTACGCCACCGCCGCCTGCGGGTACTGCGCCTTCCGCGGGCACCTTCCTTCGCCGTGCCGCTGGCCTCAGCGCCTGATCGCGGCACGCGGGTCGAGCCGACTCGGCGGCCGACGCTGGACGACATGTTCCCGCGCCGGACTCGCCTTACGGACCCCGCTGCTGGGGCCGGCCGGGGCATGCCGCCTTCACCCGGGCCGGAGCCGGAAAGGGCTGCACCGTCCGCGACCGGGCCGGAGCCGGCAGAGCTGCGCCGCTGCGGCCGGAGCCGGCACCAGGCCCAACGTGGTGGAGCTGGACGAGAGCCCGGAGGGGGCACCTCAGGCGCCGGAGACAGCTGCGCCGGCTGGGCCATCTGCTGCGCCCGGAGCGTCGCCACCGCCGGAGCCGACGAGGGGTGAGCCAACCAGGCGGGAGCCGGCAAGGGATGAGCCGGCGCGCACGGAGGGCGCCGACTCGCGCGCACTGGTGAAGACGGAGACCCCATCGGCGTCGCAGCAGGGCCTGCATGTGGCCAAGGGCGCACTTCTTCTTCAGGTGCCATCCGCCTCCGACTCCAGCCTCGGCTCGGCTGCCACCATGGAGCAGGCGTGGCTCCGCGCCGACTCCTACGAGGTGACCAGCCGGGAGGGGAACCCTGGCCAAGCATCGGTGGAGATGTTCTTCTCCAGCCTGCAGGCCCACCTCAAGGCCAGGGCTGCCGAGACCGCGGCCAGCGTTGCCAAGGTGGAGGAAGCTGGCAAGGTAAGCTTTATCTGTTTTTTGATTTGGTTATCATCCTGGTAGCCCTCCGAGGCATGGGCCGGCTGCTTGGAGCCGGCCCGGGTTTCGCCTGTTCGACTGATTTTCTCCTTTCCTTAGGCTGTGATGGATCGGCGCACCACTTTGTACAATCGCGCCGTTACCCATTACCACAAGGCCAAGCTGGACCGGGCCGACTTGGCCCGCGAGCTGGAAACCGCCAAGGGTAAGCTCTTGCTTCTTTCGACTTGATGTCTTATTTTCTTTTGAATCTTCGTTGGCTGACGTTTCTTTCCGGCTGCCTCGCAGTTGAAGCCGCCAAGGTCCCGCGGCTGGAGTCGGATCTCCGGGCTGCTCGCGCCCAGTGCGCCGAGAGCGAGGAGGCGGGCCGTTCTTCAGCCGCCAAGCTCAAGCTAGCTGAGCAAGAACTGGCACGGCTGCGCCTGCTGGAGCAGAACCACCTCTCTGAGCTCAACTCCCTTAGGACGGCGGAGAAGGAGAAGGTGGACGATCTGAGCCGGCGGCTAACGGAGGTGGAGAAGCAGCGGCTTGTGCTGCAAGAGGAGGTCACCGCCAAGTCCACGGAGCTGAAGGCTACCGCCAAGCGCTGGACGGATGAGATTGGCGCACTTGATCGCGGCTTGGCGGGTGAGTGCACCTTAATGTTCCTTTCCCTTTGCCGGCTTTCGGCTGTCGGCTGCCGGCTTTCGTTGGCAGCCGGCAACAGAAACTTGTGATGTCTTTGCTATCTCCATCTTCGGGCTGGTGGCAGTCGGTTCTTGCCGGCTGCCGCCAGGCTTTTCCTTTTGGCTTAGGACTTCGAAAATTTGCATTTTTCAGCTTATTTCGGCTTCGATGGTTTTTGACTTGCTTCTTCTTGCAGCGGCCTTCCCGGAGACGCAGGACGCGGCTTTGGCAGCCGTTGGCGCTGCGCGCGAGTCCAGGAGGCAGGAGACCGGCGAGGGCAGCTCGGAGTATTTCTCCATGGAAGATCACATGGCGTCCATGGCTGCCCGCGTCGAGCCCATCACCAAGCTCGGCTGGGAGCTCCGGAAGGCGGTTGAAGAGCTGGCGCCGATGCTGTGGCCTGAGGAGGCGGTGCCGCAAGATATCTCCAGCCTCACCTCCCTGATGGAGCGGGCGCCGGATCGCTTCCTCGACTGGAAGGAGTCAGCCACGCGCGCTGGCGCCGACATGGCGCTGTCCTTCGTCCTCTCTTGGTACAACGAGGTGGACCTGGGGCAGCTTGAGTTCCGGCGAGCCGGCGTGGAGGACAAGCTCCCAGCCGAACTCAAGGCTGCCCGTCTTGCCCGAGCCAGCGCCATCGCCGACTTCGTCGACAAGGGTGCCTTCGTCGCGGACCCGAACCCTCCTCCATCCGATGAAGATTACATGGAAGATGAGGAGGCGGAAGACGCGCCCGAGGACGACCCGGCAGCCGGCTCCGCTGATGCCCCTCCGGCTTAGTTTACCTGCTTTTCAGTTGTTCTTTTGCCAAGACAATTTATTAAATCCCCGGGATGCCGGGTGCGCATGTATGAATATTATCGTCCTTTAATTATGTCACACTTTAATGTGTTTGTTAATCATTCGTGTGCCGAGTTGCTTTCTTTCGACTCGTTCGCTTTTTCCCATCCGCCCCACTCTTTGGCTGTGCTCTTGCCGGTCGTACGTCCGACTTGCGATCCGTCGCCGGATCAAGAGCGGGCCGCTGGGTGAGGCTGACAGTATTTCAGTCGAACGAGCTGAATTCGGCAATCCGGCATTTATATGAAAAGTTGCAAGTCAACTCGCTTTTACTCTTTCCCTTAGTCGTTTTTCGCGTGCCGGCTCCCTAGGCCTTACTCCCGCCAGCCGGACAGCCGGGTTGCGGTCTGTAGCTGGATCGGAAGCCGGCTGTTGGAAACCGGGTCACGTTACTGAGCCAACTGCGTGAGAGGGTTCAAGCCAATTGGCGAAACAGAGGTAAAGTATGCGAAAAACTTGTCGGAAACGGCGCTCCTGGCGCGTGCTTTTTCATAGCTTACAAAAGGGGTACAAGGGATACATACATTCCTGCTATCATGTGTAAAATGGGCGGAGTAAGTTGACATTCCAGGGACGTTTAGTCTCCTCGTCAGCCTTGTCCGGCTTGTTTTTCTTAGCCTCTTGGGCATCTATGAGATAGTAGGAATCATTGCCTACTGCCTTGCTCACGATGAAGGGACCCTCCCATGGGGATGACAGTTTATGCTGTCCGGCTGTCCGCTGGATCAGCCGGAGCACTAGGTCTCCTTCTCGGAATGCTAAGGGCTGGACCTTCCGGCTATGATAGCGTCGGAGGCTTTGCTGGTAGATAGTAGATCTAGACGCAGCCAGCAGCCGGGCCTCTTCGACTAGGTCAACTCCATCTTCACGAGCTTCTTTGGCCTCGGCTTCAGTGTAGAGCTTAATCCTTGGCGCGTCGTGCTCGATATCAGTCGGCAGGACGGCTTCGGCCCCGTATACGAGGAAAAATGGTGTGAAGCCGACTGAGCGGTTTGTCGTCGTGCGCAGGCTCCATAGCACATTGGGCAGTTCTTCAATCCAGCAGCCGGCTGCTCGCTCGAGCGGCTCCACCAGCCGGGGCCGGATGCCGGCTAGGACTAAGCCGTTAGCCTTTTCCACCTGTCCGTTGGACTCTGGGTGTGCCACAGAAGATAGGGCCATCCGGATCCCCATTTCCCCGCAATAGCGAGAGAAGATGCCTTGGGAGAAGTTGCTGCCGTTGTCGGTGATAATGCTGTGGGGGTAGCCGAATCTCACAATGATTTCCTTGAGGAATGTGACAGCTGTGGACCCGTCCAGTTTCTTGATTGGCTTGGCTTCAATCCACTTGGTGAATTTGTCAATCATCACCAAGAGATGTGTCATGCCGCCTCGCGCTGTTCTGAATGGGCCTACCATATCCAAGCCCCATACGGCAAATGGCCATGTGATGGGGATGGTTTTTAAGGCGGAAGCCGGCTGGTGTCTCTTCTTTGCGAAGCGCTGACAGCCGTTGCACTTCTTCACCAACTCTTCTGCGTCTTTGAGCGCAGTCGGCCAGTAAAAACCGTGCCGGAAGGCTTTGGCCACTATGGCTCTGGATGAGGCGTGATGTCCGCACTCTCCTTGATGGATTTCCCGTAGGAGTTCAATCCCTTCAGCCGGCTCGACGCACCGCTGGAACACCCCACTTACGCTGCGTTTGTACAGCTGGTGGTTGATGATGGTATAGGCCTTGGCCCTTCTCTCAATCTGCCTGGCCTGGACTCTATCCTCAGGCAGCACACCGTCGGTGAGGTAGGAGAGGAATTCTTGTGCCCATGAGGGTACGCATCTTATCTCGAATACGCTAACCAACAGGGCCTCCTGCGTGGGAGCTTCCGGATCCGACTGCATGGTCGCCGGGTTCGGCTTGCTAGCCGGCGGGTTCGGCTTGCTAGCCCCCGAGTTTGGCGATGAAGCCCCCGGGTTGGACTGAGGAGTCCCCGGGTCAGCCGTTACGAATATTGAATCCGAGTCCGGTGACGGTATGATGGACGGTTTCTTGAGAACCGCCAAGGCGATGCCCGGCGGAATGGCTTGCCGGGTTGAGCCAATCTTGGACAAGGCGTCAGCCGCCTCGTTGTTTGCCCGTGGCACATGGTGGAATTCGCAGCCGTCGAAGAAGCCGGATAGCTGCTGGACATGGAAGCGGTATGAGGCCATGTTGGCGTCCTTCGCGTCCCAGTCGCCAGATGCTTGCTGTATAACCAAGTCGGAGTCGCCGAAGCAGAGTATGCGACGCACGCCAATCTCCTTGGCCAGCTTCAGCCCATGGATGAGCGCTTCGTACTCCGCCACATTGTTGGAGGCGGCGAAGTGGATCTGCAGGACGTAGTCCAGCCGGTCTCCCTTGGGAGAGGTGATGACGATGCCGGCTCCCAAGCCGTTGCGCATCTTCGAGCCGTCGAAGTGCATCTTCCAGTGTGTGGAATCCGGCACAGGCGGCAGGTGCGCATCTCAGCCCGGGCCGACGAAGAAGTCCGCGAGGATCTGCGACTTGATGGCTGTGCGTGGCTCGTAGAGGATGGTGTGGGCGGCTAGCTCCAGGGCCCACTTGGCAACCCGGCCGTTGGCATCCTTGCTGCCTATGATTTCCGCCAAGGGTGCTGTGGCAACCACTTTGATGAGGTGCTCTTGGAAGTAATGCTTCAGCTTCTTGGCCGCCATGTAGACGCCGTAGGTGACTTTTTGGTAGTGGGGGTAGTTTTGCTTCGACTGGGAGAGCACTTCGCTAAGGTAATAGACTGGACGTTGGACCAGCTGCTCCCTGCCGTCTTCTTTGCGCTCCACCACCAGGACAACGCTAACCACTCGATTGGTGGCTGCGATGTACAACAGCATCGGCTCCATTGAAGCCGGCGTTGCAAGGATTGGCGCGGTTGAGAGCACGCGCTTCAAGTCACGGAAAGCTTCCTCCGCCTGCGGTGACCAGACGAACTTGTCCGCCTTCTTCATCAATTGATACAGGGGCAGTGCCTTCTCCCCCAGCCGGCTGACGAAGCGGCTCAAGGAAGCCAGGCAGCCAGCGAATTTCTGGACGTCCTTGAGGCACTGCGGCAGTTCCATCTTCTCCAGGGCACTGATCTTGTCCGGGTTGGCTTCGATCCCTCGCTGAGAGACGAGGTAGCCGAGGAGCTGGCCAGACGGCACGCCGAATGTGCACTTGGCCGGGTTGAGCTTCATCCGAAATCTTCTCAGATTGGTGAAGGTTTCTCTCAGGTCATCAAGGAGGGTAGTCGTCTCCTTGGTCTTTACAACGACATCATCCACATATGCGTGAACGTTTCTGCCGATTTGATCCTGCAAGCATTTTTGCATGCACCTTTGGTAGGTGGCGCCTGCATTTTTCAAGCCGAACGGCATAGTCGTGTAGCAATAAGCCCCGTACGGGGTAATGAACGAAGTCTTTATTTGATCAGCCGGATTCAAAGGAATCCGGTGGTAGCCTGAATAGGCGTCTAGGAAAGACAACAGTTCACAGCCGGCAGTCGAGTCTATGACTTGATCTATGCGCGGCAGGGGGAAGGGATCCTTCGGGCACGCCTTGTTCAGGCTGGTGTAGTCGATACACATGCGCCAGGAGCCGTTCTTCTTCAAAACCAGGACCGGGTTCGCCAGCCAGTCCGGGTGCAGCACTTCCATGATGAAGCCGGCAGCTAGGAGCCGGGCGATTTCTTCACCGATGGCCTTCCTTCGTTCTTCGGCGAAGCGCCTGAGAGGCTGCTTCACCGGCTTGGCTTCAGGCCGGACGTGGAGGTGGTGCTCAGCCAACTCCCTCGGCACACCCGGCATATCTCTTGGAGTCCATGCGAAGATGTCCCGATTCTCACGGAGGAAGCTGGTGAGCTCGCTTTCCTATTTCTTGCTCAAGCCGGCACCGATGGTGACGTACTTGTCCGGCTGCGCCGGGTCCAGCAGGATCTTCTTGGTGTTGTCGGCCGGCTGGAAGTGAGTCGTCCCAGCCGGGTTGCCTGCAGCCGGCATGTCTGTCTGTGCGGCCTTGGCGAGGGCGACGGCGTCGTGGATGAGCTGCTTCTCGGTGGCGATGACCAGCGTCTGGGCCATCTTGGAGCTCTGCGTGGCGCAGTCCATGGAGCGGCGATAGTCGCCGGCTACGGTGATGACCCCCTTGGGGCCAGGCAGCTTCATCTTCAGGTACCCATAATGGGGCACCGCCATAAACTTGGTCAGGGCCGGCCTGCCCAGGAGCGCGTGGTAGGGACTCACGAGGTCCACCACCTCGAACTCGATTCTCTCGGTGCGGAAGTGATCCGGCTTCCCGAACATCACCTCCAGCGTGATCCGGCCGATCGGCTGGCAGCAGTGGCCTGGCACGATGCCATGGAAAACGGTGGGGGTGGGGCGCAACTCGGCCTCTTGGATGCCCAGCTTGCGGGCGGTGTCGCGGTAGAGGATGTTGATGCTGCTGCCGCCGTCGATGAGGACGCGCGAAAAACGCACGCTGCGCCGGGTTGTGCCGATGGTGGGGTCGAGGACCATGGCGTAGCTGCCCGGCTTCGGCAGGACAGCCGGTGTATCGCGGCGATCAAAAGTGATGGCCTGCTCTGACCAGTTTAGGTACTGGGGGACCGGCGGTATGACCGCATTGACCTCGAGGGAACGGCTCTGCTGGCTCGTCTTGTCCTCGGGCTCGGAGGTGAAGATGATGTAGGTAGCATCTTCAGCCAGATATCGGCCGGCATGGTGCACTTGGTTAGCCTCGTGGTGCTCGAGGTTGGCGTTCTCTGCGCCGGCTTGGCCACCCGGCCCGCCGGCTGGTGGGGGCGGGGGGGGAGGCGGGAGGGGTTCACCGCTTGTCAGCCGCTTCATGAAGTGGCAGTCGCGGGTGGTGTGGTTGGAGGGGTTCTTGCCGCTGTGGTACTTGCACGGCGAGTCGAGCATCTGCTCGAAGGTGTACTTCGGCTTCCATTGCCGGTCTTGCTTCTGGCGGCGGCTGCCGCCTGCCGCGTTGTCTGCCACGGCGGCTACGTGGGCGGAGCCGTACCGGCGGTCCGGCTGGTCGCTGTGACGCTTGCCGCGGTAGTTGTCCCGCCGGCTGCCGTGCGAGGCGCCTTCGGCCGGCTTGTTGTTGTCTCTTCTGGCGGGGGCCGGCGAAATTTCAGCCGGCGCCTTGCCGGCTTCCTCAGCCAGCGCGTACTTGTCGGCGATGGCCATCAAGGCGGCCATCGACTTGGGGTCGCTGCGGCGCAGCTTGTGCCACAACATGGTGTTGGGCCGACAGCCTCCCATGAAGAAGCTGATGGCCTGGATCTCGTGCACGCCCTCACAGGAGTTGCGCATCTCGCACCAGCGCGTTAGGTACGCGCGATCCGTCTCGTCGGGGCCCTGCTTGCACATCTCAAGCTGCTGGGGGCGACCCGGCCGGCGGTAGGTGCCGGTGAAGTTGCTGATGAAGGCCGCTTCGAAGTCCAGCCAGCCGTTTATGCTGCCGGCTGGCAGGTTGTTGAGCCATGTGCGGGCGGAGCCGACCAGCATCAGGGGGGAGTAGCGCACAGCCCAGCGCTTGTTGCCTTTGGCAATGCCGACTGCGGTGGAGTAGTCCTGCAGCCAGTCCTCCGGCTTGGCAGTGCCGTCGTACTTGGGGGTGTCGCGGGGGAGCGTGAAGCCCTCAAGCGTGGGCTCGTTGGCGATGCGGGGCCCGAAGCACTTTGGGCCGGCTGGAGCTTCTTCTTCCGCAATGCGGGATTCGACCAGCCGGTCGAGGCGATCTCGGGCGTCGGCGGGCTCGATGCGCGGGCCCAGCCGGGAGTGTGCCGGCTGGCGTGTGCCGGCCGCTTCTGGAGCCGGCCGGTGCTGACGGCGGGGCTCGGAGTCTTGCTCCTGGTTCCGGCTTGGAGGAGGCCGGCTGCGGCTGCTGCCGCTCGGCTGGTGGCTTGGCCGGCCCGAGCTTGCGTGCGTGGCCTGGGAGTCACGGTGCCGGCTTGGTGCTGGGGAGGCGGACTCGGCCGAGTCCCTGGCGCCTTCCCTGTCGTTGCCTGCAGCTCCACGAGCGTGAGAAGCTCTGGGGGCATTGACATACCTGGGGTCGGCCGCCTGCCTGGTGGCTGCGTTGAGCAGCTCAGTTACCCGCTTGGTCTGGCGGCGTAACTCTTCGCCCTGAAGGCGGTTCAGCTCTTCTGCGGCGGCTTGTGCCGCGCGCATGTTCTTGTCGGGGGTGTTGTAGACGGGGAGCTCCGCGGACGGAGCCGGCGAAGGAGCGCCGTCGCGGGCGATCTCGGCGCCGAGGTCACGGCCCCTGCGGCGGATGTGGCCGGCTCGGCTTGGCTCGTCGCCGCCTGGAGTGAGGCCGTGGGCGCGGTTGTACTCGCGCTGGGTGATCTCCATCTGGCGCTTAGCAGCAGCCAGTTCTTCGGTTTGCTTGAGGAGGAGCTGGCGGTGCGCCTCCAGATCCGCCTCGATGGTGGTGGGGTCGCCGCCAGGCGTGAGCGGGGTGCTCAGCTTCGCCCGGACTTCGTCCAGCCGGGATGGTGGCGGTGGCGCTTTCGGGCCCGAGCCGGAGGCGTTGGGGTCGACGTTGCGCTCCAGGTTGGGGCCGCGGGTGCGCGGGTTCTTGGTGGGGAGCTCCTCGCCAGCCATCATGACTTGCACGACGACGAGGCTGGCGGGAGCGCTGCTGCCGGCTCGCGGAGGAGGGCTTGCGCAGCGCAGGACCTGCCGCGGGTAGCGCGGTGGTGCGACGGTAGCGACGTAGACGTCGTGGCCGCCGAAGGAGATGACGCTGCCGCCGGCTGGGAAGGGCCGGTCAGCGAAGCAGCCAGCGTTGTCGCTGACGCAGTCGAGGGAGCCGAATCTCCAGATCAAGCCTGAAGCGACTCGCTCGCCGGTGGTGATGGTGAGGCCCGTCCGGATGGAAACACCGGTCGAGGACGCTGAAGGCCCCATGGTGGGCGCCAAATGTCGTGGTATGGTCACGGCATATGCCATAGGGTGGCTAATCGAAGTGGTTCCTGAGGGATCTCACGACGGTATCCGGATGCGGGTATGGGGACGCGTGACACAGAGGCGTACCCAGGTTCGAGGCCCTCCGATGGAGGTAACACCTCTACTCCTGCTAGAGTGTATATGATGATCGCACAATACAATGGTGCTCCTAGAGCTGTGTCCGGCTGCCCTTGGGAGGCTAAGGAAGAGATGGTCTCTCTCTCAGGGCAGCTCTATGGGTGGAGTGAAGTAAGAATGATCGATCCCCTGCACGAGAGGGGTAGTGCGGCTTATATAGGCGCCGGCACTTTACATATAAGACCCTATAGTTTACTGGCCGGCTTGGCCGGCTTCGGCTTCCGCTCCTTCCCGAGGCGGTGACGTCAGGAGCTGTTGAGGCATCGTGGCCTGTCCCATCCGGCTGCCACGGTCAGCGGTATGGAGAGGAGGTGTCCCTGTCACCGTCAGCCACTGTAGCCGGTACGGATCGTCGTAAGCCCTGACGGCCTGTCCGGCGCGCGGCACTATTGCTCCACAGTGCCCCGCGCTTTACGGAAGATGGAGTCAGCGTGGACTTAAGGAACCCGGATCACCAACCCGGTCCCTTCCAGTGCAAGACTCGCCAGCCTCGAGTCGGTCTGAGGTACAAACCCCAGTCGGATATGGCTTGTAGAAGCCGGCCCAGCTACAGCATTGGTGGCCGTAGCCAGGCCGACTAGGACCTAGAGCCAGCCGGCTTCCGGACCAGCCGGCCACGGCGCCAGCCGGCTGCTCCTCAGCCGGCCTTTGCCGCGAGCCGGCCAGTGGCCAGCCGGCTGCTCCGCGTCCATTGCCCTATCCGGGGTCTTCCCCCCGACAGTGCCCCCCGAGCCGAATCCTTCAAGTAATTGAAGATATCGGCTCTCCAGTCATCCTGTTCCAGGAACTGCACCTGAACTTCTGACCCGTCTGGTATGTCCTTGTAGCCTGACGCCATCTGTGCAAGATCGTTGGCCTCGGTATTTTGAGATCTTGGGACCCAATTGAAGTTGATGTACCGAAATTGTGCCATCAGCTCGCGGCATTCCATCCAATATGGGAAGAGTGACTCACTCTCGCACTTGTACTCGTCCGTGAGCTGGGAGATCACCAACTTCGAGTCTCCAAAAAGTTCCACCGCTTCTGCCCCGGCTTCCAAAAGCAACTCCATTCCCTTGCGTATTGCCTCATATTCAGTGACATTGTTGGTGCAAGGGGTAGACAACCTGATGGAGAAGGAATATGTTGCCCCCCGAGGCGACACGAGTAGAATGCCGATGCCACAACCATCGTCACAAGCCGATCCGTCGAAGAACATAGCCCATGCACGTATAGATAGTGCTGCTATATTAGTATTGATCCGTTCAGCTATAAGATCGGCCAACGCTTGTCCCTTAACTTCTTTCGCAGGCTGATACCGGAGATCGAATTCCGATAACGCAAACATCCACTTACCAAGTCGGCCTTTCAAAACAGGAGCCGACAGCATGTGCTTGACAACGTCTGACTTGCATATGACGATGATTTCTGCCGTCAAAAGGATGTGATGAAGCTTGGTGCAAGTGAAGAATAGGCAAAGGCATAACTTCTCGACCTCAGGATACCTTGTCTCTGCATCCAACATCCTTCTGCTGAGGTAGAAGACGACCTTTTCAACCCCCTCGTAGAGTTGCACCACCACTGAAGCAATGGACGTGTCAGCTACTGATAAGTAGATATAGAACGGCCTGTCTTGCTGAGGTGGAACTAGCATAGGCGGCGTTGTTAGATACCGCTTAATCTCGTCAAATGCTCGCTGCTGTTCTGCCCCCCAGTGAAACTCGTCATCAGATTTAATCTTCACCAATGCCATGAACGACTCAATTCGTCCTGACAGATTAGAGATGAACCGTCGGACGAAGTTGATCTTGCCGATAAGACGTTGGAGTTCCTTCTTCGTGGTAGGTGGCTGCATGGTACGTACTGCCTCCTGACTTTTCAGGCCGATCTCAATTCCTCGTTCATGAACCAAAAGACCTAGGAACTGACCGGCCGTCACACCAAAGGCACACTTCTTTGGATTCATTCTCAGCCCGAATTTTCGAGTTCGGTCTAGGATGCGTCGCAAATCATCCAAGTGTCCTTCCATGGAGACAGACTTGACCACCACATCGTCGATGTAAATCTCCACCAACTTGCCGATCAGATCATGAAAAATGTAATTCATGGCTCGCTGGTATGTTGCACCGGCATTCTTCAACCCAAAAGTCATGACCACATATTCAAACAAGCCCACCGATCCTGGTACTCTGAATGCAGTCTTGTGTATATCTTCTGGAGCCATGAAGATTTGGTTGTAGCCGGCATTGCCATCCATGAAGCTTAACACCTTGTGGCCAGCAGCTGCATTGATCAATGTTTCTGCCACAGGCATTGGATATTCATCCTTTGGAGTGGCTCTGTTGAGATCTCGGAAATCTATGGCCACACGCCATCGGCCGTCCTTTTTCTCTACAGGTACGATACTGGAGATCCATTCAGCATACCTGCAAGGCCTGATGAACCCGGCGGCCAACATTTTCTCGATCTCTTTCTTGACTTCTTCCAGGATTTCGGCCTTCATCTGACGTGCTCGTTGTTGGAATGGCCGAAATCCTTTCTTGAGAGGGAGCCGATGCTCAATGATGCTCCTGTCTAACCCAGGCATCTCTATGTAATCCCATGCAAAGCAATCTGGGTATTCTTTTAACAGAGCTATCATCTGGCTCCTGAGATGTGGATCTAACTTTTTGCTGATAAAAGTTGGTCGTGGCTTATCCCCAGGACCAATGTCAACCTCTTCTAGCTCATCAGCCGATGTAAACCCATACCCTAGCTTTCCGTCTCCTGTTAGATCGATGCTCAACACAGGCAAAACGTATGGCGAGGATAAAATGGGCTGATTGCTGGAATCAGCCCCCATTTTGATTGCATTGCTCAATGAAGGTTTACATGTTGTTCTATCTTTACTATGACTACGTGACATGCTTGAGACAAGATCATCACTTTTTATTTTTTGGGGCCGATCGCGGGGATCGGCCTTGTCACGTACGTCCATGGACTTTGCTCCTGTTACACGGTCAGGCCGGTGGATAAGACCAGCCTCACCCCGTTTTTTGTCACGTCGATGCGCTCGCAGTCATCCAAAGTGATTCCGGAGAGTGGCTCTTGGCCTGCCGTCTCCCAAACGTTCATGCCAGCCGTTGAGATCTCGGCTGAGTCATCTGCGTGGACGATCTCTACTTCATCTCCATCCCACTGTATTAAGCATTGATGCATCGTGGATGGAATGCAGCAGTTGGCGTGGATCCAATCTCTCCCTAGCAGGACAGCGTAGGTGCTCTTGCTGTCGACGATGAAGAATGTCGTCGGGATGGTCTTCCTTCCTACGGTCAGATCCACGTTGAGAACACCTTGTGCTTCTGATGCTTGGCCGTTGAAATCGCTCAATGTGACGTTGGTCTTGATCAGATCCGAGCTAGAGCGTCCCAGACGATGTAGCATGGAGTATGGCATGATGTTGACTGCCGCTCCGGTGTCAACCAGCATCTTGTTGACAGGCTGCCCATTGATATAACCTCATAAGTACAGGGCCTTCAGGTGTCTGTAACTTCTTTCTCGTGGCTTCTCAAAGATAACTGGCCGTGGGCCGCAGTCAAGTTGTGCCACAGGTGCCTCCTCTGTTCCAGGAGCACAAAACTCCGCCGGAAGGATGAACACCATGTTTGTGCCAGCCGATGTCTCATCATCGGCTTTCTTCTGTTTGGGGTGCCACTCTTTCTTCTGTGGTCGACCCTCTTCGTCCAGCGTTCGCTGAATTTTCGCGGCCAGATCAGGCCGCGCTTTCCTCAACGTATGCAGGTATAACCTTTCGGCTTCCTCCAAGCAACGTAGTCGCTGAACCCTACGTTTTTGGGAGTGGCTGAGTCCATCAGGGCACCACCTTGGACGGTGGTACTTATCTTCTTCTTCTTCTTCTTCGTCTTCTAACTCCTCGAGATCTTCCACCCGAGAGGACTCAGCTTGCTTATTCCGAGATGGGAGAGGTCCTAGACGCTTAAACACTGACACGTCTCCTGTGCTCTTCTTCTTCTGTCTACATTCTGGGCAGTTGCCGATTGTGGGCAATCGGCTCATTCCTGAATCCCAGCAGTATTTGAAGAAGGGACAATCCCAGTGCCTGTCCACGTCATCCTGCTCTCTTGACTTTTCCTTGGCATGGCGCTCATATCTTTCATCGTCTCTATCGTGCCGACGATATTTCCTGTTGTCCCTGCTAGACCGACAATCTCTTTCGTCGTCGTCGTTGTATCGCCGGCGTTGGTCATACTGACGCTCATATTTGTTGAGGAGATGATCAGAGAGAGGTCGCTGATATCGCACATTCTTCACTTGTCCCTCTGTGATGTAGCGCTTGCCATCGTGTCGGGACCGATCGCGTGGAACGGCCTCCTCTTTGTCCTTACCACGAGAGCGGCTGCCCTCGTCTCTGTCCTTACCAGGGTGGTGCACAGGCCCGACCATGTTGATGCTGAACGAGAAACCTGGCTGGCACCTTCCGGGGTAAGTGTACTCCACCATGTTAACGGCGGGGAAGGGGTGCGTGTCAACTTTCATGGCGTACTGGCTGAAAATTAGACGCCCTTGTTCTATCGCCATTTGGATCTGCTGACGCCACACCCTGCAGTCGTTGGTGGTATGGGTGAACGTGTTATGCCACTTGCAATATGGCTTGCCGTTCAGCTCTTGCGCCGTAGGGAATTTGTGGCCTTCGGGTAACTTCAGCTGCTTCTCCTTGAGCAAGAGGTCAAAAATCTGCTCAGCTTTGCTTACGTCGAAGTCAAACCCTCTTGGAGGACCTTGTGGCTTAACCCACTTGCAGGACACGGGGCTTGCCCCCCGAGTCCATTCAGCCACTGCTACCTCTTGATCTCCTGCAGAGCCTTCATCTTCCTCTGTCTCAACCAGGACTACCGCACGCTTGAACTTGTCCTGGTACAACTCTGGGTGGCGCTGTTCATATAATGACAGTTTCTGAACCATATGCGCCAGTGAAGCGTACTCTGCTTGGGAAGCCATATCCTTGATCGGCGATGCGAGACCCACCACCGCCAACTCGACTGCTTCTTTTTCAGTCAAACGAGCCGAATAGCATCGGTTCCTGATGGTCCTGAAGCGCTGGATATATTCCGACACTGTTTCTCCGCGCTTCTGTCGTACTTGTGCTAGATCGGCAAAGCCAGCCTCGGAAGCCTCTGAGTGATACTGCATGTGGAACTGCTCTTCCATCTGCTTCCAAGTCCGGATTGAATCTGGTGACAGCGAGGTGTACCACCCGAAAGCCGATCCTGTGAGGGACTGTGCGAAGAACCTCACGCGTAGTGCGTCTGATGCTGAGATCGTGCCCAACTGCGCCAAATATCGGCTCACATGCTCGATTGAGCTGGAGCCATTTGACCCACTAAACTTGGAGAATTCAGGGAGCCGATATTTGGGTGGTAGTGGGATCAAATCGTACTCGTTGGGGTACGGCTTGGAATAGCCGATTGCCCTCCTTTTCGGCACCATGCCGAACTGGTCTCTCAAGATTGTACTGATCTGATCCGCGGTGCTAGCTGCAGGAGTCGAGCTTTGAAGATTCGCTGGAGTGGCATACTTGGCTAGCCACGCTTGCTTCTCAAGATCTGAGCTAGTTGCGGGAGTTGAGCTTTGAAGGTTTGATGGAGTGGCATACTTAGCTAGCCACGCCTGCTTCTCAAGATCTGATCCAGAAGCCCCTCCTGCTGTTCCAGAAATCCCTGCTGTTGCAGACTGGTTCGTGAGTGCCCAGTTACTGCAGTCTGGCACATATGTGCACGTGTATCCGTGCGGGATCTCCTTAGGCGCCTCATACAAGAACTGGTAATCACTAGGATCGCCACCGATCTTGTAGACGACGAATGCCGGTGAACTCGGCACTTCTGGTGCCGCCAGCGCGAACGGCAGCGGTGGTCGGGTCTGGAGTGGTATCTCTCCTTGGTGAGTCCCTAGAGCCGGTCCTGACGGAGAGTACTGATGCCTCATGATTTCCTGGATCACCCGAAGTGCGACACGCTCCAAAGCGTTCACCAAGCTCTCAGAATGGCGGTGTAGCGAATGAGCTACCATGTGATTAACCTCCTGACGCAGAGACCTGGTGCGTTCTTCTGAAGGGGTAGACAGGTCCACTCCATCGAGCGCGCCTTCAGGTGAGAACCCTTTCCACCTGATGCCGTGAGAGCGGGTTCTCTGAAAAGAGCCGATTAGGTCGGCTTCGAAGATAGCTTTGACATCGTCATACTTCTTCTTGAGCTCCTCAGTCAGGTCTTCGTACGTGACTGGATCTTCTGCCATCTCAGATGTAGATGGCGATGCAGTTGATCTCGAAGACTGTCCCACCGGGCGTGCCAGAATGTGTTGGCGTCCGAAACCCACCGGCGAGTAGCGACGGGCAACACGTAGAGCCGGGAGGCTCCCAGAACTGCGGTTGGCCCTGGTCCCTCGAGCGACGGCCCGCAAAGCTCCGGCACGCACATCCGATGCTGGTGCAAGGGCGTGCCACCTGACCTATACCTGGTCAGGAAGGTGATGGATTGCTTCGCTTAGTTTCCTGCATGGCATACACGTAAACATTAAATACGAGCCTCGATCGGCTCTCAGGTTGTCCTGTGAATCGGCTCAAGGAGCCGATCCACCCATGATTCGTATGAGGTCTACGAAAACATGGTGGTCCTGCTTGATCGATATAAAGCTAAAACGACCTACGATGATTTAGGGTTTTCACCACATAATCGGAACATCCTACACGTGATTGAGCCTGGCAGCCACGCAAGATGATAATAAACCAGCCCTAGATAAGGCCTAAAAACCAACATGAAGTTGATTCCCGGAACATCTTATCTAGGGCTAGCAAACTACACCCTACGTGCTACTGGATCCTTCAACCCGTTTGCAAGGCCTAACTATGTAGATATTAAAATAATCCTTGAAGAACAAGGAGCAATCGTAACGGATCGGATCTACTAAATAATGACTAAGCAAGGTGCCACCCTTGCACCTCAGATCGGCGCAAGGGTGGCTAGATGTCTAGGGATAGCATGGATAAAAGCATGTATAAAGGTAAAACAATGCTAACCCTAACACATCTACGATAACTACGTTGCTCGCCATCAACAAGGCTTCAGTACGAGCAACGCATGAATAACGAATAAACGTATACTGCCTAGATCGCAAGATGCGATCTAGGCAGCATGATGCTTACCCGGAAGAAACCCTCGAAACAAGGGGTTGGCGATGCGCCTAGATTGGTTTGTTGTGAACGTGATTGTTGTCTTTCTCAATAACCCTAGATACATATTTATAGTCCGTAGACTTTCTAACGTGGGAATAATCCCAACCGTGTACGAGCCAAATTCTACCTAACCGACACGTATCCTACTATATTTACAGATACACGGGAAAACTAGCCCAAACTTCGTGTATAAGGCTGACTCATGTATATCTTCCGTGTATATTCTCCAAGCCCATCTTAATCACGGCCCACCTCTGATCCGGTCAAATTCTGGTGATAACAGCATCAGAACAAAGATCAGAACTTTTTGTGGGCCTCTCTTCTAATGAAGATTGCTTCACCAGAACTGCATTCTGATAATAATGCAAAAAGATTAAACGGTGAACTATGCAAACATGTATTAAGCACTGTCGATATGAGATAGTCACAAGTACTAAGCGCAGACTTACATTATATCGTTGCATAGGCTCACGCCGGAACCTTTTTTGCGCTCTATCTTCTACTAAGGACTTCTTCATTACAACTGCATTCTAGTAATATTGCAAACATAGTTACAACAGTGAACTATTCAAACATTTATTATGCAATGTAGATATAAGATAATAACAAGTTGCATAAATAAGACAATGTATGGAACTTGTACTAAGCAGACTTACATCATAATGTTGCACAGGGTCGCTTTGGCGACTATCTTCTAATGATGACTACTTCACTAAAACTGCATTCTGGTAATATTGCAAAAATAGTTACAACAATTAACTATTCAAACATGTATTACGCAATGTAGAGATCAGATAACAGCATGTAGCAGAACATACTGGCTCGCTGCAGGTCCTTCTCTTGCGTGCACTAGTCGTGGTCGACATGCCTGTCATTTTAGGTTCAGCCATCAAGTGAAATGCTAATCCTCCTGCTCCATTGTCCTTAATCTGTGTTTAGATATCACATTTAAGACCAAGTCAGCTGGTTTCAAATAACAAAAAACTTGAGCTGCCAAATGAATAAGACAATATTTACCAGATATCAGATTAAAACCAACTAGATGTTGCTTTGCATGAGATACGAATTTTAGACATTCAGATTTAGAGTAGGGTAATGCCAAGGTTTTCCACATAAAGTAAACTGGCATTAAGAATGACCAAATGTCAGGTTCAAATCACCTTCGCAGTTGCTCCAAGACAAGCATATCAAATAGGCAGAAACATAGTAAAGCATGGATGGCATTGCTATGGCAGAGTTCCAAGTGTTTATCTCTTGCATAAGGAACAATGCATATAGGTTATAGATAATAACGGAAGTAAACTGCCAGAAAGTTACCAACCAAGAACTCAGATTCCAACCTTCCCTAGCGTCCCCGCTGTTAATGTTGGATATTCTAATAAGTGGTTCGCATGATCAATCCCTAGGAAAAATAACATTGACAAGTTAGTCTACGATAATACAAAGACCAGACATGCACGCAGCAATAACTATACAAGTTGTGCGACAGGAGCATTCATGGAAAAAATAGCTATAAGCTAAAGACGAGGTATAAGAGCAAGCAGATTGGAAATGCACATAGCATGATTATAAAAGCAGTAAAAGAATAGCAGACACGAGAAAACAGCTAGCGGCTAGCGGTGAGCTAATGACGTGGTATAAGAACAACCAGATTGGAAATACCCATAGCATGACTATAAAAGGAATAGCATGCAGTACAAAAACAGTTGGCAGCAAATGAATGGGTCCCCTATAAATATGTGGATGCACACAGGTGTCAGTGGAATGAACAGGATGGTAGCGACCGGATAATGCTTTTGTACTGTACAATATTTAAACGAACTTCATGCGAAGTAACACATCAAGAAATTTAATGGCATATGAGATTTGCAAATAACTACACAAAACATGGCTAAAGAAACACCGCGATCTAACGGGCCAGCGTACTAACCAAGCTGCGGCGGGGTGGACGGGGGCGGCAACTTGCATTCCAGCGGCGGCGAACGCGGGAGACGATGAGTCGACCCTGTTTCAGTAGAAGCGGGCGTTAGTGAAGCAGATCTGGTTGGCTGGCAAGGGATTCGGTGAAGTTGATACAGCCGCTGCGCCGAGGTAGTCGGTGGAATAGATCGGTGTCGTCGTGGTGAACAGACAGATGCCATAGGATGGCTTAGATTGGGGCCGAATGGACGCTAGAGGATTCGGGGGAGGGTTTGCGATCAGATGGGATGAACTTCCGGATGGTTTCCTCAAGAACTTGGCCAAGGCCAGAGGTTGAAGAAGAAAGACACAAGGAAGAACTCGCTCTAGATCACTTTCTTCATTGATTCTCACAAGTTACAGGTTTGTGCTTCGTGCCTTGCTACTTCTGTTCGTCGCCCGTAAGGAGGGCTGCCCCCTCTCCTTATATAGGGGAGAGGGTGGCTTACAGTGCAAGAAACCCTAATGGCATCTTTGACTAGACAAACTACTTTACAAAGCTACCTTACAAAGCTACTTTAATCATAGATGACACCGGGGTCCTCTTTAATCAGGGAGGCTGACGTCCTCCGGCTTCTTTCTTCGTCATCCTCTTCTTTATCGTCAGCCCTTCGTTTAAAGCTACTTTGCTTAGCTCATCTTTGTCTTCTAGCTCTGGAGAGGATCTTTGACCAGTCTTGCCGACATGCTCTTCTTTCCGGTGGCCCGGTACCTTTTCTATCCGGTTCCGGTATCACTCCCATGAGGATACCGGCTTAGCCCTCCTCAGCCAAACGCCTATCTTATGCTCCGGTATGAACATTTAACCGGTATCCTGATGGCTCAAACCATCCGGTTTGGCATGCCTTTGGCATACCGGGGGTCATCCCCCCAACATTAGTCCCCGAAGCTGGTATAGTCTGGCGGATTCTATCCAACAGACCATGCCAGGTTCTCATGTCTTTGGATACCGGTTTAATCCATCCGGCGTTGGGCTTGGATCCGGCATCTTTGCCCGGATTTTCATTATCTTTCCTTTTCAAGTCATTCTCCGGTATCTTATCCTCCGGTATCTTAGCCATTAAACACCTCCTCGGCGAAGTCGAGAATATCTTGGGCCCCGCGCCTGACAGAGACATGCGCACTGTAACTGTCGCGCCAGTGTCAGGGGTCACTTCCCTTCGGCTTCTGCGCGCTCATTAAATGCGCCACCGCGGATCCCACTGGCCACTTGGTATCCTGTGTGTGCCCCCGTGTGGCCTCCCATTTTCTCGCGTGTACTTCCTCACCACGTGGCGGCCCGTGGTGCGAACCGTCGCGGGCCGCGAGGCGAACCGCCGTGGCCCAGCGGTTTTCAGCCCACCTCCTTTCTTCTTTATAAGCACAACCGCCGTTCCTTCTTCCTCTTCTCGCATTCCCCAACCTTCGCGCACAGTGCTCCTCGCCTCTGCGCCTTCGCCGCTTTCCGTCCGCCGTCGTTTGCTCGAGCTCCGTCGCCCGGCGAACTCACGCCGCGCTTCCGCCGGACCTTGTCGTGCGGGAATCTTCTGCAGCACCTTCGTTGCGTCCGCTGCATTCGTGCTTCCTCAAGCTCTTCCTCACCTCGCCGTCGACGGACCTCTTCGCCGGCCGCAGGCTCACCGTCTCTCCGGCGAACCCCTTCTTCTGCGACTCCGCCGCCTCAGGTTAGGCCCGACACGCCTCTACCTCTTTTCTTCTTGCTTTTCAGATCTTGGGGCGGTAGAGTATTTATCCCCTCTTTATTTTGCTTTTCCTCTTACTCGTAGATCTTCGCGCGAGGGTCTCTCTGGGGAAAACGGTTTTTTGGTAGATTCCGGTGTCGCCTAGATCCATATGTCTAGCGAAGGGTCTCTCCCCGCCGCCACCTCTAGTAATCAAGGCAGTAGTACTTCCGACGGGCTAACCGAAGATCTCGCCCGGATGGATTTGGCGTCTAGCCGGGATCAAGAGGCCGGCACATCTAGCCGGGCCTCCGGAAAGGATCTTTCCGGTAAGACACGCGGAGCCTGGAGGGGCTCCGACGTGACCCAATATGAGATCGACTGGCTCTACCGGTCCAGGAGAATTCCGGAAGGAGTCATCTGCCGGCTTCCAGGTGACGAGATCGAACCGGTGCTCGAACCCGGTGAGGTCGTTGTTTTCCTTGCTCATTTTGAGCGCGGCTTCGGCCTTCCTGCCTCCGATTTCTTCCGCCAATTCCTTGACTTTTATCGACTCCAACCTCACCACCTTCCTGGCAATGCCGTTTTTTGTCTTTCTTGTTTTGTGGCCTTCATTGAGGGCTACATCGGCATCCGTCCCGCTCGCGAGACGTTTGCCCGCTTCTTCTCTCTCCGGATCAATTCGGTCCAGGGCAAGGACATTCCCAAGCCCAAACCCCCCGTACAATGCGGGTCCTGTATCATCGGCTCCCGTCAAGGGAGCCCCTTTTTTAAGTTTAACGGCCTCGAGTCTTGCCGGTTGTGGCAGACGACGTTCTTCTACGTGAAGAACAAGAGCGCCACCGATCTCATCAACTTGCCGGCGTTCAACCCGGCGCCGCCCGCCAAGATCAACTGGCACTACAACCCTGGTACGGATCACAACGAGACGAACCGGGTGGTGCGCTTCATGTTGAAGTTGATGAAGAACACGAACATCTGCTCCGACGATATCATCCGCACCTTCATCTGCTGCCGGGTGCTTCCCCTTAAGCAGCGCGCTCACAAGATTAGCGAGATGTATGGCCCCGGTGATCCCACCAAGATCACCGGCCTGCCCTTGAGCAAGGCGGACGTGGTCCTGAAGGCTAACCAAATATGCCAAACGGACATGCCGGATGACTGGGAGTGGGGCCTTTGCCCTCTCAGCTCCAGAAATCCTCCGTCCCAAGAAGTAAGAATTTGCGCGGCTCGGGTCGTTTTACCGGTAACTTTCACACTTGTGACTAATTCCCCTTTTTTCCTTTGTTTTCAGGCCAGGGACCGCTTCCCCCGGATTGACTTAGATCAACGAGGCCCTTGACGGAAGAGGCCGTTGGACAAGTACGATCCGGATCCTTTCATTCACTGGCTGGATCTAAGGATGGGCCGGACTCCAGCCTCACGCCTCGGCAAGTCCCCGCCGGAACCAGCTGGTTCGTCTGATGACCTGACCTTGCTTGAGGTAGCTTTTCTGTTTGATCTCTCATATTCTTTTGTTATTGTTGTTCTGTAGACATTCCCTCAGCCAACATCAACCCACAGGTTCATGATCACGTGGCTCCCCTGCAGGCTGAGGTTGGGGATGAATTTCTGGACAAACTTATGGCCGAAGGCCAGAAGGATAGCGCTCCAGCTGCTGGCGCCGGCCCTAGCCATGCTTCTCCTGCCAAACGCCCTCGAACGGAAATCGTTGGAGGGAAGCAGGTGAGCACGAAGCGCTACAAGCAAAAGCGGATGCCGGTTTCTTCCGGGTAAGTTCTTCATTTCTTTTTATGCTCTCTTTGTTTCCACCAAGTTCTTTTCCGGTTGCTTTTTTCCAATTCGCTCTCTTTTTTCTCTCTTTCAGCCCTGCGCTTGAGCTTGGCTCGAAGCCTGAGGGCTCTGCCGGCTCCGCAAGGACCTCAACTCCTCCTCCTCACTCAAGTCTGGCACCATCTGGTGCCGGCAACACCTCTGCCTCCCCTCCGGGAGGCGCTACAAGTTCGGGGTGCGTGGCCCCTACACCTCCTGATCACCGCGCGGAGGAGGATTTCACCTCCCCTCCAGAAGCCCAAGACACCGGCGCCAGCAACATCGGCGCCGACAAGACAGATGCCGGGCAGGCGGAACCTCTGGTTCCTCCTCCCCCGAAGAAAAAGAAGACACAGCCAAGCTCATCCCCCACCGCGCCGGAAACTTCCGCGCCGGTATCTTCTCCTCCTACCGGGACCACGCCGACACCGTCGCCAAGCCAAGGACCTTCCGTGGCCAAGCGAATGGCGCCGCCAGAGACCCCCAAGATCACCAAGTTCCTCAAGCCCGGGGCTTCTCGGGGCAAGGCCGTGGAGGGCGACGCCTCAGGCGGCTCACGGTCCGTGGTGCTGCACGTCGGCCCTGCTGCTGCTGCTGTCGAGGAAAAACCTTCCGGCCTCCTAGGCCGGATCGTTGCGCTGAATCGCGAGGGCAAGGACCTGGGGCACCTTCTCCCCTACGCCCAAAAGTGGAATGATGTGGATATCTCTGCATCTACCCGCGGCCTGGGGAAGGACCGCCTTCCAGCGCCAGACCCTGCTGGGCCTCGGTCCACTGAAGAACACTTCACGTGGCTTAAACGCGCCGTGAAGGAGTTTGACAGTGCATGGTACGATGCCACCAGCAACGTGGTGGTAAGTTTTGCTAACCCTCTTGTAATTTTTGTTGATGCCGGTTTCTTTTCTTTCCGGATCTTGTCTATCCTCCCAGTCCCCGAGTTTCGTGTTGAGAGCGTAGCTTTTAGCGTGAAACTTCAACTACAAACGCGCGAAACCGGCATAGCCAGTCCCCGAGTTTCGGGTTAAGATCTTTGTTTCTTTCTTTCTCACAACCATCTTCCTTTGAATAGAGCACTGCGGATGCCCGGAAGCAACTCTTTGAGGAGCTTCTGTGGGAGCATCGGGACCTTGCCGAGGCCCACAGCCACTGCCAAGGTTTGTTTTGTTTCTTTTTCTCCGGCATCTTTTCACCGGAATGTTTTCTTCTTTGATATTTACGCATCTTTTTGTTTAACAGCTGTTCCGGAAGCTACCATCGAGGCCCTTAAGGCCCAGGTTGCCAAGCTTCAAGGTACCACCCTTTCTTTTCCAGCTAACCCGTTCTTTTTTCATTTGTTTTATTGCCACTTGCTAACACGTTTCTTTCCGGTATCTAGAGAAGAAAGAGCAGCTCATCAAGGAGCACCACGAGGCACTGGACGCCCAGAAGACCGCCTCGAGGGAGCTGAAGGAACAGGCTGTGCAAGCCGCGCTCCAGCATGAGCAAGCCCTGAAGGATGCCCGGGTCGCAGCTGAGGCCAGGCTGGCGGAGGTCGTGGAGGACTCCACGAACTCCAACACCGTACTGACGGCAGAGCTGGAGGAGGAGAGGAAGGCGCGGAAGGCAGCGGAGCGCCTCATTGATACCATGACCACTGATCACAAGGAATATGATCGGTTGGTTATGCAGATTGACGCACTGGCATTCCGTAAGTCCCTGTCTTGTCCCTTCTTTCGCTTATAATCTTTCTCCTTTTAAAGATGTGTCCGTGTTCCTTGTTCTTCCGGCATGCTATTTTCCGGTATCTTGTGTTTATTCTTTTCCCTTCCTCCTGTAGAGCATTTCCTGGACTCCTAGGCCCACGCCGTGAAGAAGGTGATGGAGGATCGGGTGGCGCGGGAATTTCCCAATATGGACGCGCACTGGGACGGGTACGACTATCTGGTCGCCCTCTCCGCGCGAGTCCAACATATGCGCTCCGTCGACCGGCTTCTTGGTGACCTACCGGACGCTGCCATCCAACTCTTCAAGGTGCTGTGGCCTGAGGAGGAGATGCCGGCAAACATCACGTCTACCGCCCACCGGCTCAAGGATGCCGGGCGCCGGATTCGCGAGTGACAATGCTCTGCGGCTCGTGCCGGAGCGGACACGGCGCTGCGCTCCGCATGCTCCTGGTACCCGGATCTAGATCTGGATGCACTTCAAGGCGTACGCCAAGATGCTCCCACCGACACGGATCCAGCGCTTACCGCGAAGCGGCAGGACCGGGCGTACCAGCTTGCTGAGTATGCCGAGGTCCGCACCTTCATCCCTCCTCCTCCTGGTGTCAAGGACTACCTCAGCGATGAGGAAGAAGAAGAAGGAGATGAGGATGAGGCCGCCGAGGACGTGCCGCCAGAAGCTGCCGAGGCCAGCGCTGCTCCCCCTGAAGACACCGAGATCGGTGCTGCTCCGCCTGATGCCCCCGTCGCCTGAACAATTATCTGCTCCTGCTCGCTTTTCAATCAGAACTTGTTAAATTTGACCCCGGTATGCCGGGGTGTATGATGTAAAACCTTAAGTCCGCTTTTGTTTGCCACACAACATTTTATGCCGGTAAGTTATACCGGTAGTTAATTATCTTAAGTTTGCCTTAGCATTTTTGCTTTTGGTTCTGCTTTTATCCTGCACTGCAAAGATTTCCAAATTGTTTCCGCATCCAATTCGATGCACATTCGGTTCTTTTGCCTTGGCTCTGCCTGCCTTCTCTGGGCGTTCTTTGGCGTATGAGCGCAAGGTTCTTTCACCAAACAAGCATTTTCTTGAACTTAGAAATAACTTTGAAATTTTAGAAAAAACCGGTTTAACCGGGGTTAGTCAAATTTTCCGGATTGTTCTTTCCTGCTCTCCCTCTCCGCAGTTCATGTGCTTATCCCCTACCGGTTTATCTTGCTTGCCATGAAGCCGGGTTGCGGACAGCAGCAGAGTCGAAGACTCCGGTAGGATTTAGCACACTACTAAACCGGAAAGAAAAAAACGTTCAATAAGCAACCGGTAAACTGAAAAAATAAACAAGTTACATGCAACCTTATTGGGGTAGTCCCCGAGATTCATTCAAGGTTTCGGCATCTTTTATTCATAGCATACCAGGTACAAAAAAGGAACTCCTTACACCACAGCTTCAAGAGTAGAAAGGACGCAACAGAGCTACGTTCCATGGACGCTTGCTCTCCTCTCCGGACCTGTCCGCCTTTCCTTTTTTCCACTCCTGTGCATCGATCAAGTAGTATGCATCATTGTGAAGCACCTTGCTTATAATGAAGGGACCTTCCCATGGTGGCAAAAGCTTATGCCGGCCTTCAGTGCGCTGCACTAGGCGAAGTACGAGATCTCCTTCCCGGAAAATTCTCGGGTTAACCTTCCGGCTGTGATAGCGTCTGAGGTTTTGCTGGTAAATGGTTGTTCTTGCCAAAGCCAGCTCTCTTGCTTCTTCTAGCAAGTCCACATCATTTTCTCTGGCCTCTTTGACCTCTTGCTCAGTATAGAGCTGTACCCTTGGTGAATCATGAATGATATCGGTTGGTATGACTGCTTCTGCTCCATAAAAAACGGAGTGTATCCGGTAGACCGGTTTGGAGTTGTTCTTATACTCCATAGCACTGATGGTATCTCATCAAGCCAACATCCCGGTGATTTTTCCACTTCATCAATGAGTCTAGGTTTGATACCGGAGAGTACCAAAGCATTCATTCTTTCCACTTGGCCATTGCCTTGTGGGTGTGCCACCGAGCACAAATCCAACCGGATGTTCTTGTCCTCACAAAATCTTTTGAACTCACCTTGAGCAAAGTTGGTTCCATTGTCAGTGATGATGCTGTGCGGGTATCCATACCGCAAAATGATATCTTTTAAGAACTTCACCGCTGTGTGCCCATCACATTTTGCGATAGGTTTCACTTCTAGCCATTTGGTGAATTTATCCACCATCACCAAGATGTGAGTCATGCTGCCTCTTGCAGTCTTGAATGGGCCAACCATGTCGAGGCACCAAACGGCGAATGGCCATGTTAATGGTATTGTTTTTAAACCGAACGCTGGGGTATGATTTTGCTTGGCGTACCTCTGGCACCCGTTGCATTTTCTCACTAAATCCTCCGCGTTTTCCAAAGCAGTGGGCCAGTAAAACCCGTGCCGGAATACTTTTGCTACCAGTGCCCTTGATGAAGCATGATGCCCACATTCTCCTTGGTGAATCTCCTCGAGCATTTCTTTTCCCTCTTCCGGTTCCACACATCTTTGAAGGACACCGGTAACGCTTCTCTTGTACACCTCACCATTGATGAATGTATATGCCTTGGACCTTCTTTGGATTCTCCTTGATTCATTTTCGTCAGCCGGCAAGGTGCCGTTGATCAGGAATTCCTTAATAGGTTTAACCCACGGCGGTGTCTCTCGAACCAGAAACACCGGTGCATCTATCTCCATGTTATCCACCAGCATCATCTCTTCCGGTATGGGTTTAGCAGTCCCCGAGCATACCGGAGCAGTCCCCGAGCTTGCCGGAGCAGTCCCCGAGCTTACCGGTGCAGTCTCCGGGTTCGCTTCATCGATATCCATGGGTACTACGTGCGATTCCGGTACAAAAATTGATTCCGATTCCGGGCTTGGTTTGATCGATGGTACTCTTAAGTGAGCCAAAGCTATTCCGGGCGGAATTTCTTGCCTAGATGAGCCCAGCTTGGACAAAGCATCCGCGGCTTCATTTTCTGCGCGTGGCACATGGTGAAACTCACACCCTTCGAAGAATCCGGCAATCTTTTGTACGTGAAACCGGTACGAGGCCATGTTGGCATCTTTTGCATCCCAATCCCCGGAACACTGCTGTACTACAAGATCTGAATCCCCATAGCAAACGATCCGGTGTGCACCGATTTCTTTTGCGACCTTTAATCCATGAATCAAGGCCTCATATTCAGCGACGTTGTTTGATGCCCTGAAATGCACTTGCAAAACATACCGGAGGTGATCCCCTTTTGGCGAGGTAAGTACCACACCAGCACCTAGGCCCTCTTTGAGTTTGGATCCATCAAAGTGCATTTTCCAGTACTCTATCCTCTGATCTGGCGGTTTGTGTTGCATTTCCGCCCAATCGACGAGGAAGTCAGCCAAAGCCTGTGACTTTATGGCATCTCTTCTTTCATATACCGGTACGTATGGTGATATTTGGATTGCCCACTTTGCAATCCTTCCACTAGCGTCCTTGTTGCACATGATATCGGAGATTGGTGCTTCACTCACCACTTTCATGGGGTGCTCCTCAAAGTAATGCTTGAGTTTTGTGGCGGCCATGTACACGCCATAAGTCATTTTTTGGAAGTGAGGGTAGTTTTGTTTTGAGAGGGAAAGCACCTCGCTCAGGTAGTATACCGGCCTCTGGACGGTTTTTCCTTCCTCTTCTCTTTCAACTACAACCACTACACTCACAACCCGGTTTGTTGCCGCTACGTATAATAGCATAGGCTCTCTTTCTAGAGGTGAAGCCAGTATAGGTGCTGTGGCTAGCATTGTTTTTAGCTCTTTAAACGCTGCGTCTGCCTGAGGGGTCCAGACGAACGTGTCAGATTTTTTCATGAGAGCATAGAGTGGCAGAGCTTTTTCTCCCAATCTGCTTATGAACCGGCTTAGCGATGCCAAGCTACCGGTAAATTTCTGCACATCTTTTAGTTCTCGCGGGATAGTCATTCTTTCTATCACCCGGATTTTTACCGGATTGACTTCTATGCCCCGGCTTGACACCAGGAAACCGAGCAACTTGCCGGCAGGGACACCGAAGGTGCATTTTGCCGGATTAAGTTTCATCCGGAACCGTCTTAGGTTATCGAATGTTTGCCGGATGTCATCGATTAAGGTGTTCTTTACCTTAGTTTTTATCACAATGTCGTCTACATAGACTTGCACATTCTTTCCGATTTGATCAAACAAGCATTTTTGCATACAGCGCTGGTACGTTGCACCAGCGTTGCGCAAACCAAAGGGCATAGTAACATAGCAATAAGCCCCGTGCGGGGTAATGAACGCACTTTTTATTTGATCTTCCTTTTTCAAGGGAATCTGGTGGAAACCGGAATACGCATCCAGGAAGGACAACAACTCGCACCCAGCAGTTGAATCAATCACTTGATCGATTCGTGGCAAAGGAAAAGGATCTCTTGGGCAAGCCTTGTTTAGGTTGGTGTAGTCAATGCACATGCGCCATACCTTTGGAGCTTTTGCCTCCAGGTTCTCATCTTTTTTCTTTTCGACCATTACCGGATTGGCCAGCCACTCTATGTGCGTGACCTCCACAATGAATCCGGCAACGAGCAGCTTTGTCACCTCCTCTCCTATGATTTTCCTTCTATCTTCAGCGAACCGGCGCAAGGGTTGTCGCACCGGCTTGGCATCCTTCCGGACGTTTAAAGAGTGCTCAGCCAGCTCCCTCGGAACACCCACCAAGTCATCAGTTGACCAGGCGAAGATATTCCGATTCTCACGGAGGAAGCTGACGAGCGCGCTTTCCTATGCTTGATCGAGTCCGGCACCGATGCGAACGGTGCGCTCTGGGTAAGCTGGATCCAGCACAATGTCCTTTGTTTCATTCGTCGGCTTGAATGCCGGTGAGCCCAAGTCTCCACTCATTGCCGCTAAGCTCAACTGTGAGGACTGAGCCAGCGCAACCGCTGTTTGCATCCTTTTCTTTTCCTCCGCGATCACCAGCGATTCCGCTAGGTTTGATCCGGCAGACGCAGTTTCCAGTGAGACTTTGTAGTTCCCCACCACGGTCAAGGGTCCACGAGGTGCCGGCATCTTCATCTTGAGGTAAGCCGTATGAGTGGTAGCCATGAAAGCTGCCAATGCTGGTCTTCCCAACAACGCATGGTAAGGACTGTCTAGGTCCACCACCTCAAACTCGACATTTTCAACCCGGCAATTGTCACGTCCTCCAAATGCTATGTCCACCCGAAATTTTCCTATCGGGGCGCAGGACAAGCCCGGAACGATCCCGTGGAACGTTGTGCGCGTTAGCTGAAGCATGTTTTTTGTTATGCCCAGCGTATGCATGGTATGCTTGTACATGATGTTTATGCTGCTACCGTTGTCTATCAGCACCTTGCTGAATTTTACTCGAGTTTGTGGCCCTTTCATGATTGGGTCCACAACAAGAGCATATCCACCCGGATTCGGCATGATTCTGGGGTGATCCTTAAATGACCAGGTAATTTCTTGATTGGACCACAGCATGTATTTGGGAACTGCCGGCATCACGGCGTTTACCTCCATGGAGCGGCGATGCACACTTTGCCTGTCTGTTGGCTCAGTGACAAAAACAACACAGCACAGATGCGGGCCCTCGTAAACATTCCGGCCTAAAGGTGCCGGTGGAGGTGGTTGATCATCGTTTTGCTCCACCCGGTTAACTTGCTGGTACTGCTGCCGGTTTGGCTGCACCGGTAAGGCGTTTGCCCCGGTAAGTGGCGGTGGTGGCGGTAGCTGTTGTTGCCGCGGCATGTCTTGTGGTGGTTGTGCATCTTTTACCGTTCCCTTTTGCATCAAGTACTTGGTCCAGGTACAATCCTTCGTCAGGTGGTTTGACGGGTGTGCCGGATTCGGTGTGTGCCACCGGCAAGGTTGGTCCATGGCAGCTTCCATGGTGTATTTTGCGGGTTCTTGCCAGTTTCTTTTCTGGACCCAGGGTTTCTTTTCTACCCATTGTTTCTTAGGACCCGCCCACGGCTGCGATCCGGTTCTTTGCCTCTGACTGCCGCTGGCCTCAGAGTTTTCCTGCACAGCAGCAACTTGCTGCGGACCGTACCTTCGATCCGGAAAATCTTCTCTTCTTTTGTTATTCCGGTTATCCCGGTGTTGCTCTTGGCGCAGCTGTTCCGGCTCAGGTTGCACTGCCGGCTGCGTTGGGTCTCCCAACGCATAGCTATCCTCCACACGTATCATCTCTGCCAACGTTGTCGGCATGTTCCGCTGTAGCTTTTGCCACAACGGTGAACCTCTTCTGCACCCACTGCTAAACCAAGCAATGGCCTGTGCCTCGATTACCCCTTCACAAGAGTTCCTCGTAGTGTTCCACCGGGCCAGATAATCCCGGTCTGTTTCGTTCGGGCGCTGTATGCACAGAGCGAGTTGCTGCGGCCTATTTGGCCTTTGATAGGTGCTGCTGAAATTGCTCACAAAAGCCTCCTCAAAATCCAGCCAGCCATTTATGCTTCCCGCCGGCAAGTTGTTTAGCCATATTCTTGCCGGTCCAACCAAAAACGATGGTATGATTCTTACGGCCCAACGCCGATTTCCTCCTCCTGCTACGGTTCCTCCACCGCCCGCGACGTATACCGCGGTCACGTAATCCGCGAGCCAGTCTTCCGGCTTGGTAGTGCCATCGTATGTTTTTGTGTCACGGGGCAACATAAAGTTGCGAACTAGTGGTTTTTCTCTCATGATCCTGGGGCCAAAACACTTTGGGCCTGGGGGACCTTCCTCCTCAATCATTTCTGATAAGTACACTCTATCCAGACGGTGCCTCGCATCCCGTTCCGGTAAGTATCTCTCTCCCAAGCGTTCTCCCAGTGGGTTCCGGTATGCTGCCGGTCTTGCAGAATCAGCTTCGTCATAACATTCCGGTACCGCGGCCCTCGCCTGCCGGTACCTCGGGGGATCTATTTCCTCCTCATCGTACGCTGCCCTTGCAGCTCGATAATTTTGCCCGGTCTCGCACCTACCGGCATGATTGTTTCCGGCATAGCCTCCTCTGGCGTAGCCTCGACCTGCCCCTTGGCTTTTTCTACCGGCATCGTGTTGCCCGGCTTGTTGCTTTCCGGCAAGAACCGGATCATACACAGTCATCTGCTGCGCATTCACTTCTTTTTCTCTTCTTCTGTCCGGATGGGGGGACGAAGCCTGCCCATGGGACCTGCTTCCGGCATTCTTTGTTGAACGCGCGGATTTTGAGGCCGCGGCTTTGTTTAGCTTAGCCAGCTGCTCAGCATTCTGCTGCTCAATAGTTTCTAGCAGCTCTCTAACACGCTCTTGCTGTTTTGCCAAAGCATCTCCGGAAAGCGACTCGCATAGCTCTACTGCAGCCTTAGCAGCTTTTATAGTTTTATCCGGGCTACTGTACTTAGGTTTTTCCACGATGCTAACAGATGCAGAGGTACTTTTGCCGGTAAGAATTTCTTTGCGCAAATCCTGATCTAGGTTGCGAGCTTTTAGCCGGTTTTCCGGCATCCTAGCAGCATGTGCGCTAACAGAAGCAAAGCCATGGGCAGCGTTATACTCACGTAGGGTTAGGTTCAGCTCGCGCTGCGCCCGGATGATGTCCTTGCCGCTCTCGAGCACCTTCTGGCGCTGCGCCTCCAGCTCCGCCTGAGCCGCTGCCGGGTCGATGTTCTGCGCGATGGGGGTGGCGAGGACGTTCATCGCCGCTTGGAGCGGTGTTTCCGGTGGCGCGGACGATGCTCCCGCTACGCCTGCGTCGCGCTCCAGCGGTGGCTTGGCCGCACGGGTCGAAACCGCATGACCAGCACCTTCACCCACAGCTTCTTTTCCTGCACCAACCACGCCGGTCATCATTACCTCAACGCTGCCGGCGGCGCGGCCAGCACAGAGCCATCTTGGCGGGTCCGGTGCCACCAGCACCGGCGAGAGGCGCTGGCGCACAGGGACGGTGCCGAAGTAGACGCGGTGGCTGCCGAACTCGATGACGCGGCCGTTCTTGGGGAAGACGCCGCCGTTGGCGAAGCAGCCCGCGTTGTCGTTGATGAAGTCCATGGCGTAGATGCGCTGCACGAGCGCGGACACTGTACGCTCGCCGGCGACCTCGAGGATGCCCGCCTGAATGTGAACTCCTTCAAGCGCCACTTCATGCCCCACGGTGGGCGCCAACTGTCGTCGTGGTGAACAGACAGATGCCATAGGATGGCTTAGATTGGGGCCGAATGGATGCTAGAGGATTCGGGGGAGGTTTTGCGATCAGATGGGATGAACTTCCGGATGGTTTCCTCAAGAACTTGGCCAAGGCCAGAGGTTGAAGAAGAAAGACACAAGGAAGAACTCGCTCTAGATCACTTTCTTCATTGATTCTCACAAGTTACAGGTTTATGCTTCGTGCCTTGCTACTTCTGTTCGTCGCCCGTAAGGAGGGCTGCCCCCTCTCCTTATATAGGGGAGAGGGTGGCTTACAGTGCAAGAAACCCTAATGGCATCTTTGACTAGACAAACTACTTTACAAAGCTACCTTACAAAGCTATTTTAATCATAGATGACACCGGGGTCCTCTTTAATCAGGGAGGCTGACGTCCTCCGGCTTCTTTCTTCGTCATCCTCTTCTTTATCGTCAGCCCTTCGTTTAAAGCTACTTTGCTTAGCTCATCTTTGTCTTCTAGCTCTGGAGAGGATCTTTGACCAGTCTTGCCGACATGCTCTTCTTTCCGGTGGCCCGGTACCTTTTCTATCCGGTTCCGGTATCACTCCCATGAGGATACCGGCTTAGCCCTCCTCAGCCAAACGCCTATCTTATGCTCCGGTATGAACATTTAACCGGTATCCTGAAGGCTCAAACCATCCGGTTTGGCATGCCTTTGGCATACCGGGGGTCATCCCCCCAACAATCGGCTTCTGTGGAGGGGGGGCCGCGGTGAAGTAGACACGGTTCCGTTGGAGAGGATCCGGTGCATTGACAGGAAAGGCGTTGATTGCTACACTGTGGATGAGGTCGGCGGTGAAGCAGATCCGTCGGTGGCGAGGTCGGCGGTGAAGCAGATCCGTCGGTGGCGAGGTCGGCGGTGAAGCAGATCCGTCGGTGGCGAGGGCGGCGGGGGAGCGAATCAGGTGGGTGGATAGCCAACACGATCAAGGCTAGGCTGTGGAGGAGTATGCCGGCGGCGAAGCAGATCTAGTACTGTAGAGAGTCAGAGCTTTGGCGTGTGAGAGTATTTTTGAGCTAATGGGGCGAATGGTTGGTGGGTAGGTGTGGGCATGTGGGGAGGGTTCGGGATCTAGGCAAGATATTTCATTGTTACCGAATGAGCCCTCCATGGTCGGTGGGTTGTAGCTTCCGGACCAGGGTTAAAAGGGTAAAACTGGTCACGGGATTATCGAATGGATGGGGCGGGATGATTTGGCGCGCGGCCGAAATTTTCAGTTTCAAGCTACGAGCAGAACGACAAAAATAATGTTCTTCCCCAGGGAGCTCTCATTTCTTCCTCTTCTCTTTCTCTCTCGAGTCTCTCCCACTCCCCTGGCTCCTCTCCCCCTTCTCTCCGGCAGCCTCGCCGGCCGGAGATGAGGCCGACTTCTCTCTGTATATCATACACCCTCCGAACTAAATTAATTGATTCAACTTTCCTTAGACGTGTATGTATCTCGAGTAAAAACATGTGTGGATACATCCATATTTAGATAAGCAAAGTTGAGTCAGTTAATTTGGATCCGGGGGAGTTCATGTTGTTGTAAGCTTAGATACAGTGTTTCCCATGAGCAGAATGGTGCAATGGAGTTGGGGATCTCGTCATCGGCTTCAGATCTGGCCTACGGTGAATCTGGCGGATCTTGCCGGCCAAACCCCGATCTGGTGCCATCAAGGTGATGGCACTAACGGTGAGGCTTGCTTTGGTCAGTGCTTCAGATCTGGTCAATGGGGAAGTCAAGCTGCTAACGTTCACAAGCTCGGGGCATACGACGGCGTCATACGTCTTGCCCGTGAACATCTTGGCCTTTCAGCGGCCCTTCTCAGAGCCAATGTGCCGTTGCTGAGGCCCTTCTTCTCCTTCGTCCTAGCGACTACCGGCGACACCGTCCCAAGTGGTGCGTCCCCGGCGACGGAGTTGCTGGAAAGGATGCGGAGCAGAGATCTGATGTGCGGTCCAGAAGGACTCGATTGATTTTCTGCTATATGTTTTGGGGTCCTTTTTGTAAAGTTGCAGGTCCTATTAGTTATTGTCTAGTTCTCTTGGACCTCTATGTAATTTTTTGGACTAGTTTCCATTTGCACCGATAAACTTGAATTTTTACAAGTTCACGGGAAAAAAAATTCCTTTGCACATATGGCCTATCATGTATGAACATTCTTGAGTTTTAAACTATATGTAATGGCCAGCACTTGCGCAAGGGGCTCGTCTAGTGCGCACTAGTTTCCATTAGCACCGATAAATTTGAATCTTGACAAGTTCTTGGAAGAAAAAATTGATTCTCATATAGCCTATCATGTATGAACATTATTTGGATTCAAACTATACATAGATGGCCAACACGTGTAAGAGGGGGTCCTCTAATGTGCACTAGTTTCCATTAGCACTGATAAATTTGAATCTTTACAAGTTCTCGAAAAAAAATTGCTTCACACCATATGCCCTATCATGTATGAACATTATTGGGATTCATATTATATATAGATGGCCAACACTTGTGCAAGGGGTCCTCTAATTCTTGGGGATTTCAATCTATCTATCTCTCTCGATCTATCATTGGTGGCCAGAACAACACACATATGCATGCACTTTATGCGCAAAGGCGCGGGTGCCTCTAATAATTCATGTGTATGCGTATATTTGAACATATTCTTGGGGATTTCAATCTCTATCTCTCGATCTATATATCGTTGGTGGACAAGAAACACACTTATATATATACGCATGCACTTTATGCGCAAAGGCGCGGGTGCCTCTAATAATGTGTGTGCGCACTCGATCGATGATCCCTAAACCTTAAACCCTAAAACCCTAATCCCTAATTATACCCTAAACATACACCCTAAACACCCTAAACACTAAACCCTAGACCCTAAAACCTAAACCCTAATTAAACACTACATATATATAGGCCAACGACACTTAATTGCGCATCAAGTAGGCGACCAAATAATTAGCGCTGATAAATTAATTAACTTGAATCTTGACAAGTTCTCTCGAATGAAAACACATTTGATTAAGTTGCCTCATAACATATATACAATTAGTGTGCATGCGCGCATGGCATACCATGGACATATCATTCATGCATATATATATATCTCAATATATATCTGAACATATTCTTGGGGATATATATATATATATTTCAATCTCTCTCTCGATCTATATATATCGTTGGTGGCCAAGAAACACACTTATTATATATATACGCATGCACTTTATGCGCAAAGGCGCGGGTGCCTCTAATAATGTGTCTGTGCACTAGCTCGATCGATGATCCCTAAACCTTAAACCCTAAAACCCTAATCCATGATCCCTAATTATACCTTAAACGTACACCCTAAACACCCTAAACACTAAACCCTAAACCCTAAACCCCAAACCCTAAACCCTAAACCCTAAACCCTAATTAATTAACCTTAACCCTAACCCTACCCCTAAAACCCTAGCTAGCTAATCCTAAATCCTAAACCCTAATTAAACCCTACATATATATATATATAGGCCAACGACACTAAATTGCGCATCAAGCAGGCGACCAACTAATTAGCGCTGCTAAATTAATTAACTTGAATCTTGACAAGTTCTCTCGAATGAAAACACATTTGATTAAGTTGCCTCATAATATATATACAATTAGTGTGCATGCGCGCATGGCATACCTTGCACATATCATTTGTGCATATATTTCAATATATATCTGAACATATTCTTGGGGATAAATATATATATTTCAATCTTTCTCTCTCGATCTATATATATATCGTTGGTGGCCAAAAAACACACTTATATATACGCATGCACTTTATGCGCAAAGGCGCGGGTGCCTCTAATAATGTGTGTGTGCACTCGATCGATGATCCCTAAACCTTAAACCCTAAAACCCTAATCCCTAATTATACCCTAAACGTACACCCTAAACACCCTAAACACTAAACCCTAAACCCTAGACCCTAAACCCTAGACCCTAAACCCTAAACACTACACCCTAAACCCTAAACCCTAACCCTAGACCCTAAACCCTAATTAAACACTATACCCCAAACCCTAAACCCTAAACCCTAGACCCTAAACCCTAATTAATTAACCTTAACCCTAACCCTAACCCTAAAACCCTAGCTAGCTAATCCTAAACCCTAAACCCTAATTAAACCCTACATATATATATATAGGCCAACGACACTAAATTGCGCATCAAGCAGGCGACCAACTAATTAGCGCTAATAAATTAATTAACTTTGTTGAATCTTGACAAGTTCTCTCGAATGAAAACACATTTGATTAAGTTGCCTCGTAATATATATACAATTAGTGTGCATGTGCGCATGGCATACTGTCAACACCCGGATTTTTAAGTCCAGATGCCTATTATGCCGTACATCGCAATCCCAGGAATAATGTTTTTGCGAGACATAATAGTAAGTAGCATAGAGTCATCATTTATTACAACACATATTGTCTTACATCCATAGATCACATGATCCAATATTACACGAATATATTGTTCAACATCACAAATAGTAGCGAAAGCGAAGTAGTAGTGGACTATCTATTCCACAGGCAACGCTTGACGTTAGAAGACGATCCTAGTTATCGTAGACGTCCTGCTGTCCGTCATCCTGATACTGGTGCTCTCCTTCATAGTCTGGCATTTGAATAGCCAGGGCAAAGCCATGAGTACTTTTAAAGTACTCGCAAACTAATTCTAAGATAAATACTCATTAAGTATAGTAAAGGGGTACTAAGCTCTAGGTTTATTTGCATAAAGCCAAGTTTAGTTTAGTAAACATTTAGTAAAGCCTTATCATGTGCTAGACTTAACTCAAGTGGGAACATTAGTGTCATTCCCACAACTCATTACGGTTCACCATAATATCACCTTTCAATCCACCATTCATTTCTAGAATCAAAACATTTTAATGATAACGGAGATAGTATGGCCTTTCCAATCGTCCGTAACCGTGGACACGGCTATTCGAATAGATTTAACACTCTGCAGAGGTGGTACTCTTGTGCCACAACTTTTGATTTCATCCGTCGAGGATAACCCCGAATCATCGTAACACAGTACGCGGATCATCAATCGAAACCTTTCACTTATATATGCTAGTATGAGCACCTCTCCCCATGAACTTGGCCTCCCGGTGGAAACCGCAGTCAACCCGGGAACTGCACAGGGCTTGGGCCGTACATTCACCTCAATTCAACATCAATCCACACTTAACGGAGGCAGCCTTGGCGTAACCCCTATGATGTTTGTTTAGAGGGAACCCATACTAAAATACACAAGCTTCTAGTTAAGCCCTACCCATAATCAGGTATTGTGGGGGTACTTGTATAATTGGAAGGGTATCGCATTCAGACCCAATCATCAATTTTATCAAAAATCACTATCTTCTCTTCACTTCACCATGTTCCCATCTAGAGTAGTCAATTTTAATTGATTAGCACTAGCAACTATATGAGGGGTGCTATCTAGCTTTGAGTTGTGCTAATCTAAATTCAAGTATTGTCCTACTCTAGACCAAGTGAATCATAAATCAAAAAGTACTTTGAAATCAATAAGCAAAAGTAAATGTAAGTAAAAACATGGGATAGGTAATACATAGAAGTAAAGTGTGATGGTGCCTTTGCTCTTATAGAGCTAAGCACTTGTGTTTAGCAAGGGTTAGCTTGCCTTGAGCTGAGTAGTTATCGAAGTTCTCTTCTTCTTCCTGAGAGTATGCCTCCTCCTCTTGGTATTCCTCGTTACTAGCGTCTATATATGAATACGAGGTATAAATACTAAACCAAGCTCACATACTAAACTAGAAACACTCAAAGAGTTCACACTCTAGTCCTATTATCAATCAAACATGGCATGGTGGTTTATTTGATGAATTCTTATTTAGGAGAAAATAATTTCCTCTTATTATTCCTATTTCTTAAATTTGATATTTAGATCCTTAGAGAAATTCAATTCTTATCATTATATCTTATTAAGATTTAATCTCTTCATATAATAATAAGGTATGAAATATAGGTTGACCCAAAGTCAACATTTCATATCTATTATATGTGAGTTCAATTTAATTTGAAGTGCTATACTTCACATAGTTTTAATACTTAACATTTAAATGAATTAAAATCTCTAAGTAATAATTCTCAAGGGTTCATTAGCCTAGGTCATTCCCCCTGGTTATTAGTACTTAGGATCAAAATTTAAATGAGAGGTAGCTCTCATATTAGGGTTGAGTTTGAATTCCACTTTCAAATGCTCTAGAAATGACTACATAGCCATTTTATTTGATCTAGTCCATGATCATACAAGCAACAGGGCTATGTCATTGCCTAATCAATTAGAGGACATCATTTGTGATTTATTAGAATTGGAATTATTTCAAAAACTATTCTGGTTAAATTTTAAATAAAGTTTGAATGTTCAAAAGTCCCTGTCTTGTCTTTTTTATTAAATTAAATCTACAATGAAATTGGTGGTGGGGCCAGTGGCATTGGATAGATAAATTCATGGGCTTTCCAACGGTATAAAGTTTGCTAAATTTGGTTTGGCAGATTTTAAACTATTCAAAATTTGCTAAACACTCAGCAGCACAAATTTGAATAAAGATTAAATCCAGATTTGAATTCATGGGCTAGGCGGGAAACGTTACTGGGCCGAAACGAAATTTAAAAGCACTTCGCAGCCCAACAAGCAACCGGTGCGGGTGGGCTGCCCTGACGAGGTGGGGGCCACCTGTCAGCGGCTCTTAACTCAGCGAAGCGGTACGCGGGATCTAAGCCGTAGGATTAGAACGGGATCCGACGGCGTGTGAACGTCGTCGTCTCCGACGAGCGGCGAGCTCCCTGGCGGCGAGCCGAGGGGGTCGGAGGGCGTACCAGGCCGTTGCAGGAGTCTGGCAGGGTGCGCGGAGAAGGTGTAGTAGATGAGGAAGCCCTGGGAGCAGCGGCGGCGCTCGGGGAAGCGCCAATCGAAGCAGAGCTTCCGCGGGCTCCGGCGGACCTCAGCTCCCGATTGCTTCTGCTCCAGCGAGGTGGTGCTCAATTGAGGTGGGGAGAGTGTTCAGGGAAGGGAGGGGAGCAAAGTGTGTGAAGAAGTTGTGGGCGGAGGAGCTCTATTTATAGCAGGCGATGGTGGCCGTGAGGTGCTGCGGAGGAGCGTCGACGGCGTGGCCTCTCCGTCGATCGAAAGGGCAAGGCGAGGACGGCATCTTGTAGGCGTCGTCCTGGCGATGCTCAACGGCTAGCTGGCGCAGCGAACGGGTGAAGGAATCGTTCAGGAATTCGTTTCGAGTGCTGCGGTACCCGCGGTACTTCGCCGGCGAGGATGACGGTGACAAGGCTTCTGCGCGTGCTTGAGCATGTCTAGCGGCTAGAGGGAGGGGAGTAGCTGCTCAACGCCGTGGTAGGGATGCAGGGGGAGGACAGTTGCGCTCGAGTGCACGGCGTCCTGGCGCGGCCAGTGCGCGCTCACCGCGTGCACGGGCGTGTGCTGGCAAGGTTTTGGACGCGGGCGTTCCGGCCAATGGGGAGCGTTGGCGTTGCAGGGGCTTGTACCATTCGATTCCTTGAGTGACAGAGAGGCTCCAGGACAAGGAGATGGGTTGAGGGGAGGGCTGGAGAGATGGTGGCCAAAGTGGCCGGCATGGCCACGGTATGCATTAGTCTAGGGTTTCTTTTCCCTCTCCTCTCACTTTAGTCGACCAGGGCAGGTACTAGGATGAAGCAGGGGTTGTAAGGGAGTGTAATGATCAAAGTTAAAAGGGGTTTAGTGAAGAAACCAGTGGACAATAGTGTGTAACTTAAATTTGGAATTGATGCCTGCCACCTGTTCGACATAATGGCCGCAAGAGAATTTTGTTTGAATTTTGAAATTCTTTTTGGTGAATCTGTTTTATATAATTAGAGTGAAGTATTGGTGGTGGTGGTACTCATTTTGGAATTGATTTGCAAGATTTCAAATTTGGTATGATCTTCACTTTAATTCAGCATCCCTTCTTGGCACTTTTATTCTGGTCAACCTAGTCAACTCTAGCCATGGTGGTCAACATCAAAGTTACTCACCTTGACATGGTCTTGGATGAAATGGCTTTTGTTGACCAAGTTTAGTTCAAGAATTGAGAAAACCAGGGGGGTAAAGAGGTGAAGAAAATATTTTGGGGAGAAGTGACCATTATCATATGTATGTGAGAATTTCGAATTTCTTGTGTTTGATTCTTGATCCAATGATGCAATTGTGTTAGTTTATCATATTGAAGTATTTTAGAAGCAAGGGAGCAAGCAATTATGGCCTTGGTGGAGGATTTGCAATTTTGCATAAGGTGTATGTAAGTGAAAAATGGATTTTTCCCAATTTCTCCAATTTCCCTCAAATTAGGGTTTGGTGATCTTGGTTAGGGTTCACATAGGAATGGTTACTCACTCATCATGGCAATTGCACAAAAGAATTTCACTCAAATGCATAAATCTATATGTGGCACTATATGCATAGAAAAGTTTTTGTTTATTGCAAATTTTGGGTTTGGGGAAATTATCTTTCTTGTTTATTATTGTTGAAACTTGGGATGTTACAAACCCTTCCCCCTTACAAAAGATCTCATCCCGAGATCTGAGAAAACTAGGTACTAAAGAGATCTGGGTACTCAGTCCTCATAAAGTCTTCTCTCTCCCAAGTGGCTTCTTCTTCGGTGTGATTACTCCATTGGATCTTCAGGAACTTGATACTTTGGGTACGGGTGGTTCTGAAGGCTTCTTCCAGGATGCGAATAGGTACTTCGCGGTATGTCAGATCTGAGTTGATATCCACAGCTCGATGGTCGATGTTCTTGAAAACCTCGGTCTTCTCAGGTACTTCTAAACACTTCCGGAGTAGCGAGATGTGAAACACATTGTGCACCGCTGACATTTCTTCCGGTAACTCCAGCTGATAGGATACTTCTCCTCGGCGACTCAGGACTTTGAAAGGTCCGACATATCGGGGTGCAAGCTTTCCTCTAAGCTGGAATCTCTGCATTCCTTTAAGGGGGGACACTTTGAGATACACGAAATCTCCGATCTCGAAGGTCATCTCTCGGCGTCTTTTGTCGGCGTAGCTCTTCTGTCTTGATTGGGCTGTCTTGAGGTACTCACGGATCTTGTGAACCTTCTCTTCGGCTTCTCGGAGAATATCTGGTCCAAAGACTTGACTCTCTCCTACTTCTGACCAATTCAGAGGGGTACGGCACTTCCTTCCGTACAGTGCTTCAAAGGGGGCCATCTGCAAGCTGGCTTGATAGCTGTTGTTGTATGAGAATTCTGCGTATGGCAAGCAGTCTTCCCACTTAGATCCATACTCTAGCACACATGCTCTCAACATATCTTCTAGTATCTGGTTGACTCGTTCAGTCTGTCCATCTGTCTGCGGGTGATAGGTGGTGCTGAAATTCAGACGAGTTCCGAGTCCTTCATGTACTTTCTGCCAGAATCTGGAGGTGAATTGGGATCCTCTGTCGGATACTATCGACTTCGGGGTTCCGTGCAGGCTGACTATCCTTGAGATATATAGCTCTGCGAGTCTTGGTCCTTGATAGGTGGTCTTGACGGGGATGAAATGGGCGACTTTGGTTAGTCTGTCGACCACTACCCAGATGGAATCATTTCCTTTACTAGATTTGGGCAGTCCGGTGATGAAGTCCATTCCTACGGAATCCCACTTCCATTCGGGAATCTGTAGGGGTTGCAACAGTCCTGCGGGGCGTTGATGTTCTGCTTTGACTCTTTGACAGATGTCACACTTGGCAATGTAGCTTCCAATTTCTCTCTTCATTCCATGCCACCAGAATTGTTCCTTCAAATCCTGGTACATCTTGGTCCCTCCGGGGTGAATGGAGTATAGGGTGTCGTGAGCTTCTTTCAGAATAACTTGCTTCAATTCTGAGTCTGACGGCACGCAAAGGCGCTTGTTATACCATAGCACTCCTTCTTCATCTACGGTGAATCCTGGTGCTTTTCCGGCGGCTATTTGGTTCTTGATTCCGTCAATGCTAGCATTTCCTTTCTGAGCTTCCTTGATCTGACTAATCAGGGTGGGTTGGAGTTCAATGCTGGCGAGATATCCTTCGCTAACCAGTTCAAGCCTAAACTGTTCAAACTCTTCAAACAGGCTGGGTTGCTCAATTGCTAACATGGAGTTCAACTGACACGGCAGTCTACTCAAAGCATCCGCTACCACATTGGCCTTGCCGGGGTGATAGTGGATTTCCATGTCGTAATCCTTGATTAACTCTATCCATCTGCGTTGTCTCATATTCAGCTCCTTTTGCGTGAAGATATACTTCAGGCTCTTGTGATCCGAGTAAACCTCGCATCGATTACCCATGAGGTAATGACGCCATACTTTCAGTGCTAACACCACCGCTGCTAGCTCTAAGTCATGGGTTGGATAGTTCTGTTCATCTTGCTTGTTTGTCTTGACAGGTAAGATATTACTTTGCCTTCTTGCATCAGCACACATCCAAGACCAATCTTGGAGGCATCACAGTACACATCAAAGGGCTTGGTAATGTCCGGCATAACCAGTATTGGGGCTGTTGTCAATCTTAGCTTGAGCTGTTGAAAGCTCTCTTCACACTTGTCGGTCCATTCGAACTTCCGGTCCTTCTTCAACAATTGAGTCATCGGTCTTGCTATACTTGAGAATCCTTCAACGAATCGGCGGTAATATCCCGCCAATCTGAGAAATGCACGGACCTCGGTCTGAGTGGTTGGGGCTTTCCATTCTTCAACAGTCTTGATTTTTGCGGGGTCAACGGCAATTCCTCCGGCTGACAAGATATGACCCAGGAATCCTACTTCTTTCAACCAGAACTCACACTTGCTGAACTTGGCATACAACTGATGCTCCCGAAGGGTATCTAATACCACTTCCAAATGTTGCTCATGCTCTTCTTCGGACTTGGAGTATATGAGGATGTCGTCGATGAAGACAACGACAACTTGTCCAGGAAGTTCATAAAGATCTTATTCATGAGATTCATGAAGTAAGCGGGGGCATTGGTCAATCCAAATGACATGACATTGTACTCATACAATCCATATCTGGTGGTGAAGGCAGTTTTGGGGATATCGGTGGCACGAATCTTCAGCTGATGGTATCCTGTCCGCAGATCAATCTTCGAGAATACTTGGGCTCCGGTCAGCTGGTCAAACAGATCTTCTATCTTGGGCAACGGATACTTGTTCTTGATGGTGACATCGTTGAGTTTACGATAGTCCGTAACCAAACGAGTGGCACCGTCCTTTTTATCCACAAACAAAACTGGCGATCTCCAAGGTGACGCACTTGGTTGAATCAGACCTTTGAATAGCATATCATCCAGTTGCTTCTTCAGTTCCACTAACTCCGCCGGGTTCATGCTGTAGGCTCTCTGGGCGATAGGTCCAGTTCCGGGGATTAACTCGATGATAAACTCGATATCCCGATCTGGGGGCATACCGGGTAGATCATCCGGAAACACATCAGGATATCGACAAACGACCCTGATCTGATCCAAGGTGGGTTTGGCTAGGCTTTGGTTACAAGTGAATTTTCTGGGCATCCTTTCAGATATGTGTTCGACTATTATTCCGGTGCTACTAGTCATGGTGATGGCCTTCTTGGCACAATCGATCAGTCCATGATGTTTCGCCATCCAGTCCATTCCTAGGACTACTTCCAAACCTTTGGCTCCCAGAACAATCAAATTTGCATAGAATTCTATTTCATGTATTCTGATTGGCACATCTTTGCAAATTTTTCTAGCTTTAGTTGTTGATCCGGGTATTTGAACTATCATGACATGCTTCAAACTGATGGGTTGAATCTTACTAGTGCATGCAAAATCTTCGGTAATGAATGAATGCGATGCTCCAGAATCAAACAGCACTCTTGCGGGTATTGAGTTAACAGAGAACATACCCAAGACAACGTCACGGGGCTTCCTGAGCTTCTTCTGCATTCATGTGGTAGAGGTGGCCGTTGCGGTTGTTCGGGTTGTTGGGGGCGAACTTCTTGTTGGTGGTGACACGACGCTGCTGCTGTGCAGGGCCCGAGGTGTTGGCGGCAGTCTTGGCGAGCTTCTTGGGGCACTCATAGGAGAAGTGCCCAGCCACTCCGCACTCGTAGCAGTTGTAGGTGGACTTGTCCTTGGGGGTGATGGGAACAGCATTGCTCCCAGTCCTTGGAGCGGTGTTGGAGTTGTTGTTGGGGGCGCGAGGTGGAGCGCGGTTGAAGTTGCTGTGGTTGTTGTTGTTGTTGTTGTAGTTGTGGTGGCCTCCTGGCCTGGGGTTTCCTCCACTCCGGTTCTGATAACTCGGACGTGGATTCTGCATCGGGGGCTTGTTGTTTCTTGGGGCGAACCCTCCACTTGAGCTGGGGCGATACTTGTGGTTGTTGCTGGGCCCACTCTGGTTCATCATACGGCGCTTGCGGTTCTCATTGGCTTGGTGTATCTTCCCCTCCATCTGAATGGCGGAGTCAACGAGGGCTTCTAGATCAGCAAAGGGAATGTTGATCAGCACAGTTTGCATCTCATCATGCAGTCCATTCAGGAACCTCTCCTTCCTCTTCTCGACGGTGTCCGTCTCATCCGGGGCGTACCTTGACAAAGTGAGAAACTTGTCGCGGTATTCCACCACGGTCATTCTGCCTTGCTTCAGTTCCCTGAACTCATCCCTCATCTTCTTAATCAAACCCGGGGGCACATGATACTTACTAAACTTGAGTTTGAAATCCTCCCAAGTCATCATTTGCCCCGCATGTAAGGCGCGGGTACTTGTCCACCAGGCACGTGCAGGTCCAGCCAGATAGTGGGTGGCGAACAACACCTTCTCGTTGTCCTCCACTCCGGCAACCTCGAGATTGTTCTCCATAGTTTGGAGCCAATCATCAGCATCGAGGGGTTCCTCTGTCTTGCTGAACACCGGTGGGTTGGTGTTTTGGAAGTTTTTCAGCTTTGACCCTGGGTGGTCGTGGTTTCCGTGGCCTTGATTGCCCTGAGCAATCTGTTGAAGTGCAGCTAAGTTGGCTTGCCGTTCAGCTCTCTCAACTTCTCTATCAGCCAACATCTGTTGCAACATCTGCAGCATTGCCTCTTGAGTCATGTTGCGAGTTGGAGGTGCCATCTGAACAGGGATATGGATAATGAGACGAGAGGGAAATTTCTATGGCTCATTTTGGGATAAATTTACACAACTTAAACTTGATTCATAAAATATTAATAATTTTACACACACAAACATAGTCATGGAGGTAGCAATTATTACAAGCCAAATGTTCAGGAGGGTTTTAAGAACCCTTTCAACAAACTACGATACATGGTGCGGATACAAGGGACCGATACATCTCATACTCGCAAGTGCTTATAAGGGAGATGGAAACTATCCATCGATGCGGAGCGGGAAGGTGGTGTCCATCCCGGCAGGCAGGTGCTGGTGGAAGTCCAGATCTCCCTCGTCTTCCTCCTCGTAGTCGTCGTCGTTGCTAACGTAGGAGTAGCCATCCCCTTGGATGTCTTCCCCTTCTCCCTCTCCTTCGAGGATCTGGAGCTGCTCCGCCTGAGTGGCGATGGTCTCCTTCAGGACGGCGAGCTTGGCCTTCAGGCGGTGAATGGTAGAGTCCCTCTTCACGACCAGCGGGCGGAGAGTTCTACGCTCCTTTGCGATGACCTTGATGGTCTCCTCATACTTGTTCAGCTGGTCTTGGGTGTGGATGGCGGTGGAGCGGGAGTTGTCTAACTCAGCACGAGTTTCGAACAACATGAAGTCCATGTGATCCACATGGTGCCTGAGCACCGGGTGGAACGGCAGGCTGATGGGCAGCCCGAGAGAGGAGTGCCTTGCAAAGTGCTCAAAGCGTTCCCCTTCAATAGCCACCGAGTTTTGCCCGCACAGACGAGCGAGAGCCTCCTGTAGAGCGCGGGCGAGTCCATCCACCCAGTTGTTCTCTCGGAGAGAGAACTGAATCTGGTGGAACATGGGTGACTCCGGCTTCCCAGGGAGGCTAGCCATGATGAGCCATTGGAGTTGGCCTCCGGTCTGATCGGCGATCTGGCCCCCGTAGAACACGGGAGGCGAGCGTCCGAGGAACTGTGAGAGGGCCATAAGATCCCTCTCAAAGATCAGATCCCCACCGTTCGCCAGGTCGTACACTTGAGTCTGGATGAAGGGCTCCGTTGGGATGATATCCATCTGTAGAGGGATTGATGAGCAAGTTAGAGATGTGCAAGTGTTCAAAATTTTAAGCAACTTATAAATAAGAACATGAATTTGGCTAGTTTAAAAAGATCAAAGGTAAGGATATGATTGTATTTTTCATAACTACTCAATTCATTATTTTGGAAACTAAGTTTATCGAACGTCCATTCTAACTAGGGTCTCCTAAGGTCAAACAATGGCTCTGATACCAACTTGTCAACACCCGGATTTTTAAGTCCAGATGCCTATTATGCCGTACATCGCAATCCCAGGAATAATGTTTTTGCGAGACATAATAGTAAGTAGCATAGAGTCATCATTTATTACAACACATATTGTCTTACATCCATAGATCACATGATCCAATATTACACGAATATATTGTTCAACATCACAAATAGTAGCGGAAGCGAAGTAGTAGTGGACTATCTATTCCACAGGCAACGCTTGACGTTAGAAGACGATCCTAGTTATCGTAGACGTCCTGCTGTCTGTCATCCTGATACTGGTGCTCTCCTTCATAGTCTGGCATTTGAATAGCCAGGGCAAAGCCATGAGTACTTTTAAAGTACTCGCAAACTAATTCTAAGATAAATACTCATTAAGTATAGTAAAGGGGTACTAAGCTCTAGGTTTATTTGCATAAAGCCAAGTTTAGTTTAGTAAACATTTAGTAAAGCCTTATCATGTGCTAGACTTAACTCAAGTGGGAACATTAGTGTCATTCCCACAACTCATTACGGTTCACCATAATATCACCTTTCAATCCACCATTCATTTCTAGAATCAAAACATTTTAATGATAACGGAGATAGTATGGCCTTTCCAATCGTCCGTAACCGTGGACACGGCTATTCGAATAGATTTAACACTCTGCAGAGGTGGTACTCTTGTGCCACAACTTTTGATTTCATCCGTCGAGGATAACCCCGAATCATCGTAACACAGTACGCGGATCATCAATCGAAACCTTTCACTTATATATGCTAGTATGAGCACCTCTCCCCATGAGCTTGGCCTCCCGGTGGAAACCGCAGTCAACCCGGGAACTGCACAGGGCTTGGGCCGTACATTCACCTCATTTCAACATCAATCCACACTTAACGGAGGCAGCCTTGGCGTAACCCCTATGATGTTTATTTAGAGGGAACCCATACTAAAATACACAAGCTTCTAGTTAAGCCCTACCCATAATCAGGTATTGTGGGGGTACTTGTATAATTGGAAGGGTATCGCATTCAGACCCAATCATCAATTTTATCAAAAATCACTATCTTCTCTTGTTCACATCCACCTTCACTTTACTTTCTTTCAAAGTCATTTCACTTCACCATGTTCCCATCTAGAGTAGTCAATTTTAATTGATTAGCACTAGCAACTATATGAGGGGTGCTATCTAGCTTTGAGTTGTGCTAATCTAAATTCAAGTATTGTCCTACTCTAGACCAAGTGAATCATAAATCAAAAAGTACTTTGAAATCAATAAGCAAAAGTAAATGTAAGTAAAAACATGGGATAGGTAATACATAGAAGTAAAGTGTGATGGTGCCTTTGCTCTTGTAGAGCTAAGCACTTGTGTTTAGCAAGGGTTAGCTTGCCTTGAGCTGAGTAGTTATCGAAGTTCTCTTCTTCTTCCTGAGAGTATGCCTCCTCCTCTTGGTATTCCTCGTTACTAGCGTCTATATACGTATACGAGGTATAAATACTAAACCAAGCTCACATACTAAACTAGAAACACTCAAAGAGTTCACACTCTAGTCCTATTATCAATCAAACATGGCATGGTGGTTTATTTGATGAATTCTTATTTAGGAGAAAATAATTTCCTCTTATTATTCCTATTTCTTAAATTTGATATTTAGATCCTTAGAGAAATTCAATTCTTATCATTATATCTTATTAAGATTTAATCTCTTCATATAATAATAAGGTATGAAATATAGGTTGACCCAAAGTCAACATTTCATATCTATTATATGTGAGTTCAATTTAATTTGAAGTGCTATACTTCACATAGTTTTAATACTTAACATTTAAATGAATTAAAATCTCTAAGTAATAATTCTCAAGGGTTCATTAGCCTAGGTCATTCCCCCTGGTTATTAGTACTTAGGATCAAAATTTAAATAAGAGGTAGCTCTCATATTAGGGTTGAGTTTGAATTCCACTTTCAAATGCTCTAGAAATGACTACATAGCCATTTTATTTGATCTAGTCCATGATCATACAAGCAACAGGGCTATGTCATTGCCTAATCAATTAGAGGACATCATTTGTGATTTATTAGAATTGGAATTACTTCAAAAACTATTCTGGTTAAATTTTAAATAAAGTTTGAATGTTCAAAAGTCCCTGTCTTGTCTTTTTTATTAAATTAAATCTACAATGAAATTGGTGGTGGGGCCAGTGGCATTGGATAGATAAATTCATGGGCTTTCCAACGGTATAAAGTTTGCTAAATTTGGTTTGGCAGATTTTAAACTATTCAAAATTTGCTAAACACTCAGCAGCACAAATTTGAATAAAGATTAAATCCAGATTTGAATTCATGGGCTAGGCGGGAAACGTTACTGGGCCGAAACGAAATTTAAAAGCACTTCGCAGCCCAACAAGCAACCGGTGCGGGTGGGCTGCCCTGACGAGGTGGGGGCCACCTGTCAGCGGCTCTTAACTCAGCGAAGCGGTACGCGGGATCTAAGCCGTAGGATTAGAACGGGATCCGACGGCGTGTGAACGTCGTCGTCTCCGACGAGCGGCGAGCTCCCTGGCGGCGAGCCGAGGGGGTCGGAGGGCGTACCAGGCCGTTGCAGGAGTCTGGCAGGGTGCGCGGAGAAGGTGTAGTAGATGAGGAAGCCCTGGGAGCAGCGGCGGCGCTCGGGGAAGCGCCAATCGAAGCAGAGCTTCCGCGGGCTCCGGCGGACCTCAGCTCCCGATTGCTTCTGCTCCGGCGAGGTGGTGCTCAATTGAGGTGGGGAGAGTGTTCAGGGAAGGGAGGGGAGCAAAGTGTGTGAAGAAGTTGTGGGCGGAGGAGCTCTATTTATAGCAGGCGATGGTGGCCATGAGGTGCTGCGGAGGAGCGTCGACGGCGTGGCCTCTCCGTCGATCGAAAGGGCAAGGCGAGGACGGCATCTTGTAGGCGTCGTCCTGGCGATACTCAACGGCTAGCTGGCGCAGCGAACGGGTGAAGGAATCGTTCAGGAATTCGTTTCGAGTGCTGCGGTACCCGCGGTACTTCGCCGGCGAGGACGACAGTGACAAGGCTTCTGCGCGTGCTTGAGCATGTCTAGCGGCTAGAGGGAGGGGAGTAGCTGCTCAACGCCGTGGTAGGGATGCAGGGGGAGGACGGTTGCGCTCGAGTGCACGGCGTCCTGGCGCGGCCAGTGCGCGCTCACCGCGTGCACGGGCGTGTGCTGGCAAGGTTTTGGACGCGGGCGTTCCGGCCAATGGGGAGCGTTGGCGTTGCAGGGGCTTGTACCATTCGATTCCTTGAGTGACAGAGAGGCTCCAGGACAAGGAGATGGGTTGAGGGGAGGGCTGGAGAGATGGTGGCCAAAGTGGCCGGCATGGCCACGGTATGCATTAGTCTAGGGTTTCTTTTCCCTCTCCTCTCACTTTAGTCGACCAGGGCAGGTACTAGGATGAAGCAGGGGTTGTAAGGGAGTGTAATGATCAAAGTTAAAAGGGGTTTAGTGAAGAAACCAGTGGACAATAGTGTGTAACTTAAATTTGGAATTGATGCCTGCCACCTGTTCGACATAATGGCCGCAAGAGAATTTTGTTTGAATTTTGAAATTCTTTTTGGTGAATCTCTTTTATATAATTAGAGTGAAGTATTGGTGGTGGTGGTACTCATTTTGGAATTGATTTGCAAGATTTCAAATTTGGTATGATCTTCACTTTAATTCAGCATCCCTTCTTGGCACTTTTATTCTGGTCAACCTAGTCAACTCTAGCCATGGTGGTCAACATCAAAGTTACTCACCTTGACATGGTCTTGGATGACATGGCTTTTGTTGACCAAGTTTAGTTCAAGAATTGAGAAAACCAGGGGGGTAAAGAGGTGAAGAAAATATTTTGGGGAGAAGTGACCATTATCATATGTATGTGAGAATTTCGAATTTCTTGTGTTTGATTCTTGATCCAATGATGCAATTGTGTTAGTTTATCATATTGAAGTATTTTAGAAGCAAGGGAGCAAGCAATTATGGCCTTGGTGGAGGATTTGCAATTTTGCATAAGGTGTATGTAAGTGAAAAATGGATTTTTCCCAATTTCTCCAATTCCCCTCAAATTAGGGTTTGGTGATCTTGGTTAGGGTTCACATAGCAATGGTTACTCACTCATCATGGCAATTGCACAAAAGAATTTCACTCAAATGCATAAATCTATATGTGGCACTATATGCATAGAAAAGTTTTTGTTTATTGCAAATTTTGGGTTTGGGGAAATTATCTTTCTTGTTTATTATTGTTGAAACTTGGGATGTTACACATACCTTGCACATATCATTCGTGCATATATTTCAATATATATCTGAACATATTCTTGGGGATAAATATATATATTTCAATCTTTCTCTCTCGATCTATATATATATCGTTGGTGGCCAAAAAACACACTTATATATACGCATGCACTTTATGCGCAAAGGCGCGGGTGCCTATAATAATGTGTGTGTGCACTCGATCGATGATCCCTAAACCTTAAACCCTAAAACCCTAAAACCCTAATCCATAATTATACCCTAAACATACACCCTAAACACCCTAAACACTAAACCCTAGACCCTAAAACCTAAACCCTAATTAAACACTACATATATATAGGCCAATGACACTTAATTGCGCATCAAGCAGGCGACCAAATAATTAGCGCTGATATAACTTGAATCTTGACAAGTTCTCTCGAATGAAAACACATTTGATTAAGTTGCCTCATAATATCTTATATTTACTAATTGGAGACTCCCAATCAGCCTCCACGTTAATCCTGGTGATTAACAAAATTTAGCCATACGATTAACCAATGATTTATCTACAACCATTGGATGAAGTACGACCTCCTCCACCCGGACGAGGCCCATCTCCCCCTACTACTTCCGTAAAAATAGAAAAAAAAGACATATCCAATCCAATCATAGTCTCGGCTAATCTCATCGCGGCCAGATTGATAGCAGGCGCCACATGTTCTGTAGTAGCTTCTTCATGGCGGCGTGAGCTTTAACCGGCCGGAGTCGACCGACGCAAGGCAACGGAAGTAGCTGCCGTATTGCCGTGCGCGATACGAATCACGTACGGCAGCAGCAACCAATTGTTCGTGCCCTACTCTCTACATACTAATATCTTTATACTATCGTAACCTTCATCATGTAGTGCTTTGTTTTATCTCGAATTTCCTAATCAGATTCAGAATTTGTTAGGTAACCTCGGTAGGGACGTCGCAGATCTCCCTCCTCCCATCAAATAAAGCGGCATGCATGCTAGAAAGCTGGCTCTATCATTCAGCGATTTCTTTTCCATGCCGTTGCATGCATGTCTGCATACCAAGCTTGGTTGTAATCTATCTTGGTGGCTAATATGTTAACTTTTTACATCGTATACTAGCCGGTGATTTTAATTATTAAGGGTGCCAGATGCATGCGCAAAAGCACATCTACTAAATAGGTTTTAGATTATTCCAACTAACCTAACTACTACACAATATGTTATGATACCCATAGTATTAACAAAAAGTTATTCGGTAAATTTTGGTGCATCTATCTTATTATTTTTATGAAGGGCCAGACTCCCCATCTGAATTTTACTTCGAATTGAACAGCATTATAGAGTACAAGATGTCAATTGATCGTGCTAGATATGCGCATCTGCCATGTGGTAGGTGTGCATGAAATCTTCCTACCCATGGAGTTAGATCAGTGATCGAGGCCACTGTTGCATTGGTTGTTGCAGAATTTTCTATAAAAACCATTGCGTTCCGAGTTCCAGAGAATGATAAGAAAGACGGAGGGCCAAACCAAGGCAGGAATGTGCGAGAGGGGGAGACGATCCAGATGTCGTCGAAGAGTGTCGAGGGTGTGCTGATGCTAATGGCCGTCCAAACTGCGCCTGCGGCAGGGCAGGCGAAGAAGAGGCATTCCCGGTACTCAATGGGTGCATTACAACACGGGCACGAGGCGGTGTCGAGTATATATTTCCAATGCAGTTTCTCACGGGTGTGGAGGTGGCCGGGGACGAATAGTCAGCCAAATATTTTCACTTTGGTGGGCACATGCGTGTCCCAGATCTGCATTGCTCAGTCAACGTGGAAGTGTGCGAAGAGCGTGTGGTGTAGGCATTCTTGGTGGAGAACTGCGCACCTCCGATCATCGCTCGCTCTCTCATCAGGTAATGGATCAGCGACATGTTCCTGCAGCAACACAGAGAGACAGATGCAAGCTCTTGACGCGCAATTGAGGTTAGTCTGTTCTGCAGATCGTGTTCGACCCCATTCTACAACACGTCAAACACAAAAGCTTTTCGTTTGGTGTAGTGGAAGTAGAGGGCAGGGAATATGGTGGTAATAAGGGGCTCCGAGACGATCCACTAATCTAGGCAGAAGAAGGTGGTGTGCCCAGAGTTTGGGACACACTGCGTGACCTGAAGGACTAGGTGTAGGTGGTTTGAAATAATCTTCCCTTGGTATGTTCTCTGCCATGATGTGGTCGGGTTAAAAGGTGAGTGGTGGCATAAGTGCATAACCATTGGCGCTAAGAACAGAGACTCATCATGCAAGTATTTGCAGCTAAATTTCAGCATAAGGCAAGTATATCTCTCTTTATTTATTATTAGTGGTAATTAGAAAAGATCATTATAGAGATATTAATTCACCACGATGTGTTAAAGTAAATATCTTCTTGCTATTGCATTTTTAATAATCAGATTATTATGTTATTTAAGTCTACATATAACATAAATTTACTTGAGATAATTAGGAGAGGAGAGACTCAATAATAACCAATTCGGCTACTTATTTGGTTTGAGAAGGTTAGCTTTTCTATACTCACTACGTTCCAATGAATAGGCAAGGCGTAATTTTTTTTTTCTTCAAAAGTCAAGATAAAGAAATTTTGATCAAATTTTTAGGAAAACCTATCAACAACTATATATTATATATGTAGTTACCGTATGACGATATATTTCATGATGTATGTAACAATATGAATTTTGATCAAGTTTTTGTATATATTTTGACTTTTTATTTAAAAGTATGCCTTATTTATTGGATAGTTGCTTTTAGTGCTATTTCTACAATCATTTTTCTATCACACACGGATGCTTTTATAGAAACAATAGTTTGCACCTCTCGATATCTCTATCTCCAGAAAACTTCGTGTGTTATCTCTTCCGTTAGAGCTCTCTACCATGTGATGAGAAAAACTAAGAGATTTGTGAGCATGACGTAATACTATGGTCAGCTGCTAAAAAAATTCATCTCATGTGAAATACCCACAATTGTTGCTATGTACTATGCGATTAAATATCCAATCTTATATATGTATATATACATTAAGATATTTCTGCAAGTGTCGGTAATGCAAGAAACATGTTATATAATAATATGCCTCTATGGTAAGTGAGCATCTTAGTTGTTACAAAATTCGACGCATTATTTGTGTTCGCATTTCTTCTTTCTACAATTATATATATCCTGACATTGCATTCACTAAGCACACTTATAAGTGTATTCTTCACCACCTATTTTTTCATGGGATAAATTTAGGAGGCATCAAGCCTCCAAACACACAGCTTACTTTTTCTCAACTAATAGGTAAAAGCAAAAGTACCTTAGGTATAAACTATTAGTGGTCTAAGTTATGGGCAAACAGTGTAAGGCAATGACGGATTAACCCATTTGATATCGCTAAAGTCTAAGCCCATTAGTAAAGGGTTGAGCAAAATAATTATGGAATATCTATCCCTTCCCAACTTATCATTAAGTCTGCGCGTTAGAGGAAGAGTGCAAAGTTTTAAACCTTCAAAGACAGAAAATCCAATAGTCATCCCAAACTAACAATGTCAATCATATAAATGTAAGCACGTGCAGATGACTAGTATATACAATTAGTGTGCATGCGCGCATGGCATACCATGGACATATCATTCATGCATATATATATCTCAATATGTATCTGAACATATTCTTGCGGATATATATATATTTTAATCTCTCTCTCGATCTATATATATCGTTGGTGGCCAAGAAACACACTTATTATATATATACGCATGCACTTTATGCGCAAAGGCGCGGGTGCCTCTAATAATGTGTCTGTGCACTAGCTCGATCGATGATCCCTAAACCTTAAACCCTAAAACCCTAATCCATGATCCCTAATTATACCTTAAACGTACACCCTAAACACCCTAAACACTAAACCCTAAACCCTAGACCCTAAACCCTAAACCCCAAACCCCAAACCCCAAACCCTAAACCCTAAACCCTAAACCCTAATTAATTAACCTTAACCCTAACCCTAACCCTAAAACCCTAGCTAGCTAATCCTAATCCCTAATTATACCCTAAACGTACACCCTAAACACCCTAAACACTAAACCCTAAACCCTAGCTAGACCCTAAACCCTAGCTAGACCCTAAACCCTAGACCCTAAACCCAAAACACTACACCCTAAACCCTAAACCCTAACCCTAGACCCTAAACCCTAATTAAACACTAAACCCCAAACCCCAAACCCTAAACCCTAAATCCTAGACCCTAAACCCTAATTAATTAACCTTAACCCTAACCCTAACCCTAAAACCCTAGCTAGCTAATCCTAAACCCTAAACCCTAATTAAACCCTACATATATATATAGGCCAACGACACTAAATTGCGCATCAAGCAGGCGACCAACTAATTAGCGCTAATAAATTAATTAACTTTGTTGAATCTTGACAAGTTCTCTCGAATAAAAACACATTTGATTAAGTTGCCTCGTAATATATATACAATTAGTGTGCATGCGCGCATGACATACCTTGCACATATCATTTGTGCATATATTTCAATATATATCTGAACATATTCTTGGGGATAAATATATATATTTCAATCTTTCTCTCTCGATCTATATATATATCGTTGGTGGCCAAAAAACACACTTATATATACGCATGCACTTTATGCGCAAAGGCGCGGGTGCCTCTAATAATGTGTGTGTGCACTCGATCGATGATCCCTAAACCTTAAACCCTAAAACCCTAATCCCTAATTATACCCTAAACGTACACCCTAAACACCCTAAACACTAAACCCTAAACGCTAGACCCTAAACCCTAAACACTACACCCTAAACCCTAACCCTAGACCCTAAACCCTAATTAAACACTAAACCCCAAACCCTAAACCCTAATTAATTAACCTTAACCCTAACCCTAAAACCCTAGCTAGCTAATCTTAAACCCTAAACCCTAATTAAACCCTACATATATATATAGGCCAACGACACTAAATTGCGCATCAAGCAGGCGACCAACTAATTAGCGCTAATAAATTAATTAACTTTGTTGAATCTTGACAAGTTCTCTCGAATGAAAACACATTTGATTAAGTTGCCTCGTAATATATATACAATTAGTGTGCATGCGCGCATGGCATACCTTGCCCATATCATTCGTGCATATATTTCAATATATATCTGAACATATTCTTGGGGATAAATATATATATTTCAATCTTTCTCTCTCGATCTATATATATATATATCGTTGGTGGCCAAAAAACACACTTATATATACGCATGCACTTTATGCGCAAAGGCGCGGGTGCCTCTAATAATGTGTGTGTGCACTCGATCGATGATCCCTAAACCTTAAACCCTAAAACCCTAAAACCCTAATCCCTAATTATACCCTAAACATACACCCTAAACACCCTAAACACTAAACCCTAGACCCTAAAACCTAAACCCTAATTAAACACTACATATATATAGGCCAACGACACTTAATGGCGCATCAAGCAGGCGACCAAATAATTAGCGCTGATAAATTAATTAACTTGAATCTTGACAAGTTCTCTCGAATGAAAACACATTTGATTAAGTTGCCTCATAATATATATACAATTAGTGTGCATGCGCGCATGGCATACCATGGACATATCATTCATGCATATATATATCTTAATATATATCTGAACATATTCTTGGGGATATATATATATTTCAATCTCTCTCTCGATCTATATATATCGTTGGTGGCCAAGAAACACACTTATTATATATATACGCATGCACTTTATGCGCAAAGGCGCGGGTGCCTCTAATAATGTGTCTGTGCACTAGCTCGATCGATGATCCCTAAACCTTAAACCCTAAAACCCTAATCCATGATTCCTAATTATACCTTAAACATACACCCTAAACACTAAACCCTAAACCCTAGACCCTAAACCTCAAACCCCAAACCCTAAACCCTAAACCCTAAACCCTAATTAATTAACCTTAACCCTAACCCTACCCCTAAAACCCTAGCTAGCTAATCCTAAATCCTAAACCCTAATTAAACCCTACATATATATATAGGCCAACGACACTAAATTGCGCATCAAGCAGGCGACCAACTAATTAGCGCTGCTAAATTAATTAACTTGAATCTTGACAAGTTCTCTCGAATGAAAACACATTTGATTAAGTTGCCTCATAATATATATATACAATTAGTGTGCATGCGCGCATGGCATACCTTGCACATATCATTTGTGCATATATTTTAATATATATCTGAACATATTCTTGGGGATAAATATATATATTTCAATCTTTCTCTCTCGATCTATATATATATCGTTGGTGGCCAAAAAACACACTTATATATACGCATGCACTTTATGCGCAAAGGCGCGGGTGCCTCTAATAATGTGTGTGTGCACTCGATCGATGATCCCTAAACCTTAAGCCCTAAAACCCTAATCCCTAATTATACCCTAAACGTACACCCTAAACACTAAACCCTAAACCCTAGACCCTAAACCCTAAACACTACACCCTAAACCCTAAACCTTAACCCTAATCCCTAATCCCTAATTATACCCTAAACATACACCCCCTAAACACCCTAAACACTAAACCCTAAACCCTAAAGCCCTAAACCCTAAACCCTAAACACTAAACCCTAAACCCTAAACCCTAACCCTAACCCCTAGCTAACGCTAAACCCTAAACCCTACATATATAGGCCAACGACACTTAATTGCGCATCAAGCAGGCGACCAACTAATTAGCGCTGATAAATTAATTAATTTGATTCATGCATATATTTCAATATATTTTTGAACATATTCTTGGGGATATATATATATATTTAAATCTCTCTGTTATCTCGATCTATATATCGTTGGTGGCCAAGAAACACACTTATATATATACGCATGCACTTTATGCGCAAAGCCGCGGGTGCTTCTAATAATGTGTGTGTGCACTCGATCGTTGATCCCTAAACCTGAAACCCTAAAACCCTAATCCCTAATCCCTAATTATACCCTAAACGTACACCCTAAACACCCTAAACACTAAACCCTAAACCCTAGCTAGACCCTAAACCCTAGACCCTAAACCCAAAACACTACACCCTAAACCCTAAACCCTAACCCTAGACCCTAAACCCTAATTAAACACTAAACCCCAAACCCCAAACCCTAAACCCTAAATCGTAGACCCTAAGCCCTAATTAATTAACCTTAACCCTAACCCTAACCCTAAAACCCTAGCTAGCTAATCCTAAACCCTAAACCCTAATTAAACCCTACATATATATAGGCCAACGACACTAAATTGCGCATCAAGCAGGCGACCAACTAATTAGCGCTAATAAATTAATTAACTTTGTTGAATCTTGACAAGTTCTCTCGAATAAAAACACATTTGATTAAGTTGCCTCGTAATATATATACAATTAGTGTGCATGCGCGCATGGCATACCTTGCACATATCATTTGCGCATATATTTCAATATATATCTGAACATATTCTTGGGGATAAATATATATATTTCAATCTTTCTCTCTCGATCTATATATATATCGTTGGTGGCCAAAAAACACACTTATATATACGCATGCACTTTATGCGCAAAGGCGCGGGTGCCTCTAATAATGTGTGTGTGCACTCGATCGATGATCCCTAAACCTTAAACCCTAAAACCCTAATCCCTAATTATACCCTAAACGTACACCCTAAACACCCTAAACACCAAACCCTAAACCCTAGACCCTAAACCCTAAACACTACACCCTAAACCCTAACCCTAGACCCTAAACCCTAATTAAACACTAAACCCCAAACCCTAAACCCTAATTAATTAACCTTTACCCTAACCCTAAAACCCTAGCTAGCTAATCTTAAACCCTAAACCCTAATTAAACCCTACATATATATATAGGCCAACGACACTAAATTGCGCATCAAGCAGGCGACCAACTAATTAGCGCTAATAAATTAATTAACTTTGTTGAATCTTGACAAGTTCTCTCGAATGAAAACACATTTGATTAAGTTGCCTCGTAATATATATACAATTAGTGTGCATGCGCGCATGGCATACCTTGCCCATATCATTCGTGCATATATTTCAATATATATCTGAACATATTCTTGGGGATAAATATATATATATATTTCAATCTTTCTCTCTCGATCTATATATATATCGTTGGTGGCCAAAAAACACACTTATATATACGCATGCACTTTATGCGCAAAGGCGCGGGTGCCTCTAATAATGTGTGTGTGCACTCGATCGATGATCCCTAAACCTTAAACCCTAAAACCCTAAAACCCTAATCCCTAATTATACCCTAAACATACACCCTAAACACCCTAAACACTAAACCCTAGACCCTAAAACCTAAACCCTAATTAAACACTACATATATATAGGCCAACGACACTTAATTGCGCATCAAGCAGGCGACCAAATAATTAGCGCTGATAAATTAATTAACTTGAATCTTGACAAGTTCTCTCGAAAGAAAACACATTTGATTAGGTTGCCTCATAATATATATACAATTAGTGTGCATGCGCGCATGGCATACCATGGACATATCATTCATGCATATATATATCTCAATATATATCTGAAGATATTCTTGGGGATATATATATATTTCAATCTCTCTCTCGATCTATATATATCGTTGGTGGCCAAGAAACACACTTATTATATATATACGCATGCACTTTATGCGCAAAGGCGCGGGTGCCTCTAATAATGTGTCTGTGCACTAGCTCGATCGATGATCCCTAAACCTTAAACCCTAAAACCCTAATCCATGATCCCTAATTATACCTTAAACATACACCCTAAACACCCTAAACACTAAACCCTAAACCCTAGACCCTAAACCTCAAACCCCAAACCCCAAACCCTAAATCCTAAACCCTAAACCCTAATTAATTAACCTTAACCCTAACCCTACCCCTAAAACCCTAGCTAGCTAATCCTAAATCCTAAACCCTAATTAAACCCTACATATATATATAGGCCAACGACACTAAATTGCGCATCAAGCAGGCGACCAACTAATTAGCGCTGCTAAATTAATTAACTTGAATCTTGACAAGTTCTCTCGAATGAAAACACATTTGATTAAGTTGCCTCATAATATATATACAATTAGTGTGCATGCGCGCATGGCATACCTTGCGCATATCATTTGTGCATATATTTTAATATATATCTGAACATATTCTTGGGGATAAATATATATATTTCAATCTTTCTCTCTCGATCTATATATATATCGTTGGTGGCCAAAAAACACACTTATATATACGCATGCACTTTATGCGCAAAGGCGCGGGTGCCTCTAATAATGTGTGTGTGCACTCGATCGATGATCCCTAAACCTTAAACCCTAAAACCCTAAAACCCTAATCCCTAATTATACCCTAAACATACACCCTAAACACCCTAAACACTAAACCCTAGACCCTAAAACCTAAACCCTAATTAAACACTACATATATATAGGCCAACGACACTTAATGGCGCATCAAGCAGGCGACCAAATAATTAGCGCTGATAAATTAATTAACTTGAATCTTGACAAGTTCTCTCGAATGAAAACACATTTGATTAAGTTGCCTCATAATATATATACAATTAGTGTGCATGCGCGCATGGCATACCATGGACATATCATTCATGCATATATATATCTCAATATATATCTGAACATATTCTTGGGGATATATATATATTTCAATCTCTCTCTCGATCTATATATATCGTTGGTGGCCAAGAAACACACTTATTATATATATACGCATGCACTTTATGCGCAAAGGCGCGGGTGCCTCTAATAATGTGTCTGTGCACTAGCTCGATCGATGATCCCTAAACCTTAAACCCTAAAACCCTAATCCATGATTCCTAATTATACCTTAAACATACACCCTAAACACTAAACCCTAAACCCTAGACCCTAAACCTCAAACCCCAAACCCTAAACCCTAAACCCTAAACCCTAATTAATTAACCTTAACCCTAACCCTACCCCTAAAACCCTAGCTAGCTAATCCTAAATCCTAAACCCTAATTAAACCCTACATATATATATAGGCCAACGACACTAAATTGCGCATCAAGCAGGCGACCAACTAATTAGCGCTGCTAAATTAATTAACTTGAATCTTGACAAGTTCTCTCGAATGAAAACACATTTGATTAAGTTGCCTCATAATATATATACAATTAGTGTGCATGCGCGCATGGCATACCTTGCACATATCATTTGTGCATATATTTTAATATATATCTGAACATATTCTTGGGGATAAATATATATATTTCAATCTTTCTCTCTCGATCTATATATATATCGTTGGTGGCCAAAAAACACACTTATATATACGCATGCACTTTATGCGCAAAGGCGCGGGTGCCTCTAATAATGTGTGTGTGCACTCGATCGATGATCCCTAAACCTTAAGCCCTAAAACCCTAATCCCTAATTATACCCTAAACGTACACCCTAAACACTAAACCCTAAACACTAGACCCTAAACCCTAAACACTACACCCTAAACCCTAAACCCTAACCCTAATCCCTAATTATACCCTAAACATACACCCCCTAAACACCCTAAACACTAAACCCTAAACCCTAAAGCCCTAAACCCTAAACCCTAAACACTAAACCCTAAACCCTAAACCCTAACCCTAACCCCTAGCTAACGCTAAACCCTAAACCCTACATATATAGGCCAACGACACTTAATTGCGCATCAAGCAGTCGACCAACTAATTAGCGCTGATAAATTAATTAATTTGATTCATGCATATATTTCAATATATTTTTGAACATATTCTTGGGGATATATATATATATTTAAATCTCTCTGTTATCTCGATCTATATATCGTTGGTGGCCAAGAAACACACTTATATATATACGCATGCACTTTATGCGCAAAGTCATGGTGCCTCTAATAATGTGTGTGTGCACTCGATCGTTGATCCCTAAACCTTAAACCCTAAAACCCTAATCCCTAATCCCTAATTATACCCTAAACGTACACCCTAAACACCCTAAACACTAAACCCTAAACCCTAGCTAGACCCTAAACCCTAGACCCTAAACCCAAAACACTACACCCTAAACCCTAAACCCTAACCCTAGACCCTAAACCGTAATTAAACACTAAACCCCAAACCCCAAACCCCAAACCCTAAACCCTAAATCCTAGACCCTAAACCCTAATTAATTAACCTTAACCCTAACCCTAACCCTAAAACCCTAGCTAGCTAATCCTAAACCCTAAACCCTAATTAAACCCTACATATATATAGGCCAACGACACTAAATTGCGCATCAAGCAGGCGACCAACTAATTAGCGCTAATAAATGAATTAACTTTGTTGAATCTTGACAAGTTCTCTCGAATAAAAACACATTTGATTAAGTTGCCTCGTAATATATATACAATTAGTGTGCATGCACGCATGGCATACCTTGCACATATCATTTGTGCATATATTTCAATATATATCTGAACATATTCTTGGGGATAAATATATATATTTCAATCTTTCTCTCTCGATCTATATATATATCGTTGGTGGCCAAAAAACACACTTATATATACGCATGCACTTTATGCGCAAAGGCGCGGGTGCCTCTAATAATGTGTGTGTGCACTCGATCGATGATCCTTAAACCTTAAACCCTAAAACCCTAATCCCTAATTATACCCTAAACGTACACCCTAAACACCCTAAACACTAAACCCTAAACCCTAGACCCTAAACCCTAAACACTACACCCTAAACCCTAACCCTAGACCCTAAACCCTAATTAAACACTAAACCCCAAACCCTAAACCCTAATTAATTAACCTTTACCCCAACCCTAAAACCCTAGCTAGCTAATCTTAAACCCTAAACCCTAATTAAACCCTACATATATATATAGGCCAACGACACTAAATTGCGCATCAAGCAGGCGACCAACTAATTAGCGCTAATAAATTAATTAACTTTGTTGAATCTTGACAAGTTCTCTCGAATGAAAACACATTTGATTAAGTTGCCTCGTAATATATATACAATTAGTGTGCATGCGCGCATGGCATACCTTGCCCATATCATTCGTGCATATATTTCAATATATATCTGAACATATTCTTGGGGATAAATATATATATATTTCAATCTTTCTCTCTCGATCTATATATATATCGTTGGTGGCCAAAAAACACACTTATATATACGCATGCACTTTATGCGCAAAGGCGCGGGTGCCTCTAATAATGTGTGTGTGCACTCGATCGATGATCCCTAAACCTTAAACCCTAAAACCCTAAAACCCTAATCCCTAATTATACCCTAAACATACACCCTAAACACCCTAAACACTAAACCCTAGACCCTAAAACCTAAACCCTAATTAAACACTACATATATATAGGCCAACGACACTTAATTGCGCATCAAGCAGGCGACCAACTAATTAGCGCTGCTAAATTAATTAACTTGAATCTTGACAAGTTCTCTCGAATGAAAACACATTTGATTAAGTTGCCTCATAATATATATACAATTAGTGTGCATGCGCGCATGGCATACCTTGCACATATCATTTGTGCATATATTTTAATATATATCTGAACATATTCTTGGGGATAAATATATATATTTCAATCTTTCTCTCTCGATCTATATATATATCGTTGGTGGCCAAAAAACACACTTATATATACGCATGCACTTTATGCGCAAAGGCGCGGGTGCCTCTAATAATGTGTGTGTGCACTCGATCGATGATCCCTAAACCTTAAGCCCTAAAACCCTAATCCCTAATTATACCCTAAACGTACACCCTAAACACTAAACCCTAAACCCTAGACCCTAAACCCTAAACACTACACCCTAAACCCTAAACCCTAACCCTAATCCCTAATTATACCCTAAACATACACCCCCTAAACACCCTAAACACTAAACCCTAAACCCTAAAGCCCTAAACCCTAAACCCTAAACACTAAACCCTAAACCCTAAACCCTAACCCTAACCCCTAGCTAACGCTAAACCCTAAACCCTACATATATAGGCCAACGACACTTAATTGCGCATCAAGCAGTCGACCAACTAATTAGCGCTGATAAATTAATTAATTTGATTCATGCATATATTTCAATATATTTTTGAACATATTCTTGGGGATATATATATATATTTAAATCTCTCTGTTATCTCGATCTATATATCGTTGGTGGCCAAGAAACACACTTATATATATACGCATGCACTTTATGCGCAAAGCCGCGGGTGCCTCTAATAATGTGTGTGTGCACTCGATCGTTGATCCCTAAACCTTAAACCCTAAAACCCTAATCCCTAATCCCTAATTATACCCTAAACGTACACCCTAAACACCCTAAACACTAAACCCTAAACCCTAGCTAGACCCTAAACCCTAGACCCTAAACCCAAAACACTACACCCTAAACCCTAAACCCTAACCCTAGACCCTAAACCCTAATTAAACACTAAACCCCAAACCCCAAACCCTAAACCCTAAATCCTAGACCCTAAACCCTAATTAATTAACCTTAACCCTAACCCTAACCCTAAAACCCTAGCTAGCTAATCCTAAACCCTAAACCCTAATTAAACCCTACATATATATAGGCCAACGACACTAAATTGCGCATCAAGCAGGCGACCAACTAATTAGCGCTAATAAATGAATTAACTTTGTTGAATCTTGACAAGTTCTCTCGAATAAAAACACATTTGATTAAGTTGCCTCGTAATATATATACAATTAGTGTGCATGCGCGCATGGCATACCTTGCACATATCATTTGCGCATATATTTCAATATATATCTGAACATATTCTTGGGGATAAATATATATATTTCAATCTTTCTCTCTCGATCTATATATATATCGTTGGTGGCCAAAAAACACACTTATATATACGCATGCACTTTATGCGCAAAGGCGCGGGTGCCTCTAATAATGTGTGTGTGCACTCGATCGATGATCCTTAAACCTTAAACCCTAAAACCCTAATCCCTAATTATACCCTAAACGTACACCCTAAACACCCTAAACACTAAACCCTAAACCCTAGACCCTAAACCCTAAACACTACACCCTAAACCCTAACCCTAGACCCTAAACCCTAATTAAACACTAAACCCCAAACCCTAAACCCTAATTAATTAACCTTTACCCTAACCCTAAAACCCTAGCTAGCTAATCTTAAACCCTAAACCCTAATTAAACCCTACATATATATATAGGCCAACGACACTAAATTGCGCATCAAGCAGGCGACCAACTAATTAGCGCTAATAAATTAATTAACTTTGTTGAATCTTGACAAGTTCTCTCGAATAAAAACACATTTGATTAAGTTGCCTCGTAATATATATACAATTAGTGTGCATGCGCGCATGGCATACCTTGCCCATATCATTCGTGCATATATTTCAATATATATCTGAACATATTCTTGGGGATAAATATATATATATTTCAATCTTTCTCTCTCGATCTATATATATATCGTTGGTGGCCAAAAAACACACTTATATATACGCATGCACTTTATGCGCAAAGGCGCGGGTGCCTCTAATAATGTGTGTGTGCACTCGATCGATGATCCCTAAACCTTAAACCCTAAAACCCTAAAACCCTAATCCCTAATTATACCCTAAACATACACCCTAAACACCCTAAACACTAAACCCTAGACCCTAAAACCTAAACCCTAATTAAACACTACATATATATAGGCCAACGACACTTAATTGCGCATCAAGCAGGCGACCAAATAATTAGCGCTGATAAATTAATTAACTTGAATCTTGACAAGTTCTCTCGAATGAAAACACATTTGATTAAGTTGCCTCATAATATATATACAATTAGTGTGCATGCGCGCATGGCATACCATGGACATATCATTCATGCATATATATATCTCAATATATATCTGAAGATATTCATGGGGATATATATATATTTCAATCTCTCTCTCGATCTATATATATCGTTGGTGGCCAAGAAACACACTTATTATATATATACGCATGCACTTTATGCGCAAAGGCGCGGGTGCCTCTAATAATGTGTCTGTGCACTAGCTCGATCGATGATCCCTAAACCTTAAACCCTAAAACCCTAATCCATGATCCCTAATTATATCTTAAACATACACCCTAAACACCCTAAACACTAAACCCTAAACCCTAGACCCTAAACCTCAAACCCCAAACCCTAAATCCTAAACCCTAAACCCTAATTAATTAACCTTAACCCTAACCCTACCCCTAAAACCCTAGCTAGCTAATCCTAAATCCTAAACCCTAATTAAACCCTACATATATATATAGGCCAACGACACTAAATTGCGCATCAAGCAGGCGACCAACTAATTAGCGCTGCTAAATTAATTAACTTGAATCTTGACAAGTTCTCTCGAATGAAAACACATTTGATTAAGTTGCCTCATAATATATATACAATTAGTGTGCATGCGCGCATGGCATACCTTGCACATATCATTTGTGCATATATTTTAATATATATCTGAACATATTCTTGGGGATAAATATATATATTTCAATCTTTCTCTCTCGATCTATATATATATCGTTGGTGGCCAAAAAACACACTTATATATACGCATGCACTTTATGCGCAAAGGCGCGGGTGCCTCTAATAATGTGTGTGTGCACTCGATCGATGATCCCTAAACCTTAAACCCTAAAACCCTAAAACCCTAATCCCTAATTATACCCTAAACATACACCCTAAACACCCTAAACACTAAACCCTAGACCCTAAAACCTAAACCCTAATTAAACACTACATATATATAGGCCAACGACACTTAATTGCGCATCAAGCAGGCGACCAAATAATTAGCGCTGATAAATTAATTAACTTGAATCTTGACAAGTTCTCTCGAATGAAAACACATTTGATTAAGTTGCCTCATAATATATATACAATTAGTGTGCATGCGCGCATGGCATACCATGGACATATCATTCATGCATATATATATCTCAATATATATCTGAACATATTCTTGGGGATATATATATATTTCAATCTCTCTCTCGATCTATATATATCGTTGGTGGCCAAGAAACACATTTATTATATATATACGCATGCACTTTATGCGCAAAGGCGCGGGTGCCTCTAATAATGTGTCTGTGCACTAGCTCGATCGATGATCCCTAAACCTTAAACCCTAAAACCCTAATCCATGATCCCTAATTATACCTTAAACATACACCCTAAACACCCTAAACACTAAACCCTAAACTCTAGACCCTAAACCCCAAACCCCAAACCCCAAACCCTAAACCCTAAACCCTAAACCCTAATTAATTAACCTTAACCCTAACCCTACCCCTAAAACCCTAGCTAGCTAATCCTAAATCCTAAACCCTAATTAAACCCTACATATATATATAGGCCAACGACACTAAATTGCGCATCAAGCAGGCGACCAACTAATTAGCGCTGCTAAATTAATTAACTTGAATCTTGACAAGTTCTCTCGAATGAAAACACATTTGATTAAGTTGCCTCATAATATATATACAATTAGTGTGCATGCGCGCATGGCATACCTTGCACATATCATTTGTGCATATATTTTAATATATATCTGAACATATTCTTGGGGATAAATATATATTTTTCAATCTTTCTCTCTCGATCTATATATATATCGTTGGTGGCCAAAAAACACACTTATATATACGCATGCACTTTATGCGCAAAGGCACGGGTGCCTCTAATAATATGTGTGTGCACTCGATCGATGATCCCTAAACCTTAAGCCCTAAAACCCTAATCCCTAATTATACCCTAAACGTACACCCTAAACACTAAACCCTAAACCCTAGACCCTAAACCCTAAACACTACACCCTAAACCCTAAACCCTAACCCTAATCCCTAATCCCTAATTATACCCTAAACATACACCCCCTAAACACCCTAAACACTAAACCCTAAACCCTAAAGCCCTAAACCCTAAACCCTAAACACTAAACCCTAAACCCTAAACCCTAACCCTAACCCTAACCCCTAGCTAACCCTAAACCCTAAACCCTACATATATAGGCCAACGACACTTAATTGCGCATCAAGCAGGCGACCAACTAATTAGCGCTGATAAATTAATTAACTTGATTCATGCATATATTTCAATATATTTTTGAACATATTCTTGGGGATATATATATATTTAAATCTCTCTGTTATCTCGATCTATATATCATTGGTGGCCAAGAAACACACTTATATATATACGCATGCACTTTATGCGCAAAGCCGCGGGTGCCTCTAATAATGTGTGTGTGCACTCGATCGTTGATCCCTAAACCTTAAACCCTAAAACCCTAATCCCTAATCCCTAATTATACCTAAACGTACACCCTAAACACCCTAAACACTAGACCCTAAACCCTAGACCATAAACCCTAAATGTACACCCTAAACACCCTAAACACTAAACCCTAAACCCTAGACCCTAAACCCTAGACCGTAAACCCTAACCCTAAAACCCTAGCTAGCTAACCCTAAACCCTAAACCCTAATTAAACCCTACATATATATATATAGGCCAACGACACTTAATTGCTCATCAAGTAGGCGACCAATTAACTAATTAGCGCTGGTTAACTTGATTTTTGACAAGTTCTCGATCTCCAATGAAAACACATTTTATTAAGTTGTCTCATAATATATATAATTAGTGTGCATGTGCGCATGGCATACCTTGCATATCATTCGTGCATATATTTCAATACATGTTTGAAGATATTCTTGGGGATATATATATTTCGATCTCTCTTTCTCGATCTATATATCGTTGGTGGCCAAGAAACACACTTATATATATACACATGTACTTTAATTTATTTACCTCACAATATATATAATAAATATGCATGCATGGCCTAACCATGTATGCTTATATATGTGTTTAATTTGGAGATTTCAATCGCTCTCTCGCCGCTCTCTCGTTGGTGGCCAACAACACACACATGCACTTTGTGCGCAAAGGCATGTGCCTCTAATAATGTGTGCGCAGTCGATCGGTCTAGTTTTGATTAATCATAGCACACAAATATAGAAGTTGTATTTGAATCCACACAACCCTAATCTAAAACACATAGCCCCTAACATGGCCTAATTAACTGACCCCTTCTCTCTAGCTAATTAGTGGAAATTGCACAAAATCAAAAGGGGTCCCTCACTAATTATACATATATATCTAGATTGTGATAAACTTTTGCCCCATATTTGGTGGATGGGTGCATCTTGGCATGTAAAACAATTAATGTTTTCAAATGGCGTTGTCAAAATTTATGTACAAATGATTTCTTTCCATCCAAAGTGCATAAAATGGGAGTTTTAATGAAGAAGGTACAAATAAAACTGCTCAACATGCCTCCACACCCCGATTTTCACAGGAAGTAGAGCATATTTAAAGGATAATTCCAGAGTTTTACTATTTTTCAAGCAACTTTGCTAATTTCCACCCAATCACATGACTTTATGTCGATTTAACGAAAATAGGGCGAATTTAAACTACATGGGCAGGATAGTTTGAATTGTGCGCGCGAAAAAGGGAACCGCCTATTCCTCAACCTTGTGCACGGCAAATTACACACGCAACTCCATTAAACACAACCTACCGGGCGGCCCGGCCGCATGACCCCCCCACCCACCGCTACACAACTTATCCCCGTCCGTGCGAAGAGCTTCCCCTCCCCGTCCCGTCCGTGCGAAGAAGAAGCTTCCCCTCCCCGTCGTTCTTCTCGAGACGCACCGGCGGTCAAGTTGATCCACGGTTGGGTTGCTATCTCTAGCTCAATCATGCATCGGGCAAGACGGCCTAACGATTTATATTTTCTTGATGCTGCTAAAAAAATCGTCAGTATGCTCGAACTAATTGGCACTTTATAGTTTTCCGCTCGATTTGTCCTCGATCAATTTGTTCATTTGCGTGGGCATATAGAGTCAGTTCTGCACTCGATCCGTTAATTTGCTGAAATGCCATGGCAGAGATTTGTACACGATCTGTTTGCTAAAATGTCGATGGGCATTTTTTGTTTTGTACTCGACATGATTGCTGAAATGCATAATCATGTACTAGTATAGTTTTGTACTCGATGGATATACATTTCCTACTTCGCCTTAAATTAATCACCAACCATTGTATCTCATAGTTCAACAGATGGACAGAACTTGGATACTGCATGGACACTTATGTTCCCCTTCATATATAAATGGTGTTCAACCCTTTATGGGGTTTATTAGAGCTCATGAAGGTCACGACCTGGACGTGTATTGCCCGCGCTGCACATGTATGAATGGTGAGAAGAGGCCTCACCATGTAGTGGAAGATCATTTACACATTTTTGGGATGGACCGCACATATGTTAGGTGGGTTTATCATGGTGAACCACATAATGATCCTTCAGCGGGAGAAGCAGATCTTGCTCACACTGTATGTGTGCTGGCATATGTAGTTAATTATTTATATTGATGCTGCCATTGTTTCGATCAATAGTTTGCATTGCTGTGCAAGTTCTGTACTCAAATTTAACTTGTTGCAGATGGATGGACGGGAAGGAGAGAAAAAGCGCTTGCTTCAGGAACCGGGTTTCAGCTCTGGGACATGTGCTGTGCCAGATGAGAAGGTAAATATGTAAAATGGCATTTGTTCAGGTTGCATCCCTTAGATGTTTGTCTAATCTGTTGATGTACTAATTGCAGAAGCATAGAGTTAAAGAGGTCTCTCAGTTTGATGGGAGATTTGAAGATGAATCTCAGTTTGATGCACCTGTGGATGGTACTGATGACGGGCCTTTCATAGACGAAGGTCCTGCACCTGAGATTATCTAGCCTACAGAAGGAGGACGTGGACCGAGTACACAGCTTTGCGTTGAAGTGGATGCACGCCCAGAGATCATCAGTTGCGTCCGGGTAGTCTCAAGACCACCCAGCCCTGATGCACCTGTGGATGGTACTGATGACGAGCCTTTCATAGACGAAGGTCCTGCACCTGAGATTATCCAGCCTACAGAAGGAGGCCGTGGACCGAGTACACAGCTTTGCGTTGAAGCGGATGCACGCCGGAGATCATCGAGGCGTCCCGGTAGTCTCGGACCACCTAGCCACGATGCAAAATGTTGAGCTACTTTATGATTCGTACTTTTATGTTCTGGTGCTGTAGTATGTACTATCTTTGTTATGATTTGTACGCCTTTGGCGCTAGAACTATAATTAAGTACTCAGTGGATGATCGCGTTGCAAAATTTGACACCCACACAATCAGTTCATCGTATGAGTAGTAGCACAATTACTTCTACAGCCAGTCCTGCCAGCGCATTAATTGGTAGCATGAAACACTTTCAGGCACTCCCCTCTGATTCATATTAATTGACTCAATTTTGTCTAGATATGGATGTATCTAGATGCATTTGTTAACTAGACTAACAAACTTGAGTCAGTTAATATGAATCGGTGTAAACCGCCCAAGTCCTCCAGCAGCTAGTTTATTGACTCTGGACTCCAAGCCTCTCGCGGCAAGCCATCGACGAAGCTTTGACCAGATCTTGGCCCGCTTTTTTTTGGCGAATAGCAAAGCTTTGACCAGTTCCTCTCGGGATACAGCACGCCGGTGAGCTTGCACGGTTGCCATGAGCACTTTCCGGCGGAACTTCCTCTGCAGCGCCCTCAAGCCGCCGCTGCGAGACAGCACGCAGTGCCTCGAGGTGGACGGAACGGACAAACTCGGGATCTCAGGGTGGGGGGTCCGCCTCGTCCGGGAACGATCTCCAGCGGGTTAACGAGGACATGCATGGCGGCCAGGGGATTTGGTTTTTTTTTGTTGTTGTTTGAGCTTGGGATTTGGGGTTTTTTCGGATAGGGTAGGAGGAACCGAGGAAGAGGAAGGAACAACCCACGTGCTTGGCGCGTGGCAGTGTGCTTGAATTTCGATTTTTTGTGAAATGTTTCATTTCCTCGCTACAATTCGGGGGTTTTCTTGACGCGCCAATGCGTCCCGTCGTGCAGGTTCAAGTGAATTTGGGGTGCCACACTATGGGCCCCAGTTTCAGTGAGACATGTAATGACTAGTCACAATAGTAAGTTCACTGTGTAATAAAATATGTTACCCCTCCCCTTTATGTAGCCCCCTTTGTCTCTCCCGATCGAGTGCCGACAGCCGACGGATGCAAGCCGCTAGCTCGATCCCCTCCTTTCGCCTCCACCGTCCAGGCATCCAGCTTGGAGGGGCAAGCTGCATCTAGACCAAGCGGATTAGGTAGTACTATTAATGCTCTTTCCTTTCTCGAGATCAGTTCTTTTTTCCTCACCTCGATATCTTGCGCATCTACTATTCCCTATTCTGGGCGAAGGGGTGTCTTTCTGGTCACCCTCGCGCTGGGAGTGATTGATGGGGGTGGGGGGCGGGGACTACCTTTGCTTGGATTGGGGTGTTCTTCCTTTATTTGTCGACATTTGCAACCTTTGTAGTTTTTGCAGATCCTCAATGTATCTTTTGTCAGCTTGTACAGGAAAGGAAATACCTCGGTGGTGGTGGTGGGGGCAATGGAGCGTTGATGTCTACGCCCCCTCCTTTTCCTGTAGACAGTGTTGGGCCTCCAAGAGCAGAGGTTTGTAGGACAGCAGCAAGTTTCCCTTAAGTGGATCACCCAAGGTTTATCGAACTCATGGAGGAAGAGGTCAAAGATATCCCTCTCATGCAACCCTGCAACCACAAAGCAAGAAGTCTCTTGTGTCCCCAACACACCTAATAGGTGTACTAGTTCGGCGAAGAGACAGTGAAATACAGGTGGTATGAATAAGCAGTAGTAACGCAGCAGTAGTAACGCAGTAAACAAGCAGCGATAGCAGTATTTAGGAACAAGGCCTAGGGATTACACTTTCACTAGTGGACACTCTCAACATTGATCACATAACAGAATAGATAAATGCATACTCTACACTCTCTTGTTGGATGATGAACACATTGCGTAGGATTACACGAACCCTCAATGCCGGAGTTAACAAGCTCCACAATTCAATGTTCATATTTAAATAACCTTAGAGTGCATGAAAGATCAATACTACTAAACCAAGTACTAACATAGCATGCACACTGTCACCTTCATGCTATGTAGGAGGAATAGATCACATCAATACTATCATAGCAATAGTTAACTTTGTAATCTACAGGAGATCACAATCATAGCATAAACCAAGTACTAACACGGATGCACACACTGTCACCATTACACCGTGTAGGAGGAATAAAACTACTTTAATAACATCACTAGAGTAGCACATAGATAAATTGTGATACAAAACACATTGCAATCATAAAGAGATATAAATAAGCACTTCACTATGCCATTCATAACAGTGAATAAGTATTCTGTGAAATATAGCCTAAGAGACCCACACGGTGCACACACTGTCACCTTTACACACGTGGGACAAGGAGTCAGTAAAATTCACTTGACTAGCATAACGACATCTAGATTACAAGCATCATCATATGAATCTCAATCATGTAAGGCAGCTCATGAGATTATTGCATTGAAGTACATAGGAGAGAGATGAACCACATAGCTACCGGTACAGCCCCGAGCCTCGATGGAGAACTACTCCCTCCTCATGGGAGCAGCAGTGGTGATGAAGATGGCGGTGGAGATGGCAGCGGTGTCGATGGAGAAGCCTTCCGGGGGCACTTCCCCGTCCCGGCGGCGTGCCGGAACAGAGACTCCTGTCCCCCAGATCTTGGCTTCGCGATGGCGGCGGCTCTGGAAGGTTTCTGTGGGTTTTCGTCGAACGTGATAGGGTTTTCGCGACGGAGGCTTTAAGTAGGCGGAAGGGCAGCCTCGGAGGGGGCCTGGGGCCACCACACCATAGGGCGGCACGGCCCCCCCTCTGGCCGCGCCAGGGTGTAGTGTGGGGCCCCCAGGGCTTCCCTCTGGCGGCTCTCGGGTGTTCTGGAAGGTTCCGGGAAAAATAGGGACCTGGGCGTTGATTTCGTCCAATTCCGAGAATATTTCCTTACTAGGATTTCTGAAACCAAAAACAGCAGAAAACAGGAACTGGCACTGCGGCATCTCGTCAATAGGTTAGTTCCGGAAAACGCATAAATATGACATAAAGTGTGCATAAAACATGTAGATATCATCAATAATGTGGCATGGAACATAAGAAATTATCGATACGTCGGAGACGTATCAGCATCCCCAAGCTTAGTTCTGCTCGTCCCGAGCAGGTAAAACGATAACAAAGATAATTTCTGAAGTGACATGCCATCATAAACTTGATCATATTGTAAACATATGTAATGAATGCAGCGATCAAAACAATGGTAATGACATGAGTAAACAATTGAATCATAAAGCAAAGACTTTTCATGAATAGTACTTTCAAGACAAGCATCAATAAGTCTTGCATAAGAGTTAACTCATAAAGCAATAATTCAAAGTAGAGGCATTGAAGCAACACAAAGGAAGATGAAGTTTCAGCGGTTGCTTTCAACTTATAACATGTATATCTCATGGATAACTGTCAATGCAAAGCAATATAACAAATGCAATATGCAAATATGTAGGAATCAATGCACAGTTCACACAAGTGTTTGCTTCTTGAGATGGAGAGAAATAGGTGAACTGACTCAACAATAAAAGTAAAAGAAAGGTCCTTCAAAGAGGAAAAGCATCGAATGCTATATTTGTGCTAGAGCTTTGATTTTGAAAACATGAAACAATTTTGTCAACGGTAGTAATAAAGCATATGTATCATGTAAATTATATCTTACAAGTTGCAAGCCCCATGCATAGTATACTAATAGTGCCCGCACCTTGTCCTAATTAGCTTGGACTACCGGATCATCGCAATACACATGTTTTAACCAAGTGTCACAATGGGGTACCTCTATGCCGCCTGTACAAAGGTCTAAGGAGAAAGCTCGCATTGGATTTCTCGCTATTGATTATTCTCAACTTAGACATCCATACCGGGACAACATAGACAACAGATAATGGACTCCTCTTTTATGCATAAGCATGTAACAACAATTAATTTTCTCATTTGAGATTGAGGATATATGTCCAAAACTGAAACTTCCACCATGAATCATGGCTTTAGTTAGCGGCCCAATGTTCTTCTCTAACAATATGCATGCTTAACCATAAGGTGGTAGATCTCTCTTACTTCAGACAAGACGGACATGCATAGCAACTCACATGAAATTCAACAAAGAGTAGTTGATGGCGTCCCCAGAAACATGGTTATCGCAGCTAATAAGAGATAAAGTGCATAAGTACATATTCAATACCACAATAGTTTTTAAGCTATTTGTCCCATGAGCTATATATTGCAAAGGTGAATGATGGAATTTTAAAGGTAGCACTCAAGCAATTTACTTTGGAATGGCGGAGAAATACCATGTAGTAGGTAGGTGTGGTGGACACAAATGGCATAGTGGTTGGCTCAAGTATTTTGGATGCATGAGAAGTATTCCCTCTCGATACAAAGTTTAGGCTAGCAAGGCTTATTTGGAACAAACACAAGGATGAACCGGTGCAGCAAAACTTACATAAAAGACATATTGTAAACATTATAAGACTCTACACCGTCTTCCTTGTTGTTCAAAACTCAATACTAGAAATTATCTAGACCTTAGAGAGACCAATTATGCAAACCAAATTTTAGCAAGCTCTATGTTTTTCTTCATTAATGGGTGCAAAGTATATGATGCAAGAGCTTAAACATGAGCACAACAATTGCCAAGTATCACATTACCCAAGACATTATAGCAATTACTACATGTAGCATTTTCCAATTCCAACCATATAACAATTTGACGAAGAGGAAACTTCGCCATGAATATTATGAGCTAAGAACACATGTGTTCATACGAACCAGCGGAGCGTGTCTCTCTCCCACACAAGCATGATGTAATCCAATTTATTCAAACACAAACAAAAACAAAAGCACATAGACGCTCCAAGTAAAGTACATAAGATGTGACCGAATAAAAATATAGTTTCAAGAGAAGGAACCTGATAATTTGTCGATGAAGAAGGGGATGCCTTGGGCATCCCCAAGCTTAGATGCTTGAGTCTTCTTGAAATATGCAGGGATGAACCACCAGGGCATCCCCAAGCTTAGACTTTTCACTCTTCTTGATCGTAGTATATCATCCTCCTCTCTTGACCCTTGAAAACTTCCTCCACACCAAACTCGAAACAAACTCATTAGAGGGTTAGTGCATAATCAAAAACTCACATGTTCAGAGGTGACACAATCATTCTTAACACTTCTGGACATTGCCCAAAGCTACTGGAAGGTAATGGAACAAAGAAATCCACCCAACACAGCGAAAGAAGCAATGCGAAATAAAAGGCAGAATCCGTCAAAACAGAACAGTCCGTAAAGACGAATTTTAAAATGGCACCAGACTTGCTCAAATGAAAATGCCCAAATTGAATGAAAGTTGCGTACATATCTGAGGATCACGCACGTAAATTGGCATATTTTTCTAAGCTACCTACAGGGAGGCAGGTCGGAATTCGTGACAGAAAAGAAATCTGAAACTGTGCAGTAATCCAAATCTAGTATCAACCTTGCTATCAACGACTTTACTTGGCACAACAAAACACAAAACTAAGATAAGGATAGGTTGCTACAGTAGTAAACAACTTCCAAGACACAAATATAAAACCAAGTACTGTAGCAAAATAACACATGGGTTATCTCCCAAGAAGTTCTTTCTTTATAGCCATTAAGATGGGCTCAGCAGTTTTAATGATGCACTTGCAAGAAATAGTATTTGAAGCAAAAGAGAGCATCAAGAAGCAAATCCAAAACATATTTAAGTCTAACATGCTTCCTATGCATAGGAATCTTGTAAATAAACAAGTTCATGAGGAGCAAAGTAACAAGCATAGGAAGATAGAACAAGTGTAGCTTCAAAAATTTCAGCACATAGAGAGGCATTTTAGTAACATGAAAATTTCTACAACCATATTTTCCTCTCTCATAATAACTTTCAGTAGCAACATGAGCAAACTCAACAATATAACTATCACATAAAGCATTCTTATCATGAGTCTCATGCATAAAATTATTACTCTCCACATAAGCATAATCAATTTTATTAGTTGTAGTGGGAGAAAATTCAACAAAGTAGCTATCATTATTATTCTCATCATCAAATATAGGAGGCATAGTATCATCAAAGAAAATTTTCTCCTCAATGCTTGGGGGACTAAAAAGATCATGCTCATCAAAACCAGCTTCCCCAAGCTTAGAACTTTCTATATTATTATCAACAATGGTGTTCAAAGCGTTCATACTAATATTACTACCAGCATGCAAATAAGATTCCATAGGTTTTTTAATTTTCGCATCAAACAATCCATGTTTTAAATCAGGAAATAGAATAAGAAGCTCATTCTTGTCCATTATGCCAAACTAGTGTAAACAAGAAACAAAAAGATGCAATTGCAGGATCTAAAGGAAATAGCTTCGAGTACTTACAACGGCGAAAATAGCTTAGTAGCCGAGATCCGGAGTGTGAGTACCTTTTACCTTTCCTCCCCGGCAACGGCGCCAGAAAATAGCTTGATGTCTATGCCCCCCTCCTTTTCCTGTAGACAGTGTTGGGCCTCCAAGAGCAGAGGTTTGTAGGACAGCAGCAAGTTTCCCTTAAGTGGATCACCCAAGGTTTATCGAACTCAGGGAGGAAGAGGTCAAAGATATCCCTCTCATGCAACCCTGCAACCACAAAGCAAGAAGTCTCTTGTGTCCCCAACACACCTAATAGGTGTACTAGTTCGGCGAAGAGATAGTGAAATACAGGTGGTATGAATAAGCAGTAGTAACGACGATGTAGTATAAACAGTAAACAAGCAGCGATAGCAGTATTTAGGAACAAGGCCTAGGGATTACACTTTCACTAGTGGACACTCTCAACATTGATCACATAACAGAATAGATAAATGCATACTCTACACTCTCTTGTTGGATGATGAACACATTGCGTAGGATTACACGAACCCTCAATGCCGGAGTTAACAAGCTCCACAATTCAATGTTCATATTTAAATAACCTTAGAGTGCATGAAAGATCAATACTACTAAACCAAGTACTAACATAGCATGCACACTGTCACCTTCATGCTATGTAGGAGGAATAGATCACATCAATACTATCATAGCAATAGTTAACTTTGTAATCCACAGGAGATCACAATCATAGCATAAACCAAGTACTAACACGGATGCACACACTGTCACCATTACACCGTGTAGGAGGAATAAAACTACTTTAATAACATCACTAGAGTAGCACATAGATAAATTGTGATACAAAACACATTGCAATCATAAAGAGATATAAATAAGCACTTCAATATGCCATTCATAACAGTGAATAAGTATTCTGTGAAATATAGCCTAAGAGACCCACACGGTGCACACACTGTCACCTTTACACACGTGGGACAAGGAGTCTCCGGAGATCACATAAGTAAAATTCACTTGACTAGCATAACGACATCTAGATTACAAGCATCATCATATGAATCTCAATCATGTAAGGCAGCTCGGAGATTATTGTATTGAAGTACATAGGAGAGAGATGAACCACATAGCTACCGGTACAGCCCCGAGCCTCGATGGAGAACTACTCCCTCCTCATGGGAGCAGCAGCGGTGATGAAGATGGCGGTGGAGATGGCAGCGGTGTCGATGGAGAAGCCTTCCGGGGGCACTTCCCCGTCCCGGCGGCGTGCCGGAACAGAGACTCCTGTCCCCCAGATCTTGGCTTCGCGATGGCGGCGGCTCTGGAAGGTTTCTGTGGGTTTTCGTCGAACGTGATAGGGTTTTCGCGACGGAGGCTTTAAGTAGGCGGAAGGGCAGCCTCGGAGGGGGCCTGGGGCCACCACACCATAGGGCGGCGCGGCCCCCCCTCTGGCCGCGCCAGGGTGTAGTGTGGGGCCCCCAGGCTTCCCTCTGGCGGCTCTCGGGTGTTCTGGAAGGTTCCGGGAAAAATAGGGACCTGGGCGTTGATTTCGTCCAATTCCGAGAATATTTCCTTACTAGGATTTCTGAAACCAAAAACAGCAGAAAACAGGAACTGGCACTGCGGCATCTCGTCAATAGGTTAGTTCCGGAAAACGCATAAATATGACATAAAGTGTGCATAAAACATGTAGATATCATCAATAATGTGGCATGGAACATAAGAAATTATCGATACGTCGGAGACGTATCAAGCGTAAGGCCACCACGCATGTGGGCAGTTGGCTGAGCCTGAGCTGCGTCCCCAGCCCCGCAAAGCAGGTACTCCGTTTGCTTATCCACTCTGTCTGTCTGCCTCCTCAATCTGTTCCTGTTCTAGAAGATGCTTAAAGTAGCACATGTCTTCAGCTGTTTGTGCATAAATCCTCTGTGACACCATGCTCTATATTCTCTGTATCAGGTTGGTACCTCTAGGTTCCGTGCTGAGGCTATGGGGAACGAGAATAGCGCCCCACCTGCTGCAGGAGCATGGCCCGATCTGCAGCACAAGAAGCGAAATGCCACTGCCGAGCTGGGCAGGGACCGCCGAGGGGTAATTTTTTTTAACCAACTTACCATGATGTAGTCTGAATCTGATACTCCCTCAGATCCAAATTAATTGACTCAACTATCTGTAGATACGGATGTATCTAGATGTGTTTTTAGCTCTAGATACTACTACCTCCATCCCAAAGCTTAGGGATTATATTATTTTTAGAAAGTCAAACTATATCATGTTTGACTAAGCTTTTACCAAAAATCATTAACATGCAAAATACAAAATTAATATCATTAAATAGGTTGTGAATTATATTTTCCTACGGTATCTACACAATATTATATTTGTTGATAGAATGTTCTAAAATTTTGGTCAAACTTTACTTGTTTTGATTTCTCAAAAATAAATAAGCCTTAAGCTTTGGGATGGAGGTATCTAGACAAAGCTGAGTCAACTGGAGTAGTTTTTTTGTCTGTCCATAGCTAGTGTTCATGGTGCAAAAGGCTAAGAGCATCCACTATATACATCAGTCTATCTCATACAGTAATTCAATATCACTGTTGAGGTCTGCCTTTTGTTTTGCTATTCATATGCAGACTGAAACTTTAGGGCCTTTACTCAAAAGGAAGATCAAAACTGCGGCTGATCAGGCTGCCAGTATGTTGATGCCGCCCCCATCTTCTAAATGCCTCTACAAGCACAAGGCCACGCGCCCGCTGGGTGGTGATCTTTTAATGAATATGGTATATTTTCTTAATCCACAAAACATGCCTTGATATTTGTCTGTTTATTGTCGGTTTTTTCTAATGCTTGCCAAAAGTTTACAACAACAACAACAACAACCAAGCCTTTCAGTCCCAAACAAGTTGGGGTAGGCTATAGTTGAAGCCCATAAGATCTCGAAGCCAAAAGTTTAGAAACACCAAATTCGTTTGCTTACAATCATCATACAGTAATGTTCATCTACTCTCCAGTTCCCCTAACCCAACAAAAAAATGATGTTAATTACGATTTTTAGATTAAAAGAGCACCATTAGGCGCTGTTAATTACAATTTTGAGATTAAATGTCATTTGCAATTGCTAATTACAATTTTGAGGCAAATGATTAGTTTAACCTTGATCTGTTCCGCTCTCCATTTTTCCCAACCGAAAAAATGTAATCATTCCATTCCTCTGAAATGGAACCATTCCATTCCATTCCACGCTGTTTCAGAACCGAACACACCCTTGCATTGTTGTGAACTGGTGTCCATACACAGCCATACCCTTCCACTTACATCTAGCACTATATGCATCAGTCTGTCTCAGAGTCATTCAATATCACTGCTGAGATCTGTTCCCATTCTTATGCAGGCTGAAACTGCTGCGCCTTTACTCAAGTGGATGCAAAATGAGGCTGATGAGGCTGCTGTGAGGACGATGGTGCAGGCACCATCATCCGAAAACCTCTACAAGCACGAGGCCATGGGCCAGCTGGGTGGTGACCTTTTAATGAATCTGGTATATTTTCTTAATCCACATACATGATTTTATTATTATCTGTTTAATTACTGTTGGCTTTGCCTAATGCTTACCAAAAGTTCAGAAACACTGCGTTTGCTTACAATCATCATACACTAATTTTTCACTTTTCAGTCTGTCTCATCCAGTATATAAACTGTTGAGTTCCGTTGGCTTCTTTTGTAATCATTTGCATTGTTGTCAACTATTGTCTATGCACAACCCTATTCTTCCACTTACATCCCGCACTTTTTGCATCAGTCCATCTCATAGATTTATTAAATATCAATGATGAGTTCTGTTGCTATTCATATGCAGGATGAAGCTTCTGTGCCTCTACTCAAATGGATAAAAAATGATCTGATGAGGCTGCTTTGTGAAGATGATGGTGCCGCCACCATCTTCTGAAAACCTCCTCAAGCACAAGGCCACGGGCCAGCTGGGTGGTATCCTTTTTAAGCAGGTATATTTTCTTAATCCTCATACATGATTTGATTTGTCTGTTTATTGCCGGCTTTGTCTAATTATGCTTACCAATAGTTCAGAAACACACACAACCCTATTCTTCCACTTACATCCAGCACTATATGCATCAGTGTCTCATAGATTCATTTTATATATCACTGTTGATGTCTGTTGCTCATCAATTTTCATATGCAGACTGAAACTGCTAAGCCTTCGTTGGTCAAAAGGATTGCAACTGCTGCTGATGAGGCATCTGCAGAGGCTGCCACCAAGTTACTGCCAGCCCCACCTTCTGGATGCTTATATAAGCTCAAGTCCAAGGACCAGCCGGGCCGTAACCATCCAAGGGTTCGGGTATATTTTCTTAAGCCACATATACATGCCATGATTTATTTATGATATTATCACCGGCTCTGTCTACTGCTTCTTGGGATTCGGAAACGCCAAATTAGCATGCTGATATTCATCATACACCAAATTTTGACTGTTCAGTTTGTAACATAGTGTTATGCACTCGCTTGTCAACATTTGCATTGCTCTGAACTATGCACTTTACACAACCTAATTCTTCCACTTACATTCAGCGCTACGCACCAGTAGTACCTCCCATGTTTCCTTCACCATCCCGATGCCGAGCTTGCGGGAATATGGCGGGCCCATGTACATACCCCGCATATAACACCTCCTATGGCTCTATCTACCTTTCTAATAACTCCTTCACAGAGTTACAGGTATGTATTCTCAGTGGTTTAGCATGAATTGGCATATAGTAAAGTCTTGTTTTTAGTCTTCCAGCTTCTTACATTAGTATCAATTTTCACCGCAGACTGTACCTTGTGAACTTCGTCCAATGATTAACCAGATGTGTCCGCATGAAGGGTCTTTCACTATGCATGGCAATGGCAAATTGATGAACACCTACACGGTCTATGAGGTGTATGTCTACAAGACGCGGGCCATCACATATTTGTATGGACATGATTGGAGAAAGTTTGCTTTTGACTACGGTGCGAAGAAGGGCGACGAGTGAGGATCGAAACTCAAACGGGCAGATATACGTAGCGCTACGAGTTGGGGACACTTCCAAATATATAATATGTAACTTTTTGTACTCATATCCTTTGATTACTGCATTACGAGCGGTTGTTCTAAACCATTCCCTCTGTTCTAGCTTGCTGGGTTTAACATGATCAAAGCTGCAGATCCCCGATGGAACGGAGCGGATGTCACAAAGGGCACCCACACCGGCACCGGCACCGGCTTCCCACTCTCTGCATCGGCACCGGTTCCTGTACCAGCACCGTTTATTGCATCTACCCAGCAGGCCCCTACATCAGCATTGGTTCTGTAGAGGCCCCATATACTACACCTGCCCGGCGAGCTCCTGCATCGACATTGGTTCCTCTAGCTGCACCGTTCTGCACACCATGATCTCCTGCATCAGCACCGGTTCCTCTAGAGGCACCGTTTATTGCACCTGCCCGGCAGTCTCCTGCATCGGCACCAGCTCGTGTACCAGCCCGAGGCTCCTGCACCTGCCCCCGGCGGATCACCGAGGTCTCGGCTCATTGTTGTGGCCACCCGTGTGGTGACCAGGACGCATCTGAAGGCTATGTTCGTGAGTATATGACAAAGCATAACTGCTCTTATCTTGATGTCTTCTCTGCTCAAAGTCTCACATGGTTCAGTCTTCAGTGCATTGGTGCCATTGACTAATTTTTGTTGGTATCTCTTGCTTTGAATCAGAAATTGCCTAAAAGTATCGCCAAGGATCTCAATGTTGGCCGAAGGGGCAAGATTTCCCTCGTCATGGAGAGTGAAGGTCTCACCGTGGAGGGACGGTACTCCGTCAGTCCCACGAGATGGCCGCTTGGCTGTTACTTCCAGGTGGAAAAAGTTCATTGACGGTGCCAAACTTCGCATTGGATCAAAGTTGAAGGTCAAGATCTTTCGATGCCACCGTGACATGCTTTGGTCATCAAGTTTGCGGTTGTCTAGTTCTATTGTCCCATGAGCCCTTAGCAAATGCATTTGTAGTTATACTTATATAAGGTTATCTTATACGAGCTGCTAATTAATTGTATGGGTGGTAAAACTCACAGCAAGCTTTTGCTCTTAGCAAGTATGTATGTATGATCAGCTATTATGATAACTAATGTTTGTGTTCATCTTAATTTGCATTTCCGTTTTAGAAAAAAACTTAATTTCTATTTTGGCTGACTTCGTTAGAGAACTATCAGATTGAATCCACAACATGATTCAAATAGATTCATTACACCAAGCCACATGTCTTGACCTTGCTATACACTAGTTCCATTAATCGGTGCAAGAAGGCTTACACCGAGCTGCTGAACCACGACGGCAGATTCGAATCCACCTTAGTTATCTAGCTAGAAATACAACCTTTGCGAGAAGAGGATTTGCAGTACGGGGAGGCTGACATTGGGGACCCATGAGCCAGCAGCGTCGTCAACGTTTTAAAGGCGGCAGGAGATCGAAACAAAAAAAGCCAAAAATCAGTTGGTAAACAAAATCCAAGAAATGAAACTTTTACCTTTCTGAGAGGATGACATGCGGGACCCATGAGGCGAAAGCATCCTCAACTATTCCAAGGCGGCGGGGGATCAAAATAAAAATAGGAAATAGCGAGAAATTAATTAGGGTAAAAAATAAATCTATCAAAGGAAACCTTTATTGTTCATAGAGGATGACATGTGGGACCGACCTGCCACTGCGTCGTCATGGTTTCAAAGGGGCAGGGGATCAAAAGAAAAAGGCAAATAACCAGAAACTAGGGGTAAAAAATAAATCCAACAAAGGAAACTTTTATTGTTCATAGAGGATGACATGCGGGACCCATGAGCCAGCAGCTTCCTCAACATTTCAAAGTCGGCATGAGATTGAAAGAAAAAGGCAAGTGACCAAATATCAGGAGCCAAAAATAATCCAAGAAAAGAAATTTTATTGTACATAGAGGATGACATGCGGGTCCCATTTTGCAGCAGCGGTCTCAACATTTCCAAGGCGGCACAGGACCAAAAGAAAAATGAAGTAGCCAGAAATCAGGGGTGAAAAAAATCCAAGAAAAGAAAGATTTCAATTGGGCTGCATACGGACATCGGGCCTTCGAACTATCTGTGGGCCTTTTGACTCGTACAATTTCAGCCCACTCCAAAACAGGAAAGTTCAGATTTTTCTTAAAAAAACAGGAAAGTCCTATGCTTCGCAAAAACACAAAACAAGGAGATTCAACATATAAGTTTGTTTATGTAAAAATAAAGATTTAATTTATCCGTTTGCAATAGCTCAGAGCGAAATACAATGTTTATTGTCTGCAAAATAATCAAGATATCACATGTTTCTTGTACGGAGGCTGACATCGGGGACCCATGAGCCGGCGGCGTCGTCAACGTTTTAAAGGCGGCGAGGGGATGGAAAGAAAAAATAAACCAAAAATCTGTTGGTAAAAAATACAAGAAAAGAAACATTTTCGTTACGAGAGGATGACATGCGGGACCCATGAGGCAAGGCAGCATCCTCGGCGTTTATTGTTCATAGAGGTTGACATGTGGGACCCGTGAGCCGGCGGCGCCACTGAACGTTTTAAAGGCTGCGGGAGATCGAAAGAAAAAATAAGCCAAAAATCGTTTGGTCAACAAAATCCAAGAAAAGAAACATTTACCGTTACGAGAGGATGACATGCGGGACCCATGAGGCGGCATCCTCAATGATTCCAAGGCGAGGGGATCAAAGGAAAAAAGGAAATATCCCGAAATTAATTAGGGGTTCAAAATAAATCCATCAAAGGAAACTTTTATTGTTCACAGAGGATGACATGTGGGACCGACCTGCCAGCTGTGTCGTCATCGTTTCAAAAGGGGCAGGAGATCAAAAGAAAAAGGCAAATAGCCAGAAATTAGGGGTCAAAAATAACTCCAAGAAAGGAAACTTTTATTGTTCGTAGAGGATGACATGCGGGACCCATGAGCCAGCAGCTTACTCAACGTTTCAAAGGCGGCATGAGATCGAAAGAAAAAGGCAAGTGACAAAATATCAGGAGCCAAAGATAATCCAAGAAAAAACTTTATTGTACATAGAGGATGACATGCGGGTCCCAATTAGCAGCAGCGGTCTCAACGTTTCAAACGCGGCTTGAGATCAAAAGAAAAAGAAAGTTGATTGTACATAGAGGATGACATGCGGGTTCCATGAGTCAGCAGCTTACTCAACGTTTCCAAGGCGGCAGGGGATCAAAAGAAAAAGGAAATAGCCAAAAATCAGAGGGTGAAAAAAACCCCAAGAAAATAAACTTTTATAGCACATAGAGGATGACATGCAGGTCCCATGAGCCAGCAGGTTCCTCAACGTTTCAAACGTGGCATGAGATCGAAAGAAAAAGGCAAGTGACCAAATATCAGGAGCCAAAAATAATTCAAGAAAAGAAACTTGAGTGTACGTAGAGGATGACATGCGGGTCCCATTTAGCAGCAGCGGTATCATCGTTTGAGAGGCTGCACGGGATCGAAAGAAAAAGGCAAGTGACCAAATATCAGGAGCCAAAAATAATCCAAGAAAAGAAATTTCATTGTACATAGAGGATGACATGCGGGTCCCATGAGCCTGCAGGGTCCTCAACGTGGCATGAGATCGAAAGAAAAATGCAAGTGACCAAATATCAGGAGCCAAAAATAATTCAAGAAAAGTAACTTGATTGTACATAGAGGATGACATGCGGGTCCCATTTAGCAGCAGCGGTATCACCGTTTGAGAGGCTGCACGAGATCGAAAGAAAAAGGCAAGTGACCAAATATGAGGTTCCAAAAAAAATCCTAGAAAAGGAAGTTTTATAGTACATAGAGGATGACATGCGGGTCCCATTTAGCAGCAGCGGTCTCACCGTTTGAGAGGCGGCAGGGGATCGAAAAAAAAGGTAAGTGACCAAATATGAGGTACCAAAAAAATCCAAGAAAAGAAAGTTTTATAGTACATAGAGGATGACATGCGGGTCCTATTTAGCAGCAGCGGTATCACCGTTTGAGAGGCGGCAGGGGATCGAAAGAAAAAGGCAAGTGACCAAATTTGAGGTGCCAAAAAAAATCCAAGAAAAGAAAGTTTTATAGTACATAGAGGATGACATGCGGGTCCCATTTAGCAGCAGCGGTATCACCGTTTGAGAGGCGGCAGGGGATCGAAAGAAAAAGGCAAGTGACCAAATTTGAGGTGCCAAAAAAAATCCAAGAAAAGAAAGTTGATTGCTCATAGAGGATGACATGCGGGTCCCAATTAGCAGCAGCGGTGTCAACGTTTCCAAGGCGGCAAGGGATCAAAAGAAAAAGGAAGTAGCCAGAAATCAGGGGGTCAAAAAAAAATCCAAGAATAGAAAGAATTTTGGTTCATAGAGGATGACATGCGGGACCCATGATCCTGCATCGTAAACGGCTCGATCGGAGAACGTTGAACGAGATGGCGCGATCGAGAAAAAAAACAATGCTAGAGAGGCTGCCATCTGGGCCCTACATCCCTCGGCGGTGCGGATTTGCGTTGACTCGGCCGGCGAACCCGAGAATTCGAGATGCACCACGTCCCGGGCCACCATACGCAACGTTTTGGCCGGTTTCGTCGGGCTAGGTGGCCTCAAAAACGAGAAAAAAAACGTTTTGACATGCACAACGGACAGACCCAAAATCGTCGGCCGTGGTACACCAGCAACCACGGCGCGACTTCAACTTCGTCGGCCATGGCAACTTTTCTTGTAGTGCAGGTCGGTGAGATTCCGAGCGACTTCCCTTTTGAAATCAACAAAACGGATGGGTTTGCCGACGTTACTCTTACGAGAAGTTTAAGAGGGGAGCAAATCGAGGTCCTGGTTTCCATGCCCACGCTTGACCAGGATGAGGAGGATGACTCGTCGTCTTTCGATGGGTACACATCATCATGTTCAGACTAGGAAGACCAAGGCGAGAACAGCCCACAAGAACAAATTGTTCCTCTCACGGTCACCATCTCCAAGGGTGATGGCTCAAGCCTCCAATTCTCTTGCACCGCTTATCCAGACAGGGTTGAAATCGACGCCTTATCCATGAAACAGCAAACACCGGGGGTTGTTGCGGCTGTTCTAGAGGACGATGAAGATGACCAGGTTTATGAATTCAGGTAACACTGAAGGTGCAGATTAAACCTAGCTAATTACTAGCTATGTTGGCAATTTAATTCCTTTAATTTAAGAAAGCTTTCATTAATCACCGTTAAGTTTTGTTTGTCCATGTGATCTGGTGCATGCAGTCAGCTAGAAGAGAACCTGCAGCAGGAACTCTACAAGTATCTGGAGCTGCGCGGGATCACTCCCTTGAACGCAAAGATTTTGCACGAGCACATGATCAACACGGACCGACGTCGGTATCTCCTCTGGCTAGCCAAGTTGTCGGATTTTGTCAAGAAAGACTGAAGACCTGTTATGTCATGAGATTAGCCAGAATAGTGTTTTGAAAACTTCGAGCCAAGTGATATACATGCTTCATAAGATCCTCTTTCGTGCAACTTTGTTCTTTTATTACACTAATATATATGGTGCTAAACCTACTCAAAGTTGAAGGTATTCTAGTATTTTTAGAATGTATTAATCTCTACGGTATGCCCTTTTACTTAGTATACTAGTCTATTAGCATGTGCTTGAATTTTTGGCATATATTACCATCGATAGCTCTAGGAAACTTGCTTTGCCAAGAAATCTCTTATGCCAGTATCCCCCATATCCGGCTATGGAACCGCCCCTCTCATCATTGTTCCTCCTCGAGGACATCAAATTGGAGCCTCGCATGTGTTAAGTGGCTTTGCCTCTTGTGGTTCAGACCCTCACAGGATTAACTGTTGACCCTCCAATTTGATTGTGTGACTCGACTCTAAGTTGCATTTCGATGGTGTGGATTGACTTGCTAGACCAGGATAATCGTCAATTTAGGTGCCAGCTACTAGGAGACGGTTTGGTTGGTTGGCGAGGTTGGCCTCCCTCCTCCCTTTTCCCTTTTTTGGTGTTGGTATTTTGGGCATGATGTCCCCACTTTGTAATCCATTTTCTTATGTTATGCGGCTTATTTGCGCCCTCAAAATTACTTAGAGGCCGATCAAGAGTCAACAAGGATCGAAAAAATAAATGCCTCATACATTATTGGTCAAAACAAATATTAACATTCAGGGATGGCGTAAGTGAGTCCAAGTCCGATGAACAAGAGATTGATATTTTGTGCCATGTTACCAGGCTCACTTATGCCATGATGTCTACACACGATTCTATTCTTATAGGTAGTGTTGGGCCTCCAAGTGCAGAGGTTTGTAGAACAACAACAAGTTTCTCTTAATTAGATCACCCAAGGTTTATCGAACTTAGGGAGGTAGAGGTCAAAAATATCCCTCTGAAGCAACCCTGCAATTACGATACAAGAAGTTTCTTGCGTCCCCAACACACACCCAATACACTTGTCAGATGTATAGGTGCACTAGTTCGGTGAAAAGATAGTGAAATACAAGTAATATGGATGATTATGAGTGGTAATTGCAATCTGAAATAAAAATGGCTGCAGGTAAACATGTAGCAGAAATGGTTGTAAACGGTGCTTCCATGCTTGGAAACAAGGCCTAGGGATCATACTTTCACTAGCGGACACTCTCAACAATAATACCATAATTGAATACATAGATATTATCAGTTCACTATGCTACTCCGAACCACTCTCCAGTTTGATAACAAACACAAATTCACTGTTGATATGTTTCAAACGTAACTATAATTTTGATGCTCAATGCTTGTTTTACACCAAATTATATATGTTTTGCTCATACTTCGTTCACTTTTATACATTTTCTGGCACTAACCTATTAACAAGATGCCACAGTGATCGTTCCCTATTTTCTGCTGTTTTGTATTTCAGAAAAGTTGTACAGGAAATATTCTCAGAATTGGACGAAACAAAAGCCAAAGTTAATATTTTTATGTAACGAAGACAGAGTCCAGAGGGGTGACGAAGAAGAGGCACATGGCGGCCACGCCATGCCTTGGCACTGCCAGGCCTAGGCCCACGCCAAGGGGTGGTGTGGGCCCCCCCTGACCTCCACCGACCTCGCTCTTCCGCCTATTTATTCACGATCTCGGCAACAACCTAAACACCCGAGCCTTCATCCACGAAAAGTTTGTGGCTTTGGAGACGTTTGTGGCGCGTAGTAGCCTTTGTGGCCTTGTTGACGTGTGTGGCGTGTTGTAGCTTTTGTGGTTTTGGAGTCGTTTGTGGCGCCTTGGAGCCTTTGTGGCCTTGTTGATGTATGTGGTGTGTTGTAGCCTTTGTGGCCTTGTTGACATATGTGTCGTGTTGTAGCCTTTGTGGCCTTGTCCTTGAGAGCCTCCGGTGTTGTGGAGTTTGCCTCAAGCTTGATACTTGGGTGTTTACCATAAGATTGTACGGGTTCAGTGACCACCCTCAAGGGTCCCTTAGTGGATCGAGGCTTTCCCTTTGGTGGGAAAGGGTCGAGGAGAATACGGTGGCCCTTGCAGTTTATTGGAGTGCCTCATGCCTCCACACTGCTCCAACGAAGACGTAGCACCCGCAAAGGTGTGAACTTCAGGATACATCATCATCCTCCTCATGCACCGATTACTTCTCAACCCGAGCTCCTTTATCTATGTGCTTTACTTTGTGATAGCCTTCGTGCTTGATGTTCCATATCTAGTTTGCTTCCACCTTGTTTCCCATCATGCTTAGCATAGGTTGTTGGTGCACATAGGCAAACCCTAGTTAATAGGATTTGTGCTTTACAAGTAAACCGTAGTTTTATTCCGCCTTGTTAAGCCCTCAAGTAGAAGTTTTTACAACCCGTCTATTCACCCTCCTCTAGGCGTCATCCTTGTACATTCACCTTCCTCTCTTGTCATCCTCTATTCATTCTCCTAGTTAGCAACCCTAACATATGCATCGTCGGAATGTCGTTGTTGTTAAGCTTCATGCACTAGCCACTTGAACCATAAGTCCGAACTGATGGAAAGGGTTAGGCAATCCACATATACACTTCACAACACCCCCACTCGCGTGTGACGGGAGAATAGAAAGTCAACACGTGGAAGAAGAAGAGCACACCGAAACAGCGGTGGCTAAAGAGGGGGGCAACAACAATTTTTAGGCTTAATTGCGAAAACCATGTGAAAGACAGGATAAAGACTGGATTTGAACTTGAGACCTGGGGCTCTGATACCATGTTAAGCTTCATGCACTAGCCACTTGAACCAAAAGTCCGAACTGATGGAAAGGGTTAGGCAATCCACATATACACTTCACAACAGTTGTGCCCCATAAAGCCAAACGTTCTTTCAACGACATAAAAAGTGCTACTACCCGCCAGTGCGCCACCACCTCGTCGCCGCCGCTTCATTGACAGACAAGCCCATCTCCAGGGACAGAGCTGCCTTTGGCGCATTGGGGGTCCGCTGACCCTAATCAAAGTTAGAAAATCCTCCACTAATCAGCGTTAACTACAGTTCATTTATAGAGGATGACACCGATGAAATGAAGAGGATACAGAGATGACACCATTGCCACTTTTTTTTAATCTAGATTCGCCCCTTCTCTTCCCTCTTTATCCTCCTCTTCGCTCCTCTCCTCTCTTCTAGCCACATGGCGCCACAAGGTGTCCAATCATCCGTACATGTACAAAGTGCACGACCTATAGCGAACATATGTATTGTATGGCACACAACCCTTGTAAAAATAGATTGTCTCGAACGTATTGTGGGTAGGCATGGCTAGTCGGCATCGTGTGAAAAATAGTTATTGGAACCAGCATGTAGGTGATTTTCGATCTGGTAGTTTTTGTTCTTCCGCATGTGTAAGACGAGAGACATCACATTATCATGACGCGTGCTCAGGTAAGCAATGCAAAATTTAGACGATAGCTAATTGATAACCAGCTAGCTCTAAGAAATTTAAATGATGATACCTGCAGCTTTTTCGCGCCTCCTCTGCCTCCCTCCGCCCGCGACCCCGATCGCTCTCCGGCCAAAAACCACCGGGTTGTATATGTGATTGATTCTGAGATGTGATGATGCATTGTTCCATTCCATGTCATCTTGAATGACAGGCGTCCAGATGATTAACTTAGTAGTGTTACGATTGCTTTTCCTCTTATCATGTGGGCACATTGATACTATCCTGCGTCCCCCCGCTCGCAAAATTATGCAAAAACAAAATGTGATTCCGAATCCAAAGCCAAATCTGGAGCGAACACACGTTACCACTGGGGTCAGGTCGTGTCGGGTCGCTCGACCCCCTCAGCCTTTTTTTCTGAGAGAAGTTCATATTACCCCCTAAACTTGTCCTAAAGTTCAGTTTATAACTCTTAATTTTGATTTGGTTCAATTTTCAACCTCAAATTTTGAAAACCGTTCTGACCTACCCCCTACTTCAATTTAACCTGGATTTTTCCGCCATGTCAACGTTTCTTCCGAATACATTTTTTTTCAAATAAGACGTATACATGTATTTCCGTACGTCCCTCATACTTGTACATGCATGCGTTAGAAAAGCTTTGAGAAACGATTGCCCTAGTTCGAGAAAGGTGGCCAGTATCAATCGACCGCCGCCTCCACCTGCTCAGAGCGCCGCCGGCTCCTGCCAAGGTTGCCGCCCCCTACTCATGTCGTCGCCCACTCTCGCCAGGCCGTCGGCAGTCGGCCGTCGTTGCCCAGGTTGCCGCTGCTACGGTTGGTACTACGTCGCCCTAGATCTAGTACGGTATCTCTCTCCGTTCTAGCCTGCCTAGGTGAATGCTAAATTGGTGATCAATCAGTTGATATTTTTATGCGTGTTTGCGAAGCGATCAAGAAACGTACGTACAAAGTAGATTCATGGAAGTCAAAAGGTTCGAAACTGAACATTTGTGGTAGTCTCTTCATGCTGATGCATCGTAGAGGAAAGAGATATGGAGGGCGGATGCAGGTGAGATCACCATGCAGCTTGAGGGCGAACGCCAGAGCCGCGTGCTTCTAGCCAACGGAGGCACTCATCTGTGGTTGATGTACGAAGGGGAACCTCGGAATACATGTACGGCCTAATCTTGTGTTATTTATACCGAATGATGTGTTGCATACGAAAAAAAAGGCTGACGTGGAAACAAAAACCGGTTTTTACAACCAGCCTAAATGGTACAAAGGGTAGTTCCAAACGGTTTTCAAAGTTCAAGGTTAAAAATTGAACTAAATCAAAATTAAGGGTTGTAAACTGAACTTTAGAATAAGTTTAGGGGTGTAATATGGACTTCTCTTTTTTTTCTCTAGACTAAACTAGAGCCGCACCTCGAATCGAACTCGCCTAAACCTCGGTCGACCGCCGCCGCGCCATGGCCCTCCACGCCGCCCGCCGCGCCGCCGCGCTCCTCCGCCCCGCAGCCGCGCCGCTCCTCCGGCCCGCTCCCGCCCCAGCAGCGCGCTTCTCCTCCAAGGCGGAGTACAAGGCCTTCGTCGCCTGCCTCCGCGACATATCGGCCTCCGCCCAGGCCGACAAGAACTACTCCGGCGACTCCGTCCGCGACAAGGCCGACTCCGCGCGCGCCGCCACCCATGACGGCGAGATCCTCCGCGTCATCGACAACGTCATACGCTCCCAGCGCCGCGGCCTGGTACGTGCACCCCACAATCTGCCCCCTGCTACTCGCGCTCCGAGATTGAGAGAGGGACGATAGTACCGGATTGGTCCTTGCCGGCGCTCCTGCTGCACTTGTGACACCAAATTTTGTAGAGATTTACCTCCATGTTGTCACCATCTTCTGAACACTAATATAGAGAGAAGCAATCTTGACCGAACCTATAAACTAGTGGCAAGCACCAAACACTGGGCTCAAATTTCGTCTTGGTCAAATGATACAAGTGAGATCTGAGAGGCATACATAGCTGCATTCAATTCAAGTACCTAAGGGAACCACATAGAACAGGGGAGCAACCATGTCTGGAAATAGTAGCTTGCACTTCACCAATAAGCTGCATTCAATACATGAACTTCTCTATGCATAAAGGGGAAAGCAACTAGTACATGGGGGATCTCAAAGGAGATCAGATAAAAGAAAAGAGGCCGAAACCGGCAAAAACCCTGCAAGGGGTAAAAAATGCTCTGGGTCCTCCATGAAGGCATAGGCCCGCTGCTCAATCTCGTCGCGCACAAGGCGCGCCACAACCTGAACCGGGAATGCCGCATTTGGGAAGACTCTTCTATTGCGCTTTTTGCTGGCCCTTGCGTGTCCTCCACTATTCCCCATGCTCGGCGCAGTGCTGGTGACGTGGGGTGGGAAGCAGCCATAGAATTGTCGAGGACCCTCAGGTGGTCATTCTTCCCTTTGTCCAGTGTAGCGCCGGTGCTGTGGGATGGGAGGCAGCCATAGAGGCGGATAAAGGATGAGACCTGCAGCAGCACTAGGGTAGGAGAGGGAGGAAGGGAAGGGATCGGGGAGAAGAGGGACTGCAACGCATGGAGAGAAGAAGGTGCAGTGCTAGGGTTTCACAAGTTTTAACCTTGTTTTTAAACTGTCATCTGCACACATCACGCAAGTCCTTTTTTCACCTTTTTCCTCCGAATGTGTATGGGAGCAAGGCAATAGTGCCTCTGGTTGGAGACTTAATGCCTCAAGCTCCGACCTTTCGTAATTGTTGTTGTACTCTCTCTGACTCTACTTTTGTTCATCTTGAAACAGGTTGAAGAGAATTCGAGTGACTTCCCTTTTGAAATCAGCGAAAAGGAGGGGCTTACTGAGCTTACTCTTACAAGAAGTTTAAAGGGCGAGAAGATTGAGGTCTTGGTTTCCACGCCCAAACTTGACCAGGATGGGAAGGACGATGAGGGTCTGTTGTCACCTTCGAAGGAGAATCAGGAAGATGAAGGCAATACACCCCCAGAAAAATACAGCCTACCTGTCAGGGTCACTGTCTCCAAGGGTGATGGCTCAGGCCTGGTATTCACCTGCACTGCTAATCCTGATGATATCGTCATTGAGAGCTTGTCCATGAGGCGGAAGTCACTGTTAGAAATAATAATCTTGTCTCTGGTTAAGTTTGGTGATTAGCACATGTGTACTAGATTTCTAGTCAGCTTGCACGCTGAGGTAGTACTAGTTGTTGTCCTAATCACTACGTTAGAGTTTGTCTAGAGTAGTCTAATTAGAAATTGCCTTGCATGGCTGTTAGGCGTGTCCGGTTTGGAGTTAGATTAGTTTGAGTCGATCTAGGTCTTTGTCTAGCTCGTCTACGAGCTGAGTCCGGTCAGGTTTCCTTTGTTCCTGACCGAGTAGGTATAGGATGTTGGGTCGGTTTGCAAGTTGCCGATCTTGGTCATAGTTAGGCTGGTTTGCGTGTATATAAGCAAGGCCAGGGTCATAAGTTTGTATCGTGAGTTGTAGAGAAAAAAAGAAAAAGCAATAAAAGGAGAATAGTTTTAGAGGGTGCGACACGCACCCTTGGCGATAAATTTTGGGTTCGCGTGTGTTCGTCTAGTTTGATGTGATCGATCCGTGGGCGAATTCTAACAATTGGTATCAGAGCGAGGTCGAAGATCTGAAGCTGCGCTTGCCCCGGGGAGGCGGCCCTACTAGCGCCTCGGGGCGGGCGACCATTGCTCGGCGGAGCGGCCGGGTGGAGACGACGAGCAAGCTGTCGTCAGCGAGGCAGCAGGCGATCGTCGCTCAGCGGAGCGACACGGAAGGGACGGCGGGGTGTTGTTGTCGGCGAGGCGGAGGTGGATGATCGTTGATGGGAGAGTTGGTGCCGAGGTGTGGTACCGGGAGTCTCGTCAAGATCGTCGTCCGCGGGTTTTTCGTCAAGTTTGTCTTTGGAGGATTCCGATGAGTCAAAGAGTCAAGTGTGTGCACGTCTACATGTGCGGTCGTCGTCGAGTCCGTGAGTCGTCGTTGTGTCCAAGTGCTTGTTTCTGTGAGGATCCGTTGCAGTTGAAGCGCGTCACGTTCGAGGAGTTGCCCGGGAGCAAGGATCGACGTGAGCGAAGACAAGGTGGCGAGGTGGCCATCTGCGTGTCTCGGCGAGGAGATCAAACTTGACGTGTAGTGGGACAATGACCAGTTAAGTTAGTAACGACGTGAAGACTGATGGTGCGTCCAGTCTTGCACGTTGCACGCGAAGATGCGACCGTGTGGGCTGGTAGTCCGGATCATGCGTTAGAGTTGATCGACAAGCCGCGAATCTGCAGGAAGTCAAGACCAGAAAAGTACGAGGAGATAACAAGTCAAGATTAGGGAGAGATTGTTAGAAATAATAATCTTGTCTCTGGTTAAGTTTGGTGATTAGCACATGTGTACTAGATTTCTAGTCAGCTTGCACGCTGAGGTAGTACTAGTTGTTGTCCTAATCACTACGTTAGAGTTTGTCTAGAGTAGTCTAATTAGAAATTGCCTTGCATGGCTGTTAGGCGTGTCCGGTTTGGAGTTAGATTAGTTTGAGTCGATCTAGGTCTTTGTCTAGCTCGTCTACGAGCTGAGTCCGGTCAGGTTTCCTTTGTTCCTGACCGAGTAGGTATAGGATGTTGGGTCGGTTTGCAAGTTGCCGATCTTGGTCATAGTTAGGCTGGTTTGCGTGTATATAAGCAAGGCCAGGGTCATAAGTTTGTATCGTGAGTTGTAGAGAAAAAAAGAAAAAGCAATAAAAGGAGAATAGTTTTAGAGGGTGCGACACGCACCCTTGGCGATAAATTTTGGGTTCGCGTGTGTTCGTCTAGTTTGATGTGATCGATCCGTAGGCGAATTCTAACAGTCACTAGGGGCTGACGAAGGCGATGCAGTCACATACGACGAGGGCCCTGATTTCCAGTAAGTAGAGCAGCCGACTAAACCTAGCACCCTTGGACAATTTGATTTCTGTAAAGCCAAAAACTTGGATTAACTGCTTGCTAACTGTTCTTTGGTTATTGGTGCGTGCAGTGAGCTGGATAAGAACCTGCAGGAGACGTTCCATAAGTATCTGGAGCTGCGCGGTATCACGCCCACGGCCACAAAGCTGTTGCACGAGTACATGATCAGCAAGGACAGGCGCGTCTTGCCGAAGACAGCAAGCAAGGACAAGCGGAATAATCTCGTGTTTCTGACGAAGCTGTGCAGTTTTCTCAAGAAAGATTGATGCTATCCTCTGCATAAGATGAACTCCGAGTATCATCTTGTAGACTAGAGTGGTGGTACACATTCTTACGTGCCTGCTAATTTAATATCCTATTTTGTAGCTATGTTATTTAGTGGCAGTAAGATGGTAGCAGTACTGATTAATAGTTGAAACTATTTTAGGGTGTCTTGCTCGCTATTTGACCTGCTCCTGTTGTTCCTTTGTGCTCACTATGTAAAGATGGCACCATGTAGCTTACTTCGAAGCTAACCCTTGTGCTTATAGTTATCGGTGTACCATATGTTGAGCAAGAGCAGACATATTAAGTTAGAAACCAAGGGTTAGCAGATATGTCTGCCCTTGCTCTTCTTTTTGAACAATAAAAATAAAGAGCAAGGGCAGACATATCTGCTAGCCCATGCTCTTAATTGTTCAGTTGGCCACGAGAATGACTAAGCCAGACAGTGCGCTCAGAGCATCTCTAACAGAGCCCGTAAATCCCGCCGGAACCGAACTTTTTCGGCGGATTTACAGGTTCGGGCCGAAACTCGCGCCGATCAGTGACCGAAAAAGTGGGCCGGCTCGAATACGGAGTTCAGGGGCCCGAGAAACTCCCCGCACGGCCCCTATTAAAAGGGATCGCGGAGGGGAGTTCGGCTCGCAAACCCTACTCCCCTCCGCCGTCTCCTCTCCCTCCGTTGCTGCTAGTAGCGCGCTCCGACGAGCAATCGACGCTTAGCCAGACACCAATCCTCCGCCTGCTGCTGCGCGATGGCCTCCCGTGGAGGTTCGAAGGGCCGTGCCGCGGGATTGGGCGGTGGCGATTCGCCGCCGCGTCCGCCCGTCTTCCGCACCGAGGCGGAGGGGCGGAAGTGGAAGCGGAACGAGGGCGCGCGCAAGAGGAGCGCTCGCCGGTGGACCAACCGGGGGCTCACGCCCCCAGGGAAGCTCGCCCACTACGGCAACCAGGCCGAGGGCTCCTCCTTCGGGTAGTCGAGCCACACACCGCGGCTACCCGTGGCGGCGAGCTTCGAGGAGGACGACCTCGTCCCCGCTCGTTCGCCAACCTTCTCCGCCGGGGACTACGTCCACGGCAGCGACGAGGAGGAGGCGGTGATGGCGCAAACGTTCGCCATCAACGAGGCGGAGGCGAGGGAGCGCTTCCGCCGGGAGGAGGCCGACGCCGTCCGCCAGGTACGGGAGTATGAGGCGGCCTGCCGGGAGGCCCGCGTCCGCATGGTCAAGCTCGAAATAGTCGAGCTTGACAAGGAGGACACGTGAAGACTTCACGCCGCCGACGATCTCCGCCAGCACCGGCACCGCCGCGCGCGCCATAGCTATAAGTAGGCCGCATTTTGCTCATTAACTAGGTTAGGTTGCCGGTGTACCAGTAGTAATGTCAATTCCCCGCACTATGTAAGTATCGATGCTCAATCGGAGCATCTATTTCGTCTATAAACTATGATCATCGCCTAAAATTACCTGCGCCAATTCGAATTCATGTTTTTAGCTCCATTTTACAGGTTCTATTCTACGTCACTGCGAATTTCGGCAGAACTAGTATTTTCGGTGAACTAAACTCGCGTTTTTTGGTTTGAGTTTTTTGTAGAGAGTAACAACAGGCTAGTTTGATCGTTTCGATATGGTGTGCGTTGCGGGCTTAATGTTTTTTGTTTGTGACAGCGGGCTTAGTTTGTTAGGCCCTGGCAGTATCGGCCTGTTAGTCGGCGGTCCATTTCAGGCCTGTTTGCGAGCCAGTATATCGGCCCATATATCCCAACAGGCCCTGCCAACAAAACGACGCACACCGCCGCCCCGCCGCCCCGCCGCCGCCCCTCGCCATGGCTCTCCTCGCCGCCGCCCGCCGCGCCGCCACCTCCTCCCTGCCCCTCCTCCGCGCCTCCACCGCGTCGCGCGGCGCCGCGGCCCTGCTCCGCCCCCTGGCCGCTGCGCGGCCGATGCCCTTCTCGTCGGCCGCCGCGGTGAGGCCGAGCTCCGACGACGAGCTGCTCCGCGTCATCAGGTCCGAGATCAAGTTCGCCGAGGACTGCGACGACCAGGACCGGGTAGCGTTCCGCCCACGGCCCACCCTCCTCCCAATCCCCATCACTTGTTCTGCTTCAGTTCAGTCACATCCTTCCAGAGGGAGCTAGTTCGCAGCAGTGTCGGTTGGGTCTAGCCTGCAGCGGTAGGATTGGAAACGGTCACGTATACGATATCCTCCGTCGAAAAACGAGGGACTTTTTACAATGCTGCTGCAGTTGGTTCTGTAATTTTCAAAGTTAGGAGCAGTCTGGTAGTACGTTCTGAAGATTGTTCTGGCTAATCTAGGTTCTGTTCGTTTCTTTTTTTTTTCAGTTCCTAGCTGTCCATGCTAACCGCAGTTAGCTCCTCTTATGGGTAATTGCCCTTTGCGATTCACTCTTCAATAGGGATTTTTTTAGGTGATTTAGGAATTTTGTTAGTCCTGTCGTACCCATATCCTCCTGCTGCAACTGGTAGTGTACTTCGAAGTTAGAGTTGTCTTTCGTAGTATGATCTGCAGGCTTACCTAGCTATTTTAGGTTATTATCTTTACTTCAGTTTCTCGCCATCCATGTTGACTGCAATTCCTGTCATGGTCACGGTAGATTATAGGTTATGTTCTATTTGTTTTAGTTCAGTGCTGACCGTGTTGATTGCGATTCTTATCACCGTCTCTCTAGATTTCACTTTCAGTGTACATGATCTGAGTTCGTATGGACTAGTGTAGTGGGGGGGTTGATTAGTTTTCGTAATTCACTTGTCTTGCATAAGGATTTGCATCTGCCTTCCCTACCATCGGAACTCTGTAGTTTTTGGTCTTGTGACATCTTACTGTTTTCTTACTGCTGTAGTATGGCTGGACTGAATGTTAGCAGTTAAAAAATGTCGTTTTCTTGTGAGTTGTGACTTCACAGCTTGCATGCTTCTGTCTCCTGCTGTTTAAAGTGATGTACTGTTAAATTCGCTGCATGGTTTTATCTCTTTGTATGAGATGAGGAGGTGTACTGGCTGCTTTCCTCAACTGTTCCACATTTCCACTCCATTCAAAAGGTTCTATGCTAGTACAGTTTGAGTGCTATGTTTGCAAGGAATGTTATTTACCTTTGTCTTGTTACTGTACACCTCGCATGCTAGCCATACCAAACCATCTATGTTCTGCTATTTAAAATGATGAATTGTTAAATGCTCTGAATGGTTTTATGTCTTTCTCTGTTATGACAAGGGGTACTGGTTGCTTTGCTGAACTGGTCAACTCAAACACTGAGTCGAGTTTATGGGGGCAATGAATCGGTTGTCTAGTGATTTCCTGGTCATTTGAGTTGGGTTCCAACATAAACGCAAGGATTTACTTATATTCCTTAAATCCTGCTTAAAAAACCAAGCTGGTGTCTTTAGATGTAATAGGAAAGAAGGTATATAGGGTCTAAAGGTGTGTGAAATCAGTAATGTAATCTTCAAGTACTTCCCGAAGGTTGAGTAATTCAAGCAACTTGTTCTTTCTTGGCTTGGTATCTATACCATGAATTAGTATGATTTAGTCTAAATAAGTGGTGCACAATCACTATCAGAGGGGAAACATGAGGGTATGAAGGAATTCAAGCAACTTGCTCTGTCTTTGCTTGGTATCTATTCCATGAGTTGTCATGATTTAGTCTAAGTGGTGCACACTGAGAGGGGAAACATGAGGGTTGGAAAATAATTAGTTTCTGGCATGCTTGTCTTGGAGCGAACACTACTATTTTACTTCTGATTTTACTGTGAGCAACTTTCCTGTTCATTTTACGAGTGGTGTACAGAACCTCATTTTCTCCATGCTAAACAGGTTGAGGAGATCCCAGAGAACTTCCCTTTCAAAATCACCGACAAGAAGGGGCTCAACGAGATCACTCTCACAAGAACTTACCAGGGCGAGAAGATCGAGGTGTTGGTCTCCATGCCCAGCCTAGTCACCGGAGACGAGGCGGAACATGACCATGACGAGGATGACAAAGAGAAAGACGATGATCAGGAAGATGGCGAGAAGGCCCCGAAGTCCACCATCCCCCTCACAGTAACCGTCTCCAAGAGCGACGGCCCAAGCCTCGAGTTCACCTGCACGGCTTACCCTGACGAGATCCTGATCGACACCCTGTCCGTGAAGCAGCCTGCAGAGAACGATGATGAGGAGCTGATCGCATATGAGGGCCCCGATTTCAAGTAAGAACACAAAACCATGGCTTAGCCATTTTAATTTCCTAGCTAACAACTACTTGCTCATGCTATAACCAAACTTTTTGAGGTTGTACACTTCCTTGTCTTCACTTTCCTGATTAACCGAACACACTACTGATTGATTAAGAATTGCTTTGCTGACGCTGTGTACCCCACTTGGTCTGTCTTGTGCAGCGACCTCGACGAGAACCTTCAGAGGGCGTTCCATAAGTACCTGGAGCTGCGTGGAATCTCGCCCTTGACCACTAACTTCCTGCACGAGTACATGATCAACAAGGACAGCCGGGAGTACCTCTTCTGGCTGAACAAGCTCAAGGACTTCGTCAAGCAGTAGAGAGATAGTTAGAACTACTGTCCCCTAGCATAAGATGAGCCAATGAATGTGCTTTGCACATTCTGTTTTGAGACCTCTGAACTATGTTCTAGAGAGTATACGTGCACCAATGTGTGCACATCTCAATTTATCCTAGCGTGATGTTAGAATTTAGAGAGGTTCATAGGCAATACTTGTTGAGTAGTATGCTCTTTCTGAATAAATAATTATTCTCTACGAGATATTTGTGCACTATACTGTTTGCTTTGCTATTTTCCTAGCTCGTGCTTTAGTTTACTCTTCTTCAGCATGTACTTGAAATATATTTGTGGTATTACGATGGCATGGCAACGCGCGAATGTGTGTATGGCATTGAGGTGGACTTTCCTCATGCCTTGTTTTTGCTGATCACAGTGATCAATTTTATACAGGAGATTGTAAAACTAAATGGCTATATATAGTGGCGCGAGGACGAAAAGATGACGGGAAAAAACGCTGGGAAGAAATTGACAGGGAGGAAAAGAAGGAAAATTTGGGGGGGGGGGCAGAGGTTTTTTAGGTCCACAACCGTGTTATTTTATCAAAGATACAATGTCGGTTCCCTCCGGTGTGCCTCGTAGCGTCCGTTCTTGCGAAAAGATTTGAGCAGAATTCACTAAAAAAAAGAAAAATGGAGAACCTTTGTGAGGCGTCATTTTAGGTGACCTGGTTGCGTATAAAAATTACCAACTTGGAATACAACAGTTATTTCAGAAAACCATTCACAAAATGAGCTACCTCCTACGAGGTTCTATGGATTTTAGGGCAAATTAACGAGCCAGGTCGTGACCTTAGGCAAGACATAGTTTGCCGGAACGAGCCCATATTGCGCACACGCATGGGCCTTGGGATGGGAAGCAATGTTGGATTTATGAGTTATCCTTTTCTAGCCACATAAAACCCATTTTTTTTTTGTAGTGCCGAAACAGGCTATTTTTGTGAAGCATCTACAAGAAATGCAATCTGCAATGGTACAAAACCTATGCACAAAATTAGAAGACCACTTCCGCACTAAGGTTCACATACCTGCTACGTGCGTTAGCTTTCCGGGAATTCATGGTATTTTATAAGGTGTCCTGCCGATTTCGCTGGAAGCGGGCCAAATTTGAACTAAGCGTCTACTTTCGCTTGTTTCAGTTTTTTTGTAAAAATCATTTTGAGGTCCAGATTGTGTTGTTTTATCAAAGATACAATGTCGGTTTCATATGGTTCTCTCCGGTGTGCCACTCAACGCCCGTTCTTGCGAAAAGTCATTCCGGCAGGTCCCAATTTGAGCACAACTCCCTCAAAGAAAATCAGAAAAATGGAGAACCTTCGCGAGGCGTCGTTTTAGGTGACCTAGTTGCGAGGAAAAAATACAAACTTGAAATATGTTAGTTAACCTGAAAAACCCTTCACAAAATGAGCTACCTCCTACAAGGTTCTATGGCATTTAGGGCAAATGAGTTATAGCGGGAAACGGCCATACGGGGTCGGCGGTGGCGGGGAGAGGAGTTGTGGCAGCGGGAACCGGTGCAGGACAAGTGGGTTGTGAATTCTTTGTCCGATACATGGCCGCAGGAAAAACCACCGGGAAAGAATTGTCGCGGAGGGAAAATTAGGGGGGTAAGGCCTTTGCCGTGTGTATTTCCCTGGTACACGGCAAAGAAAACGGGGCCATCACGGCTCCGTCAAACGCGGCCAACAGGGCCATGTGTCTCGTCGTTTTGCCGTGTGTTTTTCTGCCTCTTTGCCGTGTGTATTCGTAAAATTGTGCCGTGTGCCAAACCTTTGCCATGCGTATTTCTTGCCGTAACCGTGCTCTTTTCTTTGCCGTGTTCCTTCTCGTAGACATACACGGCTTTGCAGTGTTTCGCAGTATTTGATACACGGTAAAGGTGGCCGAACACGGCAAAGCATGTTTTTCCGGTAGTGGACGTACTCCAAGACTCTTGATTTTTCTTAGGATGGAAACCGACCTTAACTAGGACATGGTAACTTGCATATTTTGACAAACTCTAATCAAGATTAAGCTAACATCCGATTGGGTTGGGCGCCTGCCTCCCACAACTCGAGACTAAATGCTCTGATCGTAGCGTGAAATGTGGTGGTGACGTGGTCAGTTCAGTCGAGGGAGGGAGGGGCCTTAATTTCCGAGCAAATGGAAGGGTTCTATCCGTACCAACCTTATTTTTGAGTCTCTGACAAGACATACACACACACGCATAGGTACCAAAAAAAAAAAAAGACTCGTGTATGTTCATAGGAGCGTGTCGCCCTTGGCGGGTAGGCGTTTGTAGAAGTTGAAGGGCATGGACGGCTGCTTGCTCCTTAACCGCGGGTGCCGGAGGAGGTAGAAACCAGCGAAGGTGGCCACCACCTGGAAGGGCGTCACATAGAGTACAATGGCCGCAAAGAGCGAGAGCGTGATGAATATCGCCGTCGCCCTGGGGTCACGCCAGCTGAGCAGCGACTGCGCGCGTTCCCCCTGCGTAGCCAGATCGCCGACCACCGTCTGCACCCTGCCAGCAATGCTCCTCAGCCGGTCATACCTCATCCGCACGATGTCCCCCGGCTTGGATGTCGGGAAGGTGTCAAACTCCTCGTCCAGCTCGTCCGGCTGCGCATTCGACAGCACCGTGTCCATGTGCTGCGGCTTCCGCTCCCGCCGCCTGTAGTAGTTCCACGCCCCGATCATGAACATGTATAGCAACACGGTCGGCAGGATCAGTTCCGGGTAGCAGACGAGGATCAGGACCAGAAGGTGCACGAGGATTGTCGTCAGCGGGTTCTTCCACTGGCAGATGCCGTCGAACCAATTCCCGACTGCGTCGGCGCCGGAGAAGAGCAAGGTGATCCGGTGGAAGTTGGCCTTGCTCCGACGCAGGCTGAACATGTGAGAGTCCACGTCCAGCATGTACTCCACCACCTCCCTCCTCAGCGGCGGCTCCGCTCTGCTCAGCCGCGTCGCCACCATCTGCATCGCCTGGAACCGGAGGTAGTCCTGCTGCAGAACGGAGATGGGGTTCGTGTAGTGCATCTTCGGGAGGAGGGGACGGCCGTACTGCGCCAACATGTCTGCCCACGCCGTGCAGGTGAACCGGACAGCCAGTTGGAGCTCTCCCGTCTTCTTCTGCCCCGACGGGCTGAGCACCATGAGCGGGTGGTAGTGTGTGTACGTGCGGTCCAGCTCCAACGTAGCGAGGCGGACGCGCACCTTGCCGATCCTCTGGTCCTTGTTGGCGTCACCGTGGGAGGAGATGTGCAGGTTGTCCAAGACTGCGACGGTGATGACGGTACTGAGGTCGAACACCTCCCAGATGCACTGCTCGTTCCACTGCGGCGCCGCCGTGTCGTTGAGCAGCGTGCGCGTGCGCACCCACTTGGCGCCATACTTGGCGACGCAGTAAGGGTTCTTCACGCCTGCTGCTAGGTTGCGCGCGCTCAGGATGCCCACCTCTAGGATGCCAATGGCGCTCTTCCGGAGCTTGTTCGCTGCCGGCTGGAGGTCGCTGCTGTAGTGCGTCGGCTCGTCCAACACGTGGTACGCCGTCTCAAGGCTCATTCTGAGGTGGATCTTGCTGGCGAACGTCTTTGAAGATTCCTTGTTCTTGACGCCCGTGGTGACATCCGCCGCTGCCTTGTCGAGGGTCATCTCGCGCGCCAGGTAGAACCACTTGGACGGCACCGACTTGGCCAGGTCGTTGCGTGGCACATAGGGGGTCGCCACGGGGATGATCACGCGGCCCACGGGGTCGTCGTCGCGACCGCGCTCCTCCAGTACTGTCACCACCAGCGGTTCCTCGAACGGCTCGCTGGCAACCAACATGAACTCCTCGTTCCATTTCGGGTTGGACGACCCCTGCGGCCTCGTCCTCCGGACCTGCTGGCTTCCCATCTGTATCTTGGCGATGGTGGGTGCGAGAGTCTGGCCCTCCTTCTTCTTCTTCGGCTGCAGGTCCTGTGCCTCAATGACGGAGACCTTGAGGTAGATGAGCTTGGGTGAGTAGTACACCCTGGGGCGCGTGTTGGTTTGGGAGCGCAGCGAGTGCGCGTCGGAGTGGCATGCCTCCGGGAAGGACTCGTCGGCCTGGGTGCCATCCCAGACGGCGAGCATGATCTCGCCGTGTCGCAGCTTGTTGCCGTGGGCGTCGGAGAGGCAGTACCACTGCGGCGCGACAGGTGGGCTGTTGCGCGGGAGGCGGCTGGGGACGTCGGAAATGTCAAAGAGGACGCGGCCGACCAAGTCGTCGCACAGCACGTCCTTGTCCGCCTTGACCATCACCTCCAGCTGGTTGGACTGGAGGTGGTCACGGGAGAAGGCGAACGTCTGCCGCCACACCGGGTTGGGGTTCTTCACCAGGTGCCTCGTCACGCCCTTGAAGTTGCCCAGCTTCACCTCTACGTACGGGTCCAGCGCGCCGGTGATGTCCATGGTGGGCAGGTCGCGAGCCTTCACCACGCTCACGTACAGGTACCACATCGGCTCCACCATGCCGTATGTCCAAGCGATCTTCGTCATGGTTGGTTACCAGTGGGAAGGAACGTACGTACGGGGTTTTCAGTAGAAGAGGCTGCGTGCATGCATGCCTGCTAGCTCCCTCGTACTGGATCGAGTATTAAATAAAACAAGCAAACGCGCGCGAAAGATGGCCACCTCAGACGCGTCACGAAACGCTGCAGCTCGTCTTGCTCATTCACACTGGTGAGGTGCGATTCAGTGGCGGAGCCAGAAAAAATTAGAAGCCTGGGCGAATCATAAACTAAGAAAAAAAATGCAAAAATCGCAACCGAATATATAGATTATATGATAAGTCTAGAACCAAAAATCGCAACCGGATAAGTACTAAATTTAGAACGGTACTTTCATCATAGTTTGGAAGCACACAAAATTAAATTCAAATATGATAAGTGTACTTATTAGACAATATGAGTCACAAAAAAATCCTACTGCCTCCGTTACGAACGGCGGGAACGACAGACATCTAAATGCTCAATCAAAAACCTGAAATAGAACCTGCAGGATTTAATAAAAAAATACCTCATCATTTTGTAAAATTAAACATTCAACAAAAATATGAAATGATGTGCCGCAGTCGGCTGTGCGCGCGTTGTCGTCGCCTATTTGCTGCACCCGCCGCACGCCTGGACGGACAGTGGACGAACAGGAACAGACGAACGACTGAATCACCGAACGATCAAACTGGCCTCCTGCTCGTGACTTCTGTTCTGACGTGGCCTAGCCTGTCGGCAACTTGTGCCAACTTTCTGTGGGCTTATCTCATGCAAGTTATTTCACTGGGCTGGACAAGAGAATGAGAAAAGGCCATATCGGTGGACTTTGTGCCCGGGCAAGCAGCACGAGTCGCCTTTCCTCTCACTAATTTAAGCCTAATGACGCGTTGTTTGCACGCTCGCCGGAGGAAGCCGAGCCCGGGCAGCTGCCCGGGCATGCCGGGCTGAAGCTCCGCCCATGGTGCGATTGGCCTAGAAACAGAGAAATACTGAAAGACTTCTTTTTCAAAAACAAAAAACAAAAACTGAGAAAGACTCGATTGGATCGATGCTATGAAAGGCACAGGAAACCACCACCAACAACAGAGCAAAAGGAATGCATGCAGCAAGACAACAAAACATACGTCGCTGGTACAATAAATGCCTTGCAACCAACATACTGTACGAGGTGGCCACGTCGCGAAATGCTGTAGCTCGTCTTGCTCATTCACACTGCTCAGGTGCGATTGGCCCAGAAACAGACAGAGACTTTTTTTTTGCAGGGAAAACTGAGAAAGACTTCTTTCAAAAACAAAAAACAAAAACTGAGAAAGACTTGGCCGGCCGTGAGGAACATTTCTCCCTCGTACGCACTCCTACTCGATCGATCGGTTGGCCTGGCCTGGCCTGCATTTGGACCAGGATATGCATGACTCTGTGTGTGTTAAGAGAGAGAGAGAGAGAGAGAGAGCAACTCGATTGGATCCATGCTATGAAAGGCACAGGAAACCACCACCAACAACAGAGCAAAAGGAATGCATGCAGCAAAACAACAAAACATAGGTCGCTGGTACAATAAAAATGCCTTGCAAACAACATACGAATCAATTGATATGAAACTATATTTCAAGATGGATCTATTGATGTTAATTTGATGCTATAAATGTTGATACTTTTTTCTATGAAGTTGGTCAAAGTTAAGAAAGTTTAACTTAGCATAAAGTTAAATATACATTTATGTTTTCGGACCGAGGGAGAGCACCTAGTACTAGGTTAGGTGGTATAGCGCGCTTCACAAAATTGAAAATTCAATACTCCCTCCGACCCAAATTAATTGACTCTACTTTGTCTAGATACGGATCCGCCGCGGCCGCCGCAAATTCAATGCCCTTCTCGTCGGCCGCCGCGGCGAGTCCCAGCTCCGACGACGAGCTGCTCCGCGTCATCAGGTCCGAGATCAAGTTCGCCGAGGACTGCGATGACCAGGACCGGGTAGCGTTCCGCCCACGGCCCACCCTCCTCCCAATCCCCATCACTTGTTCTGCTTCAGTCACATCCTTCCAGAGGCACTACAGGAATGGGGCTATATGCCGAGGGCCGGGAACCCTCGGCGTAGCATGCTTTGGCCCTCGGCGTAGGCTATGCCGAGGGCCGCCCTCGGCATAGCTCCTCGGCGTGTAAGTCCCTCGGCAAAGGCACTATCGCCGTCGGCGTAGCCCGGCCCTCGGCGTAGCACGCTACGCCGACGGCAAAACCCTCGGCATAGACTTTTAAAAAATTCAAATTTCCCGTTTCCAAAAAATTTAAAAAAAAAAATTTGAAATTTTTTTTTTTTTTTCTATATGCCGACGGCAAAACCCTAGGCATAGACTTTTAAATTTTTTAAAATTTTAATTTCTTTTACACAATTTTTTCCTTTTTTTTCTTTTTTTTCTTTTTTTTACTTGTTTATCTTTCACCCAATACACTTTTAACTCTAACTACACTTAATCTTATGTCAAATTACAATCATGGTTAAACTTCCCAGTCGGTCACCCATCCTCACACTACTCCATCCTCAGCACGCTTAACTTCTTGGTTCCATTCGGATGAGCTTCCATTATAGAATTGACACCTCTTGCTGATAATAATAGCATATCAACCCTATTAACCCTTGAACCGTGATGCACACTTGTTTATTTTTGAATCCCAAACAATTACTTAAGTAGACAACAATGAATATATATAAGTAATAATAATATTGAATTCAAATAAAAATAAAATGATTTTATTTTTTGGTCTTTTTTCTATTTAATATTGAATAATTAATATCTTTAAATCGGAAAATCAAAATTCCACAAATAATATGTCTAAATCGATCAGAAAAATGAGAGGAATCTAAATATAACATACATATCATCATTTGAACCTAAAAATTAGAGGAATCCAAATATGACGCCAAATTTGCCATGTGGCCAAAACAGCCCCCTCGCGAGATGCGAAATGGCCGTATCGGGCGGGCTGGTGCACCGTTCGCCAACACGCTAAACGGACAAAAATTAGCACATAAAGTGATGTGTTATAGACATAAAAACATTTTTTGCGGAATTTATTGAGCGACGGAAAGTGTACCCCTAGTTCAAATCCGGTCAGTTTCCAGCGGATTCGGCGGAACACCGCAGGAAGCCGCATGGATTCCCAGATAGCTAGCGCGCACATATGGCATGTGATATGTGGTGCGAAGGCGGTGTCCTACCACTACGCGGAGGTCTCGCGCAATACTAAAATGCGCCCCATGTAGTTGCTTCACAAAATAAACCCGTTTTGGCACCCCGAAAATGAAAAAACCATCGCCCATCGGTATGGCCGTACCGGGCGCGCTGGTGCACCCGTTTACCATCGCGCTAAACGGACAAAAATTGGCACATAAATTGATATGTCATAGACCTAAAAACATTTTTTGCGGAATTTATTGAGCGACGGAAAGTGTAGCCCTAGTTCAAATCCGCTCACTTTGCATAGTAATCGGCGTGTCCTCGCATGATGCCGCATGGATTCCCAGATAGCTAGCGCGCACATATGGCATGTGATATGGGGTGCGAAGGCGGTGTCCTACCACTACGCAGAGGTCTCGCGCAATACTAAAATGCGCCTTACGTAGTTCCTTCACAAAAAAACCCGTTTTGGCACCCCGAAAATGAAAAAACCATCGCCCATGGGTCGGATTGGAAATCCGCTCCCGGGGCCTTGCTTCCCATCCCAGGGACCACGCACGTGCCAAATATGGCCTTGTTCCGACAAACTATGCGGTGTCACGGGTCGTTTCCTACTCATTTGCCCTAAAAGCCATAGAACTCCGGACGTGATAGCCCTGTTTGTGAAGGGTTTTCCAATATAATTGCCCTATCCTAATTCCGACTTTTGGAGTGGTTACTAGGACACACTAAATGACGCCATGCGGCTCCGCGGTATTTTCTGACTTTGTTTAAATTGTCATTTGGCCAAAAGGGCCCCCACGGAGATGCGGTATGGCCGTACCGGGCGCGCTGGTGCACCCGTTTATCATCGCGCTAAACGGACAAAAATTAGCACATAAACTGATATGTCATAGACCTAAAAACAATTTTTGCGGAATTTATTGAGCGACGGAAAGTGTAGCCCTAGTTCAAATCCGGTCACTTTCCAGCGGATTCGGCGGGACACCGTAGGAAGCCGCATGGATTCCCAGATAGCTAGCGCGCACATATGGCATGTGATATGGGGTGCGAAGGCGGTGTCCTACCACTACGCAGAGGTCTCGCGCAATACTAAAATGCGCCCCATGTAGTTCCTTCACAAAAAAAAACCTGTTTTGGCACCCCGAAAATGAAAAAACCATCGTCCATGGGTCGGATTGGAAATGCGCTCCCGGGGCATTGCTTCCCATCCCAGGGACCACGCACGTGCCAAATATGGTCTCGTTCCGACAAACTATGCGGTGCCACGGGCCGTTTCCTACTCATTGCCCTAAAAGCCATAGAAATCCGCACTTGATAGCCCTGTTCGTGAAGGGTTTTCCAAAATAATTGTCGTATCCCAATTCCATCTTTTGGAGTGGTTACTAGGATACATAAAATGATGCCATGCGGCTCCGCGAGATTTTCTGACTTCGTTTAAATTGCTATCTGGCTAAAACGGGAACCTGAGAACATATAAGAAAGTGATTGAATTGTTTCTATGTTAACATGTTATTCTACATGATTCAAATATGCATGATTTTGACATAAACGGATAGAGGATATTTTTCTGAACATTTTGATACCTCATACGCATTTTTCTGACATCATATGAATTAGTTATGATTTTTACAAAATTAGACAAATTTGAAAAATAGCCTACGCCGAGGGTGGCCGTCGGCGTAGCCCTGTCTACGCCTAGGGCCAAAGATATGCCGAGGGCTGCCCTCGGCGTAGAGGTCGCTACGCCGACGGCCACGTTTCGGCGAGTGTTGAAAGGGCAGGCTGGCCTGGCCGGGCCATACGCCGACGGCCCCGACTTTTGGCCGTCGGCGTATAGCCTGGCCCTCGGCATAGCCTCCCATTCCTGTAGTGAGGGAGCTAGTTCGCAGCAGTGTCGGTTGGGTCTAGCCTGCAGCGGTAGGATTGGAAACGGTCACGTATACGACATCCTCCGTCGAAAAACGAGGGACTTTTTACAATGCTGCTGCAGTTGGTTCTGTAATTTTCAAAGTTAGGAGCAGTCTGGTAGTACGTTCTGAAGATTGTTCTGGCTAATCTAGGTTGTGTTTGTTTCTTTTTCAGTTCCTAGCTGTCCATGTTAACTGCAGTTTTCTCTTATAGGTAATTACCTTTTGTGATTCACTATTCAAAAGGGAAGATTTTTTTAGGTAATTTAGGAATTTCGTTGGTCCTGTCATGCCCATATCTTCCTGCTGCAATTGTTAGTTTAGTTCGACGTCTAGAGTTGTCTTTGGTGGTATGATCTGCAGGCTTACCTAGCTATTTGAGGTTGTTCTCTTTATTTCATTTCCTCGCCGTCCAAGTTGACTGCTGTTGTGGGTATACTTCATAGGTGTACCATCGACAGTGCCTAGATCTGGCAAACCCGGGTAACCCATAGATGGTGATGGTGGCATATGGCCCATCGGACGGCCCAGTTGCCGTAGATCAAGAAGGATGAAGTCCAGCCCAGGAACAGGAAGCCGGATCCACCGACCGACCCTGGAAGTCGGATCCAGCCTGGCCCATCAGGGGTAGCCGGATCCAATACGACGTATAAGGAAAGGCGGATCCTTGACGTACACGGCAATGTAATATACCGTAGTTAGGCAACTTGTATTCCAGCTAGGACTCTCCCTGTAAACCCTAGATCCGTGCGCCTTTATAAGCCGGATCCCGGGAGCCCTAGAGGGACAACCACAACTCATTGTAACAACGCGAAAGCGCCCAGATAATTTCAGATAAGCAGCAATAGGCCCTGTCATCGTGCAGGTGTTCCGAAGCTGGGTAAATCGCGTACCACCGTCCCGAGGACTCTCCGCCCGATGGCCCCTACTTCTTCTTCCCTCCATGAGGATCCCTCATCTGGAGCGCCGTCGAATAGGCAACGACAGTTGGCGCCCACCGTGGGGCCAGCGGCGTCTGGAGGCCGGAACCAGGAGGGTTCCGCCATGGAAAGCTACGACGAATCCATCGATGTGGGGCGTTTCCTTTACGCCGGAAATTTTCCGATCGTCCCTCAGGACGAGTGCTGGATTCCGGCTAAGACCGACCCCGTCAAGCACTCCATCGTCCCAATCGGCGGCATTCACATCTTCATCGGCGAGACCGTCGATTCCGACGGAAACACCCTGGTAAGTCACGCTGACGCGACCGCCGCTGAGCTGGATGCAGTCGCGAAGATCCGATCTGAGACGCAGGAACTTCCTAAGGAAGATTCCGCCTTGGATCTGGAAATTTCAAAACCCACCCAATCCGCCCATGAGCAGGAAATAACAGTGGAAGACCAATGCAGATCCGCCTGGATCTCCCAGGTGTTAGAGAAGAAAAGGTGCCACTTCGTGCACTTCCTCGCACATACCGCAGGAACCGCCCCTCCTTAGAAAGGAGCCGGACCCATGCAGGTTGAAGCTACCGGAGATAGCGACGCCCCGGATCAGCAGGATGCTGCCGGAGATAGCGACGTTTCAGATCAGCAAGAGGACGCCGGAGATAAGGTGGAATCAATCCTGGGCAATCTAAGCCCAACCTCAGGCGATGTTTCCACCATGAACACAGAAGAGTACAATCGCGCTATGAAGGAGTTGGAAGACGAGGAGGCAGCCGAAGCAGAATCCGCTCCGCCCAAGCAGGTCCTCGCAGCCATAACTGGGCTGGAGCAGGAAGCCGACGAAGAAGTGACTCCAACCGACGTCGGACTCCTAGGCCCGTCCACTTCAGCGACTCCGCCCTCGCGTCCTCGTTACCGCGTTGTGCCGGATTCTGGAGAAGGACACATCTCCGGGCACCAGGAGTACATGTCCGCAGATGAGCTCGTCGAACAGGCAGGCCGGGGCACTATCGCGCATTCGGAAATCCTCAACAAACCAATAACTCCGGATGACGCTGCTGATCCTGAAGTTCTAGAAGCAAAAAGAAAGGAGTTGCTGGCCACAGCCAAAGTATTTTCCAACACTGCAGCAGCAATGCTGGAGAAAAGGCAGGAGGCAGGTGAAGTGATGGAAAGTTTCCTCAAGAGAGAGCGTGAAGCCGCAAAATGCTTGGAAGAGGCTAAGAAACTCTGAGCACAATGGGAAACCATGATGGAGGATGCTGGCAAGGAAGCAGATAGAATCCGTCGAGAGGCCATTGGCCCCCGAAAGATCAATTTTGCAACCCCCACAAACCAGCAGCCACTCGCCACTCCAAAGGACAATATGAAGAAAGCCGCGGAGATCTTGGCCAAGCAAGACGAGGAAGTCGACATCGCACACCTCCGCACACTGGTAGCTTCAGCAATGTAGCAACATAGTAAGGCAGACACTTCTCGCAGGTTGGAATCCAACCCGGATCTATGTGTATCCACCGCGCAAAAGGACGCCTCCGGAAGACAGCATCGTGACGATGAATCGCGCACCGGATTGTAACGGCCCCGGGTAGCACCCTACTAGATTTTGTCTGTTCTTTTCCTTTTATGCATCATCAGCATCATGCATACACCATATCCATGTTTTTAATAAAATAAAATTATTTTATAAACCCTAGTATCCGTCTTTCCTTCTCATATGGTTTCAATAAACCCTCTCTCTCTCCTTTCATCTAACAAACCCTAACACAAACTATTTTATTTTTGAAATAAAAACTTTGGCTCTTATCTTATCCCCTCATCCACCTCTGTATTCGAAATTCAAAACCTTATTTGAATGGTTACAAAATTAGTTTGCAAACAGTTTTAAAATAAAAGAGAAAGTTTTTCAAAAGAAAACAGGAAAACCCTAACCTAATCTCTCCCCTAGGCCTCTCCCTTCCCTTTCGGCCCAGCCCTCTCTCTCTCTCTCTTTTCCCTTTCTCCACCTCCCCTGGCCCAAGCCCAGCTCACCTCTACCGTACCCCTTCGCCTCTGTCGTCTTCCTCACGAGAGAAAACGTGAGCCCCCCCATCCCATGTCGCTATCCTCCACCTCTGGACCACCGCTGCTCACCTGCTCCCTCCCCTCTCCTTATCTCTGCCCTGGACCGCATCCTTTCCCCTCTCTCACGCCTACCTCGCCCCTTTCTTTCTTCATCTGCAAGCAAACGGGAAAATCTCCCCAACAACCACCACCACCGTGAGCTCCCCGCCGGCGCCCCGACGACTCTGGCCACCCCCAGATGATCTGAGGCCACCGTCGGCTTCGCCTCGCCTTCCTCGTTCGCCTGGTGGCCTCAATTCGAGGCGGGAGCCCCTACATCGTCGCCTGGACCTCGTTCCCCAATCCCGGCCGCCGGCGAAAAATCACCAATTCCGGCGCCGCCCGTCCCTCCCCGGCCACGCCGAGCTCTCCGCCGCCTTCCTGGTAACCGTCTGCATCTCCTCGACCTCCTCTCACTCTTGCTCTCCTCATGGTTCGTCATCTCGCCGTTGACCGCCTCCGGCCACCCGCAGATGTCATCGCTGGCGTCGCCACGGTGCTTCCCTGGCTCCGAATTCGCCACAGGAGGACTCCCCTTCGTCTTCCGCTTCGAACCCGCACCCGCGCGCATCCAGGGGGCCTCCACATCGCCCGCGCGCGTCACGTCCGCCGCGGTGACCACCCCCCCCAACTGCGACGCGAGCGGCATCACCCCTCGTCAAACACCTTTCGGGCGTGCAGACAAGCTCTGCCAGCGCGGCGTCCACGTCGACCCGCGGGGCCCACCCGTCAGCCTCTGGGGCTAGAAACCAGCGAGGTGAGAAAAGATCCCACCGATCCAGATCTGGAAGTTTTCTGAAAAACCCCCTGCGTTTCTTTTCTCCTAAACCCGCAGTCCTTGCCCGTGGCAGTTTCCAAGAAAACCCCCTGCATCAATTCAAAATGAACCCGGGGTCCTCCCCCTTTTCTGAAAATCATTTCCAGGCCCTTTTCTATTTAAATAAATCTGTTATCTATATTTTAAATACTAAAAACTGTTTATTTAATAACTTTTAATCTATAACTCCAATTAAAATGTGTTATATATCAATTTTGATCAGAAAAATGTGCTGAACATTAATATGCCATCCATGTCTGCTGTTGCATCATGCTTCATACCATCTCGTGATAGTTTGCATTATCACCTAATATGAACATATGGAATATGTGGGATATTATATATATGTTGTCCCGGTTCCATTTAACTTTGCTGTAGCTCACCCCTGCCATGTTGCTATGCTAATCCACCCTTAACTTTGTCGGTAGAAATGCAACTTCAACCCTAATTATTTGTCCGGGGTTCCAATCCCGCTTAATTGGATAAGTTGCTTCGCATCATATTTGCCATGTCATGCATATCATCTGCTCCTGTTGATTCTTCCTTCGTAGTAGTAAGACTTGCATACGTTGTGTGTTCCAGCAATTGCTTCTTCTCGGATAGGATCGCGAAGTGGTGTTGTGAGATACGACAAGTTCTCCGGATGTTCCTCGGCAAGCTTTAACAGGCAAGCATTTCCTAAACTTCTGTCTCTGCAGGAGTCGCTCACCTATTTTATTTTGCCTTCTCCCTTATGCTAGCCTTGAGTTGCGTTCTTGTCACGTGTCCTATCCACTTGTTACCCCAAGCAGCCTATATTGCCACCACCACCTCCTACAGTTATTGTTTGGTTATCGTGTCTGCCTTGCGAGTCGTAGTGCATGCTAGTGCTGTTTTATCTCGTTACCGTTATCGCTATCTTATCGGGTTATATGTTGGGGAATCATGACACATGGTTTATGGATATGTTGTTGGAGATAATCACACTTACTTTATTGTTAACAACTAAAATTGTAAGCAGAGGCATCTGTGAGCCCCTTTGCGAAAGCATCGGAACTTTGACTCGCTAATGTCCCCTAGGACCCGAGTTTCTGTTATCTGTTCCGAGATTGAGCGCTCTACCCATGCGTGGGGACGATTATTGGGACCCCCCCTCACCCATTACCTTTTCTCAAGTCAGTTGAAAAGGGGGCCACAACCTTGGTTTTATTTGCCTATGCCATGTATGCCATGCTTTACTTACTGTTGCCTTCGGGTGTTTACTTCCTGTTGCCTTCGGGTGTTTATATTCTGTACTGTACCCCGCGGGACGTTTAGCGAAAGCGTGTGGTTCGCACGCCTAGCCGCCGTCGCAAACCCTGAGTCCGCTTCGGAGTACGGCCGAACTTCGTCACAGGTAGCTTAGTCGGGTGACCCCCCTAGACTTTCTTGTTGAACTGGGAACGGTCTTGTTGTGAGACTTCACTATCGCTCGGTGTGGTCGAGCATGCGTATGGTTACATTTGGGCAACCCCTGCAGGGTGTACATCTTATCGATAATCCGTGTCCGCGGTTATGGACGACTTGGAATTGTATAGCTCGATCATAGAACAACTTACACCTTTATGCTGATGTTAATATTTTGCTAATAACTTGCTTAGTAATATAGCATTACCACAACGGCTACCTAATAAAACTTGTCCACCGTGTGAGTGCCTTTGTAAGTACTTCCTTGCGAGGGGCGAACACATCGGTCGTGTTATGTTTGCAGAGTATAGAATTGCTAGCTTATGCGCTTTCTCCTCTTCTCTGATTAGACGAAGGTTGTAGAGTGTCTCTAAAGGTTTTTAGTGCTTGCGCGCTGCCGCTTAACCCCACCATATTGCCTATGACGTTCCTCTTGCGTCCTCTAAGTCCCATGCGTGCCTCATGTACAAAGGACGACTGGTTGACGAATGCTTATACGTCTTGAAGTCTTGTTAAGTACGAACCCGTACTTATTGCTGCTTCTTTGGGACATAACCGGGCAGGTATGAAGTTATGTTCGATAAAGACGACGTTAGCGAGGTTACCCTTCCGGCTTGGCCTGGGCAGGGTTATGGACGCCACTGGTTATCTTCAGGACTCTTAGTCCAATTTGTATCTTGTCCGTACTCGGATGTATTCGATCTTCTGTATTGATTTGGATCTTTGTATTGTAATTGTATCTTGACTCATTGGAGTCATTGTTGTAATATACGTTTCTTGTGGGCTCTATTGTAATCTTGTTGTAATGTTACCTCTCGTGTTAATTCCTCTGGCATCACGTGTGTGATTCGTCGCGCACGTCGTGTCAGAGGGCGTCTCAGAATCGATATCGTGCGGATTTCGGCGGGATCGCTGGAATCCTCATGGTACCGGTTCCGGGGCGTCACAAGTTGGTATCAGAGCCTCAGGTTGACGGTACCCCACTAGTCCAGCCTGTAGGATAACCTTGCCAACGGACGCTGTTGTGTAGAGTGTCAAAACTATTTTCTAAAATTCGTTGGATAGTTCTGATTAGCTCTGATTTTTCTCCTTACCCCTATTCTTTCTCTTCTTACCTATGCGAGTTTTGAGTCTTCTCTCTTATCAGAGTTTTTCTGAGTCTTAGGTTCCGACGTGGGTTGGACGATCTTTGCCTTACCCTACTAGGTACGATCTTCTGAGGATCTCAATGGAAGCGCATCATCGACGGCGGAACAACGACTTCTTGTTAGTGGTGTCGACCGACCAGCATGGAGCAAGAACTCTTGTTAGTGGTGTCGAGAAGATCGACACGCCGCCTGAAGATCCGATAGTTCACCTCTCTTCCCCCGTACCTGGACGTGGGATCTCGGGGCGCGATCCCTTGTTAGTGGTGTCGTTTGTAACGGCCCCGGGTAGCACCCTACTAGATTTTGTCTGTTCTTTTCCTTTTATGCATCATCAGCATCATGCATACACCATATCCATGTTTTTAATAAAATAAAATTATTTTATAAACCCTAGTATCCGTCTTTCCTTCTCATATGGTTTCAATAAACCCCCTCTCTCTCCTTTCATCTAACAAACCCTAACACAAACTATTTTATTTTTGAAATAAAAACTTTGGCTCTTATCTTATCCCCTCATCCACCTCTGTATTTGATGACCCACAAGTATAGGGGATCGCAACAGTCTTCGAGGGAAGTAAAACCCAATTTATTGATTCGACACAAGGGGAGACAAAGAATACTTATAAGCCTTAACAACTGAGTTGTCAATTCAGCTGCACCTGGAAAAGCACTAGTAACAGGGGTGATGTGAAAGCAGCAGTAATATGAGAGCAATAGTAACAGTAACACAACAGCAGTAACAGTAACACAGAGGCAATGGCACCAGAAAATAGTTGATACTACTTCCAATGACATGTAGGAACGAGTATATGATGATGAAAGATGGACCGGGGTTCCCAGCTATCTACACTAGTGGTAACTCTCCAATAACAAGTGTTGGGTGAACAAATTACAGTTGGGCAATTGATAGGATTGAAAGCATTAAGACAGAACATCAAGATTATTAATTATGTAGGCATGTTTTCCATATATAGTTATACGTGCTCGCAATGAGAAACTTGCATAACATCTTTTGTCCTACCAGCTGGTGGCAGCCGGGCCTCAAGGGAATCTACTGGCAATTAAGGTACTCCTTTTAATAAAGCACCGGAGCAAAGCATTAACACTTGGTGAAAACATGTGATCCTCATACCTACGCCTTCCCCTCCGCTTATCCCGATTCTTTGTCACTGCGGGGCCTCGGGTTCCGGACATAGACATGTGCAAACAACTTGTAGATACAATCTAAGCAATAATTATAGAGCTTAAATCTAAGATCATGCCACTCGGGACCTAGTGACAAGCATTAAACACAACAAGATTGCAGCAACAATAACTTCACAAACTTTATAGATAGACTGATCATAATGTAACAATTCATCGGATCCCAACAAACACAACACCGATTACATCAGATGAATCTCAATCATGTAAGGCAGCTCATGAGATCATTGTATTGTAGTACATGGGAGAGAGAGTACCAACTAGCTACAGCTAGAACCCGTAGTCCATGGGGGAACTACTCACGGAGCATGATGGAGGCGGTGGCGTTGATGGAGATGGCTTCCGGGGGCACTTCCCCGTCCCGGCGGCGTGCCGGAACAGAGATTCTGTCCCCCGAATTGGAGTTTCGCGATGGCGGCGGCGCCCCTGGAGTCTTTCTGGAGTTTCGTCGATTCGTCTCGAGGTTTTAGGTCGAAAGGGCTTATATAGGCGAAGAGGCGGCGCAGGAGGGCGCCTGGGGGTCCCACCCCATAGGGCGGCACGCCCCCCTTCCATGCCGCGCCGGCCTATGGTCTGGGGGCCCCAGGCCTCCCCTCTGACTCCCCTTCGGTGTCCTGGTCCGTCTCGGTGAATTATGATGTTTGGTCTTCGTTTCGTCGAATTCCGAGAATATTGCCCGAACAGCCTTTCTGGAACCAAAAACAGCAGAAAACAGGAACTGGCACTTCGGCATCTTGTTAATAGGTTAGTTCCGGAAAATGCATAAAAACATTATAAAGTGCGAGCAAAACATGTAGGTATTGTCATAAAACAAGCATGGAACATCAGAAATTATAGATACGTTGAGACGTATCAGCATCCCCAAGCTTAGTTCCTACTCGCCCTCGAGTAGGTAAACGATAAAAAGAATAATTTCTGTAGTGACATGCTACTTACATAATCTTGCTCATACTATTGTAAAGCATATGAGATGAATGAAGTGACTCAAGGCAATGATCTATAGTTTGCTAATCAAATAGATAACATATAGCAAAACTTTTCATGAATAGTACTTTCAAGACAAGCATCAAAAGTCTTGCATAAGAGTTAACTCATAAAGCAATAAATTCAAAGTAAAGGCATCGAAGCAACACAAAGGAAGATATAAGTTTCAGCAATTGCTTTCAACTTTCAACATGCATATCTCATGGATAATTGTCAACACAGAGTAATATGATGAGTGCAAATAAGCAAGTATGTAAGAATCAATGCACAGTTGACACAAGTGTTTGCTTCTAAGATGGAAGGAAGTAGGTAAACTGACTCAACATAAAGTAAAAGAAAGGCCCTTCGCAGAGGGAAGCAGGGATTAAATCATGTGCTAGAGCTTTTCAAGTTTTGAAATCATATAGAGAGCATAAAAGTAAAGTTTTGAGAGGTGTTTGTTGTTGTCAACGAATGGTAGTGGGCACTCTAACCCCCTTGCCAAACAGACTTTCGAAGAGCGGCTCCCATGAAGGACGTTATCTCTACCAGCAAGGTAGATCATCCCTCTTCTCTTTTGTTTACACATGTACTTTAGTTTTTATTTATGGATGACACTCCTCCCAACCTTTTGCTTACACAAGCCATGGCTAACCGAGTCCTCGGGTGCCTTCCAACATTCACATACCATGAAGGAGTGTCTATTTGCAAAATTAAGTTGCTTACTGATGAATCAGGGCAAAACATGTGAAGAGAATTATTAATGAAGGTTAATTAATTGGGGCTGGGAACCCCGCTGCCAGCTCTTTTTGCAAAATTATTGGATAAGCGGATGAAGCCACTAGTCCATTAGTGAAAGTTGCCCAACAAGATTGAAAGATAAAACACCACATACTTCCTCATGAGCTATAAAACATTGACACAAATAAGGAGTAATAAAGTTTTGAATTGTTTAAAGGTAGCACATGAAGTATTTACTTGGAATGGCAGAGAAATACCACATAGTAGGTAGTTATGGTGGACACACATGGCATAGGTTTTGGCTCAAGGTTTTGGATGCACGAGAAGCATTCCCTCTCAGTACAAGGCTTTGGCTAGCAAGGTTGTTTGAAGCAAACACAAGTATGAACCGGTACAGCAAAACTTACATAAGAACATATTGCAAGCATTATAAGACTCTACACTGTCTTCCTTGTTGCTCAAACACTTTTACCAGAAAATATCTAGACCTTAGAGAGACCAATCATGCAAACCAATTTCAACAAGCTCTACGGTAGTTCTCCACTAATAGGTTTAAACTACATGGTGCAAGAGCTTAAACATGATCTACTTGAGAGCTCAAAACAATTGCCAAGTATCAAATTATTCAAGACAATATGAAGCATTTTCTGTTTCCAACCAAATAGCAATAAATGCAGCAGCTTTTAACTTTTGCCATGAATATGAAAAACGAAGAACACAAGTGTTCATATGAAAAAGCGGAGCGTGTCTCTCTCCCACACAAGGATTGCTAGGATCCGAATTTATTCAAACACAAACAAAAATAAAAACGCACAGACGCTCCAAGTAAAGCACATAAGATGTGACCGAATAAAAATATAGTTTCACTAGAGGTGACCTGATAAGTTGTTGATGAAGAAGGGGATGCCTTGGGCATCCCCAAGCTTAGACGCTTGAGTCTTCTTGAAATATGCAGGGATGAACCACGGGGGCATCCCCAAGCTTAGACTTTTCACTCTTCTTGATCATATATCATCCTCCTCTCTTGACCCTTGAAAACTTCCTTCACACCAAACTTCTCATAAACTTCATTAGAGGGGTTAGTACTCAAAAAACTTTAATCCACTTTAGTCCTGTAGTGACACATTGCAAGAACTCAATAAAACATTAGCTACAGCCCTCCATGTCTAGAAAGCCTTGCTTAAAGTCCACAAGAGACAATGCAAAAAAAAACAGAGACAGAATCTGCCAAAACAGAACAGCCAGTAAAGACGAATTTTTAAGAGGTACTTCCGTTGCTCAAATCAGAAAACTCAAAACTAATGAAAGTTGCGTACATGTCTGAGGATCAGTCACGTAAATTGGCAGATTTTTCTGAGTTACCTACAGAAGGGGCTACTCAAATTCGTGACAGATAGAAATCTGTTTCTGCGCAGAAATCCAAATCTAGTATCAACCTTCTATTAGAGACTTCACTTGGCACAACAATGCAATAAAATAAAGATAAGGAGAGGTTGCTACAGTAGTAACAACTTCCAAGACACAACAAAACAGTAGCAAAATAAATACATGGGTTATCTCCCAAGAAGTGCTTTCTTTATAGCCATTAAGATGGGCTCAGCAATTTTAATGATGCTCACATGGAAAATAAGAGTTGGAGCAAAAGAGAGCATCAAGAAGCAAATTCAAAACACATTTAAGTCTAACCCACTTCCTATGCATAGGAATCTTGTACACAAATAAATTCATGAAGAACAAAGTGACAAGCATAGGAAGATAAAACAAGAGTAACTTCAAGAGTTTCAGCATATAGAGAGGTGTTTTAGTACCATGCAAATTTCTACAACCATATTTTACTCTCTCATAATAATTTTCAGTAGCATTATGATCAAACTCAACAATATAACTATTACATGCAGCATGCTTTTCATGATCCACAAACACATAATTTTTATCAAGCTCAAAAATAGTGGGATTAAAACTTTCAAACCCACTTTTATCAATAATATAACAAGATGATTGATCATTCTCAAGAGATATGGGACTCCTAGATAAAGTCAAGACTTCTCCAATCCCATTTTCATTAGTAGTACAATTAATAATATCAAGTAACATAGGACCATCATCTAGAGATTTATCATAAACATTTGCTACGCAAAACTCTTTAGTACCATGCATTTCGACATCAGGCACAAATAAAGCATTATCATAAGATTTATCAAAGTAGCATGGATTATCATAGATAACAGTAGCATAATTATTCTCACAAGTTTTACTCATAGGTAATATTTCATGAGAATCCACAGGAACATAACATTCATCCTCCTTTGGTAAGCATGGAGCACAATCAAATAGTGTAAGAGATAAAGAGTTACTCTCATTAGAAGGTTGGCATGGGTAGCTAATCCATTCTTCCTCCTTTTGTTCATCACTCTCCTCTTCTTTTTCATCCAATGAGCTTTCAGGTTCATCAATTTCCTCCTTTTTTTCATCCAATGAGCTTTCAGGTTCATCAATTTCTTCTTCCACAGGTTCCTGCAAATTGTGAGTGCATTCTTGTGCATTAATGAGTCTCTCTTTATAATCAATGATATAAGGATTATCACTGTAACTTTCTATGCAAAAATTAAGGATAGAAGAGACATAATCTTTAAGGTCCTTACAAGCAACACAAGTTTCATAATTTTTAGACATGAAGGATTCTATCTCAGAGGCTCCCATAAATAAGACAAATTGTTCTACCTCTTCGAACCCAAGATGAATATAATTATTCCAATTATAGTTCATAATTAAAACTTCTTCACTAAAGCAGCATTGGAATTTAAGATGTTTAGTATCCTGTTGAGAGCAACAGTTTATATCATGGCGTTTAAGCAAGATTTTGGCAATTATATTCAATTTTTTTAACACAGCACTCATCACTTCACCTTTTCTTGATTCTCTATAATTATTATATAATTCTATAAGCTCCAACATGGTTATGCGTTCTTCCATAACAACAGTTTTTAATTTTTTGGTTTTTCAAATTTTTATGGATTTTTGGGTATATAAGAAAAATAAAACAAGACAAAAACAAACTAGACAAAAGTAAACTAAGAAAAATAATACTAGACAGAAATAAACTAAGCACACATAAACTAGACAAAAGTAAACTAAGCAAAACAAAATAAAATAAAACAAAAACAGAGAGAGAGGTAGAGTGTACTCCCCAGGTGAACTTATGAGTAGAGCTATGCCTCCCCGGCAACGGCGCCAGAAAATAGTCTTGATGACCCACAAGTATAGGGGATCGCAACAGTCTTCGAGGGAAGTAAAACCCAATTTATTGATTCGACACAAGGGGAGACAAAGAATACTTATAAGCCTTAACAACTGAGTTATCAATTCAGCTGCACCTGGAAAAGCACTAGTAACAGGGGTGATGTGAAAGCAGCAGTAATATGAGAGCAATAGTAACAAAGAACACAAAGATAGAATAAAGAATACGCAGGCAATGGCACCAGAAAATAGTTGATACTACTTCCAATGACATGTAGGAACGAGTATATGATGATGAAAGATGGACCGGGGTTCCCAGCTATCTACACTAGTGGTAACTCTCCAATAACAAGTGTTGGGTGAACAAATTACAGTTGGGCAATTGATAGGATTGAAAGCATTAAGACAGAACATCAAGATTATTAATTATGTAGGCATGTTTTACATATATAGTTATACGTGCTCGCAATGAGAAACTTGCATAACATCTTTTGTCCTACCAGCCGGTGGCAGCCGGGCCTCAAGGGAATCTACTGGCAATTAAGGTACTCCTTTTAATAAAGCACCGGAGCAAAGCATTAACACTTAGTGAAAACATGTAATCCTCATACCTACGCCTTCCCCCCCAGTTATCCCAGTTGCTGTCACTCTGGGGCCTCGGGTTCCGGACATAGACATGTGCAAACAACTTGTAGATACAATCTAAGCAATAATTATAGAGCTTAAATCTAAGATCATGCCACTCGGGCCCTAGTGACAAGCATTAAACACAACAAGATTGCAGCAACAATAACTTCACAAACTTTATAGATAGACTGATCATAATGTAACAATTCATCGGATCCCAACAAACACAACACCGATTACATCAGATGAATCTCAATCATGTAAGGCAGCTCATGAGATCATTGTATTGAAGTACATGGGAGAGAGTACCAACTAGCTACAGCTAGAACCCGTAGTCCATGGGGGAACTACTCACGGAGCATGATGGAGGCGGTGGCGTTGATGGAGATGGCTTCCGGGGGCACTTCCCCGTCCCGGCGGCGTGCCGGAACAGAGATTCTGTCCCCCCGAATTGGAGTTTCGCGATGGCGGCGGCGCCCCTGGAGTCTTTCTGGAGTTTCGTCGATTCGTCTCGAGGTTTTAGGTCGAAAGGGCTTATATAGGCGAAGAGGCGGCGTAGGAGGGTACCTGGGGGTCCCACCCCATAGGGCGGTGTGCCCCCCTTCCAGGCCGTGCCGGCCTATGGTCTAGGGGCCCCAGGCCTCCCCTCTGACTCCCCTTCGGTGTCCTGGTCTGTCTCGGTGAATTATGATGTTTGGTCTTTGTTTCGTCGAATTCCAAGAATATTGCCCGAACAGCCTTTCTGGAACCAAAAACAGCAGAAAACAGGAACTGGCACTTCGGCATCTTGTTAATAGGTTAGTTCCAGAAAACGCATAAAAACATTATAAAGTGCGAGCAAAACATGTAGGTATTGTCATAAAACAAGCATGGAACATCAGAAATTATAGATACGTTGGAGACGTATCAGCATTCGAAATTCAAAACCTTATTTGAATGGTTACAAAATTAGTTTGCAAACAGTTTTAAAATAAAAGAGAAAGTTTTTCAAAAGAAAACAGGAAAACCCTAACCTAATCTCTCCCCTAGGCCTCTCCCTTCCCTTTCGGCCCAGCCCTCTCTCTCTCTCTCTTTTCCCTTTCTCCACCTCCCCTGGCCCAAGCCCAGCTCACCTCTACCGTACCCCTTCGCCTCTGTCGTCTTCCTCACGAGAGAAAACGTGAGCCCCCCCATCCCATGTCGCTATCCTCCACCTCTGAACCACCGCTGCTCACCTGCTCCCTCCCCTCTCCTTATCTCTGCCCTGGACCGCATCCTTTCCCCTCTCTCACGCCTACCTCGCCCCTTTCTTTCTTCATCTGCAAGCAAACGGGAAAATCTCCCCAACAACCACCACCACCGTGAGCTCCCCGCCGGCGCCCCGACGACTCCGGCCACCCCCAGATGATCTGAGGCCACCGTCGGCTTCGCCTCGCCTTCCTCGTTCGCCTGGTGGCCTCAATTCGAGGCGGGAGCCCCTACATCGTCGCCTGGACCTCGTTCCCCAATCCCGGCCGCCGGCGAAAAATCACCAATTCCGGCGCCGCTCGTCCCTCCCCGGCCACGCTGAGCTCTCCGCCGCCTTCCTGGTAACCGTCCGCATCTCCTCGACCTCCTCTCACTCTTGCTCTCCTCATGGTTCGTCATCTCGCCGTTGACCGCCTCCGGCCACCCGCAGATGTCGTCGCCGGCATCGCCACGGTGCTTCCCTGGCTCCGAATTCGCCACAGGAGGACTCCCCTTCGTCTTCCGCTTCGAACCCGCACCCGCGCGCATCCAGGGGGCCTCCACATCGCCCGCGCGCGTCACGTCCGCCGCGGTGACCACCCCCCCGCCTGCGACACGAGCGGCATCACCCCTCGTCAAACACCTTTCGGGCGTGCAGACAAGCTCTGCCAGCGCAGCGTCCACGTCGACCCGCGGGGCCCACCCGTCAGCCTCTGGGGCTAGAAACCAGCGAGGTGAGAAAAGATCCCACCGATCCAGATCTGGAAGTTTTCTGAAAAACCCCCTGCGTTTCTCTTCTCCTAAACCCGCAGTCCTTGCCCGTGGCAGTTTCCAAGAAAACCCCCTGCATCAATTCAAAATGAACCCGGGGTCCTCCCCCTTTTCTGAAAATCATTTCCAGGCCCTTTTCTATTTAAATAAATCTGTTTTCTATATTTTAAATACTAAAAACTGTTTATTTAATAACTTTTAATCTGTAACTCCAATTAAAATGTGTTATATATCAATTTTGATCAGAAAAATGTGCTGAACATTAATATGCCATCCATGTCTGCTGTTGCATCATGCTTCATACCATCTCGTGATAGTTTGCATTATCACCAAATATGAACATATGGAATATGTGGGATATTATATATATGTTGTCCCGGTTCCATTTAACTTTGCTGTAGCTCACCCCTGCCATGTTGCTATGCTAATCCACCCTTAACTTTGTCGGTAGAAATGCAACTTCAACCCTAATTATTTGTCCGGGGTTCCGATCCCGCTTAATTGGATAAGTTGCTTCGCATCATATTTGCCATGTCATGCATATCATCTGCTCATGCTGATTCTTCCTTCGTAGTAGTAAGACTTGCATACGTTGTGTGTTCCAGCAATTGCTTCTTCTCGGATAGGATCGCGAAGTGGTGTTGTGAGATACGACAAGTTCTCCGGATGTTCCTCGGCAAGCTTTAACAGGCAAGCATTTCCTAAACTTCTGTCTCTGCAGGAGTCGCTCACCTATTTTATTTTGCCTTCTCCCTTATGCTAGCCTTGAGTTGCGTTCTTGTCACATGTCCTATCCACTTGTTACCCCAAGCAGCCTATATTGCCATCACCACCTCCTACAGTTATTGTTTGGTTATCGTGTCTGCCTTGCGAGTCGTAGTGCATGCTAGTGCTGTTTTATCTCGTTACCGTTATCGCTATCTTATCGGGTTATATGTTGGGGAATCATGACACATGGTTTATGGATATGTTGTTGGAGATAATCACACTTACTTTATTGTTAACAACTAAAATTGTAAGCAGAGGCATCTGTGAGCCCCTTTGCGAAAGCATCGGAACTTTGACTCGCTAATGTCCCCTAGGACCCGAGTTCCTGTTATCTGTTCCGAGATTGAGCGCTCTACCCATGCGTGGGGACGATTATTGGGACCCCCCTCACCCATTACCTTTTCTCAAGTCAGTTGAAAAGGGGGCCACAACCTTGGTTTTATTTGCCTATGCCATGTATGCCATGCTTTACTTACTATTGCCTTCGGGTGTTTACTTCCTGTTGCCTTCGGGTGTTTATATTCTGTACTGTACCCCGCGGGACGTTTAGCGAAAGCGTGTGGTTCGCACGCCTAGCCGCCGTCGCAAACCCTGAGTCCGCTTCGGAGTACGGCCGGACTTCGTCACGGGTAGCTTAGTCGGGTGGCCCCCCTAGACTTTCTTGTTGAACTGGGAACGGTCTTGTTGTGAGACTTCACTGTCGCTCGGTGTGGTCGAGCATGCGTATGGTTACATTTGGGCAACCCCTGCAGGGTGTACATCTTATCGATAAGCCGTGTCCGCGGTTATGGATGACTTGGAATTGTATAGCTCGATCATAGAACAACTTACACCTTTATGCTGATGTTAATATTTTGCTAATAACTTGCTTAGTAATATAGCATTACCACAACGGCTACCTAATAAAACTTGTCCACCGTGTGAGTGCCTTTGTAAGTACTTCCTTGCGAGGGGGGAACACATCGGTCGTGTTATGTTTGCAGAGTATAGAATTGCTAGCTTATGCGCTTTCTCCTCTTCTCTGATTAGACGAAGGTTGTAGAGTGTCTCTAAAGGTTTTTAGTGCTTGCGCACTGCCGCTTAACCCTACCATATTGCCTATGATGTTCCTCTTGCATCCTCTAAGTCCCCTGCGTGCCTCAAGTACAAAGGACGACTGGTTGACGAATGCTTATACGTCTTGAAGTCTTGTTAAGTACGAACCCGTACTTATTGCTGCTTCTTTGGGACATAACCGGGCAGGTATGAAGTTATGTTCGATGAAGACGACGTTAGCGAGGTTACCCTTCCGGCTTGGCCTGGGCAGGGTTATGGACGCCACTGGTTATCTTCAGGACTCTTAGTCCAATTTGTATCTTGTCCGTACTCGGATGTATTCGATCTTCTATATTGATTTGGATCTTTGTATTGTAATTGTATCTTGACTCGTTGGAGTCGTTGTTGTAATATACGTTTCTTGTGGGCTCTATTGTAATCCTGTTGTAATGTTACCTCTCGTGTTAATTCCTCTGGCATCACGTGTGTGATTCATCGCGCACGTCGTGTCGGAGGGCGTCTCAGAATCGATATCGTGCGGATTTCGGCGGGATCGCTGGAATCCTCATGGTACCGGTTCCAGGGCGTCACACGGATCCATGGAGCGCAGAAGGAGGACCAGAGAACATCCAAATCCGATCCCGGTACCCTCGAAAACACCTCCGACGGACCCAAGAAAGGGAAAGGATCCGATGTACACTGGAAGAGATAAGTACCGGAACCCATCACCTCCGCCGCGGAACTAGCCACCTCCTCCGCCTCCTCGCCATCGTAGTCCAGTCGGAAACACCAGACCCCATGGGCCTAGCAGAAACAATATCCGCGACAACGTGGTTCCTCAGAGGAATCGGAACACGGAGCGTACGCCGGAACCTCGTCGGAGCCGGAATGAAGAACGTGAGCCTGAGCCCCGCAGAAGCTAAAATGATGGAGGCGACCGCCATCATGGGAAAGGTAGCCACCGAAGCCGGAGTCGGCAGCATGAAGGACACGGCGAATCCGATGGCGGAAGCAAAAGGTCCCATAGGCCCCCTCGCAGATCTCCCTCCCCACCACCCAGTGGAGGAGGTGGAGGCGGAGGCGGAGGCTGGAGATCTCACTCCCGCTCAAAGTCTCCCCCGCAACGGCCCACGCGACGCAAGGGAACGTCTCAACGAGTACATATCTGAATACATTGGCCCAAAATGCTTTGGCAGGATGATCCGAGAGGAGCCCTATCCAAAAGGCTTGAACCTTAAGCTACCCGGGAATCTGAAGCACTATGATGGCAGCGAAAGGCCCGATACCTGGATCGAAGACTACTTCAATGCAGTAAGCTTCACAGGAGGGAACCAGAGAATAGCCTGTCGCATGCTTCAGTTGTACCTTATTGGTCCAGCTCGTACCTGGCTCGGCGACCTCCCGGAGAACTCCATCTTTTGTTGGTTTGACATGAAGATCACCTTCGAAAAACACTTCAGGGGCACCTACAAGAGACCTGCTACAATAAGCGACCTGCAAGCATGTATCCAGAAAAAGGCAAAACATCGCGGAGTTTCCTCACGCGATGGTTAGCAACCAGGAACGAGTGCGAGAACGTGGATAATCGCACAACTATGCACGCCTTCATAGGTGGCATGCAGAGGGGAGGACTGCTCTGGCACAAGCTTACTTGCTTGATTAATGAAAACAATTTAACATTGGATGACATGATCGGGATTGCAAGTACTCACACCACCGCCGATGATGACGTAGGTGGAGAACTCACTGCCACAGCCATACCCCTGCACCAGCGAAAGAAAAACCGTGACAATGGCGGCAGCAGCAACATCAACAAGCGGAAAAATCCCCCCGATGACCAGAAGAGCGGCGGATCCGACATGGTTTCCATGGCGTTCCAACGCGGAGGTCAAGGAGGCGGAAGATGCCGCGGATATGGAGGCGGAGCTGGCAGGGGTCAGCAGCGCGCTGACGAGGTCACAGCTGCAGGGTTCCGCGCTCCCCAAACCTACGAAGAGTATAGGGACATGCCATGCCTGGCGCACATGGATCCGGCTACGGGCAAGTCCTCAGACACTAACAAGTGGGTCAACGACCTAAACGGTGACCCGGAAGCAGGATACAAGCGAGCTCGGAAGCACCGCCCACGTGGCAAAGGAGGCAAGGGCAATAATAAGGAAAAGGATGAGGATAGTTCCGAGGCGATGGACGAGGATGACGCTTCGCCGGATCCCAAAGAGGCTTTCGCAGCTAACAAATCCAACCCCTTCGTCAAAAAGAGTGCTAGTGCATACCACACCTTCCTTGGAACACCAACAGTCCGTGCCAACAAGTCAGCCCACCGGGTCCTGAACGCCACAGTTCCGGCTGTGCCGCAGTATGTCAGGTGGTCAGAAACTCCCTGCACGTTCGATAGGGCAGATCACCCGACCATCATTCCAAAGGAGTGCTACGCCTTGGTTGTGAGTCCCCGCATCGACGGGTTTGACTTTTCCAAGTGCCTTATGGATGGCGGAGCCAGCCTGAATATCATGTACTTGGAGACTGTGGAGAAGATGCAGCTCACTAAGGAACAACACAAGCACAGCACCACTGAGTTTCATGGTGTGGTTCCAGGTAAAAAAACAAATTCTCTTGGCAGCATCAGACTTCCCGTGGCCTTCGGCGATGTTAATAATTTCCGTGAAGAGATGATCACGTTCGAGGTCGTGCCCTTCAAGAGCTCCTACCACGTTATTTTCGGTAGGCCCACCTACCACAAATTCCATGCAAGGGCGTGCTACATCTACAATAAGCTCAAGATTCCGAGTCCTAATGGTATGATCACTGTATCCGGAGACTACAAGAAAGCTCGAGAGTGCGAGGTGGGCGAAGCCGTCTTTGCAGAATCTGTGATATCTGAAGAGGAGCTGCAAGGCTACAGAGCCGCGGTGGATCCAAAAGAGATGCATACCACCAAGAAGCAGATCTCCGAACAGAAAAACTCGTTCAAGGCCACGATAGACACCAAGAAAGTCGACCTCAATGTAGGAGATAGCTCCAAGCAGGTGTCGGTCAGAGCCAGCATGGACCCCAAATAGGAAGACGCGCTCGTCGAGTTCCTCCGCGCTAACATGGATATCTTCGCATGGCAACCTTCTGACATGTCCGGAGTACCAAGGGAACTCGCCGAGCACTACCTCAACATAAATCCGGGTGCCAAACCGGTGAAGCAAGCTATGCGACGCTTTGGAGACAAGAAGCGCTGCGCCATAGGGATGGAATTAGCAAAGTTACTAGAGGCAGGTTTTGTAGTAGAAGTTATCCATACTGATTGGGTCGCAAACCCCGTCCTTGTACCCAAAATTTTTTTTGAAATACTAAGAATGTGCATCGATTACTCCGGCTTGAATAAGCATTATCCGAAGGATCCGTTCCCCTTGCCGCGCATTGACCAATTCATTGATTCGACGGCAGGGGCGGAACTTCTGTGTTTTCTCGACGCATATTCCGGGTATCACCAGATCCGGATGAAGAAGTCTGACGAAAAGGCGACCTCGTTCATCACACCCTTTGGCACTTACTGCTACGTCACCATACCTTTTGGTTTGAAAAATGCAGGTGCCACCTACCAGCGTACGATGCAGCGGTGCTTGAAGGACCAGATTGGCCGGAACGTACACGCATACGTCGACGATATCGCGGTCATGACCCGGAAAGGATCCGATCTGATCAGCGACCACACAGAAACCTTCGAAAATCTCTGATGGTACAATATGATGTTAAATCCGCTGAAGTGCATCTTTGGCGTACCAGCCAAAAAACTCCTTGGCTTCATCGTGTCTCACAGAGGTATCGAAGTAAACCCGGAGAAAATCAAGGCAATCCTGTGCATCAAAATGCCAACTTGTCTCAAAGATGTGCAATGACTAACTGGTTGCATTGCAGCAATTAGTAGGTTTGTTAGCCGTCTTGGTGAGAAACCACTACCTCTATACAAGTTGCTGAAGAAAACAGACAAATTTGTTTGGGACGACACAGCAGATGCAGCACTTCAGGGGTTGAAGGACATACTCACCTCTCCACCTATTTTAGCAGCTCCGGAAGAGTCAGAGTCCATGGTCCTCTATCTGGCAGCCTCCAACAAGGTCATCTGTCTCGTTATCGTGGTGGAGCGAAAGGAAGAAGGTCATGAATACGGAGTCCAAAGACCAGTCTATTACATTAGCGAGGTGCTGACGGAATCCAAACAGCGATACCCTCACTTTCAGAAGCTAGCCTACGGTGTGTTCCTAGGTAGCCGGAAGCTGAGACACTACTTCCAAGAGCATCCCATGACAGTTGTGAGCAAAGCTCCATTGTCAACCATTCTTAACAACGCTGATGCAACATGACGCATAGCAAAGTAGGGCATAGAACTATCCGCCTTCGACATCAACTACAAAGCCAGAACCTCGATCAAGTCCCAAATTTTGGTGGATTTCGTCACAGATTGGACCGAGGCTCCGGATGGCGAACCTAAGCCGGAACCTGAAACTTGGGTCATGCACTTCGACGGATCCAAGCAACATCAAGGCTCGGGGGCTGGAGTTACCCTGAAGTCCCCAACTGGAGAAGAACTGCAGTACGTTCTGCAGATTCACTTCGAAGCTACAAACAACATGGCGGAATATGAGGCTCTACTACACGGTCTGCGCATCGCTAAGGAAATTGGGATCAAACACATCATATCCTGTGGAGATTCCGACTTGGTGGCACAACAAGTAGCCGGAATCTGGAACGCTAGAAACTCCATCATGTCGGCTTACAGAGACGAAGTTGATGAGATCGCCAAGTGCTTTCTCGGATATGAAGTAAATTACGTCAGGAGAGATGATAACACAGCGGCAGATATGTTGTCCAAGCTTGGATCCGGCAGGAAACCCATTCCGCCCGGAATTTTTCTTGAGCATCTGCGGATACCCTCGGTAAAGGGCGCTAACCCGGAAAATCCAGATGTGGCTGTGTCTCCGGCTAAGGAGGTGATGGTAATCACTCCGGCTTGGACCAAACCTTTCCTGGACTACCTCATTGACCGCAATAAGTTGCTGGAGGACGAAGTCCTCGCACGACAGGTCATCAGGCGAGCAAGATCCTACACAATAGTTGATGGACAGCTCTACAAGCGAAGCGCAAACGGGGTATTTCTGAAATGCGTGTCAAACCAAGATGGCATCGAAATCCTCAGAGAGATCCACACAGGGGATTGCGGGCATCACGCCGCTCCCAGGTCCCTCGTTGCAAAAGCTTTCCGGCAGGGATTTTACTGGCTCACAACTAAAGAAGATGCTGAGAAAATAGTGAAAACCTGCCGGGGGTCTCGCTAGCCGGGCCATCCTTGAATTCCGGCAGCATCTTCGAGCTAGCCGGATCGGAGACATCCTTCAAGTAGAAGAAGCCTCTGGACCAGTATCGGACGGATTCATGGCGATCCGTATGTGGGTAGACGCGGCCGGGGCGGAGCTTGAAGGTGATACTCCCACAAGTGGCTAGCGAGGAGGTTTGCGAAATCGTCTCTTTCTTGACGGAGAAATAATATTGAAAGAAAGGCAAATCGGGGGTTACCCGGAGATGGCCCTCGCAGAGGGTGACATGGTTGCTGATGGCGAGGATGCTGTTCGGAGAAATGTTGTGGGGCTGCAGCTTATACGCCTTAAGGATTTCCGAGAAGAAATCACTTGGCGGCATCGAGAACCCCCGCTCGATCAGCGCCTTGGTCATCACCCATTCTCTGGCTTCGAGCGCTGGAATCAGGGCACCCGGAACCGTTCGCCAGGATCCGGGTTGCAAGAAGCCTTCCGCCTCGAGGTTGCGGAGCTCGTTCTCTGTAGTAGTACAAGGCCACCATTGCCCCTTGACCTCACCTTCGCGAGATAAGGCCTTTGACTTTTTGGCGGCGGCCTCTTCCACCTTTTTCTCCATCTGTTTGGATCCGGCCCTCTCTTCCGGGTTGGCCTATGTCCCTTCGATATTCTTGCCGGAGTCCTTGGAAGGATCCAGCTGAACAGGGATGAAGGGGGGAGGAGCGGAGGAAATGGGGGTCGCTGCAATAGGCTCTGACTGCGATGGAGGTGGAGTCGAGGAAGACATCTGAGAAGTTGCAGAGTAACTAAACTTAGCCGGAATCGCTCATTATACCCTAGTCATCCCTACCAACATCGGCGAAAAAGCTCGAGGTCGAAGGACTTACCGGAATGGTTTCTGCGGTGGTCGGAGACGCCGGCGGTGAGGTTTTTGCCGCGGTGGCTCATCGGACTTAAGAACTCGACGAATTCGATGAACTCACTATGGCGGCGCTGAACTCCGGCGAACTTCCGGCAGACTCCGGTGCGGCGGAGGGCAGAAGCTCCGAGGCGGCGCTGGAAGGAGAGGTGAAAAGGGGGAGAATGGGTGATTAAGGGGTGAGCGGTGAGATATTTATAGGCAGGAGATGAGATTCGTGCTCCGCATCCTGTGGTCGGAACGCAAGCGTCGCGCCGTTGGATGGCTAACATGTGTCAAAAACCCTAACGGTAAAAATGGCTAAGGATAAGTTACCACTCAAATTACCCGAAAATGGCGCCAAGATTGGCGGAGCCGTTCGAACGGCTCAAGGTTCCGGGTAAGAATTGGGAAACGAATAACCATTGTCTCAGCAGGGGAGTAATCCGGAGATTCATTGAAAAAATGAAGTCGATGGATGAAGTCCCGCGTGATGAGGGTTTTTCCGGCATGCAAGCTGGAAAGGAAAAAATTCTCGAAGTTGGAGTTCTTCAATATTCCTCATGTTACCGGAAGGATTGTCGGAAGTGAAGATGAATTCAAGCAAGGCGGAAACAAGGGGTGAATCTCAGAGAACTCTGGGGGCTACTGTTGTGGGTATACTTCATAGGTGTACCATCGACAGTGCCTAGATCTAGCAAGCCCGGGTGGCCCATAGATGGTGATGGTGGCATATGGCCCATCGGGCGGCCCAATTGTTGTAGATCAAGAAGGATGAAGTCCAGCCCAGGAACAGGAAGCCGGATCCACCGATCGACCCTGGAAGTCGGATCCGGCCTGGCCCATCAGGGGTAGCCGGATCCAATACGACGTATAAGGAAAGGCGGATCCTTGACGTACACGGCAATGTAATATACCGTAGTTAGGCAACTTGTATTCCGGCTAGGACTCTCCCTGTAAACCCTAGATCCGTACGCCTTTATAAGCCGGATCCCGGGAACACTAGAGGGACAACCACAACTCATTGTAACAACACGAAAGCGCCCAGATAATTCCAGACAAGCAGTAGTAGACCCTGTTGACGAGGCGGTTCCTCGGCAATGCCCACCATGAGGGGCTTGGGTTTTAGAGAAAGGCGACGATGGAAGTTCCGGGAGCGAGGGAAGACACGACGTACCCAGGTTCACGTCCCCGCGGTGGAGGATCGCTACGTCCTGCTAGCAATCCACTATATGAATATATGTGTACAGGGGGCCGCCATAGGTGGAGTTGTTGTATCTAGTCTAGTTCTAATCTGTGGGTTGCGATGTCTAGGTGTGTCACCTCTATGATTTATGTTTCTCAATATGTGTCCTAAGGGGTGCCCCTGCCTAGCTTTATATATCAGCCAAGCTAGGGTTTACAAGATTCTTAGTAGGATTCGTATTGGAGTCTTCTTTCTTGTAATCCAAGTTGATATTCCTTGTGGGTCCAGCTCGTCGAGTCCTTCTGCTGGTCTATCTTCATGATCTACACCGGGTATGGCAATGTCGAGTACCCGAAGGGTTATGCCCACATCAGTAGCCCCCGAGTGTCTGGCCGAAGTGAAGCTTCGGGCAGAGACTAAAGTTGTCATCGTTCGAATGTCTTGATCATCTCTTGAATGTTGAATCTTGTGCTTGATGTAGAGTCGAAGTTGCTTTCTATCGGGTGCGCGAAGCGCTCCCGATGGGAGTAGCCCCCGAGTCTATGGGCGGGTGCTTGCAGCCACACATAGACTCAAGTTGTACTACTCGAAGATCTTGATGTTGATGACGACGTCTTCTGATTTATTCTTCTTTGTCGACGAAGCTGCCATTTATTTATCGGGTGTGCGACCTGCGCTCCCGATGGGAGTAGACCCCGAGCCTGTAGATGAATATGAAATAGTCATGTATAGGGTGTTAAAAATGCTGGGTCAAATACCGTAGATTTCCTCGAGTTCCAAGAATATTTAGATGCTCTCGATGACGGCGATGATTTTGATGATATTATAGATAGAGGAGTCGATGATTTGGATGATGTCACAGAGGAGTCGATAATTCAGATGATATTCCGGAGGAGTCGATAATTCAAACGATATTCCGGAGGATTCGATAATTCAGACGATATTCCGGAGGAGTCGATAATTCAGATGATATTCCGGAGGAATCGATAATTCAGATGATATTCCGGAGGAGTCGATAATTTTATCGGGTGCGCATCTAGCGCTCCCGATGGGAGTAGCCCCCGAGTCTAGGTACGGATGCTTGCAACCGTGTGTAGACTCAAGTCGAGCAACCCGATGTTATAATTTTCTTCAGGTGCCGTAGACACATTGTTTATTTAGCAAACCTTGATGCTTTTTCTCTGGGCATCGGTATGATGATGCTTTTGTATGAAAGTTATCGGGAGCAATTTCGCATTGAAGGTTTGATGAACCTGTCATATGTGCAACTTTGCTCAACCGATGAAGTATGTTTTGGCGACAGCCCCTGAACGAATCAAAAGAACTGTGCCTGCCGGTATGGGTCTTTTTGTAAATAGTTTTTATCCTTGGCATCAGCAGCACTCTCTTATTCTTGAGGCTTCAGCAGAGGATAATTGTATGAAAGTTATCGGGAGCAATTTCTTTGAGTGATCAGCTCATGTTGCAGGTTTGATGAACCTGTCGTATGTGCAACTTTGCTCAACCGATGATGTATGTTTGGGCGGAAGCCCTTGAATTAAATCAAAGGGACTATGCCTGCCATCGACTCCATCGCTCGTTAGTACTTCTGTAGTTTAAAGTAACGGCATGGGCCTTGTTTGTAAGTATATAATTGAATATCCTTGCTATTCGCAGCACTCTCGTAATCTTGAGGCTTTAGCAAAAGGATATTTGTATGTTATAAGTCCCGTTGATTACCATCTATTGCAGCGCTCATATTTTCAGAGGCTTTTTTAGATGATAACTTCAGGTATAAAGAGTTTTCAAATTTGGTTGAATTCCAGCGAACCAGCGCTCCCGTTGGAGGTAGTAAAAATAGTTGGAGATCTTCATGTCTTCTTGAATTTCAACAAACCAACGCTCCCGTCAGGAGTAGTAAAAATAGTCGGAGATCTTCATATTTTCTTGAATTTCTAGTGCTCCTGATGGGAGTAAATGCAATAGTTCGAAGATATTCCAGGAGCCCCTGAGTAATTTCAGCGCTCCCGATGGGAGCGCATCGGGTCAATATTATATAAGATGATATCCATTGAATATTTCAGACGATGAATCCATGGACCAGAGAATGTATCGGATCAATATTATATAGCCATAGGAGATAAATCCATCATAGATGATGAAGCCACCGACCCGGGAGTACATCGGATCATTTATATAAGATGATATCCATTGATAACCATAGGTGATGAAGATATTGACCCGAGAATGTATCGGATCAATATTATATAACCACAGGAGATAAATCCATTGAGAATCATAGATGATGAAGCCACCGTCCCGGGAGTACATCGGATCATTTATATAAGATGATATCCATTGTTAACCATAGGTGATGAAGCCATCGACCCGAGAGTTCATTGGGAGAAGATACATCCAGAGCGGAAGAAGATAAATCCTTTAGCTTGGCTTGCGGCGAGGCCAATATGAAAGCAGGTCGCATTGCGAACGCAGTCGAGGTAATCAATATTTGATGTGATGGGCGCAGTTGAAGTAATCATCCGACCAAAGATAGTCCATGTGGCGGGCGCAGTCGAAATAGTTGCACCACCAAAGATAGTCCATGCGGCGGGCGCCGTCGAAATAGTTGCGCCACCAAAGATAGTCCATGCGGCGGGCATAATCGAATAGTTGGCGCCACCAAAGATAGTCCATGCGACAGGCGCAGTCGAAATAATTGCACCACCAAAGATAGTCCATGCGGCGGGCGCAGTCAAAATAGTTGCGCCACCAAAGATAGTCCATACGGCGGGCACAATCGAAATAGTTGGCGCCACCAAAGATAGTCCATGCGACAGGCGCAGTCGAAATAATTGCGCCACCAAAGATAATCCATGCGACGGGCGCAGTAAAAATAGTTGCGCGGCCAGAAATAATTGATGTAGCCACGCGGCGCCTAGCTGACGTGGCCGATGAAGAGGACGCAGTTGATATGACCAATCCGCGGCAGGTGAGCATCCGAATATATTGAGTCCGTAATGTCGGGTCTGTGACATGCAAGCCCCCGAGTACGGTAAGTGCACGACAGCGGGCGCGGTCAACCGAACAGAGTAATCGAAGTTTTGCTTCAATCTGCAGTTATATTACGGTGCAAAAAGTCTGCCGCAAATAATAGTACGAGCCAAAAAATGCTTGGCGAAATAAATTTGCAAATAGTAAGAAGTTGGAAATATAGCACCTGATTTTTTTTTGTATTAGATAAAGGGGAGTAGTAGTTGATGAAGAGGGCACAGCCGACGTGACAGATCCTCGATAGGCGAGCTCCCGAGAGAAGACCCGTAACTTATCGGTGCAGTATAAAAACGTTGATCCAATTAAACTGCTTTTGTCTTGCAAGAGATTCAGTCACTGGTGGAAAAAGGGGCTTTGGTCGCGGTTGGCAACTGCCATTAGTCGCGGTGGCGCAACCGCGACCAAAGTAGCGCGACTAAAGCCCCCCCCCCCTTTAGTCGCGGTTCCTTAGGAACCGCGACTAAAGGCCCGTCCACGTGGGCCGCAGGCGAGCGCCAGGGCGGAGGACCTTTAGTCGCGGTTCTTCTGGCCAACCGCGACTAAAGGCCTCCGCAGGGTTTAGGGTTTAGCCCCCCCTCCCCCTAAATCTGGTTTCTTTTTAATTTGTATTATTTTATTTCTTTTGGGTTTTAATTTTGAAGGAGTTTCACATATTCTACGGTACTACATACATGCATATGAATGTACAATTTCAAACAAATTTGAAATTAGAACCAAAAAGAATTCAAGAGGAATATACAATATATATTCAATATCGGATGACCATATACAATATATATTCAATATCGGATGACCATATACAATTTTGAACAAGTTAGTTACAAATTCTGGTGCATATAAAGTTCTACGTCATCGTAATGGTGTTCTCCTCTAGGATCGATGACTTCCCTCGCCAACCATCCAGCTAGTTCCTCTTGAAGTGGTCGGAAGCGAGCTTCTGGACTAAGCGTCTTCCGGAGGTTATTCCTCAGGATGTTGTTCTCACACTTCTGGTCCCGCTCATTGCAGTATCTCCGGATCCTCTCACAAACATAGTATCCACATAGATTGGTCCCCGGTGGCTGAATATCCCCAGTCGTCCGCACTGCCATTTTAAAATGTAGCTCTTTTTTGAATTCACCGACCTTGGTATCTACGAACCGTCTCCAAACCCTACGAGGCAAAGAAAATTAAATAAACAAGAGAGTTATTAATTAGTTACTTGATATTAGGAAATGATGAACGAAATAGGCCGATCGATATAGAGCGCAAATGAATGAAAATAATTACTTTTGCATCATTTTTCTCATGTCGCCCCAAAGCGCCGGATCCATATTCAGAGAGTCGTGGACGAGAACTGAGGAGGTCTGAACTTTAATTACCATAAGAATCCAGTGGAACCTGCGGACACGATACATGCACAGTCATGCATAACTCATCGATTAGCCACATACCATGCATGGAGTAAACAAAAGAGAATGTGCTCAAGACAGAAACACTCACCCAAAATGGTAAGGAAATAGAATATCACTTTTCTGTTGCTGTTTTCTAATAAACCGCCACAGGTCATCCTCCACGTCGGCGGGGTGGTGTTCTAACACATGTGAATTAACGATGTGTGGGTCAATGAACCCAACATCATGGATGTTCCTTATTCGCATTTCCCGCTTCTTCATTCTGCATAATATCGTACACAACAAGATAGTTAGGACAATATATATATATATATATAGTGCAGACAATGAACGAGATGGGGTAGAAATTAATAAATCACTTACAGAACGTAGCAACTGATGATAGATTTGTCGAGGTCGCGCAGATTGAACAGCTGGAACAATTCACTCAGATGAATTTGTACCCAGTAATGTTTGAAGTGATGCTCATATCTAACTTCCGCATAGATATAGTCTTTGGCGTTTTTATGTTTTATGTAACCCTTGTACCAATTTAGCAGACCTTTCATTTGTCGAGGTAGATCCTCTTCCTGCGCAGGCTCGATGAGAGGGCCATTCTTCACATATGTAAATACTACGTCCTTCATTGGCGCCTCATCAAGGCCTAGCAGTGCACGAAGAGTGATACCTAAGTCGGCCGCTTGTTCTCTGGCACTCGTTACAGTCAATCCATGTGCTGCCGCAGCTGCTATGATATCGGGGGCATCCGGATCGGCGGCTTGCACTATGAGCGGGGCGATCGATTGTTTACTTTGTTCCCCGAGCTGGGCAACTTCTTTCCCCCTTTCTAATTTTGTCTCGGCCTCGTCCTCCAAGGCTTTCTTCTCCGCCAACTCTTGGTTCCTCTTGAACGCGAGTGCTTGCCTACGAAGTTCACGTAAATAGTCGTCGTGCATTCTTCGCGGCTTGGGACGGTGTGTTCAAAAATGACTTAGCCCATCGCCGTTGCTTGTCGAATATACCGGCTTGGGCTCGCCCTCTCTTTTCTTCTTGCACTCCTCCTTCCATTTCTCATGCCGAGCAGCCACGGCCGCTGCATTTTCCTCGACACTAAGTTCCCAAGGCCTCGGGATGAGAGGCTTCAGTGATGGCTCTGGTATCTTTGTGGTTCTAGGTACATAAGGGTCCGGGTTAATAACCCAGGACTGCTTCTGCTTCTTCGCCGGAGGTGGATTGGGGGGCGGTGTCTCGCTGATCACCCGCCGGACGAGGACTGGGGGGCGGCGTCTGCTTACCCGCCGGAGGTGAATTGGGGGGCGGCGTCGGCTGACGTGAAGGAGGTGTAGGTGAAGCACCACCACCACCGCCGCCACCGCCATCGTCACCGCCACCGCCACCGCCACCGCCACCACCACCACCACCGTAGGGGGGTGGACTTGTTGGCGCCTCGCCTGGAAACTTGATAAATTTCTTCTGCCATAGAATGAACTGGCGCTTGACATCTCCAAGTCTTTTCACCCCTTCAGGTGTAGCAATGTCAATGTCCAGGTCCTCAAACCCTTGGACTATCTCCTCCACCGTCACACGAGCATAGCCATCTTGAATGGGGTTGTTGTGGTGGAGTGCTCCAGTGGCAAAGCACCGCTGATGGCTACCTTCATGGACATGTTCCCGATAGGATAATACAGAAGACATGCTTTCATCTCCTTTATATCGTCCACGGGGTAGCGAGGAGGCTCCGGTGCAGTAATTTCGACCACCGCAGGCTCCGGTGCAAAGAACTTCTATCGTCGGTGCACCAGCCGGTGAGGCCTCCGTGGAAGCCACGCTGCTTCTTCTCCGCTGCTGGCTTCCGAGATCCATTGGATGATCTTCATGCTGCGCCCGAGCTGCATCTCTTTCGGCGACTAGTACACTCACGGTTTTCTTCATCACATCCATTTCCGTTACTAACTTCGCCACAACATCTGCATCCCGATCCATCTTTCTCTTACGGCTTCTGTAACCGTACGGGTCATCGTTCTGGGGGAACCCTACTTTCCACGGAATGGGCCCCATGCCTCGTACACGTCCTCCGTGTTCGGGATTCCCGAGGGCTTTTGTCGTGGCGTCGTTCTCTCGTTGAACTTGATCCTCCCCTCTTGAGCTTCCCTCATTGCCTCAATAAGCTTTTGGGTGGGTGTAATTATTTTGCCCTGATAAACACACTCCCCTGTCTCCGGGTTCAGCGATCCCCCATGCCCGTACCACCAGCTTTTGGCCCTTGGGTCCCATCCCTCCGCACTGGATGGATTCCTCGCGCCCTCAGCTCGTTCTCCATCATCTCCCACTTAGGCTGCCACAAGCGATACCCTCCTTGCCCCATGATATGATTGTACTCCTTCTTCGCCGCATGCGCCTTATATCATTTCGATATTTCAAGGAACTGCTCCGATTTCTTTTGCTGCACAAATTCTGGCCAATCATGTTGCGCTTTCTCATATTGTCGTGTGAAATCCGGAGTCTTGCCCGGCTTGACAAAGTCATGGGCTAGATTTTGCTTGTATTTCCGGAATGCGTTGGCCATCCTAGAAAGAGCGAACTGTTTGACTAGCTTGCACCTCTCCTTGTTTTCCTGAATCTTGTTACCCGCCTCATCGTATCTGCGGTATTCCGGAGGTAGAACGAAATGTTCCATAAGCTTCTTGAAGCAATCTTTTTTTGTTCTCTTATCGACAAAAGTGAAACCAAGACGTGCCTTCTTTGGCTCATTCCACTCCTGGACGGTGATCGAGACGTTGTCTCTAACAACGGCTCCGCATTGGCTGACAAACTTGGTGGCGTTCTTGCTGGGCTCCAGCGGCCTGCCGGTTTGTTCATCGACAACATCGATGGTGCATGTTTCGTTTGGTTTCATCGTCTTGGTTGCGCCACGCTTTGACGACGTACTCGATTTTTTCGACGATCCGGCCGAGGGCTAAAATAAGAAAGAGAGTCGCGCGCGTTAGTACACACACATTTATTCAAATCAGTTAGTTTGTATCACCAGACGCTCAATATGTATATATATATACCTCGGCGCCGGAGGTGGTTGCTACTTCCAATTGAAGATCGTCGTTTATCGACGTTTCTTCGGCATCATCTGCTTGCTGACGGCGCCCTTCATCTTCACCCTCAAGGTTCAGATAAGAAGAGATATCATCTTCTTCTTCTCCGGTCGGCACATATAGAATATCGCCTTTTATGATGCCGAACATATGGTCTTCAGCGTCCGGATCATAGTTGTCCAGAATCGGGTCAGCTCTATCGTCCGCCATATGTCAGTCCTGAAAACATGTAGTCAAAACAAATTAATTGTGTATATGCCAGCATTATCATATCTCTTCTACATATAAAGAGAGAGGGCGACGAGGGAGGCGAGAGGGGGGACGCAGTGATCGCGTGACCGAGAGAACGGTGGTGGTGGCGAAAGGGGGGACGCAGTGACCGCGTGACCGAGAGACCGGTGGCGGTGGCGAAAGGGGGACGCAGTGACCGCGTGACCGAGAGACCGGTGTGGCGGTGACCGAGAGGGCGGTGGCGGTGCCGAGGACACATAACCTCATTTGTTTTATATATTTTTACATGATTGTTTTTGCATAGTTTATTACAAACTTGGACTCTTTCCCGATGTGATGGATAAAACAAGGACATGGTCCACTTAAAATAATCATTGTCTCCAAGTTTTAAATTGAATTGGTAAACTTAATCTGGTTAAGTTTATTTTGCGGGGATGTTGGAGGATAATGATGACGGCAACATAAGTGGTCGACAAAGAATAATATTTAGGCCTACAGTATATACACAATTTGATGTTCCAATAATCAAGCACATGCAAGTTGATTTTCATTAACACAACAAAATGAATATTTTAGATGTTTTCATGATTCGTGAACAACACAAGTATCTTTAATTATGTTTTTGCTTGTACATGCGTGCAAAACACTAAAATGATAAGATCATGTATTTGAACATTTGTATTTATACCATCGCAAAAATTAAGGTCTCACTAGCACCCGAAGAATTGAACATGCGGTTAACATCTCAAGTTAAATCGGTATGAGAAAGCTAAAGTTAGCACAAGAGAGTCCTTGTGTTAATTAAACAAATTTTACAATTTTACAATTTTAATTAAACAAATTTTACAATTTTAGTTTACAATTTTAATTAACAAATTTGTGAGTTAATTAATAAAAACAAAAACAAAAACAAAAAAATGGGGGCGCCGGCCACGGCCCCTGCTTCGTCTCTCCCTCTCCATCGATCTCTCTCCTCTGTAACTCTAGCGCGGCCGCGCGCGTGGCCGGAGGCCGGCGGCGGGCCGGTGTGAGAGCGGCGCGCGCGCCGGTGACGGCGAGGGCGGCGGCGGGCGCGGCGACGGGTGATCGAGGGCGGCGCGCGCGGGCGACGGTGATCGAGGGCGGCGGCGGCGAGGGCGGCGCGCTCGGCGGCGGCGGGCGAGGGCGCGCGGCGCAAGACACGTGCGCGGCGGGGCGAGAGAGGGCGGCGCGCGAGCGGTGACGTACGGGGCGGGCGAAGGGCGACGGCGGCGAAGGCGAAGGCGACGGCGGCGAAGGCGACGAAGGCGACGCGACGGCGGCGGGCTTCGATCGGCGTAGAGACGGAGTGGGCGAGGAAGAGGAGAAGAGGCGCCGCCCGCTCGTTTTTATAGGCGAGGGCCTTTAGTCGCGGTTGGGGTCACCAACCGCGACTAAAGGTTACCCTTTAGTCGCGGTTGGTGATCCCAACCGCGACTAAAGGCTTTTTTCGCCCCTTTTGCAGTTCCCGCGGAAAATGGCCTTTAGTCGCGGTTGGCCAGGCCAACCGCGACTAAAGGTATTTTTTCAAATTAGTTTTCTTTTTCAAATTACTTTTCTTTTTCGAATTACTTTTCTTTTTCAAATTACAAATAATATATCAAAAAGTAAAGAAAAATAAAACTAATTCATTTCAAAATCTGAAAAATACATATAATATATCAATAAATTCAGAAAAATAAAACTAATTCAATTCAAAAACTTAAAAATACAAATATTATATCAAAAAATTCAGAAAATTAAAACTAATTCATTTCTAAATGTTAAAAATACAAATAATGTATGAAAAAATTCAGGAAAATAAAACTAATTCATTTCTAAATCTTAAAAATACAAATAATATATCAAAAAAATCAGAAAAATAAAACTAATTCATTTCAATATGTTAAAAATACAAATAATATATCAAAAAATTAAGAAAAATAAAACTAATTCATTTCAAAATAATGAATCCCCGCTGGCATCCCGATAACCAGCATACTTGGGACGCCTTCTTCATCAATCGGCGTGAGAGGGCGCTCGCCAGGTATGAGGAGGACGGTCTGCCTCCTGGAAACTTCCACGAGGCCGGCCGTCGGCTATGGTGGTACGGCCGGACTCTGCAGAGCGTCATGGACTACATCACGGCCGGCGATATCCCCCGCCTGCACTACCCTCAGTTCGAGCCACGAGCGCCGCCCGACGACAGCGACGACAAGAAATGACGACGACGCCGGCAACTTAGAAGGCGACGACTACCAGTACAACGGCGGCGGCTATGAAGACTACGAGTATGCATATTATACGCCTAGGCAGGAGTATGACTAAATCACTCCAAATTTCATGTATGCAGGAGTATGACTTAGTCACTCCAAATTTCATGTATGCAGGAGTATGACTTAGTCACTCCAAATTTCATGTATGCAGGAGTATGACTTAGTCACTCCAAATTTCATGTATGCAGGAGTATGACTTAGTCACTCCAAATTTCATGTATCATCAGTGCTATCTCGAGTCAATTGAATCATTCGAAAATGGACACCAAACACATCACGGGTAATATAATTCACATGATTCATTCAACAAAGTTTGGTACAATAAATTATTACACATCATTTCTTCCCTTGTGTCCCTGCTTGCTTACGATTGTGCCGTATCCATGGAGCATCCTCATCATTTAACTTAATGCTTGGGTCGGTGTTCACTTTGAAGGGCGGAATTTCAGCAAACATATTATAATCTTCTGACATGTCTGTCTTGTCCTCCACTCCCACGATGTTTCTTTTCCCTGAAAGAACAATGTGGCGCTTTGGATCATCGCATGATGTACTGATCGTTTTCTTATCTTTCCGTTTCCTCGGTTTGCTACTCATGTCCTTCACATAGAAAACCTGAGCGACATCTTTCGCTAGGACGAATGGTTCGTCAAGGTAACCAAGATTGTTGAAATTCACCATTGTCATTCCGTATTGCTGGTCCACCTTTACCCCACCTCCTGTTAGCTTGAACCATTTGCACCGGAACAAAGGGACCCTAAAGGAGGGTCCATAGTCAAGTTCCCATATCTCCTCTATGTAACCATAATATGTGACCTTTTGCCCATTCTCGGTTGCTGCATCAAAGCGGACACCACTGTTTTGGTTGGTGCTCTTTTTATCTTGGGCGATCGTGTAAAATGTATTCCCATTTATCTCGTACCCTTGGAAAGTCGTTATAGTCGAAGATGGTGTCTTGGCCAACATGTACAGCTGATCTACAACCTTATTGTCACTCATTAAATGTTTTCTCAACCAACTGCCGAAAGTCTCCATGTGGGCCTTCCTAATCCAGGATTCTGGCTTCCTGTGGTTGTCCGAGCGTAAAATATTCTTGTGTTTCTCAAAGTACGGAGCCACCAAGCTGGAATTGGTCGAACCGTGTGGTGTGCTTCATCAGAGAATGGCCGTCCATACATATCATTGATTTCCTTCCGATCGTGCCTTTTCCACTTAGTCTCCCTCGTGCCGCGATTGAGGAAGACCAATCGGCTTAAGGTCAGGAACAAAGTCAACACAAAACTCAATTACCTCCTCATTTCCATAGCCCTTGGCGATGCTTCCTTCGGCCTAGCACGGTTACGAATATATTTCTTTAATACTCCCATGAACCTCTCGAAGGGGAACATATTGTGTAGAAATACAGGACCGAGAATGGAAATCTCATCGACTAGGTGAACCAGGAGGTGCGTCATAATATTGAAGAAGGATGGCGGGAACACCAACTCGAAACGGACAAGACATTGGATCACATCGTTCTGTAACCGTGGTAGAACTTCTGGATTGATTACCTTCTGAGAGATTGCATTGAGGAATGCACATAGCTTCACAATGGCTACTCGAACATTTTCCGGCAGGAGCCCCTCAAAGCAATCGGAAGCAATTGCGTCATAATCACGTGGCAGTCGTGAGACTTCAGGTTTTGGAACTTTTTCTCCGCCATGTTGATTATTCCCTTTATATTGGACGAGAATCCTGACGGGACCTTCATACTGCTCAGGCATTCAAAAAAGATGACCTTCTCTTCTTTGGTCAGAGCGTAGCTGGCACGACCTTGAAACCGTTCCGGATGCCGGTCATCGGGGTCTTTCAAACTTTGCTGGTCCTGCCGTGCTTCCTTTGTATCATTTGACTTCCCATACACGCCCAAGAAGCTTAGGATGTTCACGCAAATATTCTTCGTAACGTGCATCACGTCGATTGCAGAGCGGACTTCTAGGACTTTCCAATATTCTAGCTCCCAGAATATAGATTTCTTCTTCCACATGGCTACGTGCCCGTCAGCTCCCTTCGGAACTGATTGTCCGCCAGGACCCTTTCCAAAGATGACTTTCAAATCCTTGACCATATCAAATACCTCAGCACCAGTGTGTTCCGCAGGCTTCGGCCGGTGATCTGCCTTGCCGTTGTAATGCTTGCCTTTCTTTCTTACTGGATGACCTTTCGGAAGAAATCGACGATGCCCAAGGTACACGTTCTTCTTACAATTTGGCAAATGTACACTTTCAGTCTCATGTAAGCAGTGCGTGCATGCATTGTATCCCTTATTTGACAGTCCCGAAAGGTTACTAAGAGCAGGCCAATCGTTGATGGTTACGAAAAGCAACGCTCGTAGGTCAAATTCCTCTTCTTTGTGCTCATCCCACACACGGACACTAGGTCTGCCCCACAGCTGTAAAAGTTCATCAACTAATGGCCTTAGGTACACATCGATGTCATTGCCGGGTTGCTTCGGACCTTGGATGAGCACTGGCATCATAATGAACTTCCGCTTCATGCACAACCAAGGAGGAAGGTTGTAGATGCATAGAGTCACGGGCCAGGTACTATGGCTGGAGCTCTGCTCGCCAAAAGGATTCATGCCATCCGTACTTAGACCAAATCTTATGTTCCTTGCGTCAGCTGCAAAATCTTTGAACTCTCTGTCGATCTTTCTCCATTGCGTTCCATCTGCGGGGTGTCTCAACTCCCCGTCCGACTTACGGTCCTCTTTGTGCCATCGCAACAACTTGGCATGCTCTTTGTTCCTGAACAGACGTTTCAACCGTGGTATTATAGGAGCATACCACATCACCTTGGCGGGAACCCTCTTCCTGGGTTTCTGGCCCTCAACATCGTCGTCACCAGGGTCATCGCCTCTGATCTTATAACGCAATGCAGTACATATTCTTCAACATTTTCAGCAAGTTTTCAAATGCCGAGTCAGCTACACCTGCCTGTGCCTTCCATCTCAGCAAATCCAGTGTGCAGCCCAGCTTTTTCAGACCATCATCGCATCCGGGGTACAGCGCCTTCCTGTGATCCTCTAACATGCGATCCAAATTCTCCCTCTCTTTTTCAGTTTCGCAGCGTCTCCGTGCATCAGCAATGGTCCGACCAAGATCATCAACGGGATCATCATCACGTGCCTCTTCTTCACCTTCCCCTTCACCTTCAGCATCCTCCATGAAAGTATCACCGAAATGAGCAAGATAGCTTTCATCGATGAAATCATCCCCTTCTTCATCTTCTTCCATTATAACCCCTCTTTCTCCATGCTTGGTCCAACAATTATAGCTTGGCATGAAACCGTGCCGAAGCAGGTGCATGTGAACATCTCTTGAGGAAGAGTAACCCTTCTGATTCTTACAGTTAACACATGGACAGATAACAAAACCCCCCTGCTTGTTCGCATTAGCCACTACGAGGAAATCTTTCAAACCCGCACTGAACTCGCCGGAGAGTCGGTTACCGTACATCCATTGTCGATTCATCTGCATTATTATAATATAAAATATATAATTAACCATCATGCATTTGTTAAACTAACTAGCTACAAACAATATAAATTAAACAATGAACTACACACACATGCACATTTTATCAACGACACATCAAAGGTTCAAGTTGCTAACCGCGATCGAGGAGGAAAAAATAAATGAGAAAGCTCAAGTGTGGCTCCAACACTTCATATCATGTTTGTTTCATGCTCTTGGGGCATTTCATCAAACACCTTATGTGCATAAGAGGAACCAAAAGCAAACCTAACACCCACTTGTGAAGTTTGTGAAGAGAATGGCACCAAATGGCTAAGTGTTGGCTGCTGGGTGGTATATATAGGGGAGGGGCTTTAGTCCCGGTTGGCCTGGCCAACCGCGACTAAAGGCCTTCGGGCACCTTTAGTCGCGGTTGGCCTGGCCAACCGCGACTAAAGCCCCCCACGTGCACCGGCTGGCCACCGAGCGCCCTGGGCCCAGGCCTTTGGTCGCGGTTCGCCTCCCGAACCGCGACTAAAGGTACCATTAGTCGCGGTTCCTGCAGCATCGCGACTTATGGGGCTCACCCGAAGCCTGTTTTTCCACCAGTGAGTATCTGACTTTGCTCCAATTAGCTCACGTGAAGTAGCAATGAGTATTCAATTTTCTGCTCACGTGAAGTAGCAATCTTCTTTGGGACGAACTGCAGCGGCTGCTGCATGGTCTGATTTTGTCTCTGCTGCACCTGGCGATTTCACCTGTGTAAAAAAATGTTCCAGCCCAGATTCAAAATCCAATTCAGATCTTTTGCCCCCTGGCTAGTTTTCAAATATTTTAAAATTGCACTTTTACTAATCCAATTTCTACAAAATTTATATCCATTATGTTCAGAATTTGATGAACTTTCCAAATCTATAACTTGTTCAAACTTTTGAACAACTAAAATTTGACAAGTTTTCAAATTGGTTTTCAATAGTGCAATCTTGCATAATTCATAACTTAATTTCTATAACTCCAAATTTAGTAATTTTTATATCTATTCTCATCAGAAAAGTGAGAGGTATTCAAATATTGCATTGTCATGCATCATTGGCATCATCTCTGATTTGTGCTATACTTTTCCTTGTATGTGCTTTTGGTTCTTCTCGAGTAGACGCCGACGCAGAGCAGTACGAGCAGGAGTACGAGCACCCCCAGGAGGATCGTGCCTGTGCTTCTACCGCTGATCTGACAGGCGAGCCCACCCCTTCACCTATTTTACATTTACATGCTCTTTTGATCTATTGCTATCCCTATGTTGCGATTCTGTTGTGTCACGTGTCCTATTCCACCTGTTACCTATATATCCGAGATACACCTCCTCGCCTACCTATTGTTTGTTGTTTGCCAGCTTTGCGAGTCGTAGGCGAGTTTAGGGTTTTTGTTGATATCTCGAAATGTTCGGGATATCTTGTTGAGATGTTGACACATGCACTACCTTTTCGAAAATGAAGTGGATAACTTTTGCTACAATTAAAAATTGATATGGGATAATAATATTGCAGAGGCATCGGTGAGCCCCTTTGCGAAAGCATCGGATTTTTGTCTCGCTTGTGTCCCCTAGGACCCGAGTTCTTGTTATCTGTTTCTAAGACTGAGCGCGCTAACCACTCGTGGGAGGTTTTATCGGGACCCCCCATCACCCATTACCATTTCTCAAGTCTGTTGAAAAGGGGCCCACAACCTTGGTTTTATTTGCCTATGCCATGTATGCCATGCTTTACTTACTGTTGCCTTCGGGTGTTTACTTACTGTTGCCTTCGGGTGTTTATATTCTGTACTGTACCTTGCGGGACGTTTAGCGAAGCGTGTGGTTTGCACGCCTAGCCGCCGACGCAAACCCTGAGTCCGCATCGGAGTACGGCCGAACTTCGTTTCGGGTAGCTTAGTCGGGTGGCCCCCCTAGGCATTCTTGTTGATCTGGGAACGGTCTTGTTGTGAGACTCCGCACTTGTCTATGCGGGTTCGAGCATGCGTGTATGGTAACATTGGTGCACCCCTGCAGGGTAAATCTTTTCGGAAAGCCGTGTCCGCGGTTATGGACGACTTGGAGCTGTTTAACTCGATCATAGAACAACTTACACCTAATCTTGTCGCTAATAATTTGCTAATAATCTGCGTAGTAAGTTAGTACTACTACAACGGATATGGAATAAAATTGTCAACTGTGTGAGTGCCTTGTTAGTACCTCTTGGCGAAGGGGGATCGCATTGGCTGGGTTTTGTTTGCAGAGTATAGAACTGCTAGATTATGCGCTCTCTCACCTTCTCTAGTAGACGAATGTTGTAGCGTGTCTCTATTGGTTAGTTGCTTTGCTGCCGCTAAACTCCACATATAGCCGGGCGAAGTTTACACCGCCCACCAGCAAGCATAGCTGGTCTTGTCTCGCAAGTACGTGCCATTTGGTACTTACCCTCGTTTTTCTCCCTCTTTTTCCGGAACCCTTTTTTGACAAATAGGTACGACAGATGATGAGCAGTACTCAGGAGGCTACTTTGTCGAGTTCACGGGCGACAACTTCGTTGAGTAGCAGGATCGCTCCTAAGGCAGCAGCCTGTGGCTTGTTGGTTATGGATCCCGCTTGGTTATCTTCAGGACTCTTAGTCCAATTTGGATCTTGTCTGTACCCAGACTATTTCCTACCTCTATGTATGGTGTACTGATGGGATATGTGTCCCTTTTGCGTGTCATTTGGATCTTGCTCGGTAGAGCATTGCTATATATAAACTTTATTTCTATCTTTTGTGTCGTAGATGGTCATGTTGTGATATTCAATCTGTATTCTACCCTTGTATCCTGTGCACAGTGCATGTATGTGTGAAGTGCACAGGAAGGTGAAGCACTCAGGCTTGGAAAGCCTAACGTGAGCCTATGAGGTGGGTGTTGTGTGCATGGGCGTGTCGAGCTGTTGCTTGGCCTACCCATAAGCTTGGGAATGCGAGGCGACCTCGCGGTCCTTCGTAGTGACCTCATGCACATAAACCCCTCGTACCTGCGTGCTTTGGGTTTTCCTACTCCTGGGGCTTACACCAAGATGGCCGGAAAGCTCGCCGGAAAGATCGTCGGCGGCAGCACGGAGTTGCTACGTGCAAGAGGAGCTAAACCATGGCTCTGAATACCATGTTAGGAAATGACAACTAGTATTCACATAGGGCCATAGGCCAGTACATGTACATGTGTGACAATGTGTAGGTAAGCCCCTCATTGTGACGCCCCAAAACCGGTACCATGAGGATTCCAGCGATCCCGCCGAAATCCGCACGATATCGATTCTGAGACGCCCTCCGACACGACGTGCGCGACGAATCACACACGTGATGCCAGAGGAATTAACACGAGCGGTAACATTACAACAGGATTACAATAGAGCCCACAAGATACATATATTACAACAATGACTCCAACGAGTCAAGATACAAATATACAATACAAATATCCAAATCATACAGAAGATCGAATACGTCTGAGTATGGACAAGATACAAATTGGACTAAGAGTCCTGAAGATAACCAGTGGCGTCCATAACCCTGCCCAGGCCAAGCCGGAAGGGTAACCTTGCTAACGTCGTCTTCGTCGAACATAACTTCATACCTGCCCGGTTATGTCCCAAAGAAGCAGCAATAAGTACGGATTCGTACTTAACAAGACTTCAAGACGTATAAGCATTCGCCAACCAGTCGTCCTTTGTACTTGAGGCACGCAGGGGACTTAGAGGACGCAATAGGAACGTCATAGGCAATATGGTGGGGTTAAGCGGCAGCGTGCAGGCACTAAAAACCTATAGAGGCACTCTACGGCATTCGTCTATCAGAGAAGGTGAGAGAGCGCATAAACTAACAGTTCTATACTCTGCAAACATAACACAACCGATGCTTTCCCCCCTCGCAAGGAAGTACTTACAAAGGCACTCACACGGTGGACAAGTTTTATTAGGTAGCCGTTGTAGTAATGCTATATTACTACGCAAGTTATTAGCAAATTATTAACATCAGCATAAAGGTGTAAGTTGTTCTATGATCGAGCTATACAATTCCAAGTCGTCCATAACCGCGGACACGGCTTATCGATAAGATGTACACCCTGCAGGGGTTGCCCAAATGTAACCATACGCATGATCAACTACACCGAGCGACAGTGAAGTCTCACAACAAGACCGTTCCCAGTTCAACAAGAAAGTCTAGGGGGGCCACCCGACTAAGCTACCCGTGACGAAGTCCGGCCGTACTCCGAAGCGGACTCAGGGTTTGCGTTAACGGCTAGGCGTGCAAACCACACGCTTCGCTAAACGTTCCGCGGGGTACAGTACAGAATATAAACACCCGAAGGCAACAGGAAGTAAACACCCGAAGGCAACAGTAAGTAAAGCATGGCATACATGGCATAGGCAAATAAAACCAAGGTTGTGGCCCCCTTTTCAACTGACTTGAGAAAAAGGTAATGGGTGACGGGGGTCCCAATAATCGTCCCCACGTACGGGTAGAGCGCTCAATCTCGGAACAGATAACAAGAACTCGGGTCCTAGGGGACATTAGCGAGTCAAAGTTCCGATGCTTTCGCAAAGGGGCTCACAGATGCCTCTGCTTACAATTTTAGTTGTTAACAATTAAGTAAAGCAGGTGTATCTCCAACAAAAATATATCCATAAACCATGTGTCATGATTCCCAACAAATAACCCGATAAGATAACAACAACGGTAACGAGATATAAATAGCACTAGCATGCACTACGACTCGCAAGGCAGACCCGATAACCAAACAATAGTTGTAGGAGGTGGTGGTGGCAATATGGGCTGCTTGAGGTAACAAGTGGATAGGACACGTGACAAGAACGCAACTCAAGGATAGCATAAGGGAGAAGGCAAAATAAAATAGGTGAGCGACTTCTGCAGCGACAGAAGTTTAGGAAATGCTTGCCTGTTAAGGATTGCCGAAGAACAGCCAGAGAACTCGTCGTATCTCACCGCACCACTTCGCGATCCTATCCAGGAAGAAGCAAATGCTGGAACACACAACGCATGCAAGTCTTACTACTACGGAAGAAGAACCGGCATGCTCAAGATATGGTATGCATGCATGACATGGCAAACATGATGCGGCGATGCAACTTATCCAATTAAGCGGAGTCGAAACCCCGGACAAACAATTAGGGTTGAAGTTGCATTTCTACCGACAAAGTTAAGGGTTGCTTAGCATGGCATAACATGGCAAGGGTGAGCTACTTCAAGTTTAATCGGAGCAGGGAAACCTAGTCGGTGTTCCGAAATACTCCGGTGGTTCAATTAGGGTGAACATACACGATTGTCGTTGCACTACATGTTGCATGATGCAAACAGGTATATGGATAGCATATTCATGTTCAGCACATTTTTCTGAGCAATTTTCATATATAAAATATTTTATTTCGAGTTACGGTTCAGGAGATATGATTTTTGGAAGATTTGAACATATTCTGCAATTTTCAGAAAATAGAGAATATAGGAAAAGCGTTTTATACCAAGGAGGTTCTAGCCACAGGGGCTGACTTGCGGGACCAGGGATGCTGACTGGATGCGACGACTAGGCGGCACTACTGTGGTCTTCTCACCGAATGAAGCACTAGCCAAGGTCAATGACAGCCGGGGCCACTTGTCAGATCGGAGGAAAAAACAAAAATGTGGGGATTTGCTCTCCCTAGGAATTGAACACAGGATCTAATGGAAGCAGCAAAGAGGACTAACCACTGGGCAACTGTTGGGATCACGTCAAGATTAGCGTGTATGGCAACATGAAGCATGCAGAGGCGGAGGTTGGGGATGAAAACCATGGCGGGATGGAGCTCGGGCCGAGCATCGATCCAGCAGGTCAGGGCGAACTGGGACGCGGGAGATGGCGTCGGGAGCGCGCCTCGCTGTGGGGAACCAGGACATGGCGGAGACGGCACCAGGGCATCATCGGAGAGCCGCCGGCGGTGAGAACCTGCAGAAAAACACGGCGGTCAACGCCGGTGGGGTGGCTGAGCAAGGGGAACAGAAGGGGAAGAGGTCCAGGAGGGGCGCAAGCTCACCATGAACGTGTTGGAGCACTCAGAATGGTCAGGGGAGGCGCGAAGCGGCCGCAATCGAGGAAGAAGGACGTCAACCAGCGCGGGGAATCGGTGACCGTACGCTTGATTGGACGAGCCCCGGCTCGATTCCTTGGATGAGGAGGTAGAGGAGAACGAGGCGCATCTTTCTGTGGCTGCAGCTCGGTGATACGTCTCAAACGTATCTATAATTTCTTATGTTCCATGCTAGTTTTATGACAATACTCACATGTTTTATATACACTTTATATCATTTTTATGCATTTTCCGGTACTAACCTATTAACAAGATACCGAAGCGCCAGTTCCTGTTTTCTGCTGTTTTTGGTTTCAGAAATCCTACACAGGAAATATTCTCGGAATTGGACGAAATCAACACCCAGGGTCTTATTTTTCCACGAAGCTTCCAGAAGACCGAAGAGGATACGAAGTGGGGCCATGAGGGGCCGACACCACAGGGCGGCGCGGCCAAGGAGGGGCCCGCACCGGCCTGTGGGGTGGGGCCCCCGTGCCTCCTCCGACTCTGCCCTTCCGCCTACTTAAAGCCTTCGTCGCGGAAACCCTAGTACCGGGAGCCACGATACGAGAAAAGTTCCAGAGACGCCGTCGCCGCCAATCCCATCTCGGGGGATTCAGGAGATCACCTCCGGCACCCTGCCGGAGAGGGGAATCATCACCGGAGGACTCTACATCATCATGCCCACCTCCGGATTGATGTGTGAGTAGTTCATCCTTGGACTATGGGTCCATAGCAGTAGCTAGATGGTTGTCTTCTCCTCTTGTGCTATCATGTTTAGATCTTGTGAGCTGCCCATCATGATCAAGATCATCTATTTGTAATGCTACATGTTGTGTTTGGTGGGATCCGATGAATATGGAATACTATGTCAAGTTGATTATCAATCTATCATATATGTGTTGTTTATGATCTTGCATGCTCTCCGTTGCTAGTAGAGGCTCTGGCCAAGTTGATACTTGTAACTCCAAGAGGGAGTATTTATGCTCGATAGTGGGTTCATGCCTCCATTGAATCTGGGACAGTGACAGAAAGTTCTAAGGTTGTGGATGTGCTGTTGCCACTAGGGATAAAACATCGATGCTTTGTCTAAGGATATTTGTGTTGATTACATTACGCACCATACTTAATGCAATTGTCTGTTGTTTGCAACTTAATACTGGAAGGGGTGCGGATGCTAACCCGAAGGTGGACTTTTTAGGCATAGATGCATGCTGGATAGCGGTCTATGTACTTTGTCGTAATGCCCTAAGTAAATCTCATAGTAATCATCATGATATGTATGTGCATTGTTATGCCCTCTCTATTTGTCAATTGCCCACCTGTAATTTGTTCACCCAACATGCTATTTATCTTATTGGAGAGACACCACTAGTGAACTGTGGACCCCGGTCCATTCTTTACATCTGAAATACAACCTACTTCAATCATTGTTCTCTGCTGTTCTTTGCAAACAAACATCATTCTCCACACCATACGATTAACCCTTTGTTTTCAGCAAGCCGGTGAGATTGACAACCTCACTGTTAAGTTGGGGCAAAGTATTTTGATTGTGTTGTGCAGGTTCCACGTTGGCGCAGGAATCCCTGGTATTGCGCCGCACTACACTCCTTCACCAACAACCTTCACGTGTTCCTTGACTCCTACTGGTTCGATAAACCTTGGTTTCTTACTGAGGGAAAACTTGCTGCTGTACGCATCACACCTTCCTCTTGGGGTTCCCAACGGACGAGTACTTTACCGTCACAAGGAAGCTACTCTCTGGCGCCGTTGCAATCCCTGTAGCACGCCAGCAGCAGCTACTTTTCTGGCGCCGTTGCCGGGGAGATCAAGACACGCTGCAAGGGGAGTCTCTCACATCCAATCTCTTTACTTTGTTTATTGTCTTGCTTTACTTTATTTTATTTTCTGCCCTGTTTGCTTTCTTTATACCAAAAATACAAAAAAATTAGTTACTTGCTTTACTTTATTTTATTTACTGTCTTGTTTGCTTTCTTTATACCAAAAATACAAAAAAATTAGTTACTTGCTTTACTTTATTTAATTCAGTTTTGCTTTACTTACTACTGTTAAAATGAATACTCCTGAGAACACTAAGTTGTGTGATTTCACTAACACCAATAATAATGATTTTATATGCACTCCTATTGCTCCACCTGCTACTACAGCAGAATTTTATGAAATTAAACCTGCTTTACTAAATCTTGTTATGAGAGAGCAATTTTCTGGTGTTAGTACTGATGATGCTGCTGCCCATCTTAATAATTTTATTGAACTTTGTGAAATGCAAAAGTATAAGGATGTAGATGGGGACATTATAAAACTGAAATTGTTTCCTTTCTCCTTAAGAGGAAGAGCTAAAGATTGGTTGCTATCTTTGCCTAAGAATAGTATTGATTCATGGACTAAATGTAAAGATGCTTTCATTGGTAGATATTATCCTCCTGCTAAAATTATATCTTTGAGAAGTAGCATTATGAATTTTAAGCAATTGGATAATGAACATGTTGCCCAAGCATGGGAAAGAATGAAATCTTTGGTAAAGAATTGCCCTACCCATGGACTGACTACTTGGATGATCATCCAAACCTTTTATGCAGGATTGAATTTTTCTTCAAGGAACCTATTGGATTCAGCTGCTGGAGGTACTTTTATGTCCATCACTTTGGGTGCTGCAACAAAACTTCTTGATGATATGATGATCAACTACTCTGAATGGCACACTGAAAGGACTCCACAAGGTAAGAAGGTAAATTCTGTTGAAGAAACCTCCTCCTTGAGTGATAAGATTGATGTTATTATGTCTATGCTTGTTAATGGTAGATCTAATGTTGATCCTAATAATGTTCCTTTAGCTTCATTGGTTGCTCAAGAAGAGCATGTTGATGTGAACTTCATTAAAAATAATAATTTCAACAACAATGCTTATAGGAATAATTTTGGTAACAACTATAGGCCATATCCTTCTAATAATGGTAATGGTTATGGTAATTCTTATGGTAATTCTTATGGCAATTCTTACAACAATAATAGGAGTGTACCCTCTGGTCTTGAAGCCATGCTTAAAGAATTTATTAGTACACAAACTGCTTTTAACAAATCTGTTGAAGAAAAGCTTGGTAAAATTGATGTTCTTGCTTCTAAGGTTGATAGTCTTGCTGCTGATGTTGATCTTTTAAAATTGAAAGTTATGCCTAATGAAGATAAAGATATTAAGTCATTTGCTACAGCAAACGCTATCCAAGTTCGAATTAATGAAAATATTAGATTGATGGCTGAATTGCATGCTAGGTGGGAAAGAGAAGAAAAACTAGCTAAAGAGAATAATGTAGCTAAAGTTTGGACTATTACTACCACTAGTAATGATGCTTCACATGTTGCTAAACCTCCTACTATAAATGGTAAAATAATTGGTGTTAGCAATGATTCTACTCCTAATGCAAAGTGTGCAAAACTGCCTGAAACTGCTAAAACTGTTGAAACTGTTTGTGATAAAACTGCTGAAATTTTTCAGAGTATTGGGGACAATGATCCCATTGCTTTAGATCATAATGGTTTAGATTTTGATGATTGTCACATCTCTGAAGTTATAAAGTTCTTGCAAAAACTTGCTAGAAGTCCTAATGCTAGTGCTATAAATTTGGCCTTTACAAAACATATTATAAATGCTCTCATTAAAGCTAGAGAAGAGAAATTAAAACTTGAAACTTCTATTCCTAGGAAGTTAGGAGATGGTTGGGAGCCCATCATTAAGATAAAGGTCAATGATTTTGATTGTAATGCTTTATGTGATCTTGGTGCAAGTATTTCTGTTATGCCTAAGAAAATCTATAATATGCTTGACTTGCCACCATTGAAAAACTGTTATTTGGATGATAATCTTGCTGATAATTCTATAAAGAAACCTTTGGGGAGGATTGATAATGTTCACATTACGGTTAACAATAACCTTGTTCCCGTTGATTTTGTTGTTTTGGATATTGAATGCAATGCATCTTGTCCTATTATTTTGGGAAGACCATTTCTTCGAACTGTTGGTGCTATTATTGATATGAAAGAAGGAAATATTAAATATCAATTCCCTCTTAAGAAAGGTATGGAACACTTCCCTAGAAAGAGAATGAAGTTGCCTTTTGATTCTATTATTAGAAAAAATTATGATGTTGATGCTTCTTCTCTTGATGTTACTTGATTTACACTTTCTGCGCCTAGCTAAAATGCGTTAAAGAAAAGCGCTTATGGGAGACAACCCATTATTTTATTTCTACAATTTTGTTTTATATTTGTGTCTTGGAAGTTGTTACTACTGTAGCAACCTCTCCTTATCTTTATTTTATTGCATTGTTGTACCAAGTAAAGTCTTTGATAGTAGAGTTGATACTAGATTTGGATTACTGCACAGAAACAGATTTCTTGCTGTCACGAATTTGAGTAGCCCCTTCTGTAGGTAACTCAGAAAAATCTGCCAATTTACTGAATGATCCTCAGATATGTACGCAACTTTCATTCAATTTGATCTTCTTCATCTGAGCCTGTTAAGTGCCTCGGAAAAATTCGTCTTTACGGACTGTTCTGTTTTGACAGATTCTGCCTTTTATTTCACATTGCCTCTTTTGCTATGTTGGATGGATTTCTTTGTTCCATTAACTTTCAGTAGCTTTGTGCAATGTCCAGAAGTGTTAAGAATGATTATGTCACCTCTGAATATGTGAATTTTTGATTATGCACTAACCCTCTAATGAGTTTGTTTTGAGTTTGGTGTGGAGGAAGTTTTCAAGGATCAAGAGAGGAGGATGATATAATACGATCAAGAAGAGTGAAAAGGCTAAGCTTGGGGATGCCCCCGTGGTTCATCCCTGCATATTTCAAGAAGACTCAAGCATCTAAGCTTGGGGATGCCCAAGGCATCCCCTTCTTCATCAACAACTTATCAGGTCACCTTTAGTGAAACTATATTTTTATTCCGTCACATCTTATGTGCTTTACTTGGAGCGTCTGTGTGCTTTTATTTTTGTTTTTGTTTGAATAAAATCGGATCCTAGCATTCTTTGTGTGGGAGAGAGACACGCTCCGCTGTTGCATATGAACACAGGTGTTCTTAGCTTTACTTTTAATGTTCATGGCGAAGGTTGAAACTGCTTCGTTCATTGCTATTTGGTTGGAAACAGAAAATGCTTCATGTGGTAATTGGTATATTGTCTTGAATAATTTGATACTTGGCAATTGTTTTGAGCTCTCAAATAGATCATGTTTAAGCTCTTGCATCATGTAGTTTGAACCTATTATGAAGAACTACCATAGAGCTTGTTGAAATTTGGTTTGCATGATTGGTCTCTCTAAAGTCTAGATATTTTCTGGTTGAGGTGTTTGAACAACAAGGAAGACAGTGTAAAGTCTTATAATGCTTGCAATATGTTCTTATGTAAGTTTTGCTGTACCGGTTCATACTTGTGTTTGCTTCAAACAACCTTGCTAGCCAAAGCCTTGACTGAGAGGGAATGCTTCTCGTGCATCCAAATCCTTGAGCCAAAAACTATGCCATTTGTGTGCACCATATCTACCTACTACATGGTATTCCTCTGCCATTCCAAAGTAAATTGCTTGAGTGCTACCTTTAAAATTCCATTCCTTGTCTTTGCAATATATAGCTCATGGGAAAGTAGCTTAAAAACTATTGTGGTAAAGAATATGTCGCTATGTATCTTATTTCTTATAAGTTGCTTGTTGAACGGTAACCATGTTTCTGGGGACGCCATCAACTTTTGTTGAATATCATGTGGGTTGCTATGCATGTTCGTCTTGTCTGAAGTAAGGGTGATTTGCCATGAGTTGTATGGTTTGAGTATGCATATTGTTAGAGAAGAACATTGGGCCGCTAACCAAAGCCATGTATCATGGTGGAAGTTTCAGTTTGGACACTAATCCTCAATCTCTTATGAGAATATTATCTGTTGTTGAATGCTTAAGCATTAAAGAGGCGTCCATTATCTGTTGTCTATGTTGTCCCGGTATGGATGTCTACGTTGAGAATAATCAAAAGTGAGAAATCCAATGCGAACTTTCTCCTTAGACCTTTGTACAGGCGGCATAGAGGTACCCCTTTGTGACACTTGGTTGAAACATATGTTATGCAATGAGAATCCATGGAAATCCAAGCTAATTAGGACAAGGTGCGAGCACTATTGGTGTACTATGCATGAGGCTTGCAACTTATAAGATGTCTTATGCATAACACATATGATTTATTACTACCGTTGACAAAATTGTTTCTATGTTTTCAAAATAAAAGCTCTAGCACAAAAATAGTAATCCATGCTTCCCTCTGCGAAGGGCCTTTCTTTTACTTTATGTTGAGTCAGTTTACCTACTTCTTTCCATCTTAGAAGCAAACACTTGTGTCAACTGTGTGCATTGATTCTTACATACTTGCTTATTTGCATTCATCATATTACTTTGTGTTGACAATTATCCATGAGATATACATGTTGAAGTTGAAAGCAACTGCTGAAACTTATATCTTCCTTTGTGTTGCTTCAAAACTTTCTACTAAGGATTTATTGCTTTATGAGTTAACTCCTATGCAAGACTTATTGATGCTTGTCTTGAAAGTACTATTCATGAAAAGTCTTTGCTATATGATTCAGTTGTTTAGTCATTATCTTTACCATTGCTTTGAATCACTTCATTCATCTCATATGCTTTACAATGGTATTGATCAAGATTATGATAGTAGCATGTCACTTCAGAAATTATCCTTGTTATCGTTTACCTACTCGAGGGCGAGTAGGAACTAAGCTTGGGGATGCTTGATACGTCTCAAACGTATCTATAATTTCTTATGTTCCATGCTAGTTTTATGACAATACTCACATGTTTTATATACACTTTATATCATTTTTATGCATTTTCCGGTACTAACCTATTAACAAGATGCCGAAGCGCCAGTTCCTGTTTTCTGCTGTTTTTGGTTTCAGAAATCCTACACAGGAAATATTCTCGGAATTGGACGAAATCAACGCCCAGGGTCTTATTTTTCCACGAAGCTTCCAGAAGACCGAAGAGGATACGAAGTGGGGCCACGAGGGGCCGACACCACAGGGCGGCGCGGCCAAGGAGGGGCCCGCGCCGGCCTGTGGGGTGGGGCCCCCGTGCCTCCTCCGACTCTGCCCTTCCGCCTACTTAAAGCCTTCGTCGCGGAAACCCTAGTACCGGGAGCCACGATACGAGAAAAGTTCCAGAGACGCCGTCGCCGCCAATCCCATCTCGGGGGATTTAGGAGATCACCTCTGGCACCCTGCCGGAGAGGGGAATCATCACCGGAGGACTCTACATCATCATGCCCGCCTCCGGATTGATGTGTGAGTAGTTCATCCTTGGACTATGGGTCCATAGCAGTAGCTAGATGGTTGTCTTCTCCTCTTGTGCTATCATGTTTAGATCTTGTGAGCTGCCCATCATGATCAAGATCATCTATTTGTAATGCTACATGTTGTGTTTGGTGGGATCCGATGAATATGGAATACTATGTCAAGTTGATTATCAATCTATCATATATGTGTTGTTTATGATCTTGCATGCTCTCCGTTGCTAGTAGAGGCTCTGGCCAAGTTGATACTTGTAACTCCAAGAGGGAGTATTTATGCTCGATAGTGGGTTCATGCCTCCATTGAATCTGGGACAGTGACAGAAAGTTCTAAGGTTGTGGATGTGCTGTTGCCACTAGGGATAAAACATCGATGCTTTGTCTAAGGATATTTGTGTTGATTACATTATGCACCATACTTAATGCAATTGTCTGTTGTTTGCAACTTAATACTGGAAGGGGTGCGGATGCTAACCCGAAGGTGGACTTTTTAGGCATAGATGCATGCTGGATAGCGGTCTATGTACTTTGTCGTAATGCCCTAAGTAAATCTCATAGTAATCATCATGATATGTATGTGCATTGTTATGCCCTCTCTATTTGTCAATTGCCCACCTGTAATTTGTTCACCTAACATGCTATTTATCTTATTGGAGAGACACCACTAGTGAACTGTGGACCCCGGTCCATTCTTTACATCTGAAATACAACCTACTGCAATCATTGTTCTCTGCTGTTCTTTGCAAACAAACATCATTCTCCACACCATACGATTAACCCTTTGTTTTCAGCAAGCCGGTGAGATTGACAACCTCACTGTTAAGTTGGGGCAAAGTATTTTGATTGTGTTGTGCAGGTTCCACGTTAGCGCCGGAATCCCTGGTGTTGCGCCGCACTACACTCCTTCACCAACAACCTTCACGTGTTCCTTGACTCCTACTGGTTCGATAAACCTTGGTTTCTTACTGAGGGAAAACTTGCTGCTGTACGCATCACACCTTCCTCTTGGGGTTCCCAACGGACGAGTACTTTACCGTCACAAGGAAGCTACTCTCTGGCGCCGTTGCAATCCCTGTAGCACGCCAGCAGCACTCGGCGAGGGATGGCCGGAGGCGACGACGCGGTCATCGTTTCTGTGAGAAGAACATGGCTTTGGGTGGTTCTTTTCGGTCTCTGTTGTTTCTCGTAGAGGAGGGGAAACGTAGAGGATGCAGGTGGCGGCGGGGCTGAAGGAAGAAAAAGGGCTAGGGTTTACTTGTGGCTCCGAGAGCGGATTAAAAAGGGGAGGAGGATCAGGAGGGAGTGGTTGCCCGGTGGCAGTGGAGGATGACATCGGCAGGGGATCAAGCACGCCACTCTCGTGCTTGCGGGAAGAAGACAACTGTGAGAAAGGAACGTACCCTTTCGTTGCGGGTTGGGCCAGAAAAAAAAGGAGGAAGAGAGGTGGGCTGCGGCTGGGTGCTCCGAGCAGAAAAAGAAATAGGCTAGGGATAGAGGGGAAAAAGGCCCAAGGAAGAAGGTTAGGGTTTTCTAGGTTTTGTTACAAGGAAAGAAGAGGAGGTTTTATTATAAAACCCATATGAGAGGGAAACCGAAATAGTTTTTATTTTAATAGTTTTATATGATAAAATCTTGTGGATGATATGATGCATGATGCTGATGAACTTGGAACGACACGGAAAAACAAGCAGCGGAGAAAATCTAATATTGGGTTTTTTCCGGGTCGTTACAAACGACACCACTAACAAGGAACCTCGCCCCGAGGTTCCACGTCATGGTACGGGGGAGAGAGGTGAACTAGCGTATCTTTTCGCAAAGTGTCGATCTCCTCGACACCACTAACAAGAATTCGTTGTTCCGCTGTTGATAATGCGCTTCTGTCGGGATCCTCCGAAGATCGGACCTAATAGGTGAGGGGCAAAGATCATCCAACCCGCGTAGAGACCTAAGACTCAGAGAAGCAGATAAGAGAGAAGATCCAAAACTCGCAGAGGTAAGAGGAGAAAGAATATAGATAAGGAGAAAAAAAGAGCTAGTCAGAACTATCCAACGAATTTTAGAAAATAGTTTTGACACTCTACACAACCACGTCCGTTGGCAAGGTTATCCTAGAGGCTGGACCAGTGGGGTACCGTCAACCTGAGGCTCTGATACCAACTTGTGACGCCCCAAAACCGGTACCATGAGGATTCCAACGATCCCGCCGAAATCCGCACGATATCGATTCTGAGACGCCCTCCGACACGACGTGCGCGACGAATCACACACGTGATGCCAGAGGAATTAACACGAGCGGTAACATTACAACAGGATTACAATAGAGCCCACAAGATACATATATTACAACAACGACTCCAACGAGTCAAGATACAAATATACAATACAAAGATCCAAATCATACAGAAGATCGAATACGTCTGAGTATGGACAAGATACAAATTGGACTAAGAGTCCTGAAGATAACCAGTGGCGTCCATAACCCTGCCCAGGCCAAGCCAGAAGGGTAACCTTGCTAACGTCGTCTTCGTCGAACATAACTTCATACCTGCCCGGTTATGTCCCAAAGAAGCAGCAATAAGTACGGATTCGTACTTAACAAGACTTCAAGACGTATAAGCATTCGTCAACCAGTCGTCCTTTGTACTTGAGGCACGCAGGGGACTTAGAGGACGCAAGAGGAACATCATAGGCAATATGGTGGGGTTAAGCGGCAGCGCGCAAGCACTAAAAACCTATAGAGACACTCTACGACATTCGTCTATCAGAGAAGGTGAGAGAGCGCATAAACTAACAGTTCTATACTCTGCAAACATAACACAACCGATGCGTTCCCCCCTCGCAAGGAAGTACTTACAAAGGCACTCACACGGTGGACAAGTTTTATTAGGTAGCCGTTGTAGTAATGCTATATTACTACGCAAGTTATTAGCAAATTATTAACATCAGCATAAAGGTGTAAGTTGTTCTATGATCGAGCTATACAATTCCAAGTCGTCCATAACCGCGGACACGGCTTATCGATAAGATGTACACCCTGCAGGGGTTGCCCAAATGTAACCATACGCATGATCAACTACACCGAGCGACAGTGAAGTCTCACAACAAGACCGTTCCCAGTTCAACAAGAAAGTCTAGGGGGGCCACCCGACTAAGCTACCCGTGACGAAGTCCGGCCGTACTCCGAAGCGGACTCAGGGTTTGCGTTAACGGCTAGGCGTGCAAACCACACGCTTCGCTAAACGTTCCGCGGGGTACAGTACAGAATATAAACACCCGATGGCAACAGGAAGTAAACAACCGAAGGCAACAGTAAGTAAAGCATGGCATACATGGCATAGGCAAATAAAACCAAGGTTGTGGTCCCCTTTTCAACTGACTTGAGAAAAAGGTAATGGGTGAGGGGGGTCCCAATAATCGTCCCCACGTACGGGTAGAGCGCTCAATCTCGGAACAGATAACAAGAACTCGGGTCCTAGGGGACATTAGCGAGTCAAAGTTCTGATGCTTTCGCAAAGGGGCTCACAGATGCCTCTGCTTACAATTTTAGTTGTTAACAATTAAGTAAAGCAGGTGTATCTCCAACAAAAATATATCCATAAACCATGTGTCATGATTCCCAACAGATAACCCGATAAGATAACAACAACGGTAACGAGATATAAACAGCACTAGCATGCACTACGACTCGCAAGGCAGACCCGATAACCAAACAATAGTTGTAGGAGGTGGTGGTGGCAATATGGGCTGCTTGAGGTAACAAGTGGATAGGACACGTGACAAGAACGCAACTCAAGGATAGCATAAGGGAGAAGGCAAAATAAAATAGGTGAGTGACTTCTGCAGCGACAGAAGTTTAGGAAATGCTTGCCTGTTAAGGATTGCCGAAGAACAGCCAGAGAACTCGTCGTATCTCACCGCACCACTTCGCGATCCTATCCAGGAAGAAGCAAATGCTGGAAAACACAACGCATGCAAGTCTTACTACTACGGAAGTAGAACCGGCATGCTCAAGATATGGTATGCATGCATGACATGGCAAACATGATGCGGCGATGCAACTTATCCAATTAAGCGGAGTCGAAACCCCGGACAAACAATTAGGGTTGAAGTTGCATTTCTACCGACAAAGTTAAGGGTTGCTTAGCATGGCATAACATGGCAAGGGTGAGCTACTTCAAGTTTAATCGGAGCAGAGAAACCTAGTCGGTGTTCCGAAATACTCCGGTGGTTCAATTAGGGTGAACATACACGATTGTCGTTGCACTACATGTTGCATGATGCAAACAGGTATATGGATAGCATATTCATCTTCAGCACATTTTTCTGAGCAATTTTCATACATAAAATATTTTATTTCAAGTTACGGTTCAGGAGATATGATTTTTGCAAGATTTGAACATATTCTGCAATTTTCAGAAAATAGAGAATATAGGAAAAGCGTTTTATACCAAGGAGGTTCTAGCCACAGGGGCTGACTTGCGGGACCAGGGATGCTGACTGGATGCGATGACTAGGCGGCACTGCTGTGGTCTTCTCACCGAATGAAGCACTAGCCAAGGTCAATGACAGCCGGGGCCACTTGTCAGATCGGAGGAAAAAACAAAAATGTGGGGATTTGCTCTCCCTAGGAATTGAACACTGGATCTAATGGAAGCAGCAAAGAGGACTAACCACTGGGCAACTGTTGGGATCACGTCAAGATTAGCGTGTATGGCAACATGAAGCATGCAGAGGCGGAGGTTGGGGATGAAAACCATGGCGGGATGGAGCTCGGGCCGAGCATCGATCCAGCAGGTCAGGGCGAACCGGGACGCGGGAGATGGAGTCGGGAGCGCGCCTCGCTGTGGGGAACCAGGACGTGGCGGAGACGGCACCAGGGCATCATCGAAGAGCCGCCGGCGGTGAGAACCTGCAGAGAAACACGGCGGTCAACGCCGGTGGGGTGGCTGAGCAAGGGGAACAGAAGGGGAAGAGGTCCAGGAGGGGCGCAAGCTCACCATGAACGTGTTGGAGCACTCAGAATGGCCAGGGGAGGCACGAAGCGGCCGCAATCGAGGAAGAAGGACGTCAACCAGCGTGGGGAATCGGTGACCGTGCGCTTGATTGGACGAGCCCCGGCTCGATTCCTTGGACGAGGAGGTAGAGGAGAACGAGGTGCATCTTTCTGTGGCTGCAGCTCGGCGAGGGATGGCCGGAGGCGACGACGCGGTCATCGTTTCTGTGAGAAGAACATGGCTTTGGGTGGTTCTTTTCGGTCTCTGTTGTTTCTCGTAGAGGAGGGGAAACGTAGAGGATGCAGGTGGCGGCGGGGCTGAAGGAAGAAAAAGGGCTAGGGTTTACTTGTGGCTCCGAGAGCGGATTAAAAAGGGGAGGAGGATCAGGAGGGAGTGGTTGTGTTAAGGTACAGATAGTCTAGCACAAATCGGTTTCGAGTATCATCACAGATCTGATACAAGGGAAAGCCTCCGTGGAGGTAAACTAGCCTATTACAGAGGAATTGGTTCGCCGCCGCCGTTCATCCGGATCCCGAGGATGATTGCTTCCGAAGGAAACTGTGTGACTTTATACTGGTGAGGCTGCTGTCGAAGCTGTTACCGAGTCCAGTCAGGCCCAGTGTGGCGCCTGTTTGGCTGGATCAACCTTTTGGGCCTTGGGCTTCTTTCCTTCAGGCCCACCTCCTCCCTGCTCTTCTGCTTATCAGTATTGCTGTTGACATCCCCTTCCCCTTGAGAATTGGCTTGCCCCCAAGCCAGAATTTCAGGGAATTGGTGCTGGAGTTGCAACTTGTCCTCCCAGGTGAGATCTTTGGCACTGTCAGGCGGCCACTGAACTTGGACTTGCTCCCGACGCCCCGATGGAGTATGGCGCCAACGATGCCCCAGAATATTGACTGGTCGAGGAATATCATCAGAAAGCTTTGGCAAGGACGAGGACGCATGCATACCTTGTTTCAAGACCTTGCGGAGCTGCGAGACATGAAAAACTGGATGTATCTTGGTCTCTGGCGGTAACTGCACTTCATAAGCAACAGGATTGATGCACTTGGATACTGGATATGGTCCAAAATATCGGAATGCCAGCTTCTGATTGGATCGCTTCACCAGAGATTGCTGAATATACGGTTGGAGTTTGATGAACACTTCGTCGCCCACTGTGAAGGTACGTTCGGTACGCTTCTTGTCTGCCTGGTTCTTCATATACTGTCTAGCATGCTCCAGATTTTGCTGCAGTACTTGCTGTACCAGTTTGAGTTCAGCTAACCACGCCTCCAGTGATGGTGCCGAGCACGTTGATGTAGAATCGAGACCCCAGTGCCTAGGCTCATGTCCATACAAAGCAACGAAAGGAGACATATTGATAGCTGAATGATGGCTGGTATTGTACCAGTATTCTGCAAGGGACAGATACTGGCTCCACTTTGATGGGCATGCATGAGTAAAACACCTCAAATAAATCTCCAAGCACTGATTAACTCTTTCGGACTGCCCGTCTGTTTGAGGATGGTACGCGGTGCTCATCCGTAGTTCATTGCCCATCAGAGAGAAAAATTCTTTCCAAAACCGACTCGTGAATATCGGATCTCTGTCAGAAACCATGACTTTGGGCATGCTGTGGAGCTTAAAGACGTTATCGAGATATGCAGCTGCTACCTTGGCTGCCGTAAAAGGGTGATGCAGAGGAATGAAGTGAGCAAACCGTGTAAACTTGTCGACGACGACCATAATGCTGTTCGCTGACCCAGATGTTGGCAACCCTTCCACGAAGTCCATTGTAACCATCTGCCAGGCTGCATCAGGTGTGGGCAGTGGTTCCAGCAACCCTGGGTACTTGACACGTTCCGGTTTTGCCTGTTGACAGATAAAACAGGTTTGGACAAACTCTTTGGTTTGTGCCTTCATCTTCGGCCATGCAAACAAGCGCCTGATACGAGTGTACGTAGCAGGGAATCCAGAGTGACCTCCCATTACGCTAGAATGAAATGCTGTCAGGATTTTGCGCTGCATGTCAACAGAACCTCCCAGCCAGATACGCTTGCGAAAGTACAGAATGTTGTCGCGCAAACTGAAACGTCCCTTAGGATCTGGTGTTTGTTTCAGTTTCTGAATCCACTGAGTAGCTTGGGTGTTAGTGGCATAACTGTCCTTTACTTCTTCGAGCCACGCAGGTTGGCACACTGTGATGGTGTTGGCGAACAGAGTGTCGGAATGTGAGCGTCGGGACAGAGCGTCAGCAGCTCGGTTTTCCAGTCCTTTACGATAGCAAATTCTGTATTGAAGCCCAAGCAGTTTAGTGAAAGCCTTTTGCTGCCATACAGTCGTCAGACGTTGGTCTTCCAAATGAACCAAACTCTTCTGATCCGTGCGGATCACGAATTCTTGGTGTTGGAGATAGGGCCGCCACTGCTCGACCGCCATTAGGATAGCAAGACACTCCTTCTCGTAAGTCGACAGGCCTTTGTTTCTATTGCTGAGGGGCTTGCTCATGTAAGCAATAGGATGTCCATCTTGTTGTAAGACTGCTCCTACACCCGTGTCACATGCATCTGTGTCGATTACGAAAGTTTTCTGGAAATCTGGAAGAGTCAGAACTGGAGCAGTAACCAATCCTTGTTTCAGTACTTGGAATGCTGTGTCTGTGTCTTGATTCCAGATAAACATTGTATTTTTCTTGAGCAGATTAAACAGTGGTCTAGCAATTATGCCAAAGTGCCTGACAAATTTTCTATAGTACCCTGCTAGTCCAAGAAAGCTACGGACATCTTTGCTGTTGGTTGGAGTTGGCCAGTTTGCTACTTTCTGAATTTTGTCAGGATCTGAAGCAACACCCTTGCTGTCAATCACATGACCTAGGTAGGCTACCTTTTGCTGACCAAAAGAGCACTTGGATTTCTTGACTTGCCAGTGATCCCTCCTTAGCAATTGCAGAACTTGTTGGAGGTGCTGAACATGCTCGGGAAGAGTACGGCTGTACACCAGGATATCATCGAAGAAAACTATGACACATTTGCGCAACAGAGGTTGCAGAGTATTGTTCATAGCTCCCAGAAAGGTTGCTGGTGCTCCCGCTAGACCAAAGGGCATCACAGTGTATTCCCAGTGACCTGAATGGGTTTGAAAGGCTGTTTTAAATTCTTCCCCTGGCGCCAGCCGGATTTGGTGATATCCTGCCCTAAGATCCATTTTGGAGAACCATCGTGCGCCTGCCAATTCATCGAGTAGTTCATCGATCACTGGTACAGGGAATTTGCTAACAACTGTCATAGAATTCAGAGCTCGGTAATCGACACACAGACGCCAGGTACCGTCCTTCTTCTTTACCAAAATAGCTGGGGAGGAGAAATGACTCGTGCTGCGCTGAATGATTCCTGAGGCAAGCAATTCTGCTACCTGGCGTTCAATTTCCGACTTCAGCTCTGGTTTGTGACGGTAGGCTCTTAGATTTACTGGTTGTGATCCTTGCATGAGAGGAATAGTGTGATCACACGCTCGTCGTGGCGGCAAACTTGTTGGCTCGGCAAATACATCATCAAACTGTGCGATGAGTGTTTGTACAGCATCTGGGGTAATCTCCTCAATGTGTACTGTATCTGCCAGAGCATACACATGGATCAGATGGGCCACTGAACCTTGCCGGCAAACCGACGATAACTCTTGAGCAGAAATAGCTGAGCATTGAATCTGTTCATTACGGTGCCCTTGCAAAAAGATATTACCCTCAGTAGCTTGTATCGTCAGGGTTTTAGCTATCCAATCAATCTGTGGATTGTTCTGCTCAAGCCAGTCCATGCCCAAAATCATATCGAAAGCTCCCAGAGGTAAGAGTTTCAGATCTGTTGTGAATTGATGTCCTTGTGATGACCACTGGCATTGTGGTATATATGCAGAACAGCTGTGCTGAGCTCCATCGGCCACTTTAACACGGCAGGGTTTGAGAAGGGGCTGAATTCCCGATAATTCCTGCGCCAACTGCTGATTGATGAAAGAAGTCGAACTGCCTGAGTCCACCAGTATCAGAATTTCATGCTTTTCAATGAATGCCTGCAACTGAATTACTCCTGGAACATCGCTTGTTGATCCTGTCAGAGCATGAAGAGACACTGAGCAAACCACCTCTTGTTCTTCACCTGATGACTCGGTGTTATCAATCCCTGTCAGTTCCTCCTGTGAAAGCAAAGACAGTAGCTCTTCGACTACGTGAAGTTGCACTGTCTGCGGGCAGGTGTGATCATGGCCCCATCGTTCACCGCACTTGAAACAGAGACCCTTGGCCTTGCGATAAGCACGTAGAGCATTGTACTTATCAGGATTGTTGGTGCGAGCTGCTTCAATCCCTCGACTATCGACTGCCCTGCTTGCTACAGCTGGTGGTGCTGACGCTGAAGTAGAGGCGATGCTTTTACGAGGGAAAGCAATGTACCGCTGCTCCTGCTTCGAAGGAAACGGCAATTCCCCTTCTGCAACTTCTTCCTGAAGCAGAGCCAACGAGCAAGCTGTGTCCAGGTCAGTCGGTCTCTGAACCATCACCACTGCACGGATGTCTGCCCTCAGGCCCTCGATGAAACGAGTCAAGAAATAAAATGGATGAGTAGTGTCTGAATATGAAACAAGATGGTTCATAAGAACATCAAAACGCTCAATATACTCAGCAACAGATGAAGTTTGCTTAATGGTATAAAATTGTCTAATGAGGAGTTGATGTCTATCTCGCCCAAAACGTGTGCTAAGTAAGGAAGTGAACGAGATCCAATCCAGCACTGTGATTTTCCTACGAACTGACTGTAACCAGATACCAGCTGAGCCAGAGAAATGGAGAATCGACATAGGTACCCAGTATGACTCATGAATAGCTAGTGTTTGGAAATATTGCTCTGCGAGAGTGATCCACAGGTTGGGATTGTCGCCCGTGAACGAAGGAAATGGGAAACTGGGCGCGTTGGCACCCAAACCCGTCATGATTTGGCTAGTGACAAACTGTGGATCGGCTGTATCCGGTATTGGAGTTTGGAAGGAGAACGTACCCTTGACCGGAGGTACCGACGGGGACCCGAGGGCCGCCGCCGGTAAACCCCCGGATGTGACGTTCTCGCCGTGGCCGATTTGCCCGTGGATCGGCCCGCTCGAAGCGGGCGAGGTGTTGGAGACGATGTGGCACGCTCCCGATCCACTCGCTGCAGCAGCCGCCGTTGGAGGTTGCGCGCGCTTGAGGTCTTCGACCGCGGCCTCGAGCTGGGCGAAGCGGTTCTCCATCTCGGGTCGCCAGCCGGCGAGATCGAAGACGTACGACGACTGGTACTCGATCTGGCTCACCAGATCGTCCTGCTTCGCCTGGAGGATGTCGAACCTGTTGTCCATGGCGCTGAGGACGCGTGTCTCCAGCGCGGCGGCGTCGGCGCGCATGGCGTCGAGGTACTCCTTCAACGCCGGATCCATGGTGGTAAGAAGCCGGTGGCGATCTGCGGTGTATCTTCTGGTTTCCCTAATGGTGGTGGTGGGAATTTGGGGATCTAGTGGTCTCTGATACCAGATGTTAAGGTACAGATAGTCTAGCACAAATCGGTTTCGAGTATCATCACAGATCTGATACAAGGGAAAGCCTCCGTGGAGGTAAACTAGCCTATTACAGAGGAATTGGTTCGCCGCCGCCGTTCATCCGGATCCCGAGGATGATTGCTTCCGAAGGAAACTGTGTGACTTTATACTGGTGAGGCTGCTGTCGAAGCTGTTACCGAGTCCAGTCAGGCCCAGTGTGGCGCCTGTTTGGCTGGATCAACCTTTTGGGCCTTGGGCTTCTTTCCTTCAGGCCCACCTCCTCCCTGCTCTTCTGCTTATCAGTATTGCTGTTGACAGGTTGCCCGGTGGTAGTGGAGGATGACATCGGCAGGGGATCAAGCACGCCACTCTCGTGCTTGCGGGAAGAAGACAACTGTGAGAAAGGAACGTACCCTTTCGTTGCGGGTTGGGCCAGAAAAAAAAAAGGAGGAGGAGAGGTGGGCTGCGGCTGGGTGCTCCGAGCAGAAAAAGAAATAGGCTAGGGATAGAGGGGAAAAAGGCCCAAGGAAGAAGGTTAGGGTTTTCTAGGTTTTGTTACAAGGAAAGAAGAGGAGGTTTTATTATAAAACCCATATGAGAGGGAAACCGAAATAGTTTTTATTTTAATAGTTTTATATGATAAAATCTTGTGGATGATATGATGCATGATGCTGGTGAACTTGGAACGACACGGAAAAACAAGCAGCGGAGAAAAATCTAATATTGGGTTTTTTCCGGGTCGTTACACTCATACACTGGGGAATACAAGAAAAGGGACTATACAACTCTAACAGTATTCATATCTCAATTTATCCTACCGTGATGTTAGAATTTAGAGAGGTTCTTATACAATACTTCGTTGAGTAATATGCTGCCACTGAATAAATAATTATTCTCTACGAGATATTTGTGCACTATACTGTTTGCTTTGGTTTTTTCCTAGTCCGTGCTTTATTTTACTCTATTTCAGCATGTACTTGAAATATATTTCTGGTATTATTACGATGGCATGGCAACGTGCAAATGTGTGCATGGCATTGTGGTGGACTTTCCTCGTGCTGTTTGTCCAACATGTTTGTGGGATCTACTTGATCTATTATGGTGTTCGTTGACTTGTTTTTGCTTATCACTGTGATCAATTTTATACAGGAAATTGTGAAAATAAATGATGTAGATTAAGCTCCGAATTGCAAAGTGTGGTACTGTTATCTGCACTGCCAAATAGGCAACGTCGTAAATGTAGTTTACCCATTTTGGCATCTAGAAAAGTTCATCTACTAGTCTCACAAACCTGTTGCGTTCCTACTTAATCCTACAATCGTCGCTACAGAAGACATTGTTACTCTTTCTATCAAACCACAACCTTTGCTCGTGCTGGCGCACCGATTATGGCACCGCTTTAGCAGCGGTCGCACTAGTAGAGGATCCCCCTTTAGTACCGGTTCCAGAGGGCCTTTTGTACTGGTTAAGCAACCGGTACAAAAGGTTCGTTACAAAAGGCCCCCCCTTTGGTACCGGTTCCTTACGAACCGGTATTAAGGGCACCTCCACGTGTGCACGCAGGAGAGCACGGGGTGAGGGAGCTTTGGTACCGGTTTGTAATACGAACCGGTACCAAAGGCTGCCTGCCGCGGCAGAGAAAATGCATAAATCTCTGCCGCGGCAGAGAATTCAGGGTTTAGGGTTTTAGGAGGGGTTTAGGGGTATCAGACCGTTTCATATCGCGTCGATGCGCCTGCTTCGCGTTTGGGTTTAGGTAGTACATGAAGATAAAGGTGATGCATAGTAACTTGGTGCATATAATATAACACATGTAATTGCATAAGATCACAAATTAAGTAGTACATGCATGAAGATCGATCTTCATGCATATATAGTGGTACTCTCCGAGGCATACTATCTATTACATGTAGCATAGTGGTACTCTCCGAGTCAAAATATATGTTACATGTAGATCTTCATTCATAGTGGAACTCTCCGAATGGCGGTATGACGTCCCGAAGGAAAAATCCCGCCAATTCATCGCCAATTGCTTTGAATCGGTCCTCGATTGAGATCCTGTCCCGCTTTCTTGCCAACTGTAAAAGAATGAGATACAAATGAATACATGAGCTATGTGTGTGTGCATATATATATCAAATCACAATCAAACAATTATTACTCAAACTAAGCACAACTTATGGTAACAAAATAAATTTGTGAATATTGTTTTCGTACCTCTTTATTTCTTTCATTATTCGTTCTCTCGCTGACAATTCTCTGGATGTACTCGCAAATATAGTATCCACATAGATTAGTCCCCTCTGGTTGTTGTGGGCATTTCTGTACAAGAATATAATTCAATCAAACAATAATCAAGTATGATAAAGGTGTGTGGACCTAGGTAGTACTACTTACTTTGTTCGCACGCCATATCAGCTTCGGTTTCCATTCATGGGACCGATCTTCCTTGATGAACATTTCCCATACACTGCCCGACAAAAGAAAATGCATAAAAGTGTTATCAATTAGTTGATATCAGGAAATTAACAAAAAAAACCGATAAGAATTAAAATTACTTTTTGAGCATAAAAAAAGTCGTCTTGTATAGTATAGCCTCTTTGCTTTGTGAGTCAAAGACTTCAACCTCTCCATCGTACATTTTAATGACGATAAGAATAAAGTGGAACCTGCGCACGTTTAAATATGCAGTGTCATATATATAAGTCATCAGTTAAAATTTGAACATCTCGTGAGCAAAATAGAATGTGTTATAAGACAGTAACACTCACTTGAAGTTGTAAGGCCAAAGTATTATCCTTTTGTCACGTTGTCGCTTCAAAAACCTTAGCAAAGTCTCCGGTGTATCTCTGTTATAGAGGGGATCCTCTATGGTTTTTTCATGCATTGTATCCGGGTCAATGAACCCAATGTGCTTGACTTCATCCCTTTTGCATTCGAGCATCTTCGATCTGCATAATATAGCGCACAAAAGATTATAATTTGCAGACAATGAACGAGCTGAGCTAAAGACATCTCAAATTACATAAATAAATCACTTACAGACAATAGCAACTGATAATTAATTTGTCGAGGGCCCGGAGATTGTATAACTGAAAAAGTTCGCAGAAGTCAACGCTCACAGAGTATTCTTGGAAGTAGTGCTCTTCCTTAACACGCACCATGATAGACTCGATCCCTCTCTTTGTGGCATTACTGTACCACACATGCAAATTACGCATACTTGTTGGTAGCTTCCTGAGATTCTCGACCAAATCTTTCCCTTGAACAAATTTATATTCTACTTCAGCGAAGGGGTAATCGATGTATTGTCGAGAACTTTGAACGGCCTTCTCGTCAAACACCATGAGAGGGGGGACCGATTGAACGGGTTGTTCTCCGAGCTGGTGCACTTGTTGTTTCCCTTTTTTCGCTGTGACACCCGATTGATTGCGTTTTTTCGCCTCCACCATCTCGTCATACGACCTTTCAATAGAATGCCTATAGTCAGATGGCGGCGATGGTACAGGGTCATATAGATTCTCAACGGTACGCACAACTTTCACCGGATCTAGTGTCTTCTCAAAAGGTATCTCTGGCACTTTCTTAGCAAAAAAGGATTTCAGCTCGGAGTTACAGGTTTCCATGTTTTCCTCGATACTTTTTTCCCAAGGTAACTTCTCAATAGGCGGCAGTGGTTTCTCCTTTCTAGATCTCTTCCTAGGTGGTGTACCGTTCCGCTTAAAGGATGCTGCCTTATGCAGAGGATCTCGAGATGGCGGACTCACGTTGGGGTCCCTCTCAGGTAGGTGTGGACTTTGCTGCTCATGTGGACTGCTACCAAGAGGAGTCGGTGGCCTTTCCTGCTCAAGTGGACTGCTACGAGGAGTCGGTGGCCTTTGCAAAAGGACGATGTATTTCTTGGGCCATAGGGTGAAACCGTGCTTGACATCGGCCATTGTCTTCTCATCGTCACCTCTAGGAAAATCAAGCTCCACTGTTTTAAAACCCGAAACAACTTCATCCACCCCGACACGAACACAGCCAGGTGGAATGGGCATATGATGGTGCGTTGCTCCATCTTCATTTGGGTAAACATAGCCGACCGCCACCTTAACAGACGCGTTCCTGAATAACATATGTAGCTCGCAATCTGTCTTCTCCGTGACATAATCCATGGGGTAGCTTCCTCCACATCCGTCAAGATGCGTGGAACCCACACTGCTTCTTCGCTGAGATGGGGCGGCATTGGCTTGAGGATCCTGTAGAAACATCGGCTGATCAGGTGCCCTCTGATTTTTCTCAAGTGCCTCCACCCTATTTAACAATTCCGTTAACCTGTCTGACTCCTTCTTCTTCTTTCGCGAACGGCTTCTATAAGTGTCAGCGCACACCGGCCACGCTTCCTTCAGGGTCTGACCTGGGCGAGCTCGAACCCGTCTAACGTGTTCAGGATTCCCCAAAGCGAGTGTCAGCTCATCATTCTCTCTATCGGGAATGTACTCTCCCTTTCTGACCTTTTCAATTGCATCTACAAGCTCCTTCGTGATTGCTTCAATTTTGTCCTTCCATTTCCCCTGCGCAACGATCTGCCCTGTCTTTGGGTCCAACCCTGCCCCATGCGTGAACAACCAGAACTTGGACCGGTCGGGCCAGTCCCATGTCTGTGGAGTGATTCCTGCATGGATCAGTTCATTTTCAAACGCTGTCCACTTCGGAATGGCAGTCTTGTAGCCACCTGACCCCAAATGATGGAAAAGTTTCTTCTTTGAAGCATTTTTCGTATTTGTGACCGATCGGGACACAGCAGTAGACGCTTATACCTCTTAAATGCGGGCCAGTGATCTTTTATCTTCACTAGACTTTCATCGAATACTGGATCTTCATGCTTATATTTGTCCCATAATTTTTTCTTCCATGTCTGGAATTGTGTGGCCATCTTCTTGAGAGTCCATTCCTTGACTTTCTTCTTCTGGCCTTCCATCATATCTTCCAGTAGGCTGAAGCGTGTCAGTAGAGTGTCCTAAAGAAAAAAATTCAGTGCGTCGTTGACATAACTAGCTTCAGTCCCCGCGTTCTTCGGTACATGGTCCCTAACAAGAACTCCAGCTTGATTTGTAAATCTGCGGCAGTGATCTTTGGGATGCACCGGTTCACCATTATCCTTAAATGCGGTGAGGGCTAACCTACCCTCGCCCTTTAGCAGTTGCGTCGGGCCTCGTTTTGTTTAAACAGACTTGGTCGATGATCCAGAAGGCTAAAAGAAAAATGATTCGTTAATAAGTGCAATACAAATAAATGAATGCATCTACTGATGAACATAGACTTGATACATAAATATACACCTCGCCGGAGTTTGTTATGGACACTTCGTTGTCTCTTCTAATCTCTTCAGACTCAAGTCCCTCACCGACATCTTTCAGAAAATTTGTGAACTCATAGTCATCTCCATCGGGTTCCGGCCCACGGGCACTCTCAAATATCAATTTCTGCACCGCTTCTTCTTGATCATCATCTCGGACGAAGGTGCCGTCCTCCATAGCTCAATGTCACTACAAAATTAAGAAAGCAATTATTTCATTCATCATGTCATGATCATAACAGATTGCTAGATGGATAACAATTGAAATGAAGAAAGCAATAACTCTAACCCTAACACCAACTCTATGTCGCGGCGGCACCGCCACGGCCACGGACTCGGCGTTCCCTCTTTTTCTCGACCCTAACCCTAACACTCGGCGTTCCCTCTTTTTCTCGACCCTAACTCTATGTCGCGGTGGCACCGCCACGGACTCGGTCCATTGGTGTCTGGTTCAGCTCCCTCTCCACGCCATCGTCGCCGATGTGCAACGCCCTCTACGTCTGGGACTGCTACAAGAATACCTGCATCTACCAGTACTTCTACGGCAACAGTGCCAGCACCACCGGTGTGCTCGCCAACGAGACCTTCACCTTCGGCACCAACGGTACGCGTGTCTCCGTGCCCAAGATCGCCTTCGGCTGCAGGAACCTCAACGCCGGCTCCCTCTACAACGGCTCTGGCATGGTGGGCTTTGGCCGGGGCCCGCTGTCCCTGGTCAGCCAGCTAGGGGTGCCCAGGTTCTCCTACTGCCTCACCTCCTTCATGTCCATCGTGCCGAGCCGCCTCTACTTCGGTGCCTACGCCATGCTCAACACAACAAACACAAGTGACTCCGACCCGGTGCAGTCCACGCCCTTCATCGTCAACCCGGCGCTGCCCACCATGTACTACCTCAACATGACGGGCATCAGTGTCGGTGGCGACCTGCTGCCCGTCGACCCATCCGTGTTCACCATCAATGACGCCGACGGCACGGGCGGGGTCATCACTGACCAACGGTGGTCGCCGCGCACACGGCCCCGACCCTGGCGCCCCACTGCTTGACGAAGCCGCCCGCCATCAGCGGCACGAGCGCGCCCACCGCGAACGCCAGCGCCGACGCGAGCGCCGCCTGGCCTGGTCCACATTGGGTCGAACACCTTGCAGGCGTCACCTGGCCGGCGCCGAGGCGGAGGGAGTGCAGCAGCGAGACGGCGACGGTGATGGTTCTCGGCGATGCAGGAGACCTAGGCGGCCGCGTGGAGCGCGCGGGCGAGGGGCAGGAGAAGGGGTGGGGCGCCGACGGCATGGTGCGACGTGGAGGAGACATACCTGCCGGCGCAGAGAGAGGAGAGGCCGGCCTGCAGGTGCTGCACGCGGACGACGATGACGGTGACAGCGTAGTGCGGCGTGGCACAGACGACGGACGGCGGCGATGGTGTGGTGCGCGACGGCGTGGACGACGGCGACGGCGAGCGCGCGCGCGGTCTCTGTGCGTGTGTGTGTGAAATGGAGGATTTGGGGGAATTTTGCCCGCGCGGCTAAGTGAAATGGAGGCGAACCCCCTTTGGAACCGGTTGGTTCCACCAACCGGTACGAAAGACCTTTCGTACCGGTTGGTGAAGCCAACCGGTACCAAAGGTTATTTTTTTCTTTTCTTTTTCTTTTCTTTTGCTGTTTCTTTTCTATTTCTTTTCTATTTCTTTTTTGTTTTTTTTTCTTTTGCTGTTTCTTTTCTATTTCTTTTTTTCTATTTCTTTTCTATATCTTTTCTATTTCTTTTTCTATTTCTATTCTTTACTCCCGCCATGACACCGTCCGCGCGGGAAAGTTTCCCGCCACGACGCCGCGTGTGGGAGGAAAAGGGCAGGAAATAATGGGCGCGAATAAAATTTTATTACGATTGAACTCAAATTAAAAGTACATAGCTCAACTGAAAATTAAGATACATGGCCAGATTCGAATGTTGGAGTCATTCAGTCATAGTCGTGCCTAGCCCTATAAACGTCGCCACTGTAGTCGTCGTAGTCGCCGATGTTGTCGTCGCTGTGTCAACACCCGGATTTTTAAGTCCAGATGCCTATTATGTCATTCATCGCAATCCCAGGAATATTGTTGTTGCGAGGCATAATAGTCGAATATCATAGTCAGCATTTATTACAAACCATATTGTCTTACAACTTCAGATCACATGATCCATATTACACAAATAGTTGATCTATTGATCAACGAACAAACACCAGTTCATAGCGGAAGCTTAAATAGAAATGGACTCTCTAGTCCACAGGCCAACGCTTGACGTCGGAAGACTCCTAGTTGTCGTAGGCATCCTGCTGGTCATCTCCTTGGTAGTTTTGTCCATCTTCATACTCTGGCCATTTGAATAGCCAGGGACAGAGCCGTGAATACTTTAAGTACTCACAAACTAACATTAGTGTAAGTGCTAACCATTTCAGTAAGGGGGAACTAAGCTCTAGTTTAATTTGCATCAACCCAATTTTAGTTCAAGTATTTGAGAGAAGACTTATTCAAGTGCTAACTAACTCAAGTGGGAACATTAGTGTCATTCCCACAAGTCAAGTTGTGATTCAAAAACAAGTCACCATTCACCATTCACTTCACCAATATTTTCAAGAATCTGACACCGGAAACTGTATGGCCTTTCCAACCGTCCGTAACCGTGGACACAGCTATTCGAATAGGTTTACACTCTGCAGAGGTTGCACACTTGTGCCACAACATTTGATTACATCCGTCAGGGATAACCCTGAATCATCGTAACTCAGTACGCGGATCATCAACCCTAACCTTTCACTTACATACCCTAGTATAGGCACCTCTCCCCATGAGCTTGGCCTCCCAGTGGAGACCCACTGTCAACCTGGGAACTGCACAGGGCTTGGCCGTACAATTCACCTCAATCCACATCATTTCTCAACAACGGAGGCAGCCTCGGCACAACCCCTATGATGCTTGTTCAGAGGGAACCCATACTAAGATGCATAAACTTCCAGTTAAGCCCTACCCATAATCAGGTATTGTGGGGGTACTCAAAAATTGAAAAGGTAGCGCATCCAAACCAATATCAGTTTTATCAAAAATCACCATCTTCTCTTGGTCATATTCACCTTCAAAAATCATTCAATGGAATGACTCATCATTCCAAGGTTTCAAATTCAAAAACAAGTCCCATGTTCCCCACTAGAGTAGTCAATTTTATTTGTTGGCACTGGCAACTAGTTTTGAGGAGTGCTACTTAACTCTTAAACTTCTTAGGCTAAGTTTGATACTCTTGTTCTACTCTATACTTAGACCAAAGTTAACTATAAAAGTAGGCTTTAAATAACCCAAGCAAAAACTTGCAATGTAACAACTTGGGATGGGAATATTCAACATAAGGTAAAGTGGAGGGGTGCCTTGCTCAAGAGAGCCTTGCACTTGCAAGAATATTAGCTTGCCTTGGTAGTGGTCAAAATTCTCCTCTTCCTCCTCTTGGTAGAATCCTTCCTCTTCCTGGTATTCTCCGGTGCTAGCGTCTAAAATTGAGTACGAGGTATAATCACTCAACCAAGTTCAAGGGCTATACTAAGCATCACATGCATTCACACAAACTATTCTAGTCACACAATTAACACCATTAGGTGCATTGGTTTTCTTTACTTAGGAAAAATAATTTCCTCTCATTACATATGTAAATGATAGTTTCCCTTTAGTGTTGGAGGGAATAATTTCCTCTCATTAGATCTTCTTAAGATTTAACTTCTCAAACAATCATACATGAAATTATGTTGACCTAAGTCAACCATTCATCATCATCATTTGAGAAAATGATTTAAATGAGGTATAATACCACCCAATATTTAACAATGCTAATTATAATTTGATATCACCAAATATTTCATGTGAGAGTATTTGACTAGGGGTCCAAACCTCATATGAAAGTACTTGGGACAAGATTTAAATGAAGTGAAACACTTCATATGATTTACAGAATAGTTTTGGACCATAACCCTGAACTAAGCTAGCCATATAGTCCTTTATTTCAACTAGGGCATCATCATTCAAAGTGACCACACCATATTTTTGCAGAAACAATTAGGGTAAGTGAAATGTGAGCTATTAGAGTTGGAATTAACTAAATATCATTTTTGGTTGATTTTTAATAATTGTTTGAAGTTTGAAAAGCTTCTGACTTGTTATTTTTGTCACTTTATTTCTACAACAGATCTCACAGTGAGACCAGTGGGGTTGTGTAGATATTTTCACTAGCTTTCCAACGGTATAAAGTTTGCTAAATTTGGCCAAGCCAAACAGATTCTATTAAATTTTGAAAATGGAGCCAGCAAGCAATTTTGATTCAAACCAAAATTCGAAATTTGAAAATATGGGCCGCGCGGGAAAAGCTAACGGGCCAGAGGAAAAAGAAAAGTGGGCCGGCCCACTTTGCGTCCGGCGCGAGCAGGCCACCTGACGGGTGGGGGCCACCTGTCTGTCTCTATTTGAAACCCGAATCGGTACGTTGGCTGTGGGGCGTTGGATTAGATGATGATCGTGCGGCGCACGATCATCGTCTTCTCCGGCGAGAACCCGCGTCTCTGGCGGCGGACCTAGGGGGTTGGAGGGCTAACCAGCGGTCCGGCGAGCGGCGGCAGTGTTCAGGGCGAGGTTGTCGACGATGAGGAAGCAGCCTGTAGCAGTGGCGGAGCTCGAGGTGGCCTGGATCAACGGCGATTTCTCCAGGGCTTCCGCGGCTCCGATCGTCCAATTGGGGCTGCTCCGGCGTCGATTGGTCTGGCTAATGGTGTGAGGAGAAGCGGTGAAGGGTGGGGAGTGAGATGGTGTGCTCAATGGCGTCCAGGGAACGCTCTATTTATAGAGGCGTGGAGGTGCTACGGGGCAGGGTTGCGGTCGACATTGGCGCGGCGGTTCCGGCGAGCTAGCGAGCTAGAGGATGGCGGGGAGCTGTTCAGCGTGTCCAGGCGAAGTGTTTGGCGGCGACAGCGCGGTCGGGCGGCGTCTGGTTTGGTCGCGTTGCTTCCGTGTCGGCCCGTGGCTGCGGCGGAGTTTCTTCCTCGTCTCCGGCGGCGGCGGGCACGGGTCGCTGTCGTGAGCGTGTCTGGCGGTGTCGCGGTGTCATGAGGATGCTCGAGGAAGAGAGAGGGGGGCCAGAGGTGGCGCAGAGCGTCGAGGCGGCGCGTGGCCATGGCGTGCCCGTGGGCGTGTCCACGCCGTCTTCGGCATGCGCAGGACGTCGTGGGCGCGCGCGTGTCTGGCGCGTGCAGGGCATTTCTTCGACCAGGGCTAGGGCTGGCAGGTGCAGTAGGGTGTGGTGGCACCATTTGGCAAGGTGGTCAGGGTTGGGGAAGAAAGGAGAGAGGGGAGGGCATGCATGGTGATCATGGCCGGCATGGCCATGGCTTAGCCATGTGTGGCCCTTCCTCTAGGGTTGCTATGCAAGGGTGAGGTTGAGAGGGGACCAGGGGACAGGTAGGGCACCAATGGTGGAGTAGGGTTGGGCCAACACTATTTAGAATAGTGTTTTGGATTTAATCCATATTTGGAAATTGCAAACTTTGCCAAATTTTGGTTGAGCACAAAAGGTTTCAAAAATTGAAAGTGGTGAGTTAGGTTGAGTTGTAAATGACCAGAGACAAACAAGTGTGGTGGTGGAATTTTAAAAAATCAAAGAATTGCAAAATTTGACAAAGTGAGATTGTTGCTCATATTAAAAAGTCTCAACTTTGCATGAGCATAGTTTTTGATCCAAGATGATTTTGGCATGGTGGTCTTTACCAAAGTTGTTCACCTTGATGTGCTCTTGGATGAGGTGCAAAGAATTGGGAAAGTTTAGTTTGGAAAACTTGAATTGCAAGGGCTCAAAGTAGGGACCAGATTATAAATGGCAGACATGACCATTATTTCATGTGATCACTAATTGAGTTGGGATTTGATTTGATTTGTGTTTCTTTGATTCCAAAAGTGGTAATAAGTGTTTAGTAACATAAAACAACTAATGGTGAAGACAAAAATGGTCTGGGGTAAAGATTTGCAAAAATGGCATAAACCATATGTGAGGGTTTTAGGGTTTTATTCCTATTTGATTTCTTTCTCTTTTTATTCTATTTGGTTTGTGATCTTCACTTGATCACTTTAGGGTTTTAGGGTTTATCACAATAACACAATAACAATCATCATGGCATACCACTCAAATGCACAAGTCCTATGCATGGCACTATATGCAAATAAAAGTTTTTGTTAGTTCTGAAATTTGGATCTCTGAAATTCTTCTTCTCTCTTTTATTGAAATTTTGGGATGTTACATGCTGTCATCGGGGTCGCGGTAGTCGAACCTCGGCGGGTGAGCACGCGTGGGCTGGGACTGAGGGTAGCGCAGGCGGGGGCCACGGTAGGCCATGACGCTCTGGAGAGTCCGGCCGCGCCACCACAGCCGACGGCCGGCCTCGTTGAAGTTCGAACGAGGCGGGCCGGCCTCCTCATGCCTGGCAAGCGCACTCTCACACCGATTGATGAAGAAGCTGTCCCAAGTCAGGCTGTAGTCGGGATGCCACTGGGGATTCCTCCGCTGCTCTGGCGTGAGCTCGAAGTAGTAGTGGTTCGTGATGGCCATCTGGCGCGCCACACCTAGAGGGATAGGAGGGACCGGTACGCCTCCAACGCTCAACAACCAGTCGGTCGGGACGCGGTAGCCCGGCGGGCAGGGGTAGTTCGAGGCGCACAGTGCCTCCGCCTCCCGGGGGGTTAGAGATACAATGGAATCCATGGGAGAGAATGATGAGTCTAGATGTGATATGTAAATGGAGGCCAAGCGTACATATATATACTGAAAAAATGGCGGGAAGACGGAGGCGGGAAGACAGAGGCGGGAACCAGTGGAAAGCGCGGGAAGAAAATAGGCGGGAACGCAGTGGCGCGGGAAACTTTCATCCCGGGTGGGGGCTCAAACCGGGACAAAAGATGGGGGGGTCTTATCTGGGGGAGGCTTATCTGGGAGGGCCTTATCTGGGGGCTGGCTAACCTTTAGTACCGGTTGGTGGGTGCAACCTAGACTAAAGGTGGTTTTTCTGTCATCTACAAAACTGTAGGTGGGATAAGGACGCGTGGGTAACCTTTAGTACCGGCTGGTGGGTGAAACCGGGACTAAAGCTGTCGGCAGGATAAGGACGCGTGGGTGGACGCACTACTCAATGAGATAAAGCATGTAGCGCACGACGCCCTGTCGGAGGAACAAGACAAAGCAGAAGCGGCGCCGTGCCTATAAAAGGAACACCGATACACCTTGGCAAGCAGATCAACAAGCAGGTAGGGAGAGTTTCATCCCCATGGATGGAGGAAAGGGTTGGGAAATCTCCCGTGGCGGAACTTCTCGAAGATGCCCTTGGTGCACACGCCCTATGGCATCTTCAGAAGTTCCGCCTCGGAAAATATTTTCCTGCTAGCCCGTGAATGACTCCATCTCCTCTAACAGTGTTGGGGAAAGGGTTGGGAAATCTCCCGTGGCGGAACTTCTCGAATATGCCCTTGGTGCACACGCCCTATGGCATATTCGGAAGTTCCGCCTCAGAAATATTTTCCTGCTAGCCCGTGAAAGACTCCATCTCCTCTAACAGTGTTGGGGAAAGGGTTGGGAAGTCTCCCGTGGCGGAACTTCTCGAAGATGCCCTTGGTGCACACGCCCTATGGCATCTTCGGAAGTTCCGCCTCGGAAAAATTTCCCTGCAAGCCCGTGAAAGCTACCATCTCCATTGTTAATATCTTACTTACAGTAACATCATTACACAAAAGTGATTTCCATATTGAGATACACAAGTTATGATCCCTATCTAGCTAGTCTTCTGAGTTTTCTTCGTGTGTTTCCCTTTCTTCTGATTGCGACGCAACCATGGACAATCTTCATTATTTAAGATGATGCTTAGGTCAGTTTTTACCTTGAAGGGTGAAATATCATCAAACTTATTATAATCTTCTGACATGTCTGTCTTGTCCTCTACTCCCACGATGTTTCTTTTTCCTGAAAGAACTATGTGGCGCTTTGGCTCATCGTATGATGTGTCCTCTTGCCTTTCTTTTCTTTTTTTCGGTTTGGTAGACATGTCCTTCACATAAAAAACCTGAGCCACTTCACTGGCTAGGACGAATGGTTTGGTGTCGTACCCTAGATTCTTGAGATCCACTGTAGTCATTCCGTACTGCGGGTCTACCTGTACCCCATCTTTCAGGTTGAACCATTTGCACCGGAACAAAGGGACCTTGAAATTAGGTCCATAGTCAAGTTCCCATATCTCCTCTATGTACCCATAATATGTGACCTTCTTCCCATTGTCCTCTGTTGCATCAAAGCGGACACCACTGTTTTGGTTGGTGCTCTTTTTATCTTGGGCGAACGTGTAAAATGTATTCCCATTAATCTCGTACCCTTGAAAAGTTGATATAGTCGAAGATGGTTGCTTTGCCAACAAGTATAGTTGTTCTTCATCAGTGACATTCATGAGACGTGTTTGCAACCAACCGCCGAAAGTCTTCATGTGTTCTCCATCAATCCAATCTTCACGTTGCTCCGGGTATTCAGAGCGTAAGATATCCTTGTGTTCCACTCTGTACGGAGCCACCAAGATGGAATTATGTAGAACTGTGTAGTGTGCTTGAGTGAAAGAATGTCCGTCTATACACGTTGTTGCTTTCTTTCCTAGCGTGCCTTTTCCACGCAGTCTCCCCTCATAGCGTGATTCAGGAACACCGATCGGCTTAAGGTCAGGAATAAAATCAACACAAAACTCAATGGCCTCCTCTGTTCCATAGCCCTTGGAGATGCTTCCTTCTGGCCTAGCACGATTATGAACGTACTTCTTTAAGTCTCCCATGAATCTCTCAAAGGGGAACATGTTGTGTAGAAATACAGGACCGAGAACGCCAATCTCTTCGACCAGGTGAACTAGGAGATGTGTGTAACATCCCAACTTTTCAAATCAACGAAGAATATCAATCTCTCTTTCCCAAATTTTGGAGCCAACAAAAACTTATATTGCATTACTTTAGTATGCATAGTGCTCATGCATATAGGTGATGATTTTTGCCATGATTGTTTGTTTGTTGTATGAAACATGTTTCAAAACCCTAAACCCTACCCTTTTCAAAACCCAAGAGGAACAAATAAAAAGAAAATAAAATAAAAGGGTGAGGCATATGTGGGCTTATGGCCATTTCTACAAATAAGGGCCTATGCCCTACTTACCTTACCTAAATGTTTTGAAACCATTACTAAACCCAATCCAACACTAAATGAACCCTAAACCATGCCTAAGTGAATCAAAGAGAAACAAATGAAAAGAAAAGAAAATAAGAATAACCCCACATATGAGCCTATGGCTATTTTTGCAAAACTTTAACCTAGGCCATCTTAGCTTGTGTCAATGATTTAGAAACCTTACTAAACTCAAAATAATAACATTGTATCAAGGAAAAATAAAACAAATCAAAAGAAAAAGGAAAAGCAAGTCACATAAAATAATGGTCATATGTGACATTTTTAACAGGATAACCACTTTGAGCCCCTGTATTAAGGAATTCTTAAATTAAACCTTCTCAACTCTTTGCACCTCATCTAAGAACTCATCAAGAGGATCATCTTTGGTAAAGACCAACCTTGCAAATTCTTTTTCAATTGCTTAATATAATCAAGCAAAGATGCAACATCAAATCAGATTCAAGATCATGCCACATTTGGATTTCCTCAAACCACCTCCAGTTTGCAAACCATCACCATCACTAGGTGCCAAACATTCTTTGACTCACACCCCTAAAATATTTTGGCCAAATTCAAATTCAATTTTTATTCGGCCATTTCATCAAACACCTTGTGTGCAAGAAGCATATAAGTGCCCATGCTGGATTTGAAAGGTGGACCAAGTCCAACCCTGACCCCCTCCGCATCCCTGCACCCTCTCCACATCAGTGCCACCCTCTGCCAGCCCTTGCCTTTGACCATCACGACCCGGACATGCCCATGCCGTGAGCTCATGACACTCACCATGCCATCCCTCTCTCCTCTCACTTCTGGCCAACCTCAGCATGTCCTTCAGCTCGCCCTCACTCCACTGGTCACGCTCGTGCACGCCGTTGGTCACGGAGACGCGTGCAACGCCCAGGCCACGACGTGCCCCGTGACGCCCAAACACGCCAGAGCGCGCCTGGATGCGCACAGACACGTCTCTGGACACGACGGTGCACGGCCTCGCCCCGTCGCGTCAGTCCTCCCCCTCGCTCTCTCCTCTCGCACACGCACTCGCCACGACACTAGCTACCCCCAGGACACCTCCATTTCCCCGCCCAAGCGCTGTAGCTGTCGTCACCATCGACGACCTCCGCCGGTACACCGCACGGACATTGACGTTGCCCGCACGCTCCCGTCCACCATTTTCTATGCCATGACGCCTGCCCTGCTCGCCATGACACCAGGAACAGAGCAGCATCCATGCCTTGCCCCTTCACAGCTCCAAACGCCGTCGCCATGCTCGACCTCATCCATGCGCCTCGGCACCGCCTCGCAGCTATAAAAGGAGGCCACCCTCGCCTCAATTCTTCAAGCCACTCTCATTCTCTCATCTCAGAACCACTGCTCGAGCTCTCCCTCTTCCCAATTTACACCGTAGCTAGCCAATTGCTCGCCGGAGTGCTGCGGAGCCGCCGCGGACGGAGAAGAAGCTAGGAGCCGCCCCAGGAACTGCCGCTTGTACCAGGAGGACCGCCGTTGTCGACAACGCCGCCCTGCACCCACGCTGACGATCGCCGGACCCTGGTTAGCCCTCCGACCCCCTGGTGCTCGCCGCCAGTGAGCCCGTGCTCGTCGTCGACGATGATGCACGTGAGCTGTTGGATCTACTTTTAATCCAATGCTCCCCTTCGATCCATCCGCTTCGGGTTTTAAGTGTCACTGATAGGTGGAGCCCACCCGTCAGGCGGCCCGCTCGTGTGAGACACGCAGCTGGGCCGGCCCGTTTTCTTTTTCCCTCTCCTGGCCCGTTTAGCTTTCCCGCCGAGCCCACGAATTCAAATTTGAATATTTCGTTTTAGCTGAAATTCAATACTGCTGCCCACTTCAAAATTTAATAGAAAAATATCTACTAAGCCAAATTTGATGAATTTTATATTTCTGGAAACCTTATGAAATTCTCTATAAAACCCCACAGGTCTCAACCCTAGATTTATTGTAGAACTCTTGTGGTAAAAATAACAAGGCAGGGCCTTTTTCAAACTTCAAACATTTATTAAAAATCAACCATAAATGATTTTGAGTTGATTCCAACTCTCATAAATCACATTTCTAATACTCTACATGAATATGTAAAAACATAGCATAGTTGTTACCATGATCATGGGCTAGAGCAAAATAAGGACTATGTAGTCATTTCTAGCCCATTTAAATTGTTTCAAAAATAGTATTTAAAATTTATGAGATGTAGCATCTCATTTAAATCACTTTTCTAAGTAATTCAATGTGAGGTGATGACATTAGTCTTCATGACCCCATATGTTATTACTTAAGAATATTAAATCTTTTTTTTTCAAAAGTAGTATTTAAATTGCATGAGATATAGTATCTCATTTAAATCATTTTCCCAAATAGTAAATATGAAGTGTTGACCTTGGTCAACATGATCTCATTCTTATTATTTGAGGATATTAAACCTTAGTATTATTCAATGAGAGGAAATTATTTCTCAAAGGAAATAAATAGAAACCCTAATAAATATTTCAATGAGAGGAAATTATTTTTCCTAAAAGAAAACAAAGCCAACCACAATATTAAAAATGGTGTGATGCTAGATTAGCTTGTGTGATCCCTTTGAGTGTTAAGTCTAGTACTTAAGTATTGTTTGGTGATTGTTACCTCGTATCCGTTTATAGACGCTAGTACCAAAGGCTACGAGGAGGAAGAGGTCTTTTACGAAGAAGAAGAGGAACACTTTGACAACTGTACCAACCAAGGCAAGCTATTACCAATGCAAGCTCTACTAATGCAAACTATACTCTTGCAAGTTACCCTAATGCAAAGCTCTACTAGAGCAAGGCACCATTGCACTCTTACTTTATGCTTAATGATCCAATCCCAAGATTTTACCCTTACAAGCTTTTACTTTGATTATCAAAGCTTATTTTTATAGTTAACTTTGGTCTAAGTATAGAGTATTACAAGAGTATCAAATTTAGCCTAGATAGCTACAAGTTAGCTAGCACCCCTCATGATTAGTTGCTAGTGCTAAAACTAAAATTGACTACTCTAGATGGGAACATGTGAATCAAATGACTTTGAAAACCTTGGAATGATGAGTCATTCTATTGAAAGATTTTGAAGGTGAATATGACTTAAATGACATGGTGAATTTGACAAAAACTGATGATTGGGTTCGGATGCGATACCATTCCAATTTTAGAGTACCCCCACAATACCTGATTATGGGTAGGGCTTAACTGGAAGTTTATGTACTTTAGTATGGGTTCCCTCTAAACAAGCGTCATAGGGGTTATACCGAAAGCTGCCTCCACAACCAAAGAAATGACGTGAAAATGAGGTGACTGTTCTACCCAAGCCCTGTGCATTTCCCAGGATGGCAAATTGGCATCACTGGGAGGCCAAGCACATGGGGGAGGTGCCTATACTAGGGTAGGTAAGTGAAAGGTTAATGGTTGATGATCCGCATACTGAGTATGATTATTCAGGGCTATCCCTGACGGATGTAATCAAAAGTTGTGGCACAAGTGTACAACCTCTGCAGAGTGTTAAACCTATTCGAATAGCCGTGTCCGCGGTTATGGACGGTTGGATGGCCATACTGTTCCGTTGTCAGATGATTTCTAAAAATGAATGGTGGGTTGAAAGGTGAATTTGACTTGATCACAACAGAGTTGTGGGAATGACACTAATGTTCCCACTTGAGTTAAGTTAGGCAAATGAAGAGTCTTTGATTACTAAATGCTTATGAAATAAAACTGGCTTTATGCAAATGAACCTAGAGCTTAGAACCCTCTCACTAAAACTGTTAGTACTTACACTAGTATTAGTTTGCGAGTACTTTAAAGTACTCATGGCTGTGTCCCTGGCTATTCAAATGGCCAGACTATGAAGAGGAGCAGCGGTATCAGGATGACGGATAGCAGGATGTCTATGACAACTAGGACTACCTCCTGACGTCAAGCTTTGCCTGTGGAACAGATGGACCGCTACTACGTTTCTTTGTTTTGTAATTGATCATTAGATTAACTGTTATTGTAAAACTGGATCATGTGATCCCTTGTTGTAAGACGATTATGGTTTGTAATGAATGATGTTCTGTGATATCAACTGTTATGTCTCGCAAAAACAATATTCCTGGGATTGCGATGTATGGCATAACAGGCATCTGGACTTAAAAATCCGGGTGTTGACAATGTGTCATAATATTGAAGAAGGATGGTAGGAACACCAACTCGAAGCTGACTAGACATTGCACCACATCCTTCTGTAAATTTTGTAGAGTTAGTGGATTGATCACCTTCTGAGAAATTGCATTGAGGAACGCACATAGCTTCACAATGGGTACTCGAACATTTTTTGGCAGAAGCCCCCTCAATGCAACCGGAAGTAATTGTGTCATAATCACGTGGCAGTCATGAGACTTTAGGTTTTGAAACTTTTTCTCTGACATGTTTATTATTACCTTTATATTCGACGAGAAGCCAGACGGGACCTTGATGCTACTCAGGACTTCAAAAAAGATCTCCTTCTCTTCTTTGGTAAGAGAGTAGCTGGCAGGACCTTGATACTTCTCTGGATTCAGGTTGTTTCCTTCGGGGATACTTTGCTGGTCCTACCGTGCATCCGGTGTATCTTTTGTCTTCCCATACACGCCCAAAAAGTTTAGCAGGTTCACGCAAAGATTTTTCATCACGTGCATCACGTCGATTGCAGAGTGAACCTCTAGGAATTTCCAGTAGGGTAGCTCCCAAAATATAGACTTCTTCTTCCACATGGGTACGTGTCCGTCAACATCATGCGGAACAGATTGTCCGCCAGGACCCTTTCCAAAGATCACTTTTAAATCCTTGACCATATCATATATAACATCCCCAGTAGGGCGGGTAGGCTTTGTTTGGTTATCTGCCTCACCTCTGAAATGCTTTCCTCTCTTTCTTACGTGATGTTGTTTTGGAAGAAATTGACGATGCCCCAGGTACACATTCTTGTTTCCCAAATATATACTGTCTGTCTTACCTAAACAGCGTGTGCATGCATTGTATCCCTTGTTTGACTGCCCTGAAATGTTACTAAGAGCAGGCCAATCATTGATGGTTACAAACAACAACGCTCGTAGGTTAAATTCCTTTTGTTCGTGCTCATCCCACACAGGTACACCTTCTTCACGCCACAACTGTAAAAGTTCTTCAACCAATGGCCTCATGTACAAATCAATGTCGTTGCCAGGTTGCCTCGGGCCTTGGATGAGCACTGGCATCATAATGAACTTCCGCTTCATGCACAACCAAGGAGGAAGGTTATAGATACATAGAGTCACTGGCCAAGTGCTATGACTGGAGCTCTGCTCCCCGAAAGGATTAAAGCCATCTGTACTTAGACCAAATCTTACGTTCCTTGCGTCATCTGAAAATGACTTGAACTCTTTGTCGATTTTTCTCCACTGTGACCCGTCAACGGGGTGTCTCAGCATCACATCTTTCTTACGGTCCTCTTTGTGCCATCGCAACAACTTGGCATGCTCTTTGTTTTGGAACAAACGTTTCAACCGTGGTATTATAGGAGCATACCACATCACCTTCGCAAGAACCCTCTTCCTGGGGGTGGACTCGCCCTCAACATCGCCAGGGTCATCTCGCCTGATCTTATACCTCAATGCACTACATACCAGGCATGCATTCAAATTCTCGTACTCCTTGCGGTAGAGGATGCAGTCATTGATGCATGCATGTATCTTCTGCACCTCTAATCCTAGAGGGCAGACAACCTTCTTTGCTTCGTACGTACTAGAGGGCAATACGTTCTCCCCTGGAAGCATCTTCTTTATTATTTTCAGCAACTTTTCAAATCCCTTGTCAGAAGTACCATTTTCTGCCTTCCATTGCAGCAATTCCAGCGTGGTACCCAGTTTTTTCTGGCCATCTTCGCAATTTGGGTACAACAGTTTGTTGTGATCCTCTAACATTTTCTCCAACTTCAACCTCTCCTTTTCACTTCCGCAGTTTATCTTCGCATCAAGAATGGCCCGTCCCAAATCATCATCGGGGTCATCAAAAATGGGCTCATAAAAAATGGGCTCTTCTTCAGCTTCGTCTTCCCCCATTCTACTATCACCGTCTTCAGTGAACATAGGGTAGTTGTCACTATCCTCTTCTTCTTCGTTGTCTTCCAATATAACCCCACTTTCTCCGTGCTTGGTCCAACAATTATAGCTGGGCATGAAACCGTTCTCCAGCAGGTGGACGTGAAGGGTCTTTGAGGTAGAGTAATCCTGCATATTCTTACAGGAACTACATGGACAATAGATGAAACCATTCGACCGCCTATTTGCCTCAGCCACGTTGAGAAAATAATGCATGCCATTAATGAAGTCAGGATGGCACCGGTCACCGTACATCCATTGTCGACTCATCTGCATTATATATGTATATCAAAAATCATTAATTACACAACATCATGGATATATGAGTGACCAACTTTGTTGGGATTCGTAGCATAGAAAACAAAAAATTTCCTACCGCAAGAACGAATAACAAGCCAAGATCTAATCTAGTAGATGGTAGCAACGAGGTGAAGATCAACATACCCTCGAAGATCGCTAAGCGTTAACGAGATAAATCTCGTGGTGGATGTAGTCGATCACTTGCCGCTTTCAAAAGCGCGTAGAAGATCTTGATGGTGCCACAAACGGGCAGCACCTCCGCACTCGGTCACTCGTACGGTCTTGATGATGACGTCCTTCTCCCCGTTCCAGCTGGCAGCGGATGTAGTAGATCTCCATGGAATCCAGCAGCACGACGGCGTGGTGTTTGTGGAGGAGAAATTTCTGCAGGGCTTCGCCAAGCCGGCGCAGATTGAGGAGGGAGGAGAGGGGCAGCTAGGGTTTGGGCGCAGGGTGGTGCTGCGACTTGGGGAGCTAGGGCTGCGACTTGAGGTACCCTTGGGGTGCCCCTTGGTCCCTTTAAATAGGTGGCCAAGCCCCTTGGGTCGTCCATAAACCTGCCCCCAAGTTTGACTGAGTTCCGATAGGTTTCCGGTTCCGAAAACCTAGTCCTACTCGGACTCTTTTGCCAATTCCGAAATTGCATTAAGGAAAGACTCATTTTCCCTGAAGGCAACGTGGTTGCACCTATTATGGAACCCTCCGGACTTCCTTAGACATCCCGGGTCGTCCCGGACACTTCCGGAACCTTCCATAATATTCCGGACTATTCCGGTCCTTCCAAAACCTTCTAGAAGCTCCGGTCAAAACACCGGACTTTTTCCGAACCCCGGAAAATGACTTCCCATATATGAATCTTATTCTCCGGACCATTCCGAACCTCCTAGTGATGTCTCGGATCCCATTCGAGACTCCGAACAACATTCCAGCTCCATTCCATATTCCATATCTACTTAAAACGACATCAAACCTTAGGTGTGTCACCCTACGGTTCGTGAACTATGCGGGCATGATCGAGACCCCTCTCTGATCAATAACTAATAGCGGGATCTGGAGATCCATAATAGCTCCCACATATTCAACGATGACTACGTGATCGAAAGAACCATTCACATAAATTAACAATTCCCTTTGTCGCGCGATATTTTACTTATCCGAAGTTTGATCGTCGGTATCTCCATACCTAGTTCAGCATCGTTACCGGTAAGTACTCTTTACTCGTACCGTGATATGATATCCCTTGTGAACCAGTCACATGCTTGCAAGCTAATTGGATATCATTCCACCGAGAGGGCCCAGAGTATATCTATCCGTCATTAGGATGGACAAATCCCACTATTGATACAAATGCCTCAACTCACACTTTCCGAATACTTAATCCCATCTTTATAACCACCCATTTACGCAATGGCGTTTGATGTAATCAAAGCATCCTTCCGGTGTAAGTGATTTACAAGATCTCATGGTCGAAGGACTAGTTAACTATGTATCGAAAGCTTATAGCAAGTTGAACTTAATGACTTGATCTCATGCTATGCTTACTATGGGTGTGTCCATCACATCATTCACCTAATGATATGATCTTGCTATTAATAACATCCTATGTTCATGATCAGGAAACCATGATCATCTATTAATCAACAAGGTAGTTAAATGAGAGGCTTACTAGGGACTCTGGTTGTTTACACAACACACATGTATCAATGTTTCCGGTTAATACAATTATAGCATGGAGTGTAAACATTTATCATGAACACTAAGATATAACAATAACTATTTTATTATTGCTTCTCGGGCATATCTCCAACAGTCTCCCACTTGCACTAGAGTCAATAATCTAGTTTACATTTGTAAAGATATAACACCTTGCCCTTTTGGTGCTTATCATGTTTTGCTCATGGGAGAGGTTTCAGTCAACGAATCTGACACGCTCAGAAACGTATGTATTTTGCAATTCATTTGCGTCTTCACGCATCACTCATTTTCCAAATGAGTCGGCATTAATCGTATATGTTCGGTCTTCTGGTGGAACCTTAATTCCGTGGTCTGAAATATGTCACTAATATTGTCACACACAATATAGCTTCAAAGTTCTGACACTATCAGAACTACACCAAGTTCTCAAAGAACTTCTCGATTTTAACATCCTCAGTCATTGTCAAAACAATGACATACTCTGCCTTCGTTCGTAGAATCCGTCACAATATTTAGAATTCATCTAAATCTAGCATTGTTCTACCTTTTAATCAACACTTAGCCTAATTGAGATTTTATATGTGACCAAACTAATATCGGTGCAACATCTTACAGCGATTTGCTTGTCATTACCCCATACAAAACTATATATATATCCTCTGCTCTGACAAAGCACTCAGGGATATTCTTACTGTTGTCCAATGATCATCATATGAATCATTCTGATATATGCTCGTAACACCTTAGAGCATAGGACATCTGATTGTGTACATATTATTCGTGATCTAAAATCACTCATGTGTTTTACTCATTGAGTGTCAAATACACTCAAGTCTTGTTTAAACCTCCAGATGGAAAAGAACACCTTCTTAACGTTTTCATATTGAACTACTTCAATATTCATTCTATGTACTTTAACTTAAACTTATTATGTGTTTCAATCTATCTTCATAGATCTTGACACTAAATATGTTTCAGTCCATATCCTTCTCAATGAAACCTTCTAATCACATCAAGTACATGATTACATTATTTATAATCAACGATATGTCATCTACATAAAGTATTATAAACATGTCTCAGTGCTCCCACTTAATTTCTTGCAAATGCAAGTATCTTCATCATTTCTGATGAAATCAAAACTCTTTGATTATTTCATCCGGTGAAGATTCCAACTCCGTGATACTCACTTCATCCAGTGAAGTTTGTATACCTTTCTAGTATTCTATGGACTAGCAAAACTCTCAGTTGTATCTTGTATACACCTTTAATACACACTTCTGTTAAGTAATGTATTTTGCCATCCTACTAGCATATCTCATAAAAGAAATATGTAGCGATTACTAGAATAATCCACATAGACTATAAGCAACGCTACGGAAGATCTAATCTTATCATAGTCAACTCTTTGAACTTTGTCGGAAACAACTTTTCAACAAATCGAGCTTCTTCAAGGATATTCCATCCAAGTCCATCAATTTTATAGATCCATTTACTTTCAAAAAGTATTCACCTATCTTGGATTTAATGGCGCTTAGCCATTTTAACGGAGTCAGGGCCCATCATAACTTCTTTGTATGTAGTTGGTTCATTATTGTTCAAAATCAATCCTTTGTCCACAAATCATTTATTTGATCACAAAGTAAACCATACCTACAAGGTTCAATGGGTACTTCGATCTCCATGACTATAACTCTTTGTAGACATGGGAGCTATGATCTTCGTGGCCGCTTCCGGAACCATTTCCGATGCTGCGCTACTCTGATCATCATGCTCAGGTTCATAAACCTTATCAAGTTCCTTTGTCCTCCCACTCAAATACTTCGCTAGAAACAATTTCTTGGAAATAAGTAGGAAACATCGACAAACACTTTTGTCTTTGTCTCCATAGTGGAAAGAATTCCCAATCAATTCTCTGGGATAACCAACAAAGACATTCATCCGATTTTGGTTGTAAACTTATTTACTTATGCTATGCATACCATAATTTAAGAAAGGACTATTAGGGTTTATACCCATGCCATAACTCGTATGGTATCATTTCAACGGATTATGATGATGCTCTATTTAGTGTAAAAGCGGTAGTCTCCAAAGCATAATCCACAAAAATGTAATGGCATCATTTTATTTTATCTCATCATTAATCCAACAAGGTTTGGATACGTCTCTCGGATACTCCATCATCACTATGATACTCCAAGAAACGTGAGTTGTAGAAAAATTTCATAACTCTCTTAGATGTTCGCTAAAACTCGTAATTCAAATATTTCCACCATGATCCAATCATAGATATTTGACTTTTCTATTACGATGATTTCCACTTCATGCTGAAATTTATTTGAATCTATTCAAATGTTTCAAACTTCTTCCTTATTGAATAAATATATCCTTATATATACACTCAATTCATTGTTGGAAGTTTTCATGAAGTAGAAGAATCTCTCACACACAACTATGCCCAGTGAACCACATACATCATCATGTATGTTTCCACTAAGTTAGTTGCCCGTTCAACTCTTGGCCTATGAACGGTATTTCAGTCATTCTCTTTAGAAGAGATTTGCAAGCGCCAAACGATTCAAAAATCAAATGACTCCAAAAATCCATTTGCATGGAGTTCCTTCATGCGTTCCTTTCTAACATGACCTAAACGGCGGTTCCACAAATGAGTGGAATTCACATCATTTGCCTTATGGCATATTAGCGTCAGTGTTATGCATGTGTGCTTCACCATAAAGATTTATAATAACTTATCCATCGTACATGGAGTACGGTCATAATTTGAACAACTCATTGTTTTCATTTGACCAGAGCAAAATAACAATTATTAAGTTCTTTATTATATATCTGAAGGGCTAGGTAGAATGCTAACGACGAACATAATAACACTTTATTTTGTTCTAGACGTGCATTATTACCTCATTCCTTATCAGTCACTTAGGCTATTGAATTCTTGTATTGCGTTGTGTTGTATGACATTTCATACCAACCAATATGGTACAAATACCCAAGAACTTTTATTGTGTGACCAATCAAAGAATACATTCATAACATGTATATCATCTATATACACCTGAGCTAGACTTTCTAGTCTTTTCTTTCTTTCTGCCAAAATCCTTTTGTAGTTTCTCTTTCGACTTTCCTCATATTTATGAAAACACTTCAACATCAATAACTTCTAGGATTGTTGGTCAAATACCAATAATCTTGAGGTTCGCACTTTGAAGTTGATCATCGCATGACAAGTGTTCCGAATTTCACTATTAGTAACCTTTTAATGTGATGAACAATTTCACTCATAATTTTTATCCATCAAATCATGACGTCTTTCCGAGACCATGTCTGTACATGTCAGGCTTGTAAAGTTTAACCTCAGTATTCGCATGTGCAAATCTGGCTTGCACCCGTTGTATGCACACGTAGAATCTATAACACCCGATCATCACGTGATGCTTCGAAACGACGAGTCTTAGCAACGGTGCGTACTAAGGACGATCACTTCATGGATATGCGAATATCGTTAGTGCCCAAATAGTTGGAGGATCAGGACGCCTAGCGCCTTCAACCTTCGTACATTCCCATAAAACTTATGAGTTTATGTAGTCTCACTAAATAATATTCTACTATCTTGTAATAAGGTCTTAGATATCACATATATCTCACACCTTGCTTATTTCTGAAAACAAACTTTTCAGCTCCTTACTTTTCAAACGGATTTGAACATTAAGTTTCACGGAGACAAGATAATTTTAGATACTAATTGAAACCATTGCTTTTCGAATCAGCAATTTGAGGATTATCAAAAGTTTGCTATAGGACTTAATCATTTCCTGATTTTTAACAATACGGTACCAGTCCGTAAAGTTTCTTGTCAGACTTAACAGTATTTCTATCTCAATTACAAGACTAGCAGCGCATGGTAGATAACGGATGCCAATTCTACAAATTTAATTCAAAATACTATTCAGACTATGTTCATGATAATTAGTTCATGATTTAATCTAATTACTAATGAACTCCCACTTAATACAACATCCCTCATAGTTGTTTAGTGGCACACGATCCATATCCACTACACCAAAACCGATCATCACGTGAGATGATGTAGCTTCAATGGTGAACATCAACATGTTGATCATATCATCCATATGACTCGTGTTCAACCTTTCGGTTTCCTGTGTTCCGAGGCCATGTCTGTACATGCTAGGCTCGTCAAGCAAACCCAAGTATTTCCGCGTGTGCAACATGGCTTACACCCGTTGTATGTGAACGTAGAATCTATCACATCCGATCATCACGAGATGCTTCAAAACGACGAACTGTAGCAATGGTGCATACGAGAGGAGAACACTTTATTATCTTGATATTAATGTGAGGGATCATATTATAATGCTACCGTCGCGATCTAAGCAAGATAAGATGCATAAAGGATTAACATCACATGCAATTCATAATGTGATATGATATGGCCCTTTAGTCTTTGCGCCTTTGATCTTCATCTCCAAAGCACAGACATGATCTCCATCATCAACGGACATGATCTCCATCATCGTCGGTGTAGCGTCAAGGTCCATGACGCCGTCTTCATGGTTGTCCACCACGTGTAGCAACTATTACAACTACTTTGAAATAATACTACTACATGAAATATAAAGACAACCATAAGGCTCCTGCCGGTTGCCACAATACAATAATGATCATCTCATACATATTCATCATCACATCATGGCCATATCACATCACCAAACCCTGCAAAAACAAGTTAGACGCCTCTAATTTGGTTTGCATATTTTACGTGGTTTAGGGTTTTCGAGTAAGATCCAATCTACCTACGAACATGAACCACAACGCTGATACTAGTGTTGTCAATTGAAATAGTAAATTGAATCTTAACTATGGTGAGAGAGACAGACACCCGCAAAGCCACTTATGCAATACAAGTTGCATGTCAAGCGTGAAGCAGGTCTCATGAACGCGGTCATGTAAAGTTAGCCCGGGCCGCTTCATCCCACCATCCCACAAGATGCAAAGTACACATAACAAGAGACAACAAAAGCATCAACGCCCACAAAACCATTGTGTTCTACTCGTGCAACCAATCTATGCATAGACATGGCTCTGATACCACTGTTGGGATTCGTAGCATAGAAAACAAAAAATTTCCTACCGCAAGAACGAATAACAAGCCAAGATCTAATCTAGTAGATGGTAGCAACGAGGTGAAGATCAATATACCCTCGAAGATCGCTAAGCGTTGACGAGATAAATCTCGTGGTGGATGTAGTCGATCACTTGCCGCTTTCAAAAGCGCGTAGAAGATCTTGACGGTGCCACAAACGGGCAGCACCTCCGCACTCGGTCACACGTACGGTGTTGATGATGACGTCCTTCTCCCTGTTCCAGCGGGCAGTGGATGTAGTAGATCTCCATGGAATCTAGCAGCACGACGGCGTGGTGGTTGTGGAGGAGAAATTTCTGCAGGGCTTCGCCAAGCCGGCGCAGATTGAGGAGGGAGGAGAGGGGCAGCTAGGGTTTGGGCGTAGGGTGGTGCTGCGACTTGGGGAGCTAGGGCTGCGACTTGAGGTACCCTTGGGGTGCCCCTTGGTCCCTTTAAATAGGTGGCCAAGCCCCTTGGGTCATCCATAAACCTGCCCCCAAGTTTGACTGAGTTCTGATAGGTTTCCGGTTCCGAAAACCTAGTCCTACTCGGACTCTTTTGCCAATTCCGAAATTGCATTAAGGAAAGACTCATTTTCCCTGAAGGCAACGTGGTTGCACCTATTATGGAACCCTCCGGACTTTCTTAGACATCCCGGGTCGTCCCGGCCACTTCCAGAACCTTCCATAATATTCCGAACTATTCCGGTCCTTCCAAAACCTTCTAGAAGCTCCGGTCAAAACACCGGACTTTTTCCGAACCCCGGAAAATGACTTCCCATATATGAATCTTATTCTCCGGACCATTCCGAACCTCCTCATGATGTCTCGGATCCCATTAGAGACTCCGAACAACATTCGAGCTTCATTCCATATTCCATATCTACTTAAAACGACATCAAACCTTAAGTGTGTCACCCTACGGTTCGCGAACTATGCGGACATGATCGAGACCCCTCTCCGATCAATAACTAATAGCGGGACCTAGAGATCCATAATAGCTCCCACATATTCAATGATGACTACGTGATCGAAAGAACCATTCACATAAAATAACAATTCCCTTTGTCTCGCGATATTTTACTTATCCGAAGTTTGATCGTCGGTATCTCCATACCTAGTTCAGCATCGTTACCGATAAGTACTCTTTACTCGTACCGTGATATGATATCCCTTGTGAACCAGTCACATGCTTGCAAGCTAATTGGATATCATTCCACCGAGAGGGCCCAGAGTATATCTATCCGTCATTAGGATGGACAAATCCCACTATTGATACAAATGCCTCAACTCACACTTTCCGAATACTTAATCCCATCTTTATAACCACCCATTTACGCAATGGCGTTTGATGTAATCAAAGCATCCTTCCGGTGTAAGTGACTTACATGATCTCATGGTCGAAGGACTAGTTAACTATGTATCGAAAGCTTATAGCAAGTTGAACTTAATGACTTGATCTCATGCTATGCTTACTATGGGTGTGTCCATCACATCATTCACCTAATGATATGATCTTGTTATTAATAACATCCTATGTTCATGATCAGGAAACCATGATCATCTATTAATCAACAAGCTAGTTAAATGAGAGGCTTACTAGGGACTCTGGTTGTTTACACAACACACATGTATCAATGTTTCCGGTTAATACAATTTTAGCATGGAGTGTAAACATTTATCATGAACACTAAGATATAACAATAAATATTTTATTATTACTTCTCGGGCATATCTCCAACAAACTTAATTAATATTCAAGTTCATCACATAAAACTAAGTTTTTTTTATAAAAAAGAAGAGGCTCACCGAGGTGGTACGGTGCCGGCTAGGGGATGACGCTGGCGATCGACGGCGGTGAGGACGGGGATGATACTAAAACCTACAAAACATACTATAATTTCAGCTCAAATTGCATATAAAAAATAAAATCCCTAACTTAGGCATTTCATCGAACACCTTGCTAGCACTAGAAAAATAATACGAGTTAAACTAGAAACGAAATGAGCTAAATTAGGAACGCCAGAAGAAAGGATGATATTGCTAACCCTTGGATAGATGGAGGTTGTTAATCTTGTTAAAATGGTGAAGAAAAAATGAAAAATTGTTAGAGTGTGAGAGGTGCAATTTTTTAGATATGTGAGAGAGAGAGGAAAAAATGAGAAAGGATCGGGTTGGGGGGGGGGCAGGGATCATATAGAGGCACCCTTTAGTACCGGTTCTTTAGATGAACCGGTACCAAAGGTCCAGCCCTGGCCCCACCCCGCGAATGAATTTTGGCCGAAGACCTTTCGTACCGGTTCCTAACACGAACCGGTACAAAAGCCCCTAACAAACCGGTTCGAAAGCTCCTCGCCCGCCTGAGCCCCCAAATCGGTACAAATGACCCCTTTAGTACCGGTTCGTAAGGGAACCGGTACTAAAGGCTTAGATGGTTGCCCCATTTTCTACTAGTGTCGTCTTAAAGTTCTGCACAATTTTATACGATTCCATTTCCACAATGGCCCACGTGGCGAGCCACCCGTGTTGATCACAATTTGCGTTAGTGATCTTTGTAGCGGATTTGATTCTAGGGTCGGATTCAGCCTCAACCTGGCTGATTTATCGCTGCATGGCGTTGCGCTTGTCATCAATGTTGTAGAGCATGATGCCTAGCACCAACGCCGTTGTCTTGTGGTTGTTCACTGCCGCCTGCTCGAGCACTACGCCACCTATTTGTCTGCTGTGGGGCGCGTGCATGAGACCGGAGAGAAAGCACGCCTCTCGGTTGCTGGCGCCGGCCATGTTACTGATGAGAGTTTCGTAGCGGCTGCTGTACCACACCGTGTTTTCTCCTTTCGCAGCTCGTACATACAAGGGAAATGTTAATCATGGCATCCAGGAACCTAGTGTTAGTCATGAATTTCTTATTTGTCAATGCCATCTTGAATCACTCGTGCAAAATTGTGATTGCATGTAAAACAAAATCGATAAATCTCAATCTTACTATGATTCATTTACGTGCAAGTCATATTCTCTCCGTGCTCCCCGGGTAAGCAACTGATGTAGCCCCGCCTAACGACGACACTACACCATGGCCAAGGAGTCCCCCAAGTGGACCGACAACACGAACCCCCACTATATACGTCAAGGTGAACTCTATCCTCTCTATGGTCGATCTCAACACCAACTTGAATGGTATGCTACCTCATGCCTATTATCGTTGTGTCATTAGGTGCCAACGTCGACAAGGACCAATAGAGAAGGAACTCCCATGGTGCAAGGAAGAGAGAAGAAGAAGAAGAAGAAGGAAAGAAGAGAAGAAGAAAGAAGAAGGAAAGAAGAGAGGAGGAGATCCAGTCGGCCCAGGACCCGGCCGACCGGACCCCTGGCCGGACCACCCGGTCCCAGGCCCAGCCGACCGGGCGGCACACCGGATCCGGCCGGTCGAAACCGGATCCCAGACCGGTGCCATCCGGAAGCAGACCAGGGGCTCCAGGAGCCCCACCCGGTCACCATCCGGCCCAGCATCCGGTTTGAACCAGATGGGCCGGCCCCAGACCCGGTCGAGCCGGCCCCCTGACCGGATTTCACGGGTCTGTCTCGACCAGATCTTTTTGGGTCGGTTATTCTTGTACCTTTTCGACCTGAGACGCCCTGTAACCCTATATAAGTGCCCAGGGCGCCCATACCTACTCTTTAGACAAGATTAAGCTTAAACCTACTTTGAGCTTTGTCTCCCTAGAACTAGGTTCTTTGTATCAAGGCACTTTTGTTGGAGTTATGGATTTAGTTGTGTGAGATTCTAGTGTTGCCCACTCTCTCTCTCACTCCTCAATTCATCTCCCTCACCAATCTCTCATCTCGGAATTCTACCTCGTGTCTCTTCTGGGTTGATTCTATCGGCGTGGTCCATCGAGCCATGGGAGTAAGATTCGATTGTATCGGGTTGGCATGCGTGTGTTTGTTCTTCGTGTTCTTCGTGTTCATTGCGTTCTTCATCTTCCCACCTTTCCCCTTTGATTTCGGGTCGATTTCGCAAGATTGGGCCAAACCCTAGGTCTTAGACCTCATCATATGGTATCAGCAGCTTTTGGTTACAGCGATTTTGACCCCCCACCCACCCAATTTCATCTCTGAAAAAATTTCCCAAAAAATAGCCCTAATTTGCCTTTTGACGGATCTGCGATTTTGTTGCGTTTTGAGTGGTTTTGGTCCATTGATTCGGTGTCCCTAGTGTTGATCTACTATTTCCCCCACTTTCTATCCACAAATTCCTTCGATTTTCGAGTTTTGGGTCAATTGGATTTGGATTTGGGGAAGAACAGGAGAGAGAAACGGCAGCCGGCCCAGAAACCGGCCGACCGGCTCCTCAACCGGATCAACCGGCCCCAGACCCGGCCCGACCGGCTCTCAGACCGGGCACCCCCTTCATCACCGGCAAACACCTCCACCCCCCCAAACCACCGGTAAAACACCGCCGCGGCCCCACCACCACCGCCGCCACCGCAAGAGCATCGAAACCACCGCCACCACCGCCAAGCTACTTCGACCCGCCTTATCCGCTAACTTGTGTTTGCTTATTCCGGTTTGAGTGCCTTGTTTGTGAAACTAACCCGCAGCTCCGAAGCAAGCGACGACATCCTCGGCACCCCGAACTTGCAACCGTATTCTTGACACCACCACCACCGTCGCAAGTTGGTGTTCATCACCGCCTACCCATCTTAGGTATAACTTGCATTACCCTTGTAACCCCTCTTCTTTTCCGATCTATCCTATCGAGCATTGCTTATCAAGTGTTGCGAGACATTGCACGTGGCCCCGTTGTGAGGTGTGTGTGTAGTGTGGAGTCAAGCTTCTAAGCAAAACTCATGTGGCAAAATAGCAAAAGCGAGCTAACACTAACATAGTGCGAGAAATAGCCGCAAAAACACAAAAAGAGCAAAAGAGTGCAAGTGCCACCAAATACAAAAGAGTGCAAGTGCCACCATATACAAAAGAGGAAAAGCTTTTAAGCAAAAGAGAGAAAAGAGAAGAGAGGCCGCGTGTAAATCTTGTTGTCTCTCATGTGCAACCAAAGCTTTGCCTCTCCTTGTGTTAGTGTGACACCGAGCTCCCTTGCTTATGGGTTCTTACACTTTTCCGCTCATTCCTTGGTCGCACTAACCCCATTCATCTCGTGTGTGAGTTCCATATCTTTTCCGTGTTTATAGTGATCATCACTTTGACATTTGATTTTTGGATTTCACCCATTCTTAACAACAAACTTGATTTCGGATTTCGTCTTTTGGCTTTCCACCATACTCACCTACCACCATATTTGCTAGCTTTTGCGTGTGCTTTTGTGTGTGTACCCGATACAATTGGTTTCGCTCTCGGTTTGGTTGATCGCCTCGATACTATCACACCACGGTAAGGGTGCGAGGTAGTGTTCTTCCACTAACATCCACCACATAGATCTTGTCGTGCTAACATGGATAGCGAAGAAGAAGCTACAGAGGACTACATGGAGTACTTCGAGGAGGATACCTCCGCAAGCACCGCGGATGTGGAGGAATATATGGAGCTCGACACCGACTATGGCTCCGCAAGCATCATCGACATGACCGACATCGAGGAGCTCGACACCGACTATGGCTCCACAAGCATCGTCGACATGACCGACATCGAGGAGCTCTACACCGACAATGGCTCGACAAGCTTGGACGACATGGTGGAGCAACACCACGAGTACAACATCGACACCAAGGTGGAGCCTCACCTCGACTCCACCATGCACAACACCGGTGCTCCCAAGTACCCCCGCTTGGCCAATGGAGCTACATATGAAGATAGAGGACCTCCAAGATGGCGCCACCATGAGAGTGCTTATGCACAAGATCATCTACATCGAGTGCATCATATGGATCATCAAGAGTGTCCTCAACATGATCATCATCGACACTCTTCTCCGAGCTCCACAAGGCGCTACAAGCAACATGACAAGTCGCATGAGCAATCATCTAGGCATGTCGAGGATCGTCATCGACACACACCATCTCATGATCGTCGTCGACCACCACCACCTCATGGATCCCATCGACATACGTCACCACATGATCATCGCCGACACAAGCCACCCCATGAGCGCCATCGACCAACATCTTCCACGGATCGTCAACGACGCCCCTCAAGCCATGGTGATGATGCACGAAGACGAGAGCCTCAACATGACGGCGACAAACACAATCATAGGGTGTCTACCACTCCAAGGATGGCAAGTGCACATCAAACATACCTTCCTCATAAGGTGACTTCCACCTCTTGTGCCACCACCACAATGGCCCCTACCTCGTCATATGCCTATGGACTCCGATGTTACAAGTGCAAGCAACAAGGCCACCTTCCATGGGAATGTCCCAATCTCCTATGTGATGTGTGCAAGGCCAAGGGTCACATGTCATGGCAATGCACCACGCCAAGCGCCGACATGCTCCACTTCGACGAGCTACAAGCCCAATCCACCAAGAAGCCTATGGCGCCCACACTTCAAGATGAAGACCAACAAGGCCGACTCAAGGGTGAAGTTGATTCAAGCCTAGCTCTCAACGACACTATGGCACCACCGCTTGAGGACGATTTGGGAGGCGATGGGGTTGAGATGGTTGAGCATGGGAATTTCCCTTCAACCAAGGAGGCGCATGGAGATGAGAAAGTCGAGCCTACTCCTAGATGCGTGCATGATGAGTTGGTACCAATCCCATGTGAGCATGAGTGCCACTTAGCCCACTTGAGTGAGAGCGATAGTGAGTTGAGTGACTTCCACCTCATATGCGAGATTGCGTGCTTCCATTTGGAGGACATGAGTGAGCCACCGAGAGAGTTGCGAGAGGTAGTTGATAGGTCCATGGAGGACATCACATTTTCTAACACATTAACCTCTCCCTCTATGGTGTCTTCTTATGTTGCACTAGGTTCCATGGATGTCGAAGCGCCGACGATGGAGAAGAACAGGTACATGGTGCATGAAGATCACACCACACCATGCTTATTTGACGATGAGAAGATCGACCATGTGGAGCATACCACCACCACAATACCTACATCAAATGAGTCGGACTACCAAGGTAACAATAAAGGCATTGTTGAGACCATGATTCCACTAGTGGACATGCAAAATGATGAATTGTTTCCTCTTACTTGCAATATGAGGACCACTTGCTCCTTCACATGTGTTGTTGTCAATGATGACATTAGCTTTCGCATGCTTTGCCCTCAATGTTTGCACTATTCCATGATCCTTGCATCCAAGATTTCGCCCAATTGCTCTTTCCTATGCTTGGTGTGCAAGAATGCTTATTTGATTGTTCACGAGATGGCCCCCATAGCCTTCTCAATGTTTGATGACTCCAACTTCCCACATGCCACAAATGCACCATCATGCCATATGCACACTCGCCATGCATTTCATAAAACCTTGATTGACACTAATGGTGATGTGCACAAGACATGGCACATCATGATGGATGATGTGTTCATCTACCATGCACACACGTTGTTCTTGTTATCTAACATGTGTGTAGGTACCCAAACTCCAATGTCAACCTCGATTGAGCACGAGTTAACAAAAAGAGCTCTTGAGAGCATAATACAAGTGAGTTCAAGATCGAACCCGACTCTAATACCTTTCCCATGCTTTGCATTGAACATGCCGAACAATTTCTCTTTCTTATGGTTCTTTTGCAAGCATGATGATGTGATTCTTACCATTGGTATCGCCACAAATATGAGGACCAATTTATCTTTCCGATGGTTTGTGTGCACACATGTTGGCACAAGGGTTGTTGTATGCCTTGATGATATCATCATACACTCCAAGAATCTCAAGGACCATGTCACCCATGTGAGAGACACCTTATGCATCTTGTGCCACTCTTCACACAAAAAGTTGCTCTCCTTTGGATTTATCGTTTCATCTATGGCAAGTGAAGTGGATTCTTTGAAACTTGGGGATACCCATACTCGGCTTTTGCCAACCATAATCGCCCAAGCTAGAAGTTTCCATAACTGTAATATCCCAGGTTTAGAGACGATCGAGGGGTAGATTTTAGACAGGGATGTGCATTGCATCGTAAAATCTGGGAAAATTTCACGCTTTTAAAGAAAAATTGCATCGAAGGGGGACAAGTTTCTCTCTCGACACCTTACAGGGTTAGGCTTTCGAGAGTGCGATAAATTTGGACCTCAACTAACTCAATTAGGGTTTCGAGAAGAGAGGGGAACAAATTCCTTCTCAACTTAAGTTGCATGATTGAATTCAAATAAGTTATGTTTGAATTTCAAAATTCAAACATCAATTGAATATATTATAATTCAAATAGTGGATAATTCATTAAACAATTGAATAAATCAAGAATATAAAATAGTAGAACATTTATTAAAAGCTCATTAGGGAAAATTTGAGCTTTATTGATTAACACACATAATACAAAGTCATTTACAATATTCTTATGAATTATAAATATTACAACACATTACACAAATGAATAAATGAAAAAGGAAAATAAAAGAATTACAATTATTGACAGAATCCTAAACTACTAAAGTAAATCTTCATGAATAGTTTGATCACCACTAGATTGATCTTCACTTGATCATCCTCATAAACCTGCATAAGAAACAACAAAGACAAAAACCTTGGTTATGCCAAGTGGCAACGCCACTTGGCAGATTAGAGAAAAAATGGAATTTGGTGGATAACACCACAACTCTGTCGAGCTGATCCATCCCAGCTCAAGTTCCAAGCCACACACACACATGCATCACACAAGGACTAGTGCATGCTTGACAACACACAAGGCCAGGGAGAGTCACCAAAGTGATCAGGTAGTGCTGTCGACCAAGGAAGCAATGTACTGGATGGTATAAAACTGTTTCACAGCCAGAAACCCTAGCAGCTCACCGCCAGGTCTCCAAAGGGTAAGCACAGTAAGAACAGCAAGAACAGGAAGAACAGCCAGAGCTGTTCAACCTCTCCTAAAAACCACCAGAATTAAATCAAGCATCACAAGCCAGCTGGAGGAGCAGGGCAAGCTTCACACATCAACCAGAAGCAAGTCCTCTACCTCAAAACACTTTCTAGGAGCTGGAGTGAGGTATAAACAAATGATCCTGAGCAAACATTTGTTTTGCTCATAAATAAGTATACCATGCATCACAGAAACAAAGAAGGGTAGAACCCTGTTTGTATCATCATCTGGCTACTAAGCCATTTGGTGCAATCAAACTGAAGAATAGCCAAAAGGAAATCACCAAGGGAACACTGGTGTGTCAGCATGGTGACACAACCAGAGAAATCCAACAAGGATTTAATCCTATTTAGCCACCCAAAGTCACTAAGCACCTAACAGCCTAGCTATACCATCAAAATATAGACATCTACATGTCTATATTTAATTTCAACATCAAATGCTACTGGAAATCCAGTCATGGATCAACCAGATAGCATGAGAGAGTCACAACAAAGCCACAGAAGGGGGAGCCACCCTTGGACAGCACCATGGAGCTGTCAGGGCTACCTCAAACCCACAAAATCACACACCAGCCACTGCATCATAACCCAACAGGGTTCAACATGAGCTAGGTGATATGTCTCCAACGTATCTATAATTTCTGATGTTCCATGCTTATATTATACCAATTGCTACATGTTTTATATGCACTTTATATCATATTATGGCATTTATTGGACTAACCTATTAACAAGATGCCACAGTGCCAGTTTCTGTTTATTATGTCTGTTTATTGCAGAAAAGGCCCAAAAACCAAAGTGCTCAGAAAAATCCAGAAAAATCACAGAAATTCTATTTCGCCAGAAGACTCACGGAGCCAGAAGGGCCAGGCCAGAGGAGGCCCAGGGCCTCCTCCCCATCAGCCGGCGCGGCCAGGAGGGAGGGTGGCACCACCCTATGGGGTGGGCCCCTCGGGACTCCACCGACATCGCCCCTTCGCCTATATATTCCTCCGTCTCCGAAAACCCTAGGACGATCGACGATATTCCACGAAGAGTTCCGTAGCTGCCTCCATCGCGAACACAAGTTTCGGGGGACAGAAGTCTCTGTTCCGGCACGCCGCCGGGATGGGGAATTGCCCCCGGAGTCATCTCCATCGACACCACCGCCATCTTCATCGCCATTGCTGTCTCCCATGATGAGGAGGGAGTAGTTCTCCCCCGAGGCTGAGGGCTCTACCGGTAGCTATGTGGTTCATCTCTCTCTCCCATGGTGTGATCTTTATGTGATCATGAGCTTTGTATCACTATTAATCTATGTGCTACTCTAGTGATGTTATTAAAGTAGTCTATTCCTCCTCCATGATGTAAAGTTGACAGTGTGTGCATCATGTAGTACTTGGCGTAGGTTATGATTGTAATCTCTTGTAGATTATGAAGTTAACTATTACTATGATAGTATTGATGTGATCTATTCCCCCTTTCATAGCTATTGTTGACAGTGTGTATGCTATGTTAGTACTCGGTCTAAATTGCAACGGTCTATTATGCACTCTAGAGGTTACTTTAATATGAACTCCGGATTCACTCTCCACGGTGTGATGGTGACAGTGTGCGCATCGTGTGTGATTCCTTTATGAAGTTGTGGAGCTTGTTTACTCCGGCTTGAGGTGTGCTTTGTAGCCCTACACAATGAATGGTGTTTGTTATCCAACAAGAGAGTGTTTAAGAGTAGCATTTATTTATTCAGTTATGTGATCATTGTTGAGAGTGTCCACTAGTGAAAGTATGATCCCTAGGCCTTATTTCTAAGCATTGAAACACCGTTTCCAACAAGTTCTGCTACATGTTTGCTTGCTGCCATTTTTTATTTCAGATTGCAATTACTACTTATAATCATCCATATTACTTGTATTTCACTATCTCTTCGCCAAACTAGTGCACCTATACATCTGACAAGTGTATTAGGTGTGTTGGGGACACAAGAGACTTCTTGTATCTTAATTGCAGGGTTGCTTGAGAGGGATATCTTTGACCTCTACCTCCCTGAGTTCAATAAACCTTGGGTGATTCACTTAAGGGAAACTTGCTGCTGTTCTACAAACCTCTGCTCTTGGAGGCCCAACACTGTCTACAGGAATAGAAGCGTGCGTAGACATCAAGCTATTTTCTGGCGCCGTTGCCGGGGAGGTAAGGTAAAAGGTATTCACATCCTCCGACTACTAAGCTATTTCCTAGCACTGTTGCCAGTGTGTGAGTGCTCGAAGCTATTTCCTTTAGATCCTGCAATTATATCTTTTTGTTTCTTGTTTTTATTTTTCACTAGTTAGGCTTAATGGAAAACAACAAAAAAATTAGAGATCTTTATGAACTTTATATTGAATTAGGACATGATGTGTTTGAAGAGAGAATTAAAAAACCAATGGAACTTTGTTTGCAAAATAGTTGTAGCAATGTTATTAGCATGAACTCTTTGAACACCATTATTGCTAATGCTATGGAAGAATTTAAGCTTGGGGAAGCTGGTTGTGATATTTTTAGTCCCCCAAGTTTTGAGGAGAAAATTTTCTTTGATGATACTTTGCCTCCCATTTATGATGATTATAATGATAGTGGTATTTTGGTGCCACCTACTATGGAGGATAAAGTTTATTATGATTATACCATGCCTGCAATTTATGATGATTACAATGATGGTTGTGATAGTTTTACTCCCACTATTACTAATAAAATTGATTATGCTTATGTGGAGAGTAATGATACTTTTATGCATGTGAATAAGAATGCTTTATGTGATAGTTATATTGTTGAGTTTGTTCATGATGCTATTGGAAATTATTATGAGAGAGGAAAATATGGTTGTAGAAATTTTCATGGTACTAAAACACCTCTCTACATGCTGAAAATTTTGAAGTTACTCGTGTTTTATCTTCCTATGCTTGTCACTTTGTTCTTCATGAATCTATTTGTGTACAAGATTCCTTTTCATAGGAAGTGGGTTAGACTTAAAAGTGTTTCTTATTTGCTTTTGATGCTCTCTTTTTGCTTCAACTCTTATTTCTTGCGAGAGCATCATTAAAATTACTGAGCCCATCTTAATGGCTATAAAGAAAGCACTTCTTGGGAGATAACCCATGTTTTATTTTGCTACTGTTTTGTTGTGTCTTGGAAGTTGTTACTACTATAGCAACCTCTCCTTATTATGTTTATTTCATTTTTGTGCCAAGTAAAGTCTTTGATAGAAAGTTGATACTAGATTTGGATTTCTGCGCAGGAACAGATTTTTAGCTGTCACGAATTTGAGTTGTTCTCTCTGAAGGGAAATTGAAAAATCTTGAAAACATTCATGAGTAATCCTCAGATATGTACGCAACTTTCATTCAACTGGAGCTTTTCCATCTGAGCATGTTAAGTGCCTCGAAAAAATTCGTCTTTACGGACTGTTCTGTTTTGACAGATTCTGCCTTTTATTTCATATTACCTCCTTTACTGTGTTTGAGTGGATTTCTTTGCTCCATTAAATTTCAGTAGCCTTGGGTAATGTCCAGAAGTGTTGGGAATGATTGTGTCCTTGCTGAACATGTGAATTTTGGATTATGCACTAACCCTCTAATGAGATTGTTTTGAGTTTGGTGTGAAGGAAGTTTTCAAGGATCAAGAGAGGAGGATGATATAATATGATCAAGAAGAGTGAAAAGTCTAAGATTGGGGATACCCCCGTGGGTCACCCAAGCATATTTCAAGAAGACTCAAGCATCTAAGCTTGGGGATGCCCAAGGCATCCCCTTCTTCATCAACAACTTATCAGGTCACCTCTAGTGAAACTATATTTTTATTCCGTCACATCTTATGTGCTTTACTTGGAGCGTCTGTGTGCTTTTATTTTTGTTTGTGTTTGAATAAATTCGGATCCTAGCATTCCTTGTGTGGGAGAGAGACACACTCCGCTTTTTCATATTGAACACTGGTGTTCTTAGTTTTACTTTTAATGTTCATGGCGAAAGTTGAAAGCTTCATTTATTGCTATTTGGTTGGAAACAGAAAATGCTTCATGTGGTAATTGGTATGTTGTCTTGAATAATTTGATACTTGGCAATTGTTTTGAGCTCTCAAGTAGATCATGTTTAAGCTTTTGCATCATGTGGTTTAAACCTATTAGTGGAGAACTACCGTAGAGCTTGTTGAAATTTGGTTTGCATGATTGGTCTCTCTAAGGTCTAGATATTTTCTGGTAAAAGTGTTTGAGCAACAAGGATGACAGTGTAGAGTCTTATAATGCTTGCAATATGTTCTTATGTAAGTTTTGCTGTACCGGTTCATACTTGTGTTTGCTTCAACAACCTTGCTAGCCAAAGCCTTGTACTGAGAGGGAATGCTTCTCGTGCATCCAAAACCTTGAGCCAAAACCTATGCCATTTGTGTCCACCATAACTACCTACTATGTGGTATTTTTCTGCCATTCCAAAGTAAATTGCTTGCGTGCTACCTTTAAAAAAATTCATTCCTTGTCTTTGCAATACATAGCTCATGGGAAAGTAGCTTAAAAACTATTGTGGTAAAGAATATGTCGCTTATGTATCTTTTTTCTTATAAGTTGCTTGTTGAGCGGTAACCATGTTTCTGGGGACACCATCAACTGTTCTTTTGTTGAATATCATGTGAGTTGCTATGCATGTTCGTCTTGTCTGAAGTAAGGGTGATTTTCCATGAGTTGAATGGTTTGAGTATGCATATTGCTAGAGAAGAACATTGGGCCGCTAACCAAAGCCATGTATCATGGTGGAAGTTTCAGCTTGGACACTAATCCTCAATCTCTTATGAGAATATTATCTGTTGTTGAATGCTTAAGCATTAAAGAGGAGTCCATTATCTGTTTTCTATGTTGTCCCGGTATGGATGTCCTCAAGTTGAGATTTATCAAAAACGAGAAATCAAATGCGATCTATCTCCTTGGACCTTTGTACAGGTGACATAGAGGTACCCCTTTGTGACACTTGGTTGAAACATATGTAATGCAATGATAATCCATGGAAATCCGAGCTAATTAGGACAAGGTGCGAGCACTATTGGTATTTGATGCATGAGGCTTGCAACTTATAGGAGGTTTTATGCATAACACATATGAATTATTACTACCGTTGACAAAATTGTTTCCATGTTTTCAAAATAAAAAGCTCTAGCACATGAGTAATCCCTGCTTCCCTCTGCGAAGGGCCTTTCTTTTACTTTATGTTGAGTCAGTTTACCTACTTCTTTCTATCTTAGAAGCAAACACTTGTGTCAACTGTGTGCATTGATTCTTACATGCTTGCTTATTGCACTCATCATATTACTTTGTGTTGACAATTATCCATGAGATATACATGTTGAAAGTTGAAAGCAATTGCTGAAACTTAAATCTTCCTTTGTGTTGCTTCAAAACCTTCTATTAAGAATCTATTGCTTTATGAGTTAACTCTTATGCAAGACTTTTTGATGCTTGTCTTGAAAGTACTATTCATGAAAAGTTTTTGCTGTATGATTCAGTTGTTTAGTCATAATCTTTTTGTTAGCAAACTATAGACCATTGCTTTGAGTCACTTCATTCATCTCATATGCTTTACAATGGTATTGATCAAGATCATGTTGGTAGCATGTCACTTCAGAAATTATTCTTTTTATCGTTTACCTACTCGAGGGCGAGTAGGAACTAAGCTTGGGGATGCTTGATACGTCTCCAACGTATCTACAATTTCTGATGTTCCATGCTTATATTATACCAATTGCTACATGTTTTATATGCACTTTATATCATATTATGGCATTTATTGGACTAACCTATTAACAAGATGCCACAGTGCCGGTTTACATTTTTATTATGTCTGTTTATTGCAGAAAAGGCCCAAAAACCAAAGTGCTCGGAAAAATCAAGAAAAATCACAGAAATTCTATTTCGCCAGAAGACTCACGGAGCCAGAAGGGCCAGGCCAGAGGAGGCCCAGGGCCTCCTCCCCATCAGCCGGCGCGGCCAGGAGGGGGGGTGGCGCCACCCTATGGGGTGGGCCCCTCGGGACTCCACCGACATCGCCCCTTCGCCTATATATTCCTCCGTCTCCGAAAACCCTAGGACGATCGACGATATTCCACGAAGAGTTCCGTAGCTGCCGCCATCGCGAAGACAAGTTTCGGGGGACAGAAGTCTCTGTTCCGGCACACCGCCGGGACGGGGAATTGCCCCCGGAGTCATCTCCATCGACACCACCGCCATCTTCATCGCCATTGCTGTCTCCCATGATGAGGAGGGAGTAGTTCTCCCCCGAGGCTGAGGGCTCTACCGGTAGCTATGTGGCTCATCTCTCTCTCCCATGGTGTGATCTTTATGTGATCATGAGCTTTGTATCACTATTAATCTATGTGCTACACTAGTGATGTTATTAAAGTAGTCTATTCCTCCTCCATGATGTAAAGTTGACAGTGTGTGCATCATGTAGTACTTGGCGTAGGTTATGATTGTAATCTCTTGTAGATTATGAAGTTAACTATTACTATGATAGTATTGATGTGATCTATTCCCCCTTTCATAGCTATTGTTGACAGTGTGTATGCTATGTTAGTACTCGGTCTAAATTGCAACGGTCTATTATGCACTCTAGAGGTTACTTTAATATGAACTCCGGATTCACTCTCCACGGTGTGATGGTGACAGTGTGCGCATCGTGTGTGATTCCTTTATGAAGTTGTGGAGCTTGTTTACTCTGGCTTGAGGTGTGCTTTGTAGCCCTACACAATGAATGGTGTTTGTTATCCAACAAGAGAGTGTTTAAGAGTAGCATTTATTTATTCAGTTATGTGATCATTGTTGAGAGTGTCCACTAGTGAAAGTATGATCCCTAGGCCTTATTTCTAAGCATTGAAACACCGTTTCCAACAAGTTCTGCTACATGTTTGCTTGCTGCCATTTTTATTTCAGATTGCAATTACTACTTACAATCATCCATATTACTTGTATTTCACTATCTCTTCGCCGAACTAGTGCACCTATACATCTGACAAGTGTATTAGGTGTGTTGGGGACACAAGAGACTTCTTGTATCTTAATTGCAGGGTTGCTTGAGAGGGATATCTTTGACCTCTACCTCCCTGAGTTCGATAAACCTTGGGTGATTCACTTAAGGGAAACTTGCTGCTGTTCTACAAACCTCTGCTCTTGGAGGCCCAACACTGTCTACAGGAATAGAAGCGTGCGTAGATATCACTAGGGTACCCAACCAGTGGTTGGCATCCCTCTAGCTACATCAAATCCATCCATGAGATCATCACTGCTAAGCAGTTCACATCATTTATCTATTTAGTAAAGCAGTGATACATAGATAAATGAAACAGATAAGTAAACCATGCATCAGGTCTTGCTGATGATCTAATTGATCATTACAAGCAATAGCAAGGACTGGAGCAAGCACAGATATGCACCAGCACAGGCCAGTGTGTTACACAGACACAAGGAAGAGCATCAGTGAGACACAGGCATAGAACATCAGCCAAATACCAAGCTACTGATGATCATATGATCATCAGGACTTGATAGAGCATGCCAGTATATGCTAGAATCAAGCCTAGCACCAAACCATGGATCATATAAATGAAATAGCCACAGTTAAGCAACAATTGTATCACAGATAATCATACAAACAAATTTATAATTGTATCCAGAAGCACATCATCAAAAGATGAAGCTATCTAGCCCACAACCAAGCTCAATGGAGCACTACCATGAATTATAACTCATTGAGAAACACACCAGAGGTACTGGTCCTTGCATAAAGCAATGATTACTTACAGTAATCAAGCCAGAGACAGAAAGTATGAATACACATGAGAGTCTAGCAGCAGCAGCAATGAATGGAGCAACATGGCAGGCCATGAGCATCACAGTATGCTCATGAGCAATTACACAGAGTCATAGCATCAGTAGTGGCAAGGGCATAACACAAGTAATTAAGCAACGGCAATGGCTAGGACTACCCAGGAGAGCATCTAGATCGACAGTAGCATGCACAATCACATGAATAAGCAGAGACAGTAAGCCAGGGCATAGAACATACAACAGCAATAATGGCAAACACACAAGCATGAGCCAGAGAGAGGAGAGCACCAGTACAAGCAACAGCATAGGCTAGGGCATGGTGGTAGCAGCAGCAGCACAAGGACAACAGCATGGTATAGGATAGAGCAAACAGAGCATCAGCAGTAGCTAGCAACCATGGCAGCAGCAGAGAGCCAGCAGCATACACACAGCAACAGCAAGCATAGTAGCAGCGGCCAGCAGAGCCATAGCAGCAGCACGGCTTGACCTCTCCAGGAGGAGGAACAGCCGTAGCTCAAGCTAGTAGATAGAGGAGAAGAGCCAAGAGAAAAAGGAGGAGGCGGTGGAGCACTTACAGGTGAAGCGGGTCGATGAACGCGGCCATGGCGGCCACGGCGGCACACGCCGGGACACGGCAGCGCCAGGCCAGGCCAGGCCATGGCAACGCCGCAGCGCCCAGCACCACCACGGCAAGGCACGGCGACGCCACAGCACCAGGAGCGCCGGCGGGCGGCGCATCGCCGCAGATCCTTGCGGCCGTGTCACAGATGGGTTGGGGGTGAACGGTGGCGACGGCGAAACCCAGATCGACGCGGATCATTAGATGCGCCGTCGAGAGGTGGTTCAGCCGCCACCCATCTCGTCGACGGTGATGGCCGGAGTTGGCCGGGATAAATCGGCGAAGGCGGCGGCGACCATGGATCGCGAGAGCACGGGGAGAGCTAGGGTTAGGAGAGGAGAGAGCGATGCGAGCGACTGGGTCGGTTGGACCGAGCCCAGTGGGCTGGTTCAACCTAACCAGCTCGGACGCCTGACACGTGGGCCCGAGGGGTATTTTTGACATTTCGAAAATATCAAATTAAGTGAATCTTTCACTAAATTTTTATAAAATAAATATAGCTCTAGAAAAATAAATAAAATATGAAAATCACTCAGCATAAAATTCTCTATCATAATAAAATATGAAATGGAATTTTTGAGACAATTAAAAATGAGTCATATTTAAATGCAAGGAATTAATCATTAAAAAATAAACCTTGTATTTTTAATGATAAAAATAAGTCCATAAATACTTTTGGACTTTAAAAACACCTTGACAACATTTCAAGGTAGTATTTTACTCTAAACAGAGTATCCCTAAATTGTTCTTAGTAATTATCTCTTACATGAAATAATAAAGCGTCGGGAAGGGGGGAACAAATCCTAAAAGCTGAATCATGCATAATTGCTTCTTTAACCATTGCCCTTATCGGACAATGATGCTATCTTTCAGCAACAGAGGACAAGGGTCAGTCCACACCATCGAACTGCAACACTTTGCAGTCTTCAGGCAAGTTCATCGCTTGCTCATGTCATTTGAATATTTTTATCGAATTACTTGCAAAGTACTATGTTTATCACTCGTGCATAAAAACCAAAACCACTATTTTCATAACTATGAATATGATTATGTGGTTGGCAATGGAACCATGGATTGTGTTGACATGGTGGAGGTTCCATTGCAATGGGTTTATATCCATCTAGGATTAAACAACAAATGTCGTCCAGTGATTCTTGTGCCGTAATACCCGTGTTAACCATAAGATCTGGAGTGGGACGGAGTAGTCAAAAGTGTTTCCACCTCTCGTTCATCAACGGATGCGCTTACCGTAGCAGTTGTATCTTGTGAGAACAACCGGAGGGTGGGGATCCCATTCTAATTCCCCACGGTAATGCGGTCTATGATGGGTTGCAACGACCGGCGAAGGACCATGGTTGCGACCTGGTAATAGTTGAGGTCGGATGGTATCCAATGGATACGCTGGCCGGCGAGAACCCAAGGTCGGAATTGCAACAAAGGGTGGGTGTTCGAGGTAGCGGAGGAACATGATTGGCTAGACCTTATACCGGGCCTCACACCAAAGGAAGTGTGGACGGGAAAGCTGCCTGGTTGGCACCAAGGTTAAGATCTCTTATGGGTAAAGCAACACACCTCTGCAGAGTGTAATGAATCGTGACCTGTCACTCCCTGTTCCAGGTTTGGAACTGCGAACGCTGCCGGAAAGGAACTCCATGAAGTTCTAGTAAACCGGTGAAGGCTGACGGACATAGTTCTTCTAAATAAAAGCAACCTCTTGAAGAAATGTTTATCAAAACCTGCATTGGTAGTAGACTTTCTGGTCTAGTATCGTAGTAGGTGCATTAAACACCTCTTTCCTAATATGAACTTGTTGAGTACGCTCGTACTCATACCACTCTTAAATCCCCTGCTTAGATTGCCTGAATCATCTTGAGGAGGACAGCGACAACCAAGAAGGAGCAGAAGACATCTATTATGAAGAGCCAGACCTCTCCGGAGGAATAGAAGGTGTAGACTATCTTATAGTCTACGGAGCCGGGAACGGTTCCGAGGGAGAGCAAGCATAGAGTACCCTACTCGAAGTAGTAACCGAGCAGTGGGAACACGTAGTATTTAGCTGCTCGAGTTGAATAAGATGTATAACCTGCTGAGACTACTATGTTGTAAGTTAGGTTGGGTTCACCTCGAACCCAGGAGTATTCCTCTCCAGACCCAGGAGGAACTCCGAGATGATATGTATATATGGCTTGTAATAATAAATGAATGAGTTATGGACCTGCTATGTTCTGTTGTACTACTCTGAGGGATGTAATATTTGCGGATTGGTACTTCGTGAATGTTATATCAACGACTGGCATACTACAACATGCAGTGGTATGCAGGGTCACCACAGTTGGTATCAGAGCAAAAGCTTTGACCTTAGGTTGGAACCTAGTAAATGGGACAGAACGTTAGGAGTCAAATAGGATTAGTAAAGAATTCTCTAAAAATATGGTGTATATTCACTTGAGAATAAAAAAATCATATATTTTAGTGCGATAATTCTTTATTATCACTATTATGATGCATTATTACTAATATTATATTCTTTCTTATCCACAACCTAAAATGGCCAGTTCACGTTCCGGACGTAACGTGAAAGTGAAGGAATCCACTCTGAACGATTATGACGGAGGACTCGCTGACATTCTTCGTGCAATGTTACTCGAATTTGGGTGCGATCCCCAAATCCGAGTAATGAAGTACATGTATTACGATGGTACAGTACTGGCTAAGTGTAGGGTAGGACTACATCTACCCGAATCCCTAGGAATGAGTCCAGTGATGCCAGCAGGAGAGGCTAGAACCATAAGAACAGCCTACCACATAGCCATAATGAAAGCCATCACAGATATTCGGGAACATAAGACCAAGGAGCTTATTGGTTCCGAATTTGCACATATTCCACATATGGAGGAGGAAGATGACCCAATGCTGAATCACTTTAAGTTTGCTAAAAGAAAGCCTGCAGAAGCCGCTAAGTACATGGATAACTGCCGAAACTTACTGACATTGTTCTTTCAGTTGAACCGACATCTGTCGGGGGCAATTGACACAATGTTGGATGAATTCACTGAGCCCAAGGAGGAGTCGAAGGGGAAGGAACCAATGGAGGGTGAGGTTCACACACCAGTTTATTCAGCTGGTGATTTTATTAGTATTGACCATCCAGAACTACAAACCACACCTATAACACCTAGGTACTTTCCTAGTAGCTCCCAAGGTGGATATGAGGGCGGAGAGGAATCCGGAAACCATCAGCGTTCCGAGACTCCTATAGAGAATTCCACAGGTTGGCATTGGGGATCATACATGGGAACTGAGAGTGATCCAGTGAGATGTAATCCCGAGATAGACCAAGACGCCATAAACCAGTATCAGAACCATCAGTATAGTAGGGGTGATTATGAGGAGTATCCGATAATGATCGAGTCGGACACAGATGGTGGGAATGCCTACGGTGGAGTCACAGGGGAGAATACCCCAGGGGAGGATTATGCCTCATTAAATAATCATTTCATGACAACAGATTTCTCCCTGGGATCATCCTCTGATTCGGACTACCAGCCGACTGGGAGACCATATGTCCCAGACTCTATCAGGAGGACCACCCATTTGACCGGATGGAAGCCTGGGATGTACTAGGAATGAAGCCACGACTAGAGACCACCACGGGAGGCGAGACTACAATACAGTTGTACCACATGTATTGTAGTATGTAATATTTGTATAAGTTGTAATTATACTTTAATAAGTGAGTTTGCATACTCACACTACTACTGAGTATTGTAATAAACCACTTAAGTATGTTTATACATGGTATATGTTTTGTATGATTTGGATTTGCTTCTTGATTTCCATTGCGTGACTAGTTCTGTGCACAAAGTTGAGCTCAGAAGACTTGCGCATGGAGTAACTATGAGTACCCCTTTGTGTTACAGAGCTAGGGGAAGATGTCGGGAACGTTAGGAGATGAGAGTGAAGCACAACGCCTCGAGCGCGAGGCAAAGCAGAAGGAAGAGGCGGATGAAACCGCCAGGAATCAGTTACCACCACCACCACCACCTATGACGCAGCAGAACTTCCTCCAATACATGCAAATGTTGGAGGAAAGACAACGTTTGACTATGGAGCAGCAGAATAAATTCTTCCAAGACTTGCTGCAGCAGAATAGGGTAGAGAGACCAGAGAACCAAGGGTTTACTCTGTCAGATTTCCAGAACACCAAGCCAATCTCATTCGCCTACGCGCCTGAACCTATGGACGCGGAGGATTGGTTGATGGATACCGAGCGAAAGCTCAACACGGTCGGATGCAATGACCTGGAGAAGGTCAGATATGCTACGCACTTGTTGTGTGGACCCGCCGCATCATGGTGGGATAATATAGTTGTTGTATACCCAGCTGAAAAGGTTTTCACCTGGGAAGAGTTCAAGAGAAAGTTCAGGGAATCCAATGTCCCTGAAAGTATAGTGGAATTGAAGCGTCGAGAGTTTGAGAGTCTCGAGCAGAAGGATAAGGCTATCCTGACTTATGTCAGGGAATTTTCTGGATTGTCCCGATATGCTGTTGAGGAGGTCAACACGGAGGACAAGAAGAAGAAGAGGTTCATGAGGGGATTGAATCCTCAGTTTAAGGTACAGCTCAGAATGTTGAGAGCTACCGAGTTTCAAGAGTTGGTGGATGCAGCCATCACTCTAGAAGATGATTTTAAACAGCTACAAGAGGAAAAGAGGAAGAAGGCCAGATTTGAGCCGAAGAAGTTCGTCAGTAACAAGCCCAATACCAGCTTGAGTTTCAAGCCGAGGTACAACAACAACAACAACAACAACAACAACAACAGGAGGAACCAAGGATTTCAGTCTGCAAACCAGATCGTTTGCCGTAGTTGTGGATTCAAAGGACATTTCTCGAAGGATTGCCGTAAGCCCAAAATCATATGTTTTGGGTGTCGTCAGGAGGGGCACATGCTGAAGGATTGCCCCAGGAGAAACAACGGAGGAGGACAGTCAGGAGGAGGAGGAAACAGAAGCGGGAATACCGGAGGGAGCTGGAAAAATAAGAAGCCCTTCGGAAAATTGAACTGCACCAGCTTGGAGGAGGTGGTGAACTCCGATCAAGCAGTGATAGGTACGCTTCAGATACTCACTCATCCTGGCAAAGTACTTTTCGATACTGGTGCAACTACATCGTTCATTTCTCAGCAATTCATCATTAAACATGGGATTAATTGCACTAAGTTAGATACACCTATCACCATACTATCTGCGGGGGGAACGATAGTAGTAACCCATATTAAACAAGGACAGGTCATTATGATCAATAAGTGTGCGTTTGACGCAGACTTGTTCGTTCTACCTATGAAGGACATAGATGTCATTCTTGGTATGAACTGGTTAGAGGCAAACGGAGCCTTGATAGATTGTGCAAACAAGACAGTGTCTTTGAAAAGCCCAGATGGAGGCAGGATGATTTACCAAGGTGACAAACATACTCAGATAGAAGTAGAGTTACAGTTGAATAGCATGAAGGAAGTAAAGCTTGAGGACATCCCAATAGTTAATGAATTCCAGGATGTTTTTCCGAAGGAATTACCTGGAATGCCACCCGATAGGGAGATAGAGTTTACTATCGACCTAATTCCGGGAACAGCTCCGATTGCTAAGGTACCGTACAAGATGGGGCCTAAGGAGTTGAAGGAACTCAAGGAACAATTGGATGACCTGGAACAGAAAGGATTCATTCAAGAGAGTATTTCACCATGGGGATCACCAGTTATATTTGTGGACAAAAGAGATGGAGGCCGAAGGATGTGCGGAGACTATAGGAACTTGAACAATGTTACTATCAAGAACAAGTATCCACTTCCCAGAATACAGGATCTATTTGATCAAGTTAGAGGAGCAGGAGTCTTTTCCAAGATTGATCTGAGATCAGGATACCATCAAATAAAGATCAAAAAGGAAGATGTTCCTAAAACTGCCTTTGTTTCAAGGTATGGGCATCATGAGTACTTAGTAGTACCTTTTGGGTTAACCAATGCCCCAGCCATATTCATGAATCTCATGAATAAGATCTTCATGCCATGTCTGGACAAGTTTGTCATCGTGTTGATCGATGATATCTTGATATACTCTAAGGACAAAGCTGAACATGCAGAACATCTTAGGATAGTGTTGCAAACACTAAGAGAACATCAACTCTATGCCAAATTCAGCAAATGTGAGTTTTGGCTAGACCAAGTAGAATTCCTTGGTCATGTTATCAGCAAGGATGGGATAGCAGTAAACCCAAGCAAGGTGGCAGCAGTTTTAGAATGGGAAGCTCCAAAGAATGTCAAGGAAATCCGAGGATTTTTAGGAATGGCAGGATACTATCGGAGATTCATCGAAGGATTCTCTAAGATAGCAGGACCGATGACTAAGCTGTTAAGGAAGAACACACTGTTCGTGTGGTCTGATGAGTGTGAGCAAAGTTTTCAGACTCTAAAGGAGAAGCTCACCACAGCACCGGTGTTAGCAGTTCCGGAAGTTGGCAAGGATTACACCGTGTATTGTGACGCATCCAAGCATGGATTAGGTTGCGTACTCATGCAGGATCAGAAGGTAATATCTTATGGATCGAGGCAACTCAGACCTCATGAAGTTAACTATCCAACACATGACCTAGAGCTAGCAGCAGTTGTATTTGCATTGAAAACTTGGAGACATTTTCTCTATGGAGCCAAGTGTGAGCTTTATACAGACCACAAGAGTCTCAAGTACTTCTTCACTCAGAAGGAACTGAACATGAGACAGAAAAGATGGCTGGAGTTAATCAAGGATTATGATCTGACCATCAATTACACTCCATGAAAGGCTAACGTGGTAGCGGATGCCTTAAGTAGAAAGAGTACTGGAGGAGTAGAACAAGAAATAGCTCCGGAGTTGAAGAAGGAAATAAGCCAAGCACAGATACAACTTTGGGAGAAGGAAGCACATGAAGGACTATCAGCACTACAAGTTGCAGATGAATTAAGTGTGAACTTAAGGAATAAGATTATCATGGGTCAACTTGATGATCCATTCATCATGGAGGAAATGAGAAGGATCGATGAAGGAAGACCATCAGAATTCCACCGAGGAGAGTCTGGATCGTTATGGTTCCAGAAAAGGATTTGCATTCCAGATAACGCCGAAATCAAGGAAGTTATACTTCGAGAAGCTCATCAAACACCGTATTCAATCCATCCAGGAAGTACAAAGATGTACATGGATCTGAAAGAGTTGTTCTGGTGGAATAACATGAAGAGAGAAATTGCACAATATGTGGCAGAATGCCATACTTGTCAAAGGGTGAAGGCAGAACATCAAAGTCCAGCAGGACCATTACAACCTTTACCAATCCCAGAATGGAAGTGGGAAGAGATAGGAATGGATTTCATCACCGGACTACCCATGACCAATAAAAAGAAGGACATGATATGGGTATTCGTGGACCGGTTGACGAAAAGTGCACATTTCTTAGCCGTATACCAACAGGACAAGGGAGAAAAACTCATAGATTTATACATCAAGGAGATAGTAAGTAAACATGGAGTTCCAAAGAAAATAGTGTCAGATCGAGGATCTGTGTTCACCTCAGCCTTTTGGAAGCAACTTCATGAAGCTTTAGGATCTAAATTGGACTTTAGCACTGCATATCATCCTCAGACGGGAGGACAAACGGAAAGGACAAATCAGATACTCGAGGATATGCTTAGGGCTTGTGCCCTAGATTTCGGAGGATCATGGGAGGAACATTTACCTTTAGCAGAGTTTTCATACAACAACAGCTACCAAAGCAGCATCAAGATGGCACCGTTTGAAGCACTGTACGGAAGGAAGTGTAGGTCACCTATCTGTTGGTACGAGGCAGGTTCAAGCAAGGAGTTTGATCCAGATTATGTGAAGGAGAAGCAACAGATAATTGATGTGATAAGGGACAGACTCAAGATAGCCCAAAGCCGACAAAAGAGTTATGCAGACCAAAAGAGAAGGACATGGGAACCAAAGGTTGGAGACATGGTATACCTTAAAGTAAGTCCGATGAAAGGTCTCCAGAGATTCGGAGTAAAGGGGAAACTTAGCCCTAGATACATTGGACCTTTCAAGATATTGAGTCAGAACCGAGGGTTAGCTTTTGAATTGGATCTACCGGGAAGGTTAGCCCAGATACACAATGTATTCCATGTGTCACAACTCCGGAGATGTCTAAAGACACCAGATGAGCCAGTATCTCATGACGAGCTAAATCTTCAGCCAGATCTGACTTACATTGAGAAGCCAGCCAAGATTCTCGAGGAGAACTGGAAACAACTCAGGAATAGAGCTATCAAGTACTGCAAGATTCAGTGGAAGCATCATCCTGAGAGAGAAGCCACCTGGGAGAAGGAGGAAGATTTGAGGAAGTCATATCCAGAACTGTTCAGGTATTACAACCACAACTTCGGGACGAAGTTTTCTTTAAGGAGGAAAGGCTGTAATATCCCAGGTTTAGAGACGATCGAGGGGTAGATTTTAGACAGGGATGTGCATTGCATCGTTAAATCTGGGAAAATTTCGCGCTTTTAAAGAAAAATTGCATCGAAGGGGGACAAGTTTCTCTCTCGACACCTTACAGGGTTAGGGTTTCGAGAGTGCGATAAATTTGGACCTCAACTAACTCAATTAGGGTTTCGAGAAGAGAAGGGAACAAATTCCTTCTCAACTTAAGTTGCATGATTGAATTCAAATAAGTTATGTTTGAATTTCAAAATTCAAACATCAATTGAATATATTATAATTCAAATAGTGGATAATTCATTAAACAATTGAATAAATCAAGAATATAAAATAGTAGAACATTTATTAAAAGCTCATTAGGGAAAATTTGAGCTTTATTGATTAACACACATAATACAAAGTCATTTACAATATTCTTATGAATTATAAATATTAAAACACATTACACAAATGAATAAATGAAAAAGGAAAATAAAAGAATTACAATTATTGACAGAATCCTAAACTACTAAAGTAAATCTTCATGAATAGTTTGATCACCACTAGATTGATCTTCACTTGATCATCCTCAAAAACCTGCATAAGAAACAACAAAGACAAAAACCTTGGTTATGCCAAGTGGCAATGCCACTTGGCAGATTAGAGAAAAAATGGAATTTGGTGGATAACACCACAACTCTGCCGAGCTGATCCATCCCAGCTCAAGTTCCAAGCCACACACACACAGGCAGCACACAAGGACTAGTGCATGCTTGACAACACACAAGGCCAGGGAGAGTCACCAAAGTGATCAGGTAGTGCTGTCGACCAAGGAAGCAATGTACTGGATGGTATAAAACTGTTTCACAGCCAGAAACCCTAGCATCTCACCGCCAGGTCTCCAAAGGGTAAGCACAGTAAGAACAGCAAGAACAGGAAGAACAACCAGAGCTGTTCAACCTCTCCTAAAAACCACCAGAATTAAATCAAGCATCACAAGCCAGCAGGAGGAGCAGGGCAAGCTTCACACATCAACCAGAAACAAGTCCTCTACCTCAAAACACTTTCTAGGAGCTGGAGTGAGGTATACACAAATGATCCTGAGCAAACATTTGTTTTGCTCATAAATAAGTATACCATGCATCACAGAAACAAAGAAGGGTAGAACCCTGTTTGTATCATCATCTGGCTACTAAGCCATTTGGTGCAATCAAACTGAAGAATAGCCAAAAGGAAATCACCAAGGGAACACTGGTGTGTCAGCATGGTGACACAACCAGAGAAATCCAACAAGGATTTAATCCTATTTAGCCACCCAAAGTCACTAAGCACCTAACAGCCTAGCTATACCATCAGAATATAGACATCTACATGTCTATATTTAATTTCAACATCAAATGCTACTGGAAATTCAGTCATGGATCAACCAGATAGCATGAGAGAGTCACAACAAAGCCAAAGAAGGGGGAGTCACCCTTGGACAGCACCATGGAGCTGTCAGGGCTACCTCAAACCCACAAAATCACACACCGGCCACTGCATCATAACCCAACAGGGTTCAGCATGAGCTAGGGTACCCAACTAGTGGTTGGCATCCCTCTAGCTACATCAAATCCATCCATGAGATCATCACTGCTAAGCAGTTCACATCATTTATCTATTTAGTAAAGCAGTGATACATAGATAAATGAAACAGATAAGTAAACCATGCATCAGGTCGTGCTGATGATCTAATTGATCATTACAAGCAATAACAAGGACTGGAGCAAGCACAGATATGCACCAGCACAGGCCAGTGTGTTACACAGACACAAGGAAGAGCATCAGTGAGACACAGGCATAGAACAGCAGCCAAATACCAAGCTACTGATGATCATATGATCATCAGGACTTGACAGAGCATGCCAGTATATGCTAGAATCAAGCCTAGCACCAAACCATGGATCATATAAATGAAATAGCCACAGTTAAGCAACAATTGTATCACAGATAATCATACAAACAAATTTATAATTGTATCCAGAAGCACATCATCAAAAGATGAAGCTATCTTGCCCACAACCAAGCTAAATGGAGCACTACCATGAATTATAACTCATTGAGAAACACACCAGAGGTACTGGTCCTTGCATAAAGCAATGATTACTTACAGTAATCAAGCCAGAGACAGAAAGTATGAATACACATGAGAGTCTAGCAGCAGCAGCAATGAATGGAGCAACATGGCAGGCCATGAGCATCACAGTATGCTCATGAGCAATTGCACAGAGTCATAGCATCAGTAGTGGCAAGGGCATAACACAAGTAATTAAGCAACAACAATGGCTAGGACTGCCCAGGAGAGCATCTAGATCGACAGTAGCATGCACAATCACATGAATAAGCAGAGACAGTAAGCCAGGGCATAGAACATACAACAGCAATAATGTCAAACACACAAGCATGAGCCAGAGAGAGGAGAGCACCAATACAAGCAACAGCATAGGCTAGGGCATGGTGGTAGCAGCAGCAGCACAAGGACAACAGCATGGTATAGGATAGAGCAAACAGAGCATCAACAGTAGCTAGCAACCATGGCAGCAGCAGAGAGCCAGCAGCATACACACAGCAACAGCAAGCACAGCAGTAGCGGCCAGCAGAGCCATAGCAGCAGCACGGCTTGACCTCTCCAGGAGGAGGAACAGCCGCAGCTCAAGCTAGTAGATAGAGGAGAAGAGCCAAGAGAAAAAGGAGGAGGCGGTGGAGCACTTACAGGTGAAGCGGGTCGATGAACACGGCCATGGCGGCCACGGCGGCACACGCCGGGACACGGCAGCGCCAGGCCAGGCCAGGCCATGGCAACGCCGCAGCGCCCAGCACCACCACGGCAAGGCACGGCGACGCCACAGCACCAGGAGCGCCGGCGGGCGGCGCATCGCCGCAGATCCTTGCGGCCGTGTCACAGAAGGGTTGGGGGCGAACGGTGGCGACGGTGAAACCCAGATCGACGCGGATCATTAGATGCGCCGTCGAGAGGCGGTTCAGCCGCCACCCATCTCGTCGCCGGTGATGGCCGGAGTTGGCCGGGATAAATCGGCGAAGGCGGCGACGACCATGGATCGCGAGAGAACGGGGAGAGCTAGGGTTAGGAGAGGAGAGAGCGATGCGAGCGACTGGGTTGGTTGGACCGAGCCCAGTGGGCTGGTTCAACCTAACCAGCTCGACCGCCTGACAGGTGGGCCCGAGGGGTATTTTTGACATTTCAAAAATATCAAATTAAGTGAATCTTTCACTAAATTTTTATAAAATAAATATAGCTCTAGAAAAATAAATAAAAATATGAAAATCACTCAGCATAAAATTCTCTATCATAATAAAATATGAAATGGAATTTTTGAGACAATCAAAAATGAGTCATATTTAAATGCAAGGAATTAATCATTAAAAAAATAAACGTTGTATTTTTAATGATAAAAATAAGTCCATAAATACTTTTGGACTTTAAAAACACCTTGACAACATTTCAAGGTCGTATTTTACTCTAAACAGAGTATCCCTAAATTGTTCCTAGTAATTATCTCTTACATGAAATAATAAAGCATCGGGAAGGGGGGAACAAATCCTAAAAGCTGAATCATGCATAATTGCTTCTTTAACCATTGCCCTTATCGGACAATGATGCTATCTTTCAGCAACAGAGGACAAGGGTCACTCTACACCATCGAACTGCAACACTTTGCAGTCTTCAGGCAAGTTCATCGCTTGCTCATGTCATTTGAGTATTTTTATCGAATTACTTGCAAAGTACTATGTTTATCACTCGTGCATAAAAAGCAAAACCACTATTTTCATAACTATGAATATGATTATGTGGTTGGCAGTGGAACCATGGATTGTGTTGACATGGTGGAGGTTCCATTGCAATGGGTTTATATCCATCTAGGATTAAACAACAAATGTCGTCCAGTGATTCTTGTGCCGTAATACCCGTGTTAACCATAAGATCTGGAGTGGGACGGAGTAGTCAAAAGTGTTTCCACCTCTCGTTCATCAACGGATGCGCTTACCGTAGCAGTTGTATCTTGCGAGAACAACCGGAGGGTGGGGATCCCATTCTAATTCCCCACGGTAATGCGGTCTATGATGGGTTGCATCGACCGGCGAATGACCATGGTTGCGACCTGGTAATAGTTGAGGTCGGATGGTATCCTATGGATACGCTGGCCGGCGAGAACCCAAGGTCGGAATTGCAACAAAGGGTGGGTGTTCGAGGTAGGGGAGGAACATGATTGGCTAGACCTTATACCGGGCCTCACACCAAAGGAAGTGTGGACGGGAAAGCTGCCCGGTTGGCACCAAGGTTAAGATCTCTTATGGGTAAAGCAACACACCTCTGCAGAGTGTAATGAATCGTGACCTGTCACTCCCTGTTCCGGGTTTTGAACTGCGAACGCTGCCGGAAAGGAACTCCATGAAGTTCTAGTAAACCGGTGAAGGCTGACGGACATAGTTCTTCTAAATAAAAGCAACCTCTTGAAGAAATGTTTATCAAAACCTGCATTGGTAGTAGACTTTCTGGTCTAGTATCGTAGTAGGTGCATTAAACACCTCTTTCCTAATATGAACTTGTTGAGTACGCTCGTACTCATACCACTCTTAAATCCCCTGCTTAGATTGCCTGAATCATCTTGAGGAGGACACCGACAACCAAGAAGGAGCAGAAGACATCTATTATGAAGAGCCAGACCTCTCCGGAGGAATAGAAGGTGTAGACTATCTTATAGTCTACGGAGCCGGGAACGGTTCCGAGGGAGAGCAAGCATAGAGTACCCTACTCGAAGTAGTAACCGAGCAGTGGGAACACGTAGTATTTAGCTGCTAGAGTTGAATAAGATGTATAACCTGCTGAGACTACTATATTGTAAGTTAGGTTGGGTTCACCTCGAACCCAGGAGTATTCCTCTCCAGACCCAGGAGGAACTCCGAGATGATATGTATATATGGTTTGTAATAATAAATGAATGAGTTATGGACCTGCTATGTTCTGTTGTAATACTCTGAGGGATGTAATATTTGCGGATTGGTACTTCGTGAATGTTATATCAACTACTGGCATACTACAACATGCAGTGGTATGCAGGGTCACCACAATAACTTTGCCATTGCACATAGCAATTTTGAACAAAATTTTGCCGCCATGACTTGCCTTTTGATTGTTCCATTTATTTGGGACAATGCTACACACCACATTTTGACTACTTTTTAAAGAATTTTGCACATGAAACACCCTTTGCTTTACCCAATTTTGAATACATCGACACTCTTTTTGTCCCCATTTTTGCCAAATGTCTCTTTGAGAAAGGACTTGATGCTTCGCATTTGCATGAGAGCGTATCATTCACCGATAACAAAATTGCCATACCCAAGCTCTCTATTCGCAAGTTGCTTTTCCCCAAGTTTTTCTTCGACCACGACTTTATCCCTCCACCACTTCATGGGAGAACCGTCATGGACTACAACAAGGACGCCCGCACCACGACGAACATCCATAAGGATACAATGGCAACTATACAAGAACATGTCCTTCACCAAGCTACAAGGATCAACGACTACATCATCGACAAACAAAATTCCAAGTACTTGGTGAGCAAGACGTTCACCATCTCGGACCTCTCGCCACAACATGGAGATGAGGAGGAGCAAGAGTCGAGGACGACTCTTCCCCAAGGGGGGGGGGAGATGATGTAGCCCCGCCTAACGACGACACTACACCATGGCCAAGGAATCCCCCAAGTGGACCGACAACACGAACCCCCACTATATACGTCAAGCTGCACTCTATCCTCTCTATGGTCGATCTCAACACCAACTTGAATGGTATGCTACCTCATGCCTATTATCGTTGTGTCATTAGGTGCCAACGTCGACAAGGACCAATAGAGAAGGAACTCCCATGGTGCAAGGAAGAGAGAAGAAGAAGAAGGAAAGAAGAGAAGAAGAAAGAAGAAGGAAAGAAGAGAGGAGGAGATCCTGCCGGCCCAGGACCCGGCCGACCGGACCCCTGGCCGGACCACCCGGTCCCCGGCCCGGCCGACCGGGCGGCACACCGGATCCGGTCGGTCGAAACCGGATCCCAGACCGGTGCCATCCGGAAGCAGACCAGGGGCTCCAGGAGCCCCACCCGGTCACCATCCGGCCCAGCATCCAGTTTGAACCGGATGGGCCGGCCCGAGACCCGGTCGAGCCGGCCCCCTGACCGGATTTCACGGGTCTGTCTTGACCAGATCTTTTTGGGTCGGTTATTCTTGTACCTTTTCGACCTGAGACGCCCTGTAACCCTATATAAGTGCCCAGGGCGCCCATACCTACTCTTTAGACAAGATTAAGCTTAAACCTACTTTGAGCTTTGTCTCCCTAGAACTAGGTTCTTTGTATCAAGGCACTTTTGTTAGAGTTACGGATTTAGTTGTGTGAGATTCTAGTGTTGCCCACTCTCTCTCTCACTCCTCAATTCATCTCCCTCACCGATCTCTCATCTCGGAATTCTACCTCGTGTCTCTTCCGGGTTGATTCTATCGGCGTGGTCCATCGAGCCACGGGAGTAAGATTCGATTGTATCGGGTTGGCGTGCGTGTGTTTGTTCTTCGTGTTCTTCGTGTTCATCGCGTTCTTCGTCTTCCCACCTTTCCTTGCACCATGGGAGTTCCTTCTCTATTGGTCCTTGTCGACGCCTAATGACACAACGATAATAGATAATAGGCATGAGGTAGCATACCATTCAAGTTGGTGTTGAGATTGACCATAGAGAGGATAGAGTTCACCTTGACGTATATAGTGGGGGTTCGTGTCGTCGGTCCACTTGGGGAACTCCTTGGCCATGGTGTAGTGTCGTCGTTAGGCGGGGCTACATCAGCAACTATCCGGCGTGACACGAGCCAAGTCTATATCGATTCACAATTTCTACTGTTGACAAGGTATCAACTTGTCAATGCCTATGGATTGTAGGCTAGGGTTTTAGTTGGAAGTAGAGGGCAAGTAGATCTCGAAGGTTTCAGCCGAAAAGTACTCGACGATTATGAAAACTAGGGTTTGCAGACAATGATTCGATTATCTTTTCGTCCCTCGCCTCCCCCTTTATATAGGAGGTGGAGCCGAGGGATTCATGCTATACAAGTTACAGAGTCCGGGACGGTTTCTAACTCATCCCGCCAGATTACAAATAACACTTCCTATTACAACTCTTGACTTTCCTTGATATATCTTGGGCTCCCGAATCTTCTTATTCTTCGGGTAGTGGGCCTTCAGTAAACCCCGGGTACTATCTTCGGCAGGCCCATTTGGGATGCCTATGTCAGTAGCCCCCGAGATTTTGCTTGAATCGTAGAATCAGGGAAAATCTCCACTGTTTATTTTTATTCGAAAGCTTTAACTTTTTTATATTTCTTCACATAAGATTCTATATTGTACAGGGATAATGGTAGTTGGGGCTGGTTCATCTGACAGATCAGGTACTAGTTAACTGCTCTAGTGGCAATCCGCAAAAACCTACTTCAAAATCACGTCCCTGGACATGATCTCGGGATACTGGTGTAAACTTCGACAGGTGCCGCTTAAGGTCTTACCATTCTGTCGAGTCCCAGTCAAATTTATCGGGTACCTAACGCGTCCGTTAGGATTTTTCTTCGTATCTGTTGATACGGATAAAGGTAGCAGAGCGCAGTCTTTGGCGATGCCACGCCCAGCAGAACGGATCTGGGGTCTTACCTTCGCAAATTTGCGGCATTCAGAAATTGATCGCAACTTCGGCGTTCTGAGAATATATTGTCGAGTGCTTTTCCGGCTGTTGGAATGGCACATTTTATCGAGTCAAATATGACTTATATTGCTCTCCCGATGGGAGTATATGTAGAGTTAATTATAACTCGAAATATACTCTCTTGCTTTTCTATTTTTCCTTTGTTAATTCCATCGGGCACGCGAACAGCGTTCCCGATGGGAGTAGCCCCCGAGGCTACAACCAAGAACTTGTGCTTGGTTGTAGGCTCAACATTTTAGTCCACCTTGTCGCTATATTGTCATTATTTTCCCAATATGATCTCTTTCTTCTTCTTTTTTTATCTCTCGGGTGCGCGAACAGCGCTCCCGATGGGAGTAGCCCCCGAGGCTACAGCCAAGGACTTGTGCTTGGTTGTAGGCTCCCGCAATTTCTATATTGCCATACTCGAAATTTTACTTTTTGTCGAAGTAGCCCCCGAGCATTTGGGCAAAAACTTGTATTTGATCAAAGGCTCCCGAAGTATTTAATAATTCCTCCTGTCGCCAATCTTCTTTTATTTTTCTTGTCGACATGCTTCCCTTAATCAAATTTTCTTCATCCCTGGTGAATAGTCGTGATTTTTCTGCCCTGTGGGTCCATTGCTTCCACCACGTTGACACGTCGTGCAAGTGGGGGACACACGTCCTCCGCTTTTTCTGGCGCACGTACGGTAACGCCTATCTTAGTAAAAATACCTTTTTACCCTTGTATCTAGAAGATCTTTTCTCACCACACGATTTCTTCATCCAACGGCACACTGCTTCACCCGATTCTTATATAAACCTTTCTTCAACCTCCGTTCATCCCCTCGCTTGCGCCGCTCATCTGTTCCTCTTCGCAAAAGCTTCCCCTGCGCCCAACTCTCTCTGATCTTCCGCACTTACGAGCATTGCTCTGCCCATTGCCGTTGATGCCACCGCGCACGCGACTCACTCGCCACAGTACTCCGGAATCCAAGATGGCCGCCGAGGATCTTGAGTGGGAGAGATCTAAAATCTCCAACCAGGACATCAACATGCTGAAGAGGCTTGGCCTCATGAAGAAGGAAGACGCCATCCGCTTTCCCAGCGAAGAAAGCTACCCCAAGCCTCCAATGGAGTACCGGGTTAGTTTTGTTGATCACCTCATCCGCGGCCTTTCGGCCCCAATTCACGATTTCCTCCGCGGCCTTCTTTTCGTTTATGGGATTCAACTGCACCAGTTGACCCCCAATTCCATCCTTCACATTTCTATTTTTATCACACTTTGCGAATGCTTCCTCGGAATCCCTCCCAATTGGGCTCTGTGGAAACGCATTTTCTGCCTCCGCCGCAATGGCTCCCACAACGTCACTTATAACATAGGTGGCGTTGTTATCTGTGTTCGTACTGATGTCGATTATTTCGACGTCAAATTTCCTGATTCTGTCCAAGGATGGCGTAAAAAGTGGCTCTACATTCACGAAGAAAACGCCAACTCCGTTGAACACAACATATATCCTTTCGACGGAAGTGCCTGAATCCAGCGCCGCCGCTCCTGGGATGCCGAAGCTTCCGAAGAAGAGAAAAAGGCGACAGAGGCACTCATGTCTCGTATTCATCAGCTGCAAAACACTCAAGGCAAAGAGCTGTCTGGTGTTCAAATCACTGCCTACTTCCTTAGGATTAGGGTGCAGCCTCTTCAGGCTCGCAAAAATCCCCTTTGGACGTATTCTGGTGAAAACGACGCCAACAGAATCTCCAGCGATCTTTCCTCAAAGGACTTGGAGAAGTTGATTCGAAGACTTTCTCGCCTGGGCAAGGATCCTATTCCTTCCTCTTGTCGCGTGGAACCATACAGCTCCGCCAATCCACTCCCCGAGGTATTTTGTCTTCCCGAGTTTTTATCTTGTTCCGCACTTTCTCTGCATCTCATTGTATTGTCATCTCTTTAATTTTCCTTTTGTCACTATTTTTTACAGAACCATCCTACTATGACTTCCCTTCCTCCTCTTCCTGAGGGTGGAGAAGTCGAAGAACAGGCCATCGTTGCCGAAGATACTCAAGGTTCTGCTATTCCCGAAAGTGAAGTCGCGGGTTCTCACAAATCTGCGGCTTCCCGTGAAAAAGAAATTGAGTCTGAAGCCAGTGAGTCGACACAATCCCTTCCTCCTGCTGTTTCCCCAAGGAACAAAAGGAAAAGGAATGATGCCGAGGATTCTGGCACCTCTAAGGCTGAAGAAGTTGTTCCTTCCCATCCGAAGGCAGCTTATGATCCGTATATTGAATCCCTCGTCAGCTCGTAAGTCGTCTTTACTTCTCCCTCTTTTTGTACTCGAAATATTTATCTTGTCTTGTTTTTTATGCTGTCGATTTTTTGATCAACAGTGATGACGAGGAAGAAGTACCAACTGTTGACGTAGCTCCTCGAACGAGCACGTCACGCACTGTACTTGCCTCAGACACACTAGTTGAAGGAGAAGAATCTTCGCCTCCTCAACAAAATGTCGTCACCACTACTCCACCATCAAGCCCCCTTGCTCCTTCACCAAAAAGGTCAAGGGTTGAAAAGATTGTTGAACCTGCCCCTCAGTTGGGCAGTTCGTCGACTCTGCTCTTAGATGATGTAAGTTTGTCGATATCTATATTTTTTATTTTGCTTTTTTCACGCCTTCTCGCTCTTTTTCATGCCGATGTTTCTCTTGCTGTGTTCGTCTTGAACAGCCCATGATCAAAGAGCTTCTCCGCATCGGATCCCAATTTATTGGGTACCGTGAATATGCAAACAGAGCCGAAGGTAACGACTTCTATGCTTGCCGTTTTTCCTTGGCTTTTTGCTCCAGTTGTTTGTCGCGATTTTTGATCTTTCTTCTCTCTCTTTTTCATATCTCGACAGAGAAACTTGCAGAGGCCAACGAACGTGCCGACGCACTTGCTCAAAAACTTGAGCAAAGTGAGGCGGCTCGCAAGAAAGCCGAACTCGCTGCTAGCGAAGCCAAGGCCGAAGCTGATGAAGCCAAGGCAAAAGCTGCTGGTGTCGAGGAACTGCAGAAAAAACTTGAGGATGCTACATCTGCCTTAAACGAGCACAAAGCTGCGCAAGCTTCTCGTGAACAAGGAATCCTCAAGCGCCTGAAAACTCAAAGTCGCCGCACTTTCAGTAATTTTGCTGATCCCTTCTATTTTTATGAGAATCGTTGTTTCTTGTCTTTTGACTAATGCTTTGTTTTCTTGACAGCCCAAACAAACCAGGATTTTGATCTGATGAATCCTGTCGATGACCCGCTCCTTGACGCACTTTCCTATCTGGAGCTTCATGGGTCCGAGATTCGTGAAGGTGTGTCGAATGCTAACGCAGTATTGTCGGCATTGTTCCCCTACTTCTTCCCGAAGAAAGAGGAGCCTGCGACTTTCCTTAACCTTGCCAAGATGTTCAATTCACCGGAAGACCTTGGACTGAAGATGCGCCAAGAAAATATGAAGGTTGCCGTTGAGAACACTGTCGCGTTGGTTGCTGACAGTCAACAGACTATTGACTGGATGAAAGTTGGCGACACCGAGCAGATAGAACAATCAAGGTGGAAGTCGCTGATTAAGGCAGCCAAACCTAACACAAAGAAGATCTTGGCCTATCTCGGGATTAAACCAGCGTCGACTCCTAGCTCGTCAAGGCCGGAGGTCTAGTTGCATGTCTCTGTTTTTCTTTCTGTTTCTTTTGCTCTTGTCGCCAAAGTAGTCATTTGGCGACACGTACTTCCTTAGCTCCACTGTAATGCCCTTGTAATTATTCCAAGAGATTAATGAAACCTCTGTCTTTGCTTGTTGTTTGATGTTGTCTTGTTTAAATTTCAGTTGATATTTGATAACTATACTCCATCTTCCGCTCCTTCCAATGTTTCGCCTTCTTCTTCTCGCGCGAGGAGAGCTTTTGCTGATACTGCACCTGTCGACGATACCTTGTCGCAAGAACTGGATGAACTTCGACAGCAACTTCAGTATGCGAAGAAGCAAACACTTGTGATGATGGAGCAATCTCGTAAGTCATCTGAAGCCGAAAAAGTTGCTCTTCAGCAAGCTCGCGAGGCCGTGGCTGCTAAGGAAATTGCTGCTTCCGAGGCTGAAAAGGCGACTACTCGAGAAAATTTCATGCTCGAATTGATGAATGAAGCCAAGAGATATGTCGGGTATGCTTGTTTCATCCTCCGATATCTTTCATCTTCATGCTATGTCTCTTAAAGGTTTCTACTTCGTTGTTTTGATAGGTTCCTTTACTGATGCTGCTGCCGAGGAAGAGAGGGTAAATGCTAGGACGAACCTCCTTGTTAACCTTTCCCTGGACCATGGTTCTTTGTTTTGGGCTACCCCAGAGAGGACCCGCCAAATTGTCAGATTTCAGGATCGCACCTCTCAAACTCGTGATTTCCTTGACTTCTGTACCAAGACCTTGTCCATGGTTTATAACTCCATGTTTCCTCGGAACATTCAACCAAAAACTCTTCCTGAATTGATGGAAAGATTCAAGGATGCTCGCAGTATCCATGATTTTGTCAAAGCTCAATTGGTAGCTGGCGCCAGATTTGCTCTTATCATGCTCCAGATCTGCCACTCAAATCTTGACCTTACCCAAGTTGTCGCGAAGGTTCATCAGAAGGTAAAACGTCGAAGAGTTGGTATTGACCGAATTAACACGAAGGTTTCGCCTATAGCCGAAGAAATGATTGAAGACCTTCTTCGGATGGACGCCGACTTTTTTGCCGATGGTCACTATGCCGATTTTCTTGGCGCTGCTCCTGAAGAAAACAGAGTTACCCTTGATGACATACTGAATCGAGACTAGTTATTTTCCTCCTGTAGATAATTCTTCTTTGTGACCCATGACTGTGATTATATTGTGAAGCAATCATTATATTTGTATGTTTGTCTAGCCCCCGAGTATTTCGGTGACTCTTTACTGTATTTGCATATTGCGAGGTTTTGAACCAAGGCATTTATGTATTTATGTCGGATATGAGCCCCCGAGCTTCTTTATTGAGTACTATTTTGTATTTTTACTGACTCACGAGGTATTTTAATACCAAGGCAAGGTTTTTTTTTTTTTTTTTGATGAACTATATTGAAATTTGTCGGAGCGAAGACTTTGAACATGTTGATAAAGAAAAAGGTATATTGACACTATCTTTATTATATTGCAGCACCGCGAGCCCGCCTCATTAAAAACCTTCTCCGGCCCCACTCGGTGCCCCGAAAAAGGAAAAGAGTGCGTCTGAAAACTCGCGGGCGTTTCGGTACATTGAAGTTTTACAAGGACTATATTTCGGCTCTAGGCGTAGAACCGCCTGAGTTGCGCCACGTTCCAGGGGTTTGGCTCCTCCACCCCTGTCTTCTTGTCCTTTATCCTGTATGCTCCTCCTCCGATTACTTCCGTGACAATGTAAGGGCCAAGCCATGGTGACTCGAGTTTTTCATGACTTTTTTGCGTGAGCCGAAGAACTAGGTCTCCCACCTGAAAAGATCTTGGCCGTAAACGTCGACTGTGGTAATTCTTCAAGTCCTGTTGATATTTGGTTACCCGAGACAGTACTTCATCTCGAGCTTCATCAAGTGCGTCGACGTCATCTTCTAGCGCTTTTCTCGACGTCTCTTCGTCATATTCCACGACGCGTGGAGAGTTGTGCTCTATCTCGATTGGTAATATCGTCGCTCCATGAACCAGGAAAAACGGAGTTTCCTGTGTTGCTGTGTTTGGTGTTGTTCGGATGCTCCACAACACGCTTGGTAGTTCTTCTGGCCAGGTATGTCGAGCTTTTTCCAGTGGTCCTAACAAGCGTTTCTTGATGCCATTGCAGATGATGCCATTGGCTTTCTCGACTTGCCCATTGGTTTGAGGATGTGCAACTGACGCAAAGTGCAACTTGATACCCACCTCTTCGCAATAATCCTTGAATTCGTGGGATGTGAAGTTACTGCCGTTGTCTGTGACGATGCTGTGGGGCACTCCAAATCTGAAAACGAGGCCTTTTATGAATTTTACTGCGGATGCTCCGTCTGGTGAATTTATCGGCTTCGCTTCTATCCACTTTGTAAATTTGTCGACAGCTACTAGCATATACTCCTTTCCTCCTGGCCAGGATTTGTGTAACTTGCCCACCATATCAAGTCCCCATTGAGCAAAGGGCCATGACAATGGTATTGGTGCTAGCTCGCTGCCGGAGAATGAGGTTTTGCGGCGAACCTTTGACACGCGTCGCAAGTTCTTACTATGTCCTTGGCGTCCTCGATTGCTGTCAACCAGTAGAATCCTGCCCGAAAAACCTTGGCTGCAATAGCTCGACTACTTGCGTGGTGGCCACATATTCCTTCGTGTACATCCTTCAGAATTATTCTTCCTTCTTCGGGTGTGACACACCTTTGCAAGACGCCTGAAATACTTCGCTTATACAATTCTCCTTTGACCACCGTGAAAGCTTTGGAGCGTCGAATTACTCGCCTTGCCTCAACTGGATCGTCGGGTATTTCTTTCCTGAGGATGTATGATATGTACGTCTGCATCCACGGTGTCTGTATCATCATGACCAGGTCCTGATCTTCTTCTTCTTCTTCTTGCTTTTCCTTGGTAGCCCCCGAGGGTTTCTTCTCCTTCTTTTTTGATTTTGTTGATTTGGTGGACCTCTCTGTTATTTCTTCCCAGAATACACCTGGCGGGACTGCAAGGCATTGCGACCCGATGTTTGCAAGAACGTCGGCTTCGTCGTTGCTCAATCTGCTAATATGATTTACTTCGCATCCATCGAACAACTTCTCGAGCTCGTTGTACACCTCCTTGTATGCCATCATGCTATCATTGACTGCGTCACATTGGTTCATAACTTGCTGAGCCACCAACTGTGAGTCGCCAAAGATTTTTAGTCGAGTTGCACCGCAGGCTTTCGCCATCTTCATCCCGTGTATGAGAGCCTCATATTCTGCTTCATTGTTAGATGCGTTAGGAAACGTCATCGGAAGGATGTACTTCAACTTGTCGCCTTCAGGTGATATGAGTACTACTCCTGCGCCAGCTCCTTCTAGTCTTTTGGACCCGTCAAAGTTCATGGTCCAGGTTCTCGACAAATCTGGAGGTCCTGTATTTTGCAACTCCATCCACTCTGCGATGAAGTCCGGCAGTATTTACGACTTTATTGCTTTTCTTTTTTCATACGTGATGTCCCGCGGGGAAAGTTCTATTCCCCAAAGGGAGACACGACCCGTAGCTTCTGGGTTGTTCAGTATATTTGACAAGGGAGCTTCATTGACCACTATGATCGGATGTGCCGAAAAATAATGGCGCAATTTTCGTGCTGTCGTGAACACTCCATATGCTATCTTTTGGTACTGAGGATACCTTTGTTTTGAGGGCGATAAAACTTCGCTAACGAAGTATACTGGCCTCTGCACGCCGTGGAGTTTTCCTTCTTCTTCCCTTTCGACAACTAGCACCGTGCTCACCACTTGGGGCGTGGCTGCGATATACAGTAGGAGAGGTTCCCTTTCTTTTGGCGCCACCAAAATTGGTGGTGTCGAGATTGTGCGCTTCAAATCCTCGAAAGCTCTGTCGGCTTCTTCGTTCCACTGGAATTTATCTCCTTGCTTTATCAAAGCGTAAAATGGTAACGCTTTTTCACCCAGCCTAGCGACGAATCTGCTCAAAGCTGCGACTCGCTTGATTAGCTGTTGTATTTCTTTCAACTTTGTTGGCTTCCTCATTGTTACGATAGCTTGTATTTTATCGGGATTTGCTTCGATCCCTCTTGCTGAAACTAGAAACCCCAGAAGTTCTCCTGCTGGGACGCCGAAAGAACACTTCGTCGGGTTCAGTTTGAGGCAGAACTTATCAAGGTTGTCGAAGGTTTCCTTGAGATCCTCGATCAGCGTTGCCCCCTTTTTTGATGTTATGACGACATTATCGATGTATACTTGCACGTTCTTCCCAATCTGTGTCGCCAAACACTTCTGCATCATCCTCTGATATGTTGCTCCCGCATTTTTTAGACCAAAGGGCATTGTTCTGTAGCAAAACACGCCGTAAGGTGTAATAAACGCGGTCTTTACTTCATCTTCTTCTTTCAATCTGATCTGGTTATAACCAGAATATGCATCCGTGAAGGAAAGACGTTCACATCCAGCCGTGGAGTCGATAATTTGATCGATCCTCGGGAGGGGAAAGTGATCCTTTGGACAATGTTTATTGAGACACGTAAAGTCGACGCACATGCGAAGGACCTTAGTGTTTTTCTTCGGCACCAAAGACAGGATTTGCTACCCATGTGGCTTCTGTGAATATCTCTTTGATAAAACCAGCTTCTTGCAGTCGATTGATTTCTGACAGCATGGCTTTGCGGTTTGGTTCTGAAAAACGCCGCAAAGGTTGTTTGATTGGTCTCGCTAGTGGATCCAAGTTTAGGTGGTGCTCGGCAAGTTCCCTGGGTACTCCTGGCATGTCAGATGGACACCATGCGAAGATTTTCCAGTGCTCACGGAGGAACTCGACGAGCGCGCTTTCCTATGCGATATCCATGTCGTTTGCGATAGATGTCGTCTTTTTCGGGTCTGTCGGGTGAATCTGCACCTCTTTTGAATTTTTCTCGGTACTGAAAGTTGATTCTTTGTTTGGCCTTCCAACGTCTGGCAGTACGTCGTAATCAGTCATGCTTTTTGACGCCAAGTACTCAGCTTGCATCCCGAAGGTTTCTGACAACCGGTGAAAATCCTTGTCGCACTTATCGGCTAAGGCAAAGCTTCCTTTGACTGTGATTGGTCCCTTTGGTCCAGGCATCCTCCACAACAGGTATGTATAGTGTGGCACCGCCATAAATCTAGCATATGCTGGTCGTCCCAACAGAGCGTGGTATTGCGACGGAAAATCCACGACTTCAAATTCGAGCTTCTCGATTCTATAATTTTCTCGGGTCCCAAACTGAACGTCGAGATTGATCTTTCCCAATGGATAACTTGGTTTCTCCGGTGTGATGCCGTGGAACCTTGTGTCTGTTGGTTTCAAGTTTGCTAAGGATATGTTCATCTTCCTCAATGTATCTCGCATACATAAGGTTTAAGCTGCTACCGCCGTCTATGAACACTCGAGAAACATCAAATCCCGCGATAGCTTCTTTGGCAGAATAAGTCTTGACTGCCCTGGTCGAGGAACTTGCTGCGGATGATCTGCTATTGTGAAGCCGATATCTTGTCCTGACCAATTAAGGTACTCAACTGTTGGTGGAGGCATTTTCTCTGCCATAAACACCTGTCGTGAGATTACTTTCTGAGCTCTATTTGACGGCCTTCCCTTCTGAATCATCGACACTGCTCCATTGGAGTTAGGATCAACGTAAGGTGGTGGTGCAGGTGCTGCCGCTATTCTGAGCTGATGCCGATTGTCGTCTGTAATCGCGGGAGGAGGCGGCAAGTGAATCTCGCTTCTGGGTTCTCGAGGATTTCTCTGTGCTGCCCGCGCATTAGCGTTCTCTGCATACCGCAACATTGCTTGAAAATTTCGACAGTCTTTCTGCAAGTGCCCTGACTGTCTTTTACCGTTGCTGTCGAGGAAAAAGTGCATCTGGCACGGTCCATTCATCATCTCTACAGGGGACACGAAAGGCCTTGGGAACCTAGGCCCGCTATTTTGCCTGTTGCGTGAATCATCCCTGTTATCACCTCGCTGTTCATTGCTTCTCTGGTAATCATCTCTATTGCTTCCTCCTGTATTTGTCCGAAATCCTGCCGAAATTTGTCCTGGAGCGTCGTAGTTCTGGTATTGCCGAGGAAATCTTCGCCTCGGTTGATAGTTTCGACCACGGTCCTCCTCTGGCGACCTGTGCCGTTTGTTGTGGACAGCGTCTTCTCCATCTGCCCATTTATTTGCTATCTCCATTAACGCGGATACTGTCTTTGGATTGGTCCTTCCCAAGTCCTCGACAAAATCTCCACGCCTGACTCCTGCGACAAACGCATCTATTGCTCTCTCGTCAGATATATTTTCTGCCGAGTTTTTGATGATATTCCACCTTTGGATGTACTTTCTCATTGGCTCATCTGGCTTTTGTCGACATGCTCTCAACTCCTCTAACGACGCGGGTTTTTTGCACGTGGATCTGAAGTTCTTGACGAACACATCCTCGAAACTTTCCCAGCTGTCGATGGATCCTGGAGCGAGTTTCTTTATCCAAGATCGTGCGGCTCCACTTAAATGTACCTGGATGCTTTGCATAGCTGTTGCCCTGGTTCCTCCTGTCAGCTTCACCGTCTCCAGATAGTCGACTAGCCAATCCTCTGGATCTTGGAGGCCGTCGAACTTTTTGAAATTATCGGGTAACTTGAATCCTGAGGGGACTCGAGTTTTTCGGACTCTCCTCGTGAAGCATGGTAAGCCGCACATATCCTCGTCATTAAGTTCTGGAGATTGCCGATGATCCCTTCTGCTTTGCCGCGCTCTGTCGACCCTTGCTTGTGCTGTTGTGTCTCTTGCTCCACTTGGTCCTTCAGGTGCTGCCGCTGTTGCTGCTGCAGGTCGTGGACTATTTTGCCTTGCCGCTCCTTCGGGAGGCGTTGATACAAACGCTGTCCCCATAGCTCCAACTCCTGCTACCGCCATATTGTACAGTGTTTCCCTTGGATCACCTGGAGGTGGTTTAGATGCAGGGATAAAAGCATGTGTTGCCATATACCCAGCCTCTGGTGTCTTAGGGATGATGTTTCCTCTTGTATCTATCGACATAAAGGACATGTCGAGGTTTTGGACCAAGTGCTCTCTTTCTGCTTCGGGTATGTGTTGCAGCCTTGATCTTGCTCTGTTCTGCGCCTCCCGGTGGCTATCACCCGTAGTTCTAGATTGTCGACTTAGATCTGCCCTTCTCCTGATGGATGCAGAAGCTGCCTCCTTTCTCCTGTTCAACTCAGCTGTCTGTTTTTCCAATTCCCTGGCATCTCGTGCGAGCCTATATTGATATGCTTGTAATTCCTCTGGTGTGGCCGTGGTGGCCATTGGTTCTGTACCGTTCATAGCTCTCGCGGCTCTGTCCCACGCTGCTTGCGGAAGTTGAACTCTATCTCGCGGCTCTGGCCCGACGTATTTGTTGCCCAGGCCTTGGCGCAGATTGGAGGGATCGACGTATGGATTTCCCAAACTGTCGAAAGCCTCAGATGTTTCCTCTTGATCTTCAATGGCATAAATTTGATGATACTTTGTATTCAGATCTATGTTGGGTTTGGTGACATCATCGTTGAGATTGATGAAGACCTTGCCCACTGTGAGAGATTTGTCGATGAAGTCGTAACTGTCGACATCGCTTGAGCCATCGCTTATATATGAGTCCGCAGATGACTCAAACGACATATCGTTGAAGATCTTGGCGAGTTTCTCTCTTGCTCTGGTGCTGACGTAGCGTGTCGCCGAAGTTTCTTCTTCTCCTGACTCGGTTGACGATGCATAGCTTGAAAAATCAGAATCGACCGCCGACGATCCCGACGAAACCGGAATCTCGACACGATACGATCCTTCCTTCTCGACGCGAAAGTGAAACCTTCCGAACGTCATCTCCATGGGCTCCGCCAGATACGCATATGCATCCAAACGGGAGGGTGGGTGAGGAACAAAATCGACAAGACCAGCAGCGATCTGTTTACCTCGATCCATTGTGTTGCTTGCGGTTGACGATGTCGAAGATCTTGAGCGTGCCATCGAGATCAGATCCTTACGCCTCTAGTCCCCACGGACGGCGCCAATTGACAAGGTATCAACTTGTCAATGCCTATGGATTGTAGGCTAGGGTTTTAGTTGGAAGTAGAGGGCAAGTAGATCTCGAAGGTTTCAGCCGAAAAGTACTCGACGATTATGAAAACTAGGGTTTGCAGACAATGATTCGATTATCTTTTCGTCCCTCCCCTCCCCCTTTATATAGGAGGTGGAGCCGAGGGATTCGTGCTATACAAGTTACAGAGTCCGGGACGGTTTCTAACTCATCCCGCCAGATTACAAATAACACTTCCTATTACAACTCTTGACTTTCCTTGATATATCTTGGGCTCCCGAATCTTCTTATTCTTCGGGTAGTGGGCCTTCAGTAAACCCCGGGTACTATCTTCGGCAGGCCCATTTAGGATGCCTATGTCAACTGTCACTTCAGAAAAACTGAAATCAGGCACGTCTAGCTATGATAAATCCATGCAAGAAAAGAAGCAACCTACATCGGTTAATAAGCCTGTTACTCTATCTGTGTCACAAGCAGATTACATTTTGGATATTTAACACGGTCTTTCAAGGTTGACATGTGTTGTGTGTTGTATCGGGTTTTTGGATGGTTTTGATTATAAGATGTGATACGTGTGGTTTTCAGCTCAAGTGCCTGTTCTTTTGCTCTGCCTTGTTTCTGAACCTGTATAAAAATCCCTTGTAAAAAGAAATTCGTGTAAATAAATAGACATTATCTGGAAGTTACCTTCGAATCCTCATTCCTTGACCCGGTATATGTCAATGTGATGGAGGTAGTGTCGTAGTGACTCTTGCAAACAAGATGCATCTATTGGGAAATGCAGGTTACAATACCCCTTTTTGTCATGCCTTTAATCCAAAAATAAATTGTCTTGCCATGCTTTTGTAGTTTACCCTAAGTAAATGTTATTGTGTGGGAAAAGGACCTATTGTTCAGGTGGGATTAATACACCCAACGTGATGGCAGGGCTCTCATCACGCACAAGGTGATGGCAGGGCTCTTATCACATTTCACTTCCGTTCTTCAGCAAGTTTGAGAAAAAAAATGTTTGTTTTGCTTCGAAGACAGAAGCTGATGTGGCTGGACACATCAACTTCTACAATTTTGCAACTAACTGGACCCTCCTTACTTCAGATTGTTCCAAGAAACAAAGTTAAATCCCAGAATTCACAAGAGACAACCACCGACTAGGTAAGAACGAAATATTATGATTGGTGCTTGATCTCTGAACTCACTTGAGTAACATACACCCTATGTCTGTCCGGATGAAAATCACAAGGAATTGAGCTTCTCAGTAAATATAGTTATCAGTACAACTGATATAAAATTCAAACGCAAGAGAAATCAAGCCAAACATCATAACTAACTGACTACTAATGCAGCAAGTAAAGCCAAGTACCCTCCTACAACAGCCTCAAAACAAGTTGGCCGTGGGGTGCGGACGGGGGTGACTTCGGGCAGGAGCAGCAGGCGGCCAAAAACCTTGTTATATGGTGATCCAAATTCACATTCTAAATGTAGGCTAACTTCTGACGAGCGGAGCGAGGCCCGTCGCCATACGATGTGTCCTGTAGGGACGCCTGCGAAGGGGGTGCGGGGGGCAGCAGCCCCTCGCGGTACAGATCGTTGCCACCGCCTATATATACCTCTTGTAAGTCGCCGGCCAGGGTTTATCAGATTATAAGATAATCACTGGCGTTTGTAAAAACTCCCCGATGTAGTGAAGTATTTGCTGGTTGGCGCCCCTGGTATTTTCTCCTTCTGTGTTGGAAGGGGTTTTCCACGTTAAATCTTGTGTCTCTGCTGCATTTTCTTTTATCGTTCTTCGTTATTTGCTTGTCGCATTTATAACAAACCTGCGTGTCGGGTGGCAGAGGGGTCGATCTTTCCATTCCTCTCCGGTGCCTGGCGTGGAGGCGGTCGAGATGGGGCGAGCGCCACTGCATCTCTTCACTCTGTGCGGGCGGCCGGGGTGCGGGATGGCAATACTCTTTGTAATTGGGGCTCACGTGCAGTGCTGAATCGAAATTCCTATACAGCAGAACGTGTGAAAAAAAATGTCCCAGTTCTCTTGAACGAATTTGGTCCTCCAATTTGATCACAAATCTGAAAAGTCGATTACAGCCGATCATTCCATCCTCGCCCCCTCACGGAACATCATTAATCTTAGGGTCTTGAGCGGTGCCACCGCCACTCTGCGCTACACAATTGGCCCGACGGAGGCTCACTTGGCAGTGAATATCTATCATGCGGGAAGCAACCACCGCCGAGTGCTAAGCGTCTGGTCACCAATGAGTGGCGGTGCGCTTTCTGGTGCATCCTTTTCCTACATACCTACGTTGTTCATGTGTGCAAATCTCGTGAACCCATGTTGACCTTGTTGCTGTGCACTAGAAATGCACGAGCAAGAAAAGATTGGTTGTCAAAATGGAGGTAGTTTACGAGTCCATATGAGGAGGAGTGGAGTAGTCCTGCCAAATGCATGTAGAACTACAAATAATTTATGCCGCGCGAAGAATAAACCACTCAACAACTAGTAATTTTTGGTCAAGTACTATGATACACCCACAACCTCACATGACTCCACCGAGCAATTTGCGCAGGACCTTTTCAGCAATTTGTAAACACTTGTAATCCTAAAGTGCAGTTTCTATCATACTGCACTTTATAAAGATAAGCTAGCTAGTCAATTTTAATGTAACTTCTCGCATGTCTTAAATTAGGATTAACACATAAAAATAGTTTTCCTTTTTATACAACTAAGTTAAAACTCGTACCGATACTAACTAGTTCTACCACACGAATAATGCTGATGACTGGACCTTGTAACACCACGTTGTCCGTTAATCATTTTCCGATAAATCATATTTTTGGGCTTCCTTCCTAGATCCATTTTTTTATTGATCTATCAAATCATAAATCCAACTCCGTAGTAGTGTCGGGCTCATCGAGACAATGAAAATGGACTACTCATTTACTCGAATCGGAATCAAATGCAGCTTCCATGGTTAACCTTATTTTCAATGACCATGATCATTTGTTTTATTTTGAAAATATGCTAAATAAAAACTCTACTATCTAAAAAGAATGCCGATGTTCCTTTTGCTGCCTATGATCTACTCCAGTGGGTACTTTCATCATCCCCTACTCTACCGATTTTTTGTCCACTGCACCATTTTTTTTCGTCCATCCTTTGACCCAACGACACACCACTCCCTTCTACCTCATGATAAATGATCATGAAAAGAGAAAACTACGATTGATTGATGAAACAGAATCGGTCACAAACCCAGAGGGCAGTGAGTGTGGGGAGGGAAACAGAGGGGATAAGATAGAGTAGAGTCGAGTGGTGGATGTGTGATACATGGGGTATGAGAGAGTAGAGTGAAAAAAAATGGACTGGTTTTTGTATGCGCGTATAGAACGACGGAGTTTGGGGTCTTCGTTGACCTGATGAGTTGCAGGTTTGCAGCATGGTCATCGATGAGCACACCCGGATCGGTAATGGGACGAGCATGTACCGTCTTACCGCGGCGTCGAGCGTGGCGGCTTGCACAGGATCGATATGTGGTTTGGCAGATGCTGCAGCAACCAGCCTCCTTTACTCATTGTAATCTTTTTCTTAACTTGAGTGTGTGTACTTTATAAAATGAGATTTAACCATTGTAATGGGTAATTTAACAATGAATAATTAATTTTAGGTAGATAAGTAAAGGCAAGTGAACTTTTAGGTAAATAACCAATTTTCCTATTTTCGTAATTTGGGCCAACGTGCAGTGCGGAATTGAAACTTTTTTACTAGTGTAGAACGTGGTACATAATCTCCAAATAATTAGGCCCTTGCCCACGAATTTGATTTCGTAGTCTACATTTACAAATTTGAAAAGTGGAGTATTCCAGCCCATCATTCCTTGCTCGCCTCGTCACGGAGCATCATCATCTCTAGGATAATCAATCTTTGGGTCTTTAGCGGTGTCACCACCACTCTGCGCTACGATGTCACTTGGTCCTAGTGTGCCTCACTCAGGAGATGGAGCAAATATCTAGCATGCTGGCTGCCACTGCTGCCGAGTGCTACGAGTATCGTGAGCAGCTGGTGGTGGTGTGCTTTCCGGTGCCTCCTTTTCCTACCTATGCCTACGTATATTGTTCATGTGTGCACGAAGAATGTACGAGTAACGAACGGGTTGGGATGTAAAATGAAAGTTGTTTACGAGTCCATATGCGGAGGTGTGGATTGGTATATATGCTGAATCAGTTTCCTACCAAATGCTTGTACACCTTCAAAAAAATTAAGCCACGGCAATTAGTAATTTATGGTCAAGTACTATGATACACCAACTAGCTCACATGACTCCTCCGTGCACTTTGCACAGGATTTTTTCAGACCAATTTATAAACACTCGTAATAATAAAATGTAGTTTCTACAATTCTACACTTTATCTACATATAAGAGTCACTTTAATGTAAATTGTCGTATGGCTTAGTCCTATGAATAAGGGATTAACATAACGAAATAGTTTCCTTTTTTATACAGTTATCTGCGCCATATACATATACGAACAAATACTAGAATACACACATATCAAAGAATTTGTTTGTACCGATACTAACATGTTTTTGCCACATGACTAATTCTTCTGATTGAAACTATAGTTTTATCCTTTTGTTGGTTCATTTTCATGTAGACGCTACTAGATAACCCATATGGTTTGCACTAGTGACTCCAGTTCGTTAATGCAAAACCAATGATTGTTTAATCATTTGCACAACAATTGGTAAATCAATTAACCACAATGGGTCAGGTGTCAATTTCTTCCCAATAACAGTATAGTGGCATTTTAAATCAAATTAATTTTCGTTCTAAGAAAACTACAGTGAAAAAGTTTCATCATTAGCTCGTACAAACTACAAATTCAACCAGCAGCAACCAACCAAAATGTTCTACGTAACAAATGAAATAACATTCGTATTGTTGTCCACTACCCACTCGGAAAAATAGTATGCGTCCAGCACCACCGGAGGAGATCGAGATGGGGTGGGGGCGGGTGCAAACCTAGGAACACAACATCTTCAGTCAATGCAGGGGTGCGGGACTTAAATAGGAGTGGAGAGGGGGGCCAACTTGCAGGGGAAGTGCTGAGTCAATTTTTTTTGGTAAAACGTGAAATAATTTCCCAGTAATTGTGGACTTGCCCTCCAATTATGTTCTTATCAAATTCAGATATAAAAAACGATGTGTGTTGTGGGTATACTTTATGGGTATATCAACGGCATGGCCTAGATCCGGCAAGCCCGAGTGGCCCACGGATGGTGGTGTGGCATGTGGCCCATCGGGCGGCCCAGTTGCTGTAGATCAGGGAGGATGAAGTCCAGCCCAGGAACGAGGAGCCGGATCTTAACCGACCTACGAAGAAGGCCGGATCCGTGATGGCCCATGAAGTATCCGGATCCAGGACAGTATTGGTGGAAGGCGGATCCTTGACATACACGGCAATGTAATATTCCGTAGTTAGGCAACTTGTATTCCGGCTAGGACTCTCCGTGTAAACCCTAGATCCGGACGTCTTTATAAGCCGGATCCTGGGGGCCCTAAGGGGCACAACCACAACTCATTGTAACAACGCGAAAGCGCCCAGATAATTTCAGACAAGCAGCAGTAGGCCATGTCCTCGAGCAGGTGTTCCGAAGCTGGGTAAATCGCGTACCACCGTCCCGAGGACTCTCCGTTCAATGGCCCCTACTTCTTCTCCCCCTCGTGAGGATCCCTCCTCCGAGGTACCGTCGAACAGGCTACGACAGTTGGCGCCCACCGTGGGGCCAGCGGCGTCTGGAGGCCGGAACCGGGAGGGTTCTACCTTCGGAGGCATTGGCGATACCATCGTCGTGGGGCGCGTCTTGTACGCCGGCAATTTTCCGATCGTCCCTCAAGACGAGTGCTGGATTCCGGCTAGGACAAACCCCGTCAAGCTCTCCATAGTCCCGATTGGCGGGATACACATCTTCATTGGCGAGACCGCCGATTCCGATGAAAACACTCTGGTAAGTCACGCTGACGTGACCGCCGCTGAGCAGGACGCTGTCGCGAAGATCCGATCTGAGATGCAGGAGCTTCCTAAGGAAGGTTCCGCCTTAGATCTGGAATTTTCAAAGCCCACCCAATCCGCCCCTGAGCAGGAAATTACGGTGGAAGACCAATGCAGATCCGCCTGGGTCTCCTAGGTGTTAGAGAAGCAAAGGTGCCACTTCGTACACTTCCTCGCACATACCGCATGAATCGCTCCTCCCCAGGAAGAAGCTGGACCCATGCAGGTTGAGGCTACCGGAGATAGTGACGCCCCCGATCAGCAGGAGGCTGCCGGAGATAGCGCCGTTCCGGACCGTCAAGAGGATGCCGGAGAAAAGGAGTAATCGATCTTGGGCAACCTAAGCCCAACATCAGACGATGTGTCCACCATGAACACAGAAGAATACAATCGAGCCATGAAAGAGTTCGAAGATGAGGAGGCAGCCGAGGCAGAATCCGCTCCGCCTAAACAGGTCCTTGCAACCATAACTGGGCTGGAGCAGGAAACTAAAGAAGAAACTCCGACTGGCGACGGAATCCTGGACCAGTCCACTTCGGAAACTCCGCCTTCACGACCTTGTTTCCGCGTCGCGCCGGAATCCGGAGAAGGACACATCTCCGGCCATACGGAATACATGACCGCAGATGAGCTCGTCGAACAGGCCGGCCGGGGTGCTATCGCACACTCGGAAATCCTCAACAAACCCATAACTCCGGACGAAGCTGCCAATCCTGAAGTTCTAGAAGCAAAAAGAAAGGAGATGCTGGCCACCGCCCAAGTATTTGCCAACACTGCAGCAGCAATGCTGGAGGAAAGGCAAGAGGCAGGAGCAGTGATGGAAAGTTTTCTCAAGAGAGAGCGCGAAGCCGCAAAATGCTTGGAAGAAGCTAAGAAACTCCGAGCGCAATGGGAAACCATGATAGAGGACGCTGGTAAGGAGGCAGATAGAATCAACCGGGAGGCCATTGGCCCTCGAAAGATCAACTTTGCAACTCCCATGAATCAGCAGCCACTTGCTACTCCAAAGGACAATATGAAGAAAGCTACGGAGATCCTGGCCAAGCAGGATGAGGAAATCGACATCGCGCACCTCCGCACGCTGGTAGCTTCAGCAATGAAGCAACAGAGTAAGGCAGATACTTCGCGCAGGTTGGAGTCCAACCCGGATCTATGTGTATCCACCGCGCAGAAGGACGCCTCCGGAAGACAGCATCGTGACTCGAAAACACCTCCGACGGACCCAAGAAAGGGAAAGGATCTGATGTACATTGGAAGAGACAAGTACCGAAACCCATCACCTCCGCCACGATGCCAGGCATCTCCTCCACCCCCTCGCCGTCGTAGTCCAGTCGAAAACACCAGGTCCCATGGGCCTGGCGGAATCAATATCCGCGACAATGTGGTCCCTCAGAGGAATCGGAACACGGAGCTTGCGCCGGAACCTCGTCGGAGCCGGAATGAAGAACGCGAGCCGGAGCCACGCAGAAGCCGGAACGACGGAGGCGACCGCCATCATGGGGAAGGTAGCCACCGAAGCCGGAGTTAGCAGCGCGACGGGCGTGGTGAATCCGAAGGCGGAAGCAAAAGGTCCCACAGGCCCCCTCGCAAATCTCCCTCCCCACCACCCAGTGGAGGAGGCGGCGGCGGAGGCGGAGGCCGGAGATCTCGCTCTCGCTCGAAGTCCCCCCGCTCCGGCCCACGCGACGTAAGGGAACGTCTCAACGAGTACAGATCTGAATACATTGGCCCAAAATGCTTTGGCAGGATGATCCGAGAGGAGCCATATCCAAAAGGCTTGAACCTTAAGTTACCCGGAAATCTGAAGCACTACGATGGCAGCGAAAGGCCCGACACCTGGATCGAAGATTACTTCAATGCAGTAAGCTTCGCCGGAGGGAACCAGAGAATCGCTTGCCGCATGCTCCAGTTGTACCTTATTGGTCCAGGTCGTACCTGGCTCGGCGACCTCCCGGAAAACACCATCTTTTGTTAGTTTGACGTGAAGATAGCCTTTGAGAAGCACTTCAGAGGCACCTACAAAAGACCCGCCACAACAAGCGACTTGCAAGCCTGTATCCAGAAGAAAGGCGAAACATCACGGAGTTTCCTCACACGATGGTTAGCAACCAGGAACGAGTGTGAGAATGTGGATAATCGCACAGCTATACACGCCTTCATCGGTGGGCTGCAAAGAGGAGGACTGCTCCGGCACAAGCTTACTTGCCTGAACAATGAAAACAAGTTAACGCTGGATGACATGATCGGCATTGCAAGTACTCACTCCGCCGCCGATGACGATGCAGGAGGAGAACTTGCTGCTACAGCCATACCCCTCCACCAACAGAAGAAAAACCGTGATAATGGCGGCAGCAGCAACAACAACAAGAGGAAAAATCCCCCCGACGACTAGAAGAGCGGCGGATCCGACATGGTCGCCATGGCGTTCCAACGCGGAGGTCAAGGAGGCGGACGAGGCCACGGACGTGGAGGCGGAGCCGGCAGGGGTCAACAGTGCAGTGACGAAGTCACAGCTGCTGGATTCCGCGCTCCCCAAACATATGAGGAGTATCGGGACATGCCATGCCTGGCTCATATGGATCCGGCTACTGGCAAGTCCTCCCACACTAACCGCAACTGCAAGTGGGTCAATGACCTAAAAGGCGACCCGGAAGCAGGATACAAGCGAGCCCGGAAGCACCGCCCACGCGGCAAAGGAGGCAAGGGCAAGAACAAGGAAAATGACGATGATAGTTCTGAGGCGATGGATGAGGATGATGCTTCGCCGGATCCTAAAGAGGCTTCCGCAGCAAATAAATCCAACCCCTTCGTCAAAAAGAGTGCTGGCGCATACCACACTTTCCTCGGAACACTCACAGTCCGTGCAAGCAAATCAGCTCTCAGGATCCTGAACGCCACAGTTCCGGTTGTGCCGTAGTATGTCAGGTGGTCGGAAAATCCTTGCACGTTTGACAGGGCGGATCATCCAACCATCATTCCAAAAGAGTGTTACGCCTTGGTTGTGAGTCCCCGCATTGATGGGTTCGACTTCTCCAAGTGCCTTATGGATGGCGGAGCCAGCTTGAATATCATGTACCTGGAGACTCTGGAGAAGATGCAGCTTACCAAGGAACAGCTTAAGCACAGCAACACTGAGTTTCACGGTGTGGTTCCGGGTAAAAAAGCAAATCCTCTTGGTAGCATCCGACTCCCCGTGGCCTTCGGCGATGTTAATAATTTCCGCGAAGAAATGATCACGTTCGAAGTCATGCCCTTCAAGAGCTCCTACCACGTCATCTTCGGCAGGCCCACCTACCACAAGTTTCACGCACGAGCGTGCTACATCTACAATAAGCTCAAGATTCCGGGTCCTAACGGTATGATTACCGTATCCGGAGACTACAAGAAAGCTCGAGAGTGCGAAATTGGCGAAGCCACCTTCGCAGAATCTGTACTATCCGACGAGGAGCTGCAAGGCTACAGAGCCGCGGTGGATCCGACTGAGATGCATGTTGGAGATATGCCCAAGAGGCAATAATAAAGTGGTTATTATAATCTTTATGTTTATGATAAATGTTTGCATACCATGCTATAATTGTATTAACCGAAACATTGATACATGTGTGTTATGTGAACAACAAGGAGTCCCTAGTAAGCCTCTTGTATAACTAGCTTGTTGATTAATAGATGATCATAGTTTCATGATCATGAACATTGGATGTTATTAATAACAAGATTATGTCATTAGATGAATGATATAATGGACACACCCAATTAAGCGTAGCATAAGATCACGTCATTAAGTTCAAATTGCTATAAGCTTTCGATACATAGTTACCTAGTCCTTCGACCATGAGATCATGTAAATCACTTATACCGGAAGGGTACTTTGATTACATCAAACACCACTGCGTAAATGGGTGGTTATAAAGGTGGGATTAAGTATTCGGAAAGTATGAGTTGAGGCATATGGATCAAGAGTGGGATATTGTCCATCCCGATGACGGATAGATATACTCTGGGCCCTCTCGGTGGAATGTCGTTTGATTAGCTTGCAAGCATGTGACTTGGTCACAAGAGATGACATGCCACGGTACGAGTAAAGAGTACTTGTCGGAGACGAGGTTGAACAAGGTATGGAGATACCGATGATCAAACCTCGGACAAGTAAAATATCGCGTGACAAAGGGAATCGGTATCGTATGTAAATGGTTCAATCGATGACTAAGTTATCGTTGAATATGTGGGAGCCATTATGGATCTCCAGATCCCGCTATTGGTTATTGGTCTGAGAAGAGTCTCGACTATGTCTGCATAGTTCACGAACCGTAGGGTGACACACTTAAGGTTTGATGTCGTTTAAGTAGATATGGAATATGGAATGGAGTTCGAATGTTTGTTCGGAGTCTCGGATGGGATCCAGGACATCACGAGGACGTCCGGAATGGTCCGGAGAATAAGATTCATATATAGGAAGTCATTTTCTAGGTTTGAAAATGATCTGGTATTTTTTCTGGAAGGTTCTAGAAGGGTCCGGAAGAAATCACCATGGAAGGTGGAGTCCCGAAGGGACTCCACCCACCATGGCCGGCCATCCTAAGGGAGGAGGAGTCCCAGGTGGACTCCTCCAAGGGTGGCCGGCCAGCCCCACCAAAGGAAGGGGGGAGTCCCACTCCCCCTAGGTTTGGCAATATGGAAGGTTTTGTGTTGGGGTCTTATTCGGAGACTTTTGACCTAACCCTTGGGGATCCACCTATATAATGAGGGAGAGAGGGAGGGGGGCAGCACAAGATTGGCCGCACCACCCCTGCCCCCCTTGAGGCCGGTGCCCAAGCTCCCCCTCTCCCAAACCCTAACCACCCCCTCTTCCACCGGCAACTCCAGCAGCGCTTAGGCGAAGCCCTGCCGAAGATCTCCACCACCACCGCCACCACGCCGTCGTGCTATCGGGATTCCGAGGAGGATCTACTACTTCCGCTGCCCGCTGGAACAGGGAGGAGGACGTTGTCATCAACACCGAACGTGTGACCGAGTACGGAGGTGCTGCCCGTTCGTGGCACCGTCAGGATCTTCTACGCGCTTTTGCAAGCGGCAAGTGATCGTCTACATCCACCACGAGATCTGATCTCGTTAACACTTTGTGATCTTCAAGGGTATGTTGATCTTCACCTCGTTGCTACCATCTTCTTGTTTGGATCTTGGCTTGTTCTTCGTTCTTGCCATAGGAAAAATTTTGTTTTCTATGCTACGAATCCCAACAGTGGTTTCAGAGCCGTGTCTATGCATAGATTGGTTGCACGAGTAGAACACAATAGTTTTGTGGGCGTTGATGCTTTTGTTGTCTTTAGTTCGTGTACTTTGCATCTTGCGGGATGGTGGGATGAAGCGGCTCGGGCTAACTTTACATGACCGCGTTCATGAGATTTGCTCCACGCTTGACATGCAACTTGGATTGCATAAGTGGCTTTGCGGGTGTCTGTCTCTCCCACCATAGTGAAGATTCAATCTGCTCTTTCTATTGACAACATTAGTATCACCGTTGTGGTTCATGTTCGTAGGTAGATTGGATCTTACTCGAAAACCCTAAACCACGTAAAATATGCAAACCAAATTAGAGGCGTCTAACTTGTTTTTGCAGGGTTTGGTGATGTGATATGGCCATGATGTGATGATGAATATGTATGAGATGATCATTATTGTATTGTGGCAACCGGCAGGAGCCTTATGGTTGTCTTTAAATTTCATGTTGAAGTATTATTTCAAAGTAGTTGTAATAGTTACTACATGGGAGCACAACCATGAAGACGGCGCCATTGACCTTGACGCTACGCCGACGATGATGGAGATCATGCCCGTTGATGATGGAGATCATGTCCGTGCTTTGGAGATGAAGATCAAAGGCGCAAAGACAAAAGGGCCATATCATATCACATATGAATTGCATGTGATGTTAATCCTTTTATGCATCTTATATTGCTTAGATCGCGACGGTAGCATTATAAGATCATCCCTCTCACTAAATATCAAGATAATAAAGTGTTCATCCTTAGTATGCACCGTTGCTAAGACTTGTCGTTTCGAAGCATCACGTGATGATCGGGTGTGATAGATTCTACATGTGCATACAACGGGTGCAAGCCAGTTTTGCACACGCGGATACTAAGGTTGCCTTGACGAGCCTAGCATGTACAGACATGGTCTCGGAACACGGGATACCGAAAGGTAGAGCATGAGTCATATGAATGATATGATGAACACTTTGAGTGTTCGCCTTTGAAGCTACATCTTTTCTCGTGATGATCGGAATTGGTGTAGTGGATTTGGTTCGTGTGATCACTAAGACAATGCAAGGGATATTGTTTTGAGTGGGAGTTCACCTAGTTAATTTAAGAATTAAAATTTGAACTCAATTTTATCATAAACATAGTCTAAACTTTTGCAAATATGTTGTAGATCATGGCGTCCCCCTCCATCAATTTTAACCAGTTCCTAGAGAAAGAAAAGCTTAAAAGCAATGGTAGCAACTTCACCGACTGGTTCCGTCATGTGAGGATTTTCCTCAATGGTGGAAATCTGCAATTTGTGCTCGAAGCACCGCTAGGTCCCCCACCACCACCTGCAGTATCCGAGGACGAAAAGAATGTTTACGAGACTCGGGTAAATCGGTACTCTCAAGTTCAGTGTGCCATCCTGTGCAGACTAGAGGCGGAGCTCCAAAAGCGTTTTGAGCACCACGACCCTTATGAGCTGGTCCATGAGCTAAAAACTATCTTTGAAACTCATGCGGCCGTAGAAAGCTATGAGGCCTCGAAACACTTCTTTGGCTGTATGATGGAAGAGGGTAGATCCGTTAGTGAGCACGTGCTCGCTATGTCCGGGCATGCGAAGAAGCTCAGTGACTTGGGGATAGTGATTCCTAACAAGCTGGGTATTCATCGTGTACTCCAATCACTGCCACCTAGTTACAAGAACTTTGTGATGAACTACAACATGCAGAACATGAACAAAGAGTTACCTGAACTCTTCTCCATGCTGAAATCTGCTGAGGTGGAAATACAGAAAGAGCACCAAGTGTTGATGGTCAACAAGACCACCAGTTTCAAGAAGCAGGGCAAGCCTAAGAAGGGTAACTTCAAGAAGGGTAGCAAGAAAGTTACTACGCCTCCTGAGAAGCCTAAGGCTGGCCCTAAACCTGATACTGAGTGCTATTACTGCAAGGAGAAGGGGCACTGGAAGCGGAATTGCCCCAAGTACATGGCTGATCTGAAGAGCGGCCTTGTCAAGAAAAAGAAAGGTATATTTGATATACATGTTATAGATGTCTATCTTACTGGTTCTCGTAGTAGTGCCTGGGTATTTGATACTGGTTCGGTTGCTCATATTTGTAACTCGAAATAGGAACTACGGAATAAACGAAGCCTAGCGAGGGACGAGGTGACGATGCGTGTTGGAAATGGATCCAAGGTCGATGTGATCGCCGTCGGCACGCTCCCTCTACATCTACCTTCGGGATTAGTTTTAAACCTAAATAATTATTATTTGGTGCCTGCGTTGAGCATGAACATTATATCTGGATCTTGTTTAATGCAAGACGGTTATTCATTTAAGTCAGAGAATAATGGTTGTTCTATTTATATGAATAATATCTTTTATGGTCATGCGCCTGAGATGAATGGTTTATTCTTGTTAAATCTCGATAGTAGTGATACACGTGTTCATAACACTGATGCTAAGCGAATTAAATTAAATGATAATTCTACTTATATGTGGCAATCGGCTGCCTTGGTCATATTGGAGTGAAGCGCATGAAGAAACTCCATTCTGATGGACTTCTTGAGTCACTTGACTTTGAGTCACTTGATAGATGCGAAGCATGTCTAATGGGAAAAATGACTAGGACTCCATTCTCTGGTACAATGGAGCGAGCTACAGACTTGTTGGAAATCATACATACCGATGTGTGCGGACCAATGAGTGTAGCATCGCGTGGTGGTTATCGTTATGTTCTAACCTTCACGGATGATCTGAGTAGATATGGGTATATCTATTTCATGAAACATAAGTCCGAAACTTTCGAGAAGTTTAAGGAATTCCAAAGTGAAGTAGAAAATCAATGTAACAAGAAGATTAAGTTTCTGCGTTCTGATCGCGGAGGTGAATATCTGAGTTATGAGTTTGGCATGCATTTAAAGAAATGCGGAATACTTTCACAGTTGACACCGCCGGAAACACCACAGCGCAATGGTGTGTCCGAACGTCGTTATCGAACTCTCTTGGATATGGTCCGATCTATGATGTCTCTTACTGATTTGCCGTTATCGTTTTGGGGTTATGCTTTAGAGACAGCCGCATTCACTTTAAATAGGGCACCATCTAAATCCGTTGAAGCGACACCGTATGAATTATGCTTTGGCAAGAAACCTAAGCTATCGTTCTTTAAAGTTTGGGATTGCGAAGCTTATGTAAAGAAGTTACAACCTGACAAGCTAGAACCCAAAGCGGAGAAATGCGTCTTCATAGGATACCCTAAAGTAACTATTGGGTATACTTTCTATCACAGATCCGAAGGCAAAATCTTTGTTGCTAAGAACGGATCCTTTCTTGAGAAGGAGTTTCTCACTAAAGAAGTGACTGGAAGAAAAGTAGAACTCGACGAGGTTACTGAACCTTCTCTCATAGATCAGAGTAGCGCAGTACCGGAAGATATTCCTGTGCAGCCTGCACCGATAGGAGAGGAAGCAAATGATAATGATCATGAAACTTCGAACGAGAAAGCTACTGAACCTCGCAGATCGACGAGGGAGCGTACCACTCCTGATTGGTATGATCCCTGTCTAAATGTCATGATTGTGGACAACAATGATGAAGACCCTGCGACGTATGAGGAAGCAATGATGAGCCCAGATTCCAACAAATGGCATGAAGCCATGAAATCCGAAATGGGATCCATGTATGATAACCAAGTATGGACTTTGGTAGACTTACCTGATAGCCGCAAGGCTGTCGAGAATAAATGGATCTTCAAGAGAAAAACAGATGCTGATGGTAATATTACTGTCTATAAAGCTCGACTTGTCGCGAAGGGGTTCCGACAAATTCAAGGAGTTGACTACGATGAGACTTTCTCACCTGTAGCGAAGCTAAAGTCTGTGAGGATTTTGTTAGCAATAGCTGCATTTTTCGATTACGAGATCTGGCAGATGGATGTCAAAACGGCGTTCCTTAATGGTGACATTGAGGAAGAGTTGTATATGGTACAACCCAAAGGTTTTGTCGATCCTAAAAATGCTGACAAGGTATGCAAACTTCAGCGTTCCATTTATGGACTGAAGCAAGCATCCCGGAGTTGGAACCGACGCTTTGATAAGGTGATCAAAGACTTCGGGTTTATACAGTGTCATGGAGAGGCCTGTATTTACAAGAAAGTGAGTGGGAGCTCTGTAGCATTCCTGATATTATATGTAGATGACATATTATTGATTGGGAATGATATAGAACTATTAAGCAGTGTAAAAAGTTATTTGAATAAGTGTTTTTCAATGAAAGACCTTGGTGAAGCAGCGTACATTTTAGGCATCAAGATTTATAGAGATAGATCAAGACGCCTAATAGGGCTTTCACAGAGTACATACCTGGACAAGATTCTAAAGAAGTTTAGAATGGATGAAAGCAAGAAAGGGTTCTTGCCTATGTTGCCAGGTAAGGTCTTGAGTAAAACTCAAGGTCCGGCTACGGCAGAAGAAAGAGAGAGGATGAATCAGATCCCCTATGCCTCGGCAGTAGGCTCTATCATGTATGCCATGATGTGTACTAGACCGGATATCGCACATGCTGTTAGTTTGACCAACAGATATCAAAGTGATCCAGGAATGGAACACTGGACAGCGGTCAAGAATATCCTGAAGTATTTGAAAAGGACTAAGGATATGTTTCTTTGTTATGGCGGTGACCAAGAGCTCGTTGTAACCAGTTACACCGATGCAAGTTGGAACACTGATCCTGATGACTCTAAGTCTCAGTCTGGGTACGTGTTTATATTGAATGGTGCTGCAGTTAGCTGGATGAGTTCCAAGCAGTGCACGGTGGCGAAGTCTTCAACTGAATCTGAATACATAGCGGCTTCGGAGGCTTCATCGGAAGCGGTATGGATGAAGAGGTTCATTGTTGAGCTTGGTGTGGTTCCTAGTGCATTGGACCCATTAGTCATCTATTGTGACAACATGGGTGCCATCGCCAATGCACAAGAACCAAGGTCACACAAAAAGCTGAAGCATATCAAGCTGCGTTTTCATTCGATTTGCGAGTACATCGAAGATGGTGAAGTAAAGATTTGCAAAGTACACACAGATATGAATGTGGCAGATCCGTTGACTAAAGCTCTCCCTAGGGCAAAGCATGACCAACACCAGAATGCCATGGGTGTTAGGTACCTTACCATGTAATCTAGATTATTGACTCTAGTGCAAGTGGAAGACTGTTGGAGATATGCCCAAGAGGCAATAATAAAGTGGTTATTATAATCTTTATGTTTATGATAAATGTTTGCATACCATGCTATAATTGTATTAACCGAAACATTGATACATGTGTGTTATGTGAACAACAAGGAGTCCCTAGTAAGCCTCTTGTATAACTAGCTTGTTGATTAATAGATGATCATAGTTTCATGATCATGAACATTGGATGTTATTAATAACAAGGTTATGTCATTAGATGAATGATATAATGGACACACCCAATTAAGCGTAGCATAAGATCACATCATTAAGTTCAAATTGCTATAAGCTTTCGATACATAGTTACCTAGTCCTTCGACCATGAGATCATGTAAATCACTTATACCGGAAGGGTACTTTGATTACATCAAACACCACTGCGTAAATGGGTGGTTATAAAGGTGGGATTAAGTATTCGGAAAGTATGAGTTGAGGCATATGGATCAAGAGTGGGATATTGTCCATCCCGATGACGGATAGATATACTCTGGGCCCTCTCGGTGGAATGTCGTCTGATTAGCTTGCAAGCATGTGACTTGGTCACAAGAGATGACATGCCACGGTACGAGTAAAGAGTACTTGTCGGAGACGAGGTTGAACAAGGTATGGAGATACCGATGATCAAACCTCGGACAAGTAAAATATCGCGTGACAAAGGGAATCGGTATCGTATGTAAATGGTTCAATCGATCACTAAGTTATCGTTGAATATGTGGGAGCCATTATGGATCTCCAGATCCCGCTATTGGTTATTGGTCGGAGAAGAGTCTCGACTATGTCTGCATAGTTCACGAACCGTAGGGTGACACACTTAAGGTTTGATGTCGTTTAAGTAGATATGGAATATGGAATGGAGTTTGAATGTTTGTTCGGAGTCTCGGATGGGATCCAGGACATCACGAGGAGGTCCGAAATGGTCCGGAGAATAAGATTCATATATAGGAAGTCATTTTCTAGGTTTGAAAATGATCCGGTATTTTTTCTGGAAGGTTCTAGAAGGTTCTAGAAGGGTCCGGAAGAAATCACCATGGAAGGTGGGACTCCACCCACCATGGCCGGCCAGCCTAAGGGAGGAGGAGTCCCAGGTGGACTCCTCCAAGGGTGGCCGGCCAGCCCCACCAAAGGAAGGGGGGAGTCCCACTCCCCCTAGGTTTGGCAATATGGAAGGTTTTGTGTTGGGGTCTTATTCGGAGACTTTTGACCTAACCCTTGGGGATCCACCTATATAATGAGGGAGAGAGGGAGGGGAGCAGCACAAGATTGGCCGCACCACCCCTGCCCCCCTTGAGGCCGGCGCCCCAAGCTCCCCCTCTCCCAAACCCTAACCACCCCCTCTTCCACCGGCAACTCCAGCAGCGCTTAGGCGAAGCCCTGCCGGAGATCTCCACCACCACCGCCACCACGCCGTCGTGCTGTCGGGATTCCGAGGAGGATCTACTACTTCCGCTGCCCGCTGGAACGGGGAGGAGGACGTCGTCATCAACACCGAACGTGTGACCGAGTACGGAGGTGGTGCCCGTTCGTGGCACCGTCAGGATCTTCTACGCGCTTTTGCAAGCGGCAAGTGATCGTCTACATCCACCACGAGATCTGATCTCGTTAACACTTTGTGATCTTCAAGGGTATGTTGATCTTCACCTCGTTGCTACCATCTTCTTGTTTGGATCTTGGCTTGTTCTTCGTTCTTGCGATAGGAAAATTTTTGTTTTCTATGCTACGAATCCCAACAATGCAGACCACCAAGAAATAGATCTCCGAGCAGAAAAATTCGTTCAAGGCCGCGATAGACACCAAGAAGGTCGACCTCAAGGTAGGAGACAGTTCCAAGCAGGTGTCGGTCGGAGCCAACATGGACCCCAAATAGGAAAGCGCGCTCGTCGAGTTCCTCCGAGCTAACATGGATATCTTCGCATGGCAACCTTCTGACATGTCCGGAGTACCAAGGGAACTCGCCGAGCACTACCTCAACATAAATCCGGGTGCCAAACCGGTGAAGCAAGCTATGCGACGCTTTGGTGACAAGAAGCGCCGCGCCATTGGGATGGAATTAGCAAAGTTACTAGATGCAGGTTTTGTAATAGAAGTTATCCATACTGATTGGGTCGCAAATCCCGTCCTTGTACCCAAAACGAATTCTGAAATACTAAGAATGTGCATCGATTACTCCGGCTTGAATAAGCATTGTCCGAAGGATCCGTTCCCCTTGCCGCGCATTGACCAAGTCATTGATTCGACGGCTGGGGCGGAACTTCTGTGTTTTCTTGACGCATATTCCGGGTACCATCAGATCCGGATGAAGAAGTCCGACCAAAAGGCGACCTCGTTCATCACACCCTTTGGCACTTACTGCTACGTTACCATGCCCTTTGGTTTGAAAAATGCAGGTGCCACCTACTAACGTACGATGCAGCGATGCATGAAGGACCAAATTGGACGGAACGTGCACGCATACGTCGACGATATCGCGGTCATGACCCGAAAAGGATCCGACTTGATCAGCGACCTCACAGAAACCTTCGAAAATCTCCGACGGTACAAGATGATGTTGAATCCGCTAAAGTGCGTCATTGGCGTGCCAGCCGGAAAACTCCTTGGCTTCATAGTCTCTCATAGAGGCATCGAAGTAAACCCGGAAAAAATCAAGGCAATCATGTGCATCAAAAGGCCAACTTGTCTCAAAGATGTGAAACGACTAACTGGTTGTGTTGCAGCAATCAGCAGGTTTGTTTAGATATCGAGCACTCCCAGTGGGTTTCCCATTGATGCCCCAACTCGCTACCGCCATGCTTTACCTTCCCCTTTTAATTGTTGTTTGTTATTAAAAAGGATCTTGTTTTTTCCATTGAGCAATTAATGGAAAAGGGGTAGCCCAGTTGGAAAACTAGTAATTTATTTCTGGCCAACTACTATGATACACCAACACACTCACATGACTGTTCCGAGCACCCCTCGTATGAATTGTTCAAGCAATTTGTAAACACTCATACTATGGTTAGTGCTTGGTAGACACAAATTGGAGTGCTAAAAGTTGGTGACATGTTGTACGACTCAATGCAATCAACTTGTCTTTACTATTAAATGGGAGTTGGTCGTTCGACACTCAATGCGTTTGATGGTCGTCATTGGAAGCATCTTGTCCGTCCAATCACCCCACCTCAACATCTAACCGTCCGATCGCATTTATGGTATCCAATCCAGCCCCCGGTTGACAAAACAAAATTGGAACAAAATCCCTACTTTCCAATAAGACCCGATCTGCAATGATTTGGGACCCAATTCCCGGATGTAGATTGCATGCATCCTCCAATGATCCAATTATTGCCCCTCCCCTTCCCTTTGTTTCCCTACACAAAGGAAGATAATGGAGTACAGGAACATCGTGAGGCAGAGGCGCCTGGCGACGAGCACAGCTAGGACAATGGGCGGCGTCTTGCTTTTGATCTGTGACGGGAGGAAGAGATGGCAGGACAAAAGATCACGCGTCTGAGGCAGGCGGTTGTTCAGGATCTACCGCCGGCGACCGGAGAGAGATCCGGCGAATCGATCTATGGTTCAAACTTGGAACTCCCCACCACCACCACCACCCATGACCACGGGGCAGAGGTCGGGCTGTCCAGTACAGGCTACGGCCAGCGGCTTGACAGACAGCCATGGCTACGACCAAACGTGGGAGTCTGTGCCAAGGGCACGACTACCTACTGGAAATCACCTGTTTTCTTCTGCACCTTCAGTCCATGTCCATGGCGTGGCAAGCTCGGCTGTCGCTGGCATACTTGTCCCCACTCGAGCTGGAAACAAAGGTGATTCTTTTTTCTGCATTTAATCCTCCCAATTTGTTTTGGAAAATTCGAATGCCTGTACTTTACTTATGAAGAATTTGTATGTGTGGGACTATGTAGCAAGTAATTCGTGTGGTTCGTGTAGCAAGTAATTGGTCCTGATGTGCATCTTTTGAGTAGGTCCGCAACCTTGCAGAGAAAAGCATATTCAGTTAGTGTTGGCGGAGTGCATCTGTTAGTGAAAAAAAAAAGTTAGTTTGTCATAGATTTTAGTTATCTGCTTAAGTGGGAAGTTTAACTGCTTGAATACACATTCGAAGCTTGTGGCTGTTCTTATGTTCTGATGCTTTTTTTTTCCAGATTCTGTTTCTCCAGGCCTAGGCGGCCTGCAGTCCCGGATGAACGGGCTTCATCAGAGGTCAGGGTTCCAGCACTAGAAGCATCTCTGCGTGCGGCTTCGCTTCTTGGCAGACGGATTTGATCGTTAAATCGAACAATGATTGCGTCGTGAGGTGGACGAAGACCGTGGCATGGCTATGGAGCTTTGACACATGCGAGAACCCCAGAAGCTCGGTGCGTCGTTGTGTGAGTACAGTGTGGAACACTGGTGCGGAAGGGGGGGGGGGGGGCAAACAAGTTTGAGTGCTCGTGTGCTCTCTGCCAGTCTGCCACTGCTTAAAAAGGCAACGATGGTAAAAACTTGCCATTTGTTAAAGTTATACGGTGCGCAGCCCTCATGTACCATTGATCAACGGTCATTTATTTATGTCAGTGTGCAGCCGTGGGGCATGGTCTGCCTGCCCGGGACCAGCTTCCGCTACCTGTTCATCCGCTGAGATACGCGTTTGATGCCTTAAATTTAGCTGTGAATACTTGGCCGGTCCTTCTTAATGCTCGAATCTAGAGCTGCTAGCTGCCGTCGATGCGGCAGGTTCAAATGCCACTCGGTTCAATGTCGACTTTTCCCTTTTAATACCTCTTTTCAGTATCATGTGCCCGTCCATGACACGCCGTCAACCCCAGCTGCATCACCAAGCTCTTCCCCATGCGGTGACACTCTTGCGGCACATGTAAAATTATCATCACAATTCATGGTTATATCTTCACAATGACATCAAGCCCGACAACTTCCTTGTGGGCTTAGGACGAAAAGCTAATCAGGTGCGCTTTGTTTGTTTAAAAATTATTTAGTTGCTCACCACGTGTACCACATGGTGGGTGCGCTTCGTTAGAAAAGGATATCGGATACATGTTATCTACTAGAGTTGTTTTTGGCATAAATTTTACATGAGTGTTAGTTCTTTAATAATATGCAACATTAACAATTAACCAAGTTCTTTATCCAGACATGAGCAAAACATAACGGCCTATGCTCTTTTTCATCTGTAGGTCTATATAATTGATTATGGGCTTGCTAAGAAATACAAGGATCTCCAGACTCATAAACACATACCCTACATGTGATATACTAATTCATGGAGTTTGATTAGAAATTTTACGAAGGTATCTTAGAAGTGAAATTTGACATAGATCTTATTGTATTGAATATTTCTGCCGTACCATGTTAAATTTTCCCATGTGCTTATCCTATTGTTCAACTAAAATTAATTTTTCTGCATGTAGAGTTAATTAAAATATGATTTTGATTGATAATTATGCCCAATGAAGATTGTATATGTATATTTCTGTTGTTCCAGCTTTAGCGGTACCAAGTCATCAAAAATTCAGATGAGATGACAGGCTTGAACGAAGGTGAAAAATGAAGCAGGCTTGAACAAAGGTGAGAATTAAAGAAATATATATCCCTTGATGAATTTTGTACATACTGTTAAATCACTAACCAGTTGTATAAACTAGAATACATATTTTCTTCTATTAATATCTATTAAAACATGTTCATTTTGGTAACTTTTAGATCCAGTATGGAAGCGATTTCACAAAAGATCTTCATATTATAAGAATGGACATGGTTGGAGCGCTTAAAGTACCCCTCAAAAGTGGAGAGACTCTATGGAGTATAGGATGTGCTGAAGATAATATCTACACTGGTCCTGGATATTTGAGCACGACCTTGCTTCACACGGGTAATAAGGTGATCACTACAACATCATTTGCCCACGCGTTCCTTCTGCTGAGAGTTCATGTCAACAAGCGTCCCATGGAGAACATCCGGAACATAAGAGTATGTTGTGTTGAAATTGAGTTTGATTCTTGCATATGAAATAAAGCATTTATGAGTTTTCGTGTCGAGAGCTAGAGATACACTGATGTTGTATGGGTAGGCATAACATAGACTTGTACATTCTTCTTCTGTTGGTCTAAACTGCTGGTGTCAATTGATTGATCTTAAGTTGCTCCATTATCATATGAAAAACGTGTACTTTGTTTGAATTGTTGGCTGGTATAAAATAAATATTCTGTGATCACATTTGAATTTCTTAGTGTGTCCATCTTTAATAATCTGTAGACAGATGTGGTTACTATTACAGCGATAAAACAACATTGGCTTAGGACAGCGTACCCTCCTCATATCATCTTTCGTGGCATGGTATCAAGTCGTGAAATTGAATGTCCGCCTGTTCGGGAAGAAGCTGCATTGTGATTCTTGGACATCTCTCATTCGTGGCTTGCCCATTTTGTTTACATCAATATGCCTTTCGTTGGCTGCACCTATTTCCTAAATGTTTACGAGCACATTTTGATCAGGCACTCAAATAATGGTTTTTTAAGTTGTTGAGTTAGGCTGATGCTGATTACAATCTAGGTGAATAGATCTTCGCTCAAAATATGAACAATGATGATTGATATGGACGAGAATCCCATATGTTTAACACTACTAAAATATTTATGCTCCGTAGCAACGCACGGGCATTCAACTAGTGTGATTAATGCCACAGTGCCGATCCTTCATATCAGTATCGTGCCACAACGTATTGACGCTCTAAAAATAATTTATGGCACGGTAGTAACAACCCACCCAACAACCAGTAATTTATAGTAAATATCACATCATTGCTCCAGGAACTTTGTGTCGGACTTCTTCAAGGAAACTACAAACACTTATAATAAAAAAGCATAGGTACTACTTTAAAAAAAGTATATATATGTTTGAAGAAATAAAGAAGTGGGCATAAATCACTTGGTTAGGCGAGTGGATGTATGACCCAACCATGCAGATTCAAATTCTCGCGAGGTGTGAATTTGGGTTCTTAACTTTAAAAAAAACTCGCAGTGGGGGGTCTCAACCACCGCATTCCTTTAATTTTTTTAGAGATAATTGGAATAGTCACGTTTAATGTACCTTACATATAAATAAATGTTTGTGAATTAGGATTAATTAAGGGAATTTGTTCTCATTTTTGAATTTGAGCTTAGTTCCATACCAAATATATATGCCCAAGTACTACAATAGGTACGTATGAAAGGAATGCATCACCACACTAGTACAGAACACACAATCACATACAACTGAAATGGCCTCCTGTGTAGATAGGCATAGTTATAGTTGTACTTTGTAGGTGTAGTTGTAGGGGTCTTTCCCTAGTGCAGTCTGGCGTTATGTCGTATGAAACCACATCACCGAGGCATGCATGAGGTCGTCGTGCTGTTTGAGATGGGTGTTGTTGCCACCTTCTCTGGAGGTTGGGACCGGCTTTTCTTATCTTTCCCTCTCCAATAAGCCTGGCCGGAATGTTGATGGGTGCTCACGTTGCTCTTAGATCTGGTCATCATGGTGGCTAGCAGGAGTTGCGGGGGGGGGGGGGGGGGGGGGGGTAGCATGGCAGAAGTTGGTGAAGATTTGGCTACGTAATTTCCCAAGTAATGGTGTGTTGCGTCGATGTTATCTTTCGCCGAAGGAGCCGCTCCGCACCTCAGGAGCCCTTCCTATGAGGGTTCTTCATCCTCCATGATAAGAGGATAATTGTCTTGCACGGTGTTCATCGTCAACTCTATCCAAAGTGGTTTCATCCTCGGGGTAGAGCTAGAGTCCGCTGCTTCGAGGCTCGCAATGGCGCTTGGGAGAATGGCCGGATCACGTTTCAAAATGTTAATTTATGTCCTCTTTGTAACTTGCAAGGACTATGGTGTGATTTTTTATGTATTTCAAATCCACTTTGTAACTATCTACCACCACCATGAATGAAGCTTCGGGGTCCTCTAGACCCTTCTCCTATTAAAAAAATAATAATATTCCCTCTCCCATGTATTCGGCGTACTAAACAGTATGACATTTCCTATTGAACTATGCTACATTATAGAGCATGGTTTTCTATTTTACTTTTAAATAAGGGTAGTGCGCGCCTCGAAGGATCATTAAAGTGAATAGTTTGGTTTATAATTCTTAGTTTTGACAGTATCCGCATATCAAGATAAAGACTGTAGCCTGGCCCTTCTCCACCGATATTATGGTTTATGGTTTAATATATTGGGATTTCGACTTGAGAGTTCCACGAGCCTTGATATAAAAAAATCATTCACATGTTTGTAGTTTTTTCTTAATATAGTAATAAATCTTATCTAGGCACCGTGGTTATCGTGATAAGTGTAACCATATTTTTCAGATCTCTTTTCAGTCCTCCAGATATCCCTATATCTACATGACATTTTCCACATAATGTATGTTAATTCCTAAACTAGCAGAAAATCCATATAAGATTTAAAGGATATCGTCTGGATAACCATAAGAAACTGTTTCTATGCAGGACTTGTGTGTGTGTGTGCACGCGCGTGCGCGCGCGTGTGTGGGTGGGTGGGGGTTCACATGGTTGAGATCAGAAGACTTGGGGCCGGCCATGTACTTATCATTCCGTAGCGCGACGATTTGTACTTATCATTGGGCAGACGGACGATATCCTAGCATGAACGATTAGCCCCTAATTTGGACGATTGGTACTTATCGTTCAGCTATTGGATGGTTAATGCAGACGAGGGTGCAACGGCCACCCTAGCACTGTCGCATCTCATCACCTCTGCGGGATGAATTTCTTCGTAATTTGGGCCAACGTGTAGTGCTGAATCGAAATTGGGGTTGTGTAACATGTTAAATAATATCCCAATAATTAGGGCATTGCCATTCAATTTGATTCCTCTAGACTCGGGTTTTCACAGCTACAAAGCTGAAAAGTGGAGTATTTCATCGCAACATTCCACGCTCGATGCTTCACGGAGGATCATTATCTCTAGGGTGATCAATCCTTGGGTCTTAAGCGGTTTCACCGCCACTTTGTGCTACTCTCCAACCAGGCCCAATTGAGGCTCACTCAGCAAATGGAGCGAATATCTAGAACACCGGATGCAATTGTTGATGAGTGCTACGCACGACATGAACAATCAGTGGAGTTGTGCTTTCTGGTGCCTCCGTTTCCTACATATACCTATCTATGTTGTTCGAGTGTGCAACTCTCATGATTTCATATTGCCGTTGTTGCAATGCATGAGCAAGAAAAAGTTTGGAACACGAAAATGAAAGTTGTTTATGAGTCCATATGCAGAGAAGTGGAGTGGTATGTGTATGCTGAATCATTATCCTGCCAAATGATTGTAGACCTATAAATAATTTATCCCCCGGGAAATACAAACCAGCCAACAACTACTAATTTATTGTCAGGTACTATGATACACCGACAAGCTCACACAAATGATGATCATGTGTGGAAAATGTAAAAGGCTTGTCTTTCAGCACCAACAACCATCCTTCATAGTCCGTATTGGTTTTTTACTCATGTGTACCGTATAAATATATGTATCTTTTCTAATTTAAAAAATCAGTTGTTAGGATTTTAGTTTATGGTAACAAAAATGGTTGTCAAAATATGAGCAAACAAACAGCGTTGGTGTCACTTGTTTTATTACACGTGCATACTTGCTCTACTAATTTTATTTGGTAAGATTGTCCATTTCCGGAAGATGCTAAACCTTTGATGATGCAAAACCATCCTCAAGTAATGTTCTCTATACTTGAAACCATTATACAGTCTTCATTTCGGGCAAGAGCACCAGGGCTTGCAATTTCGTTTTGGTGTCCGATGCAGGAGGACGTCAAGATGGGGCGGTGGCGGCATAACTAGGGCTGATCACTCTATGCTAGATGAGAATGAGAGAGGATAGAATGTAAAGGTCCATGTGGCAGTTTATTTACAATTTTGAGTGAATTCCACGGACATGGCATTTAAAAATAAATTTTAAATCCATTTCAAAATGTAAAAAAAAAATGAATAAAATTTCTCCGTGTGCATCCGAACATCTTATGTTAGCAGACAAAAGTTTTGCAGGAAAAAATATTTCCCGTGGGCTATGTAAAAAAGACAAATAAATGTCTCATGAAAAACATTTTTGGAACCCCAAAATTTGTCTTTTTACTTTAGAGAGTGGATTTGGTGATCACGTGCATAGGTGAGCACGCGCTCCCTATCATTCGATTTGCTTTTAGATTCTCGCCGATGCTCATGGCAATGAAACGGCGTTAAATCTACTTTTTCACCTCCAATAAGAGCAAATTCAATAGTATAGCTAGCTGAGACTACTCATAGTGGGAGTAACATAGGTAGTAACCCCAAAACATTTTGGTGACATAACATGACGATAAATAAAGAAAGAGAGTGAGGTGGTAACTAGCTATGTTACCATAACATCACACTTCTCAAGACAAGATAAGTCTACAATTTAATAAATATAACATGCATGATACCATATATATGTAACTACCCACTTTGAAGGTAGTAACATAGAGTAGTAACATGCACCATGTTACTACTCTATGTTACTCCCACTATAACTAGTATGATGGCTGTAAGCAATATGTCATATCATCTATAGTTAACATATAGCTAACATGTAGAATAGTTGGCTCTAGAAATACACTACTTTATCAATACATAGCCCACCATTTAGTCTCACGTGCTAGAGTGGGCTCTTGCATGAGAGTCCACTTATCTTCTTTCTCTTCTTCTCTCCCCTTCAACTAAGCACATATATTATATTTAAATTCTTAAGCTAAGTGCATGTATAAAACAAGAAGAACATGTGCTTACTATTATTGGGTTTGATTTCCATGCGATGAGAGAGAAAAATTAAAGTGCAATGGGACGATAGGAGTACACTCCTTTGTTGGTAAAATATTGAGCTAGATGTCCACTTATTTGAGGATGGAGGGAGTATGTAATGAATTTCTGAACTGCAACAAGCATGTACTCCCTCTGTCTGGGTTTTCAAGTCCAGATAGAAAGTTTGTTAAGGCTACTCATAGTGCTAGTATCATAGCTACTATCATGCATATTGGTCCCACAAAAAAGATGATGTGGCAGCTAATTAAAGAGGAGAGAAGAGATTAGAGTAACATAGGTGGATACTGTATCATAGCGCATATCACGAGAAAATTTAATGCCAAACAAACCTTGTACACAAATTTGCATTGAGATTCTAAAAAAGCAATAAATATAGCATTAGTATGATACTACTCTATGATATTACCCACTGTAAAGATAATATCATGCACAAATATCATATGCATGATACTACTACATGATACTTACCACTATGACCAGCCTAATACCAAAAGGTGGGTTGTTTAAGATGAGCTAATTTAGAGATGTTACACATTCCATTAATTGCAGCTATAATCATTCCATGTAAATGGGCCAGCATATCTCTTTTTCCTCCCTTCTACTCTGTCTGGCCAGTTAGGGATGTACAATGGGGTGATGTCAGCCTTCCCTTACGCTTGCCACGTTGGATTTTTACTTAGTTCGAGGAGAGAGAAGGAAGAAAGATAAGGTTATCTTCCCTTAGCTAAGGGATGATCTCTTAAGAAATAAGAGAAGGCTATTTTTTCCAATGCACCAATTGTTTTCTCTTAGCCACATAATTTCGTACTAAAAATAATTAATTCTTATTTATTGTAAGGGATAACAATAAGATATAATGCATTGTATCACTTACATTTATCGTCTTCTCTAGATAACATGGACTACTAAGAGAAGGCACGCCTTCCCTACCATTGTACATGCCCTTAGCGATAAGGGAGGGAGACGGACGGTGTAGAGGCTTTCTCGCTCGAGAGTTAAGGAAGACACGAGAATTAAGGAACATAAATACTCCAGACTTGTATTTCAGAAAAATCTGAAAAAGCTCCCCGGACATAAAAACCCAAATAGAACTTGATTACACACCGTGCTTCTATTGCGAATTGTATTAGTTATACTCCGTCCATCCCGGTTTACAGAGTCTACACGCATCTCTAGGTTATCAATTTAACTGATATAATGTAAATTTTATAACATAAAAATTATATCATTAGAAAGTAGAACATGTGAGCTTTCTAATGATATATGTTTTGCAATATATACTTCATATCATGTTGGTTAAATTTTCGATCTAGAAACACGCATAAAACCTATAAACCGAGACGGATGTAGTATGTATGATCATTATGGACTTATATTTCCATGCTTAGTCTACAACTTGTCCCTTTGGTTACCCTATCTCGATGCACACAGGGCTCGCCATCTGAACAAACCATGTCATTCATTGAGCTCGATTTTTTATTCGCCATTTGTTTAGTATTTAATATCCTACCATCAATATGCAAGAACGACAATGATTAGACGTTCAACGAGTTTATGTATCCCCAGGTCCCTAGGGTTCCCACCATGGATCCACATCACGTGCACGGGGTGCCACCGCGCTGGCTCTTGCTAACACGTGAGCGGGGAGTATTAAATATGCCAACACGTGAATGGAGTTTGTGATGTTGCATGGATGGTCAGCATTGCGGAAATAATTACGGTATTAGTCTTCCGAGGGGTCCCACCTCAAGCTTACTAGACACCTTCATGGAGTCAAGCAAAGTCATGTCGAAGTCTATGGTCATAACATGATCAATGAGTCTAGATAAGAAAAATAAAAGAGAACATACAACTTTTGGAGCTAATAACAGTCGGGGCACGAGCAAACTTGTCACTTGCGAGCAAATTGGTACATGAACTTATGTATACTGGTACAAGCAATTGTGCTGTAGTCGCAAATCCATTCAAAATGGCTCAGAGGCTGACACGTGGTGTTTGCCATTTGTTGGAATAAAAATTATGTATACTATGTGCTTAGCCGTTGTATCCCTTCCCCTTCATACCCCATTTGATCTACGATTTTGCTATGCGGACGATCATTCATGTCTGATGTGTGTGCGATCCTCACTCTCCACCGTGAGATGCCCAACACGCAAAACGCATACGGCTTGATTTCACGTCGTACATGAATCGGATGAAAATCATCAGACATGTAGCACTACTCATTGATCTAGCTTCAGCTCCTGCCGGTCATGAGTTTTCCCTGCTGCGTGGGCAGAGTATATGGGCTCGGCCCATTTAGTTGATCGTCGATGGGGGGAACGTACCGTTTCGTTATTTTACCGTTCGAGATTGATTTCCGTTCCGTCTAAATTAAACTTTTCGGACTGTTTTTTGAAAATCGATCGTTCGGGACTGTTCCGTCTAAATTTAACTTAAAATCGACCATTCCGGACTGTTTCTTCTTATAATCGAGAAAATACCTCCAAAACCAAGAAATTCGAATAAAATATATCTCGTTCTTTTGAGGGACAAATCTCTCCAGACACGTATTAGACACGTATTTGAGAGGGTCTGTTCTTAAGAACATATTACACGAAGACAAACAATGTCAGAAAAAGCTGGAAATTCATTGAAACATGCCAAAAAAACTGTCTTGGATCCAGGCAACAAACATTGTCTTGGTACATTCAGAGACTTTCCTGATTCAACTTTCCCTCTTGTTCTTGGTTTTTCTAGAAAAATACACCAATCAATTTATTCAGAAAAAACTAATCAAATATGAAAAAGAAACTTATTCTTGTTAATCCTGTTGAAAAAGCAAACTTACTTTCCTGATGATTGAAATTCCAACTTCAAAGAGAATGTCTTGAGCTATTTCAATGCAGTAGGTGCTTAGCCTATTGATAAAAAAACATATAAGGACAAATTTAAAATAAATTAGGATTAAACAAATTGGGTGTGAACAGATGGATATGATTTGTAGTTACTTACATGCTTTACAATGAATTGCCTTGCTACTGAAACTTGTTGCTCATTAAATTTGTTGATGACAATCTGACATGCTACTTTTTCGCGGATTGCTTGCACGTCAACCTTCAATGGACATTTATAGGGTAAAGAAAAAATGTGTTTCAAAGCAGATATACCATATAGCTGAAGAAAAATTCATGGAGCATAGGAAGAAGTACTAACATTTGAGAAAAATTTCACTTCAACACCATTATACACCTTGATGAATTGAATGACAAAAATGCCAGAGTCGTATCTGTAGGCGTTAAAAAATAAAGAGAATTATCTAATAACCATAGATATTTAGATTTAAAAGATACTGGAGGAGAAGTCTTATAAATAAAAAGTAAAAGTAGGAGAATAACCTGAAGTTTTGTTTGGGAACATGAACATACTTTACACTGAAATCATGAATGTTGAACTTGAAACAACCAGGATAAGTTTTCACAAGCCGCTGCTTGAAATTGTATATGACAGTGTTCACAACTGCAGAGAACTTTTCAATCGAGTGTTCAGGATTTAATACATCGAAAGATTTGTCAATAAAGTTAGCCACAATTAGTATCCACCGTCTTCCAATGGGACAAGGAATGTGTACCTAGAAAAATAGTAAAAGTTTTTTTCATAAATTCCTACAGTGTTTGTTGTTATCGTTATCAAAATTATTAAACAAAAAGGAATTGGGTTCATGAAATGTACCAGGCCTGCATTTTCCAATCTATAACCAACATTATCAAATGACAAAACCATTTTAAGTCCTGGATCAGAACAATTCAAATTGGGGTCCATGAGTATTGCCTGTTATAAGAGACATGGTAGAAAAGAACAAGTAATAAGTGAGAATAAGCTATTTAAGTAGTATTAGATTTTAAATTGAATGATTAAGTCAGATCATACAAACCGTGTCCTCTTTAATAACTACATGAATAAGCATATCATTCTTTCCCAGAAGACCTTCTTTTCTACGATGATTCTGTTCATTTGAAGTTAACATTCCGAAACAGTCCATTACACATGGGTGTATCCATCCACCCTGGTTCATGGATAGTGTAAATGTTCTTTGATCTACCCAAACTTTATTGATTTGGAAGATCCTTGGGCTGTTACACAAACATATTTTTTTAAAGTCTGATAATAGACATGAAAATGAATATTAAAAAACATAAATCCTCGATTTAATCGTGACTAATATACATTTTTTTTACAGTGAAAAATGTTCCTGTAAAAGAAAACCAAAACAGCTCCCATTTAAAAAAAACTATTTTCATGATGTTATCTATAGTTACATAGCTATGTATGTGCAAAGCCAAAAAAACATTGATTCCATGGCGAGGTCTTTACCAAAATGATGTGTACTAAGGTGTTAATGCAAAAAGCAGTGATATAAAAAAAATAGGAGATATACTGACAACAATGTCTACTTGTTTTTAATGCGGTTAATTTGAGCTAAATATTCATCAGAAAAAAGGGGAGATGTTTACTTCAGGGTGCAGATGTTTTTAACAGAAACTTAAAATAACATGCTAATTAATTAGAAAACAGAATAGATTTGTGTCTTGTTTATAAGACAAACCTGGTATCTTGTTTTGTGCTTGTCAATGCTTTGTAAAATTCATGCTCTAATGAAGTTGCAAAAATTACTTGTTCCTGAACTTCATCCATTTTTAGTTTGTTGCTAGGAATGAATTGACTAGTAAGCTTGATACTGCTTTGGCCTCCAAGAATTTCATTCCCACATTGCTTAAGAGCCATGTGTAATAGAAGATCGACTGCTTTAAGTTTTGACATTGGCTGAAAAGTAAACAAGAATGTTGTTTTAAATACATAAAAAAATTATTATTATTGTTTATTTATTAAAGTTAATTACCACAAAAAGATAAGGACACTAACCGAGGAATAGGCTTGACCAGAAATGGTTGCGGTGTCTCCTTCCAATAACTCGAAAGATGGGAAGCTTTCATGAATTTCTGGTTTTATTTTCTTCCCAATTACTCTTTCATTTAGAGAGAATCCCCATGTAGCATCTCTTGTTGTTTTGTAGTCAACATGTTGCAGATTATTGGGTGGGGTGACTTGCTGAGCTGAAAATAAGAAGAACACAAAAATTGTAAAAATTGTGAGTGCAGATTTGAAATTAGTGTGAATCTTCTGTAAGGAAATATGTACCTTCCTCATTGTAATATGGTAATAAATTTTCTTTTCTGAGATGTTTCTGCCAGCCATTGAATACTGCATTGATCTCATTATCAGTACCTGACAAACAATAAAAATTATTTTGGATTTATGTTAGTTAGTTATCATTAGCATTGCCTATTCTATGATCCGTATTCGAAAAACTTGAACGTACACTGTTATTGCTTACCTAGGGTTGGTTGGTATTCGCCTGGCAAACAGAATGACATATTTTGAAGAGAAAATTTGCAGTCCATCAAGTACTTGTGTTTGACCTCATTCTCATATCTTATTTCCGCACTCAGGTCTGAAAAAAGATTAAATAGAAACATAAATGTTTGGATTTTTTTATTAAACTAAGTTTTAAGGTTACGATACAGAAAAATAATTTGAAAAAAAACATAATCTATTAAAAAAGAATTACCTTCTTTTACTTACTCTAGGATATCTGAGAATTCCATTGCCTCTTCAGTTTCTACCATTGGTTTCAATGCAATTTCTCGAGAAATTAAGCTTGTTTCGAAATCAGAACAAACCATTGGCAAATCAAAATTAGCACAAACGTCGCCAACTGAACACCTTTCAAGGAAGTTTCTTAGAATTTGTTGAAACAAGCTCTCTGTACTGTAGTTGTCTTGTGGAACTTTAATTTGAGGAAAAAGGAACATATTTTCAAAGAAATGTTCCATTTCTTGCGCTGAAAATTTCTTCTTGCTCTCTCTGCAAACTAAAGTTGACATTGTATTGTCTTCGCATATAGGAGCAAGCTCAACCAACTCCTTTTTCACTGTAGGAACTAATTCATCTTGATGAGTAGAAGATGAAATCAGATGTAGGTCATCAATATAAGTTTTCACAATTGGAATTGAATTCTGAACCACTGTTTGGAAGAAATTTGAAACTAGTAATTGAAGCCTCTTCTTGTCCTTCAATTAGTCAAGGGAAAAACATAATTAAAAAAATCTGTATGACTGTAAAAAGAAAGAAGTAACATAATATTAGAAAATGTAGTTCCTACCACACATGAATTGCTGTCTTGAAATTTAAGGTTGATATACTCTTGTATTTCTGTGGGCATCTCCAAGTTTTGCTTACTCCCCTTGAATGGAGTAGATGATATATGCTTTTTCTACAGTACAAGTTTTAAATGAAGACATATTATAAAATCATGCTACTGACAGAAAAAAAATTAAAAAATGTTAATTACAAAAACACATATTAGAAAATTGGGTTTATAAAAATACGTACAGAAAGTCTTCCGAATCCCTTTATTTGTCCAAATTTCGAATCTAGAGCAATGAAAGAGTTGACAACATGTGTTGTCCAAAGAGGTAACCTTGGTACACTGAATCCCAGATTAAACTCAGAAGTTATGAGGAACTCGAAGTATGATATCTGTATTAAAGAAGACAAAGAAATAAATAAAGAAGAAATAAAACTAAGTAACTTACTAAACTTTACTATCATATAGAACTTAAAAAAAAGAACATGTAAGTACCACTAAGACTATCTTGCAGCCTCCTATCTCTGATTTTATGCCCTGAGATTTCCTGAATATGTACTTCTTGATAGACTTTAACAAACAATCCAAAGTTAATGAGCACCAGTCAAGATCTTGGATTGATGAAATATCTTTGAAGTTTGGATAATAAGAAGGGTTTGCAATCCCTGATTCATTAGGATCAATAAATACAGTAATCAACAGAAGCATGAAAATTATCTTGAAAACATCTTCATCCAATTCTTGAGTTAGCAACGAACATAAGTGCTGCACTGTAGGAGATTCTTTATTGAGAATGGTTTCAATGAAATCTGAAGCTTCTTTTGATGCTGTTGTGCAAACATGTTTTGAACTACATGGGAAAGCAAGAATCATTTTCACGAAATGAGTTGACAATGTAAAACTGAATCCATCTTCAAGCGGGACAGTAGCTGTGTGTACATCAAACACGGAGACTAGCCACATGAAAATATCGTCAATATTACTGGAGCATGAAAATTGAAGGATTGATGCAAAACCAAGCTTTGAAATAACAAATTTCTTCTCTTCAGATAAAGCTGACAGAGTTTCCAAGAACATTGAGATGTAATCTGTAGTCTTCAGCTGTGTGAAAATGTACAATAATAAAACAAAATCAAAAAAGATGGAAAAAAGTGGGGAAATGCAAAATATAACATATAATATACATTTTACAAAATATAAAATCTGCCCTTCGAAGTTAATACCTTAAATCTCTTGTTCTTCGGTGTTGTCAGTTCTTTGCAATTCATTTGTTGGCCCTCTCTCTTTTTTGGATTTGTGTATTCCATCTATTAAAAAAACATGCAAGTCTTTATTAAAACAAATTTTGAAAACTGTATTTTGTGTGTCATGTGCCCATGGATTTGTATTGACTAGTATGGTACTAAATTTTTTTGTGTCATATGTCATTGAATTGAAAACTACCATGAATTTATGCAAATTAGACGCAGTGAGGTCAGCTTACAAAAAGACATATAAAATGAATAGATACCAAAGCCCCTACTTACCTACCAGATGGGTAGGGGGGAAGGAAAAAAGAGTGGGAACGGGAGTTCTTTCGCTGTTTCTGTGAGTTCAAAATTGAATGTGAAAAAATGTTGTCTATGCTCTGGTTATAGCATCCCCTTTCTCCAATTACTTTCTGATCAAATAAGGATGGTTATAGCCAGCTTAGAAAAGAATTCTACAATTTGTAAGAAGTTGCCGGATGGTTTGCTCCAATGAAGAGGTACACGTAGGTAGGAGGGAGGGAGCTTTCCCATTTTGCAGGCGATTAGTTCTACCGTTAATCTACTTTGCTGCATAATGCACATGCTACAAAACAAAATAAAATGGAAGCACACTCAGATGAAAAAGAGGATGGTGAAATGATCAATAATCCCATGTCTTTTTGTGCTGATAATTCTTGGATCAACACAAAAACATGGCAGAGATGGCCAAAAAAACTTATGACTACCTAGGCTAGGTCATTCATTGCTTGTTCCGCTACTCCGCCGAATCTCCAAGAGAGAAAAGCATTGTACATAAATCTAGGTCATTCATTGCTTGGCCAAAACACACAGGGACTCCCCCCCCCCTCTACTACTTATATATATGGCGTCTATGAATTAGTGTTGCATAAAAAAATTCGAATCTCTCATCTGGTTCGGGTAAAAGCAGCATACAGAAGGCTGGAAGTTTATGAACAAATTGATGCCTACTAAAAATAGAGGTCGTCTATTGTCTTTGTGGCATAGATGCCTACTGGCTTGTGTAGCTTACAGATATTGCAGAACAGAAATGAACCATTCAAGGGAAAATTTAGAATAAACATCTTACCGTGAGGATTTCCCAGAATGGCAGATAGAAATGGTGATGGAATCACCATTTATCTATTGTCCATGATTCTCCCCCCAATCCGACCACTTCACTCCCCCCCCCCCCCCCCAGCTCCCTACAGATGCCCCCAGCTCCCTAGCGTTTCCTTGCGCAGCGCCGCCACGGTGGGTGAGGAGATGGCTCGCTCTTCTCTGCGGGAGTGGTGGAGTGGGGAACGAGAAGAAGACGGAGAATTAATTGGAAAGCGTATTGTCAACAGATAAGGTTACGCACTTATTACAAAAAAGGTCCCTAGCTCTTTAGTATTCTTACTCCTATGGTTATATTCCGACAAAGAATAATAAAAACTCCTGCGCGATCTGTGGTAGATTCCGACAAAAGAATAAAGCATTAAATATGTGGACTTAAATGCTAATTTAACATGACCTTCTTGCTGCGGAAGATGGAAGCGAAACCCCTTTGCCGTGATGGAGAGGAATAGCTGACAAAAATAGAATCCATCTCAACGGCGATCTGCGGAGGAGGAGACGGAGCCGGTATCTTCCTTCCACAACCGATCTGGCAGCTATTTGACGCGATCTGGTAGTTCCAGGTTTGTTCATAGAATCCATCTCGTTGTTTTCATCATCGAGAAAGCTTGTCCTGTTGTTTCTCTATTCTCATCATCCCCCCCCCCCCAAAATTAGTTGGCACACTATCCTCGTGCTCGTATGTGCTCTCACATAATCAAATAAAGTGAACTATCCTCGTGCTCGTATGTTCCCCAAGGATTCCTGCATCTATGTATTTCATCATGGCATAAAAACCTGTTGATGGTTGTTTGAATTTTTTTATGCAATACTAATTCATAGACGCCATATATATAAGTAATTAAATATATGCTTCATGTATTATTTTCAGAGAAAAGAACTTTTAAGTGCTATAAGTGAGTAGACTATACTGACAGAAGGATATTTCACCTATTTTCACATTTTGATGAAAAAACTTGTACATGAATTAGTTGCTCCTTAATGAACCAACCATTATCAAAAATTGTTTTGCCAGTAAAAGAAGAAATTGTCTCTAATAATTTTAGAATTTTGAATTGCCATACCTGTGGATACCTCATACAGCTTTGCTAGTAAAGGAATTATTAGAATTAAAGATGTATGAGTAGCATTTTTAATTATGCTATTTTGAGCTAGTTGTTACATGACATTTCTTGTCTGGTCCATGAAAGAACCACATGATATATTATACATGCTATGTATATCTATTTTTATTGGATGCTGAAGAATGTTTTCATTTTGGGGTACTGCAGGGTAAAAAAAAGAGAGAAGGATGAATAATATTGATAAAGTTCAAACAGCTATAAGTAATTTCAGACAGAACCAAAAAAGGCTTAACGAAGAAAAGTTACAGTCGAAAAGTGTTAAGAAGGTGAGAAATTAAAATGGACAAATTACTGCATTTTCCTTTCCTTGATTATTATAGTATATGTTAACAAAAATAACATATATTTCCTTGCAATCCACAGGACACTGTAAGCAAAGATGGAAAACTTCCTGTTCCTTCTACTTTATGTTCAGAGATATCTTTGAATGCCCGGAATATCACGGTACATGAATGGATTTCCACTCTTTGGTTTTTATTGTTATCTTGATTGCTTTAGTACAGTTGCATTTAATAAGAAGCCCCTAATAAGTTTTTCATGGTTTATATCATGCCCTATTTTTACTGAACAGTCATTAAATGAATTTGTAGAGTGCAAAGACAACCATGAATACTTCTATGCAATAAAAAGATCAAACAATGGATGAATTTGATCAGTTTGTATTGTATGGTGAATTGGAGAAACAAACACAGGTAAAAAGTTTCTTCTACAATACTATGGAACTATTTCATTTTTATCTTGAATTTTTTCCTAGTAGTTTGGTATAATCGTTTATTTCCAACATATATATTCCACCCTCTTGTTTCCCCAGGTTTTATGTGATGCAGAAGAAAGAAATGATGATTTAAATAGTAGTACCTGCAAAGATGTCGACAAATCTGTTTCATCGGTAGCAAAAACCAACAATGCAGAGGTAACAAAACAATAAGAATAATCAATTATTACTCTATTAAAACCTAACTTCAATAGAACCAGAACCTTCCAAAAAATCACCAGTCAGTAAAAAAGTGTCCATACTTGATTCAATTTTTCAAAAAAATATTCTGCCTAATGGAGATTACAAAAGAAATATATGCATTTAAGTTAACCTGTTCTTCCTTTCACGAGGACTTTTCATATTTTCACTACCTGGTTCCATTTTTAATTTGAATCATGAGATATCATTTTCTACATGTGGGAGCTTCATAGAATTTATGTTTTGTGGTTTATGGTGAGATGCACTTTTCTTATAGAAAAAATGCAATTAACATTTCTTTAGTTTAGTTTATGCTTGATGTCATGTCAGTACAAATACTCGTTGTGACCTAAGTAGGGAGTCCATTACATTGTCTATCTTTTCTTCTCGTGCGGATATATGTTTGGTAGTATGATACATTTTGTCTGTCTTAAGCAGGTTTTGCTCTCTGAAGAAAGTGTGCAGGTGCCATTCTTGTATCTTGAATCTCATGCAGATGATAATGTAACAGATTTGGATAAGGTAAGTATGTTTGTTGACAAATATATTACTTGTTAAAAATTGTGGTTGAACTACATCTTTAAAAAAAAATGTAACGGATACAAATTTTCTTCTTTATTTTTAAGGTACTGGAGATTGTTGAAGAAACACTAGATGATTGTGCTGAAGAATTGAACGATTCAGATGATGACTTAGAAAAATCAAATGAAGATTATTTATTCCCAACGCCAGACGAAGTAAGCAACGCAAAACCACCAAAAGTTGGTATATTATTCCCAACATTGGATAAAGCAGTCAGGTTTGTCAATGTTTATGGGAAGATAGCTGGGTTTGCAGTCATTAAAGGAAGGAATTACAAATCAAGAAAGATTACACTAGAGTGTAACAAAGGGAGAAAACAGCGAACAAAGGACAGTACTGAAAGGCAAAGGAGACGGAATGTTCTAGCCAAAACAGATTGCCACATGCATGTTAGAGTGAAATTAGTGGGAACTAGCTGGCAAATCATATCTTGCTCCCTTGAGCATAATCATGATTTAGCACCTTCTCCTTTACTGACCAAATTCTTCTTGAGCCACAGAAACATGACAGAGGAGGAGATGTTGCTATCTAAGTTATTGCAAGACATCAGGGTGAAGCCACAGCGTATAATGACTATATTCAGAAGGTTAAAAGGAACATTTGGGAATATTAATTTCGGGAAGAAGAAGATTGACAACCTAAAGCAGGCTGAAAGGAAGTTGAAGAAGAATACAGACATAGCATGCACTCTGAGTTACATTGAAAAGATTCAACTCACCACTCCAGGTTTTTGCTGTAAGATGGATATCGATGGAGAAGGTGCAGTTAGATCCATATTTTGGACAGATTCTAGATCAAGGTTGGATTACAAGCTTTTTGGTGAGATAATATGTTTTGATACAACATACAGCACCAATAAATACAATATGCCGTTTGCCTCGATTATTGGAATCAATGGTAATGCGAAAACAATTGTTTTCGGATGGGCTCTTCTGAAGGATCAGACAGCAGATACTTTCCAATGGCTGTTTGAGAGTTTTGTTGAAATCATGGATGGGAAGAAACCGAAACTCATTTTGACTGACCAAGATGCTGCTATTCAAGCTGCAGTCAGCAGAGTTTTTTGGGATGCTTTCCACAGATTCTGCATTTGGCACATACTTCAAAATCTCAGACAAACACAAGTGTGTACATGTCAGAAAGAGAAGGAATGGAAGAGACAATAGTAAGTCTAATCTTGGATTCATTACACATCTTGGAATTTGATACGGGTTGGAAGAACATGCTTAGACTGTGCTGACCATGAGCACTTGAAGAGGATGTGGGCATGCAAGGAGATGTTTGTGCCAACATACTTCAGAGGTAGTTTCTGCCCCTTCACACGCTCAACTGGACGAAGTGAGAGCTTCAACTCAAACTTCAAGGAATACGGTCTTACGAAAGGATACAATTGAGAATTTCCTAAAATAGTATGAGCTTTTCCAAGAAAATGTTATAGAAATTGAGAATGTAGACCGGTTTCATTCTACTCAACAGGACCCCACATTTTGGTGCCATCAGCCCGTCGAGCGTCATGCAGCAAAAATTTACACAAGAGGGATTTATTCCAAGTTTCTTACTGAACTTCTGAACTCAACAGCCTTTGGTGTAACTGAAGTTGTGAAGGACAAGTTATACGAGCTGAAGAAATTGTTCAATTACAAGAAGCTAGAATATAGAAGTGATATGTTCACTGTTTGTGTAGATCGGCAGAATCACCACTACGAATGTGAGTGCGGAAAGTTTGAGAAAGATGGGATTCTGTGTTGCCACATATTGAGACTGTTTACTCAGTTTGATGTTGTCAAAATACCCACTGAGTATATAATGCCAAGATGGACAATGACATTCAGAGAGGAAGAATTAGTGAAACAGAAACAGCAAACTATTGAGATCCAAGGGGCAGAAGCATCTTCAAGTACCTTGAGATATGCAATGCTTATGAATAGTGTCAATGATGTTTGTGCTGATTTAAGCCGGGATGCAAAAAAAGAGCAGGCAGTTCCTTACAGAAGTTCATAAATTGCACAAAAGGATAATGGCTGGTGATATTGAGGAAACTAGAAGTGATGAGAACTCAGTTGTTCTTAAAGACCCACCGGTAATAAGGAAGGGCTCTGCGAAAATACTTCATCCAGTAACTAAAGTACTAAACCCTGAATTGAACAATGTGAATATCTGGGTAAATGATGATGGAAGTGTTTCCAAACCAGTTGAACAGTCCAGTTCCAAAAAGAAGAATGCGAAGAAGCGGAAGCCTCAATCAGATCCAGTAACTGTTGTTGTAGAATCTAGTATGAAAGATCCTCCTGTATGCAATTCAATTTCAGTAGTCAAAGGAAATCGAATGAAGCCTCAATCGGAGAAGAATTCTAGGAAGAAAAAGAAAACCTAGAAGCCATGATGAGAACAGAAAAAGATTTTGTTTTATTTGATGTGAAGGTTTTTGAAAACTTGATCAGATAATTCTTCCAGTAGTAATAGTTGATTTGGTCTGTACCTTGATTTGTTCAAAGTGGAGGGGATACATGTCCAGTACAATAGACTTGTTCTAGTGTGCTGACAGTACCATTGATCCTATAATTGTTTTTTAATTTACCTTATATAAATATTTTTTATGTTTGATTTGACAATGCTGTGATTGCAAAATGAACTAGTTCTGATACTAGTGTCGATTAGATAACAAATGTTTATGTACAGTTTTGCTTATTAAAATAATTATCTATAGTTGCTTCTCAGTAATACTCAAGAATTGTTGATTTATACTGCTTACTGTGTGTAGATTGCAAAAATGACATTTGTTTCCCATTGCTTACTGTATAAGCTTCTTAGTTATCTGTAGAAACTGGTAATTTGTTTTGCTATTCTGTGTAACTTGTAAATTATGTAATTGTTTGCCATTTCTTACTGAATGTAGCTTGCTGTATGACATGTTCAAAACATTGCCATGGTACCATTAAAAAAAGAAGAGACATTCTTTTTAGAATGGTTTTCATATTCAGTGTGTAGACAATTAGAAATATGTTAAAATGATTTAAAATACACATTTAAAATAGATTTCTCACGCATAGTGCCTTCTAAAATTTTCCACACCGCATAGTGCCTTCTAAAAAATAGATCACCGCATGGAATTCTCATCACCGCATAGTGCCTTTTATTCTTTCTAACCACATGGAGCTTTCTAAAAATAGATGACCACACACTAAGTATTTTTTTCTCACCGGTTAGTTCCTTGTAATTTTATTTTGACCGCATAATGCATTCTAAAAATAGATGAGAAGATGTCTTGTAATTTTTTTTTGACCGCATAGTATTATCTAATAGGTGACCGCACAATTCCTTCTAACTTTTCCTCACCGCACAAATGTTCTTCCAATTTTTTCTGACCGCATAGTTTCTACTAATAATAGACATTTTTCCACTATATATATGACTACTCGTCACCGTATCAAGTCAGTTCATCATATCTTCTGCTGGTGTTCCTTTTGTGCTCCTTGTGCTCCTTGTGCTCCTTTGTAAGTTTTTGGTTTGTTCTTCTATTTTTTACATACTTTCTTCTAATATTATATCATTTTTCCACTATGAAAAAAATGTCTACTCGTTACCATATGTTTTCACTTCATCATATCTCTTTGCTGTTTTTTGCTCCTTGTGCAAATTCAGTTTTTGCTCCATGTGGTACTTCTAATAAGAACTTTTTGTATGATCTTTTTTCTTTTTTAATATGTTTCCTTTTTTTTGTGTAGCAAAATTCACTGGTACACTGAAGTTATGGCTGCATGCTCGGAATGCTCGCAACCCAGAAACTTGTGTACCCGGCCTTCTACATATTGTACAGAGTTTTCTATCAAGATGTTGCCAGAACATTTCGAAGAATATTCTGTACGTATTTTGTTATAAAAGTTATCATAAATTTATTTCATAAGTAGTTTTTTTTGTAATTATCTTATTTGTTCTTAAAAAAATCTATGCAGATTCTCCCTTGCTGTTACTATACAAGGATTAAATTTTTATGCCCATCAAAAATAATGAAAGCTGTAGATAGACCAGCTCCCCATTTGGACGCACCTGCTGATGACTTTACAACACATCATCTATTATTGGATGATTGTGATACATACTTTTCCATAGAAGGACCATATTATTTGTCCTTGTTAGAAGCATTTCGTATCAATGTTGGAGATACAATAAAATTTATATGGGATGAAGATTACGACATCTTTAATGTCTCCATTCTAGCCGGAATAGATCAGCCAAAATATTGGTTTGGATTCCCTGGTAATTTTATTTGAATTTTTTATTTTATTAATTTACAAAAATTTGTTTTTTTCACTACTAATTATAAAACATTTTTTTAACAGAGTGCAATAATCTACCCACTGATTGTGACGAAGCGTTTTATAGAACTTTTTTCACGGAAGCAACGGATGTTTCCCAAGAAGAAATGAACAGAATTGTCACTCGCTATAGGAAGTATATGAGGAGTCCGCATTATCGTAACGATGCTCCTAATTTCATTATTCACAGGCTTGAGAGTAATGAATACACCAACTGGGTTAGTATTTCTTTTTACAATTGTTGTTATCATTCTTATTTTTAAAATTTTCTTCTAGGTTTTTATTTGTCATCATTAGTTTTGAGAAAAACATTTTTTTCTTTTTGATTTTGTAGGTAGTTCCATTCGAAGCTATCAAAACTAATGTTGTTCTACCAAGGAAGGGCGATGCTATTTATGTATACAATCAATATTCTGTCGGTGGAACTTACAAAATAAGAGATGATGGCACTATCATTTTCCGTGAACTCTGGTCTGATTTACGGGTGGACAATAGCATATTCCATGGAGACTTATTTATTGCCAGGGTGGTGGCAAATAGAAATTACATAGGACTAGATATTTTAATTATTTAGGAAGACAAGGATTTTTTTCTATTTGTACTAGTAGATTTTTTCTCTACTATTTTTTGTAATAATTTTATCATTTTTTATATTTTTATTTCGAGAAGACTAGTATTTTTTTTCCAACTTGTAATAATTGTTTTTTTAGTTTTCTTCATATAATTTCAATGTGTTTTCCCACTCATGTTGTTCCTACAGAAAAGATCACATTTATCTTTATTTTATTTGTTGTCCCCTTTAATAGTTTTTTTGTTCTTTTTTCTAAACCCTATGTTGTTGCTTCACAACCCCTAGTATTGTTCCCTTCATATCATAAATGTTTGTTCCATGCAGTACCTAAATTTGTTCCAACAGGGTATTTGTCTTTTTGTTTCTTCCAGTCTTGTTGTTTTGTTACTTCACAACACTAGTTGTGTTTTATTCCCTTCATCTTATCATATTGTTCCATGTAAATCACACAGTTGTTCCAACATATCTTTCTTCCGACATATACTTGAAAAAGAAAAAAACAATCGTGAAATTATTGTTTTGTCATGAAAGGAACAAAACGGTTACCTAATTAGAACAGTAAAAAAGCAATAATATGAAAACGGATTCTTTGCCATGAACGATCTCCTACAATGCATAAAAAATAATAACATGGACGGATTCTTGGCAAGATTTTTCAAAAACCATGTATATATTCTTGGCATGAACACATTATTTGCATGCATAGATTATTGGCATGAAACAAATTATAGTCTTGAACAAAATAGAATTCAACCATGGACATACTCTTTGTATGAACAAAAATCCCATGTTGAACCAAAAAAAACAACATGGCGGCTGACTTAGAAGAATTTCTGGTTCCTTGTGTTCTGCTTCATTCGTCTACAGTGAAGGCGGCTGAAGGTCAGTACCGTTTCTAGATTTATTATGGAGTAGTTGTACTGAAGTGTTATTACTTCTTCAGATGGCACAATTACTCTCCTCTGCCCTTTTTTATTTTCTTAACCTACATCTTGTTGAGGCATAAAAATTAAGTAATAAGACCAGATATTGTTTGCATGAAGGATTCTTGGCGTGAATGGATCATTGGCACAGAAGGGGGGTTAGCTAGTTTAAACAAAAAAAAAGGTAATCATAACAAAATTTAAATGACCTTTAGTAAGAAAAAAAATATTCTTGGTATTAAAAAAATTGGACAAATTTTTTTGGCTTTAAAAAATTATGAACGTATTTTTGGCTTAAAAGTTAAAAAAGAAACCATGATTTGTTATCTACCTTGAACATAAGAATTTAAAAATATGAAGTGAAAAACATTTGACATTTCAAAAATAGAACAATTGAAAACAATAATATGAAACAGGCCACCAGTAGCATTGCTAAATCCTATAGCTAGCATATACAAACATAACAGCAAGTAGCATTGCCAAATCCTATAGTTAACAGGGATAGAAAATTAACTGCAATATTTTCATAATCTGATAGAGAAAGATGATGTCAGCCACAAGTAGCAAGTGTCAGTAACATGGATATAAGATGACAAGCTGCACATGAAAGCAACATCCCATACATATATACTAACATTGCAGTTCATTCAGACTTACCCATATTGCATATTAGCAGTACTTAACAGGGCATACAAACATAACAGTCCATTCCTAATAGTCCATACTTAGCATTACTTAACAGTCCGTACTTAGCATTACGTAACAGTCCATATTTTAACTAGATTACTGAAAGTCCAAACATTTCAAACTAGCACAACAATGCTATGAGAAATGCTACCACCAAAAATGCTACCACTGGTACCGTTGTCACCGTCTTCATTGGTTGAGGTACCGTCGCCACCGTCTTCATGGTTCCAGGGGGTCGATGAGAAGCCAAGGGTAATCACCATTCCTATCGACAGAGAAGCAGAAGTTGTAGATGCTACCTTCTTCTAAGCTGAACCTCCTGACAGCCTTCGCCCAGCCACTTGTCAGCATTGCCCTCTTTAGATCTTGTCCCAGCCTCATCTTAACTTTGTAAGACTTGTGATATCCCACACATTGGACTGGTATCTCAATTGCATCATCTAGGTACTTCTTGAGGTACCTCTGTGTGAACTTTGCGGAAAATTCCTTGCAAAATAGAAACATTGGAGAAACATTAGGAAAGTATATTTGTATTCTTCCTAAAGTACTAGTATATTTGTCTGCTTCTTCACATCAGGAGAAGAGCCACAACTAAAAATTACACACTTTGAAAGAAAAAACAAAAGATTACGTAAAGACAGAGTGCTGGCCGTATATAGACTACTAGAACATGATGTGTAACAATGTGATGATCATATGGAAAGACAGATTTAGTCAATAATAATAAAGTAAATACAATATGTGTGTACCAGTCCTCTGCATGGTTTTAACAGATCAACAAAGTAGCACATGATCAGCTAAAAGGAAACAACAACAAATAACTAACCCTACAGAAGCACTCCTATCTCAGGTATACTGCCCAAACCCATCCATGCAAAGTTGGTCGATTGTAACTTCTATATTTTAGCAAGATGACATACTAACACAGGAAAAACAATACCAAATGTCTCCTCCCAACAAGCAAAGTAAATCTCCAAATGCATGCCCAAAATAAACATTTTTGAAGCAACAAAAGGTTTATACAGAGTGTGGGCATAAATCAGATCAAAAGCACCACAAAAGTAGCAAACTAGCAGTACCTAGTATTTTTTCAGAAATATATGCAAAGGAGTTAAAATAAGTACAAACCATTTTGCAGTTCTTTTGAATGACAGAAGATTTGCTCATCCTGTACACATAATATTTGAATGGTTTTCCTGGGTACTGACGAACCAACTTTGTGAGGTCCTTGCATTGGTTTTCAGTGAGTAGTAGGTCGTTTTCCCAAACACAATGCTTATCAAACTTCTTGTTCCCAGTTTCACGCGGTCCTGCAGATAATAGTTGTACATGTGAGAGACATATCTATTTATCTCGTAAAACGACATATTTGTAGGCTTCTGAGACAGATACCCCTACGAACCAGCACTGGCTGCTGCACCGGGATGTCCATGTCCGGATCACTTTCCATCGGCATCTCCTCTTCACCATCAGAGAGGACGATAGGATGTAACTCCGTGCTCCCCACCTCCATCTCTGGAATATAGCAAGGTATTAAATAAAAACAATGATGACTTGATTTTTTATAACAGATTAACATACATGGTTTTGTACAGATTGTGCAAGCTGTTAAAAAATGAGCTCTACAATTTTGAAGATGCACAGTCCAAATGGAAAAGGTTGATTGAAATACAGACATAGAGTAGAAGAAAGAGATGGACTAAAACATCAAGTCACCATTGTTACTCACTGGGTGACTTCTGGTCTTCTGATTATTGATAAAACTACATGTTACTCACACATAAACAAACTTGATTTTGAGGTGGACTAAAAGCATCATGCTTCTGGTTCTAGGCACACTAGATGACTATATAGAATTTTGGTTCTAGTCAAGCAGAAAAGGTAAGACACACAAACAAAAAGAAAAAGTAACCAATGAGTGGTATAAAGGTCAGAGCAAATAATGCTCCACGAAGAAATAAGATGAACAAATTATCTTGATTTTGTTTTGTTTTACATTAAAGATCTGAGACAGAACAGTAAACTCTCCTAGTGTCAACAACATATCAAAAATTCCATGTGTCGCAACAGATGCAGATTCATCCTTTTTATGAGAAACGAGTGATTGTGTCATAAAAAGGATGCAGATGCAGATTGTAACATCCCAAACTTCAAATCAATGAAGAAGAAGAAGTTCAAACACTCAAATTTTGGAACCAACAAAAACTTTTGTTAACACATGTGCCATGCATAGTGCTCATACTAAATTTTGGTATGAATGCCACGATGTTTGTTTGTGTGATGATGCTTACCACCTAAAACCCTAACTTGATCCCTTGAAGATCAGAAAGAAAATCAAAAAGGAAGAAAAGAAATAAAATGGAAAAATCACAAAACCCTCACATCTGGTTTATGCCATTTTTGCAAATCTTTGACCTAGGCCATTTTGGCTTGCACCACTGGTTGGAGATTGTTACTAAACACTTATTAACACCTTGAGAATCAAAGAAACTCAAATCAAATCAAATTTGAAATCAAATTGTGCTCACATGCACTAATGGTCAAAACTGCCATTTTTAGCCTGATGCCTACTTTGGGCCTCTGTATTAAGAGATTTTCAAACCAAACAAATCCAACTCTTTGCACCTCATCCAAGACAACATCAAGGTGAACAACTTTGGTAAAGCACACCCCTGCAAATGCTTGCTAGATTCAAAGTTATGCTCAATCAAAGTTGGAACTTTTTAACAGATTCAAGTTAGTGCCATTTTGAAAATTTCACAAATCAATTTAATTTTGAACACCCCCACCACCATTGTGTGTCTTTGATCACATGAATCAACTCCAACAAATTTCATTCAAAATTTTGAAAATATTTTTCATGCGGCCATTATGTCAAACACCTTGTGGGCAAAATCAAACCAAATCAAACTTCACTATTTGAAATAGTGTTTGGCCAAATTTTGAAACACAACTTGCTTCTCACTTGTCCCCTGGTCCCCTCCAACACTTTGCCCCTACATTGCACCCCTAGCAATGGCAAGACATGGCAATGCCATTGCCATGCCGGCCATGTCACCCCTGCCACTTGCCCCCTCTCACTCCTCTCACCTCCAGCTCTGCCCACCTTGTCCCCCAACCTCATCTTGCTCTACTGGACCAGCCTGGACTAGCCTTGGTCGGAGGAGAGCGCAGCATCGACCGGAACACACCGTGCCCACGACGTCCAGGACATGCCGATGCTGGCATGGGCGCCGCCCACGGGCACGCCAAGGACACGTGTCGCCTCGACGCTCCAGACCTCCCCAGGACCCCCTCTCCCGCCTTGAGCTTCCCCACTGCACCAGGAACATCGCGGACACCCCCATTTCCCCGACCAGCGCCCGCTGTCGCCGGAGAAGGAGAAGCCCCCCGCCACGGACGCGCAGTACACCGCAAGCTCTCGACCGCGTTAGGCACCGCCCAGCCGCGCCATTACCGCCAGGAGGACCGCCAGGAACCGCAGAACAGCGCCACGCCCTCGCCTAGCTCGCTAGCCCACTGTACCCCCGTCGCCATGGTCGACCCTCGCCACAGAGCCGCGGCACCTCCAGCCGCTATAAAAGGAGGACCTCCCCTCTCGATTTCTCCACACCGCAAGCTTCCCCTCCTCTCACTCACCCTCCTCGACCACTCTCTGCTCAACATTAGCCACCGCCGCCCTCTAATTTCATCACCGGAGCCCGTGACGCCGCCGCGGAAGGAGGAGACGCCAGAAGCCACCCCCGGAGCTGCCGTTTGTTCCAGGAGCCCCGCCGTCGTCCACAACGCCACCGCAACACCTATCCGATGATCGCCGCGCCGCCGGTGAGCCGCCGACCCCCTGCTCTCGCCGCGCCAGTGACCCTCTCTCACCGGAGACGACGACGCTCGTGCGTCGTCCGATCAGGATCTAATCCTACGGCCCTCTCTCTCCCTTACCGTTTCGGGATTTATGACCCGCTGACCGGTGGAGCCCACCAGTCAGGCGGCCTGCTCGCGCCGGACGCGAAGTGGGCCGGCCCAGTTTTCTTTTTTCTCTGGCCCCGTTAATTTTCCCGCGCGGCCCAGAAATTCAAATTCGATTTTCTGGATTTAAATCAAAATAGCTTTCTGATGCTTTTTCAAAATTAAATAGAATCAAATTGGCTCAACCAAATTTGATGAAATTTATATGGTTGGAAAGCTAGGGAAAAGATCTACCCAACCCCACTGGTCTCAACCCAAAATTTGTTGTAGAATTAATGTGACAAAAATAACAAGGCAGGGACTTTTGCAACTTCAAACAATTATTAAAAATCAACCAAAAATGATTTTGAGTTGATTCCAACTCTCATAAATCACATTTCACATAATCTACATAGTTATGTAAAAATATCACATGGTTACTTTGTATGATCATGGTCTAGATTAAATAATGGCTCTATGGCTATTTCTAGTCCATTTAAATTTCCAAAAACATTTATTAAATCTAATGAGAGGTTTCTCGCATTTAAATCTTGTCCCAAGTAACTTAATATGAGGTAGTGACCATGGTCTACATAATCTCATATTGAATTATTTGGGGATGTTAAATCATAAGTATGGTAGTGTTAAACTGCATGAGGTACTCTACCTCATTTACATCATTTTCCCAAATGATGATTATGAATGGTTGACCTTGGTCAACATGGGTTCATACATTACTTATTTGAGGAACTTAAATCTTAACAAGATTCAATGAGAGGAAATTATTTTTCTTAAGAAGAAAACAAAGTCAACCAACATGTTAACAATGTGGTAATGATAGATTAGCTTGTGTGAATCTTGTGTGTGCTTAGTCTAGCTCCTAAGAGTTGATTGGTGATTGTTACCTCGTATCCGTTTTTAGACGCTAGTACAGAGGAGTACCAGGAGGAGGAGGTCTACTACCAGGAAGAGGAAGACCACTTTGATCAGTACACCAACCAAGGCAAGCTAATATTCTTGCAAAGTGCAAAGCTCTACCAGAGCAAGGCACACTTACCTATTACTTTATGCTCATGATGAAACCCAAGTTCTATCTTTCCAAGCTTTTACTTAGATTATTAAAGCTTCCTTTTATAGTTAACTTTGGTCTAAGTATGGAGTAGTACAAGAGCATCAAACTTAGCCTAGATAGCTACAAATTAGTTAGCACCCCTCATGACTAGTTGCTAGTGCTAAAGGTAAAATGGTCTACTCTAGTTGGGAATTGTAAAATGAAATGGTTTTGAAAAGTTTTGAAGGTGAATATGACCACTGAATGACGAGGTGAATTTGATAAAAACTGATGGTTGGGTTCGGATGCGATACCTTTCCAATTATTTAGTACCCCCACAATACCTGATTATGGGTAGGGCTTAGCTGGAAGCTTATGTACTTTAGTATGGGTTCCCTCTAAACAAGCGTCATAGGGGTTATGCCGAAAGCTGCCTCCACAATCAAAAGAAACGACGTTGAAAAGAGGTGAATGTCCGGCCCAAGCCCTGTGCAGTTCCCAGGATAGCAGATGGTTATCACTGGGAGGCCAAGCTCATGGGGAGAGGTGCCTATACTAGGGTATGAAGGTGAAAGGTTATGGTTGATGATCCGCGTACTGAGTTATGATGATTCAGGGTTATCCCTGACGGATGTAATCAAATGTTGTGGCACAAGAGTACAACCTCTGCAGAGTGTAAACCTATTCGAATAGCCGTGTCCACGGTTACGGACGGTTGGAAAGGCCATACTGTTCCATTGTCAGATGTTTCTTAAAAAGGAATGATGAATGGGAAGTGGTGACTTGACTTGAATCACAACTAAGTTGTGGGAATGACACTAATGTTCCCACCGGGGTTAGTTAGCAATTGAGAAGTCTTTTACTAAATGTTTATGAACTAAAATTGGCTTTATGCAAATAAACCTAGAGCTTAGCACCCCTTCCTAAAATTGATAGGATTTACATTAGTATTAGTTTGCGAGTACTTTAAAAAGTACTCACGGCTGTGTCCCTGGCTATTCAAATGGCCAGACTATGAGGAGGAGCAGCAGTATGAAGATGATGGCCAGCAGGACGTCTACCACAACTAGGAGATCTTCTGACGTCAAGCGTTGGCATGTGGATTAGATAGTCCACTACTTCTACGCCTCCGCTATGTAATGTGTTCGTTGATCATTAGGTCAACTATTTGTGTAATATTGGATCATGTGATCTGAACTTGTAAGACGACTATGGTTTGTAATGAATGATGACTTATGATATCAACTGTTATGTCTCGCAACAACAATCTTCCTGGGATTGCGATGTATGGCATAATAGGCATCTGGACTTAAAAATCCGGGTGTTGACAAGTTGGTATCAGAGCCATTGTTTGACCTTAAGAGACCCTAGTTAGAATGGACGTTCAGAAAAATTAGTTTCCAAAAATAAATGAAGTGATTATGTCTAGCAAAAAAAAAATATTCACTCTCTTTTCCTGGAAATCTTTTCAAAATAATAAGTCATGCTCTTCCTTATGAATCCACATAAAATTTTGACACACTTGTTCACTTCTCTAACTTACTCATCCAATTCACTTTCAGATGGAGCCACCCAACACAAAATTTTACCAGTTGGGGAATGGCGGAAGCCTGATTTTCGAGAGGGACTTAGAGGCCCTATCAGAGTTCCTTGGACGCCCGCACCCGGAGTTTCACGGAGTTGAAGTCAACGACCAGCCCGGAGGGGAACTTCAGTGGATTATCACCGCTGATCTGAGGGGCAAGATGGAGCCTCCTACCTCTGAGAGGATCCTCTTTTCTTTCAGGGAAAGCAACTGGCTGGATGGACTCGCTCGTGCTCTTCAGGAAGCACTTGCCCGTCTGTGCGGGCAGAATGTGGTGGCAATCCAAGGTCATCGCTTCGCTCACTTTGCGAGGCATGACGCCATTGGAGGACCCATGGACCTGCAGTCACACCCCGAGCTGAAGCATCACGTGGAGCATCTGGACTTTATGCTGCACGAGACCCAGAAGGAGCTGGACAACGCGCGTGTCTACGCGAACCAGACTCACCTCCACCTGGCTCAGCATGCCGATGCTATCAAGATGCTTGCAAAGGACCGCAAGTCACTCCGCCAGCAGCATGCCAAGAAGGACGCTACCATTGCGCGCCTCCGCGCAAAGATAGTATCCTTGGAGGCCACTGTCAAGGCCCAAGAGGACCAGCTGAGAAAGATGGAAGAAGAAGGTGAAGACATTCAGGGAGGAGAAGCCTTCATGAGTGATGATGATGACTTCGAAGAGGATGAGAACACCGACGTGGAGGACTACGAGTTCCTGGAGGCCAGAGCAGATGACTTCATCCCGATCGATGTGGATGATGAGTAGTTGCACTTGATCACTTGTGTAGGTGTGAGTTTGTATCCCGTCCTTCGTATCGTAGCACGAGAAAATGGTTCTTAAAACCATGGAGGTGTTAGCTTGTAATATGTGACGCTTGAATGAATGAATGAATGTGTGTTTGTGTTCAATATCAAAAAAATTCAAGTTTAAATTTTTTGAACTTACCCAAAATAAGCCATAGAAAATTCCCTCTTATCTCATGATCTATCTCAATGTTCAGATGGCCCCTCCAACTCGCAACAGCAGCCAAGATGCCATGATGCAACTGCTACAGACCTTGCTGGCTGATCGAGAGAATGAAAGAGCTGAAAGACAAGCCAACATAGCTGCACTGCAACAGCTTGCCAACAACAACCAAGGCCATGGAAACCATGATCACCCAGGATCAAAACTCAAGAACTTTCAAAACACCAATCCCCCTGTTTTTAGCAAGACTGATGAGCCACTCGATGCAGATGACTGGCTCCAGACCATGGAGAACAACTTGGAAGTGGCTGGAGTTGAAGCCAACGAGCAAGTCCTGCTTGCCACTCATTACCTAGCAGGACCAGCCAGAGCCTGGTGGACCAGCACCCGTGCCATGAATGCAGGACAGATAATGACTTGGGCAGATTTCAAGCTCAAGTTCAACAAGTATCACGTGCCCCCGGGTCTAATTAAGAAGATGAGGGATGAGTTCCGGGAACTCAAACAGGATAGGATGTCGGTGGTAGAATACCGCGACAGGTTCCTCACACTGTCAAGGTATGCCCCCGATGAGACCGATACCACCGAGAAGAGGAAGGAGAGATTTTTGAATGGACTGCATGATGAGATGCAGACCGTGCTGGACAATATTCCCTTTGCCGACCTAGAAGCCCTAGTGGACTCCGCCATCCAGATGGAGGGAAAGCTCCATCAAGCCAATGAGAACCGCAAACGCCGCATGATGCACCAGAGTGGGCCCAGCAATACCCCAAGGTATCGCCCCAACTCAAGCGGAGGTTTCGCCCCAAGAAACAACAACAAGCCCCAGATACAGACTTCACGTCCGGGTTTTCAGAACCGGAGTGGAGGACACCCCAGGCCAGGAGGCCACAACAACTACAGCAACAACCCCAACCACAACAACACCAACTTCAACCGCGCCCCGACAAGAGCCCCCAACAACAACAACACCAACACTGCTCCAAGGACTGGGAGCAACGCTATTCCCGTCACCCCCAAGGACAAGTCCACCATCACTTGTTATGAGTGTGGAATTGTGGGACACTACTCCAATGAGTGCCCCAAGAGAATAGCCAAGACTGCCCCCAACACCACTGCACCTGCTCAGCAGCAACGCCGTGTCTCCACCGGCAGAAAGTTCACCCCCAACAACCCCAACAACCGCAACGGCCGTCTCTTCCACATGAATGCTGAAGAAGCCCAAGAAGCACCAGATGTTGTACTGGGTATGTTTTCTATTAACTCAGTACCTGCAAGAGTGTTGTTTGATTCTGGAGCATCGCATTCGTTTGTTACTGAAGATTTTGCATGCACTAGTAAAATTCAACCCATCAGTTTGAAGCATGTCATGATAGTCTAAATACCTGGTTCAACAACAAAAGCTAGAAAAATTTGCAAAGATGTGCCTATCAGAATGCATGAAGTAGATTTTTATGCAAATTTGATTGTTCTGGGAACAAAAGGTTTGGAAGTAGTTCTGGGTATGGATTGGATGTCGAAACATCATGGACTGATTGACTGTGCCAAGAAGGCCATCACCATGACTAGTCGCACCGGTGTGTTAGTAGAACACATATCTGAAAGGCTGCCTAGAAAGTTTACCTACAACCTAAGTGTAGCCAAGCCAACTCTGGATCAGATCAGGGTCGTCTGTCGATACCCTGATGTGTTTCCTGATGATCTACCCGGTATGCCCCCAGATCGGGATATCGAGTTTATCATTGAGTTAATCCCTGGAACCGGACCTATAGCCCAGAGAGCCTATAGTATGAACCCAGCAGAACTAGTGGAGCTGAAGAAGCAACTGGACGATATGTTAGCCAAAGGTTTGATCCAACCAAGTGCCTCACCCTGGAGATCCCCAGTTTTATTTGTGGATAAGAAGGACGGTGCCACTCGTTTATGTACGGATTACCGTAAGTTGAACGATGTCACCATCAAGAACAAACACCCCTTGCCAAAGATAGAAGACCCGTTTGACCAGCTGGCCGGTGCCAGAGTGTTCTCTAAGATTGATCTTAGGACTGGTTATCTTCAACTGAAGATTCGTGCAACGGATATCCCAAAGACTGCCTTCACCACCAGATATGGGTTGTATGAGTACAACGTCATGTCGTTTGGGTTAACCAATGCCCCCGCTTATTTCATGAACCTCATGAATAAGATCTTCATGAACTTTTTAGATAAGTTTGTTGTTGTCTTCATCGACGACATTCTAATCTACTCCAAATCTGAAGAAGAACATGAGCAACATTTGGAGATCATCCTAGAAACCCTTAGGGAGCATCAGTTGTATGCCAAGTTCAGCAAATGTGAGTTTTGGTTGAAGGAAGTAGGATTCCTGGGACATATCTTGTTTGCAGGAGGAATTGCCGTAGATCCCGCCAAGATCAAGACCGTTACAGAATGGAAAGCCCCAACCACTCACACCGAGGTCCGCGCATTTCTTGGATTAGCGGGATATTACCGCAGATTTGTTGAAGGATTTTCGAGCATAGCAAGACCCATGACTCAACTGTTGAAGAAAGACAAGACGTTTGAATGGACGGATAAATGTGAAGAGAGTTTTCAGCAGCTCAAGAGCAGATTGACCTCAGCCCCAATATTGATCATGCCGGATATCACTAAGCCATTTGACGTCTACTGCGACGCCTCCAAGATTGGTCTTGGATGTGTGTTGATGCAGGAAGGCAAAGTGATATCATACCTGTCAAGGCAACTGAAGCAACACGAGCAGAATTATCCAACTCATGACCTAGAGCTTGCAGCCGTAGTCCTAGCCCTGAAAGTTTGGCGTCATTACCTCATGGGTAATCGATGCGAGATCTATTCGGATCACAAGAGCCTGAAGTACATTTTCACCCAGAAAGAGCTGAATATGAGGCAGAGAAGATGGATAGAGTTAATCAAGGATTATGATATGGAAATTCACTACCACCCCGGCAAGGCCAATGTGGTAGCGGATGCCCTGAGTATACTGCCGTGTCAGTTGAACTCCATGATAGCAGAAGAACAACCTAGCCTGTACCAAGAATTTGAGCAGTTTAGACTGGAGCTAGTTAGTGAAGGATACCTAGCAAGCATAGAGCTTCAGCCTACCTTGGTTAGCCAGATCAAAGAAGCCCAGAAAGGAAATGCTAGCATCGACGGAATCAAGAGACAAATAGCTGCAGGGAAAGCACCTGGATTCACCGAAGATGAAGCAGGAGTTCTTTGGTACAATGGACGCCTATGTGTGCCATCAGATTCAGAGTTGAAGCAAGTTATCCTGAAGGAAGCCCACGACACCCTTTACTCCATTCATCCCGGAGGAACCAAGATGTATCAGGATTTGAAGGAACAATTCTGGTGGCATGGAATGAAGCGAGAAATTGGAAGCTACATCGCCAAGTGTGATATCTGTCAGAGAGTCAAGGCGGAACATCAGCGACCCACAGGATTGTTGCAGCCACTGCAGATTCCGGAATGGAAGTGGGACTCAGTAGGAATGGACTTTATCACTGGACTGCCCAAATCAAGTAAAGGAAATGATTCTATTTGGGTAGTGGTCGATAGATTAACTAAGGTAGCCCATTTCATCCCTGTCAAGACCACATACCAAGGCCCAAAGCTAGCTGAGTTGTATATCTCCAGAATAGTCGCCCTGCACAGAACCCCGAAGTCAATTGTGTCAGATAGAGGATCCCAATTCACCTCAAGATTCTGGCAGAAAGTGCATGAAGGACTAGGAACCCGGCTGAACTTCAGCACCGCATATCACCCGCAGACCGATGGGCAGACTGAAAGAGTCAACCAGATACTCGAAGACATGTTGAGAGCCTGTGTACTAGAATATGGATCTAAGTGGGAAGACTGCCTACCTTACGCAGAATTCTCGTACAACAACAGTTACCAAGCCAGCTTACAAATGGCCCCCTTGGAAGCCCTGTACGGAAGGAAGTGCCGTACCCCTCTGAATTGGTCGGAAGTCGGAGAGAGTCAAGTCTTTGGACCAGATGTTCTTCGAGAAGCCGAAGAGAGGGTGCACAAGATCCGCGAATACCTCAAGACTGCTCAATCAAGACAGAAGAGTTACGCCGACAAGAGACGCCGAGAGATGACCTTCGAGATCGGAGATTTCGTCTATCTCAAAGTATCCCCCCTTAAAGGAATGCAGAGATTCCAGCTTAGAGGAAAGCTTGCACCCCGATATGTCGGACCCTTCAAAGTTCTGAGTCGCCGAGGAGAAGTATCTTATCAACTGGAACTGCCGAAAGAAATGTCAGCTGTACACGATGTATTTCACATCTCCTTACTTCGGAAGTGTTTGGAAGTACCCGAGAAGACCGAGGTGTTCAAGAACATTGATCACAGATCGGTGGACATCAACAAGGACTTGACGTATCGCGAAGCGCCTATTCGCATCCTGGAAGAAGCTTTCAGAACCACTCACACCAGGAGTATCAAGTTCCTGAAGATTCAATGGAGCAACCATACCGAAGACGAAGCCACGTGGGAGCGAGAAGACTATATGAAGAAGGAATACCCAGATCTCTTTAGTACCTAGTTTTCTTTACGATCTCGGGACGAGATCTTTTGTAAGGGGGAAGGGTTTGTGACATCCCAAACTTCAAATCAATGAAGAAGAAGAAGTTCAAATACTCAAATTTTGGAACCAACAAAAACTTTTGTTAACACATGTGCCATGCATAGTGCTCATACTAAATTTTGGTATGAATGCCATGATGTTTGTTTGTGTGATGATGCTTACCACCTAAAACCCTAACTTGATCCCTTGAAGATCACAAAGAAAATCAAAAAGGAAGAAAAGAAATAAAATGGAAAAATCACAAAACCCTCACATCTGGTTTATGCCATTTTTGCAAATCTTTGACCTAGGCCATTTTGGCTTGCACCACTGGTTGGAGATTGTTACTAAACACTTATTAACACCTTGAGAATCAAAGAAACTCAAATCAAATCAAATTTGAAATCAAATTATGCTCACATGCACTAATGGTCAAAACTGCCATTTTTAGCCTGATGCCTACTTTGGGCCTCTGTATTAAGAGATTTTCAAACCAAACAAATCCAACTCTTTGCACCTCATCCAAGACAACATCAAGGTGAACAACTTTGGTAAAGCACACCCCTGCAAATGCTTGCCAGATTCAAAGTTATGCTCAATCAAAGTTGGAACTTTTTAACAGATTCAAGTTAGTGCCATTTTGAAAATTTCACAAATCAATTTAATTTTGAACACCCCCACCACCATTGTGTGTCTTTGATCACATGAATCAACTCCAACAAATTTCATTCAAAATTTTGAAAATATTTTTCATGCGGCCATTATGTCAAACACCTTGTGGGCAGAATCAAACCAAATCAAACTTCACTATTTGAAATAGTGTTTGGCCAAATTTTGAAACACAACTTGCTTCTCACTTGTCCCCTGGTCCCCTCCAACACTTTGCCCCTACATTGCACCCCTAGCAATGGCAAGACATGGCAATGCCATTGCCATGCCGGCCATGTCACCCGTGCCACTTGCCCCCTCTCACTCCTCTCACCTCCAGCTCTGCCCACCTTGTCCCCTAGCCTCACCTTGCTCTACTGGACCAGCCTGGACTAGCCTTGGTCGGAGGAGAGCGCAGCATCGACCGGAACACACCGTGCCCACGATGTCCAGGACATGCCGATGCTGGCATGGGCGCCGCCCACGGGCACGCCAAGGGCACGCGTCGCCTCGACGCTCCAGACCTCCCCAGGACCCCCTCTCCCGCCTTGAACTTCCCCACTGCACCAGGAACATCGCGGACACCCCCATTTCCCCGACCAGCGCCTGCCGTCGCCGGAGAAGGAGAAGCCCCCCGCCACGGACGCGCAGTACACCGCAAGCTCCCGACCGCGTTAGGCACCGCCCAGCCGCGCCATTACCGCCAGGAGGTCCGCCAGGAACCGCAGAATAGCGCCACACCCTCGCCTAGCTCGCTAGCCCGCTGTACCCCCGTCGCCATGGTTGACCCCCGCCACAGAGCCACGGCACCTCCAGCCGCTATAAAAGGAGGACCTCCCCTCTCGATTTCTCCACACCGCAAGCTTCCCCTCCTCTCACTCACCCTCCTCGACCACTCTCTGCTCAACATTAGCCACCGCCGCCCTCCAATTTCATCACCGGAGCCCGTGACGCCGCCGCGGAAGGAGGAGACGCCAGAAGCCACCCCCGGAGCTGCCGTTTGTTCCAGGAGCCCCGCCGTCGTCCACAACGCCACCGCAGCACCTCTCCGACGATCGCCGCGCCGCCGGTGAGCTGCCGACCCCCTGCTCTCGCCGCGCCAGTGACCCTCTCTCGCCGGAGACGACGACGCTCGTGCGTCGTCCGATCAGGATCTAATCCTACGGCCCTCTCTCTCCCTTACCATTTCGGGATTTATGACCCACTGACCGGTGGAGCCCACCAGTCAGGCGGCCTGCTCGCGCCGGACGCGAAGTGGGCCGGCCCAGTTTTCTTTTTTCTCTGGCCCCGTTAATTTTCCCGCGCGGCCCAGAAATTCAAATTCGATTTTCTGGATTTAAATCAAAATAGCTTTCTGATGCTTTTTCAAAATTAAATAGAATCAAATTGGCTCAACCAAATTTGATGAAATTTATATGGTTGGAAAGCTAGGGAAAAGATCTACCCAACCCCACTGGTCTCAACCCAAAATTTGTTGTAGAATTAATGTGACAAAAATAACAAGGCAGGGACTTTTGCAACTTCAAACAATTATTAAAAATCAACCAAAAATGCTTTTGAGTTGATTCCAACTCTCATAAATCACATTTCACATAATCTACATAGTTATGTAAAAATATCACATGGTTACTTTGTATGATCATGGTCTAGATTAAATAATGGCTCTATGGCTATTTCTAGTCCATTTAAATTTCCAAAAACATTTATTAAATCTAATGAGAGGTTTCTCTCATTTAAATCTTGTCCCAAGTAACTTAATATGAGGTAGTGACCATGGTCTACATAATCTCATATTGAATTATTTGGTGATGTTAAATCATAAGTATGGTAGTGTTAAACTGCATGAGGTACTCTACCTCATTTACATCATTTTCCCAAATGATGATTATGAATGGTTGACCTTGGTCAACATGGGTTCATACATTACTTATTTGAGGAACTTAAATCTTAACAAGATTCAATGAGAGGAAATTATTTTTCTTAAGAAGAAAACAAAGTCAACCAACATGTTAACAATGTGGTAATGATAGATTAGCTTGTGTGAATCTTGTGTGTGCTTAGTCTAGCTCCTAAGAGTTGATTGATGATTGTTACCTCGTATCCGTTTTTAGACGCTAGTACAGAGGAGTACCAGGAGGAGGAGGTCTACTGCCAGGAAGAGGAAGACCACTTTGATCAGTACACCAACCAAGGCAAGCTAATATTCTTGCAAAGTGCAAAGCTCTACCAGAGCAAGGCACACTTACCTATTACTTTATGCTCATGATGAAACCCAAGTTCTATCTTTCCAAGCTTTTACTTTGATTATTAAAGCTTCCTTTTATAGTTAACTTTGGTCTAAGTATGGAGTAGTACAAGAGCATCAAACTTAGCCTAGATAGCTACAAATTAGTTAGCACCCCTCATGACTAGTTGCTAGTGCTAAAGGTAAAATGGTCTACTCTAGTTGGGAATTGTAAAATGAAATGGTTTTGAAAAGTTTTGAAGGTGAATATGACCACTGAATGACGAGGTGAATTTGATAAAAACTGATGGTTGGGTTTGGATGCGATACCTTTCCAACTATTTAGTACCCCCACAATACCTGATTATGGGTAGGGCTTAGCTAGAAGCTTATGTACTTTAGTATGGGTTCCCTCTAAACAAGCGTCATAGGGGTTATGCCGAAAGCTGCCTCCACAATCAAAAGAAACGACATTGAAAAGAGGTGAATGTCCGGCCCAAGCCCTGTGCAGTTCCCAGGATAGCAGATGGTTATCACTGGGAGGCCAAGCTCATGGGGAGAGGTGCCCATACTAGGGTATGAAGGTGAAAGGTTATGGTTGATGATCCGCGTACTGAGTTACGATGATTCAGGGTTATCCCTGACGGATGTAATCAAATGTTGTGGCACAAGAGTACAACCTCTGCAGAGTGTAAACCTATTCGAATAGCCGTGTCCACGGTTACGGACGGTTGGAAAGGCCATACTGTTCCGTTGCCAGATGTTTCTTAAAAAGGAATGATGAATGGGAAGTGGTGACTTGACTTGAATCACAACTAAGTTGTGGGAATGACACTAATGTTCCCACTGGGGTTAGTTAGCAATTGAGAAGTCTTTTACTAAATGTTTATGAACTAAAATTGGCTTTATGCAAATAAACCTAGAGCTTAGCACCCCTTCCTAAAATTGATAGGATTTACATTAGTATTAGTTTGCGAGTACTTTAAAAAGTACTCACGGCTGTGTCCATGGCTATTCAAATGGCCAGACTATGAGGAGGAGCAGCAGTATGAAGATGATGGCCAGCAGGACGTCTACCACAACTAGGAGATCTTCTGACGTCAAGCGTTGGCATGTGGATTAGATAGTCCACTACTTCTACGCTTCCGCTATGTAATGTGTTCGTTGATCATTAGGTCAACTATTTGTGTAATATTGGATCATGTGATCTGAACTTGTAAGACGACTATGGTTTGTAATGAATGATGACTTATGATATCAACTGTTATGTCTTGCAACAACAATCTTCCTGGGATTGCGATGTATGGCATAATAGGCATCTGGACTTAAAAATCCGGGGTTTGATAAGTTGGTATCAGAGCCATTGTTTGACCTTAAGAGACCATAGTTAGAATGGACGTTCAGAAAAATTAGTTTCCAAAAATAAATGAAGTGATTATGTCTAGCAAAAAAAAAATATTCACTCTCTTTTCCTGGAAATCTTTTCAAAATAATAAGTCATGCTCTTCCTTATGAATCCACATAAAATTTTGACACACTTGTTCACTTCTCTAACTTACTCATCCAATTCACTTTCAGATGGAGCCACCCAACACAAAATTTTACCAGTTGGGGAATGGCGGAAGCCTGATTTTCGAGAGGGACTTAGAGGCCCTATCAGAGTTCCTTGGACGCCCGCACCCGGAGTTTCACGGAGTTGAAGTCAACGACCAGCCCGGAGGGGAACTTCAGTGGATTATCACCGCTGATCTGAGGGGCAAGATGGAGCCTCCTACCTCTGAGAGGATCCTCTTTTCTTTCAGGGAAAGCAACTGGCTGGATGGACTCGCTCGTGCTCTTCAGGAAGCACTTGCCCGTCTGTGCGGGCAGAATGTGGTGGCAATCCAAGGTCATCGCTTCGCTCACTTTGCGAGGCATGACGCCATTGGAGGACCCATGGACCTGCAGTCACACCCCGAGCTGAAGCATCACGTGGAGCATCTGGACTTTATGCTGCACGAGACCCAGAAGGAGCTGGACAACGCGCGTGTCTACGCCAACCAGACTCACCTCCACCTGGCTCAGCATGCCGATGCTATCAAGATGCTTGCAAAGGACCGCAAGTCACTCTGCCAGCAGCATGCCAAGCAGGGCGCTACCATTGCGCGCCTCCGCGCAAAGATAGTATCCTTGGAGGCCACTGTCAAGGCCCAAGAGGACCAGCTGAGAAAGATGGAAGAAGAAGGTGAAGACATTCAGGGAGGAGAAGCCTTCATGAGTGATGATGATGACTTCGAAGAGGATGAGAACACCGACGTCTACCACAACTAGGAGATCTTCTGACGTCAAGCGTTGGCCTGTGGATTAGGTAGTCCACTACTTCTACGCTTCCGCTATGTAATGTGTTCGTTGATCATTAGGTCAACTATTTGTGTAATATTGGATCATGTGATCTGAACTTGTAAGACGACTATGGTTTGTAATGAATGATGACTTATGATATCAACTGTTATGTCTCGCAACAACAATCTTCCTGGGATTGCGATGTATGGCATAATAGGCATCTGGACTTAAAAATCCGGGTGTTGACACAGATGCAGATTCATCCTTTTGGTTACAGTACAAGAACTGCTGCCTCTAAAACAAGCATCTGCTGGTAGGGCAGGTACATACTCAGAGTTAGCCAAGGCGACATCAATGAAAATAAATAGCCAGAGGAGAAAAAATGTGGCTGAGACTATCAGTGATGCTCTGCCAAAAAATGGATTGGTTTGGCATTTGATACACCAACTACACTCAGTAGATGCCTGCCATGCCAAGAAGCACATCATGGTCATAGATTGTATCTGTATAATCTATGAGCATAAGGCTTTAAGACAAATCTCTGTCTCAGACTATGTTTAGTTGCTTAAATTCAGCTCATAGAAGTCTTCCTTATCCTATACTTTATGCAGCTCAAGAATTTTTTTTGGGGTTGACTAGGAATGCAATCCATGGTAAATTCTAGAAATAGATTGGGCAGACCACATGCCCAATACCACATTAACAGAACATAAATTGTATAGTGGGTTCCCAGTTCTCATTGCACAATAAACACAGTAACCGCACTAGAAAAAATCTACATGTGCTCATTGATAAATAGTATAGCAATTGCTACCCAAAGAATACGTATCATCATATTTAATGGATCATCAGTAGGAATGCAAAATCCATGGGCACGGTATAAGTGGCCATCTCCATAATACTTTGAGCATTACCATGGATCATCACTAGTAATTTCTATGCTAATTTCTACAAATTCGTTGGGGTGGACATGGAAATGGAATCCATAGTAATTTCTAGAGGTGCTACTCATTTGAACAAACGGACTTCCTTATAAAAAAGAAGGTAAGGATTTGGAAACCACCAAATCTGCCAGAGAAAGCATCGTCCCAAAATCTAGAAATGCTTGTCAATGTGGATGGGGATGAGCGGCCAACCTGAACCTAGGAAGATCCCCGTGCTCGATGTCGCGGTGGCACTGGAGATCCAAGAACTCGCCCTCTCTTCGCCTTGTCCCCTTCGCCTTGTCTTCACCGGAGAGACCAAGAACCCTAAGAAATGAAGAGACGAAAGGGGATAAGAGACGCGAGGAGGCATATATATTTTTGTTTTTGGCAAAACAAACCCTCAAGTATTTGTATCTGAACATTGCATCCTTCCACCTACTCACCGTAGTTATGTTTCTATGTTTCATTACCAATTAACACCCATGAACAATTATTTGCATTAACAAAAAAAAACCATTAAAACGGATTATTTGCCTGAATAAAAATCCTACATTTAACAAAAAAATTGAACCATGAACGGATGTTTGGCATGCATGAATTATTTTAGACAAACAAAATTAAAAAATGAACGAATTATTAGCATGAACGGATTATTTTTGCATGAACAAAGAATTCAACTATGAAAGGTATTATTAGCGTGAACGAATTATTGTGATAAACAAAAAAAAACTGCCACAAATAAAAAATGAACCATGAACAGATTTACTCTTCCCTCCCACCCCTGTCAAAAACCCATTCATGTGCCAAAAAAATGGATGAATTCTTTTGCATGAATGATCTCCTACTTTGAATAAAAAAAATGAACGGATTATTCAAGAAACATGAATTTAATTCTGTCATGAACTGATTTTTGGCATGAAAGGATTTTTGGCATGCACGGATTATTATCATGAACGGATTATTTTTGCATGAACAAAGAATTCAACCATGAAAGGTATTATTGGTGTGAACTAATTATTGTGATAAAAAAAATACTGCCACAAATAAAAAATGAACCATGAACAGATTTACTCTTCCCTCCCACCTCTGTCAAAAACCCATTCATGTGCCAAAAAAATGAATGAATTCTTTTGCATGAATGATCTCCTACTTTGAATATAAAAAAATGAATTATTCAAAAAACATGAACTTATTTCTTGTGTAGCATTATTGGTCTGGCCTTTATACTACTAATTGGTTACTTTTTCTTTTTGTTTGTGTGTCAAAAAAGACATTAACAGATTATTTATTAAAAACTTTGAACGGATTTTTGGCATGAACGAAAAATCCTACCTTGAACAAAAAATCAACCATGAACGGATTATTGGCAAAAACCGAATTAGCTACCCCAGACAAAAAAAAGTAAGACATGAACGGATTATTCAAAAACATTAACTTAATCCTATCATGAACGAATTTTTGGCATGAACGGATTTTTGGCATGAACCAAAAATCATACCTTGCACAAAAAAACAACCATGAACGTATTATTGGCAAAAACTGAATTAGCTACCCCGGAAAAAAAATAAAAAGTAAGACATGAACGAATTATTCAAAAAACTTGAACTTATTCTGCCAATGAACAGATTCTTGGCATGAACGGATAGTTCGTTTATTTTTTGCATAAAATAAAAAAAACACTACCTTGAACAAGAATTGAACCATTAACTGATTATTGGGATAAAAACCCAAAAAATCATGCTTCAACAAAAAAAATGGACCGTGACACAAATCACTCTTCCCCCTTGTTTAATAACCCATTCGTGTGACAAAAAAATGAACGAACTATTTTGCATGAACAAATTCCTACCTTAAAATAAAAAAGACATGAACACATTATTTGGGAAAACCATGAACAGATTTTTGGCATGAACGGATTTTTGGCATGAACGAAAAATCCTACCTTGAACAAAAAATCATGAACGGATTATTGGCAAAAACCGAATTAGCTACCCCAGACAATAAAATAAAAAGTAAGACATGAACGGATTATTCAAAAACATTAATTTATTCCTATCATGAACGGATTTTTGGCATGAACGGATTTTTGGCATGAACCAAAAATCCTACCTCGAACAAAAAAACAACCATGAACGTATTATTGGCAAAAAACCGAATTAGCTACCCCAGACAATAAAATAAAAAGTAAGACATGGACAAATTATTAAAAAAACATGAACTTATTCTGCCAATGAACTGATTCTTGGCATGAACTCATAGTTCGTTTATTTTTTGCATAAAAATAAAAACCCCCTACCTTGAACAAGAATTGAATCATTAACGGATTATTGGCATAAAAACCAAAAAAAACATGCTTAAACAAAAAAATGAACCGTGGCACTAATCACTCTTTCCCCTTGTTAATAACCAATTCATGTGACAAAAAAATGAATGAACTCTTTTGCATGAACAATCTCCTACCTTGAAATAAAAAAGACATGAACAGATTATTTAGAAAAACCATGAACAAATTTTTGGCATGAACGGATTTTTGGCATGAACGAAAAATCCTACCTTGAACAAAAAATCAACCATGAACGGATTATTGGTAAAAAATCGAATTAGCTACCCCAGACAACCATGAACGTATTATTGGCAAAAAACAGAATAGCTACCCTAGACAAAAAATGAAAAGTAAGACATGAACGGATTATTCAAAAACATTAACTTATTCCTATAATGAACAGATTTTTCGCATGAACCAAAAATCCTACGTTGAACAAAAAAACAACCATGAACGTATTATAGGCAAAAAAACTGAATTAGCTACCCTGAAAAAAAATAAAAAGTAAGACATGAACGAATTATTAAAAAAACATGAACTTATTTTGCCAATCAACGGATTCTTGGCATGAACAGATAGTTCGTTTATTTTTTGCATAAAATAAAAAAAAAACCCTACCTTGAATAAGAATTGACACATTAACGGATTATTTGGATAAAAACCCAAAAAATCAAGCTTCAACAAAAAATATGAACCGTGACACAAATCACTCTTCCCCCTTGTTAAAAAACCCATTCATGTGACAAAAATAATGAACGAACTCTTTTGCATGAACAATCTCATACCTTGAAATAAAAAAGACATGAACAAAATATTTAGAAAAAACATGAACAGATTTTTTGGCATGAACAATCTCCTACGCGTATGATGATTTTGTTGAGAGCAGACCTGCATTATTTGGGAAAAAAAGACATGAACAGATTATTTGGGAAAACCATGAACAGATTTTTGGCATGAACGGATTTTTGACATGAACGGATTTTTGGCATGAACGAAAAATCCTACCTTGAACAAAAAATCATGAACGGATTATTGGCAAAAACCAAATTAGCTACCCCAGACAAAAAAAATAAAAAGTAAAGACATGAACGGATTATTCAAAAACATTAACTTATTCCTATCATGAACGGATTTTTGGCATGAACGGATTTTTGGCATGAATCAAAAATCCTACCTTGAACAAAAAAACAACCATGAACGTATTATTGGCAAAAAACCGAATTGGCTACCCCAGACAATAAAATAAAAAGTAAGACATGAACGGATTATTGAAAAACATTAACTTATTCCTATCATGAACGGATTTTTGGCATGAACGGATTTTTGGAATGAACGGATTTTTGGCACGAACCAAAAATCCTACGTTGAACAAAAAACAACCATGAACATATTATTGGCAAAAAAATGAATTAGCTACCCCGAAAAAAAATAAAAGTAAGACATGGACAAATTATTAAAAAAACATGAACTTATTTTGCCAATGAACGGATTCTTGGCATGAACTCATAGTTCGTTTATTTTTTGCATAAAATAAAAACCCCCTACCTTGAACAAGAATTGAATCATTAACGGATTATTGGCATAAAAACCGAAAAAATCATGCTTAAAAAAATGAACGGTGGCACTAATCACTCTTCCCCCTTGTTAATAACCAATTCATGTGACAAAAAAATGAACGAACTCTTTTGCATGAACAATCTCCTACCTTGAAATAAAAAAGACATGAACAGATTATTTAGCAAAACCATGAACAAATTTTTGGCATGAACGAATTTTTGGCATGAACGGATTTTTGGCATGAACGAAAAATCCTACCTTGAACAAAAAATCAACCATGAACGGATTATTGGCAAAAAACCGAATTAGCTACCCCAGACAACCATGAACGTATTATTGGCAAAAAACAGAATAGCTACCCTAGACAAAAAATGAAAAGTAAGACATGAACGGATTATTCAAAAACATTAACTTATTCCTATAATGAACGGATTTTTCGCATGAACCAAAAATCCTACGTTGAACAAAAAAACAACCATGAACGTATTATAGGCAAAAAAATGAATTAGCTACCCTGAAAAAAAAGTAAGACATGAACGAATTATTAAAAAAACATGAACTTATTTTGCCAATCAACGGATTCTTGGCATGAACGGATAGTTCGTTTATTTTTTGCATAAAATAAAAAACCCCCTACCTTGAACAAGAATTGACACATTAACGGATTATTGGGATAAAAACCCAAAAAATCAAGCTTCAACAAAAAATATGAACAGTGACACAAATCACTCTTCCCCCCTTGTTAAAAAACCCATTCATGTGACAAAAATAATGAACGAACTCTTCTGCATGAACAATCTCATACCTTGAAATAAAAAAGACATGACCAAAATATTTAGAAAAACCATGAACAGATTTTTGGCATGAACTAATTTTTGGCATGAACAGATTTTTGGTATGAACGAAAAATCCTACCTTGAACAAAAAATCAACCATGAAAGGATTATTGGCAAAAAACTGAATTAGCTACCCCAGACAAAAAAATAAAAAGTAAGACATGAACGGATTATTCAAAAACATTAACTTATTCCTATCATGAACGGATTTCCGGCACGAACGGATTGTTTGTATGAAACAAAAAAATCCTTCCTTGAAAAAAAATTGAACCATCAAAACAGATTGTTGGTATTAATAGAAAAACATGTCTTGAACAAAAAAACCAACCATGAACGGATGCTTGGAATGAACTCATTATTGGCACAAACGTGTTTGCCTACCCCAAAACATTAAAAAAATCAAAGTAAAAAAAAGACATAAACGAATTATTTAAAAAAAATACCTTTGAGAAAAATTCAACCATAAAAATAAACATGAACGGATTAATGGCATGAACTGATTTTGGGAATGAACAGATAGTTGGTATGAACTAAAAAACATTAACTTATTTCTATCATGGACGGATTTGTATAACATGCTATTGCTATCACTGGTAAAATTAATGGTATTGTTAGTTCCATTCGAAGTTATCCCCTACCTTGGAAAAAGAATTCAACAATGAACGGATTCTTTGCATGAACTTACTAATTTGGAAAGACCAAAAAATCCTACCTTGAAAAATCAACCATAAATAATTAATTACATGAAAATTTTGATTATTGGCATAAAATAAAAAGAAACCCCTATCTTGAATAAAAATTAAACCATGAACAATTTTTTTGCATAAAAGAAAAAACCTTTACCTTGAACAAGAATTGAACCATGAACGGATTATTGGCATGAACGGATTATTGGGATAAAACCAAAAAAATAAAGATTCAACCAAAAAATGAACCGTCACACAAAACTCTTCCCCCCCTTGTTAAATAACCCAATCGTGTGACAAAAAAATGAACGAACTCTTTGGCATGAACAATCTCCTATCTTGAACAAAAAATCAACTATGAATGTATTATTGGCAAAAAATCGAATTAGCTACCCCCCATGAAAAAATAAAAAGTAAGACATGAATGAATTATTCAAAAAAACAATGAACTTATTCTGCCAATGAACGGATTTTTGGCATGAACGGATTATTTTGTCAACAAAAATAGTTGATTTTTGTCATGAACATATTTTTGATATGAACGGGAAAAGCTGTTGTTGACAAGACCTCACATAGAAAAAACATGTTTATTTTTGTCATGAACAGATTTTTGATATGAACGGAAAAGCTGCTGTTGACAAGACCTCACATAGAAAAAACATGCCATTGATTTGCATTTAGATTTAAAAGGATCATCTCCATGTTCTCTCTGCAAACCCTACATTAATTTCGAAAAAGTTTTGCCAATTGGCAAGTTGATTTGCATATTGAAGCTCAAAAACTAGTTTGGTGTTTTCGTCTAAGAAATCTAATGGTACAGAATTATTTTGTATTTCAGGTTAGTTTTTTTCCAAATGTTCTGCCTATAAATCTTGTATTTAGTTTGACGAGATCTGAATTAGGTATGGCAGCGGAAATCACATATCCTTCTAGCCGAGAAAACATGGATCAGGAAAAAGACATATTGCGTTGTTTCTATTTTACCGAATCTACTAGAATTGCGATGCAGGTGCCAACACATGTTAGACATATATATGCTATTTTCCAAAAGCCTTTGGAATAAATTTGGAAAAATATATGGCTGTCCACACATGGTAGCAGCAACCTGGAACATTTGTAGGCTTTTATCATGAATAGAAAACAATGTGTTATCTGAACTCCAAAGTAACAGCTATATCAGACAGCAATCCATAAAACACACTTGCAGCGATAAAAAAACGCACCAGATTCAAAAACACACACATATTACAGCGATTCAACGAAACAGATTACAGCACGCAGATTGAGTAAAAAATCGCATATGACATATGATTCAGGGAAATGATTCAACGAAACAGATTACAGCAAACCACACATTGAGTAAAATCATATTCACACAGGAACGGCGCAGTGAAATCTATTCAGTTAGCATCAGTACAAATAAGTTCCACAAATCTGCAATATTCAAAAAAGCAGGCACGATGTGCTTGGAGCGAGCAACTATGTTCTGGATACCAACAATCTGCTCATGCCAAAAACACACGATGTGCTTGGAGCGAGCGACTTGGTTATGTTGAAACATGACTAAGCACTAAATCTTCCTTTTCTTTCTTTTGTCGAACTTCTGATTCGCGACTTTGTTCTGGATGCAATAGAACATGTCATATCCTTTGAGCTTCCTGAACTCTGGAATGATTTCCTGCAATTCAATCAACAGGAAAAACTAGTTTCAAATTTGAAGTTCCCAATTTGAACTTTCAGTACTACTTGAAAAACTTAAGAGGGACACAGCAAAAAGCATAGTGAGTAGTCAATGAAAAATTTGTGCTTGTAATGCCATAGTAACAAAAATAATATAGGAAAATTGTTGTATTGGATTCTTACTATGTTCTATGATTTTTGGGAATTTTAGGAGGGAGAAGAAAACACAAATGATTAATGTTGGGAAAAGAGTAGGGGATAAGAACAAAGCATGAAAGGCCGCATGAAAAAAATAATGATGTCCTGGTCTATATACAAAAGAAGTGGTATCAACATACAAAAAAAGCATATGCCAAAACTAAAAAGGATACTGATCTATTGCTCTAGAAAACTTTGTGAATACAAGATTTTCGTCTCGAATTCCTCGATATACTAGGGGTTACTAAGACAGAGCACACATATGCACACATGTGGTACGAGTAAAAAATAGATATTTTCAGTTCTCATTTTTTAGATTCCTTTTGCTACTTTGAGCGTTTCGTACCACAGGGAGATTTTGGTAATGAAATTGCAAACCACACATTGTTAGAAGAAAAATGTTACAAGTGAAAAAAAGAATACATAGCCATCCTGTATGTGTGAAAATTGTTCAAAATATCATTGCCTAAAACAGAACTCCTAAAAAAAGCATTGCCTAACAGAGATGAAGCAAAAAGGAGTTACTAAGATAGAGGCGCTTTTACTGTCCATCGACGATGATGACAAGATGAAGATACCACTTAGAAAATGAAAATTGTACAGTAGTGCTAAACTAATAAACTTCTACTACTTAGTTAAAGTGCAACGGCGCGCAGAACCAAAACATCGAATAAGAAGAGGTTTTCTATTTATTGACCTATGAAAACCAGTCAAGTTTCTTCCTGTTTTCCTACATACCTAAAAAAATCTTCTTGCTTCAGGGTTTAGGTGGTGCGTTTTCCCGAGGACTAGTAAAAATAAGATTTCTATGATTTCCGATCCTAAACGGGAAAAAGAAACTTCATGGAGTGATACCTTGGTGAAATGTCTCATAAACTTTCCAGTCCAATTTTCCGCGTAAATCATGGTGCAAATTCCATCATCATTCCTACATTAGATTTATCGTAAAAAAATAAAATGTCACCACAATGGCAAATTAATAAAAATGTAAGTATGATAAACATAAGCTGTTAGAATGCTTACTGTTTTTCGACAGCAGTATAACTTGGAGTCTTTGGTTTCTTGAATTTAGAAATATCTTTAGCAAAGATATTGAGTTCCTTACAAACAATATTGAGATTAATTGCCTACAATTTAAAAAGTGAAAACATAGTGGGTTAAGAAACTATGTTTAGAGAGGAAAATTGTTACGAAAAACATATAAAATACATGACAAAAAGTGTACCAGGTTTGTCATCAATTTATGTTTGTCTTCTTCACTGGTTAGAGAAGTTGCATCAAAGAAATCAATTGTCTCATAAAGTGGGTTGACAGCAATTAGAACCCAATTCTTGGACCAAACACTTGGAAAATGAAGCTGCCCAAAACATATGCATATTACCATGAAAAAAAAGACACATATGCATATTACCATGAAAAAAAGAAGTTTCGAATTTTTGTAAGATGTAGTTTTAAAGGATGCCTTACAATATCCATTGATGAAAGGTCAAAACCAAGATAATTCATTATCCAATTGAACTCTAGTCCGACAAAATTCTTGTCAAACTCAATAGGATCTTTCATCAACATTTCCTGCGATTAGAAAAAAGAGAAGGAAGATCAAATATAATTACTTAAAAAAAATTATAATCTAAAAAAACAAAAAAAGGAAAGGGCAGCATAAAAAAGGATGGCTTAGTTCCTTACAGAGAAAACAGTTGCAAACATATATTTTTCAGGAAAGGTTTCGACAATGCTTCATGTGAAGCTTCATCATTATATATCTGAGCATACACCGACATAGTGTCACCATTCACATGACCACCAGCTTTGAAAGAATTAATGAAATTCTTATACATTACAGAGTAACTCCCAATCTCGACTACAATGTCACTGTCAACAAAAAAGAAATCAATTTAGTGATGGGATTCGTAGCATAGAAAACAAAAAATTTCCTACCGCAAGAACGAATAACAAGCCAAGATCTAATCTAGTAGATGGTAGCAACGAGGTGAAGATGAGACTAACCCTCGAAGATTTCCAAAGCCTACGAGATTAGATCTCGTTGTTGATGTAGTCGATCACTTGCCGCTTTCAAAAGCGCGTAGAAGATCTTGACGGTGCCACAGTTGGGCAGCACCTCCGTACTCGGTCACACGTTCGGTGTTGATGATGACGTCCTTCTCCCCGTTCCAGCGGGCAGCGGATGTAGTAGATCCTCCTCGGAATCCCGACAGCACGACGGCATGGTGGCGGTGGTGGTGGAGATCTCCGGCAGGGCTTCGCCTAAGCACCGCGGGAGTATTGGGAGGAGGGGGGCATCTAGGGTTTGGGGAGAGGGGGCACTTGGGGGGGCGCCGGCCTTGGGTGCCCTGGGTGGTGCAGCTCTTGTGGTGGCCGCCCCCTCCCTCTCTCCCTCATTATATAGGTGGAACCCCAAGAGTTAGCCCAAAGATTCGAATAAGACCCCAATTCAAAACTTTCCATATGGGCGAAACCTAGGGGAAGTGGGACTTCTCCCTTTCCTTCTCCCTATAGCCGGCCAAGGAGGTGGAGTCCACCATGGACTCCACCTTCCCTCTTGGTTGGCTGGTTAGGGTTAGTGGAGTCCTTCCGGGACTCCACCTTCCATGGTGATTTCTTCCGAAAGGTTCTAGAACATTCTAGCGCCTTCCATAAATGCACCGGATCATTTCCAAACTTGGAAAGTGACTTCCTATATATGAATCTTATTCTCCGGACCATTCTGGAACTCCTCGTGATGTCCTGGATCCCATCCGAGACTCCGAACAACATTCAAACTCCATTCCATATTCCATATCTACTTAAAACGACATCAAACCTTAAGTGTGTCACCCTACGGTTCATGAACTATGCAGACATGGTCGAGACTCCTCTCCGACCAATAACCAATAGCGGGATCTGGAGATCCATAATGGCTCCCACACATTCAATGATAACTCAGTGATTGATTGAACCATTTACATACGATACCGATTCCCTTTGTCACGCGATACTTTACTTGTCCGAGGTTTGATCATCGGTATCTCCATACCTAGTTCAACCTCATTACCGACAAGTACTCTTTACTCGTACCGTGATATGATATCCCTTGTGAACCAGTGACATGCTTGCAAGCTAATTAGATATCATTCCACCGAGAGGGCCCAGAGTATATCTATCCGTCATCGGGATGGACAAATCCCACTCTTGATCCATATGCCTCAACTCATACTTTCCGAATACTTAATCCCATCTTTATAACCACCCATTTACGCAGTGGCGTTTGATGTAATCAAAGTACCCTTCCGGTATAAGTGATTTACATGATCTCATGGTCAAAGGACTAGGTTACTATGTATCTGAAAGCTTATAGCAAGTTGAACTTGATGACTTGATCTTATGCTATGCTTACTATGGGTGTGTGTCCATCACATCATTCACCTAATGATATGATCTTGTTATTAATAACATCCAATGTTCATGATCAGGAAACCATGATCATCTATTAATCAACAAGCTAGTTAAACGAGAGGCTTACTAGGGACTCTGGTTGTTTACACAACACACATGTATCAATGTTTCCAGTTAATACAATTATAGCATGGGGTATAAACATTTATCATGGACACTAAGATATAACAATAACTACTTTATTATTGCCTCTCGGGCATATCTCCAACAGTCTCCCACTTGCACTAGAGTCAATAATCTAGTTTATATTTGTAAAGATATAACACCTTGGCCTTTTGGTGCTTATCATGTTTTGCTCACGGGAGAGGTTTCAGTCAACGAATCTGACACGCTCAAAAACGTATGTATTTTGTAATTCATTTGCGTCTTCACACATCACTCATTTTCCAAATGAGTCGGCATTAATCATATATGTTCGGTCTTCTGGTGGAACCTTAATTCCGTGGTCTGAAATATGTCACTAATATTGTCACACACAATATAGCTTCAAAGTTCTGACACTATCGGAACTACACCAAGTTCTCAAAGAACTTTCTCGACTTTAACATCCTTAGTCATTGTCAAAACAATGACATACTCTACCTTCGTTTGTAGAATCCGTCACAATATTTAGAAGTCATCTAAATCTAGTATTGTGCTACCTTTTAATGAACACTTAGCCTAATTGAGATTTGAAATTCATTTTTATATGTGACCAAACTAATATCGGTGCAACACCTTACAATGATTTGTTTGTCTTTTCCCCATACAAAACTAATATCCTTGGTTCTTCTAAAGCACTCAGGGATATTCTTACTGTTGTCCAATGATCATCACATGAATCATTCTGGTATATGATCCTAACTCTTTAGAGCACAGGACATCAGATTGTGTACATATTATTCGTGATCTAAAATCACTCATGTGTTTTTACTCATTGAGTGTCAGATACACTCAAGTCTTGTTAAACCTTCACATGAAAAGAACACCTTCTTAATATTTTTATATTGAACTACTTCAATATTCATTCTATGTACTTTGACTTAAACTCATTATGCGTTTCAATATATCTTCATAGATCTTGACGCTAAATATGTTTCAGTCCATATCCTTTCATTGAAGTTAATTCTGAATGAAACCTTTTATTCACATCAAGTACATAATTACATCATTTATAATCAATGATATGTTATCCACATATAATATTATAACTATGTCTCAGTGCTCCCACTTAATTTCTTGCAAATGCAAGCATCTTCATCGTTACTGATGAAATCAAAAACTCTTTGACTATTTCATCCGGTGAAGATTCCAACTCCGTGATACTCACTTCATCCAATTGAAGTTTGTATACCTATCTAGTATTCCACGGACCAGCAAAACTCTTGGTTGTATCTAGTATACATCCTTAATACACACTTCTGGTAAGTAATGTATTTTTGCCATCCTACTAACATATATCGTAAAAGAAATATATATGTAGTGATTACTAGAATAATCCACATAGACTATAAACATCGCTATGGAAGATCTAATCTTATCGTATTCAACTCTTTGAACTTTGTCGTAAACAAATTTTAGACAAGTCGAGCTTCTTCAAGGATATTCCATCCAAGTCCATCAATTTTATAGATCCATTTACTTTCAAAAAAGTATTCACCTATCTTGGATTTTAATGGCGCTTAGCCATTTTAACGGAGTCAGGGCCCATCATAACTTCTTTATATGTAGTTGGTTCATTATTGTTCAAAATCAATCCTTTGTCCACAAATCATTTATTTGATCACAAAGTAAACCATACCTACAAGGTTCAATGGGTACTTCGATCTCCATGACTATAACTCTTTGTAGACATGTGAGCTATCATCTTCGTAGCCGCTTCCGGAACCATTTTCGATGCTGCGCTACTCTGATCATCATGCTCAGGTTCATAAACCTTATCAAGTTCCATTGTCCTCCCACTCAAATACTTCGCTAGAAACAATTTCTTGGAAATAAGTAAGAAACATCGACAAACACTTTTGTCTTTGTCTCCATAGTGGAAAGAACTCCCAATCAATTCTCTAGGATAACCAACAAAGACATTCATCCGATTTTGGTTGTAAACTTATTTACTAATGCTATGCATACCAAAATTTAAGAAAGGACTATTAGGGTTTATACCCATGCCATAACTCGTATGGTGTCATTTCAACGGATTATGATGATGCTCTATTTAGTGTAAAAGCGGTAGTCTCTAAAGCATAATCCACAAAAATATAATGGCGTCATTTTATATTATCTCATCATTAATCCAACAAGTTTTGGATACGTCTCTCGGATACTCCATCATCACTATGATACTCCAAGAAACGTGAGTTGTAGAATAATTTCATAACTCTCTTAGATGTTTGCTAGAACTCGTAATTGAAATATTTCCACCATGATCCAATCATAGATATTTGACTTTTCTATTACGATGATTTCCACTTCATACTGAAATTTATTTGAATCTATTCAAATGTTTCAAACTTCTTCCTTATTGAATAAATATATCCTTATATATACACTCAATTCATTGTTGGAAGTTTTCATGAAGTAGAAGAATCTCCCGCACACAACTATGCCCAGTGAACCACATACATCATCATGTATGTTTCCACTAAGTTAGTTGCCCGTTCAACTCTTGGCCTATGAACGGTATTTCGGTCATTTTCTTTAGAAAAGGTTTGCAAGTGCCAAACGATTCAAAAATCAAATGACTCCAAAAATCCATTTGCATGGAGTTTCTTCATGTGTTCCTTTCTAACATGACCTAAATGGCGGTTCCACAAATAAGTGGAATTCAAATCATTTGCCTTATGGCATTTTAGCGTCAGTGTTATGCATGTGTGTTTCACCATTAAGATTTATAATAACTTATCCATCGTACATGGAGTAAGGCCACAATTTTAACAACTCATTGTTTTCATTTGACCAGAGCAAAATAACAATTATTAAGTTCTTTATTATAAATTTGAAGGGCTAGGTAGAATGCCAACGACGAACATAATAACACTTTATTTTGTTCCAGATGTGCATTATTACCACATTCTTTATCAGTCACTTAGGCCATTGTATTCTTGTATTGCGTTGTGTTGTATGACATCTCATACCAACCAATATGGTACAAATACCCAAGAACTTCATTGTGTGACCAATCAAAGAATACATTCATAACATGTATATCATCTATATACACCTGAGCTAGACTTTCTAGTCTTTACTTTCTTTCTGCCAAAATCTTTTGTACTTTCTCTTTTGGCTTTCCTCATTTTCAGAAAACACTTCACCTTCAATAACTTCTAGGTCCATTGGTCAAATACTAATAACCTTGAGATTCTTACTTTGAAGTTGATCATCACATGACAAGTGTTCCAGATTTCACTATTAGTAACCTTTTAATGTGATGAACAATTTCACTCATAATTTTTATCCATCAAATCATGATGACTTTCCGAGACCATGTATGTACATGCTAGGCTCGTAAAGTTAACCTTAGTACTCGTATGTGCAAATCTGGCGTGCACCTGTTGTATGCACACGTAGAATCTATAACACCCGATCATCATGTGATGCTTCGAAACGACGAGTCTTAGCAACGGTGCATACCAAGGACGACCACTTCATGCATATGCGAATATCGTTAGTGCCCAACTAGTTGGAGGATCGGGACGCCTAGCGTCTTCAACCTTCATACATTCCCATAAAACTTATGAGTTTATGTAGTCTCACTAAATTATATTCTATCATCTTGTAATAAGATCTTAGATATCACATATATCTCACACCTTGCTTATTTCTGAAAACAAACTTTCCAGCTCCTTACTTTTCAAACGGATTTGAACTTCAAGTTTCACGGAGACAAGATGATTTTAGGTACTAATTGAAACCATTGCTCCAATGTGAGTTTTACCAAAAGTTTGCAATAGGACTTAATCATTACTTGATTCTTTAACAATACGGTACCAGTCCGTAAAGTTACTTGTCAGATTTAACAGTGTTTCTATCTCAATTACAAGACTAGCGCCTGGTAGATAACAGATGCCAATTCTACAAATTTAATTCAAAATACTATTCAGACTATGTTCATGATAATTAGTTCAAGTTTTAATCTAATTACTAAAGAACTCCCACTTAATACAACATCCCTCATAGTTGTTTAGTGGCACACGATCCATATCCACTACACCAAAACCGATCATCACGTGAGATGATGTAGCTTCAATGGTGAACATCAACATGTTGATCATATCATCCATATGTCTCGTGTTCAACCTTTCGGTTTCCTGTGTTCCGAGGCCATGTCTGTACATGCTAGGCTCGTCAAGCAAACCCAAGTATTTCCGCGTGTGCAACATGGCTTACACCCGTTGTATGTGAATGTAGAATCTATCACATCCGATCATCACGAGATGCTTCAAAATGACGAACTGTAGCAACTGTGCATACGAGGGGAGAACACTTTATTATCTTGATATTAATGTGAGGGATCATCTTATAATGCTACCGTCGCGATCTAAGCAAGATAAGATGCATAAAGGATTAACATCACATGCAATTCATAATGTGATATGATATGGCCCTTTAGTATTTGCGCCTTTGATCTTCATCTCCAAAGAACGGACATGATCTCCATCATCAACGGGCATGATCTCCATCATCATCGGCGTAGCGTCAAGGTCCATGGCGCCGTCATCATTGTTGTTCACCACATGTAGCAACTATTACAACTACTTTGAAATAATACTACAACATGAAATATAAAGACAACCATAAGGCTCCTGCCGGTTGCCATAATACAATAATGATTATCTCATACATATTCATCATCACATCATGGCCATATCATATCACCAAACCCTACAAAAACAAGTTAGACGCCTCTAATTTGGTTTGCATATTTTACGTGGTTTAGGGTTTTCGAGTGAGATCCAATCTACCTACGAACATGAACCACAACGGTGATACTAGTGTTGTCAATAGAAAGAGTAGATTGAATCTTCACTATGGTGAGAGAGACTGACACCCGCAAAGCCACTTATGCAATACAAGTTGCATGTCAAGCGTGGAGCAAGTCTCATGAACGCGGTCATGTAAAGTTAGCCCGGGCCGCTTCATCCCACCATCCCGCAAGATGCAAAGTACACATAACAAGAGACAACAAAAGCATCAACGCCCACAAAACCATTGTGTTCTACTCGTGCAACCAATCTACGCATAGACACAGCTCTGACACCACTGATGGGATTCGTAGCATAGAAAACAAAAAAATTCCTACCGCAAGAACGAATAACAAGCCAAGATCTAATCTAGTAGATGGTAGCAACAAGATGAAGATGAGACTAACCCTCGAAGATTTCCAAAGCCTACGAGATTAGATCTTGTTGTTGATGTAGTCGATCACTTGCCGCTTTCAAAAGCGCGTAGAAGATCTTGACGGTGCCACAGTCGGGCAGCACCTCCGTACTCGGTCACACGTTCGGTGTTGATGACGACGTCCTTCTCCCCGTTCCAGCGGGCAGCGGATGTAGTAGATCCTCCTCGGAATCCCGACATCACGATGGCGTGGTGGCGGTGGTGGTGGAGATCTCCGGCAGGGCTTTGCCTAAGCACCGCGGGAGTATTGGGAGGAGGGGGCGTCTAGGGTTTGGGGAGAGGGGGCACTTGGGGGGCGCCGGCCTTGGGTGCCCTGGGTGGTGTAGCTCTTGTGGTGGCCGGCCCCCTCCCTCTCTCCCTCATTATATAGGTGGAACCCCAAGAGTTGGCCCAAAGAATCGAATAAGACCCCAATTCAAAACTTTCCATATGGGCGAAACCTAGGGGAAGTGGGACTTCTCCCTTTCCTTCTCCCTATGGCCGGCCAAGGAGGTGGAGTCCACCATGGACTCCACCTTCCCTCTTGGTTGGCTGGTTAGGGTTAGTGGAGTCCTTCCGGGACTCCAACTTCCATGGTGATTTCTTCCGGAAGGTTCTAGAACATTCTAGCGCCTTCCATAAATGCACCGGATCATTTCCAAACTTGGAAAATGACTTCCTATATATGAATCTTATTCTCCGGACCATTCCGGAACTCCTCGTGATGTCCTGGATCCCATCCGAGACTCCGAACAACATTCGAACTCCATTCCATATTCCATATCTACTTAAAACGACATCAAACCTTAAGTGTGTCACCCTACGGTTCGTGAACAGTGCAGACATGGTCGAGACTCCTCTCCGACCAATAACCTATAGCGGGATCTGGAGATCCATAATGGCTCCCACACATTCAACGATAACTCAGTGATCGATTGAACCATTTACATACGATACCGATTCCCTTTGTCACGCGATACTATACTTGTCCGAGGTTTGATCATCGGTATCTCCATACCTATTTCAACCTCGTTACCGATAAGTACTCTTTACTCGTACCGTGACATGATATCCCTTGTGAACCAGTCACATGCTTGCAAGCTAATTAGATATCATTCCACCGAGAGGGCCCAGAGTATATCTATCCATCATCAGGATGGACAAATCCCACTCTTGATCCATATGCCTCAACTCATACTTTCCGAATACTTAATCCCATCTTTATAACCACCCATTTACGCAGTGGCATTTGATGTAATCAAAGTACCCTTCCGGTATAAGTGATTTACATGATCTCATGGTCAAAGGACTAGGTTACTATGTATCTGAAAGCTTATAGCAAGTTGAACTTGATGACTTGATCTTATGCTATGCTTACTATGGGTGTGTGTCCATCACATCATTCACCTAATGATATGATCTTGTTATTAATAACATCCAATGTTCATGATCAGGAAACCATGATCATCTATTAATCAACAAGCTAGTTAAACGAGAGGCTTACTAGGGACTCTGGTTGTTTACACAACACACATGTATCAATGTTTCCGGTTAATACAATTATAGCATGGGGTGTAAACATTTATCATGAACACTAAGATATAACAATAACTACTTTATTATTACCTCTCGGGCATATCTCCAACATTTAGATATTAATTTAATAGCTTTACACAGAAAAATATGAGCATTAGAAACATGTGTAAAAAATGCATATAGACATGCAAACATCAGCTATAAAACAATTGAATTGTACTTTTCGCAAAAAAAGCACTGGAATTCTTACTTGTCTGATTGTTTGAATCTGTTCTTCCTAAGATGCTGAATGTGGAAATTTTCGATGTACTCATCTAAAATCAACTTTGGCATGATTTTCTCGGGTGTTGTTGCTTTTGCTGCACGCTTTTTCCTGTTCCTTTTTTCAAAACTATTTTTATAACAAGATCCAGGCAGTATAATCAATGCATTGTTTCCTGTCCCTATGAAAAATATATATATAAGGTACATCAGCAGGGAAATGTTAGAAAAACCTGTTTAAAAAAATGAATTTCTATAACATGATATTAATTTGATAAAGTTTGACAAAATTACCCGCATCTTTTCCTCCTGTATTGCTCAAAAGAGAACCATCGTGGCCGTTGTACTTCATGCAGTTCTCTGAGAGTGATGATATAGAAATCAAGTTAATACATGTAGCAACTTCCATGACAAAGAAAAAGGTTTAAAACATAAAAACTAATAAAAAGACAAAGAAAGAATAATTGTTTGACACCAACCTTGATTAGATACAAAGCCTTCAACTATCTCTTCTTCTGAATAGCTATCAGAGAGCTGAGCGTAAGAGATAGCTATATTCTGTAAAGCATCAACAAACCTAGACCCTCGTTCCATTGTTTCCACTGGATGCATGGGGAAAAAGATTATACAGCTCAGCTATGTGATGTACAAAAAGAATAAGTTGCACACCAAGGAGGGGAAAGATATCAGCAGTATAAAAATTAGAAGACAAAACTTCCTGCCTTACCAGCATATGCAGGTCTGCTCTCAACAAAATCATCATAAGCGTCTGGAGAGCGAGGATTGCCTTCTGGTTCCATTGTATAAGACCCAATGCTGTCAAAGTCCACTTGTGAATCACTGATGTCAATCTGATGAAAACAAAAAAGGTAAGAGCAGTATAAAATCAGAAAAAAAAACACAACCAAAAAAGATCTTATGAAGGATAAAAATAAGACAAAAGAAAGAAGCATACAGTTTCCTGATGATTGCCAATATCTTCCATGAAGTTATCTTCAATAACATTATCATCCATTACTTCATTAGGTGGTGCATGTGCCAACGGATGGATAACAACAATATCATAACCACCATTTGGTTCCAGAACAGCAGGTATAATTGCTAAATCAACACTATATGGAGTAAGAGAAATGTCCCTGAGCTGTTAAAATTAATTAAAAGTTAGTTATCACAAATTAAATTCAAAAAAGACGGTAGAGAAGATGGAGAATTCCAATTTAAATGGAAAAAAAAGAAGAAGTTTAGAACAAAACGTACTGGAAGAACACCAAACGATTTCCGTGACAACAAGTTACGGTCTGCATTGTGTACAAGAATAAAATTCTCATTCCTTATGTGTGACATTCTTGGAATACTGTAATCAATTTGCTCAGCATTGGCACCAAAATCCAAGAAGTTCATGTACACAACCTGCAAACACAGAAAAAAATAAAGCAAATAGTTAAAAGAAAAAGAAACCTAATACTGTGGCATTTTTTAAATTATCTATTAAAAAGGAATACCCAAAAAAGAAAATGCAACACTTACTGCCAACAAAGGTAAGCAACCGCCAATCCAAAGCATCCTGTTGAAATCACTTTCATCTTTGAAAACCTTAGCTTTCCAAGCATCAACCTCATTCCACCGGTGGTTGAGGCACAAGGTTCCCAAGTCAAGATTGCTCACTTCAGCAATGTCGCTGTCCCTCAAGGAGTACAGATATTTCGGGTTCACGAAATTGTAGGTTGAAGGGCAAAGGACTATGGTGATGAATAACAGTAAGAAGCTCCTGATAAAAACAACCTCCTCGTTAGCACCAAGCAGGACAGATTCTACATTTGCCACAGTAATCTGCTTCTTCCCTAGAAGGTACTGGACATGTATCCCCTCCACTTCACTGACGATGTCAGGATCTGTACTCTCCATTACAAAAGGCTTGCTTCCAGAAGGAAAACCAAAGACCTTGTCAACAATATCCTTAGTGAAGTGTATGATCTTCTCCTTGTGCTGCAAAAACTTTGCTTCACCATGTGAAGTGTGGCCAGCAAGCCACTGTAGGAGATTCATAGGAACCATAAGGTGATCAGGGAGCTTTAGCAGATTTTCCAAATCATGTTTTGAAATGAAAGACCTCTGGATAGGATTAAATTTCTTCACTACTTTCATGTATCTGAGTGTCGAAAATCTTGATTGAATGGAAGGCTTGCATTGCGGTTCAATGTACGTGACGTTGACTACAAAAAAAAAGAAATGAAACAGATAAATTATGCTAGATCGTAATTAAAATACAAATTGAGAAACTATGATATTGCATAAGAGCAAAAATTTCAGAAAAATTAGATAAACTATGCTACTGCATATCAGAAATTGGAAAACTTTGATTGAAACAATACTTCTTTCAAAACAAACTAAATCATCAAGAAATGCGCATGTGGTGTCGTATCAAAACAAACTAAATGATCCAGTTAGCAAACAAATATACAAGACCATGACAAAAAGCAACATACAGCTTTGCTGAAAAAAAGAGTGGTAGCATTTCATTAAAAAAAATGTACTCCTGATTTTATATGCCATTCCTACGAAAAACTGCATAATGCTATTCCTAACCATAGCATTTCATAAAAAAATGTACTACTGATTCTAGATGCCATTCCTAAGAAAAACTGCATCATACTATTCCTAACCATAGCATTTCATTAAAAAAAGTACACCTGATTCTAGATGCCATTCCTAAGAAACCTTCATCATGCTATTCCTAACCATAGCAAAAAAAATCATCTTCAAAAAGAAGAAAAACAAACTAAAAAATGATAGTTCTACCCATAGCAAAATACAAAATTCAAAAGCACATCAAAACTATACCATGCTAAAAAGAAAACTACCACCCTTTGCTAGATTTAGAAACCAGAACAGAAGTCTTAATATCAAGTGGCTAGCATCATGAAATGGATTTTGCATGGGTGTAAGCTACTGGACAGTGTCTGGCCACGCAAGAAGTATAGAGAAAATTTAGAAAAATTTACACATCCGGCGAATCACCTGCTAGAGTCATAACGAAAGCAACACACAAAATCATCCACAAAAATCTGTAACTCTAGATGAAGAATAATTACCCTAAACAACACTAAAACATGGCGAAGCACCATGAAAAAATCAACGTGAGTTACCGCGAAGCACCAGCGAAATAGATCTAAACATACGAAGCAGATCAGCAACGGATCGGGATCTAACCTTCCGCTGACATCGATGGGGATAACGAATCAGATCACCGAAGAACCCTTAGACGTGCGCGGGGGAGTGTGATGTCTACGCACGCTTCTATTCCTGTAGACAGTGTTGGGCCTCCAAGAGCAGAGGTTTGTAGAACAGCAGCAAGTTTCCCTTAAGTGAATCACCCAAGGTTTATCGAACTCAGGGAGGTAGAGGTCAAAGATATCCCTCTCAAGCAACCCTACAATTAAGCTACAAGAAGTCTCTTGTGTCCCCAACACACCTAATACAATTGTCAGATGTATAGGTGCACTAGTTCGGCGAAGAGATAGTGAAATACAAGTAATATGGATGAATATGAGTGGTAATAGCAATCTGAAATAAAGATGGCAGCGAGTAAACATGCAGTGGAACATTAAATAAATGGAGATTCGATGTTCGGAAATAAGGCCTAGGGATCCTACTTTCACTAGTGGACACTCTCAACATTGATCACATAACTGAAACTACTCTACACTCTCTTGTTGGATAACAAACACCATTCATTGTGTAGGGCTACAAGAGCTCCCTCAAGCCGGAGTGAACAAGCTCCACAACATTCGGAATTCATATTTAAGTAACCTTAGAGTGCATGATAGACCATTGCAATTATACCGAGTACTAACATAGCATGCACACAGTCACCGTCAGGCTATGAAAGGGGGAATAGATCGCATCAATACTATCATAGTAATAGTTAACTTCATAATCTACAAGAGATCACAATCATAACCTACACCAAGTACTACATGATGCACACACTGTCAACATTACATCATGGAGGAGGAATAGACTACTTTAATAACATCACTAGAGTAGCACATAGATGATATTCAACTAGATCACAAAGAGAGAGATGAACCACATAGCTACGGTAGAGCCCTCAGCCTCGGGGGGGGGGGGAACTACTCCCTCCTCATCATGGGAAGCAGCAGCGGCGATGAAGATGGCGGTGGTGTCGATGGAGATGCCTTCCAGGGGCACTTCCCCGTCCCGGCGGCGTGCCGGAACAGAGACTCCTGTCCCCCGAATCTTGGCTTCGCGATGGCGGCGGCTCTGGAACTTTTCTCGTATCGTGGCTTATTCGTTTAGGGTTTTCGCGATGGAGTCCTTAAGTAGGCGGAAGGGCAGCCTCGGAGGGGCCCTGGTGGGGCCACACCATAGGGGGGCGCGCCCACCCCCTTGGCCGCGCCGCCATGTGGGGTGGGGCCCCCAGGGCTCCCCTCTGGTCCCTCTCTGGCTCTCTGGAAGCTTCCGTGAAATATAAGACCCTGGGCGTTGATTTCGTCCAATTCCGAGAATATTTCCTTTGTAGGATTTCTGGAACCAAAAACAGCAGAAAACAGGAACTGGCACTTCGGCATCTTGTTAATAGGTTAGTTCCGGAAAATGCATCAAAACGATATAAAGTGTGAACAAAACATGTAGGTATTGTCATAAAACTAGCATGGAACATCAGAAATTATAGATACGTTGGAGACGTATCAGCATCCCCAAGCTTAGTTCCTACTCGCCCTCGAGTAGGTAAACGATAACAAGAATAATTTCTGAAGTGACATGCTACTTACATAATCTTGATCATACTATTGCAAAGCATATGAGATGAATGCAGTGATTCAAAGCAATGGTAAAGACAATGACTAAACAACGGAATCATATAGCAAAGACTTTTCATGAATAGTACTTTCAAGACAAGCATCAATAAGACTTGCATAAGAGTTAACTCATAAAGCAATAGATTCAAAGTAAAAGCATTGAAGCAACACAAAGGAAGATATAAGTTTCAGCGGTTGCTTTCAACTTCAACATGTATATCTCATGGATAATTGTCATCATAAAGCAGTATAACAAGTGCAATAGGTAAACATGTAAGAATCAATGCACACAGTTGACACAAGTGTTTGCTTCTAAGGTAGAAAGAAGTAGGTAAACTGACTTAACATAAAGTAAAAGAAAGGCCCTTCGCAGAGGGAAGCATGGATTACTATTTTTGTGCTAGAGCTTTTATTTTGAAAACATAGAAACAATTTTGTCAACGGTAGTAATAATTCATATGTGTTATGCATAAGACATCCTATAAGTTGCAAGCCTCATGCATAGTATACCAATAGTGCCCGCACCTTGTCCTAATTAGCTTGGATTTACATGGATTATCATTGCATAGAATATGTTTCAACCAAGTGTCACAAAGGGGTACCTCTATGTCGCATGTACAAAGGTCTAAGGAGAAAGTTCGCATTGGATTTCTCGCTTTTGATTATTCTCAACTTAGACATCCATACCGGGACAACATAGACAACAGATAATGGACTCCTCTTTAATGCATAAGCATTCAACAACAGATAAAATTCTCATATGAGATTGAGGATTGTTGTCCAAACTGAAACTTCCACCATGAATCATGGCTTTAGTTAGCGGCCCAATGTTCTTCTCTAACAATATGCATACTCAAACCATTTGATCATGATAAATCACCCTTACTTCAGACAAGACGAACATGCATAGCAACTCACATGATATTCAACAAAGGTGAAATAGTTGATGGCGTCCCCAGGAACATGGTTATCGCTCAACAAGCAACTTATAAGAAATAATAAACATAAGCGACATATTCAATACCACAATAGTTTTTAAGCTATTTTTCCCATGAGCTATATATTGCAAAGACAAAGAATGGAATTTTAAAGGTAGCACTCAAGCAATTTACTTTGGAATGGCAGAGAAATACCATGTAGTAGGTAGGTATGGTGGACACAAGTGGCATAGTTTTTGGCTCAAGGATTTTGGATGCACGAGAAGTAATCCCTCTCAATACAAGGCTTAGGCTAGCAAGGTTGTTTGAAGCAAACTCAAGTATGAACCGGTACAGCAAAACTTACATAAGAACATATTGCAAGCATTATAAGACTCTACACTGTCTTCCTTGTTGTTCAAACCCTCACCAGAAAATATCTAGACTCTAGAGAGACCAATCATGCAAACCAAATTTCAACAAGCTCTATGGTAGTTCTTCATTAATAGGTGCAAAGTACATGATGCACGAGCTTAAACATGATCTATTTGAGCACAACAATTGCCAAGTATCAAATTATTCAAGACATTATACCAATTACCACATGAAGCATTTTCTGTTTCCAACCATATAACAATGAACGAAGCAGTTTCAACCTTCGCCATGAACATTAAAAGTAAAGCTAAGAACACCAGTGTTCATATGCAACAGCGGAGCGTGTCTCTTTCCCACACAAGCATGAATTTATTCAGAGAATGAAAATAACAAAACGAAAATAAAAACACACAGACGCTCCAAGTAAAGCACATAAGATGTGATCGAATAAAAATATAGTTTCACTAGAGGTGACCTGATAAGTTGTTGATGAAGAAGGGGATGCCTTGGGCATCCCCAAGCTTAGATGCTTGAGTCTTCTTGAAATATGCAGGGATGAACCACGGGGGCATCCCCAAGCTTAGACTTTTCACTCTTCTTGATCATATTGTATCATCCTCCTCTCTTGATCCTTGAAAACTTCCTCCACACCAAACTCAAAACAACTCATTAGAGGGTTAGTGCATAATCAAAAATTCACATGTTCGGAGGTGACACAATCATTCCTAACACTTCTGGACATCGCACAAAGCTACTGAAAGTTAATGGAACAAAGAAATCCACTCAAACACAGTAAAGGAGGCAATGTGAAATAAAAGGTAGAATCTGTCAAAACAGAACAGTCCGTAAAGACGAATTTTTTCGAGGCACTTAACATGCTCAGATGAAGAAGCTCAAATTGAATGAAAGTTGCGTACATATCTGAGGATCATTCACGTAAATTGGCAGATTTTTCTGAGTTATCTACAGAGGGGGCTACTCAAATTCGTGACAGCAAGAAATCTGTTTCTGTGCAGTAATCCAAATCTAGTATCAACCTTACTATCAAAGACTTTACTTGGCACAACAATGCAATAAAATAAAGACAAGGAGAGGTTTCTACAGTAGTAGCAACTTCCAAGACACAAATATAAAACAAAAGTGCTGTAGTAAAATAAAAACATGGGGTTATCTCCCAAGAAGTGCTTTCTTTATAGCCATTAAGATGGGCTCAGTAATTTTAATGATGCTCTCGCAAGAAATAAGAGTTGAAGCAAAAGAGAGTATCAAAAGCAAATAAGAAACACTTTTAAGTCTAACCCACTTCCTATGAAAAGGAATCTTGTAAATAAACAAGTCATGTAAGCATAATGCAATAAGCATAGGAAAACAAGACAAGCGCAACTTCAAGATTTTCAGCAAAAAGAGAGGTGTTTTAGTAACATGAAAATTTCTACAACCATATTTTCCTCTCTCATAATAATTTCCAGTAGCATCATGAACAAACTCAACAATATAACTATCACATAAAGCATTCTTATCATGAGTCTCATGCATAAAATAATTACTACTCCCAACATAAGCATAGTCATTCTTATTAATTGTAGTGGGAGCAAATTCAACAAAGTAGCTATCATTATTATTCTCATCATCAAATATAGGAGGCATAGTATAATCATAATAAACTTTATCCTCCATAGTAGGTGGCACCTAAATACCACTATCATTATAATCATCATAAATGGGAGGCAAAGTATCATCAAAGTAAATTTTCTCCTCCATGCTTGGGGGACTAAAAATATCATGCTCATCAAAACCAGCTTCCCCAAGCTTAGAATTTTCCATAGCATTAGCAACAATGGTGTTCAAAGCGTTCATACTAATATCATTGCTACTAGCATGCAAATAAGGTTCCATAGGTTTTTTAATTTTCGCATCAAACAATCCATGTCTTAACTCAGGAAAAAGATTAAAAAGCTCACTGTTGTTTTCCATTATGCCTAACTAGTGTAAACAAGAAACAAAAAGATGCAATTGCAGGATCTAAAGGAAATAGCTTCGAGCACTCACACACCGGCAACAGTGCTAGGAAATAGCTTAGTAGTCGGAGGATGTGAATACCTTTTACCTTACCTCCCCGGCAACGGCGCCAGAAAATAGCTTGATGTCTACGCACGCTTCTATTCCTGTAGACAGTGTTGGGCCTCCAAGAGCAGAGGTTTGTAGAACAGCAGCAAGTTTCCCTTAAGTGAATCACCGAAGGTTTATCGAACTCAGGGAGGTAGAGGTCAAAGATATCCCTCTCAAGCAACCCTGCAATTAAGATACAAGAAGTCTCTTGTGTCCCCAACACACCTAATACACTTGTCAGATGTATAGGTGCACTAGTTCGGCGAAGAGATAGTGAAATACAAGTAATATGGATGAATATGAGTGGTAATAGCAATCTGAAATAAAGATGGCAGCGAGTAAACATGCAGTGGAACATTAAATAAACGGAGATTCGATGTTCGGAAATAAGGCCTAGGGATCCTACTTTCACTAGTGGACACTCTCAACATTGATCACATAACTGAAACTATTCTACACTCTCTTGTTGGATAACAAACACCATTCATTGTGTAGGGCTACAAGAGCTCCCTCAAGCCGGAGTGAACAAGCTCCACAACATTCGGAATTCATATTTAAGTAACCTTAGAGTGCATGATAGACCATTGCAATTATACCGAGTACTAACATAGCATGCACACCGTCACCGTCAGGCTATGAAAGGGGGAATAGATCGCATCAATACTATCATAGTAATAGTTAACTTCATAATCTACAAGAGATCACAATCATAACCTACACCAAGTACTACATGATGCACACACTGTCAACATTACATCATGGAGGAGGAATAGACTACTTTAATAACATCACTAGAGTAGCACATAGATGATATTCAACTAGATCACAAAGAGAGAGATGAACCACATAGCTACGGTAGAGCCCTCAGCCTCGGGGGGAATGATACGTCTCCGACGTATCGATAATTTCTTATGTTCCATGCCACATTATTGATGTTATCTACATGTTTTATGCACACTTTATGTCATATTCGTGCATTTTCTGGAACTAACCTATTAACAAGATGCCGAAGTGCCGATTCTTTGTTTTCTGCTGTTTTTGGTTTCAGAAATCCTAGTAAGGAAATATTCTCGGAATTGGACGAAATCAAAGCCCAGGGGCCTATTTTCTCACGAAGCTTCCAGAAGTCCGAAGGAGAGACGAAGAGGGGCCACGGAGGGGCCACACCCTAGGGCGGCGTGGCCCCCCCCTTGGCCGCGCGGCCCTATGGTGTGGGGCCCCCGTGCCGCCTCTTGACCTGCCCTTCCGCCTACAAATAGCCTCCGTGACGAAACCCCCAGCACCGAGAGCCACGATACGGAAAACCTTCCAGAGACGCCGCCAACGCCGATCCCATCTCGGGGGATCCGGAGATCGCCTCCGGCACCCTTGGGAGAGGGGAATCATCTCCCGGAGGACTCTACGCCGCCATGGTCGCCTCCGGTGTGATGTGTGAGTAGTCTACCCCTGGACTATGGGTCCATAGCAGTAGCTAGATGGTTGTCTTCTCCCCATTGTGCTATCATTGTCGGATCTTGTGAGCTGCCTAACATGATCAAGATCATCTATCTGTAATTCTATATGTTGCGTTTGTTGGGATCCGATGAATAGAGAATACTTGTTATGTTGATTATCAAAGTTATGCTATGTGTTGTTTATGATCTTGCATGCTCTCCGTTACTAGTAGATACTCTGGCCAAGTTTTTGCTATTAACTCCAAGAGGGAGTACTTATGCTCGATAGTGGGTTCATGCCTGCATTGACACAGGGACGGTGTGAGAAAGTTCTAAGGTTGTGTTGTGCTGTTGCCACTAGGGATAAAACATTAGTGCTATGTTCAAGGATGTAGTCACTAGTTACATTACGCACCATACTTAATGCAATTGTCTGTTGTTAGCAACTTAATACTGGAAGGGGTTCGGATGATAACCTGAAGGTGGACTTTTTAGGCATAGATGCAGTTGGATGACGGTCTATGTACTTTGTCGTAATGCCCAATTAAATCTCACTATACTCATCATGATATGTATGTGCATGGTCATGCTCTCTTTATTTGTCAATTGCCCAACTGTAATTTGTTCACCCAACATGCTGTTCGTCTTATGGGAGAGACACCTCTAGTGAACTGTGGACCCCGGTCCAATTCTCTTTACTGAAATACAATCTACTGCAATACTTGTTCTACTGTTTTCTGCAAACAATCATCTTCCACACAATACGGTTAACTCTTTGTTACAGCAAGCCGGTGAGATTGACAACCTCACTGTTTCGTTGGGGCAAAGTACTTTGGTTGTGTTGTGCAGGTTCCACGTTGGCGCCGGAATCACTGGTGTTGCGCCGCACTACATCTCGCCGCCATCAACCTTCAACGTGCTTCTTGACTCCTACTGGTTCGATTAAACCTTGGTTTCTTACTGAGGGAAACTTGCCGCTGTGCGCATCACACCTTCCTCTTGGGGTTCCCAACGGACGCGTGTCGAACGAAGAGACAATACGTCAACCACGCGCATCAAGCAAATTTCTGGCGCCGTTGCCGGGGAGATCAAGACACGCTGCAAGGGGAGTCTCCACTTCTCAATCTCTTTACTTTGTTTTTGTCTTGCTTAGTTTTATTTACTACTTTGTTTGCTGCACTAAATCAAAATACAAAAAAAAATTAGTTGCTAGTTTTACTTTATTTGCTATCTTGTTTGCTATATCTAAAACACAAAAAAAATTAGTTTACTTGCATTTACTTTATCTAGTTTGCTTTATTTACTACTACTAAAATGAGTAATCCTGAAGTTGAAGTTCGCACGTTTAAGCAACGAGGGGGAGAATGTTTGAGAGATGCTTGGTATAGAATTAGCGATGCTCATAATAGATGCACTAAGAAGCACTCCACCATTATTTTACTCAGGAATTTTTATGTTGGTATCTCTAGCTGGAATAGATATGTTCTTGATAGTCTCGCAAAAGGTGACTTCCTAAGTACTCCTGCATTAGAAGCTAGTTGCATTATTGAGAGCTTATTTGGAATACCCCCTGTTGATAAAGTTAAAACTGAAATCTCTCTTGAAGATGTTATGAAAAAATTGGAAACCATAGAGAAAATTTTTCCAAGTATTGAAGCTAAATTGAAAATATTACTTGATAAAACTGATGAACTAGATAAATCCTTAGGAGGAATTGATGAAAGAATTAGTGTCCTAGGAACTAATGCTGTCCATGATGATCAAATCAATAGGATTGATGAACTTGAAAAAGCTATGGGAACCTTGGGTTCAACATTTTCTTCTCTTAAATATAAGGAGAAAGCTTATGTGGGTAAGGAGCAAAAGTTTATGTATGTCTCTAAAGTGCCTAGACCAAAGAAGTATTATTATAGGCCTAAAATTGACAAAGCCCTTAGTACCACTATGGATGGGGAAGCTCATGATAACAATGCACCATCTCTTGATAATACTTGATACACACTTTCTGCGCCTAGCTGAAAGGCGTTAAAGAAAAGCGCTTATGGGAGACAACCCATGTTTTTACCTACAGTACTTTGTTTTTATTTTGTGTCTTGGAAGTTGTTTACTACTGTAGCAACCTCTCCTTATCTTAGTTTTGTGTTTTGTTGTGCCAAGTTAAGCCGTTGATAGAAAAGTAAGTACTAGATTTGGATTACTGCACAGTTCCAGATTTCTTTGCTGTCACGAATCTGAGTCCACCTCCCTGTAGGTAGCTCAGAAAATTAAGCCAATTTACGTGCATGATCCTCAGATATGTACGCAACTTTCATTCAATTTGAGAATTTTCATTTGAGCAAGTCTGGTGCCATTTTAAAATTCGTCAATACGAACTGTTCTGTTTTGACAGATTCTGCCTTTTATTTCGCATTGCCTCTTTCGCTATGTTGGATGAATTTCTTTGATCCACTAATGTCCAGTAGCATTATGCAATGTCCAGAAGTGTTAAGAATGATTGTGTCACCTCTAAATATGTTAATTTTTATTGTGCACTAACCCTCTAATGAGTTGTTTCGAGTTTGGTGTGGAGGAAGTTTTCAAGGATCAAGAGAGGAGTATGATGCAACATGATCAAGGAGAGTGAAAGCTCTAAGCTTGGGGATGCACCCGGTGGTTCACCCCTGCATATATCAAGAAGACTCAAGCGTCTAAGCTTGGGGATGCCCAAGGCATCCCCTTCTTCATCGACAACATTATCAGGTTCCTCCCCTGAAACTATATTTTTATTCCATCACATCTTATGTGCTTTTTCTTGGAGCGTCGGTTTGTTTTTGTTTTTGTTTTGTTTGAATAAAATGGATCCTAGCATTCACTTTATGGGAGAGAGACACGCTCCGCTGTAGCATATGGACAAGTATGTCCTTGGTTTCTACTCATAGTATTCATGGCGAAGTTTCTCCTTCGTTAAATTGTTATATGGTTGGAATTGGAAAATGATACATGTAGTAATTGCTATAAATGTCTTGGGTAATGTGATACTTGGCAATTTTTGTGCTCATGATTAAGCTCTTGCATCATATGCTTTGCACCCATTAATGAAGAAATACATAGAGCATGCTAAAATTTGGTTTGCATATTTGGTTTCTCTAAGGTCTAGATAATTTCTAGTTTTGAGTTTGAACAACAAGGAAGACGGTGTAGAGTCTTATAATGTTTTCAATATGTCTTTTATGTGAGTTTTGCTGCACCGGTTCATCCTTGTGTTTGTTTCAAATAAGCCTTGCTAGCCTAAACCTTGTATCGAGAGGGAATACTTTTCATGCATCCAAATACTTGAGCCAACCACTATGCCATTTGTGTCCACCATACCTACCTATACTACATGGTATTTTCCGCCATTCCAAAGTAAATTGCTTGAGTGCTACCTTTAAAATTCCATCATTCACTTTTGCAATATATAGCTCATGGGATAAATAGCTTAAAAACTATTGTGGTATTGAATATGTAATTATGCACTTTATCTCTTATTAAGTTGCTTGTTGTGCGATAACCATGTTCATCAGGGACGCCATCAACTATTCATTGTTGAATTTCATGTGAGTTGCTATGCATGTCCGTCTTGTCTGAAGTAAGAGAGATCTACCACCATATGGTTAAGCATGCATATGTTAGAGAAGAACATTGGGCCGCTAACTAAAGCCATGCTCCATGGTGGAAGTTTCAGTTTTGGACAACAATCCTCAAATCTCAAATGAGAAAATTATTAATTGTTGGTATATGCTTATGCATAAAAGAGGAGTCCATTATCTGTTGTCTATGTTGTCCCGGTATGGATGTCTAAGTTGAAGAATAATCAATAGCGAGAAATCCAATGCGAGCTTTCTCCTTAGACCTTTGTACCGGCGGCATAGAGGTACCCCTTTGTGACACTTGGTAAAAACAATGCATTGTGATGATCCGGTAGTCCAAGCTAATTAGGACAAGGTGCGGGCACTATTAGTACACTATGCATGAGGCTTGCAACTTATAAGATATAATTTACATGATGCATATGCTTTATTACTACCGTTGACAAAATTGTTTCATGTTTTCAAAATCAAAGCTCTAGCACAAATATAGCAATCGATGCTTTTCCTCTATGGAGGACCATTCTTTTACTTTCAATGTTGAGTCAGTTCACCTATTTCTCTCCACCTCAAGAAGCAAACACTTGTGTGAACTGTGCATTGATTCCTACATACTTGCTTATTGCACTTATTATATTACTCTATGTTGACAATATCCATGAGATATACATGTTACAAGTTGAAAGCAACCGCTGAAACTTAATCTTCTTTTGTGTTGCTTCAATGCCTTTACTTTGAATTATTGCTTTATGAGTTAACTCTTATGCAAGACTTATTGATGCTTGTCTTGAAGTGCTATTCATGAAAAGTCTTTGCTATATGATTCACTTGTTTACTCATGTCATATACATTGTTTTGATCGCTGCATTCACTACATATGCTTTACAAATAGTATGATCAAGATTATGATGGCATGTCACTCCAGAAATTATCTGTGTTATCGTTTTACCTGCTTGGGACGAGCAGAACTAAGCTTGGGGATGCTGATACGTCTCCGACGTATCGATAATTTCTTATGTTCCATGCCACATTATTGATGTTATCTACATGTTTTATGCACACTTTATGTCATATTCGTGCATTTTCTGGAACTAACCTATTAACAAGATGCCGAAGTGCCAGTTGCTGTTTTCTGCTGTTTTTGGTTTCAGAAATCCTAGTAAGGAAATATTCTCGGAATTGGACGAAATCAAAGCCCAGGGGCCTATTTTCTCACGAAGCTTCCAGAAGTCCGAAGGAGAGATGAAGAGGGGCCACGGAGGGGCCACACCCTAGGGCGGCGCGGCCCCCTTGGCCGCGCGGCCCTGTGGTGTGGGGCCCCCGTGCCGCCTCTTGACCTGCCCTTCCGCCTACAAATAGCCTCCGTGACGAAACCCCCAGGACCGAGAGCCACGATACGGAAAACCTTCCAGAGACGCCGCCAACGCCGATCCCATCTCGGGGGATCCAGGAGATCGCCTCCGGCACCCTGCCGGAGAGGGGAATCATCTCCCGGAGGACTCTACGCCGCCATGGTCGCCTCCGGTGTGATGTGTGAGTAGTCTACCCCTGGACTATGGGTCCATAGCAGTAGCTAGATGGTTGTCTTCTCCCCATTGTGCTATCATTGTCGGATCTTGTGAGCTGCCTAACATGATCAAGATCATCTATCTGTAATTCTATATGTTGCGTTTGTTGGGATCCGATGAATAGAGAATACTTGTTATGTTGATTATCAAAGTTATGCTATGTGTTGTTTATGATCTTGCATGCTCTCCGTTACTAGTAGATACTCTGGCCAAGTTTTTGCTATTAACTCCAAGAGGGAGTACTTATGCTCGATAGTGGGTTCATGCCCGCATTGACACCGACAAAGTGATGAAAGTTCTAAGGTTGTGTTGTGCTGTTGCCACTAGGGATAAAACATTAGTGCTATGTTCAAGGATGTAGTCACTAGTTACATTACGCACCATACTTAATGCAATTGTCTGTTGTTAGCAACTTAATACTGGAAGGGGTTCGGATGATAACCTGAAGGTGGACTTTTTAGGCATAGATGCAGTTGGATGACGGTCTATGTACTTTGTCGTAATGCCCAATTAAATCTCACTATACTCATCATGATATGTATGTGCATGGTCATGCTCTCTTTATTTGTCAATTGCCCAACTGTAATTTGTTCACCCAACATGCTGTTCGTCTTATGGGAGAGACACCTCTAGTGAACTGTGGACCCCGGTCCAATTCTCTTTACTGAAATACAATCTACTGCAATACTTGTTCTACTGTTTTCTGCAAACAATCATCTTCCACACAATACGGTTAACTCTTTGTTACAGCAAGCCGGTGAGATTGACAACCTCACTGTTTCGTTGGGGCAAAGTACTTTGGTTGTGTTGTGCAGGTTCCACGTTGGCGCCGGAATCACTGGTGTTGCGCCGCACTACATCTCGCCGCCATCAACCTTCAACGTGCTTCTTGACTCCTACTGGTTCGATTAAACCTTGGTTTCTTACTGAGGGAAACTTGCCGCTGTGCGCATCACACCTTCCTCTTGGGGTTCCCAACGGACGCGTGTCGAACGAAGAGACAATACGTCAACCACGCGCATCAGGGAACTACTCCCTCCTCATCATGGGAAGCAGCAGCGGCGATGAAGATGGCGGTGGTGTCGATGGAGATGCCTTCCGGGGGCACTTCCCCGTCCCGGCGGCGTGCCGGAATAGACACTCCTATCCCCCGAATCTTGGCTTCGCGATGGCGGCGGCTCTGGAACTTTTCTCGTATCGTGGCTTATTCGTTTAGGGTTTCTGCGATGGAGTCCTTAAGTAGGCGGAAGGGCAGCCTCGGAGGTGCCCTGGTGGGGCCACACCATAGGGGGGTGCGCCCACCCCCTTGGCCGCGCCGCCATGTGGGGTGGGGCCCCCAGGGCTCCCCTCTGGTCCCTCTCTGGCTCTCTGGAAGCTTCCGTGAAATATAAGACCCTGGGTGTTGATTTCGTCCAATTCCGAGAATATTTCCTTTGTAGGATTTCTGGAACCAAAAACAGCAGAAAAAAGGAACTGGCACTTCGGCATCTTGTTAATAGGTTAGTTCCGGAAAATGCATCAAAACGATATAAAGTGTGAACAAAACATGTAGGTATTGTCATAAAACTAGCATGGAACATCAAAAATTATAGATACGTTGGAGACGTATCAGAGTGGCGGAGGAAGAAAACCATGCGTGGCCGGAGAAGAACCGGAGGAAGAAGAAGGGGTGCGGTAGCGGAGGAACCCTTAGACAGGAGCGGCAGCGGAGGAACCCTGGTCAGAATAGAAGGAGGAAACCCAGAAAACCTGGTCGGAGACGGGCGAACCCTGGTCGGAACGAAGAAGAGAACGCAGAGAAGAGTCCTATCTAAATGGGCCGGCCCAAAACATACGCGGGGGGGGGGGTGGTCGGTGATGTCTACGCACGCTTCTATTCCTGTAGACAGTGTTGGGCCTCCAAGAGCAGAGGTTTGTAGAACAGCAGCAAGTTTCCCTTAAGTGAATCACCCAAGGTTTATCGAACTCAGGGAGGTAGAGGTCAAAGATATCCCTCTCAAGCAACCCTGCAATTAAGATACAAGAAGTCTCTTGTGTCCCCAACACACCTAATACACTTGTCAGATGTATAGGTGCACTAGTTCGGCGAAGAGATAGTGAAATACAAGTAATATGGATGATTGTAAGTAGTAATTGCAATCTGAAATAAAAATGGCAGCAAGCAAACATGTAGCAGAACTTGTTGGAAACAGTGTTTCAATGCTTAGAAATAAGGCCTAGGGATCATACTTTCACTAGTGGACACTCTCAACAATGATCACATAACTGAATAAATAAATGCTTCTCTTAAACACTCTCTTGTTGGATAACAAACACCATTCATTGTGTAGGGCTACAAAGCACACCTCAAGCCGGAGTAAACAAGCTCCACAACTTCATAAAGGAATCACACACGATGCGCACACTGTCACCATCACACAGTGGAGAGTGAATCTGGAGTTCATATTAAAGTAACCTCTAGAGTGCATAATAGACTGTTGCAATTTAGACCGAGTACTAACATAGCATACACACTGTCAACAATAGCTATGAAAGGGGGAATAGATCACATCAATACTATCATAGTAATAGTTAACTTCATAATCTACAAGAGATTACAAGCATAACCTACGCCAAGTACTACATGATGCACACACTGTCAACTTTACATCATGGAGGAGGAATAGACTACTTTAATAACATCACTAGAGTAGCACATAGATTAATAGTGATACAAAGCTCATGATCACATAAAGATCACACCATGGGAGAGAGAGATGAACCACATAGCTACCGGTAGAGCCCTCAGCCTCGGGGGAGAACTACTCCCTCCTCATCATGGGAGACAGCAATGGCGATGAAGATGGTGGTGGTGTCGATGGAGATGACTCCGGGGGCAATTCCCCGTCCCGACGGCGTGCCGGAACAGAGACTTCTGTCCCCCGAACTTGGCTTCGCGATGGCGGCGGCTACGTAACTTTTCGTGGAATATCGTCGACTGTGTTAGGGTTTTCGGAGACGGAGGAATATATAGGCGAAGGGGCGATGTCGGTGGAGTCCCGAGGGGCCCACCCCATAGGGTGGCGCGGCCAGGGGTGGGGCCGCGCCCCCCTAGGGTGTGGCCGCCTCGTGGCTCCTCTTCGTCTCCTCTTCGGTGTTCTGGAAGCCTCCGTGGAAAATAAGACCGTGGGCTTTTGTTTCGTCCAATTCCGAGAATATTTCCTGTGTAGGATTTCTGAAACCAAAAACAGCAGAAAACAGGTACTGGCGCTTCGGCATCTTGTTAATAGGTTAGTCCCGGAAAATGCATAAAAATGATATAAAGTGTATATAAAACATGTAGGTATTGTCATAAAACTAGCATGGAACATCAGAAATTATAGATACGTTGGAGACGTATCAAGCATCCCCAAGCTTAGTTCCTACTCGCCCTCGAGTAGGTAAACGACAAAAAGAATAATTTCTGAAGTGACATGCTACCAACATGATCTTGATCAATACTATTGTAAAGCATATGAGATGAATGAAGTGATTCAAAGCAATGGTCTATAGTTTGCTAACAAAAAGGTAATGACTAAACAATTGAATCATATAGCAAAAACTTTTCATGAATAATACTTTCAAGACAAGCATCAAAAAGTCTTGCATAAGAGTTAACTCATAAAGCAATAGATTCTTAATAGAAGGTTTTGAAGCAACACAAAGGAAGATTTAAGTTTCAGCAGTTGCTTTCAACTTTCAACATGGATATCTCATGGATAATTGTCAACACAAAGTAATATGATGAGTGCAATAAGCAAGCATGTAAGAATCAATGCGCACAGTTGACACAAGTGTTTGCTTCTAAGATAGAAAGAAGTAGGTAAACTGACTCAACATAAAGTAAAAGAAAGGCCCTTCGCAGAGGGAAGCAGGGATTACTCATGTGCTAGAGCTTTTTATTTTGAAAACATGGAAACAATTTTGTCAACGGTAGTAATAATTCATATGTGTTATGCATAAAACCTCCTATAAGTTGCAAGCCTCATGCATCGAATACTAATAGTGCCCGCTCCTTGTCCTAATTAGCTCGGATTTCCATGGATTATCATTGCATTACATATGTTTCAACCAAGTGTCACAAAGGGGTACCTCTATGCCACCTGTACAAAGGTCCAAGGAGATAGATCGCATTTGATCTCTCAATTTTGATAGATCTCAACTTGAGGACATCCATACCGGGACAACATAGAAAACAGATAATGGACTGCTCTTTTATGCTTTAAGCATTCAACAACAGATAATATTCTCATAAGAGATTTGAGGATTAATGTCCAAGCTGAAACTTCCACCATGATACATGGCTTTGGTTAGCGGCCCAATGTTCTTCTCTAGCAATATGCATACTCAAACCATTCAACTCATGGCAAATCTCCCTTACTTCAGACAAGACGAACATGCATAGCAACTCACATGATATTCAACAAAGGTGTAACAGTTGATGGCGTCCCCAGAAACATGGTTACCGCTCAACAAGCAACTTATAAAAAATAAGATACATAAGCAACATATTCATTACCACAATAGTTTTTAGGCTACTTTCCCATGAGCTATGTATTGCAAAGATAAGGAATGAATTTTTTAAAGGTAGCACGCAAGCAATTTACTTTGGAATGGCAGAAAAATACCACATAGTAGGTAGTTATGGTGGACACAAATGGCATAGGTTTTGGCTCAAGGTTTTGGATGCACGAGAAGCATTCCCTCTCAGTACAAGGCTTTGGCTAGCAAGGTTGTTTGAAGCAAACACAAGTATAAACCGGTACAGCAAAACTTACATAAGAACATATTGCAAGCATTATAAGACTCTACACTGTCTTCCTTGTTGCTCAAACACTTTTACCAGAAAATATCTAGACCTTAGAGAGACCAATCATGCAAACCAAATTTCAACAAGCTCTACGGTAGTTCTCCACTAATAGGTTTAAACTACATGATGCAAGAGCTTAAACATGATCTACTTGAGAGCTCAAAACAATTGCCAAGTATCAAATTATTCAAGACAATATACCAATTACCACATGAAGCATTTTCTGTTTCCAACCAAATAGCAATAAATGCAGCAGCTTTCAACTTTTGCCATGAACATTAAAAGTAAAACGAAGAACACAAGTGTTCAAATGAAAAAGCGGAGCGTGTCTCTCTCCCACACAAGCATGATATGATCCAATTTATTCAGAGAACTAAGATAACAAAACGAAAATAAAAACACACAGACGCTCCAAGTAAAGCACATAAGATGTGACCGAATAAAAATATAGTTTCACTAGAGGTGACCTGATAAGTTGTTGATGAAGAAGGGGATGCCTTGGGTATCCCCAAGCTTAGATGCTTGAGTCTTCTTGAAATATGCAGGGATGAACCACGGGAGCATCCCCAAGCTTAGACTTTTCACTCTTCTTGATCATATTATATCATCCTCCTCTCTTGATCCTTGAAAACTTCCTTCACACCAAACTCAAAGCAATCTCATTAGAGGGTTAGTGCATAATCAAAAATTCACATGTTCAGAGAGGACACAATCATTCCTAACACTTCTGGACATTACCCAAAGCTACTGAAAGTTAATGGAGCAAAGAAATCCATTCAACACAGTAAAAGAGGCAATGTGAAATAAAAGGCAGAATCTGTCAAAACAGAACAGTCCGTAAAGACGAATTTTTTCGAGGCAATTAACATGCTCAGATGAAGAAGCTCAAATTGAATGAAAGTTGCGTACATATCTGAGGATTACTCGCGAATGTTTTTAAAAATTTTAGATTCTCCTACAGAGAGAACAGCTCAAATTCGTGACAGCTAAAAATCTGTTTCTGCACAGAAATCCAAATCTAGTATCAACTCTCTATCAAAGACTTTACTTGGCACAACAATGCAATAAAGTAAAGATAAGGAGAGGTTGCTACAGTAGTAACAACTTCCAAGACACAACAAAACAGTATCAAAATAAAAACATGGGTTATCTCCCAAGAAGTGCTTTCTTTATAGCCATTAAGATGGGCTCGGTAATTTTAATGATGCTCTCTCAAGAAATAAGAGTTGAAGCAAAAGAGACCATCAAAAGCAAATAAGAAACACTTTTAAGTCTAACACACTTCCTATGAAAAGGAATCTTGTAAATAAATAAATTCATGAAGAACAAAGTGACAAGCATAGGAAGATAAAACACGAGTAACTTCAAAATTTTCAGCATGTAGAGAGGTGTTTTAGTACCATGAAAATTTCTACAACCATATTTACCTCTCTCATAATAATTTCCAATAGCATCATGAACAAACTCAACAATATAACTATCACATAAAGCATTCTTATTCACATGCATAAAAGTATCATTACTCTCCACATAAGCATAATCAATTTTATTAGTAATAGTGGGAGTAAAACTATCACAACCATCATTGTAATCATCATAAATTGCAGGCATGGTATAATCATAATAAACTTTATCCTCCATAGTAGGTGGCACCAAAATACCACTATCATTATAATCATCATAAATGGGAGGCAAAGTATCATCAAAGAAAATTTTCTCCTCAAAACTTGGGGGACTAAAAATATCACAACCAGCTTCCCCAAGCTTAAATTCTTCCATAGCATTAGCAATAATAGTGTTCAAAGAGTTCATGCTAATAACATTGCTACAACTATTTTGCAAACAAAGTTCCATGGGTTTTTTAATTCTCTCTTCAAACACATCATGTCCTAATTCAATATAAAGTTCATAAAGATCTCTAAATTTTTTGTTGTTTTCCATTAAGCCTAACTAGTGAAAAATAAAAACAAGAAACAAAAAGATATAATTGTAGGATCTAAAGGAAATAACTTCGAGCACTCACACACCGGCAACAGTGCTAGGAAATAGCTTAGTAGTCGGAGGATGTGAATACCTTTTACCTTACCTCCCCGGCAACGGCGCCAGAAAATAGCTTGATATCTACGCACGCTTCTATTCCTGTAGACAGTGTTGGGCCTCCAAGAGCAGAGGTTTGTAGAACAGCAGCAAGTTTCCCTTAAGTGAATCACCCAAGGTTTATCGAACTCAGGGAGGTAGAGGTCAAAGATATCCCTCTCAAGCAACCCTGCAATTAAGATACAAGAAGTCTCTTGTGTCCCCAACACACCTAATACACTTGTCAGATGTATAGGTGCACTAGTTCGGCGAAGAGATAGTGAAATACAAGTAATATGGATGATTGTAAGTAGTAATTGCAATCTGAAATAAAAATGGCAGCAAGCAAACATGTAGCAGAACTTATTGGAAACGGTGTTTCAATGCTTAGAAATAAGGCCTAGGGATCATACTTTCACTAGTGGACACTCTCAACAATGATCACATAACTGAATAAATAAATGCTACACTTAAACACTCTCTTGTTGGATAACAAACACCATTCATTGTGTAGGGCTACAAAGCACACCTCAAGCCGGAGTAAACAAGCTCCACAACTTCATAAAGGAATCACACACGATGCGCACACTGTCACCATCACACCGTGGAGAGTGAATCCGGAGTTCATATTAAAGTAACCTCTAGAGTGCATAATAGACTGTTGCAATTTAGACCGAGTACTAACATAGCATACACACTGTCAACAATAGCTATGAAAGGGGGAATAGATCACATCAATACTATCATAGTAATAGTTAACTTCATAATCTACAAGAGATTACAATCATAACCTACGCCAAGTACTACATGATGCACACAATGTCAACTTTACATCATGGAGGAGGAATAGACTACTTTAATAACATCACTAGAGTAGCACATAGATTAATAGTGATACAAAGCTCATGATCACATAAAGATCACACCATGGGAGAGAGAGATGAACCACATAGCTACCGGTAGAGCCCTCAGCCTCGGGGGAGAACTACTCCCTCCTCATCATGGGAGACAGCAATGGCGATGAAGATGGCGGTGGTGTCGATGGAGATGACTCCGGGGGCAATTCCCCGTCCCGGCGGCGTGCCGGAACAGAGACTTTTGTCCCCCGAACTTGGCTTCGCGATGGCGGCGGCTACGTAACTTTTCGTGGAATATCGTCGACTGTGTTAGGGTTTTCGGAGACGGAGGAATATATAGGCAAAGGGGCGATGTCGGTGGAGTCCCGAGGGGCCCACCCCATAGGGTGGCGCGGCCAGGGGTGGGGCCGCGCCCCCCTAGGGTGTGGCCGCCTCGTGGCTCCTCTTCATCTCCTCTTCGGTGTTCTGGAAGCCTCCGTGGAAAATAAGACCGTGGGCTTTTGTTTCGTCCAATTCTGAGAATATTTCCTGTGTAGGATTTCTGAAACCAAAAATAGCAGAAAAACAGGAACTGGCGCTTCGGCATCTTGTTAATAGGTTAGTCCCGGAAAATGCATAAAAATGATATAAAGTGTATATAAAACATGTAGGTATTGTCATAAAACTAGCATGGAACATCAGAAATTATAGATACGTTGGAGACGTATCAGTCGGTGAGTCGTATACACCGACCTGGTCGGTGTATAGGATTCGCCCGCGCCTTGGCCTCGATAGCTACGCGACGGCAGCGGCAGAGCCGCGTCGACCTCCTGGTGATTCTCCCGCACGGTGCCTGGAGGCCCATGAGAGCCCACCTGACGTGATAGGGGTATCACGTTGTACCACGTGGCCATCCATGTGCCTCGTCAGCCTCCTGGTGCACTGCTTTGGCCCACCCAGTGGGATTGCTTTTCATAAAAGCTTCGCGTGTAATTTTAGCGGAATTTTCTTCCTTCATTTCTGCGCAAAAAAATAGAAAGGAGTTTTTTCTAAAAAACAACATCAATTCTAACAGTTTTTCCATTGCAAACTAAATCATTGAGCAAAATATTTAAAAAGGTAGATATATTTCGTTCGAGTCCAAGGCAACAAGATAGGAGATCAGTGTGGCAGTCCACGCGGCCACATCTGATATGATGGACGGTTCAATGGCGGTGCTGCGTGCATCCACCTGTCTTCTTGGTGAGCCCTTGGCCACCCTCCGTGACGGGGCCTCGTGTTACTAGAGGGCGCCACAAACATGCTACGGGCGTCGCGTCGTTATCGGAAGGGGAACACGCCGCTTGGTTTTTCTCGATGTGTCCACTCACAAGATCGTCGCCCCTAGAACCCTCTTCTAGGTCATCACTAAGATCATTTACCAGTACATAGTTGGGGCTAATTGGCACCTTATGAACAAGATCAACAGTGAGTTTGGATCTGTAAAGGATGTTAAAGACATGGTAGGTGCTTCAGCCGCACTCGGAAATGTTTCGGTTGGGAGCCGCAAAACTATGTTATTATTGTTCATGTACATATATGGTAACCATAGTATATCAGTGGTTCAATAGTCCTGTAAGCAACCGTACAAACCATCATAGTTAAATTGGAAAAATATAAATTATTTATATTAATCTTTTTTACTGAAATATAATTTCATCATTCTCTCCACATATTGCCATTTAATAATTTTATTATACATAAAATAATTAACTATATAATAAAACAATTAATATTAAGACACAAATATTTTATTGGTTTGATTTACTATTTCCATTTAAAAATACACTTTGCACTACATTTTAAGGCATATATTGCAAGGCACCGATGTTCTTTCTTTCCAAGATGGTGCTCTTAAAATTCTTGGGTTCAGCCAATTTCTTGTTTAGAAGTGAAACATACGAAAAAAATGAATACACATATGTGTGTAGATCATTTGTGCCACTTAAATAAATTTCAAGTATATGTACTGTGTTTGTGCCTAATTTAGTGTCCTTCGAAATAATGACAGAGAGCAAAGCTAAAGAGTTTTCTTGAATGCATGGTTGTCTATTTTAGGTGTAAGTAAATAGAAAGGGATGATTATAATCATAATAACTAGGAAATGTAGAATACCCAAAATATCTATGGTGGTTATCTCCTTAGAATTGTTTAAGAATTGTTTAATTGATTGTTTATTAAAGTGGAGATCATTGTACGGTCACCTCTTTCTTGGGTTTCGCTTGGACTTTTCCTTGGGAAGCAAAATCGACACAGCCAACACGCAGCGTAAGGGCATCTCCAACTGAGCGATGCAAAACGGATGCTTAAATTGTCCGCTCGTGTCCGTTTGTGTCACCTCCACCGGCGCCAGCACCTTTGACCTTGAGGACTGCGATTCGGCGTCTCCTGGGTCAGGCATCCTCCGGCCTCGCCTTGACATGCGACACCGAGTCCGGCCTCACCTCGACCGGTGCCAACACCTTTGACCTTGAGTCCCGATTTGGACCGCATGGCTGCCCCTCGAGCTACCGTCGATGGAGCACGCCACAGAGCAGCTGTGGAGGAGCTTGAGGTTTTTCTAGGCGCCACAGTGAGGGGAAGTAGGGAGGACGGGGGCGGCGAGATAGGGGAGGCTGGGGCAGGGGCCGGCGAGGTAGGGGAGGAGTGCGTGTTGTGGACAGTGTGATTGGGAGTGGGAAAGAAGTAGGAGAGGGGAAGGTGGAGTATCTTTAGGATATGGTCAAAGATGCAGTACTCTATCGGTATGTGACATGGGTATGCCTAATGGAGATGTCACGTGTATACCCCTGGTTTATGTTTTCATGTATCTTAGGAGTTGAAGGCCTACGGATCTGAAGGTTTGGAGGCCCATAAAGCCGAAGATATGCGGTCCGAGGGAGTAGACTCAATATAGGAAAACTTGTAGCAATATATGGAAAGGCCCAACACGGCCCGATGTTTGTATACTTGTACATCACGAAAAGCCTCGGCTTCTCCTCCTATATAAGGGTGAAGTTGACGTAGAAGAAAGGATCGATCATTGTTAAACCCCAGCCACCGTTTCTTTCTAGTTAGGCGCCTTTGTTCGTCTGACCACCTTCGGGTTCTACTTGCCCTCTACTTCCACGAAACCCTAAGTCTACAATCTGTAGGCATTGACGAGTTGATACCTCGTCAATTGGCACCGTCCGTGGGGATTGAGGTAGCTAGGTCCTGATCTCGATGGCATCATCATCATCGTCGGCAGCAAGCAACGCAGTGGAAGGAGGTAAACCAATCCAATCTGGCTTTGTCGATTTTGTTCCTCACCCTCCCGCCCATTTGCTTGCATACGCCAACCTAGGAGAAGCAATCAACCTGACGTTCGGGAGCTTGCGTTTCTTTGTCGGGAAAGAAGGTTCATATCGCTTTTCGGCCCCGACTTTTTCGGGACCGTTGGCGGCCGAGCCCGAATCTTCGGGATCGTCAACACCATCCATCAACTCAGGAGACGAGGAGATTTTGCTGCCACGCTTCACCAAGCCCGATGATAGCGGGAAACTCGCCGATCTGTTCGGCGGGATGACTTTTGGGTCGACCGCTGAAACCGATTTACTTCGGGGCAATGACTTTGACAATTTCACCAACTCCGACTTCACCAATAGCATCAACTTCAGCGCTAGCGAGGAGGTCTTCGCCGATCTATACGACGGTGTCACCTACCCTTTGCATGGTGTGAGGATGCAAAGTCTAGCACCACGCAGAAGAAACTCGATGATTCAAAATCCCGAGATCGATGATAGCGCAGACTCTACACGCCATCAGATATGCATGCTCACGGCATCGGAACTCGACAAAAAACTCGCTGCTAACGAAAAGGCTTGATGTGACGCTGAGGCGAAAACCGCGAGTGCAGAGTTTGCCTTGAGCGACAAGGATGAGCAGATTGCCCAACGAGAAGCTGCCATAATTGGGCGACTCAATACGCAATCCACAAGATTCTTGAGTACTGTTATCTGGATCCTTCTTTGTATCTTTTGCTTCGTGTTTTCTTCATACTTGTAGTAAAAATTTCCTTCTTTTCAGCAGAGGGTATTGACGAGATGTACACCAAGAATCAAGAGCAAGATGAAGATGAACTCCTCGACTCCCTTTTAGAGTTTTAGTGCTGGAGATGAACTGTTCCCTTGCCCGCGATTGCTTGAAGGAGAGCCGGACTGCATTCGAGCGTTTGTTCCCGCACTTCTTCCCCAAGGTTGATGTGCCGGACAAATTCGAGCCTCTTTCATAATTGACATCAAAAATTACCGCTGACATTCAAGATTTGTACCTAGAAATTGCTTTCGGAAAATATAGATACTTAATTAATGCCATAAATTAGATTCACCATTGAAGAATTATGCTCAGATGAAGAATTACTGATATGTAATTAAATTGCCGTTGAATATTTCTACCAATGAATTATTGTGAAAATTACTATCAAAATTTTTAAAAGTTGGTGCAATTTTTTTTAAAAAAAATAAAGACAGACCGGAGCACTGCTCATGTGCACCATCCTCTATGACAGGGCCTGAAGCTATTTCGAGGCCGTCACATACATGATACAGGCGTCGGGATCAGAAGAGGAACATGTCGCTTGGTTTCTCGACTCATCTACTCGCATGATCAATGCTCTGGAATCACCTTCGAGGCCATCACCAGGATCCTCGACAAGTACACATCTTGGATTGATTGGGACCTTGCGAACAGGATCAACGGGGAGTTTGAATCAGCCAAAGATGCCAAAGACGTGGTATGTACTTTGTCTACTTAGAAATATTACATGTATGATAACTACAATTTATCAATGTTTCAACACTGTCGTATAAGTAATTGTACAAACCATCATCGTTAAATGAACAAGTATACGTTATTTATATTAAACTTTTTTACTCAAATATAATTTGGGCATTCTATCCACACATTGCCATTTTATCCTTCTATTGTACATAAAAAAATTAACTACATAATAATACAACTAATATTTAGACACAATTATTTTATTGGTTTGAATTAATATTTCCATAAAAAATAAAATTTGCACTATTAATGCATATATTGCAAGGCACTGATGTTGTTTCTTTTTGAGACACTGCAACTAAATTCTTGGGTTGAACGAAATTCGTATTTATTGGTGAAACATACGGAAAACAATGAACATACATATGTTTATAGAGCATTTGTGCCAATTAGATAAACTTTAAGTATATGTATGTGTTTGTGCCTATTTTAGTGTCCTTCAAAATCATAATCATGGCAGAGAGTAAAGCTAAAGAGTTTTCTTGAATGCATGGTTGCCTATTTTAGGTGTAAGTGAATACAAAGGGATGATTATAATCATACTTAATAGAAATGTAAAATACACAAAATATCTGTGGTGGTTATCTCATAAAAATTGTTTAATTCCTTGTTACTGGAGCCATTGTGCTGTCACAACCAACACGGAGCATGGAGCGTCCTGGTTGTAAATTAGCCACTCATGGCGAGAGCTACTTCTAATCCGCAAATCCTGATGGGCTGCGCTAGCCGTCGGGCGACCGATCCGCTGCGCGGGATCGGTCGTCCCGCAGCCGTCCGATGCACATCCAGTGGCCCACAATCAATCTCTTAAATCATGAATGCAGGCAGCTGGACCCCACGTCTGGTTGCATGGGCGATTTACACAAAAATAATCCTTTTCTGATAGTATAGCACAGAGTGACCCTCCGGCCAAACTATTTCACCCATCTAACCATTTTGTGTGGCGTCCCTCCCATCGGCGCCACACCTCACTGTGTGGCGCCCATGCGAGCGGCGCCACTCTCCCATCCGACGTGACGTGGCCGACGCTGATGTGTGCTCGAGTCTGACGTGGAAGGATGTGTGGCACCGCTCCCATCGGCGCCACACATTGAAAGTGTGGCGCCGCTCGGAATGGCGCCACACATCCTGTTATAATTGCCCAAAGCATACTGTAAGACAATTCTCCAGGGACTTAGCCATTTTGGCGACCCTGTTTGTGTGGCGCCGATGCCACGGGCGCCACACAGTTCAGTGTGGCGCCGGCGCCACGGGCGCCACAGAAACATGGTCGCCAAAACGGCTAAGTCCCTAAGCATCCGGAGCCTCTGGATGTTGTGGACATATAAATTGACATGTGTGGCGCCCATGGCATCGGCGCCACACAGTGAAGTGTGGCGCCCGTGGCAAGGGCGCCACACGTTGACTTGTGTTAAACCATGAAAATTTCTACCTTATTTCAACAGTTTTCAATACAACAATCGCAATTTCAATTGCAATTTCATACACACATCATACACATAGCACACATCATAGCTCACATCGTAGCACATAGATTCAAACAACACGTAGCAATGACGACATGGTTCGAAATGACATAGAGTTCACAACACGTAGCAATGAAGATAGAGTTCACAACATGGTTCGAAATCCATCTACCCTCGACGTCCCCTCCTCACGGGTTGCTTCCGGACGGCCATCCTTTTCGTCCACTGCCGTTGCTCTTCTTGCTGCTGCACCTCCTGCTCCTCTGAAGATGACGGCTCATCGTTCCTCATCCTCCTCAAAGCTGATCTCCGCGGCGGCTCCTCATCTGACTCGATCGCATCCTTCTTTCCTCGGTTCGCATAATCTTCTGGAGTATAACGGTTTGGAGCCTTGCCCCTCGGCTTCAACTGGTACGCAGACCGTGTGGCTTGCTTCTTGCCTCGACTAACGCTTTGACTCAGAATGGTGTCGTCAGGAATCTTCAGAAACATGAACACATGAGATTACAAAAGTTGAAATTAGTAAGCACATGTTTGACAGCAACAAAATAGTCCATACCTCCGCCTCTTCAGAAGAGGATGTAGCCGCAATTTCGCCTTCGCGGCAACCTAGCAAGTTGGCTAACCGCCGCAACTTCCGTGCAGTGTTCTGCGTCATGGAAGTCATGGTTACAAAGCCACCAAACACAATAGCTTACATTCAAAGTTGGTGACCATACCTTAATGAAATGCCGCATCGGTACGATAGGCTTTTCATCTCTATGGCTCTGATCCCAAACAACCTCACACTCGTCAGCTGTTTTTTGGATCACGGACCGCTGTGACAAACATATTATACACAATTTGAGCGAGCACATGCCAATATAGATGATGTACTAGCTAATGAGAGAATACATTACCACGAAGTTCAGAGAGGAAGCAATAGAAGTTGATCTCCCTTGTCGAGCAGTCCTGTCGTACTGGCTTTGCGCAACCTCATCGAACGCGATGGGGTCGTCCAAGATGTCGTCATCATACGCGTGGTTCACTAACTCGATACGCGTGTTTTGATGAAACCATTGGAGATAGTTGTTGAAAGCGGCCAAGTCGTGAGGGACAATCTCGACATGTCCACCATTCCGTATTGCTTCCAAACAGTGTTGGAACGTTGTCACGTGAATCCTATGATGGACAGGCCAATTCGTGATCTTCCTCTGCCGCTGCCTATCAAGCCTGCAAGATATTGAGCACAATGGATAAAGTTAGATTCTATCGCTTCCTATGATCAACAAGGTTTCATCGCATGATTGAAGAAGTTTACCTATGGAGCGCGTGATCCGTGTCTTGCCACACAGGTGGGCACTCCTGATACAACCCGAACTGTCTCATCACTCTATGCGGCTGGTGGTATTCAACAAGCCACATGCATATGAGTGGGCACCGCATCCGCCAGAAACCCGCCTCCTCCAAGCACTTGGGGTTGAGGTCAGTCATCGCCGAGCCAATACGGTAATAGGTACCATATGGCTCCCAATCCACCTGCAGCATACAAATATTTCAAAATTTACAACATGGCAATGAAACTTATGAAATAGGATTGCAAAAGAGTGATGGCTTAAAATCGGTTACCTGCTCAGCGGTAAGAGTGTCCAACTCCTCAGTGTAGTGCCTGTACATGACCATTGGATCGCTCGTCATCTCCGAGACATTGTCCCAAAGGTATGCCCAAGTGGGCTCCCGATAAGGGTTGTTCCGGTAATGAGGCCATGGCCTCGCGTTGAGTATCCTGGGCCACCCAACTGATAGGTGGTCCCACTCAATACGGAAAGTAGGAGCAAGCATCCACCAATACCGCCGCTCCCAGTCCTGCGACAACCTTCGTCCAACTGCGTACATAAGACATTTGGTTAGTACTTTGTCTAGCAGACTACTATAGAAGAACAGTACATATAGCAAATCATCACCTGCCGGTAGAGGTAGGCAAGTGCCGCTGTTCCCCAACTCCACGGGTGCTCCAACACCGTAAGCGCCTTGAGCCAACACCAATGGGCCAACTTCCCACCACTGTCAGCAAAGAGAGTCCTCGAAAGCATATACCACAAGTACACTCGGGTGTACATCCTGACAGTGTCCTCATCGGCCTCTGGCGGGCAAGTACCAAAGTTAGTCCTGATCCAAAGGAAAGGTGCGCCGGCGGGAGTTCTATCCATCTTATCTGCTGGCTCCGGAGGAGCCATGCCAATAAGGTCCTCCATCTGTCCGCGCCACCCATCAGAAGCTGTGTTCATACACAGTGGCTCGCCCTGAATAGGATGTCCAAGGATCATGGAAACATCTTGAAGAGTAGGGGTCATCTCGCCGGCCCTCAAGTGGAAGGTGTGCGTCTCCGGCCTCCACCGGTCGACAAGGGCGGTGAGTGCCGCGGCGTTCATGTTCGCCCCCCCCCCCCCCCCCGGCTTACAAGCGTGATGAACGGGAGAAGACCGGTAGGCTGGATGAATTTCGTGTACCTCTCGTCATACGGCATTTCACTTACTGTGCCGTGGTAACGAATCTTCAAGGGGTGAAGAACCCTTCTCCTCTCCGTCATATGAAAAGCCCGGTGATCCTTGTCATACTCATGATCTATGAGATACATCATCCTACATGTTTACATAAATATACCATATTATGAGCCATTCCTAACAAATATGAGTTATTCCTACATGTAACACATTTGAATGCATTTGAATGCATTAGCCATTTTGGTTCCACTAACAAATATGAGCCACACATACATGAGAATATATCTAGGGTTCCAAGAAATCGATTGTGTCAACACACACATACATACATATACATACATAAGAATATGGTTACATACATATCCAGGGTTCCTACACATACACATTCAACTTATATTTGATGTCTAGGGTGCCAACAAATCTAGGGTTTCAACACATAGATACATGAGAACATGGATTCAACTTTTAAGATTTTCATATCTAGGGTTCCATGTCTAAATCTAATTAAATCCGAGAAAATCATGGATGAAACGAAGGGGATCGAGGGAGAATACCTTGAGGAAGGGATTGGGAAGAGATTGGCCGGGCAGATCTGATGATTTGGTGGTGGATTTGGTGGGGGGGGAGAGGGGGGGAGGAGGAGGAACCGTCGGGCCGCCTTCTTCTTGCGCCGGAACAGAGAGGAGAAGAGAGGAGAGCTCGGGCTGGGGCGGGCGCGGGCGCCACACATAAGTGGATGTGTGGCGCCCTTCCGAGCGGCGCCACACTTTCAATGTGTGGCGCCGATGGGAGCGGCGCCACACATCCTTCCACGTCAGACTCGAGCACACATCAGCGTCGGCCACGCCACGTCGGATGGAAGAGTGGCGCCGCTCGCATGGGCGCCACACAGTGAGGTGTGGCGCCGATGGGAGGGGCGCCACACAAAAGGGTTAGATGAGTGAAATAGTTTGGCCGGAGGCCGGGTCAGTCTGTGCTTTTATTTCATAAAAGGGTTATTTTTGTGTAAAGCGCCGGTTGCATGCACGTCACTGAGAACATATCTAGTGCTACGTTAGGTATGTGTGCTACTTGATTCCAGGCTGATCTGAACAGTCGATTCATATTTGAGGGCCAGGATCTGAACACACTCTGAAATTTACTCCCACCGTGGCACATGAGCAAAAAGGGCCCTATCCTTTTTCATATTGCTGCACGGGATCCCTGTCTAATCTCTTTCTCTTGCATTCACTGCTGCCAATTCCTAGCTCAACTAGAGCCATTAGGAATCTTTCAATCACCGCATGTTTAGGAAAATGCTCGGTATCACGAGCTTTGAAGGTGACTATAAATCAACCAAAATAATTTCATTCAAACACCACGTTCTGCAGATTGTAGCTTATAGGCAGGGTGGCCGATCCAGATCTAAACGCAACGGTGATCGATCCAGATCGAACCATAGCAGCAGCGTGCCTTGTCTACTAAATATACGGAAGGCCATTGTCTCCTGAATAAACATAATGAATCATGGGGCTTGTCAGTTCAGGCCTTTCTTTGTATCGAATGTGCCAGCTTATTCTTTCCGTTGTAGTTGGGTTTGATAAATTTCAGTTATCTCTTTTGGTGTGCTGCATACTTATCTTGGTATGGATTCTGAATTATTGTTACTCTTTGCTAATGCAGGTTTCAGTTTCTACTAGATTGGTTGTTTAGCAAGAATTCTTTCATAGGATTTGTGAAGAAAGAAGTTAGGGCTATTCCAGCTGAAAATAATGGAGCACGAAGTCAATCAGGTGGGATGAACATTTTTCTTGCAAGCCCAGATGGTCATGTTGTCAGTGGTGGAGTTGCTGGCCTACTGGTGGCGGCAAGTCTTGTTGAGGTGCTGCTACTTACCTTTCATAAGAATTTGAATGCTTATGAGTTTGATTTTTCTAGCAATATTTGCATATAGGTGAAAAAACTTGGTTTACATATTCGGCATTCATTTTATGAAATAGAGTAGCTTAATTCCTCCTCTTTACATACATTTTTGTTATATTAGATCCACTATCTTTGTCATATGTATTACTTCCTATTATTCAGATAGATATTTATTAGATTAGTTTTAGTGTATTTTCCATGATTAGCTCCTCTCAATTTAGCTTGAGAAGAGTAGTTTACATAAGATTTTTCGGTCCAGTACCATCAAGGACATGGAGGGTTTAGTGTCTGCCGGTGAGGTAGAGGCCGTCGACCCATTTGTTGGCTTCAGAGAGAGATAGAACTTTATCTTCTTTGTGTACTAATACATATTATCGAGTGAGAGGTTTTGTTACTGCCAGTCCACTAATGTTTAAATGTATTCGAGATGAAAAGAGTTGCTTACATAAGATAGATAGTTACCAGGATTACTTTTCGGTTGAGTAGCGGTAAGGACGCGGAACATTTTGTCTACACCGCTTCGTTGTTTTCCTGGATTTTGTTAGCTTCAGGTTGTTATAGGAGAATATTTCCTATCGGTAAACTTAGGACGATAATAAATGTACTCCCTCTGATCCGAAATAAGTGGCGGGCGGTTAATACAGATGCACTTTTACAAATAACCCCTTCTAAAACAAGAAAATATGTGGATTCTCGTATCTAGGTCGTTGGCTGATCGTCGCCGGCGTGCGGGCATCTGCACCAGACTGCCTCGGCCACGCGCGGGGCGCGGGCTGGCGAACTTGACGGGGCTCCACGTGCCGGCGAGGAAGCCCACCGCGCCGGCATGTCTTCTGGCGGAGGCGCCCTCTCATCGGCGAGGATTGCCCGCCTGCATCAATCTGACGAGAGAGAGCGGAGGCCTTCGAACTGGGAGCGGAGGGAGGAGGTCCAGGTGGTGCAGCGTACCAGACGGGGGATCGAGGGAGGCGGAGGATCGAGGGAGACGGAGGATCTCTGTTTCCTTTTTTCTTTTTCTCGTGCGGAACCAGTCCGTGTCCGCCTGTGGGCTGGGAGTCTGGGACAAGTAATAAACAAATACGAGGCTGTTTTTGCTAAATGTCCCATCCGACACTTATTTCGGATCGGAGGGAGTAGTGAAGATGTATTATTTTTCACGATGCCTGACATCTTCTTCAACTTGTTTTCAGTGTGCAAAGTCAAGCCCAGAATGGTTGGTCAAACATTGATTTTTCATTGGTATGTATCGATCTGTATATTCTATAGCACAAGTGTCCATTCTTCATCTCCATGCATTAAATTAACAGCCTACATGTTTCCTTTTCAGGCACCCCAACATAGCTTTGGCTTGTGGGATATGATGGCTAACTATAATAGGAGTCACTCTGACAGTATGCTGATGACACATGCTCAATCTATGGCAACAACCAGTGGTCATGGCCATCGCAATAGGAGCCAGCATACCTACCAAATTTTGCACCTTGTCCCATTTGGTTCTCACCAAGATCAGGTATAACATTGGTAAAGATTGTGCTGCCCCTTATTTGTAAAGCTATCTTCAAACGATTTGCTCCCGTTAAAATTTGTTTGCTCTTAGCTATCACCAGGCTGTCATTCTTGTTATAGATTATACTTGCCAGTGTAGCATAATGTAGATTTTAGCGTATGATGTGATTATGAAGGAGACTAGCAATTTTGACCTGAGAACTTTATGCCCGTGGAAGTTCCGGGATGTCACTTGTGGCGGCGCATGTGCAGAAGACGCGAAGAGGACGCCAAGCTCGAGCATGTCACCTCCACCATCCACTGCGGCAGGCGCGCCGACGCCGACGCCGTCCCCGTGCTCAAGCTTGCCGTCACCGTCCTCAGCCCACGCCCGCAGTCGTGGTGGAGGGGAGTGGCGGAGCCGCAGCCCGACGAGGAAACACTGAAGGGAGAGCACATGCTGCTGCCAATCTCTTGCCTCTGGTGGGAAGCATGGGGCTGCTGCCACTCAGCACGACCTGGTGCTGAACAGCGGCTGTGAGACCAAGAACGAACTCGTCTGTGGCAACAACACCCTTCTCTGGATTGGACAACATGATGACAATTATGTTTTGATTCCCCTGTCAGATTTGTCGTGGAGATGGATTTCCATGTCCAGAAGTTCCTTACACCACACCTGTCGTCGTGGTGAACAGACAGATGCCATGGGATGGCTTAAGTTGGGGCCGAATGTGCGCTAGAGGATTCGGGTGAGGGTTCGGGATCTGGAAAAGATACCGGTAGTATTGCTTAACTTGGCCCTTGGCCAGAGGTTGAAGAAGTTCAGTGCTAGTTTTCTCCTATCTGCCGATGAACAACCTAGCTCCTCTCTAGGTTCGATCGTCCCGCGCAGGGGTGTGCCCCCTCTCCTTATGTAGGGGAGAGGGTGGCTTACAAGGGAAGAAACCCTAATGGCATCTTTGACTAGACAAACTACTTTACAAAGCCACTTTGGCCAGGGATGACACCGGCTTCTTCTTTATACATAGGCTGGTGACGCCTACCGGTACCTTTTACGTCATCTTCTGCTTTGGCGTCAGGGCTTCGATTAAAGCTGAAGTGCTTCGCTCATCCTTGTCTTCTAGTCCTTGGAGGAATCTTTGACCAGGATGCCGACATGCCACAGTTGAATCATGCCGGTACTCCGGCCTCTTACATGTTCCGGTATACCCTTCCGGGATACCGGTATACTTTCTCTTGGCTCTAGCCAACTTAGGTTTGCCATCCGGATCAACCTTTAATCCAGTATCTTTACAGTCAAAACAGGACAAGCTTGCCAGGCCTTTGGCCTACCGGGGGCCATTCCCCCGACAACACCACTGGTATTTGTGGAGTCCATGGCTGCTGCAGGTATGCCCATTCTCCATTTCCCCTCTCGCTTCTCTTGCATCTTTACACGGATTGATACAAAATTATTCTGGTGATATCGTTCTATGCATGCCTAGACTCCCCTATTTCTCTCTTGTTGTCACTCTAATTTTTAATCTCTTGCTGTCAGGTTGCAGGCTTTGCAGATCATGTTTTTGCTGCTTTGGCGGCCTAATTGGAGAGGTTTCCCGTACGTGTGTCTCACAGAGTCTTAGGATGGTATTTTCTTCAAAACCAGCTACCCCATGCCTTTTCCATTAATGTTTCTATGGTTTGGGAAAGTTCAGTCTTTGGTTTTTGCCTTACATACCACGCCGAATCTCCATTTTATCTTTATCTCATGATCTTCAATTGGTTTCTCATCATTAGTTTCTGATGTGTGCAGTTAGTTTGATGTCGGTGATGAGGCTAAAAAATAACTATTATTTGTGACACACGCATGTTTACCAGAGTGGGTACAAATCACTACTTCTCTGGTGAGTTATTAGTTTCATTGTATACTCTGTTTCATGGATTTTTTTACTATAGGATGTTTGTAAAATCGACTAATGTCAAGTTTTCTTTGGAAATTAAGCTGGAGTATTTTATATGGAGACTATATGATGTTTGTTGTTGGAAATTAATTATTTCTATAACAAGGGCAGACTATTAAGCTAATTTTCTTTGCAAACTGGATAGGTGGGTGGTTTGATCAAATAGAGTTCTTTGCCTCCTCGGCCTATTCAACGATCGCCACCGGATGATGCCACAAAGCAGCACAGAGCGTATTGGCGCATGTGAGATTCCTACTTCTTCATTTTTGGATCTACATGTTAATCATTTGTGACTTTGCTTTTTCCTGGTTCGTGCTCACGGTCTATGCCTCCAACAAGAGTGCTTTATACTCTACTACTTTTTTTTTGCGTTTACCTTTCCTCCATTCGCTCTTCTGATGTTGATGGTAACTAGATACAACTACATAGGTTATGTCATGGCCTTCTAAAAAGCATCTTTATTGTGTTTCTAGGTTTGTTAGGCGCCGTGTGTGCTGTATATGAGATTTTATTGGTGAGATGGATGTGCCCTTTGTCTGGTTGCCTTCTCTGCCTCACTTGGCCTGCCGCAGATATGTTTGGTCCTGGTTAGTCATGGCCATCCAAAATGTCTGCCAGCGGCACGGTTCCTCGCCATTGTACGCTTTTCAATAACATATAACCATTCAGTCAAATATATAGCGAGGAACCTGAGAGTGGCTGAGACCAGCACCAGTGACCAAATCGGTGTGCGCGCAATGATTTCCTAAATGACTATACTAGGCAGTAAAAAATGTGACCGCGAACGAATGACCGAGATGTGTTGGGGAGTCCTGATCCGAGGGCACTCCAACAAGTGGATGCATGAACAGGGGTTCAGTTAGAACCATACAAATCTTATCTGTAATATTTCTAGGACACCAAAATACAGAGGTTGGAACAAGTTGATATGTAGTCTCTTATAGGATTTTTTCTAATTAGTTTTTATTGATACAGCATGTGCACCATTTGGGTTGATGTTTGATTTTACATGGTAGTGGCGGATCTTTTTCGCTAGCAGTTCATCTTGATGTACTTAAGCTTGGTTTTCTATGAATAAGTGAGCAAATGGTTTTTATGTTTTGACTTTCTATGTAGGTTCTGTGCAATGGAAAGGATCTTGGAACAAATGAAACAAACGTCTGGATGATCAATGAAGAAGCAATGTACATGGGCTCAGATACATATCATCATCTGAAGGTACCCTCTATTTCTAGAACTTTCTTGGGTATATTCATGTTGTCCAGTACCATTTTTGGACCAACCTTCTACCTTCCCATCAAGTGTAGGAAACATTGTGTGTGTATGCGAAACCTAACGCCCTATGTCAGCTTTCTAATGCTCTTTCCCGTCTTCTTAACCTGCTTGTCACTAATTCATGTCAGTACATAATTCCGAAGGCAGAGCACTAATTTTCGAAACATGGGTTGTGTAGCTGTCCCAAAGTTTATTTTATACTGCATCACTGACAGATAAGTTTGCTGATTTTGATCAACAAATTTCTTACCAGTGATATGTTAGGATATCATATGGGAAAAGTATGGCTGCAGACAGTTGCAAAATTGGTGATGATGGTGGATATATTTGCTCCAAATATTTCCAGGAAAGTAAGGAATTGATTTTACCTTTTTCTCGTGCGGTTTCGTTCTTACTTTCCGCTTGGGGAACCCACATATGGATTTCAACACAATCGATGTCGGATTAATGTTCAGTACGACTGAAGCCTGGATTTTTCATTGCCACTATAGATAGACCTGGATATGATGGAAGGATCAAATTCACAGTTGATGTCTTGTTGTTGGGTATATGTCAGTGTGTATGTTGGTGCAACAGTGCAGTAAATGTTTCCACTTCACTAGTGCTGTTATGTTATTACACAACTAGAAACTGTCCTTTTCATCATACAATTCCACTGACTAATAAGGAGGTTTCTTTTTGTTTTCTTATTATTTTGCTCATCTATATTGTGGGCATCAGATGGGCTTAATTTACTTGCTTGCTCAAATATTACATGACCATAAATCAACAGAAAATACGTTCACAAAGCAATACCATAATTTATGGTCAACCTGCAGCCATACCACATTCATCAGTTAGTTTCAAAAGAAGAAAATAAGAGAAACGGATCTAGATGTATTAGAGGATCTACAATCTACATGCCTGGAAGCTAAAACGAAGTAAAACATAGGCTGCTGTTTGATTTGTAGGCTTGCAGATCAGTCAGGCAAGAAAGAAAGAAAGAAAGAAAGAGAGGAGAGGAGAGGAGATGAGGGAATCACATGGCAGAGTTAAGGTGTGGTGGTGGAGGCGCTGCTGCTACTGGATGGGGCGAGGCAATTGGGAGGAGCTAGCTGCTGGTGTTGGACATGGGGAGAAACACTGGGCGGGAGGCCAGGAGGCAGCGCCTGGCTTGTTCCCGTAGCCGCCTGATGGCCTCCCGCGCGGCCGGCGGCTTCCCCGTGCGCCCGGCCGCCTCCCCGCGCGGCCGCCGCCTCCAGCGCGCCTCCCGCGCTCGGAAATGTACTCCGCCGATTTAGTTCTCCTCGAGGAGTGCATCAGCGACGACCGGCTGTGGCGGCTAGGGTTTCAAGGAGGGTTGTGGGAGAGAGGGTGTGGTACTGGGTGAGGGGGGAAGAGACTGCTAGCCAACCTGCCCCCTCTGTCTCTCGGTGCGACCATGGCCAAGGGGAGGACCCTCCTGCCCCGTACCCGGCGACGAACGGCGAGCCGCCACGGCCCTGAGAGCAAATGAGAGGGGAAATGACACATTTACCCCTGGTGGGCATGCAAAATAATGGGGGCAGCCACCGCGCATCACTGTTTGTTTCAACATCCACACACGCCCGCGTACCTCCAACCGCTGACGCCCGGGCACCGCAGAAAGCAGGCCCCTTGTCAGTGGCTATGCGGGTACGTAACAGGCGGTGAAAAGGGGAAGCTAGAGAATGGACGGTTGGGACCATGTGAGCAGTACCGAGGCTCCCATCCGACGGCCAGGATGGCTCGATCAGAAGGTTGGACGGCTCACAACGCGGCACGTCGACAGGAACGGACAGCCCAGATTCAGGTGGCCTGGATTGAGGCCCTTAGGTGCCCAAATGTTTAAAAGAGATATTCAGGCTTCATGGTGAAAAAATATTGCTGCGCATTTTTATGATTATTGTGCAATTATTGCGCATGAAAAATAGAGAAAAGAAACTGATTGCACTGCATTTTATTTATTTTTTGTATCCACATGAGCATGAGCTTCAAGCCATCAAGGCCAAAACGGGTTGAAGCAGGGTTCACCCCACTGTCCCAGTTCAGCATGTTAAAGCAAGGCCATCTCCAACGGCCACCCGCATCCGCCGCGGCCGAAAATAAGGCCCAACACCCCCTCGCATTTGGATCGTGTCCTGCAGACCATTTGGAGCAAACCCTATCTAAATTTGGGATAGGTTTACGGCAGCACGGACAACGCGTGGCGGCCGCCGATGGCCCTAGTTCACTGGGTGTAACCCATGTTTTTTCCATAGACATTAATTAAGGTACAACTTCATTGCAATTTGACTTGTGAATTAGTCTTTCCATTCTATGTGTTAATCGCACACGTTCTATTCGGTCAATTGCACGGTACAATACCGACAAATTGTTCGGACAATTATCGGTCATTTGCACCAACTATGCTGGCCATTTATCCATTGTTGTTTCCCCGTAGATGGATCTCAGGAAGTTGCTATATATGCTTCGTAGGGAAGTAGTGGATACCTCGTCCGACGATGTGTCCGACGAGACTTCGTAGCTCATTGTTGTTGTGCACTACTAGGGAAAGCCTTATTGCCGGCGCACCAAAATAGGCTATTGCCGGTGCACCAGGGCCCGCCGGTGGAAACAGGACGACGGTAACACGAGTTATCCCCAACGCACCAAGCCTGGTGCGCTGGCGGTATGTTTTTTCAAAATTCAAAAAAAGGCTGATCTAGATCTAGGTCTAGCTTGAGTTCATCTAGCTCGGGTTCATCCTTGAAAACCGTGGCCGTGGGCCGCCTTGTTGTCGTTGCCACGCCGGTCTAGGTGTAGGAGAAGGAGTACTAGGAGGAGGAGGAGGCCGGAGGTGGAGGAGGAGGGAGGAGGAGGAGGCCGGAGGTGGAGGTGGACGAGGAGGAGGCCCGAGGTGGAGGAGGTCACCGGAGGAGGAGGATGAGGTCACTAGAGGAGGAGGAGGTCGTCAGGGAGGAGTACAAGGTCATCCATGCAGCAGTAGGAGGAGGCCGTCGGTGAGGAGAAAAGGAGAAGGAAGTAGAAGAAGAGGAGGTGGAGGAGGTGGGAAAGAGGAGAAGGGGGAGAAGTGAGGAAGGAGAAGAGGCAGAGGGCCGGTTTTGTATATACAGCCTAGGTTACCGCCGGCTGATACGTCTCAAACGTATGTATACTTTTTTATGCTCCATGCTTATTTTACACCAATTCATATATGTTTTGCTTGCACTTCGTTGCACTTTTACATAATTTTCGGCACTAACCTATTAACAAGATGCCACAGTGACAGTTCCCTCTTTTCTGCTGTTTTTGTATTTCAGAAAAGTTGTACAGGAAATATTCTCGGAATTAGACGAAACAAAAGCCGGAGTCAATATTTTACCGAAACGAAGACGAAGTCCAGAGGGGGTCGAAGAAGTGCCACAGGGCGGCCAGACCACACCTTGGAGCGACCTAGCCTGGGCCCGCGCCAAGGGGTGGTGTGGGCCCCCAGGCACCCCACCTACCTAATTCCTTCGCCTATTTAAGCACGATCTCGGGAAAACCCTGGATACCCGAGCCTCCATCCACGAAAAGTTTCGTCGCGGCCGCCATCGCATAACCCATCTCGGGGGGTTCTGAAGCTCTTCCTGGCACCCTGCCGGAGGGTAAAATCATCGCCGGAGGCATCTACATCGCCATGCCCACCTCCGAAGTGATGCGTGAGTAGTTCATCCCTGGACTATGGGTCCATAGCAGTAGCTAGATGGTTGTCTTCTCCAATTTGTGCTTCATGTATAGATCTTGTGAGCTACCCTACATGATCAAGATCATCCTTATGTAATCCTACATGTTGTGTTTGCTCGGATCCGATGAATATTGTATAGTATGTTGAGGTCGATTATATATTCATGTCATATGTTATTTATGATCTTGCATGCTCTCCGTTGCTAGTGGATACTCTGGCCAAGTAGATGATTGTGACTGCAAGAGAGGGTATTTATGCTCGATAGTAGGTTCATGCCTCTAGTTTTCTGGGAGAGTGACAATAACTTCTAAGATTGTAGATGTGCTATTGCTACTAGGGAGAAAACAAAAAAAAATTATCGAAGGGTAATTCTATTGTTTACTTTACACACATTGCTTAATGCGATAATCTGTTGCTTGCAACTTAATACTGAAAGGGGTTCGGACGATAACCGGAAGGTGGATTATTAGTCATAGACGCAGTTGGATTACGGTCTATGTATTATGTTGTAATGCCCAACCAAATCTCATAGTAATCATCTTGTCATGTATGGTCGATATTCTATCAATTACCCAGTTGTAATTTGTTCACCCAACATGCTATTTATCTTTATGGAGAGACACCTCTAGTGAACTGTGGACCCCGGTCCGTTTCCTTTACACTGATAAATTCAACCACTGTAATCATGTTCTGTTTACTTTCTGCAAATATCCTTTTCCACTCGATATGTCTAATCCTTTGTGTTCAGCAAACCGGTGAGATTGACAACCTCACTGCAAGTTGGAGCAAAGTACTTTGGTTGTGTTGTGTGCAGGTTCTACGATGTTGCTGACGCCTGTAGTGCGCCCTGCCACTAGTCAGCCAGCAACACCTTCAGAAGTCACGCCTTTCTCCTACTGGTCGATTAAACCTTGGTTTCGTGCTGAGAGAAACTTGCTGCTGTGCTCATCACACCTTCCTCTTGGGGTTCCCAACCGCTTCCACAACAACGCTCAGCAAGATTGTCTGGCGCCATCACCGGAGCACCATCACCGGCGCACCTAAATGGTGGTGCATTGGGGGTAAATTTTTTTAATCAAAATCTAAAAGCTGAAAAAACTCCTATTTCTATTCTGAATTTGATGAATCCAATTTTTTGTCTAAACGACCGTAGGTGGTTGAAATCGGATAGGAAATTTCGCCTAGATACATTTTGATTTAAAGAAAGTTTTCCATCGGAGGTCGTATGCAACCAGAAATCCCGTTTTACCGAAACATGACGCCATTTTGCATAATATATCGAAATTCATGTTTTTCAATTTTCACTAAAACTAGGTGACATAACACATGGGCATCTCAAAGATTTATATTTTTTTGAATTTGTATCATTTTCTTTTATTTTTTCGAAAACTGAAAAGGCGATCCACAGGGGGGGTGTGGAGGGAAAATTAGAGCCGTACGTACCACCGACGCACCAACATGGTGGTGCGCCGACGGTAAATGCGGCTCTAAATTTTACCCTGGCCCGGACCTGGTTCACCCTTATCCCCGGCGCGCTAGCTCGGACGTTCGCTGGCAGTAGTCTGCTATCACCGGTGACCCTAGAAACATGTGCGCCGACGGTATTTAGCACCGGCGCATGCCCAGTTTAGAGCATCGGCGGTAACCCGTGCGGCTATAGGCCTTTTCCTAGTAGTGATGGACTCCTTGATCAACGAGCATAATGATAGGCAGATGCTAGTGTACCGAGGCTCGACGAGGGGACACTCGGCTAAAGTGAAGCGCAATTGAGTGGGTGGCCACAACCGGCTCTACAAAGACTACTCCCACCTCACTGATCCGGTCTATAAGGAAGTCATGTTCTGGCATCGCTATCGGATATCAAGAGACTTGTTCTTGATAATTTTACGAGGCGTTAGAGACTACGACCCCTACTTCCGATGTAGGGCGGATGCCACTGGTAAGCTAGCCTTCACCTCTTACTAGAAGTGTTCCGCAACTATTAACATGCTTTCATATGGAGTGTCTGGTGATATCTTCGACGAGTACCTGCGAATGAGTGAGAGCACCTTCCTTTAATCCATGTACAGGTTTGTCGAGCCGGTGTTCGGCAAACATTACTAGAGAGAGCCAACAATTGAGGACATAACACGGCTATTATCGATCAATGAGGCATTTGCATGTCATGATCAGTACAACAGCCATTCCAAGAGATGCACCATCATTCTTGAGGCAGTGGCATCACATGATTTGTGGATTTGACACTCTTTTCTTTGGCATGGCTGGTTCGCACAATGATATTAATGTGCTCCACATCTCTCTGGTATTCGACCGGCTTCTAAAAGGCACTGCTCCTATGGTGAACTATGAGATCAAGGCTAATGCATACGCTACTAGCCATACTATCTTGCTGATGGCATCTATCCTGATTGGGTCACAACTATGAAGATAGTCCGCAAACCTGATACAAAGAAAACCAAGAGTATAAAATGACGTGAAGTATAAAAGAGTACATCAAATGAAAATATAATAAAAGTTGAAGATCACAAAGAAAAGGCGAGCTACCGATAGGATTACATAGGTCTATCAATGTTTGGGCAAAATTTAAATCACACTGATGTTTTTCTTCCAAAAAGTTATTCTTTTTTCTCTGTGCGGGCATGTTTTCTATATGGATTATTAAGGTTGCTTCAACTTTTCTCCTCACTTATAGCTAAGAAGGAAGAATGCAGGTAATGAGGACTGGGCATTTTGTGTTAATAGTTTGTTTTGGCACTCTTTTATGTTTGTAGCAATTTCTAGCAAGTCTAGTTAATTTGCTCAAATTTGTATTTGTCGAAAGTGGTGAAATTTGTATTGTGTCCAGAGGTTTAATTAGTAATGTCGAGCAACATATAATGGCATGTTCAGACATGGAACACTATATCAGTTAAGTTATGTTGGCACTGTTAGTGAATGTATCGTGTTTCAAAAAACTCTCACACTCATGTCAAAACTATAATAATTGTTTGATGCATAATAGTAAGGTGTGCCAAATTTGCTTTGGTTTGAGAAAATGGAGGTAAGTGTACAACCAACACTTGAGCGATGGTTGTCGTGCATATTTAAAATGTGTATAAGATATATGCTTCAGGAACATATAGAAGTTAGAAGTGACACAAGTACCACTGGCCAAGAGTGAAGGGAGACTAGTTGTCGTTGCCTATTCGACGGTACCTCGGAGGAGGGATCCTCACGAGGGGAAGAAGAAGTAGGGGCCATCGGGCGGAGAGTCCGCGGGACGGTGGTACGCGATTTACCCAGCTTCGGAACACCGGCACGATGATAGGGCCTACTGCTGCTTGTCTGGAATTATCCTCGGGACGGTGGTACGCGATTTACCCAGCTTCGGAACACCTGCACGATGACAGGGCCTACTGCTGCTTGTCTGGAATTATCTGGGCGCTTTCTCGTTGTTACAATGAGTTGTGGTTGTGCCTCTAGGGCTCCCGGGATCCGGCTTATAAAGGCGCCAGGATCTAGGGTTTACACGGAGAGTCCTATCTGGAATACAAGATGCCTAACTACGGAATATTACATTGCCGTGCACGTCAAGGATCCACCTTTCCTTATACGCCGTTTTGGATCCGGATACTCCATGGGCCTTCACGGATCCGACTACATACATAGGTTGGTTAAGATCCGGCTCCTGTTCCTGGGCTGGACTTCATCTATCTTCTATCAACAGCAACTGGGCCGCCCGATGGGCCATATGCATCACTATCTGTGGGCCACCCGGGCTAACCGGATCTAGACCACGTTGTTGATATACCCATAAAGTATACCCACAACAGTAGCCCCTGAAGTTCTTCAAGATTCGTCATTCCTCCGCCTATCTCTGTCTGGATCCGAAGAGAATCTCGAAGAGCTTCCAAAACTTCATCGTTTCCGACTTCATTCAACCGGAAATCATTCATCTTCTCGTAACGGTAACTTAGCAGATTTCTTGCCCACATCGCGCACAACTTCCCCTTTTCCCGCGCTAAATTTTCGGATATGCGAATCTTTAGCCGGAAATCTCGGAGGCGCGCAGTTAGGTCACCACTGCGTCCATTTCACCGCTTTTGACCTAAGACACGTGGCGATCATCCAACGGTGCGACTGTTCCGTTCCCACCGTAGGATCCAACTCACGAATCTCTGTGCGAGGCCTATAAATACCCCATTCGTGCGGTCATTTTCACTTTTTCACCGCCCTCACCACTTCATCTTCTTTCTCGCACCAGCGCCGCCCGTTAGATCTCACTTCCGGCGAGGTCCTCCCCGGAAAGCTTCAAGCACCGCCGCTCCAAGGTCTTCCTCGACCCAAGCTGCTCGTGTTTGATCGGGATTTCGCCTCCGCCGCCGATTCGTGGTCTCGCCGGAGGCCTGCGCGTCAAGTCCGAGACTATCTCCCTCGCCGGCGTCACGGGGAACTGCCACGCCATTGCCGGTAAGTCCACCGAACTTGTAGAAGATAGACTTAGTGGGGATCCGGCTTCTTATGTTTTTTACCATATGCATGCAGCCGGAAACATGTCCACTAGCTCACCTAAGTTCACTGATAGCTTTCCGAATAGTCCACCGCCAAACCCAACAGAACTAACTTTTGTTGAGCCTTTAGCATTCCTTCCGCCCAATATTTCCGATATTAGGTTGGCTCAACCTTATTCCGCCTCTTCCAGCAACATCCTTGGTCGGATCCCAACAGCCGAAGAAATCCAAGCGGAACTAGAAGGGCAGGCTAGAATGGCTGCTAAAGTTCTGGAGGTGGAGCAGAAGAAGGGTTCGAAGGCCCGGAACCGTGAAGGGGAGAAGGGTCAATGGTGGCCCAGCGAAGTTACGGAGTAGGAACTTAGAGCCTTCTAAAAGGAAGGACTCATAGCTCCGGATACTTGGAGTTTCAACAAGGACTCCAGCACTCCGACCCCAGAGCCTGACGAACGTGTCTTCACCAAAGCTTGGGTGGAGCGCGGCCTCTCTCTTCCTCCTTCCGAATTCTTCCTGTCGGTGCTTCAAACCTATGGCCTCCAACCACACAACATATGTCCAAATTCCTTTCTCCTCCTCTCCAACTTCGCAACTCTCTACGAGGGCTATCTCGGAGTTCATCCGGATATCCGCCTCTGGCAGTTTTTCTATCGAGTCAAGAAGGAGACCAAGGACAAGGCTATGGTGAATTGCGGTAGCATGACTTTCGTGCTCCGCACCAAGAGGGTTTATCCGGCTCTTGCCTCCCATGAATCCGTCCGGTACTGGAACGCCGGATGGTTCTACGTGAAGAACATCTCAGTTCCGGACGTCCACGATGGTCTCCCTGCTTTTGCCAACAAGGCTCCGGAGGAGCTCGCCAGCTGGAGCCTCATCCCCGCCCTTGCCCAGTATCCGGAGCTGGACAAGATGTCCCGGAGGATCTCCTGGCTGGTCCATGACAGTTTAACCGGAATGGACCTGACCTTGAGCTGGTTCACCCGTCGGATCCAGCCGCTCAAGTACAATAAGCGGCTGATCTACGAATACTCCAGAGCTGACGATCAGCTGCGGGTAACCAAGGATATCCTGCCGATGGATTCTCTGAACAAGAGTATCTGGACACTCGTGAAGTTCACCCGGGGCCAGGAGGTCCCGGAGATCAACAAGGATATATTCATCAACAACAAGTGCCCTCCGGTGCGTTTTCTCACTTAGTCATTTTGCTTCTTATATTTGAAATGTTCTAACTTCTTCAACGCTTCCTCTATATGCTCAATTCTTTGGTGGAGGATGGTTTCAGAGATGTATTCCGTCTACCCGCTGACGCCGGAAGGGCGGAGGAGGATCCGGAGGACGAAGACGAGGAGGAAGAGCAAGCTCCCAAGAAGAAAGCTGCTCCTCGCGCTCCAAAACATCCCCGCGCTAAGGTTTCCGGCACTGACGCCGGAACCAGCGGCGAGGCCTCCGCCAAGAAGGCAAGGACCAAAGCTCCTCCACACCTCGAATCCAAGAAGGCGGAGCACGACTGCATCAAGCTTCTGGCCACAGCCGGAAGAGGGTCACGCCCGCAACTTCCCGGAGCCACGTAAGTGTTCCAAAATACAAACTCCTAGTTGCTATGTTAAAACTTTATTGCTTATGTCTTTTCTTTACTTGGTGCAGGAGCCAGAAGATCACCGCTTCACGGGTTAGCACCCGGAAGCCTATCACCAGTTTTTTGAAGACGTCACCGGCCGTTGGCCCCACCACTCCAGCTCCGCCAAGTCCCTCCAACCCAGCTCCCCAACCTACTCCGCCTGAGGCTCACCCCACCCCTGATCCCGCCGCCGAAACTCAGGTGGAAATCATTCCAGTGAGCAGCGAGAAAAGAGGTGGAAGCTGCTCCACCACAAAGCGAGCTGCTCCGGAAGAGGCTCAAGACAAAGGTCCAGAGGAGGTGGAAGTCACCTCTGCAGATAAAGCTGAAGCTTCGGCTAATGATGCCGTCGATTTTCCGGCCAATTTTGGTGATCCTGCTGATCTTTATGCCACGCCCAAGGCGTACTCCCATAAGTTCTTTAACAAACTTACGGAGGCGGAGAAGTGGGAGCTCGAACAAGATCTACTAAACTCCATGCTAAACAATGCATGGGGTAAAGCTGATGTTGAATCTTCCGAGATTCAAAATCACAAAAGGGGGATCGGTGAGTTCTTCGACCAACTCCTCATCAAACGCAAGGTAAACCAATCTTCCCAGTAGCCCCCAAGTATCTAGGCGGAAACTTAACAATAGTTTGCACCTTGATACTTTGAGTAAACTAGCCTGAGAAATTTTAAAGTGTCGTGGTAGCCCCCAAGCGTCTTGGTGGAAAATTTCCGGCAATGATGCTTCGAAAAGATCTACACTTAACTATACGAATCGGAACTTATCCTTATCTTTCACTGCCGTAGGAACAAAAGCGCTGCACTTCGAGCTCCACAAGAATATCTCGCTGCAGCGCCACGTTACTCTTGGGCAGGCGGATCAAATTCATGATGCCAAAGAGAGGATTGCGGAGTTGGAAAATTTGCTGGCGGAAGCCCAAGGTATGTCTCCGACCAAACTGTCATTATTCCAATCTTCCGACTTTTAACTGTCTTAAGATTTTGTTTAAATTGAACAGGTGCATCTACCTCTTTAGCCACTGCGTCCTCCGAGCTTGAAAACCTGCGCTCCGCTCATAAAGACCTGGAGTCTAAGCTGAAGAAGGCGGAAGAAAAGCGGAAGCTTGCAGAGGATCAGCTAGCTGAGAAGAATTCCGAGTTTATCCGGGAAATGGCTGATCTGGTGGAGAAGCGGAGGAAGGACAGTGCTACGCTCAAAAGCCTCCAAGAAAACATCCAACACCTCCAGACCTATATGAGGACGGCAGAACATGGTTGGGACCTGCTCAACTCCGACGTCATGGGCAAGTATCTGGAACCCAAAACCAAATCATTTCTCCGTAACCCTGAATGATGTCTAACTCTGATCAACTTTTATAGAGCCACTTGGATATGACGAGGCCCGACGCGAGATGTTTCCGCGTGATGACTTGATCAAGCTGGCCGGAGACAACTGCGGGGACTTAATCTTAGCCTGCCGCAAGATCTGCCATAACTTGGCGATCAAGGAGAGCCAAACCAGCGACGTCTGTGGACTTATCCAGAGAATGGATGTCCTGCCGGAGCTTGTCGTCGATCTCCAAGCTTCTTCAGCCAGAGGTGCCGCTGAAATGTCCTTGATGATGTGCCTTGCTCATGCTCCGACCCTAGATATAGATCTGGCCACTACTGGTATTCCTCCGGATGCAGATCCAAATGCGCTCTTGGATGCTTGCAGTGGTTACGACACCCGGATCGCACGGCGCATCCGTCACGATGAATTCTACAACAAGGTCGTGCTTCCAGCTGATGAACCTCTCGAAGCAGAGCTTGAGAAGAAACGTGAAGCGGAGGCAAGGCCAGCCGGATCCGGGGACGGAAGCCAATTTACCTGCACTAGTTCCAAGGAAGCTGAGGAGAACAATTCCAAGGGCGTTGATGAAGGCGCTGCTTCTCCGACTAAAGAGGCTGAAGAAAGTGATGATGATGTTGTTTCTTCTCCGGCTAAGAAAGCGGAGAAGAACAAAGGACAAGCTGACGATGAAGGTCATTCTTCTCCGGCCAAGGAGAAGTAGAAAACTTATTTCTGCGGGAAAATTATAAACACTGCATCATTTTGTCCCCATCGAGGGTTTGTAATATAACTTAAATATTTTTAAGTAGCTAGGACGAAACAAGTGCATGGGCGGAAAAAACTTATCCTGCTATCCGTTTGATTATATATGCATGTTTCGTTATTTGAAAGCAAGTGCTAGTTTCTAAGTTTTCCGGCTTGCTTATTTGACCTTCCACGAGCCGGAAGACCTTTAGCCTAAAAATGCTCGCCCACGGCGACGAAGCCCAATGGCAATCCGTCAATAATCGTGGAAACAAGTCCCCAGCCGAGGTGCCGGAAATCGCTACCAGAAATCCATAAGTTCGCAACAAAAAACTCATCCACCAGAAAACTTAAGCTTACATCCTAAAGGACGATTTTGAAAATCACACCTTTTATACACGCCTAGGCGGAAACATCCAGCTCTGCGGTTTTAGTCGGAAAATATACTCGATCCAGAAATGAACAAGTAAAGGAGGTAAAAGACTCAAAGAGTGAACCATATGCTTTATTTCATTGATCATGTATCAAAACTATTACAAAATATGTAATGCAAAAATTGCTAAGTGTGGAAAGGACGTAGCTGTGCTATATTCTAGGGACGATCTGTTTCATTGTATATGTCACCCGGATCCTCCCTCTTGCATTTCCGGTACCAATTGTCAGGTCTATCCTTTAGCTCGCGGAAATCGACAAGGTAGTAAGATCCGTTATGTAGCACTTTGCTGACGACAAAAGGTCCTTCCCAAGGAGATTGCAGCTTATGTTCTTTCACCTGCCGAAGGCGGTGGACCAAGTCACCTTCCTTAAACGAGCGGTTCCGAACTCGACGACTATGATAGCGTCGGAGTTTCTACTGGTAAATGGTGGAACGTTGGTCAGCTAAATTCCGAGCTTCTTCGAGCAGGTCCACAGATAGTTGTCGAGCCTCGTCAGCAGTTTCTTCATTATAGGCGAAAACTCGCGGGGAATTGTGGATGATGTCGGAGGGGAGCACAGCTTCAGATCCGTATACTAGGAAGAAAGGCGTAAAACCAGTTGATCTGTTAGGGGTAGTTCGTAAACTCCACAGAACAGAATCCAACTCCTCGGCCCAAGCTCCAGCTGCTTGTCGCAGTGGTTCTTCAAGGCGAGGCTTGACTCCGGCTAGTATGAGGCCATTGGCTCGCTCGACCTGCCCATTGAATTGTGGGTGAGCCACAAAGGCAAGGTCAAGCCGGATCCCTACGTCATTGCAATAATCCTTTAGCTCTCCCTGTGCGATGTTCGTGCCATTGTCTGTGATTATGCTGTGTGGGACGTTGTATCTCACTACGAGGCTGCAAACGAATTTTAGTGCCGTAGCACCATCGGCTTTTCTCACTGGCTTTGCCTCGATCCACTTACTGAACTTGTCAATAGCGACCAGGAGGTACTCAAAACCGCCAGGAGATGATTTCTTTAGCTTTCCGACCATGTCGAGCCCCCAGACCGCTGATACGTCTCCAACGTATCTATAATTTCTGATGTTCCATGCTAGTTTTATGACAATACCTACATGTTTTGTTCACACTTTATATCGTTTTGATGCATTTTCCGGAACTAACCTATTAACAAGATGCCGAAGTGCCAGTTCCTGTTTTCTGCTGTTTTTCGTTCCAGAAATCCTACAAAGGAAATATTCTCGGAATTGGACGAAATCAACGCCCAGTATCTTATTTTTCCACGAAGCTTCCAGAACACCGGAGAGAGACCAGAGAGGAGCTAGGGGGGCCCACACGCCAGGGCGGCGCGGCCAAGGCCCTGGGCGCGCCCCCCTATGGTGTGGGTCCACCAGGACCCCTCCGAGGCTGCCCTTCCGCCTACTTAAGGACTCCATCGCGAAAACCCTAAAAAAATAAGCCACGATACGAGAAAAGTTTCAGAGTCACCGCCATCGCGAAGCCAAGATTCGGGGGACAGGAGTCTCTGTTCCGGCACGCCGGTGGGACGGGGAAGTGCCCCCGGAAGGCATCTCCATCGACACCACCGCCATCTTCATCGACGCTGCTGTCTCCTATGATGAGGAGGGAGTAGTTCTCCATCGAGGCTAAGGGCTGTACCGGTAGCTATGTGGTTCATCTCTCTCTCCCATGTACTTCAATACAATGATCTCATGATGTGCCTAGCATGATTAAGATCCATATGATGAGCTTTGTAATCTAGATGTCGTTATGCTATTCAAGTGGGTTTTACTTATGTGATTTCCGGAGACTCCTTGTCCCACGTGTGTAAAGGTGACAGTGTGTGCACCGTGTGGGTCTCTTAGGCTATATTTCACAGAATACTTATTCACTGAGTTATGATTTGAGTTGGATGTCTCTATGAAATTGTGGTGTGTTAGTACCTCCTATGAATGCTCACAGTGACAGCGTGGGGTGTTTATTAGTACTTGGGAATACATCTTTAAGGTTTGCTTTTGCATCCCTACACGGTGAATTAGTGTTCGTTATCCCGCCAGAGAGTAGTTCAGAATAGCATAGTGAAGTGCTTATATTTATATTCCTTTATGATTGCAATGTTGAGAGTGTCCACTAGTGAAAGTATGATCCCTAGGCCTTGTTTCTAAGCATCGAAACACCGTTTATTTACTGTTCTACTGCATGTTTACTTGCTGCCATATTTATTTCAGATTGTTATTACCACTCATATTCATCCATATTACTTGTATTTCACTATCTCTTCGCCGAACTAGTGCACCTATACATCTGACAAGTGTATTAGGTGTGTTGGGGACACAAGAGACTTCTTGTATCGTGATTGCAGGGTTGCTTGAGAGGGATATCTTTGACCTCTACCTCCTTGAGTTCGATAAACCTTGGGTGATTCACTTAAGGGAAAACTTGCTGCTGTTCTACAAACCTCTGCTCTTGGAGGCCCAACACTGTCTACAGGAAAAGAAGCCAGTTGTAGACAGCAACCGCAAACGGCCAAGTAATAGGGATGGTCTTTAGCTCCTGAGCCGGAGAGTTTGGTTGAGTAGCATAGTACTGACAACCTCGGCAAGTTTTCACTATCTTCTCAGCATCTTCTTTAGCTATTAGCCAGTAAAAACCTTGCCGAAGAGCTTTTGCAACGAGGGACCTGGGAGCGGCGTGATGCCCGCAATCACCTGCATGGATCTCTCTGAGGATTTTGATGCCATCTTGGTTTAAGACGCATTTCAGAAACACCCCGTTTGCACTTCACTTATAGAGCTGTCCATCAACTATTGTGTAGGATCTTGCTCGTTTGACGACCTGTCGTGCGAGGACTTCGTCCTCCGGCAACTTCTGGTCAATGAGGTAGTCCAGGAAAGGCTGGGTCCAAGCCAGAATGATAACCATCACTTCCTTAGCCGGAGACACCGCCACATCTGGGTTTTCCGGGTTAGCGCCCTTCACCGAGGGTATCCGTACATGCTCAAGAGGCCAACTTGTTCCGGGTTGCACATCTTTGAGACAAGTTGGCCTCTTGATGCACAGAATTGCCTTGATTTTTTCCGGGTTTATTCCAATGCCTCTGTGAGATATAATGAAGCCAAGGAGTTTTTCGGCTGGTACGCCAAAGACGCACTTCAACGGATTCAACATCATCTTGTACAGTCAGAGATTTTCAAAGGTTTCCGTGAGGTCGCTGATCAAGTCGGATCCTTTCCGGGTCATGACCGCGATGTCGTCGACGTAAGCGTGTACGTTCCGACCAATTTGGTCCTTCAAGCACCGCTGCATCGTACGTTGGTAAGTGGCACCTGCGTTTTTCAAACAAAAAGGCATGGTGACGTAGCAGTAAGAGCCAAAGGGTGTGATGAACAAGGTCGCCTTTTGGTCAGACTTCTTCATCCGGATCTGGTGATACCCGGAATATGCGTCAAGAAAACACAGAAGTTCCGCCCCTACCGTCGAATCAATGACTTGGTCAATGCGCGGCAGGGGGAACGGATCCTTCGGACAATGCTTATTCAAGCCGGAGTAATCGATGCACATTCTTAGTATTTCAGAATTCTTTTTGGGTACAAGGACGGGGTTTGCGACCCACTCAGTATGGATAACTTCTACTATGAATCCTGCATATAGTAACTTTGCTAATTCCATCCCTATGGCGCGGCGCTTCTTGTCTCCAAAGCGTCGCATAGCTTGCTTCACCGGTTTTGCACCTGGATTTATGTTGAGGTAATGCTTGACGAGTTCCCTTGGTACTCCGGACATGTCAGAAGGATGCCATGCGAAGATATCCATGTTAGCTCGGAGGAACTCAACGAGCGCGTCTTCCTATTTAGGGTCCAGGCCAGCTCCGACAGACACTTGCTTGGAACTGTCGCCTACCTTGAGGTCGACCTTCTTGGTGTCTATCGCGGCCTTGAACGAAGTCTTCTGTTAGGAGATCTGCTTCTTGGTGGTATATATCTCATTCGGATCCACCGCGTCCCTGTAGCCTTGCAGCTCCTCCTCAGATATGACAGATTCTGCAAAGGCGGCTTCGCCCACTTCGCATTCTCAAGCCTTCTTGTAGTCTCCGGATACGGTGATCATACCGTTAGGACCCGGAATCTGGAGCTTATTGTAGATGTAGCACGCCCTTGCGTGGAACTTGTGGTAGGTGGGCCAGCTGAAAATGACATGGTAGGAGCTCTTGAAGGGTACAACCTCAAACGTGATCATCTCTTCGCGGAAATTATTAACATCGCCGAAGGCCACGGGAAGTTTGATGCTGCCAAGAGAATTTGCCTTTTTACCTGGAACCACACCATGAAATTCAGTGGTCCTGTGCTTGAGCTGTTCCTTGGTAAGGTTCATCTTCTCCAGAGTCTCCAGGTACATGATATTCAGGCTAGCTCCACCGTCCATGAGGCACTTGGAGAAGTCAAACCCGTCAATGCGGGGACTCACAACCAAAGCATAGCACTCTTTGGGGATGACAGTAGGATGGTCCGTCCTGTTGAAGGTGCACGGGTTTTCCGACCACTTGACGTACTGTGGCACAGCCGGAAGCGTGGCGTTCAGGATCCGGAGGGCTGATTTGTTGGCCCCGACCATCGGAATTCCGAGGAAGGTGTGGTATGCTCCAACACTCTTTTTGACGAAGATGTTGGATTTGTTAGCTGCGGAACCTTCTTTGGGATCCGGCTAAGCGTCGTCTTCTTCCATCGCCTCAGAAATTTCCCTCCTTGTTCTTGCCCTTGCCTCCTTTGCCGCGCGGGTGGTGTTTCCGAGCGCGCTTGTATCCTGCTTCCGGATCAACCTTTAGATCATTGACCCACTTGCAGTTGCGGTTAGTGTGGGAGGACTTGCCAGTAGCCGGATCCATATGGGCTAAGCATGGCATGTCCCTGTACTCTTCGTAGGTTTGGGGAGCGCGGAACCCAGCAGCGGTGACCTCGTCAGCGCGTTGCTGGCCCCTACCAGCTCCGCCACCACGGCCGCGGCCTCTTCCGCCTCCTTGACCTCCACGTTGGAACGCCATGGCAACCATGTCGGATCCGCCGCTTTTCTGATTATCAGGGGGATTCTTCCGCTTGTTGTTGCTGCTGCCGCCGTTATCACGGTTCTTCTTTTGCTGGTGCAGGGGTATGGTTGTGGCTGTGAGCTCTCCAACTGCATCGTCATCAGTGGTGGTGTGAGTGCTGGCGATGCCAATCATGTCATCCAAGGTTAGATTGTTCTCATTGATCAGGCAAGTTAGCTTGTGCCGGAGCAGCCCTCCCCGCTGCAAGCCACCTATGAAGGCGTGCATAGCTGTGCGGTTATCTACGTTCTCGCACTCATTTCTTATTGCTAACCACCGAGTGAGAAAAGCTCGAGAGGTTTCGTTCTTCTTCTGGATACATGCTTGTAGGTCGCTAGTTGTGGCAGGTCTTTTGTAGGTGCCCCTGAAGTGTTTCTCGAAGGCGATCTTCAGGTCGAACCAGCAAAAGATGGAGTTTTCCGGAAGATCGCTGAGCCAGGTGCGAGCTGGACCAACAAGGTACAACTGAAGCATGCAGCAGGCTACATTGGGGGTCCCTCCGGCAAAGCTGACTGCGTTGAAGTAGTCCTCGATCCAGGTATTGGGCCTTTCACTGCCTTCATAATGTTTCAGGTTTCCGGCTAGCTTGAGGTTCAAGCCTTTTGGCTTTGGTTCCTCCTGGATCATCCTGCCAAAGCACTTTGGGCCAATGTATTCAGATCTGTATTCGTTGAGACGTTCCCGTGTGTCACGCGGGCCGTTGCGGGCGGGAGACTTTGAGCGGGAGCGAGATCTCCGGCCTCCGCCTCCGCCTCCACCCCCTCCACTAGGTGGTGGGGAAGGAGATATGCGAGGGGGCCGATGAGACCTTTTGCTTCCACCTTCAGACTCCCTGCACCCGGCTGCTGGCTCCGGCTTCGATGGCTACCTTCGCCATGATGGCGGTCGCCTCCCTCATTCCGGCCTCTGCGTGGCTCAGGCTCGCGCTCTTCGTTCCGGCTCCGACGCGGCTCCGCCGTGCGCTCCTTGTTCCAATTCCTCTGAGGGGCCACGTTGTCGCAGATATTAATTCCACCGGGCCATGGGGTCTGGTGTTTCCGGCTGGACTACGCCGGCGAGGTGGCGGAGGAGGATGCAGGGTCCGGGGCGGAGGTGACGGGTTCCGGTACTTGTCCCTGCTAGTGTACATCGGATCCTTTCCCTTGTTTGGGTCCGTCGGAGGTGTTTTCGAGGGCACCAAGATCGGATTTGGATGTTCTGTGGTTCTTCTCCTACGCTTCGTGGATCCGGTGCGTGATTCTTCATCACGACGCTCCCTTCCCGAGGTGTCCTTCTGCGCGGTGGAGACACATAGTTCCGGGTTGGATTCCAACCTGCGCGAAGTATCTGCCTTACTCTGTTGCTTCATTGCTGATGCTACGAGTGTGCGGAGGTGGGCGATGTCGATTTCCTCATCGTCCTTGGCCAAGAGCTCCGCAGCTTTCATCATATTGTCCTTCAGAGTTGGGAGTGGTTGATGCTCAAAGGGGGTCGCAAAGTTGATCTTGCGGGGGCGAATTGCTTCCTGACGGATCCTGTCTGCTTCACTGGTGGCGTCTTCCATGATGGTTTCCCAGCGCCGTCGGAGGGCTTTGGCCTTCTCTAGGTATTCTACAGCTGTTCATTCTTTCTCTTCGACCTGCGCCATCACTTCCTCTGCATCTTGCCGTTCCCCCAGCATTACTACTGCGGTGTTGGCGAATCTTTCGGCGGTGGCCAGCAGTTCCCTTCTTTTAGCTTCTAGAGCTACCGGGTCCGCGACTTCTTCCGAAGTTATTGGCTTGGTCAAGATTTCCGAGTTTGCGATAGCACCTTGGCCTGATTGCCTGGCGAGCTCTTCTCTGGACATATCTTCCCCGTGTTCGAGGACACGTCCTTCTCCAGGATCCGGCACGACGCGATAACGCATCCGTTGCGGAGTTTCCGGATTGGACGGGCCTGGAATCTCGGCGTCGGTCGGAGTTGCTTCCGCGTCAGTTCCTTGCTCCAGCCCAGTTAAGGTCACGAGGACCTCCTTTGGCGGGGCGGATTCTGCCTCAGCTGTCTCCGAATCCTCCAACTCCTTCGTAAGGCGGTTGTACTCTTCTGTGTCCATGGTGGTAGCATCGTCAGAAATTGGGCTTAGATTGCCAAGGATTGATTCTTCTTTGTTTCCGGCATCCTCTTGCTGATCCGGAGAGTCACTGTCTCCGGCAGCCTCTTGCTGATCCAGAGCGTCGCTATCTCCGGTAGCCTCAACCTGCATGGGTCTAGCTCCATCCTGAGAAGGGCGGTTCCTGAGGTATGCACGAGGAAGTGAACGAAGTGGCACCTTTCCTTTTCTAACACTTGGGAGACCCAGGCGGATCTGCATTGGTTTTCCACCGTAATTTCCTGCTCAGGGGCGGATTGGGTGGGTTTTGAAATTTCCAGATCTAAGGCGGAATCTTCCTTAAGAAGTTCCTGCGTCTCAGATCGGATCTTCGTGACTGCATCCTGCTCAGCGGCGGTCGCGTCAGCGTGACTTACCAGGGCGTTTCCGTCGGAATCTACGGTCTCGCCCATGAAGATGTGAATGTCGTCGATTGGGACGATGGAGAGCTTGACGGGGTCAGTCCTAGCCGAAATCCAGCACTCATCCTGAGGGACGATCGGAAAATTCCCGGCGTAAAGGACACACCCCACAGCGATGGAGTCGTCGTAGCTTCCCATGGCGGAACCCTGCCGGTTCCGGCCTCCAGACACCGTTGGCCCCACGGTGGGCGCCAACTGTCGTTGCCTATTCGACGGTACCTCAGAGGAGGGATCCTCACGAGGGGAAGAAGAAGTAGGGGCCATCGGGCGGAGAGTCCTCGGGACGGTGGTACGCGATTTACACAGCTTCGGAACACCTGCACGATGACAGGGCCTACTGCTGCTTGTCTGGAATTATCCTCGGGACGGTGGTACGCGATTTACCCAGCTTCGGAACACCTGCACGATGACAGGGCCTACTGCTGCTTGTCTGGAATTATCTGGGCGCTTTCGCGTTGTTACAATGAGTTGTGGTTGTGCCTCTAAGGCTCCCGGGATCTGGCTTATAAAGGCGCCAGGATCTAGGGTTTACACGGAGAGTCCTATCCGGAATACAAGATGCCTAACTACGGAATATTACATTGCCGTGCACGTCAAGGATCCACCTTTCCTTATATGCCGTATTGGATCCGGATACTTCATGGGCCTTCACGGATCCGACTACCTGCATAGGTCGGTTAAGATCCAGCTCCTGTTCCTGGGCTAGACTTCATCCATCTTCTATCAACAGCAACTGGGCCGCCCGATGGGCCATATGCCACCATCACCATCTGTGGGCCACCCGGGCTTGCCGGATCTAGACCACGTCATTGATATACCCATAAAGTATATCCACAACACTAGTGAAGGTGGAAGACAAGTGGGGTTAAGAGGAGACATCGTCATAAAATGGATCCCAATGAAGTTGATGCTTGACAAATCTTCACCATAATTGCAGAAGGAGGTAGCCATATTTTCTATGCAATATTAACGTTTTTTGGAATTCTAAACTTTTAAATGTGGTATATTTTTTAAGAGATGTGGCAAGCATGGGCATTCAACTAGTAGTAATAAGGGCTTTCTATTTTCGTGCCCTCGGTTCCTTAGTTGTACTCAGTTTTCCCCAGATCCTTAGTTTTTCCTCAGTTTTCCCCAGGCCCTTGTCTGAAACCCGCAGAAGGAGGTCGGATGGTAGGATTCCTGTTTAGTTTACCGTTCCGTGCTGACGTGTGGGGCCACGTCGTGTGGGGCCGCGTCGCGTGGGGCTGGTAGAAAGGGACCGTGTGGGACAGGACGAGACCGCGTTTGGTTGTACGTGAGCAGGAGCTGGGTTCTGTCTCTCTCGGCCCAAATTGGGATATCCCTTTTTAAGAGCACCTTTTTCCCCTCTTTCTCTCTGTCTTTTTTCACCAAACTATTATCAAATCTAGAGAAGCTTCCATTTCTGTCTTTCTTCAATTATTTGTTCCTTTTGGCCCTCGTTTTTTGCTCAATATGGCAGCAAATCTAGTACTTCCTCTGGTCCATATTAATGACCTCACCAATCTTGGTTCATATGTACTCCCTCCGTGCATGTATATAAGATGTTTTGGTTTTTTCTTTAATTCATCTACTTTAGTTTGTATCTAGTCTAGGTTTTAGTGTGTAGGTTCACTCTTTTTAGTTTGATTGCAGTCCACTCTAAAAACATCTAAGCAATAAAGGGAGCCCAACAATCAAGTATAGTACAATAGGGATAGATAATAGGTAGATAATAAGCTGCATACAGCAGCCAAAATAAGGTTCTTAGGTTCTTGACAACACCAACATATTAACAACAACAAAATAAAAAGCTGCTTTGCAGCAGCAGCACACGTCCTGGACTCCACCTACTCCATCTGGCTCCTCCTCTAGTTATTGCTCCCCTGTCCCTTGATCTTGGGCACCTTGGGCTTGATCGGAGGCATGCGCCCGGCGGCGATCTCCACCCGCTGGAAGTTGCAGAGGTGAATGCCGAGCGCCTTGTGCTTGGCGCGGAAGGAGTAGACGTTCACCGTCGCGTCGACCTTGGGGAAGGTCCTTCCGATGTCCTTGGCATGTGTGAGGAGGCAGTTGAAGTCGGTGCCGCCGAGTCTCCTAGTGCAGAAGGGGCACTTGTAGACACCTTTGGCGAAGTAGGAGGCGAACTGGCCGACCTGCAGCCTCCGCAGCACCTGCCGAGCCTTGGTGTGCTATTCCTCCTCGTCGCTGCCGACGTCGCTGCCAGACACCTGATCCATATCAAACAGAAATTATGAGTGAATGAGTTGCAACATAACAAAGTTAGGAAAAACAGAGGCAGCCTCAGTTAGATTGAACACAATTATATATCTACAGGGATGGGGTTAGCGAACCAAGGCTCATGCACAACAGATTTGTACACAGCAATGGTTCGCTGAACCCGCTCTGTACAAATTTGTGCCCAATGATTTATCATAGGCAAAGAAACAAATTCCAGATCTGAATAAATTAACCGAACGGCCGAACCCCAAATCTTAACCCCAAATCTTAACTGATTGAGATCACATGATTACTTGCATAAATTAACCGAACGGCCGAACCCCAAATCTTAACCCCAAATCTTAACTGATTGAGATCCCATGATTACTTGCATAAATCAAGAAGGGATCGAATCAAAATGGAATAAAATCGGCGCAAATATTAACAGAATACTCATCCTACCGACAGATCGGCATGTAATCATGGAACCAACAAAAAAAGGGGTTGAAAAAGCAAGGGAAGGGGAACAACAAGGGAGCAAACCGTAGTTACCTCGTTCCAAGGGTCTTCCATGCAGGTGTCGTAGGGGTTCACCGGAAAGACGTACGGCACCTCCTCGTAGGGGTCCCATTCCGGCGGGATCTGACCGCCACCGGTGGCAGCCTCCGATGCACCGGCGGGAGCCGCCAATGCACCGGCGGCGGCGACGGCCGTAGAGGGGACGGCGCAGAAGACGGAGGCGCCGTGCTTAGAGGGGACGGCGTCGAGGACGGAGGACGGATTCGCATTCTCCTTGTCCATCGCCGGCAGAGGAGAGGGAGAGGGTTTTTTGCTTTGGAGAAGATGATGGGAAGTGAGAGGCGGCGTTGCGTGAGTGAAAGAACATTTCCCGCCCTTTTGGGTTTGGGGTTTTGTGTGTTTGATGTCAACAATAGGTATTTATTCATGTGTGTTGATGTAGACGGGTACATGGTCTCATTATATGTACATGGCTGGTGGAATGGAATGTCAGATCTGAAGACTCTGCTGCCTTTTTACTTCAGGCAGAAGTTCCGGCCCCTGCTGGCGGAACTTCCGCCCAGATGCTCCAGTCAGCAGCATCCCAGCGCCTCCCACGAAGAAGCTCGGCGGAAGTAGGCCGGAAGTTCCAGCCAGCGAAACCGGAAGTTCCGGCCAGCGGAACTTCCGCCCTACTTCCGGGCAAGTTCCGGAAACGTCGATTTTACTCGCAGATGGTTCCAGTATGCATTTCACAAAATTCAGGAAGTTGGCCGAAACTTGGCCGGAACTTCCGGTCGCCGGAAGTTCCGCCCTAGTTCCGCCCACTCTCAGTCCGTCTGCTGCTCTGGAGCGATAGCATCCAGCCGGAACTTCCGGCCACTCTGGCCGGAACTTCCGGTCTTACGAAAAAACATCCATAACGGTCAGATCTGAAGCCCCACTCATATAAATAGCTTTCTTCTCCATTGGGACAAGTTGCTCAATCATTGCACAAGTTCATCCACCATTAGAGCCACTTCAAGAAACACAAGATTCACAAGATCTTCTCCTCCAACCATCCAAAGCTCTTGATCTTTGGAGATCCGAAGGAGAAGACCCCGATCTACATCCTCACCGAAGCGATTCTCATTTCTCCCTCATATGCTTGAGGGCCCCTTTGCTAGAGTTCCTCTTTTGAGAAACCCTAGTTGTTTGTAGTTGATATTGTTCTTGTTGTTGTTGTTACAGATTTGGGAGCCTCCAATTTGGTTGTGGATGTGTGCCCCAAGAACTTTGTAAAGGCCCGGTTTCCGCCTCGAGGAAATCCCTTAGTGGAAGTGGGCTAGGCCTTCGTGGCGTTGCTCACAGGAGACCTGAGTGAAGCCTTCGTGGCGTTGGTTTGGCTTTCGTAGCAACCACACTCCTCCAAACGTAGACGTACCTTCTTGCAAAGGAAGGGAACTACGGGAATCAACTCCGTGTCTCCGCGTGCTCCATTCTCGGTTACCTCTATCCAATTACCTCTCATATATATTGTGTAGCTATATCTTGCTTAGTTGTTAGCCTTGTCATATAGGTAAATTCACATAGTTGCATATCTAGAGAATTTACCTTTGTGTCAAGCCTAAATTGAAAAAGAACTAAAGATTGGTTAGCACCTATTCACCCCCCCCCCTCTAGGTGCGGCATACGATCCTTTCAATTGGTATCAGAGCCTCGGCTCTTATTTCGGGCTTAACCGCCTAAGAGTATGCCGGACGATGAGGTTACGGAAGGGGCCGCTAAGCCGGTCTCTATGGATGATCTCAAGTTGATGGAAACATCCTTGAGGTCCTCCTTGGAAGCTCAAATGGAAAGCATGAGAAAAATGATTTCCGAGCTTTTGCCGCGGGCTCCCTCCGTCCTCCCCGTCATTGAGGAAAGGGACAAGAGTGCGTTAGAAAAGGGAGATGCTTCGGGCTCACCCTCTTCTACCACACCCTTGGAGAGTGATCACTTAGACAATAATAAAAACCCACTACTTCTCCTAGAGCAACAAGTGATGGTGTGAGCTACCACAACGTGGCTCCACCTTTCCGCTCTCCCGACATTCCGGTTCCCCATCCCCACATAAACATTCGGGGTGACCCACCTAAGTTTAATGATAAAGATTTTGATACATGGCAATTTCAGTTTCGCTCTCATGTTCGCAGTGCCTCCAATGAACTTTGGAGAATTATCTTGGAAGGCTACAAGCCTTACAACCCCGACAAGTTGACTAGAAGAGAAGAGGTTGATAATCAACTCAACGACATTGCCTTGCACATGATTCAAGCTAGTGTGGGGACAAATGACTTGTCCCTTGTTCGGAATTTCTCCACCGCCAAGGAAGCTTGGGAAGGGTTGGCCGCTAGTTGCATGGGAAGTGAAAGCATGAGAAGAAACAAGTATAATGCCCTTCGGAATCAAGCCGAGGGATTCATGAGGCTACCGGATGAAGATCATCAAGTCATGTATAGAAGACTTGTCACTGTTGCCGATGCTTTCCGGAATGTGGGTGCCAAACACATTGATGATTCTTGGATCAAAGATAAGTATATTGACTGCATCATGCCGTTTGAACCCGTTGATGTCAAGACTCTTGTTGGGAGAGAATGCTTTTCCTCTCTCAATTCTCAACAAGCGGTGCACCAGTTGCAAGCTCTCAAGGTGCTCGAGCAAAACTCTCATGATTCTCGCAATCGAGCTATTGGGATGTCAAGAGGGACAAATCTTGCCTTGACGGCCAATACCATGGAAGAAGTGAACCCTCAAGAACCATATAGGACATCTTGGAGTATGTCCTATCCGGATGATTTGGAATACCACTACAATGATCACATGGCATTCCATGCAAAAACCTTTTGGGTTGATCCATCCAAGGCAAAGGAAGATAACATCAAGAGGAACTACTCAAGCGGGGTCAAGGGTTTTGGCCCAAAAACAAGATCATGCTACAATTGTGGTGACAAGAACCATTTCATCGCCCAATGCCCCTATGAGCATAGGGAAACTCGCGGTGGAAGGCTCATTCCCAAGGACAAGAGCAAAGATTCAAAGGCTCCCAACAAGAAATTCTACAACAAGAGTAAGAAGGACAAGAGGCCTTAAAGGATTGTGCTAATGACCAAGGAAGAGTATTCTTCCGATGAAGTGGAAAGTGGTAGTGATGAAGAAGAAACCTCAAAGGAAGTGGCCGCCATTGCCACCACCAATATTCCCTCTTCATCTCTATTTGAATCCCCCAATGAGAACCCTCACATCAAGAATGCACATTGCTTCATGGCAAGGTCCTCCTTGGACACATCTATTGTGCTATCAGCTCAAGAAGAATATACATCCGGGGATGATTATGATGAAGAAGATGAAACTTCCAATGGATTGGTGGCTCTTGCTTCCCTCTCCAACAACTCTTCATCACCAATTGAATCCCCCAATGAGGATATTCACATTAATGAAGAAAGTTGCCTCATGGCAAAATCTTCCGAGGTATCTTCTCCTAACCCCTCTATGCCTAACATATCAAATGACTTAGGGGTTGATCATGCTAGTTTAAGAGTGAAACAAGAAATGCTTGATTTTGGTGAGTTCATTCTTAACTTGAAAGGTGACACTAAAAAGCATGTTTCAAATCTCATGGTTCGTCTAGCACAACTAGATGATGCTCTTGATAAAAAATGTCAAATAGAAAGGGAGGACTCTCTTGAAATAGCCGCTCTTAAAAATGCCCTTGAGGAAGGACAAGAAACTATAGCTTCTCTTGAAGAGAGACTAGAAACTCTTGAAGAGCCTCAAGATGAAATTAATAAGCTTACTAAAGCAAGAGATCTTGCTAGGGCTAAAACAAAAGTGCTTAAAAAGGAAAATGCCAAATTTGGTGTTGATCATGAGAAACTTGTGAAGGATCTAGATGAACTAGACAAAGCTCACAAAGCTTTGATGAGTGAATACTCACTCCTCTCCAAGTCAAATGAGCAACTTCAAATTAGCCTTGCTAAATATGATGTGCCTAGCTCCTCTACCTCTACTTGTGATCATGCAAATATTATTGAGGAAAATGCTAGGTTAAAGGATGAACTTGCAAAGGCCTCCTCTCCCCAAAGTAAGTTGTCTTTGGATGATCTTTTGAGTAAACAAAGATCAAACAATGGGAAGGAGGGCATTGGTTTTATTGCCAAGGCAAAGAAGGCAAACAAGAAGAAGGCCAAGCCCGCACAAGAGAAGAAGAAGGTCATCACTAATGATGAAGCCCCTAAGGCCAAAATCATTAATGATGATGATGCGGGAATTGCTAACCCTCACTATGTTTTATTTAAAGATTATTATGGTGATGTTTATGCAAAATATGTTGGCCCATATGATGGATATGTTGCTTGGTCTATTTGGGTCCCAAAGACCCTTGTTGCTAACAAAAGAGGACCCATTGAAAAATGGGTACCTAAATCCAAGATTTAATCTCATGTAGGACTATGCCGCCGGTGGGTCAAAATGGGTACTTGATAGTGGATGTACAAGTCATATGACCGGCGGCAAGAATCTCGTCAAGGAGTTGAGGCCCAACTTTAATCATATCACCGTCTCCTTTGGCGATAATTCTACATCCGAGGTATTGGGTTTTGGCAAGGTTGTGGTTGCACACAACGTTACTCTTGTGGATGTCATGCTTGTCAAAACCCTTGGTTACAATTTGTTATCCATTTCCGCCCTTGGCAAGATGGGTTTCGCCATCTTTATTGATAATGATATTGTGGTCCTCTTGTGGAGCAAGACTCTAAAAGTCGCTTTCGTTGGGTATCGTGAACACAACTTGTATGTGGTGGACTTTTCGGGGACCACCACGACAAGTGCGATGTGCCTATTCAGAAAGGCGGATGTGGGTTGGTTGTGGCATCGCCGCTTGGCCCATGTCAACATGAGAACTTTGCAAAGTCTTCACAAGGGAACCATATTGTGGGTCTAATGGAAAATGTGTCTTTTGCCAAAGATCGTGTTTGTAGGGCTTGTGTTGAAGGCAAAATGCATGACTCTCCGCACCGAAGCAAGACTATTATCTCTTCCAAGAGGATCTTGGAGCTCCTTCATGTGGATCTCTTTGGTCCCACCACTCATGCAAGTCTTGGTGCAAAGAAACATTGCTTGGTGATTGTTGATGACTACTCAAGATACACTTGGGTCTACTTTCTCAAGAAGAAATATGAGACTCAACAAATCTTCATTGACTTCGCCACCGAGGTGCAACGTCAACACAACCTCCTCATAATGGCAATAAGAAGTGACAATGGCTCCGAGTTCAAGAACTATACACTCAATGATTTTCTTAGTGATGAGGGGATTAGACATCAATATTCCACTGCATACACCCCTCAACAAAATGGTGTTGCGGAGAGGAAGAACCGGACTCTTATGGATATGGCAAGATCTATGATGGCGGAGTACAAATCCCGCTATAACTTTTGGGCTGAAGCCATCTCCACCGCGTGCCACTCTTCTAACCGGCTCTATCTCCGTAAGGGCTTGAACAAGACTCCATATGAAATACTCACCGGTAACAAGCCTAATATCTCATACTTCAAGGTGTTCGGGTGTAAGTGTTTCTATAAAATCAAAGGAGTTCGTTTATCTAAATTTGCTCCTAAAGCTTTGGAGGGTATATTTGTTGGTTACGGTGCCGAATCTCACACTTATAGAGTCTTTGACATATCCTCCAGGATTATCATCGAATCTTGTAGTGTGACGTTCGAAGAAAATGATGGCTCCCAAGTGGGGCAAGTTGATGTTTGTGCAGGTGATGAAATACCTCAAGATGCCATAGTAAGAATGGGTGTGGGATTTTTCCGCCCCATTGAGGGACACGATGTGGCGTCTAGGGAAGGACTATGCTCTACCAAGGTGGAGCCCTCATCTTCTCAACATCAACAAACTCCATCTCTTGAAGCTAATGATGCACCAACCCAAGAACAAGAACAAGACCCTCCCTCTTGTGTGCAAGATCAAGGGCAAGATCAACGTATGATTCATGATGGCTCCGATGAGTATCCATTTGATATTTGGGCCTCACCGAATGATGTCCAAGATCAAGCACATGATATTGAGCTCTCTCAATACATTGATGAAGCTCAAGTTGAAGGTCAAGACGGGGACCCAAATGATCAAGTGATACCTCCAAGGCCAAGAAGAACCAAGGAGGAGATCGAGGCCCGTCGTCTAGCAAGAAGAGATAGGAACTTGGAAATTCTTGAACACACTCATGAGAAGGTCCTAAGTGATGTAAGAGGAAGGGTTTCCACAAGAAGGCAATTGGCTAACTTTAGCAATCATCATGCTTATATCTCCTTAGTGGAACCCAAGAAAGTATTTGAGGCTCTTGAAGATTCGGATTGGTTGGAAGCTATGCACGAGGAACTAAACAACTTCAAGCGCAATAAAGTATGGTCTTTGGTAGAGAAGCCAAAAGGGTGCCGCAATGTTATAGGCACTAAATGGATATTCAAGAACAAGAAAGATGAGTTTGGAATTATTGTGAGAACAAGGCAAGATTGGTGGCTCAAGGTTTCTCTCAAATTGAAGGAATTGACTTTGGAGAAACTTATGCTCTCGTGGCTCGCCTTGAGTCCATCCGTATCCTTCTTGCATATGCATCACATCATAATTTTAAGTTACAACAAATGGATGTGAAAAGTGCTTTTCTTAATGGTCCTTTGCATGAAGAGGTTTATGTTAAGCAACCCCCGGGGTTTGAGGATCCCGACTTTCCTAACCATGTCTATAAGCTTGATAAAGCACTTTATGGTCTCAAACAAGCTCCTAGAGCTTGGTATGAGCACCTTAAAGAATTGTTGATAGACCATGGGTTTGATGTTGGGCTAATCGACCCCACTCTTTTTACTAAGAGGGTCAATGGGGAGCTTTTCGTTTGCCAATTATATGTTGATGATATTATCTTTGGCTCTACTAACAAAGCTTTCAATGATGAATTCTCAAAGCTTATGACCGATAGGTTTGAGATGTCTATGATGGGAGAGATGAGGTTCTTTCTTGGTTTTGAGATCAAGCAATTGAGAGAAGGGACTTTCATCAATCAAGCAAAGTATCTCCAAGACATGCTCAAGAGGTTCAAGATGACGGAAATGAAGGGTGTAGCCACTCCTATGATCACCAAATGTCATCTTGCACTTGATCCCAATGGTAAAGAGGTGGATCAAAAGGTATATCGCTCCATGATTGGATCCTTGCTTTACCTTTGTGCATCTAGACCGGACATAGTGTTGAGCGTTGGTGTGTGTGCAAGGTATCAAGCTTCTCCTAAGGAGAGCCACATGATGGCTCTCAAAAGAATCTTTCGATATTTGGTTGATACCCCTAGATATGGTCTTTGGTATCCTAAAGGCTCAAGTTTCTTTCTCAATGGATATACCGATGCGGATTGGGCGGGTGACAAGGATGATAGGAAATCAACCTCCGGGGCTTGCCAATTCCTTGGTAGGTCCTTGGTGTGTTGGTCATCTAAGAAGCAAAATTGTATATCTCTCTCCACCGCCGAAGCCGAATATGTTGCCGCCGCAAGTGGATGCACTCAATTGTTATGGATGAGGCAAACTTTAAAGGAATACGGTGTCACTTGTGACAAAGTGCCTCTTTTATGTGACAATGAAAGTGCTATCAAGATTGCTTATAATCCGGTGCAACATTCAAGAACGAAGCATATTGAGATCCGGAATCATTTTATTAGGGATCATGTTGCCCGTGGTGATATTGAGCTATGCTATGTTCCTACCAAAGACCAACTCGCCGATATATTCACGAAGCCTCTTGATGAATCAAGGTTTTGCTATTTGAGGAATGAGCTAAATATCATTGATTCAAGGAGTATAGCTTGACCATCTTGCAAACACACCTTTGTCTCAAAACTTTATTTTGGTTTAGATGTGGGCATGGATATAGGGGGAGTGCGGTTTAAACTATTGAGCTATCCCTCCCCCCATAATGCCGACATTAATATATCATTCTCTTTATATCCTATGGTGATATGTGAGCTTCAATGATGAGTAGTGGTTTTGGGCCCAATATATCTTCGCGGTGCCATGCCATAACACTCATATACGGTGGCCTAGGCCACCACACTCTTCTTTGTGAAGAGTTGAGGTTATTTGGATCTTAAATGGATTTTATTTGACATCTACATGTTCTTATGGGAAATCGCTCATTTTTTGTCTTCATTTGCATTACTTGCAAAAATGAGTGATCATGTACCATCCTACAGTTTGGATCATCTGTCCTAAGCCTATCGCATCTAAGCCCTATCTTTTCCTATTCCGAGTGCACACAATTCTCGTCAAAATTCCTGTTCTGGCCCAGTTTTCTGCTGCACCGGAAGTTCCGGTCACCCAGGCCGGTACTTCCGGCTGGATTCCCCTGGCCAAGATCTGGTTCCCGCGACGCCGAACTATCGGTGGGCTCGTTTTGCTGGGACCGGAAGTTCCGGCCCCTGCGGGCGGAACTTCCGCTCGTACCGTTTCCCACTTATGGGGTCGGGAACGGGGGGAACGGTTCATCCCCCACTTTTCCCCCAAATCCTCTCTCTGTTCGTGCTCTCCTTCCCCAGTGGCGCCGGTGGCTCCCCCGGCCAGATCTCCCTCCTCCGGCGACCTCCGCCGGATCGGCTCCGTGGATCGGCATCCTCTCCCTCTCCTCCACCATGGCTCCCCCCGGTTTGTGCTCTTTCCCTCTCTAGGTGTGGGTTGACCTCACTAGATGAATTTTAGGGCATACTCTAGGTCAAGCCTTGGTAGATTCTCTCTAGATGCCTATCCCCTACTAGTTCTTGTCTAGAATGTTGGAGTAGAGTGGTTCACCTCGCCATTGCCGCGAATCCGAAGGGAAACTTCGCTGTCTTCGTGCAGCCGCGCCGGAACTTCCGCCCGGGCGGAACTTCCGCCGGTTCCCACCGGAACTTCCGGCCTGGCATGTTTACTATTCTGTACTCAGTGTTCTGTTCAGGATCTGGTTTTGGCCTCCTTTGTTCGTGTGCACTCATATTCATCTACCATCTTCATATATGCATCTCAGGTGGTTCCAAGAAGAGAGGCAAGGGCATGTTGTTGAAGAAGAAGAAGAAGAAGAGATTGAGCTTACTTGTCCATCCAAGCTCACGGCTCGCCAACATGCGGCTCTAAAGCTCAAGTCACCCGCAGTACGTGGCAAGAAGGTTCATGTGTCAGTCAAGAATATGCCATATCTTGAGTACAAGGAGCTACGGCAAGGGAATCCTTATCTCGCCCCTCGGAACAATAGGGTTGCGGATAAGCGCTTCCACAATAAAACCCAAGAGGAAATCTTTTATGAGATCTATGTGACTTTCAAGAAGGGGATTGTCACTCAACATTCCATTGACACCGCCAAGATGGCCGCCACAAGGTACTTTGATGAAGCCTATGCAATGTGTGGAGAGTTTGGGCTCTATCCCATTATGGAGCTCAACAAGGACTTCGACATTGGGTTGATTCAACAGTTCTATGCCACCGTTCACTTTCAACGAGATGAAGCCAGAACATTCCGGTGGATGACACATGAGACTCTTCTTGAGGCCAACTTGGCAAGCTTTGGGGCTGCTCTTGGATACCCTCGTTCTCTGGTTGTGGATGAAAATGGATGGCGGTCTCATGATAGCTCGTTTGCTCTCACCAAGGATGCTTTGGAACCTCTCTATATCAAAGGATGGGGTATTCTAGGCAAGAGTGCGGATTTTCTCCCTACTTGGGACATCATGCTTCGTGTTTACCGGGAAACAATTGGACCCAAGGGTGGCAACCTTGATGAATTGCACACCTATGAAGTGGATCTCATGGCAAACTCTCATGCTAAGAAGGGCACCGGTGAGAAGCTTGATGTGATGGACTACATCTACAATGAGATGTGGTCATGTGTGATGGAGAAGAAGCTTCCTCTATTTGCTCCGTACATCATGAAGCTCATTGAAGATACTTGGATATCTGTTTGTTAGGCTCCTCTCTCTCACTCCATTCCTCTCAACATCACAGCTCATGAAGTGAAGAGCCTCCGGGTTAAGCGTCACAATTCGCCCATAGAAGGTGTTCCTCCCATTCATGAGAAGCCACCAAGTTGGGCCTCCAAGCTTGCCCGCCGCATGCAACAGATTTTTTTGTCTCACCTCAGATGTCCACCACCGTCAGTATCAATAGCATGTTGAGGCCAAGAAGTCTCGGGTTCGTCAGAAGAGCATCATGATGGCTCTCAATGTGGACGTGTCTCCTCCGGGCACCGAGGAGAACATCACCCCGGAGGCCGAGTGGGTATCTCGGCATGGCATTCCGCTTCCGGATGATGGTCTCGAGATCCAGTCCCCTCCTCGCACTCCAGTTCACCCCGGCGCTCCATCTGATCTCCCTCCCGGCTGGGCTAACGCCGACCCTTGGGACGCGTAGTTACTCCTGTCCCTTTTTGGTGCCTTGGTGCCAAAGGGGGAGAGTGAGCCCTTATTAGGTTGCTCTCCGTTGGGTATTTGCATGGGGGAGTCACAAGCTCGTGTGTTCTTTGATTTCTATCGCTTGTGATTCCATTTTATTTTCTCGTTGGTGTCGAACTTTGTCTCTAGATATTATGTGGTGTGTGAACCTTATCTATGTTTGGTAAACTCCGTATGTGAGTCTTCTATGGTTATCTATGTGTGTATGATCTATCTCTCTATATGCTTATCACTATATGTTTATTGCTAACCCATGGAAGATGGATGCATGATATAGGGGGAGCTTTGTTTCATATGTGTACCTATGCTTTCGGAGAAATCTTCTTGGTACATGCCCATATATAGGGGGAGCTCCTCTATATCTCTCACATACTTGTTGTTTACATTGATTATTCCTTGCAAATACTTGTGTTGTCATCAAACACCAAAAGGGGGAGATTGAAAGAACATTTCCCGCCCTTTTGGGTTTTGTGTGTTTGATGTCAACAATAGGTATTTATTTATGTGTGTTGATGTAGACAGGTACATGGTCTCATTATATATACATGGCTGGTGGAATGGAATGTCAGATCTGAAGACTCTGCTGCCTTTTTACTTCAGGCGGAAGTTCCGACCCCTGCTGGCGGAACTTCCGCCCAGATGCTCCAGTCAGCAGCATCCCAACGCCTCCCACGAAGAACCTCGGCGGAAGTAGGCCGGAAGTTCCGGCCAGCGGAACCGGAAGTTCCGGCCCTACTTCCGGGCAAGTTCCGGAAACATCGATTTTACTCGTAGATGGTTCCAGTATGCATTTCACGAAATTCCGGAAGTTGGCCGGAACTTGGCCGGAACTTCCGGTCGCCGGAAGTTCCGCCCTAGTTCCGCCCACTTTCAGTCCGTCTGCTGCTCTGGAGCGATAGCATCCAGCCGGAACTTTCGGCCACTCTGGCCGGAACTTCCGGTCTTACGAAAAAACATCCATAACGGTCAGATCTGAAGCCCCACTCATATAAATAGCTTTCTTCTCCATTGGGACAAGTTGCTCAATCATTGCACAAGTTCATCCACCATTAGAGCCACTTCAAGAAACACAAGATTCACAAGATCTTCTCCTCCAACCATCCAAAGCTCTTGATCTTTGGAGATCCGAAGGAGAAGACCCTGATCTACATCCTCACCGAAGCGATTCTCATTTCTCCCTCATATGCTTGAGGGCCCCTTTGCTAGAGTTCCTCTTTTGAGAAACCCTAGTTGTTTGTAGTTGATATTGTTCTTGTTGTTGTTGTTACAGATTTGGGAGCCTCCAATTTGGTTGTGGATGTGTGCCCCAAGAACTTTATAAAGGCCCGGTTTCCGCCTCGAGGAAATCCCTTAGTGGAAGTGGGCTAGGCCTTCGTGGCGTTGCTCACAGGAGACCTGAGTGAAGCCTTCGTGGCGTTGGTTTGGCTTTCGTAGCAACCACACTCCTCCAAACGTAGACGTACCTTCTTGCAAAGGAAGGGAACTACGGGAATCAACTCCGTGTCTCCGCGTGCTCCACTCTCGGTTACCTCTATCCAATTACCTCTCATATATATTGTGTAGCTATATCTTGCTTAGTTGTTAGCCTTGTCATATAGGTAAATTCACATAGTTGCATATCTAGAGAATTTACCTTTGTGTCAAGCCTAAATTGAAAAAGAACTAAAGATTGGTTAGCACCTATTCACCCCCCCCTCTAGGTGCGGCATACGATCCTTTCAGTGAGGGAGTGAGAGTGACAGTGAGATAGTGCGAGGAGGCGAACAGGGAGAGGCATCTATAAAGGCTAGGGGTCGTAAATGCCACCCGCGTCCTACGCGTGCACGGTTGCACGTCTACACGTCTTCGACTTCTGCGCCGCGACACGCGTCCACGATTGCACGTCTTCAACTTCTACACCGCGACCCGTGTCCTACGCGTCAACAATTGCACGTCTTCCACTTCTGCACCGCAACACGCGTCCTCGATTCTAACCCTCGAAATTTAGATATACTCAGGTATACCCTCGAGTCTTATACTAGCATTTTTTGTGTGCTCAGTTTTCCCCTTGAGTGCTAATACTGGCTAGTGCAATATACTCAGTTTTACCCTCAAGTGTCTGGTCAACAGAGAGTCAACAAATGAGATTAAGCTATCTAATTGAGTCATTTCATGCGCAAAAAATTCCAAAAAAGATAAAACCATAGTGGCACTTACTCATGGAGTCTTCTTACGCGACCTGCCACGTTGGGAACCATAACAATCATAGATAAATCAAGTTTTACCACAAATTGTCACTTCTCAAATCACCTAGTAGCTATGAAGGTGCATGGCTTTTCACAATAAGCCCTTCCCAAAACAGCTTTCCCCAAAACATACTTTGTCTGAATGAGGCCACAATTTTCACACTCATGTATATTTGCATTGCAAATAGTTTGAGGTAGGCCAAGATGGGTTTCATTGTACAAAACATGCATTTTTCATTTTTTAAATCTCATATTTGAATCCCTTAGTCTGTTTACTACTCACGTGCCCTTGGTTTCTTGATACTACTCAGTTTTGCCCTCTCCCTTCACAAATTCTCACAGGGGGACGCCCAACCTTGCCCTGATTGGTCTAGCCCTTATCACGCGGATCGTGCCCACCGACCGTTGATCGTATGATCTAACGGGCAGGATAACCCCTTTCTCTCTCTGATCGGGGCCACCACCCTCTCTCTCTGTCGGCGGCTAGCTTCCACCCTCTATCTGTATTATTTTTCACGCGCTAAAAATTATAAACTCTTGTAGGCATTCCTTTTCTTTTAGGGAATATAGTTTGGGATATAGTTTTGGTTATTTGAAACGCCCAAAAGTGGTATAATTTTGGTACAAACACGAGGCATACATATTTGGCATATTTGTGGGATTTCGGTGAATGGATTATTTATCACCCCTCTAACAATTATCAACTTTCTTTAGCATTCCTTTTCTTTTAGGGAATATAGTTTTGGTAATTTGAAACGGCCCAAAAGTGGTATAATTTTGGTATAAACATGATGCATACATATTTGGCATATTTGTGGGATTTCGGTGAATGGATTATTTATCACCCCTCTAACAATTATCAACTTTCTTTAGCATTCCTTTTCTTTTAGGGAATATAGTTTTGGTAATTTGAAACGGTCCAAAAGTGGTATAATTTTGGTATAAACATGAGGCATACATATTTATCATATTTGTGGGATTTCGGTGAAAGGATTATTTATCACCCCTCTAACAATTATCAACTTTCTTTAGCATTCCTTTTCTTTTAGGGAATATAGTTTGGGATATAGTTTTGGTTATTTGAAACGCCCAAAAGTGGTATAATTTTGGTATAAACATGAGGCATACATATTTGTGGGATTTCGGTGACATGGGAATACCCTTCGGATACCCATTATTAGTATACCAGGCTCGGCCCAATATGGAGAAGACCCAATATGGAGAAGGCCCAACAAGGCAACCCGAAGAAGTAGTCGACTAGGACTCTTGTAAAACCCTAGGCTGGTTGCATATATAAAGCTAGCCAGGGCACCCGAAATAAAGGGAGAACAGATAGACAGAATAGAGACAACATAGATCCGCCTATGGCGACACCCTGTAGACATACATATGATATTATACTGGATTGCTAGCAGAACGTAGGGATCCTCCACCGAGGGGACCCGAAGCTGGGTACGTCGTGTGCCTAATCTCGTCCCCGGAATCTCCATCGTCGCTCTCTCCTGAAACCCAAGTCTACAATACGTAGGCATTGCCGAGGTGTTCCCTCGTCAATTGGCGCCGTCTGTGGGAATCTGTGGCGGCTGGATTTTGTGATCCGGGCGGGATCCCTCGTCTACGGCGCGTTCAACTTCATCGACAAAAGATTGCGTATTCTATGGCGGCCAGATCGCATCCGCGTGATGGCGGCCAGGGGTTCTACGCTAATCCCGTTCCTCACATATACAACAAGATAAGTTTCAGCGATCCAAAAAAGCGGGTGCTATCCCATCGGTCTAATCTACAATATTTTATAGCGTAGCCTTGTTTCTTCCAAAAGAAGCAAAGCTGAGTTTTACTACCCCTTGCATGTGCTTTTTTGATTCGTTCACGATTACTTCTCATATTCGCCGCGAATAGTTAGGTTCCAAGGAAAAGTGAAATTTTCTTTTGTTCGGATCTGAACCAGATCGTATGAGTAAGTGGATCTAAAGATCTGATCAGACTACTAAGCAAAGCTAAGTACCTGCTACCGCTCATGCGATAAAATCTAGTAATATTCTCATATGAATTTGTATGTGTAATTCACGTCTTTATCTCGCATTGGTACTATGAAGCTACACAGGGGATGAAAAGAATCAAACTACTTCTTGCTCGATAGTGGGCAGTCGCCATTGTGTATAGTCATCAAATCGGCATGTCGAGGTTCCGACACATCAACAACGTCTTCTTCATCGACTACGTCCGCAACATCGACTACTTCCGACCAGGCGCCGCGCAACTACATCGGCTGTGTCCGCTGCACGAACTGCTTCAGCGACGACTCCGTCGCATCCAACAATAAAGCTAAGTGTTCATCTTCCAATAGTCAATTATTATTTACTTTCGCCATACCCAAATACTCGGGGGCTTTGCCATTACAATATTACAACAAATACACTCAACACTGGGAGCTTTGTCATTACTTTGTTACCACAAATACACTCGATTACTTGGTGAAATTCTTTTCTTCGTCTCTGGATATATCTACTTCGGCTAAGTGGATTTATTTTTGGCTCAATGGAATTATTTTCTTCGGATCAATGGATTCATCTTCTTCGGCTTATTGGATTCTTTTTCATCGGATTCATCTTATAAGATTCATCTATATGAATATTACTGGCTTACTCTTATACAACATTACCCGAGGCGTTTCGGGTCACTGGATTTTTCATCGAGGATTATTACTGGATTTATTTTCTTCGGCGGATTCATCTTCTATATTACTGGATACTTCGGTTCAATGGATTAATCTTCTATGATTATTACTGGAACTATTTTCTTTGGATCAATGGATTCATCCTCTATGATATCAGCGAATTCATCTTCTATGGGTATTACTGGATTCTTCGGGTCAATGGATTCATCCTCTATGATATCGATGGATTTATCTTCAATATATGCTCTATATTTAATGGCGTAATCCTCAATATGGACTCATCTCAAATATTTTATCTGGGATTCATTTTCATATATTATTGTCTATGGCTTCATCTTAAATGGCGTCACCTTATATGACGCCGCGACTCCATCAACTTATTTCGACGTCACGCCTAACGCTCGGGGGCTCGACAACGATTTCACCTCGGGTCACGACTGCGACACAACAATCATGACATCACCTCAGCAACGCTCGGGGGCTCGGCTATTTCTTCATCAACAATTTCGCGGCATCCACTTTTGTTATTTGGTGGTTTCTACTTTGGCTAGATTTCTTATCTACACTCGAAGACTTCATCATGCATCGACTTCGTCGTGTCCAAAAAGCTAAGTGTTCTTTTATTTTGTACAAAGTTGATTATCATTTACTTTCGTCGCACCCGACACTCGGGGGCTGCGTGGCATATATTCACTTTACATATCATCGAATCTGAGCATCTGACACCACATGCGAAAAAGAGAGTCAAGGAAAAGATAGAAAAAGTTTGTTTATTTGTGCAGGAGAAAGCAAAATTCAAAGTATATAAGAGAGAACCCGACGAAATTGTTTTCAAAAGAGAACTCGAAGAAATCTTCTTCAAGGAGAACCCGACGAAATCTTCTTCAGGGAGGAACCCGACGAAATCTTGAGAGAACCCGACGAAATCTTGAGAGAACCCGACGAAATTGTTTTCAAAAGAGAACTCGACGAAATCTTCTTCAAGGAGAACCCGACGAAATTGTCTTCAAGAGAGGACAGGACCCGACGAAATTTTTCCTGAAGGAGGTCCCGAAGAATTATCCTCAAGGAGGACCCGAAGAATTATCCTCAAGGAGGTCCCGAAGAATTATCTTCAAGAAGGTCCCGAAAAATTATCCACAAGGAGGTCCCGAAGAATTATCTTCAAGAAGGTCCCGAAGAATTATCTTCAAGAAGGTCCCGAAAAATTATCCTCAAGGAGGTCTCGAAGAATTATCCTCAAGGAGGTCTCGAAGAATTGTCTTCAGGGAGGACCCGAAGAATTGTCCTCAGGGAGGACCCAAAGAATTGTCCTCAGGGAGGACCCGAAGAAATTTTCCTGAAGGAGGAACTCGACGAAATTATCATCAAGGAGGAACCAAAAAAAAAAAAGGGGGAAAGAGAAGAGGATAGACAAATCTTCGGGTCCATTGACTCGTCATTTGTTCTGAGCAAGAGTATCAGCGATGTGCCTGCCGACAATATAGAAGAACCCAATATATTCGGCTGTCTCATCACGCCCGAGAAAAATATAGAAGAACCCGCAAAATGGGTCATTGCATCAGCCGAATAAGGCACTCGACAATATGTTCTCAGAGCACTAAAAGTCGCGAATAATCTCTGAATGCCGCAAAACTCTGCGAAGGTAAGACCCCGGATCCGTTCTGAGCGGCGTGGCACCGTCTCTGACGTCGGTTTGCTACTTTTTTCCGTATCAACAGATACGAAGAAAAATCCTAACGGACGCATTAGGTACCCGATAAAACATGACTGGGACTCGACAGAATGGTAAGACCTTAAGCGGCACCTGTCGAGTTAACACCAGTATCCCGGGATCATGTCCAGGGACGTGATCTTGAAGTAGGTTTTTGCGGATTGCCACTAGAGCAGTTAACTAGTACCTGATCCGTCAGATGAACTAGCCCCAATTACCATTATCCCTGTACAATATAGATATGGATGTCAAATAAAAATAGCAACGGCCTAGAGTCGATAAAAAGAGGGGCTGCGCCAAGTTCTTTATCGAGTAGTACAACTTGAGCCTATGCCAGGTGCAAGCACTTGCTCATAGGCTCGGGGGCTACTCTTATCGAGAGTATTGTTCACCCTCCCGATAAGATACAGGAAAGAGGAAAAATTGTGGTGTCGATTACAAGCAAGTTGAGCCTACACCCAAGTGCAAACACTTGGCTGTAGCCTCGGGGGCTACTCCCATCGGGAGCGCTGGTCGCGCACCCGATAGAAAATAACTTCGGTAGCATCTACGATAATCAAGGTTTGTAGACTCAACTCGATTCTACGACTCGAGTGGAGCCTACTCCCATCGGGAGTGCTGGATTTCATTAAGTCCTCTAACAGGAGTCGATAAAAAAAAGGGGCTGCGCCCAGAAGTACAGTCAAATTCTTCATCGAGTAGTACAACTTGAGTCTATGCCCAAGTGCAAGCACTTGCCCATAGACTCGGGGGCTACTCCCATCGGGAGCGCTGCCGCGCACCCGATAATTTCAAAAATCGTCGACATCATCTACGCTACACATGATCTACGACATGGACCTCGCCTTGTATTTTTCTTCGACTTCGGAGATGGTTATGCTTGGAGTTTCTGCGCAAGTCTTCGACTTCCCTATAAACTCGGGGGCTACTGACATGGGAATACCCTTCGGATACCCATTATTAGTATACCAGGCTCGGCCCAATATGGAGAAGACCCAATATGGAGAAGGCCCAACAAGGCAACCCGAAGAAGTAGTCGACTAGGACTCTTGTAAAACCCTAGGCTGGTTGCATATATAAAGCTAGCTAGGGCACCCGAAATAAAGGGAGAACAGATAGACAGAATAGAGACAACATAGATCCGCCTATGGCGACACCCTGTAGACATACATATGATATTATACTGGATTGCTAGCAGCACGTAGGGATCCTCCACCGAGGGGACCCGAAGCTGGGTATGTCGTGTGCCTAATCTCGTCCCCGGAATCTCCATCGTCGCTCTCTCCCGAAACCCAAGTCTACAATACGTAGGCATTGCCGAGGTGTTCCCTCGTCATTCGGTGAATGCATTATTTGTCACCCCTCTAACAATTATCAACTATCTTTAGCATTCCTTTTCTTTTAGGGAATATAGTTTTGGTTATTTGAAACGTCCCAAAAGTGGTATAATTTTGGTATAAACATGAGACATACATATTTGTGTGATTTCGGTGAATGCATTATTTGTCACCCCTCTAACAATTATCAACTATCTTTAGCATTCCTTTTCTTTTAGTGAATATAGTTTTGGTTATTTGAAACGTCCCAAAAGTGGTATAATTTTGGTATAAACATGAGATATACATATTTGTGGGATTTCGGTGAATGCATTATTTGTCACCCCTCTAACAATTATCAACTATCTTTAGCATTCCTATATTCCCTAACGCGTATTTTTTTTTTTTGGTAATTTCGGTGAATGCACACACTAACTTTGAAAACAACTACAAGTACATGTAACTGAATAATGGATTTGTAACAAGGGATCCCTTGCGCCTGATGAGCAATGATAAGAATCCGATCGCAATTATACAACAAAAAAAACAACCAACCATCAGATTAGCTTGCTTCTTCAACTCGATCAGCTGCCTTAACTGCTTGTTCATTTTCTTCAGTTCTCCCTTCACTTCCACCAGTTCTGCATTGGGAGCATTAGGCATAATCGGAAGGGCCCTAATCGGAACGGCTCCTCTCTCCGCCGCATTCTCTACAGCAAGTCCCCCCTCCCAAATTGCGCTCCCTAATAGCGCCAATTGATTCCTGCAATTGAAGCCTCTGAACGTACACATCGATCCACTCGAAATGCCTGCATTTCTTCAGGATCTGAAAACAACAACGTGAACCCTAAATCCCAAATTCGAGGGAATAACAAGAAAATCGAGAGAAAACAGAGCAATTGGAGCGAGATCTAACCTTATCCCCATCTCTATATGGCAAGCTCTCGCATGCAAGGAACTCACGTCCACGGTTGCCGTTGTCGTCCGTCTTACAGATCGACCGCTTCAGAGGCTCCTGGCGTGGGCAGTTAGGGCATCTTGTCAAAGGCACGGGTCCATACTGCGGCCACGAAGAACGGGAGGTCGAAGAGAAACTAGACATCACCCGCCTGCCGGAGAAGGGCTGCCGCTGGTGGAGAAGAAGAACAATGGGGCGCAGAAGGGCTGCCGCTGCCGGAGAAGAAGAACAATGGGGCGCGGGGAAAGAAAGGGGAAGCAATGGCACGGGCACGGGCACGGGCGCGGGGCTGGTTCGGGCTCCCATTTTGCAACGGTCACCTGGGTAAGCTGTGAGTCCGGCGCGCTAGCGTGGACAAGTTGTGGGTCCCACGATAATCTGGATAAGTGGAGACGTGTCCACCGCGGGGCACCAACAACGGCCCCACTAATGGTCAACTTAACGGGATTCCTCCCGTCCGAGCTCCTTGTGAGATTTCAGACAAGGACTTAGGAAAAACTGAGGAAAAACTAAGTGGCTGGGGAAAACTGAGCACAACTACAACTAAGGATCCGAGGGCACGGAAATAGAAAACCCTAGTAATAATGCACAATAATATTGGGCTCAGCCTGGCAGCAAAAGGCCCAAACTCTTTGCCCAATTCGGACGATTCGTCTAGAATATCCTTTCTTGAATAGTCACCTCTCTTGGTAAAAAAAGGGGAGGAGAAGAAGGTTCCTCTGCCAGCACTGAAGGCAATGGCGGCGGAAGCGGAGGAGGTCCGGCTGGAGGTGGAGGCGGTGGAGGCGATGTACGTACGGAGAAGACTGCCGCGTGGTCTGCGACTTCCCTCCCCACCTCGTCGTCCACGTCCGCCCCAATACCGCCGACGACTCCTCGCAGCAGGTTCGCTTTCTCCCCACCCCCTCCACACCTAAATCGGCTTCATGGCATCCGGTCCTCACGATTGGTCCGTTCTGTTTTGCGATTAATGAGAGGGCTTGGGAGGTTGATCGATTGACAGGCCGCTGAGCGAGCGAGCGTAGAACTAGCCAGCTGTGGTCAGTGGTGGTGGCATTGCTGCTTCCGAACCCTAGCATTTAGTAGCTTGGGCCTTTTCCCTATTAGTTAAGGTAGCTCTCTATGGCTAGTTAGTGCTTGTTGCATTATTACGGATCAATTTCTATGATGCTACTTACCGAGTCAGGATGCCTCTCATCAATTGTTCGCATGTATGCCAGAACCCTTCTAATGCGTATGTATTTCTTTTCTTCGCGAAAACGCAAAAGACTTGCGTTTCGATGCATTGATAGATAGGTATGCTTAATTTCTGAGTTGCTAGTTTTATTTGTGTGCAAATATCAAGAATTATGTTGTGTGTCATGATCGAAAGGCCCATGTTTTTATGTAGAAAACTGAATCCAGAGGGCTGATGTAAATATTAAGAGCCACTGTGGTCAGGTAGATGTGCTTTGTACTTTGGACCTTGTTTCCCTAAGTGCCAATTATCATCATGGTTCTAGTTATAGATGGACCTTTTTTTTTTTTTTTTACTTTCTCTATGTAGTTGTATCACTGTGGAGTAGAACTTTTGCTGTTCTGTACAGCTCAAGTTAGACAGATATTTTATTTCAGGTTTTAGTTCACATGAAAAATTCTTGCCCATTCCCGTTAAACCATAACTTGTATTACTTTGATAACCTACAACCATCCATGCCTTGCATTTTACCTGTGCAGTGCTAAGCAAAGATATATGTAACTCAAACCAGAGAAAAACATACGCTTGTGTACTGTAGGAGTAAGTGCTTTATCAGTTTATATTGTTAATATTTTTGCATGTAATCCATCATTTTTTTATAAGCTGGCAATGTTGCAAGTACATAATAAACTACTTAATGATATTTGCTCTTAATCTATCCAGTAACAGTTAGTCTGAGCCAACAACCAGTAGTACCGCTGTAGTGGTAGATCCATGTTATAGGGACATTTGCAATATAGTTTGACATACAGTATAGAATTAACTACAAGGCAGACCTACATGACTGCCACCTTGGTGCTGGGTATAGTGGTTGTGACGTAGAAGGGTTATTTTTGGGGAGGCTATAGTTGAGTCGGTCAAGAAAGGGGATTATATAGGTAGGCCTAATGGGAGGAGTGTAAGTAGGGGAAATAAAGACGGAAGGGGGTGGGTGATGAAGGCAAAAGGAAGGGGCAAAGAAAGTTGTGGCCCTGTTGATGAGAAATATATTTTCATCTTTGGGATCAACACTCAGGTCACAAAAAGTCTACATCTGTCCTCATATGTAGAATTTTTTGGATTAAACTTCTTTGAAAGGATAGCCAGTAATTGTCAGCATATCCATGAACATGATTAAACACATTAGATAAATGCTGTTGAGTTTGCGTTTCCCATAAGCTTTGAAGTGTTGTTATTGTACATTTAGCATTACTTGGTTGCATTATATATTTTTGCGTCCGAAGGGATGGAGAATGTAATTTTCTTTTCTTGTTTTTTAAATGTTTGTAAAGTTCATTAATTATTTATCCGTGGCATCCAGTGCAATTTTCTTATTTTCCCAATATTACCCTAATTTTCTCTTTTGCTTCTAGGAGTTATGCATATTTATTAGTATGTTAATGGCCACTTTCTTGTTTTCAGTTTGTAGAACTCTTTCTTGGAATTAAAGCATCTTCCCAGGTATGGACCTGTATAGCTTACCACCTTTCGAGATTCTGATCTATCTCCATTCAATTTCTATTTACCTCTATTTCATAGAGAACTCTTGTTGTTGGGGAACATATGTTCAATTCAATCGGTGGACTTGGAAACATATCAACTTCAAATCTGCGTAGTTTATATTTCCATAATGTCTTTTAGAAACTGATTGACTATTACATTTTTGTTGATCGGCTACTTAAGTTGGTTAGTCACTTTTGAAATTATGCCATGTCTGTGCTAACTGCTTTTGTACACTGAACGCACATATTTTATTCATTTATGTTACTAGAGTTCTTCATGACATATATATATCTTCGCTGTTTTCGAACTGTTTCTTCTTGCAAATAAGGCCATCTCTTTACTGAAATGGCTCACTAATGAGTGTGCTGGAAGCAGTAAAGCCAGTAATGGTTCCATTGCATCATATTGAAGCAATGAGCTTGTGCTATCTAAGTTCAGAAGGTGGATGCAGTGTGAAGGATCAGCACTTCTTAGTGCAAACAAAATTTTCATTTCTGTTACTTGTTTTCTGGCTTAATTTTACATACTAACTGACTGAACCTTTGAAATTGCAAAGTTTCACAATAGGGCTGAACGCCTAGATGTTGATATCTAGCATGCTTCAAATTTTACATCATGGGTATCATGTTTCTGCTGCTACTCTTCTCCTAGAAATTAAGTCCCTAGTAAATCCATCTTATCCAGTATGGTTCATATCTGGTTATGTATTGCCTCAGTGCTTATGCATTACATTTTTATGACATTTTACTTGCAGTATCCAAAAGAACCACCTCACGTTTGTGCTGTCGAAAGTAAGGGCCTTGATGAGAATAGACAGGCATATCTTATTAGCAGCATCCAGAACAAGGCAAAAGAGCTTTCCGACTACCCAATGCTTGTGACTCTATGTGAGGTATTCCTTGTCTTTTGACTTATGCACAGTAGAGAACCACAGTTGTTCATGCCATAGTGTTCAAGATGATTTTGCATACTTGCACGTTAGTTGAAGAGTTGAAACATTCAATAGTTGCATGTGTTTTTGGTGTCCAATGTTCTATTAATCATAGTATTATACTTTGTCACTTGAGTAACATGCAGGCTATCAAAATAATAATTGCTACTTTGCGAACTATGACGTGTGCTGTCTTTAGGAAGTGGCAGATGAATTTGCAGTTCGAGGATAGCAAAACTTGCAGATTTTACTACTTAAGTGACAGATGTAGCAAAAATTAAACCAGTGAGTCTGATAATGTTTCTGTTTTTAACATGATCTAAGTAACTTCACGTGCAGGAAGCTGGAGAGATCCTCTCGAATATGAACCACCCAGCTGGCGATTGTCCACTGTGTCTATATCCTTTAGTCCCAGAGTATAATGATAGTTCTGCTTTGTCATTCATGAAGTTGATGCCATGCTACCACTGCTTCCACAGGTTGATTTCATTTCCTTCTCTACAAACACACGTACATATCTTGTTCTGTCTAGTGGTTGCTTAGTATTTTGCCACTGCAGTGACTGCATTATGAGATGGTGGGGATGGCTTCAAAATGACGATGACGATGCTGATTCTAAGAAGAATGATACGGTAAAATTTGGCCTTTTCTTTCTTTTGAAAAGCTCGTTCTTTTGCTGTACATATTCCCTGGAACAAGTATCATGCAGTTTAAATTAAAACTCCTAAAGTATCAGTTAGATTGGTGACTAATATTTGATTGCACATGAGTACTGAGTTGTTCATTCAGTTGTTTCTTACAGAAGGTCAATTGTGTGCAGTGTCTTATGAGTTCCATTAAGGTTCTGATTTGTGGTTAGAAATATGGGTACTTACACTCTGGTAGTATTATGTTACTACGCTCCTGGCAAGCTAGATCAGTCCTCTGACCAAATGTATGGACAACGAAGCCACCTTCTCAACCTTCTTCAATGATGAGCATATTAGTGTTCCTTTAGGACTCAAAAGGAACTTACTAATGTATTGCAGCACATTAAAATTATAAATGAACATATCGATCAGCAGCGATGGAAGTTCTTAAGCTGCTCACTACACAGTTAAACTATCTTACTTGTGCATATAATAGGCTGTTGGTACACGGATTAGCAGGGAATGCTTGACATATATGTACCTTTATGCTGTTTCCAGTAATGCTATCATTTTTAGCATCTCTAGATTTCATTTACTATTATTTAAACAAGTTGAAACTGTTTCAGAAGTCATTGTCAACCTTCTCCCTACAAAGGGAGGTGAACTTGAACGCTGGCTGATTTGTGTCTGGAAAATATGTATACTTTATGTTCGAATTGATGCTGTTGCAATCGAGTCGGCGATATTATTATTTTAAAGTCACAATTGCAGTCTGCATTTCCAACAGTTGTCTTACATTCCTGATCCTTATTTATTGATGAAGATGTTAAATGGCATCACTTCAAGGCACCAATTATTGACAATGTAATTTTGTACAGCCATGTTAAAAATTTATGCATTGGCTATATATGTCACTCATGGGCTATCTTGTCTGTTGCTACATGTTATTGATTCTTCTGAAGGATTAGATTTGTCCAGCTCAGACAAGATAAATCATCACAAAGGATTTTGCCCAGTTTGCCGTAAAGTGTTTGATGAGAAGGATATCGAGCATGTTCGTGATCTATTGAATGCAAACACTACTCAACAAATGGTATGTATTGGATGTGATTCAAGTACAAGTGAAACATCTTAACATTTCCATGCATCATCAGTTATTCATCAGAGATCAAAATCCCTTGACATCCAATCATATTTGCATCCTTGCATGGAATTATCTTACAGTTTATAAACTAATCATATGTACTCATAGCTAATTTAGTTGCGAAACTTCTTACATTTACCCTTGTATGATTGTCAATCCATTCATGTATTTCAAATATTCGACCCTCTAGAGATATGCTACTCCCAATGGAATCCATTAAGATTATTTCTTTCCATCCATTCACCTGTAGGCGTCTTTAACAGTTGACCTGGGAGAAGATGATAAAGAATTGCTCCATTCCGAGGCAGAGAAGAAGAGGAGAGAAAAAATTGGGTCATTGTTTAATCTGCAACAAGAACGGAATGGTTTAATTGAACCGAAGAAAGACCTTGCCATACAGCCTGGAATGTATGTTTCTCTTCCACCTAGTGAGCCAACCACAAGTGCAGGAGACGGCGCCAATTCTTGTGAAGCAACGACAACTTCAACTTCAGAAACAGATTCACGCAGCATGGCAAACAACGCCGATGGCAGCAAGAAGCAAAACAGTTCAGGCCCTCGAAGGAGAAACCGAGCTTCCGCTCCCAGAAGACAACCCCAGGGTCAAGCTGGTGGGCAACAGTGGCAGAGAGGTCAAGTTGCTGGGCAACAGGGTCAGAGAGATCAAGCTGCTGGGCAACAGGGTCAGAGAGATCAAGCTGCTGGGCAACAGGGGCAGAGAGATCAAGCTGCTGGGCAACAGTGGCAGAGAGGTCAACCTGCTAGGGAACAGAGGCAGAGAGGTCAACCTGCTAGGGAACAGTGGCAGAAGAAGGATGCAGACACTTCACACCAATAACCTTTTTTTCAGCTCTGTTTTTTCAGGCTATGTATATTGATGGAGTACTGCGGTCACAGCAAACGGGTACCAACTCATAAGAAAGCAGAGTGAACGATACTGGACTTCATGTCACTGCGTAAGAATGCTACATTCCATTTTTACTATGCAGACGTGTTTGACAACCTGTTTGCCTAACCCATGGGGCACCAATTATCTATATCCATGTCGGGCTGTATGAGCTTAATAGAAAGTACCTGTCATGGTTTAATCAGTATATACCAGGGTCCTCTTTTGAACATGGGACTTCTCTTGGTCTGTGATAGAGTTTACATGTTTCTTGTGAAATGCCTGTCCAATTCCAATCGGCCGTTTGTTTCACTCATATCCACTCAACTGACTAAGATCATTCCTGTTCATAAGAAACTTCTGAACCGCAAGAAACTGGTTTCCTTTTGCTTCAAGAAAATTGTGGTATCTATACTGGACGCTCCATCCTGGTGAGTCGGTTTTTAGCTCATTTCCTTGTATTTGTTGGGTCTTTTCCTCTTCTCTCTGCGCTCATCCACAACTTGACCACCTTTTTGGTTCACGCATGAATATTCAGTTCATGGAATCTCAAATGGTCAACACAAAATTAACCGGTGCTAGGAAATCAGAATTGTCGGGGTTAATCATGATACACAAGTACAAACAAATAATGGTTACATCCCTCAGGCAAAGTTCATTTGCAAGTTTAGTCCCAAAATGCACATAGTAGTACAGGCTGCTAGATGTTTCATCTTTATTTTTTTATAAAGCATGAGTAGATTGATTCCGGTGTCAGACTGACATTGTTAACTTAACGCAACACTTAACTTGCAGTTGCCTTCCTGCTTATCCTGCCACAAGTAACGACTAGAAACACCTAAGCTTCGCCATATAGCTTGTCCACAACGGAGAAATAAGCATTCCTCCACGCCCTCTTGAACAACAGAGCACAGAAGACGGCCCATAGTCCAGCCACAAACCCTGACGTGAGCCCAAAGTAGAACAACACTGCTGGGTCATAAACATCAACACTTGTGTGCTGACTGCCATGTTCTATCACATAGTTACTCGAGCACTTCCTTGGAAGAGGAGGCCCGCAAAGACCAATGTTGCCACTGAACATGGATGGGTTCTCACTGTAGAGCGTGTCAAGCTGACGCCCATTCGGAACTCGCCCGGTGAGACTGTTATATGACAGGTCCAAGGAGCTTAGATAGGTCAAGTCTGATAAGCTCGGTGGGATTTCACCGGAAAGATTATTCCTGGAGAGGTCGAGCGATTCCAGTGATTTTATGTCTCCAATCTTCACGGGAATGTTTCTGCTCAGGCGATTCCATGATAAGTTCAGATTCCCCAATCCGTAGAGACAAGATAGCTCGTCTGGAATTCCGCCGGTTAAGTGGTTGAGTGATAGGTCGATGTAGAGCACCTCGAAGATTCCAGCACCATACTCAAGTCCTTGACACTTCATCGTCACGGTCCAAATTTCTCTAAATTTACCTTCACGTCCCGTGTACCACACAAACATGTCCAGTCCGGGTTTGCTTGAGCATTTCTGGGTCATTGCTGTTAAGTTCGACAGAGACAGGGGTATAGCTCCAGATATATGATTTCCCGCTAAATTCAAATGACAAAGGAGGTTCAAATTTATGATGGTCACGGGAATATCTCCATAGAACATGTTGTGACTTAGCCGCAGAACTTGCAGGAACACCAGGTCTCCAATCCACAACGGCAATGCTCCATAGAAGTTGTTCCATGAAAGATCCTGAAAAACCAAACTCGGGTAGGTTCGGAGGGATGATGGGAACTCGCCAGAGAAGTTGTTGTTGCCTAAGGAAGGAAGATCATGTTTGGCATGCGAGAACAATGAGGAAGTTGCCCCTCCATAAAATTATTGGATAAATCCAAGACAATTAGGATCTCCAACTCACAGATATATTCAGGAATATGGCCAGTGAAGTTATTGGAGCAGAAAATCAGTGCTAGTAACTCTCGAGCTTGGTACTTGGGTGGTAGAGGTCCTGATAAGGAATTATGAGACAAATCGATGTGCTTTAAGCTTTCCAGAGAAACGAAATAGTCCTCTGAAATCAAACCGTGTAGGCTATTGTTGCTCATGTCGAGGATGGTTAGATTACTGAATGCACTGATCTTCGATGGCACTTGTACAGTAAGATGGTTGTTAGAAAGAACAAGATCCTTCAAATGTGTGCAGTTCCCTACACCAGGTGGTATAGTTCCATCGAGGTGGTTGTTTGGGAGGTCAAGGTGCACTAACCTGGTGCAATTCCCAATTCCTTGCGGTATAGCTCCAGCAAGGTGGTTGTCAAAAAGGCAAGGTTCCTTAATTAGTGCAATTCCGAATCCCTTGCGGTATATGATACGGGCTGAGCCCGTGTGGGTTGCCCGATCTCACGAATTGACCCGAGTGAGTGTGATTGCGGAGGAGGATTCGTGGGGAGGTGGATGAACGCGAAGAACACGATACAAACATAGGCACACAAATCGGTTATCCTCGTTGGCCCGAACCACCAACTCGATAGAATTGCAAGACAAAAACCAAACGGTAGAATCTCTTGCAAAAGATCGACAAATCCAAATAGAATTCCCAAAGAGTAAAAGACCAATTAAGAATAGAGTTGCAAAGCAAGAGATTCTCAATCGATAGAATTACTAGAATGGAAAAAGATCCGGATAAGGAGGGATACAATAGATGGGTAATCTAAGGTGGGGGTTTCCCAAATCCACAAAGGGATAATAGAGGCATAAGCCAATTCATCTAAACATCATCTCTCCCTCATGAAGGTGGGGGTAGGTGCCTATTTATAGGTAGGTGGCCGAAGGGGTAAGTTACAAGCTGAAAACAGGCAGTTGCGTGCTGAAACGCGTATAGGCGGAAGTTCCGGTCTCTGGGGGAGGAAGTTCCGGTCGGGGCGGAAGTTCCGGCTGGATTCCTTTAGCGTGAGCATCTAGGCGGAAGTTTCGGTCCTAAGGGGCGGAAGTTCTGTTGGGATTCGTAGCATAGAAAACAAAAATTTTCCTATCGCAAGAACGAAGAACAAGCCAAGATCCAATCAAGAAGACGGTAGCAACGAGGTGAAGATCAACATACCCTTGAAGATCACAAAGCGTTAACGAGATCAAATCTCGTGGTGGATGTAGACGATCACTTGCCGCTTGCAAAAGCGCGTAGAAGATCTTCGACGGTGCCACGAACGGGCAGCACCTCCGTACTCGGTCACACGTTCGGTGTTGATGACGACGTCCTTCTCCCCGTTCCAGCGGGCAGCGGAAGTAGTAGATCCTCCTCGGAATCCCGGCAGCACGACGGCGTGGTGGCGGTGGTGGTGGAGATCTCCGACAGAGCTTCGCCTAAGCTATGTGGGAGAGAGAGGGAGGAGGGAACCGCTAGGGTTTCTGGGAGAGGGGGTGCTTGGGGGGCTGCGGCCAAGGTTGTGGTGGTGTGGCCGGCCAGCCCCTCCCCTCCCCTCATTATATAGGTGGAAACCCCCAAGAGTTGTAGTACAAGTCTTCGAATAAGACCCCAACAACAAAACCTACCTTAGGTGGGAAACCTACTCAAGGGGGGAGTCCTACTCAAGGTGGGACTCCCACCCCTTCCTTGGGGGGTTGGCCGGCCACCACAAGTGGAGTCCACCTGGGACTCCACCCCTTAGGGTTGGCCGGCCATGCAAGGTGGAGTCCCTCCGGGACTCCACTTTCCATGGTGATTTCTTCCGGACTTTTCTAGAACCTTCTAGAACCTTCTATAAATGCACCGGATCATTTCCAAACTTGGAAAGTGACTTCCTATATATGAATTTTATTCTCCGGACCATTCCGGAACTCCTCGTGATGTCCTGGATCCCATCCGAGACTTCGAACAAAACTTCGAACTCCATTCCATATTCCATATCTACTTAAACGACATCAAACCTTAAGTGTGTCACCCTACGGTTCGCGGACTATGCAGACATAGCCGAGACTCTTCTCCGACCAATAACCAATAGCGGGATGTGGAGATCCATAATGGCTCCCACATATTCAACGATAACTTAGTGATCGACTGAACCATTACATACGATACCGATTCCCTTTGTCACGCGATATTTTACTTGTCCGAGGTTTGATCATCGGTATCTCCATACTTTGTTCAACCTCGTCTCCGACAAGTACTCTTTACTCGTACCGTGGCATGTCATCTCTTATGAACCATTCATATGCTTGCAAGCTAATCAGACGACATTCCACCGAGAGGGCCCAGAGTATATCTATCCGTCATCGGGATGGACAATATCCCACTCTTGATCCATATGCCTCAACTCATACTTTCCGAATACTTAATCCCACCTTTATAACCACCCATTTACGCAGTGGTGTTTGATGTAATCAAAGTACCCTTCTGGCATAAGTGATTTACATGATCTCATGGTCGAAGGACTAGGTAACTATGTATTGAAAGCTTATAGCAATTTGAACTTAATGACGTGATCTTATGCTACGCTTAATTGGGTGTGTCCATTATATCATTCATCTAATGACATAACCTTGTTATTAATAACATCCAATGTTCATGATCACGAAACTATGATCATCCATTAATCAACAAGCTAGTTATACAAGAGGCTTACTAGGGACTCTTTGTTGTTTACATAACACACATGTATCAATGTTTCGGTTAATACAATTATAGCATGGTATGCAAACATTTATCATAAACATAAAGATATATAATAACCACTTTATTATTGCCTCTTGGGCATATCTCCAACAGTCTCCCACTTGCACTAGAGTCAATAATCTAGATTACATGGTAAGGTACCTAACACCCATGGCATTCTGGTGTTGGTCATGTTTTGCCCTAGGGAGAGCTTTAGTCAACGGATCTGCCACATTCAGATCTGTGTGTACTTTGCAAATCTTTACTTCTCCATCTTCGATGTACTCGTGAATCGAATGAAAACGCAGCTTGATATGCTTCAGCTTCTTGTGTGACCTTGGTTCTTGTGCATTGGCGATGGCACCCATGTTGTCACAATAGATGACTAATGGGTCCAATGCACTAGGAACCACACCAAGCTCAACAATGAACCTCTTCATCCATACCGCTTCCGATGAAGCCTCCGAAGCCGCTATGTATTCAGATTCAGTTGAAGACTTCGCCACCGTGCACTGCTTGGAACTCATCCAAATTAATCGCAGCACCATTCAATATAAACACGTACCTGCATCGAGACTTAGAGTCATCAGGATCAGTGTTCCAACTTGCATCGGTGTAACTGGTTACAACGAGCTCTTGGTCACCGCCATAACAAAGAAACATATCCTTAGTCCTTTTCAAGTACTTCAGGATATTCTTGACCGCTGTCCAGTGTTCCATTCCTGGATCACTTTGATATCTATTTGGTCAAACTAACGGCATGTGCGATATCCGGTCTAGTACACAGCATGGCATACATGATAGAGCCTATCGCCGAGGCATAGGGGATCTGAATCCTCCTCACTCGTTCGTCGGCCGTAGCCGGCCCTTGAGATTTACACAAGACCTGCCCCGGCAACAGAGGCAAGAACCCTTTCTTGCTTTCGTCCATTCTAAACTTCTTTAGAATCTTGTCCAGTGTATGTACTCTGCGAAAGCCCTATTAGGCGTCTTGATCTATCTCTATAAATCTTGATGCCTAAAATGTACGCTGCTTCACCAAGGTCTTTCATTGAAAAACACTTATTCAAATAACTTTTTACACTGCTTAATAGTTCTATATCATTCCCAATCAATAATATGTCATCTACATATAATATCAGGAATGCTACAGAGCTCCCACTCACTTTCTTGTAAATACAGGCCTCTCCATGGCACTGTATAAACCCGAAGTCTTTGATCACCTTATCAAAGCGTCGGTTCCAACTCCGGGATGCTTGCTTCAGTCCATAAATGGAACGCTGAAGTTTGCATACCTTGTCAGCATTTTTAGGATCGACAAAACCTTTGGGTTGTACCATATACAACTCTTCCTCAATGTCACCATTAAGGAACGCCGTTTTGACATCCATCTGCCAGATCTCGTAATCGAAAAATGCAGCTATTGCTAACAAAATCCTCACAGACTTTAGCTTCGCTACAGGTGAGAAAGTCTCATCGTAGTCAACTCCTTGAATATGTCGGAACCCCTTCGCGACAAGTCGAGCTTTATAGACAGTAATATTACCATCAGCATCTGTTTTTCTCTTGAAGATCCATTTATTCTCGACAGCCTTGCGGCTATCAGGTAAGTCTACCAAAGTCCATACTTGGTTATCATACATGGATCCCATTTCGGATTTCATGGCTTCATGCCATTTGTTGGAATCTGGGCTCATCATTGCTTCCTCATACGTCGCAGGGTCTTCATTATTGTTGTCCACAATCATGACATTTAGACTGGGATCATACCAATCAGGAGTGGTACGTTCCCTCGTCGATCTGCGAGGTTCAGTAGTTTTCTCGTTCGAAGTTTCATGATCATTATCATTTGCTTCCTCTGTCACCGGTGCAGGCGGCACAGGAACATCTTCCGGTACTGCGCTACTCTGATCAACGAGAGAAGGTTCAGTAACCTCGTCGAGTTCTACTTTTCTTCCAGTCACTTCTTTAGTGAGAAACTCCTTCTCAAGAAAGGATCCGTTCTTAGCAACAAAGATTTTGCCTTCGGATCTGTGATAGAAAGTATACCCAATAGTTTCTTTAGGGTATCCTATGAAGATGCATTTCTCCGCTTTGGGTTCTAGCTTATCAGGTTGTAACTTCTTTACATAAGCTTCGCAACCCCAAACTTTAAGGAACGACAGCTTAGGTTTCTTGCCAAACCATAATTCATACGGTGTCGTTTCAACGGATTTAGATGGTGCCCTATTTAAAGTGAATGCGGTTGTCTCTAAAGCATAACCCCAAAACGATAACGGCAAATCAGTAAGAGACATCATAGATCGAACCATATCCAAGAGAGTTCGATTACGACGTTCGGACACACCATTGCGCTGTGGTGTTCCCGGCGGTGTCAACTGTGAAAGTATTCCGCATTTCTTTAAATGCATGCCAAACTCATAACTCAGATATTCGCCTCCGCGATCAGAACGTAGAAACTTAATCTTCTTGTTACGTTGATTTTCTACTTCACTTTGGAATTCCTTAAACTTCTCGAGAGTTTCGGACTTATGTTTCATGAAATAGATATACCCATATCTACTCAGATCATCTGTGAAGGTTAGAACATAACGATAACCACCGCGCGATGCTACACTCATTGGTCCACATACATCGGTATGTATGATTTCCAATAAGTCTGTAGCTCGCTCCATTGTACCAGAGAATGGAGTCCTAGTCATTTTTCCCATTAGACATGCTTCGCATCTATCAAGTGACTCAAAGTCAAGTGACTCAAGAAGTCCATCAGAATGGAGTTTCTTCATGCGCTTCACTCCAATATGACCAAGACGACAGTGCCACATATAAGTAGAATTATCATTCAATTTAATTCGTTTAGCATCAATGTTATGAACATGTGTATCACTACTATCGAGATTTAACAAGAATAAACCATTCATCTCAGGCGCATGACCATAAAAGATATTATTCATATAAATAGAACAACCATTATTCTCTGACTTAAATGAATAACCGTCTTGCATTAAACAAGATCCAGATATAATGTTCATGCTCAACGTAGGCACCAAATAACAATTATTTAGGTTTAAAACTAATCCCGAAGGTAGATGTAGAGGGAGCGTGCCGACGGCGATCACATCGACCTTGGATCCATTTCCAACGCGCATCGTCACCTCGTCCCTCGCTAGGTTTCGTTTATTCTGCAGTTCCTGTTTCGAGTTACAAATATGAGCAACCGAACCAGTATCAAATACCCAGGCACTACTACGAGAACCAGTAAGATAGATATCTATAACATGTATATCAAATATACCTTTCTTTTTCTTGACAAGGCCGCTCTTCAGATCAGCCATGTACTTGGGGCAATTCCACTTCCAGTGCCCCTTCTCCTTGCAGTAATAGCACTCAGTATCAGGTTTAGGGCCAGCCTTAGGCTTCTCAGGAGGCGCAGCAACTTTCTTGCTACCCTTCTTGAAGTTGCCCTTCTTAGGCTTGCCCTGCTTCTTAAAACTGGTGGTCTTGTTGACCATCAACACTTGGTGCTCTTTCTGTATTTCCACCTCAGCAGATTTTAGCATGGAGAAGAGTTCAGGTAACTCCTTGTTCATGTTCTGCATGTTGTAGTTCATCACAAAGTTCTTGTAACTAGGTGGCAGTGATTGGAGTACACGATGAATACCCAGCTTGTTAGGAATCACTATCCCCAAGTCACTGAGCTTCTTCGCGTGCCCGGACATAGCGAGCACATGCTCACTAACGGAGCTACCCTCTTCCATCATACATCCAAAGAAGTGTTTCGAGGCCTCATAGCTTTCCACGGCCGCATGAGTTTCAAAAATAGTTTTTAGCTCATGGACCAGCTCATAAGGGTCGTGGTGCTCAAAACGCTTTTGGAGCTCCGCCTCTAGGCTGCACATGATGGCACACTGAACTTGAGAGTACCGAGTTACCCGAGTCTCGTAAACATTCTTTTCGTCCTCGGATACTGCAGGTGGTGGTGGGGGACCTAGCGGTGCTTCGAGCACAAATTGCAGGTTTCCACCATTGAGGAAAATCCTCACATGACGGAACCAGTCGGTGAAGTTGCTACCATTGCTTTTAAGCTTTTCTTTCTCTAGGAACTGGTTAAAATTGATGGAGGGGGACGCCATGATCTACAACATATTTGCAAAGAGTTTAGACTAAGTTTATGATAAATTGAGTTCAAATTTTAATTCTTAAATTAACTAGGTGAACTCCCACTCAAAATAATATCCCTCGCATTGTCTTAGTGATCACACGAACCAAATCCACTACACCAATTCCGATCATCACGAGAAAAGATGTAGCTTCAAAGGCGAACACTCAAAATGTTCATCATATCATCCATATGACTCATGCTCTACCTTTCGGTATCCCGTGTTCCGAGACCATGTCTGTACATGCTAGGCTCGTCAAGGCAACCTTAGTATCCGCGTGTGCAAAAACTGGCTTGCACCCGTTGTATGCACATGTAGAATCTATCACACCCGATCATCACGTGATGCTTCGAAACGACAAGTCTTAGCAACGGTGCATACTAAGGATGAACACTTTATTATCTTGATATTTAGTGAGAGGGATCATCTTATAATGCTACCGTCGCGATCTAAGCAATATAAGATGCATAAAAGGATTAACATCACATGCAATTCATATGTGATATGATATGGCCCTTTTGTCTTTGCGCCTTTGATCTTCATCTCCAAAGCACGGACATGATCTCCATCATCAACGGGCATGATCTCCATCATCGTCGGCGTAGCGTCAAGGTCAATGGCGCCGTCTTCATGGTTGTGCTCCCATGTAGTAACTATTACAACTACTTTGAAATAATACTTCAACATGAAATTTAAAGACAACCATAAGGCTCTTGCCGGTTGCCACAATACAATAATGATCATCTCATACATATTCATCATCATATCATGGCCATATCACATCACCAAACCCTGCAAAAACAAGTTAGACGCCTCTAATTTGGTTTGCATATTTTACGTGGTTTAGGGTTTTCGAGTAAGATCCAATCTACCTACGAACATGAACCACAACGGTGATACTAATGTTGTCAATAGAAAGAGTAGATTGAATCTTCACTATGGTGGGAGAGACAGACACCCGCAAAGCCACTTATGCAATCCAAGTTGCATGTCAAGCGTGGAGCAAATCTCATGAACGCGGTCATGTAAAGTTAGCCCGAGCCGCTTCATCCCACCATCCCGCAAGATGCAAAGTACACGAACTAAAGACAACAAAAGCATCAACGCCCACAAAACCATTGTGTTCTACTCGTGCAACCAATCTATGCATAGACACGGCTCTGATACCACTGTTGGGATTCGTAGCATAGAAAACAAAAAATTTCCTATCGCAAGAACGAAGAACAAGCCAAGATCCAATCAAGAAGACGGTAGCAACGAGGTGAAGATCAACATACCCTTGAAGATCACAAAGCGTTAACGAGATCAAATCTCGTGGTGGATGTAGACGATCACTTGCCGCTTGCAAAAGCGCGTAGAAGATCTTCGACGGTGCCACGAACGGGCAGCACCTCCGTACTCGGTCACACGTTCGGTGTTGATGACGACGTCCTTCTCCCCGTTCCAGCGGGCAGCGGAAGTAGTAGATCCTCCTCGGAATCCCGGCAGCACGATGGCGTGGTGGCGGTGGTGGTGGAGATCTCCGATAGAGCTTCGCCTAAGCTATGTGGGAGAGAGAGGGAGGAGGGAACCGCTAGGGTTTCTGGGAGAGGGGGTGCTTGGGGGGCTGCGGCCAAGGTTGTGGTGGTGTGGCCGGCCAGCCCCTCCCCTCCCCTCATTATATAGGTGGAAACCCCCAAGAGTTGTAGTACAAGTCTTCGAATAAGAGCATCCCCACTCGTTGGCGCTCCCCACGCCCAAATCCGGCGAAATTTTCGTCCGGATTGGAGGAAGATTTGGCGTGGGGAGGAGTAGTTTCCCAGTCGTGTGCTCCCCAAGCGGCGTTTCTCGGGGAAAAAGAGGATGGCTCGGGGAATCCGGACGAAAGAGGAGACACGTGGGCGTGGGCGGTTGGTTTAGCTTCATCCGGAGTCCCCGAGCGCTCCCCGGGGGGCCGGGGATGGCATGGGGAGTCCGGATGAAAATAGGCCCAAATCCGGACCAAAACGAGGAACCGGGGGCGTGACTGGACCGAATTTCGCCGTCCGGATGAAAAAAAGTGGCCGTGGGGGGCTCTGTGGGGAGACGAGTGGAGATGCTCTAAGACCCCAACAACAAAACCTACCTTAGGTGGGAAACCTACTCAAGGGGGGAGTCCTACTCAAGGTGGGACTCCCACCCCTTCCTTGGGGGGTTGGCCGGCCACCACAAGTGGAGTCCACCTGGGACTCCACCCCTTAGGGTTGGCCGGCCATGCAAGGTGGAGTCCCTCCAGGACTCCACTTTCCATGGTGATTTCTTCCGGACTTTTCTAGAACCTTCTAGAACCTTCTATAAATGCACCGGATCATTTCCAAACTTGGAAAGTGACTTCCTATATATGAATCTTATTCTCCGGACCATTCCGGAACTCCTCGTGATGTCCTGGATCCCATCCGAGACTCCGAACAAAACTTCGAACTCCATTCCATATTCCATATCTACTTAAACGACATCAAACCTTAAGTGTGTCACCCTACGGTTCGCGAACTATGCAGACATAGCCGAGACTCTTCTCCGACCAATAACCAATAGCGGGATCTGGAGATCCATAATGGCTCCCACATATTCAACGATAACTTAGTGATCGACTGAACCATTTACATACGATACCGATTCCCTTTGTCACGCGATATTTTACTTGTCCGAGGTTTGATCATCGGTATCTCCATACCTTGTTCAACCTCGTCTCCGACAAGTACTCTTTACTCGTACCGTGGCATGTCATCTCTTATGAACCATTCATATGCTTGCAAGCTAATCAGACGACATTCCACCGAGAGGGCCCAGAGTATATCTATCCGTCATCGGGATGGACAATATCCCACTCTTGATCCATATGCCTCAACTCATACTTTCCGAATACTTAATCCCACCTTTATAACCACCCATTTACGCAGTGGTGTTTGATGTAATCAAAGTACCCTTCCGGCATAAGTGATTTACATGATCTCATGGTCGAAGGACTAGGTAACTATGTATTGAAAGCTTATAGCAATTTGAACTTAATGACGTGATCTTATGCTACGCTTAATTGGGTGTGTCCATTATATCATTCATCTAATGACATAACCTTGTTATTAATAACATCCAATGTTCATGATCACGAAACTATGATCATCCATTAATCAACAAGCTAGTTATACAAGAGGCTTACTAGGGACTCTTTGTTGTTTACATAACACACATGTATCAATGTTTCGGTTAATACAATTATAGCATGGTATGCAAACATTTATCATAAACATAAAGATATATAATAACCACTTTATTATTGCCTCTTGGGCATATCTCCAACAAGTTCCGGCTGGATTCCTTCAGCGTGAGCATCTTCATTCTTGGATGGTATCTGGGCGGAAGTTCCGGCGGTGACAGGCGGAAGTTCCGGCCTGGAGCGTCCAGCGCCTCTTTCTCCTTCTCTTCCATGCTTCCGTGACATCGGCCTTGCGTCCTCGGGTCTCCATGGCATCCTCTCTTCCCTCCGTACTTGTCATCGAGTTCCTATCATCAAGATATGACGGAGTATGAAGTAGTATATTGTTCCACATAGGCGATTCGAGGCACGCGTAAAGGAGAAGATACACCTTTGCGTGCCGTCTTGGCGATGAAGCACATGATGCGGTGAAGACCGAAGGTCGGGCTGCATCAGTATAGCTCCAGTAAGATGGTTGTCAGAGAGGTCAAGGCTCCTTATTTTTTCGAAATGAGGGCGCCGTACCCCAGCCTCTGCATCAAAATGATGCATATGGCTGCTTTATTTCCAATCAAGGTTCCTTATATTAGTCCAATATTCCCCTATCTCTGCTGGTATAGCCCCAGTAATGTTGTTGTTAGAAAGGGAGAGGCTAGATAAGCTGGTTAAGTGCCTCATCCTGTTTGGCAGTCTTCCACTCATAAAATTGTCACTCATTCTCAACTCCATCAATTTGTTTGATGTACACGATGGCAAATTCTCTAAGAACTCTGTTATGTTTCTGGAGGAAAGGCTCGTGTCAAGCCACACCAGTTCCAACTCACAAAGATTCTTCAAATCTACTGCCATCGTGGCCGCGTTACCATTATCCGAAAAATCTAATACTTGTAGTGTCTTCATACTTGCTAGTTCATCAGGAAATGGACCATGTAGATAGGTGTTGTAAAGACCGAGGTGCCGTATGCTTGTGGCGTTCCAAAACCAACATGTTGCAACAGGATGATCAAAGTAGTTTCCGGAGAGCTCAAGGTAGTGAAGATTTGTGAGGTTTAGGTGTGTGAGCGAGTGGTTTGCACCTGGAAGCGAGCAACCGGGAAGGTAGAGGGCCTCCAGAGATGGAATCATGTTCATCACAACAGGCCAATCGTCGTCTATCTTGTTGAGATTCACCGAACTCATGTCAAGATGCACAAGCAGAGGCAGACGGGTTAACCACGAGATGTCTGTGGAGTAAACGCTAGCCATGGTGGTGGTGTCAGAAGAATCCGGAGAAGAGGAGAGGGAGAGGTATTCCAGCTTGGAGAGGTTTCCGAGCTGAGGAGGTAGGGACCAGAGAAGGGCATGCCGGTGAGATCAAGGTGCCTCAAGTTGTTGCGAGAACCCAAGAACTCTGGGACACGCCCATCAGCTGCCTGCTGCCCCCTGCAGGAACGTGTAGCTGAGATCGAGGTACTCCAGATGTTCCAGGTAGAGCAAGGAAGGGCTTATCTGGCCGAGCAAATATGTATGGCTAAGATCAAGCTCGACGACATGGCCGGTCACGTTGCTGCAGGCGACGCCTGTCCACCGGCAGCAATCGTGGAGGAGCACCTCCTCTTGCGATGACGCGAGGACGTCGTAGGTGTCGTTGATGCCTTGCTTGAAGGCTAGCAACGCTTCCCTCTCGGCTGGCAAGCAGGCGGCCGGGTGGAGCTGCACCGTGTCGGCGGCGACGAGGAAGAGGACGGCGGTGGTGATTAGGAGGACCAAGGCGATCTGAGCAACCGAGCGACACATTGAGACCGATGGGTGCTCTGTCACAGCCTAATACTCTGCTATATCATCGCCCTACCCGTTAAGATCCTCGTTTGCAGCAACATGTTCAGGTATTTGCTCTGTTTTGAGCCCCAGTTCTTGCTCACAAGGTTGCGCGATGTGAGCAAGAGAGCCTGGGCACGAGCAGGCTCTGGCGACGCGTGCAGCCTGCGGATCTAGATCGGTCGCGTGGTGGGTGCGCCGCTCTCGCGCTGCCGTGCATTCTCCTCTACTTGCTGGGCTTTCAGCTCGTTTTTGTCTACCGTTACAACACATTCAGTTCCAGATTGCGAAACATCAACAAGGAAGGGAACATAGCAGAGAGCCAAAACGGCTGGGGTTGACATGGCCCACGACTACAGACCAATAACAGTCACATACATACATAAAAAAGTTCGTATTACACAAATACTTATACAAGCTACTAAATACCTCTATGCATTCATATACTTCAATAGTAGAATGATACCAGCACCAGGTCGGCCTTATTTGATTTGGCACACCAGTTAACTTGCAGTTGCCTTACTGCTTATCCTTCCCCAAGTAACAACGGAGAACACATACACATTTTCATATAGCTTATCGAAGAGGCGGAAATAAGCATTCCTCCAAGATCTTTTAAACAGTAGAGCACAGAAAACAACCCAGAGTCCCGCCAAAAAGCCAGCTGTTAGCCCAAAGTAGAAGAACAACACTGGATCATAACCATTTTCACTTCCCTGATGCTGATTACCATGCTCAGGCGCATCGTTGCCTGGGCAACTCTTTTCAAGAGGAGGCCCGCAAAGACCGCTATTGCCACTGTACATGAACGGGTTCTCATTGTAGAGGGTGTCAAGTTGACCTCCTGTCGGAATTCTTCCCGCAAGACTGTTGTATGACAAGTCCAAGGAGCTTAGATACGTCAAATCTGACAAGCTTGATGGGGTTTCACCGGAAAGGTTGTTCCTTGAGAGGTCCAGCGATTCTAGTGATTTCATAGACCCAATCTTCATAGAAATTTTCCCGCTCAGGAGATTCCTCGATAGATTCAAATTCAACAATCCATTAAGAGAACCTATCTCATTTGGAATTTCACTAGTTAAGCGGTTGAGTGACAAGTCAATGCTGACCATCTCGTTAAATGCAGATGTGCCATATTTAAGCTCCTGCTGCTTCATCACCACAGATAAAATATCCTTCCCTTTTTCCTCTTCTAACCAATTAGACTCCAATCTCGGCGGATGGTCTAGGGTCATTGCTGTTAATTTGGACAAGGACAACGGAATTGATCCTGATATATTGTTGCTCGCTAAACTGAAGTATTGAAGTAGTTTAAGATTTGTGATGTTGACTGGAATATCCCCGTAAAACATGTTATGGTTTAGCTGCAGGAATCGCAAGTTCACCAATTCTCCAATCCACGCAGGTAACATTCCGTAGAACTTGTTCACCCCAAGATCAAGGAAAATCAGAAAATAGCTGGCCTTGAGCCAAGATGGAAAATTTCCGGAGAAGTTATTGTTACTTAAGAGTAGAAATGCAATGCTCATTGCAGAACAACGCGGGAATTCTCCCTCAAAATGGTTATTGGATAAATCCAATATATCAAAGCGTTTCGATTCACATATAGCCTTAGGAACATGACCAGTAAGGTAATTGGAGGACAGACTTAGTTGTGTAAGATTTGGACCTCCAAAATCTAATGGCAAAGGTCCTGACAAGGAGTTCATAGAGATGGCCAGTTCGGTGAGGCTTCTTGGTAACATTGGTATCTGGCCAGTTAGTTGGTTCAAACTGAGATGTAGCGTGTCCAAACTAGTAAGTTTCCTTAACCCAGATGGTATGGCTCCAGTAATGCTGTTATTAGAAAGGTAAAGATATTTTAAGCTGGTCAAGTGCCCCACCATATCTGGCAATGTTCCTGTCATGTTGTTGTCAGACGAACTCAGGAAGAACAATTTGCTAGACGAACATTGTGGCAGCTTCCTTACAAATTCTGTTATGTTCCCAAGCGCGAGGCCACCATCAAGCCATAGGGTTTCTAGATCACAGAGATTTTTCAAGTCTACCGTCATTGTGGCAGAATTACCATTATCGTTGAACGCTAGGTGTTGGAGGGTTGTCATACCTCCTAGCGCATCAGGGAATGGGCCATAGAGATAGGTTGAAACTAGTGCTAGGTCCTTGATGCATTTTAACTTCCAAAACCAGCAGGTTTCAATTGGATGGCCCAAATAGTTTCTGGAGAGATCAAGGTTCTCAAGTTTTGTGAGGTTTAGGTGTGTGAGCGTCTGGTTTGCATTTGGAAGTGAGCAGTTGATAAGAATAAGGGCCTTTAGAGTTGGAATTGTGTTTGCCACAAGGAACACATCGACGGCGCTGAGATTTATGTCACTCAAATCAACATATTCCAGGAAATGCAGATGCATTAACCATGAGATATCCGCTGTGTGTATATTTTCCATGAAACTGAGGCCAAGGTGTCGCAAGTTTGAAAGGTTTCCGAGCTGAGGCGGCAGTATACCGGACAAGAGCGTTCTGGAGAGGTCAAGGTAGTCCAACTTTGAAAGGTTGGCAAGCTGAGGAGGCACTCTACCAGAAAAGAGTGTGTTCGAGAGATCGAGATGTCTCAAGTTGTGTAAAGAACACAAGAATTCAGGGAAAACACGACCATTAAGTCCATGCAGGGATGTCCAGGCGAGATCCAGGTACTCCAGCTTTGAAAGGTTGCCTAGCTGAGGAGGCACTCTACCAGAGAATGATATGTAGGAGAGATCGAGATGTCTCAAGTTGTGTAAAGAACACAGGAATTCAGGGAAAACATGACCACTAGGGCCATGCAGGTATGTCAAACTGAGATCCAGGTACTCGAGATGCTGGAGAGAAAGCAAGGAAGGACTTATCTGGCCGACCAAACCCGTTTCACCAAGGTCGAGCTCGGTCACATGGCCGGTTTTGTTGCTGCAGGTGACGCCTGTCCAGCGTTGGCAGCAGTCATGGTGCCGTTTTTGCCACGAGGCCAGGACGTCGTCGGTGTCGTTGATGCCTTGTTTGAAGGCCAGCAACGCGTCCCTCTCGTGCGGCCAGCAGCTCGCATGGGCAACGACGAAGAAGCCGCAGGACACGGCGGCAATGGCAAGGAGCAAGACGAGCCTGGCGATTGAGCGATGCATAGCGGACGAGCAGCGCTGTGTATAGCTACGTACAGGGTTCAGTGTTTGTCTGTTCCGAACGGGCGCGCGGTTCTTTCTCTTATAATTTGCGGCCAGCGTGACCGACTATTCCGAGGGTGGAGTCGTCGACGTTCAAACAAAAACTAAATTGCTACGATCCGAGAGAGATGCCCACTGCGTGGAGGCCATGAGTCGTCTCGTCGCATCTATTGTCTCATTGTCTGCGGTGACTCACACGTTAAAACTACCTGATTACGAACGATGCAGCTGGCTACAAATGGTGATCACACATGCAGCCATCATCCATAGATCGGTGCGGAGAACGATCAACTTAAATAGGGTGGACCGGGTCGGACACGGCTAGTGATGAACTAATGATGCATATGTTCGCCTACAATTATATCCCAAATTCTTCCGGGCGGGCGCGTGCCAAACTGACCCGCCGGGCGCACACTGTCGCTGCCGCACGATTTGGCTCGCTCGCGCTATTCCACATCCAGGTGGCCCACGTATTAATCCGCAAAAAAGTGACCCATGTACTCCGTGGTCAACGCGCGCTTTCTCACTCTAATCCCTCCCTTTCCTCTCCATCGGATATGGCCGAAGAGTCATGGGCGTCTGCAGCACGCGCACGAGTCCGATGGCGGCGCTGATTTCTCCGTGCGCCGCCCCGCATCTCCGGCTGCTAACCGAGCTCTTCCCTGCCGCCATCCTCTACGAGCCTGCGTCGGCCGTGGATTTTTTCGCCGATGGACCATAGTTTAAAATAGCCGGCTATAGCCGAGCTAGCTATAGCCTTTCCCGTATGGTGCAGCTAACTGCATTAGCCCGCTAAAAGGTGTGCAAAGGTGTTCTACGAGCTATAGCTTTTTTTGGAAGGCAGCGGCTATATCCTGTAGCCGGCTATTTTAAACATTGCGCTGGACCCACGACCACGAGCTTAAGTGCCGGCGACCGCCAGGGGTCGCCGTCTCCGCGCCTCCACTAACTCTCCCTCCTGGTCATCGGGGGAATCCAGCGCGCGCCGTCCCTACTCTACCTCTTCGCCGTCGGGGTCTCCAGCACAAACCGCCCTACGCCCCTACCTCTCCTGGCTCGCCGTCAGTGGGCTCTAGCGTGCGCCGCCAAGACCCTGTGTCGTTGCTTATTTGACGGTACCTCGGAGGAGGGATCCTCACGAGGGGGAGAAGAAAGTAGGGGCCATAGGGCGGAGAGTCCTCGGGACGGTGATACGCCGGGCGCACGCTGTCGCTGCCGCACGATTTGCTCGCTCGCGCTATTCCACATCCAGGTTCCGGGATGTCGAGGCCCCCTTGCCACAACGTCATTGCGAGGCACCGACAGAGCAACTTTCAAACCCCGACGGAGCAACTTTGATGGTTGTGGCACATTCTTGTTTTCCGAGAGAGCAACTTTGGTGCATTATGGTGCAACTCGTGTTCGACAACGTCTAACATGGCACCTTGATGTTCGACGACACAATTTTGGTGTCCAAAGACGCAACTTTGGTGTCCGATGACACAACTTTTGGTTTCAGAAAGTGCAACTTTGATTGGTTTCAGAAAGTGCAACTTTGATGCTCAACAAAGCAAATTTGGTGCTGACCTGTAATTTTGGTGCCCGACAACATAACTTATTGCTAGACAGAGCAAATGTTTCTAAAAAGTTACCACTATTCAACATACTGATAGGCAAGAAAAATAGCTGCCCAAAAATGGTAGTACAATATCTATTATCTATTATATACTAAAAGCAAGATACGGAGGTCTAAAATAGAGACACTACGTTGATCCACATCATCATAATTATTTTAACCATTAGATCTGTAATTTTTATATACTAAAAGCAAGATACGGAGGTCTAAAATAGAGACACTACGTTGATCCACATCATCATAATTATTTTAACCATTAGATCTGTAATTTTAGTGGACAAGATTTAAAAAAATTACGTACATGTACCAACATATATTTAATAGACTTACACGTTTGACACCTACGTGCGTCCATAGAAAAAAAAAAGTCTCAAGACATTACACATAAAGCACCAGGCTTTTATCCTCAAGAGAAAAAAAAAACCATCACGTATTCAACATGGAAAGGGAAACTGCAATTTTCTTTCCTGTTAGGATACTATAAGCACCCCGTCACGTTATTTTTGAACCTTTATAGCACATCACCCTTATTCATGTCAAAGGGAAAAATTACGTACATCTACCAGCATATATTTAATGGACATACACTTCTAGCACCTATGTGCGTACATAGAAAAAAAAAAGTCTTGATAAATTACACATAAAGCACCAGCACCTATTCGGCTGTTACCCTCAAGAAAAAAAAAGAAAACACCATCACATATTGGACATGGAAGCAGCGACGGAGACAAGGGGGGACGAGCAGGGGCTACCCCCCCCCCCCCCCCCCATGAGAGATTATCCATGACTAGGAAAAATGCCCGAGTGTTGCATTGGAAAAGGAAAAAAAATTATCCTTTGGTTGCAAAACTTGGCTCGACCAGGATTTTGCCATAAAGTTGATTGACATGTTTAGAATAATTCAAACATCTTTAAAATAATGATGGTGGATGTAAGTTACAGGGAGCCTCGTCTTCCATCTTGTAGGAATAGTTGAAGAGGATATAGTCGATGGAGCCCTCATCAATGGATGTTTTTCACGTACCAGTGTGCCAATACGGGGTCATATGCACAATTTGAGTAGGACACTGTTCAAATTAAAAAATGTGTTTTGATATTGGAATAAGCACTCTCTAACATGGCTAAGGTAGCCTTGGTGTTTGCTAACGAAAATAGTACTTCCTTACATCTATAAAAGGATGTCTCAATTTTTTCTCAGTTTGCATGTATCTGAAGTGTTTCTAGCGTCTAGATACATAATTTTTTACAAAGTTGAGACGGAGGAAGTACTTGTCCTGCTTGCAAAGGGAACTTTCCGATCTAGACGATATTGTTCAGATCTGTTTTTTTACTTAGAAGGAAAGTTGTGACTCCCGTTTTTGTCCATACAAAAAGTGAACACTTCGATCCAGAAAAAATAATCGTTACGATGGGCCGAGACCCAAAGCATGACCCTTGCGGGAGGTGGAACGGCCGACGACCGACGAACGCGCACATCCACGGAAGCAGCACCCAGGTAATCACGGCCAGCTTCTGGCTCATCGTCTTATTTGCCCTAAAAGCCATAGAACTCCGGACGTGATAGCCCTATTTGTGAAGGGTTTTCCAAAATAATTGTCGTATCCTAATTCAATTCCGACTTTTGGAGTGGTTACTAGGACACATAAAATGACGTCATGCGGCTCCGCGGGATTTTCTGACTTCGTTTAAATTGCCAATTGGCCAAAACGGCCCCCCACGGAGATGCGTTATGGCCGTACCGGGCGCGCTGGTGCACCCGTTTACCATCGCGCTAAACGGAGACATATAAAGTGATATGTCGTATACCTAAAAACATTTTTCATGGAATTTATTGAGCGACGGAAAGTGTACCCTAGTTACAACAATAAGAATTCAGACTCATAATTCATATAGTGCGGAAAAATATCTGCCCAAAAATGGTAGTACAATATTACAACAATATTCCAAACCAATTTAATATACAACAGTAGAAAGAGCAACAAACTGGTAAATATTCTAAAATTTGCATGAAACTCTGGCTTCACCATGCTAATAATAAGACCAATGGTTCTTCTTATAACAACAACTTCCTTTGTGCATCATCATGTCCATGAATCCCTTTTATATCGATAGGTTGAAGTAAATATTCGAAGATGGCAGATTTGTTTGGTACTGCCCGTCTTATTTACCTTAGTTGCTTCTACCTCCCTAGCTTGAATGTCATGAAAGCAAACTCAGCTTTAGATCATTTTGCAACATGAAAAATATAGTGCATGTAACTGGATTGGGAACAATCATAGGGAACTGAAACAAAAATCTAAAATAAAAGGGATAACAACCAGCATGACAGTCTATTTATTATTATTTTTCCTGCAAGCAAAAAAAGCAAAGTACCCTGCTATCATTTGAAGGGATTAGCTATCTATCTGAGATTTGCAATTCAAGCCCAAAGCTAACCTCTTCTTTGGAAACAATAAGCCTTCAATATATGGACACTATTGATTGCGAGTAAGGCAGATCGCTTAAGCAACCATGATCCTGCTATAAATGTACCCGTAGTAACAGTCAACATAGCGAAAGAAAGAAACTCATTCGTGTGATTAAAGGGAGATATATTCAAAGATCGTAAGGTAGCCAACAACGTAGAACTGGTACTTATATTGTAGAAATATCATTTCTACCATGTCATAATACTTTAGGTCTGCTTTAGTCTACCCATTTGCCTAGTATGGCCCACCTTACCATATCATCAGTATATCATAGGTAACAACTTCAAAGCATACTCAACCGCAAGCTTCGCCAATCCATAGCTAGGACTCCGTGAAAGCATAGCTGTAAGAGCATCTCCAGCCGTTGGGGCTCCCTTGGCCGAAATCCGGCGATATTTAGCACCGGATGGATGTAATTTTTGGTCTGGGGAGGCCCATTTTCCCAGCGGCGAGTCCAGGATGGATGAAATTTTTAGATAAATAACGGCGAATTCGGACAAAACAAGGCGAAATTCGTTCAAACATAAGCGAAATTTAAAGATATTTAACATATGTAGGCGAGTTCGTACATATATTTGAAATCGGCCAGATGGAAACATAAACTAACTACATGTCGTCATCGCTCGAGTTCCCGGCGTCCTCGGGCAGCGGCGGCGCCGGCGGCATTCCCAGGGGGGGGAGTTGTCGGCCTCGATGTGCGCGAGCACACGGGCGAGCGTGCGGCCCGGTGCACCCCACAAGAGGCAGCGGCCGGCGGCGTTGTTACGCGCTGGAGGAGGGGGGACCGTTGTACGCTGCGAGTTCCCGTTCGTGCCGGAGACAGAAGAACTCGTTCCCGGCGTCGTAGTTGTCGGCGAGGTACCGCTCCTCCGCGCGCTGCTCCTCGGTGAGGGTGACCCGCACAGCGTATAGCGGCGTCGAGCTCGTCGCCTCCCACCGGAAGCGGCGGGATCGGGACTCCCCCCGCGCTCAGGCGCCATCCTCCGGGCACGCGGAAGTCCGACGGCGCCGGGTAGCTCGCCATGTGTAGGAGTCCCGCCTCCCACTATTGTAGGGAACGGTGGACGAAGCAGTTGTTCGCCGCGCCGTGGCCCGCCATTGCTCGCTGGTGGAGGCGGATTGAGGAGAGAAGACAGGGCTTGGGAGAGGATAGAGACGGCTGTGCTGAATGCGGCCAGACGAGGTAGGTTCCGCGATAAATAGAGGGAGCCAAATCCGAGGCAACGCCGCGTGGAAGCTACGCGTCCGGCGAAGTCTGACCGGCGGCAGGCTTTTGAAGCGCGCGGAAGACGATTGGTGTCTGTCGCCGACAAGTCGGGGCCACCATCCGCGCGGTGTCAACACCCGGATTTTTAAGTCCAGATGCCTATTATGCAATACATCGCAATCCCAGGAATATTGTTTTTGTGAGACATAATAGATTGATATCACAGAACATCATTCATTACAAACCATACTTGTCTTACATCAAAGGATCACATCATCCAGTCTTAATACAACATAGTGGATCTAGAGATCCTATTACAAAACACATAGCGGAAACGAAGTAGCGGTCGCGGTCCATCTGTTCCACAGGCAACTGTTGACGTCAGGAGTAGTCCTAGTTATCGTAGACGTCTTGCTGTCCATCTTCATAGTACTGGTTCTCCTCTTCATAGTCTGGCCATTTGAATAGCCAGGGACAAAGCCGTGAGTACTTTAAAGTACTCGCAAACTAATACTAGAGTAAGTACTAACAATTTTAATGAGAGGGTTCTAAGCTCTAGATTCAGTTGCATAAAGCCAGTTTTATTTCATAAGCACTTTAGTAATAAAAGACTCTTCATTTGCCTAACTTACTCAAGTGGGAACATTACTGTCATTCCCACAACTCCGTGTGATCAATTCAAATTCACCTTTCAAGTTCAAGTCACAAGTCACCCTTCACATGTCATATTTTTGAAATTGGTCTGATGATAGAACAGTATGGCCTTTCCAACTGTCCATAACCGTGGACACGGCTATTCGAATAGTTGTACACTCTGCAGAGGTCGCACACTTTTGCCACAACATTTGCAATAATCCGTCAGGGGTAACTGGCCCTGATTTATCACACTCAGTGCGCGGACTACCAGTCATAACCTTTCATTTACATACCCTAGTATAGGCACCTCTCCCCATGAGCTTGGCCTCCCAGTGAGGGCAAACCGCCAACCTGGGAACTGCACAGGGCTTGGGTCGGACATTCACCTCATTTCACGTCATTTCACTTTCAACGGAAGCAGCCTCGGCATAACCCCTATGACGTTTGTTCAGAGGGAACCCATACTAAGATACATAAGTTTCCAGTTAAGCCTTACCCAGATTCAGATATTGTGGGGGTACTTAAGAATTGGAATGGTATCGCATCCGAACCCAACTATCAGTTTTTGGTAAATTTCACCATATCATTCACAAGTTATATTCACCTTCAAAAGCTTTCAATATCATGACTCATCATTCCAATGTTTTCAAAGTCATTGGTTTTCACCGTGATCATTGTTACACAAGAGATTGTAAAAATAAACATAAACGATTGAGCACACCAACTGCAAACCGAGTCTTTCTGAGTATGATGACGGTGATCGATTACTGCAGCAAATGTAGTTTGCTTATTATTTACGTAACTCGACCAAGTCATTCTTTTTGCAGAAAATAAAAGAGCAACCCATTTAGCAGTCTCATAAACCTGTTGTACTCGTACTTAATCCTACAATCGTCACTACAGAAGGCATTGTAGTTTGCTGTTTCTCCAGAACCACAACCTTTGCTCGCGCACTGATTATCATATGGCTTCGGGAACAGCTCTCTCAAATCCCACAAAATTTTGGTTAGCACTAGAAAGCTGTAGAAGGTTAGGTTCGCAGTAGAAAGTTCTAGAAGGCTTTAGAAATCTAGTTATTGTACCTAGGATGTATCCTATAAATGCAATACAAGCCGCATGAAGCTTTTGACAGCATCACACACAACAGACGTCTTCCCACACACTACACTACCTGTGAACTAGCAAGGCTAACAATTGGTATCAGAGCGTTGGTGAAGATAGGATCCTGAGAGATATCAGCTCCAGTTGGAGGTGTTGCTGGCAGTCCGCCTCGCCAGCTGCGGCGCCGTTCCCCTTCACCACCACCGAGACGACCGCGCCACCATGATGCAGAAAGACGCGAGGTTGTGGTTGAGCGTGTCGTGAAGGACGTCGGCGGCGGTAGTTACCCGATGTTGACGCGGACGAACTACACCGAATGGAGCCTCCTCATGCAGGTGAATTTGCAAGCTCGGGGCATCTAGGATGCAATTGAGCTCGCTGCCGACGACTACCAGGAAGATCGAATGGCGCTGGAGGCCATCTTGCAAGCGGTGCCACCAGAAATGATGGCTAGACTAGCCGTCAAGTGGACAGCGAAGGAGGCGTGGGAGGCGATTCGAGCCATGCACATCGGTTCAGATCGCGTGCGGAAGGGCAAGGTGCAGCAGCTAAAGAAGGAATTTGAGATGATCTCATTCCGCGACGGGGAGTCTGTTGATGATTTCGCGCTACGCCTTACGAACCTTGTCACAAGCCTCGCCACGCTCGGAGCACCTATCGACGAAACTCAAGTCGTCGAGAAATTCTTGCGAGTTGTGCCACCTAGGCTGTCACAGATAGCTCTTGCGATCGAGACCCTCCTTGACACTTCTGATATGTCGTTGGAGGAAGTCACCGGACGGTTGAAAGCAGCTGAGGATCGCCTCGAGTCGCCTCAGCCAGCACGTGAGCAGGGCAAGCTCCTACTCACCGAGGAGTGATACGTCTCCAACGTATCTATAATTTCCGATGTTCCATGCTTGTTTTATGACAATACCAACATGTTTTGTTCACACTTTATATCATTTTCATGCATTTTCTGGAACTAACCTATTAACAAGATGCCACAGTGCCAGTTCCTGTTTTCTGCTGTTTTTGGTTCCAGAAAGGCTGTTCGGGCAATATTCTCGGAATTGGACGAAATCAACGCCAAACCTCCTATTTTTCCCGGAAGCGTCCAGAACACCGAAGAAGAGTCGGAGAGGGGCCAGGGGGCCACCACACCACATGGCGGAGCGGGCCAGGCCTAGGCCGCGCCGGCCTAGGGTGTGGCGCCCCCAGGTGCCCCCCTGCGCCGCCTCTTCGCCTATAAAAGCCCTTTCGACCTAAAAACGCAGTACCAATTGACGAAACTCCAGAAAGACTCCAGGGGCGCCGCCGCCATCGCGAAACTCCAATTCGGGGGACAGAACTCTGTTTCGGCACCCTGCCGGGACGGGGAATTGCCCCCGGAGCCATCTCCACCGCCGTCTTCACCGCCATCTTCACCGCCATCGCTGCCTCCATGATGAGGAGGGAGTAATTCACCCCCGAGGCTGAGGGCTTCGCCGTAGCTATGTGGTTCATCTCTCTCCCATGTACCTCAATACAATAATCTCATGAGCTGCTTTACATGATTGAGATTCATATGAGTTTTGTATCACTACTATCTATGTGCTACTCTAGCAATGTTATTAAAGTAGTTTTATTCCTCCTGCACGTGTGTAAAGGTGACAGTGTGTGCACCGTGTTAGTACTTGGTTTATGCTATGATCATGATCTCTTGTAGATTGCGAAGTTAACTATTGCTATGATAATATTGATGTGATCTATTCCTCCTACATATGCATGAAGGTGACAGTGTGCATGCTATGTTAGTACTTGGTTTAGTCTATTGATCTATCTTACACTATAAGGTTACTTAAACATGAGCATTATTGTGGAGCTTGTTAACTCCGGCATTGAGGGTTCGTGTAATCCTACGCAATGTGTTCATCATCCAACAAAAGTGTAGAGTATGCATTTATCTATTCTGTTATGTGATCAATGTTGAGAGTGTCCACTAGTGAAAGTGTAATCCCTAGGCCTTGTTCCTAAATACTGCTGCGTTACTACTGCTTGTTTACTGTTTTCTTCGTTACTACTGCAATACTACCACCATCAACTACACGCCCGAAAGCTATTTTCTGGCACCGTTGCTACTGCTCATATATATTCATACCACCTGTATTTCACTATCTCTTCGCCGAACTAGTGCACCTATTAGGTGTGTTGGGGACACAAGAGACTTCTTGCTTTGTGGTTGCAGGGTTGCATGAGAGGGATATCTTTGACCTCTTCCTCCCTGAGTTCGATAAACCTTGGGTATCCACTTAAGGGAAAACTTGCTGCTGTTCTACAAACCTCTGCTCTTGGAGGCCCAACACTGTCTACAGGAAAGGAGGGGGAACGTAGACATCAAGCACTTTTTCTGGCGCCGTTGCCGGGGAGGAAAGGTAAAAGGTACTCACACTCCGGATCTCGGCTACTAAGCTATTTTCCGCCATTGTAAGTACTCGAAGCTATTTCCTTTAGATCCTGCAATTGCAACTTTTTGTTTCTTGTTTACACTAGTTAGGCATAATGGAAAACAACAAAAAAATTGGCGAGCTTTTTAGTCTTTTTCCTGATTTAGAATTGTTTGATGCAAAAATTAAAAACCTATGGAACCTTATTTACATGCTAGTAGTGATGTTATTAGTATGAATGCAATTACTGCTAATACTATGGATAAGTCTAAGCTTGGGGAAGCTAGTTTATATAAAAATAATCTTTTTTGCTCCTCAGCTTTGGAAGAAATATTTTGCTCTGATAATGCTTTATCTCCCATATGCGATAACTCTAATGATGCTTCTGATATTCTAAATCCACCCGCCGAAAGTATTCCGTATAAAATACCTATGCAAATTATTGAACGCGTTATGGATAACCATTATACAGGGGATGGAACTGTCCACCCTGGAGATCATTTATTGTTCTTGCATGAGTTATGCGGTTTATTCAAGTGTGCAGGTATTGCTATGGATGAAGTGAGGAAGAAATTATTCTCTATATCGCTGTCTGGTAAAGCGGCGCATTGGTATAAATTACTGGATAATGGGGATTCTCTTGAATGGAATGATATTGTGCCCCGGTTTTATTCTAAATTTTATCCTCCTCATGAAGTGCATATTGATAGGAATTATATTTATAACTTTTATCCTCGTGATGGAGAGAGTATTTCTCAAGCGTGGGGGAGACTGAAGTCACTAATGCTCAAATGTCCCATTCATGAGCTCCCCCGTAATGTTATTGTTAACAATTTTTATGCGAGGCTTTCAGGACAACACAAGGACTATCTGGACGCGTGTTCGGAGGGATCTTTCACAAGCAAGGAGGTTGAAGCTAGGTGGGATCTTCTTGATCGGATTGAGGACAACGCTGAAGGATGGGAGAACGACAAAGGTAAAGAGTCAGGTATAAATTATGATTATGAATGCATTGAAGCTTTTATGGATACCGATAAATTTCGAAATATGAGTGCTACTTATGGTCTTGACTCTCAAGTTGCTGCAAATCTTTATAAATCCTTTGCTTCTCATTTTGAATTGCCTAAGAAGAATTTTGATAAGTATCATGAACCTTTTAAAGAGGCTTGCATGAAGAATGAAATTGTCGTTAATTATTGCAATAAGCATGCTCAAACTCCTAAGAATGCTATTTCTTATAAGCATGTTAATTTTTGTGGAATGCATAGACCCTGTGGAATTAATCAAGTCAAAGATGAATATTGCATCCATCATATTAATGAAAAAACTAGAAAGTGGCTTAGGGCTCTAGATGATCTTGGTAAAAAAGTTTGTGCCCTCTATCCTTTTATTTGTGAAGTTTGCCATGAAGTGGGTCATTTTAATTTTCAATGCTCCTCCAATGATAATTTGAACCCAATGAGTGCTGCAAATTTGTATTGTGATGATGAAATTACTCCTAATCAGCATGATGAACTTACTTTATTTTTGGGGTGTGAAGAACTGTCGAGAAAAATCTCTTTGTTACATATGAGTGATCTTGATATTGATGATGTCCTACATGGGTGTTTTTCTTATTGCATTGATAATAGCCATACAAATACTTACATACAAAATATTTTAGAAGATGACACCTTGCCAAAATATGATAGGACCGCTGTGTGTTTTCAATTAATTAATGAAAAGGAGGGATCCTCCCAAGTTTCTTCTATTGTTTCTGAAAGTAAATCAGGTTATGCGGACAAGCCACCCTTCAAGCCTCTCCCTCCTGAAGAAGGGAACGAGGAAAAGAAGAAGGGAACGAAGAAGAAGAAGAAGAATAAGGGGAATAAAAAGAAAGAGGTAACAGCATATCCCCGCGTATACGAGATAACGATAGGTAACCGTAAGTATGTTGCTCCTGATGATTATTGTGATAATGAATCTGAATACGATGATCTTCCTATGCCCTTTACATACATTAGCAATCATGATTTGAATGAGCACACTACTTTTGATATTGCAAATCTCTGGGAAACTAATTCTGAAAATGATGATAATAATTGCCATAGTGTCAGTGCTATCCATGCTTCCTCCCATAATAATATAGAAAGCTGTAAGCTTGGGGAAGAGGTGTTTGAAAATCCTTTTGCTACTGATCATTATGTGTTTGATACATCTCCTTCTAATAACAATGATGGTATGGTTATAGATAAACCGACTGTGAAAGATAACTATTCTATTTCTTATGATGACACTGTGCCTCCGATCTTTGATGATTATTATAAAGAATGCTATGATATAGGTTATAATTATCCTTATGAAACTTGTCATAGTCATGATTGGATTACCAAAAACAATTCTTTTAATATGCAACTTGTTTACCATGTTCAAATTCTTGATAATAATCTTGCTCCAATTACTAATAATGAGAATAACTCTTCTTATGCCAAAATTAATGATACTTCTATGCATATGAACCATGATAAGAATGTTTTAAGTGATGGGTATATTGTGGATTTCATCAATGATGCTATTGAAAGTTATTATGAGAGAGGGAAATATGGTTATATGCATCTTAATAATATTAAGTTTCCCCTCTTTATGTTGAGAATCTTGAAGTTACTCGTGTTTTATCCTCTTATGCTTGTCACTTTGTTCTTCATGAATTCATTTGTGTACAAGATTCCTCTTCATAGGAAGCATGTTAGACTTAAATTTGTTTTGAATTTGCCTCTTGAAGCTCTCTTTTGCTTCAAATACTATTTCCCGCGAATGGATTATTAAAACTGCTGAGCCCATCTTAATGGCTATAAAGAAAGAACTTCTTGGGAGATAACCCATGTGTTATTTTGCTACAGTACTTTGTTTTATATTTGTGTCTTGGAAGTTGTTTACTACTGTAGCAACCTCTCCTTATCTTAGTTTTGTGTTTTGTTGTGCCAAGTAAAGCCGTTGATAGAAAAGTAAGTACTAGATTTGGATTACTGCGCAGTTCCAGATTTCTTTGCTGTCACGAATCTGGGTCCACCTCCCTGTAGGTAGCTCAGAAAATTAAGCCAATTTACGTGCATGATCCTCAGATATGTACGCAACTTTCATTCAATTTGAACATTTTCATTTGAGCAAGTCTGTTGCCATTTTAAAATTCGTCAATACGAACTGTTCTGTTTTGACAGATTCTGCCTTTTATTTCGCATTGCCTCTTTTGCTATGTTGGATGAATTTCTTTGATCCACTAATGTCCAGTAGCATTATGCAATGTCCAGAAGTGTTAAGAATGATTGTGTCACCTCTGAATATGTTAATTTTTATTGTGCACTAACCCTCTAATGAGTTGTTTCGAGTTTGGTGTGGAGGAAGTTTTCAAGGGTCAAGAAAGGAGGATGATATACTATGATCAAGAAGAGTGAAAGCTCTAAGCTTGGGGATGCCCCGGTGGTTCATCCCTGCATATTTCAAGAAGACTCAAGCGTCTAAGCTTGGTGATGCCCAAGGCATCCCCTTCTTCATCGACAAATTATCAGGTTCCTTCTCTTGAAACTATATTTTTATTCGGTCACATCTTATGTGCTTTACTTGGAGCGTCTGTATGCTTTTGTTTTTGTTTGTGTTTGAATAAATGCTTGTGTGGGAGAGAGACACGCTCCGCTGGTTCGTATGAACACATGTGTTCTTAGCTCATAATATTCATGGCGAAGGTTGAAACTGCTTCGTTAAATTATTATATGGTTGGAATTGGAAAATGCTACATGTAGAAATTGGTGTGATGTCTTGAATAATGTGATACTTGGTAATTGTTGTGCTCTTGTTTAAGCTCTTGCATCATATACCTTGCACCCATTAGTGAGGAAATACATAGAGCTTGTTAAAATTTGGGTTTGCATGAGTGGTTTCTCTAGAGTCTAGATATTTTCTAGTAAGATGTTTGAACAACAAGGAAGACGATGTATAGTTTTATAATGCTTGTAATATGTCTTTTATGTGAGTTTTGCTGTACTAGTTCGTGCTTGTGTTTGCTTCAAACAACCTTGCTAGCCTAAACCTTGTATCGAGAGGGAATACTTCTCATTCATCCAAATCCTTGAGCCAAACAACACTATGCCATTTGTGTCCACCATACCTACCTACTACATGGTATTTTCTGCCATTCCAAAGTAAATTGCTTGAGTGCTACCTTTAAAATTCCATCATTCACCTTTGCAATATATAGCTCATGGGACAAATAGCTTAAAACTATTGTGGTACTGAATATGTAATTATGCACTTTATCTCTTATTAAGTTGCTTGTTGTGCGATAACCGTGTTTACTGGGGACGCCATCAACTATTCATTGTTGAATTTCATGTGTGTTGCTATGCATGTCCGTCTTGTCTGAAGTAAGAGAGATCTACCACTATATGGTTAAGCATGCATATGTTAGAGAAGAACATTGGGCCGCTAACTAAAGCCATGCTCCATGGTGGAAGTTTCAGTTTTGGACAACAATCCTCAAATCTCAAATGAGAAAATTATTAATTGTTGTTATATGCTTATGCATAAAAGAGGAGTCCATTACCTGTTGTCTATGTTGTCCCGGTATGGATGTCTAAGTTGAAGAATAATCAATAGCGAGAAATCCAATGCGAGCTTTCTCCTTAGACCTTTGTACAGGCGGCATAGAGGTACCCCTTTGTGACACTTGGTAAAAACAATGCATTGTGATGATCCGGTAGTCCAAGCTAATTAGGACAAGGTGCGGGCACTATTAGTACACTATGCATGAGGCTTGCAACTTGTAAGATATAATTTACATGATACATATGCTTTATTACTACCGTTGACAAAATTGTTTCATGTTTTCAAAATAAAAGCTCTAGCACAAATATAGCAATCGATGCTTTCCTCTTTGAAGGACCATTCTTTTACTTTTATTGTTGAGTCAGTTCACCTATCTTTCTCCACCTCAAGAAGCAAACATTTGTGTGAACTGTGCATTGATTCTTATATACTTGCTTATTGCATTTGTTATATTGCTTTGCATTGACAACTATCCATGAGATATACATGTTACAAGTTGAAAGCAACCGCTGAAACTTAATCTTCCATTGTGTTGCTTCAATGTCTCTACTATGAATTTATTGCTTTATGAGTAACTCTTATGCAAGACTTATTGATGCTTGTCTCGAAAGTACTATTCATGAAAAGTCTTTGCTATATGATTCACTTGTTTACTCATTGCATTTACATTGTTTCGAATCGCTGCATTCATCTCATATGCTTTACAATGGTATGATTAAGATTATGTTGGTAGCATGTCACCTCAGAAATTATCTTTTATCGTTTACCTACTCGAGGACGAGTAGGAACTAAGCTTGGGGATGCTGATACGTCTCCAACGTATCTATAATTTCCGATGTTCCATGCTTGTTTTATGACAATACCAACATGTTTTGTTCACACTTTATATCATTTTCATGCATTTTCCGGAACTAACCTATTAACAAGATGCCACAGTGCCAGTTCCTGTTTTCTGCTGTTTTTGGTTCCAGAAAGGCTGTTCGGGCAATATTCTCGGAATTGGACGAAATCAACGCCAAACCTCCTATTTTTCCCGGAAGCGTCCAGAACACCGAAGAAGAGTCGGAGAGGGGCCAGGGGGCCACCACACCACATGGCGGCGCGGGCCAGGCCTAGGCCGCGCCGGCCTAGGGTGTGGCGCCCTGTGTGCCCCCCTGCGCCGCCTCTTCGCCTATAAAAGCCCTTTCGACCTAAAAACGCAGTACCAATTGACGAAACTCCAGAAAGACTCCAGGGGCGCCGCCGCCATCGCGAAACTCCAATTCGGGGGACAGAACTCTGTTTCGGCACCCTGCCGGGACAGGGAATTGCCCCCGGAGCCATCTCCACCGCCGTCTTCACCGCCATCTTCACCGCCATCGCTGCCTCCATGATGAGGAGGGAGTAATTCACCCCCGAGGCTGAGGGCTTCGCCGTAGCTATGTGGTTCATCTCTCTCCCATGTACCTCAATACAATAATCTCATGAGCTGCTTTACATGATTGAGATTCATATGAGTTTTGTATCACTACTATCTATGTGCTACTCTAGCAATGTTATTAAAGTAGTTTTATTCCTCCTGCACGTGTGTAAAGGTGACAGTGTGTGCACCGTGTTAGTACTTGGTTTATGCTATGATCATGATCTCTTGTAGATTGCGAAGTTAACTATTGCTATGATAATATTGATGTGATCTATTCCTCCTACATATGCATGAAGGTGACAGTGTGCATGCTATGTTAGTACTTGGTTTAGTCTATTGATCTATCTTACACTATAAGGTTACTTAAACATGAGCATTATTGTGGAGCTTGTTAACTCCGGCATTGAGGGTTCGTGTAATCCTACGCAATGTGTTCATCATCCAACGAAAGTGTAGAGTATGCATTTATCTATTCTGTTATGTGATCAATGTTGAGAGTGTCCACTAGTGAAAGTGTAATCCCTAGGCCTTGTTCCTAAATACTGCTGCGTTACTACTGCTTGTTTATCGTTTCTTGCGTTACTACTGCTGCAATACTACCACCATCAACTACACGCCCGAAAGCTATTTTCTGGCACCGTTGCTACTGCTCATATATATTCATACCACCTGTATTTCACTATCTCTTCGCCGAACTAGTGCACCTATTAGGTGTGTTGGGGACACAAGAGACTTCTTGCTTTGTGGTTGCAGGGTTGCATGAGAGGGATATCTTTGACCTCTTCCTCCCTGAGTTCGATAAACCTTGGGTATCCACTTAAGGGAAAACTTGCTGCTGTTCTACAAACCTCTGCTCTTGGAGGCCCAACACTGTCTATAGGAAAGGAGGGGGAACGTAGACATCAAGGAGCAATGGCTAGAGAGGATGAAGGGGCGCCAAGGAGGCAACTCCTCCAGGCCTGCACGCGGCAGCGGACAGCGACGACGCCGGCCACCACATAAGAAGGTTGGAGAAGGCAACGATGATCGTGCAGCGGCTAGGGACGGCCCATGAGATGACACATGCCGCAACTGCGGCCGTCGCGGCCATTGGGCCAAGGACTGCATGCAGCACCGGAGAAACAGGGCATGCCTAGCAGAAGCAGAGGAAGATGAAGAGGAGCCTGCACTCCTCATGGCGCAGGTCTGCACCACTCCTGCCCCTGCCATGGTGGTGCAGCAAAGCACTGCTCCAGCTCTAGCCATGCTGGTGGAGAAAAGTGAAGCTCCAACTGCTGCCATGGTGGTGTAGCAGAATTTTGCTCCAGCCCCGGCCATTGTGGTGCAAGATAGCACCATTACAGCTCCAGAGCATGTCCCTCTTCACATCGATGAGCCGAAGGCAAAAGCTTACCTTGGGACGAGTAGCGACGACGAGCGAATCAAGGGCTGGTACCTCGACACCGGCGCTACAAATCACATGACAGGCCATCGGGACGCCTTTGCTGAAATTGACCGTACAATCACCGGCACTGTCAAATTCGGCGACGGATCGATCATGGAAATCAAGGGCATGGGCACCATCATCTTTGCAGGCAGAAATGGTGAACACAAGGCTCTCAACAGCGTCTACTACATCCCACGTCTGAAGAACTCGATCATCAGCATTGGCCAACTTGACGAGAGCGACACATGCGTGCTGATCAGGAGAGGTGTGCTTTGCATATGGGATCAGCAAGGACGACTCCTTGTTCGGGTCACACGCAGCCGGAATCGCCTCTATCTCCTCCATCTTGAGATTGCGCGGCCAATATGTCTGTCTGCCCGCCGCGATGATATTGCTTGGCGCTGGCATGAGCGATTTGGGCATCTCAAATTTGAAGCTTTGGAGAAGATGGGACGCCTCGCCATGGAACGTGAGCTGCCACGGCTGGAACACGTGGAGCAGTTCTGCGACACATGCGTCATCACGAAGCATCGCCGTAGCCCATTCCCTCGGCAAGCAAGGTATCGTGCACATGAGCCACTTGAGCTTGTCCACGGCGACCTCTGCGGTCCCATTTCGCCGAAGAAACCTGGAGGCCGGCGCTACTTCTTGCTGTTGGTGGATGACGCCACTTGCTACATGTGGGTGATGCTCCTGGCAGCCAAGAATGATGCAGCAGATGCCATCAAAAGAGTTCAGGCAGCAGCAGAAGCTCAAAGCGGACGCAAACTGCGTGTGTTCCGCACGGACAACGGCGGTGAGTTCACTTCAACGGATTTTGCAGCCTACTGTGCTGATGATGGAATCGAGCGCCACTTCTCCGCGCCATACGCCCCACAGCAGAATGGTGTTGTCGAGAGGTGGAACCAAACAGTGGTGGCAATGGCACGTTCTTTGCTGAAACAGAGGAGTATGCCAGCTGAATTTTGGGGGGAGGCGTTCAGCACTGCTGTCTTCCTCCTAAACCGAGCTCCCACCAAAGCCCTCACAGGAAAGACTCCTTACGAGGCGTGGCATGGCCGCAAGCCGGCTGACCACTACCTTCGCACCTTTGGGTGCTTGGCATATGTCAAAGAGGAACCTACGCAAGCTCGATGACCGCAGCTCTCTCGCTGTCTTCATTGGCTATGAGGATGGAGTAAAGGCATACAGACTGCTGGACCCAGCCACAAGGCGTGTTCGCATCGCTCGTGACGTTATCTTTGATGAAGAGCGAGGTTAGGATTGGGTAGCAGATGGCGGCGAAATCCCCAGCAGCAACTTCGACGTGGAGTATATCAGCCGTCATGCCACAAGAGTGCCTAGCCAGGTGTCCAGTTCAGCAGGGGACATATCTCTGTCTTCGAGACGTGGGGCTCAAGGTGCCTCAACCAACGCCACACATACTCCTCCATCAGCTCCAGCAACAAGTGATGCAACCGCATCAACCCCGATTTTCGTCACGCCACTAGCAGATGATGATGACCGACTGGATGCTGCGCATGGAGACACACATGTCCGCTATCGCAGGGTCGAAAACCTGATTGGAGACGAACCAGTACCTAGGCTCGCACCACGCAACCTCGACTCTGAGCTACACTTGGCCAGCACGGGGGAGCCGTGCTCATTCGCAGAAGCTGAGCGCGACAAGGCATGGCAGGCAGCGATGCGCGAGGAAATTGAAGCAGTGGAGCGAAACAACACATGGGAGCTTGTTGACCTGCCACACGGGCATCGACCAATAGGCCTCAAATGGGTCTATAAGTTGAAGAAAAATGAAGCCGGCGAAGTAATCAAACACAAAGCACGGTTGGTCGCTCGCGGCTTCGTCCAGCAAGCCGGCATAGACTTTGATGAAGTCTATGCTCCCGTCGCTCGAATGGAATCAATCCGGCTGCTGCTTGCTTTGGCTGTCCAGGAGGGGTGGCCCGTCCACCACATGGACGTAAAATCAGCCTTCCTCAATGGAGAACTGAAGGAGGAGGTCTATGTGAAGCAGCCACCGGGTTTCGTCGTCACCGCAGAAGAAGGAAAAGTCCTACAGTTGCGCAAGGCCCTCTATGGTTTGCGGCAAGCTCCGCGGGAATGGAATGCGAAGCTCGACTCCACGCTCAAAGAAATGGGTTTCAAGGAGAGCGAGCACGAGCACGTAATCTATGTAGGAGCTGCATCACGCAGCTCCCTTTCTTCTACCTCTGAACTCTCACAAGCATATGGTAGACAATGGAGTTTGGTGCCGGCTGCCTCACACAGCCAACGTTTTCTACTCTGTATTTCTCCTTCCCTTAATCTCTCAAATAATTACATGGCCTTATATAGACCCAACGTGAGTGTCACATTCACCACTAACTCCACACACGCACGCACTCACACCACTACGCCGGCCACTAACACTTGACCCGGCCATGCACTAACTAACCAACTAACTAACTATGACCACGTCTTCCTCCTAGACACACTCCAGGAGAAACAACACGGCCATACGGCCAGCCACACATGCACACATGCAGCTAGCCCAGGACACGCACAGCAGCCTCTCGCCACCGATGGCATCTCGCCGGAACGCCGCATCGCACGGCCATCTCCGGCATCTCACCATGTGCACCTGCTGGAGCCAAGCCACACTCCATGCATCTACCTAAATGCAGAACGAAACTAAATATGCAGATACAAATCAAGATTAGTGCTAACAATCACCCCCTAATCTTGATTCTCCAATTCTCATGGAGCTTCAAAGCAGGAACGGCCCATCATGGCCGTCATCTTCTCGTGATGGCATCGCATCATCGACGCCGCCGTCGCAACCTCGCGGCATCGCACCGCGCCCAGCTGCTAGGCTCCGCAGGCCTCCACTTCGCATGGAGTCAGTCGTCGCCACCATCGTCGACTTCAGCAGCATCGCACCGCCACCTCGTAGGCCTCCGGGATTTTCTCGCTCTGATACCAAATGTAGGAGCTGCATCACGCAGCTCCCTTTCTTCTACCTCTGAACTCTCACAAGCATATGGTAGACAATGGAGTTTGGTGCCGGCTGCCTCACACAGCCAACGTTTTCTACTCTGTATTTCTCCTTCCCTTAATCTCTCAAATAATTACATGGCCTTATATAGACCCAACGTGAGTGTCACATTCACCACTAACTCCACACACGCACGCACTCACACCACTACGCCGGCCACTAACATTTTCTAGGTCAGGTTCGGTAAGTGGTGATTTGTGTAAAAACTCAAATTTTCTAGGAATGTATTGCTGATCATAAACCTGTTTTCTTTGGCCGTATCGAGCGCGGCGGTTAACCTGTTGGGAGGCGCGCGAAACCAAAAAAGGTGGGCACATAAAATGACCCGTTCCAGAGCTAGAGATTATTTTTCCAGAAAATTAGGGGCGGAGAAAAGTGGGAGCGTAGTTCAAATCTTGCCCATTTGCAACGGCATCAGCACGAGTCGACGGTGGATCCTACGGCTTCCCAGAGATCTAGCGCGCGGGACGGGTGTGTGGAACGTGTTGCATATGCGCTCTTCTATCATTGTGCATGGGTTTCCCTAAACCCTAGTTCGCGTCCATGTACCTGCTTCACAAAAAATCGTTTTGGCACCTGGAAAATGGAAAACGGGGTTTTTCGTGGCCACGATGCAAAACCCTGTGCACAACGTTGATTCCCATCCCAGGGCACACACACGTGCGGTATGTCCTCGTTCCAACAAACTATCCTTGCATGTTGGCCATAGCCTAGCCTGTTTGACCTAAAAATCCATAGAACTCTCTAGGTGATAGCTCATTTCGTGAATGTTTTTCCAGAACAACTTCCTGATTCAAAGTTTGATTTTTTTCCTCGCAGCTGGTTCACATAGAATGACACCTCACAAAGGTTTCACATTTTTCTATTTTTTCAATTAGTTGTGCTTAAAATGGGACGCACGGGACGTCCCATTTCACCGCTTCGAGCGTAGCGGTGCACCTATTGGGAGGCGCGCGAAACCGAAAAGGATGGGCATTTAAAATCACATGTTCCGGAGCTAAAAATTATTTTTCCAGAAAATGAGGGGCATGGAAAAGTGGGCGCGTAGTTCAAATCTGGCAAGTTTCTAGTTGCATCGGCGGGAGACAGCTGGGGATCCTACGACTTACCGGAGACCTACGTGCGCGGCGGATGTGTGGAACGCGTTGCGTAGGCATTCTTCTATCATTGTGCATGGGTTTCCCTCAAACCTAGTTCGCACCCCGTGTACCTGGTTCACAAAAAAATGTTTCAGCACTCGAAAAATGGAAAACGGGTTTTCCGTGGCCACGACATCAAAACCCCGGACACAACGTTGATTCTCATCCCAGGGAACATGCATGTGCGCGATATGGCCTCGTTCCGACAAATTATACAGGCCCGTTGGCCGTAACCTAGCCCGTTTGACCTAAAAGACATAGAACTCTGTAGGTGATAGCTCATTTCATGATTGTTTTTCCAGAATAACTGTTGTATTCCAAGTTTGATTTTTTTCCTCGCATCTGGGTAACATAAAATGACGCCTCACGAAGGTCTCACATTTTTTGATTTTTAAAAATTAGTTGTGCTCAAAATGGGGTGCACCGGACGCCCCGTTTTGCCGCGTCGAGCACGGCGGTTAACCTGTTGGGAGGCGCGTGAAAAGATGGGCACATAAAATGACCCGTTCTAGAGCTAAACATGATTCTTCCAGAAAATCAGGCGCGGGAAAAGTGGGCGCGTAGTTCAAACTTGCACGTTTCCAACGACATCAGCACGAGACGACGGTGGATCCTACGTCTTCCCAGAGAGCTAGCACGCAGGGCGGGTGTGTGTAAGGCGTTGCATATTCGTTCTTCTATCATTGTGCATGGATTTCCCTCAACCCTAGTTCGCGTCCATGTACATGCTTCACAAAAAAACCATTTCGGCACTCAAAAATGGAAAACGGGTTTTCCGTGTCCACGATGCAAAACCCCGTGCACAACGTTGATTCCCGTCCCACGGGACACACACGTGCGCGATATGACCTCGTTCTGACAAACTATTCATGCATGTTGGCCATAACCTAGCCCGTTTAACCTAAAAGCCATAGAACTATGTAGGTGATAGCTCACTTCGTGAATGTTTTTCTTGAATAACTTCCTGATTCCAAGTCAGATTTTTTACCTTGCAACCGGGTCACATAGAATGACGCCTTGTGAAGGTCTCACATTTTTCCGATGTTTTTTTTTCAATTAGTTGTTCTCAAAATGGGACGCACGGGACGTCCTGTTTCACCGCGACGAGCGCGGCGGTGCACCTGTTGGGAGGCGCACGAAATTCGAAAAGGATGGGCATTTAAAATCACATGTTTCGGATCTAAAAACTAATTTTCCAGAAAATCTGGGGCACGGAAAAGTGGATCCGTAGTTCAAATCCGGCCTGTTTCTAACGACATTGGCGGGAGACGCCGGGAGATCCTACGCCTTCCCAGGGAGCTAGCACATGGGGCAGGTGTGTGGAACGCGTTGCGTAGGCGTTCTTCTATCGTTGTGCATGGGTTTCCCTCAACTCTAGTTCGCGTCCATGTACCTGCTTCACAAAAAAACCCGTTTCGGCACTTGGAAAATGGAAAGCGGGTTTTTTGTGGCCACGATATCAAAATCCGGCACACAACATTGATTCTCGTCCATGGGCACACACATGTGGGTGATATGGCCTCTTTCCGGCAAACTATGAATGCCCGTTGGCCTTAACCTAGCCCGTTTGACCTAAAAGACATAGAACTCCGTAGGTGATAGCTCATTTCATGATTGTTTTTCCGGAATAACTGTTGTATTCCAAGTTTGATTTTTTCCTCGCATCTGGGTAACATAAAATGACGCCTCCCGAAGGTCTCACATTTTTATGATTTTTAAAAATTAGTTGTGCTCAAAATGGGATGCACCGGATGCCCCGTTTCGCCGCGTCGAGCGCGGCGATTAACTTGTTGGGAGGCGCGCGAAAAGATGGGAACATAAAATGAACCATTCCAGAGCTAAACATGATTTTTCCAAAAAATCAGGGGCGGGAAAAGTGGGCGCGTAGTTCAAATCTTGCATGTTTCCAACGGCATCAGCACGAGACGACGGTGGATCCTACGTCTTCCCAGAGAGCTAGCGCACATGGTGGGTGTGTGAAACACATTTCATATTCGTTCTTCTATCATTGTGCATGGGGTTCCCTCAACCCTAGTTCGCGTCCATGCACCTGCTTCACAAAAAAACCGTTTCGGCACTCAAAAATTGAAAAAGGGTTTTCCTTGGCCACAATGCAAAACCTCGTGCACAACGTTGATTCACGTCCCACGGCACACCCACACGTGCACGATATGGCCTCGTTCCGACAAACTATCCATGCATGTTGGCCATAACCTAGCCCGTTTGACCTAAAAGCCATAGAATTCTGTAGGTGATAGCTCATTTTATGAATGTTTTTCTTGAATAACTTTCTGATTCCAAGTTAGATTTTTTACCTTGCAACTAGGTCACATAGAATGACGCCTTGTGAAGGTCTCACATTTTTCTGATATTTTTTTCAATTAGTTGTGCTCAAAATGGGACGCACGGGACGTCATGTTTCACCACGACGATCGCGGCGGTGCACCTGTTGGGAGGCGCGCGAAATCGAAAAGGATGGGCATTCAAAATCACATGTTCCGGATCTAAAAACTGATTTTCCAGAAAATCAGGGGCATGGAAAAGTGGGACCGTAGTTCAAATCCGGCCCGTTTCTAACGACATTGGCAGGAGACGCCGGGAGATCCTACGCCTTCCCAGAGAGCTAGCGCATGTGGCGGGTGTGTGGAACGCATTGCGTAGGCGTTCTTCTATCGCTGTGCATGGGTTTCCCTCAACTCTAGTTCGCGTCCATGTACCTGCTTCACAAAAAAACCCGTTTCGGCACTTCGAAAATGGAAAACGGGTTTTCTGTGGCCATGATATCAAAATCCGGCAAACAAAATTGATTCCCGTCCATGGGCACACACATGTGTGTGATATGCCTCGTTCCGGAAAACTATGAATGCCCGTTGGCCTTAACCTAGCCCGTTTGACCTAAAAGACAGAACTCTATAGGTGATAGCTCATTTCATGAATGTTTTTCCGTTATAACTGTTGTTTTCCAAGTTTGATTTTTTCCCTCGCAGCGCGCCGGGTCACATAAAATGACGCCTCGTTAAGGTCTCACACTTTTCTGATTTTTTTTGAATTAGTTGTGCTCGGAATAGGATGCACCGGGCGTCCCAATTCATCGCGTCGAGCGCGACGGTTAACGTGTTGGGAGGTGCGCGAAACCGAAAAAGATGGGCCCATAAAATGACCCATTCCAGAGCTAAACATGATTTTCCAGAAAATCAGGGGCGGTGAAATTGGACGTGTAGTTCAAATCTGGCACGTTTCCAGCGGCATCGGCAGGAGAGGGAGAGGGAGGGGGGTCCTACGGCTTCCCAGAGAGCTAGCACGCGGGGCGGGTGTGTGGAACGCGTTGTGTATGCATTCTTATATCATTGTGCATGGGTCTAGTTTGCGCCACCTTCTTCACAAAATGGAAAATAGGTTTGAGGAATGGCCACGATGGAAAACCCCCCACATACATTGTTGATTCCCATCCCAGGGTACACACATGTGTGAGACATGGCTCGTTCCGGTAAACTATGCATGCCCATTAGCCATAACCTTGCGTGTTTGACCTAGAAGCCATAGAACTCTGTAGCTGATAGCTCATTTTGTAAATGTTTTTCGAGAATAACTGTCATGCTCTAAGTTTGAATTTTTTCCCGCAACTGCGTCACATAAAATGACGCCTCGCAAAGGTCTCACATTTTTATGATTTTACTTTTAATTAGTTATGCTCGGAAAGGGACGCACCGGACATCCCATTTCGCCGCTTCAAGCGCAGCGGTGCTCCTGTTCGGAGGAGCGCGAAACCGAAAAAGATGGGCACATAAAATGACACGTTTCGAAGCTAAAAATGATTTTTCAAGAAAATCAGTGCATGGAAAAGTGGACGCGTATTTCAACCAGCGACATCGGCTGGAGACGGTGGAGGATCCTACGGCTTCTCGAAGAGCTAGCGCGTGGGGCGGGTGTGTGGAGCGCCTTGCGTATGTGTTATTCCATCGTTGTGCACGGGTTTCCCTCAACCCTAGTTCGCGCCCCATGCACCTGCTTCACACAAAAAACATTTTGGCACTTGGAAAATGGAAAATGGGTTTTCGTGGCCACGATGGAAAACCCCCACACATAGTGTTGATTCCCATTCCAAGGCAAACACATGTGCGCGATATGGCCTCGTTCTGACAAACTATGAATGCCTGTTGGCCATAACCTAACCTGTTTGACCTAAAAGCCATAGAACTCTGTATGTGATAACTCATTTCTTCAATGTTTTTCGGGAATAACTGTCTTATTCCAAGTTTGAATTTTTTCCTTGCAACTTGGTCACATAAAATGATACCTCCCGAAGGTCTCACATCTATATGGTTTTTTTAATTAGTTGTGCTCATAATGTGATGCACCGGACGTCCCGGTTCTCCTGTTGGGAGGCGCGCGAAACCGAAAAAGATGGGCACATAAAATGACACGTTGCGGAGCTAAAAATGATTTTTCAAGAAAATCAAGGCATGGAAAAGTGGATGCATAGTTCAATCAGCGACATCGGCGGGAGTCGGTGGAGGATCCTACGACTTCCTGGAGAGCTAGCGCGTGGGGCGGGTGTGTGAAGCGCATTGTGTATGTGTTCTTCTATTGTCGTGCACGGGTTTACCACAACCCTAGTTCGCGCCCCATGTACCAGCTTCACAAAAAAAAATAGTTTCAGCACTCGGAAAATGGAGAACGGGTTTTTCGTGGCCACGATGGAAAAACCTTACACATAGCGTTGATTCCCACCCCAGGGCACACACATGGGCGCGATATGCCTCATTCCAGCAAACTATGCATGCCCGTTGGTCATAACCTAACCCGTTTGACCTAAAAGGCATAGAAGTCCGTAGATTACCTGATCAATTAAACCCACATTATTTAGAAAATTTATTTCTTATTTAGGCTTAAGCTCCGATACCACTAAAGGTGTCGGGCACCCCGGTGTAGCTCAGTGCACCACCGCATGAGGGTGGAGAGGGTTAGGCTGTGGGGGGAGTATCATTCAGAACTAGGCTCCTCCTTCAGCGACAAATGGCTAGTCCCTTGCTCACTGCCTATGACACCGTCGACGCCACCCACCTTCCATCAGAGAAGCATCAACAACCCAGCCAACACCCGTTCCGCATAAAATAAAAGTGCTAGTACCTAGCTATATTCAGGTGGATGGACTTTCTTGTTAGTTAAATCACACATGTTAGCTAAGGAGATGAGATAATACATGCATGCTGCCGAGAGTTACAGTGCGTAGAACTCGACCAGGTTGGGAAGGAGCCCGACTAGCTCGTTTGTATTCAGTAGCTGCAAGCCTAACTTAGACATCAAATTTGAAGCTGGCTAGCTTAGTAAGTGATATAGATAGAAGCATCTAGGGCCCACTAACTAAGCAACTTTGTACCTAGACTGGCCAACTGAAATTAGAGAAATTTAATTAATTTTCTTCTAGAAGAATACATTTCAACTAAATAATAAACAAAATGATAATCAGCACGGGATATCAAAATTTTCTACTCCATCGCCTACTTTGGTCATGCGGAGGGCGTGATGGGGTGGGGACGGCGATGAAGCGAGCACGTTCACACTAGAGATGTCGCCTCAAGGTTGCCTAATGATGTGGATATATTGGGAGTACCTTGTGGCGGTGTCATTTGATAGCCACACACGCATGACTACAAGGAGACCACAGCCGAGAACTACTAGCCTCGATGGATGCGTGTATGCTCCTTCAAGGCGCGGGAAGGGGCCTCCCATGTCCCATCAAATGAACCATCTTCCGCCCTCACACTACCACCGATTGAAGACCAACCTCCAAGCCCACCCTCCTCGGACGAGCCATGCATTTCGACGCCGCACACCTAAAATCTACAAAGTGAAACATGTCCAAATAGATGCTTATCTAGACAAAGTTTAGACGCCATTTTCAGGATGGAGGGTGTAGCATAGATTATATGCATAATACAAGTGCAAGCAAATACATCTCTATTTTTAAGTAGGTCTAAGATTATAGGTATGTGTATTTATTTGCTAGATTCATGATAGAGTACCGACTCCAGTGAGTAGCAAGTGCATAGTATTCTTAAATTGCCACTAAGTGGAGTATACTATACTTCAAAAAAAAAAGTGGAGTATACTATGACTATGTCTTTTTTAAACTGCCAAGAGTTTGCCTTCTTGAGTTGTTCTTATGCAAGCTAACCCTTCAATTTGTCACGTGAAAGAGATTTTTCACTAGAAAAAAAAGAAGTAGGAGAGATGTTTAAATCTTTTTGTCTAGATAAATCGGAAAGGAGTCAATTAAATAGGAAAGGAGGAGAGACGTTTAATTCCCCAAATATCTGCACCCCTAATTAATCTCCGTATTACTTTCCTACAAACATGCTAGTTGATTGGGTAGGAGAATAACCGTCAACCTGGATCCCCTATAATTTCGCTCCAAAGTTAATTCCCGATTGTTTTTTGCTCACTTGGTAAATTCTCCTACATTTTAGGCACGAATTAAATTCGACCGATTCGTACCAAATTTTCTAGTGACAATTAATTTTTTTCCTGGTTCACGGGATGTGACCTTAATTAATTTGCAAGGCAAGTTGAATCAGCAAAATTAACAAAATTTCCCCATTCCCTTTGCATCTCCCGCGACCGCGACAGAGGCGGCGCCGGTCGCCAACTAACCACGGCGGCGCGGCCGGCCCCTTCACCGGCGCAAGCGTGCCTGCGTGCACGCCGCGCGCGGATCCGTCGATCTCGCAAGCCTGCGTCACGCGCGTGGCCGAGGGCGGCTGCCGCTGCACGCCGGCGACGACGCAGGCCATGGAGGGCTTTGGCTGCCGTCGTCCTCCACGCGCAGCTCGCGCCACGGGGATCCCTCTTTCCCGGCGTCCTCCACTAGGCTGTTCCGACGCGGCAGTACTCCGGCGTCCTCCACTAGGTCTCTTCCCACGACCTCGCCGGGAACAAAAGTCCGCCCCCGTGTGGCCGGTGAGGCGCCTCTCCTCTCCTCTTCTCTCTCCCTCCCTCCCTCTCTCTCCATGTGTCTCTTTCTGTATTCCCTATAACGAACCAGTAAATAATTTTGCCGATCTCGATTTGACTGGAGCTGGCCTCTGATTTGGGAATTGCAATCCGTGTGTGGTAGAAACTCAATATCTGTGCGTAGGTAATTTTTAACCTTTTGGTTGTCCATGCATGTGATACGTAAATTACCTAGATTGATGCCTGTTGGTTCAATTCAAAGAAAATAAATTTAGATGGTATGAAATCAGCACACGTATGTGCTGTCAGTGCGTTACCCAGGAGGACTAGTTTCTCCATAGATTAGACCAGCACAAGCTCTTGCGGTTAATTAACTGGAGGAGCCATCCTTGCTGCAAAAAGATGCTACTAGTATCTTCTTTTTTGGAGTACCTGGTTAAAACCATGATGCAACCTGGGGCTGTGCTATGCAAGCACTATACTTGTTTCTGTCCAATTGACCTCTTAATATCACATTTTCTTCCCATCATATTTTTTGTCACTCCGAACTTGAATTTGAGGTTGACAGTGAAGTTGTGGTGCATTTTCTTTCAGACCTGAGCCCACAAGAATCGACACTGCTATGTGGCTTGGTGGATGTACGGCAGCTCGCGCCACGGGGAGATCTCCTTCCCGGCGTCCTCCACGAGGCTGTTCCGCCGCGGCAGTACTCCGGCATGATGCGTCCCGGCGGTCTGTTCCCACGACCTCGCCGGGAACAAGTCCGCCCCAGTGTGGCCGGTGAGGCGCCTCTCCTCTTCTCCCTCCCTCTCTCTCTCTCTCCCTGTGTCTCTCTCTGTCTCTCTGTATTCCCTAGAACGAACCAGTAAATAATTTTGCCGATCTCGATTTGACTAGAGCTGGGCTCTGATTTGGGAATTGCAGTCCGTGTGTGCTAGAAACTCAATATCAGTGCGTAGATAATTTTTAGATCAGAATTAGGGAGCCTTTGGTTGTCCATGTATATGATACGTAAATTACCTAGTTGATGCCTGTTGGTCCATTTCAAAGAAAATACATTTAGAGAGTTCGATAAGCACACTTATTTTCTGTCAGTGTGTTACCCAGGAGGACTAGTTTCTCCATAGAGTAGACCAGCACAAGCTCTAGCGGTCAGTTAACTCAAGGAGCCAACCTTGCTGCAAAAATACCAGTATCTTCTTTTTTGGAGTACCTTGTTAAAACCATGGTGCAACCTGGGTGTTGTGCTATGCAAGCACTATACTTGTTTCTGTCCAATTCACCTCTTACTATCACATTTTCTTCCCATCATATTTGTTGTCACTCCGAACTTCAATTTGAGGTTGACAGTGAAGTTGCGGTGAATTTTCTTTCAGACCTGAGCCCACAAGAATCGACACTGCTATGTGGCTTGGTGGATGTACGGCGGCTCCCGACCTTTGTGCTGGAGGATGGGAAGATGAGGCACACGTTCTACATACTGGCCCAGTAGGCCCTCAAGTTCGAGTGCTCGTGTGGCTGTGAGATACGGGTAAGCATGGCGGTGTGGTTTTCCTGAACGTGAAATGATGATACATCTGCAAGCATTTTTGTTCGTTGTCGGTACACTAGTTCGTTGTCAGTACTAGTTTACTCATAGATTAGATCAGCTCAAGTTTTGAGGTTAATTAATTGGAAGAAGCAAAGCAACTAAGCATCAATAGTTCAAATGGTTTGATTTCCGAATTTAATGGTCCCTGTGTGCTTTGACTCAAATTGCAGCAGTACACTGTTTCTAAGTGTGAGTACTTTGTCAAACTGGAACATTAATCTTGCTTGTTTAATTAACTCAAAGGAGTAATCAATAATATCTTTTCAGTATGTCCAGTAGGACTAGTTAATCTACATATTAGATCAGAACAAGCTTTGAGGTTCATTAACTTGAGGAGCCAACCTTGCTGCAAAAATGCTAGTGTGTAATGTACATAAAGTGAACAGTCAATATTGTTTTCTGAACATTCACCCTCTTGTCTATGCATTGCAACAAACTATTTCTTCAAGGTGATTCTTATTAAGTGCTTGATCAGAACAGATTAATGGCGATGTTTATTTTTACTAATGATATATTCTGTTTGATATGTCTTGTTCCGATAAACTTCCCCTTTTGGTCAACAAGGTTAAAATTATTGCGTGGAATTTACTCTAATCGTGTCTTTCTTTTTTTGTCAGGGAAACTTGAAGAAGATGTTGGCCAAGGCTGAATCCGAACTCAGCAACCGTGTATACTTTTGGTGTTATGGATTCTGTATACAACGGTGTCCTCCTCAAGTGCTCACTGTTGCGGTGACGACAGTGGCCTTCTTCGGGTACAACCATACTGGCTTCGTCAAACACACCATGCTGATCATCTGTCAGTGAGACCTCTCATCCTCGTCTTTTCATTTTCAGCGAGTGGAGTTCTTTTCATGTTCAAAACTTTGCGTGTATATCAAAGGTGATGAATATTTTCACTAGTTGTACTGATGTGAACTATTAACGGAGCTAATCGATGAATGCTAGCAAGAATATGAACAACTAGTGATATGAACAATAGATGTGATGCTAATGGGCAAGCTTGGATTGATACTTTAATGGAAACCCACAAAAAATGTTTGATTCCGGGGTCTCTGTCTCTGTTAACACTCTTGTTAAAGGAGTTTAAGTGTTACTCGTGGAATTTATGTTGCTACTGCCTACTAATATCATTGCATTTTCTTTAAATGTAGAGCACCAGGATAACGACTTGGAGGATTTCAGAACATGTGCAGTAGTATTGGCCGCAGAAAACAATAAAGTTTCAGGTGTTCTTAAGCAGGTTTTCATTAGCCTATGTAGTTGCTCCCTGTGATTAACCAGTCCTTGTATCTAAAGATCAACCCTGACTCTGCAGAAGGCTACAAAACCCGTGGAATGGCTAATGCTTTGCTCCGCGTGTGGGAGGAAGCTGCTCGTGATCTGGATGCTGCATCAAGCATTGAGTGTGATGGTGAGATCTAGGTATGTCAGTTCTTTATGTGATTGTGATTTTGGTGATCTTGCAGGTGGAGCCTCATGCACACAAGATGGTGGAGCACCGCTGGAGGTATGGCAACTGAGTGAAGAAAGAAAGCTGAGCATCATCGGCTTCATCGTCGTGCCGACGCACACTGGTGATTTTCGTATTAAAGTTGCTCCTCCCAGAGTCCCGGGTAGAAGCTTTACAAGCGTAATTATGTTCATGGTTAGACCTGAATCCATTCTTTGTGCCTTTGAAGCATGATGTGTGAAACTAGTGTTGATGTGGTCGGTCCGTCTCTGTTTACTTACCTGAATGTTTTCACTTTTTGAAATCAATGCAGGTGGGTGGCTGAGCCTTGTGCATTGTCCGGTGGTGGTAGGTAGCTTCTGGGACGCTGAGCCAGGGTGGATTGTTGGTAATTTTAGGCCGTATGAAATCTTTATGTTTTATTGTTAAGTATAGGAGAGAATACTGTGACGTTTAGAGTCACATGCTCATTGCTGGCCTAGAGACTCCAGTTTTGTGTCTACATCATTGCTGGTCGATCTTCGGAAGCTTTGTTTTGGTTTTGAAAAAAAAGGGCCTGTGTCTTTTACAATATGTTGTATGTGCATGAAGCTCTTTTGAAATATGATGTTAAGTAGATTGCTTGTTGGTAATGTCAGGCTGTTTGTAATTCCAAGCTTTTATTGTTGGTAGGAGAAAAGCAATCCCGTGATGTTTACAGTAATAATTCCACATGTGTAGTTGAATTGGTGAGAAAGCTTGCTAGGAGACCGTATATATGTTAGTGCTGCAATGCTGAAACTCTGCATTGGTCGTCTGGTGCAGGGGATGGTGAGTCGCCGGTGAGGACGACATGGCCTGGCTATGTGATGTGGCTCATCTTTTGCTGATTCAGTCGGGCGTCCTTGTCGGGTTGTGCTGCTGGTTCTTCGTCTATGTTTCGAATTGTTGTAATATACTACTCCCTCTGTCTATAAATGGGGATGTCTTAACTTTGCTAAAATTTGGATGCATCTAAACCCATTGAGGACGACGAGGCCAGGCCATCATGGGCGGGCACATGTGTATTCATGGGTATTCAGCTGAATACCCAAAATTTTGGCAAACTTTTTTCAAATTGTATGAAAAGGCCATCAACTCCTGTTTACTCTTGTACATAATCTGATTCTTTCTTGTATACAAGAAGTTGGCGTTCTATTTGGTTAGAGCGAGCTAAAGAACACCCTTAGGTCATGGGATCAAACCTTCCTTACTGCAATATTTTTTTCTGTTGTATGTTTTTTTTTTTACTTTGAATACCCATTGAAAAATTTCTGTGCCCGCCCATGCAGGCCATGTGGTTTGGTCTGGCTGTCTCGACAGCCCTAGCAGCTTCTTCTATGTGAAAAAAATGCTTGATTTGTTGTAGTATTCGTGTTGTGTTGGTATCGTAAGGCTCCAGTCCAGAAGCTATGTGAAAAGATGTGCTTGAGAGGTGGATTATTAATATTTTCTGATGATGCATGCCGTGAAAGTCAAGAAAATAGGGTTTACTAGCCGTGGCAAAATTTTGAATTTCTAAGGTAATCTTTTGAACTCGAGAATTTGTGTAAATTGCAAAGTCAAGCAAGTGTACTTGGCAGTTGGTTAAATAATTAGGGTAGGTCATATCGAAAATTCTAGAAAATTTGTGGGGAAGCGCTGACAATACTTTGGATGCTGATTTTCTCCCAGCCTCCGACAACACACACGGTGATATGTGCCCAGTTTCTTCCAAAATTCTGATTTTCCTTTGTTGCAGCAAAAAGAACACACCCGCTTTTGCTTCATTAAAGAAAAAAAAAGGTTTACCTAAAATAAAAAGAAAAGACCCGTCGGACGCAGATAACGTAGGAGACCTTGTAGCGAAAAAAAAAATGGATCCTGACGAAATGGGAGATCTTATCCATGCCGACGACCATGGACGCGCTTGAGGCCCCAAACTAGCGGGTTGAGATCCTTGTGTTATTACTGTATGGCGGCTACGGTAACTATTAAAATCTTCTATTTACTGTATAGCTCTCTTCTCCATCTCATATTTGTTGGGAGGACCAGCTCGAAGAAGGATGCAGTGATCCCGGGCTTCTTTGGGAGGAGGGCCGACGAGCGCCGGTAGCCGGAGGAAGGATGGCGGTAAGAGCTTCTCCAGACGCGTCTCCCAAAGCGTCTCCCAAACCACGTCCGATTGGGCGTTTGGGGATGTGTTTCGTTCGTGCCGTGTTTGAGGGACGTCGCTCCCCAGCCGCATCCCCCAAACGCATCCCCAAACATTAAAAATACTTTTTTTTGACATTTTTTATTTCAATTTCCACAAATTAACACATAATTGGGAACGTGGTTTATATGAAGATATAGTTAGGAACATGGTTTTCCACAAACTAATACATAGTTGGAACCGTGGTTGACACAAATATATAATATTGCAAAAAAACTAAACCTAACTAGGCCGTGCATCGAAGGTTTTTCTGTGTTCGCTGCCAAGAAAGAACACTCGAGGGCACATCCAGTCACCGAAACTGGAAAATCCAGCTGGTGACGGTGCCCCTGTGGGTTCTTGCGAGGGAGAACAGGCAGAAACCCTCGTGCACGTATTCACTGCGAAGAAACAACACTCTTCATCAGTCGTCCTCCTCGTCGGTGTTGTCGCCGTGGTAGTCCCGGCGGCAGCGCGTCTCGTCGAACTCGAACAGCACGCCCGGCTCCACGTCCATCAACAACGATGAAGACGACGGCGTGGCAGGAGATGCTATAAGTGAGCCTGCGAGCTGGAGGACGCGACTGGAGATGCTCTAAGTGAGCCTGCGGGCTGGAGGAGCCGCATAAGGAGCGACACCGGCCAGGCCAAGCTGCGGTAGTTGTGCAGGTCGCGTTTGTTTCCACAACGATGGTGTCGGCGTAGGAATCCTTGGGCGCGGAAATATTTTTCTATTGGATCGAGACAATTCCTCCACCCTCGCATGCTACTAGCTAGTACGTTGTCCTTGAGGATCTTGTGCTGACCCAGGTGGTGAAACGAGCATGTCTGTTGTAGGAGATCGAAGAAGTTAATTCCATTTGGGAACATGTAAAAAGAAATTCCATTCCGGGAAAGAAAAATCCTCGTCGTTTAAATCAGCCAAAATCGGTAGGAGGAAGAAGGAAAAGCAATTAAGTGGGTGAGGTAGAAGCTGCCACGTGAGCTTTCCCGATCAGTTTCGTGTGGCTTGTGTACGTGCGCGTCCATCGGCCGGGTCGCTGTCTGGAGCCAGCCTGGCAGCCTAGTCGTGCATTCGCGCGAGGACACACGACTCTCTCCTCGCCTATGCGCTGTTCCGCTTCCGCCCAGGACGGGGAGCTCATCCTTTAATCCTCTACTCCGTTCAATCGAATCCACCACCGCGCGCAGCCCACCCTCTACTCGGTTCCTTCGGTCCTGCCAAATACTCAAAAACCCAGTCTTCTTCCCTCGCGCCTCCTCTGCCTCCCTCCGCCCGCGACCCCGATCGCTCTCCGGCCAAAAACCGCCAGATGATTAACTTGGTAGTGTTACGATTGCTTTTCCTCTTATCATGTGGGCACATTGTTACAATCCTGCGTCCCCCCGCTCGCAATATTATGCAAAAACAAAATGTGATTCCGGATCCAAGGCCAAATCTGGAGCGAACACACGTTTATACAGTTTCCTGTATGTGTGTACGTATTCCTACCGGAAAGATAGTTCGACTCGGACCTAGGTCGTGTCGGGTCCCATATAGGCTCAGCCTTTTTTTTTCTCTAGACTAGACTAGAGGCGCACCTCGAATCGAACTCGCCTAAACCTCGGTTGACCGCCGCCGCGCCATGGCCCTCCACGCCACCCGCCGCGCCGCCGCTCTCCTCCGCCCCGCAGCCGCGCCGCTCCTCCGGCCCACTCCCGCCTCAGCAGCGCGCTTCTCCTCCAAGGCGGAGTACAAGGCCTTCGTCGCCTGCCTCCGCGACATATCGGCTTCCGCCCAGGCCGACAAGAACTACTCCGGCGACTCCGTCCGCGACAAGGTCGACTCCGTGCGCGCCGCCACCCACGACGGAGAGATCCTCCGCGTCATCGACAACGTCATACGCTCCCAGCACCGCGGCCTGGTACGTGCCCTCCGAGATTGAGACAGGGTCGATTTCTAGGCGAAATCGTGCTAGTACCGGATTGGTCCTTGCCGGCGCTCCTGCTGCACTTGTGACACCAGATTTTGTAGAGATTTAGCTCCATGTTGTCATCACCATCTTGTGAACACTAATATAAAGAGAAGCAATCTTGACCGAACCTATAAACTAGTTGCAACCAGGAAACACTGGGCTCAAATTTCGTCTTGGTCAAATGATACAAGTGAGATCTGAGAGGCATACATAGCTGCATTTTTTTCAGTAAAGCACGTCCGTTGTCTGTGGCATCTATGCCTAAAAAGCACAATAACTCTTGACTGCATTCACTTCTTGTTTTTTCTTAAACAAAAGCAAACCTGATAAGATATTGGCATTATACACGGGTAAAGCTTTAGACACCAGTCCAAAAATAAAATAAAAGCCATGAGGAGTTGAATCCTGCAGAGATTTAAATTTCCTTCAGATTTCCTAGAAAAGTTTGGATAGGTTCTAGCATTTTCTCCTTATTTGGGATCTGTATCACACTAGATGGGGAATTTAAGGTTCCTTCATTAACATATATTAACTTTGCGTCATCTAGTACGATATGGAGATTTTATTTTTAAGATATTACTGGCGACCAGAGTTGAACTGGAAAAATAAATGAATACTATTGAAATATAAGTAGCTAAGGGAACCACATAGAACAGGGGAGCAACCATGTCTGGAAATAGTAGCTTGCACTTCACCAATAAGCTGCATTCAATACATGAACTTCTCTATGCATAAAGGGGAGAGCAACTAGTACATGGGGGATCTCAAAGGAGATCAGATAAAAGAAAAGAGGCCGAAACCGGCAAAAACCCTGCAAGGGGTAAAAAATGCTCTGGGTCCTCCGTGAAGGCATAGGCCTGCTGCTCAATCTCGTCGCGCACAAGGCGCACCACAACTTGAACCGGGAATGCCACATTTGGGAAGACTCTTCTATTGCGTTTTTGCTGGCCCTTGCGTGTCCTCCACTATTCCCCACGCTCGGCGCAGTGCTGGTGACGTGGGGTGGGAAGCAGCCATAGAATTGTCGAGGACCCTCAGGTGGCCACTCTTCCATTCGTCCAGTGTAGCGCTGGTGCTGTGGGATGGGAGGCAGCCATAGAGGCTGATAAAGGATGAGACCTGCAGCAGCACTAGACTACTAGAGTAGGAGAGGGAGGAAGGGAAGGGATCGAGGAGAAGAGGGACTGCAACGCAAGGAGAGAAGAAGGCGCAGTGCTAGGGTTTCACAAGTTTTGGCCTTGTTTTTAAACTGTCATCTGCACGCATCACACAAGTCCTTTTTTTCACCTTTACCTCCGAATGTGTATGGGAGCAAGGCAACATAGTGCCTCTGGTTGGAGACTTAATGCCTCAAGCTCCGACATTTTGTAATTGTTGTTGTACTCTCTAACTCTACTTTTATTCATCTTGAAACAGGTTGAGGAGAATTCGAGTGACTTCCCTTTTGAAATCAGCGAAAAGGCGGGGCTTACTGAGCTTACTCTCACAAGAAGTTTAAAGGGTGAGAAGATTGAGGTCTTGGTTTCCATGCCCAAACTTGACCAGGATGGGAAGGGCGACGAGGGTCTGCTGTCATCTTCGAAGGAGAATCAGGAATGTGAAGGCAATACACCCCCAGAAAAATACAGCCTACCTGTCAGGGTCACCGTCTCCAAGGGTGATGGCTCAGGCCTGGTATTCACCTGCACTGCTAATCCTGATGATATCGTCATTGAGAGCTTGTCCATGAGGCGGAAGTCACTAGGGGCTGACGAAGGCGATGCAGTCACATACGATGAGGGCCCTGATTTCCAGTAAGTAGAGCAGCCGAGAAAACCTAGCATCCTTGGACAATTTGATATCTGTAAAGCCAAAAACTTGGATTAACTGCTTGCTAACTGTTCTTTGGTTATTGGTACGTGCAGTGAGCTGGATAAGAACCTGCAGGAGACGTTCCATAAGTATCTGGAGCTGCGTGGTATCACGCCTACGGCCACAAAGCTGTTGCACGAGTACATGATCAGCAAGGACAGGCGCGTCTTGCCGAAGACAGCAAGCAAGGACAAGCGGAATAATCTGGTGTTTCTGACGAAGCTGTGCAGTTTTCTCAAGAAAGATTGATGCTATCCTCTGCATAAGATGAACTCCGAGTATCATCTTGTAGACTAGCGTGGTGGTACACATGCTTACGTGCCTGCTAATTTAATATCCTATTTTGTAGCTATGTATTTAGTGGCAGTAAGATGGTAGCAGTACCGATTAATAGTTGAAACTATTTTAGGGTACCTTGCTCACTATTTGACCTGCTCCTGTTGTGCCTCTGTGCTCACTATGTAAAGATCGGAACGTGTAGGTTACTTCGAAGCTAACCCTTGTGCTTATAGTTATCACTGATGTCTGCTCTTGCTCTTGCTTGTTGAGTTCGCCACGAGAATGACTAAGCGTCTAAGCATCTCCAACACACGCAGTTCGGCCCGGTAAAAAATTTATACAACTAATTTTGGCTTTTCTGGGCGTGGGCACGGCTCGAGATTTTCCGAACGCGCAAAAAAGTAGCGCGCGGAAACAATGTTTTACAGACGTGCTAAAATACAGAGCCAGAAACTAGATTGTGCACACATATGACTAAAAATAGGATCAAATATAGTGCTGAAAGTAGATTTTAAATAGAAAACAAGTACGTAATTCAACAGACACACTGCAACAAATTAAAGTACGATAAAAACTAATCTAGAAATTGGGGAAATCGAAGTTCGACAACAACAACAATAACAACAACAACCAAGCCTTTCAGTCCCAAACAAGTTGGGGTAGGCTAGAGTTGAAACCCATAAGATCTCGAAGCCAAGTCATGGTTCCGGAACGTGGATAGCTAACTTCCACGCACCCCTGTCCATGGCTAAATCTTTGTCGATATTCCAAACCTTCAGGTCTCTCTTAACGGGCTCCTCCCATGTCAAGTTTAGTCTACCACGACCCCTCTTAACATTCTCAGCACGCTTTATCCGTCCGCTATGCACTGACGCTTCCGGAGGCCTCCGTTGGATATGTCCAAACCATCTAAGACGATGTTGGACCAGCTTCTCTTCAATCGGTGCTACCCCAACTCTCTCGCGTATATCGTCATTCCGTACCCGATCCTTTCTTGTGTGGCCACATATTCATCTCAACATGTGTATCTCTGCTACACTTAACTGTTGGATATGTCGTCTCTTCGTTGGCCAACACTCCGCGCCATACAACATCGCAGGTCAGATAGCTGTCCTATAAAACCTGCCTTTTAGCTTTTGTGGCACTCTCTTGTCACAGAGTACACCAGAAGCTTGGCGCCACTTCATCCAACCAGCCTTGATTCGGTGGCCCACATCCTCATCGATATCGCCATCCTTCTGCAACATGGACCCCAAATATCGAAAAGTGTCTCTCTCCGGTACCACCTGCCCATCAAGGCTAACCTCTCCCTCCTCGTGCCTAGTAGAACTGAAACTGCACCTCATGTATTCAGTTTTAGTTCTACTAAGCCTAAAACCTTTCGATTCTAGAGTTCGCCTCCACAACTCTAACTTTCTATTAACCCCCGTTCGGCTATCATCGACTAGCACCACATCATCCGCAAAGAGCATACACCATGGGATATCTCCTTGTATATCCCTTGTGACCTCATCCATCACCAAATCAAAAAGGTAAGGGCTCAAAGCTGACCCTTGGTGTAGCCCTATTCTAATTGGAAAGTCATCAGTGTCGCCATCACTTGTTCGAACACTTGTCACAACATTAGCATACATATCCTTGATGAGGGTAATGTACTTTATTGGGACTTTGTGTTTCTCCAAGGCCCACCACATGACATTCCGAGGTATCTTATCATAGGCCTTCTCCAAATCAATGAACACCATATGAAGGTCCTTCTTTTGCTCCCTGTATCTCTCCATCAGCTGTCGTACCAAGAAGATGGCTTCCATGGTAGACCTCCCAGGCATGAAACCAAATTGGTTTTTGGTCACGCTTGTCAACCTTCTTAAGCGGTACTCAATGACTCTCTCCCATAGCTTCATAGTATGGCTCATCAGCTTGATTCCACGGTAATTAGTACAACTTTGGACATCCCCCTTGTTCTTGAAGATTGGTACTAAAATACTCCGCCTCCATTCTTCGGGCATCTTGTTTGACCGAAAAATGAGGTTGAAAAGCTTAGTTAGCCATACTATCGCTATGTCTCCAAGGCCTCTCCACGCTTCGATGGGGATACCATCAGGACCCATCGCCTTGCCTCCTTTCATCCTCCTTAACGCCTCCTTAACCTCAGACTCCTGGATACGTCGCACAAAGCACATGCTGGTATCATCAAAGGAGTCGTCTAGCTCAATGGTATAGCTCTCAACATCTCCATTGTAAAGGTTGTCAAAGTACTCCCGCCATCTACGCTTGATCGCCTCATCCTTCACAAGAAGCTGATCCTCTCCGTCCTTGATGCATTTGACTTCGTTGACATCCCTCATCTTCCTCTCCCTAAACTTGGCCATCTTATAGATGTCCCTTTCGCCTTCCTTCGTGTTTAAACGTTGGTAGAGGTCCTCATACGCCCGACCCCTTGCTTCACTCACCGCCCGCTTTGCAGCCTTCTTCGCCACCTTGTACTTCTCCATGTTAGATGCACTCCTATCCAGATATAGACATCTGAAACAGTCCTTCTTCTCCCTAATAACCTTCTGGACCTCATCGTTCCACCACCAGGTATCCTTAGCTTCCCTTCTACTTCCCTTAGTCACCCCAAACTCCTCTACAGCGACCTTCCGTAAGCAGGTCGCCATACTCGTCCACATCATGTTTGCATCGCCTCCTTCCTCCCAAGGGCCCTCCTTAATAACCCTCTCCCTGAAAGCCTGGGATGCCTCACCCTTGAGCTTCCACCACTTCGTTCTAGCGACTTTGGCGCGCTTACCCCGCTGGACACGGATCCTAAAGCGAAAGTCAGCAACCACCAGCTTATGTTGAGGGACAACACTCTCTCTAGGTATCGCCTTACAATCAATGCAGGCGCGTCTGTCTTCTCTTCTAGAGAGGACAAAATCAATCTGGCTAGAGTGTAGACCACTACTGAACGTCACTAGATGGGATTCTCCCTTTCTAAAGAGGGTGTTAGCTACGACCATGTCATAGGCTAGAGCGAAGCTCGGGACGTCTTCTCCTTCTTGGTTCCTGATGCCATAGCCAAAGCCCCCATGCACCCTTTCAAAACATGTGTTAGATGTACCCACATGGCCATTGAGGTCTCCTCCTATGAAGAGCTTCTCACCAATAGGTACCCTCCTAACCAAGTCCTCCAGGCCTTCCCAGAACTCTCTCTTGGTGCTCTCATTGTGGCCTACTTGTGGGGCATACGCGCTGATAACATTGAGGACTAGGTCCCCAACAACCAGCTTGACAAGGATCATCCGGTCCCCTTGCGTCTTGACGTCCACAACTCCATCCCTGAGGCTCTTATTGACCAAGATGCCCACTCCATTTTTGTTTGAAGTTGTCCCCGTGTACCACAACTTGAAACCGGTATCCTCCACCTCCTTTGCCTTCTGTCCCTTCCATTTGGTCTCTTGAACACATAGGACATCAACACGCCTCCTCACCGCCGTATCAACTAACTCCCGTAACTTACCCGTCAGGGACCCTACGTTCCAGCTACCTAAGTGTATCCTCCTAGGCTCGGCTAACTTTCTTACCCTCCGCACTCGTCGAGTCAAATGCGGAGACCCTTGCTCATTTTTCACTACACCGGGGCGTCGGTGCAGCGCGCCACTAAGGATGCGGCGACCCGACCCTTGCTCACTTATCACCGTATCCAGATCAAGATACGGCGCGCCACCAAGGGGGTGACGGCCACTAAGGAAATCGAAGTTCGACCCCGACGAAAAAAAGTTTGATGGCTCGGTCAAGACCAAATCGGCCCAATGGTCATCAACGTCGTCGATAGTCTGTGGGCCGGCGTACTGTTCCTCGATCCACCTCTTGCGTTCGAATGGCGTCCTTCTCCGCCTTCTTCGCCGCATAGAAGGCCTGCTCGTCGAGGATGTCCTGCGGAAAGGCGGCGCGCCACGCCTCCATGGCCCGTTTCCGCCTCCGCAATGGTGAGGCGGCGCTGAAGCTGGCAGTGACGAGGTTGTCGAAGCCGCGTTGTAGTCGCGAACGTGACGAGGGTGAGGCGAGCGTCGCCGGCGGAGATCTCCGCATAGAAGGTGCCGTTGGGACGGGCGCGGACGCCGACGTAGTCATCAGGGAGTCATGGAGACGACACGTTCTTGACGGTGGCGGTGCACGTGGAAGAGAAAAGAGGCGCATAGCAGAGGAGAGGGCGGCGCGTGGCAGACGGAGTTTTCATCGGCGTATGGGGACAAGTTACGCGCACCGTTTTATACCGCGTGAGGAAGCGCACACGCCAAATCTACAGCACGCGCTTTATCCCACACGCGGCAAACTTTGTAGCGCGTGCCCTATTTTGCCGCGTATGCTGGAGCGCGTCGCTGCGCCCGCTGAATTGGTGGTTTTTACCGCGCGGGCCCCGTTTAGCGCGGCTGTTGGTGTTGGAGATGCTCTAGCATGGGCCGGTTTACTTGTTCCGATATGGTGTGTGTGGACTGAGTTTATTAGGCCATGTCAGTATGAGTGTGACATTTTGTAGCTCGGCTACATGTAGGCCTGTTTTTTAAAATTTTTGAAAATGGCATTTTATAGTTTCGAAATTAGGAACAAAAAAATCTATAGGTAGACAATGAAAAAAAAAAAGCAATACGAAATACTCAGTGTTTTGGGCTGTGCAAAATTCACAAATCCATGGATCTAAAATTGTGGAACAGTACAAAATTTGAAACCTCCGACATTTGTCATTTTTTGTAGCCTCTAATATAACGTATTTCATCCTGAAATTTTGCAGAGTGGTAGAGTACATCATTGTCTACATTAAATTGTTTTTCCAGATTTTTTTGAAACTCTAAATGTTGAATTCGAATTTTGTGAAGAAACAGGAGATCGGGCTACACTTTGAGTTTTCCATGGCAGTATCGGCCCGCCATGGCCCTGAACCTCTTACCCCCGCCGCCGCGCGCCTCTCGCCCGCCATGGCCCTCCTCGCCGCCGCCCGCCGCGCCGCCACATCCTCCCTGCTCCTCCTCCGCGCGTCCCTGCTCCGCCCCCTGGCCGCCACCACCGCGGCGTTGCGGCCGGTGCCCTTCTCGTCGGCCGCCGCGGCGAGGCCCAGCTCCGACGACGAGCTGCTCCGCGTCATCAAGTCCGAGATCAAGTTCGCCGAGGACTGCGACGACCAGGACCGGGTGCGTTCCGCCGCATCCGAATCCTCGCACTTGTTGCTGTTCCGATCTATCCCCGGTTTTCATCCGTGTACTAGGTTTAGTCAGATGCTTCCAGAGGGAGCTCATTCGCCAAGGTATCGGTTGGGTCATAGCCATATTACAATGCTGCTGCAGTTGGTTGTGTAATTCGAAGCTAGGAGCAGTCTCTGGTAGTAGCTTCTGAAGATTGTTCTGGCCAATCTAGGTTGTGTTAGTTTCTTTTTTCAGTTCCTAGCTGCCAATGTTAACTGCAGTTAGTTCCTCTTATGGGTAATTACCCTTTGTGATTCACTGTTCAAAAGGGAAGCTTTTTTACTTTAGGTGATTTAGGAATTTCGTTGGTCCTGTCATGCCCATATCCTCCTGCTGCAATTGATAGTGTCGTTCCAAGTCTAGAGTTGTCTTTCATAGTATGCTCTGCAGCCTTACCTAGCTATTTTAGGTTATTCTCTTTACTTCAGTACATCGCCGTCCATGCTGACTGCAATTCCTATAATGGTCACGTTAGATTACCTTTTCACGGGTTACCTCACTACTTTAGGTTATGTTCTATTTGTTTTAGTTCACTGCTGAACCTATTGGTTGCAATTCTTATCGCTGTCTTGCTAGATTTCACTTTCAGTGTGAATGATTTTGAGTCCGTACGAACTACTGTAGTGGTGGGTTGATTAGTTTTTGTAATTCACTTGTCTTGCATAAGGATTTGCATCTGCCTTTTCGGTGTTGTGAAATCTTACTTTAGTCTTACTGCTGTAGTATGGCTCTGTTCATGGTCGAGATGATGTTATTATTTTGATCCTGCTTAGATTGTATAACAGTATATGTGCTTGGCTGGACTGAATTTTCATAGTAAAAATGTTGTTTTTCTTGTGACTTCTCACAGCTTGCATGCTTCTGTCCTCTGCTGTTTAAAGAGATGTACTGTTAAATTCGCTCCATGGTTTTATGTCTTCGTATGAGATGATGAGGTGTACTGGTTGCTTTCCTCAACCGTACCACATTTCCACTCCATTCAGAAGGTTCTATGCCAGTACAGTTTGAGTGATATGTTTGCGTGGAATATTATTTAGCATTTTTTTTTTACTTTTTCGCTGTAAACCTCACATGCTAGCCATACCAAACCATCTATGTCCTGCTGTTTAAAATGATGAATTGTTAAATGCTCTGAATGGTTTTATGTCTTTCTCAGTTACTTCCTGGTCATTTGAGTTGGGTTGCAACATAAACTCAATGATTTACTTATATTCCTTAAATCCTGCTTGAGAAACCAAGATGTTGTCTTTAGATGTAGTAGGACAGAAGGTATAGGGTCTAAAGGTTGAGGAATTCAAGCAACTTGTTCTGTCTTGGCTTGGTATCTATTCCATGAATTGGTATGATTTAGTAACAATATATGGTGCACAAGCAGAGGGGAACATGAGGGTTGGAAGGAATTCAAGCAACTTGCTCTGTCTTTGCGTGGTATCTATTCCATGAATTGGCATGATTTAGTCTAAGTGGTGCGGACTGAGAGGGCAAACATGAGGGTTGGAAAATAATTGGTTTCTGGCATGCTTGTCTTGCAGCGAACACTATTATTTTCCTTCTGATTTTATTATGAGCTTCTTTCCTGTTCAGTTTAGGAGTTTTGAGTTATTATCCAGAACCTCATTTTTTCCATGTTAAACAGGTTGAGGAGATCCCAGAGAACTTCCCTTTCAAAATCACCGACAAGAAGGGGCTCAACGAGATCACTCTCACAAGAACGTACCAGGGCGAGAAGATCGAGGTGTTGGTCTCCATGCCCAGCCTAGTCACCGGAGACGAGGCGGAGCATGACCAGGACGAGGATGACAAAGACAAAGACGATGATCAGGAAGATGGCGAGAAGGCCCCGAAGTCCACCATCCCCCTTATAGTCACCGTCTCCAAGAGCGACGGCCCGAGCCTTGAGTTCACCTGCACGGCTTACCCTGACGAGATCTTGATCGACACCCTGTCTGTGAAGCAGCCTGCAGCGAACGATGATGAGGAGCTGATCGCATATGAGGGCCCCGATTTCAAGTAAGAACACAAAACCATGGCTTAACCATTTTAATTTCCCAGCTAACCAACTAGCTCATGCTATAACCAAACTTGTTGATCTTGTACACTTCTCTGTGTTTTCTTTCCTGATTAACCGAACACCCTACTGATTGATTAAGAATTGCTTTGCTGATGCTGTGTACCCCACTTGGTCTGTCTTGTGCAGCGACCTCGACGAGGGCATTCCACAAGTACCTGGAGCTGCGTGGAATCTCACCCTTGACTACTAACTTCCTGCATGAGTACATGATCAACAAGGACAGCCGGGAGTACCTCTTCTGGCTGAACAAGCTCAAGGACTTCGTCAAGCAGTAGAGGTAGTTAGAACTACTGTCCCCCTAGCACAAGATGAGCCAATGAATGTGCTTTGCACATTCTGTTTTGAGACCTCTGAACTATGTTCTAGAGAGTATACATGCACCGATGTGTGCACATCTCAATTTATCATAGCGTGATGTTAGAATTTAGAGAGGTTCATAGACATTACTTCGTTGAGTAGTATGTTATTTCTTAATAAATAATTATTCTCTATGAGATATTTGTTTTGCTTTGCTTTTTCCTAGTCCGTGCTTTAGTTTACTCTTTTTCAGCATGTACTTGAAATATATTTGTGTTATTACCATGGCATGGCAACGTGCGTATGTGTATGGCATTGGATGTACTTTTCTTGTCCAACATGTTTTTGAGATATACTTGATCTATTATGGTGTTCGTTTGACTTGTTTTTGCTGATCACCGTGATCAATTTTATACAGGAGATTGTAAAAATAAATGCACTAGATTAAGCTCCCAACTGCGAAGTATGATGTTGTTATCCGCACTGGCAAATAGTTTACTCATTTTCGCTTCTAGAAAAGTTCATTTAGCAGTCTCACAAACCCGTTGCACTCGTACTTAATTATAAAATCGATTGCTACAGAAGACATTATTGACTTTCACTCTTTCTATGAAGGCACAACCTTTGCGGGCGCACTGATTATCACCCCGCCTCGGCAACGCCCGTCTCAAAAATCCTGCACAATTTTACCCAATTCCATTTCCACAATGGCCCATGTGGCGAGCCATCTGTGTTGATCAGACTTTGCGTTTGTGATCTTTGTAGCGGGTTTGATTCTAGGGTCGGATTCAGCCTTAACGTGGCTGATGTATCGCTGCATGCGCGGTGTTGCACGTGTCATAAAAAATGTAGAGCACGATGCTCAGCACCTATTCTGCTGTCTTGTGGCCGTTCGCTTCGACTGCTCGAGCACTGCAACACCTATTTGTCCACTGTGGGGCGCGAGGATGTGCATGAGACTGGAGAGAAAGCACGCCCTCTCGGTTGCCGCCGCCGGCCATGTTACTGATGAGAGTTTCGTAGCGGCTGCTATACCACACCGTGTTTTCTCCTTACGCAGCTCCACGCGTCTCAAGAGCCCGAGCTCTTTCGTCGCGGCATACATGGCCTTACACCTGCACGTACATACAAGGGAAATGTTAATCATGGCATCCAGGAACCTAGTGTTAGTCATGAATTTCTTATTTGTCAATGCCATCTTGAATCACTCGTGCAAAATTGTGATTGCATGTAAAACAACATTGACGAATCTCAATCTTACTATGACCCCGGGTAAGCAACTATCCGACGTGACATGAGCCAAGTCTATATCGATTCACAATTTCTACTGTCACTTCACAAAAACTGAAATCAGGCACGTCTAGCTATGATAAATCCATGCAAGAAAAGAAACAATCTACATCGGTTAATAAGCATGTTACTCTATCTGTGTCACAAGCAGATTACATTTTGGATATTTGACACGGACTTTTAAGGTTGACATGTGTTGTGTGTTGTATCGGGTTTTAGGATGGTTTTCATTACAAACTGTCCAACTTCTTTTTCGACTTAATCAACAAAAAACCATTGGCTAGGTTAAAATAAATTAATGGACTCACGGGCGCAGGCCTTGGATTAGCACTCCCACCCCAGACGATCACATTGATGAAGAACTTTTCAATGCCTGTATTGAGATCACGATTGGCGACGGATTGATAGCAAAATTCTAGACCTCAAACTGGCTTCATAGTGAATCCCCTGCATCCATTGCTCTAGATCTTTTCAGGTTATGTCGCAAGAAGAAATGCACTGTGGCTGCGGAGTTGCATGGTTTTTGCCGGATGACAGGTCTCCACCGCATTACTAAATATGAGCAGCTCCGTTAGTTCACCTCCTTGTGGCTTACAAATGTTGATCTATTATGGTGTTCATTTGACTTGTTTTTGCTGATCATTGTAATCAATTTTACACAGGAGATGTAACAATAAACACAGTGGCAGATCCAGCCCAGTTCTATATAGCGGGGTAGACTTTATATGGCCTGACCTTTTATCTATTTTTTTTCCTTTTCCATATCTAACATATGTGTTATATTGTGATCCAAATTCATACTTTAAAGGGAGGCTAACTTCTGACGAGCGGAGCGAGGCCCGTCGCCGGTACGGATCGTTGCCACCGCCTATATATACATCTTGTAAGCCGCCGGCTAGGGTTTATCAGATTATAAGATATCCCACGGTATTTGTAAACACTCTCCGATATAGTGAAGTTTTGCTGGCTGGCGTTCGTGGTTTTTACTTCTCTTTATTGGAGAGGGTTTTCCACGTTAAAAATTTTGTATCCCCTGCGTGTGTTCTTGTTTCGTTCTTCGTAATTTGCTTGTCACGTTTATAACAATATGGGCTGTGTGCTGAATCTTAAGGTGGGGCGGCCCTCACCCTTACAACCAGCTCTAAATTGAGCTCACCAACTGCAAACCAAGTCGTCTAAGCTGCACATCAATACACTTCCCTATCATGATAACTCTTATCCGTACTGCAAGATAGTTACCACCCTAAATGTACTTTACTATTTTTCTGTGCAGACTAATGCAACTACAGTAGTATTCTCACAAACATGTTCTACTCATACTTAATCCTACAATCATCACTACAGAAGATATTGTTGTACTTCTCCCTTTCTCTCGAGCCACAACCTTTGCTCGCGCACTGATTATCATATGGTTTCATCAACAACTGTCTCAAATCCCACAAACCCCCGACAACTTTCTTCCCACCCATTTCTAGAATGGCGTGCGTGGCAAGCGACCCATGTACACTCTGCGTTAGTTCTCTTGGTAGCAGGTCTGTTTCTAGCGTCTGAATCAGCCTCGACCTGGCTGATATAGCGCTTTGCGGCATCACGCGTGTCGTCAACAAAGTAGAGCACGATGCCGAGAACATACGCCGCTGTTTGGTGGCCGTTCGTCGCCGCCTGCTCGAGCAATGCGAGGCCTAATTGCCTACTGTGGGGCGAGAAGACGAGCAGGAGACCCGAGAGAGGAAGCACGCCTCTTTGTTGCCGGCGCCGGCCAGGTTAGCGATGAGAGTTTTGTAGCGATTGTTGTGCCACCGTGTTTTCTCCCGATGCAGCGCCACACGTCTCAAGACCTCGGGTTCTTTGGTGGCGGCATTCATGGACTTACACCTGCGTGTACACATAAGGGCCTAGTCATGAAATATGTTGTTTATCAATACCATCTAGCTTGAATCTGAGATAACAAAAACACGAGTACAAAAGGGCACGGGAGAAACTGAGCCAACATCATGAGGGGAAGAGTCTGAATGTGATGGCATGCATAATTTTTTTTTATGAATCTCAATTTAAAGCTCCATTTAACATGGCATTTTCTCTGTGTGCTCGCCTGGTTAAGAAACTATCCGACATGACAGAACCGATTGAGTCAATGTCGAGTCAATAATTCTATTGTCACTTCTCAAAAATTGAAATCAGGCACCTCTAACTTGGATAAATTTACTTTAAAAAAAGTTACCTACATGGATGAAATAAGCATGATACTCTATCTTGTCACAAACAGATTACATTTTGGATATTTGGCCAAGGGCCATTATGGTTGACCTGTGACCACTAATTCTTACAACTATATATGACCTGCATTAAATAAATAAATAGTGCATTATAAATATATTTGTAAGACAAATCTAAACATATATATATGATGACAAGAGTTTCCCACGCCAAACATTAGCCGAAGTTTCGAAGTTTGACATAAGACATGCATGTACGGAGCATAGTCTATTATTCGTGCACTTCTATATATGCATATAGCGCAATAACTCGGAAATCTGTGGATGCATATATAGAGGTACGTATGTGGCTCCAATACTAGCGAGGTCGTCAACCGGGTGCGGGGAGGTGGCGGCGACGAGGCCGACAATGTCGATGACGATGTCGTAGGGTAGTGCGAGTGGGGTCCTCCTCCTTCTCCTCCTCCTCTGCTCCCCCGTGCTCTCCATGGCTAGCAACTAATGTTGATCGATCGCCTCCAAGATTGAGATTTGTGATCGGCGCCGGTATGGACGGCTCTCCTGGCTGTTTTATCAGTGACTAATTAACCTTGCTAGATCGATCCGCTACCAATACTGTTCCGGTCCAGCAATCCATCAGGAGTCCGGCTCAGGGACGGAGCCAGTGGGGGCAGGCTGGGGCCATGGCCCCCCCCCCCCCCCCCCCCCCTATGATTATTATTTTCCTGAAAAAATCCTTTAAAATTTGTAGATTTGCTCCTAAATTTAGCAAATTTTAGCTATATGGCCCCCTCCAACTTATGTGATGTACATTTAGCCCCCCTTGTCTTGTATTTCTGGCTCCGTCCCTGGTCCGGCACAACGTCGAGCAAGAAAACTCGCCTATGTATATGCCGGCGCGCGGCCGTGCGATGCGTACTAGCGTTGGAGTCCTACTTGCCATCGTCGCGCGGAAAAGCAAGAACAGGCGCGCGCAGTTATCGCGCCGCCGCAGCAGGAGGAGACAACGCACCGACAACAGATTTAGGTGCAGATCGTACAGCCTGACGCTTAAACATCAAGTTGAACCTGTTTACTCTTTTTCAGAAGGGTCACGCTAGGCGTCGAAATTTTGACACAAAGGACCACCTGCCTCAGTAAATTGCCAGAAAGGACCACCTGCGAACGGAATTGCCAAAAAAGACCACCTGTAGGTGGCGGCAGGGCCCCCAGGCAATACGTGGCAACATGCCGCCGTGGGCTGTGGCGGCAAGCCCTGCCGCCAGCGTCGGAGGCGGCACGGTAGTAAGCCAAGCAACGCCATCAGCCATCGTCGTGCGCCGAACGAGGAAGTAGGCCATGACGCCACCTCCTATGGCGGCAGGTCCATGTGGCCGGGTGCCTCCACCGGTGCTGGCGGCAAGCCTACACACGCACACACTTTGAATGTAACAGCTTGATCCTATTTATGCTCTACTATCTACACACGCACAAGGTTGAGTCACTGCCAAGTTTGTAGAGTAGGAGCTAGTCCACGACGGCACCACGCATGTCGATCCGCTTCTAGCTCCAACTACTTCCTGAATTAGAATTAGTGCATCTCCAGCGGCGCGACGCAGCGTCCGTTTACGACCGCGCAGTTAGAAAATGCGTCTGTACCTCACCAGCGACGTGACGCATAGTGTTCGAACACGTTCGTCCAGACGCAAACGCGGCCCAAATATGCGGCACATGCGCTGGTGGGCGGCGTCGCAATGATAGGACATTGAAGGCGAAGTGGCGCCCGAGCCTTTTTAAATTCCGCTTGGCGGCGCCCATTTTATCGACCGCACCATTGCCAGAGCCCGCCGTATCCACCCGACCGACGCCATGGAAAAGTTTTGGCCGTTCCGCAAGACAAAGAATGACCACGAGGCTAGCGGCTCGCGATCTGGCAAGAAGCCGTGGGTAGGGCGGTACGTCCGCATCGAGTTCGCGCGCCACCTCGGGAGGAAAACCGACCAGTGCCATGGCCGGATGAGAGCCTGCCTGGAGGAGGGCCGAGAGCGCGCCGCCGAGCGGGCTACCTCGGTGACGTGGGAGTTCGAAGCGCGCCACCGAGCGGGCTACCTCGGTGATGTGGACTACTTAGTCCGCGAGCTCGCCGCGGAGGACAACGACTCCTCCGGCCACGCCAACGTCAGCGACGGCGAGCAGTAGTCCGTACCTAGGTTTAGCAGGCCTTGCTGGCCCTTTTTATTTTCTAGAGCAATTTAATGTATTTTTACAAATATGTAATTTATGGTTTTTAAATGGGGAAAAAGATTATGTGTCAGCCGCTGGGGACACCCCTAGACGCAAACAAACGCGCGGTCGATTTCGACCATTCAGCCGGACGCAAACAGACATTTCGCGTCCATTTTGACGTTCGATATGCGTCGCCCCGTTGGAGATGTCCCTACTGGTACTCCACATCACATGTGCATGTAGCTTGAGTTGCGCATCACAATGCATAGATTACTTCCTAATGCAACCGTATGCAAGTCCAAGTCTATTCTGCATGGCATGGGTTATTTCTAGTTAACTAATCCATTATTAGGTTGCATGGGTTATCTCATCTGCATGTGAATCCAGTGCCGCAGCTTAGAAACTGTGTGTTGCTAGGTGTCTATAGGCTTGCCGCCAGCGCCATTGGAGGCACCTGGCCACGTGGAGCTGCCGCCATAGGAGATGGCGGCATGGCCCACTTCCTCGGTCGGCGCACGATGGCGGCTGACGGCGTCGCCTGGCTCGCTACCGTGCCGCCTCCGACGCTGGCGGCAGGGCTTGCCGCCACAGTCCATGGCGGCATGTTGCCACGTGTCGCCTGGGGGCCCTGCCGCCATGTACAGGGTGGTCCTTTTTGGCAATTTCGTTCGCAGGTGGTCTTTTCTGGCAATTCACTGAGGCAGGTGGTCCTTTGCGTCAAAATTTCGCTAGGCGTCGGGCGACCGATGCCCGCGCCCTGATCGGTTGCACAGCAGCCGCTCGTTTCGCCCATCAAACGATCCAGAATCACCATCCGATGGGTCGCTTTCATCTCTGCTATGCGCGCGTCCCATCGTGTCTCCGGTTGAAGCGAGGCATGCAGGCGCATCCGCGCGCATGAAGGAGCGTTCGCATTGAAGCCTACTTGGGTTGGTTGGTAGCTGCCTACCTGTGCCTGGCTCACACGCAAAGTTTGCAGGTGCATGACAATACTAACATGCTTGCTTGTTACGGTGCACCTAGCTTTACATATACTTACACGTAACTTTTGCAACAATTTGTCTCAATATTTATTTTAGAAAAACTTATAAATACCAAATCGGCTCGCAACATTTTGCAATGGAAATACAACAAATCGGCATACAACAATTCTTAGGTGATTACAACAATTGTCAACCACCATTTTAATAAAAAAAAGAAGAACACCAACACTAAAATGAATCCTCAGCCAAAAATATCTTTACAACAAATCACCAATATGTTTACAACAATAATTAACATCAAAACCAACAAAAAAAGGGTGTTTACAACAACAGTCGATTTTAACAAAATATAATAATTCCAACACTAAAAAGATCGCATGCCAAATATCTTTGCAACAAATCACCAATATATTTACAATAAAAAAATAACAGCAAAACCAACAAATTTTGGATGTTCACAATAATAGCCAACAACACTAATAACCCGTGCTAAAAGAAATTACAACAAATCAAATAGAGATTTACAACAATATTCGATAAGTATATCAACTAACTCAATTAACTAATCCAACATTAGCAAAAATCTTGTGAGATATCTATTTGCTCATAGATTCATAAGTTGTTTTCAACAAATTTCGTGGCACAAAATGTTCTCCATCGCGATCATGTACTTACCGACTCGGCACGACGACCTCGAATTCGGCTCGCCGGAGTGCTGATGGCACTTGATCCGATGACCTGGGCCCCATTTCAACTGGTTGCTTATGTGTTTGCAGCGAAAGACCGATGAGTCATTAGCTTGTAAAAAAATCAAAAATCAAATTAAATCTTTGCCACTTAAATTCTAATTAACCCTTGACATTTTTGTAGAACCACAATTAAAAAATGGTCGATAGCTAGCTAGTGTCATCGTATTATTTGGATTGTAGCCTCTCACTCCACATTTCTTTTGCAGCCCCTAGGCTGGTGGAGTATCTTGCAATCGAGTACTAGTACTAGCAGCTCGTACGTACACGAGTAGCAAAAGAGCAATAGCAGGTGGTCCTACCCAGTACCCATGTGAGAAAAGCAAGTTCTAACGCGAGGAGAGAGAGAGGACGAGTGCGGTATGAGCACCCTTGCTAGTTGCGGCGAGGAAAAGAGGCAGATGTGTGAGCTTGCTCGGCTGGGAAACAAAGTGAAGCGTGTGCGAGAGGGAGAGTGAGAGCGACCGATCTCGCGACGCGACCGGTCGCCCGATTAGCAGCGTTTTCCTGACACGACTCTGTTGTAGAAGTTTTAGGTTTGGAACGTTAGAGTCGTTTTCTGGCGTTTTCGTGTTAATATGAGCCACAATCCGGGCCAGGTATTGCACAAGGTATAGACTCTAATACACATACGTATTAGAGTGAAATACATGAAATAAAGAGCCCTATTACATATTCTAACACTCTCCCTTAATCTAAATCTTTTGAAAGGTTTAGATTACGTTTGAATTCATCAAGCTTCTTGACTGGAATGACCTTTGTAAAACTATCTGTAATTTGATCTTTACTTGAGATAAACTGAATAGCCAACTTCTGATTAGCAACTCTTTCTCTGATAAAGTGAAAATCAATCTCAATGTGCTTGGTACGAGCATGAAACACTGGATTTGCAAATAGATAGGTTGCACCTAGATTGTTACACCAAAGACTTGATTTTTCTTTTAATTTAACTCCAAGTTCAGCAAGAAGAGGTTCAACCCAAATTAATTCAGCTGTAGCATTTACTAAGGCTTCTTTGCCTCAGTGCTAGACTGAGAGACTGTGGCTTTCTTCCTGGCACTCCAAGAAACCAAATTTGGTCCAACAAATATAGTAAAACCACCTGTGGAGCGTCTATCATCCAGGTAACTAGCCCAATCTGCATCTGTAAAAACACTCAAAAATGTCGATGAAGACTTTGTAAAAGCAATACCAAGCTGTAATGTATCTTTCACATATCTGAGAATACGTTTTGCAGCTGTCCAGTGTTCTGTAGTTGGGGCATGTAAGAACTGACAGATCTTGTTTACTGAGAAGGCAAAATCAGGGTGTGTCAATGTTAAATATTGAAGAGCTCCAACAATACTCATGTACTGAGTACTATCCTCAGAGCCAAGAGGTGTACCATCTGTCAAAGACAAGTGTTCAGACAAAGACAGAGGAGTAGGAGCAGACTTGCAGCCGCGCATTCCAACTCTTTCAAGTAAATTTGTAGCATATTTCTCCTGTGCAAGAAGTAAACCATTGTGTACCTTCTTTACCTCAATGCCAAGAAAATAATGTAAGTCACCCAGATCTTTTATAGCAAAGTTTGCTTTTAAGTCTTGAAGAAGGGCAGTAATAGCATGATCAGAGGAACCAGTAACTATGATATCATCAACATAAATTAGAACAAACATAGTGATACCTGACTTGTTGAGAAGAAATAGTGAAGTGTCAGCCTTTGATGGTTTAAATCCAAACTCACATAACTTGGAGCTGAGCCTAGAGTACCAGGCTCGAGGGGCCTGCTTCAGTCCATACAGAGCTTTATCAAGCTTGCAAACATAATGCAGAGCGTGAGAGTTTTCAAAATCAGGGGGTTGTTTCATGTAGACCTCCTCTTCCAGAACACCATGTAAGAACACGTTCTTGACATCTAGCTGCCGTAAACTCCAGCCACGAGAAACAGAAAGAGACAAAACAATTCTGATAGTGGCAATTTTTCCCATAGGACTGAAAGTATCCTCATAATCAATACCATACCTTTGCTTAAACCCTTTTGCAACTAGTCGAGCCTTGTATCTATCAATAGAACCATCTGTCTTCTTCTTTATACGATAAACCCATTTGCAATCAATCAAATTTTTATTTTTGCTCAGAGGAACAAGGTGCCAAGTCTTGTTCTCAATAAGAGCATTATATTACTCCTCCATAGCTTGACGCCAATTTGAATCACTCATGGCTTCTGTAAGAGTATGTGGTTCACATGTAGAGCAAAACATACCATATCTGATCGTACCATCAGTGTATTGCTTTGGATGACGTATACCTTTCTGTAGCCGAGTACGAACTCCAGGAGGTGATGGTGATGGCGGAGAAGGTGGTGGCGGAGCAAGTTCAGCATCAGAATTATCAGAACTTGAGGAGCTAGAATGGTTTTCAGAATTTTCGGAACTTGTAACATGCTCACCCCCACCAGCATCAGTCGCAGAGGATCCACCAGGGGACAGCGACGGGGACAGGGAGGCAGACTGAGTCCTGCTCTGGTCGGAGCTCTGTCCAGAGGCGGCACGTGGCGGAGAGGAGTTGGGCGCATGCGGCTGGTCCCCGCTAGGCGTGTGGCCACCACGGGCTGCAGCGGGAGAAGATTCGCTGCGCGTGGGGGACCCGCGGCTCTGCGATGGGACAGGCGACCTGGCGGGCGAATCCGCCTCGGATCGCTGCGCCTCGGGATCGGCGTGGCCAGGGGAATGTTCTTCCAGATCCTCCTCGTGTTCAACAACTGTTTCGTCCGTTTCTGAAGCAATTTCAACATCATTTTCTGCAGCATTTTCTTCACTGTTTTCAGTGGGATTTTCTTCTGTAGTTTCATCTATCTGTTCCACATTAGTAACAGAGACAATAGGCACAATATGGTCATTGCAATTATGTACACTCTCATGGGAGTTAGAGGAAGATGGAAGAAGCAAAATTTCCTTCTTAAGAAGTGCACCGGCATTTGGGTGCAGGGAGGCAAACGGAAAGACATTTTCATTGAATACAACATCACGAGAGATGTAAACCCGGCCGGTAGATATGTCTAGACACTTAACACCTTTGTGTAGGGGACTATACCCAAGAAACGCACACCGTTTAGACCGAAAGGCAAGTTTCCTTTTATGTAGGGATGAAGGTTAGGCCAACAAGCACAACCAAAGGTTCGAAGAGCATCATAATTTGGTGTTACATGGAGTAGACGTTCAGTGGGTGTTTCAAAATCAAGAACCTTGCTAGGGATAAGATTTATGAGAAAAGTGGCAGTGATAAAGGCTTCATCCCAGAATTTGAGAGGCATAGAGACATTGGCAAGCAAGGCAAAACCAACTTCAACTATATGATGGTGTTTTCTTTCAGCTGAACCGTTTTATTGATGAGCATGAGGACATGATACATGATGTGTGATGCCAACTTTTTGGAAGAATCCATTCAATTTTTCATACTCGCCTCCCCAATCAGTTTGCATAGTAACAATTTTCCTATCAAATTTGCGTTCAACATATTGCTGATAATTAAGAAAAGCTTGATAAACATCAGAACGCTTTTTGAGCAAATAAATCCAGGTGAATGTACTAAAATCATCGATAAAGCTTACATATTATGCATGTTTTCCCACAGAGAGAGGGACAGGACCCCATACATCAGAGAATACTTGCTCCAAAGGAGCAGTAGAGACACTAGAGGATATGGGGTATGGCAACTGATGGCTCTTGGCCAACTGACAAGAGTCACAAACATATGGAGTACTCTCTAGGGTGTAAGCTATTTTATTTCTTCTAAGAACTTGCTGAACCACAAATGAAGATGGATGTCCTAAGCGGCGATGCCATGTGGAGGATGATGGCTTTATTGAAATAAAAGCATGCTTGGCAGTCTCATGGAACATGGGCACCAGGGGATAGAGACCACCCCAGCAAGGGCCTCTAAACAGAACTCTTCATGTTGCTTGGTCCTTGATTAAGAAGAACAAAGGATGAAACTCAATAAAGACATGATTATCAATGTAACATCCCAAAATTTTCAAAACAAAACAAATGAATTCCCCTTTTTCCAAATTTTGGAACCAACAAAAACTTTTATTAAATTAAGTTTGATACATAGTGATCTTGCTTAATTCTTGTGCTATTGCCATGATTGCTTGTTGAACTACTTTGAAAAGATCTTAAACCCTAAACCTCACCCCTCTTTTCACCATCCAAGTTAAAATAAAATAAAAAGGAATTTAAATAAGAAAAAGGCATATGTGCCTATGGCTATTTTTGTGAAACTTTACCCTAGGCCTTTCTACTTTGTTTAGAGGTTGGGAAAACCTTCATGAACCATATCTAGTGCTCAAAAAATCAAATCCAGGGTGAAAACAAAACAAATTAAAAAGAAAATAAAAATGCCATAGAAGCATATGTGAGTAAATAGCAAATTTGTGAATTTGAAAATCTTGACCCTAGGACTTGTTGTGAATGGTTGGATCACTCCTCTATACCATTTCAACAATCACCAACATCATTTGGGTCAAGAGAAATCAAATCAAATCAAAGAAAAATCAAAAACCATGTGGCATGTGATAATGGTCACTTTGGACCTTTTTAATATCTTACCCACTTTGAGCCCTTCTATTAAGAAATGTTCAAACCAAACCCTGCCAACTATTTGCACCTCATCCAAGACCTCATCAAGATGAGCAACTTTGATGTTGACCACTTTGACCAAAGCTTTGACCAATGCTCAAAATAGTCAAGCCAAGATGCAACCTTGAAACAAATTCTAGATTCCCTCCACTATTTGAAATTTTCACAAAACCTCTCCAATTTTCAAACCAATGCCACACATAGTTTCCCAATATCATTTAGAACACAACCATGCAGCTATTTGTCAAAAATTAAACACAAGGGAGGTCATTGCTTTGGAAATGGGAGGTACACATAAAGGGAAAATGGAGGTACAACCACTTTACCCTCACTTTTTGCTTTCCCCTCTCTCTCTCTTGTCCTCCTTGTTAGTACACCTGTACCCTAAAGGCACATCAATGAAGTGACACCACCTTGGCCATGATCACCATCTCAAGCATGCCACATCAATTCTTGTACCACATGCACATTCTTGAATAAATCCAATGTGCACCCATCTAGCCTCTCCTATCTTGTGCACCATGTCAAATAGTTTCACCTCACCACACTCAAACTTGCAGCACCCTTGTTACACTAAAATCATGCACAAAAGGATCCATGCCAAGCCATGCCATGAATTTGGACACCACCATGCCAAACCCTGCCATTCTACCTCTCTGGTCACTCTCAACTTGTCCCTTAGACTTGCCTCATCCTACTGATCACAACCATGCAGGATTTAGCCCAAGGACAGCCCTGCACCATCCCCATGCCACTCCATGCCGACCCTATGATCACCACAATGTCAAACCCTACCCTGGTTCTCTCCTCTCCACAAAACCTTGCCAAACTAGCTACCCTACTCACGCTGAATCTGCTAGACACGATGCCCATCCAAACCATGCACGACAAAGCCCTGGCCCGACGTGATCACCACGTCCAGTGCACGACAGAGCGTGCACTGGCATGCCGTGGCACGCTACTGGACACTGCCTCGCCCGAGCGCTGTCGTCCTTCCCTTCCCCTCTCCTTGCGCATGCGCACTCCACCCCGTGCTAGGACCCTGCTAGACAACCTCGCTAGCTCGCGGAAGCACTGACGACGACGCCATGATCACCGTCCTCCGCCACGGCACAGTCAGCTCCCATCACTCGCCTGCACGCCTTAGTCCATCATTTGCCGTGCCATCACGCTCCTTAGCTCCGCTTAGACGTCGCCTACCCCCTACGCACCCTACCTTGCCCCTTCGTCGCTCGAATCGCCGGCGCCATGGATGACCTCCACGGGCACCCACCCCACACACGCGCAACTATAAATAGAGCCCCTCCCCGAGCTATTCGAGCACACCATCGGCCTCCCCTCCTTCTCCTCGATCTCCTCGACCCCTGCTCCACCTTGATTAAGCCCTAGCTAGCTCCAATTGCACCGTCGATCGCCGGAGCCCGTAGCAGAAGCCATCGGCGATTGCGTCCACCCCAAGCTCTGCTGCGACCCTCCCTCGAACCGCCGTCGTCTCCACCGTCGATTGCCCGCCTCGCCGATCTCGCCGGACGCCGGTAAGCTCCCCATCGCTACCTCGCTGCCGCCGGTAGGGTTGGCTCTCCGGCGAGCCATGTCGAGGAAGGTGGCGACCCAGAGCCGTCGATCCTCCTTTGAATCCGACGGCCCCCATCGCGTACCGTTTCGGGCTGGGGAAAACACTGGCTGACAGTGGACCCCGCCGTCAGTCCCCTCTCGTCCAGCGTGGCAGCTCACTGGGCTGGCCCGTTAAACCCCTCTGCGGCCCGTTAGCATTTCCCGCCTGAGCCCGTTAATTCAAATTTGGATTAAATTGTTTCAGAGAATTTCAATACTGATCCTTTGCCATATTTTGAATAGTTTCAAATCTACCAGTCCAAATTTAGTGAATCCAATTGTTCCAGAATCCTTATGAATTTATCTAACTAACCCCACTGGTTTGAACCCTAGAACTGTTTTGAATTTTGAATAGTAAAAATAACAAAACAGAGACTTTTCAGTTTTCAAATAAATATAGAAAATCAACCAATTTGAATTTTGAAGTGAACCCAATTGCAATAATTCACATTTAACCAACTCTAATTTAATATGTAAAAATGTAGTCTAGGTTCTGTACATGATCATGGGCTAGAAGCAAAATATTGACTATGTAGTCAATACTAGCCCATTTAAACTATATCAAATTTTTAGGATTTTAAATCTATGAGGTGTAGCACCTCATTTAAATCATTTTCCCAGGTGTTATGAGGTAATGTGATGACCTCTATTGCATGGGCTCATACTTGCTCACTTGGGGAAACTTAAATCAAAATAATATTTAAAATTACAATGGTTATTTAAATCACATGAGATGATGAATCTCATTTAAAACATGTTTCTCAAATAATAAGTGTGAAGTGTTGACCTTGGTCAACATGTGATCGTACCTTGTTGTTTGAGAGGATTAAATCTTAAGAAGATTCAATGAGAAGAAATTATTTCTCCAAAACTAAAGAGAAACCCTAATTCCAATTTCAATGAGAGGAAATTATTTTCCTAATACTAAATAAAGGAACCCTAGCATAATTTTGGGTAGCAATGTTAAGTAGTGATGCTAGATCATTTTTGTGAGCCATTAAGGCTAATTAAGAGTACTTAAGTATGGTTTGGTGATTGTATCCTCGTATTCGTTTATAGACGCTAGTACCGGAGACTATCAAGAGGAAGAGGTATTCTACCAAGAGGAAGGAGAAGAAAACTTTGATCACCTCCCCAATCAAGGCAAGCTAACACTCTTGCAAAGTTCCCAAGTGCAAAGCTCTAATGGAGCAAGGCACCATTACACTTATTTTTTTCTGTTCAAGGATCCAATCCCAAGTTTTATTCTTACAAGCTTTTACTTCGGTTATTTAAAGCTTACTTTTATAGTTAACTTTGGTCTATGTATAGAGTGTTACAAGAGTATCAAACTTAGCCTAGATAGCTACAAATTAGTTAGCATCCCTCACGACTAGTTGCTAGTGCTAAACTAAAATTGTTTACTCTAGATGGGAACTTGTGAAAACCAAAGATTTTGAAAACCTTGGAATGATGAGTCATTCTATTGAAAGATTTTGAAGGTAAATGTGACGTGTGAAGGACTTGGTGAAACTTACCAAAAATCTGATGGTTGGGTTTGGGTGCGATACCATTCCAATTTTACAAGTACCCCCACAATACCTGAATCTGGGTAAGGCTTAGCTGGAAACTTATGTATTTTAGTATGGGTTCCCTCTGAACAAGCGTCATAGGGGTTATGCCGAGGCTGCCTCCATTGAATGTGAAATGGCGTGAAATGAGGTGAATGTCCTACCCAAGCCCTGTGCAGTTCCCGGGTTGACGGTTTGTTTTCACCGGGAGGCCAAGCTCATGGGGAGAGGTGCCTATACTAGAGTATGTAAATGAAAGGCTAGGATTGGTAGTTCGCGTACTGCGTACGATAAATCAGGGCCAGTTACCCCTGACGAACTATTGCAATTGTTGTGGCACAAGTGTACAACCTCTGCAGAGTTTAACCTATTCGAATAGCCGCGTCCGCGGTCATGGACAGTTGGAAAGGCCATACTGTTCCGTCATCAGAATTTTTCTAAAAATATGAATGGTGACTTGTGACTTGAATTGAAAGGTGATTTTGACTTGAATCACAACTGAGTTGTGGGGATGACACTAATGTTCCCACTTAAGTTAGGCAAATGAAGAGGTTTTAATTATTAAAGTACTTATGAAATAAAACTGGCTTTCTGCAAATAAAACTAGAGCTTAGAACCCCCTTACTATAGTTGATAGTATTTACATTAGTATTAGTTTGCGAGTACTTTAAAAAGTACTCATGGCTGTGTCCCTGGCTATTCAAATGGCCAGACTATGAAGAGGAATACCAGAACCCGGAAGAAGGACAGCAGGACGTCTACGACAACTAGGATCACTCCTGACGTCAACAGTTGTCTGTGGAACAGATGGACCAAGACCGCTACTACTTTGCTTCCGCTATGTGTTTTGTATTTGGATCTCTAGATCTCTTATGATTGTACTAAGACTGGATCATGTGATCCTTTATTTGTAAGACGATTATGGTATGTAATGAATGATGTGTTGTGATATCAATCTATTATGTCTCGCAAAAACAATATTCCTGGGATTGCGAGGAATGGCATAATAGGCATCTGGACTTAAAAATCCGGGTGTTGACAATCAAGTGCAAAGTGATGAACGGACAATAGATTTTTGGAAGCACTAGGAACATGAAGAATATTTTTAAGATCAAAGAAACCATGAGGAGTGCGCAAAATTGAATTACCAATGTGACTAATATTCATACATGTACCTTCAGCAGTGCGAACACTGTCTTGTCCATGATACTTGTTGGCTATGAGGAGTTTATTCAGCTCGCCAGTGATGTGATCAGTTGCCCCTGTGTTAGTATACCAGTTTGTATCGACACCATATGAGGCAAGATGGGCACCCTTCTCACGATCATATTTGTTCTTCTTGTCATCTGAATAGCGCCACCAACACTTGCTAGCAGGATGGCCATGCTTGGTGCATATCTGACAGTCGGTGTCCACATAGGGAGTGGGGGTGTGGTCAAAGCGGCAGCCACCACCATCAAACCGACGGCGATCACCTCCACCATCATCTCGGCGTCTGTCACAGCGATCATCACGGTGATCACCCTAGCGCTCATCACGGCGCCAATAACCGCGGTCATCGTCTCTGTCACGGTAACCACCACCTCCACCACCACGGTAAGGGGCAGGATCAGGGGTGCGACCGCGAGGAGGTGAGGTGCGACCACGTGAATGCTGCTGCTGCTCACGGCCACGGCGAGCAAGATTTGCAGAAGAGACAAACTCCCCGTTTTCTTCAACTCCATTGCGCATATCATAGGAACTAAGCTGCTCATAAAAATCATCAAGTGTAGTACCAGGATTTGCATTTACAGAAGTAATCAGGGCATTGTATTCTCCCTTGTCAAGACCATGCAGCAAGTAACCAAGCATCTCATCATCTTCAACTGGTTTACCAAGAGCTGACAGTTCTGAGGCGAACCCTTTCATCTTGGTGTAGTAGGTATATGCTGTCATGGAGAGCTTCTTCGTGTCATTCAGTTTCTCGCGGAGGTGCAGAGCTTTGGTGCGTGAGGCCGTCTTGAACATGGCGTTGATGGCGGACCAAGCCTCAGCAGTGGAGCTCACATCAAGGAGATGTGACAGGATATCGGGTGACATCGTGTTGAGGAGGAACCGAAGAACCTGTTGGTCACGAGCAAGCCACCCGACATATGCCGGATTTTCAACCAGAGTTTTCTTCTTCTCCGCGTCTTCAACTTCAATAGTCTTGGCCGGGGCAACGTCGGTGCCTTCAAGCAGCGCCATGACACGGGCACCGCGAAAAGCCGGAAGAATCAGAGCCTTCCATAGCAGGAAGTTCCCACGTGTAAGCTGTTGTGCAGGTGGGGCACCGAGGGCGGCGGCCAGGCCAGAGCTTGAGCTTGATGACGAACTCATGGCGAGATTGATCTAGGGTTTGATCTGACGTGTGGTGGCTGGGGATTTGGTTTCTGGGAGATTTTGTGAGGGTTGTAGATGTTTGGGAGATGTAGATGGCGGTGCCAGAGAGCTTCGGCGACGGCCTGGATATTGGATGTATGATGGCGGCGACAGCAGAGGGGATCAACAGCGGCGGCGGTCTGGTTTTGTTGATGTATGGCGACGGCGGCAGGTAACCTGCGGCAGTGGCGATGTTTCTGGCGGCGGCGGCGGCTGAAGATCAGCAGCGGCGGCGGCAGCTAGGTTGTCGAGGAAGAGCAGAGCTCTGATACCATGTCGAAGTTTTAGGTTTGGAACGTCAGAGTCGTCTTCTGGCGTTTTCGTGTTAATATGAGCCACAATTCAGGCCAGGTATTGTACAAGGTATAGACTCTAATACACATACGTATTAGAGTAGAATACATGAAGTAAAGAGCCCTATTACATATTCTAACATCTGTATCCTTGGGAGCCAATCGGCCAAGCATGGAGCATACATGCATCGATCCATACAAGCGTGTGCCTTGAACAGCATGCGTTCCTTGAGCCAGCCAAGCGTACTAGGTAGGAAGGCGTGGCTTGCCGCGCGCTTGCCCACCTACGGCGGGAAAGCATATATGAATAACCGGTGAAAATAAACAATTATAATTATCATTATATTGGCAAGTAAAATTTACGTGTCATCTCCATATTCCTATAATATGCATATGTGAAATGCTAATGTAGACAACATATGAAAGACAATTTAGCCAACAATGTAAAATGTACTGTGTGATCACTTTGAGACAATGGAATCAATTGTCATCTGGTCAAGGTACTCAGAAATATACTGGACATGAAGAGTGTCAAATTAAGATCTGGGTCTTTAGAAGTACAACCAGGGCTCAGGTTTTTGTTGACTAAATATTGAATTACACCCAGCTCATACAAGAGAAACAAAAGACTGAAGCAACAGATCAAAAACGACGACAAAACCTTCCTTCTAAAAGCAATAGAGCTGAAGTACAGAGAAAATTGCTACTACTACTACTTCAGCAATACTCTTGCACGATTAAGCAACGGATCAAGCAAAATACTAATAGCCTTGCAAATACTCTTTGTATTGCTGCAACTCTCCTCAAACTGTCATGTAAAAAAGAAACAGTGGAGATCTTCACAAGTATGGAAGTTCTCTCGAGGGACTAAGACTTGCCTATTGTCAGTTATGTTCTGAGAGTGGCTTGCTTGACAAATTTGGGGCAGAGCTGCATTCGCATTCTCAGAGTTACTTGCTTGTACAACCTCAGGCAAATCTGCATTGCCAAGGCACACAAAAAGCTGTTAAGTTCAAGACAAACCATTGTAGTAGTCATCATAAAGAAGGTTCACCATGAAACTGGAATTGCACAATCAAGTTATTTATTTATTAGCCGGTAGTTCACATCGGTTTAGCAATGCATAGAATCACTTGAAAGATGCAAAAGGCAAGGTGAGTCAACACCGTCAGGATTTAGCCATGAAGAAGTTCCCTTCATTAGAAAGAACCAACCTTCAACCCAGACCCCCATCCCAAGGTTCTATTATTTTCTTCTGAAAACAAAAAAAAAGGAACCATCTCTTTATTCATCACACTATTACACCTCTGTTCAACAGAATGTAACACACGACAAAAAAAAGCAGATACCCCTTGTTTTCAATAGCGCTTAATGCAACGCACCGAACAATTACCTGGACTGTCGCTCAGATGACTTGACAACACGTAGGGGGAAGTGGGGGCAGTAAGCATTCAGTTTAGCAGCAGCACAAGGTACCAATGCTTTCAATGCTTTACTTGTCATGTCAATAGAGACCATGTGTCTCTTGGGGACGTCCAACCTCACCAAGGATTTCACATGGACAACATCATCACCATGGATGCTCTAGATGTCTGCAGAGATGACCAAGAAAAATTAAATCATTAGGGAAGTCAGAGAGAGTGTGTGGTAGAAAGTATAGGGATATCTCTAAACTGAAATCTAGAGTAGAAATACAACTATAGATGATGAAAATCAACTCTTACTTCTTTGGATCTCTGATTTTTGACTTTGACATGACGGTTCAAATATCATTAATAAATGTATTGATGTATCAAGACATCTGATCAATTAAAGCAATATTTTAAAAAAACCTGAATTATGTATCTGACACGAAGTTCAATAGGTCATGTAATATTTGAGCAAGCAAGTAAATTAAGCCCATCTGATGCCCACAATATAGATGAACAAAATAATAAGAAAACAAAAAGAAACCTCCTTATTAGTCTGTGGAATTGTATGATGAAAAGGACAATTTCTAGTTGTGTAATAACATAACAGCACTAGTGAAGTGGAAACATTTACTGCACTGTTGCACCAACATACACACTGACATATACCCAACAACAAGACATCAACTTCCATCATATCCAGGTCTATCTATAGTGGCAATGAAAAATCCAGGCTTCAGTCATACTGAACATTAATCCGACATCGATTGTGTTGAAATCCATATGTGGGTTCCCCAAGCGGAAAGTAAGAACGAAACCGCACGAGAAAAAGGTAAAATCAATTCCTTACTTTCCTGGAAATATTTGGAGCAAATATATCCACCATCATCACCAATATTGCAACTGTCTGCAGCCATACTTTTCCCATATGATATCCTAACATATCACTGGTGAGAAATTTGTTGATCAAAATCAGCAAACTTATCTGTCAGTGATGCAGTATAAAATAAACTTTGGGACAGCTACACAACCCATGTTTCGAAAATTAGTGCTCTGCCTTCGGAATTATGTACTGACATGAATTAGTGACAAGCAGGTTAAGAAGACGGAAAAGAGCATTAGAAAGCTGACATAGGGCGTTAGGTTTCGCATACACACACAATGTTTCCTACACTTGATGGGAAGGTAGAAGGTTGGTCCAAAAATGGTACTGGACAACATGAATATACCCAAGAAAGTTCTTAGAAATAGAGGGTACCTTCAGATGATGATATGTATCTGAGCCCATGTACATTGCTTCTTCATTGATCATCCAGACGTTTGTTTCATTTGTTCCAAGATCCTTTCCATTGCACAGAACCTACATAGAAAGTCAAAACATAAAAACCATTTGCTCACTTATTCATAGAAAACCAAGCTTAAGTACATCAAGATGAACTGCTAGCGAACAAGATCCGCCACTACCATGTAAAATCAAACATCAACCCAAATGGTGCACATGCTGTATCAATAAAAACTAATTAGAAAAAATCCTATAAGAGACTACATATCAACTTGTTCCATCCTCTGTATTTTGGTCTCCTAGAAATATTACAGATAAGATTTGTATGGTTCTAACTGAACCCCTGTTCATGCATCCACTTATTGGAGTGCCCTCGGATCAGGACTCCCCAACACATCTCGGTCATTCGTTCGCGGTCACATTTTTTACTGCCTAGTATAGTCATTTAGGAAATCATTGCGCGCACACCGATTTGGTCACTGGTGCTGGTCTCAGCCACTCTCAGGTTCCTCGCTATATATTTGACTGAATGGTTATATGTTATTGAAAAGCGTACAATGGCGAGGAACCGTGCCGCTGGCAGACATTTTGGATGGCCATGACTAACCAGGACCAAACATATCTGCGGCAGGCCAAGTGAGGCAGAGAAGGCAACCAGACAAAGGGCACGTCCATCTCACCAATAAAATCTCATATACAGCACACACGGCGCCTAACAAACCTAGAAACACAATAAAGATGCTTTTTAGAAGGCCATGACATAACCTATGTAGTTGTATCTAGTTACCATCTACATCAGAAGAGCGAATGGAGGAAAGGTAAACGCAAAAAAAAAGTAGTAGAGTATAAAGCACTCTTGTTGGAGGCATAGACCGTGAGCACGAACCAGGAAAAAGCAAAGTCACAAATGATTAACATGTAGATCCAAAAATGAAGAAGTAGGAATCTCACATGCGCCAATACACTCTGTGCTGCTTTGTGGCATCATCCGGTGGCGATCGTTGAATAGGCCGAGGAGGCAAAGAACTCTATTTGATCAAACCACCCACCTATCCAGTTTGCAAATAAAATTAGCTTAATAGTCTGCCCTTGTTATAGAAATAATTAATTTCCAACAACAAACATCATATAGTCTCCATATAAAATACTCCAGCTTAATTTCCAAAGAAAACTTGACATTAGTCGATTTTACAAACATCCTATAGTAAAAAAATATGCATCATCCATGAAACAGAGTATACAACGAAACTAATAACTCACCAGAGAAGTAGTGATTTGTACCCATTCTGGTAAACATGCGTGTGTCACAAATAATAGTTATTTTTTAGCCTCATCACCGACATCAAACTAACTGCACACATCAGAAACTAATGATGAGAAACCAATTGAAGATCATGAGATACAGATAAAATGGAGATTCGGCGTGGTATGTAAGGCAAAAACCAAAGACTGAACTTTCCCAAACCATAGAAACATTAATGGAAAAGGCATGGGGTAGCTGGTTTTGAAGAAAATACCATCCTAAGACTCTGTGAGACACACGGGAAACCTCTCCAATTAGGCCGCCAAAGCAGCAAAAACATGAGCTGCAAAGCCTGCAACCTGACAGCAAGAGATTAAAAATTAGAGTGACAACAAGAGAGAAATAGGGGAGTCTAGGCATGCATAGAACGATATCACCAGAATAATTTTGTATCAATCTATGTAAAGATGCAAGAGAAGCGAGAGGGGAAATGGAGAATGGGCATACCTGCAGCAGCCATGGACTCCACAAATACCAGTGGTGTGGTGTAAGAAACTCCTGGACATGGAAATCCATCTCCACGACAAATCTGACAGGGGAATCAAAACATAATTGTCATCATGTTGTCCAATCCAGAGAAGGGTGCTGTTGTCACAGACGAGTTCGTTCTTGGTCTCACAGCCGCTGTTCAGCACCAGGTCGTGCTGAGTGGCAGCAGCCCCGTGCTTCCCACCAGAGGCAAGAGATTGGCAGCAGCATGTGCTCTCCCTTCAGTGTTTCCTCGTCGGGCTGCGGCTCCGCCACTCCCCTCCACCACGACTGCGGGCGTGGGCTGAGGACGGTGATGGCGTCGGCGCGCCTGCCGCAGTGGATGGTGGAGGTGACATGCTCGAGCTTGGCGTCCTCTTCGCGTCTTCTGCACACGCGCCGCCACAAGTGACATCCCGGAACTTCCACGGGCATAAAGTTCTCAGGTCAAAATTGTTAGTCTCCTTCATAATCACATCATACGCTAAAAGCTACATTATGCTACACTGGCAAGTATAATCTATAACAAGAATGACAGCCTGGTGAGTAAAATTTATATACATTCCTAAAATCATGACTAAGGGGCAGCACAATGTTTACCAAGTTAAAATTTCCAAGAGCAAACAAATTTTAACAGGAGCAAATCGTTTGAAGATAGCTTTACAAATAAGGGGCAGCACAATCTTTACCAATGTTATAACTGATCCTGGTGAGAACCAAATGGGACAAGGTGCAAAATTTGGTAGGTATGCTGGCTCCTATTGCGATGGCCATGACCACTGGTTGTTGCCATAGATTGAGCATGTGTCATCAGCATACTCTCAGAGTGACTCCTATTATAGTTAGCCATCATATCCCACAAGCCAAAGCTATTTTGGGGTTCCTGAAAAGGAAACATGTAGGCTGTTAATTTAATGCATGGAGATGAAGAATGGACACTTCTGCTATAGGATATACAGATCGATACATACCAATGAAAAATCAATGTTTGACCAACCATTCTAGGCTTGACTTTGCACACTGAAAACAAGTTGAAGAAGATGTCAGGCATCGTGAAAAATAATACATCTTCACTACTCCCTCCGATCCGAAATAAGTGTCGGATGGGACATTTTGCAAAAACAGCCTCGTATTTGTTTATTACTTAACCCGCAGTCCATCCATCCTGTTCTATCTCTGTCCCAGACTCCCAGCCCACAGGCGGACACGGACTGGTTTCGCACGAGAAAAAGAAAAAAGGAAACAGAGATCCTCCGTCTCCCTCGATCCTCCGCCTCCCTCGATCCCCCGTCTGGTACGCCGCCCCACCCAATCAGATTCCGATCTCGCCGGCGCTGCACCACCTGGACCTCCTCCCTCCGCTCCCAGTTCGAAGGCCTCCGCTCTCTCTCGTCAGATTGATGCGGGCGGGCAATCCTCACCGATGAGAGGGCGCCTCCGCCAGAAGACATGCCGGCGCGGTGGGCTTCCTCGCCGGCACGTGGCGCCCCGTCAAGTTCACCAGCCCGCGCCCCGCGCGCGGCCGAGGCAGTCTGGTGCAGATGCCCGCACGCCGGCGACGATCAGCCAACGACCTAGATACGAGAATCCACATATTTTCTTGTTTTAGAAGGGTTTATTTGTAAAAGTGCATCTGTATTAACCGCCCGCCACTTATTTCGGATCGGAGGGAGTACATTTATTATCGTCCTAAGTTTACCGATAGGAAATATTCTCCTATAACAACCTGAAGCTAACAAAATCCAGGAAAACAACGAAGCGGTGTAGACAAAATGTTCCGCGTCCTTACCGCTACTCAACCGAAAAGTAATCCTGGTAACTATCTATCTTATGTAAGCAACTCTTTTCAACTCGAATACATTTAAACATTAGTGGACTGGCAGTAACAAAACCTCTCACTCGATAATATGTATTAGTACACAAAGAAGATAAAGTTCTATCTCTCTCTGAAACCAACAAAGGGGTCGACGGCCTCTACCTCACCGGCAGAAACTGAACCCTCCATGTCCTTGATGGTACTGGACCGAAAAATCTTATGTAAACTACTCTTCTCAAGCTAAATTGAGAGGAGCTAATCATGGAAAATACACTAAAACTAATCTAATAAATATCTATCTGAATAACAGGAAGTAATACATATGACAAAGATAGTGGATCTAATATAACAAAAATGTATGTAAAGAGGAGGAATTAAGCTACTCTATTTCATAAAACGAATGCCGAATATGTAAACCAAGTTTTTTCACCTATATGCAAATATTGCTAGAAAAAATCAAACTCATAAGCATTCAAATTCTTATGAAAGGTAAGTAGCAGCACCTCAACAAGACTTGCCGCCACCAGTAGGCCAGCAACTCCACCACTGACAACATGACCATCTGGGCTTGCAAGAAAAATGTTCATCCCACCTGATCGACTTCGTGCTCCATTATTTTCAGCTGGAATAGCCCTAACTTCTTTCTTCACAAATCCTATGAAAGAATTGTTGCTAAACAACCAATCTAGTAGAAACTGAAACCTGCATTAGCAAAGAGTAACAATAATTCAGAATCCAGACCAAGATAAGTATGCAGCACACCAAAAGAGATAACTGAAATTTATCAAACCCAACTACAACGGAAAGAATAAGCTGGCACATTCGATACAAAGAAAGGCCTGAACTGACAAGCCCCATGATTCATTATGTTTATTCAGGAGACAATGGCCTTCCGTATATTTAGTAGACAATACACAAAAAGCTGAACTTACAAGAATGTAAATGCAGCACCCAGTAATCTAGACAAAACAAATAAGTGTCCTTCCAGGAGACGATAGGAAATAAGAAGTGCATGTGTATATGATAACCTACACTGCTCGTTGACTTTCTCCAAATGCTGTACCAGAAATTACACGTATGACATATCAAACATTAGCAGCAGATTAGAAACTGTGTATGTACAACAAATATCCAGAACATGAGAGATCTTATATGGCTCAACTCAAAATTTGCTAATAAATGAAAATTATTTTTTAAACAGCTATAATATGAAGATTTATAAATCATAAAAATATGACAACCATTATTGCCAAAGCAGCTTCAAGAAAACCCTTTCCATATAGTTGCTTCACTCAAAATTGATCACATCATCTTGGTCACGTATCTCAGTAGATGCACAATCATAATATTCCACACCATTTACCCAGGTTATATAGTTTAAGTACCAGAAACAACTCAAGTAAGCTGAAATTGAATTTTGAGGAGGCAGGGTGCATAAGAGTTAGCCCAATGCTCTGCCTGGTGGCATGCGAGTTTTAGGAGTGTTAATTATGTGAGCAATCTTAGCATAACAAAAATAGAGGAGACATGGTTGTCTACAGATAGAATCAGCTATTACCTCTACAAAACACAACTTTCCATTGGTCATTTGTCTAAATAGTACATTGAGTGATTATACCATACGGTCATCCAAGTTGGTACCAAACTCCATCTATAACTTATACATATTACCATGGGACTGGCATTTCAAGGAATAAATGATGTGAGGAAAAGGAACATTTGTAAACAAAGAAGAATGACCTACATATTTCTCTATGTTTTTTGCTGTCACATATTTCTCTAAGTCGAGACAGCCTAAACAGGCAACATGATAACACCATTAAAAGGGATGTTATAACAGTGACAAAACAGATTGCTTACTAAAATAGAACCCGGGAGACTGGTTCCACAACCATAAAATAATCTTGCCTCCTCTCGTTCTTTTGATCCTCTTCTCTCGCCAACTGCCAGGCACTCCTCAACCAATGCGCAATGCAAACTGCAAGAAAGGTGTTGGAATTCGATCAACCAATCAGGGAACAAACTGGGTAATTTAGAAGGAAACTAAAAAAAAAATGTTTGATGTTGCTGCGCACTGCTAGACTGCATGTCGTTTCAACCAATCACTCAACAATGGTTAAGTAATTGCTGATTCCAAAAATGTGTGCACTATCATATCACCGTATTGCTTTCTCGAAATGCTTAATTACTCATATGTAAAGTAATTGCAGATCCCTCAGTACTACTTTTTAACTGAAATACTCAATTACATGTACTGTAAGCCAGTGGCACATGGTTGTGAAACCAGAAATATACCTATTTTATATGATGTACCTTTCTTTATCTGAACCAGAGGCTAAATCAACAGAAAATACTTTCACAAAGCAATACCATAATTTATGGTCAGCCTGCAGCCATACCACATTCATCAGTTAGTCTCAAAAGAAGAAAATAAGAGAAACGGATCTAGATGTATTAGAGGATCTACAATCTACATGCGTGGAAGCTAAAACGAAGTAAAACATAGGCTGCTGTTTGATTTGTAGGCTTGCAGATCAGTCAGGCAAGAAAGAAAGAAAGAAAGAAAGAAAGAAAGAAAGAAAGAGAGGAGAGGAGAGGAGATGAGGGAATCACATGGCAGAGTTAAGGTGTGGTGGTGGAGGCGCTGCTGCTACTGGATGGGGCGAGGCAATTGGGAGGAGCTAGCTGCTGGTGTTGGACATGGGGAGAAACACTGGGCGGGAGGCCAGGAGGCAGCGCCTGGCTTGTTCCCGTAGCCGCCTGATGGCCTCCCGCGCGGCCGGCGGCTTCCCCGTGCGCCCGGCCGCCGCCTCCAGCGCGCCTCCCGCGCTCGGAAATGCGCTCCGCCGATTTACTTCTCCTCGAGGAGTGCATCAGCGACGACCGGCTGTGGCGGCTAGGGTTTCAAGGAGGGTTGTGGGAGAGAGGGCGTGGTACTGGGTGAGGGGGGAAGAGACTGCTAGCCAACCTGCCCCCTCTGTCTCTCGGTGCGACCATGGCCAAGGGGAGGACCCTCCTGCCCCGTACCCGGCGACGAACGGCGAGCCGCCACGGCCGTCCTCTCCACAGACGCCCATTGAGAGGGGAAATGACACATTTACATTTACCCCTGGTGGGCATGCCACCGCGCATCTCTGTTTGTTTCAACATCCACACACTGACGCCCGCGTACCTCCAACCGCTGACGCCCGGGCACCGCAGAAAGCAGGCCCCTTGTCAGTGGCTATGCGGGTACGTAACAGGCGGTGAAAAGGGGAAGCTAGAGAATGGACGGTTGGGACCATGTGAGCAGTACCCAGGCTCCCATCCGACGGCCAGGATGGCTCGATCAGAAGGTTGGACGGCTCACAACGCGGCACGTCGACAGGAACGGACGGCCCAGATTCAGGTGGCCTGGATTGGGTGCCCAAATGTTTAAAAGAGATATTCAGGCTTCATGGTGAAAAAATATTGCTGCCCATTTTTATGATTATTGTGCAATTATTGCGCATGATAAACAGAGAAAAGAAACTGATTGCACTGCATTTTATTTATTTTTTGTGTCCACATGAGCATGAGCTTCAAGCCATCAAGGCCAAAACGGGTTGAAGCAGGGTTCACCCACTGTCCCAGTTCAGCATGTTAAAGCAAGGCCATCTCCAACGGCCACCCGCATCCGTCGCGGCCGAAAATAAGGCCCAACACCCCCTCGCATTCGGATCGTGTCCTGCAGACCGTTTGGAGCAAACCCTATCTAAATTTGGGATAGGTTTACGGCAGCACGGACAACGCGTGGCGGCTGCCGATGGCCCTAGTTCACTGGGTGTAACCCATGTTTTTTCCATAGACATTAATTAAGGTACAACTTCATTGCAATTTGACTTGTGAATTAGTCTTTCCATTCTATGTGTTAATCGCACACGTTCTATTCGGTCAATTGCACGGTACAATACCGACAAATTGTTCGGACAATTATCGGCCATTTGCACCAACTATGCTGGCCATTTATCCATTGTTGTTTCCCCGTAGATGGATCTCAGGAAGTTGCTATATATGCTTCGTAGGGAAGTAGTGGATACCTCGTCCGACGATGTGTCCGACGAGACTTCGTAGCTCATTGTTGCTGTGCACTACTAGGGAAGGCCTTATTGCCGGCGCACCAAAATAGGCTATTGCCGGTGCACCAGGGCCCGCCGGTGGAAACAGGACGACGGTAACACGAGTTATCCCCAACGCACCAAGCCTGGTGCACTAGCGGTATGTTTTTTCAAAATTCAAAAAAAGGCTGATCTAGATCTAGATCTAGCTTGGGTTCATCTAGCTCGGGTTCATCCTTGAAAACCGTGGCCGTGGGCCGCCTTGTTGTCGTTGCCACGCCGGTCTAGGTGTAGGAGAAGGAGTACTAGGAGGAGGAGGAGGAGGAGGCCGGAGGTGGAGGAGGAGGGAGGAGGAGGAGGCCGGAGGTGGAGGTGGACGAGGAGGAGGCCCGAGGTGGAGGATGCCGGAGGTGGAGGTGGACGAGGAGGAGGCCCGAGGTGGAGGAGGTCACCGGAGGAGGAGGATGAGGTCACTAGAGGAGGAGGAGGAGGCCGTCAGGGAGGAGTACAAGGTCATCCATGCAGCAGTAGGAGGAGGTCGTCGGTAAGGAGAAAAGGAGAAGGAAGTAGAAGAAGAGGAGGTGGAGGAGGTGGGAAAGAGGAGAAGGGGGAGAAGTGAGGAAGGAGAAGAGGCAGAGGGCCGGTTTTGTATATATAGCCTAGGTTACCGCCGGCTGATACGTCTCAAACGTATGTATACTTTTTTATGCTCCATGCTTGTTTTACACCAATTCATATATGTTTTGCTTGCACTTCGTTGCACTTTTACATAATTTCCGGCACTAACCTATTAACAAGATGCCACAGTGACAGTTCCCTCTTTTCTGCTGTTTTTGTATTTCAGAAAAGTTGTACAGGAAATATTCTCGGAATTAGACGAAACAAAAGCCGAAGTCAATATTTTACCGAAACGAAGACGAAGTCCAGAGGGGGTCGAAGAAGTGCCACAGGGCGGCCAGACCACACCTTGGAGCGACCTAGCCTGGGCCCGCGCCAAGGGGTGGTGTGGGCCCCCAGGCACCCCACCTACCTAATTCCTTCGCCTATTTAAGCACGATCTCGGGAAAATCCTGGATACCCGAGCCTCCATCCACGAAAAGTTCCGTCGCGGCCGCCATCGCATAACCCATCTCGGGGGGTTCTGAAGCTCTTCCCGGCACCCTGCCGGAGGGTAAAATCATCGTCGGAGGCATCTACATCGCCATGCCCACCTCCGAAGTGATGCGTGAGTAGTTCATCCCTGGACTATGGGTCCATAGCAGTAGCTAGATGGTTGTCTTCTCCAATTTGTGCTTCATGTATAGATCTTGTGAGCTGCCCTACATGATCAAGATCATCCTTATGTAATCCTACATGTTGTGTTTGCTCGGATCCGATGAATATTGTATAGTATGTTGAGGTCGATTATATATTCATGTCATATGTTATTTATGATCTTGCATGCTCTCCGTTGCTAGTGGATACTCTGGCCAAGTAGATGATTGTGACTGCAAGAGGGGGTATTTATGCTCGATAGTAGATTCATGCCTCTAGTTTTCTGGGAGAGTGACAATAACTTCTAAGATTGTAGATGTGCTGTTGCTACTAGGGAGAAAACAAAAAAAAATTATCCAAGGGTAATTCTATTGTTTACTTTACACACATTTCTTAATGCGATAATCTGTTGCTTGCAACTTAATACTGAAAGGGGTTCGGACGATAACCGGAAGGTGGATTATTAGTCATAGACGCAGTTGGATTACGGTCTATTTATTATGTTGTAATGCCCAATCAAATCTCATAGTAATCATCTTGTCATGTATGGTCGATATTCTATCAATTGCCCAGTTGTAATTTGTTCACCCAACATGCTATTTATCTTTATGGAGAGACACCTCTAGTGAACTGTGGACCCCGGTCCGTTTCCTTTACACTGATAAATTCAACCACTGCAATCATGTTCTGTTTACTTTCTGCAAATATCTCTTTCCACTCGATATGTCTAATCCTTTGTGTTCAGCAAACCGGTGAGATTGACAACCTCACTGCAAGTTGGAGCAAAGTACTTTGGTTGTGTTGTGTGCAGGTTCCACGATGTTGCTGACGCCGGTAGTGCGCCCTGCCACTAGTCAGCCAGCAACACCTTCAGAAGTCACGCATTTCTCCTACTGGTCGATTAAACCTTGGTTTCGTGCTGAGGGAAACTTGCTGTTGTGCTCATCACACCTTCCTCTTGGGGTTCCCAACCGCTTCCACAACAACACTCAGCAAGATTGTCTGGCGCCATCACCGGAGCACCATCACCGGCGCACCTAAATGGTGGTGCGTTGGGGGTAAATTTTTTTAATCAAAATCTAAAAGCTGAAAAAACTCCTATTTCTGTTCTGAATTTGACGAATCCAATTTTTGTCTAAACGACCGTAGGTGGTTGAAATCGGATAGGAAATTTCGCCTAGATACATTTTGATTTAAAGAAAGTTTTCCATCGGAGGTCGTATACAACCAGAAATCCCGTTTTACCGAAACATGACGCAATTTTGCATAATATATCGAAATTCATGTTTTTCAATTTTCACTAAAACTAGGTGACATAACACATGGGCATCTCAAAGATTTATTATTTTTTGAATTTGTATCATTTTCTTTTATTTTTTCGAAAACTGAAAAGGCGATCCACAGGGGGGGTGTGGAGGGAAAATTAGAGCCGTACGTACCACCGACGCACCAACATGGTGGTGCGCCGACGGTAAATGCGGCTCTAAATTTTACCCTGGCCCGGACCTGGTTCACCCTTATCCCCGGCGCGCTAGCTCGGACGTTCGGCGCGATGATCTGCTATCACCGGTGACCCTAGAAACATGTGTGCCGATGGTATTTAGCACCGGCGCATGCCCAGTTTAGAGCATCGGCGGTAACCCGTGCGGCTATAGGCCTTTTCCTAGTAGTGATGGACTCCTTGATCAACGAGCATAATGCTAGGCAGATGCTAGTGTACCGGGGCTCGACGAGGGGACACTCAGCTAAAGTGAAGCGCAATTGAGTGGGTGGCCACAACCGGCTCTACAAAGACTACTCCCACCTCACGGATCCGGTCTATAAGGAAGTCATGTTCTGGCGTCGCTATCGGATATCAAGAGACTTGTTCTTGATAATTTTACGAGGCGTTAGAGACTACGACCCCTACTTCCGATGTAGGGCGGATGCCACTGGTAAGATAGCCTTCACCTCTTACTAGAAGTGTTCCGCAACTATTCACATGCTTTCATATGGAGTGTCTGGTGATATCTTCGACGAGTACCTGCGAATGAGTGAGAGCACCTTCCTTTAATCCATGTACAGGTTTGTCGAGCCGGTGTTCGGCAAACATTACTAGAGAGAGCCAACAATTGAGGACATAACACGGCTGTTATCGATCAATGAGGCATTTGCATGTCATGATCAGTACAAAAGCCATTCCAAGAGATGCACCATCATTCTTGAGGCAGTGGCATCACATGATTTGTGGATTTGACACTCTTTTCTTTGGCATGGCTGGTTCGCACAATGATATTAATGTGCTCCACATCTCTCTGGTATTCGACCGGCTTCTAAAAGGCACTGCTCCTATGGTAAACTATGAGATCAATGCTAATGCATACGCTACTAGCCATACTATCTTGCTGATGGCATCTATCCTGATTGGGTCACAACTGTGAAGATAGTCCGCAAACCTGATACAAAGAAAACCAAGAGTATAAAATGACGTGAAGTATAAAAGAGTACATCAAATGAAAATATAATAAAAGTTGAAGATCACAAAGAAAAGGCGAGCTACCGATAGGATTACATAGGTCTATCAATGTTTGGGCAAAATTTAAATCACGCTGATGTTTTTCTTCCAAAAAGTTATTCTTTTTTTCTCTGTGCGGGCATGTTTTCTATATGGATTATTAAGGTTGCTTCAACTTTTCTCCTCACTTACAGCTAAGAAGGAAGAATGCAAGTAATGAGGACTGGGCATTTTGTGTTAATAGTTTGTTTTGGCACTCTTTTATGTTTGTAGCAATTTATAGCAAGTCTAGTTAATTTGCTCAATTTTGTATTTGTCGGAAGTGGTGAAATTTGTATTGTGTCCAGAGGTTTAATTAGTAATGTCGAGCAACATATAATGGCATGTTCAGACATGGAACACTATATCAGTTAAGTTATGTTGGCACTGTTAGTGAATGTATCATGTTTCAAAAAACTCTCACACTCATGTCAAAACTATAATAATTGTTTCATGCATAATAGTAAGGTGTGCCAAATTTGCTTTGGTTTGAGAAAATGGAGGTAAGTGTACAACCAACACTTGAGCGATCGTTGTCGTGCATATTTAAAATGTGTATAAGATATATGCTTCAGGAACATATAGAAGTTAGAAGTGACACAAGTACCACTGGCCAAGAGTGAAGGGAGACTAGTTGTCGTTGCCTATTCGACGGTACCTCGGAGGAGGGATCCTCACGAGGGGAAGAAGAAGTAGGGGCCATCGGGCGGAGAGTCCTCGGGACGGTGGTACGCGATTTACCCAGCTTCGGAACACCGGCACGATGACAGGGCCTACTGCTGCTTGTCTGGAATTATCCTCGGGACGGTGGTACGCGATTTACCCAGCTTCGGAACACCTGCACGATGACATGGCCTACTGCTACTTGTCTGGAATTATCTGGGCGCTTTCGCGTTGTTACAATGAGTTGTGGTTGTGCCTCTAGGGCTCCCGGGATCCGGCTTATAAAGGCGCCAGGATCTAGGGTTTACACGGAGAGTCCTATCCGGAATACAAGATGCCTAACTACGGAATATTACATTGCCGTGCACGTCAAGGATCCACCTTTCCTTATACGCCGTTTTGGATCCGGATACTCCATGGGCCTTCACGGATCCGACTACCTACATAGGTCGGTTAAGATCCGGCTCCTGTTCCTGGGCTGGACTTCATCCATCTTCTATCAACAGCAACTGGGCCGCCCGATGGGCCATATGCCACCATCACTATCTGTGGGCCACCCGGGCTTACCGGATCTAGACCACGTCGTTGATATACCCATAAAGTATACCCACAACAGTAGCCCCTGAAGTTCTTCAAGATTCGTCATTCCTCCGCCTATCTCTGTCCGGATCCGAAGAGAATCTCGAAGAGCTTCCAAAACTTCATCGTTTCCGACTTCATTCAACCGAAAATCATTCATCTTCTCATAACGGTAACTTAGCAGATTTCTTGCCCACGTCGCGCACAACTTCCCCTTTTCCCGCGCTAAATTTTCGGATATGCGAATCTTTAGCCGGAAATCTCGGAGGCGCGCAGTTAGGTCACCACTGCGTCCATTTCACCGCTTTTGACCTAAGACACGTGGCGATCATCCAACGGTGCGACTGTTCCGTTCCCCCCGTAGGATCCAACTCACGAATCTCTGCGCGAGGCCTATAAATACCCCATTCGCGCGGTCATTTTCACTTTTTCACCGCCCTCACCACTTCATCTTCTTTCTCGCGCCAGCGCCGCCCTTTAGATCTCACTTCCGGCGAGGTCCTCCCCGGAAAGCTTCAAGCACCGCCGCTCCAAGGTCTTCCTCGACCCAAGCTGCTCGTGTTTGATCGGGATTTCGCCTCCGCCGCCGATTCGTGGTCTCGCCGGAGGCCTGCGCGTCAAGTCCGAGACTTTCTCCCTCGCCGGCGTCACGGGGAACCGCCACGCCATTGCCGGTAAGTCCACCGGACTTGTAGAAGATAGACTTAGCGGGGATCCGGCTTCTTAAGATTTTTACCATATGCATGCAGCCGGAAACATGTCCACTAGCTCACCTAAGTTCACTGATAGCTTTCCGAATAGTCCACCGCTAAACCCAACAGAACTAACTTTCGTTGAGCCTTTAGCATTCCTTCCGCCCAATATTTCCGATATTAGGTTAGCTCAACCTTATTCCGACTCTTCCAGCAACATCCTTGGTCGGATCCCAACAGCCGAAGAAATCCAAGCGGAACTAGAAGGGCAGGCTAGAATGGCTGCTAAAGTTCTGGAGGTGGAGCAGAAGAAGGGTTCGAAGGCCCGGAACCGTGAAGGGGAGAAGGGTCAATGGTGGCCCAGCGAAGTTACGGAGTAGGAACTTAGAGCCTTCTAAAAGGAAGGACTCATAGCTCCGGATACTTGGAGTTTCAACAAGGACTCCAGCACTCCGACCCCAGAGCCTGACGAACGTGTCTTCACCAAAGCTTGGGTGGAGCGCGGCCTCTCTCTTCCTCCTTCCAAATTCTTCCTGTCGGTGCTTAAAACCTATGGCCTCCAACCACACAACATATGTCCAAATTCCTTTCTCCTCCTCTCCAACTTCGCAACTCTCTACGAGGGCTATCTCGGAGTTCATCCGGATATCCGCCTCTGGCAGTTTTTCTATCGAGTCAAGAAGGAGACCAAGGACAAGGCCATGGTGAATTGCGGCAGCATGACTTTCGTGCTCCGCACCAAGAGGGTTTATCCGGCTCTTGCCTCCCACGAATCCGTCCGGTACTGGAACACCGGATGGTTCTACGTGAAGAACATCTCAGTTCCGGGCGTCCACGATGGTCCCCCTGCTTTTGCCAACAAGGCTCCGGAGGAGCTCGCCAGCTGGAGCCTCATCCCCGCCCTTGCCCAGTATCCGGAGCTGGACAAGATGTCCCGGAGGATCTCCTGGCTGGTCCATGACAGTTTAACCAGAATGGACCTGACCTTGAGCTGGTTCACCCGTCGGATCCAGCCGCTCAAGTACAATAAGCGGCTGATCTACGAATACTCCGGAGCTGAGGATCGGCTGCGGGTAACCAAGGATAACCTGCCGATGGATTCTCTGAACAAGAGGATCTGGACACTCGTGAAGTTCACCCGGGGCCAGGAGGTCCCGGAGATCAACAAGGATATATTCATCAACAACAAGTGCCCTCCGGTGCGTTTTCTCACTTAGTCATTTTGCTTCTTATATTTGAAATGTTCTAACTTCTTCAACGCTTTCTCTATCAGCTCAATTCTTTGGTGGAGGATGGTTTCAGAGATGTATTCCGTCTACCCGCTGACGCCGGAAGGGCGGAGGAGGATCCGGAGGACGAAGACGAGGAGGAAGAGCAAGCTCCCAAGAAGAAAGCTGCTCCTCGCGCTCCAAAACGTCCCCGCGCTAAGGTTTCCGGCACTGACGCCGGAACCAGCGGCGAGGCCTCCACCAAGAAGGCAAGGACCAAAGCTCCTCCACACCTCGACTCCAAGAAGGCGGAGCGTGACCGCATCAAGCTTCTGGCCACAGCCGGAAGAGGGTCACGCCCGTAACTTCCCGGAGCCACGTAAGTGTTCCGAAATACAAACTCCTAGTTGCGATGTTAAAACTTTATTGCTTATGTCTTTTCTTTACTTGGTGCAGGAGCCAGAAGATCACCGCTTCACGGGTTAGCACCCAAAAGCCTATCACCAGTTTTTTGAAGACGTCACCGGCCGTTGGCCCCACCACTCCAGCTCCGCCAAGTCCCTCCAACCCAGCTCCCCAACCTACTCCGCCTGAGGCTCACCCCACCCCTGATCCCGCCGCCGAAACTCAGGTGGAAATCATTCAAGTGAGCAGCGAGAAAAGAGGTGGAAGCTGCTCCACCACAAAGCGAGCTGCTCCGGAAGAGGCTCAAGACAAAGGTCCAGAGGAGGCGGAAGTCACCTCTGCAGATAAAGCTGAAGCTTCGGCTAATGATGTCGTCGATTTTCCGGCCAATTTTGGTGATCCTGCTGATCTTTATGCCACGCCCAAGGCGTACTCCCATAAGTTCTTTAACAAACTTACGGAGGCGGAGAAGTGGGAGCTCGAACAAGATCTACTAAACTCCATGCTAAACAATGCATGGGGTAAAGCTGATGTTGAATCTTCCGAGATTCAAAATCACAAAAGGGGGATCGGTGAGTTCTTCGACCAACTCCTCGTCAAACGCAAGGTAAACCAATCTTCCCAGTAGCCCCCAAGTATCTAGGCGGAAACTTAACAATAGTTTGCACCTTGATACTTTGAGTAAACTAGCCTGAGAAATTTTAAAGTGTCGTGGTAGCCCCCAAGCGTCTTGGTGGAAAATTTCCGGCAATGATGCTTCGAAAAGATCTACACTTAACTATACGCAATCGGAACTTATCCTTATCTTTCACTGCCGTAGGAACAAAAGCGCTGCACTACGAGCTCCACAAGAATATCTCGCTGCAGCGCCGCGTTACTCTTGGGCAGGCGGATCAAATTCATGATGCCAAAGAGAGGATTGCGGAGTTGAAAAATTTGCTGGCGGAAGCCCAAGGTATGTCTCCGAACAAACTGTCATTATTCCAATCTTCCGACTTTTAACTGACTTAAGATTTTGTTTAAATTGAACAGGTGCATCTACCTCTCTAGCCACTGCGTCCTCCGAGCTTGAAAACCTGCGCTCCGCTCATAAAGACCTGGAGTCTAAGCTGAAGGAGGCGGAAGAAAAGCGGAAGCTTGCAGAGGATCAGCTAGCTGAGAAGAATTCCGAGTTTATCCGGGAAACGGCTGATCTGGTGGAGAAGCGGAGGAAGGACAGTGCTACTCTCAAAAGCCTCCAAGAAAACGTCCAACACCTCCAGACCTATATGAGGACGGCAGAACATGGTTGGGACCTGCTCAACTCCGACGTCATGGGCAAGTATCCGGAACCCAAAACCAAATCATTTCTCCGTAACCCTGAATGATGTCTAACTCTGATCAACTTTTATAGAGCCACTTGGATATGACGAGGCCCGACGCGAGATGTTTCCGCGTGATGACTTGATCAAGCTGGCCGGAGACGACTGCGGGGACTTAATCTTAGCCTGCTGCAAGATCTGCCATAACTTGGCGATCAAGGAGAGCCGAACCTGCGACGTCCGTGGACTTATCCAGAGAATGGATGTCCTGCCGGAGCTTGTCGTCGATCTCCAAGCTTCTTCAGCCAGAGGCGCCGCTCAAATGTCCTTGGCGATGTGCCTTGCTCATGCTCCGACCCTAGATATAGATCTGGCCACTACTGGTATTCCTCCGGATGCAGATCCAAATGCGCTCTTGGATGCTTGCAGTGGTTACGACACCCGGATCGCACGGCGCATCCGTCACGATGAATTCTACAACAAGGTCGTGCTTCCAGCTGACGAACCTCTCGAAGCAGAGCTTGAGAAGAAACGTGAAGCGGAGGCAAGGCCAGCCGGATCCGGGGACGGAAGCCAATTTACCTGGACCAGTTCCAAGGAAGCTGAGGAGAACAATTCCAAGGGCGTTGATGAAGGCGCTGCTTCTCCGACTAAAGAGGCTGAAGAAAGTGATGATGATGTTGTTTCTTCTCCGGCTAAGAAAGCGGAGAAGAACAAAGGACAAGCTGACGATGAAGGTCATTCTTCTCCGGCCAAGGAGAAGTAGAAAACTTGTTCCTGCGGGAAAATTATAAACACTGCATCATTTTGTCCCCATCGAGGGTTTGTAATATAACTTAAATATTTTTAAGTAGCTAGGACGAAACAAGTGCATGGGCGGAAAAAACTTATCCTGCTATCCGTTTGATTACATATGCATGTTTCGTTATTTGAAAGCAAGTGCTAGTTTCTAAGTTTTCAGGCTTGCTTATTTGACCTTCCATGAGCCGGAAGACCTTTAGCCTGAAAATGCTCGCCCACGGCGATGAAGCCCAATGGCAATCCGTCAATAATCGTGGAAACAAGCCCCCAGCCGAGGTGCCGGAAATCGCTACCAGGAATCCATAAGTTCGCAACAAAAAACTCATCCACCAGAAAACTTAAGCTTACATCCTAAAGGACGATTTTGAAAATCACAACTTTTATACACGCCTAGGCGGAAACATCCAGCTCTGCGGTTTTAGTCGGAAAATATACTCGATCCAGAAATGAACAAGTAAAGGAGGTAAAAGACTCAAAGAGTGAACCATATGCTTTATTTCATTGATCATGTATCAAAACTATTACAAAATATGTAATGCAAAAATTGCTAAGTGTGGAAAGGACGTAGCTGTGCTATATTCCAGGGACGATCTGTTTCATCGTATATGTCACCCGGATCCTCCCTCTTGCGTTTCCGGTACCAATTGTCAGGTCTATCCTTTAGCTCGCGGAAATCGACCAGGTAGTAAGATCCGTTATGTAGCACTTTGCTGACGACAAAAGGTCCTTCCCAAGGAGATTGCAGCTTATGTTCTTTCACCTGCCGAAGGCGGTGGACCAAGTCACCTTCCTTAAACGAGCGGTTCCGAACTCGACGACTATGATAGCGTCGGAGTTTCTACTGGTAAATGGTGGAACGTTGGTCAGCTAAATTCTGAGCTTCTTCGAGTAGGTCCACAGATAGCTGTCGAGCCTCGTCAGCAGTTTCTTCATTGTAGGAGGAAACTCGCGGGGAATTGTGGATGATGTCGGAGGGGAGTACGGCTTCAGATCCGTATACTAGGAAGAAAGGCGTAAAACCAGTTGATCTGTTAGGGGTAGTTCGTAAACTCCACAGAACAGAATCCAACTCCTCGGCCCAAGCTCCAGCTGCTCGTCGCAGTGGTTCTTCAAGGCGAGGCTTGACTCCGGCTAGTATGAGGCCATTGGCTCACTCGACCTGCCCATTGGATTGTGGGTGAGCCACAAAGGCAAGGTCAAACCGGATCCCTACGTCATTGCAATAATCCTTTAGCTCTCCCTGTGCGATGTTCGTTCCATTGTCTGTGATTATGCTGTGTGGGATGTTGTATCTCACTACGAGGCTGCAAACGAATTTTAGTGCCGTAGCACCATCGGCTTTTCTCACTGGCTTTGCCTCGATCCTCTTACTGAACTTGTCAATAGCGACCAGGAGGTACTCAAAACCGCCAGGAGATGATTTCTTTAACTTTCCGACCATGTCGAGCCCCCAGACCGCAAACGGCCAAGTAATAGAGATGGTCTTTAGCTCCTGAGCCGGAGAGTTTGGTTGAGTAGCATAGTACTGACAACCTCGGCAAGTTTTCACTATCTTCTCAGCATCTTCTTTAGCTATTAGCCAGTAAAAACCTTGCCGAAAAGCTTTTGCAACGAGGGACCTGGGAGCGGCGTGATGCCCGCAATCATCTGCATGGATCTCTCTGAGGATTTTGATGCCATCTTGGTTTAAAACGCATTTCAGAAACACCCCGTTTGCACTTCACTTATAGAGCTGTCCATCAACTATTGTGTAGGATCTTGCTCGTCTGACGACCTGTCGTGCGAGGACTTCGTCCTCCGGCAACTTCTGGTCAATGAGGTAGTCCAGGAAAGGCTGGGTCCAAGCCGGAATGATAACCATCACTTCCTTAGCCGGAGACACCGCCACATCTGGGTTTTCCGGGTTAGCGCCCTTCACCGAGGGTATCTGTACATGCTCAAGAGGTCAACTTGTTCCGGGTTGCACATCTTTGAGACAAGTTGGCCTCTTGATGCTCAAAATTGCCTTGATTTTTTCCGGGTTTATTTCAATGCCTCTGTGAGATATAATGAAGCCAAGGAGTTTTTCGGCTGGTACGCCAAAGACGCACTTCAACGGATTCAACATCATCTTGTACAGTCGGAGATTTTCAAAGGTTTCCGTGAGGTCGCTGATCAAGTCGGATCCTTTCCGGGTTATGACCGCGATGTCGTCGACGTAAGCGTGTACGTTCCGACCAATTTGGTCCTTCAAGCACCGCTGCATCGTACGTTGGTAAGTGGCACCTGCGTTTTTCAAACAAAAAGGCATGGTGATGTAGCAGTAAGTGCCAAAGGGTGTGATGAACGAGGTCGCCTTTTGGTCAGACTTCTTCATCCGGATCTGGTGATACCCGGAATATGCGTCAAGAAAACACAGAAGTTCCGCCCCTGCCGTCGAATCAATGACTTGGTCAATGCGCGACAAGGGGAACGGATCCTTCGGACAATTCTTATTCAAGCCGGAGTAATCGATGCACATTCTTAGTATTTCAGAATTCTTTTTGGGTACAAGGACGGGGTTTGCGACCCACTCAGTATGGATAACTTCTACTACGAATCCTGCATCTAGTAACTTTGCTAATTCCATCCCTATGGCACGACGCTTCTTGTCTCCAAAGCGTCGCATAGCTTGCTTCACCGGTTTTGCACCTGGATTTATGTTGAGGTAATGCTTGGCGAGTTCCCTTGGTACTCCGGACATGTCAGAAGGTTGCCATGCGAAGATATCCATGTTAGCTCGGAGGAACTCAACGAGCGCGTCTTCCTATTTGGGGTCCAGGCCAGCTCTGACAGACACTTGCTTGGAACTGTCGCCTACCTTGAGGTCGACCTTCTTGGTGTCTATCGCGGCCTTGAACGAAGTCTTCTGTTCGGAGATCTGCTTCTTGGTGGTATGTATCTCATTCGGATCCACCGCGTCCCTGTAGCCTTGCAGCTCCTCCTCAGATATGACAGATTCTGCAAAGGCGGCTTCGCCCACTTTGCATTCTCGAGCCTTCTTGTAGTCTCCGGATACGGTGATCATACCGTTAGGACCCGGAATCTTGAGCTTATTGTAGATGTAGCACGCCCTTGCGTGGAACTTGTGGTAGGTGGGCCAGCCGAAAATGACATGGTAGGAGCTCTTGAAGGGTACAACCTCAAACGTGATCATCTCTTCGCGGAAATTATTAACATCGCCGAAGGCCATGGGAAGTTTGATGCTGCCAAGAGAATTTGCCTTTTTACCTGGAACCACACCATGAAATTCAGTGGTGCTGTGCTTGAGCTGTTCCTTGGTAAGGTTCATCTTCTCTAGAGTCTCCAGGTACATGATATTCAGGCTAGCTCCACCGTCCATGAGGCACTTGGAGAAGTCAAACCCGTCAATGCGGGGACTCACAACCAAAGCATAGCACTCTTTGGGGATGACAGTAGGATGGTCCGTCCTGTTGAAGGTGCACGGGTTTTCCGACCACTTGACGTACTGTGGCACAGCCGGAAGCGTGGCGTTCAGGATCCGGAGGGCTGATTTGTTGGCCCTGACCGTCGGAGTTCCGAGGAAGGTGTGGTATGCTCCAACACTCTTTTTGACGAAGGGGTTGGATTTGTTAGCTGCGGAACCTTCTTTGGGATCCGGCGAAGCGTCGTCTTCTTCCATCGCCTCAGAAATTTCCCTCCTTGTTCTTGCCCTTGCCTCCTTTGCCGCGCGGGCGGTGTTTCCGAGCGCGCTTGTATCCTGCTTCCGGATCAACCTTTAGATCATTGACCCACTTGCAGTTGTGGTTAGTGTGGGAGGACTTGCCAGTAGCCGGATCCATATGGGCTAAGCATGGCATGTCCCTGTACTCTTCGTAGGTTTGGGGAGCGCGGAACCCAGCAGCGGTGACCTCGTCAGCGCGTTGCTGGCCCCTACCAGCTCCGCCACCACGGCCGCGGCCTCTTCCGCATCCTTGACCTCCGCGTTGGAACGCCATGGCAACCATGTCGGATCCGCCGCTTTTCTGATCATCAGGGGGATTCTTCCGCTTGTTGCTGCTGCTGCCGCCGTTATCACGGTTCTTCTTTTGCTGGTGCAGGGGTATGGTTGTGGCTGTGAGCTCTCCAACTGCATCGTCATCAGCGGTGGTGTGAGTGCTGGCGATGCCGATCATGTCATCCAAGGTTAGATTGTTCTCATTGATCAGGCAAGTTAGCTTGTGCCGGAGCAGCCCTCCCCGCTGCAAGCCACCTATGAAGGCGTGCATAGCTGTGCGGTTATCTACGTTCTCGCACTCATTTCTTGTTCCTAACCACCGAGTGAGAAAAGCTCGAGAGGTTTCGTTCTTCTTCTAGATACATGCATGTAGGTCGCTAGTTGTGGCAGGTCTTTTGTAGGTGCCCCTGAAGTGTTTCTCGAAGGCGATCTTCAGATCGAACCAGCAAAAGATGGAGTTTTCCGGAAGATCGCTGAGCCAGGTGCGAGCTGGACCAACAAGGTATAACTGAAGCATGCGGCAGGCTACATTGGGGGTCCCTCCGGCAAAGCTGACTGCGTTGAAGTAGTCCTCAATCCAGGTATCGGGCCTTTCACTGCCATCATAATGTTTCAGGTTTCCGGGTAGCTTGAGGTTCAAGCCTTTTGGCTTTGGTTCCTCCCGGATCATCCTGCCAAAGCACTTTGGGCCAATGTATTCAGATCCGTATTCGTTGAGACGTTCCCGTGTGTCACGTGGGCCATTGCGGGCGGGAGACTTTGAGAGGGAGCGAGATCTCCGGCCTCCGCCTCCGCCTCCACCCCCTCCACTAGGTGGTGGGGAAGGAGATATGCGAGGGGGCCGATGAGACCTTTTGCTTCCGCCTTCAGACTCCCTGCACCCGGCTGCTGGCTCCGGCTTCGATGGCTACCTTCGCCGTGATGGTGGTCGCCTCCCTCATTCCGGCCTCTGCGTGGCTTAGGCTCGCGCTCTTCGTTCCGGCTCCGACGCGGCTCCGCCGTGTGCTCCTTGTTCCGATTCCTCTGATGGGCCACATTGTCGCGGATATTAATTCCACTGGGCCCATGGGGTCTGGTGTTTCCGGCTGGACTACGCCGGCGAGGTGGCGGAGGAGGATGCGGGGTCCGGGCGGAGGTGACGGGTTCCGGTACTTGTCCCTGCTAGTGTACATCGGATCCTTTCCCTTGTTTGGGTCCGTCGGAGGTGTTTTCGAGGGCACCGGGATCGGATTTGGATGTTCTGTGGTTCTTCTCCTGCGCTTCGCGGATCCGGTGCGCGATTCTTCGTCACGACGCTCCCTTCCCGAGGTGTCCTTCTGCGCGGTGGAGACACATAGTTCCGGGTTGGATTCCAACCTGCGCGAAGTATCTGCCTTACTCTGTTGCTTCATTGCTGATGCTACGAGTGTGCCGAGGTGGGCGATGTCGATTTCCTTATCGTCCTTGGCCAAGAGCTCCGCAGCTTTCATCATATTGTCCTTCGGAGTTGGGAGTGGTTGATGCTCAGAGGGGGTCGCAAAGTTGATCTTGCGGGGGCGAATTGCTTCCCGACGGATCCTGTCTGCTTCCCTGGTGGCGTCTTCCATGATGGTTTCACAGCGCCGTCGGAGGGCTTTGGCCTTCTCTAGGTATTCTACAGCTGTTCGTTCTTTCTCTTCGACCTGCGCCATCACTTCCTCTGCATCTTGTCGTTCCCCCAGCATTACTACTGCGGTGTTGGCGAATCTTTCGGCGGTGGCCAGCAGTTCCCTTCTTTTAGCTTCTAGAGCTACCGGGTTCGCGACTTCTTCCGAAGTTATTGGCTTGGTCAAGATTTCCGAGTTTGCGATAGCACCTTGGCCTGCTTGCCTGGCGAGCTCTTCTCTGGACATATCTTCCCCGTGTTCGAGGACACGTCCTTCTCCAGGATCCGGCACGACGCGATAACGCATCCGTTGCGGAGTTTCCGGATTGGACGGGCCTGGAATCTCGGCGTCGGTCGGAGTTGCTTCCGCGTCAGTTCCTTGCTCCAGCCCAGTTAAGGTCACGAGGACCTCCTTTGGCGGGGCGGATTCTGCCTCAGTTGTCTCCGAATCCTCCAACTCCTTCGTAAGGCGGTTGTACTCTTCTGTGTCCATGGTGGTAGCATCGTCAGAAATTGGGCTTAGATTGCCAAGGATTGATTCTTCTTTGTCTCCGGCATCCTCTTGCTGATCCGGAGAGTCACTGTCTCCGGCAGCCTCTTGCTGATCCGGAGCGTCGCTGTCTCCGGTAGCCTCAACCTGCATGGGTCCAGCTCCATCCTGAGGAGGGGCGGTTCCTGAGGTATGCGCGAGGAAGTGAACGAAGTGGCACCTTTGCTTTTCTAACACTTGGGAGACCCAGGCGGATCTGCATTGGTTTTCCACCGTAATTTCCTGCTCAGGGGCGGATTGGGTGGGTTTTGAAATTTCCAGATCTAAGGCGGAATCTTCCTTAAGAAGTTTCTACGTCTCAGATCGGATCTTCGTGACTGCGTCCTGCTCAGCGGCGGTCGCGTCAGCGTGACTTACCAGGGCGTTTCCGTCGGAATCTACGGTCTCGCCGATGAAGATGTGAATGTCGTCGATTGGGACGATGGAGAGCTTGACGGGGTCAGTCCTAGCCGGAATCCAGCACTCATCCTGAGGGACGATTGGAAAATTCCCGGCGTAAAGGACACACCCCACAGCGATGGAGTCGTCGTAGCTTCCCATGGCGGAACCCTGCCGGTTCCGGCCTCCAGACGCCGCTGGCCCCATGGTGGGCGCCAACTGTCGTTGCCTATTCGACGGTACCTCGGAGGAGGGATCCTCACGAGGGGATGAAGAAGTAGGGGCCATCGGGTGGAGAGTCCTCGGGACGGTGGTACGCGATTTACCCAGCTTCGGAACACCTGCACGATGACATGGCCTACTGCTGCTTGTCTGGAATTATCCTCGGGACGGTGGTACGAGATTTACCCAGCTTCGGAACACCTGCACGATGACAGGGCCTACTGCTGCTTGTCTGGAATTATCTGCACACTTTCACGTTATTACAATGAGTTGTGGTTGTGCTTCTAAGGCTCCCGGGATCCGGCTTATAAAGGCGCCAGGATCTAGGGTTTACACGGAGAGTCCTATCCGGAATACAAGATGCCTAACTACCGAATATTACATTGCCGTGCACGTCAAGGATCCACCTTTCCTTATACGCCGTATTGGATCCGGATACTTCATGGGCCTTCACGGATCCGACTACCTGCATAGGTCGGTTAAGATCCGGCTCCTGTTCCTGGGCTGGACTTCATCCATCTTCTATCAACAACAACTGGGCCGCCCGATGGGCCATATGCCACCATCACCATCTGTGGGCCACCCGGGCTTGCCGGATCTAGACCACGTCGTTGATATACCCATAAAGTATATCCACAACACTAGTGAAGGTGGAAGACAAGTGGGGTTAAGAGGAGACATCGTCATAAAATGGATCCCAATGAAGTTGATGCTTGACAAATCTTCACCATAATTGCAGAAAGAGGTAGCCATATTTTCTATGCAATATTAACGTTTTTTGGAATTCTAAACTTTTAAATGTGGTATATTTTTTAAGAGATGTGGCAAGCATGGGCATTCAACTAGTAGTAATAAGGGCTTTCTATTTTCGTGCCCTCGGTTCCTTAGTTGTACTCAGTTTTCCCCAGCTCCTTAGTTTTTCCTCAGTTTTCCCCAGGCCCTTGTCTGAAACCCGCAGAAGGAGGTCGGATGGTAGGATTCCCGTTTAGTTGACCGTTCCGTGCCGACGTGTGGGGCCGCGTCGTGTGGGGCCGCGTCGCGTGGGGCTGGTAGAAAGGGACCGCGTGGGACAGGACGAGACCGCGTTTGGTTGTACATGAGCAGGAGCTGGGTTCTGTCTCTCTCGGCCCAAATTGGGATATTCCTTTTTAAGAGCACCTTTTTCCCCTCTTTCTCTCTGTCTTTTTTCACCAAACTATTATCAAATCTAGAGAAGCTTCCATTTCTGTCTTTCTTCAATTATTTGTTCCTTTTGGCCCTCGTTTTTTGCTCAATATGGCAACAAATCTAGTACTCCCTCTGGTCCATATTAATGACCTCACCAATCTTGGTTCATATGTACTCCCTCCGTGCATGTATATAAGATGTTTTGGTTTTTTCTTTAATTCATCTACTTTAGTTTGTATCTAGTCTAGGTTTTAGTGTGTAGGTTCACTCTTTTTAGTTTGAATGCAGTCCACTCTAAAAACATCTAAGCAATCAAGGGAGCCCAACAATCAAGTATAGTACAATAGGGATAGATAATAGGTAGATAATAAGCTGCATACAGCAGCCAAAATAAGGTTCTTAGGTTCTTGACAACACCAACATATTAACAACAACAAAATAAAAAGCTGCTTTGCAGCAGCAGCACACGTCCTGGACTCCGCCTACTCCATCTGGCTCCTCCTCCAGTTCTTGCTCCCCTGTCCCTTGATCTTGGGCACCTTGGGCTTGATCGGAGGCATGCGCCCGGCGGCGATCTCCACCCGCTGGAAGTCGCAGAGGTGAATGCCGAGCGCCTTGTGCTTGGCGCGGAAGGAGTAGACGTTCACCGTCACGCCGACCTTGGGGAAGGTCCTTCCGATGTCCTCGGCATGCGTGAGGAGGCAGTTGAAGTCGGTGCCGCCGAGTCTCCTAGTGCAGAAGGGGCACTTGTAGACACCTTTGGCGAAGTAGGAGGCGAACTGGCCGACCTGCAGCCTCCGCAGCACCTGCCGAGCCTTGGTGTGCTGTTCCTCCTCGTCGCTGCCGACGTCGCTGCCAGACACCTGATCCATATCAAACGGAAAGTATGAGTGAATGAGTTGCAACATAACAAAGTTAGGAAAAACAGAGGCAGCCTCAGTTAGATTGAACACAATTATTTATCTACAGGGATGGGGTTAGCGAACCAAAGCTCATGCATAACAGATTTGTACACAGCAATGGTTCGCTGAACCCGCTCTGTACAAATTTGTGCCCAACGATTCATCATAGGCAAAGAAACAAATTCCAGATCTGAATAAATTAACCGAACGGCCGAACCCCAAATCTTAACTGATTGAGATCACATGATTACTTGCATAAATTAACCGAACGGCCGAACCCCAAATCTTAACCCCAAATCTTAACTGATTGAGATCCCATGATTACTTGCATAAATCAAGAAGGGATCGAATCAAAATGGAATAAAATCGGCGCAAATATTAACAGAATACTCATCCTACCGACAGATCGGCAAGTAATCATGGAACCAACAAAAAAATGGGTTGAAAAATCAAGGGAAGGGGAACAACAAGGGAGCAAACCGTAGTTACCTCGTTCCAAGGGTCTTCCATGCAGGTGTCGTAGGGGTTCGCCGGAAAGACGTACGGCACCTCCTCATAGGGGTCCCATTCCGGCGGGATCTGACCGCCACCGGTGGCAGCCTCCGATGCACCGGCGGGAGCCACCAATGCACCGGCGGTGGCGACGGCCGTAGAGGGGACGGCGCCGAAGACGGAGGCGCCGTGCTTAGAGGGGACGGCGTCGAGGACGGAGGACGGATTCACATTCTCCTTGTCCATCGCCGGCAGAGGAGAGGGAGAGGGTTTTTTTTGCTTTGGAGAAGATGATGGGACGTGAGAGGCGGCGTTGCGTGAGGGAGTGAGAGTGACAGTGAGATAGTGCGAGGAGGCGAACAGGGAGAGGCATCTATAAAGACTAGGGGTCGTAAATGCCACCCGCGTCCTACGCGTGCACGGTTGCACGTCTACACGTCTTCGACTTCTGCACCGCGACACGCGTCCACGATTGCACGTCTTCAACTTCTGCACCGCGACCCGTGTCCTATGCGTCAACAATTGCACGTCTTCCACTTCTGCACCGCAACACGCGTCCTCGATTCTAACCCTCGAAATTTAGATATACTCAGGTATACCCTCGAGTCTTATACTAGCATTTTTTGTGTGCTCAGTTTTCCCCTTGAGTGCTAATACTGGCTAGTGCAATATACTCAGTTTTACCCTCAAGTGGCTGGTCAACAGAGAGTCAACAAATGGGATTAAGCTATCTAATTGAGTCATTTCATGCACAAAAAATTCCAAAAAAGATAAAACCATAGTGGCACTTACTCATGGAGTCTTCTTACGCGACCTGCCACGTTGGGAACCATAACAATCATAGATAAATCAAGTTTTACCATAAATTGCCACATCTCAAATCACCTAGTAGCTATGAAGGTGCATGGCTTTTCATAATAAGCCCTTCCCAAAACAGCTTTCCCAAAAACATACGTTGTCTGAATGAGGCCACAATTTTCACACTCATGTATATTTGTATTGCAAATAGTTTGAGGTAGGCCAAGATGGGTTTCATTGTACAAAACATGCATTTTTCATTTTTTAAATCTCATATTTGAATCCCTTAGTCTGTTTACTACTCACGTGCCCTTGGTTTCTTGATACTACTCAGTTTTGCCCTCTTCCTTCACAAATTCTCACAGGGGGACGCCCAACCTTGCCCTGATTGGTCTAGCCCTTGTCACGCGGATCGTGCCCGCCGACCGTTGATCGTATGATCTAACGGGCAGGATAACCCCTTTCTCTCTCTGATCGGGGCCACCACCCTCTCTCTCTGTCGGCGGCTAGCTTCCACCCTCTATCTGTATTATTTTTCACGCGCTAAAAATTATAAACTCTTGTAGGCATTCCTTTTCTTTTAGGGAATATAGTTTGGGATATAGTTTTGGTTATTTGAAATACCCAAAAGTGGTATAATTTTGGTACAAACACGAGGCATACATATTTGGCATATTTGTGGGATTTCGGTGAATGGATTATTTATCACCCCTCTAACAATTATCAACTTTCTTTAGCATTCCTTTTCTTTTAGGGAATATAGTTTTGGTAATTTGAAACGGCCCAAAAGTGGTATAATTTTGGTATAAACATGAGGCATACATATTTGGCATATTTGTGGGATTTCGGTGAGTGGATTATTTATCACCCTCTAACAATTATCAACTTTCTTTAGCATTCCTTTTCTTTTAGGGAATATAGTTTTGGTAATTTGAAACGGCCCAAAAGTGGTATAATTTTGGTATAAACATGAGGCATACATATTTGTCATATTTGTGGGATTTCGGTGAAAGGATTATTTATCACCCCTCTAACAATTATCAACTTTCTTTAACATTCCTTTTCTTTTAGGGAATATAGTTTGGGATATAGTTTTGGTAATTTCAAACGTCCCAAAAGTGGTATAATTTTGGTATAAACATGAGGCATACATATTTGTGGGATTTCGGTGAATGCATTATTTGTCACCCCTCTAACAATTATCAACTATCTTTAGCATTTCTTTTCTTTTAGGGAATATAGTTTTAGTTATTTGAAACGTCCCAAAAGTGGTATAATTTTGGTATAAACATGAGACATACATATTTGTGTGATTTCGGTGAATGCATTATTTATCACCCCTCTAACAATTATCAACTATCTTTAGCATTCCTTTTCTTTTAGGGAATATAGTTTTGGTTATTTGAAACGTCCCAAAAGTGGTATAATTTTGGTATAAACATGAGATATACATATTTGTGGGATTTCGGTGAATGCATTATTTGTCACCCCTCTAACAATTATCAACTATCTTTAGCATTCCTATATTCCCTAACACGTATTTTTATTTATTTTTGGTAATTTCGGTGAATGCACACACTAACTTTGAAAACAACTACAAGTACATGTAACTGAATAATGGATTTGTAACAAGGGATCCCTTGTAACAACTTCTAGCGCCTGATGAGCAATGATGAGAATCCGATCGCAATTATACAACAAAAAAAACAACCAGCCATCAGATTAGCTTGCTTTTTCAACTCGATCAGCTGCCTTAACTGCTTGTTCATTTTCTTCAGTTCCCCCTTCACTTCCACCAGTTCTGCATTGGGAGCATTAGGCATAATCGGAAGGGCCCTAATCGGAACGGCTCCTCTCTCCGCCACATTCTCTACAGCAAGTCCCCCCCTCCCAAATTGCGCTCCCCAATAGCGCCAATTGATTCCTGCAATTGAAGCCTCTGAACGTACACATCGATCCACTCGAAATGCCTGCATTTCTTCAGGATCTGAAAACAACAACGTGAACCCTAAATCCCAAGTTCGAGGGAATAACAAGAAAATCGAGAGAAAACAGAGCAATTGGAGCGAGATCTAACCTTATCCCCATCTCTATATGGCAAGCTCTCGCATGCAAGGAACTCACGTCCACGGTTGCCGTTGTCGTCCGTCTTACAGATCGACCGCTTCAGAGGCTCCTGGCGTGGGCAGTTAGGGCATCTTGTCAAAGGCACGGGTCCATACTGCGGCCATGAAGAACGGGAGGTCGAAGAGAAACTAGACATCACCCGCCTGCCGGAGAAGGGCTGCCGCTGGCGGAGAAGAAGAACAATGGGGCGCAGAAGGGCTGCCGCTGCCGGAGAAGAAGAACAATGGGGCGCGGGGAAAGAAAGGGGAAGCAATGGCACGGGCACGGGCGCGGGGCTGGTTTGGGCTCCCATTTTGCAACGGTCACCTGGGTAAGCTGTGAGTCCGGCGCGCTAGCGTGGACAAGTTGTGGGTCCCACGATAATCTGGATAAGTGGAGACGTGTCCACTGCGGGGCACCAACAGCGGCCCCACTAACGGTCAACTTAACGGGATTCCTCCCGTCCGAGCTCCTTGTGAGATTTCAGACAAGGACTTAGGGAAAACTGAGGAAAAACTAAATGGCTGGGGAAAACTGAGCACAACTAAGGATCCGAGGGCACGGAAATAGAAAACCCTAGTAATAATGCACAATAATATTGGGCTCAGCCTGGCAGCAAAAGGCCCAAACTCTTTGCCCAATTCGGATGATTCGTCTAGAATATCCTTTCTTGAATAGTCACCTCTCTTGGTAAAAAAAGGGGAGGAGAAGAAGGTTCCTCTGCCAGCACTGAAGGCAATGGCGGCGGAAGCGGAGGAGGAGGTCCGGCTGGAGGTGGAGGCGGTGGAGGCGATGTACGGAGAAGACTGCCGCGTGGTCTGCGACTTCCCTCCCCACCTCGTCGTCCACGTCCGCCCCAATACCGCCGACGACTCCTCGCAGCAGGTTCGCTTTCTCCCCACCCCCTCCACACCTAAATCGGCTTCATGGCATCCGGTCCTCACGATTGGTCCGTTCTGTTTTGCGATTAATGAGAGGGCTTGGGAGGTTGATCAATTGACAGGCCGCTGAGCGAGCGAGCGTAGAACTAGCCAGCTGTGGTCAGTGGTGGTGGCATTGCTGCTTCCGAACCCTAGCATTTAGTAGCTTGGGCCTTTTCCCTATTAGTTAAGGTAGCTCTCTATGGCTAGTTAGTGCTTGTTGCATTATTACGGATCAATTTCTATGATGCTACTTACCGAGTCAGGATGCCTCTCATCAATTGTTCGCATGTATGCCAGAACCCTTCTAATGCGTATGTATTAATAGGTATGCTTAATTTCTGAGTTGCTAGTTTTATTTGTGTGCAAATATCAAGAATTATGTTGTGTGTCATGATCGAAAGGCCCATGTTTTTATGTAGAAAACTGAATCCAGAGGGCTGATGTAAATATTAAGAGCCACTGTGGTCAGGTAGATGTGCTTTGTACTTTGGACCTTGTTTCCCTAAGTGCCAATTATCATCATGGTTCTAGTTATAGATGGACCTTTTTTTTTTTTTTTACTTTCTCTATGTAGTTGTATCACTGTGGAGTAGAACTTTTGCTGTTCTGTACAGCTCAAGTTAGACAGATATTTTATTTCAGGTTTTAGTTCACATGAAAAATTCTTGCCCATTCCCGTTAAACCATAACTTGTATTACTTTGATAACCTACAACCATCCATGCCTTGCATTTTACCTGTGCAGTGCTAAGCAAAGATATATGTAACTCAAACCAGAGAAAAACATACGCTTGTGTACTGTAGGAGTAAGTGCTTTATCAGTTTATATTGTTAATATTTTTGCATGTAATCCATCATTTTTTTATAAGCTGGCAATGTTGCAAGTACATAATAAACTACTTAATGATATTTGCTCTTAATCTATCCAGTAACAGTTAGTCTGAGCCAACAACCAGTAGTACCGCTGTAGTGGTAGATCCATGTTATAGGGACATTTGCAATATAGTTTGACATACAGTATACAATTAACTACAAGGCAGACCTACATGACTGCCACCTTGGTGCTGGGTATAGTGGTCGTGACGTAGAAGGGTTATTTTTGGGGAGGCTATAGTTGAGCCGGTCAAGAAAGGGGATTATATAGGTAGGCCTAGTGGGAGGAGTGTAAGTAGGGGAAATAAAGACGGAAGGGGGTGGGTGATGAAGGCAAAAGGAAGGGGCACAGAAAGTTGTGGCCCTGTTGATGAGAAATATATTTTCATCTTTGGGAGCAACACTCAAGTCACAAAAAGTCTACATCTGTCCTCATATGTAGAATTTTTTGGATTAAACTTCTTTGAAAGGATAGCCAGTAATTGTCAGCATATCCATGAACATGATTAAACACATTAGATAAATGCTGTTGAGTTTGCGTTTCCCATAAGCTTTGAAGTGTTGTTATTGTACAATTAGCATTACTTGGTTGCATTATATATTTTTGCGTCCGAAGGGATGGAGAATGTAATTTTCTTTTCTTGTTTTTTAAATGTTTGTAAAGTTCATTAATTATTTATCCGTGGCATCCAGTGCAATTTTCTTATTTGCCCAATATTACCCTAATTTTCTCTTTTGCTTCTAGGAGTTATGCATATTTATTAGTATGTTAATGGCCACTTTCTTGTTTTCAGTTTGTAGAACTTTCTTGGAATTAAAGCATCTTCCCAGGTATGGACCTGTATAGCTTACCACCTTTCGAGATTCTGATCTATCTCCATTCAATTTCTATTTACCTCTATTTCATAGAGAACTCTTGTTGTTGGGGAACATATGTTCAATTCAATCGGTGGACTTGGAAACATATCAACTTCAAATCTGCGTAGTTTATATTTCCATAATGTCTTTTAGAAACTGATTGACTATTACATTTTTGTTGATCGGCTACTTGAAGTTAAGTTGGTTAGTCACTTTTGAAATTATGCCATGTCTGTGCTAACTGCTTTTGTACACTGAACGCACATATTTTATTCATTTATGTTACTAGAGTTCTTCATGACATATATATATCTTTGCTGTTTTCGAACTGTTTCTTCTTGCAAATAAGGCCATCTGTTTACTGAAATGGCTCACTAATGAGTGTGCTGGAAGCAGTAAAGCCAGTAATGGTTCCATTGCATCATATTGAAGCAATGAGCTTGTGCTATCTAAGTTCAGAAGGTGGATGCAGTGTGAAGGATCAGCACTTCTTAGTGCAAACAAAATTTTCATTTCTGTTACTTGTTTTCTGGCTTAATTTTACATACTAACTGACTGAACCTTTGAAATTGCAAAGTTTCACAATAGGGCTGAACGCCTAGATGTTGATATCTAGCATGCTTCAAATTTTACATCATGGGTATCATGTTTCTGCTGCTACTCTTCTCCTAGAAATTAAGTCCCTAGCAAATCCATCTTATCCAGTATGGTTCATATCTGGTTATGTATTGCCTCAGTGCTTATGCATTACATTTTTATGGCATTTTACTTGCAGTATCCAAAAGAACCACCTCACGTTTGTGCTGTCGAAAGTAAGGGCCTTGATGAGAATAGACAGGCATATCTTATTAGCAGCATCCAGAACAAGGCAAAAGAGCTTTCCGACTACCCAATGCTTGTGACTCTATGTGAGGTATTCCTTGTCTTTTGACTTATGCACAGTAGAGACCACAGTTGTTCATGCCATAGTGTTCAAGATGATTTTGCATACTTGCACGTTAGTTGAAGAGTTGAAACATTCAATAGTTGCATGTGTTTTTGGTGTCCAATGTGCTATTAATCATAGTATTATACTTTGTCACTTGAGTAACATGCAGGCTGTCAAAATAATAATTGCTACTTTGCGAACTATGAAGTGTGCTGTCTTTAGGAAGTGGCAGATGAATTTGCAGTTCGAGGATAGCAAAACTTGCAGATTTTACTACTTAAATGACAGATGTAGCAAAAATGAAACCAGTGAGTCTGATAATATTTCTGTTTTTAACATGATCTAAGTAACTTCACGTGCAGGAAGCTGGAGAGATCCTCTCGAATATGAACCACCCAGCTGGCGATTGTCCACTGTGTCTATATCCTTTAGTCCCAGAGTATAATGATAGTTCTGCTTTGTCATTCATGAAGTTGATGTCATGCTACCACTGCTTCCACAGGTTGATTTCATTTCCTTCTCTACAAACACACGTACATATCTTGTTCTGTCTAGTGGTTGCTTAGTATTTTGCCACTGCAGTGACTGCATTATGAGATGGTGGGGATGGCTTCAAAATGACGATGACGATGCTGATTCTAAGAAGAATGATACGGTAAAATTTGGCCTTTTCTTTCTTTTGAAAAGCTCGTTCTTTTGCTGTACATATTCCCTGGAACAAGTATCATGCAGTTTAAATTAAAACTCCTAAAGTATCAGTTAGATTGGTGACTAATATTTGATTGCACATGAGTACTGAGTTGTTCATTCAGTTGTTTCTTACAGAAGGTCAATTGTGTGCAGTGTCTTATGAGTTCCATTAAGGTTCTGATTTGTGGTTAGAAATATGGGTACTTACACTCTGGTAGTATTATGTTACTACGCTCCTGGCAAGCTAGATCAGTCCTCTGACCAAATGTATGGACAATGAAGCCACCTTCTCAACCTTCTTCAATGATGAGCATATTAGTGTTCCTTTAGGACTCAAAAGGAACTTACTAATGTATTGCAGCACATTAAAATTATAAATGAACATATCGATCAGCAGCGATGGAAGTTCTTAAGCTGCTCACTACGCAGTTAATCTATCTTACTTGTGCATATAATATGCTGTTGGTACACGGATTAGCAGGGAATGCTTGACATATATGTACCTTTATGCTGTTTCCAGTAATGCTATCATTTTTAGCATCTCTAGATTTCATTTACTATTATTTAAACATGTTGAAACTGTTTCAGAAGTCATTGTCAACCTTCTCCCTACAAAGGGAGGTGAACTTGAACGCTGGCTGATTTGTGTCTGGAAAATATGTATACTTTATGTTCGAATTGATGCTGTTGCAATCAAGTCGGCGATATTATTATTTTAAAGTCACAATTGCAGTCCGCATTTCCAACAGTTGTCTTACATTCCTGATCCTTATTTATTGATGAAGATGTTAAATGGCATCACTTCAAGGCACCAATTATTGACAATGTAATTTTGTACAGCCATGTTAAAATTTTATGCATTGGCTATATATGTCACTCATGGGCTATCTTGTCTGTTGCTACATGTTATTGATTCTTCTGAAGGATTAGATTTGTCCAGCTCAGACAGGATAAATCATCACAACGGATTTTGCCCAGTTTGCCGTAAAGTGTTTGGAAGGATATCGAGCATGTTCGTGATCTATTGAATGCAAACACTACTCAACAAATGGTATGTATTGGATGTGATTCAAGTACAAGTGAAACATCTTAACATTTCCATGCATCATCAGTTATTCATCAGAGATCAAAATCCCTTGACATCCAATCATATTTGCATCCTTGCATGGAATTATCTTACAGTTTATAAACTAATCATATGTACTCATAGCTAATTTAGTTGCGAAACTTCTTACAGTTACCCTTGTATGATTGTCAATCCATTCATGTATTTCAAATATTCGACCCTCTAGAGATATGCTACTCCCAATGGAATCCATTAAGATTGTTTCTTTCCATCCATTCACCTGTAGGCGTCTTTAACAGTTGACCTGTGGGAAGATGATAAAGAATTGCTCCATTCCGAGGCAGAGAAGAAGAGGAGAGAAAATTTTGGGTCATTGTTTAATCTGCAACAAGAACGGAATGGTTTAATTGAACCGAAGAAAGACCTTGCCATACAGCCTGGAATGTATGTTTCTCTTCCACCTAGTGAGCCAACCACAAGTGCAGGAGACGGCGCCAATTCTTGTGAAGCAACGACAACTTCAACTTCAGAAACAGATTCACGCAGCATGGCAAACAACGCCGATGGCAGCAAGAAGCAAAACAGTTCAGGCCCTCGAAGGAGAAACCGAGCTTCCGCTCCCAGAAGACAACCCCAGGGTCAAGCTGGTGGGCAACAGGGTCAGAGAGATCAAGCTGCTGGGCAACAGGGTCAGAGAGATCAAGCTGCTGGGCAACAGGGGCAGAGAGATCAAGCTGCTGGGCAACAGTGGCAGAGAGGTCAACCTGCTAGGGAACAGAGGCAGAGAGGTCAACCTGCTAGGGAACAGTGGCAGAAGAAGGATGCAGACACTTCACACCAATAACCTTTTTTTCAGCTCTGTTTTTTCAGGCCATGTATATTGATGGAGTACTGCGGTCACAGCAAACGGGTACCAACTCATAAGAAAGCAGAGTGAACGATACTGGACTTCATGTCACTGCGTAAGAATGCTACATTCCATTTTTACTATGCAGACGTGTTTGACAACCTGTTTGCCTAACCCATGGGGCACCAATTATCTATATCCATGCCGGGCTGTATGAGCTTAATAGAAAGTACCTGTCATGGTTTAATCAGTATATACCAGGGTCCTCTTTTGAACATGGGACTTCTCTTGGTCTGTGATAGAGTTTACATGTTTCTTGTGAAATGCCTGTCCAATTCCAATCGGCCGTTTGTTTCACTCATATCCACTCAACTGACTAAGATCATTCCTGTTCATAAGAAACTTCTGAACCGCAAGAAACTGGTTTCCTTTTGCTTCAAGAAAATTGTGGTATCTATACTGGACGCTCCATCCTGGTGAGTCGGTTTTTAGCTCATTTCCTTGTATTTGTTGGGTCTTTTCCTCTTCTCTCTGCGCTCATCCACAACTTGACCACCTTTTTGGTTCACGCATGAATATTCAGTTCATGGAATCTCAAATGGTCAACACAAAATTAACCGGTGCTAGGAAATCAGAATTGTCGGGGTTAATCATGATACACAAGTACAAACAAATAATGGTTACATCCCTCAGGCAAAGTTCATTTGCAAGTTTAGTCCCAAAATGCACATAGTAGTACAGGCTGCTAGATGTTTCATCTTTATTTTTTTATAAAGCATGAGTAGATTGATTCCGGTGTCAGACTGACATTGTTAACTTAACGCGACACTTAACTTGCAGTTGCCTTCCTGCTTATCCTGCCACAAGTAACGACTAGAAACACCTAAGCTTCGCCATATAGCTTGTCCACAACGGAGAAATAAGCATTCCTCCACGCCCTCTTGAACAACAGAGCACAGAAGACGGCCCATTGTCCAGCCACAAACCCTGACGTGAGCCCAAAGTAGAACAACACTGCTGGGTCATAAACATCAACACTTGTGTGCTGACTGCCATGTTCTATCACATAGTTACTCGAGCACTTCCTTGGAAGAGGAGGCCCGCAAAGACCAATGTTGCCACTGAACATGGATGGGTTCTCACTGTAGAGCGTGTCAAGCTGGCGCCCATTCGGAACTCGCCCGGTGAGACAGTTATATGACAGGTCCAAGGAGCTTAGATAGGTCAAGTCTGATAAGCTCGGTGGGATTTCACCGGAAAGATTATTCCTGGAGAGGTCGAGCGATTCCAGTGATTTTATGTCTCCAATCTTCACGGGAATGTTTCTGCTCAGGCGATTCCATGATAAGTTCAGATTCCCCAATCCGTAGAGACAAGATATCTCGTCTGGAATTCCGCCGGTTAAGTGGTTGAGTGATAGGTCGATGTAGAGCACCTCGAAGATTCCAGCACCATACTCAAGTCCTTGACACTTCATCGTCACGGTCCAAATTTCTCTAAATTTACCTTCACGTCCCGTGTACCACACAAACATGTCCAGTCCGGGTTTGCTTGAGCATTTCTGGGTCATTGCTGTTAAGTTCGACAGAGACAGGGGTATAGCTCCAGATATATGATTTCCCGCTAAATTCAAATGACAAAGGAGGTTCAAATTTATGATGGTCACGGGAATATCTCCATAGAACATGTTGTGACTTAGCCGCAGAACTTGCAGGAACACCAGGTCTCCAATCCACAACGGCAATGCTCCATAGAAGTTGTTCCATGAAAGATCCTGAAAAACCAAACTCGGGTAGGTTCGGAGGGATGATGGGAACTCGCCAGAGAAGTTGTTGTTGCCTAAGGAAGGAAGATCATGTTTGGCATGCGAGAACAATGAGGAAGTTGCCCCTCCATAAAATTATTGGATAAATCCAAGACAATTAGGATCTCCAACTCACAGATAGATTCAGGAATATGGCCAGTGAAGTTATTGGAGCAGAAAATCAGTGCTAGTAACTCTCGAGCTCGGTACTTGGGTGGTAGAGGTCCTGATAAGGAATTATGAGACAAATCGATGTGCTTTAAGCTTTCCAGAGAAACGAAATAGTCCTCTGTAATCAAACCGTGTAGGCTATTGTTGCTCATGTCGAGGATGGTTAGATTACTGAATGCACTGATCTTCGATGGCACTTGTACAGTAAGATGGTTGTTAGAAAGAACAAGATCCTTCAAATGTGTGCAGTTCCCTACACCAGGTGGTATAGTTCCATCGAGGTGGTTGTTTGAGAGGTCAAGGTGCACTAACCTGGTGCAATTCCCAATTCCTTGCGGTATAGCTCCAGCAAGGTGGTTGTCAAAAAGGCAAGGTTCCTTAATTAGTGCAATTCCGAATCCCTTGCGGTATATGATACGGGCTGAGCCCGTGTGGGTTGCCCGATCTCACGAATTGACCCGAGTGAGTGTGATTGCGGAGGGGGATTCGCGGGGAGGTGGATGAACGCGAAGAACACGATACAAACACAGGCACATAAATCGGTTATCCTCGTTGGCCCGAACCACCAACTCGATAGAATTGCAAGACAAAGACCAAACGGTAGAATCTCTTGCAAAAGATCGACAAATCCAAATAGAATTCCCAAAGAGTAAAAGACCAATTAAGAATAGAGTTGCAAAGCAAGAGATTCTCAATCGATAGAATTACTAGAATGGAAAAAGATCCGGATAAGGAGGGATACAATAGATGGGTAATCTAAGGTGGGGGTTTCCCAAATTCACAAAGGGATAATAGAGGCATAAGCCAATTCATCTAAACATCATCTCTCCCTCATGAAGGTGGGGGTACGTGCCTATTTATAGGTAGGGGGCCGAAGGGGTAAGTTACAAGCTGAAAACAGGCAGTTGCGTGCTGAAACGCGTATAGGCGGAAGTTCCGGTCTCTCGGGGAGGAAGTTCCGGTCGGGGCGGAAGTTCCGGCTGGATTCCTTCAGCGTGAGCATCTAGGCGGAAGTTCCGGTCCTAAGGGGCGGAAATTCCGGCTGGATTCCTTCAGCGTGAGCATCTTCATTCTTGGATGGTATTTGGGCGGAAGTTCCGGCGGTGACGGGCGGAAGTTCCGGCCTGGAGCGTCCAGCGCCTCTTTCTCCTTCTCTTCCATGCTTCCGTGACATCGGCCTTGCGTCCTCGGGTCTTCATGGCATCCTCTCTTCCCTCCGTACTTGTCATCGAGTTTCTATCATCAAGATATGACGGAGTATGAAGTAGTATATCGTTCCACATAGGCGATTCGAGGCACGCGTGAAGGAGAAGATTCACCTTTGCGTGCCGTCTTGGCGATGAAGCACATGATGCGGTGAAGACCGAAGGTCGGGCTGCATCAGTATAGCTCCAGTAAGATGGTTGTCAGAGAGGTCAAGGCTCCTTATTTTTTCGAAATGGGGGCGCCGTACCCCAGCCTCTGCATCAAAATGATGCATATGGCTGCTTTATTTCCAATCAAGGTTCCTTATATTAGTCCAATATTCCCCTATCTCTGCTGGTATAGCCCCAGTAATGTTGTTGTTAGAAAGGGAGAGGCTAGATAAGCTGGTTAAGTGCCTCATCCTGTTTGGCAGTCTTCCACTCATAAAATTGTCACTCATTCTCAACTCCATCAATTTGTTTGATGTACACGATGGCAAATTCTCTAAGAACTCTGTTATGTTTCTGGAGGAAAGGCTCGTGTCAAGCCACACCAGTTCCAACTCACAAAGATTCTTCAAATCTACTGCCATCGTGGCCGCGTTACCATTATCCGAAAAATCTAATACTTGTAGTGTCTTCATACTTGCTAGTTCATCAGGAAATGGACCATGTAGATAGGTGTTGTAAAGACCGAGGTGCCGTATGCTTGTGGCGTTCCAAAACCAACATGTTGCAACAGGATGATCAAAGTAGTTTCCGGAGAGCTCAAGGTAGTGAAGATTTGTGAGGTTTAGGTGTGTGAGCGAGTGGTTTGCACCTGGAAGCGAGCAACCGGGAAGGTAGAGGGCCTCCAGAGATGGAATCATGTTCATCACAACAGGCCAATCGTCGTCTATCTTGTTGAGATTCACCGAACTCATGTCAAGATGCACAAGCAGAGGCAGACGGGTTAACCACGAGATGTCTGTGGAGTAAACGCTAGCCATGGTGGTGGTGTCAGAAGAATCCGGAGAAGAGGAGAGGGAGAGGTATTCCAGCTTGGAGAGGTTTCCGAGCTGAGGAGGTAGGGACCAGAGAAGGGCATGCCGGTGAGATCAAGGTGCCTCAAGTTGTTGAGAGAACCCAAGAACTCTGGGACACGCCCATCAGCTGCCTGCTGCCCCCTGCAGGAACGTGTAGAGCAAGGAAGGGCTTATCTGGCCGAGCAAATATGTATGGCTAAGATCAAGCTCGACGACATGGCCGGTCACGTTGCTGCAGGCGACGCCTGTCCACCGGCAGCAATCGTGGAGGAGCACCTCCTCTTGCGATGACGCGAGGACGTCGTAGGTGTCGTTGATGCCTTGCTTGAAGGCTAGCAACGGTTCCCTCTCGGCTGGCAAGCAGGCGGCCGGGTGGAGCTGCACCGTGTCGGCGGCGACGAGGAAGAGGACGGCGGTGGCAATTAGGAGGACCAAGGCGATCTGAGCAACCGAGCGACACATTGAGACCGATGGGTGCTCTGTCACAGCCTAATACTCTGCTATATCATCGCCCTACCCGTTAAGATCCTCGTTTGCAGCAACATGTTTTGAGCCCCAGTTCTTGCTCACAAGGTTGCGCGATGTGAGCAAGAGAGCCTGGGCACAAGCAGGCTCTGGCGACGCGTGCAGCCTGCGGATATAGATCGGTCGCGTGGTGGGTGCGCCGCTCTCGAGCTGCCGTGCATTCTCCTCTACTTGCTGGGCTTTCAGCTCGTTTTTGTCTACCGTTACAACACATTCAGTTCCAGATTGCGAAACATCAACAAGGAAGGGAACATAGCAGAGAGCCAAAACGGCTGGGGTTGACATGGCCCACGACTACAGACCAATAACAGTCACATACATACATAAAAAAGTTCGTATTACACAAATACTTATACAAGCTACTAAATACCTTTATGCATTCATATACTTCAATAGTAGAATGATACCAGCACCAGGTCGGCCTTATTTGATTTGGCACACCAGTTAACTTGCAGTTGCCTTACTGCTTATCCTTCCCCAAGTAACAACGGAGAACACATACACATTTTCATATAGCTTATCGAAGAGGCGGAAATAAGCATTCCTCCAAGATCTTTTAAACAGTAGAGCACAGAAAACAACCCAGAGTCCCGCCAAAAAGCCAGCTGTTAGCCCAAAGTAGAAGAACAACACTGGATCATAACCATTTTCACTTCCCTGATGCTGATTACCATGCTCAGGCGCATCGTTGCCTGGGCAACTCTTTTCAAGAGGAGGCCCGCAAAGACCGCTATTGCCACTGTACATGAACGGGTTCTCATTGTAGAGGGTGTCAAGTTGACCTCCTGTCGGAATTCTTCCCGCAAGACTGTTGTATGACAAGTCCAAGGAGCTTAGATACGTCAAATCTGACAAGCTTGATGGGGTTTCACCGGAAAGGTTGTTCCTTGAGAGGTCCAGCGATTCTAGTGATTTCATAGACCCAATCTTCATAGAAATTTTCCCGCTCAGGAGATTCCTCGATAGATTCAAATTCAACAATCCATTAAGAGAACCTATCTCATTTGGAATTTCACTAGTTAAGCGGTTGAGTGACAAGTCAATGCTGACCATCTCGTTAAATGCAGATGTGCCATATTTAAGCTCCTGCTGCTTCATCACCACAGATAAAATATCCTTCCCTTTTTCCTCTCCTAACCAACTAGACCATCTCGGCGGATGGTCTAGGGTCATTGCTGTTAATTTGGACAAGGACAATGGAATTGATCCTGATATATTGTTGCTCGCTAAACTGAAGTATTGAAGTAGTTTAAGATTTGTGATGTTGACTGGAATATCCCCGTAAAACATGTTATGGTTTAGCTGCAGGAATCGCAAGTTCACCAATTCTCCAATCCACGCAGGTAACATTCCGTAGAACTTGTTCACCCCAAGATCAAGGAAAATCAGAAAATAGCTGGCCTTGAGCCAAGATGGAAAATTTCCGGAGAAGTTATTGTTACTTAAGAGTAGAAATGCAATGCTCATTGCAGAACAACGCGGGAATTCTCCCTCAAAATGGTTATTGGATAAATCCAATAAATTAAAGCGTTTCGATTCACATATAGCCTTAGGAACATGACCAGTAAGGTAATTGGAGGACAGACTTAGTTGTGTAAGATTTGGACCTCCAAAATCTAATGGCAAAGGTCCTGACAAGGAGTTCATAGAGATGGCCAGTTCGGTGAGGCTTCTTGGTAACATTGGTATCTGGCCAGTTAGTTGGTTCAAACTGAGTTGTAGCGTGTCCAAACTAGTAAGTTTCCTTAACCCAGATGGTATGGCTCCAGTAATGCTGTTATTAGAAAGTTCAAGATATCTTAAGCTGGTCAAGTGCCCCACCATATCTGGCAATGTTCCTGTCATGTTGTTGTCAGACGAACTCAGGAAGAACAATTTGCTCGACGAACATTGTGGCAGCTTCCTTACAAATTCTGTTATGTTCCCAAGCGCGAGGCCACCATCAAGCCATAGGGTTTCTAGATCACAGAGATTTTTCAAGTCTACCGTCATTGTGGCAGAATTACCATTATCGTTGAACGCTAGGTGTTGGAGGGTTGTCATACCTCCTAGCGCATCAGGGAATGGGCCATAGAGATAGGTTGAAACTAGTGCTAGGTCCTTGATGCATTTTAAGTTCCAAAACCAGCAGGTTTCAATTGGATGGCCCAAATAGTTTCTGGAGAGATCAAGGTTCTCAAGTTTTGTGAGGTTTAGGTGTGTGAGCGTCTGGTTTGCATTTGGAAGTGAGCAGTTGATAAGAATAAGGGCCTTTAGAGTTGGAATTGTGTTTGCCACAAGGAACACATCGACAGCGCTGAGATTTATGTCACTCAAATCAACATATTCCAGGAAATGCAGATGAGTTAACCATGAGATATCCGCTGTGTGTATATTTTCCATGAAACCGAGGCCAAGGTGTCGCAAGTTTGAAAGGTTTCCGAGCTGAGGCGGCAGTATACCGGACAAGAGCGTGCTGGAGAGGTCAAGGTAGTCCAACTTTGAAAGGTTGGCAAGCTGAGGCGGCAGTATACCGGACAAGAGCGTGCTGGAGAGGTCAAGGTAGTCCAACTTTGAAAGGTTGGCAAGCTGAGGAGGCACTCTACCAGAGAATGATGTGTAGGAGAGATCGAGATGTCTCAAGTTGTGTAAAGAAAACAAGAATTCAGGGAAAACATGACCACTAGGGCCATGCAGGTATGTCGAACTGAGATCCAGGTAGTCCAGCTTTGAAAGGTTGGCAAGCTGAGGAGGCACTCTACCAGAGAATGGTGTGTAGGAGAGATCGAGATGTCTCAAGTTGTGTAAAGAACACAGGAATTCAGGGAAAACATGACCACTTGGGCCATGATGCAGGTATGTCATACGGAGATCCAGGTACTCGAGATGCTGGAGAGAAAGCAAGGAAGGACTTATCTGGCCGACCAAACCCGTTTCACCAAGGTCGAGCTCGGTCACATGGCCGGTTTCGTTGCTGCAGGTGACGCCTGTCCAGCGTTGGCAGCAGTCATGGTGCCGTTTTTGCCACGAGGCCAGGACGTCGTCGGTGTCGTTGATGCCTTGTTTGAAGGCCAGCAACGCGTCCCTCTCGTGCGGCCAGCAGCTCGCATGGGCAACGACGAAGAAGCCGCAGGACACGGCGGCAATGGCAAGGAGCAAGACGAGCCTGGCGATTGAGCGATGCATAGCGGACGAGCAGCGCTGTATAGCTACGTACAGGGTTCAGTGTTTGTCTGTTCCGAACGGGCGCGCGGTTCTTTCTCTTATAATTTGCGGCCAGCGTGACCGACTGTTCCGAGGGTGGAGTCGTCGTTCAAACAAAAATTAAATTGCTACGATCCGAGAGAGATGCCCACTGCGTGGAGGCCGTGAGTCGTCTCGTCGCATCTATTGTCTCATTGTCTGCGGTGACTCACACATTAAGACTACCTGATTACGAAGGATGCAGCTGGCTACAAATGGTGATCACACATGCAGCCATCATCCATAGATCGGTGCGGAGAACGATCAACTTAAATAGGGTGGACCGGGTCGGACACGGCTAGTGATGAACTAATGATGCATATGTTCGCCTACAATTATATCCCAAATTCTTCCGGGCGGGCGCGTGCCAGACTGACCCGCCGGGCGCACGCTGTCGCTGCCGCACGATTTGCTCGCTCGCGCTATTCCACATCCAGGTGGCCCACGTATTAATCCGCAAAAAAGTCCGATGGCGTCTGCAGCACGCGCACGAGTCCGATGGCGGCGCTGATTTCTCCGTGCGCCGCCCCGCATCTCCGGCTGCTAACCGAGCTCTCCCCTGCCGCCATCCTCTACGAGCCTGCGTCGGCCGTGGATTTTTCCGCCGCTGGACCCACGACCACGAGCTTAAGCGCCGGCGACCGCCAGGGGTCGCCGTCTCCGCGCCTCCACTAACTCTCCCTCCTGGCCGTCGGGGGAATCCAGCGCGCGCCGTCCCTACTCTACCTCTTCGCCGTCGAACCGCCCTACCTCTCCTGGCTCGCCGTCAGTGGGCTCCAGCGTGCGCCGCCAAGACCGTGCAACAACACAAACGCCATTGAGGCCTGGGCCTGGCACCACGACCGTTCCGGGATGTCGAGGCCCCCTTGCCACGACGTCATTGGGAGGCACCGACGGAGCAACTTTCAAACCCCGACGGAGCAACTTTGATGGTTGTGGCACATTCTTGTTTTCCGAGAGAGCAACTTTGGTGCATTACGGTGCAACTCGTGTTCGACAACGTCTAACATGGCACCTTGATGTTCGACGACACAATTTTGGTGTCCGATGACACAACTTTTGGTTTCAGAAAGTGCAACTTTGATTGGTTTCAGAAAGTGCAACTTTGATGCTCAACAAAGCAAATTTGGTGCTGACCTGTAATTTTGGTGCCCGACAACATAACTTATTGCTAGACAGGGCAATTTTTTTAAAAAAAATTACCACTATTCAACATACTGATAGGCAAGAAAAATAGCTGCCCAAAAATGGTAGTACAATATTACAACAATAAGAATTCAGACTCATAAGTCATATAGTGCAGAAAAATAACTGCCCAAAAACGGTAGTACAATATTACAACAATATTCCAAACCAATTTAATATACAACAGTAGAAAGAGCAACAAACTGGTAAATATTCTAAAATTTGCATGAAACTCTGGCTTCACCATGCTAATAATAAGACCAATGGTTCTTCTTATAACAACAACTTCCTTTGTGCATCATCATGTCCATGAATCCCTTTTATATCGATAGGTTGAAGTAAATATTCGAAGATGGCAGTGGCAGGAAAGACTGACGGTGGATTTGTTTAGTACTGCCCGTCTTATTTACCTTAGTTGCTTCTACCTCCCTAGCTTGAATGTCATGAAAGCAAACTCAGCTTTAGATCATTTTGCAACATGAAAAATATAGTGCATGTAACTGGATTGGGAACAATCATAAGGAACTGAAACAAAAATCTAAAATAAAAGGGATAACAACCAGCATGACAGTCTATTTATTATTTGTTTTCCTGCAAGCAAAAAAAGCAAAGTACCCTGCTATCATTTGAAGGGATTAGCTATCTATCTGAGATTTGCAATTCAAGCCGAAAGCTAACCTCTTCTTTAGAAACAATAAGCCTTCAATATATGGACACTATTGATTGCCAGTAAGGCAGATCGCTTAAGCAACCATGATACTGCTATAAATGTACGTAGTAACAGTCAACATAGCGAAAGAAAGAAACTCATTCGTGTGATTAAAGGGAGATATATTCAAAGTTCGTAAGGTAGCCAACAACGTAGAACTGGTACTTATATTGTAGAAATATCATTTCTACCATGTCATAATACTTTAGGTCTGCTTTAGTCTACCCATTTGCCTAGTATGGCCCACCTTACCATATCATCAGTATATCATAGGTAACAACTTCAAAGCATACTCAACCACAAGTTTCGCCAATCCATAGCTAGGACTCAGTGAAAGCATAGCTGTAAGAGCATCTCCAGCCGTTGGGGCTCCCCAGGCCGAAATTCGGCGATATTTAGCACCGGATGGATGTAATTTTTGGCCTGGGGAGGCCCATTTTCCCAGCGGCGAGCCCAGGATGGATGAAATTTTTAGATAAATAACGATGAATTCGGACAAAACAAGGCGAAATTCGTTCAAACATAAGCGAAATTTAAAGATATTTAACATATGTAGGCGAGTTCGTACAAATATTTGAAATCGGCCAGATGGAAACATAAACTAACTACATGTCGTCGTCGCTCGAGTTCCCGGCGTCCTCGGGCGGCGGCGGCGCCGGCAGCATTCCCAGGGGGGAGTTGCCGGCCTCGATGTGCGCGAGCACACGGGCGAGCGTGCGGCCCGGCGCACCCCACCAGAGGCGGCGGCCGGCGGCGTTGTTACGCGCTGGAGGAGGGGGGACCGTCGTACGCTGCGAGTTCCCGTTCGTGCCGGAGACAGAAGAACTCGTTCCAGGCGTCGTAGTTGTCGGCGAGGTACCGCTCCTCCGCGCGCTGCTCACTAGTGGAAAACAGGTCTTCCGTGGGAGCCTTTTGTCGCGGGTGCGCCTGCACCCGCGACAAATGGCCTGGCCACGTCGCCCCGAAACCATGTGGAGCGCGCAGAGGCTTTTGTCGCGGCCTTTTGTCGCGGGCCGTATTACGACCCGCGACAAAAGGGGTAGGAGCGACGTGGCCACCCCTTTTGTCGCGGGTCGTAATACGGCCCGCGACAAAATGTCCCCCCTACATATATATAGAAGCAGCCAGCCACCCCCCCACCTCATTTTTTCCTTGGTGGTGAAGGTGGAGGTGTATGCTAGCTCATTTTTTCTACATGTGCACAAGAGGTGTTTGATGGAATGCTTGTGAGAGGGATGCCACTTGGTTTTATTTGATAAGATTTCTCCTCTTTTTGATCCTAAAAGGTTAGCAACTATTTTCTCGACTATATATATATGCATAGTCCGTACAATACTAATTTTAGCAAGGTGATTGCATCTGATACATATATAATTGTACTTATGATGCAGATGAGTCATCCATGGATGTACGGTAACCGATGTGCTCCCGCTTTCAGAGAGGGCGTGAATTCTTTCCTGCTTGTGGCCGAGGCCAACAAGTCGAAGCAAGGTTTTATGTGCTGTCCATGTCTAAAATGTAAGAACGAGAAGGATTACTCTTGCTCAAGAGATATTAAGAGCCACCTGCTTCGGTTTGGGTTCATGTCCAGCTATAATGTTTGGACCAAGCACGGAGAAGAAGGGGTTATGATGGAAGACGGCGATGAGGAAGAAGATAATGATGAGAAGTACCGATCTATGTTCTCTGAATGCTTTGATACCGCAATGGACGACAATGAAGAAGAAGGAGGTGAAGAACAGGCATCAGATGATCCTGTTGATGATGATCTTCGTCGGGCCATTTCTGATGCAAGAAGAGACTGTGGCACGGATAAGGAGAGGTTGCAGTTCGACAAGATGTTAGAGGACCACCACAAATTGTTGTACCCAGGTTGTGAAGATGGGCACGTAAAGCTGGGTAGCATATTGGAATTGCTGAAATGGAAGGCAGAGGTCGGTGTGACCGACTCGGGATTTCAGAAATTGATGATAATATTAAAGAAGCTGTTTCCAAGAAATAATGAATTGCCCGTCAAGACATATGAAGCAAAGAAGCTTGTCTGCCCTCTAGGATTAGATGTGCGTAAGATACATGCATGCATTAATGATCGTATCCTCTACCGCGGTGAGAAGTACGAGAATTTGAATAAATGCCCGATATGTGGTGCATTGCGGTATAAGATCAGAAAAGATGACCCTGGTGATGTTGAGGGCGAGCCACCCAGGAAGAGGGTTCCTGCGAAGGTGATGTGGTATGCTCCAATAATACCAAGGTTGAAACGTTTGTTCAGAAACAAAGAGCATGCCAAGTTGTTGCGATGGCACATGGAAGAACGTAAGAAAGACGCGATGTTGAGGCACCCCGCTGATGGTCGGCAGTGGAGAAACATCGGGAGAGAGTTTCCGGATTTTGCAGGTGAGGCAAGGAACTTATACTTTGGTCTAAGTACAGATGGCATGAATCCTTTTGGGGAGCAGAGCTGCAACACAAAGACCTGGCCCGTGACTCTATGTATCTACAACCTTCCTCCTTGGTTGTGCATGAAGCGGAAGTTCATTATGATGCCGGTGCTTATCCAAGGCCCAAAGCAACCGGCAACGACATTGATGTGTACCTAAGGCCATTAGTCGATGAACTTTTGGAGTTGTGGGCCAAACCAGGTGTACGTGTGTGGGATGAGCACACGGAGCAAGAATTTGACCTACGAGCGTTGCTATTCGTAACCATCAATGATTGGCCTGCTCTCAGTAACATGTCAGGACAGACGACCAAATGATACAATGCATGCACACACCGTTTAGATGAGACCGAAAGTAAATATTTGGGAAAAAGCGTAAAAGTTGTGTACCCGTTCAATCGTCGTTTCCTTCCGCGCAAGCATCCCTTAAGGAAAAAGGCAAGCATTTCGATGGCGAGGCGACCGCCGTCCGAAGCCTGTCCCCCGTAGTGGTGCTGATATATTTGACATGGTCAAGGATTTAAATGTTATCTTTGGAAAGGGTCCAGGCAGTCGACCTGTTCTGAAAGACGATGACGGACACGCGCCCATGTGGAAGAAGAAATCTATTTTCTGGGAGCTAGAATATTGGAAAGTCCTGAAGTCCGCTCTGCAATCGACGTGATGCACCTGACCAAGAATCTTTGTGTGAATATTCTAGGTTTTCTCGGGCGTGTATGGAAAGACAAAAGATACAACAGAAGCACGGGAGGACCAGGAACTTCATAAAGGACGAAACGGCAATCATCCAGGGCAGTTTGTAGGGCCTGCCACTATGCTCTTACCAAACAAGAGAAGGAGATCTTTTTGAAGCCCTATTCAAAGATCAAGGTTCCGTCTGGTTTCTCGTCGAATATAAAGGGGATAGTAAATATGAAGGAGAAAAAATTCCAGAACCTGAAGTCCCATGACTGTCACGTGCTTATGACACAATTGCTTCCGATTGCATTGAGGGGACTTCTACCATAAAATGTTGGACTAGCCATTGTGAAGATATGTGCATTCCCGAACGCAATTTCGAAGGTAATGGATCCAAACTTTGTCGGGATTACGTGAAGATGTGGTCCAATGTCTTGTCGGCTTCGAGTTGTTGTTCCCACCATCCTTCTTCAATATTATGACGCACCTCCTCGTTCACCTAGTTGAAGAGATTAGAATTCTCGGTCCCGTATTTCTACACAATATGTTCCCCTTCGAGAGGTTCATGGGAGTCTTAAAGAAATATGTTCATAACCGAGCTAGGCCGGAAGGAAGTATCTCAAAGGGCTACGGAACCGAGGAGGTCATTGAGTTTTGTGTTGACTTTCTTCCTGACCTTAAGCCGATTGGTGTTCCTGAATCTCGGTATGAGGGGAGGCTGACTGGAAAAGGCACACTAGGAAGGAAAGCAACGGTGTGGAGGGACAAGATTTCTTTCAATCAAGCACACTACACAGTTCTATACAATTCCAGCTTGGTGGCTCCGTACATCGAGAAACATAAGAATGTTTTACGAGAAATAAACCCGGGCCAGCCCGAGTCCTTGATTACACGTCAACACATGAATACCTTCGGCAGTTGGTTGCAAAGACATCTCATTAATGACCCATCTGCGGTGGAGCAGCTGTACTTGTTGGCCAGGTTACCATCTTCAAACATATGTACATTCCAAGGGTACGAGATAAATGGGAATACATTTTACACGATCGACCAAGATAAAAAGAGCACCAACCAAAACAGCGGTGTCCGCTTCGATGCAACAGACGAGAATGGGCAGACCACCACATATTATGGATACATAGAGGAGATATGGGAACTTGACTATGGTCCCACTTTTAAGGTCCCTTTGTTTCGGTGCAAATGGGTGAAGCTCAGCGCTATACATATTGACGATAAGTACGGTATGATAACAAGTGGATCCCAACAATCTTGCGTGCACTGGACGAGCCTTTTGTCCTAGCCAGCGAGGTGGCTCAAGTTTTCTACGTGAAGGACATGTCTAGCAAATCAAGAAAAAGAAATCAACAAAAGAATACATCAACCGAGGAGCCAAAGCGCCACATAGTTCTTTCGGGGAAAAGAAACATCGTGGGAGTGGATGACAAGACAGACATGTCAGAAGATTATAATAAGTTTAAAGAAATTCCGCCCTTCACGGTGAAAATTGACCCAAGCATCTTGCTAAATGATGAAGATTCTCCATGGCTACGGCGTAGAAGATCACAACACTAGATGGCGATGTAATAATGTATTCTTCATATATAGTTCCCAAGACAATCTCTACATTTATGTAATAATGAGAACCCTTTCCCCAACACTGTTAGAGGAGACGGAGTCTTTCACGGGCTTGCATGGAAATTTTTCCGAGGAGCAGCTTCCGAAGATGCCGTAGGGCGTGTGCACCAACGACATCTTCGAGAAGCTGCGCCACGGGAGATTTCCCAACCCTTTCCTTCATCCATGGGAATGAAACTGTGCTTGGCTTGTTGATCTGCTTGGCAAGGCGTATCGATGCTTTTTTTATAGGCACGGCACCGCTTCTACTTTGTCTTATTCCTTCGACAAAGCCGTCGTGCGCTACATGCTTTATCTCATCGAGCAGTGCGTCCACCCACGCGTCCTTATCCTGCCGACACCTTTAGTCGCGGTTGCAGCCACCAACCGTGACAAAAGGTTACCGACACATCCTTATCCTGCCGACAGCTTTAGTCGCGGTTGCAGCCACCAACCGTGACAAAAGGTTACCGACACATCCTTATTATCCTGCCGACAGCTTTAGTCGCGGTTGCAGCCACCAACCGTGACAAAAGGCCCTCCTAGATAAGCCTCCCCCAGTCTTTTGTCGCGGTTTGAGCCTCCACCCGGGATGAAAGTTTCGCGCGCCACTTCGTTCCCGCCTATTTTCTTCCCGCATTCCCGCCATTTTTCCACTATATATATGTAGGCTTGGACTCATATCTGCAAACCTCATCACTCTCTCCCATGGCTTCCATCGTATGTCTAACACCCCGGGAGGCGGAGGCGCTTTGCGCCTCGAACTACCCCTGCCCGCCCGGCTACCCCGGCCCCACCGGCGGGCTGCAGACCGCCGCAGGCGTACCGGTCCCCCCGAGCCCCCCCGGTGTCCCACGCGAGAGGGCCATCACGAACCACTACTATTTCGAGCTCACGCCCGAGCAGCGGAGGAATCCCTGTGGCATCCCGACTACAGCCCGACTTGGGACAGCTTCTTCATCAATCGGCGTGAGAGGGCGGTTGCCAGGTACGAGGAGGACGGCCCGCCTCCTTCGAACTTCAACGAGGCCGGCCGTCGGATGTGGTGGCGCGGCCGGACTCTCCAGAGCGTCCTGGCCTATCGTGGCCCCCGCCTGCGCTACCCTCAATCCCAGCCCACGCGTGCTCACCCGCCGAGGTTGGACAACCGCGACCCCGATGCTAGCGACGATGACGTCGGCGACTATGATGACTACAAAGTGGCGAGTATTATAGGGCTAGGCACGACTATGATTGAATGGCTCCAACATTCGAATCTGGCCATGTATCTTAATTTTCAGTTGAGCTCTGTACTTTAATTTCAGTTCAGTCGTAATAAATTTCGTGTCAACCACTTTATTGAACAAACAACCGTCAACGACTTTATAAACTAAATTTAAACTAATAGAACCGACAACGACTTTATTGAAATTACAATAAAATAGATAAATTACTAGTCTAGTCTCAGTCGTCGTCGGAGGTTGTCTCCGTCCAAATGTCATCCCACCGAGGGTCGTCTTCGGTCCAAGTTGTATTCGGGTTCTCGAGCTCGAAGTTGGCGACGGCCCGACGGTGGCGCCTGTTGGACCTGCGTTGTGCCCTAAGGATAGCGAAGAACGCGTCGGTGTTCTCGACGTCGTTGGGGAACTGCGCCCTCCACTGGCGCATCAACTGCTCGTCGTGCTCGGCGATGGCGATCCTGCGCTGCACCTGGCGGTGCCGTCGACGGTCCTCGTCGTCGACGAGGCACGGCGGTGGCGCGAGGAACTCTGCCTCCTCTAGCGATTCAACATCCGGGAAGTTCATGTCGCGCCGTGGCTGCCGAAAACGCCACGCCGCCGCGTCGTAAGCGCGCGCCGCCAGCTCCGGCGTGTTGTACGTGCCGAGGGTGAGGCGGAAGCCACCGGCGCGTATCTCGGCGTAGAACCTACCGCTCGGACGCACTCGAACGCCACGGAAACCGGACGCCCCTCGACGACGTGGAGGCATCCCGGAGATGAATGAGCGGAGGAGGCGGTGGCGACGTGTGGTTGCACCCGCACTCGTCGCTATATATAGCGCACGCGGGGCATGGCACGTGTAAGCCACGGCTACACACGTCGCACGCCGGCGTCGACGGGTGAGGCACGTGGAAGCGGTGGCCACACGTCGCACGACGGCATCGGCGGGTGAGGCACGTGGAAGCGGTGGCTACACGTCGCACGACGGCGTCGACGGGACGCGACACGTGGCACGGGGACGCGACACGTGTGGCACGGCGGCGGTGCACAGGGGTGAAACATACCCGACTATCAACGTTTCATATGACGCGAGATGCAAAAAGGTATATGGATGTCATATTCATGTTCATTACCTTTTTCTGATCAATATTCATATATAAAACATTTGTATTTGAGTTACCATTCAAAAGTTATTGAAATAATAGTTTTTTTAATTTAAAATACAAAAAATAAAGGGTGAAGAGGCTCTAGATGGGCTGATCCGTGGCACAGCCCATCCAACGGCTCTAGGCCATTGGATTCAAACGGCCAGAGCCGTTGGATGGGCTGTGCCGCGGATCAGCCCCAAAGGCCTTTTGTCGCGGGTGGGGGCTTGACCCGCGACAAAAGACCCCCCCTTTTGTCGCGGGTGGGGGCTTGACCCGCGACAAAAGGGGGGTCTTTTATCGCGGGTCAAGCCCCCACCCGCGACAAAAGGGGGGTGGGTATAAGAGCGCGGAGCCGCGGGCGGAGCCGCCACCCGCGACTCCTGGAGGCCATACTTAGCCCATTTTGCGCCGCCAGCTGCCAAAATTGGCCGCGCCGCCGCCGTCTTCCTCGCCTCCGGCCGCCGCTCTGCGCCGCCCCGCCTCTTCCTCTCGGGCCGCCGCCGTGCCTCTGCCGCCTCTCGCGCCTCGCCTCGGCCGCCGCCTGCGCCTCCTCTCTGCGCCGTGCCGCGCCTCGGCCGCCACCGCGCGTCGTCCTCGGGCCGCCGCCGCTGCCGGCCGCCACTGCGCGTCGCCCTCGGGCCGCCGCCGCCGCCGTCTGCAAGCCCGAGGTAGCGCCGCCGCGCCTCTGCTCGCGGGCGCCCTGCCAATTTTTTTTTCATTTTTTATACTTAATTGTGTTAATTAGTTATTAATTAGTTAGTATGTAATTAGTTAGTAATGTAATTAGTTAGTTTAGTTAGTATATAATGTTTAGTTAGTATGTAATTAGTTCGTATGTAATTAGTTTAGTTAGTATGTAATTAGTTTAGTTAGTATGTAATTAGTTAGTATGTAATTAGTTAGTATGTAATTAGTTAGTTTAGTTAGTATGTAATTAGTTAGTTTAGTTAGTTTAGTATGTAATGTAATTAGTTAGTTTAGTTAGTATGTAATTAGTTAGTATGTAATTGATTAGTTTTAGGTTGAAAAATGTTTAGTATATGTATTTACGGTTTTTTAGTATATGTATTTGCTTTATGGGTTTAGTTTGTGCCGACACCCTCTCCCCACCGACACCGACACCCTCTCTCGCAAACCGACACCCTCTCTCTCTCGCAAACTAGCGTCGCCGACACCCTCTCTCTCTCTCTCGCAAACACGCGTCGCCGACACACTCTCCCTCTCGCAAACACGCGTCGCCGACACCATCTCCCTCTCGCAAACACGCGTCGCCGACACCCTCTCCCTCTCGCAAACACGCGTCGCCGACACCCTCTCCCTCTCTCTCGCAAACACGCGTTGCCGACACACTCTCCCTCTCGCAAACACGCGTCGCCGACACCCTCTCCCTCTCGCAAACACGCGTCGCCGACACCCTCTCCCTCTCGCAAACACGCGTCGCCGACACCCTCTCCCTCTCTCTCGCAAACACGCGTCGCCGACACACTCTCCCTCTCGCAAACACGCGTCGCCGACACCCTCTCCCTCTCGCAAACACGCGTCGCCGACACCCTCTCCCTCTCGCAAACACGTGTCGCCGATTAGGGTTAGGGTTTGGTTTGTGTTTGATTAGGGTTAGGGTTTGGTTTGTGTTTGATTAGGGTTAGGGTTTGGTTTGTGTTTGATTAGGGTTAGGGTTAGAACATGTACTTATCGATTTAATTCTTTTGCAGAAACAATGGATCCATTCGAACGGGACTTGGAACAGGAAGACATGTTCGCGGACATAATCCGCGATGGTACAGAAGCCGACCGAGAAGACCGCGGCTCCGGTGATGGAGAAGCCCGCGGCTCCGGTCATGGAGAAGCCGACGGCTCCGGTGACGGAGAAGCCGACGACGGCTCCGGTGACGGAGAAGCCGACGACGGCTCCGGTGACGGAGAAGCCGACGGCTCCGGTCATGACGAGGTATTAATGGAATTCTATATGTACATATGTATTGAGGCATTAGTATAGAGGCATTAATGCAATTCTATATGTATTCTCTTAGGCCTCCGAAGATAAGATAGAGAAACGAGGCCCGGCAAAGAAGTTGACCAAAAAAGACCACTTCACAATTGAAGCTATATCACCGGAAGGCCAACCGGTGGTACCCGAGAATGTCGGAGTGAAGTTCAAAAATCAGTGCGGAGTTGTGGTTAGAGATCGTATCCCGATCACTGTCAGAGAATGGAACAAGACCAAGAATGTGTCCGAAAATCTGGTTGCCGATAGGTACAAAGACACACTTTTCAGAGACCTCATGGCACATTTCACTTTGCCAGATTTGGGATCGGAGTCTGAGAATGCTAAGCAGCGGGCGCTAGTGAAGAAATGGGCTCTTAAGAAGATGGGGGAACTTTTCCGGGCGTATAAGAACCGGTTATGGAAAAATTATAAGAAAGACAAGAAGCCTCCATTATTCGAGAACTACCTAGCGAAGCAGGAGCATAACTGGGAAGAATTTGTGAGGTACAAAGAATCAGAGGAGGCTGTGAACCTGTCAACGAAAAACAAGAAGAATGCAAGCGAGAAGAAATATCACCATCATACGGGGCGAGGGGGCTACGGAAGAGCCATGCCTAAGTGGGATGCACAAGAGGCTGAGATGGAGCTGAACGGGATCACCCAACCCACGCGAGAAGGATGGGACACTAGGGCTCGAAATTGGTTCCTCGCGCATGGCTGGGCGTATGACATGAAGACAGGGTACATTGTTGACTGTGTCGCCAGGGGTAGGGTACCCGGGCATTTTTGGAGGGAAGTGACGACAGATATAAAGGCGGGAAAACTAAAGTTTGCTCCCGATAGAGAGAAAGACTTGCTGACGCTTGTCCTCGGTAATCCTGAGAAGGGAGGACGAACAAGAGGCTTCGGCCCTAGTGTTCCGTGGTCGCTTGGGTTTCCGGCCGACGCGGAGACTTATAGAAGCCGAGCGAGAGCTAAACAACGCCGGTGGAGGTGCAGAATGACCGGATGGCCGAGTTCCAACGCCGACTTGACCAGCAAGCGGGAGCTTCAAAGAGCAAGAGCGGGAGATAAATGAACTAAAAGGACAGCGCCCGCCGATAATACCGCCGACATATCTCGGCGACGAGACAGCAGCGTGGCCGACTCGGAGGCCCCTCCTACACGGATGATGATAGATGCCGGTCTGGCGACCCCTTGGATGGAATCAAGGAGCAAACACCTTGTGATCTCCATGAGGTGTTCAGGAAGGTTTCTGTTAAGGTGGCGGTCGGCTATGTCTTACCGGCATTTGGACCTGAAGGTGAGCCGGCAACATGGCATGGCAATCCGATTCCAGCTGGCTATGCTCGTGTCGGGGTGGATTCAGTTGTCCCGTCGTGGGAGACATTGGAGCTCGATATCCCTGGAGGTGAAGGGGGGCTTACACTCAGAGAGGTGCTGGGAGAAATCATTCTCTGGGAAAAGAAGAACATCAGGCTGCCAGGCTGGGTAGCACCTAGTACCAGTCGTCCCAGCAGGTCACCATCACCTCCTCCAGGTGATCGCAGGCCACCATCACCTCCTCCTACTGATCACATGTCGCCACCATCACCCCGTGGGTACGACGTCGACCACGACATCGGTAGTCCATCTCCATCTCCAGCGCCGCCGCCTCCGCCCACTAAGACTCGGAATGCACCCAGCCGGAAGCGTTTCAAGAGTCCTGTCCGCAAGAAGTCGCCCCTCCCAAAAGTACCAAAGGTTCCTCCCCCCCGTCCTTACGATCGTACCCCGGAGGAAAATGATGCCATTGTTAAGAAATACAATTATGATTTTTTTCATAAGCCAAAACCTCCAGCGCCAGAGCCATACACAGAGAAGCAAATAGAATATGCTACTAGTTTTCTGAACACACCATCGCAGTATGAGTTACACGAGAAGAAGGATGACTATACACGCACTCTTGCGAAGGTAATTGACCAAAAGAAGGATGAAAAGGCTAAGGAGAAGGACATTGCTGGCACGAGCAAATCATCAGCTAGAAGTGCAGATGAGAAAAAGTCAAGTTCAACAAGTGCACCCCTCAAGGCCAAGCAAACGACAAAAGGCAAAAAGAGAAAGGAAGTTCCCCTCCTCGGTGCTCAGCCCAAACAATCGATCCCAGCACTCAAAGTGCTTAATGTTCCCAAGCTGTACCAGGAACATCATGGTGGTATCGATATGGAAGAAGCCGCAAGGCTAGCGGCTGCTTGTTCGGGCCATCGTGGAGGAATTGCTGTCTGCAACAGATGCTGCAATACCCACTGCTGATATAGCTCCTAAATTTGTCTACGGGGCCGACTTGGTCAGCAGAGAGCAGCTGCATAAACTGCCAACACATATGCGGAATTTGCATCAGTGGTACCTTGATGCATGCAAGGAGAACATAATGTACATCGTGGCGAGTATACCATGGGAATATTACTACCGAAAGGAGGAGATCCATATTGAGATGAATGAACTCGGCAGTTATTCAATCTAGAAGCCCTCGACAAATCTCTCATGAGTTGCTATTGCTTGTAAGTTGTTAACTACATATAAGTTCATTTTCATTCAGTTCATGTTCGTTTTCATTGCATATATATACTCATTATATCTTATGGGTTCTCTTATGCAGATTGAAGATCAGTGAATGCAAAAGTAATAATATTATCAATGTTGGGTTTGTTGACCCAGATAAAATACATGTTGAAACGGTGAAGCATAAACGCGAAGAAACGGGTGGAAACCTACTAAGGTTTTTGGGGGAGCAATATTTCTGTGATTCAATATTGTTTCCTTACAACTACGAGTGAGAGTCTTAATGATCTTTTATGCACATTCAATTTTTCTTACTCGATGTTAAGTGTAATTCCTGACGTATATGCATAACATGTGCAGCTTCCACTTTGGATTCTACTAGACATTCAACCTGATAAGGGAATAGTTGAAGTAAAAGACCCATCGAGTAGAGGCCTCGGACGGGTTCCAGGACTTGCGTAAGTTGCTCCAAGTGTAATTTCCTTCATCGCCGCGCTTTATCTTTCGTGAGATATCAATTAATTATCCACTCATTCAATCATTCTTTTTGCCCGGCAGGGCTTGGCAAGCTTTGAAGAATGTTCATAAGGAGATTACCTTTGCAAAGAAGCTAACATTTACTCCCGTACCGTGCCCCCAAAGAGTTTAAGGGACGAATCTATGTGGATACTACGTTTGCGAGTCCATTCGCATGTTAACCATCGAGAAGTGTAACAAAAATAAATTCGACGTAAGCAATAACATTCACAACTTTATTTATTATCATCAATATTTCGTTATCAAGACTGATATAGTCATACTCATCTCATTTTCGTATATAGGTCGACTTCATGCGGGACAGACTCCAACCAAAGGAACACGCACTAGGAATCGCGGAGGAACTGGCGGGACTTTTGGTTAGAGAAGTAATAAACAACAAAGGCTTGTTTAGTCCAAATAGATGCTCTACCTCCAAATAGACGGTCGTTAGTACCGCTTGTCGATCGTGAGCTCCATGTATATATGTAGGGAATCTACGAATATGTGTAAGGGGAATCGACTTCTGCTTCCAATATTTGTTTGATCGATCTATATATATATATAATGAATGAACGTGTACAACTTCTAGTAGCGTACAAATATATGCAACTTTTATTTTCGAACGAAAAAAATGAAATAACAGGCGGTCGGTGGCGGGGGGGGAGGGGTGCTGCACCCCTCAAACCCTAAAGCAGCAGCGTTGTGCGCGCGCCACGTAGAGGGCCTTTTGTCGCGGGTGGTAATACCGCCCGCGACAAAAGGGCCTGTGCCCTGCGCGCCCCGCGGCTGCCACGTGGTGGACCTTTTGTCGCGGGTCGTAAGCGACCCGGGATAAAAGGCCTCCCTTTTATCGCGCCTTGCTTGTCGCGGCTGGCCGCCCGCGACAAAAGGCCCTAACCACCCGGATCAAAAGGCCTGTTTTCCACTAGTGCGCTCCTCGGTGAGGGTGACCCACACAGCGTCGATAGCGGCGTCGAGCTCGTCGCCTCCCATCGGAAGCGGCGGGATCGGGACTCCCCCCGCGCTCAGGCGCCATCCTCCGGGCACGCGGAAGTCCGGCGGCGCCGGGTAGCTCGCCATGTGCAGGAGTCCCGCCTCCCACTGGTGTAGGGAACGGCGGCCGAAGCCATTGTTCGCCGCGCCGTGGCCCGCCATTGCTCGCTGGTGGAGGCGGATTGAGGAGAGAAGACAGGGCTAGGGAGAGGAGGGAGACGGCGGTGCTGAATGCGGCCAGACGAGGTAGGTTCCGCGATAAATAGAGGGAGCCGAATCCGAGGCGACGCCGCGTGGAAGCTACGCGTCCGGCGAAGTCTGACCGGCGGTAGGCTTTTGAAGCGCGCGGAAGACGATTGGCGTCTGCGCCGACAAGTTGGGGCCACCATCCGCGCGGGAAGTTTTCTCGACGTTTCCCGCGCTTTCGTTTCGTCCGGAGTCCCCGAGCGCTCCCCGGGGGGCCGGGGATGACCTGGGCTCGCCGGACGGATGAAAGCCCAAATTCGGGTGAAAACGAGGTTCCGGGGGCGTGACTGGGCCATTTTCGTCCATCCGGATGAAAAAAAAAGCGTCCTAGGGGCCTCGTCGGGGAGACGGCTGGAGATGCTCTAAACAAGAGAAAACAAATGATCACATAAGAATCAGGTATCCTGGACAGGCTTCTCTTAAGCGTCGGCATAGAGCAAAGGGCACAAAATGTCTTTTTTTTTTTAAATAAGGGAGCAATAAACCCCACCCTCTGCATCAATTGATGCACACGACCATTTATTAAAAATCACGACGTATCAAGTACGAGTATGATAACAAAAGGAAATACAGTCATGGATCTGACATGGTTGCAACATGAATCAACCATCGAAACAAACGACACATAACTAGGCTAGCCATACTCTATTCTATTACTGTGTCGCCATCCAGTAGCCCGGTAGTAGAAATCCTGAGTAACCACTAGCAGCCTGTTGCAGCCAGTATCCATATCCTTGCGCCGGTCTCCAGGAGCAGGAAAGCTCGTAACTGGATCCAATGCGTGCTCGTTGGATTTTTTTTCTTGGATCAGGACTGCGTGCTGCTGTTCAGCTGTTGGTTCCCTTCCAATTTTTATCTTGCGGGGACTACACGCAAGACTACGGAAGGGCGGCCGTGCGGCCGCTAGACGCGTCCCAATTAGGGCATCTTCAGCGCGCCAACGCATTTTGGAAGGTCAAAATGTTCGCGTGCCTCGTGAAAATGGTCATGCGTCTGTTTGCGTCGGGATGGCTCTAGCGAGCCGACGCATTTCTGTGCGGGTCAGTTTAGGTTTAGAAAATTTAGAAAACAGGTTGTAGCCTCAAATTTGCACGAAATTATAGTCTAAAATAGGCTGAAATTGAGGTCTGACGTAAGTTCATCACACTTTGCACATGGTACGACATAAAATGGAGTCTAAAAGGGGCACAACAAAGCCAGAACAACATATGAAGTCTAAAAGGAGGCCATGGTGCTAGAAGTTGGCGCCGCAGATCAGACGTCTAGCGCGCGGATTTCATCGCGCCTCTTCATGAACCAGGCCCTGGTGTCGTCATCGACGCTGCTCAAGTCGGCTAGCATGATCCTTGTGTCCTCTGCACGGGTCTTGGCCTCGACGTCCATCCTTTGGACCTCAATGACCTCTTTGGTGAGGTTGAGGTAGATGGCAGCTGCGGCATCTTTTTTCAGACGCTTCTTCTCATCCCTTTTCGCCATGGAGGCTTGATTCTCGGCCATCAACTTCTCCAAGCTCTGGGTGAAGGCAATGGCAGCAGCCTCCCGGGCTAGACCGGCCTTGCTAGCCTTATGGCCTCAGGGACGAGGTGGAAGGGCATGACGGCCATGATCGTCATCTTCGCCGTCGACGACAACCACTGTCCCATTCTTCACAGCTTCATCGTAGGCCGCATAACTTGTCTGCCACTTTTGCGCGCCCTTCAGCTTGTCCCAGCAATAGACCATATGGAAGCCCTTCTTATGTGTTGCCTTCAACCTCTCCAAGGCTCGGGATACCTGCAATGGGTTAAACCCCGGATCATGGTTTGCGAATGATGTACATAGAATAGAATGATCATGCTCGTTTGTTTACCACTGAAATGATGCCAGCGTCGCGAACGGGGTTGTTGGTGACAGAGCAGAACTCGATTGTCTCTTGTTTGATGTAGTTCCATCTTTTTCTGATGGACTCTTCCGTGCGTTCGATGCGCATCTCGTAGGGGCCGTGGAGCTTTCTCTCATTGTACTCCTGCATCACCTTGGCCCAATACTCCTTGCCCTTTTGCTGGGCACCATTAATACAGTCATGGCTGGTCGCCAGCCATGCGTCACACAAACACTTGTCCTCGTCGTCGTTGAATCCTTTGTGTCCTGTGGCTCTCCCCCTTCTTCTTGCTAGCATCGTCCGTGGTGAGGACATGCCCTGTTGGCGCGTCCTCATAGTCGTCAACGCACACGGTTGTTGCCTGCGTGGGCTGGGTGGAGAACATCCGTGCGCCATCGATGTCCTCCCCATCTTGCGTCGATGCCCACTCATCATGCGGCCCTGTCTCGGCCCCGGCGTCGCCAACGAAGCCGCCGCCGTAGATCATGGCCTCGATGTCGCTGTCATGCCATCCCTTCCAATAAGCCTACGAATCACCGGACGTCAGACGCATGACACACGGTAGTCGCACACAGTGAGAGAGCTTACGTACCGGGTCGTCCATCGCCGGGGCAGATGGTGCCATTTCCTCAAACAGGTTGCAGGGCACCGGCATGCTCTCCTCCAGCCCCCGACGCGTCTTGTGTGTCGCGCTCGGGCACGAGTCACCGCTTCTCGGCGTCCGGTTGAGGTCAGGAACCGGCACCCCGTTGAACTGTACCGGCGCCACGCTGGAGGCGAACCGCGACGCCGCGTGGACCTGCAAGGGAGCGGGCGTTCCAGGACGCAGCTGGGAACTTACCGAGCTCACCGAAGAGGCCGGGGGAGCGACGCCGGCGATCCCCTCTCGCTTGACGAACATGTAGGCCTCCGCTATGGTCGGCTGGAGGCCTACTTGCGTGGCGCCGGCTTTCAGCTGCATCTGCCACGCCTGCTGGGTGGCCTCCAGGGCGGCGGCCGCTGCATTCCTCTCCTTCTGGTTCTTACGCCGGCCGCGATGCTTCGCGGCCTCGACGCCTTTCTCCTCCTTGGACAACACCTTCTTTGCCGCCTTCGGCTTAGCGTCCCGGCCGCCGGTGGCAGCACGCTTTGCTTCCGCTGGAGCTGCGACCTCCATTGGTGCTATGGTCGTGGCTAAGGGGGAGTCTGGGGCGGCGGCGGGTGCGAGGGTTCCCTCGAAATCCATGATGGTGGCTGCGGTGGCAAGGACGTCCATCGCTTCTGGACTGCTGGCGCCGGTCTACTTTGATTTTTCGCGCGGGGAATGGCCACTGGCGGCGAGGTGTCGACAACCGCAACAGCACCGTCCCCCTACCCGCAACTCGGCTCACACATTATCAAGTTTTCGTCACCTTCGACCTAGACACAGGAGCCAAAATTCCCGCGGGTGGCAATTCCGCGCGCGCCAACACCGGAAGACAGCGAGAGGGCGAAGCCAGCGGCAGCAACGCCCACAACACCTTCTCCGTCACCCAGGAGGAATGGACCGCTGCGAGCAATGCCATTGTCAACAATGTTAGCCTCCCCGTCGGCGTGTCACTAGGCACCCTCAATGCTTATCATGCCATCCTCGAGAAGAATCGCGCTAGGTTGGCCAAGGAGCGGGCCGAACTCGACCGGCATCGGCTGGCAGCCGACCAATCAAGCGAACGCCGAAGGGAACTCTCCTCCCTCGGCAGCGCCTCTAAAAGGAACCAGGCCCCTAGCAGATATCACCCGCGCATTCCATGCCTATCGGAAGCTGATGCAAGAGAGATCACCTCGAACCTCTCCAACTCCTTCATGACGATGGACACTGCGGGCATCCCTAGGCCCAAAGCAATCGAAGGAGAAACCGCGCATATCGCGGCATACCTGATTAACAATCCACCAACATCTGGAGATCCGATGGTATCAGGACATCGGGTCGCCTTGGAAAGCCTCAGGATCATCGGCGACAAACTTTCGCACAACACAGAAAAGTCTCCATGCCGCGCCAGTGGGTCTCAACGCAGATCATCGCGATCTCCCGATAAATCCACGCGCCGAAGTGGCCGCTCCCAACGAAGGCCACCCGCTAAGGACGCCCAAGATGATATCACGCAGAGAAAGATTGACAAAGCCCGTTGTCGACACGCCGCGCGCGATGGGTACGGCAACGACGACTCTGAAGAATCTCAAGAGCACGACGGCGAGCTTCGTGGAGCCGATTTCCTGAGTCACAGGATTCGAGAGACAATGCCACCTAAAAGGTTCAAACCAACTCCTGTCGACGCCGCCAAATACGACAGCCAGAAGTAGACGACTACCTGCAAATTGTAATTCTGCAAAAAGGAAATCAAGTAGCAGCAATGCAGTGCCTGCAATTATACCTCAAAGATTCGGCACGAGCTTGGCTAAAGAGCCTGCCACGAGGATCTATCAGGTCTTGGGAGGATCGAGTCGACGCCTTCGTCAAGAATTTCCGGGCCACATACAAAAGGCCAGTAGAAATCGAGGAACTACGCCAGTGCAATCAGAAGCCGAAGGAGTCGATGCGGGCTTACATCGGGCGCTTTACCAAACTCTTGAACGCGACCGAAGATGTTTCCATTGATAGAGCAATCAACGCTTTTAGATTCTCAAAATTCCAAATGAAAATATGAAAGAAGGAAGATTTTAGTTTTTGCTATAAATTACGGATTTTATATTTTTTAAATTTTTAAAAAATTTAAATTAATAATTGCATCCTGCATAAAGATTACTATTACTTTTATCCAATTTTTAGATTTTCAAATTTTTAGATTTTGGGTTTGGCAAAAAATAAATATTTAAAAAATTAAAAAATTAAAATTTTTAGAAATAATACAAATTAAAAAGTTAATGTTTATTTATTTATTCAAGATTATTATTACATCATTACTTTTGTTTATTAAAAGATTTATTTGAAATTCAAACAATAAAGAAATGTGACATCGACCAACATGTTAATAATAGGATTGATATGATACTAGTATCACATACATGCGCGCGAAGCACTTGGATGCGGGACGGAATGAAACTCGGAAGTTAAGCGTGCTAGTGCTAGAGTAGTGGGAGGATGGGTGACCGAGCGGGAAGTTTGACCACGAGTAAGTAATTTGACTAGAGATAATTGTAGTTAGACACTAAACTATGCAAATAACTGACATAATAGAAATTCTGAAAAAATAGAAAAAAAAGAGGGAGTGAAAAATAATTAGAAACCCAAATGAATTAAAAAAAAAATTAACGAAATAGCCTTTAGTCCCGGTTCGTTTTACAAACTGGGACTAAAGGTCCTTCGCCCCGGCGCACGCCAGCCGCCCACGTGGATAGACCTTTAGTCCTGGTTCGTAAGCAACCAGAACTAAAGGGGGGGGCCTTTAGTCTCGACCCTTTAGTCCCGGTTGCACAACCGGAACTAAAGCCCGTTATGAACCGGGACTAAAGGCCATTTTTTTACTAGTGCTCCAGGAGCAGAAAAGCTCATAACTGGATCCAATGCGTGCTCGTTGGATTTTTTTTCTTGGATCAAGACTGCGTGCTGCTGTTCAGCTGTTGGTTCCCTTTCTTGCGGGGACTACACGCAAGACTACGGAAGGGCGGCCGTGCGGCCGCTAGACGCGTCCCAATTAGGGCATCTTCAGCGCGCCAACCCATTTTGAAAGGTCAAAATGTTCGCGTGCCTCGCGAAAATGGTCATGCGTCTGTTTGCGCCGGGATGTCTCTAGCGAGCCGACGCATTTCCGTGCGGGTCAGTTTAGGTTTAGAAAATTTAGAAAACAGGTTGTAGCCTCAAATTTGCACGAAATTATAGTCTAAAATAGGCTGAAATTGAGGTCTGACGTAAGTTCATCACACTTTGCACATGGTACGACGCAAAATGGAGTCCAAAAGGGGCACAACAAAGCCAGAACAACATATGAAGTCTAAAAGGAGGCCATGGTGCTAGAAGTTGGCGTCGCAGATCAGACGTCTCGCGCGCGGATTTCGTCGTGACTCTTCATGAACCAGGCCCTGGTGTCGTCGTCGACGCTGCTCAAGTCGGCTAGCATGATCCTTGTGTCCTCTGCACCGGTCTTGGCCTCGACGTCCATCCTTTGGACCTCAATGACCTCTTTGGTGAGGTTGAGGTAGATGGCAGCTGCGGCCTCTTTTTTCAGACGCTTCTTCTCGTCCCTTTTCGCCATGGAGGCTTGATTCTCGGCCATCAACTTCTCCAAGCTCTGGGTGAAGGCAATGGCAGCAGCCTCCCGGGCTAGACCGGCCTTGCTAGCCTTATGGCCTCGGGGACGAGGTGGAAGGGCATGACGGCCATGATCGTCATCTTCGCCGTCGACGACAACCACTGTCCCATTCTTCACAGCTTCATCGTAGGCCGCAAAACTTGTCTGCCACTTTTGCGCGCCCTTCAGCTTGTCCCAGCAATAGACCATATGGAAGCCCTTCTTATGTGTTGCCTTCAACCTCTCCAAGGCTCGGGATACCTGCAATGGGTTAAAGCCCGGATCATGGTTTGCGAATGATGTACATAGAATAGAATGATCATGCTCGTTTGTTTACCACTGAAATGATGCCAGCGTCGCTAACGGGGTTGTTGGTGACAGAGCAGAACTTGATTGTCTCTTGTTTGATGTAGTTCCATCTTTTTCTGATGGACTCTTCCGTGCGTTCGATGCGCATCTCGTAAGGGGCCGTGGAGCTTTCTCTCATTGTACTCCTGCATCACCTTGGCCCAATACTCCTTGCCCTTTTGCTGGGCACCATTAATACAGTCATGGCTGGTCGCCAGCCATGCGTCGCACAAACACTTGTCCTCGTCGTCGTTGAATCATTTGTGTCCTGTGGCTCTCCCCCTTCTTCTTGCTAGCATCGTCCGTGGTGAGGACATGCCCTGTTGGCGCGTCCTCATAGTCGTCAACGCACACGGTTGTTGCCTGCGTGGGCTGGGTGGAGAACATCCGTGCGCCATCGATGTCCTCCCCATCTTGCGTCGATGCCCACTCATCATGCGGCCCTGTCTCGGCCCCGGCGTCGCCAACGAAGCCGCCACCGTAGATCATGGCCTCGATGTCGCTGTCATGCCGTCCCTTCCAATAAGCCTACGAATCACCGGACGTCAGACGCATGACACACGGCAGTCGCACACAGTGAGAGAGCTTACGTACCGGGTCGTCCATCGCCGGGGCAGATGGTGCCATTTCCTCAAACAGGTTGCGGGGCACCGGCATGCTCTCCTCCGGCCCCAGATGCGTCTTATGTGTCGCGCTCGGGCACGAGTCACCGCTTCTCGGTGTCCGGTTGAGGTCAGGAACCGGCACCCCGTTGAACTGTACCGGCGCCACGCTGGAGGCGAACCGCGACGCCGCGTGGACCTGCAAGCGAGCGGGCGTTCCAGGACGCAGGTGGGAACTTACCGAGCTCACCGAAGAGGCCGAGGGAGCGACGCCGGCGATCCCCTCTCGTTTGACGAACATGTAGGCCTCCGCTATGGTCGGATGGAGGCCTACTTGCGCGGCGCCGGCTTTCAGCTGCATCTGCCACGCCTGCTGGGTGGCCTCCAGGGCGGCGGCCGCTGCATTCCTCTCCTTTTGGTTCTTGCGCTGGCCGCGACGCTTCGCGGCCTCGACGCCATTCTCCTCCTTGGACAACACCTTCTTTGCCGCCTTCGGCTTAGCGTCCCGGCCGCCGGTGGCGGCACGCTTTGCTTCCGCCGGAGCTGCGACCTCCATTGGGGCTATGGTCGTGGCTAAGGGGGAGTCTGGGGCGGCGGCGGGTGCGAGGGTTCCCTCGAAATCCATGATGGTGGCTGCGGCGGCAAGGATGTCCATCTCTTCTGGACTGCTGGCGCCGGTCTACTTTGATTTTTCGCGTGGGGAATGGCCACTGGCGGCGAGGTGTCGACAACCGCAACAGCACCGTCCCCCTACCCGCAACTCGACTCACACGTTATCAAGTTTCCGTCACCTTCGACCTAGACACATGAGCCGAAATTCCCGCGGGTGGCAATTCCGCGCGCGCCAACACCGGAAGACGGCGAGAGGGCGAAGCCAGCGGCAGCAACGCCCACAACACCTTCTCCGTCACCCAGGAGGAATGGACCGCTGCGAGCAATGCCATTGTCAACAACGTTAGCCTCCCCGTCGGCGTGTCACAAGGCACCCTCAATGCTTATCATGCCATCCTCGAGAAGAATCGCGCTAGGTTGGCCAAGGAGCGGGCCAAACTCGACCGACATCGGCTGGCAGCCGACCAATCAAGCGAACGCTGAAGGGAACTCTCCTCCCTCGGCAGCGCCTCTAAAAGCAACCAGGCCCCTAGCAGATATCACCCGCGCATTCCATGCCTATCGGAAGTTGATGCAAGAGAGATCACCTCGAACCTCTCCAACTCCTTCATGACGATGGACACTGTGGGCATCCCTAGGCCCAAAGCAATCGAAGGAGAAACCGCGCATATCGCGGCATACCTGATTAACAATCCACCAACAGCTGGAGATCCGATGGTATCAGGACATCGGGTCGCCTTGGAAAGCCTCAGGATCATCGGCGACAAACTTTCGCACAACACAGAAAAGTCTCCACGCCGCGCCAGTGGGTCTCAACGCAGATCATCGCGATCTCCCGATAAATCCACGCGCCGAAGTGGCCGCTCCCAACGAAGGCCACCGGCTAAGGACGCCCAAGATGATATCACGCAGAGAAAGGTTGACAAAGCCCGTTGTCGACACGCCACGCGCAATGGGTACGACAACGACGACTCTGAAGAATCTCAAGAGCATGACGGCGAGCTTCGTGGAGCTGATTTCCTGAGTCACAGGATTCGAGAGACAATGCCACCTAAAAGGTTCAAACCAACTCCTGTCGACGCCGCCAAATACGACAGCCAGAAGTAGACGACTACCTGCAAATTGTAATTCTGCAAAAAGGAAATCAAGTAGCAGCAATGCAGTGCCTGCAATTATACCTCAAAGATTCGGCACGAGCTTGGCTAAAGAGCCTGCCACGAGGATCTATCAGGTCTTGGGAGGATCGAGTCGACGCCTTCGTCAAGAATTTCCGGGCCACATACAAAAGGCCAGTAGAAATCGAGGAACTACGCCAGTGCAATCAGAAGCCGAAGGAGTCGATGCGGGCTTACATCGGGCGCTTTACCAAACTCTTGAACGCGACCGAAGATGTTTCCATTGACAGAGCAATCAACGCTTTTAGCGGTGGCATCCGTCGAGAATCATATGTTGAAGAACTTGGCTGCTTGAAACCGAAGGCCATTACCAAGCTGATGGAAATTGCCAATAGTTGGGTCGGTGGTGAAGGTCACGTGCGAAAACCTCGCCCACGAAGCGACGACAAAGAAGATGATTGGAGACACCCGAATGATTCAGGAAGCCGACGAGATCGCCGCAAAAAGAGGAGAGATCACGGCTACAAAACAGCCAGCTCGTAGCTGGTTACACTGACGATCGACGTGAAGACCGATATGATGACCGTCGGGATAACAATCGCGGTGGGTCTGGAGGCTGCCGAGGTAGCTGGCGGGACCGCCCCCGCGTGTGCCCGATCTACCGATAGCAGAGCAGCTGAATGCTCCCCGCTACATACATGCTTACATCGACTCGAATGACAACGTCATGAAGTTGACTCATTTGCTCAGGGATTGTCGGCAGCTCCTCGAGCTTCAGAAATTTTATGAAACCATGAACCCCAGTACCAACATACAGGCGTATCCGATGATACAGGGAGCACCCGCCCCCAATCCACTGCCAGCACCGCAGCACCATGTACAACAAGTCAAGCCTCGTGCTCCAACTGAATCTTTCCCCCCTCCAGGAGGGCAGATGAGCATGATCCATAAGACTGGCGTCTCCAAGAGGGAGATGAAGAAATTCACAGAGAAAATAAACTTAGCAGAGGTTACCATGGCGAACGTACCGGATTACATCGACTGGTCTGAGCAAACCGTTCTGTTCAGCAGGGCCGACCATCCGATGGCTATTCCTAGGCCAGGCCACACAACGCGGGTACTCAAAGCACATATCGGCGGGTTTAATACGAGCAAAGTCTTTATGGACGAAGGCAGCAGCCTAAACCTCATCTTTGCAAGCACGATGAAGGTAATGGGCGTTGCAAGCACGATGAAGGCAGTGAGGCCACCGGAAACGAAGAGAAAGAAGAAGAAGATGATGCAGGGACCTTCATCGTTAAGCACCGAGGGGCAACCATTAACGATGAGCTGAGCCACCGTTTCAGAGAAATTTTCGTGGAATCTGGTTATCTTGGGCCCCTCTTGTCCCTAAGTTAAACGTCTGCTGAGCACTTTTTTTTTAGTATTACCACTTACCAGTAACCACTTGAAGGTATCGGCTGCCAATGTGGAGTCAACAATCACTACGGGAAAGCTTGTCGTTGCCGTGCAAGCAAATTGGACGGCAAAGGGTGTTATTTGCACGGCAAAGCCTTTGCCGTGCGGTTCCACACGGCAAAGGCCGCACGGCAATGTCTGTTTCGGCAACGCCATCGTTGCCGTGTGCCTCGCCAAAACTGCACGGCAACGTCTTTGCCGTGCACTCTTCCCTTTGCCGTGCGCCCATCCCCTTTGCCATGCAACATCTCATTGCCGTGTGTCTAGTGCCTCTGCCGTGCGCTTTGGTTCTATTGCACGGCAAAGAGCTTGAAGCAAATTAAAAAAAATGGCTATGCGCCGACACCAGCGAGCCGCCGGTGCCGAGGCCATAGGCTGCTTTCCGCCATGTCGCCGCGCCTCCGTGCGCTCGCTCTCCGCCCCGCGCTCGCCACCGCGGCCACTTGCCGCGCCGCCGTGCGCTCGCTCTCCGCCATGTCGCCGCGCCGCCGTGCGCTCGCTCTCCGCCCCGCGCTCGCCACCGCGGCCACGCCGGTCGAGGAGAAGAGCGCGCACAGACGGAGTGCCGGCGCTAGCCGGCTCGTCGACGTCGACTGATGGTTCAGGGGCCGGCGGGGACAGGCAGGGAAGAAGCATCCGCCGAGGGGCAGAAGGCGTAGGCGCCGGAGATCGAAGCTGGCCGACGAGGCCATGCTCCAGGACGCCGGCGCGCGCAAGGGCTCTCAGTACCCCCGCTCGTATAATACGGTTGGTGTGTGTGGTGAGAGCTAGGAGATAAAGGGTGTGTGGTTGGCCTGAGCGTGGGTATAATGGGTGGGCAGCAATGATATGGTTGGTGTGGGTCAGGTGATACGTGGGGTAAACCACGTCAGCAATCCCCATGCATTTTTTCAATACTTTGCCGTGCGTGAGGTTGATGCTCCCGGCAAAGCCCTGCAGTGCCGTGTGATCCCTTTGCCGTGTGCCTTTCTGACTTTTGCCGTGATTTTATTCTTTGCCGTGCGCCGAATTATGTCTTTGCCGTGTCAACCTTCTTTGCCGTGCGTCGTCAGTAGTTTTACCGTGCAATGTTCTTTGCTGTGCGCCCTATTTTGCTGATACACGGCAAAGGTGCACAGCCGCATGGCAAAGGCGCGTCGCACGGCAACGGTTTTTTTTCCCGTAGTGAATGGCAGGCAGGTAATATTTTTCTTGCCCGTCTCTGTCACATGCTGTCCACCGATGCTCAATACTGATTGGTAGGTAATAGTTTGATTTTTTTCGATAAAGGTAATAGTTTGATATAGTACTAGCATCAATTACAGATGAGGGACGAAGACGCTTAACCTACCAGATTCAGAAGTATACTAATCAGCAACTAGCGTCATGAAACTAATCCTTCTCAACCTGCTAGTCTAATCAAGCATACGTTTCCATCTAACAGGGTTAATTATTTCAGATACGGCGTAGGAGTTAGGACAACTATTGTAGGAGTATATGTTTGATCATCCTTTTCAGCAGTTAGGACAACTCGATATGACCATACTATTATCTTGCTGTGTGACGATGTGCACTTCTCTCCGGTGAATCCCTCCGCATATTGTCTCTCTCCTCTCCTCTCCTCCCCGCCATAGGATTTCTTAGTCGCCGGCTCGCCGCCACCGTGCCGCCCTTCGGGGACGTCAGGGCCAAAACGACCAGTAGCTGGCTAGCTGCCGCAGCTAAGCTGCGGAAGGCCGCCCCTCTCCATCGATCTGACTAGCACACCGGCGATTGGCCCGGCGCCGGCGGTGGCGGACAGGTGGTGGTAGTACTGCGGGGCCGTCAGCACCTTCACGCCCTTCCCGGCAGAGAACCACCGCCGGGAGACGTTCTCCGCACCGCCGGCCTGGAGTATTCTTGCGCCCAGCGGCAGATTGCCTCTGTTTGACTGATTTGCCCAGCGACACCTACCAGCCTGAATCGGGGCAGATTATGTAAGCTTCTGTTGTTAACAGTCGTGATTTCCTTCTTCTTGCTAGGTCTGTGATACCAGATTTGCATTTCGTTATGCTGTTCCTTCCATGGATTGCTAGTCTTGTGGATGAGCTAGTAGCTCAGTGGCGTCTCTTGGCTGGCCACAGTTCGAATCATGTGGACGCAATATTTCGCGTGGTTTAGCTACGGTTCTCACATACCTTCTACCTTAATACTGATGCCCCAGGCTCCGCCCTGGTGGTCTTGTTTTTTTTTATGGATTGCTAGTGTTGCTTATGTTACTGTGCTGCTGCTACGTGCTGGGGCTGACGCAAACCGACCTTGTAGATCAAGTTTAACTTGGTAGAACTCATGCAAAGACACCATTTTGTTTCTCATTGAATGCATAGTGCTAGTCTCAGATGCAGCCCTTTTTTTTGGCAGGGCATATGCTGATGTCTTATTTCTAGAAAACTTGTGTGTCCTTAGAGATATACTGTAGGCAACATGAATTAGTCGGAGTTTGGAACCTAAACAGCTACTCTAGTAGTTTCTAGTGTCTTGCCTTTTGAGAATTAAATCCGGAGAATTTGCCATCCTTCCAGTTGTTTAGCATGGCAAAGTGCCATGTTTATATTTTGCATTTGCTTGATGCTGGATTTAGTAACCCCTACGGCCTGACCGTTTTCATCGCACCGCGGTTTGAGGCGACTATGATTTCTGTGGGATATCATTTTTTATGCCGTTGTCCCCTGATTTTTTTAGTTCAGAAAGAAGCTTTGATTTGGTGCATCTAGTTGATGCAGAGCATGTTCACTGCTTTCTGTCAGTTGGTGTTTACTGTCTTAACTTCAGAGAAATTAGCACACTGCTTCAGACAACCACTACCTCTAGTTTCCTGTGATCTAGTCGCATGTATAAGAACAACCTGTCCTTCTTTTTACAGTTTTCAGTTATGTATTTATTTTTCATGTTTATAGGTTCCAGCTATATAAATAGCTAACGACTTTCCATGTTCTCATTGCCACTATCAAACTCATGGAGGAAATGAAAATTTTAACTTGAGTACCTTTGGTTCTGCATGCTGCACTATATTGTAAACCTGCATTTATTTTCCATTAGATGTTGTTTCCATATTTTTTATAGCGTTTATTGATTGGTTGTTTTTCTTTGTATAATCGATAACTGAACCACACCATTTGTCTTGCAGTGTCTCTTCTTCGGTTAAAATGGAAGCAGTGGCACCTTGCGGTGGTTGGTGCGGAGCTGCTATCAACACGATCATAACTCCATTCTATAATCGTTTTGCAAAACATGTATTATATTGCTTCACCGCTGGCACAAGCGTGAGGGAGCACAGGATAAAAACTGAGGATTTGATACGCAAACGGGCAGGGGTCCAAGAGACGTTTCGAGCTAACGGGAATTCCTTGGACGCCGTGCTAAGAGAACAGACAAGATTATGGCTGGAATCAACGGATAGAGTTGTATCTAATGAAGCGGCAAACCGTCTGCGGTACACTCAGAGGTACCGATTGTGTGGGTGCTGCTCCCCAAATTGCTCGGGAAACTATAAGATCAGTAAGCGAGCGGTTGAGGAACTGGAAGAGGTGAAATCACTTCTTGGTAGTGTACCAGATGATAATAATATCACACGTGCGCCAGATGCATGTCCTGTCGAGCGTATGCTTGTAGATCCTGCTCCAATACCGCCAAGCAGAGAGGTTATTCTTGAGGATGCTCTCCGGTTCATTAAGAGCAATGATCCCAATGAGCGGATAGTTGGAATGTGGGGTCCAGACAAAGATGATAACACAAATCTCCTCAAGAAGATCAACAATTCATTTCTTGAACAAAATCTCTTCGATTTTGTTATCTTTGTTCCAAGCCCTAGTGATTGCTCGGTAACAAATATTCAATCTGAAATCATAAGCAGGCTCGGTATGAAGCAGGATGGTAATGTGGCAACTCGAGCCACCAGGATACGTGAACAGCTCGAGAACAAAAATTTCCTACTGATTGTGGATGACCTCTGTCAGAATCTGGACCTTCGAGCGGTTGGCGTTCCATATCCTCTTGGATTCGTGGGAGAGAAGAAGAGGAAAATGGTAATCATGTCACTATCAGGATACAGATCCGTAGGTAATCTGATGGGTGTGGACAAAGATATTGAACTGCCTATTTTGCAAGAGGAGGAAGCGCGCGAGCTATTTAGACATTCAATAAATTACCAAGGGGATCTTTATTCTAATCCCAACATCGGGCCACATGCTACTAATCTGGTACGGGCAATAAATGGGCTGCCATCGGAACTGGTACGTTATGGGAAGGCAATGCATCGAATAATGGATGCAAGGTCCTGGAAAGGTGCTATAGATGATGCAGCAAGTAAATTTTCTAGGTCACGTTCGGTAAGTGTTGATTTGTGTAAAAACTCAAATTTTCTTGGAATATATAGCCTGGTCATAAACCCATTTTCTGAGTACTAACCTATGTCTGGTTTTTTATGCCTTGAAGATAGAAGAAACTCTCCGTCTCATTGAGGATGATCCCATCTTGGGTGTAATTGGAATCTGGGGTCCAGGTGGAGTGGGAAAAACACATCTTCTGAAAAAAATCAAAGGCTTTTTCAGAGGAAGGATGACTGTTATATGGGTGACAGCCTCCAGCCAGTGTTCAGTGTCGAAGGTCCAAACTCAAATTTTAGATGAGCTCAAACTGAAAGGTGATGGTAATGTGGGAAACCAAAGTGGTATAATTCATGACTTTCTGGAGAATAAAAGCTTTCTGTTACTGTTGGATGACCTTTGGGAAAGAATTGATCTGGAAACAGTTGGCTTGCCACTTCCCCTTGGAATTGAACCTTTGAGCAAACTCAAGAGAAAAGTTGTGCTCACAACAAGATTTACATCCGTTTGTGGTGGGATGGAGGTGAAAAAACAGATTCAAGTTCCATATCTGCAGGAGATTGAGGCATGGGAGCTATTCAGAGAGAAGGTCGGAGACGAAACTATTTTTTCTCCTGGTATTGAAGATCGTGCAAGAATACTTGTGACTGAAATGAAGGGCTTGCCTTTAGCTTTGGTAACTGTGGGAAGGGCAATGTATGGAAAATTTCGTCCGGATCAATGGGATTCTGCCATCCAGCATATGAAAAAGTCATGCTGCATTGACACAAATGAAGACCCACTGAAGATGGAGGAAGAAGTTTTCAGAAAGATCATGTTTAGCTATGATAACTTGAAAAGCGAGAGACTGAAGAACTGTTTCTTGACTTGTGCACTATGGCCAGAGGATCATAAGATTCATAGGGAAGAGCTCGCTCAATGCTGGATTGGCTTAGGTCTAGTGGATGTGGGGGACATACAAAGTCCCTACACAAAAGCTTATAGTCTGATGAGCGACCTTACAGGTGCATGTCTGTTAGAGGGCGTTGGAGAATTGAATTATCGTGTCAAACTACATGATGTGATTCGTGATATGTCTTTATGGATCTCTTGTGGCTGCGGTAAGAACAATGGCAAGTGGTTTGTCAGTGCTGGAGTTGGGCCAGATGAAAATTTTGGCATCCCTTGGAGGAGTGCAGAATACATTTCATTAATGTTCAATGACATGAAGAAACTTCCTTCTGTTGGTTATCCGCTGGAACTGAGGGTGTTATGCCTTCATAGAAATAATTTGGATGAAACAATAATAGGTGGAGTACTTGTGAATTGCACTAAACTGACATATCTGGACTTGAGCAATAATGAACTCAAGGGGATACCTGAAAGCTTATGTCACCTGACAGAATTGAAGCATCTCGATTTGTCATTTAATGGAGGGATACAGGAAGTGCCTCACAGCTTTGGAAACCTCATTAAGCTCAAGTTCATGTACCTGCAGCGCACTCGCATAAATATAATACCAGAGGAGGTCATATCTAGACTTGAAGCATTGGAAATAATACACGTGGATCTTATGTGGGTGTCTGATTCTATCAGATCTAATGTATTTAGAGAGTTGGGCACACTTAATCACTTGAAAGTTGTTGGTACATCAGTAGGACTTCTGGATGCATGGACATCACTTCATGATGTGGCTGACCTACCCATCCGGTCTTTAAGTCTGGTACCATCTGCTAAAAAAGGGGAATTCCATCTCTATGATATTCTATCATTGAACTTCGCACAAACGACCTTGTGTGAACTGACTATTGCAGGCGACATAGATGCGATAGATATAACATTAATACAGAGGCCTGGACAACAACCCTACAGTTTTGGTATTCTCAGTGACCTGACCATGATTCGTTTGGAAGCACTGACAACAGCAAAATGGATGGGAACATCTCCAGCATCTGTATTTCCAAGACTCACTTGTTTGACAGTGATAGCCTGCACCAAGCTAGAGCACCTGTCTTGGGCGATGTATCTGCCTTGCCTTGAAAAACTCGATGTACGAATCAATGATAGCATGCACAAGGCTTTTACAAGTTATCATGCTGACAACGTGTGGAGTGGACAAGAGAGTTTCCAGACATTTCCTTGCCTCAAGCACATTTTTCTTTGGGTCTGCAATTCGCTGGTCACTATTGCAGATCCCAATGTGACATTCCCATCCCTAGAGGTGCTGAAGATTGAAGGTTGTCCGAAGCTGAAGAAGCTTCCTTTTGACATGGTCAGCTTGCCACAAAGTCTGAAGGTTCTACATATGGATACAAAATCCTGGGAGCAATTGGAACTGGAAGAAGGTGTCAAATATTTCCTTCAACCCAAGCTTCGTATATCTAAATAACATGAGCAATCTGTCGATTCCATTCCATGTTTCTATCTGGGCTCAAACAAAGATAGGCAAAGGTATCATCATCTCGTCTGGAAGTGTTACCAGGCATGTGTTGTGTTGTGTCTTTGCTCTGCATTTTCCTTTCCCTCTATTTGAGGTTCAGTTTCGTCAGGTCCTATGTTGTGAGCTGGACCAAAGTATTGCCACTGACGTGATGTGTTCTTTTCGGGGTTTTTTTTTTTGAATCCAAATAGCAAAGGTTTGTGTGTTGGCATTCCTGTTCTTGAATGCAAATAGCAAATAATCCTTACCGACTTGCCTGGAGGCGTTTTCAGTCGTGTGAAACCTGATAATCAAACTTGCTCGGGGATAATCCTTGATAGGATTCCGAACCTCTTTTTTTTTCATTTCACGGACGGATGGAAGACTGGAGCCGCCCCGTGACCCGCGCGCCGCCGGCCTCTCCGCCCATCCCAACCACCGTCGGTGTTTCCGCTCGGGTCACCGCCCGCTTCTGCAGCCACCCGCAAGAACCTGCTCCGAGCCCCAACACCGCCTCGCCTGCTCCATCTCGCCGACCCGCTCCTCTCCAGCAAGCGGTCCAAGGCCACGCTCAAGGTGCCCCCTGGGCCTGCTGGTGCGCTTGGGGTGCGGGAGCGTGGCCGGCGTGGCCTGCAGCGTAGGTGCATCGTGTTCGTGCACCTCGACATTGTCGAGGACATGATGGCGGAGGAAACTCCCATGCTTGGGAAGTTCACTTGGCGTTGGGGCGTCGTCGACGGTGACCGGACGATGAGGGATCGCACGGAGCGCCTCCAAGACGACGACAATTGCAGAGGCAGGGGCCACATGGACGATGATGATGATGATCGCGACAGACGCGGCCGCAACAGCTCCAGAGGCTGGCGAGAGACCATTAGGCGCAGCCTCTCGCGCAACGCTCGGGGACGTGACAAGACCAGGGGCATGAACGAGAGTGTTCCAGCAACCATGACCGTGATGGATGGAGGTGCAGAGGCGCCAGTGCTGAGCATGTGCTCCAGCTGGCTCAGGTGGAGCCGCTGCCTGTGGTTCAGGCACCGTAGCCCCAGGAGCTTGCTCTAGGCATGCCGCTTGACATGGTGCTCGTGGCGCCGGGCCTTGTGCACGCTGACAGCGTCCTGGAGGGTGAGGACGGCGCCATCGACGACCATGTGGGCGACGACAGCACCCTCGGTGACCAGGGCGATGACCAGGAGGGCATGGAGGACATGGAGGGTGCCCTTGCAGCCCATGTCAGGGGCCGCAACAGGGCCTAATCTGCCTCTCCGCGCGCCAGCAGACGCCGCTGCAGGGCGGCTCGGACGCCGCCGACAACTCCGGACCCTCCTTCCTCGCCGACCGCGGTCTGCCCTTCTCCACCAACATCCAAGGGCAGCTGCCCTCCGCTGCTGCTGCTCTCGCGTGGCAGGGGTGCTGCTGTCACGCAGGTGCAGCTCTCGCCATTCTCGGCGGCGTCCCCAAGTGAAGGAGCAAGGAGGGCTCTCCACTTCCTGGCGCCCTCATCCTCATCTTCTGCAGGATCCCAGCCACCTGGCTTCGGCTCTTCGCCGCAACAGCAGACACCGCCATTCATTGTCGAGGGCCCGATCACTCGCACACCAGAACCATCACCTACGCGCCTCTCATCGACGGTTGGGACTTTGTTCAGGGCTGGGCAGCAGCCATTGCTGACTCCGCCCCTGTCTTCGCCGCCGGTGAGGACTCAGCGCCACCGCAAGACGCTCGCTGGTGTGGGCATCATGCGCACTGTTGCGTTCTCGCTCCGGCGCACGAGCGCACGCCTCAAGGCCAAGCGCAAGGCTGCTCCAGTGGCCAAAGTGGCTGAGGCAGTTGTCTGTAGGGGCCTGGGCATCATCAAGGATGGCGAGGAGGTGACTGAGCAGGCGATGGAGGAGTTCGTGGCGCACTTCAAAGGGCAGGTTCATGAGGATGTGTGATCAAGGCCATGCGGATGTTGTTCAAGGTGGATACACCGGAGGAAGAGGAGGTGGACAGGGCGCTGCTGATGCAGGGTGGCGTGGCGGCTCTCGATCAAGATGCCGAGGCAGAATCTGCCGACGCAACTGCTGTTGTTTGATCAGCTTGCTCCTGTGCTTGTGGCCCCATAGTTTCCAATGTTAGTCTGCCTTCCATGTTTCTGTCAGTTCGTAGTCTGTAGTTGTGGCTCTGGCTTTGCCCTTCCCAACCTCTGGAGGATGTTCCAGGGTTTGGGATTTGTCCCTGGGCGCCGGCAAGGTTGTCGTTTTGAGTTTGTTCCAGCTTTCTGCTGCCTGGGCCTGCAAATGTTCGCTGCTAGGCGTCCCAGATTGCTGCTGCTTGTTGTTCCAATGCTATCTTCTATGAATTGTGCTATTTGTCAAGGGCCTCATTTGTTTGATGATTGAGTTACTCCTTAATATTTTGGGCTGGAATGTAAGGGGGCTTAACGACCAAGACCGCCGGGATACTGTACATGAAACCATCGCCTCCTCCTCTTGTCAGATCGTCTGTCTACAAGAAACGAAGTTGAGCTCCATCTCCTCCTTCGACACCTCTTACATTGGAGGAAACCGGCTGAAAAGTTTCGCTGCACGCCCAGCCATTGGTACTAGAGGGGGAATGCTTTTTCTATGGGATGATTCAGTTGTCCAAATCACAAATGTGCACACCATAGAATTCTGTTTGTCGACGAGTAAAGAGTAAAGAGTCTAAGTCTAAGTCTAAGTCTAAGTCTAAGTCTAAGTCTAAGTCGTCACACCCGACGCACGCGTTGGCTCAACCCCATCTCATATTTATAGACTACTAAAGGAGGCCAAAGGTAGAGGTATCTTTCAAAATTTTGGAACTATGGCGCCACTTTTTTCGTTCTATACTGGGTTGCCGCTTTTCACTTCCCGCTATTTCTTGCCGGCAGTTTCGGCTCCAATCCATCCATCCATCACAATGAAAGAGATGCTTTTACCTGATGGACCGTCAAGATCGTGTGTTGCCACGGATTGGTGATGTGGAGAAAGTTCAAATAAGGAACCTCCTAGCTAATTATGGGGAGCATTAATCTTGTTCAGAGGAAAAATGCGGGTGGCCGGAGGGACGCCTGATTTTCCAGTTATTGGGGCGTAAGTTTATTTGGAAGATCAATAACTCCAGAGCAATTTATGCCACGCGCCCAGGATGGAAGATAAAAGGAATTTTTGTTCCCACCGTGTGCTTGGATAGGGACTGGTTTTCCTTGCTTTCCTTTATTTTAAGAACTAGCATTTTTCCCACCGCAATTCATGCGTTTTATGCACCTATTCAATTTTCTAAAGTTTGGGTGATTAGTTTCCTGAAAATGTTTCGGTGATTAGTTTCCTAAAAATCCAGTAACTAGTTTAAACGGGGTGCTCCTCCTATACAGGATCCATACACAGCTAGCATCACATACACAAGAATCAAGTTATCAAACACACAAGTTTTTTTCGCACATAAATCAATGCCATAGGAAATGCCCAAAATACCTAGATCATGCCTAGGTCGGTATTGGCCACTCCTCAAAATGACAGTTCTACAAAATGAAGATATCATAATCGATAGCTACACAATTGATGACAAATCATGATAAAACGAGTGCATATCAGACCAAAGCCAAAACCGCGGAAATTACATTGCAATGATACGGTAGCAGCCACCGAAGCCAAACTGACCCAAGCACTAACCAAGCTAGACTATTCCAACATATATATAGTAGCTACTTAACACAGGCAGTCTGCCCAGATAAGAACAGAGAAGCAACATCCATTCAGGTTTTAAAAAGCATTAGTTTTTTCCACAGCTATGGCTCTCCCTCCTAACCAGCAATGCTCCTCCCCTGCTGCAGCTGCTGCATAAAGGCCGAATCTACTTCTCCCCTTCGCGAGCGCCACGGCACTACTGGTCGAAGAAGGCTCAGCTCGCCAATTACCTACAGGACAACAAACAAGAAATGCTCACAAATTCTTAACATTCCTATGAGTAAAATAAGTATGGCAGTCGTACAACACACATAGTTGACAAGCAGTAAGGGCTGCTCAAGTTCTACCTAGAGGTGATGTGCAAGCATATCGTCCAAGACCGGACATCTTGGGCTCCTAGATCTTCTCCAACTTTCCCTAGCACCTCCTTTAAGTGCTCCATGTCGGGGCTCACCTAAAATACCGGGGCGTAGAACAAGACCATGGCAGAGGTGCGTTGAACTCGCCGCCATCGCACGATAGAGGGACCCCTGGAGGTAATGGGAGGTAGAAGAGGCCAAGGGAGGACAGGGCCTACCACCTCGTGCGAGGCGAGGGATGCCACAGCCAGCCCAGCAGCCGCAACAACGCACGGCCAGGTCACGCCGGATCCAGCCAACTCCAGCTACACTTTCTACCCTGCTACCCTGCAACCCTGCAAAGTATGGACATACATTACCATCCATTAAAATAACAAGCCCCCAAAGGCAAAATAGAACATGAAAGTTATGAATGACAGAGAAGAAATATTATTGAAATATATACTAAGAGGAAACAAGAAAGCAGGTACACTGCACTAACATCATCACTACCTAGGGTGTATTCAGAAGTACTAACTTGGCGCCGTTCTATGGGTGTTTTGAAATACCGACAGATACATACAGTTCACTCAGAAATTCAAGGTCATTAGTCAGACAACAGTTTAGTAAGCGAGGACTAAGTATTATATGCATGTATCTCATCCATAATTACAAATTTTTTGATTCAAAAAAAAACATTCATACAGTTGCCAATTACCAAGTAAATTTATCCACACAGTATATAGTTAGAAATGTCATGTTACTGCAAGAAAAGAAGTTGCACGTGTCCTTCTAATCTAGGCAAGAAAATTTAAAAGATGATGGGATACCTTGTCAATATATGTTATGTTACAAGTTTGGAAGACTTCCATTTAATTTGCTCATCTATGATGCAAAACATGCTGTGAACATACTTGCCACTTACAACGAATCGTGTGTTGTTAGAATCGTGATTCTGGATCGGATCGGAACATCTATGGTAGGGTCGCAAACCATAGGATCTTAACTTTTAGAATCGTAAAATCTTAGATTCTACTTAGCAGAATCGTTGAATCGTTCCTCTCAAAATGGGTCGTAAAGTCGTAGAATCGCATAGTAGAATCATGATTCTGACAACTATAGGCTCAAGAGTCACAACAATGGACACCAAGGGTTTCTAAACTATGTTACATACATTCATCTATACAAAAGGATAATCTTTATTTCAAAAGAGATGGTTAACTTCTGGTATGCACCTAATGCGAATTTTTACCCTGTAGGACTGGTAAGGATGTTGCTATGCAACTAATAAAAAGGAAGAATTTTTTGTGGCTTAAATGAGAAGTCGGATGGCCCTGCGCTTGACGGGCATCAAATGAGAAATCGAGATGATTTAACCTTTCGGGTAGCTTGACCTTGGCCAAGCGCACTTGGCGCCGGCGCGACAAACCCGAGCGCATCCATACGACGACCTCCGCGCAGGCCTTCCCCTGTGCTTGACCCTGCAAGAATTTACAGATCTTGTCGGTTTCATTCAACCAGACAATATTAAACCAGCACAAACATGCTCAAACTTCACACCCAGCGAAAATCTCTGAACACCAAACAAGCTGAATAAAAGGTCGGCTTTTAACATTTCTGACTGTAGGCGCAAGGAAATTTGGAACAGTATTAGAAAATTAAAGCAGATATGAACAAGACAGCAACAATGATTTTTTTTTTTCAAGAAAACGCAAAAAGCCTTTGCGTTTCATTCATTGAAAAGAAGGAGAGTTTGGTTTTTGTTACATTCCTCCTAGGAGGTCAGTGAACCGAGAATAAAAGTTACAAATCAGTGAACATACCAGGTGGGCGGCAAAAGGGCACGCAGGCCAAGTGCACCGGCTCTTGCACAAAGGAGGAATGTAACAATGATTTCCATGAATAACCGTACACTACTTCTACCTAATGTACTGGCATTTGCAACCAGGTGCCGTGGATATAACTCCATGTGAAATCAAAGCTCAAAAATATCTTGAACATATACTTGATTATAGCAGCAGGCGAGCAAGGCCACTAGTTTCTTCATGCCTACAGCCCAACGGTGAACACGCGCTCTGGCCGTCAGCTAGCCGGCCGCCGCGCACAATCTCTCTTCTCGCTCTGATTCGAGCTCTTCTTCGTCAACCTCATGGTCATGGCGTCTCCTTGCCGTCCTGGCTCGTTCTCATCTCACCTACCTAACCAATATGATGCATGCGCATTGCGCTCCAAGGACAGTACGTGTAGTCTCCAGTTATCCGACGATATCCGGCGTGTGTGTATCTAATCTTCAATTGATTAACAGAGTTTCCTGATTTGGTGGTGCTTACAGATAGCCAAATAAACAGCTTATTGTAGACTGTGTCGTTAGTATTCTCTGCAAATGACGTGGAGGTACCGTACAGACAGCGGGCGTCTCAACCAATGTACACGCCTAGGCCGTCGGTTTTCCAAGACGGTTTTCCAAGGCGGAGGAGGATCGCCTTGACGCCTAAGGGCATCTCCAGCGGGCCGACGCATATTTATGTCCGTTTGCGTCGGGCATGGACACAAAAAAACGTCCGCATGTCCGCATGCGCCTGCCCTTTCTCCAGCGGCAGAGACTATTTGACCGCATGCGTGATTAGAGAGGAGAGAGAGGGAAAGATTCTTTTTGTGTGGCTAGGAATGAGCGCATGCGTGATTAAAGGAGGAGAGAGAGGGCTGCATGCAGCCCAACCGGACACAAACGGACGCGCGGACGCGTCCGCACAGACGCATTCCTGGCGCATATTTGGTTCACGTTTGCGTCAGGACGGACGCTGCGGACGTTTTACGTCTAGCCGCTGGAGCGTATTTTTTATCCACGCAGACGCAAAGCCTTTAAAACCATGATAGAAACATGCTCTAGCCTTCCAAGCTAGATGAAATATATGGCAGACATCGTTCATCATGGATACCGTTTCTGACAACCTTTTGGGCCAACATCACACGAAATGTCATCAGCTCGGAGTCATCGGCCAGACGAGAGAAACTTGATTTTGCACGTTGCAAACGAGTGATCCATCGATCTCCTTTATCTACACGTGAAATATCAAATGAAAACAAATAACTATCTTTTACATTTGCTTTTATCCTAGTCATATGCTATAGCTAGCAAGGTTTTTGCATGAACGATGAGTGCGGTTTCTTTTTTAATTAGTATCAAAGCTAGCTAGTACGTGGCTTGTCAAGCCGGGTATCGTCGCTAACCAGTAGTATAAATGATGCGCAGTATATACTGTAGATAGCTAGATTTTCAAATTAGTGCCCTCTACAGCAATTTAGACACTGTAGAAGTGCTAATTTCGTACGTTTTACTGTAACAGTTTTTTGACGCGTGTCCCTCACATTGCCTATTTTGCTATATGGGGTTTCCTTCTTCATTTTCTTTAGGCTAGCAGGTTACCGGCAACCGGCTGTGGCCACAGCTTTTGTTTGTATGGATATGTGAATCTCTCTGTAATTAAATTAAAGCCTAAATGGTGAAATTGGGTCCCTACTATTTTGGCTAACGTGGCTTTGCTGTGAGAAACGTGGCAGTTTTTGGCTAAACCACCGCTTTAGAGATATGTCAGGCTAGTCAGGCCGGGTATTGTAGCTTGCTGCTCCATGCAAATATATGGACAAGGATAATAAGTTTGCCACGTGCGAAATGTTGACCAGCAAAAAATACATGAACGAGGACATTACTTTTTTTGACAAATTGGCCGTCCTTTATTCATTATAATCAGAAACGTTTGCAATAATACATAAACCTTCAGGTGGCTGGATGAGCCAAACCTGACGACCAATAAGAGCATGTCTAACAGGTCCCTAAAAATCTGGCTCGTATCGCGCGAGTAGGTTTTTACAGGCCGAAAACGCGTGGAAAATAGATTCCCAACCCGTAAAACATAATATTCTGTTGTATGGGTTGGGAATACGGGTACTCCTATTTCTCACGCGATTTCGGCCGTAAAAACAGGGGTTTATACAGATATTTTAGATCAAACATGACCAATACAAAACATGTGACGCATAGTTTATAGTTTTTACATCAAATCGTTACGATCATGGGCAATGTTCAAGCCACGGCGGTGCCCAATAAGTTGCAACTCGCCATCACAACACGATCAAGCATCAAACATCGAAAGAGTGGTCGAGGAGTCCATCGCCACCACCACCACTCATCGGAGACTCACCTTTCGGAGTCGACGCTCCACCACCGCTTGCCCCACGACCTTGACGCGCGAGCATCTTCCTCGCCATGATCTCCTTCCACCATGCCAATTGATCCTCGTCCATGTCCCGGGCATGGTGGAGGAGATAATGGCTGCTACATGGCCAGTGCTCGGCTGACCTCCCATGACGGCCACGGGGACGTCCACCACCGTTGACGACGGCGATACACCTTCAACGGTCGGTGGAGCCTGCGGGAGGTCCATGGCAACGAGATCGGGCCACATGGTGGCCGGAGAAGGCGGGGCGTTGGAGATCCGGGCGGCGGCGGCGCGGGTTGGCGGGGGTTGGGCGAGCTGAAATCATTCGCGCGCTGTGAAGGGGATGAGTGGGGGTCGGCCTCCATTTCGGCCTTCCAACCCCCACTAGTAGGGGTCGAGGAGCCGACCCGGGCCGGAACTGGGAATTTTCGATACGGGCTGACTGTTTTACGGGGCCTAATAAACGTCGCGGAAGCGCCGAAACCCGTATTCCGGAGGTTATTTTACGGGTTTCGGCGTTTTAGGGGGCTTGTTAGACATGCATGCTCTAAGTTGTACACGTAGCCAAATTCATTTTATCCAAAACCAGCAATAAAATTAGCAATGCCTCCTTATTGGTGTACACTTGTTGCTATATATATGCATGTATATATATGGTCTTGTTCCCTCGAATCCTTCGTTCTAACTCCGCACGGCCAAATCCCGCTCCACGATGGAAAACGGGGAGCACTATGATCTTGAAAGAGAGGTGGTACCTCATGCCTATGAGATTTGAGGCTGCAACGTGTATGTCACCTTTGTCTAGATGATATATACCAACATCGGTAATGAAGGCACCTCTGATGAAGGTGATCGGCTCTGGTTTCCACTCTCCTCGCCGGCGGCGTGGTGGCCGGTGTGCTTGTGCTGCGGGTGTCCGAAAATATCGAGATGCTCATTTTTAGGATTCACTATAGTTTGATTGAAATATTGTCGAAACTTTGCACCCTGTAGACCGGTGAGGACATAAACCGGCCAACGTCTTCTCCCACCTTGACGGTGATGCGACGCGTTGACAAACAACCACTCTGAGATTGCCGATTAAGCGTCGGCGGCGCCATGCATCGTGGGAGACGCATTCAAAACTAGCCTATTTATACACGGAGGGGGTGCATATATAGGAACACCTATCTAGGCCGCGACTTGCTGACAGAATGTGACTTGCTTGCAAGATGACGTCTACAAAATCAAGTACGAGCCCGACATTTTTTCCATGTTAAAATGAAACTAGCTCAGTCTGGACGCCGAGGCCCGACCAACATATAGACGCGCGACGGCCACGAGCTAGCTAGCAAGGAAGTGCCATGCAGCTAGCTAGGTGATGGAAATGGGTCAAATCATCAACAAAAGTAGTGTGTTACACCAAGCTACTAGATTAGCTACTAATGAACGATGCCGGCCGAAGATGGGCTAGGAGAGGCGTCGGAGCTAGCTAGGTTAGTGTATAGTAGTAGTAGATCTAGGTTGTTGTGGCGTTATGCCGGTGGTTGGCGTTATGCCGGGAGGCGGCTCCCAGATCTCTTGGTCGAGATCTGCACGTGGCATATACTACCTCTGGTGTGAATTAATCGATGCGCACTCTGCCTAGCCATAGTTTACTTCTGGCGTTACCCGCGTCGATTAATTAAGAACGGAAATTAACTTGCACAAAAAAAAACTTGCACACTTGCAAGGCAAGTTGAATCAGGCAAATTAACGGCGCCCCGGAATTTCCTCCTCTCGCCTTCCCTTTCCTTGCCTTGCATCTCCCCGCCACGACTGGCCGCCGTGTGCTGGCCACCAACCACGGTGGCGCGGCTGGCCGTTTGCCGGCGCACGCGTGCGTGGACGTCGCGCGCGGATCCGTCGATCTCGCATGCCTGCGTCACGCGCGTGGCCGAGGGCGGCTGCCGCTGCACGCCGGCGACGACGCAGGCCATGGAGGGCTTTGGCTGTTTCGTCGTCCTCCACGCGCAGCTCGCGCCACGGGGATCCCTCCTTCCCGGCGTCCTCCACTAGGCTGTTCCGACGCGGCAGTACTCCGACGTGATGCGTCCAGGCGGTCTCTTCGCACGACCTCGCCGGGAACAAAAGTCCGCCCCCGTGTGGCCGGTGAGGCGCCTCTCCTCTTCTCTCTCCCTCCTCCCCCCTCTCTCTCTGTCTCTCTGTATTCCCTAGAAGAACGAACCAGTAAATAATTTTGCCGATCTTGATTTGACTGGAGCTGGGCTCTGATTTGGGAATTGTAGTCCGTGTGTGCTAGGAACCCGATATCAGTGCGTAGATAATCTTTAGATCAGAACTAGGGAGCCTTTGGTTGTCCATGTATGTGATACGTAAATTACCTAGATTGATGCATGTTGGTTCAGTTCAAAGAAAATACATTTAGACGGTTTGATATCAGCATACACGTATGTATGTGATGTCAGTGCGTTTACCCAGGAGGACTAGTTTCTCCATAGATTAGACCAGCACAAGCTCTTGCGGTTAATTAACTGGAGGAGCCTGGTGCAAAAAAGATGCTACTAGTATCTTCTTTTTTGGAGTACCTGGTTAAATCCATGATGCAACCTGGGTGCTGTGCTATGCAAGCACTATACTTGTTTCTGTCCAATTCACCTCTTAATATCTCATTTTCTTGCCATCATATTTATTGTCACTCCGAACTTGAATTTGAGGTTGACAGTGAAGTTGCGGTGCATTTTCTTTCAGACCTGAGCCCAAAAGAATCGACACTGCTATGTGGCGTGGTGGATATACGGCGGCTCCCGACCTTTGTGCTGGAGGATGGGAAGACGAGGCACGCGTTCTACATACTGGCCCAGTAGGCCCTCAAGTTTGAGTGCTCGAGTGGCTGTGAGATACGGGTAAGCATGGCGGTGTGGTTTCCTGAACTCGAAATGATGATACATCTGCCAGCATTTTTGTTCTTTGTCAGTACACTTGTTTGTTGTCAGTACTAGTTTACTCATAGATTAGATCAGTTCAAGCTTTGAGGTTAATTAACTGGAAGAAGCAAAGCAAGTAAGCATCAATAGTTCAAATGATCTGATTTCTGAATTTAATGGTTCCTGTGTGCTTTGACTCAAATTGCAGCAGTACGCTGTTGCTAAGTGTGAGTACTTTGTCAAACTGGAACGTTAATCTTGCCTGTTTAATTAACTCAAAGGAGTAGTCAATAATATCTTTTCAGTATGTCCAGTAGGACTAGTTAATCCACATATTAGATCAGAACAAGCTTTGAGTTTCATTAACTCGAGGAGCCAACCTTGCTGCAAAAAATGCTAGTGTGTAATTTCTGATATATACAGTGAACAGTGAATATCGTTTTCTGAAGATCGCCCCCTTGTCTATGCATTACAGCAAACTATTTCTTCAAGGTAATTCTTATTAAGTGCTTTGCGGAAGCTGATTAATGGGGCTGTTTATTTTTACTAATGATATATTCTGCTTGATATGTCTTGTTCCAATAAACTTCCCCTTTTACTCAACAAGATTGAATTGTTGTGTGGAATTTACTCTAATCGTGCCTTTTTCTTTTTTCGTCAGGGAAACTTGAAGAAGATGTTGGCCAAGGCTGAACCCGAACTCAGTAACCGTGTATTTGTTTGGTGTTATGGGTGCTGTATACAACGGTGTCCTCCTCAAGTGCTCACTGTTGTTCTTCTTCGGCTACAACCATACTGGCTTCATCAAACACACCATGCAGATCATATGTAGGTGAGACCTCTCATCCTCGCCTTTTCATTTTCAGCGAGTGGAGTTCTTTTCATGTGCAAAACTTTGCGTGTATATCAATGGTGATGAATATTTTCACTAGTTCTACTGATATGAACTATTAACGGAGCTAATCGATGAATGCTAGCAAGAATATGAACAACTAGTGATATGAAACATAGATGTGATGCTAATGGGCAAGCCTGGATTGATACTTTGATGGAAACCCACAAAAATTGTTTGATTCCGCGGTCTCTCCGTCTCTGTTAACACTTTTGTTAAAGGAGTTTAAGTGTTACTTGTGGAATTTATGTTGCTACTGCCTACTAATATCATTACATTTTCTTTAAATGTTGAGCACCAGGATGATGACTTGGAGGATTTCAGAACATGTGCAGTAGTATTGGCCACAGAAAACACTAAAGTGAAGGTACTTGCCAAATTTGCATCACTCAGTCCTCACAAGCATGTAGTGGAAGTTTGCGATTGGTTTTCTCATGGGAGGGTTGTCAGCTGCAGTTTGAAAGACTGCTGCAGCTCCCATTGAGCGTGTTAAGCTGCTTATTCAGAACGAGGATGAGATAATCAAGTCTGGCTGGCTCTCTAAGCCATACAAGGGTATTGGTGTCGGCTCTGAGCAGACAATCAAGGATGAAGTTTTTTGCTCACTTTGGATTGGGGACACTGCTAATGTCATCGGTATGGCCCAACTCAGGTAGCTATCCCCTTTAGTTTCAGGTGTTCTTAAGCAGGTTTTCATTAGCCTATAGAGTTGCTCCCTGTGATTAACTAGTCCTTGCATCTAAAGATCAACCCTGACTCTGCAGAAGGCTGCAAAACCCGTGGAATGGCTAATGCTTTGCTCCGCGTGTGGGAGGAAGCTGCTCGTGATCTGCATGCCGCGTCAAGCATTGAGTGTGATGGTGAGATCAATGTTGTGCTTAAGGTGGATTATCGCTTTACTAGGTATGTCAGTTCTTTATGTGATTGTGATTTTGGTGATCTTGCAGGTGGAGCCTCATGCACACAAGATGGTGGAGCACCGCTGGAGGTATGGCAACTGTGAAAACTGAGGGAAGAAAGAAAGCTGAGCGTCACCGGCTTCATCGTCGTGCCAACGCACACGGGTGATTCTTCGTATTAAAGTTGCTACTCCCGGAGTACCGGGTAGGTGCTTTCCAAGCGTAATTATGTTCATGGTTAGACCTGAATCCATTCTTTGTGCCTTTGTAGCATGATGTGTGAAACTAGTGTTGATGTGGTCGGTCTGTCTCTGTTTCCTGACCTGATTATTTGGGCTTTATGAAATCAATGCAGGTGGTGGACAGAGGACGTGCTAGCGGCCGAGCCTTGTGCATTGTCTGGTGCTGGTAGGTAGCTTCTGGGACGCTGAGCCAGGGTGGCTTGTTGGTAATTTTAGGCCGTACAGAATCTTTATGTTTTATTGTTAAGTAGGAGAAGAATACTGTGATGTTAAGAGTAACATGCTCATTGCTGGCCTGGAGACTCCAGGTTAGTTTTGTGTCTACATCATTGCTGGTCGATCTTCGGAAGCTTTGTTTTGGTTTTGAAAAAGAAAAGAGCCTGTGTGTTTTACAATATGTTGTATGTGCATGAAGCTCTTTTGAAATATGGTGTTAAGTAGATTGCTTGTTGGTAATGTTAGGCTGTCCGTAATAGGAAAGCGTATGTCTGAGCGCTGCATTGCTGAAACTCTGCATTGGTCGTCTGGTGCAGGGGATGGTGAGTCGCCGGCTAGGAGGACATGGCCTGACTATGTGCCGTGGCTCATCTTTGGCTGATTCAGTCAGGCGTCCTTCTCGGGTTGTGCTGCTGGTTCTTCATCTTATTTAAAGTAATGTTTCGAATCGTTGTAGTATACTACTCCCTCTGTCTATAAAAGCATGTCTTAACTTTGCCAAAAAAAAATTTGAATGGTACTTTGCCAAAATTTGAATGCATCTAAACCCATTGAGGACAAGGAGGCCAAGGCCGTGTGGTTTGGTCTGGCTGTGTCGACAGTCGTAGCAGCTTCTTCTGTGTGAAAAAATGCTTCATTGGTTGTAATATTTCGTGTCGGGTTTGTATCGTAATGCTCCAGTCCAGAAGCTATGTGAAAAAATGTGCTTGAGAGGTGTTTTTTTATATATTTTCTAATGATGCATGCTGTCAAAGTCCAGAAAATAGGGGTGGTAGCCGTGATTTTTTGTTTTGAATTGCTAAGGTAATCTTTTGAACTGTAGAATTTGTGTAAATTGCAAAGTCAAGCAAGTGTACTTGGCAGTTGTGTAAATAATTAGGGTAGGTCATATCGAAAATTCGAAATTTTTTGTCAGAAAGTGCCGACAATCCTTTGTAGGCTAATTTTCTCCCAGCCACCGACTCCACACGATAACACGTGCCCAATTGCTGCCAAAATTTTGATTTCCCTTTGTCGTAGCAAAACAAACCCGCCTTTGCTTCACTGAAGGGAAAAAAGAAAAGAAAAGATCCACATGGACGGGTAGAAGGGAGTACTTGTGATCGTTTATATGTCCTAACATTATTCTTTTTTCTCATGGTGAAACATATGGAGGGGAGCACGGATTACTTCCCTTTGAGCCAGAATCATTTAACGTAGCGATCAGCCAAAATGGGTAGGAGAAAAAAAATCCTTGTAGTTTGGATCAGCCAAAGTCGGTAGGAGGAAAAACGAAACGGAAAGAAAAGAAAAGAAAAAGCTACTCTATCAAGTGGGTGCGTGAGGTAGAATCGTTTATAGGTAGCGCGTGTGCACCGACGCACACATATTGATCCATCGTTCCCTTTTTTTTTTGCGAAATATTGATCCATCGTTCCCTGTATTGCTCCTGATCAGTTTTCGTGTATCGCTGGAGCCAGCCTAGACCCACTAATCGCGCCGAAGCCGCCTCGTACGCCCTCCGCACCGCCACCCAGGACGGGGAGCTCATCCAATCCGCGTTATCGAATCCACCGACCGGCGCGGAGATATTCGTCCTTGGAACATACCCCCAAGTTTTTTTTCTTCTTCGACGATTTAGTATCCAGACGCGGCGAAGAGCGACGACCGCTAAGACCGCTTTTCCGCGACCTCTACATCAGCATCCGATCATCGCGCAGCCCCGGCGGTCTTCTCTCTCAACCCTATGCACCGGCCCAACTCCGTCGGCCGTGGTTCCCACCTCCTGCGCCGCCGAGGTGTTCTACGGAATAACCAGGTGAGTCTATTTTTATTCTGCTTGTTTTTTTAAATTTCTTTGCGACCGACTGCTTCAACGATGAATTTCAACTATAGATGAAGGGGTAGAGCTAGGGAGATGGTCTTCGACAAGTCTTTTCTCTTCTTCTTCTTCGGAGGGGGAGGAGGAGGACGATTTGGACATGCATATATGTTAATGATTATGAACGAGGATACGCATCGGTGGTGTCTCCATATGCAGAATCTTGGTTGTGCCTTTATTGATGGATTTGAATTCGAATCATTTATCTGTTACATTTGTGTATTTGGTTTGTATTAATAAACAGTTTAGGTTAATAACGGTTAATGTCTGGTTCAAATGAATTGATTTGCAGCAAAAGGAATTAGTAGGAGCTTAAGTATAGGTTTGTCCTCGCGAAATTACCGCTTCCTCCGTTTTCCACCGTCGTGAAAAATCGGGAGGAGTTAAAAGCTGTGGACGGCGTCCTTCCTTGGTATTCCCCGTGAATCAAATTCCCAGAATATCTCTCCCTTCCCAAGCTGTGTAGCATCGGCTCTTGATTGGCCTCGTGAATTAAGGAATGACTTTCTGTGACTCTTGATGAGGAGAAATTTCATGCAGCTAGAAACCACGATTTTAAGGAGAGCTAAGAATGGAAAGTAATAATTTTGCTGCAACCTCTCCCTAATCGCCGTGTCAGGATGTTAACATAGTCATTGCGCGAAAATCAGGCTCTTTCCGAAAATATATATACGCAGTCTGCCCATCTCTAAAAATTTATTATTGGTCACGCGATGAGGGAAGGTTAGTTATTGCCAAAATTAGGTTTAGGGGTTAATTTCCGAAGATCATTTTCTCTCCCAGCCTCGCCGCAGCGTCGGAGACCACCCATGTCCGCGCCGCTCGCCGCTCGCCGCCGCAGCGCCAGCGCCCCGTTGACGACGTTTCCCTCACGCATTCAATCGCGCCCACACGCGGAACCCTTGCCGGCCGCCGGCGATGCGACCCGTCCTGGCTCCGGCGACCATCCTCCCGGCAGCGGCTGGAGGCGGGCGCCGCCGCCCGCCGCAGATGTGCTCCCCATCCGCCGCATCCGAGGCTTGACGCGCCAGCAGCAGCAACAGCCGAGGCTGAATCGGGCGCTGCAGATGGCGACCACGTTGACCTCACCCGCCATGGTAAACTCCGGATCTCCGCGTCCACACCTCGATTTCGTCATGCTCATGCCCCTGCCCCTGCCCCGTGCAGATCCTCCTGCTGCAAGGCCAAGGAGAGGCCGGCCGGCTGTCACACTTGCCCCCTTGACGGTATGATTGCCGTCGTGAGGCTTGATCGATTGCCTGAACTCAGGAACACAGAGAGAAAAGCAGAGAGAGAGGAGCGAGCAGAGTTGGTTCTGTTCCCCAATATCCAGACTGGTTCCATGCCCTCTTGTGCTGACCTCCTCTGTATATGTATCCTCCCCTCTTCATGCTTAATTGGTTTAGCCCAGCCCACATACATAAGCCCCTCACTCGAGCACGGCCCAGGAAGTATGCCAGGTGTTACACTACCGCCCCGGCAAAACATTGCTTGTCCCCAAGCAATGGCTCAAGTTTGCTTCCATGAACACCTCCAGGATCCCATGGTATACCAACCAGCACTGGCATCTCTGATAGCTGATAAACATTGAACAGTATCAACCTAGATTGCAGATGGAAGTCGCATCTTGGACCATCTTGTTGATTCATGTGAACTACTAACTCCAGGTGGCCTAGATTATGCTGACACCTCATCCATGCCGATGCTAGCACCTCCATGCAACCTTCGGCAGCACTCAGTAACTCCAGAACATCCCAAATGCTCACAATAACAACCTTAATTATCCTGCTCCAAGGGTGCCGTGATGGAAAATAGAGTGATACCTTGCCAAAAGTATGCACTTGAGTGCGGTAAATCCCACAGAGACAATAGAACGCTGAGAGCAAACTGATGCATGAATCCAGAAGCCCAACCGAGCAAGTAAAGCATTCCAGGATAATGGATACATAACCAGAATTTACCTCCACAGAGCATTCCGTAAAAGGCATTATATCCCAAAGAGCCAACCAAAATAGTTTTTCTGCATATAAAGTTGTTGGACAGAGGTTGCAGCTGTCCGTGTCAAGCATTTGTTGTTGAATGCACTCCATTATACACAAACACCAAGTTTGCATAAGATAGAGGGCTTCCATTGGTTCTTTACCACAAGTAAGCACACCAGAACTTCCAGCATGCGCCATATATATACGGACTGAACTTAAACAAGTACGCTGGTCAGGTGCAAATAACAATCTGTATAAGTGTGCCCACATGTCGCACTGGAAAACAGAGAACCAACCACTCCAACAATTCAAATCTTCAAAACGTAGGGATTGATCAATTGCTGTAAGCTCACAACATTGTTCAGCAAACTCAGATCTCAATAGCTTGACATTGAATGCTTGGGGAATAAGATTAACCATTATTCCGCTGAGTGCGACATCAGCTAGAATAAGTAATGGTGAGTGGCGCAGCATAGGCACAACTGTGATATACACTCTATAAAGTAGCCCCCATCCTTCATGTAATTTCTCAATTGTAAGCATAAAAATTCTAGGATCCCACTGCTGTGTAGTCAATTGTGTGACCTGAAGAGATAGCTTCTTCTTAAGTTTCATGCTAAATGTATCTTCAGGCAACATTACCTGCTGCTGATTAAGTCCTCTCGTTGCACTTGTCCATATTGTACTAAGCTCTGGTATTTTTGCAACAATAATCCACACACCAGGATCCCATGGCAAGAAAAGTGTAGCCCTATTAGTGCCAGTTTGCATCTCCCTCCAGGGTAGTTGCTGCAGTTTGCCCTCTGTCGATGGTACTGCAAGGGGTACCACTCGAACTCCACCTACTCCATGATCCAAACACATGCTCTTGTCTATCTCATGGTGAGAATCCATAATCTGCTCTAGGAACTGTGACAAGGCGCTAACCTGAGTGAGCACCTCAGCATCATAATATATATGGTCTACATCCGTATCCAGCTCCAGGAATAGGGAGACACATCCAACAATAGTGAGCACGTCACCCTTAAACACCTTGTTGGATGAATCGGTATCCAACTCCAGAAAAAGTGACGAGTCTCCAACAAAAATGGACGTCTCCTCAGTAAGCTCTATCATGGTTGTTTTTGAGGATACTGTCTCTGCAGGTTCCACCCAAGACTCAAGGAACATAGATACACCTCCAACATTGGTTAGGACCATTTCATCACTTGGGGAAACTGGCTCTGCCAAGTGAGTTACAGTCGTTAGTTCCGTGGGTTCTGCAGCTTTGTCCATCACATTTGGAGAGATGCCCCGACTAGAATCAACAGTAACATTCAGATGATCAACACCAAAAATTAGTGTCGATGGTGGCAGATCCCCAACACCAAAGTGTGCTTCCACATCATCTATGAACTCAGGCTAATCACTAACCACTTGGCACAACTTGTATGCCTCAAACCACTCCTTGGCTTTACCATCCATATGCATTCTGGCAGCGATAACCCACAGGCACCTATTTATATTGAAGAGGTTGAAGTACTCAAGACACTGAACTCGCCAGAGGCTTGGGTTTGTGCCATCAAAACGAGGGAATGAGGTGTTGCGCAGCAGGTCAGTGTGGACAGCGCGAGCACCTGCAATAGAACCTTCCAATGGGTTGGCGAGGATATGTGTCGAAGACCCTGCACGCGTGCTCATCCCAATCCCGCTTTCACCTTGCAGCTTGTTGTTCCCATTATCTGTCCAGGCCGTAGCAGCAAGATACTTCGTGCCACTAGTTGGGAACGCGACCACGGCATGGTTACCACTGCCGTTCACAGCGGAGCCAACTGTCGAACACCTTGTGGGTGTGGTGGTAGTGAGGGCTGCATCCGCATAGATAGCACCATCTGCCACTACTCGATATGCAGAGAGGGTCGAGGATGGGGAAGACTTGGTCGTTGCCTGCTCTGGTGCGCGAGTCCCCACGAACAACGGCAAGGTCGAGCTAGCAAACGATGACGTGCTAGCCGCCTTCCCTCCCATCTCCTTGGCACCCAATCGCCACGCACAGGAAGCAAGCAACCTGCGCGAATCGTTGAGGTTCGCTGTGATTGACGCCAGTCGCTCCTCCATGGTTGCTACTGCCTCAACCATCGACTCCACCAACTGCGGCTGCGGTAATGGCTTGGAGGGCCCTGTGGCGAATTCCTCCCTGAATCCGAGCAAATCAACTCCCACAGTTGCAAAATCGGAAGTAGATCGAGATCTAGCACCCAATTCTGCTGCTACGGGTGATTGGAATTGAAATTGACAGCTCTAGGACCTCGCGAATTGGGAATCGCACGAACCCTAGCCCCGCGGATCGAGACTGAAATCTGATACCAATTGTCACACTTGCCCCCTTGACGGTATGATTGCCGTCGTGAGGCTTGATCGATTGCCTGAACTCAGGAACACAGAGAGAAAAGCAGAGAGAGAGGAGCGAGCGAGAGTTGGTTCTGTTCCCCAATATCCAGGACTGGTTCCATGCACTCTTGTGCTGACCTCCTCTGTATATGTATCCTCCCCTCTTCATGCTTAATTGGTTTAGCCCAGCCCACATACATAAGCCCCTCACTCGAGCACGGCCCAGGAAGTATGCCAGGTGTTACACCGGCGTCCGGAGATGGCCGACGACCACTCCGACCTCGACCAGGAGGAGCTCTTCCACCCACCAAATTAAAGGTCCTTTCTTTGCCCCCCTGTTCGGCTGTAATTTCCTTTCCCCGTAATCGCTCCAGCTGCAAAGTAGCCAGCCTCTCTGTGTCCGCATCTATTGCCCCAGCATTTTCATTTCCACCTCGTATCATTTCGCTTCGCGGCCAACTGTATGCATGCTCACCCGGTCCGTGCATTCGCGGACGGGGTGGATATCCAAATGGCCGAGGAGAGCCGTCGCGGCGCAGCACCCGTGTGTTGCTATATATGCCGGTGGCGTCGGCGCTGCCGCTGCCCCAAGCTAGCGTTATTAGGCCGCTGCCGATTGGCGGCGCTGGGCACTTAATTTGTAGCCATGTTCCGAATATTTGGCTTCATACGGTTTATTTATTTGCTGCTGGTGTACCTAGTAGAATGGCCAACTTGTTCATCTCTGTATGCCAGCAATGAGGTCACGTATAGGGACCTTTTGCTGATCACAGGGATGTATGTTTTGTAGCTCGAACATTTTAGAAGCAAGACAATTCTAAGGGTTCAGTGTTGTTGATGTTTCTCTTTTTGCGTAAATGTAACCCTTAATTGACCAACCAGTCTTATTTGACAAACCTGAACCTAGTACTATTTTTTTTAAAAAAAATCATGCCTTGGGTCATTTTCTAGAAATTGCAGTCGCTGAAAATACTTATATTTACCATGCTGGATCAACTACTTAATTCTTGATCATATTTTAGTAATTGCACGACTCTGCACATGTATCAATGATCGTTCTGAGCATCACGGTTGATGAATTATGTGAAATTTCATGTTCAACTCTAGCTTTATTCTATAGTTCATATTCTTTTTACCTAGGAATTTGGCTAGCTTAATGTTCGAATGTCGTGTGTATATATTCTCAATTAAGTGAAAATGAGCTCCGTATTCCTACTCAAATAGAGGAGCTAATGCATTATTTTCTATTACTAGAATGTAATTTTTTTGTCCTAATTCCAGTGTCATCACAGAACAAATCAGGATGCATGATAGAGGTTGGTGTCATCACGGGATCAGTGGCCATCATGCAAGTAGTGCTTGCTCATTAGCTTGCAAAATTACAGAGAAGAAAGCTCGGTACGTGAAACAAGATATATGCAATCTTGATTACTTAACTCCTGTTTCATTGTAGGACTTCATGTTTTGTAAGCCTCATGATCAAGATTCCTTAGCTCCAGCAGGATATAAATGAGGCAGTGTTAGGCATGAGACTTGAGCTCTCATTACTTCATTCTCATTGTCAAATGGTTATAAATTTCTCTAGTTCCTTTTTGACAAGTTGTGCTAGGAGTATTTCATAAATACAGAATAGGCAGCCATAATTCTGCGTTGGTGATAAATTGTGCTAGGAGTACTTAATTGTAGATTTTCTTCGACTGCTTCCTATGATAAAAATCCAAAAACTGCTAGGAGTATATCTGTGCTTCCTATCACTACCGCTGATAAATTCCAGTATGATAAATTGTGCTAGGATTTAGTATCTTCTTTTTGTACTGAAAGCCTGTCATATACTCCTAGACTTGATAACTGGTTATGCTTTTGCTTTTACTAAAAGCTTTCTGTCAGTCTAGGAGTATATATTAGATTTTGTTGATTAACTATTGATCAAAACAAACAATTAATCAACTATGGATACTTTTCTGCATGCCAGATGGTAAGCTCGATTGTTAATTATGGAGTAATTATATATGCCACATAGTAAGGTTGATTTATTCCTTTGGAACAATCACCACATTTCTGTATTCAATTTGTCACCACATTGCATTTTCTGTATTAGACTATTTGTCCCTGGATTATGCCCTGAATCAGGATACACACTGATTGCTGCTACACAATCTTTGAATCAATATTGTAATCCTGACTTTATATGTCTTTAATATTTGACAACTAATGTCATATCAGAGAGTTAACTGAAACCTGACTTTGGACAGTTAACTGAATATACACATGAGCACTTTCAACTGTCAAATTTTACTACTACTACTTCCAGTGATTTTGCTTAAACAGTTTTTGTGATTTTGACAGAAATGCAAGAATAAGGGTGATAACCAATGGTTTGTACCTGCATTCTGAGCGGGAGCATCACCTTCTGCAGGTGGGGTGCAATCGAGTGGTGGAGTGGAATTGAGATCCAACAAAGGTGGAGTGCAATTGAGATCCAATATAAATGCGGTCATGGTGCAGATGACAGGTCACTAATCTTGATTTTTCAATGATGTTGAGTGTTGTTGGGCCAGAGCCGGAAACGAACCTGGTGGAGGCTTCGGAGCAACAACTCATCTTGTTGGTGGCAGGATCCTGGAGCAGCACCTCAACTAGACCGAGTTGTGTGTGCTTGCCGGAGCGTGTGTCTGCTTGACTGGCTGCAAGAGCCGGGCCAGAGTCAAAGATTGACCTGGCTTCCTGCTGATCTGGGGATACTAGTGACCTGGGGATCGAGGGGAGATGGATCTGGCCTGAGGAGGCGATTATGGGCGCAGCGACGGCCTGGGATGGAGCTGGTGGCGCAGCAGCGACCTAATGGATCCGGCGTGGTGGGGCGGTGGTGGGGCGCTGGTGGGGCGCTGGTGGGCCGTCGAGGTTGGGCAGCGACGATATGCTCGATGCCTTAGTTTCCATGATTCAATTTTCGTTTCCCGTTTGTAACTTGATCACTGTTTCCGCAGGGGCAGACATGTCCAATCGCTGTTGTTTGGAGTTTGTCGGAAATTCCGAAAAAGGCTTATATTCTGGGGAGGGAGTACTATTTCGTCCAGAAAGTTTATTATGTAAGTTAATATGCTCCACTGCTTTTGTTAGACCTCTCCTTTCTTTCAAGTAGTCTCCTTTGCCTTCTCCTTTCTCTTAAATATTATGTGCATCCTGAAATTCCTTTTATGAAAATATTTAGCAACTGCATCAATATTCGCAGGATGTATACGAGTCGTCTTACCAGCCATGTTCATCGACAGCCAATGGTTATCCTCCACAAGGCTTATGATATTACTGGTTATACCAGATACAATTTGGTGCCATGGGTTATTTGCTAACGCCTGACAAGTGACATTTGTCAATTCTACCCGATGTGGAGTTCAAGAGAGAAGGTTACACGTCATTAATGGAGCTCACCCATGTACAGGTAATAGCCATTTTGTGACATTTTTGCATTTCTTCAGCAACCTCAGTTGCATCACTAGTTTATCCCTAGAAGTTTTCAAGAATTTGACTCTATTGCCTTCATCATGAGAAAATGTTCACCTTGATTGGATCGCGGTGATGGTGTCTCTTCATTTCCGTTGCTTCCTTTATAGTTAATATTGACCTGGAAGTGTTCTGGAAACTAAAGCCATCATTAATATTGACCTGTATCTTTCGTGTGGTGCCAGCATATCCTTGTCATGGCAATGACCTCCATTCCCTGTTGACTAGTAATTATTGCCTGGCTCATTCGACTTGGGGTCTACCCAACTGCACATGGGCAATGTTGCACCTTACTCGGCCACTTGTGCTAGTGGAAACAAAGATTTCAGGTAATTTCTATTGCCTTTGCAAACTTCCCGTATCTTTACCTATTTGGTCGCTGCCAGATGGATGCACTAATGAAATGTCTGCTAACATGTGGTGTTTCTGTTGATGTGCACGATTGTATCAGTAGAGCACTTTGATCCGTGTTGATCATACTAGTAGTGCTCTTTCTGAAAATATGTTCCGATCTGTGCTTGGCAATTTACTTGCAGTATCCGACCATGCTTTCTAAGGCCAGAATTTGGCATCAGAAGATCGTGAAACAGTTTTGTGTTCTGTTCTGATATAAGTGCAGAGCAGGGTGTTCTAAATTAGATTGACACACATACTGCCTATAAAAAAATGAAACTAAGCAACTGATTCACTCCTGGTATATAGTGATAAAGGTGCGGTTGTCATCGTTGCACCAGGAAGATTTTGTTGATATTTCTCATGCTTTGATTCACTCCGAACTTTGTTCGTTGGGCCCAAATAAACTAAGCAACTGGAAAAGTATTGATTGTTTCTATTTTCTTTGTGCCCCTTAAGTTTAAATAACATGAGCAGTCTGTCCATTACATTCCATGCTTCTATCTGGGCTCAAACAAGGATGGGCAAAGGTATCATCTTGTGGAGTGTTATCAGGCATGTTTATACAGCGTGCAGGGAAAATGCTTCTTTCGGCTCCAGAGGTGTGTTGTGTCTTCGCTCCGCATTTTTCTTTCCCTCTATTTGAGGTTCAGTTTCGTCAGGTCCTATGTTGTGAGCTGGATCAAAGTATTGCCAGAGACGTGGTGTGTTCTTTTCGGGTTTTCTGTTCTTTGAATGGAAATAGCAAAGCTTTGTGTCTCCACTTGTGTTGGCATTCTTGCCTGACTGGCAGGAGTATGTAAAATAATCCTTACCTGCTTGCCTGGAGGTGTTTTTAGTTGTGTGCAACCTGATGATAATCGAACTTGCTCGGCATCTCGTCTGGGTGTGTTATTGTGCATGTTTATACCGTGTATTGTGTAAATGCTTCCTAGCGACATGCATCTGTGTAGAATATTGCAAATTACCCTTGTACTGCTCTCTGTGGCTGCAGCTGTAATATAAGCGACATGCATCTGTGTCGACACCAAAGTAACTAATACGTGCGCCCTGGAAGAACACACGCAACTAGTCTAGCTTGGCAACGTCTTGTACATCTCTGTAGAGCGGCTCTGCCGATGCCAAAGTCTGCCTTTTTTTTCGAATCGATGCCGAAGTCATGAGAGATGGTGCGTGTGTTGTCTCACGCCTCGCTCTACTGCTCTCTCGTGGCTGAAGCTGTTCTGTTCATACAAGTGACCAACGCACCGAAGAACACACGCAACTAGTCTAGTTCGTCAACGTCTTGTACATAATATATTGGCAAGCTGAGCGGCTCTGCCGATGCTAAAGTCAGGCTGGTACTCGATTATGTACCCTTGGCTCCAGTGGATTACGCGGTTATGTATGTCCGCTTTACACTTACACACATAATATATTGGCAAGCCACGATAGCCACATACTCCCTCCATTTTTATTTAACATACGTTCTGGATTTAGTAAAAGTCAAACATTTTCAAATTTAACTAAATATGTAGAAAAAAGTATCAACATCCAAAATACGATAAGAATGTATTCTCATATTATATAAATTTGGTATTAGGTATATTTGGTTAAACTTTTAAAAAAAATTAACTTTGACTTAACCCAAAACGCAGGGTAAATAAAAACGAAGGGTAAATAAAAATTAACTTTGACTTAACATATTTTTTCGCGGGCAGCCTATGCGGGTCCATTGGATGCCGCCGCCACTTGAATGCCCGTTTCATCTGGGTGATCACTTTCAGGCAGGAAAACGACAAAAAGTCACCGCCGCCTCTTCTTCCTCAACTCTGGCGAACCGCCTTCCCTCGCCGCCTCACCCTGCGTCGAGATCGTCCTTCGTCGCCCGCCAGACCACCACCCCCCGGTCAACCATCCCTCTAAAGACCCCCTACTCCTTCTCCAGAGTCGGCAACCGCACTCCCCCCCCCCCCCCCCTCTAAGGATTTGGGCGATGGCCATCTCCGTCGCTAGATGCACGCCCCACCCACTCCCCGAGGGGCTTGGGCGGTAGCCATGAGATGTGTTTCAGAGCAGAGAGGGAAAAAATCGGGAGAAGAAGGAGACGGGGTGGGTGGTTGGAAGAGACATGGTAGGGTGGAGCCCGCCCCGGATTCTCTACGTCATGTGACCGCGCGGCGCGATCGACCGCGTAGGAGGAAACCTAAGTTGTATCGCTGCAAGAACTTTCATGGGTTGATGCGCTGTGTCGCAACCTTTTTTGCCATGTTATCCGCGTCGGGCAACTGAGCCAGGCTTGACCAGCACACACACTTCCGGCTCCTTTTTTGCCATGTTAGCCCGAAAATAGGCGAAACATCACAATTGACGCCAGCTTAGAAAGGTAAGCAGCCGGGCAGTAATAATGATTGATTACCATGGTATTCACATACTCCCGACGATTAAGTATGGTCACCCCTATGATTAAATGTGGCATGCCTATTTTATGGAAAGCTTGACCATCTCCCTTCCTTGAACATGCAAGCAGCAATCAAACGGAATAGAGAAGGCGTCCACCTTTTTCCCTCCAAAACTAAAACTCACGCGGGGGAATCTTTTCATTCTTCCCGCCATGCTCTTTCCCTCCCTCGAAATTTGAATCGCTCCAAAAAGCTCTATATATACTAAGGGAGGTTGAACCAACGCGTGCGTTGCGTGTGACTTAGACTAAACCGAGAAACAAGGTGAGGAAATATGGTAGTACTACGTACCTTCCCCCTCATGTACTTTCCCTGAAAAATAGACCTACCTAAGAATGCCAAACATCATAACTGTCGCCGCTTAGAAAGGCAAGGCAGCCAGGCAGTTATCCTGATTGATTGTCATGCCATGCGTATACTCCTGCTATATTAAGTATGACCACCCCTATGATTAAACGTGGCATGTCGTAGTTTATGGGAGCTTGACCATCTACGGCTCTCCGGCCCATCAACAACGCAACCATCAAGCAGACCGATTAGAGAAGGCGCTCACATTCTTTTTCCCTCCAGAACTAAAATCCCACACGGGGAGGCCAAATATTTTCCTTCTTCCCGCCATGCTCTTTCCCTCCGTCAAAATTTGAATCGCTCCAAAATATCTATATATACTAAGGGAGGTTTAGCCAACGCGTGCGTCGTGTGTGACGACTTAGATTCATCCAGACTCTTTACTCGGAGAGGAGAGGAGAGGAGAGGAGGCTGCCGTGCTGCATCATCCAGACGGGGCGGTGGAGAAGACGGCTGCATCCGGCAGGCGCGTGTTCTTCGTTCGTGCGGCGGGCGAGCTGAGCAGGATCCATCCATCCAACAGGTAACCCCATTCGTTGTTCAAGGTTAAAGGAGTCGATCTCGATTCGTAGGGGCTGATTGATTTTACCCGTGCTCCTTTAATGTCCCCATATTAATTCGGATGCATATATGCTCAGATTCGTTTCCGTTCGTGTGGTTCCATGGGCGTGCGTTGGTTCGTTAATTAGATGCATGGGGCGAAACAGTAGAAGAAAAAGTAGTAATACGTATCTGGTGGTTTTCGTTGATTTTGGGAGTAGTAGTGTGTTGGGTGTATTTCAGGAGATGATGCATGGTAAATAAAGTAGTAGTAGGTAGTACAAGTAGTAGTGCGCACGGAAAGAAAAGAAAAGACCTGGTCTAACCTAGGTAGCTACTGCATTTCTTATAAATTTTCAATGAACGAGACTTTTTAAAATAGTGCAAATATTTCATTTTTCTTCTAGTGAATTGCACATTACACCAGAATTTACCCATATTTTTCAGGTTGTAGTTTGACCATCCGAAGCTAAACCTTGTTCGTAGTTATGAAATCACAATTGCGTCAAAATGTTTTTGAATAAACCAGACTGTTAAATTTCTGTCAACCATCGTATATATTGAGGATAAAATATGTTATACAAGCTTGTGACATACTCTGATCCGATAGGTGGCAGGTATGCATTCGGATGATGCAGCTCTAAAGAAGTGTAGTATTTGGCACTAGGCTTCACGGATTGTTCGAGAAGAAGGCTTTGGGGCATTTTGGAAAGGCAACCTAGTGACAATTGTACATCGGTTACCTTATTCTGCCATGAGCTTCTACTCATACGAGCGATACAAAAAGGTCAGCGCTAAGTCTCAGTATGTTAACATGTTAGATCGGTTGTGACTTTCTGCCTCTGAATATTGTTGTAGTGATGGTTTTAAATGTCATTGCAGGTCCTCAGAATGGTGCCTGGCCAAGACGACCCAAATTATGCTGGTGTTGTGTGAATCTGCTTGGTCCTGGGTTGGCAGGAGTCACAGCGGCCTTCTGTAACTTACCCTTTGGACGTTGTTTCTCACTGAATGCATAGTGCTAGTCTCAGATGCAACCCTTTTTTTTGCAGGGCATATGCTGCTGTCTTATTTCTAGAAAACTGGCGAATGTTTTATGATAGTACTAGATAGCTTGCCGAGGAACTCTTGCCGTGTAGTGTGAGGGTACTTAGTACGTAGTAGCAAATCTTTAGTAGCCTGATGTGTCATGGATGTTTGGAACATTGGCCTTGTCATCGTGTGAGCCTCTGAGGGAACGAGATGGCGCCAAACGAGCCCCAGCTTTGAATTAAAACAAATGAATTTCCTCTATCTTATTATACATTTTAGATTATTGGTAACTTTTCACATCCTGTAATTTTTTTTTTGCGAAAGTTCACATCCCGTAAATTACTTGCTGGACATTAGGGCATCTGACGGTTGAACGGCAGCATTAGTATAGCACTAAAGTTCAGCTTCCGATCTGGATGGGCCGGCAATCTGGAGTTAACAATGGCAGGCAGGCAGGCAGGCAATATTGAGCCTGTCATCCGCCGGCCCGGTCGGATGTTCCACAGCTGCGAAATGTCGACGCCACAAATGATGCCGCCGTTTGTTTGTGTTTTTTTTTCGCGGACCAGGCTAGCTAATTGATCCGCTCCGTGGAGACAACAACATCACAGTGGATCAGAGTTACTGCTCCACTTTTTTTTTTAAGCGGACTCCACTTTGTTAGGATTGAGGAGACCCGGCCAGCAGCTGAAACTGAACAAACTGAATTTCGTTTTCCCCACTCGTGTAATTGTGCGCAAAGACAATCTTCTAATTAACTTGTGTAATTGTGCTGCTGCTGAGATCCACGAGCTAGGTACCGAACCATTAGGACAGATGCGTCGTCTACTCGTTCCAAACGAAACTGTACTTTTTCAAAGAGAAGACGACGCCCAACCTGCCGATCTCCTCGGACATAATCCGTCTCCTCGGCGGTGCGATCGCCAGGAACGAGCGCATATCGGCGCACCCCTCGAATCGAACTCGCCTAAACCTCTTGACCGCCGCCGCGTCATACGGCCCCCCTCGCCGCCCGCCGCGCCGCCGCTCTCCTCCGCCCCGCAGCCGCCGCCGCTACTCCGGCCCACTCCTGCCCCAGCAGCGCGCTTCTCCTCGAGGGCGGAGTACAAGGACTTCGTCGCCTGCCTCCGCGACATATGAAAAGCGCTGCTAATGGATCGCATCGCTCCATCTCGCGCGCGCAAGAACTAATTAATCGATCGAGGTTCCATGGATCGGTAGCCAGAAGCATAAGCAAAAGAAAAAAAGTACTTTGTAAAACGCACCGCGGCGATCGGCTCGCCCGCCGGGCGTACGCCGTCATCCATCCATCCATCCATCGCTTCTCATTTTTTCTCCTCCCGCTCCAACGGGCCTTTCAAGTCTGCATCGATCGCAACTACAGCAAACTCCACGGATCCATCCGTCAATAGATCAAACAAGGCAATGAAACAAAAGGCGCGTGCATGCATACCTCCTGGGTGAATAACAGCTCACAGCCTGAGATCCATCCGACGATGACAACCACCGCCTACAACTACGCCTCACGGACCACGAAGCTGGGATGGGCAAGGCAGAGTATCCTCTCCTCTCCTCGACGAGTAAAGAGTCAAAGTCTAAGTCGTCACACACGACGCACGCGTTGGTTCCACCCCATCCCATATTTATATACTACTAGAGGAGGCCAAGGTTGGAGGTTTTTGTTTGAATTTGGAACTCTGGCGCCACTTTTTCGTCGCCGCTTTTCGCCTCCCGCCATTTCTTGCTGATAGCTTCTGTTTCAATCCATCCATCCAAAACCATCAAGGATGATGATGGACCGTTCAGATCGTGTGTTGCCACGGATTGGTGACATGGCACGTAAAATAGGAAACCTGCTAGCTAATTACGTGGGCCAATTAATCTCATTCCCGGGAATCGTGGATAGCCGGCTGGACGCCTCATTTTCCTGGCACTGGGCGTGGGTTTACTTGGAAGATCATTAACTCCAGAGCAATTTATGCCACGCGCATTAAGGCAAGATAAACGGGATTTTTGTTTCCACCGTGTGCTTGGTTAGAGACTTGCTTTCCTTGCTCTCTTTCATTTTAAGAACCATGATTTTTTTCCTTAATACGTTTCATGCAGCTATTCCGTTTGTTTTTTCTAAAATTTCAATGATTACTTTCCCTGACCAGATCCAGTAACCAGCTCAAATGGGGTGCTCCTCATATAGGAGGAGGAAATATCTGGTCGTCGTTTCACAACTGCCAGAATCTACTGCTTGGATTGATACATAGCTAGCATCACATACAAAATAATCAGGTTATCAACCACACAAGATTTTTTCCTTTTTGGCACATACATCAACGCTGGTGGAAATGCTCAAAACATCCAAATAAGGCCCAGGTCGGTACATGCCATGCCTCAAAAACACAGTTCCACAAAGAGAAGATATCATAGCCGGTAGCTACACAAATTAATCAAATCATTAGAAAAAAAGAGTGCACATTATTAGATCAGAGCAAAACTGAGAAAGTTACATTGTAATGATACGAACTTGCTAGCAGCCACGGAAACCAAACTGGCCCAAGCAAGATTATGACAACATATATAGGAGCTACTTAACACAGGCAGCCTGCCCAGATCAGATCAGAGAAGCACTATCCATTCCCAGGTCCAAAACAAGCTTTATACTTTCCCGCGGCCAAGGCTCCCTCGTGGCCACCTCTGCTTCTCCACTGCCACTACATAAAGGCCGCCTCCACTTTACCTATGCGAGCGCCACGGGAGCTGACAGCTCCGATATCACGTACAGCTACCACTGGCCTAAGAAGGCTCGACTCGCCAATTACCTGCAGGACAGCAGAATAGAAACAGAGCAATAAAGTAACATTGGGAGGTAAAAGTAAAAGCAAATTAACTTGATTTAGCCAAACTTTATATGAAAAAAGCAAATTAACTTGATTCAGCCAAACTTTATATGAAAACATTCCTACGACGGTCACATACAACACATGATGTGCTATGGGATCCTTCTGAATCATGCATTGCAACCCATTTATATTATACATCACCTAAACCTAATGGCAATCAATTAAAGTTGAGTTCTGAAACCCTCCCAAGGTTCCAAGGAGTGAGCATATCAAGCAGACAAATAAATTTAACAATAAAAAAACACCTCAATGTGTAGAGTACTCAAGAGTGAAGTTCACTAAATAAAAGTAATGCTTTGGAGTGTGCTGCTATTTCGAGGAACCTAACATTTGAAAAACATTGTAAGAAGTCCAGAAATTTTCAAGGTGTAGAGTAATAACTAATAACTGAGGCATCTCATTAGTAGTTTGATTCCATGATATCTTATTACAAGATAGTACACAGAAAAACACTTGAAACAAGTCCAGTAATGAAGGGTCTACCTCCATATGGCAGAGAAACCTAGATTAAGACAGGCAGAGCGGCCTTAGGAAGAGAGAGGCCGGCCCTGCCCTCCGCCTTCATTGGCTCTTGTACAGCCGCAGCGACATGAACCGACCGAGCCTGGAGCATCCTTGAACTCCAATTCTCGGTAGAGGAACATGCCCTCTTCATCGCTTCCACTTTGATGACAGTGGGTAATGTCCAAACCGCGTTGTTTTGGGACGACCACTGGATCGGCGAACGCTCCGTCAGTGAGATTGCGCCTCAGCTCCATGCCTGCAACCCAAAAAGAAGGCGAAAAGTGAGGACGATAACCGATGGCCTGCTCGCTAACAGAGGTTGGAAGCTCATCTCGCCCGCAGCGGGATGAGCTAGCCAGTGGAAAAATTTCACACGTGGCTGTGCCCAGCTTCTCGAGATGAGCTTCCAACCTCTGCTCGAGCTGGAATGGTACATAGTGTGCCTGCTTGGTGAACAAAGCACCTAGAAAGATGCGGCAGCAGACTCCGTCCTGCCCTTTCACCAATGTAATCTGGTAGGAAATATTAAATATTGTCTTGGCTCCGGATGACATGCGCCCCACCAGCACAGGAGGCATTCGTCGTCGAATGGTTGTTCTAGGCGCGTCAGAACACACCTAAAACCATGTGCAAGGGGCTGGCTACTGCAACCCTATAACTCCAATGGATGGTGCAGAAACACATGAACAGTTGTGTGTTTGAAGGCGAACAACCTTCGACCGCTGGCCTGCTTGCAAGCATCAAGGAGGAAGCAGCTCTCTAGGCCAAAGCTGGCCTTGGGCTTGTGCTGCCGACGACCTGGGATGTGCATTAGTTAGCTTGTATCTTGTATCCCGCTCCTGCTAGTAGGCATGTAACAAAAACTTCTATCTTATCAACGAAATGAAACGCAGAGGTCCTCAAGCAGCAAAGCTGATCCTCCAACAGACAGCCGACTCAACGATGCCCTTCGGGGTGAACTCTTGCGGATATGTTCTAGCTATATGCAAATATGCACATAAGTCTATCACTCCAACATCAGGCTCGCCTGCATAAGTTCCTTCAGTGGAGTGCATACCTGTGATACACATAGCATCTTGTAGCTGATCAGTGACACAAATAAACTTGAAATTAGCATCTGGTAGCTAACCAATGACACAAATAAACTTGAAAATAGCACTACTGCAGAATAAATAATGGTCGATAAGGATTTTAGTTGACGAGTGAACTATCCAATTCTGGTTGCAGTAACGATGGCTGAAACCAAGTAACGAAATCCGCATAGTGTGGTTGGTTTACTAGACTAATGGTGGATCCAGAAGCTCCCACAGCCGGCACCACTGTCAAGAACGCTAGGTGAGTTTTCATTGTGCTTGCAATCAGGAAACTCACGTACACAGGGTCACTAGTAATTATTAAGAAGTACTAATTTTGCGTCGTTCTGTTAGTGTTTTGAAATACTGACATATACTTACAATGTATTTAGCAATCCAAGGTCATTAGTCAGACAACTGTTTACTAGGAGACGACTAAGTACTGTATGTCTGTATCTCATCCATCATTGCACATTCTTTTATTTAGAAAATAGGCATTCCTACAATCGTCAATTACCAAGTAATTTTTTCTGCACAATATACAGTTAGAAACATCATGTTCCTGAAAGAGAACAAGTTGCACATGTCCTTTTAATCTTGCCAAAAAAACAATTAGAAGATGATGGGACACCTTGTCAATATATGTTAAGTTAGAAGATTGGCAGCCTTCCATTTAATTTTCTTATCTCCGATGCAAAAAATGTGTTGTGAAAATACTAGCAATTTACAACGAATCATGGCTCAAGAGTCACTAAGGGTATCTAAACTATGTATGTAACTTAACCTATACTAAAGAATAATCTTTATTTCAAAAGAAATTGTTAACTTCTGGTATGCACCTAATATGAATCTTTCCCCTGTAGGACTGGTAATGATTTGGCTCTGTAACTAAGAAAAGGGAACGAATTTTTGGTGGCGCAAATGAGAAGCCGGACTGAGAAATCGAGAGGATTTTCCTCTCGGGAAGCAACTGAGAAATCGAGAGGATCTTACACCTATACTGCAAGAAAGGTTTAGAAGAGCACCATATTATCCCTGAGCTTTCATTCAACCAGAAAATATTAAACCAGCACAAACATGCTCAAACTTCACACCCATCGAAAATACCCGAACACCAAACATGCCGAATAAAAGGTTGGCTTGTAAAATTTTGAGACTGTAAGCCCAAGAAAATTTGGAACAATATTAGAAAAGTAAGCAGATACGTACATGCCAGCAATAATGATTTCCATGAGTAACCATACTCTACTTCTAACTAACCTACTGGCATTTGCAACCAGGTGCCCGTGGATATAACTCCCTGTGAAATCAAATTTCAAAAATATTCCGAAACATATACTTGATTATAGCAGCGGAACATTCTAAAGTGCATGAAACACTTAGTTGTGTATGTAAAAATAGCACAGATCATGTAATCTGACTAAAAAAACGAATGTCCGCTTCATCGATATAAATGGACACATATTATTGATAAGAAGTTGCTCAATAGTACTCCACACATCTTACCAAAGAAAATCTGCCCTAAGCACTTGATAGGGGGGATTATCACATAGCATCAGCAAAGTTAGTAGAACAACATCGTGGATGATAAGTGTGTACGTGTATGTCCACACGCTACCAATATATTAAAGGCTTAACTACTAAAGTACATTTCTTTGAGCAGAACTATATAATATATACAGCTAGGGGCAGCCTGTCGCGCAGACTACAGATCAGATCGAGGGATGGAACATCATCCAACTACCAATCCAGAGACAAATCAATTTCTGTGTAGAGTATAAATGAGAAATTTTCAATCACCAAGAAGCACACATGGAGAAGGAAGACATAGGAAGAGCAGGGATGGAGGAATCTCACCTAGAGCAATGAGCGATGATGACCTGAAGCCACCACAGAGAGGCAATCGCAACCAGGGTCATGGTTGCACAGAGAGATGGCGAGGACCAGTACGAGGTGAAGCTCTTCGTTCCGATGACCGGAGGTTGAAATGAAGAAAGACGAGCTCCAGCCGCCCGCCTCTCTGTTTTCTTCCCTTATATTGCTCGAAAAACTATACAAGACCAAAAGCATCAGAAGGTACAGAATGTGGAAGTTGTCCATGCTTGAAAACTGAACTAAATTTCTTAGCCATGACGCTAGTCCTAGTTGCAGGAGGAAACACAAGTGAAATAACAATACAAACGATAAATCGGAGATTACTAAAAAAATAATTTCTTCAGTAACACCTCGTGACTTTTTACCCTGTGCTAGTTCTCCAGAGTAACTGATACAATGCATTATACACAAAGGCTTCTGCACAGCTATACAAGGGAGAAAGATCAACGTTAGCGATTTAACGTTTGTAGTGAATCTAAAAGCTTTCATCAAAACAGTACAAAATTCTTTTAAGCACAATATCGGCAACAAATCTCTAGATGCAAGGAACAATCCACATGGCTACATGTACACCATACAATATTATGGTAAATAATATTTCGTTGACTATCTCAGATTTCAGGAGAACCAATCATAGATTATAACTAATGACACACATATGAGATTCACCGGTGCCTACACGAGGACTCTAGTTCAAGCACACATGCAAAATCTCGCAATCAATTTGTTGATGCCAAATGTCACCAGTAAGGCTGGCAGGTTACTTCATGCAACTTCCCGGTTGTATGCCAATGGAAACAAAGGCAAAAAGAATTGTTGGACATATAATAAGTGGATTAAAAAATACCATATCCTGGCTCAAAGTGTCTATGAGCAATCCATAAAAGACAAAAACTAATGACTTCATTTGTTGATATAGCTAGATGTATATAATGCACACTGCGAAAACAACAACAGCAGAACGGAAATCAAGAATTGTGCAAGCCTTAGAGTTTTGAGCCAGTGTAGGCCCAACTTGGAGAAGCATCAATAATGCCGAAGAGTTAGACTTGAGAAAGCTAGGGGCTGCCTACATATGCCTCTATCTGCTCGTTCATACATATCCTGGAGCCATCAGCAACATGGACAGTTTCAGTACTGCTCCAGAAAGCATTAGAACTAGACTTGACATCTAAATCAGCTACCTATGCAAGTTCGCCACTCATCTATCTCAAGGAGGCAACTGCGAAAGTTTTGAGAAACAAGCCTTGATTTCATCAGCATTTGCAATGCAAAAGCCAAATGAAAATACTATATTTGATTTATAATAGACAATATGAACTAGGGAAAATAAAAAGGCTCAGGCATCCAAGGAAGGACTTGGCGGAATTAGCTCGCAAACCGAGCAAAGCAAAAGCTCTAAGGCAACAACCGTGAATGTTTATATCGCAAAATACTCTATTGTGGAAGTAAACATGCAAGGTAACCAACAACCTACATCAGGGATCTATATAGAACACTAACATAGTAGCAGCAACTGAAGCTAGCATTCGAACCACAACATCGCCAGGGAAAAAAAAAGATAAGAACTGCATCAACAGAAAATATCATAATGTTTATCCCATAAGGAATAAAAACATCCATGATGACTAGAGAAATATAGCAATGAATAGGACAGAAAAACATCGGGCACTACACCATCACATTGGCAAGCAAGAAATAAGATTTAAGATAACAAAACATCTGGGTTGTGTCATACACCAAGCCCTAGAGTTACCTTACCCCAAAAGCAACACATGAATAACTATGCATTCTAAGTAAGGATAATCTTGTAACACCACATGCTATAATGAGCTACCAACATGTCATACTTGACAACATATGTTCTGGACTTTTAGACACACAATATTTCTGTCTGACAAATCAACAGAATCAAACACATAAAAATCTTTCGTTTTCACTAACTAACTGTTTGAAGAATCTAATATCCGGGTTGAGCTTAATTGTTTGACCTCAATGCCTTTTGGGTTTGTAAAAGGTATCTCTTTTCACCACAGATTCCATAAAAGTCTGGGCTCACCTTGTGTTCATTCTTGTTGATGTTGTAGCTGCTATTGTACACATCTGATCCATGAGCACCTGCGTAGCGGTGTCGCCGGCGAGCGGCTCCTTGAGCACGTTCTGGAACCACACCACCACTTGGTGCAGTCGAAAACCACCTTGGTGTACATGCAAATACAAAGACTAAAATTACACCATAATATAAATAGAAAATTTTGGCTAATGATAAAAGCCATGTGCCTCGTGCTAGCTTTTCTTAACATCTTTTTTATGAAAGAAGAAAAAATTGCTAGGCATCAAATGTATATTTCTAATCAATTACTTCATGATCGATAAGTAGAAATTTTTTAGAATGTATATATTAAAGTTCAACTTTTGCAGAGTCATATGCTAGCTCTTTACAAACAAAGAAATTATAGATCATCATCATCGATTATCTGTAGCACCTCTAAGAACGGTGCTAGTTGCACGAAGATGGAAAATGACATGACCTTGAAAGAAACAAAATGTTCATGATCTAGACACCATAGCAAAAATGTCAACTACGATGACAAAAGTTACTCTACAAAAATCTGAGACACCTATGATTAGCACGTGGCAAGATTCCAACTTAGTGCTACACCCCGACAATATATAATTGGTGTGGAAAAATAACTTCAGGATAACAGTCAATTAGCGTACATAGAATAAGAACTGATAGTTGCTGCAATAAACACGGAATGGAGTTCACATATAAAATTTGTAGCTCACCACGTGTCTTGCTTCAACCTTGGCAGACAGCTCCCACTCGTCATCATGCATCCCGCACGCCTCCATCACATTCCACACCTTAGCCGGCCTAGAGCTAGCCCCGGCGCATGCATTTTGGGAGTATCAAGCGGGGGAGGCGGCCGCTATCAGCATGACGTTCCTAGCGACGGCGAGGACCAGAGGTGCCCATCGGGGTCGTTGTGCACCGGATGATGATAATGAGAAACCAGAGTCGCCAACTAGCCTATAATACCATAAAGACAAACAACAATCAGCAACAGGATCACAGGTTCAGAACAAGGATAATGAAGACATTTATTCTATGCAGGACTAGGAGATGATGTGAAACCTTATCGTGCAGGCCATACAGTGCGTTGTAATACATGTAGGCTCTTTAGAATATTTATAATACCATGGCAATTATAAAAAGCTATGGATCCCGCTGAAAATGAAACCGGGTTGTCTTCAAGATTTGTGAGATGTACATCTAATAAATGACTCTTTACATTCTTATTCGGAATGAACTATAAATAAACAACATGCTTACAAGGTTATTTGACGCGTGAGCTATATAACAAAACTTGAATATAATAAAGGTTCCAGCAAAGATCACATTTTGTTTATTAATGTTTGCTTACTAGGTTATGAAAAGACAGGAAAAAAAACACTATATCCTTTTTGCAGTTAATTATCAGGACATTTGAGTAACAAGTAGTACCAAGCAAGTCAATGACTGTACGGGCGCACTGTGCCATTGTTCATACACATCTCATCACTTAATAGGCTATCACATAAACACGATCATTACAACTATATAAGTAGGCCTGAAAGGCACATGATTAAGGCAAAAGACAATTTGGATTTAGATATGCATATGTGTGGTCCAATTAGGTACGATAGCAGTGTTGACAGAGAAAAAAAAAAAAGCCACAATCTAGTCATTATCCACCAATCAAAAAACATCACCTGCGCATCTAGCTCACTTATCTGAATGAACCTAGTAGTGCATCCATAGCAGATCTGGTCAGGTTCAGAGTAATACTGTGCTGGCCGTCAACTGCAACGGCATCTACATGAGAACACCGTTCTCCATGGCCGAGTATGCTGCAGTAGTAGAAACTCTGTTGGCAGCGAGGCCTCAGGAAAACTCCATCCTCACAGCTGCCATGGAGGAAGGACCTCCATGGGTCACATCACAGCCGCCCGGTGCGTCCTCGTGGCCGGCACCGCGCGTACCCCTCGCCGGCGTGAAGGACAGACGGACCGAATCGCCTCGATCGGCCAGGCGAGTTCGGCAGCGCCGCGCGCAGCACCAGCGAACAGGCCGGGCGCAATGCCATGGCTCCTGGGCAGCGCCGCGTCTCCCATCAGCGAGTCTTGGGCGGTGCCGGTCGACCTGATGCGGGTGAGGCGAGTGGTGGAGGAACAGGGGCAGATGAAGTATCGGAGTTGGGGGGAGACGAGGTGGCTGCGGAGGGTACGCCGGCGAGGTGAGGAGCGGCGGCGGAGGTGTTGTTCTGCGAGAAGTAGAAGAGAATGACAAGGCTGAGTGGGCCGGTGGACCTTTACTCCCGTGGCTGGACCTTGGCCCAACAGCGGAGGTGTTTTTCCTGACGAAGACAGCAGCGCCAAGACAACCAGATTCAGAAGGTTCAGAGATGCAAAGTTTATATAGATGAAGTTCAGTTAGCTGTTCATCTCGTCCAGGTTAGGGAACTACATCTCCTCCATCAAAATTGGTGAAGATGGCCTGCCTATGTTTAGGAGACAGAAGCTTTAATCGTACGTGTAGATTCAATCAGTAAACCAGAAGTGCCCAACACAGTGGTTTGGCTGCAACATTTGCGCCAGAGGATTGGGGAAGTGAATATGTTCTTAGAATTTTACAGAGATCAAAATTTGTACTGCTAGTAAACCAAATAAAATCTATTCTTAAACATACACAATTCTCCACTTGTTCCTACACCTATATATTGATGCCTTATGAAGCTCGATCCATTTAGAATATCTCTGTCATCTCCTATGTACCTAGCTAGCTGAACCTCAAGATCCAACCAAGCCAACTTAGAAAAATTCAGAGGACGGTATGCAGAAAGACACCAACAACAGAAGATCAGATACCAAGAAGGAAGGAGCAACACACGTACTTACACTGATTATCAAGTGGCCGATGGCAGCGAAGAAAGGCAGATATACTCAAGAATTAGATCAAGAAAACAAAGTTCTTAGGCAGCATGCCGGCATGGCCTTTCCTCACCATGTCGTGCACGGCTGTGTTCCAGCCTCTGCCGGAAAACGTACGTATGACCAGTACTACATGAGATTCTTGAGCTGAAGATGATGGAATTTGTGGTGGAGGCCGTGAGGTCTGTGGAGAAGGAATGAGGCAACACTTGAGGAATGGGGGGATTTATAGGGCGCCATTGCGGGAAGCTGCGAGACGGAAGGAACAGCGGGGAATCCGGAGAGACGACGGATGAGAGCACGATCCGTGTGACGAGCGCAAGGTGAAGTTGCAGCCATCGGATCGCCGCCTCGCCGGATTGAGGACAGGTTGCCGCTGCCCGCTGGGTTCTCGGGAGAAGGAAGGAAAGAGACGCGGGGCCGGAGCAATTGACTTGCATGGGCTTAATTGGTTCTGATTTGTTTTAATTGCTTTGTTGCTTTAATCCCGGAGAGATTGTCGCATGGATTTGGGTCAAATGATTAACACATGCATGCATCTACCATGTGGCCTGTGGGTAAGTTCTTAGGTTGGACATACATGATCGCTGGCTATTTTCCTATATGGCTTGGTGGCATTTTTTTTTGTTCCATCGTCCCGAATCTGATTAATTAGCTAAGAGCATCTTCAACACACGCGCCAAAAGATGCCCGCGCGGGAAAAACCATCAGTTTAGCGCGCTGGTGTTGAAATTTTTTGCTCCAACAGACGCGCCAAAATAGCGCGCGCTAATTTTTTTTGCCACACGCGGTATGAAACAGCGCGTGCGACGCGTCCCCAGCCGCCGCTGAAAACTCCCTCTCGCCACCCTCTCACCTACAACGCGCACCACCACCGCCGAGACCGCACCGCCGCCATGCCACCCCGGCGCAATCCTCCGGTTTCATCGGTGTGCGCGCCCGCCCGAGCGGCACGTTCTATGCGGAGATCCGCGGCGATGGCGCTAGCCTCACCCTCGGCACCTTTGACACCGTCGAGCAAGCGGCACGCGCCTACGACGTAGCGGCATGGCGCCTCGGGCGGCCCCGCCAGCAGCTCAACTTCAAGGACTACGAGTCGCTCGCGGAGGCAGAGTTCTTGGCCGGCTTCGACGGCCTCCTAACCAGCAGCGGCGCCGCCGCAAGCAGCTTCAGCGCCGCCTCGCCATTATGCAGGCGGATGAACGCACCATGGAGGCGTGGGCCGCTGCCTTCCCGCATGATGTCGTTGACGAGCACGCCTTCTTCGCGCAGAAGAAGGCGGAGCGCAGGGCGGAGAAGGAGGGCATTCGCACGCGCAAGCGGTTCATCGAGGCGTAGGAAGCCGGCTCGACGACCATCGACGAAAACGATAAACGTTGGGCGGATTTGGTTTTGACTGAGCCTTCGCAGTCATCGGGATCGGACTTCAACTTGCCAGATTTTTAGATGTATTGATGTATTGTATCCGTTTAATTGTCGTTCTTGTCGTCATTTTAAAATGTATTTTTAGTACTATGTTTGATATTATTTTCAATCATGTGTATGCAAAACTTGTTTTTGGCGCTGTATTTTATAGCGTCTGGTAAAGAGCTATTTCTGCGCTGTATATTTTCACGCGTCTGAAAAATTAGAGACGCGCCCAGACCCATAAAAGCGAAAACGTGCGTTGTATAATTTTTTTAGCGCGCGCCTGTTGGAGATGCTCTAAGTATGCAGGTTCCCTTCACTCTAACTGATGATCTATATGTAAATGTATGCAAGAAATAATGAATCGGTTTGGGAACAATGCTACTTTAATCCATATTATTGCCTAACCACACATCTACGTCACTAAAGGAAAACACATATTTGTTGTGTACTTTATTCTTTGACGGTGTTTTTTCTCGGGTACACGGCAAAGATGCTCTTCTCCGTATGCCAAAAACCAGTACACGGTGAAGAATACTTTGCCAATTAAATGTTAGCACCCGGCGAAGAATAAGAACATGACACAATAGGGAAAATACACTCGGTAAAGAAAAACACACGGCGAAGAGGCTCTTTGCCGAGTACCACAACTAGACACTGGTGAAGAAAACTGCCACGTGGCGAGTAAAGCATACGGCTGGCAGGAGATGCCTTTCTTCGCCGGGTGTCTCCAGTTAGATACCCGGCAAAGAGAGTCTTCACCGGGTGTTTTTTGGAGCTACACGGGAAAGACAAATTTCCAGGAAGGCGCGCTATTTCCCGCCCAACTATGCTTTTTCTGCGTTGTGTATATTCTGGAAGGTACATGGCAAAGACCCTCTTTGTCGTGTGTATTCTTAACGGTACACGACAAAGACCCTCTTTGCCTTGTATTCATGTTTCACCGCGTTGAGCGCGGCGGTGTCCCTGTTGGGAGGCGCGTGAAACGGAAAAATGGCACATAAAATCGCACGTTCTGGAGCTAAAATGATTTTTCCAGAAAATCAGTGGCAGGGAAAAGTGGAAACATAGTTCAAATCTGGCCCGATTCCAGTGACATCGGCGGGGGATCCTGCGGCTTCCCGAAGAGCTAGAGCGTGGGGCAGGTGTGTGGAGCGTGTTGAGTATGTGTTCTTCTATCGTTGTGCACAGGTTTCCCTCAACCCTAGTTCACGCCCCCTGTACATGCTTCACACAAAAAAACCATTTCGGTACTCAAAAAATGGAAAACGGGTTTTCCGTGGCCACGATGGAAAAACCCCACACATAGCGTTGATTCTCATCCCAGGCACACGCATGTGCGCGACCTGGTCTCATTCCGGCAAACTATACATACCCGTTGGCCATAACCTAACAGGTTTGACCTAAAAGCCATAAAACTCGATAGGTGATCGCTCATTTTGTGAATGTTTTTCGAGAATAACTGCAATATTCCAAGTTTGAATTTTTTCCACACAACTGCGTCACATAAAATTACGCCTCGCGAAGGTTTCACATTTTTATGATTTTTTGAATTAGTTGTGCACCAAATGGGACACATCGGTCGTCCCATTTGGCCGCGTCAAGTGCGGTGGTGTTCCTGTTGGGAGGCGCACGAAACAGAAAAAGGTGGGCACATAAAATGACACGTTTTGGAGCTAATAATGATTTTTCCAAAAAATCTGGAGCAGGAAAAAGCGGACACGTAGTTCAAATCTGGCCCGATTCCAGCGACATCAGCGGGATACGGCGGGGGCGGGTTTGTGTGGAACATGTAGCGTATATGTTCTTTTATTGTTGTGCATGAGTTTCCCTCAACCGTAGTTCGCGCCCGATGTACCTGCTTCACAAAAAACCCATTTCGGCACTCGGAAAATGGAAAACGGGTTTTCGTGGCCATGATGGAAAACCCACACACACATCGTTGACTCCCATCCCAGGGCACACGCATGTGTGCGATGTGGCCTCATTCCGGCAAACTATGCATGCCCGTTGGCCGTAACCTAGCCGGTTTGACCTAAAAGTCATAGAACTCCGTATGTGATAGCTCATTTCGTGAATGTTTTTCTAGAATAACTGTCGTATTGTAAGTTAGAATTTTTTCTCGCAACTAGGTCACATAAAATGATGCCCCACGAAGTCTCACATTTTTATGATATTTTCAATTAGTTGTGCTCGGAATGGGACGCACTGGACGTCCTGTTCCGGCGCGTCGAGCATGCCGGTGCTCCTATTGGGAGGCGCGCAAAACCGAAAAATATGGGCACATAAAATGACACGTTTCGGAGCTAAAAAAGATTTTTTTAGAAAATCTGGAGCAGGGAAAAGTCAACGCGTACTTCAAATCTAGCCTGATTCCAGCTACATCAGCGGGAGACGGTGGAGGATCCTACGGCTTCCCGAAGAGCTAGCGCGTGGGGCGGGTGTGTCAAACGGGTTGCGTATGTGTTCATCTATCGTTATGCACGGGTTTCCCTCAACCCTAGTTCGCGCCCCCTGTACCTGCTTCACAAAAACACACGTTTCGACACTTGGAAATATGGAGAATGGGTTTTTCGTGGCCATGATGGAGAAACTCCACACACAGCGTCGACTCCCATCACAGGGCACACGCATGTGCACGACATGGCCTCATTCCAGTAAACTATGCATTCTCGTTGGCTATAACCTAGCTTGTTTGACATAAAAGCCTTATAACTCTACAGGCGATAGCTCATTTCGTGAATGTTTTTCGGTTCCAAGTTTGATTTTTTTTCCTCGCAACTGCATCACAGAAAATTACGCCTCGCGAAGATCTCACATTTTTATGATTTTTTGAATTAGTTGTGCTCGGAATGGGACACACCGGACGTCCCATTTCACCGCGTAGAGCGCGGCGGTGCTCCTGTTGGAGGCGCGCGAAACCGAAAAAAGATGGGCACACAAAATGACACATTTTGAAGCTAAAAATGATTTTTAGAAAATCAGGGGCAGGGAAAAGTGGACGTGTAGCTCAAATATGGCCCGATTCCAACTACATCGGCGAGAGACGGTGGAGGATCCTACGGCTTCCCGGAGAGCTTACGCGTGGGGCGTGTGTGTGGAATGCGATGTGTATGTGTTCTTCTATCGTTGTGCATGGGTTTCACTCAACCCTAGTTTGCGCCCATGTACCTGCTTCACAAAAAAAACCGTTTCGGCACTCGGAAAATGGAAAACGGGTTTTTCGTTGCCACGATGGAAAAACCCCACGCACAGCGTAGATTCCCATCCCAAAGCACACGCATGTTCCGGCAAACTATGCATGCCCGTTGGCCATAACCTATCCTGTTTGACCTAAAAGCCATAGAACTCCGTAGGTGATAGCTCATTTCGTGAATGTTTTTCCGTAATAAATGTCGTATTCCAAGTTTGATTGTTTTCCTCGCAACTGGGTCACATAAAATGATGCCTCGCGAAGGTCTCACATTTTTTGATATTTTTTTTTGAATTAGTTGTGCTCGTAATGGGAAACACCGGACGCCCCGTTTCGCCGTGTCGAGCGCGGCGGTGCTCCTAATTGGAGGCGCGTGAAACCGAAAATGATGGGATCATAAAATGACACGTTCCGGAGCTAAAATGATTTTTCTAGAAAATCACGGGTAGGGAAAAGTAGATGCGTAGCTCAAATCTGACTCGAATTCAGCGACATCGGTGGGAGATGGTGGAGGATCCTACGGATTCCTATAGATCTAGCGCGTGGGGCGGGTGTGTGGAACGTGTTGCGTATGTGTTCTTCTATCGTTGTGCACAGGTTTCCCTCAACCATAGTTCGCGCCACCTGCTTCACAAAAAATCTCGTTTGGGCACACGGAAAATGGAAAACCGGTTTTCCGTAGCCACAATGGAAAACCCCCACACACATCGTTGATTCCCATCCCAGGGCACACGAATGTGCGAGAGATGGCCTCGTTTCGGTAAACTATGCAAGCCCGTTGGCCATAACCTAGCATGTTTGACCTAAAAGCCATAGAACTCCGTAGGTGATAGCTCATTTCGTGAATGTTTTTCCGGAATAACTGTCGTATTCCAAGTTTGAATTTTTTTCCTCGCAGATGGGTCACATAAAATGACGCCTCGGGAAGGTCTCACACTTTTCTTATTTATTTTTGAATTAGTTGTGCCAGGAATGGGATGCACCGAACGTCTTGTTTCGCCGTGTCGAGCGCGGCGGTGCTCCTGATAGGAGATACACAAAACCGAAAACCCATGCCACATGCATGTGCGCGATATGGCCTCGTTCTGATAAACTATACATTCATGTTGGCCATAACCTAGCCCATTCTACCTAAAAGCCATAGAACTCTGTAGGTGATAGCTCATTTCGTGAATGTTTTTTTCGGATAACTGCTTGATTCCAAATTTAATTTTTTTCCATGCAGCTAGGTCACATATAGAATTACGCCTCGTGAAGGTCTCACATTTTTCTGATTTTTTTCAATTAGTTGTGCTCAAAATGGGACGCACGGGGACGTCCCGTTTCGCCACGTCGAACGCGGCTGTGCACATGTTGGGAGACGCGCGAAACTGAAAAGGATGGGCATTTAAAACCACATGTTCCGGAGCAAAAAAATTATTTTTTCCAGAAAATCAGGGGCATGGAAAAGTGGGCGCGGAGTTCAAATCCGGCCCATTTCTAGTGGCATCGGTGGGAGATGGTGGGGGATCCTACAGCTTCGTGGAGAGCTAGCACATGGGGCGGGTGTGTGGAATGCGTTGTGTAGGCGTTCTTCTATCGTTGTGCATGGGTTCCCTCAACCCGAGTTCGCGCCCATGTACTCGCTTCACAAAAAAAAACCATTTCGGCACATGTAAAATGGAAAACGGATTTTCCGTGGCCACGATGTCAAAATCCCGCACACAACGTTGATTCCCGTCCCAGGGCACACACATGTGCGCGATATGACGTCGTTCCGGCAAACTATGCATGCCTGTTGGCCATAACCTAGCCCGTTTGACCTAAAAGACATAGAACTCTACAGGTGATAGATCATTTCGGAATAACTGTTGTATTCCAAGTTTGATTTTTTTCCTCGCATCTGGGTCACATAAAATGATGCCTCGCGAAGGTCTCACATTTTTCTGATTTTTTTAAATTAGTTGTGCGCAGAATGGGATGCACGGGACATTCCGGTTCGCCGCGTCGAGCGCGGCGGCTAAGCTGTTGGGAGGCGCGCGAAACCGAGAAAGATGGGCACATAAAATGACCCATTCTGGAGCTAAAAATGATTTTTCCAAAAAATCAGCGGTGGGAAAGTAGGCGCGTAGTTCAAATCTTGCCCGTTTTCAACGGCATCGGCACGAGACGACGGGGGATCCTACGGCTTACCGGAGAGCTAGCGCGCGGGGCGGGTGTGTGGAACGTGTTGCGTATTCGTTCTTCTAACATTGTGCTTGGGTTTCCCTCAACCCTAGTTCGCGCCCATGTACCTGCTTCACAAAAAAACCGTTTCGGCACTCGAAAAATGGAAAACGGGTTTTTCGTGGCCACGATGCAAAACCCCGTGCACAACGTTGATTCCTGTCCCAGGGCACACACATGTGCATGATATGGCCTCGTTCCGACAAACTATCCATTCATGTTGGCCATAACCTAGGCCATTTGACCTAAAAGCCATAGAACTCTGTAGGTGATAGCTCATTTCGTGAATGTTTTTCCAGAATAACTTCCTGATTCCAAGTTTGATTTTTTTCCTCGCGGCTGGGTCACATAGAATGACGCCTCGCGATGGTCTCACCTTTTTCTGATTTTTTCAATTAGTTGTGCTCAAAATGGGATGCACGGGACGTCCCGTTTCGCCGCGTCGAGCGCGGCGGTGCACCTGTTGGGAGGCACGCAAAACCGAAAAGGGTGGGCATTTAAAATCACATGTTCCGGAGCTAAAAAATATTTTTCCAGAAAATCAGGGGCATGGAAAAGTGGGCGTGTAGTTCAAATCCGGCCCTTTTCTAGCGGCATCGGCGGGAGACAGCAGGGGATCCAACTGCTTCCCGGAGAGCTAGCTGCGGGGCGAGTGAGTGGAACGCATTGCGTAGGCGTTCTTCTATCATTGTGCATGGGTTTCCCTCAACCCAAGTTCGCACCCCGTGTACCTGGTTCACAAAAAAAAGTTTTGGCACTCGGAAAATGGAAAACGGATTTTCCGTGGCCACGACGTCAAAACCCCGGACACAACGTTGATTCCCATCCCAGGGCACATGCATGTCCTCGATATGGCCTTGTTCCGACAAACTATACATGCCCGTTGGCTGTAACCTAGCCCGTTTGACCTAAAAGACATAGAACTCTGTAAGTGATAGCTCATTTCATGATTGTTTTTCCGGAATAACTGTTGTATTCCAAGTTTGATTTTTTCACATAAAATGACGCCTCGCGAAGTTCTCACATTTTTATGATTTTTTAAATTAGTTGTGCTCAAAATGGGATGCACATGACATTCTGTTTCGCCGCGTCGAGCGCGGCGGTTAACCTGTTGGGACGCGCGCGAAACCGAAAATGATGGGCACATTAAATGACCGGTTCCAGAGCTAAAAATGAATTCTCCCGAACATCAGGCGCGGTAAAAAGTGGGCGCGTAGTTCAAATCTTGCCCGTTTCCAACGGCATCAACACGAGATGACGGTGGATCCTACGGCTTCCCGAAGAGCTAGCGCGGGGCAGGTGTGTGGAACGGGTTGTGTATTCGTTCTTCTATCATTGTGCATGGGTTTCCCTCAACCCTAGTTCGTACCCATGTACCTGCTTCACAAAAAAACCGTTTCGGCACACGAAAAAATGGAAACGGGTTTTCCTTGGCCATTATGCAAAACCCCGTGCACAACGTTGATTCCCGTCCTAGGGCAGACACACGTGCGCGATATAGCCTCGTTTCGAGAAACTATCCATGCATGTTAGCCATAACCTAGCCCGTTTGACCTAAAAGCCATAGAACTTTGCAGGTGATAGCTCATTTCGTGAATGTTTTTCTTGAATAACTTCCTCATTCCAAGTTAGCTTTTTTTCCTCGCAGTTGGGTCACATAGAATGATGCCTCGCGAAGGTCTCACATTTTTCTAATTTTTTTTCAATTAGTTGTGCTCAAAATGGGACGCACGAGACGTCCCATTTTGCCGCGTCTAGCGCGGCGGTGCACCTGTTGGGAGGCGCAAAACCAAAAAGGATGGGCATTTAAAATCACATGTTCCGGAGCTAAAAATTATTTTTCCAGAAATTCAGGGGCATGGAAAAAGTGGGCGTGTAGTTCAAATCCGGCCCGTTTCTAACGGCATCGGCGGGAGACGGCGGGAGATCCTACGCCTTCCCGGAGAGCTAGCGCATGGGGCGGGTGTGTGGAACGCGTTGCGTAGGCGTTCTTCTATTGTTGTGCATGGGTTTCCCTCAACCCTAGTTCGTGTCCATGTACCTGCTTCACAAAAAAAACCGTTTCGGCACTTGGAAAATGGAAAATGGGTTTTCCGTGGCCATGATGTCAAAATCCGACACACAACGTTGATTCCCGTCCCAGGGCACAAGCATGTGTGAGACATGGTCTCGTTCTGGCAAACTATGCATGCCCGTTGGCCATAACCTAGCCCGTTTGACCTAAAAGACATAGAACTCTGTAGGTGATAGCTCATTTCATGAATGTTTTTCTGGAATAACTGTTGTATTCCAAGTTTGATTTTTTCTCTCGCATCTGGGTCACATAAAATGACGCCTCGCGAAGGTCTCACACTTTTCTGATATTTTTTTTTGAATTAGTTGTGCTCGGAATGGGATGCACCGGACGTCCTGTTTCGTCGCGTCGAGCGCGGCGGTTAACGTGTTGGGACTTGCGCGAAACCAAAAAAGATGGGCACATAAAATGACCCGTTCCAGAGCTAAAAATGATTTTTCCATAAAATCAGGGGCGGGGAAAAGTGGGCGCATAGTTCAAATCTGGCCCGTTTCTAGCGGCATTGGCTGGAGACGACGGGGGATCCTATGGCTTCCCGGAGAGCTAGCATGCGGGGCGGGTGTGTGGAATGCGTTGTGTATGCGTTCTTCTATCATTGTGCATGGGTTTCCCTCAACCCTAGTTTGCGCCACCTACTTCACAAAAAAATCCGTTCGGGCACATGGAAAATGGAAAACGGGTTTTTCGTGGCCACGATGGAAAACCCCCCACACACATCGTTGATTCCCATCCCAGGGCACACGCATGTGTGAGACATGGCCTCGTTCCAGTAAACTATGCATGCCCATTGGCCATAACCTTGCCCGTTTGACCTAAAAGCCATAGAACTCCGTAGGTGATAGCTCAGTTCGTAAATGTTTTTCGAGAATAACTGCCGTATTCTAAGTTTGAATATTTTTCCTCGCAACTGCGTCACATAAAATGATGCCTCGCAAAGGTCTCACATTTTCACGATTTTATTTTCAATTAGTTGTGCTCGGAATGGGACGCCCCGGACGTCCCGTTTCGCCGCTTCGAGCGCAGCGGTGCTCCTGTTCGGTGGTGCGTGAAACCAAAAAAGATGGGCACATAAAATGACACGTTTCGGAGCTAAAACTGATTTTTCAAGAAAATCAGGGCAGGGAAAAGTGGACACGTAGTTCAACCAGCGATATCGGCGGGAGACGGTGGAGGATCCTACGGCTTCCCGAAGAGCTAGCGCGTCGGGCGGGTGTGTGGAGCGCCTTGCGTATGTTTTCTTCTATCGTTGCGCACGGGTTTCCCTCAACCCTAGTTTGCGCCCCATGTACCTGCTTCACACAAAAAAACCTTTCGGCACTCGGAAAATGGAAAACAGGTTTTCCATGGCCACGATGGAAAACCCCCCACACATAGCATTGATTTTCATCCCAAGACACACACATGTGCACGACATGGCCTCGTTCCGACAAACTATGCATGCCTGTTGGCCATAAGCTAACCCATTTGACCTAAAAGCCATAGAACTCCGTATGTGTAACTCATTTCGTTTATGTTTTTCGGGAATAACTGTCTTATTCCAAGTTTGAATTGTTTTTCCTCGCAACTTGGTCACATAAAATGATACCTCCCGAAGGTCTCACATTTTTATTGTTTTTTTAATTAGTTGTGCTTAGAATGTGATGCACCGGACGTCCCGGTGCTCCCACTAGTGGAAAATAGGGCTTCCGTGGGAGCCATTTGTCGCGGGCGCGCCTGCACCCGCGACAAATGGGGTGGCCACGTCGCTCCGAAGCCGGCAGAGGCTTTTGTCGCGGCCTTTTGTCGCGGGCCGTATTACGACCCGCGACAAAGGGGTCGGCACCTTTTGTCGCGGGTCGTAATACGGCCCGCGACAAAAGGCCATGCCTATATATAGACACGCAGCCAGCCCCCCCCCCCACCTCATTTTTTCCTTGGTGGTTAAGGTGGAGGTGTATGCTAGCTCATTTTTTCTACATGTGCACAAGAGGTGTTTGATGGAATGCTTGTGAGAGGGATGCCACTTGATTTTATTTGATAAGATTTCTCCTCTTTTTGATCCTAAAAGGTTAGCAACTATTTTCTCGACTATATATATGCATAGTCCGTACAATACTAATTTTAGCAAGGTGATTGCATCCGATACATATATAATTGTACTTATGATGCAGATGAGTCATCCATGGATGTACGGTAACCGATGTGCTCCCGCTTTCAGAGAGGGCGTGAATTCTTTCTGCTTGTGGCCGAGGCCAACAAGTCGGAGCAAGGTTTTATGTGCTGTCCATGTCTAAAATGTAAGAACGAGAAGGATTACTCTTGCTCAAGAGACATTAAGAGCCACAGCTTCGGTTTGGATTCATGTCCAGCTATAATGTTTGGACCAAGCACGGAGAAGAAGGGGTTATGATGGAAGACGGCGATGAAGAAGAAGATAATGATGACCAATACCGATCTATGTTCTCTGAATGCGATGATACCGCAATGGACGACAATGAAGAAGAAGGAGGTGAAGAACAGGCATCAGATGATCCTGTTGATGATGATCTTCGTCGGGCCATTTCGATGCAAGAAGAGAGTGTGGCACGGATAAGGAGAGGTTGCAGTTCGACAAGATGTTAGAGGACCACCACAAATTGTTGTACCCAGGTTGTGAAGATGGGCAGAGAAAGCTGGGTAGCATATTGGAATTGCTGAAATGGAAGGCAGAGGTCGGTGTGACTGACTCGGGATTTGAGAAATTGATGATAATATTAAAGAAGCTGTTTCCAAGAAATAATGAATTGCCCGTCAAGACATATGAAGCAAAGAAGCTTGTACTGCCCTCTAGGATTAGATGTGCGAGAAGATACATGCATGCATTAATGACCGTATCCTCTACCGCGGTGAGAAGTACGAGAATTTGAATAAATGTCCGATATGTGGTGCATTGCGGTATAAGATCGTAAAAGATGACCCTGGTGATGTTGAGGGCGAGCCACCCAGGAAGAGGGTTCCTGCGAAGGTGATGTGGTATGCTCCAATAATACCACGGTTGAAACGTTTGTTCAGAAACAAAGAGCATGCCAAGTTGTTGCGATGGCACATGGAAGAACGTAAGAAAGACGCGATGTTGAGGCACCCCGCCGATGGTCGGCGGTGGAGGAACATCGGGAGAGAGTTCCCGGATTTTGCGTGTGAGGCAAGGAACTTATACTTTGGTCTAAGTACGAGATGGCATGAATCCTTTTGGGGAGCAGAGCTGCAGTCAAAGACTGGCCCGTGACTTTATGTATCTACAACCTTCCTCCTTGGTTGTGCATGAAGCGGAAGTTCATTATGATGCCAGTGCTTATCCAAGGCCCAAAGCAACCCGGCAACGACATTGATGTGTACCTAAGGCCATTAGTTGATGAACTTTTGGAGTTGTGGGCCAAACCAGGTGTACGTGTGTGGGATGAGCACACCGAGCAAGAATTTGACCTACGAGCGTTGCAATTCGTAACCATCAATGATTGGCCTGCTCTTAGTAACATTTCGAGACAGACGAACAAAGGATACAACGCATGCACACACTGTTTAGATGAGACTGAAGGTAAATATTTGGGAAAAAGCAAAAAAGTTGTTTACCCGTACAATCGCCGTTTCCTTCCGCGCAAGCATCCCTTAAGGAAAAAAGGCAAGCATTTCGATGGCGAGGCAGACAACCGTCCGAAACCTGTCCCCCGTAGTGGTGGTGATATATTTGACATGGTCAAGGATTTAAATGTTATCTTTGGAAAGGGTCCAGGCAGTCGACCTGTTCCGAAAGACGTTGACGGACACGCGCCCATGTGGAAGAAGAAATCTATTTTTTGGGAGCTAGAATATTGGAAAGTCTTGGAAGTCCGCTCTGCAATCGACGTGATGCACCTGACCAAGAATCTTTGTGTGAATATTCTAGGTTTTCTGGCGTGTATGGGAAGACAAAAGATACACCAGAAGCACGGGAGGATCAGAAACAACATAAAGGACGAAACGGCAATCATCCAGGGAAGTTTGAAGGGCCTGGCAGCTACGCTCTTACCAAACAAGAGAAGGAGATCTTTTTTGAAGCCCTATTCAGTATCAAGGTTCCGTACGGTTTCTCGTCGAATATAAAGGGAATAGTAAATATGAAGGAGAAAAATTCCAGAACCTAAAGTCCCATGAGCGCCACGTGCTTATGACACAATTGCTTCCGGTTGCATTGAGGGGACTTCTACCAGAAAATGTTCGACTAGCCATTGTGAAGATATGTGCATTCCTCAACGCAATTTCTCGAAGGTAATGGATCCGTAAACTTTGTCGGGATTACAGGAAGATGTGGTCGAATGTCTTGTCGGCTTCGAGTTGTTGTTCCCACCATCCTTCTTCAATATTATGACGCACCTCCTCGTTCACCTAGTTGAAGAGATTAGAATTCTCGGTCTGTATTTCTACACAATATGTTCCCCTTCGAGAGGTTCATGGGAGTATTAAAGAAATATGTTCATAACCGAGCTAGGCCGGAAGGAAGTATCTCAAAGGGCTACGGAACTGAGGAGGTCATTGAGTTTTGTGTTGACTTTCTTCCTGACCTTAAGCCGATTGGTGTTCCTGAATCTCGGTATGAGGGGAGGCTGACTGGAAAAGGCACACTAGGAAGGAAAGCAACGGTGTGCAGGGACAAGATTTCTTTCAATCAAGCACACTACACAGTTCTATACAATTCCAGCTTGGTGGCTCCGTACATCGAGAAACACAAGAATGTTTTACGAGAAATAAACCCAGGCCAGCCCGAGTCCTTGATTACACGTCAACACATGAATACCTTCGGCAGTTGGTTGCAAAGACATCTCATCTTCTCCATCGAAGCGGACACCACTGTTGTAGAGCAGCTGTACTTGTTGGCCAGGTTACCATCTTCAAACATATGTACATTCCAAGGGTACGAGATAAATGGGAATACATTTTACACGATCGACCAAGATAAAAAGAGCACCAACCAAAACAGTGGTGTCCGCTTCGATGCAAAAGACGAGAATGGGCAAACCACCACATATTATGGATACATAGAGGAGATATGGGAACTTGACTATGGACCCACTTTTAAGGTCCCTTTGTTTCGGTGCAAATGGGTAAAGCTCAGCGGTGTACATATAGACGATAAGTACGGTATGACAACAGTGGATCCCAACAATCTTGCGTACATGGACGAGCCATTTGTCCTAGCCAACGAGGTGGCTCAAGTTTTCTACGTGAAGGACATGTCTAGCAAATCGAGAAAAAGAAATCAACAAAATAATACATCAACGGAGGAGCCAAAGCGCCACATAGTTCTTTCTGGGAAAAGAAACATAGTGGGAGTGGATGACAAGACAGACATGTCAGAAGATCCTACGGCTTCCCAGAGAGCTAGCGCGTGGGGCGGGTGTGTGGAGCGCATTGTGTATGTGTACTTCTATCATCGTGCACAGGTTTACCACAACCCTAGTTCGCGCCCCATGTACCTGCTTCACACAAAAAAACAGTTTCAGCAATCGGAAAATGGAAAACGGGTTTTCCGTGGCCACGATGGAAAAACACCACACATAGCGTTGATTCCCATCCCAGGGCACACGCATGTGCGCGATATGGCCTCGTTCCGGCAAACTATGCATGCCCGTTGGCCATAACCTAACCCGTTTGACCTAAAAGGCATAGAAGTCCGTAGGTCACCCCATCAATTAAACTCACATTATTTAGCAAATTTTTTTTCTTATTTAGGCTTAACCTCTGATACCACTAAAGGTGTTGGGCACCCCGGTGCAGCTCAGTGCACCACCGCACGAGGGTGGAGAGGGTTAGGCCCGGGGGGGGAGTATCGTTCAGAACTAGGCTCCTCCTATAGCGATGGATGGCTAGTCCCTGGCTCACTGCCCATGACACCAATTTCCTTTCACCATGTCACCATCGACGCCACCCAGCATATCCGGATGCACTCTTCATTCCACCCCTTTCATCTCTAGTTCGACAGGTTTCTTCTTTATCATCTCTAATCTCATTGCCTCCTCAAATCAAAGCTTCATTGTCACCTGTACCACCAGAGCCCTCAGGCAGGACAAGTTCCATCGGAGAAGCATCAACAACCTGGCCAAGGCCCGTTCCGCATAAAATAAAAGTGCTAGTACCTAGCTATATTCAAGTGGATGGACTTTCTTGTTAGTTAAATCACACATGTTAGCTAAGGAAGATGAGATAATACATGCATGCTGCTGGGAGTTACAATGTGCAGAACGCGACCAGGTTGGGCAGGAGGCCGACTAGCTCGTTTGTATTCATTAGCTGCAAGCCTAACTTAGACATCAAATTTGAAGCTGGCTAGCTTAGTAAGTGATATAGATAGAATCATCTAGGGCTCACTAACTAAGCTAGTTTCTACCTAGACCGGCCAACTAAAACCAGGGAAATTTAATTAATTTTTTTCTAGAAGAATAAATTTCAACTAAATAATATACAAAATGATAATCAGAACGGGATATCAAAATTTTCTACTCCATCGCCTACTTTGGTAATGCGGAGGGCGTGAGGGGGTGGGGACGGCGATGAAGCGAGCACGTTCACACTAGAGATGTCGCCTCGAGGTTGCCTAATGATGTGGATATATTGGGAGTACCTTGTGGCGGTGTCAGTTGATAGTCACACACGCAATGACTACGAGGAGACCACAGACGAGAACTACTAGCCTCGAAGGATGCGTGTATGCTCCTTCAAGGTGCGGGAAGGGGCCTCCCATCAAATAAACCATCTTCCGCCCTCACACTACCATCCATTGAACACCAACCTCCAAGCCCACCCTCCTCGGACGAGCCATGCATTTCGACACCGGTTGCCGAGCTGCACTATCAGCGCCACATATCTAAAATCTACACAGTGAAACATGTCCAAATAGATGCGTATCTAGACAAAGTTCAGACGTCATTTTTAGGATGGAGGGTGTATCATAGATTATTTGCATAATACAAGTGCAAGCAAATACATCTCTATTTTTAAGTAGGTCTAAAATATATTCATTTGCTAGATTCATGATGGAGTACCCACTCCAGTGAGGAGCAAGTGCATAGTATTCTTAAATTGCCACTAAGTGGAGTATACTATGACTATGTCTTTTTTAAACTGCCAAGAGTTTGCCTTCTTGAGTTATCCTTCTGCAATATAACCCTTCATTTTGGCACGTGAAAGGGATTTCACTACTCCCGAATTGATCATCTCTCCCGAGCATTTTCCCTTTTTGGGGGTTTATATATAAGGTATTTCATTGCGTCCTATTTAGTTAACGTGAGGGAGAGAAGACAATGAGCAAACCATGGTGCCGATTAGAGGCAATTAAATCTAGTTTACAAGGAGATAATTAAATCGGAAAGGAGGAAGTAGGAGAGACGTTTAATTCCCCAAATATCTGCGCCCCTAATTAATCTCCGTTATTACTTTCCTACAAACATGCTAGTTGATTGGGTAGGAGAATAACCGCCAACCTGGATCTCCTATAATTCCGCTCCAAAGTTAATTCCCCGATTTTTTTTGCTCACTTGGTAAATTCTCCTACATTTTAGGCACGAATTAAATTCTACCGATTCTAACCAAATTTTCTGGTGATAATTAATTTTTTTCCTGGTTCACGGGATGTGACCTTCTAACCTTCCAATTCGGGGGAGTATTTCAAATGGTATCCTTGATTAATTGGCTGCATGCATAATTAGATATACTTGCTTCAAATGTGGAGTATATGTATAGAAGTGGTTATACCATGTTTTAAATTTCAGTTTTAGAGAAAGGTACTAACTCTTCGAAATAAAAAAATCAAAAATTATTTGGGAACTATTCCATCAATTCCTGTTTGTAATGTAATTTCAATGATTTTGACCAAATTGAAATCATGTTTGATTCTTATCCAAGAAAAAGGTCGGGAAATATGGAGATACTCATTTTTTAGGATTCACTATAGTTAGGTTGAAATATTTTCGAAACTTTGCACCCTCTAGTATTACTCGGGTTGCTAACCTGAGCATAGGAACGGCAAGCCGGTGAGGACATAAACCGGCCGATGTCGTCTCCCACCTTGACGGTATGCACCACGGTGACAAACAACCATTCCCAACACACCGGAGATTGCCGATTAAGTGTGCGCGCCGTCATGGGAGACACATCCAAAATTAGCCTATTTATTTATACACAGGTGCATATATAGGAACACCTCTATCTAGTTCGCGACTTGCCGACGGAATGGGACTTGCATATGCATGCACGACCACATCTACAAAATCAGGTATGAACTTATCTTTGCTGCTAGCTCGACCTTTTTCCATGTTAAAAATGAAACTAGCTCAGTTTGGACGCGGAGGCCTGAACAACATGTAGGGCGCGACGATCACGAGCTAGTAGCTTGTTTCTCAAAACAATAAATAAAGAGCTAAAAAGATACAGAGCACCACAGAGCACCGCAACCAAGTGCTAGCTTTTTTTTTTTTTTTTTTTTGAAACGCAACCAAGTGCTAGCTAGCTGACTGGAAATGGGTCCAAGTCATATGCAAAAGTAAAGAGGGCCATGTCCCGTGTACCCTAAGAGCATCTCCAACGAGGCGACGCAAATGGACGCTGAACAACCGTTTGCGTCCGCGCGGTCGAAAAATGCGTCTGGACCTAGCGGTCCGACGCATAGTGACCAACCTGTCCGCGGAGACGCAAACTTGGCCCAAATATGCGCCTTGGATGCGTCTTCGTGGACGCTGCGCGGACGCGTCAAGTGACCGTTTGCGTTTGGGCGGACGTTTCGTCGGTCCCGCCTGGCAGCGACCTTGGTTCGATGCGTCTTCTCAGCCGCGCCAGTACTGACGATGGGGCGTCGCTTCGGCAGTCTGCGCCACGTTAATGGCAATGGCTCGCCTGCCGAGCGGCCGCCGCCCACCTCTACCAACGAAGTTATGCCGATGCCACGCGTGCTGCGCCCTCTGTTGCAGAATTGCAAGGCAAGTTGAATCACCCAAATTAACGAAATTTCCCCCTCTCGCCTCCCCCCATTTCCTAATTCGCATCTCCAGCGACAGAGGCGGCGCCGGTCGCCAACTAACCACGGCGGCGCCGGTCGATCTCGCCTGCCTGCGTCACGTGCGTGGCCGAGGGCGGCTGCCGCTGTAGGCCGGCGAGCCGGCCACCAGGACGCGCCGGCGAGGGCCATGGATGGCTTTGGCTGCCGTCGTCCTCCACGCGCAGCTCGCGCCACGGGGATCCCTCCTTCTCGGCGTCCTCCTTCCGCGGCAGTACTCCGACGTGCTGCGTCCTGGCGGTCTCCTCCGACGACCTCGCCGGGAATAAGTCCGCCCCCGAGTGACCGGTGAGGCGCCCCTCCTCTTCTCCCTCTCTCTAATCCCTGAAACGAAGGAACCAGTAAATAATTTTGCTCATCTCGATTTGACTGGAGCTAGAAACTCTGATTTGGGAATTGCTGTCCGTGTGTGCTAGAAACTCAATATCAGTGCGTGTTTTACATACTGACCCAGTAGGGCCTCAAATTTGAGTGCTCGAGTGGCTGTGATATACGGGTAAGCATGGCGGTGTGGTTTTCCTGAACTTGAAATGATGATACATCTGCAAGCATTTTTGTTTGTTGTCAGTACTAGTTTACTCATAGATTAGATCATTTCAAGCTTTGAGGTTAATTAACTGGAAGAAGCAAAGCAAGTAAGCATCAATAGTTCAAATGATCTGATTTCTGAATTTAATGGTTCCTGTGTGCTTTGACTCAAATTGCAGCAGTACACTGTTGCTAAGTGTGAGTACTTTGTCAAACTGGAACGTTAAATCTTGCCTGTTTAATTAACTCAAAGGAGTAGTCAATAATATCTTTTCAGTATGTCCAGTAGGACTAGTTAATCCACATATTAGATCAGAACAAGCTTTGAGGTTCATTAACTCGAGGAGCCAACCTTGCTGCAAAAAATGCTAGTGTGTAATTTCTGATATATACAGTGAACAGTGAATATCGTTTTCTGAAGATCGCCCCCTTGTCTATGCATTACAGCAAACTATTTCTTCAAGGTAATTCTTATTAAGTGCTTTGCGGAAGCTGATTAATGGGGCTGTTTATTTTTACTAATGATATATTCTGCTTGATATGTCTTGTTCCAATAAACTTCCCCTTTTACTCAACAAGATTGAATTGTTGTGTGGAATTTACTCTAATCGTGCCTTTTTCTTTTTTCGTCAGGGAAACTTGAAGAAGATGTTGGCCAAGGCTGAACCCGAACTCAGTAACCGTGTATTTGTTTGGTGTTATGGGTGCTGTATACAACGGTGTCCTCCTCAAGTGCTCACTGTTGTTCTTCTTCGGCTACAACCATACTGGCTTCATCAAACACACCATGCAGATCATATGTAGGTGAGACCTCTCATCCTCGCCTTTTCATTTTCAGCGAGTGGAGTTCTTTTCATGTGCAAAACTTTGCGTGTATATCAATGGTGATGAATATTTTCACTAGTTCTACTGATATGAACTATTAACGGAGCTAATCGATGAATGCTAGCAAGAATATGAACAACTAGTGATATGAAACATAGATGTGATGCTAATGGGCAAGCCTGGATTGATACTTTGATGGAAACCCACAAAAATTGTTTGATTCCGCGGTCTCTCCGTCTCTGTTAACACTTTTGTTAAAGGAGTTTAAGTGTTACTTGTGGAATTTATGTTGCTACTGCCTACTAATATCATTACATTTTCTTTAAATGTTGAGCACCAGGATGATGACTTGGAGGATTTCAGAACATGTGCAGTAGTATTGGCCACAGAAAACACTAAAGTGAAGGTACTTGCCAAATTTGCATCACTCAGTCCTCACAAGCATGTAGTGGAAGTTTGCGATTGGTTTTCTCATGGGAGGGTTGTCAGCTGCAGTTTGAAAGACTGCTGCAGCTCCCATTGAGCGTGTTAAGCTGCTTATTCAGAACGAGGATGAGATAATCAAGTCTGGCTGGCTCTCTAAGCCATACAAGGGTATTGGTGTCGGCTCTGAGCAGACAATCAAGGATGAAGTTTTTTGCTCACTTTGGATTGGGGACACTGCTAATGTCATCGGTATGGCCCAACTCAGGTAGCTATCCCCTTTAGTTTCAGGTGTTCTTAAGCAGGTTTTCATTAGCCTATAGAGTTGCTCCCTGTGATTAACTAGTCCTTGCATCTAAAGATCAACCCTGACTCTGCAGAAGGCTGCAAAACCCGTGGAATGGCTAATGCTTTGCTCCGCGTGTGGGAGGAAGCTGCTCGTGATCTGCATGCCGCGTCAAGCATTGAGTGTGATGGTGAGATCAATGTTGTGCTTAAGGTGGATTATCGCTTTACTAGGTATGTCAGTTCTTTATGTGATTGTGATTTTGGTGATCTTGCAGGTGGAGCCTCATGCACACAAGATGGTGGAGCACCGCTGGAGGTATGGCAACTGTGAAAACTGAGGGAAGAAAGAAAGCTGAGCGTCACCGGCTTCATCGTCGTGCCAACGCACACGGGTGATTCTTCGTATTAAAGTTGCTACTCCCGGAGTACCGGGTAGGTGCTTTCCAAGCGTAATTATGTTCATGGTTAGACCTGAATCCATTCTTTGTGCCTTTGTAGCATGATGTGTGAAACTAGTGTTGATGTGGTCGGTCTGTCTCTGTTTCCTGACCTGATTATTTGGGCTTTATGAAATCAATGCAGGTGGTGGACAGAGGACGTGCTAGCGGCCGAGCCTTGTGCATTGTCTGGTGCTGGTAGGTAGCTTCTGGGACGCTGAGCCAGGGTGGCTTGTTGGTAATTTTAGGCCGTACAGAATCTTTATGTTTTATTGTTAAGTAGGAGAAGAATACTGTGATGTTAAGAGTAACATGCTCATTGCTGGCCTGGAGACTCCAGGTTAGTTTTGTGTCTACATCATTGCTGGTCGATCTTCGGAAGCTTTGTTTTGGTTTTGAAAAAGAAAAGAGCCTGTGTGTTTTACAATATGTTGTATGTGCATGAAGCTCTTTTGAAATATGGTGTTAAGTAGATTGCTTGTTGGTAATGTTAGGCTGTCCGTAATAGGAAAGCGTATGTCTGAGCGCTGCATTGCTGAAACTCTGCATTGGTCGTCTGGTGCAGGGGATGGTGAGTCGCCGGCTAGGAGGACATGGCCTGACTATGTGCCGTGGCTCATCTTTGGCTGATTCAGTCAGGCGTCCTTCTCGGGTTGTGCTGCTGGTTCTTCATCTTATTTAAAGTAATGTTTCGAATCGTTGTAGTATACTACTCCCTCTGTCTATAAAAGCATGTCTTAACTTTGCCAAAAAAATTTGAATGGTACTTTGCCAAAATTTGAATGCATCTAAACCCATTGAGGACAAGGAGGCCAAGGCCGTGTGGTTTGGTCTGGCTGTGTCGACAGTCGTAGCAGCTTCTTCTGTGTGAAAAAATGCTTCATTGGTTGTAATATTTCGTGTCGGGTTTGTATCGTAATGCTCCAGTCCAGAAGCTATGTGAAAAAATGTGCTTGAGAGGTGTTTTTTTATATATTTTCTAATGATGCATGCTGTCAAAGTCCAGAAAATAGGGGTGGTAGCCGTGATTTTTTGTTTTGAATTGCTAAGGTAATCTTTTGAACTGTAGAATTTGTGTAAATTGCAAAGTCAAGCAAGTGTACTTGGCAGTTGTGTAAATAATTAGGGTAGGTCATATCGAAAATTCGAAATTTTTTGTCAGAAAGTGCCGACAATCCTTTGTAGGCTAATTTTCTCCCAGCCACCGACTCCACACGATAACACGTGCCCAATTGCTGCCAAAATTTTGATTTCCCTTTGTCGTAGCAAAACAAACCCGCCTTTGCTTCACTGAAGGGAAAAAAGAAAAGAAAAGATCCACATGGACGGGTAGAAGGGAGTACTTGTGATCGTTTATATGTCCTAACATTATTCTTTTTTCTCATGGTGAAACATATGGAGGGGAGCACGGATTACTTCCCTTTGAGCCAGAATCATTTAACGTAGCGATCAGCCAAAATGGGTAGGAGAAAAAAAATCCTTGTAGTTTGGATCAGCCAAAGTCGGTAGGAGGAAAAACGAAACGGAAAGAAAAGAAAAGAAAAAGCTACTCTATCAAGTGGGTGCGTGAGGTAGAATCGTTTATAGGTAGCGCGTGTGCACCGACGCACACATATTGATCCATCGTTCCCTTTTTTTTTGCGAAATATTGATCCATCGTTCCCTGTATTGCTCCTGATCAGTTTTCGTGTATCGCTGGAGCCAGCCTAGACCCACTAATCGCGCCGAAGCCGCCTCGTACGCCCTCCGCACCGCCACCCAGGACGGGGAGCTCATCCAATCCGCGTTATCGAATCCACCGACCGGCGCGGAGATATTCGTCCTTGGAACATACCCCCAAGTTTTTTTTCTTCTTCGACGATTTAGTATCCAGACGCGGCGAAGAGCGACGACCGCTAAGACCGCTTTTCCGCGACCTCTACATCAGCATCCGATCATCGCGCAGCCCGGCGGTCTTCTCTCTCAACCCTATGCACCGGCCCAACTCCGTCGGCCGTGGTTCCCACCTCTGCGCCGCCGAGGTGTTCTACGGAATAACCAGGTGAGTCTATTTTTATTCTGCTTGTTTTTTTAAATTTCTTTGCGACCGACTGCTTCAACGATGAATTTCAACTATAGATGAAGGGGTAGAGCTAGGGAGATGGTCTTCGACAAGTCTTTTCTCTTCTTCTTCTTCGGAGGGGGAGGAGGAGGACGATTTGGACATGCATATATGTTAATGATTATGAACGAGGATACGCATCGGTGGTGTCTCCATATGCAGAATCTTGGTTGTGCCTTTATTGATGGATTTGAATTCGAATCATTTATCTGTTACATTTGTGTATTTGGTTTGTATTAATAAACAGTTTAGGTTAATAACGGTTAATGTCTGGTTCAAATGAATTGATTTGCAGCAAAAGGAATTAGTAGGAGCTTAAGTATAGGTTTGTCCTCGCGAAATTACCGCTTCCTCCGTTTTCCACCGTCGTGAAAAATCGGGAGGAGTTAAAAGCTGTGGACGGCGTCCTTCCTTGGTATTCCCGTGAATCAAATTCCCAGAATATCTCTCCCTTCCCAAGCTGTGTAGCATCGGCTCTTGATTGGCCTCGTGAATTAAGGAATGACTTTACGTGACTCTTGATGAGGAGAAATTTCATGCAGCTAGAAACCACGATTTTAAGGAGAGCTAAGAATGGAAAGTAATAATTTTGCTGCAACCTCTCCCTAATCGCCGTGTCAGGATGTTAACATAGTCATTGCGCGAAAATCAGGCTCTTTCCGAAAATATATATACGCAGTCTGCCCATCTCTAAAAATTTATTATTGGTCACGCGATGAGGGAAGGTTAGTTATTGCCAAAATTAGGTTTAGGGGTTAATTTCCGAAGATCATTTTCTCTCCCAGCCTCGCCGCAAATGGCGTCGGAGACCACCCATGTCCGCGCCGCTCGCCGCTCGCCGCCGCAGCGCCAGCGCCCCGTCGACGACGTTTCCCTCACGCATTCAATCGCGCCCACACGCGGAACCCTTGCCGGCCGCCGGCGATGCGACCCGTCCTGGCTCCGGCGACCATCCTCCCGGCAGCGGCTGGAGCTGGGGCGCCGCCGCCCGCCGCAGATGTGCTCCCCATCCGCCGCATCCGAGGCTTGACGCGCCAGCAGCAGCAACAGCCGAGGCTGAATCGGGCGCTGCAGATGGCGACCACGTTGACCTCACCCGCCATGGTAAACTCCGGATCTCCGCGTCCACACCTCGATTTCGTCATGCTCATGCCCCCGCCCTGCCCGTGCAGATCCTCCTGCTGCAAGGCCAAGGAGAGGCCGGCCGGCTGTCACACTTGCCCCCTTGACGGTATGATTGCCGTCGTGAGGCTTGATCGATTGCCTGAACTCAGGAACACAGAGAGAAAAGCAGAGAGAGAGGAGCGAGCAGAGTTGGTTCTGTTCCCCAATATCCAGACTGGTTCCATGCCCTCTTGTGCTGACCTCCTCTGTATATGTATCCTCCCCTCTTCATGCTTAATTGGTTTAGCCCAGCCCACATACATAAGCCCCTCACTCGAGCACGGCCCAGGAAGTATGCCAGGTGTTACACTACCGCCCCGGCAAAACATTGCTTGTCCCCAAGCAATGGCTCGAAGTTTGCTTCCATGAACACCTCCAGGATCCCATGGTATACCAACCAGCACTGGCATCTCTGATAGCTGATAAACATTGAACAGTATCAACCTAGATTGCAGATGGAAGTCGCATCTTGGACCATCTTGTTGATTCATGTGAACTACTAACTCCAGGTGGCCTAGATTATGCTGACACCTCATCCATGCCGATGCTAGCACCTCCATGCAACCTTCGGCAGCACTCAGTAACTCCAGAACATCCCAAATGCTCACAATAACAACCTTAATTATCCTGCTCCAAGGGTGCCGTGATGGAAAATAGAGTGATACCTTGCCAAAAGTATGCACTTGAGTGCGGTAAATCCCACAGAGACAATAGAACGCTGAGAGCAAACTGATGCATGAATCCAGAAGCCCAACCGAGCAAGTAAAGCATTCCAGGATAATGGATACATAACCAGAATTTACCTCCACAGAGCATTCCGTAAAAGGCATTATATCCCAAAGAGCCAACCAAAATAGTTTTTCTGCATATAAAGTTGTTGGACAGAGGTTGCAGCTGTCCGTGTCAAGCATTTGTTGTTGAATGCACTCCATTATACACAAACACCAAGTTTGCATAAGATAGAGGGCTTCCATTGGTTCTTTACCACAAGTAAGCACACCAGAACTTCCAGCATGCGCCATATATATACGGACTGAACTTAAACAAGTACGCTGGTCAGGTGCAAATAACAATCTGTATAAGTGTGCCCACATGTCGCACTGGAAAACAGAGAACCAACCACTCCAACAATTCAAATCTTCAAAACGTAGGGATTGATCAATTGCTGTAAGCTCACAACATTGTTCAGCAAACTCAGATCTCAATAGCTTGACATTGAATGCTTGGGGAATAAGATTAACCATTATTCCGCTGAGTGCGACATCAGCTAGAATAAGTAATGGTGAGTGGCGCAGCATAGGCACAACTGTGATATACACTCTATAAAGTAGCCCCCATCCTTCATGTAATTTCTCAATTGTAAGCATAAAAATTCTAGGATCCCACTGCTGTGTAGTCAATTGTGTGACCTGAAGAGATAGCTTCTTCTTAAGTTTCATGCTAAATGTATCTTCAGGCAACATTACCTGCTGCTGATTAAGTCCTCTCGTTGCACTTGTCCATATTGTACTAAGCTCTGGTATTTTTGCAACAATAATCCACACACCAGGATCCCATGGCAAGAAAAGTGTAGCCCTATTAGTGCCAGTTTGCATCTCCCTCCAGGGTAGTTGCTGCAGTTTGCCCTCTGTCGATGGTACTGCAAGGGGTACCACTCGAACTCCACCTACTCCATGATCCAAACACATGCTCTTGTCTATCTCATGGTGAGAATCCATAATCTGCTCTAGGAACTGTGACAAGGCGCTAACCTGAGTGAGCACCTCAGCATCATAATATATATGGTCTACATCCGTATCCAGCTCCAGGAATAGGGAGACACATCCAACAATAGTGAGCACGTCACCCTTAAACACCTTGTTGGATGAATCGGTATCCAACTCGAGAAAAAGTGACGAGTCTCCAACAAAAATGGACGTCTCCTCGGTAAGCTCTATCATGGTTGTTTTTGAGGATACTGTCTCTGCAGGTTCCACCCAAGACTCAAGGAACATAGATACACCTCCAACATTGGTTAGGACCATTTCATCACTTGGGGAAATCGGCTCGCCAAGTGAGTTACAGTCGTTAGTTCCGTGGGTTCTGCAGCTTTGTCCATCACATTTGGAGAGATGCCCCGACTAGAATCAACAGTAACATTCAGATGATCAACACCAAAAATTAGTGTCGATGGTGGCAGATCCCCAACACCAAAGTGTGCTTCCACATCATCTATGAACTCAGGCCAATCACTAACCACTTGGCACAACTTGTATGCCTCAAACCACTCCTTGGCTTTACCATCCATATGCATTCTGGCAGCGATAACCCACAGGCACCTATTTATATTGAAGAGGTTGAAGTACTCAAGACACTGAACTCGCCAGAGGCTTGGGTTTGTGCCATCAAAACGAGGGAATGAGGTGTTGCGCAGCAGGTCAGTGTGGACAGCGCGAGCACCTGCAGTAGAACCTTCCAATGGGTTGGCGAGGATATGTGTCGAAGACCCTGCACGCGTGCTCATGCCAATCCCGCTTTCACCTTGCAGCTTGTTGTTCCCATTATCTGTCCAGGCCGTAGCAGCAAGATACTTCGTGCCACTAGTTGGGAACGCGACCACGGCATGGTTACCACTGCCGTTCACAGCGGAGCCAACTGTCGAACACCTTGTGGGTGTGGTGGTAGTGAGGGCTGCATCCGCATAGATAGCACCATCTGCCACTACTCGATATGCAGAGAGGGTCGAGGATGGGGAAGACTTGGTCGTTGCCTGCTCTGGTGCGCGAGTCCCCACGAACAACGGCAAGGTCGAGCTAGCAAACGATGACGTGCTAGCCGCCTTCCCTCCCATCTCCTTGGCACCCAATCGCCACGCACAGGAAGCAAGCAACCTGCGCGAATCGTTGAGGTTCGCTGTGATTGACGCCAGTCGCTCCTCCATGGTTGCTACTGCCTCAACCATCGACTCCACCAACTGCGGCTGCGGTAATGGCTTGGAGGGCCCTGTGGCGAATTCCTCCCTGAATCCGAGCAAATCAACTCCCACAGTTGCAAAATCGGAAGTAGATCGAGATCTAGCACCCAATTCTGCTGCTACGGGTGATTGGAATTGAAATTGACAGCTCTAGGACCTCGCGAATTGGGAATCGCACGAACCCTACCCCGCGGATCGAGACTGAAATCTGATACCAATTGTCACACTTGCCCCCTTGACGGTATGATTGCCGTTGTGAGGCTTGATCGATTGCCTGAACTCAGGAACACAGAGAGAAAAGCAGAGAGAGAGGAGCGAGCAGAGTTGGTTCTGTTCCCCAATATCCAGACTGGTTCCATGCCCTCTTGTGCTGACCTCCTCTGTATATGTATCCTCCCCTCTTCATGCTTAATTGGTTTAGCCCAGCCCACATACATAAGCCCCTCACTCGAGCACGGCCCAGGAAGTATGCCAGGTGTTACACCGGCGTCCGGAGATGGCCGACGACCACTCCGACCTCGACCAGGAGGAGCTCTTCCACCCACCAAATTAAAGGTCCTTTCTTTGCCCCCCTGTTCGGCTGTAATTTCCTTTCCCCGTAATCGCTCCAGCTGCAAAGTAGCCAGCCTCTCTGTGTCCGCATCTATTGCCCCAGCATTTTCATTTCCACCTCGTATCATTTCGCTTCGCGGCCAACTGTATGCATGCTCACCCGGTCCGTGCATTCGCGGACGGGGTGGATATCCAAATGGCCGAGGAGAGCCGTCGCGGCGCAGCACCCGTGTGTTGCTATATATGCCGGTGGCGTCGGCGCTGCCGCTGCCCCAAGCTAGCGTTATTAGGCCGCTGCCGATTGGCGGCGCTGGGCACTTAATTTGTAGCCATGTTCCGAATATTTGGCTTCATACGGTTTATTTATTTGCTGCTGGTGTACCTAGTAGAATGGCCAACTTGTTCATCTCTGTATGCCAGCAATGAGGTCACGTATAGGGACCTTTTGCTGATCACAGGGATGTATGTTTTGTAGCTCGAACATTTTAGAAGCAAGACAATTCTAAGGGTTCAGTGTTGTTGATGTTTCTCTTTTTGCGTAAATGTAACCCTTAATTGACCAACCAGTCTTATTTGACAAACCTGAACCTAGTACTATTTTTTTTAAAAAAAATCATGCCTTGGGTCATTTTCTAGAAATTGCAGTCGCTGAAAATACTTATATTTACCATGCTGGATCAACTACTTAATTCTTGATCATATTTTAGTAATTGCACGACTCTGCACATGTATCAATGATCGTTCTGAGCATCACGATTGATGAATTATGTGAAATTTCATGTTCAACTCTAGCTTTATTCTATAGTTCATATTCTTTTTACCTAGGAATTTGGCTAGCTTAATGTTCGAATGTCGTGTGTATATATTCTCAATTAAGTGAAAATGAGCTCCGTATTCCTACTCAAATAGAGGAGCTAATGCATTATTTTCTATTACTAGAATGTAATTTTTTTGTCCTAATTCCAGTGTCATCACAGAACAAATCAGGATGCATGATAGAGGTTGGTGTCATCACGGGATCAGTGGCCATCATGCAAGTAGTGCTTGCTCATTAGCTTGCAAAATTACAGAGAAGAAAGCTCGGTACGTGAAACAAGATATATGCAATCTTGATTACTTAACTCCTGTTTCATTGTAGGACTTCATGTTTTGTAAGCCTCATGATCAAGATTCCTTAGCTCCAGCAGGATATAAATGAGGCAGTGTTAGGCATGAGACTTGAGCTCTCATTACTTCATTCTCATTGTCAAATGGTTATAAATTTCTCTAGTTCCTTTTTGACAAGTTGTGCTAGGAGTATTTCATAAATACAGAATAGGCAGCCATAATTCTGCGTTGGTGATAAATTGTGCTAGGAGTACTTAATTGTAGATTTTCTTCGACTGCTTCCTATGATAAAAATCCAAAAACTGCTAGGAGTATATCTGTGCTTCCTATCACTACCGCTGATAAATTCCAGTATGATAAATTGTGCTAGGATTTAGTATCTTCTTTTTGTACTGAAAGCCTGTCATATACTCCTAGACTTGATAACTGGTTATGCTTTTGCTTTTACTAAAAGCTTTACGTCGATCTAGGAGTATATATTAGATTTTGTTGATTAACTATTGATCAAAACAAACAATTAATCAACTATGGATACTTTTCTGCATGCCAGATGGTAAGCTCGATTGTTAATTATGGAGTAATTATATATGCCACATAGTAAGGTTGATTTATTCCTTTGGAACAATCACCACATTTCTGTATTCAATTTGTCACCACATTGCATTTTCTGTATTAGACTATTTGTCCCTGGATTATGCCCTGAATCAGGATACACACTGATTGCTGCTACACAATCTTTGAATCAATATTGTAATCCTGACTTTATATGTCTTTAATATTTGACAACTAATGTCATATCAGAGAGTTAACTGAAACCTGACTTTGGACAGTTAACTGAATATACACATGAGCACTTTCAACTGTCAAATTTTACTACTACTACTTCCAGTGATTTTGCTTAAACAGTTTTTGTGATTTTGACAGAAATGCAAGAATAAGGGTGATAACCAATGGTTTGTACCTGCATTCTGAGCGGGAGCATCACCTTCTGCAGGTGGGGTGCAATCGAGTGGTGGAGTGGAATTGAGATCCAACAAAGGTGGAGTGCAATTGAGATCCAATATAAATGCGGTCATGGTGCAGATGACAGGTCACTAATCTTGATTTTTCAATGATGTTGAGTGTTGTTGGGCCAGAGCCGGAAACGAACCTGGTGGAGGCTTCGGAGCAACAACTCATCTTGTTGGTGGCAGGATCCTGGAGCAGCACCTCAACTAGACCGAGTTGTGTGTGCTTGCCGGAGCGTGTGTCTGCTTGACTGGCTGCAAGAGCCGGGCCAGAGTCAAAGATTGACCTGGCTTCCTGCTGATCTGGGGATACTAGTGACCTGGGGATCGAGGGGAGATGGATCTGGCCTGAGGAGGCGATTATGGGCGCAGCGACGGCCTGGGGTGGAGCTGGTGGCGCAGCAGCGACCTAATGGATCCGGCGTGGTGGGGCGGTGGTGGGGCGCTGGTGGGGCGCTGGTGGGCCGTCGAGGTTGGGCAGCGACGATATGCTCGATGCCTTAGTTTCCATGATTCAATTTTCGTTTCCCGTTTGTAACTTGATCACTGTTTCCGCAGGGGCAGACATGTCCAATCGCTGTTGTTTGGAGTTTGTCGGAAATTCCGAAAAAGGCTTATATTCTGGGGAGGGAGTACTATTTCGTCCAGAAAGTTTATTATGTAAGTTAATATGCTCCACTGCTTTTGTTAGACCTCTCCTTTCTTTCAAGTAGTCTCCTTTGCCTTCTCCTTTCTCTTAAATATTATGTGCATCCTGAAATTCCTTTTATGAAAATATTTAGCAACTGCATCAATATTCGCAGGATGTATACGAGTCGTCTTACCAGCCATGTTCATCGACAGCCAATGGTTATCCTCCACAAGGCTTATGATATTACTGGTTATACCAGATACAATTTGGTGCCATGGGTTATTTGCTAACGCCTGACAAGTGACATTTGTCAATTCTACCCGATGTGGAGTTCAAGAGAGAAGGTTACACGTCATTAATGGAGCTCACCCATGTACATGTAATAGCCATTTTGTGACATTTTTGCATTTCTTCAGCAACCTCAGTTGCATCACTAGTTTATCCCTAGAAGTTTTCAAGAATTTGACTCTATTGCCTTCATCATGAGAAAATGTTCACCTTGATTGGATCGCGGTGATGGTGTCTCTTCATTTCCGTTGCTTCCTTTATAGTTAATATTGACCTGGAAGTGTTCTGGAAACTAAAGCCATCATTAATATTGACCTGTATCTTTCGTGTGGTGCCAGCATATCCTTGTCATGGCAATGACCTCCATTCCCTGTTGACTAGTAATTATTGCCTGGCTCATTCGACTTGGGGTCTACCCAACTGCACATGGGCAATGTTGCACCTTACTCGGCCACTTGTGCTAGTGGAAACAAAGATTTCAGGTAATTTCTATTGCCTTTGCAAACTTCCCGTATCTTTACCTATTTGGTCGCTGCCAGATGGATGCACTAATGAAATGTCTGCTAACATGTGGTGTTTCTGTTGATGTGCACGATTGTATCAGTAGAGCACTTTGATCCGTGTTGATCATACTAGTAGTGCTCTTTCTGAAAATATGTTCCGATCTGTGCTTGGCAATTTACTTGCAGTATCCGACCATGCTTTCTAAGGCCAGAATTTGGCATCAGAAGATCGTGAAACAGTTTTGTGTTCTGTTCTGATATAAGTGCAGAGCAGGGTGTTCTAAATTAGATTGACACACATACTGCCTATAAAAAAATGAAACTAAGCAACTGATTCACTCCTGGTATATAGTGATAAAGGTGCGGTTGTCATCGTTGCACCAGGAAGATTTTGTTGATATTTCTCATGCTTTGATTCACTCCGAACTTTGTTCGTTGGGCCCAAATAAACTAAGCAACTGGAAAAGTATTGATTGTTTCTATTTTCTTTGTGCCCCTTAAGTTTGAGCAAAGAATGAACTGTATGTTTCTAAGCCTTGTTGGAGAGAAACAAGTTGTGTTAGTGTTTTCTGGGTTGCGGGGAGAAACAACTTCAAAGTATTGTTTATTTTTCTAAATGTGGAGAGAAACAAGTTATCTGAGTGTTTTCTCCCGAGTTCTCTTTGGGAGTCATGATAGCATTTTTCCCACTTCTAAGAGAGATGGTCCCAATCTAGATGTATAATTTGGATACTAGTGCAATTATTACTGTGACTTGGTTTATTTTCAAGGTGTGCAACTTAGCACTAGCATTTAAGAACCGGGATTAACCATGGTTGTTGGCATGGGAAAATTGCTAATACATGTTGATAGGGATAGGCACTTGAACATGTATGAGATTGCTTATGCATGTGGTCCTGCTATCAATAACTTGGCATTGTTGACCTGTTTTTGCGCTATTTTGCCTGACATTTCCATAAGTATGTTTTCTCACATTCCACCCCGAGCTTTTGGTAATAGTCCCTGGGTATTTACTATTGAGAGATAACAATTCAACCAGTTTTTTTTTGTTTGGGAATAAACCAGTTGACTAGTGAGACATGTCCTAGTCTATTTAGCTCATGCAAATGACACATTGGGCCTTTGGTACTACTATAGGTACCACCATGTTACCATGGGGCCTGGGGAGTGATTTCCTAGTGTTGTTTGGATGGGTTTAACACCATTGATAATGCTTGCTAGCCTTACAGTGTGTTGTTTGACATGAGCGAAATCCTAGATTTAAATCCTGTTTGACATTAATCTGTGTGGTTGACATTTCACCGCTTCTGTAGATAACTTCCTCATGTATACATTTTGGTGCAGGATGGGCAATGTTGGTTTGTCCTTGTTCTTGAAGGAGTACCTCTCCATGTCTTTCACAACCCTCCACTTTGCCATCAAGACACCAATTCGAGCACAGTTCCTTTGGATGAAAATTTTGTTAGCAAGGTTCATTCTTGAGATATACTGATAAAGTCTAGCAACTAGTGGTATTCAGTTTGTGAAACATGCTGACAAATGTCCTCGACTTGTATGTAGGTTGTTGATTTTGGCCTTGCACATGCTTCAGGAACTGGTGATAAGTTTGAAGCCATGAACACAGATATATGAGGAACTGCAGGTGAATTTTCACTATATTAATCAGCTAATTAAAACTATGTGAAATGTTACCTAAATGTTAAATAAATTATGGACCATTGTAGTTCACCTCACTCATACAATGGATCAACTGCAGGGTACATGGATCCTGAATATGTGGTAACCCAGGAGCTGATGGAGAAGAGTGACATATACAGCTACGACATAGTGCTGCATATGTGGACACCATCATCCTCTCTCGACAAAAATATTGCGAACCAGGTAATAACTTTCTCAACCTTATTCGATACATATTGGTTCTGTGAGCATGGATCTGATATATATACTAAAGGTCAAGCTCAATTCTACGTTATTTTTGTGGTCTATTGTAGTTATTATCTGACAGAAGGAAAAACATGATTATTTTCTTGGTTCTCAGAGAACTTCAACTTCCAACCAATAGTTGTATTGTCTAATTTTCTTTAGTTTTCTGTAATTCCTGCTTGGTTTGTTTACTCTGAATGGGAGTGCAACTTGCTGCAATGATACATGGCTTATCATATTTCGCTCCTCCAATAAGCCTCTGATAGCACTCTTAAACCATACGTTCCTGAGAATAGAAAAATTCTATTTGAGCTCTTTAGTGTGAATGTCGTGCTGGGAGCACGTGTGATTAACAAGCTGTATTATGGTAAATAATATTTCGTTGACTATCTGAGATTTCAGGAGAACCAATAATAGACTAATGACACACATATGGGATTCACCGGTGCCTACACGAGGACTCTAGGTCAAGCACACATGCAAAATCTGGCAATCCATTTGTTGATGCCAAATGGCACCAGCAAGGCTAGCAGGTTACTTCATGCAACTTCCTGTTTGCACGCCAATGGAAACAAAGCCAAAAGGAATTGTTGAACAGATAATACGTGAATTAAAAATACCATAGCCTAGTTAAAAGTGTCTGCGCAATCCATAAAAGACAAAAACTAATGACTTCATTTGTTGATATAGCTAGATGTATATAATGAATACTACGAAAAAAACTGCAGAATGGAAATCAAGAACTGTGAAAACCTTAAATTTTTGAGTCAGTGTAGGCCTAGCTTGGAGAAACATCAATAATGCTGAAGAGCTGGACTTGGGAAAACTAGGGGCTGCCTACATATGCTTGTATATGCTCGTTCATAGGTATACTAGATCCATCAGCAACATTGACAGTTTCAGTACTACTCCAGAAAGCATCAGGACTAGACTTGATATCTGAATCAGCTACCTGTGTAAGTCCACCACTCATCTATCTCAAGAAGTTGTCGAATTTCTTCAAACCATTGGGCTTAACATTAAAGAGATCCAGTAGCGGATATCTCATGCTTCTACCTATATAACTATCATTCTGCACCTGCGAATTTGGGGTAACACTTTAGTTTCTGTCAATACAAACAATTTCTTAACGGAGTACAAATGTTACCACTGTCATTTATTTTCTTGCATAATAACAATATATACATTAGACAATAATGGATACTAAAGAGTTGAAAATCTAAATACCCCCCTTTTTAAAGGTAGTGAAAGATAGTGCCCTTAAATATTCCTCACGAATCCTGCATAAGTACCACCCACATCATAGGAACTCCAAATTGCAATGTGCATTCAGGTAAAAACAAGTATGGATGGAGCTTTCTACACTTCTGCCAGTGGTCTCAAGGTGAATGACTCCATAGTAGGTCAAGCTTCAGTTCTCTGGCTTAGTAAAAAAACACAAAAAAGAACAACATGGAGTTTTCTACTGTGGCTATTTTGGCCAATTTAACTGGTGAGAAGCATAACACTAACCCAAATTTCTTGCTATCAAAGCTACAAGACAAGAGTTGCAGAATTGTTTTCAACTACTTCGTCCAGTAACAACAAGATCTCTAAACTTTGGAAGTAGCCTATATTTCTAAAAAGATGTATTTTTGTATTAACTTTATGAAGATATTCGGATAAGCACATACACATCCAACTATAGATTAACAGATCAAGGAGGGCATATGCTGATGTCTTATTTCTAGAAAACTGGCGAGTGTTTTATGATAGTACTAGATAGCTTGCCGAGGAACTCGTGCTGTGTAGTGTGAGGGTACTTAGTACGTAGTAGCAAATCTTTAGTAGCCTGATGTGTCATGGATGTTTGGAACATTGGCCTTGTCATCGTGTGAGCCTCTGAGGGGACGAGATGGCGCCAAACGAGTCCCAGCTTTGAATTAAAACAAATGAATTTCCTCTATCTTATTATACATTTTAGATTATTGGTAACTTTTCACATCCTCTAACTTTTCACATCCTGTAATCTCGGGGGCGAGTGATGACATGCTGTGTAAGTTTCGCAAAGCCCCTGAGTCACTGTCTTGAAGTCGGATATTTGAGTTCTTTTCCTCTTCTGCAGGTGCTCAACTGAATTCCGCCTGAAGAAGAGCGAGTTAAAGCTCGCATGAATGCTCTCAAGGAAATCTCCACCGGGATAGGCAGCGACTTCTGGACTGATCGTCGGCGGTGCTTTGCTATAGTTCCGCTCCAAGATCGAGTATCTCAAGTCAGCGAATTTGTCAAGCACTGCCAATCTGCTCTGGCGATGGTTTAAAGCACTATGTTCCCTCGGAATCCTGTGCCCCAAGATTTTGCTGAGTTGATGGGAAAATTCAGGCGTGTCGCAGATATTCATCACTTTGTCAAGATTCAACTGGTTGCTGGAGCTAAGCTTGCTTTTGCTTGGGTGCGCGTTCATCAGCCAACACTTGACATTGATGCAATTTCCCGCGGTTTTCCTGCTCGGCGAAGCAAAAAGGGGGTATGCATGGCTCACCATTACGCCATTGCTCACAAACCAGCGATTAGGATGATCCGGCGACTGCTTGAGGCAGACTCGGAATTCTTTACAGAATTTCACTACACAGATCCTGTATAGAACCCTGTAGGAAAACATGTAACCCATGTGAAGTATATGAAATTCAATATGTTGTATCATAAAATTTTATTGCAAGATCTTTGTTTGAGAACTTGAATATATATTTACTTTTCGTGAGACCTGTTTTGTTAGCCTGATGCCTTTTTGCGGCTAAATCAGCTACTCGGGTCAAAACGTATGCTTAAGTGTTTGCCACTTGGAGCCGATGGCTCGTAATATTCGAGTAATCTTAACCCCCGAGAATCGGGTTTGTTTATTCTATTTCTTAGGATGCAGCCCCTGAGTATCGGGTGTGCGAATATGGAAAATAAGTAAAAACAACAACTCAGTATGGAGAACTTAGCTTTTATTGATGATGAATGCAGAGGTACATGTGTTGGCTTGAAGAGCCTGGCCGGTGGCCTATGTTTATGACGAACTCGATATTTAGGCTGAATAGTCTGGCCGCAGGCCTTATTGAAAGTAAAAGCTTAAAGATAACTATTAAGCGTAGAATCACCGTAGCTGCACGACGTTCCACAGATTGCCTTGGTCTTTTCCAGATTTTTTGTCCTTGAAGCGATAAGCTCCTCCAGGAATTGCCTCAGTGACGATGCATGGTCCCTCCCACGGGGACTCCAGTTTACTATGGCTTTCTTGCTTTAGTCGAAGGACTAAGTCCCCTACTTCCAACGACCTGGGACGTAGTCAGTGACCATGGTAGTTGCGTAGATTCTGCTGATATGCTGTAGATCTGGCAAGTGCAACGTCTCTTGCTTCATCGAGTGCGTCGACATCATCTTCCAGTGCTTTCATGGAAGCAACTTCTTCATATTCAGAGACTCGAGGGGCCTCATGAGTTATTTCGACTGAAAGCACGGCCTCAACGCCATGGACCAGAAAGAAAGGTGTTTTTGAGTCGCCGCGTTGGGGGTTGTGCGCAAGCTCCATAATACGGAGGGCAATTCATCCACCCAAGCGTGCTTTGCTTGTTCGAGTGGCACTAATAACCTTTTCTTGAGGCCATTGCATATGAGCTCGTTAGCTTTCTCCACCTGGCCATTGGTTTGCAGGTGAGCAACCGATGCGAAATTTAGTTGTATCCCCAACTCTTGGTAGAAGTCTCCAAATTCTCTGGAGGTGAAGTTTGTGCCATTGTCAGTGATGATGCTGTGGGGTACTCCAAAGCGAAAAAAATGGATTTGATGAAATTGACTGCTGAAGTGGAATCTTGAATGGTGACAAGTATTGCCTCAATCCACTTGGTGAACTTGTCAACTGCGACTAGCAGGAAGACGTGCCCTCCTGGGCACGACTTGTGTAGTTTACCTACCATATTGAGTCCCTACTAGGCGAAGGGCCAAGCCAGAGGTATGGGATTTAATTCTGCTGCGGGTGCGTGTGGCTTGGATGCAAATCTTTGGCAACCATCGCAAGCGATATCCTTCGCGTCCTCCATGGCCGTGAGCCAGTAAAATCCTGCTCTGAAGGCCTTGGCCGCGACTGCGCGATTGCGCGACTGCTTGCATGATGTCCGTAGATTCCTTCGTGTATATCCTTAAGTTTGACCTTGCCCTCGTCGGGTGTGACGCATCGCTGGAGGACACCCGATATACTTCTCTTGTAGAGTTCGCCTTTTATTACCGCAAAGGCTTTGGACCGTCGAGCAATTCGTCTTGCTTCGATTGGGTTCTCCGGGAGTTCCTTGTTTACCAAGTATGCCAAGTATGGTTGCATCCATGTGATCTCGACCATCATAACTTCTGGGAACTTCAACATCAAGGAATGATGGTTTTGTGTTCTTAATGAGAATTACCCAAGTTGACTTTATCTTCTTGAGGCCATTGTAAACAGTTCCAGCAAGAAATACTCCCTCCGTTCCTGAGGAGAGGGAATATGTATTCAGGCACAGGAATTAAGAAGAGAAAGGCAAGCAGATTTGTTTCCAGTCTTACCCCCAATTAATCAATTACCTTTCCTCATTTTTCTCTTCGTTTGCGGCACCATCCTCCTAGATTCTAGCCCATAACTGCACGCCCCCTCACCTGATTGCATGGCCCCCCTTAAATCTAGCGCTTGCTATAACTACACCATGATTTTAGAGGGTTAATTCTGGGAGTTACCATCTACTCCCAGGCCTAGCATCGCTCGCGCCTTCCTTTTAGAGTAAAAATCGCAAAAATATTTACGCCTTCTCCTCAGGAACGGAGGGAGTATGGCTAGTGTTAGCTAATTTGGAAATTCACTTAAACATGCACATGCATGGCTCGTTTTGAAAAATGAAGCGAAGGATCGGCGTGAGCTAGGTTCCAGCCGAATATTGCTCCATCTATGCATGCCGCTTTCCTTCGTGAATATTGCTGGGAAAGATTGCATGCACTGGAATCGTGGGCCTCCCTACCATCATTGGCCTACCGCTGTTTAATTCCATCTCTATCTACGCTAAAAACGCTCGTTCTCTTGTAGTATTTCTCAAACAATTAGCGATTGCCTTGGTTCCGGAGTTTTTTCTAGTTCACCATTTAATTAGTACCGGAGAGAGTTGCAAAGCTAGTTTATTACCTCTAGATGTTTATCTCAACTAATTGTAATTACTACATGCGAGCGAACAACAAACCGTGGCTGAAAATAAGAGAAAGATTCAAGTATGTATCCAGAACGATTAGCACCTGCTGTTAAACTAAAAATAAATAAACAAGTGTGGTTCTGGAATAACTATCATGGAAAAAACAACCGAGAAATTATATGAGTCTTCGCTAAAAAATAGGCCTATCCATGTATCTCTACTTATATACTTATAAAGGCACGAAGTGCCGTAGGAAAACTCAATCTACACCATCCATGAATATCCATCGGACGCCCCCAATTCATTTGTTCTCCCTCCCGGAAATCACTCCGATTTCCGAACAGCATATTGCAAAAAGAAATCCCATTCTCGCTCGGGAACGAGTTTTTTTTTTGAACATTCGGGAACGAGTTGACTCCCCCCAATATTCGCCTGCCTCGCTGTAACCGCCGCCTCTGCTCCACATAGAAGCGCCGCCGCCTACGCCGCCCAAAATCCGATCAATTCCTGCTCCCTGGCTCTGCCTCTCACCATCACAACCTCGGCGTGGCCTCCTCTGCCGATTCCACCCTTCTACGACTGCTGGTATATGCCTCCGCACGCACCCACGTAGCTAACCCTAGCTGCGTCCGGGTTCGTGTGTGCGGCTGCCGGCTGGCCGCCCGTACGGCCGGCTCGAATCTTGGTGTGCTTCCCCGACCGCCTCATGCTGCTCCCATGTCTCGCTGCTTCTCCTGCGCCCTCGGCCACCGTGCCGCTGCCTGGCCACGTCGGGTCGTACAAGCTCAAGAACACGCAGGCCCGCGGCATCAGGCTCCAGCCGAACAAGCCCCGCTCTATCTACACCACGTACGTCCCCGCCATCGACCTCCACGTCTCACACCCGATGTACACGTACCTCATGAGCCTTGGCGGCCATGGTGTCACAACGCTGTGCAGCGCTCAGCAGCAACGGCACGGACTTGTTCGACAGAGACCGGATATCCGGATACCAGCACCAACGCGGGCAAAGTTAGCTCGCAGCATTGCTTCAACTAGCGTCCATCGTCAAATTCAGGGACCAGATACCAGCACCAACGCAGACCAGCGATATGCGTATGGGAGGTGCGCGGACATGCCGCACTTTCTACTGCAGTATCTTTTTTACCATCTGGTCGTCACAAACAATACTTATTCAAAATATAGCTTTTTTATGATCTCATACTTTAGTAGTTATCATCGTGGCATATGGAGATAGAGCACTACATATATTTGGTTACAGCTTGGTCAATGTTAGTATGTGTTACACTGATATTTTGCATAATAAGAATACATAATTGTAGTATAAGTTGGAAAATCATATGAATTTATAATCTGTACATCGGTCTCTTCAGGAAACATTATTGTGTGCATTTGTCACTTCTTATACTTATATTTTATCATAGTAATGATCTCTTTATTTTGTCCCTCCTATACAATGGGCTTCAGAAATGTTTAGCTCATGTTATTTGTACTATACAACAGTAAGCAATGTTCTGTTACAACGATCTATCATGTATGATACTTGGGAAAAGTGTGGTGGATCAGGTGCGCTCCACGCACCTTCTATTTTTTGTCTTTTTCTTTTTTATCTCTCAAATTATATAATATTTCGATTAGATTTTTTTGCAAGTTACTAAAAAATAACAAATAGAATGGAGGAAAAATAGTTCGGAATTTTTTTGTGCAAATTTAAATTTTAAATTATTTAAAATTCAAAATAAATTCTTGAACTACATATATAGATAATGACATAAAAATCCAAAATATTTTTCCCACATTCGAATTGTTATGTTTAAGTGATCTGCAAATTTTTAAGTTCAAACAATATGTGATGTGAGAGATACCAAAATGAGAAATTGTTTGAGAGGGGAAAAAAAAAACTTGCACGGATCTTGATGCAGTATACACGGTCTGGATACGGGTGCTCACCAAGTACCTGCTCTGAAAGTCCACTCTCATGATACTTAGGTCTCGAAAGAGGTATGGAGATATATGTAGATTGTCAACCATGATTTTCTTTCATCAAGTTCACCATTTATCCATTCCAGGTAACTTCAGTGGCTTAATTTTTCACAGTTCAATACAAAGGAAGATGAGCATCCAGTGAAGAGGTATTTTGCACTTCAAAAGAAGTATGTTTCTTTTCCGGAGACAAAAGAAGTTTATTTTGAATCAGATCCAACTGATTCTTTGTGGTGGATTGCATCATGCCTCCAGAGCAGATATAAAGGTAACAATGCAAATATGTTCATTTCATTACCCTTTAGTAACTCGAAACTAATTTTGGTATATTATCTATAGCTTTATAAAGTTAGCATATTTCTCTTTTCCAGAATTACTGAGTAAATCAATTCGATGATGTCGAAGCTGATAATATATGTGCGAACAAAAAACATTCCTCTGTTACCATAACATTTTGCAAAATCCTATGGTCAGCGGAAGAATCATCCCAGTTGGCTGCGGGGGCTGCCGCCGCCTATGCTCTCTCCGCTCACGCCCCTCCCACCCCCACCCCACCCCAGACGAGGGATGCTGCTGCCTGCATCTGCATCTCCATTACTGGAGAAATACCGACAAACTGATAAATTGTAAGTTCATGAATTTTTATTCTGCCTATGTACATATTCTTGGCATTAATTCAGTAGCCCCAGTTTATTTGTTTTCCTTTGTTCTGCAAAGTATATTGCACAGCTGTGTTGCTACTCCGATTCAGGTTTGGACAATCGAGGCTGAGGTTGTGTTGTTAGTTAAATGCAATCATAGAGAATGCTATCGCCGTTCATGGTCTGAGCGCAATGAATAAGAAAGAGGTTGCATTCATAATTTTGCAAAATTAATGTATTTATGCTCCATTAGTACGATCAGATTTATAGGAAGGTACATTTATTTTCATGTGAGTTAACAATTAAGTCTGGATGTCCATTTATTCTTCTGTAATTAATTAAAATTATAGCAGCGATGTCTACCAAATATTCCTTCTAGCAAATCCTTATCTATAAAAGCTAACGTAAAATCAGGTTACACTTGCACTAGAACAATCTGTCATATTGAATTGCATGCTTCATGTTCGGTAAAATCACTCTCCTTTTAGACCAATGGAAGGAAAGGGAGAAGTTAAATCAAGCTATCTGCTTCCGCCACCGCTCCTAGGGTCAGGCAGTGGACAGTGTGTTGGTTCTTTTGTCAACAGTAAGAACATTCTTTGTTTGACTAACCATCATTTTACTGTAACTATTATATTAATGACATGTGAAATATCAGAATCTTGAAATTATTAGATGACTAAAAAATATTTTACAATTGTTATCCTGGTTGAGCTAGCCCTTCTCTTATAAGTGATAAGAATGTGTGGAGAGCAAGTATCTTGTGAAGAAGTTTTTATGTAATATATGATTTTTTGTATCTGAAACATTTGGGCTGCCAATGGAGTTCTGTACTGAAATTGACATGGTCCCTAATTTATTACTATATTGTGTTAAGCTCATTTTACTTTGCGCGAGAGCATATGCATTTTGGATAATATATTATATCATAATTAATTAATGGAACATGCATTTTCTTTATTCATGAAAACTGACATTGTTATATTTATGACGCTAGACGTGCGTTGCACGTGCAGGCTTACTAGTACTAATAAACTAAGAAACAAGCGAGGAGATATGGTAGTACTACGTCCCTTTCCTCTCGTATACTTTCCCCGAAAAAAAGACCTACCTAAGAATGCCAAACATCATAACTGCCTTTCCGCTTAGAAGGGCAAGGCAAGTACTAATATTGATTGATTACCGTACCATGCACATACTCCGGGATATTAAAAGATTAAATATGACCACCCCTAATTAAATGGGGCATGCATAGTTTACGGGAAGCTTGACCATCTCCGGCCCGTCAACACGCAACCCTCTTCCCTCCAGATGTAAAAACACATGCGTGGAGCCTGAATATTTTCCATCTTCCCGCCATGTTATTTCCCTCCTCGAAATTTGAAAATCGCTCCAAAAGCTCTATATATACTAAGGGAGGTTGAGCCAACGCGTGCGTCGTGTGTGACGACTTAGACTTTGACTCTTGCTCGGAGAGGAGAGGAGAGGAGAGGTGGCTGCTGTGCTGCATCATCTAGGCGGGGCCGTGGAGAAGACGGATGCATCCGGCGGGCGTTCGTCCGTCGTGCGGAGGGCGAGCAGAGGTGAGCAGAGCAGGATCCATTCATCCAACAGGTAAACCCATTCGTTGTTTAAGGATCTGTTATTCGTCGAGTCGATCTGGATCGTAAGGGCTGGTTTGATTAAATCCGTGCTCTTTTGTAGCGCATTTGGATGCATCCTCGTGTTTCCATGCCGGCGACCTTGGACACGCTTGAGGCCCCACATGTTTACTCTATCTGATCACCACCTTTTTCTTACATGGAACACATGACACGTCGATTATATTACTCTGTGGTCCTGGTCAGATCACCCGCCAACAACAAAAACACAAGCACTTTGTTTTATAGTTTGCTTAATTAACACATGTAAGCCGTCAACCCATAGAACTTACGGTACTTGTCCTGTGTTACATATATACATTATGATTTTAATGTGAAATCTCCGTTTGTAATAATCTTCTACTCCACCCCACCATATATTTTGATCCCTACCGGCACGACAAGGGAGGGTCTAGCGGGTGCTAGGGAGGAACTTGACTGGTAACTAGGTAGACCCACGATGGCGAGTATAACATTTCAATAAAAAATTTAAGTGTATTTTCGGATACTTTGGACTATACTACAGTTTCCTACAAGACTCCCTATCAACAGGTCGACATATTCGGACGTTTCTTCCTCCCAGTGGCGTTCATGCGGCTTCGCTTCTCCCAGCGGACTTGCTCATCCGGGCCAGCAATGAGCACCAAGCGTGGAGCTCTATCGGCCTTGGCTCTCGGCTCGGTCATTGGAGCTCGGCCGGAGAAAGGCACAAGTTAGGGGTCGGCGTCACTGGTTTGTGGTCCCGATCAGCAGGATGCAGAGGAGTGGTAGTGGGGATGACGTAGCCAGCCGGGGAAGGCTAGGAGAATCCGCACGGTGTCGGTCTATCGTAGACCCGAGCGAGCTAAGTTTTGAGAGTTGCGGCATGATAGGGGTGGTGGATGGCGCTGCATCGGTGCTGGAATCTACCGTGGGAGGCCGCCGGGGCTGCTCCGGAAAGATGATGGGGCTTTGATGGGTAAAGAGCTGCGGGATGTTTGGACTGCCGGCGGCGCAGTTGTTGAGGGAGGGAGAGGTCGAAGGCAACATTGTCATGCTAGGCTTAGGGTTTCTCCATCACGTAAATTTGTTTCATTTCGGAGGTGAGGCAAACTTGTAAGCGTACTAGTGCACGATTCTACGAGAGGAATAAAATCATGGTACTAGTTAGCAAGGCACTGAAATCAGAGGCGTCCAACAGGAGTTGATGAGATAGTTGCTAACATAGGATCTTAGATTATCCAACCCACATTATTTAGGAAATTTATTTGTTTTGTTTAGGCTTAAGCTCTGATACGACTAAAGGAGTTGGGCACCCGGCGGGTGCGGCTCGGTGCGCCGCCGCACGAGGTTGGAGAGGGTTAGGTCGGGGTGAGTATCGATCAGAACTAGGCTCCTCCTCCTACTGCGGATGGGTATTAACTGGCTCACTGCCTACGCCACCACTTTCCTTTCACGTGTTGTTGCTAACCTTCATGCACAAGCTACAGGGTGTCATGTCCCTATGACCCACCATATCAGAAAATAAGAGAAAAGTTAGATAAAATAACTTCTTTCAAAGACAAGGTAGGGGTTGACAAGGTAGATGTCGCGGGGCCAACATAACAAAGGTGGCCAGAAAATTGCTTTACGAAAAGCCAAACATCCTCCCCTTCTTGCATGGGCTCCTATCATTGTTATATATTGATGATATAAATAAGAAAACTTCTCTAGGAAGGTTCTATACTTATAGTGTGAAACTTCCATTTGGAGGCCACCAACCCAACTCTTGTCATATCTAGGAATCTTTTTATGTTTTCCATGTCCCTATGACCTATTATGACCCAAACGAAGAGAAAAGTCACAAAGAATCACAACTTTTGAAGATAAGCTAGGGATAAAGTCACGAGGCCCGTATAACATAGTTATGCTTGAAATACACAACACATAAGTGGCACTTGCTTCAAAAAACAAGACTACCCTGCAGGAGAATCCTCGACTTATAGTGCCAGATCGCAACTTCTAGGTTACCGACCCAAATCTTGTAAGAAATCGCTATCTTTTTACCTTGTTCATGTTGTTATGACTTATCCTAAGTCAAACAAAGAGAAAAGTCACATGGAATATAACCATTTTTCATGGAAAACTATGTGGCCACTAATGAGGGTTTCATCGCAAAGCGTGAGGGAGGGTCGATAACACTCCCCTCTTGCATGGAGTACCAATGTTGGTATATAATGATGTTTTGCATGAAGATGAATAACCAATCGAAAGCTATAGAGTGACACTTGCTTCAAAAATATGATTTCCTCGCACCAAGATTTTATACTTATAGTGTCAAGCCCCCATTTTCAAGGTCAACGAACCAAGTCTCGCAGAAGTTTCACTCATGAGGCCACATTGCATGTGCATTGGGTCAAGGACAAGCACACTGAATTTTTAAAATCTTGGATTGAAATAATCTTCCTTTCTTTTATTGTTTGCATATATCTTTGAACTTTTGTAAAGGGGCGGAGTTCTAATAAAATGTTGTGGGGGTTTCGCACCACATTCCCTTGGTCAAAAAATTGGCCTCATTGTGGGGGTAGACGTCACGGCGCCCACTAGTATGGATGGAGCTTTCTACACTTCTGCCAGTGGTCTCAAGGTGAATGACTCCATAGTAGGTCAAGCTTCAGTTCTCTGGCTTAGTAAAAAAACACAAAAAAGAACAACATGGAGTTTTCTACTGTGGCTATTTTGGCCAATTTAACTGGTGAGAAGCATAACACTAACCCAAATTTCTTGCTATCAAAGCTACAAGACAAGAGTTGCAGAATTGTTTTCAACTACTTCGTCCAGTAACAACAAGATCTCTAAACTTTGGAAGTAGCCTATATTTCTAAAAAGATGTATTTTTGTATTAACTTTATGAAGATATTCGGATAAGCACATACACATCCAACTATAGATTAACAGATCAAGGAGGGCATATGCTGATGTCTTATTTCTAGAAAACTGGCGAGTGTTTTATGATAGTACTAGATAGCTTGCCGAGGAACTCGTGCTGTGTAGTGTGAGGGTACTTAGTACGTAGTAGCAAATCTTTAGTAGCCTGATGTGTCATGGATGTTTGGAACATTGGCCTTGTCATCGTGTGAGCCTCTGAGGGGACGAGATGGCGCCAAACGAGTCCCAGCTTTGAATTAAAACAAATGAATTTCCTCTATCTTATTATACATTTTAGATTATTGGTAACTTTTCACATCCTGTAATTTTTTTTTTTGCGAAAGTTCACATCCCGTAAATTACTTGCTGGACATTAGGGCATGTGACGGTTGAACGGCAGCATTAGTATAGTACGAAAGTTCAGCTTCCGATCTGGATGGGCCGGCAATCTGGAGTTAACAATGGCAGGCAGGCAGGCAGGCAGGCAATATTGAGCCTGTGATCCGCCGGCCCGGCAGGATGTTCCACAGCTGCGAAATGTCGACGCCACAAATGATGCCACCGTTTGTTTGTGTTTTTTTTTCGCGGACCAGGCTAGCTAATTGATCCGCTCCGTGGAGACAACAACATCACGGTGGATCAGAGTTACTGCTCCACTTTTTTTTTTTTAAGCGGACTCCACTTTGTTAGGATTGAGGAGACCCGGCCAGCAGCTGAAACTGAACAAACTGAATTTCGTTTTCCCCACTCGTGTAATTGTGCGCAAAGACAATCTTCTAATTAACTTGTGTAATTGTGCTGCTGCTGAGATCCACGAGCTAGGTACCCAACGATTAGGACAGATGCGTCGTTTACTCGTTCCAAACGAAACTGTACTTTTTCAAAGAGAAGACGACGCCCAACCTGCCGATCTCCTCGGACATAATCCGTCTCCTCGGCGGTGCGATCGCGCCATCCGAGCCCAGGAACGAGCGCATATCGGCGCACCCCTCGAATCGAACTCGCCTAAACCTCTTGACCGCCGCCGCGTCATACGGCCCTCCTCCATCCCTTCCTGTGCCGGCATATTCATCCATCCATCGATTCTTCTTTCTCTCCCGCTCCAGCCCTTCCTGTGCGGGGAAAACAAATTAAACGTCAAAGTCTGCATCGCGACTACAAGTAAACTTGACAGATTGATCCTTGAACAGATCGAAACCAAAGAACTATTTAGATTGTGAAAATACAAGGCTTGCATACCGCCATTCCCAGCCTAAGAAGATCCATCCGACGACGACCACAACTGCCGGCCTCCCGACGGACCACCAGAACGTCGATTTGTCAGGCGAGAAGAAACAAATCGACCATGAGAGGAAAGAGCTCTCAAGTCACGGACTCTTGCTCGGAGAGGAGAGGAGAGGTGGCTGCTGTGCTGCATCATCTAGGCGGGGCCGTGGAGAAGACGGATGCATCCGGCGGGCGTTCGTCCGTCGTGCGGAGGGCGAGCAGAGGTGAGCAGAGCAGGATCCATTCATCCAACAGGTAAACCCATTCGTTGTTTAAGGATCTGTTATTCGTCGAGTCGATCTGGATCGTAAGGGCTGGTTTGATTAAATCCGTGCTCTTTTGTAGCGCATTTGGATGCATCCTCGTGTTTCCATGCCGGCGACCTTGGACACGCTTGAGGCCCCACATGTTTACTCTATCTGATCACCACCTTTTTCTTACATGGAACACATGACACGTCGATTATATTACTCTGTGGTCCTGGTCAGATCACCCGCCAACAACAAAAACACAAGCACTTTGTTTTATAGTTTGCTTAATTAACACATGTAAGCCGTCAACCCATAGAACTTACGGTACTTGTCCTGTGTTACATATATACATTATGATTTTAATGTGAAATCTCCGTTTGTAATAACCTTCTACTCCACCCCACCATATATTTTGATCCCTACCGGCACGACAAGGGAGGGTCTAGCGGGTGCTAGGGAGGAACTTGACTGGTAACTAGGTAGACCCACGATGGCGAGTATAACATTTCAATAAAAAATTTAAGTGTATTTTCGGATACTTTGGACTATACTACAGTTTCCTACAAGACTCCCTATCAACAGGTCGACATATTCGGACGTTTCTTCCTCCCAGTGGCGTTCATGCGGCTTCGCTTCTCCCAGCGGACTTGCTCATCCGGGCCAGCAATGAGCACCAAGCGTGGAGCTCTATCGGCCTTGGCTCTCGGCTCGGTCATTGGAGCTCGGCCGGAGAAAGGCACAAGTTAGGGGTCGGCGTCACTGGTTTGTGGTCCCGATCAGCAGGATGCAGAGGAGTGGTAGTGGGGATGACGTAGCCAGCCGGGAAGGCTAGGAGAATCCGCACGGTGTCGGTCTATCGTAGACCCGAGCGAGCTAAGTTTTGAGAGTTGCGGCATGATAGGGGTGGTGGATGGCGCTGCATCGGTGCTGGAATCTACCGTGGGAGGCCGCCGGGGCTGCTCCGGAAAGATGATGGGGCTTTGATGGGTAAAGAGCTGCGGGATGTTTGGACTGCCGGCGGCGCAGTTGTTGAGGGAGGGAGAGGTCGAAGGCAACATTGTCATGCTAGGCTTAGGGTTTCTCCATCACGTAAATTTGTTTCATTTCGGAGGTGAGGCAAACTTGTAAGCGTACTAGTGCACGATTCTACGAGAGGAATAAAATCATGGTACTAGTTAGCAAGGCACTGAAATCAGAGGCGTCCAACAGGAGTTGATGAGATAGTTGCTAACATAGGATCTTAGATTATCCAACCCACATTATTTAGGAAATTTATTTGTTTTGTTTAGGCTTAAGCTCTGATACGACTAAAGGAGTTGGGCACCCGGCGGGTGCGGCTCGGTGTGCCGCCGCACGAGGTTGGAGAGGGTTAGGTCGGGGTGAGTATCGATCGAACTAGGCTCCTCCTCCTCTGCGGATGGGTATTAACCGGCTCATCGCCTACGCCACCACTTTCCTTTCACGTGTTGTTGCTAACCTTCATGCACAAGCTACAGGGTGTCATGTCCCTATGACCCACCATATCAGAAAATAAGAGAAAAGTTAGATAAAATAACTTCTTTCAAAGACAAGGTAGGGGTTGACAAGGTAGATGTCGCGGGGCCAACATAACAAAGGTGGCCAGAAAATTGCTTTACGAAAAGCCAAACATCCTCCCCTTCTTGCATGGGCTCCTATCATTGTTATATATTGATGATATAAATAAGAAAACTTCTCTAGGAAGGTTCTATACTTATAGTGTGAAACTTCCATTTGGAGGCCACCAACCCAACTCTTGTCATATCTAGGAATCTTTTTATGTTTTCCATGTCCCTATGACCTATTATGACCCAAACGAAGAGAAAAGTCACAAAGAATCACAACTTTTGAAGATAAGCTAGGGATAAAGTCACGAGGCCCGTATAACATAGTTATGCTTGAAATACACAACACATAAGTGGCACTTGCTTCAAAAAACAAGACTACCCTGCAGGAGAATCCTCGACTTATAGTGCCAGACTGCAACTTCTAGGTTACCGACCCAAATCTTGTAAGAAATCGCTATCTTTTTACCTTGTTCATGTTGTTATGACTTATCCTAAGTCAAACAAAGAGAAAAGTCACATGGAATATAACCATTTTTCATGGAAAACTATGTGGCCACTAATGAGGGTTTCATCGCAAAGCGTGAGGGAGGGTCAGTAACACTCCCCTCTTGCATGGAGTACCAATGTTGGTATATAATGATGTTTTGCATGAAGATGAATAACCAATCGAAAGCTATAGAGTGACACTTGCTTCAAAAATATGATTTCCTCGCACCAAGATTTTATACTTATAGTGTCAAGCCCCCATTTTCAAGGTCAACGAACCAAGTCTCGCAGAAGTTTCACTCATGAGGCCACATTGCATGTGCATTGGGTCAAGGACAAGCACACTGAATTTTTAAAATCTTGGATTGAAATAATCTTCCTTTCTTTTATTGTTTGCATATATCTTTGAACTTTTGTAAAGGGGCGGAGTTCTAATAAAATGTTGTGGGGGTTTCGCACCACATTCCCTTGGTCAAAAAATTGGCCTCATTGTGGGGGTAGACGTCACGGCGCCCACTAGTATGGATGGAGCTTTCTACACTTCTGCCAGTGGTCTCAAGGTGAATGACTCCATAGTAGGTCAAGCTTCAGTTCTCTGGCTTAGTAAAAAAACACAAAAAAGAACAACATGGAGTTTTCTACTGTGGCTATTTTGGCCAATTTAACTGGTGAGAAGCATAACACTAACCCAAATTTCTTGCTATCAAAGCTACAAGACAAGAGTTGCAGAATTGTTTTCAACTACTTCGTCCAGTAACAACAAGATCTCTAAACTTTGGAAGTAGCCTATATTTCTAAAAAGATGTATTTTTGTATTAACTTTATGAAGATATTCGGATAAGCACATACACATCCAACTATAGATTAACAGATCAAGGAGGGCATATGCTGATGTCTTATTTCTAGAAAACTGGCGAGTGTTTTATGATAGTACTAGATAGCTTGCCGAGGAACTCGTGCTGTGTAGTGTGAGGGTACTTAGTACGTAGTAGCAAATCTTTAGTAGCCTGATGTGTCATGGATGTTTGGAACATTGGCCTTGTCATCGTGTGAGCCTCTGAGGGGACGAGATGGCGCCAAACGAGTCCCAGCTTTGAATTAAAACAAATGAATTTCCTCTATCTTATTATACATTTTAGATTATTGGTAACTTTTCACATCCTGTAATTTTTTTTTTTGCGAAAGTTCACATCCCGTAAATTACTTGCTGGACATTAGGGCATGTGACGGTTGAACGGCAGCATTAGTATAGTACGAAAGTTCAGCTTCCGATCTGGATGGGCCGGCAATCTGGAGTTAACAATGGCAGGCAGGCAGGCAGGCAGGCAATATTGAGCCTGTCATCCGCCGGCCCGGCAGGATGTTCCACAGCTGCGAAATGTCGACGCCACAAATGATGCCGCCGTTTGTTTGTGTTTTTTTTTCGCGGACCAGGCTAGCTAATTGATCCGCTCCGTGGAGACAACAACATCACGGTGGATCAGAGTTACTGCTCCACTTTTTTTTTTTTTTAAGCGGACTCCACTTTGTTAGGATTGAGGAGACCCGGCCAGCAGCTGAAACTGAACAAACTGAATTTCGTTTTCCCCACTCGTGTAATTGTGCGCAAAGACAATCTTCTAATTAACTTGTGTAATTGTGCTGCTGCTGAGATCCACGAGCTAGGTACCCAACGATTAGGACAGATGCGTCGTTTACTCGTTCCAAACGAAACTGTACTTTTTCAAAGAGAAGACGACGCCCAACCTGTCGATCTCCTCGGACATAATCCGTCTCCTCGGCGGTGCGATCGCGCCATCCGAGCCCAGGAACGAGCGCATATCGGCGCACCCCTCGAATCGAACTCGCCTAAACCTCTTGACCGCCGCCGCGTCATACGGCCCTCCTCCATCCCTTCCTGTGCCGGCATATTCATCCATCCATCGATTCTTCTTTCTCTCCCGCTCCAGCCCTTCCTGTGCGGGGAAAACAAATTAAACGTCAAAGTCTGCATCGCGACTACAAGTAAACTTGACAGATTGATCCTTGAACAGATCGAAACCAAAGAACTATTTAGATTGTGAAAATACAAGGCTTGCATACCGCCATTCCCAGCCTAAGAAGATCCATCCGACGACGACCACAACTGCCGGCCTCCCGACGGACCACCAGAACGTCGATTTGTCAGGCGAGAAGAAACAAATCGACCATGAGAGGAAAGAGCTCTCAAGTCACGGACTCTTGCTCGGAGAGGAGAGGAGAGGTGGCTGCTGTGCTGCATCATCTAGGCGGGGCCGTGGAGAAGACGGATGCATCCGGCGGGCGTTCGTCCGTCGTGCGGAGGGCGAGCAGAGGTGAGCAGAGCAGGATCCATTCATCCAACAGGTAAACCCATTCGTTGTTTAAGGATCTGTTATTCGTCGAGTCGATCTGGATCGTAAGGGCTGGTTTGATTAAATCCGTGCTCTTTTGTAGCGCATTTGGATGCATCCTCGTGTTTCCATGCCGGCGACCTTGGACACGCTTGAGGCCCCACATGTTTACTCTATCTGATCACCACCTTTTTCTTACATGGAACACATGACACGTCGATTATATTACTACGTGGTCCTGGTCGGATCACCCGCCAACAACAAAAACACAAGCACTTTGTTTTATAGTTTGCTTAATTAACACATGTAAGCCGTCAACCCATAGAACTTACGGTACTTGTCCTGTGTTACATATATACATTATGATTTTAATGTGAAATCTCCGTTTGTAATAACCTTCTACTCCACCCCACCATATATTTTGATCCCTACCGGCACGACAAGGGAGGGTCTAGCGGGTGCTAGGGAGGAACTTGACTGGTAACTAGGTAGACCCACGATGGCGAGTATAACATTTCAATAAAAAATTTAAGTGTATTTTCGGATACTTTGGACTATACTACAGTTTCCTACAAGACTCCCTATCAACAGGTCGACATATTCGGACGTTTCTTCCTCCCAGTGGCGTTCATGCGGCTTCGCTTCTCCCAGCGGACTTGCTCATCCGGGCCAGCAATGAGCACCAAGCGTGGAGCTCTATCGGCCTTGGCTCTCGGCTCGGTCATTGGAGCTCGGCCGGAGAAAGGCACAAGTTAGGGGTCGGCGTCACTGGTTTGTGGTCCCGATCAGCAGGATGCGAGAGGAGTGGTAGTGGGGATGACGTAGCCAGCCGGGAAGGCTAGGAGAATCCGCACGGTGTCGGTCTATCGTAGACCCGAGCGAGCTAAGTTTTGAGAGTTGCGGCATGATAGGGGTGGTGGATGGCGCTGCATCGGTGCTGGAATCTACCGTGGGAGGCCGCCGGGGCTGCTCCGGAAAGATGATGGGGCTTTGATGGGTAAAGAGCTGCGGGATGTTTGGACTGCCGGCGGCAGCTTTGTTGAGGGAGGGAGAGGTCGAAGGCAACATTGTCATGCTAGGCTTAGGGTTTCTCCATCACGTAAATTTGTTTCATTTCGGAGGTGAGGCAAACTTGTAAGCGTACTAGTGCACGATTCTACGAGAGGAATAAAATCATGGTACTAGTTAGCAAGGCAGAAATCAGAGGCGTCCAACAGGAGTTGATGAGATAGTTGCTAACATAGGATCTTAGATTATCCAACCCACATTATTTAGGAAATTTATTTGTTTTGTTTAGGCTTAAGCTCTGATACGACTAAAGGAGTTGGGCACCCGGCGGGTGCGGCTCGGTGCGCCGCCGCACGAGGTTGGAGAGGGTTAGGTCGGGGTGAGTATCGATCGAACTAGGCTCCTCCTCCTACTGCGGATGGGTATTAACCGGCTCACTGCCTACGCCACCACTTTCCTTTCACGTGTTGTTGCTAACCTTCATGCACAAGCTACAGGGTGTCATGTCCCTATGACCCACCATATCAGAAAATAAGAGAAAAGTTAGATAAAATAACTTCTTTCAAAGACAAGGTAGGGGTTGACAAGGTAGATGTCGCGGGGCCAACATAACAAAGGTGGCGAGAAAATTGCTTTCTGAAAAGCCAAACATCCTCCCCTTCTTGCATGGGCTCCTATCATTGTTATATATTGATGATATAAATAAGAAAACTTCTCTAGGAAGGTTCTATACTTATAGTGTGAAACTTCCATTTGGAGGCCACCAACCCAACTCTTGTCATATCTAGGAATCTTTTTATGTTTTCCATGTCCCTATGACCTATTATGACCCAAACGAAGAGAAAAGTCACAAAGAATCACAACTTTTGAAGATAAGCTAGGGATAAAGTCACGAGGCCCGTATAACATAGTTATGCTTGAAATACACAACACATAAGTGGCACTTGCTTCAAAAAACAAGACTACCCTGCAGGAGAATCCTCGACTTATAGTGCCAGATCGCAACTTCTAGGTTACCGACCCAAATCTTGTAAGAAATCGCTATCTTTTACCTTGTTCATGTTGTTATGACTTATCCTAAGTCAAACAAAGAGAAAAGTCACATGGAATATAACCATTTTTCATGGAAAACTATGTGGCCACTAATGAGGGTTTCATCGCAAAGCGTGAGGGAGGGTCGATAACACTCCCTCTTGCATGGAGTACCAATGTTGGTATATAATGATGTTTTGCATGAAGATGAATAACCAATCGAAAGCTATAGAGTGACACTTGCTTCAAAAATATGATTTCCTCGCACCAAGATTTTATACTTATAGTGTCAAGCCCCCATTTTCAAGGTCAACGAACCAAGTCTCGCAGAAGTTTCACTCATGAGGCCACATTGCATGTGCATTGGGTCAAGGACAAGCACACTGAATTTTTAAAATCTTGGATTGAAATAATCTTCCTTTCTTTTATTGTTTGCATATATCTTTGAACTTTTGTAAAGGGGCGGAGTTCTAATAAAATGTTGTGGGGGTTTCGCACCACATTCCCTTGGTCAAAAAATTGGCCTCATTGTGGGGGTAGACGTCACGGCGCCCACTAGTATGGATGGAGCTTTCTACACTTCTGCCAGTGGTCTCAAGGTGAATGACTCCATAGTAGGTCAAGCTTCAGTTCTCTGGCTTAGTAAAAAAACACAAAAAAGAACAACATGGAGTTTTCTACTGTGGCTATTTTGGCCAATTTAACTGGTGAGAAGCATAACACTAACCCAAATTTCTTGCTATCAAAGCTACAAGACAAGAGTTGCAGAATTGTTTTCAACTACTTCGTCAAAGAACAACAAGATCTCTAAACTTTGGAAGTAGCCTATATTTCTAAAAAGATGTATTTTTGTATTAACTTTATGAAGATATTCGGATAAGCACATACACATCCAACTATAGATTAACAGATCAAGGAGGGCATATGCTGATGTCTTATTTCTAGAAAACTGGCGAGTGTTTTATGATAGTACTAGATAGCTTGCCGAGGAACTCGTGCTGTGTAGTGTGAGGGTACTTAGTACGTAGTAGCAAATCTTTAGTAGCCTGATGTGTCATGGATGTTTGGAACATTGGCCTTGTCATCGTGTGAGCCTCTGAGGGGACGAGATGGCGCCAAACGAGTCCCAGCTTTGAATTAAAACAAATGAATTTCCTCTATCTTATTATACATTTTAGATTATTGGTAACTTTTCACATCCTGTAATTTTTTTTTTTTTTGCGAAAGTTCACATCCCGTAAATTACTTGCTGGACATTAGGGCATGTGACGGTTGAACGGCAGCATTAGTATAGTCCGAAAGTTCAGCTTCCGATCTGGATGGGCCGGCAATCTGGAGTTAACAATGGCGAGCGAGCAGGCAGGCAGGCAATATTGAGCCTGTCATCCGCCGGCCCGGCAGGATGTTCCACAGCTGCGAAATGTCGACGCCACAAATGATGCCGCCGTTTGTTTGTGTTTTTTTTTCGCGGACCAGGCTAGCTAATTGATCCGCTCCGTGGAGACAACAACATCACGGTGGATCAGAGTTATCGCTCCACTTTTTTTTTTTTTTTAAGCGGACTCCACTTTGTTAGGATTGAGGAGACCCGCCAGCAGCTGAAACTGAACAAACTGAATTTCGTTTTCCCCACTCGTGTAATTGTGCGCAAAGACAATCTTCTAATTAACTTGTGTAATTGTGCTGCTGCTGAGATCCACGAGCTAGGTACCCAACGATTAGGACAGATGCGTCGTTTACTCGTTCCAAACGAAACTGTACTTTTTCAAAGAGAAGACGACGCCCAACCTGCCGATCTCCTCGGACATAATCCGTCTCCTCGGCGGTGCGATCGCGCCATCCGAGCCCAGGAACGAGCGCATATCGGCGCACCCCTCGAATCGAACTCGCCTAAACCTCTTGACCGCCGCCGCGTCATACGGCCCTCCTCCATCCCTTCCTGTGCCGGCATATTCATCCAGCCATCGATTCTTCTTTCTCTCCCGCTCCAGCCCTTCTGTGCGGGGAAAACAAATTAAACGTCAAAGTACGCATCGCGACTACAAGTAAACTTGACAGATTGATCCTTGAACAGATCGAAACCAAAGAACTATTTAGATTGTGAAAATACAAGGCTTGCATACCGCCATTCCCAGCCTAAGAAGATCCATCCGACGACGACCACAACTGCCGGCCTCCCGACGGACCACCGTAACGTCGATTTGTCGCGAGAAGAAACAAATCGACCATGAGAGGAAAGAGCTCTCAAGTCACGGACTCTTGCTCGGAGAGGAGAGGAGAGGTGGCTGCTGTGCTGCATCATCTAGGCGGGGCCGTGGAGAAGACGGATGCATCCGGCGGGCGTTCGTCCGTCGTGCGGAGGGCGAGCAGAGGTGAGCAGAGCAGGATCCATTCATCCAACAGGTAAACCCATTCGTTGTTTAAGGATCTGTTATTCGTCGAGTCGATCTGGATCGTAAGGGCTGGTTTGATTAAATCCGTGCTCTTTTGTAGCGCATTTGGATGCATCCTCGTGTTTCCATGCCGGCGACCTTGGACACGCTTGAGGCCCCACATGTTTACTCTATCTGATCACCACCTTTTTCTTACATGGAACACATGACACGTCGATTATATTACTCTGTGGTCCTGGTCAGATCACCCGCCAACAACAAAAACACAAGCACTTTGTTTTATAGTTTGCTTAATTAACACATGTAAGCCGTCAACCCATAGAACTTACGGTACTTGTCCTGTGTTACATATATACATTATGATTTTAATGTGAAATCTCCGTTTGTAATAACCTTCTACTCCACCCCACCATATATTTTGATCCCTACCGGCACGACAAGGGAGGGTCTAGCGGGTGCTAGGGAGGAACTTGACTGGTAACTAGGTAGACCCACGATGGCGAGTATAACATTTCAATAAAAAATTTAAGTGTATTTTCGGATACTTTGGACTATACTACAGTTTCCTACAAGACTCCCTATCAACAGGTCGACATATTCGGACGTTTCTTCCTCCCGATGGCGTTCATGCGGCTTCGCTTCTCCCAGCGGACTTGCTCATCCGGGCCAGCAATGAGCACCAAGCGTGGAGCTCTATCGGCCTTGGCTCTCGGCTCGGTCATTGGAGCTCGGCCGGAGAAAGGCACAAGTTAGGGGTCGGCGTCCTTTGGTTTGTGGTCCCGATCAGCAGGATGCAGAGGAGTGGTAGTGGGGATGACGTAGCCAGCCGGGGAAGGCTAGGAGAATCCGCACGGTGTCGGTCTATCGTAGACCCGAGCGAGCTAAGTTTTGAGAGTTGCGGCATGATAGGGGTGGTGGATGGCGCTGCATCGGTGCTGGAATCTACCGTGGGAGGCCGCCGGGCTGCTCCGGAAAGATGATGGGGCTTTGATGGGTAAAGAGCTGCGGGATGTTTGGACTGCCGGCGGCGCAGTTGTTGAGGGAGGGAGAGGTCGAAGGCAACATTGTCATGCTAGGCTTAGGGTTTCTCCATCACGTAAATTTGTTTCATTTCGGAGGTGAGGCAAACTTGTAAGCGTACTAGTGCACGATTCTACGAGAGGAATAAAATCATGGTACTAGTTAGCAAGGCACTGAAATCAGAGGCGTCCAACGGGAGTTGATGAGATAGTTGCTAACATAGGATCTTAGATTATCCAACCCACATTATTTAGGAAATTTATTTGTTTTGTTTAGGCTTAAGCTGCTGATACGACTAAAGGAGTTGGGCACCCGGCGGGTGCGGCTCGGTGCGCCGCCGCACGAGGTTGGAGAGGGTTAGGTCGGGGTGAGTATCGATCGAACTAGGCTCCTCCTCCTACTGCGGATGGGTATTAACCGGCTCACTGCCTACGCCACCACTTTCCTTTCACGTGTTGTTGCTAACCTTCATGCACAAGCTACAGGGTGTCATGTCCCTATGACCCACCATATCAGAAAATAAGAGAAAAGTTAGATAAAATAACTTCTTTCAAAGACAAGGTAGGGGTTGACAAGGTAGATGTCGCGGGGCCAACATAACAAAGGTGGCCAGAAAATTGCTTTACGAAAAGCCAAACATCCTCCCCTTCTTGCATGGGCTCCTATCATTGTTATATATTGATGATATAAATAAGAAAACTTCTCTAGGAAGGTTCTATACTTATAGTGTGAAACTTCCATTTGGAGGCCACCAACCCAACTCTTGTCATATCTAGGAATCTTTTTATGTTTTCCATGTCCCTATGACCTATTATGACCCAAACGAAGAGAAAAGTCACAAAGAATCACAACTTTTGAAGATAAGCTAGGGATAAAGTCACGAGGCCCGTATAACATAGTTATGCTTGAAATACACAACACATAAGTGGCACTTGCTTCAAAAAACAAGACTACCCTGCAGGAGAATCCTCGACTTATAGTGCCAGACTGCAACTTCTAGGTTACCGACCCAAATCTTGTAAGAAATCGCTATCTTTTTACCTTGTTCATGTTGTTATGACTTATCCTAAGTCAAACAAAGAGAAAAGTCACATGGAATATAACCATTTTTCATGGAAAACTATGTGGCCACTAATGAGGGTTTCATCGCAAAGCGTGAGGGAGGGTCAGTAACACTCCCCTCTTGCATGGAGTACCAATGTTGGTATATAATGATGTTTTGCATGAAGATGAATAACCAATCGAAAGCTATAGAGTGACACTTGCTTCAAAAATATGATTTCCTCGCACCAAGATTTTATACTTATAGTGTCAAGCCCCCATTTTCAAGGTCAACGAACCAAGTCTCGCAGAAGTTTCACTCATGAGGCCACATTGCATGTGCATTGGGTCAAGGACAAGCACACTGAATTTTTAAAATCTTGGATTGAAATAATCTTCCTTTCTTTTATTGTTTGCATATATCTTTGAACTTTTGTAAAGGGGCGGAGTTCTAATAAAATGTTGTGGGGGTTTCGCACCACATTCCCTTGGTCAAAAAATTGGCCTCATTGTGGGGGTAGACGTCACGGCGCCCACTAGTATGGATGGAGCTTTCTACACTTCTGCCAGTGGTCTCAAGGTGAATGACTCCATAGTAGGTCAAGCTTCAGTTCTCTGGCTTAGTAAAAAAACACAAAAAAGAACAACATGGAGTTTTCTACTGTGGCTATTTTGGCCAATTTAACTGGTGAGAAGCATAACACTAACCCAAATTTCTTGCTATCAAAGCTACAAGACAAGAGTTGCAGAATTGTTTTCAACTACTTCGTCCAGTAACAACAAGATCTCTAAACTTTGGAAGTAGCCTATATTTCTAAAAAGATGTATTTTTGTATTAACTTTATGAAGATATTCGGATAAGCACATACACATCCAACTATAGATTAACAGATCAAGGAGGGCATATGCTGATGTCTTATTTCTAGAAAACTGGCGAGTGTTTTATGATAGTACTAGATAGCTTGCCGAGGAACTCGTGCTGTGTAGTGTGAGGGTACTTAGTACGTAGTAGCAAATCTTTAGTAGCCTGATGTGTCATGGATGTTTGGAACATTGGCCTTGTCATCGTGTGAGCCTCTGAGGGGACGAGATGGCGCCAAACGAGTCCCAGCTTTGAATTAAAACAAATGAATTTCCTCTATCTTATTATACATTTTAGATTATTGGTAACTTTTCACATCCTCTAACTTTTCACATCCTGTAATCTCGGGGGCGAGTGATGACATGCTGTGTAAGTTTCGCAAAGCCCCTGAGTCACTGTCTTGAAGTCGGATATTTGAGTTCTTTTCCTCTTCTGCAGGTGCTCAACTGAATTCCGCCTGAAGAAGAGCGAGTTAAAGCTCGCATGAATGCTCTCAAGGAAATCTCCACCGGGATAGGCAGCGACTTCTGGACTGATCGTCGGCGGTGCTTTGCTATAGTTCCGCTCCAAGATCGAGTATCTCAAGTCAGCGAATTTGTCAAGCACTGCCAATCTGCTCTGGCGATGGTTTAAAGCACTATGTTCCCTCGGAATCCTGTGCCCCAAGATTTTGCTGAGTTGATGGGAAAATTCAGGCGTGTCGCAGATATTCATCACTTTGTCAAGATTCAATCGGTTGCTGGAGCTAAGCTTGCTTTTGCTTGGGTGCGCGTTCATCAGCCAACACTTGACATTGATGCAATTTCCCGCGGTTTTCCTGCTCGGCGAAGCAAAAAGGGGGTATGCATGGCTCACCATTACGCCATTGCTCACAAACCAGCGATTAGGATGATCCGGCGATCGCTTGAGGCAGACTCGGAATTCTTTACAGAATTTCACTACACAGATCCTGTATAGAACCCTGTAGGAAAACATGTAACCCATGTGAAGTATATGAAATTCAATATGTTGTATCATAAAATTTTATTGCAAGATCTTTGTTTGAGAACTTGAATATATATTTACTTTTCGTGAGACCTGTTTTGTTAGCCTGATGCCTTTTTGCGGCTAAATCAGCTACTCGGGTCAAAACGTATGCTTAAGTGTTTGCCACTTGGAGCCGATGGCTCGTAATATTCGAGTAATCTTAACCCCCGAGAATCGGGTTTGTTTATTCTATTTCTTAGGATGCAGCCCCTGAGTATCGGGTGTGCGAATATGGAAAATAAGTAAAAACAACAACTCAGTATGGAGAACTTAGCTTTTATTGATGATGAATGCAGAGGTACATGTGTTGGCTTGAAGAGCCTGGCCGGTGGCCTATGTTTATGACGAACTCGATATTTAGGCTGAATAGTCTGGCCGCAGGCCTTATTGAAAGTAAAAGCTTAAAGATAACTATTAAGCGTAGAATCACCGTAGCTGCACGACGTTCCACAGATTGCCTTGGTCTTTTCCAGATTTTTTGTCCTTGAAGCGATAAGCTCCTCCAGGAATTGCCTCAGTGACGATGCATGGTCCCTCCCACGGGGACTCCAGTTTACTATGGCTTTCTTGCTTTAGTCGAAGGACTAAGTCCCCTACTTCCAACGACCTGGGACGTAGTCAGTGACCATGGTAGTTGCGTAGATTCTGCTGATATGCTGTAGATCTGGCAAGTGCAACGTCTCTTGCTTCATCGAGTGCGTCGACATCATCTTCCAGTGCTTTCATGGAAGCAACTTCTTCATATTCAGAGACTCGAGGGGCCTCATGAGTTATTTCGACTGAAAGCACGGCCTCAACGCCATGGACCAGAAAGAAAGGTGTTTTTGAGTCGCCGCGTTGGGGGTTGTGCGCAAGCTCCATAATACGGAGGGCAATTCATCCACCCAAGCGTGCTTTGCTTGTTCGAGTGGCACTAATAACCTTTTCTTGAGGCCATTGCATATGAGCTCGTTAGCTTTCTCCACCTGGCCATTGGTTTGCAGGTGAGCAACCGATGCGAAATTTAGTTGTATCCCCAACTCTTGGTAGAAGTCTCCAAATTCTCTGGAGGTGAAGTTTGTGCCATTGTCAGTGATGATGCTGTGGGGTACTCCAAAGCGAAAAAATGGATTTGATGAAATTGACTGCTGAAGTGGAATCTTGAATGGTGACAAGTATTGCCTCAATCCACTTGGTGAACTTGTCAACTGCGACTAGCAGGAAGACGTGCCCTCCTGGGCACGACTTGTGTAGTTTACCTACCATATTGAGTCCCTACTAGGCGAAGGGCCAAGCCAGAGGTATGGGATTTAATTCTGCTGCGGGTGCGTGTGGCTTGGATGCAAATCTTTGGCAACCATCGCAAGCGATATCCTTCGCGTCCTCCATGGCCGTGAGCCGGTAAAATCCTGCTACGAAGGCCTTGGCCGCGACTGCGCGATTGCGCGACTGCTTGCATGATGTCCGTAGATTCCTTCGTGTATATCCTTAAGTTTGACCTTGCCCTCGTCGGGTGTGACGCATCGCTGGAGGACACCCGATATACTTCTCTTGTAGAGTTCGCCTTTTATTACCGCAAAGGCTTTGGACCGTCGAGCAATTCGTCTTGCTTCGATTGGGTTCTCCGGGAGTTCCTTGTTTACCAAGTATGCCAAGTATGGTTGCATCCATGTGATCTCGACCATCATAACTTCTGGGAACTTCAACATCAAGGAATGATGGTTTTGTGTTCTTAATGAGAATTACCCAAGTTGACTTTATCTTCTTGAGGCCATTGTAAACAGTTCCAGCAAGAAATACTCCCTCCGTTCCTGAGGAGAGGGAATATGTATTCAGGCACAGGAATTAAGAAGAGAAAGGCAAGCAGATTTGTTTCCAGTCTTACCCCCAATTAATCAATTACCTTTCCTCATTTTTCTCTTCGTTTGCGGCACCATCCTCCTAGATTCTAGCCCATAACTGCACGCCCCCTCACCTGATTGCATGGCCCCCCTTAAATCTAGCGCTTGCTATAACTACACCATGATTTTAGAGGGTTAATTCTGGGAGTTACCATCTACTCCCAGGCCTAGCATCGCTCGCGCCTTCCTTTTAGAGTAAAAATCGCAAAAATATTTACGCCTTCTCCTCAGGAACGGAGGGAGTATGGCTAGTGTTAGCTAATTTGGAAATTCACTTAAACATGCACATGCATGGCTCGTTTTGAAAAATGAAGCGAAGGATCGGCGTGAGCTAGGTTCCAGCCGAATATTGCTCCATCTATGCATGCCGCTTTCCTTCGTGAATATTGCTGGGAAAGATTGCATGCACTGGAATCGTGGGCCTCCCTACCATCATTGGCCTACCGCTGTTTAATTCCATCTCTATCTACGCTAAAAACGCTCGTTCTCTTGTAGTATTTCTCAAACAATTAGCGATTGCCTTGGTTCCGGAGTTTTTTCTAGTTCACCATTTAATTAGTACCGGAGAGAGTTGCAAAGCTAGTTTATTACCTCTAGATGTTTATCTCAACTAATTGTAATTACTACATGCGAGCGAACAACAAACCGTGGCTGAAAATAAGAGAAAGATTCAAGTATGTATCCAGAACGATTAGCACCTGCTGTTAAACTAAAAATAAATAAACAAGTGTGGTTCTGGAATAACTATCATGGAAAAAACAACCGAGAAATTATATGAGTCTTCGCTAAAAAATAGGCCTATCCATGTATCTCTACTTATATACTTATAAAGGCACGAAGTGCCGTAGGAAAACTCAATCTACACCATCCATGAATATCCATCGGACGCCCCCAATTCATTTGTTCTCCCTCCCGGAAATCACTCCGATTTCCGAACAGCATATTGCAAAAAGAAATCCCATTCTCGCTCGGGAACGAGTTTTTTTTTTGAACATTCGGGAACGAGTTGACTCCCCCCAATATTCGCCTGCCTCGCTGTAACCGCCGCCTCTGCTCCACATAGAAGCGCCGCCGCCTACGCCGCCCAAAAATCCGATCAATTCCTGCTCCCTGGCTCTGCCTCTCACCATCACAACCTCGGCGTGGCCTCCTCTGCCGATTCCACCCTTCTACGACTGCTGGTATATGCCTCCGCACGCACCCACGTAGCTAACCCTAGCTGCGTCCGGGTTCGTGTGTGCGGCTGCCGGCTGGCCGCCCGTACGGCCGGCTCGAATCTTGGTGTGCTTCCCCGACCGCCTCATGCTGCTCCCATGTCTCGCTGCTTCTCCTGCGCCCTCGGCCACCGTGCCGCTGCCTGGCCACGTCGGGTCGTACAAGCTCAAGAACACGCAGGCCCGCGGCATCAGGCTCCAGCCGAACAAGCCCCGCTCTATCTACACCACGTACGTCCCCGCCATCGACCTCCACGTCTCACACCCGATGTACACGTACCTCATGAGCCTTGGCGGCCATGGTGTCACAACGCTGTGCAGCGCTCAGCAGCAACGGCACGGACTTGTTCGACAGAGACCGGATATCCGGATACCAGCACCAACGCGGGCAAAGTTAGCTCGCAGCATTGCTTCAACTAGCGTCCATCGTCAAATTCAGGGACCAGATACCAGCACCAACGCAGACCAGCGATATGCGTATGGGAGGTGCGCGGACATGCCGCACTTTCTACTGCAGTATCTTTTTTACCATCTGGTCGTCACAAACAATACTTATTCAAAATATAGCTTTTTTATGATCTCATACTTTAGTAGTTATCATCGTGGCATATGGAGATAGAGCACTACATATATTTGGTTACAGCTTGGTCAATGTTAGTATGTGTTACACTGATATTTTGCATAATAAGAATACATAATTGTAGTATAAGTTGGAAAATCATATGAATTTATAATCTGTACATCGGTCTCTTCAGGAAACATTATTGTGTGCATTTGTCACTTCTTATACTTATATTTTATCATAGTAATGATCTCTTTATTTTGTCCCTCCTATACAATGGGCTTCAGAAATGTTTAGCTCATGTTATTTGTACTATACAACAGTAAGCAATGTTCTGTTACAACGATCTATCATGTATGATACTTGGGAAAAGTGTGGTGGATCAGGTGCGCTCCACGCACCTTCTATTTTTTGTCTTTTTCTTTTTTATCTCTCAAATTATATAATATTTCGATTAGATTTTTTTGCAAGTTACTAAAAAATAACAAATAGAATGGAGGAAAAATAGTTCGGAATTTTTTTGTGCAAATTTAAATTTTAAATTATTTAAAATTCAAAATAAATTCTTGAACTACATATATAGATAATGACATAAAAATCCAAAATATTTTTCCCACATTCGAATTGTTATGTTTAAGTGATCTGCAAATTTTTAAGTTCAAACAATATGTGATGTGAGAGATACCAAAATGAGAAATTGTTTGAGAGGGGAAAAAAAAAACTTGCACGGATCTTGATGCAGTATACACGGTCTGGATACGGGTGCTCACCAAGTACCTGCTCTGAAAGTCCACTCTCATGATACTTAGGTCTCGAAAGAGGTATGGAGATATATGTAGATTGTCAACCATGATTTTCTTTCATCAAGTTCACCATTTATCCATTCCAGGTAACTTCAGTGGCTTAATTTTTCACAGTTCAATACAAAGGAAGATGAGCATCCAGTGAAGAGGTATTTTGCACTTCAAAAGAAGTATGTTTCTTTTCCGGAGACAAAAGAAGTTTATTTTGAATCAGATCCAACTGATTCTTTGTGGTGGATTGCATCATGCCTCCAGAGCAGATATAAAGGTAACAATGCAAATATGTTCATTTCATTACCCTTTAGTAACTCGAAACTAATTTTGGTATATTATCTATAGCTTTATAAAGTTAGCATATTTCTCTTTTCCAGAATTACTGAGTAAATCAATTCGATGATGTCGAAGCTGATAATATATGTGCGAACAAAAAACATTCCTCTGTTACCATAACATTTTGCAAAATCCTATGGTCAGCGGAAGAATCATCCCAGTTGGCTGCGGGGGCTGCCGCCGCCTATGCTCTCTCCGCTCACGCCCCTCCCACCCCCACCCCACCCCAGACGAGGGATGCTGCTGCCTGCATCTGCATCTCCATTACTGGAGAAATACCGACAAACTGATAAATTGTAAGTTCATGAATTTTTATTCTGCCTATGTACATATTCTTGGCATTAATTCAGTAGCCCCAGTTTATTTGTTTTCCTTTGTTCTGCAAAGTATATTGCACAGCTGTGTTGCTACTCCGATTCAGGTTTGGACAATCGAGGCTGAGGTTGTGTTGTTAGTTAAATGCAATCATAGAGAATGCTATCGCCGTTCATGGTCTGAGCGCAATGAATAAGAAAGAGGTTGCATTCATAATTTTGCAAAATTAATGTATTTATGCTCCATTAGTACGATCAGATTTATAGGAAGGTACATTTATTTTCATGTGAGTTAACAATTAAGTCTGGATGTCCATTTATTCTTCTGTAATTAATTAAAATTATAGCAGCGATGTCTACCAAATATTCCTTCTAGCAAATCCTTATCTATAAAAGCTAACGTAAAATCAGGTTACACTTGCACTAGAACAATCTGTCATATTGAATTGCATGCTTCATGTTCGGTAAAATCACTCTCCTTTTAGACCAATGGAAGGAAAGGGAGAAGTTAAATCAAGCTATCTGCTTCCGCCACCGCTCCTAGGGTCAGGCAGTGGACAGTGTGTTGGTTCTTTTGTCAACAGTAAGAACATTCTTTGTTTGACTAACCATCATTTTACTGTAACTATTATATTAATGACATGTGAAATATCAGAATCTTGAAATTATTAGATGACTAAAAAATATTTTACAATTGTTATCCTGGTTGAGCTAGCCCTTCTCTTATAAGTGATAAGAATGTGTGGAGAGCAAGTATCTTGTGAAGAAGTTTTTATGTAATATATGATTTTTTGTATCTGAAACATTTGGGCTGCCAATGGAGTTCTGTACTGAAATTGACATGGTCCCTAATTTATTACTATATTGTGTTAAGCTCATTTTACTTTGCGCGAGAGCATATGCATTTTGGATAATATATTATATCATAATTAATTAATGGAACATGCATTTTCTTTATTCATGAAAACTGACATTGTTATATTTATGACGCTAGACGTGCGTTGCACGTGCAGGCTTACTAGTACTAATAAACTAAGAAACAAGCGAGGAGATATGGTAGTACTACGTCCCTTTCCTCTCGTATACTTTCCCCGAAAAAAAGACCTACCTAAGAATGCCAAACATCATAACTGCCTTTCCGCTTAGAAGGGCAAGGCAAGTACTAATATTGATTGATTACCGTACCATGCACATACTCCGGGATATTAAAAGATTAAATATGACCACCCCTAATTAAATGGGGCATGCATAGTTTACGGGAAGCTTGACCATCTCCGGCCCGTCAACACGCAACCCTCTTCCCTCCAGATGTAAAAACACATGCGTGGAGCCTGAATATTTTCCATCTTCCCGCCATGTTATTTCCCTCCCTCGAAATTTGAAAATCGCTCCAAAAGCTCTATATATACTAAGGGAGGTTGAGCCAACGCGTGCGTCGTGTGTGACGACTTAGACTTTGACTCTTGCTCGGAGAGGAGAGGAGAGGAGAGGTGGCTGCTGTGCTGCATCATCTAGGCGGGGCCGTGGAGAAGACGGATGCATCCGGCGGGCGTTCGTCCGTCGTGCGGAGGGCGAGCAGAGGTGAGCAGAGCAGGATCCATTCATCCAACAGGTAAACCCATTCGTTGTTTAAGGATCTGTTATTCGTCGAGTCGATCTGGATCGTAAGGGCTGGTTTGATTAAATCCGTGCTCTTTTGTAGCGCATTTGGATGCATCCTCGTGTTTCCATGCCGGCGACCTTGGACACGCTTGAGGCCCCACATGTTTACTCTATCTGATCACCACCTTTTTCTTACATGGAACACATGACACGTCGATTATATTACTCTGTGGTCCTGGTCAGATCACCCGCCAACAACAAAAACACAAGCACTTTGTTTTATAGTTTGCTTAATTAACACATGTAAGCCGTCAACCCATAGAACTTACGGTACTTGTCCTGTGTTACATATATACATTATGATTTTAATGTGAAATCTCCGTTTGTAATAATCTTCTACTCCACCCCACCATATATTTTGATCCCTACCGGCACGACAAGGGAGGGTCTAGCGGGTGCTAGGGAGGAACTTGACTGGTAACTAGGTAGACCCACGATGGCGAGTATAACATTTCAATAAAAAATTTAAGTGTATTTTCGGATACTTTGGACTATACTACAGTTTCCTACAAGACTCCCTATCAACAGGTCGACATATTCGGACGTTTCTTCCTCCCAGTGGCGTTCATGCGGCTTCGCTTCTCCCAGCGGACTTGCTCATCCGGGCCAGCAATGAGCACCAAGCGTGGAGCTCTATCGGCCTTGGCTCTCGGCTCGGTCATTGGAGCTCGGCCGGAGAAAGGCACAAGTTAGGGGTCGGCGTCACTGGTTTGTGGTCCCGATCAGCAGGATGCAGAGGAGTGGTAGTGGGGATGACGTAGCCAGCCGGGGAAGGCTAGGAGAATCCGCACGGTGTCGGTCTATCGTAGACCCGAGCGAGCTAAGTTTTGAGAGTTGCGGCATGATAGGGGTGGTGGATGGCGCTGCATCGGTGCTGGAATCTACCGTGGGAGGCCGCCGGGGCTGCTCCGGAAAGATGATGGGGCTTTGATGGGTAAAGAGCTGCGGGATGTTTGGACTGCCGGCGGCGCAGTTGTTGAGGGAGGGAGAGGTCGAAGGCAACATTGTCATGCTAGGCTTAGGGTTTCTCCATCACGTAAATTTGTTTCATTTCGGAGGTGAGGCAAACTTGTAAGCGTACTAGTGCACGATTCTACGAGAGGAATAAAATCATGGTACTAGTTAGCAAGGCACTGAAATCGAGGCGTCCAACAGGAGTTGATGAGATAGTTGCTAACATAGGATCTTAGATTATCCAACCCACATTATTTAGGAAATTTATTTGTTTTGTTTAGGCTTAAGCTCTGATACGACTAAAGGAGTTGGGCACCCGGCGGGTGCGGCTCGGTGCGCCGCCGCACGAGGTTGGAGAGGGTTAGGTCGGGGTGAGTATCGATCAGAACTAGGCTCCTCCTCCTACTGCGGATGGGTATTAACCGGCTCACTGCCTACGCCACCACTTTCCTTTCACGTGTTGTTGCTAACCTTCATGCACAAGCTACAGGGTGTCATGTCCCTATGACCCACCATATCAGAAAATAAGAGAAAAGTTAGATAAAATAACTTCTTTCAAAGACAAGGTAGGGGTTGACAAGGTAGATGTCGCGGGGCCAACATAACAAAGGTGGCCAGAAAATTGCTTTACGAAAAGCCAAACATCCTCCCCTTCTTGCATGGGCTCCTATCATTGTTATATATTGATGATATAAATAAGAAAACTTCTCTAGGAAGGTTCTATACTTATAGTGTGAAACTTCCATTTGGAGGCCACCAACCCAACTCTTGTCATATCTAGGAATCTTTTTATGTTTTCCATGTCCCTATGACCTATTATGACCCAAACGAAGAGAAAAGTCACAAAGAATCACAACTTTTGAAGATAAGCTAGGGATAAAGTCACGAGGCCCGTATAACATAGTTATGCTTGAAATACACAACACATAAGTGGCACTTGCTTCAAAAAACAAGACTACCCTGCAGGAGAATCCTCGACTTATAGTGCCAGATCGCAACTTCTAGGTTACCGACCCAAATCTTGTAAGAAATCGCTATCTTTTTACCTTGTTCATGTTGTTATGACTTATCCTAAGTCAAACAAAGAGAAAAGTCACATGGAATATAACCATTTTTCATGGAAAACTATGTGGCCACTAATGAGGGTTTCATCGCAAAGCGTGAGGGAGGGTCGATAACACTCCCCTCTTGCATGGAGTACCAATGTTGGTATATAATGATGTTTTGCATGAAGATGAATAACCAATCGAAAGCTATAGAGTGACACTTGCTTCAAAAATATGATTTCCTCGCACCAAGATTTTATACTTATAGTGTCAAGCCCCCATTTTCAAGGTCAACGAACCAAGTCTCGCAGAAGTTTCACTCATGAGGCCACATTGCATGTGCATTGGGTCAAGGACAAGCACACTGAATTTTTAAAATCTTGGATTGAAATAATCTTCCTTTCTTTTATTGTTTGCATATATCTTTGAACTTTTGTAAAGGGGCGGAGTTCTAATAAAATGTTGTGGGGGTTTCGCACCACATTCCCTTGGTCAAAAAATTGGCCTCATTGTGGGGGTAGACGTCACGGCGCCCACTAGTATGGATGGAGCTTTCTACACTTCTGCCAGTGGTCTCAAGGTGAATGACTCCATAGTAGGTCAAGCTTCAGTTCTCTGGCTTAGTAAAAAAACACAAAAAAGAACAACATGGAGTTTTCTACTGTGGCTATTTTGGCCAATTTAACTGGTGAGAAGCATAACACTAACCCAAATTTCTTGCTATCAAAGCTACAAGACAAGAGTTGCAGAATTGTTTTCAACTACTTCGTCCAGTAACAACAAGATCTCTAAACTTTGGAAGTAGCCTATATTTCTAAAAAGATGTATTTTTGTATTAACTTTATGAAGATATTCGGATAAGCACATACACATCCAACTATAGATTAACAGATCAAGGAGGGCATATGCTGATGTCTTATTTCTAGAAAACGGCGAGTGTTTTATGATAGTACTAGATAGCTTGCCGAGGAACTCGTGCTGTGTAGTGTGAGGGTACTTAGTACGTAGTAGCAAATCTTTAGTAGCCTGATGTGTCATGGATGTTTGGAACATTGGCCTTGTCATCGTGTGAGCCTCTGAGGGGACGAGATGGCGCCAAACGAGTCCCAGCTTTGAATTAAAACAAATGAATTTCCTCTATCTTATTATACATTTTAGATTATTGGTAACTTTTCACATCCTGTAATTTTTTTTTTGCGAAAGTTCACATCCCGTAAATTACTTGCTGGACATTAGGGCATGTGACGGTTGAACGGCAGCATTAGTATAGTACGAAAGTTCAGCTTCCGATCTGGATGGGCCGGCAATCTGGAGTTAACAATGGCAGGCAGGCAGGCAGGCAATATTGAGCCTGTCATCCGCCGGCCCGGCAGGATGTTCCACAGCTGCGAAATGTCGACGCCACAAATGATGCCACCGTTTGTTTGTGTTTTTTTTTCGCGGACCAGGCTAGCTAATTGATCCGCTCCGTGGAGACAACAACATCACGGTGGATCAGAGTTACTGCTCCACTTTTTTTTTTTTAAGCGGACTCCACTTTGTTAGGATTGAGGAGACCCGGCCAGCAGCTGAAACTGAACAAACTGAATTTCGTTTTCCCCACTCGTGTAATTGTGCGCAAAGACAATCTTCTAATTAACTTGTGTAATTGTGCTGCTGCTGAGATCCACGAGCTAGGTACCCAACGATTAGGACAGATGCGTCGTTTACTCGTTCCAAACGAAACTGTACTTTTTCAAAGAGAAGACGACGCCCAACCTGCCGATCTCCTCGGACATAATCCGTCTCCTCGGCGGTGCGATCGCGCCATCCGAGCCCAGAACGAGCGCATATCGGCGCACCCTCGAATCGAACTCGCCTAAACCTCTTGACCGCCGCCGCGTCATACGGCCCTCCTCCATCCCTTCCCGTGCCGGCATATTCATCCATCCATCGATTCTTCTTTCTCTCCCGCTCCAGCCCTTCTGTGCGGGAAAACAAATTAAACGTCAAAGTCTGCATCGCGACTACAAGTAAACTTGACAGATTGATCCTTGAACAGATCGAAACCAAAGAACTATTTAGATTGTGAAAATACAAGGCTTGCATACCGCCATTCCCAGCCTAAGAAGATCCATCCGACGACGACCACAACTGCCGGCCTCCCGACGGACCACCAGAACGTCGATTTGTCAGGCGAGAAGAAACAAATCGACCATGAGAGGAAAGAGCTCTCAAGTCACGGACTCTTGCTCGGAGAGGAGAGGAGAGGTGGCTGCTGTGCTGCATCATCTAGGCGGGGCCGTGGAGAAGACGGATGCATCCGGCGGGCGTTCGTCCGTCGTGCGGAGGGCGAGCAGAGGTGAGCAGAGCAGGATCCATTCATCCAACAGGTAAACCCATTCGTTGTTTAAGGATCTGTTATTCGTCGAGTCGATCTGGATCGTAAGGGCTGGTTTGATTAAATCCGTGCTCTTTTGTAGCGCATTTGGATGCATCCTCGTGTTTCCATGCCGGCGACCTTGGACACGCTTGAGGCCCCACATGTTTACTCTATCTGATCACCACCTTTTTCTTACATGGAACACATGACACGTCGATTATATTACTCTGTGGTCCTGGTCAGATCACCCGCCAACAACAAAAACACAAGCACTTTGTTTTATAGTTTGCTTAATTAACACATGTAAGCCGTCAACCCATAGAACTTACGGTACTTGTCCTGTGTTACATATATACATTATGATTTTAATGTGAAATCTCCGTTTGTAATAACCTTCTACTCCACCCCACCATATATTTTGATCCCTACCGGCACGACAAGGGAGGGTCTAGCGGGTGCTAGGGAGGAACTTGACTGGTAACTAGGTAGACCCACGATGGCGAGTATAACATTTCAATAAAAAATTTAAGTGTATTTTCGGATACTTTGGACTATACTACAGTTTCCTACAAGACTCCCTATCAACAGGTCGACATATTCGGACGTTTCTTCCTCCCGATGGCGTTCATGCGGCTTCGCTTCTCCCAGCGGACTTGCTCATCCGGGCCAGCAATGAGCACCAAGCGTGGAGCTCTATCGGCCTTGGCTCTCGGCTCGGTCATTGGAGCTCGGCCGGAGAAAGGCACAAGTTAGGGGTCGGCGTCACTGGTTTGTGGTCCCGATCAGCAGGATGCAGAGGAGTGGTAGTGGGGATGACGTAGCCAGCCGGGAAGGCTAGGAGAATCCGCACGGTGTCGGTCTATCGTAGACCCGAGCGAGCTAAGTTTTGAGAGTTGCGGCATGATAGGGGTGGTGGATGGCGCTGCATCGGTGCTGGAATCTACCGTGGGAGGCCGCCGGGGCTGCTCCGGAAAGATGATGGGGCTTTGATGGGTAAAGAGCTGCGGGATGTTTGGACTGCCGGCGGCGCAGCTTGTTGAGGGAGGGAGAGGTCGAAGGCAACATTGTCATGCTAGGCTTAGGGTTTCTCCATCACGTAAATTTGTTTCATTTCGGAGGTGAGGCAAACTTGTAAGCGTACTAGTGCACGATTCTACGAGAGGAATAAAATCATGGTACTAGTTAGCAAGGCACTGAAATCAGAGGCGTCCAACAGGAGTTGATGAGATAGTTGCTAACATAGGATCTTAGATTATCCAACCCACATTATTTAGGAAATTTATTTGTTTTGTTTAGGCTTAAGCTACGATACGACTAAAGGAGTTGGGCACCCGGCGGGTGCGGCTCGGTGCGCCGCCGCACGAGGTTGGAGAGGGTTAGGTCGGGGTGAGTATCGATCGAACTAGGCTCCTCCTCCTACTGCGGATGGGTATTAACCGGCTCATCGCCTACGCCACCACTTTCCTTTCACGTGTTGTTGCTAACCTTCATGCACAAGCTACAGGGTGTCATGTCCCTATGACCCACCATATCAGAAAATAAGAGAAAAGTTAGATAAAATAACTTCTTTCAAAGACAAGGTAGGGGTTGACAAGGTAGATGTCGCGGGGCCAACATAACAAAGGTGGCCAGAAAATTGCTTTACGAAAAGCCAAACATCCTCCCCTTCTTGCATGGGCTCCTATCATTGTTATATATTGATGATATAAATAAGAAAACTTCTCTAGGAAGGTTCTATACTTATAGTGTGAAACTTCCATTTGGAGGCCACCAACCCAACTCTTGTCATATCTAGGAATCTTTTTATGTTTTCCATGTCCCTATGACCTATTATGACCCAAACGAAGAGAAAAGTCACAAAGAATCACAACTTTTGAAGATAAGCTAGGGATAAAGTCACGAGGCCCGTATAACATAGTTATGCTTGAAATACACAACACATAAGTGGCACTTGCTTCAAAAAACAAGACTACCCTGCAGGAGAATCCTCGACTTATAGTGCCAGACTGCAACTTCTAGGTTACCGACCCAAATCTTGTAAGAAATCGCTATCTTTTTACCTTGTTCATGTTGTTATGACTTATCCTAAGTCAAACAAAGAGAAAAGTCACATGGAATATAACCATTTTTCATGGAAAACTATGTGGCCACTAATGAGGGTTTCATCGCAAAGCGTGAGGGAGGGTCAGTAACACTCCCCTCTTGCATGGAGTACCAATGTTGGTATATAATGATGTTTTGCATGAAGATGAATAACCAATCGAAAGCTATAGAGTGACACTTGCTTCAAAAATATGATTTCCTCGCACCAAGATTTTATACTTATAGTGTCAAGCCCCCATTTTCAAGGTCAACGAACCAAGTCTCGCAGAAGTTTCACTCATGAGGCCACATTGCATGTGCATTGGGTCAAGGACAAGCACACTGAATTTTTAAAATCTTGGATTGAAATAATCTTCCTTTCTTTTATTGTTTGCATATATCTTTGAACTTTTGTAAAGGGGCGGAGTTCTAATAAAATGTTGTGGGGGTTTCGCACCACATTCCCTTGGTCAAAAAATTGGCCTCATTGTGGGGGTAGACGTCACGGCGCCCACTAGTATGGATGGAGCTTTCTACACTTCTGCCAGTGGTCTCAAGGTGAATGACTCCATAGTAGGTCAAGCTTCAGTTCTCTGGCTTAGTAAAAAAACACAAAAAAGAACAACATGGAGTTTTCTACTGTGGCTATTTTGGCCAATTTAACTGGTGAGAAGCATAACACTAACCCAAATTTCTTGCTATCAAAGCTACAAGACAAGAGTTGCAGAATTGTTTTCAACTACTTCGTCCAGTAACAACAAGATCTCTAAACTTTGGAAGTAGCCTATATTTCTAAAAAGATGTATTTTTGTATTAACTTTATGAAGATATTCGGATAAGCACATACACATCCAACTATAGATTAACAGATCAAGGAGGGCATATGCTGATGTCTTATTTCTAGAAAACTGGCGAGTGTTTTATGATAGTACTAGATAGCTTGCCGAGGAACTCGTGCTGTGTAGTGTGAGGGTACTTAGTACGTAGTAGCAAATCTTTAGTAGCCTGATGTGTCATGGATGTTTGGAACATTGGCCTTGTCATCGTGTGAGCCTCTGAGGGGACGAGATGGCGCCAAACGAGTCCCAGCTTTGAATTAAAACAAATGAATTTCCTCTATCTTATTATACATTTTAGATTATTGGTAACTTTTCACATCCTGTAATTTTTTTTTTTGCGAAAGTTCACATCCCGTAAATTACTTGCTGGACATTAGGGCATGTGACGGTTGAACGGCAGCATTAGTATAGTACGAAAGTTCAGCTTCCGATCTGGATGGGCCGGCAATCTGGAGTTAACAATGGCAGGCAGGCAGGCAGGCAGGCAATATTGAGCTTTGTCATCCGCCGGCCCGGCAGGATGTTCCACAGCTGCGAAATGTCGACGCCACAAATGATGCCGCCGTTTGTTTGTGTTTTTTTTTCGCGGACCAGGCTAGCTAATTGATCCGCTCCGTGGAGACAACAACATCACGGTGGATCAGAGTTACTGCTCCACTTTTTTTTTTTTAAGCGGACTCCACTTTGTTAGGATTGAGGAGACCCGGCCAGCAGCTGAAACTGAACAAACTGAATTTCGTTTTCCCCACTCGTGTAATTGTGCGCAAAGACAATCTTCTAATTAACTTGTGTAATTGTGCTGCTGCTGAGATCCACGAGCTAGGTACCCAACGATTAGGACAGATGCGTCGTTTACTCGTTCCAAACGAAACTGTACTTTTTCAAAGAGAAGACGACGCCCAACCTGTCGATCTCCTCGGACATAATCCGTCTCCTCGGCGGTGCGATCGCGCCATCCGAGCCCAGAACGAGCGCATATCGGCGCACCCCTCGAATCGAACTCGCCTAAACCTCTTGACCGCCGCCGCGTCATACGGCCCTCCTCCATCCCTTCCTGTGCCGGCATATTCATCCATCCATCGATTCTTCTTTCTCTCCCGCTCCAGCCCTTCCTGTGCGGGGAAAACAAATTAAACGTCAAAGTCTGCATCGCGACTACAAGTAAACTTGACAGATTGATCCTTGAACAGATCGAAACCAAAGAACTATTTAGATTGTGAAAATACAAGGCTTGCATACCGCCATTCCCAGCCTAAGAAGATCCATCCGACGACGACCACAACTGCCGGCCTCCCGACGGACCACCAGAACGTCGATTTGTCAGGCGAGAAGAAACAAATCGACCATGAGAGGAAAGAGCTCTCAAGTCACGGACTCTTGCTCGGAGAGGAGAGGAGAGGTGGCTGCTGTGCTGCATCATCTAGGCGGGGCCGTGGAGAAGACGGATGCATCCGGCGGGCGTTCGTCCGTCGTGCGGAGGGCGAGCAGAGGTGAGCAGAGCAGGATCCATTCATCCAACAGGTAAACCCATTCGTTGTTTAAGGATCTGTTATTCGTCGAGTCGATCTGGATCGTAAGGGCTGGTTTGATTAAATCCGTGCTCTTTTGTAGCGCATTTGGATGCATCCTCGTGTTTCCATGCCGGCGACCTTGGACACGCTTGAGGCCCCACATGTTTACTCTATCTGATCACCACCTTTTTCTTACATGGAACACATGACACGTCGATTATATTACTCTGTGGTCCTGGTCAGATCACCCGCCAACAACAAAAACACAAGCACTTTGTTTTATAGTTTGCTTAATTAACACATGTAAGCCGTCAACCCATAGAACTTACGGTACTTGTCCTGTGTTACATATATACATTATGATTTTAATGTGAAATCTCCGTTTGTAATAACCTTCTACTCCACCCCACCATATATTTTGATCCCTACCGGCACGACAAGGGAGGGTCTAGCGGGTGCTAGGGAGGAACTTGACTGGTAACTAGGTAGACCCACGATGGCGAGTATAACATTTCAATAAAAAATTTAAGTGTATTTTCGGATACTTTGGACTATACTACAGTTTCCTACAAGACTCCCTATCAACAGGTCGACATATTCGGACGTTTCTTCCTCCCAGTGGCGTTCATGCGGCTTCGCTTCTCCCGGCGGACTTGCTCATCCGGGCCAGCAATGAGCACCAAGCGTGGAGCTCTATCGGCCTTGGCTCTCGGCTCGGTCATTGGAGCTCGGCCGGAGAAAGGCACAAGTTAGGGGTCGGCGTCACTGGTTTGTGGTCCCGATCAGCAGGATGCAGAGGAGTGGTAGTGGGGATGACGTAGCCAGCCGGGGAAGGCTAGGAGAATCCGCACGGTGTCGGTCTATCGTAGACCCGAGCGAGCTAAGTTTTGAGAGTTGCGGCATGATAGGGGTGGTGGATGGCGCTGCATCGGTGCTGGAATCTACCGTGGGAGGCCGCCGGGGCTGCTCCGGAAAGATGATGGGGCTTTGATGGGTAAAGAGCTGCGGGATGTTTGGACTGCCGGCGGCGCAGTTGTTGAGGGAGGGAGAGGTCGAAGGCAACATTGTCATGCTAGGCTTAGGGTTTCTCCATCACGTAAATTTGTTTCATTTCGGAGGTGAGGCAAACTTGTAAGCGTACTAGTGCACGATTCTACGAGAGGAATAAAATCATGGTACTAGTTAGCAAGGCACTGAAATCAGAGGCGTCCAACAGGAGTTGATGAGATAGTTGCTAACATAGGATCTTAGATTATCCAACCCACATTATTTAGGAAATTTATTTGTTTTGTTTAGGCTTAAGCTCTGATACGACTAAAGGAGTTGGGCACCCGGCGGGTGCGGCTCGGTGCGCCGCCGCACGAGGTTGGAGAGGGTTAGGTCGGGGTGAGTATCGATCAGAACTAGGCTCCTCCTCCTACTGCGGATGGGTATTAACCGGCTCACTGCCTACGCCACCACTTTCCTTTCACGTGTTGTTGCTAACCTTCATGCACAAGCTACAGGGTGTCATGTCCCTATGACCCACCATATCAGAAAATAAGAGAAAAGTTAGATAAAATAACTTCTTTCAAAGACAAGGTAGGGGTTGACAAGGTAGATGTCGCGGGGCCAACATAACAAAGGTGGCCAGAAAATTGCTTTACGAAAAGCCAAACATCCTCCCCTTCTTGCATGGGCTCCTATCATTGTTATATATTGATGATATAAATAAGAAAACTTCTCTAGGAAGGTTCTATACTTATAGTGTGAAACTTCCATTTGGAGGCCACCAACCCAACTCTTGTCATATCTAGGAATCTTTTTATGTTTTCCATGTCCCTATGACCTATTATGACCCAAACGAAGAGAAAAGTCACAAAGAATCACAACTTTTGAAGATAAGCTAGGGATAAAGTCACGAGGCCCGTATAACATAGTTATGCTTGAAATACACAACACATAAGTGGCACTTGCTTCAAAAAACAAGACTACCCTGCAGGAGAATCCTCGACTTATAGTGCCAGACTGCAACTTCTAGGTTACCGACCCAAATCTTGTAAGAAATCGCTATCTTTTTACCTTGTTCATGTTGTTATGACTTATCCTAAGTCAAACAAAGAGAAAAGTCACATGGAATATAACCATTTTTCATGGAAAACTATGTGGCCACTAATGAGGGTTTCATCGCAAAGCGTGAGGGAGGGTCAGTAACACTCCCTCTTGCATGGAGTACCAATGTTGGTATATAATGATGTTTTGCATGAAGATGAATAACCAATCGAAAGCTATAGAGTGACACTTGCTTCAAAAATATGATTTCCTCGCACCAAGATTTTATACTTATAGTGTCAAGCCCCCATTTTCAAGGTCAACGAACCAAGTCTCGCAGAAGTTTCACTCATGAGGCCACATTGCATGTGCATTGGGTCAAGGACAAGCACACTGAATTTTTAAAATCTTGGATTGAAATAATCTTCCTTTCTTTTATTGTTTGCATATATCTTTGAACTTTTGTAAAGGGGCGGAGTTCTAATAAAATGTTGTGGGGGTTTCGCACCACATTCCCTTGGTCAAAAAATTGGCCTCATTGTGGGGGTAGACGTCACGGCGCCCACTAGTATGGATGGAGCTTTCTACACTTCTGCCAGTGGTCTCAAGGTGAATGACTCCATAGTAGGTCAAGCTTCAGTTCTCTGGCTTAGTAAAAAAACACAAAAAAGAACAACATGGAGTTTTCTACTGTGGCTATTTTGGCCAATTTAACTGGTGAGAAGCATAACACTAACCCAAATTTCTTGCTATCAAAGCTACAAGACAAGAGTTGCAGAATTGTTTTCAACTACTTCGTCCAAAGAACAACAAGATCTCTAAACTTTGGAAGTAGCCTATATTTCTAAAAAGATGTATTTTTGTATTAACTTTATGAAGATATTCGGATAAGCACATACACATCCAACTATAGATTAACAGATCAAGGAGGGCATATGCTGATGTCTTATTTCTAGAAAACTGGCGAGTGTTTTATGATAGTACTAGATAGCTTGCCGAGGAACTCGTGCTGTGTAGTGTGAGGGTACTTAGTACGTAGTAGCAAATCTTTAGTAGCCTGATGTGTCATGGATGTTTGGAACATTGGCCTTGTCATCGTGTGAGCCTCTGAGGGGACGAGATGGCGCCAAACGAGTCCCAGCTTTGAATTAAAACAAATGAATTTCCTCTATCTTATTATACATTTTAGATTATTGGTAACTTTTCACATCCTGTAATTTTTTTTTTTTTTTGCGAAAGTTCACATCCCGTAAATTACTTGCTGGACATTAGGGCATGTGACGGTTGAACGGCAGCATTAGTATAGTCCGAAAGTTCAGCTTCCGATCTGGATGGGCCGGCAATCTGGAGTTAACAATGGCAGCAGGCAGCGGGCAGCAATATTGAGCTTTGTCATCCGCCGGCCCGGCAGGATGTTCCACAGCTGCGAAATGTCGACGCCACAAATGATGCCGCCGTTTGTTTGTGTTTTTTTTTCGCGGACCAGGCTAGCTAATTGATCCGCTCCGTGGAGACAACAACATCACGGTGGATCAGAGTTACTGCTCCACTTTTTTTTTTTAAGCGGACTCCACTTTGTTAGGATTGAGGAGACCCGGCCAGCAGCTGAAACTGAACAAACTGAATTTCGTTTTCCCCACTCGTGTAATTGTGCGCAAAGACAATCTTCTAATTAACTTGTGTAATTGTGCTGCTGCTGAGATCCACGAGCTAGGTACCCAACGATTAGGACAGATGCGTCGTTTACTCGTTCCAAACGAAACTGTACTTTTTCAAAGAGAAGACGACGCCCAACCTGCCGATCTCCTCGGACATAATCCGTCTCCTCGGCGGTGCGATCGCGCCATCCGAGCCCAGGAACGAGCGCATATCGGCGCACCCCTCGAATCGAACTCGCCTAAACCTCTTGACCGCCGCCGCGTCATACGGCCCTCCTCCATCCCTTCCTGTGCCGGCATATTCATCCATCCATCGATTCTTCTTTCTCTCCCGCTCCAGCCCTTCCTGTGCGGGGAAAACAAATTAAACGTCAAAGTCTGCATCGCGACTACAAGTAAACTTGACAGATTGATCCTTGAACAGATCGAAACCAAAGAACTATTTAGATTGTGAAAATACAAGGCTTGCATACCGCCATTCCCAGCCTAAGAAGATCCATCCGACGACGACCACAACTGCCGGCCTCCCGACGGACCACCGTAACGTCGATTTGTCGCGAGAAGAAACAAATCGACCATGAGAGGAAAGAGCTCTCAAGTCACGGACTCTTGCTCGGAGAGGAGAGGAGAGGTGGCTGCTGTGCTGCATCATCTAGGCGGGGCCGTGGAGAAGACGGATGCATCCGGCGGGCGTTCGTCCGTCGTGCGGAGGGCGAGCAGAGGTGAGCAGAGCAGGATCCATTCATCCAACAGGTAAACCCATTCGTTGTTTAAGGATCTGTTATTCGTCGAGTCGATCTGGATCGTAAGGGCTGGTTTGATTAAATCCGTGCTCTTTTGTAGCGCATTTGGATGCATCCTCGTGTTTCCATGCCGGCGACCTTGGACACGCTTGAGGCCCCACATGTTTACTCTATCTGATCACCACCTTTTTCTTACATGGAACACATGACACGTCGATTATATTACTCTGTGGTCCTGGTCAGATCACCCGCCAACAACAAAAACACAAGCACTTTGTTTTATAGTTTGCTTAATTAACACATGTAAGCCGTCAACCCATAGAACTTACGGTACTTGTCCTGTGTTACATATATACATTATGATTTTAATGTGAAATCTCCGTTTGTAATAACCTTCTACTCCACCCCACCATATATTTTGATCCCTACCGGCACGACAAGGGAGGGTCTAGCGGGTGCTAGGGAGGAACTTGACTGGTAACTAGGTAGACCCACGATGGCGAGTATAACATTTCAATAAAAAATTTAAGTGTATTTTCGGATACTTTGGACTATACTACAGTTTCCTACAAGACTCCCTATCAACAGGTCGACATATTCGGACGTTTCTTCCTCCCAGTGGCGTTCATGCGGCTTCGCTTCTCCCAGCGGACTTGCTCATCCGGGCCAGCAATGAGCACCAAGCGTGGAGCTCTATCGGCCTTGGCTCTCGGCTCGGTCATTGGAGCTCGGCCGGAGAAAGGCACAAGTTAGGGGTCGGCTTCACGGGTGTGTGGTCGCGATCAGCTGGATGGCGAGGAGTGGTAGTGGGGATGACGTAGCCAGCCGGGGAAGGCTAGGAGAATCCGCACGGTGTCGGTCTATCGTAGACCCGAGCGAGCTAAGTTTTGAGAGTTGCGGCATGATAGGGGTGGTGGATGGCGCTGCATCGGTGCTGGAATCTACCGTGGGAGGCCGCCGGGGCTGCTCCGGAAAGATGATGGGGCTTTGATGGGTAAAGAGCTGCGGGATGTTTGGACTGCCGGCGGCGCAGTTGTTGAGGGAGGGAGAGGTCGAAGGCAACATTGTCATGCTAGGCTTAGGGTTTCTCCATCACGTAAATTTGTTTCATTTCGGAGGTGAGGCAAACTTGTAAGCGTACTAGTGCACGATTCTACGAGAGGAATAAAATCATGGTACTAGTTAGCAAGGCACTGAAATCAGAGGCGTCCAACAGGAGTTGATGAGATAGTTGCTAACATAGGATCTTAGATTATCCAACCCACATTATTTAGGAAATTTATTTGTTTTGTTTAGGCTTAAGCTCTGATACGACTAAAGGAGTTGGGCACCCGGCGGGTGCGGCTCGGTGCGCCGCCGCACGAGGTTGGAGAGGGTTAGGTCGGGGTGAGTATCGATCAGAACTAGGCTCCTCCTCCTACTGCGGATGGGTATTAACCGGCTCACTGCCTACGCCACCACTTTCCTTTCACGTGTTGTTGCTAACCTTCATGCACAAGCTACAGGGTGTCATGTCCCTATGACCCACCATATCAGAAAATAAGAGAAAAGTTAGATAAAATAACTTCTTTCAAAGACAAGGTAGGGGTTGACAAGGTAGATGTCGCGGGGCCAACATAACAAAGGTGGCCAGAAAATTGCTTTACGAAAAGCCAAACATCCTCCCCTTCTTGCATGGGCTCCTATCATTGTTATATATTGATGATATAAATAAGAAAACTTCTCTAGGAAGGTTCTATACTTATAGTGTGAAACTTCCATTTGGAGGCCACCAACCCAACTCTTGTCATATCTAGGAATCTTTTTATGTTTTCCATGTCCCTATGACCTATTATGACCCAAACGAAGAGAAAAGTCACAAAGAATCACAACTTTTGAAGATAAGCTAGGGATAAAGTCACGAGGCCCGTATAACATAGTTATGCTTGAAATACACAACACATAAGTGGCACTTGCTTCAAAAAACAAGACTACCCTGCAGGAGAATCCTCGACTTATAGTGCCAGACTGCAACTTCTAGGTTACCGACCCAAATCTTGTAAGAAATCGCTATCTTTTTACCTTGTTCATGTTGTTATGACTTATCCTAAGTCAAACAAAGAGAAAAGTCACATGGAATATAACCATTTTTCATGGAAAACTATGTGGCCACTAATGAGGGTTTCATCGCAAAGCGTGAGGGAGGGTCAGTAACACTCCCCTCTTGCATGGAGTACCAATGTTGGTATATAATGATGTTTTGCATGAAGATGAATAACCAATCGAAAGCTATAGAGTGACACTTGCTTCAAAAATATGATTTCCTCGCACCAAGATTTTATACTTATAGTGTCAAGCCCCCATTTTCAAGGTCAACGAACCAAGTCTCGCAGAAGTTTCACTCATGAGGCCACATTGCATGTGCATTGGGTCAAGGACAAGCACACTGAATTTTTAAAATCTTGGATTGAAATAATCTTCCTTTCTTTTATTGTTTGCATATATCTTTGAACTTTTGTAAAGGGGCGGAGTTCTAATAAAATGTTGTGGGGGTTTCGCACCACATTCCCTTGGTCAAAAAATTGGCCTCATTGTGGGGGTAGACGTCACGGCGCCCACTAGTATGGATGGAGCTTTCTACACTTCTGCCAGTGGTCTCAAGGTGAATGACTCCATAGTAGGTCAAGCTTCAGTTCTCGGCTTAGTAAAAAAACACAAAAAAGAACAACATGGAGTTTTCTACTGTGGCTATTTTGGCCAATTTAACTGGTGAGAAGCATAACACTAACCCAAATTTCTTGCTATCAAAGCTACAAGACAAGAGTTGCAGAATTGTTTTCAACTACTTCGTCAAAGAACAACAAGATCTCTAAACTTTGGAAGTAGCCTATATTTCTAAAAAGATGTATTTTTGTATTAACTTTATGAAGATATTCGGATAAGCACATACACATCCAACTATAGATTAACAGATCAAGGAGGGCATATGCTGATGTCTTATTTCTAGAAAAGCGGCGAGTGTTTTATGATAGTACTAGATAGCTTGCCGAGGAACTCGTGCTGTGTAGTGTGAGGGTACTTAGTACGTAGTAGCAAATCTTTAGTAGCCTGATGTGTCATGGATGTTTGGAACATTGGCCTTGTCATCGTGTGAGCCTCTGAGGGGACGAGATGGCGCCAAACGAGTCCCAGCTTTGAATTAAAACAAATGAATTTCCTCTATCTTATTATACATTTTAGATTATTGGTAACTTTTCACATCCTGTAATTTTTTTTTTTTTGCGAAAGTTCACATCCCGTAAATTACTTGCTGGACATTAGGGCATGTGACGGTTGAACGGCAGCATTAGTATAGTACGAAAGTTCAGCTTCCGATCTAGATGGGCCGGCAATCTGGAGTTAACAATGGCAGCAGGCAGCAGGCAGCAATATTGAGCCTGTCATCCGCCGGCCCGGCAGGATGTTCCACAGCTGCGAAATGTCGACGCCACAAATGATGCCGCCGTTTGTTTGTGTTTTTTTTTCGCGGACCAGGCTAGCTAATTGATCCGCTCCGTGGAGACAACAACATCACGGTGGATCGTAGTTACCGCTCCACTTTTTTTTTTTTTAAGCGGACTCCACTTTGTTAGGATTGAGGAGACCCGGCCAGCAGCTGAAACTGAACAAACTGAATTTCGTTTTCCCCACTCGTGTAATTGTGCGCAAAGACAATCTTCTAATTAACTTGTGTAATTGTGTTGCTGCTGAGATCCACGAGCTAGGTACCCAACGATTAGGACAGATGCGTCGTTTACTCGTTCCAAACGAAACTGTACTTTTTCAAAGAGAAGACGACGCCCAACCTGCCGATCTCCTCGGACATAATCCGTCTCCTCGGCGGTGCGATCGCGCCATCCGAGCCCAGGAACGAGCGCATATCGGCGCACCCCTCGAATCGAACTCGCCTAAACCTCTTGACCGCCGCCGCGTCATACGGCCCTCCTCCATCCCTGCCGGTGCCGGCATATTCATCCATCCATCGATTCTTCTTTCTCTCCCGCTCCAGCCCTTCTGTGCGGGAAAACAAATTAAACGTCAAAGTCTCGCATCGCGACTACAAGTAAACTTGACAGATTGATCCTTGAACAGATCGAAACCAAAGAACTATTTAGATTGTGAAAATACAAGGCTTGCATACCGCCATTCCCAGCCTAAGAAGATCCATCCGACGACGACCACAACTGCCGGCCTCCCGACGGACCACCGTAACGTCGATTTGTCAGCGAGAAGAAACAAATCGACCATGAGAGGAAAGAGCTCTCAAGTCACGGACTCTTGCTCGGAGAGGAGAGGAGAGGTGGCTGCTGTGCTGCATCATCTAGGCGGGGCCGTGGAGAAGACGGATGCATCCGGCGGGCGTTCGTCCGTCGTGCGGAGGGCGAGCAGAGGTGAGCAGAGCAGGATCCATTCATCCAACAGGTAAACCCATTCGTTGTTTAAGGATCTGTTATTCGTCGAGTCGATCTGGATCGTAAGGGCTGGTTTGATTAAATCCGTGCTCTTTTGTAGCGCATTTGGATGCATCCTCGTGTTTCCATGCCGGCGACCTTGGACACGCTTGAGGCCCCACATGTTTACTCTATCTGATCACCACCTTTTTCTTACATGGAACACATGACACGTCGATTATATTACTCGTGGTCCTGGTCAGATCACCCGCCAACAACAAAAACACAAGCACTTTGTTTTATAGTTTGCTTAATTAACACATGTAAGCCGTCAACCCATAGAACTTACGGTACTTGTCCTGTGTTACATATATACATTATGATTTTAATGTGAAATCTCCGTTTGTAATAACCTTCTACTCCACCCCACCATATATTTTGATCCCTACCGCACGACAAGGGAGGGTCTAGCGGGTGCTAGGGAGGAACTTGACTGGTAACTAGGTAGACCCACGATGGCGAGTATAACATTTCAATAAAAAATTTAAGTGTATTTTCGGATACTTTGGACTATACTACAGTTTCCTACAAGACTCCCTATCAACAGGTCGACATATTCGGACGTTTCTTCCTCCCGAGTGGCGTTCATGCGGCTTCGCTTCTCCCAGCGGACTTGCTCATCCGGGCCAGCAATGAGCACCAAGCGTGGAGCTCTATCGGCCTTGGCTCTCGGCTCGGTCATTGGAGCTCGGCCGGAGAAAGGCACAAGTTAGGGGTCGGCGCCATCGGTTTGTGGTCCCGATCAGCAGGATGCAGAGGAGTGGTAGTGGGGATGACGTAGCCAGCCGGGGAAGGCTAGGAGAATCCGCACGGTGTCGGTCTATCGTAGACCCGAGCGAGCTAAGTTTTGAGAGTTGCGGCATGATAGGGGTGGTGGATGGCGCTGCATCGGTGCTGGAATCTACCGTGGGAGGCCGCCGGGGCTGCTCCGGAAAGATGATGGGGCTTTGATGGGTAAAGAGCTGCGGGATGTTCGGACTGCCGGCGGCGCAGTTGTTGAGGGAGGGAGAGGTCGAAGGCAACATTGTCATGCTAGGCTTAGGGTTTCTCCATCACGTAAATTTGTTTCATTTCGGAGGTGAGGCAAACTTGTAAGCGTACTAGTGCACGATTCTACGAGAGGAATAAAATCATGGTACTAGTTAGCAAGGCACCGAAATCGAGGCGTCCAACAGAGTTGATGAGATAGTTGCTAACATAGGATCTTAGATTATCCAACCCACATTATTTAGGAAATTTATTTGTTTTGTTTAGGCTTAAGCTCTGATACGACTAAAGGAGTTGGGCACCCGGCGGGTGCGGCTCGGTGCGCCGCCGCACGAGGTTGGAGAGGGTTAGGTCGGGGTGAGTATCGATCAGAACTAGGCTCCTCCTCCTACTGCGGATGGGTATTAACCGGCTCACTGCCTACGCCACCACTTTCCTTTCACGTGTTGTTGCTAACCTTCATGCACAAGCTACAGGGTGTCATGTCCCTATGACCCACCATATCAGAAAATAAGAGAAAAGTTAGATAAAATAACTTCTTTCAAAGACAAGGTAGGGGTTGACAAGGTAGATGTCGCGGGGCCAACATAACAAAGGTGGCCAGAAAATTGCTTTACGAAAAGCCGAACATCCTCCCCTTCTTGCATGGGCTCCTATCATTGTTATATATTGATGATATAAATAAGAAAACTTCTCTAGGAAGGTTCTATACTTATAGTGTGAAACTTCCATTTGGAGGCCACCAACCCAACTCTTGTCATATCTAGGAATCTTTTATGTTTTCCATGTCCCTATGACCTATTATGACCCAAACGAAGAGAAAAGTCACAAAGAATCACAACTTTTGAAGATAAGCTAGGGATAAAGTCACGAGGCCCGTATAACATAGTTATGCTTGAAATACACAACACATAAGTGGCACTTGCTTCAAAAAACAAGACTACCCTGCAGGAGAATCCTCGACTTATAGTGCCAGATCGCAACTCCTAGGTTACCGACCCAAATCTTGTAAGAAATCGCTATCTTTTTACCTTGTTCATGTTGTTATGACTTATCCTAAGTCAAACAAAGAGAAAAGTCACATGGAATATAACCATTTTTCATGGAAAACTATGTGGCCACTAATGAGGGTTTCATCGCAAAGCGTGAGGGAGGGTCAGTAACACTCCCCTCTTGCATGGAGTACCAATGTTGGTATATAATGATGTTTTGCATGAAGATGAATAACCAATCGAAAGCTATAGAGTGACACTTGCTTCAAAAATATGATTTCCTCGCACCAAGATTTTATACTTATAGTGTCAAGCCCCCATTTTCAAGGTCAACGAACCAAGTCTCGCAGAAGTTTCACTCATGAGGCCACATTGCATGTGCATTGGGTCAAGGACAAGCACACTGAATTTTTAAAATCTTGGATTGAAATAATCTTCCTTTCTTTTATTGTTTGCATATATCTTTGAACTTTTGTAAAGGGGCGGAGTTCTAATAAAATGTTGTGGGGGTTTCGCACCACATTCCCTTGGTCAAAAAATTGGCCTCATTGTGGGGGTAGACGTCACGGCGCCCACTAAACATCGTTCTTCTTGAAATACGCAACGCAAAAGTGGCACTTGCTTCACAAACAAGACTACCCTGCAGGAAGATCCTCGACTTATAGTGCTAAACTACAACTTCGAGGCCACCGACCCAACTCTTGTAAGAAATTGACATCTTTTTACGTGGTTCATGTTCCTATGACTTATCCCAACTGAAACAAAGAGAAAACTCACATGAAATATAACCACTTTTGACGGAAAATAATGGGGTAGATGACACGAGGCTCACTAGTGGGGGTTTCGTCTCAAAGCGTGAGGGAGGGTCACTAGCACTCCCCTCTTGCATGGAGTCCCAATGTTGGTATATAATGACAGTATGCATGAAGATGAATAACCCATCGACAATTATAGAGTGGCACCTGCTTCAAATATATGATTCTCTCGCCGAATATTTTAGACTTATAATGTCAACAGGCTGAGCACCCGCAATTTTTTATCGACAGGCTGAGCACCCGCAATTTTTTATCGCTAGTTTTCGTTCCAATCCATCCATCCGTCTCCATCAAAGATATGCTTTTACTTGGTGGACCGTCAAGATCGTCTGCTGCCATGGATTAGTGACATGGATAAAGGTCACGGCAAATAAGGAACCTCCTAGCTAATTATGGGGGGCGCATTAATCTCGTTCCTAGGAATCGCGGGTAACCAGGGCGGATGCCTGATTTTCCGGTCGCTGGGCATGGGTTTATTTGGCGGATCATTAAATCCAGAGTAATTTATGCCACACATAGGACGGTAAGATAAAAGGGATTTTTTTTCCAACCGTGTGCATGGATAGGAACTAGTTTTCCTTGCTCTCCTTCATTTTAAGAACCATGATTTTTCCCACCATAATTCATACGTTTCATGCAGCTATTAGCTTTTTCTAAATTTTCGGTGATTAGTTTCCTGAAAATCCAGTTACTAGTTCAAATGAGGTGCTCAGCCTGTCCAGTATTTCGGTGATTAGGAAGAGCCATGATCTGGTAGTCGTTTCACAGCTCGGCAGAAACTACTTCTTGGATCGATACACAGCTAGCATATCACATACACAAGAATCAGGTTATCAACCACACAAGCTGATTTGCACGTACATCAACGCTGGAGGAAATTCTCAAAACACCCAGATCATGCCCACGTCTGTATAGGCCACGCCTCAAAATGACAGTTCTGCAAAGAGAAGATATCATAATCAATAGCTACAAAATTGATGGCAAATCATGAAAAAGAAGTCCATACCAGACCAGAACAAAACTGAGAAAGTTACATTGCAATGATACAGACTTGCTAGCAGCCACCGAAGCCAAACTGACCCAAGCACTAACCAAGCTAGACTATGCCAACATATATAGTAGCTACTTAACACGGGCAGCCTGCCCAGATCAGATCAGAGAAGAAACGGCATTGGAGTGGTCCAACAATATGTGATTAGAAGTGTTTACCCGTAAATTTTTCTGGGGAAGATTGCATGCGCTGCTAGAACGTAGGCCTCCCTACCATCATTGGCCTGCCGTTGTTTAATCCTAGTGTTATCTACGCTAAAAACGCTCGTTAGTGATCGCCTTGGTTCTGGAGTTTTTTCTGTTGCGCCGGTTAATCTATATCGGAGATTATTTGTATTTCGCAAAGCTTGTTTGTTACCTCTAGAGTATTACTTACAACAATTGTGGTGGTAAAGAAGAGAAGGATTCAAGTAGGTATCCAGAAATAAACAATTGTGGTTCGGAAATATGTAAGAAACAACGAGAAATTATAGGGTTCGACGCTAAAAATATATATGTCTATCCAGTATCCATGTATACTAAACCGAGATACAAGCGAGAAACTATATATAGGGAGACGATGCTAGACAGAAACGAGCTAGCAACTACTCCCTCCATTCCGTTAATTAAGATGCAACTTTTTTCTAGTTTTTTTTGCCGGAAAGGAAGGCATGGGGTAAGTTTGTTGGTATTCTTCTGAATCTAACCCTCAGTCCTGCTCAATTAATTCTGCTGGATGGAATTCTCTCTCATAATCTCGTCAAATTTTAACGCCTTATTCACAGGAATAGGTAGGTATGGTGGGTCCCTTCCACTCATATACTTAATTTCCCTGGAAAATATGGCTAACCAAGAATGCTAAACATCAAAATTGACGCCCGCTTACAAAGGTAAGGAGCCGGGCAGTAATACTGATTGATTACCATGCCATGCACATACTCCCGACAATTAAGTATGGCCACCCCTCTGATTAAATGTGGCATGCGTATTTTATGGAAAGCTTGACCATCTCCGTTTCTATCAACATGCAAGCATCAATCAAATAGAATAGAGAAGGCGCCCACCTTTTTCCCTCCAAAACTAAAACTCACGCGGGTAGGCCGAATCTTTTCCTTCTTCCCACCCTGCTCTTTCCCTCCCTCGAAATTTGAATCGCCTCCAAAAGCTCTATATATACTAAGGGAGGTTGAACCAACGCGTGCGTCGTGTGTGACGACTTAGACTTTGACTCTTTACTCGTCGAGGAGAGGAGAGGAGAGCGCGCACTCTGCCATTCACTCGCTCACCCCGGCCTTCCGGTTTCATCGTCGTTTGGATCGCGGAGGCGGCGCCCTGGTAATTCTTGGATTAATTCTTCCTTTCGATTTGTTTGATGAATCCGGCCATATCCATCCATCTAGCTCGTCACGACCGAGTGCATCTTCGACCATGTCACCGCTGTCTGCTCAGATTCGTTCCCTGCAGGTGCGCCGAAGAGGGAGCCAGTGCTGCTCGCGGCGGCGAGTCACCGGCATGCATGGATCATCGGAGTTTCTGCTGCAGCGGCGGCGGGCGCAGATCGGAGGCTCTGCTGATGGCCGGGGCCGGAAAACTGTGGTCAGTTTGTTTTGTGTTTCCTTTTGGATTCCCGTAGGTAGCTGCAGCTAGGCAGAGGCGCGCGTATGTACGTAGTATTGATCCTTGTAGTACGTACGTACGTATTGATCTGAGTGACCCCGATGGATCTGGGAGCCAGCGTTGAATTAAGATGCACGTAGGATATGTTCGCGCTTTGGTAACGGTCAAACTTTGTCCGATATGGCTTTGACTTAGATGAGAGGAGAGGTGGCTGCTGTGCTGCATCATCTAGGCGGGGCCGTGGAGAAGACGGATGCATCCGGCGGGCGTTCGTCCGTCGTGCGGCGGGCGAGCAGGTGAGCGGAGCAGGATCCATTCATCCAACAGGTAAACCCGTTCGTTGTTTAAGGATATGTTATTTGTTGAGTCGATCTCGATCGTAAGGGCTGGTTTGATTAAATCCGTGCTCTTTTTGTAGCGCATTTGGATACATACTGATCCGACAGGTGACAGGTATGCATTCAGATGATGCAGCTCTAAAGAAGTGTAGTATTTGGCACTAGGCTTCACGGATTGTTCGAGAAGAAGGCTTCGGGGCATTTTGGAAAGGCAACCTAGTGACAATTGTACACCGGTTACCTTATTCTGTCATGAGCTTCTATTCATATGAGCAATACAAAAAGGTCAGCGCTAAGTCTCAGTATGTTAACATGTAAGATCGGTTGTGACTTTCTGCCTTTGAACATTGTTGTAGTGATGGTTTTAAATGTCACTGCAGGTCCTCAGAATGGTGCCTGGCCAAGACGACCCAAATTATGCTGGTGTTGTGTGAATCTGCTTGGTGGTGGTTTGGAAGGAGTCACAGCGGCATCTGTAACCTTACCCTTTGGACGTTGTTTCTCACTGAATGCATAGTACAAGTCTCAGATGCAACCCTTTTTTTGCAGGGCATATGCTGCTGTCTTATTTCTAGAAAACTGGCGAATGTTTTATGATAGTACTAGATACCTTGCCGAGGAACTCGTGCTGTGTACTGTGAGGGTACTTGGTAGTAGTAAATTTTTAGTAGCCTGATGTGTCATGGATGTTTGGAACATTGGCCTTGTCATCGTCGGAGGGGACGAGATGGCGCCAAACGAGTCCCAGCTTCGAATTAAAACAAATGAATTTCCTCTATCTTATTGTACATTTTAGATTATTGGTAACTTTTCACATCCTGTAAATTACTTGCTGGACCTTAGGGCATCTGACGGTTGAACGGCAGCATTAGTATAGCACTAAAGTTCAGCTTCCGATCTGGATCGGCCGGCAATCTGGAGTTAACAATGGCAGGCAGGCAATATTTTTCTTATAGATTTTTTTTTGTTCCATCGTCCCGAATCTGATTAATTAGCTAAGAGCATCTTCAACACACGCGCCAAAAGATGCCCGCGCGGGAAAAACCATCAGTTTTTAGCGCGCTGGTGTTGAAATTTTTTGCTCCAACAGACGCGCCAAAATAGCGCGCGCTAATTTTTTTGCCACGCGCGGTATGAAACAGCGCGTGCGACGCGTCCCCAGCCACCGCTGAAAACTCCCTCTCGCCACCCTCTCACCTACAACGTGCACCACCACCGCCGAGACCGCACCGCCACCATGCCCCCCCGGCGCAATCCTCCGGTTTCATCGGTGTGCGCGCCTACCCGAGCGGCACGTTCTATGCGGAGATCCGCGGCGATGGCGCTAGCCTCACCCTCGGCACCTTTGACACCGTCGAGCAAGCGGCACGCGCCTACGACGTAGCGGCATGGCGCCTCGAGCGGCCCCGCCAGCAGCTCAACTTCAAGGACTACGAGTCGCTCGCGGAGGCAGAGTTCTTGGCCGGCTTCGACGGCCTCCTAACCAGCAGCGGCGCCGCCGCAAGCAGCTTCAGCGCCGCCTCGCCATTATGCAGGCGGATGAACGCACCATGGAGGCGTGGGCCGCTGCCTTCCCGCATGATGTCGTTGACGAGCACGCCTTCTTCGCGCAGAAGAAGGCGGAGCGCAGGGCGGAGAAGGAGGGCATTCGCACGCGCAAGCGGTTCATCGAGGCGTAGGAAGCCGGCTCGACGACCATCGACGAAAACGATGAACGTTGGGCGGATTTGGTTTTGACTGAGCCTTCGCAGTCATCGGGATCGGACTTCGACTTGCCAGATTTTTAGATGTATTGATGTATTGTATCCGTTTAATTGTCGTTCTTGTCGTCATTTTAAAATGTATTTTTAGTACTATGTTTGATATTATTTTCAATCATGTGTATGCAAAACTAGTTAAGTAGGAGAAGTATACCGTGATCTTTAGAGTAACATGCTCATTGCTAGCCTGGAGACTCCAGTTTTGTGTCTACATCATTGCTGGTCGATCTTCGGAAGCTTTGTTTTGGTTTTGATAAAAAGAAGAGCCTGTGTGTTTTACAATATGTTGTATGTGCATGAAGCTCTTTTGAAATATGATGTTAAGTAGATTGCTTGTTGGTAATGTCAGGCTGTCCGTAGTCCTGAGCTTTTATTGTTGGTAGGAGAAAAATAATCCCGTGATGTTTACAGTAATAATTCCATATATGTAGTTGAATTGGTGAGAAAGCTTGCTAGGAATCCGTATATGTCTGAGCGCTGCAATGCTGAAACTCTGCATTGGTCGTATGGTGCAGGGGATGGTGAGTCGCCGGCGAGGACGACATGGCCTGGCTATGTGCTGTGGCTCATCTTTGGCTGATTAAGTCTGGCGTCCTTCTCCGGTTGTGCTGATGATGCATGCATGCTGTCATAGTCCAGAAAATAGGGGTGGTAGCCGTGGACTTTTTTTTTGAATAGCTAAGGTAATCTTTTGAACTGCAGAATTTGTGTAAATTGCAAAGTCAAGCAAGTGTACTTGGCAGTTGTGTAAATAATTAGGGTAGGTCATATCGAAAATTCGAAATTTTTTGTCAGAAAGTGCCGACAATCCTTTGTAGGCTAATTTTCTCCCAGCCACCGACTCCACACGATAACACGTGCCCAATTGCTGCCAAAATTTTGATTTCCCTTTGTCGTAGCAAAACAAACCCGCCTTTGCTTCACTGAAGGGAAAAAAGAAAAGAAAAGATCCACATGGACGGGTAGAAGGGAGTACTTGTGATCGTTTATATGTCCTAACATTATTCTTTTTTCTCATGGTGAAACATATGGAGGGGAGCACGGATTACTTCCCTTTGAGCCAGAATCATTTAACGTAGCGATCAGCCAAAATGGGTAGGAGAAAAAAAATCCTTGTAGTTTGGATCAGCCAAAGTCGGTAGGAGGAAAAACGAAACGGAAAGAAAAGAAAAGAAAAAGCTACTCTATCAAGTGGGTGCGTGAGGTAGAATCGTTTATAGGTAGCGCGTGTGCACCGACGCACACATATTGATCCATCGTTCCCTTTTTTTTTGCGAAATATTGATCCATCGTTCCCTGTATTGCTCCTGATCAGTTTTCGTGTATCGCTGGAGCCAGCCTAGACCCACTAATCGCGCCGAAGCCGCCTCGTACGCCCTCCGCACCGCCACCCAGGACGGGGAGCTCATCCAATCCGCGTTATCGAATCCACCGACCGGCGCGGAGATATTCGTCCTTGGAACATACCCCCAAGTTTTTTTTCTTCTTCGACGATTTAGTATCCAGACGCGGCGAAGAGCGACGACCGCTAAGACCGCTTTTCCGCGACCTCTACATCAGCATCCGATCATCGCGCAGCCCCGGCGGTCTTCTCTCTCAACCCTATGCACCGGCCCAACTCCGTCGGCCGTGGTTCCCACCTCCTGCGCCGCCGAGGTGTTCTACGGAATAACCAGGTGAGTCTATTTTTATTCTGCTTGTTTTTTTAAATTTCTTTGCGACCGACTGCTTCAACGATGAATTTCAACTATAGATGAAGGGGTAGAGCTAGGGAGATGGTCTTCGACAAGTCTTTTCTCTTCTTCTTCTTCGGAGGGGGAGGAGGAGGACGATTTGGACATGCATATATGTTAATGATTATGAACGAGGATACGCATCGGTGGTGTCTCCATATGCAGAATCTTGGTTGTGCCTTTATTGATGGATTTGAATTCGAATCATTTATCTGTTACATTTGTGTATTTGGTTTGTATTAATAAACAGTTTAGGTTAATAACGGTTAATGTCTGGTTCAAATGAATTGATTTGCAGCAAAAGGAATTAGTAGGAGCTTAAGTATAGGTTTGTCCTCGCGAAATTACCGCTTCCTCCGTTTTCCACCGTCGTGAAAAATCGGGAGGAGTTAAAAGCTGTGGACGGCGTCCTTCCTTGGTATTCCCCGTGAATCAAATTCCCAGAATATCTCTCCCTTCCCAAGCTGTGTAGCATCGGCTCTTGATTGGCCTCGTGAATTAAGGAATGACTTTCTGTGACTCTTGATGAGGAGAAATTTCATGCAGCTAGAAACCACGATTTTAAGGAGAGCTAAGAATGGAAAGTAATAATTTTGCTGCAACCTCTCCCTAATCGCCGTGTCAGGATGTTAACATAGTCATTGCGCGAAAATCAGGCTCTTTCCGAAAATATATATACGCAGTCTGCCCATCTCTAAAAATTTATTATTGGTCACGCGATGAGGGAAGGTTAGTTATTGCCAAAATTAGGTTTAGGGGTTAATTTCCGAAGATCATTTTCTCTCCCAGCCTCGCCGCAGCGTCGGAGACCACCCATGTCCGCGCCGCTCGCCGCTCGCCGCCGCAGCGCCAGCGCCCCGTCGACGACGTTTCCCTCACGCATTCAATCGCGCCCACACGCGGAACCCTTGCCGGCCGCCGGCGATGCGACCCGTCCTGGCTCCGGCGACCATCCTCCCGGCAGCGGCTGGAGCTGGGCGCCGCCGCCCGCCGCAGATGTGCTCCCCATCCGCCGCATCCGAGGCTTGACGCGCCAGCAGCAGCAACAGCCGAGGCTGAATCGGGCGCTGCAGATGGCGACCACGTTGACCTCACCCGCCATGGTAAACTCCGGATCTCCGCGTCCACACCTCGATTTCGTCATGCTCATGCCCCTGCCCCTGCCCCGTGCAGATCCTCCTGCTGCAAGGCCAAGGAGAGGCCGGCCGGCTGTCACACTTGCCCCCTTGACGGTATGATTGCCGTCGTGAGGCTTGATCGATTGCCTGAACTCAGGAACACAGAGAAAAGCAGAGAGAGAGGAGCGAGCGAGAGTTGGTTCTGTTCCCCAATATCCAGACTGGTTCCATGCCCTCTTGTGCTGACCTCCTCTCGTATATGTATCCTCCTCTTCATGCTTAATTGGTTTAGCCCAGCCCACATACATAAGCCCCTCACTCGAGCACGGCCCAGGAAGTATGCCAGGTGTTACACTACCGCCCCGGCAAAACATTGCTTGTCCCCAAGCAATGGCTCGAAGTTTGCTTCCATGAACACCTCCAGGATCCCATGGTATACCAACCAGCACTGGCATCTCTGATAGCTGATAAACATTGAACAGTATCAACCTAGATTGCAGATGGAAGTCGCATCTTGGACCATCTTGTTGATTCATGTGAACTACTAACTCCAGGTGGCCTAGATTATGCTGACACCTCATCCATGCCGATGCTAGCACCTCCATGCAACCTTCGGCAGCACTCAGTAACTCCAGAACATCCCAAATGCTCACAATAACAACCTTAATTATCCTGCTCCAAGGGTGCCGTGATGGAAAATAGAGTGATACCTTGCCAAAAGTATGCACTTGAGTGCGGTAAATCCCACAGAGACAATAGAACGCTGAGAGCAAACTGATGCATGAATCCAGAAGCCCAACCGAGCAAGTAAAGCATTCCAGGATAATGGATACATAACCAGAATTTACCTCCACAGAGCATTCCGTAAAAGGCATTATATCCCAAAGAGCCAACCAAAATAGTTTTTCTGCATATAAAGTTGTTGGACAGAGGTTGCAGCTGTCCGTGTCAAGCATTTGTTGTTGAATGCACTCCATTATACACAAACACCAAGTTTGCATAAGATAGAGGGCTTCCATTGGTTCTTTACCACAAGTAAGCACACCGTAACTTCCGGCATGCGCCATATATATACGGACTGAACTTAAACAAGTACGCTGGTCAGGTGCAAATAACAATCTGTATAAGTGTGCCCACATGTCGCACTGGAAAACAGAGAACCAACCACTCCAACAATTCAAATCTTCAAAACGTAGGGATTGATCAATTGCTGTAAGCTCACAACATTGTTCAGCAAACTCAGATCTCAATAGCTTGACATTGAATGCTTGGGGAATAAGATTAACCATTATTCCGCTGAGTGCGACATCAGCTAGAATAAGTAATGGTGAGTGGCGCAGCATAGGCACAACTGTGATATACACTCTATAAAGTAGCCCCCATCCTTCATGTAATTTCTCAATTGTAAGCATAAAAATTCCAGGATCCCACTGCTGTGTAGTCAATTGTGTGACCTGAAGAGATAGCTTCTTCTTAAGTTTCATGCTAAATGTATCTTCAGGCAACATTACCTGCTGCTGATTAAGTCCTCTCGTTGCACTTGTCCATATTGTACTAAGCTCTGGTATTTTTGCAACAATAATCCACACACCAGGATCCCATGGCAAGAAAAGTGTAGCCCTATTAGTGCCAGTTTGCATCTCCCTCCAGGGTAGTTGCTGCAGTTTGCCCTCTGTCGATGGTACTGCAAGGGGTACCACTCGAACTCCACCTACTCCATGATCCAAACACATGCTCTTGTCTATCTCATGGTGAGAATCCATAATCTGCTCTAGGAACTGTGACAAGGCGCTAACCTGAGTGAGCACCTCAGCATCATAATATATATGGTCTACATCCGTATCCAGCTCCAGGAATAGGGAGACACATCCAACAATAGTGAGCACGTCACCCTTAAACACCTTGTTGGATGAATCGGTATCCAACTCCAGAAAAAGTGACGAGTCTCCAACAAAAATGGACGTCTCCTCAGTAAGCTCTATCATGGTTGTTTTTGAGGATACTGTCTCGCAGGTTCCACCCAAGACTCAAGGAACATAGATACACCTCCAACATTGGTTAGGACCATTTCATCACTTGGGGAAACTGGCTCTGCCAAGTGAGTTACAGTCGTTAGTTCCGTGGGTTCTGCAGCTTTGTCCATCACATTTGGAGAGATGCCCCGACTAGAATCAACAGTAACATTCAGATGATCAACACCAAAAATTAGTGTCGATGGTGGCAGATCCCCAACACCAAAGTGTGCTTCCACATCATCTATGAACTCAGGCCAATCACTAACCACTTGGCACAACTTGTATGCCTCAAACCACTCCTTGGCTTTACCATCCATATGCATTCTGGCAGCGATAACCCACAGGCACCTATTTATATTGAAGAGGTTGAAGTACTCAAGACACTGAACTCGCCAGAGGCTTGGGTTTGTGCCATCAAAACGAGGGAATGAGGTGTTGCGCAGCAGGTCAGTGTGGACAGCGCGAGCACCTGCAGTAGAACCTTCCAATGGGTTGGCGAGGATATGTGTCGAAGACCCTGCACGCGTGCTCATGCCAATCCCGCTTTCACCTTGCAGCTTGTTGTTCCCATTATCTGTCCAGGCCGTAGCAGCAAGATACTTCGTGCCACTAGTTGGGAACGCGACCACGGCATGGTTACCACTGCCGTTCACAGCGGAGCCAACTGTCGAACACCTTGTGGGTGTGGTGGTAGTGAGGGCTGCATCCGCATAGATAGCACCATCTGCCACTACTCGATATGCAGAGAGGGTCGAGGATGGGGAAGACTTGGTCGTTGCCTGCTCTGGTGCGCGAGTCCCCACGAACAACGGCAAGGTCGAGCTAGCAAACGATGACGTGCTAGCCGCCTTCCCTCCCATCTCCTTGGCACCCAATCGCCACGCACAGGAAGCAAGCAACCTGCGCGAATCGTTGAGGTTCGCTGTGATTGACGCCAGTCGCTCCTCCATGGTTGCTACTGCCTCAACCATCGACTCCACCAACTGCGGCTGCGGTAATGGCTTGGAGGGCCCTGTGGCGAATTCCTCCCTGAATCCGAGCAAATCAACTCCCACAGTTGCAAAATCGGAAGTAGATCGAGATCTAGCACCCAATTCTGCTGCTACGGGTGATTGGAATTGAAATTGACAGCTCTAGGACCTCGCGAATTGGGAATCGCACGAACCCTAGCCCCGCGGATCGAGACTGAAATCTGATACCAATTGTCACACTTGCCCCCTTGACGGTATGATTGCCGTCGTGAGGCTTGATCGATTGCCTGAACTCAGGAACACAGAGAGAAAAGCAGAGAGAGAGGAGCGAGCAGAGTTGGTTCTGTTCCCCAATATCCAGACTGGTTCCATGCCCTCTTGTGCTGACCTCCTCTGTATATGTATCCTCCCCTCTTCATGCTTAATTGGTTTAGCCCAGCCCACATACATAAGCCCCTCACTCGAGCACGGCCCAGGAAGTATGCCAGGTGTTACACCGGCGTCCGGAGATGGCCGACGACCACTCCGACCTCGACCAGGAGGAGCTCTTCCACCCACCAAATTAAAGGTCCTTTCTTTGCCCCCCTGTTCGGCTGTAATTTCCTTTCCCCGTAATCGCTCCAGCTGCAAAGTAGCCAGCCTCTCTGTGTCCGCATCTATTGCCCCAGCATTTTCATTTCCACCTCGTATCATTTCGCTTCGCGGCCAACTGTATGCATGCTCACCCGGTCCGTGCATTCGCGGACGGGGTGGATATCCAAATGGCCGAGGAGAGCCGTCGCGGCGCAGCACCCGTGTGTTGCTATATATGCCGGTGGCGTCGGCGCTGCCGCTGCCCCAAGCTAGCGTTATTAGGCCGCTGCCGATTGGCGGCGCTGGGCACTTAATTTGTAGCCATGTTCCGAATATTTGGCTTCATACGGTTTATTTATTTGCTGCTGGTGTACCTAGTAGAATGGCCAACTTGTTCATCTCTGTATGCCAGCAATGAGGTCACGTATAGGGACCTTTTGCTGATCACAGGGATGTATGTTTTGTAGCTCGAACATTTTAGAAGCAAGACAATTCTAAGGGTTCAGTGTTGTTGATGTTTCTCTTTTTGCGTAAATGTAACCCTTAATTGACCAACCAGTCTTATTTGACAAACCTGAACCTAGTACTATTTTTTTTAAAAAAAATCATGCCTTGGGTCATTTTCTAGAAATTGCAGTCGCTGAAAATACTTATATTTACCATGCTGGATCAACTACTTAATTCTTGATCATATTTTAGTAATTGCACGACTCTGCACATGTATCAATGATCGTTACGAGCATCACGATTGATGAATTATGTGAAATTTCATGTTCAACTCTAGCTTTATTCTATAGTTCATATTCTTTTTACCTAGGAATTTGGCTAGCTTAATGTTCGAATGTCGTGTGTATATATTCTCAATTAAGTGAAAATGAGCTCCGTATTCCTACTCAAATAGAGGAGCTAATGCATTATTTTCTATTACTAGAATGTAATTTTTTTGTCCTAATTCCAGTGTCATCACAGAACAAATCAGGATGCATGATAGAGGTTGGTGGCATCACGGGATCAGTGGCCATCATGCAAGTAGTGCTTGCTCATTAGCTTGCAAAATTACAGAGAAGAAAGCTCGGTACGTGAAACAAGATATATGCAATCTTGATTACTTAACTCCTGTTTCATTGTAGGACTTCATGTTTTGTAAGCCTCATGATCAAGATTCCTTAGCTCCAGCAGGATATAAATGAGGCAGTGTTAGGCATGAGACTTGAGCTCTCATTACTTCATTCTCATTGTCAAATGGTTATAAATTTCTCTAGTTCCTTTTTGACAAGTTGTGCTAGGAGTATTTCATAAATACAGAATAGGCAGCCATAATTCTGCGTTGGTGATAAATTGTGCAAGGAGTACTTAATTGTAGATTTTCTTCGACTGCTTCCTATGATAAAAATCCAAAAACTGCTAGGAGTATATCTGTGCTTCCTATCACTACCGCTGATAAATTCCAGTATGATAAATTGTTCTAGGATTTAGTATCTTCTTTTTGTACTGAAAGCCTGTCATATACTCCTAGACTTGATAACTGGTTATGCTTTTGCTTTTACTAAAAGCTTTCTGTCAGTCTAGGAGTATATATTAGATTTTGTTGATTAACTATTGATCAAAACAAACAATTAATCAACTATGGATACTTTTCTGCATGCCAGATGGTAAGCTCGATTGTTAATTATGGAGTAATTATATATGCCACATAGTAAGGTTGATTTATTCCTTTGGAACAATCACCACATTTCTGTATTCAATTTGTCACCACATTGCATTTTCTGTATTAGACTATTTGTCCCTGGATTATGCCCTGAATCAGGATACACACTGATTGCTGCTACACAATCTTTGAATCAATATTGTAATCCTGACTTTATATGTCTTTAATATTTGACAACTAATGTCATATCAGAGAGTTAACTGAAACCTGACTTTGGACAGTTAACTGAATATACACATGAGCACTTTCAACTGTCAAATTTTACTACTACTACTTCCAGTGATTTTGCTTAAACAGTTTTTGTGATTTTGACAGAAATGCAAGAATAAGGGTGATAACCAATGGTTTGTACCTGCATTCTGAGCGGGAGCATCACCTTCTGCAGGTGGGGTGCAATCGAGTGGTGGAGTGGAATTGAGATCCAACAAAGGTGGAGTGCAATTAAGATCCAATATAAATGCGGTCATGGTGCAGATGACAGGTCACTAATCTTGATTTTTCAATGATGTTGAGTGTTGTTGGGCCAGAGCTGGAAACAAACCTGGTGGAGGCTTCGGAGCAACAACTCATCTTGTTGGTGGCAGGATCCTGGAGCAGCACCTCAACTAGACCGAGTTGTGTGTGCTTGCCGGAGCGTGTGTCCGCTGATCGGCTGCAAGAGCCGGGCCGAGTCAAAGATTGACCTGGCTTCCTGCTGATCTGGGGATACTAGTGACCTGGGGATCGAGGGGAGATGGATCTGGCCTGAGGAGGCGATTATGGGCGCAGCGACGGCCTGGGGTGGAGCTGGTGGCGCAGCAGCGACCTAATGGATCCGGCGTGGTGGGGCGGTGGTGGGGCGCTGGTGGGGCGCTGGTGGGCCGTCGAGGTTGGGCAGCGACGATATGCTCGATGCCTTAGTTTCCATGATTCAATTTTCGTTTCCCGTTTGTAACTTGATCACTGTTTCCGCAGGGGCAGACATGTCCAATCGCTGTTGTTTGGAGTTTGTCGGAAATTCCGAAAAAGGCTTATATTCTGGGGAGGGAGTACTATTTCGTCCAGAAAGTTTATTATGTAAGTTAATATGCTCCACTGCTTTTGTTAGACCTCTCCTTTCTTTCAAGTAGTCTCCTTTGCCTTCTCCTTTCTCTTAAATATTATGTGCATCCTGAAATTCCTTTTATGAAAATATTTAGCAACTGCATCAATATTCGCAGGATGTATACGAGTCGTCTTACCAGCCATGTTCATCGACAGCCAATGGTTATCCTCCACAAGGCTTATGATATTACTGGTTATACCAGATACAATTTGGTGCCATGGGTTATTTGCTAACGCCTGACAAGTGACATTTGTCAATTCTACCCGATGTGGAGTTCAAGAGAGAAGGTTACACGTCATTAATGGAGCTCACCCATGTACAGGTAATAGCCATTTTGTGACATTTTTGCATTTCTTCAGCAACCTCAGTTGCATCACTAGTTTATCCCTAGAAGTTTTCAAGAATTTGACTCTATTGCCTTCATCATGAGAAAATGTTCACCTTGATTGGATCGCGGTGATGGTGTCTCTTCATTTCCGTTGCTTCCTTTATAGTTAATATTGACTGGAAGTGTTCGGAAACTAAAGCCATCATTAATATTGACCTGTATCTTTCGTGTGGTGCCAAAGCATATCCTTGTCATGGCAATGACCTCCATTCCCTGTTGACTAGTAATTATTGCCTGGCTCATTCGACTTGGGGTCTACCCAACCGCACATGGGCAATGTTGCACCTTACTCGGCCACTTGTGCTAGTGGAAACAAAGATTTCAGGTAATTTCTATTGCCTTTGCAAACTTCCCGTATCTTTACCTATTTGGTCGCTGCCGAGATGGATGCACTAATGAAATGTCTGCTAACATGTGGTGTTTGGTTGATGTGCACGATTGTATCGGTAGAGCACTTTGATCCGTGTTGATCATACTAGTAGTGCTCTTTCTGAAAATATGTTCCGATCTGTGCTTGGCAATTTACTTGCAGTATCCGACCATGCTTTCTAAGGCCAGAATTTGGCATCGAGAAGATCGTGAAACAGTTTTGTGTTCTGTTCGATATAAGTGCGGAGCAGGGTGTTCTAAATTAGATTGACACACATATCTGCCTATAAAAAAATGAAACTAAGCAACTGATTCACTCCTGGTATATAGTGATAAAGGTGCGGTTGTCATCGTTGCACCAGGAAGATTTTGTTGATATTTCTCATGCTTTGATTCACTCCGAACTTTGTTCGTTGGGCCCAAATAAACTAAGCAACTGGAAAAGTATTGATTGTTTCTATTTTCTTTGTGCCCCTTAAGTTTGAGCAAAGAATGAACTGTATGTTTCTAAGCCTTGTTGGAGAGAAACAAGTTGTGTTAGTGTTTTACGGGTTGCGGGGAGAAACAACTTCAAAGTATTGTTTATTTTTCTAAATGTGGAGAGAAACAAGTTATCCGAGTGTTTTCTCCCGAGTTCTCTTTGGGAGTCATGATAGCATTTTTCCCACTTCTAAGAGAGATGGTCCCAATCTAGATGTATAATTTGGATACTAGTGCAATTATTACTGTGACTTGGTTTATTTTCAAGGTGTGCAACTTAGCACTAGCATTTAAGAACCGGGATTAACCATGGTTGTTGGCATGGGAAAATTGCTAATACATGTTGATAGGGATAGGCACTTGAACATGTATGAGATTGCTTATGCATGTGGTCCTGCTATCAATAACTTGGCATTGTTGACCTGTTTTTGCGCTATTTTGCCCGACATTTCCATAAGTATGTTTTCTCACATTCCACCCCGAGCTTTTGGTAATAGTCCCCTGGTATTTACTATTGAGAGATAACAATTCAACCAGTTTTTTTTTGTTTGGGAATAAACCAGTTGACTAGTGAGACATGTCCTAGTCTATTTAGCTCATGCAAATGACACATTGGGCCTTTGGTACTACTATAGGTACCACCATGTTACCATGGGGCACTGGGAGTGATTTCCTAGTGTTGTTTGGATGGGTTTAACACCATTGATAATGCTTGCTAGCCTTACGAGTGTGTTGTTTGACATGAGCGAAATCCTAGATTTAAATCCTGTTTGACATTAATCTGTGTGGTTGACATTTCACCGCTTCTGTAGATAACTTCCTCATGTATACATTTTGGTGCAGGATGGGCAATGTTGGTTTGTCCTTGTTCTTGAAGGAGTACCTCTCCATGTCTTTCACAACCCTCCACTTTGCCATCAAGACACCAATTCGAGCACAGTTCCTTTGGATGAAAATTTTGTTAGCAAGGTTCATTCTTGAGATATACTGATAAAGTCTAGCAACTAGTGGTATTCAGTTTGTGAAACATGCTGACAAATGTCCTCGACTTGTATGTAGGTTGTTGATTTTGGCCTTGCACATGCTTCAGGAACTGGTGATAAGTTTGAAGCCATGAACACAGATATATGAGGAACTGCAGGTGAATTTTCACTATATTAATCAGCTAATTAAAACTATGTGAAATGTTACCTAAATGTTAAATAAATTATGGACCATTGTAGTTCACCTCACTCATACAATGGATCAACTGCAGGGTACATGGATCCTGAATATGTGGTAACCCAGGAGCTGATGGAGAAGAGTGACATATACAGCTACGACATAGTGCTGCATATGTGGACACCATCATCCTCTCTCGACAAAAATATTGCGAACCAGGTAATAACTTTCTCAACCTTATTCGATACATATTGGTTCTGTGAGCATGGATCTGATATATATACTAAAGGTCAAGCTCAATTCTACGTTATTTTTGTGGTCTATTGTAGTTATTATCTGACAGAAGGAAAAACATGATTATTTTCTTGGTTCTCAGAGAACTTCAACTTCCAACCAATAGTTGTATTGTCTAATTTTCTTTAGTTTTCTGTAATTCCTGCTTGGTTTGTTTACTCTGAATGGGAGTGCAACTTGCTGCAATGATACATGGCTTATCATATTTCGCTCCTCCAATAAGCCTCTGATAGCACTCTTAAACCATACGTTCCTGAGAATAGAAAAATTCTATTTGAGCTCTTTAGTGTGAATGTCGTGCTGGGAGCACGTGTGATTAACAAGCTGTATTATGGTAAATAATATTTCGTTGACTATCTGAGATTTCAGGAGAACCAATAATAGACTAATGACACACATATGGGATTCACCGGTGCCTACACGAGGACTCTAGGTCAAGCACACATGCAAAATCTGGCAATCCATTTGTTGATGCCAAATGGCACCAGCAAGGCTAGCAGGTTACTTCATGCAACTTCCTGTTTGCACGCCAATGGAAACAAAGCCAAAAGGAATTGTTGAACAGATAATACGTGAATTAAAAATACCATAGCCTAGTTAAAAGTGTCTCGAGCAATCCATAAAAGACAAAAACTAATGACTTCATTTGTTGATATAGCTAGATGTATATAATGAATACTACGAAAAAAACTGCAGAATGGAAATCAAGAACTGTGAAAACCTTAAATTTTTGAGTCAGTGTAGGCCTAGCTTGGAGAAACATCAATAATGCTGAAGAGCTGGACTTGGGAAAACTAGGGGCTGCCTACATATGCTTGTATATGCTCGTTCATAGGTATACTAGATCCATCAGCAACATTGACAGTTTCGGTACTACTCCGAAAGCATCAGGACTAGACTTGATATCTGAATCAGCTACCTGTGTAAGTCCGCCACTCATCTATCTCAAGAAGTTGTCGAATTTCTTCAAACCATTGGGCTTAACATTAAAGAGATCCAGTAGCGGATATCTCATGCTTCTACCTATATAACTATCATTCTGCACCTGCGAATTTGGGGTAACACTTTAGTTTCTGTCAATACAAACAATTTCTTAACGGAGTGCAAATGTTACCACTGTCATTTATTTTCTTGCATAATAACAATATATACATTAGACAATAATGGATACTAAAGAGTTGAAAATCTAAATACCCCCCTTTTTAAAGGTAGTGAAAGATAGTGCCCTTAAATATTCCTCACGAATCCTGCATAAGTACCACCCACATCATAGGAACTCCAAATTGCAATGTGCATTCAGGTAAAAACAAGTATGGATGGAGCTTTCTACACTTACGCCGAGTGGTCTCAAGGTGAATGACTCCATAGTAGGTCAAGCTTCAGTTCTCTGGCTTAGTAAAAAAACACAAAAAAGAACAACATGGAGTTTTCTACTGTGGCTATTTTGGCCAATTTAACTGGTGAGAAGCATAACACTAACCCAAATTTCTTGCTATCAAAGCTACAAGACAAGAGTTGCAGAATTGTTTTCAACTACTTCGTCCAGTAACAACAAGATCTCTAAACTTTGGAAGTAGCCTATATTTCTAAAAAGATGTATTTTTGTATTAACTTTATGAAGATATTCGGATAAGCACATACACATCCAACTATAGATTAACAGATCAAGGAGGGCATATGCTGATGTCTTATTTCTAGAAAGCGGCGAGTGTTTTATGATAGTACTAGATAGCTTGCCGAGGAACTCGTGCTGTGTAGTGTGAGGGTACTTAGTACGTAGTAGCAAATCTTTAGTAGCCTGATGTGTCATGGATGTTTGGAACATTGGCCTTGTCATCGTGTGAGCCTCTGAGGGGACGAGATGGCGCCAAACGAGTCCCAGCTTTGAATTAAAACAAATGAATTTCCTCTATCTTATTATACATTTTAGATTATTGGTAACTTTTCACATCCTCTAACTTTTCACATCCTGTAATCTCGGGGGCGAGTGATGACATGCTGTGTAAGTTTCGCAAAGCCCCTGAGTCACTGTCTTGAAGTCGGATATTTGAGTTCTTTTCCTCTTCTGCAGGTGCTCAACTGAATTCCGCCTGAAGAAGAGCGAGTTAAAGCTCGCATGAATGCTCTCAAGGAAATCTCCACCGGGATAGGCAGCGACTTCTGGACTGATCGTCGGCGGTGCTTTGCTATAGTTCCGCTCCAAGATCGAGTATCTCAAGTCAGCGAATTTGTCAAGCACTGCCAATCTGCTCTGGCGATGGTTTAAAGCACTATGTTCCCTCGGAATCCTGTGCCCCAAGATTTTGCTGAGTTGATGGGAAAATTCAGGCGTGTCGCAGATATTCATCACTTTGTCAAGATTCAACTGGTTGCTGGAGCTAAGCTTGCTTTTGCTTGGGTGCGCGTTCATCAGCCAACACTTGACATTGATGCAATTTCCCGCGGTTTTCCTGCTCGGCGAAGCAAAAAGGGGGTATGCATGGCTCACCATTACGCCATTGCTCACAAACCAGCGATTAGGATGATCCGGCGACTGCTTGAGGCAGACTCGGAATTCTTTACAGAATTTCACTACACAGATCCTGTATAGAACCCTGTAGGAAAACATGTAACCCATGTGAAGTATATGAAATTCAATATGTTGTATCATAAAATTTTATTGCAAGATCTTTGTTTGAGAACTTGAATATATATTTACTTTTCGTGAGACCTGTTTTGTTAGCCTGATGCCTTTTTGCGGCTAAATCAGCTACTCGGGTCAAAACGTATGCTTAAGTGTTTGCCACTTGGAGCCGATGGCTCGTAATATTCGAGTAATCTTAACCCCCGAGAATCGGGTTTGTTTATTCTATTTCTTAGGATGCAGCCCCTGAGTATCGGGTGTGCGAATATGGAAAATAAGTAAAAACAACAACTCAGTATGGAGAACTTAGCTTTTATTGATGATGAATGCAGAGGTACATGTGTTGGCTTGAAGAGCCTGGCCGGTGGCCTATGTTTATGACGAACTCGATATTTAGGCTGAATAGTCTGGCCGCAGGCCTTATTGAAAGTAAAAGCTTAAAGATAACTATTAAGCGTAGAATCACCGTAGCTGCACGACGTTCCACAGATTGCCTTGGTCTTTTCCAGATTTTTTGTCCTTGAAGCGATAAGCTCCTCCAGGAATTGCCTCAGTGACGATGCATGGTCCCTCCCACGGGGACTCCAGTTTACTATGGCTTTCTTGCTTTAGTCGAAGGACTAAGTCCCCTACTTCCAACGACCTGGGACGTAGTCAGTGACCATGGTAGTTGCGTAGATTCTGCTGATATGCTGTAGATCTGGCAAGTGCAACGTCTCTTGCTTCATCGAGTGCGTCGACATCATCTTCCAGTGCTTTCATGGAAGCAACTTCTTCATATTCAGAGACTCGAGGGGCCTCATGAGTTATTTCGACTGAAAGCACGGCCTCAACGCCATGGACCAGAAAGAAAGGTGTTTTTGAGTCGCCGCGTTGGGGGTTGTGCGCAAGCTCCATAATACGAAGGGCAATTCATCCACCCAAGCGTGCTTTGCTTGTTCGAGTGGCACTAATAACCTTTTCTTGTGTAATTGTGCGCAAAGACAATCTTCTAATTAACTTGTGTAATTGTGTTGCTGCTGAGATCCACGAGCTAGGTACCCAACGATTAGGACAGATGCGTCGTTTACTCGTTCCAAACGAAACTGTACTTTTTCAAAGAGAAGACGACGCCCAACCTGCCGATCTCCTCGGACATAATCCGTCTCCTCGGCGGTGCGATCGCGCCATCCGAGCCCAGGAACGAGCGCATATCGGCGCACCCCTCGAATCGAACTCGCCTAAACCTCTTGACCGCCGCCGCGTCATACGGCCCTCCTCCATCCCTTCCTGTGCCGGCATATTCATCCATCCATCGATTCTTCTTTCTCTCCCGCTCCAGCCCTTCCTGTGCGGGGAAAACAAATTAAACGTCAAAGTCTGCATCGCGACTACAAGTAAACTTGACAGATTGATCCTTGAACAGATCGAAACCAAAGAACTATTTAGATTGTGAAAATACAAGGCTTGCATACCGCCATTCCCAGCCTAAGAAGATCCATCCGACGACGACCACAACTGCCGGCCTCCCGACGGACCACCAGAACGTCGATTTGTCAGGCGAGAAGAAACAAATCGACCATGAGAGGAAAGAGCTCTCAAGTCACGGACTCTTGCTCGGAGAGGAGAGGAGAGGTGGCTGCTGTGCTGCATCATCTAGGCGGGGCCGTGGAGAAGACGGATGCATCCGGCGGGCGTTCGTCCGTCGTGCGGAGGGCGAGCAGAGGTGAGCAGAGCAGGATCCATTCATCCAACAGGTAAACCCATTCGTTGTTTAAGGATCTGTTATTCGTCGAGTCGATCTGGATCGTAAGGGCTGGTTTGATTAAATCCGTGCTCTTTTGTAGCGCATTTGGATGCATCCTCGTGTTTCCATGCCGGCGACCTTGGACACGCTTGAGGCCCCACATGTTTACTCTATCTGATCACCACCTTTTTCTTACATGGAACACATGACACGTCGATTATATTACTATGTGGTCCTGGTCAGATCACCCGCAAACAACAAAAAGACAAGCACTTTGTTTTATAGTTTGCTTAATTAACACATGTAAGCCGTCAACCCATAGAACTTACGGTACTTGTCTGTGTTACATATATACATTATGATTTTAATGTGAAATCTCCGTTTGTAATAACCTTCTACTCCACCCCACCATATATTTTGATCCCTACCGGCACGACAAGGGAGGGTCTAGCGGGTGCTAGGGAGGAACTTGACTGGTAACTAGGTAGACCCACGATGGCGAGTATAACATTTCAATAAAAAATTTAAGTGTATTTTCGGATACTTTGGACTATACTACAGCTTCCTACAAGACTCCCTATCAACAGGTCGACATATTCGGACGTTTCTTCCTCCAGTGGCGTTCATGCGGCTTCGCTTCTCCCAGCGGACTTGCTCATCCGGGCCAGCAATGAGCACCAAGCGTGGAGCTCTATCGGCCTTGGCTCTCGGCTCGGTCATTGGAGCTCGGCCGGAGAAAGGCACAAGTTAGGGGTCGGCGTCCTTTGGTTTGTGGTCCCGATCAGCAGGATGCGAGAGGAGTGGTAGTGGGGATGACGTAGCCAGCCGGGGAAGGCTAGGAGAATCCGCACGGTGTCGGTCTATCGTAGACCCGAGGGAGCTAAGTTTTGAGAGTTGCGGCATGATAGGGGTGGTGGATGGCGCTGCATCGGTGCTGGAATCTACCGTGGGAGGCCGCCGGGGCTGCTCCGGAAAGATGATGGGGCTTTGATGGGTAAAGAGCTGCGGGATGTTTGGACTGCCGGCGGCGCGGTTGTTGAGGGAGGGAGAGGTCGAAGGCAACATTGTCATGCTAGGCTTAGGGTTTCTCCATCACGTAAATTTGTTTCATTTCGGAGGTGAGGCAAACTTGTAAGCGTACTAGTGCACGATTCTACGAGAGGAATAAAATCATGGTACTAGTTAGCAAGGCACTGAAATCAGAGGCGTCCAACAGGAGTTGATGAGATAGTTGCTAACATAGGATCTTAGATTATCCAACCCACATTATTTAGGAAATTTATTTGTTTTGTTTTGGCTTAAGCTCGATACGACTAAAGGAGTTGGGCACCCGGCGGGTGCGGCTCGGTGCGCCGCCGCACGAGGTTGGAGAGGGTTAGGTCGGGGTGAGTATCGATCAGAACTAGGCTCCTCCTCCTACTGCGGATGGGTATTAACCGGCTCACTTTGCCTACGCCACCACTTTCCTTTCACGTGTTGTTGCTAACCTTCATGCACAAGCTACGGGGTGTCATGTCCCTATGACCCACCATATCAGAAAATAAGAGAAAAGTTAGATAAAATAACTTCTTTCAAAGACAAGGTAGGGGTTGACAAGGTAGATGTCGCGGGGCCAACATAACAAAGGTGGCCAGAAAATTGCTTTACGAAAAGCCAAACATCCTCCCCTTCTTGCATGGGCTCCTATCATTGTTATATATTGATGATATAAATAAGAAAACTTCTCTAGGAAGGTTCTATACTTATAGTGTGAAACTTCCATTTGGAGGCCACCAACCCAACTCTTGTCATATCTAGGAATCTTTTTATGTTTTCCATGTCCCTATGACCTATTATGACCCAAACGAAGAGAAAAGTCACAAAGAATCACAACTTTTGAAGATAAGCTAGGGATAAAGTCACGAGGCCCGTATAACATAGTTATGCTTGAAATACACAACACATAAGTGGCACTTGCTTCAAAAAACAAGACTACCCTGCAGGAGAATCCTCGACTTATAGTGCCAGATCGCAACTTCTAGGTTACCGACCCAAATCTTGTAAGAAATCGCTATCTTTTTACCTTGTTCATGTTGTTATGACTTATCCTAAGTCAAACAAAGAGAAAAGTCACATGGAATATAACCATTTTTCATGGAAAACTATGTGGCCACTAATGAGGGTTTCATCGCAAAGCGTGAGGGAGGGTCAGTAACACTCCCTCTTGCATGGAGTACCAATGTTGGTATATAATGATGTTTTGCATGAAGATGAATAACCAATCGAAAGCTATAGAGTGACACTTGCTTCAAAAATATGATTTCCTCGCACCAAGATTTTATACTTATAGTGTCAAGCCCCCATTTTCAAGGTCAACGAACCAAGTCTCGCAGAAGTTTCACTCATGAGGCCACATTGCATGTGCATTGGGTCAAGGACAAGCACACCTGAATTTTTAAAATCTTGGATTGAAATAATCTTCCTTTCTTTTTATTGTTTGCATATATCTTTGAACTTTTGTAAAGGGGCGGAGTTCTAATAAAATGTTGTGGGGGTTTCGCACCACATTCCCTTGGTCAAAAAATTGGCCTCATTGTGGGGGTAGACGTCACGGCGCCCACTAGTATGGATGGAGCTTTCTACACTTCTGCCAGTGGTCTCAAGGTGAATGACTCCATAGTAGGTCAAGCTTCAGTTCTCTGGCTTAGTAAAAAAACACAAAAAAGAACAACATGGAGTTTTCTACTGTGGCTATTTTGGCCAATTTAACTGGTGAGAAGCATAACACTAACCCAAATTTCTTGCTATCAAAGCTACAAGACAAGAGTTGCAGAATTGTTTTCAACTACTTCGTCCAGTAACAACAAGATCTCTAAACTTTGGAAGTAGCCTATATTTCTAAAAAGATGTATTTTTGTATTAACTTTATGAAGATATTCGGATAAGCACATACACATCCAACTATAGATTAACAGATCAAGGAGGGCATATGCTGATGTCTTATTTCTAGAAAACTGGCGAGTGTTTTATGATAGTACTAGATAGCTTGCCGAGGAACTCGTGCTGTGTAGTGTGAGGGTACTTAGTACGTAGTAGCAAATCTTTAGTAGCCTGATGTGTCATGGATGTTTGGAACATTGGCCTTGTCATCGTGTGAGCCTCTGAGGGGACGAGATGGCGCCAAACGAGTCCCAGCTTTGAATTAAAACAAATGAATTTCCTCTATCTTATTATACATTTTAGATTATTGGTAACTTTTCACATCCTGTAATTTTTTTTTTTGCGAAAGTTCACATCCCGTAAATTACTTGCTGGACATTAGGGCATGTGACGGTTGAACGGCAGCATTAGTATAGTACGAAAGTTCAGCTTCCGATCTGGATGGGCCGGCAATCTGGAGTTAACAATGGCAGCAGGCGGCAGGCAGGCAATATTGAGCCTGTCATCCGCCGGCCCGGCAGATGTTCCACAGCTGCGAAATGTCGACGCCACAAATGATGCCGCCGTTTGTTTGTGTTTTTTTTCGCGGACCAGGCTAGCTAATTGATCCGCTCCGTGGAGACAACAACATCACGGTGGATCGTAGTTATCGCTCCACTTTTTTTTTTTAAGCGGACTCCACTTTGTTAGGATTGAGGAGACCCGGCCAGCAGCTGAAACTGAACAAACTGAATTTCGTTTTCCCCACTCGTGTAATTGTGCGCAAAGACAATCTTCTAATTAACTTGTGTAATTGTGCTTCTGCTGAGATCCACGAGCTAGGTACCCAACGATTAGGACAGATGCGTCGTTTACTCGTTCCAAACGAAACTGTACTTTTTCAAAGAGAAGACGACGCCCAACCTGCCGATCTCCTCGGACATAATCCGTCTCCTCGGCGGTGCGATCGCGCCATCCGAGCCCAGGAACGAGCGCATATCGGCGCACCCCTCGAATCGAACTCGCCTAAACCTCTTGACCGCCGCCGCGTCATACGGCCCTCCTCCATCCCTTCCTGTGCCGGCATATTCATCCATCCATCGATTCTTCTTTCTCTCCCGCTCCAGCCCTTCCCCGTGCGGGAAAACAAATTAAACGTCAAAGTCTGCATCGCGACTACAAGTAAACTTGACAGATTGATCCTTGAACAGATCGAAACCAAAGAACTATTTAGATTGTGAAAATACAAGGCTTGCATACCGCCATTCCCAGCCTAAGAAGATCCATCCGACGACGACCACAACTGCCGGCCTCCCGACGGACCACCAGAACGTCGATTTGTCGTGCGAGAAGAAACAAATCGACCATGAGAGGAAAGAGCTCTCAAGTCACGGACTCTTGCTCGGAGAGGAGAGGAGAGGTGGCTGCTGTGCTGCATCATCTAGGCGGGGCCGTGGAGAAGACGGATGCATCCGGCGGGCGTTCGTCCGTCGTGCGGAGGGCGAGCAGAGGTGAGCAGAGCAGGATCCATTCATCCAACAGGTAAACCCATTCGTTGTTTAAGGATCTGTTATTCGTCGAGTCGATCTGGATCGTAAGGGCTGGTTTGATTAAATCCGTGCTCTTTTGTAGCGCATTTGGATGCATCCTCGTGTTTCCATGCCGGCGACCTTGGACACGCTTGAGGCCCCACATGTTTACTCTATCTGATCACCACCTTTTTCTTACATGGAACACATGACACGTCGATTATATTACTCTGTGGTCCTGGTCAGATCACCCGCCAACAACAAAAACACAAGCACTTTGTTTTATAGTTTGCTTAATTAACACATGTAAGCCGTCAACCCATAGAACTTACGGTACTTGTCCTGTGTTACATATATACATTATGATTTTAATGTGAAATCTCCGTTTGTAATAACCTTCTACTCCACCCCACCATATATTTTGATCCCTACCGGCACGACAAGGGAGGGTCTAGCGGGTGCTAGGGAGGAACTTGACTGGTAACTAGGTAGACCCACGATGGCGAGTATAACATTTCAATAAAAAATTTAAGTGTATTTTCGGATACTTTGGACTATACTACAGTTTCCTACAAGACTCCCTATCAACAGGTCGACATATTCGGACGTTTCTTCCTCCCGTGGCGTTCATGCGGCTTCGCTTCTCCCAGCGGACTTGCTCATCCGGGCCAGCAATGAGCACCAAGCGTGGAGCTCTATCGGCCTTGGCTCTCGGCTCGGTCATTGGAGCTCGGCCGGAGAAAGGCACAAGTTAGGGGTCGGCGTCACTGGTTTGTGGTCCCGATCAGCAGGATGCAGAGGAGTGGTAGTGGGGATGACGTAGCCAGCCGGGAAGGCTAGGAGAATCCGCACGGTGTCGGTCTATCGTAGACCCGAGCGAGCTAAGTTTTGAGAGTTGCGGCATGATAGGGGTGGTGGATGGCGCTGCATCGGTGCTGGAATCTACCGTGGGAGGCCGCCGGGGCTGCTCCGGAAAGATGATGGGGCTTTGATGGGTAAAGAGCTGCGGGATGTTTGGACTGCCGGCGGCGCAGCTTGTTGAGGGAGGGAGAGGTCGAAGGCAACATTGTCATGCTAGGCTTAGGGTTTCTCCATCACGTAAATTTGTTTCATTTCGGAGGTGAGGCAAACTTGTAAGCGTACTAGTGCACGATTCTACGAGAGGAATAAAATCATGGTACTAGTTAGCAAGGCACTGAAATCAGAGGCGTCCAACAGGAGTTGATGAGATAGTTGCTAACATAGGATCTTAGATTATCCAACCCACATTATTTAGGAAATTTATTTGTTTTGTTTAGGCTTAAGCTCTGATACGACTAAAGGAGTTGGGCACCCGGCGGGTGCGGCTCGGTGCGCCGCCGCACGAGGTTGGAGAGGGTTAGGTCGGGGTGAGTATCGATCGTAACTAGGCTCCTCCTCCCATCGCGGATGGGTATTAAGCGGCTCACTTGCCTACGCCACCACTTTCCTTTCACGTGTTGTTGCTAACCTTCATGCACAAGCTACTGTGGTGTCATGTCCCTATGACCCACCATATCGAGAAAATAAGAGAAAAGTTAGATAAAATAACTTCTTTCAAAGACAAGGTAGGGGTTGACAAGGTAGATGTCGCGGGGCCAACATAACAAAGGTGGCCAGAAAATTGCTTTACGAAAAGCCAAACATCCTCCCCTTCTTGCATGGGCTCCTATCATTGTTATATATTGATGATATAAATAAGAAAACTTCTCTAGGAAGGTTCTATACTTATAGTGTGAAACTTCCATTTGGAGGCCACCAACCCAACTCTTGTCATATCTAGGAATCTTTTATGTTTTCCATGTCCCTATGACCTATTATGACCCAAACGAAGAGAAAAGTCACAAAGAATCACAACTTTTGAAGATAAGCTAGGGATAAAGTCACGAGGCCCGTATAACATAGTTATGCTTGAAATACACAACACATAAGTGGCACTTGCTTCAAAAAACAAGACTACCCTGCAGGAGAATCCTCGACTTATAGTGCCAGACTGCAACTTCTAGGTTACCGACCCAAATCTTGTAAGAAATCGCTATCTTTTTACCTTGTTCATGTTGTTATGACTTATCCTAAGTCAAACAAAGAGAAAAGTCACATGGAATATAACCATTTTTCATGGAAAACTATGTGGCCACTAATGAGGGTTTCATCGCAAAGCGTGAGGGAGGGTCAGTAACACTCCCCTCTTGCATGGAGTACCAATGTTGGTATATAATGATGTTTTGCATGAAGATGAATAACCAATCGAAAGCTATAGAGTGACACTTGCTTCAAAAATATGATTTCCTCGCACCAAGATTTTATACTTATAGTGTCAAGCCCCCATTTTCAAGGTCAACGAACCAAGTCTCGCAGAAGTTTCACTCATGAGGCCACATTGCATGTGCATTGGGTCAAGGACAAGCACACTGAATTTTTAAAATCTTGGATTGAAATAATCTTCCTTTCTTTTATTGTTTGCATATATCTTTGAACTTTTGTAAAGGGGCGGAGTTCTAATAAAATGTTGTGGGGGTTTCGCACCACATTCCCTTGGTCAAAAAATTGGCCTCATTGTGGGGGTAGACGTCACGGCGCCCACTAGTATGGATGGAGCTTTCTACACTTCTGCCAGTGGTCTCAAGGTGAATGACTCCATAGTAGGTCAAGCTTCGGGTTCTCTTCCGGCTTAGTAAAAAAACACAAAAAAGAACAACATGGAGTTTTCTACTGTGGCTATTTTGGCCAATTTAACTGGTGAGAAGCATAACACTAACCCAAATTTCTTGCTATCAAAGCTACAAGACAAGAGTTGCAGAATTGTTTTCAACTACTTCGTCCAGTAACAACAAGATCTCTAAACTTTGGAAGTAGCCTATATTTCTAAAAAGATGTATTTTTGTATTAACTTTATGAAGATATTCGGATAAGCACATACACATCCAACTATAGATTAACAGATCAAGGAGGGCATATGCTGATGTCTTATTTCTAGAAAACTGGCGAGTGTTTTATGATAGTACTAGATAGCTTGCCGAGGAACTCGTGCTGTGTAGTGTGAGGGTACTTAGTACGTAGTAGCAAATCTTTAGTAGCCTGATGTGTCATGGATGTTTGGAACATTGGCCTTGTCATCGTGTGAGCCTCTGAGGGGACGAGATGGCGCCAAACGAGTCCCAGCTTTGAATTAAAACAAATGAATTTCCTCTATCTTATTATACATTTTAGATTATTGGTAACTTTTCACATCCTGTAATTTTTTTTTTTTTTGCGAAAGTTCACATCCCGTAAATTACTTGCTGGACATTAGGGCATGTGACGGTTGAACGGCAGCATTAGTATAGTACGAAAGTTCAGCTTCCGATCTGGATGGGCCGGCAATCTGGAGTTAACAATGGCGAGCGAGCAGGCAGCAGGCAATATTGAGCCTCGTCATCCGCCGGCCCGGCAGATGTTCCACAGCTGCGAAAATGTCGACGCCACAAATGATGCCGCCGTTTGTTTGTGTTTTTTTCGCGGACCAGGCTAGCTAATTGATCCGCTCCGTGGAGACAACAACATCACGGTGGATCGAGTTACTGCTCCACTTTTTTTTTTTTAAGCGGACTCCACTTTGTTAGGATTGAGGAGACCCGGCCAGCAGCTGAAACTGAACAAACTGAATTTCGTTTTCCCCACTCGTGTAATTGTGCGCAAAGACAATCTTCTAATTAACTTGTGTAATTGTGCTGCTGCTGAGATCCACGAGCTAGGTACCCAACGATTAGGACAGATGCGTCGTTTACTCGTTCCAAACGAAACTGTACTTTTTCAAAGAGAAGACGACGCCCAACCTGCCGATCTCCTCGGACATAATCCGTCTCCTCGGCGGTGCGATCGCGCCATCCGAGCCCAGGAACGAGCGCATATCGGCGCACCCCTCGAATCGAACTCGCCTAAACCTCTTGACCGCCGCCGCGTCATACGGCCCTCCTCCATCCCTTCCTGTGCCGGCATATTCATCCATCCATCGATTCTTCTTTCTCTCCCGCTCCAGCCCTTCCTGTGCGGGGAAAACAAATTAAACGTCAAAGTCTGCATCGCGACTACAAGTAAACTTGACAGATTGATCCTTGAACAGATCGAAACCAAAGAACTATTTAGATTGTGAAAATACAAGGCTTGCATACCGCCATTCCCAGCCTAAGAAGATCCATCCGACGACGACCACAACTGCCGGCCTCCCGACGGACCACCAGAACGTCGATTTGTCAGGCGAGAAGAAACAAATCGACCATGAGAGGAAAGAGCTCTCAAGTCACGGACTCTTGCTCGGAGAGGAGAGGAGAGGTGGCTGCTGTGCTGCATCATCTAGGCGGGGCCGTGGAGAAGACGGATGCATCCGGCGGGCGTTCGTCCGTCGTGCGGAGGGCGAGCAGAGGTGAGCAGAGCAGGATCCATTCATCCAACAGGGTAAACCCATTCGTTGTTTAAGGATCTGTTATTCGTCGAGTCGATCTGGATCGTAAGGGCTGGTTTGATTAAATCCGTGCTCTTTTGTAGCGCATTTGGATGCATCCTCGTGTTTCCATGCCGGCGACCTTGGACACGCTTGAGGCCCCACATGTTTACTCTATCTGATCACCACCTTTTTCTTACATGGAACACATGACACGTCGATTATATTACTCGTGGTCCTGGTCAGATCACCCGCCAACAACAAAAACACAAGCACTTTGTTTTATAGTTTGCTTAATTAACACATGTAAGCCGTCAACCCATAGAACTTACGGTACTTGTCCTGTGTTACATATATACATTATGATTTTAATGTGAAATCTCCGTTTGTAATAACCTTCTACTCCACCCCACCATATATTTTGATCCCTACCGGCACGACAAGGGAGGGTCTAGCGGGTGCTAGGGAGGAACTTGACTGGTAACTAGGTAGACCCACGATGGCGAGTATAACATTTCAATAAAAAATTTAAGTGTATTTTCGGATACTTTGGACTATACTACAGTTTCCTACAAGACTCCCTATCAACAGGTCGACATATTCGGACGTTTCTTCCTCCCAGTGGCGTTCATGCGGCTTCGCTTCTCCCAGCGGACTTGCTCATCCGGGCCAGCAATGAGCACCAAGCGTGGAGCTCTATCGGCCTTGGCTCTCGGCTCGGTCATTGGAGCTCGGCCGGAGAAAGGCACAAGTTAGGGGTCGGCGTCACTGGTTTGTGGTCCCGATCAGCAGGATGCAGAGGAGTGGTAGTGGGGATGACGTAGCCAGCCGGGGAAGGCTAGGAGAATCCGCACGGTGTCGGTCTATCGTAGACCCAAGCGAGCTAAGTTTTGAGAGTTGCGGCATGATAGGGGTGGTGGATGGCGCTGCATCGGTGCTGGAATCTACCGTGGGAGGCCGCCGGGGCTGCTCCGGAAAGATGATGGGGCTTTGATGGGTAAAGAGCTGCGGGATGTTTGGACTGCCGGCGGCGCAGTTGTTGAGGGAGGGAGAGGTCGAAGGCAACATTGTCATGCTAGGCTTAGGGTTTCTCCATCACGTAAATTTGTTTCATTTCGGAGGTGAGGCAAACTTGTAAGCGTACTAGTGCACGATTCTACGAGAGGAATAAAATCATGGTACTAGTTAGCAAGGCACTGAAATCAGAGGCGTCCAACAGGAGTTGATGAGATAGTTGCTAACATAGGATCTTAGATTATCCAACCCACATTATTTAGGAAATTTATTTGTTTTGTTTAGGCTTAAGCTCTGATACGACTAAAGGAGTTGGGCACCCGGCGGGTGCGGCTCGGTGCGCCGCCGCACGAGGTTGGAGAGGGTTAGGTCGGGGTGAGTATCGATCAGAACTAGGCTCCTCCTCCTACTGCGCGGATGGGTATTAGCGGCTCACTTTGCCTACGCCACCACTTTCCTTTCACGTGTTGTTGCTAACCTTCATGCACAAGCTACAGGGTGTCATGTCCCTATGACCCACCATATCGAGAAAATAAGAGAAAAGTTAGATAAAATAACTTCTTTCAAAGACAAGGTAGGGGTTGACAAGGTATATGTCGCGGGGCCAACATAAAAAAGGTGGCAATAAAATTGCTTTACGAAAAGCCAAACATCCTCCCCTTCTTGCATGGGCTCCTATCATTGTTATATATTGATGATATAAATAAGAAAACTTCTCTAGGAAGGTTCTATACTTATAGTGTGAAACTTCCATTTGGAGGCCACCAACCCAACTCTTGTCATATCTAGGAATCTTTTATGTTTTCCATGTCCCTATGACCTATTATGACCCAAACGAAGAGAAAAGTCACAAAGAATCACAACTTTTGAAGATAAGCTAGGGATAAAGTCACGAGGCCCGTATAACATAGTTATGCTTGAAATACACAACACATAAGTGGCACTTGCTTCAAAAAACAAGACTACCCTGCAGGAGAATCCTCGACTTATAGTGCCAGACTGCAACTTCTAGGTTACCGACCCAAATCTTGTAAGAAATCGCTATCTTTTTACCTTGTTCATGTTGTTATGACTTATCCTAAGTCAAACAAAGAGAAAAGTCACATGGAATATAACCATTTTTCATGGAAAACTATGTGGCCACTAATGAGGGTTTCATCGCAAAGCGTGAGGGAGGGTCAGTAACACTCCCCTCTTGCATGGAGTACCAATGTTGGTATATAATGATGTTTTGCATGAAGATGAATAACCAATCGAAAGCTATAGAGTGACACTTGCTTCAAAAATATGATTTCCTCGCACCAAGATTTTATACTTATAGTGTCAAGCCCCCATTTTCAAGGTCAACGAACCAAGTCTCGCAGAAGTTTCACTCATGAGGCCACATTGCATGTGCATTGGGTCAAGGACAAGCACACTGAATTTTTAAAATCTTGGATTGAAATAATCTTCCTTTCTTTTATTGTTTGCATATATCTTTGAACTTTTGTAAAGGGGCGGAGTTCTAATAAAATGTTGTGGGGGTTTCGCACCACATTCCCTTGGTCAAAAAATTGGCCTCATTGTGGGGGTAGACGTCACGGCGCCCACTAGTATGGATGGAGCTTTCTACACTTCTGCCAGTGGTCTCAAGGTGAATGACTCCATAGTAGGTCAAGCTTCAGTTCTCTGGCTTAGTAAAAAAACACAAAAAAGAACAACATGGAGTTTTCTACTGTGGCTATTTTGGCCAATTTAACTGGTGAGAAGCATAACACTAACCCAAATTTCTTGCTATCAAAGCTACAAGACAAGAGTTGCAGAATTGTTTTCAACTACTTCGTCCAGTAACAACAAGATCTCTAAACTTTGGAAGTAGCCTATATTTCTAAAAAGATGTATTTTTGTATTAACTTTATGAAGATATTCGGATAAGCACATACACATCCAACTATAGATTAACAGATCAAGGAGGGCATATGCTGATGTCTTATTTCTAGAAAACTGGCGAGTGTTTTATGATAGTACTAGATAGCTTGCCGAGGAACTCGTGCTGTGTAGTGTGAGGGTACTTAGTACGTAGTAGCAAATCTTTAGTAGCCTGATGTGTCATGGATGTTTGGAACATTGGCCTTGTCATCGTGTGAGCCTCTGAGGGGACGAGATGGCGCCAAACGAGTCCCAGCTTTGAATTAAAACAAATGAATTTCCTCTATCTTATTATACATTTTAGATTATTGGTAACTTTTCACATCCTGTAATTTTTTTTTTTTTTGCGAAAGTTCACATCCCGTAAATTACTTGCTGGACATTAGGGCATGTGACGGTTGAACGGCAGCATTAGTATAGTACGAAAGTTCAGCTTCCGATCTGGATGGGCCGGCAATCTGGAGTTAACAATGGCAGGCAGGCAGGCAGGCAATATTGAGCCTGTCATCCGCCGGCCCGGCAGGATGTTCCACAGCTGCGAAATGTCGACGCCACAAATGATGCCACCGTTTGTTTGTGTTTTTTTTTCGCGGACCAGGCTAGCTAATTGATCCGCTCCGTGGAGACAACAACATCACGGTGGATCAGAGTTACTGCTCCACTTTTTTTTTTTTTAAGCGGACTCCACTTTGTTAGGATTGAGGAGACCCGGCCAGCAGCTGAAACTGAACAAACTGAATTTCGTTTTCCCCACTCGTGTAATTGTGCGCAAAGACAATCTTCTAATTAACTTGTGTAATTGTGCTGCTGCTGAGATCCACGAGCTAGGTACCCAACGATTAGGACAGATGCGTCGTTTACTCGTTCCAAACGAAACTGTACTTTTTCAAAGAGAAGACGACGCCCAACCTGCCGATCTCCTCGGACATAATCCGTCTCCTCGGCGGTGCGATCGCGCCATCCGAGCCCAGGAACGAGCGCATATCGGCGCACCCCTCGAATCGAACTCGCCTAAACCTCTTGACCGCCGCCGCGTCATACGGCCCTCCTCCATCCCTTCCTGTGCCGGCATATTCATCCATCCATCGATTCTTCTTTCTCTCCCGCTCCAGCCCTTCCTGTGCGGGGAAAACAAATTAAACGTCAAAGTCTGCATCGCGACTACAAGTAAACTTGACAGATTGATCCTTGAACAGATCGAAACCAAAGAACTATTTAGATTGTGAAAATACAAGGCTTGCATACCGCCATTCCCAGCCTAAGAAGATCCATCCGACGACGACCACAACTGCCGGCCTCCCGACGGACCACCGTAACGTCGATTTGTCGAGCGAGAAGAAACAAATCGACCATGAGAGGAAAGAGCTCTCAAGTCACGGACTCTTGCTCGGAGAGGAGAGGAGAGGTGGCTGCTGTGCTGCATCATCTAGGCGGGGCCGTGGAGAAGACGGATGCATCCGGCGGGCGTTCGTCCGTCGTGCGGAGGGCGAGCAGAGGTGAGCAGAGCAGGATCCATTCATCCAACAGGTAAACCCATTCGTTGTTTAAGGATCTGTTATTCGTCGAGTCGATCTGGATCGTAAGGGCTGGTTTGATTAAATCCGTGCTCTTTTGTAGCGCATTTGGATGCATCCTCGTGTTTCCATGCCGGCGACCTTGGACACGCTTGAGGCCCCACATGTTTACTCTATCTGATCACCACCTTTTTCTTACATGGAACACATGACACGTCGATTATATTACTCTGTGGTCCTGGTCAGATCACCCGCCAACAACAAAAACACAAGCACTTTGTTTTATAGTTTGCTTAATTAACACATGTAAGCCGTCAACCCATAGAACTTACGGTACTTGTCCTGTGTTACATATATACATTATGATTTTAATGTGAAATCTCCGTTTGTAATAACCTTCTACTCCACCCCACCATATATTTTGATCCCTACCGGCACGACAAGGGAGGGTCTAGCGGGTGCTAGGGAGGAACTTGACTGGTAACTAGGTAGACCCACGATGGCGAGTATAACATTTCAATAAAAAATTTAAGTGTATTTTCGGATACTTTGGACTATACTACAGTTTCCTACAAGACTCCCTATCAACAGGTCGACATATTCGGACGTTTCTTCCTCCCGATGGCGTTCATGCGGCTTCGCTTCTCCCAGCGGACTTGCTCATCCGGGCCAGCAATGAGCACCAAGCGTGGAGCTCTATCGGCCTTGGCTCTCGGCTCGGTCATTGGAGCTCGGCCGGAGAAAGGCACAAGTTAGGGGTCGGCGTCACTGGTTTGTGGTCCCGATCAGCAGGATGCAGAGGAGTGGTAGTGGGGATGACGTAGCCAGCCGGGGAAGGCTAGGAGAATCCGCACGGTGTCGGTCTATCGTAGACCCGAGCGAGCTAAGTTTTGAGAGTTGCGGCATGATAGGGGTGGTGGATGGCGCTGCATCGGTGCTGGAATCTACCGTGGGAGGCCGCCGGGGCTGCTCCGGAAAGATGATGGGGCTTTGATGGGTAAAGAGCTGCGGGATGTTTGGACTGCCGGCGGCGCAGTTGTTGAGGGAGGGAGAGGTCGAAGGCAACATTGTCATGCTAGGCTTAGGGTTTCTCCATCACGTAAATTTGTTTCATTTCGGAGGTGAGGCAAACTTGTAAGCGTACTAGTGCACGATTCTACGAGAGGAATAAAATCATGGTACTAGTTAGCAAGGCACCGAAATCGAGGCGTCCAACGGGAGTTGATGAGATAGTTGCTAACATAGGATCTTAGATTATCCAACCCACATTATTTAGGAAATTTATTTGTTTTGTTTAGGCTTAAGCTCCGATACGACTAAAGGAGTTGGGCACCCGGCGGGTGCGGCTCGGTGCGCCGCCGCACGAGGTTGGAGAGGGTTAGGTCGGGGTGAGTATCGATCGAACTAGGCTCCTCCTCCCTCTGCGGATGGGTATTAACCGGCTCACTGCCTACGCCACCACTTTCCTTTCACGTGTTGTTGCTAACCTTCATGCACAAGCTACAGGGTGTCATGTCCCTATGACCCACCATATCAGAAAATAAGAGAAAAGTTAGATAAAATAACTTCTTTCAAAGACAAGGTAGGGGTTGACAAGGTAGATGTCGCGGGGCCAACATAACAAAGGTGGCCAGAAAATTGCTTTACGAAAAGCCAAACATCCTCCCCTTCTTGCATGGGCTCCTATCATTGTTATATATTGATGATATAAATAAGAAAACTTCTCTAGGAAGGTTCTATACTTATAGTGTGAAACTTCCATTTGGAGGCCACCAACCCAACTCTTGTCATATCTAGGAATCTTTTATGTTTTCCATGTCCCTATGACCTATTATGACCCAAACGAAGAGAAAAGTCACAAAGAATCACAACTTTTGAAGATAAGCTAGGGATAAAGTCACGAGGCCCGTATAACATAGTTATGCTTGAAATACACAACACATAAGTGGCACTTGCTTCAAAAAACAAGACTACCCTGCAGGAGAATCCTCGACTTATAGTGCCAGACTGCAACTTCTAGGTTACCGACCCAAATCTTGTAAGAAATCGCTATCTTTTTACCTTGTTCATGTTGTTATGACTTATCCTAAGTCAAACAAAGAGAAAAGTCACATGGAATATAACCATTTTTCATGGAAAACTATGTGGCCACTAATGAGGGTTTCATCGCAAAGCGTGAGGGAGGGTCAGTAACACTCCCTCTTGCATGGAGTACCAATGTTGGTATATAATGATGTTTTGCATGAAGATGAATAACCAATCGAAAGCTATAGAGTGACACTTGCTTCAAAAATATGATTTCCTCGCACCAAGATTTTATACTTATAGTGTCAAGCCCCCATTTTCAAGGTCAACGAACCAAGTCTCGCAGAAGTTTCACTCATGAGGCCACATTGCATGTGCATTGGGTCAAGGACAAGCACACTGAATTTTTAAAATCTTGGATTGAAATAATCTTCCTTTCTTTTATTGTTTGCATATATCTTTGAACTTTTGTAAAGGGGCGGAGTTCTAATAAAATGTTGTGGGGGTTTCGCACCACATTCCCTTGGTCAAAAAATTGGCCTCATTGTGGGGGTAGACGTCACGGCGCCCACTAAACATCGTTCTTCTTGAAATACGCAACGCAAAAGTGGCACTTGCTTCACAAACAAGACTACCCTGCAGGAAGATCCTCGACTTATAGTGCTAAACTACAACTTCGAGGCCACCGACCCAACTCTTGTAAGAAATTGACATCTTTTTACGTGGTTCATGTTCCTATGACTTATCCCAACTGAAACAAAGAGAAAACTCACATGAAATATAACCACTTTTGACGGAAAATAATGGGGTAGATGACACGAGGCTCACTAGTGGGGGTTTCGTCTCAAAGCGTGAGGGAGGGTCACTAGCACTCCCCTCTTGCATGGAGTCCCAATGTTGGTATATAATGACAGTATGCATGAAGATGAATAACCCATCGACAATTATAGAGTGGCACCTGCTTCAAATATATGATTCTCTCGCCGAATATTTTAGACTTATAATGTCAACAGGCTGAGCACCCGCAATTTTTTATCGACAGGCTGAGCACCCGCAATTTTTTATTGCTAGTTTTCGTTCCAATCCATCCATCCGTCTCCATCAAAGATATGCTTTTACTTGGTGGACCGTCAAGATCGTCTGCTGCCATGGATTAGTGACATGGATAAAGGTCACGGCAAATAAGGAACCTCCTAGCTAATTATGGGGGGCGCATTAATCTCGTTCCTAGGAATCGCGGGTAACCAGGGCGGATGCCTGATTTTCCGGTCGCTGGGCATGGGTTTATTTGGCGGATCATTAAATCCAGAGTAATTTATGCCACACATAGGACGGTAAGATAAAAGGGATTTTTTTTCCAACCGTGTGCATGGATAGGAACTAGTTTTCCTTGCTCTCCTTCATTTTAAGAACCATGATTTTTCCCACCATAATTCATACGTTTCATGCAGCTATTAGCTTTTTCTCAATTTTCGGTGATTAGTTTCCTGAAAATCCAGTTACTAGTTCAAATGAGGTGCTCAGCCTGTCCAGTATTTCGGTGATTAGGAAGAGCCATGATCTGGTAGTCGTTTCACAGCTCGGCAGAAACTACTTCTTGGATCGATACACAGCTAGCATATCACATACACAAGAATCAGGTTATCAACCACACAAGCTTTTTTGCACGTACATCAACGCTGGAGGAAATTCTCAAAACACCCAGATCATGCCCACGTCTGTATAGGCCACGCCTCAAAATGACAGTTCTGCAAAGAGAAGATATCATAATCAATAGCTACAAAATTGATGGCAAATCATGAAAAAGAAGTCCATACCAGACCAGAACAAAACTGAGAAAGTTACATTGCAATGATACAGACTTGCTAGCAGCCACCGAAGCCAAACTGACCCAAGCACTAACCAAGCTAGACTATGCCAACATATATAGTAGCTACTTAACACGGGCAGCCTGCCCAGATCAGATCAGAGAAGAAACGGCATTGGAGTGGTCCAACAATATGTGATTAGAAGTGTTTACCCGTAAATTTTTCTGGGGAAGATTGCATGCGCTGCTAGAACGTAGGCCTCCCTACCATCATTGGCCTGCCGTTGTTTAATCCTAGTGTTATCTACGCTAAAAACGCTCGTTAGTGATCGCCTTGGTTCTGGAGTTTTTTCTGTTGCGCCGGTTAATCTATATCGGAGATTATTTGTATTTCGCAAAGCTTGTTTGTTACCTCTAGAGTATTACTTACAACAATTGTGGTGGTAAAGAAGAGAAGGATTCAAGTAGGTATCCAGAAATAAACAATTGTGGTTCGGAAATATGTAAGAAACAACGAGAAATTATAGGGTTCGACGCTAAAAATATATATGTCTATCCAGTATCCATGTATACTAAACCGAGATACAAGCGAGAAACTATATATAGGGAGACGATGCTAGACAGAAACGAGCTAGCAACTACTCCCTCCATTCCGTTAATTAAGATGCAACTTTTTTCTAGTTTTTTTTGCCGGAAAGGAAGGCATGGGGTAAGTTTGTTGGTATTCTTCTGAATCTAACCCTCAGTCCTGCTCAATTAATTCTGCTGGATGGAATTCTCTCTCATAATCTCGTCAAATTTTAACGCCTTATTCACAGGAATAGGTAGGTATGGTGGGTCCCTTCCACTCATATACTTAATTTCCCTGGAAAATATGGCTAACCAAGAATGCTAAACATCAAAATTGACGCCCGCTTACAAAGGTAAGGAGCCGGGCAGTAATACTGATTGATTACCATGCCATGCACATACTCCCGACAATTAAGTATGGCCACCCCTCTGATTAAATGTGGCATGCGTATTTTATGGAAAGCTTGACCATCTCCGTTTCTATCAACATGCAAGCATCAATCAAATAGAATAGAGAAGGCGCCCACCTTTTTCCCTCCAAAACTAAAACTCACGCGGGTAGGCCGAATCTTTTCCTTCTTCCCACCCTGCTCTTTCCCTCCCTCGAAATTTGAATCGCCTCCAAAAGCTCTATATATACTAAGGGAGGTTGAACCAACGCGCGTGCAAGGCCGTGTGTGACGACTTAGACTTTGACTCTTTACTCGTCGAGGAGAGGAGAGGAGAGCGCGCACTCTGCCATTCACTCGCTCACCCCGGCCTTCCGGTTTCATCGTCGTTTGGATCGCGGAGGCGGCGCCCTGGTAATTCTTGGATTAATTCTTCCTTTCGATTTGTTTGATGAATCCGGCCATATCCATCCATCTAGCTCGTCACGACCGAGTGCATCTTCGACCATGTCACCGCTGTCTGCTCAGATTCGTTCCCTGCAGGTGCGCCGAAGAGGGAGCCAGTGCTGCTCGCGGCGGCGAGTCACCGGCATGCATGGATCATCGGAGTTTCTGCTGCAGCGGCGGCGGGCGCAGATCGGAGGCTCTGCTGATGGCCGGGGCCGGAAAACTGTGGTCAGTTTGTTTTGTGTTTCCTTTTGGATTCCCGTAGGTAGCTGCAGCTAGGCAGAGGCGCGCGTATGTACGTAGTATTGATCCTTGTAGTACGTACGTACGTATTGATCTGAGTGACCCCGATGGATCTGGGAGCCAGCGTTGAATTAAGATGCACGTAGGATATGTTCGCGCTTTGGTAACGGTCAAACTTTGTCCGATATGGCTTTGACTTAGATGAGAGGAGAGGTGGCTGCTGTGCTGCATCATCTAGGCGGGGCCGTGGAGAAGACGGATGCATCCGGCGGGCGTTCGTCCGTCGTGCGGCGGGCGAGCAGGTGAGCGGAGCAGGATCCATTCATCCAACAGGTAAACCCGTTCGTTGTTTAAGGATATGTTATTTGTTGAGTCGATCTCGATCGTAAGGGCTGGTTTGATTAAATCCGTGCTCTTTTTGTAGCGCATTTGGATACATACTGATCCGACAGGTGACAGGTATGCATTCAGATGATGCAGCTCTAAAGAAGTGTAGTATTTGGCACTAGGCTTCACGGATTGTTCGAGAAGAAGGCTTCGGGGCATTTTGGAAAGGCAACCTAGTGACAATTGTACACCGGTTACCTTATTCTGTCATGAGCTTCTATTCATATGAGCAATACAAAAAGGTCAGCGCTAAGTCTCAGTATGTTAACATGTAAGATCGGTTGTGACTTTCTGCCTTTGAACATTGTTGTAGTGATGGTTTTAAATGTCACTGCAGGTCCTCAGAATGGTGCCTGGCCAAGACGACCCAAATTATGCTGGTGTTGTGTGAATCTGCTTGGTGGTGGTTTGGAAGGAGTCACAGCGGCATCTGTAACCTTACCCTTTGGACGTTGTTTCTCACTGAATGCATAGTACAAGTCTCAGATGCAACCCTTTTTTTTGCAGGGCATATGCTGCTGTCTTATTTCTAGAAAACTGGCGAATGTTTTATGATAGTACTAGATACCTTGCCGAGGAACTCGTGCTGTGTACTGTGAGGGTACTTGGTAGTAGTAAATTTTTAGTAGCCTGATGTGTCATGGATGTTTGGAACATTGGCCTTGTCATCGTCGGAGGGGACGAGATGGCGCCAAACGAGTCCCAGCTTCGAATTAAAACAAATGAATTTCCTCTATCTTATTGTACATTTTAGATTATTGGTAACTTTTCACATCCTGTAAATTACTTGCTGGACCTTAGGGCATCTGACGGTTGAACGGCAGCATTAGTATAGCACTAAAGTTCAGCTTCCGATCTGGATCGGCCGGCAATCTGGAGTTAACAATGGCAGGCAGGCAATATTTTTCTTATAGATTTTTTTTTTGTTCCATCGTCCCGAATCTGATTAATTAGCTAAGAGCATCTTCAACACACGCGCCAAAAGATGCCCGCGCGGGAAAAACCATCAGTTTTTAGCGCGCTGGTGTTGAAATTTTTTGCTCCAACAGACGCGCCAAAATAGCGCGCGCTAATTTTTTTGCCACGCGCGGTATGAAACAGCGCGTGCGACGCGTCCCCAGCCACCGCTGAAAACTCCCTCTCGCCACCCTCTCACCTACAACGTGCACCACCACCGCCGAGACCGCACCGCCACCATGCCCCCCCGGCGCAATCCTCCGGTTTCATCGGTGTGCGCGCCTGCCCGAGCGGCACGTTCTATGCGGAGATCCGCGGCGATGGCGCTAGCCTCACCCTCGGCACCTTTGACACCGTCGAGCAAGCGGCACGCGCCTACGACGTAGCGGCATGGCGCCTCGGGCGGCCCCGCCAGCAGCTCAACTTCAAGGACTACGAGTCGCTCGCGGAGGCAGAGTTCTTGGCCGGCTTCGACGGCCTCCTAACCAGCAGCGGCGCCGCCGCAAGCAGCTTCAGCGCCGCCTCGCCATTATGCAGGCGGATGAACGCACCATGGAGGCGTGGGCCGCTGCCTTCCCGCATGATGTCGTTGACGAGCACGCCTTCTTCGCGCAGAAGAAGGCGGAGCGCAGGGCGGAGAAGGAGGGCATTCGCACGCGCAAGCGGTTCATCGAGGCGTAGGAAGCCGGCTCGACGACCATCGACGAAAACGATGAACGTTGGGCGGATTTGGTTTTGACTGAGCCTTCGCAGTCATCGGGATCGGACTTCGACTTGCCAGATTTTTAGATGTATTGATGTATTGTATCCGTTTAATTGTCGTTCTTGTCGTCATTTTAAAATGTATTTTTAGTACTATGTTTGATATTATTTTCAATCATGTGTATGCAAAACTAGTTAAGTAGGAGAAGTATACCGTGATCTTTAGAGTAACATGCTCATTGCTAGCCTGGAGACTCCAGTTTTGTGTCTACATCATTGCTGGTCGATCTTCGGAAGCTTTGTTTTGGTTTTGATAAAAAGAAGAGCCTGTGTGTTTTACAATATGTTGTATGTGCATGAAGCTCTTTTGAAATATGATGTTAAGTAGATTGCTTGTTGGTAATGTCAGGCTGTCCATAGTCCTGAGCTTTTATTGTTGGTAGGAGAAAAACAATCCCGTGATGTTTACAGTAATAATTCCATATATGTAGTTGAATTGGTGAGAAAGCTTGCTAGGAATCCGTATATGTCTGAGCGCTGCAATGCTGAAACTCTGCATTGGTCGTATGGTGCAGGGGATGGTGAGTCGCCGGCGAGGACGACATGGCCTGGCTATGTGCTGTGGCTCATCTTTGGCTGATTCAGTCTGGCGTCCTTCTCCGGTTGTGCTGATGATGCATGCATGCTGTCATAGTCCAGAAAATAGGGGTGGTAGCCGTGGACTTTTTTTTTGAATAGCTAAGGTAATCTTTTGAACTGCAGAATTTGTGTAAATTGCAAAGTCAAGCAAGTGTACTTGGCAGTTGTGTAAATAATTAGGGTAGGTCATATCGAAAATTCGAAATTTTTTGTCAGAAAGTGCCGACAATCCTTTGTAGGCTAATTTTCTCCCAGCCACCGACTCCACACGATAACACGTGCCCAATTGCTGCCAAAATTTTGATTTCCCTTTGTCGTAGCAAAACAAACCCGCCTTTGCTTCACTGAAGGGAAAAAAGAAAAGAAAAGATCCACATGGACGGGTAGAAGGGAGTACTTGTGATCGTTTATATGTCCTAACATTATTCTTTTTTCTCATGGTGAAACATATGGAGGGGAGCACGGATTACTTCCCTTTGAGCCAGAATCATTTAACGTAGCGATCAGCCAAAATGGGTAGGAGAAAAAAAATCCTTGTAGTTTGGATCAGCCAAAGTCGGTAGGAGGAAAAACGAAACGGAAAGAAAAGAAAAGAAAAAGCTACTCTATCAAGTGGGTGCGTGAGGTAGAATCGTTTATAGGTAGCGCGTGTGCACCGACGCACACATATTGATCCATCGTTCCCTTTTTTTTTGCGAAATATTGATCCATCGTTCCCTGTATTGCTCCTGATCAGTTTTCGTGTATCGCTGGAGCCAGCCTAGACCCACTAATCGCGCCGAAGCCGCCTCGTACGCCCTCCGCACCGCCACCCAGGACGGGGAGCTCATCCAATCCGCGTTATCGAATCCACCGACCGGCGCGGAGATATTCGTCCTTGGAACATACCCCCAAGTTTTTTTTCTTCTTCGACGATTTAGTATCCAGACGCGGCGAAGAGCGACGACCGCTAAGACCGCTTTTCCGCGACCTCTACATCAGCATCCGATCATCGCGCAGCCCCGGCGGTCTTCTCTCTCAACCCTATGCACCGGCCCAACTCCGTCGGCCGTGGTTCCCACCTCCTGCGCCGCCGAGGTGTTCTACGGAATAACCAGGTGTGTCTATTTTTATTCTGCTTGTTTTTTTAAATTTCTTTGCGACCGACTGCTTCAACGATGAATTTCAACTATAGATGAAGGGGTAGAGCTAGGGAGATGGTCTTCGACAAGTCTTTTCTCTTCTTCTTCTTCGGAGGGGGAGGAGGAGGACGATTTGGACATGCATATATGTTAATGATTATGAACGAGGATACGCATCGGTGGTGTCTCCATATGCAGAATCTTGGTTGTGCCTTTATTGATGGATTTGAATTCGAATCATTTATCTGTTACATTTGTGTATTTGGTTTGTATTAATAAACAGTTTAGGTTAATAACGGTTAATGTCTGGTTCAAATGAATTGATTTGCAGCAAAAGGAATTAGTAGGAGCTTAAGTATAGGTTTGTCCTCGCGAAATTACCGCTTCCTCCGTTTTCCACCGTCGTGAAAAATCGGGAGGAGTTAAAAGCTGTGGACGGCGTCCTTCCTTGGTATTCCCCGTGAATCAAATTCCCAGAATATCTCTCCCTTCCCAAGCTGTGTAGCATCGGCTCTTGATTGGCCTCGTGAATTAAGGAATGACTTTCTGTGACTCTTGATGAGGAGAAATTTCATGCAGCTAGAAACCACGATTTTAAGGAGAGCTAAGAATGGAAAGTAATAATTTTGCTGCAACCTCTCTCTAATCGCCGTGTCAGGATGTTAACATAGTCATTGCGCGAAAATCAGGCTCTTTCCGAAAATATATATACGCAGTCTGCCCATCTCTAAAAATTTATTATTGGTCACGCGATGAGGGAAGGTTAGTTATTGCCAAAATTAGGTTTAGGGGTTAATTTCCGAAGATCATTTTCTCTCCCAGCCTCGCCGCAGCGTCGGAGACCACCCATGTCCGCGCCGCTCGCCGCTCGCCGCCGCAGCGCCAGCGCCCCGTCGACGACGTTTCCCTCACGCATTCAATCGCGCCCACACGCGGAACCCTTGCCGGCCGCCGGCGATGCGACCCGTCCTGGCTCCGGCGACCATCCTCCCGGCAGCGGCTGGAGCTGGGGCGCCGCCGCCCGCCGCAGATGTGCTCCCCATCCGCCGCATCCGAGGCTTGACGCGCCAGCAGCAGCAACAGCCGAGGCTGAATCGGGCGCTGCAGATGGCGACCACGTTGACCTCACCCGCCATGGTAAACTCCGGATCTCCGCGTCCACACCTCGATTTCGTCATGCTCATGCCCCTGCCCCTGCCCCGTGCAGATCCTCCTGCTGCAAGGCCAAGGAGAGGCCGGCCGGCTGTCACACTTGCCCCCTTGACGGTATGATTGCCGTCGTGAGGCTTGATCGATTGCCTGAACTCAGGAACACAGAGAGAAAAGCAGAGAGAGAGGAGCGAGCAGAGTTGGTTCTGTTCCCCAATATCCAGACTGGTTCCATGCCCTCTTGTGCTGACCTCCTCTGTATATGTATCCTCCCCTCTTCATGCTTAATTGGTTTAGCCCAGCCCACATACATAAGCCCCTCACTCGAGCACGGCCCAGGAAGTATGCCAGGTGTTACACTACCGCCCCGGCAAAACATTGCTTGTCCCCAAGCAATGGCTCGAAGTTTGCTTCCATGAACACCTCCAGGATCCCATGGTATACCAACCAGCACTGGCATCTCTGATAGCTGATAAACATTGAACAGTATCAACCTAGATTGCAGATGGAAGTCGCATCTTGGACCATCTTGTTGATTCATGTGAACTACTAACTCCAGGTGGCCTAGATTATGCTGACACCTCATCCATGCCGATGCTAGCACCTCCATGCAACCTTCGGCAGCACTCTCAACTCCAGAACATCCCAAATGCTCACAATAACAACCTTAATTATCCTGCTCCAAGGGTGCCGTGATGGAAAATAGAGTGATACCTTGCCAAAAGTATGCACTTGAGTGCGGTAAATCCCACAGAGACAATAGAACGCTGAGAGCAAACTGATGCATGAATCCAGAAGCCCAACCGAGCAAGTAAAGCATTCCAGGATAATGGATACATAACCAGAATTTACCTCCACAGAGCATTCCGTAAAAGGCATTATATCCCAAAGAGCCAACCAAAATAGTTTTTCTGCATATAAAGTTGTTGGACAGAGGTTGCAGCTGTCCGTGTCAAGCATTTGTTGTTGAATGCACTCCATTATACACAAACACCAAGTTTGCATAAGATAGAGGGCTTCCATTGGTTCTTTACCACAAGTAAGCACACCAGAACTTCCAGCATGCGCCATATATATACGGACTGAACTTAAACAAGTACGCTGGTCAGGTGCAAATAACAATCTGTATAAGTGTGCCCACATGTCGCACTGGAAAACAGAGAACCAACCACTCCAACAATTCAAATCTTCAAAACGTAGGGATTGATCAATTGCTGTAAGCTCACAACATTGTTCAGCAAACTCAGATCTCAATAGCTTGACATTGAATGCTTGGGGAATAAGATTAACCATTATTCCGCTGAGTGCGACATCAGCTAGAATAAGTAATGGTGAGTGGCGCAGCATAGGCACAACTGTGATATACACTCTATAAAGTAGCCCCCATCCTTCATGTAATTTCTCAATTGTAAGCATAAAAATTCCAGGATCCCACTGCTGTGTAGTCAATTGTGTGACCTGAAGAGATAGCTTCTTCTTAAGTTTCATGCTAAATGTATCTTCAGGCAATATTACCTGCTGCTGATTAAGTCCTCTCGTTGCACTTGTCCATATTGTACTAAGCTCTGGTATTTTTGCAACAATAATCCACACACCAGGATCCCATGGCAAGAAAAGTGTAGCCCTATTAGTGCCAGTTTGCATCTCCCTCCAGGGTAGTTGCTGCAGTTTGCCCTCTGTCGATGGTACTGCAAGGGGTACCACTCGAACTCCACCTACTCCATGATCCAAACACATGCTCTTGTCTATCTCATGGTGAGAATCCATAATCTGCTCTAGGAACTGTGACAAGGCGCTAACCTGAGTGAGCACCTCAGCATCATAATATATATGGTCTACATCCGTATCCAGCTCCAGGAATAGGGAGACACATCCAACAATAGTGAGCACGTCACCCTTAAACACCTTGTTGGATGAATCGGTATCCAACTCCAGAAAAAGTGACGAGTCTCCAACAAAAATGGACGTCTCCTCAGTAAGCTCTATCATGGTTGTTTTTGAGGATACTGTCTCTGCAGGTTCCACCCAAGACTCAAGGAACATAGATACACCTCCAACATTGGTTAGGACCATTTCATCACTTGGGGAAACGGCTCGCCAAGTGAGTTACAGTCGTTAGTTCCGTGGGTTCTGCAGCTTTGTCCATCACATTTGGAGAGATGCCCCGACTAGAATCAACAGTAACATTCAGATGATCAACACCAAAAATTAGTGTCGATGGTGGCAGATCCCCAACACCAAAGTGTGCTTCCACATCATCTATGAACTCAGGCCAATCACTAACCACTTGGCACAACTTGTATGCCTCAAACCACTCCTTGGCTTTACCATCCATATGCATTCTGGCAGCGATAACCCACAGGCACCTATTTATATTGAAGAGGTTGAAGTACTCAAGACACTGAACTCGCCAGAGGCTTGGGTTTGTGCCATCAAAACGAGGGAATGAGGTGTTGCGCAGCAGGTCAGTGTGGACAGCGCGAGCACCTGCAGTAGAACCTTCCAATGGGTTGGCGAGGATATGTGTCGAAGACCCTGCACGCGTGCTCATGCCAATCCCGCTTTCACCTTGCAGCTTGTTGTTCCCATTATCTGTCCAGGCCGTAGCAGCAAGATACTTCGTGCCACTAGTTGGGAACGCGACCACGGCATGGTTACCACTGCCGTTCACAGCGGAGCCAACTGTCGAACACCTTGTGGGTGTGGTGGTAGTGAGGGCTGCATCCGCATAGATAGCACCATCTGCCACTACTCGATATGCAGAGAGGGTCGAGGATGGGGAAGACTTGGTCGTTGCCTGCTCTGGTGCGCGAGTCCCCACGAACAACGGCAAGGTCGAGCTAGCAAACGATGACGTGCTAGCCGCCTTCCCTCCCATCTCCTTGGCACCCAATCGCCATGCACAGGAAGCAAGCAACCTGCGCGAATCGTTGAGGTTCGCTGTGATTGACGCCAGTCGCTCCTCCATGGTTGCTACTGCCTCAACCATCGACTCCACCAACTGCGGCTGCGGTAATGGCTTGGAGGGCCCTGTGGCGAATTCCTCCCTGAATCCGAGCAAATCAACTCCCACAGTTGCAAAATCGGAAGTAGATCGAGATCTAGCACCCAATTCTGCTGCTACGGGTGATTGGAATTGAAATTGACAGCTCTAGGACCTCGCGAATTGGGAATCGCACGAACCCTAGCCCCGCGGATCGAGACTGAAATCTGATACCAATTGTCACACTTGCCCCCTTGACGGTATGATTGCCGTCGTGAGGCTTGATCGATTGCCTGAACTGAGGAACACAGAGAGAAAAGCAGAGAGAGAGGAGCGAGCAGAGTTGGTTCTGTTCCCCAATATCCAGACTGGTTCCATGCCCTCTTGTGCTGACCTCCTCTGTATATGTATCCTCCCCTCTTCATGCTTAATTGGTTTAGCCCAGCCCACATACATAAGCCCCTCACTCGAGCACGGCCCAGGAAGTATGCCAGGTGTTACACCGGCGTCCGGAGATGGCCGACGACCACTCCGACCTCGACCAGGAGGAGCTCTTCCACCCACCAAATTAAAGGTCCTTTCTTTGCCCCCCTGTTCGGCTGTAATTTCCTTTCCCCGTAATCGCTCCAGCTGCAAAGTAGCCAGCCTCTCTGTGTCCGCATCTATTGCCCCAGCATTTTCATTTCCACCTCGTATCATTTCGCTTCGCGGCCAACTGTATGCATGCTCACCCGGTCCGTGCATTCGCGGACGGGGTGGATATCCAAATGGCCGAGGAGAGCCGTCGCGGCGCAGCACCCGTGTGTTGCTATATATGCCGGTGGCGTCGGCGCTGCCGCTGCCCCAAGCTAGCGTTATTAGGCCGCTGCCGATTGGCGGCGCTGGGCACTTAATTTGTAGCCATGTTCCGAATATTTGGCTTCATACGGTTTATTTATTTGATGCTGGTGTACCTAGTAGAATGGCCAACTTGTTCATCTCTGTATGCCAGCAATGAGGTCACGTATAGGGACCTTTTGCTGATCACAGGGATGTATGTTTTGTAGCTCGAACATTTTAGAAGCAAGACAATTCTAAGGGTTCAGTGTTGTTGATGTTTCTCTTTTTGCGTAAATGTAACCCTTAATTGACCAACCAGTCTTATTTGACAAACCTGAACCTAGTACTATTTTAAAAAAAAAAAATCATGCCTTGGGTCATTTTCTAGAAATTGCAGTCGCTGAAAATACTTATATTTACCATGCTGGATCAACTACTTAATTCTTGATCATATTTTAGTAATTGCACGACTCTGCACATGTATCAATGATCGTTCTGAGCATCACGATTGATGAATTATGTGAAATTTCATGTTCAACTCTAGCTTTATTCTATAGTTCATATTCTTTTTACCTAGGAATTTGGCTAGCTTAATGTTCGAATGTCGTGTGTATATATTCTCAATTAAGTGAAAATGAGCTCCGTATTCCTACTCAAATAGAGGAGCTAATGCATTATTTTCTATTACTAGAATGTAATTTTTTTGTCCTAATTCCAGTGTCATCACAGAACAAATCAGGATGCATGATAGAGGTTGGTGTCATCACGGGATCAGTGGCCATCATGCAAGTAGTGCTTGCTCATTAGCTTGCAAAATTACAGAGAAGAAAGCTCGGTACGTGAAACAAGATATATGCAATCTTGATTACTTAACTCCTGTTTCATTGTAGGACTTCATGTTTTGTAAGCCTCATGATCAAGATTCCTTAGCTCCAGCAGGATATAAATGAGGCAGTGTTAGGCATGAGACTTGAGCTCTCATTACTTCATTCTCATTGTCAAATGGTTATAAATTTCTCTAGTTCCTTTTTGACAAGTTGTGCTAGGAGTATTTCATAAATACAGAATAGGCAGCCATAATTCTGCGTTGGTGATAAATTGTGCAAGGAGTACTTAATTGTAGATTTTCTTCGACTGCTTCCTATGATAAAAATCCAAAAACTGCTAGGAGTATATCCGTGCTTCCTATCACTACCGCTGATAAATTCCAGTATGATAAATTGTGCTAGGATTTAGTATCTTCTTTTTGTACTGAAAGCCTGTCATATACTCCTAGACTTGATAACTGGTTATGCTTTTGCTTTTACTAAAAGCTTTCTGTCAGTCTAGGAGTATATATTAGATTTTGTTGATTAACTATTGATCAAAACAAACAATTAATCAACTATGGATACTTTTCTGCATGCCAGATGGTAAGCTCGATTGTTAATTATGGAGTAATTATATATGCCACATAGTAAGGTTGATTTATTCCTTTGGAACAATCACCACATTTCTGTATTCAATTTGTCACCACATTGCATTTTCTGTATTAGACTATTTGTCCCTGGATTATGCCCTGAATCAGGATACACACTGATTGCTGCTACACAATCTTTGAATCAATATTGTAATCCTGACTTTATATGTCTTTAATATTTGACAACTAATGTCATATCGTAGAGTTAACTGAAACCTGACTTTGGACAGTTAACTGAATATACACATGAGCACTTTCAACTGTCAAATTTTACTACTACTACTTCCAGTGATTTTGCTTAAACAGTTTTTGTGATTTTGACAGAAATGCAAGAATAAGGGTGATAACCAATGGTTTGTACCTGCATTCTGAGCGGGAGCATCACCTTCTGCAGGTGGGGTGCAATCGAGTGGTGGAGTGGAATTGAGATCCAACAAAGGTGGAGTGCAATTGAGATCCAATATAAATGCGGTCATGGTGCAGATGACAGGTCACTAATCTTGATTTTTCAATGATGTTGAGTGTTGTTGGGCCAGAGCCGGAAACGAACCTGGTGGAGGCTTCGGAGCAACAACTCATCTTGTTGGTGGCAGGATCCTGGAGCAGCACCTCAACTAGACCGAGTTGTGTGTGCTTGCCGGAGCGTGTGTCCGCTGGCTGCTGCAAGAGCCGGGCCAGAGTCAAAGATTGACCTGGCTTCCTGCTGATCTGGGGATACTAGTGACCTGGGGATCGAGGGGAGATGGATCTGGCCTGAGGAGGCGATTATGGGCGCAGCGACGGCCTGGGGTGGAGCTGGTGGCGCAGCAGCGACCTAATGGATCCGGCGTGGTGGGGCGGTGGTGGGGCGCTGGTGGGGCGCTGGTGGGCCGTCGAGGTTGGGCAGCGACGATATGCTCGATGCCTTAGTTTCCATGATTCAATTTTCGTTTCCCGTTTGTAACTTGATCACTGTTTCCGCAGGGGCAGACATGTCCAATCGCTGTTGTTTGGAGGTTGTCGGAAATTCCGAAAAAGGCTTATATTCTGGGGAGGGAGTACTATTTCGTCCAGAAAGTTTATTATGTAAGTTAATATGCTCCACTGCTTTTGTTAGACCTCTCCTTTCTTTCAAGTAGTCTCCTTTGCCTTCTCCTTTCTCTTAAATATTATGTGCATCCTGAAATTCCTTTTATGAAAATATTTAGCAACTGCATCAATATTCGCAGGATGTATACGAGTCGTCTTACCAGCCATGTTCATCGACAGCCAATGGTTATCCTCCACAAGGCTTATGATATTACTGGTTATACCAGATACAATTTGGTGCCATGGGTTATTTGCTAACGCCTGACAAGTGACATTTGTCAATTCTACCCGATGTGGAGTTCAAGAGAGAAGGTTACACGTCATTAATGGAGCTCACCCATGTACAGGTAATAGCCATTTTGTGACATTTTTGCATTTCTTCAGCAACCTCAGTTGCATCACTAGTTTATCCCTAGAAGTTTTCAAGAATTTGACTCTATTGCCTTCATCATGAGAAAATGTTCACCTTGATTGGATCGCGGTGATGGTGTCTCTTCATTTCCGTTGCTTCCTTTATAGTTAATATTGACCTGGAAGTGTTCTGGAAACTAAAGCCATCATTAATATTGACCTGTATCTTTCGTGTGGTGCCAGCATATCCTTGTCATGGCAATGACCTCCATTCCCTGTTGACTAGTAATTATTGCCTGGCTCATTCGACTTGGGGTCTACCCAACTGCACATGGGCAATGTTGCACCTTACTCGGCCACTTGTGCTAGTGGAAACAAAGATTTCAGGTAATTTCTATTGCCTTTGCAAACTTCCCGTATCTTTACCTATTTGGTCGCTGCGATGGATGCACTAATGAAATGTCTGCTAACATGTGGTGTTTCGTTGATGTGCACGATTGTATCAAGAGAGCACTTTGATCCGTGTTGATCATACTAGTAGTGCTCTTTCTGAAAATATGTTCCGATCTGTGCTTGGCAATTTACTTGCAAAGTATCCGACCATGCTTTCTAAGGCCAGAATTTGGCATCAGAAGATCGTGAAACAGTTTTGTGTTCTGTTCTGATATAAGTGCAGAGCAGGGTGTTCTAAATTAGATTGACACACATACTGCCTATAAAAAAATGAAACTAAGCAACTGATTCACTCCTGGTATATAGTGATAAAGGTGCGGTTGTCATCGTTGCACCAGGAAGATTTTGTTGATATTTCTCATGCTTTGATTCACTCCGAACTTTGTTCGTTGGGCCCAAATAAACTAAGCAACTGGAAAAGTATTGATTGTTTCTATTTTCTTTGTGCCCCTTAAGTTTGAGCAAAGAATGAACTGTATGTTTCTAAGCCTTGTTGGAGAGAAACAAGTTGTGTTAGTGTTTTCTGGGTTGCGGGGAGAAACAACTTCAAAGTATTGTTTATTTTTCTAAATGTGGAGAGAAACAAGTTATCTGAGTGTTTTCTCCCGAGTTCTCTTTGGGAGTCATGATAGCATTTTTCCCACTTCTAAGAGAGATGGTCCCAATCTAGATGTATAATTTGGATACTAGTGCAATTATTACTGTGACTTGGTTTATTTTCAAGGTGTGCAACTTAGCACTAGCATTTAAGAACCGGGATTAACCATGGTTGTTGGCATGGGAAAATTGCTAATACATGTTGATAGGGATAGGCACTTGAACATGTATGAGATTGCTTATGCATGTGGTCCTGCTATCAATAACTTGGCATTGTTGACCTGTTTTTGCGCTATTTTGCCTGACATTTCCATAAGTATGTTTTCTCACATTCCACCCCGAGCTTTTGGTAATAGTCCCTGGGTATTTACTATTGAGAGATAACAATTCAACCAGTTTTTTTTTGTTTGGGAATAAACCAGTTGACTAGTGAGACATGTCCTAGTCTATTTAGCTCATGCAAATGACACATTGGGCCTTTGGTACTACTATAGGTACCACCATGTTACCATGGGGCCTGGGGAGTGATTTCCTAGTGTTGTTTGGATGGGTTTAACACCATTGATAATGCTTGCTAGCCTTACAGTGTGTTGTTTGACATGAGCGAAATCCTAGATTTAAATCCTGTTTGACATTAATCTGTGTGGTTGACATTTCACCGCTTCTGTAGATAACTTCCTCATGTATACATTTTGGTGCAGGATGGGCAATGTTGGTTTGTCCTTGTTCTTGAAGGAGTACCTCTCCATGTCTTTCACAACCCTCCACTTTGCCATCAAGACACCAATTCGAGCCTGATTCCTTTGGATGAAAATTTTGTTAGCAAGGTTCATTCTTGAGATATACTGATAAAGTCTAGCAACTAGTGGTATTCAGTTTGTGAAACATGCTGACAAATGTCCTCGACTTGTATGTAGGTTGTTGATTTTGGCCTTGCACATGCTTCAGGAACTGGTGATAAGTTTGAAGCCATGAACACAGATATATGAGGAACTGCAGGTGAATTTTCACTATATTAATCAGCTAATTAAAACTATGTGAAATGTTACCTAAATGTTAAATAAATTATGGACCATTGTAGTTCACCTCACTCATACAATGGATCAACTGCAGGGTACATGGATCCTGAATATGTGGTAACCCAGGAGCTGATGGAGAAGAGTGACATATCTGACTACGACATAGTGCTGCATATGTGGACACCATCATCCTCTCTCGACAAAAATATTGCGAACCAGGTAATAACTTTCTCAACCTTATTCGATACATATTGGTTCTGTGAGCATGGATCTGATATATATACTAAAGGTCAAGCTCAATTCTACGTTATTTTTGTGGTCTATTGTAGTTATTATCTGACAGAAGGAAAAACATGATTATTTTCTTGGTTCTCAGAGAACTTCAACTTCCAACCAATAGTTGTATTGTCTAATTTTCTTTAGTTTTCTGTAATTCCTGCTTGGTTTGTTTACTTTGAATGGGAGTGCAACTTGCTGCAATGATACATGGCTTATCATATTTCGCTCCTCCAATAAGCCTCTGATAGCACTCTTAAACCATACGTTCCTGAGAATAGAAAAATTCTATTTGAGCTCTTTAGTGTGAATGTCGTGCTGGGAGCACGTGTGATTAACAAGCTGTATTATGGTAAATAATATTTCGTTGACTATCTGAGATTTCAGGAGAACCAATAATAGACTAATGACACACATATGGGATTCACCGGTGCCTACACGAGGACTCTAGGTCAAGCACACATGCAAAATCTGGCAATCCATTTGTTGATGCCAAATGGCACCAGCAAGGCTAGCAGGTTACTTCATGCAACTTCCTGTTTGCACGCCAATGGAAACAAAGCCAAAAGGAATTGTTGAACAGATAATACGTGAATTAAAAATACCATAGCCTAGTTAAAAGTGTCTGAGCAATCCATAAAAGACAAAAACTAATGACTTCATTTGTTGATATAGCTAGATGTATATAATGAATACTACGAAAAACTGCAGAATGGAAATCAAGAATTGTGAAAACCTTAAATTTTTGAGTCAGTGTAGGCCCAGCTTGGAGAAACATCAATAATGCTGAAGAGCTGGACTTGGGAAAACTAGGGGCTGCCTACATATGCTTGTATATGCTCGTTCATAGGTATACTAGATCCATCAGCAACATTGACAGTTTCAGTACTACTCCAGAAAGCATCAGGACTAGACTTGATATCTGAATCAGCTACCTGTGTAAGTCCACCACTCATCTATCTCAAGAAGTTGTCGAATTTCTTCAAACCATTGGGCTTAACATTAAAGAGATCCAGTAGCGGATATCTCATGCTTCTACCTATATAACTATCATTCTCGCACTGCGAATTTGGGGTAACACTTTAGTTTCTGTCAATACAAACAATTTCTTAACGGAGTGCAAATGTTACCACTGTCATTTATTTTCTTGCATAATAACAATATATACATTAGACAATAATGGATACTAAAGAGTTGAAAATCTAAATACCCCCCTTTTTAAAGGTAGTGAAAGATAGTGCCCTTAAATATTCCTCACGAATCCTGCATAAGTACCACCCACATCATAGGAACTCCAAATTGCAATGTGCATTCAGGTAAAAACAAGTATGGATGGAGCTTTCTACACTTCTGCCAGTGGTCTCAAGGTGAATGACTCCATAGTAGGTCAAGCTTCAGTTCTCTGGCTTAGTAAAAAAACACAAAAAAGAACAACATGGAGTTTTCTACTGTGGCTATTTTGGCCAATTTAACTGGTGAGAAGCATAACACTAACCCAAATTTCTTGCTATCAAAGCTACAAGACAAGAGTTGCAGAATTGTTTTCAACTACTTCGTCCAGTAACAACAAGATCTCTAAACTTTGGAAGTAGCCTATATTTCTAAAAAGATGTATTTTTGTATTAACTTTATGAAGATATTCGGATAAGCACATACACATCCAACTATAGATTAACAGATCAAGGAGGGCATATGCTGATGTCTTATTTCTAGAAAACTGGCGAGTGTTTTATGATAGTACTAGATAGCTTGCCGAGGAACTCGTGCTGTGTAGTGTGAGGGTACTTAGTACGTAGTAGCAAATCTTTAGTAGCCTGATGTGTCATGGATGTTTGGAACATTGGCCTTGTCATCGTGTGAGCCTCTGAGGGGACGAGATGGCGCCAAACGAGTCCCAGCTTTGAATTAAAACAAATGAATTTCCTCTATCTTATTATACATTTTAGATTATTGGTAACTTTTCACATCCTGTAATTTTTTTTTTTTTGCGAAAGTTCACATCCCGTAAATTACTTGCTGGACATTAGGGCATGTGACGGTTGAACGGCAGCATTAGTATAGTACGAAAGTTCAGCTTCCGATCTGGATGGGCCGGCAATCTGGAGTTAACAATGGCAGGCAGGCAGGCAGGCAGGCAATATTGAGCCTGTCATCCGCCGGCCCGGCAGGATGTTCCACAGCTGCGAAATGTCGACGCCACAAATGATGCCGCCGTTTGTTTGTGTTTTTTTTTCGCGGACCAGGCTAGCTAATTGATCCGCTCCGTGGAGACAACAACATCACGGTGGATCAGAGTTACTGCTCCACTTTTTTTTTTTTTAAGCGGACTCCACTTTGTTAGGATTGAGGAGACCCGGCCAGCAGCTGAAACTGAACAAACTGAATTTCGTTTTCCCCACTCGTGTAATTGTGCGCAAAGACAATCTTCTAATTAACTTGTGTAATTGTGCTGCTGCTGAGATCCACGAGCTAGGTACCCAACGATTAGGACAGATGCGTCGTTTACTCGTTCCAAACGAAACTGTACTTTTTCAAAGAGAAGACGACGCCCAACCTGCCGATCTCCTCGGACATAATCCGTCTCCTCGGCGGTGCGATCGCGCCATCCGAGCCCAGGAACGAGCGCATATCGGCGCACCCCTCGAATCGAACTCGCCTAAACCTCTTGACCGCCGCCGCGTCATACGGCCCTCCTCCATCCCTTCCTGTGCCGGCATATTCATCCATCCATCGATTCTTCTTTCTCTCCCGCTCCAGCCCTTCCTGTGCGGGGAAAACAAATTAAACGTCAAAGTCTGCATCGCGACTACAAGTAAACTTGACAGATTGATCCTTGAACAGATCGAAACCAAAGAACTATTTAGATTGTGAAAATACAAGGCTTGCATACCGCCATTCCCAGCCTAAGAAGATCCATCCGACGACGACCACAACTGCCGGCCTCCCGACGGACCACCAGAACGTCGATTTGTCAGGCGAGAAGAAACAAATCGACCATGAGAGGAAAGAGCTCTCAAGTCACGGCTAGGACGGCCATGGCAGAGTACCATCTCCTCTCCTCTTCTCTCCGAGCAAGAGTCAAAGTCTAAGTCACACGCGACGCACGCGTTGGATCCACCCCATCTTGTATTTATAGACTACTACTACTAGAGGAGGCCAAGGTTAGAGGGCCTTGTTCAAATTTCGGAACTCTGGCGCCACATTTTCCTTCTAATGGGATGATTCTTTTCGCCTCCCGCAATTTTTTATCGCTAGTTTTCGTTCCAATCCATCCATCCGTCTCCATCAAAGATATGCTTTTACTTGGTGGACCGTCAAGATCGTCTGCTGCCATGGATTAGTGACATGGATAAAGGTCACGGCAAATAAGGAACCTCCTAGCTAATTATGGGGGGCGCATTAATCTCGTTCCTAGGAATCGCGGGTAACCAGGCGGATGCCTGATTTTCCGATCGCTGGGCATGGGTTTATTTGGCGGATCATTAAATCCAGAGTAATTTATGCCACACATAGGACGGTAAGATAAAAGGGATTTTTTTTCCAACCGTGTGCATGGATAGGAACTAGTTTTCCTTGCTCTCCTTCATTTTAAGAACCATGATTTTTCCCACCATAATTCATACGTTTCATGCAGCTATTAGCTTTTTCTAAATTTTCGGTGATTAGTTTCCTGAAAATCCAGTTACTAGTTCAAATGAGGTGCTCAGCCTGTCCAGTATTTCGGTGATTAGGAAGAGCCATGATCTGGTAGTCGTTTCACAGCTCGGCAGAAACTACTTCTTGGATCGATACACAGCTAGCATATCACATACACAAGAATCAGGTTATCAACCACACAAGCTTTTTTGCACGTACATCAACGCTGGAGGAAATTCTCAAAACACCCAGATCATGCCCACGTCTGTATAGGCCACGCCTCAAAATGACAGTTCTGCAAAGAGAAGATATCATAATCAATAGCTACAAAATTGATGGCAAATCATGAAAAAGAAGTCCATACCAGACCAGAACAAAACTGAGAAAGTTACATTGCAATGATACAGACTTGCTAGCAGCCACCGAAGCCAAACTGACCCAAGCACTAACCAAGCTAGACTATGCCAACATATATAGTAGCTACTTAACACGGGCAGCCTGCCCAGATCAGATCAGAGAAGAAACGGCATTGGAGTGGTCCAACAATATGTGATTAGAAGTGTTTACCCGTAAATTTTTCTGGGAAAGATTGCATGCGCTGCTAGAACGTAGGCCTCCCTACCATCATTGGCCTGCCGTTGTTTAATCCTAGTGTTATCTACGCTAAAAACGCTCGTTAGTGATCGCCTTGGTTCCGGAGTTTTTTCTGTTGCGCCGGTTAATCTATATCGGAGATTATTTGTATTTCGCAAAGCTTGTTTGTTACCTCTAGAGTATTACTTACAACAATTGTGGTGGTAAAGAAGAGAAGGATTCAAGTAGGTATCCAGAAATAAACAATTGTGGTTCGGAAATATGTAAGAAACAACGAGAAATTATAGGGTTCGACGCTAAAAATATATATGTCTATCCAGTATCCATGTATACTAAACCGAGATACAAGCGAGAAACTATATATAGGGAGACGATGCTAGACAGAAACGAGCTAGCAACTACTCCCTCCATTCCGTTAATTAAGATGCAACTTTTTTCTAGTTTTTTTTGCCGGAAAGGAAGGCATGGGGTAAGTTTGTTGGTATTCTTCTGAATCTAACCCTCAGTCCTGCTCAATTAATTCTGCTGGATGGAATTCTCTCTCATAATCTCGTCAAATTTTAACGCCTTATTCACAGGAATAGGTAGGTATGGTGGGTCCCTTCCACTCATATACTTAATTTCCCTGGAAAATATGGCTAACCAAGAATGCTAAACATCAAAATTGACGCCCGCTTACAAAGGTAAGGAGCCGGGCAGTAATACTGATTGATTACCATGCCATGCACATACTCCCGACAATTAAGTATGGCCACCCCTCTGATTAAATGTGGCATGCGTATTTTATGGAAAGCTTGACCATCTCCGTTTCTATCAACATGCAAGCATCAATCAAATAGAATAGAGAAGGCGCCCACCTTTTTCCCTCCAAAACTAAAACTCACGCGGGTAGGCCGAATCTTTTCCTTCTTCCCACCCTGCTCTTTCCCTCCCTCGAAATTTGAATCGCCTCCAAAAGCTCTATATATACTAAGGGAGGTTGAACCAACGCGTGCGTCGTGTGTGACGACTTAGACTTTGACTCTTTACTCGTCGAGGAGAGGAGAGGAGAGCGCGCACTCTGCCATTCACTCGCTCACCCCGGCCTTCCGGTTTCATCGTCGTTTGGATCGCGGAGGCGGCGCCCTGGTAATTCTTGGATTAATTCTTCCTTTCGATTTGTTTGATGAATCCGGCCATATCCATCCATCTAGCTCGTCACGACCGAGTGCATCTTCGACCATGTCACCGCTGTCTGCTCAGATTCGTTCCCTGCAGGTGCGCCGAAGAGGGAGCCAGTGCTGCTCGCGGCGGCGAGTCACCGGCATGCATGGATCATCGGAGTTTCTGCTGCAGCGGCGGCGGGCGCAGATCGGAGGCTCTGCTGATGGCCGGGGCCGGAAAACTGTGGTCAGTTTGTTTTGTGTTTCCTTTTGGATTCCCGTAGGTAGCTGCAGCTAGGCAGAGGCGCGCGTATGTACGTAGTATTGATCCTTGTAGTACGTACGTACGTATTGATCTGAGTGACCCCGATGGATCTGGGAGCCAGCGTTGAATTAAGATGCACGTAGGATATGTTCGCGCTTTGGTAACGGTCAAACTTTGTCCGATATGGCTTTGACTTAGATGAGAGGAGAGGTGGCTGCTGTGCTGCATCATCTAGGCGGGGCCGTGGAGAAGACGGATGCATCCGGCGGGCGTTCGTCCGTCGTGCGGCGGGCGAGCAGGTGAGCGGAGCAGGATCCATTCATCCAACAGGTAAACCCGTTCGTTGTTTAAGGATATGTTATTTGTTGAGTCGATCTCGATCGTAAGGGCTGGTTTGATTAAATCCGAGCTCTTTTTGTAGCGCATTTGGATACATACTGATCCGACAGGTGACAGGTATGCATTCAGATGATGCAGCTCTAAAGAAGTGTAGTATTTGGCACTAGGCTTCACGGATTGTTCGAGAAGAAGGCTTCGGGGCATTTTGGAAAGGCAACCTAGTGACAATTGTACACCGGTTACCTTATTCTGTCATGAGCTTCTATTCATATGAGCAATACAAAAAGGTCAGCGCTAAGTCTCAGTATGTTAACATGTAAGATCGGTTGTGACTTTCTGCCTTTGAACATTGTTGTAGTGATGGTTTTAAATGTCACTGCAGGTCCTCAGAATGGTGCCTGGCCAAGACGACCCAAATTATGCTGGTGTTGTGTGAATCTGCTTGGTGGTGGTTTGGAAGGAGTCACAGCGGCATCTGTAACCTTACCCTTTGGACGTTGTTTCTCACTGAATGCATAGTACAAGTCTCAGATGCAACCCTTTTTTTTGCAGGGCATATGCTGCTGTCTTATTTCTAGAAAACTGGCGAATGTTTTATGATAGTACTAGATACCTTGCCGAGGAACTCGTGCTGTGTACTGTGAGGGTACTTGGTAGTAGTAAATTTTTAGTAGCCTGATGTGTCATGGATGTTTGGAACATTGGCCTTGTCATCGTCGGAGGGGACGAGATGGCGCCAAACGAGTCCCAGCTTCGAATTAAAACAAATGAATTTCCTCTATCTTATTGTACATTTTAGATTATTGGTAACTTTTCACATCCTGTAAATTACTTGCTGGACCTTAGGGCATCTGACGGTTGAACGGCAGCATTAGTATAGCACTAAAGTTCAGCTTCCGATCTGGATCGGCCGGCAATCTGGAGTTAACAATGGCAGGCAGGCAATATTTTTCTTATAGATTTTTTTTTGTTCCATCGTCCCGAATCTGATTAATTAGCTAAGAGCATCTTCAACACACGCGCCAAAAGATGCCCGCGCGGGAAAAACCATCAGTTTTTAGCGCGCTGGTGTTGAAATTTTTTGCTCCAACAGACGCGCCAAAATAGCGCGCGCTAATTTTTTTGCCACGCGCGGTATGAAACAGCGCGTGCGACGCGTCCCCAGCCACCGCTGAAAACTCCCTCTCGCCACCCTCTCACCTACAACGTGCACCACCACCGCCGAGACCGCACCGCCACCATGCCCCCCCGGCGCAATCCTCCGGTTTCATCGGTGTGCGCGCCTGCCCGAGCGGCACGTTCTATGCGGAGATCCGCGGCGATGGCGCTAGCCTCACCCTCGGCACCTTTGACACCGTCGAGCAAGCGGCACGCGCCTACGACGTAGCGGCATGGCGCCTCGGGCGGCCCCGCCAGCAGCTCAACTTCAAGGACTACGAGTCGCTCGCGGAGGCAGAGTTCTTGGCCGGCTTCAACGGCCTCCTAACCAGCAGCGGCGCCGCCGCAAGCAGCTTCAGCGCCGCCTCGCCATTATGCAGGCGGATGAACGCACCATGGAGGCGTGGGCCGCTGCCTTCCCGCATGATGTCGTTGACGAGCACGCCTTCTTCGCGCAGAAGAAGGCGGAGCGCAGGGCGGAGAAGGAGGGCATTCGCACGCGCAAGCGGTTCATCGAGGCGTAGGAAGCCGGCTCGACGACCATCGACGAAAACGATGAACGTTGGGCGGATTTGGTTTTGACTGAGCCTTCGCAGTCATCGGGATCGGACTTCGACTTGCCAGATTTTTAGATGTATTGATGTATTGTATCCGTTTAATTGTCGTTCTTGTCGTCATTTTAAAATGTATTTTTAGTACTATGTTTGATATTATTTTCAATCATGTGTATGCAAAACTAGTTAAGTAGGAGAAGTATACCGTGATCTTTAGAGTAACATGCTCATTGCTAGCCTGGAGACTCCAGTTTTGTGTCTACATCATTGCTGGTCGATCTTCGGAAGCTTTGTTTTGGTTTTGATAAAAAGAAGAGCCTGTGTGTTTTACAATATGTTGTATGTGCATGAAGCTCTTTTGAAATATGATGTTAAGTAGATTGCTTGTTGGTAATGTCAGGCTGTCCATAGTCCTGAGCTTTTATTGTTGGTAGGAGAAAAACAATCCCGTGATGTTTACAGTAATAATTCCATATATGTAGTTGAATTGGTGAGAAAGCTTGCTAGGAATCCGTATATGTCTGAGCGCTGCAATGCTGAAACTCTGCATTGGTCGTATGGTGCAGGGGATGGTGAGTCGCCGGCGAGGACGACATGGCCTGGCTATGTGCTGTGGCTCATCTTTGGCTGATTCAGTCTGGCGTCCTTCTCCGGTTGTGCTGATGATGCATGCATGCTGTCATAGTCCAGAAAATAGGGGTGGTAGCCGTGGACTTTTTTTTTGAATAGCTAAGGTAATCTTTTGAACTGCAGAATTTGTGTAAATTGCAAAGTCAAGCAAGTGTACTTGGCAGTTGTGTAAATAATTAGGGTAGGTCATATCGAAAATTCGAAATTTTTTGTCAGAAAGTGCCGACAATCCTTTGTAGGCTAATTTTCTCCCAGCCACCGACTCCACACGATAACACGTGCCCAATTGCTGCCAAAATTTTGATTTCCCTTTGTCGTAGCAAAACAAACCCGCCTTTGCTTCACTGAAGGGAAAAAAGAAAAGAAAAGATCCACATGGACGGGTAGAAGGGAGTACTTGTGATCGTTTATATGTCCTAACATTATTCTTTTTCTCATGGTGAAACATATGGAGGGGAGCACGGATTACTTCCCTTTGAGCCAGAATCATTTAACGTAGCGATCAGCCAAAATGGGTAGGAGAAAAAAAATCCTTGTAGTTTGGATCAGCCAAAGTCGGTAGGAGGAAAAACGAAACGGAAAGAAAAGAAAAGAAAAAGCTACTCTATCAAGTGGGTGCATGAGGTAGAATCGTTTATAGGTAGCGCGTGTGCACCGACGCACACATATTGATCCATCGTTCCCTTTTTTTTTTGCGAAATATTGATCCATCGTTCCCTGTATTGCTCCTGATCAGTTTTCGTGTATCGCTGGAGCCAGCCTAGACCCACTAATCGCGCCGAAGCCGCCTCGTACGCCCTCCGCACCGCCACCCAGGACGGGGAGCTCATCCAATCCGCGTTATCGAATCCACCGACCGGCGCGGAGATATTCGTCCTTGGAACATACCCCCAAGTTTTTTTTCTTCTTCGACGATTTTGTATCCAGACGCGGCGAAGAGCGACGACCGCTAAGACCGCTTTTCCGCGACCTCTACATCAGCATCCGATCATCGCGCAGCCCCGGCGGTCTTCTCTCTCAACCCTATGCACCGGCCCAACTCCGTCGGCCGTGGTTCCCACCTCCTGCGCCGCCGAGGTGTTCTACGGAATAACCAGGTGTGTCTATTTTTATTCTGCTTGTTTTTTTAAATTTCTTTGCGACCGACTGCTTCAACGATGAATTTCAACTATAGATGAAGGGGTAGAGCTAGGGAGATGGTCTTCGACAAGTCTTTTCTCTTCTTCTTCTTCGGAGGGGGAGGAGGAGGACGATTTGGACATGCATATATGTTAATGATTATGAACGAGGATACGCATCGGTGGTGTCTCCATATGCAGAATCTTGGTTGTGCCTTTATTGATGGATTTGAATTCGAATCATTTATCTGTTACATTTGTGTATTTGGTTTGTATTAATAAACAGTTTAGGTTAATAACGGTTAATGTCTGGTTCAAATGAATTGATTTGCAGCAAAAGGAATTAGTAGGAGCTTAAGTATAGGTTTGTCCTCGCGAAATTACCGCTTCCTCCGTTTTCCACCGTCGTGAAAAATCGGGAGGAGTTAAAAGCTGTGGACGGCGTCCTTCCTTGGTATTCCCCGTGAATCAAATTCCCAGAATATCTCTCCCTTCCCAAGCTGTGTAGCATCGGCTCTTGATTGGCCTCGTGAATTAAGGAATGACTTTCTGTGACTCTTGATGAGGAGAAATTTCATGCAGCTAGAAACCACGATTTTAAGGAGAGCTAAGAATGGAAAGTAATAATTTTGCTGCAACCTCTCTCTAATCGCCGTGTCAGGATGTTAACATAGTCATTGCGCGAAAATCAGGCTCTTTCCGAAAATATATATACGCAGTCTGCCCATCTCTAAAAATTTATTATTGGTCACGCGATGAGGGAAGGTTAGTTATTGCCAAAATTAGGTTTAGGGGTTAATTTCCGAAGATCATTTTCTCTCCCAGCCTCGCCGCAGCGTCGGAGACCACCCATGTCCGCGCCGCTCGCCGCTCGCCGCCGCAGCGCCAGCGCCCCGTCGACGACGTTTCCCTCACGCATTCAATCGCGCCCACACGCGGAACCCTTGCCGGCCGCCGGCGATGCGACCCGTCCTGGCTCCGGCGACCATCCTCCCGGCAGCGGCTGGAGCTGGGGCGCCGCCGCCCGCCGCAGATGTGCTCCCCATCCGCCGCATCCGAGGCTTGACGCGCCAGCAGCAGCAACAGCCGAGGCTGAATCGGGCGCTGCAGATGGCGACCACGTTGACCTCACCCGCCATGGTAAACTCCGGATCTCCGCGTCCACACCTCGATTTCGTCATGCTCATGCCCCTGCCCCTGCCCCGTGCAGATCCTCCTGCTGCAAGGCCAAGGAGAGGCCGGCCGGCTGTCACACTTGCCCCCTTGACGGTATGATTGCCGTCGTGAGGCTTGATCGATTGCCTGAACTCAGGAACACAGAGAGAAAAGCAGAGAGAGAGGAGCGAGCAGAGTTGGTTCTGTTCCCCAATATCCAGACTGGTTCCATGCCCTCTTGTGCTGACCTCCTCTGTATATGTATCCTCCCCTCTTCATGCTTAATTGGTTTAGCCCAGCCCACATACATAAGCCCCTCACTCGAGCACGGCCCAGGAAGTATGCCAGGTGTTACACTACCGCCCCGGCAAAACATTGCTTGTCCCCAAGCAATGGCTCGAAGTTTGCTTCCATGAACACCTCCAGGATCCCATGGTATACCAACCAGCACTGGCATCTCTGATAGCTGATAAACATTGAACAGTATCAACCTAGATTGCAGATGGAAGTCGCATCTTGGACCATCTTGTTGATTCATGTGAACTACTAACTCCAGGTGGCCTAGATTATGCTGACACCTCATCCATGCCGATGCTAGCACCTCCATGCAACCTTCGGCAGCACTCAGTAACTCCAGAACATCCCAAATGCTCACAATAACAACCTTAATTATCCTGCTCCAAGGGTGCCGTGATGGAAAATAGAGTGATACCTTGCCAAAAGTATGCACTTGAGTGCGGTAAATCCCACAGAGACAATAGAACGCTGAGAGCAAACTGATGCATGAATCCAGAAGCCCAACCGAGCAAGTAAAGCATTCCAGGATAATGGATACATAACCAGAATTTACCTCCACAGAGCATTCCGTAAAAGGCATTATATCCCAAAGAGCCAACCAAAATAGTTTTTCTGCATATAAAGTTGTTGGACAGAGGTTGCAGCTGTCCGTGTCAAGCATTTGTTGTTGAATGCACTCCATTATACACAAACACCAAGTTTGCATAAGATAGAGGGCTTCCATTGGTTCTTTACCACAAGTAAGCACACCAGAACTTCCAGCATGCGCCATATATATACGGACTGAACTTAAACAAGTACGCTGGTCAGGTGCAAATAACAATCTGTATAAGTGTGCCCACATGTCGCACTGGAAAACAGAGAACCAACCACTCCAACAATTCAAATCTTCAAAACGTAGGGATTGATCAATTGCTGTAAGCTCACAACATTGTTCAGCAAACTCAGATCTCAATAGCTTGACATTGAATGCTTGGGGAATAAGATTAACCATTATTCCGCTGAGTGCGACATCAGCTAGAATAAGTAATGGTGAGTGGCGCAGCATAGGCACAACTGTGATATACACTCTATAAAGTAGCCCCCATCCTTCATGTAATTTCTCAATTGTAAGCATAAAAATTCCAGGATCCCACTGCTGTGTAGTCAATTGTGTGACCTGAAGAGATAGCTTCTTCTTAAGTTTCATGCTAAATGTATCTTCAGGCAATATTACCTGCTGCTGATTAAGTCCTCTCGTTGCACTTGTCCATATTGTACTAAGCTCTGGTATTTTTGCAACAATAATCCACACACCAGGATCCCATGGCAAGAAAAGTGTAGCCCTATTAGTGCCAGTTTGCATCTCCCTCTGCAGTTTGCCCTCTGTCGATGGTACTGCAAGGGGTACCACTCGAACTCCACCTACTCCATGATCCAAACACATGCTCTTGTCTATCTCATGGTGAGAATCCATAATCTGCTCTAGGAACTGTGACAAGGCGCTAACCTGAGTGAGCACCTCAGCATCATAATATATATGGTCTACATCCGTATCCAGCTCCAGGAATAGGGAGACACATCCAACAATAGTGAGCACGTCACCCTTAAACACCTTGTTGGATGAATCGGTATCCAACTCCAGAAAAAGTGACGAGTCTCCAACAAAAATGGACGTCTCCTCAGTAAGCTCTATCATGGTTGTTTTTGAGGATACTGTCTCTGCAGGTTCCACCCAAGACTCAAGGAACATAGATACACCTCCAACATTGGTTAGGACCATTTCATCACTTGGGGAAACTGGCTCTGCCAAGTGAGTTACAGTCGTTAGTTCCGTGGGTTCTGCAGCTTTGTCCATCACATTTGGAGAGATGCCCCGACTAGAATCAACAGTAACATTCAGATGATCAACACCAAAAATTAGTGTCGATGGTGGCAGATCCCCAACACCAAAGTGTGCTTCCACATCATCTATGAACTCAGGCCAATCACTAACCACTTGGCACAACTTGTATGCCTCAAACCACTCCTTGGCTTTACCATCCATATGCATTCTGGCAGCGATAACCCACAGGCACCTATTTATATTGAAGAGGTTGAAGTACTCAAGACACTGAACTCGCCAGAGGCTTGGGTTTGTGCCATCAAAACGAGGGAATGAGGTGTTGCGCAGCAGGTCAGTGTGGACAGCGCGAGCACCTGCAGTAGAACCTTCCAATGGGTTGGCGAGGATATGTGTCGAAGACCCTGCACGCGTGCTCATGCCAATCCCGCTTTCACCTTGCAGCTTGTTGTTCCCATTATCTGTCCAGGCCGTAGCAGCAAGATACTTCGTGCCACTAGTTGGGAACGCGACCACGGCATGGTTACCACTGCCGTTCACAGCGGAGCCAACTGTCGAACACCTTGTGGGTGTGGTGGTAGTGAGGGCTGCATCCGCATAGATAGCACCATCTGCCACTACTCGATATGCAGAGAGGGTCGAGGATGGGGAAGACTTGGTCGTTGCCTGCTCTGGTGCGCGAGTCCCCACGAACAACGGCAAGGTCGAGCTAGCAAACGATGACGTGCTAGCCGCCTTCCCTCCCATCTCCTTGGCACCCAATCGCCACGCACAGGAAGCAAGCAACCTGCGCGAATCGTTGAGGTTCGCTGTGATTGACGCCAGTCGCTCCTCCATGGTTGCTACTGCCTCAACCATCGACTCCACCAACTGCGGCTGCGGTAATGGCTTGGAGGGCCCTGTGGCGAATTCCTCCCTGAATCCGAGCAAATCAACTCCCACAGTTGCAAAATCGGAAGTAGATCGAGATCTAGCACCCAATTCTGCTGCTACGGGTGATTGGAATTGAAATTGACAGCTCTAGGACCTCGCGAATTGGGAATCGCACGAACCCTAGCCCCGCGGATCGAGACTGAAATCTGATGCCAATTGTCACACTTGCCCCCTTGACGGTATGATTGCCGTCGTGAGGCTTGATCGATTGCCTGAACTGAGGAACACAGAGAGAAAAGCAGAGAGAGAGGAGCGAGCAGAGTTGGTTCTGTTCCCCAATATCCAGACTGGTTCCATGCCCTCTTGTGCTGACCTCCTCTGTATATGTATCCTCCCCTCTTCATGCTTAATTGGTTTAGCCCAGCCCACATACATAAGCCCCTCACTCGAGCACGGCCCAGGAAGTATGCCAGGTGTTACACCGGCGTCCGGAGATGGCCGACGACCACTCCGACCTCGACCAGGAGGAGCTCTTCCACCCACCAAATTAAAGGTCCTTTCTTTGCCCCCCTGTTCGGCTGTAATTTCCTTTCCCCGTAATCGCTCCAGCTGCAAAGTAGCCAGCCTCTCTGTGTCCGCATCTATTGCCCCAGCATTTTCATTTCCACCTCGTATCATTTCGCTTCGCGGCCAACTGTATGCATGCTCACCCGGTCCGTGCATTCGCGGACGGGGTGGATATCCAAATGGCCGAGGAGAGCCGTCGCGGCGCAGCACCCGTGTGTTGCTATATATGCCGGTGGCGTCGGCGCTGCCGCTGCCCCAAGCTAGCGTTATTAGGCCGCTGCCGATTGGCGGCGCTGGGCACTTAATTTGTAGCCATGTTCCGAATATTTGGCTTCATACGGTTTATTTATTTGATGCTGGTGTACCTAGTAGAATGGCCAACTTGTTCATCTCTGTATGCCAGCAATGAGGTCACGTATAGGGACCTTTTGCTGATCACAGGGATGTATGTTTTGTAGCTCGAACATTTTAGAAGCAAGACAATTCTAAGGATTCAGTGTTGTTGATGTTTCTCTTTTTGCGTAAATGTAACCCTTAATTGACCAACCAGTCTTATTTGACAAACCTGAACCTAGTACTATTTTTTAAAAAAAAAATCATGCCTTGGGTCATTTTCTAGAAATTGCGATCATGAAAATACTTATATTTACCATGCTGGATCAACTACTTAATTCTTGATCATATTTTAGTAATTGCACGACTCTGCACATGTATCAATGATCGTTCTGAGCATCACGATTGATGAATTATGTGAAATTTCATGTTCAACTCTAGCTTTATTCTATAGTTCATATTCTTTTTACCTAGGAATTTGGCTAGCTTAATGTTCGAATGTCGTGTGTATATATTCTCAATTAAGTGAAAATGAGCTCCGTATTCCTACTCAAATAGAGGAGCTAATGCATTATTTTCTATTACTAGAATGTAATTTTTTTGTCCTAATTCCAGTGTCATCACAGAACAAATCAGGATGCATGATAGAGGTTGGTGTCATCACGGGATCAGTGGCCATCATGCAAGTAGTGCTTGCTCATTAGCTTGCAAAATTACAGAGAAGAAAGCTCGGTACGTGAAACAAGATATATGCAATCTTGATTACTTAACTCCTGTTTCATTGTAGGACTTCATGTTTTGTAAGCCTCATGATCAAGATTCCTTAGCTCCAGCAGGATATAAATGAGGCAGTGTTAGGCATGAGACTTGAGCTCTCATTACTTCATTCTCATTGTCAAATGGTTATAAATTTCTCTAGTTCCTTTTTGACAAGTTGTGCTAGGAGTATTTCATAAATACAGAATAGGCAGCCATAATTCTGCGTTGGTGATAAATTGTGCAAGGAGTACTTAATTGTAGATTTTCTTCGACTGCTTCCTATGATAAAAATCCAAAAACTGCTAGGAGTATATCCGTGCTTCCTATCACTACCGCTGATAAATTCCAGTATGATAAATTGTGCTAGGATTTAGTATCTTCTTTTTGTACTGAAAGCCTGTCATATACTCCTAGACTTGATAACTGGTTATGCTTTTGCTTTTACTAAAAGCTTTCTGTCAGTCTAGGAGTATATATTAGATTTTGTTGATTAACTATTGATCAAAACAAACAATTAATCAACTATGGATACTTTTCTGCATGCCAGATGGTAAGCTCGATTGTTAATTATGGAGTAATTATATATGCCACATAGTAAGGTTGATTTATTCCTTTGGAACAATCACCACATTTACGTATTCAATTTGTCACCACATTGCATTTTCTGTATTAGACTATTTGTCCCTGGATTATGCCCTGAATCAGGATACACACTGATTGCTGCTACACAATCTTTGAATCAATATTGTAATCCTGACTTTATATGTCTTTAATATTTGACAACTAATGTCATATCAGAGAGTTAACTGAAACCTGACTTTGGACAGTTAACTGAATATACACATGAGCACTTTCAACTGTCAAATTTTACTACTACTACTTCCAGTGATTTTGCTTAAACAGTTTTTGTGATTTTGACAGAAATGCAAGAATAAGGGTGATAACCAATGGTTTGTACCTGCATTCTGAGCGGGAGCATCACCTTCTGCAGGTGGGGTGCAATCGAGTGGTGGAGTGGAATTGAGATCCAACAAAGGTGGAGTGCAATTGAGATCCAATATAAATGCGGTCATGGTGCAGATGACAGGTCACTAATCTTGATTTTTCAATGATGTTGAGTGTTGTTGGGCCAGAGCCGGAAACGAACCTGGTGGAGGCTTCGGAGCAACAACTCATCTTGTTGGTGGCAGGATCTGGAGCAGCACCTCAACTAGACCGAGTTGTGTGTGCTTGCCGGAGCGTGTGTCTGCTTGACTGGCTGCAAGAGCCGGGCCAGAGTCAAAGATTGACCTGGCTTCCTGCTGATCTGGGGATACTAGTGACCTGGGGATCGAGGGGAGATGGATCTGGCCTGAGGAGGCGATTATGGGCGCAGCGACGGCCTGGGGTGGAGCTGGTGGCGCAGCAGCGACCTAATGGATCCGGCGTGGTGGGGCGGTGGTGGGGCGCTGGTGGGGCGCTGGTGGGCCGTCGAGGTTGGGCAGCGACGATATGCTCGATGCCTTAGTTTCCATGATTCAATTTTCGTTTCCCGTTTGTAACTTGATCACTGTTTCCGCAGGGGCAGACATGTCCAATCGCTGTTGTTTGGAGTTTGTCGGAAATTCGAAAAAGGCTTATATTCGGGGAGGGAGTACTATTTCGTCCAGAAAGTTTATTATGTAAGTTAATATGCTCCACTGCTTTTGTTAGACCTCTCCTTTCTTTCAAGTAGTCTCCTTTGCCTTCTCCTTTCTCTTAAATATTATGTGCATCCTGAAATTCCTTTTATGAAAATATTTAGCAACTGCATCAATATTCGCAGGATGTATACGAGTCGTCTTACCAGCCATGTTCATCGACAGCCAATGGTTATCCTCCACAAGGCTTATGATATTACTGGTTATACCAGATACAATTTGGTGCCATGGGTTATTTGCTAACGCCTGACAAGTGACATTTGTCAATTCTACCCGATGTGGAGTTCAAGAGAGAAGGTTACACGTCATTAATGGAGCTCACCCATGTACAGGTAATAGCCATTTTGTGACATTTTTGCATTTCTTCAGCAACCTCAGTTGCATCACTAGTTTATCCCTAGAAGTTTTCAAGAATTTGACTCTATTGCCTTCATCATGAGAAAATGTTCACCTTGATTGGATCGCGGTGATGGTGTCTCTTCATTTCCGTTGCTTCCTTTATAGTTAATATTGACCTGGAAGTGTTACGGAAACTAAAGCCATCATTAATATTGACCTGTATCTTTCGTGTGGTGCCAGCATATCCTTGTCATGGCAATGACCTCCATTCCCTGTTGACTAGTAATTATTGCCTGGCTCATTCGACTTGGGGTCTACCCAACTGCACATGGGCAATGTTGCACCTTACTCGGCCACTTGTGCTAGTGGAAACAAAGATTTCAGGTAATTTCTATTGCCTTTGCAAACTTCCCGTATCTTTACCTATTTGGTCGCTGCCAGATGGATGCACTAATGAAATGTCTGCTAACATGTGGTGTTTCGTTGATGTGCACGATTGTATCGGTAGAGCACTTTGATCCGTGTTGATCATACTAGTAGTGCTCTTTCTGAAAATATGTTCCGATCTGTGCTTGGCAATTTACTTGCAGTATCCGACCATGCTTTCTAAGGCCAGAATTTGGCATCAGAAGATCGTGAAACAGTTTTGTGTTCTGTTCTGATATAAGTGCAGAGCAGGGTGTTCTAAATTAGATTGACACACATACTGCCTATAAAAAAATGAAACTAAGCAACTGATTCACTCCTGGTATATAGTGATAAAGGTGCGGTTGTCATCGTTGCACCAGGAAGATTTTGTTGATATTTCTCATGCTTTGATTCACTCCGAACTTTGTTCGTTGGGCCCAAATAAACTAAGCAACTGGAAAAGTATTGATTGTTTCTATTTTCTTTGTGCCCCTTAAGTTTGAGCAAAGAATGAACTGTATGTTTCTAAGCCTTGTTGGAGAGAAACAAGTTGTGTTAGTGTTTTCTGGGTTGCGGGGAGAAACAACTTCAAAGTATTGTTTATTTTTCTAAATGTGGAGAGAAACAAGTTATCTGAGTGTTTTCTCCCGAGTTCTCTTTGGGAGTCATGATAGCATTTTTCCCACTTCTAAGAGAGATGGTCCCAATCTAGATGTATAATTTGGATACTAGTGCAATTATTACTGTGACTTGGTTTATTTTCAAGGTGTGCAACTTAGCACTAGCATTTAAGAACCGGGATTAACCATGGTTGTTGGCATGGGAAAATTGCTAATACATGTTGATAGGGATAGGCACTTGAACATGTATGAGATTGCTTATGCATGTGGTCCTGCTATCAATAACTTGGCATTGTTGACCTGTTTTTGCGCTATTTTGCCTGACATTTCCATAAGTATGTTTTCTCACATTCCACCCCGAGCTTTTGGTAATAGTCCCTGGGTATTTACTATTGAGAGATAACAATTCAACCAGTTTTTTTTTGTTTGGGAATAAACCAGTTGACTAGTGAGACATGTCCTAGTCTATTTAGCTCATGCAAATGACACATTGGGCCTTTGGTACTACTATAGGTACCACCATGTTACCATGGGGCCTGGGGAGTGATTTCCTAGTGTTGTTTGGATGGGTTTAACACCATTGATAATGCTTGCTAGCCTTACAGTGTGTTGTTTGACATGAGCGAAATCCTAGATTTAAATCCTGTTTGACATTAATCTGTGTGGTTGACATTTCACCGCTTCTGTAGATAACTTCCTCATGTATACATTTTGGTGCAGGATGGGCAATGTTGGTTTGTCCTTGTTCTTGAAGGAGTACCTCTCCATGTCTTTCACAACCCTCCACTTTGCCATCAAGACACCAATTCGAGCACAGTTCCTTTGGATGAAAATTTTGTTAGCAAGGTTCATTCTTGAGATATACTGATAAAGTCTAGCAACTAGTGGTATTCAGTTTGTGAAACATGCTGACAAATGTCCTCGACTTGTATGTAGGTTGTTGATTTTGGCCTTGCACATGCTTCAGGAACTGGTGATAAGTTTGAAGCCATGAACACAGATATATGAGGAACTGCAGGTGAATTTTCACTATATTAATCAGCTAATTAAACCTATGTGAAATGTTACCTAAATGTTAAATAAATTATGGACCATTGTAGTTCACCTCACTCATACAATGGATCAACTGCAGGGTACATGGATCCTGAATATGTGGTAACCCAGGAGTTGATGGAGAAGAGTGACATATACAGCTACGACATAGTGCTGCATATGTGGACACCATCATCCTCTCTCGACAAAAATATTGCGAACCAGGTAATAACTTTCTCAACCTTATTCGATACATATTGGTTCTGTGAGCATGGATCTGATATATATACTAAAGGTCAAGCTCAATTCTACGTTATTTTTGTGGTCTATTGTAGTTATTATCTGACAGAAGGAAAAACATGATTATTTTCTTGGTTCTCAGAGAACTTCAACTTCCAACCAATAGTTGTATTGTCTAATTTTCTTTAGTTTTCTGTAATTCCTGCTTGGTTTGTTTACTTTGAATGGGAGTGCAACTTGCTGCAATGATACATGGCTTATCATATTTCGCTCCTCCAATAAGCCTCTGATAGCACTCTTAAACCATACGTTCCTGAGAATAGAAAAATTCTATTTGAGCTCTTTAGTGTGAATGTCGTGCTGGGAGCACGTGTGATTAACAAGCTGTATTATGGTAAATAATATTTCGTTGACTATCTGAGATTTCAGGAGAACCAATAATAGACTAATGACACACATATGGGATTCACCGGTGCCTACACGAGGACTCTAGGTCAAGCACACATGCAAAATCTGGCAATCCATTTGTTGATGCCAAATGGCACCAGCAAGGCTAGCAGGTTACTTCATGCAACTTCCTGTTTGCACGCCAATGGAAACAAAGCCAAAAGGAATTGTTGAACAGATAATACGTGAATTAAAAATACCATAGCCTAGTTAAAAGTGTCTGAGCAATCCATAAAAGACAAAAACTAATGACTTCATTTGTTGATATAGCTAGATGTATATAATGAATACTACGAAAAAAACTGCAGAATGGAAATCAAGAACTGTGAAAACCTTAAATTTTTGAGTCAGTGTAGGCCCAGCTTGGAGAAACATCAATAATGCTGAAGAGCTGGACTTGGGAAAACTAGGGGCTGCCTACATATGCTTGTATATGCTCGTTCATAGGTATACTAGATCCATCAGCAACATTGACAGTTTCAGTACTACTCCAGAAAGCATCAGGACTAGACTTGATATCTGAATCAGCTACCTGTGTAAGTCCACCACTCATCTATCTCAAGAAGTTGTCGAATTTCTTCAAACCATTGGGCTTAACATTAAAGAGATCCAGTAGCGGATATCTCATGCTTCTACCTATATAACTATCATTCTGCACCTGCGAATTTGGGGTAACACTTTAGTTTCTGTCAATACAAACAATTTCTTAACGGAGTGCAAATGTTACCACTGTCATTTATTTTCTTGCATAATAACAATATATACATTAGACAATAATGGATACTAAAGAGTTGAAAATCTAAATACCCCCCTTTTTAAAGGTAGTGAAAGATAGTGCCCTTAAATATTCCTCACGAATCCTGCATAAGTACCACCCACATCATAGGAACTCCAAATTGCAATGTGCATTCAGGTAAAAACAAGTATGGATGGAGCTTTCTACACTTCTGCCAGTGGTCTCAAGGTGAATGACTCCATAGTAGGTCAAGCTTCAGTTCTCTGGCTTAGTAAAAAAACACAAAAAAGAACAACATGGAGTTTTCTACTGTGGCTATTTTGGCCAATTTAACTGGTGAGAAGCATAACACTAACCCAAATTTCTTGCTATCAAAGCTACAAGACAAGAGTTGCAGAATTGTTTTCAACTACTTCGTCCAGTAACAACAAGATCTCTAAACTTTGGAAGTAGCCTATATTTCTAAAAAGATGTATTTTTGTATTAACTTTATGAAGATATTCGGATAAGCACATACACATCCAACTATAGATTAACAGATCAAGGAGGGCATATGCTGATGTCTTATTTCTAGAAAACTGGCGAGTGTTTTATGATAGTACTAGATAGCTTGCCGAGGAACTCGTGCTGTGTAGTGTGAGGGTACTTAGTACGTAGTAGCAAATCTTTAGTAGCCTGATGTGTCATGGATGTTTGGAACATTGGCCTTGTCATCGTGTGAGCCTCTGAGGGGACGAGATGGCGCCAAACGAGTCCCAGCTTTGAATTAAAACAAATGAATTTCCTCTATCTTATTATACATTTTAGATTATTGGTAACTTTTCACATCCTGTAATTTTTTTTTTTTTTTGCGAAAGTTCACATCCCGTAAATTACTTGCTGGACATTAGGGCATGTGACGGTTGAACGGCAGCATTAGTATAGTACGAAAGTTCAGCTTCCGATCTGGATGGGCCGGCAATCTGGAGTTAACAATGGCAGGCAGGCAGGCAGGCAGGCAATATTGAGCCTGTCATCCGCCGGCCCGGCAGGATGTTCCACAGCTGCGAAATGTCGACGCCACAAATGATGCCGCCGTTTGTTTGTGTTTTTTTTTCGCGGACCAGGCTAGCTAATTGATCCGCTCCGTGGAGACAACAACATCACGGTGGATCAGAGTTACTGCTCCACTTTTTTTTTTTTTAAGCGGACTCCACTTTGTTAGGATTGAGGAGACCCGGCCAGCAGCTGAAACTGAACAAACTGAATTTCGTTTTCCCCACTCGTGTAATTGTGCGCAAAGACAATCTTCTAATTAACTTGTGTAATTGTGCTGCTGCTGAGATCCACGAGCTAGGTACCCAACGATTAGGACAGATGCGTCGTTTACTCGTTCCAAACGAAACTGTACTTTTTCAAAGAGAAGACGACGCCCAACCTGCCGATCTCCTCGGACATAATCCGTCTCCTCGGCGGTGCGATCGCGCCATCCGAGCCCAGGAACGAGCGCATATCGGCGCACCCCTCGAATCGAACTCGCCTAAACCTCTTGACCGCCGCCGCGTCATACGGCCCTCCTCCATCCCTTCCTGTGCCGGCATATTCATCCATCCATCGATTCTTCTTTCTCTCCCGCTCCAGCCCTTCCTGTGCGGGGAAAACAAATTAAACGTCAAAGTCTGCATCGCGACTACAAGTAAACTTGACAGATTGATCCTTGAACAGATCGAAACCAAAGAACTATTTAGATTGTGAAAATACAAGGCTTGCATACCGCCATTCCCAGCCTAAGAAGATCCATCCGACGACGACCACAACTGCCGGCCTCCCGACGGACCACCAGAACGTCGATTTGTCAGGCGAGAAGAAACAAATCGACCATGAGAGGAAAGAGCTCTCAAGTCACGGCTAGGACGGCCATGGCAGAGTACCATCTCCTCTCCTCTTCTCTCCGAGCAAGAGTCAAAGTCTAAGTCACACGCGACGCACGCGTTGGATCCACCCCATCTTGTATTTATAGACTACTACTACTAGAGGAGGCCAAGGTTAGAGGGCCTTGTTCAAATTTCGGAACTCTGGCGCCACATTTTCCTTCTAATGGGATGATTCTTTTCGCCTCCCGCAATTTTTTATCGCTAGTTTTCGTTCCAATCCATCCATCCGTCTCCATCAAAGATATGCTTTTACTTGGTGGACCGTCAAGATCGTCTGCTGCCATGGATTAGTGACATGGATAAAGGTCACGGCAAATAAGGAACCTCCTAGCTAATTATGGGGGGCGCATTAATCTCGTTCCTAGGAATCGCGGGTAACCAGGCGGATGCCTGATTTTCCGGTCGCTGGGCATGGGTTTATTTGGCGGATCATTAAATCCAGAGTAATTTATGCCACACATAGGACGGTAAGATAAAAGGGATTTTTTTTTCCAACCGTGTGCATGGATAGGAACTAGTTTTCCTTGCTCTCCTTCATTTTAAGAACCATGATTTTTCCCACCATAATTCATACGTTTCATGCAGCTATTAGCTTTTTCTAAATTTTCGGTGATTAGTTTCCTGAAAATCCAGTTACTAGTTCAAATGAGGTGCTCAGCCTGTCCAGTATTTCGGTGATTAGGAAGAGCCATGATCTGGTAGTCGTTTCACAGCTCGGCAGAAACTACTTCTTGGATCGATACACAGCTAGCATATCACATACACAAGAATCAGGTTATCAACCACACAAGCTTTTTTGCACGTACATCAACGCTGGAGGAAATTCTCAAAACACCCAGATCATGCCCACGTCTGTATAGGCCACGCCTCAAAATGACAGTTCTGCAAAGAGAAGATATCATAATCAATAGCTACAAAATTGATGGCAAATCATGAAAAAGAAGTCCATACCAGACCAGAACAAAACTGAGAAAGTTACATTGCAATGATACAGACTTGCTAGCAGCCACCGAAGCCAAACTGACCCAAGCACTAACCAAGCTAGACTATGCCAACATATATAGTAGCTACTTAACACGGGCAGCCTGCCCAGATCAGATCAGAGAAGAAACGGCATTGGAGTGGTCCAACAATATGTGATTAGAAGTGTTTACCCGTAAATTTTTCTGGGAAAGATTGCATGCGCTGCTAGAACGTAGGCCTCCCTACCATCATTGGCCTGCCGTTGTTTAATCCTAGTGTTATCTACGCTAAAAACGCTCGTTAGTGATCGCCTTGGTTCCGGAGTTTTTTTCTGTTGCGCCGGTTAATCTATATCGGAGATTATTTGTATTTCGCAAAGCTTGTTTGTTACCTCTAGAGTATTACTTACAACAATTGTGGTGGTAAAGAAGAGAAGGATTCAAGTAGGTATCCAGAAATAAACAATTGTGGTTCGGAAATATGTAAGAAACAACGAGAAATTATAGGGTTCGACGCTAAAAATATATATGTCTATCCAGTATCCATGTATACTAAACCGAGATACAAGCGAGAAACTATATATAGGGAGACGATGCTAGACAGAAACGAGCTAGCAACTACTCCCTCCATTCCGTTAATTAAGATGCAACTTTTTTCTAGTTTTTTTTGCCGGAAAGGAAGGCATGGGGTAAGTTTGTTGGTATTCTTCTGAATCTAACCCTCAGTCCTGCTCAATTAATTCTGCTGGATGGAATTCTCTCTCATAATCTCGTCAAATTTTAACGCCTTATTCACAGGAATAGGTAGGTATGGTGGGTCCCTTCCACTCATATACTTAATTTCCCTGGAAAATATGGCTAACCAAGAATGCTAAACATCAAAATTGACGCCCGCTTACAAAGGTAAGGAGCCGGGCAGTAATACTGATTGATTACCATGCCATGCACATACTCCCGACAATTAAGTATGGCCACCCCTCTGATTAAATGTGGCATGCGTATTTTATGGAAAGCTTGACCATCTCCGTTTCTATCAACATGCAAGCATCAATCAAATAGAATAGAGAAGGCGCCCACCTTTTTCCCTCCAAAACTAAAACTCACGCGGGTAGGCCGAATCTTTTCCTTCTTCCCACCCTGCTCTTTCCCTCCCTCGAAATTTGAATCGCCTCCAAAAGCTCTATATATACTAAGGGAGGTTGAACCAACGCGTGCGTCGTGTGTGACGACTTAGACTTTGACTCTTTACTCGTCGAGGAGAGGAGAGGAGAGCGCGCACTCTGCCATTCACTCGCTCACCCCGGCCTTCCGGTTTCATCGTCGTTTGGATCGCGGAGGCGGCGCCCTGGTAATTCTTGGATTAATTCTTCCTTTCGATTTGTTTGATGAATCCGGCCATATCCATCCATCTAGCTCGTCACGACCGAGTGCATCTTCGACCATGTCACCGCTGTCTGCTCAGATTCGTTCCCTGCAGGTGCGCCGAAGAGGGAGCCAGTGCTGCTCGCGGCGGCGAGTCACCGGCATGCATGGATCATCGGAGTTTCTGCTGCAGCGGCGGCGGGCGCAGATCGGAGGCTCTGCTGATGGCCGGGGCCGGAAAACTGTGGTCAGTTTGTTTTGTGTTTCCTTTTGGATTCCCGTAGGTAGCTGCAGCTAGGCAGAGGCGCGCGTATGTACGTAGTATTGATCCTTGTAGTACGTACGTACGTATTGATCTGAGTGACCCCGATGGATCTGGGAGCCAGCGTTGAATTAAGATGCACGTAGGATATGTTCGCGCTTTGGTAACGGTCAAACTTTGTCCGATATGGCTTTGACTTAGATGAGAGGAGAGGTGGCTGCTGTGCTGCATCATCTAGGCGGGGCCGTGGAGAAGACGGATGCATCCGGCGGGCGTTCGTCCGTCGTGCGGCGGGCGAGCAGGTGAGCGGAGCAGGATCCATTCATCCAACAGGTAAACCCGTTCGTTGTTTAACGATAGTTATTTGTTGAGTCGATCTCGATCGTAAGGGCTGGTTTGATTAAATCCGTGCTCTTTTGTAGTGCATTTGGATGCATCCTCGTGTTTCCAGATTCGTTTTCCTCGTCTGGTTCAACGGTGTTGCTTCCGTAGATGAGGCCAAACAAAAGTAGTACATTAATACGTATGGTTTTCATTGATAATCAGGTTCCTTCACGATCCCGACCCGAAACCCACCGTGGCCACGGGACATGCATGTTCACCTTGTGGCGTTGATTCAAACCCAGCTGCGCCTCGCAGGCAAATTCCGCCGCCACTAGGATTCAAAGTCTAGAGCGAGGTCGCCTATAAATCTGGTAGTTGGCGGCGTGGATCGGAGGCGCCACCCGCTGCGCGCGGGGCGTGGCAGCCATGTGGAATCTGAGTAGGAAATCGGCTTAGCATCGTAGTATAGGATTTGATCGATAGGCTTACCGAGCTTACTCTTACAAGAAGTTTAAAGGGTGAGCAGATCGAGGTCTTGGTTTCCATGCCCAAACATGACGAGGACGGGAAGGACGACGAAGGGTCTGCTGTCATCTTCGAAGGAGAATCAGGAAGATGAAGGCAATACACCCCGAGAAAAATACAGCCTACCTGTCAGGGTCACCGTCTCCAAGGGAGAAAGGAGAGAGGAAGCTGCCAGGTTGGGTTGCGCTGAGAGAGAGAGGAAAAGGCCAGAGAGAGGGTGGCCTGGATAGATAGGGTTTGGTTTTATTTTTCAAAACTCTTTCTCCTTTATTTTAAAATTGTTTGCACACTGATTTTGAAACCATTCAAACAGAGATTTGAATTTGAATACAGAGATGGAAAGAGAGATAAAATAAGAGACAAAGAGTTATAGCAAAAAATAAAATAGTTTTGTGTCAGGGTTTTGTTAAATGAATAGAGAAGAGGAGGTTTATTAAATAAACCATATGAGAGGGAAAATATTGAAATAGGGTTTTATGAAATAATTTTATTTTGTTAAAACATGGTTGGTATGATGCATATGCCATGATGATGCATAAAAGAAAAGAACAAGCAATTCTAATAGGGGTGTTTTCCGGGGCCGTTACAGCCCTCAGCCCCGGGGGAGAACTACTCACTCCTCATCGTGGGAGTCAGCAACGGCGATGGAGATGGCGGTGGAGTCGATGGAGATGGCTCCGGGGGCAATTCCCCGTCCCGGCAGGGTGCCGGAACAGAGACTTCTGTCCCCCGAATCTTGTCTGCGGCCGCGGCGGAGCTACGGAACTTTTCATGGATAGAGGCTGATTGATTTAGGGTTTTTGCGTCGAAGGCTTTATATAGGCAGAAGGGCGAGGTCGCTGGAGGCCAGGTGGCCCTAGACCACCCCTAGGCGCGGGCTAGGGCCAGGCCGGCCCTAGGGTAGGTGTGGCTGCCCTGCGCCTACTCTTCGTCTCCCCCCTGGACTCTGTCTTCGTTACTGTAAAATATTGACTTCAACTTTTGTTTCGTACAATTCCGAGAATATTTCCTGTACAACTTTTCTGAAATAAAAAATAGCAGAAAACAGGGAACTGGCACTGTGGCATCTTGTTAATAGGTTAGTGCCGGCAAATGTATAAAAATGCAACGAAGTATGAGAAAAACATATATGAATTGGTGTAAAACAAGCATGGAGCATCAAAAATTATAGATACGGTTGCAACGTATCACCATCCCCAAGCTTAACTCCTGCTCGTCCTCGAGTAGGTAAGTGATAACAAAATAATTTTTGAGGTGACATGCAGCCAACACAATCTTGATCAAGCATGTAAAGCATTGTGAGCTGGGATCTAAGAACTCTAAACATAGGCATGATATATATAATTCAATAGAACTTAGCAACTATGTTATAACATGAGGATTAACTCAAACAAAGGATCATGAATAATAGTGCATTGAAAGTAATTGTTTGTTTATGAGCATAGAGTAAACATAACAAAGTGGTACTCAACATGTCCTTTATGGAGTAGCAAAACATAAATGCTAGGACACCTTCAAAGTTCAAAGGGTGACTAGATACAGGTAATTTAAGAACAAGCAATAGCATAATCATTAATCAATCAATAATAATTTTTGGACTATGCACATTGCACTAAGAATGACAACTATGCTCTCTTAATTGGTGCATAAAGAAGAAGATGAAGACTCAACATAAAAGTAAAAGAAAGACTCTTTGCAGAGTAAGCAAGATTAACAAGTTTTATAAACCTTCCAAAAAGTATGGTACTCATTAGCTTTGAGTTCTCATTGCCCCTATCATAAGCATCTTGAATGGTTAAAGTTAATGTGATGGCAAATATGAGCTATATGCTTGACAAATCACAAGTTGAAAATTTGTTGGTAGGAGAAAAACAATCCCGTGATGTTTACAGTAATAATTTCATATATGTAGTTGAATTGGTGAGAAAGCTTGCTAGGAATCCGTATATGTCTGAGCGTTGCAATGCTGAAACTCTGCATTGGTCGTCTGGTGCAGGGGATGGTGAGTCGCCGGCGAGGACGACATGGCCTAGCTATGTGCTCTGGCTCATCTTTGGCTGATTCAGTCTGGCGTTCTTTTCGGGTTGTGCTGATGATGCATGCATGCTGTCAAAGTCCAGAAAAAAGGGGTGGTAGCCGTGGTTTTATTTTTTTTGAATTGCTAGGGTAATCTTTTGAACTGTAGAATTTGTGTAAATTGCAAAGTCAAGCAAGTGTACTTGGCAGTTGTGTAAATAATTAGGGTAGGTCATATCGAAAATTCGAATTTTTTTGTCAGAAAGCGCCGACAATCCTTTGTAGGCTAATTTTCTCCCAGCCACCGACTCCACACGATAACACGTGCCCAATTGCTGCCAAAATTTTGATTTCCCTTTGTCGTAGCAAAACAAACCCGCCTTTGCTTCACTGAAGGGAAAAAAGAAAAGAAAAGATCCACACGGACGGGTGTAGAAGGGAGTACTTGTGATCGTTTATGTCCTAACATTATTCTTTTTCTCATGTTGAAACATATGGAGGAGAGCACGGATTACTTCCCTTTGAGCCAGAAACTTTTAACGTAGCGATCAGCCAAAATGGGTAGGAAAAACGAAACGGAAAGAAAAGAAAAGAAAAAGCTACTCTATCAAGTGGATGGGTGAGGTAGAATCGTTTATAGATAGCGCGTGTGCACCGACGCACACGTATTGATCCATCGTTCCCTGTATTGCTCCCGATCAGTTTCGTGTGCACCGACGTACGTCCGGGTCGATCGTCCGGGTCGCTGTCAATGGACCCACTAATCGCGCCGAAGCCGCCTCGTACGCCCTCCGCACCGCCACCCAGGACGGGGAGCTCATCCAATCCGCGTCATCGAATCCACCGACCGCCACGGAGATATTCGTCCTTGGAACATACCCCCAAGTTTTTTTTGATTCTTCTTTGACGATTAGTATCCGGACGTGGCGAAGAGCGACGACCGCTAAGACCTCTTTTCCGCGACCTCTACATCAGCATCCGATCATCGCGCAGCCCCGGCGGTCTTCTCTCTCAACCCTATGCACCGGCCCAACTCCGTCGGCCGTGGTTCCGGCCCAAATCGGCCTACTTCCTCCTATACAGATTTACCGATGTGATATCTGCATCATGCAGTTTATTTCCCCCGCTTGTTGCGCAACTATAGCATTGACTTTCCGTTTAATTAGTGATGGGATTCACCTAGTAATGCATGCCGCTTTCCTCCCTGAATATTGCTGGGAAAGATTGCCTGCACTGCTGGAACGTGGGCCTCCCTACCATCATTTGCCTATCGCTATTTATTCCCATTGTTATCTTCGGCAAAAAAACTCCTTAATTTTCTCGTATTTCTCAACCAATTAGCGATCGCCTTGGATCCGGAATTTTTTCTAGTCGCCCGTTAACCTACACCGGAGCTTGTTTGTATTTGGCAAAGCTTGTTTGTTACCTCTAGATGTTTATCTCAGCTAATTATAATTACTGCATGGGAGCGGACAACAATTGTGGCTGAAAAGAAGAGAAAGATTCAAGTAGGTATCCAGAACGATTAGCACCTGCTGTTAAACTAACAAAAAAAATAAACAAGCGTGGTTCTGGAATAACTATCCTGTAGGCACAACCGAGAAATTATAGGGGGCCGTCGCTAAAAAACAGGTCTACCCATGTATATATATACTAAACCGAGAAACAAGCGAGGGAATATGGTACTACCTACTACGTCCCTTCCTCTCATATAGTTACCCTGAAAAATAGGCCAAACATTATAACCGCCACCAACTTAGGAAGGCAAGCAGCCAGACATTTATGCTGATTGATTACCATGCCATGCACATACTCCAAGCGATTATTAACATACCCTGAAATTTTTGCTTTGGCGCCGATCCGAGGTAACAGAGGGAGTACATCACCAGGCTATAATTAACCCCCCCCCCCCCCCCCCCCCCCTAGAAATTAGCGCACTGGCCGCTCGGATGCCTTCCGTTAAATTAACCAGGATCTCATCACAATATTAGATGGGCCATTAATCTCCTCACCCCAGTAAATACGGGACGTTTTCGTTTGAATTGCAATACATGTGTCAAACTTGTGGGCAACGAGTCTAGTATGATGGTCCAGGGGCAAAAAACTTTGTTTCTAAAATCATGGAAGCCATAAAATCAACATAATGCGAGGCATCAATGTTTTGGCAAGGAATAATTAAAACACCTACGTACCATGCATATGACCCGGCATGCATGCACGGCAGCTCTAATTGAGCAGTATCTCCAATAAGGTTATTTCCCTAGAGAGAGGGCCCGGATTGATCCTGCGTATCCCTGAGGGGCAAATTCATTTCCAGTCTACAAGGAAAGGAAAGCCTGAGGAGCAAATTCATTTCCGGGCATCAAGGAAATAGAAACAGCTGGAACTAAGGGTTGTTTGTCAATCCATAACTATACCGTCGCATAATTACTGGGGCTCCAAAAGTAAGCGCCACGCCACCAACTGATCCGTGGTAGTAGTCTCATCCCAGCCCTACATCTCTTGGCGCCCAGCATTTCTCCCCAAAATTTCGAACTTGTATGTCTTCACCTTTTTTCCTCCAGAACTAAAGTCCACGTGAAATCTTTTCCATCTTCCCGCCATGTTATTTCCCTCCCTCGAAATTTGAAAATCGCTCCAAAAGCTCTATATATACTAAGGGAGGTTGAGCCAACGCGTGCGTCGTGTGTGACGACTTAGACTTTGACTCTTTACTCGTCGAGGAGAGGAGAGGAGGCTGCCGTGCTGCATCATCTAGACGTACTGGGCCGTGGAGAAGACGGATGCATCCGGCGGGCGTTCTTCGTTCGTCCGTCGTGCGGCGGGCGAGCAGAGGTGAGCAGAGCAGGATCCATCCATCCAACAGTTGTACATCGGTTACCTTATTCTGCCATGAGCTTCTACTCATATGAGCGATACAAAAAGGTCAGCGCTAAGTCTCAGTATGTTAACATATAAGATCGGTTGTGACTTTCTGCCTTTGGATATTGTTGTAGTGATGGTTTTAAATGTCATTGCAGGTCCTCATAATGGTGCCTGGCCAAGACGACCCAAATTATGCTGGTGTTGTGTGAATCTGCTTTGATGGTGGTTTGTCAGGAGTCACAGCGGCATCTGTAACTTACCCGCTGGACGTTGTTTCTCACTGAATGCTTAGTGCTAGTCTCAGATGCAACTTTTTTTCTGCAGGTCATATGCTGATGTCTTATTTCTAGAAAACTGGCGAGTGTTTTATGATAGCAGTAATAGCTTGTCGAGGAAATCGTGCTGTGTCGTGTGAGGGTACTTAGTAGTAGCAAATTTTTAGAAGCCTGATGTGTCATGGATGTTTGGAACATTGGCCTTGTCATCTCCTGATGGGACGAGATGGCGCCAAACGACTCCCGGCTTCGAATTAAAACAAATGAATTTTCCTCTATCTTATTACACATTTTAGATCATTGGTAACTTTTCACATTCCGTAAATTACTTACTGGACCTTAGGGCATCTGGCGGTTGAACGGCAGCAGTACAGCATTAAAATTCAGCTTCCGATCTGGATCGGCCGGCAATCTGGAGTCAACAATGGCAGGCAGGCAATATTTTTCTTATAGCTGAGGGACGAATACGCTTAGACTGGTCATAGTGGAGAGTAACTTAGACTAGTAATATATGACATGTTACTAGTCTAGGTTACTACCTTCATAGTGGGTAGTAACTTATATTTAGACTAGTAACATATGATATGTTACTAGTCTAGGTTACTACCTTCATAGTGGGTAGTAACTTATATGTGGTGTCATGCATTGTGCCATTTATTATGTTATAGACTCATCTTGCCTTGGGGTGTGTGATGTTATGGTAATATAGCTAGTTACCACCTCAATCTCTTTCCTCATTTATTGACATGCCTATTCTTAAGTTAAAATGAGTGGTGATTGGTGCGGACCTACTATCAATACGATCATAACTCCATGCTACAATCCTCTTGCAAAGCATGTATCGTATTGCTTCATGGCTGGCTCAAAAGTGAGGGACCACAGGATAGAAATTGAGGCTCTGAAACTCAAACAGGTAGCCGTCCAACAGAAGATTCGAGACGACGAGCATACGTTGGAAGCTGTTCCAACAGACCAGGCAAGATTATGGCTGGAATCGGCGAATAGAGTTGTATCTGAAGAAGAGGCAAACCACCTTCTGTTCGAACAGAGGTACCGATTATGCGGGTGCTTCTACCCAAATTTCTTGGAAAACTATAAGATCAGTAAGCGGGCAGATGAGCAGCAGAAACAGGTAAAATCAATCATGAGTAATGCACCAGGCGATAATAATATCACACGTGCGCCAGATCCACGTCGTGTCGAGAGTATGCTCGTAGATCCTGCTCCTATGCCGCAAAGCAGAGAGGTTATTCTCGAGGATGCTCTCCGGTTCATCATGAGCAATGATCCCAATGAGGGGAAAATTGGAATGTGGGGTCCAGACAAAGATGATAACACAAATCTCCTCAAGCATATCAACAATTCATTTCTGGAACAAAGTCTCTTCGATTTTGTTATCTTTGTTCCAAGCCCCAGCGATTGCTCGGTAACAAATATTCAATCTGAAATCATAAGCAGGCTCGGTATGAAGCAGGATGGTAATGAGGCAACTCGAGCCACCAGGATACATGGACAGCTTGAGAATAAAAATTTCCTCCTGATTGTGGATGACCTCCGTCAGAATCGGGGACTCGGAGTTGTGCCATTCCAGGCATAGCACAACCTACCGCCGTCGGCCCTCCACAAGAGCGGACCGGCGAGTTTTCCGTATAGACCGTCGACGTCGCACGTCCGGTTCAGGGCATGGCCCATCTCCAGCGAGCGACGGCGGCCCGCCATCTTCCGCGAGCGGCGGCGGCGGAACTACCAGCGCGACGCTCAAGATGGGAGGGAGCAGCAGCGGCCAGCCATCCTCGCCGGGGTGTCGGCCGCTCGTCGCCCAGGTCGCGCCGAGTTGCGAAATAGAGGGTCGGCCCCTTCCCAACCCCCACAACATCGCCGGAGCCTCGTCGTCCTTGATGGAGGCAAGAAGAAGCGGGCAGGGAGAGAGAATCGGGCTAGAATGGGCCGCCGAATGCTATTGCGGCCAGTGGCGGAGCCAGGAATTGAACTGAGCCGGGTCGAACAAATAAGCTCTAAAAAAATTTAGGCACAAAAGCAAGTGTATTTAACAAAAGAAAGGTCCAAACAGATTCAGTTTCATATTTCATCAAGCACAATTACAAGCTGACTATCATTCGAAAAATAAAACTACAAGCTCACTATAAAAAACAAGAAAACTACCACAAAATAGTGCTACATTTTGATAAAGATAGTTTTCCAAGCATCAAACCATTTTATTGAAATCGAAATCAATCTTTAAGCCATCTGCTACACACTACTAGTCACTACACAACTAGAAATCAAAATCTGAAATCAAAAGAGGAAATGAACCTGCTCGGGGCGTGCCCTCTTTAGATTTCTAGAGGTTGCTTCTTCCTGGGCTAGAGCTGATGTGGCTTCTTCCTCAACATGAATCCACTCGGATTTTTCGTCGGAATCCATCATCCATTCAGAGTTTCAGAGGCAGTCAGGCAGAGCTGAGCTGGGCAGAGCTGGGCGGGGACGGGCAATGGGCTTGCCGGCCGATCCGTGGTGGCTGCCGGTGGGGGCGCGACGAGGACGACCGGCGGGATTGGCGGCGGCGCACGTGGGGAGTCAGGGAGAAGGAGGCTCGAGGGATTTGGCTGTCCCTTTTTTTGTCGCTGGGTCAGGTTGGGGTCTCGGGGAACTTGGGCGCCGATCTGCTCTTTTTTTGGGTCGATAGGGAGCCGGGTCGAACGACACCCCTCGACCCCCTACTGGCGCCGCCCCTTGCGGCGAGCGGCAATGCGGTGTCCAAGGTGGGACGGCGCATGTGGTGGAAGAATAAAAGCCTGAGGAGGGGTGTGGGGAAGAGTTAAAAGGCAAGAATGCGCTACACACACCCAGATCTAATACAAAAACAGACACAAAGAGAGAGTTACACCAAAACAGACCAGATAGAAAATGCAAGATCCACCCAAAGGTGCACACGAAAAAATAACACAGCCGATAAAACCACGTGTCAGCTCCACATTAACCACCAAAGATGTTCAAAACTCTGGCAAAAAAGATGTGTGTTACCCTTTAATATAGTAGAGTTATTTAATTTCTAAAAACCTACCATTTAGCTCAATGCATTGCTACATTAGCCTTAATTTATAATTCACGTATCCGTACACAAAGCATTGTAGGAAATATGTATTGAGAAATATGATTGTACTTTGGTATAACTAGAAAAAAATGCCCGTGCGTTGCACCGGGTTTATAATTAATTAAATATTTTTATGTTGAAGTAGTTGTATCATTATTTTTTAAGTATGTTTGTTTTCACCCAAATTTCAGTTATCGTATATGACAATCCTCACAAAAGTAATAAAACAATAACTCGTCACTTAATTATTTTTCTTTCTATACATCATGCGTATCAAAAACTATGAAATCATCATGCTCAAAATCACTTGTTAAATTACATGGATATACACTAAATTAATAATTTTTTGTCAAATCGCTAAAAATGATACCACATAAAAGGAGATTAATTATTTGCATCCGATAGGATGGTACCGTTCAAATAAAAAGCGATTAATGAAGCCTTATCCTGCCTTATCATGCTTGGTCGTCAATTTTTAAACTTTAGCAGATCTATGAAATGGTCTGATTTTGAAGTGAAAATTTTCTTATGTAGCACAAGGTAATTATAAAATTTCTTAATGAAAAATAATATAAGATTATTATTATATATATATATATATATATATATATATAGGTATAGATTTCAGTGGCAAAAACTTATTTAACTCACCTCAAATCATCCAGCCTTTAACCAGTAGAAAGAAAAGTAAATTTTGCAATCGAAGAAGGAAAAAAAAAGCTATATGATGCACGAAAAAAAGACTAATTAATTTTCATCATCCTGAATTACTACTTCAAAACAAGTTAGGACTTTTAATCAGTTTCTTCTACCGGTTACTCTCATTGATGTTCAATTGTGCAGATCATATAGCACTCTTCTCTGAAAGACCCATGTCTATTTCAGAAATCTTGTCATCCTACTTCTCGCATGCTTTGGTGGGCTGGAGATGCCGAAATTGTAGTGTCGCATTAACCATCCAACAAACTAAAACTACAGTATAAGGAAGACCAACAATCACATCCGCTACCGCCATGCGTGCTGTCACTGCTGATGGAGGTGTGGACTTTGGACCCTGGTGCCTGCAGGCAGCTCCCTGTCGGCCACAACCTGATGCGGCACCCAGTGTGGCAACGCTCGCCGCGTCGTCCCCGCCATTCCAGGGCTGTCGCTGGCCGTACGTAGCTGCGGCGGCAGCATCCCCACCTCTCCCGTTCCTTCCTTACCGGCAATGTTGACTTGCAAGAGCTGGCTCGGCATAGAACGCTTGTGAATAGTTCACAATTGACTGGTGCTTTTGACCAAAGCAAACGTGAGCGTAGCAGCAAGCTAAGCTAGCTAGATGATCCAATTAATTTGGTGTGTAAGATTACCCAAAGCAACATCGATCAGCTGAGTCTGTTGGATTAAGCAAAATGCGCACCAAAGCACAAGCTGGCCTTATTGATCATCAAATCGTTCTGGTACTCCCGTACGAAGCTAGGAAGATGCGCTAATTTGTCTGTGGTGCAATAGCAAAATCGATCAGCTGAACCTTTTCGGGGGTGTGGCCAGCCAGCCAGGAAACGCCGCTGCAGCGCGTGGCTAGGAGGCAGGCCACGGCCCGTGCATGTCATTGCTGGTGACATTGCGGCGGTGCAGGGGAGCATCTGGTCGAACACCATTGGTGCGTCGTCGAGTCCGGGCGCCGCCGCCGGCCGCCTTGGGGCTGCGACTTTCTGCTGATCTGCAATACCGAACAGACTACGTCACCCCTGCGGTGACAATCCATCTCGCTGACGCCACCAACTCGACTTGGAAGCCACGCCGAGCATCTCTGTCCGCTTAGCTCCAAGTTTTCAGTCAGACTTCGGATACCGACATCATCTCGGTCGTATTGGCGACGGCAGAGTCACCAGGCACGATAGCACGCGACAGTTGTAGGCCGGTCGCGCCTCCTCCAGTCTCTATCTATTGCCCACGTACGCGGCCAACATCGGACACGCACACGGCGGCTGCGTAGGCTTCCGTCGTTGGATCGTGGGGCATTTGCTTACCAGATTCCCGGTCAGCCTGTTCCATGCCATTCTCTCGTCTTCGGCCTTGAACCGGTCGAAGCTGCCCCGTGAGCATTAGCGACAGAGAACTCCGCAGAACACGGGAAACTAAGCGCGCCCTACGCCGCCGGAGTGGCTCTTCTCCCCCTCGCGCGAGTGGGACAACGCTAAAGGCATCGCAGCGGCGGCCACCTTCGCGGAGCCAAGCCTGCTCAGCATCCTCGCTGATGCTAGGGAGGGGGACAGCGGTCGCATCGGACGATGCGCCTTCCACGCTCGCGCGGCCTTCTGCAACCCGTCGCTGCGCGCCCTCTCGAACCGATGTGCTGATTCCTCCTGCCATCGCTGGGGTACGACCATGTTTCCGGTACCGAGGTGCGCTGGTAAGCCCTCGCCAAATGTCTAGCAATTCGAAGCTGTCATCGCTCCTTCGACTCGCCGAGATATTCTCTTCGCCGGTGGATCGGCTGAGTGGGCGTTGCTGCTGCGGGTGTTGGGTAGGACGAGGGGGCGACGGCGGTGGCTCGATCTAAATACGCTAGAGGAACCAAACCATAGGTATGGCTGGACATACCCGGACATATGTTTGACTTGGCGGTGGCATATCTTGTAATTTCGTCTGAAAACCAGGGGTAATTCCAAAACGGACGAAAAAATTGAGGAGAAACCTTACTTTCTTTATTAGTAGGTAAAGATATGTATAGAAAAGATTAAAAATCCTAATACTCATGCTTAATGGTTGTGTGCATCCCTAGTTTGATGCAGAGACTGGAAAGTTAAATTCTCCCCATTTTTAAGGAAGATGCTATCTACTGACGTCATACTTTCGAGTCTCCAAATTGGTTGATTCTTTGTCATGAGTTATTAGACTAGACAATAATTTGCTGCCGATGTAGCTTTAAGTTTACCACATCACATGCCATGTTTTTTTTTTTCCTTCGGTATGTATCTGACAACGGGACGTGCTTGGGGATCCTTTCCTCTCCTCCCGCGGCGCACCCCCAGGGCGCTGCCGGGGGATCCGATCCCGTCGCCCCAACACTCCCTCCCCTTGTTCCCCTCCTCTCCGCCGCTGTCGCCGGCCGCGGTGGCGGCGGCCCCTGGTACCGAACGGTGCTAGGGGAGGTGGACGTGGCGGCCATCTCCTCGATGCAGCTGGGGCTGGGTCATCGGGGACGGACGCGGACGGTGGTCGGGGCGGCGTTCCTCGGCCAGGCGGCGGCAGTCTTCACCAGGCCTTCGCGGCTGCAAGTGGAGGAGGTCTGCTGTGGGTCTAGGCTGCCCACCTAGACCGGTCGTCTTCCCGGCGGCGCGAGCGGGCGTTGGGTGTCGTGGCCAGGTCGCTGGTCTGGCCGGCGCTCACGGGCAGGGCGGCCTCGTGGAGGCGGCGGTGAACCGCTGGTACGGACTTCGATCCGATCGGTGGGGATCTGGGCAGCCGGTCAAGATGGGCTTTTGGTCCAATATCTGGGCCGGAGTGGTCCATCCAAGGAGATGTGGGTTCTGATGTTGGCTTCGCCACGCCGACGAAACATCACTCTGGATTACCATCTCTTAGATAAGCTCTGCTCGAATAAAGGTGGTGGTCCTCGGATCTCTCGCACGCCAGGACGAAGATCTTCCTTTTGCATGTCCGTCTCGATTTGGATGGATGTTGAATTCCGGAAGGCTCCGCTGGTAAATGTAACAGTGCTCGTGCCTGGAGTTTGCTGGTTTGGGAGATATTCGGTCGTGCGCACCCATGCTCTTATTCCGACTGCTTAGTTCCGGAGGGAGCGACGCGAAGCTCTGTTCTGTGTTGCCAGCAGATGACATTCTGGTCCATGGCGTATCAGAGACGGAGAATTTCTTGAAGGCCGGATTGGAGGACTAGCAGTGGAGGATCGAGTTGTGGTGTTGTTGAGGGATTTGCTTGGTTTTCTGTGTATTGTAACAACAGTATGCAAGTGGGGGCAGCAGCATAGGTGTGGTTCAGAGTCCTACCTTTCAGGGTGAAAATCCAAGGTCTGGCCTTAATTGGTTGTGCCTGTCAATGATTTTGTTGAAGACATTGTTTTGAGAGCGAGGACTATCTCCAGGGTGAAAATCTAATATCTTTTGATCGGGCGACGATAGCGCTTGTGCACCGTTTCCTTGTTGGAGGTGTCGCTGGTGGAGAGCCTGGATTTCAGGTGCTGTCTTGGTGGTGGTTGTACTGTTGTTGCTAGGACTGGAGTTCCGTAGCGGGACTTTTTTTCTTAGTTTTCTTTTTCTTTTTTGGCTGTGTGTATCTGTACTACCATTAGGGTATTGCGTTGTTGCAGAGCCTAGGTGTAATTGGCATCTATCGATATTAATATATTCCCTTTATCGAAAAAAATGATGTCGCTGGCTCCAGGGGACTAAGTGGGTATGTCCGCTTTACGCACATACTCTTTCCTTCCTAATTTAGGTTACCTCCTCCGGCGCGATCCAAAACGGTGACCCAAATAACCCTATTACGTCTATTTGGGTCACGCCGCTGACACGAATTGGGTCGTAGCCCGGCTTGCCAGGCCAGTGCGTCGAGCGGCGCGATCCACTAAGTCCGCGATGGCCCGTTAGCCTAAGACCAAAAAAAAAATCGGATTCAAATGGAAACTAAATGCGCGCAAAATCTAAACAGAGTTCATTCATTTTAAAGATAATCTACATAGGAAATAAAGTAAAAAAACCTAAGTACTGGTGGCGCGCCCCTAGCGACGGCGTCGATGGCGCCATTGCTTACTCCTCGTCATCATCATTGCTGAGTTCGACGAGCAAGAGAGGTGGTTGATGCGCTGCGGAGGAGGCAATGGTTGAACCATCTGCCCGTACATGCGGTCTGTCACAGCTCGCGGCGTCTACGGTGGCGATGGTGGTGGTGGTAGCAGTGAGGCGGTGTGCTTCGCCTCCAAGGCGTGAGCCGGACAACCTCGTCCAGCATGTCCCACGACCACTTGGCCGCTTCCTCCGCCTTCTACTCCTCCAAGGCACGGGCGATGGCAGTGGCCTCGTCGTAGTGATTCGAAAGGAGCGCGTCCTGTTTCACCGCAGTGTGAGACGTGTCGCCCTCGTTATCGTCGTCGTCGCCCTAATTGTCCGCAGTCACTAAGATGCCCTGACCACTAAACTTTGCATACCAGCCTACACGGGTAGAATCATCAAAGCTGCAATGGAGTCATCAACGAGAGGTGCTGGCCGGTGTGCATGTCGGTAAGAGAGAGGGAGTAAGAGCATCTCCAGTCACGTCCCCTAAAGGGATTGGGGGCTTGCCAGACGTTTGATCACCCCAGACACGTGCCCCAAAGCTCTTTTCCATCCGGCGCGGTCCAATACGGTGTCCGACGCCCCGAGCTTGTTCCCGCTATACAGGGGACACTGCGAGGCGCCGAACACAACGAAAAGGGACCTCATGAGTGGCGGGCTAGCCTTGTTAGCGGCACAAAGCAATTTCTCTTCTCCCACCACTTCCCTCCCTCCCGCCGCGACACTCATTTCTCCCTCCCTCTGCTTCTTTCATTTCTCCCTCCTGCCTCTTGATTCATTTTCCCCTCTCGCCACCGATCTCTATTAACCAGACCGCCGCCGCCAGTCGTAGGCATGCTGCCGAAAAACCCCGAGAACAAGAAAGCTGCCGGCAAGGCGGCATCCAAGCCATCGGGCAAGGCGCCAGTTAAGAGGGGGCAAAGGTGCCCTTAACGAAGCCACGGAAGGCGCTGCCACTGAAGACGAAGCCGGAGGCGTGGATCTAGGTGGAATGGGAGACATGCTGTGTGCACCACACTTTTGACGGCGGAGCAGCGAGATCGGCGCCTGGCGGTAGTGGCGAAGAAGGCGAGAGTTTCCAATGCGAGCACGTCACTATGCTAACCGTGTGCGCAGCTGTCTCTTCCGCGAGCCCGTGGAGCAGTTCGGCGAGCGGCCCGACGAACATTCTGGAAACGGTCTCTCCGTCGACGCCAGGTTTCTTCAACGACCCCGGGAGCGCGACGCACAATTCTCGCTGCATTATGGCGACGCCGCGTCACACGGATGGTTCAACCCGAACGCCATGTTCTCCTCGACGTACGACAAGAGGCGTCACCAAGGACATGGAAACAATGGCGTTGCCTTCGCAGGGTGCAGGGGTCTGCTTGAGTTTGAGGCAGGCACCGGCACCCCGTTTGACGGAATGCCGGCGAGCTGGGAAGAGGAGGTGGCGGACGAGGAATGATAGAAGGACGAGCGTGATGGAGAGGAGTTGGACGAGGGCGACGAAGGGGAGGAGGAAGACGAGGAGGACGGCATTGAGGCAGAGGGTGGCGTTGACGTGGCCAGCAGGAAAAATAAAATATGGTAGCGACGGGCACACGAGGCCCCAAGTGGAAGGATGTGGAAGATCAGTGCACGTGCGACTCCTGGAAGACGTTGTGCATCGACGCGATCACCGGCGCCAATAAAAAGAATATGGCGCCTATTGGGCGAGGATCGAGGAAGAGTTTGACGAGCGCAAGTACCTCGACAAGGACTACACCGCGATGGTAATAAAGAGGAGCCAGAAGGCAATCTCGACACGCTATGCCATCATACATGTGCAGGTGAACACCTTCCATGGCTACCATTCCGAACTCGAGAACATGTTGGATAGCGGCACAACCCCTGTCGACCACGTATGCGAGCCGATCAGTTGAACCATGGTCTTCAGTTGTACCGGAAGAATTCGGAATGCAATAGAGGATTCGCCTTGTTGCATTGCTATAGGAAGTTCAAAATGTCTGAGAAGTGGAGGTTGACGCGTATCTTCTTGGTGAAGGGCAAATATGACATCATTGATATGGATGCGCCGCTTGCAGCATCGGCATGGCGCCCTATTGGCAACAAGGCGGCCAAGGCTACCGCGCTTGAAGCGGGGTCGACCGACTAGATCCAGTCGTCGCTCAACAAGTGCCTCGCCGATGTCTCGTCGAACCTAGTCATTCGCGACAAGAAGGCCGACGAGAGGTGGGCGACGCTACTCCAGAAACAACAAGAGAAGATGATGATCGAGAAGGAGTGTGTCGCCGTGAAGAAACACAAAGATGACTTCATGCCCTTGAACGCCTCGATAGTAGGAATGGATCCCCGGGTGCTCGCGGCGCACAACTTCTACAAAGATACGATCCTCGATGAGATCGTCACTAAAATGGCCATGACATCAGCCGGCGCGTCCGCTACGGCGTCTGCATCGGCATCAACTCCAGCTCCAGAGGCAGCGGTGGCATTAGCAGCGCGTATGCGACATTATCAGCCAGTACCCCTGCGTCGCCACCGGCCAGTACCCCAGCGACAGCGTCGGCATCACCGATAGAGCAGGCCGAGGTCGTCGTGCTGGACAGGCCAGTGCCGACTCAAGATGCGCAATTAGCGTCGCCAAACCCCTACTTCTAATTATGTTCAATTTGCATCCCGGTCTGTAATATTGATTGCGTCGACTATGGCGGCTACTTTGATCGCGACGACTATGACGCAAACAATTACTTTTGAATGACGAAGATCTTTACTTATTTTTGATGCAAATTCTATTTGGGGCGATGTTTGGGGGACGTGGCTGAAAACAGACGCGACACAAAAGCTACACCACCTTACGGTGTCCTCCATTCACCTGATCTGGCGCATTCACCGAACACGATCTTGAAGACGCGAATGAAGATGTTGTAAGAGCATCTCCATCGGTGCCCCCCAAATAGGCGCCGGCAGGGGCGCCGGCACTGCCGTATGGGGAGCGCCGGCATTGCATCCTCTATTTGGGGGTGTTGTTCCCACACCGGCGCCCCCAAACCGGCGGCCCCGATAGGATTTTTTTTAGACAAACTAAACATTTTCTTGTAGTTTCATTTTCATATCATTCAGAATCATGGAATAATATTTTAGGAGGATGAATCCGAGTAAAACATTATTCACTCCTCGATCCCGGATGACATGTGAAACCTGCTTCATCTCTAGCCTACTGCCTACTAGCCACCCGGCTCTATGGAGGTGGACGATCGCCCGCTGCTGCGCCGCCTGCTCTCTCCACTGCTCCTCCGTCGTCGATCCCCCGCTGCTCTCTCCACCACGAACGTCAAGTAGGCCGCTCTATCCGCGGCCGCCGCCTCCTGACGCAGCAGCTGCTCCAGCTCCTCCCGCCGCCGACGGTGCTCCACCTCCTGCCTCCGTAGCCGCAGCTGCATCTCCGCCAAGAGCCTCCGCTCGTAGACTTCGTCCGGATGCTGCTGCTCCTCCCGCACCTCCCGCCGCAGCGCAAGCTCCTCCCACCCCTACTGCCGGCGCACCGCCTCCCGGTGCCGCCGCTCCGCCTCCCGTTGACGCCGCCCCGCCTCCCGCAGCTGCCGCTCATCGGCGGCAAATGCATCTACGGTCGCCGCTAGCGCCGCCTCCTCCCACGCCTTGTACTCTGCGAGCTTCGGGTCCTCCTCCACGACTTCTACGGCCGCCTCTAGCGCCGCCTCCTCCCACGCATCGTACATTGTAGGTTTAGATTTTTGCACTACTGAAGTGAGAGGTGGGGAAGGAGGGGTTAATATAGACCGGCGGTGAGGCGGGAAACCTCCCGCGCGGCGTCGTGGCAGGAGAGTTTTCCGCCCGGCGTCGGGGCGGGAGAGTTTCCCGTGCCGCGCCGTGGCGGGAAATCTCCCGCGCGGTGCCCTAGCGTCACTGACAGTGCGGCCCCATCGCAAAACGCGAGGCGCCGGCGCGCCCGATTCACGCCCTTCGCCAAGGGGCCGGCACGGGTTGCTGGCGCTTCTATTGGGCTCGAAATTGCACCGACGCTTTTTGGGACGCGCCGGTGCGAGCCCATTTTCGATGTCGCCCCCCAAAATGCTATCAGGGACGCCGGTGGAGATGCTCTAATGGCGGGGCACCCGGGCAAAGCTAGGCATCGCCGGCTCCTTGGCCTGGGAATCCTGTGTGGCAGAGCCGTGGCCGTGTCTGCTGGCTTTATGCCTATTCTCACCGGACCCACAGGCTTTGAATAAAGTGCAAGTGCAGAAAATGGACAAATAAGATTTACATCTTCTCCTCCGGCTCTCAAAGCGCATCGACGGTGGAGGAGCAGGGAAAAAATCAGCAAAGTTTGGTGGGATCTCATGTAAGCGAGAGAGAGAGAGAGCAGCGTCAAGCAAAGAACCATGAAAGCGACATGACGCAGCCAGCACCATGGAAAGCGCAGACAAGAACATTTCTATCCCTAGCGCAGCACATGGAAGCAGCGCCGAAAGCGAGCTCGCAGCTCTGTTGCACGAAGCGACGTGAGGAAGACGATTAGCTGATTTCTGGCCGCGTGATGCTAATCGGACGGCAACCGATTTCTGGCATGCAGAACGGGCGACCGACGCCACGAGCCTATCGACTAGCTTCTCTCGAGCGTGTGTCGTCCAAAGAGAAATCACTCGCGCTGCCTCCCCTCGCGTCTCGTCAGGACACCCAACCTGCCGCCGTGCGCTTCTTTCCGGTGAATTCCTCAGCATACCGGCGGTTCGCCCCGGCGCCGGCGCGCGGTGGTGGACATCAGCAGCTTCTCCACAGGTATATACTTCAGAAAGAAGCTTTGATTTGTTACATCTGGATCTGGTTGATGCAGCGCATGCATGTTTACTGCTTTCGATCTGTTTGTTGGTGTTTGGTGTCTTTAGCTCGGATAAATCAGGACACCGCCTCACACAACCACTACCTCTAGTTTCATGTGATCTACCGCACTGCACAACCAATCCTTTTCTTTCTTTTTTACAGTTTTCAGTTTATGTACTTATATCTTCATGTTTATAGGTTCCAGCTTTATAAATAGCGACGGACTTTTCATCTTCTCACTGCATCTATCAAACATATGGAGGAAATTAATTTTTGTAACTTGACTATTGTAAACCTGCCTTAATGTTTCATTCGATGTTGTTTCTATATTTTTTGATAGCGTTTATATAAGCGTCAACAACTGACCCACGCTATTTGTCCTGCAGTGCCTATTCTTAAGTTAAAATGAGTGGTGATTGGTGCGGACCTACTATCAATACGATCATAACTCCATGCTACAATCCTCTTGCAAAGCATGTATCGTATTGCTTCATGGCTGGCTCAAAAGTGAGGGACCACAGGATAGAAATTGAGGCTCTGAAACTCAAACAGGTAGCCGTCCAACAGAAGATTCGAGACGACGAGCATACGTTGGAAGCTGTTCCAACAGACCAGGCAAGATTATGGCTGGAATCGGCGAATAGAGTTGTATCTGAAGAAGAGGCAAACCACCTTCTGTTCGAACAGAGGTACCGATTATGCGGGTGCTTCTACCCAAATTTCTTGGAAAACTATAAGATCAGTAAGCGGGCAGATGAGCAGCAGAAACAGGTAAAATCAATCATGAGTAATGCACCAGGCGATAATAATATCACACGTGCGCCAGATCCACGTCGTGTCGAGAGTATGCTCGTAGATCCTGCTCCTATGCCGCAAAGCAGAGAGGTTATTCTCGAGGATGCTCTCCGGTTCATCATGAGCAATGATCCCAATGAGGGGAAAATTGGAATGTGGGGTCCAGACAAAGATGATAACACAAATCTCCTCAAGCATATCAACAATTCATTTCTGGAACAAAGTCTCTTCGATTTTGTTATCTTTGTTCCAAGCCCCAGCGATTGCTCGGTAACAAATATTCAATCTGAAATCATAAGCAGGCTCGGTATGAAGCAGGATGGTAATGAGGCAACTCGAGCCACCAGGATACATGGACAGCTTGAGAATAAAAATTTCCTCCTGATTGTGGATGACCTCCGTCAGAATCTGGACCTTCGAGCCGTTGGCATTCCATATCCTCTTGGATTCGTGGGAGAGAAGAAGAGGAAAGTGGTAATCATGTCACTGTCAGGATACAGATCCGTAGGTAATCTGATGGGTGTGAACAAATATATTGAACTGCCTATTTTGCAAGAGGAGGAAGCACGCGAGCTATTTAGACAGTCAATAAATTACCAAGGAGATCTTTATTCTGATCCCCGCATTGGAACACATGCTACTGATCTGGTACGGGCAATAAATGGCCTGCCATCGGAACTGGTACGTTATGGGAAGTCAATGCATGGAATAATGGATGCAAGTTCCTGGAAAGTTGCTATAGATGATGCAGCAAGTAAATTTTCTAGGTTACGTTCGGTAAGTGCTAATTTGTGCCAAAGCTCAATTTTTCTACGAATCTATAGCTGGTCATAAACCTGTTTTCTGAGCACTAACCTATGTCTCTTTTTTATGCCTTGAAGATAAAAGACACTCTCTGTCTCATTGAGGATGATCCCACGTTGGGAGTAATTGGAATATGGGGTCCAGGTGGAGTGGGCAAAACACATCTTCTGAAAAAAATCCTGGGCTTTTTCAGAGGAAGGATGACTGTTATATGGGTGACGGCCTCCAAGGAATGTTCAATGTTAGAGGTCCAAACACAAATTTTAGACGAGCTAAAACTGGAAGGGGATGGCAATGTGGGAACCCAAAGTAGCATGATTCGTGGCTTCCTGGAGAATAAAAACTTGTTGTTACTGTTGGATGACCTTTGGGAAAGAATTGATCTGGAAGCAGTTGGCTTACCACTTCCCCTTGGAATTGAACCTTTGAGCAAACTAAAGAGAAAAGTTGTGCTCACAACAAGATTTAGATCCGTTTGTGGCGGGATGGAGGTGAAAAAACAGATTAAAGTTCCATATCTGCAGGAGAATGAGGCATGGGAGCTATTCAGAGAGAAGGTCGGAGACCAAACTCTTTTTTCTCCTGGTATTGAGGATCGTGCAAGAATACTTGTGACTGAAATGAAGGGCTTGCCTTTAGCTTTGGTAACTGTGGGAAGGGCAATGTATGAGAAATTTTGTCCAGATCAATGGGATTCTGCCATCCAACATATGAAAAATTCATGTTGCATTGACACAAATGAAGACCCCCTGGAGATGGAGAAAGAAGTTTTTAGAACGATCATGTTTAGCTATGATAGCTTGAAAAGCGAGAGGTTGAAGAACTGTTTCTTGACTTGTGCACTGTGGCCAGAGGATAGGCAGATTCACAGGGAAGAGCTCGCTCGATGCTGGATTGGGTTAGGTCTAGTGGATGTGGGGGACATACAAAGTCCCTACACAAAAGCTTATAGTCTGATGGACGACCTTATAGGTGCATGTCTGTTAGAGGGCGTTGGAAAATCGAATCATCATGTCAAACTACATGATGTGATTCGTGATATGTCTTTATGGATCTCTTGTGGCTGTGGTGAGAACAATGGCAACTGGTTTGTCCGTGCAGGAGTTGGCCCAGATGAAAATTTTGGCATCCCTTGGAGCAGTGCAGAATGCATCTCATTAATGTTCAACAGGATGAAGAAACTTCCTTTTATTTGTGATCCGCTGAAACTGAGGGTCTTATTCCTTCGAGGCAATATGTGGGATGAAACAATAATAGATGGAGTACTTGTGAATTGCTCTAAACTGACATATCTGGACTTGAGCCGTAATAGACTCAAGGGGATATCTGAAAGCTTATGTCGCCTGACAGAATTGAAGCATCTCGATTTGTCAGATAATCGGAAGATAGAGGAAGTGCCTCACAGCTTTGGAAACCTCATTAAGCTCAAGTTCCTGTACCTGCAGGGCAATGACATAGAAAAAATACCAAATGAGGTCATATCTAGACTTGAAGCATTGGAAATAATACACGTGGATCTTATCTTGGTGTCTGATTGTATTAGATCTAATGTATATAGAGAGTTGGCCACACTGAATCACTTGAAAGTTGTTAATACATTAGTAGGACTTTCAGATACATGGACATCACTTCATGATGCGGCTGACCTACCCATTCGGTCTTTAATTCTGGCACCATCTGCTGAAAAAAAGGAATTCCATCTTTATGATATTTTATCATTGGACTTCGCACAAACGACCTTGTATGAACTGTATATTGAAGGCGGCCAGGATCTGACAGATATAACATTAATACGTAGGCCTGAACAACAACCCTACAGTTTTGGTGTTCTCAATAAGCTGATCATGCGTCGTTTGGCAGCATTGACAACAGTAAAATGGATGGGAACATCTCCAACATATGTATTTCCATGGCTCACTTGTTTGAAAGTGTCACGCTGCACCAAGCTATTGAACCTGTCTTGGGCGATGTATCTGCCTTGCCTTGAAAAACTCAATGTACGCGTCAGTAATAGCATGCGGAAGGCTTTTACAAGGTATCATGTTGACAACGTGTGGAGTGGACAAGAGAGTTCCCAGACATTTCCTTGCCTCAAGCACCTTTGTCTTGAGTACTGCAAAAGGCTGGTCACTATTGCGGATCCTGATGTGGCATTCCCATCCCTAGAGTTGCTGGAGATTAGAGGTTGTCCAGAGCTGAAGAAGCTTCCTTTTGACATGGCCAGCTTGCCACAAAGTCTGAAGGTTCTACGGATGGATTATACTGAATCCTGGGAGCGATTGGAATTGGAAGAAGATGTCAGATCTTTCCTTCAACCCAGACTTCAATATAGATACCGATAAATACCATGAGCAAACAGTCCATTCCATATCTGTATCTCGGCTGGGAGTGTTATCAGGCATGTTTATACAGCGTGCACGGAAATGCTCCTTTGGGCTCCAGAGTTGTCATCGTCTTTGCTCTGCATTTTCCTTTCCCTGTGTTTTGAGTTTCAGTTTCGTCAGGTCCTGTGTTCTGAGCTGGACGTACAAGTATTGTAAGCCAGAGACGTGATGTGTTCACGCTGCGTTGGTTGTTGTTGGCGGTAATTTACGACAATGTTTCTTCTTGTGTGGAGGTGTTTTTTATTTGTGTGAAACCTGATTTCTCAATGCGGAGACTACAAATTTTGGGTCGGATTGTTACCTTAGTGATCGAGCTGGAAGGCACCCGATCGACTCTCCGCGCGCATGCTCCAAGCGGAACCGGGCTCCGGCTTCGACTGCTCCGTCCGTAACATGTCCGTCCGTGAGCAGTGGTGTGTCTCTCTTTCTTTCCGGCCAAATGGAACTTTCTTTTCATCTTGTCCGGCTCATGGAGCACAGTTTTCGCACTGGCATGGCTGCCTGGACATGCATGTCTATACCGTGTACTGTGTGTATAAATGATTCCTAGCGACATGCATCTGTGATTCTGTGTACAATATTGTAATACAAGGGATGGATAATGTGTGTGCATTTTCTTTGAGGGTACACAAATGGATCGCGCAATTCTCCAAAAATATACAAATATGATACGTATTTTTTTTTTCACGGTTTCCTCGGATGGTGCCTTTTTTTAGATGTGCAAGTGCTATATTATAAGCCTTGTTTGCAGTTATACCATGCAGTTCACCATGTCGTTCTAGAAAGTGACAAGCAGATGTTTTTCCTCTTTAAATCCCCGCAAGAACAATTTTTCTACTTATATTTTTTGTTCATTTCTAGTAGTATATTAAACAAGCCATGCCATCTCAATTTTTTTAATTTCCAACTTCTTATTATCTCATGCCGCGATTTTTCGATAAAGAGGTATATTAATATCGCAAAGATACAAAATACACCCAGCCTCTGCAACAACACATTGCCCTTGCGGCATTACAGATGCACATAGCCAAAAAAAAGCATTACAATAAAAGAAAAGTCTCGCTATAGTGATCTATTCCTTAAAGCAACAGTACTAACACAACCAAGACAGCAGAAGAAGTCCAGCTCCTCCAAAAGCGACGTCTTCAAGAAGGAAACAGTGCACAAGCGCCGTCGCCGTCCGATCAAAGATATTAGGTTTTCATCATGGAGAAAGTCCTTGCTCACAAAACAATGCCTTCAATAAGGTCATTGTGCGGCACAACCAGTTAAGGCCAGACCTTGGATTTTCATCCTGAGAGGTAGGGCTTTGAACTTCTCCTGCGCTGACGCCCCCACTTACGATACCGCTGCTCCAAGTCACAAAACACCAGGTCAATTCCTCGTCGCCACAAAGACATGAACCACCATAGCTAATCCTCAGATCCCGACCTCAATGACATTCTCCGCCGGCTGACTTCACCATGGAACAAGAAAGCGTGCTCCATGATGGTAACCGCCGGCAGAGCTTCGCAACGCTTACTCTGAAACCAAACGGTCAGATAAAACACGGGTGCGCACGACCGAATTCAATCCGATCCGGCAAACTCCAGGCATGTGGTGCCCATGGGAATGTGCCGGCGGAGCCTTCCGGAACTCGCTACTCTAGTCCAGATCAACAAGGGCATGCACTAAGCATGTCTTCGTCTTGGTACGGGAGAAACCTAGGGCCACCTCCTTTATTCGCATGGCTCGCAGGACCCCACGCAGCCAGTCCCCGACCAGCAACACGGCAACAAAGGAGAGGGCAGCACCGTGCACGGCTGCAAAACGCCGGTGTGACCAAGTCAGCTCCATCTCCCACATCACCAGCCCATGGTTGGATCTCACTGGCCCAGATCGAAGCCCAAAGGCCCAGATCACCCCAAATGCACAACGTCGTGCGACCAGACGGCAGCAGTGGTGGCGCACCACCATCTCCTCATCGCCGTCCCGCTCGCAGGCCTCAGGCCCCGGCCATCCGACCGCGGCGCCCTTGCCCTCCGCTGGCGATCCACCTACTCCTGTGAAGCGCCACCGAGAGACAACTCCTCTACCCACCGTCGTTTCGATAAGACTATCTATCAGATCCTTGTCAGAACTGAACTACAAATTTATTTTGAAATCTCTTTCAATGACACATTTCTTTTATGAAATTCTCCATATTTTTCTCGTCTCGGGCTCGCCATCAACATCAAAACAAATGATCATGTTCAATGTGGTAACCAAATATGTTCCCCAAGGTGGAATATAGTTGCCAGATTTCTCTAGGACTCCCGTGTGCTATATAAAAAGCCACCAATCTTCAATCTTATGATTTTTCTATTCCTAGCTTCTTAGCTTTCCACGTGTTCCAAGGACTATCTATCTCAAATTTTAGCAAGAATTGAACGGATATATTTCAAACTCTTTTTCCACGACAAATCTTCAAAATCCTCCACATTTTCCAGGTCTCGTACTAATTCTCAACAGGCCAGCCAAATGAACATGCCGAACAAACAATTTAGACCTGCAAATGTGCAATTGTCCAACTGCACGTCTGGTAACCTAAAGTAGCCTAGCGCATTGAATTTCCAATGGTCTCGTTAAATACACAACTCACACACGACGCACGCGTTGGCTCAACCCCATCTCATATTTATAGAGGAGGCCAAGGTTAGAAGCTTTCGTTCAAATTTCGAAACTGTGGCGCCACTTATTCGCTGCCGCTTTTCAAATCCTGCCATTTCTTGCTGATAGCTTTTGTTCCAATCCATCCATCCATCTCCATTAAGGAGATGCCTTTACTTCATGATGGACCGCCCAGATCGTGTGTGGCCACGGATTGGTGACATGGCATGTAAAATAAGGAACCTCCTAGCTAATTAGGTGGGGCAATTAATCTTATTCCCAGAAATTGTGGATAGCCAGCCCCTGATTTTCTAGTCACTGGGCGTGGGTTTGTTTTGGAAGATCATTAACTCAGAGATCAATTTATGCCACGCGCAATTAGGTAAGATAAACGGGATTCCTGTTTCACCCTTGGCTTGGGTAGGGACTTGCTTCCCTTCCTCTCCTTCATTTTAAGAAACCATGATTTTTTTCCTTAATACGCTCAATTGGGGTGCTCCTCATATACAGTATTCCTGTGATTAATTAGTTTCTGAACATCCAGTAACTAGCTCAAATGGGATGCTCCTCATATACAGTATTCCGGTGATTTGTTTCGTAAACATCCAGTAACTAGCTGAAATGGGGTGCTCCTCATATACGACAATACGGTGATTAGGAGGATCTGGTCATCGTTTCACAACTCGGCAGAATCTACTGCTTGGATCGATTCACAGCAACCATCACATACAAAAAAATCAGGTTGTCAACCACACAAGCTTTTTGGCACATACATCATTAGAAGAAATGCTCAAAACACCCATGTCGGTATAGGCCACACCTCAAAAAGATAGTTGTTCCCCAAAGAGAAGATATAATAATCTCGGTAGCTACACACTTTGTTATGGAAAATCATTAAAAAAAAGAGTGCATATTATTAGGCCAGAGAAAAGCTGAGAAAGTTACATTGCAATGATACGGCCGAACTTGCCAGCCACGGGAACCAAACTGACCCAAGCACTAACCAAGCTAGATTATGCCACCATATATATTATCTACTTAACACAGGCAACATGCCCAGATCACAAAAGCACCATCCATTCTCAGGTCCAAAACAAGCATTATACTTTCCGCAGCCAAGGCTCCCTCCTGGCCAACTCTGCTCCTCCACTGTTGTAAGGGCAAATCCACTTCTCCCCATCGAGAGCGCCACGGCGGCCGATAGATCCAGCATCACCACTAGCTACCACTGGCCAAAGAAGGCTCGGCTCGCCAACTACCTGCAAGACAATAGACAAGAAATGTTCACCAATTCTTACCATTGCTAAGAGTAAAATAGGTATGGCAGCCGAACAACACACAAAGCTGACAAGCGGTTAGGGCTGCTCAACTTCTACCTGGATGTGATGTGCAACAATATCGTGCAAGACCGGCCATCCTGGCCTCATGGATCTTCTCCAACTTTCCCCAACACCTCCTTCAAGTGCTCCACATCGGGGCTCACCTAAGGGCGGTGAACCATGGCTGAGGCACGGTGGCTGAGGCGCGGTGAACAATATCGTGCAACACTTCCTTCAACTGGACCATGGCTGAGGCGCGGTGAACTCGTTGCCATCTCACGATAACAGGACCCATGGAGGTAATGGAGGTAGTACGTGCCAAGGGCGGCCAGGGCCTACCACCTCGTGTGAGGCAAGGGAGGCCACAACCAGCTCAGCGGCGATTTACACAAAAATAACCCAAAAGTGAAAAAAAAGCACAGACTGACCCTCCGGCGAAACTATTTCACCCATCTAACCCTTTTGTGTGGCGCCCCCCACATCGGCGCCACACCTCACTGTGTGGCGCCCGTGCGTGCGGCGCCACTCTCCCAGCCGACGTGGCGTCCTCGACGCTGAGCTGTGCGCCGATCCGACGTGGCAGGATGTGTGGCGCCGCTCTGAAGGGCGCCACACTGTGAAACTGTGGCGCCGCTCGAAAGGGCGCCACACATCCAGTTAAGTGTGGCGCCCGAGCCGCCCCCAGCCCGACCCTCCTCTTCTTCTCTCTTCTCTGTTTCTTCAAGAAAGCAAGGCGGCTGGCGGTTCCTCCTCCTCCCCCCCTCTCCCCCCCACCAAATCCACCACCAAATCAGCAGATCTGCCCGGCCAATCTCTTCCCAATCCCTTCCTCAAGGTATTCTCCCTCGATCCCCTTCGTTTCATCCATGATTTTCTCGGATTTAATTCAATTTAGACATGGAACCCTAGATATGAAAATCTTAGAACTTGAATCCATGTGCTCATGTATGTGTTGAAATCCATATTCTCATGTATCTATGTGTTGAAACCCTAGATTTGTTGAAACCCTAGACATCAAATTTCAATGAATGTGTATGTGTAGGAACCCTAGATATGTATGTATCCATATTCTTATGTATATATATGTATGTATGTGATGTATGTGTGATGGCTTATTTGGATATATTCTGATGTATGTGTTGGTCACAAATAATGGTAGTTCTTATTGTGGGCATTCAAATGTATTCAAATGTGTTACATATGTCTAGTATTTGTGTATGCTTGTGGTATATGCTTTCGAGGACTCTCTTTGCTGACAGTGGTGGGAAGTTGGCCCATTGGTGTTGGCTCAAGGCGCTTACGGTGTTGGAGCACCCGTGGAGTTGGGGAACAACGACACTTGCCTACCTCTACCGGCAGGTGATGATTTGCTATATGTACTATTCTTCTATAGTAGTCTGCTAGAGAAAGTACTAACCAAATGTCTTATGAACGCAGTTGGACGAAGGTTGTCGCAGGACTGGGAGCGGCGGTATTGGTGGATGCTTGCTCCTACTTTCCGTATGGAGCTGGGACCGCCTATCAGTTGGGCGGCCCAGGATACTCAACCAGAGGACATGGCCTCATTACCGGAACAACCCTTATCGGGAGCCCACTTGGGCATACATTTGGGACAATGTCTCGGAGATGACGAGCGATCCAATGGTCATGTACAGGCACTACACTGAGGAGTTGGACACTCTTACCGCTGAGCAGGTAACCTTTCTGAAGCCATCACTCTTTTGCTATCCTATTTCATACATTTCATTGCCATGTTGTAAATTTTGAAATATTTGTATGCTGCAGGTGGATTGGGAGCCATATGGTACCTATTACCGTATTGGCGCGGCGATGACTGACCTCAACCCCAAGTGCTTGGAGGAGGCGGGTTTCTGGCGTATGCGGTGCCCACTCATATGCATGTGGGCGGTTGAATACCACCAGCCGCACAGAGTGATGAGACAGTTTGGGCTGTATCAGGAGTGCCCACCTCAGTGGCAAGACACGGACCACGCGCTCCATAGGTAAACTTCTTGAATCATGCGATGGAAGCTTGTTGATCATAGGAAGCGATAGAATCTAACTTTATCCATTGTGCTCAATATCTTGCAGGCTTGATAGGCAGCGGCAGAGGAAGATCACGAATTGGCCTGTCCATCATAGAATTCACGTGACAACGTTCCAACACTGTTTGGAAGCAATACAGAATGGCGGACATGTCGAGATTGTCCCTCACGACTTGCCGCTTTCAACAACTATCTCCAATGGTTTCATCAAAGCACGCGTATCGAGTTAGTGAACCACGCGTATGATGACGACATCTTGGACGACCCCATCGAGTTCGATGAGGTTGCGCAAAGCCAGTACGATATGACAGCTCAACAAGGGAGATCGACTTCTATTGCTTCCTCTCTGAACTTCGTGGTAACGTATTCTCTCATTAGCTACTACATCATCTATATTGGCATGTGCTCCCTCAAATTGTGTATAATATGTTTGTCACAGCGGTCCGAGATCCAAAAAACAGCTACAGAGTGTGAGGTTGTTTGGGATCAGAGCCATAGAGATGAAAAGCCTATCGGACCGATGCGGCATTTCATTAAGGTATGGTCACCAACTTTGAATGTAAGCTATTGTATTTGACGGCTTTGTAACCATGACTTCCATGACACAGAACACTGCACGGAAGTTGCGGCGGTTAGCCAAGTTGCTAGGTTGCCGCGAAGGCGAAATTGCGGCTACATCCTCTTCTGAAGAGGCGGAGGTATGGACTATTTTGTTGCTGTCAAACATGTGCTTAGTAATTTCAACTTTTGTAATCTCATATGTTCATGTTTGTGAAGATTCCTGACGACACCATTCTGAGTCAAAGCATTAGTCGAGGCAAGAAGCAAGCCACACGGTCTGCGTACCAGTTGAAGCCGAGGGGCGAGGCTCCACACCGTTACACTCCGGAAGATTATGCGAACCGAGGAAAGAAGGCTGTGATCGAGTCCGATGAGGAGCCGCCGCGGAGATCATCTTTGAGGAGGATGAGGAACGATGAGCCGTCATCTTCAGAGGAGCAGGAGGTGCAGCAGCAAGAAGAGCAACGGCAGCGGACGAAAAGGAAGGCCGTCCGGAAGCAGCCCGTGAGGAGGGGACGTCGAGGAGGATAGATGGATTTGCTACGTGTTGTGAACTCTATCTTCATAAGTATCGTGTTGTGAACTCTATGTCATTTCGAACCATGTCGTCATTTCTACGTGTTGTTTGAATCTATGTGCTACGATGTGAGCTATGATGTGTGCTATGTGTATGATGTGTGTATGAAATTGCTATTGAAATTGCTATTGTTGTATTGAAAACTGTTGAAATAAGGTAGGAATTTGCATGGTTTAGCACAAGTCAACGTGTGGCGCCCTTGCCACGGGCGCCACACTTCACTGTGTGGCGCCGATCTCATGGGCGCCACACATGTCAATTTATATGTCCACACATCCAGGGGCTCCGGACGCTTAGGTCCTTAGCCGTTTTGGCGACCCTGTTTATGTGGCGCCCGTGGCGCCGGCGCCACACTGCACTGTGTGGCGCCCGTGACATCGGCGCCACACAAACAGGGTCGCCAAAACGGCTAAGTCCCTAAGCGTCCGGAGCCCCTGGATGTCCTGGGCAATTATAAGAGGATGTGTGGCGCCAGCGGCGCCACACATCTTGCCACGTCGGATCGGCGCACAGCTCAGCGTCGAGGACGCCACGTCGGCTGGGAGAGTGGCGCCGCACGCACGGGCGCCACACAGTGAGGTGTGGCGCCGATGTGGGGGGCGCCACACAAAAGGGTTAGATGGGTGAAATAGTTTCGCCGGAGGGTCAGTCTGTGCTTTTTTTTCACTTTTGGGTTATTTTTGTGTAAATCGCCCCAACTCAGCAGTGGCAACAATGCACTGCCAGGTCACGTCGGATCTGGCCAGCTCCAACTACACTTCAGCCTTGCTTCCTACAAAATATGGATGAACATTACCATCGATTAAAATATGTTTTGAAATACTGACATATACTTACAATTCATTTAGCAATCCAAGGTCATTAGTCAGACAACTATTTACTAGGAGACGACTAAGTACTGTATGTCTGTATCTCATCCATCATTACAAATTCTTTTATTTAGAAAATAGGCATTCCCACAGTCGTCAATTACCAAGTAATTTTTTCTGCACAATATATAGTTAGAAACATCATGTTCCTGAAAGAGAACAAGTTGCACATGTCCACTGGTAGAAAAATGCCCTTTAGTCGCGGTTCGCAACTGCCATTAGTCGCGGTTGCGCAACCGCGACTAAATAAGCGCGACTAAAGCCCCCCCCTTTAGTCGCGGTTGCTTACGAACCGCGACTAAAGGCCCGTCCACGTGGGCGCCAGGCGTCCGTCGGGGCGGAGGACCTTTAGTCGCGGTTCGCCTGGCCAACCGCGACTAAAGGCCTCCGCGGGTTAATTTTTTTTAATCTATTTGATTTTCTAATTATTTTTCACTCCTTTTTTTTCTTTTTTTTCCACAATTTCTAGTATTTCAGTTATTGGCCAAGTTTAGTCACTAACTACACTTAATCTCTAGTCAAATTCCTTACCTGTGGTCAAACTTCCCGCTCGGTCACCCATCCTCCCACTACTCCAAAGACTAGACGCTTAACGTCCAAGTTCCTTTCCCATCCTCCTTCCAAGTGATTCGCGCGCATGTTGTTGATACTAGTATCATATCAATCCTATTAACATGTTGGGTCGATGTCACACTTCTTTATTGTTTGAATTTCAAATAATTATTTTAATAAACAAAAGTAATGATGTAATAATAATCTTGAATAAATAAATAAATATTAACTTTTTAAATTTATATTATAATTAATTTTTTAATTTTATAATTTTTTAAATATTTTTTTTGCCAAACCTAAAACCTGAAAATTTGAAAATCTAAAAATTGGCTAACTTTATGGTTAAGTAATAGTAATCTTTATGCAAGATGCAATTATTAATTTAAAATTTAAAAAAAATATATAATACTGAATTTCTGGCAAAAACTAAAATCTTCCTGCTTTCATATTTTCATTTGGAATTTTGAGAATCTAAAAATTGGCTAACCGGGTAAACCCTGGTGAATTCGGATGTAACTTTTTTCCAGGATTTTTTTGATATATTATACGTTTTTTTTCGACGTCGTATGCAAAAGTTATTGCGGTTTTACCATTTTTTAAACTTTTTTTGCAAAAAAAGTGAAAATTCGAATTTCTTAATTTCTCCAAATAGTAGGTTGCATAACATACAAGAATCTGAAAACAATTTTTTTTTGAATTTTCTATCATTTTCTTTTCTATTTTACAAACCAAAAAAAAGCGATCCACGGGGGGGGGGGGGGGGGGGGGGGGCAGGGTGCGTGGGAGTAAAAAAACTCGGGAAAACCTTTAGTCCCGGTTGGGGACACCAACCGCGACTAAAGGGGTACCCTTTAGTCGCGGTTGGCCTGGCCAACCGCGACTAAAGGCCTTCGGCCAGGCCTGAGGACCTTTAGTCGCGGTTGGCCTGGCCAACCGCGACTAAAGCTCCTTCCGTCCGTCAGCTGTCGACCGAGCCCGCTGGGCCCAGACCTTCGGTCGCGGGTCGCCTCCCGAACCGCGACTAAAGACCCCTTTAGTCGCGGTTCGAATATTTCCGCGAGTAAAGGGGGCGTCTGGAAGCCTCTTTTTCTACTAGTGGTCCTTTTAATCTTGCAAAAAAAAATTAGAAGATGATGGTACGCTTAGTCAATATATGTTAAGTTAGAAGATTGGCAGGCTTCCATTTAATTTTCTTATCTCCGATGCAAAAATGTGTTGTGAAAATAATAGCAATTTACAACGAATCATGGCTCAAGAGTCACTAAGGGTATCTAAACTATGTATGTAACTTAACCTATACTAAAGAATAATCTTTATTTCAAAAGAAATTGTTTACTTCTGGTATGCACCTAATATGAATCTTTCCCCAGTAGGACTGGTAATGATGTGGCTCTGTAACTAAGAAAAGGGAACGCATTTTTGGTGGCGCAAATGAGAAGTCGGACTGAGAAATCAAGAGGATTTTCCTCTCGGGAAGCAACTGAGAAATCGAGAGGATCTTACACCTATACTGCAAGAAAGGTTTAGAAGAGCACCATATTATCCCTGAGCTTTCATTCAACCAGAAAATATTAAACCAGCACAAACATGCTCAAACTTCACACCCATCGAAAATCCCCGAGCACCAAACATGCCGAATAAAAGGTTGGCTTGTAACATTTTGAGACTGTAAGCGCAAGAAAATTTGGAACAATATTAGAAAAGTAAGGAGATACGTACATGCCAGAAATAATGATTTCCATGAGTAACCATACTCTACTTCTAACTAACCTAGTGGCATTTGCAACCAGGTGCCCGTGGATATAATTCCCTGTGAAATAAAAATTTCAAAAATATCCCAAACATATACTTGATTATAGCAGCGGAACATTCTAAAGTGCATGAAACACTTAGTTGTGTATGTAAAAATAACACATATCATGTAATCTGACTAAAAAAACGAATGTCCGCTTCATCGATATAAATGGACACATATTATTGATGAGAAGTTGCTCAATAGTACTCCACACATCTTACCAAAGAAAATCTGACCTAAGCACTTGAAAGGGGGGATTATCACATAGCATCAGCAAAGTTAGTAGAACAACATCGTGGATGATAAGTGTGTACGTGTATGTCCACACACTACCAATATATTAAAGGCTTAACTACTAAAGTACATTTCTTTGAGCAGAACTATATAATATATACAGCTAGGGGCAGCCTGTCGCGCATACTACAGATCAGATCGAGGGATGGAGCATCGTCCAACTACCAATCCAGAGACAAATCAATTTATGTGTAGAGTATAAATGAGAAATTTTCAATCACCAAGAAGCACACATGGAGAAGGAAGACATAGGAAGAGCAGGGATGGAGGAATCTCACTTAGAGCAATGAGCAATGATGACCTGAAGCAGCCACCACAAAGAGGCAATCGCAACCAGGGTCATGGTTGCACAGAGAGATGGCGAGGACCAGTACGAGGTGAAGCTCTTCGTTCCGGCGACCGGAGGTTGAAATGAAGAAAGACGAGCTCCAGCCGCCCGCCTCTGTGTTTTCCTCCCTTATATTGCTCGAAAAACTATACAAGACTAAAAGCATCAGAAGGTACAGAATGTGGAAGTTGTCCATGCTTGAAAACTGAACTAAATTTCTTAGCCATGACGCTAGTCCTAGTTGCAGGAGGAAACACAAGTGAACTAACAATACAAACAATAAATCAGAGATTACTAAAAAATTAATTTCTTCAGTAACACCTCGTGACTTTTTACCCTGGGCTAGTTCTCCGGAGTAACTGATACAATGCATTATACACAAAGGCTTCTGCAGAGCTATACAAGGGAGAAACATCAACTTCAGCGATTTAACGTTTGTAGTGAATCTAAAAGCTTTCATCAAAACAGTACAAAATTCTTTTAAGCACAATATCGGCAACAAATCTCTAGATGCAAGGAACAATCCACATGGCTACACCATACAATATTATGGTAAATAATATTTCGTTGACTATCTCAGATTTCAGGAGAACCAATCATATATTATAACTAATAACACACATATGAGATTCACCGGTGCCTACACGAGGACTCTAGTTCAAGAACAGATGCAAAATCCCGCAATTAATTTGTTGATGCCAAATGTCACCAGTAAGGCTAGCAGGTTACTTCATGCAACTTCCCGTTTGTATGCCAATGGAAACAAAGGCAAAAGGAATTGTTGGACATATAATAAGTGGATTAAAAAATACCATATCCTGGCTCAAAGTGTCTATGAGCAATCCATAAAAGACAAAAACTAATGACTTCATTTGTTGATATAGCTAGATGTATATAATGCACACTGCGAAAACAACAGCAGAACGGAAATGAAGTACTGCGTAGGCAGCGACGCGTAATGCAGCGGTTGCGCGAACTGCGGTGGTATCGCTGGCGGCGCGTACTGCGGAGGAGGTGGAACCTCCTGGCCGTCCCATGCTGCCCGTGGTGGCGCGTGCGGTGGGAGCGGTGGTGGCGGCGGCAGGGAGGATACGTGCTCCGCCACCATGGCCCAGACAACGTCCTCCAGCCCTTCGTCCAATGGTTGGGCGTGCCACGAGGATTATTCACCTAGGAGCAACACAGAGTGGGGAACTTCTCTTCAACCATGGGCAAAAACCACGGTTTCAACAGTCGGTTTGGTTCAGTTTAAGTGGAGAATAGCACGTGGTTGAGTTTGGTTTGAGTGTAAATACATATCTCAATGGTTAGGTTCAGTTTCGGTTGCTAAAATGCAAGACGTGGGTTCAGTTCAGGTTTAGTTCAGTTGTCCGACCATTCTCAGGTTTACTAACATCATTATCTCTCAATCCTGCAAGGGCAAAAGATTTTAGGTGGCAATTGCGAATGTTTTGAGAAACAAGCCTTGATTTCATCATCATTTCCAATGCAAAAGCCAAATGAAAATACTATGTTTGATTTATAATAGACAATATGAACTAGGGAAAATAAAAAGGCTCATGCATCCAAGGAAGGACTTGGCGGAATTAGCTCGCAAACCGAGCAAAGCAAAAGCTCTAAGGCGACAACCGTGAATGTTTATATCGCAAAATACTCTATTGTGGAAGTAAACATGCAAGGTAACCAACAACCTACATCAGGGATCTATATAGAACACTAACATAGTAGCAGCAACTGAAGCTAGCATTCGAACCACAACATCGCTAGGGAAAAAAAGATAAGAACTGCATCAACAGAAAACATCATAATGTTTATCCCATAAGGAATAAAAACATAGACTAGAGAAATATAGCAATGAATAGGACAGAAAAACATCGGGCACTACACCATCACATTGGCAAGCAAGAAATAAGATTTAAGAGAACAAAACATTCAGACACCGGCTGGGCTGTGTCATACACCAAGCGCTAGAGTTACCTCGCCCGAAAAACAACACATGAACAACTATGTATTCTAAGTAAGGATAATCTTGTAACACCACATGCTATAATGAGATACCAACATGTCATACTTGACAACATATGTTCTGGACTTTCACACAATATTTCTGTCTGACAAATCAGCAGAATCAAACATATCAAAATCTTTAGTTTTCACTAACTAACAGTCTGAACAAGCTAATATCCGGGTTGAACTTAATTGTTTGACCTCAATGCCTTCTGGGTTTGTAAAAGGTATCTCTTTTCACCACAGATTCAAAAGTCTGGGCTCACCTTGTGTTCATTCTTGTTGACGTTGTAGCTGCTATTGTACACATCTGGTCCATGTTGCACCTGCATAGCGGTGTCGCCGGAGAGTGCCTCCTTGAGCACATTCTGGAACCACCGCTTGGTGCAGTCGAAAACCACCTTGGTGTACATGCAAATACAAAGACTAAAATTACACCATAATACAAATAGGAAATTTTGGCTAATGAAAAAGCCACGCGCATTACAGATCTATCACACAAACATGCTCATTACTTAGTAGGCTATCACACAAACATGCTCATTACAGCTATACAAGTAGGCCTGAAAGGCACATTATTAAGTCAAAAAAACAATTTGGATTTAGATATGCATATGTGTGAGGCAATTAATTATCAGGACATTTGAGTAACAAGTAGTACCAAGCAAGCCAATGACAGTACAGGTTTGTGCCATAGTTCATACAGATCCCATCACTTAGTAGGCTATCACACAAACATACTCATTACAGCTATACAAGTAGGCCTGAAAGTCACATGATTAAGTCAAAAAACAATTTGGATTTAGATATGCATATGTGTGAGCCAATTAGGTACCATAGCAGCATTGACAGAGAAAAAAAAGAAAGCCACAATCTAGTCATTATCCACCAATCAAAAACATCACCTGCGCATCAAGCTCACTTATCTGAATGAACCAGCAACTAATAACCTAGTAGTGCATCCATAGCAGACTTGGTCAGGTTCAGAGTTGTAGTACTGTGCTGTCATGTCAACTGCAACTGCATCTACATGAGAACACCGTTCTCCATGGCCGAGTATGCTGCAGTAGTAGAAACTCCGTTGGCAGCGAGGCCTCAGGGAAGGACCTCGATGGCTCACGTCACAGCCGCCGGTGCGTTCTCGTAGCCGGTACCGCACCCCTCGCCGGCGTGAAGACAGACGGACCGAATCGCCTTGATCGGCCAGGCGAATTCGGCGGCGCCTTACGCACTGCACCAGCGAGCAAGCAGGGCGTGATGCCATGGCTCCTGGATGGCGCCGCGCCTCGCATCAGCGAGTCTTGGGCGGTGCCGATCGACCTGATGTGGGTGAGGCGAGTGGTGGAGGAACAGAGGCATATGGGAGGGGATGAAGTTGGGGGGAGACGAGGTGGCTGCGGAGGGTACTCCGGCGAGGTGAGGAGCGGCGGCGGGTGTTGTTCTGCGAGATGGCTGAGTGGGCCGGTGGACCTTTACTCCCATGGCGGATTCAGTTTTTCCTGACGAATACAGCAGCGGATTCGGTTCAGAAGGTTGAGAGATGCAAAGTTTATAGATGAAGTTCAGTTAGCTGTTCATCTCGTCCATGTTATGTCTATGTCTACGAGACACAAGCTTTCATCGCACGTGTACAGAATAAAGATTGAATCAATAAACCAGAAGCACCCAATACAATGGTTTGGCTGCAACATTTGTGCCAGAGGATTGGGGAAGTGAATATGTTATTAGAATTTTACAGAGATCAGAATTTGTACTGCTAGTAAACCAAATAAAATATATTCTTAAACATACACAATTTTCCACTTGTTCCTACCTATATATTGATCTCCTATGTACCTAGCTAGCTGAACCTCAAGATCCAACCAAGCCAACTTAGAAAAATTCAGAGGAACGATGCAGAAAGAGACCAACAACAGAAGATCAGATACCAACAAGGAACAACGTACACGCGTACGTACACTGATTAGCAAGTGGCCGACACGGCAGCGAGGAAAGGCAGATATACTGAAGAATTAGATCAAGAAAACAAAGTTCTTAGGCAGCATGCCTGCGTCTTATCCGCCGGCATGGCCTTTCCTCACCATGTCGTGCACGGCTGTGTTCCAGCCTCTGCCGGACTGTCTCGCCGGAAAACGTACGTATGACCAGTACTACATGAGATTCTTGAGCTGAAGATGATGGAATTTGTGGTGGGGGCCGTGAGGTCTGTGGAGAAGGAATGAGGCAACATTGGAGGAATGAGGGATTTAGATCCGTGTGACGAGCGCGAGGTGAAGCTGCAGCCATCGGATCGCCGCCTTGCCGGATCGAGGACTTGCTGTCGCTGGGTTCTCGGGAGGCCGCGTCAAACATGGCTGTAGATATCAATTGACTTGCATGGGCTTAATTGGTTCTGATTTGCATTAATTGTCTTGTTGCTTTAATCCCGGCGAGATTGTCGCATGGATTTGGTCTTCTTATTCCCCCGCAAGATGGGTCAAATGATTAACACATGCATGCATCTACCATGTGGGTACGTTCTTAGGTTGGACGTACATGATCGCTGACTATTTTCCCATATGGCTTGGTGGCATTTTTTTTGTTCCATCAGATTAATTAGCTAAGAGCATCTTCAACACACGCGCCAAAAGATGCCCGCGCGGGAAAAACCGCCAGTTTAGCGCGCCGGTGTTGAAAATTTTCGCTCCAACAGACGCGCCAAAATAGCGCGCGCTAAATTTTTTGCCGCGCGCGGTATAAAACGGCGCGTGTGACGCGTCCCCAACTGCCGCCAAAAACTCCCTCCCGCCACGCGCCACCCTCTCACCTGCCACGCGCACCACCGCCGCCGAGATCGCGCCGCCGCCATGCCCCCTGGCGCAATCCTCTGGTTTCATCGGCGTGCGCGCCCGCCCGAGCGGCACGTTCTATGCGGAGATCCGCGGTGGCAGCGCTCGCCTCACCCTTGGCACCTTTGGCACCGTCGAGCAAGCGGCGCGCGCCTACGACGTGGCGGCATGGCGCCTCGGGCGGCCCCGCCAGGAGCTCAACTTCAAGGACTACGAGTCGCTCGCGGAGGCAGAGTTCTTGGCTGGCTTCGACGGCCTCGTAACCAGCAGCGACGCCGCCGCAAGCAGCTTCAGCGCCACCTCACCATTATGCAGGCGGATGAACTCACTATGGAGGCGTGGGCCGCTGCCTTCCCGCATGATGTCGTTGACGAGCACGCCTTCTTCGCGCAGAAGAAGGCGGAGCGCAGGGCGGAGAAGGAGGGCATTCACGCACGCAAGCGGTTCATCGACGCGTAGGAAGCCGGCCCGACGACCATCGACGAAAACGATGAACGTTGGGAGGATTTGGTCTTGACTGAGCTGTCGGAGTCGTCGGGATCGGACTTCGACTTCTCGGATTTTTAGATGTATTGATGTATTGTATCCGTTTAATTGTCGTTCTTGTCATCGTTTTAAAATGTATTTTTAGTACTATGTTTGATATTATTTTCAATCATTTGTATGCAAAACTTGTTTTTGCCGCTGTATTTTATAGCGTCTGGTAAAGAGCTATTTCTGCGCTGTATTTTTTCACGCGTCGGAAAAACTTAGAGACGCGCCCAGACCCATAAAAGCGAAAACAGGCGTTGTATAATTTTTTTAGCGCGCGCCTGTTGGAGATGCTCTAAGTATGCAGGTTCCCTTCAATCTAACTGATGATCTATATGTAAATGTATGCAAGAAATAATGAATCGGTTTGGGCACAATGCTACTTTAATCCATATTATTGCCTAACCACACATCTACGTCGCTAAAGAAAAACACATCTTTGTCGTGTACTTTATTCTATGATGGGTGTTTTTTCTCGGGTACACGGCAAAGATGCTCTTCTCCGAATGCCAAAAACCAGTACACGGCGAAGAATACTTTGTCAATTAAATGTTAGCACCCGGCGAAGAATAAGAACATGACACAATAGGGGAAATACACTCAGAAAAGAAAAACACACGGCGAAGAGGCTCTTTGCCGAGTACCACAACTAGACACTCGGTGAAGAAGACTGCCACGTGGCGAGTAAAGCATACGGCTGGCAGGAGCAGAACTTTGCCGGGTGTCTCCAGTTAGATACCCAACAAAGAGCGTCCTCGCCAGGTGTTTTCAGTTAGGAAGGTGCGCTATTTCCCGCACAACTATGCTTTTTTCTGCGCTGTGTATATTGTGGAAGGTACATGGCAAAGACCCTCTTTGTCGTGTGTATTCTGAACGGTACACGACAAAGACCCTCTTTGCCTTGTATTCATGTTTCGCCGCGTCGAGCGCGCCGGTGTTCCTGTTGGGAGGCGCGTGAAACGGAAAAAGATGGGCACATAAAATCGCATGTTCTGGAGCTAAAATAATTTTTCCAGAAAATCAGGGGCAGGGAAAAGTGGATGCGTAGTTCAAATCTGGCCCGATTCCAGCAACATCGGCAGGGGATCCTGTGGCTTCCCGAAGAGCTAGAGCGTGGGGCGGGTGTGTGGAGCGCGTTGAGTATGTGTTCTTCTATCGTTGTGCACAGGTTTTCCTCAACCCTAGTTCGCACCCCTTACCTGCTTCACACAAAAAAAACCGTTTTGGCAGTCGAAAAATGGAAAACAGGTTTTTCGTGGCCACGATGGAAAAACCCCACACATAGCGTTGATTCCCATTCCAGGCACACGCATGTGCACGACTTGGTCTCGTTCTAGCAAACTATACATGCCCGTTGGCCATAACCTAACCCGTTTGACCTAAAAGCCATAAAACTCCCTAGGTGATCGCTCATTTCGTGAATGTTTTTATGGAATAACTGCAATATTCCAAGTTTGAATTTTTTCCACACAACTGAGTCACATAAAATTACGCCTCGCAGAGGTCTCACATTTTTATTATTTTTTGAATTAGTTGTGCTCCAAATGGGACGCATCGGACGTCCCATTTGGCCGCGTCAAGCTCGGTGGTGTTCCTGTTGGAAGGCGCACGAAATGGAAAAACACGGGCCCATAAAATGACACGTTTTGGAGCTAAAAATGATTTTTCCAGAAAATCTGGAGAAGGGAAAAGCGGACACGTAGTTCAAATCCAGCCCGATTTCAGCGACATCAGCGAGAAACGACGGGGGATCCTACAGCTTCCCAGGGAGCTAGCGTGTGGGGCTGGTTTGTGTGGAACGTGTAGCGTATATGTTTTTTTATCGTTGTGCACGAGTTTCCCTCAACCGTAGTTCACGCCCGTTGTACCTGCTTCACAAAAAAAACCCGTTTCGGTACTCGGAAAATGGAAAACGGGTTATCCGTGGCCATGATCGAAAACCCACACACACAACGTTGACTCCCATCCCAGGGCACACACATGTGTGCGATATGGCCTCATTCCGGCAAACTATGGCATGTTGGCCATAACGTAGCCGATTTGACCTAAAAGTCATAGAACTCCGTAGGTGATAGCTCATTTCGTGAATGATTTTCTAGAATAATTGTCGTATTCTAAGTTAGAATTTTTTCCTCGCAACTAGGTCACATAAAATGACACCCCATGAAGTCTCACCTTTTTATGATTTTTTCAATTAGTTGTGCTCGGAATGGGACGCATTGGACGTCCTGTTTCGGCGCGTCGAGCATGACGGTTCTCCTGTTGGGAGGGACGCAAAACCGAAAAATATGGACACGTTCCGGAGCTAAAAAAGATTTTTTTAGAAAATCTGGAGCAGGGAAAAGTTGACGCGTACTTCAAATCTGTCCTGATTCCACCTACATCGGCGGGAGACGGTGGAGGATCCTACGGCTTCCCAGATAGTTAGCGCGTGGGGCGGGTGTGTCATACGGGTTGCGTATGTGTTCATCTATCGTTATGCACAGGGTTCCCTCAACCTTAGTTCGCGCCCCCTTGTACCTGCTTCACAAAAAAACACGTTTCGGCACTCGGAAATATGGAGAATGGGTTTTTCGTGGCCACGATGGAGAAACCCGACACACAATGTTGTTTCCCATCACAGGGCACACGCATGTGCGCGACATGACCACGTTCCGGTAAACTATGCATTCTCGTTGGCTATAACCTAGCTTGTTTGACATAAGAGCCATATAACTATGTAGGCGATAGCTCATTTCGTGAATGTTTTTCGGGAATAACTGCCATATTCCAAGTTTGAACTTTTTCCTCGCAACTGCGTCACAGAAAATGACGCCTCGCGAAGGTCTCACATTTTTATGATTTTTTGAATTAGTTGTGCTCGGAATGGGACACACCGGACGTCCCGTTTCACCATGTAGAGCGCGGCGGTGCTCCTGTTGGACGCGCGCGAAACCGAAAAAACATGGGCACACAAAATGACACGTTTCGAAGCTAAAAATGATTTTTTTAGAAAATCAGGGGCAGGGAAAAGTGGACGTGTAGCTCAAATATGGCCCGATTCCAACTACATCGACGAGAGACGGTGGAGGATCCTATGGCTTCCCGAAGAGCTAGCGCGTGGGGCGAGTATGTGGAATGCGTTGTGTATGTGTTCTTCTATCGTTGTGCATGGGTTTCCCTCAAAAAAAAACGTTTCGGCACTCGGAAAATGGAAAACGGGTTTTCCGTTGCCACGATGGAAAAACCCCACACACAGCGTTGATTCCCATCCCAAGGCACACACATGTTCCGGCAAACTATGCATGCCCGTTGGCCATAACCTATCCCGTTTGACCTAAAAGTCATAGAACTCCGTAGGTGATAGCTCATTTCATGAATGTTTTTCCGTAATAAATGTCGTATTCCAAGTTTTATTTTTTTCCTCGCAACTGGGTCACATAAAATGACGCCTCATGAAGGTCTCACATATTTTGTATTTTTTGTGAATTAACTGTGCTTGGAAGGGGAAACACTGGACGTCCTGTTTCGCCGTGTCGAGCGCGGCGGTGCTCCTAATTGGAGACGCGCGAAACCAAAAATGATGGGATCATAAAATGACACGTTCCGGAGCTAAAAATGATTTTTCTAGAAAATCGCGGGCAGGGAAAAGTAGACGCGTAGTTCAAATCTGACTCAATTCCAGCGACATCGGCGGGAGATGGTGGAGGATCCTACAGATTCCTAGAGATCTAGCGCGTGGGGTGGGTGTGTGGAACGCGTTGTGTATGTGTTCTTCTATCGTTGTGCACGGGTTTCCCTCAACCATAGTTCGCGCCACCTGCTTCACAAAAAAAACCGTTTGGGCACACGGAAAATAGAAAACGGGTTTTCCATAGCCACAATGCAAAAAACCCCGCACAAATCGTTGATTCCCATCCCAGGGCACATGAATGTGCGAGAGATGGCCTCGTTTCAGTAAACTATGCATGCCCATTGGCCATAACCTAGCCTGTTTGACCTAAAAGCCATAGAACTCCGTAGGTGATAGCTCATTTCGTGAATGTTTTTCCGGAATAACTGTCGTATTCCAAGTTTGAATTTATTTCCTCGCAGATGGGTCACATAAAATGATGCCTCGAGAAGGTCTCACACTTTTCTGATTTATTTTTGAATTAGTTGTGCTAGGAATGGGCTGCACCGAACATCTCGTTTCGCCGTGTCGAGCGCGGCGGTGCTCCTGTTAGGAGATGCGCGAAACCGAAAACCCATGGCACAAGCATGTGCGTGATATGGCCTCGTTCCGACAAACTATACATGCATGTTGGCCATAACCTAGTCCATTTTACCTAAAAGCCATAGAACTCTGTAGGTCATAGCTCATTTCGTGAATGCTTTTTTGGATAACTGCCTGATTCAAGATTTGATTTTTTCCTTTTAGCTGGGTCACACATAGAATGACGCCTCGTGAAGGTCTCACATTTTTCTGATATTTTGTTCAATTAGTTGTGCTCAAAATGGGACGCACGGGGACGTCCCGTTTCGCCGCATCGAACGTGGCTGTGCACCTATTAGGAGGCGCGCGAAACCGAAAAGGATGGGCATTTAAAATCACATGTTCCGGAGCAAAAAAAAATTCCCTGAAAATCAGGGGCATGGAAAAGTGGGCGCGTAGTTCAAATCCGGCCCGTTTCTAGTGGCATTGGCGGGAGACGGCTGGGGATCCTACGACTTCCCGAAGAGCTAGCGCATGGGGCGGGTGTGTGGAACGCGTTGCGTAGGCGTTCTTCTATCGTTGTGCATGGGTTCCCTCAACCCTAGTTCGCGCCCATGTACCCGCTTCACAAAAAAACCGTTTCGGCACTTGTAAACTGGAAAACGGGTTTTCCGTGGCCATGATGTCAAAATCCCACACGGAACGTTGATTCCCATCCCACGGCACACACATGTGCGCAATATGGCCTCGTTCCGGCAAACTATGCATGCCGGTTGGCCATAACCTAGCCCGTTTAACCTAAAAGACAGAACTCTGTAGGTGATAGCTCATTTCATGAATATTTTTTCCGGAATAACTGTTGTATTCTAAGTTTTATTTTTTCCTCGCATCTGGGTCACATAAAATGACGCCTCGCGAAGGTCTCAGATTTTTATGATTTTTTAAATTAGTTGTGCTCAGAATGGGATGCACGAGACATTCCGTTTCGCCGCGTCGAGCGCGGTGGTTAACCAGTTGGGAGGCGCGCGAAACCGAAAAAGATGGGCACATAAAATGACCCCTTACAGAGCTAAAAATGAATTTTCCAGAAAATCAGAGGTGGGAAAAAGTGGGCGCGTAGTTCAAATCTTGCCCGTTTCCAATGCCATCGGCACGAGACGACGGCGGATCCTACGGCTTCCCGGAGAACTAGCGCGTGGGGCGGGTGTGTGGAACGCGTTGCGTATTCGTTCTTATAACATTGTGCTTGGGTTTCCCTCAACCCTAGTTCGCGCCCATGTAACTGCTTCACAAAAAAACCGTTTCGGCACTCGAAAAATGGAAAACGGGTTTTCCGTGGCCACGATGCAAAACCCCGTGCACAATGTTGATTCCTGTCCCAGGGCACACACATGTGCGCGATATGGCCTCGTTCCGACAAACTATCCATGCATGTTGGCCATAACCTAGGCCATTTGACCTAAAAGCCATAGAACTCTTTAGGTGATAGCTCATTTCGTGAATGTTTTTCCAGAATAACTTCCTGATTCCAAGTTTGATTATTTTCCTCGCACGTGGGTCACATAGAATGCCACCTCACGAGGGTCTCACATACACCTCCCCCAAGTTTGCGTGTGGAGGCAGCGACATAGACAGGCCCCTACCCCTGTGGAGACTTGACCCGTGTGGTCTTTTCTTTCTTTGAGCCTTTCTCCAGATCTCACCGCCGGCCTCTCTCTCCCTCGCCGCTGGCGGCCATGGTGGCCGGCGACGGGTGGGAGAGGGGTTTGGCTTCTATTAGCTTTAGGATTTCTCTGTCTTTTCTTCTCCCGGGCAAATAATCAGGCGACCGGATCCAGATGTGTTGTAAGTTTTCTCCAATCCCCCTTCTTCATGGCCATGGCTGTGAGATGGAAGATTAGAGACGGATTTGCAGCAGATCCTATGCCGGTACCTCAGCCAAATCCATGGTGAGGCGTTGCTTAGGCTGCCATCACTCCCACACTTCTATTCCTCTTTCTCTTCCTTCAATAATTGTAGCTGCGGCTCCGGACGTTCTGGCCTTGGTGGATTCCTTTTCTCTGGCCGTCGAGGTGACGGGCGAGGTTGGGGATGCCTCACTGGATGGTGCGGGTCTGGTGCTCGGCGGGGTTCTAGTGGTACTGCATCCTGGAGCACATCTTCGGCGGCCCTCCGACGGTCTCAGGCCGTCCTGCCGTCGACTCACATAGCCGAAGGGCGGCTGCTCCGAGCTCTGTCGCCGGTCTGCCGGCGTCATCTCTTCGTCAACCTCCTGGCCGGCGTGCCACAAGGGAGGCCCTTCTGCTCCAGCATGGCGGTTCCCAGCTGCACCGTCCCAAGTGGCATAGTCCCCGGCGACGGCGCGGATGGCCGTGCGTGGAGGTTTCTCGGTGGAGAGGGCGCTGATCGCTTTTTACTTCTTTACTTTAGGGTCCTGTTTGCATACTGTGAGGGCTTGGTTGTAATTTTTGTTTGCTTTGTGGTCCTCTCTGTACTCTGTAATCCCACCGCTCAAATTAATGGCAGTATCTAGGTCCTTCGGGACCGAACCTTTGTTCAAAAAAAACGAGGGTCTCACATTTTTCTGATTTTTTCAATTAGTTGTGCTCAAAATGGGACGCACGGGACGTCCCGTTTCGCCGCGTCGAGCGCGGCGGTGCACCTGTTGGGAGGCACGCGAAACTGAAAAGGATGGGCATTTAAAATCACATGTTCCGGAAAAGAAGGAGCTAAAAATTGTTTTTCCCGAAAATCAAGGGAATGGAAAAGTGGGCGCATAGTTCAAATCCGGCCCGTTTCTAGTTTGATTTTTTTCCTCGCATCTGGGTCACATAAAATGACGCCTCACGAAGGTCTCACAATTTTCTAATTTTTTTAAATTAGTTGTGCTCAAAATGGGATGCACATGACATTCTGTTTCGCCACGTCGAGCGCGGCGGTTAACCTGTTGGGAGGCGCACGAAACCGAAAAAGATGGGCACATAAAATGACCCTTTCCGGAGCTAAAAATGAATTTTCCCGAAAATCGGGGACGGGGAAAAGTGGGCGCGTAGTTCAAATCTTGCCCGTTTCCAACGAGATCAGCACGAGACGACGGTGGATCCTACGGCTTGCCGAAGAGCTAGCGCGCGGGGCGGGTGTGTGGAACGCGTTGCGTATTCGTTCTTCTATCATTGTGCATGGGTTTCCCTCAACCCTAGTTCGCGCCCATGTACCTGCTTGACAAAAAAAACCGTTTCGGCACTCGAAAAAATGGAAAACGGGTTTTCCGTGGCCACGATGCAACACCCCGTGCACAATGTTGATTCCCGTCCTAGGGTACACACATGTGCGCGATATGGCCTCGTTCTAACAAACTATCCATGCATGTTGGCCATAACCTAGCCCGTTTAACCTAAAAGCCATAAAACTCTGTAGGTGATAGCTCATTTCGTGAATTTTTTTCTTGAATAACTTCCTGATTCCAAGTTAGATTTTTTTCCTCGCAGCTGGGTCACATAGAATGATGCCTCGCGAAGGTCTCACATTTTTCTGATTTTTTAAAATAGTTGTGCTCAAAATGGGACGCACGGGACGTCCCGTTTCGCCGCGTCTAGCGCGGCAGTGCACCTGTTGGGAGGCGCGCGAAACCGAAAAGGATGGGCATTTAAAATCACATGTTCCGGAGCTAAAAATTATTTTTCCAGAAAATCAGGGGCATGGAAAAGTGGGCGCTATCCGGCCCGTTTCTAACAGCATCGGCGGGAGACGGCGGGAGATCCTACGCCTTCCCAGAGAGCTAGCGCATGGGGCGGGTGTGTGGAACGCGTTGCGTAGGCGTTCTTCTATCGCTGTGCATGGGTTTCCCTCAACCCTAGTTTGCGTCCATGTACCTACTTCAAAAAAACATTTCAGCACTTGGAAAATGGGTTTTCCGTGGCCACAATGTCAAAATCCGGCACACAACGTTGATTCCTATCCATGGGCACACAAATGTGCGCGATATGGCCTTGTTCCGGCAAACTATGCATGCCCGTTTGCCATAACCTAGCCCGTTTGACCTAAAAGACATATAACTATATAGGTGATAGATAGCTCATTTCATGAATGTTTTTCCGGAATAACCATTGTATTCCAAGTTTGATTTTTTCCTCGCAGCTGGGTCACATAAAATGACGCCTCGCGAAGGTCTCACACTTTTCTGATTTTTTTTGAATTAGTTGGGCTCGGAATGGGATGCACCAAACATCCCGTTTCGCCGCGTCGAGCGCGGCGGTTAACGTGTTGGGAGGTGCGCGAAACAAAAAAAGATGGGCACATAAAATGACCCATTCCTGAGCTAAAAATGATTTTTCCAGAAAATCAGGGGCGGGGAAAAGTGGGCGCGTAGTTCAAATCTGTCCCGTTTCTACCGGCATCGGCAGGAGACGGCGGGGGATCCTACGGCTTCCCGGAGAGATAGAACGCGGGGCGGGTGTGTGGAACGCGTTCTGTATGCGTTCTTCTATCATTGTGCATGGGTTTCCCTCACCCCTAGTTTGCGCCAACTGCTTCACACAAAAAATCCGTTCGGGCACATGGAAAATGGAAAATGGGTTTTTCGTGGCCACGATGGAAAACCCCCACACACATCGTTGATTCCCATCCCAGGGCACACACATGTGTGAGACATGGCCTCGTTCCGGTAAACTATGCATGCCCATTGGCCATAACCTTGCCCGTTTGACCTAAAAGCCATAGAACTTCATAGGTGATAGCTCATTTTGTAAATGTTTTTCGAGAATAACTGCCGTATTCTAAGTTCGATTTTTTTCCTCGCAACTGCGTCACATAAAATGACGCCTCGCAAAGGTCTCACATTTTTATGATTTTATTTTCAATTAGTTGTGCTCGGAATGGGACGCACCGGACGCCCCGTTTCGCCGCTTCGAGCGCAGCGGTGCTCCTGTTCGGAGGCGCGCGAAACCGAAAAAGATGGGCACATAAAATGACACGTTCCGGAGCTAAAAATGATTTTTCAAGAAAATCAGGGCAGGGGAAAGTGGACGCGTAGTTCAACCAGCGACATCGGCGGGAGACGGTGGAGGATCCTACGGCTTCCCGAAGAGCTAAAGCGTGGGGTGGGTGTGTGGAGCGCCTTGCGTATGTGTTCTTCTATCTTTGTGCACGGGTTTCCCTCAACCCTAGTTTGCGCCCCATGTACCTGCTTCACACAAAAAAACGTTTCGGCACTCGGAAAATGGAAAATGGGTTTTCCGTGGCCACGATGAAAAAACCCCCACACATAGCGTTGATTCCCATCCTAATGCACACACATGTGCGCGATATGGCCTCGTTCCGACAAACTATGCATGCATGTTGGCCATAACCTAACCCGTTTGACCTAAAAGCCATAGAACTCCGTATGTGATAACTCATTTCGTCAATGTTTTTCGGGAATAACTGTCTTATTCCAAGTTTGATTTTTTTCCTTGCAACTTGGTCACATAAAATGATACCTCCCGAAGGTCTCACATTTTTATGGTATTTTTAATTAGTTGCGCTCAGAATGTGACGCACTGGATGTCCCGGTGCTCCTGTTGGGAGGCGCGCGAAACCGAAAAAGAGGGGCACATAAAATGACATGTTCCAGAGCTAAAAATGATTTTTCAAGAAAATCAGGGCATTGAAAAGTGGACGCGTAGTTCAACCAGCGACATCGACAGGAGTCGGTGGAGGATCCTACGCCTTCCCGGAGAGCTAGCGCATGGGGCGGGTGTGTGGAGCGCATTGTGTATGTGTTCTTCTATCGTCGTGCACGGGTTTACCACAACCCTAGTTCACGCCCCATGTACCTGCTTCACACAAAAAAACAGTTTCAACACTCGGAAAATGGAAAACGGGTTTTCCAAGACCACGATGGAAAACACGCACACATAGCGTTGATTCCTATCCCAGGGCACACGCATGTGCGCGCTATGGCCTCGTTCTGGCAAACTATGCATGCCCGTTGGCCATAACCTAACCCGTTTGACCTAAAAGGCATATAAGTCTGTGGATTACCCCATCAATTAAACCCACATTCTTTAGCAAATTTATTTCTTATTTAGGCTTAAGCTCTGATACCACTAAAGGTGTCAGGCACCCCGGTGCGGCTCAGTGCACCACCGCACGAGGGTGGGGAGGGTTAGGCCGAGGGAGTATCGTTCAGAACTAGGCTCCTCCTTCAGCGATGGATGGCTAGTTCCTGGCTCACTGCATACGACACCAATTTCCTTCCACCATGTCACCATCGACGCCACCCATCATATCCTGATGCACTCTTCATTCCACCCCTTTCATCTCTAGTTCGCTAGGTTTCTTCTTTATCATCTCTAATCTCATTGCCTCCTCAAATCAAAGCTTCATTGTCACTTCTACCACAGGTGCCCTCAGGCAAGACAAGTTCCGTCGGAGAAGCATCAACAACCTGGCCAAGGCCCGTTCCGCATAAAATAAAAGTGCTAGTACCTAGCTATATTCAAGTGGATGGACTTTCTTGTTAGTTAAATCACACATGTTAGCTAAGGAAGATGAGATAATACATGCATGTTGCTGAGAGTTACAGTGCGTAGAACACGACTAGGTTGGGCAGGAGGCCGACTAGCTCATTTGTATTCAGTAGCTGCAAGCCTAACTTAGACATCAAATTTGAAGCTAGCTAGCTTAGTAAGTAATATAGATAGAAGCATCTAGGGCCCACTAACTAAGCTAGTTTCTACCTATACCGGCCAACTGAAACCAGGGAAATTTAATTAATTTTGTTCTAGAAGAATACATTTCCACTAAATAATAAACAAAATGATAATCAGCACGAGATATCAAAATTTTCTACTCCATCGCCTAATTTGGTGATGCTGAGGGCGTGAGGGGGTGGGGACGGTGATGAAGCGAGCACATTCACACTAGAGATGTCGCCTCGAGGTTGCCTAATGATGTGGATATATTGGGAGTACCCTGTGGCGGTGTCAGTTGATAGTCACACACGCAATGACTACGAGGAGACCACAGACGAGAACTACTAGCCTCGATGGATGCGTGTATGCTCCTTCAAGATGAGGGAAGGGGCCTCCCATCAAATAAACCATCTTCCGCCCTCACACTACCACCGATTGAACACCAACCTCCAAGCCCACCCTCCTCGGACGACCCATGCATTTCGAAACCGGTTGCCGAGCTCCACTATCAGCACCGCACACCTAAAATCTACACAGTGAACCATGTCCAAAAAGATGCGTATCTAGACAAAGTTCAGACGTCATTTTCAGGATGGAGGGTGTAGCATAGATTATTTGCATAGTACAAGTGCAAGCAAATACATCTCTATTTTTAAGTAGGTCTAAAATATATAGGTATGTGTATTCATTTGCTAGATTCATGATGGAGTACCCACTCCAGTGAGGAGCAAGTGCATAATATTCTTAAATTGCCAATAAAGTGGAGTATACTATGACTATGTCTTTTTTAAACTGCCAAGAGTTTGCCTTCTTGAGTTGTCCTTATGCAAGCTAACCCTTCAATTTGTCACGTGAAAGGGATTTCACTACTCCCGAATTGATCATCTCTCCCGAGCATTTTCCGGTTTTTTTGGGGTTTATATGTAAGGTATTTCCTCGCTTCCTATATATTTAATTAACGTGAGGGAGAGGAAGACAATGAGCAAAGCATGGTGCCGATTAGAGGCAATTAAATCTTTTTTACAAGGAGTCAATTAAATCGGAAAAGAGGAAGTAGGAGAGACGTTTAATTGCCCAAATATCTGCGCCCCTAATTAATCTCCGTTATTACTTTCCTACAAACATGCAAGTTGATTGGGCAGGAGAATAACCGCTAACCTGGATCGCCTATAATTCCGCTCCAAAGTTAATTCCCCGATTTTTTTTGCTCAATTGGTAAATTCTCCTACATTTTAGGCACGAATTAAATTCTACCGATTCTTACCAAATTTTCTGGTGACAATTAATTTTTTTCCTGGTTCACGGGATGTGACCTTCTAGCCTTCCAATCCGGGGGAGTATTTCAAATGGTATCCTTGATTAATTGGCTGCATGCATAATTAGATGTACGGCGGATTAATCAAGTACACCTGAGCCCACAAGAATCGACACTGCTATGTGGCTTGGTGGATGTACGGCGGCTCCCGACCTTTGTGCTAGAGGATGGGAAGACGAGGCACGCGTTCTACATACTGGCCCAGTAGGCCCTCAAGTTCGAGTGCTCCAGTGGCTGTGAGATACGGGTAAGCATGGTGGTGTCGTTTTCCTGAACGTGAAATGATGATACATCTGCAAGCATTTTCGTTCGTTGTCAGTACACTTGTTTGTTGTCAGTACTAGTTTACTCATAGATTAGATCAGTTCAAGCTTTGAGGTTAATTAACTGGAAGAAGCAAAGCAAGGAAGCATCAATAGTTCAAATGGTTTGCAAACAGAGCTTGGCTCTGGTGGTTAGGTCCCTTGTGGTGGAACCAGCCCACCCAGGTTCAAGTCCTAGACTTGGCATGGGTGTTTGCATTTACCTGGATTTATTCCAGGATTTAATCGGCGTTATGCTTTCAGTGGTAGGTGACGTGCCCGTCAACAGCGAGGCGCCAGTGGTGACTTCGTCAACCTCAAGATATGCCGGCTCAGTCTCTCGGAGGTGCTCATAGGGGTAGGGTGTGCGTGCGTGCGTTCATAGGGGTGTTTGTACGTGCGTGTTTGTGAGCGTCTACGTTGTACTGTGTTCTCAAAAAAAATAGTTCAAATGGTTTGATTTCCGAATTTAATGGTCCCTGTGTGCTTTGACTCAAATTGCAGCAGTACACTGTTGCTAAGTGTGAGTACTTTGTCAAACTGGAACGTTAATCTTGCCTGTTTAATTAACCCAAAGGAGTAGTCAATATTATCTTTTCAGTATGTCCAGTAGGACTAGTTAATCCACATATTAGATCAGAACAAGCTTATTTGAGGTTGATTAACTTGAGGAGCCACCTTGCTGCAAAAAATGTAGTGTGTAATGTACATAAAGTGAACAGTCAATAATTTTTGCTGAACATCACCCTCTTGTCTATGCATTGCAGCAAACTATTTCTCCAATGTGATTCTTATTAAGTGCTTGATCAGAACAGATTAATGGCGCTGTTTATTTTTACTAATGATATATTCTGTTTGATATGTCTTGTTCCGATAAACTTCCCCTTTTAGTCAACAAGGTTAAAATTGTTGTGTGGAGTTTACTCTAATCGTGTCTTTTTCTTTTTTCGTCAGGCAAACGTGAAGAAGATGTTGGCCAAGGCTGAATCCGAACTCAGCAACCGTCTATTCTTTTGGTGTTATGGGTGTTGTATACAACGGTGTCCTCCTCAGGTGCTCACTGTTGTGGGTGACGACGGTGTTCTTCTTCGGCTACAACCATACTGGCTTCATCAAACACACCATGCAGGTCATCTGTCGGTGAGACCTCTCATCCTCGTCTTTTCATTTTCAGCGAGTGGAGTTCTTTTCATGTTCAAAACTTTGCTTGTATATCAAAGGTGATGAATATTTTCATTAGTTGTACTGATATGAACTATTAACGGGGCTAATCGATGAATGCTAGCAAGAATATGAACAACTAGTGATATGAACAATAGATGTGATGCTAATGGGCAAGCCTGGATTGATACTTTGATGGAAACCCACAAAAAATGTTTGATTCCGGGGTCTCTCCGTCTCTGTTAACACTTTTGTTAAAGGAATTTAAGTGTTACTCGTGGAATTTATGTTGCTACTGCCTACTAATATCATTGCATTTTCTTTAAATGTAGAGCACCAGGATGACAGACTTGGAGGATTTCAGAACATGTGCAGTAGTATTGGCCGCAGAAAACACTAAAATTTCAGGTGTTCTTAAGCAGGTTTTCATTTGACGCGCACTTTTGGCTCTCAGGTGCGCGCGCACCCTATATTGAAAACACGTCAGAAATTTACAAAAAAATTGTGTCGTAAATTAAATTTGTAGGGAATGTATGCAGACATGCGTACGTCAAATCGGGAACTAAAATATTAAGTTACGTAGCCTACACAAAAATAACAAGATGTACTGTTCACAATATAGCAGTATACACATACTATTCACAATATAGCGAAAATCTATCTTCTCTTTTTTTGTGTAGGTCAGAAAAATTCGAATTTTTTCTTCAAAATTTACACGAGTAAGTAGCATGGTGACATGCACGTGCGTGAATTATTTCAAATTTTTTGACACATTTAAATAGGGTTATTCGAATGTTTTTTCATATCAGGGTATGGTGCACCCGAGTGCACCACCGTATTTTCGGGTTTTCATTAGCCTATATAGTTGCTCCCTGTGATTAACCAGTCCTTGTATCTAAAGATCAACCCTGACTCTGCAGAAGGCTACAAAACCCGTGGAATGGCTAATGCTTTCCTCCGCGTGTGGGAGGAAGCTGCTCGTGATCTGCATGCCGCGTCAAGCATTGAGTATGATGGTGAGATCAATGTTGTGCTTAAGGTGGATTGTCGCTTTACTAGCTATATGTCAGTTCTTTATGTGATTGTGATTTTGGTGATCTTGCATTCTTGCCTCATGCACACAAGATGGTGGAGCACCGCTGGAGGTATGGCAACTGTGGAAACTGAGGGAAGAAAGAAAGCTGAGCGTCACCGGCTTCATCGTCGTGCCGACGCACACTGGTGATTTTCGTATTAAAGTTGCTACTCGCGGAGTCCCGGGTAGGAGCTTTCCAACCGTAATTACGTTCATGGTTAGACCTGAATCCATTCTTTGTGCCTTTCAAGCATGATGTGTGAAACTAGTGTTGATGTGGTCGGTCTGTCTCTGTTTCCTGACATGAATGTTTTGGCTTTATGAAATCAATGCAGGTGGTGGACAGAGGACGTGCTGGCGGCCGAGCCTTGTGCATTGTCCGGTGGTGGTAGGTAGCATCTGGGACGCTGAGCCAGGGTGGCTTGTTGGTAATTTTATGCCGTACGAAATCTTTATGTTTTATTGTTAAGTAGGAGAAGAATACCGTGATGTTTAGAGTAACATGCTCATTGCTGGACTGGAGACTCCAGTTTTGTGTCTACATCATTGCTGGTCGGTCTTCGGAAGCTTTGTTTTGGTTTTGAAAAAAAGAAGAGCCTGTGTGTTTTACAATATGTTGTATCTGCATGAAGCTCTTTTGAAATATGGTGTTAAGTACATTGCTTGTTGGTAATGTCAGGCTGTCCGTAATCCTGAGCTTTTATTGTTGGTAGGAGAAAAACAACCACGTGATGTTTTACAGTAATAATTCCACATGTGTAGTTGAATTGGTGAGAAAGCTTGCTAGGAAACCGTGTATGTCTGAGCGCTGCAATGCTGAGACTGCATTGGTCGTCTGGTGCAGGGGATGGTGAGTCGCCGGCGAGGACGACATGGCCTGGCTATGAGCCGTGGCTCATCTTTGGCTGATTCAGTCGGGCGTCCTTGTCGGGTTGTGCTGCACTGGCTCTTGGTCTATGTTTGGAATCGTTGTAATATACTACTCCCTCTGTCTATAAAAGGAAGTCTTAACTGTGCTAAAATTTGAATGTATCTAAACCAACTGAGGACAAGGAGGCCAGGCCATGTTGTTTGCCTAGCAGCTGCTTCCATGTGAAAAAAATGCTTCATTTGTTGTAATATTCGTGTCGGGTTGGTATCATCGTAATGCTCCAGTCCAGAAGCTATGTGAAAAAATGTGCTTGAGAGGTGTTTTATTAATATTTGCTGATGATGCATGCTGTCAAAGTCTAGAAAATACCGGTGGTAGCCGTGGATTTTTTTTTTTGAATTGCTAAGGTAATCTTTTGAACTCGAGAATTTGTGTAAATTGCAAAGTCAAGCAATTGTACTTGGCAGTTGTGTAAATAATTAGGGTAGGTCATATCGAAAATTCGAACAATTTTACCGGAAAGCGTTGACAATCCTTTGTAGGCTAATTTTCTCCCAGCCTCCGACAACACACACGATGACATGTGCCAAATTTCTTCCAAAATTCATATTTCCCTTTGTCGCAGCAAAAAAAAGTACACCCGCTTTTGCTTTATTGAAGGAAAAAAAAAGGTTTACCTAAAATAAAAAGAAAAGATCTGTCGGACCCAGATATCACCGGAGACCTTGTAGAAAAAAAAAACTAAAGTAGCAGAATCAAAGAACATTTGTAGCATTGTGAACTACTCGCCGGCGCACAGCCGGCGGCACCGTCACTTGCTTCTTGCAGCACCGCCACAGGCTGTTGGCATCACGGTCGGTGACAATTTGCAGCACCGTTGCCGACTATTATATAGTAGCACAGTCGGTTACTGTTTGCAGCACCACCGCCTGTCTAGAGATTCGCATCACCGACTCATTGACTTTTTTAGCAGCAAAGAAGAAACCCGAGTGGGAAACCAAACATTATTATCCATGCCGGCGACCTTGGACACGCTTGAGGCCCCAAGCGAGCGAGCAGACATGCCGGTGGTTGTTGCATCTCCGGCGGGTGTGGAACCAAATCATTCTTGCCCCATTTTTGTCCTCGTCAAACAAACCTCCCAGGTGGGGAAACGAGCATGTACTCCAAGTTAATTCCATTTGGGAACATGTAAAAAAAAACTCCATTCCGGAAAAGAAAAATCCTTGTAGTTTAGATCAGCCAAAATCGGTAGGAGTAAAAACGAAAAGAAAAGAAAAAAAGCTACTCTATCAAGTGGGTGGGTGATGTAGAATCGTTTACAGCCGCCATGTGCGTGAGCTTTGGTGTATGGATGGATCGTTCCATGTATGTGCACGCGCGTACTGCTCCCGGCCTTCCTTCCTTGCTTTTGTACGTGCGCGTCAATCGGCCGGGTCCAGCCTGGCAGGTCCTCCAGTTTTGACATCGATCGTGACAGAGCAGAGTAGGAGCACGCGACTCGAGTTGGACTGCCTCTTTTTGTCGACTGACTCGAGTTTTTAATAGAACTGGGCTTTATCTATCTTCGGTGACATCAATATTACTCTATAATCTTCACTTACTTCAGTTCTTTCTCTCTTCCTTCAGTTTTGTATCTCAGTTTTTCTTTGTGGTCAGTCTCACATAATTATTTCTTCAGTTATCATTTTCCCTATTTATTTAGTTAGCAAGTCATTCATTTCAAGATATTGGAAGACCTTCAGCGGTTGCCGAAGAACAGAGAATGTGCAGATTGCAAATCCAAGTGAGTGGTCCTATGCAGTTTCTTGTTTTAAACATGTCTATCAGTAAATTGGACAAAATGTTAATGAGATTTGCCTAGAGTATTTTTCCATGAGGACATGGCCGCCAACTGTTTGAATCATGAATTGAACTAGTCAGTTGTCTACCCCGTGTGCTGGCCTGTGTTATCTTTAACGCATTGTAATATGTTTTCTGCCCTACCTTGTGTTTCAAGTTTTTTTTTTTTGGCACGCTCAAATCAATGTACCACATTGATCTGTCATTAGTTCCCTGCACCTAAATGGCGAAAACTGCAACCAGTGGATAAAAATGTTGAAATGAAATTGGTCAACTGTAATTTCCTTTATAGCTAGCTAGTCCTCTCCCTGATATCTCTGTTTGCATCTGTGCATGGTTTTACTTCATGCACTGCCGATTGACACTTGTCCTTGCAACTCCAGTTCTAGTCAACACTTCGCTAATACTGCAAAGATCCTGATCTTGGCATATTTGTGTGCATGCATTGTTCTGGAATTCGGGGTACACACACACATCAAAGGTCGGTGGCTAATTAAGTTGCATGCGTTTCGCTGCTTATTTATTTACTGGCTTAAGTATCGCCAGCAAGTTTTTTCTGCCACAGTTGTTTTGACCAAATGTGCTTCAAACCGCAATGGTGATTATCTTCAGTCTTTCTCTTTCTTTGTTCATTACTTTGGTCATTGTGCTCACTATCTCAATTTAATTTCCTCATTCTTATTTGCTCAATCTCAGCTTTGTTTTTCTTCAGCCTTCAGCTTTCAGTATTTCATTGTCTTGAGTCCTTTCAGTTTTTAATTTATTTTTCTCAGTTCTTCATTGTTTCATTTTCTTTCTCCCTTACTTTTCTCTGTTTCTCTTTAATCTTTGTCTTGTTTCTTTGATTTTTTCTTCAGTCTTAGTGTTTCATTCACTGTATCTCTTTTTGTTCTCATTTTTTCACTCACTTTGTCTTGTTTCTTTAACTGTTTCTTCAGTCTCATCTTTCAGTTAAGTTCTCATGTTATCTTAATTCTCTCAGTTTATCTTAATTCCCCTTTCTCGGTCTTCTTTGACCCTTTCTCCGTTCTTCATTTTTAGCTGGTGATGGTTCTCCAAGTACTCGTGTGCGGTGAGGTGATGGTAGTGTGCCCTTCCATGTACTCGATGTGGTGATGCGCCTGGTAGGGCGCGGCTGCCGGCACAGCCTCGGGCTCCAAGGATGTTTGTCGAGGAGGTCATTGCTTGTGACGGTAAAGCACACGTCCGTTGGGAACCCCAAGAGGAAGGTGTGATGCGTACAGCAGCAAGTTTTCCCTCAGTAAGAAACCAAGGTTATCGAACCAGTAGGAGATGAAGGCCACGTGAAGGTTGTTGGTGGAGGAGTGTAGTGCGGCGCAACACCAGGGATTCCGGCGCAAACGTGGAACCTGCACAACACAATCAAAATACTTTGCCCCAACTTAACAGTGAGGTTGTCAATCTCACCGGCTTGCTGTAAACAAAGGATTAAACGTATGGTGTGGAGAATGATGTTTGTTTGCAAAGAACAGCAGAGAACAATGATTGCAGTAGATTGTATTTCAGATGTAAAAGAATGGACCGGGGTCCACAGTTCACTAGTGGTGTCTCTCCAATAAGATAAATAGCATGTTGGGTGAACAAATTACAGTTGGGCAATTGATAAATAGAGAGGGCATAACAATGCACATACATATCATGATGACTAATATGAGATTTACTTAGGGCATTACGACAAAGAACATAGACCGCTATCCAGCATGCATCTATGCCTAAAAAGTCCACCTTCGGGTTAGCATCCGCACCCCTTCCAGTATTAAGTTGCAAACAACAGACAATTGCATTAAGTACTGTGCGTAATGTAAACAATACAAATATCCTTAGACAAAGCATTGATGTTTTATCCCTAGTGGCAACAGCACATCCACAACCTTAGAACTTTCTGTCACTGTCCCAGATTCAATGGAGGCATGAACCCACTATCGAGCATAAATACCCCCTCTTGGAGTTACAAGTATCAACTTGGCTAGAGCCTCTACTAGCAACGGAGAGCATGCAAGATCATAAACAACACATATATGATAGATCAATAATCAACTTGACATAGTATTCCATATTCATCGGATCCCAACAAACACAACATGTAGCATTACAAATAGATGATCTTGATCATGATAGGCAGCTCACAAGATCTAAATATGATAGCACAAGAGGAGAAGACAACCATCTAGCTACTGCTATGGACCCATAGTCCAAGGATGAACTACTCACGCATCAGTCCGGAGGCGGGCATGGTGATGTAGAGCCCTCCGGTGATGATTCCCCTCTCCGGCAGGGTGCCGGAGGCGATCTCCTGAATCCCCCGAGATGGGATTGATGGCGGCGGCGTCTCCGTAACTTTTCTCGTATCGTGGCTCTCGGTACTAGGGTTTTCGCGACAGAGAGAATATATAGGCGAAGGGGCAGAGTCGGGGGACGCTCGAGGGGCCCACCCCATAGGGCGGCGCGGCCAGGGGTGGGGCCGCGCCCCCCTAGGGTGTGGCCGCCTCGTCACCCCTCTTCGTCTCCTCTTCGGACTTCTGGAAGGCTCCGTGGAAAATAAGACCGTGGGCTTTTGTTTCGTACAATTCCGAGAATATTTCCTGTGTAGGATTTCTGAAACCAAAAACAGCAGAAAACAGGAACTGGCGCTTCGGCATCTTGTTAATAGGTTAGTGCCGGAAAATGCATCAAAATGATATAAAGTGTATATAAAACATGTGAGTATTGTCATAAAACTAGCATGGAACATAAGAAATTATAGATACGTTTGAGACGTATCAAGCATCCCCAAGCTTAGTTCCTACTCGCCCTCGAGTAGGTAAACGATAACAAGGATAATTTCTGAAGTGACATGCTACTATCATAATCTTGATCAATACTATTGTAAAGCATATGAGATGAATGAAGTGATTCAAAGCAATGGTAAAGATAATGACTAAACAACTGAATCATATAGCAAAGACTTTTCATGAATAGTACTTTCAAGACAAGCATCAATAAGTCTTGCATAAGAGTTAACTCATAAAGCAATAGATTCTTAATAGAAGGTTTTGAAGCAACACAAAGGAAGATATAAGTTTCAGCAGTTGCTTTCAACTTTCAACATGTATATCTCATGGATAATTGTCAACACAAAGTAATATGATGAGTGCAATAAGCAAGTATGTAGGAATCAATGCACACAGTTGACACAAGTGTTTGCTTCTAAGATGGAAAGAAGTAGGTAAACTGACTCAACATAAAGTAAAAGAAAGGCCCTTCGCAGAGGGAAGCAGGGATTACTCATGTGCTAGAGCTTTTTATTTTGAAAACATGGAAACAATTTTGTCAACGGTAGTAATAATTCATATGTGTTATGCATAAAACATCCTATAAGTTGCAAGCCTCATGCATCGAATACCAATAGTGCTCGCACCTTGTCCTAATTAGCTCGGATTTCCATGGATTATCATTGCATTACATATGTTTCAACCAAGTGTCACAAAGGGGTACCTCTATGTCACCTGTACAAAGGTCCAAGGAGATAGATCGCATTTGATTTCTCGTTTTTGATAAATCTCAACTTGAGGACATCCATACCGGGACAACATAGAAAACAGATAATGGACTCCTCTTTAATGCTTAAGCATTCAACAACAGATAATATTCTCATAAGAGATTGAGGATTAGTGTCCAAGCTGAAACTTCCACCATGATACATGGCTTTGGTTAGCGGCCCAATGTTCTTCTCTAGCAATATGCATACTCAAACCATTCAACTCATGGCAAATCACCATTACTTCAGACAAGACGAACATGCATAGCAACTCACATGATATTCAACAAAAGAACAGTTGATGGCGTCCCCAGAAACATGGTTACCGCTCAACAAGCAACTTATAAGAAATAAGATACATAAGCGACATATTCTTTACCACAATAGTTTTTAAGCTACTTTCCCATGAGCTATATATTGCAAAGACAAGGAATGAAATTTTTAAAGGTAGCACGCAAGCAATTTACTTTGGAATGGCAGAGAAATACCACATAGTAGGTAGTTATGGTGGACACAAATGGCATAAGTTTTGGCTCAAGGTTTTGGATGCACGAGAAGCATTCCCTCTCAGTACAAGGCTTGGGCTAGCAAGGTTGTTTGAAGCAAACACAAGTATGAACCGGTACAGCAAAACTTACATAAGAACATATTGTAAGCATTATAAGACTCTACACTGTCTTCCTTGTTGTTCAAACACCTTTATCAGAAAATATCTAGACTTTAGAGAGACCAATCATGCAAACCAAATTTCAACAAGCTCTACAGTAATTCTCCACTAATAGGTTCAAACTACATGATGCAAGAGCTTAAACATGATCTATTTGAGAGCTCAAAACAATTGCCAAGTATCAAATTATTCAAGATAATATACCAATTACCACATGAAGCATTTTCTGTTTCCAACCAAATAGCAATAAACGAAGCGGTTTTCAACCTTCGCCATGAACATTAAAAGTAAAGCTAAGAACACCAGTGTTCATATGAAACAGCGGAGCGTGTCTTTCTCCCACACAAGGAATGCTAGGATCCAAATTTATTCAAACAAAAACAAAAATAAAAGCGTACAGACGCTCCAAGTAAAGCACATAAGATGTGACGGAATAAAAATATAGTTTCACTAGAGGTGACCTGATAAGTTGTTGATTAAGAAGGGGATGCCTTGGGCATCCCCAAGCTTAGATGCTTGAGTCTTCTTGAAATATGCAGGGATAAACCACGGGGGCATCCCCAAGCTTAGACTTTTCACTCTTCTTGATCATATTATATCATCCTCCTCTCTTGACCCTTGAAAATTCCTTCACACCAAACTCAAAACAATCTCATTAGAGGGTTAGTGCATAATCAAAAATTCACATGTTCAGAGAGGACACAATCGTTCCCAACACTTCTGGACATTACCCAAAGCTACTGAAAGTTAATGGAGCAAAGAAATCCACTCAACACAGTAAAAGAGGCAATGTGAAATAAAAGGCAGAATCTGTCAAAACAGAACAGTCCATAAAGACGAATTTTGTCGAGGCACTTAACATGCTCAGATGAAGAAGCTCAAATTGAATGAAAGTTTCGTACATATCTGAGGATTACTCACGAATTGTTTCAGAATTTTTAGATTCTCCTACAGAGAGAACAGCTCAAATTCGTGACATCTAGAAATCTGTTTCTACGCAGAAATCCAAATCTAGTATCAACTCTCTATCAAAGATTTTACTTGGCACAACAATGAAATAAAATAAAGATACAAAGGTATTGCTACAGTAGTAACAAGCACCTTGACTCAAATATAAAACAAAAATTGCAGAAATAAAATAGTGGGTTGTCTCCCATAAGCGCTTTTCTTTAACGCCTTTCAGCTAGGCGCAGAAAGTGTAAATCAAGTAACATCAAGAGAAGAAGCATCAACATCATAATTTGTTCTAATAATAGAATCAAAAGGCAACTTCATTCTCTTTCTAGGGAAGTGTTCCATACCTTTCTTAAGAGGGAATTGATATTTAATATTTCCTTCTTTCATATCAATAATAGCACCAACAGTTCGAAGAAAGGGTCTTCCCAAAATAATAGGACAAGATGCATTGCATTCAATATCCAAAACAACAAAATCAACGGGGACAAGGTTATTGTTAACCGTAATGTGAACATTGTCAATTCTCCCCAAAGGTTTCTTTATAGAATTATTAGCAAGATTAACATCCAAATAACAATATTTCAATGGTGGCAAGTCAAGCATATCATAAAGTTTCTTAGGTATAACAGAAATACTTGCACCAAGATCACATAAAACATTACAATCAAAATTATTGACCTTCATCTTAATGATGGGCTCCCAACCATCTTCTAATTTCCTAGGAATAGAAGCTTTACGTTTTAATTCCTCTTCTCTAGCTTCTATGAGAGCATTTGTAATATGTTTTGTAAAGGCCAAGTTTATAGCACTAGCATTAGGACTTCTAGCAAGTTTTTGCAAGAACTTAATAACTTCAGAGATATGACAATTATCAAAATCAAAACCATTATGATCTAAAGCAATGGGATCATTGTCCCCAATACTCTGAAAAATTTCAGCACTTTTATCACAAACAGTTTCAGCAGTTTCAGGCAATTTTGCATGCTTTGTATTAGAAGTAGAAACATTGCCAACACCAATTATTTTACCATTGATAGTAGGAGGTTTAGCAACATGTGAAGCATCAACATTACTAGTGGTAGTAATAGTCCAAACTTTAGCTATATTATTCTCTTTAGCAAATTTTTCTTCTCTTTCCCACCTAGCATGCAATTCAGCCATCATTCTAATATTGTCATTAATTCGAACTTGGATAGCGTTTGCTGTAGCAAATGACTTAATATCTTTAGTTTCATTAGGCATAACTTTCAGTTTTAAAAGATCAACATCAGCAGCAAGACTATCAACTTTAGAAGCAAGAACATCAATTTTACCAAGCTTTTCCTCAACAGATTTGTTGAAAGCAGTTTGTGTACTAATAAATTCTTTAAGCATGACTTCAAGACCAGAGGGTACACTCCTACTATTGTTGTAAGAATTACCATAAGAATTACCATAACCATTACTATTATTAGAAGGATATGGCCTATAGTTGTTACCAAAATTATTCCTATAAGCATTGTTGTTGAAATTATTATTTTTAATGAAGTTCACATCAACATGCTCTTCTTGAGCAACCAATGAAGCTAAAGGAACATTATTAGGATCAACATGAGATCTACCATTAACAAGCATAGACATAATAACATCAATCTTATCACTCAAGGAGGAGGTTTCTTCAACAGAATTTACCTTCTTACCTTGAGGAGTCCTTTCAGTGTGCCATTCAGAGTAGTTGATCATCATATCATCAAGAAGTTTTGTTGCGGCACCCAAAGTGATGGACATAAAAGTACCTCCAGCAGCTGAATCCAATAGGTTCCTTGAAGAAAAATCCAAGTAGTCAGTCCATGGGTAGGGCAATTCTTTACCAAAGATTTCATTCTTTCCCATGCTTGGGCAACATGTTCATTATCCAATTGCTTAAAATTCATAATGCTACTTCTCAAAGATATAATTTTAGCAGCAGGATAATATCTACCAATGAAAGCATCTTTACATTTAGTCCATGAATCAATACTAATCTTAGGCAAAGATAGCAACCAATCTTTAGCTCTTCCTCTTAAGGAGAAAGGAAACAATTTCAGTTTTATAATATCCCCATCTACATCCTTATACTTTTGCATTTCACAAAGTTCAACAAAATTATTAAGATGGGCAGCAGCATCATCATCAGTACTAACACCAGAAAATTGCTCTCTCATAACAAGATTTAGTAAAGCAGGTTTAATTTCATAAAATTCTGCTGTAGTAGCAGGTGGAGCAATGGGAGTGCATATAAAATCATTATTATTGGTGCTAGTGAAATCACACAACTTAGAGTTCTCAGGAGTATTCATTTTAACAGCAATAAAAATAAGTAAAGCAAACTGAATTAAATAAAGTAAATGCAAGTAACTAATTTTTTTGTGTTTTTGATATAAAGAAAGCAAACAAGACAGAAAATAAAATAAAGTAAAGCAAGACAATAAACAAAGTAAAGAGATTGGATGTGAGAGACTCCCCTTGCAGCGTGTCTTGATCTTCCCGGCAACGGCGCCAGAAAAAGAGTTGCTTGTGATGGTAAAACACACGTCCGTTGGGAACCCCAAGAGGAAGGTGTGATGCGTACAGCAGCAAGTTTTCCCTCAGTAAGAAACCAAGGTTATCGAACCAGTAGGAGATGAAGGCCACGTGAAGGTTGTTGGTGGAGGAGTGTAGTGCGGCGCAACACCAGGGATTCCGGCGCAAACGTGGAACCTGCACAACACAATCAAAATACTTTGCCCCAACTTAACAGTGAGGTTGTCAATCTCACCGGCTTGCTGTAAACAAAGGATTAAACGTATGGTGTGGAGAATGATGTTTGTTTGCAAAGAACAGCAGAGAACAATGATTGCAGTAGATTGTATTTCAGATGTAAAAGAATGGACCGGGGTCCACAGTTCACTAGTGGTGTCTCTCCAATAAGATAAATAGCATGTTGGGTGAACAAATTACAGTTGGGCAATTGATAAATAGAGAGGGCATAACAATGCACATACATATCATGATGACTAATATGAGATTTACTTAGGGCATTACGACAAAGAACATAGACCGCTATCCAGCATGCATCTATGCCTAAAAAGTCCACCTTTGGGTTAGCATCCGCACCCCTTCCAGTATTAAGTTGCAAACAACAGACAATTGCATTAAGTACTGTGCGTAATGTAAACAATACAAATATCCTTAGACAAAGCATTGATGTTTTATCCCTAGTGGCAACAGCACATCCACAACCTTAGAACTTTCACATCCTTGTCCCAGATTCAATGGAGGCATGAACCCACTATCGAGCATAAATACCCCGTCTTGGAGTTACAAGTATCAACTTGGCCAGAGCCTCTACTAGCAACGGAGAGCATGCAAGATCATAAACAACACATATATGATAGATCAATAATCAACTTAACATAGTATTCCATATTCATCGGATCCCAACAAACACAACATGTAGCATTACAAATAGATGATCTTGATCATGATAGGCAGCTCACAAGATCTAAACATGATAGCACAAGAGGAGAAGACAACCATCTAGCTACTGCTATGGACCCATAGTCCAAGGATGAACTACTCACGCATCAGTCCGGAGGCGGGCATGGTGATGTAGAGCCCTCCGGTGATGATTCCCCTCTCCGGTAGGGTGCCGGAGGCGATCTCCTGAATCCCCCGAGATGGGATTGACGGCGGCGGCGTCTCCGTAACTTTTCTCGTATCGTGGCTCTCGGTACTAGGGTTTTCGCGACGGAGAGAATATATAGGCGAAGGGGCAGAGTCGGGGGACGCTCGAGGGGCCCACCCCATAGGGCGGCGCGGCCAGGGGTGGGGCCGCGCCCCCCTAGGGTGTGGCCGCCTCGTCGCCCCTCTTCGTCTCCTCTTCGGACTTCTGGAAGGCTCCGTGGAAAATAAGACCGTGGGCTTTTGTTTCGTCCAATTCCGAGAATATTTCCTGTGTAGGATTTCTGAAACCAAAAACAGCAGAAAACAGGAACTGGCGCTTCGGCATCTTGTTAATAGGTTAGTGCCGGAAAATGCATCAAAATGATATAAAGTGTATATAAAACATGTGAGTATTGTCATAAAACTAGCATGGAACATAACAAATTATAGATACGTTTGAGACGTATCAGTCATCGGACAGATCAAGAGAGAGTAGTGTGGGTGGCTAGGGTTGGAAGTGGCTGAGAATAATTTATGGCACGGTAGTAACAACCCACCCAACAACCAGTAAATTATAGTAAATATCACATCACTGCTCCAGGAACTTTGTGTTGGACTTCTTCAAGGAAACTACACTTATAATAAAAAAGCATAGGTACTATATATTGATGTTTGTAGGAATAAATAAGTGGGCATAAATCACTTGGTTAGGAGAGTGGATGTATGACCCAACCACGCAGATTCAAGTTCTCGCGAGGTGTGAATTTGGGTTCTTAACTTAAAAAAAAACTCGCAGTGGGGGGTCTCCACAACCGCGCATTCCTTTAACTTTTTTAGAGATAATTGGAATAGTCAAATTTAATGTACCTTATGTATGACTAAATGTTTGTGAATTAGGATTAATTAAGGGAATTTGTTCTAATTTGGAATTTGAGCTTAGTTCCATACCAAATATATATGCCCAAGTACTACAATTGGTACGTATGAAAGGAATGCACCACCACACTAGTACAAAACACACCATCACATACAACTGACATGGCCTCCCGTAGATAGGCATAGGCATAGTTATAGTTGTACTTTATAGGTCTAGTTTGTAGGGGTCTTGCCCTAGTGCAGACTAGCGTTATGTTGTATGAAACCACATCACCGAGGCATGCATGAGGTCGTCGTGCTGTTTGACATGGGTGCTGTGTGACGGCTTCTCTGGAGGTTGGGACCGATGATGGGTTGCGGCTTTTCTTTATGCAGCCAGATTGTTGATCAAGCTCTAGGATTTTTTTATGCATTGCTAATATATTTGCACACACGACATGCACATGGTAAGAGTAGCCGTTTCTAATTTAGTGTCTCACTGTAACTGATCTGCAATTGTTATTAACCTCTACCTGATAATTGATTAGGGCATGTGATGTATAACCGTTATAAATTGGAGAAGTTGGGTTTTGTTGGTACCATCGTTAAGGGTTAATTTATGAGGGAATCACACTTCTCCTTTTTTCCTCCTCCCGCCGCCGGACGTACGCCGTCATCCATCCATCGATCGCTTCTCCTTTTTTTCCTCCTCCCACTCCAACAGGCCTTTCAAAGTCTGCATCGATCGCAACTACAGCAAAACTCCACAGATCCATCCGTCAATAGATTGAACAAGGCAATGAAACCAACCGAAAAAATGTACAGATCATGGAAACAAAAGGCGCGTGCACGCATACCTCCAGGGTAAATAATGGCTCCCAGCCTCAGATCCATCCGACGATGACAACCACCGCCTACAACTGCGCCTCGCGGACCACGACTTGTCAGGCGAGAAGAAAGCAAATCGACCGTGAGAGGGAAGAACTGTCAAGTCACGACGCTAGGACGGCAAAGCCTCTCCCCTCCTCTCCCCTCCGCTCCTCTCCGAGCAAGAGTCAAAGTCGAAGGCAAAGTCTGAGTCCGAGTCGGAGTCGAAGTCGGAGTCGGAGTCGGAGTCGGAGTCGGAGTCGGAGTCGGATTCGGAGTCGGAGTCGGAGTCGGAGTCGGAGTCGGAGTCGGAGTCGGAGTCGGAGTCTAAGTCTAAGTCTAAGTCTAAGTCTAAGTCTAAGTCGTCACACACGACGCACGCGTTGGCTCAACCCCATCATATATTTATAGACAAGGTCAATGTTCAAATTTCGGAAAACTGGCGCCACTTTTTCATCGCTGCTTTTCGCCTCCCGCCGTTTCTTGCCGATAGCTTCTGTTCCAATCCATCCATCCATAACGATCAAAGAGATTCTTTTACTTGATGATCGACCGTCCAGATTGTGTGTTGCCACGGATTGGTGACATGGACAAAAGTCACGTCAAATAAGGAACCTCCTAGCTAATTATATGGGGCCATCAATCTCATTCCCAGGAAATCGTGGATAGCTGGAAGGATGCCTGATTTTCTGGTCGTGAGTTTGTTTGGAAGAGCATTAACTCCAAGGCAATTTATGCCACACACAGTACGGCAAGATAAAAGGGATTTTTGTTTCACCGTTTGTTTGGGTAGGGATTTGCTTTCCTTGCTCTCCTTCGTTTTAAGAAACCATGATTTTTTCCTTAATAGTACGTTTCATGCAGCTATTACATTTTTTTTCCTAAAATTCAGTGATTAGTTTCCTGAAAATCCAGTAACTACCTCAAATGGGGTGCTCCCCATTTACAGTATTTGGTAGATTAGGAGGAGCCAAGAACTTGTCGTCGTTTCACAACTCGGGAGAATCTACGGCTTAAATCGATACACAGGTACCATCACATACAAAAGAATTAGGGTGTCAACCACACTATACATTAACGCTGGAGGAAATGCTCAAAATACCCAGATCATGCCCAGGTCGGCATAGGCCACGGATCAAAAACACAGTTCAGCAAAGGGAAGATAGCATAATTCGGTAGCTATACAATTAATGGCAAATCATTAAAAAAAGGTCCATATCAGACTAGAGCAGAAGTGAGAAAGTTACATTGTAACGATACAGACTTGCAAGCATCCATGGAAACGCTAACCAAGCTAGATTATGCCAACATTTATAGTAGCTACTTAACACAGGTAGCATGCTTAGATCAGAGAAGCACCATCCATTCTCAGGTAGCAGCAGAGGCAGAGAACGAAGGCGACACTCAACACAGCAGAGACCGGGATAATTAATCGTTTCTCCTTTCAAGAACTTACGATCTGCAACCACTCCAAGCTAGTAATAAACTAATTATTTGGTTGTTTATGGCAGCTACCTACAAGATCCAAGTACGCAAGTCACTAGCATACACTAGCTAGTTGGTTGTTTATGCCAGCACCTACAAGATCCAGATAGTAAATCTCTATTTGGTTGCAGCTGAAAACCCTACATAAGATGTGAAGAAGTGTTTTTGGCTACCAATTTATAAAAATCAGCAAAACCGATTGTTTGGACTGTTAACAAAGTTGAGGGTTCGTTTTGTACCTGAAAGAACATTTAGGAGCAAAATTAAACTTGTTGGAAAGTTCAGGGACCAAAAATGGACTTTCTTCTTTCTTGGACCAAATTCAAGTTGATGAGGACAGGTTTCAGTTGGAGAAATCTTTTACTGTAGAAGATGTCAGACTTAACTGTTTTTCAAATCAAGCACAGCGATACCCCTGATCCTGATGGGTTAACCATAGGATTTTATCAGCATTCTGGCCTGATATGTGATCTTTTGTTTGTTTCATGATCTCCATGTGGGGAAAAATGATTTATTTAGATTCAGTTATGGTATTTTTCACTTTGTTGCCTAAATGTGTTGATGCTAGTAGGGTACACTGAGGTGCAGTAGAATGCCTCTTATTTCCTTAGGATTTTCTTTTTTGCTATTGTAATGAACCCACCATATGTATGGCAAGACCAGTCTCTCTTTTGTGTAACGAATGATATGAAATATCAATGGCTCTTCTTTTGCCTCCTTTTGAATTTTCTTTTCTTGTTTTTGTTAGCCTTCACTTGATGATTCGGTTAACCCAGAACCTGCATCTGGTCCTTCACGGCAAGAATCAATGCCAGAGGAACCCATTCTGAGGCTACTGATCCCACAAACCAATCGGGTGACCCTTTACCTGATATGGAAGGAACCCATTGCTTTGAAAAATTACGAAGTGAAATTAAGATTTTGAAGGACCAAATTGTAGTTGCTCTTTCGAAAGTAAAACGAGCCGCTGAGCGTGAAGATTACTTGCTGGAACTGATCTCGAGGGCGAGCGATGACATGCTGTGTAAGTTTCGCAAAGCCCCTGAGTCGCTGTCTTGAAGTCAGATATTTGAGTTCTTTTCCTCTTCTGCAGGTGCTCAACTGAATTCCGTTACTGAAGAAGAGCGAGTTAAAGCTCGCATGAATGCTCTCAAGGAAATATCCACCGGGATAGGCAGCGACTTCTGGACTGATCGTCGGCGGTGCTTTGCTATAGTTCCACTCCAAGATCGAGTATCTCAAGTCAGCGAATTTGTCGAGCATTGCCAATATGCTCTGGCGATGGTTTAAAGTGTCCCTATAAATCTCAAAGCCCACATTGTGGCAGCCCATGTGAGTTTGAGCCCAAGTGGGTGGCAGCTCACTAGGGAGTGGCAAGAGGTGGCAAGTTTAGTCCCACATGGAAAGTTGGGAGGAAGTTAGACCACCTTATAAGGTGGGTTGTTCCACCACTAGTAAGTGAGTAAGAATAGGAGTGGTTCACGCGCGCTCCTCCTCCTCCTCGCTCGCTCGTCTCGACTCGACTCGACACGTCACGACGCGACGCGACGCGACGCGACGCGCGCCGCGCTCGTGGTGAGTGGATTGAGCCTCGAGCCGAGACTTTCCTTACTTTTTGCAGCTCAGGAAAACGAACAGAGTCCTAGACGGACGCGTCGCAGTTAGTCGGTTCGGGTCGCTCCCGAACCGTGGGCTATCTGTGGCCCACGTTGCCTAGGGTTTCCTGAGCCTATATAATCTCTTGCCCGGCTACCGCAGAAACATATCTACTACACGAGTTAGGGTTTTCCCACCTCTCTCTGCTTGCGCCGCCATCGTAGTCTACTCCGTCCCGCGCGCCGACGTGCATCGGCGAACGGGAGAGCAGGTCTCCGGAACCACTCGTCCTTGCGATCCTGTACGGGAGAGGGCGAATTAGGTTTTTGGGAAGCGCTCTGCGCGACTGCTCAAGCTCATCATCACGGGTCGCCTTCCGTCCAAATCGGGCGGTGCTGCCTACCGTCGTCTTCAACGCCGTCTACTTCGACCTGTCGTCCCTGTCGTCAACAACGTTGTCATCAACAACGTTACTGCTGCGACATCATCTGCTACAACTCCACCGCCACCTCCACCAGATCGGTACGTGCGACATATCTCGATCTGTTTAGCGATGGATGCTTTACCGTTTGTGCTGCTGTTACTCATGTTGATTAATGCATCTAGTATGTTCGAGTTTCACATGTTAGTAGTTGCTGTCATCATGTTTTATATTCTGGAATTAATCATGGAAATTGTGCCTAATTCTCCAACAATCCAAAAACCTAATTGTAGGCAATTTCCTGAGTTAATAATGGCTGGTTTTGCTGATGCACTGAGGCCGGATAAGTTTACCGGTGTGCACTTTAAGAGGTGGCAGGTTAAGGCCACGCTCTGGCTTACTCATCTGAAAGTATTTGAAGTTAGTAATGGTTTACCTCAAGGAACTATATCTGACCAAGATCAGAACAAGTTCAAGGAAAACAATACTCTCTTCATCGGATGCGTTCTGAGTATTCTTGCTGATCGTCTGTGTGATGTGTACATGCACATAACAGATGGTAAAGAGCTCTGGGATGCACTGAATGCTAAATTCGGTGCAACCGATGCATGCAGTGAACTGTACATCATGGAGAGCTTCCATGACATCAGGATGGTGAACAACCGTTCTGTAGTCGAACAAGCTCATGAAATACAGTGCATTGCGAAAGAGCTTGAACTCCTCAAGTGTGCCTTACCTGACAAGTTTGTGGCTGGATGCATCATCGCTAAGTTGCCCCCTTCATGGAGGAACTTTGCCACAACTCTCAAACACAAGAGACAGGAGATATCAGTTGAAAATCTGATAGCGTCTCTTGATGTTGAGGAGAAAGCTCGGGCTAAGGATACAACTGAGAAAGGAGAGGGTCAGTCTAGCGCCAACATGGTGCAGAAGAAACCCTACAGCAAGAACAAAGGGAATAACAAGCCCTCCTTCAATAAGCCTATGAAGACTACAACCTTCAAGAAGAAGAAGATGATAAACAAAGCAGATCTGAACTACTTTACTTGTGGAGAGACTGGCCACTTTTCTAAGGACTGTCCAGAGAGGGCAGACCGCAAGAAAAAGGCGAGGCAAGTCAACACGGTGACCGCTAGCAATGCTGATGGGTACGGTAATCTTTTTACTGTTCTTTCGGTGTTTCAATCTCCATTTTGGTGGATTGATACAGGTGCTAATGTTCATGTGTGTGCTGACATATCCATGTTCACTTCTTACCAGGTCGCCCGGGATTCTTCCGTCTTGATGGGGAATGGGTCACATGCTTCTGTTCGTGGTGTTGGCACGGTAGATCTGAAGTTCACTTCGGGGAAGATCGTGCAGCTGAGGAACGTGCAGCATGTCCCTACTATGAACAAGAATCTCGTTAGCGGCTCCCTTCTATGCAGAGATGGGTTTAAGGTTGTTTTAGAGTCGAATAAAGTAGTTGTTTCCAAGTTTGGACAATTTATTGGTAAAGGCTATGAGTGCGGAGGCTTGTTCCGCTTTTCGCTTTCGGATTTCAGTAATAAGTCTGTGAACCATATTTGTGGCAATGTTAGTGATGATACCAGTGTTTGGCATTCTCGTTTATGTCACATTAACTTTGGTTTAATGTCTCGGCTATCCAGTTTGAGTTTAATTCCGAATTTCACCATTGCTAAAGGTTCTAAGTGCCATAGTTGTGTGCAATCAAAGCAACCTCGGAAGCCTCACAAGGCGGCCGAGGAGAGAAACTTGGCACCTCTAGAACTCATACATTCTGATCTATGCGAGATGAATGGTGTGTTGACAAAAGGTGGAAAGAGATATTTCATGACATTGATTGATGATGCCACTAGATTTTGCTATGTTTATTTGTTGCAAACTAAAGATGAAGCTTTAGACTACTTTAAAATTTATAAGGCTGAAGTTGAAAATCAACTAGAGAGAAAGATCAAGCGTCCTAGGTCGGATCGTGGTGGTGAATATTTTCCTAAGATCTTTGATGAATTCTGTGAGGAACATGGCATTATTCATGAGAGGACGCCTCCCTATTCGCCCCAATCAAACGGGGTTGCCGAGAGGAAAAACCGCACGCTGACTGACTTGGTGAATTCCATGTTAGCCACTGCTTGTTTATCAAAGGCATGGTGGGGGGAGGCTTTATTGACTTCATGTCATGTCCTGAATAGAGTTCCTAACAAGAATAAAGATAAAACCCCTTACGAGGAGTGGGCTGGGAGAAAACCATCACTTTCGTATTTGCGCACATGGGGATGTTTGGCGAAAGTCAATATTCCAATTACTAAGAAGCGCAAACTCGGACCAAAGACAGTGGATTGTATCTTTCTAGGTTATGCTCCGCGGAGTGTAGGCTATAGATTTTTAGTAGTTCAATCTGAGGTACCTGATATGCATGTTGATACTATTATGGAATCTCGTGATGCAACATTTTTTGAGAATATGTTTCCTATGAAAGATATGCATAGCATTGATAGAATTTCTACTGAGATAATTCCTGAGTCTAGTCCATCTAATGAGTATTTTGAACAATCACATGAGAATGTTACTGAGAAGGATGACAATGAAGCTCCTAAACGGAGCAAGAGACGGAGGATTGAAAAATCCTTTGGTGATGATTTCATTGTGTACCTTGTGGATGATACTCCCACGTCCATTGCAGAGGCATATGCATCTCCAGATGCAGATGACTGGAAAGAAGCTGTCCATAATGAGATGGACTCGATTCTTTCTAATGGAACTTGGGAGCTATCAGAACGACCCCATGGATGCAAGCCTGTGGGCTGCAAATGGGTGTTCAAGAGGAAGCTAAGACCTGATGGTACTATTGAGAAGTACAAGGCGCGGCTTGTAGCTAAAGGCTACACACAGAGAGAAGGCGAAGATTACTTCGACACCTATTCACCCATCGCTAGGCTTACCACCATTCGAGTACTATTGTCCATGGCTGCCTCCTATGGTCTTATCGTTCATCAAATGGACGTAAAGACAGCTTTTCTTAATGGAGAGTTGGAAGAGGAAATCTATATGGATCAGCCTGATGGGTTTGTAGTAAAAGGTGAAGAAAGAAAGGTGTGCAAGTTGCTAAAATCTTTATATGGCCTGAAACAAGCACCTAAGAAATGGCATGAGAAGTTTGACAGAACTCTAACTTCTGTAGGCTTTGTTGTCAATGAGGCTGACAAGTGCGTTTACTATCGCCATGGTGGGGGCGAAGGTGTTATACTGTGTTTGTATGTGGATGATATTCTGATATTTGGTACAAACAGAAGTAATACACGAGGTCAAGTCTTTCTTGTCAAAGTGTTTTGATATGAAAGATCTAGGAGAAGCTGATGTGATTCTGAACATCAAGCTTATTAAGAACGAGAGTGGGATTACTCTAACGCAATCCCATTATGTTGAGAAGATCTTGAGCCGGTTCGGCTATATTGATAGCAAGTCTTCTCCAACACCTTATGATCCCAGTGTGACATTACGCAAGAACCGGAGGATTGCCATAGATCAATTGAGATATTCTCAGATCGTTGGCTCACTCATGTACTTAGCGAGCGCGACTAGACCTGACATCTCTTTTGCTGTTAGCAAGTTGAGTAGGTTCATGTCAAACCCGGGTACTGATCATTGGCATGCACTTGATAGGGTCATGCGCTACCTATGTGGTACAATGAGTTATGGGATTCACTATTCAGGGCACCCAGCTGTGCTTGAAGGATATAGTGATTCAAATTGGATCTCTGATGTAGCTAATCTCTACGCCACTAGCGGGTATGTATTTACCTTTGGAGGTGGCGCGGTGTCATGGAGATCTTGCAAGCAAACCATATTGACGAGGTCAACTATGGAAGCAGAACTTACTGCTTTGGACACAACCACTGTTGAATCAGAATGGTTGCGTGAGCTCTTGATGGACTTGCCTGTGGTTGAAAAACCTGTACCGGCAATCCTTTTGAATTGTGACAATCAAACTGTAATTGTCAAAGTGAACAATTCTAAGGATAACGCGAAGTCATCAAGACACGTCAAGAGACGTTTGAAGTCTGTCAAGAAATTGCGAAACTCCGGAGTAATAACTGTTGCATATATTCAAACAGACAAAAACCTGGCAGATCCCTTTACAAAGGGACTATCACGTAATGTGATAGAAAGTGCATCGAGGGAGATGGGTTTGAGACCCGTTGATGTTACACCATAGTGGTAACCCAACCTTTGTGATCGGAGATCCCGTGAATTAGGACCTGGGAAGAACAAACTAGTGGTTTAATTGAGGAGAGTATTATGTAACCATCTCTATGTGAAGATGCACAACTCTCAATTGCTGTAAGGCAGGTTGGCAACAAGCCTTAATGTGTTTATGTTGGCTATTTTAGCAAAGATGCTGTCCTACAGAGTATTCTTGAAATAACACACCTATATGAGTCCGGTTGTTAAACGTCGCAATCTATGAGATTTGGGTAATCTCTAGTAAACTCATGAAGAGACCACGAAGTATGACGCATATGCTTCACCCGCGGGGTAGGCTACTGGCAGCCATGTACTGGTTATGACTTTGAGTGAAACCCTGTTCACGCAAAACTTGCAATTCAAGGCTTAGTCCATTGTTCAAGTGTGAATGGATGTAGCTTAAGGTTCTAGGCAGAAGTTCAACTTAACAGTCTCCGCTGAAACACTGGTATATAAACAAGCAGCGAGTATTGGTAAATCTCTAAATGGGCATTTGAGATCTGGTGGGGGATTGTTGAAATATTGGGTCCACTTTTAGTGGCCCACATTAGATTTCAGATTTCCCTATAAATCTCAAAGCCCACATTGTGGCAGCCCATGTGAGTTTGAGCCCAAGTGGGTGGCAGCTCACTAGGGAGTGGCAAGAGGTGGGAAGTTTAGTCCCACATGGAAAGTTGGGAGGAAGTTAGACCACCTTATAAGGTGGGTTGTTCCACCACTAGTAAGTGAGTAAGAATAGGAGTGGTTCACACGCGCTCCTCCTCCTCCTCGCTCGCTCGTCTCGACTCGACTCGACTCGACACGACACGTCACGTCACGACGCGCGCCGCGCTCGTGGTGAGTGGATTGAGCCTCGAGCCGAGACTTTCCTTACTTTTTGCAGCTCAGGAAAATGAACAGAGTCCTAGACGGACGCGTCGTAGTTAGTCGGTTCGGGTCGCTCCCGAACCGTGGGCTATCTGTAACCGACTCGAAACGTTCGTGCGACGTGGGCGTGGCCCACGTTGCCTAGGGTTTCCTGAGCCTATATAATCTCTTGCCCGGCTACCGCAGAAACATATCTACTACACGAGTTAGGGTTTTCCCACCTCTCTCTGCTTGCGCCGCCATCGTAGTCTACTCCATCCCGCGCGCCGACGTGCATCGGCGAACGGGAGAGCAGGTCTCCGGAACCACTCGTCCTTGCGATCCTGTACGGGAGAGGGCGAATTAGGTTTTTGGGAAGCGCTCTGCGCGACTGCTCAAGCTCGTCATCACGGGTCGCCTTCCGTCCAAATCGGGCGGTGCTGCCTACCGTCGTCTTCAACGCCGTCTACTTCGACCCGTCGTCCCTGTCGTCAACAACGTTGTCATCAACAACGTTACTGCTGCGACATCATCTGCTACACCTCCACCACCACCTCCACCAGATCGGTACGTGCGACATATCTCGATCTGTTTAGCGATGGATGCTTTACCGTTTGTGCTGCTGTTACTCATGTTGATTAATGCATCTAGTATGTTCGAGTTTCACATGTTAGTAGTTGCTGTCATCATGTTTTATATTCTGGAATTAATCATGGAAATTGTGCCTAATTCTCCAACATAAAGCACTATGTTCCCTCGGAATCCTGCGCCCCAAGATTTTGCTGAGTTGATGGGAAAATTCAGGCGTGTCGCAGATATTCATCACTTTGTCAAGATTCAACTGGTTGGAGCTAAGCTTGCTTTTGCTTGGGTGCGTGTTCATCAGCCAACACTTGACATTGATGCAATTTCCCGCGGTTTTCCTGCTCGGCGAAGCAAAAAGGGGGTATGCATGGCTCACCATTACGCCATTGCTCACAAACCAGCGATTAGGATGATCCGGCGACTGCTTGAGGCAGACTCGGAATTCTTTACAGAATTTCACTACACAGATCCTGTATAGAACCCTGTAGGAAAACATGTAACCCATGTGAAGTATATGAAATTCAATATGTTGTATCATAAAATTTTATTGCAAGTTTGAGAACTTGAATATATATTTACTTTTCGTGAGACCTGTTTTGTTAGCCTGATGCCTTTTTGCGGCTAAATCAGCTACTCGGGTCAAAACGTATGCTTAAGTGTTTGCCACTTGGAGCCGATGGCTCGTAATATTCGAGTAATCTTAACCCCCGAGAATCGGGTTTGTTTATTCTATTTCTTAGGATGCAGCCCCTGAGTATCGGGTGTGCGAATATGGAAAATAAGTAAAAACAACAACTCAGTATGGAGAGCTTTTATTGATGATGAATGCAGAGGTACATGTGTTGGCTTGAAGAGCCTGGCCGGTGGCCTATATTTATGACGAACTCGATATTTTGGCTGAATAGCCTGGCCGCAGGCCTTATTGAAAGTAAAAGCTTAAAGCTAACTATTAAGCGTAGAATCACCGCAGCTGCACGACGTTCCACGGATTGCCTTGGTCTTTTCTAGATTTTTTGTCCTTGAAGCGATAAGCTCCTCCAGGAATTGCCTCAGTGACGATGTATGGTCCCTCCCACGGGGACTCCAGTTTACTGTGGCTTTCTTGCTTTAGTCGAAGGACTAAGTCCCCTACTTCCAAGGACCTGGGACGTAGTCAGTGACCATGGTAGTTGCGTAGATTCTGCTGATATGATGTAGATCTGGCAAGTGCAACGTCTCTTGCTTCGTCGAGTGCGTCGACATCATCTTCCAGTGCTTTCATGGAAGCAACTTCTTCATATTCAGAGACTCAAGGGGCCTCATGAGTTATTTTGACTGAAAGCACGGCCTCAACGCCATGGACCAGAAAGAAAGGTGTTTTTGAGTCGCCGCGTTGGGGGTTGTGCGCAAGCTCCATAATACGGAGGGCAATTCATCCACCCAAGCGTGCTTTGCTTGTTCGAGTGGCACTAATAACCTTTTCTTGAGGCCACTGCATATGAGCTCGTTAGCTTTCTCCACCTGGCCATTGGTTTGCGGGTGAGCAACCGATGCGAAATTTAGTTGTATCCCCAACTCTTGGCAGAAGTCTCCAAATTTTCTGGAGGTGAAGTTTGTGCCATTGTCAGTGATGATGTTGTGGGGTACTCCGAAGAGAAAAACAATGGATTTGATGAAATTGACTGCTGAAGTGGAATCTTGAATGGTGACAGGTATTGCCTCAATCCACTTGGTGAACTTGTCAACTACGACTAGCAGGAAGACGTGCCCTCCTGGCCATGACTTGTGTAGTTTACCTACCATATTGAGTCCCTACTAGGCGAAGGGCCAAGCCAGAGGTATGGGATTTAATTCTGCTGCGGGTGCGTGCGGCTTGGATGCAAATCTTTGGCAACCATCGCAAGCGATATCCTTCGCGTCATGCATGGCCGTGAGCCAGTAAAATCCTGCTCTGAAGGCCTTGGCCGCGACTGCGCGACTGCTTGCATGATGTCCGCAGATTTCTTCGTGTATATCCTTAATTATGACCTTGCCCTCATCGGGTGTGACGCATCGCTGGAGGACACCCGATATACTTCTCTTGTAGAGTTCGCCTTTTATTACCGCAAAGGCTTTGGACCGTCGAGCAATTCGTCTTGCTTCGATTGGGTTCTCCGGGAGTTCCTTGTTTACCAAGTATGCCAAGTATGGTTGCATCCATGTGATCTCGACCATCATAACTTCTTCGGGTTCTTCATTGTTATCGGATGCTGCTAATAATGGATCTGAAGCTGGCACAGCACCCGAGTCAGATTTCGCCTTGTCCCCCTTGCGATCCTTCGACTTGACTGTACCAACAGGCTTTTTGATTTTGATGGAACGTTCGCTGATTTCTTCCCAGAAAACTCCAGATGGTATATGCAAACATTGGGACCCGATGTTGGCAAGATTACATCATTGCTTGTTCTGCTGATATGGGAGACCTCGCAGCCATCAAAGGTTCCTTCCAAGTTATTATACATGTCCCGATATGCAGCCATGTTGTCGCTGATGGCATAGCATTGGTTCATCACCTGTTGAGCAACAAGGTTCGAGACTCCAAAGATTTTTAGGCGAGCTGTGCCGCAAGCTTTAGCCATTCGCATGCCGTGCAACAGGGCCTCATACTCAACTTCATTGTTGGATGCGTTCGGGAAATTCAGCCGCAACACATACCTCATCTTGTCTCCTTGTGGCGATACGAGCACTACTCCTGCTCCTTCAATTCTTTTGGATCCGTCAAAGTATATGGTCCAAGCACTCGATAGATCTGGAGGACCCGCGTTTTGAAGTTCCAGCCACTCGGCTGTGAAGTCAGGTAGTACCTGTGACTTGATTGTCTTTCGTTTTTCCTAGGTGATGTCCCGAAGAGAAAGTTCAATTCCCCACAGGGAGACATGTCCTGTTGTTTCAGGGTTGTTCAGGATGCTGGATAAAGGGGCTTCATTGACCACTATGATTGGGTGCTCCGAAAAATAATGGCGTAGCTTTCGTGCGGTCATGAAAACCCCGTATGCTAACTTTTTATAATGCGGGTAGCGCTGCTTGGACGGTGAGAGCACCTTGCTAAGGTAGTAGACTGGCCACTGAACACCGTGAACTTTGCCTTCTTTGTTTCGCTCGACGATGAGAATGGTGCTTACCACCTGATGTGTGGCAGTGATGTACAATAGTAGCGGCTCACTCTCTCTGGGTGCCACCAGCACTGGTGTCGACAGTACTTGCTTGAGATTTTGAAAGGCTTTTTCGGCTTTCTCGTTCCACTCGAATTTGTCTGATTTCCTCATCAATGCGTAGAACGGTAGTGCCTTCTGTCCTAGTAGAGCGATGAATCAACTTAAAGCTGCCACGCGACCCGCCAATTGTTGGATGTCTCGTAGCTTTGCAGGTTTTTTCATAGTAAGAATTGCCTAAATTTTCTCGGGGTTGGCTTCGATACCTCAAGCCAGCACTAAGAATCCGAGGAGTTGCCATGCGGGGACACCAAAGGAACACTTTGTCGGGTTGAGTTTGAGGTGATACCTGTCAAGGTTGTCGCGGGTTTCTCGTAGATCATCGATGAGCGCCGCTTCTTGTTTCGTTGTAAATGTAAACTTGAACGTTCCTTCCGATTTGTTCCCCAAGGCATTTCTGCATTATCCACTGGTACGTGGCACCCGCATTCTTCAGCCCAAAAGGCATCGTTTGGTAGCAGTAAACACCATAGGGTGTGATGAAAGTTGTTTTATCTTGATCTTCCACCTTTAACCTGATCTAATTGTAACCAGAATAAGCATCCAAACAGGAAAGACGTTCGCAGCCCGCCGTCGAGTCGATGATTTGATCTATTCGCGGGATCGGGAAGTGATCCTTTGGACAAAGTTTGTTGAGTGCGGTGAAATCGACGCACATACGGAGTACATTTGTATTTTTCTTTGGGACCAAAACTGGATTGGCAACCCAAGTTGATTTCTTGATTTCATTAATGAACTTGGCTTCCTCGAGCCGATAAAGCTCCGATGCTATGGCTTTGCGCTTTGGCTCTGCGAAGCGACGGAGAGGTTGTTAGACTGGTCTAGCATTGGGATCGAGATTGAGTGCGTGCTCGGTGAGTTCCCTGGGAACACCTGGCATGTCTGCTGGACACCAGGCGAAGATTTCCCAGCGCTCACGGAGGAACTCGACGAGCGCGCTTTCCTATGGGGCATCGAGGTTGGATGCGATGAAGGTTGTTTTCTTTGGGTCGCTTGGGTGAACCTGAATTTCCTGTGTGTCCTTGGTGGAGCCGAAAGCTTGGTTTGGCAAGGATCAACCTGTTTCTGGCAGTACGTTTTAATTGGTGGTGCCCTTCAGTTCTGCATATTCGGCTGCCATCCCAAAGGACTCGGAAATTTTACTGAATTCCCTATCACAGTTGTCTGAAAGAGTAAAGCTTACTTTGATCGTAATAACTCCATTGGGTCCTGGTATCTTTAGCAGGAGATATGCATAGTGTGGAACTGCCATGAACCGTGCATACGCGGGTCGTCCAAGGATTGAATGGTATTGCGATGGCCAGTCCATGACTTCGAACTCTATCTTCTCCCGTCAGAAATTTTCTCGTGACCCGAAAACTACGTCGAGTACGATCTTTCCCAAGGGGACGTTGGGTTTCCCAGGGACTATGCCATGGAAACAAGTATCTGAAGCTGCAAGGTTTGTTAGTGATATGTTCATTGCTCTCAACGTGCTAGCGTAAATGAGGTTGATGCCACTTCCAGCGTCCCTGAAAACTCTACCCACGTCGAATCCTCCAATCTGAGCTCGAAGAATCAAGGGCGCATGTCCTGGCCGAGGTACTCGAGGAGGATGGTCATCTCTGCTGAATTCTATCCTGTGATCGGACCAGTTGAGATACTCTGGTGTTGATGGAGGTGACTTGATTGCTAAGCTTACTTGTCGGGTGATCAACTTTTGAACCCTATTGGACAATCTTCCCTTCTAGATCATGTTGATTGCTCCCCTGGATGGCCAGTACCCCTCGCTCGGGTTCCTATTGACTGCGAGTTGTTGCTGGTTTGATGTGGCTCCATGCGCTGGCAGCGGAGGAGGTGGTGGTGCATTGAGTGCTAGAGTTTTGGGAGCTCCCGCGAACCCGAGATTTGTCGCCTCTTCCTGCTTTGAACAAAAAGCTTCATGCAGCTTCAAAAAGGTTCGGCAATCCTTCATGAGATGATTAGATTGCTTCTTTCCTTCTGAGTCAATGTAAAAGTGCATATTGCAAGGCCCATTGAGCATCTGGTCTGGCAATTGATTGAAATCTCGCAGGGGTCTAGGCCGATATGTCAGCTTGCTAGAACCGGGAGCATCTCGATTATCATTGAGGTACCCGCCGCTACGGTACTCATCCCTTCGATTGTCATCACTCCTGAAACCCGCAGCCACTTGACTGGGTCCTTCGTAGTCATCATAGTGGCGGTATCTTTGCTTTTGGTTATTGCTGCGCCTGAAGCGATCTTCTTCGGGTGACCTAGCTCGCTTATTATGAAAAGCGTCTTCGCCATCAGCCCACCTGTTGGCGATGTCCATCAACTGAGACACTGTTTTTGGGTTAGCCCATCCCAACTCCTCAGTGAAGTCCTTACGACGTAGCCCATTGCCGAAAGCATCGATTGCCCTCTCGTCTAAAATGTTTTCGGCTGAGTTTTTATGATGTTCCAATGCTGGATGTACGCCCGCATCGACTCTCCAGGTTTCTGCACGCACGCCCTCACTTCCTCGATGGACGTGGGTCGCTTGTACGTAGAGCTGAAGTTTCGGATGAACTGTTCTGCCAAATCGTCCCAACTGCTGATGGATTCATTTGTTAGCTTCCTTAGCCATGATCTTGCGGCTCCACTCAGGTGCAACTGCAAACTTTGCATCATGGTGGCTTTCGTGCCCCCCAGTATCTTGACAGTTTGCAGATAATCACTGAGCCAAGATTCGGGTTCCTGGAGACCGTCAAACTTCTGTCGATCATGAGGTAACTTGAAATCTTTGGGTACAGGCGTTCTGTGAACCCGACGGGTAAAGCAGCTTGCACCGTACATCTCGGCATCATCATCATCATAATCACGCTCGTCGTGTTCCTGCCGAGATCTGTCGACTCTTTGCTAAGTAATGTTATTCCTGGCGTCTCCTTCGCGTGCATTGATCTGTACCTGACGTGGTGACCTGGATCTTCGAGTTGCTACATCGCAACAACATGAAGATCTTTCGGGTCGTGGGGCGACCTCTTTATCGGCTAGTCAGGCTCCAATCATACCGAGGCCTACGAGGATGGAACGGTGGATGGCCGCCCTAGGGTCGTTGGCCATGGGTTGGGTGGCCATCAGGTAGGTTTGCGCGGCTACGAGTGTGCTGCTTGCGGTGTTTTGGGTACTATGTTTCCCTGTGCATCCACCGACATGAAGGAAAGATCTAGATCCCACACTAGATGATCTCTTTCATTTGTGGGGATGTGACTTAACCGAGAGGCAGATCTCCTCGGGTGTCCTCCTCCATGGGTGCCTCCTGTAAAACTTAGTTGTGATCGACGTCGACTCGACTTGTTGGCTACTGCCCTTCTTTCATCAGGCCTCTGTTGGATTTTTATGAGTTCACGCTTCTGACGATGGAGCAGGTATTGGTACGCCATGATTTCTTGTCGGGCTGTATCTTGTGCCATGGGGACTTCGCCACTCATGGCTTTCTTCGCTTTGTCCCAAGCCGCCACTGAGATCCGAACTTGGACTCGATCAGCACGCATACCCTCGGCTCCACTGGCGTTGTCGCTAGCTTCAGGTGCTGCCTGGCGCCTGGTTCCTCTGGTGAGATCTGCAGGATTGACGAACGGATTGCCGGTGGAGTCGAAATCCTCCGTTTCTGCTCCCGATGTGTTCTCTATAACCGCACATATCTGATGATGCGTGAAACGAACATTGTTAGTGCAAACATTAGGGTATGGGTGAACTTTCCTGGTAATGGGGTTGGTGTTGTTGTCGAGCTTGAAGTCGATGATCGTTGGATCCTCGTCTTGCAGCGGTAGACCCGATGACCACTCGCCCTCGGAGTCATAGGAGACACCATCGTAAAGATCGGTGTAATCCTCTTCGCTTGCGGCGGAGTCACTATTGTCGGTGAAGTTGAAGTCAATGGCTTCCATGGCGCCGCTGTTTTTGTCGGTGTAGTGGATTCTGGCGTACCACGGCCCACCTACTCCTGGGCCCAAGCAATGGCCCATCTATAATGAAAAGGAGAAAGCCCTCACGACGCGTGTGCGCCTCGCGAGGAGAAGACCCTCGCGAGGAGAACGACACTTAGCGGCTCCAGCAAAGGAGGAAACCCCTCGCAAGGCCTCCCTCACGAGGAGGACCTGGGATAGAAGCGGGCGAGGCACGGATGCTGACGGAAGCAGTGACGACAATGCAGACCGGCACGGCGACCACGCCCTCACCCGTGAAGACAAGGAGATAGCTGGCACGGCCCTGTATAAAGGTTCCGGCTGTTGCTGTTCTGTGCAAAGGGCGTTGTGGGTAGTGCAGAGCAGCAGGGGCGACGCCAGCGGAACCAACCACTCTCGTGGACCAGCTTTCTGTCGCTATGGACCAAGTTCATCGGCGGTAGCCCAGGGACAGTTGTCGCTCTTCCTTTGGCACGTTTGTGGCAACCCCTCCCCCAAGTTTCCGTGGGGAGGAGGACCAGCGCCACTATAAAAGAGGGGGCTACTGCTCCGTAGAAGGGGGCTCCGGGATCGATCAACTCTTTGTCCACCTCCAGAACGCATCTAGATCTGGAGAACCCTATAAAACACTCTTGTACCTCGCGAGCTTTCGCAAAGAGCAATACCACCAAGGCAGGAGTAGGGGTGTTACCTACTCACGAGGGCCCCGAACCTAGGTAGATCGCTGTGTCCCTCTCTGTCGTGTTGGTTCATCGTTCATTGCGTCACCGTCGTCGCCCAGGCTCCTCGGAGAACTTGGAAGCCTTGTTCAGCCCCCTGAGTTTGACACCTAGTTGGGTTCCTCGTGAGCACCCGTGTCCTTGAGACACAGAGCCTCCGATTGTTCTGGAGTAGTAGATCTGATGAGCTTCTGTCTTCGGAATCGTAGGAGATCCCATTCAAGAGATCGACTAGATCTCCTCTGCTTTCCGTGGAGTTGATGATTGGCGGCGAGTTTTCCTCGCCTGACGGGCCAACAGAAGGTGTCGACACTGCCGCTGATACAGAAATTTCTGTCGACGGACCCGAATAGATCGGATCCATGAGACGAGTGGTGCCTTGAGACCCGACACGGAAGTTGCAGCTCCCGATCGTCAGATCGGTTTCCCGGTTGAGGTTGTCGACGGCCGAGAGAGGGGCGGGTGGTTGCGGGCGAAGATCGATGGAGCTGGAGCGGATCTGGCAACCGAAGATTGTCGAGTTGTCGCTTGGTGAAGAAGAAAAAACCACCGAAATCATGACTCTAGCACCCAAGTTTCCCACAGACGGCGCCAATTGATGAGGGTTAACCTCGGCAATGTCCATGGATATGGATTTAGTGTTTCGGGGAAGAGGTGCGCTGGTGATTTCGTCGGCTATCAGACAAACAAGGTGGTCCGATGATTGTATTGAGTGTGAGACAACACTATGTTTACAGCAATGTTTCAATGATTTGCCCGCCGGCTCCTCCTAGCCTTTATATAGCAAGCTCGGTTTCAGAGTCTAGGTCGGATTCTATTACAACAGCTATGACTATGTCGGTTTCCCAAGTGAGCCTTTCCTTATCTAGATCCTGTACTTCGGATGCTTCCAAACCTTTAATTCTTCATGGGCTTCACACGAATATGCACCAAGGGTATCAATGCTATGGGCCCAATTAGGTGTACCCATGTCAATGGGGGACTTTAATCTCCTTCGGACCCCAAGGGATAAATCTAACGACAACTTTAACTTGGCCGAGGCTGGCTCCTTTAATGATCTCATCAACACTCTGGGTCTTATTGAAATTCTACTTTTGTATCGCCAATTCACCTGGTCTAACCAACAAAACCCCCCATCCTTGCTAGGCTTGATTGGGTCCTGGTTAACCCTGCTTGGAGCCTTGCTGACGAGGGTTAACCTCGGCAATGTCCATGGATATGGACTTCGGGTTTTGGGTAAGAGGTGTGCTGGTGATTTCATTGGCTATCAGAAAACAAGGTGGTCCGATGATTGTATCGATTATGAGACAGAACTATGTTTACGGCAAAAGCCTATATCTATCTCTCCTGCCCGCCGGCTCCTCCTAGCCTTTATATAGGAGGCTAGGTCCCAGTGTCCAGGTCGGGTTCTATTACAATGACTGTCGGTTTCCCAAGTAAGTCTTTCCTTATCTGGTTCCTGGGCTTCGGATGCTTCCAACCCTTTAATTCTTCATGGGCTTCACCCAAATATGCACCATGGGTAACAATTAGGCATGCCCATGTCAGTAGCCCCCGAGATTTTACTCGAGTCACAGAGTCGGGTAAAATCTCCAACCCTGACTTTCTGTGAAACGAACCCAATACTTCGAGTAAATAACTTTATTATTTTCAATATATTTATTATCATGGGGATATTGGCAAACAAGTCTGGTGCTTCTGATGGATCAGGAACCAGTTAATTGCTCTTGAGCAAAAACAATGTGAACCTACATCAAACTCGAGTCCCCGGACTCGAATCTGGTATACTAGCGTAATTTAGTTCGTGCCATGGAGGTCTTATCGTGTTCTGAATTCCAGTTTATTTTTTGGGTACCCAACGCGTCCGTCAGGATTTTACATCATATCATTGCTATAGAAAATATCTAGCAGAGCGCATTCCTGTGCGAGTACTAGGCCACGCAGGATGGATCCTGGGGTCTTATCTTCATGTCTTTGCGATCATGGCATTCCGACATTTATCGCGGCGGACGCGGTCTGAGAATTTTTATCGACTGCCTTGTTTGGCTGTTGTAATAGCCAAAATTGTCGGGTTATCAAATATTTATGTCGAGTGCTTAATCGGCGCTCCCAATGGGAGTAAACGACGAGTTCATGTTTTTGGTGTTTACCACTGAGTAATGGACTCAATGGTTTTCTTTCTTCTCCTTTGGCAATTGCTACTCTGAAGTATTTTTCTGTCGAGTGTGCGATTATCGCTCCTGATGAAAGTAGTCCTCGAGACTATGGTCGGGTACTTGGTACCGAACATAGTCTCAAAATCTTGTATACTTCCAAGTTTCCTTGAGCTGCACAATTAATTTACTAATATTCATTACTTAGTTACCTTTGCATTTTAACCTATCGGGTGCGCGATCAGCGCTCCCGATGGGAGTAGCCCCCGAGGCTGTGGTCGGGTGCATGCAGCCGATCATAGGCTCAAAAATTATGCTTCTAGCCAAATTTTACTCGAATGAGCATGCGTTCTTGTACCCAAGACTTTTATTTTGGCCTTTGCTCGTGACATCATTGTTGACGATAATGGCATGTTCGAGTTCCTCCGCAGATGCTCTGATTTGATGCGTCATGGGTGGACCCATCATACGCTGAAGACCGCGTGGTGACGCCCACGACCCTTGATTTGACCGAACAGTGGCACATTCTCCAAGGCGCCCGACGAAGTGGCGCGCAGTAAATTCCTTTGTTTATGCGCAAGTGGAGAAAATGGGCCGGGCGTCTCGCCTCCTTTCGCCACGTGGTTACCTTGGATATGCGCCAAACGAACCGTCGATGGGATCAAATGGTTGCGCTTGATTGACCTTTGAGATAAAAGGAGATCCTTTTTACTGCTTCTTCCCAGTTGCCTTTCTCACTGCCGAGTTCATCTTCCTCCTTGCGCCATCGTCCCTGCTTTCCAGAGCTCAAAATCCTTCTCTCGCTCCACACCAAGCGCCCCTTTTGCCGCCATGGGGAAGAAAACAGCCTCGCGCACCGCTGGTGACGCCACCTCCGAGAAGTCTCGGGTCGTCGGGTGGGAACGATCCAAGTTCACCAAGGGCGACCTCCGCAAGGTGCGCCAATTCGGGCTGCTCCCCGCGACGGCGGAGGTGAAGTTCCCCGGCGACGAGACTGTGCCCCGACCCGACGAAGGCTGGCGGGTAATGTTCCTCGCCTTCCTCTTTCGCGGCCTTTCTATCCCTACCCACGAATTCCTTTGTGGGCTCCTTTTCGTTTACGGCGTGTAGCTGCACCAGCTCATCCAGGCGAGAGTTCACGCTATTGCGTGCTTCATTACCCTTTGCGAATGCTTCCTGGGCATTGACCCGCATTGGGGCCTATGGAGGCGCATCTTTTTATCCGGCACAATGCGACGAAGTCCACCATCCACAACGTCGGCGGGGCCATTATTTCTATTCGGACAGAAGCCGAATACTTTGACTTCAAGATGGCCGAGTCCATCAAGAACTGGCGGAAGAAGTGGTTCTACATCAAGGACGAGAAGACTGAGGAGCAGAAGTTTGGCTTGGCTCCCTTCGACCCGACAAAATTAGTGAAGAAACTGAAGTCATGGGACCAGCCGCTGACTGAAGCTGAACTCGAGGAAACAGAGCCTCTGATGGCTCGGATTCACACCTTGCAGACCGACGAAGGAAAAGAATTGTCGGGTCTGCAGATTATGACACATTTTCTTCGGCTGTGGGTGCAGCCCATCCAGGCGAGAGTTCACGCTATGTGGAACTATCTGGGATCCAAGGACCCGACAAGGGTTTCAAGGAAGACCTTAAAGGTGGCATTAAGTGTTCGGAAAGTATAGGTTGAAGCGCGTGGATCAATAGTGGGATTTGTCCATCCAAATGACGGATAGATATACTCTGGGCCCTCTCAGTGGAATATGTCATCCAATTAGCTTGCAAGCATGTGACTGGCTCACAAGGGATGTCATATCACGGTACGAGTAAAGAGTACTTATCGGTAACGAGGTTGAACTAGGTATAGAGATACCGACGATCAAACCTTGGATAAGTAAAGTATCGCACGCCAAAGGGAACTGGTATCGTATGTTAATGGTTCTTTCGATCACGAAGTCATCGTTGAATATGTGGGAGCCATTATGGATCTCCAGGTCCCGCTATTGGTTATTGATCGGAGAAGTGTCTCGATCATGTCTGCATAGTTCACGAACCGTAGGGTGACACACTTAAGGTTCGATGTTGTTTTAAGTAGATATGGAATATGGAATGGATTTCGAATATTGTTTGGTGTCTCGGATGGGATCCAGGACATCACGAGGAGTTCCGGAATGGTCCGGAGAATAAGATTCATATATGGGAAGTCACATTCCAAGTTTGGGAGTGGTCCGGTGAATTTATGGAAGGTTGTAGAAGATTCTAGAATCATCCGGAATAATTCACTATGGCAGGTGGAGTCCCGGAGGGACTCCACCAGCCCTAGCCGACCTACAAGGTGGGAAGGTGGAGTCCATGGTGGACTCCACCTCCCTGGCCGGCTAGATGACAAGTAAAGGGAGGAATCCCTCTTTGTCTAGGTTTCCCAATTTGGTAAGTTTTGGAGTTGGACTTCAATGTGGTTTTTGTGTGAACCCTAGGGCTTTCCACCTATTTAAAGGGGAGAGGAGGGGAGGGGCCGGCCACCACTTGAGACGCACCACCCAAGGGCACCCTGGCCGGCGCGCTAGCCCCCCTCTCTCTAAACCCTAGCGACTCCATCCTCCACCTCTCTCCTGCACTGCTTACGGCGAAGCCCTGCCGGAGATCTCCACCACCACCGTCACCACGCCGTCGTACTGCCGGGATTCCGAGGAGGATCTACTACTTCCGTTGCCCGCTGGAACGGGGAGAAGGACGTCTTCATCGACACCGTACGTGTGACCGAGTGCGAAGGTGCTGCCCGATTGCAGCATCGTCAAGATCTTCTACGCGCTTTTGAAAGCGGGTAGTGATCGACTACATCATCCACGAGATTTATCTCGTTAACGCTTAGCGATCTTCAAGGGTATTATGATCTCATCTCGGTGCTACCATCTACTAGATTAGATCTTGGCTTGTTATTCGTTCATGCGGTAGGAATTTTTTTGTTTTCTATGCTACGAATCCCTACAGTGGTATTAGAGCCGTGTCTATGCATAGATTGGTTGCACGAGTAGAACACAATGGTTTTGTGGGCGTTGATGCTTTTTTTGTCTCTTGCTTATTGTGTACTTTGCATCTTGCGGCATGGTGGGATGAAGCGGCCCGGGCTAACCTTACATGACCGCGTTCATGATACTTGCTCCACGCTCGACATGCAACTTGTATTGCATAAGTGGCTTTGCGGGTGTATGTCCCTCTCAGCATAGTTAAGATCCAATTTACAATTTGCACTTGAAAACACTTGTATCAGCGTTGTGGTTCATGTTCGTAGGTAGATCGGATCTTACTCGAAAACCCCAAGCCACGTAAAATATGCAAACAAAATTAGAGGCATCTTACTTGTTTTTGTAGGGGTTGGTGATGTGATATGGCCATGATGTGATTGTGATTATATTTGATGTATGAGATGATCCTTATTGTATTGTGGCAACCGGCAGGAGCCTTATGGTTGTCTTTAATTTCCTAGCGAATCATCATGTAGTAGTTTTATTTCAAAGTAGTTGTAATAGTTGCTACACGTGGTGGACAACCATGAAGACGGCGCCATTGACCTTGACGCCCCGCCGACGATGATGGAGATCATGCCCGTTGATGATGGAGATCATGCCCGTGCTTTGGAGATGAAGATCAAAGGCGCGAGATAAAAGGGCCATATCATATCACATTATGAATTGCATGTGATGTTAATCCTTTTTATGCGTCTTGTATTGCTTAGATCACGACGGTAGCATTATAAGATGATCCCTCTCACTAAAAATCAAGATAATAAAGTGTTCGTCCTTAGTTAGCACCGTTGCTAAGACTCGTTGTTTCAAAGCATCACGTGATGATCGGGTGTGATAGATTCAACGTGTGCATACAACGGGTGCAAGCCAGATTTGCACATGCGGAAACTAAGATTTAACTTGACGAGCCTAGCATGTACAGACATGGCCTCGGAACACGGCAAACCGAAAGGTTAACCAGGAATCATATAGATGATATGATGAACATGTCGATGTTCGCCATTGAAGCTACATCATCTCTTATGATGATCGGACTTGGTGTAGTGGATTTTGTTCGTGTAATCACTAAAGCAATGTGAGGGATATTGTTTTGAGTGGGAGTTCACCTAGTTAATTTAAGAATTAATAGTAAACTCAATTTATCATGAACTTAGTCTAAACTCTTTGCAAATATGTTGTAGATTATGGCGACCCCTACCATCAACTTTAATTCGTTCCTAGAGAAAGAAAAGCTGAAAAACAATGGAAGCAACTTTACGGACTAGTTCCGTAAAATGAGGATTGTCCTCACTACTGGACAACTGCTCTATGTGCTCGATGCACCGCTAGGTGACCCACCTACAGAAATAGCTACCGATGAGGCTAAAAATGTTTACCTCACTCGAAAGAACCATTACTCCACAGTTCAGTGTGCCATCCTCTACGGTTTAGAATCGAACTTCAGAAACGCTTTGAGAACCATGACCCTCATGATATAATCAGTGAGATCAAAATGATATTTGAAACTCATGCGGCCGTGGAAAGCTAGGATGCTTCTGAAAAGTTCTTTAACTGTAAGATGGAAGAAGGCAGCTCCATTAGGGAGCACGTGCTCAAAATGTCTGAGCACGCGAAGAAACTCCTAGACTTGGGAATAACGATTCCTAATGCTTTGGGGATTCATCGTGTCCTTCAATCACTGCCACCTAGTTACAAGAACTTCATGATGAACTACAACATGCAGTGCATGGACAAGACGTTACCTGAACTCTTCTCAATGCTGAAAACTGCTGAAGTGGAGATTAAGAAAGAGCACCAAGTGTTGATGGTCAATAAGACCACCAAATTCAAGAAGCAGGGCAAGCCTAAGGAAAAGGGTAAATTCAAGAAGGGCGGCAAGAAAGCTTCCGCGCCTCCTAAGAAACCCAAGGCTGGCCCCAAGCCTGATACTGTGTGCTATTACTGCAAAGAAGAGGGACACTAGAAGCGGAACTGCTCAAAGTACCTGGCAGATCTGAAGAGCGGCAACATCAAGAAGAAAGGTATATCTGATATACATGTTATTGATGTGTATCATACTAGTAATCGTAGTAGTGCCTGGGTATTTGATACTGGTTCGGTTGCTCATATTTGTAACTCGAAACATGAGCTACGGAATAAACGAAGACTAGCAAGGGACGAGGTGACGATGCGCGTTGGAAATGGATCCAAGGTCGATGTGATCGATGTCGGCACGCTTCCCCTACATCTACCATCGGGATTAGTTTTAAATATGAATAATTGTTATTTGGTGCCTGCGTTAAGCATGAACATTATATCTGGATCTTGTTTATTGCAAGACGGTTATTCATTCAAGTCTGAGAATAATGGTTGTTCGATTTATATGAATAATATCTTCTATGGTCATGCACCTGAGATGAATGGTTTATTCTTGTTAAATCTCGATAGTAGTGATACACATATTCATAACATTGATGCTAAATGAATGAAATTAAATGATAAATCTACATATATGTGGCACTGTCGTCTTGGTCATATTGGAGTGAAGCGCATGAAGAAACTCCATTCCGATGGACTACTTGAATCACTTGATAGATGCGAAGCATGTCTGATGGGAAAAATGACTAAGACTCCATTCTTTGGAATAATGGAACGAGCTACAGATTTATTGGAAATTATACATACCGATGTGTGCGGTCCAATGAGTGTAGCATCACGCGGTGGTTATCGTTATGTTCTTACTTTCACGGATGATTTGAGTAGATATGGGTATATCTACTTGATGAAACACAAATCCGAAACTTTCGAGAAGTTTAAGGAATTCCAATGTGAAGTAGAAAATCAACATAACAAGAAGATTAAATTTCTACGATCTGATCCTGGAGGTGAATATCTGAGTTATGAGTTTAGCATGTATTTAAAGAAATGCGGAATACTTTCACAGTTGACACCGCCGGGAACACCACATCGCAATGGTGTGTCCGAACGTCATAATCGAACTCTCTTAGATATGGTTCGATCTATGATGTCTCTTACAAATTTACCGTTATCGTTTTGGAGTTATGCATTAGAGACAGCCGCATTCACTTTAAATAGGGCACCATCTAAATCCGTTGAAACGACACCGTATGAATTGTGGTTTAATAAGAAACCTAAGTTGTCGGCCCTTAAAGTTTGGGGCTGCGAAGCTTATGTAAAAAAGTTACAACCTGACAAGCTCGAACCCAAAGCGGAGAAATGCGTCTTCATAGGATACCCTAAAGAAACAATTGGGTATACCTTCTATCACAGATCCGAAGGTAAAATTTTCGTTGCCAAGAACGGATCCTTTCTTGAAAAAGAGTTTCTCTCGAAAGAAGTGACTGGAAGGAAAGTAGAAATCGACGAGGTTACTGAACCTTCTCTCGAAGTTGAGAGTAGCGCAGCACCGGAAGATGTTCTTGTGCCGCCTGCACCAATAAGAGAGGATGCTAACACTACTAGGAAAAAGGTTACTGCCGGCGCACCTAATTGCTCTACTGCCGGCGCACGAAAGCCCGCCGGTGGGAACGGGCCGGTGGTAAAGGACTACTGCCGGCGCACCTGCGTGTGCGCCAGCGGTAGCTCAATTACTGCCGGTGCACTGGGCTAGCTGCACCGGTAGTAACTCTGTACCGCTGGCGCACACGCTGGTGCGCCGGCAGTAGAACGGTAAGCAGTGGAGAATGGCCTGTGCGCCGGCAGTAGTGGATGTAGGTGCGCCGGCGATATAATTTGAAAATCCATTTTTACAGCATTTTCCAGCGTATTACAATGCATATTTATATCGTCCAATACAGTTGATATTTATACAGATTCACTACACATGCAATATGAAAAGCACATATATAGAGCCAAGTCTCATTTCGGTATCAATACACAAATAGTCAAGTCTCGTTTCGAAATCTTGATTCATACAATAGACATGCAACACCGAACGACGAAGTTTCACAAACTTAGAAGTCTCGGTACATAGCACGAGTGTCATACACCTTACAATCTAGCTACTAACCTAAATTACAATCACATAAAACATGATCATGGTCACGATGAGCATCATCACGAAGGCCATGGTCTTCATCCGGTTCCTCCTCATCTCTCGCATCTCTCCCGCTAGATAACGCACGTATCTTCCTTCCGCCTTCACCCTAGTGGGGTATCCTTTGTAGCTGTTGCCGCTGAAACGATGCACCTGTCTCCGACAGTCCTCCCAGTCGTCGTAGACTCCAGGAACCCTCCCCTTGTACATGACATATGTCATCGGCATCTCCATGCACAAGACAAATAAAACGTCAGTACCAAATCATAGATGATATATCTACTTGCAACATATAAGTATATATGAGAAGTAAAGCACGAGTGTAGTGACCAAACATTTTAATCATCGGCACAAAAATGGAAGAAAGACCAAAAGTAAACGAAGAATGCCAACTCAAATACGAGCCAAGTAGTATCAACTAAATAGCATGGCTCATAATTTGTTGGTCGAAGCAAATATTAACATTCAGGGATGGAGTCAGTGAGGCCAGGTAGGATGCACAAGAGATTGATATTTGTGCCATCACACCAGGCTCACTGGCTCCACCCCCGAGTGTACGAGTGACCAAACATTTTAATCATCGGCGAACTCCAAATACGAGCCAAGTAAGGGTCGAGTAAACGGAAATGATTAAGATAACATGGTGTGTCTGATCCCAACGAGTAACGAATTACTATACGCAAGCTAACGAGTTCACATGCACATCCGTACAAACTAAATAAAAGAAACAAGTCGATCGGGCCGGGATATATAGCAATTACAGTATGCAAGTTCATCGACGTATCGTTCAAGCTAAGCAAAAGAGTTCACATCGTAGGATCAGGTTGTAGGCCTCCGGGGGAATGGACGGCAGCCCTCCAGCAAGTTGAATGGCCTATCCTCACGCGACATCTCCAAGCGGAGTTCTATCTCGTCATTAGGTGGCAGAGCGTGGCCGTAGAAGAACACGCCAGACCTAGTGCAGACATCCTGGTGGATTATCGTGCAAATCATCTGCTGGATGCGACACCACTGTAGTCTCAGCTCTCTATCACAGACATCTGCCATGTTTTTAAACTTCTTTTGAAGACGCTCTAGCAACAACATGTCTTCTGCGTCCTTTACGTACTCCATCATCTGAAGGATGGCGTACCACGCGTCCATCCCATTGTCTTCCGACGACTGCTTGAGGCAGGAGAAGTTGGTTGTGTGGGTTAACGCAAGGCCTCCTCGTATTTTCCTCACTACTTTGAGGGGGCCTGTCTTGGTGGCGAAGCCGGTGAGAGCATCATTGAGAATGCTCTTGATGTCGGTGTAGTCTTTCTTCTTCTCCCTACCCGAGTCGAGATAGATTGCATGTGAGTGTTGCGGATGCACGACGATGAGGGTGCAGTACTTGTCTCTGCGCAAAACAATGCGAACAGACCATCATCCTCGGATTAACCTTCGCAAATGCAATAGAATGGAGATATAGGATAGAATGTAATGGCGACTAGCGAATGATTACTTACTCGTGGAAGTAAGGGATGAGAATGGCTCTCTTCTTAATGTTCAGCACGAAGAAATCCTCAATCTGCTTGGTGGCAATCAACCGGTCCCCACAGTTGCAGATGACGCTCTCCCGCATATAGAAGGGGTCCATTATCGCGATGCCCGGGGTCCCCTCCTTAATGATCTGGGAAGACAGGCTAAGAGCAACTAGCCGGACCATGGTAAGGTGGAGAGGTTTCATGCGAAAGACGGTGAAGATGTCATCGAACCGGATGAAGCACAAGTCCGCGGGGTACTTGTCGGCAAAGCACATGCCAGTTTGCACCTTGGCCACGTGGAGAGGGTAACCAGAAGATTTTGATTTGAGAAGTTGCTTCTCCAAATACAAGACCGTGTTATGCATGCTCCTCATATCCGCGGCGAGTTTCTTGAGGACATGCTCCGGTAGCATCGGTTCACCCAAGTGATGCTCCGGTCGCCACTTGTCTGGCAACTTGTCAAGGTGGCGGACCGGCTCCTTGGCTTTGGCCTCCTCCTTGGCTTTGGCGTTCTTCTTCTGTGGCCTTTTCCGCTTCTTGGGTTGTAGGTACATCGGAATGCCGACAACAGCTAACTCCTTCCTGGTCGTATCAAGGAGTGTGTTCGGGCTCAGCATCTTTTTGGCGTCAGCGGCCTCCTCAGGCTTTTCCTCTTCCTCCGCAGGCGTTTCTTGAGAACCGAACAGCCTCTTGGAGCACTGATATTTCGGAGCCACCGGGGCATCATGGAGAACGTGTGAATACGTAGGAATATCCCATACGAAATCGTCACGTTCGTAGGGCTCGACCTCTGGCGCCGCTGGCTGTTGTGGAGGGGCTCTGACCTTTGGCACCGCTGGCTGTTTTGGTGGGGCGCTGACCACCGGCGCCGCTGGCTGTTGTGGAGGGGCGCTGACCTCTGGCACCGCAACCTGTTTTCCTTTGCTTGCCATCGACCCCGAGGAGGTGTTGATCCTAGGTAGGGTCTTCGGCCATAGCACTACCCAACTCTTTAGTTCGCTCAGCTTCATCTGGCTATCGGCACCATCCGGTTGAATAGGAGGATACAAATCCTCATAGCCCGGTAACGCCCGATCCACTTCAACCCGGTAACAGTCATCGGGAATATCTCGTGTGTGGCACTTCTTATCCAGAGGCCGAAGGATGGACCCCCTCGCGACGTCTTTGAGTTCATCGTTCACTTTCATCAGAAAGGTGCATGGCACAGAGAGCACCTGCGAGAACATGTGTATGACGTTAGAGAGAGGGCAAGGATGACGAAACTAATATATTAACTTGCTGTACACTAGCTTAGTTAATTACCGTGAGGGCGTTGAGCTCGGCTAATGTCGACGGGCCGACACCTGCGGCGGTGGGCGTGCAAGTGACGGAGGGGCTGCTAGCCGGCATGGCCGGTGAATCCCTAGCACCTGTGTCATTGCCGGCGGCCGGAGGAGTCTCCATTATAACATAGTCATTACCGGTGGCCGGCGGCGCCAACACAGAGTTGCTGGCGGCTAAGCTAACCACTGGGCGGGGCCCTTGTTTGCCACCTTCATACCACAAGACGACAGCGTCGAATTCTGCTTGGACTTCAGCGACGACTTCAGCTTTGAGTTCAGGTACGAGTGAAGCTCTGAGTTGCGGTACCAAATCAGCTTTGACTTCGGCTATGATTGACTTCCTCATATCCTCCGCCTCCCGCTGCTTCCTCTCATCGCGCGCATTTTTATCTGCCGCAGACGCCAAGCCATAGTGAGCATGCTTGTGGCCTGTATCGGCGCTAGCCACACGGCCTCTATGCGGCCTTCTCGTAGGTAAATACTCATTAACTAGGTTTATCGCCCGTACGAGAGGCTTGTCCCAGGCTACCCTGCCCGTCGACGCCTGGGACGAGGAGCCTTCATCACATTGGGCAAGTCTTTGTCTTTCTTCTTCCTGCGGAAGAAACGTGAACCATTTAGAAATGTTGCTACTATTATATAAACAATACTTGATGAGTCGTAGGATCTAATTAAACTGGTAAATTGCTTACCAGTTTTTTCTCGATCTCCACGACCTTCGAGTCGGCCGTGAACCAAATTATGTCGGTTACCACCTTGGGGTTCGTGACAAGTTCCCCGGATGGTCTTTTTTTATGGTACCGGGACCTGATAAATCTTCTTTCCTGTGGGTCCTTGTACTTGTGCCAGGGGTTTTCAATGCCAGCATTTCTATAGGCCTCGTCCTCCTTCGCCCAATAGGGCTCCTTTCCCTCATACCCACGGCTCCCAAGGGTGTGGTTGCCGATGTTAAGCTCCCACATATCCTTCCCCCACGTCTTGCGATTCTTGGTCGCTTGTAGCTCTTCATTGGCCACAAAAGCATCGAAGTCCTCTTGTGTAACCTTCGGAAAGGAATAGTGGACCTCTTCGAAACCTTTGCCCTCAGTAATCATCTTCCTCACCATGTACTTATAACTGCTCAGGTGTTTGGTGAACTTGAGGAGGGCTTGTGAATTCACAATGTTTTTGGTTTCATGAGTGGAGGAGTAGTTGCCTAGGAACTTGTATCGTTCGTGCAACCTCGCAAGGAGTTGGACTTTTAAATGCTTTTTGTTCTTCCCTTGGAGGTCCGTTTCGTTGAGATTGACGACCTCTCGGAGGATTGCTGCTAGTTGGTTGCCGTACCCCTTCACGACATGCTTAGGCTCCACCGGCAAACCACTTTTGGGGTCCACCTCTGTGATTGTGTCTCTGCAAGTGGCGACCGTGTTTGGGCGCCTTGCCTTCCGCGGACGCTTGGCGCCACTTGTCCCGGTGCCACTACTCCCGGCGGCACCGCTTGGGTCGTCGCCATTTGTCTCGGCGCCACCCCCGGCGGCGCCGCTTGGCTCGTCGCCACTTGTTTCGGCGCCACCCCTGGCGGCGGCACTTGTCTCGTCGCCACTTGTTTCGGCGCCACCCCCGGCGGCGCCGCTTGGCTCGTCGCCGCTTGGCTCATCGCCACTACCCCCAGCGGCATCCTCGATCTCATGGTCGTCGCTTGTAGTTTGCTCCGGCACCGACTTCAAGAAATACTTATGGTAGTGCAACTCTAAATCTTGAGACGACATGGTGGCTAGCACTAATCAAAGTGAAAAGAGCTATTAGCAAGCATAAATTTCACGGAAAAATTTGGCATGACCTTTGCTAAAAAATGGTCATGCGGAGTGCTAGAATTGCCGGAACGGAAGTGAATCAACATTCCGGCAACTCAATAGCAACTCAATCCCTGTAACAGAAATGCAAACATATATATAACAACTTCATTTTCAGCAACACCATAACTATCACCATAATCAGCATTTTCATTTCACCGGAGCTCACCCATGTACATGTCAACACCATAACCATCAAGAGCTCAACCATCACCATAACCATAACCATCACCATAACCATGCCATCACCATATAAATTACAGTAGCATTTTACAGTAACATTTTAAAGTAGCATTTTACATCAGCATATAAATTACAGTAGCATTACACTTATTTACTTCCTAGTTACACCATAACCATCACCAGAGAACTAAATGCTTCTCATTGCTGTTTAAAATGCCAAATCAGTTTATGAACTAAATTAACCAGAGAACTAAATCCCTGGCTACATACATTAGCATTTTACATCAGCATTTAAATACCAGTAGCTACTGCATTTTTCATGTAAACCATCAACATTTAAATCCTACTGCTAACAAATCATTTATGAACTAAATAACCTAAATCATTTTCATCTAAACCAGTAGCAGTAGCACTAAATAACCTAAATGAACTAAATTTATGAACTAAATAATTTGCAACCTAGCAGTAGCATAGCATTACCTAGCAGTAGCAGTAGCACTGCACTTCATTTTCATTTTCAGAAATCAGAAAACATTTTCATTTTCAACCAGTAGCTAAACCAGTAGCTACTTTATTCAATTTGCTACCCTAAATCAAATTTAAATGAACCCTAAACCAGTAGCTACATTATTCATTTTGCTACTGCATTGTTCAAACATTATTCATTTTGCTGCTGCATTGTTCAAACTTAAAAATTTGCTACTGCCAACTTAAATTTTTTTCATTTGTATTAAACAAACTTCATTTGCTAAAATTTGCTACTGCCAACTGAAAAATTTGCTACTGCCAACTTCATTTGTATTAAACAAACTTCATTTGTTACTGCATTGTTCAAACTTAAAAATTTGCTAATGAATCAGAGAACATAAATTTGCTAATGAACCAGAGAACCAGCATGGAGGGGGAGAGGAGAGGGGAGAGGGGAGGGAGAGATGGGAGGGAGAGAGGGGAGGGGGTGTCCTCACCGGCGGCGACGGCTCGACAGCGACGGCGATGACGGCGGCCTCCTCCTCCTCCTCGATGCAGCGGCCTCCTCCTCCTCAATGTGCGGCGTCCTCCTGCTCCCCCGAGTGGCGGCGGTGACCTGCTCCGGCTTTTGGCGATGGGCGCGGGTGGGGGAAGGGCGAGGGGATGGGCGGCAGCGGCGCGGTTAGGGCGAGGGGACGGGTGGCGCGCAGCGACGGGTTAGCTAGGGTTCGTCGGCTCGATCAATTTGGGAATGGTTTGGGGAGGGAGAAGGGTCGCGTGTGCGGTTAAGTCCCCAGTATAGCCGCACTAGACTTACTGCCGCGCACCAGGGCTTTGGTGCGCCGGGGGTAAACTTGCGCCGGCAGTAAGTCTAGTGCGGCTATACTTGGGACTTGGCCCAGATCATGCAATATGAGGTTGGGACTTTTCCCAACTCATATTTTCTTCTCTTTTTCTTTATTTCTTTTCTCTTTCTTTTATGTTTCTTTTATTTTTCATTATTTTTCTGAACTTTTCTATTATATTTATTTTCTTCTCTTTTCAAGATAAAAACCAAGCAATATGAGTTATGCATTACAAAAAATATGACTTATACATGCATAAAATATTGACCAACAGAATTAATATTAGTTATACATAAAATATTGACCAACTCAATATTAGTTATACAAAAAATATGAGTTATACATTGTAAATAAAGTTTTACATCATCCAGAAGAGTGTTTCACTATCTTCTTGCTTTTCTTGCTCGTCGTTGAATAATTTAGCCCCGTGTCGTGACTTCTTCTTTTGAAGGGTCGACCTGACCTAGGTAGCGTGGTCCTGCTTCTTCTTGTGGTGTATGCTGTGTTTTCGTCCTCGGATTCTTCCATCATTGGGTCTCCGACCTGTCCTTCGAAGTCTTCCTCGTTGGCGACTCCATCCATTCCGACGATGGTCCTCTTGCCTCTCCTCATGACAACACGGCTAGGCCTGGATGGGTTGGTTATGAAGAAGCATTGGTCCACGTGTTTAGCCAATACCCATGGCTCATTTTGCGCGGTGGCGTTCGTGGACTTTGATTTGTTGGCTTCGGGTAGAAACATGGTGGTGAAATACCGGTCTTCTTTTGTGACACTCTTAGCCCATCTGATACGGAACATCGGCACTTTCTCCCCAGCGTAGTTAAGCTCCCAGATTTCCTCAATCCTTCCGTAGTATCTAGTCTTTACGTCACTCGTATAGGATTCCATCGTTACCCCTGAGTTCTGCTAAACGTTGCTCTTGTCTTTTTCTTCCATGTAGAATGTGTACCCGTTGATATCGTATGCTTGGTAAGTCATGATGTTGGGCGCGGGGCCATGTGACAAGGCCAATACTAGTTTATCGTCGTCACAATCCATTGGTGGAGGATTAGCATCAATGTGGTCTTTGAACCAGCGCGCGAAAGCGGAGTTGTGCTCTCTGAATATTTCTGCTTCCGTCATCGGCTTGCCACTGTTCTCTATCCTGGTTTTGTGCTCTTTCAACCAAGGATCGATCAAGTCAATGTGTTGTACCGCTACTAAGTTGGCCCTGTCAAAGTCGGAAGTCCAACCAGACATGTGCACGTGCAATTCCCTCCTTCCATTTTTGTGCCCTACTCCCTCGAACCTGCGGAGGTGCTTGTTTCAAGGCAAACCAACAGGGTCCTCGACGTCTAGATAATTCCTGCAGAGAGAGATGCACTCTTCGGTGAGCCAGCCCTGGACGATGCTTCCATCCGGATGCGACCTGTTACGAACGTATCCTTTAATGACCCCATTCATTCTTTCAAACGGCATCATGTTGTGTAGGAATGTTGGCCTTAGATTGGTGATATCATCCATGATATGGACCAATAGATGGACCATCACGTCAAAGAACGCAGGCAGGAAGTACATCTCAAGCTCACATAGGATCACCACGATCTCTTCCTGGAGCCTTGCGAGTTTCTTCACGCTTATCGACTTTTGAGTTATGACGTCGAAGAAGTTACAGAGGCCATTCAGCGTTGCCGCCGTTGCACGGACATGGTCATCCATTATACCTCGGATTTCAACTGGAAGAATCTGTGTCATCATCACGTGACAGTCATGAGACTTCATGCCGCTGAAGTTTCGTTTCTTGGGGTCCATGTATCTGCTTATTAGCCCTGAGTAACCGAAGGGCACTCTGAATCCTACAAGGCAATTGAAAAATTGATCGAGCTCATCCGGACTAAAAGTGAAGCAGGAGGGGGGGGGGCAGTAATAGTCTTGTTGCTTAATCCTTTTGCGCTTCTGACCGTCGTCCGTCTCCTCCTCCGACTGTCCATCTTGGGTCGGAGGGATCTGAAGCTCTTCCCTGATGCCCAAAACTTTCAGGTCGTGTCTTGCTTTCGGCCCATCTTTGGTCCGGTTCGGCATGTTGAGAAGAATGTCAAGCAAGCTCTCGCAGATGTTCTTTGTGATATGCATGACATCATGGCAGTGAGGTGTATCGAGAATTTTCCAGTACGGCAAGTCCCAAAACACGGACCTCCTTTTCCATACACCCATGAGCGGCGTTGTTGCCTTTTTCTTCTTCTCTCTGGGGTTTTGATGAATCTTTCCCGGCACAGGGCACTCTTTCCAACCTTTCAATAATGTATCGATCTCTTCGCCACTCTTCTTACGTGGAGGTCCTCGGGGCTCATCTGTGTCATCGAACAGATCTCCACGCTTTCTCCACGGGTCAGTCTTGTGTAGCCACCTTCGATGCCCCCTGTAAACGGTTTTCGAAGAGCCGGGATCCTTACCAATCTGCAAAAACACCGTCTCTTCCATGCACCTGACACATGCCTTGTGTCCATGGTACACTTGGCACGCAATATAACCGTATCCGAGGTAGTCCTGCACCGTCGTGATCAACGCGGCTCTCAAAGGGAAATATTCTTCTGCGACGGCGTCCTATGTATCTACCCCTTCCTCCGCCCACAACGTTTCAAGCTCCTCCTTTAATAGTTCGAGATACATGTTGATATCGTCTCCTGGCTGTGTCGGCCCTTGAATTAGCATACTCATCTGTATGTACTTCCTCTTCATGCACAGCCAGGGGGAGGTTGTAGATCCATACAAACACGGGCCAGGTGCTATGTGTGCTGCTCTGGTTTCCGAACGGATTGAATCCGTCCGTGCTCGCACCCAACCTGATGTTTCTGGGATCTGCCCCGAAACTTTTGAATTCAATGTCTAATGCTTTCCACTAGCTTGCATCCGAAGGGTGTGTCAACATTGGGTGTTCAATCCGCTCTACATCATTCAGCACTGCCTCCTTTTTTTCAGCGTGCCAGCGCATGAGCTTTGCTTCCTTGCGGTCCGCAAGGAACCGATGCAGCCGGGGGGCGAGCGGGAAGTACCACACAACTTTCCGAGGAGCTTTCTTTTTCCCTTTCTTGTATCGATCAACTTCACACAACGGACATTTGGTCTTGTCCACGTGCTCATTGCGATAAATGATACAGTCGTTGATGCAGGCGTGATATTTTTCGTGGGGTAAATCTAGAGGGCACGTGATTCTCTTGGCCTCGGCTGGACTACCAGGACACGTGTTCCTAGCAGGATGGAGATCTTTCAAGTATTCCATAATGTCATCGACGCTTGTGTCCGTCCATCCGTGTTTTGCCTTCATATGCAGAACATCGAGCGCTACTCTCAAGCGGGACTCCTCCAACCCGCGACCTGAGTCGTACAACGGAGTATTCGAGTCTGTCTCCAGTTGTTCAAGCTTTGATTTCCGCCTAGCGCTTTTCGTCTTTGTTCATCATGATACTGATCTGCATCGTCGTGTGCGACAAACTCTTCATCGTCATCAATATCATGATGCCCTCCTTGCCGGCCATTACCACCTGCTGCCATCGCCCCATTGACCTCCGCATCATCGTCATCATCATCACTCATCCATTGAGTGTGTCCATGCATGAAGCCATTAGTGAGCAGGTGCCCCTGCAGTTTGCCTGAATAGGGGTCAACCCATTTCCCTAGTTTGCATTTTCGACACGGACACAATACCTCTGTGAGGATATTTTCATACATGTCGGCGATCGCGTGTTTGAGATATCTCATCACGACGCTTTCCCTCATCTTGATGACCATTATCTTCTGCACGACAAGATATATATATGATTAGAACCATGCATCCATCGGTAGTTATCACGGAAAATTTTGGCATGACCTTCCTACACATTAGGACCTAGGAGTGCCAGAAATGTGCCGAAACGGAAACTTAACGAATCAACATTTCGGCGCAACGTTGGCAACTCATTTTCACCTCAGCCAATCGTTCGGTCGCCAACACAAACACAAACATATATATATGCCACACACGCTTTGCTTCAAATTTCCAATATACGATGATTTCATTCCGCAATTTGTTCATTATAATCACCTATGTGGTTGATATATTAGTAGACGAGATCGAGACGTCACGCCGACCACGACGTATGGATTCCTATTTTCTAGATCTAGATCTAGATCTATATTGAGCGGTCAATGCGGGACAGATAGATCTAGATCTACATAGGGATGTGGGACATGCATGTAGGAAGGGAAGATTTGCTCAAAAATATTAATTTCTTTGGTCAAATTGGCTAAATTTGGGGTAGAGAGGGGCAAAAACGAGCTGGGTTGGGAGAAGGGTCGGGTTGTGTGGGAGGAGTAGTGGGGTGTGTGTGGGAGGAGCAGTGTGGGGTGAGTGGGTTGGTAGCAATAAGTGCCCAGGTTACTGCCGGCGCACCAAGGTATGGGTGCGCCGGCAATAATGTGGGTGTTCGTGTGTATTTGCTCCGGGCCAGGCCGAGGAATTACTGCCGGCGCACCAGGCCAGGGCCGCGCCGGCAATAGTGAAATACCGCCGGCGGGCCCAAGGCCTGGTGCGCCGGCAGTAATTCCTGGGCCTGGCCCGGAGCGGGCGAGCCACGGCCTCATTTTAGCGCCGGCGCATCGTATCAGCTGGTGCGCCGGCAGTAAGTCATCTTCGCCGGCGCGGCGAGGCACTGTCGCGCCGGCAATATTTGCCACCGGCGCGTGTAAATATTAGTGCGCCGGCAGTGTCTTTTCCACCTTTAGGCGTTTTCCTAGTAGTGTAATGATAATGATCATGAAACTTCGAACGAAGTTACTACTGAACCTCGCAGGTCGACGAGGATTCGTGCCACTCCTGATTGGTACGACCCCACCTTAAATGGCATGTTGGTGGACAACAATGACGACCCTGCGACGTATGAGAAATCAATGATGAGCCTAGATTCCAACAAATGGCAAGAAGCCATGAAATCCGAAATGGGATCCATGTATGATAACCAAGTATGGACTTTGGTAGACTTACCTGATAGCCGCAAGGCTATCGAGAATAAATGGATCTTCAAAAGAAAAACAGATGCTGATGATAATGTTTCTTTCTATAAAGCTCGACTTGTCGCGAAAGGGTTCCGACAAATTCAAGGAGTTGACTACGATGAGACTTTCTCACCTGTAGCGAAGCTAAAGTCTATGAGGATTTTGTTAGCAATCGCTGCATTTTTCGATTATGAGATTTGGAAGATGGATGTCAAAATGGCGTTCCTTAATGGTGACATTGAGGAAGAGTTGTATATGGTACAATCCAAAGGTTTTGTCGATCCTAAAAATGCTGACAAGGTATGCAAACTTCAGCGCTCCATTTATGGACTGAAGCAAGCATCCCGGAGTTGGAACCGACACTTTGATAAGGTGATCAAAGACTTTGGATTTATACAAACTTTTGGAGAAGCTTGTATTTACAAGAAAGTGAGTGGGAGCGCTGTAGCATTCCTGATACTGTATGTGGATGACATATTGTTGATTGGGAATGATATAGAACTTCTTGGTAGTGTCAAAGGCTATTTGAATAAAAGTTTTTCAATGAAGGACCTTGGCGAAGCAGCATACATTTTAGGCATCAATATTTATAGAGATAGGTCAAGATGCTTAATAGGGCTTTCACAGAGTACATACCTGGATAAAATTCTAAAGAAGTTTAGAATGGATGAGAGCAAGAAAGGGTTCTTGCCTATGTTGCCAGGTAAGACCTTGAGTAAAACTCAAAGTCCAGCTACGGCAGAAGAAAGAGAAAAGATGAACAAAATCCCCTATGCCTCGGCCATAGGCTCTATCATGTATGACATGTTGTGTACAAGACCGGATATCGCACATGCTGTTAGTTTGACCAGCAGATATCAAAGTGATCCAGGAATGGAACACTGGACAGCGGTCAAGAATATCCTGAAGTACTTGGAAAGAACTAAGGATATGTTTCTTTGTTATGGAGGTGACCAAGAGCTCGCTGTAACCAGTTACACCGATGCTAGTTGGAACACTGATCCGGATGACTCTAAGTCACAATCTGGATACGTATTTATTTTGAATGGTGCAACAGTGAGCTGGAGGAGTGCTAAACAAAGCGTTGTGGCGAAATCTTCAACTGAATCGGAATACATAGATGCTTCGGAGGCTTCATCAGAGGCGATATGGATGAAGTGTTTCATTACTGAGCTTGGTGTGGTTCCTAGTGCGTTGGACCCGATGACCATCTATTGTGACAACATGGGTGCCATAACCAATGCACAGGAGCCAAGGTCACACAAGAAGCTGAAGCATATAAAGCAACATTTTCATTCTATTCGCGAGTATGTCGAAGACGGCGAGATAAAGATTTGCAAAGTACACACAGATCTGAATGTGGCAGATCCGTTGACTAAACCTCTCCCTAGAGCGAAACATGACCTACACCTGAACGCCATGGGTGTTAGGTATATTACCATGTAATCGACTCTAGTGCAAGTGGGAGACTATTGGAGATATGACCAGGAGGCAATAATAAAATAGTTATTATTATATCTTTGTGTTTATGATAAATGTTTGCATCCCATGCTATAATTGTATTAACCGGAAACATTAATACTTGTGTGTTTTGTAAACATAAAAGAGTCCCTAGTAAGCCTCTTGTTAAACTAGCTTGTTGATTAATAGATGATCATAGTTTCATGATCATGAACATTGGATGTTATTAATAACAAGATCATATCATTAGGTGAATGATGTGATGGACATACACCCATAGTAAGCGTAGCATATGATCAAGTCATTAAGTTTCCCTCTTTGTCTAGGTTTCCCAATTTGGTAAGTTTTGGAGTTGGACTTCAATGTGGTTTTTGGGTGAACCCTAGGGCTTTCCACCTATTTAAATGGGAGAGGAGGGGAGGGGCCGGCCACCACTTGAGCCGCACCACCCAAGGGCACCCTGGCCGGCGCCCTAGCCCCCCTCTCTCTAAACCCTAGCGACTCCATCCTCCACCTCTCTCCTGCACTGCTTACGGCGAAGCCCTGCCGAAGATCTCCACCAGTAACGTCACCACGCCGTCGTGCTGCCGGGATTCCGAGGAGGATCTACTACTTCCGCTGCCCGCTGGAACGGGGAGAAGGACGTCTTCATCGACACCGTACGTGTGACCGAGTGCGGAGGTGCTGCCCGATTGCAGCACCGTCAAGATCTTCTACGCGCTTTTGAAAGCGGCAAGTGATCGACTACATCATCCACAAGATTTATCTCGTTCAAGCTTAGCGATCTTAAAGGGTATGATTATCTCATCTCGTTGCTACCAGCAACTAGATTAGATCTTGGCTTGTTATTCGTTCTTGCGGTAGGAAATTTTTTTGTTTTCTATGCAACGAATCCCTACAGACCTGTCCACTGCTGAACTCGAAAAAGTAGCTCGACAGTTCACCACACTCACTGCCGCCGACGCTATCCCGTCTTCCTGTCGAGTTACACCATTTAACAAAAAACAACTGCCACCAGCTGTGAGTTCTCGACTTCTTCGTATTGCTTCATTGTTTTGTTTTACTTGTGGTTTTCTTTACTCTGCTTGTTTCTTCGGTTTGTAGTGCCAAGTTTTCCTTTCTTCCTTCCCCCCTTTTCCGAAAGCAGGAGAGGTAGCCGAGGTTGCCGCATATGCTAAAAGCGAAACACCCAAGGTGGCCGCAGGTCACGACAGTGCTGAGTCTGATGAAGACGAAGCATCCGACTCATCTCGGACGGTGACTTCGACCCCCCTGCCAATTCCCAGGACGAAAAGACCAAGGGGAAAAGGAAGCGAACCGAAGATGAGAACTCTGAATCTTCAGGCGCATCCAAGCCACCGCTTATGGTGCCAACAGACTCGTCTGCCCCCCCACACCTGGGTTCTCTGTTTTCGACATGGCCTTGGATCTCAGCTTGTAAGTTTCTTTAAAAATTATTCCGCTACAACCGATATTTGTCTTGTTCGCTAACATTATCTTCATAACTTTCCACAGGGACGAAGAGGAATCTCCCGAGGACCCTGCTGATGACCAAGCCAAGAATTTATCGGATATCGCTAAGGGTCCATCCAATACGTTGAGTTCACCGGAAAAAGTCATGGACTCATAAAGATTGGAGGAAGCCAAGGAAAGCCCCCAGGCGCCGCCCAAGAAGAAACTCAAGAAGCATGATGTTACCAAGGGCATCAAAATCTCCGAGAACCCACCAATGCCGTCTATGGATGACGTAAGTTCTCTTTCCCTACCGCAGAATAGTCAAACTTTTTATGCAACTCCCCTTAATTGTTTTGCTCTATAGCCAGTAGCCCGTGAGATGATGGATATGGCCATCAAGCATATCGGGTTCCGAGTTGAAGTCAAAAGCCTCAAAGGTATGTTTTACTTTAGCACTTCATACGAATCTACATAATGCAAGGCCCATTTTCTTTCAACTCTTCCTGTAGTTGCTTTGAAGAAATCTCAACATCATGCCGACAAGCTTGAAGCCAAGCTTGAGGCTGCTGAAAAAGCACTCGAGGAGGCTTATGCCAGAGCCACTACTACCGAAGAGAAGTTGGCAGAAGAGAAGTCAAGGATGAGCACCCATGAATCGGATATTCGCCTAAGACTCGACACTCTAAATGCCTCCTTCATTTTTTCGATAAAGGATGCTTTATTACTTTGAAAAGCAATTACATCCAGCCTCTGCATAACTAGGATGCACACAGCCGTTTATATGTCTCAAGTCAAAAGTCGGAAAAAATTAGGCGAAATACATATCGAAGCGAAGAATCATATGACGCCTAAGGTGTGGGTGGGGCTTCAATCCATATACTATGCTGCCACCCATGTAGGGAAAAAGTATCCCTCGCCGTAGCCTCCAACCGTGTACAGACCTCCGTAAACAGGTCTCGGTTCTCCACTCGCTGAAGAGGTAACCACAAACGGAGAATACCTGTACATCTGTAGATGACCTGCAAAATGGAGCAATTTTTATCATTAAAAATGTTGTCATTTGTACATAGCCAAAGCGCCCAGATGACTGCTAGCGCCCCCACCCTAAGAAGCAACTTGAACCTTGAATCGATACCATGAAGCCAATTGCCGAAAACATTGGCTACACTAGTCGGAGGATACAGGCTAGACGCTACTTGGATGACTGACCATATAGATCTCGCAAATTGGCACTGGAAGAACAGGTGTTTAATAGTTTCGTCACGATGACAGAAAACACACCGTGTACTTCCATGCCAATTCCGCTTAACAAGATTATCTTTGGTGAGGATAACTCCTCGACGAAGATACCATCCAATTTTTTTAATTTTTAATGGTATTTTCATCCTCCAAATTTTCTTATTATTATCAACTGGTATATCAGAATGAAGGATCGCATTGTATAATGATTTTACCGAGAAAGTGCCATCTACATGAAGATTCCATCTAAATTCGTCCGGTTCAGCCGATAGTTGTATATCTCCTAGCCGGTGAATTAGGGAATTCCATGCCAATAGCATTTGCCCAAGCAAGACCCGTCTGAACGTCACATTCGGAGGTGAGGTAGCCATTACCGTGGCAATGGTATCACCTTTGCGACGAACAATACTATACAAGGCAGGATACTGTTCACTTAAGGGTGCATTGTCTAACCAATTGTCTTCCCAGAACCGTATCTGTGCTCCATTCTTAATCGAGAAAGTACCATGGCGAAAAAAGACATTTTTGGTCGCCATGAGACCAGCCCAGAAGTGCGAATCCCCAGGTTTCCAAACCACTTGGGATAACGTCTTCGAGCCGATATATTTTCTCCGAAGAATACTTTGCCAAATCCCGTCCTCGGTAAGGAGCTTAAACAGCCATTTACCTAGCAGGGTTGAATTCTTAACTTCCAAGTCATGAACTCCAAGCCCTCCTTGATCTTTGGGACTACAAACTATACTCCATTTAACCAGTCGATATTTCTTTTTCTCGCTGTCCCCTTGCCAAAAGAATCTGGATCGATAATAATCGAGTTTATGCAGAATTCCTTTTGGTACTAGGAAGAATGATAACATATACAGTACCATATTTGTCAGTACCGAATTAATGAGTACCAATCGCCCCCCCCCCAGGGACAACAATTTACCCTTCCAACTACTAAGGCGTTTTTGTAATCTTTCTTCCACTATTTTCCATTCGGTGATTGTGGGTCTCCGATAATGAATCGGAATACCCAAATTGCGAATAGGAAATTGGCCTTGCCCACAACCAAACAACTCTGCATACAGAGTCGAATCGTTTTGGGCATCACCGAAGCAGAACAATTCACTTTTATGGAAATTGATTTTTAATCCCGACAACTGCTCGAAAACCGCCAAAATTAATTTGAGATTGCGAGCTTTTTCAAGATCGTGATCCATAAAAAGAATTGTGTCATCGGCATATTGGAGGATATACAAACCACCATCAACCAGATGTTGTATCACACCTTCAATCTGACCATCAGACTTGGCTCGCTCTATTAGTATAGCCAGCATATCCGCTACAATGTTAAACAACATTGGTGATAACGGATCCCCTTGGCGTAACCCTTTTCGTGTTTGGAAATAGTGGCCGGTATCATCATTAACCCGGATTGCCACACTTCCTCCATACACAAAATCATTTATGAGAGCACGCCACTCTGGAGAAAAACCTTTCATCCTGAGAGTCTGTTGTAGGAAAGACCACTTGGCCTTATCATACGCCTTTTCAAAATCTAATTTTAAAATAACCCCATGTAATTTCTTAGTATGCATCTCATGTACCGTCTCATGCAACACCGCCACTCCATCCAGGATATTCCTTCCTTGCATGAAAGCGGTCTGTGAGGGCTGAACAACATGATCCGTATTAAGTCTAATGGTGGTCACTTTCGTGAAAATTTTGAAACTTACGATTAAAAGGCAAATAGGTCTATATTGTTGAATCCTTTCTGCCTCATTAACTTTCGGTAACAAAATTACTTCACCAAAATTTAGACGAAATAATTCTAGTTGTCCTATGTGCAGAGCACTGAACAAATCTAGAAGGTCCGATTTAATAGTATCCCAGAATGTTTGATAAAACTCCGCTGGAAAACCATCTGGACCCGGTGCTTTGTTGCATTCCATTTGGAAAATTGCCTTCTGAACCTCTTCCTCAGAATAAGGTGCGGTCAGTAGGCCATTTTCTTCCATAGATACTTGGGGTATGTCATCCGTTAAGACCTCGTTTAGGAAAAAAGAACTTTCCTCCGGAGGACCAAACAGACCTTTATAATAATTAGTAATGTAGGATTTTAGTTGCTCATGGCCTTCAATCAACCCTTCATCTTGTACCAGAGAATGAATACGTTTGTTCCGATGTCTCCCATTGGCCACACCATGGAAATATCGCGTATTTGAGTCTCCTTACAATATGAATTGCGCTTTGGAACGCTGATACCATTTGAGTTCCTCTTCGCGGAGAAGACTCGCTATCTACGCATTGGACTGATTCTTGAGTTCAATCTCTTGCGGGGACAGCGGTCTTACCTCCGCTAAAGCCTCTAGCTCATCAGTCAGAGTTGATAAGCGAGCCTTCTCTTTTTTAAGAATACCAGCCATATGGGCAGCCCAACCAGAGAGATGTTTGCGCATTGCCCGCATTTTATTGTTCCATCTCAAAATTGGAGTGCTACCCCCGACCGGTCTCTCCCAAACCGTCTTAACCATCTCATGGAACCCCTCTCGATGTAGCCAGCCAAGTTCAAACTTGAACGGCCGTTTACAAACCGGTCGGGGATTCCCAGTAGTTAGGAGGATAGGAGCATGGTCAGACAATTTTTCGATACGTTCTAGTGCACGGACCGACACCATAGGGTATTTATCTTCCCAATCGGTATCCATCAACACGCGATCTAGTTTTTCGTACGTGGGTTCAGGCAAGCTGTTGGCCCAAGTAAATTGTCGACCGGACATAAACACCTCTCTTATGTCTAGGCTATCAATGACAGCATTAAACAAGAAAGGCCAATGTCCATCGAAAATGCCTTTAATTTTCTCGTGAGGAAATCTCAGCAAATTAAAATCCCCTCCGATCAAAATGGGATGGGGATTATCTTTTGCAAGATTTACCAACTCATGTAAAAAGTCAGCCTTAAAAGCGTCTTGGGCGGCACCATACACAGCGACCAGAGTCCACATGAAACCGTCAGCTTTATTCTGAATGTCGAGTTTAATGTGATACTCTCCATCAGAACTAGCTAAGACAGACATGGTATCTATGCGGACGCCAAGTAAAATTCCCCCCGACCTACCACGAGGCGGGCGAGAAAACCACTGAAAGTTAATCCCGCCTGATAATCGGTCGAGAAAACTCTGTGAGAAATTTTGCCTACCCGTCTCCGATATAGCAATGAAATCTAAATCATAATCTCTACAACAAGCGGCAATATGAGAATGCTTAGCCAAGTCTCCAAGACCTCTGCTATTCCGAAACATGCCATTCATCGTGAAACTATTTTAGATTTAGTACCCTTGCTATACCTACGAGATTTCTTTCCAGCTGAAGATCGAGAACCACGTGCAGAAGCCTTTAGATCATATACTGAACTAAGCTCTGAGTGTTCTAAATCAACTTCTGTGATATTTCCAACTATAGCCGAGAGAAGATGACCATCTAGGATGTCATCATCTTCATCATCGTCTATTATGGAAGTTTCAAGCCTAGTGGAGACATTCGGAACAACCGTTAAACGGTCAAGCTCCGTCTGTCTCAACACATTGGCCGAAACCGAAATCTCATCAGATCGACTCCCCAACGAAACACCTAGACTACTCAAATTTGATGAAATACGAGAATCTGAAAAAGAAGTAAACGACTTGACTAGTTGTTTAATACCTGCCGTATCGAGGTTCTTCTCCGCCTTGCGCCGCATGGCTCTCTGCATGACATCCTCATCCGTAGCCCCCGCCCCATCCTCTGCAAGTGCATACCTCCCACTCCTCCTCACCGTCGGCTGAACAACGGGTGGGGGGAAAGTGGGACGAGGCTGCTACAAGGTGGAGACCAGTGAGGGAGAACTCGAGCGTGGTGAAGACGGTGTCGATGCGGACGCAGAGCCTGCCGCCGCAGGGGTAGATGGCGGTGTAGCCCCTGCAACGACCTCGTCCGCGGCGAAGATGCACCCCTAGGCGAGTAGGACGACGATGATGGGCTGATGGAGTCACCATCCGCCTCAGGAGAGGCGGAGATACTCCCCAGCCCTGCAAGGCCGTCCGCCTGTGGAGGCAGAAACTCCGGGGCCGGCTGCCCCACGTGCATCTCCTCGCGACGCCGGGACCTAGCCTGCCCGTCCGCCTGAGGAGGCAGCAGCGCCGTGGCCGGCTGCCCAGCCTCCTGCTGCTCGCCGCCACGTGGCTGTAGCGACCCCAGCCCCGTAGACGCCGACACCGCCTGCTGCAGCCCTGTAGACTCCGTGGCCGGCTGCTGCTGCAGCCCCGAAGACGCCGTCACCGGCTACTGCTGCCCCGCAGATGCCGTCGCCGGCTGCTGCAGCCCCGTAGACGCTGTCACCGGCTGCTGCTGCCCCGTAGGGGCCGTCGCGGGATGCTGCAGCCCCGGTCCCTGCCCCTCCGTGGGCATAGGAGATGGTGGTGTCGCCATCGCTGGCTGCTCCACCGTCATGGATGGCATGTGAAGACCCCGTACCAACTCCGTCTGTGCGGAAGTAGAAGACGGAGCGGGTACAGAGTGCGACGTAGTCGGTGGCGTAGACAAGGACGTGGCCAAAGAAAGAGGGCGAGTCCGACCTTGCATGAAGGTTCGAACCCGAGACGGTGAAGAAGCCCTGGATGAAACTAGAGGAGATGCGACGAGATGAGGCGACTCCGACCTGGCGCGAGCCACAATCTCCCGCCCCCTGTCTGTCATCGGCGAGTGGTTAAAAGGGGTCAACGCCACCTGAGTAACCGGTACCGCAGCTGCTCCAGAAGGGTGCATAGGAGGGTGACCGTCAACGTCGATGTGTGCTGTCTCCGGTGCAACATCTGCCCTAGCATCATCAAATCTCCCCTCCTCAAAGCCATGGGAGTCATCATCCTCATCGTCCTTCCAGAAAAAAGGCCGGGACCGAGTGTCTGGCTTATACCCAACCGCCTCTCGCCGAAAACGAAACCTGTAGCCACTAAGATGCAACAGTGCTACCACCTCCAGGCATGGCGGTTTGTCCCCAGACTTGTCTTTCCCCAAAGCAGCTACATCTCTCATAGCCACCAGAATCCAAACAATCTCCTGGCTCCGAAGGGTAAATAAATCAACATCAAGAGTGGAACCAATAAGGGTACCCACAGCCCATAGGCCTAGAAAGTGACGCACTGAGTCAGGTACAACATCGACATGCACCCACACAGGCTCCATAACAAACTCCAGGGTGACACCTTGATGTGTCCATGAAGTAACCAGCGCCTGTGCATTCACCTTGGGCACACTCATCTGCATACCATCAATCCGCGACAAGTCCTCAGCTGTAGGAATCCCAATCAGAAAGGCATTAGCACCATGAGCCACCGCCTCCCACTTCCATGTGGGATTACCAGGACACATGCGAGCCATAAGACTCTGAATATCTGCCACTGTGACAGTCCCCTCTCCTGACACCTGTACCAGGGATGTAGGTGCACCAGAAGGTATCAACTGAGGCTTGTAAACCGAGTCCGGGAGCTGAAGGTCCAGAGTGGCATCATTTTCACACCCAACAAAAAAACTCATAGGCTTTGGAAGCTTCAGAATTGGGCACCGAATGGTCGGGTGCGCCCCAGAATCACAAACTAAACAATAATGAATCACCTTGCAATCCTTGGTAGCATGAGTATTGACAGCGCACTTCCAACAGCGCCCAACCTTCTTCTGCTTCGCAGCGGGTGCAGCAGGTACAGGTACAGTCGGAGGCACCTGCATAGGTATCGGGGGAGGCTCCACAGTGGGCATCATAACCGGCATACCCGTAGGCACCGGCGCGGGCTGCACCAAGGTGGGCGCTGGAGCTGCAACCCCCCCTGACACCGACCCCACAGCGGAAGCATTCTTCTTCTTCTTCCTCCTCTTCTTCAGCTGCCCCGGTTGTGCCGGCGGTTGCTATTGCGCCGCATGCTGCAAAGGCGGCTGCGCCATAGGCTGTTGTCCAGGCTGAGGATAGTGGAAAATTTGCCCCTGGTATTGCTGGTATGGTTCCTGCGGCATGTATTGCATGGGCGGGGCAGGCATATGTGTCGGGGGGCGGAACCCATCTTGCGGTCTCGGGGCAGGGGCTGCTGCCGGCGGCAATGGGGTACCCGCCGACCAGCCTTGAAACCCCGGGGGCCCCAAGTATGGAGCAGTGCTTGCACCCGGCAAACCCGCCGGTCGGACGTGCCCGGATGTCGTCGCCCCTGGAGCAGATACGGCTAGCCCTGGCGGCACCGGCGGTCGGGGAGGCCCGACCATCTCGTCGACGGCGTCGCCCCGGGCAACAACCTCCGCGAAAGATCGCAACAATGGCATCGGAGAACCGGTACGCAGCGAAGAACCCGAGGTCGATGCAGAACGACAGGAGGCGGCGTGGTTGACGAACGCAGAGCGAAGAACGATCGCGTGATCGGCAGAGACGGCGGCGTGGTTTTCCCTGGGACGAGTCACGGTCGATCGCGTGATCGCATGCGACCTCTCGCCAGGGCAAAAAGGATGACGCGGCCCACGCTGCAGGCCCATAAGGGCCCGGCTGAATCCAGCCCACCTCGCCTGAGGCCCAGGGACCGAAGATCCCGCCTCGCCCGGTTCGAACCATGGCCGGACGGGAGCGACGATCGTCTTCACCGGCGAGGAGGAGCATCCAGCCACCGTGCTCGCCATCGCCTCGGTATCCCCCGGCATCACCTTTTCCTTCGGCGGCGGTCTACCCCGATCTCCCTCTCCTATCTTCGCCTTGAGGAGAAAATCGGCAAGGATCGCCGGAGGCGTGATCCGCCTTGCCGGGAGGGGACCCTTCCACGACCTCAGCCGCAGCGGTGGTCTGGGCAGCCGCGTCCCAGGCGGCGAGGACGAGGCCTTTCTGCCGAGAACTGGCGCCCTCACCGTCCGCGGCGGTGACATCGATCTTGCCCTAGACGCAGCTTGAACGGCCCTAGATCTCCGCTCCCAAGACCTGGATTCCGCTGTAGGAAATCCTATCTTCGACCAGAAATCCTGTAGGAGCTCACCGTCAGCCAGACCATCGCCGCTCTCGAGCGGCAGCACCCATGGATCGTCGTCCAAGCCTCTCCATGCGACCTCCTCCGCGATCGAAACCTCCTCTTCCCCTTCTGAGAAAACGCCTAGAGGTCCGAAACGAGAGCCCGATCCCGGGGAGCTCACCGCCGGCGATAGCACAGGGCTAATCGGCGGTAGATCAAGCCGTCTACGAGGTTTTCGCACCGGCGTCCGCCAGAACGCCTCGCGCGTCTCCATCCTTCTTCTACGTAAAAATACTATCTGGTTGCTATTCCATTGGTAAGTAAAAATACTATCTGGTTGCTATTCCATTGGTTTTTCTATCTTATCCATAACCTGCTTTTCATATCAATGTAGCAGAGAAAGCTGGGGACTCCTACGAGATGCTCGTGGACCAGAAGACAGACCCACTGCTAGACTCGCTGACTATATTGGAAGCGAACAGCGTGCGATTTCGTAACGTGCTGGTCCATGCACGCTGGGCCTTCAAGCATCTCTTTGGGCATTTCTTCCTTAAACACAAGGAACTCGAAGATCTTCTTGCTCTTGTCGACGTCTTCAATGCTACAGAGGATCTGGCACTCAACTACCGCCGAGCAGCCACGAAGACTGGCGTGGAGATCTCGATGGCAATGGCGATGGCGCACGGCAAGACTGTCGACTGGGACAAGGTTAGCTCCTCCCACGCAGTAGATAAAGCTGGTCATCCGACGTCGTTGGTGCCCTTCTTGAAGAATGCGAAGAAATTCTCCAAGAAGATGATTTCCTTGGTGCACCTGACGAGTCCCCCGCCTGCTAGTGCTACCCCTTCTGAGGTGCAGTAGAATGCTTCTTGTTTCCTTAGGATTTTTCCTTTTACCAATGTAACCAACCCACCATTTGTATGACAAGACTAGTCTCTCTTTTGTAATGAAATATCAATGATTCTTCTTTTGCCTCCTTTTGAGTTCTCTTTTCTTGATTTGTCAGCCTTCCCGTGTTCACTTGGTTAAACCAGAACCTCTGTCTGGCCCTTCATGCGAAGAATCAGTGCCAAAGGAACCCATTATTTCCGAGGCTACTGATCCAACAACCCGTTCGAGTGACCCTTTACCTGATACAGAAGAAAACCAGCGCTTTGAAAATTTACGAAGTGAAATTAAGATCTTGAAGGACCAAATTGTCGTTGTGCTATCGAAAGTAAAACGAGCCGCCGAGAGTGAAGATTATCTGCTGGAACTGGTCTCGAGGGCGAACGATGACATGCTGTCTAAGTTTCGCAAAGCCCCCGAGTCACTGTGTTGAAGCCAAATATCTTAGTTCTTTGCCTCCTCCGCAGGTGCTCAACTGGATTCCGTTACTGAAGGAGAGCGTATCAAAGCCCTCATGAATGCTCTTATGGAAATCTCCGCCGGGATAGGCAGCGACTTCTGGACTGATCACCGACAGTGCTTTGCTATAGTTTAGCTCCAAGATCGAGCATCTCATGTTCACGAGTTTGTCGAACACTGCCGAACCATTCTAGCCATGATTTACAACACTATGTTCCCTCGAAATCCTGCGCCAAAAGATTTTGATGAGTTGATGGGAAAATTCAGTCGTGTCGCAGATATTCGTAACTTTGTCAAGCTTCAACTGGTTGCTGGAGCTAAGCTTGCCCTTGCTTGGGTGCGCATTCATAAGCCGAAGCTTGACATTGATGCGATCTCCCAAGGTTTTCCTGCTCATCAAAGCAAAAAGGGGGTACGCATGGTTCGCCACTATGATGCTGCTCATGAACCCACGATCAGGATGATCTGGCGACTGCCTGAGGCGGACTTGGAGTTCTTTACATAATTTCATTACACAGACCCTGTATAGAGCCCTGTAAAAAACATGTAACTCATGTGAAATATGTATAGTTTGACATGTTGTATCAAAATTTTGTTGCGAGATCGCTATTTGAGAACTTGAATATATTTGCTCTTCGTGAGACCGGTTTCGTTAGCCTGATGCCTTTTTGCGGCTAGATCAGCTACTCGGGTCAAAACGTATGCTAAGTGTTTGCCACTTGGAGCCGATGGCTCATAATATTCGAGTAATTGTAATCCCGAGTACCGGGTTTGTTTATTCTATTTCTTAAGTTGCATCCCCCGAGTCTCGGGTGTGCGAATATGGAAAATAAGAAACAACAGAGTATAGAAAACTTAGCTTTTATTGATGATGAATGCAGAAGTACATGTTTTGGCTTGAAGAGCCTGGCCGGTGGCCTATGTTTATTACGAACTCGATATTTTGGCTGAATAGCCTGGCCGCAGGCCTTATTGAAAGCAAAAGCGTAAAGCTATCTATTAAGCATAGAATCGCCATAGCTGCGCGACGTTCCACGGATTGCCTTGATCTTTTCTAGATTTTTTATCCTTGAGGCGATAAGCTCCTCCAGGAATCACCTCAGTGACGATGTATGGTCCCTCCCATGGGTACTCCAGTTTGCTGTGGCTTTCTTGCTTTAGTCAAAGGACTAGGTGATGTGGGCATTACCCTTCGGGTACCCGACATTAGTCTACCTCCCTTGGCCCAACAAGGGGCCCACGAAGATTGCCCAAGACCAAGGTGGGCCCATACGTCGGTTGCAACAAAGGAGACCTACCAGAAGATGAATTCTTGATGAACAAGGCAAGAAGGTGCCGGTAAAGGAAAGATTAGATTAGATCTCAATGTAACCTGGTCGAGTTCGGACAGGACTCTCGGGACCTGTCCTGCTATATAAAGGCCAGGAGAGAGCCTGCCGAACGACAGAACAACAGTACGCAGAACTACCGCAATTTAGAGCACAAACCCTAGAATCCTTGCCTCCCGGTGAGTCGACCATAGCAGCATATCGGCTACCCCATTGTATCCCGATATATTCGATAAATCAATATCAGACAAGCAGGAAGTAAGGGTTTAACCTCATCGAGGGCCCCGAACCTGGGTAAATATCTCTCCCCGTTTGTTTAGTTTCCGATGTCTCATGCTAGCCTGCAGGATTCCGTCAACCCTAAGCCCCTCATGGTGGGCATTGCCGAGGAGCTCCCTCGTCAATTGGCGCCGTCTGTGGGAAACCTGCTGGTACAAGGCACTTCATCGGCTGTTCCGATCGTGTCGGCTACAACTCCGCCGGCATCACCGCCACCATTGGCTCCATCATCGCCAAGCTCTAGGAATTCGATTCGTTCTGGGTCCTTTGAGTTCACTCCGCACATCGATGCATCGCGTTCGGCCTTCTCAGGCCTGCGCGGCGAGATGGACATGACGTTCGGGAGCGTTCACTTCAGCATCGACTCTGGGGGTGTACTTCGGCTCCCAAGCCCGATCGCTCCTGGCGTAGAAAAGTCTACGACTTCATCGACAGCTACATCACCAACCGTGGACGATCTATCGGCTGCACCAACGACCTCGACTCCGGTGACTTCATCATCATCAACGGATCTGACATCGTATTACTGCTTCGACTGCGACACTAGGCATGAGCTTGGTTTGGATGCTCCTCCCTTCATCTGCGGAGCCGACAGAGGAGGCGTCGATAAGCCTAACCTCTCTTGGGCTGGTGCCCAACCTCCGCAGTACCAGGTCTGTGTTGGCAACATCGCACACCTAGGAAAAAATCATCATTTGGATGAAAAAGTTACTGATGGCACCATCATCCAAGTCTCCCAGGCAGAGTGGGATGCAGCGCAAGAGTGCGTCCAGTTGGTTAAGGAACAATCATAGCTCAACCGACACCGACTGGCAACCGATTTGTCCAAATCCATCGCCAAACTGATGGAGACCACTAACAGTTGGGCCGATGGTGAGGATCGCGCAAGAAAATCACAGCCACTTATCAGCAACGACGAAAGCAACCGAAGGAGCCCGGCTAGCACCGGAAGCAGACAAGAACGTCAAAAGAGGAGGAGAGATCCCTACTATGAAGCAATTGATCGTACCACCAGTTGCGCTTATCAGTGCAGCGATCAGTGTCACGAGCAATGTGGCAAGCGACGGGATAGTAGCCGCAGCCGACCGAATCGCTACCCTCGGATGCACAACCTGCCAGCCGTGGAGCAGCTAAGCGCCCCATGTTACTTGCACGTTTACATCGATCCAAAAGACAACACCGAGAAAGCATCACATTTGCTCAAAGACTGTCGTCAATTCCTCGATATCCAGAAGCTATGCGAAGAATTGAGGTCCAACTCCAACACACAGGCGCACCCGATAATACAGGGTACAGCTGCCTCCGATCAATCGCTCGGGCCGCAGGATCACCCACGCGTGCCAGCCGAAGTCTTTCCCGTATCTCGAGGACAGGTGAATATGATCCACAAGGCTGGCGTCTCCAAAAGAGAGTCCAAGAAGTTCACTCGGGAGATAAAGCTTGCAGAAGTGGCCATGGCAAGCGTGCCAGAATACATCGACTAGTCAGATGAAAGCATCTTATTTAGCAGGGCTGATCATCCGATGGCTGTGCCTAGGCCTGGCCATGCCGCCCTAGTACTCGAAGCACAAATTGGTCGATTCAACATGAGTAAGGTGTTCATGGATGGTGGCAGCGGCTTAAACCTTCTGTTCGCAAGCACGATGAAGGCAATGGGTGTGACAGTCGATATGTTACAAGAATCCGACACAGGTTTTCACGGCATCATCCTGACCCTGCCCACATATCCTCTTGGAAAGATCTCTCTGGATGTTGTTTTTGGTACACCCGACAACTTCAGGAAGGAAAGACTCGAGTTCGAGGTAGTAACTTGAGAATCGCGGTACCACGCTATCCTCGACCGACCGGCGTCCGCTAAATTCATGGCAGTTCCCCATTATGCGTATCTGAAGCTTAAGATGCCAGGCAATAATGGGACCACGATAACTGTTCATGGAAGTTTCTCTCGTTCCGATAACTGCGACAAGGACTTCCAGAAGATCGCCTCTAAATTTGGAGTCAGAGAAGAGCTTAATGCACTAGACGTACTCACCGACCATAAGCAGCCACCTACCGACAATCGGAGTACAAGAGCCGACGAGTTTGACGTTGCCAAAGAAGCAAAGACGCATCAAGTGCACCCCTCTGATCCGAAAAAAACAATCAATGCGTCGGCTGATCTTACTGTCGCATAGGAAGGCGCGCTCATCGAGTTTCTCCATGAGCACTGGGAAATATTTGCATGGGAGCCATCCGACATGCTAGGTATTCCCAGGGAACTCGCTGAGCACGCCCTCAATGTTGACCCTAAAGCTAAACCTGTCCAACAAACGTTGCGTCGTTTTTTGGAACCAAAGCGTAAAGCCATCGGGGAAGAAGTTAATCGGCTTCAAAAAGCCGGGTTCATTCGAGTACTCAAGGAAGCTAAGTGGGTAGCTAATCCAGTGATGGTGCCGAAGAAGGATACGACAGCTCTCCGCATGTGCATCGACTTCACGAGCCTCAACAAGCATTGCCCAAAGGATCACTTTCCGTTGCCACGTATCGACCAAATAGTCGACTCCACGGCGGGCTGTGATCGCCTCTCTTTCCTCGATGCTTATTCTGGATACAGTCAAATCAAACTCAAAGAAGAAGACCAAGAGTTAACGGCGTATAACACCGCATGGTGTCTATTGTTACAACGTCATGACCTTCGGATTAAAAAATGCAGGCGCAACCTATCAACGGTGTATGCAAGCCTATCTTGGAGAATAAATTGGTAGGAATATGGAGGTCTACATCGACGACATCGTCGTCAAGACCAGAAAAGCCGCCATGCTCATCGACGATCTCTGCGAAACCTTTGACAATCTCGACCGTTACAAAATTAAGCTGAACCTGAAGAAATGTTTCTTCGGGATACCTGGAGGCCAAGTACTCGGGTATTTTATATCTGCTCAGGGGATTGAGGCAAACCCCCTCAAAATCAAGGCTGTCCTTGACATGGAACCACCAAGAAACTTGCAGCAGGTGCAGCAGCTAGCAGGACGAGTGGCGGCTCTCAGCAGATTCATTTCAAAATTAGGAGAAAAGGCGCTACCCTTCTATCAATTAATGAAAAAGTCAGAAAAATTCGAGTGGACTGCAGAAGCACAGGACGCTTTCGACAACCTCAAGAAAGTTCTGTCGACTTCCCCGGTCCTCGTCACCCGACATGATAGGGAACCAATGATACTCTACATCGCTGCAACGAGTCGGGTGGTCAGTACCGTGCGAGTAGTCGAACGTGAGGAAGCAGGGAAGGTCCACGGCATGCAGCGCCCCGTTTATTACCTCAGCGAAGTACTCACACCGGCAAAACAGCGGTATCCACATTACCAGAAGTTAGCATATGCTGTATGGATGACAACACGAAAGCTGCGGCATTACTTTGTGGAGCATCCGATTATTGTCATCACCGAGGCTCCGCTAAAGAACATACTCACCAATCCAGATGCTACAGGTCGAGTATCTCAGTGGGCCATAGAGTTGGCACCGCATGATATTTCTTATGTCAATCGAACATCAATCAAATCTCAGGTCCTCCAAGATTTCTTCGTTGACTGGATCCAGTCGCAAACACCGGCCGCACCCGATATGTCGGGTTCATGGACCATGTATTTTGATGGCTCGAAACGAAATACGGGCGCTGGTGCAGGAGTAGTACTCATATCACCTCAAGGCGACAAGATGAAGTACGTATTGAGGATGAACTTCTCGCTGCCAACAAACAATGAAGCAGAGTATGAGGCATTGTTGCACGGCATGCGCATGGCCAAAGCATGCGCTGCCACGTGCCTAGATATTTATGGAGACTCAAATCTCATCGTCCAACAGTCAATGAATCTATGCGATGTGATCAGTGACAACATGATTGCTTACCACCAAATGTACCAGTCGATGGAAGCCAAGTTTGAAGGTTGCGAGTTGAAACATATCGGCAGAGCTAGCAACGAAGAAGCAGACACCCTGGCAAACATCGGCTCCACATGCTCCGCGATTCCAGACGGAGTTTTTTATGAAGTAATCAATCAACGATCCATCAAGGTCAAAACTTCGACACCTCCCAGACAGTCGGCTACCGACTCGGGGGCTGCGCTCCAAGAAGCCGAAGAGGAAAAAACTGACGACCCAAATCAGCAAGTTCTGCTCCTTGAGCCCATATGGACCAAGCCTTTTCTAGCATATTTACTTCGGCAGGAACTACCGGACGACCCGGCAGAAGCATGGCGTATTGTGCGCCGATCTAAAGCATATACAGTGGTGGCAGGTGAACTCTACAAACGAAGTATATCTGACATATTTCAGCGATGCATCGCACTTGAGGATGGAAAGGCCTTACTGCGAGAAATACACGAAGGCACGTGTGGCCACCATGCAAGTAGCCGAGCACTCGTAGCCAAAGCCTTCAGAGCCGGGTTCTATTGGCCAGCAGCAGCAGCTGATGCAAGAGAATTGGTCAGGAAGTGTGATCCCTGTCAGCATTTCGCACCAAAACCACACGCCCCAGCTACAAACCTTATGATGATACCTCTTGCGTGGCCCTTTGCGCAATGGGGACTCGATCAAGTTGGACCAATGCCGAAATCTTTGCCAGGTGGGCATACCTACCTATTGGTCGCAGTCGATAAATTCACTAGATGGATAGAGGCTATACCTGTAACCAACCAAACAGCTGCGATAGCTGTCAAATTCTTCCAAGGCATTACGTGTCGTTTCGGCATACCACACAGCATCATCACGGACAATGGAAGCAACTTCGCTTCTGACGAATTTCATCAATTTTGCGGAAGGCTCGGCATAAAATTTAACTTCGCTTCGGTGTCGCATCCTCAAACAAATGGTCAGGTGGAGAAGATCAATGGTCTAATTTGTGATGGCATAAAAAATGCCTCACAAAGGAAGCTGGAGCGTGGGTCGAAGAATTACCATCGGTACTATGGAGCCTACGCACCACTCCAAACAGATCGACACAATATAGTCCTTTCTTCCTAGTACATGGAGCCGAAGCTGTTCTGCCTGCTGATGTTCGGTTTGAAGCACCTCGGGTTGTTGCATACAATGAGAGAACTTCTGTTCAAGCACTCCAGGACGCTGTGGATCTAGTAGACGAAGCTCAAGACATCGCTTTGGCTAGAACGGCCATGTATCAACAGGCGATACGAAACTACCAGAGCCGAAGGGTACGCATTCGAAGATTTAATGTCGGCGATCTACTACTTTGACTGAAATAAAAAGGACATCTGAAGCTCAAATCTCCTTGGGAAAAACCCTACATCATCATTGAAGTCATCCCAGGAGGGGCCTATCGCATCAAGAATACTACAACATGATTGGTGGAAGGCAACCCATGGAACGTTGCACAATTGCGACGATTCTATGTTTAAGCCCTTTTTTACCTTCCCTTATTTTATTCAATATGGCTTCTTAGCCATCCTCAAGACAATGTATTCTTCGGTTGCATATTATTAATAAACCTCTAAGTCCGATTCATGCAATTATTACTTCACCCGCAAAACTATCTGGGAGCTCATGAAAATATTCAGCTATTACGTTCAATCCCATCGGGAGCGCCGGAGTTTAAGGAAAAACATCGTGCACACGATGATCATCTCGAAGATTTCTCGAAATATCAAAGCAATAAGCGTACCCGACAATACCCGGGGGCTGCAGAATCCTGATTTTATGGTTTTCATCAAAGCCTCAGGGAACATTCGAGTGCTGCGATTGATGAAAATCTCTACACGTAAAAAAAGATAAACATTTCCACAAAGCCTCATGGAACATGCGAGTGCTGCAATTGATGGAAACTATACAAATCAGAAAGGCCCACGCCGGTGCACCGTGCTACGAAGCCAATTGGGCACATGGTTTCCTCGTTTACTCGGGGGTTGCTGCCAACATAAAATTACATACATACGGCTCAGCAAAACATATTTGCGATTACTACGGGGCCGTCGAACGTGCAAACTGACCTGGTCACTCAGTTGCCTTCGGCATTATACAAATAGAAATGTTATTAAGAGGGCTTACAGTCCTTTTCGAAGAAATTCACAAAGTCGTCGACTACGCACGATGTTACAAAAAGAACATCGACAATACGAGGTGTTATGAAAAGAACATCGTCGACACGTGGTGTCATAAAAGAACATCGTCATTACAGTACAAGACTATTTTCGGTTGAAAGTACTACTTAACTAACAAAGATCAAAGATACTTGTAACAATTACAATATAAACATCGCACTACGTGCGCGAATGTTCGACATCACCTTCAAGACATGGTTCCTTGATCAGTTCGGGTCCGCAAGCTTCTTTCTGTACTTGCCTCCATCCTGGAAATAATGATATAAGCAGGATGCCTGGCGACAGGTTAATATTGATCAAGCTCCATGTCGGCATTGGCAATTGATTCTAAATCAAGGGTTGGATAACGAGCAAGCACAAAAGCAAATGGATGTTCGACTACAGCTAGGAGCTCCTTGCGTATCAGATCCTAAATTCTGGCAGGATTCTTGAATTGAGTCATCAAAGCCGACAAAGATAAAGGAGCCGGATCAAGAGGAAACATGGTCTTCCACACCATGGTTAGATGAGCATGACACTTGTCGAAGTAATAATGCACCTGTTCCACTCGGTATTCAAACTTGGCCACAGTTGCAGCTTTTGATCTATTGGCCCATATTGAGCTCTTCGGCTGCGATAAATCAGTCATGGCTTCAATCTTATCATGAACCCGCTTATTTTCTTCCAGTGCGTTGAAAGAAACAACTGACGAAGACGGGGAAAATCAAGTTATAAGAAGGTTATAACATCAAAAGAATATAAAGGACAAAGAAACATTGATTGCTTACAATTTAAGCTTTCAGTTGCTGTTTGTAGTCGATCTAGAGCATATTGGTCGACTTCTGCAACTATCTCGCCTTTCTTTTTTACCACTGCTGCCATAGCATGAATTCCAACCAGGTCCTTTTCCATTTGGGATATTCTATTGCGTAATTGACGCACAAGTTCAGACTCATTACCAATTGCAGAGCTCAGAGAACTTTCGGCACGAGCAGCAGTCGAAGTCACCTGCAGCAAATTATTGGACATGCGTATTCAGGAAATCAACAATAGGATTACCAATTTCAAAACTCCCATCGGGAGCGCCAAAAGCATTTCATTCAGAAGTATAATCACAAAAGTAGGTGCTGGCAACAGAGCCAGCATGTTTCATTACAAGACGATGGTTGAAATAATATTCAAGTTACAAATAAAGGCATCATAAAATCAAGGCGCCTGAGTTTGCGCGGATGAACTCAGAGCAGCATCGGATGCAGACTTTTTCCTCTGATCCTCGACCAACTTAAGGAGCTAGCCTGCGCATTTGCGCGCCGACTCATTAAAGAGGCCAAGGTCGACAGTTGAGCCGTCTTCATTCTTCGGCAGTTCTTTTGTCAAGCGGTCCATGTCGGCCTCAAAGCCATATCCCATTAAAAGTTGAAACGCAAGAAGCGCTCCATAGAGACGTGAGCGACCCTTCTATACCTCAATGGTGCTGTTGGTGTGGATGAAGAAAGCGTTCACCAGTTCCCCAAGGGTTTTTCTTGATCCAGCTTCGGAAACATCAGTGAGAACAGCTTCGACAGGGCTCCCTTTGTCTTCTTCAGAAGATCTTGAATCTGATCGCTGGAGTCCACGGCAAAGGAGATGGCATCCGACATGGAGTCTACTCGAAGCCTGCTGGTACGGTCAACAGGCATGTCGGCAGCACCTAAGGCATCACAAAAATAATCGGTATAAGGATGAAAAGAATTTGGCAAAGATAGAGAGATAAAGGAGTCGAAGCAATTTATCTAGCAAACTTTTGACAGCTTTGCGGAGGTCACCTTCCTTTTTGTCTGCCTGGGCTTGAGCTTCAATCTTCAGCTGCTCCTCCTCCTTCATCTTCGCCTTCAGCAAATCCAACTCTTTCTTCAAGTTCGCGGCTTCTCTTTGAGCTTCAGTTGCTAGTTTATTTGCTTTCGCAAGCTGTTCAGTCGAAGACTTGGCAACCTCTCGAAGACGAGCATATTCTGCCTCCATGCGAATGAATTGATCGGCTAAGTCCACCACTATGTCTACTGCGTCCTGAATAGGCTGTGATAATGAAGCAAAGAATTTGTCAAGATATATCACAAGATTATCAAAGCCACTCGGCTGCAACCAGCCAACTATCGGCTCGGGGGCTACTCGGGTACGGATCATTAGATAGAAAAAGGGAAAAACGCTTACATGACCACTTGAAGACGATGGAACAGGAGCACCTGCCGAAGGAACAACAGGAGGAGCTTTGACCTTCCTCACTGCTTTCCTCGGTGGAGGAGGAATAACCGGCTCTTCTCCGGAAGATAGGGGCATTGTTTCCTTTGTCGACACCGTCTTATCAGAGCTAATCTTTGCCTTCTTGGAAGGAGGAAGATCCATGTCTCCATCAGAACTGGTAAAAGAGCATTGGTCACATTAGCTATAGAATACTAGAAATTCTAGCAAGACATGAGGAAAAAGAGACTTATGAGCCAGACAGTAAATCATCTTCATCGGCAAAGAAACCTGATGATCTTTTATATACCGGAGCTGCCGAAGCTTCGGGAGCTGTCGCATCGGGAAGGTTATGGTCAGCATCATCGTCATCGTGCCCGCTAGGGCTTGACTCCGCTGTATCAATTAGTTCATCGACAATTGTCCTTTGGCGCCTGGCTATAAGAAGCGCGTCATCATCATCTTCTTCTTCTTTTTCTTCCGAGGCATCGCTATCTTCGACTACCTCAGCGTTTTCATCAGTTTCCTCGGAGAGGTCATCATCTTCGGGAGCCACTCCGGTCTCGGGTTCGGAAGGGAAGCACCTTGCAACCGTAGAGGCCTGTCAAGTTAAAGGAAAATCATCAATTTTGAGTGCGAATAATAAATCATGTACAAGACACTCGGGTGACGAGAATCACCTCGGTAAGGAGATGACGAGCATCATACGGGGTCTAAACTGATGTCAGAGATATGTAATCTTCTTGGCTGAAGTGTGTTATGCGCCTAACTTCATCCTGAAGCTCATTCTCAGTGAGATCAGCCGAGTTGATCCGCGTCTTATCTTTTGCACCAGTATACAGCCACATCTGATGACTTCTCGACATCACTGGCTGGACTCGACGCTTCAGAAACAGAGCGGCAATTTCGGTTCCGCACATTGTTTGGCCCCCGGCATTCTTCAGATCTAGAATCTTCTTATACAATTTGTCAGCTAGCACCTTTTCTTCGGCAGTCAAAGCATTCTGCCAGGATTTCTTCGGCACTGCCTCAGGAACATCTTCGAATGGTGGGAAGTTGGAGCGGTGACCCGATGCCGGGTGATCCCTGAGGTATAACCACTTTGACCACCAGCCCTGGACAGACTCTCTCATCGGGAAGTTGAAGTAATTAACTTCCTTCCTGACGACAAAGCCAACTCCTCTAACAACGTGAGGGCCTTCACCCCCGCTGTGGTGCTTGACGAAGAAGATTTTTCTCCAAAGACCCTAGTGGGGGTCAATGCCGAGGAAAGCCTAACAAACAGTAATAAAGATGGCCAAGTGAAGGATGGAATTTGGAGTCAGCTGCCAAAGCTGAATTCCATAGGAAAAAAGAAGGCATCGAAGAAATTCGTGGGCTGGGAGAGACAGCCCACGATATAGAAACACCGAGAACATGACCGTGAAACCAGCGGGAGGTTTTGGGCGAGAATCGGAACCTGGGAAGATAACATCTGACTCGTTGGCAGAGATTAGCCCCAAAGTCCTCAACTTTTTCTCATCACGCTTGGTGATGGAGGAGGCCGTCCAGTCACATTGGAGATTCTTGGCGGCGGCGCCGGCTTTGCGCGATGCGGTGGCCGCCCTAGACCCGGCGGCGCTCGCGGTGGCGCCGGAAGATGCGGCCAACTTCTTCTTGCTCATAATGCTGGAGGAGCTCTCAGGAGCAGTTGCAATGGTGAGATGAGAGCAAGGAGGAAGATGAGCAATGAGGCGGGGGTGAAAAGGTTATACTATGCGCCTCCCTTTTTATAATGGAAAAGTTACTACATATCGTCGCCGCCAAATCCGCGTCAAGGGAAATGGACGGGAGTTTAAGTACACACGTGTCAAGAGGGGAGAGAAATCGGAGGCCCATTACCCCCACTACGCGCAGAAATCGAGGAAATGCCTCGGTCAACACGCAAGGACCGATCATTTCTTAACTCACCATGCAGGTGTAGGGTGGGCCCGTTGGGTCACGTCCTGTCAATCGAGCTGCCGCAGATGCCACGTCATTAAGGATGTCATCAAAATTATCGACTCTCTTTGGTGGAACACTCGAAGGAAAGCAGCATCCGAAGGAATCTACAACTTTCGGCTCCTCGACTTGAGTCTACGCACGGTTGCAAACATCTGTCCCTAAACTCGGGGGCTACTCCCATCGGGAGCGTTGGACGCGCACCCGATAAAAACAGCAAAAGCATCGATAATCAAAGGAATTCAAAGAAGAACGGACCCGAAGGTTCCAGCAAATCCAGGATCGAGCCCGGGGACTTGATTCTGTGTAGGGTAACATTGTTTTGCCATCGGCAGTTAACCAGCATCGATTTATCGAGTAAGGCTGGGCTCGTTACTTCTATCCCTTACGTACAACCAAATTGCATGACTTCACCCGACGCCTTAGAAGACCCGATATACTAAAAGTATCGGATGATGAAGGAAGCTCAGAAAGCATCGACAATAAGATCTTCGAGTAGTACAACTTGAGTCTACGCATGGTTGCAAACATCCGTCCCTAGACTCGGGGGCTACTCCCATCGGGAGCGCTGGACGCGCATCCGATACCAAGAAATTTCAACCTTGTAGTAAGCATGAAGACTCAATTTTCTTCGACTGATCAAGATATTTGAATGAGGACAACTATAGTCCCTGCCCGAAGCTTCGCTTCAGCCATTCACTCAGGGGCTACTGATGTGGGCATTACCCTTCGGGTACCCGACATTAGTCTACCTCCCTTGGCCCAACAACGGGCCCACGAAGATTGCCCAACACCAAGGTGGGCCCTTACGTTGGTAGCAACAAAGGGGACCTACCAGAAGATGAATTCCTGATGAACAAGGCAAGAAGGTGTCGGTAAAGGAAAGATTAGATTAGATCTCAATGTAACCTGGTCGAGTTCGGACAGGACTCTCGGGACCTGGCCTGCTATATAAAGGCCAGGAGAGAGCCTGCCGAATGACAGAACAACAATACGTAGAACTACCTCAATTTAGAGCACAAACCCACTGGCTTAGGCACAACGACAAGGTTGGCCAGCCACTCGGCGTGAGCGACGGACTCGATGAGCTGGGCCTTCTTAAGCTTCTCCACCTCCTCAACGATGAACTGCTGCTTCTGCGGCGCTTGACGCCGCACCTTTTGCTTCACAGGGCAAGCTCCCGGGAACACTGCTAGGTGGTGCTCAATCACCTTCCTGGGTACACCAGACATATCTGACGGTGTTCTTGCGAACATGTCAGAGTTTGCCTGGAGGAAGGCGATGAGCGCACTTTCCTATTTGTCCGGGAGGTTGGCGCCGATGACGACGGTGAGACCCGAGTCGCTGGAGTCCAGAACCACCTTCTTGGTGGCTGTCCTCTCCGCCGTGAACTCAGGTTTCCTCTTCCCTGCTGACAATACCAGCAACTCCTCGGCGAGGGCTGCCACAAATGACGGGGGGACGGCCTCGAGGAGGGTCGAGTCGGGAGCCGACTCTTCTCCGTCTGGCGAGCCCCCGAGCATCTGCGTGTCTCCATCGCCAGTGGGGAGCGCTGAGACGGTGGTCTTGAACGCGCATTCTAGGGTGAGTGCGGCGTCTCGCTCGTCGCAGCGGATGGTGATGATGCCACCTCCAGCCCCCGGCATCTTGACGACGTTGTAGGCGTGATGGGTTGCCGCCATGAACTGCGCCAAGGCGGGATAACCGAGGATGGCATTGTACAGTAGGTTGATGTAGGCGACGTCGAAGTCGATGTGCTCGGTGCGGTAGCTCCCTGGGATGCCGAACGTGATGGGGAGTCGCACCTGCCCGATGGGCGTGGTGGAACCGTCAGTGACCCTAGTGAACGGCTTCGTAGCTCTCAGGCGGTCGCGGGGCACGCCCAGCTTGTTGAAGGCTTCAACAGAGAGGACGTTCAAGCCCGCGCCTCCGTCGATGAGAGTCCGAAAGACAGTGGAGCCGCCGATGATGGGGGAGCAAACCATAGGAAGCGCCACCACCAGGGTGGTGGTCCTGGGATGATCCCGAAGACCGAAGGAGATGGCCTGCTGCGACCACTTGAGACGTGGTGCGCATCCAGCAGGCACCGCGGCAGCGACCGCTCGAGGGTGCTGCCACGGGTACCCGGCAGGCCCTGGGGTGCTTGCTCCGCCGAGGAGGCAAGCAATGTGACGGGGAGCGGCGGCGGCCACCTCGTCCTGGCGGGCATACTCGTGGGCCAGCGTGAAGAGCCTTCCCGTTGTGATACCGCCCATGGGTAAGGCGTCGAGGGTGTTATGCCGCCGAACGTGCTTTAGGCCCGCCATGAAGGCGTTGTAGAGGGTGACGTCGGGGAGCCCGGGGATCCCCCGAGCAGCTGACCCGAAGCGCCGGACGTATGAACGGAGCCCCTCGCCGCGGCGTTGACACACAGCGTAGAGTGTCCGTAGGGTGGCCAGGCATTCACGGTCACCTTGCGGAGCGGCCCCTCGAAGGGCGCGTCCGTTGCGGCGCGTGGACGGCCCAGCCCCCTGCCGCGCCTGTTGCTTGTTCCGACCACGGGGCGCGCCCGCGCGGCGGGCGCACCCGACGCGACAAGGACAGAGGTGCGACGCCGGTGGCTCGGGCCCCCGGCCGAGGAGTAGGGCCGGTGGCGTTGCAGGCGCGTCGTCGGCGCCGGCCACGGGTGCTCCGGCCAGGGCGCGTGCAAGCCCGTTGATGTAGGAGAGCCACTGGTCGAGGCTGGTGCCGAGTGGGCGGGTGCGCAGGAGCTCCTGCGCCACCAAGAGCGCAACCCCCGGCACGAGGTCACGGCGCGGTGGGCACCCGTCGAGCGGCCCGTCGTGACTGACCATGGCGATGAAGTTGTCGGAGAAGAAGGTTGGTGTGCTTGAATCCCCTACCTGGCGCGCCAAATGCCGGAGATTCGTGTCCGCGAAGGAACACGGGTATCACCGAACCCGAGAGGTTCAAACACAGGGGACTCGGGATCACGCCGACGAGCTCTCGACGGTGGCACTGCAGACATGAACACGGCAGTTACCCAGGTTCAGGGCCCTCGGAGAGGTAAAACCCCTACGTCCTGCTTTGGTGGATGTATTGAAGGTCACAAGGGAGAAGATGACCGTACAAGTGTCTAGGGTTTGTGATCACTTCAGATCGTCCCCTTCTACGCTAGCAAGGCTAGTCCTTATATAGGGGAGCTGGTCTTCTTCCCCCGAAATATCTTGAGGGGGAAGGGTTGCCACATCTCCAAACTGAGGGTGGGAAACTCCCCCGCCCTTTAAAGGGTGGACATAGTCGATGGTCGATTAAAGCATCGGTCCATGGCAGGTGCTGAGGTTCGCGGTGACGCCTCCGATGGCAGCTTGTGCCGTCCATCCCGTCTTTACACCAAAGTAGCAAAGACAGGGCCTTGGTGGCTTGGTCCTCGATGAGCCGGTCGTTGCACCAAAGTGGTAAGGGCGGACCATCTCCTCGGGACGGAGCTTTGGCCTCAGCCTCGCCGTCATCACCGTCCGGCCGGTTTGTCCTGTAGCTTCTGTAGCACGTTCTCCCTATCCTTGTGGGCGGGGCCCGCGAGGGAGGCATCCGATGCTGCCTTGGTTGATCCTATCGCCTCCATAGGGGCTCTCTGATTTGGAGAGGCCGGTAGCTCGGGGACCTCCGCGAGGGAGTTCCTCCCCGAACCTGTCTTCCGCTCCAGCTGTGTGCCTCCATGAGGGTTTTACCCCTGGTGGAGCCTCACTCGGGAGTAGCCTCCTCGAGTGATTGCTTCCGAGTAGCCACTGGGCCCAGCAACCGTAGGTTCATGGCACCCTAGTTGCCAGGGATCCCATAGAGTGGTGCTAATAATCTTTTCTTGAGTCCATTACATATAAGCCCATTGGCTTTCTCCACCTGGCCGTTGGTTTGCGGGTGAGCAACTGATGTGAAATTTAGGTTTATCACCAGCTCCTGGTGTCAACACCCGGATTTTTAAGTCCAGATGCCTATTATGCCATACATCGCAATCCCAGGAAGATTGTTTTTGCGAGACATAACAGTTGAATATCATAGAGTCATCATTCATTACAACGCCATAATAGTCTTACACAAAAAGGATCATATGATCCAGTCTCATTACAACACTTGATCTAAGGATCATTACATAACACATAGCGGAAGCGAAGTTGTAGTAGTCCATCTAATCCACAGGCAACGCTTGACGTTAGGAGAAGCTCCTAGTTGTCGTAGACGTCCTGCTGGCCGTCATCTTCATACTGCTGTTCAGCTTCAAAGTCTGGACATTTGAATAGCCAGGGACACAGCCGTGAGTACTTTCAAGTACTCGCAAACTAATACTAGTGTAAGCACTCACAGTTTTAGTGAGAGTGTTCTAAGCTCTAGGTTATTTGCATAAAGCTAGTTTTATTTCGTAAGCATTTGGTAAACAAAGACTCTTCAATTGCCTAACTTAACTCAAGTGGGAACATTAGGGTCATTCGCACAACTATGTTGTGATTCAAAAACCAAGTCACCTTTTTAAGTTCAAAAAACAAGTCACATTTGGGAAAAATTCTGATGACGGAACAGTATGGCCTTTCCAACTGTCCATGACCGCGAACGCGGCTATTCGAATAGGTTTACACTCTGCAGAGGTTGCACACTTGTGGCACAACATTTGATTACACCCGTCAGGGATAACCCTGAATAATCATAACTCAGTATGCGGATCATCAACCATTAACCTTTCACTTACATAACCTAGTATAGGCACCTCTCCCCATGAGCTTGGCCTCCCGGTGATAGCCAACTGTTATCCCGGGAACTGCACAGGGCTTGGGTCGTACATTCACCTCATTTCACGTCATTTCACTTTCAACGGAGGCAGCCTTGGCATAACCTCTATGACGCTTGTTCAGAGGGAACCCATACTAAGACACGTAAATTTCCAGCTAAAGCCTTACCCATAATCAGGTATTGTGGGGGTACTCAAGAATTGGAAAAGGTATCGCATCCGAACCCAATCATCAGCGTTTATCAAACTCACCATGACATTCAAGTCATATTCACCTTCCAAAAATCTTTCAATAGAATGACTCATCATTCCAAGGTTTTCAAATTCAAAAGATTCACATGTTCCCAGCTAGAGTAGTCACTTTTAGTTTAGCACTAGCAACTAGTCATGAGGGGTGCTAACTAGCTTGTAGCTATCTAGGCTAAATTTGATACTCTTGTAGTACTCTATACTCAGACCAAAGTTAACTATAAAAGGAAGCTTTGATAATCAAAGTAAAAGCTTGGTGAGATAAAACTGGGACTTGGAAAGTAAAGCACAAAGTAGTATGGTAGGGGTGCCTTGCTCAAATAGAGCTTGCACTTGGGTAACTTGCAAGAGTATAGCTTGCCTTGGTTGGTACAGTGATCAAAGTTCTCTTCTTCTTCCTGGTAGTAGACCTCCTCCTCCTGGTATTCCTCGGTACTAGCGTCTATAAATGGATATGAAGTAAACAATCACCAAACCAATCTTAAGGCTAGACTAAGCACACAAATGGGTCACACAAGTTAATCTAGCATCACAATATTATTAACCTGTTGGTTGACTTGGTGTTCTTGTTAAGGAAAATAATTTCCTCTCATTGAAATATTTATTAGGGTTGATATTTATGTTCTTTTGAGAAATAGTTTCCTCTCATTGAATCTTGTTAAGATTTAATTTCCTCAACTACTAAGTGTGAGATTATGTTGACCAGGGTCAACACTTCACTCTTATTATTTGAGAGAAAGGATTTAAATGAGGTACTAAACCTCATGCAATTTAAACCCTACTATTGCAGTAATTTAATGTCTCTAAGTAATTCCCTATGAGATGCTATAGACCAAAGTCAACACTTCATATTGAATTGCTTAGGACCAAGATTTAAATGAGAGGGAACCCCTCATATTATTTAAGAAATAATTTTGAATAATTTTAAATGGACTAGAAATAGCCACATAGCCATCATTTGAATCTAGCCCATGATCATTTGAAACAATCATGTGATGTTTTTACAAAATAAATTAGACAATATGAAATGTGATTTATGAGAGTTGCAATCAACTCAAAATCATTATGGTTGATTTTTAAGAATTGTTTGAAGTTGCAAAAGTCCCTGCCTTGTTATTTTTGTCACATTAAATCTACAACGAAATTAGGGGTGAGACCAGTGGGGTTGGGTAGAGCTTTTCACAAGCTTTCCAACAACACCAAAATCACTAAATTTGGCCCAGTAGATCTTCTGGAATTTAAATTTGAAGTTGGAGCCAGTATTGAATTTGATTTGAAACATAAAAACAAAATTTGAATTTACTGGGCCTGGCGGGAAAATTAACGGGCCAGCGTGAGAGAGAGAGAGAGAGTTGGGCCGGCCCAGCTGCGCGTCTGATGCGAGCGGGCCGCCTGACAGGTGGGGTGTGCCTGTCAGCGGGTCAAACTCACCGAATCGGTACGCAGCGCGAGGGACGTTGGATTAGATGATGATCAGACGGTCGAGCGTCGTCATCGTCGACGACGAGAAGCGAGCACTGGCACGGCGGAGGGAGGGGGTCGGAGGCGAGCCTGGACTCCGGCGATCGATGGCGTTGATGCAGGACGACGTTGCGGACGACGGCGATGCAGCTGGTACCGACGGAGACTCCAATGGTGGCCGAAATCGACGACGCCCTTCTCAGCACCGCCGCGGGCTTCAGCGAGCAATTGACGAGCTACGGTGTAAATTGGAGAGGGGAAATGGGTCGACGAAGCTTAGAGAGAGGAGGAGAGGCGATTGGTGTGAGAAATCCTTCGCGGGAGGGTCTCCTTTTATAGCGTCCAGGGGTGCTGCGGCACGGGCGATGGGGTCGACCATGGCGTCGTCGCTACAGGGGCGCAGATGGGCTGGCGATGACGCAGCGGGGTTGGCGATGTCCTGGCGAGCATGACGCGCTTGACGGCGGTGAAAACGAGGCACTGACGCGAGCTAGAGGTTGATGGGAGCTCTTAGTACCGTGGTGGACGTCGGCGATGGTGGCGTCGTCTACAGCGTTCCTGCGAGCAGGTGAGCGTGTCCTGGCGTCTCCTGGTGTCGTGGCGGAGCTGCTGGCGCGCGGAGGGGGCGAGTGGTGACCTGGGTCAGCGAGGCGACGTCATGCCCTGGAGCGCTCTGGTGCGTGTCCGTGCACGCTCTGGCGTGCGCAGGCGTCACTGGGCGCGATCGTGCCGGCGCGTGGCGTGCTCCTCTTCGTTGATGGGCTGCACTGGCGTGTCCAGGAGAGTGAGAGGAAGGTGTGTGACATGGTTGTGCACGTTGGATTCGAGTGGAGAGAGGAGTGACATGGTGAGGTGCATGTCATGCACGGCATGGCATTGTTTTGGTGTATTTTGTGCAAACTCGTGTGTCTCTCTGCCTGGCATTGTACAAGGAGCAGATAGGGGTACTAATGATGACATAGGATGGAAGGTTAGGGCAAATACACACTGGATAAAGGCATGTCTAGAGTTGGTAGATGGCTGCCTGCAAGGTGTTCGATCATATGGCCGCAAGAAGAAAATTTTAAAATTTTGAAATGAATTTTGGTGGAGTTGATTTGAATAAAGATTGGAGCAGAATGGTGGTGGTGGGGTGCAGAGTTGAGTTGGTTTGCAAGATTTCAAAAATGGCACAATCTAGAATCTTATTTGAAGTTCCAAATTTGCTTGAGCATATTAAGGAATTGAGGAAGAATTTGCAGAGGTGGCCTTGACCAAAGTTGTTCATCTTGAAGAGGTCTTGGATGAGGTGCAAAGAGTTGGAATTGTTTGGTTTAAGAATCTCTCAAAACAGAGGCTCAAAGAGGGCATCATGACAAAAATGGCAGATTTGACCATTAGTGCATGTGAGCTCATTTTGAATTCAAATTTGATTTGATTTGAGTTTCTTTGATTCCAAAAGTGTTAGTAAGTGCTTAGTACCCATCTCCAACCAATGGCACAAGTCAAATTGGTCTAGGTTGAAGGATTTCAAAAATGGCATAAACCATATGTGAGGGTTTTGTGATTTTCTAACTTTTATTCTTTTCTTTTTTGTTTTGCTTTTCTTCTTGAACTTAGAGGATCAGAGGTAGGGTTTTAGTACACTAGCAAGAGTTGTAGGCACACACCATGGCAATGTCACACAAATGCACAAATACTATGCATAGCACTATATGCAAATAAAAGTTTTTGTTAGGTCTAAAATTTGAAATTTGGAAACCACAATTTCTCATTGATTTGAAATTTGGGATGTTACAAACCCTTCCCCTTACAAAAGATCTCATCCCGAGATCTTAAAGAAAACTAGGTACTAAAGAGATCTGGGAATTCCTTCTTCATATCATCTTCTCGCTCCCAAGTGGTTTCTTCTTCGGTGTGGTTACTCCATTGAATCTTCAGGAACTTGATACTTCTGGTGCGGGTGGTTCTGAAAGCTTCTTCTAGGATGTGAATAGGCACTTCGCGATACGTTAAGTCCTTGTTGATATCCACCGACCTGTGATCGATATTCTTGAACACCTCCGTCTTCTCCGGCACTTCTAAGCACTTCCGAAGTAGTGATATGTGAAACACATTATGCACCGCTGACATTTCTTCCGGTAGTTCAAGCTGATATGATACTTCTCCTCGGTGGCTCAGAACTTTGAAGGGTCCGACATATCTGGGGGCAAGCTTTCCTCTGATTTGGAATCTCTGCATTCCTTTGAGGGGTGATACTTTGAGATACACGAAATCTCCGATATCGAAGGTCATCTCTCGGCGTCTCTTGTCGGCATAGCTCTTCTGTCTTGACTGGGCAGTCTTGAGGTATTCACGGATCTTGTGAACCTTCTCTTCGGCTTCTCGGAGAATATCTGGGCCGAAGATTTGACTATCTCCGACTTCTGACCAGTTCATAGGGGTACGGCACTTCCTTCCGTACAGGGCTTCAAAGGGGGCCATTTGTAAGCTGGCTTGATAACTGTTGTTGTACGAGAATTCTGCGTACGGCAGACAGTCTTCCCACCTAGATCCATACTCTAGCACACAGGCTCTCAACATATCTTCCAGTATCTGGTTGACTCTTTCGGTCTGTCCGTCAGTCTGCGGGTGATAAGCTGTGCTGAAATTCAGCCGGTTTCCTAGTCCTTCATGTACTTTTTGCCAGAATCTTGAGGTGAATTGAGATCCTCTATCTGACACAATTGACTTCGGGGTTCCATGCAGGCCGACTATTCTGGAGATATATAACTCAGCTAGCTTTGGGCCTTGGTATGTGGTCTTGACGGGGATGAAATGGGCTACCTTGGTTAATCTATCGACCACTACCCAAATAGAATCATTTCCTCTACTTGATTTGGGCAATCCAGTGATAAAGTCCATTCCTACAGAATCCCACTTCCATTCGGGAATCTGTAACGGCTGCAGCAATCCTGCGGGTCGCTGATGTTCTGCTTTGACTCGTTGACAGATATCACACTTGGCGATGTAACTTCCAATTTCTCTCTTCATTCCATGCCACCAAAATTGTTCCTTCAGGTCTTGGTACATCTTGGTTCCGCCGGGGTGAATGGAATATAGGGTATCATGGGCTTCCTTCAGAATGACTTGCTTCAACTCTGAATCTGACGGCACACATAGGCGTCCGTTGTACCACAGAACTCCTTCTTCATCTTCGGTGCATCCCGGTGCCTTTCCTGCAGCTATTTGACTCTTGATTCCATCAATGCTGGCATTTCCCTTCTGAGCTTCCTTGATTTGACTCATCAAAGTAGGCTATAGCTCAATGCTTGCTAGAAATCCTTCACTAACTAGATCTAGTCTAAACTGTTCAAACTCTTGATACAAACTAGGCTGTTCTATTGCAATCATGGAGTTCAACTGAATCGGCTGTCTACTCAGGGCATCCTATACCACATTGGCCTTGCCGGGGTGGTAGTGAATTTCCATGTCATAATCTTTGATCAACTCAATCCATCTTCTCTGCCTCATATTTAGCTCCTTCTGGGTGAAAATATACTTCAAGCTCTTGTGATCCGAATAGATCTCGCATCGATTACCCATGAGGTAATGACGCCACACTTTCAAGGCTAAGACTACAACTGCTAACTCCAAGTCATGTGTTGGGTAATTCTGCTCATGTTGCTTCAGTTGTCTTGACAGATATGATATCACCTTGCCTTCTTGCATCAACACACATCCAAGACCAATATTGGATGCGTCACAATAGACGTCAAATGGCTTGGTGATATCGGGCATGATCAATATTGGGGCGGTGGTTAATCTGCGCTTGAGTTGCTGAAAACTCTCTTCACACTTATCATTCCAGTCAAACTTCTTGTCCTTCTTCAACAGTTGAGTCATTGGGCTTGCGATGCTGGAAAATCCTTCAACAAACCTGCGGTAATATCCCGCTAATCCCAGAAATGCACGAACTTCAGTCTGGGTGGTTGGGGCTTTCCATTCCTCAACGGTTTTGATCTTAGCGGGATCTACGGCAATTCCTCCTGCAGACAAGATGTGTCACAGGAATCCTACTTCCTTCAACCAAAACTCACATTTGCTGAACTTGGCGTACAATTTGTGCTGCCTAAGGGTTTCTAGGATAACTTCCAAATGTTGCTCATGTTCTTCTTCGGATTTGGAGTAGATAAGGATGTCATCGATGAAGACAACGACAAACTTATCCAAAAAGTTCATAAAGATCTTATTCATGAGATTCATGAAATAAGCGGGGGCATTGGTCAATCCAAATGACATGACATTGTACTCATACAATCCATATCTAGTGGTGAAGGCAGTCTTAGGGATATCCGTTGCACGAATCTTCAGTTGATGGTAACCAGTCCTAAGATAAATCTTAGAGAACACTTTGGCACTGGTCAGCTGGTCAAACGGGTCTTCTATCTTTGGCAAGGGGTATTTGTTCTTGATGGTGACATCGTTAAGCTTACGGTAATCCGTACATAAACGAGTGGCACCGTCTTTCTTATCCACAAACAAAACTGGGGATCTCCAAGGCGACGCACTTGGTCGAATCAGACCTTTGTACAACATATCATCCAGTTGCTTCTTCAGTTCCACTAACTCCGCGGGGTTCATGCTATAGGCTCTCTGGGCTATAGGTCCTGTTCCAGGGATTAACTCAATGATAAACTCGATATCCCGATCTGGGGGCATACCGGGTAGATCATCAGGAAACACATCGGGGTATCGACAGACTACCCTGATCTGATCCAAGGTTGGCTTGGCTAAACTCTGGTTGCAGGTGAACTTTCTGGGCAGCCTTTCAGACACGTGTTCTACTAATACTTCGGTGCTACTAGTCATGGTGATGGCCTTCTTGGCACAGTCAATCAATCCATGATGTTTCGACATCCAATCCATACCCAGTACTCCTTCCAAACCTTTTGTTCCCAGAACAATCAAATTTGCATAAAAGTCTATTTCATGAATTCTGATGGGTACATCTTTGCAATTTTTTCTAGCTTTTGTAGTTGAACCAGGTATTTGAACTATCATGACATGTTTCAAACTGATTGGTTGAATCTTACTAGTGCATGTAAAATCTTCGGTAACAAACGAATGCGATGCTCTGGAATCAAACAACACTCTTGCAGGTATTGAGTTAACAGGGAACATACCCAGCACGACATCTGGTGCTTCCTGGGCTTCTTCGGCGTTCATGTGAAAGAGGCGGCCGCCGCGGTTGTTCGGGTTGTTCGGGGTGAACTTCCTGCCGGTTGAGACACGGCGTTGCTGCTGAACAGGGGCAGAGGTGTTGGGGGTGGTCTTGGCGAGCTTCTTGGGGCACTCATTGGAGTAGTGTCCCACTATTCCACATTCATAACAAGTCACAGTTGACTTGTCCTTGGGGGCGACGGGGACAGCGTTGCTCCCAGTCCTTGGAGCGGTGTTATTGTTGTGGTTGCCGGGGGCTCTCATTGGGGCACGGTTGAAGTTGTTGTTGTTGTTGACATGGTGGTTGTTGTTGTTGTGGCCTCCTGGCCTTGGGTGTCCTCCACTCCGATTCTGGAAACTCAGACGTGACAGCGGCACATGGGGCTTGTTGTTTCTGGGGGTGAATCCTCCACTTGAGCTGGGGCGATACCTTGGGGTATTGCTGGGCCCACTCTGATTCATCATGCGGCATTTGCGGTTCTCATTGGCTTGATGCAGTTTGCCCTCCATCTGGATGGTTGAGTCCACCAGGGCTTCTAAGTCAGCAAAGGGGATATTGACCAGTACAGTCTGCATCTCATCATGCAGTCCGTTCAGGAACCTTTCCTTCCTCTTCTCCGTGGTATCGGTCTCATCCGGGGCGTACGTTGACAGTGTGAGAAACCTGTCGCGGTATTCTACCACGGACATCCTACCCTGTTTGAGTTCCCGGAACTCATCCCTCATCTTCTTTATCAGACCCGGGGGGACGTGATACTTGCTGAACTTGAGCTTGAAATCTGCCCAAGTCATTATCTGTCCGGCATTCATGGCACGGGTGCTTGTCCACCAAGCTCTGGCTGGTCCTGCTAGGTAATGGGTGGCGAACAGTACTTGTTCTGCGGCTTCAACTCCCGTAACTTCCAGGTTGTTCTCCATTGTCTGGAGCCAGTCATCGGCATCGAGTGGCTCTTCGGTTTTGCTGAACATAGGAGGGTTGGTGTTCTGAAAATTCTTAAGTTTAGATCCAGGATGATCATGGTTTCCATGGCCTTGATTGTTCTGAGCTAGCTGTTGCAGTGCAGCAAGATTGGCTTTTCTTTCAGTTCTTTCAGCCTCTCTATCGGCCATCATCATCTGCAACATTTGCATCATGGCATCTTGATTTGCGCTACGGGTTGGAGGGGCCATCTGAACATTGAGATAGATCATGAGATAAGAGGGAATTGTCTATGGCTTGTTTTGAGGTAAGTTTAGAAATTTAGAACTTGAGTACTTGTCATGTTGAAAACAAACAACACGTTCATTCATTTCAAACAACACACATTACAAGCTAACACATTAATGGTTTTAAGAACCATTTCTCCGAGCTACGATACAAGGGATCCTGATACAAACTCACACCTACGCAAGTGAACAAGTGAAACTACTCATCATCTACATCTATCGGGATGTAGTCATCTTCTTCGGCCTCCATGAACTCATAGTCTTCCACATCAGTGTTCTCATCTTCCTCAAAGTCATCATCATCACTCAGGCAGGCTGCTCCTCCCTGAATGTCTTCACCTTCTTCTTCCATCTCCCTCAGCTGAGTCTCATGGGCCTGAACTGTTGCCTCCAGGGATGCTATCTTCGCGCGAAGGCGGGCGATGGTGGAGTCCTTCTTGGCTCGCTGCTGGCGGAGTGTCTTGCGATCCTTGGCAAGCATCTTGATGGTCTCCGTCTGCTGAGACAGGTGGAGGTGAGTCTGGTTGGCGTAGACGCGGGAGTTGTCCAGTTCCTTCTGGGTCTCGTGCAGCATATAGTCCAGATGCTCCACGTGATGCTTCAGCTCGGGGTGTGACTGCAGGTCCATGGGTCCTCCAATGGCGTCATGCCTCGCAAAGTGAGCGAAGCGAGTCCCTTGGATCCCAATCACATTCTGCCCGCACAGACGGGCAAGTGCTTCCTGAAGAGCACGAGCGAGTCCATCCAGCCAGTTGCTCTCCCGGATGGTGAAGTGGATCCTCTCGGAAGTGGGAGGCTCCATCCTGCCTCTCAGATCCGCAACAATAACCCACTGTAGTTCCCCTCCGGGCTGATCGTTGACTTGAGTTCCAAAGAACTCCGGGTGTGGGTGCCCGAGATGCTCAGACAAAGCATCCAAGTCCCTCTCGAAAATCAAGCTACCGTCATTGCCCAGCTGGTAAAACTTGGTCTGGTTGAGTGGCTCCATCTGTAAGTGAATTGGAGGAGTAAGTTAGAGAAGTGCTAGTGTATCAAAATTTTATGTAGAATTTCAAAGTGAAGCAATGAATTTCAGCTTTTGGAAAAGGTCTCAAGGGTAAGAGTGTGAATAAGTTTTTTCGCAAATATTCACTTCTTTTGTTTTTGAAACTAAGTTTTTCAGACGTCCATTCTAACTAGGGTCTCCTAGGGTCAAACAATGGCTCTGATACCAACTTGTCAACACCCGGATTTTTAAGTCCAGATGCCTATTATGCCATACATCGCAATCCCAGGAAGATTGTTTTTGCGAGACATAACAGTTGAATATCATAGAGTCATCATTCATTACAACGCCATAATAGTCTTACACAAAAAGGATCATATGATCCAGTCTCATTACAACACTTGATCTAAGGATCATTACATAACACATAGCGGAAGCGAAGTTGTAGTAGTCCATCTAATCCACAGGCAACGCTTGACGTTAGGAGAAGCTCCTAGTTGTCGTAGACGTCCTGCTGGCCTTCATCTTCATACTGCTGTTCAGCTTCAAAGTCTGGCCATTTGAATAGCCAGGGACACAGCCGTGAGTACTTTCAAGTACTCGCAAACTAATACTAGTGTAAGCACTCACAGTTTTAGTGAGAGTGTTCTAAGCTCTAGGTTATTTGCATAAAGCTAGTTTTATTTCGTAAGCATTTGGTAAACAAAGACTCTTCAATTGCCTAACTTAAATCAAGTGGGAACATTAGGGTCATTCCCACAACTATGTTGTGATTCAAAAACCAAGTCACCTTTTAAGTTCAAAACACAAGTCACATTTGGGAAAAATTCTGATGACGGAACAGTATGGCCTTTCCAACTGTCCATGACCGCGGACGCGGCTATTCGAATAGGTTTACACTCTGCAGAGGTTGCACACTTGTGCCACAACATTTGATTACATCCGTCAGGGATAACCCTGAATAATCATAACTCAGTATGCGGATCATCAACCATTAACCTTTCACTTACATAACCTAGTATAGGCACCTCTCCCCATGAGCTTGGCCTCCCGGTGATAGCTAACTGTTATCCCGGGAACTGCACAGGGCTTGGGTCGTACATTCACCTCATTTCACGTCATTTCACTTTCAACGGAGGCAGCCTTGGCATAACCTCTATGACGCTTGTTCAGAGGGAACCCATACTAAGACACGTAAATTTCCAGCTAAAGCATTACCCATAATCAGGTATTGTGGGGGTACTCAAGAATTGGAAAAGGTATCGCATCCGAACCCAATCATCAGCGTTTATCAAACTCACCATGACATTCAAGTCATATTCACCTTCCAAAAATCTTTCAATAGAATGACTCATCATTCCAAGGTTTTCAAATTCAAAAGATTCACATGTTCCTAGCTAGAGTAGTCACTTTTAGTTTAGCACTAGCAACTAGTCATGAGGGGTGCTAACTAGCTTGTAGCTATCTAGGCTAAATTTGATACTCTTGTAGTACTCTATACTCAGACCAAAGTTAACTATAAAAGGAAGCTTTGATAATCAAAGTAAAAGCTTGGTGAGATAAAACTAGGACTTGGAAAGTAAAGCACAAAGTAGTATGGTAGGGGTGCCCTGCTCAAATAGAGCTTGCACTTGGGTAACTTGCAAGAGTATAGCTTGCCTTGGTTGGTACAGTGATCAAAGTTCTCTTCTTCTTCCTGGTAGTAGACCTCCTCCTCCTGGTATTCCTCGGTACTAGCGTCTATAAATGGATATGAAGTAAACAATCACCAAACTAATCTTAAGGCTAGACTAAGCACACAAATGGGTCACACAAGCTAATCTAGCATCACAATATTATTAACCTGTTGGTTGACTTGGTGTTCTTGTTAAGGAAAATAATTTCCTCTCATTGAAATATTTATTAGGGTTGCTATTTATGTTCTTTTGAGAAATAGTTTCCTCTCATTGAATCTTGTTAAGATTTAATTTCCTCAACTACTAAGTGTGAGATTATGTTGACCAGGGTCAACACTTCACTCTTATTATTTGAGAGAAAGGATTTAAATGAGGTACTAAACCTCATGCAATTTAAACCCTACTATTGCAGTAATTTAATGTCTCTAAGTAATTCCCTATGAGATGCTATAGACCAAATGACAGGGGATTAACCTGTCAATGCCTATGGATCGTAGGCTAGGGTTTAGTTGGAAGTAGAGGGTAAGTAGATCTCGAAGGTTTCAGCCGAAAAGTACTCGACGATTATGAAAACTAGGGTTTGTAAACAATGATTCGATCCTTTCTTTGTCCCTCGACTCCCCCTTATATAGGAGGTGGAGCCGAGGGATTCGTGTTGTACAAGTTACAGAGTCCAGGACGGTTTCTAATTCATCCCGTAAGATTACAAATAACCCTTCCTATTACAATTCTAGCTTTCCTTAATAACATCTTGGGCTTCCGAATCTTCTTATTCTTCGGGTAGTGGGCCTTCAGTAAACCCCGGGTACTATCTTCGGCAGGCCCATTTGGGATGCCTATGTCAGTAGCCCCCGAGATTTTGCTTGAATCGTAGAGTCAGGGAAAATCTCCACTGTTTATGTTGACTCAACATCTTAAACCTTTCTATATTTCTTCATATAAATTTCTATATTGTACAGGGATAATGGTAGTTGGGGCTAGTTCATCTGACGGATCAGGTACTAGTTAACTGCTCTAGTGGCAATCCGCAAAAACCTACTTCAAAATCACGTCCCTGGACATGATCTCGGGATACTGGTGTAAACTTCGACAGGTGCCGCTTAAGGTCTTACCATTCTGTCGAGTCCCAGTCAAATTTATCGAGTACCTAACGCGTCCGTTAGGATTTTTCTTCGTATCTGTTGATACGGATAAAAGTAGCAGAGCGCAGTCTTCGGCGATGCCACGCCCAACAGAACGTATCTGGGGTCTTATCTTCGCAAATTTGCGGCATTCAGAAATTGATCGCAACTTTGGCGTTCTGAGAATATATTGTCGAGTGCTTTTCCGGCTGTTGGAATGGCACATTTTATCGAGTCAAATATGACTTATATTACTCTCCCGATGGGAGTATATGTAGAGTTATTTATAACTCGAAATATACTCTCTTGCTTTTCTATCTTTTCTCTTTTTTAATTTCATCGGGCACGCGAACAGCGTTCCCGATGGGAGTAGCCCCCGAGGCTACAGCCAAGAACTTGTGCTTGGTTGTAGGCTCAACATTTTAGTCCACCTTGTCGCTATATTGTCATTATCTCCTGATATAATCTTCTTTTCCTTTCTCGGGTGCGCGAACAGCGCTCCCGATGGGAGTAGCCCCCGAGGCTACAGCCAAGAACTTGTGCTTGGTTGTAGGCTCAACATTTTCTGTATTGCCATACTCGAAATTTTACTTTTATCGAAGTAGCCCCCGAGCGTTTGGGCAAAAACTTGTATGTGACCAAAGGCTCCCGAAGTATTCAAATAACTTATCCTGTCGCCAATCTTCTTTGTTATTTTTCTTGTCGGCACGCCTCCCTTAGTCAAACTCACTTCATCTCTATTAATAGCCGAGATTTTTCTGTCTTGTGGGTCCATTGTTTCTACCACGTTGACACGTCGTGCAAGTGGGGAGCACACGTCCTCCGCTTTTCCTGGCGCACGTACAGTAACGCCTGTTCCATTCCATCTCAGTAAAAATACCTTTTTACCCTTTATCTACCAGATCCTTTTTTCACCACACGATTTCTTCATCCAACGGTGCATTGCTTCGCCCGATTCCTATATAAACCTTTCTTCAACCTCGGTTCACTCCTTCGCTTGCGCCGCATATCTGTTCTTCTTTGCAAAGACTTCCCCTGCATCCAACTCCTTCTGATCTTCCGCACGCGCGACATTGCTTCTCCAGTGCCGTTGATGCCACCGCGCACGCGACTCGCTCGCCACAGCACTCCAGAATCCAGGATGGCCTCTGAGGATCTTGAGTGGGAGAGATCTAAAATCTCTAACCAAGATGTCAACATGCTGAAGAGGCTTGGTCTGATGAAGAAAGAGGGCGCCATCCGCTTTCCCAGCGAAGAGAGCTACCCAAAGCCTCCAATAGAATATCGGGTTAGTTTCGTTGATCATCTTATCCGCGGCCTTTCTGCCCCAATTCACGATTTCCTCCGCGGCCTTCTTTTTGTTTATGGGATTCAACTGCACCAGTTGACTCCCAATTCCATCCTTCACATTTCTATTTTTATCACGCTGTGCGAATGCTTCCTTGGAATCCCTCCCAATTGGGTTCTTTGGAAACGCATTTTCTGCCTTCGCCGCAATGGTGCTCACAACGCCACCTATAACATAGGTGGTGTTGTTATCTGTGTCCGAACTGACGTCGATTACTTCGACGTCAAATTTCCTGATTCTGTCCAAGGATGGCGCAAAAGGTGGCTCTACATACACGAAGAAAGTGCCAATTCTGTGGAACACAACATAGTCCCTTTTGACGGGAGTGCCAAAATTCAACGCCGCCGTTCCTGGGATGCTGAAGCTTCCGAAGAAGAGAAAAAGGCGACAGAAGCACTTATGTCTCGTATTCATCTGCTTCAAAATACTCGAGGCAAAGAGCTGTCTGGCGTTCAAATCACTGCCTATTTTCTTCGGATTAGAGTGCAGCCTCTTCAGGCTCGCAAAAATCCCCTTTGGACGTATGCTGGTGCAAATGACGCCAATAGGCTCTCCAATGATCTTTCTGTGAAGGACTTGGAAAAGCTTATTCGAAGAATTTCCTCGCTGAGCAAGAGGGATCCTATTCCCTCCTCTTGCCGCGTGGAACCATACAGCTCCGCCAATCCTCTCCCCAAGGTATTTTGTCTTCTCGAATTTCTATTTTGTTCCGAACTTTCCCTGCATCTTATTGTATTGATATCTCTCGAATTTTTCTTTTGTCTCTATTTTTCTGTAGAACCATCCTACTATGGCTTCCCTTCCTCCTCTTCCTGAAGGTGGAGATGTCGATGAAAGGGCCGTTGTTGCCGATGACAACCAAGAGGCCCCGTCTTTTGTGCATGAACCCGCAGATTCCCGAAAATCTGCGGGATCTATTGAAAAGGATGCTGCCTCTGAAGGTACTACATCAGCACAATCTCCTCCTCCTGCTGTTTCTCCAAAGAACAAAAGGAAAAGGAGTGATGTCGAAGATTCCGGGACCTCCAAACCCGAAGAAACTGCTCCTTCACCGCGAAAAGCAGCTTATGATCCTTATCTTGAATCCCTCGTCAGCTCGTAAGTTCCTTGCCTCTTTTTATTTTTCTATTCGAAGAATTTTTTTTTGCCTTGCTTTTTATGCTGCCACCCTTTTTCCACAGTGATGACGATGAAGAAACACCAACTTTAGATGTGGCTGCTCGAACGAGTACGTCACATACTCAAGTTATTTCGGAGCCGCCAGTTGAAGGAGAAGAATCCTCGCCTCCTCAACAAAACGTCAGCGCGTCTACTCCTCCTTCGAGCCCCCTTGTCCCTTCGCCAAAAAGGGCAAGGACTGAAGCAATTCCGGAGCCAAATCTCCAATTGAGTAGTTCTACTAACCCTCTGTTGGATGATGTAAGTTTGCAATACTCTTGTCACTGTCTGTACTTCCTCTTGTTTGCTTCTGAATGCCATTATATTTTTCTCATGCCGAAATTTTCTTGCTTTGTCCCCTTTTTTTCTTGACAGCCCATGATTAAAGACCTTATCCGCATCGGTGCTCAATTCATTGGGTATCGTGAATATGCCAACAAAACTGGAGGTAATGCCTTGCTGCTTTCTTTTTGTACCATTACTCTGTTACTCCGTTGTTGTCGATATTTTAACGAAGTTTTGTCTTTCCTGGCAGAAAAATTGACGGCTATCAATGAACGTGCCAATGCACTTGCTCAAAAATTAGAGCAGAGTGAAGAGGCTCGTAAGAAGGCCGAATTAGACGCTGTTCAAGCTAGAGCAGAGGCCGACAAGGCCAAGACTGAAGCTGCTAGTGTCGAAGATCTTAGAAAGAGACTTCACACTGCCGAGACTTCGCTGAGCGAGCAGATAGCTGCACAATCTGCTCGCGAGGAAGCGATCCTTAAACGTATAAGGGCGCAAAGTCGCCGCTTCCTCAGTAAGTATCTGAACCACTGCATATCCTTTGTATTTTCTTCTCTGCATTCGTTTGTTGCTCAATAAGTTTCTTCCTTGACAGGTAGAACAGGTCAAGAGTTTGAACTCGAAGATCCTGACAATGACGCTCTTCTTGACGCCCTTTCAGTCCTCGAGTTTCATGGGTTAGAGGCACGCGAAGGCATTGATCATGCCACGACAGGACTGTCGCGGCTCTTTCCCTATTTCTTCCCAAAGAAAGAGGAACCCGCAACTTTCCTTAACCTGGCCAAGTGCTTTAATCCACCAGAAGATCTTGGGCTGAAGGTGCGTCATGAGAATATGAAGGTCGCCGTTGAAAACACTGTTGCCTTGGTTGCCGATAGCCAACAAACTATCGACTGGGCGAAAGTTGGCGACACTGAGCAGATAGAACAATCAAGGTGGAAGTCGCTGATCAAGGCAGCTAAGCCCAACACGAAGAAAATCCTGGCCTATCTCGGGATCAAGCCGTCTTCGACTCCTAGCTCATCAAGGCCGGAGGTCTAGTTGAATGCCTCTTTCTTTTCAGCATACCTCTTTCTTTTGGCATTGTCGCCGTAATGTTCTTGGCGATACTTGCTTCAGTAGGTCTGTAGAAGGTCCTTCTTTTGTAATAGACATGTATATATTATGGGAATGAATGGAAATCTATCTTTATTCAGTGATTGATGTCGAAATATTTCTTTTTTCCAGTTAATTTTTGACAATTATACGCCAGCTCCTGGTCCTGCCAATATTTCGCCTTCTTCTTCTCGCTCAAGGAGAGATCTTGCTGGTACTACATCTGTCAAAGATTCCTTGTCGCAAGAATTGGATGAACTTCGGCAGCAGCTTCAGTATGCGAAGAAGCAGACACTTGTGATGTTGGAAAAATCTCATAAGTCATCTGAAGCCGAAAAAATTGCACTTCAACAAGCTCACGAGGCCGCGGCTGCTAAGGAAATTGCTGCTTCCGAGGCTGAAAAGGCGACTACTCGAGAAAATTTCATGCTTGAATTAATGAATGAAGCCAGTGAAGATATGTCGGGTATGCTTGTTTTATCTTTAATATCTTCTGTCTTCATACTGCGTCTCTTGAAGTTTGCTGTTTCTTCGTTTTCATAGGCTCCTTTACTGATGCTGTTGCCGAAGATGAGAGGGTAAATACCAGGACAAACCTTCTTGTTAACCTTTCCCTTGATCATGGTTCTCTATTTTGGGCCACCCCAGAGAGGACCCGCCAGATTGTCAGATTTCAGGATCGTGCCGCTCAAACTCGCGACTTCCTTAACTTCTGTACCAAGACCCTGTCTATGGTTTATAACTCCATGTTTCCTCGGAACGTTCAACCAAAAACTCTTCCCGAGTTAATGGAGAGATTTAAGGATGCTCATAGAATCCATGACTTTGTCAAAGCTCAACTGGTGGCTGGCGCCAGATTTGCCCTTATCATGCTACAGATTTGTCACTCAAAGCTTGACCTGACCCAAGTTGTTGCGAGAGTTCACGCCAAGGTACGGCGCCGAAGAGTTGGTGTCGATCGTATAAACACGAAGGTTTCGCCTATAGTTGAAGAGATGATCGAAGACCTTCTTCGGATGGACGCCGATTTTTTTGCAGATGGTCATTATGCTGATTTTCTTGGTGCTGCTCCTGAAGAAAACAGGATTACCCTTGATGATATATTGAATCATGACTAATTGTTTTCCTTTGGTAGATAATTTTTCCTTGTAAATCATGATTATGATTATATTGTGAAGCAAACATCATGTTTCTATGTTTATCTAGCCCCCGAGTGTTTTCGGTGACTATTCACTGTATTTGTATAATGCGAGGTTTTGAACCAAAGCAGTTATTTAATATGTAGTTTTGGCGAATATCAGCCCCCGAGCTTCTTTATTGAGAACTATTTTGCATTTTAACTGACTCGCGAGGTAGTTTTAATACCAAGGCAAGGCTTTTGCTTTTTCCGAAGGAACTATATTGAAATTCGTCGGGTTGGGGATTTTGAACATGTCGATGGAGAAAAACTATATTGACACTATCTTTATTATATTGCAGCACCGCGAGCCCGCCTCATTAAAAACCTTTCCCGGCCCCACTCGGTGCCCCGAAAAAGGAAAAGAGTGCGTCTGAAAACTCGCGGGCGTTTCAGTACATTGAAGTTTTACAAGGACTATATTTGAGCTCTAGGCGTAGAACCGCCTAAGTTGCGCCACGTTCCAAGGGTTTTGCTCCTCTACCCCTGTCTTCTTGTCCTTTATCCTGTATGCTCCTCCTCCGATTACTTCCGTGACAATGTAAGGGCCGAGCCATGGTGATTCGAGTTTTTCATGACTTTTTTGCGTGAGCCGAAGAACTAGGTCTCCCACCTGAAAGGATCTTGGTCGCAAACGTCGACTGTGGTAATTCTTCAAGTCCTGTTGGTATTTGGTTACTCTTGATAATACTTCGTCTCGAGCTTCGTCGAGTGCGTCTATGTCGTCTTCCAATGCTATCTTGGAAGTTTCTTCATTATACTCTGTGACTCTAGGGGAGTCGTGCTCTATTTCTATTGGCAGTACTGCTTCTGCTCCATGGACAAGGAAAAACGGCGTCTCCTGTGTCGCTGTATTTGGTGTTGTTCGGATACTCCATAACACACTTGGTAGTTCTTCTGGCCAAGTATGTCGAGCTTTTTCCAGTGGTCCTAATAGGCGTTTCTTGATGCCATTGCAGATGATGCCATTGGCTTTCTCGACTTGACCATTGGTTTGAGGGTGTGCAACTGACGCGAACTGCAATTTGATGCCTACCTCTGCACAGTACGCCTTGAACTCTTTTGACGTAAAGTTGCTGCCATTGTCTGTGACAATGCTATGAGGTACTCCAAACCGAAAAACGATGCCCTTCACGAATTTTATTGCAGATGCTGCATCTGGTGAATTTATCGGCTTTGCTTCTATCCACTTGGTGAATTTGTCGACAGCAACTAGCAAGTACTCATATCCTCCTGGCGAAGCTTTGTGCAACTTGCCCACCATATCAAGTCCCCATTGGGCAAAGGGCCATGACAATGGTATTGGTGTTAACTCCGCATTGGAGAGTGAGGTTTGGCGGCGAATCTTTGACACGCGTCGCAAGTTCTTACTATTTCCTTGGCATCCTCAATTGCTGTCAACCAATAGAATCCTGCCCGAAAAACTTTGGCTGCAATAGCTCGACTGCTTGCATGATGACCACATATTCCTTCGTGTACATCCTTCAAGATTATCCTTCCTTCTTCAGGTGTGACGCACCTTTGTAGCACACCCGAAATACTTCGTTTGTATAACTCCCCTTTGACCACAGTAAAAGCTTTGGAACGCCTGATAACTCGCCTCGCCTCAACTGGATCATCGGGTAATTGTTTTCTTAAGATGTATGATATGAACGCTTGCATCCATGGAATTTGCACCATCATTACTAGGTCCTGTTCCTCTTCTTCTTCTTCTGGTGCTTCTTTTGCAGCCCCCGAGGGTTTCTTGTCCTTCTCCTTCTTTTTTGGTTTTTTCGCCTTTGTAGATCTCTCGGCTATTTCCTCCCAGAATACGCCTGGTGGAATCGCCAGACACTGCGACCCGATATTTGCAAGAACGTCGGCTTCATCATTGCTCAGTCTGCTGATATGATTTACTTCGCATCCATCAAACAGCTTCTCTAGCTCGTTGTATACTTCTTTGTATGCTATCATACTATCATTGACTGCGTCACATTGATTCATGACTTGCTGAGCCACTAATTGCGAGTCGCCGAATATTTTTAGTCGCGTTGCGCCACAAGCCTTTGCCATCTTCATCCCGTGTATGAGGGCTTCATATTCTGCCTCATTGTTAGATGCGTTTGGGAACGTCATCCTTAAGACGTACTTCAGCTTGTCGCCCTCAGGTGATATTAGTATCACGCCTGCTCCAGCTCCTTCTAATCTCTTGGACCCGTCGAAATTCATAGTCCAAGTTCTCGATAAATCCGGTGGTCCTGTATTTTGTAACTCCATCCACTCTGCAATGAAGTCTGGTAGAATTTGTGACTTTATTGCTTTTCTTTTTTCATACGTGATGTCCCGAGGGGAAAGCTCTATTCCCCAAAGGGAGACACGACCCGTAGCTTCTGGGTTGTTTAGTATATTGGACAAGGGCGCCTCGTTGACCACTATTATCGGGTGTGCCGAAAAATAGTGGCGCAATTTTCTTGCGGTTGTAAACACTCCATATGCTAGCTTTTGGTACTGAGGATACCGCTGTTTTGAAGGTGATAAAACTTCGCTGATGAAGTACACTGGCCTCTGTACTCCATGAATTTTTCCTTCTTCCTCTCTTTCGACAACAAGTGCTGTGCTTACCACCTGAGGTGTAGCCGCAATGTATAACAGCAAAGGTTCCTTTTCCTTAGGCGCCACCAAGATTGGCGGTGTCGAAATTGTGCGCTTGAGGTCCTCGAAAGCTCTGTCTGCCTCTTCGTTCCATTGGAACTTTTCTCCTTGCTTTATCAAGGCGTAGAACGGCAATGCTTTTTCTCCTAACCTGGCGACGAATCTGCTCAGAGCGGCGACTCGCCCAGTTAGTTGCTGTATTTCTTTTAGCTTTGTTGGCTTCCTCATTGTTACTATAGCTTGTATTTTTTCTGGGTTAGCTTCAATCCCTCTTGCTGAAACTAGGAACCCGAGAAGTTCTCCTGCAGAGACGCCGAAAGAACACTTCGTCGGGTTCAGCTTGAGACAAAATTTGTCGAGGTTGTCAAAGGTTTCCTTGAGATCCTCGATCAATGTTGCTCCCTTTTTTGATGTTATGACGACATCGTCGATGTAGACTTGCACGTTTTTCCCGATCTGCGTCGCCAAGCACTTCTGCATCATCCTCTGATATGTTGCTCCCGCATTTTTTAGACCAAAGGGCATTGTTTTGTAGCAAAACACGCCGTAAGGTGTAATGAACGCTGTCTTTACTTCATCTTCTTCTTTCAATCTGATCTGGTTATAACCAGAATATGCGTCCAGGAAGGAAAGACGTTCACATCCAGCCGTGGAGTCGATAATTTGATCGATCCTCGGGAGGGGAAAGTGATCCTTTGGACAGTGTTTATTGAGACACGTAAAGTCGACGCACATGCGAAGGACCTTAGTGTTTTTCTTCGGCACCAACACTGGGTTAGCTACCCATGTGGCTTCTGTATGTAATTCTTTGATGAATCCAGCTTCTCTAAGTCGATCAATTTCTGACAACATAGCTTTGCGATTTGGTTCCGAGAAACGCCGGAAAGGTTGTTTGATTGGTCTCGCAATTGGATCCACATTTAGGTGGTGCTCGGCAAGTTCCCTGGGTACTCCTGGCATGTCAGCTGGACACCATGCGAAGATTTTCCAGTGCTCACGGAGGAACTCGACGAGCGCGCTTTCCTATGCGAGGTCCATGTTAGTGGCGATGGACGTTGTTTTCTTTGGATCTGTCGGGTGAATCTGCACCTCCTTGGAATCTTTGGTAGTGTTAAAGGTTGGCTCCCTGAGAGGCCTCCCTACATCTGGCAATACGTCATAATCAGTCATGAGCCTTGACGCCATGTATTCAGCTTGCATCCCGAAAGTTTCTGACAGTCGATGAAAATCTTTGTCGCATTTATCAGCTAACGCGAAACTGCCCTTGACTGTAATTGGTCCATTAGGTCCAGGCAACCTCCATAATAAGTACGTGTAATGTGGTACTGCCATAAACCTGGCATATGCCGGTCGTCCCAACAAGGCGTGGTATTGCGACGGGAAATCCACGACTTCGAATTCCAATTTTTCTATTCTGTAATTTTCTCGGGTCCCAAACTGAACGTCGAGATTGATTTTTCCCAGCGGATAACTCGGCTTCTCCGGCGTGATACCGTGGAACCTTGTGTCTGTTGGTTTCAAGTTTGCTAAGGATATGTTCATCTTCCTTAATGTATCTGCATACATAAGGTTTAAGCTGCTGCCGCCGTCTATGAATACTCGAGAAACATCAAATCCCGCGATAACTGCTGGTAAAATAAGTGCTGATTGCCCTGGTCGAGGAACTTGCTGCGGATGATCCGCTATGGTGAAGCCAATATCTTGTCCTGACCAATTAAGATATTCGACTGTTGGTGGGGGCATCTTTTCCGCCATAAACACCTGTCGTGAGATTACTTTCTGAGCCCTATTGGATGGCCTTCCTTTCTGAATCATCGACACCGCTCCGTTGGAGTTAGGATCAACATAAGGCGGTGGTGGAGGTGCTGCCGCTATTCTGAGCTGATGTCGATTGTCGTCTGTAATCGCGGGAGGGGGTGGTAAGTGAATCTCGCTCCTGGGTTCCCGAGGATTTCTCTGTGCTGCTTGAGCATTGGCTTGCCCTGCGAACCTTAACATTGCTTGAAAATTTCGACAGTCTTTCTGCAGGTGTCCTGACTGCCTCTTCCCGTTATTGTCGAGATAGAAATGCATCTGACATGGTCCGTTCATCATATCCTCGGGAGATATATAAGGTCGCTGGAACCTTGGTCCACTATTTTGCTTGTTATATCGGGAATCATCTCTATTGTCGCCTCGTTGCTCATTGCTTCTTTGATGATCATCTCTATTGCTTCCTCCATTGTTTCCTCGAAAACCAGCCGATATTTGGCCAGGGGCGTCGTAACTCGAGTACTGTCGAGGAAAGCGTCGTCTATTTTGAAAATTTCGACCACGGTCCTCCTCTGGTGACCTGTGTCGTTTATTATGGACAGCATCTTCTCCATCTGCCCATTTGTTTGCTATTTCCATTAATGCGGATACTGTCTTTGGGTTGGTCCTTCCCAAGTCCTCGACAAAATCTCCACGCCTGACTCCTGCGACAAACGCATCTATCGCTCTCTCGTCAGATATATTTTCTGCCGAGTTTTTGATGATATTCCATCTTTGGATATATTTTCTCATGGATTCGTCATGCTTTTGTCGACACGACCTCAGCTCCTCTAGTGATGCAGGCTTCTTGCAGGTGGACCTGAAGTTCTTGATGAACACATCCTCGAAGCTTTCCCAGCTGTCGATGGATCCTGGAGTAAGTTTTTTTATCCAAGATCGTGCGGCTCCACTCAAATGCACCTGGATGCTTTGCATAGCTGTTGCCCTAGTTCCTCCTGTGAGCTTCACTGTCTCGAGATAATCAACTAGCCAATCCTCTGGATCTTGAAGGCCGTCGAATTTCTTGAAGTTGTCAGGTAACTTAAATCCTGAAGGGACTCGAGTTTTTCGGACTCTCCTCGTGAAGCACGGCAAACCACACATATCCTCGTCGTTAAGCTCCGGGGATTGCCGATGTTCCCTTCTGCTTTGCCGCGCTCTATCAACCCTTGCTTGTGCTGCCGTGTCTCTTGCTCCACTTGGTCCTTCAGGGGCTGCCGCTGTTGCTGCTGCAGGTCGTGGACTATTTTGCCTTGCTGCTCCTTCGGGAGGTGTGGATGCAAACGCTGCTCCCATAGCTCCAACTCCTGCCATAGCCATATTGTACAATGCCTCTCTTGGATCTCCGGCAGGTGGTTTGGACGCGAGGATAAAAGCTTGCGTCGCCATATACCCCGCTTCTGGTGTCTTAGGAATAATGTTCCCCCTCGTGTCTATCGACATAAAGGACATGTCGAGGTTTTGGACCAGATGTTCCCTCTCAGCTTCGGGTATGTTGTTTAAACGAGATCTTGCCCTGTTGCGAGCTCCTCTTTGATTGCTTTCCGAAGTTCCTGATTGTCGACTCTGTTCCGCTCTTCGCCTACTTGACGCTGATGCTGCTTCTTGCCTCCTGTCTAGCGCGATCTTCTGTTTTTCAAGTTCTCGCCTAGTACGCGCGAGCCTATATTGATATGCCTGTAGTTCCTCTGGCGTCGCTGTTACGGTCATCGGCTCTGTGCCATTAATAGCTCTCTCCACTCGATCCCACACTGCTTGCGGAAATCGCACCATCTCTCGCGTCGTCGTGCCGATATATTTTGTCCCTAGACCTCGCGTGAGATCCGCGGGGTCGACGAACGGATTTCCCGCCTCGTCGAAGTTTTCTGATGTCTCTTCTTGAGGACGACTTGTTTCTCCGATCACGTAGATCTGATGATATTTTGTTTTTTCTATTTTGTCGAGATTGGTGACGCCGTCGCGTAGACTGGCGAAGACCTTTCCCATAGCAATGGATTTGTCGATGAAATCGAGACTGTCGACACTGTCAGAATCGCTGCTTATATTGGAGTCCGCAGACGACTCGAAGGACATGTCGCTAAAGATCTTGGCGAGTTTCTCTCTTGCCTTAGTGCTGATGTAGCGTGTCGACGAAGTTTCTTCTCCTGATTCGGTTGACGATGTATAGCTTAAAAAATCAGAATCGACCGCCGACGATCTCGACGAAATCGGAGTTTCGACACGATACGATCCTTCCTTCTCGACGCGAAAGCGAAATCTTCCGAACGTCATCTCCATAGGCTCCGCCAGATACGCATATGCATCCAAACGGGAGGGTGGGTGAGGAATAAAATCGACAGGACCAGCAGCGATCTGTTTACCTCGATCCATCGTGTTGCTTGCAGTTGATGATGCCGAAGATCTTGAACGTGCCATCGAAATCAGATCCTTACGCCTCTAATTCCCACAGACGGCGCCAATTGACAGGGGATTAACCTGTCAATGCCTATGGATCGTAGGCTAGGGTTTAGTTGGAAGTAGAGGGTAAGTAGATCTCGAAGGTTTCAGCCGAAAAGTACTCGACGATTATGAAAACTAGGGTTTGTAAACAATGATTCGATCCTTTCTTTGTCCCTCGACTCCCCCTTATATAGGAGGTGGAGCCGAGGGATTCGTGTTGTACAAGTTACAGAGTCCAGGACGGTTTCTAATTCATCCCGTAAGATTACAAATAACCCTTCCTATTACAATTCTAGCTTTCCTTAATAACATCTTGGGCTTCCGAATCTTCTTATTCTTCGGGTAGTGGGCCTTCAGTAAACCCCGGGTACTATCTTCGGCAGGCCCATTTGGGATGCCTATGTCACCAAAGTCAACACTTCATATTGAATTTCTTAGGACCAAGATTTAAATGAGAGGGAACCCCTCATATTATTTAAGAAATAATTTTGAATAATTTTAAATGGACTAGAAATAGCCACATAGCCATCATTTGAATCTAGCCCATGATCATTTGAAACAATCATGTGATGTTTTTACAAAATCAATTAGACAATATGAAATGTGATTTATGAGAGTTGGAATCAACTCAAAATCATTTATGGTTGATTTTTAAGAATTGTTTGAAGTTGCAAAAGTCCCTGCCTTGTTATTTTTGTCACATTAAATCTACAACGAAATTAGGGGTGAGACCAGTGGGGTTGGGTAGAGCTTTTCACAAGCTTTCCAACAACACCAAAATCACTAAATTTGGCCCAGTAGATCTTCTGGAATTTAAATTTGAAGTTGGAGCTAGTATTGAATTTGATTTGAAACAGAAAAACAAAATTTGAATTTACTGGGCCTGGCGGGAAAATTAATGGGCCAGCGTGAGAGAGAGAGAGTTGGGCCGGCCCAGCTGTGCGTCTGACGCGAGCGGGCCGCCTGATAGGTGGGGTGTGCCTGTCAGCGGGTCAAACTCACCGAATCGGTACGCAGCGCGAGGGACGTTGGATTAGATGATGATCAGACGGTCGAGCGTCGTCGTCGTCGTCGACGAGAAGCGAGCACTGGCACGGTGGAGGCAGGGGGTCGGAGGCGAGCCTGGACTCCGGCGATCGACGGCGTTGATGCAGGACGACGTTGCGGACGACGGCGATGCAGCTGGTACCGACGGAGACTCCAATGGTGGCCGAAATCGACGGCGCCCTTCTCAGCACCGCCGCGGGCTTCAGCGAGCAATTGACGAGCTACGGTGTAAATTGGAGAGGGGAAATGGGTCGAGGAAGCTCATAGAGAGGAGGAGAGGCGATTGGTGTGAGAAATCCTTCGCTGGAGGGTCTCCTTTTATAGCGTCCAGGGGTGCTGCGGCTCGGGCGATGGGGTCGACCATGGCGTCGTCGCTACAGGGGCGTAGATGGGCTGGCGATGACGCAGCGGGGTTGGCGATGTCCTGGCGAGCATGACGCGCTTGACGGCGGTGAAAACGAGGCACTGACGCGAGCTAGAGGTTGATGGGAGCTCTCAGTACCGTGGTGGACGTCGGCGATGGTGGCGTCGTCTACAGCGTTCCTGCGAGCAGGTGAGCGTGTCCTGGCGTCTCCTGGTGTCGTGGCGGAGCTGCTGGCGCGCGGAGGGGGCGAGTGTTGACCTGGGTCAGCGAGGCGACGTCATGCCCTGGCGCGCTCTGGTGCGTGTCCATGCACACTCTGGCATGCGCGGGCGTCACTGGGTGCGATCGTGCCGGCGCGTGGCGTGCTCCTATTCGTTGATGGGCTGCACTGGCGTGTCCAGGAGAGTGAGAGGAAGGTGTGTGACATGGTTGTGCACGTTGGATTCGAGTGGAGAGAGGAGTGACATGGTGAGGTGCATGTCATGCACGGCATGGCATTGTTTTGGTGTATTTTGTGCAAACTCGTGTGTCTCTCTGCCTGGCATTGTACAAGGAGCAGATAGGGGTACTAATGATGACATAGGATGGAAGGTTAGGGCAAATACACACTGGATAAAGGCATGTCTAGAGTTGATAGATGGCTGCCTGCAAGGTGTTCGATCATATGGCCGCAAGAAGAAAAATTTCAAATTTTGAAATGAATTTTTGTGGAGTTGATTTGAATAAAGATTGGAGCAGAATGGTGGTGGTGGGGTGCAGAATTGAGTTGGTTTGCAAGATTTCAAAAATGGCACAATCTTGAATCTTATTTGAAGTTCCAAATTTGCTTGAGCATATTAAGGAATTGAGGAAGAATTTGCAGAGGTGGCCTTGACCAAAGTTGTTCATCTTGAAGATGTCTTGGATGAGGTGCAAAGAGTTGGAATTGTTTGGTTTAAGAATCTCTCAAAACAGAGGCTCAAAGAGGGCATCATGACAAAAATGGCAGAATTGACCATTAGTGCATGTGAGCTCATTTTGAATTCAAATTTGATTTGATTTGAGTTTCTTTGATTCCAAAAGTGTTAGTAAGTGTTTAGTACCCATCTTCAACCAATGGCACAAGTCAAATTGGTCTAGGTTGAAGGATTTCAAAAATGGCATAAACCATATGTGAGGGTTTTGTGATTTTCTAACTTTTATTCTTTTCTTTTTGTTTTGCTTTTCTTCTTGATCTTAGAGGATCAGAGGTAGGGTTTTAGTACACTAGCAAGAGTTGTAGGCACACACCATGGCAATGTCACACAAATGCACAAATACTATGCATAGCACTATATGCAAATAAAAGTTTTTGTTAGGTCTAAAATTTGAAATTTGGAAACCACCATTTCTCATTGATTTGAAATTTGGGATGTTACACCTGGCAGAAGTCGCCAAATTCTCTGGATGTGAAGTTTGTGCCATTGTTAGTGATGATGCTCTTGGGTACTCCGAAATGAAAAAACAATGGATTTGATGAAGTTGATTGTCGAAGTGGAATCTTGACTTGTGACAGGCATTGCCTCAATCCACTTGGTGAACTTGTCGACTACGACTAGCAGAAAGACATGCCCTCCTGGCCACGACTTCTGTAGTTTTCCTACCATACCGAGTCCCCACTGGGCGAAAGGCCAGGCTAGAGGTATGGGATATAATTCGGCTACAGGTGCATGTGGCCTGGATGCAAACCTTTGGCAAGCATCACAAGTTCCCCCAATATCCCTTGCGTCCTGCACGGCTGTGAGCCAGTAAGACCCTGCTTTGAAGGCCTTGGCCGTGATTGCGCGATTGCTTGCATGATGTCCACATATTCCTTCGTGTATATACTTAAGTATGACTTTGCCCTCCTCGGGTGTGACACATCGCTGGAGGACACCCGATATACTTCTCTTGTAGAGTTCATTTTTTATTACCACAAAAGCTTTGGACCGTCGAGCAATTCGTCGAGCTTAAATTGGATCCTCCGGGAGCTCCTTGTTTACCCAGTATGCCATCCACGGGATTTCGACCATCATAACTTCTTCGGGTTCTTCATCGGTGTCGGATGCTGCTAATAATCGCTCTGAAGCTGGCGTAGCCCTCGAGTCAGTTTTTGATTTGCCCCCCTTGCGGTCCTTCGACTTGACCGTACCAGCATGCTTTTTGATTTTGATAGATCGTTCGCTAATTTCTTCACAGAAAACTCCAGATGGTATGGGCAAGCATTGGGGACCCGATGTTGGTGAGATTATCGGCTTCGTCATTGCTTGTTCTGCTGATATGGGAAACCTCGTAGCCATCAAAGGTTCCTTCCAAGTCATTATACATGTCCCGATATGCAGCCATGTTGTCGCTGATGGCGTCGCATTGGTTCATCACTTGTTGAGCAACAAGGTTCGAGTCTCCGAAGATTTTAGGCGAGTTGCGCCGCAAGCTTTAGCCATCCACATGCTGTGCAACAGGGCCTCATACTCGGCTTCATTGTTGGATGCGTTCGGGAAATTCATCCACAACACATACTTCATCTTGTCTCCTTGTGGCGATACGAGCACTACTCCTGCCCCTGCTCCTTCAATTCTTTTGGACCCATCGAAGTACATGGTCCAGGCACTCGATATATCTAGAGGACCCGTGTTTTGAAGTTCCAGCCACTCAGCTGTGAAGTTAGGTAGTACCTGCGACTTGATTGTTTTTCGCTTTTCGTAGGTGATGTCCCGAGGGAAAAGTTCGATTCCCCACAGGGAGACACATGATGTTGCCTCAGGATTATTCAAGATGCTGGATAGAGGGGCTTCATTGACCACTATGATCGGGTGCTCCGAAAAATAGTGGCGTAGCTTTCGTGTAGTCATGAAAACCCCGTATGCTAACTTTTGATAGTGCGGGTAGCGCTGCTTGGACGGCGACATCACCTCGCTAAGTTAGTAGATTGGTCGCTGAGCACCGTGAACTTTGCCTTCTTCGTTTCACTCGACCACGAGAACGGTGCTTACACCCTAATGTGTGGCAGCTATGTATAGTAGTAACGGCTCGTTTTCTCTGGGTCCTACCAGAACTGGTGGTGTTGACAATACTTGCTTGAGATTGTGAAAAGCTTTTTCGGCTTCCTCATTCCACTCGAATTTATCTGATTTCCTCATCAATGCGTAAAACGGTAGCGCCTTCTCTCCTAGCCGAGCGATGAATCGACTTAAAGCTGCCACACGACCCGCCAATTGCTGGATGTCTCGTAACTTCGCAGGATTTTTCATAGTAAGAATTGCTTGAATTTTCTCAGGGTTGGCTTCAATACCCTATGCCGACACTAAGAATCCGAGGAGTTGCCCTGCGGGGACACCAAAGGAACACTTTGTCGGGTTGAGTTTGAGGTGATACCTGTCAAGGTTGTCGAAGGTTTCTCGCAGATCGTCGATGAGCATTGCTTCTTGTTTCGTCCTGATCACTACGTCGTCAATATAAACTTGAACATTTCTTCCTATTTGTTCCCCAAGGCACTTCTGCATCATCCGCTGGTACGTGGCACCCGCGTTCTTCAGTCCGAAAGGCATCGTCTGGTAGCACTAAACACCATAGGGTGTGATGAAAGCTGTTTTGCCCTGATCTTCCACCTTTAATCTAATCTGATTGTAACCAGAATAAGCATCCAAAAAGGAAAGATGTTCGCAGCCTGCCATCGAGTCGATGATTTGATCGATTCGCGGGAGCAGGAAGTGATCCTTTGGGCAATGTTTATTGAGTGCGGTGAAATCGACGCACATACGTAGTACGTTTGTATTTTTCTTTGGGACCAAAACTGGATTGGCAACCAAGGTCGATTTCTTGATTTCTTTAATGAACTTGGCTTCCTCGAGCCGATGAAGCTCCGATGCTATGGCTTTGCGCTTCGGCTCTGCGAAGCGTCGGAGATGTTGTCGGACTGGTCTGACATTGGGATCGAGATTGAGTGCGTGCTCGGCGAGTTCCCTGGGAACACCTGGCATGTCTGTTGGACACGAGGCAAAGATTTTCCAGTGCTCACAGAGGAACTCGACGAGCACGCTTTCCTATGCGGCATCCAAATTGGATGCGATGAATGTCGTTTTCTTTGGGTCGCTTGGGTGAACCTGAATTTCTTGCGTGTCCTTGATGGAGTCGAAAGCTTGATCTGGCAAGGATCGACCTGCTTCTGGCAGCACGTTGTAGTCGGTGGTGCCCTTAAGTTCTGCGTACTCAGCTTCCATCCCAAAGGACTCGGAAATTTTACTGAATTCCCTTTCACAGCTATCTGAAAGGGCGAAACTTCCTTTGACCGTAATAACTCCGTTAGGTCCTGGTATCTTCAGCAGGAGGTATGCATAGTGGGGAACTGCCATGAAACGTGCATACGTGGGTCGCCCAAGGATAGCATGGTATTGCGATGGCCAGTCCATGAATTCGAATTCCATCTTCTCCCGTCTGAAGTTTTCCCGTGACCCAAAAACTACGTCGAGTGCGATCCTTTCCAAGGGGACGTTGGGTTTTCCAGGGACTATACCATGGAAACAGGTATCCGAAACTACAAGGTTTGTTAGTGATATGTTCATTGCTCTCAATGTGCTAGCGTAAATGAGGTTGATGCCGCTTCCAGCGTCCATGAAAACTCTACCCACATCGAATCCTCCAATCTGAGCTTGAAGAACCAAGGGCGCATGTCCTGGCCGAGGTACTCGAGGAGGGTGATCATCTCTGTTGAATTCTATCTTGTGATCAAACCAGTTAAGATACTCTGGTGTCAACGGAGGTGATGTGATTGCTAAGCTTACTTGACGGGTAATCAACTTTTGGACCCTATTGGACAATCTTCCCTTCTGGATCATATTAATTGCTCCCCTGGATGGCTGGTATCCCTCGCTCGGGTTCCTATTGGCTGCGGGTTGCTGCTGGTTTGACATGGCTCCATGCGCTGGCAGCGGAGGAGGTGGTGGTGCATTGAGTGCTAGGGTTCCGGGAGCTCCCGTGAACCCGAGATTTGTCGCCTCTCTCTGTTTTGAACAAAAAGCTTCCTGTAGCTTCAAAAAGGTTCGGCAATCCTTCATGAGATGATTAGATTTCTTCTTTCCTTCTCAGTCGATGTAAAAGTGCATGTTGCAAGGCCCATTAAGCATCTGGTCTGGCGATTGATTGAAATCTCGCGGGGGTCTAGGCCGATATGTCGGCTTGCTAGAACCGGACGTGTCTCGATTGTCGTTGCAGTACCTGCCGCTACAGTACTTGTGATTCCGATTGTCATTACTTCTGAAGCCTGCAGCCACTTGACTGGGTCCTTCATAATCACCATAGTGGCGGTACCTTCGCTTTTGGTTCTTGCTGCGCCTGAAGCGGTCTTCTTCGGGTGACCTGGCCCGCTTATTACGGAAAGCGTCTTTGCTGTCCGCCCACCTATTGGCGATGTCCATCAACTGAGACACTGTTTTTGGGTTGGTCCGTCCCAACTCCTCGATGAATTCCTTACGACACAGCCCATTGCCGAAAGCGTCGATTGCCCTCTCGTCTGAAACGTTTTCAGCTGAGTTTTTTATGATGTTCCAACACTGAATGTATGCCCGCATCGGCTCTCCATATTTTTGCACGCACGCCCTCATTTCCTCGATGGACGCGGGTCGCTTGTACGTGGACCTAAAGTTTCGGATGAACTGATCCGCCAAATCGTCCCCACTACTGATGGATTCATTGGGTAGCTTCCTTAGCCATGATCTTGCGGCTCCGCTTAGGTGCAATTGCAAGCTTTGCATCGCTGTCACTTTTGTTTCCCCCAGTATCTTGACAGTTTGCAGATAATCACTGAGCCAAGATTTGGGTTCCTGGAGACCATCGAACTTCTGTCGATCGTGAGGCAATTTGAAGTCTTTGGGTAAACCCGACGGGTAAAGCAGCTTGCACCGCACATCTCGGCATCATCATCATACTCGCGCTTGTCGCGCTCCTGCCGAGATCTGTCGACTCTTTGCTGAGTAATGTTGTTCCTGGCGTCTCCTTCGCGTACACTGATTTTACCTATCGTGGCGACCTGGATCTTCGAATTGCTACTTCATGTCGAGGGCTATTGCGACGTGGAGATTTTTCGGATTGTGGGGCGACCTCTTTATCGGCTAGCGAGGCTCCGATCAGGCCGAGGCCTACAAGGGTGGAACGGTGGATGGCCACCCTCGGGTCATCGGCCGCGGGTTGAGTGGCGATCAGATAGGTCTGCGCGGCTACGAGTGTTGCTTGTGGTGTTTTGGTAACTATGTTTCCCTGTGCATCCACCGACATGAAGGAAAGATCTAGGTCCCGCACTAGATGATCTCTTTCATTTGCGGGGATCTGGCTTATTCGAGAAGCCGATCTCCTCGGTTGTTCTCTTCCATGAGTGCCTCCTGTAGAGCTTAGCTGTGCTCGCCTTCGACTCGAATCGTTGGCTGCTGCCCTTCTTTCATCAAGCCTTTGTTGAATTTTTAGGAGTTCACGCTTCTGTCGATGAAGCAAGTATTGGTACGCCATGAGTTCTTGTCGAGTTGCATCTTCTGCCATGGGGACTTCGCCGCTCATGGCTTTCCTCGCTTTATCCCATACTGCTACTGAGATCCGAACTTGGACTCGATCAGCACGCATACCCTTGGCTCCAATGGCGTTTTGATCGGCTTTGGGTGCTATCTGACGCCTGGTTCCTCTGGTCAGATCCCCAGGGTTGATGAGCGGATTGCCGGTGGAGTCGAAATCCTTCGATTCTGCTCCCGATATGTTCTCTATAATCGCACATATCCGATGATGTGTGAAACGAACATTGTTAGTGCAAACATCAAGGTATGGATGAACTTTCCTGGTAACGGGGTTGCTGTTGTTGAGCTTGAAGTCGATGATCATCGGATCCTCGTCTTTCAGTGGTAGACCCGATGACCACTCGCCCTTCGAGTCATAGGAGACACCGTCGTATAGATCGGTGAAGTCCTCTTTGCTTGCGGCAGAGTCGCTGTTGTTGGCGAAGTTCGAGTCGATGGCGTCCATGGCGCTGCTGTTTTCGAGTAGTAGATCTGATGGGCTTCCGTGTTCGGAGTTGTAGATCTCATTCAGGAGATCGACTAGATCTCCCCCGCTTTCCGCATAGTTGATTGGCGGCGAGTTTTCATCTCCTGACGAGCCGACAGAAGACGTCGGCGCTGCCGCTGATTCGGAGATTTCTGTCGACGGACCCGAACAGATTGGATCCGAGAGACGAACCGTGCCTTTAGGCCCGATGTGGATGTTGAAGCTCCCGATCGTTAGATCGGTTTCCCCGTTGAGGTTGTCGACGGTCGAGAGAGGGGCGGGTGGTTGTGGTCGAAGATCGACGGAGCTAGAGCGGATCTGGCCACCGAAGATCGTCGAGTTGTCCCTTGGAGAAGAAAAAACCGCTGAAATCGTGACTCCAGCACCCAAATTTCCCGGAGACTACTCTTACATCTTCCTCCCGCCCTACTTCCGACCATATCCCTCTTCACCTTGGGGCTTCCTCTAAGGAACCCCGTAGCTCCATCTTTCGAATGGAGAACTCCTGGCTTTCCCACTCCGACTTTCCACCCATCGTCGAAAACAATTGGAATAGTGTGGGCGCTAATCATTCCTACCTCCCTCATGTTGGTTGCCTCTGCCTCAGGCTTAAATGCATCCGGTCAGCCGCTAGGTCTTGGGCGCGAGCTCATCAGCTTCCATCTATTTACCTAGTTAATTTTTGGGTTTTCATTCAGTTTTTGGATCGTCTGGAGGAGACTCGCAACCTTTCCCCCTTGGAAGCCCGGCTCAAGGCTTTGGCAAAAACTCACCTCAGCAAAAGAAACGCCGATCGTGCAACCTACTGTCATCAGCGGGCAAAATTTCAGCACTGCAAGCCTTAGGAAAAACCAAATTAAATCCCTTGACGATGAGGATGGGAACTCCATTTTTTCTCATCCGGCAAAAGCCTCTGTTCTGTATGACTTCTACAAAGATCTCCTTGGAACTCCTCTCCCCTCTTCTGACACCCTTAATCTTGCTACCCTTGTTGAGTCCACCTCGATTAATCTCACCCAGGCTGCTTCCCTTATCCGGCCCTTCACTCTTGATGACATCCGCGCGGCTCTCTTTTCCAGGAATGACAACTCCAGTCCTGGGCCTGACGGCTTTGGCCCGGCTTTCTTCAAAAAGAACTGGGAGCTTGTGAAAAGTTTCCTACTTGACTCCCTTAACGATTTCCATTCCCTCTCCGCCGACCTCCGCCCCATCAATAAGTCCTACATTGTCCTCCTTTCAAAAAAAGCCAGAGCCAACAAGCCCGATAATTTCCGACCCATCTCCCTTCAAAATTGTTGCCTTAAAATCCACTCCAAGTGCCTTACTCTCCGTCTCCGTGAGCTTATCCCCTTCCTCGTTCACCCCGACCAAACCGGCTTCATCTCCGGGCGCTCCATTGCCGAGCATTTTGTGTACGCTGCGGACACTGTCCAGGCTTGCCACAAACGGTCTGTGCCTGCGGTTATCTTCAAGCTTAACTTTCGTAAAGCTTTTGATTCCATCAGCTGGGAGGCGCTTGATCGAAACCTACTCGCCAAGGGGTTCCCCGACCTTTGGAGGACATGGATTAAAATGCTCAACCAAACTAGCCATACGGCCGTTCTACTCAATGGTGTCCCTGGCAGATGGATCCAATGCCGGAATGGCCTTCGACAAGGGGACCCCCTCTCTCCTTTCTTGTTCAACATTGTCCCTGATGTCCTTCAACAACTCCTCCTCTAGGCTTCGCGGGATGGGCTCCTCCTGCACCCCTGGTTGATGACCTCCCTTGCCCGATTCTCCAATATGCTGACGATACCCTCATTATTATCCGGGCTATCCCGCAACATGTGGCCAATCTCAAAAAGGTTTTGGATGACTTCACTGCTGCCACTAGCCTGGCCATCAATTTCTACAAGAGCACCTTCGTCCCTATCAAAACAAATCCTACCACGGCCACTGAGATGGCTCGCTCCTTCGGCTGCGCAGTCTCCTCCTTCCCCCAAACTTATCTTGGCCTTCCTCTTTCTACTCACAAGCTCCGCCTTGCTGACTTCGCCCCAATCAACTCGAAAAGTGACATGTGGCTATCGGGGTGGCGGGGTAGATCACTCCCTATTGGTGGTCGTCTCTTGCTGGTCAATTATGTTCTGACCGCTATGCTGGCTCATGCCATGGGTGCGGGGCTCGTCCCCGCCAGGGTGATTGAGGCGATCGATAAGCGAAGACGCGGCTTTCTCTGGACGGGTGAAGAAACCTGCAATGGTGGTCAGTGTAAGGTGGCTTGGGCCGATGTTTGTTTCCCTAAGAAGTATGGGGGGCTGGGGATTATCTCTCTCCCCGCCCAAAACTCCGCCCTTCTTCCCAAATTCCTTACCAAGTTGCACTCTGTCTCTACTGCTCCTTGCGCTGCTTGATTCCGACGTTTCTACGGGTGGTCTGATCGGCATGACATGGGCGATCACCACTTCCTTGACACCCCGGTTTGGAATGATATTCTTGTCGGTCTTTACTCCTTTCACCTTATCTCCAAAGTCACCCGTGGAGATGGAAACTCCACTGCTTTCTGATTCGACCTGTGGCTGGGTTCGGCTCCTCTTCACGAGCACTTCCCCGCCCTTTTCTCTCATTCTATCCGTCCTAACACCTCTGTCTCCCGTCTCCTCTACACGGGACTCCATGCCAACCTTGGCCAGCGCCTCTCCAATGCTGCTACGGTAGACCTCCTTGCCCTCGCCTCTGAGCTTGGCTCTGCTGTGCTTCGCCCCGACAACCCGGCTATACATGCATGCCGCCTCACTAACAAAGAGCTGACAAACAATAGTTTCTACACCAATACTTTAAGGCATCTGCAGGTAGACGATCAAGCGACTAAGGTTTGGAGGAATGCCGCTCCTCTGAAGTGCAAGATATTCTGCTGGCTTGCTCTGCGGTAGCGCCTACCCACCAACGAGCGCCGCTTCCAACACAACATGTCCACCTCTGCGACCTGCCCCTCCTGCTCCGCCGACGAAGACACTGATCACCTTCTGATCCACTGCCCCAGGGCCCAGGATGTGTGGAGTCTCTTCCACCCAGGACCGCCGACCTTAGCTCAGCCTCGGTGGCTGACCTGCTGCGGCTTCTTTACAGCAGTTATGAAGAAGCGACTATCAACACCGCTATCACCTGTTACATCTGGAAGAGGAGAAATGCCCTAGTCTTCAATGACATCGATGAAGCCCTCCCCCTCGTCGCAAAGCGCTGTGTTGAAGATGTTAGGATCTGGGCTTACCGTTGCCCTACTGTAATTTCTATGTCCATTCTTAATTCCTGGTGCAACAGATATGATCCCCCCCTGAGCTCTCCTAACTCCCGAGCCTTCGCCGATCCTCTAAAAATTTGTAATGGTCCCCTTGTAACTCTTGTGATTATAAAAATGTTTAGGCTAGCTAGCGTAAGCCTGCTGTAGTTCTGGTAAAAAAAAAATATGCATGCAGTGATGACACACGTACGCACACATGTAGTACGTGCAAACTAAGTGAGGTGATGTGCTTGTGTTTTCTTTGGAATGATTAAAGAAAAGAAGCCCAGCCTAGGTCATGGCATGCGCGAATACTTGGAAACCACGTACTGTACCTTTTGAGCGGAAACTTGGAAGCACTCGTGCTTCTTATTGGCTCATGCGATCGCGAGAAAAGACCCAGCGGAACAATCGAGTAGAGTTTATTGACTTTTCCGTGTTGGACAGTACAGCACTAAAGCTCAGCTTACGATCTGGATCGGCCGGCAATCTGGAGTCAACAATGGCAGTCAGGCAATATTTTTCTTGCCCTTCACTGTCACATGCTGTCCACCAATGAACAATACTGATTGGTAGGTAATAGTTTGATATACTACCATCGACTATAGATGAGGGACGAAGACGCTTAAGGTACCAGATTCTGAGGAGCAACTAGCGTCATGAAACTAATCCTTCCCAGCTGTTAGTCTACGGAAACCATACGTTTCCATCTAACAGGGTTAATTATTTCAGATGCGACGTATAGGAGACTTCGACCGCTAGTTATAATAATACTGTAGTAATTATTGTATATGTTTGATCATCCTTTTCAGCAGTTTGGACAATTCGGTATGACCATATTATCTTCCTGTCTGACGCCGTGCACTTCTCTCCGGTGAATCCCTCCGCACATCGTCCCTCTCCTCTCCCTGCCATTTCTTAGTCGCCGGCTCGCCGCCACCATCCGCCAACCTTGTAAGTTACCCGCACCGTGTCGACCTTCGGGGAGGTCAGAGCCAAAACGACCAGTAGCTGCGGAAGGCCGCCGTTTCCATCGGTATGAATAGCATACCGGCGATTGGTCCAGCGCCGGCGGTGGCGGACAGGTAGTACTGCAGGGCCTTCAGCAGCTTCTCGCCCTTCTCGGCAGAGAACCACCACCGGGAGTCGTTCTCCACGCCGCCGGCCTGGAGGATTCTTGCGCCCAGCGACAGCTTGCCTCAGTTTGATTGATTTGCCCAGCGGCACCTACCAAGCTGAATTGGAGCAGATTATGTAAGCTTCTGTTAACAGTTGTGATTTCCTTGTTCTCGTTAGGTCTGTGATACCAGATGTGCATTTTTGTTATGTTGTTCCTTCCATGGATTGCTAGTCTTGCTCATGTTACTGTGCTGCTGCTACGTGCTGGGGGCAGAGGCACACCGACCTTGTCGATATGGTGCAGGATGTGCCCCTACCAAGTTTAACTGGGTAGAACTCGTCCAAAGACACCATTTCGTTTCTCACTGAATGCATAGTGCTAGTCTCAGATGCAACCCTTTTTTTTGCAGGGCATATGCTGATGTCTTATTTCTAGAAAACCTGTGAGTGTTTTATGATAGATAGATTGCCGAGGAACTCGTGCTGTTTGGATTCTGATTGCGCGTCTGCTTAAAACCTTAGAGATATCCTGTAGGCTGCTCTATAGGCTTGCATCATGAATTTACTCCAAGTTTGGAGCCTAAACAGCTAGTAGTAGTTTCTAGTGTCTTGCCTTTTGAGGATTAAATCCGGAGAATTTGCCATCTCTGCTTCCAATTGTTTAGCATCGCAAAGTGTCATGTTGATGTTTTGCATTTGCTTGATACTGGATTTAGTAACCCCCAAGGCGTGAACCGATTTCATGTCCCAGCGGTTTGAGGCGATTATGATTTCAGCGGGACATCATTTTTTATGCCGTTCTCCCCTTCTGTTATGTTCAGAAAGAAGCTTTGATATGATAGATCTGGTTGATGAGGGGCATGTCTACTGCTTTATGTCAATTGGTGTTTACTGTCTTAAGCTCAGAGAAATCAACACACTGCTTCAGACAACCAACCTCTAGTTTCCTATGATCTACTGGCGTGTATAACCACAACATATCTTTCTTTATACAATTTTAAGTTATGTATTTATTTCTCATGTTTATAGGTTCCAGCTTTATAAATAGATAACGACTTTTCATGTTCTCATTGCCACTATCAAACTGATGGAGGAAATGAAATTTTTAACTTGAGTACCTTTGGTTTTGCATGCTGCACTATATTGTAAACCTGCCTTTATTTTCCATTCGATGTTGTTTCCATATTTTTGATAGCATTTATTGATTGGTCATTTTCTTTCTATAATATATAACTGAGTCACGCCATTTGTCTTGCAGTTCCTCTTCTTCAGTTAAAATGCAAGTAGTAGCGCCTTGTGGTGGTTGGTGCGGACCTACTATCAACACGATCATAAGTCCATTCTATAATCATTTTGCAAAATATGCATTGTATTGCTTCACGGCTGGCTCAAACGTCAGGGACCACAGGACAGAAACTGAGGCTTTGATACTCAAACAGGCAGGGGTCCTAGAGATGTTTCGAGTTAACGGGCATTTGCTGGACGCTGTGCCAAGAGATCATGCAAGATTATGGTTGGAATCGGTGAATAGAGCTATATCTGAAGAAGAGGCAAACCACCTGCTGTACACTCAGAGGTACCTATTGTGTGGGTGCTGCTCCCCAAATTGCTTGGGAAACTATAAGATCAGTAAGCGAGCGGATGAGCAGCAGAAACAGGTGAAATCACTTCTGAGTAGTGTACCAGGTGATAATAATATCACACGTGCGCCAGATCCACGTCGTGTCGAGAGTATGCTTGTAGATCCTGCTCCAATACCGCCAAGCAGATGGGTTATTCTCCGGGGTGCTCTCCTGTTCATCGTGAGCGATGACCCCAATGAGGGGATAGTTGGAATGTGGGGTCCAGACAAAGATGATAACACGAATCTCCTCAAGCATATCAACAATTCATTTCTTGAACAGAGTATCTTCGATTTTGTTATCTTTGTTCCAAGCCCCAGCGATTGCTCGGTAACAAATATTCAATCTGAAATCATAAGCAGGCTCGGTATGAGGCATGATGGCAATGAGGCAACCCGAGCCACCAGGATACATGAACAGCTCGAGAACAAAAATTTCCTGCTGATTGTGGATGACCTCCGTCAGAATCTGGACCTTGGAGCAGTTGGCATTCCATATCCTCTCGGATTCATGGGAGAGAAGAAGAGGAAAGTGGTAATCATGTCACTATCAGGATACAGATCCGTTGGTAATCTGTTAGGTGTGAACGAAGATATTGAACTGCCTATTTTACAAGAGGAGGAAGCACGCGAGCTATTTAGACAGTCAATAAATTACCAAGGGGATCTTTATTCCGAACCCCACATTGGGCCACATGCTACTGATCTGGTACGGGCAATAAATGGCCTGCCATCAGAACTGGTACGTTATGGGAGATCAATGCGTGGAACAACGGATGCAAGTTCCTGGAAAGTTGCTATAGATGATGCATCAAGTAAATTTTCTAGGTCACGTTCGGTAAGTGTTGATTTGTGTCAAAACTCAAATTTTCTAGGAATCTATAGCTGGTCATAAACCCGTTTTTTGAGTACTAACGTATGTCTATTTTTTATGCCTTGAAGATAGAAGACACTCTCTGTCTCATTGAGGATGGTCCCATGTTGGGAGTAATTGGAATATGGGGTCCAGGTGGAGTGGGAAAAACACATCTTCTAAAAAAAATCCAGGGCTTTTTCAGAGGAAGGATGACTGTTATATGGGTGACAGCCTCCAAGGAGTGTTCAGTGTTAAAGGTCCAAACACAAATTTTAGATCAGCTAAAACTGAAAGGGGATGGTAATGTGGGAACCCAAAGTGCCATGATCCGTGGCTTTCTGGAGAATAAAAGCTTCCTTGTACTGTTGGATGACCTTTGGGAAAGAATTGATCTGGAAGTAGTTGGCATACCACTTCCCCTTGGAATTGAACCTTTGGACAAATTCAAAAGAAAAGTTGTGCTCACAACAAGATTTATATCCGTTTGTGGTGGGATGGAGGTGAAAAAACAGATTAAAGTTCCATATCTGCAGGAGAATGAGGCATGGGAGCTATTCAGAGAGAAGGTCGGAGACCAAACTATTTTTTCTCCTGGTATTAAAGATCGTGCAAGAATACTTGTGACTGAAATGAAGGGCTTGCCTTTAGCTTTGGTAACTGTGGGAAGGGCAATGTATGGGAAATTTCGTCCAGATCAATGGGATTCTGCCATCCAACATATGAAAAAGTCATGCTGCATTGACACAAATGAAGATCCCCTGAAGATGGAGGAAGAAGTTTTCAGAAAGATCATGTTTAGCTATGATAACTTGAAAAGCGAGAGGCTGAAGAACTGTTTCCTGACTTGTGCACTGTGGCCAGAGGATCATCAGATTCATAGGGAAGAGCTCGCTCAATGCTGGATTGGCTTAGGTCATGTGGATGAGGGGGACATACAAAGTTCCTACACAAAAGCTTATAGTCTAATGAGCGACCTTATAGGTGCATGTTTGTTAGAGGGCTGTGGAGAATCGAATGATCGCGTCAAACTACATGATGTGATTCGTGATATTTCTTTATGGATCTCTTGTGGTTGCGGTAAGAACAATGGAAACTGGCTTGTCCATGCAAGAGCTGGCCCAGATGAAAATTTTAGCATCCCTTGGAGCAGTGCAGAATACATCTCATTAATGTTCAACCGTATGAAGAAACTTCCTTTTGTTGGTGATCTGCTGAAATTGAGGGTGTTATGCCTTCAAAACAATAATTTGGATGAAACAATAATAGGTGGAGTACTTGTGAATTCCGCTAAACTGACATATCTGGATTTGAGATATAATAAACTCAAGGGGATACCTGAAAGCTTATGTCACCTCACAGAATTGATACATCTCAATTTGTCAAATAATTATGGTATAATGAAAGTGCCTCACAGCTTTGGAAACCTCATTAAGCTCAAGTTCCTGTACCTGCAGGGCACTCACATAAAAATAATACCAAAGGAGGTCATATCTAGACTTGAAGCATTGGAAATAATATACTTGGATATTGTGATGGTGTCTGATTGTATCAGATCTAACGTATATAGAGAGTTGGGCACACTGAATCACTTGAAAGTTTTTGTTACATCAGTAGGACTTTTGGATGCATGGACATCACTTCATGATGTGGCTGACCTACCCATTCGGTCTTTACGTCTAATAAGATCTGCTGAAAAAAAGGAATTCCATCTCTATGATATTTTATCATTGGACTTCGCACAAACAACCTTGTATGAACTGTATATTGGAATCGACAAGAATGTGACAGATATAACATTAATACAGAGGCCTGAACAACAACCTTGTAGTTTTGGTATTCTCAGTAACATGAGCATGGATAATTTGGAAGTATGGACAACAATAAAATGGATGGGAACATCTCCAACATCTGTATTTCCAAGGCTCACTTGTTTGAGCGTGTCATTCTGCCCCAAGCTAGAGCACCTGTCTTGGGCGATGTATCTGCCTTGCCTTGAAAAACTCGATATAGAATTCAGTTATAGCATGCGGAATGCTTTTACAAAGAATCATGTTGACAACGTGTGGAGTGGACAAGAGAGTTCCCAGACATTTCCTTGCCTCAAGCAGCTTTGTATTAGGGTCTGCAGATCGCTGGTCACTATTGCGGATCCCGATGTGACATTCCCATCTCTAGAGGTGCTGGAGATTGAAGATTGTCCAGAGCTGAAGAAGCTTCCTTTTGACATGGCCAGCTTGCCACGATGTCTGCAGGTTCTACTGATGGATGATACTGAATCCTGGGAGCGAATGGATTTGGAAGAAGGTGTCAGATCTTTCCTTCAGCCCAGGCTTCGATATTCATAATAAATAACATGAGCAATCTGTCCTTTCCATTCCATGTTTCTATCTGGGCTCAAACAAAGATAGGCAAAGGTATCATCATCTTGTCTGGAAATGTTATCAGGCATGTTTATATAGTGTGCACGGGAAATGCTTCTTTCGGCTCCAGAGCTGTGTTGTGTCTTTGCTCTGCATTTTTCCTTTTCCTCTATTTGCTGTTTAGTTTGGTCAGGTCCTATGTTGTGAGCTGGACCAAAGTATTGCCAGAGACGTGATGTGTTCTTTTTTTTTGAATGTTAGCAGGAGAGCTGCTAAATCCATTGATTAGAAAGAAACTGGTCAGAAGACCCACACTGCTCGGTTTATTAGAGGGAAACCGGGCGAAAACCTCAACAACGGCAAGCCACACCTAAGCACCCATACACACCCTCCCAAACCACGAGTCTCTATGACCAGAAACGAACTCCAAAACGATGCCCCCAAGAGGGAAAATGACGCCGAATAGCGCCACCATCGTCCGATCTGGAAGGCCAGATCTAGGGTTTCCCCTGGAACATGTCGAGAAAGGCAATTGAGGGTTGCTACATCGACGCCTCCAACAAGGTACCGACACCCGTAGGCGCCGCCATCGACAACTCCGACCACAGACGGAGAACGGCTTTCACCGGCAAACTCACCCTCACAAGCTCGACAAGGAAACGGTCAGCCAGCCTGCCAAACCTCGCTGCCCTCGCCTCCACGGCCAAACGCATCTCCCGGCAAGCCCGACATGCTGCCAGCCATCCTTCCTCTGCCCCGCTCTAGAAGGAAGGATGCAACACCCGCAACGTCGCCATTCCGCTCCCATTGGAAGGATGTAACACCTGCGGCGCCATTCTTCTCTCTACAGGAGGATGCAACGCCCTGCGCCATTCGTCTCCCTTCAAGAGGATGTAACACAAGCAGAGCACCATTCATCTTCACAACGGGAGGAAGCAGCACCCGCCACGCCGCCATTCCTCTCCCCTCCAGCCACCGCCAACTCACCAAGACGCCTGCAGCAAGAACCGAGCCCATCATGACTGTCTCGCGCCGCAGCCTCTGGGGGCAGCGCCACAAGTGCACGGCACCCATGGCAGCCACCCAGCCTGCACGAGCGCAGCGCAGCGCCGCCGCCCAACACAGGCCAGAGTAGGCCCAGATCAGGCCCGTGCCCGGCCCCCTCCACCGTGCAGCGTCGCCGAGCTCGCAGCCGCCGTTGCAACCACCTCTCCACCGGTGCCTACAGAGCCTCCGCCGCGACATCCCCTCGCCGCTCCCGCGCCACAGGCAAGGCGCCACCCTGCCCGAAGGCCGCAGCCGTCCGCCCAGACCGGCCCCGTGAGGCCCAGATCGAGCCCGCCAGGGCGCGGCCTCCTCCAGATGCGAGCTAGCCGCCCCCTCTGCCGCCGGTTAGCACAGCATGCCACGCCGGCCCGGAACCCACCTCGCCTTGCCGCTCCGCCGCAAGGCCGCCGCCGCGCGCGCCGGCCGCCAGGTCGCCGCCTCTCCGCGCGCAGAGGAGACACCGGGGCGCGCCTACCACTCCCTTCCACCTTCGGCAGCAGGGCGCCGCCACCGCCGCCGGTGCCGGCGGCGGCAGCGGCCAGGGGAGGTGGCTATGTGGGGGGTGGTTGGCCTAGGGTTTGGGCTCTCCGGAGTCGCCCCCGCGCGAGAGCGACCCGGAGAGAGTGCCACCGCCAACACACCAAGACGCTGCAGCAAGAACCGAGCCCATCGGTCGTCTCGCGCCGCAGCCTTTGGGGCAGCGCCACAAGTGCACGGCACCCATGGCAGCCACCCAGCCTGCACGAGCGCGGCAGCGCGCGCCGCCCAAAGACAGCGAGTAGGCCTAGATCCGGCCCACGCCCGGCCCCTCCACCGTGCAGCGTCGCCGAGCTCGCAGCCGCCGTTGCAACCACCTCTCCACCGGTGCCTCTGAGCCTCCGCCGCGCCATCCCCTCGCCGCTCCCGCGCCACGGGCAAGGCGCCACCCCGCCCGAAGGCCGCGGCCGTCCGCCCAGACCGGCCCCGTGAGGCCCAGATCGAGCCCGCCAGGGCGCGGCCTCCTCCAGATGCGAGCTGGCCGCCCCCTCTGCCGCCGGTTAGCACAGCATGCCACGCCGGCCCGGAACCCACCTCGCCTCGCCGCTCCCGCCGCAAGGCCGCCGCCGCGCCGCGCCCGGCCCGCCGGTCGCCGCCTCTCCGCGCGAGAGGGAGACACCGGGCGCGCCTACCACTCCCTTCCACCTTCGGCAGCAGGGCGCCGCCACCGCCGCCGGTGCCGGCGGCGGCAGCGGCCAGGGGAGGTGGCTATGTGGGGGGTGGTTGGCCTAGGGTTTGGGCTCTCCGGAGTCGCCCCCGCGCGAGAGCGACCCGGGAGAGAGTGCCACCGCCAACACACCAAGACGCCTGCAGCAAGAACCGAGCCCATCAGACTGTCTCACGCCGCAGCCTTTGGGGCAGCGCCACAAGTGCACGGCACCCATGGCAGCCACCCAGCCTGCACGAGCGCAGCGCAGCGCCGCCGCCCAGCACAGGCCAGAGTAGGCCTAGATCCGGCCCACGCCCGGCCCCCTCCACCGTGCAGCGTCGCCGAGCTCGCAGCCGCCGTTGCAACCACCTCTCCACCGGTGCCTACAGAGCCTCCGCCGCGCCATCCCCTCGCTGCTCCCGCGCCACAGGCAAGGCGCCACCCCGCCCGAAGGCCGCAGCCGTCCGCCCAGACCGGCCCCGTGAGGCCTAGATCGAGCCCGCCAGGGCGCGGCCTCCTCCAGACGCGAGTTGGCCGCCCCCTCCGCCGCCGGTCAGCACAGCATGCCACGCCGGCCCGGAAACCACCTCGCCTCGCCGTGCCCGCCGCCAGGCCGCCGCTGCGCCGCGCCAGCCGCCAAATAGCAAAGCTTTCTGTCTCCACTGTGTTGGCATTTTTGCCTGACTGGCATCTCGTCTGGGAGTGTGTTAAGACCGTGTACTGTGTACATGCTTCCTAGCGATATACATTTGTGTACAATATTGTAATAGTACTGTACCGGGGATCGTCCTTGTCGTCGTGAGTGTTGACATAGGCGAGGAGATGCATGGAGGCACGAATGTAAGTGGCTGATTTGCTGGCGATGCGGCGTTAGCCACTTCTGCCGCAACTCAGTTAGGTGGTTTTTGCGGCGTCCATTTGAGGTGTTTTGCGGCTTGATGGTGCCACTCCCTGAGGCACGTGTGTTGTCTCACGCCTGGCGTACTCCATGCTCTACTGCTCCCTCGTGGATGCAGCTGTTATACAAGTGACAAACACACCAAAGTAACTAATCCATGCGCTCTGGAAGAACACACGCAGGCAAACTAGTCTAGCTCATCAACGTCTCGTACATCTCTGTGTACACTGAGCGGCTCTGCCGATGCCAAAGTCTGGCTGGTACTCGCTAATTCGCACACACAAGATTACAACTCGAATCTAACATCCATCGATTGACACTTGACAGCCTTGGCATCAACAAATCACGTCTCTAGGTTCGTTCGAGATCCCGCTGGCTCGTTCGCTGAAGCAAAGGTTGACGTGGTGCGCTGACTGCTTCTGTGCCCGTCATCCGCCCGCCCGGCCGGATGTTCCACAAATAGTGGGAAGTGTTCACGCTGCAAATGATGCCGTTGGCTCCGGTGGATTACGTGGGTATGTTCGCTTTAGCCACATAATCTTAGCGGCTTTGCCGCGAGAGCCACATACTTGTTTTTTCATGGGCGACGTATGGGTGTCTGTTGGATGCTGTCACCACATAGAGCATCTCTAGCAGACACCGTATATCGGTCCGCAAAGGAAAAAAAATAAGCCCGGTATGCGGTTTTGAGGTGTTTTTGGGCCAGGCCTGAAACAGCAATCGTGGTCTGGCCCCTGTAAACAAATATTGAGGGCCCTGGTTTGAACCCGCATTGGCTTGAAACCCTCTCCCTCTCCCGCTGCTTTCTCTCTCCCTCCGCCACAACGGCCACCCAAATTCCGGCGCCGGCGACCGAATCTGCGTGTGCCCCCGATAGATACGCCTTGCCGCATCGCCATGGTGTCGGGGAGGCGTCAAACAGCTGCGGGGGCGGCCAGATTGGCCGCGGCGGCAGCTCGGACGGCCACGGCGGCGCCCGTCATGACGACAAGCGGAGGAGGATCCGATCCGACGCTGCGGGCATCCGTGGCTCCTACCGATGCACGAAGTACGGCTTAACACCGCCGCCCGCGTTCAGCCGCCGGGAGGCGAGCTCCGCCTCGCGCCGCACCGCCTCCGCCGGGAGCTCGCGTGGCACCGCATCCGCCTCCACCTCGAGCTCGCGCGCACCGATCGTCAAGATGGAGGTGGACGACAACATCGAGGACGCGGTGCTGCGGTTTGCTCCCGGCGATTACGTCGAGGACGCGGACCTCGAGAAGGTCACCGTGCAGCTCGAGGAGAAGGGTGTCGTGTTCGCTCCCGGCGACTTCGTCGATGACACGCACCTCCCCACCATCATCATGTTGGTGTAGGAGAACAGCCGCCGCGACGCCGACAAGAAGGAGGAGTGGCGCCAGGTGCTCGAGGAGCAGGGCAAGGTGTACGTCGACCTTGCCACCGACGAGGAGTGAGCCGTCGCCCGCGTCGCTGCCATGGCAATAGGCTCCGGTGAGGTATCCCGCAGCGGTACGTATTTTGGTATATTTTAGGTGTTGTGGCGGTGAATTCGGTAGGATTTCGGTGCACGTTGCTATGTGTATAGACTGAATGTTCCAATGTTTTAACTGGATGTATGAACTGTCTCCCGCAAAATATCTTTTTTTCAAAATTAACGGTTTAATTTGCGGTGTCTGTTCTGCACAAATCAATTTGAGTCTGCAAACCAACTTTGCGGTGCACTTCAAACAGGTTTTTGCAGTTTCTAAAATGTCGCGTCTGCTACAGATGTTCTTACATCGTTAGGCATGCCTCGTTGGCGTTTGCCGCCGTTGTGTTTGTGTTTTTGTTCGCGGACCAGGCTAGCCAATTGATATGTGCACTAGTAGAAAACAGGGCTTTGTTTTTTTTGCTACAAAGAGCATTAGCACCGGTTGTGGTACCAACCCAGACTAAAGGTCGTATTAGCACCGGTTCGTGCGGCCAGGACGTCGCAGGGGACCAGCCCAGCATTAGCACCGGTTCGTGACACGAACCGGTGCTAAAGGTTTGTCGCCAGGCACGTGGCAGCCGCGAAATCTTTAGCACCGGTTCGTGACACGAACCGGTGTTAAAGGAAAACATTAGCCCGGTGCTAAAGCCCTCCTTTGCCCTATATCACACCCCCAGCCAGCCCTCACTCCATTTTTTCTTGGTGGAAGGTGTGAGGGTTGTGTGCTTGCTTGCTTTTCTTTCTCATGCACATGAGGTGCTCGATGAAATGTCTGAGAGAATGATGCCGCTTGGTTTCACACAAAACAAAAATGATACGAGGTGCAGGAGCGACACTTAAGCTTTCTCCTCTTTCTTTCCTCCTCGATCAAGGTTAAGCAACTTTACCTTTTCATTTATACAGTGGTCATTTCCACTATTTATATTATGATGTTTTGTCATGGTTTTTTGATAAACTTAATTATATGATGTAGATGAACCGGCAGCAATGGATGTACGTTGACCGACGACTACCCGAGTTCACTGCAGGCCTGAAAGATTTTCTCCGTGTGGCTGAGGAAAACCCACAAGCGGATGGTTTTATGTGTTGTCCATGTGTTGATTGCCGGAACTTAAAGAAATACCGTCAATGGCAAGTCCTTCACTCCTACCCGCTTTGGAAAGGTTTCATGCCCAGCTATAATTGTAGGACCAAGCATGGAGAAAGAGGGCTTATGATGGAAGACAATGAAGAAGAAGAAGAGGATGATGATATGTACCCTAACTACGGTGATACTGCAACGGGGCATGATGAAGATGAAGAGGCAGGGGGAGCTGAAGATGAAGAGGCATCAGATGAGCCCGTTGATGATGATCTTCGTCGGGTCATCGCTGATGCACACAGAGAAGCAGAAACTGAAAAAGAGAAGCGGAAGTTAAAGGGCATGTTAGAGGATCACAAAAAAAAGTTGTACCCAACTTGCGAAGATGGCAACACAAAGCTCGGTACCAGACTGGAGTTGCTGCAATGGAAGGCAGAGGCTGGTATATGTGACAAGGCATTTGAGAAGTTACTGAAAATAATGAAGAAGAAGCTTCCAAAGGATAACGAATTGCCTGATAGTATGTACAAAGCAAAGAAGGTTCTCTGCCCTCTAGGATTAGAGGTGCAGAAGATGCATGCATGCATTAATGACTGCATCCTCTACCGCGGTGAGTACGAAAATTTGGAAAAATGCCCGGTATGCACTGCACTGCGGTATAAGATCAGGCGAGATGACCCTGGTGATGTTGAGGGCGAGCCCCCCAGGAAGAGGGTTCCTGCCAAGGTTATGTGGTATGCTCCTATAATACCACGGTTGAAACGTCTGTTCAGAAACAAAGAGCATGCCAGGTTGTTGCGATGGCACAAAGAAGACCGTAAAAAAGACGAGATGGTGAGACACCCCGCTGATGGGTCGCAGTGGAAAAAAATCGATAGAGAGTTCTCGAACTTTGCAGGTGATGTGAGGAACTTAAGGTTTGGTCTAAGTACATATGGCATGAATCCTTTTGGGGAGCAGAGCTGCATGCATAGCACCTGGCCTGTAACTCTATGTATCTATAACCTTCCGCCTTGGTTGTGCATGAAGCGAAAGTTCATTATGATGCCAGTGCTCATCCAAGGCCCAAAGCAACCTGGCAACGACATTGATGTGTACCTAAGGCCATTATTTGAAGAACTCTTACAGTTGTGGGCCAAACCAGGTGTACATGCGTGGGATGAGCACAAACAGGAGCCATTTGACCTACGAGCGTTGCTTTTCATGACCATCAATGATTGGCATGCTCTTAGTAACCTTTCAGGACAGACAAACAAGGGATACAATGTATGCACGCACTGTTTAGATGAGACCGAAGGTGCATATTTGGATAAATGTAATAAGGTTGTGTACCTGGGGCATCGTCGATTTCTTCCAAAGAGGCACCCCATCGGAAAGAAAAGCAAGCATTTCGGAGGTGAGGCAGATCACCGGGAGAAGCCTGAACTCCATACTGGTGATGCTTTACTTGATATGGTCAAGGACATAAAAGTAATCTTTGGAAAGGGTCCTGGCGGTCAATCTGTTCCGAATGACGTCACTACCGGACACGCACCCATGTGGAAGAAAAAATATATATTTTGGGAGCTACCCTATTGGAAAGTCCTAGAGGTCCGCTCTTCAATCGCCGTGATGCACGTGACGAAGAATCTTTGCGTGAATCTGCTAGGCTTCTTAGGCATGTATGGGAAGACAAAAGATACACCAGAAGCACGGGAGGACCAGTATCGTATGAAAGTACAAAAAAACAAGCAAGAACAGAACAAGACGGATACAGGGCGTCACTTAAGTCCTGCCAGCTACGCTCTTACTAAAGCAGAGAAGGAAATCTTTTTTGAAGTCCTTTACAGTATCAAGGTGCCATCTGGCTTCTCATCAAATATAAAGGGGATTATAAATATGGCAGAGAAAAAATTCCAAAACCTGAAGTCGCATGACTGCCACATTATTATGACGCAGTTGCTTCCGGTTGCATTGAGGGGGCTTCTGTCGGAAAATGTTCGAATACCCATTGTGAAGCTATGTTCATTCCTCAATGCAATATCTCAGAAGGTAATCAATCCAGCTAGTCTGCCAAGGTTACAGAAGGATGTGGTGCAATGTCTTGTTAGTTTTGAGTTGGTGTTTTCGCCATCTTTCTTCAATATTATGACGCATCTCCTGGTTCACCTTGTCGAAGAGATTGCCATCCTCAGTCCTGTATTTCTACACAATATGTTCCCCTTCGAGAGGTTCATGGGAGTCTTAAAGAAATATGTTCATAACCGTGCTAAGCCAGAAGGAAGCATCTCCAAGGGCTATGGAACAGAGGAGGTTATTGAGTTCTGTGTTGACTTTATTCCTGACCTTAAGTCGATTGGTGTTCCTGAATCGCGGCATGAGGGGAGACTAAGTGGAAAAGGCACGCTAGGAAGGAAATCAATGATATGTATGGACGTGATTTCTTTCACTCAAGCACACTACACAGTTCTACAAAGTTTCACCTTGGTGGCCCCGTATATCACTGAACACAAGAATATTGTACGCTCCCAACACCCGGGGCAGTCAGAAGACTGGATTACACATAAACATATGCAGACTTTCGGCGGTTGGCTGCGAACACATCTCATGAATAACAGCGATGTTGGAGATCAGTTGTACTTGTTGGCCGGGTCACCATCTTCGACTGTACTGACTTTCCAAGGGTACGAGATAAATGGAAATACCTTCTACACGATCGCCCAAAATAAAAAGAGCACCAACCAAAACAGTGGTGTCCGCATTGATGCAACAAACAACAATGGGGAAAAGGACACATGTTATGGTTACATAGAGGAGATATGGGAACTTGACTATGGACCTTCTTTTAAGATCCCTTTGTTTCGGTGCAAATGGGTCAAGCTAGATGGAGTAGTGGATCTCAACAATCTTGGTTACAGAGACGAATCATTCGTCCTAGGCAATGATGTGGCTCAGGTGTTCTATGTGAAGGATATGTCCTCCAGACCGAAGAAAAGAAAACATAAGCAAACGAGCTCATCCGATGAGCCAAAGCGTCACATAATTCTTTCAGGGAAAAGAACCATCGTCGGAGTCGAGGACAAGACAGACATGTCAGAAGATTATAATAAGTTTGGTGAAATTCCGCCCTTCACAGTGAACATTGACCCAACCATCGCGTTAAATGCTGAAGATGCTCCATGGTTACGGTCGAAGCGATCATAATGTATTATTATCCTGTACCTTGAGCTCATATTGTGAAGGATTTTTTGTGATGTATGCGATTCTCCAAGTTTAATATTTTTCCTTGCAACTATGACACATAATATGACAGCACGCGAAGGTTTCGCATTGTTTGGATCGTTTTTGAATTTTTTATGCTCGTTTCAAACTATATTCAAAACGGCGGGCATGAAGATCCTTCGCTCGGGGCGGAGTTTCGTTAAACTTGCACTGGATCTCTGATGAAATAGCATGTTGTGAACCCAAGAAAGATTTTTACAAAAAATATCAAGCATTATATCATGTACCTGTAGTTTAAATCTGGTCGGCCTCCTACCGATTCGATAGGAATTTATCTTTTTCATGAGGGGTGGATGGAAAGGTTCCAGATACACCGGTTGGGAAATTATCCATCTTAGGTGGTCTAGTATTTTTGAAAAATGTGTTGGTACTAATGTGAAACTTTAATTTGGTGGTTGCTTCACAAAAAACCCAGTTTTCGGCACCTCGAAAATGGAAAATGGCTTTTTCGTTCGATGAAAAGGAAAACTTTCTCCTGCAACATAGTAAGACATCCCAAGATGCACATGTGTGCACAATATGGGCACATTATCACAAACTATGTCGCGATTCTATCAGTAACATTGGTCGTTTGACCTAAATGCCATGAAACCTCGAACATGATAGCTTATATTATGAATGATTTTTTGTGATGTCTGCAATTATCCAAGTTTAATATTTTTCTTTGCAACTATGACACATAATATGACAGCACGCTAAGGTTTCGCATTGTTTGGATCGTTTTTGAATTTTTTATGCTCGTTTCAAACTATATTCAAAACGGCGGGCATGAAAATCCTTTGCTCGGGGCGGAGTTTCGCTAAACTTGCACTGGATCTCTAATGAAATAGCATGTTGTGAACCCAAGAAAGATTTTTACAAAAAATATTGAGCATTATATCATGTACCTGTAGTTCAAATCTGGTCGGCGTCCTACCGATTCGGCAGGAATTTGTCTTTTTCATGAGGGGTGGATGGAAAGGTTCCAGATACACCGGTTGGGAAATTATCCATCTTAGATGGTCTAGTATTTTTGAAAAATTTGTTGGTATCAATGTGAAACTTTAATTTGGTGGTTGCTTCACAAAACACCCCATTTTCGGCACCTCGAAAATGGAAAATGGCTTTTTCGTGCGATGAAAAGGAAAACTTCCTCCTGCAACATCGTAAGACATCCCAAGATGCACATGTGTGCACAATATGGGGACATTATCACAAACTATGTCGCGATTCTATCAGTAACATTGGTCGTTTGACCTAAATGCCATGAAACCTCGAAAATGATAGCTCATATTCTGAAGGATTTTTTGTGATGTCTGCAATTCTCCAAGTTTAATATTTTTCCTTGCAACTATGACACATAATATGACAGCACGCGAAGGTTTCGCATTGTTTGGATCGTTTTTGAATTTTTTATGCTCGTTTCAAACTATATTCAAAACGGCGGGCATGAAGATCCTTTGCTCGGGGAGAGTTTCGCTAAACTTGCACTGGATCTCTGATGAAATAGCATGTTGTGAACCCAAGAAAGATTTTTACAAAAAATATTGAGCATTATATCATGTACCTGTAGTTCAAATCTGGCCGGCCTCCTACCGATTCGGCAGGAATTTATCTTTTTCATGAGGGGTGGACGAAAAGGTTCCAGATACACCGGTTGGAAAATTATCCATCTTAGGTGGTCTAGTATTTTTGAAAAATGTGTTGGTACCAATGTGAAACTTTAATTTGGTGGTTGCTTCACAAAACACCCCGTTTTCGGCACCTCGAAAATGGAAAATGGCTTTTTCGTGCGATGAAAAAGAAAACTTCCTCCTGCAACATCGTAAGACATCCGGGAGTCCTGCTTGCGGGAAGAGGTTCCTCAAGCGGAGCTTCCGAAGATGTCTAAGACGGCCGGCCATCTAAGACATCTTCGAGAAGCTCCGCCGGAGAGGCTCTTTCTTTCCTGGTCGCCGTCGCCGGGTGTATACCAGCTCCCGGGAAGCTCTCTCTGCTCTCCCCTCATTTTTTGTACCCTGAGCTACTGGTTGTTGGGTGTATACTAGCACCTTCCGGGCGGGAGTCCTGCTTGCGGGAAGAGTTCCCTCGGGCGGAGCATCCGAAGATGTCTAAGACGGCCGGCCATCTAAGACATCTTCGAGAAGCTCCGCTGGAGAGGCTCTTTCCTTCCGGGTAGTTGCCTCCTCTCTCTGCTCCTAGGCTGCTCTCTCTGCTCTCCCCGGAGGGGCTATATATAGCGGCGTGCCCCCAGATAATCCCCTCCCCCCCCAGATAAGGCAAACACCAGATAAGTTTCCCCCAGATTAAGCCCCCCCCCCCATCTTTTGTCCCGGTTTGAGCCCCCACCCGGGATAAAAGGGGTATATAAACTAACCCACCATCTCGGCGGCGGGGGCATTGTGAAATGGGCTAGGGTTCGGTGAGTGAAGTGGGAGACGGGGACGCAGGAGCTATTTATAGAGGCGTGTATGCGGGAAATCTCCGCGCGGCGTCGTGGCGGGAAACTATCCCGCGCGGCGTCGTGGCGGGAACCTATCCCACGCGGCGACGTGGCGGGAGCGGGAAACTTTCCCGCGCGATTTTAATGAATATCTTATTTAAAAAAACACTAGAAAAGAAACAAAAAAACACTAGAAAAAAGCACTAGCTAATTTGTTATTGGTTTTTAGGTATATTTTTACTATTTGCATTAGGTATAATTTAATGAATATTTTATTTGTTTAAAAAGGCAGGAAACAATGAAAGAACAAAAATAATATGAAAATTTGACCTTTAGCACCGGTTCGTGTCTGGAACCGGTGCTAAAGGGTGCCCTTGGCGCCATCCAAGGGGCAGCCAAAAATCAGACTTTTAGCACCGGTTCGTGGATGGAACCGGTGCTAAAGGGTCTTTAGCACCGGTTCCAGCCATGAACCGGTGCTAAAGGGTCCTTACTACTTAACTTCACGCCCAACTCCTTCTTCCCTAGATCGACACAACTCCAAAACTGCTAAGGACCGCGCGAGGAGCTGCTACGACGCCGGCAGGCTGCCCGATTTCCGCGCCGCCGCCGTTGTCCGCCCGTCGTCCGGGCCGGCGCCGCCGCAGCCGCCGCCGTTCGCCTCGAGGCCGCGCGCGCGCGCACCTCTCTGTCCGCTCCGCGCGCCGTCCGCCTCGGCCGCGCCGCCGCATCCCGCGCTCGCCGCCGCATCCCGCCTCGGCCGCGCCGCCGCATCCCGCGCTCGCCGCCGCATCGCCGCCGAGCCCGTCGCGCCGCCCGCACCCGCCTGCAGCCCTCCTCTCCTCCGGCCGGCCGGCAAGAGGTGAGCTTTTTTTTTCTTTTAATTTTTTCATTGTTTTTTTCAATTTGCAAATATATTAGTTAGTTTAATTTAATTGTGTTCGTATAGTTAGGTTTATTTGTTATATATAGTTTATTTGTTATTTTTTGTTTTAGGTATATATTTGTTTAGTGTATATTGTTAGTATAGTTAGGTTTATTTTGTTAAAGTATATATAATTGTTAGATAAAAGTAGTATTAGTTGGAAAAATTAGTTAGAAAAATTAGTTAGAAAAATTAGTAGTATTAGTTAGAAATATTTGTTAGATAAAAATTTATTAGTTAGAAATATTTGTTAGTAAAAAAGTAGTGAAATTTATATGTTAGAAATATTTGTTAGATAAAAATTTATATGTTAGAAAAAAGTAGTGAAAAGTAGTAATATTTGTTAGATAAAAAATTATTAGTTAGAAATTTTTGTTAGATAAAAAGTAGTGAAATATATATGTTTGAAATATTTGTTAGATAAAAATTTATATGTTAGAAAAAAGTAGTGAAAAGTAGTAATATTTGTTACTAATATATATTCATAAGTTATTCAAATTCAATATTATGTTTGTTTAATTATGTTAGTACATATATGATTTAGTTTTCATAGCTACGATGCCGCGCCCGCCGCGTCGTGGAGGGTCTGGGACCGTTCTGGACCAGATGCTGCTGATGGGGGAGGTCCGGGACTGGGCTCCACTGGGGTGGCACTGGGAGGTGTTATCTTCCGAGGCGCACACCTTGGTGCGGAATCCGGGTCCCGTCGTCGACCCGGATCTTCTTTGGTGGAGGTCGTGTGGGTCACGCTCGTTTCAGAGGGAGCCGGCCCCCGAGGAGATGGTAGCTCGCCGCATTACAGAGGAGGACGAGCACGTTCACCGTTACCTACATGTGTTAGACACCATGTATAGGAACGGATAGTCAGTTCTGCAGGGATCTCACGTGAGCTATGATCTTGTGATTGTTCCGTGGCTTTGGGTGTTCACCCGGCGCGGCTCAGGACCCGGTCGGCGCCGTTGAGAGGTTCTAGTGATGTATTAGGGTTAAATAAAAATGGACCCAATCGAGCTATATGTGTAACTCCAATCTTTGATCATGTATTGAGCATTATCCTTAATTAGTAGCTATATATATGTGTAACTCTAATATTTGATCATGTTCTGAGCATTATCCTTAATTACTGCTTCGTTGTGTTTATAGCATTAGAATAACTTGTAAGTCTTTGCAGAAACTATGGAACGAGACCTAGAAAAGGAATACATCGTCGAGGACATTATCCGTGATGATGAAGATGTCACCTCTCTTTATCTGAACCAATCTGGTGAGGGAGACGAGCAAAACCGTGGAGATGGCTCTGGTCGGGGAGATGAGCAAGACCGTGGAGATGGCTCCGGTGAGGGAGAAGGCGACGACTCCGATGAGGGAGAAGCTGACGGCACCGAGGTGTATATATATTAATTAACTAAGCTTCTAGATTTGTGCATATCCATATATTAACGTTGTTTCTTCTTTTAGACCTCCAGATCAACAAAATCTACTGGAAGTAAACGAGGCGCGGCCAGAAGGATGGAAGACCATGAAAGGTGCACCATCACGGAAATCGCTGAAGATGGCGAACCGATTGCTCCCAAGGCTCACGCAAGAAAGTTTGTAAGTCAATGCGGAGTTCTTGTTAGGGACACCATCCCGATCACCACTCAAGAATGGAAGAAACCTGCAAATGCGGAAGGAGTTACTTATGTCGACACGAGATCCAAAATTATGCTGTTTAAGAAGCTCCTGGTAAATTTCACCTTACCGGAGCCAACTGAGGCTGAACGTGAGAATGACAGGCCAGACCGTGAGGATCCCGAGCTGAATATCGTACAGCGAAGAGTCAAGAAGTGGGCTCTTAAGAAGATGGCAACACAGTTCAACAGCTACAAGAAGAAATTGGACAACTTTTTTGTCAAGGAAAAAAAGACTCCGGATTTCAATGGACCCTATGAGAAGATAAAAACCAGTGGGAGGAATTTGTGAAGTACAAGACATCAGAGAGAGCAAAGAGAAGGTCAGCCACCAATAAGAAAAATGCATCTAAGAAGATATACTACCATATCTTGGGGCAACGAGGCTACAAGGCTGGCATGCCTAAGTGGAAGAAAATGGAGGACGACCTAATTCGTAATGGGATCCAGCCAGAGGTATTGAAATGGAACCAGCGGGCAAGGGATTGGTTTTACGCGCATGGGGGCACGTTGGACTCACAAGGGAAATGTATATATATACACAAAGACATAAGGAAAACCCACTTCCCATCGAAGCCTTTAGAAATGTTGCAAAGGAAGTTGTAGAGGGGAAGTTCCATCCCGACAGAGAGAAGGACGAGCTCGCACGCGCCCTTGGGAATCCTGAACACCCAGGACGAACACGAACCATACCAGGTTCCAAACCGTGATATATTGGGTTTCCTGCAGAAACGAAGAAATATCCCGATAGAAGCCGTCAGAGGCAAAAGGATGTGGTTCAAGAACGCGTTTCTAAGCTAGAAGAGCAAGTGAGGTAGATAATGTCAAGCTCCCAAATGGTCAGCCAACCTCAAGCTAATCCGCAGATAGAAGCTGCATTCAATGCTGCGGGCCAGGGATCTCAGCGGAAAAGCAGCGTGGCGTCCACGGAGCTGCCGGGCGATGATGCAGCTGTGGATTCGCCGATGGCTCCTCGCTACCTTGTGGATCATGTCACAGAGTCGACACCTTGTGAGCTACATGTCAAAGTGATGAACTTATCGCTCAAGGCGGCGGTCGGCTATGTCTTACCGCCAGTACCTGATCAAAGATACCACTGCGGACCGGTTCCACATGGCTACGCTGTTGCCGGGGTGGATCAAGTTATGGATGGGTATGCGCCGCTGAAGCTTGACTACCCTGCCGGTGAAGGGGATTTGCTAGAGCTGGGAGAAGCCAAGAACACTACAGTTCTATGGCGAAAGGAATTCATTGTGATTCCAAACTGGACGGCGGCAGCAAGGTCTCCGTCGCCTATCCTGTACTCTCCACCGAGCTAGCATTCTCCACCGATGCAGCCGTCTCCGGTGTGTCAGCCGTCTCCGTCGCCTCTCCCGTCTCCAGCGCGCCAGCCTTCTCCGCCGCGTCAGCCTTCTCCGCCGCCGCAGCCCACAAAGTCTAAGAGCCAAAATCGGAGCGCTCCGGCAATGAGTCGTAACCGATCACCGAAACGCCGACAAGAGCCCCTCCCAAGAGTACCTAAGGTTCCTTCCAAGAGACCTTACGACTATACAGAAGAGGAAAATGATAAGATCGCAAAGGAACAGTACATGAAATCCAATTTTGGCAAGAAAAAGCCCCAGCCTGAGCCCGAGCCGCCTATACCTAAGGAAAAACTGATGAAAACGTTGAAGTACCTTCATCAACCTGAGCCAAGTCTTTCATGAAACTGTGACCGCTCTATTCGCAAGTCAACTAAGGCAGCAAAGGAGCGGTCGAAAAGAAGTAAGGCAAAAGGGAAACCAGTTCCCCAGCTTGGAGACCAGAAAAACTCGTGCCCCCCGCTCCAAGTGTATCCCAATGTCGTAGACTGCCTTGATCCGACGCTGGTAGTACTATACAAAGATGAGGCAGATGCGTTCGGTATGAGTATTCCTGAGTACTTAAGCCGCGCCGAAATGCCCACGGGTGATGTCCAATTAGCATACAAGTACCAGTACGGACAACCTCTTGTCAGACCTGAGGAGTTAACGTATCTATCAACACAACTGCGAAACCTGCATAAGTGGTACTTGGATGCATGTCAGGACAGTCATAACTGGATCATGCTGGCAATCAAAGATGAGCACTACGGGCGTGGAAATGACGTGATAAACATCGAATTTACTGAATTATTTCAGTTATTCAATCAAGACGCCCTCGACAAATCTCTGATGAGTGCCTATTGTCTCTAAGTATTATTTATGTAATTAAGTCTCTACCGCGGCTTGTCCATTGCATGCATATAACTATACTCACTATATTATGCAGAATGAAGATCCGCGAATGCCGACTTTGACAAATCTATGACATTGGGTTCGTTGACCCATATACCTTGCATGAGTATGCTGTCACACGCTATCCCAAGGACATAGAGGATAACTTGGTACGGGCGTGAAGGAAATACTCATACAAAAGGGAAATACTATTTCCTTACAACTTCTCGTGAGTGTTACTGTCTTGAACACATTAATTTTTTTTCGCTTACTCCATGTTAAGTGTAATTGATGAGTTATGCATATGTGCGCAGGTTTCACTTTATCCTGCTAGTCATTGAACCTGACGCCGGAGTAGCAGAAGTCATGGACTCGAAAAGTAAACCCCTTGAGGCGTGGGGGGACATGGCTGATATGCTCCAGAGGGCTTGGAAACGGTTCACCAATAAAGCTCCGGGTGTGTGGAAAAAAGAGCTTGAACTTAGACCTGTACCAGTAAGTACTACTAGCTAGGCCCGCGCATCTCTTTGATTCTAATTTCAATACCATTATTACCATCCTTGATTATTATTTTGATTGAACTCGATCTGTTCTCGTAAAGTACTTGAGGCAAGAAGACGGGAATAATTTATGCGGATTCTACGTTTGCGAGTTCATTCGCCAGACGACCCACCAGGTGGACAAAATTTTAGATCAACTTGAAGTACGTAAACAACATTCATAATTTTATTTTATCACCTTGTGCTTCATTCATATATATATATATACTGACCACCTTCTTCAAATTATTAGATCCAACGGTTGCGGGACGTTCTTCTAGCAACCGAGCGTGTACGAGCAATTCAAGAAGAATTGCGGGATTCTTACTTGAGCAAGTCATAGCTCCAGAAGGAGAATACCATCAGGCCCCAGTCAATTTTGGAGCTCACTGATCCATAGAAATTATTTTGGAAGTTGATGTAGACATATATGCATGAACGTGTGTCACTTCGATCGATATATTCATAATGTTTTTTATGTAATATAATGGTTTCCTATATATACATGTGTGAACGTGTTTCAAATGGAGGCGTGGCGGCAGACTCTGCCGCGGCAGCGTTCTGGTGAAATTACCTGCCGCGACAAAGTCTGCCGCGATAGCGTTTTGGTGACATTCCCTGCCGCGGCAGGGAAGGGCCCAAAACGCTGCCGCGGCAGAAACCTTTAGCACCGGTTCGTGTTGCTAAAGGTCCTCCGCCCGAGCGCTCCTCTGCGGGCCACGTGGTGCCCCTTTAGCACCAGTTCGCAACTGAACCGGTGCTAAAGGGGGGGGGCCTTTAGCACCGGATGCTTTGCACCGGTTGGTCAGCCGGTAAATATGGGCTTTACCAACCGGTGCAAAAGCCCCGTTTTCCACTAGTGGTGGAGGCAATTCAGTTTGGCTGTTTGCAGTTGTATCGGGCGCGACTAGCTAGCGGTCGACCGCCCGTTTCATCTGGGCGGTCACTTTCGGACAGGAAAACGACAAACAAGTCGCCGCCACCTCTTCTTCCTCAACTCTGGCGAACCGCCCTCCGACGCCGGCCTAATCGCCTGCCCCCGCCGCCCACGGCCGGCACGCTATCATGATGCCTTGCCGCCCCGCCCTACACCGAGCTCCTCCTCCGCCAGACCACCACCCCCCGTCCGGCCATCCCTCTACCCCCCCCCCCCTCCTCACCTACCTTCTTCTCTAGAGCCGCCGACCGCACCACCACCCCTCCCCTAAGGATTTGGGCGCTGGCCATCTCCGTCGCTAGATGCGCGCCCCCACCCACTCCCCAAAGGACTTGGGAGTTGGCCATGAAATGCGTTTAAGAGCAGAGAGGGAAAAGTCGGGAGAAGGAGACGAGGTGGGTGTGGTTGGAAGAGATAAGGTGGGGTGGGGCCCGCCCCGGATTCTCTACGCGCGACGCGCTCGTCTGGCCATGCGGCGCGGTCGACCGCATAGGAGGAAACTTGTGTTGTATTGCTGGAAGAACTTTTTTTTTAACAAAGATGGAGCTCCATTTATATGAAACGTGGCAGGTACAGAATAAGAGAAGGACAATTTACATCACTCGCCCTGAGAAACCTAACTTTTGAAGAAAAGTCCTTCCCAAATACAAAAAGCACCCTAACAAAAAAGGAGAAAAAGCGATCAAGGACACGGGCACCTCCACCACATGCCGCCGGCGAACTCAAGGCATTGCTGCCGAGTTCTGAGAGCGAAGTGCTCGCATGCTCTCTTCCGACGGAGCAACCCAACCGCCGGCCACCTCTAAAACACCGGGGACGAACCACTTGGCCTTCTGGAGATATCGAGCTCCGACGATGGATCCACAGACGGGCCTCCGCCATGGAGGTTGAACTCTGGCCGCCCTTCCGGCCGAAGATCATGGCGTCGAACAAGAACGTCAAGTAGTCCGCACAAGGAGATCTGAACGAAACAGCTCCATAGCACCTCGCAGGCAATCGCCGATGCAACTCATGGATAGCAGTAGCCTTGCCGCAGCTTCCCTCCTCACCACCACGGCAGGCCAGGGAAGATCGCAAGCAAGAACACCTCCACCACAAACAGCACCAGCGAGAAGGGTAGAATCTCCAACCCGAAGCCAAAAGTGGCACTTTGCACCGCCACTCCTCCTCGCCACCTTGGCCGGCCAGGAGAGGGGCAACAGAGCGCCTTGCCACAACACATGGATACCCCCCCTTGCCACCACGGCCGGACAGGAGAAATCCAACATCACAGCGAGCTCGGGAGAGAAGAAAACCTGAAGCCACCTTATTGTTGGAGACGACATCGACCTCCGTCTAGCTTCGCTTCCACCGGAGAAGCAGAAGAAGAACGAGGAGCGAGCCTAGCACTCCGAGGATCTGGCGGCTGGGATCCAGAGCGCCGCCTCCCCTACAGGGCAGACGCCCAAGCACAGGCATAAAGCCAAAACCAGAACAAACCTACAGATCTACACCTAATCTACACCGGCGCCTCACCTAGACCAAACTCCGGCCAGCTAGTCTGGCGGAGCGGTCACCGGCGGCCCGGTCGAAAAGGAAACGACCTGCAAGGGAACTGTAGCAGGAGGATAGGGGAGGAGGAGAGGGGAGTCTCCGGAGTATGAGACTGAGATCGCTGGAAGAACTTACATTGGCTGATGCGCCGTGCTGCACTCGGCCTTTTTTTCCCATGCTGTCCGCGTCGGGCAACTCGGCTAGGCTTGACTAGGCGATTTTTTTTAAATAATACACTTTTTATTATTAATTCCAGAAATAATATTCGTTTTTTATTTTTTACAGGAATAATAAACCGTCGGGTTCCAGGAACCCGAAATGGAAAAATCGGGGCAGAGGAGCCCGATATATGGAAATCGGGGTTGACCAACCCGAATTTATGTTGTACCGTGCGTCGAGAAGAAATAAAGAAAAGGGGAAGATAAAATCGGGGTAGTTGAACCCGATTTTAGTAATTCGGGTTAGTTGAACCCGATTTTAATAATTCGGGTCAGGTGAACCCGAGGTGTTTCACAGCTGAATTTTTTCCCGCCTTTTCGCATTCACACCGCCGTGTTTCCCTCCCGCCCTTGCCGCCACCCTTCCCGCCACTCCTTCCCGCCACTCCTTCCCGCCAATTTTATCCCGCCACTATCTCCCGCTATATTTTCCCGCCACGCTCTCGGATTTTTTCCTATAAAAGCAGGCATCGACACTCTTCGCTGCACAAGTGCTTCTATCTCTCTCTTTTTTCTGTTGGCTCACCCTTAGCCGTCATGAGTGTGCCGTGCTCTGACCAGGAGTTTAGGCCGGTGAAGGCGAAGGCTGCAAGTTTGCCCCCGGGTGTGACTGCGGAGCGGTGTTGGTGCGGCCGTCTTGCTAAGGTTAAGCAGGTGGAGGATTTCTCCGACTGGTTCGGCATGAAATTTTTCATGTGTGCGAGCTATGAGCATGATCCACCCCGTAGTTCAGCTTCGTCGTCCACCAGGCCACCGGTATGTTTCGACATAATTTTATGTAGGCATAAATTTATTTATGAATGTGATTTAATGTTACTGTTTGTGTTGCAGTCTCCCCTGCCCCTATGCAAATGGTTTCACTGGATAGACACGGAGCAGCTAGATTGGGCGCGGCAGGAGGTTGAGGAGAAACACCGGCGTGCGTGGGCAACGTTCTTTGAGGAGGAGCATCAGGAAAAGGCTCGTGCTAATGCTAAAGCAGAGCGAGAGAGATAGATCCAGAAACTTAGGGCGGAACAAGCTCGTAATCGCGAGGTGAATCAGAAGAGGATGGATGATGAGGCTGCACGTAGGTTTGCAGAGGAAGAGGTGCGCAGGGAGGCTCGTGAAGCGGAAAGGAAGAGACTAAGGGAAAGAGCTACTGAGGCGCAAGTGGCAGAAGAACGCGGCGACAAGTCCGGAAAATGGTCACGGTGGACGCAGGGAAAGTAGTGTGATGTGTCGTACTGGCTATGTATCTTAATTTCAGTTTTAGTTTGTCGTTGTATCTTAAATTCCGTTGTAGTGATAAGCCGTATTTTAATTTCAGCTGCAATGTATCTTAATTTCAGTTTTAGTATTAATGTGAAATGAATTTACCGCAAAAATGATTTGTCCGAAATTTTTGCCTCAATTGTTTCCCGCCCAATTTTCCCGCCATTTATTCCCGCCCAAATCTCCCGCCACTTTTTCCCGCCCAAATCTCCCACCACTTTTTCCCGCCCAATTTTCCCGCTCACTTCTTCCCACCGAAAGTCATCCCTTCTAGCCTATAAAAACCCCACACCGTTTCCTTCTGTTTCAGTGTATTCTCTCAACAAGATGGATCCCCCATATAAGAATCCCCCCCATTTTTTCAACGAATTCATGGCTAAACCTCTTCTAGACAGTGCCCGCTTTGTGATGAGGGAGAGTAAGGTAGAGACATTCGAGGAGTTCATCAGTAGCGACGCCTTGCTCCGTAAGGTGGGTAGGGAATTTGAGACTTGGTCTTATGGATATCCAGTCAAGAAGATGCCTGCTCGCAGCCCACGGGAAATTAGGTGTGAGCTTATCAGGTTGAATGAGAAGTGGAAGTCACTAAAATGGAAGAATGAAGGAGATAGGGAAATAAGGTGTCGGGGTCGAGGACGCCGATTCCTCCCCCTCGGGATGCTGCGACGCGACAACTCTGCCGCTGGCAGGCCGACCGGCCGACAGCGCTTTCCTCGGGACTCCGACACGGCGTGGCAGGGATAGATTCCCCTCGTTTCGGGGTCGTTTGCCCCGATTTTTCAATTTCGGGTTCTACCAAACCGACGGTGTATTATTTGTAAAAGATTAAAAACGACTATTATTCCTGGAATTAATAATAAAAAGTGTATTATTTAAAAAAAAATCGCCTTGACTAGCACACACATTTCCGGCCCCTAGTTTTCAAGGCTCCGGGGCGGCCGCCCTGCTCGAGGAGCTGCCCATGGGCCAGGGTTGAATATGGTACGGCGGAGTTATTGGGAAATCTTCCTACATGATCTAGTATTATGAACCGAACAAACGATATAGGAGCAAAAACTGCTACAGATTTTAATTCTCCAAAATTCATACGATAATCATTTGAATCAAATAGGCCCCGGTCAGAACCATTTTACAAATTATATTTTATCTATACCTAATAATAAAAGCAAAAGCGTTTCCGTCGTTTGGTCCGTCCGCTTAGGGCATGCCCAATGGTATGCCCCAACTTACTTCCCTAGAGATCCACCTAGGCTCGGATGCCATGGTGTACACCAAAAATTGGTTCGGGTGAAGCAGTCGCTGCTTGCAGAGGAGGCAGGATCCTCACGTAAAAGAAGAAAAAAACAATGAGAAAGATGGGAAAAGCAGGAGGGGAAAGGGAAAAGATGGAAGCTCATTGGACCGGTGTTCTGCATGCTCGCGTCACAAGAGCACAAGTGCGTTGGGCAGGAGCAGGCCTGAGCCATGGCCTCATCAGCCTGTGCTGATGTGGTGTCAGTGGAGCGACCACTTGATGTTGCTACCAGTGTACATGCCCTTAGTTTCGTCCGTCCCTAATTTTGCTTTCGTTGGACGATCCAGAGCTATCCTAAGCGTGCACGTCCTCCGCTTGGGCCGAAGACCCCGCCTATTTGAAACCGTATCTATCAGGAAATCCATCCCCGGCCGGTCCCTCAATCGCTGTCGCTGGCTCATCACCATCGCCCGTGAACTCTTCTGTTCGATACCTCGGCATCGCCTGCGTTTTGAACCTTACCTGATCATGTCGGCCAGACGAATCGGCCCATGTCGAACCACAAGGAGTTCTTGTTCAACACGATCCCTCAGAAATTGAATCCCAATAACTCGCCAGATTTTGCTGGACATCGGGCTGGAAATCGAGATTTGAGACGCAGTAAGAAGCAGCACGGGCGCATACGCAGGATAGCACCGAGTAGAGCAGCTTCAGTCGCAGCTCACCGGAGTTGCCGTCTCTCTGAAGTGGCCGCCTACCGAAGTCGCCCGATCGCCGCGGCTTGCGGCTCACCTTCACGGTTTCGCTGGCCGGCTGAAACCGCCGAAGGAACGATGTGCGCGGCCACTGGCGGCCGGCTGAGGATTTCTGGGATCGCTTGGGTCGCTATTTTTTCCAGGAGGATCGATCGGTTGGTTCTGTACTCTGGTCGTCGTGTGCCTGCCGTGGGAAAAAAAAAAGCGGCGTTCTTGCTATCGTGGGGCAGACTGAATCCATGGACAGGTGTAGAAGACCGAGGTCCTGATGAAGCTCCACCAGTTATGCCACCTCGCAGACGAGAAGATGGCTCTTGACGCCGCCGAGATCGACCACCTTCACGTCCTAATCACCCGCCACAGTGTGGCGCCTCCATGCACTGGAGGCCAATCGAGAATTGAGATGCCGGGAGCTGATGGGTATGTGCATTGAGTTTTAGAAGGCTTAGCTTATGCTTCGTCTGAAGATTGCTGGTTTAACTACGATTTTTTTCCAAGCTTCATCCACGCTGGTGCAACGCCCAGGCGCTTTGACAAAGTCGCCGTTATCACCTCCGTCACGCATTCGGCATGGAGCGGAGACGTTGACATCGCCAGTAGGCGGAGGTGCTCGTGTCGCCTGGCGATCGGCGAGCGGTAGTGGAAGGCGTGGTCGGCTGCGGAGTACCACCGCGTCCACCTCCGCATGCATCCTCGCGCGCGCGTCCCCTTGCGGCCCATGGGCCTGCCTGCCCCTTCTGATCACTGCCACCAGTAAGAGGAACAAACAAGAGACTCATAGTTAAGGCTTACCAGATTCGTCTCACGTTGATGGAAAACAAGTGCTGCCACACCTTAGCATGGAAATTGATGCCTGCGGTACCACAGACCCATCATGCCCATCAAAATGTGAAGCTATTTCAATAGTACTAAGTGAGAGAACGCCCATTTATTGTGTACCAACAGCAGAATCGTACCCCTGCATTCTTGTGTCAGGGATATTTTAGCCAAGCAGGACCGTGGTTGTACCATGATTTCCAATTTTCTTTAAATATGTTTGAATTCAAAATTTGTCAACTTGATGTTCCTCTGGGTACAAAATATAATTGGACTGTGCGAGTCAATCGACTTTGAGGAAAATTAGGTTCGTGCAAACATTTTCCGACCAAAATTTAATTTTATCACTCAGTGCTCGTGCCAACATTTTATATTCAAAAGAAAAAAAATTATCACTCCCGGTGCAACGCACGGGTTTATTTCCTAGTTTATAATAAATGTTAAACATATCACGACATCTTGGCTGTATGATTTTCCATTTCCAGCTTCGGGAAGAAACTTTCCCTACCACATCCTTGCAAGAAATGAATAATGTTCCTTTAAACTTTTTTCTACGACATATTATATTCTATAAAACTCTCCGTGTTTTTCACGTCTCGTGCTCATCTGAACACTTCCAAGAAAAATAGCATGTTCCACTTCGAAATAAAAACAAATATGTTTGCACACCATTTATTTAGAAACTTCCAAATTCTATAAAGACCGGTCGGAAATGACGGCAACATAAACATAGCCCCGAGAAACGCAGGAGAATGCCACACATGTAAACATAACAAATTCAGAATTGCCAAATTTTCCCAATATCATTGCTCCATATGGCCAAACAAATAGAACTGCCAATTTTACCCTAATAACTTCCTTGTTAAGTTCAGTTGATATTTGCCAATTTTTCCAAACCCTTTAGGCCTTCATGGATGCAACGAAGACGAAATATATAACCCCGGCCCCAAGAAACAATATGGAGCACTAGTGGAAAAAGGGCCAACAATACCGGTTCCAGAGGGGCTTTTGTACCGGAAAAGCAACCGGTACAAAAGATTCGGGACAAAAGCCCCCCCCCCCCCCTTGGTACCGGTTCTTTACGAACCGGTATTAAAGGGGCCTCCACGTGGGCACCCAGGAGACCGCAGGGCTAGGGACCTTTGGTACCGGTTTGTAACACGAACCGGTACCAAAGGTTGGCAGCCGCGGTAGAGAAAGTGCATAAATCTCTGCCGCGGCAGAGAATTCGGGGTTTAGGGTTTTAGGAGGGGTTTAGGGGTATCGGACCGTTTCATATCGCGTCGATGCGCCAGAAACGCGTTTGGATTTAGGTAGTACATGAAGATCAAGGTGATGCATATCAACTTGGTGCATATAATATAACACATGTAATTGCATAAGATAACAAATTAAGTAGTACATGCATGAAGATCGATCTTCATGCATAGTGGTACTCTCCGAGGCATACTATCTATTACATGTACCATAGTGGTACTCTCCGACTCAACCTATATATTACATGTAGATCTTCATTAATAGTGGTACTCTGCGAAGCTAGGAATAACGTCCCGAAGGAAAAATCTCGCCAATTCCTCGTCAATTACTTTGAAGCGGTGCTCGATTGAGATCCTGTCCCGCTTTCATGCCAACTGTAAAAGAATGAGATACAAATGAATACATGAGCTATGTGTGTATATATATATATCAAATCACAATCAAACAATTATGACTAAAACTCAGCACAAGTTATGGTAAGAAAATAAATTTGCGAATATTGTTTTCGTACCTCTCTATTTCTTTGATTATTCGTTCTCTCGCTGAAAATCTTATGGATGTACTCGCAAACGTAGTATCCACATAGATTAGTCCCCTCTGGTTGTTTCGCGCATTTCTGTACAAGAATATAATTCAATCAAACAATAATCAAGTATGATAAAGGTGTGTGGACCTAGGTAGTACTACTTACTTTGTTCGCACGCCATATCAGCTTCGGTTTCCATTCAACGATCGAATCTTCCTGGATGAACGTTTGCCATACGCTGCCCGACAAAAGAAAATGCATAAAAGAGTTATCAATTTGTTGATATCAGGAAATTAACGAAAAAACCGATAAGAATTAAACTTACTTTTTGAGCATATCAAAAGCCGTCTTGTATAGTATAGGCTCTTTGGTTAGTGAGTCAAAGACTTCAACTTCTCCATCGTACATTTTAATGACGATAAGAATAAAGTGGAACCTGCGCACGTTTAAATATGCAGTGTCATAGATATAAGTCATCAGTTAAAATTTTAACATATGGTGAGCAAAATAGAATGTGTTATAAGACAGTAACACTCACTTGAAGTTGTAAGGCCAAAGTATTATCTTTTTGTCACGTTGTCGCTTCAAAAACCTTAGCAAAGTCTCCGGTGTATCCTTGTTATAGATGGGATCTTCTATGGTTCTTTCATGCATTGTATCCGGGTCAATGAACCCAATGTCCGTGATTTCATCCCTTTTGCATTCGAGCTTCTTCGATCTGCATAATATAGCGCACAAAAGATTAAATTGAGGATAATTTGCAGACAATGAACGAGCTGAGCTAAAGACTTCTCAAATCGCATTAATAAATCACTTACAAACAATAGCAACTGATGATAGATTTGTCGAGGGCCCGGAGATTGTATAACTGAAAAAGTTCGGAGAAGTCAACACTCACAGAGTATTCTTGGAAGTAGTGTTGATCCTTAACTCGCACCATGATAGCCTGGATCCCTCTATTTGTGGCATTAGTGTACCACACATGCAAATTACGCATACTTGTTGGTAGCGACCTGATATTCTCGACCAAATCTTTCCCTTGAATAAATTTGTATGCTACTTCAGCGATGGGGTAATCGGTTGTATTTTGTCGAGAACTTTCAACGGCCTTCTCGTCAAACACCTTGAGAGGGGGGACCGATTGAACGGGTTGTTTTCCGAACTGGTGCACTTGTTTCCTTTTTTTTCTCCGAGACCACCGATTGATCGGGTTTTTTCGTCTCCACCATATCGTCATACGACCTTTCAATAGAACGCCTATAGTCAGATGGCGGCGATGGTACAGGGTCATATAGATTCTCAACAGTACGCACAACTTTCACCGGATCTAGAGTCTTCTCAAAAGGTATCTCTGGCACTTTCTTAGCAAAATGTTTTTCCACCTCGGACTTAGAGGTTTCGATGCATTCCTCGATAGTTTTTTCCCAAGGTAACTTCTCAATAGGCGGCAGTGGTTTCTCCTTTCTAGGTCTCTTCCTAGGCGGCGTACCGTTCCGCTTAACGGGCGCAGTCTTACGCGGAGGATCTCGAGATGGTGGACTCGTGCTGGGGTCCCTCTCAGGTAGGTGTGGACTTTGCTGCTCATGTGGACTACTACCAGGAGGAGTCGATGGCCATTGCTGCTCATGTGGAATTTGCTGCTCATGTGGACTGCTACGAGGAGGAGTCTGTGGCCTTGGCAAAAGGAAGATGTATTTCTTGGGCCATAGGGCAAAACCGCGCTTGACATCGGCCATTGTCTTCTCATCGTCACCTCCAGGAAAATCAAGCTCCAATGTTTCATAACCCGTCACAACGTCATCCACCCCAACACAAGCACAGCCAGGTGGAATGGGCATATGATGGTGCGTTGCTCCATTTTCATTTGGGTAAACATAGCCGACCGCCACCTTAACGGACATGTTCCTCATTGACACATGTAGCTCGCAATCTGTCTTCTCCGTGACATAATCCACGGGGTAGCTTCCTCCACATCCTTCAAGATGCGAGGAACCCACACTGCTTCTTCGCTGAGATGGGGCGGCATCGGCTTGAGGATCTTGTAGAAACAGCGGCTGATCAGGTGCCCTCTGATTTTTCTCAAGCACCTCCACCCTATTTATCAATTCCGCTAACCTATCTGACTCCTGCTTCTTCTTTCTCGAACGGCTTCTATAACTGTCAGTGCACTCCGGCCACGCTTCCTTCATGCTGACACCTGGGCGGGCTCGTATTCGTCCAACGTGTTCAGGATTCCCCAGAGCGAGTGTCAGCTCGTCATTCTCTCTATCGGGAATGTACTCTCCCTTTCTAACTTTTTCAATTGCATCTATAAGCTTCGTCGTGACTTCTTCAATTTTTTCCTTCCATTTTCCCTTTGCAACGATCAACCCTGTCTTTGGGTCCAACCCTGCCCCATGCGCGAACAACCAAAACTTGGACCGGTCAGGCCAGTCCCATGTCTGTGGAGTGATTCCTGCAGCCATCAGTTTATCTTCAAATGCTATCCACTTCGGAATGGCAGTCTTGTAGCCACCTGACCCCAAATGATGGAAATGTTTCTTCTTTGAAGCATTTTCCGTATTTTTGACTGATCGGGACACAGCAGTAGATGATTGCTTATACCTCTTAAATGCGGGCCAGTGATCTTTTATCTTCACTAGACTTTCAGTGAATACTGGATCTTCATGTTCATATCTGGCCCATAGATTTTTCTTAAATGTCTGGAATTGTGTGGCCATCTTCTTAAGAGTCCATTCCTTGACTTTCTTCTTCTGTCGTTCCGTCATGTCTTCCGGTAGGCTGAAGTGTGTCAGTAGACTGTCCCAAAGAAAAAGTTTCAGAGCATCGTTGACATAACTAGCTTCAGCCCCTGCGTTCTTCGGCTTATGCCACTCTACAATGCTGATCGGTACATGGTCCCTAACAGGAACTCTAGCTTGATTTATAAATTTACGGCAGTGCTCTTTGGGATCCACCGGTTTACCACTATCCTTAAATGCGGTGAGGGCTAACCTACCCTCGCCCTTTAGACGTTGCGTTGGGCCTCGTTGCTTTTTAACAGATTTGCTCGATGATCCAGAAGGCTAAAAGAAAAATGATTCGTTAATAAGTGCAATACAAATAAATCAATGCATCTAGTGATGAACATAGCCTTGATATATAAATATACACCTCGCCGGAGTTTGTTAAGGACACTTCATTGTCTCTTCTTTCTTCAGACTCAAGTCTCTCACTGACATCGTCCAGAAATTGTGAGCCGAAATCATCATCATCTCCATCGGGTTCTCCATCGGGTTCCGGTCCACGGGCACTCTCATATATCATTTTCTGCACCATTTCTTTTTTCTCCTCATCTCGGATGAAGGTGCCATCCTCCATAGCTCAATGTCACTACAAAATTAAGTGCAATTATTTGATTCATCATGTCATGATCATAACAGATTGCTAGATGGATAACAATTCAAGTGAAGAAAGCAATAACCAAACACAAGATTAAGAGAGTGTGCGAGGCCTTTCACATATCTACTTAGGAGTAACATATATTATTGCAATTGTACAACACTGCTAACGATATGAACCCACTGAATCACCGAGGTGCTCTGCCTCCGCGACCGCCTCCTCGTGCTCTCTCGCTGCCTTTTTATTTCTTTCTTTCTAAACGCCACCGCTCCTCCTCTCTCCACTACCTCCCTCGTCTAGTCTCGCGCAAACACTCGGCGCTCCTCCTCGATGTCGCGGCGGCAGGGCCGCTTCCACCACGGTGGCACGACCACGGCCACGGACTCGGCGTTCCTCCACCGACGCCGAGAGCGCCACGGCCACGGACTCGGCGTTCCTCCACCGACGCCGAGAGCGCCACGGCCATGGACTCGGCGTTCCCCCTCCTCCTCTCCCAAGCAGCACCCGTGGCCACGCCCTAGGCAACCACGAGGAACACATGCTTCAAAGCGATGTGCGTATCCGTCTACTTCCGTGATGGGCCCTCTCGCTCTTCTCTCTATTTCTCTCCATCTACATCAACAGCCACACGGAGTCCCCTCGCGGCAGGACACCGTCTACATCGACATCTACACGGAATACCCTCGCGGCGGGACACTGTCTACACCGTCAACAACCAACTCCTTACATGCACTCCGCGTCATCATCTACAAGCGATGTCGCCGCTAGCACGACGGCATCACCGAGTCACTCCAACGAGCTAGGCGTAGTGCTGCGGGCGACGGCGGCTCTACGTCCGAGACTAGGTCGGCCAGGTGCTATCCGTCCCCCGGGCTGGGGATTGTGTCGAGCACCTGGCACGTGGTGGCCTGGTCGGCGAGCGTCCGTGGCCGGCCTGCAGGTCTCGGTGGTGCGCGGCGTGGAGCTGGGCGAGCGGCGCAGGGGATCGCGGCGGCGGCGCAGGGGGTAGCGGCGGGAGGCGGCACCGGAGGAGGGGAGAAGAGGAGGTCACCTCTGGTTACCGGCGCCAAGAGGGGAGCAGCGGGTGACGGCGACGGCGACGGCGGCGTGGTGCTGCGGCGGCGGCGGCGACGTGGTGCTGCGCGCGTCGGCGACGGCGTGGTGCTGCGCGCGGGCGACGGTGTACTGAGGGGGATTTTGTTGTTCTCCTTGTCGATTTGGTCGCGCGGCTAAGTGAAAAAGACGTGGGGACCTTTGGTCCCATTTGGATCCACCAACCGGTACGAAAGCCCTTTGGTACCGGTTGGTGGATCCAACCGGTACCAAAGGTCATTTTTTGTTTTCTTTTACTTTTTCTGTTTCTTTTCTATTTCTGTTTCTTTTCTATTTCTTTTTCTTTTCTGTTTCTTTTTCTTTTCTATTTCTTTTCTTTTCTATTTATTTTTCTATTTCTTTTCTATTTCTTTTTCTATTTATTTTCTGTTTCTTTTTCTGTTTCTTTTTCTATTTATTTTCTATTTCTTTTCTATTTCTTTTTCTATTTATTTTCTGTTTCTTTTTCTATTTCTTTTCTATTTCTTTTCTATTTCATTTTCTATTTCTTTTTCTATTTTATTTTCTATATTTCTGTTTCTTTTCTATTTATTTTCTATTTCTTTTTCTATTTATTTTTCTATTTCTTTCTTGTTTCTTTTCTTTTTCTTTTCCATTTCTATTTCTTTTCTGTTTCTTATATTTTCTTTTTCTATTTCTTTTCTTTACTCCCGCCACGACGCCGTCCGCGCGGGAAAGTTTCCCGCCACGACGTCGCGTGGGAAAGTTTCCCGCCACGACGCCGCGCGGGAGGAAAAGGGCGGGAAATAATGGGCGGGAATAAAATTTTATTACGATTGAACTGGAATTAAAGTACAGAGCTCAACTGAAAATTAAGATACATGGCCAGATTCGAATGTTGGAGTCATTCAATCATACTCGTGCCTAGCCCTATAAACGTCGCCACTGTAGTCGTCGTAGTCGCCGACGTCGTCGTCGATGGCATCGGGGTCGTGGTAGTCGAACCTCGGTGGGTGAGCACGCGTGGGCTGGGACTGAGGGTAGCGCAGGCGGGGCCACGGTAGGCCATGACGCTCTGGAGAGTCCGGCCGCGCCACCACAGCCGACGACCGGCCTCGTTGAAGTTCGAACGAGGCGGGCCGTCCTCCTCGTGCCTGGCAAGCGCACTCTCACGCCGATTGATGAAGAAGCCGTCCCAAGTCGGGCTGTAGTCGGGATGCCACTGGGGATTCCTCCGCTGCTCTGGCGTGAGCTTGAAGTAGTAGTGGTTCGTGATGGCCATCTGGCGCGCCACACCTAGAGGGACATGAGGGACCGGTACGCATCCGACGCTCAGCAACCAGCCGGTCGGGACGCGGTAGCCCGGCAGGCAGGGGTAGCTCAAGGCGCAAAGCGCCTCCGCCTCCCGGGGGGTTAGAGATACGATGGAAGCCATGGGAGAGAGTGATGAGGTTTGCAGATATGAGTCTAGATGTGATATGTAAATGGAGGCCAAGCCTACATATATATAGTGAAAAAATTGCGGGAAGACGAAGGCGGGAAGCGGTGGAAAGCGCGGGAAGAAAATAGGCGGGAACGCAGTGGCGCGGGAAACTTTCATCCTGGGTGGGGGCTCAAACCGGGACAAAAGATGGGAGGGCCTTATCTGGGGGAGGCTTATCTAGGAGGGCCTTATCTGGGGGGTGGCTGACGTGCGGGCAACCATTAGTCCCGGCTGGTGGGTACAACCGGGACTAAAGGTGGTTTTTGTGTCATCTAACAAAACTGTCGGTGGGATAAGGACGTGTGGGTAACCTTTAGTCCCGGCTGGTGGGTGCAACCGAGACTAAAGCTGTCGGCAGGATAAGGACGCGTGGGTGGACGCACTGCTCGATGAGATAAAGCATGTAGCGCACGAGGCCCTGTCGGAGGAACAAGACAAAGTAGAAGCGGCGTCGTGCCTATAAAAGGAGCATCGATACGCCATGGCAAGCAGCTCAACAAGCCAACCTAGAAGGTAGGGAGAGTTTCATCCCCATGGATGGAGGAAAGGGTTGGGAAATCTCCCGTGGCGGAACTTCTCGAAGATGCCCTTGGTGCATACGCCCTACGGCATCTTCGGAAGTTCCGCCTCGGAAAAATTTCCCTGCAAGCCCGTGAAAGACTCCATCTCCTCCAACAGTATTGGGGAAAGGGTTGGGAAATCTCCCGTGGCGGAGCTTCTCGAAGATGTCGTTGGTGCTCACGCCCTACGGCATCTTCGGAAGCTCCGCCTCGAAAAAATTTCCCTGCAAGCCCGTGAAAGCTACTTAACTAGTAAAACAAGCCAACCATCTCCATTGTTAATATCTTACATACAGTAACATCATTACACAAAAATAAATGGGAAAGTGATTTCCATATTGAGATACACAAGTTATGATCCCTATCTAGTCTTCTGAGTTTTCTTCGTGTGTTTCCCTTTCTTCCGATTGCGACGCAACCATGGACAATCTTCATTATTTAACATGATGCTTGGGTCAGTTTTCACCTTGAAGGGTGGAATATCATCAAACATATTATAATCTTCTGACATGTCTGTCTTGTCCTCTACTCCCATGATGTTTCTTTTTCCTGAAAGAACTATGTGGCGCTTTGGCTCATCGTATGATGTGTCCTCTTGCCTTTCTTTTCTTTTTTCGGTTTGGTAGACATGTCCTTCACATAAAAAACCTGAGCCACTTCACTGGCTAGGACGAATGGTTCGGTGTCGTACCCTAGATTCTTGAGATCCACTGTAGTCATTCCGTACTACGGGTCTACCTATACCCCGTCTTTCAAGTTGAACCATTTGCACCGGAATAAAGGGACCTTGAAATTAGGTCCATAGTCAAGTTCCCATATCTCCTCTATGTACCCATAATATGTGACCTTCTTCCCATTGTCCTCTGCTGCATCAAAGCGGACACCACTGTTTTGGTTGGTGCTCTTTTTATCTTGGGCGAACATGTAAAATGTATTCCCATTTATCTCGTACCCTTGAAAAGTCGATATAGTCGAAGATGGTTGCTTGGCCAACAAGTATAGCTGTTCTTCATCAGTGACATTCATGAGACGTGTTTGCAACCAACCGCCGAAAGTCTTCATGTGTTCTCCATCAATCCAATCTTCACATTGCTCCGGGTATTCAGAGCGTAAAATATTCTTGTGTTCCACTATGTAGATGCCTATTATGCCATACATCGCATACCCAGGAAGATTGTTGTTGCGAGACATAACAGTTGATATCATAAGTCATCATTCATTACAAACCATAGTCGTCTTACAAGTAGAGATCACATGATCCCATATTACACAAATAGTTGATCTAATGATCAACGAACATATTACATAGCGGAAGCGTAGTAGTAGTGGACCATCAAATCCAAAGGCCAACGCTTGACGTCAGAAGATTCCTAGTCGTGGTAGACGTCCTGCTGGTCATCATCTTGATACTGCTGCTCTTCTTCAAAGTCTGGCCATTTGAATAGCCAGGGACACAGCCGTGAGTACTTTAAAGTACTCGCAAACTAATACTATTGTAAGTCCTAACAGTTTTAGTAATGGTGTGCTAAGCTCTAGGTCTATTTGCATAAAGCCAATTTTAGTTCACAAACATATAATAAAGACTCTTCAGCTGCTAACTAACTCAAGTGGGAACATTAGTGTCATTCCCACAACTCAGTTGTGATTAAAAAATCAAGTCACCTTTCAAATCATCATTTCTTTCTGAGAAACATCTGACAACGGAACTGTATGGCCTTTCCAATCGTTCGTAACCGTGGACACGGCTATTCGAATAGGTTTACACTCTGCAGAGGTTGTACTCTTGTGCCACAACATTTGATTACATCCGTCAGGGGTAACCCTGAATAATCGTAACTCAGTACGTGGATCATCAACCATAACTTTTCACTTACATACCCTAGTATAGGCACCTCTCCCCATGAGCTTGGCCTCCCAGTGAAGACACACCGTCAGCCTGGGAACTGCACAGGGCTTGGGCCGGACATTCACCTCATTTCACATCATTTTACTCTTAACGGAGGCAGCTTCGGCATAACCCCTATGATGCTTGTCTAGAGGGAACCCATACTAAGATACATAAACTTCCAGCTAAGCCCTACCCATAATCAGGTATTGTGGGGGTACTCAAAAATTGGAATGGTATCGCATCCGAACCCAGCCATCAGTTTTTGTCAAAATCACCTTGTTATCCAGTGGTTATATTCACCTTCAAAACTTTTCAATAGAATGAATCATCATTCCAAGGTTTTCAAACTCACCTGATTCACAAGTTCCCATCTAGAATAGTCAATTTTATTTTAGCACTAGCAACTAGTCATAAGGGTGCTATCTAGCTTAACAAGCTTTTTAGGCTAAGTTTGATACTCTTGTACTATTCTATACTTAGACCAAAGTTAACTATAAAAGTAATCTTAAATAAATCAAAGTAAAAACTTTCAAGGGTAAAACTTGGGAAGGTTCATGAAACAAAAAGTAATAGGTAAGTGTGCCTTGCTCTGGTAGAGCTCTGCACTTTTGCACGAATATTAGCTTGCCTTGGTTGGGGTACTGATCAAAGTGGTCTTCTTCTTCCTGGAAGTAGACCTCCTCCTCCTGGTACTCCTTGGTACTAGCGTCTATAAACGGATACGAGGTAACAATCACTCAACAAGTTTAAGAGCTAGACTAAGCACACATAAGATTCACACAAGCTAATCTATCTTCACCACATTGCTAACATGTTGGTTGACTTTGTTTTCTTCTTAAGAAAAATAATTTCCTCTCATTACAAATATTGATTAAGGTGTCTATTTAGTTCCTTGAGGAAATAGTTTCCTCTCATTGAATCTTTGTTAAGATTTAATCTCCTCAAATGAATAATATATGAACCAATGTTGACCAAGGTCAACCCTTCATAATCATCATTTGGGAAAATGATTTAAATGAGGTAGGGTACCCCATACAATTTAACCATACCATACTTATGATTTAACATCACCAAGTAATTTAATATGAGAGTAAGTAGACCTTGGTCACAACCTCATATGAAGTTACTTGGGACAAGATTTAAATGAGAGCAAGCCTCTCATAAGATTTAATAAATAGTTTTGGAAATTTAAATGGACTAGAAATAGCCATAGAGCCATTATTTAAACTTGGCCACGATCACACAAAGTAACCATGCCATATTTTTACATAAACAATTAGAGTATAAGAAATGTGATTTTTGAGAGTTGGAATCAACTCAAAAGCATTTTTGGTTGATTTTTAATAATTGTTTGAAATCTGACAAGTCCCTGCCTTGTTATTTTTGCCCCTTTTATTCTACAAATAATTTTCGGTTGGGGCCAGTGGGGTTGGATAGATCTTTTCACAAGCTTTCCAGATATATAAAATTCACCAAATTTGGTTGAGCCAAACTGATTCCATTAAATTTTGAAAATGGAGCCAGAAATCAAATTGATTTGAATTAATTCGAACGAATTTGAATTCGTGGGCCAGCGCGGGAAAATTTAACGGGCCAGAAGAAAAAGAAAAATGGGCCGGCCCACTTCGCGTCCAGCGCGAGCAGGCCGCCTGACTGGTGGGGTCCACGCGTCAGTGGGCTTAAAAACCCGAAACGGTACGGGGGCTGTGGAACGCACGATTAGAACCAGATCCGACGGATCTCATTCATCGTCGTCGACGGCGAGACTGGGCCACTGGCGCGGCGAGGCTAGGGGGTCGGAGAGCTCACCGGAGCTCCAGCGAGGGTTGGCAGTGTGCGCGAGGATGATGTCGACGACGGCGAGTCGCCTGGTACCAGCGGCGCTTCCTGGGGAGGCTCCAATCGACGGCGAGCTTTCGCGGCGGTCACGGGCTCCGACGATCAAATTGGGTGGCTCCAATGGCTAATCGAGGCGGGGAGGTGGTCGAGGAGGGAAGCGAGGCGGTGTGAAGAAATCAACGAGGGGAGGCCTCTATTTATAATGGCGGAGGGGTGCCGTGGGTCTGCGGCCAAGTCGACCATGGCGCGGGTGCTGCGGCGAGCTAAAGGGGTAGGCGAGGGCGCGGAGGTGTTCAGCACGTCCGTGCGGTTCTTCTGGCGGCGACGGCGAGACTAGGCGGTGCCTAACCGTGTCGGGGGCATGCGAGCATCCGCGCAGCAGTGGCGGAGGGTTTGGTCGTCTCCGGCGACGGCGGGTGCGGGTCGGTGAGTTGGGCATGTCTGGCGGGTTCCTTGTGTCGCGGGGAGGCTCCAGGCGAGAGAAGCGGTCCAGGGGTGGCCGGGATCGCCATGGCGACGCGTGTCCGGGGCGCGCTCCGGCAGACACGCGCGGGCGTGGCCATGCCGATCCTGGAGTGCCAGGGCGTCGCGGGCGCGCGCTGGCCTGGGCCTTGCCGTGCTTCTCTCGACCAAAGGTGTGTACCAAGGGGTTCAGGGGACCAAGGGGGAGCTAGGGGACATGCTGGTCTGGGGTGGAGTGGAGAGAAAAGAGGGGAAGCATGTCCATGGGTGACATGGCCGGCATGGCCATGGCTAGGCCATGTTGTGCCCTCCTCCTAGGGTTTCAAGGCTTGGTTTCGTGCTAGAGGGGACCAGGGGACATGGTGGAGGCAAGTTGGGTTCAAAATTTGGCCAAACACTATTTCAAATAGTGAAATTTGATTTGGTTTGATTCTGCCCACCATGTGTTTGACACAATGGCCGCAAGAAGAAAATTTTCAAAATTTTGAATGAAATTTGGTGGAGCTGATTTGGATCAAAAATGGCACACAATGGTGGTGGTGGTGTGCAAAGTTGAGTTAGTTTGCAAAAATCTAAATTGGGCATAATCTTGAATCTGATTTGGGCTTGCTACTTTGCTTGATGAGATTAAGAAAAGGAGAAATAATTTGCAATGATGGTCTTGACCAAAGTTGTTCACCTTGAAGAGTTCTTGGATGAGGTGCAAAGAGTTGGAAATGTGTGGTTTGAAAATCTCTTAAAACAGAGGCTCAAAGTGGGCATCATGGTATAAAAGTCAGAAATGACCATCATTTCATGTGAGCCCAATTTGATTTCAAATTTGATTTGATTTGAGATTCTTTGATTCCAAACTTGTTTATAAGTGTTTAGTAACCTTCTCCAACTAATGGCACAAGCCAAATTGGTCTAGGTTGAGAATTTCAAAAATGGCATAAACCATATGTGAGGGTTTTGGGATTTTTCTATTTTATTTCTTTTCTTCCTTTTTGATTTGTTTGGTGATCCTCAAAGGATCAAGTTAGGGTTTTAGAGAATAGCACAGATGCACACAAGCAAACATCATGGCATTCACCAAAATTGAGTAAGAGCACTATGCATAGCACATGTGATAATAAAAGTTTTTGTTGGTTCCAAAAATTTGGGGTATTGAACTTCTTCTCCTTCGTTGGTTTGAAAATTTGGGATGTTACAAACCCTTCCCCCTTACAAAAGATCTCGTCCCGAGATCGTAAAGAAAACTAGGTACTAAAGAGATCTGGGTATTCCTTCTTCATGTAGTCTTCTCGCTCCCAAGTGGCTTCGTCTTCGGTATGATTGCTCCATTGAATCTTCAGGAACTTGATACTCCTAGTGCGGGTGGTTCTGAAAGCTTCTTCCAGGATGCGAATAGGCACTTCGCGATACGTCAAGTCTTTGTTGATATCCACCGATCTGTGATCAATATTCTTGAAAACCTCGGTCTTCTCGGGCACTTCTAGACACTTCCGGAGTAATGAGATATGAAACACATCGTGCATCGCCGACATTTCTTCCGGCAGTTCCAATTGATAAGATACTTCTCCTCAGCGACTCAGAACTTTAAAGTGTCCAACATATCGGGGTGCAAGCTTTCCTATAAGCTGGAATCTCTGCATTCCTTTCAGGGGTGATACTTTAAGATAGACAAACTCTCCGATCTCGAAGGTCATCTCCCGGCGTCTCTTGTCGGCGTAGCTCTTCTGTCTTGACTGAGCAGTCTTGAGATATTCGCGGATCTTGTGCACCTTTTCTTCAGCTTCTCGGAGAACATCTGGTCCAAAGACTTGGCTCTCTCCGACTTCCGACCAATTCAGAGGGGTACGGCACTTCCTCCCGTACAGGGCTTCAAAGGGGGCCATTTGTAAACTGGCTTGGTAACTGTTGTTGTACGAGAATTCTGCGTAAGGCAGGCAGTCTTCCCACTTAGATCCATACTCTAGCACACAGGCTCTCAACATATCTTCCAATATCTGGTTGACTCTTTCCGTCTGTCCATCGGTCTGCGGGTGATATGCGGTGCTGAAATTCAGCCGGGTTCCTAGTCCTTCATGTACTTTCTGCCAGAATCTTGAGGTGAATTGGGATCCTCTATCTGACACAATTGACTTCGGGGTTCCGTGTAGGGCGACTATTCTGGAGATGTATAACTCGGCTAGCTTTGGGCCTTGGTATGTGGTCTTGACGGGGATGAAATGGGCTACCTTGGTTAACCTATCGACCACTACCCAAATAGAATCATTTCCTCTGCTCGATTTGGGCAAACCAGTGATAAAGTCCATTCCTACTGAATCCCACTTCCATTCCGGAATCTGTAGTGGCTGCAGCAATCCTGCGGGTCGCTGATGTTCCGCCTTGACTCTCTGACAGATATCACACTTGGCGATGTAGCTTCCAATTTCTCTCTTCATTCCATGCCACCAGAATTGTTCCTTCAAATCCTGATACATCTTGGTTCCTCCGGGATGAATGGAGTAAAGGGTGTCATGGGCTTCTTTCAGGATGACTTGCTTCAACTCAGAATCTGCTGGCACACATAGGCGTCCGTTGTACCAAAGAACTCCTGCTTCATCTTCGGTGAATCCAGGTGCTTTCCCTGCAGCTATTTGGCTCTTGATTCCGTCGATGCTAGCATTTCCTTTCTGGGCTTCTTTGATCTGGCTAATCAGGGTAGGCTGAAGCTCTATGCTGGCTAGGAATCCTTCACTAACTAGCTCCAGTCTAAACTGCTCAAATTCTTGATACAAGCTAGGTTGCTCTTCTGCGATCATGGAGTTCAACTGACACGGCAGTCTACTCAGGGCATCCGCTACCACATTGGCCTTGCCGGGGTGGTAGTGAATTTCCATACCATAATCCTTGATTAATTCTATCCATCTCCTTTGTCTCATATTCAGCTCCTTCTGGGTGAAAATGTACTTCAGGCTCTTGTGATCCGAATAAATCTCGCATCGATTACCCATGAGGTAATGACGCCAAACTTTCAGGGCTAATACTACAGCTGCAAGCTCTAGGTCATGGGTTGGGTAATTCTGCTCATGCTGCTTCAGTTGCCTTGACAGATATGATATCACCTTGCCGTCCTGCATCAGCACACATCCAAGACCAATCTTGGAAGCATCACAGTAGACGTCAAATGGCTTGGTGATGTCCGGCATGATCAATATTGGGGCTGAGGTCGATCTGCTCTTGAGCTGCTGGAAACTCTCTTCACATTTATCAGTCCATTCAAACTTCTTGTCTTTCTTCAACAGTTGAGTCATGGGTCTGGCTATACTCGAGAATCCTTCAACAAATCTGCGGTAATATCCCGCTAATCCAAGAAATGCGCGGACCTCGGTCTGAGTGGTTGGGGCTTTCCATTCGGTAACGGTCTTGATCTTGGCGGGATCTACAGCAATTCCTCCTGCAGACAAGATATGTCCCAGGAATCCTACCTCCTTCAACCAAAACTCACATTTGCTGAACTTGGCATACAACTTGTGCTGTCTAAGGGTTTCTAGGATAATCTCCAAATGTTGCTCGTGTTCTTCTTCAGATTTGGAGTAGATTAGGATGTCGTCAATGAAGACAACGACAAACTTATCTAAAAAGTTCATGAAGATCTTATTCATGAGGTTCATGAAATAAGCTGGGGCATTGGTTAGTCCAAACGACATGACATTGTACTCATACAATCCATATCTGGTGGTAAAGGCAGTCTTGGGGATATCCGTTGCACGAATCTTCAATTGATGGTAACCAGTCCTAAGATCAATCTTAGAGAACACCCTGGCACCGGTCAGCTGATCAAACAGGTCTTCTATCTTGGGTAAGGGGTACTTATTCTTGATGGTGACATCGTTAAGCTTACGGTAATCCGTACATAAACGAGTGGCACCGTCCTTCTTATCCACAAACAAAACTGGTGATCTCCAGGGTGAGGCACTTGGTTGGATCAAACCTTTGGCTAACATATCATCCAGTTGCTTCTTCAGCTCTACTAACTCTGCTGGGTTCATACTATAGGCTCTCTGGGCTATAGGTCCGGTTCCAGGGATTAACTCAATGATAAACTCGATATCCCGATCTGGGGGCATACCGGGTAGATCATCTGGAAACACATCAGGGTATCGACAGACGACCCTGATCTGATCCAAAGTTGGCTTGGCTAAACTCTGGTTGCAGGTAAACTTTCTGGGCAGCCTTTCAGATACGTGTTCTACTAACACGCCGGTGTTACTAGTCATGGTGATGGCCTTCTTGGCACAGTCAATCAATCCATGGTGTTTTGACATCCAATCCATACCCAGTACTACTTCCAAACCTTTTGCTCCCAGTACAATCAAATTTGCATAAAACTCTACTTCATGTATTCTGATAGGCACATCTTTGCAAATTTTTCTAGCTTTTGTTGTTGAACCAGGTATTTGAACTATCATGACATGCTTCAAACTGATGGGTTGAATATTACTAGTGCATGCAAAATCTTCAGTGACAAACGAATGCGATGCTCCAGAATCAAACAACACTCTTGCAGGTACTGAGTTAACAGAAAACATACCCAGTACAACATCTGGTGCTTCTTGGGCTTCTTCAGCATTCATGTGGAAAAGACGGCCGTTGCGATTGTTGGGGTTGTTGGGGGTGAACTTTCTGCCGGTGGAGACACGGCGTTGCTGCTGAGCAGGTGCAGCGGTGTTGGGGGCAGTCTTGGCTAACCTTTTGGGGCACTCGTTGGAGTAGTGACCCACAATTCCACATTCATAACAAGTGATGGTGGACTTGTCCCTCGGGGCGACGGGGATAGCGTTGCTCCCAGTCCTTGGAGCAGTGTTGGTGTTGTTGTTGCTGGGGGCTCTTATTGGGGTGCGGTTGAAGTTGTTGGGGTTGTTGTTGTTGTTGTGGCCTCCTGGCCTGGGGTGTCCTCCACTCCGGTTCTGAAAACCCGGACGTGAAGTCTGCATCTGGGGCTTGTTGTTGTTTCTTGGGGCGAAACCTCCGCTTGAGTTGGGGCGATACCTTGGGGTATTGCTGGGCCCACTCTGGTGCATCATGCGGCGTTTGCGGTTCTCATTTGCTTGATGGAGCTTTCCCTCCATCTGGATGGCGGAGTCCACCAGGGCTTCAAGGTCTGTAAAGGGAATGTTGACTAGCACAGTCTGCATCTCGTCGTGCAGTCCGTTCAGAAATCTCTCCTTCCTCTTCTCTGTAGTGTCGGTCTCATCGGGGGCATACCTTGACAGTGTGAGAAACCTGTCGCGGTATTCTACCACCGACATCCTTCCTTGTTTGAGTTCCCGGAACTCGTCCCTCATCTTCTTGGTTAGACCCGGGGGCACGTGATACTTGCTGAACTTGAGCTTGAAATCTGCCCAAGTCATGATCTGTCCTGCATTCATGGCACGGGTGCTGGTCCACCAGGCTCGGGCTGGTCCTGCTAAGTAATGAGTGGCGAACAGGACTTGCTCTGCGGCTTCAACTCCCGCTACCTCTAAGTTGTTCTCCATGGTCTGGAGCTAGTCATCAGCATCGAGTGGTTCTTCGGTCTTGCTGAAAACAGGGGGATTGGTGTTTTGAAAGTTCTTGAGTTTTGATCCTGGGTGATCATGGTTTCCATGGCCTTGGTTGTTGTTGGCGATCTGTTGCAGTGCAACCAGGTTGGCTTGTCTTTCAGCTCTTTCATTCTCTCTATCTGCCATCAAGGTCTGCAGCAGTTGCATCAGGGCATCTTGATTTGCACCGCGGGTAGGAGGGGCCATCTGGACATTGAGATAGATCATGAGATAAGAGGGAATCTTCTATGGCTCATTTTGGGTAAGTCTGAAAATTTTAAAACTTCAAGTCTTTTGATATGAAACACAAACACACATTCATTCATTCAACAGCACATATTACAAGCTAACACGTCCATGGTTTTAAGAACCATTTACTCGCGCTACGATACGAGTGACGGGATACAAACTCACACCTACTCAAGTGATCAAGTGCAACTACTCCTCATCATCCACATCGATCGGGATGAAGTCATCTTCTCCGGCATCCATAAACTCGTAGTCCTCAACATCAGTGTTCTCATACTCTTCGAAGTCATCATCATCACTCAAGAAGGCTGCTCCTCCCTGAATGTCTTCACCATCTTCTTCCATCTCCCTCAGCTGGTCTTCTTGGGCCTTGACAGTTGCCTCCAAGAGTACTATCTTTGCGCGAAGGCGCGCAATGGTAGCATCCTTCTTGGCACGCTGCTGGCGGAGTGACTTGCGGTCTTTTGCAAGCATCTTGATGGCATCAGCATGCTCAGCCAGGTGGAGGTGAGTCTGGTTGGCGTAAACGCGAGCGTTGTCCAGCTCCTTCTGGGTCTCGTGTAGCATAAAGTCCAGATGCTCCACGTGATACTTCAGCACCGGGTGTGAGGATAGTGACATGGGTCCTCCAGTGGAATCATGCCTCGCAAGGTGAGCGAAGCGACAGTCCTGGATTGCCACCACATTCTGCCCGCACAGACGGGCAAGTGCTTCCTGAAGAGCACGAGCGAGTCCATCCAGCCAGTTGCTTTCTCTGATGGAAAAGAGGATCCTCTCAGAGGTAGGAGGCTCCATCTTGCCCCTCAGATCAGCGGTGATAACCCACTGAAGTTCCCCTCCGGGCTGGGTGTTGACTTCGACTCCGTGGAACTCAGGGTGCGGGCGTCCAAGGAACTCTGATAGGGCATCTAAGTCCCTCTCAAAGATCAGGCTCCCGCCATTCCCTAGCTGGTAAAACTTGGTGTTGGTTGGCTCCATCTGAAAGTGAGTTGGGTGAGTAAGTTAGATACGTGAACAAGTGGTGTCAAAATTTTATGTAGATTCATAAGGAAGAGCATGACCTATCGTTTTGAAAAGATCTCAAGGAAAAGAGAGTGAATAATTTTGACTAGACATATTTACTTCATTTGTTTTTGAAACTAAGTTTTTATGAACGTCCATTCTAACTAGGGTCTCCTAAGGTCAAACAATGGCTCTGATACCAACTTATCAACACCCAGATTTTTAAGTCCAGATGCCTATTATGCCATACATCGCAATCCCAGGAAGATTGTTGTTGCGAGACATAACAGTTGATATCATAAGTCATCATTCATTACAAACCATAGTCGTCTTACAAGTAGAGATCACATGATCCCATATTACACAAATAGTTGATCTAATGATCAACGGACATATTACATAGTGGAAGCGTAGTAGTAGTGGACCATCAAATCCACAGGCCAACGCTTGACGTCAGAAGATTCCTAGTCGTGGTAGACGTCCTGCTGGTCATCATCTTGATACTGCTGCTCTTCTTCAAAGTCTGGCCATTTGAATAGCCAGGGACACAGCCGTGAGTACTTTAAAGTACTCGCAAACTAATACTATTGTAAGTACTAACAGTTTTAGTAATGGTGTGCTAAGCTCTAGGTCTATTTGCATAAAGCCAATTTTAGTTCACAAGCATATAATAAAGACTCTTCATCTGCTAACTAACTCAAGTGGGAACATTAGTGTCATTCCCACAACTCAGTTGTGATTCAAAAATCAAGTCACCTTTCAAATCATCATTTCTTTCTGAGAAACATCTGACAACGGAACTGTATGGCCTTTCCAATCGTCCGTAACTGTGGACACGGCTATTCGAATAGGTTTACACTCTGCAGAGGTTGTACTCTTGTGCCACAATATTTGATTACATCCATCAGGGGTAACCCTGAATAATCGTAACTCAGTACGCGGATCATCAACCATAACTTTTCACTTACATACCCTAGTATAGGCACCTCTCCCCATGAGCTTGGCCTCCCAGTGAAGACACACCGTCAGCCTGGGAACTGCACAGGGCTTGGGCCGGACATTCACCTCATTTCACATCATTTTACTCTTAACGGAGGCAGCCTCGGCATAACCCCTATGATGCTTGTCTAGAGGGAACCCATACTAAGATACATAAACTTCCAGCTAAGCCCTACCCATAATCAGGTATTGTGGGGGTACTCAAAAATTGGAATGGTATCGCATCCGAACCCAGCCATCAGTTTTTGTCAAAATCACCTTGTTATCCAGTGGTCATATTCACCTTCAAAACTTTTCAATAGAATGAATCATCATTCCAAGGTTTTCAAACTCACCTGATTCACAAGTTCCCATCTAGAATAGTCAATTTTAGTTTAGCACTAGCAACTTGTCATAAGGGTGCTATCTAGCTTAACAAGCTTTTTAGGCTAAGTTTGATACTCTTGTACTATTCTATACTTAGACCAAAGTTAACTATAAAAGTAAGCTTAAATAAATCAAAGTAAAAGCTTTCAAGGGTAAAACTTGGGAAGGTTCATGAAACAAAAAGTAATAGGTAAGTGTGCCTTGCTCTGGTAGAGCTCTGCACTTTTGCACGAATATTAGCTTGCCTTGGTTAGGGTACTGATCAAAGTGGTATTCTTCTTCCTGGAAGTAGACCTCCTCCTCCTGGTACTCCTTGGTACTAGCGTCTATAAACGGATACGAGGTAACAATCACTCAACAAGTTTAAGAGCTAGACTAAGCACACATAAGATTCACACAAGCTAATCTATCTTCACCACATTGCTAACATGTTGGTTGACTTTGTTTTCTTCTTAAGAAAAATAATTTCCTCTCATTACAAATATTGATTAAGGTGTCTATTTAGTTCCTTGAGGAAACAGTTTCCTCTCATTGAATCTTTGTTAAGATTTAATCTCCTCAAATGAATAATATATGAACCAATGTTGACCAAGGTCAACCCTTCATAATCATCATTTGGGAAAATGATTTAAATGAGGTAGGGTACCCCATACAATTTAACCATACCATACTTATGATTTAACATCACCAAGTAATTTAATATGAGAGTAAGTAGACCTTGGTCACAACCTCATATGAAGTTACTTGGGACAAGATTTAAATGAGAGCAAGCCTCTCATAAGATTTAATAAATAGTTTTGGAAAATTTAAATGGACTAGAAATAGCCATAGAGCCATTATTTAAACTAGGCCATGATCACACAAAGTAACCATGCCATATTTTTACATAAACAATTAGAGTATAAGAAATGTGATTTTTGAGAGTTGGAATCAACTCAAAAGCATTTTTGGTTGATTTTTAATAATTGTTTGAAATCTGACAAGTCCCTGCCTTGTTATTTTTGCCCCTTTTATTCTACAAATAATTTTGGGTTGATACCAGTGGGGTTGGATAGATCTTTTCACAAGCTTTCCAGATATATAAAATTCACCAAATTTGGTTGAGCCAAACTGATTCCATTAAATTTTGAAAATGGAGCCAGAAATCAAATTGATTTGAATTAATTCGAACGAATTTGAATTCGTGGGCCAGCGCGGGAAAATTTAACGGGCCAGAAGAAAAAGAAAAATGGGCCAGCCCACTTCGCGTCCAGCGCGAGCAGGCCGCCTGACTGGTGGGGTCCACGCGTCAGTGGGCTTAAAAACCCGAAACGGTACGGGGGCTGTGGAACGCACGATTAGAACCAGATCCGACAGATCTCATTCATCGTCGTCGACGGCGAGACTGGGCCACTGGCGCGGCGAGGCTAGGGGGTCGGAGAGCTCACCAGAGCTCCAGCGAGGATTGGCAGTGTGCGCGAGGACGATGTCGACGACGGCGAGTCGCCTGGTACCAGTGGCGCTTCCTGGGGAGGCTCCAATCGACGGCGAGCTTCCGCGGCGGTCACGGGCTCCGACGATCAAATTGGGTGGCTCCAGTGGCTAATCGAGGCGGGGAGGTGGTCGAGGAGGGTGAGAAAGAGGAGGGAAGCGAGGCGGTGTGAAGAAATCAACGAGGGGAGGCCTCTATTTATAATGGCGGAGGGGTGCCGTGGGTCTGCGGCCAAGTCGACCATGGCGCGGGTGTTGCGGCGAGCTAGAGGGGTAGGCGAGGGCGCGGAGGTGTTCAGCACGTCCGTGCGGTTATTCTGGCGGCGACGGCGAGACAAGGCGGTGCCTAACCGTGTCGGGGGCATGCGAGCATCCGCGCGGCTGTGGCGGAGGGTTTGGTCGTCTCCGGCGACGCCGGGTGCGGGTCGGTGAGTTGGGCATGTCTGGCGGGTTCCTTGTGTCGCGGGGAGGCTCCAGGCGAGAGAAGGGGTCCAGGGGTGGCCGGGATGGTCGTGGCGACGCGTGTCCGGGGCGCGCTCCGGCAGACACGCGCGGGCGTGGCCATGCCGATCCTGGCGTGCCAGGGCGTCGCGGGCGCGCGCTGGCCTGGGCCTTGCCGTGCTTCTCTCGACCAAAGGCGTGTACCAAGGGGTTCAGGGGACCAAGGGGGAGCTAGGGGACATGCTGGTCTGGGGTGGAGTGGAGAGAAAAGAGGGGAAGCATGTCCATGGGTGACATGGCCGGCATGGCCATGGCTAGGCCATGTTGTGCCCTCCTCCTAGGGTTTCAAGGCTTGGTTTCGTGCTAGAGGGGACCAGGGGACATGGTGGAGGCAAGTTGGGTTCAAAATTTGGCCAAACACTATTTCAAATAGTGAAATTTGATTTGGTTTGATTCTGCCCACCATGTGTTCGACACAATGGCCGCAAGAAGAAAATTTTCAAAATTTTGAATGAAATTTGGTGGAGCTGATTTGGATCAAAAATGGCACACAATGGTGGTGGTGGTGTGCAAAGTTGAGTTAGTTTGCAAAAATCTAAATTGGGCATAATCTTGAATCTGATTTGGGGTTGCTACTTTGCTTGATGAGATTAAGAAAAGGAGAAAGAATTTGCAATGATGGTCTTGACCAAAGTTGTTCACCTTGAAGAGTTCTTGGGTGAGGTGCAAAGAGTTGGAAATGTGTGGTTTGAAAATCTCTTAAAACAGAGGCTCAAAGTGGGCATCATGGTATAAAAGTCAGAAATGACCATCATTTCATGTGAGCCCAATTTGATTTCAAATTTGATTTGATTTGAGATTCTTTGATTCCAAACTTGTTTATAAGTATTTAGTAACCTTCTCCAACTAATGGCACAAGCCAAATTGGTCTAGGTTGAGAATTTCAAAAATGGCATAAACCATATGTGAGGGTTTTGGGATTTTTCTATTTTATTTCTTTTCTTCCTTTTTGATTTGTTTGGTGATCCTCAAAGGATCAAGTTAGGGTTTTAGAGAATAGCACAGATGCACACAAGCAAACATCATGGCATTCACTAAAATTGAGTAAGAGCACTATGCATAACACATGTGATAATAAAAGTTTTTGTTGGTTCCAAAAATTTGGGGTATTGAACTTCTTCTCCTTCATTGGTTTGAAAATTTGGGATGTTACAGTGTGCTTGAGTGAAAGAATGATCGTCCATACACATTGTTGCTTTCTTTTCTAGCGTGCCTTTTCCACGCAGTCTCCCCTCATAGCGCGATTCAGGAACACCGATCGGCTTAAGGTCAGGAATAAAGTCAACACAAAACTCAATGACCTCCTCTGTTCCATAGCCCTTGGAGATGCTTCCTTCTGGCCTAGCACGGTTATGAACGTATTTCTTTAAGACTCCATGAATCTCTCAAAGGGGAACATGTTGTGTAGAAAATATAGGACCGAGAACGCCAATCTCTTCGACCAGGTGAACGAGGAGATGCGTCATAATATTGAAGAAGGATGGTGGGAACACCAACTCGAATCTAACTAGACATTGCACCACATCCTTCTGTAAATTTTGTAGAGTTAGTGGATTGATCACCTTCTGAGAAATTGCATTGAGGAACGCACATAGCTTCACAATGGGTACTCGAACATTTTCCGGCAGAAGCCCCCTCAATGCAACCGGAAGTAGTTGTGTCATAATCACGTGGCAGTCATGAGACTTTAGATTTTGAAACTTTTTCTCTGACATGTTTATTATTCCCTTTATATTCGACGAGAAGCCAGATGGGACCTTGATGCTACTCAGGACTTCAAAAAATATCTCCTTCTCTTCTTTGGTAAGAGCGTAGCTGGCAGTACCCTGATACTTCTCTGGATTCTGGTTGTTTCCTTCGTGGATACTTTGCTGGTCCTGCCGTGCATCCGGTGTATCTTTTGTCTTCCCATACACGCCCAACAAGTTTAGCAGGTTCACGCAAAGATTTTTCGTCACGTGCATCACGTTGATTGCAGAGTGAACCTCTAGGATTTTCCAGTAGGGTAGCTCCCAAAATATAGACATCTTCTTCCACATGGGTACGTGTCCGTCAACATCATGCGGAACAGATTGTCCGCCAGGACCCTTTCCAAAGATCACTTTTAAATCCTAGACCATATCATATATAACATCCCCAGTAGGGCGGGTAGGCTTCGTTCGGTTATCTGCCTCACCTCTGAAATGCTTTCCTCTCTTTCTTACGTGATGTTGTTTTGGAAGAAATCAACGATGCCCCAGGTACACATTCTTGTTTCCCAAATATATACTGTCAGTCTCACCTAAACAGTGTGTGCATGCATTGTATCCCTTGTTTGACTGTCCTGAAATGTTACTAAGAGCAGGCCAATCATTGATGGTTACAAACAACAATGCTCGTAGGTTAAATTCCTTTTGTTCGTGCTCATCCCACACAGGTACACCTTCTTCACGCCACAACTGTAAAAGTTCTTCAACCAATGGCCTCAGGTACACATCAATGTCGTTGCCGGGTTGCCTCGGGCCTTGGATGAGCACTGGCATCATAATGAACTTCCGCTTCATGCACAACCAAGGAGGAAGGTTATAGATACATAGAGTCACTGGCCAGGTGCTATGACTGGAGCTCTGCTCCCCGAAAGGATTAAAGCCATCTGTACTTAGACCAAATCTTAAGTTCCTTGCGTCATCTGAAAATGACTTGAACTCTCTGTCGATTTTTCTCCACTGCGACCCATCAGCGGGGTGTCTCAGCATCACATCTTTCTTACGGTCCTCTTTGTGCTATCGCAACAACTTGGCATGCTCTTTTTTTTGGAACAAACGTTTCAACCGTTGTATTATAGGAGCATACCACATCACCTTTGCAGGAACCCTCTTCCTGGGGGTGGACTCGCCCTCAACATCGCCAGGGTCATCTCGCCTGATCTTATACCTCAATGCACCACATACCGGGCATGCATTCAAATTCTCGTACTCCTCGCGGTAGAGGATGCAGTCATTGATGCATGCATGTATCTTCTGCACCTCTAATCCTACAGGGCAGACAACCTTCTTTGCTTCGTACGTACTAGAGGGCAATACGTTCTCCCCTGGAAGGATCTTTCTTTATTATTTTCAGCAACTTTTCAAATCCCTTGTCAGAAGTACCATTCTCTGCCTTCCATTGCAGCAATTCCAGTGTGGTACCCAGCTTTTTCTGGCCATCTTCGCAATTTGGGTACAACAGTTTGTTGTGATCCTCTAACATTTTCTCCAACTTCAACCTCTCCATTTCACTTCCGCAGTTTATCTTCGCATCAAGAAGGCCCGACCCAAATCGTCATCGGGGTCATCAAAAATCGGCTCATCAAAAATGGGCTCTTCTTCAGCTTCGTCTTCCCCCATTCTACTATCACCGTCTTCAGTGAACATAGGATAGTTGTCACTATCCTTTTCTTATTCGTTGTCTTGCATTATAATCCCTCTTTCTCCGTGCTTGGTCCAATAATTATAGTTGGGCATGAAACCGTTCTCAAGCAGGTGGACGTGAAGGGTCTTTGAGGTAGAGTAATCCTTCGTATTCTTACAGGAACTACATGGACAATAAATGAAACCATTCGACCGCCTGTTTGCCTCAGCCACGTTGAGAAAATAATGCATGCCAGTAATGAAGTCGGGATGGCATCGGTCACCGTACATCCATTGTCGATTCATCTGCATTATATAAGTATATCAAAAATCATTAATTACTCAACATCATGGATATATGAGTGACCAACTTAATTAATATTCAAGTTCATCACATAAAACTAAGTTTTTTTTATAAAAAAGAAGAGGCTCACCGAGGTGGTACGGTGCCGGCTAGGGGACGACGCTGGCGATCGACGGCGGTGAGGACGGGGATGATACTAAAACCTACAAATCATACTTTAATTTGAGCTCAAATTGCATATAAAAAGAATGAAATCCCTAACTTAGGCATTTCATCGAACACCTTGCTAGCACTAGAAAAATAATACGAGTTAAACTAGCAAAGAAATGAGCTAAATTAGGAACGCCGGAAGAAAGGATGATATTGCTAACCCTTGGATAGATGGGTGCCATTAATCTTGTTAAAATGGTGGAGAAAAATGGAGATTTGTTGGAGTGTGAGAGGTGCAAAATATTTGGAAATGTGAGAGGAGAGAAGGAGAAGGGAAAATGAGAGATGCAGGGATCGAGCGCTGAAGAAATAGGGCAGGGACCTTTTAGTACCGGTTCTTTAGATGAACCGGTACTAAAGGTCCAGCCTTGGCCCCACCTCCGCCTCAAAGTTGGACTGAAACCCTTTCGTACCGGTTCGTAACACGAACCGGTACAAAAGGCCCTTAACGAACCGGTATAGATGTTACTCGGCCGCCTGGGCAAGGGAACCGGTACTAATGCCCCCTTTAGTACCGGTTCGTAAGGGAACCGGTACTAAAGGCTTAGACGGATGCCCATTTTTCTACTAGTGGAGATGCCAAAGCATCTAAATAAAATTTCACAAGGAAAATCATCATTGACAGTAATAAAATAAAATAAATTATAAACGTGCGGAGGCAGAGCAGACTACGCAGGCCCTGCCTACGCGCCCCCGCCCCGCACGTCGCAGCTTCGAACTCCGAGCACGCGTCATCCACCATGCCACCCCGTCCCGCCCCGCGACCCAACCCTAGCCGCCGCAATCTGTAAGATCCCTCCGGATTTCTAGGAGTATTCGAACGGATCACAGAAGTAGAGACAGTAATTAGGGTTCCAATCACTACTAGAAAACGGACCTTCCGTCCAGGCCTTTTGTCCCGGCCCAGTCTGGAGCCGGGACAAATGGTCAGGCCACATCACCCCGAAACCAGCGAGAGGGTACGGGGCCTTTTGTCCCGGTTGTTTAAGGACTTTTTGTCCCGGTTGGAGCCTCAAACTGGGACAAAAGGGTCTAAGGCCTTTTGCGGCTTGCTGGCAGCCCTTTTGTCCCGGCTGGTGACACGAGCCGGGACATAAAGTCGACTGGTTCGTTCCCGCGCGGAACCCGATCATCGTCACCATTACTGGCGCAGAAATCGATCGACGCGCAGGAATTCGGGTCGCCGGCGCCAGCGGTCGACCACGGGAATTGATCACCCGGTGGCCGGCCTATTCATCTTCACCTTCCTCACCTTCATATATGCTTCACATCTCCTCACCATTGCCACACATCTCTTCTCACGTCTCCATCCATCATCTCTCCCACAAAAGCTCTCTCCCCGTCGACGTTCCGGCCTCAATGGAGCACCTCGCGCGCGCCCCGGCTCCTCGATCTCGGATATACCACCTCATGGCCGAAGGGATGTCTTTCAAGGTCACGGTCACTCTCCGTGCATCAAGAGTGGAGAAGTGGATCCGCACCGTCAAGAGGGACTTTCTCGACGCCGCACCAACCAAGTGCGTCGGCTTGGACTGCGAGTTCACCAACCCTCGCGAGGGTGATCAGCGCGCCGCCGTCTTTCAACTCTCGGTGGAGAGCGAGACTTTGGTATTCCAAATTTGTTGGGCTGATGAAGTGCCACAAGTTCTCAAGGAGTTCTTGCAGGACGAGAACATTAGATTCTGCGGCGCGGCTATCGGCAAAGATGTGGAAATGCTGAGTCCCTACGGTATTAATATTACTTCTGCGTTCGACCTCCAGAAGATACTCGCGAACCCCACCAACAAGCCCACTCTGAATCTATATGATCTGGCAAACTCTACCATTGGGACAAACCTTGAGAAGAAGAAGAGGAAGAAGTACAAGAAGAAGGACGCCGCGGAAGAAAAAAAAGATGAACTGATTTTTGGATGGGCCAATGTTCCATTGAGCTACGAGCAAGTGCACTATGCCGCTCTAGACGCTCGCCCGAGATGGCTAGGAGGCATTGGAGGCTAGTTGGCTACAATAGCCATGTTGATCGTCTCAATATTTAAAGATGATGAGTAGACGGTGGTGTGGTGTGTGGTACGGTGTGTGTCTTCTATATTTGTATGAACTATGAATCGTTCAATATATCGAATCTTTCTATTGTTATTCAAATTTCTCATATTTTTCTAATTGCGGTTTATAGATTTAAAGATATTAATTATTTGGCCATATTATATGAATAATGCATATATTATTTGATAATAATAATAATAATAAATAATAAAAAAAAATATTTCATATTCAAATTCCTCACATTTTTCTAATAATAATGGATATATTATTTGTCCAATTGCGATTTACAGATTTAAAGATATTAATTATGCCATATTATATGAATAATGCATATATTATTTGATAATAATAATAAAATGAATAAAAACAAAATTATTTCATATTCAAATTCCTCACATTTTTCTAATAATAATGGATATATTATTTGTCCAATTGCGATTTACAGATTTAAAGATATTAATTATGCCATATTATATGAATAATGCATATATTACTTGATAATAATAATAATAAATAGTTTTATTACTTATTTTATTTTCATTGGAATTAAATATTATCTTATTCGTTATTGTTTACTTAAATAATTGTTTTTGGTTTCAAAAAATACAGAAATGTGACACAATGGTATAAGTATTAATAAGATTGATACGGTAGTATTTATAACAAGGTACAATCATATTCACGGGAGCACAACAGGAAAGAACCAAGGAGTTAAGCATGCTGATGGTGGAGTAGTGTGAGGATGGGTGACTGACCGGTAAGTGACCAAGTCTAGAATTTGACTAAAGATTAAGTGTAATTAGTGTTAAAAATGGTCCAAGTGAGAGAGTAACTAGTCAAACAAAAAGAAAAATGAAAAAGAAAATGAAAAATTAAAAAATGAAAAATGAAAAAAGAAAATGAAACCTTTTGTCCCGGTTGGGCTTACGAGCCGGGACTAAATGTCCTCCAGCCCAAACCCTGTATCGCAGCCACGTGGTGGACTGTATGTCCAGGATGGTAAGCGGGCCGGGACAAAAGGTTGTGCCTTTTGTCCCGCCTCCGTTGTCCCGGTTGCCCAGCCGGGACAAAAAGCTCTTACGGGTCGGGACAATTGGCCCATTCTCCACTAGTGATTGCTCTCCTCCCAACCTCCCCCGAGCGAGTTCACATAAACACGGCACTGCCATCCATCCGTCCAAATCCTAGCCAAGCCTAACGAAGCAGAACGATATCCTTATAACGAGACAGCTATCCTATTACATGGGCTTATGGAGGCCCAGCTGGTAAGCCTTGAATTTGGCCGGTAGCTTGGCTTGCCTCCTGGGCCTTGCCTTGCTTGCGTCAGTGGTCGCCGTCCAGTCGTTGTCCAGGTCTTCGCTGGCAGGTGGGAGCGGGTCGTTGACATTCCCCCTCCTTGAAAATCTGCTTGACCCCAAGCAGATGCTTGAGGAAACTTATGTTGAAGCGACTCCAGGTCTTCCCACGTGGCCATGGATTCTGGTTTGCCACTCCATTGCACCAGGCCTTGCACGATCGTTCGCAGTCCTTGCTGACGAACTCGTCGCCGAAGAACTTGTATAGGAACCTGCAAAATGTCATCAGCAGATGGGAGCTAAGGAAGAACTTGCTGACCCGGCCCGGGCCTAGACATGGCTTGAGTTGGGAGACATGGAAGACTGGGTGCACACGACTCATCGAAGGTAGATCCAGCTTGTAAGCAACTTCTCCAATTCGCTCGATCACCTGGAATGGGCTGAAGAACTTGAAGGCGAGCTTGTGATTTGCCCGGCGGAGCACCGACGATTGCAAATATGGTTGCAGCTTCAGGAAAACGCAGTCTCCCACTGAGAAAACTCGCTCATATGTTTTCTTGTTAGCTTGGCTCTTCATACGCTGTTGCAGTCTCAGCAAATGTTGTTTGACAGAATCCAGAACAAGAGCACGCTCACGCAGCCAGTCTTGAATATCCCCCGAAGCAACTGTATCAGTAGCAGTAATGTCGAAGTAACGAGGTTCACGGCCATAGATCACTTGGAAGGGTGTTTTGCCTAACGAAGAATGCCAGTTATTATTGTACCAGAATTCACAGAGAGAAAGCCATTTGGACCAATGCTGCGGATGAGCGCTAATGAAGCAGCGCAAATAACACTCAATCGACTGGTGGTTGGCAATGCTATGTCTGTCCATCTGTCTTAGGGTGGTTGGCAGTGCTCATATTGAGTTGTGTACCAGTGGCCTTGAACAATGCTTGCCAAAAGAGACTAGTGAAAACTGGATCGCGATCAGAGACGAGAGTGAGAGGCATACCATGTAGCTTGTAAATATTATCCACGAAGACCTCGGCCATTTTAGCTGATGTATAAGGGTGGCGCAGAGGAATGAAATGTGCATATTTGGACAGCTTGTCGACAACTACCAGGATGCAGTTGTACTGACATGAAGACGGTAGACCGTCAATGAAGTCCATTGTAGCCATGTCCCAAGGACCAGAAGGAATTGGCAATGGTTGTAGGAGACCAGCTGGCAATGATCTTTCTGGCTTAGCTTGCTGGCAAATATGGCAATGAGCCACAAATTCCTTGACGGCGCTCTTCATTCCAGGCCACTTGAACAGAGATAGCAACCTTCGATAAGTCACAGGAAATCCCGAGTGTCCTCCCACTAGACTGTCATGGAACGCGGAAATAATAGTTTGTTGCAATTCCTTGTCTGGGCCAATCCAAATTTGTCCTTGGTATCTGAGTACTCCCTTGGACAATGAGAAGAGAGGTTCACTTTGTGAATCAATTGTCAACTTCTGTATAAGCTGAGAGGTGTAGGGATCATCCTTATAGCTGTCGACGACCTTGTCAAGCCAAACAGGTTGCACCACCGTGGCCACCATCAGTGGTGAGGAATGGATAGGTTTCCTTGACAACGCGTCCGCTGCCCCATTGAGAATACCCTTCTTGTACTGCACAATATACTGGAGCCCCATGAGTTTAGTTAGAGCACGACGTTGCCATTCAGTGTGTAGCCTTTGATCAGTCAAATGAGTGAGACTTTTATGGTTAGTTTTTATCACGAATTCCCCAGTTTGGAGGTATGAACGCCACTGCTGTACAGCTAACAGAATAGCCATGTACTCCTTTTCATATACCGATAATCCTATGTTCTTGGGTCCAAGTGCCCTGCTCTCAAATGCCAGGGGATGAACATTTTGAGACAACACAACTCCAATCCCCACATCATAGGCATCAGTCTCGAGAACAAACGGTGCTGAGAAATCCGGTAAAGCCAACACTGGAGTTGTCGCTAGAGCCTCTTTTAACACCAGGAAAGCAGCCTCATGTGCTTCGGTCCAAACAAAAATGGAACCCTTCTTCAGGAGAGCTGTGAGTGGCTGGCTAATGATGGCGTAGTGTTGAATGAATTTTCGGTAATACCCACTTAGCCCAAGGAATCCTCTTACTTCTTTTGGAGTAGTGGGACGGGGCCATGTTTAGACAGATTCTATTTTTGTTTCATCAGTTGCCACTCCTTCTGCAGATATCACATGGCCTAGGTAAGCAATATGCTGCTGCGCAAAGGCGCACTTGCTCAGCTTGACCTGTCACTTGTCACGCTGAAGAATGGCCAACACTTCTTGTACATGTCCTAAGTGTTCTTCATACGAGTGGCTGTAAATCAAGATGTCGTCAAAGAAAACCAGAGCAAACTTTCGCAGCACCGGAGCTAAGGAAGCATTCATGGCAAATTGGAATGTAGCTGGAGCACCAGTAAGACCAAACGCCATGACCATGAACTCATAATGTCCATTGTGAGTCTGGAATGCAGTTTTATACTCTTCCCCAGGTGCCAAGCGGATCTGGTAATAACTAGCCCGTAAATCTAGTTTTGAGAACCACTTGGATCCAGCTAATTCATCGAGCAACTCATCAATTACTGGAAGAGGGTATTTGCCTTTAACTGTAAGGGCATTCAAATGTCGGTAATCAACTACCAATCTCCAAGTATGGTCACTTTTCTTCACTAATATGACTGGGGATGCAAAAGCACTATTGATGTGAGTAATGACACCCTGTTTCAACAGCTCCTGTATCTGTTTCTCCAATTCAGATTTCAATTCTAGAGCAACTCTGTAAGGTCTCATAGATACTGGTCGAGCTCCAGGAATCAATGGAATTTGGTGGTCATACTGCCTGCTGGGAGGAAGGCTAGTGGGATTATCAAACACGGAGGAAAATTTGTCCAGTAATTCTTGTACTCCTGGTTTGTGATGTTCTGCATCTTGATCTTGAATATCTTGTACCACGTGTAACTCGATGAGTGCATGGGTAATATCATCCGCCCCTTCTCCATGCAATACTAGTAACTGTCCGTCTTGAAACAACACCAACCAATGTTGAGACCAATGGGTGAGCATTGGACTGTGCTTAGCTAATGAGTCATGTCCCACTATTCCATCATAGCTTTTGAGCGGTGGCACCCTGAACGAATCCACAAAATCATGACCACCTGCTGACCAACCGAGTTGGGGGAAATATTCACTGGACTGCAAAACTTCTCCTCTAGCTACTTGCACCTTAAGGGTTCTGTCCATCTTTTGCTGGCTTGTAAGAAGGTGTGCCTTGCTCTGATCAATAAAGCATGCGGAGCTGCCAGAGTCAACCAGGAAAAGCATAGAGTGTCCTTGCACAGTAACTCTGAGTTGCAGAGTTTTCTGGGATTGTTCCTTGGAATCAGCCGCTGCTACCGACAGACACATAAGGTGTTGTGATTCAGTGTCTGATTCATCGTCTGGCCCTTCATCAGTTAGCTCTGTCTGCATACAGTTCAGCTTTTCTTGTACAATGTGGAGTTGAACAGATCCTTTACACACATGTTCCTTGCCCCATTTTTCCCCACAGATGAAACACAAACCCTTGGCCCTGCGGTAAGCCTTTAGATTGCTCCATTTGTCATCAGAACTACCTCTAGTTGCTTCAATTTGTTTCTTCTCTTCTACTGATTTTGATACCCATTTCGCCGGCGGTGGTGGCGGTGGCGGGTAAGTATGTGGTAGAGTTCTGCCGGTGCCTTGACGAGGAGGTGAATTGGCCGCAAAGGGGTTAGTTCCTTCTCCTAATTCCTCATACAGGAGCGCCAAAGTAAAAGCTGTGTCAAGATCTTCAGGCTGCTGTATAGCTACTAAAACCCTGACGGCTGGCTTCAGTCCATCCAGGAACCTTGTCATATTCCGAATTGATTCAGGGTGTGGCTCATACGCAGATAGCTGATCCACTAAATCTGAAAATCGCTGAACATAATCCTCTACAGTAGCAGTCTGAGTAATGTGATAGAACCTGCGGAGCAAAATGGTGTGTTGATTGCGCATGAATCGAGCCATCATGCCGCGCACCAGTTCGTCCCATCCAGCATGAGGAGACTTTGTCAGGAACGATTCAAGCCACGTAGCTGCAGCACCGGTGAACTAAGATGGCCCGTAGGAGACCCAGAGAGACTGGGGTGTGCTCCACCTCATGTAATACTCTTCACATCGACGCTGCCAGAGTTTAGGGTTGGCTCCATCGAATTGGGGCAACTCAATTCGAGGCGCAGAGGCGTTGGCGTCAGTAATTGAGGAAGTTTCTCCAGGGTAGTACACGGAATCGGAAAAATATGCGGACGAATTGTTACCTCCTACTGGAGGAGGCGCTGAGGCCATCCCCCGGTGGTTAGTTGCGATGCAGTTCCCATGAGGGCCGGCAGCACCAACTCCCGGCGTCCGTGGAATGGACCCGGGGGCTCCCTCCACCGAGGCTGGTCGAGGAGACTGGATGGCGCGGCCAACGGTAGAGGCCAGCTGCGAGATCTTAGCGCTGAGGCCTCCCTTGATGATGGCCAGGTCTGCGCCCAGGGCCGCTTGCACCGCCGCGAGCTCGGTGCCCATGGAAGCTTGTACAGTGGCGATGGAGGCGTTGACGCTCGCGAACTGCTTGGTGGTGTCCTCGACGAAGGTCCTGACGGCATCGAGGGATTCCTTCTTGTAGTCGAGGAAGCGGTTCTCGTAGGCCTCCCTAGTCTCCGCCGTGATGATCTCGTAGATCGCCCGGGCCTCCGGCAAGAGGTTCTCCATGGCTTCCAGGACGGTGGATCTAGGAGCTCTGATACCAGATGTAAGATCCCTGCGGATTTCTAGGAGTATTCGAACGGATCACAGAAGTAGAGACAGGAATTAGGGTTCCATTGCTCTCCTCCCAACCTCCCCCGAGCGAGTTCACATAAACACGGCACTGTCGTCCATCCATCCAAATCCTAGCCAAGCCTAACGAAGCAGAACGATGTCCTTATAACGAGATAGCTATCCTATTACATGGGCTTATGGAGGCCCAGCTGGTAATCCTTGAATTTGGCCGGTAGCTTGGCTTGCCTCCTGGGCCTTGCCTTGCTTGCGTCAGTGGTCGCCGTCCAGTCGCTGTCCAGGTCCTCGCTGGCAGGTGGGAGCGGGACGTTGACACAATCCCCACTCCCTCCCGATGCAGACGGAGGCGCGGGTGAGCAGCAGCAGCGCCACATCGGCACGGCGGCGCACCTGGCCGCCGGCGGGCTCGCCGGCGTCGTCAGCAAGACCTGCACCGCGCCGCTCGCCCGCCTCACCATCCTCTTCCAGGTACAGAGATTCTCGCCCCCTTTTGCAATCCCGCGTTGCTGTCCGTAAGGATTGGGGAGCTCAGGGGAGGGAAATATTTTGCATCCGGGCCTGCGAATTTGTTGTCTGAGTGGGGATTTTAGAGCGCACGAAGCACCAGCGTGGACTAATTGCGAACTCTGTGGTGTATTTGTTGAATTCGCGCCACTCTGTGTCTGTGATGCTCAGGAGATGAATTCACCAGAAAGAAAGGAACCCTCCGTGCGACCGGCTCCTTTAAGATTCGCGCGTCGCCATCTAATGGAGCGAGCGCAACCCCCCTCGCCGCGTGCACGTGCCGCTTTAGACAGATTGGGAGCCCCACATGTCAGCGTATTTTTTTTATTTCGGGATGCGGGCTACCTGAAATTATTTCAGATATTTTTTTGTCCCACCGCTCATTTTTGGCCGTCGGTTTCTCTCTCATCTCTCTTTCCGTCTCCGAGGCGATTTGGGGGCGGAGCTCGCTCGCCGCCGGCGTTTCTCCGATTCCTCGCCGCCGGCGAGTAGATCCGCCGCACGTCGCCCCACGGTGAGTCTCCGCGCATCTCCTGGTGTATTTTTAGCCCGTTTCCGGCGTCATACCGTTCTGTATTTTACGCTGGTAGTTCGTCGTTCCCGGCGGCTTTTCGCTGGTCGTGATTTTGTCGTCAGATTCGCTGGTCATCGGTGGGTCTTGGGGTTTGGAGGGTGGCTGGAGTGCTTTGTTGGGGTGGTCGGGCGCGCGGGGGAGCCGCTGCGGGACAAGCTCGTCGTGGAGCTTTTCATCGGGCATGGCGGCGATGGCGAGGTTGACGGCGAGGCGGGCGACGTGTTGGGCCGCCAGCTTGAGGCAGGTTGCGAGGATGCGCGCGCCGGCCTCGTTGCAGATGAAGTAGACCTTGAAGAGGTCGCTGCCGTGCCCTTGTACCTGGTCCCCTACCGCCTGTTTTTTGTCGCCGAAGCTGAGATGCTCCAGCCGTCGGCAGATCTGCAGCAGGTGGTGCGATGGGTGCGGATGTTCTTCGCGACTAGGATGGCCTGCATTAGCATGATCCCTAGCTCCTTGCTCACCTGTCCAGCCATGGCCTCCGCTTCTTATCTCCTCGTTTCTCTCTCTCTGAGCTGAGTTAGTGAAGAAGGAAAATAGGATTAGAGCAGAAGCCAGGAACAGGAGTAAGAAGCAAAATGGGGGACTGGATATGATGCGTGGCGCCCCTGTTTTTGTTATTTTTCAGATCTTGTCATTATGTTACTCTAGGTTTAGATTTTTGATAGTTCCAGATGATGGCAAACTCATGTTTTCAAGATGCTTAGCAATGGTAGCCCTTTTTGTAGCTTTTTGGTTTTTGATATGTGTTTTGTCATCTCATTTTTGTTTACATAGTCTGTTTTGTTGTTAATCATAGGCGGTGCCACCATGGCTAGGAGGAAGACAGTGTGAAACAATGCTGGTCGTAAAGGGAAAGCAGTTCGTAAGCGCCACCATGTATGTTTTTTTTTGTCACTCTCATGTGAGACTTTTTTATGACTATTCTCTGGTATTTGATATGCAGTAGGTTCTATATCATGCTCTTTTTTACCATTTTTCTATTATCACACTGCTACCTCGTTTATTATTCTAGGAAATGTATCCTCTGCAAATGTCCAATCCATGCGGATGCGGACAACCTTTTGCTTTCTGGGAAACCCTGTAATTGTGTTTTAATATTGCGGTAGTCCAAGGAAATACAGTAGGTGCATGGGAATAATTTTTTTTCAGCTGAATTTTGATGAACCTGGTTGGCATGTTGTACTAATCTGGTAGGTAAATTTTAAAAATATGCTAGTTCCATGAGAATGTATTCTTTTGATGTACCTGGTATCCATGTTATACTAATCTGATATGTAATTCAACAACTTTGGTAGTTGCATGTGAATAATTATGTAGATGCATTTGATGAACCTGGTAGTCGTGTTATACTAAACTGGTAGGTAATTTTTAAAAATATGGTAGTTGCATGAGAATGATTTTTTTAGCTGCAATTCATGTACCTGGTAGCCATGTTGTACTAATTTCATAGGTAATTCAACAAATATGGTAGTTGCATGTGAATAATTATGTAGATGCATTTGATGAACCTGGTAGCCATGTTATACTAAGCTGGTAGGTAATTTTAAAAAATATGGTAGTTGCATGAGAATAATTTTTTTAGCTGCAATTCATGTACCTGGTAGCCATGTTGTACTAATTTGGTAGGTAATTCAACAAATATGGTAGTTGCATGTGAATAATTATGTAGCTGTTTTTTGATGAATCTTGCAGCCATGTTATAGTAAGCTGGTATCTACTTTTGAGGAACATGGTAGTTGCAAATGTGAGGAATATGGTAGTTTTTTTTTTGCATAACCTGCTGGTTTTTGTTATAATAACTTTTGAAGAACTTGGTTATGCACTTTTTCCAGGTTTCCATAAGTTTTTTAGTTAATCTAGTTCTCATGTTCATTTTGGTTTCTTTATTGTTTTTTCGACAGGCTTTTAGTGGAGACCGAAATAGGGCATCTCCAGCTTCCATAATTAAGCTATATAGTAACTTGACTCAAGAGAAGCGTGATGCCATAGTATCCATGGGACTGGGAAGCTTTCTGGATATCAAGTGTGAACAGCTGCACAACCCACTTATTAGTTGGTTTGTGCAATGTTACGAACCAGCTAGGAGAGCATTTGTAGTCCCTTTCCGTGGTGCGATACCTTTGACAGAAGAGTCGGTTCATATTATGAATGGTCTTCCACGGGGGCAGTTGGAGGTTCAGTATTATTCTGATTACGAGTTGGAAGCTGTCATTGCTGCGAGGCTTTTTCCTGTTGGAAGTATTAGGCCAAAGGTTTCCGATCTCGCGAGGATGGTTGAATAGTATGAGGGAGCTGATGATTCTTTCAAGGAGCTATGGATGTTGTTCATTATGTCAACAGTAGTAGCTCCTACAACTGATAACAAGATGAGTAACAAATGTTATCCTATGCTGGTAATAACTTTTTTCTTTTTAGTGCTTTAATATGGGTTTTAATGTATAATCCTAACTTTGTCTGTCTACATCAGCTTAAGTGTTGGTTCTCTGTTGTTGTTTTTATCTCATGAATTTGTTGGTGGCATCTTGTTTTTTAGGTCGACATTGCTCGTGCGAATGAATTGAACCTCTGCAAATTTGTTGCTGATGAACTTCATGACCACCTATCAAATCAGAAATACAAAAAGGGTTGTTTACTGTACTGCATGGTGAGTTTCCCTAGTTCCTGTGTATTATTACTGTTCCTCTTCTTATTTAGACATGTTTTCTCGATGCTGTGTAATTGTGATTTTTTATTTTTGTGCATGTAACAATCCTAACTTAAATGATCTGTTTTGCTTTTCTTTTCATGTGTATCTTCATTGTGGGTATACAAGTTGAGATATTTTGATGCTCTTTAAACTGATCATTTCGAGCTCGAGCTGGGCAATGCTAAATTTGCTATAAATGCTTGGTCAAAGTTAGCTATTGATGCAGTGGGAGCATTGGATGTACATGAGTATGATACAACCACTTTCGGTTCATTGGAGGTTAGCATTTTGTATATGTCGAAATTCTCAATGCAGCTACTTCTCACATGCATCTACTTATCAGTAATTATCGCTCACTGTATTCATTCATATTTTTTTGACTTTTCAGTTGAAGGATGAGTATAAAGAGGTTGTTGCTCTTGAAATGGGTCTTTTCGGTGGTCCAGATGGATTTGATTCCTCGATGAAGCTTAATACGCATCCCAGTTGCACGCAAAAGGTAGTTAATTTGTTTTTAATCGTCTTGGGTTTTTTGCGGTGTGTTGGGTGCGGGAATTGTTTTCCTTACTTTGTTTTTCTGCAACACATTGAGGGCATGGGATTTTTCTATCTTCTACAATTTGCTTGCACTTTTTTGTGCCCCCTGTGCTTGCTTAAGTGTGATACATAATGGCATGCAAAGTGTGTCCAACTAACCTGGTTACCTGTAATTTTAAATTCTGGGGTAATTTATCTCGGAAACAGATAGTACTAGTACAGTATTTTAAATTCTTTGTAATACATGTAAACTATAGTAATTAGGAAGTTACATATTAGTGCACTACACAAGAACTAAAATTTTGTGGCGCTGCTGGCTAGTCGCCATTTTTTTTGTGTGTCTTCATATCCATGTTCAATTTTTTGTATTCATATTTTTTAGCTTTTTGTTTTTTCCTTCCACAGCAATGGGTGAAAGCATTCACTTTAATGCAGAACTTTGCACCAAGCCTTAATGGTCTGTTGAGCAGCCTTGTTCAAGGACTGACACAATGTAGCGACGGAGAATCAAGTGACGTTGACACGGAGTTATCTGAACGTGACGCACACCAGAATGATGCATCTAGAAATGTAGCTGCTCCTACAAAAGTTGGATGTGCAACTGGCCATGCAAAGAAAAAGTCTGTATCCCCTGTTGTTGGCAGAAGGAATGAAGGTCGGCAAGATGGAATTACCAGCCCAGCTAAACTATCTCCTGCTGTTGAAACACAAAAGAAACTTCAGGAAGATACGATTAGTAGTGCATCTCCTCCTGCCATGCACTCGCAAATAAATGTACCATCCTTGAGTGACTTAGATGGATCTGATGAAGTGAATGGTGGTGGGAATGAAACTAATTCACCTTTGGAGTCCACTCCGCAAGATGATGACAGAATCAGGGGTAGTGCAGCTCGTCTTGCAGCAAGTCTAAGTAATTGTAAAAGAACGAAAGAGTCAAGGGTTCCATCATCTTCTGAAACAATTGCGAATAATAGGATCAAGAATGTTGTAGCACAAGAATTTGGAATCCCTGTTCGTGTGTCTGAGCAAGGAAGTGATTCTATTGCCATGATAAAGTCTATACCTGACCATGGACAACAAGTTTTGGAAACCATACCAGAAAGGTAAACTTTTACTTTTATCTGTTTTACATGCATGAAAAACTATGGAATTAGTTCACAAGAAACCATGAAAATTCTTTCTATACGCCCTGCACATCACTATGTCCTGTGAAGAAGAAACCTGCTAGCAATTGTTAAAATAACTTTCGTAATTAACCTGATAGTTTGGTATATATAAACTGGTAGTTGTATGTACAAATCATGGCTGCTGATGGTATTTAAACTGATAGTTTTGTATGTATATAACTGGTAGTTGTGTCTAGGAATCATGTTTTTTTATTAGTTTAATTAACCTGATAGGGTTGTCTACTTAAACTGGTAGTTGAATGTGGAAATAATGGAGGCTGTGAGTAACTAACATGGTTTCTTGTTGGTCAACATAGGATGGTAGTTGTATCCTTTTTTTATGCTCTCCACATAAGTTTTTTTAATGGCTCCTATTATGATGGTAAGTAAGGTTCCTGTCTTTTTTTTATGTAGGTATTTTATTGATGATCATTTAAATGCAACCAGTGGTAATGTTGAATTAAAAGTCAAGGATGTCATCATTGAAGAGTCAACAAACAGTGGGAATTTGGTGGATGCCCATGTGCCTGCAATAGTATCCAATGAAACTCCAAAAAAAAAGGTTTTAATCAGTTTTTTCTTGCATAACTTATGTCTCGCGTATCTTATTTTCGGTTTGTATGTTTCAATCCTTAACTTTTTCAAGCTGGACATGTAGGAAACGCCATGGTATAGCAACCACTACACCATCAAGGAAGTCTCCAAGGCTTGCTTCTATATACAGTGACAAAGCTGATAGGAATGGTGGAAATGATGCGATTACTGAGTCTGCATCACCAGAAGATGGAAAGTCCTCAAGCACATCATTTGTGGTATCACCAACTGTTAGTAGCAAACCACCTCAGAAGGACGGTAGCCACATTGTTGGTGATGGGAATTCTCTGAGAACTGCCATTGCAATTTCTCCTATTGTCACAATGCAGCAAGGCACAAGTTATGTTCCGAGTACTAGTGGCGATAGGAAATGCCCACCAGTAGGAGAAGGCAAAACAAAGGACAACGATATTCCAATTTCTCCAAATGTTACTGAAGCTCAGGCACCACACCTTGATGCAAACACATGCAGATCAATTGTGTCCTCTCCAGTAGCACAGAGGCAGTTCACTTCAGTCAATTCTCAATCTGGAATGCCATTCAGATTGTCTCCTCTTGCTGGCGCTAACTTAGGTATTCCTGGGTTATTGAACCGTTGCCATGTTTTTGTACCGCCTGAAGTTCAAGATGCAGTTAGGAAATTTTCTAAATCTGTGAAGAAAATGGGAGGGCTATCAAGGTTTGCTGCACAACAATCAAACTCAATACAAGAGAGGCCTCGAAAAAGGAAAAGGGTGGAAAATGAAAAGGGTGGATCAAGTGGAGCTGTTAGGGACAACCGTATTGGTATGTTCACACCACCAAGTTTTCACCTTGGCTTTTGCTCCCAAGGATCTGTAGACAGTGATATTCAAGTAGATGAGTTTAACGGAGATGAGGATGCAGCCCCTAATTTTCCAGTGCCTGTCAAGCCGTAGGCTTGGGCAGAACCAGAAACACAAGGTACTTTTCCTGTTTTATATGCAAATCTGATGGCAACTACTATAGTTTTATTCCAGTAATTTTGTATTCCTTCTAGGCTAATCTTTTTTTTGTCTCCATTTTATCTGTATTTTAAGTCAACAAATTGGGACTCAAGATGGAGCATCAAGTGGTGATGATTTTGAACAATTCCAATTATCTGAGGAGGTACAAGATGTCATGGCAGGGAAAACTCTTCATCTAAGTGAAAATGGTATGGCAGAGCTTGCAAGGTATGAGGAGTTATCAAAGGCATTCATAGCAAGGAAACGAGCACTGCAAATTGATGCAGCTCCTTTCCCATCACAAGGGGTAACTAATGTGCACAGTGCAACTCCGAAGGTGTACCCGCATAAAGCTAGAGTGCAGAAGTCATCACATTATATGCAATCACCGTTTGACGGCTCAATAAAAGTAACTGCTGAACAAGAAGAAATATATCAGAAGATCATGCTTAGCAACAAGCATCAGAGGCCAGTCAGATCGAACATAAGGATGTCAGTATTTTTTTCATGTATTTTCTAGCATTTTTTAGTTGTGCTTTTGCTGTAGCTCTAGCTTCATTTTTGCATTGGGAAATTTATTTTGGCAATGTGGAACATCTAGTATATATCAGCAACTGTACGAAAACTTTTTTGGGTTAGCTGTTCAATATAATGTGGTGGCTTCTATGCCATGTTTTTATTAGTTTATCATCATTTTTTCGTAGTCTAACTATGCTTGTTTTGGTTCTGTTCTATATCAGGTACCAGATAATAAAGTACACTGACAGTTTTGCTTACACGAGTGATTTAGCAAATTCAATTCATGGTAGAGGTGAACTGTCTAATCATTGCATGGAGGTCGGCATAGAGTACCTGCGGCGCACTAACACTGTGGAGGGGAAATTGATAGTGCCTTACCAAATTTCTGTCTACCTTATGAATGGTGAATTCGAGAAGAAAGCGGTGGTTTCTCTATTCAAAAGGAGCAAGGATTATTCACTAAGCGTGATGAAATTGGTAAGGATGTTTATTCACTACGGATTTTTTGTTCACAGTTGTCTGTGTTTTCGTGTACTTAGATCGTTTTTGTTTTTAAATCTTTTTCTGCTTTTCTGTTAACTTTTTCTCATGTATGTTATCCATTCAGATTTCATTCCCGGTTTTGCAAGAGATGGCCAGACAGCAAAAAGAAGGCAATCATTGGTACTCATTGCATATGAACTATCAAGCTGAAAGGTTCGAAGCACTTGACTCGATGCGGGGTGAAGGTGATGAAGCTCTAATAAGCCATGCAAATGCTCTAATCAGTAGGATCAAGGCTGTATGGAAGATACACTACAGCACCTCTAAGGTTCAAATCCAGAATTGGGATTTGAAAATTATAAATGTTCCAATACAGTCAACTATGTAAGTCAAAGTTTTTTTTGTCCTGTTAGCTTCTTTTTGTAGCATGCACCATATATTATACTTTTTGGGAATTCATCATTTTTCCCCGTCACATTTTTTGATTTGTGACTCTCTTCTTTTATTTTTCCCCCGTGTTGTTTTTGGCAGATTTGATTGTGGGTATCATGCCTTATACAATGTCGAGAAGTGGGATGGATAGAACGTTCCTCCACTTGCGAAAGATGATGTGCCTAAGCTACGGAGGGTGATGCCTCACAGGTGGTAGACTGCCGATTTCAACAAAGAGAAAGATAACTGGAAGTGGAACTTGTTCAACAATGCCGTCCGGTAATATAAGTTTTATCCTTTTCAAGGTTTTTTTTCAACATGTGTTATGTGTATGATGTGCACATTTGCTATACAACTGCCGGTTCCCCTTAATGTATCCGCCACATTGCTATGATGTGCACATTGCTATACAATAGAGCTAGCATCGGTAACAGTGTCCCCTATTTTTATTGTCATTTTGCACTACTACGAGCTACTCTGCACGACAGTACTAGTATGCTTGCTAAGGAAATGGCTCTATGTACTGACCCGCACTTTGTGCTCTCTGGTGCAGGCGCATCCTATATACTCCAAAAAATGTAGTAATTTCAAATAAAGTAAAAAAATAATTGAATCTTTTGGGAATGAAAGATAATCCAGTATTGTACTCGTATAAAATTGTTTGGCCAAGAAATGATTCACATTGACTTCAGGCAAAAAAAAACAAATCTATGACGAATATAGCGTGAATAGTACTTTAATATAGGACCTTCAAGTCTGTTTTTTTCACCCAGGAAACAATAGAAGTTATTCCATGGTAAATCTTTCGTATACGAGTACAGTACATGATCATCTTTGATTTCCAAAAAGATTTGAATTTTTTTGACCTTTTTCTGAATTACTAAAAAAAAAATTAATATAGGGTGTGCTTGCTCCCAGGTTCACCAACGTATTTTCCCTCTATGTACGACCTACTAGATTTTACACGCCTACTAGATTTCTAATAGCAATTATCAGATTTATTTAGTTTAACCATCAGATTAATTTTATACACCTACCCGGTTTATCGAGATCAACTGTCAGATTTTTCTACCGCAACTATCTGTTTGTTTTATGTAGCTGCCAGGTTATCTAAATCCAATTTCCATGTTCTCTACTGTAGCTACGAATGTAGCCACCAAATTCTTCTGTACAACTATCAAGTTATTTCTGTACGACAATCTAGTTTTATGAAATAAATTGCCAAGTTCTTTTCATCCAGCTATCTGATTATCTAGATATAACTAACTAGTTTTTATTGATAGTTTCCGAGTTCTCATAATTGTACAACATACGGCTTATAATGCAATGGTCCACCTGTAGTAATACGCAGTAGTCTAAAATCTCAAAAGTTTGCTTATCAAATATTCTCGTTTTAACTAGTACTACATTACCCGACGTGGGTAGCAAAAAACTTAAGCATGCTCGTGTAGCACGGTCTGCTAGTACTATGTACTGTACCATCTCTTGTAGCAGGAGGCGTAGATACATCACATCGTTCCAAGTCCGGCGCGTGCATGTGCTGAAAAGGTAGCAATAATCTCAAAACACTAAACACGCACAGTAAAAAATGATCGGTTGAACCGCACGGGCAACTAAAGCACTGCCATATAGGGGACGTGTGCGTTTTGCAAATCTTTTACAGCGTCGCACGAGACGAACGCTGGTGCGGCGCCGACAAGTAGATTTTTCCCCAGAAATAATCTGTTAGGTACTTTATCAGAATCTGGTAGGTACTCTATGAAAATCTCATAGGTAGGTACAAATAATTTGGCAGGTCAATCGGAGAGCCTAAAGGGACAATCACATGCATTTTTCGAATTTCAATAATAAATATTACAAGTCTCTAGTACTAAATGAAGGACAGTAGTTAGGAATACAATGATCCAGTTTTTAAGTTCTGGACTGGGAGCTCTCCTCTCTGGGGGCACATTCTCAAATCATGTTGAGTAGAGCCACATTGTTTGCCGACGCGTACTTCCTTTCTCCCTATGTCCAGTGGTTTTCTGATATGCTTTCTTGCGTTTTCTCCCTTTAGTATTTGATACACGAGGATCACGGATATTAGGAGTGTCTTAAGTTTCTGAAGTTTCTTCAACTACAACAGCTACAGTTGGAATTGAACCTTCTGTTGCGTTGGTAGTAGCTACAGTGTGGCACATACTGTTGGATTTGTGCTTGATGATGATCCTGTAGGTTTCTTTTGACGATTAGCTTGTCGTGGTTTCGGACAAGAGGGAGCTTGTTCTGGAGGTACCTGCTATGTATGACAATCTGTCTGTGTTGTTTGGGCTAGAGCAGATTGTGTTGGTTTCCTTGCATCGCTTGAAGCAGGAGCTTTCTTTGTTCTTTTTTCTGTTTCTCTTTTCAGTGAAGCCAAGTCTTTCTTCATAGATTTCATGTGCATCCAAATTATCTTCCTGCCATCTTCTGTTTCATTCCCGCATAGCGCTAGGCCTTTGAATTCATTGCAAGTTACTGCTAGCCACATCTTCTTCTTAGATTCCTCTGGCATGATAGCCGACTGTCCTGGTAATTCTTCAACTAGGTTTTCCTCGGCACTCCATGTCCACCTGCGCAGCACATATGCTAGCGGCATCTGACAAACTCCTAGTTGAACCATGTGACATAGGCATCCCCAATGGGTCTGCCAAAGATGGTACCCGTGGTTTACTGAAGGCCCACGACTTGAAGAATGTAAAGTTCGGAAGCCCAAGATAGTGTTAAGGAAAGCTAGAGTTGTATTAGGAAATATAGACTTGTAATTTTACGGGACGGGTTAGAAACCCTCCCGGACTCTGTAACTTGTGTATTACGAATCCCTCGGCTCCGCCTCCTATATAAGGGAGAGTCGAGGGACAAAGAAAGGATCGATTCATTGTTTCACGCAACCCTAGTTTTCATAATCGTCGAGTACTTTTCGGCTGAAACCTTCGAGATTTACTTGCCCTCTACTTCCAACTAAACCCTAGTCTATAATCCGTAGGCATTGATAAGTTAATCCCTTGTCAATTGGCGCCATCTGTGGGAATTAGAGGTGTCAAGGAGCTGATCTCGATGGCACGTTCAAGATCATCGACTTCATCAACCGCAAGCAACGCAATGGACAGAGGTAAACAGATCGAAACTGGTCTAGTCGATTTTGTTCCTCACCCGCCCTCCCGTTTGGATGCATATGCGTATCTGGAGGAGCCCATGAAGATGACGTTCGGAAAGTTCCACTTCCGCGTCGAGAAAAAAGGAGTGTATCGTCTCGAAATTCCGATCTTGTCGGGATTATCAGCGGTCGATCCCGATTTTTCGAGCTCGACATCGTCAATCGAGTCAGGCGACGAGGAAACTTCATCGCCACGCTTCATCAGCACCAGGGCAAGCGAAAAACTCGCCAAGATCTCCAGCGACATGTCCTTTGAGTCATCCGCGGACTCCGATATGAGCGATGACTCGAGCAACATAGACAGCTTCAACTTCATCGACAAATCCACCATTGTTGGAAAGGTCTTCACCAATCTCTATGATGGTGTCACCAAACCCGACAAAGTTCAGAGTCCAAAATATCATCAGATCTACGCCATTGGAGAAACAAGTCACGAACAGGAGACATCAGAGAACTTCGACGATGCGGGAAATCCGTATGTCGATCCTGCAGATCTCACGCAAGGTCTAGGAACAAAATATATCGGCACAGGGACACAAGAGATGGTACGATTTCCGCAGGCAGTATGGGATCGAGTCGAAAGAGCTATCAATGGTACAGAGCCAATGACCATAACAGCGACACCTGAGGAGTTACAAGCGTATCAGTATAGGCTTGCACGTACTAGGCGAGAGCTCGAAAAACAGAAGATCGAGTTGGACAAGAGGCAGGAAGCAGCTTCAGCATCGAGCAGGCGAAGAGCGGAGCTGAGTCGACAATCAGGTACTTCGGGAAGCAATCACCGGGAAGCTCGCAACAGGGCAAGATCTCGACTCCACAATATACCTGAGGCAGATAGGGAGAATCTGGTTCAAAACCTCGACATGTCCTTTATGTCGATAGACACGAGGGGGAACATTATCCCTAAGACACCAGAAGCTGGGTACATGGCGACGCAAGCATTCATCCTCGCATCCAAGCCACCTCTCGGAGATCCACGAGAAGCACTGTACAATATGGCCATGGCAGGAGTCGGAGCCATGGGAACGGTGTTTATAAATTCACCTCCTGAAGGATCAGCAAGGCAAAATAGTCGACGACCTACTGCAGCAGCACCAGGTCCCGAGAGAACAAGTGGAGCAAGAGACACAGCAACACAAGCACGGGTGGATAGAGCACGACAAAATAGAAGGGAACATCGGCATTCTCCAAAAATAGATGAAGAGGATATGTGCGGGTTACCGTGCTTTACAAGGAGGGTCCGAAAAACTCGGGTTCCTTCAGGGTTTAAGTTACCCGATAATTTCAAAAAATTCGATGGCCTGCAGGATCCCGAGGATTGGCTAGTCGATTATCTCGAGACGGTGAAGCTGATAGGCGGAACCAGAGCAACAGCCATGCAGAGCATTCAAGTACACCTGAGTGGAGCCGCAAGATCTTGGATAAAGAAGCTTCCTCCGGGTTCCATCGACAGCTGGGAAAGCTTTGAGGATGTTTTCGTCAAGAATTTCCGATCCACCTGCAAAAAACCGGCGTCGCTAGAAGAGCTGAGGGCGTGTAGACAAAAGCATGATGAATCAATGAGAAAGTACATCCAGAGGTGGAACATCATTAAAAACTCGGCAGAGAACATATCTGACGAGAGAGCAATAGATGTGTTCGTGGCAGGAATTCGACGAGGAGACTTTGTCGAAGACTTGGGGAGAACCAACCCAAAGACAGTATCAGCATTAATGGAGATAGCAAACAGATGGGCAGATGGAGAAGATGATGTTCACAATAAGCGACACAGGTCACCGGAGGAGGACCGCAATCGAAATTTTCAAAATAGACGAAGATTTTCTCGGCAGTTCTCGAGTTATGATGCTCCTGGCCAAATATCGGCTGGTTTTCGAGGAAGCACTAGAGGAAACAATAGAGATGAATATCAAAGGAGTAGCGAGCAGCAGGGCGACAATAGAGATGACTCCCGAAATAACAAGCAAAATAGCGGACCAAGGTTCCAAAGGCCATACGTATCTCCTGAGGATATGATGAACGGGCCATGTCAGATGCATTTCTATCTCGACAATAACGGGAAGAGGCAATCAGGACATCTGCAGAAGGATTGTCGAAACTTTCAAGCAATGTTGAGGTTTGCAGGGCAAGCCAATGCTCAGGCAGCAAGTAGAAATCCCCAGGGACCTAGGAGTGAGATCCACCTACCACCTCCTCCCACAATTACGGACGAAAATCGGCATCAGCTCAGAATAGCGGCAGCACCACACCCACCTCCATATGTCGACCCCAACTCCAACGGGGCGGTCTCGATGATTCAGAAAGCTAGGTCGTCTAACAGGGCTCAGAAAGTAATCTCGCGACAAGTGTTCATGGCAGAGAAGATGCCTCCACCAACGATTGAGTACCTAAATTGGTCGGGACAGGACATTGGCTTCACAATAGCGGATCACCCGCAGCAAGTTCCTCGACCAGGGCAGTCAGCACTTATCTTACCAGCAGTAATCGCAGGATTCGACGTATCTCGAGTATTCATAGATGGAGGCAGCAGTCTAAACCTTATGTATGCAGATACACTAAGGAAGATGAACATATCACTGGCAAATCTAAAACCCACGGACACACGTTTCCATGGAATCACGCCAGAAAAGCCGAGTTATCCGCTGGGGAAAATCAATCTCGACGTTCAGTTTGGAACCCGAGAAAATTACAGAATAGAAAGGCTGGAGTTCGAAGTTGTGGATTTCCCGTCGCAATACCACGCCTTGTTGGGACGACCAGCATATGCCAGGTTTATGGCGGTACCACACTACACGTACTTGTTATGGAGGTTACCTGGACCTAAGGGACCGATTACAGTCAAGGGGAGTTTTGCGTTAGCAGATAAATGCGACAAGGATTTCCATCGACTGTCAGAAACTTTCGGGATGCAGGCAGAATATATGGCGTCAAGGCTAACAACTGACTATGATGTGTTACCAGATGTAGGAAGGCCACTCAGGGAGCCAACCTTTAGCACTACCAAGAATTCCAAGGAGGTGCAGATTCACCCGACAGATCCAAAGAAAACGACGTCCATTGCAACAGACATGGACCTCGCATAGGAAAGCGCGCTCGTCGAGTTCCTCCGTGAGCACTGGAAAATCTTCGCATGGTGTCCAGCTGGCATGCCAGGAGTACCCAGGGAACTTGCCGAGCACCACTTAAATTTGGATCCAATAGCGAGACCAATTAAACAACCTTTGCGGCGTTTCTCGGAACCAAACCGCAAAGCTATGCTGTCGGAGATTGATCGACTCAGAGAAGCTGGTTTCATCAAAGAGTTACATACAGAGGCCACATGGGTAGCTAACCCAGTGTTGGTGCCGAAGAAAAACACAAAAGTCCTTCGCATGTGCGTCGACTTCACGTGTCTCAATAAACATTGTCCAAAGGATCACTTTCCTCTCCCAAGGATCGATCAAATTATCGAATCCACGGCAGGATGTGAACGTCTTTCCTTCCTGGACGCATATTCTGGTTATAACCAGATCAGATTAAAAGAAGAGGATGAAGTCAAGACAGCGTTCATAACACCTTATGGCGTGTTTTGCTACAAAACAATGCCCTTTGGTCTCAAAAACGCGGGAGAAACATATCAGCGGATGATGCAGAAGTGTCTTGCAACACAGATTGGGAAAAACGTACAAGTATACATCGACGATGTCGTCATAACAACAAAAAAGGATCAACGTTGATTGAGGACCTAAAGGAAACTTTCGACAACCTAGACAAGTTCTACCTCAAGCTAAACCCGACAAAGTGTTCCTTCGGCGTTCCTGCGGGAGAACTTCTCGGGTTCCTAGTTTCAGCAAGAGGGATCGAAGCCAATCCAGAGAAAATTCAAGCTATCGTAACAATGAGGAAGCCAACAAAGATGAAAGAAATACAACAACTAACTGGGCGAGTCGCAGCTTTAAGTAGATTCGTCGCCAGGTTGGGAGAAAAGGCGTTGCCGTTCTACGCTTTGATCAAGCAGGGAGAGAAGTTTCAATGGAACGAAGAGGCAGACAGAGCTTTCGAGGATCTCAAGCGCACAATCTCGACACCACCAATCTTGGTGGCGCCTAAGGAGAAGGAACCCCTGTTGTTATACATTGCAGCCACGCCTCAGGTGGTCAGCACAGCACTCGTAGTCGAAAGAGAGGAAGAAGGAAAACTCCATGGAGTACAGAGGCCGGTATATTTCATCAGTGAGGTTCTATCGCCTTCAAAACAGCGGTATCCGCAGTACCAGAAGCTAGCATATGGAGTGTTTACAACCGCAAGAAAATTACGGCACTATTTTTCGGCACACCCGATAATAGTGGTCAATGAGGCGCCTTTATCCAATATATTAAACAATCCAGAAGCTACAGGTCGTGGCTCCCTTTGGGGAATAGAACTATCCCCTCGGGACATCACGTACGAAAAAAGAAAAGCAATAAAGTCGCAAATTTTACCAGACTTCATCGCAGAATGGATGGAGCTACAAAATACGGGACCCCCGGATTTATCGAGAACATGGACTATGAACTTCGACGGGTCCAAGAGATTGGAGGGAGCTGGAGCAGGCGTGATACTAATATCACCTGAAGGCGACAAGTTAAAGTATGTCTTGCGGATGACGTTCCCAAACGCATCTAACAATGAGGCAGAATACGAAGCTCTCATACACGGGATGAAGATGGCGAAGGCTTGTGGTGCAACTCGACTAAAAATCTTCGGTGACTCGCAATTGGTGGCTCAGCAAGTCATGAATCAATGTGATGCAGTCAATGATAGTATGATAGCATACAAGGAAGTATACAACGAGTTAGAGAAGCTGTTCGATGGATGCGAGGTAAATCACATCAGCAGGCTGAGCAATGATGAAGCCGATGTTCTTGCAAACATTGGGTCGCAGTGTCTCGCGATTCCACCAGGTGCATTCTGGGAGGAGATAGCTGAGAGATCTACGAAGTCGAAGAAACCAAAAAAGAAGGAGAAGGACAAGAAACCCTCGGGGGCTACAAAAGAAGCACTAGAAGAAGAAGAGGAATCAGACCTAGTAATGATGGTGCAAGTTCCATGGATGCAAGCATACACATCATACATCCTACGAAAAGAAATACCCGACGATCCAGTTGAAGCAAGGCGAGTTATCAGACGTTCTAAAGCCTTTACTGTAGTCAAAGGGGAGCTGTACAAACGAAGCATTTCGGGAGTGTTACAAAGGTGCGTCACACCCGAAGAAGGAAGGCTAATTCTAAAGGATGTACACGAAGGAATATGTGGTCATCACGCAAGCAGCCGAGCTATAGCAGCCAAGGTTTTCAGAGCAGGATTTTATTGGCTGACAGCAATCGAGGACGCGAAAGAAATAGTTCGTACTTGCGACGCGTGCCAGAGATTTGCCGCAAAACCTCACTCTCCGGCAGCAGAATTGACGCCAATACCGCTGTCTTGGCCCTTTGCTCAGTGGGGTCTCGATATGGTGGGAAAATTGCACAAAGCTTCGCCAGGAGGATACGAATACATGCTCGTCGCTGTCGACGAATTCACAAAGTGGATAGAAGCGAAGCCGATAAATTCGCCAGACGGAGCGTCTGTCGTTAAGTTCGTGAAAAGTATCATTTTCAGGTTTGGAGTACCTCATAGCATCGTCACGGACAATGGTAGTAACTTCACATCCAAGGAATTCAAGGCATATTGTGCAGAGGTAGGCATCAAACTACACTTTGCATCAGTTGCGCACCCGCAGACCAATGGACAAGTCGAGAAAGCCAATGGTATCATCTGCAATGGTATCAAGAAGCGCCTGCTGGCACCATTGGAAAAAGCTCGACACACTTGGCCAGAGGAGTTGCTTAGTGTGTTATGGAGTATTCGAACAACACCAAATACAGCGACACAGGAAACTCCGTTTTTCCTGGTCCACGGAGCCGAAGCAGTACTGCCAATAGAAATAGAGCATGATTCTCCAAGAGTCACAGAATATAATGAGGAGGCTTCAAGAAAAGCATTGGAGGATGATGTCGATGCACTAGATGAAGCTCGAGACGAAGTGTTATCACGAGTCACTAAGTACCAGCAAGACCTGAAAAACTACCACAGTCGACATTTGCGCCCGAGATCCTTTTAGGTGGGCGACTTAGTTCTTCGGCTTACACAAAAAAGCCATGAAAAACTCGAGTCGCCATGGCTTGGCCCTTACATCGTCACAGAAGTAATCGAAGGAGGAGCATACAGGATAAAGGACAAGAAGACAGGGGTTGCCGAGCAAAACCCCTGGAACGTGGTGCAACTCAGGCGGTTCTACGCTTAGAGTCAAAATATAGTGCCTCCTTTGTAAAAATACAATGTACTGAAACGTCCGCGAGCTTTCAGACGCACTCTTTTCCTTTTCAGGGCACCGAGTGGGGTTGGAAAGGTTTTTAATGAGGCAGGCTCGCGGTGCTGCAATATAGTAAAGATAGTGGAGACATACATCTTTTTCTTCGACAGGCTCGGGGGCTCACGCCCAGCAATTACAATATAGATCTCCAAATTACAAAAAGATAGTTTCGCCTTGGTGCAAAGCACCTCGCAAATCAATGAAGATACAAAATAGTGATCAACAAAAAGCTCGAGGGCTCATACCAACAAATACAATATACTCAATAAAAAATATATTTGCCTTGGTTCAACCTCGCAAACACAATAAAGAAAATCGCCACCGAAACACTCGGGGGCTAGGAAAAAATATATATTGTCTTACAACATATATACAGCAAGTTACAGTTCCTTTCGACAAAGAAGTTATCTACCAAAGAAATAAACTTAGTCATGCCCTAATATATCGTCAATGTTGACTTTGTCTTCTTCGGCAGAGGCACCCAGAAAATCGGCATAGTGGCCGTCTGCAAAAAAGTCGGCATCCATTCGAAGAAGATCACCAATTATTTCTTCAGCCACTGGTGTAACTACTGCATCAATTCTATCGACACCTATCCTCCGTCACCTCAGCCTGGTATGAACTTTTTCAACCACCTTGGTCATATCAAGTTTTGAGTGGCAGATCTGAAGCATGATAAGGGCAAACCTGGCACCAGCTACTAGTTGAGCCCTTACAAAACCATGGATTTTGTGCGAGTCCCTAAACTTGTCCATCAGCTCAGGAAGGGTCTTAGGCTGAACATTACGAGGAAACATGGAGTTGTAAATCATGGACAACGTCTTAGTACAGAATTCGAGGAATTCATGAACTTGGCATGAGCGGTCTTGAAATCTGACGATTTGTCGGGTGCGTTCAGGGGTAGCCCAAAAAAGGATGCCATGATCAAGTGCCAGGTTAATAAGAAAATTTGATCTTGTGTCAACTCGTTGATCTTCGGCATCAGCGTCTAAAAGGGGACCTATTTGGCGACAGTACACCAGTTAAAAGCAGAAAACAGGCAAAGAAAAAGAGGAAGGTTAAGTTTGAGGAACATACCCGCCATCTCCAGGCTTGCTTCAGTCATCAGTTCAAGCATATGATTCTCTCGGCGCGTAGCTTCAGCAGCCTCAGCAATTGCAGTTTCCTTCAACGCTATGGCTTCTTGAGCTTGTTGAACAGCTCGTTTTTCATTCTCAGATGATTTTCGAGACGGTTCCATGATCACGAGAGCTTGTTTTTTCATCGACTGTAGTTGTTGACGGAGTTCGTCCAAGTCTTCATTTTGTGCAGCACTCGAAGAACCTCCAATATACTCGGCAGCGGAGGATCTTTTCGAGCAAGTCGCAGCAGGTAAAGCAGCCGAGGAATGAGGCCCAGTGGTATAGTTGTCAAAAATCAACTGGAAGAGAAAATACTTCGATATCAATACCTTGGCAACATAGTTTTTTCATTAATAAGGTCAGATAGTTACACGGCTATTACAAAAGGTTCCTATTGAACTAATGGGGTAGTTGTTGCCAAAGCTACTTTGGCGACAGCATCAAAAGAGAAGCAAAACAAAAAAAAAGACAAGGTGGTCTACTTGACCTCCGGCTTCGATGAACTAGGAGCTGGAGTTGGCTTGAATCCAAGGAAAGCAAGGATTTTCTTCGAGTTTGGCTTGGCAGCCTTAATCAAAAACTGCCATTTCTTCGTCTCCATTTCCTTTACAACGCCAACTTTAGCCCAGTCGACATCCTGTTGGCTGTCAGCAACCAAAGCTATGGTGCCTTCAACACCAATCTTCAGGCCTTCTTGTCGAAGACTGGGTCCAAGATTTTCTTTGGATTTGAAGCAATTGGCGAGAGCAGTAAAAGTCTCGGGTTCTTCTTTCTTCACGAAGAAGTAGGGAAAAAGCCGCGACAGAACTATTCTAGCGTCAGTAAGGCCTTGGCGTGCTTCATCTCCGTGAATCTCAAGAAGGGAGAGCGCGTCGAGAAGGCGATCACCTTCAGGATTTTTTAGATCATAATCTTGCTGCGTTCTCCCTAATAAAGAAAAAATATAGCTTGTCAACAAACAAGAAAAGGAATAGTATGGTTACCCGAAGAAATTATATGGATCCAAGTACTTACTGACAAAACGTCGACTCTGCGACTCTAAGCGAGTGACGATTTCATCTTCACGAGCAGATTGCTGAGCTATGTTGTCACTCAAGGAGGTTTCCGCGTCGTGAAGTCTTTTTCGAAGATCTTCGACAGCGGCAACATCTCCTTCAGCTTTCTTGCGAGCTTTTTCACTTTGCTCCAATTTAAGAGCAAGAGCATCAGCGCGCTTGTTGGCTTCCGCAAGATTGGCTGGAAAAACAATCGACAGTAATAAATGTCATGACAAAAGAATCATGGGGAGGTCATTTGCTAGAAGCAGCAGTAAAAATAGTACCTTCAAGCTTTTTCGGATGGTCACGGTACCCAACAAATTGGGTACCGAGACGGATAAACTCCTTCATTAGAGGCTGCAACGAAAAATAGAGATCAAAAAATCAATATAGAAAGCGAAAAGTTCGACAGCAACAAGCAAAGGAGAGTCGAAAGCTTTGAAAAATTCGGAACATAAAAAAAGAAGTGGACAACTTACATCATCCATTGAAGGAGTTGTGGAACTACCAACTCGCAAGGTAGACTCCTTAGCTGGCTCAACCCTAGCCCTCTTTGGCGAAGGGGCATGGGGGCCTCCAATTGGAATTGGATGCTCGATGTCTTGCTGAGGAGGCGAGGTTTCATCCCCACCAGGCTGAGCTTTAGAGACAACTAAAGTACGCGACGTACTCGTTCGAGCAGTCGCGTCAATAGGTGGATCTTCATCCTCGTCACCACTATAATAAAAAGGCGACAATATATAAATAAAAAAAGTCGGGAGCAAACAACAAAGAGTAACACGAACTTACGAGCTGACAAGGGCATCCTCGTAAGGGTTGAAAGTTGTTCTTTCGTCAATAGGAACAACTTCTTCGGCAGGAGGTGCGCCGGATTTGGAGGGGCCGGAGTCGACGACTTCATCCCTTTTTCTTTTGTTCCTTGGAGAAACAGCAGATGGAAGAGAATGAGTCGACTCGCTAGCTTCGGATTCAACTTCTTTTTCAGAGGAGGCCGTGGATTTTGGAGAACCCACGACTTTACTCTCAGGGCGAGAAGTACCCTGGTTGTCGTCAGTGACAACAGCTTGTTCTTTGACTTCTCCACCTTCAGGAAGAGGAGCAAGAGAAGCTAGAACTAGATGATTCTACAAAGACAAGAAATGTCGACAAGAAATTACGCAGGGGATGTCATCAAAATAGTAGTCGACAAATAGTAAAACATTCGGGAAGACAAAAAAGTCGAGAGGACAAAATACTAGTCGAACAAAATACCTTGGGGAGAGGATTGGTGCCACTATATGGCTCCACGCGGCAAGAAGATGGAATAGGATCTTTCTTGCTGAGCGACGAAATTCTTCGGATAAGCTTCTCCAAGTCCTTTACAGAAAGATCCTTGGAGAGCCTGTCGGCGTCTTTTTCGCCAGCATACATCCAAAGTGGATTTTTGCGAGCTTGTAAAGGCTGCACTCTAACCCTAAGGAAATACGCTGTGATCTGGATACCCGACAATTCCTTGCCACGGGTGTTCTGAAGTTCATGGATACGGGACATCAGTGCCTCTGTCGCCGTTTTTTCTTCTTCAGTGGCTTCAGCGTCCCAGGATCGGCGGCGAAGAATCTTGGCACTTCCATCGAAAGGAGCTATGTTGTACTCCGTCGAGTCGGAGCTTTCTTCGTGCACATAGAGCCATCTTTTGCGCCACCCTTGGACGGAGTCGGGGAATTTTACGTCAAAGTACTCGACGTCAGGGCGAACGCAAATAACAACACCGCCTATGTTGTAGGCGATGTTGTGGGAGCCATTGCGGCGAAGACAGAAGATGCGCTTCCACAGAGCCCAGTTTGGCTGGACTCCGAGGAAGCATTCACAGAGGGTAATGAAAATTGCGACATGGAGGATGGAGTTGGGAGTCAGCTGATGCAGCTGCACCCCATAAACAAAGAGAAGACCGCGGAGGAAATCGTGAATGGGGGTGGAGAGGCCACGAATAAGGTGGTCAACGAAACTGACCCGATACTCGATAGGAGGCGATGGATAGCTTTCCTCACTGGGGAAGCGCAGAGAGCCCTCCTTCTTCATCAACCCGAGCTTCTTCATCAGGTTGAGGTCTTGGTTGGAGATTTAGATCTCTCCCACTCCAGATCTTCCGCCGCCATCTTCGATTCAGGAGTGCTGTGTCGAGTGAGCCGTGCGCGTGGTGGCATTAACAAAGGCGAAAACGCGAAGTGCGAGTCTGGCCGCGCTCACGGAGTGTTGGGCGCAATGGGGAATTTTTGCAGAAGGAGAGCAGAGGTGCGGCGCAGGCGAAAGTATGAACGGAGGAAGAAGAAGACCTTATATAGAGAATTGGCGAAGCGACGCGCCGTTGGATTGAGTAATTTTGCGGTGGATGCTGCACACGTGGCTAAGGGGTAAAAGAGTATTTTGACTATGAGGGAACGGAACAGGCGCTACAGTGTGTGCGCCAGGAAAAGCGGAGGACGTGTGTCCCCCACTTGCACGACGTGTCAAATTGATAAGGATTCTGGACCCACAAGACAGAGAGAGAGCAGTATTCGCGTCTTCCCGATATAGTGGTCGTGGCTATCGTCAGTAATGATGTCACCTTGACTAAGGGAAAATCTCGGCTGTGAAGATTAATGAAATTGGCGGCAGGAAAAATTATCGATTATTTCGAGAGCCTTTGATCAAATACAAGTTTTTGACCAAATGCTCGGGGGCTACTTTAGAAAAAAGAAAAGCTCGAGTATGACAAAATAGAAATGGCGAGAGCCTATGATCAAACGCAAGCATTTGTTCATAGCCTCGGGGGCTACTCCCATCGGGAGCGCTGGTCGCGCACCCGATAGATATGAAAAGCTCGAGAAAGAATGACAATATAACGGCATAAGGCGTTGAGCCTACAACCAAGCACAAGTTCTTGGTTGTAGCCTCGGGGGCTACTCCCATCGGGAACGCTGTTCGCGTGCCCGATGAAATTTAAAAAAAAAAGGAGAAGTGAGCATATTTCGAGTTATACAAATAACTCTACATATACTCCCATCGGGAGGGCAAGATAAGTCATCCGTGACTCAATAAAATGTGCTATTCCAACAGCCGAAAAAGCACTCGACAATATATTCTCAGAGCGCCAAAGCTGCGAACAATCTCTGAATGCCGCAAAACTTTGCGAAGGTAAGACCCCAGATCCGTTCTGAGCGGCGTGGCACCGTCTCTGATGTCGGTTCGCTACTTTTTTCCGTATCAACAGATACGAAGAAAAATCCTAACGGACGCGTTAGGTACCCGATAAAACATGACTGGGACTCGACAGAATGGTAAGACCTTAAGCGGCACCTGTCGAGTTAACACCAGTATCCCGAGATCATGTCCAGGGACGTGATCTTGAAGTAGGTTTTTGCGGATTGCCACTAGAGCAGTTAACTAGTACCTGATCCGTCAGATGAACTAGCCCCAACTACCATTATCCCTGTACAATATAGAGTTGCATATCCAAAGATATATGATAAGCTTGACAAAGTTATTGAATTGGAGATTTTCCCTGATTCTTCGATTCAAGCAAAATCTCGGGGGCTACTGACATAGGCATCCCCAATGGGCCTGCCAAAGATGGTACCCGGGGTTTACTGAAGGCCCACGACTTGAAGAATGTAAAGTTCGGAAGCCCAAGATAGTGTTAAGGAAAGCTAGAGTTGTATTAGGAAATATAGACTTGTAATTTTACGGGACGGGTTAGAAACCCTCCCGGACTCTGTAACTTGTGTATTACGAATCCCTCGGCTCCGCCTCCTATATAAGGGGGAGTCGAGGGACAAAGAAAGGATCGATTCATTGTTTCACGCAACCCTAGTTTTCATAATCGTCGAGTACTTTTCGGCTGAAACCTTCGAGATTTACTTGCCCTCTACTTCCAACTAAACCCTAGTCTACAATCCGTAGGCATTGATAAGTTAATCCCTTGTCACCATGGCCTGCATTAAAATGTCATTTTAGTATTCTCTACACAAAAATATCGAAATCATGAATGTTTTAGCAGGCAGCCACACACAAATAATCTAGAAAGTATTGTCAAGCATTTTTTTTAACCTTTAGAATGTGACAGCAGACGATGCCGTCCCTTTCAAATTTGCAGATATGCATTTGTAATTCGCATTGGGAGGATTTGCATACACCTGATATGTTCTATTGTAGTAATTTGGTACAAAGTGCGTTATGCAGTACACCTCATATGTATTCTCAGCTACATGCCTTATGTTATAAGACATGGTGTACAACATTTCGTACTCAAAGCGGGTGTGTATGTTTTTCGTGTAGAGTTTTTCCACTTATTGCTCTATTGGGTGCCAACACCAGTTTTTAGCTGTCAAAAGGGATGAATCTGTCTCTTCTTTCTTCTCTGCTTTCATTATCTTAGCTTGGATATCAGCATACTGGCGAACAAACTCGAGCACAGAATTTGGAGGGCTTATGTATTTTTTTAGTACCGCATTGAACCCCTCACTCCGCTGAGTTGTCTGTAGGAACGGGTAGAACTTTTGCATGAAGTAGGGAGGAACCCAGAAACTTCTTTTTTGGTACAAAGATGCAATTTTCTCATGGTTTTGCACATTAAATGTTTGAATCATTAAGTTCCATCTTGTTTCAAACTCCTGTGGTTTCAAGCTACAGTTTATGCAATCATTCATCTCTTCCCGAAGCCCTGGTATCTTTGAGACAAACGGACCGATTTCTTCTGTTCCTTTATCGACAATGTGCCACCTGCAATTATGATGCGTTGTGTTTGGAAACATCTTCTCAATTCCAGCACGCATAGCACCATCCTGGTCTGTAATTATGTTAAGCGGTGCTACTCCATCCATTGCAATTAAGAACGACTCAAATAACCATATGTAGCTCTCACTAAGCTCATTCTTTACGAACCCACAGCCTAGTTGTATGGACTGACCATGGTTGTTTATCCCAATGAATGGTGCAAAGGGCATCTTGTATTTGTTTGTCATGTAAGTTGCATCAAAAGAAATACAGTCATTGTAGTTCTTGTAAGCTTTTCTTGCTGCACTATCTAGCCAGAACAAGTACTGGACACGGTCCTCGTCATCAAGCTTGTATCTCTAGTAGAAATTCTTGTCTCGCGACTTCAAGTCCTCAAAGTAGGCCATTGTCTCTTGCATATCTGTGTACTTGTTCTCTGCTCGAAGTTTGGATCTGAAATTTGCCATCTCTTTTGGTGTGTATGGCACACCTTCTACTGATTCATATAGTGTAGCCATAACTTGCATCATTCTGCTTGTCTCCATGTTTACAGAGTGTAGGATTTTTATGAAATCTTGGTCTTCTTGTGGAATCTCCTTGTGTGAGCGTAGGAAACCAGTCAACGACCACTTCAAGATTAGAGGGTGATTGTGATCATCGCAGAATTCCGTCACCAACCAGTTCCCGTCCCTGACTTTCAACGCCATCCTAGCTGGACAGTCAGTCCTAATGTTGCTGCACTTCATCCTTTCTGGTACAACTGGTTTAGGTTTCTGCGTATCTTCTTTTTCTTTTGCTTGGTGACCTGCTTTATGGCAAACCATAGGTGCTCTTATGTATTCGCCAGTGACCTCGGATTTCTTCCTGTAATTGTATCTGATTCCAAATCCTCTCCACCATGCAAATGCCAAGTAGTGCCTCTGAGCTTCTTCCAGTGTATCAAATCTCATGTCTGCTCTAGGCGGTTGTGGCGTTGATACTACTTCTACATTCCCTTCAATCCCATCGTTCCGTGCAGCTGGTGGAGTATGTGCAGACTTGCTTGCGGAAGCGTAATCTCAGTGCATGCTCTATCTGGTGACATAGCCCTGGAGGTGGATCCTTCATTATGCATGCCTGCTGCAAAAAATAATTTACAAGCAAGTAAAGAATCTGGCAATTATAGTAGTGGTAAAACAGGGATTTTGTATGGTTGTTTATTTTTGGGTACTAAATAACTTTTGTGTTTTTTTTGTGTGGCAAGTATGATGGACTAAACCTGGTAGCTGCTTACAATTAACTTGGTAGTTTTCCAGTAGATTATCAAATTTGTGCATCATTTTACTTTTTATCATGGTTTGCACCAGAATCTAATAGCAAATACATGACTGCTTATCTGTTATTGCTTTTTCTGGTGCCAAATAACTTTTGCAGTTTTAGCTGGCAACGGTGATGTATTAAATCTGGTAGCTGGGCACAATTAACTTGGCAGTTTTCAATTAAATTATCAAATTCATATATCCTTTAGTTCTTTGGCATTGTTTGTAGCAGAATCTAATGGGAAATGCATCACTGCTTATCTGTTCATGCTAACCTATGTTTGTTGAAGCTACTTGAACTGATAAAGGCACATCTGGTCCGTTAATTTCTGTGATGTTCATCTTTCGCAACCTGCAAATCAAAATCTGGGTTAGTTTCTAATACTGTTGTTTACCCTTTTTTTTGGTAATGCAGGAAGTAGGTGTGCTACTTCTTGTTTTGGAAGTTGACCAATGTAAAGTGCACATGCAAAAAAGATGAATGTAGAGGGAAGCAAGATGAATGCAGAGTGAAGCAAGTTGATCCTGGTGGCTGTGTAGTTTTGTCTCTTGCTTTGTTTTTAGCATGTGGTACTCTTGATTTTAGAAACCTACCAGGCAAGTGCTACTTCTTTTGGTTTTTAGCAAGTGCATGTGACTCTTTTAGCATGTCCTGATGGACATGGTGATCAACAAAAACCTACTAGGCAAGTGCATGTGAATCTTGGTTTTACAAACCTGCCAGAATTTGTTTGGTCATGATGGACATGGTGATCAACGAAATCCTACCAGGCAAGTGCATGTGACTCAATGCTTCAAAGATTTCCCAGTATGATGTTTTTCCAAGTGTATGATGTCCTTTTTCTCTGGGGTTATGGATCATGATTTCTCTATCTAGATGATGAAATCAACTTGTTTGGGGGGATGAAGGAGGGTGAAAAGTTTGGGGATTGGTGAAACATGTTGGTTGTTTGGTAAAGAGAGAGGATGTTTTTCCAGTTCATACCTGTCTTGATTTGCAAATCCCTTTGAAATCTGCTACTTTTCACCCTCTGGACGAGGTGGTCGCCTCATCTGCCATGGATATGTGTTCTTCTTCTCTTTTCTCCTGCCTTTCTTCTCCCAGATCTACTTTTCTGTTGTTTTGGAGAAAACTTGAGGAAGAAGAAGATTGATCCCGCTGTGTGTGTTGGAGGTCATGACATTATGGCTGCCAAGACGAGAAGCTTGAGGAAGGAGAAGTCCTGGTGTCTGCCTGGACCAAATCATGATAGGGCCCACCTGGTTGTTTTGATTGGTTAGAAATATGAGGGGAGTGGGGCCGGTAGTACAGCTGGCGATGAAAAAGCCGGTCACTCCTCACGCTTGCGCGCTACCCGCGCGCGCGCTCGGTTACATCACATGGGTGGTCCCAATCAAAACCGTCACACGGACGGCTGCTCTGTGCGGCGCCACCTTGTAGTGTGGTCCTTCTATGTTCCCTGCATTAGTGAGGAATTTTGAGCTGAAAAACATGGGATAAACCTTGGGGCGTAGCAGTGAATGTGGCTATGTGAGCATGATGGTAGAATGTGCTTCTGCGGTCTTCAACATGAAGGCTCTTCAAGAGAACCAGATGCTGACAATAACATTATAGATTCTTACTTATGTATGCTCAACTTAGTCCGTTGCATACGGCATATAGATTCTTTCCTTGCCTCAACTTGTTGTCCGAAACTATCTATCCCCGGTTGACAATAAGGAACTACTATAATTGTTGTTAAGTTTTACTGATACTCTGCACATCTGGTCCCTAGTTACTCCCTTTCGTTGAGTTTTACGGGGTGTAGTTTGACCATCTGAAGTTAAACCTTGGCTGTAAATTTTTTGTGCAATACACTAGTATCCATAATTGCACAAACGCATGAAGTTGTTTTTAAATGCAAACCTAACATTGTTAAATTCGTGTGAGATAACCCACATATTGTACAACTACCGTTGACAACTAATTGAGACATACGAGATGTATTTGTTGGATATGCGCGATTCTGTGATAATTTCATTGGTGCTTACAAGATAGATTTGATGGTAGAGAAAGGATTTCCCCATTAAATTTGTGGGATTCTATCTGCCCTGTTATCTTGTGAGGAACAAGGAATTGAAAAACATGGGTTAAACCTTGGGGGTGTGTAGCAGTTAATGTGGTTCTTTTTTTTTACCTGGGCTACGGCAGACTTGAGCCAGCATGAACAATATATTAACCTCTCCCAAGGGAGTGAATCAGAGGAACATTACAACAGTTTTAGAGGGCGGAAGCAGAGAAAGCAAGAGAAATTTCAGGGGGGTCATAGCTATTACACCAATAATGAAGAGCGGTGGTAGAGGAGGGAGTAGTACAACGATAAGCCCGAAGTCTAGTATCCTCAATACAGCGACGGGAGACTAGGGGAAGATCCTCCACAATCCCATTAAAAGCGAGAGCATTCCGCCTTTTCCAAATGGTTCAAGCGATGGCGGTGTTGATCGTGGCTTTCTCGTAGGTGTGGTCATGCGCGAGCCAGATATCAGCGAAGCACACAAGGCCACGGGTGTCGAAGTCTCGGTGGAAGAAGTTCCAAACTTCTTTTGCTCGGGGGTATAAGAGCAGCAGGTGTCAATGTCTTCGTCCTCGGGACATGAGAGGCAGGTGGCCGAGGGGGAAAGGCTATGCCGGAATCTCCGCTCATTGGTTGGGAGACGCCAATGCCTTGCAAGCCAGCAGAAAACTTTGCAATTCAGAGGGGCAGCACTTCTCCATATCCCAGTGGCAAGATCATCAGTCTGCAGATGCCTAAAAGAGTTAATGTGGTTCTGTGACCATGAATGAAAATTTCTTCTTTCATGGGCTGTGGCATACTCGTTGTGCTTCTTTAGTCTTCAACCTGGAGGCTCTTGAAAGTTATTGAATGATGATAATACCATAATAAATTTACATTTCTGTTCTACTTATTGATTTTGTACTCAACTTAGTTCTGTATGGATGCATAAAATCATTCTCCACTTTACCTGGTTGTCTGGAACTATGTACCCCTGGTTGACAATAACGAATTATCGTTGTTAGTTCATTTAGAATACTCTGCACATCTGGTCTCCAGTTACTCCATTCATTGAGTTTCTCAGGTTGTAGTTTGACCATCCGAAGCTAAACCTTGTTCGTAGTTATGAAATCACAATTGCGTCAAAATGTTTTTGAATAAACCAGACTGTTAAATTTCTGTCAACCATCGTCGTACATATTGAGGATAAAATCTGTTATAAAAGCTTGTGACATACTGATCCGACAGGTGTCCGACAGGTGGCAGGTATGCATTCAGATGATGCAGGTCTAAAAAAGTGTATTATTTGGCACTAGGCTTCACGGATTGTTTGATAAGAAGGCTTCGGGGCATTTTGGAAAGGCAACCTAGTGACAACTGTACATCGGTTACCTTATTCTGCCATGAGCTTCTACTCATATGAGCGATACAAAAAGGTCAGCGCTAAGTCTCAGTATGTTAACATATAAGATCGGTTGTGACTTTCTTCCTTTGAACATTGTTGTAGTGATGGTTTTAAATGTCATTGCAGTTCCTCATAATGGTGCCTGACCTAGACGACCCACATTATGCTGGTGTTGTGAATCTTGCTTGGTGGTGGTTTGGCAGGAGTCACAGCGGCATCTGTAACCTTACCCGTTGGACGTTGTTTCTCACTGAATGCATAGTGCTAGTCTTCAGATGCAACCCTTTTTTTTGCAGGGCATATGCTGCTGTCTTATTTCTAGATAACTGGCGAATGTTTTATGATAGTACTAGATAGCTTGCCGAGGAACTCGTGCTGTGTAGTGTGAGGGTACTTAGTAGTACAAAACTTTTAGAAGCCTGATGTGTCATGGATGTTTGGAACATTGGCCTTGTCATCGTCTGAGCCTCTCAGGGGACGAGATGGCGCCAAACGAGTCCCAGCTTCGAATTAAAACAAATGAATTTCCTCTATCTTATCATACATTTTAGAATATTGGTAACTTTTCACATCCCGTAAATTACTTGCTGGACATTTGACGGTTGAACGGCAGCAGTAGTACAGCACTGAAGTTCAGCTTCCGATCTGGATCGGCGCGCTGACAATCTGGAGTCAACAATGGCAGGCAGGCAATATTTTTCTTATAGATGAGGGACGAATACGCTTAAGCTACCAGATTCAGAGGTATACTAATCAGCAACTAGCGTTAATTATTAGATGCGACGTATATGAGACATGGACCGCTAGCTATAGTAATATTATATTAATTATTTTATTACCTCTGTCTAAAAATAAGTGTCTTAGATTTATCTAGACTAGCAAAATACCCGTGCGTTACTACGGATAAAATAAGTATAACTTGTTAGGATATAATTTTTGTGAATGAATTCTTTGTATTTTGAGAAAAAATATAACTGTTATTCATGCTAATTTATTTTGTAAACACATATCTCTTACACTCGATAAATTCTTTGGCACATTTATTTAAACAGAAGATTATAGCTGGTCGACTACTGACATGTGCTCAGGTATGTGAGTGTGCACATCTATGCTTAGATAGACTACCGTAGAAGACTGGTTTTAAACTTGTACCTTCAAAAGAGATGATGAAAGCAAATTTTAGTGCCTGGTAAAGTGGTGAGACCATGAGAAACAACAGATCAAGGTTTGCATCTCAACCGAAGACATGAATACTTATTTAACTGATAAGTTCACATAAAAGTTTATAATACACCAACAGATGAAGCGCAGTTACTTGTTGCTTGCACAAGTTTCCAAATGGACTTGAAATTCGGTATCATAAGCTTTTGCGGTAGTGGCACTTAGCATCCGGGTCGGCCCCCTAATAACAAATTAACAAGGGAGGCTCATCGCTTCAGGTGCAAAGGAAGCCATTGCCTGTCTTTCAGTTTTGGAACCACGGCATTCAATATCGGCATCCCCAACCTCTTTACTTCGTGACGAGCCTTGCAGTTGTACCTCCCCTCGTGAGGATGAAATTGAAGTGATTTGTTGGTGATATTAGCCGTCCGAACAGCTTTTTTTTTTTTTGAGAGAAGCCGTCCGAACAGCTGATGATCGCAATATCTCCAGTGGGCTCATAGGAATTAGGCTGCTTTATTAACCAAATCGAAGACTGCACCGTGATCAGCCATCAAGCAGATGTTATACATTGTATCTACTGCTAATTCTGTATACGCCGTTGTTGCATTCTCATCACTAAGCATCACGCGGTCAGTTCCGTCTAGGACAACATTGGCGAGATCAGTTGCTTCTGCCCGTGCAGACTTGGGAGATTTAATCATCAACTCTAGCAGTTGGGTTGCAGTGACTACAGGCTTTTCATGTTGATTGCGTTTGAAGATCGTGACCTTTTGAGTGTATAATATCTTCGCAATAGGGATCTCCGTCTCCATATCACCTAGGGAAACCATGCAAGCATATGAATTTGCAAGTATGTCATCAAAATTAGCAACGCCTTCTTGATTATCAACCTGCACGTAAGAGACTGATAGCCTAAGAAAACAGTAACCTCTGTAGCATGAGACGGGGATCTCATCTCCGGATATCTGATGCTTTCAAACCATGGCCAACATCAAGCCGCTACAGGGCGGCAGTGAAGACGTTGGTGTCGCCGGTCCTCTGTAACTCTGCCCCTTGTGGACGTCCTCGCCGAGCTCTGAGGATCCGATGCCCCGAGCGGCGCCAAGCTAGGCATCGCTGTGGAGCTGGCTGTCGTTCGTCGCCGCCATGACGCAACAGAGGTTGTGTGTAGCCGTGCCGGGAAGCTTTGGCGGGAGTCGTCGCGACGATCGAAGGAGGCCAGGGAGTATCGCGGGCATTATTGGTGTTTTGTAAGGAGGGACTCCTCGTCTGACTCGTATAATTGATGTATTCAGTCCGGCACGTGCCATGTTTGGACAATTTGACCAGGGGTTTAAGACGAAAAGCCGGGCCACATCAATCGATCGGGACGGGCAAAGAGAAAGAGCTATGGACGAATTTTCTACATAGCTGCCTTGTTTTTTTTCCCTCGTCATTATCAACACCTTGTAAAACTTAATAAGTGTCTTAGATTTATCTAGATATGGAGGGAGTGCCAACTGCGGGATTCCGCTCTTGACCCTATGGGATTCCGCTCCCATGCGCGGTGTGCTCCCGCCAGCAGCCCTCGAGGCTCCTGCAGCTCCAGGCGAGGATCGAGCTCAGGCGTTCGGCCACTCTTGTCTCCCGCCGCAGCCTCTTGGCGTCGCTCTGGCCTGGGCCGCCCCACTTCGCCCTCGAGGCAGCTTTGTCTGACCCTCTCCCGCATCGGCGGCCATTAGCTCCGCACCGAATCGGCGGCCGCGCAGGGCGTGGCTGACCATGGGCAGCGGTGTTTTTGCTGGGAGTGGATGCCGGGCAGGTCTGCCTCGCGGTCCTGGCTCCAGGTTCGCCGGGTTATGGCCAATGGTGCCCGGAATTTGGCCGGCTTCCATGGCGGAAGGGAAACAACCACTTCAAATTTCCCTCCTTTTCCTTTTCGGTTTACCGGAAAAGAATCCCTCGACACTAGATGTATGGGGTTCTGAGGAGTCAGTACCCAGTATGCGGGAACCTGTAAAAAATTTATGGTTTTGTCGATTTTGTGGTATCCGGTGTGGATGTTTTTTTTTTCTTCTTTGGCTCAAAACCATGAATAGGTAGTTATTTTGCGGTTTTGAACCTTTGGCAATATCTTCTAGAGACTCTCACGGTTACTACTCTACTTTGTTGTCTAAGATGTTGGACGAGGAGACCCAGCAGCTGAAACTGAATTTCATTTTCCCAACTCTAAGTATGAAGACAATCTTCCAATTAACTTGTGTAATTCTGCTGCTGCTGAGATCCGAGCTAGGTACCAAATTAAGTTGTTAATGGTGGTACACAATGAATATGACATATGCGTCGTTTACTCGTTCCAAACGAAACTGACACCTTTTCCAAAGAGAAGACACATCCTTTCCCGTTCGCCTAATCATTCCCGTTGACTTCTCTCTGGTGTGTCGCCTCCCCTCGCATGCCGTCGGGGACGAAAGGGCGAACGTCGGCAGTCAGCACGGACGTTGGCCATCGGGACGACGCCCAACCTGCCGCTCTAGAACTATACTCGGACACAATTGTCACACACCTCTAGGAACCGTGCCTTCAAGTTCGCTCGTGCGATCAACTCCGAAGGCGACTGAAATCCTAGCTAGAAAGCCAACACCGGCGGCAGCGGCGGCGCCCGGCCATCAAATACGGAGGGAGCGGCGGAAGAGCCCCCGGCTGCTTGTCTTCGCGCGCAGATGGGTGGTGTGGAGGTTGTGCCAGGTGGAGCAGGTTGCGGCTGGCACGGCAGGGCGGCCAGGCCTCAGCGCGGTTCTACGTGTGGGCGACGCGGAGAGGCCCCCCTGGTGCAGGTTCGCCCAGGCACTACAGGAATGGCGCGACACGCCGACGGCCTTTTATACGCCGACGGCCAAAAGTCGGGGCCGTCGGCGTATGGCCCGCCTAGGCCAGCCTGCCAAAAAGACCCTCGGCGTAGCGTTGCCGTCGGCGTAGCGAGGTCTACGCCGAGGGCAGCCCTCGGCATACCTTTGGCCCTAGGCGTAGACAGGGCTACGCCGACGGCCACTCTCGGCGTAGGCCATCCTTCAAATTTGTCTGATTTTGTAAAAATCATAACTAATTCATATGCCGTTAGAAAAATGTGTATAAGGTATCAAAATGTTCAGAAAAACATCCTATATCCGTTTATGTCAAAATCATGCATATTTGAATCATGTATAGTACCATGTTAACATAGTAACAATTCAAACACTTTCTTATATGTCCTGGGGTTCCTGTTTTGGCCAGATAGCAATTTAAACGAAGTCAGAAAATCCCGCGGAGCCGCGTGGCATCATTTTATGTGTCCTAATAACCACTCCAAAAGTCGGAATTGGGATACGGCAATTATTTTGGAAAACCCTTCACGAACAAGGCTATCAAGTCCGGAGTTTTATGGCTTTTAGGGGAAATAAGTAGGAAACGGCCTGTGACACCGCATAGTTTGTCGGAACGAGGCTATATTTGGCACGTGTGTGGGCCCTGGGATGGGAAGCAAGGCTCCAGGCGCGGATTTCCAATCCAACCCACGGGCGATGGTTTTTTCATTTTCGAGGGTGCCAAAACGGTTTTTTTTTGTGAAGCAGCTACATGGGGCGTATTTTAGTATTGCGCGAGACCTCCGTGTAGTGGTAGGAGACCACCTCCGCACCACCTATCACATGCCATATGTGCGTGCTAGCTATCTAGGAATCCATGTGGCTTCATGCGGTGTCCCGCCGAATCCGCCGGAAACTTTACGGATTTGAACTAGGGGTACACTTTCTGTCGCTCAATAAATTCTGGGAAAAATGGTTTTAGGTCTACGACACGTCACTTTATGTGATAAATTTTTTCCGTTTAGCGCGATGGTGAACGGGTGCACCAGCGCGCCCGTTACGGCCATTCCGCATCTCCGTGGGGCCCGTTTTGGCCAGATGGCAATTTAAACGAAGTCAGAAAATCCCGCGGAGCCGCATTGTGTTATTTTATGTGTCCTAGTAACCACTCGAAAAGTCGGAATTGTGATACAGCAATTATTTTGGAAAACCCTTCACAAATAGGGCTATCACGTCCGGGGTTCTATGGCTTTTAGGGGAAATGAGTAGGAAACGGTCCGTGACACCGCATAGTTTGTCAGAACGAGGCTATATTTGGCACGTGCGTGGTCCCTAGGATGGGAAGCAAGGCCCCGGGAGCGGATTTCCAATCCGACCCATGGGCGATGGTTTTTTCATTTTCGGGGTGCCAAAACGGTTTTTTTTTGTGAAGCAGCTACATCGGGCGCATTTTAGTATTGCGCGAGACCTCCGCGTAGTGATAGGACACCGCCTCCGCACCACATATCACATGCCATATGTGCGCGCTAGCTATCTGGGAATCCCCGCGGTTTCCTGCGGTGTCCCGCCGAATCCGCTGGAAACTGACCGGATTTGAACTAGGGGTACACTTTCCGTCGCTCAATAAATTTCAGAAAAAATGTTTTTAGGTCTACGACACATAACTTTATGTGCTAATTTTTTCCGTTTAGCGCGATGGTGAACGGGTGCACCAGCGCGCCCGGTACGGCCATACCGCATATCTCGGGGGGCCCGTTTTGGCCGGATGGCAATTTTAACGAAGTCAGAAAATCCCGCGGCTTCGCATGGCATCATTTTATGTGTCCTAGTAACCACTCGAAAAGTCGGAATTGGGATACGGCAATTATTTTGGAAAACCCTTCACAAATAGGGCTACCACGCCCGAAGTTCTATGGCTTTTAGGGGAAATGAGTAGGAAACGGCCCGTCACACCGCATAGTTTGTCGGAACGAGGCCATATTTGGCACGTGCGTGGTCCCTGGGATGGGAAGCAAGGCCCCGGGAGCGGATTTCCAATCCGACCCACGGGCGATGGTTTTTTCATTTTCGGGTGCCAAAACATTTTTTTTTGTGAAGCAGCTATATGGGGCGCATTTTAGTATTACGTGAGACCTCCGCGTAGTGGTAGGACACCGTCTCCGCACCACATATCACATGCATATGTGCGCACTAGCTATCTGAGAATACATACGGCTTCATGCGATGTCCCACCGAATCCGCTGGAAAGTGACCGGATTTGAACTAGGGGTACACTTTCCGTCGCTCAATAAATTCCGGGAAAAATATTTTTAGGTCTATAACACATCACTTTATGTGCTAATTTTTGTCCGTTTAGCGTGTTGGCGAACAGTGCACCAGCGCGCCCGGTACGGCCATTCCGCATCTCCCGGGGGGGTGTGTTTTGGCCAGATGGTAAACTGGTCGTCATATTTGGATTCCTCTAATTTTTAGGTTCAAAAGATGATATGGATGTTATATTTAGATTCCTCTCATTTTTCTGATCGATTTAGACATATTATTTGTGGAATTTCGATTTTTCGATTTAAATATATTAATTATTCCATATTAAATAGGAAAAAGACCAAAAAATAAAATCATTTTATTGTTATTTGAATTCAATATTATTATTACTTATATATTCATTGTTGTTTACTTAAGTAATTGTTTGGAATTCAAAAATAAAGACGTGTGACATCACGGTCCAAGGATTAATAGGGTTGATATGCTATTATTATTAGGAAGGTGTCAATTCTTTAATGGAAGCTCATCCGAATGGAACCAAGAAGTTAAGCGTGCTGATGCTGGAGTAATGTGACGATGGGTGACCGACTGGGAAGTTTAACCATGATTGTAATTTGATTTAAGATTAAGTGTACTTAGAGTTAAAAGTGTCTTGGGTAAAAGATAAACAAGTAAAAAAAAGAAAAAAAAATGGTGTAAAAAAATTAAAATTTGAAAAAACTTAAAACTCTATGCCAAGGGTTGTCGGCATAGCAAAAAAAGATTTTTTTTTATTTTTTTTTTGAAATTTTTTTTGAAAAAGGAAATTTGAATTCAAAAATAAAGAGTGTGACATCACGGTCCAAGGGAGGTCGTTGCCGAGGAGCTATGCCGAGGGCTGCCCTTGGCGTAGCCTACGCCGACGGCCAAAACCGGCTACGCCAAGGATTCCCGGCCGTCGGCATATCAGCCCATTCCTGTAGTGAGGGCCCGATCTGGGCCCATTCCAGGCCTGATCTGGGCTCAGGGACGGAGATAAGGAGCGATGAGGGGGGCTTAGCAGTCCCATGGTTTGGATTTTATGAAGAATACTACCTCAGTACTAGAACTCTAATTCTTGTTGATTTAGCTAACTCTGCATCCCTCGTCAAGTTTCAACACCATTTTGCCCCCTTAAGGTGGGAAGCTGGCTCCGTCCCTGCCTGGGCCGATGAGGGCTGGGATCTGGGGGCTGGCGGGATAAGCAAGTGCTGGTGCGGGGGTGCAAACGCTTCAGCGTGGATGGCTATCCCGCGGCGTCAAACGCGGGGGCCTAACCTGGGTCCAGCCAGGGTTGTGCGTCGCCTCGTTGCGGCTTTGCTCTGGCTAGATGTTGTTCGGGATTGTTGTAACACCCCGGCCACCCTCGGCCAGGCCACTCTAGGATCTCTAGACTAATCTTTTATGCGCACTTTGTCCTCACTTGTGCGCACCCAGGATCAACTTCCTAGTCGGACACCCATCCTCAAATCGCTCCAGGCCAAGTACGCTTAACCTCAGAGTTCTTTGGAGTTGGGATTCCGGAAAAGAAGTTGCAACTTGTTTTTATGAGTATCCAATCAATCCTATTGAGCTATGGGCTAGGATATCACAGTTGTGTTGTTTGTCCACTAGCGTGGGGAGGTGGAAGGATGAACGCCAGGGATTGGGGCTGGCCGGAATGAAGCTCTAGGTGGTCGCCGCCTCCCTCATCGGTGCCAAGTGCTGGTATCTCTTGGTGTCGTGTCACGTTTTTGGTTCCTGGTGTAGAATATGGGGCGAGTGGAAGGGCTAGGAGAAATTGATATGCCGTTGTAGCACAACGGTGATGCATGTGGGCGTTGTCACCTTCTTGAAAGCATCGTCTAGGCCCTCTCACCATGCCCCCACCTTAGCATCGGGGAAAACCCTAGACCCAGCTTGCTGGTTCAGGCAGCAGCGGCTCTTCGGCGTCGTTCCCTTCTTGGAGGCGTTGTCCGGGTTGCTTGTGGAGTCTCATGTCGGCAATTGGAGTCAAGCTTGGCGGCTACTTGGAGCATGGGTGTCTTGGGCGCAATGTACACTAGCGCTGACGTTTCTTGGATGACGCTATCCTCACGTCCGGCAAGGTCTTGTTGTCCACTCGCCGATCTTCCAGGCGCTATGGGTGGGCCATACGTCGACGTGTGCCATCCTGGAGCTAGGGTTTGCTCTAAGTTGTCTTGTTTTCAGCTGTGACGCGTTCTTGAGCTGTGTGTCCTGATATGTGCCTTTTTGGTTCGATGTTGGGCAAGGCGTGTGTGCTTGTCCTGTGCTTCTGGGTGTGGGTCGTTCGCTGAAAGCGTTTTGGGTCCGATTTTCCTTACAAACTGCGTCAAAATTTCTACTTTTAAGCTCAATACAAAACGCGCAGTTCTTCCGCAGGTACTCGGAAAAAAACCTGCTGGTTTAGTGTGAGGGTATTTGTTAGTAGTAGCAAAATTTTAGAAGCCGGGTGTGTCATGGATGTTTGGAACATTGGCCTTCAAATTAAACCAAATGAATTTTCTCGATCTTATTATACTTGCTGGACTACATTCACATCCCGTAAATTACTTGCTGGATATTAGAGCATCTGGCGGTTGAACGGCAGTAGTACAGCTCAGCTTACGATGTGGATCGGCTGGCAATGTGGAGTCAACGCAGGCAGGCAGGCAATATTTCTCTTGCTCGTCACTGTCACATGCTGTCACCAAAGCACAATACTGATTGGTAGGTAATAGTTTGATATACTAGCATCAACTATAAAAATATGTTCACGGTGTCCATGAAAATCTTCATGATTTTAATAAAAAAACTTCATGTTACAAAAAACATTCAAGAGGTTAATATGCTTTATCAGGATTCGGAAAAATGTTCACCGATTCTAAAAATGTTCACCCGTCAACATATAATTTACGGATTAGGTTCAGCGCTTGAAAAGAAAAATCACTGGATTTCCATAAATGTTCATGGTTGTTACAAAAACGTTTCATGTGTTTCTAAATGTTGTTTATGATCCAAAACAATATTTTCATGGGATTCACAAAATTGTTCACCTGTTTGAAAAAAAAATTTGTTGGGTCACTAGTAGAAAAAGAGGCTTCCAGACGCCCCCTTTAGTCGCGGAAATATTCGAACCGCGACTAAAGGGGTCTTTAGTCGCGGTTCGGGAGGCGACCCGCGACCGAAGGTCTGGGCCCAGCGGGCTCGGTCGACAGCTGGCGGACGGAAGGGGCTTTAGTCGCGGTTGACCAGGCCAACCGCGACTAAAGGTCCTCAGGCCTGGCCGAAGGCCTTTAGTCGCGGTTGGCCAGGCCAACCGCGACTAAAGGGTACCCCTTTAGTCGCGGTTGGTGTCCCCAACCGGGACTAAAGGTTTTCCCGAGTTTTTTTACTCCCACGCACCCTGCCCCCCCCCCCCCCCCCCCCCGTGGATCGCCTTTATTTGGATTGTAAAATACAAAAGAAAATGATAGAAAATTCAAAAAAAAATTGTTTTCAGATTCTTGTATGTTATGCAACCTACTATTCGGAGAAATTAAGAAATTCGAATTTTCACTTTTTTTGCAAAAAAAGTTTAAAAAATGGTAAAACCGCAATAACTTTTGCATACGACGTCGGAAAAAAACGTATAATATATCAAAAAAATCCTGGAAAAAAGTTACATCCGAATTCACGAGGGTTTACCCGGTTAGCCAATTTTTAGATTCTCAAAATTCCAAATGAAAATATGAAAGCAGGAAGATTTTAGTTTTTGCCAGAAATTCAGTATTTTATATTTTTTTTAAAATTTTAAATTAATAATTGCATCTTGCATAAAGATTACTATTACTTAACCATAAAGTTAGCCAATTTTTAGATTTTCAAATTTTCAGGTTTTAGGTTTGGCAAAAAAAATATTTAAAAAATTATAAAATTAATTATAATATAAATTTAAAAAGTTAATATTTATTTATTTATTCAAGATTATTATTAGATCATTACTTTTGTTTATTAAAATAATTATTTGAAATTCAAACAATAAAGAAGTGTGACATCGACCCAACATGTTAATAGGATTGATATGATACTAGTATCAACATGCGCGCGAAGCACTTGGAAGGAGGATGGGAAAGGAACTTGGAAGTTAAGCGTGCTAGTGCTGGAGTAGTGGGAGGATGGGTGACCGAGCGGGAAGTTTGACCACAGGTAAGGAATTTGACTAGAGATTAAGTGTAGTTAGTGACTAAACTTGGCCAATAACTGAAATACTAGAAATTGTGGAAAAAAAAAGAAAAAAAGGAGTGAAAAATAATTAGAAAATCAAATAGATTAAAAAAATTAACCCGCGGAGGCCTTTAGTCGCGGTTGGCCAGGCGAACCGCGACTAAAGGTCCTCCGCCCCGACGGACGCCTGGCGCCCACGTGGACGGACCTTTAGTCGCGGTTCGTAAGCAACCGCGACTAAAGGGGGGGGGCCTTTAGTCGCGCTTATTTGGTCGCGGTTGCGCAACCGCGACTAATGGCAGTTGCGAACCGCGACCAAAGGCCCTTTTTCCACCAGTGGGTTTCTAAAGATATTCAAGGGTGTTCAGAAAAAATATATTTATGGGTAGCGTCACAAATATTTTTTTCGCTCACTCGAAATAAAATAGTTGAGTAATTTGGACATTATTTTCCTATTTTTTCTTTCCCATGATTACATTTTGTTCCAACTGTACCATATCAGTTACGAGTATGTTGTGTGTCACCTTCCAACTAGAGGACACAGCTGGCACGAGTGGTGCCGAGCGCGCGAGGATAAGAAGGAAGCCAAGGGAAGTACCATACTGCGGGGCGTTAAGCAGCTACTCGCCCTCCTCTCGACAGGTAATTTTGAAATAGGCTTTGGTTTGGTATACCTGGTTAATACGGAGCATGTTTTACTGCTTGCTTTCGCTCAGTTAGTGTTTACCGGAGAATCTCTAGTTTCCTATGATCTACTGGTGTGTATAAGCACATCCTATCTTTCTTCTTTTTACAGTTTTCAGTTATGTATTCATTTCTCATGTTTATAGGTTCCAGCTTTCTAAATAGCTAACGACTTTTCATTTTCTCGTTGCCCCTATCAAAGTTATGGTCGAAATGAAAATTTGAACTTGACTATATTGTATACCTGCCTTTATTTTTCCATTCGGTGTTGTTTCCATATTTTTGATAGCGCCTACATAATCGCTGACAATTGAGCCACACTATTTGTCTTCCAGTGCCTCTTCTTGAGTTAAAATGCAAGCCGTCGCTCCTTGTGGTGGTTGGTTCGGAGCTACTATCAACACGATCATCAGTCCATTCTACAATCATTTTGCAAAACATGCATTGTATTGCTTCACGGCTAGCTCAAACGTGAGGGACCACAGGATAGAAATAGAGGCTTTGAAAGAAAAACAGGCAGGTATCCAACAGAAGATACGGGATGACGAGCATACGTTGGAAGCCGTTCCAACAGACCAGGTAAATTTTTGGCTAGAATCGGTGAATAGAGCTATATCTGAAGGAGAGGCAAACCACTTGCTATACGAACAGAGGTACCGATTATGGGGGTGTTGCTCCCCAAATTTCTTGGAAAACTATAGGACCAGTAAGCGAGCGGATGAGCAGCAGAAACAGGTAAAATCAATAATGAGTAATGCACCAGGCGATAATAATATCACACGTGCGCCAGGTCCACGTCGTGTCGAGAGTATGCTTGTAGATCCTTCACCAATACCGCCAAGCAGATGGATTATTCTCCGGGGAGCTCTCATGTTCATCGTGAGCGATGATCCCAAAGAGGGGATAGTTGGAATGTGGGGTCCAGACAGACATGATAACACGAATTTCCTCAAGCATATCAACAATTCATTTCTTGAACAGAGTCTATTCGATTTTGTTATCTTTGTTCCATGCCCCAGTTATCGCTCGGTAACAAATATTCAATCTGAAATCATAAGCAGGCTCGGTATAAGGCAAGATGGTAATGAGGCAACTCGAGCCACTAGGATACGTGAACAGCTCGAGAACAAAAATTTCCTGCTGATTGTGGATGGCCTCCGTCAGAATCTGGACCTTAGAGCGGTTGGCATTCCACATCCTCTTGGATTCGTGAGAGAGAAGAAGAGGAAAGTGGTAATCATGTCACTATCAGGATATCCATCCGTAGGTAATTTGATGGGTGTGAACAAAGATATTGAACTGCCTATTTTGCAAGAGGAGGAAGCACGCGAGCTATTTAGACAGTCAATAAATTACCAAGGGGATCTTTATTCTGATCCCCGCATTGGAACACATGCTACTGATCTGGTACAGGCAATAAATGGCCTGCCATCGGAACTGGTACGTTATGGGAAGTCAATGCATGGAATAATGGATGCAAGTTTCTGGAAAGTTGCTATAGATGATGCAGCAAGTAAATTTTCTAGGTCACGTTCGGTAAGTGTTGATTTGTGTAAAACACACAAATTTTCTAGTAATCTATAACTGGTCATAAACCTGTTTTCTGAGTACTAACCTATGTGTGTTTTTATGCCTTGAAGATAGAAGACACTCTCCGTCTCATTGAGGATGATCCCACATTGGGGGTAATTGGAATATGGGGTCCAGGTGGAGTGGGAAAAACACATCTTCTAAAAAAAATCCAGGGCTTTTTCAGAGGAAGGATGACTATTATATGGGTGACAGCGTCCAAGGAGTGTTCAGTGTTAAAGGTCCAAACACAAATTTTAGGCGAGCTAAAATTGAAAGGGGATGGTAATGTGAGAACCCAAAGTGGCATGATCCGTGACTTCCTGGAAAATAAAAGCTTTCTTATACTATTGGATGACCTTTGGGAAAGAATTGATCTAGAAGTAGTTGGCATACCACATCCCCTTGGAATTGAACCTTTGAACAAATTCAAGAGAAAAGTTGTGCTCACAACAAGATTTACATCCGTTTGTGGTTGGATGGAGGTGAAAAAACAGATTAAAGTTCCATATATGCAGGAGAATGAGGCGTGGGAGCTATTCAGAGAGAAGGTCGGAGACCAAACTCTTTTTTCTCCTGGTATTGAAGATCGTGCAAGAATACTTGTGACTGAAATGAAGGGCTTGCCTTTAGCTTTGGTAACTGTGGGAAGGGCAATGTCTTGGAAATTTTGTCCGGAACAATGGGATTCTGCCATCCAACATATGAAAAAGTCATGCTGCAGTGACACAAATGAAGACCCCCTGAAGATGGAGGAAGAAGTTTTCAAAAAGATCATGTTTAGCTATGATAACTTAAAAAGTGATAGGTTGAAGAACTGTTTCTTGACCTGTTCATTGTGGCCTGAGGATCAGGTGATTCACAGGAAAGAGCTCGCTCAATGTTGGATTGGCCTAGGTTATGTGAATGAGGGGGACATACAAAGTTCCTACACAAAAGCTTATAGTCTGATGAGCGACCTTACATGTGCATGTTTGTTAGAAGACTGTGAAGAATGGAATGATCATGTCAAACTACATGATGTGATTCGTGATATGTCTTTATGGATCTCTTGTGGCTGCGGTGAGAACAATGGCAACTGGTTTGTCCGTGCAGGAGTTGGCCCAGATGAAAAATTTAGCATCCCTTGGAGCAATGCTGAATACATCTCATTAATGAACAACATGATGAAGAAACTTCCTTTTGTTGGTAATCCACTGAAACTGAGGGTGTTATGCCTTCAAAAAAATATGTTGGATGAAACAAAAATATGTGGAGTACTTGGAAATTCTGCTACTCTGACATATCTGGATATGAGCCATAATGAACTCATGGGGATACCCGAAAGCTTATGTCACCTGACAGAACTGATACATCTCGATTTGTCAGATAACATAGGGATAAAGGAAGTGCCTCGCAGCTTCGGAAACCTCATTAAGCTCAAGTTCCTGTACTTGCATGGCACTTCCATAAAAATAATACCAAAGGTGGTCATATCTAGACTAGAAGCATTGGAAATAATACATTTGGATGTTCTGAGGGTGTCTGACTGTATCATACCTAATGTATATAGAGAGTTGGGTACACTGAATCACTTGAAAGTTGTTGTTACATCAGTTAGACTTTTGGATGCATGGACATCACTTCAGGATGCGGCTGATCTACCCATTCGGTCTTTAAGTTTGGTACCATCTGCTGAAAATAATGAATTCCATCTCTTTGATATTTTATCATTGGACTTCGCACAAACGACCTTGTATGACCTGAATGTTGCAAACAACCAGTCTGTGACATATATAACATTAATACAGAGGCCTGAACTACAACCCTACAGTTTTGGTATTCTCGATAACCTGATCATTCACAATTTGGAGGCATTGACTACAGTAAAATGGATGGCAACATCTCCAAAATCTGTATTTCCAAGGCTCACTTATTTGAGAGTGTCACGCTGCCTCAAGCTAGAGCACCTGTCTTGGGCAATGTATCTGCCTTGCCTTGAAAAACTCCATGTAGCACTCAGTGATAGCATGCGGAAGGCTTTTACAAGGTATCATGTTGACAACAGGTGGAATGGACAAGAGACTGGAAGAAGGTGTCAAATCTTTCCTTCAACCCAAGCTTCAATATTATTTTTATTAATAACATGAGCAATCTGTCCATTCGATTCCATGTTTCTATCTGGGCTCAAACAAGGATAGGCAAAGGTATCATCATCTCGTCTGGGAGTGTTATCTGGCATGTTTATACAACCTGCACGGGAAGTGCTTCTTTCGGCTCCAGAGCTGTGCTGTGTCTTTGCTCTGCATTTTCCTTTCCCTCTATTTGAGATTCAGTTTCGTCAGGTTCTATGTTGTGTGCTGGACCAAAGTGTTGGCAGAGACGTGATGTGTTCTTTCGGGTTTTCTGTTCTTGAATCCAAATAGCAAAGGTTTATGTGTCCACTGTGTTGGCATTCTTGCCTGACTGGCAGGAGTATGTAATAATCCGTACCTGCTTGCCTGGAGGTGTTTTTAGTTGTGTGCAACCTGATGATAATCGAACTTGCTCGGCATCTCGTCTGGGAGTGTTAGTGTGCATGTTAATACTGTGTACTGTGTACATTATTGCAAATTGCCCTTGTACTGCTCTCTGTGGCTGCAGCTGTTTATACAAGTGATGATCACACCAAAGTAACTAATCCATGCGCTCTGGAAGAACACACGCAACTAGTCTAGCTCGGTAACGTCTTATACGTAGTTCATCTCTGTATATACTGAGCGGCTCTGCCGATGCCAAAATCTGGCTGCTAGGTACTCGCTACTCGCTAATTTGCATACCCAAGATTACAACTGGAATCTAACATCCGTCGACTGACAGCCTTGGCATCAACAAATCACGCCTCGAGGTCCATTCGAAATCCCGCTGGCTCGTTCGCCGATGCAAAGGTAGCCCGACCGGCCGGATGTTCCACAAATGCGAAGTGTCGACGCCGGAAATGATGCCGCTGGCTTCAGTGGATTAAGTGGGTATGTCTGCTTTACCCACATACTCCTTCCTTTCTAATTTCGGCTTCCTCTTCCTCCCGCCCGTCATCCGCCCGACCGGCCGGATGTTCCACAAATGCGAAGTGTCGACGCCGGAAATGATGCCGCTGGCTTCAGTGGATTAAGTGGGTATGTCTGCTTTACCCACATACTCCTTCCTTTCTAATTTAGGTCACCTCCACGGGCGCGATCTAAAACGGTACCCAAATAACTCGATTATGTCTTTTTGGGTCGCGCCGCCGATATAAATTGGTTCGCGCTCCGGTTTGCCATGCCACGGCACGACTCATTCGGTCCAAGATGGTCTGTTCGCCTAAGACAAAAAAAAAAATTCAAATGAAAACTAAATGCGCACAAAATCTAGACATATTTCATTCATTTCAAAGATAATTTACATAGGAAATAAAGTGTAAAAAACCTAACTTGTGGCGCGCCCCTAGCGCCGGCGTCAACGGTGCCGTTGCCTGATCCCTCATCATAGTTGTTGATGAGGTCGACGACCGTGAGAGGTGTCCATGGCCCCTGCCAGGCTCAGGCCCAGGCCCAGGCCAGGCCCAAATTTCTAAGTAGGCTTTTTATATAAAGTATACTTTGGAAGTTTAACACTAAACATTTGAAGCCGAAGTGGTGTTATGGTTTCAGCTTGTTTCAGCATACATGACTGTGCCATGCGCAGCTTGATTACACAAACGTTGACAGTAACTAACACATACGCAGTACATCAAAAATCCGCATATACTCCCCCATTGCATCACCACTGTCATCCAGATCCACATCAAGTACCCTCTCCAATTTGCTCTCCTATTAGAGCATCTCCAGCCGTTGGGCTCCCCAGGCCAAAGCGTCGGATGGATGTAAAATTCGGTATGGGGAGGCCTATTTTTTCAGCGGCGAGTCTAGGAGAAAGACCGAATATATTTGAATTCAAACATAAATAGACGAAAAAGGATCAAACTTAGGCGAAATTTAGAGATATTTAATATATATTGGCGAGTTCTTACATATATAGGCTTCTAAACTAAAAACACGGCGATCTACATGCCGAAATGGCGGTAAAACGCCGTGTAGTCGCCGTCGTCGTCGTCGCTGGAGTCGCCGCTGTACTCGCCGCTGTCCTGCGGTGGCGGCGCTTGCTGGCTGCTCTGGCCGGGAGCCCACCGGCTGGACCCCTGCCCAGGGTCGCCGAGGCGTGGCGGCGACCGCGTCGGCTTGTACCACTCATCCTCGCTGGAGTCCTCCAGCTTGATGAGCGGCGCGGCGCCTCGCGGCGGCCAGGTCCAGCAGCCGCCGCTGCTGCTCCGCCTCCTCCCTCTCCCAGTCCTGCCTGGACCAGGCGAGGGCCGTGTCCATGGGGAGGGCATTGTCGGCGGGGCCGAGGTCGTTGAGCGACCTCGCGATCGCCTCGCGGAGCGCCGCCTCCTCGGCCCGCGTGGCCTCCTCGGCGGCGAGGTCAGACGCAACAGCCACCGCTGCGTCCTCCTTCTTCGGCTTCCTCTTCCTCCCGCGCGCCGGTGACGACGAGGCGCGCGCCCCCTCGCGGATGACGAGGGCGCCGCTGCTGCGCCCTCTGGTTGGCGGTGGCAACGCCGACTCCGTCTTCACCGTCGTCCTTGGCGTCGTCCTCGGCATCGCTGCTGGAGGAGCGTATTAGCAGCTGCGCGTCGCAGACCTTGACGCCGACCCCGACGAGGACGACGACGCCATGCGCCGTGGCATCCAGGAGCTTCCGTGTCGGCGCGACACGGAAGGCACCGCTGGCGGTGGCATCCCCAGGACAGGGTATTTGCCACCCTCGATGTGCGCGAGCACATTCTTGAGGGTACCGCTCGGCGTGCTCCACCAGCGGCGGTGGCCGGCGGCGTTGTTGCGCGCGGGAGGAGGGCGAGGACCGTCGTACGCCGCGAGTTCTCGTTCGTACCTGCGGCGGAAGAACTCATTCCACGTGACATAGTTGTCGGGGAAGAAGCGCTCCTCGGCGCGCTGCTCGTCGCTGAGGGTGACGAGGACGGCATCGATCTCGGCGTCGAGGGCGTCGCCTCCCACTGCCGGCGGCGGGATCGGGACGCCCCCCGCGCTCAGGCGCCATCCTCCGACCGCGCGGAAGTCCGGCGGCGTCGGGTAGTCCTCCATGTGGAGTAGTCTTGCCTCCCACTGGTGTAGGGAACGCCGGCCGAAGCCGTTGTTCGCCGCGCCGTCGCCGTAGCCCGCCATTGCTCGCTCGAGGAGGATTGGGTAGAGAAGACTGGGCTGGGGAGAGAAGGGAGACGGCGGTGGTGAATGCGGCTAGACGAGGTAGTTCCGCGATAAATAGAGGGAGCCGCGCGTGAATTCGAGGCAACGGCATTAACTCGTCGCGTGGAAGCTACGCGTCCGGCGAAGACTGACCGGCGGCAGGCTTTTACAGCGCATGGAAGACGATGCGATGAGGACGACGATCAGCCTTTCTCGCCGACAAGTCAGGGCCACCAGGCGCGCGGGAACTTTCCTCGACCTTTCCCACGTTTTTGTTTCCTCCGGACTCCCCGAGCGCGCCCCAGGGGGCCGGGGATGACATCGGCTCGCAGGATGGATGAAAGCCCAAATCTGGGCGAAAACGAGGATCCGGGGGCGCGACTGAGCCATTTTTCGCCGTCCGGATGAAAAAAAGTGATGTCAGGGCCTCGTCGGGGAGACGGCTGGAGATGCTCTTAGATCACCCGTTTCTTTGCTCATCATTCCCATTGGAATGCCGTGAGCTGTGACCCAAATAGGAATCAACTTGAATTCGTAGTCATCAATGGTTTTGCTCGGCACGAAGTCTTCCATCACCAAAAACTCTATGTTAAAAGTCCATGGACCCCCTTCTAGAGCTTTGCCCTTCTCAGAGCATCTCCACCGACGGCCCTGATAGCGGCCCCGATAGCATTTTGGGGGCCGGGAGCGAAAATGGGCTCACACCGACGCCCCCCAAATGGCGCCGGCGGTTTTTCGAGCCCAGTAGAAGCGTCGGCAACCCCGTGCCGGCCCCTTGGCCAAGGGCGCGAATCGGGCGCGCTGGCGACTCGCGGAACGGCGGTTTTCGCGGGTGGGGGCGCCTTGTTAGCGAGAGGACGCGGCGATTCGCATCAGAAACGACGCGGGGAGGTTGGTCATCGGCGTAAATGGCCTCCCGCGCGGAAACCCAAACGGCGAGGGCGGCGACTGGCCACGCGGCATCCACCTACCTTACCAACGCGTCTTCAATGCGCGTCCGCCGCCTCCCTTAAAACCCCAGCGGCGCGCACTTCTCTCTGTTCCCCGCCGTCCAACCCTAGCCACCGCCGTCCAACCGCCGCGCAAACCTCCCACGCACCCCGCCGACGATGGCGCACAACGACCAGGCCGGCGGCAGCAGCGGCGGCGTGCTCCGCTTGCTGCAGCTTAGCCTCGACGAGGCTGATGTACTGTACTGGCACCGCATCCCCGTGCCAGTACAGTACAAATTGCGGCATGCTGGCATGTCTCCAACGGCGGCTTCGCCGTGCCACCGCCGCCACCGCCAGGAGCACAGACGCGGGCCTTCGCCAGGGAACGGTGGAGCCTGATGACGCCGGAGGAGAGGAGCTTGCCGGACAACGCTCTCGACAGCCCGGCCTGGGCACGGCGTTTCTAAGACGAGCGTATCGTCGAGCTCGCGCGGCGGCCAACCGCTCGAGCGGCCGCATCAACACCGTCGCCCGCCGTGCCTGGTGGTATGGCCGCGACGTCGACAACACGCTCCGCCAGTACGGCTTCCGTCCGAGCGTCCGCGGCGACAGATAACGGGACCCGGTGTACTTCCCGCAGGCGGTGGGCTTGGCGCCGGCGCCGACCCTGCAGAGGGTGCCGGAAAGGACCGCGACGTCCTGAAGCTCGTGCACCGGATCGACAGCGCGCACGCGCTCGGCCGCGCTCGCCATCCGCGACGAGGCGAGGCCCGCGTCCTCTGCTCCGGCCCGGCGGACGACGGGGTCGGGCCGCCGCTCCCGTGTCAAGGAGGAGGACGCCGCGGCCTCGCCACCACTTCCGCCGGCGAAGAAGAAATGGTGGGAGAAGGAGGCCAAGGGGCAGGCGGCCCTCCGTGGCGACGGCGACGACGAGGAGTTACCCGCCCTACAATTCATGGTCAGCCACTCCATCGACGAAGACTACCGGCATATTTCGCTGGACCCCGCGGCAGGCGGTGGTGTGGTCTGCCAGGGACCACGGCGCCAACTACGTCGACCTCGCCGGACGCGGTGACAAGGGTTTAACTTGTCAATGCCTACATATTTTAGACTTGGTTTTCGCGGAAAGTAGAGAGCAAGTAGATCTCGAAGGTTCAGCCGAAAATGTGCTCGACTATGAAAACTAGGGTTTATCTTGACAATGGATTCGATCCTTTCTTCCACCCTCGGCTCCCCTTTATACAGGAGGCAGAGCCGAGGCTTTCGTGTCGTACAAGTTACAAACTGTCGGCAGGCACGTTGGGCCTTTCCTATCTTGCTATACGATTCCTAATACAACTTTAGTTTCCTTATCGAGAATCTATGGGCTTTCGGGCATTCAATACTTCGGGACATGGGTTTCCAGACAACCTCCAGGGCCTTCCGGTATGCCTATATCAATCGGAGCTGCCGGCGCCAAAGGAGGAGAAGGCCGACGAGGAGGAGGCCGACGAGGACGACAACTGGTCCTTCGGGCCATCCAGCGACGATGCCGACGACTTGGACTTCAGCGCCTTTGACTCCTAGCGCCGCTAGATGTTTTTTTTTAGTTTTTTAGTTTGAATTCGCGTTAAATTTGTACAAATTTCGTTCGAACTTCATATGAATATCGTTTCAAAAATTGAATTTAACTTTCTAAATTTATCGGGACCGCCGGTTTGGAGGCGGCGGTGTGGGAGCAGCATCCCCACATAGAGAATGCTCTATGTAGGGCCATCTCCGTTATGGAATGAGAAAAGAAAACGATTTCTGCGAAGATCTTTGCATTCTAAACCAGCAAACGGGCTCCAGATGATTTTTCCCCAAAACAAAACGAGCGCACCACCATTTTCCACCTAAACCCTGAACCCCTCTCCACCGCCGCCGCGCGCCTCTCGCCCGCCATGGCCCTCCTCGCCGCCGCCGCCCGCCGCCCGCCCGCCGCGCCGCCACCTCCTCCCTCCCCCTCCTCCGCGCGTCCACCGCGTCCCTGCTCCGCCCCCTGGCCGCCACCGCGGCGTTGCGGCCTGTGCCCTTCTCGTCGGCCGCCGCGGCGAGGCCGAGCTCCGACGACGAGATCCTCCGCGTCATCAAGTCCGAGATCAAGTTCGCCGAGGACTGCGACGACCAGGACCGGGTAGCGTTCCGCCGAATCCTCACCGCACCCCAATCCTCGTCGCTTGTGTTTGCTGTTCCGGTCTGTCCCCGGTTTTCGTCTGTGTATCTTCAGGGGGAGCTGGTTCGCAGCGGTGTCGATTGGGGCTAGCCTACAGCGGCAGGATTGGAAATGGCCATGTATACGATATTCTCCATCTAAAAACGAGGGACTTTTGTAGTGCGTGATTTTGGAATTTCGTTACTCTGGTCATTGCCGTATTACAATGCTGCTGCAGCTGGTTGTGTAATACAAAGTTAGGAGCAGTCTGGTTGCACGATCTGAAGATTGTTCTGGCCAATCTAGGTTACGTTCGTTTCTTCTTCTTCAGTTCCTAGCTGTCCATGTTAACTGCAGTTCCCTCTTATGGGCAATTACTTTTTGTGATTCACTATTCAGAAGAGAAGATTTATTTTTTTTACTGTAGGTGATTTAGGAATTTCGTTGGTCCTGTCATGCCCATATCTTCCCGCTGCAACTGATAGTGTTGTGTAGTTCCAAGTCTAGACTTGTCTTTCGTAGTATGATCTGCAGGCTTGCCTAGCTATGTTGACTGCAATCCCTATCATGGTCAGGATAGATTTCTTTTTCACGAGCACTAATTTAGGTTATGCTCTATTTGTTTTAGTTCACCGCTGACCGTGTTGATTGCAATTTTTATCGCTGTCTCGCTACATTTCACTTTCAGTGTGCATGATTCTGAGTTCATACGAACTACTGGAGTGGTTGCGGTTTAGTTTTTGTAATTCAATTGTCTTGCATAAGGATTTGTGTCTGCCTTCGCTACCATGAGAACTCTTTACTTTTGGGTCTTGTGACATCTCGCTGTAGCCTCACTGCTGTAGTATGGTTCTGTTAATGGTCGAGATGCTGTTATTATTTTGATCCTGCTTAGGTAGTATTACAGTATATGTGCTTGGCTGGACTGAATTTTTGCAGTTAAAATGTCGTTTTTCTTGTGACTTGTCACAGCTTGCATGCTTCTGTCCTCTGCTGTTTAAAGCGATGTACTGTTAAATTCGCTGCATGGTTTTCCTCAACCGTTCCACATTTTCACTCCATTAAAAAGGTTCTATGGCCAGTACAGTTTGAGTGATATGTTTGCGTGGAATGTTATTTACCATTTTTTTTTTACTTTTTCGCTGTAAACCTCACATGCTAGCCATACCGAACCATCTATGTCCTGCTGTTTAAAATGATGAATTGTTAAATGCTCTGAATGGTTTTATGTCTTTCTCTGTTATGATAAGGGGTACTGGTTGCTTTCCTGAACCGGTCAACTCATACAGTGAGTCGAGTTTATGGGGCAATGAATCGGTGGTCTAGTTACTTCCTGGTCATTTGAGTTGGGTTCCAACATAAAAGCGATGATTCACTTATTCCTTAAATCCTGCTTGAGAAACCAAGATGTTGTCTTTAGATGTAGTAGGACAGAAGGTATAGGGTCTAAAGGTTGAGGAATTCAAGCAACTTGTTCTGTCTTGGCTTGGTATCTATTCTTTGAATTGGTATGATTTAGTAAAAATAAATGGTGCACAAGCAGAGGGGAACATGAGGGTTGGAAGGAATTCAAGCAACTTGATCTGTCTTTGCTTGGTATCTATTCCATGAATTGGCATGATTTAGTCTAAGTGGTGCGGACTGAGAGGGCAAACATGAGGGTTGGAAAATAATTGGTTTCTGGCATGCTTGTCTTGCAGCGAACACTAATTATTTTACTTCTGATTTTACTATGAGCAACTTTCATGTTCATTTTAGGAGTGTCGAGATACTATCCAGAGCCTCATTTTTTTCCATGTTAAACAGGTTGAGGAGATCCCAGAAAACTTCCCTTTCAAAATCACCGACAAGAAGGGGCTCAACGAGATCACTCTCACAAGAACTTACCAGGGCGAGAAGATCGAGGTGTTGGTCTCCATGCCCAGCCTAGTCACCGGAGACGAGGCGGAGCATGACCAGGATGAGGATGACAAAGAGAAAGACAATGATCAGGAAGATGGTGAGAAGGCCCCGAAGTCCACCATCCCCCTCACAGTCACCGTCTCCAAGAGCAATGGCCCGAGCCTCGAGTTCACCTGCACCGCCTACCCTGACGAGATCATGATCGACACCCTGTCCGTGAAGCAGCCTGCAGCGAACGATGATGACGAGCTGATCGCATATGAGGGCCCCGATTTCAAGTAAGAACACAAAAACATGGCTTAACCATTTTAATTTCCCAGCTACCAACTGCTTGCTCTTGCTATAACCAAACTTGCTGAGGAAACAACACTTCTCTGTTTTCACTTTCCTGATTAACCGAACACCCTACTGATTGATTAAGAATTGCTTTGGATGCTGTACCCCACTTGGTCTGTCTTGTGCAGCGACCTCGACGAGAACCTTCAGAGGGCATTCCACAAGTACCTGGAGCTGCGTGGAATCTCACCCTTGACTACTAACTTCCTGCATGAGTACATGATCAACAAGGACAGCCGGGAGTACCTCTTCTGGCTGAACAAGCTCAAGGACTTCGTCAAGCAGTAGAGGTAGTTAGAACTACTGTCCCCCTAGCACAAGATGAGCCAATGAATGTGCTTTGCACATTCTGTTTTGAGACCTCTGAACTATGTTCTAGAGAGTATACATGCACCAATGTGTGCACATCTCAATTTATCATAGCGTGATGTTAGAATTTAGAGAGGTTCATAGACGATACTTTGTGAGTAGAATGCTATTTCTGAATAAATAATTATTCTCTATGAGATGTTTCTGCACCATATTGTTTGCTTTTCTATTTTCCTAGTCTGTGCTTTAGCTTACTCTTTTTCAGCATGTACTTGAAATATATTTGTGGTATTATCACGATGGCATGGCAACGTGCGAATGTGTGCATGCCATTGAGGTGGACCTCATACCGTTTGTCCAACATGTTTTTGAGATCTACTTGATCTATTATGGTGTTCGTTTGACTTGTTTTTGCTGATCACCGTGATCAATTTTATACAGGAGATTGTAAAAATAGTGCACTAGATTAAGCTCCCAACTGCGAATTATGATGTTGTTATCTGCACTGCCAAATAGGTACCGTCATAAATGTAGTTTACGCATTTTAGCTTCTAGAAAAGTTCATTTAGCAGTCTAACAAACCCGTTGCACTCTACTTATTGTTGACCTTGTTAACCTTCACTCTTTGTATGGAGCCAAAACCTTTGCTGGCGCACTGATTATCGCATCGCCTTGGCAACGCCTGTCTCAAAAATCCTGCACAATTTTACCCAATTCCATTTCCACAATGGCCCACGTGGCGAGCCACCGGTGCTGATCACAATTTACGTTAGTGATCTTTGTAGCGGATTTGATTCGGCAAGTCATGTTCTCTCCATGCTCCCCGGGTAAGCAACTATCCAACGTGACACGGGCCAAGTCTATATCGATTCACAATTTCTACCGTCACTTCACAAAAACTGAAATCAGGCACGTCTAGCTATGATAAATCCATCCAAGAAAAGAAGCAACCTACATCGGTTAATAAGCATGTTACTCTATCTGTGTCACAACTCACAAGCAGATTACATTTTGGATATTTAACACGGTCTTTCAAGGTTGACATGTGTTGTGTGTTGTATCGGGTTTTTGGATGGGTTTGATTATAAGATGTGATACGTGTGGTTTTCAGCTCAAGTGGCTGTTCTTTTGCTCTGCCTTGTTTCTGAACCTGTATAAAAATCCCTTGTAAAAAGAAATTTGTGTAAATAAATAGACATTATCTGGAAAGTTACCTTTGAATCCTCTTTCCCTGGCCCGGTATATGTCAATGTGATGGAGGTAGTGTCGTAGTGACTCTTGCAAACAAGATGCATCTATTGGGAAATGCAGGTTACAGTACCCCTTTTGTCATGCCTTTAGTCCAAATATAAATTGTCTTGACATGCTTTTGTAGTTTACCCTAAGTAAATGTTATTGTGTGAGAAATGGACCTATTGTTCAGGTGGGATTAATACACCCAACGTGATGGCAGGGCTCTCATCACGCACAAGGTGATGGCAGGGCTCTTATCACATTTCACTTCCGTTCTTCAGCAAGTTTGAGAAAAAAATTGTTTGTTTTGCTTCGAAGACAGAAGCTGATGTGGCTGGACACATCAACTTCTACAATTTTGCAACTAACTGGACCCTCCTTACTTCAGATTGTTCCAAGAAACAAAGTTAAATCCCAGAATTCACAAGAGACAACCACCGACTAGGTAAGAACGAAATAGTATGATTGGTGCTTGCTCTCTGAACTCACTTGAGTAACATACACCCTATGTCTGTCCGGATGAAAATCACAAGGAATTGAGCTTTTTTTTTCAAACAGTAAATATAGTTATCAGTACAACTGATATAAAATTCAAACGCAAGAGAAATCAAGCCAAACATCATAACTAACTGACTACTAATGCAGCAAGTAAAGCCAAGTACCCTCCTACAACAGCCTCAAAACAAGTTGGCCGTGGGGTGCGGACGGGGGTGACTTCGGGCAGGAGCAGCAGGCGGCCAAAAACCTTGTTATATGGTGATCCAAATTCATATTCTAAATGTAGGCTAACTTCTGATGAGCGGAGCGAGGCCCATCGCCATACGACGTGCCCTGCGAAGGGGGTGCGGGGGGCAGCAGCCCCTCGCGGCACAGATCGTTGCCACCGCCTATATATACCTCTTGTAAGTCGCCGGCGAGGGTTTATCAGATTATAAGATAATTACTGGCGTTTGTAAAAACTCTCCGATATACTGAAGTATTTGCTGGTCGGCGCTCCTGGTATTTTCCCCTTCTGTGTTGGAAGGGGTTTTCCACATTAAATCTTGTGTCTCTGCTGCGTTTTCTTTTATCGTTCTTCGTTATTTGCTTGTCGCGTTTATAACAAACATGCATGTCAGGTGGCAGAGGGGTCGATCTTTCCATTCCTCTCCGGTGCCCGGTGTGGAGGCGGTCGAGATGGGGCGAGCACCGCTGCATCTCTTCACTCTGTGCAGGCGGCCGGGGTGCGGGATGGCAATACTCTTTGTAATTGGGGCTCACGTGCAGTGCTGAATCGAAATTCCTATACAGCAAAACGTGTGAAAAAAATGACCCAGTTCTCTTGAACGAATTTGGTCCTCCAATTTGATCACAAATCTGAAAAGTCGATTACAGCCGATCATTCCATCCTCGCCCCCTCACGGAACATCATTAATCTTAGGGTCTTGAGCGGTGCCACCGCCACTCTGCGCTACTCACACAATTGGCCCGACGGAGGCTCACTTGGCAGCGAATATCTATCATGCGGGAAGCAACCACCGCCGAGTGCTAAGCGTCTGGTCACCAATGAGTGGCGGTGCGCTTTCTGGTGCATCCTTTTCCTACATACCTACGTTGTTCATGTGTGCAAATCTCGTGATCCCATGTTGACCTTGTTGCTGTGCACTAGAAATGCACGAGTAAGAAAAGATTGGGTTGTCAAAATGGAGGTAGTTTACGAGTCCATATGAGGAGGAGTGGAGTAGTCCTGCCAAATGCATGTAGAACTACAAATAATTTATGCCGCGGGAAGAATAAACCACTCAACAACTAGTAATTTATGGTCAAGTACTATGATACACCCACAACCTCACATGACTCCACCGAGCACTTTGCGCAGGATCTTTTCAGCAATTTGTAAACACTTGTAATCCTAAAGTGCAGATTCTATCATACTGCACTTTATAAAGATAAGCTAGCTAGTCAATTTTAATGTAACTTCTCGCATGTCTCAAATTAGGATTAACATATAAAAATAGTTTTCCTTTTTATACAACTAAGTTAAAACTCGTACCGATACTAACTAGTTTTACCACACGAATAATGCTGATGACTGGACCTTGTAACACCACGTTGTCCGTTAATCATTTTCCTATAAATCATATTTTTGGGCTTCCTTCCTAGATCCATTTTTTTATTGATCTATCAAATCATAAATCCAACTGCGTAGTAGTGTCAGGCTCATCGAGACAATGAAAATGGACTACTCATTTACTCGAATCGGAATCCAAATGCAGCGTCCATGGTTAACCTTATTTTCAATGACCATGATCATTTGTTTTATTTTGAAAATATGCTAAATAAAAACTCTACTATCTAAAAAGAATGCCGATGTTCCTTTTGCTGCCTATGATCTACTCCAGTGGGTACTTTCGTCATCCCCTACTCTACCGATTTTTTGTCCACTGCACCATTTTTTTTCGTCCATCCTTTGACCCAACGACACACCACTCCCTTCTACCTCATGATAAATGAACATGAAAAGAGAAAACTACGATTGATTGATGAAACAGAATCGGTCACAAACCCGGAGGGCGGTGAGTGTGGTGAGGGAAACAGAGGGGATAAGATAGAGTAGACTCGAGTGGTGGATGTGTGATACATGAGGTAGGAGAGAGTAGAGTGAAAAAAATGGACTGGTTTTTGTATGCGCGTATAGAACGACGGAGTTTGGGGTCTTCGTTGACCTGATGAGTGCAGGTTTGCAGCATGGTCATCGATGAGCACACACGGATCGGTAATGGGACGAGCATGTACCGTCTTACCGCGGCGTCGGGCGTGGCGGCTTGCACGGTTGCACAGGATCGATATGTGGTTTGGCAGATGCTGCAGCAACCAGCCTCCTTTACTCATTGTAATTTTTTCTTAACTTGAGTGTGTGTACTTTATAAAATGAGATTTAATCATTGTAATGGGTAATTTAACAATGAATAATTAATTTTAGGTATAAGTAAAGGCAAGTGAACTTTTAGGTAAATAACCAATTTTCCTATTTTCGTAATTTGGGCCAACGTGTGGTGCGGAATTGAAACTTTTTTACTAGTGTAGAACGTGGTACATAATGTTCAAATAATTAGGCCCTTGCCCACGAATTTGATTTCGTAGTCTACATTTACAAATTTGAAAAGTGAAGTATTCCAGCCCATCATTCCTTGCTCGCATCGTCACGGAGCATCATCATCTCTAGGATAATCAATCTTTGGGTCTTTAGCGGTGTCACCACCACTCTGCGCTACTATGTCACTTGGTCCTAGTGAGCCTCACCCAGGAGATGGAGCAAATATCTAGCATGCTGGTGGTGGTGTGCTTTCCGGTGCCTCCTTTTCCTACCTATGCCTACGTATATTGTTCATGTGTGCACGAAGAATGTACGAGTAACGAACGGGTTGGGATGTAAAATGAAAGTTGTTTACGAGTCCATATGCAGAGGTGTGGAGTGGTATATATGCTGAATCAGTTTCCTACCAAATGCTTGTACACCTTCAAAAAAATTAAGCCACAGCAATTAGTAATTTATGGTCAAGTACTATGATACACCAACTAGCTCACATGACTCCTCCGTGCACTTTGCACAGGATTTTTTCAGACCAATTTATAAACACTCGTAATAATAAAATGTAGTTTCTACAATTCTACACTTTATCTAGATATAAGAGTCACTTTAATGTAAATTGTCGTATGGCTTAGTCCTATGAATAAGGGATTAACATAAAGAAATAGTTTCCTTTTTTATACAGTTATCTGCGCCATATACATATACGAACAAATACTAGAATACACACCTATCAAAGAATTTGTTTGTACCGATACTAACATGTTTTTGCCACATGACTAATTCTTCTGATTGAAACTATAGTTTTATCCTTTTTTTTGGTTCATTTTCATGTAGACGCTACTAGATAACCCATATGGTTTGCACTAGTGACTCCAGTTCGTTAATGCAAAACCAATGATTGTTTAATCATTTGCACAACAATTGGTAAATCAATTAACCACAATGGGTCAGGTGTCAATTTCTTCCCAATAACAGTGGCATTTTAAATCAAATTAATTTTCGTTCTAAGAAAACTACGGTGAAAAAGTTTCATCATTAGCTCGTACAAACTACAAATTCAACCAGCAGCAACCAACCAAAATGTTCTACGTAATAAATGAAATAACATTCGTATTGTTGTCCACTACCCACTCGGAAAAATAGTATGCGTCCAGCACCACCGGAGGAGATCGAGATGGGGTGGGGGCGGGTGCAAACCTAGGAACACAACATCTTCAGTCAATGCAGGGGTGCAGGACTTAAATAGGAGTGGAGAGGGGGGCCAACTTGCAGGGGAAGTGCTGAATCAATTTTTTTTGGTAAAACGTGAAATAATTTCCCAGTAATTGTGGACTTGCCCTCCAATTATGTTCTTATCAAATTCAAATATAAAAACCAATGTGATTTAATACCACCAAAATTCAGTCACAATAGTTGTGAAGCTGAAAAATGGAGCATTAATATGTTCTATGTATATCTCTAGCCCATCAGTCCATACTCACACAACGTCCATATCTTCGTGGTCATAAACCTTCACCCTTCCGGCCAACCAGAGAAAGGGAGTGGAGCCATATTCAGCAAATGTGCCAAATGCCCAGCATGCAAAATGCAACCACTGTCGAGTGCTATGTGAGGATCTCGTGACGGTGTGCTTCCTAGTGCCTCCTTTTCCTACACTTACCAACAGATGTTGTACATCTGTGTGATCCTCACGATTTTTGCCATGCATGAAAGAGTACACGGGTAAGACAATTCTAGGATGAAGAAAGTGAAGTTGTCTACGAGTCCATGTGCATAAGAGCGGAGTGGTATATATATATGATGATTTATATCAATCCTTCTTATTGTTGTCCTTCCATGATATCCTTGCATCCTAATATAATTTAGGGCATGGTAGAAGCCAACCACCCATCAACTAGTAATTTATTATCCTACGGTGGTAGTTTTCACGGAGTGGTCGTTTCTTATGCATTGGACAGGGTTGCTGAAAGAAGGCGATCAAGAATCTGTCCGGGATTGCATGAGGCAGCTGATGGTGGTAGCTGCCAGTTTGACACGGAGGTCTCCACAATTAGTGGAGCTGTTCTCGCTGTAGATGCTGGCTGAAGTTGCAATTTGGTGTCTCTGCCTTCAGGAAGGGATGAAAAAGAAGAAGTGACATGGTGTTGTCGGTGCTTGGTGCTGGCTTTAGTGTGTCTTTTTGAATGTTCTGTGGATGCTATTCCTTGGTCAGTTTGGTTTATAACAAATAACTAGGTTTCTTAGGTTGGTTAGTGTCAATGGGTTTTTGCCCCGTAGCGAGTGTTTAGATATCGAGCACTCCCAGTGGGTTTCCCATTGATGCCCCAACTCGCTACCGCCATGCTTTACCTTCCCCTTTTAATTGTTGTTTGTTATTAAAAAGGATCTTGTTTTTTCCGTTGAGCAATTAATGGAAAAGGGGCGGTAGCCCAGTTGGAAAACTAGTAATTTATTTCTGGCCAACTACTATGATACACCAACACACTCACACGACTGTTCCGAGCACCCCTCGTATGAATTTTTCAAGCAATTTGTAAACACTCATACTATGGTTAGTGCTTGGTAGACACAAATTGGAGTGCTAAAAGTTGGTGACATGTTGTACGACTCAATGCAATCAACTTGTGTGATTAATGCCACAGTGCCGATCCTTCATATCAGTATCGTGCCACAACGTATTGGCGCTCTAAAAATAATTTATGACACGGTAGTAACAACCCACCCAACAACCAGTAATTTATAGTAAATATCACATCACTGCTCCAGGAACTTTGTGTCGGACTTCTTCAAGGAAACTACAAACACTTATAATAAAAAAGCATAGGTACTATATATATTGATGTTTGTAGAAATAAAGAAGTGGGCATAAATCACTTGGTTAGGAGAGTGGATGTATGACCCAACCATGCAGATTCAAGTTCTCGCGAGGTGTGAATTTGGGTTCTTAACTTTTAAAAAAACTCGCAGTGGGGGGTCTCCACCACCGCATTCCTTTAATTTTTTTTAGATATAATTGGAATAGTCACGTTTAATGTACCTTACATATAAATAAATGTTTGTGAATTAGAATTAATTAAGGGAATTTGTTCTCATTTTGAATTTGAGCTTAGTTCCATACCAAATATATATGCCCAAGTACTACAATAGGTACGTATGAAAGGAATGCATCGCCACACTAGTACAGAACACACAATCACATACAACTGAAATGGCCTCCTGTGTAGATAGGCATAGTTATAGTTGTACTTTGTAGGTGTAGTTGTAGGGTTCTTGCCCTAGTGCAGTCTGGCGTTATGTCGTATGAAACCACATCACCGAGGCATGCATGAGGTCGTCGTGCTGTTTGAGATGGGTGTTGTTGCCACCTTCTCTGGAGGTTGGGACCTGCTTTTCTTATCTTTCCCTCTCCAATAAGCCTGGAATGTTGATGGGTGCTCACGTTGCTCTTAGATCTGGTCATCATGGTGGCTAGCAGGAGTTGGGGGGGGGGGGGGGGGGGGTTAGCATGGCAGAAGTTGGTGAAGATTTGGCTACGTAATTTCCCAACTAATGGTGTGTTGCGTCGATGTTATCTTTCGCCGAAGGGGCTGCTCCGCACCTCAGGAGCCCTTCCTATGAGGGTTCTTCATCCTCCATGATAAGAGGATAATTGTCTTGTACGGTGTTCATCGTCAACTCTATCCAAAGTGGTTTCATCCTCGGGGTAGAGCTAGAGTCCGCTGCTTCGAGGCTGGCAATGGCGCTTGGGAGAATGGCCGGATCACGTTTCAAAATGTTAATTTATGTCCTCTTTGTAACTTGCAAGGACTATGGTGTGATTTTTTATGTATTTCAAATCCACTTTGTAACTATCTACCACCGCCATGAATGAAGCTTCGGGGTCCTCTAGACCCTTCTCCTATTCAAAAAATAATAATATTCCCTCTCCCATGTATTCGGCGTAGTATGATACGGTTGAACTAAACAGTATGACATTTCCTATTGAACTATACTACATCATAGAGCATGGTTTTCTATTTTACTTTTAAATAAGGGTAGTGCGCGCCTCGAAGGATCATTAAAGTGAATAGTTTGGTTTATAATTCTTAGTTTTTACAGTATCCGCATATCAAGATAAAGACTGTAGCCAGGCCCTTCTCCACCGATATTATGGTTTATGGTTTAATATATTGGGATTTCGACTTGAGAGTTCCACGAGCTTAGATATAAAAAAATCATTCACATGTTTGTAGTTTTTTCTTAATATAGTAATATATCTTATCTAGGCACCGTGGTTATCGTGATAAGTGTAACCATATTTTTCAGATCTCTTTTCAGTCCTCCAGATATCCCTATCTCTACATGACATTTTCCACATAATGTATGTTAATTCCTAAACTAGCAGAAAAATCCATATAAGATTTAAAGGATATCGTCTGGACAACCATAAGAAACTGTTTCTATGCAGGACTTGTGTGTGTGTGCACGCGCGTGCGCGCGCGTGTGTGGGTGGGTGGGGGTTCACATGGTTGAGATCAGAAGACTTGGGGCCGGCCATGTACTTATCATTCCGTAGCGCGACGATTTGTACTTATCATTGGGCAGCCGGACGATATCCTGGCATGAACGATTAGCCCCTAATTTGGACGATTGGTACTTATCGTGCAGCTATTGGATGGTTAATGCAGACGAGGGTGCAATGGCTACCCTAGCACTGTCGCATCTCATCACCTCTGCGGGATGAATTTCTTCGTAATTTGGGCCAACGTGCAGTGCTGAATCGAAATTGGGGTTGTGTAACATGTTAAATAATATCCCAATAATTAGGGCATTGCCATTCAATTTGATTCCTCTAGACTCGGGTCTTCACAGCTACAAAGCTGAAAAGTGGAGTATTTCATCGCAACATTCCACGCTCGACGCTTCACGGAGGATCATTATCTCTAGGGTGATCAATCCTTGGGTCTTAAGCGGTTTCACCGCCACTTTGTGCTACTCTCCAACCAGGCCAAATTGAGGCTCACTCAGCAAATGGAGCGAATATCTAGAACACCGGATGCAATTGTTGACGAGTGCTACGCACGACATGAACAATCAGTGGAGTTGTGCTTTCTGGTGCCTCCGTTTCCTACATATACCTATCTATGTTGTTCAAGTGTGCAACTCTCATGATTTCATATTGCCGTTGTTGCAATGCATGAGCAAGAAAAAGTTTGGAACACGAAAATGAAAGTTGTTTATGAGTCCATATGCAGAGAAGTGGAGTGGTATGTGTATGCTGAATCATTATCCCGCCAAATGATTGTAGACCTATAAATAATTTATCCCCCGGGAAAAACAAACCAGCCAACAACTACTAATTTATGGTCAGGTACTATGATACACCGACAAGCTCACACAAATGATGATCATGTGTGGAAAGTGTAAAAGGCTTGTCTTTCAGCACCAACAACTATCCTTCATAGTCCGTATTGGTTTTTTACTCATGTGTACCATATAAATATATGTAGCTTTTCTAATTTAAAAAAATCAGTTGTTAGGATTTTAGTTTATGGTGACAAAAATGGTTGTCAAAATATGAGCAAACAAACAGCGTTGGTGTCACTTGTTTTATTACACGTGCATACTTGCTCTACTAATTTTATTTGGTAAGATTGTCCATTTCGGGAAGATGCTAAACCTTTGATGATGCAAAACCATCCTCAAGTAATGTTCCCTATACTTGAAACCATTATACAGTCTTCATTTCGGGCAAGAGCACCAGGGCTTGCAATTTCGTTTTGGTGTCCGATGCAGGAGGACGTCAAGATGGGGCGGTGGCGGCATAACTAGGGCTGATCACTCTATGCTGGATGAGAATGAGAGAGGATAGAATGTAAAGGTCCATGTGGCAGTTTATTTACAATTTTGAGTGAATTCCACGGACATGGCATTTAAAAATAAATTTTAAATCCATTTCAAAATGTAAAAAAAATGAATAAAATTTCTCAGTGTGCATCCGGACATCTTATGTTAGCAGACAAAAGTTTTGCGGGAAAAAAGATTTCCCGTGGTCTATGTAAAAAAAGACAAATAAATGTCTCATGAAAAACATTTTTGGAATGCCAAAATTTGTCTTTTTACACATGCCACAAAAAATAATATTTTTTCGCAACAATTTGTGTGCATGCATAGAATGAGTAGTACACCCTGATTTTTTTCCAATTTTTTTTAGATATTTTAAAATATGTTTTTTTGGCAATACGTGCATCTAAACCTATGAGCGAATGGCTAGCATGTGGTATGCAACTACCACCTAGTGCTATGCATATGGGTGAAACAGTGGCGATGTAATTCCCAATGCATCTTTTTTCTACATATATATAACTATGGATATTATGCACGTGTGTGATCCTCGTGATTTCGTATGGTCGCTGTCATGCATGATGAACGAACAAGTAAGAAAATTCTTGGATATGGAAAGGGAATTTGTTTGGGGATATTGGAGTAGAGCACCCTATTTTATGAGTCTCTATCAATGCTTCTTATTATTGCATGCCATGAGATTCAGTGAACCTGATAACATTTACGACATGCTGGGGGGGGGACCACCCGATAACTAGTGATTTATGATGAAGTATTAGGATACACCAACCAACTCACATGACTTCTCCAAGCACTTTGCTCAGCATTATTTCAATCAAACATGAAATACTCATATATAACCAGAAAAGTGTAGGCTCTATCACACTATAGTTTCAAGAGATAATTGGAGTTGTCAAAGTTAGTATAACATGACATATAACTAGACACCGGCGAACCACCCAATAACTAGTGATTTATGATGAAGTATTAGGATGCACGAACCAACTCACATGACTTCTCCAAGCACTTTACTCAGCATTGTTTCAATCAAACATTAAATACTCCTATATAATTAGAAAAGCGTAGGCTCTATCACACTATAGTTTCAAGTGATAATTGGAGTTGTCAAAGTTAGTATAACATGACATATAACTAGACATCGGTTAATTAGGATTATAGAAATGAATATTTTTTAAATTGAAATTAGTGTCCATACCATAATAGGTTCAAATACTATAATATGTACATATAAACGAAAACGTTATATACCACTAATAAATTTTATCAATGAGTGGCCTATGATCCAAAATATAGTGTTATTTTTCTCTCTATATTTTATAAATATATGTATTTTTAATAAAATATTTGTTTGTAGGATTTTGCTGTATTGTACATGGTAAAAAAAATACAATGGTCAGAAATATGAGAGGGCACACGGTGGTTGAGTCGTGTGTCTGATTACTCATACATATTTACTCTTGTATTTCTTCTTATAAAATTGTATTTCCTGGTATTTTTTGGTACATAAGGTTAGATTATTGAGATTTTATTTTTGTTCCAACCTTTTTTTTTCGTCTCAAGAGAATGATCTACCTTCCATTGGTGCAAAACCATGCTCGACTAATTAATATTCCTTCTATTTGCGTCCGACCTGACCAAGTTCGCCGAGACCAACTTAGGGGGACTTCTTTTGGACTTCTCTCAGAAGCAACCCTTCCTCAGCTTCTCCCAGACGCTTGTCTTCCAAATTTGTTTGAACTTCTAAATTAGTATTGGGAAGACTAATATAGAATTTTAAACAAGTTTAGGAAACGGGCTTCTGGGAGAAGCTGACCAATGGCATATGCTCGAGCGCCACCGCGTCAAACATGAAGCTCAATTGGGGACGATTGGCGCAGGCGAGGCAGCGTTGATGCCAACAACATCACGGTGGATCAGAGTTACTACTCCACTTTGTTAGGATTGAGGAGACCTTGCAGCTGAAACTGAACAAACTGAATTTCATTTTCCCCACTCTAAGTGTGCGGAAAGACAATCTTCCAATTAACTTATGTAATTGTGAACTGAATTTCATTTCCCCACTCTAAGTGTGCGCAAAGACAATCTTCCAATTAACTTATGTGATTGTGCTGCTGCTGAGATCCACGAGCTAGGTAGCGAAGTAATAACTCGTTAAAAGGAGGTACCCACTAATTAGGACAGATGCGTCGTTTACTCCACTAGTAGAAAAATGGCCTATAATCCCGGTTTATAAGGGCCTTTAGTCCCGGTTTTAGAACCGGGACCAACCATCCGGGACTAAAGGCCCTCCCTTTTAGTCCCGGTTGTAAAACAAACCAGGACTAAAGGTCCCGCCACGTGGGCTGCTGGCGCGCGTCGAGAAAATGACCTTTAGTCCCGGTTTGTAACACCAACCGGGACTAAAGGTTATTTGTTAATTTTTTTAATCCATTTTGTTATGCCTAATTATTTTTCGCTCCTCCTTTTTTTTCTATTTTTTCAGAATTTCTAGTATTTCAGTTATTTAACTAGTTTAGTCTCTAACTACACTTAATCTCTAACTACGCTTATAATCTCTAGTCAAATTACTTACCCATGGTCCAACTTCCCGCTCGGTCACCCATCCTCCCACTACTCCAGCACTAGCACGCTTAACTTCCAAGTTCCTTTCCCATCCCGCTTCCAAGTGCTTCGCGCGCATGTTGTGATAATAGTATCATATCAATCCTATTAACATGTTGGTCGATGTCACACTTATTTATTGTTCGAATTCCAAATAATTATTTTAATAAACAAAACTAATGACGTAATAACATGTTGTGATAATTATATTATAATTTTATTTTTTTAAAAAATATTAATTTTTTAATTTGTATTATAATTTTTTTAATATTAAATTTTTTAATAATTTTTTTGCCAAACTTTGAAAATCTAAAAAATTGGCTAACTTTATGGTAATGTTTATGCATGATGAAATTATTAATTTATGCATGATGAAATTATTAATTTATAAAATTTAAAATATAAATCCTGAATTTCTGGCAAAAACTAAAATCTTCCTGCTTTCATATTTTCATTTGGAATTTTGAGAATCTAAAAATTGGCTAACCGGGTAAACCCTGGTGAATTCGGATGTAACTTTTTCCCACGATGATTTTGATATATTATACGTTTTTTTTCGATGTCGTATGCGAAAGTTAATGCGATTTTACCATTTTTCAAACTTTTTTTGGAAAAAAAGTGAAAATTCAAATTTTTTAATTTTCCCTAATAGTAGGTTGCATAACATACAAGAATCTGAAAATATTTTATTTTTTGAATTTTCTATCATTTTCTTTTCTATTTTACAGTGTTAAAAAAGGCGATCCACGGAGGGGGGGGGGGCGGTGGAGGTGCGTGGGGAGCAAAAAAAAAACCCAAAAATCCTTTAGTCCCGGTTGGTAATACGAACCGGGACTAAAGGGTAGACCTTTAGTCCCGGTTGGTAATACGAACCGGGACTAAAGGCTTTTGCCCCAGAGACCCCTCCTTTAGTCCCGGTTGGTATTACGAACCGGGACAAAAGACCCCAAACGGACCGGGACCAAAGGGTTTCCACGATGAACCGGGACCAGTACCCCTCATTGGACCCGGTTTGGTTCAAAACCGGGACTGTTGCTCCCAGGGGCTTGGGACGAAAGGCCTGTTCTCCACTAGTGCTCGTTCCAAACGAAACTGCACTTTTCCAAAGAGAAGACAAGGCCCTTCCCATTCTTTCGCCTAATCATTCGCGTTCACTTCTCTCCGGTGTGCCCCCTCCCCTCGCATGTCGTCTGGGACGACGACCCGAACGCCGGCAGTCAGCACCGACGCTGGCCATCGGAACGACGCCCAACCTGTCGCTCAAGAACTATACTCGAACATAATTGTCACACACCTCTAGGAACCGTGCCTTCCGGGTCGCTTGTGCAAGCGACTGCTGAGGCGACCGAAACCCTTGCTAGAAAGCCACCGTCGGCAGAAGCGGCCCCGGGTGTTTGTCTTGCATGGAGATGGGTGGTGTGGAGGTTGTGCGAGGTGGAGCGGGGTTGTGGCTGGGCCTCGGCGCGGTTCTACGCGTGGGTGAGGCGGCGAGGCCCCCTGGTGCAGGTTCGCCATGGAAGCGGTAGGGCCCGATCTAGGCCCATTATGAGCTTGATATGGGCCCAGGGACGGAGATAACGAGGGATTGCCCCCTTAAGGTGGGAAGTTGGCTCCGTCCCTTTCTAGGCCGATGTCGGCAGGGATCTGCTGGGGCCTGGCGCGATGGGGAGGTGCTGGTGCGGGGGTGCAAAGGCTTCAAAGTGGATGGCTATTCTGCGGCGTCAAGCGAGAGGGCCTAACCTGGGTCCGTACAGGGTTGTGCATCACCTTCCCGCAGCTTTGCTCCGGCGCGCTAGCTTCTCTCGGGCTAGAGGTCGTTCGGGGTTGTGCTGTCTGTCCACTAGAGTGGGGAGGTGGAAGGATGGCCGGCAGGGGATTAGGCTGGCCGGGATGAAGCTCTAGGTGGTCGTCGCCTCCCTCATCGGTGCCAAGTGCTGGTCCTCTTGGTGTCGTGTCAGGATTTTGGTTCATGGTTGTAATAACCCAGAACATAGGGACATCGAAGGGCAGATTTAGAATTGGGATGTGCATTTCATCGCAAAACGAGGGAAATTTTCGCGCCTTATTGCATACAAACCTAAGGGGGATCGAGGTTCTCTCTCATTGCAATTAGGGTTAGGCAATGTGAGGTTAAGAATTTTGACATGATCTCTTTTGAAACTTGTTGATTTGGGAGATGATTTGAATTGACAAGTCATATTTGAATTAAAACAAAAGAAGTAATAGATAAACAATATATAAATGAACTATGAATTCATAATTCAAATCACTTTATAAATTCAAATCACAACATTTATACACAAATAATTTATAAGTAAATGATACATTTACAAATTAGCTCATAAGCAAAACTTGAGCTTTATTGATCATACACACACATACATTATCTTTACAATATTTAACATACAAGAATTTGATGAATAATAAATAAAATAAAAAGAAGATTACAAGAATTTGAATCTATACTAAAACCTAAACTAAGTGTCTTGGAAGGAATTGTTCTTGGATCATTCCAAGCTTTGAAACCTGCAAAATAAAAAGAAGAAACTAGATAGGGGGCTAAACCAAGTGAGAAACTAGACAGGGGGTTAAAACCAAGTGTCCAGGACACTTGTCCATGTCCAAAACTTGGCCAGAACCAAGATAGGCACCAGCAGACCAAACCTGAGCCAATGATGGGCTCAAGTTTCACCAAAGACACACACAGCTCATAGAGCTGTTGTGCATCCAACAGCAAGCCAAGGCCATGACTTAGTCACCAAGCCATGCCAGGCTTGTGTGTCACAGCCAGAGATGAACCACAGCCAGTATAAAAGGGTAGAAACCCTAAAAACAAGTCACAAGTCGACCAGATAATCATTCACCAAGCAACCAGCAAGGAACAGTGCATAGTTCATCCTGTTCTTGCTCAAGAACAGCAAAACCAACCACTGAAACCATTTATCCATCCAAATCAACCAACCAAAAACCCAACAGAGACATGGGGACTTAAACAAGATCACCAGGAGCTAGGAGGAGCAGGGCAAGTAACCAAGATCATCCAGCAGCAGCTCAACAGCAGCTGAGCATAACCATCTAGGAGCTGGAACAAGGTATAGCAAGTACCTGGAGAGGATCCAGTGGATCCAATCCATAATTATTGCATGATACAAGTCATAAGATGAGCAGATGCTCATGGGGTTGTCATCACTTGGTGTTGACCAAGGATCACTGGCAGAAATGGAGCAGCTAGAGCCCAAAACCCATCTAGATTCTATTCCAGTGCAAATAAGCAAAGCATAGATGCACAGATAGCACCAGTAGAGGATCTACAGGTAATAGAAGCTACCAACAGCCACCTAGTGAGATCCTAGCCAAGAAACCATCAGTTAACCCTATATTTCTTCACAGGCAAACATAGTGGCATTCATACCATGTATGATACCCTACTATGCAAGCAGAGATGAGTAGCCAACAAGAACTAGCCAACTGTGTGAGCAACTAAGCAGTAGCAAGGCTACTGTGGTCACATCAACCACAAATCCATCCATTTAAGCCAAAACTATAAGTCATCATCATCCAGAAATGGATTCAGACTTCATTTATTTCCAAATTGATCGTGGAAATATCAAATCATGCACATCAATGTATTTAATAAACACTGCATAAGCAGTTCATCTATAAATAATCCACCCAAGCACACATACACAGTAATCCATGCATGAACAATGCAATAGCATCACTGAGAGGCAACAACAGCATGAACCATTGCATCCTAGCCATTGGATCTTGTCCAATGAGCTATGGATAGCAGTAGCAACACTCACACACACTTTTGCATCAGCTAGAGCAGCATGAGTCATAGCAGTAGCTGGAGTAATCCAATTAATTAGCCAAGGATCAAACCAGTAGCTAGACACTAGCATCTGATTGAGCAAATGTACCAATTAGATCAAGTCAAAGCATAGCAGAGCATCATAAGCATGCAGTGATCCAAGAATTGGATCAACTGAAGCATATACAGGGCATAGGTAAGCATCACTGACACCACAAGTGTCAGTAGTGCTAACCTAGGTCAATAGCAAGGCCATTAGCAAGCAATTGCATAGCAGAGGAGCACAATTGGATAGAGTAGGATGAACAAGGACCAATACGCATATGAACAAGTCCAGTAAGCATATGAACAGCACCAGGGCATGAATAGATAGGATAGCATGAGTCCAGTTTACCAGTAAGAGCTACACATGCATAATCAAAGCACCAGTAGGCATGAACAGGCTAGATCATGGCATCATTAGGCTTAGGCAGCAAGCATAGCAAGCACATCAAGACAGCAAGCACGGCAGCACAGCAAGCACACCAGCAGCATACGCGTAGGAGCAGCCAGTAGGCATAGATCGAGCAGAAGGAGGGGTAGGAGTAGAGGAGGTATCAGAAGCAGAGGAGGAGGTTACCTGGCGAAGAGCGTGGGAGGCGGCGAACGCCCAGGCATGGCGAGGGGGTGCAGATCGGCGGAGATCGCCAAGGATCCGTCAGCGTCTGCGAGGGTCGAGCACGCGCACGAGCCGTCAAGGAAGAAAGGGGCAGATCGACGCGGATGAGAAGATGCGCCGTCGCGCGCTGCATCGATTGAGCACCACGGTGAGCCCTAGCTCCGCCGGAGTTGGCCGGAGCAAGGCGGCGGCCATGGCGGCGGCGACATCGCCTCGGTGTCGCGGGAGGGTTAGGGTTAGCGAGCGAGTGAGAGACGAGTGAGCGAGTGAGGTGGGCCGACCGGTTCGGTTCCACCGAACCGTTTTGGGGAAGCCCAAATGGGCTGACCAAATGGGCCGTTTTAGTGGGCTGGCCCAATTGGGCCAGAGGGGTATTTTAGTCTTTTTATTTTTAGAAATAACCTTTGAATTCTACCAAACTCTAAATAATAACAAATACCTCTAAAAATCCAAGAAAAATTGGATGGTGTATTAAAACTTATTCTTAACCAGAATAAAATAAGGAATGGAATTAACAACATAAATTCAAATTTTGGAATTTTTGAATTTAAATATAAACTTGGAATTTTAATTTTGCAATTTTCCTTTGATTTAAAAATCAAGGAAAATTCCAAATGAATTCAAATATTTGTTTATCAAATATTTTCAAAAGAAACTCTATTATTCCAAGTCATTTCTTTTAAAGAAAAATATTTTCCAAAAGGAAAATATTCTATTATTCCAATTTCTTTTATTCCCAAAAAGGAAGAAAACTCTCTATTATTTCAAATTCTTTATTTGAAATAAATATTTTCCAAAAGGAAAATTCTATTACTTTTAAATCCTTTTCTTTTTAGAAAAGAAAACAATGTTAAAGGATTTAGAGTAATTATACATTACTGCCAAAGGCATAAATATTCAATTCTAACCTAAATCTTAATAATCATGTCGGGGAAAGGGATTCAACATGAAATAATACACCCATGCATGCATTATTTGGATTTTATAACATTGTCCTTACCGGACAATGTTGCTTCTTTACAGAACCCGAGGTCCAGGTTCCATCCAACACATCGAACTGCATTATCTCGCAGTCACCAGGCAAGTTCACCCTTGCTCATGTCATCTTGATTATTTTATATCAATTTACCCGCAAAAGTACTATACTTATCATTCCTGCATTGAAAATAAAATGTTACTTTTCCAAATATGAATATGACTATGTGGTGGGCAATGGAACCATGGTATGTGTTGATATGGTGGAGGTTCCATTGCAAGGGTTCTATTAATCTAGGACTAATCACCAATGCCGTCTAGTGATTCTAGCGCCGTACAATTCGCGTTAACGATGAGATCTATAATGGCTCTGGGGAAGTCAGCTGTATCGTTTCCCTCTTGCATATCAACGAACTTGATAGAGCCTGGCTGGGTGTTGGGATAACACTGCAGTAGGTTGGGAAATCCTTTAAAATCCCCATCCGTGTGGATGAGAGGCTCTACCGTCTATGAGGGATTGTCCATAGTACATCGGGGGTAAAGACGTATGATCGGGAGATGTCTACCGGGGATGTACGGATGGACAAAAGTGTGGGTATGCAGGATCGCGGAGAAGGCAGTGATTGGCTTGGATCTTACACCTGGCCCCACACCAAGGAAGTGTGGACGAGAAACGCGTCTCGGTTGGTATCAAGGATAAGTTCTCTTATGGGAAAAGTAACGCACCTCTGCAGAGTGTATCAAATTGTGGCTGTCACTCCCTGTTCCGGGAAGGGAACTACGAACGCGGCAGGAAAGGAACTCCGTGAAGTTCTGTTCAACCTGTGAAGACTGGCGGGCATAGTTTTCAGAATAAAATAAACCTTTTGAAGAAATGTTTTCGAAACATGCATTGACCTGAGATTTTCTGATCAATGGTCGTAGCTAGTGCATCAAACACCTTTTCTTTTTTGAACTTGCTGAGTACCTCTGTACTCACTTTCTTTCGACACCCTTGCTAGACTGTGACAATGAAGTGGAGGCCACCGACGGAGTACCAGAAGGAGACTACGAACTGCTCTACGAGGAACCTGATCTGTCCGGAGGAGTGGAAGGCGTGGACTATGGGATAGTCTACGGAGCAGACAACAATGAGGCGGAGGAGTAGTGTCTTACCCTAGTGATCTTAGAGCCGAGCAGCGTAGTAGCTTACCTAAATAAGTTGCTAAGCTCAGTTTAATCTTAATGTTGAGTTGTAATAGTACTTCAGTAGTATCTTAGGGTGTTCTCATCGGACCTGTGAGAATACCAACTTGTTAAGACCATGGTTGTAATATAATCTCGAGTGTTATGACCTGCAATATTTCTGTTGTACCACTCTGAGGGATGTGATATTTGTGAAAAAGTCCCTTCATGAAGATCATATCAACGACTTGTATACTACAACATGCAGTGGTATGCTGGGTCACCGCAATGTTGTGGAATATGGGGCTAGAGGAAGGGCTAGGACAAATCCCTATGCTGCTGTAGGATGACGGTGACTACTGTGGGCGTCGTCACCTTCTTGAAGGCATCGTCTAGGCCCTCTCACCATGCCCCCTCCTGAGCATCGGGGAAAACCTAGACCCAGCTTGCTGGTTCAGGCAGCGGCAATGCTTCAGCATCGTTCCCTTCTTGGAGACATTGTACATGTTGCTTGTAGAGCCCCATGTCGGCAATTGGAGTCAAGGTTAGCTGCTACTTGGAGCGTGGGCATCTGGGCGCAATGTACACTGGCACTGGCGTTTCTTGGATGACACTATCCTCTCATCCGGCAAGGTCATGTTGTTCGCTATGGGTGGGCTGTACGTCGATGTGTGTCGTTCTGGAGCTTGGGTTTGCTCTAAATTGTCTTGTTTCAGTTGTGACACAGTCTTGAGCCGTGTGTCCCATCTATGCCTTCTTGGTCAGGTGTTGGGCAATGCGTGTGTACTTGTCATGTGCTTCTGGGTGTGGATTATTCGCTGAAAGCTTTCTGGGTCCGATTTTCCTTACGAACTGGATCAAAATTTCTACTTTTAAGCTCAATATAAAAATCCCAGTTCTTCCGCGGGTACTCGAAAAAAAATGGACGAAGATCTATCTCTGCACGTGTCGCAAGGGGAGAGAAACCGGCGGCCCACTACCTCCACTACGCACGAGAATCGAGGAAATGCCTCAGTCAACGCGCAAGGTCTAGTCATTTCCAAACTGACCACCAGGTCATGTCCCGTCAGTCGCACGTAGCGGTTGCCAGCTGCTGATGATGTCATCAAAATCATTGACTCCTCCATGATGGAGTACCCGAATATTCTCGAAACTCGAAGAAATCTACGATATCCGACTCAGCTACTTACAACCTATACATGACTACTTCACAGTCATACACAGGCTCGAGGGCTACTCCCATCGGGAGCGCTGGCTGCGCACCCGATACAAAAGATGGAAGCCTCGTCATTGAAGAAGCATCCAAGGAAAAACGGAACCGAAGGTCCCAACAATCCAGGTTCGAGCCTAGGGACTTGAACCTCTGTAGGGTAACGTTGTTTTGCTCCGGCAGCTAACCGGTCTCGATTCATCGAGTAAAACTGGGCTCGTTACTCCATCCCTTACGTATTTTCAGTTCTTTGGCTTTCTCTCGAGCCTATATCTTTTGAAGACCCGATAAATTAAAAGTGCCGAATGACAGCGAGGATTCTAAAACATCGACATCAACATCAGGTTTCTCGAGTAGAACAACTTGAGTCTACGCACGGTTGCAAGCACCCGCCCATAGACTCGGGGCTACTCCCATCGGCTGGTCGCGCACCCGATAAAAAATGGCTTCAACTCTTCATCAAGCACAAGGTTCAACATTCTTCGACTGATCAAGACATTCGGATGATAGCAACTTTAGTCCCTGCCTGAAGCTTTGCTTCGGCCAGTCACTCGGGTGCTACTGATGTGGACATTACCCTTCGCGTACGACAATGGCCTACCTCCTCTGGCCCAACATGGGGCCCATGAGAATCACCGCAGCCTAAGATGGACCAAAGTGTCGGTTGCAACAGTGGAAAGATAGAAGGAGACGGATTTTTGACGGACAAGGCAAGGAGACGTCGAATAAGGAAATGATAGATTAGATCTTGTTGTAACCTAGTTGAATACGTGCATGACTCTCGAGCCCTGGCCTCCTATATAAAGACCAGGAGCGGGCCTGTCGGATCCCTACCAACACAATCACATATAACCACACGTACACCAAACAATAGAAACATTGCCTACGGCGAGATCACCACCACGCAGTCTATCGGCTGCCCCATTGTAGTCGATTTCACACATATAATCAAGATCAGACAGGCAGGAGTAAGGGTTTTACCTCACATCGAGGGTCCCGAACCTGGGCAAATGTCGCTTTTTGCTCATTTGGTATCCGATGTCTCGTGCTAACCCGTAGGATTTCGTCAACCCTAAGCCCCTCATGGTGAGCATTGCCGCGGAGCCCCCTCGTCAGCATGTTTCCACCATCCAGTCACAACGAGCATGAGCCTGCCGCACGGTCGACACGCCCGCAACCTCACTCGCCTCCCGTGGCTCGCAACGACGGGAATGCTAGCTACCGGCGGCAGCGTCAGAGATGACTGAGGCTCGTGCTTTTGCATATCCCCCTCCACCAAGGGTAGATTGTTCCGACGACGATATTGCCCAAAGTAGTGAAAGCATGTCATACACAGAAAACACTACTTTTTTGCGGAAAGATCCGAATCTATTCCATGAATTCACAAGAAGTATAAAGCATCCAAAACATTATAAAAATTACATTGAAGTCCTTGCTAGAGTACTTTTTTAGATTATTGGTAGCTTTTCCTTACAACTGGATCAAAATTTCTACTTTTAAGCTCAATATAAAACTCCCAGTTCTTCCGGGGGTACTCGAAAAAAAAACCCACCGCTTTAGTGTGAGGGTATTTATTAGTAGTACCAAAATTTTAGAAGGCTGATGTGTCATGGATGTCTGGAACATTGGCCTTCAAATTAAACCAAATGAATTTCCTCGATCTTATTATACTTGCTGGACTACATTTTAGATTATTGGTAGCTTTCCACATCCCGTAAATTACTTGCTGAACATTAGAGTATCTGGCGGTTTTTTTCCGATCAAGGAGCATAGCCCCAGCCTCTGCATCCAAAGGATGCACACAACTTTCTTCTTTATTAAATTATTCGCAATGCCTTACAAGGGGAATACAAAGATCAACTCGAAGCCTCCTTCCTAGCGACAACTCACTATACCTACGATGAAGGGGGGACCATGAACAAGGCCATACTCCCTGACGGTACACCAACACACATCATCCAAAAAGCAAAACCCTGAGGGTGTGCCATTGCACATGTCGCAGAGTTCGCAACCGCCATCTATCTCGAACCCATCTCCAAGCGAGATCAACGCATTGACCGTGCCAGGCCTACCGTCGATGTCACCATAACACCAAACAGCTCCACCATCCTGCCCGCGTCCAGCAGTCCTCGCCCGTCTTCGATACTCCGCAGCTCCACGCCGCTGAGAATCATCGACGACAACGTGGTAGATGAACACCACTCCACCAAAAACCACCTGCATCCAGCCGCTGCTCCAAAAACGATGCCCCAAGAGGTAGCACGACGCAGGGAGCACAGTCATCGTCCGATCCTTGCTGGATCTAGGGTTTCCCCCGGAGCAGCACGAGTGAGTTCCCGCGGACTGCGACGACGATGCCTTCAAGAAGGAAGCGACGCTTAACGCCGCCATCGCCCGCCAATCTTAACATGGTTTTCACCGACAGCCGCGAGTCCCCAACTCGGCGAGAGCAAACGGAGAGGCCAGCAAAGATGATGCCTTCGCAGGGGAACGACGCCAATAGCCGCCGCCATCATCCGCCAAGAACGAAGTCAAGGTGCGGTGTTCACCGGTGGCCCCTTCGCCGCTAGCTCGTCGTCGACTAGATCTTCATCGCCGGGGTAGAGGGATCTCGTGATCCGCCACCCCAGCAACCAGCCGACCTCCTCCAGCGAAGAAGAAGGCCGCCTCCACCGTCGAACCCAAGGCTGATGCCCCGGGCGACCTCGTGTCGCGGGAGAAGCCCGAGACCATCTCCACGCACCGGTGAGAGGCCGGGGGGGGGGGGGGAATGGCGGAGACCATGGGCCTGGCCGCCGCCCACCACCAGCCCCTGCCGGCGTGCTGCGGGGGGAGCCGACGGGAGGAGGAAGTCTGCAGCGCCAGGCCGCCGCCACCCATCCATCCACGCCGACCGGTCGCAGCGTCGAGGAGGAGGGAACTCGTCCGCCGTCCACTGCGCTACAGCGAGGAAGGGCCCCCGCCGCCGCCACGCCCCGAGTTCTTTGCCCCGGCGGTGCTGCCGGCGGCGGCGGCGGGAGGTGGCTAGGGTTGGGAGGGTTGGGGGTGCGGGAGGGTTGGGGGAGTATCTGGCGGTTGAACGGCAGCAATACAGCTCAGCTTACGATGTGGATCGGCCGGCAATGTGGAGTTAACAATGGCAGGCAGGCAATATTTTTCTTGCTCGTCACTGTCGCATGGTGTCCACCGATGCACAATACTAGGTAATAGTTTGATATACTAGCATAAATTATAGATGAGAGACGAAGATGCTTAAGCTACCAGATTCAGAGGTACTAATCCTTCCCAACCTGCTAGTCTAATCAAGCATACGTTTCCATCTAACATGGTTAATTATTTCAGACACGACGTATAGTAGACATGGACCGCAAGTTATAATAATATACTGTACATTATTATAGGATTATATGTTTGATCATCCTTTTCAGCAGTTAGGACAATTCGATATGACCAAAGTATCAACTTCCTATCTGACGCCGTGCAACTTCTCTCTGGTGAATCCCTCCGCACATCGTCCCTCTCTTCTCCTCCCCTCCATAGGATTTCTTAGTCGCCGGTTCGCCGCGCGCCACCGTCCGCCAGCCTTGTAACTTACCCGCACCGTGCCGCTCTTCTGGGAGGTCAGAGCCAAAAGGCCCAAAACGACCAATAGCTGCGGAAGGCCGCCCTCTCCATCGGAATAGCGTACCAGCGATTGGCCCGGCCCCAGCGGTGGCGGACACTTAGTCAGTACTGGGGAGCCTTCAGCAGCTTCTCGCCCTCCTCTCGACAGGTAATTTAGAAAAAGGCTTCGGTTTGGTACATCTGGTTAATACGGAGCATGTTTTACTGCTTGCTTTCTCTCGGTTGATGTTTACCGGAGAACCTCTGGTTTCATGTGATCTGCTAGTGTGTATAAGCACATCCTATCTTTCTTCTTTTTACAGTTTTCAGTGATGTATTCATTTCTCATGTTTATAGGTTCCAGCTTTATAAATAGCTAACGATTTTTAATGTTCTCATTGCCACTATGAAACTTATGGAGGAAATGAAAATTTTAACTTGACTATATTGTATACCTGCCTTTATTTTCCATTTGGTACTGTTTCCATATTTTTGATAGCGTCTACATAATCGCTGACAACTAAGCCACACTATTTGTCTTGCAGTGCCTCTTCTAAGTTAAAATGCAAGAAGTCGCTCCTTTTGGTGATTGGTGCGGAGCTACTATCAACACGATCATAAGTCCATTCTACAATCGTTTTGCAAAGCATGCATTGTATTGCTTCACGGCTGGCTCAAACGTGAGGGACCACTGGATAGAAACTGAGGCTCTGAAACTCAAACAAGCAGGCGTCCAACAGAAGATTCGAGATGACGAGCATACGTTAGACGCCGTGCCAACAGAACAGGCAAGATTATGGCTGGAATCGGCGAATACAGCTGTATCTGAAGAAGCAGCAAACCATCTGCGATACAATCAGAGGTACCCATTATTCGGGTGTTGCTACCCAAATTTCTTAGAAAACTATAAGATCAGTAAGCGAGCGGATGAGCAGCAGAAACATGTAAAATCAATCACGAGTAATGCACCAGGTGATAATAACATCACACGTGCACCAAATCCACGTCGTGTCGAGAGTATGCTTGTAGATCCTGCCCCAATACCGCCAAGCAGATGGGTTATTCTTCGGAGTGCTCTCCAGTTCATCGTGAGCAATGATCCCAGTGAGGGGATAGTTGGAATGTGGGGTCCAGACAAAGATGATAACACAAATTTCCTCAAGCATATCAACAATTCATTTCTTGAACAAAGTCTCTTCGATTTTGTTATCTTTGTCCCAAGCCCCAGCGATTGCTCGGTAACAAATATTCAATCTGAAATCATAAAAAGACTCGGTATGAAGCAGGAGGGTAATGAGGAAACTCGAGCCACTAGGATATGTGGACAGCTTGAGAACAAAAATTTCCTGTTGATTGTGGGTGACCTCCATCAGAATCTGGACCTTCGAGCGGTTGGCATTCCATATCCTCTTGGATTCGTTGGAGAGAAGAAGAGGAAAGTGGTAATCATGTAACTATCAGGATACAGATCCGTTGGTAATCTGATGGGTGTGAACAAAGATATTGAACTTCCTATTTTGCAAGAGGAGGAAGCACGCGAGTTATTTAGACAGTCAATAAATTACCAAGGGGATCTTTATTCTGATCCCCGCATTGGAACACATGCTACTGATCTGGTACGGGCAATAAATGGCCTGCCATCGGAACTGGTACGTTATGGGAAGTCAATGCATGGAATAATGGATGCAAGTTTCTGGAAAGTTGCTATAGATGATGCAGCAAGTAAATTTTCTAGGTCACGTTCGGTAAGTGTTGATTTGTGTAAAACACACAAATTTTCTAGTAATCTATAACTGGTCATAAACCTGTTTTCTGAGTACTAACCTATGTGTGTTTTTATGCCTTGAAGATAGAAGACACTCTCCGTCTCATTGAGGATGATCCCACATTGGGGGTAATTGGAATATGGGGTCCAGGTGGAGTGGGAAAAACACATCTTCTAAAAAAAATCCAGGGCTTTTTCAGAGGAAGGATGACTGTTATATGGGTCACAGCCTCTAAGGAGTGTTCAGTGCTAAAGGTCCAAACACAAATTTTAGACGACCTAAAACTGAAAGGGGATGGTAATATGAGAACCCAAAGTAGTATGATCCGTGGCTTCCTGGAGAATAAAAGCTTTCTGTTACTATTAGATGACGTTTGGGAAAGAATTGATCTGGACGCAATTGGCTTACCACTTCCCCTTGGAATTGAACCTCTGAACAAATTCAAGAGAAAAGTTGTGCTCACAACAAGATTTACATCCGTTTGTGGTGGGATGGAGGTGAAAAAACAGATTCAAGTTCCATATCTGCGGGAGATTGAGGCATGGGAGCTATTTAGAGAGAAGGTCGGAGACCAAACTCTTTTTTCTCCTGGTATTGAGGATCGTGCAAGAATTCTTGTGACTGAAATGAAGGGATTGCCTTTAGCTTTGGTAACCGTGGGAAGGGCAATGTATGGGAAATTTTGTGCCGATCAATGGGATTCTGCCATCCAACATATGAAAAACTCATGTTGCATTGACACAAATGAAGACCCACTGAAGATGGAGGAAGAAGTTTTCAGAAAGATCATGTTTAGCTATGATAACCTGAAAAGCGGGAGGCTGAAGAACTGTTTCTTGACTTGTGCACTATGGCCAGAGGATTATGAGATTCACAAAGAAGAACTCGCTCAATGCTGGGTTGGCATAGGTCTAGTGGGTGTGGGGGACATACAAAGTCCCTACACAAAAGCATATAGTCTGATGGGCGACCTTACAGGTGCATGTTTATTAGAGGGTTGTGGAGAATCAAATGATTGGGTCAAACTACATGATGTGATTCGTGATATGTCTTTATGGATCTCTTGTGGCTGTGGTAAGAACAATGGCAACTGGTTTGTCCATGCAGGAGTTGGCCTAGATGAAAAAATTGGCATCCCTTGGAGCAGTGCAGAATACATCTCATTAATGTTCAACAAGATGAAGAAACTTCCTTTTGTTGGTCATCCGCTAAAACTGACGGTGTTATGCCTTCAGAAAAATAATTTGGATGAAACAATAATAGATGGAGTACTGGCGAATGCCGCTACACTGACATATTTAGATTTGAGTTATAATGAAATCAAGGGGATCCCTGAAAGCATATGTTACCTGCTAGAATTGATACATCTCGACTTATCATTTAATAAGGGGATACAGGAAGTGCCTCGTAGCTTTGGAAACCTCGTTAAGCTCAAGTTCCTATACCTTCAGTATAGTTCCACACAAATAATACCAAAGGAGGTCATATCTAGACTTCAAGCATTGGAAATAATACACGTGGATATTATGTTGGTGTCTGATTTTGTCAGATCTAATGTATATACAGAGCTGAGCACACTGAATCACTTGAAAGTTTTTGGTACATCAGTAATACTTTCGGATGCATGGACATCACTTCATGATGCGGCCGACCTACCCATTCGGTCTTTACGTCTTGACGCACTTCATGGTGGGGCTGACCTACCCATTGGGTCTTCAAGTCTTGAAGCATCCGCTGAAAATAATGAATTCCATCTCTATGATATTTTATCATTGGACTTCGCGCAAACGACCTTGTATGATCTGGATATTGCATACGACCGGTGTGTGACAGATATAACATTAATACATAGACCTGAACAACAACCCTACAATTTTGGTATTCTCAGTAACCTGACCCTGTATGATTTGTCAGCATGGATAACAGTAAAATGGATGGGAACATCTCCAACATCTGTATTTCCAAGGCTCACTTGTTTGACCGTGTCAGACTGCCCCAATCTAGAGCACCTGTCTTGGGCGATGTATCTACCTTGCCTTGGAGAACTCGACGTAGAATATAATCATAGCATGCAGAAGGCTTTTACGAGGTATCATGTTGACAACGTGTGGAGTGGACTAGAAAGTTCCCAGACATTCCCTTGCCTCAAGCAACTTCGTCTTGCGAAATGTGAAACGCTGGTCACTATTGCGGATCCTGATGTGACATTTCCATCCCTAGAGGTGCTGCTGATTACAGTTTGTCCAGAGCTGAAGAAGCTTCCTTTTAACATGACCAGCTTGCCACAAAGTCTGAAGGTTCTACGGATGCGTGATACTGAATCCTGGGAGCGATTGGAACTGGAAGAAGGTGTCAAATCTTTCCTTCAACCCAGGCTTCAATATTCATAATAAATAACAGAGTAATCCGTCCATTCCATTCGATGTTTCTATCTGACTCAAACAAGGATAGGCAAAGGTATCATCATCTCGTCCGGGAGTGTTATCAGGCATGCTTATACAGCGTGGGCGGGAAATAGCTTCTTTTGGCTCCAGAGGTGTGTTCGTTTGTGCTCTACATTTTCCTTTCCCTATAGTTTGAGGTTCAGTTTCGTCGGGTCCTATGTTGTGAGCTGGACCGAAGTATTGCCAGAGACCTGATGTGTTCTTGAGTGCAAGTAGCTAAGGTTTATGTGTCCACTGTGTTGGCGTTTTTGCCCGACTGGCAGGAGTATGTAAATCATCCTTGCCGATTTGCATGGAGGCGTTTTTCAGTTGTGTGAGACCTGACAATCAAACTTACCCGGCATCTCGTCTGTGTTAAGACTGTGTAGTGTGTAAATGCTTCCTGGCGACATGCATCTGTGCAAAATAGAGAGCGGTTTTTCAGCGCAGGTGCGCTCCGCGCAGGCGTATGAATAGTAGCGCTGGCTCACGTGCAAGTTAATTTAGTTTAGTTAACTATGGCTGAGTGCCTGAGTGGGGGTCTAGTTTGCAATTCATATGGGCCTCGTACGGTACTGTTCTCTGATATGCTGTGGCTCTGTCTTTTGTCTCCATATGTCCCTGTTCGGCCCGTGACGGACCGGAAGGAAAAAAAATACAAGAACAGCCAAAGAAGGAAGATCTTCTCAAAAAAAAAAAAAAGCCAAAGAAGGAAGAACACAGTGATAGAGAGACGAGAGAGAAGAGAGAAGCTACCGGGAGAATAAAGAATGGCACATGTGTGGTGCAAACTCCTGTGTGTGAACGAAAAGAGCAAAGCTCAAAAATTCTTCTCAGATTTTCATAGGATCTTCTTCTGTGAGCAGCTGGTCCGCCTGGCCATTATCACAAGTTGCCTGACTTGTGCGTGACATGCATGTCAGTCATTGTATCACAAGAAAAGAAGCTACTACTCCTAGCTACCAATACGGTCGCAGGTGGGGTCTGGTCAAACATGCAAATAGCACCAGAACAAGACAAGGAAGCTATGTCAGACTCTATGCTGCAGTCACCTACACCTTTTTTTTTGAGAGATCATGGCACTTTATTGAACTAAAACATTGTTTTGGATACAAAGACCATCAGGAGGCTGGAGGAGCCAGACCTGACGTCCCAAATTGCTAGAAACAGCAAACCGTGCCAAACGATGAGATTCAAAATTTGAAAGTCTACTTTCATGCCTAAAAGAAGTTTCTTGAAGAAGGCTCGCATCTGATTTCACCTCATCAAGAATCATGCTGTAGCTTCCCTTGAAGCCCTCGGTATTGATCGCATTGATCACCGATAAGCAGTCCGAGGCGATTGTTACTCGCTGGAGCTGCAAGTCCTTTGCCAGGGCCATTGCTTCTCTGCAAGCAATCGCTTCCATGGTTGCTGGATCATTGATACCTGGAACAGTAAGGGTAGAAGCGCCCATGAAATCACCATTTTCGCTTCTGCATACAACACCAACAGCGCCGCCCTGGCTGGTCTTGGACATGGCCGCGTCGACGTTTAGCTTTGCACAGCCGACACTCGGAGGAATCCACTTAGGCACATCCGATATAGAGCCAGTACTTGCCTTCTTCTTCCCTGCTTTAGAGGAGATAGCCAGATCGCGGAGGTAGCTCTCTATGAACATATGCGTCGAAAGGGGGCTTTGGAACTCCTCTTCATGGATGATCTTACGACGAGCGTACCAGATCGCCCACAAAGTGACTGCCACTCTCGCAAAATCATCACGAGATAACGACTCCATCATTGCAAACAACCACTGCTTAGCATTGGGATCCTCATTCATGCAGAGATGTTCCGTGATTTCTTCATCTGCCAAGGCCCAGACACACCTCGCTACTGAGCAGTCTAGCAAGGAATGACGCCACGAATCTCCTGCGCCACAAATGGAGCAAAGACTGTTAACAGCCATCTGATGGTGGCACCTCACATCGGCTGTCGGAAGCGAGTGTCTAGCCAATCGCCATAAGAACACCCGAAGCTTGGAGGGCACATCTGTTTTCCACAGCCGTTGCCATGCCTTGCATTCAGTTTCCGGATTGGAGCCCTCGGCTCGGCCCTCGAGCCAGCCTTCCCTTCTTCTCTTTGTTTCGACTAGCAGTCGGTACGCAGACCGTACGGTCATGACCCCAGTCTTCTCATAATGCCAGGCCCAGCAGTCGACTAGCCGTCTAGTGCTCAGCGGTATAGATTTAATATACTCACAGTCCATCGGGAGGAAGAATTCCTCCAGCAATTCCGTCTTCCAGGAGGCAGACGTGGTCTCAATGAACTCCGAGACTACCATCGGCGGATCCTCCTTCAGACAAACGATCGGTCGAAGCATATGGTCGCGAGGTAGCCAATTCTGGTTCCAGGCGTGTGTATCCTCTCCTGACCCGATCCTTCTGATAAGACCCAGCTTCAGAGCCTCTTTTCCTTCGAAGATAGCCCTCCAAACCTGAGACGGAGCACTACCTAAAGAGGCCTCAAGGAACTCCGAGTTAGGAAAATAAACTGCATTCAGAATCCGGGAGCTCAACGCTTCAGGGGCCTGGAGTATGCGCCATGCTTGTTTGGCGAGCATGGCAATGTTGAATAACTCTATGTCTCTGAAACCCATGCCCCCGGCAAATTTTGGGGAGCACATAGATTCCCAAGAAACCCAGCACGTCTTGCGCTTTCCTTCCTTACTTCCCCACCAGAAGCTTCGTAGCATGGCATTGATCGCTGCACAAAGCCCTCGCGGTAACTTGAAACAGGACATGGAAAAGGTTGGAATCGCCATAGCCACTGACTTAATCAACACCTCTTTCCCCCCTGAAGCCAAAAGTTGTTCCAGCCACCCCTGTATTCTTTTCCAGATTCGATCCTTCAAATATTTAAAAGCACCATGCTTGGATCTCCCAACCTCGGAAGGCATCCCAAGGTACTTTTCATTCAGAGTTTCGTTTGGAACATTCAGAATGTTCTTCACGGCCTGTCTGCGAACCTCAGTGCACCCCTTACTGAAGAAAACAGAAGATTTATCGAAATTAACACGTTGTCCCGAAGCATTGCAATATTTCTCCAAGATAACATTCACTTCCATTGCTCCCTCATCGGTGGCTTTCACAAACAGCAGGCTATCATCAGCAAAAAGGAGGTGGTTCACGGCTGGAGCCGAGGAGGCCACCTTGATCCCTTCCAGGTGTGATGATCGGCGACTTTGTTTTAGGAGGCCGGAGAGGCCCTCTGCTGCAAGCAAAAAGAGATAAGGTGATATTGGATCCCCTTGACGGAGACCACGAGTAGGGCGAAACTCCTCCAACGGTGTACCATTAAACAACACCGAAAAGGATACAGAAGAGACCATCCTCATAATCAACTCCACCCATCGACGGTGGAAACCCATCTTGAGCATGATTGCTCTCAGATACGACCACTCAACCCGATCATAGGCCTTTCTCTTGTCGAGTTTCAGAGCACAGTGTTGATGTTTCTTGGCTCCATTACGCTTCATGAAGTGAAGGCATTCATATGCCGTGATGATATTATCCGTGATTTGTCTGCCAGGAACAAAGGCAGACTGTTCCTCAGAGATGATCTCAGGAAGAATTACCTTAAGTCTGTTCGCCAACACCTTAGAAGCCATTTTGTAGATCACGTTGCAAAGGCTAATGGGGCGAAACTGGCCCAGCTCCTCCGGTGAAGCCACTTTCGGAATGAGCACCACGAAGGTCTTATTAATCCCCTCAGGACTATCCTCCCCTCTCAAGATTCGAAGCACCGCGTTGGTAACTTCTCCCCCACACAAATCCCAATGTTTCTGGAAGAAATGTGCAGGGTAGCCATCCGGCCCTGGAGCCTTTAGTGGAAACATTTGAAACAATGCCTCCTTTACCTCAGCGTCCGCAAATGGAGCAGCCAGCAAGACATTCATCGCTGGTGTCACCTACACCTCCCTAGGTAGAATTAGGATACACATCTCTACTAATGAAGCGGGCAGTGCAAACCTGCTGCGCACGCGGGCCGAACTCGCGAATCTCGTTAAAATGACGGACGGCAGCGATGCGCGTGCGCGAAGCGCAGGTGCGCTACCGCACTTTTTCCGTGCAAAATATTGTAACGGTACATTTTTGTTTGTTTGTTTTTTTGTTCGCGGACCAGGCTAGCTAATTGGTCCGTGGAGGCAATTCAGTTCGGCTCTTCACAGTTGTATCAAGCAGGACTAGCCGGCGATCGATGGTTCATTTCATTTGAGCGGTCACTTTCGGACAGGAAAACATCGACACCGTTGCCACCTCTTCTTCCTTAACTCTGGCGAGCCAACCTCCGACGCGGCCTAACCGCCTGCTTCCACCACCCGCGGTTGGTGCGCTACCGTGACGCCTCGCCGCCCTACCCTGCGCCGAGCTGCTCCTCCGCCGACCACCACCCCATGGCTAGCCATCCCTCTAAGTCTAATGTCCCATACTCCTTCTTCTCCAGAGCCGGCGACCGTGCCCCCTCCCCTCCCCCAATGATTTGGGAGCTAGCCATTTCCGTCGCTAGATGCGCGCTCCAGCCCACTCCCCGAAGGACTTGGGCGCTAGCCATGAGATATGTTTCAGAGCGGGGGGGGGGGGGGGGGGATCAAGAGAAGAAGGAGCCGAGGTGGGTGGTTTGAAGAGATAGGTGGGGTGGGGCCCACCTTGAATTCTCTAAGCGTGACGTGCTCGTGTGACCGCGCGGCATGGTCGACCGCGTAGCAGGAAACCTGAGTTGTATCGCTGCAAGAACTTCCATGTGCTGATGCGTCGTGCTGCAATCAGCTTTTTTCGTGAGTTGTCCGTGTTAGGCAGGCTAGACCAACACATACATTTTGGTCATCTTGTTTTCAAGGGTCCGGGCTGGCTGCCCTGCTCGACTTATCCACTCCATGGCCTAGGACGAATATAGTTCTATGGATTTATTAGGAAATATTCTTAAATCATCCAGTTAAATGAATCGAACAAACGATATAGATACTTATTTTTAAACCGAGGTAGTACATCCTTGCAAAACCAAACAGTTTTACTTCAAACATTTTTTCTACGACATATCATTTTCTATAAAAATTCGCCATGGTTTTTCACGTCTGACGCTCATTCTAAACACTTTGAAGAAAAATAGCATGTTCCATATGGTAATACTCCCTCCGATTCGTATTACCCAATGTAAATATGGATGTATCTAGACACAATTTAGTTGTAGATACATCTATTTCAGCATGGTAATACTCCCTCCGATTCAAATGCTGAATGGAAACTTGTTGAGAAGAGATTGCAATTAAGATTAGCTAGTTCGAAAGGTAAATTACTTTCCTTGGGAGGAAGATTGATCCTTATTAATTCAGTGGTAAGTAACGTGGTACTGTATATGATCTCTTTCTTCCAATTGCCCAAAGAAGTCTTAAAAAGATTGGATTATTTTCGGTGAAGATTTTTTTGGCAAGGGGATAGTGAGAAAAAGAAATATCGATTGACCAAATAGAGTATAGTTTGCCGACCTAAAGATCAAGGAGGTCTTGGCATTCATGACCTCGAGGTCAAGAACAAGGCTCTCCTTGGTAAATGGCTTTTTAAGCTACTTACTGAACAAGGGGTGTGGCAAACCTTACTCAAGAGAAAATATGTTTACTCAAATGCTATGTCCCAGGTTTATTGGAAACCAGGTGATTCACATTTTTGGACTAACCTTATGGCAACGAAGAAATTCTTCTCTTCATATGGCTCCTTCTCTATTAGGAATGGATCGGAAATTAGATTCTGGGAGGACAAGTGGCTAGGTAATACCACCCTCCATGAGCAATATCCGGCTTTATACAATGTTGTGCACCATAAAAGCGATACTCTCGCCAAGGTGATGGAATCTTCCCCAGCTAATGTGACGTTTAAAAGGAGCATTGTTGGTCCCAGACAAGCATCTTGGAATGCTTTGCTTCAGCGTCTGGATTCGGTCCAGTTGACGCAGGAATCCGATGTGTTTCGATGGAATCTCACCGAAAATGGAAAGTTTTCGGTAGATTCGATGTACAAGGCTTTAATCCATCCTGAGGTTCAAGTCGATAGTAATAACAAAATTTGGAAGATGAAGATCCCGCTTAAAACGAAGGTATTCGCTTAGTATCTTCGTCGCGGGGTCATCTTAACAAAAGATAACCTTGTAAAATGTAATTGGCATGGTAGTAAATCATGTGTATTTTATCGTCAAGACGAGATGATCAAACACCTTTTCTTCCAGTGTAAATTTGCAAGGTTTATATGGTCAGTCATCCAGATAGGTTCTACCTTATATCCCCCACGTAGCGTTGCGAACATTTTCGGGAATTGGCTTAATGGTGTTGATCCTAGGTTTAAGATACTTATTAGCGTGGGAGTGATTGCCGTGATATGGTCCCTTTGGCTATGTAGAAATAACAAGGTTTTTAATGATAAAAATGATTCTCTTTTGCAGGTTATCTACCGGTGTACGGCTATGCCCCGTTCTTGGTCACCTCTATATCGTGTGGAGTATCGAGACCTCTTTATGGAGGTTTGTACACGGTTGGAGGACACGGCGAGGGATATTTTTTTTTCAACATGGGTGGCATAGAAATCTTGGGATTGAGCCTCATTCATCTGTGGCGCTGCCTTAGCTTTTCGTTTTGTGTGCATTCTAGTTATGCAAAGATCGGGTGTAATGCTTAACGATTTAAGTAATAAAGCGCTCTTTATCGAAAAAAAATCTATTTTAGCATCAAATATTATGAATCGAAAGGAGTATAATACATACAAATATGTTCCACACGGTTTATTTAGAATCGTCCAAATTCTATAAAACGCCTATGTTAAGTTGAACTCGTTTTTGCCCCCCTTTCTATAACCGAACTCGTTATTGCCAAATTTTCCTAATACCCTTGGTCCATATGGCCAAGCAAATAGAACTGCCAAATTTTCCCTAATGACTTCCTTGTTAAGCTCAATTGATATTTGCCAATTTTTCCATTCCCTTCAGGCCTTCATTTCATGGATGCAACGAAGACGAAAAGTATAACCCCGGCCCCAAGAAAGAAACAATGGAGATGCCAAAGCAGTAATAAAATTAAAAAAATACATATAAACGTGCGGAGGCGGAGCAGACTACCTCCCGTCGCCGCTTCCAACTCCGAGCGGCCGCACGACGCAATCCCCACTCCCTCCCGATGCAGACGGAGGCGCGGGTGGGCGGCGTGGTCGTCGACGGCGGCCGGGCCGTGGCGGCGGCGCGCCACCCGGAGCAGCAGCAGCGCCACATCGGCACGGCGGCGCACCTGGCCGCCGGCGGGCTCGCGGGCGTCGTCAGCAAGACCTGCACCGCGCCACTCGCCCGCCTCACCATCCTCTTCCAGGTACACACGCTCTCGCCCCCTTTTGTTGTCCGTACGGATTGGGGAGGGAAATGTTTTGCTTCCTGCCCTGCGAATTTGTAGTCCGAGTGGGGATTTTAGAGCGCACGAAGCACCAGCGTGGACTAGTTGCGAACTCTGTGGTGTATTTGTTGAATTCGCGCGACTCTGCGATGCTCAGGAGATGAAAGGAACCCTCCGTTAAATGTAGGAGATTCTATGTTCCCTGCATTAGAGAGGAATTTTTTTTGGGCTGAAAAACATGAGTTGAGCCAAAGGGCGTAGCAATTAATGTGGCTATGTGAGCATGAAGAATGTGCTTCTTCAGTCTTCAACACGAGTTCTCTTCAATGAGAACTGGATGCTGATAATAACGTTATAGATTCTTACTTATGTATGCTCAACTTAGTTTGTTCTATACGATGTATAGATTCTTTCCTTGCCTCAACTGGTTGTCCGAAACTACCTATCCCTCCTTGACAATAAGGAGCAATTATAATTGTTGTTAATTTTTACTGATACTCTGCACATCTCGTCCCTAGTTACTCCCCTTCGTTCAGTTTTACAGGGTGTAGTTTGACCATCTGAAGTTAATCCTTGGCTGTAAATTTCTTGTGCGATACACTGTCCATAATTACACAATCACATGGAGTTGTTTTTTAAATGCGAACGAACCTAACGGTGTTGAATTTGTGTCAGATAACCCACATACTGAACGAGTACCATTGATGACTAATTAAGAAATACGAGACGTATTTGTTGGATTATGCGTGATTCTGTGATAATTTCATTGGTGCTTACAAGATATCACTCTGTTCCATAATATAAGCCTTGCTAAAAAGGCTTATATTATTGAACGGAGGGAGTAGATTTTACCAGAGAGAAAGGATTCCCCCATTAAATTTGTGGGATTCTATCTGCCCTGTTATCTAGTGAGGAACCGGGAACTGAAAAAGGGGGTGTAGCAATTGATGTGGTTATGTGAGCATGAAGGGAGAATTTCTTCTTTCATTGGGTTTCTGGCATGCTCAGTGTGCATTTTTGTCTTCAACATGGAGGCTCTTTAATTGAACTAATTAAATGATGCTAGTACCATAATAGATTCACATGTCTGTTCGACTTACTGATTTTCTGCTCGACTTTGTTCTGTATGGGATGTATAAATCTTTGCCTCACTTTAACTGGTTGTCTGGAACTGTGTACCCCAGTTAACTCCCTTCGTTAAGTTTCTTATGGTGTAGTTTTACCAACCTAAGTTGAACCTTGTTTGTAGTTATGCGGTCACAATTGCGTCAAAATGTTACTGAACACTGAACCTAACGGTGTTGAATTTGTGTCACTTAACCACACATTGATGATAAAATCTGTTATATGAGCTTGTGACATACTGATCCGACAGGTGGCAGGTATGCATTCAGATGCTGCAGCTCTAAGGAAGTGTAGTATATGGCACGAGGCTTCACGGATTGTTCGAGAAGAAGGCTTCGGAGCATTTTGGAAAGGCAACCTAGTGACAATTGTACATCGGTTACCTTATTCTGCCATGAGCTTCTACTCATATGAGCGATACAAAAAGGTCAGCGCTAAGTCTCAGTATGTTAACATGTAAGATCGGTTTTGACTTTCTGCCTTTGAATATTGTTGAAGTTATGGTTTTAAATATCATTGCAGTTCCTCAGAATGGTGCCTGGCCTAGACGACCCAAATTATGCTGGTGTTGTGAATCTGCTTGGTGGTGGTTTGGCAGGAGTCACAGCGGCATCTGTAACTTACCCTTTGGACGTTGTTCGAACTCGTTTGGCAACACAGGTAATGTTTTTCTTCCTTTTGTGAATAACACTTAAACCAATCAATCAATTTAACTTCCATTTAGAACTTATAATCATCCTTTAGTTTCAGTTCCAAGCAATGTAACTTTTTACAGACCAAAGGAACATGATATTGTAAGCTAATTAAGTTCCTGTTTAAATTCCTGCAGAAAACCACTAGGTATTACAAGGGCATATTACACACATTGTCTACAATCTGTAAAGAAGAGACGGGCAGAGGATTGTATAAAGGTCTTGGTGCCACCCTATTGGTAAGCCGTACACTTCTACTGAGATTTGTTTTTAAGTTGGGTTGCCAGTAACTTTTACGAGTTACAGGGAGTTGGACCTGGTATAGCAATCAGCTTTTATGTATATGAGTCCCTGAGGTCTCATTGGCAAATGGAAAGGTGAAACATCATTATTTTGCCATGTTGGAAATTATCATTCATTTTTGGATACTATTTCTGTTTTTTCTGATCCCATATGTGCACCAGGCCGAATGATTCCAACGCTGTTGTGAGCTTGTTTTCTGGGAGTCTATCTGGTATTGCAGCATCGACAGGTAAGTGGTCTTTGATACTTAATTACCTGAATCGTCATTTAGCTTATGTGACTCATTTGCATTGTTACTAAATTCATCTCCGGTGACAAACCCTGTATTCAATATTGCAGCCACATTTCCTCTTGACCTTGTAAAGCGGCGGATGCAACTCCACGGTGCTGCTGGGGCAGCGCCTATTGACAAATCGAGCATAGCTGGAACCATCCGCCAAATCCTGCAGAAGGAAGGCCCTCGTGGCTTCTACCGCGGCATTGTCCCGGAGTACCTGAAGGTTGTTCCTAGCGTTGGGATAGCCTTCATGACATATGAGGTGCTAAAGAGCCTGCTCTCCAGCATTGACGAGGATGACGAGAACTAAGATTGCAAACTTGGTTAAACTCGAGTTAGCTTACATTTTTGCCTTGCCGCCTTAGTTTACTGCAAGAAGACTACACATTGTATGAGAGTGATTACAGCATGCCTTTGCCGGGCAGTTTTGTAGGTGTCGGTAGGATAAAGCTTTTACCTGAGAAAGATCATGTTGTACCATAGGCTATAGAGCAAACGGCTATATATGTTTTCCTCTGAGCATATTATGCTCCGACTCGTCTTGATATGTAATGCCCTTTGAAAGGAGAAACCTCCCAAGGTGTAATATTCTGTGTAATTTGCTGCCAGATTTATGTTTCAACAATGGAGCAAACGGCTACAGTAGTATTGAAAATTGTCAACATTTAACAGTCAAATTGCAGCAGACATTATCCTACATTCTTGTTCATTGGCACAAAGATGCAAATGTAGAAACAAGATACCAAAGGTAAACTACACATATTGATCAAATCTATTAAGCAAAACTCAAAAAACTGTACATCTTGCTGAAGAACTGAAACTGTGATCTCTAGACGAACCTGGACCGTGCAAACAGATGTATAACTTAACGAGGACGAGCGCCTCCACCACCACATGTTACATGTCAACGACGACGAACCAGGCCGTGTCGTCTCTTTGATCCACCTTGGCCAGCAACCAGCATGTAAAGAAGATTGTCGTTGCACACGCCCAAGGTGGGGAAACTGAAATTCAGTTTCTTCAGTTTCAGCTGCTGGGTCTCCTCATCCAACAGCTCGGGCAACAAAGCAGAGTAACTCTGATCCACCGTGATGTCGTCGGCATCAACGGCGCACCGCCTGCGCCAATCATCCCAATCGAGCTTAATGTTCCACGTGGTGGCTCGCCAGCCATGGCCATTGGTCCTGCGGCTGGGCTCGTCGAAGTCGGTCTCGACGAACCTGATCAGGTCAACGGAGCAGACGACGTCGCAGAAGTACTCCGGTGAGTAGTCCGGATCACGATCCTTATAAGTGATGCGAGCCCTTGACGTCGCTGTAAAATAGAGCTTGGGGCAAAAGCGCTATGTCGTGCACTATATCTACCGCGCCGGAAAGAGCGCGGCGCGCGGTATAAGTCACGCGCAGAAACAACTACAAATTTTTACAGCTTCAAAATTTAGAGCTTCTGTTGGAGGTAAATATGGCCTCACGCGTAAACTATGGATGGAGCGCGCTACAAAATACTTTTACAGCGCCAAGATTTAGCGTGGCTGTTGGAGATGCTCTTATCGAAGAGCGCCTGGTCGGAGTCGGAGTCTGGTAGTTGCAGCGGCGCCGCCTTGCTTCGCCTCCATGCGTTCGTCTCCGACGAGAAGACGTGGATGTAGTACTTGCGGGTGTGGTCGTGGGATTCTCGCCACTTCCAGTCGAGGAAGGCCACGGCGTAGTGCTCGTCGCTGGAGGGCAGGAGGCCGAGCTGCTAGCTCCTGGGTCCGGAAGGATGGGACGTCAGGGTTCGGGTTCGGGAGGAGGTGCAGCGAGGGATTCTCCCCGGCACCGGCGGCGGAGTAGACGAAGTGGTGGATGGACCTGTCGACGAGGGTGGCACAGAAGAGCACGAAGGCGCCCTCGGCGCAGATGACGTAGGGAGGGGTGTCAGATGTATCGAGGCCTGGGAAGTGGAGGTGAACTGAGAGACGGCCGGCGGGTCGGCGAGCCAGAAGGAGACCGCGACGGGCTGGACCTCCGGCTTGCGGCACTCGGTGGTGGTCTCGTTTGGCTGGTCTGATAATCGCGTGCGTCCTCTTGGGCAAAAACCCATCGAATCGATGATAACATCCCTTTTCCTGGATTTCAAGCTGACGTTTTGCACATTGAGATTTTGCACGTTTATAGATTTCATCATTTCTACATCCGGGATTTTTTTTAAAACTTAAAACTATAATTTCCGAATTTTTAAAAATAGAGAGCTACATGTAGCTCAGCCTCCCTTTGCACTTTTCCCAAATTATTGATGGAAACAATCGCTGTGCCCGGGCTTCAGCTCCAAGCGCCTCACGCGCAAGTCGCTGTCGAGCAATTCCGCAGGGAAACCATCGCTTGACTTGCTGAGTCTTTATTTTTCTTTGAGCAATTCCGCAGGTAAACCATCGCTGAAGGAGCCCACAAGCCCATACAAGGAGTAGCAAGCATTGTCGCACCATATCAGCCATAGTCCACGCGAAGGGGGGCACTACCAAGAACTCAGCCTTTGATTGGTTTTCTTTTAATAATACTCCGTAATAATAATACAGTAATATAAATTAGAGTTCGAAAATTTAGCTCCGTCCTGACATGTAATTTGTATTACTACGATTTGATGTCACATATGTTACTCCATCCAATTTAAATTAATTGACTCCACTTTATTTAAATACGCATATATGTTACTTCCTCCGATTTAAATTAATTGACTCCACTTTATCTTGAAAAGTTTCAGTTTCATATCCTCTCGCCCTTGCATGTACCATTGCCGCATGTGGTCGAATATGGTATCCTTGCACTACTAGGAAAAAGCCTATAGTTGGAGGCAATAGGTACCGGCGCACCACCAAGGACGTGCGCCGGTGACAAGTGTTGCCGGCGCACCTCTTTTCAGCCGCGCCGGGGATGCGGGCCTTCTGCCGGCGCACCAGAGGAGCGGGCTCGCCGGCGCTATTTCCTGGCATGGCCCCGGCCGATTCGGGCCAGGCCCAAGAATCATTGCCGGCGCACCGGCCCAGGGGTGCGCCGCCGGGCGCACCCCTGGGCCGGTACGCCGGCAATGATTCTTGGGCCTGGCCCGGGGGTGATATAGCCGAAAGGGCTATGTGCTGCCGGCGCACCCATGCCCTGGTGCGCCGGCAGTAACTGGCGATTATTTCTGCTCAACAACCACCCCCACTACTACCACTCCACACTCCTCCACATAACCCGACCCTTCTCCCAACCCACCTATTTTTTGCCCATTTCTATCCCAAATTTAGCCAATTTGACCAAACAAAATCATATTTTTTTACCAAATCTTCCCTTCCTACATGCATCTCCCACATCCCCCTATGTAGATCTAGATCTACTATCCCGCATTGACCGCTCAATCTAGATCTAGATCTAGAAAGTTGGCTTCCATACGCCGTGGTAGCGGCGCGACGTCTCGATCTTGTTGACGAGTATATCAAACCAATAGGTGATTAATGAACAAATTGAGGAATGAAATCAACGTATATTGGACATTAATTTGAAGCAAAGCTCGTGTGTGGCATATATATATGTTGTGTTTGTGCTTGTGCTTGTGTGTGTTGGCGTTGAAAATGAGTTGCCAACGTTGCGCCGAAATGTTGATTCTTTAAGTTTCCGTTTCGGCACATTTACGCGCTCCTATGTCCTACCGTGTAGGAAGGTCATGCCGAAATTTTCCGTGAAAACTACCGACGGATGCATGGTTCTAATCAATTATGTAATCTTACCATGCAGGCGATAATGGTTATCGAGATGAGTGAAAGCATCGTGATGAGATATCTGAAACACGCGATCATCGACATGTATGAAAATAACCGCACGGAGGTATTGTGTCCGTGCCGGAGATGCAAACGAGGGAAATGGTTTGACCCGTATTCAGGCAAATTGCAGGGGCACCTGCTCACTAATGGTTTCATGCATGGACACACTCAATGGATGAGTGATGATGGCGCGGAGGTCAATGGGGCGACGGCAGCAGGTGGTAATAATGGCCGGCAAGAAGGAGGGCATCATGATATTGATGACGATGAAGAGCTTGTCGCACAGGACGATAACCTTGACGACGACAATAACCTTGACGACGACGAAGAGGTGCCGCTAGCTTCAGTCGTGCGGGACCCTCATCTTCAAGATCTGCTTCTCGAAAAGACGAAAGGCGCCAAGCGGAAATCAAAGCTTGAGCAACTCGAGATAGACTCGAATACTCCGTTGTACGACTCAGGTCGCGGGTTGGGGGAGTCTCGCTTGAGAGTAGCTCTCGATGTGCTGCAGATGAAGGTGAAACACGGATGGACGGACACAAGCGTCGACGACATCCTGGAATACGTGAAAGATCTCCTTCCTGCAGGGAACACGTGTCCTGGTAGTCTAGCCGAGGCCAAGAGAATCACGTGCCCTCTCGACTCACCCCACGAAAAGTATCACGCCTGCATCAACGACTGTATCATGTATCGCAAGGAGCACATGGACAAGACCAAATGTCCTGTGTGTGAAGCTGAACGGTACAAGAAAGGGAAGAAGAAAGCTCCTCGGAAAGTTGTGTGGTACTTCCCGCTCGCCCCCGGCTTCAACGGTTCTACGCGGACCGCAAGGAAGCAAAGCTCATGCGCTGACACGCAGAAAGAAAGGAGTCAGTGTTGAATGATAAAGAGCGGATTGAGCACCCAGTGCTGACGCACCCTTCGGATGCAAGCCAGTGGAAAGCATTAGACAATGAATTTGGAAGTTTTGGGGCAGATCCCAGAAACATCAGGTTGGGTGCGAGCACGGACGGATTCAATCCGTTCGGAAACCAGAGCAGCACACATAGCACATGGCCCGTGTTTGTATGGATCTACAACCTCCCGCCCTGGCTGTGCATGAAGAGGAAGTACATACAGATGAGTATGCTAATTCAAGGGCCGACACAGCCATGAAACGATATCAACATGTATCTTGAACTATTAAAGGAGGAGCTTGAAACGTTGTGGGCGGAGGAAGGGGTAGATACATGGGACGCCGTCGCAGAAGAATATTTCCCTTTGAGAGCCGCGTTGATCACGACGGTGCAGGACTACCTCGGATACGGTTACATTTCGTGCCAGGTGTGCCATGGACACAAGGCATGTGTCAGGTGCATGGAAGAGACGATGTTTTTGCAGCTTGGTAAGGATCCCGGCTCTTCTAAAACAGTTTACATGGGGCATCGAAGGTGGCTACAGAAGATCGACCCGTGGAGAAAGCGTGGAGATCTGTTCGATGGTACAAATGAACCCCGAGGACCTCCACGTAAGAAGAGCGGCGAAGAGATCGATACATTACTGAAAGGTTGGAAGGAGTGCCCTGCGCCGGGAAAGATTCGTCAAAAGCCTGGAGAGAAGAAGAAGAAAAAGGAAACGACACCGCTCATTGGTGTATGGAAAAGGAGGTCCGTGTTTTGGGACTTGCCGTACTGGAAAATTCTCGATACACCTCACTGCCTTGATGTCATGCATATTACAAAGAACGTGTGCGAGAGCTTGCTTGGCACTCTTCTCAACATGCCGGACCGGACCAAAGATGGGCCGAAAGCAAGACACGACCTGAAAGTTTTGGGCATCAGGGAAGAGCTTCAGATCCCGCCGGCCCAAGAGGGACAGTCGGAGGAGGAGGCGGACGGCGGTCAGAAGCGCAAAAGGATTAAGCAGCCAGACTATTACTGTCCCCCTCCTGCTTCACTTTTAGTCCGGCCGAGGTCGATCAATTTTTCAATTGCCTTCTAGGAGTCAGAGTGCCCTTCGGTTACTCCGGGCTAATAAGCAGATACATGGACCCCAAGAAACGAAACTTCAGCGGCATGAAGTCTCATGACTGTCACGTGATGATGACGCAGATTCTTCCGGTTGCAATCCGAGGTATAATGGATGACCATGTCCGTGCAATGCTGACTGGGCTCTGTAACTTCTTCGACGTCATAACTCGGAAGTCGATAAGCGTGAAGAAACTCGCAAGGCTCCAGGAAGAGATTGTGGTGATCCTATGTGAGATGGAGATGTACTTCCCGCCTGCATTCTTTGACGTGATGGTCCATCTGTTGATCCATATCATGGATGATATCGTCAGTCTAGGGCCGGCATTCTTACACAACATGATGCCGTTTGAAAGAATGAATGGGGTCATTAAAGGATACGTGCTTAACAGGTCACATCCGGATGGAAGCATCGTCTGTGGCTGGCTCACCGAAGAGTGCATCTCTTTACGCACGAATTATCTAGACATCGAGGACCCTGTTGGTTTGCCTCAAAACAAGCACGTCCGCAGCTTCGAGGCAGAAGGCCACAAAAATGGAAGGAAGGAACGGCACGTGCACATGTCGGGTCGGACTTCCGACTTTGACAGGGCCAACTTAGTAGCGCTACAACACATTGACTTGATCGATCCTTGGTTGAAAGAGCACAAAACCATGATAGAGAACAGTGGCAAGCCGATGATGACGGAAGCGAAATATACAGAGAGCACAACTCCTCTTTCGCGCTGGTTCAAAGACCACATTGATGCTAATCCCCCACCAATGGATTCGACAAGGATAAACTAGTATTTGCCTTGTCACATGGCCCCGCGCCCAACATCATGACTTACCAAGCGTACGATATCAACGGGTACACATTCTACACGGAAGAAAAAGACAAGAACGGTGTTTACCGAACTCGGGGGTAACGATGGATTCCTGGACGGGTGACGTAAAGACTAGATACTACGGAAGAATCGAGGAAATCTGGGAGCTTAACTACGCTGGGAGAAAGTGCCGATGTTCCGTATCGGATGGGCTAAGAGCGTCGAAAAGAAGACCGGTATTTCACCACCATGTTTCTACCCGAAGCCAACAAATCAAAGTCCACGAACGCCACCGCGCGAGAATGAGCCATGGGTGCGGCAGAACACGTGCACCAATGCTTCTTCATAACCGACCCATCCAGGCCTAGCCGTGTTATCGTGAGGAGAGGCAAGAGGACCATCGTCGGAATGGATGGAGTCGCCAACGAGGAAGACTTCGAAGGACAAGTCGGAGACCCAATGATGGAAGAATCCGAGGACGAAGAGACAACATACACCACAAGAAGAAGCAGGACCACGCTACCGAGGTCAGGTCGACCCTTCAAAAGAAGAAGTCACGACACGGGGCTAAATTATTCAACGACGAGCAAGAAAAGCAAGAAGAAAGCGAAACACTCTTCTCAATCGATGATGTAAAACTTTATTTGCAATCTATAACTCATATTTTGTGTAATTCATAACTACTCATATGGTCATGGCCAATATTTTATGTATGAATAATTAATATTGTGTTGGTCAATATTTTATGCATGCATGTATATAACTCATATTTTTTGTAATGCATAACTCATATTGCTTGGTTATTATCTTGAAAAGAGAAGGAAATAAAATAGTATAGGATTTGTGGGAAAAGAAAAGAAACATAAAAGAAAGTGAAAAGAAATAAAGAAAAGAATAAAAATAAAATAAAATAGAAAAGGAAATGGCCAGCCAGGTTGGGGGACAAGTCCCAGGTATAGCTGGGCTCACCTTATTGCCGGCGCACCACCTGTTTGGTTCGCCGGGGGTATAGTTGTCCCCGGCGAACCAAACAGGTGGTGCGCCGGCAATAAGGTGAGCCCAGCTATACCTGGGACTTAACCGCTGCGCGATCCTCTCTTCTCCCTCCCCATTCCCAGTCGATCGAGACGAACCGCGCCGCCACCGTCGATCTCGAGCGTCGCCGCCACCATCGATCTCGAGCGCCACCACGCGGAAGCCCTGGACCAAGATACCTCGCTGCACGCCGGAGCCTCCGTGCAAGTAGGAGCAGGGCGTGGCCGCGGAGAGGAGGGGGATCTAGGGCGTCACGCGCCGGCCGCCGTCGCCACCGTCGCCGAGAGGAGGAGGAGGGCGTTGCGCGCCGGCCACCATCACGGAGAGGAGCAGCACGCCACCATCACCGTTGGTAAGAACCCCCTTCCCCTCTCCATCCCCCTCTTCCTTCCCTCTCTCTGCCTCTGAATTCTTGCAGTAGTTCTTGCAAGAATGCTTGATGTGCATTCGAATCCTTAGTGCTTGCAGTAGTTCTTGCAAGAATGCTTGATGTGCTACGGTGGCGATGAAAAAATTGAAGTTCTTGCCTCCAAAAATCCTTAGTTCTTGTAGTAGTTTATAGTTCTTGATGTGCTCTGGTCGATTTAGGGTTTATAGTTTATGCTCTCTGGTTGCAGTAAGAAAAAATTGAGATGTAGGATGCTACTAAAAATGCCTAATGCAAATGCTACTGAAATGCTACTGAAAATAAAAACTAGACACTAGACAGTATGTTAGTTCTTCATTAAATGAAAATGAAAATGGTTTTGCTAGCTAAATTGGTTTAGTTCATTTAGGTTTTGCTCTCTGGTTTGCTAAAATGGTTTGCTAAAATGGTTCATTTAGCTGGAGAATTGGAATGTTATGTGTTGGAGGGTGATGGTTATGGTGAAATGCTACTGTGAAAAAACCTCATGCTCATGCTCATGCTACTGTCAAATTATGTTAGCAATTCTCTGGTTCATTTAGCTAAATTAGTTTTGTTGCAGTAGCTAAAATGGTTTAGTTGCAGTAGCTAAAATGAAAATTGATTTAGCTGCAGTAGCTAAACTGGTTTTGCTATATAAACTTGCAGTAGCTAGTTTCATTTAGTTGATTTTTATTTTAGTGTTTGCTGCTGCATTATGCTTCTGGTTTGCTTCTGGTTGAGATGGAAATGAAAATAAAATGCTTTAATAAAATGCTTTATATACTAAGTGCTGTTGAAAAAAGAAATTGAGTTGGGGTTTTTTATTATAGCGTAAATGAAATGGAAATGCTACTGGTTCATTTAAAATAGTTCTCTGGTTTAGTTCACTATTGCTACTTCACTATTTAAAATGGAAATGGAAATGAAATGAATGCTCATGTTGATGCTCACTGGTTGCAAATAAAGATTTTGAAATGGTTTTGAAATGCTACTGCTCATGCTCATGCTCACTGCCAAAAAAGAATGCTTGATGTGCTCTGGTTGCAGTAAGAAAATCCTTAGTTCTTGTAGTAGTTTATAGTTCTTGATGTGCTCTGGTCGATTTAGGGTTTATAGTTTATGCTCTCTGGTTGCAGTAAGGAAAAATTGAGATGTAGGATGCTACTGAAAATTGGTTTAGTTCATTTAGGTTTTGGTCTGTGGTTTGCTAAAATGGTTTGCTAAAATGGTTTGCTAAAATGGATTTAAATTGGTGCTATGCAAGGTTGATGCTAGTTCTCTGGTTTAGGATTTAGGACCAAGGGTGTATTTCTGTTGTAATTAAGCAGTAATGTTTAGGTAAACAATAAAAGAAAATAAATTTGTTCTCTGGTTCATTTAGCTCATTTAGGTTTTGTTAGTATAAAATGATATCGTCTATTCATGCTCATGTTGCTCTTTTACAATTTAGGAATCCAGGATGATGAACATTTCTTGCACTTACAGTCAAACTGGCCCTTATGCAAATTTTGGGTCTTTTGATGTCCTCATTGACATAGACAGGAATTGCTTGGACAAGATTTGTAAGTAGAGGAATTAGTTAACAAGAAATTTCACAAAATTTGTTATCAACAAGGAGCTCAGGGAGAACTTTTGACTAACTATGAGAGTATGTCCCACAGGGGCAACAACAACATATTATCATTTCTTGCAAAAAAAAGAAAATGAAAATAAAAATGCTTGCAGTACCTAGGTAGCTAGGCAGTAGGGTTTTTTATACTTGCAGTACCTAGAGAATTTGATATATAAAATTCATTGGTTTGCTTCATGCTAAAGATGGGTTCATTCTTAATACAGAGAACATAGTCAGTATTTCTAATACACCTAGTTACTGTTATGTATTATATTTGCTTCTTATTTTTGAATACATACAAGTGTCCAGGGCTAGCATCAAACAACCACCGGTAGCAAGTGTCCGGGGCTAGCTAGCATCAAACGGCCACCATGGTTGAATGCTCATGTTGATGCTCAATTCTCTGGTTCATTAAAAAGCCTTGTTTCCATATCTTTGCTATATATAGACCATGTGTTTTACACATTCTTGGATGTTGTTTAGTATGTAGTTTATTGTTAGTAAGTTCTTGGAGCCAAGCATGGTTTCTTTTCATGGCTGTCATAAACAAATACTACTGCTTGTTGGTACTACTAGTCTTGTTGGTACTCTTGTTGGTTTAGATCATGTCATTTTTGTGCTGTTTTGATGCTAAGTTGTTGCAAATGAAAATGAAAAGTTCTTGTCTCTGGTTATATTTGTAAAATGCTACTGCTGGTATTTAGTTCTTGCAGGGATTGGGTTGCTATTGAGTGCCGGAATGTCGATTCATTTCCGTTCCGGCAATTCTAGCACTCGGCATGACCAATTTTTAGCAAAGGTCATGCCGAATTTTTCCGTGAATTCTAACTCTTTTTCATCTTCTATTAGTGCAAGCCACCATGTCGTCTCAAGAAGAGTTAGAGGAGCACTACAATAGGCACTTCTTTAGGACGGAGGAGGATGCCGAGGCCGCTGGTGTTGGCGGCGACGAGGACCATGAGATGGAGGATGCCGCTGGGGGTAGTGCCGACGAGCCAAGCGGCAACGAGGCAAGCGGCGCCGCCGGGGGTAGTACCTACGAGCCTAGCGGCGATGAGGCAACCGGCGCCGCCGGGGGTGGCGGCGAGACAAGCGGCGACGATCCTAGCGGCGCCGCCGGGAGTAGTGGCACCGGGACAAGTGGAGCCAAGAGGTCGCGGAACGCACGGCGCCAACACACGGTCGGCACCGGCAGAGACACGATCAAAGAGGTGGACCCCGCCGGTGGTTTGCCGGTGGAGCCTAAGGATGTTGCCAAGGGAGTACGGCAACCAAGCGGCATGTATCCTCCGAGAGGTCGTCAATCTCAACGAGACGGACCTCCGAGCTGAGAGCAAAGCGCCTTTGCGAGCCCAACTCATTGCGAGGTTGCACGCACGATACAAGTTCCTAGGCGACTACGCCTCCAGTCATCAAACCAACAACATTGTGAACTCACAAGCCCTCCTGAAGTTCACCAAACACCTCAGCAGATATAAGTACATGGTGCGGAAGCTGATTGCTGAGGGCAAAGGTTTCGAAGAGGTCCACTCCGCCTTTCCGCATGTCACCCAGGTGGACTTTGATGCTTTTGTGGCCAATGAAGAGCTACAAGCAACCAAGAATCGCAAGTTGTGGGGGAAGGAAATGCGGGAGCTTAACATCGGCAACCACAACCTTGGGAGCCGTGGGTACGAGGGAAAGGAGCCCTATTGGGCGAAGGAGGACGAGGCGTATGTAAATGCCGGCATTGAGAACCCCTGGCTCAAGTACAAGGACCCGCTTGAAAGAAGATTCATCAGGTCCCGGTACCATAAGAAGAAACTAACCGGGGAACTTGTCACGGACCCGAAGGTCGTAACCGACATAATTTGGTTCACGAACGACAAGAAGGTCCTGGCGTTGGAGAAAAAACGGGTAAGCAATTTACCAGTTTTATTAGATCAAGTATCGTTCATATAATAGTAGCAACATTTCTAAATGGTTCGCGTTTCTTCCGCAGGAAGAAGAAAGACAAAGACTTTCTCAAGGTGACGAAGGCTCCTCGTCCCAGGCGTCGACGGGCAGGGTAGCATGGGACAAGCCTCTCGTACGGGCGCTAAACATCGTTAATGAGCATTCACCGATGAGAAGGCCGCATAGAGGCCGTGTGGCTGGCGCCGGTACAGGCTACAAGCATGGTCACTATGGCTTGTCGTCTGCGGCCGATAAAAATGCGCGTAATGAGAGGAAGCAGCGGGAGGCGGAGGAAATGAGGGAGTCAATCCTAGCCCAAGTCCAAGCTGGTTTGGTACAGCAACTGGTACCGCAACTCAAAGCTACACTCGTACCTGAAGTCAAAGCTGAAGTCGCTGCTTCAGTCCAAGCAGATTTCAACGCTCTACAAGCGTGGTATGAGGGTGGCAAACAAGCCCCCCCCCCCCCCCGAAAATGCAAGTGGTTAGCTTCAACGGCAGCAACTCGATGGTGCCGCCGTCCGCCGGCAATGACAATGTTATAATGGAGACTCCTCTGGCCGCCGGCAATGTCGCTGGTGCTAGGGATTCACCGTCCATGCCGGGTAGCAGCCCCTCCGTCACTTGCACGCCCGCCGCCGCATGTGCTGGCCCGTCGACATTAGCCGAGCTCAACGCCCTCACGGTAATTAACTAATGTGTACATCAAGTTAATATATTAGTTTCGTCATCCTTGCCCTCTCTCTAATGCCATACACATGTTCTCGCAGGCGCTCTCAACGCCATGCACCTTCCTGATGAGAGTAAATGACGAACTCAAAGACGTCGCGAGGGGGTCCATCCTTCGGCCCCTGGATAAGAAGTGGCACACACGAGATATGGCGGATGACGTTTACCGGGTTGAAGTGGATCGGGCGTTACCGGGCTATGAGGATTTGTTTCCTCCTAATCAACCGCATGGTGCCGATGACGATAGCCCGTTGAATCTGGCCTCACTGAAGGGTTGGGTACTGCTATGGCCGAAGACCCTAATTCGGATCAACACCTACTCGGGGTCGACGGCAAGCAAAGACAAGCACCTTGCGGCGCCACATGTCAGCGTCCCTCCACGACAGCCCGGCGGCGCCCGTGGTCATCGCCCCACCGAACGGCCGGCTGCGCCGAGGTCGGCGCCCCACCACAACAGCCAGCTGCGCCAGAGGCCGAGGAATACGAACGTGACAACTTCCAATGGGATATTCCTACGTCTTCACAAGTTGTCCATGAGGATGCGCCGGGCTTGAAATATGTGTGCTCCAAGAAGCTGTTCGATTCTCAAGAAACGGTGAGGAGGAAAATCTGAGGAGGTCGCCACCGCCGCCGTCAAAAATATGTTGAGCCCAAACACACTCCGTGCTACGGCCACTACGGCGATGGAGGGTCCATCGGTACAACCCAAGAAGAGGAAGAGGCAAAATAAGAAGGACGCCCAAGACAAGGCGGCGGCCAAATCCAAGGACAAGGTCCCACTCCTTGACAAGTTGCCAAACAATTGGCGACCTCTGCATCACTTGGGTCAATCGATGCTGCCGGAGCATGTCGTGAAGAAACTCACCCCGGATATGAGGAGCTTGCATGAGACTGTCTTGCATGTGGAGAACCTTCTTCTCAAATCAAAAGATCCTGGTTACCCTCTCTTCGTGGCGAAGGTGCCAGCGGCATGAACTTCGTCGAGAAGTACCCCGCGGACTTGTGCTTCATCCGGTTCAACGTCATCTTCAGAATCTATCGCATGCAAGCGGTCCACTTTAGTGTGGTTCGCCTAGTTGCTCTTAGCTTGTCTTGCCAGTTTGTTAAGGAGGGGACGCGACCATCGCGATAATGGACCCCTTCTATATGCGGGAGAGCATCATCTAACGCTTATTTGGGGATCGCGCGATTGCCACCCAAGAGGTCGAGGATTTCATCTTTGGCGAACATTAAGAAGGGCGCCATTCTCATCCCTTACTTCCCGAGTAAGTAATCACTCGCTAGTCCCCCATCACCATTATATCCTATATCTCCATTTGCATTTCCAAAGGTTAATCCGTGTGTTTTCCATGAGAGACAAGTTCTGCACCCTCATCGTCGTGCACCCGCAACACTCGCATGCGATCTATCTCGACTCGGGTAGGGACCGCAAGAAAGACTACACCCACATCAGGGCCCTTCTCAATGATGCTCTCACCGGCTTCGCCAACAAGGCGAGGCCCCTCAAAGTAGAGAGGAAATCCCGAGGAGGCTTGGTCTTAACCCACACAACCAACTTCCCTCGCCTCGTGCGATCGACGCCCGACAATGGGATGGACGCGTGGTACGCCATCCTTCAGATGCAGGAGTACATAAAGTACGCAGATGACATGTTGCTGCCCGAGAGAATCTCGAAACAGGTTTGCAAACATGGCGGATGTCCCTGATAGAGAGATTAGAAAGAACTGGGGTCACATCCAGCAGTTCATTTGCACGATAATCCTGCAGGATGTCAACAATAGGTCTGGCGAGTTCTTCTACGGCTATGGTCTACCACCTAATGACGAGATAGAACTCCGCTTGGAGATGTCGCGTGATGAGAGGCCGTTCAACTCGCTTGAGGGCTGCCGTCCATTCCCCCCTAGGCGTACAACCTGATCCTACGACGGGAACACTTGCTAAAGCTTGAACGATATGTCCTTGAACTTCCGTACTGTAATAATTGCTATATATTCCCATAGAATCGACTAGTTGCTTTTATTTAGTTGTATGAATGTGCATGTGAACATGTGTCTGTAGTTTCATTTACTTTGCTATATATTTCAAGATTATGGCGTACATAGCTTAATAATTATTTGCATTTACTCGACCACTACTTGCCTCGTATTTGGAGTTCGCCGATGATTAGAATGTTCGGTCAATCGTACACTCGGGGGTGGAGCCAGTGAGCCTTGGTGCGACGGCCACAAGTATCAATCTATTGTGCATCCTACCTAGCCTCACTGACTCCATCCCTGGATGTTAATATTTGTTTCGACCGACAAAGTATGAGGCACGCTATTTAATTCGTACTACTTGTCTTCTATTTGAGTTCGCACTTCTTAATTGCATTGGCCGATGATTAAAATGTTCGGTCACTTGTACACTCCGGGGTGGGGCCAGTGAGGCTTGGTGTGATGGCCACAAATATCAATCTATTGTGCATCCTACCTAGCCTCACTGACCCCATCCCTGTATGTTATTATTTATTTCGACCAACAAAGTATGAGGCACATGCTATTTAGTTCATACTACTTGTCTCTTATTTGAGTTGGCACTTGTTCATTGCATTGGTACTAACGTTTTACTTGTCTTGTGAATGGAGATGCCGACGACATATGTCGTGTACAAGGGGAGGGTTCCTGGAGTCTACGATGACTGGGAGGACTGTCGGAGACAGGTGCACCGTTTCAGCGGCAACAGCTACAAGGGATACCCCACTAGGGTGGAGGCGGAAGGAAGATAAGCCCGTTATCTAGCGGGAGAGATGAGGGACATGAGGAGGAACCGGATGAAGACCATGGCCTTCGTGATGATGGTCATCATGACCATGTTGGTCATGTTCTATGTGATTGTAGTTTAGGTTAGGACCTACATTGTGAGGTGTATGACGATATTTGTGACGACTATGTACCAAGACTTCTAACTTTGTGAAACTTCGTCGTTCGGTGTTGCATATGCACATGTGTTGTATGAATCAACATTCCGAAACGAGACTTGCGTATTTGTGTACTGATACCGAAATGAAACTTGGCTCTCTATGTGCTTCTCATATTGCATGTAATACTGTATAAATATGAACTGCGTTGTAAATATATACTGCTGTCAAATATGTATTGTAATATGCTGGAAAAAAGCTGAAAAAAGAATTTTCGAATTTATTGCCGGCGCACCCAAATGACCTACTGCCGGCGCACGTGGCATGCGCCAGTGCTGGAAGCACTACTGCCAGCGCACCTGACGGTGCGCCGGTGAAAATGGTCCATTGCCGGCGAAGCGTCGAAGGCGCGCCGGCAGTATCCATCTATCGCCGGCGCACTGCCTGGTGCGCCGGCAATGACCATTTATCACCGGCGCATTCGCACCGGCGGGCTCGTGGTGCGCCGGCAATGGGCATTTTAGGTTCGCCGGCGGTAGCCCTTTTCCTTGTAGTGTTGGCCCCAACATTCCACCACTTTTAGGAACTCACTTCATCCTAATTCGAGCTTCTGGTACCGGGGCCACGCCTTTGTCAACAAGGTTGTGTTTGGCTGTCCTAACCAATCGAGCGACAACCCCTCTCCTCCCGCAAGCTCGAGCTGCTCGCGCAAACATTTCCCAAGCTCCTCCTGCATCAATGGGAATCTACATGGGTTGAGCCCCCGATGCATCGCCTCTTGGCGTCAATAAAACCTCCACCACCACTTTAGTTCCCCCTTCTTTGTCATCGCACCGATAGACCCGCTCGCCTTGCCTCCCTATCCCGCCCGAGCAGCCACCTCCGTCGGCCAATCACCCTCGCTTCTCCCTCTAAACCTTCTCCATCTCCGGAGAGCCTACCACATGTACCCACGCTCTAAGAAGCTCACTATCGCACCCGAACCCACCCTACCCAAAGCATATTCCTAGCCTCCGCCGCCAGCAACACAGCGGCTAGCCGCCTTGTCCCCATCCCCGACAAGATCCAAAAAAAATTTTGTTGCCGTGCGGCGCGCCTAGGCTTCGATGAATTCCTGGGTTCGACACTGCACATGAACAACATACATAAGTATTTGTAGGAAATGGAGGCACCGGGAAGCACACAGACACATGATAGCCTATAGCCACGTAGCACTCGATCGTAGTTGCATCCTGCGTGCTAGGCATTCACACCGGTAGAAAAAGGGGCTTTAGTCCCGGTTCGCAACTGCCATTAGTCGCGGTTGCGCAACCGCAACCGCGACTAAAGGCCCGTCCACGTGGGCGCCAGGCGTCCGTCGGGGCGGAGGACCTTTAGTCGCGGTTCGCCTGGCCAACCGCGACTAAAAGCCTCCGCGGGTTTAGGGTTTTAGCCCCCCCCCCCCCTAAATCTGGTTTCTTTTTAGTGTTTTATTTCTTTTATATTTTATTTTGTGTTTTATTTTAATTTTGAAGAAGTTTCAGTACACATATTCTACGCTACTATATACATGCATATGAATGTACAATTTCAAACAAGTTTGAAATTAGAAACAAGAAGAATTCAAGAGGAATATACAATATATATTCAATCTCGGATGACCATATACAACTTCGAACAAGTTTCCATACACAATTTACGCCATCAGAAGTTCTTCATCCTCGTAATAGTGTTCTCCTTTAGGATGGAGGACTTCCCTCATCAAAAATCCTGCTAATTCCTCCTGAATTGGTCGGAAGCAAGCTTCTGGACTAAGCGTCTTCCGGAAGTTATTCCTCTTGACGTTTTTATCCGACGGCCTCCGCTCAGAGGTGTATCTCCGGATGAACTCACAAACATAGTATCCACATAGATTGGTCCCCGGTGGCTGAATATCCCCAGACAGTAAGACTCTAAATTCTAGCTCTTTTTTGAATTCACCGACCATTTGATCTGAGAACCGTCTCCAAACCCTACAGGGCAAAGAAAATTAAATGAACAGGGAGTTATTAGTTACTTCATATTAGGAAATGAACGAAAGAGGCTGATCAATATAGAGCGCAAATGATTGAAAATAATTACCTTTGCAGCATATTTCTCATGTCGACCCAAAGTTTTGGATCCATATTCAGAGAGTCCATGATGAGAACTCTGGAGGTGTGAAATTCAATTATGAGCAGAATCCAGTGGAACCTGCGGACACAATACATGCACAGTCATGCATAACTCATCGATTAGACATACCATGCATGGAGTAAACAACAGAGAATGTGCTCAAGACAGAAACACTCACCCAAAATGGTAAGGGAATAGAATTTGATTTTTGAGTTGCTGCTTTGTAAGAAATTCCCACAGGTCTTGCTCCACGTCGCGGGGTGTCTTTCTAACACATATCCATTAACGATATGTGGGTCAATGAACCCAACATCATGGATGTTCCTTTTTTGGCATTCCCCAATCTTCATTCTGCATAATAGCGTACACAACAATATAGTTAGGACAATATATATAGTGCAGGCAATGAACAAGATGAGGTAGAAATAAATCACTTACAGAACGTAGCAACTGATGATAGATTTGTCGAGCTCGCGCAGATTGAACAGCTGGAACAATTCACTCATATGAACTGTTACATAGTAATGTTTGAAGTGATGCTCATGTCTAACTTCCGCATAAATATATTCTTTGCCGGCGTTATTTTTTATGTAACCCTTGTACCAACGTAGCAGATTTTGCATTTGTGCTGGTAGATCCTCTTCCTGCGCAGGCTCGACGAGAGGCCCATTCGACACATATGTAATTGCTAACTCACTCATTGGCGCCTCCTCAAGGCCTAACATTGCACGAAGAGTCATACCGATCTCGGCCGCTTTTTCTCTGGCACCCGTTACAGTCATTCCCTGTACTGCCGCAGCTTCTATGATAGCGGGGTCCATTAGTTCAGCATCCGGACCAGCGGCTTTCACTATGAGCGGGGGGATCGATTGTTTATTTTGTTCCCCGAGCTGGGCAACTTGTTTCCCGCTTTTTTTACTTTCTTCTTCCTCCTCCTCCAAGGCTTTCTTCTCCTTCTCCGCCAAGTCTTTCTTCTTCTTCAATATGAGTGCTTTCCTACGAAGTTCACGTCCATAGTCGTCAGGCATATTCTTCTCGGCTTGGGACGGTGTGCTCAAAAATGACTTAGCCCACTTCTTTTCCTTCTCAGTAAATACTGGCTTGGGCTCAGGCTCTTTTTTCGCCTTCATATCCGCCTTCCATTTCTCATACTGAGCAGCCGCGGCCAATTTGTTTTCATCTTCACTAAGTTCCCAAGGCCTTGGGAGGAGAGGCTTCAGTGATGGCTCCGGTACCTTTGTGGTCTTAGGTACATAAGGGTCCGGGTTAATAGTCCAGGACTGCTTCTGCTTCTTCGCCGGAGGTGGATTGGGGGGCGGCGTACACGCCGGAGGCGGACTGGGGGGCAGCGTCTGCTTACCCGCCGGAGGTGGATTGGGGGGCGGCGTACACGCCGGAGGCAGACTGGGGGGCGGCGTCTGCTTACCCGCCGGAGGTGGATTGGGGGGCGGCGTCGGCTGACGTGAAGGAGGTGTAGGTGAACCACCACCACCACCACCGCCACCACCACCATCACCGGAGGGGGGTGGACTTGTTAGCCTTGGTGCCTCGCCTGGAAACACTATGTACTTCTTTTTCCATAGAATGAACTGGCGCTTGAGATCTCCAAGTCTTCTCTCCCCTTCGGGTGTAGCAATGTCAATCTCCAGCTCCTCAAACCCTTGGACTATTTCTTCCACCGTGACACGAGCATAGCCATCTTCAATGGGGTTATTGTGGTGGAGTGCTCCAGGTGTACAGGGTAAAGCACTGCCGCTAGCTACCTTCGTGGAACATATGCCCCCACTGGAAAATGCAGATCACATTCTTTCATCTCCTTTACATCATCCACGGGGTAGTGAGGCTCCGGTGCACGAATCTCGATCATCGGTGCATTAGCACCAGCCGAGGTAGCACCAGCCGGGGCCAGCAAGGATGCATTAGCACCAGGCGGGGCTTCCGTGGAAGCCACACTGCTTCTCCGCTGCTGGCTACCGAGATCTTCATGCGGCCCTGCAACAGCCGATCTTTCTTTTGCTAGATCATACACCATCTGCTTCAGGTCATGGATTTCCGATGCCAACTTTCCCATAAAATCTGCATCCCGATCCGTCTTTCTCTTACGGCTTCTGTAACCGTACGGGTCATCATCCTGGAAAAACCCGACGGACCACGGAATGGCGCCTTTGCCTCGTACACGTCCACCGTGTTCAGGATTCCCGAGGGCTTTTGTCAGCGCGTCATTCTCTCTATTGAACTTGATCTTCCCCTCTTGAGCATCCCTCATTGCGTCAATAAGGGCTTGGGTGGGTTTAAACGCTTTCTTCCGGTGAACACACACCCCTGTCTCCGGGTCTAGCGATCCCCCATGCCCGTACCACCAGCTTTTGGCCCTTGGGTCCCATCCCTCTGTACCTAGAGGGATTCCTCGCGCCCTCAGGTCGTTCTCCATCTTCTCCCACTTAGGCTCCGAAAGGCGATACCCTCCTGGCCCCATAATATGATTGTACTCTTTCTTAGCCGCATTTTCCTTATTTTTTTCGATGTTTCAATGAAATGCTCCGATTTCTTTTGCCTCACAAATTCTGGCCAATCATCTTTCAGTTTCTCATATTGTCCTTTGAAATCCGGAGTCTTGTTCTTGTTGACATAGTCACGGGCTAGATTTTGCTTGAATTTCCGGAATGCGTCGGCCATCTTATGAAGAGCGAACTGTTTGACTAGCCTCCTCCTCTCACGTCCACCCGGAATCTCGTTACCGAATTCATCGACTTTGTTGTATTCTGGAGGTAGAACGAAATGTTCCATAAGCTTTCTCCAGCAATCTTTTTTTGTTCTCTTGTCGACAAAACTGAAACCAAGACGTGCCTTCTTTGGCTCATTCCATTCCTGGACGGTGATCGGGACGTTGTCTCTAACAACGGCTCCGCATTGGTTGATAAACTTGGTGGAGTGCTTTTGGGGCTCCAGCGGCTTGCCGGTTGCACTGACAACCTCGATGGTATATGTTTCTCCTTGTTTCAGCATCTTGGTTGCGCCACGCTTTGACGCCGTACTCGATTGTTTCGACGATCCGGCCGAGGGCTAAAATAAGAAAGAGAGTCGCGCGCGTTAGTACACATATTTATTCAAATCAGTAAGTTTGTATCACCAGAGGCTCAATGTATATATATACCTCGCCGGAGGTGGTTGCTACTTGCAATTGAAGATCGTCGTTTATCGACGGTTGACCTCCATCGACAATGTTCGTTCCTTCGTCATCACCTCGCTGACGACCTTCATCTTCACCGTCAAGGTTCAGATAAGAAGAGATATCCTCTTCTTCATCTTGTTCGGTCGGGACATAAGGAACATCGCCGTTTATGATGTCCATTATATGTTCTTCAGCATCCGGATCATAGTTGGCCATAATCGGGTCAGCTCTATTGTCCGCCATATGTCAGTCCTGAAAACATGTAGTAAAAACTAATTAATTAAGTAAAGAAGGGGGCGGTGGCGGTGGCGAAAGGGCGGTGGCAAAAGGGGAGTCCGACTACGACTTGGCCAGCATTATCACATCTCTTCTACATATAAAGAGAGAGGGCGACGAGGGAGGCGAGAGGGGGGACGCGTATTAGATGTGTATATGCGGACGATCGCGACCTCGCCTCGCAGTGACCGCGTGACCGAGAGACCGCCGCTCACCTCTGCCAATGGACTAGGTGATCGGCGCGGCCGTTCCGTGCCGGTATATATAGGGACACCCCAACGCCGGGGGTCGAAGGCGGAGTAGGAGGAGGCGGAGCGAGGGTACTACGTAGGAGGGGGCGAGGAAGGGGTGGGAGAGGGTGTCGTGGAAGAGCGCGAGACGGGGCGGCAGACGACGGCGTCACAGAGAGGGAGGCGGAGGAGGATGTTGTTGAGCGCGTCGGCGGCGATTAAAGGTTAGTTACATGAGAGAGACGCGCGCCGCAAGTTACCGTTTTTGTTAAGTTAATTAAGATTTTTGTTAATAAGGTTAGTAAATTTTGTTATACGGAGGGGCGCGTAAGTTACCGGCGCGCGCCCCCCTCCTCTGTGTGTGTGTGTGTGTGTGGCCGCGCGGCGCCGGCGGGGATCAGGTGAGCGCGCGGCGGCCGGCGTGCACTGGCAGTCACGTACTCGGCGTTGGCCGGCGGTCTCGAGCGGCGGCGACGACGATGAAGGGCGGCGACGGCGTGATCGAGACGCGCGCGGCGGCGTGTGTGTCAGCGAGAGAGAGGAGGGCGCGGCGGCGGTGGGCGTCGAGGCGAGAGCGACGCGTCGAGGCGTGGCGAGATTTTTAAGTCAAAATTAATTTTCATAAGTTCAAATTTTATTAAGTTAAAATTTTGTTAAGTTTTAATTTTCTTAAGTTCAAATTTTATTAAGTTCAAATTTTATTAAGTTCAAATCTTTCTTAAGGTAAAAAAAGAGATTGAGGAGGGCCGGGCGCCGGATCGGCCGGCGGCGCAGCCGCCCCTCTCTCTCCCGTGTGCGGCGGTGCGGCGCGTGAGTGGCGGTGCGGGCGGAAGCGCGCCGGCGGCGGCGTGGTGTTCGGCGCGCAGGCCGGCAACGGGGAGCGCGGCGCGCGGCCGGCGGAGGCGGAGTTCGGCGCGGCAGGGAGATGACGTACGGGCGGCGGCCGGAGAGGACCAGGCGCGGGCGACGAGGAGGGCGGCGGCGGAGGGCGACGACGGCGAGGGCGGCGACGGCGCGGCGACAACGAGGGCGACGACGAGGGCGGCTCGATCGGCGCGGCGACAACGAGGAAGAAGAAGAAGTGAACAGAGCGGCGGTTCGGCGCGCGAATTTATAGCGAAGGCCTTTAGTCGTGGTTGGTCTGGCCAACCGCGACTAAAGGGTACGCCAGACCAACCGCGACTAAAAGGTATTTTTCGCCGGAATTTTGGTTCCCGCGGAAAAGACCCGAGGCCAACCGCGACTAAATGTATTTTTCAAAATACTTTTCATTTTCAAAATGTTAAAAATACATATAATATATCAAAAAATTCAGAAAAATAAAACTAATTCATTTCAAAATGTTAAAAATACAAATAATATATCAAAAAATTCAGAAAAATAAAACTAATTCATTTCAAAATCTTAAAAATACAAATAATATATCAAAAAATTCAGAAAAATAAAACTAATTCATTTCAAAATGTTAAAAATACAAATAATATATCAAAAAATTCAGAAAAATAAAACTAATTCATTCCAAAATCTTAAAAATACAAATAATATATCAAAAAACTCAGAAAAATAAAACTAATTCATTTCAAAATGTTAAAAATAGAAATAATATATCAAAAAATTCAGAAAATTCCAATTTCTTCCCTCATCTATCTCCCCGCCTCCTGTCTTCCCGCCCCCGCTTCCCACAAGTTCTTCCCGACCATGTCGTAGGGCGTGTGCACCGACGACATCTTCGAGAAGCTACGCCACGGGAGATTTTCGAACCCTTTACCCAACAATGTTAGAGGAGCAACTTCCGAAGATGTCGTAGGGCGTGTGCACCGACGACATCTTCGAGAAGCTGCGCCACGGGAGATTTTATAGGCACGGCGCCGCTGCTGCTTTGTCTTGTTCCTCCGACAGGGCGTCGTGCGCTACATGCTTTATCTCATCGAGCAGTGCGTCCACCCACGCGTCATTATCCTGCCGACAGCTTTAGTCACGGTTGCACCCTCCAGCCGGGACTAAAGCTTACCCAAACGTCCTTATCCCACCGACAGTTTTCTTAGATGACACAAAAATCACCTTTAGTCCCGGTTGCACCCACCAACCGGGACTAAGGCTTACCCAGACATCTTTATCCCACCGACAATTTTATTAGATGATACAAAACCACCTTTAGTCCCGGTTGCACCCACCAGCCGGGACTAAAGATTAGATGACCAGCTCTGGATTCCTCTTTTTCCCGCCATTTCTTCCCTGTCTTCCCGCCTATTTCTTCCCGCCTCTTTCTTCCCGCCTCCTGTCTTCCCGCTCCCATTTTTCCCGCCATTTCTCACTACATATATGTAGCCCGGCTTGGCCAGCATTATCACATCTCTACAATCTCTCATCACTCTCTCATGGCTTCCACCGTACCCACTCTAACCTACCAGCAGGTGGAGGAGCTTTGCGCCTCGAACTACCCTTGCCCACCGGGCTACCGCGTCCCCGCCGGCTGGAGCCTAAGCGCCGGAGGCGTGCCGGTCCCTCCCGTCCCTCAGGGTACTGCGCGCCGGGCGGCCATCACGAACCACTACTACCTCGACCTCACGCCGGAGCAGCGGATGAATCCCCGCTGGCATCCCGATAACCAGCATACTTGGGACGCCTTCTTCATCAATCGGCGTGACAGGGCGCTCGCCAGGTATGAGGAGGATGGTCTGCCTCCTGGGAACTTCCACGAGGCCGGCCGTCGGCTATGGTGGTACGGCCGGACTCTACAGAGCGTCCTGGACTACATCACGGCCGGCGATATCCCCCGCCTGCGCTACCGTCAGTTCGAGCCACGAGCGCCACCCGACGACAGCGACGATGACGGCAGCGACGACGACGGCGGCAACTTAGAAGGCGACGACTACCAGTACAACGGCGGCGACTATGAAGACTACGAGTATGCATATTATACGCCTAGGCAGGAGTATGACCAAGTCACTCCAAATTTCATGTATCATCATTGGTATCTCGAATCAATCGAATCATTCGAAAATGGACACCAAACACATCACAGATAATATAATTCACATGATCCATTCAACAAAGTTTGGTATAATAAATTATTACACATCATTTCTTCCCTTGTGTCCCTGCTTGCTTACGATTGTGCCGTATCCATGGAGCATCCTCATCATTTAACTTAATGCTTGGGTCGGTGTTCACTTTGAAGGGCGGAATTTCACCAAACATATTATAATCTTCTGACATGTCTGTCTTGTCCTCCACTCCCACGATGTTTCTTTTCCCTGAAAGAACAATGTGGCGCTTTGGATCATCGCATGATGTACTGATCGTTTTCTTATCTTTCCGTTTCCTCGGTTTGCTACTCATGTCCTTCACATAGAAAACCTGAGCGACATCTTTGGCTAGGACGAATGGTTCGTCAAGGTAACCAAGATTGTTGAAATCCACCATTGTCATTCCGTATTGCTGGTCCACCTTTACCCCACCTCCTGTTAGCTTGAACCATTTGCACCGGAACAAAGGGACCTTAAAGGAGGGTCCATAGTCAAGTTCCCATATCTCCTCTATGTAACCATAATATGTGACCTTTTGCCCATTCTCGGTTGCTGCATCAAAGCGGACACCACTGTTTTGGTTGGTGCTCTTTTTATCTTGGGCGATCGTGTAAAATGTATTCCCATTTATCTCGTACCCTTGGAAAGTCGTTATAGTCGAAGATGGTGTCTTGGCCAACATGTACAGTTGATCTCCAACATCATTGTCATTCATTAAATGTTTTCTCAACCAACTGCCGAAAGTCTCCATGTGGGCCTTTCTAATCCAGGATTCAGGCTTCCCCGGGTTGTCCGAGCGTAAAATATTCTTGTGTTTCTCAAAGTACGGAGCCACCAAGCTGGAATTGGTCAGAACTGTGTGGTGTGCTTCAGTCATAGAATGGCCGTCCATACATATCGTTGATTTCCTTCCGATCGTGCCTTTTCCACTTAGTCTCCCCTCGTGCCGCGATCGAGGAAGACCAATCGGCTTAAGGTCAGGAACAAAGTCAACACAAAACTCAATTACCTCCTCATTTCCATAGCCCTTGGCAATGCTTCCTTCTGGCCTAGCACGGTTACGAACATATTTCTTTAATACTCCCATGAACCTCTCAAAGGGGAACATATTGTGTAGAAATACAGGACCGATGATGGAAATCTCTTCGACTAGGTGAACCAGGAGGTGCGTCATAATATTGAAGAAGGATGGCGGGAACACCAACTCGAAACTGACAAGATATTAGACCACATCGTTCTGTAGCCGTGGTAGATCTTCTGGATTGATTACCTTCTGAGAGATTGCATTGAGGAATGCACATAGCTTCACAATGGCTACTCGAACATTTTCCGGTAGGAGCCCCCTCAAAGCAATCGGAAGCAATTGCGTCATAATCACGTGGCAGTCGTGAGACTTCAGGTTTTGGAACTTTTTGTCCGCCATGTTTATTATTCCCTTTATATTCGACGAGAATCCAGACGGGACCTTCATACTGCTCAGGCATTCAAAAAAGATGACCTTCTCTTCTTTGGTAAGAGCGTAGCTGGCATGACCTTGAAACCATTCCGGATGCCGGTCATCAGGGTCTTTCAAACGTTGCTGGTCCTGCCGTGCTTCCTTTGTATCATTTGTCTTCCCATACACACCCAAGAAGCTTAGCAGGTTCACGCAAATATTCTTCATAACATGCATCACGTCGATTGCAGAGCGGACATCTAGGACTTTCCAATATTCTAGCTCCCAAAATATAGATTTCTTCTTCCACATGGGTGCGTGCCCGTCAGCTCCCTGCGGAACTGATTGTCCGCCAGGACCCTTTCCAAAGATGACTTTCAAATCCTTGACCATATCAAATACCTCCGCACCAGTACGTTCCGCAGGCTTCGGCCGGTGATCTGCCTTGCCGTTGAAATGCTTGCCTTTCTTTCTTACGTTATGATGTCGGTGAAGAAATCGACGATGCCCCAGGTACATGTTCTTCTTACAATTTGGCAAATACACACTTTCAGTCTCATGTAAGCAGTGCGTGCATACATTGTATCCCGTATTTGTCTGTCCCGATAGGTTACTAAGAGCAGGCCAATCGTTGATGGTTACGAAAAGCAATGCTCGTAGGTCAAATTCCTCTTCTTTGTGCTCATCCCACACACGTACACCAGGTCTGCCCCACAACTGTAAAAGTTCATCAACTAATGGCCTTAGGTACACATCGATGTCGTTGCCGGGTTGCTTCGGACCTTGGATGAGCACTGGCATCATAATGAACTTCCGCTTCATGCACAACCAAGGAGGAAGGTTGTAGATGCATAGAGTCACGGGCCAGGTGCTATGGCTGGAGCTCTGCTCGCCAAAAGGATTCATGCCATCTGTACTTAGACCAAATCTTATGTTCCTTGCGTCAGCTGCAAAATCTTTGAACTCTATGTCGATCTTTCTCCATTGCGTTCCATCTGCGGGGTGTCTCAACTCCCCGTCCGACTTACGGTCCTCTTTGTGCCATCGCAACAACTTGGCATGCTCTTTGTTCCTGAACAGACGTTTCAACCGTGGTATTATAGGAGCATACCACATCACCTTGGCGGGAACCCTCTTCCTGGGTTTCTCGCCCTCAACATCGTCACCAGGGTCATCGCCTCTGATCTTATAACGCAATGCAGTGCATACCGGGCATTCATTCAAATTCTCGTATTCACCGCGGTAGAGGATGCAGTCGTTAATGCATGCATGTATCTTCAGAACCTCTAAACCTAGAGGGCAGACAACCTTCTTTGCTTCGTACGTACTGGCGGGCAACTCGTTATTCTTTAGAAACATATTCTTCATCATTTTCAGCAAATTTTCAAATCCCGAGTCAGATAGACCTTCCTGTGCCTTCCATTTCAGCAAATCCAGTGTGCAGCCCAGCTTTTTCAGACCATTATCGCATCCGGGGTACAACGACTTTTTGTGATCCTCTAACATGCGATCCAAATTCTTCCTCTCCTTTTCAGTTTCGCAGCCTCTCCGTGCATCAGCAATGGTCCGACCAAGATCATCAGCGGGCTCATCACGTGCCTCTTCTTCACCTTCCCCTTCACCTTCCCCTTCACCTTCCCCACCTTCAGCATCCTCCATGAAAGTATCACCGAAATGATCAAGATAGTTGTCATCGATGAAATCATACCCTTCTTCATCTTCTTCCATTATAACCCCTCTTTCTCCATGCTTGGTCCAACAATTATAGCTTGGCATGAAACCCTGCCGAAGCAGGTGCAGGTGAACGTCTCTTGAGGAAGAGTAACTCTTCTGATTCTTACAGCCAACACATGGACAGATAACAAAACCCCCCTGCTTGTTCGCATTAGCCACTACGAGGAAATCTTTCAAACCCGTAATGAACTCGTCGGAGAGTCGGTTACCGTACATCCATTGCCGATTCATCTGCATTATTATTATATAAAGTATATAATTAACCATCATGCATTTGTTAAACTAACTAGCTACAAATAATAGAAATTAAATAATGAACTACACACATGCATATTTTATCAATGACACATGAAAGGTTCAAGTTGCTAACCGCGATCGAGGAGAAAAAATAAATGAGAAAGCTCAAGTGTGGCTCGGACACTTCATATCATATTTGTTTCATGCTCTCGGGCATTTCATCGAACACCTTGTGTGCATAAGAGGAACCAAAAGCAAACCCACCACCCCTTGTGAAGATTGTGAAGAGAAATGGCACCAAATGGCTAAGTGAAGTGAGCTGAGCTGCCTTTTATAGGGATGGGCCTTTAGTCCCGGTTGACCTGGCCAACCGCGACTAAAGGCCTTCGGGCCAGGCTTGAGGACCTTTAGTCGCGGTTGGCCTGGCCAACCGCGACTAAAACTCCACCTGTCCACCAGCTGGCCACCGAGCGCGCTGGGCCCAGGTCTTTAGTCGCGGTTCGCCTCCCGAACCGCGACTAAAGACCCCTTTAGTCGCGGTTCCTATATTTTGGGGACTAATGGGGGTGGACGGAAGCCTCTTTTTCTACTAGTGTCACCCCATTTTTTGAGTATGGCTCTGCCGCATGAAATGGGTATGTAGCATATGGTGATGGCGGTACCACAGAAGGTGTTAGAGTTGATGAACCCGGAGAGGCAAACGGAGTTGATGGATAAATCATATGTCTCCATGTGTCAAAAGATGTTCTATGATTTGTATTGATGTGCCAGCTGAAATAGCAAAGAGTTAGCATGAATATGATTTCTTGACCTTTTCAGCTTTGTGAACGTAGAGTCCAAAAAATGGAGATGTTTGATATCTAAATCGAATACTACGTAGGTACCGAGATGCAGGGCAAGGCCGTAAGTTGGCCCCAATTAGAAATGCATTGCCCCTTTCTGTCTCTGCTCTCATTCATGTCCCGCACGGTCTCGCAACCCCGCATAGAGTAAATACATGGCCATTTCGATCTCCTCTGGCGTCTAACACTCGAGAGAGATGTAAATACCTTGTTGCACTTTCCTGAAACTACATGTGATCGCCCCTCTACTCATCCGTGCGACACACTCCTCATGTGTCTATCTTCCCTCGCGGCCAATGTCGAAAGTCGGTCTGCCCAACAAGAAAAGGTTGCGTGTCTAGGTACAGTCGTGGAATCGTATTTGTAAATTCATGTCCAGCCACACCCTCGGTGTTTCCTCCACATCTCAAGTAATTTCACAGAACACTTTAATTTATAACTACGAAAGAAGCGATGCACCTGATTCGTCGACATCGAACTACCTTGTAGTTTAGCACGTTGGTCTGATGAGGATTCTACGGCAGCGCACCGCCATGTTGACCATCATGCACAATAAGTCAATAATATACCATATTTTTACCAAAAAATCACGAAATATCATCATATGAAAATAATTTGTAGAGTAAATATGCTTGCAATAAAACAACACATGGTGTCTGTGCAGGGTTAATTAATGTATACCGCCGACCAAGCATGTTTTTTTTTTATCAAAAGGTCCATACATTTATAAGGTGTTATATTGTGTAGCATATGTGCATGGAGCTACTCTTGGACTCGGATTACACGAAGGGCAATTGTATTTAGATGCTACTTTATACTACTTTGATTTAAAGCATCTCCAACCGGCGCGGCAAAACCCGCGCGCGCAAAAAAACCCGCCTGTTTGGCGCGCGCGGACACGCGAAAAAGGGGCGCGCGCTAATTTTTTTGCCACGCCCGCGCTTTTGCGCTATCCCGCGCGGGAAAGTTGGCGCTTCGGCTGGCGCGCGCGCTATAAAACGCCACGCGGGCGCGAAGCCAACCGCATGGAAAGTTCAGTTTCTCCTCCCTGTGTCGCTTCTCCTCCGCCGCTCGCCGCTCTGCCTGCCACGCCGCGCCGACGCTCCGTCTCCGACGACAATGCCTCCGCGCCGCCGCTCCTCCTCCGGCTACCGCGGTGTTCACGCGCGGTCGAGCGGGCGCTTCGACGCCGAGATCCGCTCCGGCGAGGAGCGCATCCGCCTCGGCACCTTCGACACGGCGCACGAGGCGGCGCGCGCCTACGACGCCGTCGCACGGCGCCTCGGCCGGCTCCCGCCGGCACATGAATTTCGACGACGTTTGGACGCGCGAGCAGGCGGAGATGCTCTCGCCGCCATCGCCGGCCGTCACGACCGAGCAGCGGCGGCGCAACCGCGAGCTCGAGCAGCGCCTGCGCATCGCGGAGCAGGACGAGCGCCTCCGCCTCGAGTGGGCGCGCGCGTTCCCGGAGGACGTCGCCGCGATGGAGGCGTTCTACGCGCAGAGGAAGGAGCAGAAGGCGAAGGCGGCGGTGAAGAAGAAGGCCGACCGCGAGAAGCGCCGGGCTGAGTCGGCGGCGAGGAAGGCTGAGAGGGCGGAGAAGGCGGCGCGGAGGGCGAGGAGGGCGGAGCAGAAGAAGAGAGGCGCTGGGCCATCGACGAACATCCCCACCTCCTCCTCCTCCTCCTTCGAGTGGACGACCACTCCGGTCTCCGACACGACTCCGACTAGCAGATCATCGCACTTCGAGTGGGAGGACTCCGAGTAGATTTTTAGTTTAGTTTAAATAAAATGTCGGTGTCTGTCGAACTTTTAATATATTTCGTAATTTCCAGTTAAATTTTTGTGTTTTATTTAATTTGTTTCATTTGTTTCGAACGAAATACGATCAAACTAGCCGTTCGCACGGCCCCGCGCGCTGCATAATGGCGCATCCGGCGGAGGACCAATTTAACCGCCCACGCACATGCTGCATTTTGGAGCATCCGGAGGGGCAAATTTCGGCACAACGCGCGCCATCCGTTTACAGCGCGGCGGAAGGGAGGTTTAGCGCGCCGATTTTAACCGACGCCCCCTGCGCGCTGCCCCGCCCCGGCCGCCGACCCATGCGCGCTGCCCCGCCGCCGCCCCTGCGTGCTCTCGCTAGCCCAGGACCAAGACGCCCCTGCGTGCTCTCGCTAGCCCAGACGCGCGCCGCCTACGAGGCGCTGATCGGCGTCATCCAGCAGCAGCTCGGCGGGCAGCCCCCGACGTGCTCTACGACGCCGCCCCGGCCCCCTGCCGCGACCGACGCGAGGCACGGACGAGCTCCTGCACCCGTCGCTTGGTCCTAGCCCGCGCGATTTCCTGAAAGTTCAGCGCGCGACGAGTGAGGGGTTGGCCATGTATTCAGCCTCCTGCCCCGTACAGGTAAGGGGCCAGAAGCCACCCCTTAGCCGAAACTGTAAAAAATCGACGCGGGGCATGTTTTACGGGGTCTGCTAGACGGCCGGGTAGAGTCCTACCCCGTATATCGACGGTTATTATACGGGTTTGGCCCTTTTAAGGAATCTGTTAGACATGCTCTTAGTACATGAGAACATCGCTCGTAGTCATGCTCCAGGGGACGTAGGCGTTAATTGTTGAACCTTGTAACTTGTAAGCATATGCAGAATTGTCTCTCGTCTACTTTCTCGATGATCTGATTGTGTATGGTGCAGAGAAAAGTTGTAAATGAGAATAATTAATGCATGAGACTATCCTGTTTGTCTTAATTAGCAGCTGGCCCAAGGATTAATATCAATCAAAATTGCTACGGCAGACTACATGCAGGATGGAAAACTTTGTCCCACTTCTCGGTAACATAGTGAAGCTCACCTTGACGAAGAATTAAAGCAGGACCAAAACTTCTTTGAAAGAAATACGGTAGGGGAAGCTTCTACAGTGATTTTATTTTTTATAAATAATATAAGAACCTAAATTTGTGTACCTGAGGAGTTGAACCTGGGTGGTAGATTGTACATCCACTTCCCTACCAAGTGAGCTAGCCTCACTTCTTAGCAGGACTAAAACTTCACCCCACTATTTGTGTTCAAAGAAGATGCCACTTTTATGAACATGGCTCTATATTAATAGGATAAACATGGAATAAATGTTTTTCAGTTACGTAACTCATATGTTATATATCCAGTACAACTGAGTTACATTCCTTATTTTGTCAACTTTACGCGCAATATTTATTTTGGCCGTCAGTGGACGAGAATATGACTGATATTTCTTTGCTTATGGAGAACATTCTAACAATGCAACTTGTTTTCTGTTGGTTGAATTTATAGTTAGTATTAGCTAATCATAAAACTTTCTCAAGGATAGTATTCTTATTAAAGATCAATAATTTGAGCAAGAATGCCACATTTGCTTGACATCGTTGTGAATGAGGCGACTTCTAATTTATACAAGTTTTAGGGTGATTGGCATTTTTAATAACCGTCCATCTACCCCCATCTAACGGTGATAATTAGACAGAACCAAACTCACGGAACAAAAATTGCGGGACCGGAACCAAATTCGGTGGGACCGGAACCTGATATATATTTTGCGAATATTATAAAAAACAACAATCCTTTTAAGCGGTCAAATCATCCGATGATAATACACAAATCTTAAAGCAACAAAAATTGATCATATATGCACACATCTTGAAGCTCGTACTATTCTCAAAAAAATATAGAACTCACCGATTTATCTCTCTCACTCTCTCATCCGCTCCGTCTCCCATCTCTCGCTCTCTCTCATCTCTCACTCTCTGGATACGAGCGACGGAGCGAGGGGAGGAGCGGTGGCATCAAATGCATTCATATTCAACAGTTTGAGCTATGTGAAATTCCTCCTTGATCAGCTAAATTAAAAGCATAAAGGAATGATGGTTTGAAGCTGAGCTAGTCATGCCTGATCGATGTACTATCAGCAACTTCAGCATCAACGTCACCGATCGTTTTGTGTTTTCTTCATTTTCTTGAGACCACTGTAAACAGTTCCAGCAAGAAATATAACTAGCGTTGGCTAATGTGGAAATTCACTTAAACCCGCACATGGATGACACGTTTCGAAAAATGAGGCTAAGGATCAGCTTGAGCAAGCTTCCAACCGAATCGGCCTACTTCCTCTGATAGAGATTATAACTGGCGCGCCATCTAAATCATGCAGTTTTTTTTTCAATAATGCTAAACCTATGAACGGGTTGCTACGGAAATTGACATACGGAATTATGTGTAAGCAGTCAATTGGTGCTAATTACCTCTCCTCCCATGATTTGTGGGATCCACGTCTTTCTATAGATGAATTTCGTAAGGTGCAGTCCGTATGTTCTGGTATTACTAATTTCTTTTCTCCCACTCGTTGCGGACTATAGGATCGATTGTCCGTAATTAGTGACGGGATTCACCTATGCATGCCGCTTTCCTTGGTGAATATTGCTGGGAAAGATTGCATGCACGATGGAACGTGCGCCTCCCTACCATCATTGGCATACCGCTGTTTATTCCCATTGTTATCTACCGTAAAAACACTTCTTAATTTTCTCGTATTTCTCAATCAATTAGCGATCGCCTTGGATCCGGAAATTTTTCTAGCGCGCCGGTTAATCTACACCGGAGCTTGTTCGCAAAGCTAGTTTGTTATCTCTAGATGTTTATCTCAACTAATTATAATTACTGCATGGGAGCGAACAACAATTGTGGCTGAAAAGAAGAGAAAGATTCAAGTAGGTATCCAGAACGATTAGCACCCGCTGTTAAACTAACAAAAAAATAAACAAGTGTGGTTCTGGAATAACTATCCTGTAGAAACAACCGAGAAATTATAGGGGGTCGTCGCTAAAAACAGGTCTACCCATGTATATACTAAACCGAGAAACAAGCGAGGGAATATGGTACTACCTACTACGTCCCTTCCTCTCATATAGTTACCCTGAAAATACGCCAAACATTATAACCGCCACCCACTTAGGAAGGCAAGCAGCCAGACATTTATGCTGATTGATTACCATGCCATGCACATACTCGAAGCGATTATTAACATACCCTGAAAATTTTGCTTTGGCGCCGATCCGAGGTAACGGAGGGAGTACATCACCAGGCTATAATTAACCCCCCTAGAAATTAGCACACTGGCCGCTCGGATGCCTTCCGTTAAATTAACCGGGATCTCATCACAATATTAGATGGGCCATTAATCTCCTCACCCCAGTAAATACGGGACGTTTTCGTTTGAATTGCAATACATGTGTCAAACTTGTAGGCAACGAGTCTACTATGATGGTCCAGGGGCAAAAAAATTTGCTTCTAAAATCATGGAAGCGATTAAATCAACATGCGAGGCATCAATGTTTTGGCAAGGAATAATTCAAAAACCTACGTACCATGCATATGACCCGGCATGCATGCAAGGCAGCTCTAATTGAGCAGTATCTCCAATAAGGTTATTTCCCTAGAGAGAGGACCCGGATTGATCCTGCGTATCCGTGAGGGGCAAATTCATTTCCGGTCTACAAGGAAAGGAAAGCCTGAGGAGCAAATTCATTTCCGGTCATCAAGGAAATAGAAACAGCTGGAACTAAGGGTTGTTTGTCAATCCATAACTATACCGTCGCATAATTACTGGGGCTCCAAAAGTAAGCGCCACGCCACCAACTGATCCGTGGTAGTAGTCTCATCCCAGCCCTACATCTCTTGGCGCCCAGCATTCGTCCCCAAAATTTGGAACCTGTATGTCTTCACCTTTTTCCCTCCAGAACTAAAGCCGCGAAATCTTTTCCTTCTTCCCGTCATGTTCTTTCCCTCCCTCGAAATTTGAAAATCGCTCCAAAAGCTCTATATATACTAAGGGAGGTTGAACCAACGTGTGCGTCGTGTGGGACGACTTAGACTTTGACTCTTGCTCGGAGAGGAGAGGAGAGGAGAGGTGGCTGCTGTGCTGCATCATCTAGGCGGGGCCGTGGAGAAGACGGATGCATCCGGCGGGCGTTCGTCCGTCGTGCGGATATATAGTCCGCCTCTTCTGCATTCGAGCATCTTCATTCTGCATAATATATAGTGTATAAAAGAATATAGTGAGGATAATTGTTAGTGCATTGAACGAGCTCAGCTAGAGACTTAATTACATAAATAAATCACTTACAGACAGTAGCAACTCATGAGACTTTTATCGAGGGCGTCTTGATTGAATAACTGAAATAGTTCTTCAAACTCAATGTTTATCTCCTCATTTCCCCGGAAGTAATGCTCATCTTTAATTCCCACTATGAGGTAGGCCTCCGAGTTATGAGAGGCTTGCATGTACCAGTCATGCAATTTTCGCATTTGAGTTTGTAGAAGCGGGAGCTTGTCCTTACTGACGAGAGGCATACCGTATTTGTATTTGTATGCGGGTTCAGCCATGGGGAAGTAGTCATCATACTCAACGGTTGCTCCAAGATCTCTAGTCGACCGTTTGATCAATTCTCTAGTCTCCGGATTATCATAGGAGTGCACGACCAAGGGGGTAGCGATTTGTTTTCCTGTTGTCCGAGCTGGAGAATTGTTCTCCCTGTTAAGGGTATACTTCCATACTTTCTCTCGTAATCCGCTCTAGAGGACTGTCCAAGAGAGCGGCCAACTCAGCTTGCTTTGCTCTCGTCTCGGCAAAGTGCCTCACTGTATTCGGTGGTATAAACAGCTTTGGCTGAGGCTTCTTCGGTGTAAAATACTCCTTCATCTCGACCTTTACGCATTCATCGGTTTGCTCATCAGTCATCTCGTACGGTAACAACTCAGGACCTTTAGTCCTCTTCGGAGCTGATGATCTCTTCTTCGGGGCAGTCTTCCTCTTTTGCTGATTCTGCTTAGTGTCCTAATGAGGAGGAGGCGGCAGAGTATGCTCACACGGAGGAGACTGCGGAGGCGGCGGAGAATGCGCTGGAGGTGGCCTGCTTGGCTTCGACCCTGGAAACACAATATATTCCTTTCGCCATAGAACGGTGGTTCTAATGGCTTCTCCCAGTTCAGTCAATTCCCGATCTTCACCTGCAGGATGGTCAAGCATCACCGGCTCATATCCTGCCATCACTTCATCCACTCCCACAACAGCATAGCCATACGGAACCGGACTGGAATGGTAAGTTGTTGTAGGTGAGACATAGCCGACCGCCGCCTTCATGGATATGTTCACAACTTTTACATGCAGCTCACAAGGACTTTTGAACTGGAGATTTTTTTTTTGAATAGCTAAGGTAATCTTTTGAACTGCAGAATTTGTGTAAATTGCAAAGTCAAGCAAGTGTACTTGGCAGTTGGGTAAATAATTAGGGTAGGTCATATCGAAAATTCGAACATTTTTGTCGGAAAGCGCCGACAATCCTTTGTAGGCTAATTTTCTCCCAGCCTCCGGCAACACACGATGACACGTGCCCAATTGCTACCAAAATTTTGATTTCCCTTTGTCGTAGCAAAACAAACTCGCCTTTGCTTCACTGAAGGGGAAAAAAAAGAAAAGATCCACAGGGACGGGTAGAAGCTAGGGAGTACTTGTGATCGTTTATGTCCTAACATTATTCTTTTTCTCATCTTGAAACATATGGAGGAGAGCACGGATTACTTCCCTTTGAGCCAGAAACTTTTAACGTAGCGATCAGCCAAAATGGGTAGGAGAAAAAAAATTCTTGTAGTTTGGATCAGCCAAAGTCGGTAGGAGGAAAAACGAAACGGAAAGAAAAGAAAAGAAAAAGCTACTCTATCAAGTGGATGGGTGAGGTAGAATCGTTTATAGGTAGCGCGTGTGCATCGACGCACACGTATTGATCCATCGTTCCCTGTATTGCTCCTGATCAGTTTTCGTGTATCGCTGGAGCCAGCCTGGACCCACTAATCGCGCCGAAGCCGCCTCGTACGCCCTCCGCACCGCCACCCAGGGCGGGGAGCTCATCCAATCCGCGTCATCGAATCCACCGACTGCCGCGGAGATATTCGTCCTTGGAACATACCCCCAAGTTTTTTTTTCTTCTTCGACGATTAGTATCCGGACGCGGCAAAGAGCGACGACCGCTAAGACCGCTTTTCCGCGACCTCTACATCAGCATCCGATCATCGCGCAGCCCCGGCGGTCTTCTCTCTCAACCCTATGCGCCGGCTCAACTCCGTCGGCCGTGGTTCCCACCTCCTGCGCCGTCGAGGTGTTTTACGGAATAACCAGGTGAGTCTATTTTTATGCTGCTTGTTTTTTAAATTTCTTTGCGACCGACTGCTTCAACGATGAATTTCAACTATAGATGAAGGGGTAGAGCTAGGGAGATGGTCTTCCACAAGTCCTTTTTCTTCTTCTTCTTGGGAGGGGGAGAAGGAGGACGATTTGGACATGCATATATGTTAATGATTATGAACGAGGATACGCATCGCTGGTGTCTCCATATGCAGAATCTTGGTTGTGCCTTTATTGGTGGATTTGAATTTGAATAATTTGATTTGTCACATTTTATGAATTTGGTTTGTATTAATGAACAGTTTAGGTTAATAACGGTTAGTGTCTGGTTCAAATGAATTGATTTGCAGCAAAATGAATTAGTAGGAGCTTAAGTATAGGTTAATAATGTTTGTCCTCGCGAAATTACCGCTTGCTCCGTTTTCCACCGTCCTGAAAAATGGGGAGCAGTTAAAGCTGTGGACGGCGTCCTTCCTTGGTATTCCCCGTCAATCAAATTCCCAAAATATCTCTCCCGTGAATCGGCTCTTGATTGGCCTCGTGAATTAAGGAATGACTTTCTGTGACTCTTGATGAGGAGAAATTTCATGCAGCTAAAAACCACGATTTTAAGGAGAGTTAAGAATGGAAAGTAATAATTTTGCTGCAACCTCTCCGTAATGGCCGTGCCAGGATGTTAACGTAGTCATTGCGGGAAAATCAGGCTCTTTCCGAAAATATACGCAGTCTGCCCATCTGATCTAGGAACATTGGTGACGCCAAAGATTTAGGAACAAATCACGGGTACGCGATGAGGGAAGGTTAGTTAATGGCGTTGCGTGAGAGTAAAATCCCAACACCGCGCGTCGCCGCCGCAGCCTATCCTCCGGCCGAACAAGTCCCCCGCGCATTCAATCGATGCGGCCCGTCCTGGCTCCGGCGACCATCCTCCCGGCAGCGGCTGGAGCTGGGCCGCCGCCGTCCCCGGCTTGACGCGGCACCCGTGGGCGACCAACCAGCAGCAGCAGCAGCAACAGCCGAGGCTGAATCCGGCCGGCGCTGCAGATGGCGACCACATCGACCTCACCCGCCACGGCAAGCTCCGGATCCCGTCCCCTCTCCGCGTCCAGACCTCGATTAATTTCGTCATGCGCATGGTCCTGCCCCGTACGTGCAGGTAAGCGGAAGCAGATCAGGGACGGCCTGTCCCCGCTCGACGACCACGCAAAAGGGCTCGTCCACTCCGGCCTCGACCAGGAGGAGCTCTTCCGCCCACCAAATTAAAGGTCCTTTCTTTGCCCCCCTGTTCCGCTCCAGCAGCAAAGTAGCCTGCCTCTCTGTGTGCGCATCTATTGCCCAAGCATTTTCATTTCGACCTTGTATCATTTCGCTTCGCGGCGAACTGTATGCATGCTCACCCCGTCCGTGTATTCGCGGACGGGGTGGATATCCAAATGGCCGAGGAGAGCCGTCGCGGCGCAGCACCCGTGTGTTGCTATATATGCCGGTGGCGTCGGCGCTGCCACTGCCCCAAGCAAGCGTTATTAGGCCGCTGCCGATTGGCGGCGCTGGCTCACTTAATTTGTAGCCCTGTTCCGAATATTTGGCTTCATACGGTTTATTTGCTGCTGGTGTACCTAGTAGAATGGCCAACTTGTTCATCTCTGTATGCCAGCAATGAGGTCACGTATAGGGACCTTTTGCTGATCACAGGGATGTATGTTTTGTAGCTCAACATTTTAGAAGCAAGACAATTCTAAGGGTTCAGTGTTGTTGATGTTTCTCTTTTTGCGTAAATGTAACCCTTAATTGACCAACCAGTCTTATTTGACAAACCTGAACCTAGTACTATTTTTTTTTTAAAAAAAAATCATTCCTTGGGTCATTTTCTAGAAATTGCAGTCGCTGAAAATACTTATATTTACCATGCTGGATCAACTACTTAATTCTTGATCATATTTTAGTAATTGCACGACTCTGCACATGTATCAATGATCGTTCAGAGCATCACACTGCAATAATTTGGCTAGAGCTTTGCTTGTTTCAACGTGCCCTTTGGCAAAAAAAATTAGAATTCTAATAATGGAACTTGAGAATAAATTTTGATGTTGTTGTACGAATATTGTGATCTGTAGTTTTGCAACTTTTTGCTGCATTCTGGAATCCTCATCATAATATAACAGAGTTCTAGATCTCATTATATTAGTGTGACCTATAATTTTTTACTGTTTCTTTATTTTGTACTGAACTATATTTGTTGAGCAGGTCACTTTATCCTTTATATGGAGCTCATGACTACAGCCATCAAATGTCTCAGTCTGCTCCTCAAGCGGAACCTTATGGTGACAATCTTCCACACATCGATCCCTGGTACTGAATCTTGTTCATACGACATTTTCCCTAAATCAAGCTTGGCTTGCAGCTCATCTTACTTAAATGTTCCTACTTCACCTCACTAGAATTGCCCTATAATTATCATCTTCACATGTGTGATAGGGGCCTACCGAAGCTGAGAAGAAAGAGATGGCGCCACGGTGGCTCTTGGCGACTTCTGGTGACATTGGCCGGCTTGGAGGCTTGATGGGAGAGCTGCAGGTCTAGCTGCTCTGTCCCAAGTTTCACCTCGGTGAGCTCGACTCATAAAGGTAGAATTTTTTTCGTGAGCAATAGACCTCCCGTCAATTGTGGATGCACACAAGTGGTTATCTGCCAAAAAGATGCATGCCCACTTCAAGTTTGTAACGAATCCTAGAGTGAGATTCATGGAAATATCCAGTTCTAGCTAGATGAGCAATTTGTTAGTGCTACTGCCAGTTATCCTTTTACTGTAACATGGTGTTGATGTTAATTCCACGTTTAAAATTGTAAGCTTTGTATTAATTTCAAGTGGGGGAAATAGGCAGTTCAGACTTGGGTATGCGGGGAGCTTTATTTTGATTTCAGGTTCACGCTTGTGTATGTAAGCCACTATTTTTTTCAGTAAATGCTGATTATAGTCGCTTGTCCATGCATATCTTTTGCTGACACTTGTCTTTTTTTGAAGATCGATGGGTTTAAGCTGGATAGACGGTGGTGGTTATTGTTGCAAGAAATAGAAAAGAAGACCTTATCAGGTGTAGTTTTGATTTATCCCCTTATACGTTCTTTAAACAGTCCCAGTTAATTTTGACAGTCTAGTTGGTTGTTGAAGTTCACATATAACAATAACTTGTATCATTTTGACCTGATACAGTGCACCCCATGCCCATGATTATTCATTGCTGCTGCTTCACCACACACCCAAGAGGAGCAGGTTCGGGAGAAAGAAAGGGACCCAAAATAGAAACAAGAAAGGGAAAAGAGAAGAGATGGGGATTCTGCGAAACTTCCTCGAGCTCGCCATCAATTCATGTCTCGTGCTGCCATGGTAACCTTATAGTTAGTCCTTTGATTACAGATTGGTGGATGTGTTGGTAGAATTTACCCGGTTGGTTTAGCTTTACGACAGTATATTGTTTACCCGATTCCGGCGAATGGTTTGGAAAGGGGAGCAAAAACAGTACAGTTGAACATGCAGTTTTCTGTATAGTGAGTTATCATCTTTTTTTATATTAAATCAAATACGTTTTCAACATAACAATCGAAGAAGTTGTCTTGTAGGTACCAAAACTTATATTGGTTTACAGATTTAGTTTTCTCTATTAATTTGTACTAAATGACTTAATAGTTTGCCCAGTGTGGACATATTTGCCATCAAAGCTGAGATTTGGTGCTTATGTGTGCTTTTTGAAACATGTGCTTTTGAAGTTCTAGGCTTCCAGCTGCAACTTTCAGAGTACACCTGGGTAAATCATTAACGATACATCACTCATTTTGCATCAGCTTTCACAAAAAATAAACTTATTTGGATTCTTAGAAACATGATACTGTTTTCTGAAGTGTAAGCCACCACCAGGTTTCTTTATGTCTCGCTTCAGAGTTCGGGCTTGAAGGTTTAGCTAGTGACTGCAATCTGGTTATATACTCTCTTATGACGAGTTAACGTCAGTTTTGAAGGTCAAACTGTGTTGATCTGAAGCTTTCTGGATGTATACATATTAGCTTGAGCACGCTGATTTTGAGGAGTAGCCTGCTTTTGCTATGTTTGTAGTCTTCTAGTGAGAATTGACTTGAGCTTCTCTCGTGTGCTTTTTTGTGTCTAGGAGTGCTATTCTGTACATCCAGAATTGTCATTGATATATAGTTTCTTTGCAAATACCTTATGTGTTGGATTTCTCTTGAGGATCTTCTCCTATGCTTTTTAAAAAAAAAATTATTTGTTGTTCATTCATCTGGGAGTTATCTTAGGTATTGATGAGGATGGGTTGGAATGTGGGATCATGGAACATTATTTTCCATTGGTTTTGACTTTTTTCTCATTGATGAAAAGGTTTATTACACAAATGCATGGTCTTGTTGCTGTCGTCTTAGAGCTTATACTCATGTTCCTGATTCTTGTATATACCCAATTTGGGTCTTTCACTGTTAATTATATGATAGTATTGATCTGGCATTTTAGTTGATAAACATGTAATTGCCACCACTTATGCTTATTAGGACAGCAGCTAGATTTAGTGGTTTTGGTTAAAATATTTACTTGCTCTGCTTTAGTGGTTATGGCTAAATATTGACTTGCTCTGTTTGAGTGACGAAAAAGTTCGGACAAACTCCGTTTTGTTTTTATAATCTGCTTGGTGTTACTTGGGAGGGAAACGGGAAGGAAGCCGTTGAGCACCTTACCAAGGCGATCCTAGTGAACCTCAACAACCATGTATGGTACAAAGAGGTATGATATGAAGGCAATTTACACAGCGTTTCTTAATCCCGTTGTACATAGGGAGCATCCTCGTGTTGGCTTTGAATCCACTCCAAAGGCCAAAGCACGTTGATGTTGGATGAATTGACACGTCGTCCTGGTTATTAGAGGTCCTGGCCGGTTATGTGGGTATGAATACCACTGGTTGGTATTGTGTGGCCCTTTTTGATTGATAACTATATATTTGATCCTAGCACTCCATGGTTTAATTGTTTTCCTTGTCTACTACATCTAGAGAAGTATCATGCCTAGAGGAAGATGAGTTTTTTTTCTCTCCATTTAGAAAATGAACCATTCATGTTATTATTTACAATTTCGAGTCCATAGTTCAGATCGTGGTTTAGGAAGAAAAGGGCACATGTTTATCATCATCAGTGCACATTCTTTTACCCTGTTATACATTACCATGTTCCAACTCACTTAAAGTACTTGTAACCACTGCTTCGTAGGTCAGTCACAATAGCAGCAATGCTTGCAGAGCTTACTGACTTGAAAATGTCGCTACTCTTTGTATGTGGAGCTGTCCCCCTGAGGAGCTGGATGCAGAGTGAATGAACTTCTCGATCTCGACATGTGGAAGAAGGTGATTATGTTTTTCCTGTAGTTTGTTTTTGTTGCACAAAACACCTTGGACTGTGTGCTAGAAAAAATGCCTTTCAGGTCGATACATGGTTTTAAATTCCTTTGCGGTTGTTTCCTTTAACCAGGAATGTATCAAGAGTAAGTGGCGAATTGCTATGGATGCACTATTATGTTGCATTGCATCTGACTCACATTTGCATTTTACATATATGCCCATGTGATTAGTCGAGCACACCAACATGTTTGCTTTTTAAGTCTACAAATTTATTGCCCAAGTTCACGATGTGAGTGACAAGGATGAATCACATCTAGTTTATTAATGGTTTCCTTAATGAGCTATTTCACAAGAGCTTATGGTTTGATTAATAAGGCCTTCTATAAAATGTAATCACCACGTATATTATTTGATGGTTCTGATATTGTTGAATCTCAAAACAGAGGAGCTCGAGAACCGAGTGCAAAATACTTGGCTTTGCTCATATCTTTTATAGTACTTGGAATTATCGTTAACTATCAAGAAAGAGATGGGCCTGGCATAGCGATAAAGACGAGTGAAACGTCAAGAAAACTTTCCCATCCTACTCCTAAATAATTGCTCCCCCGTCCTCCTCATGAACGGCATATAAGCGAACCCACCCAATTAGCCTGCAGGGCGCTAGAGGCCTCCTCGGAACTACTGCTACTCCCACCTCCCGGTGCCACCGGAATCAAATCCTAGCAACGGTCATCTTGCCCCCATGCGGCCAAGCCCCATAGCCACCACGGGATTCCTCGGGAGACCGCCTTCCTCGATCTTCCCCTAGTCAACGCCACGGCGCCAAGACGCTGCTTGGCAGGGGCAACCCCGGGTGGTGTGGATCGGCTTGAGTCATACGATGTGCTTCTCGTCCTCTCGGTCATGGCGAGGGCGCCGCAGGGAGGTCCAAGATGGGATCTAGAAATTCATGTCTCGGTGGAGCGGTGGCTGGTATGGATGGCATGCAGTTGGTTCTTCTGTTGCTCACTTCCAGGCGATGAAGGCGTTCTCCTGCTGCCATCTCGGAAGTATTTGCTGCTGCCGTCACGGAGGTTGCACCAGTCAGATTTCACCCTGCGCCTTGAAAAAAGGGTACCATTTTGTTTCGCACTTTCGCTCACTGTTCCTGGAGTCACTCATCCAAATATGATGCTTCAGTGCCCTGATTTCGTCAGCCAACTCTCAAAGAGAAACAGTGGCACATCAAACCGTGCAGGGTCCATCTAGTTTTCATTCATTCTACATGTTTAGTTACTGTTTCTTGTCGACTGCCTTGTCGACATCAGTCGACGTGTTAGCTGAAAAACTATTGATATATGACTACTTGTCACTGTGTCTTGCTGAGGCTCACAGGCAGTAGTTGATAGAGGATATGTACAATGTCACCCATGATCCTCGCAGAGGATCCATCCATGGTGGCATGATCAGGTATCCCTCGGCCAGTCACCATCTTCAGTTTGTTTGTCCTACTTTATGGCACAATTCATACAATACATTCTGTGGCATGCATTTGCAGGGAGCTTTTTATATCCTTCAAAAGATCAACTGGCGAAAATCCTCAGCGCATATTGTTCTATAGTTATGCATGCTACCATGCCAAATTTTACACTCATGCTTTGACAAAAGTTTGAGTGAGAGAATATCTTCTGATATACTCGAGCTTTTGAACTGTCTGTTTTTGCAGGATGGTGTGAGTGAAGCTTTGAAGGCCAGTTCTCTACCGATGTGCGTAGCATATGTGCTATCCCTTGTGACTTCCTTTTTTTGTAATTGCTTCACAGACCTGGAGTTGTAATAGTGTCACATCTGTCTTTGTTGCTTATTTACGTTTGGACTTGTGATCTGAGTTGGATGATGTGGGGTTTTGGATGTCAATCTGTGCTGTTGTGATACATATGAAATTTGGACTGTTGATTATTTCACATGTGACCTGAATGTCTGAAAAAGCAAGATGGTAATGGCAATTTTTTGACTTTTTTTTTGTATAGTTTGCTGTTGCAAAGTAAAAGGATCGAGAAATGATGGTTTGGAGCTGAGCTAGTACTTCTTGCCTGATCAATATACTACCAGAAACTTCAACATCAACGTCAAAGATCGTTTTGATGTCAGTCTCAGCTGCTGTGATATATATGAACTTTTTACTGTGGATTATTTCACATGTGACCTGAATGTCCTAAAACGCAAGATGGTACTGGCAAAATTTTGACTTATTATTATTTTTTTGTATAGTTTGCTGTTCCAAAGTAAAAGGGTCAAGGAATGATGGTTTGGAGCTGAGCTAGTATGTCTTGCCTGATCAATGTACTATCAGAAACTTCAACATCAAGGAATGATGGTTTTGTGTTAATGAGAATTACCCAAGTTGACTTTATCTTCTTGAGGCCATTGTAAACAGTTCCAGCAAGAAATACTCCCTCCGTTTCTGAGGAGAGGGAATATGTATTCAGGCACAGGAATTAAGAAGAGAAAGGCAAGCAGATTTGTTTCCAGTCTTACCCCCAATTAATCAATTACCTTTCCTGCTTTTTTCTCTTTGTTTGCGGCACCATCCTCCTAGATTTCATTGCACGCCCCCTCACCTGATGGACGCGGCTTGCCTGCGCCCGCCGTGTGCGACCATCCTTGCGCCCGACGTACTTGCATCCATCTAACGGTTCCGTGACTGTCCTCTCCGTTCGTGCTATTGCGTGAGTATTTCCGTACCAACGAAAAATAAAAATACAGTTAAATACAAAACTTATACTGGCATCGAGTCGCCGGCTCGCTGCAGTACCTTCCTGCTCAACGGTTTTTGTCGTCTCGGAGCTCGGCTAGGTGCTCGGTTAGGTGCTCGGTTAATTCTGGGAGTTACCATCGCTCGCGCCTTCCTTTTAGAGTAAAAATCGCAAAAATATTTACGCCTTCTCCTCAGGAACGGAGGGACTATGGCTAGTGTTAGCTAATTTGGAAATTCACTTAAACGTCCACATGCATGGCTCATTTTGAAAAATGAAGCTAAGGATCGGCGTGAGCTAGCTTCCAGCCGAATCGGTCACTTCATCCGATACAATTAATCGGCTCGCCATCTATCGTGAAAAATGAAGCTAAGAGCATCCCCAGCCGTTGGGGCTCCCCACGCCCAAATCCGGCGCTATTTAGCGCCGGATGGATGAAACTTTTGGCCCGGGGAGCCCATTTTTCCCAGCGGCGAGCCCAGGACGGATGTAACGTTTTTGACAAAATACGACGAATTCAGACAAAAATGGATGAAACTCAGTCAAACATAAGCGAAATTTAATGGTATTTAACATATATAGGCGAGTTCGTACATAAATAGGCCGAATTCGTACATAATAACTACTACATATCGTCATCGCTCGAGTTCCCGGCGTTTGGCGGCGCCGGCGGCATCGCCAGGACGGGGGAGTTGCCGGCCTCGATGTGCGCGAGAACACGGGCGAGCGTGCGGCCCCGCGCACCCCACCAGCGGCGGCGGCCGGCGGCGTTGTTACGCGCTGGAGGAGGGGGAGGACCGTCGTACGCTGCGAGTTCCCGTTCGTGCCGGAGACGGAAGAACTCGTTCCAGGCATCGTAGTTGTCTGCGCGGTAGCGCTCCTCCGCGCGCTGCTCGTCGGTGAGGGTGACCAACACAGCATCGATAGCGGCGTCGAGCTCGTCTCGTCCCACCGGAAGCGGTGGGATCGGGACTCCCCCCACGCTCAGGCGCCATCCTCCGGGCACGCGGAAGTCCGGCGGCGCCGGGTAGCTCGCCATGTGCAGGAGTCCCGCCTCCCACTGGTGTAGGGAACGGCGGCCGAAGCCGTTGTTCGCCGCGCCCTGACCCGCCATTACTCGCTGGTGGAGGCGGATTGGGGAGAGAAGATAGGGCTGGGGAGAGGAGGGAGACGGCGGTGGTGAATGCGGCGAGACGCGGTAGGTTTCGCGATAAATAGAGGGAGCCGCGCGTGAATCCGAGGCGACGCCGCGTGGAAGCTACGCGTCCGGCGAAGTCTGACCGGCGGCAGGCTTTTGAAGCGCGCGGAAGACGACTGTCCTCTGTCGCCGACAAGTCGGGGCCACCACGCGCGGGGGAAACTTTCTCGATGTTTCCCGCACTTTCGTTTCATCCGGAGTCCCCGAGCGCTCCCCGGGGGGCCGGGGATGGCCTGGGCTCGCCGGACGGATGAAAGGCCTAATCCGGGCGAAAACGAGGTTCCGGGGGCGCGGCTGGGCCGTTTTCATCCATCCGGATGCAAAAAAAAAGGTGCCGGGGGCTTCCCGGGGACACGGCTGGGATGCTCTAAGGAAAGATTGCATGCACTGGAATCGTGGGCCTCCCTACCATCATTGGCCTACAGCTGTTTAATCCCGCTCGTTCTCTCGTATTTCTCAACCAATTAGCGATTGCCTTGGTTCCGGAGTTTTTTCTAGTTCACCATTTAATCTGTATCGGAGCTTGTTCACAAAGCTAGTTTGTTACCTCTAGATGTTTATCTCAACTAATTATAATTACTGCATGGGAGCGAACAATAATTGTGGCTGAAAAGAAGAGAAAGATTCAAGTAGGTATCCAGAACGATTAGCACCTGCTGTTAAACTAACAAAAAAATAAACAAGTGTGGTTCTGGAATAACTATCCTGTAGGCACAACCGAGAAATTATAGGGGATCGTCGCTAAAAAAACAGGTCTACCCATGTATATTATATACTAAACCGAGAAACAAGCGAGGGAATATGGTACTACCTACTACGTCCCTTCCTCTCATATAGTTACCCTGAAAAATAGGCCAAACATTATAACCGCCGCCCACTTAGGAAGGCAAGCAGCCAGACATTTATGCTGATTGATTACCATGCCATGCACATACTCCAAGCGATTATTAACATACCCTGAAAATTTTGCTTTGGCGCTGATCCGAGGTAACGGAGGGAGTACATCACCAGGCTATAATTAACTCCCCCTAGAAATTAGCGCACTGGCCGCTCGGATCCTTTCCGATAAATTAACAGGGATCTCATCACAATATTAGATGAGCCATTAATCTCCTCACCCCAGTAAATACGGGACGTTTTCGTTTGAATTGCAATACATGTGTCAAACTTGTGGGCAACGAGTCTAGTATGACGGTCCAGGGGCAAAAAACTTTGCTTCAAAAATCATGGAAGCGATTAAATCAACATGCGAGGCATCAATGTTTTGGCAAGGAATAATTCAAAAACCTACGTACCATGCATATGACCCGGCATGCATGCACGGCAGCTCTAATTGAGCAGTATCTCCAATAAGGTTATTTCCCTAGAGAGAGGACCCGGACTGATCCTGCGTATCCGTGAGGGGCAAATTCATTTCCGGTCTACAAGGAAAGGAAAGCCTGAGGAGCAAATTCATTTCCGGTCATCAAGGAAATAGAAACAGCTGGAACTAAGGGTTGTTTGTCAATCCATAACTATACCGTCGCATAATTACTGGGGCTCCAAAAGTAAGCGCCACGCCACCAACTGATCCGTGGTAGTAGTCTCATCCCAGCCCTACATCTCTTGGCGCCCAGCATTCGTCCCCAAAATTTGGAACCTGTATGTCTTCACCTTTTTCCCTCCAGAACTAAAGCCGCGAAATCTTTTCCTTCTTCCCGTCATGTTCTTTCCCTCCCTCGAAATTTGAAAATCGCTCCAAAAGCTCTATATATACTAAGGGAGGTTGAACCAACGTGTGCGTCGTGTGGGACGACTTAGACTTTGACTCTTGCTCGGAGAGGAGAGGAGAGGAGAGGTGGCTGCTGTGCTGCATCATCTAGGCGGGGCCGTGGAGAAGACGGATGCATCCGGCGGGCGTTCGTCCGTCGTGCGGATATATAGTCCGCCTCTTCTGCATTCGAGCATCTTCATTCTGCATAATATATAGTGTATAAAAGAATATAGTGAGGATAATTGTTAGTGCATTGAACGAGCTCAGCTAGAGACTTAATTACATAAATAAATCACTTACAGACAGTAGCAACTCATGAGACTTTTATCGAGGGCGTCTTGATTGAATAACTGAAATAGTTCTTCAAACTCAATGTTTATCTCCTCATTTCCCCGGAAGTAATGCTCATCTTTAATTCCCACTATGAGGTAGGCCTCCGAGTTATGAGAGGCTTGCATGTACCAGTCATGCAATTTTCGCATTTGAGTTTGTAGAAGCGGGAGCTTGTCCTTACTGACGAGAGGCATACCGTATTTGTATTTGTATGCGGGTTCAGCCATGGGGAAGTAGTCATCATACTCAACGGTTGCTCCAAGATCTCTAGTCGACCGTTTGATCAATTCTCTAGTCTCCGGATTATCATAGGAGTGCACGACCAAGGGGGTAGCGATTTGTTTTCCTGTTGTCCGAGCTGGAGAATTGTTCTCCCTGTTAAGGGTATACTTCCATACTTTCTCTCGTAATCCGCTCTAGAGGACTGTCCAAGAGAGCGGCCAACTCAGCTTGCTTTGCTCTCGTCTCGGCAAAGTGCCTCACTGTATTCGGTGGTATAAACAGCTTTGGCTGAGGCTTCTTCGGTGTAAAATACTCCTTCATCTCGACCTTTACGCATTCATCGGTTTGCTCATCAGTCATCTCGTACGGTAACAACTCAGGACCTTTAGTCCTCTTCGGAGCTGATGATCTCTTCTTCGGGGCAGTCTTCCTCTTTTGCTGATTCTGCTTAGTGTCCTAATGAGGAGGAGGCGGCAGAGTATGCTCACACGGAGGAGACTGCGGAGGCGGCGGAGAATGCGCTGGAGGTGGCCTGCTTGGCTTCGACCCTGGAAACACAATATATTCCTTTCGCCATAGAACGGTGGTTCTAATGGCTTCTCCCAGTTCAGTCAATTCCCGATCTTCACCTGCAGGATGGTCAAGCATCACCGGCTCATATCCTGCCATCACTTCATCCACTCCCACAACAGCATAGCCATCTGGAACCGGACTGGAATGGTAAGTTGTTGTAGGTGAGACATAGCCGACCGCCGCCTTCATGGATATGTTCACAACTTTTACATGCAGCTCACAAGGACTTTTGAACTGGAGATTTTTTTTTTGAATAGCTAAGGTAATCTTTTGAACTGCAGAATTTGTGTAAATTGCAAAGTCAAGCAAGTGTACTTGGCAGTTGGGTAAATAATTAGGGTAGGTCATATCGAAAATTCGAACATTTTTGTCGGAAAGCGCCGACAATCCTTTGTAGGCTAATTTTCTCCCAGCCTCCGGCAACACACGATGACACGTGCCCAATTGCTACCAAAATTTTGATTTCCCTTTGTCGTAGCAAAACAAACTCGCCTTTGCTTCACTGAAGGGGAAAAAAAAGAAAAGATCCACAGGGACGGGTAGAAGCTAGGGAGTACTTGTGATCGTTTATGTCCTAACATTATTCTTTTTCTCATCTTGAAACATATGGAGGAGAGCACGGATTACTTCCCTTTGAGCCAGAAACTTTTAACGTAGCGATCAGCCAAAATGGGTAGGAGAAAAAAAATTCTTGTAGTTTGGATCAGCCAAAGTCGGTAGGAGGAAAAACGAAACGGAAAGAAAAGAAAAGAAAAAGCTACTCTATCAAGTGGATGGGTGAGGTAGAATCGTTTATAGGTAGCGCGTGTGCATCGACGCACACGTATTGATCCATCGTTCCCTGTATTGCTCCTGATCAGTTTTCGTGTATCGCTGGAGCCAGCCTGGACCCACTAATCGCGCCGAAGCCGCCTCGTACGCCCTCCGCACCGCCACCCAGGGCGGGGAGCTCATCCAATCCGCGTCATCGAATCCACCGACTGCCGCGGAGATATTCGTCCTTGGAACATACCCCCAAGTTTTTTTTTCTTCTTCGACGATTAGTATCCGGACGCGGCAAAGAGCGACGACCGCTAAGACCGCTTTTCCGCGACCTCTACATCAGCATCCGATCATCGCAGCCCCCGGCGGTCTTCTCTCTCAACCCTATGCGCCGGCTCAACTCCGTCGGCCGTGGTTCCCACCTCCTGCGCCGTCGAGGTGTTTTACGGAATAACCAGGTGAGTCTATTTTTATGCTGCTTGTTTTTTAAATTTCTTTGCGACCGACTGCTTCAACGATGAATTTCAACTATAGATGAAGGGGTAGAGCTAGGGAGATGGTCTTCCACAAGTCCTTTTTCTTCTTCTTCTTGGGAGGGGGAGAAGGAGGACGATTTGGACATGCATATATGTTAATGATTATGAACGAGGATACGCATCGCTGGTGTCTCCATATGCAGAATCTTGGTTGTGCCTTTATTGGTGGATTTGAATTTGAATAATTTGATTTGTCACATTTTATGAATTTGGTTTGTATTAATGAACAGTTTAGGTTAATAACGGTTAGTGTCTGGTTCAAATGAATTGATTTGCAGCAAAATGAATTAGTAGGAGCTTAAGTATAGGTTAATAATGTTTGTCCTCGCGAAATTACCGCTTGCTCCGTTTTCCACCGTCCTGAAAAATGGGGAGCAGTTAAAGCTGTGGACGGCGTCCTTCCTTGGTATTCCCCGTCAATCAAATTCCCAAAATATCTCTCCCGTGAATCGGCTCTTGATTGGCCTCGTGAATTAAGGAATGACTTTCTGTGACTCTTGATGAGGAGAAATTTCATGCAGCTAAAAACCACGATTTTAAGGAGAGTTAAGAATGGAAAGTAATAATTTTGCTGCAACCTCTCCGTAATGGCCGTGCCAGGATGTTAACGTAGTCATTGCGGGAAAATCAGGCTCTTTCCGAAAATATACGCAGTCTGCCCATCTGATCTAGGAACATTGGTGACGCCAAAGATTTAGGAACAAATCACGGGTACGCGATGAGGGAAGGTTAGTTAATGGCGTTGCGTGAGAGTAAAATCCCAACACCGCGCGTCGCCGCCGCAGCCTATCCTCCGGCCGAACAAGTCCCCCGCGCATTCAATCGATGCGGCCCGTCCTGGCTCCGGCGACCATCCTCCCGGCAGCGGCTGGAGCTGGGCCGCCGCCGTCCCCGGCTTGACGCGGCACCCGTGGGCGACCAACCAGCAGCAGCAGCAGCAACAGCCGAGGCTGAATCCGGCCGGCGCTGCAGATGGCGACCACATCGACCTCACCCGCCACGGCAAGCTCCGGATCCCGTCCCCTCTCCGCGTCCAGACCTCGATTAATTTCGTCATGCGCATGGTCCTGCCCCGTACGTGCAGGTAAGCGGAAGCAGATCAGGGACGGCCTGTCCCCGCTCGACGACCACGCAAAAGGGCTCGTCCACTCCGGCCTCGACCAGGAGGAGCTCTTCCGCCCACCAAATTAAAGGTCCTTTCTTTGCCCCCCTGTTCCGCTCCAGCAGCAAAGTAGCCTGCCTCTCTGTGTGCGCATCTATTGCCCAAGCATTTTCATTTCGACCTTGTATCATTTCGCTTCGCGGCGAACTGTATGCATGCTCACCCCGTCCGTGTATTCGCGGACGGGGTGGATATCCAAATGGCCGAGGAGAGCCGTCGCGGCGCAGCACCCGTGTGTTGCTATATATGCCGGTGGCGTCGGCGCTGCCACTGCCCCAAGCAAGCGTTATTAGGCCGCTGCCGATTGGCGGCGCTGGCTCACTTAATTTGTAGCCCTGTTCCGAATATTTGGCTTCATACGGTTTATTTGCTGCTGGTGTACCTAGTAGAATGGCCAACTTGTTCATCTCTGTATGCCAGCAATGAGGTCACGTATAGGGACCTTTTGCTGATCACAGGGATGTATGTTTTGTAGCTCAACATTTTAGAAGCAAGACAATTCTAAGGGTTCAGTGTTGTTGATGTTTCTCTTTTTGCGTAAATGTAACCCTTAATTGACCAACCAGTCTTATTTGACAAACCTGAACCTAGTACTATTTTTTTTTAAAAAAAAAATCATTCCTTGGGTCATTTTCTAGAAATTGCAGTCGCTGAAAATACTTATATTTACCATGCTGGATCAACTACTTAATTCTTGATCATATTTTAGTAATTGCACGACTCTGCACATGTATCAATGATCGTTCAGAGCATCACACTGCAATAATTTGGCTAGAGCTTTGCTTGTTTCAACGTGCCCTTTGGCAAAAAAAATTAGAATTCTAATAATGGAACTTGAGAATAAATTTTGATGTTGTTGTACGAATATTGTGATCTGTAGTTTTGCAACTTTTTGCTGCATTCTGGAATCCTCATCATAATATAACAGAGTTCTAGATCTCATTATATTAGTGTGACCTATAATTTTTTACTGTTTCTTTATTTTGTACTGAACTATATTTGTTGAGCAGGTCACTTTATCCTTTATATGGAGCTCATGACTACAGCCATCAAATGTCTCAGTCTGCTCCTCAAGCGGAACCTTATGGTGACAATCTTCCACACATCGATCCCTGGTACTGAATCTTGTTCATACGACATTTTCCCTAAATCAAGCTTGGCTTGCAGCTCATCTTACTTAAATGTTCCTACTTCACCTCACTAGAATTGCCCTATAATTATCATCTTCACATGTGTGATAGGGGCCTACCGAAGCTGAGAAGAAAGAGATGGCGCCACGGTGGCTCTTGGCGACTTCTGGTGACATTGGCCGGCTTGGAGGCTTGATGGGAGAGCTGCAGGTCTAGCTGCTCTGTCCCAAGTTTCACCTCGGTGAGCTCGACTCATAAAGGTAGAATTTTTTTCGTGAGCAATAGACCTCCCGTCAATTGTGGATGCACACAAGTGGTTATCTGCCAAAAAGATGCATGCCCACTTCAAGTTTGTAACGAATCCTAGAGTGAGATTCATGGAAATATCCAGTTCTAGCTAGATGAGCAATTTGTTAGTGCTACTGCCAGTTATCCTTTTACTGTAACATGGTGTTGATGTTAATTCCACGTTTAAAATTGTAAGCTTTGTATTAATTTCAAGTGGGGGAAATAGGCAGTTCAGACTTGGGTATGCGGGGAGCTTTATTTTGATTTCAGGTTCACGCTTGTGTATGTAAGCCACTATTTTTTTCAGTAAATGCTGATTATAGTCGCTTGTCCATGCATATCTTTTGCTGACACTTGTCTTTTTTTGAAGATCGATGGGTTTAAGCTGGATAGACGGTGGTGGTTATTGTTGCAAGAAATAGAAAAGAAGACCTTATCAGGTGTAGTTTTGATTTATCCCCTTATACGTTCTTTAAACAGTCCCAGTTAATTTTGACAGTCTAGTTGGTTGTTGAAGTTCACATATAACAATAACTTGTATCATTTTGACCTGATACAGTGCACCCCATGCCCATGATTATTCATTGCTGCTGCTTCACCACACACCCAAGAGGAGCAGGTTCGGGAGAAAGAAAGGGACCCAAAATAGAAACAAGAAAGGGAAAAGAGAAGAGATGGGGATTCTGCGAAACTTCCTCGAGCTCGCCATCAATTCATGTCTCGTGCTGCCATGGTAACCTTATAGTTAGTCCTTTGATTACAGATTGGTGGATGTGTTGGTAGAATTTACCCGGTTGGTTTAGCTTTACGACAGTATATTGTTTACCCGATTCCGGCGAATGGTTTGGAAAGGGGAGCAAAAACAGTACAGTTGAACATGCAGTTTTCTGTATAGTGAGTTATCATCTTTTTTTATATTAAATCAAATACGTTTTCAACATAACAATCGAAGAAGTTGTCTTGTAGGTACCAAAACTTATATTGGTTTACAGATTTAGTTTTCTCTATTAATTTGTACTAAATGACTTAATAGTTTGCCCAGTGTGGACATATTTGCCATCAAAGCTGAGATTTGGTGCTTATGTGTGCTTTTTGAAACATGTGCTTTTGAAGTTCTAGGCTTCCAGCTGCAACTTTCAGAGTACACCTGGGTAAATCATTAACGATACATCACTCATTTTGCATCAGCTTTCACAAAAATAAACTTATTTGGATTCTTAGAAACATGATACTGTTTTCTGAAGTGTAAGCCACCACCAGGTTTCTTTATGTCTCGCTTCAGAGTTCGGGCTTGAAGGTTTAGCTAGTGACTGCAATCTGGTTATATACTCTCTTATGACGAGTTAACGTCAGTTTTGAAGGTCAAACTGTGTTGATCTGAAGCTTTCTGGATGTATACATATTAGCTTGAGCACGCTGATTTTGAGGAGTAGCCTGCTTTTGCTATGTTTGTAGTCTTCTAGTGAGAATTGACTTGAGCTTCTCTCGTGTGCTTTTTTGTGTCTAGGAGTGCTATTCTGTACATCCAGAATTGTCATTGATATATAGTTTCTTTGCAAATACCTTATGTGTTGGATTTCTCTTGAGGATCTTCTCCTATGCTTTTTAAAAAAAAAATTATTTGTTGTTCATTCATCTGGGAGTTATCTTAGGTATTGATGAGGATGGGTTGGAATGTGGGATCATGGAACATTATTTTCCATTGGTTTTGACTTTTTTCTCATTGATGAAAAGGTTTATTACACAAATGCATGGTCTTGTTGCTGTCGTCTTAGAGCTTATACTCATGTTCCTGATTCTTGTATATACCCAATTTGGGTCTTTCACTGTTAATTATATGATAGTATTGATCTGGCATTTTAGTTGATAAACATGTAATTGCCACCACTTATGCTTATTAGGACAGCAGCTAGATTTAGTGGTTTTGGTTAAAATATTTACTTGCTCTGCTTTAGTGGTTATGGCTAAATATTGACTTGCTCTGTTTGAGTGACGAAAAAGTTCGGACAAACTCCGTTTTGTTTTTATAATCTGCTTGGTGTTACTTGGGAGGGAAACGGGAAGGAAGCCGTTGAGCACCTTACCAAGGCGATCCTAGTGAACCTCAACAACCATGTATGGTACAAAGAGGTATGATATGAAGGCAATTTACACAGCGTTTCTTAATCCCGTTGTACATAGGGAGCATCCTCGTGTTGGCTTTGAATCCACTCCAAAGGCCAAAGCACGTTGATGTTGGATGAATTGACACGTCGTCCTGGTTATTAGAGGTCCTGGCCGGTTATGTGGGTATGAATACCACTGGTTGGTATTGTGTGGCCCTTTTTGATTGATAACTATATATTTGATCCTAGCACTCCATGGTTTAATTGTTTTCCTTGTCTACTACATCTAGAGAAGTATCATGCCTAGAGGAAGATGAGTTTTTTTTCTCTCCATTTAGAAAATGAACCATTCATGTTATTATTTACAATTTCGAGTCCATAGTTCAGATCGTGGTTTAGGAAGAAAAGGGCACATGTTTATCATCATCAGTGCACATTCTTTTACCCTGTTATACATTACCATGTTCCAACTCACTTAAAGTACTTGTAACCACTGCTTCGTAGGTCAGTCACAATAGCAGCAATGCTTGCAGAGCTTACTGACTTGAAAATGTCGCTACTCTTTGTATGTGGAGCTGTCCCCCTGAGGAGCTGGATGCAGAGTGAATGAACTTCTCGATCTCGACATGTGGAAGAAGGTGATTATGTTTTTCCTGTAGTTTGTTTTTGTTGCACAAAACACCTTGGACTGTGTGCTAGAAAAAATGCCTTTCAGGTCGATACATGGTTTTAAATTCCTTTGCGGTTGTTTCCTTTAACCAGGAATGTATCAAGAGTAAGTGGCGAATTGCTATGGATGCACTATTATGTTGCATTGCATCTGACTCACATTTGCATTTTACATATATGCCCATGTGATTAGTCAGAGCACACCAACATGTTTGCTTTTTAAGTCTACAAATTTATTGCCCAAGTTCACGATGTGAGTGACAAGGATGAATCACATCTAGTTTATTAATGGTTTCCTTAATGAGCTATTTCACAAGAGCTTATGGTTTGATTAATAAGGCCTTCTATAAAATGTAATCACCACGTATATTATTTGATGGTTCTGATATTGTTGAATCTCAAAACAGAGGAGCTCAGAACCGAGTGCAAAATACTTGGCTTTGCTCATATCTTTTATAGTACTTGGAATTATCGTTAACTATCAAGAAAGAGATGGGCCTGGCATAGCGATAAAGACGAGTGAAACGTCAAGAAAACTTTCCCATCCTACTCCTAAATAATTGCTCCCCCGTCCTCCTCATGAACGGCATATAAGCGAACCCACCCAATTAGCCTGCAGGGCGCTAGAGGCCTCCTCGGAACTACTGCTACTCCCACCTCCCGGTGCCACTGGAATCAAATCCTAGCAACGGTCATCTTGCCCCCATGCGGCCAAGCCCCATAGCCACCACGGGATTCCTCAGGGAGACCGCCTTCCTCGATCTTCCCCTAGTCAACGCCACGGCGCCAAGACGCTGCTTGGCAGGGGCAACCCCGGGTGGTGTGGATCGGCTTGAGTCATACGATGTGCTTCTCGTCCTCTCGGTCATGGCGAGGGCGCCGCAGGGAGGTCCAAGATGGGATCTAGAAATTCATGTCTCGGTGGAGCGGTGGCTGGTATGGATGGCATGCAGTTGGTTCTTCTGTTGCTCACTTCCAGGCGATGAAGGCGTTCTCCTGCTGCCATCTCGGAAGTATTTGCTGCTGCCGTCACGGAGGTTGCACCAGTCAGATTTCACCCTGCGCCTTGAAAAAAGGGTACCATTTTGTTTCGCACTTTCGCTCACTGTTCCTGGAGTCACTCATCCAAATATGATGCTTCAGTGCCCTGATTTCGTCAGCCAACTCTCAAAGAGAAACAGTGGCACATCAAACCGTGCAGGGTCCATCTAGTTTTCATTCATTCTACATGTTTAGTTACTGTTTCTTGTCGACTGCCTTGTCGACATCAGTCGACGTGTTAGCTGAAAAACTATTGATATATGACTACTTGTCACTGTGTCTTGCTGAGGCTCACAGGCAGTAGTTGATAGAGGATATGTACAATGTCACCCATGATCCTCGCAGAGGATCCATCCATGGTGGCATGATCAGGTATCCCTCGGCCAGTCACCATCTTCAGTTTGTTTGTCCTACTTTATGGCACAATTCATACAATACATTCTGTGGCATGCATTTGCAGGGAGCTTTTTATATCCTTCAAAAGATCAACTGGCGAAAATCCTCAGCGCATATTGTTCTATAGTTATGCATGCTACCATGCCAAATTTTACACTCATGCTTTGACAAAAGTTTGAGTGAGAGAATATCTTCTGATATACTCGAGCTTTTGAACTGTCTGTTTTTGCAGGATGGTGTGAGTGAAGCTTTGAAGGCCAGTTCTCTACCGATGTGCGTAGCATATGTGCTATCCCTTGTGACTTCCTTTTTTTGTAATTGCTTCACAGACCTGGAGTTGTAATAGTGTCACATCTGTCTTTGTTGCTTATTTACGTTTGGACTTGTGATCTGAGTTGGATGATGTGGGGTTTTGGATGTCAATCTGTGCTGTTGTGATACATATGAAATTTGGACTGTTGATTATTTCACATGTGACCTGAATGTCTGAAAAAGCAAGATGGTAATGGCAATTTTTTGACTTTTTTTTTGTATAGTTTGCTGTTGCAAAGTAAAAGGATCGAGAAATGATGGTTTGGAGCTGAGCTAGTACTTCTTGCCTGATCAATATACTACCAGAAACTTCAACATCAACGTCAAAGATCGTTTTGATGTCAGTCTCAGCTGCTGTGATATATATGAACTTTTTACTGTGGATTATTTCACATGTGACCTGAATGTCCTAAAACGCAAGATGGTACTGGCAAAATTTTGACTTATTATTATTTTTGTATAGTTTGCTGTTCCAAAGTAAAAGGGTCAAGGAATGATGGTTTGGAGCTGAGCTAGTATGTCTTGCCTGATCAATGTACTATCAGAAACTTCAACATCAAGGAATGATGGTTTTGTGTTAATGAGAATTACCCAAGTTGACTTTATCTTCTTGAGGCCATTGTAAACAGTTCCAGCAAGAAATACTCCCTCCGTTTCTGAGGAGAGGGAATATGTATTCAGGCACAGGAATTAAGAAGAGAAAGGCAAGCAGATTTGTTTCCAGTCTTACCCCCAATTAATCAATTACCTTTCCTGCTTTTTTCTCTTTGTTTGCGGCACCATCCTCCTAGATTTCATTGCACGCCCCTCACCTGATGGACGCGGCTTGCCTGCGCCCGCCGTGTGCGACCATCCTTGCGCCCGACGTACTTGCATCCATCTAACGGTTCCGTGACTGTCCTCTCCGTTCGTGCTATTGCGTGAGTATTTCCGTACCAACGAAAAATAAAAATACAGTTAAATACAAAACTTATACTGGCATCGAGTCGCCGGCTCGCTGCAGTACCTTCCTGCTCAACGGTTTTTGTCGTCTCGGAGCTCGGCTAGGTGCTCGGTTAGGTGCTCGGTTAATTCTGGGAGTTACCATCGCTCGCGCCTTCCTTTTAGAGTAAAAATCGCAAAAATATTTACGCCTTCTCCTCAGGAACGGAGGGACTATGGCTAGTGTTAGCTAATTTGGAAATTCACTTAAACGTCCACATGCATGGCTCATTTTGAAAAATGAAGCTAAGGATCGGCGTGAGCTAGCTTCCAGCCGAATCGGTCACTTCATCCGATACAATTAATCGGCTCGCCATCTATCGTGAAAAATGAAGCTAAGAGCATCCCCAGCCGTTGGGGCTCCCCACGCCCAAATCCGGCGCTATTTAGCGCCGGATGGATGAAACTTTTGGCCCGGGAGCCCATTTTTCCCAAAGCGAGCCCAGGACGGATGTAACGTTTTTGACAAAATACGACGAATTCAGACAAAAATGGATGAAACTCAGTCAAACATAAGCGAAATTTAATGGTATTTAACATATATAGGCGAGTTCGTACATAAATAGGCCGAATTCGTACATAATAACTACTACATATCGTCATCGCTCGAGTTCCCGGCGTTTGGCGGCGCCGGCGGCATCGCCAGGACGGGGGAGTTGCCGGCCTCGATGTGCGCGAGAACACGGGCGAGCGTGCGGCCCCGCGCACCCCACCAGCGGCGGCGGCCGGCGGCGTTGTTACGCGCTGGAGGAGGGGGAGGACCGTCGTACGCTGCGAGTTCCCGTTCGTGCCGGAGACGGAAGAACTCGTTCCAGGCATCGTAGTTGTCTGCGCGGTAGCGCTCCTCCGCGCGCTGCTCGTCGGTGAGGGTGACCAACACAGCATCGATAGCGGCGTCGAGCTCGTCTCGTCCCACCGGAAGCGGTGGGATCGGGACTCCCCCCACGCTCAGGCGCCATCCTCCGGGCACGCGGAAGTCCGGCGGCGCCGGGTAGCTCGCCATGTGCAGGAGTCCCGCCTCCCACTGGTGTAGGGAACGGCGGCCGAAGCCGTTGTTCGCCGCGCCCTGACCCGCCATTACTCGCTGGTGGAGGCGGATTGGGGAGAGAAGATAGGGCTGGGGAGAGGAGGGAGACGGCGGTGGTGAATGCGGCGAGACGCGGTAGGTTTCGCGATAAATAGAGGGAGCCGCGCGTGAATCCGAGGCGACGCCGCGTGGAAGCTACGCGTCCGGCGAAGTCTGACCGGCGGCAGGCTTTTGAAGCGCGCGGAAGACGACTGTCCTCTGTCGCCGACAAGTCGGGGCCACCACGCGCGGGGGAAACTTTCTCGATGTTTCCCGCACTTTCGTTTCATCCGGAGTCCCCGAGCGCTCCCCGGGGGGCCGGGGATGGCCTGGGCTCGCCGGACGGATGAAAGGCCTAATCCGGGCGAAAACGAGGTTCCGGGGGCGCGGCTGGGCCGTTTTCATCCATCCGGATGCAAAAAAAAAGGTGCCGGGGGCTTCCCGGGGACACGGCTGGGATGCTCTAAGGAAAGATTGCATGCACTGGAATCGTGGGCCTCCCTACCATCATTGGCCTACAGCTGTTTAATCCCGCTCGTTCTCTCGTATTTCTCAACCAATTAGCGATTGCCTTGGTTCCGGAGTTTTTTCTAGTTCACCATTTAATCTGTATCGGAGCTTGTTCACAAAGCTAGTTTGTTACCTCTAGATGTTTATCTCAACTAATTATAATTACTGCATGGGAGCGAACAATAATTGTGGCTGAAAAGAAGAGAAAGATTCAAGTAGGTATCCAGAACGATTAGCACCTGCTGTTAAACTAACAAAAAAATAAACAAGTGTGGTTCTGGAATAACTATCCTGTAGGCACAACCGAGAAATTATAGGGGATCGTCGCTAAAAAAACAGGTCTACCCATGTATATTATATACTAAACCGAGAAACAAGCGAGGGAATATGGTACTACCTACTACGTCCCTTCCTCTCATATAGTTACCCTGAAAAATAGGCCAAACATTATAACCGCCGCCCACTTAGGAAGGCAAGCAGCCAGACATTTATGCTGATTGATTACCATGCCATGCACATACTCCAAGCGATTATTAACATACCCTGAAAATTTTGCTTTGGCGCTGATCCGAGGTAACGGAGGGAGTACATCACCAGGCTATAATTAACTCCCCCTAGAAATTAGCGCACTGGCCGCTCGGATCCTTTCCGATAAATTAACAGGGATCTCATCACAATATTAGATGAGCCATTAATCTCCTCACCCCAGTAAATACGGGACGTTTTCGTTTGAATTGCAATACATGTGTCAAACTTGTGGGCAACGAGTCTAGTATGACGGTCCAGGGGCAAAAAACTTTGCTTCAAAAATCATGGAAGCGATTAAATCAACATGCGAGGCATCAATGTTTTGGCAAGGAATAATTCAAAAACCTACGTACCATGCATATGACCCGGCATGCATGCACGGCAGCTCTAATTGAGCAGTATCTCCAATAAGGTTATTTCCCTAGAGAGAGGACCCGGACTGATCCTGCGTATCCGTGAGGGGCAAATTCATTTCCGGTCTACAAGGAAAGGAAAGCCTGAGGAGCAAATTCATTTCCGGTCATCAAGGAAATAGAAACAGCTGGAACTAAGGGTTGTTTGTCAATCCATAACTATACCGTCGCATAATTACTGGGGCTCCAAAAGTAAGCGCCACGCCACCAACTGATCCGTGGTAGTAGTCTCATCCCAGCCCTACATCTCTTGGCGCCCAGCATTTGTCCCCAAAATTTGGAACCTGTATGTCTTCACCTTTTTCCCTCCAGAACTAAAGCCGCGAAATCTTTTCCTTCTTCCCGTCATGTTCTTTCCCTCCCTCGAAATTTGAAAATCGCTCCAAAAGCTCTATATATACTAAGGGAGGTTGAACCAACGTGTGCGTCGTGTGGGACGACTTAGACTTTGACTCTTGCTCGGAGAGGAGAGGAGAGGAGAGGTGGCTGCTGTGCTGCATCATCTAGGCGGGGCCGTGGAGAAGACGGATGCATCCGGCGGGCGTTCGTCCGTCGTGCGGATATATAGTCCGCCTCTTCTGCATTCGAGCATCTTCATTCTGCATAATATATAGTGTATAAAAGAATATAGTGAGGATAATTGTTAGTGCATTGAACGAGCTCAGCTAGAGACTTAATTACATAAATAAATCACTTACAGACAGTAGCAACTCATGAGACTTTTATCGAGGGCGTCTTGATTGAATAACTGAAATAGTTCTTCAAACTCAATGTTTATCTCCTCATTTCCCCGGAAGTAATGCTCATCTTTAATTCCCACTATGAGGTAGGCCTCCGAGTTATGAGAGGCTTGCATGTACCAGTCATGCAATTTTCGCATTTGAGTTTGTAGAAGCGGGAGCTTGTCCTTACTGACGAGAGGCATACCGTATTTGTATTTGTATGCGGGTTCAGCCATGGGGAAGTAGTCATCATACTCAACGGTTGCTCCAAGATCTCTAGTCGACCGTTTGATCAATTCTCTAGTCTCCGGATTATCATAGGAGTGCACGACCAAGGGGGTAGCGATTTGTTTTCCTGTTGTCCGAGCTGGAGAATTGTTCTCCCTGTTAAGGGTATACTTCCATACTTTCTCTCGTAATCCGCTCTAGAGGACTGTCCAAGAGAGCGGCCAACTCAGCTTGCTTTGCTCTCGTCTCGGCAAAGTGCCTCACTGTATTCGGTGGTATAAACAGCTTTGGCTGAGGCTTCTTCGGTGTAAAATACTCCTTCATCTCGACCTTTACGCATTCATCGGTTTGCTCATCAGTCATCTCGTACGGTAACAACTCAGGACCTTTAGTCCTCTTCGGAGCTGATGATCTCTTCTTCGGGGCAGTCTTCCTCTTTTGCTGATTCTGCTTAGTGTCCTAATGAGGAGGAGGCGGCAGAGTATGCTCACACGGAGGAGACTGCGGAGGCGGCGGAGAATGCGCTGGAGGTGGCCTGCTTGGCTTCGACCCTGGAAACACAATATATTCCTTTCGCCATAGAACGGTGGTTCTAATGGCTTCTCCCAGTTCAGTCAATTCCCGATCTTCACCTGCAGGATGGTCAAGCATCACCGGCTCATATCCTGCCATCACTTCATCCACTCCCACAACAGCATAGCCATCTGGAACCGGACTGGAATGGTAAGTTGTTGTAGGTGAGACATAGCCGACCGCCGCCTTCATGGATATGTTCACAACTTTTACATGCAGCTCACAAGGACTTTTGAACTGGAGATTTTTTTTTTTGAATTGCTAAGGTAATCTTTTGAACTGGAGAATTTGTGTAAATTGCAAAGTCAAGCAAGTGTACTTGGCAGTTGGGTAAATAATTAGGGTAGGTCATATCGAAAATTCAAACATTTTTGTCGGAAAGCGCCGACAATCCTTTGTAGGCTAATTTTCTCCCAGCCTCCGGCAACACACGATGACACGTGCCCAATTGCTGCCAAAATTTTGATTTCCCTTTGTCGTAGCAAAACAAACCCGCCTTTGCTTCACTGAAGGGGAAAAAAAAAAAGATCCACAGGGACGGGTAGAAGCTAGGGAGTACTTGTGATCGTTTATGTCCTAACATTATTCTTTTTCTCTCTATCAAGTGGATGGGTGAGGTAGAATCGTTTATAGGTAGCGCGTGTGCATCGACGCACACGTATTGATCCATCGTTCCCTGTATTGCTCCTGATCAGTTTTCGTGTATCGCTGGAGCCAGCCTGGACCCACTAATCGCGCCGAAGCCGCCTCGTACGCCCTCCGCACCGCCACCCAGGACGGGGAGCTCATCCAATCCGCGTCATCGAATCCACCAACCGCCGCGGAGATATTCGTCCTTGGAACATACCCACAAGTTTTTTTTCTTCTTCGACGATTAGTATCCGGATGCGGCGAAGAGCGACGACCGCTAAGACCGCTTTTCCGCGACCTCTACATCAGCATCCGATCATCGCGCAGCCCTGGCGGTCTTCTCTCTCAACCCTATGCGCCGGCTCAACTCCGTCGGCCGTGGTTCCCACCTCCTGCGCCGCTGAGGTGTTTTACGGAATAACCAGGTGAGTCTATTTTTATTCTGCTTGTTTTTCAAATTTCTTTGCGACCGACTGCTTCAACGATGAATTTCAACTATAGATGAAGGGGTAGAGCTAGGGAGATGGTCTTCAACAAGTCTTTTTTCTTCTTCTTCGGAGAGGGGGGGGGGGGGGGGAGGAGACACCATGGCCCACGAGGCGAGATGCCCGCATTCACTGCAGTCTACATTAGTTCTCTTTGTAGCATGCCTATTTCTAGCATCGGAGTGAGCCTCAACCTGGCTGATATATCGCTTTGCGGCGTTGCGCGTGTCATTGGCGCGTTGTAGAGGACGATGCCGAGCACGTACGCCGCTTTCTTGTGGCCTTTCGCCGCCGCCTGCTCGAGAAACGCGAGTCCCAATTGCATGTACTTTGGCATGAAGACGTGCATGAGGCCGGAGAGAAAGCACGCCTCTGGGTTCCTTGCGCCGGCCAGGTTACCGATGAGAGTTTTGTAGCGGTTGTTGTGCCACCGTCTTTTCTCCTTATCTAGCGCCACACGTCCCAAGACCTCGGGCTCTTTCGTCGCGGCATACATGACCTTACACCTGAATGTACATACGAGCAAAATCCATGGTCATCGAAACGAGCGAAATCCATGGTCATCGATATGAGCTTACACTTTAATAGCGATTTTAAAGACTTACTCCCTGTGTTCACAGTTACTTAGAAACTTTTCGAACAATGATTCAAATCTTGGACTGAAATAATCTTCCTTTCTTTTATCGTTTGTATATATCTTTGAACTTTTGTAAAGGGGCGGAGTTCTAATAAAATGTTGTGGGGGTTTCGCACCACAGTCCCTTGGTAAAAAAACTGGCCTCATTGTGGGCTCGCCATGTTCGTACGACCTATCATAACACAATCAAAGGACAAATGTCACATGGAATCACCGCTTTTGTTGGAAAACTAGGGGCACACATTGTGGGGGGCACATAATAGGTTTTCGCCTGAAATCACGTGAGGGAGGGTCCGCACCGTTTCCATATTTCATGAGGTCCTAACATGGGTCTATAAAGGTGATGTAAAGAGGAAAAACAAATATACAACCTTGAAGCGGCACCATCTTCACAAACAGGACCAACCCTTAAGAAAAAATATGGACTTATGGGGTGACACTCCAATTTCGATGTCACTGCCCCAACTCTTGTAAGAAGTTGACCTCTTTTGAGATCCTTTGAGTTTGTATGACTTAGAGCATCTCTATGCGAAGTACCAAAAAATTTAGTGGAGCAAAATTTAGGAAAAAGATTCCCTTTTGATCTTCTAACGTGCACCTAGCCGAGCTCGGTTTTTGGAAACTGCCGCCGTGGGAGGATCGATGGAGACGTCGTAGACGTGGAGATATTCGTCCTTGGAACATACCCCCAAGTTTTTTTTCTTCTTCGACGATTAGTATCCGGATGCGGCGAAGAGCGACGACCGCTAAGACCGCTTTTCTGCGACCTCTACATCAGCATCCGATCATCGCGCAGCCCTGACGGTCTTCTCTCTCAACCCTATGCACCGGCCCAACTCCGTCGGCCGTGGTTCCCACCTCCTACGCCGCCGAGTTGTTTTACGGAATAACCAGGTGAGTCTATTTTTATTCTGCTTGTTTTTTAAATTTCTTTGCGACCGACTGCTTCAACGATGAATTTGAACAATAGATGAATGGGTTGAGCTAGGGAGATGGTTTTTTCCGAAAATATATATACGCAGTCTGCCCATCTCTACATTGGTCACGCCAAAAATATATGAGGCAAAAATTTATTTAGGAACAAATCACGGGTATTATTGGTCATGCAATGCAAGTGTACGCGATGATGGAAGGTTAGTTATTGCGTTGTGTCCAAAATTCCTCCCCATCATTTTCTCTCCCAGCCTCGCCGCAGCGTCGGAAACCACCCATGTCCGCGCCGCTCGCCGCCGCAGCGCCAGCGCCCCGTCGACGACGTTTCCCTCACGCATTCAATCGCGCCCACACGCGGAACCCTTGCCGGCCGCCGGCGATGCGGCCCGTCCTGGCTCCGGCGACCATCCTCCCGGCAGCGGCTGGAGCTGGGGCGCCGCCGTCCCCGGCTTGACGCGGCACCCGTGGGCGACCAACCAGCAGCAGCAGCAACAGCCGGCGCTGCAGATGGAGGGAGGTGAGCGTCCAGACCTCGATTAATTTCGTCATGCGCATGCTCCTGCCCCGTACGTGCAGGTAAGCGGAAGCAGATCAGGGACGGCCTACCCCCAGATCCTCCTGCTGCAAGGCCAAGGAGAGGCCGGCGTCCGGAGATGGCCGACGACCGCGCAAAAGGGCTCGTCCACTCCGACCTCGTCCGGTCAGACGACGCCCACCAAATTAAAGGTCCTTTCTTTGCCCCCCTGTTCCGTTTTAGTTTCCGTTCCCCATAATCGCTCCAGCTGCAAAGTAGCCTGCCTCTCTATGTGCGTCTAGTGCCCCAGCATTTTCATTTCGACCTTGTAGTATTTCTCGTCTTGCTGGATCAAAGCGAACGGTATGCTCACCCTGTGCATTCGCAGATGGGGTGGATATCCAAATGACCGAGCCGAGCCGTCGCGGCTCAGCACCCGTGTGTTGTTATGCCGGTGGCATCGACGACGGCGTCGGCTCTGCCGCAGCCCCAAGAGTTATTAGGATGCTGTCAGTTGGCGGCGCTGGCTCACTTAATTTGTAGCCCTGTTCCGAATATTTGGCTTCATATGGTTTATTTGCTGGTGTCACTAGTAAAATGTCCAACTTGTTGATCTCCGTATGCCAGCAATGGGGTCACTTATAGGGACCTTTTGCTGATCACAGGAATACGTGTTTTGTAGCTCAACATTTTAGAAGCAAAGACGATTCTAAGGGTTCAGCTTGTTGATGTTTCTCTTTTTGCGTAAATGTAACCCTTAATTGACCAACCAGTCTTATTTCACAAACCTGAACCTAGTCCTTTAAAAAAAAAAAAATTCGTGCCTTGGTCATTTTCTAGTAATTGCAGTCGGTGAAAATACTTACATTTACCATGCTGGATTAACTACTTAATTCTTGATCATATTTTAGTAATTGCACGACTCTGCACATGTATCAATGATCGTTCTGAGCATCACACTGCAATAATTTGGCTGGAGCTTTGCTTGTTTCAACGTGCCCTGTGCCCAAATTTTAGAATTCTCATGATGGAACTCGAGAATAAATTTTAGTGTTACTGTACTAATGCTGTGATCTGTAGTTTCGCTACTGTTTTCTCATAGAGCGTAAAACAAAAGTTTGGTATGTTCCCAGTTGTAGAACTATAAGAAAAAAAGAGAAGCCCATGTTTTGCTTTGACGTCCAGTTTAAAAAAACTTAGTCTGACTAGTTTATGATAAAATTATGCTATGTAAAAAGAAAGAATAACATGATCATGTAATTAGATGTCAAAAGAGTGAATGATGTGTCCCGAACAAGGCTTCCTTCCTAATAAATTATAAGGAGAAACATCACAGGTTACTGGTTCAATCTGCTTTTTGTGCACTATTCTTTTTCTACCTGTCATACGATTGATGAATTATGTGAAATTTCATGTTCAACTCGAGCTTTATTCTATAGTTCATATTCTTTTTACCTAGGAATTTGGCTAGCTTAATGTTCGAATGTCGTGTGTATATATTCTCAATTAAGTGAAAATGAGCTCCGTATTCCTACTCAAATAGAGGAGCTAATGCATTATTTTCTATTACTAGAATGTAATTTTTTCGTCCTAATTCCAGTGTCATCACAGAACAAATCAGGATGCATGATAGAGGTTGGTGTCATCACGGGATCAGTGGCCATCATGCAAGTAGTGCTTGCTCATTAGCTTGCAAAATTACAGAGAAGAAAGCTCGATACGTGAGACAAGATATATGCAATCTTGATTACTTAACTCCTGTTTCATTGTAGGACTTCATGTTTTGTAAGCCTCATGATCAAGATTCCTTAGCTCCAGCAGGATATAAATGAGGCAGTGTTAGGTATGAGACTTGAGCTCTCATTACTTCATTCTCATTGTCAAATGGTTATAAATTTCTCTAGTTCCTTTTTGACAAGTTGTGCTAGGAGTATTTCATAAATACAGAATAGGCAGCCATAATTCTGCGTTGGTGATAAATTGTGCTAGGAGTACTTAATTGTAGATTTTCTTCGATTGCTTCCTATGATAAAAATCCAAAAACTGCTAGGAGTATATCTGTGCTTCCTATCATTACCGCTGATAAATTCCAGTATGATAAATTGTGCTAGGATTTAGTATCTTCTTTTTGTCCTGAAAGCCTGTCATATACTCCTAGACTTGATAACTGGTTATGCTTTTGCTTTTACTAAAAGCTTTCTGTCAGTCTAGGAGTATATATTAGATTTTGTTGATTAACTATTGATCAAAACAAACAATTAATCAACTATGGATACTTTTCTGCATGCCAGATGGTAAGCTCGATTGTTAATTATGGAGTAATTATATATGCCACATAGTAAGCTTGATTTATTCCTTTGGAACAATCACCACATTTCTGTATTCAATTTGTCACCACATTACATTTTCTGTATTAGACTATTTGTCCCTGGATTATGCCCTGAATCAGGATACACACTGATTGCTGCTACACAATCTTTGAATCAATATTGTAATCCTGACTTTATATGTCTTTAATATTTAACAACTAATGTCATATCAGAGAGTTAACTAAAACCTGACTTTGGACAGTTAACTGAATATACACATGAGCACTTTCAACTGTCAAATTTTACTAATACTACTACTCCTTCCAGTGATTTTGCATAAACAGTTTTTGTGATTTTGACAGAAATGCAAGAATAAGGGTGATAACCAATGGTTTGTACCTGCATTCTGAGCAGGAGCATCACCTTCTGCAGGTGGGGTGCAATCAAGTGGTGGAGTGGAATTGAGATCCAACAAAGGTGGAGTGCAATTGAGATCCAATATAAATGCTGTCATGGTGCAGATGACAGGTCACTAATCTTGATTTTTCAATGATGTTGTAGTGCTGTTTGGCCAGAGCCGGAAACGAACATGGTGGAGGCTTCAGAGCAACAACTCATCTTGTTGGGGGTAGGATCCTGGAGCAGCACCTCAACTAGACCGAGTTGTGCGTGCTTGCCGGAGCCTATGTCTGCTTGACTGGCTGCAAGAGCCGGGCCAGAGTCAAAGATTGACCTGGCTTCCTGCTGATCTGGGGATACTAGTGACCTGGGGATCGAGGGGAGATGGATCTGGCCTGAGGAGGCGATTATGGGCGCAGCGACGGCCTGGGGTGGAGCTGGTGGCGCAGCAGCGACCTAATGGATCCGGCGTGGTGGGGCGCTGGTGGGCCGTCGAGGTTGGGCAGCGACGATATGCTCGATGCCTTAGTTTCCATGATTCAATTTTCGTTTCCCGTTTGTAACTTGATCACTGTTTCCGGAGGGGCAGACATGCCCAATCGCTGTTGTTTGGAGTTTGTCGGAAATTGGGGGGGGGGGGGGAGTACTATTTCGTCCAGAAAGTTTATTATGTAAGTTAATATGCTCCACTGCTTTTGTTAGACCTCTCCTTTCTTTCAAGTAGTCTCCTTTGCCTTCTCCTTTCTCTTAAATATTGTGTGCATCCTGAAATTCCTTTTATGAAAATATTTAGCAACTGCATCAATATTCGCAGGATGTATACGAGTCGTCTTACCAGCCATGTTCATCGACAGCCAATGGTTATCCTCCACAAGGCTTATGATATTACTGGTTATACCAGATACATTTTGGTGCCATGGGTTATTTGCTAACGCCTGACAAGTGACATTTGTCAATTCTACCCGATGTGGAGTTCAAGAGAGAAGGTTACACGTCATTAATGGAGCTCACCCATGTACAGGTAATAGCCATTTTGTGACATTTTTGCATTTCTTTAGCAACCTTAGTTGCATCACTAGTTTATCCCTAGAAGTTTTCAAGAATTCGACTCTATTGCCTTCATCATGATAAAATGTTCACCTTGATTGGATCACGGTGATGGTGTCTCTTCATTTCTGTTGCTTCCTTTATAGTTAATATTGACCTGGAAGTGTTCTGGAAACTAAAGCCATCATTAATATTGACCTGTATCTTTTGTGTGGTGCCAGCATATCCTTGTCATGGCAATGACCTCCATTCCCTGTTGACTAGTAATTATTGCCTGGCTCATTCGACTTGGGGTCTACCCAACTGCACATGGGCAATGTTGCACCTTACTCGGCCACTTGTGCTAGTGGAAACAAAGATTTCAGGTAATTTCTATTGCCTTTGCAAACTTCCCGTATCTTTACCTATTTGGTCGCTGCCAGATGGATGCACTAATGAAATGTCTGCTAACATGTGGTGTTTCTGTTGATGTGCACGATTGTATCAGTAGAGCACTTTGATCCGTGTTGATCATACTAGTAGTGCTCTTTCTGAAAATATGTTCCGATCTGTGCTTGGCAATTTACTTGCAGTATCCGACCATGCTTTCTAAGGCCAGAATTTGGCATCAGAAGATTGTGAAACAGTTTTATGTTCTGTTCTGATATAAGTGCAGAGCAGGGTGTTCTAAATTAGATTGACACACATACTGCCTTTAAAAAAAATGAAACTAAGCAACTGATTCACTCCAGGTATGTAGTGATAAAGGTGCGGTTGTCATCGTTGCACCAGGAAGATTTTGTTGATATTTCTCATGCTTTGATTCACTCTGAACTTTGTTCGTTGGGCCCAAATAAACTAAGCAACTGGAAAAGTATTGATTGTTTGTATTTTCTTTGTGCCTCTTAAGTTTGAGCAAAGAATGAACTGTATGTTTCAAAGCCTTGTTGGAGAGAAACAAGTTGTGTTAGTGTTTTCTGGGTTGCGGGGAGAAACAACTTCAAAGTATTGTTTATTTTTCTAAATGTGGAGAGAAACAAGTTATCTGAGTGTTTTCTCCCAAGTTCTCTTTGGGAGTCATGATAGCATTTTTCCCACTTCTAAGAGAGGTGGTCCCAATCTAGATGTTTAATTTGGATACTAGTGCAACTATTACTGTGACTTGGTTTATTTTCAAGGTGTGCAACTTAGCACTAGCATTCAAGAACCGGGATTAACCATGGTTGTTGGCATGGGAAAATTGCTAATACATGTTGATAGGGATAGGCACTTGAACATGTATGAGATTGCTTATGCATGTGGTCCTGCTATCAATAACTTGGCATTGTTGACCTGTTTTTGCGCTATTTTACCTGACATTTCCATAAGTATGTTTTCTCACATTCCACCCCGAGCTTTTGGTAATAGTCCCTGGGTATTTACTATTGAGAGATAATAATTCAACCAGTTTTTTTTGTTTGGGAATAAACCAGTTGACTAGTGAGACATGTCCTAGTCTATTTAGCTCATGCAAATGACACATTGGGCCTTTGGTACTACTATAGGTACCACCATGTTACCATGGGGCCTGGGGAGTGATTTCCTAGTGTTGTTTGGATGGGTTTAACACCATTGATAATGCTTGCTAGCCTTACAGTGTGTTGTTTGACATGAGCGAAATCCTAAATTTAAATCCTGTTTGACATTAATCTGTGTGGTTGACATTTCACCGCTTCTGTAGATAACTTCCTCATGTATACATTTTGGTGCAGGATGGGCAATGTTGGTTTGTCCTTGTTCTTGAAGGAGTACCTCTCCATGTCTTTCACAACCCTCCACTTTGCCATCAAGACACCAATTCGAGCACAATTCCTTTGGATGAAAATTTTGTTAGCAAGGTTCATTCTTGAGATATACTGATAAAGTCTAGCAACTAGTGGTATTCAGTTTGTGAAACATGCTGACAAATGTCCTCGACTTGTATGTCGGTTGTTGATTTTGGCCTTGCACATGCTTCAGGAACTGGTGATAAGTTTGAAGCCATGAACACAGATATATGAGGAAATGCAGGTGAATTTTCACTATATTAATCAGCTAATTAAAACTATGTGAAATGTTACCTAAATGTTCAATAAATTATGGACCATTGTAGTTCACCTCACTCATACAATGGATCAGCTGCAGGGTACATGGATCCTGAATATGTGGAAACCCAGGAGCTGATGGAGAAGAGTGACATATACAGCTACGACATAGTGCTGCATATGTGGACACCATCATCCTCTCTCGACAAAAAAATTGCGAACCGGGTAATAACTTTCTCAACCTTATTCGATACATATTGTTCTGTGAGCATGGATCTGATATATATACTAAAGGTCAAGCTCAATTCTACGTTATTTTTGTGGTCTATTGTAGTTATTATCTGACAGAAGGAAAAACATGATTATTTTCTTGGTTCTCAGAGAACTTCAACTTCCAACCAATAGTTGTATTGTCTAATTTTCTTTAGTTTTCTGTAATTCCGTGCTTGGTTTGTTTACTCTGAATGTGAGTGCAACTTGCTGCAATGATACATGGCTTATCATATTTCGCTCCTCCAATAAGCCTCTGATAGCACTCTTAAACCATACGTTCCTGAGAATAGAAAAAATCTATTTGAGCTCTTTAGTGTGAATGTCGTGCTGGGAGCATGTGTGATTAACAAGCTGTTTTATCAGCTTTGTGTACATGTTGTAGTGGTGTACTTAATAATTAGTAATGCAAGCAGCAACACGCAACACGCAACCAAATGGCTTGAATTTTCTCCTAATTGTCTTTTTCTACCTATTTCTGTACAAATAATCAAATGGCTTAATTTTTCTCTTAATATTCTGAATTCCTCTTATGTAGGTGTCTTATCTATGCAGCACTTAACCCCAGTAAAGTTTTTTGGGCCTGACAATGTTCTCCGCATTTCAGGGCACTACCTGAGCATCACCACCAAGATGTGGGCAAGCACACGCCATGACACCCTTTACGCCAAGATGTCATCATTGTCAACACATTTACGACTGCCAGAAGAAGATGGACATAGGATGCATATCGGCCATTCCACGGAGTTCTTCGACCATGTTGAGGTCCTCACGACCGTTTGGGCTCCTTACTACACAATCCACAAGGTATACAAGATGTTTCAGTCCACTCTCTGCTTCTCCTTGATCAAGATATCAATTGTTGTGTTGAGTTGTGATCTGAATCCGTGTCTCGAATTCATTTCTTTGCATTTTATTCCATTGTCAATGTGATTTCCTAACAAAGTGTCTTCCTGGTTGAGTGTCCTTGGTATTGAAAACTGTGGCAGTCTGATCATGTCCTCTTCTTAAAGGTAGATGTTGATTGAAAGATGCCTGAAAGTTACATTGAAAACGGTACTTACATTTTAGGAATTATTAAGATGTTTGATCGAATTCTTACCTGGGATTCTTCATGACAATGACAACTTTGGTTCAGTTACTTATTTAAGCATCTCACAATGCTTTGGCCTGCTATATTGTTTTTACGTTGTAGTTGTAGGTTTAGGATACCACTCCTGTTGTAGCTTCAGAGGTGATCACTCAACCACTCAATTGTCTCACTGTTACAGGAATAATGTTTGGTAATGTAATCAGAAGTAATAATATGATTTTTGTTGTATTATGGGTCTGTGCCGGTGAGTCGGCCGCCTCAAAGAATTACATATTGTGTATAGTTTCGTGACTACGTTCTTTGGGTCGGTGACCCTTTTGTTTCACACTTTCGCTCACTGTTTCCTGGATTCACTCATCCAAATGTGATGCTTCAGTGCCCAGATTTCGTCAGCCAACTTTGTATGCCAAATAAAAATCAAAAGCTCAAAGGTCAAAAGCAGGCAGGCAGCAGTTGATAGAGGATATGTACAATGTCACCCATGATCCTCACAGAGGAACCATACATGGTGGCATGATCAGGTATCCCTTGGCCAGTCACCATCTTTATTTTGTCTGCCCTACTTTATGGCACAATTCATACATACATTATGTGGCATGCATTTGCAGGGAGCTTTTTATATCCTTCAAAAGATTAGCTGGCGAAAAGCCTCGTCGCATATTGTTCTATAGGTATGCATGCTACCATGCCGAATTTTAAACTCATGCTTTGACAAATGTTTGAGTGAGAATATCTTGTGATATACTCGAGCTTTTGAAATGTAAATTTTCGCAGGGATGGTGCGAGTGAAGCTGCGAAGGCCAGTTATCTACTTGCGATGAACTGTCCAGTGCTATTTTACCATTAGGATCCCTTGTGACTTCCTTTCTGTAATTGCTCCATACAGACCTGGAGTTGTAATAGTGCCACGTTTGTCATTGTTGCTTATTTGTGTTTGGACTTGTGATCTGAGTTGGATGGTGTGGGGGTTTGGATATCAGTCTGACCTGCTGTGATATATATGAACTTTTTACTGTTGATTATTTCACATATGACCTGAATGTCCGAAAAAGCAAGATGGCAATAGCAAAATTTCGACTTTTTTTCCGTATAGTTTGCTGTTGCAAATTAAAAGGATAAAGGAATGATGGTTTGAAGCTGAGCTAGTCATGCCTGATCGATGTACTATCAGCAACTTCAGCATCAACGTCACCGATCGTTTTGTGTTTTTAATAAGAATTACCCAACTTGACTTCATTTTCTTGAGACCACTGTAAACAGTTCCAGCAAGAAATATAACTAGCGTTGGCTAATGTGGAAATTCACTTAAACCCGCACATGGATGACACGTTTCGAAAAATGAGGCTAAGGATCAGCTTGAGCAAGCTTCCAACCGAATCGGCCTACTTCCTCTGATACAGATTATAACTGGCGCGCCATCTAAATCATGCAGTTTTTTTTTCAATAATGCTAAACCTATGAACGGGTTGCTACGGAAATTGACATACGGAATTATGTGTAAGCAGTCAATTGGTGCTAATTACCTCTCCTCCCATGAACGGGTTCTATAGATGAATTTCGTAAGGTGCAGTCCGTATGTTCTGGTATTACTAGTTTCTTTTCCGGAAATCCTAGACCTACGGACTAGTTGCTACGGAATGCATATACGGACTGACGTGGGGATCGTGGGTTGGTTTGTTTTTTTGACCTCCCCTGAGTTCCGGATGCAAGACCAAATCTGAAACTGACACGTCCGTCCGTAAACAATAATCCGTAACAATCAGCCCGTATATGTAGCATTACTCTTTCTTTTCTCCCACTCGTTGCGGACTATAGGATCGATTGTCCGTAATTAGTGACGGGATTCACCTATGCATGCCGCTTTCCTTGGTGAATATTGCTGGGAAAGATTGCATGCACGATGGAACGTGGGCCTCCCTACCATCATTGGCATACCGCTGTTTATTCCCATTGTTATCTACCGTAAAAACACTTCTTAATTTTCTCGTATTTCTCAACCAATTAGCGATCGCCTTGGATCCGGAAATTTTTCTAGCGCGCCGGTTAATCTACACCGGAGCTTGTTCACAAAGCTTGTTTGTTACCTCTAGATGTTTATCTCAACTAATTATAATTACTGCATGGGAGCGAACAACAATTGTGGCTGAAAAGAAGAGAAAGATTCAAGTAGGTATCCAGAACGATTAGCACCTGCTGCTAAACTAAAAAAATTAATAAACAAGTGTGGTTCTGGAATAACTATCATGTAAAAACAACCGAGAAATTATAGGGGGTCGTCGCTAAAAAAACAGGTCTACCCATGTATATATACTATAAACCGAGAAACAAGCGAGGGAATATGGTACTACGTACTACGTCCCTTCCTCTCATATAGTTACCCTGAAAATAGGCCAAACATCATAACTGTCGCCCACTTAGGAAGTTAAGCAGCCAGACATTTATGCTGATTGATTACCATGCCATGCACATACTCGAAGCGATTATTAACATACCCTGAAAAATTTGCTTTGGCGCCGATCCGAGGTAACGGAGGGAGTACATCACCAGGCTATAATTAACTCCCCCTAGAAATTAGCGCACTGGCAGCTCGGATGCCTTCTGTTAAATTAACAGGGATCTCATCACAATATTAGATGAGCCATTAATCTCCTCCCCCCCAGTAAATACGGGACGTTTTCGTTTGAATTGCAATACATGTGTCAAACTTGTGGGCAACGAGTCTAGTATGATGGTCCAGGGGCAAAAAACTTTGCTTCTAAAATCATGGAAGCCATAAAATCAACATAATGCGAGGCATCAATGTTTTGGCAAGGAATAATTAAAACACCTACGTACCATGCATATTACCCGGCATGCATGCACGGCAGCTCTAATTGAGCAGTATCTCCAATAAGGTTATTTCCCTAGAGAGAGGGCCCGGATTGATCATGCGTATCCCTGAGAGGCAAATTCATTTCCGATTTACAAGGAAAGGAAAGCCCGAGGAGCAAATTCATTTCCGGTCATCAAGGAAATAGAAACAGCTGGAACTAAGGGTTGTTTGTCAATCCATAACTATACCGTCGCATAATTACTGGGGCTCCAAAAGTAAGCGCCACGCCACCAACTGATCCGTGGTAGTAGTCTCATCCCAGCCCTACATCTCTTGGCGCCCAGCATTTGTCCCCAAAATTTGGAACCTGTATGTCTTCACCTTTTTCCCTCCAGAACTAAAGCCCACGCAAAATCTTTTCCTTCTTCCCGCCATGTTCTTTTCCTCCCTCGAAATTTGAAAATCGCTCCAAAAGCTCTATATATAATAAGGGAGGTTGAGCCAACGCGTGCGTCGTGTGGGACGACTTAGACTTCCGTGTGCGATATAAAAAATGCATAGTCGTCAATGGAGTAGCCCTCATGAACCTCATCGTACTGAGTGCCGTCATATTGAGTGTAGTCGTTGTCTTCCTCGTCGGCTTGGTCGTTGATCATGTCCTGCATGATCAACTTGACATTCATGCCCACATATTCCTGCACGCATAGTGGCCATGACAACTCGCCGGCAGGACCAAGAGGCTATGCGAAACAATTACAAGACAAGGGCAAGAACTTTACCATCTTCGTCCCCGACGGGAGCTCGCCGTTCATTCCGTCGAAATATGAGAGGACGCACGGTGGTTGAGTCGTTGTGTCTGATTGCACATACATATTTACTCTTGTAATTCTTCTTATAAAATCGTATTTCCTGGTATTTTTGGTACATAAGGTTGGATTATTGAGATATTATTTTTGTTCCGACCTTTTTATTTCTCGTTTCAAGAGAATGATCTACCTTCCATTGGTGAAAAACCATGCTCGACTAATATTCCTTCTATTTGCGTCCGACTTGACCAAGTTCGCCGAGACCAACTTCGATCATGAGCCCAACCGCATGACCAATGGCATATGCTCGAGCGCCACCGCGTCAACATGAAGCTCAATTGGGGACGATTGGCACACGCGATGCAGCGTTGATGCCAACAACCATCACGGTGGATCAGAGTTACTACTCCACTTTGTTAGGATTAAGGAGACCCAACAGCTGAAACTGAACAAACTGAATTTCATTTGCCCCACTCTAAGTGTGCGCAAAGACAATCTTCCAATTAACTTGTGTAATTGTGCTGCTGCTGAGATCCACGAGCTTGCTACCCAAGTAATAACTAGTTAAAAAGGAGGTACCCAATGATTAGGACAGATGCGTCGTTTACTCGTTCCAAACGAAACTGCACTTTTCCAAAGGGAAGGCAAGGCCCTTCCTGTTCGTTCGCCTAATCATTCGCGTTGACTTCTCTCCGGTGTGTTCCCTCCCCTCGCATGCCGTTTGGGACGACGACACGAACGCTGGCAGTCAGCGCGGACGCTGGCCATCGGGACGACACCCAACCCGCCGCTCTAGAACTATACTCGGACATAATTGTCACACACCTCTAGAACCGTGCCTTCCGGGTCGCTCATGCGAGCGACTCCAGAGGCGACCAAAACCCTAGCTGAAAAGCCACCGTCGACGGCAATGGCGGAACCCGGCCATCAAGGACGGAGGGGAATGTCGGAAGCGCCCCCGGCCGCTTGTCTTCGCGCGAAGATGGATGGTGTGGAGGTTATGCGAGGTGGAGCAGGGTTGCGGCTGGGCCTCGGCGCGGTTCTGCGCGTGGGCGAGGCGGCGAGGCCCCCCTAGTGAGGTTCGCCGTGGAAGCGGCAAGGCCTGATCTGGGCCCATTCGGGCTTGATCCGGGCCCAGGGATGGAGATAGGAGGGACGAAGGGGCTTAGCACCCCCATGGTTTGGATTTTATGAAGAATAATTCTCACTAGAACTCTAATTCTTGTTGATTTAGCTAACTCTGCCCTCCTCGTCAAGTTTACAACACCATTTTGCCCCCTTAAGTTGGGAAGCTCACTCTATCCCTTTCTGGGCCGATGTTGGCAGGGATCTGCTGGGGGCTGGCGCGATGGGGAGGTGCTGGCATCAAGCGTGAGGGCCTAACCTAGGTCCGTCCAGGGCTGTGCGTCGCCTCACCGTGGCTTTGCTCCGGTGCGCTAGCTTCCCTCGGGGCTGTTTTGTCTGTCCACTAGCATGGGGAAGCGGAAGGATGGACGGCAGGGGATCAGGACTAGCTGGGATGAAGCTCTATAGGTTGTTGCCGCCTCCCTCGTCGGTGACAAGTGTTGGTTTCTCTTGGTGTCATGTCAGGCTTTTGGTTCCTAGTGTGGAATATGGGCCTAGTGGAAGGGCTAGGAGAAATACCTATGCTGGTGTAGGACGACGGTGACACCTGTGGACGTCGTCACCTTCTTAAAGGCATCGTCTAGGCCATCTCACCATGCCCCCTCCTGAGCATCAGAGAAAACCCTTGACCCAACTTGCTGGTTCAGGCAGCGGCGGTGCTTCAGCATGTCAAGGTTGGCTGCTACTTGGAACGTGGGCGTCTTGGGCGCAGTGTACACTGGCACTAGCGTTTCTTGGATGACGCTATCCTCACGTCCGGCAAGGTCCTGTTGTCCGCTTGCCGATCTTCTAGGCGCTATGGGTGGGCTATACGTCGACGTGTGTCGTTCTGGAGCTAGGGTTTGCTCTAAATTGTCTTGTTTCAGTTGTGACACAATCTTGAGCCGTGTGTCCCGGTCTGTGCATTCTTGGTCAGATGTTGGGCAAGGCGTGTGTACTTGTTCTGTGCGTCTGGGTGTGGTTTGTTCGCTGAAAGCTTTTTGGTCTGATTTTCCTTACAAACTGGATCAAAATTTCTACTTTTAAGCTTAATACAAAATGCCCAGTTGTTCCGCGGGTACTCGGAAAAAAAAACCTGCCGCTTTAGTGTGAGGGTATTTATTATTAGTAGCAAAATTTTACTCCCTCCGTCCCAAAATGTAAGACGTCTAAGGATTAGTCAAAAGTCAAACCTTACTAACTTTGACCAAATATTTAGGAAAAAATATTTACATCTACAATATCGAATTAACATATTAAGAAAATATACTTTATGGTGAATCTATTGATAATGATTTAGTATTGTAAATGTTCATATTTTTGTATATAAACTTGGTCAAACTTTAAAAGCGTTGACTTTTGACTAATCCTTAAGCGCTTTACATTTTGGGACGGGGGAGTAGAAGCCTGATGTGTCATGGATGTTTGGAACATTGGCCTTCAAATTAAACCAAATGAATTTCCTCGATCTTATTTTACTTGCTGGACTACATTTGAGATTATCGATCGGTAGCTTTCCACATCCCGTAAATTACTTGTTGGACATTAGAGCATCTGACGGTTGAATGGCAGCAATACAGCTCATCTTACGATGTGGATCGGCAAGCAATGTGGAGTTAACAATGGCAAGCAGGCAATTTTTTTGTTGCCCGTCACTGTTGCGTGCTGTCCACCGATGCACAATACTTATTGGTAGGTAGGGGAGAGGAAGGGGAGGAGGACTGGGAGTTGGCGGCGGCTAGGGTTCGCCCGTCGCCCGTCGGGGGGGCGAGCGAGCGAACAGAGGAAGACTATTGTGTCTCCTGAAATGCCTAACTCTCAGCTAAACAGATTCCACAGTGCCACAGATTCCTCTTCTGTGGCAACCCGGCCCACCAGGCTGCGGCATGCACGGAGCGCTTCAACAGCCACAGGAGGCGGGAGGTCATCGAGTACCTCGGGCACGGGATCGATGGGGGCTTCTACTACATCGACCTTGGGGGGGCGGAGCTACGCTCCCCCCAGCACCTTGCTGTGATCACTGTGCTCCCGGAGCAGGACCCCCCGTTACAGATTGAGGTGACAGTCGACACGATCCGCACCGAGCTCACTCAGCTGGAGTCGACTTGGGTGTGGAACGTGCGGGAGATATCGCCTACTGAGTTTGCAGTGGCGTTTCCCTCGGCTGAGCTCCTCCGCGCCCTTTCCTGGGGTAGCTCGACCATCCTCCCAGCCAACAACATCAACGTTTCTGTTCTGCCGTCGTGTGTGGATCCTGATACGGTGGCTACTTTGTCTGAGGTTTGGGTCCGGGTTCACGGCATTCCCGAGGAGGCGAGGACTGACCATATCCTTGAGCTCATCTCCCAGATCATTGGCAAGCTTGTCACAGTGGACCCCCTCTCCCTCCCAGGCGCCGGGCCGGTGCGCATGTTGATCCTCTGCCCAGATCCCACGAAGCTTGCTTGCACTCTTCCTCACGTCTTCTTTGGGAAGGGTGGTCGGGCCCTGACGGTGGAGGTGGAGGGGGACGAGGCCCAGGCGGGGGCTCAGACCCCTCCCCTCGACCCATCTCAGTCCCACCATGATGACGATGCCGACGATGATGATGTTTCTTCCGATGGAGGCTCTGAGGATGACTTGGGCGGCGATGGCAAGGACTACTCCCAGCGACAGGCTCCTGGTACCGGGGCCGAGTCTTCTGCTGCCCTGGACGTCAGGCCTGGGGCGCAGTCGGCCCAGCTCGGGTTGGCGCGGACTCTCAGGAGCGCGCCGGCCAAGCTGGGAGCGGCTGCCCCCCGCGCCCCTCCTGCCGTTACCGTGGGGTCCTGCGGCCTGTCCATCTTGGAGTACGGGTCCAACTTCCCCCAGGATTCGTCGTCAGCAAGCGTGGGGTTGGACGTGTGCCCCGCGATCACCGAGGTCGCACAGGCTCGTACGCTACACGCGCTCCACGGGCTCTACTCCCACCTCGCCCCGGGGTCCTGCGACCCGGGCCCCTCTTGTCTCCGGAGCCAGCCTCGGTCTTCCCCGACACTCCCGTGGCTGGCGCCAAGGCGAGGGCCCAGCGGCGTCAGCGCCAGTCCACCCTGCCGTCCCGCCACAGCGCTAGGCTCGCTCGTTCCCGCTCAGGGGCCGAGGTGGTGGAGCCGACCGTGGCCGAGCAGGCAGAGCGGCGGGCGGCAGCCCGCAACCTCGACTCAGGTACACGCTCCACTCCTCGTCCCCCCTCCTCTGCTCCTCCTCCCCCCCTCGGGCTCTCGGTTCTCGGTTCTTGCTACGGCGTCGCTCGACCACCTTGGTCAGGTGGCGTCGGATTGCGGTGTGGTTTTCAGGGGTGAACGCGGCCCTCGGGCTGAACAGCTGGCGGCGATTCAGGCCAAGGAGGTCTACGATGGCGTACTCGCAGCATCTCGCGCTCAGTTGGAGCGCGAGAGGGCGACCTCCGCTACCTCGACTGACCCGGTGCAGCTGGCATCAGGGTCTGGTCTGGAGCCGTCCAATGGGTCTACCCCGTTGGATAGCTCTGACGCGGCCCCCCAGGTAGGGGGACCGCGGGGGAGACCTCCTAGACCCCCGTCCGGTCCCTCGACACGTAGTAGGGCTCGTTCGGTTCCCAGTAGGGGAACCCCCCAAGCCGATGTGATCCAATGAGTGCCCCCTTCTTCTCACTCATCTGGAACATCAGGGGGTTCGAGGCCCCGGGTCTCAAACAACAACTGAAGGAATACATACGGCGCGAGAATGTGGATATTGTTGGGCTCCAAGAGACGATTAAGGAGTCTTTCCTCCTCCATGAGCTGGAGGGTCTTAGTAGACACAAGTTCGCCTGGCATTGGCGTCCTGCCTCGGGTCACTCGGGTGGCATCCTCCTAGGCGTGAGGGAGGATACCTTCGAGGTCGAGGATATGGAGCACGGCGAGTTCTTTGTGAGTATGGCCGTTACCCATAGACGATCTAACCTCAGCTGGGAGGTTATTATTGTCTATGGGCCGGCGGACCATTCCAGATCTCAGGCCTTCCTGGTGGAGCTGCGGGCTAAGATTGACCGGTGTACCACCCCAGTGGTAGTAGCCGGTGATTTTAACTTGATACGCTCCCCGGAGGACAAGAGCTCGCGTCGCGTGGACATCCCGAGGATGCGGATGTTCAACGACTGCCTTGCGGATCTCGCCCTTAGAGAGATCACTAGAGTGGGTGCCCGGTTCACGTGGTGCAACAACCGCATTGACCCGGTCCAGAGTGTGCTGGACCGGGTCTTTGTGTCTGTTGAATGGGAAATGGAATTCCCATTATGCACCCTCAGGGCGGCCACCAGGATCAGGTCTGACCACTCCCCACTTCTCCTGTGCTCGGGGGGCTCTACCCCCCCGAGGCTAAACCGTTTCCACTTTGAAAACTTCTGGCTTAATCAGCCAGGGTTTGTGGAGGCGGTTGGTTACAAGTGGGAGCGGGCGGCAGAGTCCCCACCACGAGTCTTCAACGCAGTCGATGTTTGGCATCACTGCACGAAGATGGCCCGCCAGTTTATGCGTGGCTGGGGGGCGAACCTCGGGGCGGAGGTTTGCCTAAAGAAGGACCTACTTCTCCGCCAGATCCAGGAGTTAGATCGCGCCGCGGACGAGGAGGGCTTAGCCGCTGAGGAGTGGCTTCAGCGCTTCGCCCTGGAGCACTCGCTCATGGAGATTTACCGTGGGGAGGAGGTTTTCTGGCGACAACGGAGTCGCCAGAATTGGCTCCTCCAGGGGGATGCGAACACTGCTTACTTCCATGTGATTGCCAATGGCCGTCGCCGGAAGTGTTCCATCCCCTGTCTTTGGGATGGTGATCTCCTGTTGGAGGAGGCCGGGGAGATCACCACCCATATTTATTCCTTCTATAAAGGCCTCTTCGCGGCAGGCCCCAGAACCGGGGTTGCCCCCGCGGCAGATCTATGGCCAGCTAGGGCCTGGGTCTCAGACGAGGAGAATGCCGCCCTCACCCTTCCGTTCCTCCCAACGGAAGTCCGGGGCGCGCTTGAGGGCATGAAGTCTAGCTCGGCCCCTGGCCCTGATGGTCTCCCGGTTGTCTTCTTCCAGAAATTCTGGGCGAAACTCTAGGAGACTATCATGCCAATGTTTCAAGAGTTCTACGTGGGAACTCTTGACATGGGGCGGCTGAACTACGGTGTTATTACCTTGATCCCCAAGGTTGTGGGGGCCACGGATATACGCCAGTTCAGGCCTATTACGGTCATCAACGTAATCCAGCGGTTGTTCTCCAAGGTGTGTGCGGTAAGGTTGGCCCCGGTTATGGAGCGGATTACGCACCAATACCAGTTTGCCTTCCTTAAGGGCCGCCACATCCATGATGGGATTCTAGCTCTGCACGAGATTGTGCACGAGGTTAGGAGTCGACACCAGAGGGGTGTCTTCCTAAAACTAGATTTCCAGAAAGCGTACGACCGTTTGGATTGGTCCTTCCTCCGGTAGGTCCTCCAGAGGAGAGGCGTTGACGACCGTATGATTGGCTGGATTATGCAGACGGTGATGACTGGCAGCACGGCCATCAACATTAATGGGGAAGTGGGTCCCTATTTTAGGCCGGCGTGTGGAGTGAGACAGGGTGACCCCCTTTCCCCTATCCTCTTCAACGCGGCGGTTGACTCCCTGGCCGAGATCCTGGAGAGGGCTAGGATCTCGGGCCATATTACCGGAGTGGTCGGCCACCTCATCCCTGGTGGAGGGGTGACCCACCTCCAGTATGCGGACGATACCATGATCATGTTCGAGGGCTCGGACCGGGACATCCAGAACACCAAGTTCCTTCTCCTCTGTTTTGAGGCCATGTCGGGCCTCAAAATAAACTTTGACAAAAGTGAGGTAGTGGTCTTGGGGTACCCTCCGGAAGCTCAACAGCGGATCGCTGACAACCTCAATTGTAGGTTGGCAACCTTCCCTGTGAACTACTTGGGGGTACCTGTTAGGGATTCTAGGATCCTTATTAGAGACCTCGCCCCCCTTGTGGGGCGAGTTAGAGCGAAGGCTGAACCATGGTGCGGGAGGTTCACCTCCAAGGGTAGCAAAACAGTTCTCATCGATTCATGCTTGTCTAGTCTTCCCATGTATATCATGGGCCTGTACCTCCTCCCTGAAGGGGTACATGCGGCCTTCGACAAAGAGCTATCTCGCTTCTTCTGGCAGGACAGGACAGGCCGCCAGAAATATCACATGGTCAAATGGGCCGATGTGTGCGCCCCCAAGGATCTTGGGGGCATAGGGATAATCTCCTCTCGTCACATGAATGTGGCCCTCATTCTGAAATGGGTTTGGAGGATCCTCTCTGATGATGGGGGTTTGTGGCTTAAGTTAATCAAGGCGAAGTACCTACGGGGCCGGCCTCTGCTTGCCTGTGATCGTCGGGAGGGATCTCAGTTTTGGAGGGCCCTCCAGGACGTTAAGCATGAGGTTAGAGCGGGACTGTCCTTCTCCATAGGCGATGGTAGAGGGACCATGTTCTGGCTGGACCCGTGGTTGGGGGCTAGTCCCATCTGCCTGGACTTCCCGGACCTGTTCGCTATTTGCGCCGACCCACCCTGTCTTGTCGCCGACGTCGCCCAGAGGGGCTGGGATATCCTGTTCCGTCGCGGGCTTACCCAGGGAGAGGCCCTGAGTCTGGCTCGGCTGCGGAACCTCCTCCCGGACGCCTTGCCGGGAGGACTAGATTCGCCTTCTTGGCGCCTGTCGCCCTCTGGTTCGTTCTCTGTGCGGACTGCGTATAGGGCCTTGTTTAGGGGCCCCCCGTTGCCTTGGACGGCTCCCCTTTTCAAAGCACCCATCCCGCTTAAGACGAAGATTTTCATATGGCAGCTGCTTAGGGATCGCCTTCCCTCTGGGGTGGAGGTTGCGAAGAGGCACGGGCCGGGCGACGGGCTTTGTCCATTGTGTGCGGTCCCGGAGACGACGACCCACATAATGTTCTCTTGCCCTGCGGCCCGCTTCCTCTGGAGCTTCCTCCAGGAGGCGCTGGGGCCTGAGTGGCAGGCCTCAGTCCTCGGTGAGTTTATTGAGGCCCACGCGAACAACACCGGAAGGAGGAGGCGCCTCTTCTGGCTGGTGTTCGCGGCCTTAACCTGGACTCTATGGACTGTGCGTAATAAGATGGTCATTGAGCGTATCCTCCCTCGACGCGCTTCTGACTCCTTATATTCTTTCTTGGCTTTGTTGCAGCAGTGGTACCCGTTGTGTAGGCAGCGGGACAGGGAGCGCCTGGACGGCATGTTGGAGGATCTTCTTGCGGCTGCCCGTCGCCTTTTTACGTCGTCCAGCCTCTGAGTGACCCTTCTCTTTGGGGTTGTATCGCTTTTCTAGTTCGTTTGGGCATGTTGTGCTGTTGCCCCAGCAGACTGTTGTTGTGTGTGGGGTTCTCGTGGTCTTGTATCTGAACCTTGTATGGATGTGGTTGCTTTATTTATAAAGCGGGGTGAAAGCCTATTTCGAGGAGGGATGTGCATTAGTTAACTTCTATCTTGTATCCCGCTCCTGCTAGTAGGCATGTAACAAAAACTTCTATCTTTTCAACAAGATAAAACGCAAAGGTCAAGCCCTGCAGAGAGTCGCAGAACAACGTGTTTTGGTAACAAATAAAAAAGAGAGCTAGTCATGAATGAATCAACTTGATTGAGAATGAAGAACAACTAAACTTGGATGTTGCATGTTCGTGGGCATCATGTGTGAATTACCAAAGCAAATTTGTATTTGGACCTGACATGAAGACGGTGTGACTATTTTGTTGTTTTCTCAAATCAGTGTCTATGCTGCGAAATAATGTATCAACCACCTTCCCGCATAAACCAGTTGAAAATAGAAAAATGTTATCAAATAAGTAGCCACTCATAAATGTCACCTATCTAATCAAACCATCAGGATTTGATTTCTGAAATCTAATGTCAAATATGTCAGAATTGCAGATTTGACGGCAATGGACCTAAAGAGCATCAACATGTTTTCCGCAAAGCTCCAGGAGTACAGATAGATAGCTCGAATACAATAACAATAACAGAGATCCCAAACAAAAATAAAGGAGCAACTGCTAAAAAAGATAAGAGAACAAACAAACTTAAAAAAAGAGACAAAAAAAAAGAGTGAATTGAGAATTTCGGGATGCACGAAATCAGGACCTCGGGATTCTGGAAATGACAGCATGGCCAATAAGCCAATCAGTCCCCAAAGATGGAAAACTTTCACATAGGTTATCATATGCAAACACATTCTAACCAACCACAAGACCCAACAAATATTATATACTAATAGATAGATGCTATAAGAAAGAAAAAATATGTTCAATTTGGCACCAAAATTCCTCCCCACCGCCCCATCAACCATTCCACACCCACCACACCATCTTCTAAACCAAAAGCAAGTGAGGCAGGAACCCCGGTGTTTCAGCCTTTCATGCCCACCCCGCGTGCTCGCAGTATATTGATCATGCCAAGAACCATCGCCACAGTCGCCGTAACCAAAATATATTTAGTACCGATAGACAATTTATTTAAGAGAACCAAAAAGTTTTTCAATTTGGTCCCAGAGCTATAGAATAAAAGCATAGCCGCATACCGACTAATCAGCCCCAATGATGATATGATTAGAATATTTTTCATCACCGGACAAGCATGAACAACTGCGCTGAAATGGAATTTCAACACTGAAGAACGACTCTGAAACAAAAAAAAACAAAATTTCTACTTTGAACATCAGATTTGCAGATTTGACACCATGACATATGGAATGCACTAATCAGTCCCGAAAGATAGTGTGTTGTGTTCATGTTTGTCATCATTGTTCAGACCAAATACTATCCACAAGAAATGGTGAAGGCATTAGCAAGACCAAAGGAATGGGAGAACCACAAAATAAACGATCAATCAAAATCAAATGATCAAAGACTCGCAACTTGCAGATCACCCAAAGTTGTTCAATTTGGCCTCAAAATTGCAGAATGACAACGCATAGCAACTGATCAGTCTAGATAGATGGTATGACTAGTACAAGTTTTTAACACCGGAGGGGCAAATTAAATCCGAACCACAGAAACTAAGAAATTCTATTTCAGAGGAAATTAGGGGGAATTGGATATCAGTATTACAGATTTGACAACATAGCACATTGAGCGCACCTCTAGGAACCGTGCCTTCCGGGTCGCTCATGCGAGCGACTCCAGAGGCGACCAAAATCCTAGCCGAAAAGCCACCGTCGACGGCAGTGGCGGCACCCGGCCATCAAAGACGGAGGAGAATGTCGGAAGCACCCCCGGCCGCTTGTCTTCGCGCGAAGTTGAGTGGTGTGGAGGTTATGCGAGGTGGAGCAGGGTTGCGGCTGGGCCTCGGCGTGGTTCTGCGCGTGGGCGAGGCAGCGAGGCCCCCCTAGTGAGGTTCGCCGTGGAAGCGGCAAGGCCCGATTTGGGCCCATTCCGGGCTTGATCCGGGCCCATGGACGGAGATAGGAGGGACGAAGGGGGCTTAGCACCCCCATGGTTTGGATTTTATGAAGAATAATTATCACTAGAACTCTAATTCTTGTTGATTTAGCTAACTTTGCCGTCCTCGTCAAGTTTAGAACACCATTTTGCCCCCTTAAGGTGGGAAACTCACTCTATCCCTTTCTAGGCCGATGTCGGCAGGGATCTGCTGGGGGCTGGCGCGATGGGGAGGTGCTGGCATCAAGCGTGAGGGCCTAACCTTGGTCCGTCCAGGGTTGTGCGTCGCCTCACTGTGGCTTTGCTCCGGTGCGCTAGCTTCCCTCGGGCTGGAGGTCGTTCGGGGCTGTTTTGTCTGTCCACTAGCGTGGGGAAGTGGAAGGATGGACGGCAGGAGTTCGGGGCTAGCCGGGATGAAGCTCTATAGGTGGTCGCCGCCTCCCTCGTCGGTGACAAGTGTTGGTTTCTCTTGGTGTCATGTCAGGCTTTTGGTTCCTAGTGTGGAATATGGGCCCAGTGGAAGGGCTAGGAGAAATCCCTATGCTAGTGTAGTATGACGGTGACACCTGTGGGCGTCGTCACCTTCTTAAAGGCATCGTCTAGGCCATCTCACCATGCCCCCTCCTGAGCATCAGGGAAAACCCTAGACCCAACTTGCTGGTTCAGGCAGCGGCGGCGCATCAGCATGTCAAGGTTGGCTGCTACTTGGAACGTGGGCGTCTTGGGCGCAGTGTACACTGGCACTAGCGTTTCTTGGATGACGCTATCCTCACGTCCGGCAAGGTCCTGTTGTCCGCTCGCCAATCTTCTAGGTGCTATGGGTGGGCTGTACGTCAACGTGTGTCGTCCTGGAGCTAGGGTTTGCTCTAAATTATCTTGTTTCAGTTGTGACACAATCTTGAGCCGTGTGTCCCGGTCTGTGCATTCTTGGTCAGATGTTGGGCAAGGTGTGTGTACTTGTTCTGGGTGTGGGTTGTTCGTTGAAAGCTTTTTGATTCGATTTCCCTTACAAACTGGATTAAAATTTCTACTTCTAAGATCAATAAAAAACGCCCAGTTCTTCCGCGGGTACTCGGAAAAAAAACCTACCGCTTTAGTGTGAGGGTATTTATTAGTAGTAGCAAAATTTTAGAAGCCTGATGTGTCATGGATGTTTGGAACATTGGCCTTCAAATTAGACCAAATGAATTTCCTCGATCTTATTATACTTGCTGGACTACATTTTAGATTATTATTGGTAGCTTTCCACATCCCGTAAATTACTTGCTGGACATTAGAGCATCTGGCAGTTGAACGGCAGCAATACATGTGGATCGGCCGGCAATGTGGAGTTAACAATGGCAAGCAGGCAATATTTTTGCTGCCCGTCACTGTCGCATGCTGCTCGCCAATGCACAATACTGATTGGTAGGTAATAGTCTGATATACTAGCATCAATTATTGATGAGATACCAAAACGCTTAAGCTACCAGATTCAGAGGTATACTAATCAGCAACTAGCGTCATAAAAATAAGAGCATCTCTACTCGCGTCCCCCAAAGCGTCTTCCAAAGATTTTTAGGGCGCGTCGGACATTTTTCGATCCTAGTCGCACGCCCCAAATGCCTCTTCCGTCCGGCGTGACCCAATACGCTGTCCGGCGCTCCGAGCCCATCCTCGCTCCACAGGGGACGCTCTGGGCGCGCCAGACAGAGCGAGAAGCGAGGCGCGGAGTGGCGGGCCCGACGCGTCATTGACCCATTGAAAGTCTCACGCCACATCGCGTCCTCCCGCCACTTCCCGCCGCCAGACGCTCTTTTCTCTAACCAGCGCGATAGCAGCAGAGGCGCGCCGGTGGCGCCCGCCCTCCTTGTTCTGAAGCCGGAGGTGAAGGAGGAGCAGGAGGCCGAGGAAGCCGCGAAGGTGGCGGAGTACGAGCGGCGGCAGCGCATCATCGCCAGCAGCGATGACCCAGAGGATTGCCTAGGGCTGCACGCGGTGTTCGTGGCGTCCTTGAACGACAAAGACGCCTGGAGGGGTGACGTCGACACGGCGATCGCCATGTCCATCCGCAACGCTGGGATGGAACTCGTCGACCTCACCAACGACGACGAAGCTGGACCCAACAGCGCGGTGAAGGACGAGCCCGATAATCACGGCAAGAAGCACGCCGTCGACGATGACATGTACAACTTCCACCAGTACTAGACTCCTCTGGGCGTCGCAAGTTCAACTAGATTAGGGTTTAGGTTTAAATTTCATCGAATTCGGTTCAAATCCATGTAATATATAGTAAGTTTGAATGAATTCGACTATTTTCGATTAAATTTAAAAAAAATCTAAATATTTGTTTGGGGGACGTGACTGGGCAGCGACATCCCCCAAACACGACACAAAGAAAAAACGTCCCCAAAACGCTCGATCCTGCGTTGTTTGGGAGACGCTTTGAGAGACTCGACTGGAGATGCTCTAATTCTTCCCAACTGCTACTCTACGGAGAGCATACATTTCCATCTAACAGCGTTTATTATTTCAGATGCCACGTATAGGAGACATGGACAGCTAGTTATAATTGACTTATTAAAAAGAGGAATACGGATTTGAGAAATGACCCAGCAGCTGAAACTGAATTTCATTTTCCCCACTCTAATTGTGGGCAATCTTCCGATTAACTTAACTGTGTTGCTGCTGAGATCCGAGCTAGGTACCCAACTAAAAGAAGTACCCAATGAATAGGACATATGGGTTGTTTACTAGCGCTCACGGTCACATGCTGTCGCCAATGCACAATACTGATTGGTAGGTAATAGTTTGATATACTAGCATCAATTATAGATCGGGGACGAATACGCTTAAGCTACCAGATTCAGAGGTATACTAATCAGCAACTAGCGCTCATGGACTAATCCTTCCCAACTGCTACTCTACGGAGAGCATACGTTTCCATCTAACAGCGTTGATTATTTCAGATGCGACGTAGGAGACATGGACAGCTACTTATAATAATAACAATATTAAATTACTGTAGATGTTCGATCATCCTTTTCAGCAGTTGGGACAATTCGATATGACCATAGTATTATCTTCCGCGAATCTTCCTGTCTCACGCCGTGCACTTCTCTCCGTCTCCGGTGAATCCCTCCGCACATTGTCCCTCTCCTCTCCTCGCCGCCATAGGATTTCTTACTCGCCGGCTCGGCGACACTATCCGCCAACCTTGTACGTTAACCGCACCGTGCCGCCCTTCGGGGAGGTTAGAGCCAAAACAACCAGTAGCTGCGGAGGTGGCGAACATGTGGTGGTAGCACTGCGGGGCCGTCAGCACCTTCTCGCCCTTCTCGGCAGATAAACACCGCCGGGAGACGTTCTCCGCGCCGCCCGCCTGGAGAATTCTTGCGCCCAGCGACAGCTTGCCTCTATTTGATTGATTTCCGCATCGACACCTACCAGCCTGAATCGGAGCAGATTATGTAAGCTTCTGTTGTTAACAGTTGCTATTTCCTTGTTCTCGTTTTGTCTGTGCTACCAGATTTGCATTTTCGCTATGATGTTCCTTCCATGCATTGGTAGTCTTGCTCATGTTAATCTGTTGCTGCTACGTGCTGGGGTTGAGGCATACCGACCTTGTAGATATGGTGCAGGATGTGGACTTATCAAGTTTAACTGAATATGCTGATGTCTCACTGAATTTTGTTTCTCACTGAATGCATAGTGCTAGTCTCATATGCAGCCCTTTTTTGGCAGGGCATATCCCTAGAGATATATTGTAGGCTGCTGTATAGGCTTGCACCATGAATTTGATCGGAGCTTGGGGCCTAAACAGCTAGTAGTTTGTACTGTCTTGCCTTTTGAGAATTAAAGCTGGAGAATTTGCCGTCTCTGCTTCCAATTGTTTAGAACGGCAAAGTGTCATGTTGATGTTTTGCATTTGCTTGATACTGGATTTAGTAACCCCTAAGGCCTGAACCGGTTTCATGGCACCGCGTTTTGAGGCGATTATGATTTTGGTGTGACATCATTTTTTATGCCTTTGTCCCCCGATGTTAAGATCAGAAAAAATTCTTTGATTTGGTACTGGTTGATGCAGAGCATGTTTACTGCTTTCAGTCAGTTGGTGTTTAATGTCTTAAGTTCAAGGAAATCAGCACAGTACTTCAGACAACCACTACCTCTATTTTCCTGTGATCTACTGGCATGCATACGCACGTCCTATCTTTTCTTTACAGTTTTCAGTTATCTATTTATTTTTCTTGTTTATAGGTTCCAGCTTTATAAATACCTAACGACTTTCCATGTTCTCATTTCCACTATAAAACGTATGGAGGAAATGAATTTTTTAAATTGAGTACCTTTGGTTTAGCATGTTGCACCATAATGTAAGCCTGCCTTTATTTTCCATTCAATGTTGTTTCCATATTTTTATAGCATTTATTGATTGGTCGTTTTTCTTTGTATAATCGATAACTGAGCCACACCATTTGTCATGTAGTGCCTCTTCTTCAGTTAAAATGGAAGTAGTAGCGCCTTGTGGTGGTTGGTGCGGAGCTACTATCAACACGATCATAAGTCCATTCTATAAACATGTATTGTATTGCTTCACCGCTGGCAAAAACGTGAGGGACCACAAGAGAGAAACTGATGCTCTGAAACTCAAACAGGCAGGCGTCCGAGAGAAGATTCGAGGTAACATGCATTTGTTGGATGCCGTGCCAACAGAACAGGCAAGATTATGGCTGGAATCAACGGATAGAGTTGTATCTAACGAAGCGGCAAACCACATGCGATACACTCAGAGGTACCGATTTCGTGGGTGCTTCTCCCCAAATTGCTTTGGAAACTACCAGATCAGTAAGCGAGCAGTTGAGGAACTGGAAGATGTGAAATCACTTCTCGTTAGTGTACCAGGTGATAATAATATCACACGTGCGCCAGATGCATGTGCTGTCGAGAATATGCTCGTAGTACCTGCTCCAATGCCGCGAAGCCGAGAGGTTATTCTCGTGGATGTTCTCCGGTTCATTCAGAGCAATGATCCCAATGAGCAGATAGTTGGAATATGGGGTCCAGACAAAGATGATAACACAAATCTCGTCAAGAAGATCAACAATTCATTTCTTCAACAAAGTCTCTTTGATTTTGTTATCTTTGTTCCAAGCCCCAACGATTGCTCGGTAACAAATATTCAATCTGAAATCATAAGCAGGCTAGGTATGAAGCAGGATGGTAATGTGGCAACTCGAGCCACCAGGATACGTGAACAACTCGAGAACAAAAATTTCCTACTGATTGTGGATGACCTCCATCAGAATCTGGACCTTCGAGCGATTGGCATTCCATATCCTCTTGGATTCGTGGGAGAGAAGAAGAGGAAAATGGTAATCATGTCACTATCAGGATATAGATCCGTAGGTAATCTGATGGGTGTGAACAAAGATATTGCAATGCCTATTTTGCAAGAGGAGGAAGCGCGCGAGCTATTTAGACAGTCAATAAATTGCCAAGGGGATCTTTATTCTGATCCCAACATCGGGCCACATGCTACTAATCTGGTACGGGCAATAAATGGTCTGCCATCGGAACTGGTACGTTATGGGAAGGCAATGCATCGAATAATGGATGCAAGGTCCTGGAAAGGTGCTATAGATGATGCAGCAAGTAAATTTTCTAGGTCGCGTTCGGTAAGTGTTGATTTGTGTAAAAACTCAAATTTTCTTGGAATCTATAGCTGGTCATAAACCCGTTTTCTGAGTACTAACCTATGTCTGTTTTTTTATGCCTTGAAGATAGAAGACACTCTCCGTCTCATTGAGGATGATCCCATGTTGGGTGTAATTGGAATCTGGGGTCCAGGTGGAGTGGGAAAAACACATCTTCTGAAAAAAATCCAAGGCTTTTTCAGAGGAAGGATGACGGTTATATGGGTGACAGCCTCCAGCCAGTGTTCAGTGTCGAAGGTCCAAACTCAAATTTTGGATGAGCTGAAACTGAAAGGTGATGGTAATGTGGGAAACCAACATGGTATAATTCATGACTTTCTGGAGAATAAAAGCTTTATGTTACTGTTGGATGACCTTTGGGAAAGAATTGATCTGGAAGCAGTTGGCTTACCACTTCCCCTTGGAATTGAACCTTTGAGCAAACTCAAGAGAAAAGTTGTGCTCACAACAAGATTTACATCCGTTTGTGGTGGGATGGAGGTGAAAAAACAGATTCAAGTTCCATATCTGCAGGATATTGAGGCATGGGAGCTATTCAGAGAGAAGGTCGGAGACCAAACTATTTTTTCTCCTTGTATTGAAGATCGCGCAAGAATACTTGTGACTGAAATGAAGGGCTTGCCTTTAGCTTTGGTAACTGTGGGAAGGGCAATGTATGGAAAATTTCGTCCGGATCAATGGGATTCTGCCATCCAACATATGAAAAAGTCATGCTGCATTGACACAAATGAAGACCCACTGAAAATGGAGGAAGAAGTTTTCAGAAAGATCATGTTTAGCTATGATAACTTGAAAAGTGAGAGGCTGAAGAAATGTTTCTTGACTTGTGCACTGTGGCCAGAGGATCATGAGATTCGCAGGGAAGAGCTTGCTCAATGCTGGATTGGCATAGGTCTAGTGGATGTGGGGGACATACAAAGTCCCTACACAAAAGCTTATAGTCTAATGGGTGACCTTACAGGTGCATGTTTGTTAGAGGGCTGTGGAGAATCGAATAATCGTGTCAAACTACATGATGTGATTCGTGATATGTCTTTATGGATCTCTTGTGGCTGTGGTAAGAACAATGACAACTTTTTTGTACGTGCAGAGGTTGGCCCAGATAAAAAAATTAGCATCCCTTGGAGTAGTGCAGAATACATCTCATTAATGTTCAACGGGATGACAAAACTTCCTTCTGTTGGTGATGTTGGTAATCCGCTGAAACTGAGGGTCTTGTGCCTTCAAGAAAATGCGTTGGATGAAACAATAATAGGTGGAGTACTTGTGAATTGCGCTAAACTCACATATCTGGACTTGAGCCATAATAGACTCAAAGGGATACCTGAAAGCTTATGTCACCTGACAGAATTGATACATCTCGATTTGTCACATAACTGGGGTATAGAGGAAGTGCCCCACAGCTTTGGAAACCTCATTAAGCTCAAGTTCCTGTACCTGAAGGGCAGTCAAATAAAAATAATACCAAAGGAGGTCATATCTAGACTTGAAGCATTGGTAATAGTACACGTGGATCTTATGTGGGTGTCTAATTCTATCAGATCTAATGTATTTAGAGAGTTGGGCACACTGAATCACTTGAAAGTTGTTGATACATCAGTAGAACTTTCGGATGCATGGACATCACTTCATGATGCGGCTGACCTACCCATCCGGTCCTTAAGTCTGGTACCATCTGCCCAAAAAAAGGAATTCATCCACCTCTATGATATTTTATCATTGGACTTTTTTTATAGCGTTTATTGATTGGTCGTTTTTCTTTGTATAATCGATAACTGAGCCACACCATTTGTCCTGCAGTGCCTCTTCTTCAGTTAAAATGGAAGTAGTAGCGCCTTGTGGTGGTTGGTGCGGACCTACTATCAACACGATCATAAGTTCATTCTATAAACATGTATTGTATTGCTGCACCGCTGGCACAAGCGTAAGGGTGCACATGATAAAAACTGAGGATTTGATACGCAGGCGGGCAGGGGTCCAAGAGACGTTTCAAGCTAATGGGCATTCCTTGGACGCCGTGCTAAGAGAACAGACAAGATTATGGCTGGAATCAACGGATAGAGTTGTATCTAATGAAGCGGCAAACCGTCTGCGGTACACTCAGAGGTACCGATTGTGTGGGTGCTGCTCCCCAAATTGCTCGAGAAACTATAAGATCAATAAGCGAGCGGTTGAGGAACTGGAAGAGGTGAAATCACTTCTCGGTAGTGTACCAGGTGATAATAATATCACACGTGCGCCAGATCCACGTCGTGTTGAGCGTATGTCTGTAGACCCTGCTCCAATACCACCAAGCAGATGGGTTATTCTCAGGGTTACTCTCCTGTTCATCGTGAGCAATGATCCCAATGAGGGGATAGTTGGAATATGGGGTCCAGACAGAGATGATAACACGAATCTCCTCAAGCATATCAACAATTCATTTCTTGAACAGAGTCTCTTCGATTTTGTTATCTTTGTTCCAAGCCCCAGTGATTGCTCGGTAACAAATATTCAATCTGAAATCATAGGCAGGCTCGGTATTAGGCAAGATGGTATTAAGGCAACCCGAGCCACCATGATACGTGAAAAGCTCGAGAACACAAGTTTCCTGGTGATTGTGGATGACCTACGTCAGAATCTGGACCTTGAAGCGGTTGGTATTCCATATCCTCTTGGATTTGTCGGAGAGAAGAGGAGGAAAGTGGTAATCATGTCACTGTCTGGATACAGATTTGTAGGTAATCTGATGGGTGTGAATAGACATATTGAACTACCTATTTTACAAGAGGGGGAAGCGCGTGAGCTATTTAAACAGAGCCTAAGTTATCCAGGGGATATTTATTCTGATCCCAACATCGGGCCATATGCTACTGACCTGGTACGGGCAATAAATGGCCTGCCATCAGAACTGGTGCGTTATGGGAGATCAATGCGTGGAACAACGGATGCACGTTCCTGGAAAGTTGCTACAGATGATGCAACTAGTAAATTTTCTAGGTCACGTTCGGTAAGTGTTGACTTGTGTGAAAACTCAAATTTTCTAGGAATCTATAGCTGGTCATAAACCCATTTTCTGACTACTAACCTATGTATTTCTTTTATGCCGTGAAGATAGAAGACACTCTCTGTCTCATTGAGGATGATCCTATGTTGGGAGTAATTGGAATATGGGGTCCAGGTGGAGTGGGAAAAACACATCTTCTGAAAAAAAATCCGGAGCTTTTTCAGAGGAAGAATGATTGTTATATGGGTGACAGCCTCCAAGGAGTGTTCAGTGTTAAAGGTCCAAACACAAATTTTAGATGAGCTAAAACAGAAAGGGGATGGTAATGAGGGAACCCAAAGTGCCATGATCCGTGGCTTCCTAGAGAATAAAAGCTTCCTTGTACTGTTGGATGACCTTTGGGAAAGAATTGATCTAGAAGCAGTTGGCTTACCACTTCCCCTTGGAATTGAACCTTTGAGCAAACTCAAGAGAAAAGTTGTGCTCACAACAAGATTTACATCCGTTTGTGGTGGGATGGAGGTCAAAAAACAAATTAAAGTTCCATATCTGCATGAAAATGAGGCATGGAAGCTATTCAGAGAGAAGGTCGGAGACCAAACCCTTTTTTCTCGTGGTATTGAAGATCGTGCGAGAATACTTGTGACTGAAATGAAGGGCTTGCCTTTAGCTTTGGTAACTGTGGGAAGGGCAATGTATGGTAAATTTCATCCGGATCAATGGGATTCTGCCATCCAACATATGAAAAATTCATGCTGAAGATGGAGGAAGAAGTTTTCAGAAAGATCATGTTTAGCTATGATAACTTGAAAAGCGAGAGACTGAAGAATTGTTTCTTGACTTGTGCACTGTGGCCAGAGGATCATGTGATTCTGAGGGAACAGCTCGCTCAATGCTGGATTGGCTTAGGTCTAGTGGATGTGGGGGACATACAAAGTCCCTACACAAAAGCTTATAGTCTGATGAGCGACCTTACAGGTGCATGTCTGGTAGAGTGCGCTGGAGAATCGAATTATCATGTCAAACTACATGATGTGATTCGTGATATGTGTTTATGGATCTCTTGTGGCTGTGGTAAGAACAATGGCAATTGGTTTGTCCATGCAGGAGTTGGCCCAGATGAAAATTTTAGCATCCCTTATAGTGCAGAATACATCTCATTAATGTTCAACAAGATGACAAAATTTCCTTCTGTTGGTGATCCGCTGAAACTGAGGGTCTTGTGCCTTCGAGAAAATATGTTGGATGAAACAGTAATAGGTGGAGTACTTGTGAATTGTGCTAAATTGACATATCTGGACTTGAGAAATAATAAACTCAAGGGGATACCTGAAAGCTTATGTCGCCTGGTAGAATTGATACATCTCAATTTGTCATTTAATGAGGGGATACAGGAAGTGCCTCACAGCTTTGAAAACCTCATTAAGCTCAAGTTCCTGTACCTGCAAGGCAATGCCATAAAAATAATACCAAAGGAGGTCATATCTAGACTTGAAGCATTGGAAATAATACACCTGGAACTTGGGTGGGTTTCTGATTGTATTAGATCTAATGTATATAGAGAGTTGGCCACACTGAATCACTTGAAAGTTGTTGTTATATCGATAGGACTTTTGAGTGCATGGACATCACTTCATGATGCGGCTGACCTACCCATTCGGTCTTTAAGGCTGGATAGAACATCTGCTGAAGAGAAGGAATTCCATCTCTATGATATTTTATCATTGGACTTTGCATAAACGACCTTGTATGAACTGGATATTCGACACAACAAGTGTGTGACAGATATAACATTAATACAGAGGCCTGAACAACAATCCTACAGTTTTGGTATTCTCAGTAACCTGACCATGATTCATTTGAAAGCATTGACAACAGTAAAATGGATGGGAACATCTCCAACATCTGTATTTCCAAGACTCACTTGTTTGACAGTGTCAAGTTGCAACAAGCTAGAGCACCTGTCTTGGGCGATGTATCTGCCTTGCCTTGAAAAACTCGAAGTATCATTCAGTGATAGCATGCGGAAGGCTTTTACAAGATATCATGTTGACAACATGTGGAGTGGACAAGAGAGTTCCCAGACATTTCCTTGCCTCAAGCACCTTGTTCTTTTTGCCTGCAAATCGCTGGTCACTATTGCAGATCCCGATGTGACATTCCCATCCCTAGAGGTGCTGGATATTGTACGTTGTCCAAAGCTGAATAAGCTTCCTTTTGACATGGTCAGCTTGCCACAAAGTCTGAAGGTTCTATGGATGGATGATACTGAATACTGGGAGCGACTGGAATTGGAAGAAGGTGTCAGATCTTTCCTTCAACCCAGACTTCAATATAGATACCGATAAATACCATGAGCAATCAGTCCATTCTATATCTGTATCTCGGCTGGGAGTGTTATCAGGCATGTTTATACAGCGTGCACGGAAATGCTCCTTTGGGCTCCAGAGTTGTCATCGTCTTTGCTCTGCATTTTTCTTTCCCTGTGTTTTGAGGTTCAGTTTCGTCAGGTCCTCTGTTCTGAGCTGGACCAACAAAAGTATTGTAAGCCAGAGACGTGATGTGTTCACGCTGTGCGGCATTCTGTTGTGTGCTGTCGGTTGGCCACGATCTGGTCGCGCGGTCATTTACGACAATCTTTCTAGGAAGGAAGGTTAAGACGCTGCAAAACTCTTTTGACCCCTTCTTGTCTGGAAGAGTTTTGATTTGTGTGAAACCTGATTTCTGAATGTGGAGAATACAAATTTTGGGTCGGATTGTTACCTTAGGGAGCTGGAAGGCTGGCCGTGAGTCCAAGCGGAACCGAGCGTGGCCGGCCGCGTCACGCTCAGCTTGAGGCATCAAACTGGCGGCACGGCCTCCGGTTTCGCGGCTGTGACGGGTGGCTAGCCGCATATTGCCCCTTCGACAGCGTATCGAGGTCCGTCCGTGCGATGGATGCCTCTTTTACCGGAGCCTAGTGAACTTTCTTTTCATCTTCTCCGCCTCTCATGGACCACAGTTTGCACTGGCATGGCCGCCTGGGCCAATCTCCTCCAATATAGTACTAACCAGACAACATGGCATGAACAAGACAGATTTTCTAGAATTATAGATAGGCATAAACTGGCATTGTTGCAGTCGTGTGTGAATAGCCACATTCTTTTGAAAGGTACTCAACTGGCTGCACATAGCACGTCATTATGAGTGTGGTTCTCTCCCATCTGATACAAGTGATAATCAAACTTGCTCGGTATCTCGTCTGGGACTGGGAGTGTTCTCATGCATGTCTATGCCGTGTACTGTGTGTGCAAATGATTCCTAGTGACATGCATCTGTGTACAATATTGTAATACAAGGGATGGATAATGTGTGTGCATTTTCTTTGACGGTACACAGATGGATTGCGCAATTCTCTTAAAATATACATCTACGATACGTATTTTTGTCACAGTTTCCTCAGATGGTGCCTTTTTTTACCGTGCAAGTGCTATAGTATAAGCCTTGTTTCCAGTTATACCATGCAGTTCACCATGTCGTTCTAGAAACTGACAAGCAAATGTTTTTTCCTCTTTAAATCTCCGCAAGAACCATTTTTCTACTTCTATTTTTTTCATTTCTAGTAATATATTAAACAAACCATGCCATCTAATTTTTTTTCTATTTCCAACTTCTTACTATCTCACGCACTGATAAGACTTCATCTATCAGTTCCTTGCCACAACTGAACGGAGTACTAATTTATTTTGAAATCTGTTTCAACGACATATTTCTTTTCTGAAATTCTCCATATTTTTCTCGTCTCAGGCTCGTCGTCAACATCAAAACAAATGATCATGTTCAATGTGGTAACCAAACATGTTCTCCATGGTTGAATATAAAAATAGCCACGGTTCCTCAATCTTATGATTCCTTCCACGTGTACAAAGGACTATCTATTTCAGATTCTAGCAAAAACTGAACGGATCTATGTTAAGCTCTTTTTCCACGACAACTCTTCAAAATCATCCACATTTTCCTGGTCTCGTACTAATTCTCAACATGCCAGCCAAATGGACATGCCAAACAGACAATTTAGATCAGCAAATGTGCAATTGTCCAACTGCACGTCTTGTAATCTAACACTGGTAGAAAAAGGGCCTTTAGTCGCGGTTCGCAACTGGCATTAATCCCGGTTGCGCAACCGCGACTAATTAAGCGCGACTAAAGGCCCCCCCCCCCCCCCCCCCCCCTAGTCGCGGTTGCTTACGAACCGTGACAAAAGGCCCATCCACGTGGGCGGCAGGCGGCTGTCGGGGCGGAAGACCTTTAGTCGCGGTTGGCCAGCCGCAGGTTTAGGGTTTTAGCCCCCCTAAATCAGGTTTCTTTTTGCTGTGTTTCATTTCTTTTATATTTTATTTTGTGTTTTATTTTAATTTCAAAGAAGTTTCAGTACACATATTCTACGCTACTATATACATGTTACACGTTGATGCATATGAATGTACAATTTTAAACAAGTTTGAAATTTCAAACAAGAAGAATTCAAGAGGAATATACAATATATATTCAATCTCGGGTGACCAAATACAACTTCGAACAAGTTTTCGTACATAATTTACGTCATCAGAAGTTCTTCGTCCTCGTAATAGTGTTCTCCTTTAGGATGGAGGACTTCCCTCACCAAAAATCTTGCTAATTCCTCTTGAATTGGTCGGAAGCGAGCTTCTGGACTAAGCTTCTTCCGCAAGTTATTCCTCTGCAAGTTGATATCCGCCGCCCTCCACTCAGAGGTGTATCTCCGGATGAACTCACAAACATAGTATCCACATAGATTGGTCCCCGGTGGCTGAGTATCCATATTAACTAACCTTCTAAATTCTAGCTCATCTTTGAATTCACCGGTTATTTTATCTGAGAACCATTTCCAAACCCTACAGGGCAAAGAAAATTAAATGAACAAGGGAGTTATTAGTTACTTGATATCAGGAAATGAACGAAAGAGGCCGATATAGAGCGCACATGATTGAAAATAATTACTTTCGCAGCATATTTCTCAAGCTGGCCCAAAGCTTTGAATCCATATTCAGAGAGTCCATGATGAGAACTCTGGAGGTGTGAAATTCAATTATTAGCAGAATCCAGTGGAACCTGCGGACACGATATATGCACAGTCATGCATAACTCATCGATTAGACATACCATGCATGGAGTAAACAAAAAAGAATGTGCACAAGACAGAAACACTCACCCAAAATGGTAAGGAAATAGAATTTGACTTTTGAGTTGCTTCTCTTTAAGAAAATTGTACAAGTCTCTCTCCATGTCGTGGGGGTATCTTTCTAACACATATCCATTAACGATATGTGGGTCAATGAACCCAACATCATGGATGTTCCTTTTTTTTGCATTCCCCAAGCTTCATTCTGCATAATAGCGTACACAACAATATAGTTAGGACAATATATATAGTGCAGGCAATGAACGAGATGAGGTAGAAATAAATCACTTACAGAACGTAGCAACTCAGGATAGATTTGTCGAGCTCGCGCAGATTGAACAGCTGGAACAATTCACTCATATGAACTTGTACAGAGTACTGTTTGAAGTGATGCTCCTGTCTAACTTCCCCATAAATATATTCTTTGCTGGCCTTATTTTTTATGAAATCCTTGTACCAACATAGCAGTTTTCGCATTTGCTTTGGTAGACTTGCTTACTGCGCAGGCTCAACGAGAGGCCCATTCGGCACATATGTAAATGCTACCTCACTTATTGGCGCATCCTCAAGGCCTAACAATGCACGAAGAGTCATACCGAACTCGGCCGCTCTTTCTACGGCACCCGTTACAGTCATTCCCTGTGCTGCCGCAGCTGCTATGATAGCGGGGTCCATTAGTTCAAAGTCCTTATCCATATCGGCTCTGAAGGACAACGTCATAGCATCCGGACCGGCTTTCACTATGAGCGGGGGGATCGATTGGCAGATTTTGCTCGACTTGGGACGGTGTCGTCAAAAAATCCTTAGCCCACTTCTTTTGATGCTCAGTAAATACTGGCTTGGGCTCAGGCTCTTTTTTCTCCTTCATATCCGCCTTCCATTTCTCATGATGAGCAGCCGCGGCCATGTTGATTTCCTCGACACTAAGTTCCCAAGGTCTCGGGAGGAGAGGCTTCAGTGATGGCATTGGTACCTTTGTGGTCTTAGGTACATAAGGGTCCAGGTTAATAGTCCAGGAGGGGGTTGCCTTGCTATCCGCCTGCTTCTGCTTCTTCGCCGGAGGTGGATTGGAGGGCGGCGTACCCGCCGGAGGAGGACTGGGGGGCGGCGGCTGCTTACCCGCCGGAGGTGGATTGGGGGGCGGCGTCGGCTGACGTGAAGGAGGTGTAGGTGAACCACCACCACCACCACCACCACCACCGCCGCCACCACCACCACCACCGGAGGGGGGTGGACTTGTTGGCCTTGGCGCCTCGCCTGGAAACACTATGTACTTCTTTTTCCATAGAATGAATTGGCGCTTGACATCTCCAAGTCTTTTCTCCCCTTCGGGTGTAGCATAGTCAATCTCCAGGTCCTCAAACCCTTGGACTATGTCTTCCACCGTGACACGAGCATAGCCATCTTTAATGGGGTTGTTGTGGTGGAGTGCTCTAGGTGTACAGGGTAAAGCACTGCCGATCGCTACCTTCAGGGAAATGTTCCCCACTGGATAATGCAGATCACATTCTTTCATCTCCTTTACATCATCCACGGGGTAGTGAGGCTCCGGTGCACGAATCTCGATCGTCGGTGCATTAGCACCAGCCGGGGTGAAGGGTGCATTAGCACCAGCCGGGGCCAGCAAGGGTGCATTAGCACCAGCCGGGGCCTCCGTGGAAGCCACGCTGCTTCTCCGTTGCTGGCTTCCGACATCCGCTGCATGATCTTCATGCGGCCCTGCAGCCGATCTTTCTTTTACTAGTTCATTCACAATCTGCTTCACCTCATGGAGTTCCGATGCCAACTGCCCCACAAGATCTGCATCCCGATCCGTCTTTCTCTTACGGCTTCTGTAATGGTACAGGTCATTGTCCTGGGAAAACCCTACTTTCCACGGAATGGGGCATTTGCCTCGTACACGTCCTGGGTGTTCACGATTCCCGAGGGCTAATGTCAGCGCGTCGTTCTCTCTGTTGAACTTGATCTTCCCCTCTTGAGCTTGGGCCATTGCGTCAATAAGGGCTTGGGTGGGAGTAAACACTTTCTTCCGGTGAACACACCTCCCTGTCTCGGGGTCTAGCGATCCCCCATGCCCGTACTACCATCTTTTGGCCCTTGGGTCCCATCCCTCTGTACCTAGAGGGATTCCTCGCGCCCTCAGGTCGTTCTCCATCTTCTCCCACTTACGCTCCGAAAGGCGGTATCCTCCTGGCCCCATAATATGATTGTACTCTTTCTTAGCCGCATTTTCCTTATTTTTTTCCGATATGGCCTTGAAATGCTCCGATTTCTTTTGCCTCACAAATTTTAGCCAATCATCTTTCAGTTTCTCATATTGTCCATTGAAATCCGGAGTCTTGTTCTGGTTGACATAATCACGGGCTAAATTTTTCTTGAAGTTCCGGAATGCTTCAGCCATCTTGTGAAGAGCGAACTCTTTGACTAGCCTCCTCCTCTCACGTCCACCCGGAATCTCGTTACCGAATTCATCACGTTTGTTGAATTCCGGAGGTAGAATGAAATGTTCCATAAGCTTTCTCCAGCAATCCTTTTTCGTTCTCTTGTCAACAAAACTGAAACCAAGACGTGCCTTCTTTGGCTCATTCCATTCCTGGACGGTGATCGGGACATTGTCTGTAACAATGACTCCTCATTGGTTGATAAACTTTGTGTAGTGCTGTTGGGGCTCCAGCGGCTTGCCGTGTTCACTGACAACATCGATGGTATATGTTTCTCCTTGTCTCATCGTCTTGGTTTTGCCACGCTTTGTCGTACTCGATTTTTTCAACGATCCGGCCGAGGGCTAAAACAAGAAAGAGAGTCGCGTTAATACATATTTATTCAAATCAGTAAGTTTGTATCACCAGAGGCTCAATGTATATATACCTCGCCGGAGGTGGTTGCTAATTCGAGATCGTCGTTTGTCGTTTGCCCTCCGGAGGCAAACGTTTCAATAACTTCCTTTCTTCCTTGGTCATCACCTTCTCGACCTTCACCTTCACCGTCAAGGTTCAGATAAGAAGAGACATCTTCTTCATCTTCTTCCGGCACATACTCAATATCGTCGTTTATGAGGGCGGTTATATGTGCTTCGGCGACCGGATCATAGCTTCTCAGAATCGGGTCAGCTCTATCGTCCGCCATATGTCACTCCTGAAGACATGTAGTAAAAACTAATTAATTAAGTAACGACGGGGGCGGTGGCGGTGGCGAACGGGGGGCGGGGGAAGGGGGCGGTGGCGGTGGCGAAAGGGGCGGTGGCGAAAAGGCGAGAGAGAGGAGAGAGAAACACCGACTACCCCGCGCATATACGGAGGGGGCGGCGAGGTGGCGGCGCACAAAGTTGTGCGCCGCCCCTCGCCACCCCCTCCGTATACGCGCGGGGTCGGTGTGTTTCTCTCTCTCCTCTCTCGCCTAAAAAAAGTGCGCCGCCCCCTCCGTATACGCGCGGTGGTTACGTTCTCCGATTTTGTTAAAATTTTATTAAGTTAAAATTTTATTAAGTTAAAATTTTATTAAGTCAAAAATTTTAAGACAAGATTTTTAAGTTAAAATTTTGTTAAGTTAAAATTTTGTTAAGTCAAAATTTTATTAAGTTAAAATTTTGTTAAGTTAAAATTTTATTAAGTTAAATTTTTATTAAGTCAAAGATTTTTGTTAAGTTAAATTTTTCTTAAGTAAAAAAAATAAAAAATAGAGAGATCGAATTGAAGGGGCGCCGCCCGTGGTACTGGCCGACGCGCGCGCCCCTCCATCTCTCGATCTCTGTGGCGGCGGCACACGTGCAGGGGCGCAAGTGTGGCGGCGGCGCAAGTGTGGCGGCGGCGGCTCGGGCAGCGATGACACGTACGAGGGTGGCGGCGCGCGGCGACGACGAGGGCGGCGACGGCGCGACGGTTGGCGTATGGTACACGTCGAGGCGCGGCGCGAGAAAAGGAGCGGCGAGAGCACGGCGACAGCGTCGAGGCGTGGCGGCGGTTGGCGACAGAGGGGCGCGGCGACGGCGACGGCGCGGCGACGGCAGTGTCCGCTCGGGCAGCCTGACGGCGTAGAGGGCGCGCTGCAGGGCTGGTTCGGCGGAGAAGATGAGATTGTGGCGCGGCCGTTCGCGCCGGCGCGAATATCTAGGGGCCCCCCTTTAGTCGCGGTTGTACCCTTTAGTCACGGTTGGTGTCACCAACCGCGACTAAAGGGTTTTTTCGCCGGAATTTTGGTTCCCGCGGAAAGACCCTTTAGTCGCGGTTGGCGCCAACCGCGACTAAAGGTGTTTTTCCAAATACTTTTCAATTCAAAATCTTAAAAATGCAAATAATATATCAATAAATTCAGAAAAATAAAAGTAAATCATTTTAAAATCTTAAAAATACAAATAATATATCAAAAAATTCAGAAAAATAAAACTAATTCATTTCAAAATCTTAAAAATACAAATAATATATCAAAAAAATCAAAAAAATAAAACTAATTCATTTCAAAATCTTAAAAATACAAATAATATATCAAAAAATTCAAAAAAATAAAACTAATTCATTTCAAAATTGGAAAAATACAAATAATATATCAAAAAATTCATAAAAATAAAACTAATTCATTTCAAAATCAGAAAAATACAAATAATTTATCAAAAAATTCAGAAAAAGCCATTTCTTCCTGCATCTGTCTTCCCACCTCCTGTCTTCCCGCCCCCCGCTTCCCACCATTTCTTCCCGCCTTAGTCTTCCCACCTCCTGTCTTCCCGGCCCCCTCTTTCCGCCATTTATTCCCGCCTCTGTCTTCCCGCCATTTCTTCCCGCCTCTCTCTTTCACGGGAGATTTTCCAACCCTTTCCCCAACACTGTTAGAGGAGATGGAGTCTTTTCACGGGCTTGCAGGAAAATTTTCCCGAGGCGTATCGATGCTAGGTTGGCTTGTTGGTCTGCTTGCCAAGGCGTATCGATGCTCCTTTTATAGGCACGGCGCCGCTTCTGCTTTGTCTTGTTCCTCCGACAGGGCATCGTGCGCTACATGCTTTATCTCATCGAGCAGTGCATCCACCCACGTGTCCTTATCCTGCCGACAGCTTTAGTCCCGGTTGCACCCACCAACCGGGACTAAAGCTTACCCAGACGTCATTATCCCACCGACAGTTTTGTTAGATGACACAAAAACCACATTTAGTCCCGGTTGCACCCACCAGCCGGGACTAAAGGTTAGATGACCAGCTCTGTCTTCCCGCCTCTGTCTTCCCGTCCACCTTTTTCCCGCCATTTCTTCCCGCCACTGTCTTCCCGCCTCCTGTCTTCCCGCCCACATTTATTCCCGCCATTTCTCACTCTATATATGTAGCCCGGCTTGGCCAGCATTATCACATCTCTACAATCTCTCATCACTCTCTCATGGCTTCCACCGTACCCACTCTAACCTACCAGCAGGTGGAGGAGCTTTGCGCCTCGAACTACCCTTGTCCACCGGGCTACCGCGTCCCCGCCGGCTGGAGCTTAAGCGCCGGAGGCGTGCCGGTCCCTCCCGTCCCTCAGGGTACTGCGCGCCGGGCGGCCATCACGAACCACTACTACCTCGACCTCACGCTGGAGCAGCGGATGAATCCCCGCTGGCATCCCGACAACCAGCAGACTTGGGACGCCTTCTTCATCAATCGGCGTGAGAGGGCGCTCGCCAGGTATGAGGAGGACGGTCTGCCTCCTGGGAACTTCCACGAGGCCGGCCGTCGGCTATGGTGGGGCGGCCGGACTCTACAGAGCGTCATGGACTACATCACGGCCGGCGATATCCCCCGCCTGCGGTACCCTCAGTACCAGTCGAGGTTCGAGCCACGAGCGCCGCCCGACGACAGCGACGACGATAGCGACGACGACGGTGGCAACTTAGAAGGCGATGACTACCAGTACAACAGCGGCGACTACGAAGACTACGAGTATGCATATTATAGGCCTAGGCAGGAGTATGACTAAATCAATCCAACATTCTAAGATGTACTCCTAGGCCTTTGGATGATCGCATGATGTACTCGTTTTCTACTTATGTTTTTCACATAGAAAACCTGAGCGACATCTTTAGTCCCGCGTTTCACATAGAAGGCCCGGCGCTGGCGCGAGGAACTCCGCCTCCTCCTGCTCCGGCGTGTTGTACGTGCCGAGGGTGAGGCGGAAGGTGAAACGTGGCACGGCGACGACGGAGGGGCGAGGCACGTGGAGCGGCGGTGACACGTGGCATGGGGAAGCGACATGTGTGGCACGGCGATGGCGGCGGGCCAGTAGAAAAGGGGGGCTGATCCAAACACATCACAGATAATATAATTCACATGATCCATACAAAGTTTGGAACAAATTTTCCTCAACAAAGGTTGGTACAATAAATTATTACACATCATTTCTTCCCTTGTGTCCCTTGATTACGATTGTGCCGTAACCATGGAACATCCTCATCATTTAACCTAATGCTTGGGTCAGTGTTCACTTTGAAGAGCGGAATTTCACCAAACATATTATAATCTTCTGACATGTCTGTCTTGTCCTCCACTCCCACGATGTTTCTTTTCCCTGAAAGAACAATGTGGCGCTTTGGATCATCGCATGATGTACTCGTTTTCTTATCTTTCCTTTTCCTCGGTTTGCTACTCATGTCCTTCACATAGAAAACCTGAGCGACATCTTTGGCTAGGACGAATGGTTCGTCAAGGTAAACAAGATTGTTGAAATCCACCATTGTCATTCCGTATTGCTCGTCCACCTTTACCCCACCTCCTGTTAGCTTGAACCATTTACACCGGAACAAAGGGACCTTGAAGGAGGATCCATAGTCAAGTTCCCATATCTCCTCTATGTAACCATAATATGTGACCTTTTGCCCATTCTCGGTTGCTGCATCAAAACGGACACCACTGTTTTGGTTGGTGCTCTTTTTATCTTGGGCGATCGTGTAAAATGTATTCCCATTTATCTCGTACCCTTGGAAAGTCGTTATAGTCGAAGATGGTGTCTTGGCCAACATGTACAGCTGATCTCCAACATCATTGTCATTCATTAAATGTTTTCGCAACCAACCGCCGAAAGTCTCCATGTGGGCCTTTCTAATCCAGGATTCAGGCTTCCCCGGGTTGTCCGAGCGTAAAATATTCTTGTGTTCCTCGAAGTACGGAGCCACCAAGCTGGAATTTTGCAGAACTGTGTGGTGTGCTTCAGTCATAGAATGGCCGTCCATACATATCGTTGATTTCCTTCCGATCATGCCTTTTCCACTTAGTCTTCCCTCGTGCCGCGATTGAGGAAGACCAATCGGCTTAAGGTCAGGAACATAGTCAACACAAAACTCAATTACCTCCTCATTTCCATAGCCCTTGGCGATGCTTCCTTCTGGCCTAGCACGGTTACGAACATATTTCTTTAATACTCCCATGAACCTCTCAAAGGGGAACATATTGTGTAGAAATACAGGACCGAGAATGGAAATCTCTTCGACTAGGTGAACCAGGAGGTGCGTCATAATATTGAAGAAGGATGGTGGGAACACCAACTCGAAACTGACAAGACATTGGACCACATCATTCTGTAACCGTGGTAGATCTTCTGGATTGATTACCTTCTGAGAGATTGCATTGATGAATGCACATAGCTTCACAATGGCTACTCGAACATTTTCCGGTAGGAGCCCCCTCAAAGCAATCGGAAGCAATTGCGTCATAATCACGTGGTAGTCGTGAGATTTCAGGTTTAGGAACTTTTTGTCCGCCATATTTATTATTCCCTTTATATTCGATGAGAAGCCAGACGGGACCTTCATACTACTCAGGCATTCAAAAAAGATGACCTTTTCTTCTTTGGTAAGAGCGTAGCTGGCACGACCTTGAAACCATTCCGGATGCCGGTCATCTGGGTCTTTCAAACGTTGCTGGTCCTGCCGTGCTTCCTTTGTATCATTTGTCTTCCCATACACGCCCAAGAAGCTTAGCAGGTTCACGCAAATATTCTTCGTAACATGCATCACGTCGATTGCAGAGCGGACATCTAGGACTTTCCAATATTCTAGCTCCCAAAATATAGATTTCTTCTTCCACATGGGTGCGTGCCCGTCAACTCCCTGCGGAACTGATTGTCCGCCAGGACCCTTTCCAAAGATGACTTTCAAATCCTTGACCATATCAAATACCTCAGCACCAGTACGTTCTGCAGGCTTCGGCCAGTGATCTGCCTTGCCGTTGAAATGCTTGCCTTTCTTTCTTACGTTATGATTTCGGGGAAGAAATTGACGATGCCCCAGGTACACGTTCTTCTTACAATTACCCAAATATATACTTTCAGTCTCATGTAAGCAGTGCGTGCATGCATTGTATCCCTTATTTGTCTGTCCCGAAAGGTTACTAAGAGCAGGCCAATCGTTGATGGTTACGAAAAGCAACGCTCGTAGGTCAAATTCCTCTTTTTTGTGCTCATCCCACACACGTACACCAGGTCTGCCCCACAACTGTAAAAGTTTATCAACTAATGGCCTTAGGTATACATCGATGTCGTTGCCGGGTTGCTTCGGACCTTGGATGAGCACTGGCATCATAATGAACTTCCGCTTCATGCACAACCAAGGAGGAAGGTTGTAGATGCATAGAGTCACGGGCCAGGTGCTATGGCTGGAGCTCTGCTCGCCAAAAGGTTTCATGCCATCTGTACTTAGACCAAATCTTATGTTCCTTGCGTCAGCAGCAAAATCTTTGAACTCTCTGTCGATCTTTCTCCCTTGCGTTCCATCAGCGGGGTGTCTCAACTCCCCGTCCGACTTACGGTCCTCTTTGTGCCATCGCAATAACTTGGCATGCTCTTTGTTCCTAAATAGACGTTTCAACCGTGGCATTATAGGAGCATACCACATCACCTTGGCGGGAACCCTCTTCCTGGGTTTCTGGCCCTCAACATCGTCACCAGGGTCATCTCCTCTGATCTTATAACGCAATGCAGTGCATACCGGGTATTCATTCAAATTCTCGTATTCACCGCGGTACAGGATGCAGTCGTTAATGCATGCATGTATCTTCTGAACCTCTAAACCTAGAGGGCATACAACCTTCTTTGCTTCGTACGTACTGGCGGGCAACTCGTTATTCTTTGGAAGCATATTCTTCATCATTTTCAGCAACTTTTCAAATCCTGAGTCAGATAGACCTTCCTGTGCCTTCCATTTCAGCAAATCCAGTGTGCAGCCCAGCTTTTTCAGACCATTATCGCATCCTTGGTACAACGACTTTTTGTGATCCCCTAACATGCGATCCAAATTCTCCCTCTCCTTTTCAGTTTCGCAGCCTCTCCGTGCATCAGCAATGGTCCGACCAAGATCGTCAGCGGGCTCATCACGTGCCTCTTCTTCACCTTCCCCTTCACCTTCCCCTCCTTCAGCATCCTCCATGAAAGTATCACCGAAATGATCAGGATAGTTGTCATCGATATCATCCCCTTCTTCATCTTCTTCCATTCTAACCCCTTGATACGTCTCCGACGTATCGATAATTTCTTATGTTCCATGCCACATTATTGATGTTATCTACATGTTTTATGCACACTTTATGTCATATTCGTGCATTTTCTGGAACTAACCTATTAACAAGATGCCGAAGTGCCAGTTGCTGTTTTCTGCTGTTTTTGGTTTCAGAAATCCTAGTAAGGAAATATTCTCGGAATTGGACGAAATCAAAGCCCAGGGGCCTATTTTTCCACGAAGCTTCCAGAAGTCCGAAGGAGAGACGAAGAGGGGCCACGAGGGGGCCACACTCTAGGGCGGCGCGGCCCCCCCCTTGGCCGCGTGGCCCTGTGGTGTGGGGCCCCCGTGCCGCCTCTTGACCTGCCCTTCCGCCTACAAATAGCCTCCATGACGAAACCCCCAGTACCGAGAGCCACGATACAGAAAACCTTCCAGAGACGCCGCCAACACCGATCCCATCTCGGGGGATCCAGGAGATCGCCTCCGGCACCCTGCCGGAGAGGGGAATCATCTCCCGGAGGACTCTACGCCGCCATGGTCGCCTCCGGTGTGATGTGTGAGTAGTCTACCCCTGGACTATGGGTCCATAGCAGTAGCTAGATGGTTGTCTTCTCCCCATTGTGCTATCATTGTCGGATCTTGTGAGCTGCCTAACATGATCAAGTCATCTATCTGTAATTCTATATGTTGCGTTTGTTGGGATCCGATGAATAGAGAATACTTGTTATGTTGATTATCAAAGTTATATCTACGTGTTATTTATGATCTTGCATGCTTTCCGTTACTAGTAGACGCTCTGGCCAAGTAGATGCTTGTAACTCCAAGAGGGAGTACTTATGCTCGATAGTGGGTTCATGCCTGCATTGACACCTGGGACAGGATGTAAAAGTTCTAAGGTTGTGTTGTGCTGTTGCCACTAGGGATAAAACATTGATGCTATGTATATGTATGTTGTTTTTGAGTACATTACGGTCCATACTTTATGCAATTGTCTGTTGCTTTGCAACTTAATCTTGGAGGGGTTCGGATGATAACACGAAGGTGGACTTTTTAGGCATAGATGCAGTTGGATGGCGGTCTATGTACTTTGTCGTAATGCCCAATTAAATCTCACTATACTCATCATGATATGTATGTGCATTGTCATGCTCTCTTTATTTGTCAATTGCCCAACTGTAATTTGTTCACCCAACATGCTGTTTGTCTTATGGGAGAGACACCTCTAGTGAACTGTGGACCCCGGTCCAATTCTCTTTACTGAAATACAATCTACTGCAATACTTGTTCTACTGTTTTCTGCAAACAATCATCTTCCACACAATACGGTTAATCCTTTGTTACAGCAAGCCGGTGAGATTGACAACCTCACTGTTTCGTTGGGGCAAAGTACTTTGGTTGTGTTGTGCAGGTTCCACGTTGGCGCCGGAATCCCTGGTGTTGCGCCGCACTACATCCCGCCGCCATCAACCTTCAACGTGCTTCTTGGCTCCTCCTGGTTCGATAAACCTTGGTTTCTTTCTGAGGGAAAACTTGCTGCTGTGCGCATCATACCTTCCTCTTGGGGTTCCCAACGAACGTGTGAGTTACACGCCATCAAGCTCTTTTTCTGGCGCCGTTGCCGGGGAGATCAAGACACGCTGCAAGGGGAGTCTCCACTTCTCAATCTCTTTACTTTGTTTTTATCTTGCTTAGTTTTATTTACTACTTTGTTTGCTGCACTAAATCAAAATACAAAAAAATTAGTTGCTAGTTTTACTTTATTTGCTATCTTGTTTGCTATATCAAAAACACAAAAAAAAATTAGTTTACTTGCATTTACTTTATCTAGTTTGCTTTATTTACTGTTGCTAAAATGGCCAACCCTGAAAATACTAAGTTGTGTGACTTCACAACCACAAATAATAATGATTTCTTATGCACACCTATTGCTCCACCTGCTACTACAGCAGAATTCTTTGAAATTAAACCTGCTTTCTTGAATCTTGTTATGCGAGAGCAATTTTACAGTGTTAGTTCTGATGATGCTGCTGCCCATCTTAATAATTTTGTTGAACTATGTGAAATGCAAAAATATAAAGATGTAGATGGTGATATTATTAAACTAAAATTGTTCCCTTTCTCATTAAGAGGAAGAGCTAAAGATTGGTTGCTATCTCTGCCTAAGAATAGTATTGATTCATGGACTAAATGCAAGGATGCTTTTATTGGTAGATATTATCCCCCTGCTAAAATTATATCTTTGAGGAGTAGCATAATGAATTTTAAACAATTAGATACTGAACATGTTGCTCAAGCTTGGGAAAGAATGAAATCTTTGGTTAAAAATTGCCCAACCCATGGACTGACTACTTGGATGATCATCCAAACCTTTTATGCAGGACTGAATTTTTCTTCACGGAATTTATTGGATTCAGCTGCTGGAGGTACCTTTATGTCCATCACTCTTGGTGAAGCAACAAAGCTTCTTGATAATATGATGATCAACTACTCTGAATGGCACACGGAAAGAGCTCCACAAGGTAAGAAGGTAAATTCTGTCGAAGAAACCTCTTCCTTGAGTGATAAGATTGATGCTATTATGTCTATGCTTGTGAATGATAGGACTAATATTGATCCTAATAATGTTCCATTAGCTTCATTGGTTGCACAAGAAGAACATGTTGATGTAAACTTCATTAAAAATAATAATTTCAACAACAATGCTTACCGGAACAATTCTAGTAACAACTATAGGCCTTATCCTTATAATAATGGCAACGGCTATGGTAATTCTTATGGGAATTCTTACAACAATAATAGGAGTTCACCCCCTGGACTTGAAGCCATGCTCAAAGAATTTATTAGTACACAAACTGCTTTTAACAAATCTGTTGAAGAAAAGCTTGGGAAAATTGATATACTTGCTTCTAAAGTCGATAGTCTTGCTGCTGATGTTGATCTTTTGAAATCAAAAGTTTTGCCTAATGAGAATCATCATAATAAAATTGTTACTACAGCAAATGCCATTCAAGTTAGAATTAATGAGAATATAAGATTAATGGCCGAACTGCGTGCTAGGTGGGATAGAGAAGAAAATGAAAAACTAGCTAAAGAGAAGAATGTAGCTAAAGTTTGGACTATTACCACCACTAGTAATGCTAATGCTACACATGTTGCTGCACCTCCTACCATTACTAATAAAAGAATTGGTGTTAGCAATGTTTCCACTTCTAATGCAAAGCGCGAAAAAATGCCTGAAACTGCTAAAACTGCTGAAACTGCCTGTGATAAAGCTACTGAAATTTTTTCCAACATTGGGGATGATGATCCCATTACTTTAGATTATAATGGTTTGAATTTTGATGATTGCCACATCTCTGAAGTTATAAAGTTCTTGCAAAAACTTGCTAAAAGTCCTAATGCTAGTGCTATAAATTTGGCTTTCACGCATCATATTACAAATGCTCTCATAAAAGCTAGAGAAGAGAAACTAGAGCGTGAAACCTCTATTCCTAAAAAGCTAGAGGATGGTTGGGAGCCCATCATTAAGATGAAGGTTAAAGATTTTGATTGTAATGCTTTATGTGATCTTGGTGCAAGTATTTCTCTTATGCCTAAGAAAATTTATAATATGCTTGACTTGCCACCGCTGAAAAATTGTTATTTGGATATTAATCTTGCTGATCATTCTACAAAGAAACCTTTGGGTAAAGTTGATAATGTTCGCATTACCGTTAACAATAACCTTGTTCCCGTTGATTTTGTTGTCTTGGATATTGAATGCAATGCATCTTGTCCCATTATATTGGGAAGACCTTTTCTTCGAACTGTTGGTGCTACTATTGATATGAAGGAAGGTAATATAAAATATCAATTTCCTCTCAAGAAAGGTATGGAACACTTCCCTAGAAAGAGAATGAAGTACCCTTTTGATTCTATTATGAGAACAAATTATGATGTTGACACTTCGTCTCTTGATAATACTTGATACACACTTTCTGCGCCTAGCTGAAAGGCGTTAAAGAAAAGCGCTTATGGGAGACAACCCATGTTTTACCTACAGTACTTTGTTTTTATTTTGTGTCTTGGAAGTTGTTTACTACTGTAGCAACCTCTCCTTATCTTAGTTTTGTGTTTTGTTGTGCCAAGTTAAGCCGTTGATAGAAAAGTAAGTACTAGATTTGGATTACTGCACAGTTCCAGATTTCTTTGCTGTCACGAATCTGGGTCTACCTCCCTGTAGGTAGCTCAGAAAATTAAGCCAATTTACGTGCATGATCCTCAGATATGTACGCAACTTTCATTCAATTTGAGCATTTTCATCTGAGCAAGTCTGGTGCCATTTTAAAATTCGTCAATACGAACTGTTCTGTTTTGACAGATTCTGCCTTTTATTTCGCATTGCCTCTTTTGCTATGTTGGATGAATTTCTTTGATCCACTAATGTCCAGTAGCATTATGCAATGTCCAGAAGTGTTAAGAATGATTGTGTCACCTCTGAATATGTCAATTTATATTGTGCACTAACCCTCTAATGAGTTGTTTCGAGTTTGGTGTGGAGGAAGTTTTCAAGGATCAAGAGAGGAGTATGATGCAACATGATCAAGGAGAGTGAAAGCTCTAAGCTTGGGGATGCCCCGGTGGTTCACCCCTGCATATTCTATGAAGACTCAAGCGTCTAAGCTTGGGGATGCCCAAGGCATCCCCTTCTTCATCGACAACATTATCAGGTTCCTCCCCTGAAACTATATTTTTATTCCATCACATCTTATGTGCTTTTTCTTGGAGTGTCGGTTTGTTTTTATTTTTTGTTTTGTTTGAATAAAATGGATCCTAGCATTCACTTTATGGGAGAGAGACACGCTCCGCTGTAGCATATGGACAAGTATGTCCTTGGTTTCTACTCATAGTATTCATGGCGAAGTTTCTCCTTCGTTAAATTGTTATATGGTTGGAATTGGAAAATGATACATGTAGTAATTGCTATAAATGTTTTGGGTAATGTGATACTTGGCAATTGTTGTGCTCATGATTAAGCTCTTGCATCATATGCTTTGCACCCATTAATGAAGAAATACATAGAGCATGCTAAAATTTGGTTTGCATATTTGGTTTCTCTAAGGTCTAGATAATTTCTAGTATTGAGTTTGAACAACAAGGAAGACGGTGTAGAGTCTTATAATGTTTACAATATGTCTTTTATGTGAGTTTTGCTGCACCGGTTCATCCTTGTGTTTGTTTCAAATAAGCCTTGCTAGCCTACACCTTGTATCGAGAGGGAATACTTCTCATGCATCCAAAATACTTGAGCCAACCACTATGCCATTTGTGTCCACCATACCTACCTACTACATGGTATTTTCCGCCATTCCAAAGTAAATTGCTTCAGTGCTACCTTTAAAATTCCATCATTTACCTTTGCAATATATAGCTCATGGGACAAATAGCTTAAAAACTATTGTGGTATTGAATATGTAATTATGCACTTTATCTCTTATTAAGTTGCTTGTTGTGCGATAACCATGTTCACTGGGGACGCCATCAACTATTCATTGTTGAATTTCATGTGAGTTGCTATGCATGTCCGTCTTGTCTGAAGTAAGAGAGATCTACCACCTTATGGTTAAGCATGCATATGTTAGAGAAGAACATTGGGCTGCTAACTAAAGCCATGATCCATGGTGGAAGTTTCAGTTTTGGACATATATCCTCAATCTCAAATGAGAAAATTATTAATTGTTGTTACATGCTTATGCATAAAAGAGGAGTCCATTATCTGTTGTCTATGTTGTCCCGGTATGGATGTCTAAGTCGAAGAATAATCAATAGCGAGAAATCCAATGCGAGCTTTCTCCTTAGACCTTTGTACAGGCGGCATAGAGGTACCCCTTTGTGACACTTGGTAAAAACAATGCATTGTGATGATCCGGTAGTCCAAGCTAATTAGGACAAGGTGCGGGCACTATTAGAACACTATGCATGAGGCTTGCAACTTATAAGATATAATTTACATGATGCATATGCTTTATTACTACCGTTGACAAAATTGTTTCATGTTTTCAAAATCAAAGCTCTAGCACAAATATAGCAATCGATGCTTTTCCTCTATGGAGGACCATTCTTTTACTTTCAATGTTGAGTCAGTTCACCTATTTCTCTCCACCTCAAGAAGCAAACACTTGTGTGAACTATGCATTGATTCTTACATACTTGCTTATTGCACTTATTATATTACTCTATGTTGACAATATCCATGAGATATACATGTTACAAGTTGAAAGCAACCGCTGAAACTTAATCTTCTTTTGTGTTGCTTCAATGCCTTTACTTTGAATTATTGCTTTATGAGTTAACTCTTATGCAAGACTTAATTGATGCTTGTCTTGAAGTGCTATTCATGAAAAGTCTTTGCTTTATGATTCACTTGTTTACTCATGTCATATACATTGTTTTGATCGCTGCATTCACTACATATGCTTTACAAATAGTATGATCAAGATTATGATGGCATGTCACTCTAGAAATTATCTGTGTTATCGTTTTACCTGCTCGGGACGAGCAGAACTAAGCTTGGGGATGCTGATACGTCTCCGACGTATCGATAATTTCTTATGTTCCATGCCACATTATTGATGTTATCTACATGTTTTATGCACACTTTATGTCATATTCGTGCATTTTACGGAACTAACCTATTAACAAGATGCCGAAGTGCCGATTCTTTGTTTCTGCTGTTTTTGGTTTCAGAAATCCTAGTAAGGAAATATTCTCGGAATTGGACGAAATCAAAGCCCAGGGGCCTATTTTTCCACGAAGCTTCTAGAAGTCCGAAGGAGAGACGAAGAGGGGCGACGAGGGGGCCACACCCTAGGGCGGCGCGGCCCCCACCTTGGCCGCGCGGCCCTGTGGTGTGGGGCCCCCGTGCCGCCTCTTGACCTGCCCTTCCGCCTACAAATAGCCTCCGTGACGAAACCCCCGATGCGAGAGCCACGATACGGAAAACCTTCCAGAGACGCCGCCAACGCCGATCCCATCTCGGGGGATCCAGAGATTGCCTCCGGCACCACTGCCGGAGAGGGGAATCATCTCCCCGGAGGACTCTACGCCGCCATGGTCGCCTCCGGTGTGATGTGTGAGTAGTCTACCCCTGGACTATGGGTCCATAGCAGTAGCTAGATGGTTGTCTTCTCCCCATTGTGCTATCATTGTCGGATCTTGTGAGCTGCCTAACATGATCAAGATCATCTATCTGTAATTCTATATGTTGCGTTTGTTGGGATCCGATGAATAGAGAATACTTGTTATGTTGATTATCAAAGTTATATCTACGTGTTATTTATGATCTTGCATGCTTTCCGTTACTAGTAGATGCTCTGGCCAAGTAGATGCTTGTAACTCCAAGAGGGAGTACTTATGCTCGATAGTGGGTTCATGCCTGCATTGACACAGGACGATGTGAGAAAGTTCTAAGATTGTGTTGTGCTATTGCCACTAGGGATAAAACATTGATGCTATGTCTAAGGATGTAGTTGTTGATTACATTACGCACCATACTTAATGCAATTGTCTGTTGCTTTGCAACTTAATACTAGAGGGGGTTCGGATGATAACCTGAAGGTGGACTTTTTAGGCATAGATGCAGTTGGATGGCGGTCTATGTACTTTGTCGTAATGCCCAATTAAATCTCACTATACTCATCATGATATGTATGTGCATTGTCATGCTCTCTTTATTTGTCAATTGCCCAACTGTAATTTTTTCACCCAACATGCTGTTTGTCTTATGGGAGAGACACCTCTAGTGAACTGTGGACCCCGGTCCAATTCTCTTTACTGAAATACAATCTACTGCAATACTTGTTCTACTGTTTTCTGCAAACAATCATCTTCCACACAATACGGTTAATCCTTTGTTACAGCAAGCCGGTGAGATTGACAACCTCACTGTTTCGTTGGGGCAAAGTACTTTGGTTGTGTTGTGCAGGTTCCATGTTGGCGCCGGAATCCCTGGTGTTGCGCCGCACTACATCCCGCCGCCATCAACCTTCAACGTGCTTCTTGGCTCCTCCTGGTTCGATAAACCTTGGTTTCTTTCTGAGGGAAAACTTGCTGCTGTGCGCATCATACCTTCCTCTTGGGGTTCCCAACGAACGTGTGAGTTACACGCCATCACCCCTCTTTCTCCATGCTTGGTCCAACAATTATAGCTTGGCATGAAACCGTGCCGAAGCAGGTGCACGTGAACGTCTCTTGAGGAAGAGTAACCCTTCTGATTCTTACAGGCAGCACATGGACATATAACAAAACCACCCTGCTTGTTCGCATTAGCCACTACGAGGAAATCTTTCAAACCCGTAATGAACTCGCCGGAGAGTCGGTTACCGTACATCCATTGCCGATTCATCTGCATTATTATTATATAAAGTATATAATTAACCAGCATGCATTTGTTGAACTAACTAGCTAGAAATAATAGAAATTAAACAATGAACTACACACATGCATATTTTATCAATGACACATGAAAGGTTCAAGTTGCTAACCGCGATCGAGGAGGAAAAATAAATGAGAAAGTCAAGTGTGGCTCGGACACTTCATATCATGTTTGTTTCATGCTCTCGGGCATTTCATCGAACACCTTATGTGCATAAGAGGATCCAAAAGCAAACCCACCACCCCCTTGTGAATAGAAGTGCCAAATGGCTAAGTGAAGTGTGCTGAAGTGCATTTATAGGGATGGGCCTTTAGTCCCGGTTGGCCTGGCCAACCGCGACTAAAGCCCCTCCCGTCCACCAGCTGTCGACCGAGCCCGCTGGGCCCAGACCTTCGGTCGCGGGTCGCCTCCCGAACCGCGACTAAAGACCCCTTTAGTCGCGGTTCGAATATTTTGGGGACTAAAGGGGGTGTATGGAAGCCTCTTTTTCTACTAGTGTAAAGCAACATGTGACATTTTTTTTTGTAATATTATTATTCCAGAGTGAAAAGCAAAAGATAGATCGAACTCGACCCCCTCGCGTCGCTCCTCACGCGGCGCCAGGGGGAAACCCTTGCCCCCAAACCCCCTCCCCCCCCCCCCCCGTCCGTCTCCATCCGCCGCCGCTGCCACCGGCCTATGCCACGGCGGTGGTGGGCCCCTCCACCGAAGGTGGTGGGGGGGTTCTCTCCCGTGCGGCGCTGGTGGCGGGATCTGCCGAGTGAGGCGGCGGCAGGCTGACCGGCGCGAGGAGGCCGGGGCGGCGGCCCCGGGCAAGCCGGCGATGCTTCGGTGGCGCAAGCTTGGGTGGCGGCCGCGGTGAGGTGCTCCGGCGCGTTCCCGTGGATGGTGGCTGGCATCTTCGGCCACGGGGGTGGCGTCGGTTCCGGCTGGCCCAGGGTGCCTCCTACATGGCGGATGTGGAGCTCCGGGCTTCAATCCCTGCGTCCGGCCGGGCCGGGGGTGCAGCGGCAGCGGCATCGCCGGTTGGAGAGGTGGTGGCTCGGGTGGTTGTGCTACTGGCCCGGATTCGATCGATCTTGGATCTGTTGGGCTTGGCAATGGCAGGGAGGTGGTGCTGTGGCGGTCTTGGTTGCGGAAATTTGGTTGCAGTTCGTCTCCTGTCAGCTCGGGTGGTTCAAGGTGGAGGCTCCTAGGAGACATCCTTGTCTGGGCTTTGGTCCGGACTAGCGACAGCGACACCCGTGGGTGCTTTTGACTTTCTTGGAAGCATCGTTCAAGGCTCCTCTCGTCACCTCTGAGCTTTGCCTCAGGAGGGAAACCTCGGATCCTTCAGATCGGACGATGGAGGCACTTCGGCGTCTTTCTCCTTGTTGCGGGCATCGTTTCGGAGTTGGCTTCGTCTTGGGGACTAGAGGATGGATGGTTGCTGAGATGGCCTACTTGGGGCGCTACAGGCAGTTTGGCAACGATGATGCGTCAAGCAGAGCTCGGGTCGCGGCTTGGGCTTCGATAGTCGGTTTCCGGCGTGTCCGATAGGTCTTCTCGTGCTTCACTGTGTCGATGTGGAGTCGGAGCTGCGGTGGTGTGTGCCCCTGCGGCAATGATGATCGGCAACCGGTGGTGTGGCAGACGATTCGGTCGGCGCGAGCCCAGCATAGTTCCCTTGTGATGCTCGATGGCCAAGTTGGAGTTGTCTCTCGTTGGCGTGTGTGGCCGATTGTTGGCATTTGGCCAGGTCGGTCGGGGGTGGTGCCCAATGTGGTCGTGTTCCATGACGATATTGGTGCACTTGTATCGGGTTTTGGCCGGTTTTCCCGCTAATAAATCGGCCGTCTTCTTCTTTATCAATGAAAATGGCAAGTCTTGCCTTGTTTCAAAAAAAACATGTGACATTTTTATTATATTATTCAACAAAGGGTTTGACAAAAGTCATACTCCTTTTCTACATAAAAGGATGTCTCAACTTTATCAAAATTGAATGTTTCTGTATACTAAATCGGGTCTAGGTACATCCAATTTTGATAAGGTTGAGACATCGTTTATGGTTGGAGGTAGTATATAAAACAAAATTCGAAGCCACCACGCAACACGTACAAACCTGATAATGAGTGAAAATCACGCCAGCAGCGAAACGCACAGCGATAGGCCCGCGCATCACCCTCCTTGGGTGGCACGGGGGAAACCCTAGCCGCCGCCGGCCCTTGAGGCCCCCATCCGCCCCCGCATTGCCGCCACCGAAAGAGGAGCTGACGAAGCTGCGCAAGCCCAAGGAGGGTGATGGTGGGGTGGCTTTTCGCGTGGTCCTCTCTCTTGGACGCCATGGCGTGCAGACGCGCGCCAGGCAGGGCGAAGCGACGGCGAGGCTGCGAGCCAGCATGGTGTTGGACGACTGCGTGCGGGGGCTGCTAGCTCGGAGGCGCCCTGCAGAGGTGGCGCGGCGGGCCGCAGGCATGGAAGCAAGGTGCGGGCGGGCCTGGCCGTGGCGAGTACCTTGGCTCCTAGAGGGGGCTGTGGAGGTGCTGGTGCCATCATGGCCGTGTCGTGTGGAGGCCAGGGGAAGGTGCGGTGCGTGTCGTCCTTGTGGGGCTGAGGTGTAGGGGGGGCAAGGCTAGGGAGTCCAAGGGCACTTCGTGCCCTTCATCCTTCAGCTTGGAATGTTCCAGGGGAATGGAAATCGGGGCGGCAGCCCCGGAGAGCTGGCTGCGGCTTGGATGCGGCCGACATGTCATCTGTCGCGGCGTGAGGTGCCGCTGCGGCTGCGGCATGTTGTGGAGCTTGGTGATCGTCGGTGGCCCCGGAGAGCTGGCTGCGGCTTGGATGTGGCCGACATGTCATCCGTCGCAGCGTGAGGTGCCGCTGCGGCTGCGGCATGTTGTGGAGCTTGGTGATCGGCGGCGGGGCCCGCATGCTATTTAGTTACTCCTCTCGCTTCACGGGCGGGTCGATCTCTGGGCGAAAGCCTTGCACCAACTTTCGTCGGTTCCGACGACGTCGGCTCCTTCGGGCATCGTTTCCCTTCTTGCTGGCGTCGTTGTGGAGCTCTCGATCCCAACCGATGTGGGTTCCTCCAAGGTCTCTGGGTGAAAACCTAAGCTCCATCGGGAGCGGGCGGCAGCGACAAACATGTCGTTACCTTCTTGAAGGCGTCGCCTTGGAGGGTCTTGACCCTCGTGGTGCGTCTGATTCGTGGCGAGCGGCCAGGAAAGGTAGACCCCAGGGCGGCGGTCTCGGACGATGGATGAGTGTCGAGGCGGCGGCGTCGAAACCTCTTTGTAGTGAAGACCCTATTGGGCTTGGCCGTGGCCTTGCTTGGAGCTTGGGTAGCGTCTCGGATATCTGTGTGGATAGTGAGTTCGTCGACTCGGATGGTTTGTCTTCGGGCAATGCGAGGTTCGATCTGGCTTCTAGGGCGTGGCGGCGGCCCCAGATTTGGCATGATGTTCGAGGTCTATGGGTGATCGACTAGGTAGTGAGGGATACAAGATGGTTGGGTCGTGCGGTGTCGCGGCTCGTGTGCGGATGTGGTGCCGAGTAGTGTAAGTTGGGGCGGCGCCCCAAGTATAGAGGTGTGTGTTTGCTGCGTTTGGTGGATGCCTTGTGTCGCCTCGCATGTGTGGTTTTTGCTAATTTTCCTCATAAATCGGCAATGTATTGTTTATATGGTTTTTGTACTCGGTTTTTCTTATAAACTGGTACAATCTCTTCTATCTAATCGAGCTATGCCCTGAAAACGCAAAAACTATCCCATCAATTTAGAACGGGAGACATCTCACTACTAGGGAATAGCCTACCGCTCGCGTGTGTAATTCGACTACCACTCGTGGGCGGCCAACCGCGACTAGTACCCCGCCAGTGGTATCCGTTAGTAGTCGCGCGCCCGTCTGGCACACGACTAGTAGTGTATGTACCGATTGCGTGCGGCGTCCGCGCGCTACCACTATGTTTACTGGTAGCACGTCGAAGGGCACGCCCCGACCAGTACCCCGCCCACTGCCAGTATCCAATTTTTCATGCATTTTCTCCTTATTTATACAGATCCAATATGTAGATATATACAACATCAATACACATGCATGCAAGTACCAGATACATAGAATTAGCCAAATGACCAAATCATTACACTACAATTAGCCAAGCAAGTGACCAAATCATTACAGTACAATTAGCCAAGTGACCAAATCATTACACTGCATACTACAATTGGTAATGGTCAAGACCTACATGTAATGGACATGATCTACACTACGTACTCCACGCCCAGGTGTGCCTCCTCCGCCTCTGGCTCCACGGGTGGGTAATGAACAATGACCTCATCATTATCTCTTGGGTCGTGGTACTCACCATCAGATGCAGAGGAGTTCGCCCGTTGTTTGCAATAGAAGGTCTTCCCAAATAAATTATCCATATAGAAATAACACTTGGTCCCTGGCTCCATCCCGTAGCGGCAATGGTATTCTCCGTTTGCAGATATGACCTCCGTAAGCAAAAATCCTGCCAACTCCTATTGAATTGCGTGTACGCGGTCCTTTGGTAGGAGCTGGTCCCGCATCTTTTCGGTCTTTAAAGAAGGAGATCAATATGAATATATGTGTATATATATCAAATCATCACAAAAAAAATTATGAATGAAACTCAACATAATTGATGGTAATAAAATAAAATTGTGAATATTATTTACGTACTTGAAGTTGTTTGAAATCTCTACGCCGCTCACTGGTCGTCATGTGAATGATCTCGCAAACGTAGAATGCACATAAATTAATCCCCTGTTCCTGCATCAACCACTTTACGAGAATAGAATTCAATCAAATAATAATCAAGCATGATAATGCATGGTATTGAAACTAGAATTAAAGAGATGCGCGAACCTAGTACTACTTCCTGGGATCCGTCGAAAACGCATCTCCGATTTCTAGTGTACAAGATACGAAGGCATGCATAACTCATCAATTACACTTAACATTGAGTAAGAAAAATAGAATGTGTACAAGATACTAACACTCACTTGAAGTTGTAAGGAAACAGTATTTCTGTTCTTTCATTTTGTTTAATTAAAAACCTTATCAAGTTAGCCTCTATGTCCTTGGCGTGGGTTTGTACCGTAAGAAAATGAACGGTATATGGGTCAATGAATCCAATGTCATAGATTCTCCGTCTTTTGCATTCAATAATCTTCATTATGCATAATAGCGTACAAAAAAATATAGTGAGGATAATTACAGGCAATGAACGAGCTAATGAAGAGACTTAATTACAAAAATAAATCACTTACATACAATAGCAACTGACGAGAGATTTGTAGAGGGCGTCTTGATTGTATAACTGAAAAAAAATTCTTCAAGCATAATACATATCTGGTTGTCACGGAAGTAATGCTCTTTTTTAACTACCACCATGAGCATGATTCGCCCTTCCTTTGAGTATTCCATGTACCAGTCATGCAATCTTCGCATTTGTGTTGGTAGATGCGCGACCTGCTCAGGTCTGACCAGAGGCTCCCCGAGGGCAAATTTCCATGCTACATCAGCCTTGGGGAAATCTTCCATGCCCATCAATTGAGCAACAGTCACACCAAAATGTCTAGCAATTTCCTCGTATTCTTCTGCTACGTCCTTATCGGAATACACGTTGAGCGGGGGCAACGATTGTTTTTCTTGTTCTCCGAGCTGGGGAACTTTTTTCCCGCTTGCACTACTTCTCGTCCGCTGCATTTCGATATATTACTTCTTAATGGAGTGATCATAGTCTGATGCCATATTAGCCACATGTGACGATGGTCGCTCAAGCAAGTCCACATGTGACGATGGTCTGATTGTTGGATTTATTTTCTCCTTTGGCTGGGGCTGTATCTTGGCAAAATGGCTTTTCACTTCGGCATCCACGACCTTTTTGCATTCCTCATCAGTCATGTCATAAGCTAACTTGGCAGGAGCCTCCTTAGCTTTCTTCGTTGCACCTGCTTTCTTCCGAGTAGTACTAGTCGACGGAGTGGTGGTCTTCCGCTTTTGCACCTGAGACTTAGTGGGCGGAGTCGGCTGACGCGCCAGAGATCGAGATGGACTCGTGCTAGGTCTCTCTCGAGGAAGGGTGGACATAGAGGTGGACTGCTACTCGGAGGAGTCGGTGGCCTTGGCGTCGAGTATAGAAACATGATGTTTTCCTTTTTCGATAGAATGATTGCATGCGTGACTTCTCCCAGTGTCGTCTCTCCTTCACCTGCAGGGATGTCAAGCACCAGTGTCTCATATCCCTTCATTACTTGATCCACCCCGACACGACATAGCCAGCTGGAATCTGACTGCCACCTTTATGGATATGTTCTTCATTGACTGATGTAGCTCACAATTTTCCTCTCCGCGAGATCATCCACGGGGTAGCGAGCCATCGGTGCATCATCCATCGGTGCAAGATCATCAACCCGGACCCCCATGGAAGCCATGCTGCTTTTCTGCTGAGATGGCTGGCTACTATCGAATGCAGGATCTTGCTGCGGCTGAGATGCCCTTTGCTGGCTAATTGCATCTAGTTGCTCCTGCTGCCCCATTAATATGCGCTCATAATCATCGTTCTTTCTTTCTATCTTCTGGAACCGGTCTGCCTCCTGTTTCTTTTTTCTTTGACGGCTTCTATAACTTTCATTCCACTCGGAAAACCCAGCCCTCCATGGAACATCGGCGCATTTGCCTCGTGTTCATCCTGGGTGTTCAGGATTCCCGAGGGCATGTGTTAGCTCATCGTTCTCTCTCTCGGGCTGGAACGTTCCCGCTCGAGTATCGATTATTGCTTGAACAAGGTCTTTGGCGGTTTTTTCAATTTCTTTCTTTCCAATACACTCCCCTGTTAGTGTGTCCAACGATCCTCCGTGCCCGAAAAACCATTGCTTTAACCGTTCGGGCCAACCCGCTGTCTCTAGAGTGATCCCTTTAGCAATCAGGGCAGCCTCAGTTTGTCCCCACTTAGGGATGGTACTCTTGTAGCCACATGTACCCATAACATGGTGATATTTCTTTTTTGCAGCATTTGCCTTATTTTTTGCCGACCTTTGCAGAGCTTCAGACGATTCCTTGTACCCCACAAATGTGTCCCAGTGATTTTTTATCTTCTCTAGTGGTCCAGTGAATGTTGGAGTTCTTTTCTTCTTGATATAGCCATTGTGTAATCTTTTCTTGAAAGTCTGGAATTGTGTGGCCATCTTTTTAAGAGCCCGCTCCTTGACTTTCAACTTAACTTTTTCCTATTCGCACTCTGGAGGTAGGTTGAAATGTGACAAGAGCGTATCCCAAAGCAAATCTTTGGATCTTTGGTCGACATAACTAACTCCATCTACCTTTATCTTATTCCATTCTCGAGTGGTGATCGGGATGTTGTCCCTGACAATAACTCTGCATTGATGTACAAATAAATGTGCAGTCTCTTTGGGAGCAATCGGTTCACCATCTTCAGTGACTTCGTCGATCATGAACCTTTGATGATCGCCCAACTTTTTGGTCTAGCCTCGTTTCCTTCTAGCAGATTGGCTCGATCCGGAGGGCTAAAAGAAGAAAGATTCGTTAATATATACATACAAATCAATTAATACATCTAGTCACCAGAGGCTTAATTAATATACGTCGCCGGACTTTGTTAAGGGTCCAACATTTTCTTCGTCATCATTATTTGTTTCCCATTCATCTCTCCAGTTTAGCTCCATTCCCTCACCGGAGTTGTTCAGAAATTATGAGCCGCGCGTCATCTTCTCCGCCGGCTATAATATTTAACAATGCATCTTCTTGATCATCTCTGTCGTGGTCCATAGCTGCATTTCTATTCAGAGAGCATTTTAATCATAGCATTTTGAAGTTCCTCTCTCTGCTAAGAAAAACCTCTATGCAGCTATGAAAAGGTATTGAAATGATGAAATGACATGTTAAAGGTATTGAAATAAGCCCTATGACATTTCCAATAATTTAAATGGACTTCGCATGCTTATTGGATATGCATTATCTAGTATGAACTCTGCATGCTTTTCATGATGTGGTGTTCTGGATTTAATTATAATGCCCTTTATAAAAAAAAAGAATTTAGCCACCAAAAATTAAGCTGGTTGTTTATAATGAGTGTGCACCATAAAATTTTCAGGAACAATTATAAAAATAGTGAACAAGGGGATGCTAGAATTTACAAAAAAAGAGTTAACAATATGACAATATCTCCTCTACAAAAAAATTTGTGTTTTTCCTTTCTGTTTGGTTGTGTTAAAATACATTACATTTCCTACATCCAAGTTTCTTCCTGCATTTCTTAGAGGCCCAAATACACCATAACATATGCAAAATCAATTACAGAAAACCACAGAAATCAACTAGGGTCTGTACGCCAAAAAAAAAGAACTAGGGCGACCAACGCCGGCGACCACCCAGAGGTGGCGATACGGCACGCGCGCGACCATGCCATAGGGCGTGTTCGACCGAGGCGCTCGTGGGCTATCTAATGGAGGCGGCGCCGCTCCTATTGGGTGCCCGGAGCATGGTCGGCGACATGGTCGAGCGGTGGAGCTCATAGGTGCGCAACGTGGCAGTGATACAAGGAGAGAGGGGGAGAGAAGAGCGGTGCCTGAGCACTAGTTGCTCACCCAGAGGCTGTAGGAAGCAACGACAAGGATGGAGGAGGCCCGTAGCGATGGGATTAGCGGCGGCTGGAGTTTGGCCGGCGAGCTCGATTCGCTCGACTGCGATGGTGGTGGCAACGGCGGTGGTGGGCGTCCCTCCTCGTGGGAGATGGCTAGGGCGGGCAACGACGGTGGCGACGGTGAGGAGAGGAGGGTGGTGCTCCTGTTTGCGATGAAAATGGCGGCGACGATGTCGAGTCGATCGGGGGAGGGGGAGATTATAAGTCACCCGCCTTTAGTCCCAGTCTGGCCTTTAGTCCTGGTTGGTGGCTGCAACCGGGACTAAAGCGGCCGAGAAATTCTTAAGTCCCGGTTGCAGCCACCAACCAGGACTAAATGTGCTTTTGGATAAATTCATAGAAAATTCATTTAAAATTTCAGAAAACGTGACAAACTTTACAAATTCATAGAAAATTCATTTCAAATCAGAAAAATACAAATAATATATCAAAATGTTTCGAAAAATAATCTCTATGCAATTAAAATATAATATGAGTCTTAATTAAGTCTTTTATTTATCCAAATTTCCAAGAAGGTTCAATAATTATTAAATTTCTAAAATAAATATAAATCTTAATTAAGTCTTTTATTTATCCAAAATTCAAAGAACATTCAATAATTATTAAATTTCTAAAATAAATGATAAGTCTTAATTAAGTATTTTATTTATCCAAAATTCCAAGAAGAGTCAATAATCATTTTTCCAAAATTAATTGCACTAAATTCATAAACTCTAGTGTTGGGGTAATACATTACATAAAGGTTTTCTTCTTGGAATAATTATTACATATCACCAACATCCCCATCTAGTGTTGGGGTATAAAAGTTGTTCTTCGCCGTAGCCATGGAGCATCTTAATTATTTAATAGGATGGTTTGGTCAGTGTTCACTGTGAAGGGCGGAATTTCATCAAACTTATTATAATCTTCTGACATGTCTGTCTTGCTCTCCACTCCCACGATGTTTCTTTTCCCTGAAAGAACTACGTGGCGCTTTGGCTCATCGTATGATGTATCCGTTTGCTTATTTTTTCTTTTTCTCGGTTTGGTAGACATGTCCTTCACATAAAAAACCCGAGCCACATAATTGGCTAGGACGAATGGTTCGTCTCTGTACCCAAGATTGTTGAGATCCACTATTGTCATTCCGTACTGCTGGTCTACCTTTACCCCGCCTCCTGTCAGCTTGACCCATTTGCACCGAAAAAGGGACCTTAAAAGAAGGTCCATAGTCTAGTTCCCATATCTCCTCTATGTAACCATAATATGTGTCCTTTTCCCATTGTTGTTTGTTGCATCAATGTGGACACCACTGTTTTGGTTGGTGCTCTTTTTATCATGGGAGATTGTGTAAAATGTATTCCCATTTATCTCGTACCCTTGGTAAGTCAATATAGTCGAAGATGGTGACCTGGCCAACAAGTATAGCTGATCTCCAACAGTGGTGTTATTCATGAGATGTGTTTGCAACCAACCGCCAAAAGTCGCCATGTGTGCATTTGTAATCCAGGAGTCAGACAGCCCCGGGTTTTTGGAGCGTACAATATCCATGTATTCCTTGATATACGGAGCCACCAAGGTGGAAATTTGTAGAACCGTGTAGTGTGCTTGAGTGAAAGAATGCTTATCCATACTTATTATTGCTTTCTTTACTAGCGTGCCTTTTCCACTCAGTCTCCCCTCGTGTTGTGATTGAGGAACACCAATCGGCTTAAGATCAGGAATAAAGTCAATACAAAACTCAATGACCTCCTATGTTTCATACACCTTGGAGATGCTTCCTTCTGGCCTAGCATGCTTATGAAACTATTTTTTGAAGACTCCCATGAACCTCTCAAAGGGGAACATATTGTGTAGAAATACAGCACCGAGAATGGAAATCTTTTCGACTAGGTGAATGAGGAGATGCACAGCTCAAAACTAACAAGATATTGGACCACATCATTCTGTAACCTTTGTAAAATTTCGGGATCGATTACCTTCTGAAAAATAGAATTGAGGAATGCACATAGCTTCACAATGGGTACTCGAACATTTTCTGGTAGAAGCCCCCTCAATGCAACCAAAATCAATTGCGTCATAAGCACGTGTCAGTCATGAGACTTTAGGTTTTGGAATTTTTTCTCTCCCATATTTATTATTCCCTTTATGTTCGACGAGAAGCCAGACGTGACCTTGATACTGCTCAGGCATTTAAAAAAGATTTTGTTCTCTTCTTTGGTAAGAGCGTAGCTGGCAGGACTTAAGTAATGACATCCTTTATCCATCTTCTCTGGATGCAGGCCGTCTCGTTCATTCATACGTTGCTGGTCCTATCGTGCTTCCGGTGTATCTTTTGTCTTCCCATACACACCCAGGAAGCCTAGCAGGTTCACGCAAAGATTCTTTGTCAGGTGAATCATGTCGATTGCTTAGCGGACCTCTAGGACATTCCAATAGGGTAGCTCCCAAAAAATATATTTCTTCTTCCACATGGACGCGTGTCCGTTAGCGTCATTTGGAACAGATTGTCTGCTAGGACCCTTTGCAATAATTACTTTTAAATACTTGACCATGCCAAATACGTCATCACCACTACGGTGAATATGCTTCCTCCGGTGATCTGCCTCACCTTTGAAATGCTTGCCTTTCCTTCTTACTGGATGCCTGATCGGAAGAAATCGACGATGCCCTGGGTACACAACTTTCTTACATTTATTTAAATATATACTTTCAGTCTCACCTAAATAGTGTGTGCATGCATTGTATCCCTTGTTTGTCTGTCATGAAAGGTTACTAAGAGCAGGCCAATCATTGATGGTTACGAACAGCAATGCTCGTAGGTCAAATTTCTCCTGTTTGTGCTCATCCCACACACTTACACCTTTTTCGTGCCACAAATGTAAAAGTTCTTCAACTAATGGCCTTAGGTACACATCAATGTCGTTGCCGGGTTGCTTCGGGCCTTGGATGAGCACTGCCATCATAATGAACTTCCGCTTCATGCACAACCAAGGAGGAAGGTTATAGATACATAGAGTCACATCACCTGGCCTGTGACTACCTCGCTCTCCATGGCGCTGAGGGCTACTGGCCTTGTCGATGACCCGGATACACCAGCCACTGACCCTGTCGCTCTTGCCGCCATCGCAATGGAGTGTGGCACCACGCCGGATGAGGCGGCTGCCATTGCAGGTCCTTTGGTGCATGCCGGTGCACCATGAGCGCGCTCCCGCACTCTCGATTGCTGTGGATGGGCCATCGCCACAAATTTTCCCTGGCCCATCCCTCGCTGTGCTCGGCAATAGCGCCCCCTCGCGGCCTCCACTATCTAGTCTCTGTCTGTTTAGTTGTGCATGGATCTGCACTTTGCCATGATCGCTCTATCATTTTGTCTTTCGCTATAATCTGTAAGGGTGAACCACGATGTACATGTACTATAGTAAGAGAGAATTAACTTCTTTTTCGTGAGAGTTTTGGATTTCTTTGGAGGTTAACATCGAACTGACACGTACGCCACTTTGTGGTTTGTCCCTGCAGTGATATTTTCGGTGTACGATTTAGGTGCTGCCTTGGAATTTTCGTGCTCCCTTTCTGCTGGGCTTCGTTGTGTCCTGGGTGGTTGTAGCAACTTTTTAAAACCGCTTTGACCCATTTTGTCTGGTACGTGGCCTCTATCTCCAGAAATCTCCTGCCCATACCACCCCAGCTTTTCTCGGTTTCCGCCCTGCGCGTTCTCTCTTATCTCCTCCACTGTCCCGAGCTCCTATATTCCAAATCCCCTGCACCTTAACCGGCTTCCCCCTCCTCGCCGGAGCTCCTCCTTCCCTTCCACCGACCTCCCACTGCCCAGAACGATCTTCCTTGAGCCCTCCCTGTCCAAGCAGGGGAAGTGTGGGACCGGCTTCCAAGCGGATGATGGAGAGACGAGCTCTACGGCATGGTGTCCAGAGGTGCTGCAAGTGGCTGGTTGTGGGGCCCCGGACTAGCTGTCCAAAACACCCGTTATGCATTCATATTCACGATACCATGATCAGTGTGTCGTGAAAGCATAACCGAACTGGTATCAAATTACATCATCCATTACAGTACCGAATAAAAGATTACAAACAGGTCACATGACCAATACATACATAATAGCCTCGAAGGGCCTAACTTAACATCAGAGTAATGGAAAATCACTTCACAATAGTAGCGCAAAGCCCAAGTCATATGCCATAACCCTGCAGGTAACTGATTGGGAGAATGTTCCTACCTCGCCTAGACATCATCAACTCCTTCTTCATATGCAGAACTCCTCCAAGTCTGGCCAAGTAAATAGCCAGGACAATAATGCCAGTGAGTACGTTTGAATGTACTCGTAAACCACCTTAGAGAGAAGTAAATGATATGCATTTATGGCTGTAGCAAGGAAATAAGCTCTAATCTAGGGCTACAAGGTGAGAGAGGTAGTTTCTCTCGTGGATATAGCATCTCTATATCTTTGTGAAGAAGAGTTTTAAAAAAATGAGGATTTCCTCGGGTCGATATAACATTGCTGTATCTTTGAAAAAAAAATTGAAAACAAGTTTTCTTTTGAAGACTAATATGTAAGGGTGACCCATTTTCCTTCCCGGTCATCTTAGTATGACCAAAACCATCTTTCATCTTCCTCCGTACCTCGCAGGTACTCTTCCACCAGTCCCACTGGTAATCTTTCCCAAAATAGTTGGAAAACTCTTTTATACACCAATAATCCTTCAATGCCAAGCAACAACCTTTCCCACGTCCATAACCGCGGACACAACCATTCGAATAGTTTACACTCCTCAGAGGTTGTTCACTTTCCCCACAAGATCTGGATACCTATCGTGTGGGCATCGTCCCTACATACCAACTGTTGGAGATATGCCCGAGAGGCAATAATAAAATGGTTATTATTATATCTTTTTGTTTATGATAGATATTTATATCTCATGCAATAATTGTATTAACTGGAAACATTAATACATGTGTGTTTTGTAAACAAACCAGAGTCCCTAGTAAGCCTCTTGTTTAACTAGCTTGTTGATTAATTGATGATCAAGGTTTCCTGCTCATGAACATTGGATGTTGTTAGTAACAAGATCATATCATTAGCAGAATGATATGATGGACACACACCCATAGTAAGCATAGCAATAAGATCAAGTCATTAAGTTCGTTTTGCTTTAGCTCTCAAGTGCATAGTAACTTAATCCTTCAACCATGAGATCATGTTAATCACTAACACCGGATGAATACTTTGATGACATCAAACATCACTTCATAACTGGGTGGTTATAAAGGTGGCATTGGGTATTCTGAAAGTGAGAGTTGAAGCTCATGGATCAAGAGTGGGATTTGTCCATCCAAATGACGGATAGATATACTATGGGCTCTCTCGGTGACATGGCATCCAATTATCTTGCAAGCATGTGACTAGGTCACAAGGGATGTCATATCATGGAATGAGTAAAGAGTACTTATCAGGAACGAGATTGAACTAGGTATGGAGATACCGATGATCGAATCTCGGATAAGTAAAGTATCATGCGACAAAGGGAATTGGTAACGAATACTGATGGTTCTTTCGATCACGAGGTCATCGTTGAATATGTAGGAGCAATTATGGATCTCCAGGTCCCGCTATTGGTTATTGATCGGAGAAGAGTCTCGATCATGTCTGCATCATTCGCGAACCGTAGGGTGACACACTTAAGGTTCGATGTAGTTTAAGTAGATATGGAATATGAGATGGAGACTGAATGTTGTTCGGAGTCTCGGATTGGATCCAGGACATCACGAGGAGATCCGGAATAGTCCGGAGAATAAGATTCATATAAGGGAAGTTACTTTTTGAGGTTCAGGAAAAGTTTCGGTGTTTGACCGGAGCTTCTAGAAGGTTCTAGAGGGCCACCAGTGGGCCCACCACCCCGGGGGAGGGGCCACATGGGCCAAGGGGGTGCAGCCCAGCCCTAATGGGCCAGGCGTGATCTTCAATGGACGAAGTCTGGAAGCTATCCCATGACGGAGGCATGAGGCCAAGAGGTTTTCCTTTGCCCAGAGCCAAATAACGCATCTGGAGACGAAGATCTAAAAGAGTCGAGGAAGAAAAAGCTTTGGAGAGCTTTATTAGGGGTTAGGTAAAGGGCAATCTCGTGGGATCAACGTTATAGTCGCACATGAAAAGAAATCCCAATAAATAAGGAAGGGTAAGAGATAAAAAGGAATATCTGGGATTCGTGGCAACCACTGGTACGGGAGCCGCCCGTACGACCCGCCCGTACCCGATGCTTTCCCGAAAATCCAACCAACTATCGTCGGTAAAAATATTTCCAAAAACTCGGTACAGGCAGGTTCTACCCGTACCGCCCAGTCGTACCAGGATTACCAACATATGAAAGGCGGTAAAATTTCGTTTTTTTACAGACATCAAATGAAAGAAAACGACGCAAAAGATACAGAGAAAATAGCGACCGTCCGTACGGGCGTATGCGCCTGTACCGCCCGGTCATACTGAATACCAAAGTAAAACCAAAGCGGACGAAAACATGACAATGATACCAGAAAGAATAGCGACCACCCGTACGGGCGCATGCGGCCGTACCGCCCGCCCGTACCGGTGTCGAAAACTGGTTGTTTTGTCAGAAAAATGCAAAGGACTCAAAAATGCATACCAAAAGATGAAAAAACTAAAAACTAAAAACCGAAAAGATCAGAAATACTTTTACTTACAATAAGCCTCGACCAAGATCTTGTATCCTTCGGACTCTCATGTTATTCTCCCTTTCCCTTCGTATATGGTGGGTAACAAATGTTTGCAAACACCATCACGAAGAATAGGGGAGAAACCTTTGTCAAGGCGGAGAGTCCCTAGAGGCACACAAACTACGGCCACCTTCCATTGCGGTGCCTCTTCATCCGGAGGATCTTCATCCTCAAATTGTTCTTCATTTCTTTGTAGAATCTGTAGATCAAATTCTTGCAAAAGCAAAATCCAACGGATCATTCTAGGCTTAACGTCTGTCCTCTCAAGGATTTCTTTTAAGCCTTTTCGATCAGTGTAGATTCTAACTTTTGAGTCAGTAATATAGGATCTAAATTTTTCACAAGCAAACACAACCGCAAAGAATTATTTTCCAACCATCGGGTAATTTATTTGCATATTGTTGAGAGTGCAACTTGCATGATGAATAGTATTTAATTCATTACCATCACACTAGCACAAAGCAACACCAACTTAATCATGGTTTGCCTCACAAAGTGTAACATCCCAAGAGTAACTCCTTAGTCCTTTTTACCTTTCTTGCATTGTTGTCATATCATCATGTTGCACTCATGCATTTAATCACCTTTGGTTTTACTAAATTGCATTTGCTTTTGCTTTTGGCTTTCTTTTGTTTGCTTGTTGTTCTCCATCTCTTCCTCTATCTTGGTTCATCCCCTCCTCTTGTGATGTTCCAAGAAAGGCACACCATCTTCCCCACCTCTTTTAACCCTAACCCAAAAAGGTCATGCCAAATTTTCTAAAATTTGGTGGCACCCTTAATCTCTCTTCTACCTCTCCTACTTGCTAACCCAACCTATTTAAGTTGGAGATACTCCTCCTCAAATGATTGGATTATTCTTGTAAAGTTTTACCAAATTATTTTGCACATGAAATAATGGAGCTTTTCTTCCTTTTAAGCTCTATGTATAATCTCCCTCTTTTATTCTTCTTCTTATCATCACATGTGGTATGGTGGTTTCTTCTCATATTCTTCCCTCTTCAAATAGTCAACCAACCCCTTTTCTCCAAATTCATAAAACAGTTTTTATTTTGAAAAGAAAATAAAATCAGAAAAAGAAGAGAGAAAGAAAACCCTAGCTAAAACCTAATCTAACCTATTCTAACCGGCCAGCCCAGCTCCCTCTCTCACCGTGGCCATCTCTCCTCTCTCTCCCCACCGGCCCAACCTGGCCCAGCCCATCCTCCCGAAGGGGTATGCCTTCTCCTCGTCTCCACCTTTCCACATAGACGAGTGCACCGTATCGGGCAAAGCTTCACGCCATGGACGCCACATCCCTGCTGCACGCCATCCATCGGCTCTGCGAGCTCGGCCTCTCCTTTTTAAGCTTGCACCGCACCTCCTCCAAACCCTAGCTCGCTATTCCTCCTGCCAGCCGCCGCCACCTTCTTTCTTCCCTGCAAAATCTCCACCGAGAGCAAAACCACCACCGCCTTTTACCTCTCGCCATCGCCGCCATGGTCGCCGTCGATGTGACCTGACCGGCGGAATCGCACCATCTCTGCTTCCTCTTCCTCGACGTCTACTTCACGGAACCGGAGCTCGCCAGAACTGCACGTCTTCTTCCACGCCATCGTCGTCTACCCCCGGCCATCCCCGTCTCCCTCTACTTCCCTTCCTCTTCGTCGACGCCCCAGGGTGAGCGCAAACCGTCCCTACCTCTCTGCATGGCCTTGTATCGTCAACGCGAGACGGATCTGAGTGAGAACGAGCGAAAAACGAGATAAAATTGTCCTTTTTGTATCTGCTTCACGGTGGCTTCTTCCGACGAGCATCGCCGGCGACCCTGTCCACCTCAGCACACATTCTTGGTACCTCTGGATGCACCGTAGCGCCCTCCTTCTCCTCGACTTGATTCCATCCAAAACGGAGCAGCATCGACGATGTCCTCCTCAATCGAACATCGGTCCAGAAAACAGATCTGTTTACCTTTTCAGTTTCGCCGTGTCGCGTGTCCGTCTTCCGATGATCATCACCGTCGCCTCTGTGCTCCTCTTCCACCAAGTTCAGCACCAAATGAATCCTGGCACGATCCTTTTTCTCAACCCGAAGACAACACCTCGTTTCACCGCTTCGTTTCGTCACGAGCGCGACTTTAAAATCCGTGCAGGAATCCATCTACATGAATCGCTGCTGTCAAAATTCAGTTTCGAGTGTCAAAAATTCAGTTCACCCGTCTTTACCTTGGCTGAGATCCTGTCTCTGTCAAATCCCGCACCGCAGCCCAGTGGCTGCGTGCCACGCCTCACTCCCGCGAGCCCTGGGATCGAATCCCGCGGGCGCAGAAAAAGCCACAATCTTTTTGCTTTCGCCACGCGGCACGCTGACGTGGCCAAGGTCCCACCTGTAAGCGTCAAGGGCTAGATCCACCTCGGTGCAAAACAACTCCCGCCCAAATCTGTCCCAAATTCAAAATTCTTTTCCTTTTCTTTTTCACATATGAAATCTGCCTATATTTCAAACTAATTATTTTGGCACTTTTTGAAACTCAAATTTGACAAACTTTATATCCAAATTGATCAGCATTTCATGAACTATCCAAATATGAACTTTGTTTTGGGTTTTGGATAAATAAAATTTGGACATATTTAAAATCTGAAATTGAATTGATTAATATGGCATAATTCATAACTCAATTTCTATAATTCCAAATCTGTTAAATTTTATATCTAAATGCATCAGAAAAGTGAGAGGAATTCAAATCTTGCATCATCATGCATCATTGGCATCATCTCTGAATTGTCCAAAAATAAAACTTGCAAATTCAATTAAGGTATATGTGAGGGTGCTTATCATTTCATGTGAAATTAAAGCACCCCACTTAACTTTGCTATACATGAAACCTTGCACATATCATCTTGCCATGCCATCATGCATCATATTGCGCATTGCATTTCCTTGTATTGATTTGTGCTATTACTTTTCTTGTATGTGCTATTTGGTTCTTCTCGAGTAGACGCCGACACAGAGCAGTACGAGCAGGAGTACGACTACCCCCAGGAGGATCGTGTCTGTGCTTCTACCGCTGATCTGACAGGCGAGCTCACCCCTTCACCTATTTTACATTTACATGCTCTTTTGATCTTTTGCTATCCCTATGTTGCGATTCTGTTGTGTCACGTGTCCTATTCCACCTGTTACCTATATATCCGAGATACACCTCCTCGCCCTACCTATTGTTTGTTGTTTGCCAGCTTTGCGAGTCGTAGGCGAGTTTAGGGTTTTTGTTGATATCTCGAAATGTTCGGGATATCTTGTTGGGATGTTGACACATGCACTACCTTTTCGAAAATGAAGTTGATAACTTTTGCTACAATTAAAATTGATATGGGATAATAATATTGCAGAGGCATCGGTGAGCCCCTTTGCGAAAGCATCGGATTTTTGTCTTGCTTGTGTCCCCTAGGACCCGAGTTCTTGTTATCTGTTCTAAGACTGAGCGCGCTAACCACTTCGTGGGAGGTTTTATCGGGACCCCCCATCACCCATTACCATTTCTCAAGTCTGTTGAAAAGGGGGCCACAACCTTGGTTTTATTTTCCTATGCCATGTATGCCATGCTTTATTTACTGTTGCCTTCGGGTGTTTACTTTCTGTTGCCTTCGGGTGTTTATATTCTGTATTGTACCCCGCGGGACGTTTAGCGAAGCGTGTGGTTCGCACGCCTAGCCGCCGTCGCAAACCCTAAGTCCGCATCGGAGTACGGTCGAACTTCGTTTCGGGTAGCTTAGTCGGGTGGCCCCCCTAGGCATTCTTGTAGTTCTGGGAACGGTCTTGTTGTGAGACTCCGCACTTGACTATGCGGGTTCGAGCATGCGTGTATGGTAACATTGGTGCACCCCTGCAGGGTAAATCTTTTCGGAAAGCCGTGTCCGCGGTTATGGACGACTTGGAGCTATTTAACTCGATCATAGAACAACTTACATCTAATCTTGTCGCTAATAATATTGCTAATAATCTGCGTAGTAAGTTAGAACTACTACAACGGATATGGAATAAAATTGTCAACTGTGTGAGTGCCTTGCCAGTACCTCTTGGCTAAGGGGGATCAAAATGGCTGGGTTTTGTTTGCAGAGTATAGAACTGCTAGATTATGCGCTTTCTCACCTTCTCTAGTAGACGAATGTTGTAGCGTGTCTCTATTGGTTAGTTGTTTTGCTGCCGCTAAACTCCACATATAGCCGGGCGAAGTTTACACCGCCCACCAGCAAGCATAACTGGTCTTGTCTCGCAAGTACGTGCCACTTGGTACTTACCCTCGTTTTTCTCCCTCTTTTTCCGGAACCCGCTTTTCGACAAACAGGTACGACAGATGATGAGCAGTTCGCTGGAGGCTACTTCGTTGAGTTCACAGACGACGACTTCGTTGAGTAGCAGGATCGCTCCTAAGGCAGCAGCCTGTGGCTTGTTGGTTATGGACTCCGCTTGGTTATCTTCAGGACTCTTAGTCCCATTTGGATCTTGTCTGTACTCAGACTATTTGCTACCTCTATGTATGATGTACTGATGGGACATGTGTCCTTTGAGCGTTGCTATATATAAACTTTATTTCCATCTTTTGTGTCGTAGATGGTCATGTTGTGATATTCAATCTGTATTCTACCCTTGTATCCTGTGCACAGTGCGTGTATGTGTGAAGTGCACAGGAAGGTGAAGCACTCAGGCTTGGAAAGCCTAACGTGAGCCTATGAGGTGGGTGTTGTGTGCATGGGCGTGTCGATCTGTTCCTTGGCCTACCCATAAGCTTGGGAATGCGAGGCGACCTCGCGGTCCTTCGTAGTGACCTCATGCATGTAAACCCCTCGTACCTACGCGCTCTGGGTTTTCCTACTCCTGGGGCTTACACAAAGTAACTCAAATGATTTTCTCCAATCAGGTGGTTTGATCATTGGAGCTTTAAGAAGAGCTTTTTTAAGAATGTTGAAAGCAACAAGGAAATTTTCATCAAACTTGAAACAAACATCCTTTTGTAACAAATTGGTTAAAGGTCTTGCTATTTTGGAAAAGTTTCTAATAAACCTTCTATAAAATCCGGTATGACCAAGGAAACTTCTTATACCTTTAATATCTCGTGGAGGTGGTATTTTCTCTATAGCTTCCACTTTTGATTTGTCACCTTCTATTCCTTTTCCTGAGACCTTGTGACTGAGCACTATCCCTTCTTGAACCATGAAATGGCATTTTTCCCAGTTCAAAACTAGATTTGTATCTTTGCATCTCTACAAAAACTTGTGCAAATTATGCAAACAATGGTTAAACGAAGTTCCATAGACAGAAAAGTTGTCCATGAATACTTCCATTATATGCTCAATATAATCAGCAAATATGGCTGTCATGCATCTCTGAAAGGTAGGAGGTGCATTGCATAAACCAAAAGGCATTCTATGATAAGCATATAATCCAAAAGGACAAGTGAAAGTTGTTTTCAATTGATCTTCAGGATGAACAGATATTTGAGCAAAGCCAGAGTATCCATCCAGATAGCAAGTGAGAATGTCTAGCAAGCCTTTCCAAAGTTTGATCTATGAAAGGTAATGGGTAATGATCCTTTCTAGTCTCTTTATTAAGTTTTCCGAAATCAATGCACATTCTATGTCCTACGACAGTTCTAGTAGGGACCATTTCATTGTGTTTGTTTGGTACATCAATAAATCCTCCTTTTTTAGGGACACAATGAACGGGACTTACCCAATCACTTTCTTTGACATGATAAATGATACCTGCATCAAGGAGGCGAATAATTTCTTTCCTTAACACTTCTTTCATTTCAGGCTTGAGTTTCCTTTGAAAATCTGCCACAGGTTGAGCTCCTTCTTCCATGAATATTCTATGAGTGGCTATCGAAGGACTAATCCCTTTCAAGTCATCCAAGGAATACCCAAAGGCCTTACGGTGCATTTTAAGTACCATCATTAATTGTTCTTCTTCCTTTTCTGCAAGGTTAGCACTTATAATAACAGGATACTTGTTAGTTTCATCTAAGAACCTATATTTCAAATCAGGTGGAAGGTGCTTCAGTTCTGGAGGTGGTAAACCTTCATCTCCCTTCCTTTCAGGTGTTTCATAGCTTTTCTTACTTGAGTAATCAACTGTAGGAGAAGAGTCTAAGTATTCAACAATATCCTCTTTATCTAAATCTCTCATAGCATCATTATTTTCAAATAAACATCCTTTGATGTCATCTTCAGGGGTATCACAAAGGATAACAGAGAGATCGGTAAGATGTAAGCCCCAGGAGTAAGGGCTCAATTAAACGCGCATGCCATGAGGAATAATTGCGTATGAGGTTACTAAAGGGACCATGAAGTCACCATGTAGTCCGGAGTACCGGCATGCCAAGACGTATCTCGACACGCTCATGCGCAACTAAACATCATGGGGCTCACGATTGGCCCTAGACCTGAGTGCTACACCTTCCTGTGCACTTCACAACATACACACACTGTGCACATCACTACTAGGAAAAAGCCTATAGGTGGAGGCAATAGGTGCCGGCGCACCACCCAGGACGTGATCCAGGAAATATCTCTAAAATTTAACTCACTGTTATGTACGTCCTTTTATTTGGTGCATGCATGGCAAGTGGTCCCTGGACAGATGTTGCACAGAGACATGGTTCAAATCCTTTTACAAGGACAGAACATGCAAGGATGAAGCAAGAGGAGGCATTTTTTGAATGCTAGCAGTAGGTTCAAATGCTTGCACTAGCAGTATTGTTTTTGAATGTAGTAGATAAAATTTGAATTGGCAGAGAATTAGTTTTGAAGTAATAAAAATATAATGCTCCTGCTCCCTGGTTGCAAGATAAGAATGTTGGTACAAGGTGTCCCTTGTATTTGTTGTAGATAAAAGCATTTGATGCAGACCATATAGGTTCTGTTGCTACTGTATTTGATAAGAATGCTACTGCATTGTTTGAACATATGCTTTTAGTTTTTATGTGTTTTAACAGTTGACAGTAAGGGAAAACAATTTATATTTTTATTAGTCAGCAGGTAGTGCCCAAATGAAATGCTACTGCATTGTTTGACTGTAAGGGAAAACAATTGAAAATGCTTTGGGGAATCCAGTGTATTTCGCAAATGGCAAAGAGCACTATTATGAAGTCTAGGATTTTCTAAAGAGCACTATTATAAATTTGTTAACGGGGACAGCATGATGGTCAGTTTGATTTTTCTTATGGATCTGGTTCATTTAAATGCCTAATTAATTGCATTCTCTGGACAGCTAAACAGAGACAAGAGTAGATCATACATAAGTATTTAGAGTTTCGTTATAAAATCATCTTCAACTTCACAGAAGAAACTCAACTGTTATAGTCTCTGCGCTAGGTAGTTTTTACGACTTGCTTTTAAGATTTCTGGAAATTTGGACAGGACTGAGAATATACCTTTAGGTTGCCAATGTACGTCTGCAACATCAGCTACATGAGTGCCTCCACAAGGACAACCAGGATACTCACCAAATTTCACAATGCGGGGAGTGCTATCCTGTAATAGAAACATTAGGCCATAGATAATATTATTTAATTCATGGAAGAGTAGGAATTAGGGAAACACAAAACTGTAAGGTAGGATTCACTAACAACTATACTAATAAAGTAGGATTGATTATTTTAAACAGCTGTTATGGTCGGTTTGACCTATACACGCAGGAAGCCCACTAGTGGCTAGTTGTGGGCTTAGCCCAAGTAAATTAGGGGCTTAGCCCAAGTAAATTAGGGTTTCGAGGAGGCCGTCCTCCTATATAAACACTTGTATCCCTTCGAGATTAATCAGACAATAATTCAGTATCATTACTGTCTCGTCTCCTGAAGGGAGACGGGAGAACCCTGCGCCCGCCGCACCAACCCTAGCCGCCGCCTCCTTCCTCCGCGACGGCGCCCAGCCGCCGGCGCCGAGCTCTCCAACCTCTCCGCCCTCACTTCCACCCTTACAACCTCCGCCCTAGACCCGGTAGAACCCTAGCCTCTACCACTTTGGTATCAGATTGCCTAGGTCTCATGGGCTCCAACAGCCCCCCCGTCGACACCATCGCCGCCACGTCCACCGCCGCCACCAACACCACCCCCGCCGCCATGACCGGCGCCCACGCGCTGCAGGGGGCCGCCGCCGCCGCCAACGGAGACCAGGCCGCCGCCGTCCCCACGGGCCTCGACCTCCTGCCCGCTACGTTGGCGGACCTCGCCGACAGCCTCCGCGCCATCCGCTTCGTGCTCGCGGAGATCAAGGCCGGCCAGCACCCGCCGCCCCCACCGCCCGACGTTCCTCCGCCGACCCCACCGGCTGCCACTACGCCGCCCCCACCGCCCGCCTCCGCCGCCAGCAATGGCCGGCCCGCGTGGTGGCCGCCGTCGCCCTCGCCGATTCCCACATGGACGGACGCGGCGCCCGTCTACACTCATACTGCGGCACGGACGACGGTTCAGCAGCCCGCCCAACGCTTTGGCGGTCCTGGCGGGGTTGCGGGCCCCTTCGCCGCAAGCACGTCCGTCAACCCGAGCCTCCAGGAGGGCGCCCCCGAGGTCCCGCCCTTGGCACAGCAGCCGCCCCGCTTCACTAAGCTGGAGTTCGCCACCTACGACGGCGCCACCGACCCCCTGAACTGGCTGAACCAGTGTGAGCAGTTTTTTCGGGGGCAGCGGACGCTCAGCACCGACCGCACATGGATCGCCTCCTATCACCTACGGGGCGCCGCGCAGACTTGGTACTACGCCCTCGAGCAGGACGAGGGCGGGATGCCGCCCTGGGAGCGTTTCCGCGACCTGTGCCTCCAGCGTTTTGGGCCGACCCTCCGTGGAAGCCGCCTCGCCGAGCTGGGACGCCTCGCCTTCACCACCACGGTCCAGGACTTCGCCGACCGCTTTCAGGCGCTCGCGTGCCATGCCCCGGGCGTCTCGGCACGGCAGCGCGCTGATCTCTTCGTCGGCGGCCTCCCCGACTACATCCGCGTCGACGTCGAGATGCGCGAACCGGCGGACCTGCAGACGGCCATGTACTACGCACGAGCCTACGAGCAGCGCGCCCTCGCCATGCAGCAGGTCTACGCGCAACGTGGCAGCGCCCGTCCCGCGCCTCGACCCGCCCCGACGCCCACCGCCCCGCCGCGCCCCGCACCGGCCGCTGCGCCCGCAGGCCCTCCTGCGCCGACTCGGCCCTTCAAGCGGCTGACGGCTGCTGAGCAGCTTGAGCGGCGCCGCCAGGGGCTGTGCTTCAACTGCGACGAGAAGTACGCGCCGGGCCACACGTGCGCCCGCCTCTTCTACCTGGAGACCGTCGACGACACCGACGTTGAGGCCCTCACCGCCGAGCTCGCGGCCGCCACCGTCACTGAGGCCGGTGTCACGACCTACGCGCCAGTCGACGCGTCCGCCTTCGTCGTGTCTCTCCATGCTATGGCGGGCATCAAGACGGCCAAGACGATGCTGCTCCCGGTGACGATCAATGGGGAGCGTCTCACTGCGTTGGTGGACACGGGCTCCACGCACAACTTCCTGTCCAACACCGCCATGCGCCGCCTCGCTCTCCAGCCGGCGGGATCGGAGAAGTACAGCGTCACCGTCGCCAACGGGGATCGTCTTACGTGCCAGGGCGTGGCGCGACAGGTTCCCGTGCTCGTGGGCGACGAGCCGTTCTCCATCGACTGCGTCGGCATCGACTTGGGCTGCTACGACTTAATCCTCGGCCTCGACTTCCTGAGCACCTTAGGCCCCATCCTGTGGGACCTCGACGTGCTGTCCCTCATCTTCTGGCGCGAGGGCGGCCGCCGTGTTCACTGGACGGGCGTGGGCAGCACTGGCACATCCCCGCAGCTACACCTGCTGGCCGCTGCGCTAGACGAAGCGCATCCGCTCCTGGCCGACTTACTGCAGCAGCACGGCGACCTCTTCGACGAGCCGCAGGGCCTCCCTCCCTCGCGACCCTGTGACCACCGCATCCACCTGCTGCCAAACACGGCACCCGTAGCTGTGCGGCCGTACCGGTACCCCCAGCTGCAGAAGGACGAGCTCGAGCGCCAGGTGGCGGTCATGCTAGCACAGGGCATCATCCGGATCTCGACGTCACCGTTTTGCGCCCCCGTGCTCCTGGTGCGCAAGACCGACGGCACGTGGCGTTTCTGCATCGACTTCCGCGCCCTCAACACCGTCACGTCCAAGGACAAGTTCCCCATCCCCGTCGTGGATGAGCTCCTGGACGAGCTGCATGGCGCGCGCTTCTTCACCAAGCTCGACTTGCGCTCGGGCTATCATCAGGTGCGCATGCACCCGGACGACATCGCCAAGACGGCGTTCCGCACTCACCATGGCCACTACGAGTTTTTGGTGATGCCGTTCGGCCTCTCCAACGCACCGGCGACCTTCCAGGCTCTGATGAACGACGTGCTCAGCCCCTACTTACGCCGCTTTGTGCTTGTTTTCTTTGATGATATTTTGATCTACAGCGCATCCTGGGCGGAGCACCTGCAGCACGTGGCCATCATCTTCAACGAGCTTCGAGCGCATCGTCTTCACCTCAAGCGCTCGAAGTGCTCGTTTGGCACGACCTCCGTCGCATACTTGGGCCACGTCATCTCCGCTGACGGTGTCGCGATGGACGCGGACAAGGTCGCTGCCGTCGCCGCCTGGCCAACGCCCCAGTCGCCACGAGCTCTTCGCGGATTTTTGGGCCTCGCCGGATACTACCGGCGATACATCCAGGACTTCGGCCTCATCGCCGCGCCCCTCACGCGCCTGCTTCGCCGCGACGCTTTCTCCTGGGACGAGGAGGCGGCCACGGCCTTCGCCGCCCTGCAGCGGGCACTCACGACGGGTCCCGTTCTTCAGATGCCGGACTTTGACGAGCCGTTCGTGGTGGACTGCGACGCCTCCGGCATTGGCTTCGGCGCCGTCCTTCACCAGGGCGAGGGTCCACTCGCCTTCTTCAGTCGCCCCTTCGCCGCGCGCCACCACAAGCTCGCCGCATATGAGCGCGAGCTGATCGGGCTGGTCCAGGCGGTGCGCCACTGGCGGGCGTATCTTTGGGGCCGGACATTCCGTGTGCGCACGGACCACTACAGCCTGAAGTTCTTGCTGGATCAGCGCCTCTCCACCGTGCCGCAACACCAGTGGATCAGCAAGCTCTTCGGCTTCGACTTCACCGTGGAGTACCGCCCCGGCCGCCTGAACACAGTCGCCGACGCCCTGTCCCGCCGGGACGTTAACGACACTGCGGACGCGCCCACAGTCGGTGCAGCCCTCTGCATCCACTCCGGGCCATCTTTCGCCTTCATTGACGAGGTTCGCCGCGCTACTGCCACGGCTGCGGATGCGCAGCAGCTGCGCCAGCGCCTGGCCGACGGCGAGCTGGCCGCGCCATGGCGCCTGGACGAGGGACTACTCCTCCATGGACGCCGCATCTTCGTGCCGGATCATGGAGACCTGCGCCACCAGGCCTTGTCCTTGGCGCATTCTGCAGGTCACGAGGGCGCCCAGAAGACCCTGCACCGTCTCCGCGCTGATTTTTACATTCCAGGGGATGGCGCCCTGGTGCGAGACTGGGTGCGGGCGTGTGTCACATGCCAGCGGAACAAGACGGAGACGCTCCGTCCGGCAGGCTTGCTGCAGCCGCTGGACGTGCCGTCCCAGGTGTGGGCGGACATCTCCATGGACTTCATCGAGGGGCTGCCGAAGGTTGGCGGCAAGTCCGTCATCCTCACGGTGGTTGACCGCTTCTCCAAGTACGCGCACTTCATCGCCCTCGGCCATCCCTATACGGCGGCGTCCGTGGCACGCGCCTTCTTCGACGGCATCGTTCGCCTCCACGGGTTCCCGTCCTCCATCGTCAGTGATCGTGATCCTGTGTTCACGGGTCACGTCTGGAGGGACCTCTTTGGGTTGGCGGGCGTGAAGCTCCGCATGAGTACGGCGTTTCATCCTCAGACGGACGGCCAGTCCGAGGTCGTCAACAAGATCATCGCCATGTACCTGCGCTGCATCACCGGGGATCGTCCACGAGCTTGGGTGGACTGGCTGGCGTGGGCCGAGTACTGCTACAACACGTCCTACCACTCCGCGCTGCACGCTACTCCCTTTGAGGTGGTCTACGGGAGGCCACCACCGGCGATGCTTCCCTATGCGTCTGGCACGGCCCGTACTGAGACGGCGGATGACCTGCTGCGTACCCGCGACGAGATACTAGCTGAGGCGCGCCAGCGACTTCTTCAGGCTCAGCAGCTGGCCAGGAAGTACTATGATGCACACCATCGCGAGGCGGAGTTTGCGGTCGGCGATTGGGTCTGGCTACGTCTTCTTCACCGGACGACCCAGTCCTTGGACCCACGCTCCAGGCGAAAGTTGGGACCTCGTTACGCCGGTCCTTTCCGTGTGCTGGAGCGCATCGGCAAGCTCGCCTACCGCCTTGAGTTGCCTGCGGGCTCGCGCCTCCACGACGTCTTCAACGTCGGCCTCCTGAAGGCCTACCGAGGCGACCCTCCTTCTGCACCACCAGCTCTTCCACCTACTTCGGATGGGCGTCTCGAACCTGCGCCGGCGAGTGTGGCTCGCGTGTTGAAGGCCCAGCAGCGCCGTGGTGTTTGGCACGTCTTGGTGCATTGGACCGGCCTGCCCGAGGACGAGGCGACTTGGGAGAAGCTTGAAGATCTCCGCCAGCAGTTTCCAGAAGTTCAGCTCGAGGACGAGCTGTTTGAGAAGGCGGGGAGAGATGTTATGGTCGGTTTGACCTATACACGCAGGAAGCCCACTAGTGGCTAGTTGTGGGCTTAGCCCAAGTAAATTAGGGGCTTAGCCCAAGTAAATTAGGGTTTCGAGGAGGCCGTCCTCCTATATAAACACTTGTATCCCTTCGAGATTAATCAGACAATAATTCAGTATCATTACTGTCTCGTCTCCTGAAGGGAGACGGGAGAACCCTGCGCCCGCCGCACCAACCCTAGCCGCCGCCTCCTTCCTCCGCGACGGCGCCCAGCCGCCGGCGCCGAGCTCTCCAACCTCTCCGCCCTCACTTCCACCCTTACAACCTCCGCCCTAGACCCGGTAGAACCCTAGCCTCTACCAACAGCATACACCCAAAACAAATACTATTACACACTAAATTATACCAGAAAATAGCTATTCATTATATCGATTGTCGAGTTGTTTCATAATTCAAGATGGGCTCACAATAGAGCAATCTCTGCATATGGTATATGCAACCACACATGCTTTCACATTGATTGTTTTTCCAAGTATCAAACAAATGCAGAGCTAACATCTGAAGCACAATGATGTTGGCTGAGTGTGCACTCAATACATGGAAGACAAATTCCTCTAATAGGAGTAGAGAACTAACTTGTGAAATTTAGCCAGGCAGAGCACCTCCACATAGTTTAGCTGCCTCGTCATAAGGAAAAAACCGAGACTAAAACCTGCATCAAGGGTAAATAATTAACTGTAGAAAATTATGCACTTCCATATATCAAGATTTCTTGGTTATACCTTGGCTCCTTTCGAAATCAGTAACTGGATAGCTTAATGACATGTGATTGCTGTTTCTCTGGAAATGAATTGGGTGAATTGGTTCTCTGGAAGTGTAATGCTACTGTAAGTGTAATTCTATGCTACTGCTGCTACTGCTGCTACTGCTGCTACTATGCTATGCTACTGCTGCTACTATGCTACTGCTGGTTTTAGTGTAAAATGAAAAGCAACTTCTCTGGTTTTAGTTGCTACTGCTATGCTACTGCTGCTACTATGCTACTGCTGCTACTTGATGGTCATGAGGAGATCTTGATGGTCATGGTTGTAAAATGCTACTGTAATTTATATGGTCATGAGGAGATCTTGATGTACTGTTGGAAATGCTATGGTTGAATTGTATATATATGTTTGCAGGGATTTGAGTTGCTATTGAGTTGCCGGAATGTTGATTCACTTCCGTTCCGGCAATACTAGCACTCGGCATGACCAATTTTTAGCAAAGGTCATGCCGAATTTTTCCGTGAATTCTAACTCTTTTTCATCTTCTATTAGTGCAAGCCACCATGGCGTCTCAAGAACAATTAGAGGAGCACTACAATAGGCACTTCTTTAGGACGGAGGAGGATGCCGAGGCTGCTGGTGACAAGGTATTGACTTGTCAATGCCTATGGATTGTAGGCTAGGGTTTAGTTAGAAGTAGAGGGCAAGTAGATCTCGAAGGTTTCAGCCGAAAAGTACTCGACGACTATGAAAACTAGGGTTTGCAGACAATGATCCGATTGATTCTTCGTCCCTCGACTCCCCCTTTATATAGGAGGTGGAGCCGAGGGATTCGTGCTATACAAGTTTACAGAGTCCGGGACGATTTCTAACTCATCCCGCCAGATTACAAATAACACTTCATATTACAACTCTATCTTTCCTTAGTAAATCTTGGGCTCCCGAATCTTCTTATTCTTCGAGTATTGGGCCTCCAGTAAATCCCGGGTACTATCTTCGGCAGGCCCATTTGGCATGCCTATGTCAGTAGCCCCCGAGATTTTGCTTGAATTGTAGAGTCAGGGAAAATCTCCACTGTTTATTTTTATTCGGAAGCTTTAACTTTTTTATACTTCTTCACATAAAATTCTATATTGTACAGGGATAATGGTAGTTGGGGCTAGTTCATCTGACGGATCAGGTACTAGTTAACTGCTCTAGTGGCAATCCGCAAAAACCTACTTCAAAATCACGTCCCTGGACATGATCTCGGGATACTGGTGTAAACTTCGACAGGTGCCGCTTAAGGTCTTACCATTCTGTCGAGTCCCAGTCTAATTTATCGGGTACCTAACGCGTCCGTTAGGATTTTTCTTCGTATCTGTTGATACGGATAAAAATGTGAGCGCAGTCTTTGGCGATGCCACGCCCAGCAGAACGGATCTGGGGTCTTATCTTCGCAAATTTGCGGCATTCAGAAATTGATCGCAACTTCGGCGTTCTGAGAATATATTGTCGAGTGCTTTTCTGGCTGTTGGAATGGCACATTTTATCGAGTCAAATATGACTTATATTGCTCTCCCGATGGGAGTATAAATTATAACTCGACATATACTCTCTTCCTTTTTATTTTTCCTTTGGTAATTTCATCGGGCACGCGAACAGCGTTCCCGATGGGAGTAGCCCCCGAGGCTACAACCAAGAACTTGTGCTTGGTTGTAGGCTCAACATTTTAGTCCACCTTGTCGCTATATTTTCATTACTTCGATATGATCTCTTTCTTTATCTCTCGGGTGCGCGAACAGCGCTCCCGATGGGAGTAGCCCCCGAGGCTACAGCCAAGGATTTGTGCTTGGTTGTAGGCTCCCGCAATTTCTATATTTGTCATACTCGAAAATTTACTTTTTTCTGAAGTAGCCCCCGAGCATTTGGGCAAAAACTTGTATTTGATCAAAGGCTCCCGAAGTATTGAATAATTCTTTCTGTCGCCACTTTTCTTTTGTTTTTCTTGTCGACATACTTCCCTTAATCAAATTTACTTCATCCTTCTCGAATAGTCGTGATTTTTCTGCCCTGTGGGTCCATTGCTTCGACCACGTTGACACGTCGTGCAAGTAGTGGACACACGTCCTCCGCTTTTCCTGGCGCACGTACGGTAACGCCTATTTCAGTAAAAATACTCTTTCGCCCTTGTGTCTAGAAGATCCATCCTCACCACACGATTTCTTCATCCAACGGCACACTGCTTCACCCGATTCTTATATAAACCCTTCTTCAACCTTCGTTCATCCCCTCGCTTGCGCCGCTCACCTGTTCCTCTTCGCAAAACTTCCCCTGCGCCCAACTCTCTCCAATCTTCCGTACGCATATACATTGCTTTGCCCGCTGCCATTGATGCCACCGCGCACGCGTCTGACTCGCCACAGCACGCCGGAATCCAAGATGGCCGCCGAGGATCTTGAGTGGGAGAGATCCAAAATCTCCAACCAAGACACCAACACGCTGAAGAGGCTCGGCCTCATGACGAAGGAGGACGCCATCCGCTTTCCTAGCGAAGAAAGCTACCCCAAGCCTCCAATGGAGTATCGGGTTAGTTTTGTTGATCACTTGATCCGCGGCCTTTCGACCCCAATCCACGATTTCCTCCGCGGCCTTCTTTTCGTTTATGGGATTCAACTGCACCAGTTGACCCCCAACTCTATCCTTCATATTTCTATTTTCATCACGCTTTGCGAATGCTTCCTCGGAATCCCTCCCAATTGGGCTCTGTGGAAGCGCATTTTCTGCCTCCGCCGCAATGGCTCCCACAACGTCACCTATAACATAGGTGGCGTTGTTATCTGTGTTCGTACTGATGTCGACTACTTCGACGTCAAGTTTCCTGATTCTGTCCAAGGATGGCGCAAGAAGTGGCTCTACATCCACGAAGAAAGTGCCAACTCCGTTGAGCACAACATAATGCCTTTCGACGGAAGTGCCAGAATTCAGCGCCGCCGCTCTTGGGATGCCGAAGCTTCCGAGGAAGAGAAAAAGGCGACAGAGGCACTGATGTCTCGCATTCGCCAACTTCAAAATACTCGAGGCAAAGAGCTTTCTGGTGTTCAAATCACTGCTTATTTCCTTAGGATTAGAGTGCAGCCTCTTCAGGCTCGCAAAAATCCCCTTTGGACGTATTCTGGTAAAAATGACGCCAACAGAATGTCCGGTGATCTTTCCACCAAGGACTTGGAAAAATTGGTTCGAAGAATTTCTCGATTAGGCAAGAAGGATCCTATTCCCTCCTCCTGTCGAGTGGAACCATACAGTGCTTCCAATCCTCTTCCCGAGGTATTTTGTCTTCTTCGAATTTCTATCTTGTTCTGAACTGTTCCTTGTATCTTATTGCAGTGGTATCTCACTTATTCTCTTTTGTCACTATTTCCTTGTAGAATCATCCTACTATGGCTTCCCTTCCTCCTCTTCCGGAGGATGGAGAGGTCGAAGAAAGAGCTGTTGTCGATGATGACAACCAGGAGACCCCCTCTTTTGTGAATGAACCCGCAGATTCTCGAAAATCTGCGGGATCTACTGAGAAGGATGCTGCCTCTGAAGATACAACATCAGCACAATCTCCTCCTCCTGCTGTTTCTCCGAAGAGCAAAAGGAAAAGGAGCAATGCCGAAGATTCCGGGACCTCGAAACCCGAAGAAACTGCTCCTGCACCTCGAAAAGCAGCTTATGATCCATACATCGAGAGTATCATCAGCTCGTAGGTTCCTTGCTCTTTTCCTTTTTTATTTGAAGAATTTTATTTTGCCTTGCTTTTTATGCTGCCACTATTTTGTCACAGTGATGATGAAGAAACACCAACTTTAGATGTGGCTGCTCGAACGAGCACGTCACATACTTTAGTTATTTCAGAAAAACCAGTTGAAGGGGAGGAATCGTCGCCTCCTCAACAAAATGTTGATACATCTACTCCTTCGAGCCCCCGTGCCCCTTCACCAAAAAGGGCACGGGTTGAAAAGATTGTTGATCCTGCCCCTCAGTTGGGCAGTTCGTCGACCCTGCTCCTAGATGATGTAAGTTTGTCGACATCTATATTTTCCTTATTTTGTTTTTTCACACCTTTTCTTTTTTTCATGCCGATGTTTCTCTTACTGTGTTCACGTTGAACAGCCTATGATCAAGGATCTTCTCCGCATCGGTTCCCAATTTATTGGGTACCGTGAATATGCTAATAGAGCCGAAGGTAACGACTTTCATACTTGTCGTTTTTCCTTAATTTGTCACTCCTGTTGCTTGCCGCGATTTTTTGATCTTTCTTCTCTCTTTTTTCCATATCTCGACAGAGAAACTTGCAGAGGCTAACGAACGCGCCGACGCACTGGCTCAAAAACTTGAGCAAAGTGAGGCGGCTCGTAAGAAAGCCGAACTCGCTGCTAGCAAAGCCAAGGTCGAAGCTGATGAAGCTAAGGCGAAAGCTGCTGGTGTCGAGGAACTGCAGAAGAAACTTGAGGATGCGACAGCTGCCTTGGATGAGCACAAAGCTGCACAAGCTTCTCGTGACGAAGGAATCCTCAAGCGTCTGAAGTCGCAAAGTCGACGTACTCTGAGTAATATTATCAATCCCTTTTATTTTATTGCACTTCCTGTTTCTTGGTTGTTGACTGATATCTTGTCTCGTGTGGCAGCCCAAACAAACCAGGATTTTGATCTGGATAATCCTGTCAACGATCCTCTCCTTGACGCACTTTCTCTTCTGGAGTTTCACGGGCGCGAAATTCGTGAAGGCGTGGCAAATGCTAATGCAGGATTGTCAACGTTGTTCCCTTACTTCTTCCCGAAGAAAGAAGAACCCGCAACTTTCCTTAACCTCGCCAAAATGTTTAATACTTCGGAAGACCTGGGATTGAAGATGCGTCAGGAGAATATGAAGGTTCTTTGTCGAGAAATCTTGTTGCCCTGGTTGCGACAGCCAACGAGACGCTTGATTGGATGAAGGTTGGCGACACCGGTCGAGATAGAGCAGTCGAGATGGAGGTCGCTGATCAAGGCGGCCAAGCCCAACACGAAGAAGATCTTGGCGTATCTGGGGATCAAGCCAGCTTCAACTCCTAGCTCCTCGAGGCCGGAGGTCTAGTTGCATGCCTCTGTTTTTCTTTCTGTTTCTTTTGCTTCTGTCGCCAAAGTAGTCATTTGGCGACACGTACTTCCTTAACTCCACTGTAATGCCCTTGTAATTATTCCAAGAGATTAATGAAAACTTCTATCTTTGCTTGTTGTTTGATGTTGTCTTGTTTATTTTTCAGTTGATATTTGATAACTATACTCCATCTTCTGCTCCTTCCAATGTTTCGCCTTCTTCTTCCCGCGCGAGGAGAGCTTTTGGTGATACCGCTCCTGTCGACGATACCTTGTCGCAAGAACTGGATGAACTTCGGCAACAACTTCAGTATGCGAAGAAGCAAACACTTGTGATGATGGAGCAATCTCGTAAGTCATCTGAAGCCGAAAAAATTGCTCTTCAACAAGCTCGCGAGGCCGTAGCTGCTAAGGAAATTGCTACTTCCGAGGCTGAAAAGGCGACTATTCGAGAAAATTTCATGCTCGAATTAATGAATGAAGCCAGTGCAGATATGTCGGGTATGCCTGTTTCATCCGCTGATATCCTTTATCTGCATATTATTGTTTCTTGAAGGTTTCCGCTTCTTTGTTTTGATAGGTGCCTTTACTGATGCTGCTGCCGAGGAAGAGAGGGTGAATGCTAGGACAACCCTCCTTGTTAATCTCTCCCTGGACCATGGTTCTTTGTTTTGGGCTACCCCGGAAAGGACCCGCCAAATTGTCAGATTTCAAGATCGTGCCTCTCAAACTCGCGATTTCCTCGACTTCTGTACCAAGACCTTGTCCATGGTTTACAACTCCATGTTTCCTCGGAACGTCCAACCAAAAACTCTTCCTGAATTGATGGAAAGGTTCAAGGATGCTCGCAGTATCCATGATTTTGTCAAAGCTCAACTAGTAGCTGGCGCCAGATTTGCTCTTATCATGCTCCAAATCTGCCACTCGAAGCTTGACCTTACCCAGGTTGTCGAGAAGGTTCACCAAAAGGTAAAACGTCGGAGAGTTGGTGTTGACAGGATTAACACGAAGGTTACGCCTATAGCCGAAGAAATGATTGAGGACCTGCTTCGGATGGATGCCGACTTTTTTGCCGATGGCCATTATGCCGATTTCCTTGGTGCTGCTCCTGAAGAAAACAGAATTACTCTTGATGATATATTGAATCAAGACTAGTTATTTTCCTTTTGTAGATATTTCTTCTTTGTAACCCATGACTATGATTATACTGTAAAGCAATCATTATATTTCTCTGTTTGTTTAGCCCCCGAGTGTTTCGGTGACTCTTTACTGTATTTGTATATTTGCGAGGTTTTGAACCAAGGCATGTATACATTTAAGTCAAATATGAGCCCCCGAGCTTTTTATTGAGTACTATTTTTATTGACTCGCGAGGTATCTGAATACCAAGGCAAGGTTTTTCTTTTGTCGATGAACTATATTGAAATTCGTCGGAGCAAAGACTTTGGTCATGTCGATGAAGAAGAAAAGTTATATTGTCACTATCTTTATTATATTGCAGCACCGCGAGCCCGCCTCATTAAAAACCTTCTCCGGCCCCACTCGGTGCCCCGAAAAAGGAAAAGAGTGCGTCTGAAAACTCGCGGGCATTTCAGTACATTGAAGTTTTACAAGGACTATATTTCGACTCTAGGCGTAGAACCGCCTAAGTTGCGCCACGTTCCAGGGGTTTGGCTCCTCCACCCCTGTCTTCTTGTCCTTTATCCTGTATGCTCCTCCTCCGATTACTTCCGTGACGATATAAGGGCCAAGCCACGGTGACTCGAGTTTTTCATGACTTTTTTGCGTGAGCCGAAGGACTAGGTCTCCCACCTGAAAAGATCTTGGCCGCAATCGTCTACTATGGTAATTTTTCAAGTCCTGCTGATATTTGGTTACCCGAGATAATACTTCATCTCGAGCTTCATCAAGTGCGTCGACGTCATCTTCTAGCGCTCTTCTCGACGTTTCTTCATCATATTTGGCGACACGTGGAGAGTTGTGCTCTATCTCGATTGGTAGTACTGCCTCTGCTCCATGAACCAGGAAAAACGGAGTTTCCTGCGTTGCTGTGTTTGGTGTTGTTCGGATGCTCCACAACACGCTTGGTAGTTCCTCTGGCCAGGTATGTCGAGCTTTTTCCAGTGGTCCTAACAAGCGCTTCTTGATGCCATTGCAGATGATACCATTGGCTTTCTCGACTTGCCCATTGGTTTGAGGATGTGCGACTGATGCAAAGTTCAGCTTGATGCCCACCTCTTCGCAATAATCTTTGAATTCATGAGATGTGAAGTTACTGCCGTTGTCTGTGACGATGCTGTGGGGCACTCCAAATCTGAAGACGAGGCCTTTTACGAATTTTACTGCAGATGCTCCGTCTGGTGAATTTATCGGCTTTGCTTCTATCCACTTTGTAAACTTATCGACAGCTACTAGCATGTACTCCTTTCCTCCTGGCCAGGATTTGTGTAATTTGCCCACCATATCAAGTCCCCATTGAGCAAAGGGCCATGACAATGGTATTGGTGCTAGCTCTGCTGCAGGAGAGTGAGGTTTTGCGGCAAACCTTTGACAGGCGTCACAAGTTCTTACTATGTCCTTGGCGTCCTCGATTGCTGTCAACCAGTATAATCCTGCCCGAAAAACTTTGGCTGCGATAGCTCGACTACTTGCGTGGTGGCCACATATTCCTTCGTGTACATCCTTCAGAATTATTCTTCCTTCTTCGGGTGTGACACACCTTTGTAAGATGCCTGAAATACTTCGCTTGTACAATTCTCCTTTGACCACCGTAAAAGCTTTGGAGCGTCGAATTACTCGCCTTGCCTCAACTGGATCGTCAGGTATTTCTTTCCTCATGATGTATGATATGTACGGCTGCATCCACGGTATCTGTATTATCATGACCAAGTCCTGATCTTCTTCGTCCTCTTGCTTTTCCTTGGCAGCCCCCGAGGGTTTCTTCTCCTTCTTTTTTGACTTTGTTGGCTTGGTGGATCTCTCTGTTATCTCTTCCCAGAATACACCTGGCGGGACTGGAAGGCACTGTGACCCGATGTTTGCAAGAACGTCGGCTTCGTCGTTGCTCAACCTGCTAATATGATTTACTTCGCATCCATCGAATAACTTCTCAAGCTCGTTGTACACCTCCTTGTATGCCATCATGCTATCATTGACTGCATCACATTGGTTCATAACTTGCTGAGCCACCAACTGTGAGTCGCCAAAGATTTTTAATCGGGTTGCTCCGCAGGCTTTCGCCATCTTCATCCCGTGTATGAGAGCCTCATATTCTGCTTCATTGTTAGATGCGTTAAGGAACATCATCCGGAGGATGTACTTCAATTTGTCGCCTTCAGGTGATATGAGTACTACTCCTGCGCCAGCTCCTTCTAGTCTCTTGGACCCATCAAAGTTCATGGTCCAAGTTCTCGATAAATCTGGAGGTCCTGTATTTTGCAACTCCATCCATTCTGCGATGAAGTCTGGCAGTATTTGCGACTTTATTGCTTTTCTTTTTTCATACGTGATGTCCCGAGGGGAAAGTTCTATTCCCCAAAGGGAGACACGACCCGTAGCTTCTGGGTTATTCAGTATATTTGACAAGGGAGCTTCATTGACCACTATGATCGGGTGTGCCGAAAAATAGTGGCGCAATTTTCGTGCTGTCGTGAACACTCCATATGCTAGCTTTTGGTACTGAGGGTACCTTTGTTTTGAAGGTGACAAGACTTCGCTCACGAAGTATACTGGCCGCTGCACTCCATGGATTTTCCCTTCTTCTTCTCTTTCGACAACTAATACCGTGCTAACCACTTGGGGCGTGGCTGCAATATATAGCAGGAGAGGTTCCTTTTCCTTTGGAGCCACCAGGATTGGTGGTGTCGAGATTTTTCGCTTCAGATCCTCGAAAGCTCTGTCGGCCTCTTCGTTCCACTGGAATTTATCTCCTTGTTTTATCAGCGCATAAAATGGTAACGCTTTTTCTCCTAACCTGGCGACGAACCTGCTCAAAGCTGCGACTCGCTTGATTAGCTGCTGTATTTCTTTCAACTTTGTTGGCTTTCTCATTGTTACTATGGCTTGTATTTTGTCGGGATTTGCTTCAATCCCTCTTGCCGAAACTAGAAACCCCAGAAGTTCTCCTGCTGGGACGCCAAAAGAACACTTCGTCGGGTTCAGTTTGAGGCAGAATTTGTCGAGGTTGTCAAAAGTTTCTTTGAGATCCTCGATCAGTGTTGTCCCCTTTTTTGATGTTATGACGACATCATCGATGTATACTTGCACGTTTTTCCCGATCTGTGTTGCTAAACATACGCATCATCCTCTGATATGTTGCTCCCGCATTTTTTAGACCAAAGGGCATTGTCTTGTAGCAAAATACGCCGTAAGGTGTAATAAACGCTGTCTTGGCTTCATCATCTTCTTTTAATCTGATCTGGTTATAACCAGAGTATGCATCCAAGAAGGAAAGACGTTCACAACCTGCCGTGGAGTCGATAATTTGATCGATCCTTGGGAGGGGAAAGTGATCCTTAGGACAATGTTTATTGAGACACGTAAAGTCGACGCACATGCGAAGGACTGTCGTGTTTTTCTTCGGCACCATTACTGGGTTAGCTACCCATGTGGCTTCTGTAGATATTTCTCTGATAAAACCAGCCTCTTCGAGTCGATTTATTTCTGAAAGCATGGCTTTGCGGTTTGGTTCCGAAAAACGCCGCAGAGGTTGTCTGATTGGTTTCGCCGTTGGATCCAAATTTAGGTGGTGCTCGGCAAGTTCCACAGGTACTCCTGGCATGTCAGCTGGACACCATGCAAAGATTTTCCAGTTCTCACGGAGGAACTTGACGAGCGCGCTTTCCTATGCGATATCCATGTCGTTTGCTATAGATGTCGTCTTTTTTGGATCTGTCGGGTGAATCTGCACCTCCTTAGAATTTTTCTCTGTGTTGAAAGTTGATTCTTTATTTGGCCTTCCAATGTCTGGCAGTACGTCGTAATCAGTCATGCTTTTTGACGCCAAGTACTCAGCTTGCATCCCGAAAGTTTCTGCCAACCTGTGAAAATCCTTGTCGCACTTATCGGCTAAGGCAAAGCTTCCCCTGACTGTGATTGGTCCTTTTGGTCCGGGCAATCTCCACAACAGGTATGTATAGTGTGGCACTGCCATAAATCGAGCATATGCTGGTCGTCCCAACAGAGCGTGATATTGTGATGGAAAATCGACAACTTCAAACTCGAGCCTTTCGATTCTATAATTTTCTCGGGTCCCAAACTGAACGTCGAGATTGATCTTTCCCAATGGGTAACTTGGTTTCTCCGGTGTGATGCCGTGGAACCTTGTGTCTGTTGGTTTCAAGTTTGCTAAGGATATGTTCATCTTCCTCAATGTATCTGCATACATGAGGTTCAAGCTGCTGCCGCCGTCTATGAACACTCGAGAGACATCAAATCCTGCGATAGCTATTTGGCGAGAATAAGTCTTGACTGCCATGGTCGAGGAACTTGCTGCGGATGATCTGCTATTGTGAAGCCGATATCTTGTCCTGACCAATTAAGGTACTCAACTGTTGGTGGAGGCATTTTCTCTGCCATAAACACCTGTCGTGAGATTACTTTTTGAGCTCTATTGGACGGCCTTCCCTTCTGAATCATCGACACTGCTCCGTTGGAGTTAGGATCAACATAGGGTGGTGGTGCAGGTGCTGCCGCTATTCTTAGCTGGTGTCGATTGTCCTCTGTAATCGCGGGAGGTGGCGGTAGATGAACTTCGCTCCTAGGTTCCCGAGGGTTTCTCTGTGCTGCTCTAGCGTGAGCATTTTCTGCGTATCTGAACATTGCCTGAAAATTTCGACAGTCTTTCTGCAGGTGCCCTGACTGTCTTTTCCCGTTGCTGTCGAGGAAGAAGTGCATCTGGCACGGTCCGTTCAGCATTTCCTCGGGGGACACGAAAGGTCTTGGAAACCTCGGCCCACTATTTTGCCTGTTGCGTGAATCATCCCTATTATCACCTCGCTGTTCACTGCTTCTCTGGTAATCATCTCTGTTGCCTCCTGTATTTGTCCGAAAACCTGCCGAAATTTGTCCTGGAGCGTCGTAGTTTTGGTACGTCCGAGGAAATCTTCGCCTTGGTTGATAGTTTCGACCACGGTCCTCCTCTGGCGACCTGTGTCGTTTGTTGTGGACAGCGTCTTCTCCATCTGCCCATTTATTTGCTATCTCCATTAACGCGGATACTGTCCTTGGATTGGTCCTTCCCAAATCCTCGACAAAGTCTCCACGCCTGACTCCTGCGACAAACGCATCTATTGCTCTCTCGTCAGATATGTTTTCTGCCGAGTTTTTGATGATATTCCACCTCTGGATGTACTTTCTCATTGGCTCATCTGGCTTTTGTCGACACGCTCTCAACTCCTCTAACGATGCGGGTTTTTTGCACGTGGATCTGAAGTTCTTGACGAACACATCCTCGAAACTTTCCCAGCTGTCGATGGATCCTGGAGCGAGTTTCTTTATCCATGATCGTGCGGCACCACTCAGGTGCACCTGGATGCTTTGCATGGCTGTTGCCCTAGTTCCTCCTGTCAGCTTCACCGTCTCCAGATAGTCGACTAGCCAATCCTCTGGATCTTGAAGGCCGTCGAATTTCTTGAAATTATCGGGTAGCTTGAATCCTGAGGGGACTCGAGTTTTTCGGACTCTCCTCGTGAAGCATGGTAAGCCACACATATCTTCGTCATTAAGTTCTGGGGATTGCCGGTGATCCCTTCTGCTCTGCCGCGCTCTGTCGACTCTTGCTTGTGCTGCTGTGTCTCTTGCTCCACTTGGCCTTTCAGGCGCTGCCGCTGTTGCTGCTGCGGGTCGTGGACTATTTTGCCTTGCCGCTCCTTCGGGAGGCGTTGATACGAACGCTGTCCCCATAGCTCCAACTCCTGCTATCGCCATATTGTACAGTGTTTCCCTTGGATCTCCTGGAGGTGGTTTAGATGCAAGGATAAAAGCATGTGTCGCCATGTACCCAGCCTCTGGTGTCTTAGGGATGATGTTTCCTCTTGTATCTATCGACATGAAGGACATGTCGAGGTTTTGGACCAAGTGCTCTCTTTCCGCTTCGGGTATATGTTGCAGCCTTGATCTTGCTCTGTTCCGCGCCTCCCGATGGCTATCACCCGTAGTTCTAGATTGTCGACTTAAATCTGCTCTTCTCCTGCTGGATGCAGAAGCTGCCTCCTTTCTCCTGTTTAACTCAGCTGTCTGTTTTTCCAATTCCCTGGCAGCTCGTGCGAGCCTATATTGATATGCTTGCAGTTCTTCTGGTGTGGCCATGGTAGCCATTGGTTCTGTGCCGTTCATAGCTCTCGCGGCTCTGTCCCACGCTGCTTGTGAAAGTTGAACTCTATCTCGCGGCTCTGGCCCGACGTATTTGTTGCCCAGGCCTTGTCGCAGATTGGAGGGATCGACGTATGGATTTCCCAAACTGTCGAAAGCCTCAGATGTCTCCTCTTGATCTTCAATGGCGTAAATCTGATGATACTTTGTACTCAGATCTCCATTGGGTTTGGTAACACCATCGTTGAGATTGATGAAGACCTTGCCCACTGTGAGAGATTTGTCGATGAAGTCATAACTGTCGACATCGCTTGAGCCATCGCTTATATATGAGTCCGCAGATGACTCAAACGACATGTCGTTGAAGATCTTGGCGAGTTTCTCTCTTGCTCTGATGCTGACGTAGCGTGTCGCCGAGGTTTCTTCTTCTCCTGACTCGTTTGACGATGCATAGCTTGAAAAATCGGAATCGGCCACCGATGATCCCGACGAAATCGGAATCTCGACACGATACGATCCTTCCTTCTCGACGCGAAAGTGGAACCTTCCGAACGTCATCTCCATGGGTTCCGCCAGATACGCATATGCATCCAAACGGGAGGGTGGGTGAGGAACAAAATCGACAAGACCAGTAGCGATCTGTTTACCTCGATCCATTGTGTTGCTTGCGGTTGATGATGTCGAAGATCTTGAGCGTGCCATCGAGATCAGCTCCTTACGCCTCTAATTCCCACAGACGGCGCCAATTGACAAGGTATTGACTTGTCAATGCCTATGGATTGTAGGCTAGGGTTTAGTTAGAAGTAGAGGGCAAGTAGATCTCGAAGGTTTCAGCCGAAAAGTACTCGACGACTATGAAAACTAGGGTTTGCAGACAATGATCCGATTGATTCTTCGTCCCTCGACTCCCCCTTTATATAGGAGGTGGAGCCGAGGGATTCGTGCTATACAAGTTTACAGAGTCCGGGACGATTTCTAACTCATCCCGCCAGATTACAAATAACACTTCCTATTACAACTCTATCTTTCCTTAGTAAATCTTGGGCTCCCGAATCTTCTTATTCTTCGAGTATTGGGCCTCCAGTAAATCCCGGGTACTATCTTCGGCAGGCCCATTTGGCATGCCTATGTCAGCTGGTGTTGGCGGCGACGAGGACCATGAGATGGAGGATGACGCTGGGGGTAGTGCCGACGAGCCAAGCGGCAACGAGGCAAGCGGCGCCGCCGGGGGTAGTACCTACAAGCCTAGCGGCGATGAGGCAACCGGCGCCGCCGGGGGTAGTACCTACGAGCCTAGCGGCGATGAGGCAACCGGCGCCGCCGGGGGTGGCGGCGAGACAAGCGGCGACGATCCTAGCGGCGCCGCCGGGAGTAGTGGCACCGGGACAAGTGGTTCCAAGAGGCCGCGGAAGGCAAGGCGCCAAAACACGGTCGCCACCGGCAGAGACACAATCAAAGAGGTGGACCCCGCCAGTGGTTTGCCGGTGGAGCCTAAGGATGTTGCCAAGGGGTACGGCAACCAACTGGCATGTATCCTCCGAGAGGTCATCAATCTCAACGAGACGGATCTCCGAGCTGAGAACAAAGCGCATTTGCGAGCCCAGCTCATTGCGAGGTTGCACTCACGATACACGTTCCTAGGCGACTACGCCTCCACTGATGAAACCAAGAACATTGTGAACTCACAAGCCCTCCTGAAGTTCACCAAACACCTCAGCAGCTATAAGTACATGGTGCGGAAGCTGATTGCTGAAGGCAAAGGTTTCGAAGAGGTCCACTCTGCCTTTTCGCATGTCTCCCAGGTGGACTTTGATGCTTTCCTGGCCAATGAAGAGCTACAAGCGACCAAGAATCGCAAGTTGTGGGGGAAGGAAATGCGGGAGCTTAACATCGGCAACCACAACCTTGGGAGCCGTGGGTATGAGGGAAAGGAGCCCTATTGGGCGAAGGAGGACGAGGCGTATGTAAATGCCGGCATTGAGAACCCATGGCTCAAGTACAAGGACCCGCTTGAAAGAAGATTCATCAGGTCCCGGTACCATAAGAAGAAACTAACCGGGGAACTTGTCATGGAACCCAAGGTCGTAACCGACATAATTTGGTTCACGAACGACCAGAAGGTCCTGTCGTTGGAGAAAAAACTGGTAAGCAATTTACTGGTTTAATTAGATCAAGTATCGTTCATATAATAGTAGCAACATTTCTAAATGGTTCACGTTTCTTCCGCGGGAAGAAGAAAGACAAAGACTTTCTCAAGGTGACGAAGGCTCCTCGTCCCAGGCGTCGACGGGCAGGGTAGCATGGGACAAGCCTCTCGTACGGGCGCTAAACATCGTTAATGAGCATTCACCTACGAGAAGGCCGCATAGAGGCCGTGTGGCTGGCGCCGGTATAGGCTACAAGCATGGTCACTACGGCTTGTCGTCTGCGGCCGATAAAAATGCGCGCAATGAGAGGAAGCAGCGGGAGGCGGAGAAAATGAGGGAGTCAATCCTAGCCCAAGTCCAAGCTGGTTTGGTACCGCAACTGGTACCGCAACTCAAAGCTACACTCGTACCTGAAGTCAAAGCTGAAGTCGCCGCTTCAGTCCAAGCAGATTTCAACGCTCTACGCGCGTGGTATGAGGGTGGCAAACAACCCCCCCCCCCCCCCCCCCGAAATGCAAGTGGTTAGCTTCGATGCCAGCAACTCGATGGCGCCGCCGTCCGCCGGCAATGACAATGTTATAATGGAGACTCCTCCGGCCGCCGGCAATGTCGCTGGTGCTAGGGATTCACCGTCCATGCCGGGTAGCAGCCCCTCCGTCACTTGCACGCCCGCCGCCGCATGTGCCGGCCCGTCGACATTAGCCGAGCTCAACGCCCTCACGGTGATTAACTAATGTGTACATCAAGTTAATATATTAGTTTCGTCATCCTTGCCCTCTCTCTAACGCCATACACATGTTCTCGCAGGCGCTCTCAACGCCATGCACCTTCCTGATGAGAGTAAACGATGAACTCAAAGACGTCGCGAGGGGGTCCATCCTTCGGCCCCTGGATAAGAAGTGGCACACACGAGATATGGAGGATGACGTTTACCGGGTTGAAGTGGATCGGGCGTTACCGGGCTATGAGGATTTGTTTCCTCCTAATCAACCGCATGGTGCCGATGACGATAGCCCGTTGAATCTGGCCTCACTGAAGGGTTGGGTACTGCTATGGCCGAAGACCCTAATTCGGATCAACGCCTACTCGGGGTCGACGACAAGCAAAGACAAGTACCTTGCGGCGCCATAGGTCAGCGTCCCTCCACGACAGCCAGCGGCGCCGATGGTCATCGCCCCACCACAACGGCCAGCTGCGCCAGAGGTCAGCGCCCCACCACAACGGCCAGCTGCGCCAGAGGCCGAGGAATATGAACGTGAGAACTTCCAATGGGATATTCCTAAGTCTTCACAAGTTTTCCATGAGGATGCGCCGGCCTCGAAATATGTGTGCTCCAAGAAGCTGTTCGATTCTCAAGAAACGGCTGATGAGGAAAATCCTGAGGAGGTCGCCACCGCCGCCGTCAAAAAGATGCTGAGCCCAAACACACTCCGTGCTACGGCCAATACGGCGATGGATGGTCCAGTAGTACAACCCAAGAAGAGGAAGAGGCCAAATAAGAAGGATGCCAAAGACAAGGCGGCGGCCAAATCCAAGGACAAGGTCCCACTCCTTGACAAGTTGCCAAACAATTGGCGACCTCTACATCACTTGGGTGAACCGATGCTGCCGGAGCATGTCGTCAACAAACTCACCCCGGATATGAGGAGCTTGCATGAGACTGTCAGGCATGTGGAGAAGCAACTTCTCAAATCAAAAGATCCTAGTTACCCTGTCTTCGTGGCGAAGGTGCCAACTGGCATGAACTTCGTCGAGAAGTACCCCGCGGACTTGTGCTTCATCCGGTTCAATGACATCTTCAGCATCTATCGCATGCAAATGCTCCACTTTAGTGTGGTTCGCCTAGTTGCTCTTAGCTTGTCTTCCCAGATTGTTAAGGAGGGGACGCCGACCATCGCGATAATGGACCCCTTCTATATGCGGGAGAGCATCATCTGCAACGCTGGGGATCGGGCGATTGCCACCCAGCAGGTCGAGGATTTCATGCTGGCGAACATTAAAAAGGGCGCCATTCTCATCCCTTACTTCCCCGAGTAAGTAATCACTCGCTAGTCCCCCATCACCATTCTATCCTATATCTCCATTTGCATTTCCAAAGGTTAATCCGTGTGTTTTCCGCAGAGACAAGTTCTGCACCCTCATCGTCGTGCACCCGCAACACTCGCATGCAGTCTATCTCGACTCGGGTAGGGACCACAAGAAAGACTACACCCACATCAGGGCCCTTCTCAATGATGCTCTCACCGGCTTCGCCAACAAGGCAGGCCCCCTCAAAGTAGAGAGGAAATCCCGAGGAGGCTTGGTCTTAACCCACACAACCAACTTCCCCTGCCTCAGGCAGTCGACGGAACACAATGGGATGGACGCGTGGTACGCCATCCTTCAGATGCAAGAGTACATAAAGTACGCAGATGACATGTTGCTGCCAGAGAATCTCAGAAACAGGTTTGCAAACATGGCGGATGCCCCTGATAGAGAGATTAGAAAGAACTGGGGTCGCATCCAGCAGTTCATTTGCACGATAATCCAGCAGGATGTCAACAGTAGGTCTGGCGAGTTCTTCTACGGCTACGGTCTACCACCTAATGACGAGATAGAACTCCGCTTGGAGATGTCGCGTGATGAGAGGCCGTTCAACTCGCTTGAGGGCTGCCGTCCATTCCCCCCTAGGCGTACAACCTGATCCTACGACGGGAACACTATTGCTAAAGCTTGAACGATATGTCCTTGAACTTCCGTATTGTAATAATTGCAATATATTCCCATAAAATCGACTTGTTGCTTTTATTTAGTTGTATGGATGTGCATGTGAACATGTGTCTATAGTTTCATTTACTTTGCTATATATTTCAAGATTATGGCGTACATACCTTAATAATTATTTGCATTTACTCGACCCCTACTTGCCTCGTATTTGGAGTTCGCCGATGATTAGAATGTTCGGTCACTCGTACACTCGGGGGTGGAGCCAGTGAGCCTTGGTGCGATGGCCACAAGTATCAATCTATTGTGCATCCTACCTAGCCTCACTGACTCCATCCCTGGATGTTAATATTTGTTTCGACCGACAAAGTATGAGGCATGCTATTTAATTCGTACTACTTGTCTTTTATTTGAGTTCGCACTTCTTAATTGCATTGGCCGATGATTAAAATGTTTGGTCACTTGTACACTCCGGGGTGGGGCCAGTGAGGCTTGGTGTGATGGCCACAAATATCAATCTATTGTGCATCCTACCTAGCCTCGCTGACCCCCTCCCTGTATGTTAATATTTATTTCGACCAACAAAGTATGAGGCACATGCTATTTAGTTCATACTACTTGTCTCTTATTTGAGTTGGCGCCTGTTAATTGCATTGGTACTAACGTTTTACTTGTCTTGTGCATGGAGACGTCCACGACATATGTCGTGTACAAGGGGAGGGTTCCTGGAGTCTACGACGACTAGGAGGACTGTCGGAGACAGGTGCACCGCTTCAGCGGCAACAGCTACAAGGGATACCCCACTAGGGGGGAGGCGGAAGGAAGATACGCCCGGTATCTAGCGGGAGAGATGAGGGACATGAGGAGGAACCGGATGAAGACCATGGCCTTCGTGATGATGGTCATCATGACCATGTTGGTCATGTTCTATGTGATTGTAGTTTAGGTTAGTAGCTACATTGTGAGGTGTATGACGACACTTGTGACGACTATGTACCGAGACTTCTAACTTTGTGAAACTTCGTCGTTCGGTGTTGCATATGCACATGTGTTGTATGAATCAACATTCCGAAAGGAGACTTGCGTATTTGTGTATTGATACCGAAATGAGACTTGGCTCTCTATGTGCTTCTCATATTGCATGTACTGCTGTATAAATATGAACTGCGTTGTAAATATTTACTGCTGTCAAATATGTATTTGTAATATGCTGGAAAAAAGCTGTAAAAATGAATTTTCGAATATTATTGCCGGCGCACCTAAATGCCCTACTGCTGGCGCACGTGGCATGCGCCAGTGCTGGAAGCCCTACTGCCGGCGCAGCTGCACGTGCGCCGGTGGAACTTGGCCTTTGCCGGCGAAGCTTGGATGGTGCGCCGGTAGTAGCTGACCTATCGCCGGCGCACTGCCTGGTGCGCCGGCAGTGGCCAGTTATCACCGGCCCGTTCGCACCGGCGGGCTTTGGTGCGCCGGCAATAGGCCTATTAGGTGCGCCGGCGGTAGGCCTTTCCCTTGTAGTGCAGGGTACAAGGGTGATATACAGAATACAAGTATCACAGCAATAACAACTATGACACAAAAGATGGAAATAAAGTTTATATAGCAACGCTCTACTGAGCAAGATCCAAATGACACTCAATGGACACATGTCCAACATTACATCAGCGGAAGCAAAAGTCTGGGTACAGACAAGAACCAAATGGGACTAAGAATCCATAAATAAACAGACGGGGTCCATAACCAACAAGCCACAGGCTGCTGCCTAGGAGCGAGCTTGCTACGCAACGAGGTCGTCGTCCGTGAACTCAACGAAGAAGCCACCAACGAACTGCTCAACATCTGCCGTACCTGTCGAAGTTAGTCCAAGGGTTGCCGACAAAAGGGGGAGGAGAGACGAAAGAAAAAGAAAGGCGAGAGTAAGTACCAAAGACACGTACTTGCGAGACAAGACCGGCTGTGCTCATCGGTGGGCGGTGTAAACTTCGCCCGGCTATATGGTGGGGTTTAGCGCCAGAAAAGCTTGAACTAACTTATAGAGACACGCTACAACATTCGTCTAACAGAGAAGGTGAGAGAGCGCATAAAGATAACAGTTCTATACTCTGCAGACATAACCCAGCCGATGCATTCCCCCTACGCAAAAGGAAGAAGTACTAACAAGGGCACACACGCTGTTGACAAGTTTTATTAGGTAGCCGTTGTAGCAATGCTAATTTACTATGCAAGTTATTAACAGCAAAATAAAGGTGTAAGTTGTTCTATGATCAAGCTAAACAGCTCCAAGTCGTCCATAACCGCGGACACGGCTTATCAATAAGATGTACACCCTGCAGGGGTTGCCCAAATGTAACCATACGCATGCTCGAACCCGCTTAATTACGGCGGAGTCTCACAACAAGACCGTTCCCAGTTCAACAAGAAAGTCTAGGGGGGCCACCCGACTAAGCTACCCGTGACGAAGTTCGGCTAATATGGGGTGGCCTGATCTTCTCAGTAAGCAACGATGGTGATGATGATGTCGGGATGAACACAGCGGAGATAACACGATGATGAAGTGGATGATAACTTGTATGATGCAACGAAGTCTCTCGATTGGTCCCTGTCACCAATGCAACAGCTCTCAACCCTGCAAGATATTCACAACTCCACACACTTGCGCACGTAGCCGCCGACCACGAAGCGGTAAGTTGCAACCGTCTAATTCCCAATGGAACAGCAGATCACACAAGACTTTTAGGGGATTCACACCAATTCAATGCAATATGGTGTAGAAATTTGATAGAATTGCAAAGCAATCAACTATGAACTAGGGTTTATCTTAAACGTGGTCTAAACCTAATTTGGGGGCGTCCTGGGCACTTATATAGGGGTTCAGGACGACCAGGGGTCGAAAAGGTACATAGAAACCGACCCAGATCGGATCTGGTCGAGACAGACTCGGAGTCGGCCGGTCAGTGGGCTGGTCGACCGGGTCTAGGACCGGCCTGTCCGGTCAGCGGTCCGGTTGACCGGGTCTGGGACCGGGCCGGTCGGTTTCAACCGGTCCTGGCACCGGGTGGTGACCGGAATAAGGGTCCAGAAACCCTGGAAGTGGCCCGGTGTGCACCGGCTGAGGTCCGGTCGGCGCCGGGCTGACCCGGCGTGGATTCCGGTTGGACCGGGCCCGGAACCGGGCGGACCCGGCGTGGCGTCCGGTTGGCCGGCCCTAGGACCGGGCGTGGCGGCCGGTCAGACCGGGCCTGGCGCTGGCCTGGACTTCATCCTCTTTCCTCGCGCATGCCTCCCGCTCCTCCCTCGCGCGTCCATGGGATGTCTTCATGTCCAGCTTCATGTCCAGCTCCATGTCCAGCTTCACGTCCAGCTGCTCCTCTCCTCCTCGTGCGATGCTTGCTCCTTCTTCATACCCGATCATACATAAGTAATAGGACTTAGGCAGTATAAAGTTCTCATCGATCAAAGTATCACTTAGGAACAAGTTCACCTGTTGCTTGAGTAGCTTCGCACGAGCCCTTGTGATAGGTCCAATCCTAACTTCATTGGACTTGAGCTTCACAGCAGCATTGTCTTCATCTTGGAATGACGGAGGTAGTAATGTAGTAGTAGGGATGTCCTCATCATCGGCCGTACTCCGAAGCAGACTCAGGGTTTGCGTTAACGGCTAGGCGTGCAAACCACACGCTTCGCTAAACGTTCCACGGGGTACAGTACAGAATATAAACAACCGAAGGCAACAGAATGTAAACACCCGAAGGCAACAGAATGTAAAGCATGGCATACATGGCATAGGCAAATAAAACCAAGGTTGTGGCCCCTTTTCAACAGACTTGAGAAAAGGTAATAGGTGAGGGGGGGGGGGGGGTCCCAGTAATAATCCCCACGTATGGGTAGAGCGCTCAATCTCGGAACAGATAACCAGAACTCAACCCAACAGATAAAGAGATAACATCAGATCCCTAAATATGCGCCATGACTCGCAAGGCTTGGCAAGCAACAAGCAACAGGGGGTAGGTAGCGGAGGGGTAACACGGCTTATATAGGGTAACAGGTGGAATAGGACACGTGACACAACATAATCGCAACATAAGGATAGCAATAGAACAACGAGACAAAAACTGTAAAATAGGTGAAGGAGGTGGGCTCGCCTGTGAAAAGCTGGAGAAGAACAGCCGGAGAACTCGTCGTACCTCACAACACCACTTCATGATCCTATCCGAGAAGAAGAAAAGCACTAGAACAAACAGCGGATGCACCACTTATTACTACGGCAAAAGAATCGGCATGCTCAAGATGATATGCATGGCATGGCAGCGATGGTGCAATGCAACTTATCCAAATTAATCGGAACCAGAGTCCGAACAAACAATTATTAGGTTCGAGTTATTTTACTACTCCGCAATTTAAATGTTAGTTAACATGGCATAAGCATGGCATGGGTGATCTACGGCAAAATTAAATGGAACCGGGACAAAATAACATTCCCGCACAATTCCATATTTAGTTATTAGGTGATTCGCTATTTGCTCGAACAACCCCATGATGCACGATGCGATGCAACACATGATGATAAGATGCGACAAGACAAAGATGCACAAGATCAAAATAGCACATTTTATAAAATAGGGCTTATGGTCGGGATCTCACGGTACCGGAACAGAGGTGGTCGCCGGGGCAGAGTGGAAATGGCGGAAGTCACCGACGTCGAGGAAGTAGTCGAAGCCGGGGTCTTCGGTCCAAGTCATCGTCATCGTGCCGGAGCGCAAGTAGTCGATGTAGTCGGTGTCGCAGAAGTAGTCGATGCGCCGAACGCCAGGAAGTAGTCCTTGGCGGTGGCTGCGTCGGTGTCGAACTTGAGTCGGCGCCGGAGTCGGAGAGGCGGCGTCGGTGGAGGAGGGGTGGTTGCACCGGGGATATTAATAAAATCAAAATAGGGTTTTTAATAAAATACTTTCGCGGTTAGAAAAATGCCTGAAAAATAGGCAGATGACGTCACGACGACACGAAAAACAAAATGACGAAAAAAACTATTTTGGAATATTTTTCGGGACGTTACATAAGATTACCTTCTTCCTCATATTCTTCTTCTTCAAAATCTTCAATTATTGGCTTATGGCCGAATTTTGAAAAATGGAAGCTCATAACTTCATCCCCAAACTTGAGGGAGATAGTTTCTTTCCTACAATCGATGTTAGCCCCTGCAGTGTTTAGAAATGTTCTTCCAAAAATGATTGGACAATGAGAATCAATTGGCATATCAATGACAATGAAATCAATGGGATATGTGTAAGGTACTATTATAATAGGCACATTTCTTATTATTCCCATAGGGACTCGAAGAGTCTTATCGGCAAGCATTATTGTCATATCAATGTCTTCTAATTTTGCCTGTTCAAGTTCATCTTGAATACTAAAATAAAATCTATATGGAATAACATTGACAGCAGTTCCAATATCACAAAGGCCATAATAAGAAGATCCACCAAAAGTGCAAGGAAGAATAGGCTTACCCACATTTTTAGCTTTAACTGTACCTTCCACAAATTGTAAGCCCTTAGAGTCAACCTCAACTACATTGCAATGTGCATACATAGCCAAAATTCCCTCCTTTGTTACCTCTTTTTCTTCTTCTACAACTTCATATGTGGGTTCTTCATTATTAACCTCTTATTTTGGTTCTTTTACCTTCTCCATCTCTTTTTCTTTTTGCTCTGCAAGGAATTGAGCTCTAATATGCCGTGCCGCTGTCCTTGGGAAAGCGAGCGGTTCTTCATAAGGTCTCCTCTCAATGGGAACCTTTTTAGGTGTATCAACTACCACTTGCACTGCTTCAACGGGTTGAGGTGGCGGAGTATAATGGAGCCATTCCTTCTTGGGTGCTCTGATAAACTCTGTAAAAGCATGAAGAACATCTAATACCATAACATCATCAAGATTAAGTTCATTAGCCAGTTATTTTACTTGTCCGGTTTTCTTATAAGCATCTAGACATTCATATTCTATTTCTATCTCACCCTCACTCCCAACATCAAAGCCCCAAGATTCTCTATTTCTATGAACTTTATCTAGGCGTATCCAAGCTTGCTCAGGGGTGAAATCCATAAAAGATCCACCTGATAATAGATCTAATTCTTTTTTATTTTCTTGTTCAAGTCCTCCATAAAAGACGTGCAAAACATACCAAGGTGGTAAATCATGATGGGGGCAACTTTGAACCATACATTTGTATCTCAAGTAGGCTCTTATTAAACTCTCACCATGGCGGTTCTTGAAATTAGAAATGACCCTTCTCGCCTCGGCGGATTTAACCTTGGGGTAGAAATGAAATACAAATTCCTTCATAAGATTCTCCCAAGTGTTAATCTTTTCTGCAGGACAAGTTCTATACCAAGATAGGTGATACGTCTCAAACGTATCTATAATTTCTTATGTTCCATTCTAGTTTTATGACAATACTCACATGTTTTATATACACTTTATATCATTTTGATGCATTTTCCGGCACTAATCTATTAACAAGATGCCGAAGCGCCAGTTCCTGTTTTCTGCTGTTTTTGGTTTCAGAAATCCTACACAGGAAATATTCTCGGAATTGGACGAAACAAAAGCCCACGGTCTTATTTTCCACGGAGCCTTCCAGAAGTCCGAAGAGGAGACGAAGAGGGGCGACGAGGCGGCCACACCCTAGGGGGGCGCGGCCCCACCCCTGGCCGCGCCGCCCTATGGGGTGGGCCCCTCGAGCGTCCCCCGACTCTGCCCCTTCGCCTATTTATTCTCTCCATCGCGAAAACCCTAGTACCGAGAGCCACGATACGAGAAAAGTTACGGAGATGCCGCCGCCGTCAATCCCATCTCGGGGGATTCTGAAGATCGCCTCTGGCACCCTGCCGGAGAGGGGAATCATCACCGGAGGGCTCTACATCACCATGCCCGCCTCCGGACTGATGCGTGAGTAGTTCATCCTTGGACTATGGGTCCATAGCAGTAGCTAGATGGTTGTCTTCTCCTCTTGTGCTATCATGTTTAGATCTTGTGAGCTGCCTATCATGATCAAGATCATCTATTTGTAATGCTACATGTTGTGTTTGTTGGGATCCGATGAATATGGAATACTATGTCAAGTTGATTATCGATCTATCATATATGTGTTGTTTATGATCTTGCATGCTCTCCGTTGCTAGTAGAGGCTCTGGCCAAGTTGATACTTGTAACTCCAAGAGGGAGTATTTATGCTAGATAGTGGGTTCATGCCTCCATTGAATGCAGGACGGTGTGAGAAAGTTCTAAGGTTATGGATGTGCTGTTGCCACTAGGGATAAAACATCAATGCTTTGTCTAAGGATATTTGTATTGTTTACATTACGCATAGTACTTAATGCAATTGTCTGTTGTTTGCAACTTAATACTGGAAGGGGTGCGGATGCTAACCCGAAGGTGGACTTTTTAGGCATAGATGCATGCTGGATAGCGGTCTATGTTCTTTGTCGTAATGCCCTAAGTAAATCTCATATTAGTCATCATGATATGTATGTGCATTGTTATGCCCTCTCTATTTGTCAATTGCCCAACTGTAATTTGTTCACCCAACATGCTATTTATCTTATTGGAGAGACACCACTAGTGAACTGTGGACCCCGGTCCATTCTTTTACATCTGAAATACAATCTACTGCAATCATTGTTCTCTGCTGTTCTTTGCAAACAAACATCATTCTCCACACCATACGTTTAATCCTTTGTTTCTGACAAGCCGGTGAGATTGACAACCTCACTGTTAAGTTGGGGCAAAGTATTTTGATTGTGTTGTGCAGGTTCCACGTTGGCGCCGGAATCCCTGGTGTTGCGCCGCACTACACTCCTCCACCAACAACCTTCACGTGGCCTTCATCTCCTACTGGTTCGATAACCTTGGTTTCTTACTGAGGGAAAACTTGCTGCTGCACGCATCACACCTTCCTCTTGGGGTTCCCAACGGACGTGTGCTTTACCGTCACAAGCAACTCTTTTTCTGGCGCCGTTGCCGGGGAGATCAAGACACGCTGCAAGGGGAGTCTCTCACATCCAATCTCTTTACTTTGTTTATTGTCTTGCTTTACTTTATTTTATTTTCTGTCTTGTTTGCTTTCTTTATATCAAAAACATAAAAAAATTAGTTACTTGCATTTACTTTATTTACCTTTTGTTTATTTCATCATGCTTCCCCCTAAGTTCACTTTGAAAGATATATCAGTAGGGCATGGGTCTATCATTGGAAGATATAATATAGAAGAATTTTTCACTAATGTTAGTACAGTTAATGATTTTGAAGATAGATCCTTGGTAGAACTTGCTCCTACTTATGAAATCGCTACTGCCTCTTTAGTACACATGTTGGAAGCTAGATTTGTTAATCTTAACCCTATAATGCAACATATGTTTCTTACACTCTCTGATATGGAAGAAGGAGAGAAGAAAGATTTTGTTTTAGAAACCCTTCTTAAAGAATTTGGTGATGTAGCTAGAGAAGCTAGAAAAGTCTTTATTCAACATAAGATGCTTGGCTTTTATACCAATTTTGCAAATACCCTTGAAAATATGGAAAAAGATAGACTAAAGTACACTAATAAAGTCAATTGTGTGGGGGAGATTAAAGTACCAATACCTTATAAGCTCATAGGAATGCATGAGGCACTAGAAAAGAATTTTGATTGGATTGTTCCTGAAAATTTATTTGAGGAGGATAGTAAGCCTAAAAGTAATGAAATAGGAGCCTCTGAAACTTACATACATAAGATACAATGCATTGTTGAGAAAACTCCCAACTACTCTGTTGATGCTTCTTCTCTTGATAATACTTGATTTACACTTTCTGCGCCTAGCTGAAAGGCGTTAAAGAAAAGCGCTTATGGGAGACAACCCATTATTTTATTTCTGCAATTTTTGTTTTATATTTGAGTCAAGGTGCTTGTTACTACTGTAGCAATACATTTGTATCTTTACTTTATTGCATTGTTGTGCCAAGTAAAGTCTTTGATAGAGAGTTGATACTAGATTTGGATTTCTGCGCAGAAACAGATTTTTAGCTGTCACGAATTTGAGCTGTTCTCTCTGTAGGAGAATCTAAAAATTCTGAAATTTTTTTTGAGTAATCCTCAGATATGTACGCAACTTTCATTCAATTTGAGCTTCTTCATCTGAGCATGTTAAGTGCCTCGAAAAAATTCGTCTTTACGGACTGTTCTGTTTTGACAGATTCTGCCTTTTATTTCACATTGCCTCTTTTACTGTGTTGAGTGGATTTCTTTGCTCCATTAACTTTCAGTAGCCTTGGGTATTGTCCAGAAGTGTTGGGAATGATTGTGTCCTCTCTGAACATGTGAATTTTTGATTATGCACTAACCCTCTAATGAGATTGTTTTGAGTTTGGTGTGAAGGAAGTTTTCAAGGGTCAAGAGAGGAGGATGATATAATATGATCAAGAAGAGTGAAAAGTCTAAGCTTGGGGATGCCCCCGTGGTTCATCCCTGCATATTTCAAGAAGACTCAAGCATCTAAGCTTGGGGATGCCCAAGGCATCCCCTTCTTCATCAACAACTTATCAGGTCACCTCTAGTGAAACTATATTTTTATTCCGTCACATCTTATGTGCTTTACTTGGAGCGTCTGTACGCTTTTATTTTTGTTTTTATTTGAATAAATTCAGATCCTAGCATTCCTTGTGTGGGAGAAATACACGCTCCACTGTTTCATATGAACACTGGTGTTCTTAGCTTTATTTTTAATGTTCATGGTGAAGGTTGAAAACCGCTTCGTTTATTGCTATTTGGTTGGAAACAGAAAATGCTTCATGTGGTAATTGGTATATTATCTTGAATAATTTGATACTTGGCAATTGTTTTGAGCTCTCAAATAGATCATGTTTAAGCTCTTGCATCATGTAGTTTGAACCTATTAGTGGAGAATTACTGTAGAGCTTGTTGAAATTTGGTTTGCATGATTGGTCTCTCTAAAGTGTAGATATTTTCTGGTAAAGGTGTTTGAACAACAAGGAAGACAGTGTAGAGTCTTATAATGCTTGCAATATGTTCTTATGTAAGTTTTGCTGTACCGGTTCATACTTGTGTTTGCTTCAAACAACCTTGCTAGCCCAAGCCTTGTACTGAGAGGGAATGCTTCTCGTGCATCCAAAACCTTGAGCCAAAACTTATGCCATTTGTGTCCACCATAACTACCTACTATGTGGTATTTCTCTGCCATTCCAAGTAAATTGCTTGCGTGCTACCTTTAAAAATTTCATTCCTTGTCTTTGCAATATATAGCTCATGGGAAAGTAGCTTAAAAACTATTGTGGTAAAGAATATGTCGCTTATGTATCTTATTTCTTATAAGTTGCTTGTTGAGCGGTAACCATGTTCCTGGGGATGCCATCAACTGTTCTTTTGTTGAATATCATGTGAGTTGCTATGCATGTTCGTCTTGTCTGAAGTTAGGGTGATTTGCCATGAGTTGAATGGTTTGAGTATGCATATTGCTAGAGAAGAACATTGGGCCGCTAACCAAAGCCATGTATCATGGTGGAAGTTTCAGCTTGGACACTAATCCTCAATCTCTTATGACAATATTATCTGTTGTTGAATGCTTAAGCATTAAAGAGGAGTCCATTATCTGTTTTCTATGTTGTCCCGGTATGGATGTCCTCAAGTTGAGATCTATCAAAATCGAGAAATCAAATGCGATTTATCTCCTTGGACCTTTGTACAGGTGGCATAGAGGTACCCCTTTGTGACACTTGGTTGAAACATATGTAATGCAATGATAATCCATGGAAATCCGAACTAATTAGGACAAGGTGCGAGCACTATTGGTATTCGATGCATGAGACTTGCAACTTATAGGATGTTTTATGCATAACACATATGAATTATTACTACCGTTGACAAAATTGTTTCCATGTTTTCAAAATAAAAGCTCTAGCACATGAGTAATCCCTGCTTCCCTCTGTGAAGGGCCTTTCTTTTACTTTATGTTGAGTCAGTTTACCTACTTCTTTCCATCTTAGAAGCAAACACTTGTGTCAACTGTGTGCATTGATTCCTACATACTTGCTTATTTGCACTCATCATATTACTTTGTGTTGACAATTATCCATGAGATATACATGTTAAAGTTGAAAGCAACTGCTGAAACTTATATCTTCCTTTGTGTTGTTTCAAAACCTTCTATTAAGAATTTATTTCTTTATGAGTTAACTCTTATGCAAGACTTATTGATGCTTGTCTTGAAAGTACTATTCATGAAAAGTCTTTGCTATATGATTCAGTTGTTTAGTCATTATCTTTACCATTGCTTTGAATCACTTCATTCATCTCATATGCTTTACAATAGTATTGATCAAGATTATGATAGTAGCATGTCACTTCAGAAATTATCCTTGTTATCGTTTACCTACTCGAGGGCGAGTAGGAACTAAGCTTGGGGATGCTTGATACGTCTCAAACGTATCTATAATTTCTTATGTTCCATGCTAGTTTTATGACAATACTCACATGTTTTATATACACTTTATATCATTTTGATGCATTTTCCGGCACTAACCTATTAACAAGATGCCGAAGCGCCAGTTCCTGTTTTCTGCTGTTTTTGGTTTCAGAAATCCTACACAGGAAATATTCTCGGAATTGGACGAAACAAAAGCCCACGGTCTTATTTTCCACGGAGCCTTCCAGAAGTCCGAAGAGGAGACGAAGAGGGGCGACGAGGCGGCCACACCCTAGGGGGGCGCGGCCCCACCCCTGGCCGCGCCGCCCTATGGGGTGGGCCCCTCGAGCGTCCCCCGACTCTGCCCCTTCGCCTATTTATTCTCTCCGTCGCGAAAACCCTAGTACCAAGAGCCACGATACGAGAAAAGTTACGGAGACGCCGCCGCCGTCAATCCCATCTCGGGGGATTCTGAAGATCGCCTCCGGCACCCTACCGGAGAGGGGAATCATCACCGGAGGGCTCTACATCACCATGCCCGCCTCCGGACTGATGCGTGAGTAGTTCATCCTTGGACTATGGGTCCATAGCAGTAGCTAGATGGTTGTCTTCTCCTCTTGTGCTATCATGTTTAGATCTTGTGAGCTGCCTATCATGATCAAGATCATCTATTTGTAATGCTACATGTTGTGTTTGTTGGGATCCGATGAATATGGAATACTATGTCAAGTTGATTATCGATCTATCATATATGTGTTGTTTATGATCTTGCATGCTCTCCGTTGCTAGTAGAGGCTCTGGCCAAGTTGATACTTGTAACTCCAAGAGGGAGTATTTATGCTAGATAGTGGGTTCATGCCTCCATTGAATCTGGGACAGTGACAGAAAGTTCTAAGGTTATGGATGTGCTGTTGCCACTAGGGATAAAACATCAATGCTTTGTCTAAGGATATTTGTATTGTTTACATTACGCATAGTACTTAATGCAATTGTCTGTTGTTTGCAACTTAATACTGGAAGGGGTGCGGATGCTAACCCGAAGGTGGACTTTTTAGGCATAGATGCATGCTGGATAGCGGTCTATGTTCTTTGTCGTAATGCCCTAAGTAAATCTCATATTAGTCATCATGATATGTATGTGCATTGTTATGCCCTCTCTATTTGTCAATTGCCCAACTGTAATTTGTTCACCCAACATGCTATTTATCTTATTGGAGAGACACCACTAGTGAACTGTGGACCCCGGTCCATTCTTTTACATCTGAAATACAATCTACTGCAATTATTGTTCTCTGCTGTTCTTTGCAAACAAACATCATTCTCCACACCATACGTTTAATCCTTTGTTTACAGCAAGCCGGTGAGATTGACAACCTCACTGTTAAGTTGGGGCAAAGTATTTTGATTGTGTTGTGCAGGTTCCACGTTGGCGCCGGAATCCCTGGTGTTGCGCCGCACTACACTCCTCCACCAACAACCTTCATGTGGCCTTCATCTCCTACTGGTTCGATAACCTTGGTTTCTTACTGAGGGAAAACTTGCTGCTGTACGCATCACACCTTCCTCTTGGGGTTCCCAACGGACGTGTGCTTTACCGTCACAAGCAATAGGGCAGTGTTGGTTAGAGATTGACTAAACAATTTAAGTTTCAATTAATCATCGGAATAGTTTCTCAATTTAATAGTCCAACACAACTCAGTAAAGAAATGTAAATGATTATAAGGATCCTCATCTAGATCATCTCCTGCAAAACTTTTCTCTTTCATTATAGCAATTAGGCGTGGATGAATGGCGTATTCCACATCATTTCCGTTCATGAATTCTTTAACGTATCCTCGATTGAATTTCCTAAGGTATTCGGCTGTATCAAGCTTGTTCATAAGCCCAAGAGCAGCCATGGTATTACCTGAAACTATTAAACGACTTTAGTAAAACAATTAATAAACTAGCAACTAAGAACAAAGACCAAAAGCGCTGAGCTCCCTGGCAACAGCGCCAGAAAATAGCTTGATGACTGCAAGAACACAGATCAGTTGTAGCTAGTTTCAAAATAAGAGTATCAAACCACGAGGAGCTACTAATTAAGGTCTTAATCCCCCTTGCTACTATCAATTAAGAGCTACTTATTAATCATTCTTTAATTTCAAATAAAAGTGTTTTAAAGATTATTGTATTTTGTTGCAAGAAAGTAAACTAAGCAATAAATAATAAACATAGTGAGAAATGGATTTAAACTCAATGGGACAAAGTGTTCTCATTGATTATTGGACCCACCTCTTGCATTAGGATTCATGTTAATCAAGATAAACTATGCTTTTAATCATGTTGCATGTGGAGAGAGCTCCATAACAAGATGCGCCCAGAAAGCCATCGGTCATCGCATCTCTAAATAACCACTGCGTCTAGCCTCCTGCAAGCCACATATTGACCATCGCAATTAAGGGTTTCCCCATGGTTATCAATATGAGCTTAGTGAGTCCCCATTTATCCCCCTCTTCCATGCGTTAAAGCGCCGACACGGTTATGTCACTTCCCGCCGTACACTTTACCACACTTAAAAGGGTAGTTCCCTATCCATACCCTAAGGAAAATATTACATGGTGCACAACATATAATATCAAGAGAGAGGACTAACACACATTAATACTTTAAAAACATAGATCATCTTTGATTCATCTCATATTCATGCTAGGGTTTCTCCATCTCCCCAAGAACAAGAGGGACTACTCACACATGGAAGCAATCAAGAACATCATCATATTATTATGGATGGAATGGAAATAAACGTATGAATTCGAATACAAATCCACAATAGCAATCTAGATCACCACTATGGTTGAAGGAGAATGGGATTGGTGATGACGATGAAGATGAAGATGCAGCGGTTGATGATGAAGGGGATGATGCCTTGTCCTCCAATGATTTGTGTAGCAGCCCGGGTGATGTCCTCTCCAAGATCCCTCCTTCAGATCTATCCCAGAGGTGGTGTTTTCGTGTTTCCGAAAGCTGTGTCTCTCAGATCTCTGTTTCATCTACGCCAGGTGAAAGTATTTGATGAGGCGGTGCTCCTGAAGGGGCGTACGGGCGGATGGTACGGGCGGGCTCCCCCTGTACCGATGCCCGCTAAACCTTCTGATGTTTGTCCTCGCGTTTCCCTTCAACCCACACGCATGGTTAACTGCTCAGTGTTGGAGATATGCCCGAGAGGCAATAATAAAATTGTTATTATTATATCTTTGTGTTTATGATAGATGTTTATATCTCATGCTATAATTGTATTAACTGGAAACATTAATACATGTGTGTTTTGTAAACAAACCGGAGTCCCTAGTAAGCCTCTCGTTTAACTAGCTTGTTGATTAATTGATGATCAAGGTTTCCTGGTCATGAACATTGGATGTTGTTAGTAGCAAGGCCATGTCATTAGGAGAACAATATGATTTACACACACCCATAGTAAGCATAGCAATAAGATCAAGTCATTAAGTTCGTTTTGTTGTAGCTCTCAAATGCATAGTAACTTAATCCTTCGACCATGAGATCATGTTAATCACTAACACCGGATGAATGCTTTGATGACATCAAACACTACTTCGTAACTGGGTGGTTATAAAGATGGCATTGGTTATTCTGAAAGTGAGAGTTGAAGCTCATGGATTAAGAGTGGGATTTGTCCATCCAAATGATGGATAGATATACTCTAGGCCCTCTTGGTGAGATGGCATCCAATTAGCTTGCAAGCATGTGACTAGGTCACAAGGGATGTCATATCACAAAACGAGTAAAGAGTATTTATCAGGAACGAGATTCAACTAGGTATGGGGATACCGATGATCGATTCTCGGATAAGTAAAGTATCACGCGACAAAGTGAATTTGTAATGAATGCTTATGGTTCTTTCGATCACAAGGTCATTGTTGAATATGTAGGAGCCATTATGGATCTCTAGGTCCCGCTGTTGGTTATTTATCGGAGAGGTGTCTCGATCATGTCTGCATCATTCACGAACCGTAGGGTGACACACTTAAGGTTCGATGTTGTTTAAGTAGACATGGAATATGAGATGGAGACCGAATGTTGTTCGGAGTCTCGGATTGGATCCAGGACATCACGAGGAGTTCTGGAATAGTCCGGAGAATAAATATAAGGAAAGTTACTTTCCGGGGTTCGGGAGAAGTTTCGGTGTTTGACCGAAGCTTATAGAAGGTTCTAGAGGGCCACCAGTGGGCCCACCACCTCAGGAAGGGCCACATGGGCCAAGGGGATGCAGCCCAGCTCTAATGGGCCAGGTGCACCAGCCCTCAAGGCCCAGCCGGCCAGCCCCCTTGGATATAAGATCAAATCCCTAGGGGATAAGATCGAATCCCTAAATTTAAGGGGGGCAAACTTGGGGGGGGGGAAGTTTCCTTCCCCCCTCCCTTGTGGACCGGCCCTAAGGGGTGGAGGAGGGGCCAAGGCAACCCCAGCCACCCCTTCCCCTATAAAAGGAGGGGAGGGGGCAGGTGCGCAGCCCACTCCTTCCCCAGAAACCCTAGCTGCCCCTCTCTCCCTCCTCCTCTTGCGTAGGATTGGCGAAGCCCTGCAGGTTTTCTCCTACACCACCACCACCATGCCGTCGTGCTGCTGGGATTCCACGAAGGATCTACTACATCCGCTGCCCACTGGAACAGGGAGGGGACTTCTTCATCGACACCGTACGTGTGACCGAGTACGAAGGTGCTGCCCGCTTGTAGCACCGAAAATGACTTCATCTCGAACTTGAGTTCGGCAAGAGTACGACTACATCATCCACGAGATCTGATCCCGGTACTGCTTTGGAATCTACAAGGATGTGTAGATCTTGTTCTCATCTATCTCGTTGCATAGATCTAATAGATTATATCTTGGCTTTTTCCTAGATTGGATCTTGGTTTTGTTCGTTCTTGCGGTAGATTTTTTTGTTTTCTATGCTACGAATCCCAACAGTGGTATCAGAGCCATGCCTATGTGTAGATCTGTTGCACGAGTAGAACACAATGGTTTTGTGGGTGTTGATGCTTTTGTTGTTGCCTCTCTCACGTGTGCTTTGCATCTCGCGGGATGGTGGGATGAACTGCCCGGGCTAACTTTACATATCCTCGCACATGAGACTTGCTCCACGCTTGACGTGCAACTTGTATTGCACAAGTGGTTTTGCGGGTGTCTATCTCTCCTACCATAGTTGAGATTCAATTTACAATTGCTGGTTTGATGACAATTGTATCAACGTTGTGGTTCTTTTTCGTAGGTAAGATCAGATCTTATTCGAAAGCCCCAAGCCACATAAAATATGCAAAGAAAATTAGAAGCGTCTAACTTGTTTTTGCAGGGGCATGTGATGTGATGTGGCCATTATGAGATTGTGATTATATTTGATGTATAAGATGATCTTTATTGTAATATGGCAATGGTTGACTTTAAATTTTTTATGACCTGCGTGTCAAATTCGTCATGTAATAGCTTTATTCCAAGTAGTTGTAGTAGTTGCTATAAGTGATGGACAACCATGAAGCGGCACCATGGACCTTGACGCCTCGCTGGTGATGATGGAGATCATGCCCGTGTTTTGGAGATGGAGATCAAAATCACAAGATGAAAGGCCATACCATGTCACATATTATGAATTGCATGTGATGTTAATCCTTTTATGCATCTTATATTGCTTAGATTGCGATGGTAGCATTATAAGATGATCCCTCTCACTAAAACTCAAGATAATAAAGTGTTCATCCTTAGTATGCACCATTGCTAAGACTCGTCATTTCGAAGCATCACGTGATGATCGGGTGTGATAGACTCTACGTGTGCATACAACGGGTGCAAGCCAGATTTGCACATGCGAAATACTAAGGTTAACTTGACGAGCCTAGCATGTACATACATGTCCTCGGAACACGGAAAACCGAAAGGTAAAGCATGAGTCATATAGATGATATGATGAACATGTCGTTGTTCGCCTTTGAGGCTACATCTTCTCTCGTGATGATCGGACTTGGTGTAGCGGATTTGGTTCGTGTAATCACTAAGGCAATGTGAGGGATGTTGTTTTGAGTGGTAGTTCACATAGTAATTTTTGAATTTACTAGAACTCAATCTATCATGAACATAGTCTTTTTTGTATTTGCATGAATCGTTGTAGAAATGGCATCCATTAGTCTACCTATGCACTAGGTTTGTTAGTTGAGATTGAAAACTGTTAAAACTAATAATCACATTACGAACTGGTACCGTATTGTTAAAAAAAATCAAGAAAAGATAAAAGTCCTATTGCAAACTTTCATATACCTCCAATCGCTCCACGTGATTTGAAATCTGGAGCGCAATACTTTCAATTAGCATCTAATATCATACTTGTCTCCTTAAAGCCTATGTTTTCAAATTTATTTGATAAACAAGGTGATGTAAGGAATTGAAAAGTTTGTTTTCAATAACTAGCAACGCTAAGATATAAGTGATATCTAAAGACTTTGTTTCGTTACAAGATGGTGGAATATAAATTAGTGAGACTACATGGACTCATAACTGTATGAGTGTGTATGAAGGTTGAAAGATGCTAGGCATCCCGATCCTCCAAGTAGTTGGACACTAAGAAACTGCACATATCTAATCTGATTAAGCTATGGTAGCTTCATCATGAAGTTGTCATGATGGGATGGATAACAAGTGTGAGTGGTTTGTTCGTCACACTAAAAGATTGCTAATAGTGAAATCCGGAAGAAAATGTATCATATGATGATTGACTTCAAAGTGAAATTCCAAGGGTGTTAGCACTTGGCTATACACGCCTAGGACTATGTGCCAAAACTATTGGCACCATGTTTGATTTGATAATTTCTTTTGAAGAAGGAGGAAACCGAAAGAGAAACTGCAAAAGTATTTGGTAGAAAGAAAAGACTAGAAAGTCTAGCTCAGGTGTATATAGATATATACATGTAATGAATGTAATTCTTTGTTTGGTCACGCAAATGTAATTCTTGGGTATTTGTACCAGATTGGTTGGTATGAAGTATCATACAACTTGATAAGAATACAATGGCCTAAGTAACTGGAAAAGAATGTGGTGTGACACGCAACGAAAATGAAATAAAGTATTATTCTATTCGTCGTCGGCTCTACCTAGCCACTAGGATATATTCTAAGGAACTTAATAAAGTGTTATTTTTTTCTAGTCTAATGAAAAAAATGGTTGTTTGAATTATGACCACATTCATAGAAGATGGATTAGTTGATATAAATCAGGTTGGTGAAAGACACATCCATTACACTGATGCTAAACGCTGCAAGGCTAAATGATTTGAATTCCACTTATGCATGGAACTGCTGTTTAGGTCATATTAGAAATAACGCATGAAGAAACTCCGTGGAAATCGACTTTCGAAGTCACTTGATTTTTGAATCATTTGACGCTTGCAAACCTTTTCTAAGAGGAAAGTGACTTAAATCCGATCATAGGCCAAAAGTTGAACGCACGATTTACTTGTTGGAAATTATACATACTGATGTATGTGATCCATCAAGTGTAATCGTGTGCGGTGGATTCTTCTACTTCATAAAACTTCTATCGGTGAATTAAAGTAGATGCATATAGATGTATCTACTTGATGTGAAAGAAGTTTGAAATATTTGAATAAGTTCAAAGAATTTCACCATGATGAAGAAATAATTTGTAACAAGAAAATTTAAGAATCTATGATTAAGATCATAGAGGAGAATATTTGAGTTACAATCTTAGGAAACATCTAAGTATTGCGAAATTGGTTCCACAACTTATGCCTCATGAAACACCATAAGAGTACGGAGTGTTCAAGAGACATGATCAAACATGTCTAGACATGGTGAGATAAATGATGTAAACTGCCATTATAATTTTGGAGAACTATACTTTAGAGACTACCGCTTTACACTAAATAGAGCATCATCATGATCCGTTTGAAATGACATCCATATGAGTTATGGCTTAGGGTGAAACCCAAATCGTCTTTTCTTAAGTTTTGGTATGCAATGCATAAGTAAACAAGTTTACAACCAAAATTGGATAATTGCCTTTGTTGGTTATCCTATGGATTTAACTGGGTATTCTTTCCACTATAAAGCCAAAAAAAAATTTGTTTGTCGCAAGAGTGGCTTGTTTTTCTAGAAAGAGTTTTTCTCACAAAAATGTGAGTGGGAGGACAATAGAATTCGATGAGGTTATCGAACCTAAACAATATGAGCAGAGTAGCGCACCACCAGAAGCCATTCTGGAGATGGCCACAACCCTCATATCTCTTGTGTCTACAAAGTGTTGTAGCCCCTGAGATCGAAGTATCTATTGGACCTTGTAGGTTTGCTTAAATACTTAATCAAATGAAAGATTTGAGGACAAAGAATTGTTGTTGAACAATAATGAACCAACCAAAAACAAAGAAGCAATGATGGGCCCTGACTCCATTAAATGGCTTGAAGCCATGAAACCAAGATAGTATCCATATATGAAATCAAGTTTTGAACTTGTAGACCATCCGAAAGGATAAAACCTTTTGGACCTATAAGTAAATATACTTGAATCGGCTTGTTGAATTTTTTTTACAACAAACGTTCAAGGAGTTGAATATGACAAGATTGAGATCTTCCATAGCGATGCTCAAAGTCTATATGGATTATTGTAGCATTCACTTCATATTTTAGATATGGGAATTGGATAGCAAAATTACAAGAGTGCAAATCGAGGGTGTATGCATGATACAACCACGAGTTTTATCAAATCCAAGATTGCTAGATTGGTATGCAAACTTTGATAGAAGAAGTAAGCATCAAGGAGTTGGAATCTTCACTGGATGAAATGGTCAAAGAGTTTTGATTTCATCAGGAACGGAAGAGATACTTGCATTTGCAAGAATTTAAGTGGGAGCGTAAGACATTTTTCTAATACTTTATGTGGATGACATATAGTTAAATAGAAGCTATGAACCTTAACTAGACACAATTAAACTTTCATTGGAAAATTAGTTTTCAAGTGAAAAGACTTGGACTAAAACCATGTTAAGTATCAAAATTTATCGAGATAAACTAAGACACCTAATAAGGTTAAGTCAAAGTACATAAAATAAACATTGAAGTAGTTCAATATATAAATGTGAAGAAAGAGTTCTTGTTGTATGGAGTTTAGCAAGACTTGAGTGTGTTTGACACTTAATGAGTAAAACACATGATTGATTTTAGATCATGAAACACCATAATATGTACATAGTAAGATGTCCTATGCTGTGTTACGAGCATATACCAGAGTGAATCATGTGATGATCACTGGACAATAGTAAGAAAATCCTCGAGTGCTTTTGAAGAACTAAGGATATGTGTTGTACAGGAGAGTGGCAAAATAAAATCGTTGTAATGTATTACACCAATATTTGTGTTGTCACATATACAAATAAATTTCAATCTCAATTAGGCTAAGTGTTTTGTTAAAAGGTAGTACAGTGTGCTGGAGTATTCCATGCTGGATTTATATGAGTTCTAAAGTTTGAACATTGTGATGGATACTACAAACAAAAGGCGAAGTATATTTTCATTTTGATAAACAACCTTTGGAAGGTGTTTGAGTCAAATAGTTCTTTAAAGGAACTTGGTGCAATTCCAAATGTGTCCGAACTATGAAGCTACATTCTACAGCAATGTTGGTAACTTATTTTCACACTCACGAATTGAGGTCTCACCAAAAGACTAAACTTATACAATGCCATACTAACTCATTCGAGATGAGTGTTGCATAGAGACGCAAGTGGTTAGGAAATACATATGGATCTGATGTTACAGATCTATTGACTGATACCTCTTCCACAAGCTAAACATGATCATCACAAGAAGGCCATGGGTGTTGGATCTTTGCCAATGTTAATCTAGATTATTGACTCTAGGGCAAGTGGGAGACTGTTGGAGATATGCCGGAGAGGCAATAATAAAGTGGTTATTATTATATCTTTGTGTTTATGATAGATGTTTATATCTCATGCTATAATTGTATTAACTGGAACCATTAATACATGTGTGTTTTGTAAACAAACTGGAGCAGTCCAGAGAATAAGATTCATATAAGGAAAGTTACTTTCCGGGGTTCGGGAAAAGTTTCGGTGTTTGACCTGAGCTTCTAGAAGGTTCTGGAGGGCCACCAGTGGGCCCACCACCCCGGGAAGGGCCACATGGGCCAAGAGGGTGCAGCCCAACCCTAATGGGCCAGGCGCACCAGCCCTCAAGGCCCAGCCAGCCCCCTTAGAGATAAGATCAAATCCCTAGGGGATAAGATTGAATCCATAAATTTAAGGGGGCAGGGGGAAGTTTCCTTCCCCCTCCCTTGTGCACCGGACCTAAGGGGTGGAGGAGGGGCCAAGGCAACCCCAGCTGCCCCTCCCCCAATATAAAGAGGGGAGGGGGCAGGGGTGCAGCCCACTCCTTCCCCAGAAACCCTGGCCACCCCTCTCTCCCTCCTCCTCCTGCGCAGGCTTGGCAAAGCCCAGCAGGTTTCCTCCTCCACCACCACCACCATGCCGTCGTGCTACTGGGATTCCACGGAGGATCTACAACATCCACTGCCCGCTGGAACAGGGAGAGGATGTCTTCATCGACACCGTACGTGTGACCGAGTACGGAGGTGCTGCCCGCTTGCAGCACCGGAAAGGACTTCATCTCGAACTTGAGTTCGGCAAGAGTACGACTACATCATCCATGAGATCTAATCTCGTTATCGCTTTGGAATCTACAAGGGTATGTAGATCTTGTTCTCATCTATCTCGTTGCATAGATCTAATAGATTAGATCTTGGCTTTTTCCTAAATTGGATCTTGGTTTTGTTCGTTCTTGCGGTAGAATTTTTTTGTATTCTATGCTATGAACCCCAACACTCAGATGGTTTTTAGCACGTCTAAATATCATAAAATGATAGTTTTTATTGATATTTCAACATTGCCTTAACATTTTAGAGTTCCTGCGTGTACAAGCATAAAAGCTGTGTGGAAGCGCCATAAAATGCAAAAATCCTATTGCTACTCAAAGATATCTATATGAAATAGTGAAGTAAAAACACTTGAAAATGCACTCATCAGTGGTGGCGCTGTTTCTTGGAAGTCTTGCAAGCAGACCATCTTAACGAGGTCAACAATGGAAGCAGAACTCACAGCATTAGACACAGCCACTGTTGAAGCAGAGTGGCTTCGTGAGCTCTTGATGAATCTACCTGTGGTTAAAAAACTAATACCCGCTATTCCGATAAACTGTGATAATTAAACTATGATCATCAAGGTTAACAGTTCTAAGGATAATATGAAGTCATCAAGACATGTGAAGAGGAGGTTAAAATCTATCAGAAAATTGAGAAACTCCGGAGTTATTGCGTTGGATTATATCCATACGTCTAGAAACTTGGCAGACCCCTTCACAAAGGGTCTATCACGCAATGTGATAGATAATGCATCAAAGGAGATGGGTATGAGACCCACCATATAAGTTGACCATAGTGGTAACCCACTCTACGTGATCGGAGATCCCGTGAATTAAAATTGGGAGACAAGTTGTATGTCAACTAAGAGGAAACTATTCTTACTTTTTGTATGATACCACTCCGTGAAGATGAAATACTTTCCTAATCTGCATGGTTGGCTGATTTTATCTTAATGTGTTCTAAGTGCCTTATTTGAGCACAACTGTTGTCCTGCAGAACATCTGTTGAAGAACACACCTATATGAGTCTGGTTGTTAAACGTCGCAGCCTATGAGAGTTGGGTTCTCTTAAATAAACTCATGAAAGGCCATGGAGTATGACGCATAAGCTCCACCCGCGGGGAAGCCCTGCGACGGCCCAGTATCGGTCAAGGCTTTATGTGAAGCTAGACTCGCAGAAAACTTGCAGTTCAAGGCTTACTCCACTGTTCAAGTAGCAATCTAGTGTAGTATAGAGTTCTAGGTGAAAATTCAACTTAACAGTCTTCACTATAGCACCAGTATATAAAACAATGTTTTGGAACCAAAGGCTAACTTTATGTGCCTCTGGGATCTGGTGGGGGATTGTTTGAATTTTGCCTCATATAGGCCCAACCCATATAATATAATCAACAATTACTGAACATCTCAAAGGCCCATGGGGCCCATTCATGCAAGGCAAGGGGTGGGACTAAAGTTTAGTCCCACCTTGCTAGTTTGGAGAGCTTTGTACCTCCTTATAAGGGGGACTGCTCCACTTGTGGTATGAGCATGAGAAGGGAGCTCCTACATGCGCGCTCCTCCTCCTCCGCCACCTGCCTCGCCTCATCACGACGCACGCGCGCGCCGCGTTTTGCGGGAATGCCTCGAGCCAAGACCTTCTGTCCTTTTTGCCATGCATGAATGGAATTTAAATGGTTGCAGAAGATGAAACATTTTGTTGTAGTGGACATGAATACTGCTGGCTATTCAGTTCGTCTTCTGTTCCTTCGTTTCCTCTTCCAACGCAGCCTGTTTGCCTCCTCATGTGTGCCTATAAATGAGAGGTCGCATTTCTCTAGAAATACACGCATACAACACCACCACCTGGTTCCGAAGCTTTGCACTAATCAAGATCTTCCCCATCCCATCTTACGGCGTGCACCGCGAGTTGGGACAGTAGGCCTCCGAAACCCCGTCTCTTGTGATCCTGTACGGGAGAGCGGCGATAAGGTTTTTGGGGAGCGCTCTGCGTGACTAGTGGCTTCATCTTCATCATGGAATCGGACGAGCTCTTCCGCGACGAGGACTTCTTCCCGGACATTAGCAGCCTCTACGACGACATGGGCGACAACAACGGCAACGTGAACGGGTCTACTTCCGCTGTCCCATATGTTCTTCTCATTCTCCTACTTGAGATCGTAGACCTACTAACTTTTCTAGAATTGGCTTTCTCATACTCTCTGTTAGATGGCATGTCTAGTTTATTTCCTCTATTTCTAGCCATGTTTTATCTACTATTTTTCTTGGTTAATTTATACGGAAATTTCTTATATTTCCAACACAAATCACGACTCTAGATCCATTCGAAATCTAACATCCATCCATCATTCGCTAATGCAAAGGTTGCCGTGGTGCGCTGACTGCTTTTGAGCCCGTCATCCGCCCGCCCGACCGGATGTTCCACAAATGCGAAGTGTCGAAGCTGGAAATGATGCCGCTGGCTCCAGTGGGTATGTCCGCTTTACCCACATACCCCCTTGTTCCTAATTTAGGCCACCTTCACCCGCGCGGCCTAATACGGTGACACAAATGGCCCGATTATATTCGTTTGGGTCGCATCGCTGACAAAATATGGGCCGCAGTTCGGCTTGCCAAGCCAGTTCATCCAGTAGCGCGATGCATTCGGTCCGCGATGGCTCGTTGGCCTAAGACAAAAAGAAAATCAAATTCAAATGGAAACTAAATACGTGGAAAATCTAAATAGATTCATTTCAAAGATAATTTACATAGATAATAAAGTAAAAATAACCCTACCTACTGGTGGCACGTCCCAGCGTCGGTGTCGATGGCGCCGCCGCCTCCTCCTCATCATCGTCATTGATGAGGTCGACAACCGTGGGAGGTTTCCACGCCCCTGCAAGGCCCGGCCCCATACGAGTGCAGGCCATGCCAGCACACAGGGGCCCAAATTTCCGTGGACCCCACTGGTGGAAAAAGGGGCTTTGGTTGCGGTTGGCAACTGCCATTAGTCGCGGTGGCGCAACCGCGACCAAAGTAGCGCGACTAAAGGCCCCCCCCTTTAGTCGCGGTTCCTTACGAACCGCGACTAAAGGCCCGTCCACGTGGGCCGCAGGCGAGCGCCAGGGCGGAGGACCTTTAGTCGCGGTTCTTCTGGCCAACCGCGACTAAAGGCCTCCGCAGGGTTTAGGGTTTTAGCCCCCCTCCCCCTAAATCTGGTTTCTTTTTAATTTGTATTGTTTTATTTCTTTTGGGTTTTAATTTTGAAGGAGTTTCACATATTCTACGGTACTACATACATGCATATGAATGTACAATTTCAAACAAATTTGAAATTAGAACCAAAAAGAATTCAAGAGGAATATACAATATATATTCAATATCGGATGACCATATACAATATATATTCAATATCGGATGACCATATACAATTTTGAACAAGTTTCCATCCATAATTTAGTGCATAAAAAGTTCTACGTCATCGTAATGGTGTTCTCCTCTAGGATCGATGACTTCCCTCGCCAACCATCCAGCTAGTTCCTCTTGAAGTGGTCGGAAGCGAGCTTCTGGACTAAGCGTCTTCCGGAGGTTATTCCTCAGGATGTTGTTCTCACACTGCTGGTCCCGCTCATTGCAGTATCTCCGGATCCTCTCACAAACATAGTATCCACATAGATTGGTCCCCGGTGGCTGAATATCCCCAGTCGTCCGCACTGCCATTTTAAAATGTAGCTCTTTTTTGAATTCACCGACCTTGGTATCTACGAACCGTCTCCAAACCCTACGAGGCAAAGAAAATTAAATGAACAAGAGAGTTATTAATTAGTTACTTGATATTAGGAAATGATGAACGAAATAGGCCGATCGATATAGAGCGCAAATGAATGAAAATAATTACTTTTGCATCATTTTTCTCATGTCGCCCCAAAGCGCCGGATCCATATTCAGAGAGTCGTGGACGAGAACTGAGGAGGTCTGAACTTGAATTACCATAAGAATCCAGTGGACCCTGCGGACACGATACATGCACGATCATGCATAACTCATCGATTAGCCACATACCATGCATGGAGTAAACAAAAGAGAATGTGCTCAAGATGAAACACTCACCCAAAATGGTAAGGAAATAGAATATCACTTTTGAGTTTGTTTTCTAATAAACCGCCACAGGTCATCCTCCACGTCGGCGGGGTGGTGTTCTAACACATATGAATTAACGATTTGTGGGTCAATGAACCCAACATCATGGATGTTCCTTATTCGCATTTCCCGCTTCTTCATTCTGCATAATAGCGTACACAACAAGATAGTTAGGACAATATATATATATATAGTGCAGGCAATGAACGAGATGGGGTAGAAATTAATAAATCACTTACAGAACGTAGCAACTGATGATAGATTTGTCGAGGTCGCGCAGATTGAACAGCTGGAACAATTCACTCAGATGAATTTGCACATAGTAATGTTTGAAGTGATGCTCATGTCTAACTTCCGCATAGATATAGTCTTTGGCGTTTTTATGTTTTATGTAACCCTTGTACCAATTTAGCAGACCTTTCATTTGTCGAGGTAGATCCTCTTCCTGCGCAGGCTCGACGAGAGGGCCATTCTTCACATATGTAAATACTACGTCCTTCATTGGCGCCTCATCAAGGCCTAACAGTGCACGAAGAGTGATACCTAAGTCGGCCGCTTGTTCTCTGGCACTCGTTACAGTCAATCCATGTTCTGCCACAGCTGCTATGATATCGGGGGCATCCGGACCGGCGGCTTGCACTATGAGCGGGGGGATCGATTGTTTACTTTGTTCCCCGAGCTGGGCAACTTCTTTCCCCCTTTCTAATTTTTTCTCGGCCTCCTCCTCCAAGGCTTTCTTCTCCGCCAACTCTTGGTTCCTCTTGAACGCGAGTGCTTGCCTACGAAGTTCACGTAAATAGTCGTCAGGCAGATTCTTCGCGGCTTGGGACGGTGTGTTCAAAAATGACTTAGCCCAGCTCTTTTCCTTGTCAGAAAATACTTGCTTGGGCTCGGGCTCTCTTTTCTTCTTGCAGTCCGCCTTCCATTTCTCATATTCAGCAGCCGCGCGTGAGTCGACTTCCTCGGCACTACGTTCCCAAGGCCTTGTGGGGAGAGGCTTCAGTGATGGCTCTGGTATCTTTGTGGTTCTAGGTACATAAGGGTCCGGGTTAATAACCCAGGACTGCTTCTGCTTCTTCGCCGGAGGTGGATTGGGGCGGTGTCTGCCGATCACCCGCCGGACGAGGATCGGGGGCGGCGTCGCTACCCGCCGGAGGTGAATTGGGGGGCGGCGTCGGCTGACGTGAAGGAGGTGTAGGTGAAGCACCACCACCACCGCCGCCACCGCCACCGTCACCGCCACCGCCACCGCCAACGCCACCACCACCGTACGGGGGTGGACTTGTTGGCGCCTCGCCTGGAAACTTGATAAATTTCTTCTGCCATAGAATGAACTGGCGCTTGACATCTCCAAGTCTTTTCACCCCTTCAGGTGTAGCAATGTCAAGGTCCAGGTCCTCAAACCCTTGGACTATCTCCTCCACCGTGACACGAGCATAGCCATCTTGAATGGGGTTGTTGTGGTGGAGTGCTCCAGGTGGCAAAGCACTGCCGATGGCTACCTTCATGGACATGTTCCCGATAGGATAATACAGATGACATGCTTTCATCTCCTTTATATCGTCCACGGGGTAGCGAGGAGGCTCCGGTGCAGTAATTTCGACCACCAGAGGCTCCGGTGCAGTAATTTCTATCGTCGGTGCACCAGCCGGTGAGGCCTCCGTGGAAGCCACGCTGCTTCTTCTCCGCTGCTGGCTTCCGAGATCCATTGGATGATCTTCATGCTGCGCCCGAGCTGCATCTCTTTCGGCTACTAGTACACTCACAGTTTTCTTCATCACATCCATTTCCGTTACCAACTTCGCCACAACATCTGCATCCCGATCCATCTTTCTCTTACGGCTTCTGTAACCGTACGGGTCATCGTTACGGGGAACCCTACTTTCCACGGAATGGGCCCCATGCCTCGTACACGTCCTCCGTGTTCAGGATTCCCGAGGGCTTTTGTCAGGGCGTCGTTCTCTCTGTTGAACTTGATCCTCCCCTCTTGAGCATCCCTCATTGCCTCAATAAGCTTTTGGGTGGGTGTAATTATTTTGCCCTGATAAACACACTCCCCTGTCTCCGGGTTCAGCGATCCCCCATGCCCGTACCACCAGCTTTTGGCCCTTGGGTCCCATCCCTCCGTGCACCGGACGGATTCCTCGCGCCCTCAGCTCGTTCTCCATCTTCTCCCACTTAGGCTGCCAAAAGCGATACCCTCCTGGCCCCATAATATGATTGTACTCCTTCTTGGCCGCATTCTCCTTATTTTTTTTGGATATTTCAAGGAACTGCTCCGATTTCTTTTGCTTCACAAATTCTGGCCAATCATGTTGCAGTTTCTCATATTGTCCTGTGAAATCCGGAGTCTTGCCCTGCTTGACAAAGTCATGGGCTAGATTTTGCTTGTATTTCCAGAATGCGTTGGCCATCTTACAAAGAGCGAACTGTTTGACTAGCTTGCACCTCTCCTTGTTTTCCTGAATCTTGTTACCCGCCTCATCGTATCTGCGGTATTCCGGAGGTAGAACGAAATGTTCCATAAGCTTCTTGAAGCAATCTTTTTTTGTTCTCTTATCGACAAAAGTGAAACCAAGACGTGCCTTCTTTGGCTCATTCCACTCCTGGACGGTGATCGAGACGTTGTCTCTAACAACGGCTCCGCATTGGCTGACAAACTTGGTGGCGTTCTTGCTGGGCTCCAGCGGCCTGCCGGTTTCTTCATCGACAACATCGATGGTGCATGTTTCGTTTGGTTTCATCGTCTTGGTTGCGCCACGCTTTGACGACGTACTCGATTTTTTCGACGATCCGGCCGAGGGCTAAAATAAGAAAGAGAGTCGCGCGCGTTAGTACACACACATTTATTCAAATCAGTTAGTTTGTATCACCAGACGCTCAATATGTATATATATATACCTCGGCGCCGGAGGTGGTTGCTACTTCCAATTGAAGATCGTTGTTTATCGACGTTTCTTCGGCATCATCTGCTTGCTGACGGCGCCCTTCATCTTCACCCTCAAGGTTCAGATAAGAAGAGATATCATCTTCTTCTTCTCCGGTCGGCACATATAAAATATCGCCTTTTATGATGCCGAACATATGGTCTTCAGCGTCCGGATCATAGTTGTCCAGAATCGGGTCAGCTCTATCGTCCGCCATATGTCAGTCCTGAAAACATGTAGTAAAAACAAATTAATTGTGTATATGCCAGCATTATCATATCTCTTCTACATATAAAGAGAGAGGGCGACGAGGGAGGCGAGAGGGGGGACGCAGTGATCGCGTGACCGAGAGAACGGTGGTGGTGGCGAAAGGGGGGACGCAGTGACCGCGTGACCGAGAGACCGGTGGCGGTGGCGAAAGGGGGACGCAGTGACCGCGTGACCGAGAGACCGGTGTGGCGGTGACCGAGAGGGCGGTGGCGGTGCCGAGGACACATAACCCTCGCCGCCCCTTCTCGATCCCAAATAAAATTTTGTTAAGTTAAAATTTTGATCATTAAGTCTAAATTTTGTTAAGTAAAATTTTTCTTAAGTTAAAATTTTGATCATTAAGTCTAAATTTTGTTAAGTTAAAATTTTGATCATTAAGTCTAAATTTTGTTAAGTAAATTTTTTCTTAAGTTAAAATTTTGATCATTAAGTCTAAATTTTGTTAAGTTAAAATTTTGATCATTAAGTCTAAATTTTGTTAAGTAAAATTTTTCTTAAGTTAAAATTTTGATCATTAAGTCTAAATTTTGTTAAGTAAAATTTTGATCATTAAGTCTAAATTTTGTTAAGTAAAATTTTAGTTACATTAAGTCTAAATTTTGTTAAGTAAAATTTTAGTTACATTAAGTCTAAATTTTAGTAAAATTTTAGTTACATTAAGTCTAAATTTTGTTAAGTAAAATTTTAGTTACATTAAGTCTAAATTTTAGTAAAATTTTAGTTACATTATACTATTACATGTGTAAATTTTTGTTAAATTTTGTTACATATTACATATTTGTTAAATTTTGTTAAGTCAAAATTTTGTTAGTATACAAATTTTTAGTTAAGTTAAAAAACAAAAAAAAACAAAAAAAGAGAGAGGCAGGGCGCCGTCGTAGGCGCTCCCCGCGCCTCTCTCTCTCTCTCTCTCCGGCGCAGCGCGGGCGGCGGCGGCGGCGGGCAAGCGGCGGGCAAGCGGCCGGCGGCGCTGCGAGTGGGGCGGCGCGCGGTGGCGCCGCAACAGCCGCGCGAAGACCGGCGGGGCGGCGGTTGTTCGATCGGCGCACGCGGTTGTTCGACGGGCCGGACGGAGAGACGTACGGCGGCGCGAAGACCGGGGCGGCGCGCGTTCGGCGGCGGCTCGGCGCGGCGACGGCGGCGTGACGACGACGGCGACGGCGACGGCGGCGTGACAGGAGGTGACGGCGACGGCGGGCAGGGCTTCGGGCAGCGTCGAGTTCGTCGTTCGCGCGCGGAGAAGAAGATGAACTGGCCACCGAGCCGCCGCGCGCGTATTTATAGTACCCCCCCTTTAGTCGCGGTTGGGGAGGCGACCCGCGACTAAAGGGTACCCTTTAGTCGCGGTTGGGGCGGCCAACCGCGCCTAAAGGGTATTTTCGCCGGGTTTTCGTTTCCCGCGGAAAAATACCCTTTAGTCGCGGTTGGCGTGGCCAACCGCGACTAAAGGTATTTTTTCAAATTACTTTTCTTTTTCAAATTACTTTTCTTTTTCAGAAAATTAAAACTAATTCATTTCTAAATGTTAAAAATACAAATAATGTATGAAAAAATTCAGGAAAATAAAACTAATTCATTTCTAAATCTTAAAAATACAAATAATATATCAAAAAAATCAGAAAAATAAAACTAATTCATTTCAATATGTTAAAAATACAAATAATATATCAAAAAATTAAGAAAAATAAAACTAATTCAATTCAAAATCTGAAAAATACAAATATTATATCAAAAAATTCAGAAAATTAAAACTAATTCATTTCTAAATGTTAAAAATACAAATAATGTATGAAAAAATTCAGGAAAATAAAACTAATTCATTTCAATATGTTAAAAATACAAATAATATATCAAAAAATTAAGAAAAATAAAACTAATTCATTTCAAAATCTGAAAAATACATATAATATATCAATAAATTCAGAAAAATAAAACTAATTCAATTCAAAAACTTAAAAATACAAATATTATATCAAAAAATTCAGAAAATTAAAACTAATTCATTTCTAAATGTTAAAAATACAAATAATGTATGAAAAAATTCAGGAAAATAAAACTAATTCATTTCAATATGTTAAAAATACAAATAATATATCAAAAAATTAAGAAAAATAAAACTAATTCAATTCAAAATGTTTAAAATACATATAATATATCAAAAAATTCATAAAAATAAAACTAATTCAATTCAAAATTTTAAAAATACAAATTATCAAAAATTCATAAAAATAAAACTAATTCAATTCAAAAGTTCGTTGGCCCCCTCTTCCCGCCTCTTTCCGCCGACCCCCTCTTCCCTCCTCGTCTTCCCGCCATTTCTTCCCTGTCTTCCCGCCTCTTTCTTCCCGCCAATTGTTTCCCGCCAATTTCTTCCGGCCTCTTTCTTCCCGCCAATTTTTTCCCGCCAATTTCTTCCCGCCACTTTCTCCCCGCCTCTTTCTTCCCGCCTCCTGTCTTCCCGCTCCCATTTTTCCCGCCATTTGTCACTACATATAGGTAGCCCGGCTTGGCCAGCATTATCATCTCTACAATCTCTCATCACTCTCTCATGGCTTCCACCGCACCCACTCTAACCTACCAGCAGGTGGAGGAGCTTTGCGCCTCGAACTACCCTTGCCCTCCGGGCTACCGCGTCCCTGCCGGCTGGAGCCTAAGCGCCGGCGTGCCGGTCCCTCCCGTCCCTCGTGGTACTGCGCGCCGGGCGGCCATCACGAACCACTACTACCTCGACCTCACGCCGGAGCAGCGGATGAATCCCGCCGGCATCCCGATAACCAGCATACTTGGGACGCCTTCTTCATCAATCGGCGTGAGAGGGCGCTCGCTGTGTATGAGGAGGACGATCTGCCTCCCGGAAACTTCCACGAGGCCGGCCGTCGGCTATGGTGGTACGGCCGGACTTCGCAGAGCGTCATGGACTACATCACGGCCGGCGATATCCCCGCCTGCGCTACCCTCGATTCGAGCCACGAGCGCCGCCCGACGACAGCCGACGACAAAGCAGCGACGACGACGCCGGCAACTTAGAAGGCGACGACTACCAGTACAACGGTGGCGGCTATGAAGACTACGAGTATGCATATTATACGCCTAGGCAGGAGTATGACTAAATCACTCCAAATTTCATGTATGCAGGAGTATGACTTAGTCACTCCAAATTTCCTATATGCAGGAGTATGACTTAGTCACTCCAAATTTCATGTATGCGGAGTATGACTTAGTCACTCCAAATTTCATGTATCATCGGTGCTATCTCGAGTCAATTGAATCATTCGAAAATGGACACCAAACACATCACGGGTAATATAATTCACATGATTCATTCAACAAAGTTTGGTACAATAAATTATTACACATCATTTCTTCCCTTGTGTCCCCGCTTGCTTACGATTGTGCCGTATCCATGGAGCATCCTCATCATTTAACTTAATGCTTGGGTCGGTGTTCACTTTGAAGGGCGGAATTTCAGCAAACATATTATAATCTTCTGACATGTCCGTCTTGTCCTCCACTCCCACGATGTTTCTTTTCCCTGAAAGAACAATGTGGCGCTTTGGATCATCGCATGATGTACTGATCGTTTTCTTATCTTTCCGTTTCCTCGGTTTGCTACTCATGTCCTTCACATAGAAAACCTGAGCGACATCTTTCGCTAGGACGAATGGTTCGTCAAGGTAACCAAGATTGTTGAAATCCACCATTGTCATTCCGTATTGCTGGTCCACCTTTACCCCACCTCCTGTTAGCTTGAACCATTTGCCAGGAACAAAGGGACCCTAAAGGAGGGTCCATAGTCAAGTTCCCATATCTCCTCTATGTAACCATAATATGTGACCTTTTGCCCATTCTCGGTTGCTGCATCAAAGCGGACACCACTGTTTTGGTTGGTGCTCTTTTTATCTTGGGCGATCGTGTAAAATGTATTCCCATTTATCTCGTACCCTTGGAAAGTCGTTATAGTCGAAGATGGTGTCTTGGCCAACATGTACAGCTGATCTACAACCTTATTGTCACTCATTAAATGTTTTCTCAACCAACCGCCGAAAGTCTCCATGTGGGCCTTCCTAATCCAGGATTCGGGCTTCCCGGGGTTGTCCGAGCGTAAAATATTCTTGTGTTTCTCAAAGTACGGAGCCACCAAGCTGGAATTGGTCGAACTGTGTGGTGTGCTTCGATCGAGAGAATGGCCGTCCATACATATCATTGATATCCTTCCGATCGTGCCTTTTCCACTTAGTCTCCCCTCGTGCCGCGATTGAGGAAGACCAATCGGCTTAAGGTCAGGAACAAAGTCAACACAAAACTCAATTACCTCCTCATTTCCATAGCCCTTGGCGATGCTTCCTTCTGGCCTAGCACGGTTACGAACATATTTCTTTAATACTCCCATGAACCTCTCGAAGGGGAACATATTGTGTAGAAATACAGGACCGAGAATGGAAATCTCATCGACTAGGTGAACCAGGAGGTGCGTCATAATATTGAAGAAGGATGGCGGGAACACCAACTCGAAATCGACAAGACATTGGATCACATCGTTCGTAACCGTGGTAGAACTTCTCGGATTGATTACCTTACGAGAGATTGCATTGAGGAATGCACATAGCTTCACAATGGCTACTCGAACATTTTCTGGCAGGAGCCCCTCAAAGCAATCGGAAGCAATTGCGTCATAATCACGTGGCAGTCGTGAGACTTCAGGTTTTGGAACTTTTTCTCCGCCATGTTTATTATTCCCTTTATATTGGACGAGAATCCTGACGGGACCTTCATACCGCTCAGGCATTCAAAAAAGATGACCTTCTCTTCTTTGGTCAGAGCGTAGCTGGCACGACCTTGAAACCGTTCCGGATGCCGGTCATCAGGGTCTTTCAAACTTTGCTGGTCCTACCGTGCTTCCTTTGTATCATTTGACTTCCCATACACGCCCAAGAAGCTTAGGATGTTCACGCAAATATTCTTCGTAACGTGCATCACGTCGATTGCAGAGCGGACTTCTAGGACTTTCCAATATTCTAGCTCCCGTAATATAGATTTCTTCTTCCACATGGCTACGTGCCCGTCAGCTCCCTTCGGAACTGATTGTCCGCCAGACCCTTTCCAAAGATGACTTTCAAATCCTTGACCATATCAAATACCTCAGCACCGCAGTGTGTTCCGCAGGCTTCGGCCGGTGATCTGCCTTGCCGTTGTAATGCTTGCCTTTCTTTCTTACTGGATGACCTTTCGGAAGAAATCGACGATGCCCAAGGTACACGTTCTTCTTACAATTTGGCAAATGTACACTTTCAGTCTCATGTAAGCAGTGCATGCATGCATTGTATCCCTTATTTGACAGTCCCGAAAGGTTACTAAGAGCAGGCCAATCGTTGATGGTTACGAAAAGCAACGCTCGTAGGTCAAATTCCTCTTCTTTGTGCTCATCCCACACACGGACACCAGGTCTGCCCCACAGCTGTAAAAGTTCATCAACTAATGGCCTTAGGTACACATCGATGTCGTTGCCGGGTTGCTTCGGACCTTGGATGAGCACTGGCATCATAATGAACTTCCGCTTCATGCACAACCAAGGAGGAAGGTTGTAGATGCATAGAGTCACGGGCCAGGTACTATGGCTGGAGCTCGCTCGCCAAAAGGATTCATGCCATCCGTACTTAGACCAAATCTTATGTTCCTTGCGTCAGCTGCAAAATCTTTGAACTCTCTGTCGATCTTTCTCCATTGCGTTCCATCTGCGGGGTGTCTCAACTCCCCGTCCGACTTACGGTCCTCTTTGTGCCATCGCAACAACTTGGCATGCTCTTTGTTCCTGAACAGACGTTTCAACCGTGGTATTATAGGAGCATACCACATCACCTTGGCGGGAACCCTCTTCCTGGGTGTCTGGCCCTCAACATCGTCGTCACCAGGGTCATCGCCTCTGATCTGATAACGCAATGCGGTGCATACCGGGCATTCATTCAAATTCTCGTATTCACCGCGGTAGAGGATGCGATCGTTGATGCATGCATGTATCTTCGTAACCTCTAAACCTAGAGGGCAGACAACCTTCTTTGCTTCGTACGTAGTGGCGGGCAACTCGTTATACTTTGGAAACATATTCTACAACATTTTCAGCAAGTTTTCAAATGCCGAGTCAGCTACACCTGCTCGTGCCTTCCATCTCAGCAAATCCAAGCAGTGCAGCCCAGCTTTTTCAGACCATCATCGCATCCGGGGTACAGCGCCTTCCTGTGATCCTCTAACATGCGATCCAAATTCTCCCTCTCTTTTTCAGTTTCGCAGCGTCTCCGTGCATCAGCAATGGTCCAACCAAGATCATCAACGGGATCATCACGTGCCTCTTCTTCACCTTCCCCTTCACCTTCCCCTTCACCTTCAGCATCCTCCATGAAAGTATCACCGAAATGAGCAAGATAGCTTTCATCGATGAAATCATCCCCTTCTTCATCTTCTTCCATTATAACCCCTCTTTCTCCATGCTTGGTCCAACAATTATAGCTTGGCATGAAACCGTGCCGAAGCAGGTGCATGTGAACATCTCTTGAGGAAGAGTAACCATTCTGATTCTTACATTTAACACATGGACAGATAACAAAACCCCCTGCTTGTTCGCATTAGCCACTACGAGGAAATCTTTCAAACCCGTATCGAACTCGCCGGAGAGTCGGTTACCGTACATCCATTGTCGATTCATCTGCATTATTATAATATAAAATATATAATTAACCATCATGCATTTGTTAAACTAACTAGCTACAAACAATATAAATTAAACAATGAACTACACACATGCACATGCACATTTTATCAACGACACATCAAAGGTTCAAGTTGCTAACCGCGATCGAGGAGGAAAAAATAAATGAGAAAGCTCAAGTGTGGCTCCAACACTTCATATCATGTTTGTTTCATGCTCTTGGGGCATTTCATCAAACACCTTATGTGCATAAGAGGAACCAAAAGCAAACCTAACACCCACTTGTGAAGTTTGTGAAGAGAATGGCACCAAATGGCTAAGTGTTGGCTGCTGGATGGGTATATATAGGGGGGGGGCTTTAGTCCCGGTTTGCCTGGCCAACCGCGACTAAAGGCCTTCGGGCACCTTTAGTCGCGGTTGGCCAGGCCAACCGCGACTACAGACCCCCACGTGCACCGGCTGGCCACCGAGCGCCCTGGGCCCAGGCCTTTGGTCGCGGTTCGCCTCCCGAACCGCGACTAAAGGTCCCATTAGTCGCGGTTCCTACAGCTTCGCGACTTATGGGGCTCACCCGAAGCCTGTTTTTCTACCAGTGCCCAAATTTCTAAATTAGCTTTTTATATAAAGTATACTTCAGAAGTTCAACACTAAACATTTTCAGCCGAAGTGGTGTTATGGTTTAAGCGTGTTTAATGGATAAGGGCATCTCCAGCAGGCCGACGCATTTCGGACTCGAAAAGTGGCCGCGCACGTCTGTTTGCGTCGGGCTACGGACACCGAAATGGTCGCCAGGCCAAGGTTGTCCATTTGCGTCGGGGGGCAGCCCAGCGGCCCGACGCATTTTGTTCGGCGAGGCCGGCCATGTGCTCTATCCAAACTCATCAAACACAAAGTAGTCCAACATTTTAACACAAATTTGATATACGAAACGCGAGAAAAGATGTTCAAACTAATTTTTAAACTAATTACATAAACAATCTACTTCTTCTTAGAGGGACCCGCCTCGTCATCCTCACGGAGGCGCTTCCTGTTCGTCACCTCTTCGGAAGAGCTCGTCGCGTCCGACGAGCGCGTGTCCCCCTCTGAGGAGTCATCCTTGGTATCTTCCACGTCGTCGGTGCATGCCAGTTGTGCCTCTGCCTTCTCCTTCGCACAGGCCCTCGCCTCATTCTTCGCCACTGCCGCCTCCTCTGCCACCTCCTCTTCCACCTCCTCCGCCTCCAGCCATGCCCACATGGCATGTTCATCCTATTCCTCCTCCTCCTGGTCGATGGCGGCGATAGCGTCCCCCTTCTCCTCCTAGCCGTCCCTCGGTGCGGAGCTAGGGCTGCTCTGCGTGGCAGTTCTTTCCCACCAATGTCGCCATCCCGGCAGCTTCCCCTCGCTATCAGAGTCCGATGGCAAAGATAGGTTGCTCATGGCACCGTCAATCGCAGATATGAATGGCGATGCACACATCGAAGAGGGTTGCGGTTGATCTTCCGCGGCGGTTTATGAGTTCGCACGCCATTCCGGCGGTTCGCGCATCAATCAAAGCAGTTGCCACTCCACGCAGACGCAAACACGACGTATATTTGGGCTACGTTTGCGTCTCGGCAGACAGCCTGGTCACTATGCGTCGGGCCGCTGAGCTAGGGTGCAGGCGCATATTTCGACCGCGCTGTTCGAAATGGTTGCTCCTCGTGCATTTGCGTCGCCCCGTTGGAGATGCCCTAAGGAAGATTTCGTAGGTTCATTTCCACTAGTGGAAAACGTGGCTTCAGTCCCTGTCCGTATGGGCCATCAGTCCCGGTTTTCGAACCGGGTCCAAACAGGCGGGACTAAAGTCTTCCCCCTTTGGTCCCGGTTCAAATGTGCACCGGGTCCAAAGGCCCCGCCACGTGGTGCGGCCAGGGGGCTCCTGGTGGAGGACCTTTGGTCCCAGTTCGTGAGACGAACCGGGACTGGAGGGTCTCTGCCGTGGCAGATATATTGGCCGTTTCTCTGCCGCGGCAGAGATTTAGGGTGGAGCAGCGTTTCTCTGCCGCGGCAGAGAAATTGACCATTTCTCTGCCGCGTTTCACGGTTTTATATATATTATTCATTCAAATCTGCAATGCATACATCATTCAAGAAACCACAAACATCATCATGTATATATAGACATCGTCATGAAATACAGTACAGGTAATGCATGTTTACAATATATGAAGCCGGGACCAAAAGCTATCATATCTATTCATATCCCTAATAATTCTTAAATATGAACTCCCGATGGTGTTCTCCAGTTCGGGCAATGGCCTCGGTAAGAAAGAATCCCGCGAGTTCCTCTTGAATTCCTCGTATGCGATCCTCCGTTATGAGAGTGTCCCGCAGGTGTATCATCTATATTAAAAAAAGGAGATCAATATATATGAATGGAACTCAATACAATTGATGGTAATAAAATAAGATTAATTGTGAAATATTGTTCACGTACATGAGTGGCGTGTATAGCTTCCTCTGCATCCCTGTGATAGGCCATCTGACGAATGAACTCACAGACGTAGTATCCACATAAGTTATTCCCGGCTTCCTGCTTCATAGACTTTACGAAAAAATAGTTCGATCAAACTAATAATCAAGCATCGTATTGAAACAAAATATCAAAGAGATTCACGGACATAGCTATATATATATAGTACTACTTACAGGGTAATCTTTAAATGTAAGCTCCGGTTTCCATTTACCCGGAATAGTATTGATGAACCATTTCCAAGCCCTGCCCGGCAAAGAAAAAATAAGTAAATGAGTTATTGATTAGTTTATGATATCATCGAATGAGAACAGATGAGGATGCCGATACGAAATTGATTGAAATTACCTCTGGAGCATCACAGCCATGTTCGCCCATTCTGCATGTTCTTTACGTTTCGAGTCCATGACAAGTACGACTCCTTTCTTAAGCTCAATGATTAGGAGAATAAAGTGGAAGCTACACAAGCATAGCTCAATGATTAGAAGAATAAAGTGAAAGCTGCACAAGCATAATGTATGTTATAACACTCACTTAAAGTTGTAAGGAAAGAATATATCCTCTTTATTTGCTTGCTTCTGTAAAAACATTAGCATGTTGTCCTCTGTGTCCTTGGCGTACTGTCGAACCGTAACTTCATGAACTGTGTTTGGTTCAATGAACCCGATGTCATAGAGCTTGCCTCTTTTGCATTCGATCATCTTCATTCTGCATAATTAATATATAGCGTAGAAAAAGAATACAGTGAGGATAATTGTTAGTGCAAATGAATGAGCTGAGCTACAGACTTAATTACATAAATAAATCACTTACAGGCAGTAGCAACTGGTGATAGCTTTGTCTAGGGTGTCTTGATTGAATAACTGAAATAGTTCTTCAAACCCAAGGTTTATCTCCTCCTTCCCCCGGAAGTAATGCTCATCTCTAACTGCCACCGTGAGGTAGCGTTCACACTTTCGTCAGGCTTGCAGGTACCATTCATGCAACCTTCGCATCTGAGTCCCTAGACGCGCGAGCTGGCTAGGTTTGACGAGATCATGTCCGTATCTATACTTGTTTACGACTTCAGCCATTGGATAGTAATCTTCGTACTGAACATCTGCTCCCTGCCCTCTAGCCGCCCGTTCGATCACCGATGCCGTCTCTGGATCATCATAGGACTACACGACGAAGGGGGGTAAGGACTGATTTTCCTGTTGTCCAAGCTGGGCGATTTTTTCCGCTTTTCTCGCTCTAGAGGACTGTCCAAGAGAGCGGTCATAATCACTTGATAGCTCAGCTCTCTTTATTCTCGTCTCGGCAAAGTGCTTCATTGTATTCGGTGGTATAAACAACTTTGGTGGAGGCTTCTTCGGCGCAAGAAACGCCTTCACCTCGGCGGCTACGACCGCGTTGTTTTGCTCAACAGTCATCTCATATGGTAACAACTCTGGAGTCCTGGACCTCTTCGGAGCTGATGATCTCTTTGGAGCTTTAATACTTGCTGCCGTACTCTTCCTCTTTTGCTTAGGTGGTTGCATACTTGGAGGAGTCTCCTGACGAGGAGGAGGCGGCGGAGTAGTCTCACGCGGAGGAGACGGCGAAGCCTGAGGAGACTGCTCATGCACATGACAATCATCACGCACAGGAGAATCATCATCGAGCAGAGGAGAATCATCACGCGGAGGAGACTGCGCTGGCGGCGGAGGTGGCGGAGGAGGCGGAGAACGAGATGGAGGTGGCATGCTTGGCTTCGAACCTGGAAACACAATGTTCTCCTTCCACCATTGAACGGTGGTTCTACGGGCTTCTCCCAGTTTTTTGATTTCCCCATCTTCACCTGCAGGTTGCTGAAGGATCAACTGCTCATAATCTACCATCACTTCATCCACCATCACAACAGCAAAGTCGTCTTGGACAGGACGGCAATGATAAGTCCTTGTAGGATACAGAATGCCGACCGCCACCTTGAAGGATAGGTTGAAACATTTAACATACAGCTCACAAGGACGGCTCTCAGTGAGATCATCCACGGGGGGAGGGGGGGTAGCGAGGAGGCTCGATCACCTGGTCATCATCATTATCCTGCTGAGTGGAAGCTACACTGCTTTTCCGGTGTTGAGATTGCAGCGGAACGATAGCATCGAGCAATGCAGCATCTACATGCTGCCCCTGAGCCATCTGGGATGTAAGTACTTCGGTTACTTTGGCAAATTGGGCTTGAAGGACGCTCATAGAACTCTGTAAGGACGCTATGCGGTCTGTTTCCCTTGCCTTTCTCCTCTCATGGCTTTTATCAGGAAATCTCTTCCTTTCCGGAGCAAAGCCATACTTCCACGGAACGGAGCCTTCTGTGCTCCGTGTTCGTCCGCTATGTTCTTTGTTCCCAAGGGCGCGTGTCAGCTCATCGTTCTCTCTTTCGGGCTGGAACCTCCCCTCCTCCACGTCCCTATGTGCTTGTTCCAGGGCTTCAATGGGGTGCTTCAGATGTTCTTTCTTATATATACACTTCCCTGTTTCTGGGTCTAACCTTCCCCCAAACCCGTAGAACCACTCCTTACACCGTTCGATCCAACTGTTTGTCCCTAATCGGATCCCTTTCCTGATCAGTTCCGCCTCAGCTACCTACCACTTAGGACAGTTAGCCCTGTAGCCACCTGGACCCATAATTTGGTGATATTTCTTCAACGCAGCATTTGCCTTATTTGTTGCCGACCTTTTCTTAAATTCTTCTGACTCCGTGTTGTACTTCACGAATTCGTCCCAGTGTTCTTTTTGTAGGGATTCGTAGCATAGAAAACAAAAAATTTCCTACCGCAAGAGCGAATAACAAGCCAAGATCTAATCTAGTAGATGGTAGCAACGAGGTGAAGATCAACATACCCTCTAAGATCACTAAGCGTTAACGAGATAAATCTCGTGGTGGATGTAGTCGATCACTTGCCACTTTCAAAAGCGCGTAGAAGATCTTGATGGTGCCACAATCGGGCAGCACCTCCGCACTCGGTCACACGTACGGTGTTGATGACGACGTCCTTCTCCCCGTTCCAGCGGGCAGCGGATGTAGTAGATCCTCCTCGGAATCCCGCCAGCATGACGGCGTGGTGACGGTGGTGGTGGAGATCTCCAGCAGGGCTTCGCCGTAAGCGCTGCGGGAGAAGAAGGAGGAGGGAGTAGCTAGGGTTTGGGAGAGGGGGTGCTCTTGGGCACCATCCTTGGTGCCCCTTGGGTTGTGCGGCCAAGTGTTGGTCAGCCCCCTCCCTCTCCCCCTCATTATATAGGTGGAACCCCCAAGGGTTTGCCCAAAATCCGAATTAGAGTCCAACTCAAAACCTTCCATATGGGTGAAACCTAGGGGAAGTGGGATTGCTCCCTTTCCTTCGCCCTATGGCCGGCCATGGTGGTGGAGTCCACCATGGACTCCACCTCCCCCTTTGGTCGGCCTAGGGTTTGTGGAGTCCACCTTCCATGGTGATTTCTTACGGAAGGTTCTAGAACATTCTAGCACCTTCCATAAATGCACCGGATCATTTCCAAACTTGGAAAGTGACTTCCTATATATGAATCTTATTCTCCGGACCATTCCAGAACTCCTCGTGATGTCCTGGATCCCATCCGAGACTCCGAACAACATTCTAACTCCATTCCATATTCCATATCTACTTAAAACAACATCAAACCTTAAGTGTGTCACCCTACGGTTCGAGAACTATGCAGACATGATCGAGACCCCTCTCCGATCAATAACTAATAGCGGGACCTGGAGATCCATAATAGCTCCCACATATTCAACGATGACTTCATGATCGAAAGAACCATTCACATAAAATAACAATTCCCTTTGTCTCACGATATTTTACTTATCCGAAGTTTGATCGTCGGTATCTCCATACCTAGTTCAACCTCGTTACCGATAAGTACTCTTTACTCGTACCGTGATATGATATCCCTTGTGAACCAGTCACATGCTTGCAAGCTAATTGGATATCATTCCACCGAGAGGGCCCAGAGTATATCTATCCGTCATTAGGATGGACATATCCCACTATTGATACAAGTGCCTCAACCCTATACTTTCCGAACACTTAATGCCACCTTTGTAACAACCCATTTACGCAGTAGTGTTTGGTGTCATCAAAGCATCCATCCGGTGTAGGTGATTAACATGATCTCATGGTCGAAGGATTAAGTTACTATGAATATTAAAGCTTGAAGCACAATGAACTTAATGACTTGATCATATGCTACGCTTACTATGGGTGTATGTCCATCAAATCATTCACGTAATGATATGATCTTATTATTAATAACATCCAATGTTCATGATCAGGAAACCATGATCATCTATTAATCAACAAGCTAGTTTAACAAGAGGCTTACTAGGGACTTCTTTATGTTTACAAAACACACAAGTATTAATGTTTCCGGTTAATACAATTATAGCATGGGATGTAAACATTTATCATGAACACTAAGATATAACAATAAACACTTTTATCATTGCCTCTTGGGCATATCTCCAACAGTCTCCCACTTGCACTAGAGTCAATAATCTAGTTTACATTTGTAAAGATATAACACCTTGGCCTTCTGGTGCTTATCATGTTTGCTTATGGGAGAGGTTTCAGTCAACGAATCTGACATACTCATAAACGTATGTATTTTGCAATTCATTTGCGTCTCTACGCATTACTCAGTTTTTCAAATGAGTCGGCATTAATCGTATATGTTTGGTCTTCTGGTGGAACCTTAATTCCGCGGTCTGAAATATGTTACCAATATTGTCACATACAATATAGTTTCATAGTTCTGACACTACCAGAACTACACCAAGTTCTCAAAGAACTCTTTGACTCAAACACCCTTGGTCATTGTCAAAAACAATGAGATATTCTGCCTTCGTTTGTAGAATCCGTCACAATATTTAGAACTTATCTAAATCTAGCATAGACTCTTTCTAGCCCATTGTGCTACCTTTTAATAAACACATTTAGCCTAATTGAGAATGAAATTTATTTTATATGTGACCAAACTAATATCGGTGTAACACTTTACAGCGATTCGTTTGTCATTACCCCATATAAAACTATATATATATATATATATATCCTCGTTTGTCATTACAGCGATTCGTTTGTCATTACCCCATACAAAGCACTCAGGGATATTCTTACTGTTGTCCAATGATCATCATATGAATCATTCTGATATATGCTCATAACACCTTAGAGCATAGGACATCTGGTTGTGTACATATTATTCGTGATCTAAAATCACTCATGTGTTTTTACTCATTGAGTGTCAAATACACTCAGGTCTTGTTTAAACCTCCAGATGGAAAAGAACACCTTCTTAACGTTTTCATATTGAACTACTTCAATATTCATTCTATGTACTTTGACTTAAACTTATTATGCGTTTCAATCTATCTTCATAGATCTTGACGCTAAATATGTTTTTAGTCCATATCATTTCGTTGAAGTTAATTTTCAATGAAACCTTCTAATCACATCAAGTACATGATTACATTATTTATAATCAACGATGTGTCATCTACATAAAGTATTATAAATATGTCTCAGCGCTCCCACTTAATTTCTTGCAAATGCAAGCATCTTCATCGTTTCTGATGAAATCAAAAACTCTTTGATTATTTCATCCGGTGAAGTTCCAACTCCGTGATACTTACTTCATCCAGTGAAGTTTGTATACCTTTCTAGTATTCTACGGACTAGCAAAACTCTCAGCTGTATCTTGTATACACCTTTAATACACACTTCTGTTAAGGAATATATTTTGCCATCCTACTAACATATCTCATAAAAGAAATATGTAGTGATTACTACAACAATCCGCATAGATTATAAGCATCGCTGCTAAAGATCTAATCTTATCGCAGTCAACTCTTTGAACTTTGTCGTAAACAATCTTTTGATAAGTCGAGCTTCTTCAAGGATATTATATCCAAGTCTATTAATTTTATAGATCCATTTACTTTCTAAAAGTATTTATTCCTTCAAAAGGTTTACCAAGCTCCAAGCTTGATTTTAGATACTATATTGGATTTCATGGCTCCTAGCCATATTAACGGAGTCAGGGCCCATCATAGCTTCTTTGTATGCAGTTGGTTTATCATTGTTCAAAATCAATCCTTCGTTCACAAATCATTTATTTGATCACAAATTAAACCATACCTACAAGGTTCAATAGGTACTTCGATCTCCATGACTATAACACTTTGTAGACATATGAGCCATGATCGTCGTGGCCGCTTCCGGAACCATTTTTGATGCTGCGCTACTCTGATCATCATGCTCAGGTTCATCAACCTTATCAAGTTCCATTGTCCTCCCACTCAAATACTTCGCTAGAAACAATTTCTTGGAAATAAGCAAGTAACATCGAAAAACACTTTTGTCTTTGACTTCATAGTGGAAAGAATTCCCAATTTGTTCTCTGGGATAACCAACAAAGACATTCATCCGATTTTGGTTGTAAACTCATTTACTTATGCTATGCATACCAAAATTTAAGAAAGGACTATTAGGGTTTATACCCATGCCATAACTCATATGGTGTCATTTCAACGAATTATGATGGCGCTCTATTTAGTGTAAAAGCGGTAGTCTCTAAAGCATAATCTACAAAAATATAATGGCATCATTTTATTTTATATCATCATTAAGCCAACAAGGTTTGGATACGTCTCTCTAATACTCCATCATAACTATGGTGTTCCAAGAAACATGAGTTGTGGAACAATTTCGTAACTCTCTTAGATGTTCGCTAAAAATAGTAATTCAAATATTTCCACCATGATCCAATCATAGATATTTGACTTTTCTATTACGATGATTTCCACTTCATGCTGAAATTTATTTGAATCTATTCAAATGTTTCAAACTTCTTCCTTATCGAATAAATACATCCATATATATATACACTCAATTCATTGTTGGAAGTTTTCATGAAGTAGAAGAATCTTCCGCACACAACTATGCCCAATGAACCACATATATCATCATGTATGTTTCCACTAAGTTAGTTGCCCGCTCAACTCTTGGCCTATGAACGGTATTTCAGTCATTTTCTTTAGAAAAGATTTGCAAGTGCCAAGCGATTCAAAAATCAAATGACTCCAAAAATCCATTTGCATGGAGTTTCTTCATGCATTCCTTTCTAACATGACCTAAATGGCGGTTCCACAAATAAGTGGAATTCAAATCATTTGCCTTATGGCATTTTAGCGTCAGTGTTATGCATGTGTGTTTCACCATTAAGATTTATAATAACTTATCCATCGTACATGGAGTAAGGCCACAATTTTAACAACTCATTGTTTTCATTTGACCAGAGCAAAATAACAATTATTAAGTTCTTTATTATAAATCTGAAGGGCTAAGTAGAATGCCAACGATGAACATAATAACACTTTATTTTGTTCCAGACGTGCATTATTACCACATTCCTTATCAGTCACTTAGGCCATTGTATTCTTGTATTGCGTTGTGTTGTATGACATCTCATACCAACCAATATGGTACAAATACCCAAGAACTTCATTGTGTGACCAATCAGAGAATACATTCATAACATGTATATCATCTATATACACCTGAGCTAGACTTTCTAGTCTTTTCTTTCTTTCTGCCAAAAACTTTTGTAGTTTCTCTTTTGGCTTTCCTCATATTTCAGAAAACACTTCAACATCAATAACTTCAAGGTTTGTCGGTCAATTACCAATAACCTTGAGGTTCTTACTTTGAAGTTGATCATCACATGACAAGTGTTCCGGATTTCACTATTAGTAACCTTTTAATGTGATGAACAATTTCATTCATAATTTTTATCCATCAAATCATGAAAACTTTCTGAGACCATGTCTGTACATGCTAGGCTCGTCAAGTTTAACCTCAGTATTCACATGTGCAAATCTGGCTTGCACCCGTTGTATGCACACGTAGAATCTATAACACCCGATCATCACGTGATGCTTCGAAACGACGAGTCTAAGCAACGGTGCATACTAAGGACGACCACTTCATGGATATGAGAATATCGTTAGTGCCCAACTAATTGGAGGATCGGGACGCCTAGCGTCTTTAACCTTCGTACATTCCCATAAAACTTATGAGTTTATGTAGTCTCACTAAATTATATTCTATCATCTTGTAATAATGTCTTAGATATCACATATATCTCACACCTTGCTTATTTCTGAAAACAAACTTTCCAGCTCCTTACTTTTCAAACGGATTTGAACTTCAAGTTTCACGGAGACAAGATGATTTTAGGTACTAATTGAAACCATTGCTCTAATGTGAGTTTTACCAAAAGTTTGCAATAGGACTTAATCATTACTTGATTCTTTAACAATACGGTACCAGTCCGTAAAGTTACTTGTCAGATTTAACAGTGTTTTTATCTCAATTACAAGACTAGTGCCTGGTAGATAGCGGATGCCAATTCTACAAATTTAATTTAAAATACTATTCAGACTATGTTCATGATAATTAGTTCAAGTTTTAATCTAATTACTAAAGAACTCCCACTTAATACAACATCCCTCATAGTTGTTTAGTGGCACACGATCCATATTCACTACACGAAGTCCGATCATCACGTGAGATGATGTAGCTTCAATGGTGAACATCAACATGTTTATCGTATCATCCATATGACTCGTGTTCAACCTTTCGGTTTCCTGTGTTCCGAGGCCATGTCTGTACATGCTAGGCTCGTCAAGCAAACCCAAGTATTTCCGCGTGTGCAACATGGCTTACACCCGTTGTATGTGAACGTAGAATCTATCACATCCGATCATCACGAGATGCTTCAAAACGACGAACTTTTGCAATGGTGCATACGAGGGGAGAACACTTTATTATCTTGATATTAATGTGAGGGATCTTCTTATAATGCTACCGTCGTGATCTAAGCAATATAAGATGCATAAAAGGATTAACATCACATGCAATTCATAATGTGATATGATATGGCCCTTTTGTCTTTGCGCCTTTGATCTTCATCTCCAAAGCACGGACATGATCTCCATCATCAATGGGCATGATCTCCATCATCGTCGGCGTAGCGTCAAGGTCCATGGCACCGTCTTCATGGTTGTCCACCATGTGTAGCAACTATTACAACTGCTTTGAAATAATACTACCACATGAAATATAAAGACAACCATAAGGCTCCTGCCAGTTGCCACAATACAATAATGATCATCTCATACATATTCATCATCACATCATGGCCATATCACATCACCAAACCCTGCAAAAACAAGTTAGATGCCTCTAATTTGGTTTGCATATTTTACGTGGTTTAGGGTTTTCGAGTAAGATCCAATCTACCTACGAACATGAACCACAACGCTGATACTAGTGTTGTCAATTGAAATAGTAGATTGAATCTTAACTATGGTGAGAGAGACAGACACCAGCAAAGCGACTTATGCAATACAAGTTGCATCTCGAGCGTGGAGCAAGTCTCATGAACGCGGTCATGTAAAGTTAGCCCGGGCCGCTTCATCACACCATACCGCAGGATGCAAAGTACACATAACAAGAGACAACAAAAGCATCAACGCCCACAAAACCATTGTGTTCTACTCGTGCAACCAATCTATGCATAGACACGGCTCTGATACCACTCTAGGGATTCGTAGCATAGAAAACAAAAAATTTCCAACCGCAAGAACGAATAACAAGCCAAGATCTAATCTAGTAGATGGTAGCAATGAGGTGAAGATCAACATACCCTCGAAGATCGCTAAGCGTTAACGAGATAAATCTCGTGGTGGATGTAGTCGATCACTTGCCACTTTCAAAAGCGCGTAGAAGATCTTGACGGTGCCACAATCGGGCGGCACCTCCGCACTCGGTCACACGTATGGTGTTGATGACGACGTCCTTCTCCCCGTTCCAGCGGGCAGCAGATGTAGTAGATCCTCCTCGGAATCCCGCCAGCACGATGGCGTGGTGACGGTGGTGGTGGAGATCTCCGGCAGGGCTTCGCCGTAAGCGCTGCGGGAGAAGAAGGAGGAGTGAGTAGCTAGGGTTTGGGAGAGGGGGTGCTCTTGGGCGCCGGCCTTGGTGCCCATTGGGTTGTGCGGCCAAGTGTTGGTCAGCCCCCTCCCTCTCCCCCTCATTATATAGGTGGAACCCCCAAGGGTTTGCCCAAAATCCGAATAAGAGTCCAACTCAAAATTTCCATATGGGTGAAACCTAGGGGAAGTGGGATTGCTCCCTTTCCTTCCCCTATGGCCGGCCATGGTGGTGGAGTCCACCATGGACTCCACCTCCCCTTTTGGCTGGCCTAGGGTTTGTGGAGTCCACCTTCCATGGTGATTTCTTCCGGAAGGTTCTAGAACATTCTAGCACCTTCCGTAAATGCACCGGATCATTTCCAAACTTGGAAAGTGACTTCCTATATATGAATCTTATTCTCCGGACCATTCTAGAACTCCTCGTGATGTCCTGGATCCCATCCGAGACTCCGAACAACATTCTAACTCCATTCCATATTCCATATCTACTTAAAACAACATCAAACCATAAGTGTGTCACCCTACGGTTCGAGAACTATGCGGACATGATCGAGACCCCTCTCCGATCAATAACTAATAGCGGGACCTGGAGATCCATAATAGCTCCCACATATTCAACGATGACTTCGTGATCGAAAGAACCATTCACATAAAATAACAATTCCCTTTGTCTCGCGATATTTTACTTATCCGAAGTTTGATCGTCGGTATCTCCATACCTAGTTCAACCTCGTTACCGATAAGTACTCTTTACTCATACCGTGGTATGATATCCCTTGTGAACCAGTCACATTCTTGCAAGCTAATTGGATATCATTCCACCGAGAGGGCCCAGAGTATATCTATCCGTCATTAGTATGGACAAATCCCACTATTGATACAAGTGCCTCAACCCTATACTTTTCGAACACTTAATGCCACCTTTATAACAACCCATTTACGCAGTAGTGTTTGGTGTCATCAAAGCATCCATCCGGTGTAGGTGATTAACATGATCTCATGGTCAAAGGATTAAGTTACTATGAATATTAAAGCTTGAAGCACAATGAACTTAATGACTTGATCATATGCTACGCTTACTATGGGTGTATGTCCATCAAATCATTCACCTAATGATATGATCTTATTATTAATAATATCCAATGTTCATGATCAGGAAACCATGATCATCTATTAATCAACAAGCTAGTTTAACAAGAGGCTTACTTGGGACTTCTTTATGTTTACAAAACACACAAGTATTAATGTTTCCGGTTAATACAATTATAGCATGGGATGTAAACATTTATCATGAACACTAAGATATAACAATAAACACTTTTATCATTGCCTCTTGGGCATATCTCCAACACTTTTACCTTCTCACTGTCCGGAGTCTTCTTTTTTTATAAGGCTGCGCAATCTTTTCTTGTGGTGCTTGAATAGTTCGGCCATCTTCTTCAAAGCAAAGTCATGGACTGCCTCCTCCATCTCTGCCTTTTTATCCGCATCCTCCTCTGGAGGTACTAGGTTGAAATGTGCCATGAGCTTGGTCAGAAGGCTGCGTTTGGCTACATCATCGATATATAGACCTTGAGCTGCTTCATCTGTAGACAGCTCTACTCCCTTCGGCTTGTGCCATTCTCGAACGGTGATCGGGATGCAGTCCCTAATAAGGACTCCGCATTGACTTATAAATAACTTTGCATGCTTCTTGGGAGCAATCGGTTTACCACTCTTATCGATCTCGGTGATGTCGCGCCTAACACAGTCGGTCAACTTTTTGGCCGGGCTTCGCTTCGACTTTACAGAAGAAGTGCTCAATCCGGAGGGCTAAAAAATAAATAATTCATCGTCAGTACAAATTAGTTAATGCATCTAGTCAGCAGCGGCTTAATTTATATACCTCGGTGATAACTACGGTTCCATCACCGGAGCCATTATGATCTTCTTCCTCACCGGAGCCATCTTCTCTTCGGTCGATATTCTCCGCTCCCTCACCGGAGTCATTCAAAAAAGTTGCGGTGACATCGTCACCGCCATCATCCGAAATACCGCCGTCGCCATCATCCAGAGTACCATCGGCTATGAGGTTAGCCATGAATTCTTCTTTGGCTTCGTCTCTGTGGCCCTCCATGCTTTCTGCAACGACTTGGAGTTACATATATAGTTATTAATTAGGGATAATGCAGAAAACTGAAATTAGAGTTACATATATAGTTATTAATTAAGGATCGATAATGTAGAACCTCTTGTCGGGGGGAAGACCCTAATACATCGATCACTACTAGAACCTCTTGTCGGGGGGAAGACCCCGGGTATGGCAAAAGACTGGGAACAGTTGGCTCGAGGTCGGCTGGCCCGCGCCTAAGGAAGGCTGAGGAGCAGCCGGCTGCCTTGCGAGCCGGCTGACCCCAGGTCTGCGCTGGTCCAGTCATGGCTGGGCTGACTTCTACGTGCCATGTCCGGCTAGTTTCGTTCTCCCCTGACCGGCTCGAGGCTGGCGAGCCTTGAGGAGAAGGCTCATGAAAGGTTATCCGGGTGCAAAAGTCTACGCTGATCACATCCTCCGTAAAGTAAGGGGCACTGTGGAGCAATAGTGCCCCACGTCGATCTGGCCGTCATGGCCTGGCTACGTCACGCACCGCAGGCCATGGGCGTTGACAGCGCACGTCGATGTGCACGTCCTGTCTCCGCTGACCCCCTACAGAAGGATGGACACGCCCCCAATGACCGGTGACGCCAGCGCCTCTTCAGGGAGCGAAAAGGGCGGAGCCGGCGGGCCCGGCCAGTAGGCTATAGGGGCTTCTTTGTAAATGTACTGGCACTATATAAGCCACACCACCCCTCCTGTGCGAGGGACAATCGATCACTTCTCACTCCATACTTAGAACCGCTCGGGAGAGAGGCCTTCGTCTACCTCCAGCCCTCTCTTAGCAGCCGGATATAGCTCAAGGAGCACCATTGTACTGTCAAACATCATATACACTCTAGAGCAGGAGTAGGGGCGTTACCTCCATACGAGGGCCCCGAACCTGGGTACGTCGCTGTGTCGCTCGTGCTCATACCCGCATCCGGATACCGCCGTAGACCAAGCAAGGGGCCACCTAACTTGAGCCATCCTATGGCATATGCCGTGACGATACCACGACATTTGGCGCCCACCGTGGGGCCTTCAGCGTCTGCGGCCGGTGTCTTCTTCCGGATGGGCCTCACCATCACCACCGGCAAGCGAGTCGCTTCAGGCCTTGTCTGGAGATTTGGCTCCCTCGACTGCGTCAGCGACAATGCTAGCTGCTTCGTCGACAGGCCCTTCCCTGCCGGCGGCAGCATCATCTCTTTTGGCGAGCACGACGTGTACGTCGCCACCATCGCACCACCACGCTACCCGCGGCAGGTGCTGCGCTGCGCACGCCCTCCTTCGGGAGCCAGCGCCAGCAACAACTCCACCAGCCCCTGCGTCGTGCAGGAGGTCATGGCTACCAGTGACGAGAACGTCACCAGGACCACGCGCGTCCGCGGCCCCCATCTGGAGCGCAATGCTGACGGGGGCGCCTCCGCCTCTGGCCCAAAGGCACCGCCACCACCATCCCGGCTGGAGGAGGCCAGAGCCAAACTGAGCACTCCGCTCACCGCTGGCACGGACCCCACCACCATCGAGGCGGATTTGGAGGCACACCGCCAGCTCCTCCTAAAGCAGGCGGATGAGCTGGCTGCTGCCAAGCGCTAGCTGGAAATCACCAGGCACGAGTTCTACCGCGCGCATGGCTTCACGCCAGGCGGCAACGACCCTAGCCGAGCCGGCCAGATCCGCCGCAGAGGAGGCGGCCTAGGTGCCGAGATCGACCGCGACGGCGTGGATTCACCGGCTCCTTCCATGGAGCTGCCAGTCTACAACACCCCCGAGAAGAACCTGCGCGTAGCCGAAGCTAGCGCAGAAGAACTAAGCCGCCTAGAGGGTGAAGAGCTGCGCCGCCAGACGAGGCGGGTAACGGAGTTCCACCACGTTGCCTCCGAGCAGCAGAAAAACCCAAGGTACGCCGGCAATGTTCATGGTGCAGCCGGCCGCAACGGTGGCGGCCTTAGGGACACGGCGGAGTCGTCCTATCCCGCGCCAAGCCGGCGCAGGGACTCCCAAGCCACCCACGACAGTCCAAGTCGGCAGAGCCGGCTGAGTAACGACGGAAGCGGCCACAGCCGGCCACCACCAAGCAGGAGCCAGGAGTACAATTCCGAGCAACCGGCGCCAAGGCGGCCACATCGGCTGGCTACCGAAGCCAGCGGCTGTCGCCAGCCGACTCACTCCCGGCTAGGCCCGCGCATCGAGCCGGTTGACGCCAGAGACCGCCTCGACCGGCTCGCGGAATCCCGCATCGCGGAGGAAGAGGGGCCAGCCGGCCCAAAGTGTTTCGGCCCGCGCATCCTGGGCGAGCCGGTCATGGACGGCTTCCTGCTCCCCAGGGACACCCCTAAGTACGATGGCACCGCCAAGCCGGAAGACTGGCTGCTGGACTACTCCACCGCGGTCGGCATCGCCCGCGGCAACAAGCGCTAGGCTGTGCGCTACTCACCCCTCATGCTGCTTGGCTCCGCCCGCACCTGGCTCAACAACCTTCCAGCCGGCAGCATCAACGGCTGGCTGGACTTTGAGGAGGCCTTCATCAGCAACTTCATCGACACCTATCGCCGGCCGGGTCGGCCCCGCCAACTGGAAATGTGCAAGCAGGAGCCGGACGAGACGGACCGCGCGTACCTAACGCGCTGGTGCGAAATGCGCAACTCCTGTGAGGGTGTGCACGAGATCCAGGCCATCAGCTTCTTCATGGCCGGCTGTCGGCCCAACACGATGCTGTGGCACAAGCTGCGTCGCTGCGACCCCAAGACCATGGCGGCCCTGATGGCTATCGCGGACAAATACGCGTTGGCCGAAGAAGCCGGCCAGAGCGTGGCCAACAATTCGCTCGCTGCACCGCGGCGCGATCCCGCCAAGCCGGCCGAGCACAAGCCGGCCGAAGGGGCCTCACACGGCAGCCGCCGCGGCAAGTGGCACAGCGACTAGCCGGACCGCCGTTACGGCTCCGCCCACGTGGCAGCCGTGTCGGACCATGCGGCAGCTGGAGGAAGCCGGCGCCAGAAGCAAGACTGGCCCTGGAAGCCGAAGTTCATGTTTGAGCAGATGCTCGACACGCCGTGCAAGTACCACAGCGGCAAAAATCCTGCCAACCACACCACCCACGACTGCCACTTCACCAAGCGGTTGAACAGCGGCGAGCCGCTACCGCCTCCGCCTCTGGCTCCGCCAGCCGCCGGGCCGGGTGGTCAAGCCGGCGCCCAGGACGCCAACCCCGAGCAGCAGCAGCAGGCCAACATGGTCCAGCATGGGCGGTACCTTGCTGAGAACGCCGCCTACATCATCTTCACCACGGAGCCGGAGGACAAGACGAGCCGGTAGCGCCGCTCCCTCGAGGTGAACGCGGTCATGCCGCCAGTCCCCAGTACCTCAACTGGTCCGAGCAGGCTATCACTTTTGATCGCCGAGATCAGCCGGCTGTCCTACCAAGGCCTGGAGGCTACGCCCTGGTCCTCGACCCCACCATTGGGACAAGCCAGTGCAACGTGCGTTTTTCGCGCGTCCTCATCGATGGCGGCAGCAGCATCAACATCCTGTACTGCGACACGGCTCGCAAGCTGGGCATCCAGGAGAGCCAGCTGAGCCCCACTCCCATTGTCTTCCACGGCATCGTGCCGGGACACTCCTGCCAGCCGATTGGCCGGATCAAGCTGGACGTCATGTTCGGCAAGCTGGACCACTTCCGCACTGAGGCAATCGAGTTCGAGGTTGTGGACTTGGTCAGTCCCTACCACGAGCTCCTGGGATGGCCTGCCCTGACCCGATTCATGGCGGTGCCCCACTATGGGTACCTGAAGATGAAGCTACCCGGCCCTAAGGGGGTCATCACCATCGCCGGCGACTACCGCCGCTCCATGGAGTGCGCCACGCAGAGCTCCAAGATGGCTCATACGCTGGTCATCGCTGCCGAGAAGCAGCAGATCCAAGACGCGGTGGCCATGGCCAAGGCTGCGCAGGCCGGCATGCCGGCTGTGGGCAACCCGGCTGGGACGACTCACTTCCAGCTGGCCAACAACACCAAGAATATCCTGCTAGACCCGGCGCAGCCGGACAAGTTCGTCACCATCGGTACTGGCTTGGACAGCAAATAGGAAAGCGAGCTCACCGACTTCCTCCGTGAGAATCGGGACATCTTCGCATGGTCTCCACGGGACATGCCGGGTGTGCCGAGGGAGTTGGCTGAGCACCACCTCCACATCAGGCAAGAGGCCAAGCCGGTGAAGCAACCCCTTCGCCGCTTTGCCAAAGAAAGAAGGAAGGCCATTGGTGAAGAAATCGCCCGGCTCCTCGCAGCCGGCTTCATCATGGAAGTGCTGCACCCGGACTGGTTGGCAAACCCAGTCCTGGTTTTGAAGAAGAACGGCTCCTGGCGCATGTCTATCGACTACACCAGCCTGAACAAGGCATGCCCAAAGGACCCCTTCCCCCTGCCACGCATAGATCAAGTCATAGATTCGATTGCCGGCTGCGAACTATTGTCTTTCCTAGATGCCTATTCAGGCTACCACCAGATTCCTTTGAATCCGGATGATCAAATAAAGACTTCGTTCATTACCCCGTCCGGGGCTTATTGCGACACGACTATGCCGTTCGGCTTGAAAAATGCAGGCGCCACCTACCAAAGGTGCATGCAGAAATGCTTGCAAGAGCAAATCGGCAGAAACGTTCACGCATATGTCGATGATGTTGTTGTAAAGACCAAGGAGAAGTGTACCCTCCTTGATGATCTGAGAGAGACCTTCACCAATCTGCGAAGATTCCGGATGAAGCTCAACCCGGCCAAGTGCACTTTCGGCGTGCCAGCCGGCCAACTCCTTGGCTACCTCGTCTCTCAGCGAGGGATTGAAGCCAACCCGGAGAAGATCAGTGCCCTCGAGAAGATGGAACTGCCGCAGTGCCTCAAGGATATCCAGAAGTTCACTGGCTGCCTGGCCTCCTTGAGCCGCTTCGTCAGCCGGCTGGGGGAGAAGGCACTGCCCCTGTACCAGTTGCTCAAGAAATCGGACACATTTGTCTGGTCACCACAGGCGAACGAAGCCTTCCGCGATCTGAAGCGCGTATTGGCAACCGCCCCTATCTTGGCGTCGCCGGCTTCAAAAGACCCCCAATGCTACTGTACATCGCGGCCACCAATCGTGTGGTCAGCGTTGTCCTGGTGGTGGAGCGCAAGGAAGAGGGAAGGGAGCAGCCGGTCCAGCGCCCAGTCTATTACCTCAATGAGGTGCTCTCCCAGTCCAAGCAAAACTACCCCCACTACCAGAAGGTCACCTACGGCGTGTACATGGCGGCCAAGAAGCTTAAGCACTACTTCCAAGAGCACCCCATCAAGGTGGTTGCCACCACCCCCCTTGCGGAAATCATTGGCAGCAAGGACGCCAATGGCCGGGTCGGCAAGTGGGCCCTGGAGCTGGCGGCTCACTCCATCCTCTACGAAGCAAGAACCGCCATCAAGTCACAGATCCTAGCCGACTTCTTCATCTACTGGGCCAAGATGCAATACCTGCCACCGGTGCCCGACTCCACGCACTGGAAGATGCATTTTGACGGCTCAAAGATGCGCTCCGGCTTGGGAGCCGGAATCGTCATCACCTCTCCAAAAGGGGACTGGCTGGACTATGTCCTGCAGATCCTTTCGTCGCATCCAACAATGTGGCGGAGTACGAAGCGCTCATCCACGGGCTCAAGCTGGCCAAGGAGATTGGCGTGCGCCGCATCCTCTGCTTCGGTGACTCCTACTTGGTTATCCAGCAAGCATCAGGCGAGTGGGACGCGAGAGATGCCAACATGGCGTCATACCGCTTCCACGTCCAGCAGCTAACCGGCTTCTTCGACGGCTGTGAATTTCATCATGGGCCACGGGCCAACAACGAGGCGGCTGACGCTCTGTCCAAGATTGGCTCAACCCGGCAGGCAATCCCACCAGGCATCGCCCTGCAGCATTTGCGGAAGCCGTCCATCACACCGTCACCGGATTCGGATTCCATATTCGTACCGGCTGACCCGGGGGCTGCTCAACCAAAGTCGGGGGCTTTTCAGCCGAACCCACCGGCTCCACAGTCGAAGCCGGCGACTCTTTAGTCTAACCAGGGGGCTCCTCAGCCAAAGTCGGGGCCTTTACAGCCGAACCCGCCGGCTCCACAGCCGAACCCGGCCACTCTTCAGTCCAACCCGGGGCTTCTCAGCCAAAGTCGGGGGCTTTTCAGCCGAACCCGCTGGCTCCACAGCCGAACCCGGTGACCATGCAGTCGAACCTGGAAGCTCCCACGTAGGAGGCCTTGTTGGTCAGCGTATTTGAGATAAAATGCATACCATCATGGGCACAAGAATTACTCTCCTACCTAATAGATGGTGTGCTGCCCGAAAATAGGGTCCAAGCCAGGCAGATTGAGAGAAGGGCCAAGGCCTACACAATCATCAACCACCAGCTGTACAAACGCACCATAAGTGGGGTGTTCCAGCGGTGCGTCGAGCCGGCTGAAGGGATAGAACTCCTCCGGGAAATCCATCAAGGAGAGTGCGGACATCACGCCTCCTCCAGAGCCATAGTAGTCAAAGCCTTTCAGCACGGCTTCTACTGGCCGACTGCGCTAAAAGACGCAGAGGAAATGGTGAAAACATGCAACGGTTGCCAGCGCTTTGCCAAGAAAAGGCACGCGTTGGCTTCCGCCTTGCAGACCATCCCCATCACTTGGCCATTCGCTGTGTGGGGCCTTGACATGGTCAGCCCATTCAGAACCTCCCGAGGCGGCATGACACATCTCTTGGTGATGATCGATAAATTCACTAAGTGGATCGAGGCCAAGCCGATCAAAAAGATGGATGGCTCTACAGCCGTCACCTTCCTCAAGGACATCATCCTGCGTATGGCTACCCTCACAGCATCATCACCGACAATGGCACAAACTTCGTCCAAGGCCTCTTCTCTCGCTTTTGCGAAGAAAAGGGAATTCAGATGGACCTCGCATCTGTGGCACACCCTGAGTCCAATGGGCATGTGGAAAAGGCCAACGGCTTGATCCTAGCCGGCATTCGGCCCCGGCTAGTGGAGCAGCTGGAGCGAGCCGCCGGCTGCTGGATTGAAGAGCTGCCCTCCGTACTATGGAGCTTGTGCACTACGCCAAACCGCTCCGTCGGCTTCACGCCCTTCTTCCTCGTTTACGGGGCCGAAGCCGTCCTACCGACTGATATCGAGCATGATGCGCCAAGGATCAAGTTATACACGGAAGCCGAAGCCAAGGAGGCTCATGAAGATGGAGTCAACCTGGTTGAAGAGGCCCGGCTGCTGTCCGTGTCTAGATCCACTATATATCAGCAAAGCCTCTGACGCTATCACAGCCGGAAGGTTCAACCCTTAGCATTCCGAGAAGGTGACTTAGTGCTTCGGCTGATCCAACGGACAGCCGAACAGCATAAGCTATCCTCCCCATGGGAAGTGTTGGAGATATGCCCAAGAGGCAATAATAAAGTGGTTATTATATATCTTTATGTTTATGATAAATGTTTGCATACCATGCTATAATTGTATTAACCGAAACATTGATACATGTGTGTTATGTAAACAACAAGGAGTCCCTAGTAAGCCTCTTGTATAACTAGCTTGTTGATTAATAGATGATCATAGTTTCATGATCATGAACATTGGATGTTATTAATAACAAGGTTATGTCATTAGATGAATGATATAATGGACACACCCAATTAAGCGTAGCATAAGATAATGTCATTAAGTTCAAATTGCTATAAGCTTTCGATACATAGTTACCTAGTCCTTCGACCATGAGATCATGTAAATCACTTATATCGGAAGGGTACTTTGATTACATTAAACACCACTGCGTAAATGGGTGGTTATAAAGGTGGGATTACGTATTCGGAAAGTATGAGTTGAGGCATATGGATCAAGAGTGGGATATTGTCCATCCCGATGACGGATAGATATACTCTGGGCCCTCTCGGTGGAATGTCGTCTGATTAGCTTGCAAGCATGTGACTTGGTCACAAGAGATGACATGCCACGGTACGAGTAAAGAGTACTTGTCGGAGACGAGGTTGAACAAGGTATGGAGATACCGATGATCAAACCTCGGACAAGTAAAATATCGCGTGACAAAGGGAATCGGTATCGTATGTAAATGGTTCAATCGATCACTAAGTTATCATTGAATATGTGGGAGTCAATATGGATCTCCAGATCCCGCTATTGGTTATTGGTCGGAGAAGAGTCTCGACTATGTCTGCATAGTTCGCGAACCGTAGGGTGACACACTTAAGGTTTGATGTCGTATAAGTAGATATGGAATATGGAATGGAGTTCAAAGTTTTGTTCAGAGTCTCGGATGGGATCCAGGACATCACGAGGAGTTCCGGAATGGTCCGGAGAATAAGATTCATATATAGGAAGTCACTTTCCAAGTTTGGAAATGATCCGGTGCATTTATGGAAGGTTCTAGAAGGTTCTATAAAAGTCCGGAAGAAATCACTATGGAAGACGGAGTCCCGGAGGGACTCCACTTGCATGGCCGGCCAAACCCTAGGGGGGAGGAGTCCCAGGTGGACTCCACCTTAGGTGGCCGGCCACCCCCCCAAGGAAGGGTGGGAGTCCCACCTTGAGTAGGAATCCCACCTTGGGTAGATTTCATCCCTATGGCAAGTTTTTGGTTCGGGTCTTATTCGAAGACTTGGAGTCCAACTCTTTGGGGCTTCCACCTATATAAAGAGGGGAGGGGAGGGGCTGGCCGGCCACACCAATCCCACCTTGGCCGCACCCCCCAAGAGCCCCCTCTCCCAGAAACCCTAGCGGTTCCCTCCTCCCTCTCTCTCCCACATAGCTTAGGCGAAGCTCTGTCGGAGATCTCCACCACCACCGCCACCATGCCGTCATGCTGCCGGGATTCCGAGGAGGATCTACTACTTCCACTGCCCGCTGGAACAGGGAGGAGGACGTCGTCATCAACACCGAACGTGTGACCGAGTATGGAGGTGCTGCCCGTTCGTGGCACCGAAGATCTTCTACGCGCTTTTGCAAGCGGCAAGTGATCGTCTACAGCCACCACGAGATCTGATCTCGTTAACGCTTTGTGATCTTCAAGGGTATGTTGATCTTCACCTCGTTGCTACCATCTTCTTGATTGGATCTTCGCTTGTTCTTCGTTCTTGAGATAGGAAATTTTTTGTTTTCTATGCCACGAATCCCAACAGGAAGGTCCCTTCATCGTGAGCAAGGCTGTAGGCAATGATTCCTACTATCTCATAGATGCCCAAGAGGCCAGAAAAAACAAGCCGGACAAGGCTGACGAGGAGACTAAACGTCCCTGGAATGTCAACTTGCTTCACCCATTTTACCCTTGAGAAGAGGAATGTAGGTATCCCTTGTACCCTTTTGTAACCTATGCTAATGAAAAAAGCTTGCGCCAAGGGCACCTGGTACCAACGATTTTTCACGTACTTTACCATTTTCGCCGGTTGGCTTGAACCCTCTCACGCGGTTGGCTCAGTACCGTGATCCGGCTTCCGGACAGCCAGCTACCGAACCAGCTACAGACCGCAACCCGGCTGTCCGGCTGGCGGGGGTAGATGCTTAAGGAGCCGGCACGCGAAAAACAACCAAGAGAAAGAGTAAAAGCGAGTCGACCCTCATTCCAAACTTTCATATAAGCACCGGCACGTTCAACTCGGCCCACTTGACTGAAATATTATCGGCCTCACTCGGCGGCCCGCTCTTGATCCGGCTACAGACCGCAACCCGGCTGGATGGCTGGCAAGAGCAACGCGAAAGGGTGGAGCGGATGAGAAAAAGCAAGAGGGCAGAGAGAAAACGAGACGAAGCACAAAGTGATTAACAAACACACTAAAAAGTGCAGCTTCATAAAAGGATAATAATATTGTCTTTACAGCTACACCCGGCATACCAGGGATTTAACCATTGTCTTTGGAAAAAGCAAACATGACAAACAGACAAGCTTAAGCACCAGCTGGAGATGGACCAGCCGGGGGAATACCCGAGCCGGGAGCCGGATCCGCCTCCGGCGCGTCCTCCGCATCCGCCATATCTTCGTCTTCAACCTCCTCCTCAGGGGGATTCGGGTCGCTGATGAAGTCGTTGTGGTTGACGAAGTCGGCGATGGTGCAGGCACGAGCGAGCCGGCGAGATTTCGCCTCCGTGCTAATCTTGCCCTCCACGTCAGCCCGCCGGGTCTCCAGCTGGTCCAGGCTCACTTCCTCGTACCAGGACATCATGAAGGAGAGAGCCATATCGGCGCCGGCGTGCGCGGCCGACTCCTTCCAGTCGCACAGGCGGTCAGGCGCATTCTCCAGCCACTTCACCAAGTTGGCAAGCTCACCCGGCAGCGTCTCCGTCGGCCACAGCAGTCGAAAAAGTTCTTCAGCCGCCTGCCGGAGCTCGTATCCGAGCATAGTGATTGGCTCGATCCGGGCGGCCATGGCGGCCAGGTGGTCATCCATGGAGAAGTGCACAGAGCTCTCCTCGCCGGTCTCTTGCTGTTATACACGGATTTTAGCCACATTGGGAGTTGGGCCGTGATTGAGATGGGCTTAGAGGATATACACATAAAATGATTCATGAATCGGCCTCCTGCGAGAGTTTGGGCTAGATTGCCCGTGTATCTGTACATTATGGTAGATTACGAGATAGAGTTTAGTTCGTACATAGTTAGGTTTATTCCGAAAATAGGAAGTCCACGGACTATAAATATGTACCTAGGTTTATTGAGGAAAGGAGGACGATCACGTTCACAACAAACACAATCTCGGCGCATAGCCACCCCTTGTTTCGAGGGTTTCTTCCGGGTAAGCGCCGTGCTGCCCAGATCGCATCTTGCGATCTGGGCAGTATCAGTTTATTCGTTGTTTTGTGTTGCTCGTACTGAAGCCTTGTTGATGGCGAGTAACACCGTTATCATGGATGTGTTGTGGCTAACATCGATACCTTTTTGATATGTTTGCTTAGTTAGGCTACCCCTACATATCTAGCTGCCTTTGCACCTATCTTAGGTGTAAAGGCAGCAGCTTGCTTGGTCTTTATTTAGTAGATTTGATCTGTTATGGTTGTTCCTTGTTCTCCAAGGATTAGTTTGATATCCGCATGGTTAGGCCTTGCAAACGGGTTGAATGATCCAGTAGTGTGTAAGGTATGGTTTGCCGATCCTAGAGGAGTTGTTCCGAGAATCGACTCTATGTTGGTTTTTAGGCCTTTTCTAGGACTAGCTTTCTGTTATCTCTCGTATCTGCCAGGCTCAACTACGTGTAGGACGTTCAGATTACGCGGTGAAAACCCTAGACTGTCGTAGGTCGATTTAACTTGGTTTTGATGAAGCAGGACCCCCATGTCATCGTAGATCTAATGCGAACCATGGGTCGATCGGCTCCTTGAGCCGATTCACAGGGCAACCTGAGAGCCGATCGAGGCTCGGATTTAATGTTTACGTGTCTGCCATGCAGGAAACTAATTGAAGCAATCCATCACCTTCCAGACCAGGTATAGGTTAGGTGGCACGCCCTCGCAACAGCCAGGACGCGTGCCGGAGTTTTGCGGGCCGTTGCCCGATGGACCAGGACCCACCAGCAGTTCTGGGAGCCTCCCGGCTCTTCGTGTTGCTCGTCGCTGCTCGCCGGTGGGTTTTGGCAGGCAACACATTCTGGCACGCCCGGTGGGACATTCTACAGCAACGGCGTCGACATCTGCAGCTGAGATGGCGGAGACACTAGTCACGTACGAAGAACTGCCTGAGGAGCACAAGAAGAAATATGATGAGTTTAAAGCTGTTTTCGAAGCCGATCTCATCGGCTCTTTCGAGAGGACCCGCAAACATGGCATTAGGTGGAAAGGGTTCTCACCTGAAGGCGTTCTCGATGAAGTAGATCTGTCTACCCCTTCAGAAGAACGCACCAGAGCTCTGCGCCAGGTAGTTAATTACATGGTGGCTCATTCTCTACACCGTCATTCTGAGAGCCTGGTAAACGCTTTCGAGCGCATTGCGGTTCGCGTCGTTCAGGAAATCATGAAGCATCAGTACTCTCCGTCAGGGCCTGCCCTAGGAACTCACCAGGGAGAGATACCGTTCCAAACCAGACCGCAGCTGCCATTCGCGCTTGCAGCTCCAGAGCCGCCGGGTTCACCAGCATACGTCGTCTACAAGATTGGAGGCGATCCCGGCGATTGCCAGTTCCTGCAAGAGCAGCCTAAAGAGATCCCACATGGATACGTGTGCACATACGTGCCGGACTGCAATAACTTGGCGCGCACGAACCAGATTGCAACAGGAGGGATTTCTGGAACGGACGCCGATAAACAGGCGTGGCTAGCTAAATATGCCACCGGAACGAGTCATGAAAGCTCAGCCCCTGCAGCTAATACCGTGGAACAAATCAGTACAATCTTGAGAGACCAGTTCGGCATCCTGCCAAAGAGGAGAACAGTCGGCTATGCCAAGCCGTACCCCAACGATTACGATTTGATTCCACTGCCGCCCAAGTATCGGCTCCCTGAGTTCTCAAAGTTCAATGGATCAGAAGGGTCTAGCTCGATTGAGCATGTGAGCCAATATTTGGCACAGTTGGGCATGATTTCAGCATCAGACCCGTTACGTGTAAGGTTTTTTGCGCAATCTCTCACAGGACCAGCTTTTGGGTGGTACACCTCGTTGCCACCAGATTCAGTCCGGACGTGGAAGCAGCTGGAAGAGCAATTTCATATTCAATATCACTCAGAGGCTACCGAGGCTGGCATTGCCGATCTCGCACAGGTGCGGCAGAAGCGTGGAGAAACGGTGGCGGAGTATATCCAGCGTTTCAGGACTATCAAGAACCGATGTTATTCGGCTCGTTTAACTGAGAAAGAGGCAGTCGATCTGGCAGTGTTGGGCCTCGCAGCGCCGATCAAGGATCTGGCTTTCCAAGTGGAATACAATTCATTGGCGTACATGGCTCAGAAATTAACATTGTATGAGCAGCGCCACCCAGAATTGTACCAAGACAAGTTCAAACGCCCGATAGGCCTGGTCGAGGCAGAAGAAGTTGGGGACTCCGCAGAAGACCAGGAAGTAGCCGTGGCTGAATGGGCTCGGGGGGCAGATCCCGTGTCCTGCAAATGGGTGAAACAACAAGGGCCTTCAAAAGGTTTCGACTTCGATGTAAGCAAAGCTGAGCAAATATTTGACTTATTGCTTAAGGAAAAACAGCTGAAGTTACCCGAAGGCCATAAAATCCCTACGGCGCAAGAGATGAACCGGAGACCGTACTGCAAGTGGCATCACTCGTTCACCCATATCACCAATGACTGCAAAGAGTTGCGTCGGCAGATCCAAACGGCGATAGAACAAGGCCGTTTCATCTTTGGTCAGTTTGCCATGAAGGTGGACACGCAACCGTTTCCTGGCGTCAACATGGTGGAGCCCAATCACTCCACGAGGCGTCACCTAGATTTCTCATTTGGTGTTAACATGGCAGGGCCTGTATACCACCATGGCAGGGATAGAGAAGGAAGCGGTCACCCCCGTGGCAAGGAAAAGGAGGAGGCCGGCCCACGCGACCGGCCCCGATATGATGACAGACGGTACATCACCGAGGAACAAGTGAGGAACGTGCGGTATCAACGACCACTCTCCGAGCACCTCCTTAACAAATATGAGCGTCAGTACGATCGACGCCGGCGGTACGATATAGATGACGAAAGATATCGTCGGTCTGGTGTAGATAATGGAAAATATCGTCGGTATGATAGAGACGACGAAGGGTATGAGCGTCGCGCTAAGGGGAGGTCAAGAGAGCGGGAAGACATCATATCGACAATCGACAACTGCCCGGAATGTAGGCAGCAGAAGGAGGACACAGGTGTGGTTTCAGTGTTCAAACGTCTAGGGCCTCTCCCATCTCAGAACAGGCGAGCTGGGTCATCTCAATTGGAAGATTTCGAGGAGTCCGAAGATGAAGAAGAAGATAGATACCACCGGCCAAGGTGGTGCCCAGATGGACTCAGTCACTCCCAAAAGCGTAGGGTTCAGCGGCTACGTAGCTTGGAGGAAGCCGAGGCGCAATACCTGCACACGTTGAGGAAAGCGCGGCCCGATCTGGCCGTGAAAATTCAGCAAACCTTGGACATGGAGATGCGTCCACAGAAGAAATAATGGCGCCCCAAACAAGTAAAAACCGATGCGAAGGCATCGGCTGGCACAAATATGGTGTTCATTCTTCCGTCAGAGTTTTGTGCTCCAAGAATCGAAGAAGCGCCGGTGGCACAGTTTGACTGCGGACCACGGCCAGTTATCTTTGAAAAGCCACGAGAGAAGAGCTACAAACATTTGAAGGCCCTGTACCTAAGAGGTTATATCAACGGGCAGCCTGTCAGCAAGATGTTGGTTGACACGGGAGCGGCAGTCAATATAATGCCATACTCCATGCTACGGCGTTTGGGACGCTCTAACACAGATCTGATCAAAACCAACGTCACACTAAGCGACTTCAACGGCCAAGCATCGGAAACGCAAGGCGCTCTGAACGTGGATTTAACCGTGGGCCGAAAAACCATCCCTACATCATTCTTCATCGTCGACAGCAAAAGCACCTACGCTGTCCTGCTAGGGAGAGATTGGATTCACGCCAACTGCTGCATTCCATCCACAATGCACCAATGCCTGATACAGTGGGATGGAGATGAAGTGGTGGTCATTCATGCAGATGACTCAGTCGAGATCTCAATAGCTGGCATGAATATTTGGGACGCAGACGACTTAGAGCCGATCTCTGGAGTCAGTTTGGACGGCTGTGAGCGCATCGAAGCTACAAAAAACGGGGTGAGGCTGGTCTTATCCACCGGCCTGACAGAGTAGCAAGAGCAAAGTCAATGGACGTACGTGGCAAGGCCGATCCCTGCGATCGGCCCCAAAATATAAAAAGCAATGATCTCACCTCAAGCATGTCACGTAGTTATAGTTGGGAGACTCCCTCCCGTAGTAGAGCACAAATAAGTTGTAAACCTTCATTGGGCAATACAATCAAAACGGGGGCCGATTCAAGCAATCGGCCCAAATTATCCTCCCCATACGTTTTGCCTGTGTTCAGCATCGATCTAACAGGAGACGGAAAGCTAGGGTATGGATTCACATCGGCTGATGAGCTAGAAGAGATTGACATTGGTCCTGGGGATAAGCCGCGACCAACATTTATCAGCAAAAAGCTAGATCCACATCTGAGGGGCCTGATGATAACTCTGTTGAAAGAATACCCAGATTGCTTTGCCTAGGATTACACAGAGATGCCCGGGTTAGACAGGAGCATCATTGAGCATCGGCTCCCTCTCAAGAAAGGATTTCGGCCGTTCCAACAGCGAGCACGACAAATGAAGGCCGAAATTTTAGAAGAAGTCAAGAAAGAGATCGAGAAAATGTTGAACGCCCGGTTCATCAGGCCATGCAGGTACGCTGAGTGGATTTCTAGTATCGTGCCTGTACAGAAAAAGGACGGCCGATGGCGCGTCGCCATAGATTTTCGGGATCTCAATAGAGCCACTCCAAAGGATGAGTATCCAATGCCGGTGGCAGAGACATTGATCAATGCAGCTGCTGGTCATAAGGTTTTAAGTTTCATGGATGGCAATGCCGGTTACAACCAAATTTTTATGGCTCCAGAAGATATACACAAGACTGCATTCAGAGTACCTGGTTCAGTGGGCTTGTTTGAATATGTAGTCATGACATTTGGATTGAAAAATGCCGGCGCAACATACCAAAGAGCCATGAATTACATCTTTCATGATCTGATCGGCAAGTTGGTGGAGATTTACATTGATGACGTGGTAGTCAAGTCTGTTTCAGTAAAAGGACACTTGGAGGATCTGCGACGCATCCTGGACCGAACTAGAAAATTTGGGCTAAGAATGAATCCAAAGAAGTGTGCTTTTGGTGTAACGGCCGGTCAATTCTTGGGTTTCTTGGTTCATGAACGCGGAATTGAGATCGGCCTGAAAAGCCAGGAGGCAGTGCGAACAATGAAACCACCTACCACGAAGAAGGAACTCCAGTGTCTCATCGGCAAAATCAACTTCGTCAGAAGGTTCATCTCCAATCTGTCAGGGCAAATCGAGCCGTTCATGGGGCTGGTAAAAATTAAATCTGATGAGGAGTTTCGCTGGGGGGCAGAGCAACAGCGAGCATTTGACGAAATTAAAGAGTATCTAACAAAGCCACCTGTGTTGGTTCCGCCCCAGCAAGACAGACCATTCTATATTTACTTGTCAGTAGCTGACACTTCCATCGCCTCAGTGGTGGTGCAACTTTATGATGGTCTGGAGAGAGTTGCTTTCTACCTCAGCAGAAGGATGTTGGATGCAGAAACTAGGTACCCTGAGATCGAGAAGTTGTGCCTCTGCCTATTTTTTACCTGCACCAAGCTTCGTCACATCTTGCTGTCAGCAGAAATTGTCATCATATGCAAATCAGATGTCATCAAACATATGCTGTCGGCTCCTGTGTTGAAAGGCCGACTCGGTAAGTGGATGTTTGCATTATCGGAATTTGATCTCCGGTATCAGCCTGCGAAAGCAGTCAAGGGACAACCGTTGGCCGATCTTATTGCTGAACGAATCAACACTGATATAGCAGCACTGTCTGTGCGTGCATGGGCCATGTTTTTCGATGGATCGGCTTGTGATGATGGTTGCGGCATCGGCATTCTGCTCGTGTCGCCCCGGGGGGCAACATATTCCTTCTCCATCAGGCTACCTACCCCTTGCACCAACAATGTCGCTGAGTATGAGGCAATACGCAAGGGAATGGAGTTGCTTTTGGAGGCCGGGGCAGAAGCGGTGGAACTTTTTGGAGACTCAAAATTGGTGATTTCCCAGCTCACGGAAGAATACAAATGCGAGAGCGAGTCGCTCTTCCCATTATGGATGGAATGCCGTGAGCTGATGGCACAATTTAGGTACATAAACTTCAGTTGGATCCCGAGGTCGCAAAACACCGAGGCCAACGATCTCGCACAGATGGCGTCAGGCTACAAGGACGTAGCAGGTGGAGCCGATGTTCAGGTACAGCTCCTGGAACCGGATGACTGGAGAGCCGATATCTTCAATTACTTGAAAGATCCGGCTCGGGGGGCACCTAAACGGATAAGGTACAAGACCATGAAATATGTCCTTATAGGAGATGACATGTTCTACAGGACTTTGGAAGGGTTACTCCTCAAATGTCTGGGACCAGCCGAGTCCAATCGGCTCTTACACGAGGTACACGAAGGCGCCTGGGGAACTCACCAATCGGCTCATAAGATGAAATGGTTGATCAGGCGATCGGGGTTTTATTGGCCCACCATGCTTGAGGATTGCTTTAAGTACTATAAAGGGTGTCAAGCGTGTTAGATGTTTGGAAAAATTCAGACGGTACCCGCATCAGCAATGAACCCCATCATCAAGCCTTGGCCATTTCGAGGTTGGGGTATGGATATGATCGGCAAAATCAATCCTCCATCGAGCAAAGGCCATAATTGGATTTTGGCCATTACAGATTATTTCACTAAATGGGTGGAAGTCGTCCCTATGAAGTCAGTGGCATCACAAGATGTTATCAATTTCGTGAAGGAACATGTCATTCATAGATTCGGGATTCCCCAGACGATCACGACCGATGGAGGTTCGGTCTTCATTTCTCGCGAGTTTAGAAAGTTCTGCGAGGACATGGGAATTAAGTTGATCCGATCGTCTCCATACTATGCTCAAGCAAATGGGCAAGCTGAAGCGTCCAACCAGAGCCTTATCAAGCTAATTAAGAGGAAAGTCGACGAGCACCCTAGACGTTGGCACGAGGTATTGTCAGAGGCTTTATGGGCTTATCGCATGTCATGTCATGGAGCGATAAAAACCTCGCCATACCATCTGGTCTATGGACAAGAAGCCGTATTTCCCTGGGAAATCACGGCTGGGTCGAGACGCGTTACGTTTCAGAATGACCTAACAACTGAAGAATATGCAACCCTGATGAGTGATAGTATCGAGGGTCTAACGGAACTTAGACTTTGGACGCTTGAGAAAATTAAAGAGAACAAAGCCAAGGTAGCTCGCGCATATAATAAGAAGGTGAGACCAAAGGAGTTCCACGTTGGTGATCTGGTATGGGAAGCTGTATTGCCATTGGGGACTAAGGATGCAGTGTATGGTAAATGGTCTCCAAATTGGCACGGGCCGTACATGGTCGACCAAGTTTTAAAGGGTAACGCATACATGCTTGAGGAGCTGAGCGGTGTGAAGTTTCCAGTGGCTGTCAATGGTCAGCATCTCAAGAAATATTTCCCAAGTATGTGGGATGACGGACAGTGAAACATGGGGGCCGATGCATGAAATCATCCTTGCCCGTCACTAGCTGCTTGTGCAGGTCACGTATTTCTGCCAGATCAGTTTTCAGCTGAGCTTTGAGGCCTTCTGGTTCTTCTTGGGAGCGGGCAATGAGAGCTTCCTTATCAGAAATGAGCTGTTTGGTTGCCCGGACCCTCTCTTCAAGGTCCTCCAATTCCTTTCGCAGGGTCTCAAGTTCGGCGGTGCTGACAGAGGTGTCAGTTTTGGCATCTAAGGCCGCCTTTTTCGCGTTGAGCCGCTGACATTTGTCTGCAATATCAGTTTTCAACGGAAGTTGGGCGTGGCGTAGATCGATTCTCTGACGAGCTAACTTCACCCTTGACCTGTAGGCAGACAGAGTCACAACTGGCCAGAGTTTCACCTGCAACGTTACCGGGAGGTGGTGCTGGATTTCTTTAAGAACACTCTTCACTTCCGCGGGGTCTTCGACCAACGTCTCGATCGGGGAGGAAAGCAGGGCTTTGAGACGCTGGAATTGACATTGGACGGCGCTGGGTCGTGGTTCATCGCAAGGAGCTGGTTCGATGGATTCAGGGTCGAACGTTAGCAAGCCCGAGAGGTCACAACCCTGACAAACATAAACAGCGTCAGTATCCAGCAAAACAGAAGGGCAAGCCAAACGAAAGGAGTATACCTCTCCTGAGACCAGGGGGACAGCCGATGATGAGGTAATCGGCTCTTGTGTTTCTGCTGGGGGCTTGGCCAAATTGGCGACCTTGTCAACAGCACCTATAGGGATTGCTGGATCCAGGTTTGCGGAGGACAACAATGCTTCCTCGACTCCCCCACTAAAAGTGTTATCAGTCTGCAAAGGAGGTGGTTAGCCGATGCGAGCAGCAATGGATTAGCATGAAAGATGAGCCGGGGAGAGTATGAAGGGTAATTACATTTGAGGCCTCTTGGTTTGATGAAGGGGTTTGCGGTTCCTTTCGAGCCCTCTTGATGCGTCGGCTCTGTGTGCGTTGACCGCCCTGCCCCGCTCTGATTGGAGCTTGGGGGGCGACAGGTTCAGGAACTGGTCTTTTCCTGGAAGCCGATGGTGGCAAATCTGGCTGGCTCTGCGTGGCGATTTTCCCAGAGTTACTTGAGCTCAAATCCCCTCGAATGGATTGTGTTTCCTCGCTGGAGTTGTCCTCGGTGGAGGTCTATAAGAGAAGAGTTGGTAAGCACAAGTGCGTTTGCAGAAGCCCATAAGGATAGATGAAACTAGTCAGTGCATGGATCAACGTACGTGCAAGCTTTCTTGATCTGGAGAAGGGTTCCGGCGCTTCAAAGTTTTCCTGGCGGCTACTTTCCTCACTGCCGCTCTCGCCTTGATCGAGGCTCGGGGGGCAGCTGGCCCGGAAGAGACTTTGCTCTTGGAAGCCGATTCTGGTGAAATCGGCTGGCTCTGCATCACGACCTTTTTCAAGGGTGGCGAGCTTTTGCAGAAGAGGACCACCGGAGCCGGTGGGAGGAATTCAAAGGGGGAGCCGTCATCATGTGTAGGTTCTGGACCATCTTGTTGCTGCAAGGAGACAGAGCAAGGTTATAAAAATTATTGTAAGCCACTTCAAGGAAAATTTGCGAGTGGTAGTACCTGTTCTGCGGGGATATCATATTCGGCATCGAGTTGTCTCAGCAACGGTCCCAGAGCTCTCCTGAAGGCATGAGTTTTCCACATGGACCACCAGGTCTCAAAACCATCGGTTGATGAGGTGAAAGAGAGGTTATTGGGGATTGGGATGGCTAGAGCATCAAAGAAAGAGTAACACCTCTGGCCGGTGAGGACATCGGGCAAATCAGCTCTGCTCTCTGTTAAGTGATGGAGGAAGAAGTGAGGAGACACCTGCCCAAGACCAAACTGCCGGGCTGTTACGACCGGCTGATAGGACTCATAGCCAGGTTTGATTATCCTGTTTGATGTGCTCATGCCAACTGGAAGGAAGCAGGGACGGATCATGGTGGAATACAATTGCCGGGTGCTGGTGTCATCGGCAAAGCTGTCTAGCCTGAAGGAGACTGGATTTTCAAAATTTTCAGATTCCGTGTAAGGGAAGAAGAGAGGATTGTCCAGGCCTTGGAAGAAAATCCTGAACCACTTTGATGCTTCCTTGGGGATCAGTTTACTACCTGGAAGGCTATACAAGGCTTGGCCGTAGCTAGTGCATCGGATCTGCTTCCCGTTAGCATCTGGAAAGGTGCAAGTGGCCAAAAGTGGGAAGTTTGGGATATGGTTCTGGAAATACAGCTGAGCCCATAGCTGAATAAACCACCAGGGACCTCCTGTTTTGACTGTCCGTTGGGAGGATAATTTGACAGACATTAGTTGGAGATATCGATAGACCTCTCCAAGGAACAGTTTGCCGATGCTGGGTGCCTCTGGCAAGTTCATAGGCCAAGGGAAGATAATTCTTGGTCGGAGCAAGTGAAGGGCCACAGAATATAAAGTGTTCCAACCAGAAATTTAGGAAAGCCGTGTGTTCTTTCTCTGTTACAGGGCCTTTATTTTTCATGTGGCGTCGAAGGTAAGCACCCCAGTTTGTACACTCTGTTTTGGAAGAGAGTTTGAAAGGAACCCTTGGCAGCATAAAAGCAGAGGGGCTGGGGGATGTGACGTCTAGGCCAGTGATCATTACCACATCTAGCAGAGTTGGTGTCATGGGGCCGTGGCCAAACATGAAGCAGTTCAGGGTATCAGACCAGAAGTAGCCGATGGTTTTTAGAAGATTTTCATGCTTCTCAAGGGGAGACAATGATAAGGACAGAGCATCGGCTATTCCTGTGGTTTCCCGTTTGGACTGATGAGTTTTGGATACTCTACTGTACCAGGAAACCCAATCTTCAGGAGGGTTAGGCCAGGCTCGTAAGCAGTCGGTCCAAGAAGTTAGATCTAAGTTCTGGTTCACGAAGGGAATCCTATTGGCTTCGCAAGAAATCAGATGGGCAGGACTCTCGACAGTTCGGGGGCCAAGACAAAGAGAGTTTGGAAGAGAAGGATGTGGCAACAGAATGTCTGATACCTAAAATTAATGGTGAAATAAGGCATTAATTCAGATGTTTACTATTAATTCTAACACTATGCTCGGATGGCCAGGGGCAGTTAAAGATTACCTTCAGGCCAGAGACTATTGCGTTGGCGTTGGATGATTCCGCCATTTGATTTGCTGACGGATATGAATCTGCGCGATTGGGGATCTGGGTTCGCGTCGCCGCGAGTTGAATTTGTTCAATGAGCAATTGGGGATCTGAGTTTGGTCCTCTGGACGAGGGTCGCAGGTTACCGTTTGAAACCTGGCCTTACTGGCGTTTTATGGTAAAAGACCGATGCGTTGCTATCGGCTATTTGTGCGTTGACCTACTTTGACAATCGGAAAAATTAGACAAGGAAGCATTCTTCATTGATCAAGAGGGTTTTTTACAAGAAGAGCCGATTGCTCACAAAAGGAAGATCTGCTACCTAATGTACTACTACAAGCCCTATTCTAGTAGTCCCTCGTCTAGGGGCCGACGCCGCCGTTGCCGTCGCTGCCCTCGTCGTCGCCGTCCGTGCTGCCATCGGCGCTGCTGCCGGCGATGTCCTCGTCGCTGCTATTGAAGCCGCCGGCAGGGGCTTCTTCTTCGTCTTCATCGTCGTCGTCGTCATCCTCCGACCCGGCGCGGAAGCGCTTCGCCGGCGGGTACTCGTCGGAGGAGGTGTCCTCCGCTTCGTCCTCTTCTTCGGAGGAGATGTCCTCGCCCCGGGAGAAGGCGTCGTCGTCGCTCTCTCCCTCCAACTCCCCGTCGATGAGGAACTGGAGGTCATCTTCCCCGTCGGTCAAGGATTCGTCATCCTCTGGCCCGACAGAGAAATCCCAATCCGCCTCGTCCCAATGCGGTGGGGCGAGGGCCTCGTACGCCGCTATCGGGTCGTACTCCGGCGTCGGCTCACGGGAGGAGTAGGATTGGAAGGAGAGACCCGATGAGGAAGAGGAGGAGTCCATGGTTGCAGAGGAGGGGAGTTTCGATTGCTAATGTGGAGCAAGAGGATGAGGAGGCGAACTGCTCGGATGTGATTAAATAAAGGGGATATAGTGGGAGAAGATTCAATGCTGTGGCGGTTTCGAGGGTGCGTCGCCAAAACTGTCAAATCGTGCAATACGGAGAAGTTGAGAAGGCAAGGCATCATGATGGAAGGGCACTGTAGCGGTTCTGCTCTGCAACGCGTAACCCGATAAGGAAAAACAGAGTGGTTTTGGAATTGTTATTGCCAAAACCAGGGGGGCATGTGTTATACACGGATTTTAGCCACATTGGGAGTTGGGCCGTGATTGAGATGGGCTTAGAGGATATACACATAAAGTGTTTCTGAATCGGCCTCCTGCGAGAGTTTGGGCTAGATTGCCCGTGTATCTGTACATTATGGTAGATTACGAGATAGAGTTTAGTTCGTACACAGTTAGGTTTATTCCGAAAATAGGAAGTCCACGGACTATAAATATGTACCTAGGGTTATTGAGGAAAGGAGGACGATCACGTTCACAACAAACACAATCTCGGCGCATCGCCACCCCTTGTTTCGAGGGTTTCTTCCGGGTAAGCGCCATGCTGCCCAGATCGCATCTTGCGATCTGGGCAGTATCAGTTTATTCGTTGTTTTGTGTTGCTCGTACTGAAGCCTTGTTGATGGCGAGTAACACCGTTATCATGGATGTGTTGGGGCTAACATCGATACCTTTTTGATATGTTTGCTTAGTTAGGCTACCCCTACATATCTAGCTGCCTTTGCACCTATCTTAGGTGTAAAGGCAGCAGCTTGCTTGGTCTTTATTTAGTAGATTTGATCTGTTATGGTTGTTCCTTGTTCTCCAAGGATTAGTTTGATATCCGCGTGGTTAGGCCTTGCAAACGGGTTGAATGATCCAGTAGTGTGTAAGGTATGGTTTGCCGATCCTAGAGGAGTTGTTCTGAGAATCGACTCTATGTTGGTTTTTAGGCCTTTTCTAGGACTAGCTTTCTGTTATCTCTCGTATCTGCCAGGCTCAACTACGTATAGGACGTTCTGATTACGCGGTGAAAACCCTAGACTGTTGTAGGTCGATTTAACTTGGTTTTGATGAAGCAGGACCCCCATGTCATCGTAGATCTAATGCGAACCATGGGTCGATCGGCTCCTTGAGCCGATTCACAGGGCAACCTGAGAGCCGATCGAGGCTCGGATTTAATGTTTACGTGTCTGCCATGCAGGAAACTAATTGAAGCAATCCATCACCTTCCTGACCAGGTATAGGTCAGGTGGCACGCCCACGCAACAGCCAGGACGCGTGCCGGAGTTTTGCGGGCCGTTGCCCGAGGGACCAGGACCCACCAGCAGTTCTGGGAGCCTCCCGGCTCTTCGTGTTGCTCGTCGCTGCTCGCCGGTGGGTTTTGGCAGGCAACACTTGCCAGCGCGCATCCCGCGCCTTGCCAGCCGCCTCCAGCGCCGCGGCCTGTGCCTCGGGAAAGGCAGCTGAAAAAGGCAAAGTTGTTAAAAGCCTGTAAATCTGGCGGACAGTAGCCGGCAGGTCCCTGCCAGCGGTATCAGCCGCAAGCCGGGGAAAGAGTAGAAAAAAGCAAATTTTTGAAGTCAAAAAAGCCTGGAGATGGAGATTATCGAAGTCACAAAAGCCTGGCGGCAGCCGGCGAGCAAACGCCGCCTGCCACCAGCCTGAAGATGGAGATTATCGAAGTCAAAAAAGCCTGGCGGCAGCCAGCGAGCAAACGCCGCCTGCCACCAGCCTGAAGATGGAGATTACCGAAGTCAAAAACAAAAAAAAAGCCTGGCGGCAGCCGGCGAGCAAACGCCGCCTGTGTCATCGTGGTGAACAGACAGATGCCATAGGATGGCTTAAGTTGGGGCCGAATGTGCGCTAGAGGATCCGGGGGAGGGTTCGGTTATCAGAAAAGATACCGGATTGTATTGAAACACTTAGCCAAAGGCCAGAGGTTGAAGATGGTACGGACTACAAAGCCTCTCCTTCTCTATTATCTCAGAATCCGAACCTGTGTACAGGGGTGTGCCCCCTCTCCTTATATAGGGGAGAGGTGGCTTACAGGGGAAGAAACCCTAATGGCATCTTTGACTAGACAAACTACTTTACAAAGCCACTTTGGCCTCAGATGACACCGGTATCCTCTTTAAACAGGGGCGGATGACGTCCTCCGGCTTCTTTTACGTCATCAGCTCCTTTGGCGGTAGGGCTTCGATTAAAGCTGAAGTGCTTCGCTCATAAAGTGCCTTTAGTCCTTGATGGAATCTTTGACCAAAGTGCCGACATGCTACAGTAACCGGTATCTTATGCCGGTAATCCGGTATCCTATGCCGGTAATCCGGTATCTTATGCTGGCTTCTTACCCTTTGTATCTGAATTTCTCCTCTTGGGCATATCTCCGGCTTAGATATCACCGGTTTCCTTTACTCCGGTATACCCCTCCTGGTATACCGGATTGTTTCATCCAACACTGTTGAACTAAGCCATTATAGTCCGGTTTATTCTTTAATCTGGTTTAGTTTATGCCGGTATCACCTTTTCCGGTATACCCCTTGTGTATACCGGTATCTTATGCTGGTAATCCGGTATCTTTTGTAAGAAACGACCATGTCCGGATCACCTGTGTAAACCAGTTTCTGGCTATCTTACTTAGCCAAGCTTGGCATACTCTTGACCTACCGGGGGTCATCCCCCCGACATTAGTCCCCGAAGCTGGTGCGGGTCAGCAGTACTATCCGATGGGCCGTACCAGGTTCACTCAAACTCCATACCGGATTAGTTATTCCGGTTTCTATTTTTACCGCTCCGAACATCATCTGCGTTTTTCCAACGCAGGACCACACCTACCCGGAACACTCATAACTTATCTGGTATCTTATGCCGGTTCTCCGGTATCTTTATCCGTGTGAACCGGCTTCTTACCCTTTAATCAATTCATCCTCGAAGAAGGGCCCTACTGCACCTCCGCCGGTTTCTTTTATCAACAAGCCTCCGTCCGCTGAAAAATTTGCATTCTCATAGCATGATATTAACCAATACCGGTATCTTATGCCGGTTTTCACATGAAATCCAATGTATATACTCAGTCCCCGAGTTTCGGGTTAAGCACGCAGTACTTGGCGCGAAACTTGCCAAAAAACCGGCATAGCCAGTCCCCGAGTTTCGGGTTAAGCACGCAGTACTTAGCACGAAACTTGCCAATGGTTAGCTCTTGTTCTCATCTCCTTCTTTTACTGGCATCTTTTTCATATACCGGTATATAGCCTTCTTGGGCTTTTTTTTTGCATCTTTTTCATATACCGGTATATAGCCTTCTTGGGCGTTTACCGGAATAGATTTTGCCGGCTTGGGCATTTTTGACATTTCGCCTGCTTGGGCTTTTGTCATATAGCGGTATGAAGCCGAAGAACCCGTTGAAGAGACTGCTGAAGATACTGCCACTGCTGACAACGAACCCGTGGAATCTTTGACCAAAGTGCCGACATGCTACAGTAACCGTATACCGGTATCTTATGCCAGTAATCCGGTATCCTATGCATGTAATCCGGTATCTTATGCTGGCTTCTTACCCTTTGTATCTCAATTTCTCCTCTTGGGCATATCTCCGGCTTAGATATCACCGGTTGCCTTTACTCCGGTATACCCCTCCTGGTATACCGGATTGTTTCATCCAACACTGTTGAACTAAGCCATCATAGTCCGGTTTATTCTTTAATCCGGTTTAGTTTATGCCGGTATCACCTTTTCCGGTATACCCCTTGTGTATACCGGTATCTTATGCTGGTAATCCGGTATCTTTTGTTAGAAATGACCATGTCCGGATCACCTGTGTAAACCGGTTTCTGGCTATCTTACTTAGCCAAGCTTGGCATACTCTTGACCTACCGGGGGTCATCCCCCCGACAGCCTGCCACCAGCAAGAAGATGGAGATTATCGAAGTAAAAAAAAAGCCTGGCGGCAGCCGGCGAATAAACACCGCCTGCCACCAGCCAGAAGATGGAGATATCGAATTTTTCCGGCTACCGGCCGCCGACAGATTTCCTGCCGGCGGCCTTCAGCCGGAAGCCGGCAATAGGTAGAAGAAAGATAATGGCAAAGGGACTTACCCGCCAGGCCGTGGTCGAGCGCGCTGATCTCCTCCACCCAGCGCTTGGCCGTAGCCGTCAGCACCTGGGACTGGGCGGTCATCTCCTCGCGGAGCCTCCTGCACTGGCCGTCCACCTCGCCCAGCCGCTGGTTGAGATTATCCACCTTTTTCTGCTCAACCCGCTTGACAGAGTCAAGCTCAGCAAGGTGGCTAGCCTCTAGCCGGCGCAGGCGCAACAGCTCTCCCTCGGTCTCCTTCGCCTTGGCAGCTGCAGCCTTGACCGCCTCCTCGCTCTCGGCGCATTGAGCGCGCGCAACCCGCAGGTCCTCCTCCAGCTGAGGAACTCGGGCAGCAGTAGCTGCGAGCCGGCAGAAAGTCAAAGCGTCAGCCGGCTGAACCCAAAAGAGCAAAAGCACAATCAACCGCCGAAATACTTACCCTGAGCAACCTCCAGCTCGCGGGCCATCTCGGCGCGCTCAACCTTGGCCTTGTGATAGCTGGCCACAAGCCAGTTATACAACCCGGTCCGCTTGTCAGTGACCGACTGCGGAGAGCAAATCGAAAGTCAGTACAAAGACGAAACCGGAGCCGGCTCCACAGCAGCCGGCCCGTGCCTTGGAGGGCTACCAAGACAATACCAAATTGGAAAAAACAGACAAGGATTAACTTACCTTGTTAACCTTCTCTATCCGCTTCAGGCGGTTGGTGGCTTCAACGGCGGTGGCATCGGCAAAGGTGCAGAAGTCGGAGTAGAACATCTCCATGGAGGCCATCCCCTTCCTCTTGTCCCGGCTTGTCACCTCGTGCACATCGGCTTTCGTCGTCCCCGGCTGCGCGGTCAGCCGGGTCGGCGTGGTCAGGCGCCCACACCTTCAGCGCCAAGTCCCCGTCCTCAACCATTTGCCGCGCGAACTTCTGCAGGCGGTACAAACAATAAAAACACGACGGGTGCGCAAGCCGGCAAAGGTAGCAGCAAGCCGGCAGCCGGCCTAATGCTAGAAAAACATACCAGAGGCGGCAGGTCATCGCGGCGGTAAGGCTTCATCCCCCACTGCCAGTCAGCCGACAGCTTGGCCTGGGAGATCCAGTTGACCCGCTTGGCCATCGCCGCCGGAGAGAGCTCCAGCTTCGATGTCCGGGTTGGATCAAACCGGCCACTCATATGGCAGATCTTGTGGGAGCGCGCCTGCAGCGAAAACACTCGCCGGCTGGCGTAGCAGCAGAGGAGATCCGTAGCCGTCAGCCGCTCCTCCGTGACAAGGGTCCGGAGATGCCCCCACAGCAGGTTGACTTCTTCTTCAGGGTCAGCCGGCTTGTGGCAGTGCCCCCAGTTCAGCTTGGTAGGCGGCTCCAGCGAGGACTCCGGCAGGTTGATCCAGTCGAAGGCCAGGTTCTCGTTCTTCACGTAGAAGAAGGTGGCCTGCCACTTCTTCACCGAGTCCACAGTCGGGATCTTCAGGAAGGGGGTCTGCGGCCGGTTGTACAGCGAAGCCGCCCCGCAGGCCCGCACCTGGCCGTCCGCGGTCTGGGCCATGATGTAGAAGAGCCGGCTCCAGAACACCACATCCGGCCAGAGGCCAGCGTAGCCCTCGCAGAAGGCCACGTAGGAGGACAGCGTGACGCAGGCGTTCGCCAGCAGGTGGTGTGGCTGCAAGCCGAAGAAGTCGAGGAAGGCGCGGAAGAAGGTGCTCGCCGGCAGCCCAAAGCCTCGCTTGAAGTGCGAGACGAAGACCACTCGTTCTCCTGGCTCCGGATCCGACACCACCTCCTCCCCCGGGATGCGGGTCTCCAGCCCCGCCGGGATGCGGAGGGTCCGGCGGAGGCGCTCCACATCGTCCGCGGTGATGATCGATCCCTCCCATGAACCGCTCGGTTGCGCCATGGCCTCAATGGTCGATGCGGCGGACGGCGGCGGACAGTTGCGCAGCGTGGACGAACTGCCCCCCGTGGTGCCGTAACGGCTGCGCTGCGTCGGCGGATCGGCGGAGCAACTTCACGGCGGCCGGACGCGAGGCCTCGCCGAGTTTCGCCAGCGAAATCGATCTACGCGTGGTGGCACGAAGGAGCTGAGAGAGAAGCGTGGCGAGAGCAAGGAAGAAGAAGATGAGAGCGGAAGGCCTCCTCAGTGCCTCCCCCTCTCTATTTAAAGAGGCCAGGGCAAGTGGGCGATGTGGGCGGCGGCGTGGGATTAACTGCGCCCACGATCTCCACCACGCCGACCGTTATTAGTAACTCCCCTCCGCCACGTTAGCCACGACCACAAAAAATCTGGAGGGAACAGCGATGTGACCAGGCGAAGCGCCAGAGACAGAGATTCTATCAGAGCTGGTCAAATCGCGACTCGTGCCCCGAGGCGGCGGAGACTCCGGTGCACCTTCGCTGAAGCCGGTCGCATTTTTCCGAAATCGGCTGCCGCCTCACCAACAAGGTGGAGACCTCTCCAGCACTTAAGAAGATCAAATCTGCAAGATCGAAGCGGCGTCCGGCCCGAGAGCAGCTAGACGAAGCAAGTCAAAAGAGGGCGTAGCCGGCTGGAAGAAAATTCCCAGCCGGCCCCTCAAGCGCTTTTCATCAAAATCCATGGGATCAACGACTAACGGCCAGGAAAAACCTGCCCAGGTCCTTCTCTATGCAGGACCTCGCCAGCTTCAGGGGCTAATGTGGGGGGGAAGACCCCGGGTATGGCAAAAGACTGGGAACAGTTGGCTCGAGGCCGGCTGGCCCGCGGCTAAGGCCGGCTGAGGAGCAGCCGGCTGGAGCTGTGGCCGGCTGCCTTGCGAGCCGGCTGACCCCAGGTCTGCGCTGGTCCAGTCATGGCTGGCTGCGCTATGGCTGGGCCGGCTTCTACGTGCCATGTTTGTTGGAGATATGCCCAAGAGGCAATAATAAAGTGGTTATTATATATCTTTATGTTTATGATAAATGTTTGCATACCATGCTATAATTGTATTAACCGAAACATTGATACATGTGTGTTATGTGAACAACAAGGAGTCCCTAGTAAGCCTCTTGTATAACTAGCTTGTTGATTAATAGATGATCATAGTTTCATGATCATGAACATTGGATGTTATTAATAACAAGGTTACGTCATTAGATGAATGATATAATGGACACACCCAATTAAGCGTAGCATAAGATCACGTCATTAAGTTCAAATTGCAATAAGCTTTCGATACATAGTTACCTAGTCCTTCGACCATGAGATCATGTAAATCACTTATACCGGAAGGGTACTTTGATTACATCAAACACCACTGCGTAAATGGGTGGTTATAAAGGTGGGATTAAGTATTCGGAAAGTATGAGTTGAGGCATATGGATCAAGAGTGGGATATTGTCCATCCCGATGACGGATAGATATACTCTGGGCCCTCTCGGTGGAATGTCATCTGATTAGCTTGCAAGCATGTGACTTGGTCACAAGAGATGACATGCCACGGTACGAGTAAAGAGTACCTGTTGGAGACGAGGTTGAACAAGGTATGGAGATACCGATGATCAAACCTCGGACAAGTAAAATATCGCGTGACAAAGGGAATCGGTATCGTATGTAAATGGTTCAATCGATCACTAAGTTATCGTTGAATATGTGGGAGCCATTATGGATCTCCAGATCCCGCTATTGGTTGTTGGTCGGAGAAGAGTCTCGACTATGTCTGCATAGTTCACGAACCGTAGGGTGACACACTTAAGGTTTGATGTCGTTTAAGTAGATATGGAATATGGAATGGAGTTCGAATGTTTGTTCGGAGTCTCGGATGGGATCCAGGACATCACGAGGAGGTCCGAAATGGTCCGGAGAATAAGATTCATATATAGGAAGTCATTTTCTAGTTTTGAAAATGATCCGGTATTTTTCCTGGAAGGTTCTAGAAGAGTCCGAAAGAAATCACCATGGAAGGTGGAGTCCACCATGGCCGGCCAGCCTAAGGGAGGAGGAGTCCCAGGTGGACTCCTCCAAGGGTGGCCGGCCAGCCCCACCAAAGGAAGGGGGGAGTCCCACTCCCCCTAGGTTTGGCAATATGGAAGGTTTTGTGTTGGGGTCTTATTCGGACACTTTTGACCTAACCCTTGGGGATCCACCTATATAATGAGGGAGAGAGGGAGGGGGGCAGCACTACATTGGCCGCACTACCCCTGCCCCCCTTGAGGCCGGCGCCCCAAGCTCCCCCTCTCCCAAACCCTAGCCGCCCCCTCTTCCACCGGCAACTCCAGCAGCGCTTAGGCGAAGCCCTGCCGGAGATCTCCACCACCACCGCCACCACACTGTCGTGCTGTCGGGATTCCGAGGAGGATCTACTACTTCCGCTGCCCGCTAGAACGGGGAGGAGGACATCGTCATCAACACCGAATGTGTGACCGAGTACGGAGGTGCCGCCCGTTCGTGGCACCGAAGATCTTCTACGCGCTTTTGCAAGCGGCAAGTGATCGTCTACATCCACCACAAGATCTGATCTCGTTAACGCTTTGTGATCTTCAAGGGTATGTTGATCTTCACCTCGTTGCTACCATCTTCTTGATTGGATCTTGGCTTGTTCTTCGTTCTTGCGATAGGAAAATTTTTGTTTTCTATGCTACGAATCCCAACAGTGGTATCAGAGCCGTGTCTATGCATAGATTGGTTGCACGAGTAGAACACAATGGTTTTGTGGGCGTTGATGCTTTTGTTGTGTTTAGTTCGTGTACTTTGCATCTTGCGGGATGGTGGGATGAAGCGGCTCGGGCTAACTTTACATGACCGCGTTCATGAGATTTGCTCCACGCTTGACATGCAACTTGGATTGCATAAGTGGCTTTGCGGGTGTCTGTCTCTCCCACCATAGTGAAGATTCAATCTACTCTTTCTATTGACAACATTAGTATCACCGTTGTGGTTCATGTTCGTAGGTAGATTGGATCTTACTCAAAAACCCTAAACCACGTAAAATATGCAAACCAAATTAGAGGCGTCTAACTTGTTTTTGCAGGGTTTGGTGATGTGATATGGCCATGATGTGATGATGAATATGTATGAGATGATCATTATTGTATTGTGGCAACCGGCAGGAGCCTTATGGTTGTCTTTAAATTTCATGTTGAAGTATTATTTCAAAGTAGTTGTAATAGTTACTACATGGGAGCACAACCATGAAGACGGCGCCATTGACCTTGACGCTACACCGATGATGATGGAGATCATGCCCGTTGATGATGGAGATCATGTCCGTGCTTTGGAGATGAAGATCAAAGGCGCAAAGACAAAAGGGCCATATCATATCACATATGAATTGCATGTGATGTTAATCCTTTTATGCATCTTATATTGCTTAGATCGCGACGGTAGCATTATAAGATGATCCCTCTCTCTAAATATCAAGATAATAAAGTGTTCATCCTTAGTGTGCACTGTTGCTAAGACTTGTCATTTCGAAGCATCACGTGATGATCGGGTGTGATAGATTCTACATGTGCATACAATGGGTGCAAGCCAGTTTTGCACACGCGGATACTAAGGTTGCCTTGACGAGCCTAGCATGTACAGACATGGTCTCGGAACACGGGATACCGAAAGGTAGAGCATGAGTCATATGGATGATATGATGAACACTTTGAGTGTTCGCCTTTGAAGCTACATCTTTTCTCGTGATGATCGGAATTGGTGTAGTGGATTTGGTTCGTGTGATCACTAAGACAATGCGAGGGATATTGTTTTGAGTGGGAGTTCACCTAGTTAATTTAAGAATTAAAATTTGAACTCAATTTTATCATAAACTTAGTCTAAACTCTTTGCAAATATGTTGTAGATCATGGCGTCCCCCTCCATCAATTTTAACCAGTTCCTAGAGAAAGAAAAGCTTAAATGCAATGGTAGCAACTTCACCGACTGGTTCCATCATGTGAGGATTTTCCTCAATGGTGGAAATCTGCAATTTGTGCTCGAAGCACCGCTAGGTCCCCCACCACCACCTGCAGTATCCGAGGACAAAAAGAATGTTTACGAGACTCGGGTAACTCGGTACTCTCAAGTTCAGTGTGCCATCCTGTGCAGCCTAGAGGCGGAGCTCCAAAAGCGTTTTGAGCACCACAACCCTTATGAGCTGGTCCATGAGCTAAAAACTATTTTTGAAACTCATGCGGCCGTGGAAAGCTATGAGGCATCGAAACACTTCTTTGGATGTATGATGGAAGAGGGTAGCTCCGTTAGTGAGCACGTGCTCGCTATGTCCGGGCACGCGAAGAAGCTCAGTGACTTGGGGATAGTGATTCCTAACAAGCTGGGTATTCATCGTGTACTCCAATCACTACCAACCAGTTACAAGAACTTTGTGATGAACTACAACATGCAGAACATGAACAAGGAGTTACCTGAACTCTTCTCCATGCTGAAATCTGCTGAGGTGGAAATACAGAAAGAGCACCAAGTGTTGATGGTCAACAAGACCACCAGTTTCAAGAAGCAGGGCAAGCCTAAGAAGGGCAACTTCAAGAAGGGTAGCAAGAAAGTTGCTGCGCCTCCTGAGAAGCCTAAGGCTGGCCCTAAACCTGATACTGAGTGTTATTACCGCAAGGAGAAGGGGTACTAGAAGCGGAATTGCCCCAAGTACATGGCTGATCTGAAGAGCGGCATTGTCAAGAAAAAGAAAGGTATATTTGATATACATGTTATAGATGTCTATCTTACTGGTTCTCGTAGTAGTGCCTGGGTATTTGATACTGGTTCGGTTGCTCATATTTGTAACTCGAAACAGGAACTGCGGAATAAACGAAACCTAGCGAGGGACGAGGTGACGATGCGCGTTGGAAATGGATCCAAGGTCGATGTGATCGCCGTCGGCACGCTCCCTCTACATCTACCTTCGGGATTAGTTTTAAACATAAATAATTGTTATTTGGTGCCTGCGTTGAGCATGAACATTATATCTGGATCTTGTTTAATGCAAGACGGTTATTCATTTAAGTCAGAGAATAATGGTTGTTCTATTTATATGAATAATATCTTTTATGGTCATGCGCCTGAGATGAATGGTTTATTCTTGTTAAATCTCGATAGTAGTGATACACATGTTCATAACATTGATGCTAAGCGAATTAAATTAAATGATAATTCTACTTATATGTGGCACTGTCGTCTTGGTCATATTGGAGTGAAGCGCATGAAGAAACTCCATTCTGATGGACTTCTTGAGTCACTTGACTTTGAGTCACTTGATAGATGCGAAGCATGTCTAATGGGAAAAATGACTAGGACTCCATTCTCTGGTACAATGGAGCGAGCTACAGACTTATTGGAAATCATACATACCGATGTGTGTGGACCAATGAGTGTAGCATCGCGCGGTGGTTATCGTTATGTTCTAACCTTCACGGATGATCTGAGTAGATATGGGTATATCTATTTCATGAAACATAAGTCCAAAACTTTCGAGAAGTTTAAGGAATTCCAAAATGAAGTAGAAAATCAACGTAACAAGAAGATTAAGTTTCTGCGTTCTGATCACGGAGGTGAATATCTGAGTTATGAGTTTGGCATGCATTTAAAGAAATGCGGAATACTTTCATAGTTGACACCGCCGGGAACACCACAGCGCAATGGTGTGTCCGAACGTCGTAATCGAACTCTCTTGGATATGGTTTGATCTATGATGTCTCTTACTGATTTGCCGTTATCATTTTGGGGTTATGCTTTAGAGATAGCCGCATTCACTTTAAATAGGGCACCATCTAAATCCGTTGAAACGACACCGTATGAATTATGGTTTGGCAAGAAACCTAAGCTGTCGTTCCTTAAAGTTTGGGGTTGCGAAGCTTATGTAAAGAAGTTACAACCTGATAAGCTAGAACCCAAAGCGGAGAAATGCGTCTTCATAGGATACCCTAAAGAAACAATTGGGTATACTTTCTATCACAGATCCGAAGGCAAAATCTTTGTTGCTAAGAACGGATCCTTTCTTGAGAAGGAGTTTCTCACTAAAGAAGTGACTGGAAGAAAAGTAGAACTCGACGAGGTTACTGAACCTTCTCTCGTAGATCAGAGTAGCCCAGTACCAGAAGATGTTCCTGTGCAGCCTGCACCGATAGGAGAGGAAGCAAATGATAATGATCATGAAACTTCGAATGAGAAAGCTACTGAACCTCGCCGATCGACGAGGGAGCGTACCACTCCTGATTGGTATGATCCCTGTCTAAATGTCATGACTGTGGACAACAATGATGAAGACCCTGCGACGTATGAGGAAGCAATGATGAGCCCAGATTCCAACAAATGGCATGAAGCCATGAAATCCGAAATGGGATCCATGTATGATAACCAAGTGTGGACTTTGGTAGACTTACCTGATAGCCGCAAGGCTGTCGAGAATAAATGGATCTTCAAGAGAAAAACAGATGCTGATGGTAATGTTACTATCTATAAAGCTCGACTTGTCGTGAAGGGGTTCCGACAAATTCAAGGAGTTGACTATGATGAGACTTTCTCACCTGTAGCGAAGCTAAAGTCTGTGAGGATTTTGTTAGCAATAGCTGCATTTTTCGATTATGAGATCTGGCAGATGGATGTCAAAACGGCATTCCTTAATGGTGACTTTGAGGAAGAGTTGTATATGGTACAACCCAAAGGTTTTGTCGATCCTAAAAATGCTGACAAGGTATGCAAACTTCAGCGTTCCATTTATGGACTGAAGCAAGCATCCCGGAGTTGGAACCGACGCTTTGATAAGGTGATCAAAGACTTCGGGTTTATACAATGTCATGGAGAGGCCTGTATTTACAAGAAAGTGAGTGGGAGCTCTGTAGCATTCCTGATATTATATGTAGATGACATATTATTGATTGGGAATGATATAGAACTATTAAGCAGTGTAAAAAGTTATTTGAATAAGTGTTTTTCAATGAAAGACCTTGGTGAAGCAGCGTACATTTTAGGCATCAAGATTTATAGAGATAGATCAAGACGCCTAATAGGGCTTTCACAGAGTACATACCTGGACAAGATTCTAAAGAAGTTTAGAATGGATGAAAGCAAGAAAGGGTTCTTGCCTATGTTGCCAGGTAAGGTCTTGAGTAAAACTCAAGGTCCGGCTACGGCAGAAGAAAGAGAGAGGATGAATCAGATCCCCTATGCCTCGGCAGTAGGCTCTATCATGTATGCCATGCTGTGTACTAGACCAGATATCGCACATGCTGTTAGTTTGACCAGCAGATATCAAAGTGATCCAGGAATGGAACACTGGACAGCGGTCAAGAATATCCTGAAGTACTTGAAAAGGACTAAGGATATGTTTCTTTGTTATGGCGGTGACCAAGAGCTCGTTGTAACCAGTTACACCGATGCAAGTTGGAACACTGATCCTGATGACTCTAAGTCTCAGTCTGGGTACGTGTTTATATTGAATGGTGCTGCAGTTAGCTGGATGAGTTCCAAGCAGTGCACGGTGGCGAAGTCTTCAACTGAATCTGAATACATAGCGGCTTCGGAGGCTTCATCGGAAGTGGTATGGATGAAGAGGTTCATTGTTGATCTTGGTGTGGTTCCTAGTGCATTGGACCCATTAGTCATCTATTGTGACAACATGGGTGCCATCGCCAATGCACAAGAACCAAGGTCACACAAGAAGCTGAAGCATATCAAGCTGCGTTTTCATTCGATTCGCGAGTACATCGAAGATGGTGAAGTAAAGATTTGCAAAGTACACACAGATCTGAATGTGACAGATCCGTTGACTAAAGCTCTCCCTAGGGCAAAGCATGACCAACACCAGAATGCCATGGGTGTTAGGTACCTTACCATGTAATCTAGATTATTGACTCTAGTGCAAGTGGGAGACTGTTGGAGATATGCCCAAGAGGCAATAATAAAGTGGTTATTATATATCTTTATGTTTATGATAAATGTTTGCATACCATGTGCTGGCGTGCGACAGGGATTGCAACGGCGCCAGAAAGTAGCTCCTTGCGACGGTAAAGCACACGTCCGTTGGGAACCCCAAGAGGAAGGTGTGATGCGTACAGCAGCAAGTTTTCCCTCAGTAAGAAACCAAGGTTTATCGAACCAGTAGGAGATGAAGGCCACGTGAAGGTTGTTGGTGAAGGAGTGTAGTGCGGCGCAACACCAGGGATTCCGACGCCAACGTGGAACCTGCACAACACAATCAAGATACTTTGCCCCAACTTAACAGTGAGGTTGTCAATCTCACCGGCTTGCTGTAAACAAAGGATTAAACGTATGGTGTGGAGAATAATGTTTGCTTGCAAAGAACAGCAGAGAACAATGATTGCAGTAGGTTGTATTTCAGATGTAAAAGAATGGACCGGGGTCCATAGTTCACTAGTGGTGTCTCTCCAATAAGATAAATAACATGTTGGGTGAACAAATTACAGTTGGGCAATTGACAAATATAGAGGGCATAACAATGCACATACATATCATGATGACTACTATGAGATTTACTTAGGGCATTACGACAAAGAACATAGACTGCTATCCAGCATGCATCTATGCCTAAAAAGTTCACCTTCGGGTTAGCATCCGCACCCCTTCCAGTATTAAGTTGCAAACAACAGACAATTGCATTAAGTACTGTGCGTAATGTAAACAATACAAATATCCTTAGACAAAGCATTGATGTTTTATCCCTAGTGGCAACAGCACATCCACAACCTTAGAACTTTCATTCTTATCGTCCTGCATTCAATGGAGGCATGAACCCACTATCTAGCATAAATACCCCCTCTTGGAGTTACAAGTATCAACTTGGCCAGAGCCTCTACTAGCAACGGAGAGCATGCAAGATCATAAACAACACATATATGATAGATCGATAATCAACTTGACATAGTATTCCATATTCATCGGATCCCAACAAACACAACATGTAGCATTACAAATAGATGATCTCGATCATGATAAGCAGCTCACAAGATCTAAACATGATAGCACAAGAGGAGAAGACAACCATCTAGCTACTGCTATGGACCCATAGTCCAAGGATGAACTACTCACGCATCAGTCCAGAGGCGGGCATGGTGATGTAGAGCCCTCCGGTGATGATTCCCCTCTCCGGCAGGGTGCCGGAGGCGATCTTTAGAATCCCCCGAGATGGGATTGACGGCGGCGTCGTCTTAGTGACTTTTCTCGTATCGTGGCTCTCGGTACTAGGGTTTTCGCGACGGAAGGATTATATAGGCGAAGGGGCAGAGTCGGGGGACGCCCGAGGGGCCCACCCCATATGGCGGCGCGGCCAGGGGTGGGGCCGCGCCCCCCTATGGTGTGGCCGCCTCGTGGCCCCTCTTCTTCTCCTCTTCGGTGTTCTGGAAGACTCCATGGAAAATAAGACCGTGGGCTTTTGTTTCGTCCAATTCCGAGAATATTTCCTGTGTAGGATTTCTGAAACCAAAAATAGCAGAAAACAGGAACTGGCGCTTCGGCATCTTGTTAATAGGTTAGTGCCGGAAAATGCATAAAAATGATATAAAGTGTATATAAAACATGTGAGTATTGTCATAAAACTAGCATGGAACATAAGAAATTATAGATACGTTTGAGACGTATCAAGCATCCCCAAGCTTAGTTCCTACTCGCCCTCAAGTAGGTAAATGATAAAAAGGATAATTTCTGAAGTGACATGCTACCATCATAATCTTGATCAATACTATTGTAAAGCATATGAGATGAATGAAGTGATTCAAAGCAATGGTCTATAGTTTGTTAACAAATAGATAATGACTAAACAATTGAATCATATAGCAAAGACTTTTCATGAATAGTACTTTCAAGACAAGCATCAACAAGTCTTGCATAAGAGTTAACTCATAAAGCAATAGATTCTTAATAGAAGGTTTTGAAGCAACACAAAGGAAGATTTAAGTTTCAGCAGTTGCTTTCAACTTTCAACATGTATATCTCATGGATAATTGTCAACACAAAGTAATATGATGAGTGCAAATAAGCAAGTATGTAAGAATCAATGCACACAGTTGACACAAGTGTTTGCTTCTAAGATAGAAAGAAGTAGGTAAACTGACTCAACATAAAGTAAAAGAAAGGCTCTTCGCAGAGGGAAGCAGGGATTACTCATGTGCTAGAGCTTTTTATTTTGAAAACATGGAAACAATTTTGTCAACGGTAGTAATAATTCATATGTGTTATGCATAAAACCTCCTATAAGTTGCAAGCCTCTTGCATCGAATACTAATAGTGCCCGCTCCTTGTCCTAATTAGCTCGGATTTCCATGGATTATCATTGCATTACATATGTTTCAACCAAGTGTCACAAAGAGGTACCTCTATGCCACCTGTACAAAGGTCCAAGGAGAAAGATCGCATTTGATCTCTCAATTTTGATAGATCTCAACTTGAGGACATCCATACCGGGACAACATAGAAAACAGATAATGGACTCCTCTTTTATGCTTTAAGCATTCAACAACAGATAATATTCTCATAAGAGATTTGAGGATTAATGTCCAAGCTGAAACTTCCACAATGATACATGGCTTTGGTTGGCGGCCCAAAGTTCTTCTCTAACAATATGCATACTCAAACCATTTAACTCATGGCAAATCTCCCTTACTTCAGACAAGACGAACATGCATAGCAACTCACATGATATTCAACAAAGGTGTGACAGGTTGATGGCGTCCCCAGAAACATGGTTAGCAATCAACAAGCAACTTATAAGAACTAAGATACATAAGCGACATATTCTTTACTACAATAGTTTTTTAGGCTACTTTCCCATGAGCTATGTATTGCAAAGACAAGGAATGAATTTTTTAAAGGTAGCACGCAAGCAATTTACTTTGGAATGGCAGAAAAATACCACATAGTAGGTAGTTATGGTGGACACAAATGGCATAGGTTTTGGCTCAAGGTTTTGGATGCACGAGAAGCATTCCCTCTCAGTACAAGGCTTTGGCTAGCAAGGTTGTTTGAAGCAAACACAAGTATGAACCGGTACAGCAAAACTTACATAAGAACATATTGCAAGCATTATAAGACTCTACACTGTCTTCCTTGTTGCTCAAACACTTTTACCAGAAAATATCTAGACTTTAGAGAGACCAATCATGCAAACCAAATTTCAGCAAGCTCTACGGTAGTTCTCCACTAATAGGTTTAAACCATATGATGCAAAAGCTTAAACATGATCTACTTGAGAGCTCAAAACAATTGCCAAGTATCAAATTATTCAAGACAACATACCAATTACCACATGAAGCATTTTCTGTTTCCAACCAAATAGCAATAAATGAAGCGGCTTTCAACTTTCGCCATGAACATTAAAAGTAAAACTAAGAACACCAGTGTTCAATATGAAAAAGCGGAGCGTGTCTTTCTCCCACACAAGGAATGCTAGGATCCGAATTTATTCAAACACAAACAAAAATAAAAGCACACAGACGCTCCAAGTAAAGCACATAAGATGTGACGGAATAAAAATATAGTTTCACTAGAGGTGACCTGATAAGTTGTTGATGAAGAAGGGGATGCCTTGGGCATCCCCAAGCTTAGATGCTTGAGTCTTCTTGAAATATGCATGGATGAACCACGGGGGCATCCCCAAGCTTAGACTTTTCACTCTTCTTGATCATATTATATCATCCTCCTTTCTTGATCCTTGAAAACTTCCTTCACACCAAACTCAAAACAATCTCATTAGAGGGTTAGTGCATAATCAAAAATTCACATGTTCAGCGAGGATACAATCATTCCCAACACTTCTGGACATTACCCAAGGCTACTGAAATTTAATGGAGCAAAGAAATCCACTCAAACACAGTAAAGGAGGCAATGTGAAATAAAAGGCAGAATCTGTCAAAACAGAACAGTCCATAAAGACGAATTTTTTCGAGGCACTTAACATGCTCAGATGAAGAAGCTCAAATTGAATGAAAGTTGCGTACATATCTGAGGATTACCCATAAATTTTTACAGAATTTGTAGATTCTCCTACAGATAGAACAGCTCAAATTCGTGACAGCTAAAAATCTGTTTCTGCGCAGAAATCCAAATCTAGTATCAACTCTCTATCAAAGACTTTACTTGGCACAACAATGCAATAAAGTAAAGATACAAAGGTATTGCTACAGTAATAACAAGCACCTTGACTCAAATATAAAACAAAAATTGCAGAAATAAAATAATGGGTTGTCTCCCATAAGCGCTTTTCTTTAACGCCTTTCAGCTAGGCGCAGAAAGTGTAAATCAAGTAACATCAAGAGAAGAGGCATCAACAGAGGAGTTGGGGGTTTTCTCAACAATGCATTGTATCTTATCTATGTAAGTTTCAGAAGCTCCTCTTTCATTACTTTTAGGCTTACTATCCTCCTCAAATAAATTTTCAGGAACAATCCAATCAAAATTCTTTTCTAGTGCCTCATGCATTCCTATGAGCTTATAAGGTATTGGTACTTTAGTCTCCCCCTCACAATTGGCTTCATTAGTGTACTTTAGCCTATCTTTTTCCATCTTTTCAAGGGTACTTGCAAAATTGGTATAAAAGCCAAGCATCTTATGTTGAATAAAGACTTTTCTAGCTTCTCTAGCTACATCACCAAATTCTTTAAGAAGGGTTTCTAAAACAAAATCTTTCTTCTCTCCTTCTTCCATATCACAGAGTGTAAGAAACATATGTTGCATTATAGGATTAAGATTAACAAATCTAGCTTCCAACATGTGCACTAAAGAGGCAGTAGCAATTTCATAATTAGGAGCAAGTTCCACCAAGGATCTATCTTCAAAATCTTTAACCTTAGTAACATGAGTGAAAAATTCTGCTATATTATCTCTTCCAATGATTGACCCACGCCCTACTGATATATCTTTCAAAGTGAACTTAGGAAGAAGCATGATGAAATAAACTAAGGTAAACTGATAAATAAAGTAAATGCAAGTAACTAATTTTTTTGTGTTTTTGATATAAAGAAAGCAAACAAGACAGAAAATAAAATAAAATAAAGCAAGACAACAAACAAAGTAAAGAGATTGGGTGTGAGAGACTCCCCTTGCAGCGTGTCTTGATTTCCCCGGCAACGGCGCCAGAAAAGTAGCTGCTGGCGTGCGATAGGGATTGCAACGGCGCCAGAAAGTAGCTCCTTGTGATGGTAAAGCACACGTCCGTTGGGAACCCCAAGAGGAAGGTGTGATGCGTACAGCAGCAAGTTTTCCCTCAGTAAGAAACCAAGGTTTATCGAACCAGTAGGAGACGAAGGCCACGTGAAGGTTGTTGGTGAAGGAGTGTAGTGCGGCGCAACACCAAGGATTCCGGCGCCAACGTGGAACCTGCACAACACAATCAAGATACTTTGCCCCAACTTAACAGCTAGGTTGTCAATCTCACCGGCTTGCTGTAAACAAAGGATTAAATGTATGGTGTGGAGAATAATGTTTGCTTGCAAAGAACAGCAGAGAACAATGATTGCAGTAGGTTGTATTTCAGATGTAAAAGAATGGACCGGGGTCCATAGTTCACTAGTGGTGTCTCTCCAATAAGATAAATAACATGTTGGGTGAACAAATTACAGTTGGGCAATTGACAAATATAGAGGGCATAACAATGCACATACATATCATGATGACTACTATGAGATTTACTTAGGGCATTACGACAAAGAACATAGACCGCTATCCAGCATGCATCTATGCCTAAAAAGTCCACCTTCGGGTTAGCATCCGCACCCCTTCCAGTATTAAGTTGCAAACAACAGACAATTGCATTAAGTACTGTGCGTAATGTAAACAATACAAATATCCTTAGACAAAGCATTGATGTTTTATCCCTAGTGGCAACAGCACATCCACAACCTTAGAACTTTCATATCACACAGATTCAATGGAGGCATGAACCCACTATCTAGCATAAATACCCCCTCTTGGAGTTACAAGTATCAACTTGGCCAGAGCCTCTACTAGCAACGGAGAGCATGCAAGATCATAAACAACACATATATGATAGATCGATAATCAACTTGACATAGTATTCCATATTCATCGGATCCCAACAAACACAACATGTAGCATTACAAATAGATGATCTCGATCATGATAAGCAGCTCACAAGATCTAAACATGATAGCACAAGAGGAGAAGACAACCATCTAGCTACTGCTATGGACCCATAGTCCAAGGATGAACTACTCACGCATCAGTCCAGAGGCGGGCATGGTGATGTAGAGCCCTCCGGTGATGATTCCCCTCTCCGGCAGGGTGCCGGAGGCGATCTTCAGAAACCCCCGAGATGGGATTGACGGCGGCGGCGTCTCAGTGACTTTTCTCGTATCGTGGCTCTCGGTACTAGGGTTTTCGCGACGGAAGGATTATATAGGCGAAGGGGCAGAGTCGGGGGACGCCCGAGGGGCCCACCCCATATGGCGGCGCGGCCAGGGGTGGGGCCGCACCCCCCTATGGTGTGGCCGCCTCGTGGCCCCTCTTCTTCTCCTCTTCGGTGTTCTGGAAGACTCCATGGAAAATAAGACCGTGGGCTCTTGTTTCGTCCAATTCCGAGAATATTTCCTGTGTAGGATTTCTGAAACCAAAAACAGCAGAAAACAGGAACTGGCGCTTCGGCATCTTGTTAATAGGTTAGTGCCGGAAAATGCATAAAAATGATATAAAGTGTATATAAAACATGTGAGTATTGTCATAAAACTAGCATGGAACATAAGAAATTATAGATACGTTTGAGATGTATCAAGCATCCCCAAGCTTAGTTCCTACTCGCCCTCAAGTAGGTAAACGATAAAAAGGATAATTTCTGAAGTGACATGCTACCATCATAATCTTGATCAATACTATTGTAAAGCATATGAGATGAATGAAGTGATTCAAAGCAATGGTCTATAGTTTGTTAACAAATAGATAATGACTAAACAACTGAATCATATAGCAAAGACTTTTCATGAATAGTACTTTCAAGACAAGCATCAACAAGTCTTGCATAAGAGTTAACTCATAAAGCAATAGATTCTTAATAGAAGGTTTTGAAGCAACACAAAGGAAGGTTTAAGTTTCAGCAGTTGCTTTCAACTTTCAACATGTATATCTCATGGATAATTGTCAACACAAAGTAATATGATGAGTGCAAATAAGCAAGTATGTAAGAATCAATGCACATAGTTGGCACAAGTGTTTGCTTCTAAGATAGAAAGAAGTAGGTAAACTGACTCAACATAAAGTAAAAGAAAGGCCCTTCGCAGAGGGAAGCAGGGATTACTCATGTGCTAGAGCTTTTTATTTTGAAAACATGGAAACAATTTTGTCAACGGTAGTAATAATTCATATGTGTTATGCATAAAACCTCCTATAAGTTGCAAGCCTCATGCATCGAATACTAATAGTGCCCGCTCCTTGTCCTAATTAGCTCGGATTTCCATGGATTATCATTGCATTACATATGTTTCAACCAAGTGTCACAAAGAGGTACCTCTATGCCACCTGTACAAAGGTCCAAGGAGATAGATCGCATTTGATCTCTCAATTTTGATAGATCTCAACTTGAGGACATCCATACCGGGACAACATAGAAAACAGATAATGGACTCCTCTTTTATGCTTTAAGCATTCAACAACAGATAATATTCTCATAAGAGATTTGAGGATTAATGTCCAAGCTGAAACTTCCACAATGATACATGGCTTTGGTTGGCGGCCCAAAGTTCTTCTCTAACAATATGCATACTCAAACCATTTAACTCATGGAAAATCTCCCTTACTTCAGACAAGACGAACATGCATAGCAACTCACATGATATTCAACAAAGGTGTGACAGGTTGATGGCGTCCCCAGAAACATGGTTAGCACTCAACAAGCAACTTATAAGAACTAAGATACATAAGCGACATATTCTTTACTACAATAGTTTTTTAGGCTACTTTCCCATGAGCTATGTATTGCAAAGACAAGGAATGCATTTTTTAAAGGTAGCACGGAAGCAATTTACTTTGGAATGGCAGAAAAATACCACATAGTAGGTAGTTATGGTGGACACAAATGGCATAGGTTTTGGCTCAAGGTTTTGGATGCACGAGAAGCATTCCCTCTCAGTACAAGGCTTTGGCTAGCAAGGTTGTTTGAAGCAAACACAAGTATGAACCGGTACAGCAAAACTTACATAAGAACATATTGCAAGCATTATAAGACTCTACACTGTCTTCCTTGTTGCTCAAACACTTTTACCAGAAAATATCTAGAATTTAGAGAGACCAATCATGCAAACCAAATTTCAACAAGCTCTACGGTAGTTCTCCACTAATAGGTTTAAACCACATGATGCAAAAGCTTAAACAAGATCTACTTGAGAGCTCAAAACAATTGCCAAGTATCAAATTATTCAAGACAACATACCAATTACCACATGAAGCATTTTCTGTTTCCAACCAAATAGCAATAAATGAAGCGGCTTTCAACTTTCGCCATGAACATTAAAAGTAAAACTAAGAACACCAGTGTTCAATATGAAAAAGCGGAGCGTGTCTTTCTCCCACACAAGGAATGCTAGGATCCGAATTTATTCAAACACAAACAAAAATAAAAGCACACAGACGCTCCAAGTAAAGCACATAAGATCTGACGGAATAAAAATATAGTTTCACTAGAGGTGACCTGATAAGTTGTTGATGAAGAAGGGGATGCCTTGGGCATCCCCAAGCTTAGATGCTTGAGCCTTCTTGAAATATGCAGGGATGAACCACGGGGGCATCCCCAAGCTTAGACTTTTCACTCTTCTTGATCATATTATATCATCCTCCTTTCTTGATCCTTGAAAACTTCCTTCACACCAAACTCAAAACAATCTCATTAGAGGGTTAGTGCATAATCAAAAATTCACATGTTCAGTGAGGACACAATCATTCCCAACACTTCTGGACATTACCCAAGGCTACTGAAATTTAATGGAGCAAAGAAATCCACTCAAACACAGTAAAGGAGGCAATGTGAAATAAAAGGCAGAATCTGTCAAAACAGAACAGTCCATAAAGACGAATTTTTTCGAGGCACTTAACATGCTCAGATGAAGAAGCTCAAATTGAATGAAAGTTGCGTACATATCTGAGGATTACTCATGAATTTTTACAGAATTTTTAGATTCTTCTACAGATAGAACAGCTCAAATTCGTGACAGCTAAAAATCTGTTTCTGCGCAGAAATCCAAATCTAGTATCAACTCTCTATCAAAGACTTTACTTGGCACAACAATGCAATAAAGTAAAGATACAAAGGTATTGCTACAGTAGTAACAAGCACCTTGACTCAAATATAAAACAAAAATTGCAGAAATAAAATAATGGGTTGTCTCCCATAAGCGCTTTTCTTTAACGCCTTTCAGCTAGGCGCAGAAAGTGTAAATCAAGTAACATCAAGAGAAGAAGCATCAACAGAGGAGTTGGGGGTTTTCTCAACAATGCATTGTATCTTATCTATGTAAGTTTCAGAAGCTCCTCTTTCATTACTTTTAGGCTTACTATCCTCCTCAAATAAATTTTCAGGAACAATCCAATCAAAATTCTTTTCTAGTGCCTCATGCATTCCTATGAGCTTATAAGGTATTGGTACTTTAGTCTCCCCCTCACAATTGGCTTCATTAGTGTACTTTAGCCTATCCTTTTCCATCTTTTCAAGGGTACTTGCAAAATTGGTATAAAAGCCAAGCATCTTATGTTGAATAAAGACTTTTCTATCTTCTCTAGCTACATCACCAAATTCTTTAAGAAGGGTTTCTAAAACAAAATCTTTCTTCTCTCCTTCTTCCATATCACAGAGTGTAAGAAACATATGTTGCATTATAGGATTAAGATTAACAAATCTAGCTTCCAACATGTGCACTAAAGAGGCAGTAGCAATTTCATAATTAGGAGCAAGTTCCACCAAGGATCTATCTTCAAAATCTTTAACCATACTAACATGAGTGAAAAATTCTGCTATATTATCTCTTCCAATGATTGACCCACGCCCTACTGATATATCTTTCAAAGTGAACTTAGGGAGAAGCATGATGAAATAAATTAAGGTAAACTGATAAATAAAGTAAATACAAGTAACTAATTTTTTTGTGTTTTTGATATAAAGAAAGCAAACAAGACAGAAAATAAAATAAAATAAAGCAAGACAATAAACAAAGTAAAGAGATTGGGTGTGAGAGACTCCCCTTGCAGCGTGTCTTGATCTCCCCGGCAACGGCGCCAGAAAAGTAGCTGCTGGCGTGCGATAGGGATTGCAACGGCGCCAGAAAGTAGCTCCTTGTGATGGTAAAGCACACGTCCGTTGGGAACCCCAAGAGGAAGGTGTGATGCGTACAGCAGCAAGTTTTCCCTCAGTAAGAAACCAAGGTTTATCGAACCAGCAGGAGATGAAGGCCACGTGAAGGTTGTTGGTGAAGGAGTGTAGTGCGGCGCAACACCAAGGATTCCGGCGCCAACGTGGAACCTGCACAACACAATCAAGATACTTTGCCCCAACTTAACAGCGAGGTTGTCAATCTCACCGGCTTGCTGTAAACAAAGGATTAAACGTATGGTGTTGAGAATAATGTTTGCTTGCAAAAAACAGCAGAGAACAATGATTGCAGTAGGTTGTATTTCAGATGTAAAAGAATGGACCGGGGTCCATAGTTCACTAGTGGTGTCTCTCCAATAAGATAAATAACATGTTGGGTGAACAAATTACAGTTGGGCAATTGACAAATATAGAGGGCATAACAATGCACATACATATCATGATGACTACTATGAGATTTACTTAGGGCATTACGACAAAGAACATAGACCGCTATCCAGCATTCATCTATGCCTAAAAAGTCCACCTTCGGGTTAGCATCCGCACCCCTTCCAGTATTAAGTTGCAAACAACAGACAATTGCATTAAGTACTGTGCGTAATGTAAACAATACAAATATCCTTAGACAAAGCATTGATGTTTTATCCCTAGTGGCAACAGCACATCCACAACCTTAGAACTTTCTGTCACTGTCCCAGATTCAATGGAGGCATGAACCCACTATCTAGCATAAATACCCCCTCTTGGAGTTACAAGTATCAACTTGGCCAGAGCCTCTACTAGCAACGGAGAGCATGCAAGATCATAAACAACACATATATGATAGATCGATAATCAACTTGACATAGTATTCCATATTCATCGGATCCCAACAAACACAACATGTAGCATTACAAATAGATGATCTCGATCATGATGAGCAGCTCACAAGATCTAAACATTATAGCACAAGAGGAGAAGACAACCATCTAGCTACTGCTATGGACCCATAGTCCAAGGATGAACTACTCACGCATCAGTCCGGAGGCGGGCATGGTGATGTAGAGCCCTCCGGTGATGATTCCCCTCTCCGGCAGGGTGCCGGAGGCGATCTTCAGAATCCCCCGAGATTTGATTGACGGCGGCGGCGTCTCAGTGACTTTTCTCGTATCGTGGCTCTCGGTACTAGGGTTTTCGCGACGGAAGGATTATATAGGCGAAGGGGCAGAGTCGGGGGACGCCCGAGGGGCCCACCCCATATGGCGGCAAGGGGTGGGGCCGCGCCCTCCTATGGTGTGGCCACCTCGTGGCCCCTCTTCGTCTCCTCTTCGGTGTTTTGGAAGACTCCGTGGAAAATAAGACCGTGGGCTTTTGTTTCGTCCAATTCCGAGAATATTTCCGGTGTAGGATTTCTGAAACCAAAAACAGCAGAAAACAGGAACTGGCGCTTCGGCATCTTGTTAATAGGTTAGTGCTAGAAAATGCATAAAAATGATATAAAGTGTATATAAAACATGTGAGTATTGTCATAAAACTAGCATGGAACATAAGAAATTATAGATACGTTTGAGACGTATCACCATGCTATAATTGTATTAACCAAAACATTGATACATGTGTGTTATGTGAACGACAAGGAGTCCCTAGTAAGCCTCTTGTATAACTAGCTTGTTGATTAATAGATGATCATAGTTTCATGATCATGAACATTGGATGTTATTAATAACAAGGTTATGTCATTAGATGAATGATATAATGGACACACCCAATTAAGCGTAGCATAAGATCACGTCATTAAGTTCAAATTGCAATAAGCTGTCGATACATAGTTACCTAGTCCTTCGACCATGAGATCATGTAAATCACTTATACCGGAAGGGTACTTTGATTACATCGAACACCACTGCGTAAATGGGTGGTTATAAAGGAGGGATTAAGTATTCGGAAAGTATGAGTTGAGGCATATGGATCAAGAGTGGGATATTGTCCATCCCGATGACGGATAGATATACTCTGGGCCCTCTCGGTGGAATGTCGTCTGATTAGCTTGCAAGCATGTGACTTGGTCACAAGAGATGACATGCCACGGTACGAGTAAAGAGTACCTGTCGGAGACGAGGTTGAACAAGGTATGGAGATACCGATGATCAAACCTCGGACAAGCAAAATATCGCGTGACAAAGGGAATCGGTATCGTATGTAAATGGTTCAATCGATCACTAAGTTATGATTGAATATGTGGGAGCCATTATGGATCGCCAGATCCCGCTATTGGTTATTGGTCGGAGAAGAGTCTCGACTATGTCTGCATAGTTCATGAACCGTAGGGTGACACACTTAAGGTTTGATGTCGTTCAAGTAGATATGGAATATGGAATGGAGTTCGAATGTTTGTTCGGAGTCTCGGATGGGATCCAGGACATCACGAGGAGGTCCGGAGAATAAGATTCATATATAGGAAGTCATTTTCTAGTTTTGAAAATGATCCGGTATTTTTCCTGGAAGGTTCTAGAAGGTTCTAGAAGAGTCCGGAAGAAATCACCATGGAAGGTGGAGTCCCGGAGGGACTCCACCCACCATGGCCGGCCAGCCTAAGGGAGGAGGAGTCCCAGGTGGACTCCTCCAAGGGTGGCCGGCCAGCCCCACCAAAGGAAGGGGGGAGTCCCACTCACCCTAGGTTTGGCAATATGGAAGGTTTTGTGTTGGGGTCTTATTCGGAGACTTTTGACCTAACCCTTGGGGATCCACCTATATAATGAGGGAGAGAGGGAGGGGGGCAGCACTACATTGGCCGCACCACCCCTGCCCCCCTTGAGGCCGGCGCCCCAAGCTCCCCCTCTCCCAAACCCTAGCCGCCCCCTCTTCCACCGGCAACTCCAGCAGCGCTTAGGTGAAGCCCTGCCGGAGATCTCCACCACCACCGCCACCACACCGTCGTGCTATCGGGATTCCGAGGAGGATCTACTACTTCCGCTGCCCGCTGGAACGGGGAGGAGGACATCGTCATCAACACCGAACGTGTGACCGAGTACGGAGGTGCTGCCCGTTCGTGGCACCGAAGATCTTCTACGCGCTTTTGCAAGCGGCAAGTGATCGTCTACATCCACCACGAGATCTGATCTCGTTAACGCTTTGTGATCTTCAAGGGTATGTTGATCTTCACCTCGTTGCTACCATCTTCTTGATTGGATCTTGGCTTGTTCTTCGTTCTTGCGATAGGAAAATTTTTGTTTTCTATGCTACGAATCCCAACAATGTTCGGCTGGTTTCGTTCTCCCCTGACCGGCTCGAGGCTGGCGAGCCTTGAGGACAAGCCTCAAGAAAGGTTATCCGGGTGCAAAAGTCTACGCTGATCACATCCTCCGTAAAGTAAGGGGCACTGTGGAGCAATAGTGCCCCACGTCGATCTGGCCGTCATGGCCTGGCTACGTCACGCACCGCAGGCCATGGGCGTTGACAGCGCACATCGTTGTGCACGTCCCGTCTCCACTGACCCCCTGCAGAAGGACAGACACGCCCCCAATGACCGGTGACGCCAGCGCCTCTTCAGGGAGCGGAAAGGGCGGAGCCGGCGGGCCCGGCCAGTAGGCTATAGGGTCTCCTATGCGAGGGACGATCGATCACTTCTCACTCCATACTTAGAACCGCTCGGGAGAGAGGCCTTCGTCTACCTCCAGCCCTCTCTTAGCAGCCGGATACATCTCAAGGAGCACCATTGTACTGTCAAATATCATATACACTCTAGAGCAGGAGTAGGGGCATTACCTCCATACGAGGGCCCCGAACCTAGGTACGTCGCTGTGTCGCTCGTGCTCATACCCGGATCTGGATACCGCCGTAGACCAATCAAGGGGCCACCTAACTTGAGCCATCCTATGGCATATGCCGTGACGATACCCCGACACCTCTCAATGGTGCCGACCGGGTGCTGAACCGCGCCGGCTGAACACCCAAAGCCACGGAACAGTAACAGGATCATAGCTAATGTGAGATCCCTGCATAACTGACCATCCGGTCCTATACATGGTGTCTAACGCATACATGTAACGGCGAACGTGCTCGTCCTCCTCTCTAATGCGCTGAGCTACCACCTCCTGCGGGGCCGGCTCCCTCTGAAACGACCGTGGCCCACGCGACCTCCACCAGAGAATATCCGGGTCGACGACGGGACCCGGATTCTGCACCAAGGTGCGCCCCCCGGAAGATAACACCTCCCAGTGCCACCCCGGCGGAGCCCAGTCCCGGACCTCCCCCATCGACAGCATCTGCTCCAGAATGGACCCTCCACGACGCGGCGGCTGGCGCGGCATCGTAGCTACGAAACTAAATCATATATGTACTAACATAAATAAAAGAACATGATATTGTGCTAAATAAAATAACTATATATACATAATAACCCTAACATTATTTTTTAACTGATAATATAGAGTTCTAACTAACATTATTTTTACTAACCACTATATCTAAAAAATATTGTACTAACTATTTTTACTAACATATATTATTGTAAATATTTACTAACTATTTCTAATTAACATTAGTAACCACTATATATTACTAACTACTTCTAATTAACATATTATAGAGTTCTAACTAACATTATTTTTACTAACCACTATTTCTAAAAATATTTTACTAACTAGTTTTACTAACATATATTATAGTAAATATTTAACAAATTATTTTACTAACCACTATATCTAAAAATATTTTACTAACTAGTTTTACTAACATATATTATAGTAAATATTTAACAAATTATTTTTACTAACCACTATTTCTAAAAATATTTTACTAACTAGTCTAACTAACAAATTATATATCTAACAAACAAAAAAATTAAAAAAAGGCAATGGATGGTGGCCGGCCGCCGGTTGGCCGGCCGGAGGAGAGAGGAGGGCCTCACCGGAGGAGGCAGCCACGGGTGCGCGCGCGGAGGAAGAGGAAGCGGCCGGCGGCAACGGCTGCGGTCGGCGGCGACATCGGCGGCAATGGAGGAGGCGCGGTTGGGGGCCGGGCGCGCGCGCGGAGGGAGAGGAGGAGAGGCCTGCGGTGCGGCGGCGAAAGGAGGCGGTGGCGGCGGCACGGTGGGCGGCGGTGGCAATGGCGCGGTGGGCGTCTGCGGCAATGGCGGGCGGCGCGGTCGGCGGCGCCTCGGAGGTTGGGCAGCCTGGCGGCGCTCGAGTTCTCCGAGCGCGATTGATCTGTGCGAGGAAGGGGAGGGGAGCAGTTTATAGGGACACCCCCTTTGATCCCGGTGCATCGCACGAATCGGGACCAAAGGCCCCCCCCCTTTGGTCCTGGTGCATCGCACGAACCGGGACCAAAGGGCCTCCTTTGGTCCCGGTTCGTTGCAATGCACCGGGACCAAACGCCTTTTTCGCCTGTTCTGCTCCCTTCGCGCGCGAAGACCCCCTTTGGCTCCCAGAGGCAAAAAAATTCAAATTTTTTTCGTTCCCGCCTTATTTCAAATCAAAAAAAGGCATATGATATATCAAAATCTTCAGAAAAAATCTCTATCTAATAAAAGTATAATTTACATATGAATTTGAATATAAATTTAAATAACTTATGAATTTGAATTTGAAGCCATGTACTGGCCACCGCCGCTGCCGTGCCACATGTGTCGCTTCCCCGTTCCACGTGTCGCCGCCACTTCCACGTGCCTCGCCCCGCCGCTGCCGGCGTGCGACGTGTAGACGCCGCTTCCACGTGCCATGCCCCGCCGCTTCCCCACGCCACGTGTCGCCAAACTTGCCGCGTCACTTCGCGCGCTATAAAGCGCCGCGTGCGCGCGCAACCACACATCGCCGCCGCCTCCGTTCATTCGTCTCCGGGATGCCGCCGCGCCGTCGTGGGTCGTCCGGTTTCCGTGGCATCCGAGCGCGTCCGAACGGTAGGTTCTACGCCGAGATGTGCGTCGGTGGCTTCCGCCTCACCCTCGGCACGTACAACACGCCGGAGCTAGCGACGCGCGCATACGACGCGGCCGCGTGGCGATTTTGGCGGCCACGGCGCGACATGAACTTCCCGGACGTCGAATCGCTAGAGGAGACGGGGTTCCTCGCGCCAGCACCGTGCCTCGTCGACAACGAGGACCGTCGCCGCCACCGCCAGGTGCAGCGCCGGATCGCCATCGCCGAGCACGACGGGGAGTTGATGCACCAGTGGAGGGCGCAGTTCCCCAACGACGTCGACAGCACCGACGCGTTCTTCGCTGACCTCAGGGCACAGCGCAGGTCCGACAGGCGCCACCGTTAGGACGTCGCCGAGTTCAAGCTTGACAACCCGAATACAACTTGGGCCCCTCGGTGGGACGACATTTGGACCGATACAACCTCCGACGACGAGTAGATCGACTAGACTAGTCGTTTATCTATTTTAATTGTATTTTCAATAAAGTCGTTGTCGATTGTTTTAGTTTAAATTTAGTTTATATACCCCTTTTTATCCCGGGTTGGGGCTCAAACCGGGTCAAAAGACGCCACGCTGGAGGAAAAGGGCGGGAAACAAGGGCGGGAATAAAAAAATTATTACGATTGAACTAGAATTAAAGTACAGAGCTCAACTGAAAATTAAGATACATGGCCAGATTCGAATGTTGGAGTCATTCAGTCATACTCGTGCCTAGCCCTATAAACGTCGCCACTGTAGTCGTCGTAGTCGCCGACGTCGTCGTTGCTGGCATCGGGGTCGCGGTAGTCGAACCTCGGTGGGTGAGTACGCCTGGGCTAGGACTGAGGGTAGCGCAATCGGGGGCCACGGTAGGCCATGACGCTCTGGAGAGTACGGCCGCACCACCACAGCCGACAGCCGGCCTCGTTGAAGTTCGAAGGAGGCGGGCCGTCCTCTTCGTGCCTGGCAAGCGCACTCTCACGTCGATTGATGAAGAAGCCGTCCCAAGTCGGGCTGTAGTTGGGATGCCACTGGGGATTCCTCCGCTGCTCTAGCGTGAGCTCAAAGTAGTAGTGGTTTGTGATGGCCATCTGGCGCTCCACACCTAGAGGCACAGGAGGGACCGGTACGCCTCCGACGCTCAGCATACAGCCGGTGGGGACACGGTAGCCCGGCGGGCAGGGGTAGTTCGAGGCGCAAAGCGCCTCCGTCTCCCAAGGGGTTAGAGATACGACGGAAGCCATGTGAGAGAGTGATGAGAGGTTTGCAGATATGAGTCTAGATGTGATATGGAAATGGAGGCCAAGCCTACATATATATAGTGAAAAATGGCGGGAAGACGGAGGCGGGAAGCGGTGGAAAGCGCGGGAAGAAAATAGGCGGGAACGCAGTGGCGCCGGAAACTTTCATCCCGGGTGGGGTCTCAAACCGGGACAAAAGATGGGAGGCTTAATCTGGGGGAGGCTTATCTGGGGGGGGGGGGGGGCTTACTTGGGGAGGATTAGTCCCGGCTGCTGGATACAACCGGGACTAAAGATGGTTTTTGTGTCATCTAACAAAACCGTCGGTGGCATAATAACGTGTGGGTAACATTTAGTCCCGGTTGGTGGGTGCAACCAGGACTAAAGCTGTCACTAGGATAAGGACGCGCGGGTGGACGCACTGCTCGATGAGATAAAGCATGTAGCGCACGACGCCCTGTCTAAGGAACAAGACAAAGTAGAAGCGGCGCCGTGCCTATAAAAGGAGCATCGATACGCCTTGGCAAGCAGATCAACAAGCCAACCTAGCAGGTAGGGAGAGTTTCATCCCCATGGATGGAGGAAAGGGTTGGGAAATCTCCCGTGGCGCAACTTCTCGAAGATGTCGTTGGTGCACACGCCCTACGGCATCTTCGGAAGTTGCGCCACGAAAAAATTTCCCTGCAAGCCTGTGAAAGACTACATCTCCTCTAACAGTATTGGGGAAAGGGTTGGGAAATCTCCCGTGGCGTAGCTTCTCGAAGATGTCGTTGGTGCACACGCCCTACGGCATCTTCGGAAGTTGCGCCTCGGAAAAATTTCCATGCAAGCCTGTGAAAGACTACATCTCCTCTAACAGTATTGGGGAAAGGGTTGGGAAATCTCCCGTGGCGCAGCTTCTCGAAGATGTCGTTGGTGCACACGCCCTATGGCATCTTCGGAAGTTGAGCCTCAGAAAAATTTCCCTGCAAGCCCGTGAAAGACTACATCTCCTGTAACAGTATTGGGGAAAGGGTTGGGAAATCTCCCGTGACGCAGCTTCTCGAAGATGTCGTTGGTGCACACGCCCTACGGCATCTTCGGAAGTTGCGCCTCAGAAAAATTTCCCTGCAAGCCCGTGAAAGACTACATCTCCTGTAACAGTATTGGGGAAAGGGTTGGGAAATCTCCCATGGCGCAGCTTCTCGAAAATGTCGTTGGTGCACACGCCCTACGGCATCTTCGGAAGTTGCGCCTCGGAAAAATTTCCCTGCAAGCCCGTGAACGACTCTATAAATATGGTACAAAAAGCCAACCATCTCCACTTTTAATATCTTACATACAGTTACATGATTACACAAAAATAAATGGGAAATTGATTGCCATGTTGAGATACTCATTTGTGCCATGAACATTCTTCAATTAACTTGATGATGGAGCATCTTCATCATTTAACCTTCTTCGGCCATAACCATGGAGCATCTTCATCATTTAACTTGATGCTTGGGTCAATGTTCACTGTGAAGGGTGGAATTTCATCAAACTTATTATAATCTTCTGACATGTCTGTCTTGTCCTCCACTCCCACGATGTTTCTTTTTCCAGAAAGAACTATGTGGCGATTTGGCTTATCGTTTGATGTATTCGTTTAATTATGTTTCCTTTTTCTTGGTTTGGTAGACATATCCTTCACATAGAAAACCTGGGCCACATCCTTGGCTTGGACGAATGGTTCGTCTCTATACCCAAGATTGTTGAGATCCACTGTTATCATTCCATACAACTTGTCTACCTGAACCCCGCCTCCTGTGTTCTTGACCCATTTGCACCTAAACAAAGGGACCTTAAAAGAAGGTCCATAGTCAAGTTCCCATATCTCCTCTATGTAACCATAATAAGTGTCATTTGGGCCTTTGTTGTTTATTGCATCAAAGCGGACACCACTGTTTTGGTTGGTACTCTTTTTATCTTGGGCGATCGTGTAAAATGTATTCCCATTTATCTCGTACCCTTGGAAAGTCAATACAGTCGAAGACGGTGTCTGGGCCAACAAGTATAGCTGATCTCCAATAGTCTTGTTATTCATGAGATGTTTTTGCAACCAACCGCCGAAAGTCGACATGTGTTCACGTCTAATCCAATCGTCCGACTGCCCCGGGTTCTGGGAGCATACAAAATTCTTGTGTACATTTATATACGGAGCCACCAAGGTGGAACTTTGTAGAACTGTGTAGTGTGCTTGAGTGAAAGAAATCCCGTCCCTACATATCATTGATTTCCTTCCTAGCGTGCCTTTTCCACTTAGTCTCCCCTCATGCCGTGATTCAGGAACAGCAATCGGCTTAAGGTCAGGAATAAAGTCAGCACAGAACTCAGTGACCTCCTCTGTTCCATAGCCCTTGGAGATGCTTCCTTCTGGCCTAGCACGGTTATGAACATATTTCTTTAAGACTCCCATGAACCTCTCGAAGGGGAACATATTGTGTAGAAACACAGGACCAAGAATGGAAATCTCATCGACCAGGTGAACGAGGAGATGCGTCATAATATTGAAGAAGGATGGTGGGAACACCAGCTCAAAACTAACAAGACATAAATTTAAACTAAAATAACAACTTCTACTAGCTACTTCTTCCGCGCATCCACTGCTGCCCTCGTGGCTGCCGCCTCCTGCCGCAGCTGCTGCTGCAGCTCCTTCTCACGACGACGCTTATGCATCTCCTCACTATCTAGATCCGCCACACGCGGCCGCTTATGCAGCTCCTGGAGAATCTGCCTCTCAAATGCGTCTATGGTAGCCGCTAGCGCCGCCTCCTCCCACTCCTCTATCTCTGCGAGATGTGGGTCCACCTCATCCGCTGCTGCCCTCCTGGCTGCCGCCTCCTGCCGCAGCAGCTGCTGCAGCTCCTCCCACTCCTCTATCTCCGCGAGCTGCGGGTCCACCTCCACCGGCGGCGGGTGAGGCTTTGGGGGAATAGTGAAATGGGCTAGGGTTCGGTGATGAGTGAAGTGGGAGAGACGGGGACGTACTATTTATAGAGGGCGTGTAGGCGGGAAATCTCCGCGCTGCGCGTCGTGGTGGGAAAATATCCTGCGCGGCGTCGCGTGGCGGGAAAATATCCCGCGCGGCGTCGTGGCGGGAAAATATCCCGCGTGGCGTCGTGGCGGGAAAATATCCCGCGCGGCATCGTGTGGTGGAAACCTGTCCCGCGTGGCGTGGCGGGAACCTATCCCGCGCGAAACAACCAAAAAAAAGGCGGGAAGAACCCAAAAGGGCAGCCAAAATTTGGGCCTTTTACACCGGTTCGTGGCTGGAACAGGTGTAAAAGGGTCTTTTACACCGGTGCCAGCCACGAACCGGTGTAAAAGGGTCTTGGTTTAAAACTTCACGCCTGCCCCCTTCTTCCCCAACTTCTCCAATTCGCGCGGAACTGTAACGACGCCGGCAGGCTTCTGAATTTTCGAGCCGCCGGCGCCATCCGCCCAATCCGGCGCCGGCGCCCGCGCCTCCGCCTCCTCCTCCGCCCGCGCGCGCCAGCCTCCTCCTCTCGCGCGCGCAGCTCCGGCCGCCGCTCGTCCCGCCTGCCGCCTCCCTCCTCCGCTGCCGCCTCCGGCCTGCTCCCGCGCGCCGCAGCCTCCCTCCTCTGCCCGCGCCGCCTCCTCCCGCGCCGCCCGCCGCCGCCGTCCTATTCTCCGGCCTCGCTGGCAAAGGTGAGAGCCGGCTCTCCTTTTTATTTTTTTATTTTATTGTTTTAATTAATAGTTAGATTTAGTTAGATAAAATTTTAGTTAGATAAAATTTTAGTTAGATATAATTAGAAAATTTAGTTACAAAGTTAGAAAATTTAGTTACAAAGTTAGAAAATTTAATTACAAAATTTAGTTAGATTTAATTTTAGTTAGGAAAATTTAGCTAGATATAATTAGTTAGGAAATTTTAGTTAGAAAATATTAGTTAGAAAATTTAGTTAGGTTTATTTAGATAGAAAGTTAGAATTTTTTTTGTTAGTAATATTAGTTAGAAATTTTTTGTTAGATACAAAGTAGTGAAATTTATATGTTAGAAATATTTGTTAGATAAAAATGTTTATGTTAGGAAAAACTAGTAATATTTGTTAGTAATATATATTCATAAGTACTTTATTCAAATTCAATATTATATTTGTTAGTTTGCATACAATGCCGCGCCCGCCGCGTCCTGGAGCTAGGACAGTTTTTGACCAGATGCTGCTGATGGGGGAGGTTTGGGACTAGGCTCCGCCGGGGTGGCACTGGGAGGTGTTATCTTCCGGGGAGCGCACCTTGGTGCGGAATCCGGGTCCCGTCGTCGACCCGTATATTCTCTGGTGGAGGTCACGTGGGCCACGGTCATTTCAGAGGGAGCCGACGCCGTAGGAGGTGGTAGCTCAGCGTATTAGAGAGGAGGACGAGCATGTTCGCCGTTACCTGTGTGCGTTAGACACCAGGTATAGGGGCGGATGGTCAGTTATGCAGGGATCTCATATTAGCTATGATCCTGTTATTGTTCTGTGGCTTTGGCTGTTCAGCCGGCGCGGCTCAGGACCCGGTCGGCGCCGTTGAGCGGTTCTAGTGATGTATTAGGGTTAAATAAAAATGGACCCGATCGAGCTATATGTGTAACTCAGATCTTTGATTATGTATTGAGTATTATCCTTAATTAGTACCTATATATATGTGTAACTCTAATATTTGATCATGTATTGAGCATTATCCTTAATTACTGCTTCGTTGTGTTTATAGCATTAGACTAACTTGTAAGTCTTTGCAGAAACTATGGAACGGGACCTAGAAAAGGAATACATCGTAGAGGACATTATCCGTGACGATGATGATATGACCTCTCTTTATCTGAACCAATCCGGCGAGGGAGATGAGCAAAACCATGGAGACGGCTCCGCTGAGGGAGATGAGCAAGACCACCGTGGAGATGGTCCGGTGAGGGAGAAGGTCACGACTCCGATGAGGGAGAAGCTGATGACACCGAGGTGTATATATATTAATTAACCAAGCCTACAGATTTGTGCATATACATATATTAACGTTGTTTCTTCTTTTAGGCCTCCCGATCAATAAACTCTACTGGCCCAACTAAACGAGGCGCGGCCAGAAAGATGGAAGACCATGAAAGGTGCACCATCACGGAAATCGCTGAAGATGGCGAACCGATTTTTCCCAAGGCTCACGCAAAAAAGTTTGTAAGTCAATGCGGAGTTATTGTTAGGGACACCATCCCGATCACCACTCAAAAATGGAAGAAACCTGCAAAGGAGAAAGGAGTTAGTTATGTCGACACGAGATCCAAAAATCTGATGTTTAGGAAGCTCCTGGTAAATTTCATCTTACCGGAGCCAACTGACTCTAAATGTGAGAATGACAGGCCAGACCCTGAGGATCCCGAGCTGAATATCGTACAACGAAGAGTCAAGAAGTGGGCTCTTATTAAGATGGCAATACAGTTCAACGACTACAAGAAGAAATTGGAAAACTTGTTTGTCAAGGAAAAAAAGACTCCGGATTTCAATGGCCCCTATGAGAAGATAAAAAAAGTTGAAAATGCTGAATTACCTTCATCAACCTGAGCCAAGTCTTAGATCGAACTATGACCGGTCTATTTGCAAGTCAAATGTGGTAGCAAAAGAGCGGTGGGAAAAGAGTAAGGTACAAGGGAAACCAGTTCCCCAGCTTGGAACCCAGAAAAACTCGTGCCCCCCGCTCAATGTGTATCCTTATATCATAGACTGCCTTGATCCGACGCTGGTAGCACTATACAAAGATGAGGCAGATGCGAACGATATGAGTATTCCTGAGTACTTAAGCCGCCTCGAATTCATTCACACGGATGATGTCCAAATAGCATACCAGTACAAGTACGGGCAACCTCTTGTCAGAGCCGAGGAGTTGCCTAAACTATCAACACAACTGCGAAGACTGCATAAGTGGTACTTGGATGCATGTAAGGACGGTCAGAACTGGATCATGGTGGTAATCAAAGATGAGCACTACGGGCGAACTGACGTGATGAACATTGAATTTTCTGAATTATTTCAGTTATTCAATCAAGACGCCCTCGACAAATCTCTGCTGAGTGCCTATTGTTTGTAAGTATTATTTATTTAATTAAGTCTCTACCGCGGCTCGTCCATTGCATGGATATAACTATACTCCAACTATATTTTGCAGAATGAAGATCCGCGAATGCCGACTTGGGCAAATCTATGATATTGGGTTCGTTGACCCATATACCGTGAATGAGTATACTCCCAAGGACACGGAGAATAACTTGGTATATGCCTTAAGGAAAAGCTCATACAAAAGGGAAATACTATTTCCTTACAACTTCGCGTGAGTGTTACTGTCTTCACACATTAAATCTTTTTCGCTTACTCCATGTGTTAAGTGTAATTGATGAGTTATGCATATATATGTCCGCAGGTTTCACTATATCCTGCTAGTCATTGAACCCGACACCGGAGTAGTAGAAGTCAAGGACTCGAAGAGTAAACCTCTTGCGGCGTGGGGGGACATGGCTGATATCCTCCAGAAGGCTTGGAAATGGTTCACCAACAAGGCTCCAGGTTTACGGAATAAAGAGCTTCGAATAAAACCTGTACCGGTAAGTACTACTAGCTAGGCCGCACATCTCTTTGATTCTAGTTTCAATACCATTATTAACATCCTTGATTATTATTTTGATTGAACTTTGTTCTCGTAAAGTGCTTGAGGCAAGAGGACGAGAATAATTTATGCGGGTTCTATGTTTGCGAGTTCATTCGCCAGACGACCCACCATGTGACCAAAATTTTGGATCAACTTGAAGTACGTAAACAACATTCATGACTTTATTTTATCACCTGTGCTTCATTCGGGATGCGCTATTTGACCCCCAGGGAGTAGAATAGTTATTCTACACCCACCCTCTATCTTTGCAACCGTAAATGATTTTTATGTCACGTAAATTTTTTCTTACTTCATTAGTCAAGTAGAACATAAGAAAAAATAGACCTTGCAAATATTTTTTGTTTATGTGACGTAAAAAAATATGACATAAAATAAGTATTTTCGTCCTTTTTTTACACTACAATTATTCACACAATACATTTTTTATGTTGATTTTTTTGTGGTAAATCAATATGAACGTAATTATATGTAAACAAAACATAATTTTATGAATGTAACAACGTAAAATTATGTTGGGTGCAAAATAACTTTTCTGCACCCTGGGGGTCAAATAGAGTTTCTATATATATAGATATATACTGACCACCGTACCTTCTTGAAATTATTAGATCCAACGGTTGCGGAACGGTCTTCTAGCAACCGAGCGTGTACGAGCAATTCAAGAAGAACTGACTGGATTCTTACTTGAGCAAGTCATAGCTCCAGACGGAGCACACTATGTGCCCACTATCCAATATTGAATAGAAATTATTTTGAAAGTTGATGTAGACATATATATATGCATGAACGTGTGTCACTTCGATCGATATATGTAATATAATGGTTTCCTATATATATGTGTCTGCATTATAACGTGTTTCGAATGGAGGCAGACTCTGCCGCGGCAGAGTTTCAGTGTAATTTCCTGCCGCGGCAGCGTTTTAGTGCAATTCCCTGCCGCGGCAGAGTCTGCCGCGGCAGGGAAGGGCACCAAAACGCTGCCGCGGCATAACCCTTTAGCACCGGTTCGTATTACGAACCGGTGCTAAAGGTCCTCCGCCGGGCGCTGCTCTGCTGGCCACGTGGTGCCCCCTTTAGCACCGGTTCGCAACTGAACCGGTGCTAAAGGGGGGGGGGGGCCTTTTGCACCGGATCCGTTGCACCGGTTGGGCATCCGGTGCATATAGCCCTTACCAACCGGTGCAAATGGCCCATTTTCTACTAGTGTTTATATGGTTTTTGGACTCGGTTTTTCTTATAAATTGGGACAATCTCTTCTATCTAATCGAGCTATGCCCTGAAAACGCAGAAACTATCCCATCAATTAAGAACGGGAGACATCTCACTACTAGGGAATAGCCTACCGCTCGCGTGTGTAATTCGACTACCACTCGCGGGCGGCCAACCGCGACTAGTACCCCGCCAGTGGTATCCGTTACTAGTCGCGCGCCCGTCTGGCACACGACTAGTAGTGTATGTACCGATTGCGTGCGGCGTCCGCGCGCTACCACTATGTTTACTGGTAGCACGTCGAAGGGCACGCGACCAGTACCCCGCCCACTGCCAGTATCCAATTTTTCATGCATTTTCTCCTTATTTATACAGATCCAATATGTAGATATATACAACATCAATACACATGCATGCAAGTACCAGATACATAGAATTAGCCAAATGACCAAATCATTACACTACAATTAGCCAAGCAAGTGACCAAATCATTACAGTACAATTAGCCAAGTGACCAAATCATTACACTTCATACTACAATTGGTAATGGTTAAGACCTACATGTAATGGACATGATCTACACTACGTACTCCACGCCCAGGTGTGCCTCCTCCGCCTCTGGCTCCACGGGTGGGTAATGAACAATGAACTCATCATTATCTCTTGGATCGTGCTACTCACCATCAGATGCAGAGGAGTCGGCCCGTTGTTTGCAATAGAAGAAGGTCTTCCCAAATAAATTATCCATATAGAAATAACACTTGGTCCCTGGCTCCATCCCGTAGCGGCAATGGTATTCTCCGTTTGCAGATATGGCCTCCGTAAGCAAAAAATCCTGCCAACTCCTATTGAATTGCTTGTACGCGGTCCTTTGGTAGGAGCTGGTCCCGCATCTTTTCGGTCTTTAAAGACGGAGATCAATATGAATATATGTGTATATATATCAAATCATCACAAAAAAAATTATGAATGAAACTCAACACAATTGATGGTAATAAAATAAAATTGTGAATATTGTTTACATACTTGAAGTTGTTTGAAATCTCTACGCCGCTCACTAGTCGTCATGTGAATGATCTCGCAAACGTAGAATGCACATAAATTAGTCCCCTGTTCCTGCGTCAACCACTTTACGAGAATAGAATTCAATCAAATAATAATCAAGCATGTTAATGCATGGTATTGAAACTAGAATTAAAGAGATGCGCGAACCTAGTACTACTTCCTGGGATCCGTCGAAAACGCATCTCCGATTTCTAGTCACCGAAAACCTCCTTGATGAACCGTTTCCAAACCCTGCCCGGCAAAGAAAATGAATAAAAAAGTTATTAATTACTTGATATCAGGAAATGAACGAAAGTGGCCGAAATAGTGCGATAATGATTGAAATTACCTCTGGAGCATAAAAACGATGTTCTCGTACTCCTGAGGGTCTTTCTGTAATGGGTCCATGACCTCAACTTTTCCAGCGTCAACTTGAATGCTTAGCAGAATCCATTGAAAGTTGCGCACGTTTATATACGCAGGCATGCATAACTCATCAATTACACTTAACATTGAGTAAGAAAAATAAAATGTGTACAAGATACTAACACTCACTTGAAGTTGTAAGGAAACAATATTTCCGTTCTTTCATTTTGTTTAATTAAAAACCTTAGCATGTTAGCCTCTATGTCCTTGGCGTGGTTTTGTACCGTAAAAAATGAACGGTATATGGGTCAATGAATCCAATGTCATAGATTCTCCGTCTTTTGCATTCAGTAATCTTCATTATGCATAATAGCGTACAAAAAAATATAGTGAGGTTAATTACAGGCAATGAACAAGCTAATGAAGAGATTTAATTACAAAAATAAATCACTTACAGACAATAGCAACTGACAAGAGATTTGTCGAGGGCGTCTTGATTGTATAACTGAAAAAAAATTCTTCAAGCGTAATACATATCTGGTTGTCACGGAAGTAATGCTCTTTTTTAACTGCCACCATGAGCATGATTCGCCCTTCCTTTGAGTATTCCATGTACCAGTCATGCAATCTTCGCATTTGTGTTGGTAGATACGCGACCTGCTCAGGTCTGACCAGAGGCTCCCCGAGGGCAAATTTCCATGCTACATCAGCCTTGGGGAAATCTTCCATGCCCATCAATTGAGCAACAGTCACACCAAAATGTCTAGCAATGTCCTTGTATTCTTCTGCTACGTCCTTATCGGAATACACGTTGAGTGGGGGCAACGATTGTTTTTCTTGTTCTCCGAGCTGGGGAACTTTTTTCCCACTTGCACTACTTCTCGTCCGCTGCATTTCGATATATTACTTCTTAATGGAGTGATCATAGTCTGATGCCATATTAGCCACATGTGACGATGGTCGCTCAAGCAAGTCCACAAAGTGTTGTCTGATTTTTGGATTTATTTTCCCCTTTGGCTGGGGCTGTATCTTGGCAAAATGGCTTTTTTCACTTCGGCATCCACGACCTTTTTGCATTCCTCATCAGTCATGTCATAAGCTAACTTGGCAGGAGCCTCCTTAGCTTTCTTCGTTGCACCTGCTTTCTTCCGAGTAGTACTAATCGACGGAGTGATGGTCTTCCGCTTTTGCACCTGAGACTTAGTGGGCGGAGTCGGCTGACGCGCCAGAGATCGAGATGGACTCGTGCTAGGTCTCTCTCGAGGAAGGGTGGACATAGAGGTGGACTGCTACTCGGAGGAGTCAGTGGCCTTGGCGCCGAGTCTAGAAACATGATGTTTTCCTTTTTCCATAGAATGATTGCATGCGTGACTTCTCCCAGTGTCGTCTCTCCTTCACCTGCAGGGATGTCAAGCACCAGTGTCTCATATCCCTTCATTACTTCATCCACCCCGACATGACATAGCTAGCTGGAATCTGGCCGCCGTGGAAGCGTGCTTCAGGTTCAGAAGGTAAAGCAAAGCTGACCGCCACCTTTATGGATATGTTCTTCATTGGCTGATGTAGCTCACAATTTTCCTCTCCACGAGATCATCCATGGGGTAGCGAGCCATCGGTGCATCATCCATCGGTGCAAGATCATCAACCCGGACCCCCATGGAAGCCACCCTGCTTTTCTGCTGAGATGGCCAGCTACTAAAGAATGCAGGATCTTGCTGCGGCTGAGATGCCCTTTGCTGGCTAATTGCATCTAGTTGCTCCTGCTGCCCCATTAATATGCGCTCATAATCATCGTTCTTTCTTTCTATCTTCTGGAACCGGTCTGCCTCCTGTTTCTTTTTTCTTTGATGGCTTCTATAACTTTCATTCCACTCGGAAAACCCAGCCCTCCATGAAACATCGGCGCCTTTGCCTCGTGTTCATCCTGGGTGTTCAGGATTCCCGAGGGCACGTGTTAGCTCATCGTTCTCTCTCTCGGGCTCGAACGTTCCTGCTCGAGTATCGATTATTGCTTGAACAAGGTCTTTGGCGGTTTTTTCAATTTCTTTCTTTCCAATACACTCCCCTGTTAGTGTGTCCAACGATCCTCTGTGCCCGAAAAACCAGTGCTTTGACCGTTCGGGCCAACCCGCTGTCTCTAGAGTGATCCCTTTAGCAATCAGGGCAGCCTCAGTTTGTTCCCACTTAGGCATGGTACTCTTGTAGCCACATGTACCCATAACATGGTGATATTTCTTTTTTGCAGTAGTTGCCTTATTTTTTGCCGACCTTTGCAGAGCTTCAAACGATTCCTTGTACCCCACAAATGCGTCCCAGTGATTTTTAATCTTCTCTAGTGGTCCAGTGAATGTTGGAGTTCTTTTCTTCTTGATATAGCCATTGTGTAATCTTTTCTTGAAGGTCTGGAATTGTGTGGCCATCTTTTTAAGAGCCCGCTCCTTGACTTTCAACTTAACTTTTTCCTCTTTGCACTCTGGTGGTAGGTTGAAATGTGACAAGAGCGTATCCCAAAGCAAATCTTTGGATCTTTGGTCGACATAACTAACTCCATCTACCTTTGTCTTATTCCATTCTCGAGTGGTGATCGGGATGTTGTCCCTGACAATAACTCTGCATTGATGTACAAATAAATGTGCGGTCTCTTTGGGAGCAATCGGTTCGCCATCTTCAGTGACTTCGTCAATCGTGAACCTTTGATGATCGCCCAACTTTTTGGTCTGGCCTCGTTTCCTTCTAGCAGATTGGCTCGATCCGGAGGGCTAAAAGAAGAAAGATTCGTTAATATATACATACAAATCAATTAATACATCTAGTCACCAGAGGCTTAATTAATATACCTCAACGGACTTTGTTAAGGGTCCAACATTTTCTTCGTCATCATTATTTGTTTCCCATTCGTCTCTCCAATCTAGCTCCATTCCCTCACCGGAGTTGTTCAGAAATTATGAGCCACACGTCATCTTCTCTGCCGGCTATAATATTTAACAATGCATCTTCTTGATCATCTCTGTCGTGGTCCATAGCTGCATTTTTATTCAGAGAGCATTTTAATCATAGCATTTTGAAGTTCCTCTCTCTGCAAAGAAAAACCTCTATGCAGCTATGAAAAGGTATTGAAATGATAACATGACATGTTAAAGGTATTGAAATAAGCCCTATGACATTTCCAATAATTTAAATGGACTTTGCATGCTTATTGGGTATGCATTATCTAGTATGAACTCTGCATGCTTTTCATGATGTGGTGTTCTGGATTTAATTATAATGCCCTTTATAAAAAAACAAAGAACTTAGCCACCAAAAATTAAGCTGGTTGTTTATAATGAGTGTGCACCATAAAATTTTCAGGAACAATTATAAAAATAGTGAACAAGGGGATGCTAGAATTTACAAAAAAAAAAGTTAACAATATGACAATATCTCCTCTACAAAAAAAATTGTGTTTTTCCTTTCTGTTTAGTTGTGTTAAAATACATTACAATCCCTATATCCAAGTTTCTTCCTGCATTTCTTAGAGGCCAAAATACACCATAACATATGCAAAATCAATTACAGAAAACCACAAAAATCAACTAGGGTTTGTACTCCAAAAAAAAGAACTAGGGCGACCAACGCCGGCGACCACCCAGAGGTGGCGATACGGCATGCGCGCAACCATGCCGGAGGGCGCGTTCGACCGAGGCGCTCGTGGGCTATCTAATGGAGGCGGCACCGCTCCTATTGGGTGCCCGGAGCATGGACGGCGACATGGTCGAGCGGTGGAGCTCGTAGGTGCGCAACGTGGCAGCGATACATGGAGAGAGGGGGAGAGAAGAGTGGTGCCTGAGCACTAGTTGCTCACCCTGAGGCTGTATGAAGCAACGACAAGGACGGAGGAGGCCCGTAGCGACAGGATTGGCGGCGGCTGGAGTTCGACCGGTGAGCTCGATTCGCTCAACTGCGAGGGTGGTGGCAACAGCGGTGGCGGGTGTCCCTCCTCGCGGGAGATGGCTAGGGCGGGCAACGATGGTGGCGATGGTGAGGAGAGGAGGGTGGTGCTCCTGTTTGCGATGAAAATGGCAGCGGCGATGTCGACTCGATCGGGGGAGGGGGAGATTATAAGTCGCGCGCCTTTAGTCCCAGTCTGGCCTTTAGTCCCGGTTGCTGGCTGCAACCGGGACTAAAGCGGCCGAAAAATTCTTAAGTCCCGGTTGCAGCCACCAACCAGGACTAAATGTGCTTTTGGACAAATTCATATAAAATTCATTTAAAATTTTAGAAAATGTGACAAACTTTACAAATTCATAGAAAATTCATTTCAAATCAGAAAAATACAAATGATATATCAAAATGTTCAGAAAAATAATCTCTATGCAATTAAAATATAATATGAGTCTTAATTAAGTCTTTTATTTATCCAAAATTCCAAGAAGGTTCAATAATTATTAAATTTCTAAAATAAATATAAATCTTAATTAAGTATTTTATTTATCCAAAATTCAAAGAACATTCAATAATTAGTAAATTTCTAAAATAAATGATAAGTCTTAATTAAGTCTTTTATTTATCCAAAATTCCAAGAAGAGTCAATAATCATTTTTCCAAAATTAATTGCACTAAATTCATAAACTCTAGTGTTGGGGTAATATATTACATAAAGGTTTTCTTCTTGGAATAATTATTACATATCACCAACATCCCCATCTAGTGTTGGGGTATAAAAGTTGTTCTTCGCCGTAACCATGGAACATCTTAATTATTTAACAGGATGGTTTGGTCAGTGTTCACTGTGAAGGGCGGAATTTCATCAAACTTATTATAATCTTCTGACATGTCTGTCTTGCTCTCCACTCCCACGATGTTTCTTTTCCCTGAAAGAACTACGTGGCGCTTTGGCTCATCGTATGATGTATCCGTTTGCTTATTTTTTCTTTTTCTCGGTTTGGTAGACATGTCCTTCACATAAAAAAACTGAGCCACATAATTGGCTAGGACGAATGGTTCATTTGTGTACCCAAGATTGTTGAGATCCACTATTGTCATTCTGTACTGCTGGTCTACCTTTACCCCGCCTCCTGTCAGCTTGACCCATTTGCACCGAAAAAAGGGACCTTAAAAGAAGGTCCATAGTCTAGTTCCCATATCTCCTCTATGTAACCATAATATGTGTCCTTTTTCCCATTGTTGTTTGTTGCATCAATGTGGACACCACTGTTTTGGTTGGTGCTCTTTTTATCATGGGAGATTGTGTAAAATGTATTCCCATTTATCTCGTACCCTTGGTAAGTCAATATAGTCGAAGATGGTGACCTGGCCAACAAGTATAGCTGATCTCCAACAGTGGTGTTATTCATGAGATGTGTTTGCAACCAACCGCCAAAAGTCGCCATGTGTGCATTTGTAATCCAGGAGTCAGACAGCCCCGGGTTTTTGGAGCGTACAAAACTCAATGACCTCCTCTGTTTCATACACCTTGGAGATGCTTCCTTCTGGCCTAGCATGCTTATGAAACTATTTTTTTAAGACTCCCATGAACCTCTCAAAGGGGAACATATTGTGTAGAAATACAGCACGGAGAATGGAAATCTCTTCGACTAGGTGAACGAGGAGATGCACAGCTCAAAACTAACAAGATATTGGACCACATCATTCTGTAACCTTTTTAAAATTTCGGGATCGATTACGTTCTGAGAAATTGCATTGAGGAATGCACATAGCTTCACAATGGGTACTCGAACATTTTCCGGTAGAAGCCCCCTCAATGCAACGAAAATCAATTGCGTCATAAGCACGTGTCAGTCATGAGACTTTAGGTTTTGGAATTTTTTCTCTCCCATATTTATTATTCCCTTTATATTCGATGAGAAGCCAGACGTGACCTTGATACTGCTCAGGCATTTAAAAAAGATTTCGTTCTCTTCTTTGGTAAGAGCGTAGCTGGCAGGACTTAAGTAATGACATCCTTTATCCGTCTTCTCTGGATGCAGGCCGTCTCGTTCATTCATACGTTGCTGGTCCTGTCGTGCTTCCAGTGTATCTTTTGTCTTCCCATACACACCCAGGAAGCCTAGCAGGTTCACGCAAAGATTCTTTGTCAGGTGAATCATGTCGATTGCTTAGCGGACCTCTAGGACATTCCAATAGGGTAGCTCCCAAAATATATATTTCTTCTTCCACATGGGCGCGTGTCCGTTAGCGTCATTTGGAATAGATTGTCTGCTAGGACCCTTTGCAATAATTACTTTTAAATACTTGACAATGCCAAATACGCCATCACCACTACGGTGAATATGCTTCCTCCGGTGATCTGCCTCACCTTTGAAATGCTTGCCTTTCCTTCTTACGGGATGCCTGATCGGAAGAAATCGACGATGCCCTGGGTACACAACTTTCTTACATTTATCGAAATATATACTTTCAGTCTCACCTAAATAGTGTGTGCATGCATTGTATCCCTTGTTTGTCTGTCCTGAAAGGTTACTAAGAGCAGGCCAATCATTAATGGTTACGAATAGCAATGCTCGTAGGTCAAATTTCTCCTGTTTGTGCTCATCCCACACACTTACACCTTTTTCGTGCCACAAATGTAAAAGTTCTTCAACTAATGGCCTTAGGTTCACATCAATGTCGTTGCCGGGTTGCTTCGGGCCTTGGATGAGCACTGCCATCATAATGAACTTCCGCTTCATGCACAACCAAGGAGGAAGGTTATAGATACATAGAGTCACATGCCAGGTGATATGACTGCATCTTTACTCCACAAAAGGATTCATGCCATCTGTACTTAGACCAAACCTTAAGTTCCTTGTGTCATCTGCAAAGTCTAGGAACTCTCTCTCGATTTTTCTCCACTGAGACCCATCAGTGGGATGTCTCAGCATCGCGTCTTTCTTACGGTGTTCTTTGTGCCACCGCAAAAACTTGGCATGCTCTTTGTTTCTGAACAAACGTTTCAACCGTGGTATTATAGGAGCATACCACATCACCATGGCAGGAACCCTCTTCTTGGGGCGCTCGCCCTCAACATCACCAGGGTCATCTCGGCTGACCTTATACCGCAATGCACCGCATAGCGGGCATGCATTCAAATTCTCGTAATCCGCACCGCGGTAGAGGATGCAGTCATTAGGGCATGCATGTATCTTCTGCACCTCTAACCCTAGAGGGCATACAACCTTCTTTGCTTCGTACGTACTGGCGGGCAATTCATCATCCTTTGGAAGCATCTTCTTTATCATTTTCAGTAACTTCCCAAATCCCTTGTCAGATACACCATTCTCTACCTTCCATTGCAGCAATTCTAGTGCGCTACCCAGCTTTTTGTTGCCATCTTCGCAATTTGGGTATAACAATTTTTTGTGATCCTCTAACATGCGCTCCAACTTCAACTTCTCCTTTTCACTTTCGCAGTCTCTCTATGCATCAACAATGGCCCGAGGAAGATCATCAGCGGGCTTATCTGATGCCTCTATCTTCAGTTTCCCCCATTGTAGTATCACCGTATTCAGGGAACCTATAGTTGTCGTCATCCTCTTCTTCTTCATTGTCTTCTATTATAACCCCTCTTTCTCCGTGCTTGGTCCAACAATTATAGCCGAGCATGAAACCGGACCGAAACAGGTGGACGTGAAGGATTTTTGAGGAAGAGTAATCCTTTTTTATTTTTACAGACACCACATGGACAACACATAAAATCATTCCGCTTGTTTGCATTAGCCATATCGAGAAAATAATGCAGGCTCTTAATGAACTCGACAGAGCGTCGGTCATCGTACATCCATTGCTGGCTCATCTACATTATATAAGTATATAAAAAATGATGCTAAAATTAGTCCCGGTCCCCAACACCCTAAAAGCAATCATGATGCAGAAGCGATTGTAACTTTTAAATAATGTGAGGATCTTCGTGTCATTCTTATGCACACCACGATACTTCGGCTCCGGATGACACATACTACTAACTGAAAACAATAGGAATCAAATACAAAATTAAACTATGAACTACACATGCATTTTATCAACACATACTACCTCCATCACAAGGCTTATGACACCCTTTCTCATTAGATGGTGCCAAAGTATAATCATCGGCCATTACAAAACAACTATATGGCTATAAATGTTATTATTGCAAAAATAAAAAACTATGCACTGATTTAAAAAAATTCTACTCCATACTCATTTTGATCCATATACACATATGCAAACTAAGTAGTTAATTTGAGCTCAAGTTACATATAAATCAAATAAACTCCCACATAATTACTCCCAAACTAAAACCCACAAATTCCTCTACTTCTAGAGCATGAAATGAGCTAAACTAGAAATAACAGATGAAATGATGAAGTTGCTAACCTTTTAGAACCCTTGGATAGATGGGGCTCCGCCAAATCTTGACAAATCGTGAGAAAAAATGGGGATGAACTCGAGCTCGGGGAGGAAACAGAGGAGAAACAGAGGAGAAAGCTCGGCTCGGGTAGGGGCGATGATTATATAGGAGAGGACTTTAGTCCCGGTTGGTATCTCCAACCGGGACTAAAGGTCCCGTTTGGTATCTCTGGCAGGGACGATGGCCTTTAGTCCCGGTTGGAAATACCAATCGGGACTAAAGGTCCCGTTTGACCCGGGACTAAAGCTGGCCGTGCTCGTGCGGCGTCCTAGCCATTGGTACCGGGACTAATGCTCACATTAGTCCCGGGCCCAAACACGGCCGGGACTAAAGCTCCGAACGGAAGGCCCATTTTCTACTAGTGGCAATCTGCAACCACAAATCCATTCCTCTTGCCTTCTCCCTTCCACCATTCACCACCAAGCCTCACCCTGTCATCTTCGTGCGCATCTCTGTCAGGGAGTCGTGGGCGCTGTCGGCCGGTGCGGACGCCGCTCCACCGGCACTGCCCTCTCCACCCTCTTCACCAAAGGGCATCTCCAGCGGCGTGACCCAAAATAGTGACCCATTCATTCCGATTTTGTCCGTTTGGTTCGCATCACGGACAAAAAATTGGGTGTGGTCTAGCCTGCTAGACTAGTGCCTCCAGCGATGTGACCCATTCGGTCCGTGCTGGCCATTTTGGGAGGGCCCAGGATGGCCAAGAGGAGGACAGCGGAGCACATGCTAGCCACTGGCTGGAGGGCCCAGGAGGACGTGGGAGGAGGCGCACGCTGTCTGGCCCGACGCATCCGTGACCCAAATTTGGTGAACGGATGGGGCGGTCCGTGCGAGTCGGCCCGTTTGGGTCGCGCCGCTAGAGCATGCGCAGCCTGTCCATCTATCCGGGTGGACTATTTCAGACAGGGCAGGACCAGTTGGGTCACGCCGCTGGAGATGTCGTAACCCGCCACACCCGCCGGCCGTGTCCAGGGGCACCAAAGCCGACCACATCGTGCACCCCTCTGAACCTGATGCCACTACATCTGCTAAGGCGGCTATTTCTGACGCCGCTCTTGACGCGGGGCATGCAGTCTGCAGACCTGAACACAGCTCTTGACGCTGGCGGTGCTACTAATTAAGGATGCGGCAAATCTGGTAGTCTACGATGCGCTCCCCCTCGTCGAGGCACTGCAGGAGATTAGCCACGACTCAATCTTCTCCTTCTCCGCTAAATCTCCTGACCAAGAGACCTTCGTGCATGACATGGACCCCTTTGTTGCCCGTGAGGCGCGCGGCCGTAGGGTTCACGAGCGAAGAGCCCTGGAGCCTGCGGCGAAGATGCGACGCAGTCACCGCCTGGCAGCCAAAAAAGTATCCAACTCCATCGACATGATGGAGAAGGCCATGCGCATTAGAGGCCTGCTCACTTTGACCTCTCTGTTGCCACTGCCTCGCTCTCCGTGGCGCTGAGGGCTACTGGCCTTGTCGACGACCCGGATACACCAGCCACTGACCCTGTCGCTCTTGCCGCCGTCGCAATGGAGTGTGGCACCACTCCGGATGAGGCTGCTGCCGTTGCAGGTCCTTTGGTGCATGCCGGTGCACCATGAGCGCGCTCCCGCACTCTCGATTGCTGTGGATGGGCCATCGCCACAAATTTTCCCTGGCCCATCCCTCGCTGTGCTCGGCAATAGCGCCCCCTCGTGGCCTCCACTATCTAGTCTCTCTCTGTTTAGTTGTGCATGGATCTGCACTTTGCCATGATCGCTCTATCATTTTGTCTTTCGCTATAATCTGTAAGGGTGAACCACGATGTACATGTACTATAGTAAGAGAGAACTAACATCTTTTTCATGAGAATTTTGGATTTCTTTGGAGGTTAACATCGAACTGACACGTACGCCACTTTGTGGTTTGTCCCTGCAGTGATATTTTCGGCGTACGATTTAGGTGCTGCCTTGGAATTTTTGTGCTCCCTTTCTGCTGGGCTTCGTTGTGTCCTGGGTGTTGTAGCATCTTTTTTAAACCGCTTTGACTCATTTTGTCTGGTACGTGGCCTCTATCTCCAGAAATCTCCTGCCCATACCACCCCAACTTTTCTCGGTTTCCACCCTGCATGTTCTCTCTTATCTCCTCCACTGTCCCGAGCTCCTATATTCCAAATCCCCTACACCTTCATCGGCTTCCCCCTCCTCGCCGGAGCTCCTCCTTCCCTTCCACTGACCTCCCACTGCCCAGAACGATCTTCCTTGAGCCCTCCCTGTCCAAGTAGGGGAAGTGTGGGATCGGCTTCCAAGCGGACGATGGAGAGATGAGCTCTACGGCATGGTGTCCAGAGGTGCTGCAAGTGGCTAGCTGTGGGGCCCCGGACTAGCTGTACAAAATACCCGTTATGCATTCATATTCACGATCCCATGATCAGTGTGTCGTGAAAGCATAACCGAACTGGTATCAAATTACATCATCCATTACAGTACTGAATAAAAGATTACAAACAGGTCACATGACCAATACATACATAATAGCCTCGAAGGGCCTAACTTAACATCAGAGTAGCGGAAAATCACTTCACAATAGTAGCGCAAAGCCCAAGTCATATGCCATAACCCTACAGGTAACTGATTGGGAGAACGTTCCTAGCTCGCCTAGACATCATCAACTCCTTCTTCATATGCGGAACTCCTCCAAGTCTGGCTAAGTAAATAGCCAGGACAACAATGCCAGTGAGTACGTTTGAATGTACTCGTAAACCACCTTAGAGAGAAGTAAAGGATATGCATTTATGGCTGTAGCAAGGAAATAAGCTCTAATCTAGGGCTACAAAGTGAGAGAGGTAGTTTCTCTCGTGGATATAACATCTCTATATCTTTGTGGAAGAAGATTTTTTAAAAAAATGAGGATTTCCTCGAGTCGATATAACATCATTGTATCTTTGAAAAAAAATTGAAAACAAGTTTTCTTTTGAAGACTAATAGGTAAGGGTGACCAATTTTCCTTCCCGGTCATCTCAGTATGACCAAAACCATCTTTCATCTTCCTCCGTACCTCGTAGGTACTCTTCCACCAGTCCCACTGGTAATCTTTCCCAAAACAGTTGGAAAACTCTTTTATAAACCAATAATCCTTCAATGCCAAGCAACAACCTTTCCCACGTCCATAACCGCGGACACAGCCATTCGAATAGTTTTACACTCTTCAGAGGTTGTACACTTTCCCCACAAGATCTGGATACCTATCGTGTGGGCATCATCCCTGCATACCAACTGTTGGAGATATGCCCGAGAGGCAATAATAAAATGGTTATTATTATATCTTTTTGTTTATGATAGATGTTTTTATCTCATTGAATAATTGTATTAACTGGAAACATTAATACATGTGTGTTTTGTAAACAAACCAGAGTCCCTAGTAAGCCTCTTGTTTAACTAGCTTGTTGATTAATTGATGATCAAGGTTTCCTGCTCATGAACATTGGATGTCGTTAGTAACAAGATCATATCATTAGCAGAATGATATGATGGACACACACCCATAGTAAGCATAGCAATAAGATCAAGTCATTAAGTTCGTTTTGCTTTAGCTCTCAAGTGCATAGTAACTTAATCCTTCGACCATGAGATCATGTTAATCACTAACACTGGATGAATACTTTGATGACATCAAACATCACTTCATAACTGGGTGGTTATAAAGGTGGCATTGGGTATTCTGAAAGTGAGAGTTGAAGCTCATGGATCAAGAGTGGGATTTGTCCATCCAAATGACGGATAGATATACTCTGGGCTCTCTCGGTGACATGACATCCAATTATCTTGCAAGCATGTGACTAGGTCACAAGGGATGTCATATCATGGAATGAGTAAAGAGTACTTATCAGGAACGAGATTGAACTAGGTATGGAGATACCGATGATCGAATCTCAGATAAGTAAAGTATCACGCGACAAAGGGAATTGGTAACGAATACTGATGGTTCTTTCGATCACGAGGTCATCGTTGAATATGTAGCAGCCATTATGGATCTCCAGGTCCCGCTATTGGTTATTGATCAGAGAAGAGTCTCGATCATGTCTGCATCATTCGCGAACCGTAGGGTGACACACTTAAGGTTCGATGTAGTTTAAGTAGATATGGAATATGAGATGGAGAATGAATGTTGTTCAGAGTCTCGGATTGGATCCAGGACATCACGAGGAGTTCCAGAATAGTCCGGAGAATAAGATTCATATAAGGGAAGTTACTTTTCGAGGTTCATGAAAAGTTTCGGTGTTTGACCGGAGCTTCTAGAAGGTTCTAGAGGGCCACTAGTGGGCCCACCACCCCGGGAGGGGCCACATGGGCCAAGGGGGTGCAGCCCAGCCCTAATGGGCCAGGTGTACCAGCCCTCCAAGGCCCAGCCGGCTAGACCCTTAGAGATAAGATCAAATCCCTAGGAGATAAGATCAAATCCCTAAAAATGAGGAGGGGCAAACTTAGGGGGAAGTTTTCTCCACCCTTCCCTTGTGCGCCGGCCCTAAGGGGTGGAGGAGGGGCTAATGCAACCATATCCGCCCCTCCCCCTATATATAGAGGGGAGGGGGTAGGGGCACATCCCACTCCTCCCCTGAAACCCTAGTCGCCCCCTCTCTCCCTCCTCCTCCTGCGTAGGCTTGGCGAAGCCCTGCAGGTTTTCTCCTCCACCACCACCGCCATGTCGTCGTTTTGTTGGGATTCCACGGAGGATCTACTACATCCGCTGCCCGCTGGAATGGGGAGAGGATGCCTTCATCGACACCGTACGTGTGACCCGAGTATGGAGGTGCTGCCCGCTTGCAGCACCGGAAAGGACTTCATCTCGAACATGAGTTCGGCAAGTGTACGACTACCTCATCCACGAGATCTGATCTCGTTACCACTTTGGATCTTCTAGCGTAAGTTTCCAATCTATCTCGTTGTATAGATCTAGTAGATTAGATCTTGGCTTTTTCCTAGATTGGATCTTGGTTTTATTCGTTCTTGCGGTAGAATTTTTTTGTTTTCTATGCTATGAATCCCATCAGTGGAATCAGAGCCATATCTATGTGTAGATCTATTGCACGAGTAGAACACAATGATTTTGTGGGCGTTGATGCTTTTGTTGTTGCCTCTCTCGCATGTAGTTTTCATCTCACGGGATGGTGGGATGAAGCGGACTGGGCTAACCTTACATGTCCTCGCACATGAGACTTGCTCCACGCTTGACGTGCAACTTGTATTGCACAAGTGGCCTTGCGGGTGTCTGTCTCTCCCACCATAGTTGAGATCCAATTTACAATTGGTGGTTTGATGACAATGGTATCAAAGTTGTGGTTCTTGTTCGTAGGTAAGATCGGATCTTATTCGAAAGCCCCAAGCCACGTAAAATATGCAAAGAAAATTAGAGGAGTCTAAATTGTTTTTGCAGGAGCATGTGATGTGGTATGGCCATTATGAGATTGTGATTATATTTGATGTATGAGATGATCTTTATTGTAATATGGCAACCGGCAGGAGCCTAATGGTTGTCTTTAATTTTTTATGACATGCGTGTCAAATACATCATGTAATAGCTTTATTTCAAGTAGTTGTAATAGTTGCTATAAGTGATGGACAACTATGAAGCGGCACCATGGACCTTGACACCTCGCTGGCGATGATGGAGATCATGCCCGTGGTTTGGAGATGGAGATCAAAAGCACAAGATTAAAGGCCATATCATGTCACATATTATGAATTGCATGTGATGTTAATCCCTTTTATGCATCTTATATTGCTTAGATTGCGACGGTAGCATTATAAGATGATCCCTCTCACTAAATATCAAGATAATAAAATATTCATCCTTAGCATGCAGCGTTGCAAAGACTCGTCGTTTCGAAGCATCACATGATGATCGGGTGTGATAGATTCTACGTGTACATACAATGGGTGCAAGCTAGATTTGCACATGCAGAATACTAAGGTTAACTTGACGAGCCTAGCATGTACAGACATGGCCTCGGAACACGGAAAACCGAAAGGTAAAGCATGAGTCATATAGATGATATGATGAGCACATCGTTGTTCGCCTTTGAAGCTACATATTCCCTCGTGATGATCGGACTTGGTGTAGCAGATTTGGTTCGTATAATCACTAAGGCAATGTGAGGGATGTTGTTTTGAGTGGGAGTTCACATAGTAATTTTGAATTAACTAGAACTCAATCTATCATGAACATAGTCTTGTTTGTATTTGCATGAATCGTTGTAGAAATGGCATCCATTAGTATACCTATGCACTAGGCTTGTTAGTTGAGATTGAAGACTGTTAAAACTAATAATCACATTACGGATTGGCACCGTATTGTTAAAGAAAGTCAAGAAAGATAAAAGTCCTATTGCAAACTTTCGTATACCTCCAATCGCTCCACGTGATTAGAATTCTAGAGAGCAATGATTTCAATTTGCATCTAATATCATACTTGTCTCCTTAAAGCCTATGTTTTCAAATTTATTTGATCAACAAGGTGATGTAAGAAATTGAAAAGTTTGTTTTCAATAACTAGCAAGGTATAAGATATAAGTGATATCTAAAGACTTTGTTTCGTTACAAGATGATGGAATATGAATTAGTGAGACTACATTAACTCATAACTGTATGAGTGTGTATGAAGGTTGAAAGATGCTAGGAATCCCGATACTCCAAATAGTTGGACACTAAGAAACTTCACATATCTAATCCGATTAAGCTATGGTAGCTTCATCATGAAGTTGTCATGATGGGATGGATAACAAGTGTGAGTGGTTTGTTCGTCACACTAAAGGATTGCTAATAGTGAAATCCGGAAGAAAATATGTTATCGACTTCAAAATGCAATTCCGAGGGTGCTAGTACTTGACTATACACACCTAGGACTATGTGCCAAAACTGTTGGCACAACATTTAATTTGATAATTTCTTCTAAAGAAGGAGGAAACCGAAAGAGGAACTGCAAAAGTATTTGGCAGAAAGAAAAGACTAGAAAGTCTAGCTCAGGTGTATATAGAGATATACATTTAATGAATGTAATTCTTTGTTCGGTCACGAAAATGTAATTCTTGGGTATTTGTACCAGATTGGTTGGTATGAAGTATCATACAACTTGACTCAATACAAGAATACAATGGCCTCAGTGACTGGAAAAGAATATGGTGTGATGCGCGACGAGAACGAAATAAAGTGTTATTATGTTTGTCGTTGACTCTACCTAGCCACCAGGATTTATTCTAAGGAACGTAATAAAGTGTTATTTTATTCTAGTCTAATGAAAGCAAATGGTTGTTTCAATTATGACCACATTCATAGAAGATGGATTAGTTAATATAAATCAGGTTGGTGAAAGACACATTCATTACACTGATGCTAAACGCCGCAAGGCTAAATGATTTAAATTCCACTTATGCATGAAACCGCCATTTAGGTCATATTAGAAATAACGCATGAAGAAACTCCATGGAAATGGACTTTCAGAGTCACTTGATTTTTGAATCATTTGACACTTGCAAACCCTTTCTAAAAGAAAATGATTTAAATCTATTCATAGGCCGAAACTTTGGACGAATGATTTACTTGCTGGAAATTATACATACTGATGTTTGTGATCCATCAAGTGTAATCGTGCGCGGTAGATTCTTCTACTTCATAAAACTTATGTCGGTGAATCGAAGTAGATGCATACAGATGTATCTACTTGATGAGAAAGAAGTTTGAAACATTTGAATAAGTTCAAAGAATTTCACCATGATGAAGAAATCATTTCTAATACGAAAAATAAAGAATCTATGATTAGGATCATAGAGGAGAATATTTGATTTACAAGCTTAGCAAACATCTAAGTATTGCGAAATTGGTTCCAAAAGAGTACGGAGTGTTCAAGAGACATGACCGAACATGTTTAGACATGGTGAGATCAATGATGTAAACTAAATAAACTGCCATTATAATTTTGGAGAACTATGCTTTAGAGACTAGCGCTTTACACTAAATAGAGCGTCATCATGATCCGTTTGAAATGACGTCCATATGAGTTATGGCTTAGGGTGAAACCCAAATCGTCTTTTCTTAAGTTTTGTTATGCAATGCATAAGTAAACAAGTTTACAACCAAAATCGGATAATTGCCTTTGTTGGTTATCCTATGGACTTACCTGGGTATTCTTTCCACCATAAAGCCAACGGAAAATTTGTTTGTCGCAAGAATGGCTTGTTTATCGAGAAAGAGTTTTTCTCGCAAAAGTTTGAGTGGGAGGACAATAGAATTCGATGAGGTTATCGAACAAAAGCAAGATGAGTAGAGTAGCATAGCTCTGGAAGTCGTTCTGGAGATGGCCATGACCCTCATATCTGTTGTGTCTACAAAGTGTTGTAGCCCCTGAGATCGAAGTATCTATTGAACCTTGTAGGTTTGGTTAAATACATAATCAAATAAAAGATTTGTGGACAAAGAATTGTTGTTGAACAAATAATGAACCAACCACAAACAAAGAAGCAATGATGGGCCTTGACTTTATTGAATGGCTTGAAGCCATGAAATCCAAGATAGTATCCATATATGAAATCAAGTTTTTGAACTTGATAAACCGTCCGAAAGGATAAAACCTTTTGGACATAGGTGGACCTATAAGTAAATAGACTTGAATTGGCTTGTTGAAAAATTGTTTACAACAAATGTTCAAGGAGTTGACTATGACAAGATTGAGATCTTCCATAGCAATGCTCAAAGTCTATATGGATTATTGTAGCATTCACTCCATATTTCAGATATGGAAATTGGATAGCAAAATTACAAGATTGTAAATCGAGGGTGTATGCAAGATACAACCACGAGTTTTGTCAAATCCAAGATTTCTAGATTGGTATGCAAACTTCGATAGAAGAAGTAAGCATCAAGGAGTTGGAATCTTCACTGGATGAAATGGTCAAAGAGTTTTGATTTCATCGGGAACAGAAGAAATACTTGCATTTGCAAGAAATTAAGTGGGAGCGCTGAGAAATTTTTCTAATACCTTATGCGGATGACATATAGTTGATTAGAAGTTATGTACCTTTACTAGACACAATTAAACTTTCATTGGAAAATTAGTTTTCAAGTGAAAAGACTTGGACTAAAACTATGTTAAGTATCAAAATTTATGGAGATAAATTGAGACACCTAATAAGGTTAAGTCAAAGTACATAAAAGAAATATTAAAGTAGTTCAATATAGAAATGTCAAGAAAGAGTTCTTGTCGTATGGAGTTTAGCAAGACTTGAGTGTGTTTTACACTTGATGAGTAAAACACGTGACTGATTTTAGATCATGAAACACCATAATATGTACATAGTAAGATGTCCTATGCTATAAGGTGTTACGAGCATATACCAGAGTGAATCATGTGATGATCACTGGACAGCAGTAAGAAAATCCTTGAGTGCTTTTGAAGAACTAAGGATATGTGTTGTATAGGATAGTGACAAAATAAAATCATTGTAATGTGTTACACCGGTATTAGTGTTCACACATACAAATAAAAATTTCAATCTCAATTAGGCTAAGTGTTTTATTAAAAGGTGGCACAGTGTGCTGGAGTATTCCATGCTGGATTTAGATGAGTTCTAAAGTTTGAACATTGTGATGGATACTACAAATGAAAGGCGGAGTATATTGTTATTCTTTATAAACAACCTTTGGAAGGTGTTTGATTCAAATAGTTCTTTAAAAGGAACTTGGTGCAATTCCAAATGTGTCCGAACTATGAAGCTACATTCTACAGCAATGTTGGTAGCATATTTTCACACTAAGGAATTGAGGTCTCACCAAAAGACCAAACTTATACAATGCCATACTAACTCATTCGAGATGGGTGTTGCGTAGAGACGCAAATGGTTAGCAAATACATACGGATCTGATATTACAGATCTGTTGACTGATACCTCTTCCACAAGCTAAACATGATCAGCACTAGAAGGCCATGGGTGTTGGATCTTTGCCGATGTTAATCTAGATTATTGACTCTAGTGCAAGTGGGAGACTATTGGAGATATGACCAAGAGGCAATAATAAAGTGGTTATTATTATATCTTTATGTTTATGATAGATGTTTATATCTCATGCTATAATTGTATTAACTGGAAACATTAATACATGTGTGTTTTGTAAACAAACCAGAGTACCTAGTAAGCCTCTCATTTAACTAGCTTGTTGATTAATTGATGATCAAGGTTTCTTGATCATGAACATTGGATCTTGTTAGTAACTAGATCATATCATTAGGAGAATAATATGGTGGACACACACCCATAGTAAGCATAGCAATAAGATCAAGTTATTAAGTTCGTTTTGCTGTAGCTCTCAAGTGCATAGTAACTTAATCCTTCGACCATGAGATCAAGTTATTCACTAACACCGGATGAATACTTTGATGACATCAAACATCACTTCGTAGCTAGGTGGTTATAAAGGTGGCATTGGGTATTCTGAAAGTGAGAGTTGAAGCTCATGGATCGAGAGTGGGATTTGTCCATCCAAATGACGGATAGATATACTCTGGGCCCTCTCGGTGACATGGCATCCAATTAGCTTGCAAGCATGTGACTAGGTCACAAGGGATGTCATATCATGGAACGAGTAAAGAGTACTTATCAGGAACGAGATTGAACTAGGTATATAGATACCGATGATCGAATCTCGGATAAGTAAAGTATCGTGCGACAAATGGAATTGGTAATGAATGCTTATGGTTCTTTCGATCACGAGGTCATCGTTGAATATGTAGGAGCCATTATGGATCTCCAGGTCCCGCTATTGGTTATTGATCGGAGAAGAGTCTAGATCTTGTCTGCATCATTCGCGAACCGTAGGGTGACACACTTAAGGTTCGATGTAGTTTAAGTAGATATGGAATATGAGATGGAGACTGAATGTTGTTTGGAGTCTCGGATTGGATCCAGGACATCACGAGTAGATCCAGAATAGTCCAGAGAAAAAGATTCATATAAGGGAAGTTACTTTCCGGGGTTCAGGAAAAGTTTCGGTGTTTGACCAGAGCTTCTAGAAGGTTCTAGAGGGCCACCAGTGGGCCCACCACCCCGGGAGGGGCCACATGGGCCAAGGGGGTGCAGCCCAGCCCTCATGGGCCAGGCGCACCAGTCCCCCCAAGGCCCAGCCGGCCAGCCCCTTAGAGATAAGATTAAATCCCTAGGGGATAAGATCAAATCCCTAAAAATAAGGAGGGGAAAACTTGGGGGGAAGTTTTCTCCCCCCCTCCCTTGTGCGTCGGCCCTAATGGGTGGAGGAGGGGGCAGGGGCGTAGCCCACTCCTCCCGTGAAACCCTAGCCACCCCTCTCTGTAACGCCCTACCTTTTAACATAGGTAGAACACCTGTGTTCAGTGCTACTCCCTGGATCACTGATAGCACCACAGTACAAAATATAGCATTCATAGCAATAGTATCAATACTACAACGTAATGATCCGGTCTGACAAATAAGGGGAAATACAACTTGCATAGTCCAAAAGACTAGCGTTCAAATAAAGTTCAAATATCTAACACAGCGGAAATAAAATAGCATGGAGCCTCCATCTTCATCATGCGCCACAGGCAGACATGTTGGAATGTAGACTCGAGATCCTATTAGTAACCTTCATCAGAGCGACCTGCACGTTTGAATATGCAGCCCCACGAATGGAGGTCAGTACAATGATGTACTGGCAAATGACACTTATTTGGTGGCAGTTTTGAAAAGACTAACTACATGAATTTGGCTGGTGGAGCTAGGCTATTTGCATAAAGCCAGTTTTGTCCTATATTTGATAAAACATTTGAAATCTTTGAAATTCATCGTGAGTGTTCAGAGGGCGCACCATGACACACCACGAAGTTTATTAAGGTAACTTTGAAATCCATCATGGGTGTTCAGAGGGCTCACCATGACACACCATGAAGGGTTTCTAGCGCATTTTAATTGACTTTAGAAAACAAAAGGGCGTTGAGATTCTTCAGTACAATCCCTGCCTAGTAGCTCAAATTGTCCATGACCGGGGACACGGCTAAGATCTTAGATTTAACTCTCGAGAGGTTGTGCACTTTCACCTTAAGACCCATCCTACCCAAGAGTAAGATGAGACAAGACCTTTGGGAAGAGAAGTTCACCCATACCAGCCAGACCCGTTACTCCTACAATTCTGCTACCACCCTCTGATCCGACAACAGGATGAACCTCCACAACTTAAGAATCTTGGCAGAGCCATATACCATAAGGCTGCACTAGAAGCTATCTAAAACAGTGAAGACCTACAACTCTCTTTGTTCCTGGGTGGCGGTCCACAAGTGCACTCTCAGGCGAAGACAACCACAATGTGGCCCTAAGTAGCCACTCAACATATGCGCACCCTCAGGCGAAGACAACCACAATGTGGCCCTGAGTAGCCGCCCACCAATCAACCAATCCACCCAGGTGTGCATTAAGGTTGTTAGTTTTCAAAGTTTTCTAAACTTTTGTAAACCACCAAACAAATACAAGAGCGGCGACAATTTTGATAGTAGCCAGGTACGGCAAGGCATTTACCTAACAGGGGGTTTCAAGGTGGCTATCAACTACTAGGTATTCTAGCATTGCATTCACTTTGAAAACAAAAACAACCTATCATGCATACTACTAGAAAACACTAATGCATTATATAAAACTAGGTGAGAAGATGAGTGTCACTTGCCTTGGTCAAAGCAGCCTGAACAATCACAACAATCACAAGCAAGACCCTGGTCCTCCTCACAATCTAACAAGACAAACACAAGCCAAATAAACATAACATTCCACATGCACAACCATAGACATGTATGCATGCATGATATGCACTATTTAATTTCACATGTAGGGATGATGTGAAAATGTTGTATTTAGTGTCCTCTGGTATTTAGAATGTTGGTAATGATCTCTGGTTGTATTCGTTTTATTAGGATTTCATTTATAGTACTATTAACCACATAAACAATGCGTAACATCAACTAATATAGCTACTGCAAGGTTTTATGTTTTGTAAAAATCTAAACTTGACGTCTCTGGATAGGGTACAGTAATACGAGACTAATGCAACTGGATTCATTCAAAAATAGTTTATAGAATTTGAATTATTGTCAGAATTCTGATTTGAATAGATTTGCAAAAGCAAGTTTGTGCATGTATCAACTTTGGCAAACTCTGGTTCTATGTTGTTCTACATGTTCTAAGGATTCCAGAGACTACAAATTTGTAAATTTTGGACCACTGGATTAATTTACACAAATTTTATAGTGTCAAAGGATTAATTCTCTGTTTTGAATTATGGTGCAAAATTCATCACAGAACATGTACTGTATTATGGCATGGTTGTATTCTACAGATCAATAGCTTTCCAACGATATAAATTTTGCAAAATTTGGGCCTACGGTTGATTTTATATTGATTTTACAAGTTGGACCACAAATCTGGAATTTGAATTCGAATTTGAAACAGGTTTGACTGCTTTTGACTGGGGCGTGCTGACTGGGATGCCACGTGGCTGATTCCTATTCGCCTGTACCAGTTCGGGTTAAGGATCTATTGTGATCCGCTAGATCTAGATCTAACGGTTCAAAACGAAAAAGAAAAGAAAGAAAAAGAAAAGGTGGAGGGGGCTCACCTTGGCCGGCCGGAGTTGGCGCGGCGGCGGCGGCGCGCTCGGACGCGGAGGTCGCCGGCGTTGTGGGTGTCTCCGGCGGCGGGGAAGGGGCGGAGGAGGTGCGCCTGGCCGAGGCGTGGCGGCTGGTGGCGTCGGCGCGGGCAGAGGCTGCCCCGGGTGGCCGGGGGAAGCGGCCAGAGGTGGCGGCGTGCAAGCTCGCTCCGGCGAGCAATTTGTGGAGCCTGGCAGCGTGATTCGCGTGGGGGTTGGGGCAAATGGAAGAGGGGGCCGGGGGATTTAAAGGGGGCTCTCGGGCATGGAGGTTGGGGCCGAGGCGAGTGGGGAGAGAGGGCGAGGTGGGGTGCTGCGGGGCGTGCTGTGCGTGCCGAAGAAATCGGCCGGAGGTTGAAGGAGACCACGCTGACAAGGCGGGTCCCGCCTGTCAGCGAGAGGGGAGGGGAGAGTGGTGCGGCGCGGGCCACTTCTGGCCAGGTTGGGCCGCCGGTCGGGCTGGGCTGGCTTGGGCTGGCCCAGTTCGGCCGTTGCGGTCCGTTTCCTTTTTTTTCTTTTCTTTTATCTTTTTCTTTTCTGTTTTCTTTTATAACTTTTGATTAAAACCTCCAAATAACTTCAAATTTGTTTCTAAATTTTTTTAAAATCCAGAGGATGGTTTTAGGACTAAAAGATACAAGAAAAGGTTCATTTGAAAAATAAATAAAATAAATTTTGGCACATAGGCTAAATAGCAACATAATACAACTAGGGTTTTACTTATTGGGGTTTATTTATTTTATTTAACTTTTAATGCATGGATGAAATGAATGCATGATGAACTTTTGAATTTTCAAAACTTGGGACGTTACAGACTAACCCCCTTAAGATGAAGCACGTCCCCGGGCTTCGGAAAGGCTAGCAAATAGGTGAGGGTGATCTTCTCGAAGATTGTCATCACGCTCCCAAGTTGCTTCTTCCTCAGTATGGTGACTCCACTGAACTTTGCAGAACTTGATGGTCTTGGTACGAGTATTTCTCTCAGTTGTTTCCAAGATCTTGATTGGTTTCTCCTCATAGGTCAGGTCACTTTCCAATTGAACTTCCTCGAGGGGTACTGTATCATTCAACGGGGTCTCTGACATCTCGGGGTGACATTTCTTTAACTGACTGACATGGAACACATTGTGCACGGCTGAAGAACTTCAGGCAACTCAATCTCATAGGCTACTTCTCCTTTGCGAGATAACACCTTGAATGGTCCAATAAATCTCGGGGGTAATTTCCCTTTGATTCCGAATCTTTTGACACCTCGAAGGGGTGATACTCTGAGATAAACTCTATCGCCTATTTCATAGGAAACATCGCTGCGCTTTTTATCAGCATAGCTCTTCTGCCTGGATTGTGCTATCTTCAGTCTATCTTTGATCAGTCTAACCTTCTCTTCAGCTTCTTGAATAATATTAGGTCCAAACAAGCTTCCTTCTCCTAACCCACTCCACAGTAGTGGTGTGGTGCATTTCTTCCCATACAAGGCTTCAAATGGTGACATCTCAATACTAGCTTGATAGCTGTTATTGTAAGAGAATTCTGCATATGGTAGGTTGTCATCCCAACTAGATCCATAATCTAGAGCACAAGCTCTCAATATGTCCTCTAAGATCTGATTCACTCTCTCAGTATGACCATCTGTCTGTGGATGAAAAGCTATACTGAACTCCAACCTAGTTCCTAGAGATTCATGCAATCGTTTCCAGAAATGTGAGGTAAATTGGGTACCTCTATCAGACACGATACTCTTGGGTACACCATGGAGGCACACAATTCTCTTCGTGTAGATATCCGCTAGCTTTGCACTAGTGTAAGTGGTCTTCACTGGCACAAAGTGAGCTACCTTGGTCAAACGACGGACTACTACCCAAATTGAATCATACCCGGATTTGGTTCGAGGTAATCCAGTTATGAAATCCATACCAATTTGATCCCATTTCCAATCTGGAACTTTCAACGGTTGCAACAAACCCGCTGGTTTCTGATGTTGAGCTTTCACTTTTCTACATGTGTTACATTTGGCTATGTACTCTGCAATGTCCTTCTTCAAGCCATTCCACCAGTATCTCTCCTTCAAATCCATATACATCTTAGTATTACCAGGATGAATGGAATATGGAGACTCATGGGCTTCTTGGAAAATTAACTTCCTTAGATCGGGGTCTTCGGGTACACAGATACGCTTCCCAAACCAAACAGTTCCTTGCTCATCTTCACGGAACTCTGTTGTTCTTCCATCTGCCAATGCTTCCTTCAAGACTCTTCTGACTTCTTCTATTTCTTTATCTCCTTTCTGGGTTTCTCGGATTTTATCCATCAATGTTGGTTGAACTACTAGTGACGCTACAAAACCTTCTGGTACAACTTCCAAGCTGAGATCCCTAAACGCTTCACACAAATCCTTGGGTAACTCCTTGCTTGACAGACAGTTCACATAAGTCTTACGGCTCAGGGCATCAGCGACTACGTTTGCTTTACCGGGATGGTATTGCAAACTCAGGTCGTAATCCTTGATGAGCTCTAACCATCTTCTCTGTCTCATGTTCAGATCCTTCTGAGTGAAAATATACTTCAGACTCTTGTGATCGGTGAATACTTCACAACGCTTCCCCATCAGGTAGTGTCTCCAAGTTTTCAAGGCATGAACTACTGAAGCTAACTCTAGGTCATGAGTAGGGTAGTTGCCTTCATGTTTCTTGAGCTGTCTAGAAGCATAAGCTGCTACCTTACCTCCTTGCATCAACACACTTCCAAGTCCTTGATGTGATGCGTCGCAGTACACTTGAAATTCTTTCTCTAGATCAGGCAGACACAACACCGGTGCAGACACTAATCTTTTCTTCAATTCTTGGAAGCTGGCTTCACAAGCGTCAGTCCACTCATATTTATTTTCTTTCTTCAACAATTCAGTCATGGGTTTAGCAATCTTGGAGAAATTCTCAATGAATCTTCTATAGTAACCAGCCAAACCTAAGAAACTACGGATTTCTCCGACGTTTTTAGGAGTTTCCCATTCTGTCACAGCAGTCACCTTTGAAGGGTCGACGGCAATTCCATCCTTGGATACCACGTGACCAAGAAATCCTACTTCACTCAGCCAGAACTCACATTTACTGAACATTGCGTACAACTTATGTTCCCGTAGCTTCTCCATAATTAGACGAAGGTGTTCCTCATGTTCCTTAACACTCTTGGAATAGATTAGTATGTCGTCAATGAAGACTACGACAAACTTATCAAGAAATTCCATGAACACTTTGTTCATCATATTCATGAAGTATGACGGAGCATTGGTTAAGCCGAAAGGCATCACCGTATACTCATATGAACCATATCTAGTGACAAAAGCGGTCTTGGGTATGCCATGCTCTCTAATCTTAAGCTGAAAATATCCAGACCGCAGATCGATCTTGGAAAACACAGTTGCTCCTTCCAGCTGATCAAACAAATCATTGATCCTCGGTAGGGGATATTTGTTTTTGATGGTTACTTCATTTAGTGATCGATAGTCCATCACCAAACGCTGACTGTTGTCCTTCTTCATAACAAACCGAACTGGGGCTCCCCACGGGGATGAACTCTCTCTGATAAATCCTTTGCGCAGCTGCTCCTCAAGCTGCTTTTTGAGTTCCTTCAACTCATCAGTGGACATAGGATAAGGTCTCTTTGCTATAGGGCCCATGCCTGGAAGCAAGTCAATCAAAAACTCCACATCTCTATCCGGTGGCATTCCTGGTAATTCCTCTGGAAAGACATCTGGGTATTCTCTTACTATGGCCACTTGGTCTAGGCTAACCTCCTTAAGATGGTTTAGGCTAATCCCCTTAAGATAGTTCAGCCTAATATCCTTAGGTTCCAGCCGGGATTTGTACCTAATCTTCTTACCCTCTGGGGTAGTTAATGTGATGGCTCTATTGGCACAATCTATGACTCCACCATAGGCAGTCATCCAATCCATACCCAAGATAACATCAAAACCTTGTGATGGTAGGACTACTAAATTAGTAGGAAACTTGTGTATCCCAATTTCTAAAATCAGACCCCAGCATTCAGTATTGCCTATCATTTCTCCACCCGGGGAACTTATTTTTAGGATCCTTCCCATTAATGCAGTGGTTATCTCATTTTTATTCACAAAAGCTTTTGATATGTATGAATGTGATGCTCCAGTATCGAATAAAACTAGTGCTGTGGAGGAGTTGAGTGGGAACGTACCAATCACAGCATCTGGTTCATTCATCACCTCTTCAACATCAAGGTGGTTCACGTGCCCCTTCTGGAATGGATTGGGCTTGGTTGTGTCAGAAGTTTTCAGTTCCGGGCAGTTGTTGGAGTAGTGTCCATTCTTCTTGCACCTGTAGAACATGATCCCTGATAAGTCTTTCTTGCCATCTGAGTTGGATTGCTGCTGTCCATTGTTCCCATTGCCATGGCCATTACGATGGCTGTTGTGATGACCATTGTGATGTCCAAAAGAGGAGTTGCTCTTGCATCCACCATTGGACTTGTGGCCATTGGAGTTGTGGCCGTTAAAGTTGTGGCCATTACCCTTGTTGTAGTGATCTCCATGACGGTGAAAACCGCGGCTACCACTGCCCTCAGAAGAATGGTGCTTCTTGTGAGAGAACTCAGTGTAGTTCTTGTTGCTGTTAAACTTCCTCTTGCGGTTCTCTTCCTTCCTGATGTTGTTGTCCAAAGTGATGGCCTGATCAAGCAGTGTTTGATAGTTGGGGGTATACGCCACTGACAACGGTATCTTCAGGTCTCCCTTGAGTCCATTGAGGAATTTATCCTTCCTCTTAGCATCTGTGTCTATATCCTTAGGAGCATATCTGGATAGAGCACATAAGTCATCCATGTACTCTTTCAGTGTCCTACCTCCCTGCTTCAAGGTGCGGAACTCGTCCCTCTTCATGTTCATAATGCCCGATGAGATATGGGCATTACGAAAACCTTCCCTGAAGGTGTCCCAGTCCAGGGTTTCCACAGGATGAGTGACTTGGTAAGTCTCCCACCACATAGCAGCTGGTCCTTCAAGCAAGTGAGCTGTAAATCTGATCTTCTCCGCTTCAGTACACTCACAAGTAACCAAGTCTTTGTTAACCGAGCGGAGCCAGTCATCTGCCACAATAGGCTCGGTACCAGTAGCGAAATTGCTAGGTCTCAGCCTCAGGAATCTGGTCAGTCTGTCAACATGGGGTGGTGGTGGAGGTGGAGGTGGTGGTGCGTTGTTGTTGTTGTTGTTATTCTGATGTTGGAAAAACTGAGTCATCATCTGCATCATCTGTGCCTGGGCTGCAATCAGCTGCTGCACTGCATCATTGTTGTTGTTGGCATTGTTGTTGTTGGCATTGTTGTTGCTATTGTTGGTTCGGCGGGGAGCCATCTGAGGTTTAGCATAGATAAGAATAAGATGGATAGGTACTAAGGAAGAAAACTTCTACCCATGCACAATCAAGTCATACAATAAACAATCCATAAAACCACAATAATAAAGCATCACACCAACATTCATTTAAAAACTAAAATATTTTTGGGAATACAAATAAACGTGGGTACTGCCATACATCAAGTGTAGGACAATACAAAAGCGTCTAACGGAACACATAGGATGTAAAAGGGGCCATCTAGCGTCACTTGACCGTTCCATAGCAAGCTAAGGGGTAAGACTCCTTCCTTGCCTTCCTCTTCTTCCTTTCAACAATTGGCACAACTTCGTTTTCAGCGTTGTACATCATCCTCTCTTGAGGGTCTTCTTCCTCTTTTCCATCTGTGAGTTCCTCAACAGTTTCCTTCAGGAGCTTATTTTCCAGTTTCAGGACATCATTCTCTTTCTTCAGAGCATCCTTCTCCTTCTTCAGTGCTTCCATCTCCTTGGCCTCAGCGGCCCTGTTCTCCAGCATCAGCACCAAGGTCTTCTGGATTGTCTTCACCCAGTTGTCACTACAATTCATCTTCTCTTCCAGCTTCACTGGATCCTCCAGAAGGGTGATACGCTCCTCTAGCGCTAGTCTCTTATCATCTATGGCCAACAGAGCTGCTTCAGCCTGCATAACTCTGATGTTGCTCTGCCGGAGTACCTCCCTGGCATCACCCATCAAAGTAACTTACTTCTTCAGTAGCAACTCTGTGTTCGCAGACACGAACTCCCTTTCTGTCAGGTGTAAGCGACACACAGTGTGGTTTTCCTCCTCAGTCTGGTCCACAGGGGTGCCATCCTCTGTACGCTCACCGAAGTTGTAGTACGGTGACGTCGGGGGAATCATAGGGTGGAACTTGTGACATATGCGGGCGATGGCGCCCTGCATAGCTATCTCCACCGAGTTGACCCAATCAGGGTAGACCTCAGTGTACGTCATATCCGGGTCATCAGGATCCGCGTCACTCCCTGGGATAAAGGTCATGATCGCCCATGCCTCTATACCATGCTCCTGGTATAACCTCCTCCCCTGGAAGACTGGGGGAGCTATGTCCACCTCTTTGGACAGATCAAATAGTGTCAAACTGAGGTAGTGGGGCATATCTCCAGCAATGACCGTCTCATCATAGTGGGCCATCTAAAATTTTGTAAGAGGAAAACAATTAGATAGGAACAAATGAATAGATAAGTGTAGAATTAAATTTCATGGCAAAATTTTAAAAAAATAATTTTGTCCTATGGGTTTCCAAATCCTAGGGTCTCGATCCTACATGCAACACTATGCTCTGATACCATTTTGTAATGCCCTACCTTTTAACAAAGGTAGAACACCTGTGTTCAGTGCTACTCCCTGGATCACTGATAGCACACAGTACAAAATATAGCATTCATAGCAATAGTATCAATACTACAACGTAATGATCCGGTACGACAAATAAGGGGAAATACAACTTGCATAGTCCAAAAGACTAGCGTTCAAATAAAGTTCAAATATCTAACACAGTGGAAATAAAATAGCATGGAGCCTCCATCTTCATCATGCGCCACAGGCAGACATGTTGGAATGTAGACTCGAGATCCTATCAGTAACCTTCATCAGAGTGACCTGCACGTTTGAATATGCAGCCCCACGAATGGAGGTCAGTACAATGATGTACTGGCAAATGACACTTATTTGGTGGCAGTTTTGAAAATACTAACTACATGAATTTGGCTGGTGGAGCTAGGCAATTTGCATAAAGCCAGTTTTGTCCTATATTTGATAAAACATTTGAAATCTTTGAAATTCATCGTGAGTGTTCAGAGGGCGCACCATGACACACCACGAAGTTTATTAAAGTAACTTTGAAATCCATCATGGGTGTTCAGAGGGCTCACCATGACACACCATGAAGTGTTTCTAGCGCATTTTAATTGACTTTAGAAAACAAAAGGGCGTTGAGATTCTTCAGTACAATCCCTGCCTAGTAGCTCAAATTGTCCATGACCGGGGACACGGCTAAGATCTTAGATTTAACTCTCGAGAGGTTGTGCACTTTCACCTTAAGACCCATCCTACCCAAGAGTAAGATGAGACAAGACCTTTGGGAAGAGAAGTTCACCCATACCAGCCAGACCCATTACTCCTACAATTCTGATACCACCCTCTGATCCGACAACAGGATGAACCTCCACAACTTAAGAATCTTGGTAGAGCCATATACCATAAGGCTGCACTGGAAGCTATCTAAAACAGCGAAGACCTACAAATCTCTTTGTTCCTGGGTGGCGGTCCACAAGTGCACTCTCAGGCGAAGACAACCACAATGTGGCCCTGAGTAGCCACTCAACATATGAGCACCCTCAGGCGAAGACAACCACAATGTGGCCCTGAGTAGCCGCCCACCAATCAACCAATCCACCCAGGTGTGCATTAAGGTTGTTAGTTTTCAAAGTTTTGTAAACTTTTGTAAACCACCAAACAAATACAAGAGCGGCGACAATTTTGATAGTAGCCAGGTACGGCAAGGCATTTACCTAACAGGGGGTTTCAAGGTGGCTATCAACTACAAGGTATTCTAGCATTGCATTCACTTTGAAAACAAAAACAACCTATCATGCATACTACTAGAAAACACTAATGCATTATATAAAACTAGGTGAGAAGATGAGTGTCACTTGCCTTGGTCAAAGCAGCCTGAACAATCACAACAATCACAAGCAAGACCCTGCTCCTCCTCACAATCTAACAAGACAAACACAAGCCAAATAAACATAACATTCCACATGCACAACCATAGACATGTATGCATGCATGATATGCACCATTTAATTTCACACGTAGGGATGATGTGAAAATGTTGTATTTAGTGTCCTCTGGTATTTAGAATGTTGGTAATGATCTCTGGTTGTATTCGTTTTATTAGGATTTCATTTATAGTACTATTAACCACATAAACAATGCAAAACATCAACTAAAATAGCTACTGCAAGGTTTTATGTTTTGTAAAAATCTAAACTTGACATCTCTGGATAGGGTATAGTAATACGAGACTAATGCAATTGGATTCATTCAAAAATAGTTTATAGAATTTGAATTATTGTCAGAATTCTGATTTGAATAGATTTGCAAAAGCAAGTTTGTGCACGTATCAACTTTGGCAACTCTGGTTCTATGTTGTTCTACATGTTCTAAGGATTCCAGAGACTACAAATTTGTAAATTTTGGACCACTGGATTAATTTACACGAATTTTATAGTGTCAAAGGGTTAATTCTCTGTTTTGAATTATGGTGCAAAATTCATCACAGAACATGTACTGTATTATGGCATGGTTGTATTCTACAGATCAATAGCTTTCCAACGATATAAATTTTGCAAAATTTGGGCCTACGGTTGATTTTATACTGATTTTACAAGTTGGACCACAAATCTGGAATTTGAATTCGAATTTGAAACAAGTTTGACTGCTTTTGACTGGGGCGTGCTGACTGGGATGCCACGTGGCTGATTCTTATTCGCCTGTACCGGTTCGGGTTAAGGATCTATTGTGATCCGCTAGATCTAGATCTAACGGTTCAAAACGAAAAAGAAAAGAAAGAAAAAGAAAAGGTGGAGGGGGCTCACCTTGGCCGGCCGGAATTGGCGCGGCGGCGGTGGCGCGCTCGGACGCGGAGGTCGCCGGCGTTGTGGGCGTCTCCGGCGGCGGGGAAGGGGCGGACGAGGTGCGCCTGGCCGAGGCGAGGCGGCTGGTGGCATCGGCGTGGGCAGAGGCTGCCCCGGGTGGCCGGGGGAAGCGGTCGGAGGTGGCGGCGTGCAAGCTCGCTCCGGCGAGCAATTTGTGGAGCCTGGCGGCGTGATTCACGTGGGGGTTGGGGGCAAATGGAAGAGGGGGGCAAGGGGATTTAAAGGGGGCTCTCGGGCGTGGAGGTTGGGGCCGAGGCGAGTGGGGAGAGAGGGCGAGGTGGGGTGCTACGGGGCGTGCTGTGCGTGCTGAAGAAATCGGCCGGAGGTTGAAGGAGACCGCGCTGACAAGGCGGGTCCCGCCTGTCAGCGAGAGGGGAGGGGAGAGTGGTGCGGCGTGGGCAACTTCTGGCCAGGTTGGGCCGCCGGTCGGGCTGGGATGGCTTGGGCTGGCCCAGTTCGGCCATTGCGGTCCGTTTCCTTTTTTTTCTTTTCTTTTATCTTTTTGTTTTCTGTTTTCTTTTATAACTTTTGATTAAAACCTCCAAATAACTTCAAATTTGTTTCTAAATTTTTTTTAAATCCAGAGGATGGTTTAGGACTAAAAGATACAAGAAAAGGTTCATTTGAAAAATAAATAAAATAAATTTTGGCACATAGGCTAAATAGTAACATAATACAACTAGGGTTTTACTTATTGGGGTTTATTTATTTTTTTGACTTTTAATGCATGGATGAAATGAATGCATGATGAACTTTTGAATTTTGAAAACTTGGGATGTTACACTCTCTCCCTCCTCATCCTGCGCAGGCTTGGCGAAGCCCTGCAGGTTTTCTCCTCCACCACCACCACCATGCCGTCGTGCTGCTAGGATTCCATGGAGGATCGACTACATCCACTGCCCACTGGAACGGGGAGAGTATGTCTTCATCGACACCGTACGTGTTAACGAGTATGGAGGTGCTGCCCGCTTGCAGCACCGAAAAGGACTTCATCTCGAACTTGAGTTTGGCAAGTGTACGACTACCTCTTCCACGAGATCTGATCTCGTTACCACTTTGGATCTTCGAGGGTAAGTTTCCAATCTATCTCGTTGCATAGATCTAGTAGATTAGATCTTGGCTTTTTCCTAGATTGGATCTTGGTTTTATTCATTCTTGCGGTAGAATTTTTTGTTTTCTATGCTACGAAACCCATCACCAACATATGCCACAACAAGTACCCGATCGTAGTTTTTCACATGCTCGCCCTGATACAAGACACACACCAAGAGATGATACCCCTCAACAATAGAGTCCGGAGGCTGTTTCTCCATGAGTTGCAAAGTCCCCGGCCAACCCGAGCCTCTGGAATGCCACCCAACCCCATGGTCTTCTTTCAATCGGGGCTCAAGGTTGTACCACACATACCTAAACAGGCAAATGGGCTGCGTCCGGTTTCATCCGGAAGAACCCCGGTCGAAGCGTCCATGGTCGGACTGCCTCTACACTTGTGGGACTCATACCAAGACAAACAAATTACTCCACTATGCCCCATCCCACTTAAGGGTAATGTGGTTGCACTGGCTAGGTCCGGTTAGTTACTCAGTCACCAAAGCTTTTCGAAAACAATTTTATTCTCCACCTGCCTTCAGCACCATCTTTCTCAAAACATTTCTTTTCATAAAACTTCCACTCGGGCAGGGTTGCCCCATTCCAAGGTTTTCAAAGAAATCATTTTTTTCTTTAAAACCATTTTCAAACTCATTTTTTCCAAGGGCTCCCAACCTATAGTCCAGTTTTCTTTAGAAAAGAGGCGACAATGATGGTAGGGCGTTAAGCACCATACCACTAATGGGTGGTCCAGTAGGAATCAACGTGGGGCAGCACCCGTAAGCGTGGAAGTCTAAAACTCCGAGTGACATAGTCACCCACAATAGTAAATAAAGATAAACATGCAATTTTATAAACCTCTAAAACAATGCAAGAATAAGACAATAGGATCAGGTATGCATCAATAGGTGGCTTGCTTTGATCAGCAAAGTGTCCCTGGACTTTCCCTTCGAAACTCTCGATATGACCCTCCTCTTCTTCTCCGGCGGCGTTCGTATCTATCGTCGCAAAATAAAAGAGAAGGCAATCATCACCTAGCCATAGCATCAAACCACACATACAACACTCAGCAGAAAACCACTCAATCAGAGACTAAATTTAGGGTACTAATGACTTACAGGACCTACAAGTAAAGTCTAACACTTTTATCTTAAGAAAAATCATTTTATTTCCTCTAATAAAGGCAAGAAGGCCTTAAATATTAGAAAATGACTCTCAGATTATCACCATGATCTCAACTATATATGCTCATGTAGATAACATTATAGAGAAGCCAACTGCAGTGGTTTTGTGCCCAAAACATGGATATATTATTTTCAAACATTTCTAGAAATACAGAAATACTATAAGTTCACTTTTAGGCCTACTGTACAAAAACGCATTTTAGCAAACAAGGCACATACACATGGATAGCTAAGCAAACAGTAATTTATTTACTGATCAGAGGTTCTGTCTTAGTGATAAATGTCCCAGATATTTTTAGTAACTTGGAAAAATGTGTTCTCTGGATATTTTGAACAATTTACTATAATGGTACTAATAAAATTAGTTTCATCCAAAAATACATTTTAAAACTCCTATAGTAATTCACCAAAGTCAGATTTGATCATATTTTGTTGTCTTGTTCCTTTGAAAACTATGCAGAGAAATTCATGTAAATCTATGCCATTGTAAAGGTATTTCAGAGAACTTTTCTGCGAAATTTGATTCATCTCTTTAGAGTTCCTGAATCTCAAGATATTGATTTTTTATTGAAAAGGACACATTGTGGTAGATTAAATGCCAGAAGTTATAAGGACATTATTTTGGTATGGGACCAACTCTAAATTATTAAGAAGTAGATCTACTATGCAAGGAATTTTAGATCTGGCCATTATCATGATTTCAGAATATTTGGTGATTTATTTTTGTTGACATATCTAGCAGTAACATATTTTCATTTCCAGGAAACAAAAGGCTAACGGGCCGATGATTGGGAAGAGGTGGGTCATTTCCGGCCCAAACGAACTAGGCTGCACAGATCCGTGCTGGCCCGGCCTAGATGGGCTGCCTGAGGCCATGCTCCACGCAGGGATGCATGCGGTCGTGGGATCCTGATCGGACGGTCCACAACCAGAGCGTGGTCGGCATCAACCTAAAAGAAGTGGCATATGATGGACACGATAGGGATGAAGGCGAGGCTCACTGTGGGGCTACCGGAGATGACGGGGGCGTCGTGGAGGTGGAACGATGGTGGGGGCAGCTTCGTGCGACACCTCTTCCGTGCAACCGGCGCTCTTGGATGTCTATAGCACGCGGACGAGAAGGAGAAAACCAAGCGGTGACCGCAGACGGACGTCATCGATAGTGACCCTCAGGTGCTTCCTAGGCTAGAGAAGGGTGTCATAAGCTTCGCAAATGGAGGGAAAAATTAGGGGGAGGGAGAACAGGGGTGGAGGTGGTTCCTACCCTCGGCTCAGGCGAGGACGAGCTCCATCGTGAGGACAGGGATGGTACGGACGAAACTCCGACGATGGCGTCCTCCCGGCGGCTCCTGGCAAGAAAGATGGTGGATTAGGGTGGTTTCAACAAGGAGAGGAGAATGGAACGGAGGGGGAGAGCAGAGGTGCTAGTGTCAAGCTCCAACTCGTCCTCTACGGACGAATCGTCGGAGACGATCTACGCATTCCCATCTCGGAGAGAGGGAAGAGACAGAGCCATGGTGCCCTGGAGATCCAGGAGTGTGGAGAGAGATAGTGAGGAGTGGTATGGAGAGGGTTGCGGAGGCCAGAGGGGCTCAGGGTGGCCTTTAAGATCCTAGGGCCAGTTCATGGAGGACATGGTGCAAGGGAGCCATGCGATCGGTCCCTGGCATGTCATTGGGAGACGAGGACGGTGCGGTAGAGTGTCCATGCGCTCTGCTAGGTTTCTGTCCGAGAGATGGGAAGGTGTGGAGCAGGCGGGTGTGCTTGGATGTGACGAAAACGAGAGAGGCCGATGGGAATATGATGAGCGGCTCTGCAGAGGTGACTGGAACGCTCAGGGGTGATAGGGTGTGTGTGCAAGGCGTGGCTAGTGTGTAGGAGAAGGGGGAGGAGGCAGGCGCAGGGGGGCGTGTGGTTGGTTCTGTCCGCGCATCCAAAGCCATGAGTGTACTAGCCAGCGTCGGGCGGTGCAAGTGCCAAGGGAAAAATGACATAGGAAAGAGGCCGAGGCTATGCCAGAGTGTGGAGGGAAGCAAGGCGAGAGAACCGGTCGGGGAAATGCTGGTTGGCTCGGGGAGAGGTCACCGAACCTGCGCACACCAGGTGTTTGTCGAAAATTTGCTCACTTGGGCGTGGTCGAGCGTGGACGGCAGAGGGAGCGAGAGAAGTCAAATGAGTATGACCAATCAAGGGAGGGCAGTCAGGACAGGCCAGTGGTGCGATGGCTTGAGCAGGGGAGCTCGTTTGAAAACAAGTGCATGCCATCGGTGTCACATGGCACAAGAGAGAGGACAAGGCTAGGGTTGGCTAGGGAGAGGATGTTGGGTGAAGTTGGGGTGCAGGAGGGCACAGGGTCGGGGTGCTCACTGGCCAGACCAGATGTGAGGGGGAGGGAAAGATAGGATGCACAAGTGCCGAAGCTATGCATGGGCGGCTCCCTCTCTATACCAAGCAAGAATAGACAAATAAATTGTCCAAGGAACCATGAAATATGACTAGGGTTGAGTGCATGTGATGAAGTGGCCTTACGAGAGAGATGGCCACAAGAAGGGACATAGAAAGATAGAGGTGCAAAGGAGAGATGTGATATAGGTACATGTGTTGCCATTCAAATTAGAAAGAATTTTGAATTTGGGTATTTCGCTAATTTGGGTATATGCCAATTTTTCTTGAAATGGGGATCGGAAGAGATTTTAAATTTTTGAAAAGAGCAAGATAATATTTTGAGTTCAAACATAATCCACTTGCACGAAAATGCATAGTAGGTTTTCCTTATAACTATTTGATAATACAAAGTGCAAGAAATTACATTTACACCATTAACATGCATTTTGGTAAATAGGAAATGAGATAAAGAAAATTATTTTCTATAAATTATTTTTGAATGCAAATGATGTGATTCAACATATCAGCAACATTTCCAATTTTTATTAGAGGAAAGGTTTTGAAAATAGTATGGCAAAGACTAGAAATATTTTAGTAGTCAAAATAGAGAAGAAATAGGGTTTAGGGTTTTAGGAAATTGGAGGGAACCTTCATACTTGAAAATTTGGATCATTGCGAAGGGACATAGTACTGTTCTTCATAGATCATGTTTTTGTTTTAAGTTCCCAAAGGATAAGGTTCAAAGAGTGAGATCAAGACATGATGATATAGAGAAGGCCATCAAGACATCAGATGGTTTGGCCAAGTTGGATGATCTAGGAGAGATAGAGATGCAACTGGATATTAATCCTTTGTTGATCAATGGTCATTTACCAACATCATGCATAGGCGGAGTGATGATGTTAAATGATAGATCAATGAGATGTATTGGTGGGAATGCCAATGCCATTGATATTTCATCACATATCAAATAGTCTTAGAATTATTTTGGGTGTCCATGGCCTTTATTAGATAAATAAGATAATTTTGAAAAAATTTGAATTGAGAGAGGGTTTTAGAAGAGTAGAAGGATCCATAGTTGAAATAGAATAAAATATGGATTATTCCATTTTACTTTAGGAACCCAAAGCTTCATATAAAATCTTTTATAAAATATTAAAGTCACACAAAGTAGGGGTAAGCCATTTGGCAAATACTTTGTGTCAAAAAAAAATTTAGAAACCCCTTTTTGTGGTACTATGATCAGAGGTGACCATAGCCAATTTTAAAAGAAAAGGTTCTTGGCAAGATCTTTTGAATCAACATTTCGAGTCATAGGGCAAAACAAAAGAGGTTTTGTATTTTGTCAAAAAGCTCAAATACTTTTGAAAAGAGGAGGTTAAGGTAATACAAGAGTGGCCATAGTATGAGTGTTTTTCTTTAGACTTGAAGTTGTGGGTAGAAGTATTTCTCTTAACACTATTCAGCAAACATCACTCATCAAACAAAGTCAGACAAGCATTTCAATAAAAAAGAAGTCAATACACGCAAAACTTAAAAAGTTTTTGTTCCCCCTGATTTTTGCAACTTTAACTACTATTAGCTCAAGACTAGAAAAGTGGGGTGTTACAGGTTCTTCCCCCCTTAAAATGAATCTCGTCCTCGAGATTCGCAGGTTAAGCTTCGAAGAGACAAGGGAACTCTTTCCTTTACTATTCTTCTTGTTGCCACTTAGCTTCTTATTTAGAGGGTTTACTTCATTGCGCCTTGATGAACTTGAGATTCCGCCTTTGGGTGATGCGAGTAGTTTCTTCTAGGATACAGAGGAATACTTCAGGGTAGGTCAGGTTTCAGTTAAGGTCTATGATTTGATAGTCGATGCTCGTGAACACATCAGGCTTGCCGAGGACTTGTAGGTGCTATCGAGGTCTAGAGGCTTGGTTAGAGTTAGGTTAGATCTTCAGGTGTAAGGAATCGTTCAACAGGGTTGCTCTTACAACTGAAGGTGTGCTGATGACTTGTCTTGACGAAGTGGTGAATATCCTCCTTTTGTTGAAGCTGAAAGATCGAGAGTTGAAGTTGTTGAAGGAGTCCTGTCGCGTTTCCATCGAGTCACTCAGGGGTTAGTATGGGAGTGCTATCTAGTGCTTTCAGAAAGATCTCACCGAGTTAGTGGCTTCTCAGCTCGCAGTTGAGGTTAGAACAGCCAAAGCTTTCTGAGGGGCTTTCGATGATTACTTCTATTGAGGTAGTGAGTCAAGGGATGCTTGTTCCTGTTGATCTTCAGGTGCGATATGACAAGCACTATTGGAGACGACGGTGGATATTTGCTTTCATGCAGCTTCTCGGGTCTTCATGTTGCTTTGTTCAAGCCGAAGTTAAGTTGAATCTCTTACTTGGGTCTGGTCATCTTATGAGTTCCTTGTCGAAACTAGTGAAAACCATCCGCCAAGGTTGGCGGGAAAAGGTCCTAAGTAAAAGATATTTACGGCTTCCTATTTGTCAGGAATTTTAGCGTGCGGAGGTTTTCAGATAGATAAGTCTTCACTCTACGTTGTTGGTGCTCCTCTTCAGATGCCTTCAAAAGTTTATTGTCGAGTTAATCTTGAATTGTAGAGACTTCAACCTACACTAAGTTGTGAAGGCTTCCATGAGAAGGACTTGGCGAACCACGTAGGTTAGCTGGGCTTTGGTGCTATCGCTCACTTGGTCACTTAGCTTGCCCGATGGAGCGCTATGGTAGGGTAATAAGAAGGTATCGTCATGGTTAGGAAAACTCTACTCCAGGGTTAGTCAATATAGATATCGGCTTCATCTTCTTGCATAGGTGCAGTCAATCTTGAAGGCCCTGGCTTCTGCTCCTTTGGAGTCGTAGGGCGTATTGGTTTGGTCTTAAATGTTGTACTGAGCTTGGGTACTTCGGAAAACAAGGTTTTATCTCATTGTTATCCAAGTTAGAGTTAGGTTTTTCGTCAACTTATCCAACTAGAGGTCAAAATTCTACCAGAATTTGAAGTGGATGAGAGGGAAATGTCTCCTAGACGGGGGTTTTCACTCAAAAAGTGTTTTTCAGGCCGAAAGATCAAAACAAACATACACACAACAAGCAGATAGAAGCATTCAAGACAACACACTTAGAATCTACAAGCAATCATTAGAACCACACGTGGGAATTTAAGTACCCATGGACGCCTAATACGCGGGGGTAGCTCAATCGAAACTATCGAGCTTGTTCTATCTGTCCTATAGGTTAGGGTTGATCACAGATGTTGATGCCTTCATTTTGCTAACGGTGACTTCAACAGGGATTCTTGGAGTAGTTGGTGATTAAGCAGGAGTGGCGTTGGGTCGTCGATGTTGAGTTGGAGGCTAAAACAGCGTAGAATTTCTAGTCTCGAACATCACGTGCATGTGAGGTCTTCAAAAGGGAACTGCTGTAGTGTGCCAGCGTCGACAACTTCCCGCGATGAAGCTAAAAATTGCTAGTCAAATAGCTGAGGACTTGATCCTTGACGACTGCAAAAGTGCAAGTCTAGGGAGGAACAAGGTTAGCTTCTTGACACAGACTTTGGTGACCACCAAAGGCAGAATTTTTCTATCCCTATTCGCAAACATCTAACATAGTATCAATTCTTCAATATCCGCAGTTAGGGAGACATGAGTCCTCGTTGAGAGTGGATCCATCTTCTGCTTTTAGGCTTCCGGTCTAAGTTGGGAACATCGTCCAATATGTAGTTTTGGAAGAGGATGAGATAGTAGAATAATAATTTTCAAATCCTTTGGCAATGGGAGAGGTAAGGATTAGAAGTTTTGAAGAGATAAGAAAAGTAGAAGCTATGCTTCCAATTACTTGGGAAAATAACTTTCGTAAATAATTTTACCCACAATATGATTTTCCTAACTAACATCCATGCTAACTAAGGTCTCCTACAGTCAGGATGGCTCTGATACCAGCTCTGTGGGTCCCCGAACTAGCTGTCCGAAACACCCATTATGCATTCGTATTCACTATCCAATGATCAGTGTGTCGTAAAGCATAACCGAACTGGTATCAAATTACATCATCCATTACAGTACCGAATAAAAGATTACAAATAGGTCACATGACCAATACATACATAATAGCCTCGAAGGGCCTAACTTAACATAAGAGTAGCGGAAAATAACTTCACAACAGTAGCATAGAGCCCAAGTCATATGCCATAACCCTACATGCAACTGACTGGGAGAATGTTCCTAGCTCACCTAGACATCGTCAACTCCTTCATATGCAGAACTCCTCCAAGTCTGGTCAAGTAAATAGCCAGGACAACAATTCCAGTGAGTACGTTTGAATGTACTCACAAACCACCTTAGAGAGAACTAAAGTATATGCATGTATGGCTGTAGCAAGGAAACAAGCTCTAATCTAGGGCTACAAAGTGAGAGAGATAGTTTATCTCGTGGATATAGCATCTCTATATCTTTGTGGAAGAAGAGCTTAAAAAAAACGAGGATTTCCTCGTGTCAATATAGCATCGATATATCTTTGAAAAACAATTTTGACAACAAGTTTTATTTTGAAGACTAATAGGTAAGGGTGACCCATTTTTCTTCCCGGTCATCTCAGTATGACCAAAACCTTCTTTCATCTTCCTCCGTACCTCGTAGGTACTCTTCCACCAGTCCCACTAGTACTCTTTCCCAAAACAGTTGGAAAACTCTTTTATAAACCAAAAATCCTTCAATGCCAAGCAATAGCCTTTCCCACGTCCATAACCGCGGACACGGCTATTCGAATAGTTTTACACTCTGGCGAGGTTGTACACTTTCCCCACAAGATCTGGATACCTATCGTGTGGGCATCATTCCTGCATACCAACATATGCCACGACAAGTACCCGATCGTAGTTTTTCACCTGCTCACCCTGATACAAGACACACACCAAGAGATGATACCCCTCAACACCAGAGTCCAGGAGGCCGTTTCACCAGGAGTTGCAAAGTCCCCGGCCAACCCGAGCCTTCGGAATGCCACCCAACCCCATGGTCATCTTTCAATCAGGGCTCAAGGTTGTACCCCGCGTATCTAAATAGGTGAATGGGCAGCGTCCAGTTTCATTAGGAAGAACCCCGGTCGAAGCGTCCATGGTCGGACGGTCACTACACTTGTGGGACTCATACCAAGACGAACAAATTACTCCGCTACACCCTGTCCCACTTATGGGTAATGTGGTTGCACTGGCTAGGTTCAGTTAGTTCTCAGTCACCAAAGCTTCTCGAAAACAATTTTATTATCCACCAACCTTCAGCACCATCTTTCTCAAAACATTTTTTTTCATAAAACTTCTACTCGGGCAGGGTTGCCCCATTCCAAGGTTTTCAAAGAAATCATTTTTTTCTTTAAAACCATTTTTAAACTTATTTTTTCCAAGGCCTCCCAACCGATAGTCCAGTTTTCTTTAGAAAAGAGGCGACAACGAGGGTAGGGCATTAAGCACCATACCACTAATGGGTGGTCCAGTAGATATCAATGAGGGGCAACACTCGTAAGGGTGGAAGTCTAAAACTCGGAGTGACATGGTCACCCTCAATAGTAAATAAAGATAAACATGCAATTTTATAAACCTGTAAAACAATGCAAGAATAAGACAATAGGATCAGGTATGCATCAAGAGCTGGCTTGCCTTGATCAGCAAAGTGTCCCTGGACATTCCCTTCGAAACCCTCGATATGACCCTCCTCTTCTTCTCCGGCGGCGTTCGTATCTATCATCGCAAAATAAAAGAGAAGGCAATCAACACCTAGCCATAGCATCAAACCACACATACAACACTCAGCAGGAAACCACTCCATCAGAGACTAAATTTAGGGTACTAATGACTTACAGGACCTACAAATAAAGTCTAACACTTTTATCTTAAGAAAAACCATTTTATTTCCTCTAATAAAGGCAAGAAAGCCTTAAATATTAGAAAATTACTCTCAGATTATCACCATGATCTCAACTATATATGCTCATGTAGATAACATTATAGAGAAGCCATCTGCAGTGGTTGTGTGCCCAAAACATGAATAGATTATTTTCAAACATTTCTAGAAATACAGAAATACTATAACTTCACTTTTAGGCCTACTGTACAAAAACGCATTTTTGCAAACAAGGCACATACACATGGATAGCTTTGGAAAGAAGAGAACCCAACAAAATTGGAGTCACAATTTTATGAGTTACAGGTTATTTTTAATAATTTATTTACTGATCAGAGGTTCTGTCTTAGTGATAAATGCCCCAGATATTTTCAGTAACTTTGAAAAATGTGTTCTCTGGATATTTTGAACAATTTACTATAATGGTACCGATAAAATTGGTTTATCCAAAAAATACATTTTAAAACTCCTGTAGTAATTCACCAACGTCAGATTTGATCATATTTTGTTGTCTTGTTCCTTCGAAATCTATGCAGAGAAATGCATATAAATCTATGCCATTGTAAAGGTATTTCAGAGAACTTTTCTGCAAAATTTGGTTCATCTCTTTAGAGTTCCTGAATCTCAAGATATTGATTTTTCATTGAAAAGGACACATTGTGGTAGATTAAATGCCAGAAGTTATAAGGACATTATTTTGGTGTGGGACCAACTCCAAGTGATTAAGAAATAGATCTACTATGCAGGGAAATTTTAGATCTGGCCATTATCATGATTTCGGAATATTTGGTGATTTATTTTTGATGACATATCTAGCAGTAACATATTTTCATTTCCAGGAAACAAAAGGCTAACGAACCGATGACTGGGAAGAGGTGGGTCATTTCCGGCCCAAACGAACCTGGCGACATAGCTCCGTGCTGGCCCGGCCTAGATGGGCTGCCTACGGCCATGCACCACACAGGGATGCATGCGGTCATGGGATCCCGATCGGATGGTCCGCAACCAGAGCGTGGTCAGCGTCGACCTAAAATAAGTGGCGCATGACAGAGATGACATGGATGAAGGCGAGGCTCACCGTGGGGCTGCCGGAGATGATGGGGGCGTCGCGGAGGCGGAGCGGTGGTTGGGGCAGCTTCGTGCGGCGCCTCTTCCGTGCAGCTGGCGCTCCTGGATGTCTACGTCACGTGGACGAGAAGGAGAAAACCAAGCGGCGGCCGCAGATGGACGTCATTGATGGTGACCCTCAGGTGGTTCCTAGGCAAGAGAAGGGTGGCATAAGCTTTGCAGAAGGAGGGGAAAATTAGGGGGAGGGAGAACAGGGGCAGAGGTGGTTCCTACCCTCAGCTCAGGCGAGGGCGAGCTCCGTCGCGAGGACAGGAACGGTACGGATGAAACTCCGATGATGGCATCCTCCCGGTGACTCCTAGAAAGAAAGATGGTGGATTAGGGTGGTATCAACAAGGAGAGGAGAATGGAACGGAGGGGAAGAGCAGAGGTGTTGGTGTCAACCTCCAACTCGTCGGAGATGATGTGCGCATGCCCATCTCGGAGAGAGGGAAGAGGTAGAGCCGTGGTGCCCTAGAGATCCAAGAGTGTGGAGAGAGGCAGTGAGGAGTGGTATGGAGAGGGTTGTGGAGGCTAGAGGGGCTCAGGGTGGTCTTTAACATCCTAGGGCCGGTTCATGGTGGACATGGTGCAAGGGAGCCATGGGAACGTTCCCTGGCGTGTCATTGACAACGAGGACGGTGCGAGAGAGTCTCCATGCGCTCTGCTAGGTATCTGCCCAATAGATGGGAAGGTGCAGAGTAGGCTGGTGTGCTTGGACGTGACGGAAACGAGCGAGGCCGACGGGAATACGACGAGCGGCTCTACAGGAGGTGACTGGAACGCTCAGGAGTGATAGGGTGCGTGTGTGAGGCGCGGTTAGCATCCATGAGAAGGGGGAGGAGGCAGGCTCGGGGAGAGGTCGCCAAACCTGTGCATGCCAGGTGTTCGTCGAAAATCTGCTCACTTGGGAGCGGTCGAGCGTGGACGACAGAGAGAGAAAAGTCAAGTGAGTATGACCGATCATGGGAGGGCAGTGAGGACAGGCCAGTGGTGCGATGGCTTGAGCAGGGGAGCTCGTTTGAAAACAAGTGCATGCCATCGGTGTCACATGGCACAAGAGAGAGGACAAGGCTAGGGTTGGCTAGGGAGAGGATGCCAAGTGAAGTAAGGGTTCAGGAAGGCACAGGGTCGGGGGTGCCCACTGGCCAGACCAGATGTGAGGGGGAGGGAAAGATGGGATGCACAAGTGCCGAAGCTATGAATGGGCGGCTCCCTCTCCATACCAAGCAAGAATAGACAAATAAATTGTCCAAGGAACCATGCAATACGACCAAGGTTGAGTGCATGTGATGAAGTGGCCTTACGAGAGAGATGGCCACAAGAAGGGATATAGAAAGATAGAGGTAGAAAGGAGAGATGTGATATAGGTACATATGTTGCCATTCGAATTAGAAAGAATTTTGAATTTGGGTATTTCGCTAATTTGGGTATATGCCATTTTTTCTTGAAATGGGGCTCGGAAGAGATTTTGAATTTTTTGAAAAGAGCAAGATAATATTTTGAGTTCAAACATACTCCACTTGCACGAAAATGCATAGTAGGTTTTCCTTATAACTATTTGATAATAAAAAGTGCAAGAAATGACATATACACCATTAACATGCATTTTGGTAAATAGGAAATGAGATAAAGAAAATTATTTTCTAGAAATTATTTTTGAATGCAAATGATGTGATTCAACATATCAGCAACTTTTCCAATTTTAATTAGAGGAAAGGTTTTGAAAATATTATGGAAAAGACTAGAAATATTTTAGTAGTCAAAATAGAGAAGAAATAGGGTTTAGGGTTTTAGGAAATTGGAGGGAACCTTCATACTTGAAAATTTGGATCATTGCCAAGGGACATAGTACTGATCTTCATAGATCATGTTTTTGTTTTAAGTTCCCAAAGGATAAGGTTCAAAGAGTGGGATCAAGACACGATTATATAGAGAAGGCCAGCAAGACATAAGATGGTTTGGCCAAGTTGGATGATCTAGGAGAGATAGAGATGCAATTGGATATTAATCCTTTGTTGATCAATGGTCATTTACCAAGATCATGCATAGATGGAGTGATGATGTTAAATGATAGATCAATGAGATGTACTGGTGGGAATGTCAATGCCATTGATATTTCATCACAGATCAAATAGTCTTAGAATTATTTTGGGTGTCCATGGCCTTTATTATATAAATAAGCTAATTTTTAAAATATTTGAATTGAGGGAAGGTTTTAGAAGAGTAGAAGGATCCATAGTTGAAATAGAATAAAATATGGATCATTCCATTTTACTTTACGAAAGCAAAGCTTCATATAAAATCTTTTATAAAATATTAAAGTCACACAAAGTAGGCGTAAGCCATTTGGCAAATACTTTGTGTCAAAAACAATTTTAAAAGCCCCTTTTTGTGGTACTATGATCAGAGGTGACCATAGCCAATTTTAAAAGAAAAGGTTATTGGCAAGATCTTTTGTATCAAGATTTCGAGTCATAGGGCAAAACAAAAGAGGTTTTGTATTTTGTCAAAAAGCTCAAATACTTTTGAAGAGAGGAGGTTAATGTAATACAAGAGTGGCCATAGTATGAGTGTTTTTCCTTAGACTTGAAGTTGTGGGTAGAAGTATTTCTCTTAACACTATTCAGCAAACATCACTCATCAAACAAAGTCAGACAAGCATTTTAATCAAAAACAAGTCAATACACGCAAAACTTAAAAGTTTTTGTTCCCCCTGATTTTTGCAACTTTAACTACTATTAGCTAAGACTAGAAAAGTGGGGTATTACACTGGCGATCTATGGCGCGGGGTGGTGGAGCCCGGCACTAGGGCTAGAGGTAGGCGGCAGGGAACGGCGGCCGGCATCGACGTCGGCCGGGGCTGGACCCGGACAAGCTGCTCGCGAGGAGAGAAGCTGGGGATGAGCGGCGCCGGACCAGACGCGGCGACGACGGAAGGAGCGCAACGCGCGGGGGCCATATATATCCAGAAGCTTCTCCTCATGGTTCTCCAGAAATTTCAAAGTTAGTCCCGTACGCCTTCCCTTCCTTTTCTTCTCACTTCCAAAATTTTCCCATTTTCCCATTCTTTGCTGCTACTGCTTCCCGGCGCGGTAAATTTGGCGACTAAGCGGCACCTCCCAGTGGCGTGCTTACCTTGATGTACATGGCGCCATCGGCGAGTCAGAACCAGGAAGAACGTGTAGCGGAGTAAGTTCACGACAGGAGCAGGGTGACATGGATGTGATTTGATCTACTTCCATCGTTGAATTCGCTTCCTTGCTGCTGTTCTCCAATTTATAATCTAATGGCCGGCGAGCTCCTCGTGTGGCCATGGCCCATGGATTGGCGGCCTCGCCACCACCGCCACCGCCGATGAAACCTCCACCGGCGAGCTCCTCGTGTGGCCATGGATTGGCTGGCCACCGACGCACGACAGTGCCCAACGGCCGCCACGACCACCTCGCTGGTCGAAGACGAGGCGCCTCCCTAACCACCATTTCCTGGTGCTGCACTTAGGCAAGCAGCTCACCGTTCTTTGCGGTGCTGCGTCGCTTGCCGGTCACTTTGCCGGCGACGGGAGTACGCGGTGGCATAAGCGGTGGCACGGGGAGAGCGCGGTGGCCTTCCCGAGTGCCACAACCCCTAGGAGAAGAGATGATATCATCGCCGGGGACCACGAGAGGACCGCGAGGCTCCTGGAGGGAAGGTGCGAGGAAGCGCACATGGCGGTTACCACGGAGGATAAGGAGACACGCCGCCTCCTTGACGAGCTCGCTGATACGGCACCTCATCTGTAAGATTAGTTGGCGATTGGGTAGCTATACCTCTGATAATTTATTTCTCCCTAACTGATTATCCTATGAAAAAATTCACATATCTGTACCCGTGTCGTCATTGTCTCAAGAAGCAGATAGGGGCATGATACAGACAGCAGGCTACGCTGAACATGTTTGATGGAATGCTCAATATGTGCTAAGGTTCAATTTTTTTGGCTGCTCTTTTCCTCTATTATGTTGTAACTGAATCACTCATGTCTATGTTGAATTTGTCACACTGCAGCTGGCAAGATGGATTGTGTCCTTGCTGCAATAAGTGTGGTATTATTATCTCTGGGGAAATAGACATGCTCTGAATTTTACTTGAGGTATATTTTAAAATGTGGATCCTTGGTCCTCTGTTCATGTACAAACGGCGAGTCATCAAAAGCCATGGATACTATGAATTTATAGTATTTTAGTAACTTAAGAGGTTCCAAGTTGTCACTTTTGGGCATGATATTTGCAGAATACCAGTTACTTATAATGCATGCTTTGATGTACCATATCATCTTGTGTTCAGATTTGTTTGATGTCCCGGTGCTATACTATGTGCGGATGTGGAATTATACTTTCAAAATCATGAACAAAGCAATTTTCAATGTCACAAACAAAGCAAAGCAAAGCACGTTATGTTTATCGAGGTAAAATGTTCATGGCTATACACATCTAAATTTATATCTAGGCAGAAGGTCGCGATTTCATATATGCACATGTGTTCACTGAAATGCATTGAAAACATAGTCGAGTGAGTTCTGCCAATGATAACTTAAGGATGTCAATTGTGATTTTCTTTCATGTTCCGGTGGCCGGGGAATGACTGCATATGATATTTGTTTGGTTTATAGTTGTCATATGAAGTCAATGAAGAACATGGCATGACACTAATATATTAACTTACAGTAGCAATAAGCTGAATACTCAGACCTAGATTTCTTGCTTCGTCATTATTGTAGAATGAGATGCAATACTCGATATATTGATCGGATGCATATGGCGGTACATATATAGGCCACGTCCTCGACTATACAAGGAAGGAGGCGGGCCCAATAATAAATACAATGATATGTATCGCTATACATAATTACAGAAGATACACATCCGGATATACAAGGATATGTATCTCAACCCCCCCCCCCCCCCCCCCCCCCCCCCCCCGCAGTCGAAGCATCGCCTGGTCAAACGCATAGACTGGACCGGAACTCCTCAAATGATGCCGTAGGGAGACCCTTGGTCATGATATCCGCAAATTGTTGGGAGGTGGGCACATGAAGTACTCGAATGTGTCCAAGGGCCACCTGTTCCCGAACAAAGTGGATATCCAGCTCAATATGCTTGGTGCGGCGATGGTGGACCGGGTTGGCGGAGAGGTAGACGGCGGAGACGTTGTCGCAATAGACCACGGTGGCTTTGGCAATAGGACATGAGAGCTCAACGAGGAGTTGCCGCAGCCAGGAGACCTCGGCAACTGCGTTAGCAACAGCCCGGTACTCCGCTTCGGCACTGGAGCGAGAGACCGTGGGTTGTCACTTAGACGACCAGGAGATGAGCGAAGGTCCGAAGTAGATGTAGTAGCCAGACGTGGAGCGACGCGTGTCGGGGCAGCCTGCCCAATCGGCGTCCGAGTAGGTGACGATGTCCGTGGCGGTGGAGGCGTGGAGGGAGAGGCCGAAGTCCATGGTGCCACGAATGTAGCGGAGGATCCGCTTGACCGCAGCCCAATGAGGATCCCGCGGAGCGTGCATGTGAAGGAACACCTGCTGGACAGCATACTGCAGCTCGGGGCGGGTCAAGGTGAGGTACTGCAGGGCACCGACGATGGAGTGATAAGATGACGTGTCCGTGCCCAAGGAACCATCCATGGCGAAGAGCTTGGACTTCGTGTCGATAGGCGTGGCCGTGGGTTTGCAATTAAGCATACCGGCACGGTCCAGGAGCTCGTGGGCGTACTTGCGCTGATGAAGGAAGAAGCTGTCGGTGCGACGTACGACCTCGATGCCGAGGAAGTAGTGCAGGGGCCCCAAGTCCTTGGGGGCAAACTCAGCGTGAAGACGCTCGGTGATCTGTCGCGGGAGGTCCGTGGAGCTGGCCGTCAAGATGATGTCGTCGACGTAGAGCAGCAGGTACGCGGTGGTGGCGCCGTTGTTGTACACAAACAGCGAGGCATCGGAGCGGGTGGAGCGGAAGCCGAGTTGGTGAAGAAACGCTGCGAAGCGCTGGTACCAGGCGTGTGGGGCCTGCTTGAGCGCGTATAACGAGCGCGAGAGCAGGCACACATGGTCGGGGTGGGCGCTGTCGACGAAACCCGTGGGCTGCTGGCAGAAGACCTGCTCCTCGAGATGGTCGTGAAGGAAGTCTTTGGAGACATCCATCTGGTGCACGGGCCACGCACGGGAGACCGCGAGCTGAAGGACGGTGCGGATCGTCCCGGGCTTGACAACCGGGGCGAAGGTGTCGGTGAAGTCGACGCCGGTGCGCTGGCGAAAGCCACGAACCACCCACCGTGCTTTGTGACGGTCGAGAGTACCGTCCGGATGGAACTTGTGCTTGAAGACCCACTTCCCGGTGATGATGTTGGCGTGAGAGGGGCGGGGAACAAGCGTCCATGTCTGGTTCCACTGCAGGGCGTCGAACTCGCCCTGCATGGCCGCAAGCCACTGCGGGTCGCAGAGAGCAGCCCGGGCAGGGGCGACGGCGTGGATGGTGAAGGCGCGGAAGTCAACGCGGTGCAGACGTACGTGTCCGAGGGGTACCGCGTGCTCGGGACGCGAATCCCTGCACGGGCGCGCGTGAGGGGCCCCGTGGCCGGCGGCGGAGGAGGCGGAGGCGGAGCCGGAGGCGAAGATGGCGCGGCGCCCGAGATGAGGCTCGAGGGCGACGCAAGCGGCGTCGAGGCGGACGAACCCGGCGAAGGCGCGTCGCCCGGCGAAGACGGCGCGGCGCCCGAGCTGAGGCTCGAGGGTGACGCAGGCGGCGTCGAGGCGGGCGTCGGTGCAGGTGTCGGCGCGGGTGTCGGCGTGGGGTCACCCGAGACATGGCTCGAGGGTGACCCAGATGGTGGCGAGGCAGCGCCCGAGCCAGAGCTCAAGGGCGCGGCGGAGAACGACGAGGCAGTGCCCGAGTCGGAGCTCGAGGGCACTGCAGCCGGCGGACCTGCCGGGGCCGGAGGTCGATGACGGGGACCATCAGTAGTCGAGGGAGGAGTGGCGACCACCTGTCTCTGTTCAAAAGGAAAGCAATGATCATCAAAGTACACGTGCCGGGAGGTGATGACGCGGTGAGAGACCGGATCATAGCAGCGGTAGCCTTTGGTGTTAGCCGGGTAACCAAGGAAGACACAAGGAACGGAGCGCGGGGCGAGTTTGTGAGGGGCGGTGGCGGCGGTACTAGGATAGCAGCGACAACCAAAGATGCGGAGGCCGTCATAGGATGGGGGAGACCCGAAAAGAAGATGGTGTGGCGCGTAGTTCCAGCGAGGACGGCATGGGCGGAGATTAACTAGGAGGGTGGCGGTGGCGAGGGTGTCTGGCCAAAATGAAGGTGGTATATGAGCGTGGAAGAGAAGGGTGCGGAGGACGCGCTCGGCTCGGCCGTTCTGCTGGGATGTGTATGGGCAGGTTAGACGAAAGATGGTGCCGTGGGAAGCAAGAAGGTTGCGGATGGTGGTGTTGTCAAACTCCTTACCGTTATCGGTTTGGAGAGCGTGAATGGGGCGACCGAATTGGGTGGAAACATAGGCGTAGAAAGTGGCGAGGGTCTGGGCGACATCGGATTTCTTACGGAGAGGGAACGTCCATACAAAGTGAGAAAAATCATCTAACAGAACAAGGTAGTATAGAAAACCATAATTACTAGTAATAGGAGAAGTCCAAACATCGCTATGAATTAACTGGAAAGGAAATGACGCAACTGTGGAAGAACTACTAAAGGGGAGACGTACGTGCTTGCCAACACGCCACGCCTCACAGGTGTGAGTATCAAATTTATTACAAGAAAAAGAAAAACTCTTCATGATTTGACGGAGTGTGGCGGGGCTAGGATGTCCCAGGCGAGCATGCCAGAGATCGACACCGGCGGCAAGAGCGCGAGGTGCAGCGTGAGAGGAGGGAGCCGGCTGGACAGGATAGAGATCGACAGGACTCTCACAGCGGTGCAGAACCATCCGGGTACGGGCGTCCTTTACGGAAAAACCAAACGCGTCAAATTCCACAGTCACAGAGTTGTCACGAGAGAGAGTTTTAACAGAGACTAAGTTTTGGACAAGTTGGGGAGAAACAATGACATTATTGAGAGATAAAGGCTTAGAATTAGACGGAAAATTAGTTGAACCTATGTGTGAGATGGGGAGACCAGCACCATTACCGACAATGATGCGAGAGGAAGTGGAAGTTGGCGAGGAGGTGGAGAGGTTACCCGGGTGAGCAGCCATGTGTGCGGAGGCACCGGTGTCCATGAACCAATCACCGCCGCCAGTGTAGGAGCCCGGGGAGGGCGCGTACTGGAGGGCGGTGTAGAGAGAATGGTCCCAGGGGGCCGGTGCGGCCGGTGGTGGGGCGGCGTACGGGGCGAAGCCGCCGTAGGGCAGGGCGCCAGGGGCCAGCTGCGGCGCGGCGAAGAGGGCCTGATGCGTCGGCGGGCGTGGACCCATGATGCCCGGAGCGGGTGGGCGAGGCACCGGCATGGTGTAGGCATGAATGACCCCGGTCCAGGGGTTGTAGCCGAAGGGGTTGCTGGAGGGAGTAGAAGACATCGCGGCGGCCAGTTGGAGGGGGGCGGCGCGGCGGCCAGGAGAAGGACCGGCAGCGGCGGCGCCAAGGGGAGAGGCGGCGGCCGGTTTTGGGAGGTTAGGATCGTGGGGAATCTGATACCATGTAGAATGAGATGCAATACTCGATATATTGATCGGATGCATATGGCGGTACATATATAGGCCACGTCCTCGACTATACAAGGAAGGAGGCGGGCCCAATAATAAATACAAAGATATGTATCGCTATACATAACTACAGAAGATACACATCCGGATATACAAGGATATGTATCTCAACAATTATGGCTCTGCTATGCTACTATAGTCTAATGGTCTTAATTGTTTGACTCTTGATGTATGTCTAGACTGAATGTTCCTCCACCTTCTGCCGAATTATTTGTTCTGATAAAAGGGAATCATATACGCTCTTTAGTCTTACTAGAAGCTTGAAGGATAATTATGTTCTAGATTTGACACTCCTCTGTTCCAACTATTTGTTAGACCTGCTCGATTTTTTCTTCCCTGTCCATCTCTATTCTCCTCCCTGCTAGACCTGGTAATTCTGAATTGGTATAATCAGATTGAGAAGCCCTGACCATTGCTATTCGGTGAAGGTACTTTTATTACCAAGTTGATGGCACTATAAAGTTTGGAAACTGGTTCAAATCCAGGATAGAAAGGAACTAAACTGGTTCAAGTCTCCAAAAAAAGAAGAATTTAAACAAATAAAACTGTACTGCAAGCAATAAAAATTAAGAGAATGTTTTATTAGGAATTGTTTCAGTGTCGTTGTGAGTAATACAATTTCAGCAACAGCAGTTCATGAGGCATAATTCAGTTCACTCTGTTGTAAAATATGTATATCCTTGATGTTTCGTGCATTTAAAAAAAATCCTTGATGAGTTACCAGCTACACTAATACCAATGTGTCAGAGAATTGCTCCAATTACACTAAAGGATGAAATGCAGTACAACTACTAAATGTACTCTGATTTCTTTGGAAACCAGTATTGATTGGAGCATATGCATGTCAGAACTTAACCTGAAGTGTACCCCCTACTACGTATAATAGTTAATCACCCCGCATATGAACGGGTATGTTTACAAAAAAAAAGATCGCTCTCTCAAAAGGAGTTCACAATGATTTGACATGTTAGACTTCATGTGCCTTTATTCCGCTGGAGTACACTGGAACCTATGGAAACATGATATTCACTTTTTGCATGATTTGAAGTTTTACAGGTCTATCCGTTTGCTACGTCTCAAGAGAGGCAAGCATCAGCTATGGTTGGCTTAAGGAAAATACAGCCAAGAACTTCTTGGTATTGTTTATTTTGATCATCAGGTCATACTGTCTTTAATTTCTTTGGCCAGTTTAGTTTTTCTAGCATTGATGGCATCACAATTTTCAGTTAAGAACAGAAAATCTTATGCGGTACATGTTGCTCTTAACCTATGAGTTTTTATTTTTTGCTCTTTGTCGGCAAACTTACTGGACATACATTATGTGGAGTAATCATGCAACCCTCTAGCTCCAGATTAATTTATTCAAAGGTCCCTCTTTCTTGGCAGATGTTAGTCTTTTGTGTGTCACTACCGCGAACACAAAAGATTTGTGTGCAAAAAAGACAAGATACATGATTACTGTATAGGTTTGTACATCAATTTTTTTTTGGATTGTTTCTCTTATAAAAAAATTGTTCCTTACTTCATAGGTTCATATAGTGGTCAAACGTTTTGTGAGTCGATTGCTTTTACGTTTCTATCAAGTTTGTTCAATTTCTCGGTCGGGCATGCATCATTTTTCAAGTTCAATGGTAAATATGGTACGACCTCATCCTTATATGAATATAGTACAGCTCTATCATGCCTTCCAGTGCCCAGTATGCTAAACCGATGGAGAATTTCCGTCTGCATAGCCATTCAGATGAGAATCAAGGATATGTACAAGACCTTCATTTAATGTCTTTTTCTAGCATTGCCTTTTACTCCATATCAGACAACGTAAAAGATGATCAAGTGGTTTCCATAAACTGTTTCAAACAAGTATCTTCACATTTCAAGTGTTAATGAATTCTGGATGTGCTAAATAAGCAATGATTCCCATCCTTTTATATTGCATCCAGTTGTATTTTTGGGTAATTGTGCAGCTCATTTGGACTCTAGCTGCCGAATGTGCATTGCATGTATTTCGCAAAGTCTATGTATGGTATCTTTATTTCATCTGGTGACTCGGTGAGATCTGAATTGGAAAAATCTAATATTCTCCATTGAATTATTTAACTATATCCATACCCTCTAACGTGTATACAAGTGAGCAGCATCTTCACGGAGGCCATATGTACATCGAAAAGGAGGAGCTGAGGAGCTGAAGGAGATGTCATACGACCATATCTTCCTAGGCGCACAAGGCGAAGAACATGCATATCAGGGTTTAGAGGAGCCATTTGTGTCTAACAAGGACATCTTATTCAGCGAAGAGGGCGAAGAATAAGCATAACCTATCCTAGAAGAATACACGCAGAAGCTTGCATGCCTTGGCAATGGTGACACAAGCTCCTCCACTAAAAGCACTAACCACCGTATTTAGGCATAGTAAAAGTCTACAAGCATTTACGAATCCAACTGTATTACTTGATCCAGTTTATTATATAGTATAGTATAATCTAAGTGATGTATCTATGTTACTTCACCTACTTTACCATTAATCAGCCACCATACTGATTGCTAGGTAATACTCTAGTTTGATATACTTACTAGCATCATTTATAGATCAGGGACCAGATTCAGAGATCAGCAACTAGCGTCATGAAACTAATCCTTCCCAACTGCTAGGCTACGGAAAGCATACCTTTCCCCATCTAACCGCGATGATTATTTCAGATGCGACCTAGTATAGGAGACATGGACCGCTAATTATAATAACATCATATCTTATCTTTACTATTAAATTGCAATGAGACCGGTACTTTTGCCTCGGAGCCCCTCCAAAATCGGATAATCAGCCCGCAGTCCAAACTCCATTGGACTTCTACGCATCTGAAAAATACCGGCGACCCAGCGACGCTGCCCGGCTACCCACGCCGGCCGAGCCGCCGCGCTGGGAAGACTCCCACGCCTGGTCTAATGCTCATGGTCGAATCCTGGGTAGCTCAGAGCCGGCGGAGATAAGCCGAGCTGGAACTACTTCACGACGAAAATTTCCAAGATGAGGAAGGTGATCGATCGGTCGTGCTAATGAGGAACAAGGTCTCAAAAAAGGGGAGGTCGGATAAGGAAGCCAGGAGGGGATGGGAGGATAGATGGGGACTGGGAGGAAACAAAGAGAAGGATGGGTGGAGCTCGGCCATCACGATGGGGATGGGAGGAGCTCGGCCATGGGACTGGGAGGAGAGATGGGGTGGACTCGGTGGAGCATGGCCAGCTGATTTTATTTAGTCCGTGATTCTTGCAATTAGATTCCATGGCTTGGTAGCCCTCTGGACATCAGGCAAAACATAAGAAATTCTCAATCAAATTACACGCAATAGCTAAGAGAGGGAGAAAAGGAGGTCGCCGCCGTGGCCATCTAAGACGCCGCCGGGACTGCTAGCCGTCGACGCACCATACACCGTGGGGATGGCTAGCGGTGGACGCAATCGACTCGCATGGACAGCTTGCCGTGTATGCAGTACTGTTGCTGAGTTCCTGCCTCAAGAATTTATTTGACGCGCTCCTAAGCTCCTGTACACTATTGACTGACGGTGGAAGAAGCTCAATCCATGTCTCTATCGGTCTAATTTCGGCAGCGGGGATTGGGGAATTTGGATGGTAGTTTTGATTTTGACCGGTCAATATACAGTTGGTACCTCCGCCTTGCTGGTGCGGACTCATACTTCCGGCCTTTGCCTTTGCACTAATGTATGTGGCTTGGCTTGGTAAATAAACCACATGATCCTTTGATAATTCGTTGTTAGTCACACTTATCAACTAAGTTACTCCTTTTGATTCAAATTAATTAACTCTACTTTGTGTAGATTTAAATGTATGTAGACATGTTTTGGGTCTAGATATATATGTATGTAGATAAAATTAAGTCAATTAATTTCGATCGGAGGGAGTACTTAGATGTGGTGATGGTTTTTGGTTTAATTAAGTTATACTCCCCTCCGTTTTAAAATAAATCAATACTTTAAAAACTAAAAAAAAGCAAAAACAGGTGATGTATAATTGCTCAGATGATGGAAAGTACACAACATATGTTGGAGATGCTTTTAGATATCATTATACTATTTTTTGCTTGGTTGCAACACATGTGCATTTGGCTATAACAATACAACTGCAATCTCCACTATTAAACTGAAACCAGATGCACGTCATGCGTCAAGCTAATAAAAAATTAAAATTGCATTTTTTGGTCTGCAAAAATTCATATCTACATATATACATGAAGATTATATGGCAAAAATTGTTTAAAAATATGTTATATTTTAGAAAATGACAAATTTCTAACAAAAATAGGTGTACACAACCCCTATATATTGTCATAAACTTGTTTTTACATCCCAAAACATAACGAGTTTTCTATTAAAACTTCGCCCGGATATACAGACCATCTATACTTATTCACGAAATACATTTTTTTTTAAATCAAATGTATAAAATTTAAATCTTTCATTCACCATTGTTTGTCAATAATAATAAAATCTAAATGTTTTTCTAGAAGAGAGCTGCTATATGTTGTAGTTTGTACAATAATTTGTCCCATCCAATAATCCATAAGCATAACAAAAAGCAAACTATTGAATTACTCAGCGTACACTAAAAATATATGTTAAAATAATTATTCTATCCGTAGCAACGCATGGGTATTGTGCTAGTATCTTATATATCTTATATATATTTACTAATTGGAGAATAGTTTAACAAATTTCGTCCATTAGATTAACGTAAGATTTATCGCCTGCCCTAGGATGATGCCAGACGAAGCACGCGACTCCCTCTCCCCCGCGGGGTAACTTCTAACCATCTGACTCTCTCGCTACCGTGTACCAAAAAAAAAAATAGATCTCAATGGCGGCGTTTTACCTGCCTGGTGGCCGCGATTGCAATCGGCCGGGCAACCATCAGCGCTCCCAATTTCGATTAAAGGTGATCAAGCCAGCCAGAGAGGCCTCTCCTCTGTCTCCCGTATGTTGCCGATGGCTTATTGGTTTTATCCGGGAAAATATGAAACTGCGTGGCCTACGTTGGCATCGATTAGTTGCAACACCAGCGGACACTCGACAACAAATCCTTCTCTTTCAAAGAAAATATTTTTTAGACCATGGAATAAGAACTAATATTACCTCCGTCCTAAAATAACTCGGCTTTATTAAACAGAAGGCCCACGGCCCGGCTTTATATATAAAGCCCTCACGGCAATGAAACTGTCACACAATACAATAACAAGTCTGAGACCGATCCCACCAACACCAACACTGGCACTAATCCGAACAGACGCCTCTGAGGCACTAGGAAAAGGAAACAACAGATAGATATCTAGGACGCCTCGTGTGTCGCTGCAGTCCTCGTCCTCGCATGTAGCCGCCTAAGCTCTCCCAGCGCCTCGTCCAGTAGCCCCCTATCCCGCTGTCTGACCAGAACCCTCCAGCTCTGCATGTGTATAGACATTAAGAACAGAGCATCAGCCGAATGAGCAATGACCTTCCCCTCTAGAGCTAGCTTGTTGCGTGTATTCCAAAGCGTCCAACCTAGCGCCGCAAAGGCATACCAAGCTAACCTACGTAAGGGCCCCGACAGGCCTTGCGCTAAGGCGATGAAATCGTCGACCCCTGTCGGATTCCAGGTGCATGAGAGGAGTTCCCTGACTCCTGCCCATAAGAATTTCGCGAGGTGGCAGTTGAAGAAAATGTGGTCACAATCCTTCATCATACCACACAACGCGCAGCTCCCGTCGGAGGGTCACCTGGAGTTGTTGCAGTGGTGGTCATGCTTACTCGATGTATATCGTCTACAGCAGTCGTCGTTGCCGGGATAGCCTAGCACATCCTGATCCGTGCCCCCATGCACCGTGGGCTCTAGATATCATCTTTCAGGGATGAACTCGAAGGGTTAGAGACGCACGGCGTGAGTATAACATTTGACTAAAATTTGTTACCCGTGTTTTCAGTTTCTTTTGACTAAAATCTAGGTTCCCACGAGGCTTTCTACGAGGAACTCATGTGTTCCTCTATTTTGCAGGACCCACAATGTCTGTCCCCTTAGATTTCCATGGTCAGTGGTAATTTTATGTGTCTTTCTTTTTTTGTATGCGTTATAATGGGCCATAGAAATATGAAAAATCGCAAATGAGGCCAATTACTTATAGAAGTTGTATCATTGGCTTCAAAGTGGGGCGTTTTGCACGTAAGTCTACAATCTTGGTGCGGGATAGTCCTGTTTGTGAATAAGGTGCCACTTTAGAGTTGTGCATTATCTTTTCATGTTTACACCACACCCTTCAATATCAATATGAGGAACCATGCAAAAGGGGAAGTGGTTTTACACTTCCTCGCGCAATTTTCGGTGAAAACCTATTTTGTGGGCCCCATGGCATTTGCCGCCTAGTTTTCATCGAAAGTAGTGATTCCGTGTGAATTTCCTCCTTTTTGCAGGTTATAGGAATGACATGAGCACCTGAGTCTATCAATTAAACTAGCTTCATGGGAACACTGGATACAACAAATTCATGTATGCATATGCTTCCCCATCGATACATGCATGCAATGTAAAACAATTATTTAGGTCCCTCAGGTGGTGAAGCAGGCCTATGAGCCATGGCCACATCCTCCATTGTTGTTGATGGAGCCACTACCTTTGTTCTCGACGGACCGGTGGTTGCCGGGTGGACGCATTAGGGACTTTGTACCCACCCTCTTTGCGTTGTTAGGTCACACATGAGGTGCAAGGGCCTTGCCGGTGGATGGCTAGACAACATCACTCGTGATCTCAGTGCCTAGGCTACTAATGAGCTACTGGATGTCGCAGACCGTTTGGAGGGCTTCAGTCGTAAAACCCGGCGTAAGTTCTCTTGTTCCCCATCCTCATGCACTTTTTCTCCTCTTAGTGATTATTTTTTATTTCTTAGCTAGCTATATTGCTCCAAACTTTCGATCATGCATGGATCGGGATAGATGGAAAACCTCACATGCTAGCTTAGCATAAACACAAATCCATTCAAAAAGAGAAATTGGTACAAAAGTAAGCTATTTATCCTTGTTGTCAATCATTTACGGTTATTTTCCTAATCCATGCATCGATCACGTGCTCCACCTTTAGCGTTGCAGCCTTCCCCATCAATGGTTGTGGGGCGAGGTGGCCGGCAGAACCCTCGTGCCAAGGTGGCGATGACGATGTCTACTAAGACGATCGGTTCTACTCCATCACCTACTTTGGCGACGTGGGGGCGTAGGAGCATGACGATGCAGCGAGCACGTTCACTAGAGCAGTGGTCACCCCAAGGTTGACAAACAATGTGGATTGGAAGTACCTTGTGGCGGTGGCTGGCGAGTAGTTCATGGTCGCACACACAATTAATTACTACGAGGAGTCCACGGACATGAACTACTAGCCTCGATGGACGTGCTCCTTCAAGGTGCATGGCCTCGACGTCGATGGAGGGGAGTGGCCTCCTGTCAACGAAAACCATCTTCCTCCCTCCCACTACCTGCTGATTGAACGCCGACCTAAAATCCTACCCTCCTCCGATGAGCCATGCGTTTCAACACTATTGTTGAGCTCCACCGTCGGTACCGCGCAACTACAATCTATGCCTAGTAACCCCGGATCCATGCTCTAGCACCACCGAGCTACACATGCTTTGGCGACCGCGGTGTAATACAAATGGTTTTCCTTTTCGTGTGGTTTATTAGTTGCACACTAGGACATCGACAGAACTTTGGAAAGTTGTACTCCCTCCGTCCCAAAAATGATGTCTCAACTTTATCTAAATTCGCATGTATATCTACACACTAAAACATGTTCAAAGACATGCTTATCTAGACAAAATTGAGACATCATTTTCAGGATGGAGGGTCGCATAGATTACTTACATAATACAATATACATCTCTATTTTTAAGTTTTTTTCGAAATGGGGGAATAGCCCCAGCCTCTGTATCCAAAAGATGCACACAACTTTTTTTTATTAAATTATTCACAGGAGCCTTACAAAAAGAATACACAGATCAACTCGAAACCACCATCCTAGCGACAACTCGCTATACCTACAAGACTGATGAAGGGAGTGCCTATGAACAAGGCCAGTACCCTGACATTACACCAACGCACATCATCCAAGAACCGAATGCCTTCCCAAGCCGCCCATTAGCAGGTGAGAAGCACAACCAGTGAAGCAGACCCTCGGCGCATACCAGCGCACACACCGCAGAAGTCGCTACCGCCGTCTTCCTCGAACCCATATCCAAGGGTGATCAATGCATTGACCTTGCCAGGCCCGCCATCAACGCCACCATGGCGCCCATCTGTCCACGGCCGAGGAGACTCCGCCGCCGCCGTCACGCCACCAGGGCTTTTGCTGGCAGCGCCTCGGGGGGCGGCAGCGGAGGAGGAAGGCGCACTGGGGAGGGACGAGGAGGAGCGCCGTCGGCCGCCCCGGTGCGGCGCGGCGCCGCCGCGCGTGGATGAGAGGGTTACGGGGGTCACCACAGGACAAGTACCCTTAAAAAATGGGGAGAATTTCACTTCCCGGCCTCTGCACCAACTTGGGATGCACACAGCCATTAAGCATGAGTACTAAGATTTTTAATCTTGGTAAAGATTAAAGTATAGTACTCAAGATAAATTGCATGAGTACTAGGTCCAGCTTGCGCCTCAAGTATAAATATATATGCCTATTCATTCCCTAGTTTCTAGTGTTGTACTTCTACATGGAGTACCCACTCAAGGGAGGAGCAAGTGCATAGTATTCTTAAACTGCCACTACCTGGAGTACCCACTCAATATAGGGAGTATATTAGTATGTCTTTCTTAAACTGCCAAGAGTTGGCCTTGTCGAGTTGCACGATGCAGGCTAACCGTTCCGTTTGTCAAATGAGAGAGATTTCAGGGGAAAAAAAGAGAGGCAATAAATGTCCCCGGAGTATTTTCAGATTTTTCTGGTTTACACTAGGTGAGACGTTTAATTACCTAAATAGCGGCTTCCCCTAACGGAAATGCATCTTGGCTCCCGGGACCAGATGCTCCCGAATCTTGGACCAACCAGAACTGGACACCTACGTTGACAAGTATGTATTTCCGTCTGTATATGATGCTGTCGATGGAATATGGTACAGTGCCCTGTTCGATGGTTGAGGCCTCATTCAATTCGACAGCCCAAAAGCTGATGGACCGGAACAAACAGATCCACGACTTTGTAGACTGACGCTAACATTTCTGGACCGAGAGTGCAGAGGCCCAACGGCTCCTTGAATGAGGTGGCAAGACGCGTGTATTAAAGGCGCCCAGGTGTCTAGCTCATGTGCCATTCTCAGTCCGCTGCCGTCGTCTAGGTTTTCCCCAATCCAGGAGCTCGTCAGATCCATGGCGTCCTCATCATCATCCCAAGCTGCTCCGCAGGACAACACCCCGCTTCCTCTCATCTCGTGCCCAAAGTGTGGCAGCGCGGTCATCACCAAGACCGCCTTCAAGGGCACCAGACTTGGTGTCAGGTACTAGAAGTGCGAATTTTTCAGTGTAAGTGCACCCGAATCCCCCCGTCGAGCAGCTATTTTTTGAGTTCGTTTTGTCATCAACCAAGCTGCCATCGATTTTTTCCTTATCTATCTCACTCTGTTTCTTTTTTAAACACGCAGAAAGGATTCTGCGATTTTTTCGAGTGGAGGGAGGGGTACGCATCGCTCATGGCTGCCAACGGGGGAATCGCCGGCACGGCTGCTGCCCCGGCAATGCTAGCAGCTGGTCCGATCGCCCCGGCCATGCACCACCAGGATGTCGGGAGAGTGAATCTATTCGTCTCCCTGATGAACACAATGGGGATGCTCATTGTCTTGGCGCTGCTCCTTGCGCAGATCATGATGGGAACCTACAAGTAAAGCATGAAGCCTTTTCCGCAGGAGGCGACGGCTGTGTCTCCATCTAAGCTGATACTTCGCACTCCCGTCGGCGCCTACGCGCGCGCCCTCCGCCCCCCGCCGCCCTCGCCGGAATCTTGAAGCCGCTCGCCTCACCCTCCTGTCTGCCCAGCGCGACAATGCTTCGTTCCCTCATTTTTAGATCTGTTGACTTAGGATTCGATGGCGACTCGTCCCCGGTAAAACTAGACTCGTCGTCCAGGCCACCGACAACAATATGTTCCAGCCGTCCAGAAGCGCCTGTAAAGTCTCCGTTACATCCCCCCGTTTTCTCTCTGTCACCTCCGTCTTCCCACGTTCGGGCCCACCAACGGAACGTACGCGAACTCGCTTGTATTCACGATTTTCTGTCGCCCGTAGACCCACTTCCCTGACTCAACACATCAATCTCGGAACAACAATGTCTGGTCCAGATTTCCAGATCATATACACCCGGGAGCCAAAACTCCCCTCCCCTTCCCCTAATTAATTTCCGTGATTACTTTCTTACAAACATGCCAGTTGATTGGGATGGAAAACAACCGCCCACGAGGGTTACTTATAATCCTGCCACGAAATTAATCCCCCCAATTTCTCTGTATTTTTCTGCTCATTTACTAAATTTCTAATATTTTAGGCACGGATTAAATTCTACTGATGATTCTCCAAATTTTCTTGTGACAATTAATTATATCCTTGGTTCATGGGATTTGGCCCTCTAGCCTTCCAATCGGGAGGGAGTAGCTTCAAATGGTAAGTATGCTTGATTAATTAGCTGCATGCATAAATCTAGCTTTAAATGTGGAATATGTGTAGACGTGTCAAGCAACATTTATGATATTAAATTAATATTGCTAGATTTATCTTAACATGTACTACAATAATATAGTAATTTGATGTCATGTATGTTGCTATTTTTATGTAAATAATTGATCAAATTTAAGAACGTTTGACTTTTAAAAAAGGAACACACATACTTATTCGCTGACGTATGGAGTATACATGTATAAAAGTGGCTAACATACTCCAGCCTTCCAAGCCGGATGGAGTATATGTCACCTTTCGTCGTCACGATGAATGTTTCTGACCACCTTTTGGACCAACATCACACAAAGTGTCGTCAGCTTGGAGTCATCTGCCAGACAAGAGACACACTGCAAACGAGTGGTCCATTGATCTCCTTTATTTACATGTGAAATATCGATGAAAGCAAATAATTTTTTACATTTCTTTTTATTCTAGCCATATGCTATAGCACTAGTAGAAACAAGGGCTTTGGTTTTTTGCCCCAGATGTCATTTGCACCGGATTTGGCACGAACCGGTGCTAAAAGGGGTCATTAGCACCGGTTCGTGGGGAGCAGCCGGCCGAGGGACCTTTTGCACCGGTTCGTAACACAAACCGGTGCAAAAGGTTCGTCGCCAGGCACGTGTCAGCCGAGGAACCTTTAGCACCGGTTCGTGTTACGAACCGGTGCAAGATAGATCATTTGCACCGGTTCGTAACACGAACCGGTGCTAAAAGGTCCTGACCCTATTTCACTCAACTACCGCCAAACAGCCCACTCACTTCATTTTTGCTAGGAGAAGGTGTGTGTGTTGAGTGCTAAGTTGCTTCTCTTTGGCATGCACATAAGGTGCTCGATGAAATGTGTGAGAGAGTGATGCCGCTTGATTTTACACCCAACAAAAATGAGATGAGGTGCCGAAGCGACACTTAAGCTTTCTCCTCTTTCTTTCCTCCTCGATCAAGGTTTAAGCAACAACTTAACCCTTTCATTTGTACGGTGCTAATTTCCACTATTTATAAATATTATGATGTTTTGTAATTGTTTATTGATAAACTTAATTAATTATTTGATGTAGATGAACCGGCGGCAATGGATGTACGTTGACCGACGTCTACCCGAGTTCGAATCGGGCTGGACGAATTTATCCGTGTGGCTCGGGAAAACCCACAGGCGGATGGTTTTATGTGTTGTCCATGTGTTGATTGCCATAACTTGAAGCAATACCCTGAATGGCAAGTCATTCACTCACACCTGCTTTGGAAAGGTTTCATGCCCAGCTATAATTGTTGGACCAAGCATGGAGAAAGAGGGGTTATGATGGAAGACGACGAAGAAGAAGAAGAGGATGATAATATGTACCCTAACTACGGTGATATCGCAACAGGGCATGATGAAGATGAAGATGCGGAGGAGGTGATCAAGATGAAGAGGCATCGGATGAGCCCGTTGATGATGATCTTCGTCGGGCCATCGCCGATGCACACGAGAGATGCGAAACGAAAACGAGAAGCGAAAGTTAAAGGGCATGTTAGATGATCACAAAAAGAAGTTATACCCAAATTGCGAAGATGGCAACACAAAGCTCGGTGCCACCACTGGAGTTGCTTTGCAATGGAAGGCGAGAGGCTGGTATATGTGACAAGCCATTTGAGAAGTTACGAAAATAATGAAGAGGAGGTTTCCAAAGAATAACGAATTGCACGACGATGCGTACGAAGCAAAGAAGGTTCTCTGCCCTCTAGGATTAGAGGTGCTGAAGATACATGCATGCATTAATGATCGCATCCTCTACCGCGTTGAGTATGAAAATTTGGAAAAATGTCCGGTATGCAATCGCACTTCGGTATAAGATCAAAGCGTGATGACCCTGGTGATGTTGAGGGCGAGCCCCTAGGAAGAGGGTTCTGCCAAGGTTATGTGGTATGCTCCTATAATACCACGGTTGAAACGTCTGTTCGAAATAAAGAGCATGCCAGAGTTGTTGCGATGGCACAAAGAAGACCGTAAGAAAGACGAGATCTTTGAGACACCCCGCCGATGGGTCGCAGTGGAGGACAATCGATAGAGAGTTCCCGGATTTTGCGGATGACGCGAGGAACTTAAGATTTGGCCTAAGTACGGATGGAATGAATCCTTTTGGAGAGCAGAGCTGCAGTCATAGCACTTGGCACCGTAACTCTATGTATCTATAACCTTCCGCCTTGGTTGTGCATGAAGCGGAAGTTCATTATGATGCCGGTGCTCATCCAAGGCCCAAAGCAACCCGGCAACGACATTGATGTGTACCTACAGCCATTATTTGAAGAACTCTTACGGTTGTGGAGCAAACCAGGTGTACATGCATGGGATGAGTACAAACAGGAGTCATTTAACCTACGAGCGTTGCTTTTCGTGACCATCAATGATTGGCCTGCTCTTAGTAACCTTTCGGAGACAGACAAACAAGGGATACAATGCATGCACGCACTGTTTAGATGAGACCGAAGGTGCCTATTTGCATAAATGTAAGAAGGTTGTGTGCACAGGGCATCGTCGATTTCTTCCAAAGAGGCACCCCGTCGAGAAAGAAAGGCAATCATTTCGGAGGTGAGGCGGATCGCCGGGTGAAGCACGAACTCCGTACCGGTGATGCTTTACTTGATATGGTCAAGGACCTAAAAGTAATCTTTGGAAAGGGTCTGGCGGTCAATCTGTTCCGAATGACGACGTTATCGGACACGCACCCATGTGGAAGAAAAAATCTATATTTTGGGATCTACCCTATTGGAAAGTCCTAGAGGTCCGCTCTTCAATCGACGTGATGCACGTGACGAAGAATCTTTGCGTGAACCTGCTAGGTTTCTTAGGCGTGTATGGGAAGACAAAAGATACACCGAAGCACGGGAGGACCGATGTCGTATGAAAGTCCCAAAAGACAAGCAAGAACAGGATTACAAGGATACAGGGGAGTCGCTTAAGTCCTGCCGGCTACGCTCTTACCAAAGCGAGAGAAGGATATCTTTTTTGAAGTCCTTTACGAGTATCAAGGTCCCGTCGGCTTCTCCTCCAATATAAAGGGAATTATAAATATGGAGAAGAAAACATTCCAGAACACTGAAGTCGCATGACTGCCACATTATTATGACGCGATTGCTTAGGTTGCACCGAGGGGCTTCTGGAAAATGTTCGAATACCCATTGTGAAGCTATGTGCATTCCTTAATGCGATATCTCGAAGGTAATCGATCCAGCTAGTCTTCCAAGGTTACGAAGGATGTGGTGCAATGTCTTGTTAGCTTTGAGTTGGTGTTTCCACCATCTTTCTTCAATATTATGACACATCTCCTGGTTCACCTTGTCGAAGAGATTGCCATCCTCGGTCTGTCTTTCTACACAATATGTTCCCCTTCGAGAGGTTCATGGGGTCTTAAAGAAATATGTTCATAACCGTGCTAGGCGAGAAGGAAGCATCTCCAAGGGCTATGGAACAGAGGAGGTCATCGAGTTCTGTGTTGACTTCATTCCCGACCTTAAGTCGATTGGTGTTCCCGAATCGCGACATGAGGGGCGACTAAGTGGAAAAGGCACGCTAGGAAGGAAATCAATGATATGTAGGGACGGCATTTCTTTCACTCAAGCACACTACACAGTTCTACAAAGTTCCACCTTGGTGGCCCCGTATATCAACGATCACAAGAATATTGTGCGCTCGAACATACAGGCGATCAAGACTGGATTACGCATAAACATATGCGAGACATTCGGCGGTTGGCTCAGAGAACATCTCATTAATAACAACAATATTGTAGATCGGTTGTACATGTTGGCTGGGTCACCATCTTCGACTATAGTGACTTTCCGAGGTACGAGATAAATGGAAATACCTTCTACACGTTCGCCCAAGATAAAAAGAGCACCAACCAAAACAGTGGTGTCCGTATTGATGCAACAAACACTAGCGGTGGCAAAAAGGACACATATTATGGTTACATAGAGGAGATATGGGAACTTGACTATGGACCTTCTTTTAAGGTCCCTTTATTTCGGTGCAAATGGTTCAAGCTGGATGGAAAAGGGGTAAAGGTAGACCAAAATTGTACGGAATGACAACGGTGGATACCAACAATCTTGGTTACGAGAGACGAACCATTCGTCCTAGCCAATGATGTGGCTCGGGTTTTCTATGTGAAGGACATGTCCTCTAGACCGAATAAAAGAAAACATAAGGAAACGAGCTCATCCGATGAGCCAAAGCGTCACATAGTTCTTTCAGGGAAAAGAACCATCGTGGGAGTCGAGGACAAGACGGACATGTCAGAAGATTATAATAAGTTTGCTGAAATTCCGCCCTTCACGGTGAACATTGATCCAACCATCGCGTTAAATGCTGAAGATACTCCATGGTTACGGTCGACGATCATAATGTATTAATTATTATCATGTACCTTGAGCTCATATTGTGAAGCGTTTGTTGTGATATGTATCTGTAACATTGGTCGTTTTAACTAAATGCAATTATCCAAGTTTATTATTTTTCTAGATACACATGTTTGGAAATTTATCCTCACCTGCGGATTTGTTGGGTGTATAGTAGCAGCTTCCGAGCGGGACTTGCGGGAAGAGTTACTCGGGCGGAGCTTCCGAAGATGTCTAAGATGGCCGTCCATCTAAGACATCTTCGAGAAACTCCGTCGGAGAGGCTCTTTCCTTCGAGGTCGCCGTCGTCGGGTTATATACCAGCTCCCTGGAAGCTCTCTATGCTCTCCCCTCCTTACCCTGAGCTACTGTTTGTTGGGTGTATACTAGCAGCTTGCGGGAAGAGTTCTCGGGCGAAGTTTCCGAAGATGTCTAAGACGGCCAGCCATCTAAGACATCTTCGAGAAACTTCGCCGGAGAGGCTCTTTCCTTCTTGGTCGTTGCATCTTCTCTCTTTGTTCTCTCTACTCTCCCCGGAGGGGGCTATATATAGCGGTGTGTGCCTCCAGATAATCCCCTCCCCCCAGATGAAACCACCCCGAGATAAGGCAAATAACGAGATAAGCCTCCCCAGATTTAGCCCCCCATCTTTAGCACCGGTTCCAGCCAGGAACCGAGATAAAAGGATATATAAACTAATCCACCATCTTTATCACCGGTTCCAGCCAGTAACCGGGATAAAAGGGGTATATAAACTAATCAACCGTCTTTAGCACCGGTTCCAGCCATTAACCGGGATAAAACGACAACGACTTTATTGAAATTTAACAAGATACGTTAACTAAACTTAAACTAAAACAACGACAACACTGCTTTATTGAAATTCAACAATAACAACTTCTACTAGTTCTTCCGCGCATCTGCTGCTGCCCTCCTGGATGTCGCCTCCTGCCGCAGCTCCTCCTCACGACGACGCTTATGCATCTCCTCACTATCCAGATCCGCCACACGCGGTCGCTTATGCAGCTCCTGGAGACTCTGCCTCTCAAACGCTTCTATGGTAGCCGCTAGCGCCGCCTCCTCCCACTCCTCTATCTCTGCGAGCTGCGGGTCCACCTCATCCGCTGCTGCCCTCCTGGCTGCCGCCTCCTGCCGCAGCTGCTGCTGCAGCTCCTCCCACTCCTCTATCTCCGCGAGCTGCGGGTCCACCTCCACCGGCGGTGGGTGCGGCTTTGGAGGCATTGTGCAATGGGCTAGGGTTCAGTGATGAGTGAAATGGGAGACACGGGGGAGTACTATTTATAGAGAGCGTTTAGGCGGGAAATCTCCGCGCTGCGCGTCGTGGTGGGAAAATGTCAAGTGCGGCGTCGTGGCGGGAACATATCCCGCGCGCGCAGCGTCGTGGCGGGAAAATGTCCAGCGCGGCGTCGTGGCGGGAACATATCCCGCGCGGCGTCTTGGCGGAAACCCGCGCAGCGTCGTGGCGGGAAATGTCCAGCGCGGCGTCGTGGCGGGAACATATCCCGCGCGGCGTCGTGGCGGAAACCCGCGCAGCGTCGTGGCGGGAACTCGATCCCACGCGAAACAGAGAAAAAAGGCGGGAAGAACGCAAAATTTTCAGCCTAAATTTGGGTCTTTTGCACCGGTTCGTGGCTGGAACCGGTGCAAAAGCTTTTGCACCGGTTCCAGCCACGAACCGGTGCAAAAGACCCCTGCTACTTAACTGCCCGCGCCCCTCCTTCTTCCCCATTCGCGCGAGGAGATTTTGGACGCCGGTAGGCTGCCAAATTTTGTCCACCGCCACTGCGCCCGCCGTCGCCCGCCGCCCGCCCGCACCGTCGCCCGCCGTCCGCGCCGTCGCCGCGCCCGCTGCGCCGTCGCCCGCCGTCGCCCGCCCGCGCCCGCCGCCCGCCCGCGCCCTGCTCCTCCTCTTCCTTCTCCACACCGCGCCGCGCCGGCCTGCTCCTCTTCCTCTCCTCCCGCGTCGTCGCCGCGCGCCGCCGCCCGCCCGCGCCGCCCTGCTCCTCCCTCCGCGCCGTCCGCCGCCGCATGCCCTCGAGGTGAGTTGCGCCGCCCGCCCCTGCCCCCTCCTTTTTTTTTGTTTTAGTTAGTTTTTAGTTAGGAAATTTTAGTTAGAAATTTTAGTTAGGAAATTTTAGTTAGAAACAATTTAGTTAGGAAATTTTAGTTAGAAAATTTTAGTTAGGAAATTTTAGTTACGAAATTTTAGTTAGGAAATTGTTAGAAATTTTAGTTAGGAAATTGTTAGAAAGTTTAGTTAGTAAATTTTTAGAAATTTTAGTTAGGAAATTGTTAGAAATTTTAGTTAGAAAAAATTTAGTGTGTTAGAAAAAAGTTAGTGTGTTACATGTGTTAGGAAATTTTAGTTAGAAAAAATTTAGTGTGTTAGATGTGTTAGGAAATTTTAGTATGTGTTAGATTTTAAATAGTATGTGTTAGAAAAAATTAGATGAAATATGTAAGTACTTTATTTTAGATGTGTTAGAAAAAAATTAGATGGAATATGTCAGTACTATATTAGTATGTGTTAGAAAATTTTTAATTACTTTGATTCATATTCATAAGTACTTTATTCAAATTCAATATTATATTTGTTACTTTGCATACGATGCCGCGGCCTCCGCGTCCTGGAGCTAGGACAGTTTTAGAGGAGATGCAGCAGATGGGGGAAGTCCGGGACTGGGCTCCGCCGGTGGCACCGGGAGGTGTTATCTTCCGGGCGCGCACCTTGGTGCGGAATCCGGGTCCGTCGTCGACCCGGATATTCTCTGGTGGAGGTCTTATGGGCCACGTTCGTTTCAGAGGGAGCCGGCCCCGCCGGAGGAGGTAGCTCAGCGCATTGAAGCGGAGGACCAGCACGTTCGCCGTTACATGTATGCGTTAGACAACATGTATAGGACCGGATGGAGCGTTATGCAGGGATCTCATGTTAGCTATGCTCCCGTTGTTGTTCCGTGGCTTTGGGGGTACACCCCGGCGCGGCTCAGGACCCGGTCGGCGCCCTCTAGGACCCGGTCTGCGCGGTTGAGTGGTTGAGTGTTTGTAGTAGTGATTGATGTATTATCGATCTATGTATGCATGTAACTGCACTATCTGCTTTCAGCACTATTATTGATCATGTATTGAGCATTATTCTTAATTACTTGTAAGTCTTTGCGAAACTTGTAAGTCTTTGCAGAATCTAGCTTCGTTGTGTTTATAGCATTAGAATAACTTTTAAGTCTTTGCGAAACTATGGAAAGAGACCTAGAACAAGAATACCTCGTCGAGGAGATTATCCGTGATGATGACGATATCACCTCTCTTTACCTAAACCAATCCGGCGAGGGAGACGAGCGAACCCGAGGAGACGGCTCCGATGAGGAAGATGATCAAGACCACCGTGGAGACGGCTCCGGTGAGGGAGAAGGTGACGACTGCGAGGGAGAAGCTCACCACGTCGAGGTGTATATATATTAATTAACCAAGCCTACAGATATGTGCATATACATATATTAACGTTGTTTCTTCTTTTAGAGCTCCCAATCAACACACTCTACTGGCAGAACTAAACGAGGCGCGGCCAGAAAGATGGAAGAGCATGAAAGGTGCATCATCACGGAAATCGCTATAGACGGCGAACCGATTTCTCCCAAGGATCACGCAAAAAAGTTTGTAAGTCAATGCGGAGTTATTGTTAGGGACACCATCCCGATCACCACTCAAGAATGGAAGAAACCTGCAAAGGAGGACGAAGGAGTTACTTACGTCGATACGAGATCCAAAAATCTGATGTTTAGGAAACTCATGGTAAATTTCACATTTCCGGAGCCAGTGACTACGATAGTGATAATAAAAGGCCGGACCACGAGGATCCCGAGCTGAATAGCATACAACGAAGAGTCAAGAAGTGGGCTCTTAAGAAGATGGCAACGCAGTTCAACGACTACAAGAAGAAATTGGACAACTCCTTTGTCAAGAAAAAGAAGACTCCAGATTTCAACGGCCCCTATGAGAAGATAAAAGACCACTGGGAGGCATTTGTGAAGTACAAGACATCGGAGAGGGCAAAGACAAGGTCAGACACCAACAAGAAAAATGCTGCTAATAAGATGTACTTCCATACCATGGGGCGAGGAGGCTACAAGGCTGGCAGACCTAAGTGGGAGAAATGGGAGAATGACCTAATTAAGTACGGGATCCAGCCAGAGGTACGGAAATGGAACCAGCGGTCAAGGGATTGGTTTTACGCGCATGGGGGCACGTTGGACGCACAAGGGTTCTGCATATATACACAAAGACATCGGGAAAACCCACTTCCCATCGAAGCCTTTAGAAATGCTGCAAAGGAAGTTGAAGAGGGGAAGTTCCGTCCCGAAAGAGAGAAGGACCAGCTCACACGCGCCCTTGGGAATCCTGAACACCCAGGACGAACACGAACCATACCAGGTGGCAAGCCGTGGTGTATTGGGTTTCCTGCAGAAAAGAAGAAATATCCCGATAGAAGCCGTCAGAGGCAAAAGGATGTGGTTCAAGAACGCGTTGCTAAGCTAGAGGAGCAAGTGAGGATGATAATGTCGAGGCTCGATCACGATCACCCAACCTCAACCTAATCCGCGGATAGAAGAAGTTGCATTCGATGCTACCAGCCAGGGATCTCAGCGGAAGAGCAGCGTGGCTTCCACGGAGCTGCCTGGTGATGATGCAGATGTGGATCCGCAGATGGCTCCTCCCTCCCCTGTGGATCCGCAGATGCCTTCTGATCTCTACCCCGTGGACTTTATCACAGAGTCGACACCTTGTGAGCTACATTTCCAAACGATGGGCTACTTAACGCTCAAGGCGGCGATCGGCTATGTCTTACCGCCAGTACATGATCAAAGATACCACTTCAATCCGGTTCCACCTGGATACGCTATTGCCGGGGTGGATCAAGTTATGGATGGATATGGGCCGGCGAGGCTTGACCACCCTGCCGGTGAAGGGGATTTGCTAGAGCTGGGAGAGGCCAAGAACACTACAGTTCTATGGCGAAAGGAATTCATTGTGATTCCGGGTTGGAAGGCGCCAACAAGGTCTCCACCGAGCCAGCATTCTCCACCGATGCAGCCGTCTCCAGTGCGTGAGCCTTCCCCGCCGGCGCGTGAGCCTTCCCCGCCGGCGCGTGAGCCATCTCCGCCGCCGCGTGAGCCTTCCCCGCCGGCGCGTGAGCCATCTCCGCCGCCGCGTGAGCCTTCTCCGCCGCCCAAGTATAAGAGGAAAATTAGGCGGACCGCTACGACACTGAGTCGTAACAAATCACCGAGACGCAAACAAGAGCCCCTCCCAAGAGTGCCTAAGGTTGCTCCCAAGAGACCTTATGACTATACAGTTGAGGAAAATGCCAAGATCGTAGCTGAACAGCACAAGCAACAAATGTTGAAACTTAAAAAGCCCCAGCTTGAGCCGGAGCCAGCTATATCTCTGGAAAACAAGTTGAAACTGCTGAAGAACCTTCATCAACCTCAGCCAAGTCTTTCATCGAACTATGACCGGTCTATTCGCAAGTCAAATGTGTTAGCAAAAGAGCGGTGGGAAAAAAGTAAGGTAGATGGGAAACCAGTTCCCCAGCTTGGAGCCCAGAAAAACTCGTGCCCCCCGCTCCAAGTGTATCCCGATGTCCTAGCGTGCCTTGATCCAACGATGGTAAAACTATACAAAGATGAGGCAGATGCGGCCGGTATGAGTATTCCTGAGTACTTAAGCCGCATCGAATTCATGGCCACGGACGATGTCCAATTAGCATACCATTACACATACGGGGAACCTCTTGTCAGAGCTGCAGAGTTGCCTAATCTATCAACACAGCTGCGAAGACTACATAATTGGTACTTGGATGCATGTAAGGACGGCCAGAACTGGATCATGGTGGCAATAAGAGATGAGCACTACGGGCGAACCGACGTGATGAACATCGAATTTTGTGAATTATTTCAGTTATTCAACCAAGACGCCCTCGACAAATCTCTGCCGAGTGCATACTGTACGTAAGTATTATTTATGTAATTAAGTCTCTACCGCGACTCGTCCATTATTGCATGCATATAACCATACTCTCACTGTATTATGCAGAATGAAGATTCGCGAATGCCGCAAGGGGCAAATCTATGATCTTGGGTTCGTTGACCCATATACCGTGAATGGGTATACTGTCGACAACTCTCCCAAGGACACGGAGAATAACTTGGTACATGTCTTAAGGAAAAACTCATACAAAAGGGCAATACTATTTCCTTACAACTTCGCGTGAGTGTTACTCTCTTCACACATTAAATCTTTTTCGCTTACTCCATGTGTTAAGTGTAATTGATGAGTTATGCATATATATATGTGTGTGTGTCCGCAGGTTTCACTATATCCTGCTAGTCATTGAACCCGACACCGGGATAGTAGAAGTCATGGACTCGAAGAGTAAACCCCTTGAGGCGTGGGGGGACATGGCTGATATCCTCCACAAGGCTTGGAAACGGTTCACCGACAAAGCTCCGGGTTTAAAGAATAAAGATCTTCGAATAAAACATGTACCGGTAAGTACTAATGGCTAGGCCGCGCATCTCTTTGATTCTAGTTTCAATACAATTATTATCATCCTTGATTATATATATATTATTTTGATTGAACTTTGTTCTCGTAAAGTGCTTGAGGCAAGAGGACGGGAATAATTTATGCGGGTTCTACGTTTGCGAGTTCATCCGCCAGAATACCCATCATGTGAGGGACATTTTGGAACAACTTGATGTAAGTAATTAAACAACATTCATGGCTTTATTTTATCACCTTGTGTTTCATTCACATACACACATATATATATACTGACCATCGTACCTTCTTCAAATTATTAGATCGAACGGTTGCGGGACGGTCTTCTAGCAACAGAGCGTGTACGAGCAATTCAAGAAGAACTGGCGGGGTTCTTACTTGAGCAAGTCATAGCTCCAGATGGAGAACACTATGTGGACAACCGCCAATATCAAAGTTGATGTAGACATATATATATATGCATGAACGTGTGTCACTTTGATCGATATATGTAATACAATGGTTTCCTATATATATATTTGAATTGTGTGCATTAATATTATACCGTGTTTCGAATGGAGGCAGAGTCTGCCGCGGCAGCGTTTTAGTGAAAATTCCTGCCGCGGCAGAGTCTGCCGCGGCAGCGTTTTAGTGCAATTCTCTGCCACGGCAGAGTCTACCGCGGCAGGGAATGGCACCAAAACCCTGCCGCGGCACAACCGGTGGCGGCAGGGCGGACGCGGTGGCGCGCCTCTGGGTCGGGCATGGAGCTGCATCGGGGGCCATGGCGGCAGCGCTCGGGTTCATCTTGATCGATGACGTGATGGGCGGCGAGGCGGCGGTGCGCGCCTTGGTTGACGGCCACTGGCCACCTTCTTCGGGTGGCGAGGGCTGTGGGCGGCACGGGCTGCCGTCGTTCATCTCTGCCTCTGGTGGAGGTGATGGCGCGGTGGTGGTGGGGATCCAGGCTGATCAACGGCGAGCGGTGTGGAGACGTTCTCCTCTCCTGTGGATCGGCCCCTCGGGCTGCATGTGTGGGTTTGCGAGGCGTGCGGCCGATGAGAGCCGGGCTCCAACGATGGCGGCGTCCTTGGACGTCGTTACCTTGTTGAAGGTGTCGTGGTTGCGTATCTCTCATCTCCTGCCACATGTTTTGGGGGAAACCCTAGATCTAGGTCTCCCAGATCGGACGATGGCGGCGCTATCAGTGTCGCTTACCCTCGAGGGTGCATCGTCTTGGAACTTGTGATGCCTAGAGAGGTCTGCGGGTGGAGCGGTGTTTCATCTACAACGTTGACGGCCGCGGGTCTCGGCGGCGTGGCGCAGCGGGGTATCGGCGACGGGCATGTGGCGGTGGACGCGCGCAGGAAGGTTGCATTGTCAGCAGGAACGACGAAGATTGTGCAGATTTTTATCCTGAAGATTGCTCGGCGGTTCGATGGAGGTGATGGCTTCTATAGCATGTGCATGAGGTACTCGCTAAGAGTCTACTAGACCGGATGAGCGTTTCCGTTTCACTTAGAGGGTGTCTAGGGGTATGAGATGTTGCCGGCTCCTAGTTGATGAGGGGTTTTCGCGTTTTCAGGGCAAAGCCCCTGTTGGCATGTTTTCCACTCATTGTCGGATGTAGGTGTTGTGTGTTGGCCTTGGGGTTCTTGATGTATAATCTTTATCAGACATTTGTTGAATAAAATAATAAAGATGGTAGTATGCATCGATTGATACAGAGGCTAGGGCATAGCCTCCGTTTCAAAAAAAGCTAGTACGTGGATAGTCAAGCCGGGTATCGTAGCTAGCTAAGTAGCCGCCTCCTGCGGTTCCTCCTCCTGTCGTTCAGCCGACGGTGAGGCGGAGTGGGAGGTACGCTCTTGCGAAGGATGGGTCGGGGGCGACAGATGAGGACGTCATGCAGAGAGCCATGCGACGCAAGGTGGAGAAGAACCTCGACATGGCTGGTAATAAACAATCATCCAAGTCTTTCACTTCGTTTTCATATTCTCGTATTTCTTCAAATTTAAGTAGTCTTGGGGTCTCGTTGGCTAGTCGGCCTGATGAGATCTCGGTTTCGGCTAATGTGTTGAGATAGACGGAGCTTGACCGTTTAACGGTTGTTCTGAATGACTCCACTGGGCCTGAAACATCCATTTTAGACGACGATGAAGAGGATGACATCCTAGATGGTCAGCTTCTCTCGGCTATCATTGGTAATGTCTCAGAAGTCGACTTAGAACACTCGGAGCTTAGTTCAGTTTATGATCTAAGCACTTCTGCAGGAGGTTCTAGGTCGTCGGCTGGAAAGAAGTCTCGTAGATATGGCAAGAATACTAAATCTAAAATAGTTTCTCAATGAATGGCATGTTTCGGAATAGCAGAGGTCTTGGTGACTTGGCTAAGCATTCTCACATTGCCGATGGTTGTAGAGATTATGATTTAGATTTTATTGCTATATCCGAGACGGGTAGGCGGAATTTCTCACAGAGTTTTCTCGACCGTTTATCAGGCTGGATTAACTTTCAGTGGTTTTCTCGCCCACCTCGTGGTAGGTCCGGGGGTATTTTACTTGGCGTCCGCATAGACACCATGACTGTTTTAGCTAGTTCTGATGGAGAGTATCACATTAAACTCGACATCCAGAATAAAGCTGATGGTTTCATTTGGAGTCTGGTTGCTGTGTATTGTGCCGCCCAAGATGCTTTTAAGGCTGACTTTTTACGTGAGTTGGTAAATCTTACTAAAGATAATCCCTACCCGATTTTAATCGGAGGGGATTTCAATCTACTAAGATTTCCTCATGAGAAAAGTAAAGGTCTTTTTGATGGACATTGGCCTTTTTTGTTTAATGCTGTCATTGATAGCCTTGACTTAAGAGAGGTGTTTATGTCCGGTCGACAATTTACTTGGGCCAACAGCTTGCCTGAACCCACATACGAAAAGCTAGACCGTGTGTTGATGGATACCGAATGGAAGATAAATACCCTATGGTGTCTGTCCGTGCACTAGAACGTATTGAAAAATTGTCTGACCATGCACCTATCCTCCTAACTACTGGGAATCCCCGACCTGTGTGTAAACGGCCTTTTAAATTTGAACTTGGCTGGCTACATCGGGAAGGGTTCCATGAGATGGTTAAGACGGTTTGGGAGAGACCGGTCGGTGGTAGCACTCCAATTTTGAGATGGAATAATAAGATGCGTGCAATGCGCAAACATCTCTCTGGTTGGGCTGCCCATATGGCAGGTATCATTAGAATAGAGAAGGCTCGCTTATCAAATGTGATTGATGAGCTAGAGGCTTTTGCTGAGGTGAGACCACTGACTCCGCATGAGATTGAACTTAAGAATCAATCCAATGCGCAGATGGCGAGTCTCCTTCGCGAGGAGGAACTCAAATGGTATCAACGTTCCAAAGCCCAATTCATCTTGGAAGGAGACTCAAATACGCGATATTTCCATGGCATAGCCAATGGGAGACATCGGAAAAAAACGTATTCACTCTCTTAATTAAGATGAAGGGTTGATTGAAGGCCATGAGCAACTCAAATCATACATTACTAATTATTATAAAGGTCTGTTTGGTCCTCCGGATGAAAGTTCCTTTTCTCTAAATGAGGACTTAACAGATGACATACCCCAAGTTTCTATAGAAGAAATGCCTTATTGACCGCACCTTATTCTGAGGAGGAGGTACAAAAGGCAATTTTTCAAATGGAATGCAACAAAGCTCCGGGTCCGGATGGTTTTCCAGCAGAGTTCTATCAAACTTTCTGGGATACTATTAAATCGGACCTTCTAGATTTGTTCAGTGCTCTACACACAGGACAACTAGAATTATTTCGTCTAAATTTTGGTGAAGTAATTTTGTTACCGAAAGTTAATGAGGCAGAAATGATTCAACAATATAGACCTATTTGCCTCTTAAACATAAGTTTCAAGATTTTCACGAAAGTGGCCACCATTAGACTTAATATGGTTGCGGATCATGTCGTTCAGCCATCTCAGACCGCTTTCATGCAAGGAAGAAATATCCTCGATGGAGTGGCGGTTTTACATGAGACAGTACATGAGATGCATACTAAGAAATTAAATGGGGTTATTCTGAAATTAGACTTCGAAAAGGCTTATGACAAGGTCAAGTGGTCTTTCCTACAACGGACACTCAGGAAGAAAGGTTTTTCTCCTGAATGGCACGCTCTAATAAATGATTTCGTGTATGGAGGTAGTGTGGCGATCAGGGTTAATGATGACACTGGCCACTATTTCCAAACTCGAAAAGGGTTACGCCAAGGGGATCCGCTATCACCAATGTTGTTCAACATTATAGCGGATATGCTGGCTGTACTTATAGAGCGGGCCAAGTCTGATGGTCAGATTAAGGGTGTGATTCCACATCTGGTTGATGGTGGTTTATCTATCCTTCAATATGCCGACGATACAATTATGTTTATGGATCATGATCTCGAAAAAGCTCGCAACCTGAAATTAATTCTGGCGACTTTCGAGCAGTTGTCGGGATTAAAAATCAACTTCCATAAAAGTGAATTGTTCTGTTTCGGTGAAGCCCAAAATGATACAACTCTGTATACTGAGTTGTTTGGTTGTGGGCAAGGCCAATTTCCTATTCACTATCTGGGTATTCCGATTCATTATCGGAGACTTACAATTGCTGAATGCAAAATAGTGGAAGAAAGATTACAAAAGCGCCTTAGTAGTTGGAAAGGTAAATTGTTATCCATAGGGGGAAGATTGATACTCATTAATTCGGTACTGACAAATATGGTACTGTATATGTTATCTTTCTTCCTATTGCCGAAAGGAATCCTGCACAAACTCGATTATTATCGATCCAGATTCTTTTGGCAAGGGGACAGCGAGAAAAAGAAATATCGATTGGTTAAATGGAGTACAGTTTGTAGTCCCAAAGATCAAGGCGGGCTTGGAGTTCATGACCTGGAGGTCAAGAATTCAGCTCCGCTGGGTAAATGGCTTTTTAAGCTTATTACAGAGGATGGGATTTGGCAAACTATTCTTAGGAGAAAATATATCGGTTCGAAGACGTTATCCCAAGTGGTTTGGAAACCTGGGGATTCACACTTCTGGGCTGGTCTCATGGCGACAAAAAATATCTTTTTTCGTCATGGTACTTTCTCCATAAAGAATGGAGCACATATACGGTTCTGGGAAGATGTTTGGTTAGACAATGCTCCCTTAAGTGAACAGTATCCTGCGTTGTATAGTATTGTTCGTCGCCAAGGTGATACCATTGCCACAGTAATGGCTACCTCGCCACCGAATGTGACGTTCAGACGGGTTTTGCTTGGACAAAGGCTACTGGCATGGAATGCTTGATACGTCTCCGACGTATCGATAATTTCTTATGTTCCATGCCACATTATTGATGTTATCTACATGTTTTATGCACACTTTATGTCATATTCGTGCATTTTCTGAACTAACCTATTAACAAGATGCCGAAGTGCCAGTTGCTGTTTTCTGCTGTTTTTGGTTTCAGAAATCCTAGTAAGGAAATATTCTCGGAATTGGACGAAATCAAAGCCCAGGGGCCTATTTTCTCACGAAGCTTCCAGAAGTCCGAAGGAGAGACGAAGAGGGGCCACGGAGGGGCCACACCCTAGGGCGGCGCGGCCCCCCCCCCTTGGCCGCGCCGGCCTGTGGTGTGGGGCCCCCGTGCCGCCTCTTGACCTGCCCTTCCGCCTACAAATAGTCTCCGTGACGAAACCCCCAGTACCGAGAGCCACGATACGGAAAACCTTCCAGAGACGCCGCCGCCGCCGATCCCATCTCGGGGGATCCAGGAGATCGCCTCCGGCACCCTGCCGGAGAGGGGAATCATCTCCCGGAGGACTCTACGCCGCCATGGTCGCCTCCGGTGTGATGTGTGAGTAGTCTACCCCTGGACTATGGGTCCATAGCAGTAGCTAGATGGTTGTCTTCTCCCCATTGTGCTATCATTGTCGGATCTTGTGAGCTGCCTAACATGATCAAGATCGTCTATCTGTAATTCTATATGTTGCGTTTGTTGGGATCCGATGAATAGAGAATACTTGTTATGTTGATTATCAAAGTTATGCTTATGTGTTGTTTATGATCTTGCATGCTCTCCATTACTAGTAGATGCTCTGGCCAAGTAGATGCTTGTAACTCCAAGAGGGAGTACTTATGCTCGATAGTGGGTTCATGCCTGCATTGATACAGGACGGATGTGTGAGAAAGTTCTAAGGTTGTGTTGTGCTGTTGCCACTAGGGATAAAACATTAGTGCTATGTTCAAGGATGTAGTCACTAGTTACATTACGCACCATACTTAATGCAATTGTCTGTTGTTAGCAACTTAATACTGGAGGGGGTTCGGATGATAACCTGAAGGTGGACTTTTTAGGCATAGATGCAGTTGGATGACGGTCTATGTACTTTGTCGTAATGCCCAATTAAATCTCACTATACTCATCATGATATGTATGTGCATTGTCATGCTCTCTTTATTTGTCAATTGCCCAACTGTAATTTGTTCACCCAACATGCTGTTTGTCTTATGGGAGAGACACCTCTAGTGAACTGTGGACCCCGGTCCAATTCTCTTTACTGAAATACAATCTACTGCAATACTTGTTCTACTGTTTTCTGCAAACAATCATCTTCCACACAATACGGTTAATCCTTTGTTACAGCAAGCCGGTGAGATTGACAACCTCACTGTTTCGTTGGGGCAAAGTACTTTGGTTGTTTTGTGCAGGTTCCACGTTGGCGCCGGAATCCCTGGTGTTGCGCCGCACTACATCCCGCCGCCATCAACCTTCAACGTGCTTCTTGGCTCCTCCTGGTTCGATAAACCTTGGTTTCTTTCTGAGGGAAAACTTGCTGCTGTGCGCATCATACCTTCCTCTTGGGGTTGCCCAACGAACGTGTGAAATACACGCCATCAAGCTCTTTTTCTGGCGCCGTTGCCGGGGAGATCAAGACACGCTGCAAGGGGAGTCTCCACTTCTCAATCTCTTTACTTTGTTTTTGTCTTGCTTAGTTTTATTTACTACTTTGTTTGCTGCACTAAATCAAAATACAAAAAAATTAGTTGCTAGTTTTACTTTACTTGCTATCTTGTTTGCTATATCAAAAACACAAAAAAATTAGTTACTTGCATTTACTTTATCTAGTTTGCTTTATTGTCTTGCACTCTATATTAAAAATACAAAAAAAATTAGTTACTTTTGTTACCATGTCTAGCTCTGAACCTGTTACTTCTTCGCCTGAAGAATTAGTCTTCACTTTTAAACAAGGGGATGAGGAGAGTTTTAAGGACGCTTGGTCTAGAATTTTTACTTCTTATCGTAAAACTGAACCTCAAATGACTCTAAGTTTGCTCCTTAGTAATTTTTATTTTGGTCTTATGGTTCGTTATAGATATGCTTTGGATACTTTAGTGGGAGGAGATTTCCTTCATTGCAATGGGGATCAAGCTTTTAATGCCATAAAGAAGTTGGTTGCATCACATGATTCAGCTAATAACTTTGATTCAGTCCTCACTAGCATATATAGTAGATTAAACAATCTCGAGATAAGTACATCTTGCTTGAATGATAACTATTGCTATGTTCGTAATCGTCTTGAACAAGTTTTAGTGAACTCTAAACTCTCATTGTGGGATCCTGCTATTAAAATTGTTATCGGTGATCGAACTCTCCATGCCTACTGTGATATTATGTATGAATTTTGCCTTATGCCTGAAAGTATTTATAAATCTTTGAAACTTTGGGGAGTCGAGGAAGGAGGAGAAGAAATAACTCTCATTGATAATTCTACTATAATTCCTAAAGGAATAGCCGCAGGCGTGCATACAACCATTCTTGGAAGAACAATATCCATTGATTATCTTGTTGTTGAAACAGGAAAACTCACACTCGGAAGATCCCTGCTGAAACTATTGGGAGCAGTCATTGATGTTGGAGAAGGCACTCTGAAATTCACCTCTATACCGGGGGAAACTCATACATTTCCTAAACCAAAGGGAAAGAAAAACAATAAGAAAGGTAAGGGTAAAGCCCAAGGTAATGTTGACACTTCATCTCTTGATAATACTTGATACACACTTTCTGCGCCTAGCTGAAAGGCGTTAAAGAAAAGCGCTTATGGGAGACAACCCATGTTTTTACCTACAGTACTTTGCTTTTATTTTGTGTCTTGGAAGTTGTTTACTACTGTAGCAACCTCTCCTTATCTTAGTTTTGTGTTTTGTTGTGCCAAGTTAAGCCGTTGATAGAAAAGTAAGTACTAGATTTGGATTACTGCACAGTTCCAGATTTCTTTGCTGTCACGAATCTGAGTCCACCTCCCTGTAGGTAGCTCATAAAATTAAGCAAATTTATGTGCATGATCCTCAGATATGTACGCAACTTTCATTCAATTTGAGCATTTTCATTTGAGCAAGTCTGGTGCCATTTTAAAATTCGTCAATACGAACTGTTCTGTTTTGACAGATTCTGCCTTTTATTTCGCATTGCCTCTTTTGCTATGTTGGATGAATTTCTTTGATCCATTAATGTCCAGTAGCATTATGCAATGTCCAGAAGTGTTAAGAATGATTGTGTCACCTCTGAATATGTCAATTTATATTGTGCACTAACCCTCTAATGAGTTGTTTCGAGTTTGGTGTGGAGGAAGTTTTCAAGGATCAAGAGAGGAGTATGATGCAACATGATCAAGGAGAGTGAAAGCTCTAAGCTTGGGGATGCACCCGGTGGTTCACCCCTGCATATATCAAGAAGACTCAAGCGTCTAAGCTTGGGGATGCCCAAGGCATCCCCTTCTTCATCGACAACATTATCAGGTTCCTCCCCTGAAACTATATTTTTATTCCATCACATCTTATGTGCTTTGCTTGGAGCGTCGGTTTGTTTTTGTTTTTGTTTTGTTTGAATAAAATGGATCCTAGCATTCACTTTATGGGAGAGAGACACGCTCCGCTGTAGCATATGGACAAGTATGTCCTTGGTTTCTACTCATAGTATTCATGGCGAAGTTTCTCCTTCGTTAAATTGTTATATGGTTGGAATTGGAAAATGATACATGTAGTAATTGCTATAAATGTCTTGGGTAATGTGATACTCGGCAATTGTTGTGCTCATGTTTAAGCTCTTGCATCATATGCTTTGCACCCATTAATGAAGAAATACATAGAGCATGCTAAAATTTGGTTTGCATATTTGGTTTCTCTAAGGTCTAGATAATTTTTAGTATTGAGTTTGAACAACAAGGAAGATGGTGTAGAGTCTTATAATGTTTTCAATATGTCTTTTATGTGAGTTTTGCTGCACCGGTTCATCCTTGTGTTTGTTTCAAATAAGCCTTGCTAGCCTAAACCTTGTATCGAGAGGGAATACTTCTCATGCATCCAAAATACTTGAGCCAACCACTATGCCATTTGTGTCCACCATACCTACCTACTACATGGTATTTTCCGCCATTCCAAAGTAAATTGCTTGAGTGCTACCTTTAAAATTCCATCATTCACCTTTGCAATATATAGCTCATGGGACAAATAGCTTAAAAACTATTGTGGTATTGAATATGTAATTATGCACTTTATCTCTTATTAAGTTGCTTGTTGTGCGATAACCATGTTTACTGGGGACGCCATCAACTATTCATTGTTGAATTTCATGTGAGTTGCTATGCATGTCCGTCTTGTCTGAAGTAAGAGAGATCTACCACCATATGGTTAAGCATGCATATGTTAGAGAAGAACATTGGGCCGCTAACTAAAGCCATGCTCCATGGTGGAAGTTTCAGTTTTGGACAACAATCCTCAAATCTCAAATGAGAAAATTATTAATTGTTGTTATATGCTTATGCATAAAAGAGGAGTCCATTATCTGTTGTCTATGTTGTCCCGGTATGGATGTCTAAGTTGAAGAATAATCAATAGCGAGAAATCCAATGCGAGCTTTCTCCTTAGACCTTTGTACAGGCGGCATAGAGGTACCCCTTTGTGACACTTGGTAAAAACAGTGCATTGTGATGATCCGGTAGTCCAAGCTAATTAGGACAAGGTGCGGGCACTATTAGTACACTATGCATGAGGCTTGCAACTTATAAGATATAATTTACATGATGCATATGCTTTATTACTACCGTTGACAAAATTGTTTCATGTTTTCAAAATCAAAGCTCTAGCACAAATATAGCAATCGATGCTTTTCCTCTATGGAGGACCATTCTTTTACTTTCAATGTTGAGTCAGTTCACCTATTTCTCTCCACCTCAAGAAGCAAACACTTGTGTGAACTATGCATTGATTCCTACATACTTGCTTATTGCACTTATTATATTACTCTATGTTGACAATATCCATGAGATATACATGTTATGAGTTGAAAGCAACCGATGAAACTTAATCTTCTTTTGTGTTGCTTCAATACCTTTACTTTGAATTATTGCTTTATGAGTTAACTCTTATGCAAGACTTATTGATGCTTGTCTTGAAGTGCTATTCATGAAAAGTCTTTGCTTTATGATTCACTTGTTTACTCATGTCATATACATTGTTTTGATCGCTGCATTCACTACATATGCTTTACAAATAGTATGATCAAGATTATGATGGCATGTCACTCCAGAAATTATCTGTGTTATCGTTTTACCTGCTCGGGACGAGCAGAACTAAGCTTGGGGATGCTGATACGTCTCCGACGTATCGATAATTTCTTATGTTCCATGCCACATTATTGATGTTATCTACATGTTTTATGCACACTTTATGTCATATTCGTGCATTTTCTGGAACTAACCTATTAACAAGATGCCGAAGTGCCGATTCTTGTTTTCTGCTGTTTTTGGTTTCAGAAATCCTAGTAAGGAAATATTCTCGGAATTGGACGAAATCAAAGCCCAGGGGCCTATTTTCTCACGAAGCTTCCAGAAGTCCGAAGGAGAGACGAAGAGGGGCCACGGAGGGGCCACACCCTAGGGCGGCGCGGCCCCCCCCTTGGCCGCGCCGGCCTGTGGTGTGGGGCCCCCGTGCCGCCTCTTGACCTGCCCTTCCGCCTACAAATAGCCTCCGTGACGAAACCCCCAGTACCGAGAGCCACGATACGGAAAACCTTCCAGAGACGCCGCCGCCGCCGATCCCATCTCGGGGGATCCAGGAGATCGCCTCCGGCACCCTGCCGGAGAGGGGAATCATCTCCCGGAGGACTCTACGCCGCCATGGTCGCCTCCGGTGTGATGTGTGAGTAGTCTACCCCTGGACTATGGGTCCATAGCAGTAGCTAGATGGTTGTCTTCTCCCCATTGTGCTATCATTGTCGGATCTTGTGAGCTGCCTAACATGATCAAGATCGTCTATCTGTAATTCTATATGTTGCGTTTGTTGGGATCCGATGAATAGAGAATACTTGTTATGTTGATTATCAAAGTTATGCTTATGTGTTGTTTATGATCTTGCATGCTCTCCGTTACTAGTAGATGCTCTGGCCAAGTAGATGCTTGTAACTCCAAGAGGAGTACTTATGCTCGATAGTGGGTTCATGCCTGCATTGATACAGGACAAAGGATGAGAAAGTTCTAAGGTTGTGTTGTGCTGTTGCCACTAGGGATAAAACATTAGTGCTATGTTCAAGGATGTAGTCACTAGTTACATTACGCACCATACTTAATGCAATTGTCTGTTGTTAGCAACTTAATACCGGAGGGTTCGGATGATAACTTTGAAGGTGGACTTTTTAGGCATAGATGCAGTTGGATGACGGTCTATGTACTTTGTCGTAATGCCCAATTAAATCTCACTATACTCATCATGATATGTATGTGCATTGTCATGCTCTCTTTATTTGTCAATTGCCCAACTGTAATTTGTTCACCCAACATGCTGTTTGTCTTATGGGAGAGACACCTCTAGTGAACTGTGGACCCCGGTCCAATTCTCTTTACTGAAATACAATCTACTGCAATACTTGTTCTACTGTTTTCTGCAAACAATCATCTTCCACACAATACGGTTAATCCTTTGTTACAGCAAGCCGGTGAGATTGACAACCTCACTGTTTCGTTGGGGCAAAGTACTTTGGTTGTGTTGTGCAGGTTCCACGTTGGCGCCGGAATCCCTGGTGTTGCGCCGCACTACATCCCGCCGCCATCAACCTTCAACGTGCTTCTTGGCTCCTCCTGGTTCGATAAACCTTGGTTTCTTTCTGAGGGAAAACTTGCTGCTGTGCGCATCATACCTTCCTCTTGGGGTTGCCCAACGAACGTGTGAAATACATGCCATCAATGCTCTAATTCACCGACCGGGGGATATTAACCTATCACCTGAACCGGATGAATTTAGATGGAATCTTCATGTAGATGGCACTTTCTCGATCAAATCTTTATACAATGCGATCCTTCATTCTGATATACCAGTTGATAATAATAAGAAAATCTGGAAGATGAAGATACCATTAAAAATTAAAAAATTTGGATGGTACCTTCGTCGAGGAGTTATTCTTACCAAAGATAATCTTGTTAAGCGGAATTGGCACGGAAGTTCACGGTGTGTTTTCTGTCATCAGGATACCCTAAACACTTTTTTTTCCAGTGCCATTTTGCGAGATCTATATGGTCAGTCATCCAAGTAGCGTCTACCCTGTATCCCCCGACTAGTGTGGCCAATGTCTTTGGCAATTGGCTTCACGGTATCGATTCAAGGTTCAAGTTGCTTCTTAGGGTGGGGGCGCTAGCAGTTATCTGGGCGCTTTGGCTACGTAGAAATGACAAGATTTTTAACGATAAAAATTGTTCTTTGTTGCAGGTCATCTACAAATGTACAGGTATTCTCCGTTCGTGGTTACCTCTTCAGCGGGTGGAGAACCGAGACCTATTTACGGAGGTCTGTACACGGTTGGAGGCTACGGCGAGGGATACTTTTTCCCTACATGGGTGGCAGCATAGTCTACGGATTGCAGCCCCACCCTCACCCTAGGCGTTATATGATTCATCGTTTCGATATGTATTTCGTCTAGATTTTATATACTTTAACTTCAGACACTTGAACGGCTGTGTGCATCCTGGTTATGCAGATGCTGGATGTAATTGCTTTCCAAAAGTAATAAAGCATCTTTTATCGAAAAAAATAGATAGATATATTTTGCATGAATGATGAGTGTGTGTCTAGCTAGCTAACAGTGTCGATGTTAGGGATTGTATGGCCACACAACAATATTGTTGTAAACTTATTATATGTGTGTATATATATCTGGTCACGGAGGCCGGGGCATGTCCCGCCAATCCTTCGTTCTGGCTCCGCACGATCAAATCATGTTGCATGATGGAAAACGCGGAGCACTATAGTCTTGAAAACGACGTGGGCCTCATGTCAGCGAGATTTTGAGGCTACAACGTGTGTGTCACCTCTATCTAGATGATACCAACATCGGTATTGATACCAACATCGGTATTGAAGACACCTCACGTGAAGGTGATCGGCTATCACTAGTAGAAACAAGGGCTTTTGCACCGGTTCGAAAAGGCCATATGCACCGGATGGCGAACTGGTGCAAACGATCTGGTGCAAAAGGCCACCCCTTTTGCACCGGTTCAGTTACGAACCGGTGCTAAAGGGGGCACCACGTAGCCCGCTGTGGAGCGCCCGGCGGAGGACTACGAACCGGTGCTAAAGGGTTGTGCCGCGGCAGGGTTTTGGTGCCCTTTCCTGCCGCGGCAGACTCTGCCGCGGAAGGGAATTGCACTAAAACGCTGCCGCGGCAGACAGACTCTGCCGCAGCAGGAAATTTACACTAAAACGCTATCGCGGTAGACTCTGCCTCCATTCGAAACACGTTATAATGCAGACACATATATATAGGAAACCATTATATTACATATATCGATCGAAGTGACACACTTTCATGCATATATATATATGTCTACATCAACTTTCAAAATAATTTCTATTTAATATTGGATGGCGGCCGGCACATAGTGTTCTCCGTCTGGAGCTATGACTTGCTCAAGTAAGAATCCCGCCAGTTCTTCTTGAATTGCTCGTACACGCTCGGTTGCTAGAAGACCATCCCGCAACCGTTGGATCTAATAATTTCAAGAAGGTACGGTGGTCAGTATATATATATGTGTGTATGTGAATGAAACACAAGGTGATAAAATAAAGTCATGAATGTTGTTTACGTACATCAAGTTGTTCCAAAATTTTGGTCACATGGTGGGTATTCTGGCGAATGAACTCGCAAACGTAGAACCCGCATACATTATTCCCGTCCTCTTGCCTCAAGCACTTTATGAGAACAAAGTTCAATCAAAATAATAATCAAGGATGATAATAATGGTATTGAAACTAGAATCAAAGAGATGCGCGACCTAGCTAGTAGTACTTACCGGTACAGGTTTTATTCGAAGCTCTTTATTCCGTAAACCCGGAGCCTTGTTGGCGAACCGTTTCCAAGCCTTCTGGAGGATATCAGCCATGTCCCCCCACGCCTCAAGGGGTTTACTCTTCGAGTCCATGACTTCTACTACTCCGGTGTCGGGTTCAATGACTAGCAGGATATAGTGAAACCTGCGGACACATATATATATGCATAACTCATCAATTACACTTAACACATGGAGTAAGCGAAAAAGATTTAATGTGTGAAGACAGTAACACTCACACGAAGTTGTAAGGAAATAGTATTGCCCTTTTGTATGAGTTTTTCCTTAAGGCATATACCAAGTTCTTCTCCGTGTCCTTGGGAGAGTTGTCGACAGTATACCCATTCACGGTATATGGGTCAATGAACCCAAGATCATAGATTTGCCCCTTGCGGCATTCACGGATCTTCATTCTGCATAATATAGTGAGAGTATAGTTATATGCATGCAATGGACGAGCCGCGGTAGAGACTTAATTACATAAATAATACTTACAGACAGTAGGCACTCAGCAGAGATTTGTCGAGGGCGTCTTGATTGAATAACTGAAATAATTCACAAAATTCGATGTTCATCACGTCAGTTCGCCCGTAGTGCTCATCTTCGATTGCCACCATGATCTAGTTCTGACCGTCCTTACATGCATCCAAGTACCAATTATGCAGTCTTCGCAGTTGTGTTGATAGATGAGGCAACTCCTCAGCTCTGACAAGAGGTTGCCCATACTTGTACTGGTATGCTATTTGGACATCACCCGTGATCATGAAATCGATGCAGCTTAGGTACTCAGGAATACTCATACCGGCCGCATCTGCCTCATCTTTGTATAGTTTTACCATCATCGGATCAAGGCACTGTAGGACATCGGGATACACTTGGAGCGGGGGGCACGAGTTTTTCTGGGTTCCAAGCTGGGGAACTGGTTTCCCTTCTTCCTTACTTTTTTCCCACCGCTCTTTTGCTACCACATTTGACTTGCGAATAGACCGGTGATACGTCCATTTTGCATCACTATTTTATATCATAACTTACTATTATTCATTGATATATTTCATATTTAGAGATGATACTTATGTTATTTCATCTGTTTTGCATGTTTCATGATTATTAGAGAATCGCTCACCGGAGTCAGGATTCTGCTGGAAAAAGCACCGTCAGAATGCAATATTTCGGAAGATCAACAATTGACGGAAATTACACCGAAGATCTTATTTTTCTTGAAGACGAAGCCAACCAAAAGGAGGGACCGAGGAGGGCCACCATGGGCCCCCCCCATAGGCCGGCGCGGGCCCTGGCCTGGCCGCGCCGCCTTGTGGGGAGGGGGCCCACAGCCCCCTTCTGCCGCCTCTCCTTCGCGTACTTCTTCGTCCCGAAAACCTAAGCTCAGGAGGAGAGTCGCGTAGAGTCACAGCCGCCTCTGCGGGGCGGAAAACACCAGAGAGAAAAGAGCTCTTCGGCAGGCTGAAATCTGCCGGGGAAATTCCCTCCCGGAGGGGGAAATCGACGCCATCGTCACCGTCATCGAGCTGGACATCATTGGGATCATCATCACCATCATCTCCATCATCATCACCGCCATCTCCACCGCTGCACCTCGTCACCGCTGTAACATCTAGGGTTGAATCTTGATTGTTTGATAGGGGAAACTCTCCCGGTATTGATTACTACTTGTTATTGATGCTATTGAGTGAAACCATTGAACCAAGGTTTATGTTCAGATTGTTATTCATCATCATATCACCTCTGATCATGTTCCATATGATGGCTCGTGAGTAGTTCGTTAAGTTCTTGAGGACATGGGTGAAGTCTAAATGTTAGTAGTGAATTATGTTGGGTAATATTCAATGGTTTGATATTTAAGTTGTGGTGTTATTCTTCTAGTGGTGTCATGTGAACGTCGACTACATGACACTTCACCTTTATGGCCCTAGGGGAATACATCTTGTATTCGTTTGCCAATTGCGGGGTTGCCGGAGTGACAGAAACCTGAACCCCCGTTGGTATATCGATGCAGGAGGGATAGCAGGATCTCAGAGTTAAGGCTGTGGTTAGATTTATCTTAATTACTTTCTTGTAGTTGCGGATTCTTGCAAGGGGTATAATCACAAGTATGTATTAGTCCTAGGAAGGGCGGTGCATTAGCTTAGGTTCACCCACACAACACTTATCAAAACAATGAAGATTAATCAGCTATATGAAGCGAAAGCACTAGACTAAATTCCCGTGTGTCCTCAAGAACGTTTGGTCATCATAAGTAAACAAACCGGCTTGTCCTTTGTGCTAAAAAGGATTGGGCCACTTGCTGCAATTATTATTCCCGCATTTTACTTACTTGTATTTTATTTATCTGCTATATCAAAACCCCCCTGAAAACTTGTCTGACGTGGGCATTACCCTTCGGTTAAATGACATTGCCCTATCCTGTGCGGCCCAACTGGAGGCCCATGAAGACACCCGATGGCAAGATGGGCCACTGGGACGATGCTAGAGAAGATTCCTTGAAGAACAAGGCAGAGAGGAGCCGAACATGGAAAGCATAGCGCTAGGTCTTTTGTAAACCTAGTCGTACCCGGACAGATCTCTCGGGACCTGGCCTCCTATATAAAGGCTAGGAGAGGGACTACCGAGGGATCGATCTTAGAAACTTTAGCCACCACAAGTTTAAAGCTAGGTAGCAACAGCACTTAGCCTCCCGACGAGACCACAGCCGAAACCTTCGGCACCCCATTGTAACCCATTACTTTCGTAATCAAGATCAGACAAGCAGGACGTAAGGGTTTTACCTCATTGAGGGCCCCGAACCTGGGTAAATCGCTCTCCCCGCTTGTCTGTTAACCAATGTCTCATGTCAGCCCACAGGATTCCATCAACCCTAAGCCCCAATCGGAGGGCATTGCCGAGGAGTACCCTCGACAATTGGCGCCGTCTGTGGGAAGACTGTCGGCACAAGGCAGGTCATCGGCAGTACCAGTCACGTCTGCGGCGTTCATGCTCGAGTCACCGACACCGTCAGATCCGAAGGGTTCAGTTCGCTGCGGGTCCTTCGAGTTCGTACCGCACACCGAGGCGTCGCATCTGATCTCTGCAGAATCACGCGGCAACATGGATACTACTTTCGGTGGTGTTCACTTCATCATCGATTCCAGAGGGTTTCTTCGCCTCCCTAGTTCAAACGCATCAAGCCCAAGGACTTCGGTTCCAGAAGATATCGCGCCAGCAGCAACCTTGGCAGTCCTATCCAAGAGTGCGGGAGAGGGCAGCCGAGACAGCGTCGGCGCTGTAGAGGAGCAAAGGAAAAGATGAAGGGACTCACGTCGTGAAGAAGGAGAGCAAACCGCGACTCGCCCCCGACAATACGAACGAGGATGCCGCAGCACGCAATCGAACAAGAATCGCCTTCGCACACCTTACCTATCGGCCACGGAGCAGCTTGAAGCACCGTGTTATTTGCACTCTTATACCGATCCAAAGGATGGCCATGAAAAATCCAGTCACTTGCTCAGGAATTGTCGGCAGTTCCTCGAAATTCGGCAGTTCTGCGACGACCTTAGGGCTGAAGCTGCGGCAAGAGTTCATACGATGGAAAGAAGAGCAGGATCCTACAGTTATCCGCCAGAACCATACATACCAGAGCCATACATATCAGCAGGAGGAGACGAGTACGTACCAACCGAAGTGTCTCCGGAATCTCGCGGACAGGTCAGCATGATCCATAAAACCAGCTTCTCAAAGAGAGAGGTCAAGAAGTTCTCACGTGAAGTAAAGTATGCGGAAGTCGCCATGGTCAACACACCCGAATTCATCGACTGGTCGGATCAAAGCATATCTTTCAGCAAGGCGGATCACCCGAAGGCCATCCCAAGACCTGGCCACGTGGCCCTAGTCCTTGAGGCGCAGATCGGGGGGTACAGTATGAGTAAAGTATTCATGGATGGAGGAAGCGGCCTGAACCTGTTATTTGCCAGCACGATGAAAGCAATGGGCCTAACAGTCGACATGCTAAGAGAATCCGATACAGGATTCCATGGCATCATACCGACTCGACCCGCTTATTCCCTCGGCAAAATATCGTTGGACGTAGTTTTCGGCACGCCTAGCAACTTCAGGAAGGAGAAGGTCGAGTTTGAAGTAGTTGACTGGGAATCTCAGTACCACGCCATCCTCGACAGACCTGCGTTTGCCAAATTCATGGCAGTACCCCACTACGCATACCTGAAGCTGAAGATGCCAGGCAATAATGGGACAGCGATAACCATCCATGGAAGCTTTTCCCGTTCAGATAGCTGCGACAGGGATTTCCAAAATATCGCCTCGAAATTTGGGGCTAAGGAGGAACTTAACGCAATCGATGCTGTCACAGATCACACAAAGCCACCGGCCGATAATCGAAACGTAAGGTCCGATGAGTTCGACGTCGCAAAGGAAGCCAAGAAGCAGCAGGTGCATCCCTCTGACCCGAAGAAGACAGTCAACACTTCGGCAGACCTTGCTGTCGCATAGGAAAGCGTGCTCATCGAGTTCCTCCGTGAGCGCTGGGAAATATTTGCATGGGAACCTTCCGACATGCCAGGTATTCCCAGGGAACTCGCTGAGCACGCCCTCAATGTTGACCCAAAAGCTAGACCAGTACAGCAGTCGATGCGCCGGTTTTCTGAGCCGAAGAGAAAAGCAATCGGCGAAGAGGTTAATCGGCTCCGCAAGGCAGGATTCATTCGGGAGCTCAAAGAAGCCGAGTGGGTGGCCAATCCCGTCATGGTGCCGAAGAAAGACACAACCGCTCTTCGCATGTGTATCGATTACACAAGTCTTAACAAGCATTGTCCCAAGGACCACTTCCCATTGCCTCGTATCGATCAGATAGTCGACTCCACAGCAGGATGCGATCGTCTCTCTTTCCTCGATGCATATTCCGGCTACAACCAGATCAAGCTTAAGAAGGAGGACCAAGAGTTAACCGCGTTCATCACCCCACACGGCGTTTTCTGTTACAACGTCATGACTTTCGGATTGAAAAATGCAGGGGCAACATATCAGCGGTGCATGCAGGCCTGTCTCGGAGAGCAGATTGGAAGGAATATCGAGGTCTACATCGATGATATCATGGTAAAGACGAAGCACGCCGCCACACTCATCGACGATTTGCGGGAAACCTTCGACAACCTCGACAGATATAAAATCAAGTTGAACCCGAAGAAATGTTTCTTCGGGGTGCCAGGAGGACAAGTACTCGGGTACTTCATCTCAGCCAGGGGAATAGAGGCCAATCCCTTGAAGATCAAAGCCATTCTTGACATGGAGCCGCCAAAGAATCTGCACCAAGTGCAACAATTGGCAGGACGGCTGGCAGCACTCAGCAGATTCATTGCCAAGCTAGGAGAGAAAGCTTTACCCTTCTATAACCTGATGAAGAAGTCAGAAAAATTCGAGTGGACGGACGAGGCGCAAGAGTCTTTTGATAATCTGAAGAAGATCCTATCGACATCCCCAGTACTTGTAACTCCACGCGAAAAGGAAACACTGCTCATGTACATAACAGCAACGGTGCAAGTCTTTAGCAGCGTCTTGGTTGTCGAGCGGGAAGAAGCAGGGAGAGTCCACGGCGTGCAAAGACCCGTCTACTACCTCAGTGAAGTACTCACGCCAGCGAAGCAGAGATACCCTCATCATCAGAAGTTGGCATATGTAGTATGGAGAACAGCTCGCAAGCTACGCCATTATTTCGCGGAGCACCCGATCATTGTCGTAAGCGAGGCACCATTGAAGAACATACTCACCAACCCAGAAGCCACGGGTCGAGTGTCCCAATGGGCCATCAAGATAGCGCCACACGACATAACCTACGTCAACCGAACGGCGATCAAATCCCAAATCCTCCCAGATTTTGTGGCAGACTGGATCCAGTCGCAAACGCCGGCAGCACCCGACATGTCTGGTTCGTGGACAATGTATTTCGACGGATCCAAGCGGAGTACAGGCGCAGGAGCGGGGGTGATACTGATATCGCCACAAATAGACAAGATGAAGTACATCTTGCGCATGAATTTCCCCCTGCCGACAAATAATGAAGCGGAATACGAAGCGCTGTTGCACGGAATGAAGATGGCAAACGCATGTGGGGCAACTCACCTGGAAATCTATGGAGACTCGAACCTAGTGGTACAGCAGTCGATGAATTTATGCGACGCGGTCAGTGATAACATGATCGCCTACCGACAACTATACCAGAATATGGAGGCCAAGTTTGAAGGGTGCGAACTTAAGCATATCGGCAGAGCTAGCAATGAGGAAGCCGATGCTCTGGCGAACATCGGATCCATGTGCTCCCCCATTCCAGACGGAGTGTTCTACGAAGTTATCACCCAACGATCGATAAAGGAGAAAGTGTCAGCACCTCAAAAATCATCGGCTGACGACTCAGAGGCAAGCCCGCAGCAAACTGTCGAAGAAACCCCACCCCGATCTGCAGAGCAGGTCCTCCTCCTCGAACCCCTGTGGACCAAACCATTTCTAGCATATCTGACAGAGCAGCAGTTACCAGAGGATCCGGTGGAAGCAAGACGAATCGTGAGACGGTCAAAGGCCTTCACTGTGATAAACGGAGAACTCAACAAGCGTAGCATCTCCGGTATTTTCCAAAGGTGCATTGCCATCGACGATGGAAAGGCATTGCTACGCGAGATACACGAAGGAACCTGCGGCCATCACGCAGGTAGCAGGGCCCTTGTGGCAAAAGCCTTCAGAGCAGGATTTTACTGGCCAACGGCGGCATCGGATGCTCGAGATCTGGTTATGAAGTGCGACCCCTGCCAACGTTTTGCGCCAAAACCACACGCTCCGGCAACGGATCTGATGACGATACCTCTGGCATGGCCCTTTGCACAGTGGGGACTCGACCAAGTTGGACCACTGCCGAGATCGTCGCCTGGAGGTCACACATACTTGCTGGTTGCAGTCGACAAGTTCACCAAATGGATTGAGGCCGTATCTATTCGAAATCAGAAAGCCGAAACCGCCGTCCAGTTCTTCAGGGGAATAACTTGTCGATTCGGCATACCGCACAGCATCGTCACGGACAATGGAACTAATTTTGATTCCAAAAAGTTTCAGAAGTTTTGCAGGGACAGTGGCATTAAACTAAAATTCGCATCGGTGGCACACCCCCAGACCAACGGTCAGGTCGAAAGGATCAATGGTCTAATAGGTGACGCCCTCAAGAAATGCCTTACGGGTGCGGCTGGAGCTTGGGTCGAAGAATTACCATCTGTGCTTTGGAGTTTACGTACTACACCCAATAGGTCAGCCCAGTACACCCCGTTCTTCCTGGTACACGGAGCCGAAGCAGTTTTGCCAGCCGATGTTCAGTTTGAAGCCCCTCGGGTGACCGCGTACATGGAAGCTACTTCCAACATCGCACTACAAGATGTTGTGGACCTCCTTGACGAAGCTCGGGACATTGCCTTGGCAAGAACAACGGTGTATCAACAGGCGTTAAGAAATTATCACAGTCGACGAATACGCAATCGAAGCTTCAATGTTGGAGATATGGTGCTGCGATTGAAGCAAGAGAGACCTTTGAAGCTCGAATCTCCATGGGAAGGGCCGCTCATCATCACAAAAGTGATACCAGGAGGAGCATATCGGCTCAAGAATCCAGCTTCAGGAAAAGACGTCGAAAATCCATGGAACGTTGCACATTTGCGACGGTTCTACACATAGGATATAATCATCCACCTCCTGTTATTCGGCAGCCCCTAAGCTTGTCTTATGTTATAAATAAAATTCTGATCAGGTTTTCTACCTTTATTGTTTCAGGCCTCATCATCCGAACAAATTGTTCGGGGCCCTTGTTGTTGGCCCTTACTCCTATCGGGAGCGCTGGCCAGAAACATACTCGCGAGGTGTCGTTAATTAAATACTCTCATCGGGAGCTAAGATTAACGACGCACGACGACCACGACTCGCACGGTGTTGTTAATTAAATACTCTCATCGGGAGCTAAGATTAACGACGCACGACGACCACGACTCGCACGGTGTCGTTAATTAAATACTCTCATCGGGAGCTAAGATTAACGACGCACGACGACCACGACTCGCTCGTTAATTAAATACTCTCATCGGGAGCTAAGATTAACGACACACAATAACCCATCCAAGCCTCGAGAAAATACGCGAGTGCTGCAGCTGATGGGAGTACTATCACAAACAAGGCTCAAACCGGTGCACCGCGTGACGAAGCCAAGCGTCTAAATCCCTCGATTACTCGACGGGTGTCGCTCTTACAGAAATTATATATCGACTCCGCAATAAACTTGCACTTACAACGGAGTCGTCGGCTGAGCAGGCTGACTTGATCACTCAGCCCCCCCCCCCCCCCCGACAAAAAAACTATCAATTGAATTAACAAATTCATCGGAAGTAAATACTGTGTAGAACACACATTAAATTATCCTTTACAGGTACAAGGTCTTTACGTACATATCAACACGAAAATTCATGGCAGGTTTCCTTGGTCCTCTCGGGCCTTTAGATCCCTCTCGATACCTGTTTCCATCCGTGAGATGATAGTATACGCAGGATTTCTAGCAATATCATAATACTGGTCCAAGCTCCTTCTGGTGTTTGCTATGGCCTCCAAATTTAGGGTCGGGTGACACGCTAACACTGAAGCAAAGGCAAGTTCAGCACCGGCCAGGAGCTCCTTTCGCACCAGCAGTCGAATCCTTTCAGGGGTCTTGAATCGAGTAAGCAGAGCAGATAAAGTTTCGGGTGCTTGGTCCAGAGGAAACAGCGTTTTCCAGACCATCGAAAGATGAGCATGGAACTTGTCAAAGTAGTAGTGCACCTTCTCTGCTCGGTGTTCAAATTTCGCCACGACAACAGCCTTTGGTCGGTGCAACCACAATTCGTGCTTCGGGTGAGCAACACTTGTCATCGCCTCGATCTTCTCGTGGATCCTCTTGTTTTCATCTGATTCGTCGGAAGCTACGACTGTCAAGAAGCAAAGGTCAGATGAAGGATATTCAAGCTTCAATAAAAATTGGCGGATGGACAGGCACTTACAGCTCAAGCTTTCAGTAGCTGCACAGAGACGATCGAGAGCATGCTGTTCAATGTCAGTCGCAATCTCGCTTTTCCTTTTCACCAACGCCGCCATCGCGTGAAGGGTGGTAATATCTTTGTTCAAGCGCGATATTTGATCATGCAAACGACGAACAAGATCAGAGTCATCTCTAGCCGAAGGATTTAAAGAAGCATCGGCACGAGAAGAAGATGAAGGAATCTGCAGCGCAATTCTCAGTTCAGAATAGCATTAATAAAACTCCCATCGGGAGCGCTGAAGCGTATATATTACATTCAAAAGATTGTTGGTGCTGGCAACAGAGCCAGAATAAAACAAGAATGGGTTAAACTGTATCAGGCCCTAATTACAACTGCCACTGCATGCATTCAAGGAAGAGCTGAGGATGAGCCAGGGGCAGCTTCAGGCGCAGCTTTGGTCTTCGCTTCGTCAACCAGTTTGAGGAGATGATTGGCACATATCACTGCCGATTGTTTGAAGGGCTCAAGGTTGATCAGGCGACCATTGTCATCTACAGGCAATGCCTTAGACAACTTTTCTAGTTCAGATCCTAGTCCATGACCCATCAACAGCTGGAAAGTAAGTACCGCTCCAAATAAACGGGAACGACGCTTTAGTACCTCCACAGGCTCAGAAGGGTCGACGAGGAAAGCATCAGCCATTTCGCCAAGAGTCTTGTCCACCTTCATCTTTGGGAAAATCATCGAGAATAACCTCGATAACGCTCCCTTGGTTCTTTGCAAAAGTCCGAGAACTTGGACGTTGGACTCAGCAGCGAGAGACAAGGCATCAGACATGGAATCTTCCCGAAGCTTGCGAGCCCGGTTGATGGTTATATCGGCAGTACCTGAAAGAAGATAGTTAAGCAACTTGGAGGAAAATACTGGAAAAAAGGATATGCGCCAAGGAATTTACCCAATAAATTTGCAATGGATTCGCGAAGGACGCCTTCTTTTTTATCGGCTGCAATTGCAGCCTCACGCCTGGCATCTCCCTCGTCCTTCATTTTCTGCTTCAGCTTCTTCAGTTCATCCTTCAGCAAGGTATTTTCATTCCTAGCATCGGCTGCGAGCCTGTTGGCATCCAGCACCTGGTCAGCCGAAGTCTTGATGGTCTTCCGAAGATGAGCATTTTCAGACTCCAGACGGGTGAATTGCTCGGCAAAATCTACCACAGCGTCAACTGTGGCATAAATCGGCTGCGAGGCAAAAAGCCAAGAAACGTCAGTCGAATATGGAAATTCAGCGGAGAAGAGGGAAGCCAAGTCGAGTAAATCACTTACGTGATCACGAGCACCCGATGAACCGGGAGCGTCGCCAGAAGGGATAACCTTCGACACCGGAATTTTTTCCACGGCCGTTCTTGAGGGCGGCGTCAGTTTGGCAGGCGAAGGGTTCGACTCCTTGGCCGACTCAGACTTCCCAGAGAATAACTTAGCCCTCTTGGCAAGAGGAACATCATCGTCATCATCGGAGCTACTTGGAAAGCAAGGATGATCAGCATACAAAATGAAGAAGGAAAGTTACAAAGGGGAAAAATAGACACTCACAGGTCCAGGTCGTCTTCAGCAGCAAAAAAGCTTGTCGAACTTCTCACGACAGGAGGAGGCGATGCGGTTTCATCGGCATCATTATCTTGCCCGCTAGGACTCGACTCGGCCGTTGTGATAAGGTCCTCGTTTATCCTCTTACGACGCCTGCTCCTAGTGAAAGCATCGTCCTTGGGGGCTTCATCCTCTTGAACGTCGCTGTCCTCAAGAGTATGCTGGACATCCTCGGTCTCTTCAGAGTCGTCATCATCATCTTCCGGTTCCACACCGCTTTCGGGTGAAGGAGGATAGCATTGAGCCACGGTGGAGGCCTGCCGATAAAAGCAGTGAGAGGTCGAAAAGGAGCACAATAATGGTAATAAGAGCAAGAAACAAGGAGAATCACCTCAGCCGGAAGGTGTTTGAGATCATATGGGGGACGAGCCGAGGTCAAAGCAATGTTGTCCTTCATGCTGAGGCACGTCAGCCGACGCACCTCATCGCGAAGCTCGTCATTCGACAGGTCGGCAGAACTGACCCTCGACTTGTCATCCTTGCCAATGTACAGCCACAACTGATGAGGCCGGGACATCAGCGGTTGCACCCGACGTTGTAAGAACACTGAGACTACCTCAGTGCCGCACATCGTTAAGCCTCCTGTGTTCTTCAGGTCTACGACCTGGTCGAACAGTTTGTCGGCTATGGCGCTTTCTTCGGGAGACAGGGCGTTTCGCCAGGATTTCTTCTGCTGAGCCACCAAGACGTCCTCAAACGGAGGAAGATTGGAGCGCCGCCCAGGCACTGGGGTATCCCGTAGATAAAACCACTTGTTGCGCCAGCCCTGGACAGACTCCTTCATCAGGTAGTTGAAGTAATCAACTTCTTTTCTGACAACAAAGCCGACGCCACCAACGACGGGGGGGCCATTGCTGTCATTGTGACGCTTGACATAGAAGATTTTCCTCCAAAGACCCCAGTGGGGATAAATGCCGAGGAAAGCCTCGCAAACGGTGATGAAAATGGAAAGATGGAGAATGGAATTTGGGGTCAGCTGCCAGAGCTGGATCCCATAGAAGAAAAGAAGAGAACGAAGAAATTCATGGGCAGGAAGAGAAAGCCCGCGAAATAGAAAGGCGACGAACATAACAGTAAAGCCCTTGGGGGGCTTTGGGCGAGAGGCTTGACCTGGTAGACGAATATCGTCGTCGGACGAGGAGATGAGACCGAGGGTGCGCAGCTTGTTCACCTCGCGGTTGGAAATGCTGGAAGCGCCCCAATCGCGGCTAACCTTGGTCACGCCTGAGGTGCTGGCGCTCTTCTTCTTGCCCATGGCGACCAAAGTTCTTGCAGGAAGGAACAGAGGTGAAAGGAAAGGCTGGGGGAAGAAGATGAGCAGTGTAGAAACGTAAAAAGTGAAAGCAGCAGGGAGGCTCCCTATTTATGCAACAGGATTGATGGGAAATCGTGGCCATAACTCCATAGACATCGTGGGAGGTGGCCGAGATCTGGTCGTACACGTGTCGCTCCAAGAGGAGAAAGGAACCGGCGGCCCATTATTCCCACGATGTGCGAAAATCGAGGAGGCGCCTCGGTCAGTATGCATGCACTGGTCATTTCCTAAAAACTGCCCGCGCAGAACTAGGGTGGGCCCATCAGGTCAAGTCTTGTCAATCAAACCACAGCAGTGGTTACGTCGTCGGTGATGTCATGGGGCCCGCTGAAAGCATCTGGAGAAAAACGAAAAGAATCGAGTGGTCAACTTGAGTCTATGCATGGATCGCGAGCATCCGCACTTAGACTCGGGGGCTACTCCCATCGGGAGCGCTGGACAAGCACCCGATAAAACGAGAACTCGAAGATATTCCTGTGAAGAGATATTTGAAGAAAAGGATGGAATGCCTAGCTCGAGTCTGCACCCAGTCACAAGCGGCCGTGCCCAGACTCGGGGGCTACTCCCATCAGGAGCGCTGGACGCGCACCCGATAAAACTTTTTGCACTCCAGGATCATGCCCGGGGACTTGATTCTGTGTAGGGTAACGTTGTGTCCTCAAGAACGTTTGGTCATCATAAGTAAACAAGCCGGCTTGTCCTTTGTGCTAAAAAGGATTGGGCCACTTGCTGCAATTATTATTCCCGCATTTTACTTACTTGTATTTTATTTATCTGCTATATCAAAACCCCCCTGAAAACTTGTCTGTGAGCATTTACAGTGAATCCTTCATCGAAACTGCTTGTCAACACCTTCTGCTCCTCGTTGGGTTCGACACTCTTATTTATCGAAAGTACTACGATACACCCCCTATACTTGTGGGTCATCAAGACTATTTTCTGGCGCCGTTGCCGGGGAGTGAAGCGCTATTGGTAAGTGGAATTGGAAAGGAAAACTTTTACTGTACGTGCTGTTTTTATTTCTGCCTGCTGCCATAATTCATTATGGAGAGATCTTCTCTTGAATTCCTATTTGGGAAATCTACTACTACTGCAAAGGTAGTGGATGAGGCGCCAGGTGAGAAAGAGGTTCCATATAAAATACCTATGAAAATTATTGAACGTGTTGTGGATAACCGCTATGAAGGGGATGGAACTGTCCATCCTGGAGATCATTTACTGTTTTTACATGAATTATGCGGGTTATTCAAGTGTGCAGGTATTTCTATGGATGAAGTTAGGAAGAAACTATTCTCTACGTCGTTGTCTGGTAAAGCGGTGCATTGGTATAAATTGCTGAAGAATGGGAATTCTCTTGATTGGAAGGATATTGTGCCTCTATTTTATTCCAAATTCTATCCTCCAAGTGAAATTCATAAAGACCGAAACCGCATATATAATTTCTGGCCTCATGATGGAGAGAGTATTGCCCAAGCATGGGGGAGATTGAAGTCCTTAATGCTCAAATGCCCCATTCATGAGCTTCCTGGTAATATCATCATTGATAATTTCTATGCAAGACTTTCTTTTCAAGATAAAACCTTGCTGGATACTACTTGTTCTGGATCATTTACATGCAACAAAGAAGAGTTTAAATGGGACCTTCTTGATCGGATTCAGGAGAATACTGAAGGATGGGAGAACGACAAAGATAGAGAGTCAGGTATAAATTATGATTATGAATGCATTGAAACTTTTATGGATACTGATAAATTTCGTAATATGAGTGCTACTTATGGTCTTGACTCTCAAGTTGTTGCAAATTTCTATAAAGCTTTTGCCTCTCATTTTGAATTGCCTAGGAAGAATTTTAATAAGTATCATGAACCTTACAAAGATAAAACTGATTCACCTATAGGTAAATGTGTTGAAATTAAAACTGTTGATCATATTCTTCCTGAAGCTTATATTGAAAAAACTCCTTTTCCTGCTAAAATGAAGGAGTATTCTGTTATAACTAGTGTGGTTAATAAAAGTGCAAAGAAACCTATAGAACCTGAAGAGCAAATAAAGGTTGAACCTGCTATTGCAATAGTTAAAGACCTTGTGACTGAAAATGTAGAAGATGGTCATATCATTTTCTGTGAAGATGCTTCTAATATTGTTTCACATCCTAATAAGTCTAGGAAAGCCAGTGTTCCTATGCTCTCTGTTAGAATTGGTGATCATTGTTATTATGGTTTATGCGATATTGGTGCAAGTATTAGTGCCATTCCTTATGAGCTTTACACATAAATCATGCATGAAATTGGTTCTTGTGAACTTGAAGATATTGATGTGGTTATTCGGCTAGCTAATAGAGAAACTATCTCTCCTATTGGTATTGTTCGAGATGTGGAAGTTCTATGTGGTAAGATTAAATATCCTGCTGACTTTTTGGTACTTGGTTCTGCTGCTAGTAAGTTTTGCCCTATCATTTTTGGTAGACCTTTTCTAAATACTTGTGGAGCTGTTATAGATTGCAAGAAGGAGAAAATTGTAACTAAATTTGCTGGTGAATCTTATGAGTTTAATTTCTCTAAATTTGCCAAAGCTCCTTATAAAGCTGAATTGCCTAATAATGATTTTAGAGTTGAACAGTGTGCATCTATTGCTCTTGCTCCTAATAATCCTTTGCAGCAACATTTGGGGGATAGTGAGAGTGAAGTCTTTAGGGAAGAAAGGAATGAGCTTGATGAAATTTTCCTTCGTCAACCTATTCTTAAACATGACTTACCGGTTGAAGATCTAGGTACAACACCACCACCAAAGGAAGATCTTGTTTTTGATTTTAAACCGTTGCCTGATAATCTTAAGTATGCTCATATTGATGATAAGAAAATATATCCTGTTATTATTAGTTCTAAGCTTTCAGATTTTGAGGAAGAAAGGTTATTGGAAATATTGAAGAAACACCGAGGTGCTATTGGCTACACTCTAGATGACTTGAAGGGGATTTCTCCTTCTATTTGCCAACATGCCATCAACATGGAATATGATGCAAAGCCTGTTGTTGAACATCAGTGTCGTCTAATTCCTAAGATGAAGGATGTGGTAAGGAATGAGGTATTAAAACTTCTTGAAGCTGGTATAATATATCCTATTGCTGATAGTAGATGGGTTAGTCCTGTGCATTGTGTTCCTAAGAAAGGAGGAATAACTGTTGTACCTAATGATAATGATGAGCTCATCCCTCAAAGAGTAGTTGTAGGGTATAGAATGTGCATTGATTATCGAAAAGTTAATAAAGTTACTAAGAAAGATCATTACCCTTTACCTTTTATTGATCAAATGCTAGAAAGGTTATCTAAAAATACTCATTTTTGTTTTCTTGATGGTTATTCTGGGTTTTCACAAAATGCTGTTAAAACTAAAGATCAAGAGAAAACCACTTTCACTTGTCCCTATGGAACTTATGCTTATAGGCGTATGCCTTTTGGTTATGTAATGCTCCTGCTACTTTTCAAAGATGCATGTCTGCTATTTTTCATGGCTTTTGTGAAAAGATTGTAGAGGTATTCATGGATGATTTTTCTGTCTATGGAAATTCTTTTGATAATTATTTGCGAAACCTTGATAAAGTTTTGCAGAGATGTGAAGAAACTAACCTTGTTCTTAATTGGGAGAAATGTCACTTTATGGTTAATGAAGGAATTGTATTGGGACATAAAATTTCTGAGAGAGGTATTGAAGTCGATAGAGCTAAAGTTGAAGCAATTGAGAAGATGCCCTATCCAAGGGATGTTAAAGGTATTCGTAGTGTTCTTGGTCATGCTAGTTTTTATAGGAGATTTATTAAAGATTTCTCTAAAATTTCAAAGCCTCTTACCAATCTTCTTCAAAAAGATGTACCTTTTGTTTTTGATGATGATTGTAAGGAAGCTTTTGAAACTATAAAGAAAGCCTTAACAACTGCTCCCGTAGTTGAACCTCCTGATTGGAATTTACCTTTTGAAATTATGTGTGATGCTAGTGATTTTGCTGTTGGTGCTGTTCTTGGACAGCGAATAGATAAAAAATTGAATGTTATTCATTATGCTAGTAAAACTCTTGATGCTGCTCAAAGAAATTATGCCACAACTGAAAAAGAATTATTAGCTGTAGTTTTTGCTTGTGACAAGTTTAGACCTTATATTGTTGATTCAAAAGTCACAATTCATACTGATCATGCTGCAATTAGGTACCTTATGGAAAAGAAAGATGCTAAGCCAAGGCTTATTAGATGGGTGCTTCTTTTGCAAGAATTTGATTTACATATTATAGATAGGAAAGGTGCTGATAATCCTGTTGCTGATAATTTGTCTAGATTGGAAAATATTGTTTATGATCCTGTTCCTGTTAATGATAGTTTTCCAAATGAACAATTGGCTGTAATAAAGGTGAGCTCGCGAGATAGTCCTTGGTATGCTGATTATGCTAACTTTATTGTTTCGAAGTACTTGCCTCCAACCTTTTCAGCTCAGCAAAGGAGGAAATTCTTTTATGACTTGAGGCATTATTTTTGGGATGACCCACACTTATATAAAGAAGGAGTGGATGGTATTATGCGAAGATGTGTTCCCGAATATGAACAACAAGAGATATTGAGTAAGTGTCATGGTAGTGTTTATGGAGGACATCACGCCGGAGATAGAACCGCGCAAAAGGTTCTACAGTCAGGTTTTTATTGGCCAACTCTCTTTAAAGATGCAAGAAAGTTCATTTTATCTTGTGATGAATGTCAAAGAGTTGGTAATATCTCTAGATGCAATGAAATGCCTATGAATTATACTCTTGTTATTGAGCCATTTGATTGTTGGGGATTTGACTTCATGGGTCCTTTCCCTTCTTCAGAAGGTAACACTCATATACTTGTTGCTGTTGATTATGTTACTAAATGGGTGGAAGCCATACCCACAAAAAGTGATGATGGTGAGACCTCTTTAAGAATGCTTTTAGATGTTATTTTTCCTAGATTTGGAGTACCTAGATATCTTATGACTAATGGAGGTTCTCATTTTATTCATGGTGGTTTTAGAAAAACTCTTGCTAAATATGGTATTAATCATAGGATTGCTTCAGCTTATCATCCTCAAACTAGTGGGCAAGTAGAATTATCAAATAGAGAAATTAAATCTATCTTGCAAAAGACTATTAATAAATCTAGGAAAAATTGGGCTAGTAAGTTGAAGGAAGCACTATGGGCTTATAGAACTGCTTATAAAAATCCTATGGGTATGTCTCCTTATAAAATGGTTTATGGAAAAGCTTGTCATTTACCTTTAGAACTAGAGCACAAAGCTTATTGGGCTGTAAGAGAACTTAATAAAGATCCTAAACTTGCCGGTAAGAAAAGGTTGCTACAATTGAGTTCTTTAGATGAGTGGAGAAATGAAGCTTATGAAAATGCTAAACTTTTTAAGGAGAAAGTTAAGAAATGGCATGATAGAAGAATTATCAAAAGAGAATTTAATGTTGGAGATAAAGTCCTATTGTACCGGTCTCGTCTCAGATTTTTTGCAGGGAAATTACTCTCAAAATGGGAAGGACCATATGTCATTGTGGAGGTGTATCGTTCAGGGGCAATTAAAATTAGTTCTCTGCAAGGCGATGCCACACAAGTGGTGAATGGACAAAGACTCAAGCATTATATTTCTGGAGATTCTTATAATGAAGATGTTGATGTTATTCGAGTGGTAACTCCGAAAGCTTTCATCAAAGGTCAAATTGATAGTTCTGCAGAGTTCGACTTTGAATAGGTAACAGTACTGGTAATAAAAAGTCTGCGTTTAACTTTCCGAACAATGTTTTTGCTATTATTAGAAAATATGAAAAATTACGAGATCAAAACGGAGCGGAGGAGACGCACGAGGGCGTGCCCCCATAGGCCGGCGCGGGTCCCACCTTGGCCGCGCCGCCATACGGGGACAGCCCCTCGGAGTCCCTCTTCCACTCCGGTTCGACCTGGTACTTTCCTTTTGTCGTGAAATTTTTTGCTATATAATCCCCCGGACCCCTGGAGGTCCATATATTGTTTTCTCGTCGTGTTTTGTTTCGAGCTGTTTTCTGCCAGATACTGTTTTCGGATCTAGAGCCACCATGTCTTCGTCGGGAATTCCGAAGGACATCTTCTTTGAGGACGTCGTCAACCCGTACATGAACGAGCTGAAGATGCACCCCAAGGAATTGACGCTCGTAGATGGAGAGTTGCAGATTGAAGATGTCCGGGGTCCTAAAGGAGAAGGAAGTTTGGAGGACAGGATGGAGAAACTAGAACAAGAGGTTTTCAACTACAAGAAGATGGCTGAGCGTGAAGTGGACATCTTCCACAAAATTGTGTCTGAACTTATTGATGGACACAAGAAGGAGACTGCAAAGCTGTGGGACGATATCCTCTCGCTTCACGACACTACCAACAAACTCCAAGCTCAACTCTATGATGTTCAGAATCAAAACTGTGAGTATGAAAACAGGTTTAAACACATAAGCTATGCTGCTAGTTTCAGGATTCCTGAGACCAAGATGTCGTTTGTTGATGGAGAGCCTCTTCCTTGGAAGTCTGATGATGGGAAGAATTCACCACCACCACCGAAGGAGTAATTCATCATTGGTATTGGCACCCCCTTGGTTTGTTCCAAGCTTGGGGAGGGGGGGGTGCCGCGGTATCACATCATCACTATCTTTTACTTTTTTTTACTATTAAGTAGTGTCATATCATGAGTAGGGAAGTTATCATATAAGATGGTTGCAATGTGGAAGTATCTCTCTTTTAGTTGGTTGTCTATGTATCCCTTGGTGTGAGTTATCGTTATGGAATATTAATGAGAAGTCTTATCATTTACATATTGCACATTTTATTTTAGTTTGCAATTTCTGTTACATGATTGATCTTGTTGTTAGTATTGGTATCACTTTGGGAGCATTAAGTAAATCTATTTGGTTTTGGCAAACTTAGCATTGGTCAATAGCAACAACACTTTGAGGTTTAAGTAGAAAAGAGGGAAGTACATGTAGATATATTATTTCTTTATCTTTCTTTCTTGTTAACTAATGAGTTTAGTATTCTGAAGTTAAAATTGTTTGTGCTTACAAGGAAGATGCATGATTGTTTCTATCACATGTATATTTGTTTGTTTTCCCTCAACCCTTATGCTTGCTAACCAACCTTGCTAGCCAAAAACCTGTACTGAGAGGGAATGCTTCTCGTGCATCCAAAACCTTAAACCAAACCTATGCCATGTGTGTCCACCATAACTACCTACTATGTGGTATTTTTCTACCATTCCAAGTAAATTGCTTGCGTGCTACCTTTAAAAAAATTCATTCCTTGTCTTTGCAATACATAGCTCATGGGAAAGTAGCCTAAAAAACTATTGTAGTAAAGAATATGTCGCTTATGTATCTTAGTTCTTATAAGTTGCTTGTTGAGCGGTAACCATGTTTCTGGGGACGCCATCAACCTGTCACACCTTTGTTGAATATCATGTGAGTTGCCATGCATGTTCGTCTTGTCTGAAGTAAGGGAGATTTGCCATAAGTTAAATGGTTTGAGTATGCATATTGTTAGAGAAGAACTTTGGGCCACCAACCAAAGCCATGTATCATGGTGGAAGTTTCAGCTTGGACATTAATCCTCAAATCTCTTATGAGAATATTTGTTGAATGCTTAAAGCATAAAAGAGGAGTCCATTATCTGTTTTCTATGTTGTCCCGGTATGGATGTCCTCAAGTTGAGATCTATCAAAATTGAGAGATCGAATGCGATCTATCTCCTTGGACCTTTGTACAGGTGACATAGAGGTACCCCTTTGTGACACTTGGTTGAAACATATGTAATGCAATGATAATCCATGGAAATCCGAGCTAATTAGGACAGGGTGCGAGCACTATTGGTATTCGATGCATGAGGCTTGCAACTTATAGGAGGTTTTATGCATAACACATATGAATTATTACTACCGTTGACAAAATTGTTTCCATGTTTTCAAAATAAAAAGCTCTAGCACATGAGTAATCCCTCCTTCCCTCTGCGAAGGGCCTATCTTTACTTTATGTTGAGTCAGTAAACCTATTTCCCTCCATCTTAAGCAAGCAATTGAGTTGTTGTGATCAAACCATTTATATTGTGATCTGCTTAATCATCCCTTTTTACTCTTCCTTGTTTAGTACAAGTTTTATCCGAATGAATATAGCTTCGAAAGTTATCAATGATTATGAGGAGATTATTCCATATAAGCTTTAACATAAGAGCGCTGCTCGACAGATAAGTACAATCTGTTAATTGTTCTCTGACCAAGAACGAAGTTTGCCATCACCAATTATGATTTCTTATGCACCTTTATTTGTGATTACCTTCTACTTGTTTCGAGTTGAATTATATGAGGAAGTTGTTCACTAGAATGTCTTGTGTGAAATAATATGATGCTTCTTGTCCGTATTTGGTTTATCGACTCTTCACTCCATAAACATGTGGTCTTGTTTACTGAGTTCAGTTTCGCTTGGGGACAAGCGAAGTCTAAGCTTGGGGGGAGTTGATACGTCCATTTTGCATCACTATTTTATATCATAACTTACTGTTATTCATTGATATATTTCATATTTAGAGATGATACTTATGTTATTTCATCTATTTTGCATGTTTCATGATTATTGGAGAATCGCTCACCGGAGTCAGGATTCTGCCGGAAAAAGCACCGTCAGAATGCAATATTTCGGAAGATCAACAATTGACGGAAATTACACCGAAGATCTTATTTTTCCTGAAGACGAAGCCAGCCAAAAGGAGGGACCGAGGAGGGCCGCCATGGGCCCCCCCCCCATAGGCCGGCGCGTGCCCTGGCCTGGTCGCGCCGCCTTGTGGGGAGGGGGCCCACAGCCCCCTTCTGACGCCTCTCCTTCGCGTACTTCTTCGTCCCGAAAACCTAAGCTCATGAGGAGAGTCGTGAAGAGTCACAGCCGCCTCTGCGGGGCGGAAAACACCAGAGAGAAAAGAGCTCTCCGGCAGGCTGAAATCTGCCGGGGAAATTCCCTCCCGGAGGGGGAAATCGACGCCATCATCACCGTCATCGAGCTGGACATCATTGGGATCATCATCACCATCATCTCCATCATCATCACCACCATCTCCACCGCTGCACCTCGTCACCGCTGTAACATCTAGGGTTGAATCTTGATTGTTTGATAGGGGAAACTCTCCCGGTATTGATTACTACTTGTTATTGATGCTATTGAGTGAAACCATTGAACCAAGGTTTATGTTCAGATTGTTATTCATCATCATATCACCTCTGATCATGTTCCATATGATGGCTCGTGAGTAGTTCGTTTAGTTCTTGAGGACATGGGTGAAGTCTAAATGTTAGTAGTGAATTATGTTGGGTAATATTCAATGGTTTGATATTTAAGTTGTGGTGTTATTCTTCTAGTGGTGTCATGTGAACGTCGACTACATGACACTTCACCTTTATGGGCCTAGGGGAATACATCTTGTATTCGTTTGCCAATTGCGGGGTTGCCGGAGTGACAGAAACCTGAACCCCCGTTGGTATATCGATGCAGGAGGGATAGCAGGATCTCAGAGTTTAAGGCTGTGGTTAGATTTATCTTAATTACTTTCTTGTAGTTGCGGATGCTTGCAAGGGGTATAATCACAAGTATGTATTAGTCCTAGGAAGGGCGGTGCATTAGCATAGGTTCACCCACACAACACTTATCAAAACAATGAAGATTAATCAGCTATATGAAGCGAAAGCACTAGACTAAATTCCCGTGTGTCCTCAAGAACGTTTGGTCATCATAAGTAAACAAACCTTCTTGTCCTTTGTGCTAGAAAGGATTGGGCCACTTGCTGCAATTATTATTCCCGCATTTTACTTACTTGTATTTTATTTATCTGCTATAGCAAAACCCCCCTGAAAACTTGTCTATGAGCATTTACAGTGAATCCTTCATCGAAACTGCTTGTCAACACCTTCTGCTCCTCGTTGGGTTCGACACTCTTATTTATCGAAAGTACTACGATACACCCCCTATACTTGTGGGTCATCAACCGGTCATAGTTCGATGAAAGACTTGGCTCAGGTTGATGAAGGGACTTCAGCAATTTCAACTTTTTTTTCCTTTGATATTGGCGGCTCGGGCTCAGGCTGGGGCTTTTTCTTGCCAAACATGGATTTTATGTGATGTTCATTTGCGATCCTGTCATTTTCCTCATTTGTATAGTCATAAAGTCTCTTGGGAGGAACCTTAGGCACTCTTGGGAGGGGCTCTTGTTTGCGTTTCGGTGATCGGGTACGACTCATTGCCGGAGCGGTCCGCTTTTTGCTCTTAGACTGAGTGGTGGGTGATACGTCTCAAACGTATCTATAATTTCTTATGTTCCATGCTAGTTTTATGACAATACTCACATGTTTTATATACACTTTATATCATTTTGATGCATTTTCCGGTACTAACCTATTAACAAGATGCCGAAGCGCCAGTTCCTGTTCTCTGCTGTTTTTGGTTTCAGAAATCCTACACAGGAAATATTCTCGGAATTGGACGAAACAAAAGCCAAACCTTCTATTTTACCGAGACGGACCCAGAGAGCCAGAGAAGTGCCGGAGAGGGGCCAAGGGGGCCCCACACCATACCTGGGCGCGGGCCCCTCCCTGGCCGCGCCGCCAGGTGGGGAGGCCACCCCCTGGCTCCTCCGACTCCGCCCTTTCGCCTATATATTCTGTCCGTCGCGAAAACCCTAACACAGTCGACGATATTCCACGAAGAGTTCCGTAGCCGCCGCCATCGCGAAGCCAAGTTCGGGGGACAGAAGTCTCTGTTCCGGCACGCCGCCGGGATGGGGAAGTGCCCCCGGAATCCATCTCCATCGACACCACAGCCATCTTCATCGCCGTTGCTGTCTCCCATGATGAGGAGGGAGTAGTTCTCCCCCGAGGCTGAGGGCTCTACCGTTAGCTATGTGGTTCATCTCTCTCTCCCATGTACTTCAATACAATGATCTCATGAGCTGCCTTACATGATTGAGATCCATATGATGAGCTTTGTAATCTAGATGTCGTTATGCTATTCAAGTGGATTTTACTTATGTGATCTCCGGAGACTCCTTGTCCCACGTGTGTAAAGGTGACAGTGTGTGCACCGTGTGGGTCTCTTAGGCTATATTTCACAGAATACTTGTTCACTGAATTATGATTTGAGTTGGATGTCTCTATGAAATGGTGGTGTGTTAGTACCTCCTATGAATGCTCAAAGTGACAGCGTGGGGTGTTTATTAGTACTTGGGAATGCATCTTTAAGGTTTGCTTTTGCAGCCCTACACGGTGAATTAGTGTTCGTTATCCAGCCAGAGAGTAGTTCAGAATAGCATAGTGAAGTGCTTATATTTATATTCCTTTATGATATCATTGTTGAGAGTGACCACTAGTGAAAGTATGATCCCTAGGCCTTATTTCTAAGAATTGAAACACCGTTTCCAACAAGTTCTGCTACATGTTTGCTTGCTGCCATTTTTATTTCAGATTGCAATTACTACTTACAATCATCTATATTACTTGTATTTCACTATCTCTTCGCCGAACTAGTGCACCTATACATCTGACAAGTGTATTAGGTGTGTTGGGGACACAAGAGACTTCTTGTATCTTAATTGCAGGGTTGCTTGAGAGGGATATCTTTGACCTCTACCTCCCTGAGTTCGATAAACCTTGGGTGATTCACTTAAGGGAAACTTGCTGCTGTTCTACAAACCTCTGCTCTTGGAGGCCCAACACTATCTACAGGAATAGAAGCGTGCGTAGACATCAAGCTATTTTCTGGCGTCGTTGCCGGGGAGGTAAGGTAAAAGGTATTCACATCCTCCGACTACTAAGCTATTTCCTAGCACTGTTGCCGGTGTGTGAGTGCTCGAAGCTATTTCCTTTAGATCCTGCAATTGCATCTTTTTGTTTCTTGTTTTTATTTCACTAGTTAGGCTTAATGGAAAACAACAAAAAAATTAGAGATCTTTATAGTATCTATCTTGAATTAGGACATGAGGTGTTTGAAGAGAAAATTAAAACACCTATGGAAGTTTGTCAGCATAATAGTGGTAGTAATGTTATTAGTATAAATTCTTTGGACACCATTATTTTTAATGCTATGGAAAAACCCAAGCGTGGGGAAGCTAGTTTATCTAAAAATCCTTTTTGCTCCTCAGCTTTGGAAGAAGTACTTTGCCTTGATAATGCTTTGTCGCCAACATGTGGTAATTCGAATGATGCTTGTGATATTCCAAATCCACCTGTTGAAAGTATTCCATATAAAATACCTATGAAAATTATTGAACGTGTTGTGGATAACCGCTATGAAGGGGATGGAACTGTCCATCCTAGAGATCATTTACTGTTTTTACATGAATTATGCGGGTTATTCAAGTGTGCAGGTATTTCTATGGATGAAGTTAGGAAGAAACTATTCTCTATGTCGCTGTCTGGTAAAGCGGCGCATTGGTATAAATTGCTGAAGAATAGGCATTCTCTTGATTGGAAGGATATTATGCCTCTATTTTATTCTAAATTCTATCCTCCAAGTGAAATTCACAAAGACCGAAACCGCATATATAATTTCTGGCCTCATGATGGAGAGAGTATTGCCCAAGCATGGGGAAGATTGAAGTCTTTAATGCTCAAATGCTCCATTCAAGAGCTTCCTGGTAATATCATCATTGATAATTTCTATGCAAGACTTTCTTTTCAAGATAAAACCTTGCTGGATACTACTTGTTCTGGATCATTCACGCGCAACAAAGAAGAGTTTAAATGGGACCTTCTTGATCGGATTCAGGAGAATACTGAAGATTGGGAGAACGACAAAGGTAAAGAATCAGGTATAAACTATGAATATGAATGCATTAAGTCTTTCGCTCAAACCGCTGATTTTAAAGAGCTTAGTGCTAAATATGGTCTTGATCCTCAAATTATGGTCGATTGCTATAGAGCCTTTGCTTCTCATATTAGTGTTCCTAAAGAAAATTGGTATATGTATCATGAACCTTTTAAAGACACTTGCATGGAAAATGAAATTGTTGTTAATGATTGCAATGAACATGCTCAAACTCCTGAGAATGCTATTTCCTATAAGCATGTTAATTTTTGTGGAGTTCATAGACCTTGTGAAAAGAATAAAATTGAAGAAGAATATTGTATCCATCACAGGAATGAAAAAACTAGAAAGTGGTCTAGGGCTCTAGATGATCTTGGTGAAAAAGTTTGTGCCCTCTATCCTTTTATTTGTGAACTTTGCCATAGAGTGGGCCATTTTAATTTTCAATGCTCCTCCAATGATAATTCGAACCCCATGAGTGCTACAAATTTGTATTGTGATGATGAAATCATTCCTAATCAGCATGATGAACTTACATTATTTTTGGAGTGTGAAGAGTTATTGAGAAAAACTTCTTTGGTGGATATGAGTGCTCTTGATATTAATAGTGTCCTGCATGGGTGTCTTTCTTATTGCATTGATAATTGCCATACAAATACTTACATACAAAATATTTTAGAAGATGACACTTTGCCAAAATATGATAGGACCGCTGTGTGTTTTGAACTTATTAATGAAAAGGAGGAACCCTCCCAAGTTTCTTCTATTGTTTCTGGAAATAAATCAGGTTATGTGGAGAAGCCTCCCTTCAAGCCTCTTCCTCCTAAAAAAGGGAACGAGGAGAAGGAAAAGAAGAAGAAGGAAACGAAGAAGAAGAAGAAGAAGAGGGGGAATAAAAAGAAAGAGGTAACGGCATATCCCCGCGTGTATGAGATAACGATAGGTAACCGTAAGTATGTTGCTCCTAATGATTATTATGATAATGAATCTGAGTACAATGATCTTCCTATGCCCTTTACCTACATTAGTGATCATGATTTAGAAGAGCACACTACTTTTGATATTGAAAATCTCTGGGAAACTAATTCTAAAAATGATGATGTTAATAATTGCCATAGTATTAGTACTATCCATGCTTCTTCCCATAATGATATAGAAAGCTCTAAGCTTGGGGATGAGGTGTTTGAAAATCCTTTTGCTACTGATGATTATATGTTTGATACATCTCCTTCTAGTAAGAATGATGGTATGGTTACAGATGAACATACTGTGGAAGATAACTATTCTATTTCTTATGATGACACTATGCCTCCAATCTTTGACAATTATTATAAAGAATGCTATGACACAGGTTATAATTATCCTTATGAAACTTGTCATAGTTATGATGGGATTGCCAAAAACCATTCCCTTAGTATGCAACTTGTTTACCATGTTCAAATTCTTGATAATGATCCTGCTCCAATTACTATTAATGAGAAGAGTTTTTCTTATGCCAAAATTAATGATACTTTTATGCATATGAACCATGATAAGAATGTTTTAAGTGATGGGTATATTGTGGATTTCATCAATGATGCTACTGAAAGTTATTATGAGAGAGGGAAACATGGTTATATGCATCTTAATAATATTAAGTTTCCCCTCTTTATGTTGAGAATCTTGAAGTTGCGCTTGTGTTATCTTTCTATGCTTGTTGCATTATGCGTACATGACTTGTTTATTTACAAGATTCCTTTTCATAGGAAGTGGGTTAGACTTAAAAGTGTTTCTTATTTGCTTTTGATGCTCTCTTTTTGCTTATTTCTTGCGAGAGCATCATTAAAATTACTGAGCCCATCTTAATGGCTATAAAGAAAGCACTTCTTGGGAGATAACCCATGTTTTTATATTGCTACTGTTTTGTTGTGTCTTGGAAGTTGTTACTACTGAAGCAACCTCTTCTTATCTTTATTTTATTGCATTGTTGTGCCAAGTAAAGTCTTTGATAGAGAGTTGATACTAGATTTGGATTTCTGCGCAGAAACAGATTTTTAGCTGTCACGAATTTGAGCTGTTCTCTCTGTAGGAGAATATAAAAATTCTGTAAAAATTCATGAGTAATCCTCAGATATGTACGCAACTTTCATTCAATTTGAGCTTTTTCATCTGAGCATGTTAAGTGCCTCGAAAAAATTCGTATTTACGGACTGTTCTGTTTTGACAGATTCTGCCTTTTATTTCACATTGCCTCATTTACTGTGTTTGAGTGGATTTCTTTGCTCCATTAAATTTCAGTAGCCTTGGGTAATGTCCAGAAGTGTTGGGAATGATTGTGTCCTCGCTGAACATGTGAATTTTTGATTATGCACTAACCCTCTAATGAGATTGTTTTGAGTTTGGTGTGAAGGAAGTTTTCAAGGATCAAGAGAGGAGGATGATATAATATGATCAAGAAGAGTGAAGACCCTAAGCTTGGGGATGCCCCCGTGGGTCACCCAAGCATATTTCAAGAAGACTCAAGCATCTAAGCTTGGGGATGCCCAAGGCATCCCCTTCTTCATCAACAACTTATCAGGTCACCTCTAGTGAAACTATATTTTTATTCGGTCACATCTTATGTGCTTTACTTGGAGCGTCTGTGTGTTTTTATTTTCGTTTTGTTATCTTAGTTCTCTGAATAAATTGGATCCTATCATGCTTGTGTGGGAGAGAGACACGCTCCGCTTTTTCATTTGAACACTTGTGTTCTTTGTTTTACTTTTAATGTTCATGGCAGAAGTTGAAAGCTGCTGCATTTATTGCTATTTGGTTGGAAACAGAAAATGCTTCATGTGGTAATTGGTATATTGTCTTGAATAATTTGATACTTGGCAATTGTTTTGAGCTCTCAAGTAGATCATGTTTAAGCTCTTGCATCATGTAGTTTAAACCTATTAGTGGAGAACTACTGTAGAGCTTGTTGAAATTTGGTTTGCATGATTGGTCTCTCTAAGGTCTAGATATTTTCTGGTAAAAGTGTTTGAGCAACAAGGAAGACAGTGTAGAGTCTTATAATGCTTGCAATATGTTCTTATGTAAGTTTTGTCTGTAGGTTCATACTTGTGTTTGCTTCAACAACCTTGCTAGCCAAAGCCTTGTACTGAGAGGGAATGCTTCTCGTGCATCCAAAACCTTGAGCCAAAACCTATGCCATTTGTGTCCACCATAACTACCTACTATGTGGTATTTTTCTGCCATTCCAAGTAAATACTTCACGTGCTACCTTTAAAAATCTCATTCCTTGTCTTTGCAATATATAGCTCATGGGAAAGTAGCTTAAAAACTATTGTGGTAAAGAATATGTCGCTTATGTATCTTATTTCTTATAAGTTGCTTGTTGAGCGGTAACCATGTTTCTGGGGACGCCATCAACTGTTCTTTTGTTGAATATCATGTGAGTTGCTATGCATGTTCGTCTTGTCTGAAGTAAGGGTGATTTGCCATGAGTTGAATGGTTTGAGTATGCATATTGCTAGAGAAGAACATTGGGCCGCTAACCAAAGCCATGTATCATGGTGGAAGTTTCAGCTTGGACACTAATCCTCAATCTCTTATGAGAATATTATCTGTTGTTGAATGCTTAAGCATTAAAGAGGAGTCCATTATCTGTTTTCTATGTTGTCCCGGTATGGATGTCCTCAAGTTGAGATTTATCAAAAACGAGAAATCAAATGCGATCTATCTCCTTGGACCTTTGTACAGGTGACATAGAGGTACCCCTTTGTGACACTTGGTTGAAACATATGTAATGCAATGATAATCCATGGAAATCCGAGCTAATTAGGACAAGGTGCGAGCACTATTGGTATTCGATGCATGAGGCTTGCAACTTATAGGATGTTTTATGCATAACACATATGAATTATTACTACCGTTGACAAAATTGTTTCCATGTTTTCAAAATAAAAAGCTCTAGCACATGAGTAATCCCTGCTTCCCTCTGCGAAGGGCCTTTCTTTTACTTTATGTTGAGTCAGTTTACCTACTTCTTTCCATCTTAGAAGCAAACACTTGTGTCAACTGCGTGCATTGATTCTTACATACTTGCTTATTTGCACTCATCATATTACTTTGTGTTGACAATTATCCATGAGATATACATGTTGAAAGTTGAAAGCAATTGCTGAAACTTAAATCTTCCTTTGTGTTGCTTCAAAACCTTCTATTAAGAATCTATTGTTTTATGAGTTAACTCTTATGCAAGACTTTTTGATGCTTGTCTTGAAAGTACTATTCATGAAAAGTTTTTGCTATATGATTCAGTTGTTTAGTCATTGTCTTTACCATTGCTTTGAATCACTTTATTCATCTCATATGCTTTACAATAGTATTGATCAAGATCATGTTGGTAGCATGTCACTTCAGAAATTATCCTTGTTATCGTTTACCTACTCGAGGGTGAGTAGGAACTAAGCTTGGGGATGCTTGATACGTCTCAAACGTATCTATAATTTCTTATGTTCCATGCTAGTTTTATGACAATACTCACATATTTTATATACACTTTATATCATTTTGATGCATTTTCCGGTACTAACCTATTAACAAGATGCCGAAGCGCCAGTTCCTGTTCTCTGCTGTTTTTGATTTCAGAAATCCTACACAGGAAATATTCTCGGAATTAGACGAAACAAAAGCCAAACCTTCTATTTAACCGAGACGGACCCAGAGAGCCAGAGAAGTGCCGAAGGGGGGCCAAGGGGGCCCCACACCATACCTGGGCGCGGCGCCTCCCTGGCCGCGCCGCCAGGTGGGGAGGCCACCCCCTGGCTCCTCCGACTCCGCCCTTTCGCCTATATATTCTGTCCGTCACGAAAACCCTAACACAGTCGACGATATTCCACGAAGAGTTCCGTAGCCGCCGCCATCGCGAAGCCAAGTTCGGGGGACAGAAGTCTCTGTTCCGGCACGCCGCCGGGATGGGGAAGTGCCCCCGGAATCCATCTCCATCGACACCACAGCCATCTTCATCGCCGTTGCTGTCTCCCATGATGAGGAGGGAGTAGTTCTCCCCCGAGGCTGAGGGCTCTACCGGTAGCTATGTGGTTCATCTCTCTCTCCCATGTACATCAATACAATGATCTCATGAGCTGCCTTACATGATTGAGATCCATATAATGAGCTTTGTAATCTAGATGTCGTTATGCTATTCAAGTGGATTTTACTTATGTGATCTCCGGAGACTCCTTGTCCCACGTGTGTAAAGGTGACAGTGTGTGCACCGTGTGGGTCTCTTAGGCTATATTTCACAGAATACTTGTTCACTGAATTATGATTTGAGTTGGATGTCTCTATGAAATTGTGGTGTGTTAGTACCTCCTATGAATGCTCAAAGTGACAGCGTGGGGTGTTTATTAGTACTTGGGAATGCATCTTTAAGGTTTGCTTTTGCAGCCCTACACGGTGAATTAGTGTTCGTTATCCAGCCAGAGAGTAGTTCAGAATAGCATAGTGAAGTGCTTATATTTATATTCCTTTATGATATCATTGTTGAGAGTGACCACTAGTGAAAGTATGATCCCTAGGCCTTATTTGTAAGCATTGAAACACCGTTTCCAACAAGTTCTGCTACATGTTTGCTTGCTGCCATTTTTATTTCAGATTGCAATTACTACTTACAATCATCCATATTACTTGTATTTCACTATCTCTTCGCCGAACTAGTGCACCTATACATCTGACAAGTGTATTAGGTGTGTTGGGGACACAAGAGATTTCTTGTATCTTAATTGCAGGGTTGCTTGAGAGGGATATCTTTGACCTCTACCTCCCTGAGTTCGATAAACCTTGGGTGATTCACTTAAGGGAAACTTGCTGCTGTTCTACAAACCTCTGCTCTTGGAGGCCCAACACTGTCTACAGGAATAGAAGCGTGCGTAGACATCAGTGGGCTGCGGCGGCGGAGAAGGCTCACGCGCCGGCCGAGAAGGCTCACGCACTGGAGACGGCTGCATCGGTGGAGAATGCTGGCTCGGTGGAGACCTTGTTGGCACCTTCCAACCCGGAATCACAATGAATTCCTTTCGCCATAGAACTGTAGTGTTCTTGGCTTCTCCCAGCTCTAGCAAATCCCCTTCACCGACAGGGTGGTCAAGCCTCAGCGGCCCATACCCATCCATAACTTGATCCACCCCGGCAACAGCGTAGCCATGTGGAACCGGTTTGAACTGGTATCTTTGATCAGGTACTGGAGGTAAGACATAGCCGATCGCCGCCTTGAGCGTTAAGTAGCCCATCGTTTTGAAATGTAGCTCACAAGGTGTTGACTCTGTGATATAATCCACAGGGTAGCGAGGAGCCATCTGCGGATCCACAGGGGAGGGAGGAACCATCGGCGGATCCACAGGGTAGCGAGGAGCCATCTGCGGATCCACATCTGCATCACCACCCGGCAGCTCCGTGGAAGCCACACTGCTTTTCCGTTGAGATCCCTGGCCGGTAGCATCGAATGCAGCTTCTTCTATCTGCGGATTAGCTTGAGGTTGGGCGACTGAGCCTGACATTATCATCCTCACTTGCTCCTCTAGCTTAGCAACGCATTCTTGAACCACATCCTTTTTCCTCTGACGGCTTCTATCGGGATATTTCTTCGTTTCTGCAGGAAACCCAATACACCACGGCTTGCCACCTGGTATGGTTCGTGTTCGTCCTGGGTGTTCAGGATTTCCAAGGGCGCGTGTGAGCCAGTCCTTCTCTCTTTCGGGACGGAACTTCCCCTCTTCAACTTCCTTTGCAACATTTCTAAAGGCTTCGATGGGAAGTGGGGTTTCCTGATGTCTTGGTGTATATATACAGTGCCCTTGTGCGTCCAACGTGCCCCCATGCGCGTAAAACCAATCCCTTGACCGCTGGTTCCATTTCAGTACCTCTGGCTGGATCCCCTTTTCAATTAGGTCGTTCTCCCATTTCTCCCACTTAGGCCTGCCAGCCTTGTAGCCTCCTCGCCCCATGGTATGGAAGTACATCTTATTAGCAGCATTTTTCGTATTGGTGACTGACCTTTTCTTTGCCCTCTCCGATGTCTTGTACTTCATAAATGCCTCCCAGTGGTCTTTTATCTTCTCATAGGGGCCGTTGAAATCCGGAGTCTTCTTTTTCTTGACAAAGAAGGTGTCCAATTTCTTCTTGTAGTCGTTGAACTGTATTGCCATCTTCTTAAGAGCCCACTTCTTGACTCTTCGTTGTACGCTATTCAGCTCGGGATCCTCAGGGTCTGGCCTATCATTCTCACTATCAGAGTCAGCTGGCTCCGGTAAGATGAAATTTACCAGGAGCTTCCTAAACATCAGATTTTTGGATCTCGTGTCGACATAAGTAACTCCTTCGTCCCCCTTTGCAGGTTTCTTCCATTCTTGAGTGGTGATCGGGATGGTGTCCCTAACAATAACTCCGCATTGACTTACAAACTTTTTTGCATGAGCCTTGGGAGAAATCGGTTCACCATCTACAGCGATTTCCGTGATGGTGCACCTTTCATGGTCTTCCATCTTTCTGGCCGCGCCTCGTTTAGTTCTGCCAGTAGAGTTTGTTGATCGGGAGGTCTAAAAGAAGAAAGAACGTTAATATATGTATATGCACAAATCTGGAGGCTTGGTTAATTAATATATATACACCTCGGCGCCGTGAGCTTCTCCCTCGGAGTCGTCACCTTCTCCCTCACCGGAGCGATCTCCACGGTGGTCTTGCTCATCTCCCTCACCGGAGCCGTCTCCACGGGTTCGCTCATCTCCCTCACCGGAGCCGTCTCCACGGGTTCGCTCGTCTCCCTCGCCGGATTGGTTTAGGTAAAGAGAGGTGATATCGTCATCATCACGGATAATGTCCTCGACGATGTACTCTTTTTCTAGGTCTCGTTCCATAGTTTCTGCAAAGACTTACAAGTTATTCTAATGCTATAAACACAACGAAGTAGTAATTAAGAATAATGCTCAATACATGATCAAATATTAGAGTTACACATATATATAGGTACTAATTAAGGATAATGCTCAATACATAATCAAAGATCTGAGTTACACATATAGCTCCATTTTTATTTAACCATAATACATCACTAGAACCTCTCAACGGCGCCGACCGGGTCCTGAGCCGCGCCGGCTGAACACCCAAAGCCACGGAACAACAACATGATCATAGCTAATGTGAGATCCCTGCATAACTGACCATCCACCTGTATACCTGGTGTCTAACGCATACAGGTAACGGCGAACGTGCTCGTCCTCCTCTCTAATACGCTGAGCTACCACCTCCTGCGGCGCCGGCTTCCTCTGAAATGACCGTGGCCCACACGACCTCCACCAGAGAATATCTGGGTCGACGACGGGACCCGGATTCCGCACCAAGGTGCGCGCCCCGGAAGATAACACCTCCCAGTGCCACCCCGGCGGAGCTCAGTCCCGAACCTCCCCCATCAGCAGCATCTGGTCTAAAATTGTCCTAGCTCCAGGACGCGGCGGGCGTGGCATCGTATGCAAACTAACAAATATAATATTGAATTTGAATAAAGAACTTATGAATATATATTAGTAACAAATATTACTACTTTTTTCTAACACATACATTTTTATCTAACAAATATTTCTAACATGTAAATTTCACTACTACTTATGTAACAAAAACTTATCTAACTAAAATTTATCTAACTAAAATTTTCTAACTAAAATTTCCTAAATAAATCTAACTAAAATTTATCTAACTAAAACTTATCTAACTAAAATTTATCTAACTAAAATATCTAACTAATTATCTAACTAAATTAGGACTTATCTAACTAAAATATCTAACTAATTATCTAACTAATTATCTAACTAAATATCTAAATAAATCTAACTAAATTATCTAACTAATTAAAACAAAAAAACAAAACAAAAAACTTAAAGAAAAAAGGGGGATTTGGGGGCGTCCGGGGCGCCCTCACCTTGGCTTGCCGGCGGCCGGGCCGGAGAAGAAGCTAGGCGGCGCGGGGCGGCGGCGCGGGCGGTGGCGGGCGGCGGCGGCGTGCGCGGCGCGTCGTGCGCTGAGGAGTCCGGTGAACGGCGCCGACGCGCGGGGCGGAGGCGGCGCGCGGGACGGGCGGAGGAGGCAGCGGCACGGGCGGCGGCGGAGCGGGAGGCGGCCGGACTGCGGCGGCGGCGTGGCTCCGAAATTGGATAGCCTGCCGGCGTGGTTTCGTTCCTCGCGCGAATGGGGAAGATGGGTGGGCACGCGGCAGTTTATACTGGGGGCCTTTTGCACTGGTTCGTGGCTGGAACCGGTGCAAAAGTTTTGCACCGGTTCCAGCCACGAACCGGTGCAAAAGGTCCAATTTTTCGCTGCCTTTTGCATTTTTCCCGCCTTTTTTCGGGTGTTTCGCGCGGGATAGGTTCCCGCCACGACGCCGCACGTGATAGGTTCCCGTCATATGACTCCGCGCAAGTTATTTTCCCGCGACGACGCCGCGCGGGATATTTTCCCGCCACGACGCCGCACGGGATATTTCCTGCCACGCGATGCTGCGCGGGAAATTTTCCCGCCACACGACGCCGCGCGGGATATTTCCTGCCACGCGACGCAGCACAGAGATTTCCCGCCTACACGCCCTCTATAAATAGTACGTCCCCGTCTCTCCCACTTCACTCATCACCGAACCCTAGCCCATTTCACAATGCCCCCAAAGCCGCACCCGCCGCCGGTGGAGGTGGACCCGCAGCTCACGGAGATAGAGGAGTGGGAGGAGCTGCAGTGGCAGGAGGCGGCAGCCAGGAGGGCAGCAGCGGATGAGGCGGACCCGCAGCTCGCAGAGATAGAGGAGTGGGAGGAGGCGGCGCTAGCAGCTGCCATAGAAGAATTTGAGAGGCAGAGTCTCCAGGAGCTGCATAAGCGGCCGCGTGTGGCGGATCTGGATAGTGATAACGGGGCTATGTGCCGTGCATGGCTCATCTTTGGCTGATTCGGTCAGGCGTCCATCTCGGGGCTGTTGTGGTGCTGCTTGTTGGTCTATTTGAAATAATGCTGAGAAGGCTTGGTACTAATTAAGCTGTATATGTGCTGCGAGTGCTGGCAGTTGATGGTTTCCTTTTGTCTGGTGCAGGGGAGGATGAAGTGCCGAGGAGGACGCCGTGGGCAGGCCGTATTGTGCGTCTATGTGAAAAAAAATGCTTCATCTGTTGTAATAATATTGATGTGAAATTATATGGTAATGCTCCAGTCCAGAAGCCGTGTGAAAAAAAAGTGGCTGAGAGGTGTTCTTTTATATTTTGTGATGATGCCTGGTGTGGAAGTTGAGAAAATAGGTGCGGTCGGGAAAATAATTAGCATAGGTCATGTTGAAAATTCTACTAGTACCTGTGTCTATAAAAGGATGTCGAAATTTTGTCTAAATTTAGATGTTTCTACATACACTTTAGTTTATAGATATATATCTTAGTTTAGACAAACCTCCAACATCATTTTATGGACGGGATGGATCAGCCAAGATGGGTTCGGAGGGAAAAAGAAAAAGAAAAAAAGATGGAGTTACCTGGGCAAAAGGTGCTCCGTTTGGCAAGCACGTGGACGTTTGGAGCGCGAGCGAGTTGAGCCGATGGAGAAACAAACGCACAGCTCCGAGGCCGGCCCGTGCATGACTGTTTTTGTAACCGATCGGGTCGCTGTAGCCAGCCTGGCAGTTAACCTTGCTAATTCTGATTGATCGATCGCTTCCAAAGATTGATGAGGTGGAGTACACTATTTGCTAGAGATGTATAACCAGCTAAGTCGCAAGAAGAAATGCACCGTGGCTGCGGCGTTGCATGGCAGGTCTCCACCGCATAACTCAAGTCCAAGATGGAGATGTAATGTACCCAAGTCTGGTCGGCGCCGGCCGGTACGTATGGCTGTTTATCGGTAACTAACCTAGCTAGATCGATCCGCTGCCAATTCTGATCCGAGAGCAGTCGTTATCGAGTCCAGAACTCGCGGCCGTGCGACGCGTACTGATGAGATCTTTGTAGCCAGGTTACTGTAGTTGTTACATTTTTGACAATAATATAAGCACAACGAGACACACATCGCACTCCTGCCACGAGATAAGCTGCCTAGCTCTCGCTTCATTCCCCTTTCTGTCACTTCATCACTGCCCATCTCCTCTCGATTTCTCCTACCCGCTGCTGAGGGCCGGCGCTGAGCGAGTTTTCTCCCGCGGCTGCCGACGGCGACGCTCGCTGCAAGGCGTGCCGGCGAGGCTATCCCCTGTCCCCGTGGACCGCGAGATCTGCACCGACCGGCTGGTTTCTGCTCCTCTCCGACCGGTGGCTTGTCCCCTGTAGGCGGCCTCCAGATTCAGCCGCTCGGTACTCTCCCTCACCGCTCGCCGGCGCAGCTCCGGATCATTCGCCACGGTCAATTCCCCTCGCCGACGCTGCGTCCAAATGTGATTTGGTTCGTAGCGGGCGGGTGACATCAAGACCACACCCCCAGGAGTGCGACCTCGAGCTCGACCACGACGACTCCCCCTCCCCACAAGGTACCTCAACTGCTCACCACCGCTACTACAAGATTTCGCTCTGCTGTACCCTACTTTCTCGTCACAATCAATGAGCTCTGTTGTAGTGTATTCCGAACTAGCTCTGCTCTAGTCTTCTCCGAATTACAACTTCTCGTATGCCAAACCAGAGTGGACTGTTTAAAAGTGACGGCTTTTACCTTGGCAGGGTGCATGTGACCGAGGAGAGCCACCACGAAGCAAAGGGCTGCAGCCTTGCGCTTGCTGCTAGGCTCGGCTGGCCCCAGATTCAACTACACCATCTCCCAACCGTATCACTTGACTTGGAGTGCCTCTTACTATTAAGTGAAGTGCCAACAATGGCGGCTTGTGGTGGTTGGTTCGGAGCTACTATCAACACGGTTATAGGTCCATTCTATAATCTCTTTGCAAAACATGCATTGTATTGCTTCACTGCTGGCACAAACGTGATGGACCACAAGAGAGAAGCTATGGCTTTGAAAGAAAAAGTGGCAGGCCTCCAACAGAAGATTCGAGATGACGAGCGTAGGTTGGAAGCCGTGCCAACAGAACAGGCAAGATTATGGCTGGAATCGGCGAATAGTGCCATATCTGAAGAAGAGGAAAACCGTCTGCTGTACGAACAGAGGTACCGATGTTGGGGATGCTGCTCCCCAAATTTTTTGGAAAACTATAGGATCGGTAAGCGAGCGGATGAGCAGCTGAAACAGGTGAAATCAATCACCAGCAATCCACCAGGCGATAATGGTATCACACGCTCGCCAGATCCACGTCCTGTCAAGAGTATGCACGTAGATACTGCTCCAATACCGCCAAGCAGATGGGTTATTCTCCGGCGTGCTCTCCAGTTCATCGTGAGCAATGATCCCAATGAGGGGATAGTTGGAATGTGGGGTCCAGACAAAGATGATAACACGAATCTCCTCAAGCATATCAACAATTCATTTATTGAACAAAGTCTCTTCGATTTTGTTATCTTTGTTCCAAGCCCAATTGATTACTCCGTAACAAATATTCAATCTGAAATCATAAGCAGGCTCGGTATGAAGCATGATGGTAATGAGGCAACCCGAGCCACCAGGATACGTGAACAGCTTGAGGGCAAAAATTTCCTGCTGATTGTGGATGACCTCCATCAGAATCTGGACCTTGGAGCGGTTGGCATTCCATATCCGCTTGGATTCGTGGGAGAGAAGAAGAGGAAAGTGGTAATCATGTCACTATCAGGATACAGATCCGTAGGTAATCTGGTGGATGTGAACAAATATATTGAACTGCCTATTTTACAAGAGGGGGAAGCACGCGAGCTATTTAGACAGTCAGTAAATTACCAAGGGGATCTTTATTCTGATCCCAACATCGGGCCACATGCTACTGATCTAGTACGGACAATAAATGGCTTGCCATCGGAACTGGTACGTTATGGGAAGTCAATGCGTGGAACAACGGATGCAAGTTCCTGGAAAGTTGCTATAGATGATGCAGCAAGCAAATTTTCTAGGTTACGTTCGGTAAGTGTTAATTTGTGCCAAAGCTCAATTTTTCTAGGAATCTATAGCTGGTCATAATCCCGTTTTCTGAGCACTAATCTATGTCTCTTTTTTGTTCCTTGAAGATACAAGACACTCTCCATCTCATTGATGATGATCCCACGTTGGGAGTAATTGGAATATGGGGTCCAGGTGGAGTGGGAAAAACACATCTTCTCAAAAAAATCCAGGGCTTTTTCAGAGAAAGGATGACTGTTATATGGGTGACAGCCTCAAAGGAGTGCTCAGTGTTAAAGGTCCAAACACAAATTTTAGACAAGTTGAAACTAAAAGGGGACGGTAATGAGGGAACCCAAAGTGCCATGATCCATGGCTTCCTGGAGAATAAAAGCTTTCTGTTACTTTTGGATGACCTTTGGGAAAGAATTGATCTGGAAGCAGTTGGCTTGCCACTTCCCCTTGGAATTGAACCTTTGAACAAACTCAAGAGAAAAGTTGTGCTCACAACAAGAGATACAAAAATTTGTGGTGAGATGGAGGTGAGAAAACAGATAGAAGTTCCATATCTGCAGGAGAATGAGGCATGGGAGCTATTCAGAGAGAAGGTCGGAGACCAAACTATTTTTTCTCCTGGTATTAAAGATCGTGCAAAAATACTTGTTACTGAAATGAAGGGCTTGCCTTTAGCTTTGGTAACTGTGGGAAGGGCAATGTATGGGAAATTTCGTCCGGATCAATGGGATTCTGCCATCCAATATATGAAAAAGTCATGCTGCATTGACACAAATGAAGACCCCCTCAAGATGGAGGAAGAAGTTTTTAGAAAGATCATGTTTAGCTATGATAACTTGAAAAGCGAGAGACTGAAGAATTGTTTCTTGACTTGTGCACTGTGGCCAGAAGATCATGAGATTTACCGGGAAGAGCTCGCTCAATGCTGGATTGGCTTAGGTCTAGTGGATGTGGGGGACATTCAAAGTCCCTACACAAAAGCTTATAGTCTGATGGGTGATCTTACAGGTGCATGTTTGTTAGAGGGCTATGAAGAATTGAATTATCATGTCAAACTACATGATGTGATTCGTGATATGTCTTTATGGGTCTCTTGTGGCTGCGGTAAGAACAATGGCAACTGGTTTGTCCGTGCAGGAGTTCGCCCAGATGAAAAATTTAGCATCCCTTGGAGCAGTGCAGAATACATCTCATTAATGCTCAGCGGGATGATGAAACTTCCTTCTGTTGGTGATCCGCTGAAACTGAGGGTCTTATGCCTTCAACAAAATAGGTTGGATGAAACAATAATAGGTGGAGTACTTGTGAATGCCGCTAAACTGACATATCTGGATTTGAGAAGTAATCTACTCAACGGGATACCTGAAAGCTTATGTCACCTGATAGAATTGATACATCTTGATTTGTCAAATAATCATAATATAGAGGAAGTGCCTCGCAGCTTTGGAAACCTCATTAAGCTCAAGTTCCTGTACCTGCAGGACAATTGCATAAAAATAATACCAAAGGAGGTCATATCTAGACTTGAAGCATTGGAAATAATAGATGTAGATCTTAGGTGGGTGTCTGATTGTATTAGATCTAATGTATATAGAGATTTGGGCACACTAAATCACTTGAAAGTTGTTGTTACATCGGTAGAACTTTCGGATGCATGGACATCACTTCATGATGCGGCTGACCTACCCATCCGGTCCTTACGTCTGGTACCATCTGCCCCAAAAAAGGAATTCATCCACCTCTATGATATTTTATCATTGGACTTCGCACAAAAGACCTTGTATGAACTGGATATTGCATACGACCAGTGTGTGACAGATATAACATTAATACAGAGGCCTGGACAACAACCCTACAGTTTTGGTGTTCTCACTGACCTGGCCATGTGTGATTTGGAAGCATTGACAACAGTAAAATGGATGGGAACATCTCCAGCATCTGTATTTCCAAGGCTCACTCGTTTGGCAGTGTTAGGGTGCACCAAGCTAGAGCACCTGTCTTGGGCGATGTATCTGCCTTGCCTTGAAAAACTCAATGTACAATTCAATGATAGCATGCGGAAGGCTTTTACAAGGTATCATGTCGACAACATGTGGAGTGGACAAGAGAGCTCCCAGACATTTCCTTGCCTCAAGCACCTTGGTCTTTGGACCTGCAAATTGTTGGTCACCATTGCGGATCCTAATGTGACATTCCCATCCCTAGAGGTGCTGGAGATTGTACGTTGTCCAGAGCTGAAGAAGCTTCCTTTTGACATGGCCAGTTTGCCACAAAGTCTGAAGGTTCTACTGATGGGTGATACTGAATCCTGGGAGCGATTGGAACTGGAAGAAGGTGTCAAATCTTTCCTTCAACCCAAGCTTCAATATGATGATTAATAACATGAGCAATCTGTCCATTCCATTCCATGTTTCTCTCTGGGCTCAAACAAAGATACACAAACGTATCATCATCTCGTCTGGGAATGTTATCAGGCATGCTTATACAGTGTGCACGGGAAATGCTTCTTTCGTCTCAGAGCTGTGTTGTGTCTTTGCTCCGCATTTTCCTTTCTCTCTATTTGAGGTTCAGTTTGGTCAGGTCCTAAGTTGTGAGCTGGACCGAAGTGTTGCCAGAGACGTGATGTGTTTTCAGTTGTATGAAACCTGATAATCAGACTTGCTGGGCATCTCGTCTGGGAGTGGTATCATGCATGTTAAGTGCATCCTAGCGAGATGCATCTGTGTACAATATTGTAATCGTACTTTTTTTTTTTTGAACAAGCAATATTGTAATAGTACTGTACAAGGGATGGACAGTGTGTGTGCATTTTCTTGAACTGCTGTCGTAACCTAAAGTTGCCCATAGCGCATTGATTTCCTGACATGCCTCTGCGTACACAGCAAAGGAACTAATCCATGCGCTCTGGAAGAACACACGCAATAGTCTAGCTCTTGTAGTACATCTCTGTGTACAAGAGATCGACAGAATGACGTCCATTCGAAAAAAAAAAAATCCCGCTTGCTCGTTCGCTGATGCAAAGGTTGCCGTGGTACCCTGACTGCTTTTGAGCCTGTCACCTGCCCGCCCGGCCGGATGTTCCACGGCTGCGAAGTGTCGACGCCGTAAATTATGCCGCCTGTTTGTTTGTGTTTTCTTTTTGTTCGCGGATCAGGCTAGCTAATTGGTCCGCTCCGTTGAGGCAATTCAGTTCAGGCAGGACTAGCTGATGGTCGACCGTTCATTTCATCTAGGCGGTCACTTTCGGACAGGACAGCAGCGGCGTCACCGCCACCTAACAGCCTGCCTCCGCCACCCGGGACCAGCACGGTATCGTGACGCCTCGCCACCCTACCCTACGGCGAGCTCCTCCTCCGTCGGACCACCCCTCCCCTCCTCCCCCCCCCCCCCCGCGCTAGCCATTCCTCTATGTCTAAAGTCCCCCTACTCCTTCTCCAGAGCCAGCGACCGCACCCCCTCCCCTCCCCCAAGGATTTGGGAGCTGGCCATTTCTGTCGCTAGATGTACGCTCCCACCCACTCCCCGAAGGACTTGGGCAAGAGCCATGAGATATATTTTAGAGGAGAGAGGGGGAAAGTCGGGAGAAGAAGGAACCGAGGTGGGTGGTTGGAAGAGATAGGTGGGGTGGGGCCCACCCTGAATTCTCTAAGCGCGACGTGCTCACGTGACCGCACGGCGCAATCGACCGCGTAGCAGAAAACATGAGTTGTATCGCTGCAAGATCTTCCATGGGATGATGCGCCGTGCTGGACTCAACTTTATCTCTTGTGTTGTCCATGTTAGGCAACTAAGCCAGGCAAGACCAGCACATACATTTTGGTCCCCTTGTTTTCAAGGAGCCGGTGCGGCCGCCCTGCTCGATGTATCCACTACACGGTCGGGGATGAATATAGTCCGATGGATTTATTAGAAAATATTCTTAAATGATCCACTTTAATGAATCGAACAAACGGGACATAGGAATAGTGTGATTCTCCACAATTCATACGACAATCATTTGAATCAAGTAGGCCCCCTTAGTCTCGGAAGAAAGCAGCAGTTCTGATGAATAAAATGCATCTACTGCCTCCTTGCTCAAGGGCTTCATCAAAAAGCTTTTCGGGACCATTGTACAAATTATCTTATTTACCACAACGCTGACATATCACGACATCTTGCCCGCATGATTTTCTATTCCGAGCTTCTTAACTAGTATCTCACACCACAAAAGTGCTTTTCCTACTACTCCCTCCGTCAAGAAATAAATATCTCAACTTTTTTCTAGATACGGATGTTTCTACATCTAAAATATGTCTAGACACATCCGAATCTATACAAAACTAAGACACTTATTTTTGAACAGAGGTAGTACATCCTGGCAAAAACCAAATAGTCTTACTTTAAACATTTTTTTGTATGAGAGATCATTTTCTATAAAATTCGCCGTGTTTTTCATGTCTCGAGCTCATTCTAAACACTTTCAAGAAAATTAGTGTTTATTTAGAATCTTCCAAATTCTATAAAACGTCCATGTTAAGTTCAACTCGTTATTGCCCCTCTTTCTATAACCGAGCTCCACTGGTAGAAAAAGGGGCTTTAGTCCCGGTTGGTAACGGGCTTTAGTCCCGGTTACGCAACCGGGACTAATTATCTGGGACTAAAGCCCCCCCCCCCCCCCCCCCTTTAGTCCCGGTTGCTTACGAACCGGGACTAAAGGCCCGTCCACATGGGCGGCTGATGTGCGCCTAGGCGAAGGACCTTTAGTCCCGGTTTGTAACACGAACCGGGACTAAAGGCTATTTCGTTAATTTTTTTTAATCCATTTGGTTTTCTAATTATTTTTCACTTCCTTTTTTCTTTTCAGAATTTCTAGTATTTCAGTTATTGGCCAAGTTTAGTCACTAACTACACATAATCTCTAGTCAAATTCCTTACCTGTGGTCAAACTTCCCGCTCGGTCACCCATCCTCCCACTACTCCAGCACTAGCACGCTTAACTTCTGAGTTCCTTCCCGTCCCGTTTCCAAGTGCTTCGCGCGCATGTTGTTGATACTAGTATCATATCAATCCTATTAACATGTTGGTCGATGTCACACTTCTTTATTATTTGAATTCCAAATAATTATTTTAATAAACAAAAGTAATGATGTAATAATAATCTTGAATAAATAAATAAATATTAACTTTTTAAATTTATATTATAATTAATTTTTTAATTTTTTAATTTTTTTAATATTTTTTTTGCCAAACCTAAAACCTGAAAATTTGAAAATCTAAAAATTGGCTAACTTTATGGTTAAGTAATAGTAATCTTTATGCAAGATGCAATTATTAATTTAAAATTTTAAAAAAATATAAAATACTGAATTTCTGGCAAAAACTAAAATCTTCCTGCTTTCATATTTTCATTTGGAATTTTGAGAATCTAAAAATTGGCTAACCGGGTAAACCCGGGTGAATTCGGATGTAACTTTTTCCCACGATCATTTTGACATATTATACGTTTTTTTTTCGACGTCGTATGCAAAAGTTAATGCGGTTTTACCATTTTTCAAACCTTTTTTGCAAAAAAAGTGAAAATTCAAATTTGTTAATTTTCCCTAATACTAGGTTGCATAACATACAAGAATCTGAAAACATTTTATTTTTTGAATTTTCTATCATTTTATTTTCTGTTTTACAGTGCTAAAAAAGGCGATCCATGGGGGGGGGGTGGTGAGGTGCGTGGGGAGCCAAAAACCAGAAAAACCCTTTAATCCCGGTTGGGGACACCAACCGGGACTAAAGGGCTGCCCTGGCCGCAGCCCACCGTAGCCCTTTAGTCCCGGTTGCACGAGCATTAGTCTCGGTTCACCAGCAGAACCGGGACTAAAGACCCATTAGTCCCGGGTCAAAATATTTGGAGACTAATGGGTTGGGATGGAAGACCTTTTTTCTACTAGTGCTCGTTATTGCCTCCCAATATCCTTGGTCCATATGGCCAGACAAATTTTCCCTAATGACTTCCTTGTTAAGTTCAATTGATATTTTGCCAATTTTTCCACTCCCTTCAGGCCTTCATTCCATGCATGCAACGAAGACGAAAATATATAACCCCGGCCCCAAGAAACAATGGAGATGCCAAAGCATCTAAATAAAATTCCACAAGAAAAATAAAATAAAATAAATATAAACGTGCGGAGGCGGAGCAGACTACGCGCTCCCGCCCGTCGCCGCTTCCAACTCCGAGCACCTCACCGCGACCCAACCCTAGCCGCCGCAATCCCCACTCCCCTCCCGATGCAGACGGAGGCTCGGGTGGGCGGCGTGGTCGTCGACGGCGGCCGGGCCACCGTGGCGGCCCGCCGCCCGGAGCAGCAGCAGCGCCACATCGGCACGGCGGCGCACCTCGCGGCCGGCGGGCTCGCCGGCGTCGTCAGCAAGACCTGCACCGCGCCACTCGCCCGCCTCACCATCCTCTTCCAGGTACACACGTTCTCGCCCCCTTTTGTTGTCCGTACGGATTGGGGAGGGGAATGTTTTTTTCCTGCCCTGCGAATTTGTCGTCCGAGTGGGGATTTTAGAGCGCACGAAGCACCAGCGTGGACCAGGAGATGAATTGACCAGAAAGGAAGGAGATTCTATGTGCCCTGCATTAGTGAGGAATTTTGAGCTGAAAAACACGAGTTCAACCTGGGGTGCAGCAATTAATGTGGCTATGTGAGCGTGAAGGAAGAATGTGCTTCTGCGGTCTTCAACATGAAGGCTCCTCGAAAGAACTGGATGCTGATAATAACGTTATAGATTCCTATGTATGCTCAACTTAGTTCGTTCTATACGATGTATAGATTCTTTCCTTGCCTCAAGTCCTCAACTGGTTGTCTGAAACTATCTATACCTGGTTGACATTAAGGAACTATCGTTGTTGTTAATTTTTACTGATACTCTGCGCATCTGGTCCCTAGTTACTCCCTTCGTTCAGTTTTACAGGGTGTAGTTTGACCATCTGAAGTTAATCCTTGTCTGTAAATTTCTTGTGCAATACACTATCCATAGTTGCACAATCGCATGGAGTTGTTTTTAAATGTGAGCGAACCTAACAGTGTTAAATTTGTGTCAGATAACCCACATAGTGAACGAGTACGGTGGATGGCTAATTAAGAGATACGAGACGTATTTGTTGGATTATGCGTGATTCTGTAATAATTCCATTGGTGCTTACGAGATAGATTTTACCAGAGAGAAAGGATTTCCCCATTAAATTTGTTGGATTCTATCTGCCCTGTTATCTAGTGAGGAACCGGGAACTGAAAAAATGCATGGTTTAAACCTTGGGGGTGTAGCAATTAATGTGGTTGTGTGAGCATGAACGGAGAATTTCTTCTTTCATGGGGTGTCTGGCATGCTCGCTGTGCATTTTAGTCTTCAACATGGAGGCTCTTAAAACTAATTAAATGATGATAGTACCATAATAGATTCACATGTCTGTTCGACTTACTGATTTTCTGCTCGACTTTGTTCTGTATGGGATGTATAAATTCGTGCCTCACTTTAACTGGTTGTCTGGAACTGTTGTATACCCCAGTTAACTCCCTTCGTTGAGTTTCTTATGGTGTAGTTTTACCAACCTAAGTTGAACCTTGTTTGTAGTTATGCGGTCACAATTGCGTCAAAATGTTACTGAACACTGAACCTAACAGTGTTGAATTTGTGTCACTTAACCACACATTGATGATAAAATCTGTTATATGAGCTTGTGACGTACTGATCCGACAGGTGGCAGGTATGCATTCAGATGCTGCAGCTCTAAGGAAGTGTAGTATATGGCACGAGGCTTCACGGATTGTTCGAGAAGAAGGCTTCGGGGCATTTTGGAAAGGCAACCTAGTGACAATTGTACATCGGTTACCTTATTCTGCCATGAGCTTCTACTCATATGAGCGATACAAAAAGGTCAGCGCTAAGTCTCAGTATGTTAACATGTAAGATCGGTTGTGACTTTCTGCCTTTGAATATTGTTGTAGTGATGGTTTTAAATGTCATTGCAGTTCCCCAGAATGGTGCCTGGCCTAGACGACCCAAATTATGCTGGTGTTGTGAATCTGCTTGGTGGTGGTTTGGAAGGAGTCACATCGGCATCTATAATTCCCTTTGGATGTTGTTTCTCACTGAATGCATAGTGCTAGTCTCAGATGCAACCCTTTTTTTATTTATTTTGCAGGGCATATGCTGATGTCTTATTTCTAGAAAACTGGCGAATGTTTTATGATAGTACTAGATAGCTTGCCGAGGAACTCGTGCTGTGTAGTGTGAGGGTACTTAGTAGTACAAAACTTTTAGAAGCCTGATGTGTCATGGATGTTTGGAACGTTGGCCTTGTCATCGTCTGAGCCTCTGAGGGGACGAGATGGCGCCAAACGAGTCCCAGCTTTGAATTAAAACAAATGAATTTCCTCTATCTTATTATACATTTTAGATTATTGGTAACTTTTCACATCCTGTAATTTTTTTTTTTTTTTGCGAAAGTTCACATCCCGTAAATTACTTGCTGGACATTAGGGCATCTGACGGTTGAACGGCAGCATTAGTATAGCACTAAAGTTCAGCTTCCGATCTGGATGGGCCGGCAATCTGGAGATAACAATGGCAGGCAGGCAGGCAATATTTTTCTTATAGATGAGGGACGAATACGCTTAAGCTGCCAGATTCAGAAGTATACTAATCAGCAACTAGCGCTCATGGACTAATCCTTCCCAACTGTTAATTTACGTTTCCATCTAACAGGGACACAGGGTTAATTATTTCAGATGCGACGTATAAGTGTCTTGGGTTTATCTAGATATGGACGGAGCGCCAACTAGGGATTCCGCCCCTGACCCTATGGGATTCCGCCCCCATGCGCGGTGTGCCCTCAAGGATCCTGCAGCTCCAGGCGAGGATCGAGCTCAGGCGTTCAGCCGCAGCCTCCTGGCGTCGCCCTATCCCCGCCTGCTCTACCCCATGTCCCGCCCTCTCCGGCCCTGGCTACCCCGCTTCGCCCTCGAGGCAGCTTGGTCTGACCCTCTCCCGCGTCGCCGGCCATTAGCTCCGCACCGAATCGCCGGCCATGAGGTAGTTCACGCAGAGCTAGCTGTGGCGCGCGGCCGTGCGGGGCATGGCTGACCATGGGCAGCGGTGTTTTTTGCTGGGACTGGATGCCGGGCAGGTCTGCCTCGCGGCCTTGGCTCCAGGTTCGCCGGGTTATGGCCAATGGTGCCCGGAATTTGGCCGGCTTCCATGGCGGAAGGGAAACAACCACTTCAAATTTCCCTCCTTTTCCTTTTCGGTTTACCGGAAAAGAATCCCTCGACACTAGATGTATGGGGTTCTGAGGAGTCAGTACCCAGTACGCGAGAACCTGCAAAAAAATTATGGTTTTGTCGATTTTATGGTATCCGGTGCGGACGTTTTTTTTCTTTGGCTCAAAACCATGAACGGGTAGTTATTTTGCGGTTTTGAACCTTTGGCAGTATCTTCTAGAGACTCTCACGGTTACTACTCTACTTTGTTGTCTAAGGGGTTGGACGAGGAGACCCAGCAGCTGAAACTGAATTTCATTTTCCCAACTCTAAGTATGCGCAAAGACAGTCTTCCAATTAACTTGTGTAATTCTGCTGCTGCTGAGATCCGAGCTAGGTACCCAATTAACTTGTTAAAAAGAGGTACACAATGAATAGGACATATGCGGCGTTTACTCGTTCCAAACGAAACCAAAAGCTTTTCCAAAGAGAAGACACGTCCCTTCCCATTAGTTTGCCTAATCATTCCCGTTGACTTCTATCCGGTGTGTCTCCTCCCCTCGCATGCCATCGGGGATGACAGGGCGAATAACGGCGGTCAGCACAGACGCTAGCCATCGGGACGACGCCCAACCTGCCGCTCTAGAACTATACTCGGACATAATTGTCACACACCTCTAGGAACCGTGCCTTCCGGGTCGCTCATGCGAGCGACTCCAGAGGCGACCAAAACCCTAGCAGAAAAGCCACCGTCGACGGCAGTGGTGGCACCCGGCCATCAAAGACGGAGGGGAATGTCGGAAGCACCCCCGGCCACTTGTCTTCGCGCGAAGATGGGTGGTGTGGAGGTTATGCGAGGTGGGGCAGGGTTGCGGCTGGGCCTCGGTGCGGTTCTGCGCGTGGGCGAGGCAGCGAGGCCCCCCTAGTGAGGTTCGCCGTGGAAGCGGCAAGGCCAGATCTGGGCCCATTCCGGGCTTGATCCGGGCCCAGGGACGGAGATAGGAGGGACGAAGGGGGCTTAGCACCCCCATGGTTTGGATTTTATGAAGAATAATTCTCACTAGAACTCTAATTCTTGTTGATTTAGCTAACTCTGCATCCCTGGTCAAGTTTCAACAGCATTTTACCCCCCTTAAGGTGGGAAGCTGGCTCCGTCCCTGCCTGGGCCGATGAAGGTAGGGATCTGGGGGCTGGCGCGATGAGTAAGTGCTGGTGCAGGGGTGCAAACGCTTCAGCGTGGATGGCTATCCTGCGGCATCAAACGCGGGGGCCTAACCTGGGTCCGGCCAGGGTTGTGCGTCGCCTCGTTGCGGTTTTGCTCTGGCTAGATGTCGTTCGGGATTGTTGTAACACCCCGGCCACCCCCGGCCAGGCCACTCTAGGATCTCTAGACTAATCTTTTATGCGCACTTTGTCCTCACTTGTGCGCACCCAGGATCAACTTCCTAGTCGGACACCCATCCTCAAATCGCTCCAGGCCAAGTACGCTTAACCTCAGAGTTCTTTGGAGTTGGGATTCCGGAAAAGAAGTTGCACCTTGTTTTTATGAGTATCCTATCAATCCTATTGAGCCATGGGCTAGGATATCACAGTTGTGTTGTATGTCCACTAGCGTGGCGGGGAGGTGGAAGGATGAACGACAGGGATTGGGGCTGGCCGGAATGAAGCTCTAGGTGGTCGCCGCCTCCCTCATCGGTGCCAAGTGCTGGTATCTCTTGGTGTCGTGTCACGTTTTTGGTTCCTGGTGTAGAATATGGTGCGAGTGGAAGGGCTAGCAGAAATCGATATGCCGTTGTAGGACAACGGTGATGCATGTGGGCGTTGTCACCTTCTTGAAAGCATCGTCTAGGCCCTCTCACCATGCCCCCTCCTTAGCATCGGGGAAAACCCTAGACCCAGCTTGCTGGTTCAGGCAGCGGTGGCGCTTCGGCGTCGTTCCCTTCTTGGAGGCGTTGTCTGGGTTGCTTGTGGAGTCCCATGTCGGCAATTGGAGTCAAGCTTGGCTGCTACTTGGAGCGTGGGCGTCTTGGGCGCAATGTACACTAGCGCTTACGTTTCATGGATGACGCTATCCTCAGGTCCGGCAAGGTCTTGTTGTCCGCTCGCCGATCTTCCAGGCGCTGTGGGTGCGCCATACGTCGACGTGTGCCATCCTGGAGCTAGGGTTTGCTCTAAGTTGTCTTGTTTTCAGCTGCGACGCATTGAGCTGTGTGTCCTGATCTGTGCCTTTTTGGTTCGATGTTGGGCAAGGCGTGTGTGCCTGTCCTGTGCTTTCTGGGTGTGGGTCGTTCGCTGAAAGCTTTTTGGGTCCGATTTTCCTTACAAACTGCATCAAAATTTCTACTTTTAAGCTCAATACAAAACGCCCAGTTCTTCCGCTGGTACTCGGAAAAAAACCTGCTGGTTTAGTGTGAGGGTATTTGTTAGTAGTAGCAAAATTTTAGAAGCCGGGTGTGTCATGGATGTTTGGAACATTGGCCTTCAAATTAAACCAAATGAATTTCCTCGAACTTATTATACTTGCTGGACTACATTTTAGATTATTGGTAGCTTTCCACATCCCGTAAATTACTTGCTGGACATTAGAGCATCTGGCAGTTGAACGGCAGCAATACATGTGGATCGGCCGGCAATGTGGAGTTAACAATGGCAAGCAGGCAATATTTTTGTTGCCCGTCACTGTCGCATGCTGCTCGCCAATGCACAATACTGATTGTTAGGTAATAGTTTGATATACTAGCATCAATTATAGATGAGAGACCAAGACGCTTAAGCTACCAGATTCAGAGGTATACTAATCAGCAACTAGCGCTCATGGACTAATCCTTCCCAACTGCTACTCTACGGAGAGCATACGTTTCCATCTAACAGCGTTGATTATTTCAGATGCGACGTAGGAGACATGGACAGCTACTTATAATAATAACAATATTAAATTACTGTAGATGTTCGATCATCCTTTTCAGCAGTTGGGACAATTCGATATGACCATAGTATTATCTTCCTGTCTCACGCCGTGCACTTCTCTCCGTCTCCGGTGAATCCCTCCGCTCATTGTGCCTCTCCTCTCCTCGCCGCCATAGGATTTCTTACTCGCCGGCTCGGCGCCACTATCTGCCAACCTTGTACGTTACCTGCACCGTGCCGCCCTTCGGGGAGGTTAGAGCCAAAACAACCAGTAGCTGCGGAAGGCCGCCCTCTTCATCGATATGAATAGCATACTGGCGATTGTCCCGGCGCCGGTGGTGGCGGACATGTGGTGGTAGCACTGCGGGGCCGTCAGCACTTTCTCGCCCTTCTCGGCAGAGAACCACCGGCGGTAGACGTTCTCCGCGCCGCCCGCCTGGAGTATTCTTGCGCCCAGCGGCAGCTTGCCTCTGTTTGACTGATTTGCTCAGTGACACCTACCAGCCTGAATCGGAGCGGATTATGTAAGCTTCTGTTAACAACAGTTGTGATTTCCTTTCTTCTCGTCGGGTCTTGCATTTTTTTGTTATGCTGTTCCTTCCATGCATTGCTACGTGCTTGGGGCTGAGGAGACACACCGACCTTGTAGAGTGCAGGATGTGCCCTTATTAAGTTTAACTGAATATGCTGATGTCTCCGTTTCAAAAAAAATATATGCTGATGTCTCGCTGAATTTTGTTTCTCACTGAATGCATAGTGCTAGTCTCTTATACCGCTATCACAGTACAAGATTTCGCTCTGCTGTACCCTACTTTCCCGTCACAATCAAGTAGCTCTGTTGTAGTGTATTCCGAACTAGCTCTGCTCTAGTGTTCTCCAAATTACAACTTCTCGTATGCCAAACCAGAGTGTACTGTTTAAAAGTGACGGCTTTTACCTTGGCAGGGTGCATGTGACCGAGGAGAGCCACCACGAAGCAAAGGGCTCGGCTGGCCCCAGATCCAACTACACCATCTCCCAACCGTATCACTTGACTTGGAGTGCCTCTTACTATTAAGTGAAGTGCCAACAATGGCGGCTTGTGGTGGTTGGTTCGGATCTGCTATCAACACAGTTATAGGTCCATTCTATAATCTCTTTGCAAAACATGCATTGTATTGCTTCACTGCTGGCACAAACGTGATGGACCACAAGAGAGAAGCTGTGGCTTTGAAAGAAAATGTGGCAGGCGTCCAACAGAGGATTCGAGATGACGAGCATAGGTTGGAAGCCGTGCCAACAGAACAGGCAAGATTATGGCTGGAATCGGCGAATAGTGCCATATCTGAAGAAGAGGAAAACCGTCTGCTGTACGAACAGAGGTACCGATGTTGGGGATGCTGCTCCCCAAATTTCTTGGAAAACTATAAGATCAGTAAGCGAGCGGATGAGCAGCAGAAACAGGTGAAATCGATCACCAGCAATCCACCAGGCGATAATAATATCACACGCTCGCCAGATCCACGTCCTGTCAAGAGTATGCAGGTAGATCCTGCTCCAATACCGCTAAGCAGATGGGTTATTCTCCGGTCTGCTCTCCAGTTCATCGTGAGCAATGATCCCAATGAGGGGATAGTTGGAATGTGGGGTCCAGACAAAGATGATAACACGAATCTCCTCAAGAAGATCAACAATTCATTTCTTGAACAAAGTCTCTTCGATTTTGTTATCTTTGTTCGAAGCCCAATTGATTGCTCCGTAACAAATATTCAATCTGAAATCATAAGCAGGCTCGGTATGAAGCAGGATGGCAATGAGGCAACCCAAGCCACCAGGATACGTGAACAGCTTGAGGGCAAAAATTTCCTGTTGATTGTGGATGACCTCCGTCGGAATCTGGACCTTGGAGCGGTTGGCATTCCATATCCTCTTGGATTCGTTGGAGAGAAGAAGAGGAAAGTGGTAATCATGTCACTATCAGGATACAGATCCGTTGGTAATCTGATGGGTGTGAACAAAGATATTGAACTGCCTATTTTGCAAGAGGAGGAAGCACGCGAGCCATTTAGACAGTCAATAAATTACCAAGGGGATCTTTATTCTGATCCCAACATCGGGCCACATGCTACTGATCTGGTACGGACAATAAATGGCCTGCCATCGGAACTGGTACGTTATGGGAAGTCAATGCGTGGAACAACGGATGTAAGTTCCTGGAAAGTTGCTATAGATGATGCAGCAAGAAAATTTTCCAGGTTACGTTCGGTAAGTGTTAATTTGTGCCAAAGCTCAAATTTTCTACGAATCTATAGCTGGTCATAAACATGTTTTATGATCACTAACCTATGTCTCTTTTTTATGCCTTGAAGATAGAAGACACTCTCCGTCTCATTGAGGATGATCCCACGTTGGGAGTAATTGGAATATGGGGTCCAGGTGGAGTGGGAAAAATACATCTTCTGAAAAAAATCCTGGACTTTTTCAGAGGAAGGATGACTGTTATATGGGTGACAGCCTCCAAGGAATGTTCAGTGTTAAAGGTCCAAACACGAATTTTAGCTGAGCTAAAACTGGAAGGGGGTGGTAATGTGGAAACCCAAAGTGGCATGATTCGTGGCTTCCTGGAGAATAAAAGCTTTCTGTTACTGTTGGATGACCTTTGGTAAAGAATTGATCTGGAAGCTGTTGGCATACCACTTCCCCTTGGAATTGAAACTTTGAACAAACTCAAGAGAAAAGTTGAGCTCACAACAAGATTTACATGCGTTTGTGGTGGGATGGAGGTGAAAAAATAGATTAAAGTTCCACATCTGCAGGAGAATGAGGCATGGGAGCTATTCAGAGAGAAGGTCGGAGACCAAACTATTTTTTCTCCTCGTATTGAAGATCGTGCAAGAATACTTGTGACTGAAATGAAGGGCTTGCCTTTAGCTTTGGTAACTATGGGAAGGGCAATGTATGGAAAATTTCATCCGGATCAATGGGATTCTGCCATCCAACATATGAAAAAGTCATGCTGCATTGACACAAATGAAGATCCACTGAAGATGGAGGAAGAAGTTTTCAGAAAAATCATGTTTAGCTATGATAACTTGAAAAGCGAGAGGCTGAAGAACTGTTTCTTGACTTGTGCACTGTGGCCAGAGGATTATGAAATTCACAGGCAAGAGCTCGCTCAATGCTGGATTGGCTTAGCTCTAGTGGATGTGGGGGGCATACAAAGTCCCTACACAAAAGCTTATAGTCTGATGAGCATAGGTGCATGTCTGTTAGAGGGCGTTGGAGAATCGAATTATCGTGTCAAACTTCATGATGTGATTCGTGATATGTCTTTATGGATCTCTTGTGGCTGTGGCAAGAACAATGGCAACTGGTTTGTCCGTGCAAGAGTTGGCCCAGATGAAAATTTTAGCATCCCTTGGAGCAGTGCAGAATACATCTCATTAATGTTCAACAGGATGAAGAAACTTTCTTCTCTTAATGTTCCGCTGAAACTAAGGGTGTTATATCCGGGGGCGGCATATAACTGAGGCGGCGAAGGAAGCAGATGAAGAGGAACGCCGGCGAGGGCGTCCGGGGAGTTCGACCGGTGGACGCCATTAGAGGGGATCCACAGCCGAGTGAGGAGCAATCAACAATTTAGCAGTGCAGTTCAGCAGGTCAAAACACGTGTACGCACATGCACCAGGCGTGTTTGCATGGCATCCTGGCCGTGCAAACCTGATTAATTAGTGGAGCGCTAGAAATCTTTGTCACGCAGGGAGCATCATATCGTACCAAGATGGAAACGATGTTACTTGTTTCAGTATTCGTACAGCAATGGAAACGATCAAGCGTATGTATTCTGCCCGATGGATTGGTTTGTGGCTCGCATGGAGCAGTCGGGCGGCGGTCAAAACTAATTCTTCTGACACGCGCGCAACAGCTAATTAATCGATTGGTACCCAAAAAGCAATCACGCTCCACTGTATCTAGAAGCAGAAGAAGAAAAAACTCTTTAGAAAACGCACCGCGTCAGGTTCGCTCGGTGGCTGGACGCCGGCATCCATCCATCTATTCTTCTTTCTTTTCTTCTCTCCCGCTCCAACACCTCATCCTGTGCGGAAACCAAATCAAAAACGACCATCAAAGCACGCATCGCAAGTACAAACAAACTCCACAGATCCATCGAACAAGGCAATCAAACCAAGTAACCAACCAAAGAAATTTACAGATCGGGGAAACAAAAGGCGCGTGCATACCTCCGGGGTGAATAATGGCTTAAGATCCATCCGACGATGACAACCACCACAAATGGTTGCCTACGATTGTGCCTCATGGACCATGATTTGTTACGCGAGAAGAAAGCAAATCAACCATGAGAGTAGCCTCTCCTCGTCTCGACGAGTAAAGAGTCAAAGTCTAAGTCGTCACACACGACGCACGCGTTGGTTCCACCACATCCTATATTTATAGAGGAAGCCAAGGTAAGATGCTTTGGTTCAAATTTCGAAACTGTGGCGCCACTTTTTCGCTGCCGCTTTTCGTCTCCCGCCATTTCTTGCTGATAGTTTTTATTCCAATCCATCCATCCATCGCCATCAAGGAGACAAGGAGATGCCTTTACTTGATGATGGACCGTCCAGATCGTGTGTGGCCACGGATTGGTGACATGGCATGTAAAATAAGGAACCTCCTAGCTAATTCGGTGGGGCAATTAATCTTATTCCCAGAAATTGTGGATAGTCTTCCGGATGCCTGATTTTCTCTGGTATCTGGGTGTGGTTTGTTTGGAAAAGCATTAACTCCGAAGCAATTTATGTCACGCGCAGTAAGGCAAGATAAACGGGATTTCTGTTTCGCCGTTGGCGTGGGTAGGGACTTGCCTTCCTTGCTCTCCTTCATTTTAAGAAACCGTGATTTTTTCCTTAATACGTTTCACGCACCTATTCCGTTTTCTTTTCTAAAATTTTGGTGATTAGTTTCCTAACCATGTCCAGTAACTCGGCAACAGCTACCATATATCTGGTGATTAGGATGAGGCAATATCTGATAGTCTTTTCACAACTCGGCAACAGCTAGCATCACATACAAAAGAACCAGGTTGTCAACCACACAAGCTTTTGTGCACATACATCAACGGTGGAGGAAATTCTCAAAACACCCATGCCGGTATAGGCCACACATCAAAAAGACATATCCACAGAGAGATTATATCATAATCGGTAGATACACAGTTTGTTATGGCAAAATCATTAAAAGGAGAATGCATAGTATTAGACCAGAGCAAAACTGAAAAAGTTGCATTGCAATGATACGGACTTGCTAGCAGCCGCAGGAACCAAACTAACCCAAGCACTAGCCAAGCTAGATTATGCCAATATATATATTAGCTACTTAACACAGGCAACATGCCCAGATCAGAGAGTCACTATCCAATCTCAGGTCCAAAATAAGCATTATACTTTCCGCAGCCAAGGCTTCCTCCTAGCCACCTCTGCTCCTCCATTGTCGATGCATAAAGGCCGACTCCACTTCTCCCCTTCTGGAGCGTCATGACATCTGATAGCTCCGGCATCACGTCCAGCTACCAGTGGTGAAAGAAGGCTCAGCTCGCCAATTACCTGCAGCACAACGGACATGAAATGCTCACCAATTCTTACATTTGCTAAGAGTAAAATAGGTACGGCAGCCGAACGACACATAAAGCTGACAAGCGGTTACGGCTGCTCAAGTTCTACCTAGATGTGATGTGCAAGCATATCGTGCAAGACTGGCCACCTTTGGCTCATGGATGTTCTCCTCCAAATTGCCCTCTCCTCTAGTCATGACCTTCTGATTGTTATTTCTGGTTATGGCTTCACGATGACATGCAGCCCAAAACCATCCATTATTCTTCAGTTATCTTCTGATTTTGCTAGTCATGCATACCTACACGTACAAGAGCAAGTATATCAGTTTCTAAATAAATGAAAAAGGACTTGACCGCAACAACAAAGATACTCCGATCCACAGGAAAATGTATACATGTTCTTCTGTTTTATCAATCAAAAGAACACAAATGCTTGTGGGAAGCTTAAACTATTCCAAGAAAACAACTTCATTTAAACTGTCCAAACTTGCCTAGCTAACATCGTGGGAACTACAAGACGGTCGTGCAAAGTTAGGTGTTGGCGGTCACTTGTAAGGAGGTACAACCCATTGCATGTGTTGAAATGTATGAGTGGATTGCACTAGCTCTTTCCATCAGTTCAAACTGTTGGTGCGGTTGGTTAGTTCATGAAGCTTGGCAGCATGAACCTTGTGGTCTTCGAGATAAGAGCGGAATGTTATGGACCCAACATCACCTAAGTTGCAGTGTACTCTCTACTAACTTCTGAAATACACTAATACAGGCTTCAGTGGCAGCAGGGTAAAGAGCTACATTAGCATGTGTGCAAAAGGTTATTTATCTTATATGCCATCATAGCGAATAAAGCTTATCAGTCTAATTACAAAGGTAACCCTCCACACTCTTATATAGCTTTCTCGTTAAAAACATGCATGTATTATATATAAAAAAATAAGCAAGGAAAGACCAAAAGACATAGCATGGAGAAATCAGACAACTCAATATCTGCAAAATAATCATGTAAGAGAAGAAAATAACATAACACGAGGCAGAATAGAGTATACCTAAGAGCAGCTGGACAACATCCTATAAAGCAAAAATATCAATTATCAAAATCAATGAATTATGCACATGTAGCATGTATGATACATGGATAAGGAGAAGCGCAACCATCTTAGAATAAACTGTGAAGAGAACAACCAAGACTAATAGTACAATAAGCCCATGCATACTATGCGCAACAAAAATAGATAACACAATCATGGAAAAGCTAGGCACATGCCCGAGATTTGTAGTCCCTAACAAAAGATCAAAAAGTAGGCCATCTAATGTAGGTAAAACATCTATAAAACACCTATCTGAATAAGCCAAAGAAATGATATGAGCACCGCAAAAAAATAATACACTCCCGCTCGAAACTGTAGTGTAAGGATGCCACTGGTATCGAACTTGGAGTTTCAGAGCACTGGTATATGCAAGCTTTAAAAATATAGAAATACCTGATACTCGATATTTCTTTAAGTGCCCACTGAAGTAGTCATCAATAATTACTACCAATGTTCTATTGTACCATCAAGATATTTAATTTACTTTTTAGTTGAACTATCTCGAGATCTTTGGGTATGCAACCCTAAAACTAGGCAACACTACACAACCTTTCAGTGCATCAGTATGCTCCAACACAATACAGTAAGAAAATCCAGGAATCCTTTATGGAAGTGGTCAAGTAACACCTAGACTAGTTCATCATACTCTGTTATTACAGACTAGCGGTCTTGTTTTCAGAGTATCTAGAAGCTTCATACCTTCTCTAAATGTGTTAGCAGCTTCTCCCCACAGATTCCTTACATAATGCAGCATATGTTCTATGTTAGTAACAAAAGTCAAAGGAAACTAATTTATGCAGAATCATAACGAATGAACTCCGTAAATTCAGTCAAAAGTCCAAGATAACCAAAAGATGGATACTTTGCTAGCGTAACATCCCTCCTTTTTAGCAGAACATTGGAGCTTCGGTAAGATCAGAGAAGCACTATCCATTTCCATATCCAAAACAAGTTTTATACTTTCCCGCAGCCAAGGCTCCCTCGTGGCCACCTCTGCTTCTCCACTGCCACTACATAAAGGCCGCCTCCTCTTTCCCTATGCGAGCGCCACGAAATGGGACAGCTCCGGCATCACGTCCAGCCACCACTGGCCTAAGAAGGCTCGACTCGCCAATTACCTGCAGGACAGCGGAATAGAATCAGAGCAATAAAGTAACATTGGGAGGTTAAAGTAAAAGCAAATTAACTTGATTTAGCCAAACTTTATATGAAAACATTCCTACGACGGTCACATACAACACATGATGTGCTATAGGATCCTTCTGAATCATGCATTGCAACCCATATATATTATATATCACCTAAACCTAATGGCAATCAATTAAAATTGAGTTCTGAAACCTTCGCAAGGTTCCAAGCAGTGAGCATATCAAGCAGACAAATAGATTTAACAATAAAAAAACACCTCAATGTGTAGAGTACTCAAGAGTGAAGTTGACTAAATAAAAGTAATGCTTTGGAGTGTGGTGCTATTTCGAGGAACCTCACACTTGAAAAACATTGTAAGAAGGCCAGAAATTCTAAGGTATAGAGTAATAACTAATAACTGAGTAGTAGTTTGATTCCATGATATCTTATTACAATATAGCACACAGAAAAACACTTGAAACAAGTCCAGTAATGAAGGGTCTACCTCCATATGGCAGAGAAACCTAGATTAAGACAGGCAGAGCAGCCTTAGGAAGAGAGAGGCCGGCCCTGCCTTCCGCCTTCGTTGGCTCTTGTACAGCCGCAGCGGCATGAACCGACCGAGCCTGGAGCATCCTTGAACTCCAATTCTCGGTAGAGGAACATGCCCTCTTCATCCCTTCCACTTTGATGACAGTGGGTAATGTCCAGACCGCGTTGTTTTGGGAAGACCACTGGATCGGCGCACGCTCCATCAGTGAGATTGCGCCTCAGCTCCATGCCTGCAACCCAAAAAAAAAGGCGAAAAGTGAGGACGATAACTGGTGGCCTGCGCGCGAATGGCTGGGCTCATGACATACACATGATTCTTGGCATCGAAGAAATAGTTCAATACTTGATGCTTTGGCAGTAAGTCCAACACACAATTCTCAACCTGGAGACAGACAAGTTTATATGGAAGTGGACTACTGACGGTAAGTACACCGCTAAATCCTACTACCTAGTGACCTTCAAAGGCTCCAGCTCGAGCAGAGGTTGGAAGCTCATCTCGAGAAGCTGGGCACTGCCACGTGTGAAATTTTTCCACTGGCTAGCTAACCAAGATGGTGGATCATCTCGCTCGCGGCGGGCTCCAACACCATCCAGTGTGCCTACTCGGTGGACAAGCACCTGGAAAGATGCAGCACCAAACCCCGTCTTGCCCTTTCACCAAGGTAATCTGGTAGGAAATATTCAATATTGTCTTGGCTCCGGATGACATGCGCCCCACCATCACAGGAAGCATTCGTCGTCGAATGGTTGTTCTAGGCGCGTCAGAACACACCTGCTAGTACGCATGCAACAAAAACTTCTATCTTTTCAACAAAATGAAACGCAAAGGTCCAGCCCTGCAGAGAGTCGCAGAACACCGTGTTTTGGTAACAAGTAGAAAGAAAGAGCTAGTCATGAATGAATCAACTTGATTGAGAATGAAGAACAACTAAACATGGATCTGGCATGTTCGTGGGCATCATGTGTGAATTACCAAAGCAAGTTTGTATTTGGACCTGACATGGAGACTCGTTGTGACTATTTTGTTGTTTTCTCATATCAGTGTTTATGCTACGAAATAATGTATCAACCACCTACCCTCATAAACCAGTTGAAAATAGAGAAAAAAACATGCCTTGTTCTGAAGAAAAGGTTGGCTTGTAACATTTCAGACTGTAACGCAAGAAAATTTGGAACAATATTAGAAAATTAAAACAGATACGAACATGCCAGCAACAATTATTACAAATAACCATACTCTACTTCTACCTAACGTACTGACTTTTGCAACTAGGTGCTCATTGATATAACTCCCTGTATAATCAAAGTTCAAAAATATCCCCAATATATACTTGATTATAGCAGCAAATCATTCTAAAGTGCATGAATCACTAAGTTGTGTATGTAAAAACTAAAAATAACACAGTTTGAGTAATCTGACTCAAAAGGAAAAAAAGTAATATCCGCTTTACTGATATACATGGACACATATTATTAATCAGAAATAGCTAAATAGTACCCCACACATCTTGACCAAGGAAAAGCTATCCTAAGTACTTGATAGGGGGAGTATCACGTAGCATCATCAAAGTTAGTACAACAACATCGTGGATGATAAGTTTGTATTTGTATGTCCATACTGTACAAATATATTAACGACTTAACTACTAAATTACATTTCTTTCAGCAGAACTATATAATATAGATAGCTAGGGGCAGCCTGCAACAGAGAGACTACAGATCGGATCGAGGGCTGGAGCATCATCTAACTACCAATCCAGAGACAAATCAATATCGTATAGAGTATAAATGAGAAATTTTCAATCACCAGGAAGCACACATGCAGAAGGAAGACACGGTAAGAGCATGGACGGAGGAATCTCACTAAGAGCAACAAGTGATGATGACCTGAAGTCACAACAGGGAGGAGATCTCAACCAGGTTCATGGCCGCACAGGTTGAAACAAAGAAAGACGAGCTCCAGCCACCCGCCTCTCTATTTTCCTCCCTTATATTTCTCGAAAAACTGTACAAGACCAAAAACATGTCCATGCTTGAAAACTGAACTGAATTTCATAGCTATGATGCTAGTCCTATTTGCAGGAGGAAACACAAATGAACGGCCGATACAGAAAATTAATTTCTTCAGTACACATAGTGACTTTTTACCCTATGCTAGTTCTATGGAGTACCTGATACAATGCACTATACACAAAGGATTCTGCATACCTATACATGGGAGAAACATCAATTTCAGTGATTTAACGTTTATAGTGATCAAAAAGCTTTCATCAAGATAGTACATAATTCTTTAAAGCACAATATCGGCAACAAATCTCTAGATGCAAGGAACAATCAACACGACTACATGTACACCGTGCAGTATTATGGTAAATAATATTTGGTTGACTATCCCAGATTTTAGGAGTACCAATCATAGATTATAACTAACGACACACATATGGGATTCACCAGTGCCTACACGAGGACCCTAGTTCAAGCACACATGCAAAATCTCGCAATCCATTTGTTGATGCCAAATGGCACCAACAAGGCTAGCAGGTTACTTCATGCAACTTCCCCTTTGTACGCCAATGGAAACAATGGCAAAAGGAATTGTTGGACATATAATAAGTGGATTAAAAAAATACCATAGCCTGGATCAATAATGCCGAAGAGTTGGACTTGGGAAAGCTAGAGGCTGCATACATATGCCTCTATCTGCTCGTTCATAGGTATACTGGAGCCATCAGCAACATGGACAGTTTCAGTACTGGTCCATAAAGAATTAGAACTCGACTTGACATCTAAATCAGCTACCTACGCAAGTTCGCCACTCATCTATCTAGAAGTTGTTGTATTTCTTCAAACCATTGGGATCAACATTAGAGAGATCCAATAGCAGATATCTCATGTTTCTATCTATATAACTATCATTTTGCACCTACGAATTTGGGCTAACAATCCAGTTTCTGTTACTAAGTTAATTGTTCAGACAAAAAAATTCTTAATGGTCTGCAAATGTTACCACTGTCATTTATTATCTTGCATAATAACAATATATACATTATACAGTAATGGATACTAAAAGTTGAAAATCTAAATCCCCCCTTCTGAAAGGTAGTGAAAGATAGTACCCTTAAATATTCCTCACGAATCATGCATAAGTACCACCCACATCATAGCCACGAAACCCAAATTGCAATGTGCATTCATGTAAAAATAAGTATAGATGGAGCTTTCTACACCTCTGCATGTGGTCTTAAGGTGAAGGACTCTATAGTAGGACAATATTCAGTTCTCTGGCTTAGTAAAAAAACACAACATAAATAACATCATATATAGGGTTTTATACTTTGACTATTTTGGCCACCTTAACTGGTGATAAGCTTAAGACTAATCCAAATTTCTTACAATCAAAGCTACAAGACAACAGATGCAGAATTGTTTTCAACTACTTCGTCCAGTAAGTAACAGCAGGAAACTTTGGAAGTAGCATATATTTATAAAAAGATGTATTTTCTATTAACTTTATGATTTCTTATGATTCTTTTTTATAAGATGTACCTTGGAGAAACACCAATTTATTATGAAAACACTAGCATTATGACAGAATATTCCCCGAATAAGAAGAATAATGTTTCATGATTTATAGTACAGTTGCATGTCAAGATGAAATAGTATTTTTTTATTTCTTTCTCAAAATTGTTCTCTTCCTGCAAAATTATTTAACTAAAGGATTATATCTCTTTACTTGGTTTGGGGCTACCCGCAGGACCCAACGACTGACTACAACAAGAAACATTTAATCTCACACCATAATCAGCTCAGAACTGGACAGTCAAATTCCTGCATTGTTGTACAAAAATGATGATCGAGATGCACAAACTACAAACTGAAAACGAGATGTGTTGTTGCGACACATGAATTTCAGGCATCTCCCGGTGACTGCATAAAAAATGTGGAACAGAGCAACATTAGTTAGTTGTTGGCCTAATTTGGATTTTCAATTGGTACAAGAAATCCTCAAATCACCTCACTATATACAAGTGACTGAATCAGGAGTACAGATTAGAAGGCTCCTATTTGTCTGGACTTTAGCGCGATAATTCAGTCAGCTGTTTGCTTATTTATTTACACTCAATTATTACGCCTCATCAGTCTGGTAAGAAGCAAGTTATGGGCATGTTTTGCTCTTGGATTATTGGAGAAGCGTTCGATGATTGTATATTGTAGCCTATTACTTGAGAGATTTTAGTGTTGATCAATCACCAAATTTGTGGAGGCTAGTACTAGTAGATAACTCAAAGGAGAATTCATAAATCTGTCAGTTTCCCGGACACCACAATACTAGCTTCTTTCCTCTCTCGATCAGCACACAGAGCACCTCCACTTGCATCAACACAGTAAGGAAAAGCACAGCAGAGCGAGAACTGTTCTCACCTGCGAACAAACGGTGGCCTTACATGGCCAGCGACGCAGGCCACGAGAAAGTCGCGCAGCAGTCCATGCAGAGTGGGGAGCTGCGTCGGTGATGCCGAGGACAAGATCCCGTCCCCTCCTAGAGGACAGCGGCATGAGCATCCCTCAATGGCTCGCGCCGCCGCAGTCCTGTCCTGGTGGCCGACGTGCAGCGCACTCCCAACTGCATCGGCAACGCGCGCGACGCGGTCTGGCGAGCGCGACGGAGCGCGGCGCACGAACCAACCGATGCGCGCGCGCACCGGCAAGAAAGGCAACCGCGCCGTCACGGGTTCTGATGTTGGCGGCGGCAGCGCAGACCGGAGGTGTTCTGTAGGCCCATCGGAGCCCTGGTACACCAGATGATGATAATGAGAAACCAGAGTCAGTCAACTTGCCTATAATACCATCAAGACAGACATCAATTAGTAACAGGATCACAGGTTCAGAACAAGGATAATGAAGATATTTATTCTATGCACAACTAGGAGATGATGTGAACTCTTATCATGCAGGCCATACAGTGCGTTGTGATACATCTAGGATGTTTAAAATATGGATAATACCACGGCAACTATAAAAGGCTATGGATCTCGCTGAAAATGAAACAGGGTTGTCTTCAAGATCTGCGAGATGAACCTCTAACAAATGACTCTTTACATTCTTATTTAGAATCAACTATAAGTAAACAACATGCTTACAAGGTTATTTGACACGTGAGCTATGTAACAGCACTAAAATTTAATAAGGTTCCAGCAAAGATCACATTTTGTTTATTCATGTTTTCTTAAGAAAGGGAAAAAACACTACTGTATATCCTATTTGCAGTTTATTATCAGAACATTTGAGTAACAAGTAGTACCAAGCAAGCCAATGACATTACAGGGGTGTGCCATAGTTCATACAAACATGCTCATTACAGCTATACAAGTAGGCCTGAAAGGCACATGATTAAGTCAAAAGACAATTTAATTTAGATATGCATATGTGTGAGCCAATTAGGTACGATAGCAGTGTTGACAGAGAAAAAAAAAAAGAATGCCACAATCTAGTCATTAGCCACCAATCAAAAACATCACCTGCGCATCTAGCTCACATAAACCTAGTAGTGCGTCCATAGAATACTTGGTCAGGTTCAGAGTAATACTGTGCTGGCCGTCAACTGCAACTGCATCTACATGAGAAGACCGTTCTCTATGGCCGGGAAACTCCGTTGGCTCAGGAAAACTCCATCCTCGCAGCTGCCATGGAGGAAGGACCTCCATGGCTCACGTCACAGCCGCCGGTGCGTCCTCGTGGTCGGCACCGTGAAGATAGACGGACAAAACAGCCTCGGCCATACGAGTGACGCGGCCAGGCGAATTCGGCGGCGCCCAACTAGCAAGCATGGCGTGATGCCATGGCTCCTGGACGGCGCCGCGCCTCCCCTCAGCGAGTCTTGGGCAGATCGACCTGATGCGGGTGAGGCGAGTGGGGGAGGAACAGGGGCAGATGGGAGGAGGTTTCGGAGGAGGGGCTGAAGTATTGGAGTTGGGGAGAGACGAGGTGGCTGTGGAGGGTACGCCGGCGAGGTGAGGAGCGGCGGCGGAGGGTGGTGTTCTGCGACAAGTAGCGGAGAATGAGTGGACCTTGGCCCAACAACGCGGGTTTTTTCTGAAGAAGACAACCAGGTTCAGAGATGTTTAGGAGACGCAAGCTGTAACCGTACGTGTATACAGAATAAAATCCGAATCACAAACCAGAAGTGCCCGGCCAATACAATGGTTTGGCATGCTGCAACGTTTGTGCCACAGAATTTGGGGAGTGAATATGTTCCTAGAATTTTATTACAGAGATCAAAACTTGTACTACTAGTAAACCAAATAAAATCTATTCTTAAAACATACGCAATTCTCCACTTGTTCCTAGACCTATATATTGATGCCGGCCTTATGAAGCTCGATCCATTCAGAATATCTCTATCATCTCCTATCTACCTAGCTAGCTGAACCTCAAGATCCAACTTAGAAAAATTCACTGAAACGATGATGCAGAAAGAGACCGACAACTGAAGATCAGATACCAAGAAGGAACAACAAACATACCACTGATTAACAAGTGGCCGACGGCAGCGAGGAAAGGCAGATATACTCAAGAATTAGATCAAGAAAAACAAAGTTCTTAGGCAGCATGCCTGCGTCTTATCCACCAGCATCGCCTTTCCTCACCATGTCCTGCACGGCTATGTATTCCGGCCTTTGCCGGACTGTATCGCCGGAAAACGTATGACCAGTACTACATGAGATCTGTGGAGGCCGTGAGGTCTGTGGAGAAGGAATAAGGCAACACTTGAGGAATGGGGGGATTTATAGAGCGCCATCGCGGGAAGCTGCGAGAAGGAAGGAACAACGGGGAATCCGGAGAGACGACGGATGGGAGCCCGATCCGCGTAACGAGTGCGAGGTGAAGCAGTAGTCATTGGATCGCCGCCTCGCCGGATTGAGGACATGTTGCCGCTGGGTTCTCGGGAGAAGGAAGGAAAGAGGCCACGGCAGACGCGGGGCCGGAGCAATTGACTTGCATAGGCTTAATTGGTTCTGATATTCTTTAATTGCCTTGTTGAGTTAATCACGGAGAGATCATCGTGTGGGCTTTATCTTTCCATCCGGCTGCAAGATGGATCATATGATTAAACGCATGCCTGCAACTACCAGGTTGGTACATTCGAATGTGATTAATTAGCTACGTATGTACGTGCTCTTCGCTCTATGTCCCATATGTAAATGTATGCAAGGACTAATGAATCAGTTTGGGAACAAATCTACTTTAAACTAATGAATCAGTTTGGGCATATAGGCCGGAAAGTTGAAATTCTCCCCATTTTTTAAGGTTGGCAACTATTGTGAAGGGATCAGGAGATGATCGATGGCCGGAGGCCCTAGCCGCAGTCGTCGTCTCACTCCTAGCTCGAGGTGGTCTCTCTTGATGTATCTCGATGGAGTGCGTCTTCTGCTCCCCCTCTAGTGGATCACGATTCTCCAGTCTCAGGGAGAACGAGGGTGGGGCGTCGGACGGCGATTCGTGTTCTTTCGAGGTTCCGTTTGATTCCGCACTAGAGGTTCTCGATGTTCCCGGTTCGGAGCTAGGGTGGTCCACTGTGGTGAGGAGTGGAAGGAGGAAAAACGAGGAGCTCAAGGAGGCTTTCTAGTCGGATATCCGTTTTCCCACGCCGGCGTCGCGTTTCTGGGAAGCTCGTTCCGCAAATAGCGCAGCTATGGTTGATGTTGTTGCCGGTGATTGCAGGCCGTAGGTGCACGTGGAAAGCATGGCGTGTTCTCCGACGGAAATGTTGGCGGTAGATATTGTGGCACCTCCCTGGATAATGTTGTGCCGCCATCGATCCTCATCAAGGTTGTGGTCATCTTGGCCAATGGGAGTTTGCGTCTTGATGAACCTGAGGGCAAGAACTTGGCGAGGTCCTGTTCCGCCGCGACGAGTCCCCTCCCGCGGTGTTGGGGCAGTTCCTGAAGAGGGTGTTGCGGAGTTCGCCGGCGGTGAATGTCTGTGATCCGCCTCCTCCACCCATTTCCGGGACAAACCCACTCGTTAAACTAAGGGCGTGATCGACGTGCATGTCAACTGATGGCCCCACCTTTCCTGGGCCGGGTTGGGCTGGAGGATGTGCTACCTTTGGATCAACCTGTGTCGGTCTATGAATGTTTCGTGAATGTTTTTCTTGAATAACTTCCTGATTCCAAGTTAGATTTTTTTACCTTGCAACTGGGTCAAATAGAATGACGCCTTCTGAAAGTCTCACATTTTTCTGATTTTTTTTTGCAATTAGTTGTGCTCAAAATGGGACGCACGGGATGTCCCGTTTCGCCGCGTCGAGCGTGGCGGTGCACATATTGGGAGGCGCGCTAAACCGAAAAAGGATCGACATTTAAAATCACATGTTCCGGAGATAAAAATTATTTTTCCAGAAAATCAGGGGCATGGAAAAGTGGGCGCATAGTTCAAATCCGGCCCATTCTAGCGGCATCGGCAGGAGACGGCAGGGGATCCTACAGCTTCCCGGAGAGCTAGTGTGCGGGGCGGGTGTGTGGAACACGTTGCGTAGATGTTTTTGTGTCGTTTTGCATGGGTTTCCCTCAACCCTAGTTTGCACCACCGTGTACCTAGTTCACAAACAAAAACGTTTTGGCACTCGGACAATGAAAAACGGGTTTTCCGTGGCCGCGACGTCAAAACCCCGGACACAACATTGATTCCCATCCCAGGGCACATGCATGTGCGCGATATGGCCTCGTTCTGACAAATTATACATGCCCGTTGGCCGTAACCTAGCCCGTTTGACCTAAAAGACATAGAACTCTAGGTGATAGCTCATTTCATGATTGTTCTTCGGGAATAACTGTTGTATTCCAAGTTTGATTTTTTTCTCGCATATGGGTAACATAAAATCACGCCTCACGAAGGTCTCACATTTTTCTTATTTTTTTAAAATAGTTGTGCTCAAAATGGGATAAACGGGACATTCTGTTTCGCCGCATCGAGTGTAGCGGTTAACCTGTTGGGAGGCGCGCGAAACCGAAAAAGATGGGCACATAAAATGACCCATTCCGTAGCTAAAAATGATTTTTCTCGTAAATCAGGGGCGGGGAAAATTGGGCGCGTAGTTCAAATCTTGCCCGTTTTCAACGGCATCAACACGAGATGACGGTGGATCCTACGGCTTCCTGGAGAGCTAGCACGTGGGACGGGTGTGTGGAACGCGTTGCGTTTACGTTCTTCTGTCATTGTGCATGGGTTTTCCTCAACCCTAGTTCGTGCCCATGTACCTGCTTCACAAAAAAATTGTTTCGACACTCGAAAAATGGAAAACGGGTTTTCCGTGGCCACGATGCAACACCCCGTGCACAATGTTGATTCCCGTCCGAGGGCACACACACGTGCGTGATATGGCCTCTTTCCGACAAAAAATCCATGCATGTTGGCCATAACCTAGCCCGTTTGACCTAAAAGCCATATAATTCTTTAGGTGATAGCTCATTTCGTGAATGTTTTTCTTGAATAACTTCCTGATTCCAAGTTACATCTTTTTGCTCGCAGCTGGGTCACATAGAATGACGCCTCGCGAAGGTCTCACATTTTTCTAATTTTGTTTCAACTAGTTGTGCTCAAAACGGGACGCACGAGACGTCCCATTTCGCCACGTCGAGCACGGCGGTGCACCTGTTGCGAGGCGTGCGATGCCGAAGAGGACGGGCATTTAAAATCACATGTTCTGGAGCTAAAAATTATTTTTCTAGAAAATGAGGGGCATGGAAAAGTGGGCGAGTAGTTCAAATCTGGCAAGTTTCTAGTTGCATCGGCGGGAGACAGCAGGGGATCCTACGACTTACCGGAGACCTACGTGCGCGGCGGATGTGTGGAACGTGTTGCGTAGGCATTCTTCTATCATTGTGCATGGGTTTCCCTCAAACCTAGTTCGCACCCCGTGTACCTGGTTCACAAAAAAACGTTTCAGCACTCGAAAAATGGAAAACGGGTTTTCCGTGGCCACGACATCAAAACCCCGGACACAACGTTGATTCTCATCCTAGGGCACATGCATGTGCGCGATATGGCCTCGTTCCGACAAATTATACATGCCCGTTGGCCGTAACCTAACCCGTTTGACCCAAAAGACATAGAACTCTGTAGGTGATAGCTCATTTCATGATTGTTTTTTCAGAATAACTGTTGTATTCCAAGTTTGATTTTTTTCTCCGCATCTGGGTAACATAAAATGACGCCTCGCGAAGGTCTCACATTTTTTGATTTTTAAAAATTAGTTGTGCTCAAAATGGGATGCACCGGACGCCCCGTTTCGCCGCGTTGAGCACGGCGGTTAACCTGTTGGGAGGCGCGAGAAAAGATGGGCACATAAAATGACCCGTTCTAGAGCTAAACATGATTTTTCCAGAAAATCAGGCCCGGAGAAAAGTGGGCGCGTAGTTCAAATCTTGCACGTTTCCAACGACATCAGCACGAGACGACGGTGGATCCCACGTCTTCCCAGAGAGCTAGAGCGCAGGGCGGGTGTGTGTAAGGCGTTGCATATTCGTTCTGCTATCATTGTGCATGAATTTCAGGTGACCCTAGTTCGCGTCCATGTACCTGCTTCACAAAAAAAACCATTTCGGCACTCAAAAATGGAAAACGGGTTTTCCGTGGCCATGATGCAAAACCCCGTGCACAACGTTGATTCCCATCCCACGGCACACACACGTGCGCGATATGGCCTCGTTCTGACAAACTATCCATGCATGTTGGCCATAACCTAGCCCGTTTGACCTAAAAGCCATAGAACTCTGTAGGTGATAGCTCACTTCGTGAATGTTTTTCTTGAATAACTTCCTGATTCCAAGTCAGATTTTTTACCTTGCAACTAGGTCACATAGAATGATGCCTTGTGAAGGTCTCACATTTTTCCGATATTTTTTTTCAATTAGTTGTGCTCAAAATGGGACGCACGGGACGTCCTGTTTCACCGCGACGAGCGCGGCGGTGCACCTGTTGGGAGGCGTGCGAAATCGAAAAGGATGGGCATTTAAAATCACATGTTTCGGATCTAAAAACTAATTTTCCAGAAAATCCGGGGCATGGAAAAGTGGATCCGTAGTTCAAATCCGGCATGTTTCTAACGACATTGGCGGGACACGCCGGGAGATCCTACGCCTTCCCAGGGAGCTAGCGCATGGGGTGGGTGTGTGGAACGCGTTGCGTAGGCGTTCTTCTATCGTTGTGCATGGGTTTCCCTCAACTCTAGTTCGCGTCCATGTACCTGCTTCACAAAAAAACCCGTTTCGGCACTTGGAAAATGGAAAGTGGGTTTTCTGTGGCCACGATATCAAAATCCGGCACACAACATTGATTCCCATCCATGGGTACACACATGTGGGGTGATATGGCCTCGTTCCGGCAAACTATGAATGCCCGTTGGCCTTAACCTAGCCCGTTTGACCTGAAAGACATAGAACTCCGTAGGTGATAGCTCATTTCATGATTGTTTTTCTGGAATTACTGTTGTATTCCAAGTTTGATTTTTTTCCTCGCATCTGGGTAACATAAAATGACGCCTCCCGAAGGTCTCACATTTTTATGATTTTTTAAAATTAGTTGTGCTCAAAATGGGATGCACCGGACGCCCCGTTTCGCCGCGTCGAGCGCGGCGGTTAACCTGTTGGGAGGCGCGCGAAAAGATGGGAACATAAAATGAACCGTTCCAGAGCTAAACATGATTTTTCTAGAAAATCAGGGGTGGGGAAAAGTGGGCGCGTAGTTCAAATCTTGCACGTTTCCAACGGCATCAGCACGAGACGATGGATCCTATGTCTTCCCAGAGAGCTAGCGCACATGGTGGGTGTGTGGAACACATTGCATATTCGTTTTTCTATCATTGGGCATGGGTTTCCCTCAACCCTAGTTCGCGTCCATGCACCTGCTTCACAAAAAAACCGTTTCGGCACTCAAAATTGGAAAAAGGGTTTTCCTTGGCCACAATGCAAAACCTCGTGCACAACGTTGGTTCCCGTCCCACGGCACACACACACGTGCGCGATATGGCCTCGTTCCGACAAACTATCCATGCATGTTGGCCATAACCTAGCCCGTTTGACCTAAAAGCCATAGAACTCTGTAGGTGATAGCTCATTTCATGAATGTTTTTCTTGAATAACTTCCTGATTCCAAGTTAGATTTTTTACCTTGCAACTGGGTCACATAGAATGACGCCTTGTGAAGGTCTCACATTTTTCTGATATTTTTTTCAATTAGTTGTGCTCAAAATGGGACGCACGGGACGTCCTGTTTCACCGCGACGATCGCGTCGGTGCACCTGTTGGGAGGCACGCGAAATCGAAAAGGATGGGCATTCAAAATCACATGTTCCGGATCTAAAAACTGATTTTCCAAAAAAATCAGGGGCATGGAAAAGTGGGTCCGTAGTTCAAATCCGGTCCGTTTCTAACGACATTGGCAGGAGACGCCGGGAGATCCTACGCCTTCCCAGAGAGCTAGCGCATGGCGCGGGTGTGTAGAACGCGTTGCGTAGGCGTTCTGCTATCGTTATGCATGGGTTTCCCTCAACTCTCGCGTCCATGTACCTGCTTCACAAAAAAAAACCATTTCGGCACTTCAAAAATGGAAAACGGGTTTTATGTGTCCACGATATCAAAATCCGGCACACAAAATTGATTCCCGTCCATGGGCACACACATGTGTGTGATATGGCCTCGTTCCGGAAAACTATGAATGCCCGTTGGCCTTAACCTAGCCCGTTTGACCTAAAAGACAGAACTCTATAGGTGATAGCTCATTTCATGAATGTTTTTCCATTATCACTGTTGTTTTCCAAGTTTGATTTTTTCCCTCGCAGCCGGGTCACTTAAAATGACGCCCCGTTAAGGTCTCACACTTTTCTGATTTTTTTTTGAATTAGTTGTGCTCGGAATGGGATGCACCGGACGTGAGGTGCGCGAAACCGAAAAAGATGGACCCATAAAATGACCCATTCCAGAGCTAAACATGATTTTTCCAGAAAATCAGGGGCGGGGAAATTGGACGCGTAGTTCAAATCTGGCCCGTTTCCAGCGGCATCGGCAGGAGAGGGCGGGGGAAGGGGGTCCTACGGCTTCCCAGAGAGCTAGCACGCGGGGCGGGCGTGTGAAACGCGTTGTGTATGCATTCTTATATCATTGTGCATGGGTCTAGTTTGCGCCACCTTCTTCACAAAATGGAAAATAGGTTTTTTAATGGCCACGATGGAAAACCCCCCACATACATTGTTGATTCCCATCCCAGGGTACACACATGTGTGAGACATTGCTCGTTCCGGTAAACTATGCATGCCCATTAGCCATAACCTTGCGTGTTTGACCTAGAAGCCATAGAACTCCGTAGCTGATAGCTCATTTTGTAAATGTTTTTCGAGAATAACTATCGTGCTCTAAGTTTGAATTTTTCCCTCGCAACTGCGTCACATAAAATGACGCCTCGCAAAGGTCTCACATTTTTATGATTCTACTTTTAATTAGCTGTGCTCGGAAAGGGATGCACCGGACATCCCATTTCACCGCTTCGAGCGTAGCGGTGCTCCTGTTCGGAGGATCGCGAAACCGAAAAAGATGGGCACATAAAATGACACGTTTCGAAGCTAAAAATGATTTTTCAAGAAAATCAGGGCATGGAAAAGTGGACGCGTATTTCAACCAGCGACATCGGCTGGAGACGGTGGAGGATCCTACGGCTTCTCGAAGAGCTAGCGCGTGGGGCGGGTGTGTGGAGCGCCTTGCGTATGTGTTCTTCTATAGTTGTGCGCGGGTTTCCCTCAACCCTAGTTCGCGCCCCATGACCTGCTTCACACAAAAAAACATTTCGGCACTTGGAAAATGGAAAACGGGTTTTTGTGGCCACGATGGAAAAACCCCCACACATAGTGTTGATTCCCATTCCAAGGCACACACATGTGCGCGATATGGCCTCGTTCCGACAAACTATGAATGCCTGTTGGCCATAACCTAACCCATTTGACCTAAAAGCCATAGAACTCTATGTGATAACTCATTTCTTCAATGTTTTTCGGGAATGACTGTCTTATTCCAAGTTTGAATTTTTTTCCTTGCAACTTGGTACCTCCCAAAGGTCTCACATTTATATGTGTTTTTTAATTAGTTGTGCTCATAATGTGATGCACCGGACGTCCCGGTTCTCCTGTTGGGAGGCGCGCAAAACCGTAAAAGATGGGCACATAAAATGACATGTTCCGGAGCTAAAAATGATTTTTCAAGAAAATCAGGGCATGGAAAAGTGGATGCATAGTTCAACCAGCGACATCGGCGGGAGTCGGTGGAGGATCCTACGACTTCCCGGAGAGCTAGCGCGTGGGGCGAGTGTGTGAAGCGCATTGTGTATGTGTTCTTCTATCGTCGTGCACGGGTTTACCACAAGCCTAGTTCGCGCCCCATGTACTTGCTTAAAAAAAACAGTTTCAGCACTCGGAAAATGGAAAACGGGTTTTTCGTGGCCACGATGGAAAAACCCCACACATAGCGTTGATTCCCACCCCAGGGCACACGCATGGGCGCGATATGCCTCATTCCAACAAACTATGCATGCCCGTTGGCCATAACCTAACCCGTTTGACCTAAAAGGCATAGAAGTCCGTGGATTACCTGATCAATTAAACCCACATTATTTAGAAAATTTATTTCTTATTTAGGCTTAAGCTCCGATACCACTAAAGGTGTCGGGCACCCCGGTGCAGCTCAGCGCACCACCGCATGAGGGTGGAGAGGGTTAGGCCGTGGGGGGAGTATCATTCAGAACTAGGCTCCTCCTTCAGCGACGGATGGCTAGTCCCTTGCTCACTGCCTATGACACCGTCGACGCCACCCACCTTCCATCAGAGAAGCATCAACAACCCAGCCAACACTCGTTCCGCATAAAATAAAAGTGCTAGTACCTAGCTATATTCAGGTGGATGGAATTTCTTGTTAGTTAAATCACACATGTTAGCTAAGGAGATGAGATAATACATGCATGTTGCTGAGTGTTACAGTGCGTAGAACTCGACCAGGTTGGGAAGGAGCCTGACTAGCTCGTTTGTATTCTGTAGCTGCAAGCCTAACTTAGACATCAAATTTGAAGCTGGCTAGCTTAGTAAGTGATATAGATAGAAGCATCTAGGGCCCACTAACTAAGCAACTTTGTACCTAGACTGGCCAACTGAAATCAGAGAAATTTAATTAGTTTTCTTCTAGAAGAATACATTTCAACTAAATAATAAACAAAATGATAATCAGCATGGGATATCAAAATTTTCTACTCCATCGCCTACTTTGGTCATGCGGAGGGTGTGATGGGGTGGGGACGGCGATGAAGCGAGCACGTTCACACTAGAGATGTCGCCTCAAGGTTGCCTAATGATGTGGATATATTGGGAGTACCTTATGGCGGTGTCATTTGATAGCCACACACGAATGACTACGAGGAGACCACAGCCGAGAACTACTAGCCTCGATGGATGCGTGTATGCTCCTTCAAGGCGCGGGAAGGGGCCTCCCATGTCCCATCAAATGAACCATCTTCCGCCCTCACACTACCACCGATTGAAGACCAACCTCCAAGCCCACCCTCCTCGGACGAGCCATGCATTTCGACACCGGTTGCTTGGCTCCACTATCAGCGCCGCACACCTAAAATCTACAAAGTGAAACATGTCCAAATAGATGCTTATCTAGCAGAAGCCATTTTCAGGATGGAGGGTGTAGCATAGATTATGTGCATAATACAAGTGCAAGCAAATACATCTCTATTTTTAAGTAGGTCTAAGATATATAGATATGTGTATTTATTTGCTAGATTCATGATAGAGTACCGACTCCAGTGAGTAGCAAGTGCATATTATTCTTAAATTGCCACTAAGTGGAGTATACTATGACTATGTCTTTTTTAAACTGCCAAGAGTTTGCCTTTTTTAGTTGTCCTTATGCAAGCTAACCCTTCAATTTGTCACGTGAAAGAGATTTCACTAGAAAAAAAGAAGTAGGAGAGACGTTTAAATCTTTTTATCTAGATAAATCGGAAAGGAGTCAATTAAATTGGAAAGGAGGAAGTAGGAGAGACGTTTAATTCTCCAAATATCTGCACCCCTAATTAATCTCCGTATTACTTTCCTACAAACATGCTAGTTGATTGGGTAGGAGAATAACCGTCAACCTGGATCCCCTATAATTTCGCTCCAAAGTTAATTCCCGATTGTTTTTTGCTCACTTGGTAAATTCTCCTACATTTTAGGCACGAATTAAATTCGACCGATTCGTACCAAATTTTCTAGTGACAATTAATTTTTTTCCTGGTTCACGGGATGTGACCTTCCAAATTTTCTAGTATTTCAAATGGCATCCTTAATTAATTAACAAAATTTCCCCATTTCCTTTGCATCTCCCGCGACCGCGACAGAGGCGGCGCCGGTCGCCAACTAACCACGGCGGCGCGGCCGGCCCCTTCGCCGGCGCACTTGCCTTGCACTTGCGCGCGGATCCGTCGATCTCGCAAGCCTGCGTCACGCGCGTGGCCGAGGGCGGCTGCCGCTGCACGCCGGCGACGACGCAGGCCATGGAGGGCTTTGGCTGCCGTTGTCCTCCACGCGCAGCTCGCGCCACGGGGATCCCTCCTTCCCGGCGTCCTCCACTAGGCTGTTACGCCGCGGCAGTACTCCGATGTGCTGCGTCCAGGCGGTCTCCGATGTGTGGCCGGTGAGTCTCCTCTCCTCTTCTCTCTTCCTGTCTCTCTGTATTCCCTAGAAGAACGAACCAGTAAATAATTTTGCCGATCTCGATTTGACTTGAGCTGGGCTCTGATTTGGGAATTGCAGTCCGTTTGTGCTAGAAATGCAATATCAGTGCGTACATAGTTTTTAGATCAGAATTAGGATGCCTTTGGTTGTCCATTTATGTGATATGTAAATTACCTAGATTGATGCATGTTGGTCCATTTTTGAAAGAAAATACATGTACAGAGTTCGATAACAGCACACTTATTTTCTGTCAGTGTGTTACCCAGGAGGACTAGTTTCTCCATAGAGTAGACCAGCACAAGCTCTAGCGGTTAGTTAACTCAAGGAGCCAACCTTGCTGCAAAAATACCAGTATCTTCTTTTTTGGAGTACCTTGTTAAAACCATGGTGCAACCTGGGTGTTGTGCTATGCAAGCACTATACTTGTTTCTGTCCGATTCACCTCTTACTATCACATTTTCTTCCCATCATATTTGTTGTCACTCCGAACTTCAATTTGAGGTTGACAGTGAAGTTGCGGTGAATTTTCTTTCAGACCTGAGCCCACAAGAATCGACACTGCTATGTGGCTTGGTGGATGTACGGCGGCTCCCAACCTTTGTGCTGGAGGATGGGAAGACGAGGCACACGTTCTACATATTGGCCAAGTAGGCCCTCAAGTTTGAGTGCTCGAGTGGCTGTGAGATACAGGTAAGCATGGCGGTGTCGTTTTCCTGAACGTGAAATGATGATGCATCTGCAAGCATTTTTGTTCGTTGTCAGTACACTTGTTTGTTGTCAGTACTAGTTTACTCATAGATTAGATCAGTTCAATCTTTGAGGTTAATTAACTGGAAGAAGCAAATCAAGTAAGCATCAATAGTTCAAATGGTTTGATTTCCGAATTTAATGGTCCCTGTGTGCTTTGACTCAAATTGCAGCAGTACACTGTTGCTAAGTGTGAGTACTTTGTTAAACTGGAATGTTAATCTTGCCTGTTTAATTAACTCATAGGAGTAGTCAATAATATCTTTTTAGTATGTCCACTAGGACTAGTTAATCCACATATTAGATCAGAACAACCTTGCTGCAAAAAATGCTAGTGTGTAATGTTCCGATAAACTTCCCCTTTTAGTCAACAAGGTTAAAATTGTTGTGTGGAATTTACTCTAATCGTGTCTTTCTTTTTTCGTCAGGGAAACTTGAAGAAGATGTTGGCCAAGGCTGAATCTGAACTCAGCAACCGTGTATTCTTCTGGTCTTATGGGTGCTGTATACAGTGGTATCCTCCTCAAGTGGTCACTGTTGTGGTGACGACAGTAGTCTTCTTCGGCTACAACCATACTGTCTTCATCAAACACACCATGCAGATCATTTGTCGGTGAGACCTCTCATCCTCGTCTTTTCATTTTCAGCGAGTGGAGTTCTTTTCATGTTCAAAACTTTGCGTGTATATCAAAGGTGATGAATATTTTTTTTTTTTTTTGAGAAGAGGTGATGAATATTTTCAGTAGTTGTATTGATATGAAGTATTAACGGAGCTAATCGATGAATGCTAGCAAGAATATGAACAACTAGTGATGTGAACAATAGATGTGATGTTAATGGGCAAGCCTGGATTGATACTTTAATGGAAACCCACAAAAAATGTTTGATTCCGGGGTCTCTCCGTCTCTGTTAACACTTTTGTTAAAGGAGTTTAAGTGTTACTCGTGGAATTTATGTTGCTACTGCCTACTAATATCATTGCATTTTCTTTAAATGTAGAGCACCGGGATGACGACTTGGAGGATTCCAGAACATGTGCAGTAGTATTGGCCGCAGAAAACACTAAAGTTTCAGATGTTCTTAAGCAGGTTTTCATTAGCCTATATAGTTGCTCCCTGTGATTAACCAGTCCTTGTATCTAAAGATCAACCCTGACTCTGCAGAAGGCTACAAAACCCGTGGAATGGCTAATGCTTTGCTCTGCGTGTGGGAGGAAGCTGCTCGTGATCTGCATGCCACGTCAAGCATTGAGTGTGATGGTGAGATCAATGTTGTGGTTAAGGTGGATTAACGTTTTACTAGGTATGTCAGTTCTTTATGTGATTGTGATTTTGGTGATCTTGCAGGTGGAGCCTCATGCACACAAGATGGTGGAGCACCGCTGGAGGTATGGCAACAGTGGATACTGAGTGAAGAAAGAAAGCTGAGCATCATCGGCTTCATCGTCGTGCCGACGCACACTGGTGATTTTCGTATTAAAGTTGCTACTCCCAGAGTCCTGGGTTGAAGCTTTCCAAGCGTAATTATGTTCATGGGTAGACCTGAATCCATTCTTTGTGCCTTTGACGCATGATGTGTGAAACTATTGTTGATGTAGTCGGTCTGTCTCTGTGTTCCTGACCTGAATGTTTTGGCTTTATGAAATCAATGCAGGTGGTGGACAGAGGACGTGCTTGCGGCTGAGCCTTGTGCATTGTCTGGTGGTGGCAGGTAGCTTCTGGGACGCTGAGCCAGGGTGGATTGTTGGTAATGTTAGGCCGTATGGAATCTTTATGTTTTATTGTTAAGTAGGAGAAGGATACCGTGATGTTTAGAGTAACATGCTCAGTGCTGGCCTGGAGACTCCAGTTTTGTGTCTTCGGATGCTTTGTTTTGGTTTTGAAAAAAAAAAGAGCCTGTGTGTTTTTCAATATGTTGTATGTGCATGAAGCTCGTTTGAAATATGGTGTTAAGTAGATTGCTTGCTGGTAATGTCAGGCTGTCCGTAATCCTGAGCTTTTATTGTTGGTAGGAGAAAAGCAATCCCGTGATGTTTACAGTAATAATTCCACACGTGTAGTTGAATTGGTGAGAAAGCTTGCTAGGAAACCCTATATGTCTGAGCGCTGCAATGCTGAAACTCTGCATTGGTCGTTTGGTGCAGGGGATGGTGAGTCGCCGGCTAGGACGACATGGCCTGGCTATGTGCTGTAGGCGTGGCTCATCTTTTGCTGATTGAGTCGGCCGTCCTTTTCGGGTTGTGCTGCTGGTTCTTAGTCTATGTTTCGAATCGTTGTAGTAATATACTACCCCCTCTGTGTATAAAAGGATGTCTTAACTTTGCCAAACTTTGGATGCATCTACTAAACCCATTGAGGACAACGAGGCCAGGCCATGTCGTTTGGTCTGGCTGTCTGGACAGCCCTAGCAGCTTCTCTATGTGAAAAAAATGCTTCATTGGTTGTAATATTCATGTCGGGTTGGTATTGTAATGCTCCCGTCTAGAAGCAATGTCTGGAGCAAAAAAAAAAAAAAAAAAAAAAACTAAAGTAGCAGAACCACCACGGAACATTTGTAGCACCGTGAAGAACTCGAACGTGACCCCAGCCGGCAGCAGTGTCACTTGCTTCTGGCAGCACCACCGCCGACTGTTTGTAACACCGCCCTCTAGAGATCCGCGTCACCGTGGCATTTACTTGGTAGCAGCAAGGAAGAAACTCGAGATGGGAAACCAAACCTTATCCATGTCGGCGAGCTTGGACAGGCTTGAGGCCCCAAGCGCCGAGCGACAGACATGCCGGTGGTTGTTGCATGCATCTCCGGCGTGTGGGGAACCAAATCATGCTTGCCCCATTTTTGTCCTCGTCAAACAAACCTCCCAGGTGGGGAGGAGGGCCGAGGAGCGCCGGTAGCCGGAGGAAGGATGGCGGTAAGTGGGACGGGCAGGCTGGAGGAGGGGCACCAGTAGCCGCATAAGGAGCGACACCGGCCATGCCAAGCTACGGCAGTTGTGCAGGTCGTGTTTGTTTCCACAACGATGGTGTCGGAGTAGGCCGAGAGGTTGTCCGCCCCGCAAAGGGGCAGCGGAACAAAGCGTGCCACGGCCATTGCCTGATCGGTTGTTAATAGTACATTAGGAATCCTTGGGCGCGGAGCTCAATATTTTTCTATTAGATGGAGACAATTCCTCCACCGCCTGCTACTAGCTAGTTGTTCTTGGTGATGCAACTAATAATAATGGCGATGGATCCTTGAGGATCTTGGAGCATTTTTCTAAAAAATAATACACTTTTTTTTTGTTTATTTTAGTAATAATACTCGTTTTTAGGTTTTTCCACGAATAATACACCGTCGGGTTCGTTGAACCCGATTTTTAAATATCGGGGTAGAAGAACCCGAATACTTAAAATCGGGGCAGGCAACAACCCCGACTCATTCTTTTGGCGAGAGGCGAAAAAGGAGAAAGAAAAGGAAAAGAAAGAATCGGGTTTTAGAAACCCGATATTAGTGAATCGTGTTAGGCGACCCCGAGATTTCCGCATATTTCGGGTTACTCTACCCTGATTTTGAAATTTCGGGTTCCTCTACCCTGAGTTATAAATTTCGGGTTTCCTGAACCCGACAGTGTATTAGTCCTGGAATATCTCAAAACCGAGTATTATTTCTGAAATAAACAAAAAAAAAATGTGTATTATAAAAAAAAAATCGCGAGGATCTTGTGCTCAAACAAATCTCACAGGTGGTGGTTAAACGAGCATGTCTGTTGTTTGCCCCGGCCGCTGATCGATCAAGTTTCCCCGAATCAGCTAACTCTTACAAGAAGTTTCAAGGGTGAGCAGATTGAGGTCTTGGTTTCCACGCCCAAACTTGACCAGGATGGGAAGGACGATGAGGGTCTGCTGTCATCTTCGAAGGAGAATCAGGAATGTGAAGGCAATACACCCCCAGGAAAATACAGCCTACCTGTCAGGGTCACTGTCTCCAAGGGTGATGGCTCAGGCCTGGTATTCACCTGCACTGCTAATCCTGATGATATCGTCATTGAGAGCTTGTCCATGAGGCGGAAGCCACCAGGGGCTGACGAAGGCGATGCAGTCACATACGACGAGGGTCCTGATTTCCAGTAAGTAGAGCCGACTAAAGCTTGGACAATTTGATTTCTGTAAAGCCAAAAACTTGGATTAACTGCTTGCTAACTGTTCTTTGGTTATTGGTGCGTGCAGTGAGCTGGATAAGAACCTGCAGGAGACGTTCCATAAGTATCTGGAGCTGCAGGAGACGGCCACAAAGCTGTTGCACGAGTACATGATCAGCAAGGACAGGCGCGCGCGTCTTGCCGAAGACAGCAAGCAAGGACAAGCGGAATAATCTGGTGTTTCTGACGAAGCTGTGCAGTTTTCTCAAGAAAGATTGATGCTATCCTCTGCATAAGATGAACTCCGAGTATCATCTTGTAGACTAGCGTGGTGGTACACATGCTTACGTGCCTGCTAATTCAATATCCTATTTTGTAGCTATGTATTTAGTGGCAGTAAGATGGTAGCAGTACCGATTAATAGTTGAAACTATTTTAGGGTACCTTGCTCACTATTTGACCTGCTCCTGTTGTGCCTCTGTGCTCACTATGTAAAGATGGCACCGTGTAGCTTACTTCGAAGCTAACCCTTGTGCTTATAGTTATCACTGATGTCTGCTCTTGCTCTTGCTTGTTTAGTTCGCCACGAGAATGACTAAGCCAGACAATGCGCTCAACAATAAAAACATCTCCAACACACGCAGTTCGGCCCGCTAATTTTTTTATACAAAGCTAATTTTGGCTTTTCTGGGCGTGTGCACAGCTCGAGATTTTCCGAATGCGTAAAAAAGTAGCGCGCGGAAACAATGATTTATCAGACGTGCTAAAATACACCGCTAGAAACTAGATTGTCCACACATATGACTAAAAATAGGATCAAATATAGTGCTGAAAGTAGATTTTAAATAGAAAACAAGTACATAATTCAACAGAGACATTGCAACAAATTAAACTAGGATAAAAACTAATCTAAAAATCAGAGAAATCGAAGTTCGATTTCGACGAGTCTGATGGCTCGGTCAAGACCAAATTGGCCCACTGGTAATCAACGTCGTCGATGGTCTGCGGGCCGGCGTACTGCGCCTCGATCCAGCTCTTGCGCCCGAATGGCGTCCTTCTACGCCTTGTGCTCCGCCTTCTTCGCCGCCTAGAAGGCCTGCTCGTCGAGGACGTCTTTTATAGTTTCAAAAATTAGGAACAAAAAATCTACAGGTAGACAATGATGTACCCTAAGACTGTGGAAAAAAGCAATACAAAGGACTCAGTATTTCTGGCTGTGCAAAATTCACAAATCCATGGATCTGAAAACGTGAACAATACAAATTTTGAAACCTCCAACATTTGTCAGAACTTGTCATTTTTTTGTAGCCTCTAATATAACGTATTTCATCCTGAAAATTTGCAAGCGGTAGAGTACATCGTTGTCTATATTAATATTTTTTTCCAGATTTTTTTGAAACTCTAAATGTTGAATTCGAATTTTGTGAAGAAACACGAGATGTGTAGCTCGGGCCCAATCAGATGATGGAGATACCGACCGACATGTACCCAACGCACCACCATTTTCGACCAAAACCCTGAAGAACCCCTCTCCACCGCCGACGCCGCCTGTCGCCATGGCCCTCCTCGCCGCCGCCCGCCGCGCCGCCACCTCCTCCCTCCCCCTCCTCCGCGCATCCACCACGTCGCTGCTCCGCCCCCTGGCCGCCGCGGCCGCCGCTGCGGCGCGGCCGATGCCCTTCTCGTCGGCCGCCGCGGTGAGGCCGAGCTCCGACGACGAGCTGCTCCGCGTCATCAAGTCCGAGATCAAGTTCGCCGAGGACTGCGACGACCAGGACCGGGTGCGTTCCGCCGAATCCTCCCCGCATCCCAATCCTACACATTCGTTGCTGTTCCGATCTGTCCCCGGCTCTCATCTGCGTAGTAGCTTCAGTCAGATGCTTTCAGGGGAGCTACTTCGTAGAGGTGTCGATTGGGGCTAGCCTGCAGCGGTAGGATTGGAAATGGTCATGTAAGATCTGAAGATTGTTCTGGCCAATCTAGGTTTCGTTCGTTTCTTTTTCAGTTCCTAGCTGTCCATCTTAACCGCAGCCCCTCTTATGGGTAATTGCCCTTTGCGATTCACTATTCAAAAAGGGAAGCTTTTTTAGGTAATTTTGTGAATTTTGTTAATCTTGTCATACCCATATCTTCCTGCTGCAATTGGTAGTGTAGTTCCAAGTCTAGAGTTGTCTTTCGTACAGGGCCGGCTCTAGGATTTGGAGGGCCACAGGGCGAACTCTATAAATGGGCTCAATTTAAGCTGCGTGCATGCTAGATGGGCCTAATTTTTTTCTTGTTCCTTTTCCTATATGCACTGTGCCCGAAATAATAGGCCCCCATTTTGGTTGGGCCCCGGGCCGTTGCACTTCTTGCCCTGGTCCAGAGCCGGCCCTGCTTTCGTAGTATGATCTGCAGGCTTACCTAGCTATTTCAGTTTCTCGCCGTCCATGTTGACTGCAATTCCTATCATGGTCACGGTAGATTTCCTTTTCAGGGGTTCACCTCACTACGTTAGGTTATGTTCTATTTGTTTAGTTCACTGCTGACCGTGTTAGTTGCAGTTCTTATCGCTGTCTCACTAGATTTCACCTTCACTGTGCATGATTCTGAGTTCGTCTGAATTACTATAGTGGTGGGTGATTAGTTTTTGTAATTCAATTGTCTTGCATAAGGATTTGCATCTGCCTTTGCTGCCATGAGAACTCTCTACTTTTGGGTATCGTGACATCTTACTGTAGTCTTGCTGCTGTAGTGTGGCTCTGTTCATAGCCGAGGTGCTGTTATAATTTTGATCCTGCTTAGGTTGTATTACAGTATATGTGCTTGGCTGGACTGAATTTTTGCAGTTAAAATGTCGTTTTTCTTGTGACTTCACAGCTTGCATGCTTCTGCACTCTGCTGTTTAAACTGATGTACTGTTAAATTTGCTGCATGGTTTTTATCTCTTTGTATGAGATGATGAGGTGTGCTGGTTGCTTTCCACAACCGTTCCACATTTCCACTCATTTCAGAAGGTTCTATGCTAGTACAGTTTGAGTGATATGTTTGCGTGGAATGTTTTTTACCTTTCACTGTACACCTCGCATGCTAGCCATACCAAACCATCTATGTTCTGCTGTTTAAAATGATGAATTGTTAAACTGCCCCGAATGGTTTTATGTCCTTCTCTGTTATGATAAGGGGTTACTGGTTGCTTTCCTGAACCGGTCAACTCATACACTAAGTCAAGTTTATGGGGGCAATGAATCGGTGGTCTAGTTACTTCCTCTTCCTTTGAGTTGGGTTCCAACATAAAAGCAAGATTTTACTTATTCTTTAAATCCTGCTTGAGAAATCAAGCTGTTTTCTTTAGATGTAGTAGGACAGAAGGTATAGGGTCTAAAGGTGTGTGAAATCAGTAATGTAATCTTCAAGTACTTTCCGAAGGTTGAGTAATTCAAGCAACTTGTTCTTTCTTGGCTTCGTATCTATTCCATGAATTAGTATGATTTAGTCTAAATAAGTGGTGCACAATCTTCTATCAGAGGGGGAACATGAGGGTATGAAGGAATTCAAGCAACTTGCTCTGTCTTTGCTTGGTATCTATTCCATGAATTGTCATGATTTAGTCTAAGTGGTGCACACAGAGGGGAAACATGAGGGTTGGAAAATAATTAGTTTCTGGCATGCTTATCTTGGAGCAAACACTACTATTTTACTTCTGATTTTACTATGAGCAACTTTCGTGTTCATCTTATGAGTGTTGTACAGAACCTCATTTTTTCCATGTGAAACAGGTTGAGGAGATCCCAGAGAACTTCCCTTTCAAAATCACCGACAAGAAGGGGCTCAACGAGATCACTCTCTCAAGAACTTACCAGGGCGAGAAGATCGAGGTGTTGGTCTCCATGCCCAGCCTAGTCACCGGAGACGAGGCGGAGCATGACCAGGACGAGGATGACAAAGAGAAAGACGATGATCAGGAAGACGGGGAGAAGGCCCCGAAGTCCACCATCCCCCTCACAGTAACCGTCTCCAAGAGCGACGGCCCAAGCCTCGAGTTCACCTGCACGGCTTACCCTGACGAGATCCTGATCGACACCCTGTCCGTGAAGCAGCCTGCATCGAACGATGATGAGGAGCTAATCGCATATGAGGGCCCCGATTTCAAGTAAGAACACAAAACCATGGCTTAGCCATTTTAATTTCCCAGCTAACAACTACTTGCTCATGCTATAACCAAACTTGCTGATCTTGTACACTTCTCTGTCTTTTCTTTCCTGATTAACTGAAGACCCTACTGATTGGTTAAGAATTGCTTTGCTGATGCTGTGCCCCACTTGGTCTGTCTTGTGCAGCGACCTCGACGAGAACCTTCAGAGGGCATTCCACAAGTACCTGGAGCTGCGTGGAATCTCAGCCTTGACTACTAACTTCCTGCATGAGTACATGATCAACAAGGACAGCCGGGAGTACCTCTTCTGGCTGAACAAGCTCAAGGACTTCGTCAAGCAGTAGAGGTAGTTAGAACTACTGTTCCCCTACCACAAGATGAGCCAATGAATGTGCTTTGCACATTCTGTTTTGAGACCTCTGAACTATGTTCTAGAGAGTGTATGTGCACCAATGTACTATGTTCTAGAGAGTATACGTGCACCAATGTGTGCACATCTCAATTTATCATAGCGTGATGTTAGAATTTAGAGAGGTTCGTAGACGAGTACTTTGTTGAGTAGAATGCTATTTCTGATAAATAATTATTCTCTATGAGATATTTGTGCACCATATTTGTTGAGTAGAATGCTATTTCCGTTTGCATCGCCCCAATGGAGCGTGCCTGTTCTGTTCGCATGTCCGTGCGGACTGTTTCGGACAACGCAGGACGAGATGGCCTAACCTTATAGTTACTTCACTTTGTAGGACTGCAAGAAGCAGATCATGTCCATGACTTGCAAGAGTAAACCAGGAAAAGGTAGAAACATCCAGTCACGGAAATTGATGATCACATGGTTTCTCTTTTTATCAGGGGGTATATAAATTCATGTATAAGCTTTATGGTGAACTAAAACACGTCTAGATGCACCCGTTTTTGAACAAAACTGAGACACTTATATCAAAACGGAGGTAGTAAATATAACTTTTTGTTGCATGCCTTTGCTTCCCTATCGATCCGCGTCTGCACATGTTCGTAGACCGGCGGCGACCAACCCGCTTGGCGTTTATCCTCCCGAGACCCCGTCTCTCCTCAGGCGGCCTTCGCCGCCGCTGATAGGCCGCGCCGGCGTCCGTTCCGCCCTTCCCCTGTCTCGGCCGGCGTCCGTTCGACAACTCCCCTGCCTCGGGCGGATCCGGGGGCAGCGCGAAGGAAGCAGATGGTGAGGCACGCCGGCGAGGTCGTCCGGGGAGTTGGACCGGTGGACGCCATTAGATGCAGTTTGGAGCTTTTTCTCTCGTCCAGTTCGGGAACACGAAGCGAAACGTTACAGCTTTCTGGGAGGCTGTAACTTGGGCTATGTAAATAACTGTTGCAAACTAATTTAATTTATGAAATGCTCATATTTGTTCAAAGAAAGTCTAGTTGCACGTTTTGTTCTTGTTGGACTCAAATCTTCATTGCCAACTATGAAAAGCGATGTTACTGAATCGCATCGCCCCGTCTCACATTGCAGGCTTACTTGCAGTACGGAAGTTTGCCGCGGCCAGCATGTGCGTGTTTGCCGTGTACAATCCTCGCCTGCACGCGCGTGTATGTTTGATCGCCATGAAGCAACAAATCATGGGGTGATGAGTATGGACGCAAATTGTTCACGCGCGCAAGAACTAATTAATCAATTGAGGTTTCATCAATCGGGATGGGCCACTGGATTCAAAAATAGAAGCAAAAGAAAAAAGAAGTTTGTAGAACGCACCGTTTCGTCGATCGGTTCGCCCGCCGGACGTACACCGTCCATCCATCCATCGATCGCTTCTCCTTTTTTTTCTCCTCCCGCTCCAAGGGGCCTTTCAAAGTCTGCATCGATCGCAACTACAACAAACTCCACGGATCCATCCGTCAATAGATCGAACAAGGCAATTGAACCAACCGAAGAGATTGTACAGAACATGGAAACAAAAGGCGCGTGCATGCATACCTCCTGGGTGAATGATAGCTCACAGCCTGAGATCCATCCGACGATGGCAACCACCGCCTACAACTGCCCCTCACGGACCACGACTTATCAGGCGAGAAGACGTTACGATGGTCAAGGCAGAGTCTCTTCTCATCTCATCTCCTCTCCTCGACGAGTAAAGAGTCAAAGTCTAAGTCGTCACACACGACGCACGCGTTGGTTCCACCCCATCTCATATTTATAGAGAAGGGTCAAGGCTAGAGGTTTTTGTTCAAATTTCGAAACACTGGCGCCACTTTTTCGTCGCTGCTTTTCGCCTCCCGCCATTTCTTGCCGATAGATCTTCTGTTCCAATCCATCTATTCATCACCATTAAGGAGAAGTTTTTACTTGAGAATGGACCGTCCAGATCATTTTGCTGCCACGGATTGGTGACATGGAGGAAGGTCACGTTAAATAAGGAACCTGCTAGCTAATTACGTGGGGCGTTTAATCTCATTTCTAGGAGTCGTGGATAGTCTTTTGGACCCCTGATTTTCGTTGGTATCTGGACGTGGGTTTGTTTGGAAGAGCATTAAGTCTGGAGTAATTTATGCCACGCGTAGCAAGGCAAGATAAACGGGATTTATGTTTCACCGTTGGCTTGGGTAGGGACTTGCTTTCCTTGCTTTCCTTCATTTTAAGAAACCGTGATTTTTTTTCCTTAATACGTTTCATGCAGCTATTCCATTTTCTTTTCTAAGATTCCGGTGATTAGTTTTCCTGACCACATCGAGTAACTAACTCAAATGAGGTGCACCTCATATAAAGCATTCGGGTGATTAGGAGGAGCCAATATTTGGTCGTCTTTTCTCAACTCGGTGGAATCTATTGCTCGAATCGGTACACAGGTACCATCACATGCATACAAAAGGATTAGGTTGTCAACCACAAAAGTTTTTGGCACATACATCACTGGAGGAAATGCTCAAAACACCCATGTTGGTATAGGCCGCACCTCAAAAAGACAGTTCGGCAAAAAGATGCCATAGCTCACAATTTGTTATGGCAAATCATGGAAAAAAGAGTGTATATTATTAGACAAAAGCAAATCTGGGAAAGTTGATACGGACTTGCTAGCAGCCGCCGGAACCAAAATGACCCAAGCACTAACCAAGCTAGATTATGCCAACATATATGGTAGCTACTAGATACATGCAACTATCCATTCTCAGGTCCAAAACAAGCATTATACTTTTCGCAGCCAAGGATCCCTCCTAGCTACCTCTGCTCCTCCACTGTCGCTGCATAAAGGCCGACTCCACTTCTCCCCTTCGCAAGCGCCACAACATCTGACAGCTCCGGTATCACGTCCAGCTACCACAGGTCAAAGAAGGCTCAGCTCTCCATTACCTGCACGACAGCGGACAATAAATTCTTACCATTGCTAAGAGTAAAATAGGTACAACAGCCGAACGACACACAAAGCTGACAAGTGGTTAGGGCTGCTCAAGTTCTACCTGGATGTGATGTGCAAGCATATCATGCAAGACCAGCCATCTTGGCATAATCTAGCTTGGTTAGTGCTTGGGTCAGAACACTGGTATATGCAAGCTTTAAAAATATATAAATACCTGATACTCGATATTTCTTTAGAGAAGTACCCATTGAAGTAGTCATCAATAATTCCTACCAATGTCCTATTATACCATCAAGATATTTAATTTACTTTTCAGTTGAACTATCTCGAGATCTTTCGGTCTGCAACCCTAAAACTAGGTAACACTACACAACCTTTCAATGCATCAGTATGCTCCAAGACATATAATAAGAAAATCCAGGAATCCTCTATTGAAGTGATCAAGTAACACATGGACTAGTTCATCATACTCTGTTATTACAAATGCGTTAGCAGCTGCTCCCCGCAGACTCCTTCCATAATGCAGCATATGTTCTATGTTAGTAATAAGTCATTGGGAATCAACTTATCTAGAATCATAACAAATGAACTCTGTAAATTCAGTCTCAAAAGCTTGTCCAAGATAACCAAAAGATCGATACTTTGCTAGCAGAACATCCCTCCTTTTTTAGCAGAACATTGAATTTTTGGTAAGATATTTGCATTTAAGGGAAGATCAAGCTCCAGTTAACAAAAAAGAAACTCAATGCTAAAATATTGTCTTAATTATTTCACAGCTGAATCCCCAGCAGCAACTTCGACGTGGAGTATATCAGCCGTCATGCCACAAGAGTGCCTAGCCAGGTGTCCAGTTCAGCAGGGGACAGATCTCTGTCTTCGAGACGTGGGGCTCAAGGTTCCTCAACCAACGCCCCACATACTCCTCCATCAGCTCCAGCAACAAGTGCTGCAACCGCATCAACCCCGGTTTTCGTCACTCCACTAGCAGATGATGATGACCGACTGGATGCTGCGCATGGAGACACACCTGTCCGCTATCGCAGGGTCGAAAACCTGATTGGAGACGAACCAGTACCTGGGCTCGCACCACGCAATCTCGACTCTGAGCTACACTTGGCCAGCACGGGGGAGCCGTGCTCATTCGCAGAAGCTGAGCGCGACAAGGCATGGCAGGCAGCCATGCGCGAAGAAATTGAAGCAGTGGAGCGAAACAACACATGGGAGCTTGTTGACCTGCCACACGGGTATCAACCAATAGGCCTCAAATGGGTCTATAAGTTGAAGAAAAATGAAGCCGGCGAAGTAATCAAACACAAAGCACGGTTGGTCGCTCACGGCTTTGTCCAGCAAGCTGGCATAGACTTTGATGAAGTCTTTGCTCTCGTCGCTTGCATGGAATCAATCTGGCTGCTGCTTGCTTTGGCTGCCCAGGAGGGGTGGCCCGTCCACCACATGGACGTAAAATCAGCCTTCCTCAATGGAGAATTGAAGGATGAGGTCTATGTGAAGCAGCCACCGGGTTTCGTCGTCACCGCAGAAGAAGAAAAAGTCCTATGGTTGCGCAAGGCCCTCTATGGTTTGCGGCAAGCTCCGCGGGAATAGAATGCGAAGATCGACTCCACGCTTAGGAGAGCGAGCACGAGCACACAATCTACCGGCGCATCACAGGTGACGCAATCTTACTCATTGGAGTATATGTGGATGATCTGATCATCACAGGTTCGTCCAAGGGAGCAATTGAGAGTTTCAAGGCCGAGATGAAGACAAAATTCCAGATGAGTGACCTTGGATTATTGTCATTCTATCTCGGAATTGAAGTCCAGCAGCATGGCGATGGCATCAGCCTATGTCAAGCACACTATGCCTCGCGCATCCTGCAGCTGGGCGGAATGGAAGGATGCAATCCAGCACGCACCCCAATGGAGGAGCGGCTCAAGCTTAGCCGTAAAAGTACATCAAAAGAGGTGGATGCTATTGGATTTGTCAGTCGATTCATGGAACGACCCACGGAGGAGCACATGATGGCGGTGGAGAGAATTCTTCGCTATGTCGCTGGCACGACCCACTATGGTCTTCACTACCGACGGAAGACAAAGGATGCACATCTAATTGGTTACAGTGACGGTGACCTAGCCGGTGACATTGACACTAGGAAGAGCACGAGCGGCACTTTGTTCTTCCTCGGCAACTGCTTGGTGAGTTGGCAATCTCTCAAGCAAAGGGTGGTTGCTCTGTCTTCATGCGAGGCAAAGTATGTCGCAGCCACAACTGCAGCAACTCAAGGAATTTGGCTGGCTCGACTTCTTGGAGAACTTCAAGGAAGAAAAGCCGAGACAATTGAGCTAATGGTGGACAACAAGTCTGCCCTGGCATTAGCCAAAAATCCAGTCTTCCATGAGTGCAGCAAACATATCGATATTCGGTATCACTTCATTAGAGGCTGCTTGGAAGATGGAAGCATCAATGCCAACTTCATCCATACTTCAGATCAGCTCGCTGATATTTTGATAAAACCACTTGGCCGAGTGAAGTTTCAGGAAGAGCTAGAATTGGAATGGTCCAAATCAAGTCAAGCATGAAGAACAAGGATTAGGAGGAGAACTGTTAGAGTAATCTTTGCTTAGGAGTTAGCTAGTACCTTCTAGTAATACTGTAGGTGCTGGTATGTTCTAGTATGTTCTAGGAGTACAATTCATATGTAAGCCCTAGGCAGAAGCTAACTTTGGTTAGCACTAGAAAGTTGTAGAAGGTTAGGTTTACAGTAGAAAGTTGTAGAAGGCTTTAGAAATCTAGTTGTTGTACCTAGCTTGTATCCTATAAATAGCACTATGCAATACAAGCTGCATGAAGCTTTTGGCAGCATCACACAACAGACTTCTTCCCACACACTACACTACCTGTGAACTAGCAAGGCTACATGCCGGTGAGATCAAGGTGCCTCAAGTTGTTGAGAGAACCCAAGAACTCTGGGACACGCCCATCAGCTGCCTGCTGCCCCCTGCAGGAACGTGTAGTTGAGATCGAGGTACTCCAGATGTTCCAGGTAGAGTAAGGAAGGGCTTATCTGGCCGAGCAAATATGTATGGCTAAGATCGAGCTCGACGACATGGCCGGTCACGTTGCTGCAGGCGACGCCTATCCACCGGCAGCAATTGTGGAGGACGTCGTAGGTGTCGTTGATGCCTTGCTTGAAGGCTAGCAACGCTTCCCTCTCGGCTTGTCAAGCAGGCGGCCGGGTGGAGCTGCACCGTGTCGGCGGCGACGAGGAAGAGGACGGCGGTGGCGATTAGGAGGACCAAGGCGATCTGAGCAACCGAGCGACACATTGAGACCGATGGGTGCTCTGTCACAGCCTAATACTCTGCGATATCATCGCCCTACCCGTTAAGATCCTCGTTTGCAGCAACATGTTCAGGTATTTGCTCTGTTTTGAGCCCCAGTTCGGGCTCTTTAGTTGAAATTTAAAGGGCCCTGAAGTGCAAGGAACCCTTCAGGCATAACTGGGGGTCCTTCAACTTCAAGGCGGTCGGTCCTCAGGTTGATAGTGTTGCCTGTCGTGCATGCTACCTCAGATAGCAACACGCGTCCAGCAGCTGCCGGAATGACACAAGGTTGCGCGATGTGAGCAAGAGAGCCTGGGCACGAGCAGGCTCTGGCGACGCGTGCAGCCTGCCGATCTAGATTGGTCGCGTGGTGGGTGCGCCGCTCTCGCGCTGCCGTGCATTCTCCTCTACTTGCTGGGCTTTCAGCTCGTTTTTGTCTACCGTTACAACACATTCAGTTCCAGATTGCGAAACATCAACAAGGAAGGGAACATAACAGCGAGCCAAAACGGCTGGGGTTGACATGGCCCACGACTACAGACCAATAACAGTCACATACATACATAAAAAAGTTCGTATTACACAAATACTTATACAAGCTACTAAATACCTCTATGCATTCATATACTTCAATAGTAGAATGATACCAGCACCAGGTCGGCCTTATTTGATTTGGCACACAAGTTAACTTGCAGTTGCCTTACTGCTTATCCTTCCCCATGTAACAACGGAGAACACATACACATTTTCATATAGCTTATCGAAGAGGCGGAAATAAGCATTCCTCCAAGATCTTTTAAACAGTAGAGCACATAAAACAACCCAGAGTCCCGCCAAAAAGCCAGCTGTTAGCCCAAAGTAGAAGAACAACACTGGATCATAACCATTTTCACTTCCCTGATGCTGATTACCATGCTCAGGCTCATCGTTGCCTGGGCAACTCTTTTCAAGAGGAGGCCCGCAAAGACCGCTATTGCCACTGTACATGAACGGGTTCTCATTGTAGAGGGTGTCAAGTTGACCTCCTGTCGGAATTCTTCCCGCAAGACTATTGTATGACAAGTCCAAGGAGCTTAGATACGTCAAATCTGACAAGCTTGATGGGGTTTCACCGGAAAGGTTGTTCCTTGAGAGGTCCAGCGATTCTAGTGATTTCATAGACCCAATCTTCATAGAAATTTTCCCGCTCAGGAGATTCCTCGATAGATTCAAATTCAACAATCCATTAAGAGAACCTATCTCATTTGGAATTTCACTAGTTAAGCGGTTGAGTGACAAGTCAATGCTGACCATCTCGTTAAATGCAGATGTGCCATATTTAAGCTCCTGCTGCTTCATCACCACAGATAAAATATCCTTCCCTTTTTCCTCTTCTTTTTCCTCTTCTAACCAATTAGACTCCAATCTCGGCGGATGGTCTAGGGTCATTGCTGTTAATTTGGACAAGGACAACGGAATTGATCCTGATATATTGTTGCTCGCTAAACTGAAGTATTGAAGTAGTTTAAGATTTGTGATGTTGACTGGAATATCCCCGTAAAACATGTTATGGTTTAGCTGCAGGAATCGCAAGTTCACCAATTCTCCAATCCACGCAGGTAACATTCCGTGGAACTTGTTCACCCCAAGATCAAGGAAAATCAGAAAATGGCTGGCCTTGAGCCAAGATGGAAAATTTCCGGAGAAGTTATTGTTACTTAAGAGTAGAAATGCAATGCTCATTGCAGAACAACGCGGGAATTCTCCCTCAAAATGGTTATTGGATAAATCCAATATAGCAAAGCGTTTCGATTCACATATAGCCTTAGGAACATGACCAGTAAGGTAATTGGAGGACAGACTTAGTTGTGTAAGATTTGGACCTCCAAAATCTAATGGCAAAGGTCCTGACAAGGAGTTCATAGAGATGGCCAGTTCGGTGAGGCTTCTTGGTAACATTGGTATCTGGCCAGTTAGTTGATTCAAACTGAGCTGTAGCGTGCCCAAACTAGTGAGTTTCCTTAACCCAGATGGTATGGCTCCAGTAATGCTGTTATTAGAAAGGTAAAGATATCTTAAGCTGGTCAAGTGCCCCACCATATCTGGCAATGTTCCTGTCATGTTGTTGTCAGACGAACTCAGGAAGAACAATTTGCTAGACGAACATTGTGGCAGCTTCCTTACAAATTCTGTTATGTTCCCAAGCGCGAGGCCACCATCAAGCCATAGGGTTTCTAGATCACAGAGAATTTTCAAGTCTACCGTCATTGTGGCAGAATTACCATTATCGTTGAACGCTAGGTGTTGGAGGGTTGTCATATCTCCTAGCGCATCAGGGAATGGGCCATAGAGATAGGTTGAAACTAGTGCTAGGTGCTTGATGCATTTTAAGTTCCAAAACCAGCAGGTTTCAATTGGATGGCCCAAATAGTTTATGGAGAGATCAAGGTTCTCAAGTTTTGTGAGGTTTAGGTGTGTGAGCGTCTGGTTTGCATTTGGAAGTGAGCAGTTGATAAGAATAAGGGTCTTTAGAGTTGGAATTGTGTTTGCCACAAGGAACACATCGACGGCGCTGAGATTTATGTCACTCAAATCAACATATTCTAGGATGCGTAGATGCGTTAACCATGAGATATCCGCTGTGTGTATATTTTCCATGGAATCGAGGCCAAGGTGTCGCAAGTTTGAAAGGTTTCCGAGCTGAGGCGGCAGTATACCGGACAAGAGCGTTCTGGAGAGGTCAAGGTAGTCCAACTTTGAAAGGTTGGCAAGCTGAGGAGGCACTCTACCAGAAAAGAGTGTGTTCGAGAGATCGAGATGTCTCAAGTTGTGTAAAGAACACAAGAATTCAGGGAAAACACGACCATTAAGTCCATGCAGGGATGTCCAGGCGAGATCCAGGTACTCCAGCTTTGAAAGGTTGCCTAGCTGAGGAGGCACTCTACCAGAGAATGATATGTAGGAGAGATCGAGATGTCTCAAGTTGTGTAAAGAACACAGGAATTCAGGGAAAACATGACCACTAGGGCCATGCAGGTATGTCAAACTGAGATCCAGGTACTCGAGATGCTGGAGAGAAAGCAAGGAAGGACTTATCTGGCCGACCAAACCCGTTTCACCAAGGTCGAGCTCGGTCACATGGCCGGTTTTGTTGCTGCAGGTGACGCCTGTCCAGCGTTGGCAGCAGTCATGGTGCCGTTTTTGCCACGAGGCCAGGACGTCGTCGGTGTCGTTGATGCCTTGTTTGAAGGCCAGCAACGCGTCCCTCTCGTGCGGCCAGCAGCTCGCATGGGCAACGACGAAGAAGCCGCAGGACACGGCGGCAATGGCAAGGAGCAAGACGAGCCTGGCGATTGAGCGATGCATAGCGGACGAGCAGCGCTGTGTATAGCTACGTACAGGGTTCAGTGTTTGTCTGTTCCGAACGGGCGCGCGGTTCTTTCTCTTATAATTTGCGGCCAGCGTGACCGACTATTCCGAGGGTGGAGTCGTCGACGTTCAAACAAAAACTAAATTGCTACGATCCGAGAGAGATGCCCACTGCGTGGAGGCCATGAGTCGTCTCGTCGCATCTATTGTCTCATTGTCTGCGGTGACTCACACGTTAAAACTACCTGATTACGAACGATGCAGCTGGCTACAAATGGTGATCACACATGCAGCCATCATCCATAGATCGGTGCGGAGAACGATCAACTTAAATAGGGTGGACCGGGTCGGACACGGCTAGTGATGAACTAATGATGCATATGTTCGCCTACAATTATATCCCAAATTCTTCCGGGCGGGCGCGTGCCAAACTGACCCGCCGGGCGCACACTGTCGCTGCCGCACGATTTGGCTCGCTCGCGCTATTCCACATCCAGGTGGCCCACGTATTAATCCGCAAAAAAGTGACCCATGTACTCCATGGTCAACGCGCGCTTTCTCACTCTAATCCCTCCCTTTCCTCTCCATCGGATATGGCCGAAGAGTCATGGGCGTCTGCAGCACGCGCACGAGTCCGATGGCGGCGCTGATTTCTCCGTGCGCCGCCCCGCATCTCCGGCTGCTAACCGAGCTCTTCCCTGCCGCCATCCTCTACGAGCCTGCGTCGGCCGTGGATTTTTCCGCCGATGGACCATAGTTTAAAATAGCCGGCTATAGCCGAGCTAGCTATAGCCTTTCCCGTATGGTGCAGCTAACTGCATTAGCCCGCTAAAAGGTGTGCAAAGGTGTTCTACGAGCTATAGCTTTTTTGGAAGGCGGCGGCTATATCCTGTAGCCGGCTATTTTAAACATTACGCTGGACCCACGACCACGAGCTTAAGTGCCGGCGACCGCCAGGGGTCGCCGTCTCCGTGCCTCCACTAACTCTCGGTCGCCGTCTCCGTGCCTCCACTAACTCTCCCTCCTGGTCATCGGGGGAATCCAGCGCGCGCCGTCCCTACTCTACCTCTTCGCCGTCGGGGTCTCCAGCACAAACCGCCCTACGCCCCTACCTCTCCTGGCTCGCCGTCAGTGGGCTCTAGCGTGCGCCGCCAAGACCGTGTGTCGTTGCTTATTTGACGGTACCTCGGAGGAGGGATCCTCACGAGGGGGAGAAGAAGTAGGGGCCATAGGGCGGAGAGTCCTCGGGACGGTGATACACGATTTACCCAGCTTCGGAACACCTGCTCGAAGACAGGGTCTACTGCTGCTTGTCTGGAATTATTTGGGCGCTTTCGCGATGTTACAATGAGTTGTGGTTGTGTCCTTTAGAGATCCCAGGATCCGGCTTATAAAGGCGCACGGATCTAGGGTTTACATTGGAGAGTCCTAGCCGGATTACATGTTGTCTAACTACGGTACAAAGTATTGCCGTGTACGTCAAGGATCCGCCTTCCATCTACGTCGTACTGGATCCGGGTTCCTCATGGGCCTCCGCGGATCTGGCCTCCTTCGTAGGTCGGTGGGATCCGGCTCCCTGATCCTGGGCTGGACTTCGTCCTTCATGATCAACGGCAACTGGGCCGCCCGATGGGCCTCATGCCACCATCACCGTCTATGGGCCACCCGGGCTTGCCGGATCTAGGCACTGTCGATGGTACACCCATGAAGTATACCCACAACAGTAGCCCCCAGAGTTCTCCGAGATTCACCTCTTGTTTCCGCCTTGGTAACGCTTCGTGTATTTCGACATTCTCCTCAGCAGCATGGGGAACTTGAAGAACTCCAACGTAACTTTTTTCTTCTTTCCAAATTTTAATTATGTGGTGACCCTGCATACCACTGCATGTTGTAGTATGCCAGTTGTTGACATAACATTCATGAAGTACCAATCCACAAATATTACATCCCTCAGAGTAGTACAACAGAACATAGCAGGTCCGTAACTCATTCATTTATTATTACAAGCATAATGTACATATCATCTCGGAGCTCCTCTTGGGTCCTAAGAGGGATACTCCTGGGTTCGAGGCGAACCCACCTTAGTTTACAATATAACAGTCTTACTAGGTGATACATTTATTCCCTCGAGCAGTTAAGTACTAAGAGTTCGTACTTCTCGGATACTACTACTACTTATCGGTCTAAGCTTGCTCTCCTCCGGAACCCTCCCCGGTTCCGTAGACTATAAGGTAGTCTACACCTTCGACACCTCCAGAGAGGTCTGGTTCTTCATAGCCGATGATGTCGGCTCCTTCAGGGTTGTCGTTGTCCTCCTCCAAATGGTTCAGACAATTTAAGCAGGGGATTTAAGAGTGGTATGAGTACGAGCGTACTCAACAAGTTCATTATAGAAAAGAGATGTTTAATGTACTAGCTACGATATTAGACCAGAAAGTCTAATACCAATGTATGTTTTGATAAACATTTCTTCATGAGGTTGCTTTTATTCAGAAGAACTATGTCCGTCAGCCTTCACCTTTGCGTAAAGGAGAAGATTCACCTTTGCGTGCCGTCTTGACGAGGAAGCACATGATGCGGAGAAGACCGAAAGTCGCCCCATATCATCTCCCCCACTTGAAAAAGAGTCATCCTCGACGATAGCTCTTCATGAATGTGTAGAGGAGGTAGATGAAACCAACACCTGTAAAGAGCCCTATGCATAGCACAAGAAAAGCAAAGCAACACTCAAAGCGTAGCCAATGTTCCACGGGTTGAACAAGAGAGCGCAAGTAGAAGGAGGTCACCTTAGCAAGATGCCGGTGTGCTCTCCTTGAGAGATTTTGTGTAGTAGATGTATGGGGTTGAACTCATTCGTTGACGCTCATCCACAAATCACGTGTACCTTCACACAACAAAGACCAAGCAAAGTATGTGTGTTTGTTGATGAGGACATCCCTACCTCACTATTACCTCCGTCATTGATCGATGAAGATGAACCTGCTGTGAAGCTCAAGTCCAATGAAGTTAGGATTGAACCTATTACAAGGGCTCGAGCGAAGCTACTTAAACAACAGGTGAACTTGTTCCTAAATGATACTTTGATTGATGAGAACTTTATACTGCCTAAGTGCTATTACTTATGTATGATCAGGTATGAGGAGGGAGCAAGCATCGCACGAGGAGGAGAGGAGCAGCTGGACGTGAAGATGGACGTGAAGCTGGACACGGAGCTGGACATGAAGATATTCCATGGACGTGCGATGGAGGAGCGGGAGGCATGCACGAGAGAAGAAGAAGAAGTCCAGGCCGGCCCAGCATCCGGTCAGACCGGCCGCCACGCCGGCGCGCCCGGTCTCTGGCCCGGTCCAACCGGGCGGCACGCCGGATCCAACCCGGCGCCAACCGGACGACACGCTGATGGCAACCGGACGGGGTACTGCAGAGCACTTCCCGCGCTCGGTCAGCACCCGGCGCCAGGCCCGGTTTGAACCGGACTGGCCCGGTCCCAGGCCCGATCGACCGGCCTCCAGACCGGTCGAGTCCGAGTCTATCTCGACCAGATCTATTCTGGGTCGGTTATTTTCGTACTTTTTCGACCTGAGGTCATCCTGAACTCCTATATAAGTGCCCAGGACGCCCCCAAAGTAGCTTTAGACCACGTTTAAGATAAACACTAGTTCATAGTTGATTGCTTTGCAACTCTATTGAATTTCTACATCCAATTGCATTGATTTGGTGTGGAACCTCTGAAAGTCTTGTGTGATCTGCTGTTCCATTGGGAATTAGAATTTTGCAACTTACTGCTTCATGGTCGGCGGCTACGTGCGCAAGTGTGTGGAGTTGCGAATATCTTGCAGGGTTGAGAGCTGTTGCATTGGCGACAGGGACCAATCGAGAGATCTCGTTGCGTCATACAAGTTATCTTCTACTACATCGTCATGTATCTCCGCTGTGTTCATCCCGTGATCATCATCACCACCGTTGCTTACTGAGAAGATCGGGCCACCCCTTATCATCTTGGTATCAGATTTCAGTGTTTCCTCGGTAAGCCATCCACAATCCATCCCATAGTTGAGTTGTGAGTGTTTCCTATACAGAAAAAGCCAAAAAAATTAGGGTTAGGGTTTGCCATAGCCTTAGATTGCACTAATTTTGAGTTTTAGTTGCTTTTCGTAGTTGTTTTTTCGTATCTTTTTCTTCCATCTAGTATTGTTAGGGTTTGAGTCTCTGCTATCATCTAGTTTCAGTTTTTTTTGTTTACTCCGAGTCCACATAGCATACAGTGTGTTTGTCCAAACCATAGCTACAGCCTTTCGATACAAGTGACTAGGAACTTCCCCAGAAGAGACTAGTTTTACCGCTCGACAGGCTGCTCATTACGGTTTTGGTGCTTTGCATATCTTGTTGGCCGTCTTATCAAGGAATTGTGTCAAAATATCAAAAAATATTAGAAAAGAAGCAAAAAGAGCTACATCGCTGCGTGTGTTACAAAAGAAAATCCAAAAAGAAAAGTGAAGTGCTAGTAGAATCAAGTGAAGGCCTAAGTTTTCTTTAACTGCACCCGTAGTTGAGCAATCTTGTGAATGTCCCGTTGAGCTTTGCTAGCGTCTCTCGAGTGCATTGCAACCTTTTCATCCATATAGTTGCATTGCCACATTTATCACCTTGTGTGAGTATTTTTGGTTGTGTACGGTCAGCGCTAGAGCTTGTTATTGGTGCAAATAGGTAGCCTACCTACAGCCCCACATATATCCTGCTTTGTCGTGTGATTGTTCTTATACCCTTGATATTCGCTTCGCTACATCCATGCACTAGTTGTTACTACAAGTGGTAAGCAATACTAATTCACTGTGGAGCGGTAAGATTTCCTTTTCTTATCAGTTTTGAGTGAGTTGTGAGAGTACCACCATATATATTTGTTTTAGTGCACTAACATACTAACCATGTCTACTAGTGCTGAATCGAGGATGACAAGAGGGGAAGTAGAAGTTTTTGCAACCCGCCTATTCACCCCCTCTAGGTGACATCCTTGTACATTCACCTTCCTATCTTGTCATCCTCGATTCATTCTCGTAGTTAGCAACCCTAACATATGCATCGTCGGAATGTCGTTGTGCCCCATAAAACCAAACGTTCTTTCAACAACATAAAAAGTGCTACTACCCGCCAGAAAGCCCGTGCGCCACCACCTCGTCGTCGCCGCTTCATTGACAGACAAGCCCTTCTCCAGGGACAGAGCTGCCTTTGGCACACTGGGGGTCCGCTGACCCTAATCAAAGTTAGAAAATCCTCCACTATTCAGCGTTAACTACAGTTCATTTATAGAGGATGACACCGATGAAATGAAGAGGATACAGAGATGACACCATTGACACTTTTTTTATCTAGATTCGCCCCTGCTCTTCCCTCTTTATCCTCCTCTTCGCTCCTCTCCTCTCTTCTAGCCACATGGCGCCACAAGGTGTCCAATCATCCGTACATGTACAAAGTGCACGACCTATAGCGAACATATGTATTGTATGGCACACAACCCTTGTAATAATAGATTGTCTCGAACGTATTGTGGGTAGGCATGGCTAGTCGGCATCGTGTGAAAAATAGTTATTGGAACCAGCATGTAGGTGATTTTCGATCTGGTAGTTTTTGTTCTTCCGCATGTGTAAGACGAGAGACATCACATTATCATGACGCGCGCTCAGGTAAGCAATGCAAAATTTAGACGATAGCTAATTGATAACCAGCTAGCTCTAAGAAATTTAAATGATGATACCTGCAGCTTTTTCGCGCCTCCTCTGCCTCCCTCCGCCCGCGACCCCGATCGCTCTCCGGCCAAAAACCACCGGGTTGTATATGTGATTGATTCTGAGATGTGATGATGCATTGTTCCATTCCATGTCATCTTGAATGACAGGCGTCCAGATGATTAACTTAGTAGTGTTACGATTGCTTTTCCTCTTATCATGTGGGCACATTAATACTATCCTGCGTCCCCCCGCTCGCAAAATTATGCAAAAACAAAATGTGATTCCGAATCCAAAGCCAAATCTGGAGCGAACACACGTTACCACTGGGGTCAGGTCGTGTCGGGTCGCTCGACCCCCTCAGCCTTTTTTTCTGAGAGAAGTTCATATTACCCCCTAAACTTGTCCTAAAGTTCAGTTTATAACTCTTAATTTTGATTTGGTTCAATTTTCAACCTCAAATTTTGAAAACCGTTCTGACCTACCCCCTACTTCAATTTAACCTGGATTTTTCCGCCACGTCAACGTTTCTTCCGAATACATTTTTTTTCAAATAAGACGTATACATGTATTTCCGTACGTCCCTCATACTTGTACATGCATGCGTTAGAAAAGCTTTGAGAAACGATTGCCCTAGTTCGAGAAAGGTGGCCAGTATCAATCGACCGCCGCCTCCACCTGCTCAGAGCGCCGCCGGCTCCTGCCAAGGTTGCCGCCCCCTACTCATGTCGTCGCCCACTCTCGCCAGGCCGTCGGCAGTCGGCCGTCGTTGCCCAGGTTGCCGCTGCTACGGTTGGTACTACGTCGCCCTAGATCTAGTACGGTATCTCTCTCCGTTCTAGCCTGCCTAGGTGAATGCTAAATTGGTGATCAATCAGTTGATATTTTTATGCGTGTTTGCGAAGCGATCAAGAAACGTACGTACAAAGTAGATTCATGGAAGTCAAAAGGTTCGAAACTGAACATTTGTGGTAGTCTCTTCATGCTGATGCATCGTAGAGGAAAGAGATATGGAGGGCGGATGCAGGTGAGATCACCATGCAGCTTGAGGGCGAACGCCAGAGCCGCGTGCTTCTAGCCAACCGAGGCACTCATCTGTGGTTGATGTACGAAGGGGAACCTCGGAATACATGTACGGCCTAATCTTGTGTTATTTATACCGAATGATGTGTTGCATACGAAAAAAAAGGCTGACGTGGAAACAAAAACCGGTTTTTACAACCAGCCTAAATGGTACAAAGGGTAGTTCCAAACGGTTTTCAAAGTTTAAGGTTAAAAATTGAACTAAATCAAAATTAAGGGTTGTAAACTGAACTTTAGAACAAGTTTAGGGGTGTAATATGGACTTCTCTTTTTTTCTCTAGACTAAACTAGAGCCGCACCTCGAATCGAACTCGCCTAAACCTCGGTCGACCGCCGCCGCGCCATGGCCCTCCACGCCGCCCGCCGCGCCGCCGCTCTCCTCCGCCCCGCAGCCGCAGCCGCGCCGCTCCTCCGGCCCGCTCCCGCCGCAGCAGCGCGCTTCTCCTCCAAGGCGGAGTACAAGGCCTTCGTCGCCTGCCTCCGCGACATATCGGCCTCCGCCCAGGCCGACAAGAACTACTCCGGCGGCTCCGTCCGCGACAAGGCCGACTCCGTGCGCGCCGCCACCCACGACGGCGAGATCCTCCGCGTCATCGACAACGTCATACGCTCCCAGCGCCGCGGCCTGGTACGTGCACCCCACAATCTGCCCCCTGCTACTCGCGCTCCGAGATTGAGAGAGTACCGGATTGGTCCTTGCCGGCGCTCCTGCTGCACTTGTGACACCAAATTTTGTAGAGATTTACCTCCATGTTGTCACCATCTTCTGAACACTAATATAAAGAGAAGCAATCTTGACCGAACCTATAAACTAGTGGCAAGCACCAAACACTGGGCTCAAATTTCGTCTTGGTCAAATGATACAAGTGAGATCTGAGAGGCATACATAGCTGCATTTTTCTTCTTCAGTAAAGCACGTCCGTTGTCTGTGCCATCTATGCCTAAGAAGAACAGTGACTCTTGACTGCACTCACTTCATTCACTTCTTGTTTTTTCTTAAACAAAAGCAAACCTGATAAGATATTGGCATTATACAGGGGTAAAGCTTTAGACACCAGTCCAAAAATAAAATAAAAGCCATGAGGAGTTGAATCCTGCAGAGATTTAAATTTCCTTCAGATTTCCTAGAAAAGTTTGGTTTTCATGTTCATAGGTTCTAGCATTTTCTCTTTATTCCGGATCTGTATGACGCTAGAGGGGGCATTGAAGAATCCTTCATTAACATATAATAACTTTGCATCATCTAGTATGATATGGAGACATTATTTTTAAGCTATTACTGGCGACCATTGAGCCGGAAAACGAAATATAAGTACCTAAGGGAACCACATAGAACAGGGGAGCAACCATGTCTGGAAATAGTAGCTTGCACTGCAGCAAAATGCTGCATTCAGTGCATGAACTTCTCTATGCCTATCTTCTGCTGTTTTTGAGGGTTAAAGGCAGGCGCTATGCCATTCGATTAGACTGGAAAGCAAGTAGTACATGGGGATCTAAAAGGAGATCAGATAAAAGAAAAGAGGACAAAATCGGCAAAAACCCCGCAAGGCGCAAAAAACGCTCTTGCCTGAACAGTCTCATGGGTCCTCCGTAAAGGCATAGGCCCGCTGCTCAATCTCGTCGCGCACAAGGCGCACCACAACCTGAACCGGGAATGCCACATTTGGGAAGCCTCTTCTATTGCGCTTTTTGCTGGCCCTTGCGTGTCCTCCACTATTCCCCACACTCGGCGCAGTGCTGGTGACGTGGGGTGGGAAGCAGCCATAGAATTGTCGAGGACCCTCGGGTGGCCACTCTTCCCTTCGTCCAGTGTAGCGCCGGTGCTGTGGGATGGGAGGCAGCCATAGAGGCGGATAAAGGATGAGACCTGCAGCAGCACTAGGGCAGGAGAGGGAGGAAGGGAAGGGATCGGGGAGAAGAGGGACTTCAACGCAAGGAGAGAAGAAGGTGCAGTGCTAGGGTTTCACAAGTTTTGGCCTTGTTTTTAAACTGTCATCTGCACGCATCACGCAAGTCCTTTTTTCACCTTTTTCCTCCGAATGTGTATGGGAGCAAGGCAACATAGTGCCTCTGGTTGGAGACTTAGGGTGTGTTTGGTAGCCCGGCTCATCTCAGATTCTCTATCTCCCCTCATACATGTTGACCTCATACATGCTCAACTCAGATTTGTTGCTTGTTTGGTAGCCTGTATCAGTTGACAGAAGGCGAGTTCAGATGGTGTTTGGCAAAGGTTGTATAGGGTGAGACGTGCTGGGTGGAAAAAATTACACAAAGGTCCTTAAGAAAAAAAATCAAAAAGCAATCGGGTCCTTGTACTGGCGGCGGCGTCCTGGCAGAGCACTGGCGGCGCGTCGAAGCAGCTTCCCGGTGGAGCGTCTTGACCGGTGCGGCGCGTCTTGGCGGCGCGTCCTCGCGGCGGCTTCCTGGCGGTGCGGCGCGTCGAGGCGTCTTCCTGGCGGTGCGTTCTGGTGGCGTCGCGGCGGATTCTGCCGGTGCGGCGCGTTGTCGAGGCGGCGTCTGGCCGGTGCGGCGCATCGTGGCCGGTGCGGCGCATCGTGGCCGGTGCGCGCGCGTCGTCGTCGAGGTCGGTGCGGCGCGGCGTCCGGCCGGTGCGGCGCGTCGTCGTCGAGGTCGGTGCGGCGCGGCGTCTGGTCGGTGCGGCGCGTCGAGGCGGCGTCCTGGCCGGTGCGGCGCGTCGTCGAGGCGGCGTCCTGGCCGGTGCGACGCGTCCCCGACGGGAGGGAGGCGGCGGCATGGTTCTCCTGCTGGCCGACGGGAGAGGATGAGGTTGGGGCGCGGGTGGGACGCGAGAGGAGACGAGAGGTGCGAGGGGGCGAATGAACGGGTCGGGTGGGGGTCTGGGGGTGTGGTGGGGGCCCGAAACAGTGTTTCGCGGGATGAGGAGAGCCCGGGCGAGGAGGGAAGCTCGATTTGAGCTTCGCTCCTCAGCCTGGCTCTGAGTCGTTTTTCGTATGAGGTCGCCACTGCTGGGAAGGCCCGACCCGACCTAACAAACACGTTCTCTCTCAAATATCTCGGTTGAGATGGGAAAATCTGTGCTCCCCCGGGCTACCAAACACACCCTTAATGCCTCAAGCTCCGACATTTTGTAATTGTTGTTGTACCCTCTAACTCTACTTTTATTCATCTTGAAACAGGTTGAGGAGAATTCGAGTGACTTCCCTTTTGAAATCAGCGAAAAGGAGGGGCTTACTGAGCTTACTCTTACAAGAAGTTTAAAGGGCGAAAAGATTGAGGTCTTGGTTTCCATGCCCAAACTTGACCAGGATGGGAAGGACGATGAGGGTCTGCTGTCATCTTCGAAGGAGAATCAGGAAGATGAAGGCAATACACCCCCAGAAAAATACAGCCTACCTGTCAGGGTCACTGTCTCCAAGGGTGATGGCTCAGGCCTGGTATTCACCTGCACTGCTAATCCTGATGATATCGTCATTGAGAGCTTGTCCATGAGGCGGAAGCCACCAGGGGCTGACGAAGGCGATGCAGTCACATACGACGAGGGTCCTGATTTCCAGTAAGTAGAGCAGCCGACTAAACCTAGGACCCTTGGACAATTTGATTTCTGTAAAGCCAAAAACTTGGATTAACTGCTTGCTAACTGTTCTTTGGTTATTGGTGCGTGCAGTGAGCTGGATAAGAACCTGCAGGAGACGTTCCATAAGTATCTGGAGCTGCGCGGTATCACGCCCACGGCCACAAAGCTGTTGCACGAGTACATGATCAGCAAGGACAGGCGCGTCTTGCCGAAGACAGCAAGCAAGGACAAGCGGAATAATCTCGTGTTTCTGACGAAGCTGTGCAGTTTTCTCAAGAAAGATTGATGCTATCCTCTGCATAAGATGAACTCCGAGTATCATCTTGTAGACTAGAGTGGTGGTACACATGCTTACGTGCCTGCTATTTTAATATCCTATTTTGTAGCTATGTATTTAGTGGCAGTAAGATGGTAGCACTACTGATTAATAGTTGAAACTATTTTAGGGTGTCTTGCTCGCTATTTGACCTGCTCCTGTTGTTCCTTTGTGCTCACACTATGTAAAGATGGCACCGTGTAGCTTACTTCGAAGCTAACCCTTGTGCTTATAGTTATCGGTGTACCATATGTTGAGTAAGAGCAGACATATTAAGTTAGAAACCAAGGGTTAGCAGATATGTCTGCCCTTGCTCTTCTTTTTGAACAATAAAAAAAAGAGCAAGGGCAGGCAACAGACATATCTGCTAGCCCTTGATCTTAATTGTTCAGTTGGCCACGAGAATGACTAAGCTAGACAATGCGCTTTCTAACATAGCCCGTAAATCCCGCCAGAATTGAACTTTTCCGCGGATTTACAGGTTCGGGCTGAAACTCGCGCCGATCAGTGACCGAAAAAGTGGCCCGGCTCGAATACGGAGTTTAGGGGCCCGAGAAACTCCCCGCACGGCCCCTATTAAAAGGGATCGCGGAGGGGAGTTCGGGTCGCAAACCCTACTCCCCTCCGCCGTCTCCTCTCCCTCCGCCGTTGCCAGTAGCGCGCTCCGACGAGCAATCGACGCTTAGCCAGACACCGATCCTCCGCCTGCCGCCGCGCGATGGCCTCTCGTGGAGGTTCGGAGGGCCGTGCCGCGGGATTGGGCGGCGGCGATTCGCCGCCGCGTCCGCCCGTCTTCCGCACCGAGGCGGAGCGGCGGAAGTGGAAGCGGAGCAAGGGCGCGCGCAAGAGGAGCGCTCGCCGGTGGACCAACTGGGGGTTCACGCCCCAGGGAAGCTCGCCCACTACGGCAACCAGGCCGAGGGCTCATCCTTCGGGTAGTCGAGCCGCGCACCGCGGCTGCCCGTGGCAGCGAGCTTCGAGGAGGACGACCTCGTCCCCGCTCGTTCGCCAACCTTCTCCGCCAGGGACTACGTCCATGGCAGCGACGAGGAGGAGGCGGTGATGGCGCAAACGTTCGCCATCAGCGAGGCGGAGGCGAGGGTGCGCTTCCGCCGGGAGGAGGCCGACGCCGTCCGCCAGGTACGGGAGTACGAGGCGGCCCGCCGGGAAGCCCGCGTCCGCAAGGTCAAGCTCGAAATAGTCGAGCTTGACAAGGAGGACGCGTGAAGACTTCACGCCGCCGCCGATCTCCGCGAGCACCGGCACCGCCGCGCGCGCCATAGCTAGAAGTAGGCCGCATTTCGCTCATTAACTAGGTTAGGTTGCCGGTGTACCAGTAGTAATGTCAATTCCCCGCACTATGTAAGTATCGATGCTCAATCGGAGCATCTATTTCATCTATAAACTTTGATCATCGACTAAAATTACCCGCGCCAATTCGAATTCCTATTTTCAGTTCCATTTTACGGGTTCTATTCTGCGCCACTGCGAATTTCGTCAGAACTAGCATTTTAGGTGAACTAAACTCGCGCTTTTCGGTTTGAATTTTTTCGGACTCTACTAGACACTAACAACAGGCTAGTTTGATCGTTTCGATATGTTGTGCGTTGCGGGCTTAATGTTTTTTTTGAGACAGCGGGCTTAGTTTGTTAGTCCATGGCAGTATCGGCCTGTTAGTCGGCGGTCCATTTCAGGCCTGTGTGCGAGCCAGTATATCGGCCCATATATCTCAACAGGCCCTGCCAACAAAACGACGCACACTGCCGCCCCGCCGCCGCCTCTCGCCATGGCCCTCCTCGCCGCCGCCCGCCGCGCCGCCACTTCCTCCCTGCCCCTCCTCCGCGCGTCCACCGCGTCGCGCGGCGCCGCGGTTCTGCTTCAGTCACATCCTTCCAGAGGGAGCTAGTTCGCAGCAGTGTCGGTTGGGTCTAGCCTGCAGCGGTAGGATTGGAAACGGTCACGTATACGATATCCTCCGTCGAAAAACGAGGGACTTTTTACAATGCTGCTGCAGTTGGTTCTGTAATTTTCAAAGTTAGGAGCAGTCTGGTAGTACGTTCTGAAGATTGTTCTGGCTAATCTAGGTTGTGTTCGTTTCTTTTTTTTCAGTTCCTAGCTGTCCATGCTAACCGCAGTTAGCTCCTCTTATGGGTAATTGCCCTTTGCGATTCACTCTTCAATAGGGATTTTTTTAGGTGATTTAGGAATTTTGTTAGTTCTGTCGTACCCATATCCTCCTGCTGCAACTGGTAGTATACTTCGAAGTTAGAGTTGTCTTTCGTAGTATGATCTGCAGGCTTACCTAGCTATTTTGGTTATTATCTTTACTTCAGTTTCTCGCCATCCATGTTGACTGCAATTCCTGTCATGGTCACGGTAGATTATAGGTTATGTTCTATTTGTTTTAGTTCAGTGCTGACCGTGTTGATTGCGATTCTTATCACCGTCTCTCTAGATTTCACTTTCAGTGTACATGATCTGAGTTCGTATGGACTAGTGTAGTGGGGGGGTTGAATTAGTTTTCGTAATTCACTTGTCTTGCATAAGGATTTGCATCTGCCTTCGCTGCCATCAGAACTCTGTAGTTTTTGGTCTTGTGACATCTTTACTGTTTTCTTATTGCTGTAGTATGGCTGGACTGAATGTTAGCAGTTAAAAAATGTCGTTTTCTTGTGAGTTGTGACTTCACAGCTTGCATGCTTCTGTCTCCTGCTGTTTAAAGTGATGTACTGTTAAATTCGCTGCATGGTTTTATCTCTTTGTATGAGATGAGGAGGTGTACTGGCTGTTTTCCTCAACTGTTCCACATTTCCACTCCATTCAAAAGGTTCTATGCTAGTACAGTTTGAGTGCTATGTTTGCAAGGAATGTTATTTACCTTTGTCTTGTTACTGTACACCTCGCATGCTAGCCATACCAAACCATCTATGTTCTGCTATTTAAAATGATGAATTGTTAAATGCTCTGAATGGTTTTATGTCTTTCTCTGTTATGACAAGGGGTACTGGTTGCTTTGCTGAACTGGTCAACTCAAACACTGAGTCGAGTTTATGGGGGCAATGAATCGGTTGTCTAGTGATTTCCTGGTCATTTGAGTTGGGTTCCAACATAAACGCAAGGATTTACTTATATTCCTTAAATCCTGCTTAAAAAACCAAGCTGGTGTCTTTAGATGTAATAGGAAAGAAGGTATATAGGGTCTAAAGGTGTGTGAAATCAGTAATGTAATCTTCAAGTACTTCCCGAAGGTTGAGTAATTCAAGCAACTTGTTCTTTCTTGGCTTGGTATCTATACCATGAATTAGTATGATTTAGTCTAAATAAGTGGTGCACAATCACTATCAGAGGGGAAACATGAGGGTATGAAGGAATTCAAGCAACTTGCTGTGTCTTTGCTTGGTATCTATTCCATGAGTTGTCATGATTTAGTCTAAGTGGTGCACACTGAGAGGGGAAACATGAGGGTTGGAAAATAATTAGTTTCTGGCATGCTTGTCTTGGAGCGAACACTACTATTTTACTTCTGATTTTACTGTGAGCAACTTTCCTGTTCATTTTACGAGTGGTGTACAGAACCTCATTTTCTCCATGCTAAACAGGTTGAGGAGATCCCAGAGAACTTCCCTTTCAAAATCACCGACAAGAAGGGGCTCAACGAGATCACTCTCACAAGAACTTACCAGGGCGAGAAGATCGAGGTGTTGGTCTCCATGCCCAGCCTAGTCACCGGAGACGAGGCGGAACATGACCATGACAAGGATGACAAAGAGAAAGACGATGATCAGGAAGATGGCGAGAAGGCCCCGAAGTCCACCATCCCCCTCACAGTAACCGTCTCCAAGAGCGACGGCCCAAGCCTCGAGTTCACCTGCACGGCTTACCCTGACGAGATCCTGATCGACACCCTGTCCGTGAAGCAGCCTGCAGAGAACGATGATGAGGAGCTGATCGCATATGAGGGCCCCGATTTCAAGTAAGAACACAAAATCATGGCTTAGCCATTTTAATTTCCCAGCTAACAACTACTTGCTCATGCTATAACCAAACTTTTTGAGGTTGTACACTTCCTTGTCTTCACTTTCCTGATTAACCGAACACACTACTGATTGATTAAGAATTGCTTTGCTGACGCTGTGTACCCCACTTGGTCTGTCTTGTGCAGCGACCTCGACGAGAACCTTCAGAGGGCGTTCCATAAGTACCTGGAGCTGCGTGGAATCTCGCCCTTGACCACTAACTTCCTGCACGAGTACATGATCAACAAGGACAGCCGGGAGTACCTCTTCTGGCTGAACAAGCTCAAGGACTTCGTCAAGCAGTAGAGAGATAGTTAGAACTACTGTCCCCTAGCATAAGATGAGCCAATGAATGTGCTTTGCACATTCTGTTTTGAGACCTCTGAACTATGTTCTAGAGAGTATACGTGCACCAATGTGTGCACATCTCAATTTATCCTAGCGTGATGTTAGAATTTAGAGAGGTTCATAGGCAATACTTGTTGAGTAGTATGCTCTTTCTGAATAAATAATTATTCTCTACGAGATATTTGTGCACTATACTGTTTGCTTTGCTATTTTCCTAGCTCGTGCTTTAGTTTACTCTTCTTCAGCATGTACTTGAAATATATTTGTGGTATTACGATGGCATGGCAACGCGCGAATGTGTGTATGGCATTGAGGTGGACTTTCCTCATGCCTTGTTTTTGCTGATCACTGTGATCAATTTTATACAGGAGATTGTAAAACTAAATGGCTATATATAGTGGCGCGAGGACGAAAAGATGACGGGAAAAAACGCTGGGAAGAAATTGACAGGGAGGAAAAGAAGGAAAATTTGGGGGGGGGGGGGGGCAGAGGTTTTTTAGGTCCTCAACCGTGTTATTTTATCAAAGATACAATGTCGGTTCCCTCCGGTGTGCCTCGTAGCGTCCGTTCTTGCGAAAAGATTTGAGCATAATTCACTAAAAAAAAGAAAAATGGAGAACCTTTGTGAGGCGTCATTTTAGGTGACCTGGTTGCGTATAAAAATTACCAACTTGGAATACAACAGTTATTTCAGAAAACCATTCACAAAATGAGCTACCTCCTACGAGGTTCTATGGATTTTAGGGCAAATTAACGAGCCAGGTCGTGACCTTAGGCATGACATAGTTTGCCGGAACGAGCCCATATTGCGCACACGCATGGGCCTTGGGATGGGAAGCAATGTTGGATTTATGAGTTATCCTTTTCTAGCCACATAAAACCCATTTTTTTTTATTTTTTTAGCGCCGAAACGGGCTATTTTTGTGAAGCATCTACAAGAAATGCAATCTGCAATGGTACAAAACCTATGCACAAAATTAGAAGACCACTTCCGCACTAAGGTTCACATACCTGCTACGTGCGTTAGCTTTCCGGGAATTCATGGTATTTTATAAGGTGTCCTGCCGATTTCGCTGGAAGCGGGCCAAATTTGAACTAAGCGTCTACTTTCGCTTGTTTCAGTTTTTTTGTAAAAATCATTTTGAGGTCCAGATTGTGTTGTTTTATCAAAGATACAATGTCGGTTTCATATGGTTCTCTCCGGTGTGCCACTCAACGCCCGTTCTTGCGAAAAGTCATTCCGGCGGGTCCCAATTTTAGCACAACTCCCTCAAAGAAAATCAGAAAAATGGAGAACCTTCGCGAGGCGTCGTTTTAGGTGACCTAGTTGCGAGGAAAAAATACAAACTTGAAATATGTTAGTTAATCTGAAAAACCCTTCACAAAATGAGCTACCTCCTACAAGGTTCTGTGGCATTTAGGGCAAATGAGTTATAGCGGGAAACGGCCATACGGGGTCGGCGGTGGCGGGGAGAGGAGTTGTGGCAGCGGGAACCGGTGCAGGACAAGTGGGTTGTGAATTCTTTGTCCGATACATGGCCGCAGGAAAAACCACCGGGAAAGAATTGTCGCGGAGGGAAAATTAGGGGGGTAAGGCCTTTGCCGTGTGTATTTCCCTGGTACACGGCAAAGAAAACGGGGCCATCACGGCTCCGTCAAACGCGGCCAACAGGGCCATGTGTCTCGTCGTTTTGCCGTGTGTTTTTCTGCCTCTTTGCCGTGTGTATTCGTAAAATTGTGCCGTGTGCCAAACCTTTGCCATGCGTATTTCTTGCCGTAACCGTGCTCTTTTCTTTGCCGTGTTCCTTCTCGTAGACATACACGGCTTTGCAGTGTTTCGCAGTATTTGATACACGGTAAAGGTGGCCGAACACGGCAAAGCATGTTTTTCCGGTAGTGGACGTACTCCAAGACTCTTGATTTTTCTTAGGATGGAAACCGACCTTAACTAGGACATGGTAACTTGCATATTTTGACAAACTCTAATCAAGATTAAGCTAACATCCGATTGGGTTGGGCGCCTGCCTCCCACAACTCGAGACTAAATGCTCTGATCGTAGCGTGAAATGTGGTGGTGACGTGGTCAGTTCAGTCGAGGGAGGGAGGGGCCTTAATTTCCGAGCAAATGGAAGGGTTCTATCCGTACCAACCTTATTTTTGAGTCTCTGACAAGACATACACACACACGCATAGGTACCAAAAAAAAAAAAGACTCGTGTATGTTCATAGGAGCGTGTCGCCCTTGGCGGGTAGGCGTTTGTAGAAGTTGAAGGGCATGGACGGCTGCTTGCTCCTTAACCGCGGGTGCCGGAGGAGGTAGAAACCAGCGAAGGTGGCCACCACCTGGAAGGGCGTCACATAGAGTACAATGGCCGCAAAGAGCGAGAGCGTGATGAATATCGCCGTCGCCCTGGGGTCACGCCAGCTGAGCAGCGACTGCGCGCGTTCCCCCTGCGTAGCCAGATCGCCGACCACCGTCTGCACCCTGCCAGCAATGCTCCTCAGCCGGTCATACCTCATCCGCACGATGTCCCCCGGCTTGGATGTCGGGAAGGTGTCAAACTCCTCGTCCAGCTCGTCCGGCTGCGCATTCGACAGCACCGTGTCCATGTGCTGCGGCTTCCGCTCACGCCGCCTGTAGTTCCACGCCCCGATCATGAACAGGTATAGCAACACGGTCGGCAGGATCAGTTCCGGGTAGCAGACGAGGATCAGGACCAGAAGGTGCACGAGGATTGTCGTCAGCGGGTTCTTCCACTGGCAGATGCCGTCAAACCAATTCCCGACTGCGTCAGCGCCGGAGAAGAGCAAGGTGATCCGGTAGAAGTTGGCCTTGCTCCGACGCAGGCTGAACATGTGAGAGTCCACGTCCAGCATGTACTCCACCACCTCCCTCCTCAGCGGCGGCTCCGCTCTGCTCAGCCTCGTCGCCACCATCTGCATCGCATGGAACCGGAGGTAGTCCTGCTGCAGAACGGAGATGGGGTTCGTGTAGTGCATCTTCGGGAGGAGGGGACGGCCGTACTGCGCCAACATGTCTGCCCACGCCGTGCAGGTGAACCGGACAGCCAGTTGGAGCTCTCCCGTCTTCTTCTGCCCCGACGGGCTGAGCACCATGAGCGGGTGGTAGTGTGTGTACGTGCGGTCCAGCTCCAACGTAGCGAGGCGGACGCGCACCTTGCCGATCCTCTGGTCCTTGTTGGCGTCACCGTGGGAGGAGATGTGCAGGTTGTCCAAGACTGCGACGGTGATGACGGTACTGAGGTCGAACACCTCCCAGATGCACTGCTCGTTCCACTGCGGCGCCGCCGTGTCGTTGAGCAGCGTGCGCGTGTGCACCCACTTGGCGCCATACTTGGCGACGCAGTAAGGGTTCTTCACGCCTGCTGCTAGGTTGCGCGCGCTCAGGATGCCCACCTCTAGGATGCCAATGGCGCTCTTCCGGAGCTTATTCGCTGCCGGCTGGAGGTCGCTGCTGTAGTGCGTCGGCTCGTCCAACATGTGGTACGCCGTCTCCAGGCTCATTCTGAGGTGGATCTTGCTGGCGAACGTCTTTGAAGATTCCTTGCTGTTGACGCCCGTGGTGACATCGGCCGCTGCCTTGTCTAGGGTCATCTCGTGCGCCAGGTAGAACCACTTGGACGGCACCGGCTTGGCCAGGTCGTTGCGTGGCACATAGGGGCTCGCCACGGGGATGATCACGCGGCCCACGGGGTCGTCGTCGCGACCGCGCTCCTCCACTACTGTCACCACCAGCGGGTCCTCGAACGGCTCGCTGGCAACCAACATGAACTCCTCGTTCCATTTCGGGTTGGACGACACCTGCGGCCTCGTCCGCCGTACCTGCTGGCTTCCCATCTGTATCTTGGCGAAGGTGGGTGCGAGAGGCTGGCCCTCCTTCTTCTTCTTCGGCTGCAGGTCCTGTGCCTCAATGACGGAGACCTTGAGGTAGATGAGCTTGGGTGAGTAGTACACCCTGGGGCGCGTGCTGGTCTGGGAGCGCAGCGAGTGCGCGTCGGAGTGGCATGCCTCCGGGAAGGACTCGTCGGATTGGGTGCCGTCCCAGACGGCGAGCATGATCTCGCCGTGTCGCAGCTTGTTGCCGTGGGCGTCGGAGAGGCAGTACCACTGCGGCGCGACAGGCGGGCTGTCGCGCGGGAGGCGGCTGGGGACGTCGGAAATGTCAAAGAGGACGCGGCCGACCAAGTCGTCGCACAGCACGTCCTTGTGCGCCTTGACCACCACCTCCAGTTGGTTGGACTGGAGGTGGTCACGGGAGAAGGCGAACGTCTGCCGCCACACCGGGTTGGGGTTCTTCACCAGGTGCCTCGTCACGCCCTTGAAGTTGCCCAGCTTCACCTCTACGTACGGGTCCAGCGCGCCGGTGATGTCCATGGTGGGCAGGTCGCGAGCCTTCACCACGCTCACGTACAGGTACCACATCGGCTCCACCATGTCGTATGTCCAAGCGATCTTCGTCATGGTTGGTGTGGTTACCGGCCAGTGGGAAGGAACGTGCGTACGGGGTTTTCAGTAGAAGAGGCTGCGTGCATGCATGCCTGCTAGCTCCCTCGTACTGGATCGAGTATTAAATAAAACAAGCAAACGCGCGCGAAAGATGGCCACCTCAGACGCGTCGCGAAACGCTGCAGCTCGTCTTGCTCATTCACACTGGTGAGGTGCGATTGGCCTAGAAACAGAGAAATACTGAAAGACTTCTTTTTCAAAAACAAAAAACAAAAACTGAGAAAGACTCGATTGGATCGATGCTATGAAAGGCACAGGAAACCACCACCAACAACAGAGCAAAAGGAATGCATGCAGCAAGACAACAAAACATACGTCGCTGGTACAATAAATGCCTTGCAACCAACATACTGTACGAGGTGGCCACGTCAGACGCGTCGCGAAACGCTGTAGCTCGTCTTGCTCATTCACACTGCTCAGGTGCGATTGGCCCAGAAACAGACAGAGAATTTTTCTTTTGCGGGGGAAACTGAGAAAGACTTCTTTCAAAAACAAAAAACAAAAACTGAGAAAGACTTGGCCGGCCGTGAGGAACATTTCTCCCTCGTACGCACTCCTACTCGATCGATCGGTTGGCCTGGCCTGACCTGCATTTGGACCAGGATATGCATGACTCCGTGTGTGTTAAGAGAGAGAGAGAGCAACTCCATTGGATCCATGCTATGAAAGTCACAGGAAACCACCACCAACAACAGAGCAAAAGGAATCCATGCAACAAAACAACAAAACATAGGTCCCTGGTACAATAAAAATGCCTTGCAAACAACATACCAATCAATTGATATGAAACTATATTTCAAGATGGATCTATTGATGTTAATTTGATGCTATAAATGTTGATACTTTTTTCTATGAAGTTGGTCAAAGTTAAGAAAGTTTAACTTAGCATAAAGTTAAATATACACTTATTTTCCGACCGAGGGAGAGCACCTAGTACTAGGTTAGGTGGTACAGCGCGCTTCACAAAATTGAAAATTCAATACTCCCTCCGACCTAAATTAATTGACTCTACTTTGTCTAGATACGGATCCTCCGCGGCCGCCGCAAATTCAATGCCCTTCTCGTCGGCCGCCGCGGCGAGGCCCAGCTCCGACGACGAGCTGCTCCGCGTCATCAGGTCCGAGATCAAGTTCGCCGAGGACTGCGATGACCAGGACCGGGTAGCGTTCCGCCCACGGCCCACCCTCCTCCCAATCCCCATCACTTGTTCTGCTTCAGTCACATCCTTCCAGAGGGAGCTAGTTCGCAGCAGTGTCGGTTGGGTCCAGCCTGCAGCGGTAGGATTGGAAACGGTCACGTATACGATATCCTCTGTCGAAAAACGAGGGACTTTTTACAATGCTGCTGCAGTTGGTTCTGTAATTTTCAAAGTTAGGAGCAGTCTGGTAGTACGTTCTGAAGATTGTTCTGGCTAATCTAGGTTGTGTTTGTTTCTTTTTCAGTTCCTAGCTGTCCATGTTAACTGCAGTTTTCTCTTATAGGTAATTACCTTTTGTGATTCACTATTCAAAAGGGAAGATTTTTTTAGGTAATTTAGGAATTTCGTTGGTCCTGTCATGCCCATATCTTCCTGCTGCAATTGTTAGTTTAGTTCGACGTCTAGAGTTGTCTTTGGTGGTATGATCTGCAGGCTTACCTAGCTATTTGAGGTTGTTCTCTTTATTTCAGTTCCTCGCCGTCCAAGTTGACTGCTGTTGTGGGTATACTTCATAGGTGTACCATCGACAGTGCCTAGATCCGGCAAGTCCGGGTGACCCATAGACGGTGATGGTGGCATATGGCCCATCGGACGGCCCAGTTGCCGTAGATCAAGAAAGATGAAGTCCAGCCTAGGAACAGGAAGCCGGATCCACCGACCGACCCTGGAAGTCGGATCCGGCCTGGCCCATCAGGGGTAGCCGGATCCAATACGCCGTATAAGGAAAGGAGGATCCTTGACGTACACGGCAATGTAATATACCGTAGTTAGGCAACTTGTATTCCGGTTAGGACTCTCCCTGTAAACCCTAGATCCGTGCGCCTTTATAAGCCGGATCCCGGGAGCCCTAGAGGGACAACCACAACTCATTGTAACAACGCGAAAGCGCCTAGATAATTCCAGATAAGCAGCAGTAGGCCCTGTCATCGTGCAGGTGTTCCAAAGCTGGGTAAATCGCGTACCACCGTCCCGAGGACTCTCCGCCCGATGGCCCCTACTTCTTCTTCCCTCCATGAGGATCCCTCCTCTGGGGCGCCGTCGAATAGGCAACGACAGTTGGCGCCCACCGTGGGGCCAGCGGCGTCTGGAGGCCGGAACCAGGAGGGTTCCGCCATGGAAAGCTACGACGAATCCATCGCTGTGGGGCGTGTCCTTTACGCCGGAATTTTTCCGATCGTCCCTCAGGACGAGTGCTGGATTCCGGTAAGACCGACCCCATCAAGCTCTCCATCGTCCCAATCGGCGGCATTCACATCTTCATCGGCGAGACCGTCGATTCCGACGAAAACGCCCTGGTAAGTCACGCTGACGCGACCGCCGCTGAGCTAGATGCAGTCGCGAAGATCCGATCTGAGATGCAGGAACTTCCTAAGGAAGATTCCGCCTTGAATCTGGAAATTTCAAAACCTGCCCAATCCGCCCATGAGCAGGAAATTACGGTGGAAGACCAATGCAGATCCGCCTGGATCTCCCAGGTGTTAGAGAAGCAAAGGTGCCACTTCGTGCACTTCCTCGCACATACCGCAGGAACCGCCCCTTCTTAGGAAGGAGCCGGACCCATGCAGGTTGAAGCTACCGGAGACAGCGACGCCCCGGATCAGTAGGATGCTGCCGGAGACAGCGATGTTTCGGATCAGCAAGAGGATGCCGGAGACAAGGAGGAATCAATCCTGGGCAATCTAAGGCCAACCTCAGGCGATGTTTCCACCATGAACACAGAAGAGTACAATCACGCTATGAAGGAGTTGGAAGACGAGGAGGCAGCCGAAGCAGAATCCGCTCCGCCCAAGCAGGTCCTCGCAACCATAACTGGGCTGGAGCAGGAAGCCGACGAAGAAGTGACTCCAACCGACGTCGGACTCCTAGGCCCGTCCACTTCAGCGACTCCGCCCTCGCGTCCTCGTTACCGCGTTGTGCCGGATTCTGGAGAAGGACACATCTCCGGGCACCAGGAGTACATGTCCGCAGATGAGCTCGTCGAACAGGCAGGCCGGGGCGCTATCGCGCATTCGGAAATCCTCAACAAACCAATAACTCCGGATGACGCTGCAGATCCTGAAGTTCTAGAAGCAAAAAGAAAGGAGTTGCTGGCCACAGCCAAAGTATTTGCCAACATTGCAGCAGCAATGCTGGAGGAAAGGCAGGAGGCAGGAGAAGTGATGGAAAGTTTCCTCAAGAGAGTGCGCGAAGCCGCAAAATGCTTGGAAGAGGCTAAGAAACTCCGAGCACAATGGGAAACCATGATGGAGGATGCTGGCAAGGAAGCAGATAGAATCCGTCGAGAGCCCATTGGCCCCCGAAAGATCAATTTTGCAACCCCACCAGCAGCCACTCGCCACTCCAAAGGACAATATGAAGAAAGCCGCGGAGATCTTGGCCAAGCAAGATGAGGAAGTCGACATCGCACACCTCCGCACACTGGTAGCTTCAGCAATGTAGCAACAGAGTAAGGCAGACACTTCTCGCAGGTTGGAATTCAACCCGGATCTATGTGTATCCACCGCGCAAAAGGACGCCTCCGGAAGACAGCATCGTGACGATGAATCGCGCACCGGATCCATGGAGCGCAGAAGGAGGACCAGAGAACATCCAAATCCGATCCCGGTACCCTCGAAAACACCTCCGAAGGACCCAAGAAAGGGAAAGGATCCGATGTACACTGGAAGAGACAAGTACCGGAACCTATCACCTCCGCCGCGGAACCAGCCACCTCCTCCGCCTCCTCGCCATCGTAGTCCAGTCGGAAACACCAGACCCCATGGGCCTGGCGGAATCAATATCCGCGACAACGTGGTTCCTCAGAGGAATCGGAACACAGAGCGTATGCCGGAACCTCGTCGGAGCCGGAATGAAGAACGTGAGCCTGAGCCCCGCAGAAGCTGGAATGATGGAGGCGACCGCCATCATGGGGAAGGTAGCCACCGAAGCCAGAGTCAGTAGCGTGAAGGACGCGGCGAATCCGAAGGCGGAAGCAAAAGGTCCCATAGGCCCCCTCGCAGATCTCCCTCCCCACCACCCAGTGGAGGAGGTGGAGGCGGAGGCGGAGGCCGGAGATCTCACTCCCGCTCAAAGTCTCCCCCGCAACGGCCCACGCGACGCAAGGGAACGTCTTAACGAGTACATATCTGAATACATTGGCCCAAAATGCTTTAGCAGGATGATCCGAGAGGAGCCCTATCCAAAAGGCTTGAACCTTAAGCTACCCGGAAATCTGAAGCACTATGATGGCAGCGAAAGGCCCGATACCTGGATCGAAGACTACTTCAATGCAGTAAGCTTCACCGGAGGGAACCAGAGAATAGCCTGCCGCATGCTTCAGTTGTACCTTATTGGTCCAGCTCGTACCTGGCTCGGCGACCTCCCGGAGAACTCCATCTTTTGTTGGTTTGACATGAAGATCACCTTCGAAAAACAATTCAGGGGCACCTACAAGAGACCTGCTACAATAAGCGACCTGCAAGCATGTATCCAGAAAAAAGGCGAAACATCGCGGAATTTCCTCACACGATGGTTAGCAACCAGGAACGAGTGCGAGAACGTGGATAATTTCATAGCTATGCACGCCTTCATAGGTGGCATCCAGAGGGGAGGACTGCTCCGGCACAAGCTTACTTGCTTGATTAATGAAAACAATTTGACATTGGATGACATGATCGGCATTGCAAGTACTCACACCGCCGCCGATGATGACGCAGGTGGAGAACTCACTGCCACAGCCATACCCCTGCACCAGCGAAAGAAAAACCGTGACAATGGCGGCAGCAGCAACATCAACAAGCGGAAAAATCCCCCCGATGACCAGAAGAGCGGCGGATCCGACATGGTTTCCATGGCGTTCCAACGCGGAGGTCAAGGAGGCGGAAGAGGCCGCGGACGTGGAGGTGGAGCTGGCAGGGGTCAGCAGCACGCTGACGAGGTCACAGCTGCAGGGTTCCGCGCTCCCCAAACCTACGAAGAGTATAGGGACATGCCATGCCTGGCGCACATGGATCCGGCTACGGGCAAGTCCTCACACACTAACAAGTGGGTCAACGACCTAAAAGGTGACCCGGAAGCAGGATACAAGCGAGCTCGGAAGCACCGCCCACGTGGCAAAGGAGGCAAGGGCAAGAATAAGGAAAAGGATGAGGACAGTTCCGAGGCGATGGACGAGAATGACGCTTCGCCGGATCCCAAAGAGGCTTCCGCAGCTAACAAATCCAACCCCTTCGTCGAAAAGAGTGCTGGTGCATACCACACCTTCCTTGGAACACCAACAGTCCGTGCCAACAAGTTAGCCCTCCGGGTCCTGAACGCCACAGTTCCGGCTGTGCCGCAGTATGTCAGGTGGTCAGAAACTCCCTGCACGTTCGATAGGGTGGATCACCCGACCATCATTCCAAAGGAGTGCTACGCCTTGGTTGTGAGTCCCCGCATCAACGGGTTTGACTTTTCCAAGTGCCTTATGGATGGTGGAGCCAGCCTGAATATCATGTACTTCGAGACTCTGGAGAAGATGCAGCTCACTAAGGAACAACATAAGCACAACACCACTGAGTTTCATGGTGTGGTTCCAGGTAAAAAAAAATTCTTTTGGCAGCATCAGACTTCCCGTGGCCTTCGGCGATGTTAATAATTTCCGTGAAGAGATGATCACGTTCGAGGTCGTGCCCTTCAAGAGCTCCTACCACGTCATTTTCGGTAGGCCCACCTACCACAAATTCCATGCAAGGGCGTGCTACATCTACAATAAGCTCAAGATTCCGAGTCCTAATGGTATGATCACCGTATCCGGAGACTACAAGAAAGCTCGAGAGTGCAAGGTGGGCGAAGCCGTCTTTGCAGAATCTGTGATATCTGAAGAGGAGCTGCAAGGCTACAGAGCCGCGGTGGATCCAAAAGAGATGCATACCACCAAGAAGCAGATCTCCGAATAGAAAAACTCGTTCAAGGCCGTGATAGATACCAAGAAGGTCGACCTCAAGGTAGGAGACAGCTCCAAGCAGGTGTCGGTCGGAGCCAGCATGGACCCCAAATAGGAAGACGCGCTCGTCGAGTTCCTCCGCGCTAACATGGATATCTTCGCATGGCAACCTTCTGACATGTCCGGAGTACCAAGGGAACTCGCCGAGCACTACCTCAACATAAATCCGGGTGCCAAACCGGTGAAGCAAGCTATGCGACGCTTTGGAGACAAGAAGCGCTGCGCCATAGGGATGGAATTAGCAAAGTTACTAGAGGCAGGTTTTGTAGTAGAAGTTATCCATACTGACTGGGTCGCAAACCCCATCCTTGTACCCAAAAAAAATTCTGAAATACTAAGAATGTGCATCGATTACTCCGGCTTGAATAAGCATTATCCGAAGGATCCGTTCCCCTTACCGTGCATTGACCAAGTCATTGATTCGACGTCAGGGGCGGAACTTCTGTGTTTTCTCGACGCATATTCCGGGTATCACCAGATCCGGATGAAGAAGTCCGACCAAAAGGCGACCTCGTTCATCACACCCTTTGGCACTTACTGCTACGTCACCATACCTTTTGGTTTGAAAAATGCAGGTGCCACCTACCAGCATACGATGCAGCGGTGCTTGAAGGACCAGATTGGCCGGAACGTACACGCATACATCGACGATATCGCGGTCATGACCCGGAAAGGATCCGATCTGATCAGCGACCACACAGAAACCTTCGAAAATCTCCGACGGTACAAGATGATGTTAAATCCGCTGAAGTGCGTCTTTGGCATCCCAGCCGAAAAACTCCTTGGCTTCATCGTGTCTCACAGAGGCATCGAAGTAAACCCGGAGAAAATCAAGGCAATCCTGTGCATCAAAAGGCCAACTTGTCTCAAAGATGTGCAATAACTAACTGGTTGTGTTGCAGCAATTAGTAGGTTTGTTAGCCGTCTTGGCGAGAAAGCACTACCTCTATACAAGTTGCTGAAGAAAACAGACAAATTTGTTTGGGATGACGCAGCAGATGCAGCACTTCAGGGGTTGAAGGACATACTCACCTTTCCACCTATTTTAGCAGCTCCGGAAGAGTCAGAGTCCATGCTCCTCTATCTGGCAGCCTCCAACAAGGTCATCAGTCTCGTTATCGTGGTGGAGCGAAAGGAAGAAGGTCATGAATACGGAGTCCAAAGACCAGTCTATTACATTAGCGAGGTGCTGACGGAATCCAAACAGCGATACCCTCACTTTCAGAAGCTAGCCTACGGTGTGTTCCTAGGTAGCCGGAAGCTGAGACACTACTTCCAAGAGCATCCCATGACAGTTGTGAGCAAAGCTCCATTGTCAACCATTCTTAACAACGCTGATGCAACAGGACGCATAGCAAAGTGGGGCATAAAACTATCCGCCTTCGACATCAACTACAAAGCCAGAACCTCAATCAAGTCCCAAATTTTGGCGGATTTCGTCACAGATTGGACCGAGGCTCTGGATGGCGAACCTGAGCCGGAACCTGAAACTTGGGTCATGCACTTCGACGGATCCAAGCAAAATCAAGGCTCGGGGGCTGGAGTTACCCTGAAGTCCCCAACCGGAGAAGAACTGCAGTACGTTCTGCAGATTCACTTCGAAGCTACAAACAACATGGCGGAATATGAGGCTCTACTACACAGTCTGTGCATCGCTAAGGAAATTGGGATCAAACACATCATATCCTGTGGAGATTCCGACTTGGTGGCACAACAAGTAGCCGGAACCTGGAACGCTAGAAACTCCATCATGTCGGCTTACAGAGACGAAGTTGATGAGATCGCCAAGTGCTTTCTCGGATATGAAGTAAAGTACGTCAGGAGAGATGATAACACAGCGGCAGATATGCTGTCTAAGCTCGGATCCGGCAGGAAACCCATTCCACCCGGAATTTTTCTTGAGCATCTGCGGATACCCTCGGTAAAGGGCGCTAACCCGGAAAATCCAGATGTGGATGTGTCTCCGGCTAAGGAGGTGATGGTAATCACTCCGGCTTGGACCAAACCTTTCCTGGACTACCTCATTGACCGCAATAAGTTGCCGGAGGATGAAGTCCTCGCACGATAGGTCATCAGGCGAGCAAGTTCCTACACAATAGTTGATGGACAGCTCTACAAGCGAAGCGCAAACGGGGTATTTCTGAAATGCATCTCAAACCAAGATGGCATCGAAATCCTCAGAGAGATCCACGCAGGGGATTGCGGGCATCACGCCGCTCCCAGATCCCTCGTTGCAAAAGCTTTCCGGCAGGGATTTTACTGGCTCACAACTAAAGAAGATGCTAAGAAAATAGTGAAAACCTGCTGGGGGTCTCGCTAGTGGGGCCATCCTTGAATTCCGGCAGCATCTTCGAGCTAGTCGGATCGGAGACATCCTTCAAGTAGAAGAAGCCTCCGGACCAGTATCGGACGGATTCATGGCGATCCGTATGTGGGTAGACGCGGCCGGGGCGGAGCTTGATGGTGATACTCCCACAAGTGGCTAGCGAGGAGGTTTGCGAAACCGTCTCTTTCTTGACGGAGAAATAATATTGAAACAAAGGCAAATCGGGGGTTACCCGAAGATGGCCCACGCAGAGGGTGACATGGTTGCTGATGGCGAGGATGCTGTTCGGAGAAATATTGTGGAGCTGCAGCTTATACGCCTTAAGGATTTCCGAGAAGAAATCACTTGGCGGCAGCGAGAACCCCCGCTCGATCAGCGCCTTGGTCATCACCCATTCTCTGGCTTCGGGCGCTGGAATCAGGGCACCCGAAACCATTCGCCAGGATCCGGGTTGCAAGAAGCCTTCCGCCTCGAGGTTGCGGAGCTCGTTCTCTGTAGTAGTACAAGGCCACCATTGCCCCTTGACCTCGCCTTCGTGAGATCAGGCCTTTGACTTTTTGGCGGCGGCCTCTTCCACATTTTTCTCCATCTGTTTGGATCCGGCCCTCTCTTCCGGGTTGGCCTATGTCCCTTCGATATTCTTGCCGGAGTCCTTGGAAGGATCCAGCTGAACAGGGATGAAGGGGGGAGGAGCGGAGGAAATGGGGGTCGCCGCAATAGGCTCTGACTGCGATGGAGGTGGAGTCGAGAAAGACATCTGAGAAGTTGCAGAGTAACTAAACTTAGCCGGAATCGCTCATTATACCCTAGTCATCCCTACCAACATCGACGAAAATGCTCGAGGTCGAAGGACTTACCGGAATGGTTTCTGCGGTGGTCGGAGACGCCGGCGGTGAGGTTTTTGCCGCGGTGGCTCGTCGGACTTAAGAACTCGACGAACTCGATGAACTCACTATGGTGGCGCTGAACTCCGGCGAACTTCCGGCAGACTCCGGTGCGGCGGAGGGCAGAAGCTCCGAGGCGGCGCTGGAAGGAGAGGTGAAAAGGGGGAGAATGGGTGATTAAGGGGTGAGCGGTGAGATATTTATAGGCGGGAGATGAGATTCGTGCTCCGCATCCTATGGTCGGAACGCAAGCGTAGCGCCGTTGGATGGCTAACACGTGTCAAAAACCCTAACGGTAAAAATGGCTAAGGATAAGTTTCCGCTCAAATTACCCGAAAATGGCGCCAAGATTGGCGAAGCCGTTCGAACGGCTCAAGGTTCCGGGTAAGAATTGGGAAACGAATAACCATTGTCTCAGCAGGGGAGTAATCCGGAGATTCTTTGAAAAGATGAAGTCGATGGATGAAGTCCCGCGTGATGAGGGTTTTTCCGGCATGCAAGCTGGAAAGGAAAAAATTCACGAAGTTGGAGTTCTTCAATATTCCTCATGTTACCGGAAGGATTGTCGGAAGTGAAGATGAATTCAAGCAAGGCGGAAACAAGAGGTGAATCTCAGATAACTCTGGGGGCTACTGTTGTGGGTATACTTCATAGGTGTACCATCGACAGTGCCTAGATCCGGCAAGCCCGGGTGGCCCATAGACGGTGATGGTGGCATATGGCCCATCGGGCGGCCCAGTTGCTGTAGATCAAGAAGGATGAAGTCCAGCCCAGGAACAGGAAGCCGGATCCACCGACCGAACCTGGAAGTCGGATCCGGCCTGGCCCATCAGGGGTAGCCAGATCCAATACAACGTATAAGGAAAGGCGGATCCTTGACGTACACGGCAATGTAATATACCGTAGTTAGGCAACTTGTATTCCGGCTAGGACTCTCCCTGTAAACCCTAGATCCGTGCGCCTTTATAAGCTGGATCCTGGAAACACTAGAGGGACAACCACAACTCATTGTAACAACACGAAAGCGCCCAGATAATTCCAGACAAGCAGCAGTAGACCCTGTTGACGAGGCGGTTCCTCGGCAATGCCCACCATGAGGGGCTTGGGTTTTAGAGAAAGGCGGCGATGGAAGTTCCGGGAGCGAGGGAAGACACGACGTACCCAGGTTCACGTCCCCGCGGTGGAGGATCGCTACGTCCTGCTAGCAATCCACTATATGAATATATGTGTACAGGGGGCCGCCATAGGCGGAGTTGTTGTATCTAGTCTAGTTCTAATCTGCGGGTTGCGATGTCTAGGCGTGTCACCTCTATGATTTATGTTTCTCAATATGTGTCCTAAGGGGTGCCCCTGCCTAGCTTTATATATCAGCCAAGGTAGGGTTTACAAGAGTCCTAGTAGGATTCGTATTGGAGTCTTCTTTCTTGTAATCCAAGTTGATATTCCTTGTGGGTCCAGCTCGTCGAGTCCTTCTGCTGGTCTATCTTCATGATCTGCACCGGGTATTGCAATGTCGAGTACCCGAAGGGTTATGCCCACATCAGTAGCCCCCGAGTGTCTGGCCGAAGTGAAGCTTCGGGCAGAGACTAAAGTTGTCATCGTTCGAATGTCTTGATCATCTCTTGAATGTTGAATCTTGTGCTTGATGTAGAGTCGAAGTTGCTTTCTGTCGGGTGCGCGAAGCGCTCCCGATGGGAGTAGCCCCCGAGTCTATGGGCGGGTGCTTGCAGCCGCGCATAGACTCAAGTTGTACTACTCGAAGATCTTGATGTTGATGCCGACATCTTCTGATTTATTGTTCTTTGTCGACGAAGCTGCCATTTATTTATCGGGTGTGCGACCTGCGCTCCCGATGGGAGTAGCCCCCGAGCCTGTAGATGAATATGAAATAGTCATGTATAGGGTGTTAAAAATGCTGGGTCGAATACCGTAGATTTCCTCGAGTTCCAAGAATATTTAGATGCTCTCGATGACGGGGATGATTTTGATGATATTATAGATAGAGGAGTCGATGATTTGGATGATGTCGCAGAGGAGTCGATGATTCAGATGATATTCCGGAGGAGTCGATAATTCAGACGATATTCCGGAGGAGTCGATAATTCAGATGATATTCCGGAGGAGTCGATAATTCAGACGATATTCCGGAGGATTCGATAATTCAGACGATATTCCGGAGGAGTCGATAATTCAGATGATATTCCGGAGGAATCGATAATTCAGATGATATTCCGGAGGAGTCGATAATTTTATCGGGTGCGCGTCTAGCGCTCCCGATGGGAGTAGCCCCCGAGTCTAGGTACGGATGCTTGCAACCGTGTGTAGACTCAAGTCGAGCAACCCGATGTTATAATTTTCTTCAGGTGCCGTAGACACATTGTTTATTTAGCAAACCTTGATGCTTTTTCTCTTGGCATCGGTATGATGATGCTTTTGTATGAAAGTTATCGGGAGCAATTTCGCATTGCAGGTTTGATGAACCTGTCGTATGTGCAACTTTGCTCAACCGATGAAGTATGTTTTGGCGACAGCCCCTGAACGAATCGAAGGAACTGTGCCTGCCGGCATGGGTCTTTTTGTAAATAGTTTTTATCCTTGCCATCAGCAGCACTCTCTTATTCTTGAGGCTTCAGCAGAGGATAATTATATGAAGGTTATCGGCTCACGTTGCAGGTTTGATGAACCTGTCGTATGTGCAACTTTGCTCAACCGATGATGTATGTTTGGGCGGCAGCCCTTGAATTAAATCAAAGGGACTATGCCTGCCATCGACTCCATCGCTCGTTAGTACTTCTGTAGTTTAAAGTAACGACATGGGCCTTGTTTGTAAGTATATAATTGTATATCCTTGCTATTCGCAGCACTCTCGTAATCTTGAGGCTTTAGCAAAAGGATATTTGTATGTTATAAGTCTCGTTGATTACAATCTATTGCAGCGCCCATATTTTCAGAGGCTTTTTTAGATGATAACTTCAGGTATAAAGAGTCTTCAAATTTGCTTGAATTCCAGCGAACCAGCGCTCCCGTTGGAGGTAGTAAAAATAGTTGGAGATCTTCATGTCTTCTTGAATTTCAACAAATCAGCGCTCCCGTCAGGAGTAGTAAAAATAGTCGGAGATCTTCATATTTTCTTGAATTTCTAGTGCTCCCTATGGGAGTAAATGCAATAGCTCGAAGATATTCCAGGAGCCCTTGAGTAATTTCAGCGCTCCCGATGGGAGCGCATCGGGTCAATATTATATAAGATGATATCCATTGAATATTTCAGACGATGAATCCATGGACCCGAGAATGTATCGGATCAATATTATATAGCCATAGGAGATAAATCCATCATAGATGATGAAGCCACCGACCCGGGAGTACATCGGATCATTTATATAAGATGATATCCATTGATAACCATATGTGATGAAGACATTGACCCGAGAATGTATCGGATCAATATTATATAGCCATAGGAGATAAATCCATTGAGAATCATAGATGATGAAGCCACCAACCCGGGAGTACATCGGATCATTTATATAAGATGATATCCATTGTTAACCATAGGTGATGAAGCCATCGACCCGAGAGTTCATTGGGAGAAGATATATCCAGAGCCGAAGAAGATAAATCCTTTAACTCGGCTTGCGGCGAGGCCAATATGAAAGCAGGTCGCATTGCGAACGCAGTCGAGGTAATCAATATTTGATGTGATGGGCGCAATTGAAGTAATCATCCGACCAAAGATAGTCCATGTGGCGGGCGCAGTCGAAATAGTTGCACCACCAAAGATAGTCCATGCGGCGGGCGCAGTCGAAATAGTTGCGCCACCAAAGATAGTCCATGCGGCGGGCACAATCGAAATAGTTGGTGCCACCAAAGATAGTCCATGCGACAGGCGCAGTCGAAATAATTGCACCACCAAAGATAGTCCATGCGGCGGGCGCAGTCGAAATAGTTGCGTCACCAAAGATAGTCCATGCGGCGGACACAATCGAAATAGTTGGCGCCACCAAAGATAGTCCATGCGACAGGCGCAGTCGAAATAATTGCGCTACCAAAGATAGTCCATGCGGCGGGCGCAGTAAAAATAGTTGCGCGGCCAGAAATAATTGATGTAGCCACGCGGCGCCTAGCTGACGTGGCCGATGAAGAGGACGCAGTTGATATGGCCGATCCGCGGCGGGTGAGCATCCGAATATATTGAGTCCGTAATGTCGGGTCTGTGACACGCAAGCCCCCGAGTACGGTAAGTGCATGACAGCGGGCGCGGTCGACCGAACAGAGTAATCGAAGTTTTGCTTCAATCTGCAGTTATATTACGGCGTAAAAAGTCTGCGCGCAAATAATAGTACGAGCCAAAAAATACTTGGCGAAATAAATTTGCAAATAGTAAGAAGTTGGAAATATAGCACCTGATTTTTTTTATTGGATAAAGGGGAGTAGTAGTCGATGAAGAGGGCACAGCTAACGTGACAGATCCTCGATAGGCGAGCTCCCGAGAGAAGACCCGTAACTTGTCGGTGAAGTATAAAAACGTTGATCCAATTAAACTGCTTTTGTCTTGCAAGAGATGCAGTATCTGACTTTGCTCCACGTGAAGTAGCAATGAGTATTCAATTTTCTGCTCACGTGAAGTAGCAATCTTCTTTGGGACGAAATGCAGCGGCTGCTGCATGGTCTGATTTTGTCTCTGCTGCACCTGGCGATTTCATGAAAGTACACAGCCAAACGAATTCTGGATTTCCCATCCTAGAGCTATCCGCTGGGTCTCTGCTTGTCCTTGGAATTCGAGGCGTGGTAATCAATCTCGTTGAGTATCCACTACCGCCCAAGAGAAATAGTCTGATGCTCCAATCCAGGGCTGAAGTCGGCCGCAAATAGCAGTGCTCTAGCGTGATGACAGCATTAGTCGCATAGATCGGATCCCATCTATTCGAGACGATGAAGAATTTGTCAGAGTAGATCTTCTGTTACGATGCAATCTGAACGTTGTCGATGATGATGAGGGATCCCGCCCAGATAACAAAATTCAATCGTTGCTTTCCCACAGACGGCGCCAATTGACGAGGTGGTTCCTCGGCAATGCCCACCATGAGGGGCTTGGGTTTTAGAGAAAGGCGATGATGGAAGTTCCGGGAGCGAGGGAAGACACGACGTACCCAGGTTCACGTCCCCGCGGTGGAGGATCGCTACGTCCTGCTAGCAATCCACTATATGAATATATGTGTACAGGGGGCCGTCATAGGCAGAGTTGTTGTATCTAGTCTAGTTCTAATCTGCGGGTTGCGATATCTAGGCGTGTCGCCTCTATGATTTATGTTTCTCAATATGTGTCCTAAGGGGTGCCCCTGCCTAGCTTTATATACCAGCCAAGCTAGGGTTTACAAGAGTCCTAGTAGGATTCGTATTGGAGTCTTCTTTCTTGTAATCCAAGTTGATATTCCTTGTGGGTCCAGATCGTCGAGTCCTTCTGCTGGTCCATCTTCATCATCTGCACCGGGTATGGCAATGTCGAGTACCCGAAGGCTTATGCCCACATCACCTGTCATCGTGCAGGTGTTCCGAAGCTAGGTAAATCGCGTACCACCGTCCCGAGGACTCTCCGCCCGATGGTCCCTACTTCTTCTTCCCTCCATGAGGATCCCTCCTCTGGAGCACCATCGAATAGGCAACGACAACTGCAATTCCTGTCATGGTCATGGTAGATTATAGGTTATGTTCTATTTGTTTTAGTTTACTGCTGACCGTGTTGATTGCGATTCTTATCAATCTCGCTAGATTTCACTTTTAGTGTGCGTTATTCTGAGTCCGTATGAACTACTGTAGTGGTGGGTTGATTAGTTTTTGTAATTCAATTGTCTTGCATAAGGATTTGCATCTGCATCTGCCTTCGCTACCATGAGAACTCTCTACTTTTGGGTCTTGTGACATCTTACTGTAGCCTTACTGCTGTAGTATGGCTCTGTTAATGGTCGAGATGCTGTTATTATTTTGATCCTGCTTAGGTTGTATTACAGTATATGTGCTTGGCTGGACTGAATTTTCGCACTTCAAATGTCGTTTTTCTAGTGACTTCACAGCTCGCATGCCTCTGGCCTCTGCTGTTTAAAGTGACACACTGTTAAATTCGCTGCATGGTTTTATCTCTTTGTATGAGACTAGCAAAATACCCGTGCGTTGCTACGGAATACGGATATATTATTTATGTGATTTTTAGTTTTGTGACCATGAGACAACGACAATATTTGCATCTCATAATTAGTAAGAAAAACAAGATATCTTTAAAAAATCCATATAAACTAACATATGCATTAAATAAAAAGAGTGGAACATGATGGTTTTAGTTTAACCCCAACAGCATTTCACTACTACACCTTTTACACGGAACCAATATATTTACTCCTTAGTATAATAAATCAGTAGCTAACAGAGTTCTTTAAATATGGAAGAGGTTTATCTAAAGAGGTCTTCTGTTCTTTACAGCTAGTCCTAATAATAAGAGAACCAATAAGTGATTATGTTTGATACTTAACAGATAATAATAAAAAAATCGGACTATCCGGTATACCTGTATAGCCTGGCGATGAATTCAATATTTCAATCTAACCTGTGGCCTTCGCATAGAGCTAGCTAGTCAGTCAGTCTTCAGATCTTGGGAGTTCCTGCATGTACACACTGCAGAATGTATCGATCAATATGAGCAGCAACGTCTTAACCTGTCCCGGATCTTGCATCTAGGCAAGAATACCCTTAATTGTGAAATCTGGTCTTGGTTCAGTGTTAGGCCGAAGATGGATTCTGCCATTCTGGGATGGTACCTGCACTCTGAGCTACACTTGACAGAGTTATCTTCACCAACATAAACGCAATCATGCCGAATTGCCGATGCACCCTACATCAACATTTGTAATCACATCAGCCGGAAAAATGCCAGACCTGGAGGCTCGCAGCATGCAACTGTACAAGAGCATAGCCGATTGATCGTCTTATAATATGATCGACGATGGTCGATGGATTTCTTCTATAGTAAAATCCGATTCCTCTGAAGAAGCATTAAACCGGAATCACATGGATGGTGCAGGAATCAACAACACGATCGAGCAACGATGGCTGCAGTGTACACCTCCGACGGCCGGTACTTGACGTGCGCGAGCGAGGACTCATACGTTTCATCTGGAAGAACACCCCAGAGCGCGGTCCGCCGCGAGGGCCATCCGCTGATCGGCGTTGGGGCGGTCGGGGCCAACGAGTAAAGCATGCGAACGCGGGTTCCATGGGAGCTGCCGTCGTACTCGTACATACACACACGGGATGCGGCCCGTACTGTTCTCTTCTCCCGTAGCTATCACCTCCGCCGCCGGCGAAAATCCGAAGAGCCAGCGCCGCCCCGGATCGAATCCTCGTTGTCACTTGCCATGGCGAGCCACCGGCGTTGTGGCCTTGTCCAGCAGCCCATGGTCGTCCTCGTGTCCGGCTCCAGTCCCTATTTGTGCTCGTCTGAGAACTCGTTGCCGCTTCCCAAGGAAATCCCCCGGCTGTGTGGCCTCCTCGAGCATCCCGACGTCGACTGATTTCTCATATGAGAGCAGTATATCGACAGCCTATAAACTGGACTCTGCTGCCGCGTCTCGAGCAGGACTCTGCTGCCCGCCGGAGTGCCGGACTCTAGCATAAAGGGAGAAACGTGGATAGTGCATGGCACCGTGGCCGCCGTCGGGCACTGCTCCAGGTCTGCGACATCCAGCTCGCCTACCTGGAACAGGTGATTATTGCCTACGATTGTTTCTTGTGCAACCGATCTGGAGTTCTTCTCTCCTTAGGGAGTTGGATTTCTTGGCCTCCGGCAACATAGCCTACGTTACATACGGCAATCATACTTCGATCTGGACTCTTTTTGGGAGAGATCGAACCTAACACGCCTGTGGTTACCGATCAGGAGAAGGAGGCAAGATAGGTAGGTGCGCGACGATGTAGGGGCAACACAGACGACCAGTCTTTTTGACGTACCAAATTTTGTTCTCGGTGGTGGGAGGGTAAAGTTATCCAAAAAAGTGTTGGACGACGGAAACAATCCTCCCTTTATTATTAGGTATAGATGATGAGGTGTACTGGTTGCTTTCCTCAACCGTCCCACATTTCCACTCCATTCAGAAGGTTCTATGCCAGTACAATTTGAGTGATATGTTTGCGTGGAATGTTATTTACCATTTGTATTACAGTGTATGTGCTTGGCTGGACTGAATTTTCGCACTTCAAATGTCGTTTTTCTTGTGACTTCACAGCTCGCATGCCTCTGGCCTCTGCTGTTTAAAGTGACACACTGTTAAATTCGCTGCATGGTTTTATCTCTTTGTATGAGATGATGAGGTGTACTGGTTGCTTTCCTCAACCGTCCCACATTTCCACTCCATTCAGAAGGTTCTATGCCAGTACAATTTGAGTGATATGTTTGCGTGGAATGTTATTTACCATTTTTTTTTACCTTGTCACTGTACACCTCGCATGCTAACCATACCAAACCATCTATGTTCTGCTGTTTAAAATGATGAATTGTTAAATGCTCTGAATGGTTTTATGTCTTTCTCTGTTATGATAAGGGGTACTGGTTGCTTTCCTGAACCAGTCAACTCATACAGTGAGTCGAGTTTATGGGACAATGAATCGGTGGTCTAGTTACTTCCTGGTCATTTGAGTTGGGTTCCAACAAAAAAGCAAGGATTCACTTATTCCTTAAATCCTGCTTGAGAAACCAAGATGTTGTCTTTAGATGTAGTAGGACAGAAGGTATAGGGTCTAAAGGTTGAGGAATTCAAGCAACTTGTTCTGTCTTGGCTTGTTATCTATTCCATGAATTGGTATGATTTAGTAAAAATAAATGGTGCACAATGAGAGGGGAAACATGAGGGTTCGAAGGAATTCAAGCAACTTGCTCTGTCTTTGCTTGGTATCTATTCCATGAATTGGCATGATTTAGTCTAAGTGGTGCGGACTGAAAGGGCAAACATGAGGGTTGGAAAATAATTGGTTTCTGGGATGCTTGTCTTGCAGCGAACACTATTATTTTCCTTCTGATTTTACTATGAGCATCTTTTCTGTTCAGTTTAGGAGTTTTGAGTTATCATCCAGAACCTCATTCTTTCCATGTTAAACAGGTTGAGGAGATCCCAGAGAACTTCCCTTTCAAAATCACCGACAAGAAGGGGCTCAATGAGATCAATCTCACAAGAACTTACCAGGGCGAGAAGATCGAGGTATTGGTCTCCATGCCCAGCCTAGTCACCGGAGATGAGGTGGAGCATGACCAGGATGAGGATGACAAAGAGAAAGACGATGATCAGGAAGATGGCGAGAAGGCTCCGAAGTCCACCATCCCCCTCACAGTCACCGTCTCCAAGAGCGATGGCCCGAGCCTCGAATTCACCTGCACCGCCTACCCTGACGAGATCATGATTGACACACTGCCCGTGAAGCAGCCTGCAGCGAACGATGAGGAGGAGCTGATCGCATATGAGGGCCCCGATTTCAAGTAAGAACACAAAAACATGGCTTAACCATTTTAATTTCCCAGCTAACAACTGCTTGCTCATGCTATAACCAAACTTGCTGAGGAAACAACACTTCTCTGTTTTCACTTTCCTGATTAACCGAACACCCTACTGATTGATTAAGAATTGCTTTGCTGGTGCTGTACTCCACTTGGTCTGTCTTGTGCAGCGACCTCGACGAGAACCTTCAGAGGGCATTCCACAAAGTACCTGGAGCTGCGTGCAATCTCACCCTTGACTACTAACTTCCTGCATGAGTACATGATCAACAAGGACAGCCGGTGATGAGGCGGTTCCTCGGCAATGCCCACCATGAGGGGCTTGGGTTTTAGAGAAAGGCGACGATGGAAGTTCCGGGAGCGAGGGTAGACACGACGTACCCAGGTTCACGTCCCCGCGGTGGAGGATCGCTACGTCCTGCTAGCAATCCACTATATGAATATATGTGTACAGGGGGCCGCCATAGGCGGAGTTGTTGTATCTAGTCTAGTTCTAATCTGCGGGTTGCGATGTCTAGGCGTGTCGCCTCTATGATTTATGTTTCTCAATATGTGTCCCTAAGGGGTGCCCCTGCCTGGCTTTATATATCAGTCAAGCTAGGGTTTACAAGAGTCCTAGTAGGATTCGTATTGGAGTCTTCTTTCCTTGTAGTCCAAGTTGATTTTCCTTGTGCCGGTCCAGCTTCATAGTTTGCACCGGGCATGGTAATGTCGAGTACCCGAAGGGTTATGCCCACATCAGTAGCCCCCGAGTGTCTGGCCGAAGTGAAGCTTCGGGCAGGGACTAAAGTTGTCATTGTCCGAATGTCTTGGATGTTGAATCTTGTGCTTGATGTCGAGTCGAAGTTGCTTTTGGTCGGGTGCGCGAAGTGCTCCCGATAGGAGTAGCCCCCCGAGTCTATGGACGGGTGCTTACAGCCGCGCATAGACTCAAGTTGTACTACTCGAAGATCTTGATGTTGGTGCCGACGTCTTCTGGTTTATTCTTCTTTGTCGACGAAGCTGCCATTTTTTATCGGGTGCGCGACCAGCGCTCCCGATGGGAGTAGCCCCCGAGCTTGTAGATGAATATGAAATAGTCATGTATAGGGTGTTAAAAATGCTGAGTCGAATACCATAGATTTCCGGAGGAGTCGATAATTCAGATGATATTCCGGAGGAGTCGATAATTCAGATGATATTCCGGAGGAGTCGATAATTCAGATGATATTCCGGAGGAGTCGATAATTCAGATGATATTCCGGAGGAGTCGATAATTTTTATCGGGTGCGCCTCCAGTGCTCCCGATGGGAGTAGCCCCCGAGTCTAGGCACGGATGCTTGCAACCGTGTGTAATCTCAAGTCGAGCAACTCGATGTTATAATTATCTTCAGGTGCCGTAGACACATTGTTTGTTTAACAAACCTTGATGCTCTTTCGCTTGGCATCGGTATTATGATGCTTTTGTATGAAAGTTATCGGGAGCAATTTCGCGTTGCAGGTTTGATGAACCTGTCGTATGTGCAACTTTGCTCAACCGATGAAGTATGTTTTGGCGACATCCCCCGAACGAATCGAAGGAACTATGCCTGCCGGCATGGGTCTTTTTGCAAGTAGTTTTTATCCTTGCCATTAACAGCACTCTCTTATTCTTGAGGCTTCAGCAGAGGATAATTGTATGAAAGTTATCGGGAGCAATTTCTTTGAGTGATCAGCTCACGTTGCAGGTTCGCTGAACCCGTAGTAATGCGCAACTTCGCTTCAACCGATGATGTATGTTTGGGCGGCAGCCTTTGAATTAAATCGAAGGGACTGTGCCTGCCATCGACTCCGTCGCTTGTTAGTACTTCTGTAGTTTAAAGTACCGGCATGGGCCTTGTTTGTAAGTATATAATTGTGTATCCTTGCTATTCGCAGCACTCTCGTAATCTTGAGCCTTTAGCAAAAGGATATTTATATGTTATAAGTCCCGTTGATTACCATCTATTGCAGCGCTCGTATTTTCAGAGGCTTTTTTAGATGATAACTTTAGGTATAAAGAGTCTTTAAATTTGCTTGAATTCCAGCGAACCAGCGCTCTCGTTGGGAGTAGTAAAAATAGTTGGAGATCTTCATGTCTTCCAGCGCTCCCGTCAGGAATAGTAAAAATAGTCGGAGATCTTCATGTCTTCCAGCGCTCCCGTCAGGAGTAGTAAAAATAGTCGGAGATCTTCATATTTTCTTGAATTCCAGTGCTCCCGATAGGAGTAAATGCAATAGTTCGAAGATATTCCAGGAGCCCCTGAGTAATTCCAGCGCTCCCGATGGGAGCGCATCGGGTCAATATTATATAAGTTGATATCCATTGAATATTTCAGACGATGAATCCATGGACCCGAGAATGTAACAGATCAATATTATATAGCCATAGGAGATAAATCCATTGAGAATCATAGATGATGAAGCCACCGACCCGGGAGTACATCGAATCATTTATATAAGATGATATCCATTGTTAACCATAGGTGATGAAGACATTGACCCGAGAGTTTATTGGGAGAAGATATATCCAGAGCCGAAGAAGATAAATCCTTTAGCTCGGCTTGCGGCGAGGCCAATATGGAAGCGGGTTGCATTGCGAACGCAGTCGAGGTAATCAATATTTGATGTGACGGGCGCAATTGAAGTAATCATCCGACCAAAGATAGTCCATGTGGCGGACGCAGTCGAAATAGTTACACCACCAAAGATAGTCCATGCGGCATGCGCAGTCGAAATAGTTGCATCAACAAAGATAGTCCATGCGGGCGCAGTCGAAATAGTTGCACCACCAAAGATAGTCCATGCGGCAGGCGAAGTCGAAATAGTTGCGCCACCAAAGATAGTCCATGCGGCGGGCATAGTCAAAATAGTTGGCGCCACCAAAGTTAGTCCATGTGGCAGGCGCAGTCGAAATAATAGCATGGCCAGAAATAATTGATGTGGCGGGCATAGTCGAAGTAATCGCCCAGCCAGAAATAATTGATGTAGCCGCGCGGCGCCTGGCCAGCGTTGCCGATAAAGAAGACGTAGTTGATATGTCCGCCACGGGAGAGCACCCGAATATATCAAGTCCGTGCCATCGGGTCCATGACATGCGAGCCCCTAGTATGACGAGTGCGTGACAGCGGGCGCGGTCATCCGAGCAGAATAGTTGAGACTTCGTTTCAATCTGCAGTTATATTGCGGTGCAAAAACCTGCATGCAAATGATAGTGCGAGCCGAAAGATATTTGGCGAAATAAATGTTGTAAATAGTAGCTAATTGAAAAATAGCACCTGATATATTTGTATCGGGTGAACGATGGGCGGACTCGCGAACTTGACGGGTCCCCGAGCATGGTGAACCGTCACGTCTTCCGATCGACTCGGCAGGTGTAGTTTTCTTCAGAATTGTCCCTCACACATTGCTTTCCCTTGGGACTTGCACTCTCGCTTTAGACCAGACAATTCCTGCATGCCTTACGCATCAGACCGATTCATCTTGATAGTCCTGATTCATCTTTTCCTTGGGAGCGCTGGTGGTGGATGACTGCCATCTGGTTCGTATCGTGGAGTCGAAGTGTATTCGGCTGGCGGCCAAGTCGCTGTTCTTGATATTTTTGTGTTGTTCCCGTGTCAGCTCCACATACACAGATTCAATGGCAATAGCTTCACGTAAATGACCTTCTTGTCTTCCTGGAACGGGGTCTTGGGACTTGATCTGCCGCGGCTGCTGCTTTTGGATCCTATAGTCCTCCAGTCTACTTGGTCCAGCCTTCTTTTTCTTCTACGTGAAACGCAGCCGAGTCCTGTACAAACTCGGCTTGATCGATCTTGGATGGATTGGATCATGAACCACGGCATGACTGAAAATTTCCGTTCTTCCAAGTTGATCGTCGGTTTTGAACTATGCGGCAGATGTAATCTAGCCGATTGTTGTTGATGAAGGATCCCGCCCGGATGACGAAATCCAGCGTCGCGTTTCCCACGGACGGCGCCAATTGACGAGGCGGTTCCTCGGCAACGCCCACCATGAGGGGCTTGGGTTTTAGATAAAGGCGACGATGGAAGTTCCGGGAGCGAGGGTAGACATGACGTACCCAGGTTCACGTCCCCGCGGTGGATGATCGCTACGTCCCGCTAGCAATCCACTATATGAATATATGTGTACAGGGGGCCGCCATAGGCAGAGTTGTTGTATCTAGTCTAGTTCTAATCTGCGGGTTGCGATGTCTAGGCGTGTCGCCTCTATGATTTATGTTTCTCAATATGTGTCCCTAAGGGGTGCCCCTGCCTGGCTTTATATATCAGCCAAGCTAGGGTTTACAAGAGTCCTAGTAGGATTCGTATTGGAGTCTTCTTTCCTTGTAGTCCAAGTTGATTTTCCTTGTGGGTCCAGCTTGTTGAGTCCTTGTGCTGTTCCAGCTTCATAGTTTGCACCGGGTATGGTAATGTCGAGTACCCGAAGGGTTATGCCCACATCAGCCGGGAACAAGCTCAAGGACTTCGTCAAACAGTAGAGGTAGTTAGAACTACTGTCCACCTAGCACAAGATGAGCCAATGAATGTGCTTTGCACATTCTGTTTTGAGACCTCTGAACTATGTTCTAGAGAGTATACATGCACCGATGTATTTGTTAGGAAATGACAACTAGTATTCACAGAGGGCCATAGGCCAGTACATGTACATGTGTGACAATGTGCAGGTAAGCCCCTCATACACTGGGGAATACAAGAAAAGGGACTATACAACTCTAACACCCCCCTCAAACTCATGGTGGATCAACAACACTGAGTTTGGAGAGAAAGAAACCATGCTGTGCTCTAGTCTGGGCCTTCGTGAAGAAGTCAGCAAGATGTAGCTCTGAAGGCACATAATGAAGAGCCATAACCTGATGCTGCACAGCATGACGCACATAGAAGGCATCAACACCGATGTGTTTGGTGAGCTCGTGCTTCACCGGATCACGCGCAATGCTGATGGCACCAGTACTATCCGATAAGAGAGGAGTCGGGGCGTCAGCAGAAACACCAAAGTCCGCAAGTAACCAGCGTAACCAAGTCACCTCAGCCGTCAAGAGAGCCATCGCTCGCAACTCAGCCTCGACACTCGAACGAGAGACTGCAACCTACTTCTTGGTCTTCCAAGCAATGAGAGAGCCACCAAGAAAGACACAGTAGGCAGAAAGAGACTTGCGATCCTCTGGATCGCTAGCCCAGGTAGCATCTGAGTAGGTCTGGAGCTGTAAGGAGCTGGAGCTAGGAAAGAAGAGACGACGGGAGATAGTGCCACGAAGATACTGGAGGACACGAAGGAGATGACTATAGTGGACACTAGTGGGAGCAGACATGAACTGACTCAGAATGTGGACCGGGTAGGAGATGTCAGGACGAGTGAAAGCAAGGTAGACAAGGCTCCCAACCAGGTGACGATAGCGAGTCGGGTCCGGAAGAGGATCACCATCAGTGGCACAGAGGCGGACATTGAGCTCCATAGGAGTCTCGACAGTGTGCTCATCACCAAGAGCGGCACGAGTGAGAAGGTCCTGAATATACTTCTCCTGGGAGATATAGAAGCCATCGGAGGTAGAGGAAACCTCAAGCCCAAGAAAGTAGCGGAGAGGACCAAGATCAGTCATGAGAAACTGATCACGAAGACGGGCCTTGACAAAGGCAATGTACTCAGGGTCGTCACCTGTGATGATCATGTCATCGACATAGAGGAGAAGGAGAGTCCGACCACGAGAAGAAGTGTGAACAAAGAGCGCAGGGTCATGTGCGCTAGGGACAAAACCAACAGAGGTCACCACAGAGGCGAAACGCTGAAACCAGGCATGAGGGGCTTGCTTAAGGCCATAGAGAGAGCGTCGGAGATGACAGACCATGCCATCGGGAATAGAGTAGCCAGGAGGTGGCTGCATGTATACCTCCTCACGTAACTCACCATTAAGGAAATCATTCTGCACATCAAGCTGAGAGACAGACCAGCGACGAACAGAAGCAACGGCAAGGAGAGTACGAACAGTGGTCATGTGAGCCACGGGAGCAAAGGTCTCATCATAGTCACGGCCATGCTCCTGCTGAAAGCCACGAGCGACAAGACGAGCCTTGTAGCACTCAAGAGACCCATCGGAGCGAGTCTTGATCTTATAGACCCACTTGAAGGTGATGGGACGAACAGTGGAAGGATGAGTGATAACATCCCAGGTGCCAGTACGCTCAAGAGCAGCAATCTCCTCAGCCATCGCTAACTGCCATTCGGGATGAGCAAGAGCATCCCGATAAGAGGTCAACTCAAGGACAGCAGAAAGACCGTAGTGAGTGGGAGAATAACGGTCAGGAGGGGGACGAGGATGAGCACGAAGATGATGAGTCGGCTCGGACGGAGAGGGCATCACACCAGAGGTGGAGGGCATGTCAGGAGGAGCAGTATCATCCTCACGTGGACGACGGGAATAGTGAAAGGGGTAGGGAGGGACCACCGTAGGCGAGGAAGGTGACATGGGAGAGGAAGGTGTGGAGTGTGGGGAAGGTGGAGAGGGGGGACTGGTGGGTGAAGAGGGAGAAGGTGGTGAGAGACTCAGTGTAGCAGGGACCTGAGGCACAGGAGGAGGTGAGGCTGGGAACATGAGAAAAGAGTTATCATCCACCGAGGAGGAAGAGGAGGAGGGACGCGGGTAGAAAGGATGGGACTCATCAAAAGTGACATCTCGAGATATGCGCATCCGACGACCAATAGGATCCCAACACTTATATCCCTTGTGCTCGGGGCTGTAGCCAAGGAAGGCACACTCAACAGATTGAGCAGTCAGCTTGGTGCGTTCACGTGGAGCAAGAAGAACATAGCAAACGCAACCAAAAAGACGAAGGGTCGAGTAATCAGGAGTGTGACCAGTAAGACGCTCAAGAGGAATACCACCCTGCAAGGCTGTGGAGGGCTGAAGGTTGATGAGATAGGTGGAAATAGACACAACCTCAGCCTAGAAGTGAGGAGGAAGAGAGGCAACGATCATCATCGCACGAGCCGTCTCAAGCAGGTGGCGATGCTTGCGCTCAGCCACACCATTTTGGGCATGGGCGCCAGGGCAGGAGAACTGGGCAAGAGTGCCCTGCTCAGCAAGAAAATCACGCAACAGCTGGGAGATATACTCACCAGCAGAATCAGCCCGAAAGACACGTATAGGCGTGGAAAACTGAGTATGTACCATGGCAGCAAAACGCTTATATATCGAGAGAACCTCGCTGCGAGAAGTCATAAAATAGATCCAAGTGTGACGAGAGAAATCATTGATAAAAATAACATAGTAGCGATGACCCCCTTGGAAGCAAAGGGAGCGGGACCCCATACATCAGAGTGGACCAAATCAAAAGGACGCTGAGAAACAGACTCACTAGTAGGATAGGGTAACTGATTTTGTTTACCAAGCCTACAACCATGACAACCCTGAAGCGAGACATCTCCTGAGACAGGCCCTAGAAGAACTCGACGAAGTAAAGACGATAAGCGAGAACCACAAAGATGACCAAGACGATGATGCCACTGCTGAAAGGAGACGGTAGTGGAAGCAGCAAGCACACGTGGTGAAGTGGTGGAAGAAGGAACATGAAGCCAATCAAGCTCCCAAAGTCCCTGGGAGTCACGGCACCGAGCGCCAGCCCCAACCAGTGCCCAGTATGAGTGTCCTGAACAGAACAAGAATCAACATCAAGAATGACCGGACAACCAGAATCAGTAAGTTGAGCAGCGAAAAATAAGTTCATGGTAAGACGGGGAACATGAGAAACATTAGGAACAGAAAAGGAGGGAGTAGAAAGAGTGCCACGACCAGCAACAGGGAGAGAAGTACCATCGGCAGTAAGAACACGAACAGGAAGAGGAAGAGGACGAAGAGAAGAAAGAGAGGAAGAATCAGGAGACATGTGAAAAGAAGCTCCAGAATCCAGAACCCACGAAGATGTACCTGACGGTGTCGAGGAAACAGCCGCGGAGGCAGCAGTACCCGTCGAAGCAGAGCCGGAGGAGGCAAGAAGACGCTAAAGTCTCGCTATATCCTGCTCAGTGAAGCCGGTGGTGACAGGAGCTGAAGGTGGAGCACGAGGAGGCACACCCCGCTGCTTCTGATAGCAGTCAGACTCAAGGTGACCAGGCCTCCGACAGTGAGTGTAGAACCGAGGAGGACGAGGGCGACCCCCACCGCGATAAGGGCGGGCTCCTCCAGAAGCAGCCGGCGCTGGTGTGGGTAAAAGCGGCGGTGCAGGTGCAGTGGGAACTCGAGCAGCAAGAACAGAAGGTGTCCCAAGCAGTCCAGCACCACGCAGACGAGTCTCCTCATCACGAAGCTCAGTCAGCACCTCTGAGATAGGAAGACGGCCTCGAGCAAACAACTGAGCACGACGGGGCTCAAACTCTAGACAAAGTCTAGACAGGAACTCATGGATCCTCTGAAAGTCCATATCTGAACGTACTGTCCGGCAACACTGGCAAGTACCACAGACATCACTGCGAAGGGAGTCGAGCTGGCGCCAGATCGTCGCACTCTGAGTGTTGAACTCATCAACAGTAGAGTCACCCTGCTGAAGATCATGTTCCTGACGCAACACAGACAAGTACAGAGAATCCCCAGAAGGCTGATAGCGCTGATGAAGGTGAGACCACATCTCGGCAACAGTAGCGAGGCCCATAAACTCAGAAGCAAACTGTGGCTGAATACTCTGCGAAAGAACAGCGGCAGCTCTAGCATCCTCATCACACCACTGAGTAAAAGTAGCCTAACTATCGTGGTAGGAGCCAAGAGCCTCTGAATAGGCAAGTACCTGCTCCTCATATGCCTCATCAGTAGCAGCCTCAGCAGACTTGGCTGCATCCCGATCAGCCTGAGTAGCATCCTCAGCAAGGGCCCGTGGCACGGACGGTGGAGTAGGAGGCACATGAGCAGTGGGGTGCGGCGGACAAGAGACCTCGCCGGTAAGAACACCCCACAGCCGAAGACCACGCATGTGAATGCGCATAAAGGCAGCAAACTCCCCATAGTTGGTGCCGTCAAAGATCACTGGGCACCGAGGAATACTGACATAGCCAGATGCGGAGGATGCCATTTTTTTTGGAACCAGATCTAGATCTGGCAGAACTGGCCAGAGACGCAGCTGCAGCCCGAGCAGCGACCGGGAAGGGGCCGGCCGGAGGTGAAGCCGGCCTGGGCGGGGCGGAGGAGGCCGGAGGCGGGGCAGGGTCGGCCGGGGCGGCCGGAGATGGTGGCGAAGCCAGCCGGGGCAGGGCGGAGCCGGCCGGAGGCGGAGCAGGGCCGACCGAGGCAGCCGGAGACGGGGCAGGGCCGGAGCGGCCGGATCTGGCCGGTGATGGCTGCTGCACGGGCTGGCACGACCGGGGCTGGACGGAGTCGGCCGGAGATAGGGCAGGGCCGACCGGGAGAAGAGAAGAAGAGGCAGGCCAAGATGGCCGGAAAGCTCGCCGGAAAGATCGTCGGCGGCAGCACGGAGTTGCTACGTGCAAGAGGAGCTAAACCATGGCTCTGGATACCATGTTAGGAAATGACAACTAGTATTCACATAGGGCCATAGGCCAGTACATGTACAGGTGTGACAATGTGCAGGTAAGCCCCTCATACACTGGGGAATACAAGAAAAGGGACTATACAACGCTAACAGTATTCATATCTCAATTTATCCTACCGTGATGTTAGAATTTAGAGAGGTTCTTATACAATACTTCGTTGAGTAATATGCCGCCACTGAATAAATAATTATTCTCTACGAGATATTTGTGCACTATACTGTTTGCTTTGGTTTTTTCCTAGTCCGTGCTTTATTTTACTCTATTTCAGCATGTACTTGAAATATATTTCTGGTATTATTACGATGGCATGGCAACGTGCAAATGTGTGCATGGCATTGTGGTGGACTTTCCTCGTGCTGTTTGTCCAACATGTTTGTGGGATCTACTTGATCTATTATGGTGTTCGTTGACTTGTTTTTGCTGATCACTGTGATCAATTTTATACAGGAAATTGTGAAAATAAATGATGTAGATTAAGCTCCGAATTGCAAAGTGTGGTACTGTTATCTGCACTGCCAAATAGGCAACGTCGTAAATGTAGTTTACCCATTTTGGCATCTAGAAAAGTTCATCTACTAGTCTCACAAACCTGTTGCGTTCCTACTTAATCCTACAATCGTCGCTACAGAAGACATTGTTACTCTTTCTATCAAACCACAACCTTTGCTCGCGCAGGCGCACCGATTATGGCGCCGCTTTAGCAGCGATCGCACTAGTAGAGGATCCCCCTTTAGTACCGGTTCCAGAGGGCCTTTCGTACCGGTTAAGCAACCGGTACAAAAGGTTCGGTACAAAAGACCCCCCCTTTGGTACCGGTTCCTTACGAACCGGTATTAAAGGCACCTCCACGTGGGCACGCAGGAGAGCACAGGGCGAGGGAGCTTTGGTACCGGTTTGTAATACGAACCGGTACCAAAGGCTACCTGCCACGGCAGAGAAAATGCATAAATCTCTGCCGCGGCAGAGAATTTATGGTTTAGGGTTTTAGGAGGGGTTTAGGGGTATCAGACCGTTTCATATCGCGTCGATGCGCCTGCTTCGCGTTTGGGTTTAGGTAGTACATAAAGATAAAGGTGATGCATATCAACTTGGTGCATATAATATAACACATGTAATTGCATAAGATCACAAATTAAGTAGTACATGCATGAAGATCGATCTTCATGCATATATAGTGGTACTCTCCGAGGCATACTATCTATTACATGTAGCATAGTGGTACTCTCCGAGTCAAACTATATGTTACATGTAGATCTTCATTCATAGCGGAACTCTCCGAATGGCGGTATGACGTCCCGAAGGAAAAATCCCGCCAATTCATCGCCAATTGCTTTGAATCGGTCCTCGATTGAGATCCTGTCCCGCTTTCTTGCCAACTGTAAAAGAATGAGATACAAATGAATACATGAGCTATGTGTGTGTGCATATATATATATCTAATCACAATCAAACAATTATTACTCAAACTAAGCACAACTTATGGTAACAAAATAAATTTGTGAATATTGTTTTTGTACCTCTTTATTTGTTTCATTATTCGTTCTCTCGCTGACAATTCTCTGGATGTACTCGCAAATGTAGTATCCACATAGATTAGTCCCCTCTAGTTGTTGCGGGCATTTTGTAACATCCCAACTTTTCAAATCAATGAAGAAGATCAACTCACTTTTTCCAAATTTTGGAGCCAACAAAAACTTTAATTGAATTCATGGTGTGGTACTTAGTGTTCATGCTTTTATGATTGTGTTATTGCCATGATGATTGTTTGAAGTGTTTAACCATGTTCTAAACCCTAAACCATGCCAAATGGAATCAAAGAGGGACAAAGAAAAAGAAAAGAAAATCAAAATAACATCACATATGAGCCTATGGCCATTTTTGGTAAAATCCTAACCTAGGCCATTCTACTTTGTGTAAATGGTTTGGAAACCTTACTAAGCCCAAAATACTACCTTTTGACTCAAAGAAACACAAAACAAATCAAAGGAAATTTCAAAAACAAGTTACATGTGATAATGGTCAAATCTGCCATTGTTAACATGATACCCACTTTGAGCCCTTGTATTAAGAAATTCCTAAACTAAACTTTCCCAACTCTTTTCTCCTCATCCAAGAGCACATCAAGGTGAAAACTTTTGGTGTTAACCAACCATGCAAATTCTTTCTCAATCGCTTAATATAAGGAGGCCAAGTGGCAACATTGAATCAGATTTCAGATTATACCAAATTTGGATTTCACAAAACCTTGTCCATTTTACAAACCAACACCACCACTGTCAACACCCGGATTTTTAAGTCCAGATGCCTATTATGCCATACATCGCAATCCCAGGAAGATTGTTTTTGAGAGACATAACAGTTGAATATCATAGAGTCATCATTCATTACAAACCATAGTCGTCTTACAACAATAGATCACATGATCCACACTTACAATAATAGTTGATCTAATGATCAACACACACACAACACATAGCGGAAGCGAAGTTGTAGTAGTCCATCTAATCCACAGGCAACGCTTGACGTTAGAAGACGATCCTAGTTGTCGTAGACGTCCTGCTGCCCGTCATCCTGATACTGCTACTCTTCTTCATAGTCTGGCCATTTGAATAGTCAGGGACACAGCCATGAGTACTTTAGAGTACTCGCAAACTAATACTAGTGTAAGTACTAACAGTTTTAGCAAGAGGATTCTAAGCTCTAGGTTTATTTGCAAAAAGCTAGTTTTATTTCGTAAGCACTTAATAATCAAAGACTCTTCATTTGCCTAACTTAACTCAAGTGGGAACATTAGTGTCATTCCCACCACTCTGTTGACTCAAGTCAAAGTCACCTTTCAAGTTCAAGTCACAAATCACCAATCACCATTTGAAAAGTTCTGATGACGGAACAATATGGCATTTCCAACTGTCCATGACCGCGGACGCGGCTATTCGAATAGGTTAACACTCTGCAGAGGTTGTACTCTTGTGCCACAACGTTTGATTTCATCCGTCAGGGATAGCCCTGAATAATCATACTCAGTATGCGGATCATCAACCATAACCTTTCACTTACATACCATAGTACAGGCACCTCTCCCCATGAGCTTGGCCTCCCAGTGATAACCATCTGCTATCCTGGGAACTGCACAGGGCTTGGGTAGGATATTCACCTCAATCTCACATCATTTCCCATTCCACGGAGGCAGCCTCGGTGTAACCCCTATGACGCTTGTTCAGAGGGAACCCATACTAAAGTACATAAACTTCCAGTTAAGCCCTACCCATAATCAGGTATTGTGGGGGTACTCTAAAATTGGAATGGTATCGCATCCGAACCCAACCATCAGTTTTTGTCAGAAACACCGGGTCATTCAGTGGTCATATTCACCTACAAAACTTTTCAATGGAATGCCTCATCATTCCAAGGTTTTCAATTCAGTTGAAAACACTAGCTCCACCTAGGGTAGTCAATTTTAATTTTAGCAGTAGCCACTAGTCATGAGAGGTGCTAACTAAGTTTTAGCTATCTAGGCTAAGTTTGATACTCTTGTACCACTCTATACTTAGACCAAAGTTAACTATAAAAGTAAGCTTTGAGAAACAAAGTAAAAACCTGTAAGGTTAAAATCTTGGGATTGGATCAGTAAGCATAAAGTAAGAGTGCAAAGGTGCCTTGCTCTAGTAGAGCTTGGCATTAGAGTGACTTGCAAGAGTATAGCTTGCCTTGATTGGTACAGTGATCAAAGTTTTCTTCTCCTTCTTCTTCGTAGAAGACCTCCTCCTCCTGGTAGTCCTCGGTACTAGCGTCTATCAACGGATACGAGGCATATAATCACCATACAATTCTTAGGGGCTAGACTAAACACACAAATGGTTCACATAAGCTATTCTAGCACCACCACGTTATTAACATGTGGGTTGACTTGGTGTTCTTGTTAAGGAAAATAATTTCCTCTAATTGAAAGTATTTCTTAGGGTTTCCATTTAGTTCTTTGGAGAAATAATTTCCTCTCATTGAATCTTGTTAAGATTTAATCTCCTCAATTAATAAAGTATGAACACATGTTGACCAAGGTCAACACTTCATCTTTATCATTTGGGAAAATGATTTAAATGAGGTACTACCCCTCATGCAATTTAACACTAACCTGGTAACCATTTAATATCACCAAATAATACAATATGAGATTATATAGACCAAGGTCATTACCTCATATTGAATTACTTGAGACAAAGATTTAAATGAGAGGAAACCTCTCATACTATTTATTAAATAAATTTGGGTAATTTTAATGGACTAGAAATAGCTACATAGCCATTATTTTATTCTAGCCCATGATCATATGCAGCAACCATGTCATATTTTTGCATAAACAATTATAGTATAAGAAATGTGATTTTTGAGAGTTGGAATCAACTCAAAATCATTCATGGTTGATTTTTAATAATTGTTTGAAGGTTGAAAAGGCCCTGCTTTGTTATTTTTGTGGCAAGTGATCTATGATGAATTAGGGTTTGAAACCGGTGGGGTTGGCTAGATAATTTCATAAGCTTTCCAACAAAATTGGATTCACTCAAATTGGATTGGTGGATTTTGTTTTATTCAAATTCTAGCAAAGCATCAGTATTGAATTTGGGTAAAAATCAATTTAAACGAATTCAAATTCGTGGGCTGCCCGGGAAAAGGAAATGGGCCAGTGAGGCAGTGAATGGGCCGGCCCAGCTGCGTGTCTCGCATGCGCTGGAGGCCTGACGGGGGGTCCCTCCTATCAGCGGCTATTTCACGTTACCGAAACGGTACGCGCTGCTGGCCGTTGGATTAGGATCAGATCGAACGGCGCACAGTCGTCGTCGTCGACGGCGAGAGGCAAACCTACTGGCGGCGAGGCTAGGGGGTCAGAGGGTCACCTGGGCTCCGGCGATCGTCGGTGAGGAGGCAGGGCGATGTTGCGGTCGACGGTGGTTCTCCTGGTACAAACGGCGGCTCCTGGGGCGGCTCCTAGCGTCGACTCCTTCTGCGGCGGCTCCGCAGACTCCGGCGAGCAATTGGAGCAGCTCCGGCGATAATGTGGACGAGGAAGTGGTCGAGGAGAGCGAGAGGAAGGAGGGGAGCAAGGTGGGGTGAAGAAGTCCTCCAGGGGTGGCCTCTATTTATAGGGGCGAGGGGTGGCCGAGGCGCACGGGGCAGGTCGATGGTGGCTATGGCGCTAGGGGTCGCTAGAAAGCAAGGAAGGGGGCGCATCGTGTTGGCGATGTCACAGCGGACCTAACGCGCGTCAGGGCGCCGTGGAGGGGGGTCTGGGTCGATGGCGTCATGTGCGTGTACCGTGGTACTGCGGCGGACGTCGTCGACGAGGATGCTGGCTACCGGGCTCGAGCGGGCAGGGGAGCGTGTCTGGCGGACTCCTGGTGTCGGGGTGATGCTCAGGGCGGGAGCGGATGGCGAGGCGTGGACGGAGGCGACGGGTCGAGCGCGTTCTCTGGCGTGTCCAGGGCGTGTCCATGCACGCTCTGGCGCATTTCGGGGTGTCGCGAGCGCGTTCTGGTCTGGGCTGTTGGAGATATGCCCAAGAGGCAATAATAAAGTGGTTATTATATATCTATATGTTTATGATAAATGTTTGCATACCATACTATAATTGTATTAACCGAAACATTGATACATGTGTGTTATGTAAACAACAAGGAGTCCCTAGTAAGCCTCTTGTATAACTAGCTTGTTGATTGATAGATGATCATAGTTTCATGATCATGAACATTGGATGTTATTAATAACAAGGTTATGTCATTAGATGAATGATATAATGGACACACCCAATTAAGCATAGCATAAGATCACGTCATTAAGTTCAAATTGCTATAAGCTTTCGATACATAGTTACCTAGTCCTTCGACCATGAGATCATGTAAATCACTTATACCGGAAGGGTACTTTGATTACATCAAACACCACTGCGTAAATGGGTGGTTATAAAGGTGGGATTAAGTATTCGGAAAGTATGAGTTGAGGCATATGGATCAAGAGTGGGATATTGTCCATCCCGATGACGGATAGATATACTCTGGGCCCTCTCGGTGGAATGTCATCTGATTAGCTTGCAAGCATGTGACTTGGTCACAAGAGATGACATGCCACGGTACGAGTAAAGAGTACTTGTCGGAGACGAGGTTGAACAAGGTATGGAGATACCGATGATCAAACCTCAGACAAGTAAAATATCGCGTGACAAAGGGAATCGGTATCATATGTAAATGGTTCAATCGATCACTAAGTTATCGTTGAATATGTGGGAGCCATTATGGATCTCCAGATCCCGCTATTGGTTATTGGTCGGAGAAGAGTCTCGACTATGTCTGCATAGTTCACGAACCGTAGGGTGACACACTTAAGGTTTGATATCGTTTAAGTAGATATGGAATATGGAATGGAGTTCGAAGTTTTGATTCGGAGTCTCGGATGGGATCCAGGACATCACGAGGAGTTCCGGAATGGTCCGGAGAATAAGATTCATATATAGGAAGTCACTTTCCAAGTTTGGAAATGATCCGGTGCATTTATGGAAGGTTCTAGAAGGTTCTAGAAAAGTCCGAAAGAAATCACCATGGAAAGTGGAGTCCCGGAGGGACTCCACCTTGCATGGCCGGCCAAACCCTAGGGGGGAGGAGTCCCAGGTGTGCTCCACCTAGGTGGCCGGCCAGCCCCCCTCAAGGAAAGGTGGGAGTCCCACCTTGAGTAGGACTCCCCCCTTGAGTAGGTTTCCCACCTATGGGAGGTTTTGTTGTTGGGGTCTTATTCGAAGACTTGGACTACAACTCTTGGGGGTTTCCACCTATATAAAGAGGGGAGGGGAGGGGCTGGCCGGCCACACCAACCACCACCTTGGCCGCAGCCCCCCAAGAGCCCCCTCTCCCAGAAACCCTAGCGGTTCCCTCCTCCCTCTCTCTCCCACATAGCTTAGGCGAAGCTCTGTCGGAGATCTCCACCACCACCGCCACCACGCCGTCGTGCTGCCGGGATTTCGAGGAGGATCTACTACTTCCGCTGCCCGCTGGAACGGGAAAGAGGACGTCGTCATCAACACCGAACGTGTGACCGAGTACGGAGGTGCTGCCCGTTCGTGGCACCGAAGATCTTCTACACGCTTTTGCAAGCGGCAAGTGATCGTCTACATCCACCACAAGATCTGATCTCGTTAACACTTTGTGATCTTCAAGGGTATGTTGATCTTCACCTCGTTGCTACCATCTTCTTGATTGGATCTTGGCTTGTTCTTCGTTCTTGCGATAGGAAATTTTTTGTTTTCTATGCTACGAATCCCAACAGTGGTATCAGAGCCGTGTCTATGCATAGATTGGTTGCACGAGTAGAACACAATGGTTTTGTGGGCGTTGATGCTTTTGTTGTCTTTAGTTCGTGTACTTTGCATCTTGTGGGATGGTGGGATGAAGCGGCTCGGGCTAACTTTACATGACCGCGTTCATGAGATTTGCTCCACGCTTGACATGCAACTTGGATTGCATAAGTGGCTTTGCGGGTGTCTGTCTCTCCCACCATAGTGAAGATTCAATCTACTCTTTCTATTGACAACATTAGTATCACCGTTGTGGTTCATGTTCGTAGGTAGATTGGATCTTACTCGAAAACCCTAAACCACGTAAAATATGCAAACCAAATTAGAGGCGTCTAACTTGTTTTTGCAGGGTTTGGTGATGTGATATGGCCATGATATGATGATGAATATGTATGAGATGATCATTATTGTATTGTGGCAACCGGCAGGAGCCTTATGGTTGTCTTTAAATTTCATGTTGAAGTATTATTTCAAAGTAGTTGTAATAGTTACTACATGGGAGCACAACCATGAAGACGGCGCCATTGACCTTGACGCTACGCCGACGATGATGGAGATCATGCCCGTTGATGATGGAGATCATGTCCGTGCTTTGGAGATGAAGATCAAAGGCGCAAAGACAAAAGGGCCATATCATATCACATATGAATTGCACGTGATGTTAATCCTTTTATGCATCTTATATTGCTTAGATCGCGACGGTAGCATTATAAGATGATCCCTCTCACTAAATATCAAGATAATAAAGTGTTCATCCTTAGTATGCACCGTTGCTAAGACTTGTCGTTTCGAAGCATCACGTGATGATCGGGTGTGATAGATTCTACATGTGCATACAACGGGTGCAAGCCAGTTTTGCACACGCGGATACTAAGGTTTCCTTGACGAGCCTAGCATGTACAGACATGGTCTCGGAACACGGGATACCGAAAGGTAGAGCATGAGTCATATGGATGATATGATGAACACTTTGTGTGTTCGCCTTTGAAGCTACATCTTTTCTCGTGATGATCGGAATTGGTGTAGTGGATTTGGTTCGTGTGATCACTAAGACAATGCGAGGGATATTGTTTTGAGTGGGAGTTCACCTAGTTAATTTAAGAATTAAAATTTGAACTCAATTGATCATAAACTTAGTCTAAACTCTTTGCAAATATGTTGTAGATCATGGGGTCCCCCTCCATCAATTTTAACCAGTTCCCAGAGAAAGAAAAGCTTAAAAGCAATGGTAGCAACTTCACCGACTGGTTCCGTCATGTGAGGATTTTCCTCAATGGTGGAAATCTGCAATTTGTGCTCGAAGCACCGCTAGGTCCCCCACCACCACCTGCAGTATCCGAGGACGAAAAGAATGTTTACGAGACTCGGGTAACTCGGTATTCTCAAGTTCAGTGTGCCATCCTGTGCAGCCTAGAGGCGGAGCTCCAAAAGAGTTTTGAGCACCACGACCCTTATGAGCTGGTCCATGAGCTAAAAACTATTTTTGAAACTCATGCGGCCGTGGAAAGCTATGAGGCCTCGAAACACTTCTTTGGTTGTATGATGGAAGAGGGTAGCTCCGTTAGTGAGCATGTGCTCGCTATGTCTGGGCACGCGAAGAAGCTCAGTGACTTGGGGATAGTGATTCCTAACAAGCTGGGTATTCATCGTGTACTCCAATCACTGCCACCTAGTTACAAGAACTTTGTGATGAACTACAACATGCAGAACATGAACAAGGAGTTACCTGAACTCTTCTCCATGCTAAAATCTGCTGAGGTGGAAATACAGAAAGAGCACCAAGTGTTGATGGTCAACAAGACCACTAGTTTCAAGAAGCAGGGCAACTTCAAGAAGGGTAGCAAGAAAGTTGCTGCGCCTCCTGAGAAGCCTAAGGCTGGCCCTAAACCTGATACTGAGTGCTATTACTGCAAGGAGAAGGGGCACTGGAAGCGGAATTGCCCCAAGTACATGGCTGATCTGAAGAGCGGCCTTGTCAAGAAAAAGAAAGGTATATTTGATATACATGTTATAGATGTCTATCTTACTGGTTCTCGTAGTAGTGCCTGGGTATTTGATACTGGTTCGGTTGCTCATATTTGTAACTCGAAACAGGAACTGCGGAATAAACGAAACCTAGCGAGGGACGAGGTGACGATGCGCGTTGGAAATGGATCCAAGGTCGATGTGATCGCCGTCGGCACGCTCCCTCTACATCTACCTTCGGGATTAGTTTTAAACCTAAATAATTGTTATTTGGTGCCTGCGTTGAGCATGAACATTATATCTGGATCTTGTTTAATGCAAGACGGTTATTCATTTAAGTCAGAGAATAATGGTTGTTCTATTTATATGAATAATATCTTTTATGGCCATGCGCCTGAGATGAATGGTTTATTCTTGTTAAATCTCGATAGTAGTGATACACATGTTCATAACATTGATGCTAAGCGAATTAAATTAAATGATAATTCTACTTATATGTGGCACTGTCGTCTTGGTCATATTGGAGTGAAGCGCATGAAGAAACTCCATTCTGATGGACTTCTTGAGTCACTTGATAGATGCGAAGCATGTCTAATGGGAAAAATGACTAGGACTCCATTCTCTGGTACAATGGAGCGAGTGATGACCCACAAGTATAGGGGGTGTATCGTAGTATTTTCGATAAGTAAGAATGTCGATCCCAACGAGGAGCAGAAGGTGTTGACAAGCAGTTTCGATGAAGGATTCACTGTAAATGCTCACAGACAAGTATTCAGGGGGTTTAGATGTAACAGTTGAATAAAGTACGAGTAAGTAAAGTGCGAAAGTAACAATTGCAGCGAGTGGCCCAATCCTTTTTAGCACAAAGGACAAGCCGGTTTGTTTACTTATAATGAGCAAGCGTTCTCGAGGACACACGGGATTTTAGTCTAGTGCTTTCGCTACATACGGCTAAATAATCTTCATTGTTATGATAAGTGTTGTGTGGGTGAACCTATGCTAATGTACCGCCCTTCCTAGGACTAATACATACTTGTGATTATACCCCTTGCAAGCATCCGCAACTACAAGAAAGTAATTAAGAATAAATCTAACCACAGCCTTAAACTCTGAGATCCTGCGATCCCTCCTGCATCGATATATCAACGGGGGTTTAGGTTTCTGTCACTCCGGCAACCCCGCAATTAGCAAACGAATACAAGATGCATTCCCCTAGGCCCATAAATGGTGAAGTGTCATGTAGTCGACGTTCACATGACACCACTAGAAGAATAACACCACAACTTAAATATCATACCATTGAATATTACTCATCCATAGTTCACTACTAACATTTAGACTTCACCCATGTCCTCAAGAACTAAACGAACTACTCACGAGACATCATATGGAACATGATCAGAGGTGATATGATGATGAATAACAATCTGAACATAAACTTGGTTCAATGGTTTCACTCAATAGCATCAATAACAAGTAGAGATCGATACCGGGAGAGTTTCCCCTATCAAACAATCAAGATCAAACCCAAATTGCTACGGCGATGACGGTGTCCAGCGGTGGAGACGGCGGTGATGATGGTGGAGATGATGATGATGGTGATGGTGATGATGTCCAGCTCGATGACGGTGACGATGGCGTCGATTTCCCCCTCCCGGAGGGAATTTCCCCGGCGGATTCCTGCCCGCCGAAGAGCTCTTTTCTCTCTGGTGTTCTCCGCCCCGCAGAGGCGGCTGTAACTCTTCGCGAGGTACACTCTGTGGCTTAGGTTTTCGGGACGAAGGATTTCGCGAAGAAAAGGAGGCGAAAGGGGCCGTGGGCCCCCCACACCACATGGCGGCGCGGCCAGGGCATGGGCCGCGCCGCCCTAGGGTGTGGGCCCACCCTGGGTCCTCCTGGCTCCTCCTTCTGGCTTCCTTCGTCATCTTGACAAATAGGATTTTTGGTATAATTTCCTTCCACAGTTGATCTTCCGAAATATTGCGTTCTGACGGTGCTTTTTCCCGCAGAATCCTGGCTCCGGTGCTTGATCCTCCAATAATGATGAAACATGCAAAATAGATGAAATAACATAAGTATTGTGTCCCAATATGAAATATATCAATGAATAACAGCAAATTATGATATAAAATAGTGATGCAAATTGGACGTATCAACTCCCCCCAAGCTTAGACTTCGCTTGTCCCCAAGCGAAACTGAGCTCGATAAACAGGACCACATGTTTATGGAGTGAAGAGTCGATAAATAAAATACGGACAAGAAGCATCATATTCATTCACACAAGACATTATAGTAAACAACCTCTTATAACTCAACTTGAAACAAGTATAAGGTAATCACAAGTAAAGGTGCATAAGAAATCATAATTGGTGATGGCAAACTTCGTTCTTGGTCGGAGAACAATTAACGGATTATACTTATCTCATTGAGCAGCGCTCTCATGTTAAAGTTTATAAGGCACAACTTGCATACTCAATCATAATGGTCTCTTCATAATCATTGATAACGTGCAAAGCTATATTCATTCAGATAAAACTTGTACTAAACAAAGAAGAATAAAAGACATAATGAAGCAAATCACAATGTAATGGTTTGATCACAACTACTCAAATGCTTGCTTGAGATGGAGGGAAATAGGTTTACTGACTCAACATAAAGTAAAAGACAGGCCCTTCGCAGAGGGAAGCAGGGATTAAATCATGTGCTAGAGCTTTTTCAGTTTTGCAATCATATAAAGATAATAAAAGTAACATTTTGAGAGCTGTCTGTTGTTGTCAACGACTGATAGCGGGTACTCTAACCCCCTTGCCAGACAACCTTCAAAGAGCGGCTCCCATATTATTTTTATTTTGTGTGGCACTCCTTCCAACCTTTTCTTTCACAAACCATGGCTAACCGAATCCTCGCGTGCCTTCCAACAATCTCATACCATGAAGGAGTGCCTTTTTATTTTAGTTTTATTATGATGATGACACTCCCCCCAACCTTTGCTTACACAAGCCATGGCTAACCGAATCTTCGGGTGCCGTCCATCAATCACATACCATGGAGGAGTGTCTATTTTGTTTGATTAATTTGGGACTGGGAATCCCATTGCCAGCTCTTTTTGCAAAATTATTGGATAAGCGGATAAAGCCACTAGTCCATTGGTGGAAGTTGCCCAACAAGATTGAAAGATAAAACACCACATACTTCCTCATGAGCTATGAAACCTTGACACAAATAAGAGATAACAAGTTTTGAATTGTTTAAAGGTAGCACATGAAGTATTTACTTGGAATGGCAGAAAATACCATGTAGTAGGTAGGTATGGTGGACACAAATGGCATAGGTTTGGTTTAAGGTTTGGATGCACGAGAAGTATTCCCTCTCAGTACAGGTCTTTGGCTAGCAAGGTTAATTAGCAAGCATAAGAGTCGAGGGAAACAAACAAATATACATATGATAGAAACAATCATGCATCTTCCTTGTAAGCACAAACAATCTTAACTTTAGAATAATAAGCTATGAGCTAACAAGAAAGACAATGAAACATCTACATGTATTTCTCTTTTCTACTTAAACCTCAAAGTGTTGTTGCTATTGACCAATGCTAAGTTTGCCAAAACCAAATAGATTTATTCAATGCTCCCAAAGTGATACCAATACTAACAACAAGGTAAATCATATGATAGAGATTGCAAACTAGAATAAGATGTGCAATATGTAAATGATAAGACTTCTCATTAATATTCCATAACGATAACTCACACCAAGGGATACATAGATAACCAACTAAAGGAGAGATACTTCCAAACTGCAACCCATCTTATATGATAACTTCCCTACTCATGATATGACACTACTTGACAATAAAAGTAAAAGGTAGTGATAATGTGATACCGCGGCACTCCCCCAAGCTTGGAACAAACCAAGGGGATGCCAATACCGATGATGAATTACTCCTTCGGCGATGGTGGTGATGAATTCCTGACAAGCTTCTCAATAAGCTCCTGAAGCTCATCAATCTTGTATATGAGATTGCGAATCATCTCTGAATTGTGCTCGACGTGGTTAAAGAGTCTGTCCGACGGCGAGTCCCAGCTCTTGGAGTTATTTCTCCACTCTTCAGCCTCAGGCTCCTTCTCTCCTGCAGTGTTAGAGCGATCTATATCCCACTGGCTAGGCAATGCTGCCTTGGGAGTCCCTTCAATTTGATTATTGAAAATTAGATTGTGGAAGGGGTGATGAGTGCCTGATAAGGATGACTTCGGAGCTAGGTAATGACGTGGAACCGCTCCTCCAGTGCGAATTCTTGCGCTCTTGTTTGCACTAAAAGGGTTGTCCACCACCTTGATGCTTGCGATAGTAGCACGCGGGTGTGCGCGCGAATCTTCCTCCACCTCTTCTTCATCCTCTTCCTTGACGTCCTTGTCTTCCTCTTTCCACCCAAGATCTCGATCATCTTCATCCGGAAACTCCTTGCCCTTGTTCTTGGAGACCATGGTGCTTCTAGACCGAAAACAGATCCTGGCAGAAACAGCTCGAAACAAAATACGTCGAGAACACGATATACGGACCTCCAGGGATCCGGGGTATTATATAGCAAAAATTTTCGCGACAAACGGAAAGTACCAGATCGAACCAGAGTCGAAAAGGGGCGACGGGGCGGCCAAACCATAGGCCGGCGCGGGCCCAGGTCAGGCCGCGCCGCCCTATGGTGGCACCCCCTCGTGCGTCCTTTCCACTCCGTTTCGAATTCATAATTTTTCATATTTTCTAAAAACAGCAAAAATATTGTTCGGAAAGTAAATTGCGTACTTTTCATTACCAGTACTGTTACCTATTCAAAGTCGAGTTCTGGCGGACTGTCAATTTGCCCTTTGATGAAAGCCTCCGGTGTTTCCACTTGAATAATATCAACATCAACATTATAAGAATCACCCGAGATATAATGCTTGAGTCTTTGTCCATTCACCACTTGCGTGGCATTGCCTTGGAGAGAGCTAATTTTGATTGCTCCTGAACGATACACCTCCTCGACAACATATGGTCCTTCCCATTTCGAGAGTAATTTCCCTGCAAAGAATCTGAGGCGAGACCGATACAATAGGACTTTATCCCCAATATTAAATTCTCTTTTGATAATCCTTCTATCATGCCATTTTTTAACTTTCTCTTTAAAGAGTTTAGCATTTTCATAAGCTTCACTTCTCCATTCATCTAGAGAACTTAATTGCAACAACCTCTTATCACCGACAAGTTTAGGATCTTTATTTAATTCTCTAACAGCCCAATAAGCTTTGTGCTCTAGTTCTAAAGGTAAATGACAAGCTTTCCCATAAACCATTTTATATGGTGACATTCCCATGGGATTTTTATAAGCAGTTCTATAAGCCCATAGTGCATCCTTCAATTTACTAGCCCAATTCTTTCTAGTTTTATTAACGGTCTTTCCCAAAATAGATTTAATCTCTCTATTTGATAATTCTACTTGACCGCTAGTTTGAGGATGATAAGCGGAAGCAATTCTATGATTAATATCATACTTAGCAAGAGTTTTTCTAAAACCTCCATGAATAAAATGAGAACCTCCATCAGTCATAATATATCTAGGTACTCCAAATCTAGGAAAAATAATATCTAAAAGCATTCTTAAAGAGGTCTCACCATCAGCACTTTTTGTAGGTATAGCTTCCACCCATTTAGTAACATAATCAACAGCAACAAGTATATGAGTGTTACCTTCTGAAGACGGAAAAGGTCCCATGAAGTCAAATCCCCAACAATCAAACGGTTCAATAACAAGAGTATAATTCATAGGCATTTCATTACGTCTGGAGATATTACCAACCCTTTGGCATTCATCACAAGATAAAATAAATTTCCTCGCATCCTTGAAGAGAGTTGGCCAATAAAAACCTGATTGTAAAACCTTTTGCGCGGTTCTTTCTCCGGCGTGATGTCCTCCATAAGCACTACCATGACATTTACTCAATATCTCTTGTTGTTCATATTCGGGAACACATCTTCGCATAATACCATCCACTCCTTCTTTATATAAGTGTGGGTCATCCCAGAAATAATGCCTCAAGTCATAAAAGAATTTCCTCCTTTGCTGAGCTGAAAAGGTTGGAGGCAAGTACTTGGAAACAATAAAGTTAGCATAATCAGCATACCAAGGACTGTCTCGCGAGCTCACCTTTATTACAGCCAATTGTTCATTTGGAAAACTATCATTAACAGGAACATGATCATAAGCAATATTTTCCAATCTAGACAAATTATAAGCAACAGGATTATCAGCACTTTTCCTATCTACAATATGTAAATCAAATTCTTGCAAAAGAAGTACCCATCTAATAAGCCTCGGCTTAGCATCTTTCTTTGTCATAAGGTATCTAATTGCAGCATGATCAGTATGAATAGTAACTTTTGAATCAACAATATAAGATCTAAATTTATCGCAAGCAAAGACTACAGCTAATAATTCTTTTTCAGTTGTAGCATAATTTCTTTGAGCAGCATCAAGAGTTTTACTAGCATAATGAATAACATTCAGTTTTTTATCTACTCGCTGTCCAAGAACAGCGCCTACAGCAAAATCACTAGCATCACACATAATCTCAAAGGGTAAGTTCCAATCAGGAGGTTCAACTATAGGAGCAGTTGTTAATGCTTTCTTAAGAGTTTCAAAAGCTTCCTTACAATCATCATCAAAAACAAATGGTACATCTTTTTGAAGAAGATTAGTAAGAGGCTTTGAAATCTTGGAGAAATCTTTAATAAATCTCCAATAAAACCCAGCGTGACCAAGAACACTACGAATACCTTTAACATCCCTTGGATAGGGCATCTTCTCAATTGCTTCAACTTTAGCTCTATCAACTTCAATACCTCTCTCAGAAATTTTATGTCCCAATACAATTCCTTCATTAACCATAAAGTGACATTTCTCCCAATTAAGAACAAGGTTAGTTTCTTCACATCTCTGCAAAACTTTATCAAGGTTTCGTAAGCAACTATCAAAAGAATTCCCATAGACGGAAAAATCATCCATGAATACCTCTACAATACTCTCACAAAAACCATGAAAAATAGCAGACATGCATCTTTGAAAAGTAGCAGGAGCATTACATAAACCAAAAGGCATACGTCTATAAGCATAAGTTCCATAGGGACAAGTGAAAGTGGTTTTCTCTTGATCTTTAGCTTTAACAGCAATTTGTGAAAACCCAGAATAACCATCAAGAAAACAAAAATGAGTATTTTTAGATAATCTTTCTAGCATTTGATCAATAAATGGTAAAGGGTAATGATCTTTCTTAGTAACTTTATTAACTTTTCGAAAATCAATGCACATTCTATACCCTACAACTACTCTTTGAGGGATGAGCTCATCATTATCATTAGGCACAACAGTCATTCCTCCTTTCTTGGGAACGCAATGCACAGGACTAACCCATCTACTATCAGCAATAGGATATATAATACCAGCTTCAAGAAGTCTTAATACCTCATTCCTTACCACTTCCTTCATCTTTGGAATTAGACGACGCTGATGTTCAACAACAGGCTTTGCATCATCTTCCATATTAATAGCATGTTGGCAAATAGACGGAGAAATCCCTTTCAAATCATCAAGAGTGTAGCCAATAGCGCCTCGGTGCTTCTTCAATATTTCCAATAACCTTTCTTCTTCAATCTCTGAAAGCTTAGAACTAATAATAACAGGATATATTTTCTTATCATCAATATGAGCATATTTAAGATTATCAGGCAAAGGCTTTAAATCAAAAACAGGATCTTCCTTTGGTGGTGGTGTTGTACCCAAATCTTCCACCGGTAAATCAAGCTTCAGAATAGGTTGGCGGAGAAAAATTTCCTCAAGCTCATCTCTTTCTTTCCTGAAGACTTCACTCTCGCTATCCTCCAAATGTTGCTGCAAAGGATTGTTAGGAACAAGAACAATAGATGCACACTGTTCCATTTTAAAATCATCACTAGGCAAATCAGCTTTATAAGGAGTTTTAGTAAATTTAGAGAAGTTAAACTCATAAGATTCACCAGCAAATTTAGTCAAAATTTTCTCTTTCTTGCAATCTATAATAGCTCCACAAGTATTTAGAAAAGGTCTACCAAAAATAATAGGACAATAATCACTAGCAGCAGAACCAAGTACCAAAAAGTCAGCAGGATATTTAATCTTACCGCATAAAACTTCCACATCTCGAACAATACCAATTGGAGAAATAGTTTCTCTATTAGCCAGCTGAATAACCACATCAATATCTTCAAGTTCACAAGAATCAATTTCGTGCATAATCTCCGTGTAAAGCTCATAAGGAATAGCACTAACACTTGCACCAATATCACATAATCCATAATAGCAACGATCACCAATTCTAACAGATAGCATAGGAACACTAGCTTGTTTGGGTTTATTAGGATGTGAAACAATATTAGAAGCATCTTCACAGAAAATAATATGACCATCCTCTACATTTTCAGTCACAAGATCTTTAACTATTGCAACGACGAGGTTCAACTTTTATTTGTTCTTCAGGTTCTACAGGTTTCTTTTCACTTTTATGAACCGCACTATTTATAACAGTACTCCTTCATTTTAGCGAGGAAAGGAGTTTTTCAATATAAGCTTCAGGAATAACATGATCAGCAGTTTCAACTACAACGCATTTATTAATAGATGAATCAATTTTATCTTTATACGGTTCATGATACTTATCAAAATTCTTCTTTGGCAATTCATAATGAGAGGCAAAAGCTTTATAAAGATTTACAACAACTTGAGAATCAAGACCATATGTAGCACTCATATTACGAAATTTATCAGTATCCATAAAAGCATCAATGCATTTATAATCATAAATTATACCTGATTCTCTATCCTTGTCGTTCTCCCAACCTTCAGTATTTTCTTGGATCCGATCAAGAAGATCCCTTTTAAACTCTTCTTTGTTGCGTGTAAATGATCCAGAACAAGAAGTATCCAGCAAGGTCTTGTCTTGAAAAGAAAGTCTTGCATAGAAATTATCAATAATAACATTACCAGGAAGCTCATGAATGGGGCATTTGAGCATTAAAGACTTCAATCTCCCCCAAGCTTGGGCAATACTCTCTCCATCATGAGGCCAAAAATTATATATGCGATTCCGATCCTTATGAATTTCACTTGGAGGATAGAACTTCGAATAAAACCGGGGCACAATATCATTCCATTCAAGAGAATCCCCATTATCCAGTAATTTATAGCAATGCGCCGCCTTACCGGACAGCGATAAAGAGAATAGTTTCTTCCTCACTTCATCCATAGCAATACCTGCACATTTGAATAAATCGCATAATTCATGCAAAAACAGTAAATGATCACCAGGATGGACAGTTCCATCCCCTTCATAGCGGTTATCCATAACACGTTCAATAATTTTCATAGGTATTTTATATGGTATCACTTCCTCACCTGGCGCCTCATCCACTACCGTTGCAGTAGTAGTAGATTTCCCAAATAAAAATTGAAGAGAAGATCTCTCCATAATGACTTATAGTAGCAGGCAGAAATAAAATCAGCACAACAGTAAAGGTTTTCCTTACCAATTCCACTTACCAATAGCGCTTCACTCCCCGGCAACGGCGCCAGAAAATAGTCTTGATGACCCACAAGCATAGGGGGTGTATCGTAGTATTTTCGATAAGTAAGAATGTCGATCCCAACGAGGAGCAGAAGGTGTTGACAAGCAGTTTCGATGAAGGATTCACTGTAAATGCTCACAGACAAGTATTCAGGGGGTTTAGATGTAACAGTTGAATAAAGTACGAGTAAGTAAAGTGCGAAAGTAACAATTGCAGCGAGTGGCTGATACGTCTCCGACGTATCGATAATTTCTTATGTTCCATGCCACATTATTGATGTTATCTACATGTTTTATGCACACTTTATGTCATATTCATGCATTTTCTGGAACTAACCTATTAACAAGATGCCGAAGTGCCAGTTGCTGTTTTCTGCTGTTTTTGGTTTCAGAAATCCTAGTAAGGAAATATTCTCGGAATTGGACGAAATCAATGCCCAGGGGCCTATTTTTCCACGGAGCTTCCAGAAGACCGAAGAACACACGAAGTGGGGCCACGAGGTGGCGACACCACAAGGCGGCGCGGCCCAGGGGGGGCCTGCGCCGCCCTATGGTGTGGCCCCCTCGTCTGGCCCCCGACTCTGCCCTTCCGCCTACTTAAAGCCTCCGTGACGAAACCCCCAGTACCGAGAGCCACGATACGGAAAACCTTCCAGAGACGCCGCCACCGCCGATCCCATCTCGGGGGATCCAGGAGATCACCTCCGGCACCCTGCCGGAGAGGGGAATCATCTCCCGGAGGACTCTACGCCGCCATGGTCGCCTCCGGTGTGATGTGTGAGTAGTCTACCCCTGGACTATGGGTCCATAGCAGTAGCTAGATGGTTGTCTTCTCCCCATTGTGCTATCATTGTCGGATCTTGTGAGCTGCCTAACATGATCAAGATCATCTATCTGTAATTCTATATGTTGCGTTTGTTGGGATCCGATTGAATAGAGAATACTTGTTATGTTGATTATCAAAGTTATGCTTATGTGTTGTTTATGATCTTGCATGCTCTCCGTTACTAGTAGATGCTCTGGCCAAGTAGATGCTTGTAACTCCAAGAGGGAGTACTTATGCTCGATAGTGGGTTCATGCCTGCATTGACACCTGGGACAGTGACAGAAAGTTCTAAGGTTGTGTTGTGCTGTTGCCACTAGGGATAAAACATTGATGCTATGTCTAAGGATGTAGTTGTTGATTACATTACGCACCATACTTAATGCAATTGTCTGTTGCTTTGCAACTTAATACTGGAGGGGGTTCGGATGATAACCTGAAGGTGGACTTTTTAGGCATAGATGCAGTTGGATGGCGGTCTATGTACTTTGTCGTAATGCCCAATTAAATCTCACTATACTCATCATGATATGTATGTGCATTGTCATGCTCTCTTTATTTGTCAATTGCCCAACTGTAATTTGTTCACCCAACATGCTGTTCGTCTTATGGGAGAGACACCTCTAGTGAACTGTGGACCCCGGTCCAATTCTCTTTACTGAAATACAACCTACTGCAATACTTGTTCTACTGTTTTCTGCAAACAATCATCTTCCACACAATACGGTTAATCCTTTGTTACAGCAAGCCGGTGAGATTGACAACCTCACTGTTTCGTTGGGGCAAAGTAGTTTGGTTGTGTTGTGCAGGTTCCACGTTGGCGCCGGAATCCCTGGTGTTGCGCCGCACTACATCCCGCCGCCATCAACCTTCAACGTGCTTCTTGGCTCCTCCTGGTTCGATAAACCTTGGTTTCTTTCTGAGGGAAAACTTGCTGCTGTGCGCATCATACCTTCCTCTTGGGGTTGCCCAACGAACGTGTGAAATACACGCCATCAAGCATATTTTCTGGCGCCGTTGCCGGGGAGATCAAGACACGCTGCAAGGGGAGTCTCCACTTCTCAATCTCTTTACTTTGTTTTTGTCTTGCTTAGTTTTATTTACTACTTTGTTTGCTGCACTAAATCAAAATACAAAAAAATTAGTTGCTAGTTTTACTTTGTTTGCTATCTTGTTCGCTATATCAAAAACACAAAAAAATTAGTTTACTTGCATTTACTTTATCTAGTTTGTTTTATTTACTATTGCTAAAATGGCCAACGCTGAAAATACTAAGTTGTGTGACTTCACTAGCACAAATAATAATGATTTCTTACGCACACCTATTGCTCCACCTGCTACTACAGCAGAATTCTTTGAAATTAAACCTGCTTTACTGAATCTTGTCATGAAAGATCAATTTTCTGGAATTAGTTCTGATGATGCTGCTGCCCATCTTAATAATTTTGTTGAACTATGTGAAATGCAAAAATATAAAGATGTAGATGGTGATATTATTAAACTAAAATTGTTCCCTTTCTCATTAAGAGGAAGAGCTAAAGATTGGTTGCTATCTCTGCCTAAGAATAGTATTGATTCATGGACTAAATGCAAGGATGCTTTTATTGGTAGATATTATCCCCCTGCTAAAATTATATCTTTGAGGAGTAGCATAATGAATTTTAAACAATTAGATACTGAACATGTTGCTCAAGCTTGGGAAAGAATGAAATCTCTGGTTAAAAATTGCCCAACCCATGGACTGACTACTTGGATGATCATCCAAACCTTCTATGCAGGACTAAATTTTTCTTCACGGAATTTATTAGATTCAGCTGCTGGAGGTACCTTTATGTCCATCACTCTTGGTGAAGCAACAAAGCTTCTTGATAATATGATGATCAATTACTCTGAATGGCACACGGAAAGAGCTCCACAAGGTAAGAAGGTAAATTCTGTCGAAGAAACCTCTTCCTTGAGTGATAAGATTGATGCTATTATGTCTATGCTTGTGAATGATAGGACTAATATTGATCCTAATAATGTTCCATTAGCTTCATTGGTTGCACAAGAAGAACATGTTGATGTAAACTTCATTAAAAATAATAATTTCAACAACAATGCTTACCGGAACAATTCTAGTAACAACTATAGGCCATATCCTTATAATAATGGCAACGGCTATGGTAATTCTTATGGAAATTCTTACAACAATAATAGGAATTCACCCCCTGGACTTGAAGCCATGCTTAAAGAATTTATTAGTACGCAAACTGCTTTTAACAAATCTGTTGAAGAAAAGCTTGGGAAAATTGATATACTTGCTTCTAAAGTCGATAGTCTTGCTGCTGATGTTGATCTTTTGAAATCAAAAGTTTTGCCTAATGAGAATCATCATAATAAAATTACTACTACAGCAAATGCCATTCAAGTTAGAATTAATGAGAATATAAGATTAATGGCTGAACTGCGTGCTAGGTGGGATAGAGAAGAAAATGAAAAACTAGCTAAAGAGAAGAATGTAGCTAAAGTTTGGACTATTACCACCACTAGTAATGCTAATGCTACACATGTTGCTGCACCTCCTACTAATACTAATAAAAGAATTGGTGTTAGCAATGTTTCCACTTCTAATGCAAAGCGAAAAACTGCACTGAAACTTGCTAAAACTCGCTGAAATTGCCTGTGATAAAGCTGCTGAAATTTTTTCCAACATTGGGGATGATGATCCCATTGCTTTAGATTATAATGGTTTGAATTTTGATGATTGCCACATCTCTGAAGTTATAAAGTTCTTGCAAAAACTTGCTAAAAGTCCTAATGCTAGTGCTATAAATTTGGCTTTCACGCATCATATTACAAATGCTCTCATAAAAGCTAGAGAAGAGAAACTAGAGCGTGAAGCCTCTATTCCTAAAAAGCTAGAGGATGGTTGGGAGCCCATCATTAAGATGAAGGTTAAAGATTTTGATTGTAATGCTTTATGTGATCTTGGTGCAAGTATTTCTGTTATGCCTAAGAAAATTTATAATATGCTTGACTTGCCACCGCTGAAAAATTGTTATTTGGATGTTAATCTTGCTGATCATTCTACAAAGAAACCTTTGGGTAAAGTTGATAATGTTCGCATTACCGTTAACAATAATCTTGTTCCCGTTGATTTTGTTGTCTTGGATATTGAGTGCAATGCATCTTGTCCCATTATATTGGGAAGACCTTTTCTTCGAACTGTTGGTGCTACCATTGATATGAAGGAAGGTAATATAAAATATCAATTTCCTCTCAAGAAAGGTATGGAACACTTCCCTAGAAAGAGAATGAAGGTACCTTATGATTCTATTATTAGAACAAATTATGATGTTGACATTTTATCTCTTGATAATACTTGATACACACTTTCTGCGCCTAGCTGAAAGGCGTTAAAGAAAAGCGCTTATGGGAGACAACCCATGTTTTTACCTACAGTACTTTGTTTTTATTTTGTGTCTTGGAAGTTGTTTGCTACTGTAGCAACCTCTCCTTATCTTAGTTTTGTGTTTTGTTGTGCCAAGTTAAGCCGTTGATAGAAAAGTAAGTACTAGATTTGGATTACTGCACAGTTCCAGATTTCTTTGCTGTCACGAATCTGGGTCCACCTCCCTGTAGGTAACTCAGAAAATTAAGCCAATTTACGTGAGTGATCCTCAGATATGTACGCAACTTTCATTCAATTTGAGCATTTTCATTTGAGCAAGTCTGGTGCCATTTTAAAATTCGTCAATACGAACTGTTCTGTTTTGACAGATTCTGCCTTTTATTTCGCATTGCCTCTTTCGCTATGTTGGATGAATTTCTTTGATCCACTAATGTCCAGTAGCATTATGCAATGTCCAGAAGTGTTAAGAATGATTGTGTCACCTCTGAATATGTCAATTTATATTGTGCACTAACCCTCTAATGAGTTGTTTCGAGTTTGGTGTGGAGGAAGTTTTCAAGGATCAAGAGAGGAGTATGATGCAACATGATCAAGGAGAGTGAAAGCTCTAAGCTTGGGGATGCACCCGGTGGTTCACCCCTGCATATATCAAGAAGACTCAAGCGTCTAAGCTTGGGGATGCCCAAGGCATCCCCTTCTTCATCGACAACATTATCAGGTTCCTCCCCTGAAACTATATTTTTATTCCATCACATCTTATGTGCTTTTTCTTGGAGCGTCGGTTTGTTTTTGTTTTTTGTTTTGTTTGAATAAAATGGATCCTAGCATTCACCTTATGGGAGAGAGACACGCTCCGCTGTAGCATATGGACAAGTATGTCCTTAGTTTCTACTCATAGTATTCATGGCGAAGTTTCTCCTTCGTTAAATTGTTATATGGTTGGAATTGGAAAATGATACATGTAGTAATTGCTATAAATGTCTTGGGTAATGTGATACTTGGCAATTGTTGTGCTCATGTTTAAGCTCTTGCATCATATGCTTTGCACCCATTAATGAAGAAATACATAGAGCATGCTAAAATTTGGTTTGCATATTTGGTTTCTCTAAGGTCTAGATAATTTCTAGTATTGAGTTTGAACAACAAGGAAGACGGTGTAGAGTCTTATAATGTTTTCAATATGTCTTTTATGTGAGTTTTGCTGCACCGGTTCATCCTTGTGTTTGTTTCAAATAAGCCTTGCTAGCCTAAACCTTGTATCGAGAGGGAATACTTCTCATGCATCCAAAATACTTGAGCCAACCACTATGCCATTTGTGTCCACCATACCTACCTACTACATGGTATTTTCCAGCCATTCCAAAGTAAATTGCTTGAGTGCTACCTTTAAAATTCCATCATTCACCTTTGCAATATATAGCTCATGGGACAAATAGCTTAAAAACTATTGTGGTATTGAATATGTAATTATGCACTTTATCTCTTATTAAGTTGCTTGTTGTGCGATAACCATGTTTACTGGGGAACGCCATCAACTCATTGTTGAATTTCATGTGAGTTGCTATGCATGTTCGTCTTGTCTGAAGTAAGGGCGATCTACACTGAGTTGAATGGTTTGAGCATGCATATTGTGAGAGAAGAACATTGGGCCGCTAACTAAAGCCATGATCCATGGTGGAAGTTTCAGTTTTGGACAAACATCCTCAAATCTCTAATGAGAAAAGAATTAATTGTTGTTGAATGCTTAAGCATTAAAAGAGGAGTCCATTATCTGTTGTCTATGTTGTCCCGGTATGGATGTCTAAGTTGTGAATAATCAAAAGCGAGAAATCCAAATGCGAGCTTTCTCCTTAGACCTTTGTACAGGCGGCATAGAGGTACCCCTTTGTGAAACTTGGTTAAAGCATATGTATTGCGGTGATAATCCAGGTAGTCCAAGCTAATTAGGACAAGGTGCGGGCACTATTGGTACACTATGCATGAGGCTTGCAACTTATAAGATATAATTTACATGATGCATATGCTTTATTACTACCGTTGACAAAATTGTTTCATGTTTTCAAAATCAAAGCTCTAGCACAAATATAGCAATCGATGCTTTTCCTCTGTGAGGACCATTCTTTTACTTTCAATGTTGAGTCAGTTCACCTATTTCTCTCCACCTCAAGAAGCAAACACTTGTGTGAACTGTGCATTGATTCCTACATATTTGCTTATTGCACTTATTATATTACTCTATGTTGACAATATCCATGAGATATACATGTTACAAGTTGAAAGCAACCGCTGAAACTTAATCTTCTTTTGTGTTGCTTCAATACCTTTACTTTGAATTATTGCTTTATGAGTTAACTCTTATGCAAGACTTATTGATGCTTGTCTTGAAGTGCTATTCATGAAAAGTCTTTGCTTTATGATTCACTTGTTTACTCATGTCATATACGTTGTTTTGATCGCTGCATTCACTACATATGCTTTACAAATAGTATGATCAAGATTATGATGGCATGTCACTCCAGAAATTATCTGTGTTATCGTTTTACCTGCTCGGGACGAGCAGAACTAAGCTTGGGGATGCTGATACGTCTCAGACGTATCGATAATTTCTTATGTTCCATGCCACATTATTGATGTTATCTACATGTTTTATGCACACTTTATGTCATATTCGTGCATTTTCTGGAACTAACCTATTAACAAGTTGCAGAAGTGCCGATTCTTCATTTTCTGCTGTTTTTGGTTTCAGAAATCCTAGTAAGGAAATATTCTCGGAATTGGACGAAATCAACGCCCAAGGGCCTATTTTTCCACGGAGCTTCCAGAAGACCGAAGAACACACGAAGTGGGGCCACGAGGTGGCGACACCACAAGGCGGCGCGGCCCAGGGGGGGCCCGCGCCGCCCTATGGTGTGGCCCCCTCGTCTGGCCCCCGACTCTGCCCTTCCGCCTACTTAAAGCCTCCGTGACGAAACCCCCAGTACCGAGAGCCACGATACGGAAAACCTTCCAGAGACGCCGCCACCGCCGATCCCATCTCGGGGGATCCAGGAGATCGCCTCCGGCACCCTACCGGAGAGGGGAATCATCTCCCGGAGGACTCTACGCCGCCATGGTCGCCTCCGGTGTGATGTGTGAGTAGTCTACCCCTGGACTATGGGTCCATAGCAGTAGCTAGATGGTTGTCTTCTCCCCATTGTGCTATCATTGTCGGATCTTGTGAGCTGCCTAACATGATCAAGATCATCTATCTGTAATTCTATATGTTGCGTTTGTTGGGATCCGATGAATAGAGAATACTTGTTATGTTGATTATCAAAGTTATGCTTATGTGTTGTTTATGATCTTGCATGCTCTCCGTTACTAGTAGATGCTCTGGCCAAGTAGATGCTTGTAACTCCAAGAGGGAGTACTTATGCTCGATAGTGGGTTCATGCCTGCATTGACACCGGGACGGTGATGAGAAAGTTCTAAGGTTGTGTTGTGCTGTTGCCACTAGGGATAAAACATTGATGCTATGTCTAAGGATGTAGTTGTTGATTACATTACGCACCATACTTAATGCAATTGTCTGTTGCTTTGCAACTTAATACTGGAGGGGGTTCGGATGATAACCTGAAGGTGGACTTTTTAGGCATAGATGCAGTTGGATGGCGGTCTATGTACTTTGTCGTAATGCCCAATTAAATCTCACTATACTCATCATGATATGTATGTGCATTGTCATGCTCTCTTTATTTGTCAATTGCCCAACTGTAATTTGTTCACCCAACATGCTGTTCGTCTTATGGGAGAGACACCTCTAGTGAACTGTGGACCCCGGTCCAATTCTCTTTACTGAAATACAACCTACTGCAATACTTGTTCTACTGTTTTCTGCAAACAATCATCTTCCACACAATACGGTTAATCCTTTGTTACAGCAAGCCGGTGAGATTGACAACCTCACTGTTTCGTTGGGGCAAAGTAGTTTGGTTGTGTTGTGCAGGTTCCACATTGGCGCCGGAATCCCTGGTGTTGCGCCGCACTACATCCCACCGCCATCAACCTTCAACGTGCTTCTTGGCTCCTCCTGGTTCGATAAACCTTGGTTTCTTTCTGAGGGAAAACTTGCTGCTGTGCGCATCATACCTTCCTCTTGGGGTTGCCCAACGAACGTGTGAAATACACGCCATCAGTGGCCCAATCCTTTTTAGCACAAAGGACAAGCCGGTTTGTTTACTTATAATGACCAAGCGTTCTCGAGGACACACGGGATTTTAGTCTAGTGCTTTCGCTACATACGGCTAAATAATCTTCATTGTTATGATAAGTGTTGTGTGGGTGAACCTATGCTAATGTACCGCCCTTCCTAGGACTAATACATACTTGTGATTATACCCCTTGCAAGCATCCGCAACTACAAGAAAGTAATTAAGAATAAATCTAACCACAGCCTTAAACTCTGAGATCCTGCGATCCCTCCTGCATCGATATACCAACGGGGGTTTAGGTTTCTGTCACTCCGGCAACCCCGCAATTAGCAAACGAATACAAGATGCATTCCCCTAGGCCCATAAATGGTGAAGTGTCATGTAGTCGACGTTCACATGACACCACTAGAAGAATAACACCACAACTTAAATATCATACCATTGAATATTACTCATCCATAGTTCACTACTAACATTTAGACTTCACCCATGTCCTCAAGAACTAAACGAACTACTCACGAGACATCATATGGAACATGATCAGAGGTGATATGATGATGAATAACAATCTGAACATAAACTTGGTTCAATGGTTTCACTCAATAGCATCAATAACAAGTAGAGATCGATACCGGGAGAGTTTCCCCTATCAAACAATCAAGATCAAACCCAAATTGCTACGGCGATGACGGTGTCCAGCGGTGGAGACGGCGGTGATGATGGTGGAGATGATGATGATGGTGATGGTGATGATGTCCAGCTCGATGACGGTGACGATGGCGTCGATTTCCCCCTCCGAGGGGAATTTCCTACGGATTCCTGCCCGCCGGAGAGCTCTTTTCTCTCTGGTGTTCTCCGCCCCGCAGTGGCGGCTGTAACTCTTCGCGAGGTACCCTCTGTGGCTTAGGTTTTCGGGACGAAGGATTTCGCGAAGAAAAGGAGGCGAAAGGGGCCGTGGGCCCCCCACACCACATGGCGGCGCGGCCAGGGCATGGGCCGCGCCGCCCTAGGGTGTGGGCCCACCTGGTCCTCTGGCTCCTCCTTCTGGCTTCCTTCGTCATCTTGAAAAATAGGATTTTTGGTATAATTTCCTTCCACAGTTGATCTTCCGAAATATTGCGTTCTGACGGTGCTTTTTCCCGCAGAATCCTGGCTCCGGTGCTTGATCCTCCAATAATGATGAAACATGCAAAATAGATGAAATAACATAAGTATTGTGTCCCAATATGAAATATATCAATGAATAACAGCAAATTATGACATAAAATAGTGATGCAAATTGGACGTATCAGCGAGCTACAGACTTATTGGAAATCATACATACCGATGTATGTAGCCCAATGAGTGTAGCACCGCGCGGTGGTTATCGTTATGTTCTAACCTTCACGGATGATCTGAGTAGATATGGGTATATCTATTTCATGAAACATAAGTCCGAAACTTTCGAGAAGTTTAAGGAATTCCAAAGTGAAGTAGAAAATCAACGTAACAAGAAGATTAAGTTTCTGCGTTCTGATCACGGAGGCGAATATCTAAGTTATGAGTTTGGCATGCATTTAAAGAAATGCGGAATACTTTCACAGTTGACACCGCCGGGAACACCACAGCGCAATGGTGTGTCCGAACGTCGTAATCGAACTCTCTTGGATATGGTTCGATCTATGATGTCTCTTACTGATTTGCCGTTATCGTTTTGGGGTTATGCTTTAGAGACAGCCGCATTCACTTTAAATAGGGCACCATCTAAATCCGTTGAAACGACACCGTATGAATTATGGTTTGGCAAGAAACCTAAGCTGTCGTTCCTTAAAGTTTGGGGTTGCGAAGCTTATGTAAAGAAGTTACAACCTGACAAGCTAGAACCCAAAGCGGAGAAATGCGTCTTCATAGGATACCCTAAAGAAACTATTGGGTATACTTTCTATCACAGATCCGAAGGCAAAATCTTTGTTGCTAAGAACGGATCCTTTCTTGAGAAGGAGTTTCTCACTAAAGAAGTGACTGGAAGAAAAGTAGAACTCGACGGGGTTACTGAATCTTCTCTCATAGATCAGAGTAGCGCAGTACCGGAAGATGTTCCTTTATAGCCTGCACCGATAGGAGAGGAAGCAAATGATAATGATCATGAAACTTCGAACGAGAAAACTACTGAACCTCGCAGATCGACGAGGGAACGTACCACTCCTGATTGGTATGATCCCAGTCTAAATGTCATGATTGTGGACAACAATGATGAAGACCCTGCGACGTATGAGGAAGCAATGATGAGCCCAGATTCTAACAAATGGCATGAAGCCATGAAATCCGAAATGGGATCCATGTATGATAACCAAGTATGAACTTTGGTAGACTTACCTGATAGCCGCAAGGCTGTTGAGAATAAATGGATCTTCAAGAGAAAAACAGATGCTGATGGTAATATTACTGTCTATAAAGCTCGACTTGTCGCGAAGGGGTTCTGACAAATTCAAGGAGTTGACTACGATGAGACTTTCTCACCTGTAGCGAAGCTAAAGTCTGTGAGGATTTTGTTAGCAATAGCTGCATTTTTCGATTACGAGATCTGGCAGATGGTTGTCAAAACGGCGTTCCTTAATGGTGACATTGAGGAAGAGTTGTATATGGTACAACCCAAAGGTTTTGTCGATCCTAAAAATGCTGACAAGGTATGCAAACTTCAGCGTTCCATTTATGGACTGAAGCAAGCATCCCGGAGTTGGAACCGACGCTTTGATAAGGTGATCAATGACTTCGGGTTTATACAGTGCCATGGAGAGGCCTGTATTTACAAGAAAGTGAGTGGGAGCTCTGTAGCATTCCTGATATTATATGTAGATGACATATTATTGATTGGTAATGATATAGAACTATTAAGCAGTGTAAAAAGTTATTTGAATAAGTGTTTTTCAATGAAAGACCTTGGTGAAGCAGCGTACATTTTAGGCATCAAGATTTATAGAGATAGATCAAGACGCCTAATAGGGCTTTCACAGAGTACATACCTGGACAAGATTCTAAAGAAGTTTAGAATGGACGAAAGCAAGAAAGGGTTCTTGCCTATGTTGCCAGGTAAGGTCTTGAGTAAAACTCAAGGTCCGGCTACGGCATAAGAAAGAGGGAGGATGAATCAGATCCCCTATGCCTCGGCAGTAGGCTCTATCATGTATGCCATGTTGTGTACTAGACCGGATATCGCACATGCTGTTAGTTTGACCAGCAGATATCAAAGTGATCCAGGAATGGAACACTGGACAGCGGTCAAGAATATCCTGAAGTACTTGAAAAGGACTAAGGATATGTTTCTTTGTTATGGCGGTGACCAAGAGCTCGTTGTAACCAGTTACACCGATGCAAGTTGGAACACTGATCCTGATGACTCTAAGTCTCAGTCTGGGTACGTGTTTATATTGAATGGTGCTGCAGTTAGCTGGATGAGTTCCAAGCAGTGCACAGTGGCGAAGTCTTCAACTGAATCTGAATACATAGCGGCTTCGGAGGCTTCATCGGAAGCGGTATGGATGAAGAGGTTCATTGTTGAGCTTGGTGTGGTTCCTAGTGCATTGGACCCATTAGTCATCTATTGTGACAACATGGGTGCCATCGCCAATGCACAAGAACCAAGGTCACACAAGAAGCTAAAGCATATCAAGCTGCGTTTTCATTCAATTCGCGAGTACATCGAAGATGGTGAAGTAAAGATTTGCAAAGTACACACAGATCTGAATGTGGCAGATCCGTTGACTAAAGCTCTCCCTAGGGCAAAGCATGACCAACACCAGAATGCCATGGGTGTTAGGTACCTTACCATGTAATCTAGATTATTGACTCTAGTGCAAGTGGGAGACTGTTGGAGATATGCCCAAGAGGCAATAATAAAGTGGTTATTATATATCTATATGTTTATGATAAATGTTTGCATACCATACTATAATTGTATTAACCGAAACATTGATACATGTGTGTTATGTAAACAATAAGGAGTCCCTAGTAAGCCTCTTGTATAACTAGCTTGTTGATTGATAGATGATCATAGTTTCATGATCATGAACATTGGATGTTATTAATAACAAGGTTATGTCATTATATGAATTATATAATAGACACACCCAATTAAGCATAGCATAAGATCACGTCATTAAGTTCAAATTGCTATAAGCTTTCGATACATAGTTACCTAGTCCTTCGACCATGAGATCATGTAAATCACTTATACCGGAAGGGTACTTTGATTACATCAAACACCACTGCGTAAATGGGTGGTTATAAAGGTGGGATTAAGTATTCGGAAAGTATGAGTTGAGGCATATGGATCAAGAGTGGGATATTGTCCATCCCGATGACGGATAGATATACTCTGGGCCCTCTCGGTGGAATGTCGTCTGATTAGCTTGCAAGCATGTGACTTCGTCACAAGAGATGACATGCCACGGTACGAGTAAAGAGTACTTGTTAGAGACGAGGTTGAACAAGGTATGGAGATACCGATGATCAAACCTCGGACAAGTAAAATATCGCGTGACAAAGGGAATCGGTATCGTATGTAAATGGTTCAATCGATCACTAAGTTATCGTTGAATATGTGGGAGCCATTATGGATCTCCAAATCCCGCTATTGGTTATTGGTCGGAGAAGAGTCTCGACTATGTCTGCATAGTTCACGAACCGTAGGGTGACACACTTAAGGTTTGATGTCGTTTAAGTAGATATGGAATATGGAATGGAGTTCGAAGTTTTGATTCGGAGTCTCGGATGGGATCCAGGACATCACGAGGAGTTCCGGAATGGTCCGGAGAATAAGATTCATATATAAGAAGTCACTTTCCAAGTTTGGAAATGATCCGGTGCATTTATGGAAGGTTCTAGAAGGTTCTAGAAAAGTCCGGAAGAAATCACCATGGAAAGTGGAGTCCCGGAGGGACTCCACCTTGCATGGCCGGCCAAACCCTAGGGGGGAGGAGTCCCAGGTGGGCTCCACCTAGGTGGCCGGCCAGCCCCCCTCAAGGAAAGGTGGGAGTCCCACCTTGAGTAGGACTCCCCCCTTGAGTAGGTTTCCCACCTATGGGAGGTTTTGTTGTTGGGGTCTTATTCGAAGACTTGGACTACAACTCTTGGGGGTTTCCACCTATATAAAGAGGGGAGGGGAGGGGCTGGCCGGCCACACCAACCACCACCTTGGCCGCAGCCCCCCAAGAGCCCCCTCTCCCAGAAACCCTAGCGGTTCCCTCCTCCCTCTCTCTCCCACATAGCTTAGGCGAAGCTCTGTCGGAGATCTCCACCACCACCGCCACCACGCCGTCGTGCTGCCGGGATTCCGAGGAGGATCTACTACTTCCGCTGCCCGCTGGAACGGGAAGGAGGACGTCGTCATCAACACCGAACGTGTGACCGAGTACGGAGGTGCTGCCCGTTCGTGGCACCGAAGATCTTCTACACGCTTTTGCAAGCGGCAAGTGATCATCTACATCCACCACGAGATCTGATCTCGTTAACACTTTGTGATCTTCAAGGGTATGTTGATCTTCACCTCGTTGCTACCATCTTCTTGATTGGATCTTGGCTTGTTCTTCGTTCTTGCGATAGGAAATTTTTTGTTTTCTATGCTACTAATCCCAACATGGGCACTGTTGGCTTCCTCTTCGACCAGGGCGAGTATAGGCAGGGTCAGGGGAGTGAGGGGGAGCAGGGGGACATGGTCGGCGAGGCTAGAAGAGAGGGGGGCTAGGGTTGGCATGGCATGGCCGGCATGGACATGGCCATGCCCATGTGGTGCAATGCCAAGGGTGTCAAGGGGCACTAGGGCATGGGGAGGCTAGGGAGGTGTTGCAGGGGACCAAGGGGAGGCAAAAGTTGGGCCAACACTGTTGGAAATAGTGAAGTGTGTTTTATTTGATTTCTGCCCACAAGGTGTTCGAGGAAATGGCCGCAAGAAACAAAAATTTGAATTTGGCCAAAATATTTTATGGAGATGAGTCAAATAATGTTTGGCACACAATGGTGGTGGTGGTGTGCAAAATTGAGTTGGTTTGTGAAAAATCCAAAATGGGGATGATCTTAAATCTGATTTGGTGTTGCTACTTTGCTTGATTAGATTAAGAAATTGAGAATGAGTTTGGAAACTTGGTCTTCACCATTTGGTTCACCTTGATGAGTACTTGGCTGAGGTGCAAAGAGTTGAGGTGGTTTGGTTTAAGAATCTCTTAATACAGGGGCTCAAAGTGGGTGTCAGGATATAAAAGTCAGAAATGACCATTATTTCATGTGAGCTCATTTTGAATTCTATTTTGATTTGATTTGAGTTTCTTTGAGTCAAAAGGTGTTATTAAGTGTTTAGTAACCTATTTCAACCATTGGCACAAGCCAAAGTGGCCTAGGTTAAAGATTTTTAAAAATGGCCATAAGCCATATGTGAGGTGATTTGCATTTCTTTCCATTTTCTTCTTTTCTTTTTTCTTTGCTTCTTTTTGTGATCTCCAAGGATCAAACTCTAGGGTTTTAGTACTAGGGATAAGCACACAAACAATTATCATGGCAAGGTCACACAATGGAGCATGATCACTATGCATAACACCATATTCAAATAAAAGTTTTTATTAGTCCTAAAATTTGAAATTTGGAAACCACCTTTCTCATTGATTTGAAATTTGGGGCTGTTACAAACCCTTCCCCCTTACAAAAGATCTCGTCCCGAGATCTTAAAGAAAAACTAGGTACTAAAGAGATCTGGGAATTCAGTCCTCATGTAATCTTCTCGCTCCCAAGTGGCTTCTTCTTCGGTATGGTTGCTCCATTGAATTTTCAGGAACTTGATACTCCTGGTGCGGGTGGTTCTGAAGGCTTCTTCCAGGATACGGATGGGTACTTCCGATAGGTCAAGTCCTGATTGATATCCACAGATCTGTGATCGATGTATTTGAAAATCTCGGTCTTCTCAGGAACTTCCAGACATTTCCGAAGTAACGAGATGTGAAACACATCATGCACAGCTGACATTTCCTCTGGCAGTTCCAGCTGATATGATACCTCTCCTCGGCGACTCAACACTTTGAAGGGTCCAACATATCTAGGTGCAAGCTTTCCTCTGAGTTGGAATCTCTGCATTCCTTTAAGGGGTGATACTTTGAGATACACAAAATCTCCGATATCGAAAGTCATTTCTCGGCGTCTCTTGTCAGCATAACTCTTCTGTCTGGATTGGGCAGTCTTGAGGTATTCGCGGATCTTGTGAACCTTCTCTTCGGCTTCTCGGAGAATGTCCTGTCCAAAGATTTGACTATCTCTGACTTTTGACCAGTTCAGAGGGGTGCGGCACTTCCTTCCGTACAAGGCTTCAAAGGGGGCCATTTGCAAGCTGGCTTGATAACTGTTGTTGTACGAGAATTCTGCATAAGGCAGACAGTCTTCCCATTTAGATCCATATTCCAGCACATAGGCTCTTAACATATCTTCCAGTATTTGGTTGACTCTTTCTGTTTGTCCATCAGTCTGTGGGTGATAAGCTGTGCTGAAATTCAGACGGGTTCCTAATCCTTCGTGTACCTTCTGCCAGAATCTTGAGGTGAATTGGGATCCTCTATCTGACACAATTGACTTTGGTGTTCCATGCAGGCTCACTATTCTGGAGATATATAACTCTGCTAGCTTGGGGCCTTGATAGGTGGTCTTAACTGGGATGAAATGGGCTACCTTGGTTAATCTATCGACCACTACCCAAATAGAATCATTTTTTCAACTGGACTTGGGCAATCCAGTTATGAAATCCATTCCTACAGAATCCCATTTCCATTCACGGATCTGTAAGGGCTGCAGTAATCCTGCGGGGCGCTGATGTTCTGCTTTGACTCTCTGACAGATATCACACTTGGCTATGTAGCTTCCGATCTCTCTCTTCATTCCATGCCACCAAAATTGTTCCTTCAAATCTTGGTACATCTTGGTTCCTCCAGGGTGAATGGAATACAGGGTATCATGGGCTTCCTTCAAAATGACTTGTTTCAACTCCGAGTCTGCTGGCACACATAGGCGTCCGTTGTACCAGAGAACTCCTTCTTCATCATTGGTGAATCCAGGTGCCTTTCCTGCAGCTATTTGGCTCTTGATTCCATCAATGCTGGCATTTCCTTTCTATGCTTCCTTTATCTGACTAATCAAGGTGGGCTGGAGCTCTATGCTTGCCAGGAATCCTTCACTAACTAGCTCCAGTCTAAACTGCTCAAATTCTTGATACAAACTAGGCTGCTCTTCTGCTATCATGGAGTTCAGTTGACACGGCAGTCTACTCAGGGCATCCGCTACCACATTGGCCTTGCCAGGGTGGTAGTGAATTTCCATATCATAGTCCTTGATTAACTCAATCCATCTTCTCTGCCTCATATTCAGCTCCTTCTGGGTGAAAATATACTTCAGGCTCTTATGATCCAAATAGATCTCGCATCGATTACCCATGAGGTAATGATGCCATACTTTCAGGGCTAACACCACTGCTGCTAACTCTAAATCATGGGTGGGATAGTTTTGCTCATGCTGCTTCAGCTGCCTTGACAGATAGGATATCACCTTGCCTTCTTGCATCAACACACATCCAAGACCAATCTTGGATGCGTCACAATAGACGTCAAATGGCTTGGTGATATCGGGCATGATCAAAATTGGGGCTGTGGTTAATCTGCTCTTGAGTTTCTGGAAACTCTCTGCACACTTATCAGTCCATTCAAACATCTTGTCCTTCTTCAACAGTTAAGTCAGGGGTCTTGCTATGCTAGAAAATCCTTCGACAAACCGGCGGTAATATCCCGCCAATCCAAGAAATGCACGGACTTCAGTCTGAGTGGTGGGGGCTCTCCATTCTGCAACGGTCTTAATCTTTGCGGGATCTACAGCAATTCCTCCTGCAGACAAGATATGTCCCAGGAATCCTACTTCCTTTAACCAGAACTCACATTTGCTGAACTTGGCATACAACTGATGCTCCCTAAGGGTTTCCAAAATTATCTCCAGGTGCTGCTCATGTTCTTCTTCGGACTTGGAATAGATTAGGATGTCGTCGATGAAGACAACGACAAACTTATCCAAAAAGTTCATAAAGATCTTATTCATGAGATTCATGAAATAAGCGGGGGCATTGGTTAATCCAAACGACATGACATTGTACTCATACAATCCATATCTGGTGGTGAAAGCAGTCTTGGGGATATCCGTTGCACGAATCTTCAGTTGATGGTAACCAGTCCTAAGATCAATCTTAGAGAACACTTTGGCACCGGCTAGCTGGTCAAACAGGTCATCTATCTTTGGCAGGGGGTATTTGTTCTTGATGGTGACATCGTTCAACTTACGGTAATCCGTACATAAACGAGTAGCACCGTCCTTCTTACCCACAAACAAAACTGGGGATCTCCAGGGTGACGCACTGGGTCGAATCAGACCTTTGTGCAGCATGTCATCCAGTTGCTTCTTCAGTTCCACTAACTCTGCTGGGTTCATACTATAGGCTCTCTGGGCGATGGGTCCGGTTCCAGGTATCAACTCAATGATGAACTCGATATCCCGATCAGGGGGCATACCGGGTAGATCATCAGGAAACACATCAGGGTATCTACAGACTACCCTGATTTGATCCAGGGTTGGCTTGGCTAAACTCTGGTTGCAGGTGAACTTTTTGGGCAGCCTTTCAGACACGTGTTCTACTAACACACCGGTGCTACTAGTCATGGTGATGGCCTTCTTGGCAGAATCAATCAATCCATGATGTTTCGACATCTAGTCCATACCCAGTACTACTTCCAAACCTTTTGTTCCCAGAACAATCAAATTTGCATAAAAATCTATTTCATGTATTCTGATGGGCACATCTTTGCAAATTTTTCTAGCCTTTGTAGTTGAACCAGGTATTTGGACTATCATAACATGTTTCAAACTGATTGGTTGAATCTTACTAGTGCATGCAAAATCTTCCGTAACAAACGAGTGCGATGCTCCAGAATCAAACAAAACTCTTGCAGGTACTGAGTTAACAGAAAACATACCCAGCACGACATCCGGCGCTTCCTGGGCTTCTTCAGCGTTCATGTGAAAAAGGCGGCCACTGCGGTTGTTCGGGTTGCCTAGGGCAAACTTTCTGCCGTTTGAGACACGGCGTTGCTGCTGAGCAGGTGCAGCGGTATTGGGGGCAGTCTTTGCTAACCTCTTGGGGCACTCATTGGAATAGTGACCCACAATTCCACATTCATAACAAGCTATTGTTGACTTGTCCTTGGGGGTGATGGGAACAGCATTGCTCCCGGTTCTTGGAGCAGTGTTGGTGTTGTTGTTGTTGCCGGGGGCTCTCATTGGGGCACGGTTGAAGTGGTTGTTGTTGGCATGGTGGTTGTTGTTGTTGTTGTTGTGGCCTCCTGACCTTGGGTGTCCTCCACTCCAATTGGGGAAACTCAGACGTGACAGCGGCACATGGGGCTTGTTGTTTCTCGGGGCAAATCCTCCACTTGAGTTGGGGCGATACCTTGCGGTATGGCGGGGCCCACTCTGGTTCATCATTCGGCGCTTGCGGTTCTCATTGGCTTGATGCAGTTTAACCTCCATCTGGATGGCTGAGTCCACCAGGGCTTCCAGGTCAGCAAAGGGGATGTTCACCAGCACAATCTGCATCTCATCATGCAGTCCATTCAGAAATCTCTCCTTCTTCTCGTTGGTGTCGGTCTCATCGGGGGCGTACCTTGACAGAGTGAGGAATCTATCGCGCTATTCCACCACGGTCATTCTTCCTTGTTTGAGTTCCCTGAACTCAACCCTCATCTTCTTGATCAGACCTGGGGGCACATGGTACTTGCTGAACCTGAGCTTGAAGTCTTCCCAAGTCATCATCTGTCCCGCATTCATGGCACGGGCACTTGTCCACCAAGCTCTTGCAGGTCCTGCCAGATAGTGGGTGGCAAATAGTACTTTTTCTGCCGCTTCAACTCCGGCAACTTCCAGATTGTTTTCCATGGTCTGGAGCCAATCATCAGCATCTAGTGGCTCTTCAGTCTTGCTGAACGTAGGAGGGTTGGTGTTCTGAAAATTCTTCAGTTTAGATCCAGGATGATCATGGTTTCCATGGCCTTGATTGTTCTGAGCTATTTGCTGCAGTGCGGCAAGGTTGGCTTGTCTTTCAGCTCTTTCCGCCTCTCTATCGGCCATCATCATTTGTAACATCTGCATCATGGCATCGGGGTTGTTGCGGTTTGGAGGGGCCATCTGAACATGGAGATAGATCATGAGATAAGAGGGAATTTCTATGGTTTGTTTTGGGTAAGTTTAGAAGTTTAAAACTTGAGTACTTGTCATATGGAAATCAAACAACACTTTCATTCATTCCAAACGACACACATTACAAGCTAACACATCAATGGTTTTAAGAACCATTGTACCCGCGCTACGATACAAGGGACCCTGATACAACTCACACCTACGCAAGTGCTCAAGTGAAACTACTCCTCATCCACCTCTATTGGGATGAAGTCATCTTCTCCGGCCTCCAGGAACTCATAGTCTTCCACATCGGTGTTCTCATCTTCTTCAAAGTCATCATCCTCACTCAGGTAGGCTGCTCCTCCCTGAATGTCCTCACCTTCTTCTTCCATCGCCCTCAACTGGGTCTCCTGTGCCTGGACAGTCTTCTCCAAGGCTGCTATCTTTGCGCGGAGGCGCGCAATGGTGGAGTCCTTCTTGGCACGTTGCTGGCGGAGTGACTTGCGATCTTTAGCAAGAATCTTGATGGTCTCGGCCTGCTGCGACATGTGGAGGTGAGTTTGGTTGGCGTAGACGCGGGAGTTGTCCAGCTCCTTGCGGGTCTCGTGCAGCATAAAGTCCAGGTGCTCTACGTGATACTTCAGCTCGGGGTGTGGCTGCAGGTCCATGGGTCCTCCAATGGAGTCATGCCTCGCAAGGTGAGCGAAGCGAGTCCCCTGGATCTGAGTCACATTCTGCCCACACGGACGGGCAAGTGCTTCCTGCAGGGCTCTAGCTAGTCCATCTAGCCAGTTGTTCTCCCTGAGGGAAAACTGGATCCTCTCCGACATAGGAGGCTCCATCTTGCCTCTCAGATCTGCAACTACAACCCACTGTAGTTCTCCTCCGGGCTGGTCATTGACTTGAGCTCCAAAGAACTCCGGGTGCGGGCGCTCAAGTAACTCAGATGGGGTATCCAAATCCCTCTCAAAGATCAGACTTCCTCCGTTGCCCAACTGGTAAAACTTGGTGTGGTTGAGCGGCTCCATCTGTAAGTGAATTGGATGAGTAAGTTAGAGAAGTGAGCAAGTGTGTCAAAATTTTAGGTCGAATTACTATGAAAAGTAGAGCATGGATTCCTTCTTTTGGGAAAAGATCTCAAAGGCAAGAGTGAGAATAAGTTTTCATAAATATTTACTTCATTTGTTTTCAAACTAAGTTTTGCAGACGTCCATTCTAACTAGGGTCTCCTAGGGTCAAACAATGGCTCTAATACCAACTTGTCAACACCCGGATTTTTAAGTCCAGATGCCTATTATGCCATACATCGCAATCCCAGGAAGATTGTTTTTGCGAGACATAACAGTTGAATATCATAGAGTCATCATTCATTACAAACCATAGTCGTCTTACAACAATAGATCACATGATCCACACTTACAATAATAGTTGATCTAATGATCAACACACACACAACACATAGCAGAAGTGAAGTTGTAGTAGTCCATCTAATCCACAGGCAACGCTTGACGTTAGAAGACGATCCTAGTTGTTGTAGACGTCCTGCTGCCCGTCGTCCTGATACTGCTGCTCTTCTTCATAGTCTGGCCATTTGAATAGCCAGGGACATAGCCATGAGTACTTTAGAGTACTCGCGAACTAATACTAGTGTAAGTACTAACAGTTTTAGCAAAATGATTCTAAGCTCTAGGTTTATTTGCAAAAAGCCAGTTTTATTTCGTAAGCACTTAATAATCAAAGACTCTTCATTTGCCTAACTTAACTCAAGTGGGAACATTAGTGTCATTCCCACCACTCTGTTGACTCAAGTCAAAGTCACCTTTCAAGTTCAAGTCACAAATCACCAATCACCATTTGAAAAGTTCTGATGACGGAACAATATGGCCTTTCCAACTATCCATGACCGCGGACGCGGCTATTCGAATAGGTTAACACTCTGCAGAGGTTGTACTCTTGTGCCAAAACGTTTGATTTCATCCGTCAGGGATAGCCCTGAATAATCATACTCGGTATGCGGATCATCAACCATAACCTTTCACTTACATACCATAGTACAGGCACCTCTCCCCATGAGCTTGGCCTCCCAGTGATAACCATCTGCTATCCCGGGAACTGCACAGGGCTTGGGTAGGATATTCACCTCAATCTCACATCATTTCCCATTCCACGGAGGCAGCCTCGGCGTAACCCCTATGATGCTTGTTCAGAGGGAACCCATACTAAAGTACATAAACTTCCAGTTAAGCCCTACCCATAATCAGGTATTGTGGGGGTACTCTAAAATTGGAATGGTATCGCATCCGAACCCAACCATCAGTTTTTGTCAGAAACACCGGGTCATCCAGTGGTCATATTCACCTTCAAAACTTTTCAATGGAATGCCTCATCATTCCAAGGTTTTCAATTCAGTTGAAAACACAAGCTCCACCTAGGTTAGTCAATTTTAATTTTAGCACTAGCCACTAGTCATGAGAGGTGCTAACTAAGTTTTAGCTATCTAGGCTAAGTTTGATACTCTTGTACCACTCTATACTTAGACCAAAGTTAACTATAAAAGTAAGCTTTGAGAAACAAAGTAAAAACCTGTAAGGGTAAAATCTTGGGATTGGATCAGTAAGCATAAAGTAAGAGTGCAAAGGTGCCTTGCTCTAGTAGAGCTTGGCATTAGAGTGACTTGCAAGAGTATAGCTTGCCTTGATTGGTACAGTGATCAAAGTTTTCTTCTCCTTCTTCTTCGTAGAAGACCTCCTCCTCCTGGTAGTCCTCGGTACTAGCGTTTATCAACGGATACGAGGCATATAATCACCATACAATTCTTAGGGGCTAGACTAAACACACAAATGGTTCACACAAGCTATTCTAGCACCACCACATTATTAACATGTGGGTTGACTTGGTGTTCTTGTTAAGGAAAATAATTTCCTCTCATTGAAAGTATTTCTTAGGGTTTCCATTTAGTTCTTTGGAGAAATAATTTCCTCTCATTGAATCTTGTTAAGATTTAATCTCCTCAATTAATAAAGTATGAACACATGTTGACCAAGGTCAACACTTCATCTTTATCATTTCGGAAAATGATTTAAATGAGGTACTACCCCTCATGCAATTTAACACTAACCTGGTAACCATTTAATATCACCAAATAATACAATATGAGATTATATAGACCAAGGTCATTACCTCATATTGAATTACTTGAGACAAAGATTTAAATGAGAGGAAACCTCTCATACTATTTATTAAATAAATTTGGGTAATTTAAATGGACTAGAAATAGCTACATAGCCATTATTTTATTCTAGCCCATGATCATATGCAGCAACCATGTCATATTTTTGCATAAACAATTAGAGTATAAGAAATGTGATTTTTGAGAGTTGGAATGAACTCAAAATCATTTATGGTTGATTTTTAATAATTGTTTGAAGGTTGAAAAGGCCCTTCCTTGTTATTTTTGTGGCAAGTGATCTATGATGAATTAGGGTTTGAAACCAGTGGGGTTGGCTAGATAATTTCATAAGCTTTCCAACAAAATTGGATTCACTCAAATTGGATTGGTGGATTTTGTGTTATTCAAATTCTAGCAAAGCATCAGTATTGAATTTGGGTAAAAATCAATTTAAACGAATTCAAATTCGTGGGCTGCCAGGGAAAAGGAAATGGGCCAGCGAGGCAGTGAATGGGCCGGCCCAGCTGCGTGTCTCTGACAGATATCACACTTGGCTATGTAGCTTCCGATCTCTCTCTTCATTCCATGCCATCAAAATTGTTCCTTCAAATCTTGGTACATCTTGGTTCCTCCAGGGTGAATGGAATACAGGGTATCATGGGCTTCCTTCAAAATGACTTGTTTCAACTCCGAGTCTGCTGGCACACATAGGCGTCCGTTGTACCAGAGAACTCCTTCTTCATCATTGGTGAATCCAGGTGCCTTTCCTGCAGCTATTTGGCTCTTGATTCCATCAATGCTGGCATTTCCTTTCTGTGCTTCCTTTATCTGACTAATCAAGGTGGGCTGGAGCTCTATGCTTGCCAGGAATCCTTCACTAACTAGCTCCAGTCTAAACTGCTCAAATTCTTGGTACAAACTAGGCTGCTCTTCTGCTATCATGGAGTTCAGTTGACACGGCAGTCTACTCAGGGCATCCGCTACCACATTGGCCTTGCCGGGGTGGTAGTGAATTTCCATATCATAGTCCTTGATTAACTCAATCCATCTTCTCTGCCTCATATTCAGCTCCTTCTGGGTGAAAATATACTTCAGGCTCTTATGATCCGAATAGATCTCGCATCGATTACCCATGAGGTAATGATGCCATACTTTCAGGGCTAACACCACTGCTGCTAACTCTAAATCATGGGTGGGATAGTTTTGCTCATGCTGCTTCAGCTGCCTTGACAGATAGGATATCACCTTGCCTTCTTGCATCAACACACATTCAAGACCAATCTTGGATGCGTCACAATAGACGTCAAATGGCTTGGTGATATCGGGCATGATCAAAATTGGGGCTGTGGTTAATCTGCTCTTGAGTTTCTGGAAACTCTCTGCACACTTATCAGTCCATTCAAACGTCTTGTCCTTCTTCAACAGCTGAGTCAGGGGTCTTGCTATGCTAGAAAATCCTTCGACAAACCGGCGGTAATATCCCGCCAATCCAAGAAATGCACGGACTTCAGTCTGAGTGGTGGGGGCTCTCCATTCTGCAACGGTCTTAATCTTTGCGGGATCTACAGCAATTCCTCCTGCAGACAAGATATGTCCCAGGAATCCTACTTCCTTTAACCAGAACTCACATTTGCTGAACTTGGCATAAAACTAATGCTCCCTAAGGGTTTCCAAAATTATCTCCAGGTGCTGCTCATGTTCTTCTTCGGAATTGGAATAGATTAGGATGTCGTCGATGAAGACAACGACAAACTTATCCAAAAAGTTCATAAAGATCTTATTCATGAGATTCATGAAATAAGCGGGGGCATTGGTTAATCCAAACGACATGACATTGTACTCATACAATCCATATCTGGTGGTGAAAGCAGTCTTGGGGATATCCGTTGCACGAAACTTCAGTTGATGGTAACCAGTCCTAAGATCAATCTTAGAGAACACTTTGGCACCGGCTAGCTGGTCAAACAGGTCTTCTAGGTATTTGTTCTTGATGGTGACATCGTTCAACTTACGGTAATCCGTACATAAACGAGTAGCACCGTCCTTCTTATCCACAAACAAAACTGGGGATCTCCAGGGTGACGCACTGGGTTGAATCAGACCTTTGTGCAGCATGTCATCCAGTTGCTTCTTCAGTTCCACTAACTCTGCTGGGTTCATACTATAGGCTCTCTGGGCGATGGGTCCGGTTCCAGGTATCAACTCAATGATGAACTCGATATCCCGATCTGGGGGCATACCGGGTAGATCATCAGGAAACACATCGGGGTATCTACAGACTACCCTGATTTGATCCAGGGTTGGCTTGGCTAAACTCTGGTTGCAGGTGAACTTTTTGGGCAGCCTTTCAGACACGTGTTCTACTAACACACCGGTGCTACTAGTCATGGTGATGGCCTTCTTGGCAGAATCAATCAATCCATGATGTTTCGACATCCAGTCCATACCCAGTACTACTTCCAAACCTTTTGTTCCCAGAACAATCAAATTTGCATAAAAATCTATTTCATGTATTCTGATGGGCACATCTTTGCAAATTTTTCTAGCCTTTGTAGTTGAACCAGGTATTTGGACTATCATAACATGTTTCAAACTGATTGGTTGAATCTTACTAGTGCATGCAAAATCTTCCGTAACAAACGAGTGCGATGCTCCAGAATCAAACAAAACTCTTGCAGGTACTGAGTTAACAGAAAACATATCCAGCACGACATCCGGCGCTTCCTGGGCTTCTTCGGCGTTCATGTGAAAAAGGCGGCCGCTGCGGTTGTTCGGGTTGCCTAGGGCAAACTTTCTGCCGTTTGAGACACGGCGTTGCTGCTGAGCAGGTGCAGCGGTATTGGGGGCAGTCTTTGCTAACCTCTTGGGGCACTCATTGGAATAGTGACCCACAATTCCACATTCATAACAAGTTATTGTTGACTTGTCCTTGGGGGTGATGGGAACAACATTGCTCCCGGTTCTTGGAGCAGTGTTGGTGTTGTTGTTGCCGGGGGCTCTCATTGGGGCACGGTTGAAGTGGTTGTTGTTGGCATGGTGGTTGTTGTTGTTGTTGTTGTGGCCTCCTGACCTTGGGCGTCCTCCACTCCGATTGGGGAAACTCGGACGTGACAGCGGCACATGGGGCTTGTTGTTTCTCGGGGCAAATCCTCCACTTGAGTTGGGGCGGTACCTTGCGGTATGGCGGGGCCCACTCTGGTTCATCATTCGGCGCTTGCGGTTCTCATTGGCTTGATGCAGTTTGCCCTCCATCTGGATGGCTGAGTCCACCAGGGCTTCCAGGTCAGCAAAGGGGATGTTCACCAGCACAGTCTGCATCTCATCATGCAGTCCATTCAGAAATCTCTCCTTCTTCTTCTCGTTGGTGTCGGTCTCATCGGGGGCGTACCTTGACAGAGTGAGGAATCTGTCGCGGTATTCCACCACGGTCATTCTTCCTTGTTTGAGTTCCCTGAACTCATCCCTCATCTTCTTGATCAGACCTGGGGGCACATGGTACTTGCTGAACCTGAGCTTGAAGTCTTCCCAAGTCATCGTCTGTCCCGCATTCATGGCATGGGCACTTGTCCACCAAGCTCTTGTAGGTCCTGCCAGATAGTGGGTGGCAAACAGTACTTTTTCTGCCACTTCAACTCCGGCAACTTCCAGATTGTTTTCCATGGTCTGGAGCCAATCATCAGCATCTAGTGGTTCTTCAGTCTTGCTGAACGTAGGAGGGTTGGTGTTCTGAAAATTCTTCAGTTTAGATCCAGGATGATCATGGTTTCCATGGCCTTGATTGTTCTGAGCTATTTGCTGCAGTGCGGCAAGGTTGGCTTGTCTTTCAGCTCTTTCCGCCTCTCTATCGGCCATCATCATTTGTAACATCTGCATCATGGCATCGGGGTTGTTGCGGTTTGGAGGGGCCATCTGAACATGGAGATAGATCATGAGATAAGAGGGAATTTCTATGGTTTGTTTTGGGTAAGTTTAGAAGTTTAAAACTTGAGTACTTGTCATATGGAAATCAAACAACACTTTCATTCATTCCAAATGACACACATTACAAGCTAACACATCAATGGTTTTAAGAACCATTGTACCCGCGCTACGATACAAGGGACCCTGATACAACTCACACCTATGCAAGTGCTCAAATGAAACTACTCCTCATCCACCTCTATTGGGATGAAGTCATCTTCTCCGGCCTCCAGGAACTCATAGTCTTCCACATCGGTGTTCTCATCTTCTTCAAAGTCATCATCCTCACTCAGGTAGGCTGCTCCTCCCTGAATGTCCTCACCTTCTTCTTCCATCGCCCTCAACTGGGTCTCATGTGCCTGGACAGTCTTCTCCAAGGCTGCTATCTTTGCGCGGAGGCGCGCAATGGTGGAGTCCTTCTTGGCATGCTGCTGGCGGAGTGACTTCCGATCTTTAGCAAGCATCTTGATGGTCTCGGCCTGCTGCGACATGTGGAGGTGAGTTTGGTTGGCGTAGACGCGGGAGTTGTCCAGCTCCTTGCGGGTCTCGTGCAGCATAAAGTCCAGGTGCTCTACGTGATACTTCAGCTCGGGGTGTGGCTGCAGGTCCATTGGTCCTCCAATGGAGTCATGCCTCGCAAGGTGAGCGAAGCGAGTCCCCTGGATCTGAGTCACATTCTGCCCACACAGACGGGCAAGTGCTTCCTGCAGGGCTCTAGCTAGTCCATTGTAACATCCCAAAAATTCAAAACAAAACAAATGAACTTCTCTAGTTCCAAATTTTGGAACCAACAAAAACTTTTATTAAATTAAGTATGATACATAGTGATCCTGCTTAATTCTTGTGCTATTGCCATGTTTGCTTGTAATAGTAGTTTTGAAATGATCGTAAACCCTAAACCTCACCCCTCTTTTCACCCTACTAGTTAAAATGAAATAAAAGGAAATTAAATAAGAAAAAGGTATATGTGCCTATGGCTATTTTTATAAATCTTACCCTATGCTTTTCTACTTTGCTTAGAGGTTTGGAAAACCTTCATACACCTTACCTAGTACCTATCAAACCAAATCCAAGTGGTTTCCAAAGAAAATAAAAAGAAACTAAAAATGCCATAGAGGCATATGAGAGAAAAGTGCAAATTTGTGAATTTGAGAAGATTGACCCTAGGACTTGTTGTGAATGGTTGAATCACTTCCATATACCTTTTCAACACTCAACAACACCTTTTGGGTCAAACAAAGTCAAATTAAAAATCAAATGCAACATATGCATAGAAGCATATGTGACACTTAGCATTTCACCAAACTTTGACCTATGACACTAAACCTTGACCAAATGATGGGAAACCATCTCTCAACCTAATATAACACTAAATTGACCCTAACCCATGCCCAAGTAAAGCAAGGTGAACAATTTACAAAAATAATAAAATTTAACACATCACCTCTTATGTGTTATGGCCATTTTTGCAAATCTTTGAGCAAGACCATTTGAATTGGTTTCAATGGTTGGAAAATGTTTCTGAACTAATAAGAACCACATTAGAGTCAAGAAAAGTCAAATCAAATGGAGAGAAATCAAATGGTGAGATAATCCCAATTTCACTCACATACACATAAGACCAATTTTGCAAATCTTCACCAAAGGCCACCATTGCTTGATCTATTGTTTGTAAAACTCTTATATATGATAAACAAACACAATTGCATCAAAGAAACCAAAATCAAATCAAAGCAAATCTCAAAATCAACATACATGTGATAATGGTCATATTGCCATTTTATAAAATGTTCACTACTTTACCCCCTGGTTTTGACTTTTCTTCAAACTAAACTTGGTCAACCAAAGCCATGTCATCCAAGACCAGGTCAAGGTGAGTAACTTTCATGTTGACCACTTTGACCAGAGAGTTGACCATTTCTCACATTAGTCAAGCCAAGTGGCAACTTTGAAACAAATTCTAGATTCCCTCCACTTTTCGAAATTTCACAAATCTTGCCCAAAACCCAAACCAATGCCACCATTTGCTGCCATATATCATTGGTAGCTCATCCATGAAGAAACTTAGTAACTTTTACACACACATGAGTGTTTTTACATAAGAATCCAATTTATACATAGAGTACAACCACTATTCAACCACTATTTCAACCACTATTCACCACCTCACCAACCCTCTCTTGTGCTCATCTATAGTGCCACTAGTACCACACCCACTCCTATGACCTCACCTAGTCTTTACATCATCCACATGACACCAAACAAGTCAAGTACATGATCTATGTCACACATACTTCAGCTAAAATAAAATGAGCACCCTACACCTCTCTCCAACCATGCCCACCATGTCTAGTACCATGCCCCCACCTCACTCAACCAGGCCAAGCACCAAGGACCAGAGAAAGACACCACACACACCCAATGCCATCACCATGCCACCCACTTGGTCACCACCATGCACCCACCTGCCCTGGCCATTTTCCCTCTCTCTCACCTTGTCACACACTTCACCCTTGACCCATTACCACTGCTAGACATCACCATAGGACAAGGAGAGCAAGTGGTGGACTAAAACCATCCATGCCAAGTACTTGGTCACCAGCCCGTGGACACCTCCCTCTCCTCGCATGCACACCACGTTCCAGCACGTCACCCTGCGCCACCAGCTCCCTCTCGGTCCCGCACCCCTGCCAGACACGGCCGTTGGCCCGCGCGCGCCCCAGGACGACGCCACGACGCGACATCCTTGAAGGACGCCGACGTCGGCATTGACCCCGTGCGCCCTGCACACGACGCCATCAACCGCGCCACTGTGCCCGCGTCCTCCTCTACCCGTACCTCCCTTGCTGACGCCAAAGCCCTGCCGGAGAGCACTGCACACGACGTGCCCAACGACGTCGCCCGCCATGTCGGTCCCGTCGCGCCCCGCTCCTCCAGCCGCTATATAAACCCCCCCTGCGCCTCTGGACTTCACCACACCACCCAGCTGCTCACCTCTCTCGCTCCTAGAACCTCCCTCTCTCCCTCCTCGCCGCTCACCGGAGCAAGGAACCCGCCACGGCCACCGGCGGCATCCCTCAACGCCGCCCCATTTCTTGCCACCTCAGCCTCCAACACCGACACCCTCTTGTAGCCCTTGGAAAACCCCGTCGATCAAGCCCAAGCTCGCCGTCAGCCGTGCCCGGAGGTGAGCGCTAGCGCCGCCGCAAGCCGGCGGTGTCGGGAGGAACACGACGGCCCAGCGCCGTCGGATCTCGATCCGACGCGCCGCGTGCTCCGCCCGTGCGTGACGTGCATGCGCCATGCAGCGCGGACCAGGCCGCATGCTGGGCCGGCCCACTTCTTTCCCGCCCTCCGTTTAAATTCAAATCTCGTTTTATTATTTTTTTCTGTGTTTTGCATTCAGATGTTTTGCCAAAAGTTTAATAACTACAAATCTACTCGGTCAATTATGATAAATTTTATATATTTGGAAAGCTCATGAAAAGCCCCATCCAACCACACTGGATTCAAATCAAAATATGTTGTAGAATTTGAATAGTAAAAATAACAAATCAGTAACTTTTCAAATTTCAAATAAATCTTAAAAATCAACCATAAACTATTTTGAGGTGGTTCCACCTCTCAAAAATCACATTTGATGTTGTCTAATTTATTATGTAATAAAATACTATAGTTGTTTCATATGATCATGGGCTAAATTCAAATAGTGGCTATATGGCCATTTCTAGCTCATTTAAACTTTTTCAAAAATAGTATTTAAATTATGTGAGGTGTAGCATCTCATTTAAATCATTACTCCAAGTGATTCAATGTGAGTTGATTACACATGTCTTCATGACCCATATGTTCTTATTTGAAAATATTAAATCTTCCTCATAGTAGTATTTAAATTGTTCAAAACTACTTATTAAATCATATGAGATGTATTGGTCTCATTTAAATCTTTGTCTCAAGTAATTCTACATGAGGTAGAGACCATGGTCTATTAACTCTCATAGTGAATTATTTGATGATATTAAATCATTACTATGTTGGTACTAAATTGCATGAGGTGCATCACCTCATTTAAAGCATTTTCTCAAATGATGAGTATGAAGGGGTTGACCTTGGTCAACCTAGGCCATACATTATTATTGGAGGAAATTAAATCTTAACAAGATTCAATGAGAGGAAATAATTTCTCCAAAGAATTAAATAGAAACCCTAATCAATATTTGTAATGAGAGGAAATTATTTTTCTTTAAGAAAACAAAGTCAACCAACATGATAATAATATGGTGATGCTAGAATAGCTTGTGTGAGCCATTGGTGTGATTAGTCTAGCACTTAAAGTATTGTTTGGTGATTGTATCCTCGTATTCGTTTATAGACGCTAGTACCGGGGACTATCAGGAGGAGGAGGTTTTCTACCAAGAGGAAGAGCAAGAGAACTTTGATCACATCACCAACCAAGGCAAGCTAATATTCTTGCAAGCTATTACCAATGCAAGCTAGACTAATGCAAACCATTTTGGTTGCAAGTTTATATTCTTGCAAAGTGCAAAGCTCTACAAGAGCAAGGCACCATTACATTTTACTTTATGAACCTATCCCAAGTTTTTACTTTACAAGCTTTACTTGATTTTATTTATCAAAGTTAATTTTGATTTATGATTCACTTGATTAGTCTTGGATTAGCACAAGAGTATCAAAGTTAGCCTAGAAGCAAAGCAAATTACTTAGCACCCCTCATACCTAGATGCTAGTGCCAAATAAATATGGGTTATTCTAGATGGGAACTTGTTTGTGTGAAATGACTTTGAAAACCTTGGAATGATGAGTCATTCTATTGAAAGATTTTGAAGGTGAATATGACTGGTGAATGACTTGGTGAAATTTTACAAAAACTGATGGTTGGGTTCGGATGCGATACCATTCCAATTTTACAAGTACCCCCACAATACCTGAATCTGGGTAAGGCTTAGCTGGAAACTTATGTATTTTAGTATGGGTTCCCTCTGAACAAGCGTCATCGGGGTTATGCTGGAGGCTGCCTCTACAAAAGGAATGATGTGAAATGACGTGAAATGAGGTGAATGTCCGGCCCAAGCCCTGTGCAGTTCCCAGGCTGACTGTCTGTCTTCACTGGGAGGCCAAACTCATGGGGAGAGGTGCCTATACTAGGGTATGTAAATGAAAGGTTAGGATTGGTAGTTCGCGTACTGCGTACGATAAATCAGGGCCAGTTACCCCTAACGAACTATTGCAATTGTTGTGGCATAAGTGTACAACCTCTGCAGAGTTAAACCTATTCGAATAGCCGCGTCCGCGGTCATGGACAGTTGGAAAGGCCATACTGTTCCGTCATCAGAACTTTTCCAAAAATATGAATGGCGACTTGTGACTTGAGTTTGAAAGGTGACTTTGACTTTGAATCACAACTGAGTTGTGGGAATGACACTAATGTTCCCACTTGAGTAAGTTAGGCAAATGAAGAGGTTTTGTTTACTAAAGTGCTTATGAAATAAAACTGGCTTTATGCAAATGAAACTAGAGCTTAGAACCCCCTTATTATAGTTGATCCTACTTACTTTAGTATTAGTTTGCGAGTACTTTAAAGTACTCATGGCTGTGTCCTTGGCTATTCAAATGGCCAGACTATGAAGAGGAGTACCAGAACCCGAAAGAAGGACAGCAGGACGTCTACGACAACTAGGATCACTCCTGACGTCAACAGTTGCCTGTGGAATAGATGGACTACTACTACGCTACTTCGCTTCCGCTATGTGTTTTGTAATTGATCAATAGATCATCTACTATTGTAATGAGACTGGATCATGTGATCCTTTGTTGTAAGACAATTACGATGTTGTAATGAATGATGTTCTGTGATATCAATCTATTATGTCTCGCAAAAACAATATTCCTGGGATTGCGATGAATGGCATAATAGGCATCTGGACTTAAAAATCCGGGTGTTGACAAGTTGGTATCAGAGCCATTGTTTGACCTTAGGAGACCCTAGTTAGAATGGACGTCTGAAAAACTTAGTTTCAAAAACCAATGAAGTGCATATTTGTGAAAACTTGTTCTTACCCTTATCCTTGAGATCCTTTTTCAAAAAGATGAGAAATCTATACTCTACTTTCTTTGCAAGACTACATAAAATTTTGCACACCTGACTACTTCTCTAATTTACTCCTCCTCTTTGTTCACAGATGACGTACCAATGGGAGTCCTATCAGCTTGGTCCCGGAGGCGACCTAAGGATCGAAACGGAGTTGAAGCAACTAGTGGACTATCTAGGACACCCGTATCCCGAGTTCTTCGGAATACCCCTCAAAGCTCAGTTAGGAGAACCACCTCGGTGGGACGTTTCTACTGATCTACGAAGGAAGCTTGATGCCCCGGTATGGGAAACCATATGGTTTTCTGTAACGGGAAACACTTGGAAGGAAGGACTAGTCAAAGCTATGCAAGAAGCAATTTCCCGTCTGTGTGGACAAAATGAGGACAAGATCAAGAACACTCGTTTCATCTACTACCCAAGACATGACTCCATGGGAAGACCGATGACCATGCCCCCACCCCCGGAGATGAACCACTATGTAGCACATCAGGACTTCAGGCTGTACAAAACCCGCAGGGATTTGGACAACGCCCTCGCCTCTCGCCAAGCACATCACCCATGAAGACAAAGAATCCACCCTGAAGAGTAGTATCACCCCAGCACTTAAGTAGGTGTGAGTTGTATCAGGATCCCCCTTGTATCGTAGAGCGATGAATGGTTCTTCAAACCAACGGTGTGTTAGATTTGTAATATGTGATGCTTGGTATGAATGAAAAAGTGTTGTTGGTTTTTACCCCCGCAACACTACTCAAAATTTCAATTTGTGAACTTTTAAAAATTTAACAAAACAAACCATAGAAATTTCCCTCTTATCTTATCATCTACCTCAATGTTCAGATGGCCCCACCAACCCGCAATGCCACCCAGGATGCCATGATGCAACTGCTGCAGACGATGATGGCAGACCGAGAAGTTGAAAGAGCTGAGCGCCAAGCCAACATCGCTGCACTGCAACAGATAAGCCAGAACAATCAAGGCCATGGAAACCACGATCACCCTGGATCGAAGCTGAAGAACTTTCAGCACACCAACCCTCCGATATTCAACAAGACTGAAGAGCCCCTTGATGCTGATGACTGGCTCCAGACCATGGAGAACAACCTCGAGGTTGCGGGAGTTGAAGCCGCAGAAAAAGTACTGTTCGCCACCCACTACCTGTCAGGACCTGCTAGAGCCTGGTGGACAAGTGCCCGTGCAATGAATGCAGGACAGATGATGACCTGGGAAGACTTCAAGCTGAAATTTAGCAAGTATCATGTGCCCCAAGGACTGATCAAGAAAATGAGAGACGAGTTCCGGGAACTCAAACAAGGAAGGATGTCCGTGGTGGAATACCGTGACAGGTTTCTCACTCTGTCAAGGTACGCCCCGGATGAGACCGATACCAATGAGAAGAGGAAGGAAAGATTTCTGAACGGATTGCACGACGAGATGCAAACTGTGTTAGTGAACATTCCGTTCGCTGACTTAGAAGCCCTCGTGGACTCAGCCATACAGATGGAAGGAAAGCTTCATCAGGCCAATGAGAACCGCAAGCGCAGAATGATGAACCAGAATGGACCCCACCATACCCAGAAGTACCGCAATAACTCCTCTAGAGGATTCACCCCAAGATACAACAAGCCCCCTGCCCAGAAAAATCGCCCCAACTACACCAACAACAACGGAGGACCCCCGAAGCCCGGAGGCAACAACAACAACAACAACAGCAACCACAACAACAACAACACCAATACTGCCCCAATGACTGGAAGCAACGCTGTTCCCGTCAACCCCAAGGACAAGTCCACCGTCAACTGCTATGAATGTGGAGTTGTGGGTCACTTCTCCAATGAGTGCCCCAAAATGCTTGCCAAGATTGCCGCCAATACCGCTGCCCCTGCTCAGCAACAGCGTCGCTTCGCTGGTAGAAGGAACCAGAACAACAACAACGGCCGCCTCTACCAGATGAATGCCACTGAAGCTCAGGAAGCACCCCAGACCATGCCAAGTATGTCTTCCTGTTAATCAAAATACTCAATCTCTCTTAGGAACCTAACTTTTCTTAAAATCTCGGGACGAGATTTGTTTAAGGGGGAAGGGTTTGTAACATCCCAAAAATTCAAAACAAAACAAATGAACTTCTCTAGTTCCAAATTTTGGAACCAACAAAAACTTTTATTAAATTAAGTATGATACATAGTGATCCTGCTTAATTCTTGTGCTATTGCCATGTTTGCTTGTAATAGTAGTTTTGAAATGATCTTAAACCCTAAACCTCACCCCTCTTTTCACCCTACTAGTTAAAATGAAATAAAAGGAAATTAAATAAGAAAAAGGTATATGTGCCTATGGCTATTTTTATAAATCTTTACCCTATGCTTTTCTACTTTGCTTAGAGGTTTGGAAAACCTTCATACACCTTACCTAGTACCTATCAAACCAAATACAAGTGGTTTCCAAAGAAAATAAAAAGAAACTAAAAATGCCATAGAGGCATATGAGAGAAAAGTGCAAATTTGTGAATTTGAGAAGATTGACCCTAGGACTTGTTGTGAATGGTTGAATCACTTCCATATACCTTTTCAACACTCAACAACACCTTTTGGGTCAAACAAAGTCAAATTAAAAATCAAATGCAACATATGCATAGAAGCATATGTGACACTTAGCATTTCACCAAACTTTGACCTATGACTCTAAACCTTGACCAAATGATGGGAAACCATCTCTCAACCTAATATAACACTAAATTGACCCTAACCCATGCCCAAGTAAAGCAAGGTGAACAATTTACAAAAATAATAAAATTTAACACATCACCTCTTATGTGTTATGGCCATTTTTGCAAATCTTTGAGCAAGACCATTTGAATTGGTTTCAATGGTTGGAAAATGTTTCTGAACTAATAAGAACCACATTAGAGTCAAGAAAAGTCAAATCAAATGGAGAGAAATCAAATGGTGAGATAATCCCAATTTCACTCACATACACATAAGACCAATTTTGCAAATCTTCACCAAAGGCCACCATTGCTTGATCTATTGTTTGTAAAACTCTTATATATGATAAACAAACACAATTGCATCAAAAAAACCAAAATCAAATCAAAGCAAATATCAAAATCAACATACATGTGATAATGGTCATATTGCCATTTTATAAAATGTTCACTACTTTACCCCCTGATTTTGACTTTTCTTCAAACTAAACTTGGTCAACCAAAGCCATGTCATCCAAGACCAGGTCAAGGTGAGTAACTTTCATGTTGACCACTTTGACCAGAGAGTTGACCATTGCTCACATTAGTCAAGCCAAGTGGCAACTTTGAAACAAATTCTAGATTCCCTCCACTTTTCGAAATTTCACAAATCTTGCCCAAAACCCAAACCAATGCCACCATTTGCTGCCATATGTCATTGGTAGCTCATCCATGAAGAAACTTAGTAACTTTTACACACACATGCGTGTTTTTACATAAGAATCCAATTTATACATAGAGTACAACCACTATTCAACCACTATTTCAACCACTATTCACCACCTCACCTCCCCTCTCTTGTGCTCATCTATAGTGCCACTAGTACCACACCCACTCCTATGACCTCACCTAGTCTTTACATCATCCACATGACACCAAACAAGTCAAGTACATGACCTATGTCACACATACTTTAGCTAAAATAAAATGAGCACCCTACACCTCTCTCCAACCATGCCCACCATGTCTAGTACCATGCCCCCACCTCACTCAACCAGGCCAAGCACCAAGGACCAGAGAAAGACACCACACACACCCAATGCCATCACCATGCCACCCACTTGGTCACCAACATGCACCCACCTGCCCTGGCCATTTTCCCTCTCTCTCACCTTGTCACACACTTCACCCTTGACCCATTACCACTGCTAGACATCACCATAGGACAAGGAGAGCAAGTGGTGGACTAAAACCATCCATGCCAAGTACTTGGTCACCAGCCCGTGGACACCTCCCTCTCCTCGCATGCACACCGCGTTCCAGCACGTCACCCTGCGCCACCAGCTCCCTCTCGGTCCCGCACCCCTGCCAGACACGGCCGTTGGCCCGCGCGCGCCCCAGGACGATGCCACAATGCGACGTCCTTGAAGGACGCCGATGTCGGCATTGACCCCGTGCGCCCTGCACACGACGCCATCAACCACGCCACTGTGCCCGCGTCCTCCTCTACCCGTACCTCCCTTGCTGACGCCAAAGCCCTGCCGGAGAGCACTGCACACGACGTGCCCAACGACGTCGCCCGCCATGCCGGTCCCGTCGAGCCCCGCTCCTCCAGCCGCTATATAAACCCCCCCTGCGCCTCTGGACTTCACCACACCACCCAGCTGCTCACCTCTCTCGCTCCTAGAACCTCCCTCTCTCCCTCCTCGCCGCTCACCGGAGCAAGGAACCCACCACGGCCACCGGCGGCATCCCTCAACGCCGCCCCATTTCTTGCCACCTCAGCCTCCAACACCGACACCCTCTTGTAGCCCTTGGAAAACCCCGTCGATCAAGCCCAAGCTCGCCGTCAGCCGTGCCCGGAGGTGAGCGCTAGCGCCGCCGCAAGCCGGCGGTGTCGGGAGGAACACGACGGCCCAGCGCCGTCGGATCTCGATCCGACGCGCCGCGTGTTCCGCCCGCGCGTGACGTGCATGCGCCATGCAGCGCAGACCAGGCCGCATGCTGGGCCGGCCCACTTCTTTCCCGCCCTCCGTTTAAATTCAAATCTCGTTTTATTATTTTTTTCTGTGTTTTGCATTCAGATGTTTTGCCAAAAGTTTAATAACTACAAATCTTCTCGGTCAATTATGATAAATTTTATATATTTGGAAAGCTCATGAAAAGCCCCATCCAACCACACTGGATTAAAATCAAAATATGTTGTAGAATTCGAATAGTAAAAATAACAAATCAGTAACTTTTCAAACTTCAAATAAATCTTAAAAATCAACCATAAACTATTTTGAGGTGGTTCCACCTCTCAAAAATCACATTTGATGTTGTCTAATTTATTATGTAATAAAATACTATAGTTGTTTCATATGATCATGGGCTAAATTCAAATAGTGGCTATATGGCCATTTCTAGCTCATTTAAACTTTTTCAAAAATAGTATTTAAATTATGTGAGGTGTAGCATCTCATTTAAATCATTACTCCAAGTGATTCAATGTGAGTTGATTACACATGTCTTCATGACCCATATGTTCTTATTTGAAAATATTAAATCTTCCTCATAGTAGTATTTAAATTGTTCAAAACTACTTATTAAATCATATGAGATGTATTGGTCTCATTTAAATCTTTGTCTCAAGTAATTCTACATGAGGTAGAGACCATGGTCTATTAACTCTCATAGTGAATTATTTGATGATATTAAATCATTACTATGTTGGTACTAAATTGCATGAGGTGCATCACCTCATTTAAAGCATTTTCTCAAATGATGAGTATGAAGGGGTTGACCTTGGTCAACCTAGGCCATACATTATTATTGGAGGAAATTAAATCTTAACAAGATTCAATGAGAGGAAATAATTTCTCCAAAGAATTAAATAGAAACCCTAATCAATATTTGTAATGAGAGGAAATTATTTTTCTTTAAGAAAACAAAGTCAACCAACATGATAATAATATGGTGATGCTAGAATAGCTTGTGTGAGCCATTGGTGTGATTAGTCTAGCACTTAAAGTATTGTTTGGTGATTGTATCCTCGTATTCGTTTATAGACGCTAGTACCGGGGACTATCAGGAGGAGGAGGTTTTCTACCAAGAGGAAGAGCAAGAGAACTTTGATCACATCACCAACCAAGGCAAGCTAATATTCTTGCAAGCTATTACCAATGCAAGCTAGACTAATGCAAACCATTTTGGTTGCAAGTTTATATTCTTGCAAAGTGCAAAGCTCTACAAGAGCAAGGCACCATTACATTTTACTTTATGAACCTATCCCAAGTTTTTACTTTACAAGCTTTACTTGATTTTATTTATCAAAGTTAATTTTGATTTATGATTCACTTGATTAGTCTTGGATTAGCACAAGAGTATCAAAGTTAGCCTAGAAGCAAAGCAAATTACTTAGCACCCCTCATACCTAGATGCTAGTGCCAAATAAATATGGGTTATTCTAGATGGGAACTTGTTTGTGTGAAATGACTTTGAAAACCTTGGAATGATGAGTCATTCTATTGAAAGATTTTGAAGGTGAATATGACTGGTGAATGACTTGGTGAAATTTTACAAAAACTGATGGTTGGGTTCGGATGCGATACCATTCCAATTTTACAAGTACCCCCACAATACCTGAATCTGGGTAAGGCTTAGCTGGAAACTTATGTATTTTAGTATGGGTTCCCTCTGAACAAGCGTCATCGGGGTTATGCTGGAGGCTGCCTCTACAAAAGGAATGATGTGAAATGACGTGAAATGAGGTGAATGTCCAGCCCAAGCCTCGTGCGATTCCTGTGCCGACTGTCTGTCTTCACTGGGAGGCCAAACTCATGGGGAGAGGTGCCTATACTAGGGTATGTAAATGAAAGGTTAGGATTGGTAGTTCGCGTACTGCGTACGATAAATCAGGGCCAGTTACCCCTAACGAACTATTGCAATTGTTGTGGCATAAGTGTACAACCTCTGCAGAGTTAAACCTATTCGAATAGCCGCGTCCGCGGTCATGGACAGTTGGAAAGGCCATACTGTTCCGTCATCAGAACTTTTCCAAAAATATGAATGGTGACTTGTGACTTGAGTTTGAAAGGTGACTTTGACTTTGAATCACAACTGAGTTGTGGGAATGACACTAATGTTCCCACTTGAGTAAGTTAGGCAAATGAAGAGGTTTTGTTTACTAAATTGCTTATGAAATAAAACTGGCTTTATGCAAATGAAACTAGAGCTTAGAACCCCCTTATTATAGTTGATCCTACTTACTTTAGTATTAGTTTGCGAGTACTTTAAAGTACTCATGGCTGTGTCCCTGGCTATTCAAATGGCCAGACTATGAAGAGGAGTACCAGAACCCGGAAGAAGGACAGCAGGACGTCTACGACAACTAGGATCACTCCTGACGTCAACAGTTGCCTGTGGAATAGATGGACTACTACTACGCTACTTCGCTTCCGCTATGTGTTTTGTAATTGATCAATAGATCATCTACTATTGTAATGAGACTGGATCATGTGATCCTTTGTTGTAAGACAATTACGATGTTGTAATGAATGATGTTCTGTGATATCAATCTATTATGTCTCGCAAAAACAATATTCCTGGGATTGCGATGAATGGCATAATAGGCATCTGGACTTAAAAATCCGGGTGTTGACATCCATCTAGCCAGTTGTTCTCTGATGTCTACGCCCCCTCCTTTTCCTGTAGACAGTGTTGGGCCTCCAAGAGCAGAGGTTTGTAGAACAGCAGCAAGTTTTCCCTTAAGTGGATCACCCAAGGTTTATCGAACTCAGGGAGGAAGAGGTCAAAGATATCCCTCTCATGCAACCCTGCAACCACAAAGCAAGAAGTCTCTTGTGTCCCCAACACACCTAATAGGTGTACTAGTTCGGCGAAGAGATAGTGAAATACAGGTGGTATGAATAAGTATGAGCAGTAGCAACGGTGCCAGAAAATAGCTTGCTGGCGTGTAGTTGATGGTGGTAGTATTGCAGCAGTAGTAACGCAGTAAAACAGTAAACAAGCAGCGATAGCAGTATTTAGGAACAAGGCCTAGGGATTACACTTTCACTAGTGGACACTCTCAACATTGATCACATAACAGAATAGATAAATGCATACTCTACACTCTTGTTGGATGATGAACACATTGCGTAGGATTACACGAACCCTCAATGCCGGAGTTAACAAGCTCCACAATTCAATGTTCATATTTAAATAACCTTAGAGTGCATGAAAGATCAATTCGACTAAACCAAGTACTAGCATAGCATGCACACTGTCACCTTCATGCTATGTAGGAGGAATAATACACATCAATACTATCATAGCAATAGTTAACTTCATAATCTACAAGAGATCATAATCATAGCATAAACCAAGTACTAACACGGATGCACACACTGTCACCATTACACCGTGCAGGAGGAATAAAACTACTTTAATAACATTGCTAGAGTAGCACATAGATAAATTGTGATACAAAATACATTGCAATCATAAAGAGATATAAATAAGCACTTCACTATGCCATTCATAACAGTGAATAAGTATTCTGTGAAATATAGCCTAAGAGACCCACACGGTGCACACACTGTCACCTTTACACACGTGGGACAAGGAGTCTCTGGAGATCACATGAGTAAAATTCACTTGACTAGCATAATGACATCTAGATTACAAGCATCATCATATGAATCTCAATCTTGTAAGGCAGCTCATGAGATTATTGTATTGAAGTACATAGGAGAGAGATGAACAACATAGCTACCGGTACAGCCCCGAGCCTCGATGGAGAACTACTCCCTCCTCATGGGAGCAGCAGCGGTGATGAAGATGGCGGTGGAGATGGCAGCGGTGTCGATGGAGAAGCCTTCCGGGGGCACTTCCCCGTCCCGGCGGCGTGCCGGAACAGAGACTCCTGTCCCCCAGATCTTGGCTTCGCGATGGCGGCGGCTCTGGAAGGTTTCTGTGGGTTTCGTCGAACGTAATAGGGTTTTCGCGACGGAGGCTTTAAATAGGCGGAAGGGCAGCCTCGGAGGGGGCCTGGGGCCACCACACCATAGGGCGGCGCGACCCCCCCTCTGGCCGTGCCAGGGTGTAGTGTGGGGCCCCCAGGGCTTCCCTCTGGCGGCTCTCGGGTGTTCTGGATGCTTCCGGGCAAAATAGGAACCTGGGCGTTGATTTCGTCCGATTCCGAGAATATTTCGTTACTAGGATTTCTGAAACCAAAAACAGCAGAAAACAGGAACTGGCACTTCGGCATCTTGTTAATAGGTTAGTTCCAGAAAATGCACGAATATGACATAAAGTGTGCATAAAACATGTAGATAACATCAATAATGTGGCATGGAACATAAGAAATTATCGATACGTCGGAGACGTATCAGCATCCCCAAGCTTAGTTCTGCTCGTCCCGAGCAGGTAAAACGATAACAAAGATAATTTCTGGAGTGACATGCCATCATAACCTTGATCATACTATTTGTAAAGCATATGTAGTGAATGCAGCGATCAAAACAATGTATATGACATGAGTAAACAAGTGAATCATATAGCAAAGACTTTTCATGAATAGCACTTCAAGACAAGCATCAATAAGTCTTGCATAAGAGTTAACTCATAAAGCAATAATTCAAAGTAAAGGCATTGAAGCAACACAAATGAAGATTAAGTTTCAGCGGTTGCTTTCAACTTGTAACATGTATATCTCATGGATATTGTCAACATAGAGTAATATAATAAGTGCAATAAGCAAGTATGTAGGAATCAATGCACAGTTCACACAAGTGTTTGCTTCTTGAGGTGGAGAGAAATAGGTGAACTGACTCAACAATGAAAGTAAAAGAATGGTCCTCATAGAGGAAAAGCATCGATTGCTATATTTGTGCTAGAGCTTTGATTTTGAAAACATGAAACAATTTTGTCAACGGTAGTAATAAAGCATATGTATCATGTAAATTATATCTTACAAGTTGCAAGCCTCATGCATAGTATACTAATAGTGCCCGCACCTTGTCCTAATTAGCTTGGACTACCGGATCATCACAATGCACATGTTTTAACCAAGTGTCACAAAGGGGTACCTCTATGCCGCCTGTACAAAGGTCTAAGGAGAAAGCTCGCATTGGATTTCTCGCTATTGATTATTCTCAACTTAGACATCCATACCGGGACAACATAGACAACAGATAATGGACTCCTCTTTTATGCATAAGCATGTAACAACAATTAATAATTTTCTCATATGAGATTGAGGATTTTGTCCAAAACTGAAACTTCCACCATGGATCATGGCTTTAGTTAGCGGCCCAATGTTCTTCTCTAACAATATGCATGCTTAACCATAAGGTGGTAGATCGCTCTTACTTCAGACAAGACGAACATGCATAGCAACTCACATGAAATTCAACAAAGAGTAGTTGATGGCGTCCCCAGTGAACATGGTTATCGCACAACAAGCAACTTAATAAGAGATAAAGTGCATAAGTACATATTCAATACCACAATAGTTTTTAAGCTATTTGTCCCATGAGCTATATATTGTAAAGGCGAATGATGGAATTTAAAGGTAGAACTCAAGCAATTTACTTTGGAATGGCGGAGAAATACCATGTAGTAGGTAGGTATGGTGGACACAAATGGCATAGTGGTTGGCTCAAGGATTTTGGATGCATGAGAAGTATTCCCTCTCGATACAAGGTTTAGGCTAGCAAGGTTATTTGAAACAAACACAAGGATGAACGGTGCAGCAAAACTCACATAAAAGACATATTGAAAACATTATAAGACTCTACACCGTCTTCCTTGTTGTTCAAAACTCAATACTAGAAATTATCTAGACCTTAGAGAGACCAAATATGCAAACCAAATTTTAGCATGCTCTATGTATTTCTTCATTAATAGGTGCAAAGTATATGATGCAAGAGCTTAAACATGAGCACAACAATTGCCAAGTATCACATTACCCAAGACATTATAGCAATTACTACATGTAGCATTTTCCAATTCCAACCATATAACAATTTAACGAAGAGGAAACTTCGCCATGAATATTATGAGCTAAGAACACATGTGTTCATACGAACCAGCGGAGCGTGTCTCTCTCTCTCCCATACAAGCATTTATTCAAACAAAAACAAAAACAAACGGACGCTCCAAGTAAAGTACATAAGATGTGACCGAATAAAAATATAGTTTCAAGAGAAGGAACCTGATAATTTGTCGATGAAGAAGGGGATGCCTTGGGCATCCCCAAGCTTAGACGCTTGAGTCTTCTTGATATATGCAGGGGTGAACCACCGGGGCATCCCCAAGCTTAGACTTTTCACTCTTCTTGATCATAGTATATCATCCTCCTCTCTTGATCCTTGAAAACTTCCTCCACACCAAACTCAAAGCAAAGTCATTAGAGGGTTAGTGCATAATCAAAAACTCACATGTTCAGAGGTGACACAATCATTCTTAACACTTCTGGACATTGCTCAAAGCTACTGGAAGGTAATGGAACAAAGAAATCCACCCAACACAGCGAAAGAAGCAATGCGAAATAAAAGGCAGAATCTGTCAAAACAGAACAGTCCGTAAAGACGAATTTTAAAAGGGCACCAGACTTGCTCAAATGAAAATGCTCAAATTGAATGAAAGTTGCGTACATATCTGAGGATCACTCACGTAAATTGGCATAATTTTCTGAGTTACCTACAGAGAATTTTGCCCCGATTCGTGACAGAAAGAAAACAGTTTCTGTGCAGTAATCCAAATCTAGTATGAACTTTACTATCAAAGACTTTACTTGGCACAACAAAACACAAAACTAAGATAAGGAGAGGTTGCTACAGTAGTAAACAACTTCCAAGACACAAATATAAAACAAAGTACTGTAGCAAAATAACACATGGGTTATCTCCCAAGAAGTTCTTTCTTTATAGCCATAAGATGGGCTCAGCAGTTTTAATGATGCACTCGCAAGAAATAGTATTGGAAGCAAAAGAGAGCATCAAGAGGCAAATTCAAAACACATTTAAGCCTAACATGCTTCCTATGCATAGGAATCTTGTAAATAAACAAATTCATGAAGCATAATGCAACAAGCATAGAAAGATAAAACAAGTGCAGCTTCAAGATTTTCAGCAAAAAGAGAGGTGTTTTAGTAACATGAAAATTTCTACAACCATATTTTCCTCTCTCATAATAACTTTCAGTAGCAACATGAGCAAACTCAACAATATAACTATCACATAAAGCATTCTTATCATGAGTCTCATGCATAAAATTATTACTCTCCACATAAGCATAATCAATTTTATTAGTAATAGTGGGAGCAAATTCAACAAAGTAGCTATCATTATTATTCTCATCATCAAATATAGGAGGCATATTGTATTCATAATCAAATTTATCCTCCATAACAGGTGGTAACAAAAGACTACTATCATCATCATAAATAGGAGGCAAAGTATCATCAAAGTAAATTTTCTCCTCAATGCTTGGGGGACTAAAAATATCATGCAAACCAGCTTCCCCAAGCTTAGAACTTTCTATATTATTATCAACAATGGTGTTCAAAGCGTTCATACTAATATTACTACCAGCATGCAAATAAGATTCCATAGGTTTTTTAATTTTCGCATCAAACAATCCATGTTTTAAATCAGGAAATAGAATAAGAAGATCATTCTTGTCCATTATGCCAAACTAGTGTAAACAAGAAACAAAAAGTTGCAATTGCAGGATCTAAAGGAAATAGCTTTGAGTACTTACAACGGCGCCGGAAAATAGCTTAGTAGCCGGGATCCGGAGTGTGAGTACCTTTTACCTTTCCTCCCCGGCAACGGCGCCAGAAAATAGCTTGATGTCTACGCCCCCTCCTTTTCCTGTAGACAGTGTTGGGCCTCCAAGAGCAGAGGTTTGTAGAACAGCAGCAAGTTTTCCCTTAAGTGGATCACCCAAGGTTTATCGAACTCAGGGAGGAAGAGGTCAAAGATATCCCTCTCATGCAACCCTGCAACCACAAAGCAAGAAGTCTCTTGTGTCCCCAACACACCTAATAGGTGTACTAGTTCGGCGAAGAGATAGTGAAATACAGGTGGTATGAATAAGTATGAGCAGTAGCAACGGTGCCAGAAAATAGCTTGCTGGCGTGTAGTTGATGGTGGTAGTATTGCAGCAGTAGTAACGATAAAACAAGTAAACAAGCAGCGATAGCAGTATTTAGGAACAAGGCCTAGGGATTACACTTTCACTAGTGGACACTCTCAACATTGATCACATAACAGAATAGATAAATGCATACTCTACACTCTTGTTGGATGATGAACACATTGCGTAGGATTACACGAACCCTCAATGCCGGAGTTAACAAGCTCCACAATTCAATGTTCATATTTAAATAACCTTAGAGTGCATGAAAGATTAATTTGACTAAACCAAGTACTAGCATAGCATGCACACTGTCACCTTCATGCTATGTAGAAGGAATAATACACATCAATACTATCATAGCAATAGTTAACTTCATAATCTACAAGAGATCATAATCATAGCATAAACCAAGTACTAACACGGATGCACACACTGTCACCATTACACCGTGCAGGAGGAATAAAACTACTTTAATAACATTGCTAGAGTAGCACATAGATAAATTGTGATACAAAATACATTGCAATCATAAAGAGATATAAATAAGCACTTCACTATGCCATTCATAACAATGAATAAGTATTCTGTGAAATATAGCCTAAGAGACCCACACGGTGCACACACTGTTACCTTTACACACGTGGGACAAGGAGTCTCCGGAGATCACATGAGTAAAATTCACTTGACTAGCATAATGACATCTAGATTACAAGCATCATCATATGAATCTCAATCATGTAAGGCAGCTCATGAGATTATTGTATTGAAGTACATAGGAGAGAGATGAACCACATAGCTACCGGTACAGCCCCGAGCCTCGATGGAGAACTACTCCCTCCTCATGGGAGCAGCAGCGGTGATGAAGATGGCGGTGGAGATGGCAGCGGTGTCGATGGAGAAGCCTTCCGGGGGCACTTCCCCGTCCCGGCGGCGTGCCGGAACAGAGACTCCTGTCCCCCAGATCTTGGCTTCGTGATGGCGGCGGCTCTGGAAGGTTTCTGTGGGTTTCGTCGAACGTAATAGGGTTTTCACGATGGAGGCTTTAAATAGGCGGAAGGGCAGCCTCGGAGGGGGCCTGGGGCCACCACACCATAGGACGGCGCGGCCCCCCCTCTGGCCGCGCCAGGGTGTAGTGTGGGGCCCCCAGGGCTTCCCTCTGGCGGCTCTCGGGTGTTCTGGATGCTTCCGGGCAAAATAGGAACCTGGGCGTTGATTTCGTCCGATTCCGAGAATATTTCGTTACTAGGATTTCTGAAACCAAAAACAGCGAGAAAACGAGGCGGCACTTCGGCATCTTGTTAATAGGTTAGTTCCAGAAAATGCACGAATATGACATAAAGTGTGCATAAAACATGTAGATAACATCAATAATGTGGCATGGAACATAAGAAATTATTGATACGTCGGAGACGTATCATTCTCCCTGAGGGAAAACTGGATCCTCTCCGACATAGGTGGCTCCATCTTGCCTCTCAGATCTGCAACTACAACCCACTGTAGTTCTCCTCCGGGCTGGTCGTTGACTTGAGCTCCAAAGAACTCCGGGTGCGGGCGCTCAAGGAACTCAGATAGGGCCAAATCCCTCTCAAAGATCAGACTTCCTCCGTTGCCCAACTGGTAAAACTTGGTGTGGTTGAGCGGCTCCATCTGTAAGTGAATTGGATGAGTAAGTTAGAGAAGTGAGCAAGTGTGTCAAAATTTTAGGTCGAATTACTATGAAAAGTAGAGCATGGATTCCTTCTTTTGGGAAAAGAAAAGGCAAGAGTGAGAATAAGTTTTCATAAATATTTACTTCATTTGTTTTCAAACTAAGTTTTGCAGACGTCCATTCTAACTAGGGTCTCCTAGGGTCAAACAATGGCTCTGATACCAACTTGTCAACACCCGGATTTTTAAGTCCAGATGCCTATTATGCCATACATCGCAATCCCAGGAAGATTGTTTTTGCGAGACATAACAGTTGAATATCATAGAGTCATCATTCATTACAAACCATAGTCGTCTTACAACAATAGATCACATGATCCACACTTACAATAATAGTTGATCTAATGATCAACACACACACAACACATAGCGGAAGCGAAGTTGTAGTAGTCCATCTAATCCACAGGCAACGCTTGACGTTAGAAGACGATCCTAGTTGTCGTAGACGTCCTGCTGCCCATCATCCTGATACTGCTGCTCTTCTTCATAGTCTGGCCATTTGAATAGCCAGGGACACAGCCATGAGTACTTTAGAGTACTCGCAAACTAATACTAGTGTAAGTACTAACAGTTTTAGCAAGAGGATTCTAAGCTCTAGGTTTATTTGCAAAAAGCCAGTTTTATTTCGTAAGCACTTAATAATCAAAGACTCTTCATTTGCCTAACTTAACTCAAGTGGGAACATTAGTGTCATTCCCACCACTCTGTTGACTCAAGTCAAAGTCACCTTTCAAGTTCAAGTCACAAATCACCAATCACCATTTGAAAAGTTCTGATGACGGAACAATATGGCCTTTCCAACTGTCCATGACCGCGGACGCGGCTATTCGAATAGGTTAACACTCTGCAGAGGCTGTACTCTTGTGCCACAACGTTTGATTTCATCCGTCAGGGATAGCCCTGAATAATCATACTCATTATGCGGATCATCAACCATAACCTTTCACTTACATACCATAGTACAGGCACCTCTCCCCATGAGCTTGGCCTCCCAGTGATAACCATCTGCTATCCTGGGAACTGCACAGGGCTTGGGTAGGATATTCACCTCAATCTCACGTCATTTCCCGTTCCACGGAAGCAGCCTCGGCGTAACCCCTATGACGCTTGTTCAGAGGGAACCCATACTAAAGTACATAAACTTCCAGTTAAGCCCTACCCATAATCAGGTATTGTGGGGGTACTCTAAAATTGGAATGGTATCGCATCCGAACCCAATCATCAGTTTTTGTCAGAAACACCGGGTCATTCAGTGGTCATATTCACCTTCAAAACTTTTCAATGGAATGCCTCATCATTCCAAGGTTTTCAACTCAGTTGAAAACACAAGCTCCACCTAGGGTAGTCAATTTTCATTTTAGCACTAGCCACTAGTCATGAGAGGTGCTAACTAAGTTTTAGCTATCTAGGCTAAGTTTGATACTCTTGTACCACTCTATACTTAGACCAAAGTTAACTATAAAAGTAAGCTTTGAGAAACAAAGTAAAAACCTGTAAGCGTAAAATCTTGGGATTGGATCAGTAAGCATAAAGTAAGAGTGCAAAGGTGCCTTGCTCTAGTAGAGCTTGGCATTAGAGTGACTTGCAAGAGTATAGCTTGCCTTGATTGGTACAGTGATCAAAGTTTTCTTCTCCTTCTTCTTCGTAGAAGACCTCCTCCTCCTGGTAGTCCTCGGTACTAGCGTCTATCAACGGATACGAGGCATATAATCACCATACAATTCTTAGGGGATAGACTAAACACACAAATGGTTCACACAAGCTATTCTAGCACCACCACATTATTAACATGTGGGTTGACTTGGTGTTCTTGTTAAGGAAAATAATTTCCTCTCATTGAAAGTATTTCTTAGGGTTTCCATTTAGTTCTTTGGAGAAATAATTTCCTCTCATTGAATCTTGTTAAGATTTAATCTCCTCAATTAATAAAGTATGAACACATGTTGACCAAAGTCAACACTTCATCTTTATCATTTGAGAAAATGATTTAAATGAGGTACTACCCCTCATGCAATTTAACACTAACCTGGTAACCATTTAATATTACCAAATAATACAATATGAGATTATATAGACCAAGGTCATTACCTTATATTGAATTACTTGAGACAAAGATTTAAATGAGAGGAAACCTCTCATACTATTTATTAAATAAATTTGGGTAATTTAAATGGACTAGAAATAGCTACATAGCCATTATTTTATTCTAGCCCATGATCATATGCAGTAACCATATCATATTTTTGCATAAACAATTATAGTATAAGAAATGTGATTTTTGAGAGTTGGAATCAACTCAAAATCATTCATGCTTGATTTTTAATAATTGTTTGAAGGTTGAAAAGGCCCTGCCTTGTTATTTTTGTGGCAAGTGATATATGATGAATTAGGGTTTGAAACCAGTGGGGTTGGCTAGATAATTTCATAAGCTTTCCAACAAAATTGGATTCACTCAAATTGGATTTGTGGATTTTGTTTTATTCAAATTCTAGCAAAGCATCAGTATTGAATTTGGGTAAAAATCAATTTAAACGAATTCAAATTCGTGGGCTGCGCGGGAAAAGGAAATGGGCCAGCGAGGCAGTGAATGGGCCAGCCCAGCTGCGTGTCTCGCATGCGCTGGAGGCCTGACAGGGGGGTCCCTCCTGTCAGTGGCTGTTTCACGTTACCGAAACGGTACGCGCTGCTGGCCGTTGGATTAGGATCAGATCGAACGGCGCACAGTCGTCGTCGTCGACGACGAGAGGCAAACCTACTGGCGGCGTGGCTAGGGGGTCGGAGGGTCACCTGGGCTCCGGCGATCGTCGACGAGGAGGCAGGGCGATGTTGCGGTCGACGGTGGTTCTCCTGGTACAAACAGCGGCTCCTGGGGCGGCTCCTAGCGTCGATTCCTTCTGCGGCGGCTCCGCGGACTCCGGCGAGCAATTGGAGCAGCTCCGGCGATAATGTGGACGAGGAAGTGGTCGAGGAGAGCGAGAGGAAGGAGGGGAGCAAGGTGGGGTGAAGAAGTCCTCCAGGGGTGGCCTCTATTTATAGGGGCGAGGGGTGGCCGAGGCGCACGGGGCAGGTCGATGGTGGCTATGGCGCTAGGGGTCGCTAGAGAGCAAGGTAGGGGGCGCGTCGTGTTGGCGATGTCACAGCGGACCTAACGCGCGTCAGGGCGCCGTGGAGGGGGGTCTGGGTCGATGGCGTCATGTGCGTGTACCGTGGTACTGCGGCGGACATCGTCGACGAGGATGCCGGCTACCGGGCTCGAGCGAGCAGGGGAGCGTGTCTGGTGGACTCCTGGTGTCGGGGTGATGCTCAGGGCGGGAGTGGATGGCGAGGCGTGGACGGAGGTGACGGGTCGAGCGCGTGCTCTGGCGTGTCCAGGGCGTGTCCATGCACGCTCTGGCGCGTTTCGGGGCGTCGCGGGCGCGTTCTGGTCTGGGCACTGTCGGCTTCCTCTTCGACCAGGGCGAGTATAGGCAGGGTCAGGGGAGTGAGGGGGAGCAGGGGGACATGGTCGGCGAGGCTAGAAGAGAGGGGGGCTAGGGTTGGCATGGCATGGCCGGCATGGACATTGCCATGCCCATGTGGTGCAATGCCAAGGGTGTCAAGGGGCACTAGGGCATGGGGAGGCTAGGGAGGTGTTGCAGGGGACCAAGGGGAGGCAAAAGTTGGGCCAACACTGTTGGAAATAGTGAAGTGTGTTTTATTTGATTTCTGCCCACAAGGTGTTCGAGGAAATGGCCGCAAGAAACAAAAAATTTAATTTGGCCAAAATATTTTATGGAGATGAGTCAAATAATGTTTGGCACACAATGGTGGTGGTGGTGTGCAAAATTGAGTTGGTTTGTGAAAAATCCAAAATGGGGATGATCTTAAATCTGATCTGGTGTTGCTACTTTGCTTGATTAGATTAAGAAATTGAGAATGAGTTTGGAAAGTTGGTCTTCACCATTTGGTTCACCTTGATGAGTACTTGGATGAGGTGCAAAGATTTGAGGTGGTTTGGTTTAAGAATCTCTTAATACAGGGGCTCAAAGTGGGTGTCAGGATATAAAAGTCAGAAATGACCATTATTTCATGTGAGCTCATTTTGAATTCTATTTTGATTTGATTTGAGTTTCTTTGAGTCAAAAGGTGTTATTAAGTGTTTACTAACCTATTTCAACCATTGGCACAAGCCAAAGTGGCCTAGGTTAAAGATTTTTAAAAATGGCCATAAGCCATATGTGAGGTGATTTGCATTTCTTTCCATTTTCTTCTTTTCTTTTTTCTTTGCTTCTTTTTGTGATCTCCAAGGATCAAACTCTAGGGTTTTAGTATTAGGGATAAGCACACAAACAATTATCATGGCAAGGTCACACAATGGAGCATGATCACTATGCATAACACCATATTCAAATAAAAGTTTTTGTTAGTCCTAAAATTTGAAATTTGGAAACCACCTTTCTCATTGATTTGAAATTTGGGGATGTTACAACCACTGTGTGCCAAACCTTAATTGAATCACACCCAAGAAATAGTTTGCCAAAATTCAAATTTTATTTTCTTGCGGCCATTTCATCGAACACCTTGTGGGCAGACATCAACTAAAACCTAAACACTATTTAAACAGTGGACTGGAGCCTAACTTGCTCCTCACCTAGCCTCCCCTGCACTCCCAGCACCTCACTCACCCTGGCCCTGCCTTGCTAGAGCACCAGAGACGACCAAATGGGCATGGCCATGTCCATGCCGGCCACCTTGGCATGGCATCATGCCTCCCCTAGCTCCCCTCTCTTTTAGCCTCGCCAACCTTGTCCCCCTGCTCCCCCTCGCTTCACTGGTCACGCCTGTACTCGCCCTGGTCGAAGAGGAGCACTGCAGCGCCTGGAACGCGACGTGCCCACGATGCCCAGTGATGCCATGGTCGGCATGGATGCCGACCACGCGCACCCACGGACACCAACCTCGCCCCGTCGCTTCCGTCCTCGCCTCGCCATCAGCGCCTGCCAGGGGACTCGCCACGACACCAGGAACCCGCCTGACACGCTCGCGCTCCCGACCGCAGCCCGCCGTCGTCGGAGAAGGAACCGAACGCCGCCACGGCCGCGCAGACCATCGACTGCTCCCGACCGTGTTAGGCACCGCCCAGCCGCGCCATGACCACCCGGAGGACCGCCAGGACACCCTAAACAGGACGCCGTCCTCGCCTTGCCCCTTCGCAGCCCAGAACGCCGTCACCATGATCGACCTGCCCGTGACCCTCTGTCCCTCTCGCTCGCTATAAAAGGAGCCCTCCCACTCTCAAATTCTGCACACCATTCACCTCCTCTCCTCCCACTGATCCTCCTCAAGCATTCCTCAGTCCCAATTTGACACCCACTGCCCCAATTCGTCGCCGGAGTACCGCGGAGCAACCGCGGAAGAAGCGGAAGATTGGTGCCACCTCTGGAGACGCCGCCGGTACCAGGAGTTTTGCCATCATCGACAACGCCGCTCTGCATCAACACGAATCATCGCCGGACCTCCGGTGAGCCTCCGACCCCACTAGGTTCGCCGCGGCCAGGGCTTGAGCTCGCCGTTGACGACGACGAGCCTCAGCCGTTAGATCACGTTCTAATCCTACGGCTCCCTCTCGCGCGTACCGATTCGGGTTTAAAGCCTCGCTGACATGCGGGACCCTCCTGTCAGGCGGCCTGCTGCGCACTGGCGTGTAGCTGGGCCGGCCCGTTTAGTTTCCCGCCCGAGCCCACGAATTCAAATTCGAGTTAGTTAGTTAATTCAAATTTCAATACTGGTGTTGTGTTCAAAATTAAATAACTTCAAATCTACAAACCCAAATTGAGTGATTCCAATTTTGTGTGAAAGCTTATGAAATTATCTATCCAACCCCACTGGTCTCAACCCTTGATTCATTATAGAACACTTGCAATAAAATTAAAAATGCAGTACCTTTTCAAAACTCAAACATTTATTAAAAATCAACCAAAATGAATTTTGAGGTGATTCCAATTCTCATAATTCACATTTCAAAAACTCTAAGTGATTATGCAAAAATATGACATAGTTGTTTCAGAGGATCATGGGCTAGATTCAAAATAATGGCTATGTGGCTATTTCTAGCCCATTTAAATTATTTCAAAAATAGTATTTAAAAGATATGAGATGTAGCATCTCATTTAAATCACTTTCCCAAAGAATGTAATGTGAGGTGATGACTTTAGTTACATGGCCTCATATTTTATTATTTGAGGATATTAAATCTTAGTAATTTTTCAATGAGAGGAAATTATTTTTCAAAAGAAATAAATGGAAACCCTAGCCTTGATGATTGTGATGATGCTAGATCATCTTGTGTGATCAGTAGAATACATAAGTATTGATTGGTGATTGTTACCTCGTATCCGTTTATAGACGCTAGTACCGAAGGCTACGAGGAGGAGGAGGTCTTCTACGAAGAAGAGGAGGAAAACATTGATCACTGTACCAATCAAGGCAAGCTATTACCAATGCAAGATATTACCATGAGCAAGTTATAATAGTGCAAGATACCATTGCAATATTATTTTATTTAGGGACTGTACCACTCCCAAGTTTTTAGCTTGCAAGCCTTGCTGTTATTTATCAAAGCTTATTTTTTATAGTTAACTTTGGTCTGAGTTTAGATTACTACAAGAGCATCAAACTTAGCCTAGAGAGCTAAAACTTAGTTAGCACCCCTCATGACTAGTTGCTAGTGCTAAAACTAAAATTGACTACTCTAGGTGGGAACTTGTGATTTCAAATGAATTGAAAACCTTGGAATGATGAGTCATTCTATTGAAAGTTTTGAAGGTGAATATGACCTCTGAATGACAAGGTGACTTTGACAAAAATTGATGGTTGGGTTCGGATGCGATACCATTCCAATTTTTGAGTACCCCCATGCTTGTGACGGTAAAGCACACGTCCGTTGGGAACCCCAAGAGGAAGGTGTGATGCGTACAGCAGCAAGTTTTTCCTCAGTAAGAAACCAAGGTTATCAAACCAGTAGGAGATGAAGGCCACGTGAAGGTTGTTGGTGGAGGAGTGTAGTGCGACGCAACACCAGGGATTCCGGCGCCAACGTGGAACCTGCACAACACAATCAAAATACTTTGCCCCAACTTAACAGTGAGGTTGTCAATCTCACCGGCTTGCTGTAAATAAAGGATTAAACGTACGGTGTGGAGAATGATGTTTGTTTGCAAAGAACAGCAGAGAACAATGATTGCAGTAGATTGTATTTCAGATGTAAAAGAATGGACCGGGGTCCACAGTTCACTAGTGGTGTCTCTCCAATAAGATAAATAGCATGTTGGGTGAACAAATTACAGTTGGGCAATTGACAAATAGAGAGAGCATAACAATGCACATACATATCATGATGACTAATATGAGATTTACTTAGGGCATTACGACAAAGAACATAGACCGCTATCCAGCATGCATCTATGCCTAAAAAGTCCACCTTCGGGTTAGCATCCGCACCCCTTCCAGTATTAAGTTGCAAACAACAGACAATTGCATTAAATGCGTGCGTAATGTAAACAATACAAATATCCTTAGACAAAGCATTGATGTTTTATCCCTAGTGGCAACAGCACATCCACAACCTTAGAACTTTCTGTCACTGTCCCAGATTCAATGGAGGCATGAACCCACTATCTAGCATAAATACTCCCTCTTGGAGTTGCAAGTATCAACTTGGCCAGAGCCTCTACTAGCAACGGAGAGCATGCAAGATTATAAACAACACATATATGATAGATCGATAATCAACTTGACATAGTATTCCATATTCATCGGATCCCAACAAACACAACATGTAGCATTACAATAAGATGATCTTGATCATGATAGGCAGCTCACAAGATCTAAACATGATAGCACAAGAGGAGAAGACAACCAGCTAGCTACTGCTATGGACCCATAGACCAAGGATGAACTACTCACGCATCAGTCCGAAGGCGGGCATGGTGATGTAGAGCCCTCCAGTGATGATTCCCCTCTCCGGCAGGGTGCCGGAGGCGATCTTCAGAATCCCCCGAGATGGGATTGACGGTGGCGGCGTCTGATACGTCTCCGATGTATCGATAATTTCTTATGTTCCATGCCACATTATTGATGTTATCTACATGTTTTATGCACACTTTATGTCATATTCGTGCATTTTCTGGAACTAACCTATTAACAAGATGCCGAAGTGCCAGTTGCTGTTTTCTGCTGTTTTTGGTTTCAGAAATCCTAGTAAGGAAATATTCTCGGAATTGGACGAAATCAAAGCCCAGGGGCCTATTTTTCCACGAAGCTTCCAGAAGTCCGAAGACGAGACAAAGAGGGGCCACGAGGCAGCCAAACCCTAGGGCGGCGCGGCCCCACCCCTGGCCGCGCCGGCCTGTGGTTTGGGCCCCCCGTGCCGCCTCTTGACTTGCCCTTCCGCCTACTTAAAGCCTCCATGACGAAACCCCCAGTACCGAGAGCCACGATACGGAAAACCTTCCAGAGACGCCGCCAACGCCGATCCCATCTCGGGGGATCCAGGAGATCGCCTCCGGCACCCTGCCGGAGAGGGGAATCATCTCCCGGAGGACTCTACGCCGCCATGGTCGCCTCCGGTGTGATGTGTGAGTAGTCTACCCCTGGACTATGGGTCCATAGCAGTAGCTAGATGGTTGTCTTCTCCCCATTGTGCTATCATTGTCGGATCTTGTGAGCTGCCTAACATGATCAAGATCATCTATCTGTAATTCTATATGTTGCGTTTGTTGGGATCCGATGAATAGAGAATACTTGTTATGTTGATTATCAAAGTTATATCTACGTGTTGTTTATGATCTTGCATGCTTTCCGTTACTAGTAGATGCTCTGGCCAAGTAGATGCTTGTAACTCTAAGAGGGAGTACTTATGCTCGATAGTGGGTTCATGCCTGCATTGACACCTGGGACGATGTGAGAAAGTTCTAAGGTTGTGTTGTGCTGTTGCCACTAGGGATAAAACATTGATGCTATGTCTAAGGATGTAGTTGTTGATTACATTACGCACCATACTTAATGCAATTGTCTGTTGCTTTGCAACTTAATACTGGAGGGGGTTCGGATGATAACCTGAAGGTGGACTTTTTAGGCATAGATGCAGTTGGATGGCGGTCTATGTACTTTGTCGTAATGCCCAATTAAATCTCACTATACTCATCATGATATGTATGTGCATGGTCATGCTCTCTTTATTTGTCAATTGCCCAACTGTAATTTGTTCACCCAACATGCTGTTTGTCTTATGGGAGAGACACCTCTAGTGAACTGTGGACCCCGGTCCAATTCTCTTTACTGAAATACAATCATCGCAATACTTGTTCTACTGTTTTCTGCAAACAATCATCTTCCACACAATACGGTTAATCCTTTGTTACAGCAAGCCGGTGAGATTGACAACCTCACTGTTTCGTTGGGGCAAAGTACTTTGGTTGTGTTGTGCAGGTTCCACGTTGGCGCCGGAATCCCTGGTGTTGCGCCGCACTACATCCCGCCGCCATCAACCTTCAACGTGCTTCTTGGCTCCTCCTGGTTCGATAAACCTTGGTTTCTTTCTGAGGGAAAACTTGCTGCTGTGCGCATCATACCTTCCTCTTGGGGTTCCCCAACGAACGTGTGAGTTACACGCCATCAAGCATATTTTCTGGCGCCGTTGCCGGGGAGATCAAGACACGCTGCAAGGGGAGTCTCCACTTCTCAATCTCTTTACTTTGTTTTTGTCTTGCTTAGTTTTATTTACTACTTTGTTTGCTGCACTAAATCAAAATACAAAAAAAAAAAAAAAATTAGTTGCTAGTTTTACTTTATTTGTTATCTTGTTTGCTATATCAAAAACAAAAAAAAATTAGTTTACTTGCATTTACTTTATCTATTTTGCTTTATTTACTACTGCTAAAATGAGTAATCCTGAAGTTGAAGTTCGTTCGTTTAAGCAACAAGGGGGAGAATGTTTAAGAGATGCTTGGTATAGAATTAGTAATGCCCATAATAGGTGCACTAAGAAACACTCCACCACTATTTTACTCAGGAATTTTTATGTTGGTATCTCTAGCTGGAATAGGCATGTTCTTGATTGTCTCGCAGGAGGTAACTTCTTAAGTACCCCTGCATTAGAAGCTAGCTGCATTATTGAGAGTCTATTTGGAATACCCCCTGTTGATAAAGTTAAAACTGAAATCTCTCTTGAAGATGTTATGAAAAAATTGGAAACCATAGAGAAAATTTTTCCAAGTATTGAAGCTAAATTGGAAGTGTTACTTGATAAAACTGATGAACTTGATAAATCCTTAGTAGGAATTGATGAAAGAATTAGTGTCCTAGGAACTTGTGTTGTCCATGATGATCAAATTAATAGGATTGATGAACTTGAAAAGGCTATGGGAACCTTGGGTTCAACATTTTCTTCTCTTAAATATAAGGAGAAAGCTTATGTGGGTAAGGAGCAAAAGTTTATGTATGTCTCTAAAGTGCCTAAACCAAAGAAGTATTATTATAGGCCTAAAATTGACAAAGCCCTTAGTACCACTGCGGATGGGGGAGCTCATAATAACGACACACCACCCTTTGATAATACTTGATACACACTTTCTGCGCCTAGCTGAAAGGCGTTAAAGAAAAGCGCTTATGGGAGACAACCCATGTTTTTACCTACAGTACTTTGTTTTTATTTTGTGTCTTGGAAGTTGTTTACTACTGTAGCAACCTCTCCTTATCTTAGTTTTGTGTTTTGTTGTGCCAAGTTAAGCCGTTGATAGAAAAGTAAGTACTAGATTTGGATTACTGCACAGTTCCAGATTTCTTTGCTGTCACGAATCTGGGTCCACCTCCCTGTAGGTAGCTCAGAAAATTAAGCCAATTTACGTGCATGATCCTCAGATATGTACGCAACTTTCATTCAATTTGAGCATTTTCATTTGAGCAAGTCTGGTGCCATTTTAAAATTCGTCAATACGAACTGTTCTGTTTTGACAGATTCTGCCTTTTATTTCGCATTGCCTCTTTTGCTATGTTGGATGAATTTCTTTAATCCACTAATGTCCAGTAGCATTATGCAATGTCCAGAAGTGTTAAGAATGATTGTGTCACCTCTGAATATGTTAATTTTTATTGTGCACTAACCCTCTAATGAGTTGTTTCGAGTTTGGTGTGGAGGAAGTTTTCAAGGATCAAGAGAGGAGTATGATGCAACAGGATCAAGGAGAGTGAAAGCTCTAAGCTTGGGGATGCCCCGGTGGTTCACCCCTGCATATATTAAGAAGACTCAAGCGTCTAAGCTTGGGGATGCCCAAGGCATCCCCTTCTTCATCGACAACATTATCAGGTTCCTCCCCTGAAACTATATTTTTATTCCATCACATCTTATGTGCTTTTTCTTGGAGCGTCGGTTTGTTTTTGTTTTTGTTTTGGTTGAATAAAATGGATCCTAGCATTCACTTTATGGGAAAGAGACACGCTCCGCTGTAGCATATGGACAAGTATGTCCTTGGTTTCTACTCATAGTATTCATGGCGAAGTTTCTCCTTCGTTAAATTGTTATATGGTTGGAATTGGAAAATGATACATGTAGTAATTGCTATAAATGTCTTGGGTAATGTGATACTTGGCAATTGTTGTGCTCATGTTTAAGCTCTTGCATCATATGCTTTGCACCCATTAATGAAGAAATACATAGAGCATGCTATAATTTGGTTTGCATATTTGGTTTCTCTAAGGTCTAGATAATTTCTAGTATTGAGTTTGAACAACAAGGAAGACGGTGTAGAGTCTTATAATGTTTTCAATATGTCTTTTATGTGAGTTTTGCTGCACCGGTTCATCCTTGTGTTTGTTTCAAATAAGCCTTGCTAGCCTAAACCTTGTATCGAGAGGGAATACTTCTCATGCATCCAAAATACTTGAGCCAACCACTATGCCATTTGTGTCCACCATACCTACCTACTACATGGTATTTTCCGCCATTCCAAAGTAAATTGCTTGAGTGCTACCTTTAAAATTCCATCATTCACCTTTGCAATATATAGCTCATGGGACAAATAGCTTAAAAACTATTGTGGAATTGAATATGTAATTATGCACTTTATTTCTTATTAAGTTGCTTGTTGTGCGATAACCATGTTCACTGGGGACGCCATCAACTATTCATTGTTGAATTTCATGTGAGTTGCTATGCATGTCCGTCTTGTCTGAAGTAAGAGAGATCTACCACCTTATGGTTAAGCATGCATATTGTTAGAGAAGAACATTGGGCCGCTAACTAAAGCCATGATCCATGGTGGAAGTTTTAGTTTTGGACATATATCCTCAAATCTCAAATGAGAAAATTATTAATTGTTGTTATATGCTTATGCATAAAAGAGGAGTCCATTATCTGTTGTCTATGTTGTCCCGGTATGGATGTCTAAGTTGAAGAATAATCAATAGCGAGAAATCCAATGCGAGCTTTCTCCTTAGACCTTTGTACAGGCGGCATAGAGGTACCCCTTTGTGACACTTGGTTAAAACAGTGCATTGTGATGATCCGGTAGTCCAAGCTAATTAGGACAAGGTGCGGGCACTATTAGTACACTATGCATGAGGCTTGCAACTTATAAGATATAATTTACATGATGCATATGCTTTATTACTACCGTTGACAAAATTGTTTCATGTTTTCAAAATCAAAGCTCTAGCACAAATATAGCAATCGATGCTTTTCCTCTATGGAGGACCATTCTTTTACTTTCAATGTTGAGTCAGTTCACCTATTTCTCTCCACCTCAAGAAGCAAACACTTGTGTGAACTGTGCATTGATTCCTACATATTTGCATATTGCACTTATTATATTACTCTATGTTGACAATATCCATGAGATATACATGTTACAAGTTGAAAGCAACCGCTGAAACTTAATCTTCTTTTGTGTTGCTTCAATGCCTTTACTTTGAATTAGTGCTTTATGAGTTAACTCTTATGCAAGACTTATTGATGCTTGTCTAGAAGTACTATTCATGAAAAGTCTTTGCTATATGATTCACTTGTTTACTCATGTCATATACATTGTTTTGATCGCTGCATTCACTACATATGCTTTACAAATAGTATGATCAAGATTATGATGGCATATCACTCCAGAAATTATCTGTGTTATCGTTTTACCTGCTCGGGACGAGCAGAACTAAGCTTGGGGATGCTGATACGTCTCCGACGTATCGATAATTTCTTATGTTCCATGCCACATTATTGATGTTATCTACATGTTTTATGCACACTTTATGTCATATTCGTGCATTTTCTGGAACTAACCTATTAACAAGATGCCGAAGTGCCAGTTGCTGTTTTCTGCTATTTTTGGTTTCAGAAATCCTAGTAAGGAAATATTCTCGGAATTGGACGAAATCAAAGCCCAGGGGCCTATTTTTCCACGAAGCTTCCAGAAGTCCGAAGACGAGACGAAGAGGGGCCACGAGGCAGCCAAACCCTAGGGCGGCGCGGCCCCACCCCTGGCCGCGCCGGCCTGTGGTTTGGGCCCCCCGTGCCGCCTCTTGACTTGCCCTTCCGCCTACTTAAAGCCTCCGTGACGAAACCCCCAGTACCGAGAGCCACGATACGGAAAACCTTCCAGAGACGCCGCCAACGCCGATCCCATCTCGGGGGATCCAGGAGATCGCCTCCGGCACCCTGCCGGAGAGGGGAATCATCTCCCGGAGGACTCTACGCCGCCATGGTCGCCTCCGGTGTGATGTGTGAGTAGTCTACCCCTGGACTATGGGTCCATAGCAGTAGCTAGATGGTTGTCTTCTCCCCATTGTGCTATCATTGTCGGATCTTGTGAGCTGCCTAACATGATCAAAATCATCTATCTGTAATTCTATATGTTGCGATTGTTGGGATCCGATGAATAGAGAATACTTGTTATGTTGATTATCAAAGTTATATCTACGTGTTGTTTATGATCTTGCATGCTTTCCATTACTAGTAGATGCTCTGGCCAAGTAGATGCTTGTAACTCCAAGAGGGAGTACTTATGCTCGATAGTGGGTTCATGCCTGCATTGACACCGGACGATGTTGAGAAAGTTCTAAGGTTGTGTTGTGCTGTTGCCACTAGGGATAAAACATTGATGCTATGTCTAAGGATGTAGTTGTTGATTACATTACGCACCATACTTAATGCAATTGTCTGTTGCTTTGCAACTTAATACTGGAGGGGGTTCGGATGATAACCTGAAGGTGGACTATTTAGGCATAGATGCAGTTGGATGGCGGTCTATGTACTTTGTCGTAATGCCCAATTAAATCTCACTATACTCATCATGATATGTATGTGCATGGTCATGCTCTCTTTATTTGTCAATTGCCCAACTGTAATTTGTTCACCCAACATGCTGTTTGTCTTATGGGAGAGACACCTCTAGTGAACTGTGGACCCCGGTCCAATTCTCTTTACTGAAATACAATCTACTGCAATACTTGTTCTACTGTTTTCTGCAAACAATCATCTTCCATACAATACGGTTAATCCTTTGTTACAGCAAGACGGTGAGATTGACAACCTCACTGTTTCATTGGGGCAAAGTACTTTGGTTGTGTTGTGCAGGTTCCACGTTGGCGCCGGAATCCCTGGTGTTGCGCCGCACTACATCCCGCCGCCATCAACCTTCAACGTGCTTCTTGGCTCCTCCTGGTTCGATAAACCTTGGTTTCTTTCTGAGGGAAAACTTGCTGCTGTGCGCATCATACCTTCCTCTTGGGGTTCCCCAACGAACGTGTGAGTTACACGCCATCAGCGTCTCCGTAACTTTTCTCGTATCGTGGCTCTCGGTACTAGGGTTTTCGCGACGGAGAGAATAAATAGGCGAAGGGGCAGAGTCGGGGGACGCTCGAGGGGCCCACCCCATAGGGCGGCGCGGCCAGGGGTGGGGCCGCTCCCCCCTAGGGTGTGGCCGCCTCGTCGCCCCTCTTCGTCTCCTCTTCGGACTTCTGGAAGCCTCCGTGGAAAATAAGACCGTGGGCTTTTGTTTCGTCCAATTCCGAGAATATTTCCGGTGTAGGATTTCTGAAACCAAAAACAGCAGAAAACAGGAACTGGCGCTTCGGCATCTTGTTAATAGGTTAGTGCCGGAAAATGCATCAAAATGATATAAAGTGTATATAAAACATGTGAGTATTGTCATAAAACTAGCATGGAACATAAGAAATTATAGATACGTTTGAGACGTATCACCCCACAATACCTGATAATGGGTAAGGCTTTAGCTGAAAATTTATATATTTTGGTATGGGTTTCCTCTGAACAAGCGTCATAGAGGTTATGCTGAGGCTGCCTCCGTTGAAAATGAAATGGCGTGAACAAGAGATGAATGTCCTACCCAAGCCCTGCGCAGTTCCTAGGATGGCAGATTGCCATCACTAGGAGGCCATGCTCATGGGGAAGGTGCCTATACTAGGGTTATGTAAGTGAAAGGTTAAGGGTTGATGATCCGCATACTGAGTATGATTATTCAGGGCTATCTCTAACGGATGTAATCAAAAGTTGTGGCACAAGTGTACAACCTCTGCAGAGTGTTAAACTATTCGAATAGCCGCGTCCACGGTCATGGACGGTTGGATGGCCATACTTTTCGGTTGTCAGATGTTTTCAAAATGATTTGTGACTTGAAAGGTGAACTTGACTTGACTACCCCCAAGTGGTGGGAATGACATTAATGTTCCCACTTGAGAAATTTTAGGCAAATAAAGAGTCTTGAACTATTTAAGGGTTTATGAAATAAATCTAGCTTTGTGCAAAGAAATTTAGAAACTTAGAACCCTTGTTAGAGCTACCAGTACTTCTATTAGTGGTAGTTTGCGAGTACTCTAAAAGTACTCATGGCTTTGTCCCTGGCTATTCAAATGGCCAGACTATGAAGAGGAGCACCAGTACCAGGAAGATGGTCAGCATGCCGTCTATGATAACTAGGACTACCTCCTGACGTCAAGCGTTGCCTATGGAACAGATGGACCGCTACTACGTTTCTGCCGCTATGTGTTTTGTAATTGATCCTTAGATCAACTGTTGTTTTAAGATTGGATCATGAGATCCCTTGTTGTAAGACGATTATGGTTTGTAATGAATGATGTTCTGTGGTATCGACTATTATATCTCACAAAAACAATATTCCTGGGATTGCGATGTACGGCATAATAGGCATCTGGAATTAAAAATCTGGGTGTTGACACATTTCTGTACAAGAATATAATTCAATCAAACAATAATCAAGTATGATAAAGGTGTGTGGACCTAGGTAGTACTACTTACTTTGTTCGCACGCCATATCAGCTTCGGTTTCCATTCATGGGACCGATCTTCCTTGATGAACATTTCTCATACACTGCTCGACAAAAGAAAATGCATAAAAGAGTTATCAATTAGTTGATATCAGGAAATTAACGAAAAAAACCGATAAGAATTAAAATTACTTTTAGAGCATAAAAAAAGTCGTCTTGTATAGTATAGCCTCTTTGCTTTGTGAGTCAAAGACTTCAACCTCTCCATCGTACATTTTAATGGCGATAAGAATAAAGTGGAACCTGCGCACGTTTAAATATGCAGTGTCATATATATAAGTCATCAGTTAAAATTTGAACATCTCGTGAGCAAAATAGAATGTGTTATAAGACAGTAACACTCACTTGAAGTTGTAAGGCCAAAGTATTATCCTTTTGTCACGTTGTCGCTTCAAAAACCTTAGCAAAGTCTCCGGTGTATCTCTGTTATAGATGGGATCCTCTATGGTTTTTTCATGCATTGTATCCGGGTCAATGAACCCAATGTGCTTGATTTCATCCCTTTTGCATTCGAGCATCTTCGATCTGCATAATATAGCGCACAAAAGATTATAATTTGCAGACAATGAACGAGCTGAGCTAAAGACTTCTCAAATTACATAAATAAATCACTTACAGACAATAGCAACTGATAATTAATTTGTCAAGGGCCCGGAGATTGTATAACTGAAAAAGTTCGCAGAAGTCAACGCTCACAGAGTATTCTTGGAAGTAGTGCTCTTCCTTAACATGCACCATGATAGACTCGATCCCTCTCTTTGTGGCATTACTGTACCATGCATGCAAATTACGCATACTTGTTGGTAGCTTTCTGAGATTCTCGACCAAATCTTTCCCTTGAACAAATTTATATTCTACTTCAGCGAAGGGGTAATCGATGTATTGTCGAGAACTTTGAACGGCCTTCTCGTCAAACACCATGAGAGGGGGGACCGATTGAACGGGTTGTTCTCCGAGCTGGTGCACTTGTTGTTTCCCTTTTTTCGCTGTGACACCCGATTGATTGCGTTTTTCGCCTCCACCATCTCGTCATACGACCTTTCAATAGAATGCCTATAGTCAGATGGCGGCGATGGTACAGGGTCATATAGATTCTCAACGGTACGCACAACTTTCACCGGATCTAGTGTCTTCTCAACAGGTATCTCTGGCACTTTCTTAGCAAAAAAGGATTTCAGCTCGGAGTTACAGGTTTCCATGTTTTCCTCGATACTTTTTTCCCAAGGTAACTTCTCAATAGGCGGCAGTGGTTTCTCCTTTCTAGATCTCTTCCTAGGTGGCGTACCGTTCTGCTTAAAGGACGCTGCCTTACGCGGAGGATCTCGAGATGGCGGACTCACGCTGGGGTCCCTCTCAGGTAGGTGTGGACTTTGCTGCTCATGTGGACTGCTACCAGGAGGAGTCGGTGGCCTTTCCTGCTCATGTGGACTACTATGAGGAGTTGGTGTCCTTTGCAAAAGGACGATGTATTTCTTGGGCCATAGGGTGAAACCGTGCTTGACATCGGCCATTGTCTTCTCATCGTCACCTCTAGGAAAATCAAGCTCCACTGTTTTAAAACCCGAAACAACTTCATCCACCCCGACACGAACACAGCCAGGTGGAATGGGCATATGATGGTGCGTTGCTCCATCTTCATTTGGGTAAACATAGCCGACCGCCACCTTAACAGACGCGTTCCTGAATAACATATGTAGCTCGCAATCTGTCTTCTCCGTGACATAATCCACTAGGTAGCTTCCTCCACATCCGTCAAGATGCGTGGAACCCACACTGCTTCTTCGCTGAGATGGGGCGGCATTGGCTTGAGGATCCTGTAGAAACATCGGCTGATCAGGTGCCCTCTGATTTTTCTCAAGTGCCTCCACCCTATTTAACAATTCCGTTAACCTGTCTGACTCCTTCTTCTTCTTTCGCGAACGGCTTCTATAAGTGTCAGCGCACTCCGGCCACTCTTCCTTCAGGGTCTGACCTGGGTGAGCTCGAACCCGTCCAATGTGTTCAGGATTCCCCAAAGTGAGTGTCAGCTCGTCATTCTCTCTATCGGGAATGTACTCTCCCTTTCTAACCTTTTCAATTGCATCTACAAGCTGCTTAGTGATTGCTTCAATTTTGTCCTTCCATTTCCCCTGCGCAACGATCTTCCCTGTCTTTGGGTCCAACCCTGCCCCATGCGCGAACAACTAGAACTTGGACCGGTCGGGCCAGTCCCATGTCTGTGGAGTGATTCCTGCATCCATCAGTTCATTTTCAAACGATGTCCACTTCGGAATGGCAGTCTTGTAGCCACCTGACCCCAAATGATGGAAAAGTTTCTTCTTTGAAGCATTTTTCGTATTTGTGACCGATCGGGACACAGCAGTAGACGATTGCTTATACCTCTTAAATGCGGGCCAGTGATCTTTTATCTTCACTAGACTTTCATCGAATACTGGATCTTCATGCTTATATTTGTCCCATAAATTTTTCTTCCATGTCTGGAATTGTGTGGCCATCTTCTTGAGAGTCCATTCCTTGACTTTCTTCTTCTGGCCTTCCGTCATGTCTTCCGGTAGGCTGAAGCGTGTCAGTAGAGTGTCCCAAAGAAAAAATTTCAGTGCGTCGTTGACATAACTAGCTTCAGTCCCCGCGTTCTTCGGCTTATGCCACTCTTGAATGCTGATCGGTACATGGTCCCTAACAAGAACTCCAGCTTGATTTGTAAATCTGCGGCAGTGATCTTTGGGATGCACCGGTTCACCATTATCCTTAAATGCGGTGAGGGCTAACCTACCCTCGCCCTTTAGCAGTTGCGTCGGGCCTCGTTTTGTTTTAACAGACTTGCTCGATGATCCAGAAGGCTAAAAGAAAAATGATTCGTTAATAAGTGCAATACAAATAAATGAATGCATCTACTGATGAACATAGACTTGATACATAAATATACACCTCACCGGAGTTTGTTATGGACACTTCGTTGCCTCTTCTAATCTCTTCAGACTCAAGTCCCTCACCGACATCTTTCAGAAAATTTGTGAACTCATAGTCATCTCCATCGGGTTCCAGCCCACGGGCACTCTCAAATATCAATTTCTGCACCGCTTCTTCTTGATCCTCATCTCGGACGAAGGTGCCGTCCTCCATAGCTCAATGTCACTACAAAATTAAGAAAGCAATTATTTCATTCATCATGTCATGATCATAACAGATTGCTAGATGGATAACAATTGAAATGAAGGAAGCAATAACCCTAACCCTAACACTAACTCTATGTCGCGGCGGCACCGCCACGGCCACGGACTCGGTGTTCCCCCTTTTTCTCGACCCTAACCCTAACACTCGGCGTTCCCTCTTTTTCTCGACCCTAACTCTATGTCGCGGCGGCACCGCCACGGACTCGGCACCGCCACGGACTCGATCCATTGGTGTCTGGTTCAGCTCCCTCTCCACGCCATCGTCGCCGATGTGCAACGCCCTCTACGTCTGTGACTGCTACAAGAATACCTGCATCTACCAGTACTTCTACGGCAACAGTGCCATCACCACCGGCGTGCTCGCCAACGAGACCTTCACCTTCGGCACCAACGGCACGCGTGTCTCCGTGCCCAAGATCGCCTTCGGCTGCAGGAATCTCAACGCCGGCTCCCTCTACAACGGCTCCAGCATGGTGGGCTTCGGCCGGGGCCCGCTGTCCCTGGTCAGCCAGCTAGGGGTGCCCAGGTTCTCCTACTGCCTCACCTCCTTCATGTCCATCGTGCCCAACCGCCTCTACTTCGGCGCCTACGCCACGCTCAACACGACAAACACAAGTGACTCCGACCCGGTGCAGTCCACGCCCTTCATCGTCAACCCGGCACTGCCCACCATGTACTACCTCAACATGATGGGCATCAGCGTCGGCGGCGACCTGCTGCCCGTCGACCCGTCCGTGTTCACCATCAACGATGCCGACGGCACGGGCGGGGTCATCATTGACCAACGGAGGTCGCCGCGCACACGGCCCCGACCCTGGCGCCCCACTGCTTGACGAAGCCGCCCGCCATCAGCGGCACGAGCGCGCCCACCGCGAACGCCAGCGCGCGACGCGAGCGCCGCTGGCCTGGTCCGCATTGGGTCGAACACCTTGCGGGCGTCACCTGGCCGGCGCCGAGGCGGAGGGAGTGCAGCAGCGAGACGGTGACGGCGACGGTTCTCGGCGATGCAGGAGACCTAGGCAGCCGTGTGGAGCGCGTGGGCGAGGGGCAGGAGAAGGGGAGGGACGCCGACAGCGTGGTGCGGCGTGGAGGAGACATACCTGCCGGCGCGAGAGAGGAGAGGCCGGCCTGCAGGTGCTGCGCGCGGACGACGATGACGGCGACGACGTGGTGCGGCGTGGCACAGACGACGGACGGCGGTGATGGCGTGGTGCGCGATGGCGTGGACGACGGCGACGGCGAGCGCGCGCGCGGTCTCTGTGCGTGTGCGTGTGAAATGGAGGATTTGGGGGAATTTTTCCCGCGCGGCTAAGTGAAATGGAGGCGAACACCCTTTGGTACCGGTTGGTTCCACCAACCGGTACGAAAGACCTTTCGTACCGGTTGGTGAAGCCAACCGGTACCAAAGGTTATTTTTTTCTTTTCTTTTTCTTTTCTTTTCTATTTCTTTTTTCTTTTCTTTTTCTTTTTTCTTTTCTTTTTCTTTTCTTTTGTTGTTTCTTTTCTATTTCTTTTCTATTTATTTTCTATATCTTTTCTATTTCTTTTTCTATTTCTTTTCTTTACTCCCGCCACGATGCCGTCCGCGCGGGAAAGTTTCCCGCCACGACGTCATGCGGGAAAGTTTCCCACCACGACGCCGCGTGTGGGAGGAAAAGGACAGGAAATAATGGGCGGGAATAAAATTTTATTACGATTGAACTCGAATTAAAAGTACATAGCTCAACTGAAAATTAAGATACATGGCCAGATTCGAATGTTGGAGTCATTCAGTCATAGTCGTGCCTAGCCCTATAAACATCGCCACTGTAGTCGTCGTAGTCGCCGATGTCGTCGTCGCTGTCATCGGGGTCGCGGTAGTCAAACCTCGGCGGGTGAGCACGCGTGGGCTGGGACTGAGGGTAGCGCAGGCGGGGGCCACGGTAGGCCCTGACGCTCTGGAGAGTCCGGCCGCGCCACCACAGCCGACGGTCGGCCTCGTTGAAGTTCGAACGAGGCGGGCCGGCCTCCTCGTGCCTGGCAAGCGCACTCTCATGCCAATTGATGAAGAAGCTGTCCCAAGTCAGGCTGTAGTTGGGATGCCACTGGGGATTCCTCCGCTGCTCTGGCGTGAGCTCGAAGTAGTAGTGGTTCGTGATGGCCATCTGGCGCGCCACACCTAGAGGGACAGGAGGGACCGGTACGCCTCCGACGCTCTGCAACCAGCCGGTCGGGACACGGTAGCCCGGCGGGCAGGGGTAGTTCGAGGCGCACAGTGCCTCCGCCTCCCGGGGGGTTAGAGATACAATGGAATCCATGGGAGAGAATGATGAGTCTAGATGTGATATGTAAATGGAGGCCAAGCGTACATATATATACTGAAAAAATGGCGGGAAGACGGAGGCGGGAAGACAGAGGCGGGAACCGGTGGAAAGCGCGGGAAGAAAATAGGCGGGAACGCAGTGGCGCGGGAAACTTTCATCCCGGGTGGGGGCTCAAACCGGGACAAAAGATGGGGGGGTCTTATCTGGGGGAGGCTTATCTGGGAGGGCCTTATCTGGGGGCTGGCTAACCTTTAGTACCGGTTGGTGGGTGCAACCGAGACTAAAGGTGGTTTTTCTGTCATCTACAAAACTATCGGTGGGATAAGGACTGATACGTCCAAAACGTATCTACTTTCCCGAACACTTTTGCTATTGTTTTACCTCTAATTTGTGTATTTTGGATGCAACTAACACGGACTAACGCTATTTTCAGCAGAACTGCTCTGGTGTCTCGTTTTTGTGCAGAAATCCAACTTTCGGGAAAATCCTCGGAATTTATGCAGAAGGCCCTATTTTCCCAGAATACTGACGGAGCCAGAAGGAGAAGTAAGGTGGAGGCCCGAGGGCCCCACACCACCTGGCGGCGCGGCCAAAGGGGGGCCCGCGCGGCCTGGTGGTGTGGCCCCCTCGGCCGGCCTCCGACGCCCTCCTTCGGACTACTTATTCGCCTCGACCTAAAAACGCCAGAAGAGAAGTCGAAGTCGCCAGAAACCCTCCAGAACGCCGCCACATCGCGAAACTCCGTCGCGGGAGCCAGAAGTCTCCGTTCTGGCACTCCGCCGGGACGGGGAATTGGAGGAGATCATCACCGCCATCACCGCCAACGCCTCTACATCAACCAGCAATGTTTCCCCCATCCATGTGTGAGTAATTCCCCCGCTGTAGGCGAAGGGGATGGTAGGGATTGGATGAGATTGGTCATGTAATAGCATAAGATTGTTAGGGCATAGTGCCTAGTGTCCGTAATTGGTACTTTGATGATATTGTTGCAACTTGTTATGCTTAATGCTTGTCACTAGGGCCCGAGTGCCATGATCTCAGATCTAAACATGTTATTGTTTCATCATGATATTCATTGTTTATGGTCTTACCTATAAGTTGTATACACATGTCGCTGTCCGGAACCGATGGCCCCGAAGTGACAGAAATCGGGACAACCGGAGGGAATGGTAGCGATGTGAGGATCACATGTGTTCACGGAGTGTTAATGCTTTGCTCCGGTACTCTATTAAAAGGAGTACCTTAATATCCAGTTGTTTCCCTTGAGGCCCGGCTGCCACCGGCTGGTAGGACAAAAGATGTTGTGCAAGTTTCTCATTGCGAGCACGCACGACTATATATGGAACACATGCCTATTGATTGCTTTGTACTTGGACACCGTTTTATTATTATCTGCAAATGCCCTGCTATGATTGTTACATGAGTTTCTCTCATCCATGCAACGCCCGTTATCCGTCCCCGTGCCTACAGTATTTTAATCCTGCTGTTTACTAAAATCACTACTGCTGTCTTTGTTACTCTCATCGCTGTTATTTCACTCATGCTATCGCTATAAAACTGTTACTACTGATAAACTCTTGCGAGCAAGTCTGTTTCCAGGTGCAACTGAATTGACAACTCCGTTGTTAAGGCTTCCAAGTGTTCTTTGTCTCCCCTTGTGTCGAATCAATAAATTGGGTAATACTTCCCTCGAAGACTGTTGCGATCCCCTATACTTGTGGGTCATCAAGACTATTTTCTGGCGCCGTTGCCGGGGAGCATAGCTTTATTTGGAAGTTCACTTGGATTAATATTGTTCGCTGCAAATTCTCCATCATGGGTAAACCTCGCGATACTAAGATCGCCATATTACCATCCACTACAAGAAAAGGTACAATTCTGAATACCTCTGCTGCTCTTGATTCACCATCTGTGATTGATAAACTTGTTTCACCGCCACATGCTTCGCATGCGGGTACATCTGCTGAATCTGAACACTCTCATAATATTGATAATGTTTCTGCTGTGCTTGATGATAGTGGTTCATTGGGATCTTTTCTAGATGCTACAATTGCTAGGTCTAGACAAATTGAAAATACTGAAACTCCTAATGCTACTACACCTGTTAGTTCACCTGAACTTGATTATTTTAGTGATGATCCTGAGGAAGATTATGTGGAACTTGATGATGATTTTATTGAAAAATGCAATGCTACTACTGATGCAAGAAAAATTAAAAAGTTGCTTGCAGAACATACTGTTAGATATAAACTGTCTCCTGATCCTAAATTTGCCACATCTCCTATAAACATTAGGGATAAAGATTATGATTTTTCTCTTGATCTATCTCATATAGCTATTGTTGAGAAAACACCTTTCTGTGGTACTGAAAAAGAAAGTGCTGTTGAACACATGACTGAGTTATCTACTTTGAGTAGCTTGTTTTCTGATGATGTTCAGAAGCGTACTTACTTTGTTGCTAAAATCTTTCCATTCTCATTAAAGGATGACGCTAAAACTTGGTATAATAATTAAAGTAGTTCTATTTCTCATTTAATCTTTTGTGATCCAGAAATTTAATCTTGGGTGAACAAATTACAGTTGGGCAATTGACAAATAAAGAGAGCATGACAATGCACATACATATCATGATGAGTATAGTGAGATTTAATTGGGCATTACGACAAAGTACATAGACCGCCATCCAACTGCATCTATGCCTAAAAAGTCCACCTTCAGGTTATCATCCGAACCCCCTACAGTATTAAGTTGCAAAGCAACAGACAATTGCATTAAGTATGGTGCGTAATGTAATCAACAACTACATCCTTAGACATAGCATCAATGTTTTATCCCTAGTGGCAACAGCACAACACAACCTTAGAACTTTCACACATCGTCCTGTGTCAATGCAGGCATGAACCCACTATCGAGCATAAGTACTCCCTCTTGGAGTTACAAGCATCTACTTGGCCAGAGCATCTACTAGTAACGGAAAGCATGCAAGATCATAAACAACACATAAGTATAACTTTGATAATCAACATAACAAGTATTCTCTATTCATCGGATCCCAACAAACGCAACATATAGAATTACATATAGATGATCTTGATCATGATAGGCAGCTCACAAGATCCGACAATGATAGCACAATGGGGAGAAGACAACCATCTAGCTACTGCTATGGACCCATAGTCCAGGGGTAGACTACTCACACATCACACCGGAGGCGACCATGGCGGCGTAGAGTCCTCCGGGAGATGATTCCCCTCTCCGGCAGGGTGCCGGAGGCGATCTCCTGGATCCCCCGAGATGGGATCGGCGGCAGCGGCGTCTCTGGAAGGTTTTCCGTATCGTGGTTCTCGGTACTGGGGGTTTCATCACGGAGGCTTTAAGTAGGCGGAAGGGCAGAGTCGGGGGCCAGACGAGGGGGCCACACCATAGGGCGGCGCGGGCCCCCCTGGGCCGCGCCGCCACGTGGTGTCGCCACCTCGTGGCCCCACTTCGTGTGTTCTTCGGTCTTCTGGAAGCTCCGTGGAAAAATAGGCCCCTGGGTCTTCGTTTCGTCCAATTCCGAGAATATTTCCTTACTAGGATTTCTGAAACCAAAAACAGCAGAAAACAGCAACTGGCACTTCGGCATCTTGTTAATAGGTTAGTTCCATAAAATGCACGAATATGACATAAAGTGTGCATAAAACATGTAGATAACATCAATAATGTGGCATGGAACATAAGAAATTATCGATACGTCGGAGACGTATCAGCATCCCCAAGCTTAGTTCTGCTCGTCCCGAGCAGGTAAAACAATAACACAGATAATTTCTGGAGTGACATGCCATCATAATCTTGATCATACTATTTGTAAAGCATATGTAGTGAATGCAGTGATCAAAACAATGGTAATGACATGAGTAAACAAGTGAATCATATAGCAAAGACTTTTCATGAATAGCACTTCAAGACAAGCACCAATAAATCTTGCATAAGAGTTAACTCATAAAGCAATAATTCAAAGTAAAGGTATTGAAACAACACAAAAGAAGATTAAGTTTCAGCGGTTGCTTTCAACTTGTAACATGTATATCTCATGGATATTGTCAACATAGAGTAATATAATAAGTGCAATAAGCAAGTATGTAGGAATCAATGCACAGTTCACACAAGTGTTTGCTTCTTGAGGTGGAGAGAAATAGGTGAACTGACTCAACATTGAAAGTAAAAGAATGGTCCTCATAGAGGAAAAGCATCGATTGCTATATTTGTGCTAGAGCTTTGATTTTGAAAACATGAAACAATTTTGTCAACGGTAGTAATAAAGCATATGCATCATGTAAATTATATCTTATAAGTTGCAAGCCTCATGCATAGTGTACCAATAGTGCCCGCACCTTGTCCTAATTAGCTTGGACTACCTGGATTATCACCGCAATACATATGCTTTAACCAAGTATCACAAAGGGGTACCTCTATGCCACTGTACAAGGTCTAAGGAGAAAGCTCGCATTTGGATTTCTCGCTTTTGATTATTCTCAACTTAGACATCCATACCGGGACAACATAGACAACAGATAATGGACTCCTCTTTTAATGCTTTAAGCATTCAACAACAATTAATTCTTTTCTCATTAGAGATTTGAGGATGTTTGTCCAAAACTGAAACTTCCACCATGGATCATGGCTTTAGTTAGCGGCCCAATGTTCTTCTCTCACAATATGCATGCTCAAACCATTCAACTCAGTGTAGATCGCCCTTACTTCAGACAAGACGAACATGCATAGCAACTCACATGAAATTCAACAATGAGTTGATGGCGTTCCCCAGTAAACATGGTTATCGCACAACAAGCAACTTAATAAGAGATAAAGTGCATAATTACATATTCAATACCACAATAGTTTTTAAGCTATTTGTCCCATGAGCTATATATTGCAAAGGTGAATGATGGAATTTTAAAGGTAGCACTCAAGCAATTTACTTTGGAATGGCGGAAAATACCATGTAGTAGTTAGGTATGGTGGACACAAATGGCATAGTGGTTGGCTCAAGTATTTTGGATGCATGAGAAGTATTCCCTCACGATACAATGGTTTAGGCTAGCAAGGCTTATTTGAAACAAACACAAGGATGAACCGGTGCAGCAAAACTCACATAAAAGACATATTGAAAACATTATAAGACTCTACACCGTCTTCCTTGTTGTTCAAACTCAATACTAGAAATTATCTAGACCTTAGAGAAACCAAATATGCAAACCAAATTTTAGCATGCTCTATGTATTTCTTCATTAATGGGTGCAAAGCATATGATGCAAGAGCTTAAACATGAGCACAACAATTGCCAAGTATCACATTACCCAAGACATTTATAGCAATTACTACATGTATCATTTTCCAATTCCAACCATATAACAATTTAACGAAGGAGAAACTTCACCATGAATACTATGAGTAGAAACCAAGGACATACTTGTCCATATGCTACAGCGGAGCGTGTATCTCTCCCATAAAGTGAATGCTAGGATCCATTTTATTCAAACAAAACAAAAACAAAAACAAACCGACGCTCCAAGAAAAAGCACATAAGATGTGATGGAATAAAAATATAGTTTCAGGGGAGGAACCTGATAATGTTGTCGATGAAGAAGGGGATGCCTTGGGCATCCCCAAGCTTAGACGCTTGAGTCTTCTTGATATATGCAGGGGTGAACCACCGGGTGCATCCCCAAGCTTAGAGCTTTCACTCTCCTTGATCATGTTGCATCATACTCCTCTCTTGATCCTTGAAAACTTCCTCCACACCAAACTCGAAACAACTCATTAGAGGGTTAGTGCACAATATAAATTGACATATTCAGAGGTGACACAATCATTCTTAACACTTCTGGACATTGCATAATGCTACTGGACATTAGTGGATCAAAGAAATTCATCCAACATAGCGAAAGAGGCAATGCGAAATAAAAGGCAGAATCTGTCAAAACAGAACAGTTCGTATTGACGAATTTTAAAATGGCACCAGACTTGCTCAAATAAAAATGCTCAAATTGAATGAAAGTTGCATACATATCTGAGGATCATGCACGTAAATTGGCTTAATTTTCTGAGTTACCTACAGGGAGGTGGACCCAGATTCGTGACAGCAAAGAAATCTGGAACTGTGCAGTAATCCAAATCTAGTACTTACTTTTCTATCAACGGCTTAACTTGGCACAACAAAACACAAAACTAAGATAAGGAGAGGTTGCTACAGTAGTAAACAACTTCCAAGACACAAAATAAAAACAAAGTACTGTAGCAAAATAACACATGGGTTATCTCCCAAGAAGTTCTTTCTTTATAGCCATTAAGATGGGCTCAGCAGTTTTAATGATGCACTCGCAAGAAATAGTATTTGAAGCAAAAGAGAGCATCAAGAGGCAAATTCAAAACACATTTAAGTCTATGGAAACCTATGGACGAAACGAAGACCCAGGGGCCTATTTTTCCACGGAGCTTCCAGAAGACCGAAGAACACACGAAGTGGGGCCACGAGGTGGCGACACCACGTGGCGGCGCGGCCCAGGGGGGGCCCGCGCCGCCCTATGGTGTGGCCCCCTCGTCTGGCCCCCGACTCTGCCCTTTCGCCTACTTAAAGCCTCCGTGACGAAACCCCCAGTACCGAGAGCCACGATACGGAAAACCTTCCAGAGACGCCGCCGCCGCCGATCCCATCTCGGGGGATCCAGGAGATCGCCTCCGGCACCCTGCCGGAGAGGGGAATCATCTCCCGGAGGACTCTACGCCGCCATGGTCGCCTCCGGTGTGATGTGTGAGTAGTCTACCCCTGGACTATGGGTCCATAGCAGTAGCTAGATGGTTGTCTTCTCCCCATTGTGCTATCATTGTCGGATCTTGTGAGCTGCCTATCATGATCAAGATCATCTATATGTAATTCTATATGTTGCGTTTGTTGGGATCCGATGAATAGAGAATACTTGTTATGTTGATTATCAAAGTTATGCTTATGTGTTGTTTATGATCTTGCATGCTCTCCGTTACTAGTAGATGCTCTGGCCAAGTAGATGCTTGTAACTCCAAGAGGGAGTACTTATGCTCGATAGTGGGTTCATGCCTGCATTGACACCTGGGACAAAGGATGTGAAAGTTCTAAGGTTGTGTTGTGCTGTTGCCACTAGGGATAAAACATTGATGCTATGTCTAAGGATGTAGTTGTTGATTACATTACGCACCATACTTAATGCAATTGTCTGTTGCTTTGCAACTTAATCTTGGAGGGGTTCGGATGATAACTTTGAAGGTGGACTTTTTAGGCATAGATGCAGTTGGATGGCGGTCTATGTACTTTGTCGTAATGCCCAATTAAATCTCACTATACTCATCATGATATGTATGTGCATTGTCATGCTCTCTTTATTTGTCAATTGCCCAACTGTAATTTGTTCACCCAACATGCTGTTCGTCTTATGGGAGAGACACCTCTAGTGAACTGTGGACCCCGGTCCAATTCTCTTTACTGAAATACAATCTACTGCAATACTTGTTCTACTGTTTTCTGCAAACAATCATCTTCCACACAATACGGTTAATCCTTTGTTACAGCAAGCCGGTGAGATTGACAACCTCACTGTTTCGTTGGGGCAAAGTACTTTGGTTGTGTTGTGCAGGTTCCACGTTGGCGCCGGAATCCCTGGTGTTGCGCCGCACTACATCCCGCCGCCATCAACCTTCAACGTGCTTCTTGGCTCCTCCTGGTTCGATAAACCTTGGTTTCTTTCTGAGGGAAAACTTGCTGCTGTGCGCATCATACCTTCCTCTTGGGGTTGCCCAACGAACGTGTGAAATACACGCCATCAAGCTCTTTTTCTGGCGCCAGAAAATAGTCTTGATGACCCACAAGTATAGGGGGTGTATCATAGTATCTTCGATAAGTAAGAATGTCGATCCCAACGAGGAGCAGAAGGTGTTGACAAGCAGTTTCAATGAAGGATTCACTGTAAATGCTCACAGACAAGTATTCAGGGGGTTTTGATGTAACAATTGAATAAAGTATGAGTAAGTAAAGTGCGAGAGTAATAATTGCAGCGAGTGGCCCAATCCTTTTTAGCACAAAGAACAAGCCGGTTTGTTTACTTATAATGACCAAGCGTTCTCGAGGACACACGGGATTTTAGTCTAGTGCTTTCGCTACATACGGCTAAATAATCTTCATTGTTATGATAAGTGTTGTGTGGGTGAACCTATGCTAATGTACCGCCCTTCCTAGGACTAATACATACTTGTGATTATACCCCTTGCAAGCATCCGCAACTACAAGAAAGTAATTAAGAATAAATCTAACCACAGCCTTAAACTCTGAGATCCTGCGATCCCTCCTGCATCGATATACCAACGGGGGTTTAGGTTTCTCGTCACTCAGCAACCCCGCAATTGGCAAACGAATACAAGATGCATTCCCCTAGGCCCATAAATGGTGAAGTGTCATGTAGTCGACGTTCACATGACACCACTAGAAGAATAACACCACAACTTAAATATCATACCATTGAATATTACTCAACCATAATTCACTATTAACATTTAGACTTCACCCATGTCCTCAAGAACTAAACGAACTACTCACGAGACATCATATGGAACATGATCAGAGGTGATATGATGATGAATAACAATCTGAACATAAACTTGGTTCAATGGTTTCACTCAATAGCATCAACAACAAGTAGAGATCGATACCGGGAGAGTTTCCCCTATCAAACAATCAAGATCAAACCCAAATTGCTACAGCGGTGACGGTGTCCAGCGGTGATGACGGCGGTGATGATGGTGGAGATGATGATGATGGTGATGGAGATGATGTCCAGCTCGATGACGGTGACGATGGCGTCGATTTCCCCCTCCCGGAGGGGATTTTCCCGGCGGATTCCTGCCCGCCGGAGAGCTCTTTTCTCTCTGGTGTTCTCCGCCCCGCAGAGGCGGCTGTAACTCTTCGCGAGGAACCCTCTGTGGCTTAGGTTTTCGGGATGAAGGGTTTCGCGAAGAAAAGGAGGCGAAAGGGGTCGTGGGCCCCCCAAACCACATGGCGGCGCGGCCAGGGCATGGGCCGCGCCGCCCTAGGGTGTGGGCCCACCCTGGGTCCTCCTGGCTCCCCCTTCTGGCTTCTTTCGTCATCTTGAAAAATAGGATTTTTGGTATAATTTCCTTCCACAGTTGATCTTCCGAAATATTGCGTTCTGAAGGTGCTTTTTCCCGCAGAATCCTGGCTCCGGTGCTTGATCCTCCAATAATGATGAAACATGCAAAATAGATGAAATAACATAAGTATTGTGTCCCAATATGAAATATATCAATGAATAACAGCAAATTATGATATAAAATATGGCTGCAAATTGGACGTATCAACTCCCACGAAGCTTAGACTTCGCTTGTCCCCAAGCCGAAACCGAGCTCGATAGACAGGACCACATGTTTATGGAGTGAAGAGTCGATAAATAAAATACGGACAAGAAGCATCATATTCATTCACACAAGACATTATAGTAAACAACCTCTTATAACTCAACTTGAAACAAGTATAAGGTAATCACAAATAAAGGTGCATAAGAAATCATAATTGGTGATGGCAAACTTCGTTCTTGGTCAGAGAACAATTAACAGATTATATTTATCTCATTGAGCAGCGCTCTCATGTTAAAAGTTTACAAGGCACAACTTGCATACTCAATCATAATGGTCTCTTCATAATCATTGATAACGTGCAAAGCTATATTCATTCAGATAAAACTTGTACTAAACAAGGAAGAATAAAAGACATGATGAAGCAAATCACAATATAATGGTTTGATCACAACTACTCAAATGCTTGCTTGAGATGGAGAGAAATAGGTTTACTGACTCAACATAAAGTAAAAGACAGGCCCTTCGCAGAGGGAAGCAGGGATTAAATCATGTGCTAGAGCTTTTTCAGTTTTGCAGTCATATAAAGAGAATAAAAGTAACATTTTGAGAGGTGTTTGTTGTTGTCAACGACTGGTAGCGGGTACTCTAACCCCCTTGCCAAACAACCTCCAAAGAGCGGCTCCCATATTATTTTCATTTTATGTGGCACTCCTTCCAACCTTTCTTTCACAAACCATGGCTAACCGAATCCTTCGGGTGCCTGCCAACAATCTCATACCATGAAGGAGTGCCTTTTTATTTTAGCTTTATTATGATGATGACACTCCCCCCAACCTTTGCTTACACAAGCCATGGCTAACCGAATCCTTCGGGTGCCGTCCATCAATCACATACCATGGAGGAGTGTCTATTTAGTTTAATTAATTTGGGACTGGGAATCCCATTGCCAGCTCTTTTTGCAAAATTATTGGATAAGCGGATGAAGCCACTAGTCCATTGGTGGAAGTTGCCCAACAAGATTGAAAGATAAAACACCACATACTTCCTCATGAGTTTGGGTAGGTATGGTGGACACAAATGGCATAAGTTTGGGTTAAGGTTTGGATGCACGAGAAGTATTCCTTCTCAGTACAGGTCTTTGGCTAGCAAGGTTAATTAGCAAGCATAAGAGTCGAGGGAAACAAACAAATATATATATGATAGAAACAATCATGTATCTTTCTTGTAAGCACAAACAATCTTAACTTCAGAATAATAAGATATGAGCTAACAAGAAAGAAAGACAATGAAAACATCTACATGTATTTCTCTTTTCTACTTAAACCTCAAAGTGTTGTTGCTATTGACCAATGCTAAGTTTGCCAAAACCAAATAGATTTATTCAATGCTCCCAAAGTGATACCAATACTAACAACAAAGTAAATCATATAATAGAGATTGCAAACTAGAATAAGATGTGCAATATGTAAATGATAAGACTTCTCATTAATATTCCATGACGATAACTCACACCAAGGGATACATAGATAACCAACTAAAGGAGAGATACTTCCAACTGCAACCCATCTTATATGATAACTTCCCTACTCATGATATGACACTACTTGACAATAAAAGTAAAAGGTAGTGATAATGTGATACCGCGGCACTCCCCCAAGCTTGGAACAAACCAAGGGGATGCCAATACCGATGATGAATTACTCCTGCGGAGATGGTGTTGATGAACTCCTCCCGCGCTTCTTAATAAACTCCTTCAACTTCAGTTTCTCAGCTTGACAATTCTGCACTAAGATTCGAAGAGATTCATTGTTATCTGAAGTTGGCGATGACGACCTTGTGATGCGAATCGAGTGGTATTCCAGCATTCTTCGGAGACGGTAATTCTCCTCTTGGAGTATCTCCACTTCTCTTCTTAGAGCCCGATATTGATCACAAAACTCATCGGTAGTCCGTAGAACTTCTTCCAACATGGGGAAGGAGTCGAGGCTAAGAGCGGGTGGTAAAGATCCCTGCAGGTTATGAGAAAAAGAACGTCGAGTGTCAACAGATCCCACCAAGATTCGCTTGCTCCCTCCGGCTTGCTGCTCTTGTCTCGATGGCACCTCCTTCACTTCTTCCTCCGAAAGCCCCTTGCCCTTGTTGTTGGAGGCCATGGTGCTTCTAGACCGAAAACAGATCCTGGCAAAAACAGCTCGAAACAAAACACGTCGAGAAAACGATATACGGACCTCCAGGGGTCCGGGGGATTATATAGCAAAAATTTTTACGACAAACGGAAAGTACCAGATCGAACCAGAGTCGGAAAGGGGCGACGGGGCGGCCAAACCACAGGGCGGCGCGGGCCCTGGCCAGGCCGCGCCGGCCTATGGTGCCACGCCCTCGTGCATCCTTTCCACTCCGTTTCGAACTCGTAATTTTTCATATTTTCCAAAAACAGTAAAAATATTGTTCGGAAAGTAAATTGCGTACTTTTCATTACCAGTACTGTTACCTATTCAAAGTCGAGTTCTGGCGGACTGTCAATTCACCCTTTGATGAAAGCCTTCGGTGTTTCCACTTGAATAATATCAACATCAACATTATAGGAATCACCTGAGATATAATGCTTGAGTCTTTGTCCATTCACCACTTGTGTAGCATTGCCTTGGAGAGAGCTAATTTTGATTGCTCCTGAACGATACACCTCCTCGACAACATATGGTCCTTCCCATTTTGAGAGTAATTTCCCTGCAAAGAATCTGAGACGAGACCGATACATTAGGACTTTATCCCCAATATTAAATTCTCTTTTGATAATCCTCCTATCATGCCATTTTTTAACTTTCTCTTTAAAGAGTTTAGCATTTTCATAAGCTTCACTTCTCCATTCATCTAGAGAACTTAATTGCAACAACCTCTTATCACCGGCAAGTTTAGGATCTTTATTTAATTCTCTAACAGCCCAATAAGCTTTGTGCTCTAGTTCTAAAGGTAAATGACAAGCTTTCCCATAAACCATTTTATAAGGTGACATTCCCATGGGATTTTTGTAAGCAGTTCTATAAGCCCATAGTGCATCCTTCAATTTACTAGCCCAATTCTTTCTAGTTTTATTAACGGTCTTTCCCAGAATAGATTTAATCTCTCTATTTGATAATTATACTTGACCACTAGTTTGAGGATGATAAGCGGAAGCAACTCTATGATTAATACCATACTTAGCAAGAGTTTTTCTAAAACCTCCATGAATAAAATGAGAACCTCCATCAGTCATAATATATCTAGGCACTCCAAATCTAGGAAAAATAATATCTAAAAGCATTCTTAAAGAGGTCTCACCATCAGCACTTTTTGTAGGTATAGCTTCCACCCATTTAGTAACATAATCAACAGCAACAAGTATATGAGTGTTACCTTCTGAAGACGGAAAAGGCCCCATGAAGTCAAATCCCCAACAATCAAACGGTTCAATAACAAGAGTATAATTCATTGGCATTTCATTGCGTCTGGAGATATTACCAACCCTTTGGCATTCATCACAAGATAAAATAAACTTTCTCGCATCCTTGAAGAGAGTTGGCCAATAAAAACCTGATTGTAGAACCTTTTGCGCGGTTCTTTCTCCGGCGTGATGTCCTCCATAAGCACTACCATGACATTTACTCAATATCTCTTGTTGTTCATGTTCGGGAACACATCTTCGCATAATACCATCCACTCCTTCTTTATATAAGTGTGGGTCATCCCAGAAATAATGCCTCAAGTCATAAAAGAACTTCCTCCTTTGCTGAGCTGAAAAGGTTGGAGGCAAGTACTTGGAAACAATAAAGATAGCATAATCAGCATACCAAGGACTGTCTCGCGAGCTCACCTTTATTACAGCCAATTGTTCATTTGGAAAACTATCATTAACAGGAACAGGATCATAAGCAATATTTTCCAATCTAGACAAATTATCAGCAACAGGATTATCAGCACCTTTCCTATCTGCAATATGTAAATCAAATTCTTGCAAAAGAAGTACCCATCTAATAAGCCTAGGCTTAGCATCTTTCTTTGTCATAAGGTATCTAATTGCAGCATGATCAGTATGAATATTAACTTTTGAATCAACAATATAAGATCTAAATTTATCGCAAGCAAAGACTACAGCTAATAATTCTTTTTCAGTCGTAGCATAATTTCTTTGAGCAGCATCAAGAGTTTTACTAGCATAATGAATAACATTCAGTTTTTTATCTACTCGCTGTCCAAGAACAGCGCCTACAAAGAAAATCACTAGCATCACACATAATTTCAAATGGTAAGTTCCAATCAGGAGGTTCAACTATAGGAGCAGTTGTTAAGGCTTTCTTAAGAGTTTCAAAAGCTTCCTTACAATCATCATCAAAAACAAATGGTACATCTTTTTGAAGAAGATTAGTAAGAGGTTTTGAAATCTTGGAGAAATCTTTAATAAACCTCCTATAAAACCCAGCATGACCAAGAACACTACGAATACCTTTAACATCCCTCGGATAGGGCATCTTCTCAATTGCTTCAACTTTAGCTCTATCAACTTCAATACCTCTCTCGGAAATTTTATGTCCCAATACAATTCCTTCATTAACCATAAAGTGGCATTTCTCCCAATTAAGAACAAGGTTAGTTTCTTCACATCTCTGCAAAACTTTATCAAGGTTTCGCAAGCAACTATCAAAAGAATTCCCATAGACGGAAAAATCATCCATGAATACCTCTACAATACTTTCACAAAAACCATGAAAAATAGCAGACATGCATCTTTGAAAAGTAGCAGGAGCATTACATAAACCAAAAGGCATGCGTCTATAAGCATAAGTTCCATAGGGACAAGTAAAAGTGGTTTTCTCTTGATCTTTAGCTTTAACAGCAATTTGTGAAAACCCAGAATAACCATCAAGAAAGCAAAAATGAGTATTTTTAGACAATCTTTCTAGCATTTGATCAATAAATGGTAAAGGGTAATGATCTTTCTTAGTAACTTTATTAACTTTTCGAAAATCAATGCACATTCTATACCCTACAACTACTCTTTGAGGGATGAGCTCATCATTATCATTAGGCACAACAGTCATTCCTCCTTTCTTGGGAACTCAATGCACAGGACTAACCCATCTACTATCAGCAATAGGATATATAATACCTGCTTCAAGAAGTCTTAATACCTCATTCCTTACCACTTCCTTCATCTTCGGAATTAGACGACGCTGATGTTCAACAACAGGCTTTGCATCATCTTCCATATTAATAGCATGTTGGCAAATAGAAGGAGAAATCCCTTTCAAATCATCAAGAGTGTAGCCAATAGCGCCTCGGTGCTTCTTCAATATTTCCAATAACCTTTCTTCTTCAATCTCTGAAAGCTTAGAACTAATAATAACAGGATATATTTTCTTATCATCAATATGAGCATATTTAAGATTATTAGGCAAAGGCTTTAAATCAAAAACAGGATCTTCCTTTGGTGGTGGTGTTGTACCCAAATCTTCCACCGGTAAATCATGCTTGAGAATAGGTTGGCGAAGAAAGATTTCCTCAAGCTCATCTCTTTCTTTCCTAAAAACTTCACTCTCGCTATCCTCCAAATGTTGCTGCAAAGGATTGTTAGGAACAAGAACAATAGATGCACACTGCTCCATTTTAAAATCATTACTAGGCAAATCAGCTTTATAAGGAGTTTTGGTAAATTTAGAGAAGTTAAACTCATAAGATTCACCAGCAAATTTAGTCAAAATTTTCTCTTTCTTGCAATCTATAATAGCTCCACAAGTATTTAGAAAAGGTCTACCAAAAATAATAGGACAATAATCACTAGCAGCAGAACCAAGTACCAAAAAGTCAGCAGGATATTTAATCTTACCGCATAAAACTTCCACATCTCGAACAATACCAATTGGAGAAATAGTTTCTCTATTAGCCAGCTGAATAACCACATCAATATCTTCAAGTTCACAAGAATCAATTTCGTGCATAATCTCCGTGTAAAGCTCATAAGGAATAGCACTAACACTTGCACCAATATCACATAATCCATAATAGCAATGATCACCAATTCTAACAGATAGCATAGGAACACTAGCTTGTTTGGGTTTATTAGGATGTGAAACAATATTAGAAGCATCTTCACAGAAAATAATATGACCATCCTCCACATTTTCAGTCACAAGATCTTTAACTATTGCAACAGCAGGTTCAACTTTTATTTGTTCTTCAGGTTCTACAGGTTTCTTTTCACTTTTATGAACCGCACTATTTAAAACAGAGTACTCCTTCATTTTAGCAGGGAAAGGAGTTTTTTCAATATAAGCTTCAGGAATAACATGATCAGTAGTTTCAACTACAACGCATTTATTAATAGATGAATCAATTTTATCTTTATAAGGTTCATGATACTTATCAAAATTCTTCTTTGGCAATTCATAATGAGAGGCAAAAGCTTTATAAAGATTTGCAGCAACTTGAGAATCAAGACCATATGTAGCACTCATATTACGAAATTTATCAGTATCCATAAAAGCTTCAATGCATTTATAATCATAGATTATACCTGATTCTCTATCCTTGTCGTTCTCCCAACCTTCAGTATTTTCTTGGATCCGATCAAGAAGGTCCCTTTTAAACTCTTCTTTGTTGCGTGTAAATGATCCAGAACAAGAAGTATCCAGCAAGGTCTTGTCTTGAAAAGAAAGTCTTGCATAGAAATTATCAATAATAACATTACCAGGAAGCTCATGAATGGGGCATTTGAGCATTAAAGACTTCAATCTCCCCCAAGCTTGGGCAATACTCTCTCCATCATGAGGCCAAAAATTATATATGCGATTCCGATCCTTATGAATTTCACTTGGAGGATAGAACTTAGAATAAAACCGGGGCACAATATCATTCCATTCAAGAGAATCCCCATTATCCAGTAATTTATACCAATGCGCCGCCTTACCAGACAGCGATAAAGAGAATAGTTTCTTCCTCACTTTATCCATAGCAATACCTGCACATTTGAATAACCCGCATAATTCATGCAAAAACAGTAAATGATCACCAGGATGGACAGTTCCATCCCCTTCATAGCGGTTATCCATAACACGTTCAATAATTTTCATAGGTATTTTATATGGTATCACTTCCTCACCTGGCGCCTCATCCACTACCGTTGCAGTAGTAGTAGATTTCCCAAATAAAAATTGAAGAGAAGATCTCTCCATAATGACTTATAGCAGCACCGCCATCGCGATTGCATCATAATACTATGGAGAGTAAATTTTGTTGTGATCAGAAAACAGTCTTGATGACCCACAAGTATAGGGGATCGCGGCAGTCTTCGAGGGTAGTATAACCCAAATTTATTGATTCGACACAAGGGGAGGTAAAGAATACTTATAAGCCTTAACAACTGAGTTGTCAATTCAGCACACACTGAAAAGCACTAGCAACAGGGGTGATGTGAAAGTAGCAGTAATATGAGAGCAGTAGTAACAGTAACACAGCAGCAGTAATAGCAATATGAGAGCAATGGCACGAGAAGATAGTTGATACTACTTCCAATGACATGTAGAACAAGTATATTATGATGAGAGATGGACCGGGGTTCCCAGCGATCTACACTAGTGGTAACTCTCCAATAACAAGTGTTGGGTGAACAAATTACAGTTGGGCAATTGATAGGATTGATAAAGCATTAAGAAAGAACATCAATTCATTAATCATGTAGGCATGTTTTCCGTATATAGTCGTACGTGCTCGCAATGAGAAACTTGCACAACATCTTTTGTCCTACCAGCCGGTGGCAGCCGGGCCTCAAGGGAAACTACTGGATATTAAGGTACTCCTTTTAATAGAGCACCGGAGCAAAGCATTAACACACCGTGAAAACATGTGATCCTCACATCACTACCATCCCCTCCGATTGTCCCGATTTCTGTCACTTCGGGGCCATTGGTTCCGGACAGTGACATGTGCATACAACTTGTAGATACAATCTAAGCAATAAGTATAGAGCTCAAATCTAAGATCATGCCACTCGGGCCCTAGTGACAAGCATTAAGAATAAAAAGATTGCAGCAACAATAACTTCACAAACTTTATAGATAGACTAATCATAATGTATCATCCATCGGATCCCAACAAACACAACACCGATTACATCAGATGAATCTCAATCATGTAAGGCAGCTCATGAGACCATTGTATTGAAGTACATGGGGGAGAGAATACCGACATAGCTACAGCTAGAACCCGTAGTCCATGGGGGAACTACTCACGGAGCATGGCGGAGGCGGTGGCGTTGATGGAGATGGCTTCCGGGGGCACTTCCCCGTCCCGGCAGGGTGCCGGGACAGAGTTCTGTCCCCCGAATTGGAGTTTCGCGACGGTGGCGGCGCTCCTGGAGTCTTTCTGGAGTTTCACAATTGGTACTGCGTTTTTAGGTCGAAAGGGCTTTTATAGGCGAAGAGGCGGCGCAGGGGGGCACCTGGGGGCGCCACACCCTAGGCCGGCGCGGCCTAGGCCTGGCCCGCGCCGCCATGTGGTGTGGTGGCCCCCTGGCCCCTCTCCGACTCTTCTTCGGTGTTCTGGAGCCTTCCGGAGAAAATAGGAGGTTTGGCGTTGATTTCGTCCAATTCCGAGAATATTGCCCGAACAGCCTTTCTGGAACCAAAAACAGCAGAAAACAGGAACTGGCACTGTGGCATCTTGTTAATAGGTTAGTTCCGGAAAACGCATAAAAACATTATAAAGTGCAAGCAAAACATGTAAGTATTGTCATAAAACAAGCATGGAACGACAGAAATTATGGATACGTCGGAGGCGTATCAGCATCCCCAAGCTTAGTTCCTGCTCGTCCCGAGCAGGTAAACGATAAAAAGAATAATTTCTGTAGTGACATGCTACTTACATAACCTTGATCATACTATTACAAAGCATATGAAACGAATGAAGTGACTCAAGGCAATGATCTATAGTTGCTAACAAATAGATAACATATAGCAAAACTTTTCATGAATAGTACTTTCAAGACAAGCATCAAAATTCTTGCATAAGAGTTAACTCATAAAGCAATAGATTCAAAGTAAAGGCATCGAAGCAACACAAAGGAAGATATAAGTTTCAGCGGATGCTTTCAACTTTCAACATGCATATCTCATAGATATTGTCAACACAGAGTAATATGATGAATGCAAATAAGCAAGTATGTAGGAATCAATGCACAGTTCACACAAGTGTTTGCTTCTTGAGGTGGAGAGAAATAGGTGAACTGACTCAACATTGAAAGTAAAAGAATGGTCCTCATAGAGGAAAAGCATCGATTGCTATATTTGTGCTAGAGCTTTGATTTTGAAAACATGAAACAATTTTGTCAACGGTAGTAATAAAGCATATGCATCATGTAAATTATATCTTATAAGTTGCAAGCCTCATGCATAGTGTACCAATAGTGCCCGCACCTTGTCCTAATTAGCTTGGACTACCTGGATTATCACCGCAATACATATGCTTTAACCAAGTTTCACAAAGGGGTACCTCTATGTCGCCTGTACAAAGGTCTAAGGAGAAAGCTCGCATTGGATTTCTCGCTTTTGATTATTCTCAACTTAGACATCCATACCGGGACAACATAGACAACAGATAATGGACTCCTCTTTTAATGCTTAAGCATTCAACAACAATTAATTCTTTTCTCATTAGAGACTTGAGGATATTTGTCCAAAACTGAAACTTCCACCATGGATCATGGCTTTAGTTAGCGGCCCAATGTTCTTCTCTCACAATATGCATGCTCAAACCAATCAACTCAGTGTAGATCGCCCTTACTTCAGACAAGACGAACATGCATAGCAACTCACATGAAATTCAACAATGAGTTGATGGCGTTCCCCAGTAAACATGGTTATCGCACAACAAGCAACTTAATAAGAGATAAAGTGCATAATTACATATTCAATACCACAATAGTTTTTAAGCTATTTGTCCCATGAGCTATATATTGCAAAGGTGAATGATGGAATTTTAAAGGTAGCACTCAAGCAATTTACTTTGGAATGGCGGAAAATACCATGTAGTAGGTAGGTATGGTGGACACGAATGGCATAGTGGTTGGCTCAAGTATTTTGGATGCATGAGAAGTATTCCCTCTCGATACAAGGTTTAGGCTAGCAAGGCTTATTTGAAACAAACACAAGGATGAACCGGTGCAGCAAAACTTACATAAAAGACATATTGAAAACATTATAAGACTCTACACCGTCTTCCTTGTTGTTCAAACTCAATACTAGAAATTATCTAGACCTTAGAGAAACCAAATATGCAAACCAAATTTTAGCATGCTCTATGTATTTCTTCATTAATGGGTGCAAAGCATATGATGCAAGAGCTTAAACATGAGCACAACAATTGCCAAGTATCACATTACCCAAGACATTTATAGCAATTACTACATGTATCATTTTCCAATTCCAACCATATAACAATTTAACGAAGAAGAAACTTCGCCATGAATATTATGAGCTAAGAACACATGTGTTCATACGAACCAGCGGAGCGTGTCTCTCTCCCACACAAGCATGATGTAATCCAATTTATTCAAACACAAACAAAAACAAAAGCACACAGACGCTCCAAGTAAAGCACATAAGATGTGACCGAATAAAAATATAGTTTCAAGAGAAGGAACCTGATAATTTGTCGATGAAGAAGGGGATGCCTTGGGCATCCCCAAGCTTAGACGCTTGAGTCTTCTTAATATATGCAGGGGTGAACCACCGGGGCATCCCCAAGCTTAGAGCTTTCACTCTTCTTGATCATGGTATATCATCCTCCTCTCTTGACCCTTGAAAACTTCCTCCACACCAAACTCGAAACAAACTCATTAGAGGGTTAGTGCACAATAAAAATTAACATGTTCAGAGGTGACACAATCATTTTTAACACTTCTGGACATTGCATAATGCTACTGGACATTAGTGGATCAAAGAAATTCATCCAACATAGCAAAAGAGGCAATGCGAAATAAAAGGCAGAATCTGTCAAAACAGAACAGTTCGTATTGACGAATTTTAAAATGGCACCAGACTTGCTCAAATGAAAATGCTCAAATTGAATGAAAGTTGCGTACATATCTGAGGATCATGCACGTAAATTGGCTTAATTTTCTGAGCTACCTACAGGGAGGTGGACCCAGATTCGTGACAGCAAAGAAATCTGGAACTGCGCAGTAATCCAAATCTAGTACTTACTTTTCTATCAACGGCTTAACTTGGCACAACAAAACACAAAACTAAGATAAGGAGAGGTTGCTACAGTAGTAAACAACTTCCAAGACACAAATATAAAACAAAGTACTGTAGCAAAATAACACATGGGTTATCTCCCAAGAAGTTCTTTTCTTTATAGCCATTAAGATGGGCTCAGCAGTTTTAATGATGCACTCGCAAGAAATAGTATTTGAAGCAAAAGAGAGCATCAAGAAGCAAATCCAAAACATATTTAAGTCTAACATGCTTCCTATGCATAGGAATCTTGTAAATAAACAAGTTCATGAAGAGCAAAGTAACAAGCATAGGAAGATAAAACAAGTGTAGCTTCAAAAATTTCAGCACATAGAGAGGTATTTTAGTAACATGAAAATTTCTACAACCATATTTTCCTCTCTCATAATAACTTTCAGTAGCATCATGAGCAAACTCAACAATATAACTATCACATAAAGCATTCTTATCATGAGTCTCATGTATAAAATAATTACTCTCCACATAAGCATAGTCAATTTTATTAGTTGTAGTGGGAGCAAATTCAACAAAGTAGCTATCATTATTATTCTCATCAAGTGTTGGAGGCATAGTATAATCACAACAAAATTTACTCTCCATAGTAGGTGGCACCAAAAGACCACTATCATTATAATCATCATAAATAGGAGGCAAAGTATCATCAAAGAAAATTTTCTCCTCAATTCTTGGGGGACTAAAAATATCATGCTCATCAAAGCCAGCTTCCCCAAGCTTAGAATTTTCCATATCATTAGCAACAATGGTGTTCAAAGCGTTCATACTAATATCATTGCTACTAGCATGCAAATAAGATTCCATAGGTTTTTTAATTTTCGCATTAAACCATTCATGTCTTGACTCAGGAAATAGAATAAAAAGCTCACAGATGTTTTCCATTATGCCTTACTAGTGTAAACAAGAAACAAAAAGTTGCAATTGCAGGATCTAAAGGAAATAGCTTCGAGCACAAACACAATGGCGCCAGAAAAGTACTTTACCTGGAACCGTGGTATGAGAGCCTTTTACCTTTCCTCCCCGGCAACGGCGCCAGAAAAGTGCTTGATGTCTACGTTCCCCCTCCTTTCCTGTAGACAGTGTTGGGCCTCCAAGAGCAGAGGTTTGTAGAACAGCAGCAAGTTTCCCTTAAGTGGATACCCAAGGTTTATCGAACTCAGGGAGGAAGAGGTCAAAGATATCCCTCTCATGCAACCCTGCAACCACAAAGCAAGAAGTCTCTTGTGTCCCCAACACACCAAATAGGTGCACTAGTTCGGCGAAGAGATAGTGAAATACAGGTGGTATGAATATGTATGAGCAGTAGCAACGGTGCCAGAAAATAGCTTGCTGGCGTGTAGTTGATGGTAGTAGTATTGCAGCAGTAGTAACACAGTAAAACAGTAAACAAGCAGTAGTAACTCAGCAGTATTTAGGAACAAGGCCTAGGGATTACACTTTCACTAGTGGACACTCTCAACATTGATCACATAACAGAATAGATAAATGCATACTCTACACTTTTGTTGGATGATGAACACATTGCGTAGGATTACACGAACCCTCAATGCCGGAGTTAACAAGCTCCACAATAATGCTCATATTTTAGTAACCTTTAGTGTAAGATAGATCAACAGACTAAACCAAGTACTAGCATAGCATGCACACTGTCACCTTCATGCATATGTAGGAGGAATAGATCACATCAATATTATCATAGCAATAGTTAACTTCGCAATCTACAAGAGATCATGATCATAGCATAAACCAAGTACTAACACGGTGCACACACTGTCACCTTTACACACGTGCAGGAGGAATAGAACTACTTTAATAACTTCGCTAGAGTAGCACATAGATAGTAGTGATACAAAACTCATATGAATCTCAATCATGTAAAGCAGCTCATGAGATCATTGTATTGAAGTACATAGGAGAGATTAACCACATAGCTACCGGTACAGCCCCGAGCCTCGATGGAGAACTACTCCCTCCTCATGGGAGCAGCAGCGGTGATGAAGATGGCGATGGAGATGGCAGCGGCTCTGGAAGGTTTCTGTGGGTTTCGTCAATCGCAATAGGGTTTTCTGATCCCATCTTAATGCATTTGTTATTTTAGATTGCGAAGAAAAGTGGGTTTCGTCTCATGCACACGAAGACCGAAGAACACACGAAGTGGGGCCACGAAGTATCGATAATTATGAGCTATTTCTGTCTACAGAAAAGTGCTTGATGGGACCGAATATTATGAGACGAAACTTCTTGTGTTTCTTTGAAACCCACAGAAACTTCTTGTGTCTTCTTGTGTCTCTCCTTTATGAAGAAACTTTGCAGTTTCCTCCTATTGCGATTGACGAAACCCACAGAAAAGTAGCTTGATGTCCACGTTCCCCCTCCTTTTCCTGTAGACAGTGTTGGGCCTCCAAGAGCAGAGGTTTGTAGAACAGCAGCAAGTTTCCCTTAAGTGGATACCCAAGGTTTATCGAACTCAGGGAGGAAGAGGTCAAAGATATCCCTCTCATGCAACCCTGCAACCACAAAGCAAGAAGTCTCTTGTGTCCCCAACACACCTAATAGGTGCACTAGTTCGGCGAAGAGATAGTGAAATACAGGTGGTATAAATAAGTATGAGCAGTAGCAACGGTGCCAGAAAAGTGCTTGGCGCGTAGTTGATGGTGGTTGTATTGCAGCAGTAGTAACGCAAAGAAAACAAGAAACAAGCAAGTAGTAACTCAACAAAGATTTAGGAACAAGGCCTAGGGATTACACTTTCACTAGTGGACACTCTCAACATTGATCACATAACAGAATAGATAAATGCATACTCTACACTTTTGTTGGATGATGAACACATTGCGTAGGATTACACGAACCCTCAATGCCGGAGTTAACAAGCTCCACAATAATGCTCATGTTTAAGTAACCTTTAGTGTAAGATAGATCAACGCTACTAAACCAAGTACTAGCATAGCATGCACACTGTCACCTTCATGCATATGTAGGAGGAATAGATCACATCAATATTATCATAGCAATAGTTAACTTCTCAATCTACAAGAGATCATGATCATAGCATAAACCAAGTACTAACACGGTGCACACACTGTCACCTTTACACACGTGTAGGAGGAATAGAACTACTTTAATAACTTTGCTAGAGTAGCACATAGATAGTAGTGATACAAAACTCATATGAATCTCAATCATGTAAAGCAGCTCATGAGATCATTGTATTGAAGTACATAGTAGAGAGATTAACCACATAGCTACCGGTACAGCCCCGAGCCTCGATGGAGAACTACTCCCTCCTCATGGGAGCAGCAGCGGTGATGAAGATGGCGGTGGAGATGGCAGCGGTGTCGATGGAGAAGCCTTCCGGGGGCACTTCCCCGCTCCGGCAGGGTGCCGGAACAGAGATCCTGTCCCCCAGATCTTGGCTTCGCGATGGCGGCGGCTCTGGAAGGTTTTCGTGGGTTTCGTCAATCGTATCAGGGTTTTCGATCCAGGGGCTTTATATATGCGAAGAGGCGGCGCAGGAGGGTCGAAGGGGCGACGACACCATAGGGCGGCGCGGCCAGGGCCTGGGCCGCGCCGGCCTAGGGTCTGGGGGCCTGCCCCCTCTGGTCCTTCCCGGGTGTTCTGGATGCTTCCGGTGAAAATAGGAACTTTGGCGTTGATTTCGTCCGATTCCGAGAATATTTCGTTACTAGGATTTCTGAAACCAAAAACAGCAGAAAACAGGAACTGGCACTTCGGCATCTTGTTAATAGGTTAGTTCCAGAAAATGCACGAATATGACATAAAGTGTGCATAAAACATGTAGATAACATCAATAATGTGGCATGGAACACAAGAAATTATCGATACGTTGGAGACGTATCAGCATCCCTGCTTAGTTTCGCTCGTTCCAGCGGTAAAACGATAACAAAGATAATTTCTGGAGTGACATGCCATCATAAACTTGATCATACTATTTGTAAAGCATATGTAGTGAATGCAGCGATCAAAACAATGTATATGACATGGGTAAACAACTGAATCATAAAGCAAAGACTTTTCATGAATAGCACTTCAAGACAAGCATCAATAAGTCTTGCATAAGAGTTAACTCATAAAGCAATAATTCAAAGTAAAGGCATTGAAGCAACACAAAAGAAGATTAAGTTTCAGCGGTTGCTTTCAACTTGTAACATGTATATCTCATGGATATTGTCAATGCAAAGCAATATAACAAATGCAATAAGCAAGTATGTAAGAATCAATGCACAGTTCACACAAGTGTTTACTTCTTGAGATGGAGAGAAATAGGTGAACTGACTCAACAATGAAAGTAAAAGAATGGTCCTCCATAGAGGAAAGCATCGATTGCTATATTTGTGCTAGAGCTTTTATTTTGAAACCATAAAGAGAGCATAAAAATAAAGTTTTGAGAGGTGTATGTTGTTGTCAACGAATGGTAGCGGGTACTCTAACCCCCTTGCCAGACAAACCTTCAAAGAGCGGCTCCCATTTTATTTTATTTTTGGGTGGCACTCCTTCCAACCTTTCTTTCACAAACCATGGCTAACCGAATCCTCGGGTGCCTGCCAACAATCTCATACCATGAAGGAGTGCCTTTTTATTTTAGTTTTATTATGATGACACTCCTCCCAACCTTTGCTTACACAAGCCATGGCTAACCGAATCCTTCGGGTGCCGTCCAACAATCACATACCATGGAGGAGTGTCTATTTTTGTTAATTAATTTGGGACTGGGAATCCCATTGCCAGCTCTTTTTGCAAAATTATTGGATAAGCGGATGTGCCACTAGTCCATATGAGAGTCCGTCAAAAGTAAATGACAAGGTTGAAAGCTAAACACCACATACTTCCTCATGAGCTATAAAACATTGACACAAATCAGAGGTGATAAATTTTGAATTGTTTAAAGGTAGCACTCAAGCAATTTACTTTGGAATGGCAGGAAATACCACATAGTAGGTAGGTATGGTGGACACAAATGGCATAGTGGTTGGCTCAAGGATTTTGGATGCATGAGAAGTATTCCCTCTCGATACAAGGCTTAGGCTAGCAAGGTTGTTTGAAGCAAACACAAGTATAAACCGGTACAGCAAAACTCACATAAAAGACATATTACAAGCATTATAAGACTATACATCGTCTTCCTTGTTGTTCAAACACCTTACTAGAAATTATCTAGACCTTAGAGAGACCAATTATGCAAACCAAATTTTAGCATGCTCTATGTATTCTTCACTAATAGGTGCAAAGTATATGATGCAAGAGCTTAAACATGAGCACAACAATTGCCAAGTATCACATTACCCAAGACATTATAGCAATTACTACATGTATCATTTTCCAATTCCAACCATATAACAATTTAACGAAGAAGAAACTTCGCCATGAATATTATGAGCTAAGAACACATGTGTTCATACGAACCAGCGGAGCGTGTCTCTCTCCCACACAAGCATGATGTAATCCAATTTATTCAAACACAAACAAAAACAAAAGCACACAGACGCTCCAAGTAAAGTACATAAGATGTGATGGAATAAAAATATAGTTTCAGGGGAGGAACCTGATAATGTTGTCGATGAAGAAGGGGATGCCTTGGGCATCCCCAAGCTTAGACGCTTGAGTCTTCTTGATATATGCAGGGGTGAACCACCGGGTGCATCCCCAAGCTTAGAGCTTTCACTCTCCTTAATCATGTTGCATCATACTCCTCTCTTGATCCTTGAAAACTTCCTCCACACCAAACTCGAAACAACTCATTAGAGGGTTAGTGCACAATATAAATTGACATATTCAGAGGTGACACAATCATTCTTAACACTTCTGGACATTGCATAATGCTACTGGACATTAGTGGATCAAAGAAATTCATCCAACATAGCGAAAGAGGCAATGCGAAATAAAAGGCAGAATCTGTCAAAACAGAACAGTTCGTATTGACGAATTTTAAAATGGCACCAGACTTGCTCAAATGAAAATGCTCAAATTGAATGAAAGTTGCATACATATCTGAGGATCATGCACGTAAATTGGCTTAATTTTCTGAGCTACCTACAGGGAGGTGGACCCAGATTCGTGACAGCAAAGAAATCTGGAACTGTGCAGTAATCCAAATCTAGTACTTACTTTTCTATCAACGGCTTAACTTGGCACAACAAAACACAAAACTAAGATAAGGAGAGGTTGCTACAGTAGTAAACAACTTCCAAGACACAAAATAAAAACAAAGTACTGTAGGTAAAAACATGGGTTGTCTCCCATAAGCGCTTTTCTTTAACGCCTTTCAGCTAGGCGCAGAAAGTGTGTATCAAGTATTATCAAGAGATGAAGTGTCAACATCATAATTTGTTCTCATAATAGAATCAAAAGGTACCTTCATTCTCTTTCTAGGGAAGTGTTCCATACCTTTCTTGAGAGGAAATTGATATTTTATATTACCTTCCTTCATATCAATAGTAGCACCAACAGTTCGAAGAAAAGGTCTTCCCAATATAATGGGACAAGATGCATTGCATTCAATATCCAAGACAACAAAATCAACGGGAACAAGGTTATTGTTAACGGTAATGCGAACATTATCAACCTTACCCAAAGGTTTCTTTGTAGAATGATCAGCAAGATTAACATCCAAATAACAATTTTTCAGCGGTGGCTAGTCAAGCATATTATAAATTTTCTTAGGCATAACAGAAATACTTGCACCAAGATCACATAAAGCATTGCAATCAAAATCTTTAACCTTCATCTTAATGATGGGTTCCCAACCATCCTCTAGCTTTTTAGGAATAGAGGCTTCACGCTCTAGTTTCTCTTCTCTAGCTTTTATGAGAGCATTTGTAATATGATGCGTGAAAGCCAAATTTATAGCACTAGCATTAGGACTTTTAGCAAGTTTTTGCAAGAACTTTATAACTTCAGAGATGTGGCAATCATCAAAATTCAAACCATTATAATCTAAAGCAATGGGATCATCATCCCCAATGTTGGAAAAAATTTCAGCAGCTTTATCACAGGCAATTTCAGCAGTTTTAGCAGTTTCAGGCAGTTTTTCGCGCTTTGCATTAGAAGTGGAAACATTGCTAACACCAATTCTTTTATTAGTATTAGTAGGAGGTGCAGCAACATGTGTAGCATTATCATTACTAGTGGTGGTAATAGTCCAAACTTTAGCTATATTCTTCTCTTTAGCTAGTTTTTCATTTTCTTCTCTATCCCACCTAGCACGCAGTTCAGCCATTAATCTTATATTCTCATTAATTCTAACTTGGATGGCATTTGCTGTAGTAACAATTTTATTATGATGATTCTCATTAGGCAAAACTTTTGATTTCAAAAGATCAACATCAGCAGCAAGACTATCGACTTTAGAAGCAAGTATATCAATTTTCCCAAGCTTTTCCTCAACAGATTTGTTAAAAGCAGTTTGTGTACTAATAAATTCTTTAAGCATGGCTTCAAGTCCAGGGGGTGAATTCCTATTATTGTTGTAAGAATTCCCATAAGAATTACCATAGCCGTTGCCATTATTATAAGGATATGGCCTATAGTTGTTACTAGAATTGTTCCTGTAAGCATTGTTGTTGAAATTATTATTTTTAATGAAGTTTACATCAACATGTTCTTCTTGTGCAACCAATGAAGCTAACGGAACATTATTAGGATCAATATTAGTCCTATCATTCACAAGCATAGACATAATAGCATCAATCTTATCACTCAAGGAAGAGGTTTCTTGACTGTAATTTACCTTCTTACCTTGTGGAGCTCTTTCCGTGTGCCATTCAGAGTAATTGATCATCATATTATCAAGAAGCTTTGTTGCTTCACCAAGAGTGATGGACATAAATGTACCTCCAGCAGCTGAATCCAATAAATTCCGTGAAGAAAAATTTAGTCCTGCATAGAAGGTTTGGATGATCATCCAAGTAGTCAGTCCATGGGTTGGGCAATTTTTAACCAGAGATTTCATTCTTTCCCAAGCTTGAGCAACATGTTCAGTATCTAATTGTTTAAAATTCATTATGCTACTCCTCAAAGATATAATTTTAGCAGGGGGATAATATCTACCAATAAAAGCATCCTTGCATTTAGTCCATGAATCAATACTATTCTTAGGCAGAGATAGCAACCAATCTTTAGCTCTTCCTCTTAATGAGAAAGGGAACAATTTTAGTTTAATAATATCACCATCTACATCTTCATATTTTTGCATTTCACATAGTTCAACAAAATTATTAAGATGGGCAGCAGCATCATCAGAACTAATTCCAGAAAATTGATCTTTCATAACAAGATTCAGTAAAGCAGGTTTAATTTCAAAGAATTCTGCTGTAGTAGCAGGTGGAGCAATAGGTGTGCATAGGAAATCATTATTATTTGTGGTTGTGAAGTCACACAACTTAGTATTTTCAGCGTTGGCCATTTTAGCAACAGTAAATAAAACAAACTAGATAAAGTAAATGCAAGTAAACTAATTTTTTTGTGTTTTTGATATAGCGAACAAGATAGCAAATAAAGTAAAACTAGCAACTAATTTTTTTGTATTTTGATTTAGTGCAGCAAACAAAGTAGTAAATAAAACTAAGCAAGACAAAAACAAAGTAAAGAGATTGAGAAGTGGAGACTCCCCTTGCAGCGTGTCTTGATCTCCCCGGCAACGGCGCCAGAAAAAGAGCTTGATGGCGTGTATTTCACACGTTCGTTGGGCAACCCCAAGAGGAAGGTATGATGCGCACAGCAGCAAGTTTTCCCTCAGAAAGAAACCAAGGTTTATCGAACCAGGAGGAGCCAAGAAGCACGTTGAAGGTTGATGGCGGCGAGATGTAGTGCGGCGCAACACCAAGGATTCCGGCGCCAACGTGGAACCTGCACAACACAACCAAAGTACTTTGCCCCAACGAAACAGTGAGGTTGTCAATCTCACCGGCTTGCTGTAACAAAGGATTAACCGTATTGTGTGGAAGATGATTGTTTGCAGAAAATAGTAGAACAAGTATTGCAGTAGATTGTATTTCAGTAAAGAGAATTGGACCGGGGTCCACAGTTCACTAGAGGTGTCTCTCCCATAAGACGAACAGCATGTTGGGTGAACAAATTACAGTTGGGCAATTGACAAATAAAGAGAGCATGACAATGCACATACATATCATGATGAGTATAGTGAGATTTAATTGGGCATTACGACAAAGTACATAGACCGCCATCCAACTGCATCTATGCCTAAAAAGTCCACCTTCAGGTTATCATCCGAACCCCCTCCAGTATTAAGTTGCAAAGCAACAGACAATTGCATTAAGTATGGTGCGTAATGTAATCAACAACTACATCCTTAGACATAGCATCAATGTTTTATCCCTAGTGGCAACAGCACAACACAACCTTAGAACTTTCATCACTTGTCCTGTGTCAATGCAGGCATGAACCCACTATCGAGCATAAGTACTCCCTCTTGGAGTTACAAGCATCTACTTGGCCAGAGCATCTACTAGTAACGGAGAGCATGCAAGATCATAAACAACACATAAGCATAACTTTGATAATCAACATAACAAGTATTCTCTATTCATCGGATCCCAACAAACGCAACATATAGAATTACATATAGATGATCTTGATCATGATAGGCAGCTCACAAGATCCGACAATGATAGCACAATGGGGAGAAGACAACCATCTAGCTACTGCTATGGACCCATAGTCCAGGGGTAGACTACTCACACATCACACCGGAGGCGACCATGGCGGCGTAGAGTCCTCCGGGAGATGAATCCCCTCTCCGGCAGGGTGCCGGAGGCGATCTCCTGGATCCCCCGAGATGGGATCGGCGGCGGCGGCGTCTCTGGAAGGTTTTCCGTATCGTGGTTCTCGGTACTGGGGGTTTCGTCACGGAGGCTTTAAGTAGGCGGAAGGGCAGAGTCGGGGGCCAGACGAGGGGCCCACACCATAGGGCGGCGCGGGCCCCCCCTGGGCCGCGCCGCCACGTGGTGTCGCCACCTCGTGGCCCCACTTCGTGTGTTCTTCGGTCTTCTGGAAGCTCCAACGTATCGATAATTTCTTTGAAACCCACAGAAATTTCCCCTTTCGCCTCATAATATTCGGTCCCATCGCAACGGCGCCATAGGAGTCAATAATATTCTTGTAAGAAAGCAAACCCTATCGCAACGGCGTCCCTTCAGGGAAATTTAATCTTGGGTGAACAAGATTAAATTTCCATACAATATTATGTGGAGTCAATATTGTAACTTATACACAAAAGAAGATTAAGTCAACGAGTAGGACAACGTATCAATTGATCCCAAGGGACGCCGTTGCGATAGGGTTTGCTTTCTTACAGTAGAAATTTCTGCTGTTTGTATCATCTTTATGATGGAGAAACTTGCTACAGGAAAGGAGGGGGCCGCGCCGCCCTATAGTCTGGCCCCCCTGTCAGCCCTCCTGCGCCGCCTCTTCGCCTATATAAAGCCCCTGGATCAGAAACCCTGGGGCGTTCGACGAAACCCACAGAAACCTTCCAGAGCCGCCGCCATCGCGAGGCCAAGATCTGGGGGACAGAAGTCTCTGTTCCGGCACGCTGCCGGAGCGGGGAAGTGCCCCCGGAAGGCTTCTCCATCAACACCGCTGCCATCTCCACCGCCATCTTCATCACCGCTGCTGCTCCCATGAGGAGGGAGTAGTTCTCCAACGAGGCTCGGGGCTGTACCGGTAGCTATGTGGTTAATCTCTCTACTATGTACTTCAATACAATGATCTCATGAGCTGCTTTACATGATTGAGATTCATATGAGTTTTGTATCACTACTATCTATGTGCTACTCTAGCAAAGTTATTAAAGTAGTTCTATTCCTCCTGCACGTGTGTAAAGGTGACAGTGTGTGCACCGTGTTAGTACTTGGTTTATGCTATGATCATGATCTCTTGTAGATTGCGAAGTTAACTATTGCTATGATAATATTGATGTGATCTATTCCTCCTACATATGCATGAAGGTGACAGTGTGCATGCTATGCTAGTACTTGGTTTAGTCTGTTGATCTATCTTACACTAAAGGTTAATAAAATATGAGCATTATTGTGGAGCTTGTTAACTCCGGCATTGAGGGTTCGTGTAATCCTACGCAATGTGTTCATCATCCAACAAAAGTGTAGAGTATGCATTTATCTATTCTGTTATGTGATCAAAGTTGAGAGTGTCCACTAGTGAAAGTGTAATCCCTAGGCCTTGTTCCTAAATACTGCTGAGTTACTACTGCTTGTTTACTGTTTTACTGCGTTACTACTGCTGCAATACCACCACCATCAACTACACGCCAAGCACTTTTCTGGCACCGTTGCTACTGCTCATATATATTCATACCACCTGTATTTCACTATATCTTCGCCGAACTAGTGCACCTATTAGGTGTGTTGGGGACACAAGAGACTTCTTGCTTTGTGGTTGCAGGGTTGCATGAGAGGGATATCTTTGACCTCTTCCTCCCTGAGTTCGATAAACCTTGGGTATCCACTTAAGGGAAACTTGCTGCTGTTCTACAAACCTCTGCTCTTGGAGGCCCAACACTGTCTACAGGAAAGGAGGGGGAAAGTAGACATCAAGCACTTTTCTGGCGCCGTTGCCGGGGAGCATAGCTTTATTTGGAAGTTCACTTGGATTAATATTGTTCGCTGCAAATTCTCCATCATGGGTAAACCTCGCGATACTAAGATCGCCATATTACCATCCACTACAAGAAAAGGTACAATTCTGAATACCTCTGCTGCTCTTGATTCACCATCTGTGATTGATAAACTTGTTTCACCGCCACATGCTTCGCATGCGGGTACATCTGCTGAATCTGAACACTCTCATAATATTGATAATGTTTCTGCTGTGCTTGATGATAGTGGTTCATTGGGATCTTTTCTAGATGCTACAATTGCTAGGTCTAGACAAATTGAAAATACTGAAACTCCTAATGCTACTACACCTGTTAGTTCACCTGAACTTGATTATTTTAGTGATGATCCTGAGGAAGATTATGTGGAACTTGATGATGATTTTATTGAAAAATGCAATGCTACTACTGATGCAAGAAAAATTAAAAAGTTGCTTGCAGAACATACTGTTAGATATAAACTGTCTCCTGATCCTAAATTTGCCACATCTCCTATAAACATTAGGGATAAAGATTATGATTTTTCTCTTGATCTATCTCATATAGCTATTGTTGAGAAAACACCTTTCTGTGGTACTGAAAAAGAAAGTGCTGTTGAACACATGACTGAGTTATCTACTTTGAGTAGCTTGTTTTCTGATGATGTTAAGAAGCGTACTTACTTTGTTGCTAAAATCTTTCCATTCTCATTAAAGGATGACGCTAAAACTTGGTATAATAATTTGCCACCTAGTTCTATTAAAAGTCCAAAAGAATTACTTGCTGTTTTCTTCCGGAAATACTTTCCTGCTAGTGCTCAACATGCTGCTTTGCAAAGAGTTTATAGTTTTGATCAGGGAGATGAAGAGAAATTGCCTGAGGCTTGGGCAAGATTTTGCTCTCTTATTAGAGCTCTGCCTGACCATGATTTAGAAAAGCATGAATTACTTGATATATTTTATAGTGGACTAACCATTGATTCTAGGGCATACCTGGATAGTTGTGCTGGTTGTGTTTTCAGGAAAAGAACTCCGCATTTACCGAAGAATTATTGGCTAAAATAGGCCGGAATTATGATGATTGGAATACGCCTGAACCAGCTCCAACGCCAATAGTGAAGAAGAGGGGTTTAATTAAATTGAATGATGAAGATATGAGGGAAGCCAAGAAGTCTCTCAAGGAGAAAGGTATTAAATCTGAAGATGTGAAGAATCTACCTCCTATAGAAGATATATGTGAGATAATTCCCCCTTCATCCATGATCGAGGTAAACTCCTTTCAACGCTTTACTAGGGAAGATATTCCGTATTCAAAACCTCCTGCACAATGCTTAGATGAGTTTGATAATTATATTGTTAAGCAAGAAAATTTTAATATGAGAGTAGAGAATCATCTAATGGAAAATTCTCAAGCTATTAGTCAATTGCATGATATTGTGGAGAGAACCTCCAATGATGTTAAGATGCTTGTTAAACATTTTCAAATGATTCAAACTCAAATTGATCAACTCACTAAAGTGCAAAATGACTTGTTAGGGAATAATTCTAAAGAGACACATGCTTATGAAGTAACAACTAGAGGTGGTGTCTCTACCCAGGATCCTCTATATCCTGAAGGGCATCCCAAAAGAATTGAACAAAATTCTCAACGCATTGAACCTAGTGCTCATTCTAAGAAGAAAAAGAAAAAGAAACATAAAAATGTTGTAGAATCCTCTGAACCTGTTAATGATCCTAATAGTATTTCTATTTCTGATGCTGAAACTGAAAGTGGTAATGAACATGATAATGATAAAGATAATGATAAGAATGATACTCCTGATAAAGAAGAGGTAGAAGAAGAACCTGAAAAACATGCTAAAAATAAAAAGTACACTAAAGAAGATTTTATTGCTGAGAAACATGGTAATAAAAGAGAACCTTGGGTGCAAAAGCAAATGCCTTTTCCTGCTAAGAAACTAAAATCAAAGGAAGAAGAACACTACAATAAATTTTGCGATTGGATGAAACCTTTATTCTTGCAAATCCCTTTGACTGATGCTATTAAATTGCCTCCTTATTCAAAGTATATGAAAGATATTGTTACTAACAAAAGGAAAATCCCCAATGAGGAAATTTCCACCATGCTTGCTAATTACTCTTTCAATGGCAAAATTCCAAAGAAGTTGGGCGACCCAGGTATACCTACTATTCCTTGTTCTATCAAGAATAATTATGTTAAAACTGCTCTATGTGACTTGGGAGCCGGTGTTAGTGTTATGCCTTTTTCTCTTTATAAGAGACTTTACTTAGATAAGTTGATACCTACTGATATATCTTTGCAAATGGCTGATAAATCTACTGCTATTCCTGTTGGTATATGTGAGAATGTTCCTGTTCAAGTTACTACTAACTGTTTGATATTAACTGATTTTGTTGTGTTGGAAATGCCTGAAGATGATAATATGTCTATTATTCTTGGGAGACCTTTTCTTAACACTGCAGGGGCTGTTATTGATTGCAACAAAGGAAAGGTTACTTTCAATGTTGATGATAGGGAACATACCGTTTATTTTCCCAAGAGGATTGAGAAAGCGTGTGGAGTTAATACTATCTCTCATGTGAGAACTATCAAAGTGGGAACTATTGATTGCCCCATATATGAGCCTAAGGAAGAATATCAAACTCTTGTGATTGGATCCATATCAATACAATTCAAGGTAACATGATTGATTTGAGGTTTATTTCTTCATATGCTATATAAAATTTATTTCGTGGCAAGACTTGATCAACCTTGTTAACAAATACCTTTTATATGCATAGAGGAGGTAAACAACATATCTTTCTTCCTCTACTTGCTCTAGTTGCTGTAGCATTTTTAATTTGCAAAGTTCTTTAGTTATTTGAAGATTTCAAAAAATTTCCTGGCCAGTAATAATAAACTTAATACCCAGAAAATGTGCATTTTTCAAAGTTCTCAAAAATTCGCGAAAATTATACCGTTGGTCCTATTTTTCGACGAGGCACCTGGGAGTACCAGAGGATGACCTGTGGGGCACCAGAGGGCGCCACACCACTGGCCGGCGCGGCCAAGGAGGTGGCCGCGCCACCATGTGGTGTGGGCTCCCCTCTGCCCCACTTTGTCATCTCTTTCGCCCAGAACAGTCTCTCTCCCGAAAAAACTCGTACCAAGTTCATCTCTCTCGCATTTTTGCTCCAGAGCTCCAGATTTTTCGATCTCTTTGCTCAGCCCAGATTTCTGTCTGAAATTTGGCACATTTGCTTTTCGGTATGTGACTCCTCCACCCATCCAAGTAGAATTTCATTTGGTTGAGTATATCTTGAATATTTTGCTGCTGTAGGTAACATGTTTAGTGAGCTTGCATGCTTGTTCTAAGTGGTAGAAACTAGTTTTGATGCATGATTAGTACTCTAGCAAGTTCCTATGGTAGTTTCCCTCAATTATATGTCACCAAATCAAATTTTTATATTGGTTATTGAAATTTCAGAAAATGGAGTGGAATAGATATCACTTGAACCAGCAAGAATTGGAAGTCCAACAAGTTATGATAATCAATCGTGAAGAGGGAGTATACCCCTCTTACTACCCGTGCGCGGATTTCATGAGAAGCGCGGGGATATTTGAAGATGTTCAAACTCTAATTTCTCGTGCAGGGCTGAGTGACTTTGTGGAAGGAGAGCCAAGACAATATGTAAAATTAACTATGGCTTTTGTGCAGGACTTCAAGTTTAATTGGTCGCGATCTAACCCCACGGTCCAGTATAAAATTTACAATAAAACTGTCAACTTGCCATTTAGTGCTTTTTGTGCAGCAATTAGAATACCGCAATGGGGGTCGTGCGAGAAGATAAGGGGATCGCCGCAAGAACTCTCGGATCTTTACAAGATGATTTGCGATGGAAGGAGTTTCTCAGGTGATAGTGGTAAAATCACTAGTATTCAGCTCCCGGCTATCCGCTACTTTGCCTATTTTATTACCAAATGCGTTCTCGCTAAAAGGATTGGTGGTAAACTTTCTATCCCGGATTTGGCTTTTCTAGCTGCAGCACTGCAAAATAGTAGGGCTCATAATTTGGGGGCATTAATAGCTGATAGACTTGCTACTAACCGTGAGAAAGGTGGAATTTGTGGAGGTCTCATCGCCTCTCGTTTACTAGCTTTCCATAATGTAGAACCTCATCATTTTGATATTCCATTCCCCATAGAAAAACTTGAAATAACCTCTATGATTAAACATGAATTTGTTTCAGATTCCTCCAACTTGGGTAACCTGTATTACAAGATGATATTTTATAAGAAAGTCTGGAGAATAACTAAGAAAACTGAGAAATTAGTAAGATTGCCTGCGCCTGTTCTGTCTAACCTTGATTCCAGGGGAGATTGGTCGGTCATAGAAGGTGCACTGGATGCACACATAGAGAGAGAAGGCCATCATGCAAGAGACGACATAGAGGTCGAGGAGCACCTCGACTCATCATCCGATGCAACAAGTTCCTCGCATCAACATGGTGGATATGCGGAGCCTCCACGCTTTTCTTCTGCGCAGGAGCTTTACTATGACTACTCCATGAACTACCCACCGGCGAGGAACAACGACCCTCGTTGGGGTTGAACTCCACTTAGGCCAAAAGCCTAAGCTTGGCGGGAGGTATACCGGCATCACTCATTCTTTGCATATTATGGTTGCTGGATACTTGTACATACTTGTTTTGTTCGTTTGAGTGGTTTTCTAATGAGAGGAAGATGATATTTGGGGAAGTGCTGCCTGAAAACAGATTCTGGAACGTTACCGTAAAAATTCTTAAAAATAGCCAGAACGTCATTTTGAGCTGCCAATTTTTGTGCAGGTTCCCCAGGTTGTTATCTAACTTTCATTAGTTGAACACTTTTCGATCTGAGCAACGTAAGATTTTTGTAAAAATCGATTTCTGTACTGCTGTCAGGTTTTGGCAGATTTCTGCCATCTCGCTTTTCTGTGTTTCTTTTAATTTGCTATTTCTTGTTTTTGCTTTGTTTCTTCCCCAAAACACAAAAAGACCAAAAATATTTCTGTTGTTTCTCTTCACCATTTGCTTGCTTTGGTTTCTTGCATTTGTTTCGCTTATTTGCTATCACTAGTTTGCTATAAGAAAACCCAAAAAGATTTTGCTTTGTTTGCTTGTTTCCTCTTGTTCTTGTTTGCAATTTGAAAACACCAAAAATATTTGCTGTTCTTCTTTGGTTTGTAAAGTTCTTTATGAGTTCAATGGTCTTCGGTGGCTGGAGCGTGGTTTTCATTTCATATTATCCAAGCTGCACAAGTGAAAAGGCAATAATGACGATCTACGACAATCTGATTGTGGTGAGAGGCTGGTATGAACTCTATTTGTTTTCATTTATGTACATATACTCATCCATGTGAGCATGCTTAGTTGGTTCATGTGAGGTATATGTTATTTGAGAAAGTCTAGTAGTTTATGATCTCTCATGTTTAGCTCCAATCTATTAATATGAGTAGCATGTCATGGATGTTTACTTGCATTGTTTTATTCATAAGTAAGTATGGCATTGTGGTATCCTCCTCTGAATAATTCATTTATATCGACTTGGCACATGCTCACGCATGCATATGACTGAACAAAAAGTCAATTAAGCCTCGATGATCTATATTGCTTCAGAGTTCTTGTATCACTTTTATGCCTCCGTTAATTTATTTTGCCGCAAGCATGATTATGACAAGCATCGCTCTCTTGATTTGTCGCTCCCTAGTCTTTTGCTAGCCTTCACTTGTACTGAGCGGGAACGCTGCTCGTGCTTCCAAACACATGAAAACCAAGTTATTCCAGAGTGTCCACCATAAATACCTATGCATGGCATTTCAAACCATTCCAAGTAAATTCTCATGCGCTACCTTTAAAACCTTCAAAATGCTTCTTAATTTGTGTTAATGTTTCATAGCTCATGAGGAAGTATGTGGTGTTTAGCTTTCAACCTTGTCATTTACTTTTGACGGACTCTCATGTGGAATAGTGGCACATCCGCTTATCCAATAATTTTGCAAAAAGAGCTGGCAATGGGATTCCCAGTCCCGAATTAATTAAACTTAAATAGACACTCCTCCATGGTTTGTGATTGTTGGACGGCACCCGAGGATTCGGTTAGCCATGGCTTGTGTAAGCAAAGGTTGGGGGGAGTGTCATCATCATAATGAAAATAAAATAAAAAGGCACTCCTTCATGGTATGAGATTGTTGGCAGGCACCCGAGGATTCGGTTAGCCATGGTTTGTGAAAGAAAGGTTGGAAGGAGTGCCAAATAAATATGCAATAATTCATGGGAGCCGCTCTTGAAAGTCCGGTTGGCGAGGTAGTTAGTGTACCCATTACCATTCGTTGACAACAACAAACACCTCTCAAAATAATTTTACTCCTGATTTATAAAAATGAAAAGCTCTAGCGCATGTTAATCCCTGCTTCCCTCTGCGAAGGGTCAATCTTTTACTTTTATGTTGTGTCTCCATTATTTCTTTGAGCACTATCTTGAGAGCATAACTGTCATTCTTAGTATAATATGCTTGTCTCAAAATATGATTGATTGTGGTATAACTTTGATGCATTTATCTTTTGACAATCACTACTTCTAGTCTTTCTATGAACTCCAGAGGTGCCCGGGCATTTATGTTTTGCCAATCAAATACAGGCAAGCGAGATACCACTTTATCATACTCTCTTATGAACATTGCAATCCTTCTTATATACATGATTCATGATGCTTATTATTAATTGTTGGTACCTCTCCATGATTGACATAGCTGTTAGATGATCTTATTTGCATGTATCTCATTATGAACTGCTTAAGTATTAGCCATAGCATGAGAATATATACATCATATGAGCAAATGTGTTCGTGAAAGTTCTTTTATCGCTCAGTTGTTAACTGAATTGCTTGAGGACAAGCAATAAGCTAAGCTTGGGGGGAGTTGATACGTCCAAAACGTATCTACTTTCCCGAACACTTTTGCTATTGTTTTACCTCTAATTTGTGTATTTTGGATGCAACTAACACGGACTAACGCTATTTTCAGCAGAACTGCTCTGGTGTCTCGTTTTTGTGCAGAAATCCAACTTTCGGGAAAATCCTCGGAATTTATGCAGAAGGCCCTATTTTCCCAGAATACTGACGGAGCCAGAAGGAGAAGTAAGGTGGAGGCCCGAGGGCCCCACACCACCTGGCGGCGCGGCCAAAGGGGGGCCCGCGCGGCCTGGTGGTGTGGCCCCCTCGGCCGGCCTCCGACGCCCTCCTTCGGACTACTTATTCGCCTCGACCTAAAAACGCCAGAAGAGAAGTCGAAGTCACCAGAAACCCTCCAGAACGCCGCCACATCGCGAAACTCCGTCGCGGGAGCCAGAAGTCTCCGTTCTGGCACTCCGCCGGGACGGGGAATTGGAGGAGATCATCACCGCCATCACCGCCAACGCCTCTACATCAACCAGCAATGTTTCCCCCATCCATGTGTGAGTAATTCCCCCGCTGTAGGCGAAGGGGATGGTAGGGATTGGATGAGATTGGTCATGTAATAGCATAAGATTGTTAGGGCATAGTGCCTAGTGTCCGTAATTGGTACTTTGATGATATTGTTGCAACTTGTTATGCTTAATGCTTGTCACTAGGGCCCGAGTGCCATGATCTCAGATCTGAACATGTTATTGTTTCATCATGATATTCATTGTTTATGGTCTTACCTATAAGTTGTATACACATGTCGCTGTCCGGAACCGATGGCCCCGAAGTGACAGAAATCGGGACAACCGGAGGGAATGGTAGCGATGTGAGGATCACATGTGTTCACGGAGTGTTAATGCTTTGCTCCGGTACTCTATTAAAAGGAGTACCTTAATATCCAGTAGTTTCCCTTGAGGCCCGGCTGCCACCGGCTGGTAGGACAAAAGATGTTGTGCAAGTTTCTCATTGCGAGCACGCACGACTATATATGGAACACATGCCTATTGATTGCTTTGTACTTGGACACCGTTTTATTATTATCTGCAAATGCCCTGCTATGATTGTTACATGAGTTTCTCTCATCCATGCAACGCCCGTTATCCGTCCCCGTGCCTACAGTATTTTAATCCTGCTGTTTACTAAAATCACTACTGCTGTCTTTGTTACTCTACTGCTGTTATTTCACTACTGCTACTGCTATAAAACTATTACTACTGATAAACTCTTGCGAGCAAGTCTGTTTCCAGGTGCAACTGAATTGACAACTCCGTTGTTAAGGCTTCCAAGTGTTCTTTGTCTCCCCTTGTGTCGAATCAATAAATTGGGTAATACTTCCCTCGAAGACTGTTGCGATCCCCTATACTTGTGGGTCATCAAGGACGCGTGGGTAACCTTTAAAAGGAACACCGATACGCCTTGGCAAGCAGATCAACAAGCAGGTAGGGAGAGTTTCATCCCCATGGATGGAGGAAAGGGTTGGGAAATCTCCCGTGGCGGAACTTCTCGAAGATGCCCTTGGTGCACACGCCCTATGGCATCTTCGGAAGTTCCGCCTCGGAAAATATTTTCCTGCTAGCCCGTGAATGACTCCATCTCCTCCAACAGTGTTGGGGAAAGGGTTGGGAAATCTCCCGTGGCGGAACTTCTCGAATATGCCCTTGGTGCACACGCCCTATGGCATATTCGGAAGTTCCGCCTCGGAAATATTTTCCTGCTAGCCCGTGAAAGACTCCATCTCCTCTAACAGTGTTGGGGAAAGGGTTGGGAAGTCTCCCGTGGTGGAACTTCTCGAAGATGCCCTTGGTGCACATGCCCTATGGCATCTTCAGAAGTTCCGCCTCAGAAAAATTTCCCTTCAAGCCCGTGAAAGCTACCATCTCCATTGTTAATATCTTACTTACAGTAACATCATTACACAAAAGTGATTTCCATATTGAGATACACAAGTTATGATCCCTATCTAGCTAGTCTTCTGAGTTTTCTTCGTGTGTTTCCCTTTCTTCTGATTGCGATGCAACCATGGACAATCTTCATTATTTAAGATGATGCTTGAGTCAGTTTTTACCTTGAAGGGTGGAATATCATCAAACTTATTATAATCTTCTGACATGTCTGTCTTGTCCTCTACTCCCACGATGTTTCTTTTTCCTGAAAGAACTATGTGGCGCTTTGGCTCATCGTATGATGTGTCCTCTTGCCTTTCTTTTCTTTTTTTCGGTTTGGTAGACATGTCCTTCACATAAAAAACCTGAGCCACTTCACTGGCTAGGACGAATGGTTCGGTGTCGTACCCTAGATTCTTGAGATCCACTGTAGTCATTCCGTACTGCGGGTCTACCTGTACCCCGTCTTTCAGGTTGAACCATTTGCACCGGAACAAAGGGACCTTGAAATTAGGTCCATAGTCAAGTTCCCATATCTCCTCTATGTACCCATAATATGTGACCTTCTTCCCATTGTCCTCTGTTGCATCAAAGCGGACACCACTGTTTTGGTTGGTGCTCTTTTTATCTTGGGCGAACGTGTAAAATGTATTCCCATTAATCTCGTACCCTTGAAAAGTCGATATAGTCGAAGATGGTTGCTTTGCCAACAAGTATAGTTGTTCTTCATCAGTGACATTCATGAGACGTGTTTGCAACCAACCGCCGAAAGTCTTCATGTGTTCTCCATCAATCCAATCTTCACGTTGCTCCGGGTATTCAGAGCGTAAGATATCCTTGTGTTCCACTATGTACGGAGCCACCAAGATGGAATTATGTAGAACTGTGTAGTGTGCTTGAGTGAAAGAATGTCCGTCCATACACGTTATTGCTTTCTTTCCTAGCGTGCCTTTTCCACGCAGTCTCCCTCATAGCGTGATTCAGGAACACCGATCGGCTTAAGGTCAGGAATAAAGTCAACACAAAACTCAATGACCTCCTCTGTTCCATAGCCCTTGAAGATGCTTCCTTCTGGCCTAGCACGGTTATGAACGTACTTCTTTAAGACTCCCATGAATCTCTCAAAGGGGAACATGTTGTGTAGAAATACAGGACCGAGAACGCCAATCTCTTCGACTAGGTGAACTAGGAGATGTGTCATAATATTGAAGAAGGATGGTGGGAACACCAACTCGAAGCTGACTAGACATTGCACCACATCCTTTTGTAAATTTTGTAGAGTTAGTGGATTGATCACCTTCTGAGAAATTGCATTGAGGAACGTACATAGCTTCACAATGGGTACTCGAACATTTTCCGGCAGAAGCCCCCTCAATGCAACCGGAAGTAATTGTGTCATAATCACGTGGCAGTCATGAGACTTTAGGTGTTGAAACTTTTTCTCTGACATGTTTATTATTCCCTTTATATTTGACGAGAAGCCAGACGGGACCTTGATGCTACTCAGGACTTCAAAAAAGATCTCCTTCTCTTCTTTGGTAAGAGCGTAGCTGGCAGGACCTTGATACTTCTCTGGATTCTGGTTGTTTCCTTCGTGGATACTATGCTGGTCCTGCCGTGCATCCGGTGTATCTTTTATCTTCCCATACACGCCCAAGAAGTTTAGCAGGTTCACGCAAAGATTTTTCGTCACGTGCATCACGTCGATTGTAGAGTGAACCTCTAGGAATTTCCAGTAGGGTAGCTCCCAAAATATAGACTTCTTCATGCGGAACAGATTGTCCGCCAGGACCCTTTCCAAAGATCACTTTTAAATCCTTGACCATATCATATATAACATCCCCAGTAGGGCGGGTAGGCTTCGTTCGGTTATCTGCCTCACCTCTGAAATGCTTTCCTCTCTTTCTTACGTGATGTTGTTTTGGAAGAAATCGACGATGCCCCAGGTACACATTCTTGTTTCCCAAATATATACTATTAGTCTTACCTAAACAGCATGTGCATGCATTGTATCCCTTGTTTGACTGCCCTGAAATGTTACTAAGAGCAGGTCAATCATTGATGGTTACAAACAACAACGCTCGTAGGTTAAATTCCTTTTGTTCGTGCTCATCCCACACAGGTACACCTTCTTCATGCCACAACTGTAAAAGTTCTTCAACCAATGGCCTCAGGTACACATCAATGTCGTTGCCGGGTTGCCTCGGGCCTTGGATGAGCACTGGCATCATAATGAACTTCCGCTTCATGCACAACCAAGGAGGAAGGTTATAGATACATAGAGTCACTGGCCAGGTGCTATGACTGGAGCTCTGCTCCCCGAAAGGATTAAAGCCATCTATACTTAGACCAAATCTTAAGTTCCTTGCGTCATCTGAAAATGACTTGAACTCTCTGTCGATTTTTCTCCACTGCGACCCGTCAGCGGGGTGTCTCAGCATCACATCTTTGTTACGGTCCTCTTTGTGCCATTGCAACAACTTGGCATGCTCTTTGTTTTGGAACAAACGTTTCAACCGTGGTATTATAGGAAAATACCACATCACCTTCGCAACAACTCGTCCTCAACATCGCCAGGGTCATCTCGCCTGATCTTATACCTCAATGCACTACATACCAGGCATGCATTCAAATTCTCTTACTCCTTGCGGTAGAGGATGCAGTCATTGATGCATGCATGTATCTTCTGCACCTCTAATCCTAGAGGGCAGACAACCTTCTTTGCTTCGCACGTACTAGAGGGCAATACGTTCTCCCCTGGAAGCATCTTCTTTATTATTTTCAGCAACTTTTCAAATCCCTTGTCAGAAGTACCATTTTCTGCCTTCCATTGCAGCAATTCCAGCGTGGTACCCAGTTTTTTCTGGCCATCTTCGCAATTTGGGTACAACAGTTTGTTGTGATCCTCTAACATTTTCTCTAACTTCAACCTCTCCTTTTCACTTCCGCCGTTTATCTTCGCATCAAGAACGGCCTGTCCCAAATCATCATCGGGGTCATCAAAAACCGGCTCATCAAAAATGGGCTCTTCTTCAGCTTCGTCTTCCCCCATTCTACTATCACCGTCTTCAGTGAACATAGGATAGTTGTCACTATCCTCATCTTCTTCGTTGTCTTCCAATATAACCCCTCTTTCTCCGTGCTTGGTCCAACAATTATAGCTGGGCATGAAACCGTTCTCCAGCAGGTGGACGTGAAGGGTCTTTGAGGTAGAGTAATCTTTCATATTCTTACAGGAACTACATGGACAATAGATGAAACCATTCGACCGCCTGTTTGCCTCAGCCACGTTGAGAAAATAATGCATGCCATTAATGAAGTCGGGATGGCACCGGTTACCGTACATCCATTGTCGACTCATCTGCATTATATATGTATATCAAAAATCATTAATTACACAACATCATGGATATATGAGTGACCAACTTAATTAATATTCAAGTTCATCACATAAAACTAAGTTTTTTTTATAAAAAAGAAGAGGCTCACCGAGGTGGTACGGTGCCGGCTAGGGGACGACGCTGGCGATCGACGGCGGTGAGGACAGGGATGATACTAAAACCTACAAAACATACTATAATTTCAGCTCAAATTGCATATAAAAAAATATAATCCCTAACTTAGGCATTTCATCGAACACCTTGCTAGCACTAGAAAAATAATACGAGTTAAACTAGCAACGAAATGAGCTAAATTAGGAACGCCAGAAGAAAGGATGATATTGCTAACCCTTGGATAGATGGAGGTCGTTAATCTTGTTAAAATGGTGGAGAAAAAATGAAAAATTGTTAGAGTGTGAGAGGTGCAATTTTTTTAGAAATGTGAGAGAGAGGAAAAAATGTGAAAGGATCGGGTTGGGGGGGGGGGCAGGGATCATATAGAGGCACCCTTTAGTACCGGTTCTTTAGATGAACTGGTACCAAAGGTCCAGCCCTGGCCCCACCCCGCGAATGAATTTCGGCCGAAGACCTTTCGTACCGGTTCCTAACACGAACCGGTACAAAAGCCCCTAACAAACCGGTACGAAAGCTCCTCGCCCGCCTGAGCCCCCAAACCGGTACAAATGACCCCTTTAGTACCGGTTCGTAAGGGAACCGGTACTAAAGGCTTAGATGGTTGCTCCATTTTCTACTAGTGTCGTCTTAAAGTTCTGCACAATTTTATACGATTCCATTTCCACAATGGCCCACGTGGCGAGCCACCCGTGTTGATCACAATTTGCGTTAGTGATCTTTGTAGCGGATTTGATTCTAGGGTCGGATTCAGCCTCAACCTGGCTGATTTATCGCTGCATGGCGTTGCGCTTGTCATCAACGTTGTAGAGCATGATGCCTAGCACCAACGCCGTTGTCTTGTGGTTGTTCGCTGCCGCCTGCTCGAGCACTACGCCACCTATTTGTCTGCTGTGGCGCGCGTGCATGAGACCGGAGAGAAAGCACGCCTCTCGGTTGCTGGCGCCGGCCATGTTACTGATGAGAGTTTCGTAGCGGCTGCTGTACCACACCGTGTTTTCTCCTTACGCAGCTCGTACATACAAGGGAAATGTTAATCATGGCATCCAGGAACCTAGTGTTAGTCATGAATTTCTTATTTGTCAATGCCATCTTGAATCACTCGTGCAAAATTGTGATTGCATGTAAAACAAAATCGATGAATCTCAATCTTACTATGATTCATTTACGTGCAAGTCATGTTCTCTCCGTGCTCCCCGGGTAAGCAACTATCCGGCGTGACACGAGCCAAGTCTATATCGATTCACAATTTCTACTGTCACTTCAGAAAAACTGAAATCAGGCACGTCTAGCTATGATAAATCCATGCAAGAAAAGAAGCAACCTACATCGGTTAATAAGCATGTTACTCTATCTGTGTCACAAGCAGATTACATTTTGGATATTTAACACGGTCTTTCAAGGTTGACATGTGTTGTGTGTTGTATCGGGTTTTTGGATGGTTTTGATTATAAGATGTGATACGTGTGGTTTTCAGCTCAAGTGCCTGTTCTTTTGCTCTGCCTTGTTTCTGAACCTGTATAAAAATCCCTTGTAAAAAGAAATTCGTGTAAATAAATAGACATTATCTGGAAGTTACCTTCGAATCCTCATTCCTTGACCCGGTATATGTCAATGTGATGGAGGTAGTGTCGTAGTGACTCTTGCAAACAAGATGCATCTATTGGGAAATGCAGGTTACAATACCCCTTTTTGTCATGCCTTTAATCCAAAAATAAATTGTCTTGCCATGCTTTTGTAGTTTACCCTAAGTAAATGTTATTGTGTGGGAAAAGGACCTATTGTTCAGGTGGGATTAATACACCCAACGTGATGGCAGGGCTCTCATCACGCACAAGGTGATGGCAGGGCTCTTATCACATTTCACTTCCGTTCTTCAGCAAGTTTGAGAAAAAAAATGTTTGTTTTGCTTCGAAGACAGAAGCTGATGTGGCTGGACACATCAACTTCTACAATTTTGCAACTAACTGGACCCTCCTTACTTCAGATTGTTCCAAGAAACAAAGTTAAATCCCAGAATTCACAAGAGACAACCACCGACTAGGTAAGAACGAAATATTATGATTGGTGCTTGATCTCTGAACTCACTTGAGTAACATACACCCTATGTCTGTCCGGATGAAAATCACAAGGAATTGAGCTTCTCAGTAAATATAGTTATCAGTACAACTGATATAAAATTCAAACGCAAGAGAAATCAAGCCAAACATCATAACTAACTGACTACTAATGCAGCAAGTAAAGCCAAGTACCCTCCTACAACAGCCTCAAAACAAGTTGGCCGTGGGGTGCGGACGGGGGTGACTTCGGGCAGGAGCAGCAGGCGGCCAAAAACCTTGTTATATGGTGATCCAAATTCACATTCTAAATGTAGGCTAACTTCTGACGAGCGGAGCGAGGCCCGTCGCCATACGATGTGTCCTGTAGGGACGCCTGCGAAGGGGGTGCGGGGGGCAGCAGCCCCTCGCGGTACAGATCGTTGCCACCGCCTATATATACCTCTTGTAAGTCGCCGGCCAGGGTTTATCAGATTATAAGATAATCACTGGCGTTTGTAAAAACTCCCCGATGTAGTGAAGTATTTGCTGGTTGGCGCCCCTGGTATTTTCCCCTTCTGTGTTGGAAGGGGTTTTCCACGTTAAATCTTGTGTCTCTGCTGCATTTTCTTTTATCGTTCTTCGTTATTTGCTTGTCGTATTTATAACAAACCTGTGTGTCGGGTGGCAGAGGGGTCGATCTTTCCATTCCTCTCCGGTGCCTGGCGTGGAGGCGGTCGAGATGGGGCGAGCGCCACTGCATCTCTTCACTCTGTGCGGGTGGCCGGGGTGCGGGATGGCAATACTCTTTGTAATTGGGGCTCACGTGCAGTGCTGAATCGAAATTCCTATACAGCAAAACGTGTGAAAAAAAATGTCCCAGTTCTCTTGAATGAATTTGGTCCTCCAATTTGATCACAAATCTGAAAAGTCGATTACAGCCGATCATTCCATCCTCGCCCCCTCACGGAACATCATTAATCTTAGGGTCTTGAGCGGTGCCACCGCCACTCTGCGCTACACAATTGGTCCGACGGAGGCTCACTTGGCAGCGAATATCTATCATGCGGGAAGCAACCACCGCCGAGTGCTAAGCGTCTGGTCACCAATGAGTGGCGGTGCGCTTTCTGGTGCATCCTTTTCCTACATACCTACGTTGTTCATGTGTGCAAATCTTGTGATCCCATGTTGACCTTGTTGCTGTGCACTGGAAATGCACGAGCAAGAAAAGATTGGGTTGTCAAAATGGAGGTAGTTTACGAGTCCATATGAGGAGGAGTGGAGTAGTCCTGTCAAATAATTAATGCCGTGGGAAGAATAAACCACTCAACAACTAGTAATTTATGGTCAAGTACTATGATACACCCACAACCTCACATGACTCCACCGAGCACTTTGCGCAGGATCTTTTGAGCAATTTGTAAACACTTGTAATCCTAAAGTGCAGATTCTATCATACTGCACTTTATAAAGATAAGCTAGCTAGTCAATTTTAATGTAACTTCTCGCATGTCTTAAATTAGGATTAACACATAAAAATAGTTTTCCTTTTTATACAACTAAGTTAAAACTCGTACCGATACTAACTAGTTCTACCACACGAATAATGCTGATGACTGGACCTTGTAACACCACGTTGTCTGTTAATCATTTTCCGATAAATCATATTTTTGGGCTTCCTTCCTAGATCCATTTTTTTTATTGATCTATCAAATCATAAATCCAACTCCGTAGTAGTGTCGGGCTCATCGAGACAATGAAAATGGACTACTCATTTACTCGAATCGGAATCAAATGCAGCTTCCATGGTTAACCTTATTTTCAATGACCATGATCATTTGTTTTATTTTGAAAATATGCTAAATAAAAACTCTACTATCTAAGAAGAATGCCGATGTTCCTTTTGCTGCCTATGATCTACTACAGTGGGTACTTTCATCATCCCCTACTCTACCGATTTTTTGTCAACTGCACCATTTTTTTTCGTCCATCCTTTGACCCAACGACACACCACTCCCTTCTACCTCATGATAAATGATCATGAAAAGAGAAAACTACGATTGATTGATGAAACAGAATCGGTCACAAACCCAGAGGGCGGTGAGTGTGGGGAGGGAAACAGAGGGGATAAGATAGAGTAGAGTCGAGTGGTGGATGTGTGATACATGGGGTATGAGAGAGTAGAGTGAAAAAAATGGACTGGTTTTTGTATGCGCGTATAGAACGACGGAGTTTGGGGTCTTCGTTGACCTGATGAGTTGCAGGTTTGCAGCATGGTCATCGATGAGCACACCCGGATCGGTAATGGGACGAGCATGTACCATCTTACCGCGGCGTCGAGCGTGGCGGCTTGCACAGGATCGATATGTGGTTTGGCAGATGCTGCAGCAACCAGCCTCCTTTACTCATTGTAATCTTTTTCTTAACTTGAGTGTGTGTACTTTATAAAATGAGATTTAATCATTGTAATGGGTAATTTAACAATGAATAATTGGTTTTAGGTAGATAAGTAAAGGCAAGTGAACTTTTAGGTAAATAACCAATTTTCCTATTTTCGTAATTTGGGCCAACGTGTGGTGCGGAATTGAAACTTTTTTACTAGTGTAGAACGTGGTACATAATCTCCAAATAATTAGGCCCTTGCCCACGAATTTGATTTCGTAGTCTACATTTACAAATTTGAAAAGTGGAGTATTCCAGCCCATCATTCCTTGCTCGCCTCGTCACGGAGCATCATCATCTCTAGGATAATCAATCTTTGGGTCTTTAGCGGTGTCACCACCACTCTGCGCTACGATGTCACTTGGTCCTAGTGTGCCTCACTCAGGAGATGGAGCAAATATCTAGCATGCTGGCTGCCACTGCTGCCGAGTGCTACGAGTATCGTGAGCAGCTGGTGGTGGTGTGCTTTCCGGTGCCTCCTTTTCCTACCTATGCCTACGTATATTGTTCATGTGTGCACGAAGAATGTACGAGTAACGAACGGGTTGGGATGTAAAATGAAAGTTGTTTACGAGTCCATATGCGGAGGTGTGGATTGGTATATATGCTGAATCAGTTTCCTACCAAATGCTTGTACACCTTCAAAAAAATTAAGCCACGGCAATTAGTAATTTATGGTCAAGTACTATGATAAACCAACTAGCTCACATGACTCCTCCGTGCACTTTGCACAGGATTTTTTCAGACCAATTTATAAACACTCGTAATAATAAAATGTAGTTTCTACAATTCTACACTTTATCTACATATAAGAGTCACTTTAATGTAAATTGTCGTATGGCTTAGTCCTATGAATAAGGGATTAACATAAAGAAATAGTTTCCTTTTTTATACAGTTATCTGCGCCATATACATATACGAACAAATACTAGAATACACACGTATCAAAGAATTTGTTTGTACCGATACTAACATGTTTTTGCCACATGACTAATTCTTCTGATTGAAACTATAGTTTTATCCTTTTGTTGGTTCATTTTCATGTAGACGCTACTAGATAACCCATATGGTTTGCACTAGTGACTACAGTTCGTTAATGCAAAACCAATGATTGTTTAATCATTTGCACAACAATTGATAAATCAATTAACCACAATGGGTCAGGTGTCAATTTCTTCCCAATAACAGTGGCATTTTAAATCAAATTAATTTTCGTTCTAAGAAAACTACGGTGAAAAAGTTTCATCATTAGCTCGTACAAACTACAAATTCAACCAGCAGCAACCAACCAAAATGTTCTACGTAATAAATGAAATAACATTCGTATTGTTGTCCACTACCCACTCGGAAAAATAGTATGCGTCCAGCACCACCGGAGGAGATCGAGATGGGGTGGGGGCGGGTGCAAACCTAGGAACACAACATCTTCAGTCAATGCAGGGGTGCGGGACTTAAATAGGAGTGGAGAGGGGGGCCAACTTGCAGGGGAAGTGCTGAATCAATTTTTTTTGGTAAAACGTGAAATAATTTCCCAGTAATTGTGGACTTGCCCTCCAATTATGTTCTTATCAAATTCAGATATAAAAAACGATGTGATTCACCAAAATTCAGTCACAATAGTTGTGAAGCTAAAAAATGGAGCATCAATATGTTATATGTATATCTATAGCCCATCAGTCCATACTCACACAACGTCCATCTCTTCGTGGTCATAAACCTTCACCCTTCCGGCCAACCAGAGAAATGGAGTGGAGCCATATTCAGCAAATGTGCGAAATGCCCAGCATGCAAAATGCAACCACTGTCGAGTGCTATGTGAGGATCTCGTGACAGTGTGCTTCCTAGTGCCTCCTTTTCCTACACTTACCAACAGATGTTGTACATCTGTGTGATCCTCACGATTTTTGCCATGCATGAAAGAGTACACGGGTAAGACAATTCTAGGATGAAGAAAGTGAAGTTGTCAACGAGTCCATGTGCATAAGAGCGGAGTGGTATATATATATATATGATGATTTATATCAATCCTTCTTATTGTTGTCCTTCCATGATATCCTTGCATCCTAATATAATTTAGGGCATGGTACACTAGTGGAAAACAGCCCTTTTGTCGCGGGTCGTAAGGGCCTTTTGTCGCGGGCGGCCACCCGCGACAACGAAGGCGCGACAAAAGGTCCACCCTTTTGTCGCGGGTCGCTTACCACCCGCGACATATGGTCCACCACGTGGCAGGCGCGGGGTGCCCCAGGGGCACACCCTTTTGTCGCGGGCGGTATTACCACCCGCGACGAAAGGGCCTCTACGTGGCGCGCGCAGAACGCTGCTGCTTTAGGGTTTGAGGTGTGCAGCAACCCGCCCCCCCCCCCCCCCCCGCCACCGCCCCCCCCCCCCCTTTTATTTCATTTTTTCATTTTAAAATAAAAGTTGCATAACAAATATTTGTACGCTACTACAAGTTGTACACGTTCATTCATTATATATAGATCGAGCAAACAAATATTGGGAGCAAAACTTCGTAGATTCCCCTTACACATATACATGGAGCTCACTACCACCGGGACTAAAGCCCATCGTCTATTCGAACTAATACATGGGGATCATTTGTTGCGCCTATTTGGACTAAACAAGCCGTTGTCGTCTATTACTTCTTTCATTAGAAGTCCCGCCAATTCCTCCGTAATTCCTAGTATGTGCTCGTGTGGTTGGAGCTTCTCCCGCATGAAGTCGACCTATATAGGAAAATGAGATGAATATGACTATATCAATCTTGATAACGAAATACTGACGATAATAAACTAAAGTTGTGAATGTTATTGCTTACGTTGAATCTATTATCATTGTGCTTCTCAGTGGTTAACATGCGAATGGACTCGCAAACGTAGTATCCACATAGATTCGTCCCCTGTAACAAGAGTAAATGTTAGCTTCTCTGCGAAGTTACCCGCAATATTATTCTTCAAAGCTCTCCAACACCTGCCAGGCAAAAGAATGATTGAATGAGTGGATAATTAATTGATATCTCACGAAAGATATAGCGCGGCAATTAATGATTGAAATTACCTCTGGAGAATGTTCTGGAAGTCGCGGAACCCGTCCAGGCCTCTACTCAATGGGTCCCTTACTTCAACTATTCCCTTATCAACTTGAATATTTAGCAGAATCCAGTGGAAACTGCACATGTTTATATATATATACGTCATGAATTACACATAACATCGAGTAAGAAAAATTGAATGTGCACAACAGATCAGTAAGACTCTCACCTGTAGTTGTAAGGAAACAGTATTGAATCACAGAAGCTTTGCTCCCCTATAAACCTTAGTAGGTTTCCCCCCGTTTCTTCGACATTATTCTTTACCGTGTCATGATGTACTTTATCTGGGTCAACAAACCCAACATTGAACATCTTATTACTTCTGCATTCAATGATCTTCAGTCTGCATAAGAGAACACATAAGATATAATGAGTATATGCAATGAACAGGAACAACTGAATGAACATGAACTTATATGTAGTTAACAACTTACAAGCAGTAGCAACTCATGAGAGATTTGTCGAGGGCATCTAAATTGAATAACTGCCAGAGTTCATTCATCTCAATATGGATCTCCTCCTTTCGGAAGTAATAATCTTCTGCGATATCCGCCACGATGTAACTTGTGTTCTCCTTGCACGCATCAAGGTACCACTGATGCAAATTCCGCATATGCGTTGGCAGTTTATGCAGCCGCTCTTTGCTGACCAAGTCGGCCCCATAGACAAATTTAGGAGCTATATCAGCAATGGGTAGTACTGCATCATGGGCACTCAGCAATTCCTCCACGGTACAGCCAACTTGAGCCGCTAGCGCCGCAGCTGCTTCCAGATCGAAATCACCATGTTCCTGGTACACCGAGGGAACATCTGACACTTTGAGTGGTGGGATCGATTGTTTGGCCTGTTCTCCGAGCTGGGGAATTTCCTTTCTTTTTCTGCCCGTTGTCGCTGCTTGCTTGGCCTTGAGGGGTGCACTTGTTGAACTTGATTTCTTCCCGGCTACACTTCTAGCTGATGATTTGCTCGTGCTAGCACTATCCTTCTTCTTAGCAGTGCCCTTGTCCTCAATTACCCTCGCAAGTGTGCGTGTGTAGTCATCCTTCTTCTCGTGTAAGTCATATTGCGATGGTGTGTTCAGAAAATCAAGAGCATATCCTTTTTGCTTCTCGGTGTATGGCGCTGGCGCTGGAGGTTTTTCCTTATGAAGCTGTTCATGCACGTGTTTCTTTACAATGGCCTCATTTTCCTCTTTAGTACGATCGTAAGGACGGGGGGGAGGAACCTTTGGTACTGTTGGGAGGGGCGACCGCTTGCGGACAGGACTCTTGAAACGCTTCCGGCTGGGTGCATTCCGAGTCTTAGTGGGCGCAGGCGGCGGCGCTGGAGATGGAGATGGACTACGGATGTCATGGTCGTACCCATAGGGTGATGGTGGCGACATGTGATCAGTCGGAAGAGGTGATGGTGTCCTGCGATCACTTGGAGGAGGTGATGGTGACCTGGGACGACTAGTACTAGGGGCTACCCAACCTGGAAGCTTGATGTTTTTCTTTTCCCAAAGAATGATTTCTCCCAGTACGTCTCCGAGTGTAACCTGACCATCACCTCCAGGGATTACGAGCTGCAATGTCTCCCACGACGGTACAACTGAATCCACCCCGACACGAGCATAGCCAGCTGGAATCTCATTGCCATGCCATGTTGCCGGCTCACCTTCAGCTCCAAATGCAGGTAAGACAAAGCCGACCGCCACCTTAACAGATAAGTTCCTGAACACCTCATGGAGATCACAAGGTGTTTGCTCCTTGATTCCATCCACGGGGTCGCCAGGACCGCCATCTATCATCCGTAAAGGCGGGGCCTCCGAGTCGGCCACGCTGCTGTCTCGCCGCTGAGATATGCCGGCGGTATTATCTGGCTGGCGCTGTCCTTTTAGTTCATTTATCTCCCGCTGCTGCTGCTGAATCTCCCGCTGCTGCTGGTCAAGTTGACGTTGGAACTCGGCCATCCGGTCATTCTGCACCTCCAGCTCGCGTTTTTTTGCTCTCGCTCGGCTTCTATAAGTCTCCGCGTCGTCCGGAAACCCAAGCGCCCACGGAACACTAGGGCCGAAGCCTCTTGTTCGTCCTCCCTTTTCAGGATTACCGAGGACAAGCGTCAGCAAGTCTTTCTCTCTATCGGGAGCAAACTTCAGTTTTCCCGCTTTAATATCAGCCATCACTTCAATCCATTTTTCCCTGGGTACCTTAACCTTGCTGTCACTTTCAACAAGGTTCCCTGTCTTCATGTCATACTCACAGCCATGCCCAAGGAACCCATTTCGAGCCCTAGTGTCCCATCCTTCTCGCTCGGGTTCTGGAGTGATCCCATTCCGCTTCATCTCAGCCTCTTGTGCATCCCACTTAGGCATGGCTACTTCGTAGCCCCCTCGCCCCGTATGATGGTGATATTTCTTTTCGCTTGCATTCTTCTTATTTTTCTTTGACAGTCTCATAGCCTCCTCTGATTCTTTGTACTTCACAAATTCTTCCCAGTTATGCTCCTGCTTCGCTAGATAGTTTTCGAATAATGGAGGCTTCTTCTCGGCCTTATAAGTTGCCCATAACCGGTTCTTATACGCCCGAAAAAGTTCCCCCATCTTCTTAAGAGCCCATTTCTTCACTAGCGCCCTCTGCTTGGCCATCTCAGACTCCGATCTCAAAACTGGCAAAGTGAAATGTGTCATGAGGTCGTCAAAAAGTGTGTCTTTGTACCTATCGGCAACCTGATCTTCGGACACATTCTTGGTCTTGTTCCATTCTCTAATAGTGATCGGGAGACGATCCCTAACCAGAACTCCGCACTGATTTTTAAATGTCACTCTGACAGCCGCGGGTGCCACCGGTTGGCCTTTCGGTGATATAGCTTCAATTGTGAAGTGGTCTTTTGGGCTCAACCTCTTTGCCGGGCCTCGTTTCTCCAACTTATCTTCGGAGGCCTAAGAGAATAAAAATTAATTAATTTATATCTATATGTACATATAGAATTCCATTAATGCCTAGTGATCGTATACCTCGCCATGACCGGAGCCGTCGGCTTCTCCATCACCGAAGCCGTCGGCTTCTCCATCACCGGAGCCGTCGGCTTCTCCATCACCGGAGCCGCGGTCTTCTCCATCACCAGAGTCGCGCTCTTCTCGGTCAGCTTCTGGACCATCGCGGATTATGTCCTCGAATAGGTCTTCCTGTTCCAAGTCTCGATGGATTTCGAATGGATCTATTGTTTCTGCAAAAAATTAAATCGATAAGTACATGTTCTAACCCTAACCAAACCCAAAACTTAATCAAACACTAACCCTAACCAAACAATACCCAAACCCTAACCCTAACCACGGATGGGGTAGGCTCAAGGAGAGGATCTCGACAATGCTCACGTGAGGAAGAGGGTATCGACGTCGGTTGGTTGTGAGAGGGAGAGGGTGTCGGCGACTGGTATTTGCGAGAGTGAGAGGGTGTCGGCGACTGGTATTTGCGAGAGGGAGAGGGTGTCGGTTGTTTGCGAGAGGGAGGGAAGTTGCGGCGTCGGGGGTGTTCGCGAGAGGGAGAGAAGAGGGGTGTTTGCGAGAGGGAGAGGGCGCGTGAGGGTGTCGGCGACTGGTGTCGGGGGTGGCGAAGCGAGGGAGACGGAGCGTGGGACGGTGTCGGTCCGGTCGGGGCGTTTTGAAAGATTTACAGAAAACTTAAACTAACTAACTAAAAAATACTAACTAAATTACTAACTTAATACCGGCGACGCGTGGCGATTAACTAAATACTAACTAAATACAAAATTTAAACTAATACAAAAAACTTACAAAAAACTAATACAAAATTTAAACTAACTAACTACATATACTAAATTTAAACTAACTAACTACATATACTAAATAACTAACTACATATACATAAATTTAAACTAACTAACTAGCTAACTAATACAAAATTTAAACTAGCTAACTAATACAAAATTTAAACTAATACAAAATTTAAACTAACTAACTACATATACTAAATTTAAACTAACTAACTACATATACTAAATAACTAACTACATATACATAAATTTAAACTAACTAACTAGCTAACTAATACAAAATTTAAACTTGTACTAAACTAACTAACTACATATACTAGCTAACTAACTAATACTAATAATATTACAAAAATTTAAAAAAAAATACTAGCTAACTAACTACATATACATATACTAAACTAACTAACTACATATACTAGCTAACTAACTAATACTAATAATATTACAAAAATTTAAAAAAAAAATGGCCGGGGGCGCCGGTGGCCGGCGGCGGCTACCTGCGCAGGGCGCGCGCGGTAGAAGGGCAGGGGGCGCCGGTGGCGGCCTCCGGCGTGGCGCGCAGAGGGCGGCGGCGCGGCAGAGATGGCGGCGGCCTCCGGCGTGGCAGTGGGCGGCGGCGCGGCAAAGGCGACGGCGCAGAGGTGGCGGGGGCGGCGGCCGGGGGCGGCGTAGATGCTGGCGGCGACGGCGGCGGCGGTTCGGAAATTTTTGGCAGCCTGGCGGCGCAAAAATCGTCTAGGGTTGCCTCCGGGGTCGCGGGTGGTGGCTCCGCTCGCGACGCGCGGAGGTTATATAGGAGACCCCCTTTTGTCGCGGGTCGTGCCACGGCCCGCGACAAAAGGCCCCCTTTTGTCGCGGGTGCACGACCCGCGACAAAAGGGGGGTCTTTTGTCGCGGGTCGTGCCACCACCCGCAACAAAAGGGGGTTGGGGATGATCCGCGCCAAGTGCATCCAACGGCTCAGGCCGCTTGAATCCAACGGCCTGGAGCCGTTTTGAAAGATTTACAAAAAACTTAAACTAACTAACTAAAAAATACTAACTAAATTACTAACTTAATACCGGCGGCGCGTGGCGATTAACTAAATACTAACTAAATTACTAACTTAATACATAAACAACATAAAACTAATTAACTAAAAAACTAACTAACTTATACATAAATTTAAACTAACTAACTAGCTAACTAATACAAAATTTAAACTAGCTAACTAATACAAAATTTAAACTAATACAAAAAACTTACAAAAAACTAATACAAAATTTAAACTAACTAACTACATATACTAAATTTAAACTAACTAACTACATATACTAAATAACTAACTACATATACATAAATTTAAACTAACTAACTAGCTAACTAATACAAAATTTAAACTAGCTAACTAATACAAAATTTAAACTAATACAAAAAACTTACAAAAAACTAATACAAAATTTAAACTAACTAACTACATATACTAAATTTAAACTAACTAACTACATATACTAAATAACTAACTACATATACATAAATTTAAACTAACTAACTAGCTAACTAATACAAAATTTAAACTAGCTAACTAATACAAAATTTAAACTAATACAAAAAACTTACAAAAAACTAATACAAAATTTAAACTAACTAACTACATATACTAAATTTAAACTAACTAACTACATATACTAAATAAGTAACTAATAATATTACAAAAATTTAAAAAAAAAAGATGGCCGGGGGCGCCGGTGGCCGGCGGTGGCTACCTTGCGCAGATGGGCGCGCGCGGTAGAGGGCCGGTGGCGGCCTCCGGCGTGGCGTGCAGAGGGCGGCAGCGCGGCAGAGATGGCGGGCGGCGGCGCGGCAGTGGGCGACGGCGCGCAGAGGTGGCGGCGGCGGCCGGGGGCGCCGTAGATGCTGGTGGCGACGGCGGCGGCGGTGCGGAAATTTTTGGCAGCCTGGCAGCGCAAATCTCGTCTAGGGTTGCCTCCGGGGTCGCGGGTGGTGGCTCCGCCCGCGACGCGGAGGTTATATAGGAGACCCCCTTTTGTCGCGGGTCGTGCCACGGCCCGCGACAAAAGGCGTGGTGGCACGACCCGCGACAAAAGGGGGGGTCTTTTGTCGCGGGTCGTGCCACCACCCGCAACAAAAGGGGGTTGGGGATGATCCGCGCCAAGTGCATCCAACGGCTCCGGCCGCTTGAATCCAACGGCCTGGAGCCGTTGGACGCGGATCAGTCCACTTTTCTAAACTTTTTCCTTTTCTATTTTAAATAAACCCTGTTTATCTATTTTATATTAATAAAAACTATTATTTTAATAACTTTTAAATGGTAACTCAAATAGAAATGTTTTATATATGAAAATTGATCAGAAAAATCCAATGAACATGAATATGACATCCATATACCTATTTGCATCTCACATCATAGTCGTGTATGTTTCACCCTAATGATATGCGGAGTATTTCGGACACCGACGTGTAGCCGCCGCCTCCGCTCATTCATCTCCGGGATGCCGCCACGCCGTCGCGGGTCATCCGGTTTCCGTGGCATCCGTGGCACAGTGCATCCAACGGCTCCGGCCGTTTGTATCCAACGTGTCGCTTCCCCGTGCCACGTGTCGCCCCGTCGCTGCCGGCGTGCGACGTGTGTAGCCGTGGCTTGCACGTGTCATGCCCCGCGTGCGATGTGTGTAGCCGTAACTTACACGTGCCATGCCCCGCGTGCGACGTGTGTAGCCGTGGCTTACACGTGTCATGCCCCGCGTGCGCTATATAGAGCGCCGCGTGCGCGCGCAGCCACACGTCGCCACCGCCTCCGCTCATTCATCTCCGGGATGCCGCCACGTCGTCGAGGGTCGTCCGGTTTCCGTGGCGTTCGAGTGCGTCCGAGCGGTAGGTTCTACGCCGAGATACGCGCCGGTGGCATCCGCCTAACCCTCGGCACGTACAACACGCCGGAGCTGGCGGCGCGCGCTTACGACGCGGCGGCGTGGCGATTTCGGCGGCCACGGCGCGACATGAACTTTCCGGATGTTGAATCGCTAGAGGAGGCGGAGTTCCTCGCGCCAGCGCCGTGCCTCCTCGACGACGAGGACCGTCGCCGGCACCGCCAGGTGCAGCGCAGGATCGCTATCGCCGAGCACGACGAGCAGTTGATGCGCCAGTGGAGGGCGCAGTTCCCCAACGACGTCGACAACACCGACGCGTTCTTCGCTGACCTCAGGGCACAACGCAGGTCCAACAGGCGCCACCGTCGGGCCGTCGCCGAGTTCGAGCTCGAGAACCCGAATACAACTTGGGCCGAAAACGACCCTCGGTGGGATGACATTTGGACGGAGACAACCTCCGACGACGAGTAGAGACTAGACTAGTCATTTATCTATTTTATTGTAATTTCAATAAAGTCGTTGTCGGTTGTTTTAGTTTAAATTCAGTTTATAAAGTCGTTGTCGGTTGTTTTAGGTCAATAAAGTGGTTGTTACGAAATTTTATTACGATTGAACTGGAATTAAAGTACAGAGCTCAACTGAAAATTAAGATACATGGCCAGATTCGAATGTTGGAGCCATTCAGTCATAGTCTTGCCTAGCCATATAAACGTCGCCACTGTAGTCATCATAGTCGCCGACGTCATCGTCGCTAGCATCGGGGTCGCGGTTGTCGAACCTGGACGGGTGAGCACGCGTGGGCTGGGATTGAGGGTAGCGCAGGCGGGGGCCACGGTAGGCCATTACGCTCTGGAGAGTCCGGCCGCGCCACCACAGCCGACGGCCGGCCTCGTTGAAGTTCGAAGGAGGCGGGCCGTCCTCCTCGTACCTGGCAACCGCCCTCTCACGCCGATTGATGAAGAAGCTGTCCCAAGTCGGGCTGTAGTCGGGATGCCACTGGGGATTCTTCCGCTGCTCTGGCGTGAGCTCGAAGTAGTAGTGGTTCGTGATGGCCATCTCGCGTGCCACACCTAGAGGGATAGGAGGGACCGGCACGCCTCCGATGCTCAGCAACCAGCCGGTCGGGACGCGGTAGCCTGGCGGGCAGGGGTAGTTCGAGGCGCAAAGTGCCTCCGCCTCCCGGGGTGTTAGAGATACGATGGAAGCCATGGGAGAGGGTGATGAGGTTTGCAGATAGGAGTGTAGATGTGATATGTAAATGGAGACCAAGCCTACATATATATAGTGAAAAAATGGCGGGAAGACGGAGGCGGGAAGCGGTGGGAAGCGCGGGAAGAAAATAGGCGGGTGATACGTCCAAAACGTATCTACTTTCCCGAACACTTTTGCTATTGTTTTGCCTCTAATTTGTGAATTTTGGATACAACTAACACGGACTAACGCTGTTTTCAGCAGAACTGTTCTGGTGTCTCGTTTTTGTGCAGAAATCCAACTTTCGGGAAAATCCTCGGAATTTATGCAGAAGGCCCTATTTTCCAAGAATACTGACGGAGCCAGAAGGTCAAGTAAGGTGGAGGCCCGAGGGCCCCACACCATAGGGCGGCGCGGCCCAGGGGGGGCCCGCGCGGCCATGTGGTGTGGCCCCCTCGGCCGGCCTCCGACGCCCTCCTTCGGACTATTTATCGGCCTCGACCTAAAAACGCACGGAGAGAAGTCGAAGTCGCCAGAAACCCTCCAGAACGCCGCCACATCGCGAAACTCCGCCGCGGGAGCCAGAAGTCTCCGTTCTGGCACTCCGCCGGGACGGGGAATTGGAGGAGATCATCGCCGCCATCATCGCCAACGCCTCTACATCAACCAGCCATGTTTCCCCCATCCATGTGTGAGTAATTCCCCCGCTGTAGGTCGAAGGGGATGGTAGGGATTGGATGAGATTGGTCATGTAATAGCATAAGATTGTTAGGGCATAGTGCCTAGTGTCCGTAATTGGTACTTTGATGATATTGTTGCAACTTGTTATGCTTAATGCTTGTCACTAGGGCCCGAGTGCCATGATCTCAGATCTGAACATGTTATTGCTTCATCATGATATTCATTGTTTATTGATCTTACCTGCAAGTTGTATACACATGTCGCTGTCCGGAACCAATGGCCCCGAAGTGACAGAAATCGGGACAACCGGAGGGAATGGTAGTGATGTGAGGATCACATGTGTTCACGGAGTGTTAATGCTTTGCTCCGGTACTTTATTAAAAGGAGTACCTTAATATCCAGTAGTTTCCCTTGAGGCCCGGCTGCCACCGGCTGGTAGGACAAAAGATGTTGTGCAAGTTTCTCATTGCGAGCACGTACGACTATAATTGGAACACATGCCTATTGATTGCTTTGTACTTGGACACCGTTTTCTTATTATCTGCAAATGCCCTGCTATGATTGTTACATGAGTTTCTCTCATCCATGCAACGCCCGTCATCCGTCCCCGTGCCTACAGTATTTTAATCCTGCTGTTTACTAAAATCACTACTGCTGTCTCTGTTACTCTGCTGCTGTTATTTCACTACTGCTACTGCTATAAAACTGTTACTACTGATAAACCCTTGCGAGCAAGTCTGTTTCCAGGTGCAGCTGAATTGACAACTCCGTTGTTAAGGCTTCCAAGTGTTCTTTGTCTCCCCTTGTGTCGAATCAATAAATTGGGTTTTACTTCCCTCGAAGACTGTTGCGATCCCCTATACTTGTGGGTCATCAAGACTATTTTCTGGCGCCGTTGCCGGGGAGCATAGCTTTATTTGGAAGTTCACTTGGATTGATATTGTTTGCTGCAAATTCTCCATCATGGGTAAACCTCGCGATACTAAGATCGCCATATTACCATCCACTACAAGAAAAGGTACAATTCTGAGTACCTCCACTACACTTGATTCACCATCTGTGATTGATAAACTTGTTTCACCGCCGCATGCTTCACATGCGGGTACTTCTGCTGAATCTGAAAACTCTCATAATATTGATAATATTTTTGCTGTGCTTGATGATAGTGGTTCATTGGGATCCTTTCTAGATGCTACAATTGCTAGGTCTAGACAAATTGAAAATACTGAAACTCCTAATGCTACTACACCTGTTAATTCACCTGAACTTGATTATTTTAGTGATGATCCTGATGAAGATTATGTGGAGCTTAATGATGATTTCATTGAAAAATGCAATGCTACTACTGATGCAAGAAAAATTAAAAAGTTGCTTGCAGAACATGCTGTTAGATATAAACTGTCTCCTGATCCTAAGTTTGCCACATCTCCTATAAACATTAAAGATAAAGATTATGATTTTTCTCTTGATCTATCTCATATAGCTATTGTTGAGAAAACACCCTTTTGTGGTACTGAAAAAGAAAGTGCTGTTGAACACATGACTGAGTTATCTACTCTAAGTAGCTTGTTCTCTGATGATGTCAAGATGCGTACTTACTTTGTTGCTAAAATCTTTCCATTCTCATTAAAGGATGACGCTAAAACTTGGTATAATAGTTTGCCACCTAATTCTATTAAAAGTCCAAAAGAATTGCTTGATGTTTTCTTCCGTAAGTACTTTCCTGCTAGTGCTCAACATATTGCTTTGCAGAGAATTTATAATTTTGACCAGGGAGATGAAGAGAAATTGCCTGAGGCTTGGGCGAGATTCTGCTCTCTTATTAGAGCTCGGCCTGACCATGATTTGGAAAAGCATGATTTGCTTGATATATTTTATAGTGGACTAACCATTGAGTCTAGGGCATACCTGGATAGTTGTGCTGGTTGTGTTTTCAGGAAAAGAACTCCAGACGACGCTGAAGAATTATTGGCTAAAATAAGCCGGAATCATGATGATTGGACTACGCCTGAACCAACTCCAACGCCAATATTGAAGAAGAGGGGTTTAATTAAATTGAATGATGAAGATATGAGGGAAGCCAAGAAGTCTCTCAAGGAGAAAGGTATTAAATCTGAAGATGTGAAGAACCTTCCTCCCATAGAAGATATATGTGAGATAATTCCCACTTCATCCATGATTGAGGTAAATTCCCTTCAACGCTTTACTAGGGAAGATATTCCGTATTCAAAACCTCCTGCACAATGCTTAGATGAGTTTGATAATTATATTGTTAAGCAAGAAAATTTTAATATGAGAGTAGAGAATCATTTAATGGAAAATTCTCGAGCTATTAGTGAATTGCATGGTATTGTGGAGAGAACCTCCAATGATGTTAAGATGCTTGTTAAACATTTTCATATGATTCAAACTCAAATTGATCAACTCACTAAAGTGCAAAATGACTTGTTGGGGAATAATTCTAAAGAGAAACATGCTTACGAAGTAACAACTAGAGGTGGTGTCTCTACCCAGGATCCTCTATATCCTGAAGGGCATCCCAAAAGAATTGAACAAGATTCTCAACGCATTGAACCTAGTGCTCATTCTAAGAAGAAAAAGAAAAAGAAACATAAGAATGTTGTAGAATCCTCTGAACCTGTTAATGATCCTAATAGTATTTCTATTTCTGATGCTGAAACTGAAAGTGGTAATGAACATGATAAAGATAATGATAAGAATGATGCTCCTGATAAAGAAGAGGTAGAGGATGAACCTGAAAAGCATGCTAAAAATAAAAAGTATACTAAAGAAGATTTTATTGCTGAGAAACATGGTAATGAAAGAGAACCTTGGGTTCAAAAGCAAATGCCTTTTCCTGCTAAGAAACTAAAATCAAAGGAAGAAGAACACTATAATAAATTTTGTGATTGGATGAAACCTCTATTCTTGCAAATCCCTTTGACTGATGCTATTAAATTGCCTCCTTATTCAAAGTATATGAAAGATATTGTTACTAACAAAAGGAAAATCCCCAATGAGGAAATTTCCACTATGCTTGCTAATTACTCTTTCAATGGCAAAGTGCCAAAGAAGTTGGGCGACCCAGGTATACCTACTATTCCTTGTTCTATCAAGAATAATTATGTTAAAACTGCTCTATGTGATTTGGGAGCCGGTGTTAGTGTTATGCCTTTTTCTCTTTATAAGAGACTTTATCTAGATAAGTTGATACCTACTGATATATCTTTGCAAATGGCTGATAAATCTACTGCTATTCCTGTTGGTATATGTGAGGATGTTCCTGTTCAAGTTACTACTAACTGCTTGATATTAACTGATTTTGTTGTGTTGGAAATGCCTGAAGATGATAATATGTCTATTATTCTTGGGAGACCTTTTCTTAACACCGCAGGGGCTGTTATTGATTGCAATAAAGGAAAGGTTACTTTCAATGTTGACGATAGGGAGCATACCGTTTATTTCCCCAAGAAGATTGATAAAGTATGTGGAGTCAATACTATTACTAATGTGAGAACTATTAAAGTGGGAACTATTGATTGTCCTATATATGAGCCTAAAGAAGAATATCAAACTCTCGTGATTGGATCCATATCAATACAATTCAAGGTAACATGATTGATTTGAGGTTTATTTCTTCTTATGCTATGTAAAATTTATTTGGTGGCAAGACTTGATCGACCTTGTTAACGAATACTTTTTATATGCATAGAGGAGGTAAACAACATCTCTTTCCTCCTCCACTTGCTCTAGTTGCTGTAGCACCTTTTAATTTGCAAAGTTCCTTAGTTATTTGGAGATTTCAAAATTTTTCCTCGCCAGTAATAATAAATTAAATACCCAGAAATGTGCATTTTTCAAAGTTTTCAAAAATTCACAAAAATTATACCATTGGTCCTATTTTTCGATGAGGCACCTGGGAGCACCAGAGGATGACCTGTGGGGCACCAGAGGGTGCCAAACCCCAGGCCGGCGCGGCCAAGGAGGTGGGCGCGCCACCCTGTGGTGTGGGCCCCTCCTTGCCCCACTTTGCCATCTCTTCCTCCCAGCATCTTCTCTCTCCCGAAAAAACTCGTACCAGGTTCCTCTCACTCGCGTTTTTGCTCAAGAACTCCAGATTTTTCGATCTCTTTGCTCAGCCCAGATTTCCTGCTGAAATTTGGCACATTTGCTCCTTGGTATGTGACTCCTCCACCCATCCAAGTAGAATTTTGTTTGGTTGAGTATATCTTGAATATTTTGCTGCTGTAGGTAACATGTTTAGTGAGCTTGCATGCTTGTTCTAAGTGGTAGAAACTAGTTTTGATGCATGATTAGTACTCTAGCAAGTTCCTATGGTAGTTTCCCTCAATTATATGTCACCAAACCAAATTTTATATCACTTGTTGAAAATTTCAGAGAAGATATGAAGAAGTTCAACTTTGGAGAGTTGTTCAAGAAAGGAACAACCAGCACCGGGAGGCCTTCTAGGGCCGCCACCCGGATTAGGCGATCATACAATGAGGATATCATCGCGCCTAGCTTCGCACCCGAAGAGGACAACGGGGCTCCTAATGCTTCGTCTTTTCCATGCTATGATTTTCTGAGGAATGCAGGGATATTGGAGGATTTCTTCACCCTTGTCAATAGAGCGGGGTTAACCACCTATGTGGGAGATGAAAGGGAGCAATACTACATGCTCACCAAAATCTTCGTCGAGAGTTTCAAGTTCAACAACAAACAATATGAGCCGACAGTTGCATTCAAGATCTATGGTAATCCTGTTACTATGAAATTGGAGGATTTTTGTCGTGCATTGGATATTGCCCCTGTAGGTACAGCAAGTAGGATTGATGACAACCCTCGGGACTTGTTGGAGCTCTATCGAGGGATTACCGATGATGATTGTCGCACCATTCAGCGTGGCAAGATAAGAAACATTCAACTCCCTGCCATTAAGTATTTTGCATATTATATTGCTACTAGCATTCTTGGTAGGGAGAACACTAGCAACATTTCTAGTTACCATCTTGCTTTCTTGAATATTGCACTTACTGGTCAGACATCTTATCACCTTGGTGCTCTTATTGGTCGCCGCCTGACTAACAGGGGGCCTATTTTTGGAGGAACTATTGCACTGCGCGTTTTAACATATCTAAGGCTTCCTCTTGATCCTAATGATGTGCCATTGGCCCCTAGGAAACTTGATATTGCTACTATGAAGAGTCATCATTTTGTTACCACTGATTCTACTTTAGATAATATGGTCTATAGAATGTTGTTTGCTGACGGGGAGGAGAAGGAAATCCCTCTTCCCCAACCAGGTTTGTTCAGTATTGACAGGCAATCATGGTCGTGCACTAAGGAGGAGGTGGATGAACATATGAAGATACAAGATTTCCACCAGCAGCATGACTCCGAGGACGCCGAGCCCTCCTATGATTACACAGTCGCGTATCCGGGTGCCTCTTCTAGCACATACCCGGAAGATGATCCATCTTCGTCATACTACGGAGATACTACCTCATGGGATCGATGGGATTGAACTCCATTTAGGCCAAAAGCCTAAGCTTGGGGGGAGGTATACCGGCATCACTCATTCTTTGCATATTATGATTGCTGGGTACTTGTACATACTTGTTTAGTCTCTTTGAGTGGTTTTCTAATGAGAGGAAGATGATATTTGGGGAAGTGCTGCCTGAAAACAAATTCTGGACTGTTACTAGAAAATTCGTGCGCACAGCCAGAGCGTTATTTTGAGCTGCCAATTTTTGTGCAGGTTCCCCAGGTTGTTATCTAACTTTCATTAGTTGAACACTTTTCGAGCTGAGCAACGTAAGATTTTTGTAAAAATCGATTTCTGTACTGCTGTCAGGTTTTGGCAGATTTCTGCTATTTGGTTTTTCTGTGTTTCTTTTAGTTTGCTATTTCTTGTTTTTGCTTTGTTTCTATCCCAAAACACAAAAATACCAAAAATATTTCTGTTGTTTCTCTTCACCATTTGTTTGCTTTGGTTTCTTACATTTGTTTCGCTTCATTTGCTGTTGCTAGTTTGCTATAAGAAAACCCAAAAAGATTTTGCTTTGTTTGCTTGTTTCCCTTTGTTCTTGTTTGCAATTTGAAAACACCAAAAATATTTGCTGTTCTTCTTTGGTTTGTAAAGTTCATCTTGAGTTCAATGGTCTTCGGTGGCTAGAGCGTGGTTTTCATTTCATATTATCCAAGCTACACAAGTGAAAGGCAATAATGACGATCTACGACAATCTGATTGTGGTGAGAGGCTGGTATGAACTCTATTTGTTTTCATTTTTGTACATATACTCATCCATGTGAGCATGCTTAGTTGGTTCATGTGAGGTATATGTTATTTGAGAAAGTCTAGTAGTTTATGATCTCTCATGTTTAGCTCCAATCTATTAATATGAGTAGCATGTCATGGATGTTTGCTTGCATTGTTTTATTCATAAGTAAGTATGGCATTGTGGTATCCTCCTCTGAATAATTCATTTATATCGACTTGGCACATGCTCACGCATGCATATGACTGAACAAAAAGTCAATTAAGCCTCGATGATCTATATTGCTTCAGAGTTCTTGTATCACTTTTATGCCTCCGTTAATTTATTTTGCCGCAAGCATGATTATGACAGTTACTGCTCTCTTGATTTGTCGCTCCCTAGTCTTTTGCTAGCCTTCACTTGTACTGAGCGGGAACGCTGCTCGTGCTTCCAACCACATGAAAACCAAGTTATTCCAGAGTGTCCACCATAAATACCTATGCATGGCATTTCAAACCATTCCAAGTAAATTCTCATGCGCTACCTTTAAAACCTTCAAAATGTTTCTCAATTTGTGTTTATGTTTCATAGCTCATGAGGAAGTATGTGGTGTTTAGCTTTCAACCTTGTCATTTACTTTTGACGGACTCTCATATGGACTAGTGGCACATCCGCTTATCCAATAATTTTGCAAAAAGAGCTGGCAATGGGATTCCCAGTCCCGAATTAATTAACTTAAATAGACACTCCTCCATGGTTTGTGATTGTTGGACGGCACCCGAAGATTCGGTTAGCCATGGCTTGTGTAAGCAAAGGTTGCGGGGAGTGTCATCATCATAATAAAAATAAAATAAAAAGGCACTCCTTCATGGTATGAGATTGTTGGCAGGCACCCGAGGATTCGGTTAGCCATGGTTTGTGTAAGAAAGGTTGGAAGGAGTGCCACATAAATATGCAATAATTCATGGGAGCCGCTCTTGAAAGTCCGGTTGGCGAGGTAGTTAGTGTACCCATTACCATTCGTTGACAACAACAAACACCTCTCAAAATAATTTTACTCCTGTCTTTATAAAAATGAAAAGCTCTAGCGCATGTTAATCCCTGCTTCCCTCTGCGAAGGGTCAATCTTTTACTTTTATGTTGTGTCTCCATTATTTCTTTGAGCACTATCTTGAGAGCACAACTGTCATTCTTAGTATAATATGCTTGTCTCAAAATATGATTGATTGTGGTATAACTTTGATGCATTTATCTTTTGACAATCACTACTTCTAGTCTTTCTATGAACTCCAGAGGTGCCCGGGCATTTATGTTTTGCCAATCAAATACAGGCAAGCGAGATACCACTTTATCATACTCTCTTATGAACATTGCAATCCTGCTTATATACATGATTCATGATGCTTATTATTAATTGTTGGTACCTCTCCATGATTGACATAGCTGTTAGATGATCTTATTTGCATGTATCTCATTATGAACTGCTTAAGTATTAGCCATAGCATGAGAATATATACATCATATGAGCAAATGTGTTCGTGAAAGTTCTTTTATCGCTCAGTTGTTAACTGAATTGCTTGAGGACAAGCAATAAGCTAAGCTTGGGGGGAGTTGATACGTCCAAAACGTATCTACTTTCCCGAACACTTTTGCTATTGTTTTGCCTCTAATTTGTGTATTTTGGATACAACTAACACGGACTAACGCTGTTTTCAGCAGAACTGTTCTGCTGTCTCGTTTTTGTGCAGAAATCCAACTTTCGGGAAAATCCTCGGAATTTATGCAGAAGGCCCTATTTTCCAAGAATACTGACGGAGCCAGAAGGTCAAGTAAGGTGGAGGCCCGAGGGCCCCACACCATAGGGCGGCGCGGCCCAGGGGGGCTCGCGCGGCCATGTGGTGTGGCCCCCTCGGCCGACCTCCGACGCCCTCCTTCGGACTATTTGTCGGCCTCGACCTAAAAACGCACGGAGAGAAGTCGAAGTCGCCAGAAACCCTCCAGAACGCCGCCACATCGCGAAACTCCGCCGCGGGAGCCAGAAGTCTCCGTTCTGGCACTCCGCCGGGACGGGGAATTGGAGGAGATCATCGCCAACGCCTCTACATCAACCAGCCATGTTTCCCCCATCCATGTGTGAATAATTCCCCCGCTGTAGGCCGAAGGGGATGGTAGGGATTGGATGAGATTGGTCATGTAATAGCATAAGATTGTTAGGGCATAGTGCCTAGTGTCCGTAATTGGTACTTTGATGATATTGTTGCAACTTGTTATGCTTAATGCTTGTCACTAGGGCCCGAGTGCCATGATCTCAGATCTGAACATGTTATTGCTTCATCATGATATTCATTGTTTATTGATCTTACCTGCAAGTTGTATACACATGTCGCTGTCCGGAACCAATGGCCCCGAAGTGACAGAAATCGGGACAACCGGAGGGAATGGTAGTGATGTGAGGATCACATGTGTTCACGGAGTGTTAATGCTTTGCTCCGGTACTTTATTAAAAGGAGTACCTTAATATCCAGTAGTTTCCCTTGAGGCCCGGCTGCCACCGGCTGGTAGGACAAAAGATGTTGTGCAAGTTTCTCATTGCGAGCACGTACGACTATAATTGGAACACATGCCTATTGATTGCTTTGTACTTGGACACCGTTTTATTATTATCTGCAAATGCCCTGCTATGATTGTTACATGAGTTTCTCTCATCCATGCAACGCCCGTCATCCGTCCCCGTGCCTACAGTATTTTAATCCTGCTGTTTACTAAAATCACTACTGCTGTCTCGTTACTCGTCGTCTTTGTTATTTCACTATCTGCATCGCTATAAAACTGTTACTACTGATAAACCCTTGCGAGCAAGTCTGTTTCCAGGTGCAGCTGAATTGACAACTCCGCTGTTAAGGCTTCCAAGTGTTCTTTGTCTCCCCTTGTGTCGAATCAATAAATTGGGTTTTACTTCCCTCGAAGACTGTTGCGATCCCCTATACTTGTGGGTCATCAGCGGGCAACCTTTAGTCCTGGCTGGTGGATGCAACCGGGACTAAAGCTGTCGGCAGGATGAGGATGTGTGAGTAACCTTTAGTCACGGTTGGTGGGTGCAACCGGGACTAAAGTTCCATCTCCTCTAACAGTGTTGGGGAAAGGGTTCTCATTATTACATAAATGTAGAGATTGTCTTGGGAACTATATATGAAGAATACATTATTACATCGCCATCTACTGCTGTGATCTTCTACGCCGTAGCCATGGAGAATCTTCATCATTTAGAAAGATGCTTGGGTCAATTTTCACCGTGAAGGGTGGAATTTCTTTAAACTTATTATAATCTTCTGACATGTCTGTCTTGTTATCCACTCCCACGATGTTTCTTTTCCCCGAAAGAACTATGTGGCGCTTTGGCTCCTCGGTTGATGTATTCTTTTGTTGATTTCTTTTTCTCGATTTGCTAGACATGTCCTTCACGTAGAAAACTTGAGCCACCTCGTTGGCTAGGACGAATGGCTCGTCCATGTACGCAAGATTGTTGGGATCCACTGTTGTCATACCGTACTTATCGTCTACCTGTACACCGCTGAGCTTCACCCATTTGCACCGAAACAAAGGGACCTTAAAAGTGGGACCATAGTCAAGTTCCCATATCTCCTCTATGTATCCATAATATGTGGTGGTTTGCCCATTCTCATCTTTTGCATCGAAGCGGACACCACTGTAAGCCACTTCAAGAAAATTTGCGAGTGGTAGTACCTGTTCTGCGGGGATATCATATTCGGCATCGAGTTGTCTCAGCAACGGTCCCAGAGCTCTCCTGAAGGCATGAGTTTTCCACATGGACCACCAGGTCTCAAAACCATCGGTTGATGAGGTGAAAGAGAGGTTATTGGGGATTGGGATGGCTAGAGCATCAAAGAAAGAGTAACACCTCTGACCGGTGAGGACATCGGGCAAATCAGCTCTGCTCTCTGTTAAGTGATGGAGGAAGAAGTGAGGAGACACCTGCCCAAGACCAAACTGCCGGGCTGTTACGACCGGCTGATAGGACTCATAACCAGGTTTGATTATTCTGTTTGATGTGCTCATGCCAACTGGAAGGAAGCAGGGACGGATCATGGTGGAATACAATTGCCGGGTGCTGGTCTCATCGGCAAAGCTGTCTAGCCTGAAGGAGACTGGATTTTCAAAATTTTCAGATTCCATGTAAGGGAAGAAGAGAGGATTGTCCAGGCCTTGGAAGAAAATCCTGAACCACTTTGATGCTTCCTTGGGGATCAGTTTACTACCTGGAAGGCTATACAAGGCTTGGCCGTAGCTAGTGCATCGGATCTGCTTCCCGTTAGCATCTGGAAAGGTGCAAGTGGCCGAAAGTGGGAAGTTTGGGATATGGTTCTGGAAATACAGCTGAGCCCATAGCTGAATAAACCACCAGGGACCTCCTGTTTTGACTGTCTGTTGCGAAGATAATTTGACAGACATTAGTTGGAGATATCGATAGACCTCTCCAAGGAACAGTTTGCCGATGCCAAGCTGGGTGCCTCTGGCAAGTTCATAGGCCAAGGGAAGATAATTCTTGGTCGGAGCAAGTGAAGGGCCACAGAATATAAAGTGTTCCAACCAGAAATTCAGGAAAGCCGTGTGTTCTTTCTCTGTTACAGGGCCTTTATTTTTCATGTGGCGTCGAAGGTAAGCACCCCAGTTTGTGCACTCTGTTTTGGAAGAGAGTTTGAAAGGAACCCTTGGCAGCATAAAAGCAGAGGGGCTGGGGGATGTGACGTCTAGGCCAGTGATCATTACCACATCTAGCAGAGTTGGTGTCATGGGGCCGTGGCCAAACATGAAGCAGTTCAGGGCATCAGACCAGAAGTAGCCGATGGTTTTTAGAAGATTTTCATGCTTCTCAAGGGGAGACAATGATAAGGACAGAGCATCGGCTATTCCTGTGGTTTCCCATTTGGATTGGTGAGTTTTGGATACTCTACTGTACCAGAAAACCCAATCTTTAGGAGGGTTAGGCCAGGCTCGTAAGCAGTCGGCCCAAGAAGTTAGATCTAAGTTCTGGTTCACGAAGGGAATCCTATTGGCCTCGCAAGAAATCAGATGGGCAGGACTCTCGACAGTCCGGGGGCCAAGACAAAGAGAGTTTGGAAGAGAAGGATGCGGCAACAGAATGTCTGATACCTAAAATTAATGGTGAAATAAGGCATTAATTCAGATGTTTACTATTAATTCTAACACTATGCTCGGATGGCGAGGAGCAGTTAAAGATTACCTTCAGGCCAGAGACTGTTGCGTTGGCGTTGGACGATTCCGCCATCTGATTTGCTGGCGGATATGAATCTACGCGGTTGGGGATCTAGGATTCGCGTCACCGCGAGTTGAATCTGTTCGATGAGCAATTGGGGATCTGAGTTTGGTCCTTTAGACGAGGGTCGCAGGTTACCGTTTGAAGTCTGGCCTTACTGGCGTTTTATGGTAAAAGACTGATGCGTTGCTATCGGCTCTTTGTGCGTTGACCTACTTTGACAATCGGAAAAATTAGACATAGAAGCATTCTTCATTGATGAAGAGGTTTTTTTTTTACAAGAAGAGCCGATTGCTCACAAAAGGAAGATCTGCTACCTAATGTACTACTACTAGCCCTATTCTAGTAGTCCCTAGTCTAGGGGCCGATGCCGTCGCTGCCGTCGCTGCCCTCGTCGTCGCCGTCCTTGCTGCCATCGGCGCTGCTGCCGGCGATGTCCTCGTCGCTGCTGTTGAAGCCGCCGGCAGGGGCTTCTTCTTCTTCTTCGTCGTCGTCGCCGTCGTCCTCCGACCCGGTGCGGAAGCGCTTCGCCGGCGGGTACTCGTCGGAGGAGGTGTCGTCCTCCGCTTCGTCCTCTTCGTCGGAGGAGATGTCCTCGCCCCAGGAGAAGGCGTCATCGTCGCTCTCTTCCTCCAACTCCCCGTCCATGAGGAACTGGAGGTCATCTTCCCCGTCGGTCAAGGATTCGTCATCCTCTGACCAGACGGAGAAATCCCAATCCGCCTCGTCCCAATGCGGTGGGGCGAAGGGCCTCGTACGCCGCTATCGGATGCGGAGGAGTTGCAGAGGAGGGGAGTTTCGATTGCTAATGTGGAGCAAGAGGATGAGGAGACGAACTGCTCGGATGCAGTTAAATAAAGGGGATATAGTGGGAGATGATTCAATGCTGTGGCGGTTTCCGAGGGTGCGGTGCCAAAACTGTCAAATCGTGCAGTACGGAGAAGTTGAGAAGGCAAGGCATCATGATGGAAGGGCACTGTAGCGGTTCTGCTCTGCAACGCGTAACCCGATGAAGAAAAACAAAGTGGTTTTGGAATTATTATTGCCAAAACTAGGGGGGCATGTGTTATAGCCGGATTTTAGCCACATTGGGAGTTGGGCCGTGATTGAGATGGGCTTAGAGGATATGCACATAAAGTGTTTCTGAATTGGCCTCCTGCGAGAGTTTGGGCTAGATTGCCCGTGTATCTGTACATTATAGTAGATTACGTTTCAGTTAGAATTAAGAGATAGAGTTTAGTTCGTACACAGTTAGGTTTATTCCAAAGATAGAAAGTCCACGGACTATAAATATGTACCTAGGGTTATTGAGGAAAGGAGGACGATCACGTTCGCAACAAACACAATCTAGGCGCATCTCCACCCCTTGTTTCGAGGGTTTCTTCCGGGTAAGCGCCATGCTGCCCAGATCGCATCTTGCGATCTGAGCAGTATCAGTTTATTCGTTGTTTTGTGTTGCTCGTACTGAAGCCTTGTTGATGGCGAGTAACACCGTTATCATGGATGTGTTGGGGCTAACATCGATACTTTTTTGATATGTTTGCTTAGTTAGGCTACCCCTACATATCTAGCTGCCTTTGCACCTATCTTAGGTGTAAAGGTAGCAACTTGCTTGGTCTTTATTTAGTAGATCTGATCTGTTATGGTTGTTCCTTGTTCTCCAAGGATTAGTTTGATATCCGCATGGTTAGGCCTTGCAAACGGGTTGAATGATCCAGTAGTGCGTAAGGTATGGTTTGCCGATCCTAGAGGAGTTGTTCCGAGAATCGACCCTATGTTGGTTTTTAGGCCTTTTCTAGGACTAGTTTTCTGTTATCTTTCGTATCTGCCAGGCTCAACTACGTGTAGGACGTTCCAATTACGCGGTGAAAACCCTAGACTGTCGTAGGTTGATTTAACTTGGTTTTGATAAAGCAGGACCCCCATGTTATCGTAGATCCAATACGAACCATGGGTCGATCGGCTCCTTGAGCCGATTCACAGGTAACCTGAGAGCCGATCGAGGCTCGGATTTAATGTTTACGTGTCTGCCATGCAGGAAAATAATTGAAGCAATCCATCACCTTCCTGACCAGGTATAGGTCAGGTGGCACGCCCTCGCAACAGCCAGGACGTGTGCCGGAGTTTTGCGGGCCGTTGCCCGAGGGACCAGGGCCCACCAGCAGTTCTGGGAGCCTCCCGGCTCTTCGTGTTGCTCGTCGCTGCTCGCCGGTGGGTTTTGGCAGGCAACAACAGCTTCTTTAATATTATCATCAATTTTTCAAATCCCGAGTCAGTCACACCGACCTCTGCCTTCCATTTCAGCAATTCCAATATGCTACCCAGCTTTCTCTGCCCATCTTCACAACCTGGGTACAACAATTTGTGGTGGTCCTCTAACATCTTGTGGAACTGCAACCTCTCCTTATCCGTGCCACAGTCTCTTCTTGCATCAGAAATGGCCCGACGAAGATCATCATCAACACGATCATCTGCTGCCTGTTCTTCACCTCCTTCTTCTTCATTGTCTTCCATTGCGGTATCATCGCATTCAGAGAACATAGATCGGTACTGGTCATCGTTATCTTCTTCTTCATCGCCGTCTTCCATCATAACTCCTTCTTCTCCGTGCTTGGTCCAAACATTATAGCTGGACATGAATCCAAACCGAAGCAGGTGGCTCTTAATGTCTCTTGAGCAAGAGTAATCCTTCTCGTTCTTACATTTCAGACATGGACAACACATAAAACCTTGCTTCGACTTGTTGGCCTCGGCCACAAGCAGGAAAGAATTCACGCCCTCTCTGAAAGTGGGAGCACATCGGTTACCGTACATCCATGGATGACTCATCTGCATCATAAGTACAATTATGTATCAGATGCAATCACCTTGCTAAAATTAGTATTGTACGGACTATGTATATACGAGAAAATAGTTGCTAACCTTTTAGGATCAAAAAGAGGAGAAATCTTATCAAATAAAATCAAGTGGCATCCCTCACAAGCATTTCATCAAACACCTCTTGTGCACATGAAGAAAAAATGAGCTAGCATACACCTCCACCTTTCACCACCAAGGAAAAAATGTAGGGAGGTGGGGGGGGGGGGGGGAGCTGGCTGTGAGTATATATAGGCATGGCCCTTTTGTCGCGGGCCGTATTACGACCCGCGACAAAAGGGGTGCTGGCAGGGGGCGCCAAAGCTAAGACCCCTTTTGTCGCGGGTTGTTATACAGCCCGCGACAAAAGGGCGCGACAAAAGGCCCGCCTTGTTCCGAATGGTTTCGGGGCGACGTAGCCACGCCATTTGTCGCGGGTGCAGGCGCGCCCGCGATAAAAGGCTCCCACGAAAGCCCTGTTTTCTACTAGTGGTAGAAGCCAACCACCCATCAACTAGTAATTTATTATCCTACGGTGGTAGTTTTCACGGAGTGCTCGTTTCTTATGCATTGGACAGGGTTGCTGAAAGAAGGCGATCAAGAATCTGTCCGGGATTGCATGAGGCAGCTGATGGTGGTAGCTGCCAGTTTGACACGGAGGTCTCCACAATTAGTGGAGCTGTTCTCGCTGTAGATGCTGGCTGAAGTTGCACTTTGGTGTCTCTGCCTTCAGGAAGGGATGAAAAAGAAGAAGTGACATGGTGTTGTCGGTGCTTGGTGCTGGCTTTAGTGTGTCTTTTTGAATGTTCTGTGGATGCTATTCCTTGGTCAGTTTGGTTTATAACAAATAACTAGGTTTCTTAGGTTGGTTAGTGTCAATGGGTTTTTGCCCCGTAGCGAGTGTTTAGATATCGAGCACCCCCAGTGGGTTTCCCATTGATGCCCCAACTCGCTACCGCCATGCTTTACCTTCCCCTTTTAATTGTTGTTTGTTATTAAAAAGGATCTTGTTTTTTCCATTGAGCAATTAATGGAAAAGGGGCGGTAGCCCAGTTGGAAAACTAGTAATTTATTTCTGGCCAACTATGATACACCAACACACTCACATGACTGTTCCGAGCACCCTTCGTATGAATTTTTCAAGCAATTTGTAAACACTCATACTATGGTTAGTGCTTGGTAGACACAAATTGGAGTGCTAAAAGTTGGTGACATGTTGTACGACTCAATGCAATCAACTTGTGTGATTAATGCCACAGTGCCGATCCTTCATATCAGTATCGTGCCACAACGTATTGACGCTCTAAAAATAATTTATGGCACGGTAGTAACAACCCACCCAACAACCAGTAATTTATAGTAAATATCACATCATTGCTCCAGGAACTTTGTGTCGGACTTCTTCAAGGAAACTACAAATACTTATAATAAAAAAACATAGGTACTAGTATATATTGATGTTTGAAGAAATAAAGAAGTGGGCATAAATCACTTGGTTAGGCGAGTGGATGTATGACCCAACCATGCAGATTCAAGTTCTTGCGAGGTGTGAATTTGGGTTCTTAACTTTTAAAAAAACTCGCAGTGGGGGGTCTCAACCACCGCATTCCTTTAATTTTTTTTAGAGATAATTGGAATAGTCACGTTTAATGTACCTTACATATAAATAAATGTTTGTGAATTAGGATTAATTAAGGGAATTTGTTCTCATTTTGAATTTGAGCTTAGTTCCATACCAAATATATATGCCCAAGTACTACAATAGGTACGTACGAAAGGAATGCATCACCACACTAGTACAGAACACACAATCACATACAACTGAAATGGCCTCCTGTGTAGATAGGCATAGTTATAGTTGTACTTTGTAGGTGTAGTTGTAGGGGTCTTGCCCTAGTGCAGTCTGGCGTTATGTCGTATGAAACCACATCACCGAGGCATGCATGAGGTCGTCGTGCTGTTTGAGATGGGTGTTGTTGCCACCTTCTCTGGAGGTTGGGACCGGCTTTTCTTATCTTTCCCTCTCCAATAAGCCTGGCAGAAGTTGGTGAAGATTTGGCTACGTAATTTCCCAAGTAATGGTGTGTTGCGTCGATGTTATCTTTCGCCGAAGGAGCCGCTCCGCACCTCAGGAGCCCTTCCTATGAGGGTTCTTCATCCTCCATGATAAGAGGATAATTGTCTTGCACGGTGCTCATCTTCAACTCTATCCAAAGTGGTTTCATCCTCGGGGTAGAGCTAGAGTCCGCTGCTTCGAGGCTCGCAATGGCGCTTGGGAGAATGGCCGGATCACGTTTCAAAATGTTAATTTATGTCCTCTTTGTAACTTGCAAGGACTATGGTGTGATTTTTGATGTATTTCAAATCCACTTTGTAACTATCTACCACCGCCATGAATGAAGCTTCGGGGTCCTCTAGACCCTTCTCCTATTAAAAAAATAATAATATTCCCTCTCCCATGTATTCGGCGTACTAAACAGTATGACATTTCCTATTGAACTATGCTACATTATAGAGCATGGTTTTCTATTTTACTTTTAAATAAGGGTAGTGCGCGCCTCGAAGGATCATTAAAGTGAATAGTTTGGTTTATAATTCTTAGTTTTTACAGTATCCGCATATCAAGATAAAGACTGTAGCCTGGCCCTTCTCCACCGATATTATGGTTTATGGTTTAATATATTGGGATTTCGACTTGAGAGTTCCACGAGCCTTGATATAAAAAAATCATTCACATGTTTGTAGTTTTTTCTTAATATAGTAATAAATCTTATCTAGGCACCGTGGTTATCGTGATAAGTGTAACCATATTTTTCAGATCTCTTTTCAGTCCTCCAGATATCCCTATATCTACATGACATTTTCCACATAATGTATGTTAATTCCTAAACTAGCAGAAAATCCATATAAGATTTAAAGGATATCGTCTGGATAACCATAAGAAACTGTTTCTATGCAGGACTTGTGTGTGTGTGTGCACGCGCGTGCGCGCGCGTGTGTGGGTGGGTGGGGGTTCACATGGTTGAGATCAGAAGACTTGGGGCCGGCCATGTACTTATCATTCTGTAGCGCGACGATTTGTACTTATCATTGGGCAGACGGACGATATCCTGGCATGAACGATTAGCCCCTAATTTGGACGATTGGTACTTATCGTTCAGCTATTGGATGGTTAATGCAGACGAGGGTGCAACGGCCACCCTAGCACTGTCGCATCTCATCACCTCTGCGGGATGAATTTCTTCGTAATTTGGGCCAACGTGCAGTGCTGAATCGAAATTGGGGTTGTGTAACATGTTAAATAATATCCCAATAATTAGGGCATTGCCATTCAATTTGATTCCTCTAGACTCGGGTCTTCACAGCTACAAAGCTGAAAAGTGGAGTATTTCATCGCAACATTCCACGCTCGATGCTTCACGGAGGATCATTATCTCTAGGGTGATCAATCCTTGGGTCTTAAGCGGTTTCACCGCCACTTTGTGCTACTCTCCAACCAGGCCCAATTGAGGCTCACTCAGCAAATGGAGCGAATATCTAGAACACCGGATGCAATTGTTGACGAGTGCTACGCACGACATGAACAATCAGTGGAGTTGTGCTTTCTGGTGCCTCCGTTTCCTACATATACCTATCTATGTTGTTCGAGTGTGCAACTCTCATGATTTCATATTGCCGTTGTTGCAATGCATGAGCAAGAAAAAGTTTGGAACACGAAAATGAAAGTTGTTTATGAGTCCATATGCAGAGAAGTGGAGTGGTATGTGTATGCTGAATCATTATCCTGCCAAATGATTGTAGACCTATAAATAATTTATCCCCCGGGAAATACAAACCAGCCAACAACTACTAATTTATGGTCAGGTACTATGATACACCGACAAGCTCGCACAAATGATGATCATGTGTGGAAAGTGTAAAAGGCTTGTCTTTCAGCACCAACAACCATCCTTCATAGTCCGTATTGGTTTTTTACTCATGTGTACCGTATAAATATATGTATCTTTTCTAATTTAAAAAATCAGTTGTTAGGATTTTAGTTTATGGTAACAAAAATGGTTGTCAAAATATGAGCAAACAAACAGCGTTGGTGTCACTTGTTTTATTACACGTGCATACTTGCTCTACTAATTTTATTTGGTAGGATTGTCCATTTCGGGAAGATGCTAAACCTTTGATGATGCAAAACCATCCTCAAGTAATGTTCTCTATACTTGAAACCATTATACAGTCTTCATTTCGGGCAAGAGCACCAGGGCTTGCAATTTCGTTTTGGTGTCCGATGCAGGAGAACGTCAAGATGGGGCGGTGGCGGCATAACTAGGGCTGATCACTCTATGCTGGATGAGAATGAGAGAGGATAGAATGTAAAGGTCCATGTGGCAGTTTATTTACAATTTTGAGTGAATTCCACGGACATGGCATTTAAAAATAAATTTTAAATCCAGTTCAAAATGTAAAAAAAAATGAATAAAATTTCTCAGTGTGCATCCGGACATCTTATGTTAGCAGACAAAAGTTTTGCAGGAAAAAATATTTCCCGTGGGCTATGTAAAAAAAACAAATAAATGTCTCATGAAAAACATTTTTGGAACCCCAAAATTTGTCTTTTTACTTTAGAGAGTGGATTTGGTGATCACGTGTATAGGTGAGCACGCCCTCCCTATCATTCGATTTGCTTTTAGATTCTCGCCGATGCTCACGGCAATGAAACGGCGTTAAATCTACTTTTTCCTGGCTGCTGTCCACTTTTCTGAATCACGCGGGGCGTGTTGGCAATGAAACAAACTACTCCAAGCCAAAAGCGGCGTCGACACCCATGTGCTCACATGTAGAGCCTACATACTTCTGACATCCATGACTAGCATCGCCCTCCATTCTCTCTCTCCCGAACTAACTAAGGTCAATTAAGCATGACCGGCAGCAGGGAAAACTCACACTTGAACCAAGTGGCATATGCTCTGCCCACGCGGCACGTTTTAAATGGTGCAACACAAAGCAGTGCTCCACGTGGGTGTTGTTTTTGTTTTGATGATACTCTGCAATACAAACTGAATACAGTAGCGGGACCCGCCTCTGAAAAAAAAGCAATGGACAGTCCCCATCACGGGACCACATGTCCATATCTGTTTCTCTACCGATGACGGCGTGACCTTGGAGCAAAGCTGCCGTGTAGCTGGGGCAAAGTAGCGGAGAGCCGGAGGGCACGCGGCAGCACGCATTCGCGCGACCAGAGCGGTGACGAGCGGCGTGGTTGGCGGCGCCCTCGTCGGCGGCCTTGGCCTCCTCGTCGTCCGACGCCGGCGCCAGCGGGGTTAGCTGGAAGGCGGCGACGCGGAAGGCACGGGTCAGGCCGCCGGACTGGCTCTGCGCGGCGTGCACGGACACGCGGGAGGAGAGGCGGCACGGCTGCAGCCGTCCACTGCAGCGCGCCTTCGTCGCAGAACACGGAGAGCAGTTCCGAAGCACGCCCGCGACAGCAGCCTGCGACGCCAGGGTGCCCGTGGTGCAAACTACGAGTAGCGCGGCACGCCTGCTACGGAACACGCCGTCGAACAGTCTGACATGCGTGGGCTCGTTTTCAATGCCGCTCCTGTCGTGGCTCGCCTCGCCATGGGAGGAAGGAGTGATGCGCCCGAGTCCAGTGTTGCTCGAGTCACCGAGGAACAGAGGGGCATGGCCGCGTCCAACGCTGCCGCTCGTCCAGGTGGGGCCCGCGGCCATCTCCTCCAGCTACGTGCGCACCGTCGGCCGCTCCGGCTTGCAGCGGCCCTACAACGTCATTTTCTTGAACCTTCACGTGCTCACGAGACATCTCCTCCTCATCCTGCACCAGCACCTCCTCGACGACCCTCTCCGCGCGTCCAGCTGCGCGTCCATCGCCGGCTCCGGGCCGCACTCCAGCAGCGTGCACTCACGCGAGCAGCAGCGCCACCTGCACGCACGAGACCAGCAGCGCCTCGGCCGCGCCGCGCCCAATTGGCCCCTTGGCCGCTCGCCCCGCGCCTAGGCGGCCCTGGCGTGCGTGCACGCGGGCGGGGTTAGGAATAGCCTGGCGATGGCGCGCTCGCGGTGGCCGCAGCCTCACAGGCCTCCCGTGTGCTGCTGCACGGCTCCGCGTCCCGCGCGACGATGTGAAGGTCGGCATCAACATCTAGGAGGGCGACACCGACGGCCGAGGAAGGAGGAGGAGGCGCCGACGGGACGGCGGTGGCGGACGTGGACGATCTTACCGTGGCCGACGTGGACGTGGACGCTACCGGATTCGCGCCGACGGCAAGACCTTGAACCTCTCAGCGTGGACATCGCGGCCGGCATCCTTGAATGTCTGCTGTTTGCTGCTTTCCTACTTCACGTGAGTTTTGTAGCTTGGAATTTAGCTTCCCTTCATCAACTAGTGCTGAGGGATACATGACTGACATATAGTATGGGCCAACGCAGTTAGGTCGCTCAGTTTAACATCTTACCTAACGGCGTTAGACACATGTCAGATAGATAGTGCGTGCTCACGTATACACCTGATCACCAGGCTTCTTCCGTTTTACACATGCCACAAAAAAACATTTTTGGAACGCCAAAATTTGTCTTTTTACATATGCTTTCTATCTACTCCCTCCGTCCACAAATAAGTGTACATGCGGATTTTCCAAGATAAATTATGAAGTGTATTAAAAAATACATTGGGAATATACATCTCTCCTCTTTAATTATTTCACCTCCAATAAGAGCAAATTCAATAGTATAGCTAGCTGAGACTACTCATAGTGGGAGTAACATAGGTAGTAACCCCAAAACATTTTGGTGACATAACATGACAATAAATAAATAAAGAGAGTGAGGTGGTAACTAGCTATGTTACCATAACATCACACTTCTCAAGACAAGATAAGTCTACAATCTAATAAATATAACATGCATGATACCATATATATGTAACTACCCACTTTGAAGGTAGTAACATAGAGTAGTAACATGCACCATGTTACTAATCTATGTTACTCCCACTATAACTAGTATGATGGATGTAAGCAATATGTCATATCATCTATAGTTAACATATAGCTAACATGTAGAATAGTTGGCTCTAGAAATACACTACTTTATCAATACATAGCCCACCATTTAGTCTCACGTGCTAGAGTGGGCTCTTGCATGAGAGTCCACTTATCTTCTTTCTCTTCTTCTCTCCCCTTCAACTAAGCACATATATTATATTTAAATTCTTAAGCTAAGTGCATGTATAAAACAAGAAGAACATGTGCTTACTATTATTGGGTTTGATTTCCATGCGATGAGAGAGAAAAATTAAAGTGCAATGGAACGATAGGAGTACACTCCTTTGTGGATAAAATATTGAGCTGGATGTCCACTTATTTGAGGATGGAGGGAGTATGTAATGAATTTCTGAACTGCAACAAGCATGTACTCCCTCTGTCTGGGTTTTCAAGTCCAGATAGAAAGTTTGTTAAGGCTAGTCATAGTGCTAGTATCATAGCTACTATCATGCATATTGGTCCCACAAAAAAGATGATGTGGCAGCTAATTAAAGAGGAGAGAAGAGATTAGAGTAACATAGGTGGATACTGTATCATAGCGCATATCACGAGAAAATTTAATGCCAAACAAACCTTGTACACAAATTTGCATTGAGATTCTAAAAAAGCAATAAATATAGCATTAGTATGATACTACTCTATGATATTACCCACTGTAAAGATAATATCATGCACAAATATCATATGCATGATACTACTACATGATACTTACCACTATGACCAGCCTAATACCAAAAGGTGGGTTGTTTAAGATGAGCTAATTTAGAGATGTTACACATTCCATTAATTGCAGCTATAATCATTCCATGTAAATGGGCCAGCATATCTCTTTTTCCTCCCTTCTACTCTGTCTGGCCAGTTAGGGACGTACAATGGGGTGATGTCAGCCTCCCCTTACGCTTGCCACGTTGTATTTTTACTTAGTTCGAGGAGAGAGAAGGAAGAAAGATAAGGTTATCTTCCCTTAGCTAAGGGATGATCTCTTAAGAAATAAGAGAAGGCTATTTTTTCCAATGCACCACTTGTTTTCTCTTAGCCACATAATTTCGTACTAAAAATAATTAATTCTTATTTATTGTAAGGGATAACAATAAGATATAATGCATTGTATCACTTACATTTATCGTCTTCTCTAGATAACATGGACTACTAAGAGAAGGCACGCCTTCCCTACCATTGTACATGCCCTTAGCGATAAGGGAGGGAGACGGACGGTGTAGAGGCTTTCTCGCTCGAGAGTTAAGGAAGGCACGAGAATTAAGGAACATAAATACCCCAGACTTGTATTTCAGAAAAATCTGAAAAAGCTCCCCGGACATAAAAACCCAAATAGAACTTGATTACACACCGTGCTTCTATTGCGAATTGTATTAGTTATACTCCGTCCATCCCGGTTTACAGAGTCTACACGCATCTCTAGGTCATCAATTTAACTGATATAATATAAATTTTATAACATAAAAATTATATCATTAGAAAGTAGAACATGTGAGCTTTCTAATGATATATGTTTTGCAATATATACTTCATATCATGTTGGTTAAATTTTCGATCTAGAAACACGCATAAAACCTATAAACCGAGACGGATGTAGTACGTATGATCATTATGGACTTATATTTCCATGCTTAGTCTACAACTTGTCCCTTTGGTTACCCTATCTCGATGCACACAGGGCTCGCCATCTGAACAAACCATGTCATTCATTGAGCTCGATTTTTTATTCGCCATTTGTTTAGTATTTAATATCCTACCATCAATATGCAAGAACGACAATGATTAGACGTTCAACGAGTTTATGTATCCCCAGGTCCCAAGGGTTCCCACCATGGATCCACATCACGTGCACGGGGTGCCACCGCGCTGGCTCTTGCTAACACGTGAGCGGGGAGTATTAAATATGCCAACACGTGAATGGAGTTTGTGATGTTGCATGGATGGTCAGCATTGCGGAAATAATTACGGTATTAGTCTTCCGAGGGGTCCCACCTCAAGCTTACTAGACACCTTCATGGAGTCAAGCAAAGTCATGTCGAAGTCTATGGTCATAACATGATCAATGAGTCTAGATAAGAAAAATAAAAGAGAACATACAACTTTTGGAGCTAATAACAGTCGGGGCACGAGCAAACTTGTCACTTGCGAGCAAATTGGTACATGAACTTATGTATACTGGTACAAGCAATTGTGCTGTAGTCGCAAATCCATTCAAAATGGCTCAGAGGCTGACACGTGGTGTTTGCCATTTGTTGGAGTAAAAATTATGTATACTATGTGCTTAGCCGTTGTATCCCTTCCCCTTCATACCCCATTTGATCTACGATTTTGCTATGCGGACGATTATTCCTGTCTGATGTGTGTGCGATCCTCACTCTCCACCGTGAGATGCCCAACACGCAAAACGCATACGGCTTGATTTCACGTCGTACATGAATCGGAAGAAAATCATCAGACATGTAGCACTACTCATTGATCTAGCTTCAGCTCCTGCCGGTCATGAGTTAAACCGGGATGGACGGAGTATAACTAATACAATTCCGGAAAGTTTAATACAACAGACTTCGGGACTGTTCCGTCTAAATTTAACTTAAAATCGACCATTCCGGACTGTTTCTTCTTATAATCGAGAAAATACCTCCAAAACCAAGAAATTCGAATAAAATATATCTCGTTCTTTTGAGGGACAAATCTCTCCAGACACGTATTAGACACGTATTTGAGAGGGTCTGTTCTTAAGAACATATTACACGAAGACAAACAATGTCAGAAAAAGCTGGAAATTCATTGAAACATGCCAAAAAAACTGTCTTGGATCCAGGCAACAAACATTGTCTTGGTACATTCAGAGACTTTCCTGATTCAACTTTCCCTCTTGTTCTTGGTTTTTCTAGAAAAATACACCAATCAATTTATTCAGAAAAAACTAATCAAATATGAAAAAGAAACTTATTCTTGTTAATCCTGTTGAAAAAGCAAACTTACTTTCCTGATGATTGAAATTCCAACTTCAAAGAGAATGTCTTGAGCTATTTCAATGCAGTAGGTGCTTAGCCTATTGATAAAAAAACATATAAGGACAAATTTAAAATAAATTAGGATTAAACAAATTGGGTGTGAACAGATGGATATGATTTGTAGTTACTTACATGCTTTACAATGAATTGCCTTGCTACTGAAACTTGTTGCTCATTAAATTTGTTGATGACAATCTGACATGCTACTTTTTCGCGGATTGCTTGCACGTCAACCTTCAATGGACATTTATAGGGTAAAGAAAAAATGTGTTTCAAAGCAGATATACCATATAGCTGAAGAAAAATTCATGGAGCATAGGAAGAAGTACTAACATTTGAGAAAAATTTCACTTCAACACCATTATACACCTTGATGAATTGAATGACAAAAATACCAGAGTCGTATCTGTAGGCGTTAAAAAATAAAGAGAATTATCTAATAACCATAGATATTTAGATTTAAAAGATACTGGAGGAGAAGTCTTATAAATAAAAAGTAAAAGTAGGAGAATAACCTGAAGTTTTGTTTGGGAACATGAACATACTTTACACTGAAATCATGAATGTTGAACTTGAAACAACCAGGATAAGTTTTCACAAGCAGCTGCTTGAAATTGTATATGACAGTGTTCACAACTGCAGAGAACTTTTCAATCGAGTGTTCAGGATTTAATACATCGAAAGATTTGTCAATAAAGTTAGCCACAATTAGTACCCACCGTGTTCCAATGGGACAAGGAATGTGTACCTAGAAAAACAGTAAAAGTTTTTTTCATAAATTCCTACAGTGTTTGTTGTTATCGTTATCAAAATTATTAAACAAAAAGGAATTGGGTTCATGAAATGTACCAGGCCTGCATTTTCCAATCTATAACCAACATTATCAAATGACAAAACCATTTTAAGTCCTGGATCAGAACAATTCAAATTGGGGTCCATGAGTATTGCCTGTTATAAGAGACATGGTAGAAAAGAACAAGTAATAAGTGAGAATAAGCTATTTAAGTAGTATTAGATTTTAAATTGAATGATTAAGTCAGAACCGTGTCCTCTTTAATAACTACATGAATAAGCATATCATTCTTTCCCAGAAGACCTTCTTTTCTACGATGATTCTGTTCAGTTGAAGTTAACATTCCGAAACAGTCCATTACACATGGGTGTATCCATCCACCCTGGTTCATGGATAGTGTAAATGTTCTTTGATCTACCCAAACTTTATTGATTTGGAAGATCCTTGGGCTGTTACACAAACATATTTTTTTAAAGTCTGATAATAGACATGAAAATGAATATTAAAAAACATAAGACCTCGATTTAATCATGACTAATATACATTTTTTTTACAGTGAAAAATGTTCCTGTAAAAGAAAACCAAAACAGCTCCCATTTAAAAAAAACTATTTTCATGATGTTATCTATAGTTACATAGCTATGTATGTGCAAAGCCAAAAAAACATTGATTCCATGGCGAGGTCTTTACCAAAATGATGTGTACTAAGGTGTTAATGCAAAAAGCAGTGATATAAAAAAAATAGGAGATATACTGACAACAATGTCTACTTGTTTTTAATGCGGTTAATTTGAGCTAAATATTCATCAGAAAAAAGGGGAGATGTTTACTTCAGGGTGCAGATGTTTTTAACAGAAACTTAAAATAACATGCTAATTAATTAGAAAACAGAATAGATTTGTATCTTGTTTATAAGACAAACCTGGTATCTTGTTTTGTGCTTGTCAATGCTTTGTAAAATTCATGCTCTAATGAAGTTGCAAAAATTACTTGTTCCTGAACTTCATCCATTTTTAGTTTGTTGCTAGGAATGAATTGACTAGTAAGCTTGATACTGCTTTGGCCTCCAAGAATTTCATTCCCACATTGCTTAAGAGCCATGTGTAATAGAAGATCGACTGCTTTAAGTTTTGACATTGGCTGAAAAGTAAACAAGAATGTTGTTTTAAATACATAAAAAAATTATTATTATTGTTTATTTATTAAAGTTAATTACCACAAAAAGATAAGGACACTAACCGAGGAATAGGTTTGACCAGAAATGGCTGCGGTGTCTCCTTCCAATAACTCGAAAGATGGGAAGCTTTCATGAATTTCTGGTTTTATTTTCTTCCCAATTACTCTTTCATTTAGAGAGAATCCCCATGTAGCATCTCTTGTTGTTTTGTAGTCAACATGTTGCAGATTATTGGGTGGGGTGACTTGCTGAGCTGAAAATAAGAAGAACACAAAAATTGTAAAAATTGTGAGTGCAGATTTGAAATTAGTGTGAATCTTTTGTAAGGAAATATGTACCTTCCTCATTGTAATATGGTAATAAATTTTCTTTTCTGAGATGTTTCTACCAGCCATTGAATACTGCATTGATCTCATTATCAGTACCTGACAAACAATAAAAATTATTTTGGATTTATGTTAGTTAGTTATCATTAGCATTGCCTATTATCTGATCCGTATTCGAAAAACTTGAACATACACTGTTATTGCTTACCTAGGGTTGGTTGGTATTCGCCTGGCAAACAGAATGACATATTTTGAAGAGAAAATTTGCAGTCCATCAAGTACTTGTGTTTGACCTCATTCTCATATCTTATTTCCGCACTCAGGTCTGAAAAAAGATTAAATAGAAACATAAATGTTTGGATTTTTTTATTAAACTAAGTTTTAAGGTTACAATACAGAAAAATAATTTGAAAAAATACATAATCTATTAAAAAAGAATTACCTTCTTTTAGTTACTCTAGGATATCTGAGAATTCCATTGCTTCTTCAGTTTCTACCATTGGTTTCAATGCAATTTCTCGAGAAATTAGGCTTGTTTCGAAATCAGAAGAAACCATTGGGAAATCAAAATTAGCACAAACGTCGCCAACTGAACACCTTTCAAGGAAGTTTCTTAGAATTTGTTGAAACAAGCTCTCTGTACTGTAGTTGTCTTGTGGAACTTTAATTTGAGGAAAAAGGAACATATTTTCAAAGAAATGTTCCATTTCTTGCGCTGAAAATTTCTTCTTGCTCTCTCTGCAAACTAAAGTTGACATTGTATTGTCTTCGCATATAGGAGCAAGCTCAACCAACTCCTTTTTCACTGTAGGAACTAATTCATCTTGATGAGTAGAAGATGAAATCAGATGTAGGTCATCAATATAAGTTTTCACAATTGGAATTGAATTCTGAACCACTGTTTGGATGAAATTTGAAACTAGTAATTGAAGCCTCTTCTTGTCCTTCAATTAGTCAAGGGAAAAACATAATTAAAAAAATCTGTATGACTGTAAAAAGAAAGAAGTAACATAATATTAGAAAATGTAGTTCCTACCACACATGAATTGCTGTCTTGAAATTTAAGGTTGATATACTCTTGTATTTCTGTGGGCATCTCCAAGTTTTGCTTACTCCCCTTGAATGGAGTAGATGATATATGCTTTTTCTACAGTACAAGTTTTAAATGAAGACATATTATAAAATCATGCTACTGACAGAAAAAAATTTAAAAAATGTTAATTACAAAAACACATATTAGAAAATTGGGTTTATAAAAATACGTACAGAAAGTCTTCCGAATCCCTTTGTTTGTCCAAATTTCGAATCTAGAGCAATGAAAGAGTTGACAACATGTGTTGTCCAAAGAGGTAACCTTGGTACACTGAATCCCAGATTAAACTCAGAAGTTATGAGGAACTCGAAGTATGATATCTGTATTAAAGAAGACAAAGAAATAAATAAAGAAGAAATAAAACTAAGTAACTTACTAAACTTTACTATCATATAGAACTTAAAAAAAAAAAGAATATGTAAGTACCACTAAGACTATCTTGCAGCCTCCTATCTCTGATTTTATGCCCTGAGATTTCCTGAATATGTACTTCTTGATAGACTTTAACAAACAATCCAAAGTTAATGAGCACCAGTCAAGATCTTGGATTGATGAAATATCTTTGAAGTTTGGATAATAAGAAGGGTTTGCAATCCCTGATTCATTAGGATCAATAAATACAGTAATCAACAGAAGCATGAAAATTATCTTGAAAACATCTTCATCCAATTCTTGAGTTAGCAACGAACATAAGTGCTGCACTGTAGGAGATTCTTTATTGAGAATGGTTTCAATGAAATCTGAAGCTTCTTTTGATGCTATTGTGCAAACATGTTTTGAACTACATGGGAAAGCAAGAATCATTTTCACAAAATGAGATGACAATGTTAAACTGAATCCATCTTCAAGCGGGACAGTAGCTGTGTGTACATCAAACACGGAGACTAGCCACATGAAAATATCGTCAATATTACTGGAGCATGAAAATTGAAGGATTGATGCAAAACCAAGCTTCGAAATAACAAATTTCTTCTCTTCAGATAAAGCTGACAGAGTTTCCAAGAACATTGAGATGTAATCTGTAGTCTTCAGCTGTGTAAAAATGTACAATAATAAAACAAAATCAAAAAAGAAGGAAAAAAGTGGGGAAATGCAAAATATAACATATAATATACATTTTACAAAATATAAAATCTGCCCTTCGAAGTTAATACCTTAAATCTCTTGTTCTTCGGTGTTGTCAGTTCTTTGCAATTCATTTGTTGGCCCTCTCTCTTTTTTGGATTTGTGTATTCCATCTATTAAAAAAACATGCAAGTCTTTATTAAAACAAATTTTGAAAACTGTATTTTGTGTGTCATGTGCCCATGGATTTGTATTGACTAGTATGGTACTAAATTTTTTTGTGTCATATGTCATTGAATTGAAAACTACCATGAATTTATGCGAATTAGACGCAGTGAGGTCAGCTTACAAAAAGACATATAAAATGAATAGATACCAAAGCCCCTACTTACCTACCAGATGGGTAGGGGGAAGGAAAAAAGAGTGGGAACGGGAGTTCTTTCGCTGTTTCTGTGAGTTCAAAATTGAATGTGAAAAAATGTTGTCTATGCTCTTGTTATAGCATCCCCTTTCTCCAATTACTTTCTGATCAAATAAGGATGGTTATAGCCAGCTTAGAAAAGAATTCTACAATTTGTAAGAAGTTGCCGGATGGTTTGCTCCAATGAAGAGGTACACGTAGGTAGGAGGGAGGGAGCTTTCCCATTTTGCAGGCAATTAGTTCTACCGTTAATCTACTTTGTTGCATAATGCACATGCCACAAAACAAAATAAAATGGAAGCACACTCAGATGAAAAAGAGGATGGTGAAATGATCAATAATCCCATGTATTTTTGTGCCGATAATTCTTGGATCAACACATAAACATGGCAGAGATGGCCAAAAAAACTTATGACTACCTAGGCTAGGTCATTCATTGCTTGTTCCGCTACTCCGCCGAATCTCCAAGAGAGAAAAGCATTGTACATAAATCTAGGTCATTCATTGCTTGGCCAAAACACACAGGGACTCCCCCCCCCCCCCTCTACTACTTATATATATGGCGTCTATGAATTAGTGTTGCATAAAAAAATTCGAATCTCTCATCTGGTTCGGGTAAAAGCAGCATACATAAGGCTGGAAGTTTATGAACAAATTGATGCCTACTAAAATAGAGGTCGTCTATTGTCTTTGTGGCATAGATGCCTACTGGCTTGTCTAGCTTACAGATATTGCAGAACAGAAATGAACCATTCAAGGGAAAATTTAGAATAAACATCTTACCGTGAGGATTTCCCAGAATGGCAGATAGAAATGGTGATGGAATCACCGTTTATCTATTGTCCATGATTCTCCCCCCAATCCGACCACTTCACTCTCCCCCCCTCCCCCCCAGCTCCCTACAGATGCCCCCAGCTCCCTAGGGTTTCCTTGCGCAGCGCCGCCGCGGTGGGTGAGGAGATGGCTCGCTCTTCTCTGCGGGAGTGGAGGAGTGGGGAACGAGAAGAAGACGGAGAATTAATTGGAAAGCGTATTGTCAACAGATAAGGTTACGCACTTATTACAAAAAAGGTCCCTAACTCTTTAGTATTCTTACTCCTATGGTTATATTACGACAAAGAATAATAAAAACTCCTGCGCGATCTGTGGTAGATTCCGACAAAATAATAAAGCATTAAATATGTGGACTTAAATGCTAATTTAACATGACCTTCTTGCTGCGGAAGGTGGAAGCGAAACCCCTTTGCCGTGATGGAGAGGAATAGCTGACAAAAATAGAATCCATCTCAACGGCGATCTGCGGAGGAGGAGACGGAGCCGGTATCTTCCTTCCACAACCGATCTGGCAGCTATTTGACGCGATCTGGTAGTTCCAGGTTTGTTCATAGAATCCATCTCGTTGTTTTCATCATCGAAAAAGCTTGTCCTGTTGTTTCTCTATTCTCATCACCCCCCCCCCCCCCCCAAAATTAGTTGGCACACTATCCTCGTGCTCGTATGTGCTCTCACATAATCAAATAAAGTGAACTATCCTCGTGCTCGTATGTTCCCCAAGGATTCCTGCATCTATGTATTTCATCATGGCATAAAAACCTGTTGATGGTTGTTTGAATTTTTTTATGCAATACTAATTCATAGACGACATATATATAAGTAATTAAATATATGCTTCATGTATTATTTTCAGAGAAAAGAACTTTTAAGTGCTATAAGTGAGTAGACTATACTGACAGAAGGATATTTCACCTATTTTCACATTTTGATGAAATAACTTGTACATGAATTAGTTGCTCCTTAATGAACCAACCATTATCAAAAATTGTTTTGCCAGTAAAAGAAGAAATTGTCTCTAATAATTTTAGAATTTTGAATTGCCATACCTGTGGATACCTCTTACAGCTTTGCTAGTAAAGGAATTATTAGAATTAAAGATGTATGAGTAGAATTTTTAATTATGCTATTTTGGGCTAGTTGTTACATGACATTTCTTGTCTGGTCCATGAAAGAACCACATGATATATTATACATGCTATGTATATCTATTTTTATTGGATGCTGAAGAATGTTTTCATTTTGGGGTACTGCAGGGTAAAAAAAAGAGAGAAGGATGAATAATATTGATAAAGTTCAAACAGCTATAAGTAATTTCAGACAGAACCAAAAAAGGCTTAACGAAGAAAAGTTACAGTCGAAAAGTGTTAAGAAGGTGAGAAATTAAAATGGACAAATTACTGCATTTTCCTTTCCTTGATTATTATAGTATATGTTAACAAAAATAACATATATTTCCTTGCAATCCACAGGACACTGTAAGCAAAGATGGAAAACTTCCTATTCCTTCTACTTTATGTTCAGAGATATCTTTGAATGCCCGGAATATCACGGTACATGAATGGATTTTCACTCTTTGGTTTTTATTGTTATCTTGATTGCTTTAGTACAGTTGCATTTAATAAGAAGCCCCTAATAAATTTTTCATGGTTTATATCATGCTCTATTTTTACTGAACAGTCATTAAATGAATTTGTAGAGTGCAAAGACAACCATGAATACTTCTATGCAAAAGAAAGATCAAACAATGGATGAATTTGATCAGTTTGTATTGTATGGTGAATTGGAGAAACAAACACAGGTAAAAAGTTTCTTCTACAATACTATGGAACTATTTCATTTTTATCTTGATTTTTTTCCTAGTAGTTTGGTATAATCGTTTATTTCCAACATATATATTCCACCCTCTTGTTTCCCCAGGTTTTATGTGATGCAGAAGAAAGAAATGATGATTTAAATAGTAGTACCTGCAAAGATGTCGATAAATCTGTTTCATCAGTAGCAAAAACCAACAATGCAGAGGTAACAAAACAATAAGAATAATCAATTATTACTCTATTAAAACCTAACTTCAATAGAACCAGAACCTTCCAAAAAATCACCAGTCAGTAAAAAAGTGTCCATGCTTGATTCAATTTTTCAAAAAAATCTTCTGCCTAATGGAGATTACAAAAGAAATATATGCATTTAAGTTAACCTGTTCTTCCTTTCACGAGGACTTTTCATATTTTCAGTACCTGGTTCCATTTTTAATTTGAATCATGAGATACCATTTTCTACATGTGGGAGCTTCATAGAATTTATGTTTTGTGGTTTATGGTGAGATGCACTTTTCTTATAGAAAAAATGCAATTAACATTTCTTTAGTTTGGTTTATGCTTGATGTCATGTCAGTACAAATACTCGTTGTGACCTAAGTAGGGAGTCCATTACATTGTCTATCTTTTCTTCTCGTGCGGATATATGTTTGGTAGTATGACACATTTTGTCTGTCTTAAGCAGGTTTTGCTCTCTGAAGAAAGTGTGCAGGTGCCATTTACTGTATCTTCTGAATCTCATGCAGATGATAATGTAACAGATTTGGATAAGGTAAGTATGTTTGTTGGCAAATATATTACTTGTTAAAAATTGTGGTTGAACTACATCTTTAAAAAAAAAATGTAACGGATACAAATTTTCTTCTTTATTTTTAAGGTACTGGAGATTGTTGAAGAAACACTAGATGATTGTGCTGAAGAATTGAACGATTCAGATGATGACTTAGAAAAATCAAATGAAGATTATTTATTCCCAACGCCAGACGAAGTAAGCAACGCAAAACCACCAAAAGTTGGTATGGTATTCCCAACATTGGATAAAGCAGTCAGGTTTGTCAATGTTTATGGGAAGATAGCTGGGTTTGCAGTCATTAAAGGAAGGAATTACAAATCAAGAAAGATTACACTAGAGTGTAACAAAGGGAGAAAACAGCGAACAAAGGACAGTACTGAAAGGCAAAGGAGACGGAATGTTCTAGCCAAAACAGATTGCCACATGCATGTTAGAGTGAAATTAGTGGGAACTAGCTGGCAAATCATATCTTGCTCCCTTGAGCATAATCATGATTTAGCACCTTCTCCTTTACTGACCAAATTCTTCTTGAGCCACAGAAACATGACAGAGGAGGAGATGTTGCTATCTAAGTTATTGCAAGACATCAGGGTGAAGCCACAGCGTATAATGACTATATTCAGAAGGTTAAAAGGAACATTTGGGAATATTAATTTCGGGAAGAAGAAGATTGACAACCTAAAGCAGGCTGAAAGGAAGTTGAAGAAGAATACAGACATAGCATGCACTCTGAGTTACATTGAAAAGATTCAACTCACCACTCCAGGTTTTTGCTGTAAGATGGATATCGATGGAGAAGGTGCAGTTAGATCCATATTTTGGACAGATTCTAGATCAAGGTTGGATTACAAGCTTTTTGGTGAGATAATATGTTTTGATACAACATACAGCACCAATAAATACAATATGCCATTTGCCTCGATTATTGGAATCAATGGTAATGCGAAAATAATTGTTTTCGGATGGGCTCTTCTGAAGGATCAGACAGCAGATACTTTCCAATGGCTGTTTGAGAGTTTTGTTGAAATCATGGATGGGAAGAAACCGAAACTCATTTTGACTGACCAAGATGCTGCTATTCAAGCTGCAGTCAGCAGAGTTTTTTGGGATGCTTTCCACAGATTCTGCATTTGGCACATACTTCAAAATCTCAGACAAAACACAAGTGTGTACATGTCAGAAAGAGAAGGAATGGAAGAGACAATAGTAAGTCTAATCTTGGATTCATTACACATCTTGGAATTTGATACGGGTTGGAAGAACATGCTTAGACTGTGCTGACCATGAGCACTTGAAGAGGATGTGGGCATGCAAGGAGATGTTTGTGCCAGCATACTTCAGAGGTAGTTTCTGCCCCTTCACACGCTCAACTGGACGAAGTGAGAGCTTCAACTCAAACTTCAAGGAATACGGTCTTACGAAAGGATACAATTGAGAATTTCCTAAAACAGTATGAGCTTTTCTAAGAAAATGTTATAGAAATTGAGAATGTAGACCGGTTTCATTCTACTCAACAGGACCCCACATTTTGGTGCCATCAGCCCGTCGAGCGTCATGCAGCAAAAATTTACACAAGAGGGATTTATTCCAAGTTTCTTACTGAACTTCTGAACTCAACAGCCTTTGGTGCAACTGAAGTTGTGAAGGACAAGTTATACGAGCTGAAGAAATTGTTCAATTACAAGAAGCCAGAATATAGAAGAGATATGTTCACTGTTTGTGTAGATCGGCAGAATCACCACTACGAATGTGAGTGCGGAAAGTTTGAGAAAGATGGGATTCTGTGTTGCCACATATTGAGACTGTTTACTCAGTTTGATGTTGTCAAAATACCCACTGAGTATATAATGCCAAGATGGACAATGACATTCAGAGAGGAAGAATTAGTGAAACAGAAACAGCAAACTATTGAGATCCAAGGGGCAGAAGCATCTTCAAGTACCTTGAGATATGCAATGCTTATGAATAGTGTCAATGATGTTTGTGCTGATTTAAGCCGGGATGCAAAAAAAGAGCAGGCAGTTCCTTACAGAAGTTCATAAATTGCACAAAAGGTTAATGGCTGGTGATATTGAGGAAACTAGAAGTGATGACAACTCAGTTGTTCTTAAAGACCCACCGGTAATAAGGAAGGGCTCTGCGAAAATACTTCATCCAGTAACTAAAGTACTGAACCCTGAATTGAACAATGTGAATATCTGGGTAAATGATGATGGAAGTGTTTCCAAACCAGTTGAACAGTCTAGTTCCAAAAAGAAGAATGCGAAGAAGCGGAAGCCTCAATCAGATCCAGTAAATGTTGTTGCAGAATCTAGTATGAAAGATCCTCCTGTATGCAATTCAATTTCAGTAGTCAAAGGAAATCGAATGAAGCCTCAATCGGAGAAGAATTCTAGGAAGAAAAAGAAAACCTAGAAGCCATGATGAGAACAGAAAAAGATTTTGTTTTATTTGATGTGAAGGTTTTTGAAAACTTGATCAGATAATTCTTCCAGTAGTAATAGTTGATTTGGTCTGTACCTTGATTTGTTCAAAGTGGAGGGGATTCATGTCCAGTACAATAGACTTGTTCTAGTGTGCTGACAGTACCATTTATCCTATAATTGTTTTTTAATTTACCTTATATAAATATTTTTATGTTTGATTTGACAATGCTGTGATTGCAAAATGAACTAGTTCTGATACTAGTGTCGATTAGATAACAAATGTTTATGTACAGTTTTGCTTATTAAAATAATTATCTATAGTTGCTTCTCAGTAATACTCAAGAATTGTTGATTTATACTGCTTACTGTGTGTAGATTGCAAAAATGACATTTGTTTCCCATTGCTTACTGTATAAGCTTCTCAGTTATCTGTAGAAACTGGTAATTTGTTTTGCTATTCTGTGTAACTTGTAAATTATGTAACTGTTTGCCATTTCTTACTGAATGTAGCTTGATGTATGACATGTTCAAAACATTGCCATGGTACCATTAAAAAAAGAAGAGACATTCTTTTTAGAATGGTTTTCATATTCAGTGTGTAGACAATTAGACATATGTTAAAATGATTTAAAATACACATTTAAAATAGATTTCTCACGCATAGTGCCTTCTAAAATTTTCCACACCGCATAGTGCCTTCTAAAAAATAGATCACCGCATGGAATTCTCATCACCGCATAGTGCCTTTTATTCTTTCTAACCACATGGAGCTTTCTAAAAATAGATGACCACACACTAAGTATTTTTTTCTCACCGGTTAGTTCCTTGTAATTTTATTTTGACCGCATAATGCATTCTAAAAATAGATGAGAAGATGTCTTGTAATTTTTTTTGACCGCATAGTATTATCTAATAGGTGACCGCATAATTCCTTCTTACTTTTCCTCACCGCACAAATGTTCTTCCAATTTTTTCTGACCGCATAGTTTCTACTAATAATAGACATTTTTCCACTATATATATGACTACTCGTCACCGTATCAAGTCAGTTCATCATATCTTCTGCTGGTGTTCCTTTTGTGCTCCTTGTGCTCCTTGTGCTCCTTTGTAAGTTTTTGGTTTGTTCTTCTATTTTTTACATACTTTCTTCTAATATTATATCATTTTTCCACTATGAAAAAAATGTCTACTCGTTACCATATGTTGTCACTTCATCATATCTCTTTGCTGTTTTTTGCTCCTTGTGCAAATTCAGTTTTTGCTCCATGTGGTACTTCTAATAAGAACTTTTTGTATGATCTTTTTTCTTTTTTAATATGTTTCCTTTTTTTGTGTAGCAAAATTCACTGGTACACTGAAGTTATGGCTGCATGCTCGGAATGCTCGCAACCCAGAAACTTGTGTACCCGGCCTTCTAGATATTGTACAGAGTTTTCTATCAAGATGTTGCCAGAACATTTCGAAGAATATTCTGTACGTATTTTGTTATAAAAGTTATCATAAATTTATTTCATAAGTAGTTTTTTTTGTAATTATCTTATTTGTTCTTAAAAAAATCTATGCAGATTCTCCCTTGCTGTTACTATACAAGGATTAAATTTTTATGCCCATCAAAAATAATGAAAGCTGTAGATAGACCAGCTCCCCATTTGGACGCACCTGCTGATGACTTTACAACACATCATCTATTATTGGATGATTGTGATACATACTTTTCCATAGAAGGACCATATTATTTGTCCTTGTTAGAAGCATTTCGTATCAATGTTGGAGATACAATAAAATTTACATGGGATGAAGATTACGACATCTTTAATGTCTCCATTCTAGCCGGAATAGATCAGCCAAAATATTGGTTTGGATTCCCTGGTAATTTTATTTGAATTTTTTATTTTATTAATTTACAAAAATTTGTTTTTTTCACTACTAATTATAAAACATTTTTTTTAACAGAGTGCAATAATCTACCCACTGATTGTGATGAAGCGTTTTATAGTACTTTTTTCACGGAAGCAACGGATGTTTCCCAAGAAGAAATGAACAGAATTGTCACTCGCTATAGGAAGTATATGAGGAGTCCGCATTATCGTAACGATGCTCCTAATTTCATTATTCACGGGCTTGAGAGTAATGAATACACCAACTGGGTTAGTATTTCTTTTTACAATTGTTGTTATCATTCTTATTTTTAAAATTTTCTTCTAGGTTTTTATTTGTCATCATTAGTTTTGAGAAAAACATTTTTTTCTTTTTGATTTTGTAGGTAGTTCCATTCGAAGCTATCAAAACTAATGTTGTTCTACCAAGGCAGGGCGATGCTATTTATGTACACAATCAATATTCTGTCGGTGGAACTTACAAAATAAGAGATGATGGCACTATCATTTTCCGTGAACACTGGTCTGATTTACGGGTGGACAATAGCATATTCCATGGAGACTTATTCATTGCCAGGGTGGTGGCAAATAGAAATTACATAGGACTAGATATTTTAATTATTTAGGAAGACAAGGATTTTTTCTATTTGTACTAGTAGATTTTTTCTCTACTATTTTTTGTAATAATTTTATCATTTTTTAGATTTTTATTTCGAGAAGACTAGTATTTTTTTTCCAACTTGTAATAATTGTTTTTTTTAGTTTTCTTCATATAATTTCAATGTGTTTTCCCACACATGTTGTTCCTATAGAAAAGATCACATTTATCTTTATTTTATTTGTTGTCCCCTTTAATATTTTTTTTGTTCTTTTTTCTAAACCCTATGTTGTTGCTTCACAACCCCTAGTATTGTTCCCTTCATATCATAAATGTTTGTTCCATGCAGTACCTAAATTTGTTCCAACAGGGTATTTGTCTTTTTGTTCCTTCCAGTCTTGTTGTTTTGTTACTTCACAACACTAGTTGTGTTTTATTCCCTTCATCTTATCATATTGTTCCATGTAAATCACACAGTTGTTCCAACATATCTTTCTTCCGACATATACTTGAAAAAGAAAAAAACAATCGTGAAATTATTGTTTTGTCATGAAAGGAACAAAATGGTTACCTAATTAGAACAGTAAAAAAGCAATAATATGAAAACGGATTCTTTGCCATGAACGATCTCCTACAATGCATAAAAAATAATAACATGGACGGATTCTTGGCAAGATTTTTCAAAAACCATGTATATATTCTTGGCATGAACACATTATTTGCATGCACAGATTATTGGCATGAAACAAATTATAGTCTTGAACAAAATAGAATTCAACCATGGACATACTCTTTGTATGAACAAAAATCCCATGTTGAACCAAAAAAAACAACATGGCGGCTGACTTAGAAGAATTTCTGGTTCCTTGTGTTCTGCTTCATTCGTCTACAGCGAAGGCGGCTGAAGGTCAGTACCGTTTCTAGATTTATTATGGAGTACTTGTACTGAAGTGTTATTACTTCTTCAGATGGCACAATTACTCTCCTCTGCCCTTTTTTATTTTCTTAACCTACATCTTGTTGAGGCATAAAAATTAAGTAATAAGACCAGATATTGTTTGCATGAAGGATTCTTGGCGTGAATGGATCATTGGCACAGAACGGGGGGTAGCTAGTTCAAACAAAAAAAAAAGGTAATCATAACAAAATTTAAATGACCTTTAGTAAGAAAAAAAATATTCTTGGTATTAAAAAAATTGGACAAATTTTTTTTGGCTTTAAAAAATTATGAACGTATTTTTGGCTTAAAAGTTAAAAAAGAAACCATGATTTGTTATCTACCTTGAACATAAGAATTTAAAAATATGAAGTGAAAAACATTTGACATTTCAAAAATAGAACAATTGAAAACAATAATATGAAGCAGGCCACCAGTAGCATTGCTAAATCCTATAGCTGGCATATACAAACATAACAGCAAGTAGCATTGCCAAATCCTATAGTTAACAGGGATGGAAAATTAACTGCAATATTTTCATAATCTGATAGAGAAAGATGATGTCAGCCACAAGTAGCAAGTGTCAGTAACATGGATATAAGATGACAAGCTGCACATGAAAGCAACATCCCATACATATATACTAACATTGCAGTTCATTCAGACTTACCCATATTGCATATTAGCAGTACTTAACAGGGCATACAAACATAACAGTCCATTCCTAATAGTCCATACTTAGCATTACTTAACAGTCCGTACTTAGCATTACGTAACAGTCCATATTTTAACTAGATTACTGAAAGTCCAAACATTTCAAACTAGCACAACAATGCTATCAGAAATGCTACCACCAAAAATGCTACCACTGGTACCGTTGTCACCGTCTTCATTGGTTGAGGTACCGTCGCCACCGTCTTCATGGTTCCAGGGGGTCGATGAGAATCCAAGGGTAATCACCATTCCTATCGACAGAGAAGCAGAAGTTGTAGATGCTACCTTCTTCTAAGCCGAACCTCCTGACAGCCTTCGCCCAGCCACTTGTCAGCATTGCCCTCTTTAGATCTTGTCCCAGCCTCATCTTAACTTTGTAAGACTTGTGATATCCCGCACATTGGACTGGTATCTCAATTGCATCATCTAGGTACTTCTTGAGGTACCTCTGTGTGAACTTTGCGGAAAATTCCTTGCAAAATAGAAACATTGGAGAAACATTAGGAAAGTATATTTGTATTCTTCCTAAAGTACTAGTATATTTGTCTGCTTCTTCACATCAGGAGAAGAGCCACAACTAAAAATTACACACTTTGAAAGAAAAAACAAAAGATTACATAAAGACAGAGTGCTGGCCGTATATAAACTACTAGAACATGATGTGTAACAATGTGATGATCATATGGAAAGACAGATTTAGTCAATAATAATAAAGTAAATACAATATGTGTGTACCAGTCCTCTGCATGGTTTTAACAGATCAACAAAGTAGCACATGATCAGCTAAAAGGAAACAACAACAAATAACTAACCCTACAGAAGCACTCCTATCTCAGGTATACTGCCCAAACCCATCCATGCAAAGTTGGTCGATTGTAACTTCTATATTTTAGCAAGATGACATACTAACACAGGAAAAACAATACCAAATGTCTCCTCCCAACAAGCAAAGTAAATCTCCAACTGCATGCCCAAAATAAACATTTTTGAAGCAACAAAAGGTTTATACAGAGTGTGGGCATAAATCAGATCAAAAGCACCACAAAAGTAGCAAACTAGCAGTACCTAGTATTTTTTCAGAAATATATGCAAAGGAGTTAAAATAAGTACAAACCATTTTGCAGTTCTTTTGAATGACAGAAGATTTGCTCATCCTGTACACATAATATTTGAATGGTTTTCCTGGGTACTGACGAACCAACTTTGTGAGGTCCTTGCATTGGTTTTCAGTGAGTAGTAGGTCGTTTTCCCAAACACAGTGCTTATCAAACTTCTTGTTCCCAGTTTCATGCGGTCCTGCAGATAATAGTTGTACATGTGAGAGACATATCTGTTTATCTCGTAAAACGACATATTTGTAGGCTTCTGAGATAGATACCCCTACGAACCAGCACTGGCTGCACTGGCTGCTGCACCGGGATGTCCATGTCCGGATCACTTTCCATCGGCATCTCCTCTTCACCATCAGAGAGGACGATAGGATGTAACTCCGTGCTCCCCACCTCCATCTCTGGAATATAGCAAGGTATTAAATAAAAACAATGATGACTTGATTTTTTATAACAGATTAACATACATGGTTTTGTACAGATTGTGCAAGCTGTTAAAAAAATGAGCTCTACAATTTTGAAGATGCACAGTCCAAATGGAAAAGGTTGATTGAAATACAGACATAGAGTAGAAGAAAGAGATGGACTAAAACATCAAGTCACCACTGTTACTCACTGGGTGACTTCTGGTCTTCTGAGTATTGATAAAACTACATGTTACTCACACATAAACAAACTTGATTTTGAGGTGGACTAAAAGCATCATGCTTCTGGTTCTAGGCACACTAGATGACTATATAGAATTTTGGTTCTAGTCAAGCAGAAAAGGTAAGACACACAAACAAAAAGAAAAAGTAACCAATGAGTGGTATAAAGGTCAGAGCAAATAATGCTCCACGAAGAAATAAGATGAACAAATTATCTTGATTTTGTTTTGTTTTACATTAAATATCTGAGACAGAACAGCAAACTCTCCTAGTGTCAACAACATATCAAAAATTCCATGTGTCGCAATCATCCTTTTTATGAGAAATGAGTGATTGTGTCATAAAAAGGATGCAGATGCAGATGCAGATTCATCCTTTTGGTTACAGTACAAGAACTGCTGCCTCTAAAACAAGCATCTGCTGGTAGGGCAGGTACATACTCAGAGTCAGCCAAGGCGACATCAATGAAAATAAATAGCCAGAGGAGAAAAAATGTGGCTGAGACTATCAGTGATGCTCTGCCAAAAAATGGATTGGTTTGGCATTTGATACACCAACTACACTCAGTAGATGCCTGCCATGCCAAGAAGCACATCATGGTCATAGATTGTATCTGTATAATCTATGAGCATAAGGCTTTAAGACAAATCTCTGTCTCAGACTATGTTTAGTTGCTTAAATTCAGCTCATAGAAGTCTTCCTTATCCTATACTTTATGCAGCTCAAGAATTTTTTTTGGGGTTGACTACGAATGCAATCCATGGTAAATTCTAGAAATAGATTGGGCAGACCACATGCCCAATACCACATTAACAGAACATAAATTGTATAGTGGGTTCCCAGTTCTCATTGCACAATAAACACAGTAACCGCACTAGAAAAAATCTACATGTGCTCAGTGATAAATAGTATAGCAATTGCTACCCAAATTATACGTATCATCATATTTAATGGATCATCAGTAGGAATGCAAAATCCATGGGCACGGTATAAGTGGCCATCTCCATAATACTTTGAGCATTACCATGGATCATCGCTAGTAATTTCTATGCTAATTTCTACAAATTCGTTGGGGTGGACAAGGAAATGGAATCCATAGTAATTTCTAGAGGTGCTACTCATTTGAACAAACGGACTTCCTTATAAAAAAGAAGGTAAGGATTTGGAAACCACCAAATCTGCCAGAGAAAGCACCGTCCCAAAATCTAGAAATGCTTGTCAATGTGGATGGGGAGGAGCGGCCAACCAGAACCTAGGAAGATCCCCGTGCTCGATGTCGCGGTGGCACCGGAGATCCAAGAACTCGCCCTCTCTTCGCCTTGTCCCCTTCGCCTTGTCTTCGCCGGAGAGACCAAGAACCCTAAGAAATGAAGAGACGAAAGGAGATAAGAGACGCGAGGAGGCATATATATTTTCGTTTTTTGCAAAACAAACCCTCAAGTATTTGTGTCTGAACATTGCATCCTTCCACCTACTCACCGTAGTTATGTTTCTGTGTTTCATTACCAATTAACACCCATGAACAATTATTTGCATTAACAAAAAAACAACCATTAAAACGGATTATTTGCCTGAATAAAAATCCTACATTTAACAAAAAAATTGAACCATGAACGGATGTTTGGCATGAATGAATTATTTTAGACAAACAAAATTAAAAAAATGAACGAATTATTAGCATGAACGGATTATTTTTGCATGAACAAAGAATTCAACTATGAAAGGTATTATTAGCGTGAACGAATTATTGTGATAAACAAAAAAAAACTGCCACAAATAAAAAATGAACCATGAACAGATTTACTCTTCCCTCCCACCCCTGTCAAAAACCCATTCATGTGCCAAAAAAATGGATGAATTCTTTTGCATGAATGATCTCCTACTTTGAATTAAAAAAAATGAATGGATTATTCAAGAAACATGAATTTAATTATGTCATGAACTGATTTTTGGCATGAAAGGATTTTTGGCATGCACGGATTATTAGCATGAACGGATTATTTTTGCATGAACAAAGAATTCAACCATGAAAGGTATTATTGGTGTGAACTAATTATTGTGATAAACAAAAAAATACTGCCACAAATAAAAAATGAACCATGAACAGATTTACTCTTCCCTCCCACCTCTGTCAAAAACCCATTCATGTGCCAAAAAAATGAATGAATTCTTTTGCATGAATGATCTCCTACTTTGAATATAAAAAAATGGATTATTCAAAAAACATGAACTTATTTCTTGTGTAGCATTATTGGTCTGACCTTTATACTACTAATTGGTTACTTTTTCTTTTTGTTTGTGTGTCAAAAAAGACATTAACAGATTATTTATAAAAAACTTTGAACGGATTTTTGGCATGAACGGATTTTTGGCATGAACGAAAAATCCTACCTTGAACAAAAAATCGACCATGAATGAATTATTGGCAAAAACCGAATTAGCTACCCCAGACAAAAAAAAAGTAAGACATGAACGGATTATTCAAAAACATTAACTTAATCCTATCATGAACGAATTTTTGGCATGAACGGATTTTTGGCATGAACCAAAAATCATACCTTGAACAAAAAAACAACCATGAACGTATTATTGGCAAAAACTGAATTAGCTACCCCGGAAAAAAAAATAAAAAGTAAGACATGAACGAATTATTCAAAAACATGAACTTATTCTGCCAATGAACGGATTCTTGGCATGAACGGATAGTTCGTTTATTTTTTGCATAAAATAAAAAAAAATGCTACCTTGAACAAGAATTGAACCATTAACTGATTATTGGGATAAAAACCCAAAAAATCATGCTTCAACAAAAAAAATGGACCGTGACACAAATCACTCTTCCCCCTTGTTTAATAACACATTCATGTGACAAAAAAATGAACGAACTATTTTGCATGAACAAATTCCTACCTTAAAATAAAAAAGACATGAACACATTATTTGGGAAAACCATGAACAGATTTTTGGCATGAACGGATTTTTGGCATGAACGAAAAATCCTACCTTGAACAAAAAATCATGAACGGATTATTGGCAAAAACCGAATTAGCTACCTCAGACAATAAAATAAAAAGTAAGACATGAATGGATTATTCAAAAACATTAATTTATTCCCATCATGAACGGATTTTTGGCATGAACGGATTTTTGGCATGAACCAAAAATCCTACCTTGAACAAAAAAACAACCATGAACGTATTATTGGCAAAAAACCGAATTAGCTACCCCAGACAATAAAATAAAAAGTAAGACATGGACAAATTATTAAAAAAACATGAACTTATTCTGCCAATGAACGAATTCTTGGCATGAACTCATAGTTCGTTTATTTTTTGCATAAAAATAAAAACCCCCTACCTTGAACAAGAATTGAATCATTAACGGATTATTGGCATAAAAACCAAAAAAATCATGCTTAAACAAAAAAATGAACAGTGGCACTAATCACTCTTTCCCCTTGTTAATAACCAATTCATGTGACAAAAAAATGAACGAACTCTTTTGCATGAACAATCTCCTACCTTGAAATAAAAAAGACATGAACAGATTATTTAGAAAAACCATGAACAAATTTTTGGCATGAACGGATTTTTGGCATGAACGAAAAATCCTACCTTGAACAAAAAATCAACCATGAACGGATTATTGGTAAAAAACCGAATTAGCTACCCCAGACAACCATGAACGTATTATTGGCAAAAAACAGAATAGCTACCCCAGACAAAAAATGAAAAGTAAGACATGAACGGATTATTCAAAAACATTAACTTATTCCTATAATGAACAGATTTTTCGCATGAACCAAAAATCCTACGTTGAACAAAAAAACAACCATGAACGTATTATAGGCAAAAAAAACTGAATTAGCTACCCCGAAAAAAAAATAAAAAGTAAGACATGAACGAATTATTAAAAAAACATGAACTTATTTTGCCAATCAACGGATTCTTGGCATGAACAGATAGTTCGTTTATTTTTTGCATAAAATAAAAAAAACCCCTACCTTGAATAAGAATTGACACATTAACGGATTATTGGGATAAAAACCCAAAAAATCAAGCTTCAACAAAAAATATGAACCGTGACACAAATCACTCTTCCCCCTTGTTAAAAAACCCATTCATGTGACAAAAATAATGAACGAACTCTTTTGCATGAACAATCTCATACCTTGAAATAAAAAAGACATGAACAAAATATTTAGAAAAAACATGAACAGATTTTTTGGCATGAACAATCTCCTACGCGTATGATGATTTTGTTGAGAGCAGACCTGCATTATTTGGGAAAAAAAGACATGAACAGATTATTTGGGAAAACCATGAACAGATTTTTGGCATGAACGGATTTTTGACATGAACGGATTTTTGGCATGAACGAAAAATCCTACCTTGAACAAAAAATCATGAACGGATTATTGGCAAAAACCAAATTAGCTACCCCAGAAAAAAATAAAAAGTAAAGACATGAACAGATTATTCAAAAACATTAACTTATTCCTATCATGAACGGATTTTTGGCATGAACGGATTTTCGGCATGAATCAAAAATCCTACCTTGAACAAAAAAACAACCATGAACGTATTATTGGCAAAAAACCGAATTAGCTACCCCAGACAATAAAATAAAAAGTAAGACATGAACGGATTATTGAAAAACATTAACTTATTCCTATCATGAACGGATTTTTGGCATGAACGGATTTTTGGAATGAACGGATTTTTGGCATGAACCAAAAATCCTACGTTGAACAAAAAACAACCATGAACATATTATTGGCAAAAAAACGAATTAGCTACCTCGGAAAAAAAATAAAAAGTAAGACATGGACAAATTATTAAAAAAAATGAACTTATTTTGCCAATGAACGGATTCTTGGCATGAACTCATAGTTCGTTTATTTTTTGCATAAAATAAAAACCCCCTACGTTGACCAAGAATTGAATCATTAACGGATTATTGGCATAAAAACCAAAAAAAACATGCTTAAAAAAATGAACCGTGGCACTAATCACTCTTCCCCCTTGTTAATAACCAATTCATGTGACAAAAAAAATGAACGGACTCTTTTGCATGAACAATCTTCTACCTTGAAATAAAAAAGACATGAACAGATTATTTAGCAAAACCATGAACAAATTTTTGGCATGAACGAATTTTTGGCATGAACGGATTTTTGGCATGAACGAAAAATCCTACCTTGAAGAAAAAATCAACCATGAACGGATTATTGGCAAAAAACCGAATCAGCTACCCCAGACAACCATGAACGTATTATTGGCAAAAAACAGAATAGCTACCCCAGACAAAAAATGAAAAGTAAGACATGAACGGATTATTCAAAAACATTAACTTATTCCTATAATGAACGGATTTTTCGCATGAACCAAAAATCCTACGTTGAACAAAAAAACAACCATGAACGTATTATAGGCAAAAAAATGAATTAGCTACCCCGAAAAAAAAAGTAAGACATGAACGAATTATTAAAATAACATGAACTTATTTTGCCAATCAACGGATTCTTGGCATGAACGGATAGTTCGTTTATTTTTTGCATAAAATAAAAAAACCCCTACCTTGAACAAGAATTGACACATTAACGGATTATTGGGATAAAAACCCAGAAAATCAAGCTTCAACAAAAAATATGAACCGTGACACAAATCACTCTTCCCCCCTTGTTAAAAAACCCATTCATGTGACAAAAATAATGAACGAACTCTTCTGCATGAACAATCTCATACCTTGAAATAAAAAAGACATGACCAAAATATTTAGAAAAACCATGGACAGATTTTTGGCATGAACTAATTTTTGGCATGAACAGATTTTTGGTATGAACGAAAAATCCTACCTTGAACAAAAAATCAACCATGAACGGATTATTGGCAAAAAACTGAATTAGCTACCCCAGACAAAAAAATAAAAAGTAAGACATGAACGGATTATTCAAAAACATTAACTTATTCCTGTCATGAACGGATTTTCGGCATGAACGGATTGTTTGTATGAAACAAAAAAATCCTTCCTTGAAAAAAAATTGAACCATCAAAACAGATTGTTGGTATTAATAGAAAAACATGTCTTGAATAAAAAAACAAACCATGAACGGATGCTTGGAATGAACTTATTATTGGCACAAACGTGTTTGCCTACCCCAAAACATTAAAAAATTCAAAGTAAAAAAAAGACATAAACGAATTATTTAAAAAAACATACCTTTGAGAAAAATTCAACCATAAAAATAAACATGAACGGATTAATGGCACGAACTGATTTTGGGAATGAACAGATAGTTGGTATGAACTAAAAAACATGAACTTATTTCTATCATGGACGGATTCGTATAACATGCTATTGCTATCACTAGTAAAATTAATGGTATTGTTTGTTCCATTCGAAGTTATCCCCTACCTTGGAAAAAGAATTCAACGATGAACGGATTCTTGGCATGAACTAACTAATTTGGAAAGACCAAAAAATCCTACCTTGAAAAATCAACCATAAATAATTAATTACATGAAAATTTGATTATTGGCATAAAATAAAAAGAAACCCCTATCTTGAATAAAAATTAAACCATGAACATTTTTTTTGCATAAAAGAAAAAACCTTTACCTTGAACAAGAATTGAACCATGAACGGATTATTGGCATGAACGGATTATTGGGATAAAACCAAAAAAATAAAGATTCAACCAAAAAATGAACCGTCACACAAAACTCTTTCCCCCCTTGTTAAATAACCCAATCATGTGACAAAAAAATGAACGAACTCTTTGGCATGAACAATCTCCTATCTTGAACAAAAAATCAACTATGAATGTATTATTGGCAAAAAATCGAATTAGCTACCCCCCATGAAAAAATAAAAAGTAAGACATGAACGAATTATTCAAAAAAACAATGAACTTATTCTGCCAATGAACGGATTTTTGGCATGAACGGATTATTATGTCAACAAAAATAGTTGATTTTTGTCATGAACAGATTTTTGATATGAACGGGAAAAGCTGTTGTTGACAAGACCTCACATAGAAAAAACATGTTTATTTTTGTCATGAACATATTTTTGATATGAACGGAAAAGCTGTTGTTGACAAGACCTCACATAGAAAAAACATGCCATCGATTTGCATTTAGATTAAAAAGGATCATCTCCATGTTCTCTCTGCAAACCCTACATTAATTTTGAAAAAGTTTTGCCAATTGGCAAGTTGATTTGCATATTGAAGCTTAAAAACTAGTTTGGTGTTTTCGTCTAAGAAATCTGATGGTACAGAATTATTTTGTATTTTAGGTTAGTTTTTTTCCAAATGTTCTGCCTATAAATCTTGTATTTAGTTTGACGAGATCTGAATTAGGTATGGCAGCGGAAATCACATATCCTTCTAGCCGAGAAAACATGGATTAGGAAAAAGACATATTGCGTTGTTTCTATTTTACCGAATCTACTAGAATTGCGATGCAGGTGCCAACACATGTTAGACATATATATGCTAATTTCCAAAAGCCTTTGGAATAAATTTGGAAAAATATATGGCTGTCCACACATGGTAGCAGCAACCTGGAACATTTGTAGGCTTTTATCATGAATAGAAAACAATGTGTTATCTGAACTCCAAAGTAACACACACATATTACAGCGATCCATAAAACACACTTGCAGCGATAAAAAAACGCACCAGATTCAAAAACACACACATATTACAGCGATTCAACGAAACAGGTTACAGCACGCAGATTGAGTAAAAAATCGCATATGACATATGATTCAGGGAAATGATTCAACGAAACAGATTACAGCAAACCACACATTGAGTAAAATCATATTCACACAGGAACGGCGCAGTGAAATCTATTCAGTTAGCATCAGTACAAATAAGTTCCACAAATCTGCAATATTCAAAAAAGCAGGCACGATGTGCTTGGAGCGAGCGACTATGTTCTGGATACCAACAATCTGCTCATGCCAAAAACACACGTTGTGCTTGGAGCGAGCGACTTGGTTTTGTTGAAACATGACTAAGCACTAAATCTTCCTTTTCTTTCTTTTGTCAAACTTCTGATTCGCGACTTTGTTCTGGATGCAATAGAACATGTCGTATCCTTTGAGCTTCCTGAACTTTGGAATGATTTCCTGCAATTCAATCAACAGAAAAAACTAGTTTCAAATTTGAAGTTCCCAATTTGAACTTTCAGTACTACTTGAAAAACTTAAGAGGGACACAGCAAAAAGCATAGTGAGTAGTCAATGAAAAAGTTGTGCTTGTAATGCCATAGTAACAAAAATAATATAGGAAAATTGTTGTATTGGATTCTTACTATGTTCTATGATTTTTGGGAATTTTAGGAGGGAGAAGAAAACACAAATGATTAATGTTGGGAAAAGAGTAGGGGATAAGAACAAAGCATGAAAGGCCGCATGAAAAAAATAATGATGTCCTGGTCTATATACAAAAGAAGTGGTATCAACATACAAAAAAAGCATATGCCAAAACTAAAAAGGATACTGATCTATTGCTCTAGAAAACTTTGTGAACACAAGATTTTCGTCTCGAATTCCTCGATATACTAGGGGTTACTAAGACAGAGCACACATATGCACACATGTGGTACGAGTAAAAAATAGATATTTTCAGTTCTCATTTTTTAGATTCCTTTTGCTACTTTGAGCATTTCGTACCACAGGGAGATTTTGGTAATGAAATTGCAAACCACACATTGTTAGAAGAAAAATGTTACAAGTGAAAAAAAGAATACATAGCCATCCTGTATATGTGAAAATTGTTCAAAATATCATTGCCTAAAACAGAACTCCTAAAAAAAGCATTGCCTAACAGAGATGAAGCAAAAAGGAGTTACTAAGACAGAGGCGCTTTTACTGTCCATCGACGATGATGACAAGATGAAGATACCACTTAGAAAATGAAAATTGTACAGTAGTGCTAAACAAATAAACTTCTACTACTTAGTAAAAGTGCAACGGCGCGCAGAACCAAAACATCGAATAAGAAGAGGTTTGCCATTTATTGACCTATGAAAACCAGTCAAGTTTCTTCCTGTTTTCCTACATACCTAAAAAAATCTTCTTGCTTCAGGGTTTAGGTGGTGCGTTTTCCCGAGGACTAGTAAAAATAAGATTTCTATGATTTCCGATCCTAAACGGGAAAAATAAACTTCATGGAGTGATACCTTGGTGAAATGTCTCATAAACTTTCCAGTCCAATTTTCCGCGTAAATCATGGTGCAAATTCCATCATCATTCCTACATTAGATTTATCGTAAAAAAATAAAATGTCACCACAATGGCAAATTAATAAAAATGTAAGTATGATAAACATAAGCTATTAGAATGCTTACCGTTTTTCGACAGCAGTATAACTTGGAGTCTTTGGTTTCTTGAATTTAGAAATATCTTTAGCAAAGATATTGAGTTCCTTACAAACAATATTGAGATTAATTGCCTACAATTTAAAAAGTGAAAACATAGTGGGTTAAGAAACTATGTTTAGAGAGGAAAATTGTTACGAAAAACATATAAAATACATGACAAAAAGTGTACCAGGTTTGTCATCAATTTATGTTTGTCTTCTTCACTGGTTAGAGAAGTTGCATCAAAGAAATCAATTGTCTCATAAAGTGGGTTGACAGCAATTAGAACCCAATTCTTGGACCAAACACTTGGAAAATAAAGCTGCCCAAAACATATGCATATTACCATGAAAAAAAAGACACATATGCATATTACCATGAAAAAAAGAAGTTTCGAATTTTTGTAAGATGTAGTTTTAAAGGATGCCTTACAATATCCATTGATGAAAGGTCAAAACCAAGATAATTCATTATCCAATTGAACTCTAGTCCGATAAAATTCTTGTCAAACTCAATAGGATCTTTCATCAACATTTCCTGCGATTAGAAAAAAGAGAAGGAAGATCAAATATAATTACTTAAAAAAATTATTATCTAAAAAAACAAAAAAAGGAGAGGGTAGCATAAAAAAGGATGGCTTAGTTCCTTACAGAGAAAACAGTTGCAAACATATATGTTTCAGGAAAGGTTTCGACGATGCTTCATGTGAAGCTTCATCATTATATATCTGAGCATACACCGACATAGTGTCACCATTCACATGACCACCAGCTTTGAAAGAATTAACGAAATTCTTATACGTTACAGAGTAACGCCCAATCTCGACGACAATGTCACTGTCAACAAAAAAGAAATCAATTTAGTGATGGGATTCGTAGCATAGAAAACAAAAAATTTCCTACCGCAAGAACGAATAACAAGCCAAGATCTAATCTAGTAGATGGTAGCAACGAGATGAAGATGAGACTAACCCTCGAAGATTTCCAAAGCCTACGAGATTAGATCTCGTTGTTGATGTAGTCGATCACTTGCCGCTTTCAAAAGCGCGTAGAAGATCTTGACGGTGCCACAGTCGGGCAGCACCTCCGTACTCGGTCACACGTTCGGTGTTGATGACGACGTCCTTCTCCCCGTTCCAGTGGGCAGCGGATGTAGTAGATCCTCCTCGGAATCCCGACAGCACGACGGCGTGGTGGCGGTGGTGGTGGAGATCTCCGGCAGGGCTTCGCCTAAGCACCGCGGGAGTATTGGGAGGAGGGGGGCATCTAGGGTTTGGGGAGAGGGGGCACTTGGGGGGGCGCCGGCCTTGGGTGCCCTGGGTGGTGCAGCTCTTGTGGTGGCCGGCCCCCTCCCTCTCTCCCTCATTATATAGGTGGAACCCCAAGAGTTAGCCCAAAGATTCGAATAAGACCCCAATTCAAAACTTTCCATATGGGCGAAACCTAGGGGAAGTGGGACTTCTCCCTTTCCTTCTCCCTATGGCCGGCCAAGGAGGTGGAGTCCACCATGGACTCCACCTTCCCTCTTGGTTGGCTGGTTAGGGTTAGTGGAGTCCTTCCGGGACTCCACCTTCCATGGTGATTTCTTCCGGAAGGTTCTAGAACATTCTAGCGCCTTCCATAAATGCACCGGATCATTTCCAAACTTGGAAAGTGACTTCCTATATATGAATCTTATTCTCCGGACCATTCCGGAACTCCTCGTGATGTCCTGGATCCCATCCGAGACTCCGAACAACAATCGAACTCCATTACATATTCCATATCTACTTAAAACGACATCAAACCTTAAGTGTGTCACCCTACGGTTCATGAACTATGCAGACATGGTCGGGACTCCTCTCCGACCAATAACCAATAGCGGGATCTGGAGATCCATAATGGCTCCCACACATTCAATGATAACTCAGTGATCGATTGAACCATTTACATACGATACCGATTCCCTTTGTCACGCGATACTTTACTTGTCCGAGGTTTGATCATCGGTATCTCCATACCTAGTTCAACCTCGTTAACGACAAGTACTCTTTACTCGTACCGTGATATGATATCCCTTGTGAACCAGTCACATGCTTGCAAGCTAATTAGATATCATTCCACCGAGAGGGCCCAGAGTATATCTATCCGTCATCGGGTTGGACAAATCCCACTCTTGATCCATATGCCTCAACTCATACTTTCCGAATACTTAATCCCATCTTTATAACCACCCATTTACGCAGTGGCGTTTGATGTAATCAAAGTACCCTTCCGGTATAAGTGATTTACATGATCTCATGGTCAAAGGACTAGGTTACTATGTATCTGAAAGCTTATAGCAAGTTGAACTTGATGACTTGATCTTATGCTATGCTTACTATGGGTGTGTGTCCATCACATCATTCACCTAATGATATGATCTTGTTATTAATAACATCCAATGTTCATGATCAGGAAACCATGATCATCTATTAATCAACAAGCTAGTTAAACGAGTGGCTTACTAGGGACTCTGGTTGTTTACACAACACACATGTATCAATGTTTCCGGTTAATACAATTATAGCATGGGGTGTAAACATTTATCATGGACACTAAGATATAACAATAACTACTTTATTATTGCCTCTCGGGCATATCTCCAACAGTCTCCCACTTGCACTAGAGTCAATAATCTAGTTTACATTTGTAAAGATATAACACCTTGGCCTTTTGGTGCTTATCATGTTTTGCTCACGGGAGAGGTTTCAGTCAACGAATCTGACACGCTCAAAAATGTATGTATTTTGTAATTCATTTGCGTCTTCACACATCACTCATTTTCCAAATGAGTCGGCATTAATCGTATATGTTCGGTCTTCTGGTGGAACCTTAATTCCGTGGTCTGAAATATATCACTAATATTGTCACACACAATATAGCTTCAAAGTTCTGACACTATCGGAACTACAGCAAGTTCTCAAAGAACTTTCTCGACTTTAACATCCTTAGTCATTGTCAAAACAATGACATACTTTGCCTTCGTTTGTAGAATCCGTCACAATATTTAGAACTCATCTAAATGTAGTATTGTGCTACCTTTTAATGAACACTTAGCCTAATTGAGATTTGAAATTCATTTTTATATGTGACCAAACTAATATCGGTGCAACACCTTACAACGATTTGTTTGTCTTTTCCCCATACAAAACTAATATCCTTGGTTCTTCTAAAGCACTCAGGGATATTCTTACTGTTGTCCAATGATCATCACATGAATCATTCTGGTATATGCTCCTAACTCTTTAGAGCACAGGACATCAGATTGTGTACATATTATTCGTGATCTAAAATCACTCATGTGTTTTTACTCATTGAGTGTCAGATACACTCAAGTCTTGTTAAACCTTCACATGAAAAGAACACCTTCTTAATATTTTTATATTGAACTACTTCAATATTCATTCTATGTACTTTGACTTAAACTCATTATGCGTTTCAATATATCTTCATAGATCTTGACGCTAAATATGTTTCAGTCCATATCCTTTCATTGAAGTTAATTCTGAATGAAACCTTTTATTCACATCAAGTACATAATTACATCATTTATAATCAATGATATGTCATCCACATATAATATTATAACTATGTCTCAGTGCTCCCACTTAATTTCTTGCAAATGCAAGCATCTTCATCGTTACTGATGAAATCAAAAACTCTTTGACTATTTCATCCGGTGAAGATTCCAACTCCGTGATACTCACTTCATCCAATTGAAGTTTGTATACCTATCTAGTATTCCACGGACCAGCAAAACTCTTGGTTGTATCTAGTATACATCCTTAATACACACTTCTGGTAAGTAATGTATTTTTGCCATCCTACTAACATATATCGTAAAAGAAATATATATGTAGTGATTACTAGAATAATCCACATAGACTATAAACATTGCTATGGAAGATCTAATCTTATCGTATTCAACTCTTTGAACTTTGTCGTAAACAAATTTTAGACAAGTCGAGCTTCTTCAAGGATATTCCATCCAAGTCCATCAATTTTATAGATCCATTTACTTTCAAAAAAGTATTCACCTATCTTGGATTTTAATGGCGCTTAGCCATTTTAACGGAGTCAGGGCCCATCATAGCTTCTTTATATGTAGTTGGTTCATTATTGTTCAAAATCAATCCTTTGTCCACAAATCATTTATTTGATCACAAAGTAAACCATACCTACAAGGTTCAATGGGTACTTCGATCTCCATGACTATAACTCTTTGTAGACATGTGAGCTATGATCTTCGTAGCCGCTTCCGGAACCATTTCCGATGCTGCGCTACTCTGATCATCATGCTCAGGTTCATAAACCTTATCAAGTTCCATTGTCCTCCCACTCAAATACTTCGCTAGAAACAATTTCTTGGAAATAAGTAAGAAACATCGACAAACACTTTTGTCTTTGTCTCCATAGTGGAAAGAACTCCCAATCAATTCTCTAGGATAACCAACAAAGACATTCATCCGATTTTGGTTGTAAACTTATTTACTAATGCTATGCATACCAAAATTTAAGAAAGGACTATTAGGGTTTATACCCATGCCATAACTCGTATGGTGTCATTTCAACGGATTATGATGATGCTCTATTTAGTGTAAAAGCGGTAGTCTCTAAAGCATAATCCACAAAAATATAATGGCGTCATTTTATATTATCTCATCATTAATCCAACAAGTTTTGGATACGTCTCTCGGATACTCCATCATCACTATGATACTCCAAGAAACGTGAGTTGTAGAATAATTTCATAACTCTCTTAGATGTTCGCTAAAACTCGTAATTCAAATATTTCCACCATGATCCAATCATAGATATTTGACTTTTCTATTACGATGATTTCCACTTCATACTGAAATTTATTTGAATCTGTTCAAATGTTTCAAACTTCTTCCTTATTGAATAAATATATCCTTATATATACACTCAATTCATTGTTGGAAGTTTTCATGAAGTAGAAGAATCTCCCGCACACAACTATGCCCAGTGAACCACATACATCATCATGTATGTTTCCACTAAGTTAGTTGCCCGTTCAACTCTTGGCCTATGAACGGTATTTCAGTCATTTTCTTTAGAAAAGATTTGCAAGTGCCAAACGATTCAAAAATCAAATGACTCCAAAAATCCATTTGCATGGAGTTTCTTCATGTGTTCCTTTCTAACATGACCTAAATGGCGGTTCCACAAATAAGTGGAATTCAAATCATTTGCCTTATGGCATTTTAGCGTCAGTGTTATGCATGTGTGTTTCACCATTAAGATTTATAATAACTTATCCATCGTACATGGAGTAAGGCCACAATTTTAACAACTCATTGTTTTCATTTGACCAGAGCAAAATAAAAATTATTAAGTTCTTTATTATAAATTTGAAGGGCTAGGTAGAATGCCAACGACGAACATAATAACACTTTATTTTGTTTCAGATGTGCATTATTACCACATTCTTTATCAGTCACTTAGGCCATTGTATTCTTGTATTGCGTTGTGTTGTATGACATCTCATACCAACCAATATGGTACAAATACCCAAGAACTTCATTGTGTGACCAATCAAAGAATACATTCATAACATGTATATCATCTATATACACCTGAGCTAGACTTTCTAGTCTTTACTTTCTTTTTGCCAAAATCTTTTGTAGTTTCTCTTTTAGCTTTCCTCATTTTCAGAAAACACTTCACCTTCAATAACTTCTAGGTCCATTGGTCAAATACTAATAACCTTGAGATTCTTACTTTGAAGTTGATCATCACATGACAAGTGTTCCAGATTTCACTATTAGTAACCTTTTAATGTGATGAACAATTTCACTCATAATTTTTATCCATCAAATCATGATGACTTTCCAAGACCATGTATGTACATACTAGGCTCGTAAAGTTAACCTTAGTACTCGTATGTGCAAATCTGGCTTACACCCGTTGTATGCACACGTAGAATCTATAACACCCGATCATCACGTGATGCTTCGAAACGACGAGTCTTAGCAACGGTGCATACCAAGGACGACCACTTCATGGATATGCGAATATCGTTAGTGCCCAACTAGTTGGAGGATCGGGACGCCTAGCGTCTTCAACCTTCATACATTCCCATAAAACTTATGAGTTTATGTAGTCTCACTAAATTATATTCTATCATCTTGTAATAAGATCTTAGATATCACATCTATCTCACACCTTGCTTATTTCTGAAAACAAACTTTCTAGCTCCTTACTTTTCAAACGGATTTAAACTTCAAGTTTCACGGAGACAAGATGATTTTAGGTACTAATTGAAACCATTGCTCCAATGTGAGTTTTACCAAAAGTTTGCAATAGGACTTAATCATTACTTGATTCTTTAACAATACAGTACAAGTCCGTAAAGTTACTTGTCAGATTTAACAGTGTTTCTATCTCAATTACAAGTCTAGCGCCTGGTAGATAACGGATGCCAATTCTACAAATTTAATTCAAAATACTATTCAGACTATGTTCATGATAATTAGTTCAAGTTTTAATCTAATTACTAAAGAACTCCCACTTAATACAACATCCCTCGTAGTTGTTTAGTGGCACACGATCCATATCCACTACACCAAAACCGATCATCACGTGAGATGATGTAGCTTCAATGGTGAACATCAACATGTTGATCATATCATCCATATGACTCGTGTTCAACCTTTCGGTTTCCTGTGTTCCGAGGCCATGTCTGTACATGCTAGGCTCGTCAAGCAAACCCAAGTATTTCCGCGTGTGCAACATGGCTTACACCCGTTGTATGTGAACGTAGAATCTATCACATCCGATCATCACGAGATGCTTCAAAACGCATTTAACTGTAGCAACTGTGCATACGAGGGGAGAACACTTTATTATCTTGATATTAATGTGAGGGATCATCTTATAATGCTACCGTCGCGATCTAAGCAAGATAAGATGCATAAAGGATTAACATCACATGCAATTCATAATGTGATATGATATGGCCCTTTAGTATTTGCGCCTTTGATCTTCATCTCCAAAGCACGGACATGATCTCCATCATCAACGGGCATGATCTCCATCATCATCGGCGTAGCGTCAAGGTCCATGGCGCCGTCATCATGGTTGTTCACCACATGTAGCAACTATTACAACTACTTTGAAATAATACTACAACATGAAATATAAAGACAACCATAAGGCTCCTGCCGGTTGCCACAATACAATAATGATCATCTCATACATATTCATCATCACATCATGGCCATATCATATCACCAAACCCTACAAAAACAAGTTAGACGCCTCTAATTTGGTTTGCATATTTTACGTGGTTTAGGGTTTTCGAGTGAGATCCAATCTACCTACGAACATGAACCACAACGGTGATACTAGTGTTGTCAATAGAAAGAGTAGATTGAATCTTCACTATGGTGAGAGAGACAGACACCCGCAAAGCCACTTATGCAATACAAGTTGCATGTCAAGCGTGGAGCAAGTCTCATGAACGCGGTCATGTAAAGTTAGCCCGGGCCGCTTCATCCCACCATCCCGCAAGATGCAAAGTACACATAACAAGAGACAACAAAAGCATCAATGCCCACAAAACCATTGTGTTCTACTCGTGCAACCAATCTATGCATAGACATAGCTCTGATACCACTGATGGGATTTGTAGCATAGAAAACAAAAAAATTCCTACTGCAAGAACGAATAACAAGCCAAGATCTAATCTAGTAGATGGTAGCAACGAGATGAAGATGAGACTAACCCTCGAAGATTTCCAAAGCCTACGAGATTAGATCTCGTTGTTGATGTAGTCGATCACTTGCCGCTTTCAAAAGCGCGTAGAAGATCTTGACGGTGACACAGTCGGGCAGCACCTCCGTACTCGGTCACACGTTCGGTGTTGATGACGACGTCCTTCTCCCCATTCCAGCGGGCAGCGGATGTAGTAGATCCTCCTCGGAATCCCGACAGCATGATGGCGTGGTGGCGGTGGTGGTGGAGATCTCCGGCAGGGCTTCGCCTAAGCACCGCGGGAGTATTGGGAGGAGGGGGCGTCTAGGGTTTGGGGAGAGGGGGCACTTGGGGGGCGCCGGCCTTGGGTGCCCTGGGTGGTGCAGCTCTTGTGGTGGCCGGCCCCCTCCCTCTCTCCCTCATTATATAGGTGGAACCCCAAGAGTTGGCCCAAAGAATCGAATAAGACCCCAATTCAAAACTTTCCATATGGGCGAAACCTAGGGGAAGTGGGACTTCTCCCTTTCCTTCTCCCTATGGCCGGCCAAGGAGGTGGAGTCCACCATGGACTCCACCTTCCCTCTTGGTTGGCTGGTTAGGGTTAGTGGAGTCCTTCCAGGACTCCAACTTCCATGGTGATTTCTTCTGGAAGGTTCTAGAACATTCTAGCGCCTTCCATAAATGCACCGAATCATTTCCAAACTTGGAAAGTGACTTCCTATATATGAATCTTATTCTCCGGACCATTCCGGAACTCCTCGTGATGTCCTGGATCCCATCCGAGACTCCGAACAACATTCGAACTCCATTCCATATTCCATATCTACTTAAAACGACATCAAACCTTTAGTGTGTCACCCTACGGTTCGTGAACAGTGCAGACATGGTCGAGACTCCTCTCCGACCAATAACCAATAGCGGGATCTGGAGATCCATAATGGCTCCCACACATTCAACGATAACTCAGTGATCGATTGAACCATTTACATACGATACCGATTCCCTTTGTCACGCGATACTATACTTGTCCGAGGTTTGATCATCGGTATCTCCATACCTAGTTCAACCTCGTTACCGATAAGTACTCTTTACTCGTACCGTGACATGATATCCCTTGTGAACCAGTCACATGCTTGCAAGCTAATTAGATATCATTCCACCGAGAGGGCCCAGAGTATATCTATCCGTCATCAGGATGGACAAATCCCACTCTTGATCCATATGCCTCAACTCATACTTTCCGAATACTTAATCCCATCTTTATAACCACCCATTTACGCAGTGGCGTTTGATGTAATCAAAGTACCCTTCCGGTATAAGTGATTTACATGATCTCATGGTCAAAGGACTAGGTTACTATGTATCTGAAAGCTTATAGCAAGTTGAACTTGATGACTTGATCTTATACTATGCTTACTATGGGTGTGTGTCCATCACATCATTCACCTAATGATATGATCTTGTTATTAATAACATCCAATGTTCATGATCAGGAAACCATGATCATCTATTAATCAACAAGCTAGTTAAACGAGAGGCTTACTAGGGACTCTGGTTGTTTACACAACACACATGTATCAATGTTTCCGGTTAATACAATTATAGCATGGGGTGTAGACATTTATCATGAACACTAAGATATAACAATAACTACTTTATTATTGCCTCTCGGGCATATCTCCAACATTTAGATATTAATTTAATAGCTTTACACAGAAAAATATGAGCATTAGAAACATGTGTAAAAAAATGCATATAGACATGCAAACATTTGCTATAAAACAATTGAATTGTACTTTTCGCAAAAAAAGCACTGGAATTCTTACTTGTCTGATTGTTTGAATCTGTTCTTCCTAAGATGCTGAATGTGGAAATTTTCGATGTACTCATCTAAAATCAACTTTGGCATGATTTTCTTGGGTGTTGTTGCTTTTGCTGCACGCTTTTTCCTGTTCCTTTTTTCAAAACTATTTTTATCACAAGATCTAGGCAGTACAATCAATGCATTGTTTCCTGTCCCTATGAAAAATATATATATAAGGTACATCAGCAGGGAAATGTTAGAAAAACAAGTTTAAAAAAATGAATTTCTATAACATGATATTAATTTGATAAAGTTTGACAAAATTGCCCGCATCTTTTCCTCCTGTATTGGTCAAAGGAGAACCATCGTGGCCATTGTACTTCATGCGGTTCTCTAAGAGTGATGATATAGAAATCAAGTTAATACATGTAGCAACTTCCATGACAAAGAAAAAGGTTTAAAACATAAAAACTAATAAAAAGACAAAGAAAGAATAATTGTTTGACACCAACCTTGATTAGATACAAAGCCTTCAACTATCTCTTCTTCTGAATAGCTATCAGAGAGCTGAGCGTAAGAGATAGCTATATTCTGTAAAGCATCAACAAACCTAGACCCTCCTTCCATTGTTTCCACTGGATGCATGGGGAAAAAGATTATACAGCTCAGCTATGTGATGTACAAAAAGAATAAGTTGCACACCAAGGAGGGGAAAGATATCAGCAGTATAAAAATTAAAAGACAAAACTTCCTGCCTTACCAGCATATGCAGGTCTGCTCTCAACAAAATCATCATAAGCGTCTGGAGAGCGAGGATTGCCTTCTGGTTCCATTGTATAAGACCCAATGCTGTCAAAGTCCACTTGTGAATCACTGATGTCAATCTGATGAAAACAAAAAAGGTAAGAGCAGTATAAAATCAGAAAAAAAAACACAACCAAAAAAGATCTTATGAAGGATAAAAATAAGACAAAAGAAAGAAGCATACAGTTTCCTGATGATTGCCAATATCTTCCATGAAGTTATCTTCAATAACATTATCATCCATTACTTCATTAGGTGGTGCATGTGCCAACGGATGGATAACAACAATATCATAACCACCATTTGGTTCCAGAACAGCAGGTACAATTGCTAAATCAGCACTATATGGAGTAAGAGAAATGTCCCTGAGCTGTTAAAATTAATTAAAAGTTAGTTATCACAAATTAAATTCAAAAAAGACAGTAGAGAAGATGGAGAATTCCAATTTAAATGGAAAAAAAGAAGAAGTTTAGAACAAAATGTACTGGAAGAACACCAAACGATTTCCGTGACAACAAGTTACGGTCTGCATTGTGTACAAGCATAAAATTCTCATTCCTTATGTGTGACATTCTTGGAATACTGTAATCAATTTGCTCAGCATTGGCACCAAAATCCAAGAAGTCCATGTACACAACCTGCAAACACAGAAAAAAATAAAGCAAATAGTTAAAAGAAAAAGAAACCTAATACTGTGGCATTTTTTTAAATTATCTATTAAAAAGGAATACCCAAAAAAGAAAATGCAACACTTACTGCCAACAAAGGTAAGCAACCGCCAATCCAAAGCATCCTGTTGAAATCACTTTCATCTTTGAAAACCTTAGCTTTCCAAGCATCAACCTCATTCCACAGGTGGTTGAGGCACAAGGTTCCCAAGTCAAGATTGCTCACTTCAGCAATGTCACTGTCCCTCAAGGAGTACAGATATTTCGGGTTCACGAAATTGTAGGTTGAAGGGCAAAGGACTGTGGTGATGAATAACAGTAAGAAGCTCCTGATAAAAACAACCTCCTCGTTAGCACCAAGCAGGACAGATTCTACATTTGCCACAGTAATCTGCTTCTTCCCTAGAAGATACTGGACATGTATCCCCTCCACTTCACTGACGATGTCAGGATCTGTACTCTCCATTACAAAAGGCTTGCTTCCAGAAGGAAAACCAAAGACCTTGTCAACAATATCCTTAGTGAAGTGTATGATCTTCTCCTTGTGCTGCAAAAACTTTGCTTCACCATGTGAAGTGTGGCCAGCAAGCCACTGTAGGAGATTCATAGGAACCATAAGGTGATCAGGGAGCTTTAGCAGATTGTCCAAATCATGTTTTGAAATGAAAGACCTCTGGATAGGATTAAATTTCTTCACTACTTTCATGTATCTGAGTGTCGAAAACCTTGATTGAATGGAAGGCTTGCATTGCGGTTCAATGTACGTGACGTTGACTACAAAAAAAAGAAATGAAACAGATAAATTATGCTAGATCATAATTAAAATACAAATTGAGAAACTATGATATTGCATAAGAGCAAAAATTTCAGAAAAATTAGATAAACTATGCTACTGCATATCAGAAATTGGAAAACTTTGATTGAAACAATACTTCTTTCAAAACAAACTAAATCATCAAGAAATGCGCATGTGGTGTCGTATCAAAACAAACTAAATGATCCAGTTAGCAAACAAATATACAAGACCATGACAAAAAGCAACATACAGCTTTGCTGAAAAAAACAGTGGTAGCATTTCATAAAAAAAAATGTACTCCTGATTCTATATGCCATTCCTACGAAAAACTGCATAATGCTATTCCTAACCATAGCATTTCATAAAAAAATGTACTACTGATTCTAGATGCCATTCCTAAGAAAAACTGCATCATACTATTCCTAACCATAGCATTTCATTAAAAAAAGTACACCTGATTATAGATGCCATTCCTAAGAAACCTTCATCATGCTATTCCTAACCATAGCAAAAAAAATCATCTTCAAAAAGAAGAAAAACAAACTAAAAAATGATAGTTCTACCCATAGCAAAATTCAAAATTCAAAAGCACATCAAAACTATACCATGCTAAAAAGAAAACTACCACCCTTTGCTAGATTTAGAAACCAGAACAAAACTCTTAATATCAAGTGGCTAGCATCATGAAATGGATTTTGCATGGGTGTAAGCTACTGGACAGTGTCTGGCCACGCAAGAAGTATAGAGAAAATTTAGAAAAATTTACACATCCGGCGAATCACCTGCTAGAGTCATAACGAAAGCAACACACAAAATCATCCACAAAAATCTGTAACTCTAGATGAAGAATAATTACCCTAAACAACACTAAAACATGGCGACGCACCATGAAAAAATCAACGTGAGTTACCGTGAAGCACCAGCGAAATAGATCTAAACATACGAAGCAGATCAGCAACGGATCGGGATCAAACCTTCCGCCGACATCGATGGGGATAACGAATCAGATCACCGAAGAACCCTTAGACGTGCGCGGGGGAGTGGCGGGGGAAGAAAACCATGTGCGGCCGGAGAAGAACCGGAGGAAGAAGAAGGGGTGCGGAAGCGGAGGAACCCTTAGACGGGAGCGGCAGCGGAGGAACCCTGGTCGGAATAGAAGGAGGAAACCCAGAAAACCTGGTCGGAGACGGGCGAACCCTGGTCGGAACGAAGAAGAGAACGCAGAGAAGAGTCCTATCTAAATGGGCCGGCCCAAAACATACGCGGGGGGGGGGGGGGGGGTGGTCGGTGAGTCGTATACACCGACCTGGTCGGTGTATAGGATTCGCCCGCGCCTTGGCCTTGATAGCTACGCGACGGCAGCGGCAGAGCCACGTCGACCTCCTGGTGATTCTCCCACACGGTGCCTGGAGGCCCACGAGAGCCCACCTGACGTGATAGGGGTATCACGTTGTATCACGTGGCCATCCATGTGCTTCGTCAGCCTCCTGGTGCACTGCTTTGGCCCACCCAGTGGGATTTCTTTTCATAAAAGCTTCGCGTGTAATTTTAGCGGAATTTTCTTCCTTCGTTTCTGCGCAAAAAAAAATAGAAAGGAGTTTTTGCTAAAAAACAACATCAATTCTAACAGTTTTTCCATTTCAAACTAAATCATTGAGCAAAATATTTAAAAAGGTAGATATATTTCGTTCGAGTCCAAGGCAACAAGATAGGAGATCAGTGTGGCAGTCCGCGCGGCCACATCTGATATGATGGACGGTTCAATGGCGGTGCTGCGTGCATCCACCTGTCTTCTGGGTGAGCCCTTGGCCACCCTCCGTGACGGGGCCTCGTGTTACTAGAGGGTGCCACAAACATGCTACGGGCGTCGCGTCGTTATCGGAAGGGGAACACGCCGCTTGGTTTTTCTCGATGTGTCCCCTCACAAGATCTTCGCCCCTAGAACCCTCTTCTAGGTCATCACTAAGATCATTTACCAGTACATAGTTGGGGCTAATTGGCACCTTATGAACAAGATCAACAGTGAGTTTGGATCTGTAAAGGATGTTAAAGACATGGTAGGTGCTTCAGCCGCACTCGGAAATGTTTCGGTTGGGAGCCGCAAAACTATGTTATTATTGTTCATGTACATATATGGTAACCATAGTTTATCAGTGGTTCAATAGTCCTGTAAGCAACCGTACAAACCATCATAGTTAAATTGGAAAAATATAAATTATTTATATTAATCTTTTTTACTGAAATATAATTTCATCATTCTCTCCACATATTGCCATTTAATAATTTTATTATACCTAAAATAATTAACTATATAATAAAACAATTAATATTAAGACACAAATATTTTATTGGTTTGATTTACTATTTCCATTTAAAAATACACTTTGCACTACATTTTAAGGCATATATTGCAAGGCACTGATGTTCTTTCTTTCCAAGATGGTGCTCTTAAAATTCTTGGGTTGTGCCAAATTCTTGTTTAGAAGTGAAACATACGAAAAAAATGAATACACATATGTGTGTAGATCATTTATGCCACTTAAATAAATTTCAAGTATATGTACTGTGTTTGTGCCTAATTTAGTGTCCTTCGAAATAATGACAGAGAGCAAAGCTAAAGAGTTTTCTTGAATGCATGGTTGTCTATTTTAGGTGTAAGTAAATAGAAAGGGATGATTATAATCATAATAACTAGGAAATGTAGAATACCCAAAATATCTATGGTGGTTATCTCCTTAGAATTGTTTAAGAATTGTTTAATTGATTTTTTATTAAAGTGGAGATCATTGTACGGTCACCTCTTTCTTGGGTTTCGCTTGGACTTTTCCTTGGGAAGCAAAATCGACACAGCCAACACGCAGCGTAAGGGCATCTCCAACTGAGCGATGCAAAACGGATGCTTAAATTGTCCGCTCGTGTCCGTTTGTGTCACCTCCACCGGCGCCAGCACCTTTGACCTTGAGGACTGCGATTCGGCGTCTCCTGGGTCAGGCATCCTCCGGCCTCGCCTTGACATGCGACACCGAGTCCGGCCTCACCTCGACCGGTGCCAGCACCTTTGACCTTGAGTCCCGATTTGGACCGCATGGCTGCCCCTCGAGCTACCGTCGATGGAGCATGCCACAGAGCTGCTGTGGAGGAGCTTGAGGTTTTTCTAGGCGCCACAGTGAGGGGAAGTAGGGAGGACGGGGGCGGCGAGATAGGGGAGGCTGGGGCAGGGGCCGGCGAGGTAGGGGAGGAGTGCGTGTTGTGGACAGTGTGATTGGGAGTGGGAAAGAAGTAGGAGATGGGAAGGTGGAGTATCTTTAGGATATGGTCAAAGATGCAGTACTCTATCGGTATGTGACATGGGTATGCCTAATGGACATGTCACGTGTATACCCCTGGTTTATGTTTTCATGTATCTTAGGAGTTGAAGGCCTACGGATCTGAAGGTTTGGAGGCCCATAAAGCCGAAGATATGCGGTCCGAGGGAGTAGACTCAATAAAGGAAAACTTGTAGCAATATATGGAAAGGCCCAACGCGGCCCGATGTTTGTATACTTGTACATCACGAAAAGCCTCGGCTTCTCCTCCTATATAAGGGTGAAGTTGACGTAGAAGAAAGGATCGATCATTGTTAAACCCCATCCACCGTTTCTTTCTAGTTAGGCGCCTTTGTTCGTCTGACCACCTTCGGGTTCTACTTGCCCTCTACTTCCACGAAACCCTAAGTCTACAATCTGTTGGCATTGACGAGTTGATACCTCGTCAATTGGCGCCGTCCGTGGGGATTGAGGTAGCTAGGTCCTGATCTCGATGGCATCATCATCATCGTTGGCAGCAAGCAACGCAGTGGAAGGAGGTAAACCAATCCAATCTGGCTTTGTCGATTTTGTTCCTCACCCTCCCGCCCATTTGCTTGCATACGCCAACCTTGGAGAAGCAATCAACCTGACGTTCGGGAGCTTGCGTTTCTTTGTCGGGAAAGAAGGTTCATATCGCTTTTCGGCCCCGACTTTTTCGGGACCATTGGCGACCGAGCCCGAATCTTCGGGATCGTCAACACCATCCATCAACTCAGGCGACGAGGAGATTTTGCTGCCACGCTTCACCAAGCCCGATGATAGCGGGAAACTCGCCGATCTGTTCGGCGGGATGACTTTTGGGTCAACCGCTGAAACCGATTTACTTCGGGCCAATGACTTTGACAATTTCACCAACTCCGACTTCACCAATAGCATCAACTTCAGCGCTAGCGAGGAGGTCTTCGCCGATCTATACGACGGTGTCACCTACCCTTTGCATGGTGTGAGGATGCAAAGTCTAGCACCACGCAGAAGAAACTCGATGATTCAAAATCCCGAGATCGATGATAGCGCAGACTCTACATGCCATCAGATATGCGTGCTCACGGCATCGGAACTCGACAAAAAACTCACTGCTAGCGAAAAGGCTTGATGTGACGCTGAGGCGAAAACCGCGAGTGCAGAGTTTGCCTTGAGCGACAAGGATGAGCAGATTGCCCAACGAGAAGCTGCCATAATTGGGCGACTCAATATGCAATCCACAAGATTCTCGAGTACTGTTATCTGGATCCTTGTTTGTATCTTTTGCTTCGTGTTTTCTTCATACTTGTAGTAAAAATTTCCTTCTTTTCAGCAGAGGGTATTGACGAGATGTACACCAAGAATCAAGAGCAAGATGAAGATGAACTCCTCGACTCCCTTTTAGAGTTTTAGTGCTGGAGATGAACTGTTCCCTTGCCCGCGATTGCTTGAAGGAGAGCCGGACTGCATTCGAGCGTTTGTTCCCGCACTTCTTCCCCAAGGTTGATGTGCCGGACAAATTCGAGCCTCTTTCATAATTGACATCAAAAATTACCGCTGACATTCAAGATTTGTACCTAGAAATTGCTTTCGGAAAATATAGATACTTAGTTAATGCCATAAATTAGATTCACCATTGAAGAATTATGCTCAGATGAAGAATTACTGATATGTAATTAAATTGCCGTTGAATATTTCTACCAATGAATTATTGTGAAAATTACTATCAAAATTTTTAAAAGTTGGTGCAATTTTTTTTAAAAAAAAATAAAGACAGACCGGAGCACTGCTCATGTGCACCATCCTCTATGACAGGGCCTGATGCTATTTCGAGGCCGTCACATACATGATACAGGGGTCGGGATCAGAAGAGGAACATGTCGCTTGGTTTCTCGACTCATCTACTCGCATGATCAATGCTCTGGAATCACCTTCGAGGCCATCACCAGGATCCTCGACAAGTACACATCTTGGATTGATTGGGACCTTGCGAACAGGATCAACGGGGAGTTTGAATCAGCCAAAGATGCCAAAGACGTGGTATGTACTTTGTCTACTTAGAAATATTAAATGTATGATAACTACAATTTATCAATGTTTCAACACTGTCGTATAAGTAATTGTACAAACCATCATCGTTAAATGAACAAGTATACGTTATTTATATTAAACTTTTTTACTCAAATATAATTTGGGCATTCTATCCACACATTGCCATTTTATCCTTCTATTGTACATAAAAAAATTAACTACATAATAATACAACTAATATTTAGACACAATTATTTTATTGGTTTGAATTAATATTTCCATAAAAAATAAAATTTGCACTATTAATGCATATATTGCAAGGCACTGATGTTGTTTCTTTTTGAGACACTGCAACTAAATTCTTGGGTTGAACGAAATTCTTATTTATTGGTGAAACATACGGAAAACAATGAACATACATATGTTTATAGAGCATTTGTGCCAATTAGATAAACTTCAAGTATATGTATGTGTTTGTGCCTATTTTAGTGTCCTTCAAAATCATAATCATGGCAGAGAGTAAAGCTAAAGAGTTTTCTTGAATGCATGGTTGCCTATTTTAGGTGTAAGTGAATACAAAGGGATGATTATAATCATACTTAATAGAAATGTAAAATACACAAAATATCTGTGGTGGTTATCTCATAAAAATTGTTTAATTCCTTGTTACTGGAGCCATTGTGCTGTCACAACCAACACGGAGCATGGAGCGTCCTGGTTGTAAATTAGCCACTCATGGCGAGAGCTACTTCTAATCCGCAAATCCTGATGGGCTGCGCTAGCCGTCGGGCGACCGATCCGCTGCGCGGGATCGGTCGTCCCGCAGCCGTCCGATGCACATCCAGTGGCCCACAATCAATCTCTTAAATCATGAATGCAGGCAGCTGGACCCCACGTCTGGTTGCATGGGCGATTTACACAAAAATAATCCTTTTCTGATAGTATAGCACAGAGTGACCCTCCGGCCAAACTATTTCACCCATCTAACCATTTTGTGTGGCGTCCCTCCCATCGGCGCCACACCTCGCTGTGTGGCGCCCATGCGAGCGGCGCCACTCTCCCATCCGACGTGAGTGGCCGACGCTGATGTGTGCTCGAGTCTGACGTGGAAGGATGTGTGGCGCCGCTCCCATCGGCGCCACACATTGAAAGTGTGGCGCCGCTCGGAAGGGCGCCACACATCCTGTTATAATTGCCCAAAGCATACTGTAAGACAATTCTCCAGGGACTTAGCCATTTTGGCGACCATGTTTGTGTGGCGCCGATGCCACGGGCGCCACACAGTTCAGTGTGGCGCCGGCGCCACGGGCGCCACAGAAACAGGGTCGCCAAAACGGCTAAGTCCCTAAGCGTCCGGAGCCCCTGGATGTTGTGGACATATAAATTGACATGTGTGGCGCCCATGGCATCGGCACCACACGTTGACTTGTGTTAAACCATGAAAATTCCTACCTTATTTCAACAGTTTTCAATACAACAATCGCAATTTCAATAGCAATTTCATACACACATCATACACATAGCACACATCATAGCTCACATCGTAGCACATAGATTCGAACAACACGTAGCAATGACGACATGGTTCAAAATGACATAGAGTTCACAACACGTAGCAATGAAGATAGAGTTCACAACATGGTTCGAAATCCATCTACCCTCGACGTCCCCTCCTCACGGGTTGCTTCCGGACGGCCATCCTTTTCGTCCGCTGCTGTTGCTCTTCTTGCTGCTGCACCTCCTGCTCCTCTGAAGATGACGGCTCATCGTTCCTCATCCTCCTCAAAGCTGATCTCCGCGGCGGCTCCTCATCTGACTCGATCACAGCCTTCTTTCCTCGGTTCGCATAATCTTCTGGAGTGTAAAGGTTTGGAGCCTTGCCCCTCGGCTTCAACTGGTACGCAGACCGTGTGGCTTGCTTCTTGCCTCGACTAATGCTTTGACTCAGAATGGTGTCGTCAGGAATCTTCAGAAACATGAACACATGAGATTACAAAAGTTGGAATTAGTAAGCACATGTTTGACAGCAACAAAATAGTCCATACCTCCGCCTCTTCAGAAGAGGATGTAGCCGCAATTTCGCCTTCGCGGCAACCTAGCAAGTTGGCTAACCGCCGCAACTTCCGTGCAGTGTTCTGCGTCATGGAAGTCATGGTTACAAAGCCGCCAAACACAATAGCTTACATTCAAAGTTGGTGACCATAGCTTAATGAAATGCCGCATCGGTACGATAGGCTTTTTATCTCTATGGCTCTGATCCCAAACAACCTCACACTCGTCAGCTGTTTTTTGGATCACGGACCGCTGTGACAAACATATTATACACAATTTGAGCGAGCACATGCCAATATAGATGATGTACTAGCTAATGAGAGAATACATTACCACGAAGTTCAGAGAGGAAGCAATAGAAGTCGATCTCCCTTGTCGAGCAGTCCTGTCGTACTGGCTTTGCGCAACCTCATCGAACGCGATGGGGTCGTCCAAGATGTCGTCATCATACGCGTGGTTCACTAACTCGATACGCGTGTTTTGATGAAACCATTGGAGATAGTTGTTGAAAGCGGCCAAGTCGTGAGGGACAATCTCGACATGTCCACCATTCCGTATTGCTTCCAAACAGTGTTGGAACGTTGTCACGTGAATCCTATGATGGACAGGCCAATTCGTGATCTTCCTCTGCCGCTGCCTATCAAGCCTGCAAGATATTGAGCACAATGGATAAAGTTAGATTCTATCGCTTCCTATGATCAACAAGGTTTCATCGCATGATTGAAGAAGTTTACCTATGGAGCGCGTGGTCCATGTCTTGCCACACAGGTGGGCACTCCTGATACAACCCGAAATGTCTCATCACTCTATGCGGCTGGTGGTATTCAACAAGCCACATGCATATGAGTGGGCACCGCATACGCCAGAAACCCGCCTCCTCCAAGCACTTGGGGTTGAGGTCAGTCATCGCCGAGCCAATACGGTAATAGGTACCATATGGCTCCCAATCCACCTGCAGCATACAAATATTTCAAAATTTACAACATGGCAATGAAACTTATGAAATATGATTGCAAAAGAGTGATGGCTTAAAATCGGTTACCTGCTCAGCGGTAAGAGTGTCCAACTCCTCAGTGTAGTGCCTGTACATGACCATTGGATCGCTCGTCATCTCCGAGACATTGTCCCAAAGGTATGCCCAAGTGGGCTCCCGATAAGGGTTGTTCCGGTAATGAGGCCATGGCCTCGCGTTGAGTATCCTGGGCCACCCAACTGATAGGCGGTCCCACTCCATACGGAAAGAAGGAGCAAGCATCCACCAATACCGCCGCTCCCAGTCCTGCGACAACCTTCGTCCAACTGCGTACATAAGACATTTGGTTAGTACTTTGTCTAGCAGACTACTATAGAAGAACAGTACATATAGCAAATCATCACCTGCCGGTAGAGGTAGGCAAGTGCCGCTGTTCCCCAACTCCACGGGTGCTCCAACACCATAAGCGCCTTGAGCCAACACCAATGGGCCAACTTCCCACCACTGTCAGCAAAGAGAGTCCTCGAAAGCATATACCACAAGTACACTCGGGTGTACATCCTGACAGTGTCCTCATCGGCCTCTGGCAGGCAAGTACCAAAGTTAGTCCTGATCCAAAGGAAAGGTGCGCCGGCGGGAGTTCTATCCTTCTTATCTGCTGGCTCTGGAGGAGCCATGCCAATAAGGTCCTCCATCTGTCCGCGCCACCCATCAGAAGCTGTGTTCATACACAGTGGCTCGCCCTGAATAGGAAGTCCAAGGATCATGGAAACATCTTGAAGAGTAGGGGTCATCTCGCCGGCCCTCAAGTGGAAGGTGTGCGTCTCCGGCCTCCACCGGTCGACAAGGGCGGTGAGTGCCGCGGCGTTCATGTTCGCCCCGGCATACAAGCGTGATGAACGGGAGAAGACCGGTAGGCTGGATGAATTTCGTGTACCTCTCGTCATACGGCATTTCACTTACTGTGCTGTGGTAACGAATCTTAAAGGGGTGAAGAACCCTTCTCCTCTCCGTCATATGAAAAGCCCGGTGATCCTTGTCATACTCATGATCTATGAGATACACAATCCTACATGTTTACATAAATAGACCATATTATGAGCCATTCCTAACAAATATGAGTTATTCCTACATGTAACACATTCGAATGCATTTGAATGCATTAGCCATTTTGGTTCCACTAACAAATATGAGCCACACATACATGAGAATATATCTAGGGTTCCAAGAAATCGAGTGTGTCAACACACACATACATACATATACATACATAAGAATATGGTTACATACATATCCAGGCTTCCTACACATACACATTCAACTTATATTTGATGTCTAGGGTGCCAACAAATCTAGGGTTTCAACACATAGATACATGAGAACATGGATTCAACTTTTAAGATTTTCATATCTAGGGTTCCATGCCTAAATCGAATTAAATCCGAGAAAATCATGGATGAAACGAAGGGGATTGAGGGAGAATACCTTGAGGAAGGGATTGGGAAGAGATTGGCCGGGCAGATCTGATGATTTGGTGGTGGATTTGGTGGGGGGAGAGGGGGGAGGAGGAGGAACCGCCGGGCCGCCTTCTTCTTGCGCCAGAACAGAGAGGAGAAGAGAGGAGAGCTCGGGCTGGGGCGGGCGCGGGGCCACACATAAGTGGATGTGTGGCGCCCTTCCGAGCGGCGCCACACTTTCAATGTGTGGCGCCGATAGGAGCGGCGCCACACATCCTTCCACGTCAGACTCGAGCACACATCAGCGTCGGCCACGCCACGTCGGATGGAAGAGTGGCGCCGCTCGCATGGGCGCCACACAGTGAGGTGTGGCGCCGATGGGAGGGGCGCCACACAAAAGGGTTAGATGAGTAAAATAGTTTGGCCGGAGGCCGGGTCAGTCTGTGCTTTTCTTTCATAAAAGGGTTATTTTTGTGTAAATCGCCGGTTGCATGCACGTCACTGAGAACATATCTAGTGCTACGTTAGGTATGTGTGCTACTTGATTCCAGGCTGATCTGAACAGTCGATTCATATTTGAGGGCCAGGATCTGAACACACTCTGAAATTTACTCCCACCATGGCACATGAGCAAAAAGGACCCTATCCTTTTTCATATTGCTGCACGGGATCCCTGTCTAATCTCTTTCTCTTGCATTCACTGCTGCCAATTCCTAGCTCAACTAGAGCCATTAGGAATCTTTCAATCACCGCATGTTTAGGAAAATGCTCGGCATCACGAGCTTTGAAGGTGACTATAAATCAACCAAAATAATTTCATTCAAACACCACGTTCTGCAGATTGTAGCTTATAGGCAGGGTGGCCGATCCAGATCTAAACGCAACGGTGATCGATCCAGATCGAACCATAGCAGCAGCGTGCCTTGTCTACTAAATATACGGAAGGCCATTGTCTCCTGAATAAACATAATGAATCATGGGGCTTGTCAGTTCAGGCCTTTCTTTGTATCGAATGTGCCAGCTTATTCTTTCCGTTGTAGTTGGGTTTGATAAATTTCAGTTATCTCTTTTGGTGTGCTGCATACTTATCTTGGTATGGATTCTGAATTATTGTTACTCTTTGCTAATGCAGGTTTCAGTTTCTACTAGATTGGTTGTTTAGCAAGAATTCTTTCATAGGATTTGTGAAGAAAGAAGTTAGGGCTATTCCAGCTGAAAATAATGGAGCACGAAGTCGATCAGGTGGGATGAACATTTTTTTTGCAAGCCCAGATGGTCATGTTGTCAGTGGTGGAGTTGCTGGCCTACTGGTGGCGGCAAGTCTTGTTGAGGTGCTGCTACTTACCTTTCATAAGAATTTGAATGCTTATGAGTTTGATTTTTCTAGCAATATTTGCATATAGGTGAAAAAACTTGGTTTACATATTCGGCATTCGTTTTATGAAATAGAGTAGCTTAATTCCTCCTCTTTACATACATTTTTGTTATATTAGATCCACTATCTTTGTCATATGTATTACTTCCTGTTATTCAGATAGATATTTATTAGATTAGTTTTAGTGTATTTTCCATGATTAGCTCCTCTCAATTTAGCTTGAGAAGAGTAGTTTACATAAGATTTTTCGGTCCAGTACCATCAAGGACATGGAGGGTTCAGTGTCTGCCGGTGAGGTAGAGGCCGTCGACCCATTTGTTGGCTTCAGAGAGAGATAGAACTTTATCTTCTTTGTGTACTAATACATATTATCGAGTGAGAGGTTTTGTTACTGCCAGTCCACTAATGTTTAAATGTATTCGAGATGAGAAGAGTTGCTTACATAAGATAGATAGTTACCAAGATTACTTTTCGGTTGAGTAGCGGTAAGGACGCGGAACATTTTGTCTACACGGCTTCGTTGTTTTCCTAGATTTTGTTAGCTTCAGGTTGTTATAGGAGAATATTTCCTATCGGTAAACTTAGGACGATAATAAATGTACTCCCTCCGATCCGAAATAAGTGGCGGGCGGTTAATACAGATGCACTTTTACAAATAACCCCTTCTAAAACAAGAAAATATGTGGATTCTCGTATCTAGGTCGTTGGCTGATCGTCGCCGGCGTGCGGGCATCTGCACCAGACTGCCTCGGCCACGCGCGGGGCGCGGGCTGGCGAACTTGACGGGGCTCCACGTGCCGGCGAGGAAGCCCACCGCGCCGGCATGTCTTCTGGCGGAGGCGCCCTCTCATCGGCGAGGATTGCCCGACTGCATCAATCTGACGAGAGAGAGCGGAGGCCTTCGAACTGGGAGCGGAGGGAGGAGGTCCAGGTGGTGCAGCGCCGGCGAGATCGGAATTGGATTGGGTGGGGCGGCGTACCAGACGTTATTGGATCTCCAACTCACAGATAGATTCAGGAATATGGCCAGTGAAGTTATTGGAGCAGAAAATCAGTGCTAGTAACTCTCGAGCTCGGTACTTGGGTGGTAGAGGTCCTGATAAGGAATTATGAGACAAATCGATGTGCTTTAAGCTTTCCAGAGAAACGAAATAGTCCTCTGTAATCAAACCGTGTAGGCTATTGTTGCTCATGTCGAGGATGGTTAGATTACCGAATGCACTGATCTTCGATGGCACTTGTACAGTAAGATGGTTGTTAGAAAGAATAAGATCCTTCAAATGTGTGCAGTTCCCTACACCAGGTGGTATTGTTCCATCGAGGTGGTTGTTTGAGAGGTCAAGGTGCACTAACCTGGTGCAATTCCCAATTCCTTGCGGTATAGCTCCAGCAAGGTGGTTGTCAAAAAGGCAAGGTTCCTTAATTAGTGCAATTCCGAATCCCTTGCGGTATAGCTCCAGTAAGATGGTTGTCAGAGAGGTCAAGGCTCCTTATTTTTTCGAAATGGGGGCGCCGTACCCCAGCCTCTGCATCAAAATGATGCATATGGCTGCTTTATTTCCAATCAAGGTTCCTTATATTAGTCCAATATTCCCCTATCTCTGCTGGTATAGCCCCAGTAATGTTGTTGTTAGAAAGGGAGAGGCTAGATAAGCTGGTTAAGTGCCTCATCCTGTTTGGCAGTCTTCCACTCATAAAATTGTCACTCATTCTCAACTCCATCAATTTGTTTGATGTACACGATGGCAAATTCTCTAAGAACTCTGTTATGTTTCTGGAGGAAAGGCTCGTGTCAAGCCACACCAGTTCCAACTCACAAAGATTCTTCAAATCTACTGCCATCGTGGCCGCGTTACCATTATCCGAAAAATCTAATACTTGTAGTGTCTTCATACTTGCTAGTTCATCAGGAAATGGATCATGTAGATAGGTGTTGTAAAGACCGAGGTGCCGTATGCTTGTGTTGTTCCAAAACCAACATGTTGCAACAGGATGATCAAAGTAGTTTCCGGAGAGCTCAAGGTAGTGAAGATTTGTGAGGTTTAGGTGTGTGAGCGAGTGGTTTGCACCTGGAAGCGAGCAACCGGGAAGGTAGAGGGCCTCCAGAGATGGAATCATGTTCATCACAACAGGCCAATCGTCGTCTATCTTGTTGAGATTCACCGAACTCATGTCAAGATGCACAAGCAGAGGCAGACGGGTTAACCACGAGATGTCTGTGGAGTAAACGCTAGCCATGGTGGTGGTGTCAGAAGAATCCGGAGAAGAGGAGAGGGAGAGGTATTCCAGCTTGGAGAGGTTTCCGAGCTGAGGAGGTAGGGACCAGAGAAGGGCATGCCGGTGAGATCAAGGTGCCTCAAGTTGTTGAGAGAACCCAAGAACTCTAGGACACGCCCATCAGCTGCCTGCTGCCCCCTGCAGGAACGTGTAGCTGAGATCGAGGTACTCCAGATGTTCCAGGTAGAGCAAGGAAGGGCTTATCTGGCCGAGCAAATATGTATGGCTAAGATCAAGCTCGACGACATGGCCGGTCACGTTGCTGCACGCGACGCCTGTCCACCGGCAGCAATCGTGGAGGAGCACCTCCTCTTGCGATGACGCGAGGATGTTGTAGGTGTCGTTGATGCCTTGCTTGAAGGCTAGCAACGCTTCCCTCTCGGCTGGCAAGCAGGCGGCCGGGTGGAGCTGCACCGTGTCGGCGGCGACGAGGAAGAGAACGGCGGTGGCGATTAGGAGGACCAAGGCGATCTGAGCAACCGAGCGACACATTGAGACCGATGGGTGCTCTGTCACAGCCTAATACTCTGCTATATCATCGCCCTACCCGTTAAGATCCTCGTTTGCAGCAACATGTTCAGGTATTTGCTCTGTTTTGAGCCCCAGTTCTTGCTCACAAGGTTGCGCGATGTGAGCAAGAGAGCCTGGGCACGAGCAGGCTCTGGCGACGCGTGCAGCCTGCGGATCTAGATCGGTCGCGTGGTGGGTGCGCCGCTCTCGCGCTGCCGTGCATTCTCCTCTACTTGCTGGGCTTTCAGCTCGTTTTTGTCTACCGTTACAACACATTCAGTTCCAGATTGCGAAACATCAACAAGGAAGGGAACATAGCAGAAAGCCAAAACGGCTGGGGTTGACATGGCCCACGACTACAGACCAATAACAGTCACATACATACATAAAAAAGTTCGTATTACACAAATGCTTATACAAACTACTATTTTTTTTTTTAGGTAAACACATAATATATTAAGCACGCAAGCCGCCTCATTAAAAACCTTCCAGTCCCCTTAGGTACCCTGGTAAGGAAAAGAGTGCGTCTGAAACTTGCTGCTAAAAATCAAAGTTCGGTTACATCGTTTACTTCATATACTTCAATAGTACAATGATACCAGACCAGGTTGGCCTTATTTGATTTGGCACACCAGTTAACTTGCAGTTGCCTTACTGCCTATCCTTCCCCAAGTAACAACGGAGAACACATACACATTGTCATATAGCTTATCGAAGAGGCGGAAATAAGCATTCCTCCAAGATCTTTTAAACAGTAGAGCACAGAAAACAATCCAGAGTCCCGCCAAAAAGCCAGCTGTTAGCCCAAAGTAGAAGAACAACACTGGATCATAACCATTTTCACTTCCCTGATGCTGATTACCATGCTCAGGTGCATCGTTGCCTGGGCAACTCTTTTCAAGAGGAGGCCCGCAAAGACCGCTATTGCCACTGTACATGAACGGGTTCTCATTGTAGAGGGTGTCAAGTTGACCTCCTGTCGGAATTCTTCCCGCAAGACTATTGTATGACAAGTCCAAGGAGCTTAGAAACGTCAAATCTGACAAGCTTGATGGGGTTTCACCGGAGAGGTTGTTCCTTGAGAGGTCCAGCGATTCTAGTGATTTCATAGACCCAATCTTCATAGAAATTTTCCCGCTCAGGAGATTCCTCGATAGATTCAAATTCAACAATCCATTAAGAGAACCTATCTCATTTGGAATTTCACTAGTTAAGCGGTTGAGTGACAAGTCAATGCTGACCATCTCGTTCAATGCAGACGTGCCATATTTAAGCTCCTGCTGCTTCATCACCACAGATAAAATACCCTTACTTGTTTCCTCTTCTAACCAATTAGACCCCACTCTCGGCGGATGGTCTAGGGTCATTGCTGTTAATTTGGACAAGGACAACGGAATTGATCCTGATATATTGTTGCTCGCTAAACTGAAGTATTGAAGTAGTTTAAGATTTGTGATGTTGACTGGAATATCCCCGTAAAACATGTTATGGTTTAGCTGCAGGAATCGCAAGTTCACCAATTGTCCAATCCACGCAGGTAGCATTCCGTAGAACTTGTTCACCCCAAGATCAAGGAAAATCAAAAAATAGCTGGCCTTGAGCCAAGATGGAAAATTTCCGGAGAAGTTATTGTTACTTAAGAGTAGAAATGCAATGCTCATTGCAGAACAACGCGGGAATTCTCCCTCAAAAAGGTTATTGGATAAATCCAATATAGCCATGTGTTTCGATTCACATATAGCCTTAGGAACATGACCAGTAAGGTAATTGGAGGACAGACTTAGTTGTATAAGATTTGGACCTCCAAAATCTAATGGCAAAGGTCCTGACAAGGAGTTCATAGAGATGGCCAGTTCGGTGAGGCTTCTTGGTAACATTGGTATCTGGCCAGTTAGTTGGTTCAAATTGAGATTTAGCGTGTCCAAACTAGTAAGTTTTCTTAACCCAGATGGTATGGCTCCAGTAATGCTGTTATTAGAAAGGAGAAGATATTTTAAGCTGGTCAAGTGCCCCACCATATCTGGCAATGTTCCTGTCATGTTGTTGTCAGACGAACTCAGGAAGAACAATTTGCTCGACGAACATTGTGGCAGCTTCCTTACAAATTCTGTTATGTTCCCAAGCGCGAGGCCACCATCAAGCCATAGGGATTCTAGATCACAGAGATTTTTTAAGTCTACCGTCATTGTGGCAGAATTACCATTATTGGTGAACTCTAGGCTTTGGAGGGTTGTCATACCTCCTAGCGCATCAGGGAATGGGCCATAGAGATAGGTCGAAACTAGTGCTAGGTCCTTGATGCATTTTAAGTTCCAAAACCAGCAGGTTTCAATTGGATGGCCCAAATTGTTTCTGGAGAGATCAAGGTTCTCAAGTTTTGTGAGGTTTAGGTGTGTGAGCGTCTGGTTTGCATTTGGAAGTGAGCAGTTGGCAAGAATAAGGGCCTTTAGAGTTGGAATTGTGTTTGCCACAAGGAACACATCGACGGCGCTGAGATTTATGTCACTCAAATCAACATATTCCAGGATATGCAGATGCGTTAACCATGAGATATCCGCTGTGTGTATATTTTCCATGAAACTGAGGCCAAGGTGTCGCAAGTTTGAAAGGTTTCCGAGCTGAGGCGGCAGTATACCGGACAATAGCGTGCCTGAGAGGTCAAGGTAGTCCAACTTTGAAAGGTTGGCAAGCTGAGGAGGCAGTATACCGGACAATAGCACGCCGGAGAGGTCAAGGTAGTCCAACTTTGAAAGGTTGGGAAGCTGAGGAGGCACTCTACCAGAAAAGAGTGTGTTCGAGAGATCGAGATGTCTCAAGTTGTGTAAAGAACACAAGAATTCAGGGAAAACACGACCATTAAGTCCATGCAGGGATGTCCAGGCGAGATCCAGGTACTCCAGCTTTGAAAGGTTGCCTAGCTGAGGAGGCACTCTACCAGAGAATGATGTGTAGGAGAGATCGAGATGTCTCAAGTTGTGTAAAGAACACAGGAATTCAGGGAAAACATGACCACTAGGGCCATGCAGGTATGTCAAACTGAGATCCAGGTACTCGAGATGCTGGAGAGAAAGCAAGGAAGGACTTATCTGGCCGACCAAACCCGTTTCACCAAGGTCGAGCTCGGTCACATGGCCGGTTTCGTTGCTGCAGGTGACGCCTGTCCAGCGTTGGCAGCAGTCATGATGCCGTTTTTGCCACGAGGCTAGGACGTCGTTGGTGTCGTTGATGCCTTGTTTGAAGGCCAGCAACGCGTCCCTCTCGTGCGGCCAGCAGCTCGCATGGGCAACGACGAAGAAGCCGCAGGACACGGCGGCAATGGCAAGGAGCAAGACGAGCCTGGCGATTGAGCGATGCATAGCGGACGAGCAGCGCTGTGTTCAGTGTTTGTATGTTCCGTGTTCAGTGTTTGTACGTACAGGGTTCAGTGTTTGTATGTTCCGAACGGGCGCGCGGTTCTTTCTCTTATAATTTGCGGCCAGCGTGACCGACTGTTCCGAGGGTGGAGTCGTCGACGTTCAAACAAAAACTAAATTGCTACGATCCGAGAGAGATGCCCACTGCGTGGAGGCCATGAGTCGTCTCGTCGCATCTATTGTCTCATTGTCTGCGGTGACTCACTCGTTAAGACTACCTGATTACGAAGGATGCAGCTGGCTACAAATGGTGATCACACATGCAGCCATCATCCATAGATCGGTGCGGAGAACGATCAACTTAAATAGGGTGGACCGGGTCGGACACGGCTAGTGATGAACTAATGATGCATATGTTCGCCTACAATTATATCCCAAATTCTTCCGGGCGGGCGCGTGCCAAACTGACCCGCCGGGCGCACACTGTCGCTGCTGCACGATTTGGCTCGCTCGCGCTATTCCACATCCAGGTGGCCCACGTATTAATCCGCAAAAAAGTGACCCATGTACTCCGTGGTCAACGCGCGCTTTCTCACTCTAATCCCTCCCTTTCCTCTCCATCGGATATGGCCGAAGAGTCATGGGCGTCTGCAGCACGCGCACGAGTCCGATGGCGGCGCTGATTTCTCCGTGCGCCGCCCCGCATCTCCGGCTGCTAACCGAGCTCTTCCCTGCCGCCATCCTCTACGAGCCTGCGTCGGCCGTGGATTTTTCCGCCGATGGACCATAGTTTAAAATAGCCGGCTATAGCCGAGCTAGCTATAGCCTTTCCCGTATGGTGCAGCTAACTGCATTAGCCCGCTAAAAGGTGTGCAAAGGTGTTCTACGAGCTATAGCTTTTTTGGAAGGCAGCGGCTATATCCTGTAGCCGGCTATTTTAAACATTGCGCTGGACCCACGACCACGAGCTTAAGTGCCGGCGACCGCCAGGGGTCGCCGTCTCCGCGCCTCCACTAACTCTCCCTCCTGGTCATCGGGGGAATCCAGCGCGCGCCGTCCCTACTCTACCTCTTCGCCGTCGGGGTCTCCAGCACAAACCGCCCTACGCCCCTACCTCTCCTGGCTCGCCGTCAGTGGGCTCCAGCGTGCGCCGCCAAGACCGTGTGTCGTTGCTTATTTGACGGTACCTCGGAGGAGGGATCCTCACGAGGGGGAGAAGAAGTAGGGGCCATAGGGCGGAGAGTCCTCGGGACGGTGATACACGATTTACCCAGCTTCGGAACACCTGCTCGAAGACAGGGTCTACTGCTGCTTGTCTGGAATTATTTGGGCGCTTTCGCGATGTTACAATGAGTTGTGGTTGTGTCCTTTAGAGATCCCAGGATCCGGCTTATAAAGGCACACGGATCTAGGGTTTACATTGGAGAGTCCTAGCCGGATTACATGTTGTCTAACTACGGTACAAAGTATTGCCGTGTACATCAAGGATCCGCCTTCCATCTACGTCGTACTGGATCCGGGTTCCTCATGGGCCTCCGCGGATCCGGCCTCCTTCGTAGGTCGGTGGGATCCGGCTCCCTGATCCTGGGCTGGACTTCGTCCTTCATGATCAACGGCAACTGGGCCGCCCGATGGGCCTCATGCCACCATCACCGTCTATGGGCCACCCGGGCTTGCCGGATCTAGGCACTGTCGATGGTACACCCATGAAGTATACCCACAACAGTAGCCCCCAGAGTTCTCCGAGATTCACCTCTTGTTTCCGCCTTGGTAACGCTTCGTGTATTTCGACATTCTCCTCAGCAGCATGGGGAACTTGAAGAACTCCAACGTAACTTTTTTCTTCTTTCCAAATTTTAATTATGTGGTGACCCTGCATACCACTGCATGTTGTAGTATGCCAGTCGTTGACATAACATTCATGAAGTACCAATCCGCAAATATTACATCCCTCAGAGTAGTACAACAGAACATAGCAGGTCCGTAACTCATTCATTTATTATTACAAGCATAATGTACATATCATCTCGGAGCTCCTCTTGGGTCCTAAGAGGGATACTCCTGGGTTCGAGGCGAACCCACCTTAGTTTACAATATAACTGTCTTACTAGGTGATACATTTATTCCCTCGAGCAGTTAAGTACTAAGAGTTCGTACTTCTCGGATACTACTACTACTTATCGGTCTAAGCTTGCTCTCCTCCGGAACCCTCCCCGGTTCCGTAGACTATAAGGTAGTCTACACCTTCGACACCTCCAGAGAGGTCTGGTTCTTCATAGCCGATGATGTCGGCTCCTTCAGGGTTGTCGTTGTCCTCCTCCAAATGGTTCAGACAATCTAAGCAGGGGATTTAAGAGTGGTATGAGTACGAGCGTACTCAACAAGTTCATAGAAAAGAGATGTTTAATGCACTAGCTACGATATTAGACCAGAAAGTCTAATACCAATGTAGGTTTTGATAAACATTTCTTCATGAGGTTGCTTTTATTCAGAAGAACTATGTCCGTCAGCCTTCACCGGTTCACTAGAACTTCATGGAGTTCCTTTCTGGCAGCGTTCGCAGTTCCAAATCCCGGAACAGGGAGTGACAGGTCACGATTCATTACACTCTGCAGAGGTGTGTTGCTTTACCCATAAGAGATCTTAACCTTGGTGCCAACCGGGCAGCTTTCCCGTCCACACTTCCTTCGGGGTGAGGCCCGGTATAAGGTCATAGCCAATCATATTCCTCCGCTACTTCGCACACCCACCCTTTGTTGCAAACCCCGACCCTGGGTCCTCGCCGGTCCTCTTACACCAATTATGGATGGACCCCGACCGCGATAACAATTCTAGGCTCTACCATAAACTCCTTCGCCGGTAGCTGCAACCCATCATAGACCGCATTACCGTGGGGAATTAGAATGGGATCCCCACCCTCCGGTTGTTCTCGCAAGATACAACTGCTACGGTAAGCGCATCCGTTGATGTACAAGAGGTGGAAATACGATTGACTATTCCGTCTCACTCCAGATCTTATGGTTAACACGGGCTTTACGGCACAAAAATCACTGGACGACATTTGTTGTTTAATCCTAGATGGATATAAACCCTTGCAATGGAACCTCCACCATATCAACACAATCCATGGTTCCATTGCCCACCACTTAGTCATATTCATAGTTATGAAAATAGTGGTTTTGCTTTTTATGCAATAGTGATAAACATAGTACTTTGCAAGTAATTTGATAAAAATACTCGAATGACATGAGCAAGTGATGAACTTGCCTGAACACTGCAAAGTGTTGCAGTTGGATGGTGTGGACTGACCCTTGTCCTCTGTTGCTGAAAAATAGCATCATTGTCCGATAAGGGCAATGGTTAAAGAAGCATTTATGCATGATTCCAGTTTTAGGGTTTGTCCCCCCCTTCCGATGTCTTTATCATTTCATGTTAGGGATACTCTATATAGGGTAAAATACAACCTTGAAATGTTGTCAAGGTGTTTTTAAAGTCCAAAAGAATTTATGGACTTATTTTCATTATTGAAAATATAAGGTGTGATTTAAATGATTATATAAATCATCAAATTTGAACTTATTCTTGTTTAACTTCAAAAATTCTGTTTGATATTTTATTATGATAGAGCATTTTATCCTGAGTGGTTTTCATATTTTAATTATTTTTTTAGAGCTATTTGTCATTTTCTATTTATTTTTAAAGTTTCTGTTTATTTGAAAATGTGAAAAGACAGAGTTGCCCCTGGGCCCACATGTCAGTGCGGCCCAGTGGTGAACCCTAACCCGAGCCACACTTGGGCTCAGTCGGTCGCACCGACCCCTTCTCCTTCACTCGCTCGCGAACCCTAGCCCCCTCTCTTGCGACTCCCGCGTCGCCGCCGTCTTCACCGAATTGTTCTGGCCATCTCCGGCCGTCGCCGCCGGCGAGATATGGCGCATCTGAACCGCCGTTAACGGCCGTTCAGATGCACCGCGGTGATTTGTGCTGCGCCGTCCGCTCGTCTCGCCCCCTTCGCCTCTGGTCGCCTTGCGTGGAGTGCCGTGGCGATCTCGTCTCCGTCGACGCTCCAGATGCCGTGGAGCCGCCGTGAGCCTCGCCGAAGTGGTGCGGGGCGCTGCGGCGCTGGTCGAGGCGTGGCCTGGCCTGGCCAGGTGCTGGCGTGCGCTCGGCGTGCGCCGCCGTGGTCGCCATGGCCGTGACTGCTGTCTGCTCGCCCCGGGTACGTGCTCCACCCTCTCTCTCTTGACTGTTCTTCTTCTCCATCCTCTAGCTCTAGCCACGGCTGCTCCTCCTCGTGGAGATGCCTGCCGTGCTGATGCCCTGCTGCTGTGCCTAGCTAGCTGTGTATGCGTATGCTGCTGCGCTGCTACTGTGCTGTTTGTGCTGCTGTGCTCCACTGGCCTTGGCCATTGCTGCCATGACCATGCCAGTGCTTGTGTTACTGCCGTGTGCAACCCTGCCATGCTTCTGTGCAAGATTCCCTAGGCTCAGTACTTGATTAAGCTTGCATTTCTTGCTAAATTCAATCCCTGTGGCTTTGTCCTTGATGCTATTGCTGTTAAATCATCAAGTGTATTCAGTTAATTTGCCCTGGCTTGATTACTGTGTGTATTCCTTGCAAATTTGCAAGTGCCAGTGCCATGGTGTGCTATTTCTTGTGCTCAAATTCATGAGCATGCTCAATTGAGCATTGCTGTTGACTTAACAGTATTATCCAGTGATGAGTGCTATGTGCTGTACTTGTGTATCTTGATCCAGTGGTTCATCATGCTTTTGATATGCTTCTGGATACAATCATAAAGTCATAAATTCAGTATCTGTTTATTCAGTTATTGCTTCTGTCGACTTTGAGCTATTTTCAGCCTATCTCTTATAATGTCAATGATCTGTTGCTTTTCCTTGACATAATCAGGATTGAACTCCTTGCTTGATCCTACCTCATACCAGCATATCGGTGATCTACACTTTCTTCCATACAGAGCTTCGAATGGTGCCATCTTGATGCTGCTTTGATAGCTATTATTGTATGAAAACTCTGCTAGTGGTAAGTCCTCCTCCCATGATCCTCCGAAGTCTAGGGCACAAGCCCTAAGCATATCTTCCAATATTTGGTTTGTTCTCTCTGTTTGTCCACCTGTCTGAGGATGATAGGCGGTGCTGTAGTCTAGTTTGGATCCTAAAGCTTCATGTCATTGCTTCCAAAATGATGATGTGAACATGGATCCTCGATCTGATACGATCTTCTTGGGCACTCCATGTTTACTCACGATCTCTTTGATGTAAAGATCGATGAGTTTCTCTCCTTTATCCTGCTGATTTACTGCGAAGAAGTGTGCACTCTTCGTCAACCGGTCCACGATTACCCATATCATATCCTTCTTTTTATTAGTCATGGGTAGTCCGGTGATGAAATCCATTCCTATCTCTTCCCATTTCCATTCTGGGATTGGTAAAGGTTGTAACTTTCCTGCCGGACTTTGATTTTCAGCTTTCACTCTTTGGCAGGTATGGCATTCCGCCACGTATTGTGCTATCTCTCTCTTCATGTTATTCCACCAGAATAGTTCCTTGAGATCCATGTACATCTTTCTACTCCCCGGATGTATAAAATATGGTGTTTGATGTGCTTCTCGGAGTATAACTTCCTTGATCTCAGCAATATCCGGAACGCAAATCCTCTTCTGAAACCATAATGATCCAGACTCTTCTTGGTGAAATTCCGATGGTCTTCCCTCATCAATCCTTCTCATCTCCTCCACGATGAATGGATCGTCCAGTTGACCCATGATTATCTCATTCTTTAAGTTAACACTTAACTCATCGGCTACTTGTAAAGCCGAAAGTCCTTCATGTGCTTATTTCTCCCAAAGTTGTATTTGGGCTTGGCTTATTTCCTTCCTCAACTCCGGTGATAACTCTTGTTCCACTCCTCCAGCGCTCTTCCTACTCAAGGCATCTGCTACAACATTAGCCTTTCCTGGAGTATAATTGATGGTCAAATCATAGTCCTTGATTAGTTCAAGCCATCTTTTCTGCCTCATATTGAGTTCCTTCTGAGTGAAGAAGTACTTAAGACTCTTATGATCCGTATAGAGCTCACACTTGGCTCCATAGAGAAAATGTCTCCAAGTTTTAAGTGCAAATACTACTGCTGCTAATTCTAAGTCATGGGTTGGATAGTTCACTTCATGAGGTCTGAGTTGCCTCGACCCATAAGATATTACTTTCCGATCCTGCATGAGTACGCAACCCAATCCATGTTTGGATGCATCACAGTACACGGTGTAATCCTTGCCAACTTCCGGGACTGCTAACACAGGTGCTGTGGTGAGTTTCTCTTTCAGAGTCTGAAAACTCTTCTCACACTCATCAGACCACACAAATGGTGTGTTCTTCCTTAACAGCTTAGTCATCGGTCCTGCTATCTTGGAGAATCCTTCAATGAATCTCCGATAGTATCCTGCCATTCCTAGGAATCCTCGGATTTCCTTGACAGTCTTGGGTGCTTCCCAATCTAAAACTGCTGCTACCTTGCTCGGATTAACAGCTATTCCATCCTTGCTAATGACATGACCAAGAAATTCTACTTGATCTAGCCAAAACTCACACTTGCTGAATTTGGCATAGAGTTGATGTTCTATTAGTGTTTGCAACACTATCCTCAGATGTTCAGCATGTTCAGCTTTATCTTTGGAATATATCAAGATATCATCGATGAATACGATGACAAACTTGTCTAGATATGGCAGGAAGATCTTATTCATAAGATTCATGAAGATTGCTGGGGCATTGGTTAATCCAAAAGGTACTACTAGGTATTCATGATGTCCATACCTTGAGACAAAGGCTGTTTTCGGAACGTCCTCCTTCTTGATCTTTATCTGATGATAACCGGACCTTAGATCAATCTTGGAAAAGACTCCCGCGCCTCTAACTTGATCAAATCGATCTTGTATTCTAGGAAGTGGATACTTGTTCTTGATAGTAACATTATTCAGATTCCTGTAGTCTCCACACATCCTTCTACCTCCATCTCTTTTATCCACGAAGATCACAGGTGATCCCCATGGTGATATACTCTCCTGTATGAATCCTTTCTGTTCCAAGTCATCCAATTGCTCCTTGAGTTCTTTCAACTCCTTAGGCCCCATCTTGTATGGTGCTTTAGCAATCGGAGCAGTTCCTGGGATTAGGTCGATAGTAAATTCTATCTCCCTATCTGGTGGCATTCCAGGTAATTCCTTAGGAAACACATCCTGGAATTCATTTACTATAGGTATATCCTCCAACTTCACTTCCTTCATGCTATTCAGCTGTAGCTCGACTTCGATCTGTGTATGCTTGTCTCCTTGGTAGATCATTCTACTTCCATCGGGGCTTTTCAAAGACACAGTCTTGTTCACGCAGTCGATCAATGCTCCATTCGCTTCTAACCAGTTCATACCAAGAATGACATCAATGTCCTTCATCGGTAAAATGAACAGGTCTGCGTCAAACGCGCATTTATTGATCATAATGACTTGTCTTTGTTTGGTGTGGGTTACTACTATCGTTCCCCCCACGGAAAGTATAATTATAGGTGTATCTAACTTAGTGCAACTAATCCCATGTTTGATGATGAATTGTTGAGAAATGAATGATGTAGTTGCACCAGTATCAAAAAGTACTTTGCCAGGATGAGTAAGTATCTGGAGCGTACCTATCACTGCCTGATCAGAGTTCACCACCTTCTCCAAGCTGGTGCAGTTTAACTTGCCGAAGGGTTTCTTGTTCTTCCAATTTCCCTCCATTGTTTCCTCCTCGGCTTCCTCCTCCTCCTGATTGACCTCCTCCATTCTTTTTCTTAGGGCAATCCCTAAGCATGTGTCCTTCCTCACGACAACCAAAGCATATCACTCTTGGCTTCTTGCAATCCTTCGAGTAATGCCCTGTATACCCGCAGCTTCGGCAAACTATTTGCGCCATGTTAGGATTGCTTGGAGCCTTCCTGTTGTTGTTGTTGTTGTTGTTGTGGTTGTTGTTGTTGTACCTTGGTTTGAAACTCAAGCCAGTTAGGCTTGTTGCTGACATACCTCTTAGGCTCAAATTTAGCCTTCTTCCTCTTCTCCTCTTGCAGTTGCTTGAAGTCATCTTCAAGAGTGATGGCTGCATCCACCGACTCTTGGAACTCTGTTGCTCTCATCATTCTGAGCTGTACTTTGAACTGGGGACTTAATCCCCTCAAGAACCTCTTTTTCTTCTTGTCCTCGGTGTTGACCTCCTCAACAGCATACCGGGACAACTTCGAAAACTCCCTGACATAAGTTAGGATGACCTTATCTTTCTGCTCGAGACTCTCAAATTCTCGATGCTTCAACTCCACAATGCTTTCAGGGACATTGGATTCCCTGAACTTTTTCTTGAACTCCTCCCAGGTAAATACCTTCTCAGCCGGATAAACGGCTACTATATTATCCCACCATGATGCGGCGGGTCCACACAACAAGTGTGTTGCATATCCGACCTTCTCCAGGTCATTGCATCCAACGGTGTTGAGCTTACGCTCAGTGTCCATCAGCCAATCCTCCGCGTCCATAGGTTCGGGCGCGTATGCGAACGATATTGGTTTTGTGTTCTGGAAGTCTGACAGAGTGACTCCCTGATTGTCTGGCCTCTCCACCCTGTTCTGTTGAAGCAGCTCCTGGAAGAACTTATTTTGCTGCTCCATCGTCATCCGTTGCCTTTCCTCCAACATTTGCATGTATTGGAGGAAATTCTGCTGCGTCATACGTGGTGGTGGTGGTGGAAACTGGTTTCTGGCTGCTTCATCAGCCTCCTCCTTCTGCTTGGCCTCGCGCTCGATGCGCTGCGCTTCGCTCTCCTCACCTATCGCTCCCGACATATCCCCCTAGTTCTGCAACACAAAGTGGTACTCATAGTTACTCCATGCGCAAGTTTTCTGAGCTCAACTTTGTGCACAGAACTAGTCACGCAATGGAAATCAAGAAGCAAATCCAAATCATTCAAAACATATACCATGTATATACATACTTAAGTGGTTTTATTACAATACTCAGTGACGATGTGAGTATGCAAACTCACTTATTGAAGTATATGTACAAATTTCTACAAATATTACACACTACAATACATGTGGTACTATTGTATTTTAGTCTCGCCTCCCTTGGTGGTCTCTAGTCCTGCTTCACTCCCGGTACATCCCAGGCTTCCATCCGGTCGAACGTGTAGTCCTCCTGACAGAATCTGGAACGTAGGGTCTTCCCGTCGGCTGGTAGTCGGAATCAGAGGATGATCCCAAGGAGAAATCTGTGTTCATGAATTGATTATTCAAAACATCATAATCCACCCATCGGGTGTACTCCCCCGTGACTCCGCCATAGGTATTACCTCCATCAGTATCCGACTCAATCAATATAGGATACTCCTCATAGTCACCCCTATTATACTGATTGTCCTGGAACTGGGTTGTGGCGTCCTCATTCATCTCCGCATTATCTCTGACTGGATCGCCAGAGTTTCCTGTGTCTGACCCCCAACGCGAACCTGTTGAGTTCTCTATAGGTGTCTCGGAACACTGATGGTTTCCGGATTCCTCTCCACCCTCATATCCTCCATAGGAACTACTAGGATAGTACCTAGGTGTAATGGGTGTGGTTTGTAGTTCGGGATGGTCAATACTGATGACGCGTAAAGCACACGCCCGTTGGGAACCCCAAGTGGAAGGTGTGATGCGTACAACAGCAAGTTTCCCTCAGTAAGAAACCAAGGTTTATCGAACCAGTAGGAGCCAAGAAGCACGTTGAAGGTTGATGGCGGCGGGATGTAGTGCGGCGCAACACCAGGGATTCCGGCGCCAACGTGGAACCTGCACAACACAACCAAAGTACTTTGCCCCAACGAAACAGTGAGGTTGTCAATCTCACCGGCTTGCTGTAACAAAGGATTAACCGTATTGTGTGGAAGATGATTGTTTGCGAAAATGAGAACAAAGATGTGCAGAGATTGTATTTCAGTAAAGAGAATTGGACCGGGGTCCACAGTTCACTAGAGGTGTCTCTCCCATAAGACAAACAGCATGTTGGGTGAACAAATTACAGTTGGGCAATTGACAAATAAAGAGGGCATGACCATGCACATACATATCATGATGAGTATAGTGAGATTTAATTGGGCATTACGACAAAGTACATAGACCGCCATCCAACTGCATCTATGCCTAAAAAGTCCACCTTCAGGTTATCATCCGAACCCCCGCCAGTATAAAGAGGCAAAGCAACAGACAATTGCATTAAGTATGGTGCGTAATGTAATCAACAACTACATCCTTAGACATAGCATCAATGTTTTATCCCTCCTGGCAACAGCACAACACAACCTTAGAACTTTCATCCTTTGTCCTGTGTCACTGCAGGCATGAACCCACTATCGAGCATAAGTACTCCCTCTTGGAGTTACAAGCATCTACTTGGCCAGAGCATCTACTAGTAACGGAGAGCATGCAAGATCATAAACAACACGTAGATATAACTTTGATAATCAACATAACAAGTATTCTCTATTCATCGGATCCCAACAAACGCAACATATAGAATTACAGATAGATGATCTTGATCATGTTAGGCAGCTCACAAGATCCGACAATGATAGCACAATGGGGAGAAGACAACCATCTAGCTACTGCTATGGACCCATAGTCCAGGGGTAGACTACTCACTCATCACACCGGAGGCGACCATGGCGGCGTAGAGTCCTCCGGGAGATGATTCCCCTCTCCCGGCGGTGCCGGAGGCGATCTCCTGGATCCCCCGAGATGGGATCGGCGTTGGCGGCGTCTGCGGAAGGTTTTCCGTATCGTGGCTCTCGGTGCGGGGGTTTCGTCACGGAGGCTTTAAGTAGGCGGAAGGGTAGGTCAAGAGGCGGCACGGGGGGCCCAGACCATAGGCCGGCGCGGCCAGGGGTGGGGCCGCGCCGCCCTAGGGTTTGGCCACCCCGTGGCCCCTCTTCGTTTCATCTTCGGACTTCTGGAAGCTTCGTGGAATTGGACGCAACACAAAAGAAGATTAAGTTTCAGCGGTTGCTTTCAACTTGTAACATGTATATCTCATGGATATTGTCAACATAGAGTAATATAATAAGTGCAATATGCAAATATGTAGGAATCAATGCACAGTTCACACAAGTGTTTGCTTCTTGAGGTGGAGAGAAATAGGTGAACTGACTCAACATTGAAAGTAAAAGAATGGTCCTCCATAGAGGAAAAGCATCGATTGCTATATTTGTGCTAGAGCTTTGATTTTGAAAACATGAAACAATTTTGTCAACGGTAGTAATAAAGCATATGTATCATGTAAATTATATCTTATAAGTTGCAAGCCTCATGCATAGTGTACTAATAGTGCCCGCACCTTGTCCTAATTAGCTTGGACTACCGGATCATCACAATGCACTGTTTTAACCAAGTGTCACAAAGGGGTACCTCTATGCCGCCTGTACAAAGGTCTAAGGAGAAAGCTCGCATTGGATTTCTCGCTATTGATTATTCTTCAACTTAGACATCCATACCGGGACAACATAGACAACAAATAATGGACTCCTCTTTTATGCATAAGCATGTAACAACAATTAATAATTTTCTCATTTGAGATTGAGGATATATGTCCAAAACTGAAACTTCCACCATGGATCATGGCTTTAGTTAGCGGCCCAATGTTCTTCTCTAACATTATGCATGCTCAACCATAAGGTGGTAGATCTCTCTTACTTCAGACAAGACGGACATGCATAGCAACTCACATGAAATTCAACAATGAATAGTTGATGGCGTCCCCAGTGAACATGGTTATCGCACAACGAGCAACTTAATAAGAGATAAAGTGCATAATTACATATTCAATACCACAATAGTTTTTAAGCTATTTGTCCCATGAGCTATATATTGCGAAGGTGAATGATGGAATTTTAAAGGTAGCACTCAAGCAATTTACTTTGGAATGGCGGAAAATACCATGTAGTAGGTAGGTATGGTGGACACAAATGGCATAGTGGTTGGCTCAAGTATTTTGGATGCATGAGAAGTATTCCCTCTCGATACAAGGTTTAGGCTAGCAAGGTTATTTGAAACAAACACAAGGATGAACCGGTGCAGCAAAACTCACATAAAAGACATATTGTAAACATTATAAGACTCTACACCGTCTTCCTTGTTGTTCAAACTCAATACTAGAAATTCTAGACCTTAGAGAAACCAAATATGCAAACCAAATTTTAGCATGCTCTATGTATTTCTTCATTAATGGGTGCAAAGTATATGATGCAAGAGCTTAAACATGAGCACAACAATTGCCAAGTATCACATTATCCAAGACATTAATAGCAATTACTACATGTATCATTTTCCAATTCCAACCATATAACAATTTAACGAAGAAGAAACTTCGCCATGAATACTATGAGTAGAAACCAAGGACATACTTGTCCATATGCTACAGCGGAGCGTGTCTCTCTCCCATAAAGTGAATGCTAGGATCCATTTTATTCAAACAAAACAAAAACAAAAACAAACCGACGCTCCAAGCAAAGCACATAAGATGTGATGGAATAAAAATATAGTTTCAGGGGAGGAACCTGATAATGTTGTCGATGAAGAAGGGGATGCCTTGGGCATCCCCAAGCTTAGACGCTTGAGTCTTCTTGATATATGCAGGGGTGAACCACCGGGGCATCCCCAAGCTTAGAGCTTTCACTCTCCTTGATCATGTTGCATCATACTCCTCACTTGATCCTTGAAAACTTCCTCCACACCAAACTCGAAACAACTCATTAGAGGGTTAGTGCACAATAAAAATTAACATATTCAGAGGTGACACAATCATTCTTAACACTTCTGGACATTGCATAATGCTACTGGACATTAGTGGATCAAAGAAATTCATCCAACATAGCAAAAGAGGCAATGCGAAATAAAAGGCAGAATCTGTCAAAATAGAACAGTTCGTATTGACGAATTTTAAAATGGCACCAGACTTGCTCAAATGAAAATGCTCAAATTGAATGAAAGTTGCGTACATATCTGAGGATCATGCACGTAAATTGGCTTAATTTTCTGAGCTACCTACAGGGAGGTGGACCCAGATTCGTGACAGCAAAGAAATCTGGAACTGCGCAGTAATCCAAATCTAGTACTTACTTTTCTATCAACGGCTTAACTTGGCACAACAAAACACAAAACTAAGATAAGGAGAGGTTGCTACAGTAGTAAACAACTTCCAAGACACAAAATAAAAACAAAGTACTGTATGTAAAAAACATGGGTTGTCTCCCATAAGCGCTTTTCTTTAACGCCTTTCAGCTAGGCGCAGAAAGTGTGTATCAAGTATTATCAAGAGACGAAGTGTCAACATCATAATTTGTTCTCATAATAGAATCAAAAGGGTACTTCATTCTCTTTCTAGGGAAGTGTTCTATACCTTTCTTGAGAGGAAATTGATATTTTATATTACCTTCCTTCATATCAATAATAGCACCAACAGTTCGAAGAAAAGGTCTTCCCAATATAATGGGACAAGATGCATTGCATTCAATATCCAAGACAACAAAATCAACGGGGACAAGGTTATTGTTAACGGTAATACGAACATTATCAACTTTACCCAAAGGTTTCTTTGTAGAATGATCAGCAAGATTAACATCCAAATAACAATTTTTCAGTGGTGGCAAGTCAAGCATATCATAAATTTTCTTAGGCATAACAGAAATACTTGCACCAAGATCACATAAAGCATTACAATCAAAATCTTTAACCTTCATCTTAATGATGGGCTCCCAACCATCCTCTAGCTTTTTAGGAATAGAGGCTTCGCGCTCTAGTTTCTCTTCTCTAGCTTTTATGAGAGCATTTGTAATATGATGCGTGAAAGCCAAATTTATAGCACTAGCATTAGGACTTTTAGCAAGTTTTTGCAAGAACTTTATAACTTCAGAGATGTGGCAATCATCAAAATTCAAACCATTATAATCTAAAGCAATGGGATCATCATCCCCAATGTTGGAAAAAAATTCAGCAGCTTTATCACAGGCAATTTCAGCAGTTTTAGCAGTTTCAGGCAGTTTTTCGCGCTTTGCATTAGAAGTGGAAACATTGCTAACACCAATTCTTTTATTATTATTAGTAGGAGGTGCAGCAACATGTGTAGCATTAGCATTACTAGTGGTGGTAATAGTCCAAACTTTAGCTACATTCTTCTCTTTAGCTAGTTTTTCATTTTCTTCTCTATCCCACCTAGCACGCAGTTCAGCCATTAATCTTATATTCTCATTAATTCTAACTTGAATGGCATTTGCTGTAGTAACAATTTTATTATGATGATTTTCATTAGGCAAAACTTTTGATTTCAAAAGATCAACATCAGCAGCAAGACTATCGACTTTAGAAGCAAGTATATCAATTTTCCCAAGCTTTTCTTCAACAGATTTGTTAAAAGCAGTTTGTGTACTAATAAATTCTTTAAGCATGGCTTCAAGTCCAGGGGGTGTGTTCCTATTATTATTGTAAGAATTCCCATAAGAATTAGCATAGCCGTTGCCATTATTATAAGGATATGGCCTATAGTTGTTACTAGAATTGTTCCGGTAAGCATTGTTGTTGAAATTATTATTTTTAATGAAGTTTACATCAACATGTTCTTCTTGTGCAACCAATGAAGCTAATGGAACATTATTAGGATCAATATTAGTCCTATCATTCACAAGCATAGACATAATAGCATCAATCTTATCACTCAAGGAAGAGGTTTCTTCGATTAATTTACCTTCTTACCTTGTGGAGCTCTTTCCGTGTGCCATTCAGAGTAATTGATCATCATATTATCAAGAAGCTTTGTTGCTTCACCAAGAGTGATGGACATAAAGGTACCTCCAGCAGCTGAGTCCAATAAATTCCGCGAAGAAAAATTTAATCCTGCATAGAAGGTTTGGATGATCATCCAAGTAGTCAGTCCATGGGTTGGGCAATTTTTAACCAGAGATTTCATTCTTTCCCAAGCTTGAGCAACATGTTCAGTATCTAATTGTTTAAAATTCATTATGCTACTCCTCAAAGATATAATTTTAGCAGGGGGATAATATCTACCAATAAAAGCATCCTTGCATTTAGTCCATGAATCAATACTATTCTTAGGCAGAGATAGCAACCAATCTTTAGCTCTTCCTCTTAATGAGAAAGGGAACAATTTTAGTTTAATAATATCACCATCTACATCTTTATATTTTTGCATTTCACATAGTTCAACAAAATTATTAAGATGGGCAGCAGCATCATCAGAACTAATACCAGAAAATTGCTCTCGCATAACAAGATTCAGTAAAGCAGGTTTAATTTCAAAGAATTCTGCTGTAGTAGCAGGTGGAGCAATAGGTGTGCATAAGAAATCATTATTATTTGTGGTTGTGAAGTCACACAACTTAGTATTTTCAGGGTTGGCCATTTTAGCAACAGTAAATAAAGCAAACTAGATAAAGTAAATGCAAGTAACTAATTTTTTTGTGTTTTTGATATAGCAAACAAGATAGCAAATAAAGTAAAACTAGCAACTAATTTTTTTGTATTTTGATTTAGTGCAGCAAAGAAAGTAGTAAATAAAACTAAGCAAGACAAAAACAAAGTAAAGAGATTGAGAAGTGGAGACTCCCCTTGCAGCGTGTCTTGATCTCCCCGGCAACGGCGCCAGAAATTTAGCTGCTGGCGTGCAGTTGACGTGGGAGATAGAAATCTTTGTGGTGTAACTTTTCTTCAGGTCCCCGGCAACGGCGCCAGAAATTTAGCTTGATGACGCGTAAAGCACACGCCCGTTGGGAACCCCAAGTGGAAGGTGTGATGCGTACAGCAGCAAGTTTCCCTCAGTAAGAAACCAAGGTTTATCGAACCAGTAGGAGCCAAGAAGCACGTTGAAGGTTGATGGCGGCGGGATGTAGTGCGGCGCAACACCAGGGATTCCGGCGCCAACGTGGAACCTGCACAACACAACCAAAGTACTTTGCCCCAACGAAACAGTGAGGTTGTCAATCTCACCGGCTTGCTGTAACAAAGGATTAACCGTATTGTGTGGAAGATGATTGTTTGCGAAAACAAGAGAAACGATTGCAGTAGATTGTATTTCAGTAAAGAGAATTGGACCGGGGTCCACAGTTCACTAGAGGTGTCTCTCCCATAAGACAAACAGCATGTTGGGTGAACAAATTACAGTTGGGCAATTGACGAATAAAGAGGGCATGACCATGCACATACATATCATGATGAGTATAGTGAGATTTAATTGGGCATTACGACAAAGTACATAGACCGCCATCCAACTGCATCTATGCCTAAAAAGTCCACCTTCAGGTTATCATCCGAACCCCCTCCAGTATTAAGTTGCAAAGCAACAGACAATTGCATTAAGTATGGTGCGTAATGTAATCAACAACTACATCCTTAGACATAGCATCAATGTTTTATCCCTAGTGGCAACAAGACAACACAACCTTAGAACTTTCATCCTTTGTCCCAGTGTCAATGCAGGCATGAACCCACTATCGAGCATAAGTACTCCCTCTTGGAGTTACAAGCATCTACTTGGCCAGAGCATCTACTAGTAACGGAGAGCATGCAAGATCATAAACAACACGTAGATATAACTTTGATAATCAACATAACAAGTATTCTCTATTCATCGGATCCCAACAAACGCAACATATAGAATTACAGATAGATGATCTTGATCATGTTAGGCAGCTCACAAGATCCGACAATGATAGCACAATGGGGAGAAGACAACCATCTAGCTACTGCTATGGACCCATAGTCCAGGGGTAGACTACTCACTCATCACACCGGAGGCGACCATGGCGGTGTAGAGTCCTCCAGGAGATGATTCCCCTCTCCGGCAAGGTGCCGAAGGCGATCTCCTGGATCCCCCGAGATGGGATCGGCGTTGGCGGCGTCTCTGGAAGGTTTTCCGTATCGTGGCTCTCGGTACTGGGGGTTTCGTCACGGAGGCTTTAAGTAGGCGGAAGGGTAGGTCAAGAGGCGGCACGGGGGGCCCAGACCATAGGCCGGCGCGGTCAGGGGTGGGGCCGCGCCGCCCTAGGGTTTGGCCACCCCGTGGCCCCTCTTCGTTTCATCTTCGGACTTCTGGAAGCTTCGTGGAAAAATAGGCCCCTGGGCTTTGATTTCGTCCAATTCCGAGAATATTTCCTTACTAGGATTTCTGAAACCAAAAACAGCAGAAAAGCGACAATCGGCACTTCGGCATCTTGTTAATAGGTTAGTTCCAGAAAATGCACGAATATGACATAAAGTGTGCATAAAACATGTAGATAACATCAATAATGTGGCATGGAACATAAGAAATTATCGATACGTCGGAGACGTATCAAATACTAATGTAATCACCAGCTGAGTAAACTGGTGTGTGAACCTCATTCTCCATTGGTTCCTTCCCCTTAGTCTCCTCCTTGGGCTCAGTGAACTCTTCTAGCATTGTATCAATTGCCCCCGACAGATGTCGGTTCAACTGAAAGAAAAATGACAGAAGGTTGCGACTATTGTCCATGTACTTAGCGGCTTCTGCTGGTTTGCGTTTTGCAAATTTGAAGTGGTTAAGCATAGGATCATCATCCTCCTCCATATGAGGAATGTGTGAGAATTCGGAACCCATAAGCTCTTTCGTCTTATGTTCCCGAATATCAGTGATGGCTCTCATAATGGCTATATGGTAGGCTGTTTGGATAGTTCTAGCCTCACCTGCTGGCATCACTATACTCATTCCTAGAGTTTCTGGAAGTCTTAGTCCTACCCTACACTTCGCCAATACTGTACCGTCATAGTACATGTATTTCCTTACTTGGATCTGGGGATCGCACCCAAATTCAAGTAACATGGCACGAAGAATGTCCACGAGTCCTCCTTCATAGTCACTCAATGTTGACTCCATCACTTTCACGTTACATCCCGCACGTGAACTTGCCATAGTTGGCTGTAGAATAGAAAGAATATAAGATTAGTAATAATGCATCATAATAGAGATAATAAAGAATTATCGCACTAAAAGATATGATTGTTTTATTCTCAAGTGAATATACACCATATTTTTAGAGAATTCTTTACTAATCCTATTTGACTCCTAACGTTCTGTCCCATTTACTAGGTTCCAACCTAAGGTCAAAGCTTTTGCTCTGATACCAACTGTGGTGACCCTGCATACCACTGCATGTTGTAGTATGCCAGTCGTTGACATAACATTCACGAAGTACCAATCCGCAAATATTACATCCCTCAGGGTAGTACAACATAACATAGAAGGTCCATAACTCATTCATTTATTATTACAAGCATAATGTACATATCATCTCGGAGCTCCTCTTGGGTCCTAAGAGGGTACTCCTGGGTTCGAGGCGAACCCACCTTAGCTTACAATATAACAGTCTTACTAGGTGATACATTTATTCCCTCGAGCAGTTAAGTACTAAGAGTTCGTACTGCTCGGATACTACTACTACTTATCGGTCTAAGCTTGCTCGAACTAAAGACAACAAAGCATCAACGCCCACAAAACAATTGTGTTCTACTCGTGCAACCATCTATGCATAGACACGGCTCTGATACCACTGTAGGGATTCGTAGCATAGAAAACAAAAATTTTCCTACCGCGAGAACACAATCCAAGCCAAGATGCAATCTAGAAGATGGGAGCAACGAGACTAACCCTTGAAGATTTCCAAAGCCTACAAGAGGAGGCTCTCGTTGCTGCGGTAGACGATCACTTGCCGCTTTCAAAAGCGCGTAGAAGATCTTGACGGTGCCACAATCGGGCAGCACCTCCGTACTCGGTCACATGTTCGGTGTTGATGACGACGTCCTTCTCCCCGTTCCAGCGGGCAGCGGAAGTAGTAGATCCTCCTCGGAATCCCGGAAGCACGACGGCGTGGTGGCGGTGTCGATGGAGAACTCCGGCAGGGCTTCGCCTAAGCGTATGCGGGAGTTGTATGTGGAGGAGGGGTGCTAGGGTTTAGGGAGAGGGGTGCCTTGGGCGCCGGCCATGAAGGGGGCAGCCAAGGTTGGAGGCTAGAGTGGCCGGCCACCCTCCCCTTGTCCCTCATTATATAGGTGGAAGCCCCAAGAGTTGTAGTTCAAGTCTTCGAATAAGACCCCAACACCAAAACTTCCCAAAGGTGGGAAACCTACTCAAGGGGGGAGTCCTACCCAAGGTGGGACTCCCACCTTTTCCTTAGGTGGGGTGGCCGGCCACCTCAGGTGGAGCCCACCTGGGACTCCTCCCTTAGGGTTTGGCCGGCCAAGCTTGTGGAGTCCCTCCGGGACTCCACCTTCCATAGTGCCTTTCTTCCGGACTTTTCTAGAACCTTCTAGAACCTGCCATAAATGCACCGGATCATTTCCAAACTTGGAATATGACTTCCTATATATGAATCTTATTCTCCGGACCATTCCGGAACTCCTCGTGATGCCCTGGATCCCATCCGAGACTCTGAACAAAACTTTGAACTCCATTCCATATTCCATATCTACTTAAAACGACATCAAACCTTAAGTGTGTCACCCTACGGTTCGTGAACTATACAGACATGGTTGAGACTTCTCTCCGACCAATAACCAATAGCGGGATCTGGAGATCCATAATGGCTCCCATATTTTCAACGATGACTTAGTGATCGAATGAACCATTCACATACGATACCAATTCCCTTTGTCACGCGATATTTTACTTGTCCGAGGTTTGATCATCGGTATCTCTATACCTCGTTCAACCTCGTCTCATGACAAGTACTCTTTACTCGTACCGTGGTATGTGGTCTCTTATGAACCATTCATATGCTTGCAAGCTATTAGACGACATTCCACCGAGAGGGCCCAGAGTATATCTATCCGTCATCGGGGTGGACAAATCCCACTGTTGATCCATATGCCTCAATTCATACTTTCCGGATACTTAATCCCACCTTTATAACCACCCATTTACGCAGTGGCGTTTGATGTAATCAAAGTACCTTTCCGGTATAAGTGATTTACATGATCTCATGGTCGAAAGGACTAGGTAACTATGTATCGAAAGCTTATAGCAAATAACTTAATGACGTGATCTTATGCTACGCTTAATTGGGTGTGTCCATTACATCATTCATATAATGACATAACCTTGTTATTAATAACATCCAATGTTCATGATCACGAAACCATGATCATCTATTAATCAACAAGCTAGTTATACAAGAGGCTTACTAGGGACTCCTTGTTGTTCACATAACACACATGTATCAATGTTTCGGTTAATACAATTATAGCATGGTATGTAAACATTATCATAAACAAAAAGATATATTATAATAACCATTTTATTATTGCCTCTTGGGCATATCTCCAACAGATACCGCTAGTGAACTGTGGACCCCGGTCCTATTCTTTACATCTGAAATACAATCTACTGCAATACTTGTTCTTTACTGTCTTCGCAAACAATCATCTTCCACACAATACGGTTAATCCTTTGTTCACAGCAAGCCGGTGAGATTGACAACCTCACTGTTACGTTGGGGCAAAGTACTTTGGTTGTGTTGTGCAGGTTCCACGTTGGCGCCGGAATCCCTGGTGTTGCGCCGCACTACACTTCGCCGCCATCAACCTTCAACGTGCTTCTTGGCTCCTCCTGGTTCGATAAACCTTGGTTTCTTTCTGAGGGAAAACTTGCTACTGTCTGCATCACACCTTCCTCTTGGGGTTCCCAACGGACGTGTGTTAATTGCACGCATCAATGACAAAAACGCATGAGTAATCATCATTGTAGGAGTAATTCTTGTGTATAAGGAACTCACTACGTCGGTTGTACCAAAATATACCGACAACAATAAGTCATATTCCGACTTAAAGATTTTACACAATACATGTTGCATGTCCGTTTTGATTCGGATTGTGATTCCATCGAGAACCATATATGTCCAAATCTAGTGATCCACATCGATGTGTGGTCGCTACATCTATCAACTGCATAGATAGATGATTTTGTACTGCCAATGATATAATGTATCGGAAATAGGATTTCACTCGCATATGGAGATTAGGTCTCAGATCTCTGCGTAAATCCGACCTTGTGCTACAAGCCTTGCTTTCTCACCACCTTGTTATGTCATTCCGTTGCTGGAAGAGAACATATTGAACCACATAGGGAATTCATTTGGAGGAGCGAGGCTAATTCTTCTTGGATTGCATCCTTCGATTGTTTCAGTCCGAGCAAGTGGTTTACTCTATGCCATGTCCATGGTCTTTGGATCTGAATCATTGTGAAGGATGTTTGCAATCATACAAGAGAAATATTGTCGACATTTGTAGGCTTTAATCATATGATTCTCCAGAATTGATATAGTTGGAGGAAATCTCAAACACCCATGATGACTCTTCGTGATTTCCTGATACGCGTGAGTCCGAGTGTTCCGATGTCCCAGCTAGTGTGTGCAAACTGAAGCTAGGTTGTGGAGGTTTCCCGTCCACTGGGTGTATACTACCCATCAGGTGTTTATCAACGCTAGGTCGATATGTATTTACTGATTCAGAGGATTTCTCCTCGTCTTTCCTTGTTGCTTGTAGGAAGCTAGATCCTGGTTAGAGGTCGTACTACTCCCCCTCTTTTAAGGAATAGGAAGTTGAGTGGTTTTTTTTGGTACCTCCACTCTTTCGGGCGCATTTCTAGCCGGATTAAAGGATTATATAACACCTTTGAGATCAGTAAATGATTATGGCAAGTCATTTGCGAATTGTTGCAAATTTGTGAATCCTAGACATATAGTCCATATTCTTGAGTACGTGGACATGAGGAGGAAAGTGGAGTTCCAAATGATTTCCTGGCATTCTATTTGGTACTTGAAATCTCCCCCTAATGCCTGGAAATACCCATCCTTCAATATTTGCAATTGATGTACGAGGCTATGAACAGATCCCTTATGAGGAGTTCAAGGTACTTAGTGATCGATGGAGATCTGTACCCCACATAGATCCCTAATTTGTGGGCCTATGATGTACGTTGTGGTGGTGAGATCGGTACGCGTGAAGCGATTCCGAACTTACGCAGATGGGAAATGCTCGAAGGATTTCCACGTATCAATTGCAGAGGGGAAGTTCTGCAATATGCAGTTAGTTAGTCAAGGGTGTGTAAAGCCGCATGACTCCAACGTGAAGTTGGTAAAATTTCAACTCATTAACAAAGGTCGTGCAACGAGCCCGATCCTCTTGCTCAGATATTCAACCAAACCTTTTGTGTATTGACATATGTGACAAAGTGCTGAACTCCAATCTTCGAAAGCCATGCAATAATTATTGGAGGCACATGAAGAAAATTTTGCATCATTGTCCATTCGAATTGATTATAATTCGATTTTAGTCCACACTATGGTTGGAAGAGGCCACAAATATCACCTCGAATGCATTCGATCGAGGGACTATATGAGAACCTCAAAATGAGCTACATAATATCCAATTATTAAGGAAAATTAGCTTCATGCAAATCATGACCAATGAAATTGATTTATAGGCAACATGTGCTACAGGTTGGATGTACGTGTAGTACAATCCAAACAATAGAGATGGTACCTTTTTAAATACTTGTTCCTCATCCATTGGATTGAATCCCGTATAAATCTATATATCGAATTAGAGAGTTTCCATTGTGGAAATCTTTATCAAATATATAGAAGACATTCAATCTTATTCATACCAGAGTGCTGATAAAATATATTGTGAAATACAATATATATGTTCTATTACAACAACAAAAATGGACATGAATAAATCTTTCACTAAGGAGATAATGGGACTAGTTAAAGTCTCTAAACATGTCGGTTGAGGCATACTCAATGATCATGTTCTCCGTGCCCATAGGGTCCTGTGACCGCTAGAGAGTCATGATGTTGCAATGTCGAAGAGGAATATCTCGCGAACAGCCATCTCTATTAGTGCAGTCTGGATGAAGGTTGAAGTGAGCTTCAAACATTTCCCCTTAAGGTTATTTGCATTCCAGCGATTGTTGATACAGAAAAACCAGATGTTGTGGGGTGTGGCATTCCTGCGTGATATGCGTATAGCATCCACACTCGTCGCAAAGTTTAGTTTTTTCAAACTTGTGCTTTGCCGTGCCTTTCACAACCCTTATGATCTGGATGTATGATGTCTTATGATCTACAAGACAACATACCTTTTGTCTTCTGTTGGCGGCGTGACTCCAGCCGAAGGTGGATCCTTCAGGGCCTAGATTGCACACACTATTCCACGAGATGCATGGCCGAACTTTATGTCCATCGTCCCATGTAGGGTAGTTGTGGCCATTGAGGGCGAAGGCCTCAAATTCTTTTTGGCCATCGTTTACTTACATGGGTGAACCAGAGATTATTAATTTATACTTGGTAAATCATAAAAACCATCATGGTTATGTTGTAATGAACTATGCAAAATTAATGATAATTTCAAGCAGTGGACTTGAATTATTAGTGTGAACTTCAAATTGTTAAGTATGACATGTTGTAGATACTCTCCAAAATAAATTTCAGGATCCCTCTCTCAGCACTAGAGAGTATAATATGATAAAATCAGTAGATACTCATATTTCTAGAACCTTATTTCATAACTTAATAAAATGTTTGGGAAAACACTTTGTTAAGCAATCATAATGTCAAATATGATAAAATGTAGGCTTAAACAGTAGTGGTGATAGTACGCAATGCAGTAGATAACACACTACCTTGTATTCCCAATACATCAATATGAAGAAATCACTTGAAATTTTGCATATCAATTCATGCTCGTATTGAGCCAAAGAACTCAACCAAGACGATGAATTGATGTCTTATTTGCAAGAAATTTAAAATCTCAATTGCAAATATGTAATTAATCTCAACATGTGACTAACATGGAAATATATTACATCACAATACGAAGTACTGGACAAATATACGGTATTATAACAGATGTACCGAATTTAACAGTCTAAAACAGGAGTTAATCTATTGCTAGAACTGTTGTTGGTTGACTGATTTGCTAGAAAGCTGAAATATATAGACGTATTGATTTTGCAGGAGCACGTGGCTCAACCGCATGGATAAGGGTCACATTGGGCAGCCCATGTAGGACCTATCGGTCTGGTCGTACGACAGGATAAGGCAGAGGATCGAGACGATTCCTCAATCCACCATACCAAGACGACGACCAATATAGCGGCGACCACCACGCGCCTCTCCTTCGCCGGCGCAGCGTCGCTCACCGGCAACAAATGGCGCTCCAGCAGTGCTCATCCTCATCGGAGGATCCACAGGAAGTCGGGTCCCGGGGCGACGCCGTTGGAGAAGCCGTTCACGAACCCGAGCGCGGCCGGCACGGCCACCCGATAGAGGGCACAACGTGAGGCCAAGGTTCGTGAGGCGGCGGCGGGATCGTGCGCGCGGTGAAGGAGGCGGCGTGGCCGAGGTTGGGGACGGCAGGCGCGGCGGCATCGACAACGACGACCGCGGCGATGGCGCACGGTGCGCGTCATCATGCTCGACGGCTGTCGTCGGGACAAAGGCGGGCGCATGACCCTCGCGAACCCGCGCTAGGCGCGCCCGGGAGACGCGACACCGACAGCAACATCAGGAGCAGCGCCGTGGTGGCAGTGTTGAACACCACGAACTCAACGGCGACGGCGCATAAGTATGTATCCATCTTCGTCAAGAAGCAGAGACAGGAAGGAAGCGCCCAAACATGATTCTTACCTCTGTATGAAATCAATGTTCTTACTAATTAGCAGTAGAAGTGCTGGATTGTGGCCTTCATTTTCTCTGTTCTCGTCCTCACGAGGGAGTTGAAGATCTCCAGATTTTCTTCCTCTCGAAATCGCTTAGATGCAGAGCGTGCTGATAACGTGTTGAAAGTAAAATTAAGAAGCAAACGAGAGAGACAACAAATGATTCAACTGTTCTATTCCATTGATGATTCACAACTTATATACAAGGGGAAGGGACGTGAATATGTGTCACGTCTGTTCGAAGAGGTGTGAGAAAGGGTTGTGTCTGTTGACAAACCAATCAACATAGAGAATTACACGAGTGAGAATTACCCCTTTAATTAACCTATTAATTAAATCCTAACAAAACGCTCGCAAAATCAGAGAGCCTCCAAAGAGTTGAAATCCCGGATACGTGCCAGCCAGCCAGAGCATAGGGAGGGGCCACGTGCGCGCTACGTGGAAAACACGTGCGCGATCTCGTTCAAAGAAGACTCTGCCTCCACGACGCCACCCAATCTTCTTCCCTCGCGCCTCCTCTGCCTCCCTCCACCCGCGGCCCCGATCGCTCTGCGGGCTGCGGCCAAAGATCACCGCGCTGCCGCCGCCGTTCCCGTCGAATTATCCTCTCTTTCCGGTGCTGTTACCGACAGGGCCACGCGCGCCAACAGCCGGAGCCCTATCGATCCGTCTCCGAGCTTTCCTTTCCACGGGCGGCGATCTATTGATCCGCGTCTGCACATGTTTGTAGACCGGCGGCGACGAACCCGCTTGGCGTTTATCCTCCCGAGACCCCGTCTCTCCTCAGGCGGCCTTCGCCGCCGCTGATAGGCCGCGCCGGCGTCCGTTCCGCCCTTCCCCTGTCTCGGCCGGCGTCCGTTCGACAACTCCCCTACCTCGGGCGGATCCGGGGGCAGCGCGAAGGAAGCAGATGGTGAGGCACGCGGGCGAGGTCGTCCGGGGAGTTGGACCGGTGGACGCCATTAGATGCAGTTTGGAGCTTTTTCTCTCGTCCAGTTCGGGAACACGAAGCGAAACGTTACAGCTTTCTGGGAGGCTGTAACTTGGGCTATGTAAATAACTGTTGCAAACCAGTGGCGTACGCAGCTGGGTGGCTGGGTGGGCCGTGGCCCACCCTTATTTTTTGGAAAACCATTAATATTTAGTCATTTGGGTAAATTTTTATCACACATGGGCAGGAAAAATTAAAAATTAGGGGGTGTGCCCACCCTACAGATTTCTTGTGCGTCTGTTGCAAACTAATTTAATTTATGAAATGCTCATATTTGTTCAAAGCTAGAAAGTCTAGTTGCACGTTTTGTTCTTGTTGGACTCAAATCTTCATTGCCAACTATGAAAAGCGATGTTACTGAATCGCATCGCCCCGTCTCACATTGCAGGCTTACTTGCAGTACGGAAGTTTGCCGCGGCCAGCATGTGCGTGTTCGCCGTGTACAATCCTCGCCTGCACGCGCGTGTATGTTTGATCGCCATGAAGCAACAAATCATGGGGTGATGAGTATGGACGCAAATTGTTCACGCGCGCAAGAACTAATTAATCAATTGAGGTTTCATCAATCGGGATGGGCCACTGGATTCAAAAATAGAAGCAAAAGAAAAAAAGAAGTTTGTAAAACGCACCGTGTCGTCGATCGGTTCGCCCGCCGGACGTACACCGTCCATCCATCCATCGATCGCTTCTCCTTTTTTCTCCTCCCGCTCCAAGGGGCCTTTCAAAGTCTGCATCGATCGCAACTACAACAAACTCCACGGATCCATCCGTCAATAGATCGAACAAGGCAATTGAACCAACCGAAGAGATTGTACAGAACATGGAAACAAAAGGCGCGTGCATGCATACCTCCTGGGTGAATGATAGCTCACAGCCTGAGATCCATCCGACGATGGCAACCACCGCCTACAACTGCCCCTCACGGACCACGACTTATCAGGCGAGAAGACGTTACGATGGTCAAGGCAGAGTCTCTTCTCATCTCATCTCCTCTCCTCGACGAGTAAAGAGTCAAAGTCTAAGTCGTCACACACGACGCACGCGTTGGTTCCACCCCATCTCATATTTATAGAGAAGGGTCAAGGCTAGAGGTTTTTGTTCAAATTTCGAAACACTGGCGCCACTTTTTCGTCGCTGCTTTTCGCCTCCCGCCATTTCTTGCCGATAGATCTTCTGTTCCAATCCATCTATTCATCACCATTAAGGAGAAGTTTTTACTTGAGAATGGACCGTCCAGATCATTTTGCTGCCACGGATTGGTGACATGGAGGAAGGTCACGTTAAATAAGGAACCTGCTAGCTAATTACGTGGGGCGTTTAATCTCATTTCTAGGAGTCGTGGATAGTCTTTCGGACCCCTGATTTTCGCTGGTATCTGGACGTGGGTTTGTTTGGAAGAGCATTAAGTCTGGAGTAATTTGGCAAGATAAACGGGATTTATGTTTCACCGTTGGCTTGGGTAGGGACTTGCTTTCCTTGCTTTCCTTCATTTTAAGAAACCATGATTTTTTTCCTTAATACATTTCACGCAGCTATTCCATTTTATTTTCTAAGATTCCGGTGATTAGTTTTGCTGACCACATCGAGTAACTAACTCAAATGAGGTGCACCTCATATAAAGCATTCGGGTGATTAGGAGGAGCCAATATTTGGTCGTCTTTTCTCAACTCGGTGGAATCTATTGCTCGAATCAGTACACAGGTACCATCACATGCATACAAAAGGATCAGGTTGTCAACCACAAAAGTTTTTGGCACATACATCACTGGAGGAAATGCTCAAAACACCCATGTTGGTATAGGCCGCACCTCAAAAAGACAGTTCGGCAAAAAGATGCCATAGCTCACAATTTGTTATGGCAAATCATGGAAAAAAGTGTATATTATTAGACAAAAGCAAATCTGAGAAAGTTGATACGGACTTGCTAGCAGCCGCCGGAACCAAAATGACCCAAGCACTAACGAAGCTAGATTATGCCAACATATATGGTAGCTACTAGATACATGCAACTATCCATTTTCATGTCCAAAACAAGCATTATACTTTTCGCAGCCAAGGATCCCTCCTAGCTACCTCTGCTCCTCCACTGTCGCTGCATAAAGGCCGACTCCACTTCTCCCCTTCGCAAGCGCCACAACATCTGACAGCCGGTATCACGTCCAGCTACCACAGGTCAAAGAAGGCTCAGCTCTCCATTACCTGCACGACAGCGGACAATAAATTCTTACCATTGCTAAGAGTAAAATAGGTACAACAGCCGAACGACACACAAAGCTGACAAGTGGTTAGGGCTGCTCAAGTTCTACCTGGATGTGATGTGCAAGCATATCATGCAAGACCAGCCATCTTGGCATAATCTAGCTTGGTTAGTGCTTGGGTCAGAACACTGGTATATGCAAGCTTTAAAAATATATAAATACCTGATACTCGATATTTCTTTAGAGAAGTACCCATTGAAGTAGTCATCAATAATTCCTACCAATGTCCTATTATACCATCAAGATATTTAATTTACTTTTCAGTTGAACTATCTCGAGATCTTTCGGTCTGCAACCCTAAAACTAGGTAACACTACACAACCTTTCAATGCATCAGTATGCTCCAAGACATATAATAAGAAAATCCAGGAATCCTCTATTGAAGTGATCAAGTAACACATGGACTAGTTCATCATACTCTGTTATTACAAATGCGTTAGCAGCTGCTCCCCGCAGACTCCTTCCATAATGCAGCATATGTTCTATGTTAGTAATAAGTCATTGGGAATCAACTTATCTAGAATCATAACAAATGAACTCTGTAAATTCAGTCTCAAAAGCTTGTCCAAGATAACCAAAAGATCGATACTTTGCTAGCAGAACATCCCTCCTTTTTTAGCAGAACATTGAATTTTTGGTAAGATATTTGCATTTAAGGGAAGATCAAGCTCCAGTTAACAAAAAAGAAACTCAATGCTAAAATATTGTCTTAATTATTTCACAGCTGAATAGACACAGAGCAATAAAATAACATTCAGAGGTAAAAGTAGAAGCAAATTAACTTGATTCAACCAAACTTGATATGAAAACATTCCTGCGAGGGTTACATACAACATGTGATGTGCTATGAGATCCTTCCGAATCATGCATTGCAAACCCATATATATATTATATCACCTAAACCTAATGGCAATCAGTTACAATTGAGTTCTGAAACACTCCCAAGGTTCCAAGCAGCGAGCATATCAAGCATACAAATAGATTTAACAATAAAAAGACGCCTCAATGTGTAGAGTACTCAAGAGTGAAGTTGACTAAACAATAGTAATACTCTGGAGTGCAGAGGTATTTCGAGGAACCTAACACTTGAAAAACATTGTAAGAAGTCCAGAAATGTTCAACGTGTAGAGTAATAACTGAGGCATCTCATTACTAGTTCCACTCCATGATATCTTATTAGAAGATAGCACACAGAAAAACACTTGAAACAAGTCCAGTAATGAAGGGTCTACCTCCATATGGCAGAAAAACCTAGATTAAGAGAGGCATAGCGGCCCTGGGAAGAGAGAGGTCGGCCCTGCCCTCCGCCTACGCTGGCTCTGGTACAGCCGCACTGACATGAACCGACCGAGCCTAGAGCATCCTTGAACTCCAATTCTAGGTAGAGGAATGTGCCCTCTTCATTGCTTCCACTTTGATGATAGTGGGTAACGGCCATACCACATTGTTTTGGGAAGACCGCTGGATCGGCAGACGCTCCATCAGTGAGATCATGCCTCAGCTCCATGCCTGCAACCCAAAAAGAAGGCGGAAAGTGAGGGCGGTAGACGATGGCCTGCATGCAAATAGCTGGGCTTGCGACATACACAAGATCTTTGGCATCGATGAAATAGGTAGCACACGGTCCTCAACCTGGACACCGAGAAGTTTATCTGGAAGTGGACTACTGACGGTAACAACACCAATAAATCCTACTACCTATTGACCTTCAAAGGCTCAGCTCCACCTCGAGCGAGCAAAGCTTGGAAGCTCATCTAGAGAAGCTAGGCACCGCCACGTGTGAAATTTTTCCACTGGCTAGCTAACCAAGACGGCGTACCGTCTCGCTCGCCGCCGGCTCCAACACCATCCAGTATGCCTGCTCGGTGGACAAGCACCTGAAATGATGCTGCACCAGACCCTGTCCTGCCCTTTCACCAAGGTAATCTGGTAGGAAATATTGTCTTGGCTCCGGATGACATGCGCCCTCCAGCACAGGAAGCATCCGTCGTCAAATGGTTGTTCTAGGCGCGTTAGAACACACCTTGAACATTGTGCAAGGGGCTGGCTACTACAACCCTACTCCTCCAATGGATGGTGTAGAAACACAGGAACAACCGTGTCTTTGAAGGCGAACAACCTTCGACCGCTGGCCTTCTTGCAAGCATCAAGGAGGAAGCAGCTCGCTAGGCCAAAGCTAGGGCAACTGGCATTGGGATTGTGTTGCCGATGACCTGGGTTGTGCATTAGTTAGCTTGTCTCTTGTATCCCGCTCCTGCTAGTAGGAATGTAACAAAAACTTCTATCTTTTCAACGAAATGAAACGCAAAGGTCTAGCCCTACAGAGAGTCGCAGAACAACATGTTTTGGTAACAAATAAAAAAAAGCTAGTCATGAATGAATCAACTTGATTGAGAATGAAGAACAACTAAACTAGGATGTGGCATCATGTTGAATTACTAAAGCAAATTTATATTTGGACCTGACATGAAGACGATGTGACTATTTTGTTGTTTTCTCAAATCAGTGTCTATGCTACCAAATAATGTATCAACCACCTTCCCACATAAACCAGTTGAAAATAGAGAAAAAAAACATGCCTTGTTCTGAAGAAAAGGTTGCCCTGTAACATTTCTGTGTAACTGCAAGAAAATTAGGAACAATATTAGAAAATTAAAGCAGATCCAAACATGCTAGCAAAAATGATTTACGAATAACCATACTCTACTTCTACCTAACCTACTGACATTTGCAACCAGGTTCCCATGGGTATAACTCCCTGTATAAGAAAAGTTCAAAGATATCCTGAATATATACTTGATTATAGCAGGAACTCCATAAAATAAAAAAAAATTAATGACTTCATTCGTTGATACTAGATGTATATAATGCATACTGCCAAAACAGCAGAAGAACGGAAATCAAGAACTATGCAAACATTAAAGTTTCGAGCCAGTGTAGGCCTAGCATGGAGAAACATCAATAATGCTTAAGAGCGGGACTTGGGAAAGCTAGGGGCTACCTACATAAGCCTCTATCTACTCATTCATAGGTATACTAGAGCCATCAGCAACATTGGCAGTTTTAGTACTGCTCCAAAAAGGATCAGAACTAGACTTGATATCCAAATCAGCTACCTGTGCAAGTTCGCCACTCATCTATCTCAAAAAATTGTAGCCATCAGCAACATTGGCAGTTTTAGTACTGCTCCAAAAAGGATCAGAACTACACTTGATATCCAAATCAGCTACCTGAGTGCAAGTTCGCCACTTATCTATCTTAAGAAGTTGTGGGATTTCGTCAAACAATTGGGCTCAACATTAAAGATGTCCAATATCGGATATCTCATGCTTCTATCTGTATAACTATCATTCTGCACTTGCGAATTTGGGGTGACACTTTTCTGTCAAAATAAGTAAATTGTTCAGACAAGCAATTTCTTAACAATATATACATTACACAGTAATGGATACTCAAATCTGAAAATCTAAAAACCTGCTTCTTAAAGGTAGTAAAGATAGTACCCTTAAATATTCCTCACGGGTGAAAAGCTTAAGACTAACACACATTTCTTACTATCAAAGATACAAGATAAGAGATGCAGAATTGTTTTCAAGTACTTCATCCAGTTACAGGTCATGCAGGGAAACTTTGGAAGAAGCATGTATTTCTAAATAGATGTATTTCGTATTTACTTAAAGAAGACATTCCCATGATTCATTTTAGAAGATGTACTTTGGAGACCGAAAACACCAATTTCCCATGAGTACATATTCGGGTAAGAACATACACCTCCAACTTTAGAAGAAGAGATCAAGGAGTGGATGGCTTACATTAGTTGTAGCTCGTTGAAGCCGGTGCGGTGCTTAAGAGTTTCAGTCCAGCTAAGACACTTCTTCGCCATGCACCGAGAAGTAGAATGACCCCAACAATGGTAACGACAAGTCCACTGTGCCCCTTTGCATCAATGACATCAGGAGGAAGAAGAAGACCATCTGCATTCACAATTGACAAGGACACGAGGAAATATTTCAGCACAAAGTAGCTGAGAAAGAGAGATCAATCAGATTCAGCTATAAATTCTATACCTACTTGACACACCCGACGGCTTTGGAGTGGAATGCCGAGGTTCTGATGTTCAACTGAGTTGTCTATGATGTGAATGGAATCACTAACCTGAAAAATACACATAAGTAGGTGAGATTAATGGTTGAGAGTTTTCCAGCAGAACGACACACCAGCAACGTTACCTACACTTGTGTGAAGCTCATAAAAATCAAGCATGCCCAAACCAAAAATTACTAGAAGATATCATTTTACTCATATTACAAGAGCTTATTCTTTTGGCTAAACCAATTTAGAAAATCTTATCAAATAAGTAGCCACTCATAACTATCACCTATCTAATCAAACCATCAGGATTTGACTTCTGAAATCTAATGTCAAATATGTCAGAATTGCAGATTTGACGGCAATGGACCTAAAGAGCATCAACATGTTTTCCGCAAAGCTTCAGTAGTACATATAGATAGCTTACTAATACAATAAAAATAACAGAGCTCCCAAACAAACATAAAGGAGCAACTGCTAAAAAAGATAAGAGAACAAACAAACTTTAAAAAAAAAAGAGAAAACAGTGAATTGAGAATTTCGGGATGCATGAAATCAGATCTCAGGATTCTGGAAATGACAGCATGGCCAATAAGCCAATCGGTCCCCAATGATGAAAAACTTTCACATAGTTCATCAAATGCAAACACAATCTAACCAACAACAAGACCCAACAAATATTATATACTGATAGACAGAGAAAGCAAAAAAAAGATTGTTCAATTTGGCACGAAAATTCCTCCCCACCGCCCCATCCACCATTCCTCACCCACCACACCATCTTCTAAACGGAAAGCAAGTGAGGCAGTAACCTCGGTGTTTTAGCCTTTCACGCTCATCCCGCGTGCATGCAGTATATTGATCATGCCAAGAACCATCGCCACGACCACCGTAACCAAAATATATTTAGTATCGGTAGACAATTTATTTAAGAGAACCAAAAGTATTGTCAATTTGGTCCCAGAACTGCAGAATAAAAGCATAGCCGCATAGCGACTAATCAGCCCCAATGATGTTATGATTAGAAGATTTTTCATCACCGGACAAGCATGAACAACTGCACTAAAATGGAAATTCAACACTGAAGAACGACTTTGAAACAGAGAAAAACAAAATTTCTAATTTGAACATCAGAATTGCAGATTTGACAGCATGGCATGTGGAATGCACTAATCAGTCCCGAAAGACGGTGTATTTTGTTCATGTTTATCGTCATTGTCCACACCAAATACTATCGACAAAAAAGAGTGAAGGCATTAGCAAGACCAAAGTAATGGGAAAACCACATAATAAGAGATCAAGGACAAATGATCAAAGACTCGCAACATGCAGACCACGCAAAGTTGTTCAATTTGGCCTCAAAATTGCAGAATGACAACGCATTGCAACCGATCAGTCTAGATAGATGGTATGACTAGTAAGTTTTTAACACCGGAGAGGCAAATTAAATCTAAACCGAAGTTGTCACAATTTAAGTGGTCCGCTCCCCTGGTCGTCCCCCGCGGCGGCCCAAGGGGAGAAAACCCTAGCGCCGCCTTCCCGCTCCCCCTCTCCCCTCCCTCCCCTGCCGCCGCCAGCGTGTGCCGCCGGGCAAAGCCCGCGCGGTGCCGGCGGCGGCGGGCCTTCCCTTACCCGGCGCGTGGCGGGCCGTGCGAGCGGCGCTGATCCATGGCGGCGGTGCATCTCGGCGGAGGTCGGCGGGGCTGGCGCGGCGGCGGCGGCGGCGAGCCGCGTCGAGGCGTCCTCTCGCACATGGAGGCGGCAGTGGTGGCCGCTGCAGCTGCGCGTGGTGGCTGTGGTGGTGCGTGGTGGCCGGGCTCGATCTGGGCCTGTGCGGGCCGGCGCGGGCCGCGGCTTCGGGGCGTGGTGGCGGCGCGAGGAGCTCTGTCTCCGGCGTGCTGCGTGGGCGCAGCTGCAGTGGTGGTTGGCCGGCAAGGGTGGCTCCTACCTCGAGCTCTTGCTGGCCGCCGGTGAGGCCGGTGGTGGCTGGCACTCCTCTTCGGCGACGGTGAGGCCGGTGTGGCTTCTTGCCTTTCTGGTGGTGGTCCAAGCCAGCATCTGCATCTACGTCCATCGTCTCCAGTTCGCCGCTGGCGGCATCGGGGGTACGGTGAAGGACCAGGGTGAAAGCCCTGCCCGGTGCTTCCGGTGCGGATCACGGCGACGCCCGAGGGCGCCGCTTCCTTCCTGAAGGCGTGATCTTTGGTCCCAACTATGCCTTCCCTCTCCTCTGGTGCCAGGGGAAACCCTATGTCCAGTCCATCGGGCAAGGCGGCGGCGGCGCCACGGCGTCGTTCTCTTCTTGAAGACGTTGTCGAGGCTACTTGGGGAGAGGCCGATGTGTTACTGGAGGCTGGACATTGCGATGCGCTGCCGGTGTTGGCTGCTGGCCTGGGCTTGGGGCTTCGAGGCGCTATGTACGACGTGGTGGATGCAACCTAGTCAGCTGCTTCTCCAAGTCCGAAGGATCCTGCCTTCTCCTCGCCGACTCTTCTAGGCTCATGAGGGGAGGTACGTTGGTCCGGGCTGCCTTGGAGTCGCGGTCGTGCTATGGTGGTATCTCGCTTGGTTCGTGACGCGGTTCGGTGGCTCCGTGCTCCATCTCCTCACCTCTTTTGGTAGGATGTTGGGGGCGGGTCGTTCTCATCGGGTCGTTTGTAGCGGGGTGTTGTAAGCCGCTTGGCTATGTATCGTCTTGGGTGTGTGTGGAGTTGTATCGGCCGTCAGCCTCTTCTTCTATGTGATTGATACGTCTTCCAGGACGTATTCTCGAAAAAAAAATTTAAATCTAAACCATAGAAAATGAGAAATTCTATTTCTTAGGAAACCGGGGGGAATTGGATATCAGTATTACAGATTTGACAACATAACACATGGAGTGCACCAAGTAGTCCAGAAAAATGGTGTGTTTTGTTAGGATTTTCCCCATAATCTATCCAAGTTACTATCCAAAATAAAGAGATAAGAAACATAAACAAGATCAAGACCAAAAGGAATGGCAGAGGAGAAAACTAGTTTGCAGAAATAATACAGAACAAAATTAATAGTGAGCTCAAATATTCCCTTAGACATTCAAAGAAGGATCTAACAACATTATCTCTCAACCCTGGCAAAGCAAAAGATCTTAGGTGGCAACTGTGAATGTTTTGAGAACCAAGCACTAATTTTATTATCATTGGCATACATTACCATCCACTGAAATAAATAAAACCAAATGGAAGAGACAAATATATTATGTCTAGAATTGCGTAAGACATCGATAGAAGCATCTAGCAGCAATAACTCTCAAGCATGGCAGGGAAAAAGCTCTTAGGCGGCACCTACGAATGTGTTGAGAAACAAGCCTTGATTTCATCATCATTTGAAGTGCAAAAGCCGATTAATAATACTATGAAGACTGCTAAATTTGATTTATAATATACAATATGAGCTAGGGAAAAAATAAAAGGCTCATGCATCCAAGGAAGGAATTTGCAGCATTAGCTCTCAAACCAGGCAAGGTGCAAACTCTAAGGCGACAACTGAAGTAGAATACTCTATTGTGGAAGTACAGATGCAAGGTAGCCAGAAGCCTACATCGACATTAACATAGTTCTTGGAACTGAAGCTAGCATTCATAGCACAACATCGCCAGGGAAAGACAATGACTGCATCAACAGAAATATAGCAATGAATATGACAGAAAAGCATTAGGCACAAACATCATCACATTGGAAAGCAAGAAATAAGATTTAAGAGAACAAAACATTCAGACACAAGTTGGGTTGTGTCATACACCAAGCGCTAGAGTTACCTTACCCCAAAAACAACACATGAACAACTATGTATTCTAAGTAAGGATAATCTTGTAACACCACATACTATAATGATTACCAACATGTCATACTTGACAACATATGTTCTGGACTTCAATCTAACAAATCAAGAGAATCAAACACATAAAAATATTTAGTTTTCACTAACTAACTGTTTGAAGAAGCTAATATCCGAGTTGAGCTTAATTGTTTGACCTCAATGCCTTCTGGGTTTGTAAAAGGTATCTCTTTTCACCACAGATTCCATAAAAGTCTGGGCTCACCTTCTGTTCATTCTTGTTGATGTTGTATTTACACATCTGGTCCATGAGCACATGCATAGCGGTGTCGCCGGCAAGCGCCTCCTTGAGCACGTTCTGGAACCACACCACCACTTGGTGCAGTCGAAAACCACCTTGGTGTACATGCAAATACAAATAGGAAATTTTGGCTAATGACAAAAGCCATGTCCCTCGTGCTAGCTTTTCTTAACATCTTTTTTATGAAACAAGAAAAAATTGATGGGCATCAAATGTATATTTCTAATCAATTACTTCATGATCTAGATTAGCTCTTTTAGAATGCATATATTAAAGTTCAACTTTTGCAGAGTCATATGCTAGCTCTTTACAAACAAAGAAATTATAGATCAACATCATCGATTAGCTGTAGCACCTCTAAGAACGGTGCTAGTTGCAGGATGGAAAACGACATGACCTTGAAAGAAACATAATGTTCATGATCTAGATACCGTAACAAAAATGTCATCTACAACGACAAAAGTTACTCTACAAAAATCTCAGACACCTATGATTAGCACGTGGCAAGATTCCAACTTAGTGCTACACCCCGACAATATATGATTGGTGTGGAAAAATAACTTCAGGATAACAGTCAATTAGCATACATAGAATAAGAGCTGATAGCTGCTACAATAAACACGGAATGGAGTTCACATATAAAATTTGTAGCTCACCACGTGTCTTAGTTTATAGTGATAGGGCCCCTTTTTTGACGTCCCCATGCCCCCCGGTGTGGTGGCATGGGGATGTCAAAAGAAAAAGGATGGAGTTTTTCTCGCTTTTGGCGTATCATGCCTCCTTTTCTTTTGCTTCAAACCGAGGAGACAGCACCCACTCGTCCTCCTGCATCCCGCACGCCGCCATCACATTCTGCACCTCAGCAGGCTTAGAGCTTGCCCCGGCGCATGCATCCTGGGAGTATCAAGCGGGGCAGGCGGCCGCTAGCAGCATGACGTTGGTGGCGAGACCAGAGGTGCCCATCTGGGCCGTTGTACACCGGATGATGATAATGAAAAACCAGAGTCGCCAACTTGCCTATAATACCATCAATACAAACAACAAGCATCAGTAACATGATCACAGGTTTAGAACAAGGATAGCGAAGACATTTATTATATGCACGACTAGGAGATGATGTGAACTCTTATCATGCAGGCCATACAGTGCGTTGTAATACATGTATTATCTTTAGAATATTTATAATACCATGGCAACTATAAAAGCCTATGGATCCCGCTGAAAATTAAACAAGATTGTCTTCAAGATCAGTGAGATGTACATCTAATAGATGTACAAGATTGTGCCATACACCAAACGCTAGACTTACCTTACCCCAAAAGCAACACATGAACACCTATGCATTCTAAGTAAGGATAATCTCATGCTATAATGAGCTACCAATATGTCATAATTGACAACATATGTTCTGGACTTTCGTCTAACAAATCAACAAAATCTAACACATCAAAATCTTTAGTTTTTAGTAAATAACTATTTGAAGATAATATCCGGGTTGACCTTAATTGTTTGACCTCAATGCCTTCTCTGTTTGTAAAAGGTATCTCTTTTCACCACAGATTCAAGATAACAGTCAATTAGCCTACATAGAATAAGACCTGATAGGTGCTACAATAAACACGGAATGGAGTTCACATATTAAATTTGTAGCTCACCACGTGTCTTGCTTCAACCTAGGCAGACAGCACCCACTCGTCCTCCTGCATCCCGCACGCCACCATCACATTACACAGCTCAGCTGGCCCGGAGCTGGCCCCGACGCATGCATTCTGGGAGTATCAAGCAGGGCAGGAAGCCGCTATCAACATGACGTTCCTAGCAACGGCGAGGACCAGAGGTGCCCATCGGGGACATAGTACACAGAATGATGATAATGAGAAACCAGAGTTGCCGACTTGCCTATAATACCATCAAGACAAACAGCAATCAGTAACAGGATCACGTGTTCAGAACAAGGATAATGAAGACATTTATTCTATGCACGACTAGGAGATGATGTGAACTCTTAGCATGCAGGCCATACAGTGCGTTGTAATACATGTAGGCTCTTTAGAATATTTATAATACGATGGCACTTATAAAAAAAGCTACGGATCCCGCTGAAAATGAAACTGGGTTGTCTTCAAGATCTGCGAGATGAACATCTAACAAATGACTCTTTACATTCTTATTCGGAATGAACTATAAGTAAACAGGATGCTTACAAGGTTATTAGACGCGTGAGCTATATACCAGCACTAAAATATAATAAAGGTTGCGGCAAAGATCACAATTTATTTATTCATGTCTGCTTAATTAGTAGGTTATGAAAAGACAGGAAAAACACTATCCTTTTTGCAGTTAATTATCAGGACATTTTAGTAACAAGTAGTACCAAGCAAGCCAATGGTGTGCCATAGTTCTTACAAATCTCATCACTTAATAGGCTATCACATAAACATGGTCATTACAACTATACAAGTAGGCATGAAAGGCACATGATTAAGTCAAAAGACAATTTGGATTTAGATATGCATATGTGTGAGCCAATAAGGTACGACAGCAGTGTTGACAGAGAAAAAAAAGCCACAATCTAGTGATTATCCACCAATCAAAAACGTCACCTGCGCATCTAGCTCACTATCTGAATCAACCTAATAGTGCATCCATAGCAGACTTTGGCAGGTTCAGAGTAATATTGTGCTAGCCGTCAACTGCAACTGCATCTACATGAGAAGACCGTTCTCCATGGCCGAGGCCTCAGGAAAACTCCATCCTCGCAGCTGCCATGGAGGAAGGACCTCCATGGCTCACGTCGCGGCCGCCGGTGCATCCTCGTGGTTGGCACCGTGCCCCTCGCCGGCGTGAAGATAGACGGACAAAACCGCGTCGGCCATACGAGTGACGCGGCCAGGCGAGTTCGCGGCGCCTCGCGCACCGCGCCAGCGAGCAAGCAGGGCGTGATGCCATGGCTCCTGGACGGCGCCGCGCCTCCCATCAGTAAGGCTTGGGCGGTGCCGGTTGACCTGATGCGGGTGGGACGAGTGTGGTGGACGAACAGGGGTAGATCGGAGGAGAATCCGGCCGGGGGAGTGGATGAAGTTGGGGTAGACGAGGTGGCTGCGGAGGGTACTCCGGCGAGGTGAGGACCTTGGCCCAACAGCAGAGGTGTTTTTCCTGACGAAGACAGCAGCGCCAAGACAACCAGGTTCAGAAGGTTCAGAGATGCAAAGTTTATATAGATGAAGTTCAGTTAGCTGTTCATCTCGTCCAGGTCAGGGAACTACATATCCTCCCTTAAAATTGGAGAAGATGTGGCCTGCCTATGTTTAGGAGACACAAGCTTTAATCGTACATGTATACAGAATAAATATTGAATCAATAAACCAGAAGTGCCCAATACATTGGTTTGGCTGCAATATTTGCGCCAGCGGATTGGGGAAGTGAATATGTTCTTAGAATTTTACAGAGATCAAAATTTGTACTACTACTACTAGTAAACCAAATAAAATTTATTCTTAAACATACGCAATTCCTACCTATTATTTGTCATCTCCTATGTACCTAGCTGAACCTCAAGATTCAACCAAGTCAACTTAGAAAAATTCAGAGAAACGATGCAGAAAGAGACCAACAACAGAAGACCAGATGCCAAGAAGGAACAACACACATACACTGATTGTCAAGTGGCCGATGGCGGCGAGGAAAGCCAGATATACTTAAGAGGTAGATCAAGAAAACAAAGTTCTTAGGCAGCATGCCTGCGTCTAATCCGCCGGCATGGCCTTTCCTCACCATGTCGTGCGCGGCTGTGTTCCAGCCTCTGCCAGGCTGTCTCACCGGAAAACGTACGTATAACCAGTACTACACATGAGATTCTTGAGCTGAAGATGATGGAATTTGTGGTGGAGGCCGTGAGGTCTGTGGAGAAGGAATGAGGCAACACTTGATGAATGGGGGGATTTATAGAGCGCCATTGCGGGAAGCTGCGAGACGGAAGGAACAGCTGGGAATCCGGAGAGACGACGGATGGGAGCCCGATCCGCGTGACGAGTGCGAGGTGAAGCAGCAGCCATCGGATCGCCGCCTCGCAGGATCGATGACATGCTGCCGCTGGGTTCTCGGGAAGAAGGAAGGAAAGAGGCTACGGCAGACGCGGGGCAGGAGTAATTGACTTGCATGGGCTTAATTGATTCTGATATTCTTTAATTGCCTTGTTGAGTTAATCACGGAGAGATCGTCGCGTGGGTTTTATTTTTCCATCCGGCTGCAAGATGGATCATATGATTAAACGCATGCCTGCAACCAGGGGCGGGCCTAGGATTTTGAGCATGGGTATTCAAAATTATAAAAATATTTTATGACATATAATAAAGTTTATAAAAATTTGGAGTATGAACCAATAAATATAAGTATCTCATATGTACTTGAGAAACCCTCAAAATGAAGGATAGTTGGGCTTGAGAAAGTACGAGTTTACCAACATAAGATCTTTTTATACTCTCTCCAATACAAAAATAAGTGTCTTAAGTTTGTCTAATTTTAAATGTATCAATACACTAAAACGTGTTTAGATAGATCTGAATCTAGATAAACTTGAGACACTTATTTTGGATCAGGAAAAGTAACAAAAGTACATACAATTCTAGAGTATCGAATATGTAGCCAGTACAAATTTATAACTGATTTAACATGAATACATGAGTAGAAATAACACTATATGAGCCTCTTATAACAAAAGCACATACAAAAGAATTATTTTGAAAACAAGGAAAAAAGGAAAACATGGGATTTGAACCCTGCACAGAAGACTTAGCAATCACTTCCGAACCACTGAGCTACTCAGGCCTTTTGTGTAAACATAGGACGGTTTACTTCTATTATATATTCCATAGAACGTTCATATACCGGTATTTCTTTAAAATATTTGGGTATTCAACTGAATACCCTTGAATTGAAGTGGGCCCGCCCCTGCTGCAACTACCAGGTTGGTACATTCGAATGTGATTAATTAGCTACGTATGTACGTGCTCTTCGTTCTATGTCCCATATGTAAATGTATGCAGGGACTAATGAATCAGTTTGGGAACAAATCTACTTTAAACTAATGAATCAGTTTGGGCATATAGGCCAGAAAGTTGAAATTCTCCCCATTTTTTAAGGTTGGCAACTATTGTGAAGGGATCAAGAGATGACCGATGGCCGGAGGCCCTAGCCGCAGCCGCCGTCTCACTCCTAGCTCAAGGTGGTCTCTCTCGATGTATCTTGTTGGAGTGCGTCTTCCGCTCCCCCTCCAGTGGATCATGATTCTTCAGGGAGAACGAGGGTGGGGCATCGAACGGCAATTCGTGTTCTTTCGAGGTTCCGTTTGATTCCGCACTAGAGGTTCTCGAAGATCCCGGTTCGGAGCTGGGGTGGTCCACTGTGTGGTGAGGAGTGGAAGGAGGAAAACGAGGACCTCAAGGAGGCCTTCTGGTCGGATATCGGTTTTCCCACGCCGGCGTCGCGTTTCTGGGAAGCTCGTTCCGCAAATTGTGCAGCTATGGTTGATGTTGTTGCCAGTGATTGTAGGTCGCAGGTGCATGCGGAAGGCATGGCGTGTTCTCCGACGGATATATTGGCGGTAGATATTGTGGCACCTCCCTCGCTAATGTTGTGCCGTCGTCGATCCTCATCAAGGTGGTGGTCATCTTGGCTGACGGGAGTTCGCGTCTTGATGAACCTGAGGGCAAGCACCTGGCGAGGTCCTGTTCCGCCGCGACGAGTCCCCTCCCGTGGTGTTGGGGCAGTTCCTGGAGAGGGTGTTGCGGAGTTCGCCGGCGGTGAATGTCTGTGATCCGCCTCCTCCACCCATTTCCACGACAAACCCACTCGTTCAAATTGAGGGCGTGATTGACGTGCATGTCAACTGATGGACCCGCCTTTCCTGGGCCGGGTTGGGCCGGAGGATGTGCTACCTTTGGATCAACCCGTGTCGGTCTATGACGTCCCATCACGATCGCGATGCCGCCACTGCGAATCCCCATGCTCGCCTTCGATTGCGTCGTCTTCCCTACCTTCCCCAACCTTGCAGTCGACTGCCACCTTGGTTTGGTCCCCTGCATCGAGGACGTCAAGGTCTACGTCGCTTTTCTTGACGTAACTGGGGTCTACATCGCCATTTCCCCCGACGCCGCCTACACCGACGAGTTCTTCATCGTTGTGTCAGTCTAGCGTAGACGCCGCACGGGCTAGGGTTTGAGAGCTACGATGCGATTGGGGCCAGTGGATGGCTACGTCGGTGCGGGAATCTACCATGGGGGGGTCGCGAGGGCTAATCCAGCGAGAGGCTGGGGCTTTGATGTGTGTAGAGTTGTGGGAGATTTGAATTGCCGTCGGTGTAGTTGAGTGAGGGAGAGGTAGGAGGCGAAGCTATCACGCTAGGCTTAGGTTTTCTCCGTCCCCTGAATTTGTTTCCTTCGGGAGGTGAGGTAAACTTCTAAGTGTATTTGTGTATGATTCTAGCTAGATTCTAGCAGAGGAGTAACATCATAGCACTAGTTAGCAACATGAGTAGATGAGATAGTTTCTAACTTACGCTCCTAGACCACCCCCATCAATTAAACACACAGTATTTAGGAAATTTATTTATTTTGTTTAGGCGGTTGTGCACACGTTGGGAGGCAGGCGAAACCGAAAAGGATGGGCATTTAAAATCACATGTTCCGGAGCAAAAAAATATTTTTCTAGAAAATCAGGGGCATGGAAAAGTGGGCGCGTAGTTCAAATCCGGCCCGTTTGTAGCGGCATCGGCGGGAGACGGCGGGGGATCCTACGGCTTCCCGGAGAGCTAGCGCATGGAACGCGTTGCGTATGCGTTCTTCTATTGTTGTGCATGGTTTCACTCAACCGTAGTTCGCGCCCATGTACCCGCTTCACAAAAGAAAACCGTTTCGGCACTTGTAAAATGGAAAACGGGTTTTCCGTGACCACGATGTCAAACTCCCACACACAATGTTGATTCCTGTCCCAGGGCACATAGATGTGCGCGATATGGCCTTGTAACAGCAAACTGTGCATGTCTGTTGGCCATAACCTAGCCCGTTTGACCTAAAAGACATAGAACTTTGTAGGTGATAGCTCATTTCATGAATGTTTTTTCGGAATAACTGTTGTATTCCAAGTTTGATTTTTTCCCTCGCATCTGGGTGACATAAAATGACGCCTCGTGAAGGTCTCACATTTTTCTGATATTTTAAAAATTAGTTGTGCTCAAAATGGGATGCACGGGACATTCCTTTTCGTCGCGTCGAGCGCGGCGGTTAACCTGTTGGGAGGCGCGCGGAAACGAAAAAGATGGGCACATAAAATGACCCATTCCGGAGGTAAATTTTTTTTTCCCAGAAAATCAGGGGCAGGGAAAAGTGGGCGCGTAGTTCAAATCTTGCATGTTTCCAACGGCATCGGCATGAGACGATGGGGGATCCTATGGCTTCCCAGAGAGCTGGCGCGCGGGGCGGGCGTGTAGAACGCATTGCGTATTCGTTCTTCTAACATTGTCCTTGGGTTTCCCTCAACCCTAGTTCGCGCCCATGTACCTGCTTCATACAAAAACCCGTTTCGGCACTCAAAAAAATGGAAAACGGGTTTTCCATGGCCACGATGCAAAAACACCGTGCACAACGTTGATTCATGTCCCATGGCACACACATGTGCGCAATATGGCCTCGTTCCGACAAACTATCCAAGCATGTTGACCATAACCTAGGCCATTTGACCTAAAAGCCATAGAACTCTACAGGTGATAACTCATTTCTTGAATGTTTTTCCAGAATAACTTCCTAATTCGTTTGATTTTTTCCTCGCAGCTGGATCACATAGAATGACGCCTCGCGAAGGTCTCAATTTTTTCTGATTTTTTCAATTAGTTGTACTCAAAATGGGACGCACGGAACGTCCCGTTACGCCGCGTCGAGCGCGGCGGTGCACCTGTTGGGAGGCACGCAAAACCGAAAAGGATGGGCATTTAAAATCACATGCTCCGGAGCAAAAAATATTTTTCTAGAAAATCAAGGGCATGGAAAAGTGGGCCCGTAGTTCAAATCTGGCCCGTTTCTAGCGGCATCGGCGGGAGACGGCAGGGGATCCTAGGCTTCCCGGAGGGCTAGCGCGCGGGGCAGGTGTGTGGAACACGTTGCGTAGACATTCTTCTATCGTTCTGCATGGGTTTCCCTCAAACCTAGTTTGCACCCCATGTACCTGGTTCACAAACAAAAACGTTTCGGCACTCGAAAAATGGAAAACAAGTTTTCCGTGGCCACAACGTCAAAACCCCGGACACAACGTTGATTCCCATCCTGGGGCACATGCATGTGCGCGATATGACCTCGTTCCGACAAACTATACATGCCCGTTGGCCGTAATCTAGCCCGTTTGACCTAAAAGACATAGAACTCTGTAGGTGATACCTCATTTCATGATTGTTTTCCTGGAATAACCGTTGTATTCCAAGTTTGATTTTTTCCCTTGCATCTGGGTCACATAAAATGAAGCCTCGCGAAGGTCTCACCTTTTTCTGATTTTTTTAAATTAGTTGTGCTCAAAATGGGATGCACCAGACGTCTCGTTTCGCTGCGTCGAGGGCGGCGGTTAACATGTTGGGAGGCGCGCGAAATCGAAAAAGCTGGGCACATAAAATGACCCGTTCCAGACCTAAACATCATTTTTCTAGAAAATTAGGGGCATGGAAAAGTGGGCGCGTAGTTCAAATCTTGCCCATTTGCAACGGCATCAGCACGAGACGACGGTGGATTCTACGGCTTCTCGGATAGCTAGCGCGCTGGGCGGGTGTGTGGAACGTGTTGCATATGTGTTCTTCTATCATTGTGCATGGGTTTCCATAAACCCTAGTTCGTGCCCATGTACCTGCTTCACAAAAAACCCGTTTCGGCACTTGAAAAATGGAAAACGGGTTTTCCGTGGCCACGATGCAAAACCCCGTGCACAATGTTGATTCCTGTCCCAGAGCACACACATGTGCACGATATGGCCTTGTTCCGACAAACTATCCATGCATGTTGGCCATAACCTAGCTCGTTTGACCTAAAAGCCATATAACTCTCTAGGTGATAGCTCATTTCGTGAATGTTTTTCCAGAACAACTTCTTGATTCCAAGTTTTATTTTTTTCCTCGCAGCTGGTTCACAAAGAATGACGCCTCGCGAATGTCTCACATTTTTCTGATTTTTCCAATTAGATGTGCTCAAAATGGGGCGCACGGGACTTCCCGTTTCACCGCGTCGAGTGCAGCAGTGCACCTGTTGGGAGGCACGCGAAACTAAAAAGGATGGGCATTTATAATCACATGTTCTGGAGCTAAAATTTATTTTTCCAGAAAATCAGGGGTATGAAAAGTGGGCGCGTAGTTCAAATCCGGCCCATTTCTAGCGACATTGGCGGGAGATGGCAGGGGATCCTATGACTTCCCGGAGAGCTACTTGCGGGGCGGGTGTGTGGAACGTCTTGCGTAGGTGTTCTTCTATTGTTGTGCATGGGTTTCCCTCAACCCTAGTTCGCAGCTCGTGTGCCTGGTTCACAAAAAAACGTTTCGGCACTCGAAAAATGGAAAACGGGTTTTCCGTGGCCACGACGTCAAAACCCCGGACACAACATTGATTTGCATCCCAGGGCACATGCATGTGCGTGACATGGCCTCGTTCCGATAAATTATACTTGCTTTGTTGGTCGTAACCTAGCCCGTTTGACCTAAAAGACATAGAACTTTGTAGGTTGATAGCTCATTTCATGATTGTTTTTCCGGAATAACTGTTGTATTCCAAGTTTGATTTTTTCCTTGCATATGGGTCACATAAAATGATGCCTCGCGAAGGCCTCACATTTTTTCTGATTTTTTAAAATTAGTTGTGCTCAAAATGGGATGCACCGGACGTCCCGTTTCATCGCGTCGAGGGCGGCGGTTAACCTGTTGGGAGGCGCGCGAAACTGAAATAGATGGGCACATAAAATGACCCGTTCCAGAGCTAAACATCATTTTTCCAGAAAATCAGGGGCGGGGAAAAATGGGCACGTAGTTCAAATCTTGCACATTTCCAACGGCATCAGCACGAGACGATAGTGGATCCTACGGCTTCCCATAGAGGTACCGTGCGGGGCGGGTGTGTGGAACGCGTTGCATATTCCTTCTTCTATCATTGTGGATGGGTTTCCCTCAACCCTAGTTCGCGTCCATGTACCTGCTTCACCAAAAAACCATTTCGGCACTCAAAAATGGAAAACTGGTTTTCTGTGGCCACGATGCAAAACCCCGTGAGCACCGTTGATTCCCGTCCCACGACACGCACACGTGCGCGATGTGGCCTCGTTCCGACAAACTATCCATGCATGTTGGCCATAACCTAGCCCGTTTGACCTAAAAGCCATAGAACTTTGTAGGTGATAGCTCATTTCGTGAATGTTTTTCTTGAATAACTTCTTGATTCCAAGTTAGATTTTTTACCTCGCAGCTGGGTCACATAGAATGACGCCTTGTGAAGGTCTCACATTTTTCTGATTTTTTTCAATTAGTTGTGCTAAAATGGGACGCACGGGACGTCCTGTTTCGCCGCGACAAGCGCGGCGGTGCACCTGTTGGGAGGCGGGGGAAACCGAAAAGGATGGGCATTTAAAATCACATGTTCCGGATCTAAAAAATGATTTTCCAGAAAATCATGGGCATGAAAAAGTTGGCTCGTAGTTCAAATCTGGCCCGTTTCTAACGACATTGGCGGGAGACGCCGGGAGATCCTACTCCTTCCAGGAGATCTAGCGCATGCGGCGGGTGTGTGGAACGCGTTGCGTATGTGTTCTTCCATCATTGTGCATGGGTTTCCCTCAATTCTAGTTCGCGTCCATGTACCTGCTTCACACAAAAAACCCGTTCGACACTTGGAAAATGGAAAACAGGTTTTCTGTGGCCACGATATCAAAATCTGGCACACAACGTTGATTCCCGTCCATGGGCACACACATGTGCACGATATGGCCTTGTTCCGGCAAACTATGCATGCCCGTTGGCCTTAACCTAGACCATTTGACCTAAAAGACATAGAACTCTATAGGTGATAGCTCATTTCATGAATTTTTTTATGGAATAACTATTGTTTTCCAAGTTTGATTTTTTTTTCTCGCATCCGGGTCACATAAAGTGACGCCTCGCTAAGGTCTCATACTTTTCTGATTTTTTTTTTGAATTAGTTGTAATCGGAATGGGATGCACCGGACGTCCCGTTTCTTCGCGTCGAGCGTGGCGGTTAACATGTTGGGAGGTGCGTGAAACCGAAAAAGATGGGCACATAAAATGACCCGTTCCAGAGCTAAACATGATTTTTCCAGGAAATGAGGTGCGGGAAAATTGGGCGCGTAGTTCAAATCTGGCCCGTTTCCAGCGGCATCGACAGGAGACGGCGGGGGGTCCTACGGCTTCCCGGAGAGCTAGCACGCGGGGACGCGGGGTGGGTGTGTGGAACGCATTGTGTATGCGTTCTTCTATCGTTGTGCATGGGTCTCCCTCAACCCTAGTTTGCGCCACATGCTTCACAAAATGGAAAATGGGGTTTTTCAAGGCCACCCGATGGAAAACAACCCACACACATCGTTGATTCCCATCCCAGGGCACACGCATGTGTGAGACATGGCCTTGTTCCGGTAAACTATGCATGCCTATTGGCCATAACCTTGCCCGTTTGACCTAAAAGCCATAGAGCTTCGTAGGTGATAGCTTATTTCGTAGATGTTTTTCAAGAATAACTGCCGTATTCCAAGTTTGATTTTTTTTTTCTCGCAATTGTGTCATATAAAATGACGCCTCGCAAATGTCTCACATTTTTATGATTTTATTTTCAATTAGTTTTGCTCGGAATGGGACGCACTGGACGTCTCGTTCCGCCGTTTCGAGCGCAGCGGTGCTCCTGTTCGGAGGCGCACGAAACCGAAAAAGATGGGCACATAAAATGACACGTTCCGGAGCTAAAAATGATTTTTCAACAAAATCAGGGCAGGGAAAGTCGACGCGTAGTTCAACCAGCGACATCGGCGGGAGACGGTGGAGGATCCTACAGCTTCCCGAATAGCTAGCGCGTGTGGTGGGTGTGTGGAGCGCCTTGCGTATGCGTTCTTCTATCGTTGTGCACGGGTTTCCCTCAACCCTAGTTCGCGCCTCATGTATCTGCTTCACACAAAAAACATTTCGGCACTTGGAAAATGGAAAACGGGTTTTCCGTGGCCACAATGGAAAATCCCACCCCCCACAATAGCGTTGATTCCCATCCCAAGGCACACACATGTGCGCGATATGGCCTTGTTCCGACAAACTATGCATGCCTGTTGACGATAACCTAACCCGTTTGACCTAAAAGCCATAGAACTCTGTATGTGATAACTCATTTCGCTAATGTTTTTCGGGAATAACTGTCTTATTCCAAGTTTGAATTTTTTTCCTCGCAACTTGGTCACATAAAATGATACCTCCCAAAGGTCTCACATTTTTACGGTTTTTTTAATTAGTTGTGCTGAGAATGTGACGCACCGAACGTCTCCGTGCTCTTGTTGGGAGGCGCGTGAAACTGAAAAATATGGGCACATAAAATGACATGTTCCGGAGCTAAAAATGATTTTTCAACAAAGTCAGGGCATGCAAGAGTGGACACATAGTTCAACCAGCGACATCGGCGGGAGTCAGTGGTGGATCCTACAGCTTCCCGGAGAGCTAGCGCGTGGGGCGGGTGTGTGGAGCGCATTGTGTATGTGTTCTTCTATCGTCGTGCACATGTTTACCACAACCCTAGTCCGCGCCCCATGTACCTGCTTCACACAAAAAAAAAGTTTCAGCACTCGGAAAATGGAAAACGGGTTTTCTATGCTCACGATAGAAAAACCCCAAACATAGCGTTGATTCCCATCCCAGGGCACACACATGTGCGCGATATGGCCTCGTTCCGGCAAACTATGCATGCCCGTTGGCCATAACCTAACCCGTTTGACCTAAAATGCATAGAAGTCCGTAGATCACCCCATCAATTAAACCCACATTATTTAGGAAATTTATTTCTTATTTAGGCTTAAGCTCTGATACCACTAAAGGTGTTGGGCACCCTGGTGCGGCTCAGTGCACCACCGCATGAGGGTGGAGAGGGTTAGGCCGGGGGGAGTATCCTTCAGAACTAGGCTCCTCCTTCAGCGACGGATGGCTAGTCCCTGGCTCACTGCCTACGACACCAATTTCCTTTCACCATGTCACCATCGACGCCACCAAGCATATCCTGATGCACTCTTCATTCCACCCCTTTCATCTCTAGTTCGTCAAGTTACTTCTTTATCATCTCTAATCTCATTGCCTCCTCAAATCAAAGCTTCATTGTCACCTGTACCACCGGAGCCCTCAGGCATGACAACTTCCATCGGAGAAGCATCAACAACCTGGCCAAGGCCTGTTCCGCATAAAATAAAAGTGCTAGTACCTAGCTATATATTCAAGTGGATGGACTTCCTTGTTAGTTAAATCACACATGTTAGCTAAGGAAGATGAGATAATACATGCATGCTGAGAGTTACAATGCGTAGAACTCGACCAGGTTGGGCAGGAGCCCGACTAGCTCGTTTGTATTCAGTAGCTGCAAAACTAACTTAAGACATCAAATTTGAAGATCACTAGCTTAGTAAGTGATATAGATAGAAGCATCTAGGGTCCACTAACTAAGCTAGTTTCTACATAGACCGGCCAACTGAAACCAGGGAATTTTAATTAATTTTCTTCTAGAAGAATATATTTCAACTAAATAATAAACAAAATTATAATCAGCAAGGGATATCAAAATTTTCTACTCCATCGCCTACTTTGGTGATGCAGAGGGCGTGAGGGGGTGCGGACGGCGATGAAGCGAGCATGTTCACACTAGAGATGTCGCCTTGAGCTTGCCTAATGATGTGGATATATTGGGAGTACCTTGTGGCGGTGTCAGTTGATAGTCGCACACGCAATGACTGCGAGGAGACCACAAACAAGAACTACTGGCCTTGATGGATGCGTGTATGGTCCTTCAAGGTGCGGGGAGGGGCCTCCCATCAAATAAACCATCTTCCGCTCTCACACTACCACCGATTGAACAACAACCTCAAGGCCCACCCTCCTCGGACGAGCCATGCATTTCGACACCGGTTGCCGAGCTCCACTATCAGCGCCGCACACCTAAAGTCTACACAGCGAAATATGTCCAAATAGATGCTTATCTAGACAAAGTTCAGACGTCATTTTCAGGATGGAGGGTGTAGCATAGATTATTTGCATAATACAAGTGCAAGCAAATACATCTCTATTTTTATGTAGGTCTAAAATACATAGGTATGTGTATTCATTTGCTAAAAAAGTAGGAAAGACGTTTAAATCTTTTTGTCTAGATAAATCGGAAAGGAGTCAATTAAATCGGAAAGGAGGAAGTAGGAGAGACGTTTAATTCCCCAAATATCTGCACCCCTAATTAATCTCCGTATTACTTTCCTACAAACATGCTAGTTGATTGGGTAGGAGAATAACCGTCAACCTGGATCCCCTATAATTTCGCTCCAAAGTTAATTCCTGATTGTTTTTTGCTCACTTGGTAAATTCTCCTATACATTTTAGGCACGAATTAAATTCGACCGATTCGTACCAAATTTTCTAGTGACAATTAGTTTTTTTCCTGGTTCACGGGATGTGACCTTCCAAATTTTCTAGTATTTCAAATGGCATCCTTAATTAATTAACAAAATTTCCTTTGCATCTCCCGCGACCGCGACAGAGGCGGCGCCGGTCGCCAACTAACCACGGCGGCGCGGCCGGCCCCTTCGCCGGCGCAAGCGTGCCTGCGTGCACGCCGCGCGCGGATCCGTCGATCTCGCAAGCCTGCGTCACGCGCGTGGCCGAGGGCGGCTGCCGCTGCACGCCGGCGACGACGCAGGCCATGGAGGGCTTTGGCTGCCGTCATCCTCCACGCGCAGCTCGCGCCACGGGGATTCCTCCTTCCCGGCGTCCTCCACTAGGCTGTTCCGACGCGGCAGTACTCCGGCGTCCTCCACTAGGTCTCTTCCCACGACCTCGCCGGGAACAAAAGTCCGCCCTCGTGTGGCCGGTGAGGCGCCTCTCCTCTCCTCTCCTCTTCTCTCTCCCTCCCTCCCTCTCTCTCCATGTGTCTCTTTCTGTATTCCCTAGAATGAACCAGTAAATAATTTTGCCGATCTCGATTTGACTGGAGCTGGCCTCTGATTTGGGAATTGCAATCCGTGTGTGGTAGAAACTCAATATCTGTGCGTAGGTAATTTTTAACCTTTTGGTTGTCCATGTATGTGATACGTAAATTACCTAGATTGATGCCTGTTGGTTCAATTCAAAGAAAATACATTTAGATGGTATGAAATCAGCACACGTATGTGCTGTCAGTGCGTTACCCAGGAGGACTAGTTTCTCCATAGATTAGACCTGCACAAGCTCTTGCGGTTAATTAACTGGAGGAGCCATCCTTGCTGCAAAAAGATGCTACTAGTATCTTCTTTTTTGGAGTACCTGGTTAAAACCATGATGCAACCTGGGGCTGTGCTATGCAAGCACTATACTTGTTCTGTCCAATTGACCTCTTAATATCACATTTTCTTCCCATCATATTTTTTGTCACTCCGAACTTGAATTTGAGGTTGACAGTGAAGTTGTGTTGCATTTTCTTTCAGACCTGAGCCCACAAGAATCGACACTGCTATGTGGCTTGGTGGATGTACGGCAGCTCGCGCCACGGGGAGACCTCCTTCCCGGTGTCCTCCACGAGGCTGTTCCGCCGCGGCAGTACTCCGACGTGATGCGTCCCGGCGGTCTCTCCCCACGACCTCGCCGGGAACAAGTCCGCCCCAGTGTGGCCGGTGAGGCGCCTCTCCTCTTCTCCCTCCCTCTCTCTCTCTCTCCCTGTGTCTCTCTCTGTCTCTCTGTAGTCCCTAGAACGAACCAGTAAATAATTTTGCTGATCTCGATTTGACTGGAGCTGGGCTCTGATTTGGGAATTGCAGTCCGTGTGTGCTAGAAACTCAATATCAGTGCGTAGATAATTTTAGATCAGAATTAGGGAGCCTTTGGTTGTCCATGTATATGATACGTAAATTACCTAGATTGATGCCTGTTGGTCCATTTCAAAGAAAATACATTTACAGAGTTCGATAACAGCACACTTATTTTCTGTCAGTGTGTTACCCAGGAGGACTAGTTTCTCCATAGAGTAGACCAGCACAAGCTCTAGCGGTTAGTTAACTCAAGGAGCCAACCTTGCTGCAAAAATACCAGTATCTTCTTTTTTGGAGTACCTTGTTAAAACCATGGTGCAACCTGGGTGTTGTGCTATGCAAGCACTATACTTGTTTCTGTCCAATTCACCTCTTACTATCACATTTTCTTCCCATCATATTTGTCGTCACTCCGAACTTCAATTTGAGGTTGACAGTGAAGCTGCGGTGAATTTTCTTTCAGACCTGAGCCCACAAGAATCGACACTGCTATGTGGCTTGGTGGATGTACGGCGGCTCCCGACCTTTGTGCTGGAGGATGGGAAGACGAGGCACACGTTCTACATACTGGCCCAGTAGGCCCTCAAGTTCGAGTGCTCGTGTGGCTGTGAGATATGGGTAAGCATGGCGGTGTGGTTTTCCTGAACGTGAAATGATGATACATATGGAAGCATTTTTGTTCGTTGTCGGTACACTTGTTCGTTGTCAGTACTAGTTTACTCATAGATTAGATCAGTTCAAGCTTTGAGGTTAATTAATTGGAAGAAGCAAAGCAACTAAGCATCAATAGTTCAAATGGTTTGATTTCCGAATTTAATGGTCCCTGTGTGCTTTGACTCAAATTGCAGCAGTACACTGTTGCTAAGTGTGAGTACTTTGTCAAACTGGAACATTAATCTTGCCTGTTTAATTAACTCAAAGGAGAAATCAATAATATCTTTTCAGTATGTCCAGTAGGACTAGTTAATCCACATATTAGATCAGAACAAGCTTTGAGGTTCATTAACTTGAGGAGCCAACCTTGCTGCAAAAATGCTAGTGTGTAATGTACATAAAGTGAGCAGTCAATATTGTTTTCTGAACATCACCCTCTTGTCTATGCATTGCAACAAACTATTTCTTCAAGGTGATTCTTATTAAATGCTTGATCAGAACAGATTAATGGCGATGTTTATTTTTACTAATTATATATTCTGTTTAATATGTCTTGTTCCGATAAACTTCCCCTTTTGGTCAACAAGGTTAAAATTATTGCGTGGAATTTACTCTAATTGTGTCTTTCTTTTTTTTGTCAGGGAAACTTGAAGAAGATGTTGGCCAAGGCTGAATCCGAACTCAGCAACCGTGTATACTTTTGGTGTTATGGATGTTGTATACAACGGTGTCCTCCTCAAGTGCTCACTGTTGCGGTGACGACAGTGGCCTTCTTCGGGTACAACCATACTGGCTTCGTCAAACACACCATGCAGATCATCTGTCAGTGAGACCTCTCATCCTCGTCTTTTCATTTTCAGCGAGTGGAGTTCTTTTCATGTTCAAAACTTTGCGTGTATATCAAAGGTGATGAATATTTTCACTAGTTGTACTGATGTGAACTATTAACGGAGCTAATCGATGAATGCTAGCAAGAATATGAACAACTAGTGATATGAACAATAGATGTGATGCTAATGGGCAAGCTTGGATTGATACTTTAATGGAAACCCACAAAAAATGTTTGATTCCGGGGTCTCTGTCTCTGTTAACACTCTTGTTAAAGGAGTTTAAGTGTTACTCGTGGAATTTATGTTGCTACTGCCTACTAATATCATTGCATTTTCTTTAAATGTAGAGCACCAGGATAACGACTTGGAGGATTTCAGAACATGTGCAGTAGTATTGGCCGCAGAAAACAATAAAGTTTCAGGTGTTCTTAAGCAGGTTTTCATTAGCCTATGTAGTTGCTCCCTGTGATTAACCAGTCCTTGTATCTAAAGATCAACCCTGACTCTGCAGAAGGCTACAAAACCCGTGGAATGGCTAATGCTTTGCTCCGCGTGTGGGAGGAAGCTGCTCGTGATCTGGATGCTGCATCAAGCATTGAGTGTGATGGTGAGATCAATGTTGTGCTTAAGGTGGATTATCGCTTTACTAGGTATGTCAGTTCTTTATGTGATTGTGATTTTGGTGATCTTGCAGGTGGAGCCTCATGCACACAAGATGGTGGAGCACCGCTGGAGGTATGGCAACTGAGTGAAGAAAGAAAGCTGAGCATCATCGGCTTCATCGTCGTGCCGACGCACACTGGTGATTTTCGTATTAAAGTTGCTCCTCCCAGAGTCCCGGGTAGAAGCTTTACAAGCGTAATTATGTTCATGGTTAGACCTGAATCCATTCTTTGTGCCTTTGAAGCATGATGTGTGAAACTAGTGTTGATGTGGTCGGTCCGTCTCTGTTTACTTACCTGAATGTTTTGGCTTTTTGAAATCAATGCAGGTGGTGGACAGAGGAAGTGCTGGTGGCTGAGCCTTGTGCATTGTCCGGTGGTGGTAGGTAGCTTCTGGGACGCTGAGCCAGGGTGGATTGTTGGTAATTTTAGGCCGTATGAAATCTTTATGTTTTATTGTTAAGTATAGGAGAGAATACTGTGACGTTTAGAGTCACATGCTCATTGCTTGGCCTGGAGACTCCAGTTTTGTGTCTACATCATTGCTGGTCGATCTTCGGAAGCTTTGTTTTGGTTTTGAAAAAAAAAGGGCCTGTGTCTTTTACAATATGTTGTATGTGCATGAAGCTCTTTTGAAATATGATGTTAAGTAGATTGCTTGTTGGTAATGTCAGGCTGTTTGTAATTCCAAGCTTTTATTGTTGGTAGGAGAAAAGCAATCCCGTGATGTTTACAGTAATAATTCCACATGTGTAGTTGAATTGGTGAGAAAGCTTGCTAGGAGACCGTATATATGTTAGTGCTGCAATGCTGAAACTCTGCATTGGTCGTCTGGTGCAGGGGATGGTGAGTCGCCGGTGAGGACGACATGGCCTGGCTATGTGATGTGGCTCATCTTTTGCTAATTCAGTCGGGCGTCCTTGTCGGGTTGTGCTGCTGGTTCTTCGTCTATGTTTCGAATTGTTGTAATATACTACTCCCTCTGTCTATAAATGGGGATGTCTTAACTTTGCTAAAATTTGGATGCATCTAAACCCATTGAGGACGACGAGGCCAGGCCATGTGGTTTGGTTCGTTCCGCCCAGGACGGGGAATCCACTACTCGGTTCGTTCGGTCCTGCCAAATACTCCAGGTAGTTCCGTGATCTCCCTCGCGCGCGCCACCCAGTCTTCTTCCCTCGCGCCTCCTCTGCCTCCCTCCGCCCGCGACCCCGATCGCTCTCCGGCCAAAAACCGCCAGATGATTAACTTGGTAGTGTTACGATTGCTTTTCCTCTTATCATGTGGGCACATTGTTACAATCCTGCGTCCCCCCGCTCGCAATATTATGCAAAAACAAAATGTGATTCCGAATCCAAGGCCAAATCTGGAACGAACACACATTTGTACAGTTTCCTGTATGTATGTACGTATTCTCCTTTTCTACGCCCCGTATTCCTACCGGAAAGGTAGTTCGACTCGGACCCAGGTCGTGTCGGATCCCATATAGGCTAGACTAGAGACACAGCCCTCGAATCGAACTCGCCTAAACCTCGGTCGCCCGCCGCCGCGCCATGGCCCTGCACGCCGCCCGCCGCGCCGCCGCTCTCCTCCGCCCCGCCGCCGCGCCGCTCCTCCGGCCCGCTCCCGCCCCAGCAGCGCGCTTCTCCTCCAAGGCGGAGTACAAGGCCTTCGTCGCCTGCCTCCGCGACATATCGGCCTCCGCCCAGGCCGACAAGAACTACTCCGGCGGCTCCGTGCGCGACAAGGCCGACTCCGCGCGCGCCGCCACCCACGACGGCGAGATCCTCCGCGTCATCGACAACGTCATACGCTCCCAGCACCGCGGCCTGGTACGTGCACCCCACAATCTGCCCCCTGCTACTCGAGGGACGGACGATTTCTAGGCGAAATTGCGCTAGTATCGGATTGGTCCTTGCCTATAGATTAACCACATGCGAATAATGCGATTCTTCCATCTTGCTAGTATAGATTTCCATTCCTCCTGCACCTGTGACACCAAACAGTGTAGAGTTTTAGCTCCATGTTGTCATCACCATCTTGTCAACACTAATATAAAGAGAAGCAATCTTGACCCAACCTATAAACTAGAACACTGGGCTCAAATTTCATCTTGGTCAAATAATACAAGTGAGACCTGAGAAGCATGCATAGCTGCATTTTTTCTTAAACATTAGTCTTGACTGCATTCACTCCATGCACGCCTTGTTTTTGCTTAGACAAAAGCAAACCTATTAATGTATTGGCATTGTACAGGGTAAACCTTTAGGCACCAGTCCGACATTTAAGATCCTTCATTAACATACAACTTTGCATCATCAAGAGATTCTTTTTTAGCTATTACTGGCAACCACAGAGTGTAACTGGAAAAAGAAATGAATACTATCGAAATATGACTACCTAAAGAACCGCATAGAACAGGGGAGCAACCATGTCTGGAAATAGTAGCTTGCACGTGACCAAAAAAGCTGCATTCAATACATGAACTTCACTATATGCATATCTTCTGCAGTTTTTGAGGGTTAAAGGCAGGCGCTATGCCATTCGATTGATTGGAAAGCAAATATTACGTGGGGATCTCAAAGGAGATTAGATAAAAGAAAAGAGGCCCAAACCGGCAAAACCCCCCGCAAGGGGTAAAAAAGCTCTAGCCTGAACAGGCATAGGCCCACTGCTCAATCTCATCGCGCACAAGGCGCGCCACATCCTCAACTCCCCATTTGTGCGCGCTACATGTATGTAAAGAAAAGAACCGCGAGCGGGATCATCATATACATCACATGGGGAGTTTGGGGTCCCCATGTGATGTATATGATGATCCCGCTCGCGGTTCTTTTCTTTATCTTCGTGACAGCGGCGATGTACTCAAGCCACCATCCATCGAAATCTCTGCCTGCTGTCATGGCCGCCGTGGGTACCGGAAGGTTGAATGAAGCGAGCACTGAGTCCCGGACTCCCACTGTGAAAGAGCACTCATGGCAAAGGTGCTGAGCTTGCGAATTGGGCTGCAGTTTATGTGCTTGTAAAAGCATGGTAAAAGGGGACCACGTATGGGAAGCACGTATATTTAGGAGAACATAACAGTACATCATCACATAATAGCTATAGCGCTGATTTTCATGCTTCACCATAATCATTATAGAATACTCATTTACTAATCAATTTCCGCAGTAATTTCACTGGCCATATCGGGCATGCGACTGTTTTCAGTAATAGCAAGTCCCAGTCTGCTGCTTCCCCACTTTGTGTGGTTTCTGTGTGGTTGCCCTGATGTTGGGACAGAGTGGGTGGGGCTGTGGCGGCTACAGAGATGGCAATGTTGGTGGTGGATTTTGCTGGCCCTTGCGTGTCCACTATTCCCCAGGCTCGGCGTTCAGTGCTGGTGATGTGGGGTGGGAAGCAGCCATAGAAGCGTGGCCACTCTTCCCTTCGTCCAGTGTAGCACTGGTTCTGTGGGATGGGAGGCAGCCATAGAGGCGGATAAATGATGAGACCTGCGGTGGCACTAGGGGAGTTGAGGGGGGAAGGGAAGGGATCGAGGAGAAGAGGGACATGAAAACAAAGGGAGAAGAAGGCAGAGTGCTAGTGTTTCGCAAATTTTGGCCTTGTTTTTGAACTGTCATCTTCACGCATCACACAAGTCCTTTTTTCACCTTTTTGCTCTGAATGTGTATGGGAGCAAGGCAACGTAGTGCCTCTGGTTGGAGACTTAATGCCTCAAGCTCCGACCTTTTGTAGTCGTTGTTGTACTCTCTGACTCTACTTTTGCTCATCTTGAAACAGGTTGAGGAGAATTCGAGTGACTTCCCTTTTGAAATCAGCGAAAATGAGGGGCTTACTGAGCTTACTCTTACAAGAAGTTTAAAGGGCGAGACGATTGAGGTCTTGGTTTCCACGCCCAAACTTGACCAGGATGGGAAGGACAATGAGGGTCTGCTGTCATCTTTGAAGGAGAATCAGGAAGATGAAGGCAATGCACCCCCAGAAAAATACAGCCTACCTGTCAGGGTCACTGTCTCCAAGGGTGATGGCTCAGGCCTGGTATTCACCTGCACTGCTAATCCTGATGATATCGTCATTGAGAGCTTGTCCATGAGGCGGAAGTCACTAGGGGCTGACGAAGGCGATGCAGTCACATACGACGAGGGCCCTGATTTCCAGTAAGTAGAGCAGCCGACTAAACCTAGCACCCTTGGACAATTTGATTTCTGTAAAGCCAAAAACTTGGATTAACTGCTTGCTAACTGTTCTTTGGTTGTTGGTGCGTGCAGTGAGCTGGATAAGAACCTGCAGGAGACGTTCCATAAGTATCTGGAGCTGCGCGGTATCACGCCTACGGCCACAAAGCTGTTGCACGAGTACATGATCAGCAAAGACAGGCGCGTCTTGCCGAAGACAGCAAGCAAGGACACGCGGAATAATCTCGTGTTTCTGACGAAGCTGCACAGTTTCCTCAAGAAAGATTGATGCTATCATCCTCTGCATAAGATGAACTCCGAGTATCATCTTGTAGGCTAGTGCGCATGGTGGTACACCTGCTTGCGTGCCTGCTGATTTAACATCCTGTTTTGTAGCTAGGTATTTAGTGGCAGTAAGATGGTAGACATAGAGATTAATAGTTGGAACTACTTTAGGGTGCCTTGCTCACTGTTTGACCTGCTCCTGTTGTGCCTCTGTGCTCACTATGTAAAGATCGCACCGTGTAGGTTACTTCGAAGCTAACCCTTGTGCTTATAGTTATCACTGATGTCTGCTCTTGCTCTTGCTTGTTTAGTTCGCCACGAGAATGACTAAGCCAGACAATGCGCTCAACAATAAAAGCATCTCCAACACACGCAGTTCGGCCCGCTAAATTTTTTATACAAAGCTAATTTTGGCTTTTCTGGGTGGAGTGGGAAAAACACATCTTCTAAAAAAACACCAGGGTTTTTTCAGAGGAAGGATGACTATTATATGGGTGACAGCGTCCAAGGAGTGTTCAGTGTTAAAGGTCCAAACACAAATATTAGACGAGCTAAAATTGAAAGGGGATGGTAATGTGAGAACCCAAAGTGGCATGATCCGTGACTTCCTGGAAAATAAAAGCTTTCTTATACTATTGGATGACCTTTGGGAAAGAATTGATCTAGAAGTAGTTGGCATACCACATCCCCTTGGAATTGAACCTGTGAACAAATTCTAGAGAAAAGTTGTGCTCACAACAAGATTTACATCCGTTTGTGGTTGGATGGAGGTGAAAAAACAGATTAAAGTTCCATATATGCAGGAGAATGAGGCGTGGGAGCTATTCAGAGAGAAGGTCGGAGACCAAACTCTTTTTTCTCCTGGTATTGAAGATCGTGCAAGAATACTTGTGACTGAAATGAAGGGCTTGCCTTTAGCTTTGGTAACTGTGGGAAGGGCAATGTCTTGGAAATTTTGTCCGGAACAATGGGATTCTGCCATCCAACATATGAAAAAGTCATGCTGCAGTGACACAAATGAAGACCCCCTGAAGATGGAGGAAGAAGTTTTCAAAAAGATCATGTTTAGCTATGATAACTTAAAAAGTGATAGGTTGAAGAACTGTCTCTTGACCTGTTCATTGTGGCCTGAGGATCAGGCGATTCACAGGAAAGAGCTCGCTCAATGTTGGATTGGCCTAGGTTATGTGAATGAGGAGGACATACAAAGTTCCTACACAAAAGCTTATAGTCTGATGAGCGACCTTACATGTGCATGTTTGTTAGAAGACTGTGAAGAATGGAATGATCATGTCAAACTACATGATGTGATTCGTGATATGTCTTTATGGATATCTTGTGGCTGCGGTGAGAACAATGGCAACTGGTTTGTCCGTGCAGGAGTTGGTCCAGATGAAAAATTTAGCATCCCCTGGAGCAGTGCAGAATACATCTCACTAATGTTCAACGGGATGAAGAAGTTTTCTTCTATTGGTGATCCGCTGAAACTGAGGGTGCTAATGCTTCAAGATAATATGTTGGATGAAACAATAGTATGTGGAGTACTTGTGAATTCCACTAAACTGACATATCTGGATTTGAAAAATAACGACTAGACCCTGCGAAACGGTTCGCGAAAAAGACGGAGCATGGGCGACGAGGGCGATCGGGGCGATCTGGCCCTGCCGCCGCCACCGCCGGCCTATGAGAGTCCATCGGTTCGCCGTAAAGCGGCGAGAGAGTTGCTACGCGTTACGAGACGCGAAGGGAAGAAGGATCAGGAGAGAGTCCAGGCCCGTTACGGTTTGGAAACGGCGGTGGGAGAGACTATAAGATCTCATCTGCCGGGGCGCCAAGATCACGAACGCCATAACCCCTTCAGATCGGGGAGTTCACCCAGCCTCGTCGAATTCTGCAAGTCTGCACGCCAGATGGAAGCTGCGAAGGGAGGAAGGAGAGGCTTGTCGGGCGAGGAATTCCGCAACAATCTGCAAGCAGCGGCCGCTGCAAGCAACCAGGATCATCAGGATACTGGCCACTCTGGCGATGATCGAGGTGAGCGAGTTCAGGCGCCTACCAGGGTCGCCGGTCTACTGATGGCGCCGTCGAGAAGTGGAGGTGAAAAAGGGGGTCCCGGTGAGGGACCTGCCCACCCGAAGCTTTTAGGCGGTGCTTCAGCGGACTCGCGGCAATGGCGCCAAGCGCTCTGCGATTCGAGCCAGAGGGAGGAAGAGGATGGTAATTGGGATGATGATGATGGGACAGAGGAGGCTGGGTTCAGGCAGGGTGCGGGCACGATGAGAAAAGGGACTGTGGACAGAGAAGATGACGTGTATTTGGAATTTGAGGAAGAAGATGAAGTGAAGCCTGCGCCGAGTGAACGGAAAACCTGGGATCTACTGGCTAGGTATATGGCGTCGTTCAAACCAAACACGAAGGCCATGTTCAACTATTTCATAGAGGAGGTCTGGCATCCGAGAACTGGAATCGAGTACTCGGAGAAGGGGAAGAACTACTACATGATCACCCTCTTTTCGAAGGGTGACTATGACTTTGTGAAACGGGGCGGTCCATGGATTTTCAACCGGAACGCCCTGATTGTCACTGATATGGTCCCAGCAAAGCAGCCTTCGGAGACGGTGCTGAATTCTGTTCCGATTTGGGTGAAGATATATGACGTGCCATGGGGGAAGCAGGACAAGACCTGGGGTATGAGGTACGGCGATGGGCTGGGCGAAGCTATGGAGGTAGATGTTCCGGCAAGCGAGCAGCACAAAAAGGAGTATCTCCGTGTGAGGGTGTTGCTACCATATGACAGACGTCTACAAACACACATAACTACAGGTGTGAAGGGGAAGCCCCAGGAGAAAAAAGTCTTTAAGCTAAAGTATGAACGGCTCCCGTACTACTGCACCCATTGTGGCTTCATGGGACACAAAACTGATGTATGTGAGAAGAACCTGAGAGGTACCCCGTCACTGAACTATGATGCACATGAGTTACGCTGCAGCCCGCAGAAGAAGTTCGAGCATCGGCCACGTTATGTGCCTCCACCACATGTAAAGCGGGGTCTCAGCTTTGCGAGCTTCGGAAGTGCTGAATTTCTTTCTCCGAGCTTTCCTTTCCACGGGCGGCGATCTATCGATCCGCGTCTGCACATGTTCGTAGACCGGCGGCGACCAACCCGCTTGGCGTTTATCCTCCCGAGACCCCGTCTCTCCTCAGGCGGCCTTCGCCGCCGCTGATAGGCCGCGCCGGCGTCCGTTCCGCCCTTCCCCTGTCTCGGCCGGCGTCCGTTCGACAACTCCCCTACCTCGGGCGGATCCGGGGGCAGCGTGAAGGAAGCAGATGGTGAGGCACGCCGGCGAGGTCGTCCGGGGAGTTGGACCGGTGGACGCCATTAGATGCAGTTTGGAGCTTTTTCTCTCGTCCAGTTCGGGAACACGAAGCGAAACGTTACAGCTTTCTGGGAGGCTGTAACTTGGGCTATGTAAATAACTGTTGCAAACTAATTTAATTTATGAAATGCTCATATTTGTTCAAAGAAAGTCTAGTTGCACGTTTTGTTCTTGTTGGACTCAAATCTTCATTGCCAACTATGAAAAGCGATGTTACTGAATCGCATCGCCCCGTCTCACATTGCAGGCGTACTTGCAGTACGGAAGTTTGCCTCGCCTGCACGCGCGTGTATGTTTGATCGCCATGAAGCAACAAATCATGGGGTGATGAGTATGGACGCAAATTGTTCACGCGCGCAAGAACTAATTAATCAATTGAGGTTTCATCAATCGGGATGGGCCACTGGATTCAAAAATAGAAGCAAAAGAAAAATAGAAGTTTGTAAAACGCACCGTTTCGTCGATCGGTTCGCCCGCCGGACGTACACCGTCCATCCATCCATCGATCGCTTCTCCTTTTTTTTCTCCTCCCGCTCCAACGGGCCTTTCAAAGTCCGCATCGATCGCAACTACAACAAACTCCACGGATCCATCCGTCAATAGATCGAACAAGGCAATTGAACCAACCGAAGAGATTGTACGGAACATGGAAACAAAAGGCGCGTGCATGCATACCTCCTGGGTGAATGATAGCTCACAACCTGAGATCCATCCGACGATGGCAACCACCGCCTACAACTGCGCCTCACGGACCACGACTTATCAGGCGAGAAGACGCTACGATGGTCAAGGCAGAGTCTCATCTCCTCTCCTCTCCTCGACGAGTAAAGAGTCTAAGTCTAAGTCTAAGTCTAAGTCTAAGTCTAAGTCTAAGTCTAAGTCTAAGTCTAAGTCTAAGTCTAAGTCGTCACACACGACGCACGCGTTGGCTCAACCCCATCTCATATTTATAGAGAAAGGTCAAGGTTCAAATCTCGGGAAACTGGCGCCACTTTTTCGTCGTTGCTTTTCGCCTCCCGCCGTTTCTTGTCGATAGCTTCTATTCCAATCCATCCATCCATAACCATCAAAGAGATGCTTTTACTTGATGATCGACCGCCCAGATTGCGTGTTGCCACGGATTGGTGACATGGACAAAAGTCACGTCATATAAGGAAATCTCATTCCCAGGAAATCGTGGAAGCTAATTATATGGGGCCATCAATCTCATTCCCAGGAATCGTGGATAGCTGGAAGGATGCCTGATTTTCTGGTCGTGAGTTTGTTTGGAAGAGCATTAACTCCAAGGCAATTTATGCCACACACAGTACGGCGAGATAAAAGGGATTTTTTTTGTTTCACCGTTTGTTTGGGTAGGGATTTGCTTTCCTTGCTCTCCTTCGGTTAAAGAAACCATGATTTTTTCCTTAATAGTAGGTTTCATGCAGCTATTACGTTTTTTATTTCCTAAAATTCAGTGATTAGTTTCCTGAAAATACAGTAACTACCTCAAATGGGGTGCTCCTCATATACAGTATTCGGGTGATTAGGAGGAGCCAAGATCTTGTAGTCGTTTCACAACTCGGGAGAATCTACTGCTTGGATCGATACACATGTCTCATCACATACAAAAGAATTAGGGTGTCAACCACACTATAGAGCATGCCCAGGTTGGCATAGGCCACGGCTCAAAAATACAGTTCAGCAAAGGGAAGATATCATAATTCGGTAGCTACAGAACTAATGGCGAATCATTAAAAATAGCTCCATATTAGAATAGAGCAGAAATGAGAAAGTTACATTGTAACAATAGAGACTTGCAAGCATCCATGGAAACGCTAGCTAAGCTAGATTATGACAACATTTATAGTAGCTACTTAACACATGTAGCATGCTTAGATCAGAGAAGCACCATCCATTCCCAGGTTACAAAAAAATTATACTTCCCACAGCCAAGGCTTCCTCTTGGCCACCCCTGCTCCTCCACTGCTGCTGCATAAAGTGTAACCCGCCACGGCAGCCGATAGATCCGGCATCACGTCTAGCTACCACTGGCCAAAGAAGGCTCGGCTCGCCAATTACATGTAGGACAACGGACAAGAAATGCTCACCAATTTTTACCATTGCTAAGAGTAAAAAAGGTTTGGCAGTCGAAGAACACACAAAGCTGACAAGCGGTTAGGGATGCTCAACTCCTACCTGGATGTGATGTGCAACAATATCGTCCATCACTAGCCATCTTGGGCTCCTGTATCTTCTCCAACTTTCCCCAACACCTCCTTCAAGTGATCCATATCAAGGCTTACCTAAAACACTGAGGCGTCGAACAAGACCATGGCTGAGGCGTGGTGAGCTTGTTGCCATCTCTCCCGGAGGTAATGGAAGTAGTAGAGACCAAGGCCTACTACCTTGTGTGAGGCGAGGGAGGCCACAGCTAGCCTAGCAGTGGCAATAACGCACGGCCACGTAACGTCGGATCTGTCCAGCTCTAGCTACACTTTAGCTCTGCTTCCCTGCAAAGTATGGATGGACATTACCATCGATTAAAATAAGAAGCCCCAAAAGTCAAAACAAAACATGAAAGTTATGACGGATAGAGAAGAATAAATAAATACTAAGAGAAAACATACAAGCAGATACACTTTCATCATGACATGGTTGGAACAATTCCAGCATCAAAAATGATTAAGTAGAGATCCAACTTTACAAACTACTACACGAGTTCCATAGCATCAAAGATGAGCTAATATCATTTTTTCTACACCCATATATAAAGAGTAGACATCCAACTCAACGATGCCCTTTGGGCTGAACACTTACGAATATGTTCTAGTTATATGCAAATATGCACAGAAATCCATCACTCCAACGTCAGGCTCACATGCTAAGTTCCTTCGGTAGTGTGCATACATACATGTCATAGCCAACTCAACGATGCCCTTCGGGCTGAACACTTACGAATATGTTCTAGTTATATGCAAATATGCACAGAAATCCATCACTCCAACGTCAGGCTCACATGCTAAGTTCCTTCGGTAGTATGCATAGATACATGTCATAGCACGGAGCATGAGCAGTGACACAAATAAATTTGAAAATAGCATATGGTAGCTGACTAGTGACACAGATAAACTTGAAAAGAGCACTACTATAGAATATGTATTGGTTGATAAAGATTTTAATTAACCAATTAAAGATCCAATTCAGGTTGCAACAGCGATTGTTGAAACCAAGTAATGAAATCAGCATATTGTGGTTGGTTCACTAGACTAATGGAGGATCCAGAAGCTCCCCCAGCAGCCGACGTCACCTGTCAAGCACATTAAGTGAGTTTTCATTGTGCTTGCCTTGCATTCAGGAAACACAATACATGTGGTGTATTCAGAAGTACTAACTTGGTACCGTTTTGTGGGTGTTTTGAAATACCGACAGACACATACACACATACAGTTCACTCATAAATTCAAGGTCATTAGTCAGACAACAGTTTAGTAAGCGAGGACTAAGTATTATATGCATGTATCTCATCCATAATTACAATTTTTGATTTAAAAAAACATTCATACAGTTGCCAATTACCAAGTAAATTTATGTACACAATATATAGTTACAAATGTCATGTTACTGCAAGAAAAGAAGTTGCACGTGTCCTTCTAATCTAAGCAAGAAAATTTTAAAATGATGGGACACCTTGTCAATATATGTTATGTTAGAAGTTTGAAAGACTTCCATTTAATTTGCTAATCTATGATGCAAAACATGCTGTGAACATACTTGCCACTTACAACGAATCGTGGCTCAAGAGTCACAACAATGTACACCAAGGGTTTCTAAACTATGTTACATACATTCATCTATACAAAAGGATAATCTTTATTTCAAAAGAGATGGTTAACTTCTGGTATGCACCTAATGCGAATTTTTACCTTGTAGGACTGGTAAGGATGTTTCTCTGTAACTAATAAAAAGAAAGAATTTTTTGTGGCGTAAATGAGAAGTTGGATGGCCCTGCGCTTGACGAGCATCAAATGAGAAATCGAGAGGATTTAACCTCTCAGGTAGCTTGACCTTTGCCAAGTGCACTTGGCGCCATCACGACAAACTCGAGCGCATCCATACGACGACCTTTGCGCAGTCCTTCCCCTGTGCTTGACCCTGCAAGAATTTATAGATCTTGTCAGATTCATTCAACCAGACAATATTAAACCAACACAAACATGCTCAAACTTAACACCCAGCGGAAATCCCTGAACACCAAACAAGCTGAATAAAAAGGTCGGCTTTTAACATTTCCGACTATGAGCGCAAGGAAATTTGGAACATTATTAGAAAACTAAAGCAGATATGAACAAGACAGCAACAATGTTTTTTTTTTCTTTTTTTTCGAGAAAATGCAAAAATCCTTTGCGTTTCATTCATTGAAAAAGGAGAGTTTTGTTTTTCTTACATTCCTCCTAGGAGGTCAGGGAACCGAGAATAAAAGTTACAAATCATTGAACATCCTAGGTGGGCGGCAAAAGGGCACGCAGGCCAAGTGCACTGGGTCTTGCACAAAGGATGAATGTAACAATGATTTCCATGAATAACCGTACACTACTTCTACCTAATGTACTGGCATGCATTTGCAACTAGGTGCCGTGGATATAACTCCATGTGAAATCAAAGCTCAAAAATATCTTGAACATATACTTGATTATAGCAGCGAATCATTCTAAAGTGCATGAATCAGACTAAATCATTTGTGTATGTAAAAATAGCACATATTAAGTAATCTGGCTCAAAAAAAAAAGAATGTGCGCTTCATCTATATACATGGACACATATTATTAAATCATAACTTGCTCAATAGTACTCAACACATCTTCCCAAAGAAAAGCTGCCCTAAGCACTTGATAAGGGGATTATCAGCAAAGTTAGTATAACAACATCGTGGATGATAAGTGTGTATGTGCATGTCCACACCCTCCAATATATTAAAGGCTTAAGCACTAAAGTACATTTCTTTCGGCAGAACTATATATAGCTAGGGGCAGCCTTCGAGAGACAAATCAATATGTGTAGAGTATAAATGAGAAATTTACAATCACCAGGAAGCACACATGCAGAAGGAAGATAAAGGAAGAGCAGGGATGGAGGAATCTCACCTAGAGCAACAAGCGACGATGGCCTGAAGCCACCACCACATGGAGGAGATCGCAACCGGGGTGATGGTCGCACAGTGAATGGCGAGGACCAGGACGAGGTGAACCTCTTCAACCGGCAACCGGAGGTTGAAATGAAGAAAGACGAGCTCCAGCCGCCAGCATCTGTGTTTTCCTCCCTTATATTGCTCGAAAAACTATACAAGACCAAAACCATCAGAAGGTACATAATGTGGAATGTGTCCACGCTTGAGAACTGAACTAAATTTCTTAGCTATGATGCTAGTTCTAGTTGCAAGAGGAAACACAAGTGAACTGACAATACAAATGATAAATCGAAGAGTACCAAACAATTAAGTTCTCCTGTAACACAGTGACTTTTTACCCCGGGATAATTCTCCGGAGTACATAATACATGCATTATAGACAAAGGCTTCTGCATGCCTATACATGGGAGAAACAACAAAATTCAGTTTCTTGTTTAGTTTTTCACACAAAATCCTCAACGTCAGCGATTAATGTTTACAGCAGATCTAAAAGCTTTCATCAAAACAGTACAGATTTATTTTAAGCACAATATCGGCAAAATATCTCTAGATGCAAGGAACAATCCCAGATTATGGTATTATGGTAAATAATATTTCGTTGACTATCTCAGATTTCAGGAGAACCAAGAATAGATTATAACTAAGGGCACTACATATATGGGATTCATCGGGGCCTACACTAGGACTCTTGTTCAAGCACACATGCAAAATCTCGGAATCCATTTGTTCATGCTAAATGGCACCAGCAAGGCTAGCAGGTTACTTCATGCAACTTCCCGTTTGCATGCCAATGGGAAAAAAAGAAAAGTGAATTGTTGGACATATAAATACCAGGACATCCATAAAATACAAAAAATAATGAATTATTTGTTGATATAGCTAGATGTATATAATGGCAAAAACAATAGCAGAATAGAAATAAAGAACCGTGCAAACCTTAAAGTTTCGAGCTAGTGTAGGCCCAGCTGGACTTGGGAGTTGGGAAAGCTAGGGGCTGCCTACATAAGCCTCTATCTGCCCATTCATAGCTATAATGTAGCCATCAACAACATTGACAGAAGTTGTCAAATTTCTTAAAACCATTGAGATCAACATTAAAGAGATCCAATAGCAGATATCTCATGTTTCTATATGTGTAACTATCATTCTGTACCTTCCAATTTGGGGTAACACTTCAGTTTCTGTCAATAAGTAAAGTGTCCACACAAACAATTTCTTAACGGTCTGCAAATGTTACCACTTTCATTTATTCTCTTGCATAATAACACTATATAAATTATACAGTAATGCAATCTAGAAATATGGTATGATTAGTAAGTTTTTGTCACCGGAAAATCATGAACCAAACAAGACAAGAGATGCAGGAAGATGTCATGCAGGGAAACTTTGGAAGTAGCATATACTTTCTAAAAAGATGTATTTTGTATTAACTTTATGAGACATTCTCATGAGAGATGTATCTTGGAGACTGAAAACACCAATTTCCCATGAGTAGTTATTCAGGAAAGCACAAACACATCAAACTAGTGAAAAACAGATCAAGGAGTGGATAACTTACATTAGGTGCTTGAGGATTTCAGACCAGCCGGGACACTCCTCCGGCGTGCACCAAGCTGTAGAATGCCCCAGCGATTGGAACAGCGAGTCCAGCACCTACCACATCAACGCCATCACAAGGAAGAATAAGACCCATCTGCATTCGCAATTGACAAGGACATGCGGAAATATTTCATAACGAAGCAGCTGACGGCAAAGGGGGATCAATCAGATTTAGTTCCAAATTCTATACCTCCTTGACGCTTCCGACGGCTTTGGAGCAGGATGATGAGAATTTGATGTTGGTATGAGTTGTCTGGGTTGTGAATGAAATCACTAGCCTGCAAAATATACACAAGCATCTGAGGTTCATGGTTGAGAGTTTTCTAGCAAAACAACACAAGCTAGAGTTTTTCATGTAGATTTGTGGCTTAATTAAACTCTTCACCAGCACCATTGCCTACACCGGTGTGAAGCTCATAAAAATAATGCATGCCCAAAACAAAATATTATATACTGATAGCTAGATGCTCTAAGAAAACAAAAAAGATGTTCAATTTGGCACCAAAATTCCTCCCCGCCGCCCCATCAACCCTTCCTCACCCGACCACACCATCCTCTAAACATAAAGTAAACAAGGCAACAGATGTTTTAGCACTTCACGCACATCATGCGTGCTTGCAGTATAGTGAGCATGCCGATTGCCGTCACCACTGCCACCGTGTTCGTAGTACTGATAGACAATTTATTTAAGAAAATCAAAAAGATGTTCAATTTAGCCCCAGAACTGCAGAATAAAAGCATAGCCACATAGCGGCCCAAACTATGGTATAATGAGAAGGTTTTTCATCACTAGGCAAGCATGAAATAGTGAAGGGCCAACTCTGAAACACACAAATATAAAATTTCAAAATTGGACATCAGAATTGCATATTTGACAGCATGACACATGGATGAACCAATCAGTCCCGAAAGATGGTGTTTTTTTGTTCATGTTTTTCATCATTGTCGAGACTAAAAACTATCCACAAGAAATAGTGAAGGCATTAGCAAGATCAAGGCCAAAGACAAAGAAATGGGAGAACCACAGAATGAACGAACAAACGAGAACAATGTCAAATGATCAAAGACTCACAACTTGCGGATCACCGAAAGTTTTTGACATTAAAAATTAAATCTGAACCACCAAAACAGAGAACTTCTATTTCATACACCAAGCGCTAGAGTTAACTTACCCCAAAAACATCACATGAACAACTATGTATTCTAAGTATGAATAATTTTGTAACAACATATGCTATAATGAGCTGCCAACATGGCATACTTGACAACATATGGTCTCGACTTCCAGACACGCAATTTTTCATGCCATAGAAAAACACAATCAAACACATCGAAATCTTTAGCATTCACTAACTAACTGTCTGAAGAAGCTAATATCCGGATTGAGCTTCTTTGATCTAGTAAAAGACATCCCTTTTCACACCATATTCCACAAAAGTCTGGGCTCACCTTGTGTTCATTCTTATTGGCGCCATATCCACTGCTGTACGCATCTGTCCCATGAGAACCTGCACAGCGACATCGCCGGCGAAGACCCGCTTCAGCATGTTCTGGAACCACCGCTTGGTGCAGTCCAAAACCTCCTTGGTGTACATGCAAATATAAAGACAATAAAATTGCACCATAATACAAATAGAAAATTTTGGCTAAAAGCCACTGGATGGAAGTCACATAACAAATGTGTAGCTCACCAGGTGACTTGCTACAACCTAGGCAGACATCACCCGCTCGTCCTCTTGCCATCTGCGCACCGCCATCACATCCTCACCTCAGCCTACCCAGATTTGGCCTCAACGTATGCATTCCCGGAATATCAAGCGGGACATGCGACAACAAGCAGCATGATGTTGGTGGTGGCAACGCGGACCAGAGGTGTTCTGTAGGCCCATCAGAGCCGTGGTACACCAGATGGTGGTAATGAGAAACCACAGTCGACCAACTTGCCTATAATACCATCAAGACAAACATCAATTAGTAACAGGATCACAAGTTCAGAACAAGGATAATGAAGACATTTATTCTATGCACAACTAGGAGATGATGTGAACTCTTATCATGCAGGGCCATACAGTGCGTTGTAATACATGTAGGCTCTTTAGAATATTTATAATACCATGGCAATTATAAAAAGCTATGGATCCTACTGAAAATGAAACTGGGTTGTCTTCAAGATCTGTGAGATGTACATCTAACAAATGACTCTTTACATTCTTATACAGAATGAACTATAAGTAAACAACATGCTTACAAGGTTATTTGACACGTGAGCTATGTAACAACACTAAAATATAATAAAGGTTCCAGCAAAGCTCATAATTTATTTATTCATGTTTGCTTACCGGGTTATGAAAAGACTGGAAAAAACACTATCCTTTTTGCAGTTAACTATCAGGACATTTGAGTAACAAGTAGTACCAAGCAAGCCAATGACAGTACAGAGGTGTGCCATAGTTCATAGAGATCTCATCACTTAGTAGGCTATCACACAAACATGCTCATTACAGCTATGCAAGTAGGCCTGAAAGGCACATGATTAAGTGAAAAAACAATTTGGATTTATATATGCATATGTGTGAGCCAATTAGGTACGATAGCAGTGTTGACAGAGAAAAAAAAAAAAAAGCCACAATCTAGTCATTAGCCACCAATCAAAAACATCACCTGCGCATCTAGCTCACATAAACCTAGTAGTGCGTCCATAGAAGACTTGGGCAGGTTCAGAGTAATACTGTGCTGGCCGTCAACTGCAACTGCATCTACATGAGAAGACCGTTCTCCATGGCCGGGAAACTCCGTTGGCTCAGGAAAACTCAATCCTCACAGCTGCCATGGAGGAAGGACCTCCATGGCTCACGTCACAGCCGCCGGTGCGTCCTCGTGGTCGGCACCGTGAAGATAGACGGACAAAACCGCCTCGGCCATACGAGTGACGCGGCCAGGCGAATTCGGCGGCGCCCAAATAGCAAGCAGGGTGTGATGCCATGGCTCCTGGACGGCGCCGCGCCTCCCCTCAGCGAGTCTTGGGCAGATCGACCTGATGCGGGTGAGGCGAGTGGGGGAGGAACAGGGGCAGATGGGAGGAGGGGCTGAAGTATCGGAGTTGGGGGGAGACGAGGTGGCTGTGGAGGGTACGCCGGCGAGGTGAGGAGCGGCGGCGGAGGGTGTTGTTCTGCGACAAGTAGCAGAGAATGAGTGGACCTTGGCCCAACAACGCGGGTTTTTTCTGAAGAAGACAACCAGGTTCAGAGATGTTTAGGAGACACAAGCTGTAACCGTACGTGTATACAGAATAAAAACCGAATCACAAACCAGAAGTGCCGGGCCAATACAATGGTTTGGCATGCTGCAACGTTTGTGCCACAGAATTTGGGGAGTGAATATGTTCCTAGAATTTTATTACAGAGATCAAAACTTGTACTGCTAGTAAACCAAATAAAATCTATTCTTAAAACATACGCAATTCTCCACTTGTTCCTAGACCTATATATTGATGCCGGCCTTATGAAGCTCGATCCATTCAGAATATCTCTGTCATCTCCTATCTACCTAGCTAGCTGAACCTCAAGATCCAACTTAGAAAAATTCACTGAAACGATGATGCAGAAAGAGACCGACAACTGAAGATCAGATACCAAGAAGGAACAACAAACGTACCACTGATTAACAAGTGGCCGACGGCAGCGAGGAAAGGCAGATATACTCAAGAATTAGATCAAGAAAAACAAAGTTCTTAGGCAGCATGCCTGCGTCTTATCCACCAGCATCGCCTTTCCTCACCATGTCCTGCACGGCTATGTATTCCGGCCTTTGCCGGACTGTATCGCCGGAAAACGTATGACCAGTACTACATGAGATCTGTGGAAGCCGTGAGGTCTGTGGAGAAGGAATGAGGCAACACTTGAGGAATGGGGGGATTTATAGAGCGCCATCGCGGGAAGCTGCGAGAAGGAAGGAACAACGGGGAATCCGGAGAGACGACGGATGGGAGCCCGATCCGCGTAACGAGTGCGAGGTGAAGCAGTAGCCATTGGATCGCCGCCTCGCCGGATTGAGGACATGTTGCCGCTGGGTTCTCGGGAGAAGGAAGGAAAGAGGCCACGGCAGACGCGGGGCCGGAGCAATTGACTTGCATAGGCTTAATTGATTCTGATATTCTTTAATTGCCTTGTTGAGTTAATCACGGAGAGATCATCGTGTGGGCTTTATCTTTCCATCCGGCTGCAAGATGGATCATATGATTAAACGCATGCCTGCAACTACCAGGTGGGTACGTTCGAATATGATTAATTAGCTACGTATGTACATGCTCTTCGCTCTATGTCCCATATGTAAATGTATGCAAGGACTAATGAATCAGTTTGGGAACAAATCTACTTTAAACTAATGAATCAGTTTGGGCATATAGGCCGGAAAGTTGAAATTCTCCCCATTTTTTAAGGTTGGCAACTATTGTGAAGGGATCAGGAGATGATCGATGGCCGGAGGCCCTAGCCGCAGTCGTCGTCTCACTCCTAGCTCGAGGTGGTCTCTCTTGATGTATCTCGCTGGAGTGCGTCTTCTGCTCCCCCTCTAGTGGATCACGATTCTCCAGTCTCAGGGAGAACGAGGGTGGGGCGTCGGACGGCGATTCGTGTTCTTTCGAGGTTCCGTTTGATTCCGCACTAGAGGTTCTCGATGTTCCCGGTTCGGAGCTAGGGTGGTCCACTGTGGTGAGGAGTGGAAGGAGGAAAAACGAGGAGCTCAAGGAGGCTTTCTAGTCGGATATCCGTTTTCCCACGCCGGCGTCGCGTTTCTGGGAAGCTCGTTCCGCAAATAGCGCAGCTATGGTTGATGTTGTTGCCGGTGATTGCAGGCCGTAGGTGCACGTGGAAAGCATGGCGTGTTCTCCGACGGAAATGTTGGCGGTAGATATTGTGGCACCTCCCTGGATAATGTTGTGCCGCCATCGATCCTCATCAAGGTTGTGGTCATCTTGGCCAATGGGAGTTTGCGTCTTGATGAACCTGAGGGCAAGAACTTGGCGAGGTCCTGTTCCGCCGCGACGAGTCCCCTCCCACGGTGTTGGGGCAGTTCCTGAAGAGGGTGTTGCGGAGTTCGCCGGCGGTGAATGTCTGTGATCCGCCTCCTCCACCCATTTCCGGGACAAACCCACTCGTTAAACTAAGGGCGTGATCGACGTGCATGTCAACTGATGGCCCCACCTTTCCTGGGCCGGGTTGGGCTGGAGGATGTGCTACCTTTGGATCAACCTGTGTCGGTCTATGAATGTTTCGTGAATGTTTTTCTTGAATAACTTCCTGATTCCAAGTTAGATTTTTTTACCTTGCAACTGGGTCAAATAGAATGACGCCTTCTGAAAGTCTCACATTTTTCTGATTTTTTTTTTTTCAATTAGTTGTGCTCAAAATGGGACGCACGGGATGTCCCGTTTCGCCGCGTCGAGCGTGGCGGTGCACATATTGGGAGGCGCGCTAAACCGAAAAAGGATCGACATTTAAAATCACATGTTCCGGAGATAAAAATTATTTTTCCAGAAAATCAGGGGCATGGAAAAGTGGGCGCATAGTTCAAATCCGGCCCATTCTAGCGGCATCGGCAGGAGACGGCAGGGGATCCTACAGCTTCCCGGAGAGCTAGTGTGCGGGGCGGGTGTGTGGAACACGTTGCGTAGATGTTTTTGTGTCGTTTTGCATGGGTTTCCCTCAACCCTAGTTTGCACCACCGTGTACCTAGTTCACAAACAAAAACGTTTTGGCACTCGGACAATGAAAAACGGGTTTTCCGTGGCCGCGACGTCAAAACCCCGGACACAACATTGATTCCCATCCCAGGGCACATGCATGTGCGCGATATGGCCTCGTTCTGACAAATTATACATGCCCGTTGGCCGTAACCTAGCCCGTTTGACCTAAAAGACATAGAACTCTAGGTGATAGCTCATTTCATGATTGTTCTTCGGGAATAACTGTTGTATTCCAAGTTTGATTTTTTTCTCGCATATGGGTAACATAAAATCACGCCTCACGAAGGTCTCACATTTTTCTTATTTTTTTAAAATAGTTGTGCTCAAAATGGGATAAACGGGACATTCTGTTTCGCCGCATCGAGTGTAGCGGTTAACCTGTTGGGAGGCGCGCGAAACCGAAAAAGATGGGCACATAAAATGACCCATTCCGTAGCTAAAAATGATTTTTCTCGTAAATCAGGGGCGGGGAAAATTGGGCGCGTAGTTCAAATCTTGCCCGTTTTCAACGGCATCAACACGAGATGACGGTGGATCCTACGGCTTCCTGGAGAGCTAGCACGTGGGACGGGTGTGTGGAACGCGTTGCGTTTACGTTCTTCTGTCATTGTGCATGGGTTTTCCTCAACCCTAGTTCGTGCCCATGTACCTGCTTCACAAAAAAATTGTTTCGACACTCGAAAAATGGAAAACGGGTTTTCCGTGGCCACGATGCAACACCCCGTGCACAATGTTGATTCCCGTCCGAGGGCACACACACGTGCGTGATATGGCCTCTTTCCGACAAAAAATCCATGCATGTTGGCCATAACCTAGCCCGTTTGACCTAAAAGCCATATAATTCTTTAGGTGATAGCTCATTTCGTGAATGTTTTTCTTGAATAACTTCCTGATTCCAAGTTACATCTTTTTGCTCGCAGCTGGGTCACATAGAATGACGCCTCGCGAAGGTCTCACATTTTTCTAATTTTTTTTCAACTAGTTGTGCTCAAAACGGGACGCACGAGACGTCCCATTTCGCCACGTCGAGCACGGCGGTGCACCTGTTGCGAGGCGTGCGATGCCGAAGAGGACGGGCATTTAAAATCACATGTTCTGGAGCTAAAAATTATTTTTCTAGAAAATGAGGGGCATGGAAAAGTGGGCGAGTAGTTCAAATCTGGCAAGTTTCTAGTTGCATCGGCGGGAGACAGCAGGGGATCCTACGACTTACCGGAGACCTACGTGCGCGGCGGATGTGTGGAACGTGTTGCGTAGGCATTCTTCTATCATTGTGCATGGGTTTCCCTCAAACCTAGTTCGCACCCCGTGTACCTGGTTCACAAAAAAACGTTTCAGCACTCGAAAAATGGAAAACGGGTTTTCCGTGGCCACGACATCAAAACCCCGGACACAACGTTGATTCTCATCCTAGGGCACATGCATGTGCGCGATATGGCCTCGTTCCGACAAATTATACATGCCCGTTGGCCGTAACCTAACCCGTTTGACCCAAAAGACATAGAACTCTGTAGGTGATAGCTCATTTCATGATTGTTTTTTCAGAATAACTGTTGTATTCCAAGTTTGATTTTTTTCTCCGCATCTGGGTAACATAAAATGACGCCTCGCGAAGGTCTCACATTTTTTGATTTTTAAAAATTAGTTGTGCTCAAAATGGGATGCACCGGACGCCCCGTTTCGCCGCGTTGAGCACGGCGGTTAACCTGTTGGGAGGCGCAAGAAAAGATGGGCACATAAAATGACCCGTTCTAGAGCTAAACATGATTTTTCCAGAAAATCAGGCCCGGAGAAAAGTGGGCGCGTAGTTCAAATCTTGCACGTTTCCAACGACATCAGCACGAGACGACGGTGGATCCCACGTCTTCCCAGAGAGCTAGAGCGCAGGGCGGGTGTGTGTAAGGCGTTGCATATTCGTTCTGCTATCATTGTGCATGAATTTCAGGTGACCCTAGTTCGCGTCCATGTACCTGCTTCACAAAAAAAACCATTTCGGCACTCAAAAATGGAAAACGGGTTTTCCGTGGCCATGATGCAAAACCCCGTGCACAACGTTGATTCCCATCCCACGGCACACACACGTGCGCGATATGGCCTCGTTCTGACAAACTATCCATGCATGTTGGCCATAACCTAGCCCGTTTGACCTAAAAGCCATAGAACTCTGTAGGTGATAGCTCACTTCGTGAATGTTTTTCTTGAATAACTTCCTGATTCCAAGTCAGATTTTTTACCTTGCAACTAGGTCACATAGAATGATGCCTTGTGAAGGTCTCACATTTTTCCGATATTTTTTTTCAATTAGTTGTGCTCAAAATGGGACGCACGGGACGTCCTGTTTCACCGCGACGAGCGCGGCGGTGCACCTGTTGGGAGGCGTGCGAAATCGAAAAGGATGGGCATTCAAAATCACATGTTCCGGATCTAAAAACTGATTTTCCAAAAAAATCAGGGGCATGGAAAAGTGGGTCCGTAGTTCAAATCCGGTCCGTTTCTAACGACATTGGCAGGAGACGCCGGGAGATCCTACGCCTTCCCAGAGAGCTAGCGCATGGGGTGGGTGTGTGGAACGCGTTGCGTAGGCGTTCTTCTATCGTTGTGCATGGGTTTCCCTCAACTCTAGTTCGCGTCCATGTACCTGCTTCACAAAAAAACCCGTTTCGGCACTTGGAAAATGGAAAGTGGGTTTTCTGTGGCCACGATATCAAAATCCGGCACACAACATTGATTCCCATCCATGGGTACACACATGTGGGGTGATATGGCCTCGTTCCGGCAAACTATGAATGCCCGTTGGCCTTAACCTAGCCCGTTTGACCTGAAAGACATAGAACTCCGTAGGTGATAGCTCATTTCATGATTGTTTTTCTGGAATTACTGTTGTATTCCAAGTTTGATTTTTTTCCTCGCATCTGGGTAACATAAAATGACGCCTCCCGAAGGTCTCACATTTTTATGATTTTTTAAAATTAGTTGTGCTCAAAATGGGATGCACCGGACGCCCCGTTTCGCCGCGTCGAGCGCGGCGGTTAACCTGTTGGGAGGCGCGCGAAAAGATGGGAACATAAAATGAACCGTTCCAGAGCTAAACATGATTTTTCCAGAAAATCAGGGGTGGGGAAAAGTGGGCGCGTAGTTCAAATCTTGCACGTTTCCAACGGCATCAGCACGAGACGATGGATCCTATGTCTTCCCAGAGAGCTAGCGCACATGGTGGGTGTGTGGAACACATTGCATATTCGTTTTTCTATCATTGGGCATGGGTTTCCCTCAACCCTAGTTCGCGTCCATGCACCTGCTTCACAAAAAAACCGTTTCGGCACTCAAAATTGGAAAAAGGGTTTTCCTTGGCCACAATGCAAAACCTCGTGCACAACGTTGGTTCCCGTCCCACGGCACACACACACGTGCGCGATATGGCCTCGTTCCGACAAACTATCCATGCATGTTGGCCATAACCTAGCCCGTTTGACCTAAAAGCCATAGAACTCTGTAGGTGATAGCTCATTTCATGAATGTTTTTCTTGAATAACTTCCTGATTCCAAGTTAGATTTTTTACCTTGCAACTGGGTCACATAGAATGACGCCTTGTGAAGGTCTCACATTTTTCTGATATTTTTTTCAATTAGTTGTGCTCAAAATGGGACGCACGGGACGTCCTGTTTCACCGCGACGATCGCGTCGGTGCACCTGTTGGGAGGCACGCGAAATCGAAAAGGATGGGCATTCAAAATCACATGTTCCGGATCTAAAAACTGATTTTCCAAAAAAATCAGGGGCATGGAAAAGTGGGTCCGTAGTTCAAATCCGGTCCGTTTCTAACGACATTGGCAGGAGACGCCGGGAGATCCTACGCCTTCCCAGAGAGCTAGCGCATGGCGCGGGTGTGTAGAACGCGTTGCGTAGGCGTTCTGCTATCGTTATGCATGGGTTTCCCTCAACTCTCGCGTCCATGTACCTGCTTCACAAAAAAAAACCATTTCGGCACTTCAAAAATGGAAAACGGGTTTTATGTGTCCACGATATCAAAATCCGGCACACAAAATTGATTCCCGTCCATGGGCACACACATGTGTGTGATATGGCCTCGTTCCGGAAAACTATGAATGCCCGTTGGCCTTAACCTAGCCCGTTTGACCTAAAAGACAGAACTCTATAGGTGATAGCTCATTTCATGAATGTTTTTCCATTATCACTGTTGTTTTCCAAGTTTGATTTTTTCCCTCGCAGCCGGGTCACTTAAAATGACGCCCCGTTAAGGTCTCACACTTTTCTGATTTTTTTTTGAATTAGTTGTGCTCGGAATGGGATGCACCGGACGTGAGGTGCGCGAAACCGAAAAAGATGGACCCATAAAATGACCCATTCCAGAGCTAAACATGATTTTTCCAGAAAATCAGGGGCGGGGAAATTGGACGCGTAGTTCAAATCTGGCCCGTTTCCAGCGGCATCGGCAGGAGAGGGCGGGGGAGGGGGGTCCTACGGCTTCCCAGAGAGCTAGCACGCGGGGCGGGCGTGTGAAACGCGTTGTGTATGCATTCTTATATCATTGTGCATGGGTCTAGTTTGCGCCACCTTCTTCACAAAATGGAAAATAGGTTTTTTAATGGCCACGATGGAAAACCCCCCACATACATTGTTGATTCCCATCCCAGGGTACACACATGTGTGAGACATTGCTCGTTCCGGTAAACTATGCATGCCCATTAGCCATAACCTTGCGTGTTTGACCTAGAAGCCATAGAACTCCGTAGCTGATAGCTCATTTTGTAAATGTTTTTCGAGAATAACTATCGTGCTCTAAGTTTGAATTTTTCCCTTGCAACTGCGTCACATAAAATGACGCCTCGCAAAGGTCTCACATTTTTATGATTCTACTTTTAATTAGCTGTGCTCGGAAAGGGATGCACCGGACATCCCATTTCACCGCTTCGAGCGTAGCGGTGCTCCTGTTCGGAGGATCGCGAAACCGAAAAAGATGGGCACATAAAATGACACGTTTCGAAGCTAAAAATGATTTTTCAAGAAAATCAGGGCATGGAAAAGTGGACGCGTATTTCAACCAGCGACATCGGCTGGAGACGGTGGAGGATCCTACGGCTTCTCGAAGAGCTAGCGCGTGGGGCGGGTGTGTGGAGCGCCTTGCATATGTGTTCTTCTATAGTTGTGCGCGGGTTTCCCTCAACCCTAGTTCGCGCCCCATGACCTGCTTCACACAAAAAAACATTTCGGCACTTGGAAAATGGAAAACGGGTTTTTGTGGCCACGATGGAAAAACCCCCACACATAGTGTTGATTCCCATTCCAAGGCACACACATGTGCGCGATATGGCCTCGTTCCGACAAACTATGAATGCCTGTTGGCCATAACCTAACCCATTTGACCTAAAAGCCATAGAACTCTATGTGATAACTCATTTCTTCAATGTTTTTCGGGAATGACTGTCTTATTCCAAGTTTGAATTTTTTTCCTTGCAACTTGGTACCTCCCAAAGGTCTCACATTTATATGTGTTTTTTAATTAGTTGTGCTCATAATGTGATGCACCGGACGTCCCGGTTCTCCTGTTGGGAGGCGCGCAAAACCGTAAAAGATGGGCACATAAAATGACATGTTCCGGAGCTAAAAATGATTTTTCAAGAAAATCAGGGCATGGAAAAGTGGATGCATAGTTCAACCAGCGACATCGGCGGGAGTCGGTGGAGGATCCTACGACTTCCCGGAGAGCTAGCGCGTGGGGCGAGTGTGTGAAGCGCATTGTGTATGTGTTCTTCTATCGTCGTGCACGGGTTTACCACAAGCCTAGTTCGCGCCCCATGTACTTGCTTAAAAAAAACAGTTTCAGCACTCGGAAAATGGAAAACGGGTTTTTCGTGGCCACGATGGAAAAACCCCACACATAGCGTTGATTCCCACCCCAGGGCACACGCATGGGCGCGATATGCCTCATTCCAACAAACTATGCATGCCCGTTGGCCATAACCTAACCCGTTTGACCTAAAAGGCATAGAAGTCCGTGGATTACCTGATCAATTAAACCCACATTATTTAGAAAATTTATTTCTTATTTAGGCTTAAGCTCCGATACCACTAAAGGTGTCGGGCACCCCGGTGCAGCTCAGCGCACCACCGCATGAGGGTGGAGAGGGTTAGGCCGTGGGGGGAGTATCATTCAGAACTAGGCTCCTCCTTCAGCGACGGATGGCTAGTCCCTTGCTCACTGCCTATGACACCGTCGACGCCACCCACCTTCCATCAGAGAAGCATCAACAACCCAGCCAACACCCGTTCCGCATAAAATAAAAGTGCTAGTACCTAGCTATATTCAGGTGGATGGAATTTCTTGTTAGTTAAATCACACATGTTAGCTAAGGAGATGAGATAATACATGCATGTTGCTGAGTGTTACAGTGCGTAGAACTCGACCAGGTTGGGAAGGAGCCTGACTAGCTCGTTTGTATTCTGTAGCTGCAAGCCTAACTTAGACATCAAATTTGAAGCTGGCTAGCTTAGTAAGTGATATAGATAGAAGCATCTAGGGCCCACTAACTAAGCAACTTTGTACCTAGACTGGCCAACTGAAATCAGAGAAATTTAATTAGTTTTCTTCTAGAAGAATACATTTCAACTAAATAATAAACAAAATGATAATCAGCATGGGATATCAAAATTTTCTACTCCATCGCCTACTTTGGTCATGCGGAGGGTGTGATGGGGTGGGGACGGCGATGAAGCGAGCACGTTCACACTAGAGATGTCGCCTCAAGGTTGCCTAATGATGTGGATATATTGGGAGTACCTTATGGCGGTGTCATTTGATAGCCACACACGAATGACTACGAGGAGACCACAGCCGAGAACTACTAGCCTCGATGGATGCGTGTATGCTCCTTCAAGGCGCGGGAAGGGGCCTCCCATGTCCCATCAAATGAACCATCTTCCGCCCTCACACTACCACCGATTGAAGACCAACCTCCAAGCCCACCCTCCTCGGACGAGCCATGCATTTCGACACCGGTTGCTTGGCTCCACTATCAGCGCCGCACACCTAAAATCTACAAAGTGAAACATGTCCAAATAGATGCTTATCTAGCAGACGCCATTTTCAGGATGGAAGGTGTAGCATAGATGATGTGCATAATACAAGTGCAAGCAAATACATCTCTATTTTTAAGTAGGTCTAAGATATATAGGTATGTGTATTTATTTGCTAGATTCATGATAGAGTACCGACTCCAGTGAGTAGCAAGTGCATATTATTCTTAAATTGCCACTAAGTGGAGTATACTATGACTATGTCTTTTTTAAACTGCCAAGAGTTTGCCTTTTTTAGTTGTCCTTATTATGCAAGCTAACCCTTCAATTTGTCACGTGAAAGAGATCTCACTAGAAAAAAAGAAGTAGGAGAGACGTTTAAATCTTTTTGTCTAGATAAATCGGAAAGGAGTCCATTAAATCGGAAAGGAGGAAGTAGGAGAGACGTTTAATTCCCCAAATATCTGCACCCCTAATTAATCTCCGTATTACTTTCCTACAGACATGCTAGTAGTTGCTTGGGTAGGAGAATAACCGTCAACCTGGATCCCCTATAATTTCGACTCCAAAGTTAATTCCCGATTGTTTTTTGCTCACTTGGTAAATTCTCCTACATTTTAGGCACAAATTAAATTCGACCGATTCGTACCAAATTTTCTAGTGACAATTAATTTTTTTCCTGGTTCACGGGATGTGACCTTAATTAATTTGCCCCTTTGCATCTCCCGCGACCGCGACAGAGGCGGCGCCGGTCGCCAACTAACCACGGCGGCGCGGCCGGCCCCTTCGCCGGCGCAAGCGTGCCTGCGTGCACGCCGCGCGCGGATCCGTCGATCTCGCAAGCCTGCGTCACGCGCGTGGCCGAGGGCGGCTGCCGCTGCACGCCGGCGACGACGGAGGCCATGGAGGGCTTTGGCTGCCGTCGTCCTCCACGCGCACCTCGCGCCACGGGGATCCCTCATTCCCGGCGTCCTCCACTAGGCTGTTCCGCCGCGGCAGTTCTCCGACGTGATGCGTCCAGGCGGTCTCTTCCCACGACCTCGCCGGGAACAAAAGTCCGCCCCCGTGTGGCCGGTGAGGCGCCTCTCCTCTCCTCTTTTCTCTCCCTCCCTCCCTCTCTCTCCATGTGTCTCTTTCTGTATTACCTAGAACGAACCAGTAAATAATTTTGCCGATCTCGATTTGACTGGAGCTGGCCTCTGATTTGGGAATTGCAGTCCGTGTGTGCTAGAAACTCAATATCAGTGCGTAGATAATTTTTAACCTTTTGGTTGTCCATGTATGTGATACGTAAATTTCTAGATTGATGCCTGTTGGTTCAGTTGAAAGAAAATACATTTAGACGGTTTGATATCAGCACACGCATGTATGTGCTGTCCGTGCGTTACCCAGGAGGACTAGTTTCTTCCATAGAGTAGACCAGCACAAGCTCTAGCGGTTAGTTAACTCAAGGAGCCAACCTTGCTGCAAAAATACCAGTATCTTCTTTTTTGGAGTACCTTGTTAAAACCATGGTGCAACCTGGGTGTTGTGCTATGCAAGCACTATACTTGTTTCTGTCCAATTCACCTCTTACTATCACATTTTCTTCCCATCATATTTGTTGTCACTCCGAACTTCAATTTGAGGTTGACAGTGAAGTTGCCGTGAATTTTCTTTCAGACCTGAGCCCACAAGAATCGACACTGCTATGTGGCTTGGTGGATGTACGGCGGCTCCCGACCTTTGTGCTGGAGGATGGGAAGACGAGGCACACGTTCTACATACTGGCCCAGTAGGCCCTCAAGTTCGAGTGCTCGTGTGGCTGTGAGATACGGGTAAGCATGGCGGTGTGGTTTTCCTGAACGTGAAATGATGGTACATCTGCAAGCATATTTGTTCGTTGTCGGTACACTTGTTCGTTGTCAGTACTAGTTTACTCATAGATTAGATCAGTTCAAGATTTGAGGTTAATTAATTGGAAGAAGCAAAGCAACTAAGCATCAATAGTTCAAATGGTTTGATTTCCGAATTTAATGGTCCCTGTGTGCTTTGACTCAAATTACAGCAGTACACTGTTGCTAAGTGTGAGTACTTTGTCAAACTGGAACATTCATTCGGGCGTCCTTGTCGGGCTGTGCTGCGCTGGTTATTGGTCTATGTTTGGAATCGTTGTAATATACTACTCCCTCTGTCTATAAAAGGAAGTCTTAACTTTGCTAAAATTTGAATGTATCTAAACCAACTGAGGACAACGAGGCCAGGCCATGTGGTTTGGTCTGGCTGTCTAGCAGCTTCTTCTATGTGAAAAAATGGTTCATTTGTTGTAATATTCGTGTCGGGTTGGCATCATCGTAATGCTCCAGTCCAGAAGCTATGTGAAAAAATGTGCTTGAGAGGTGTTTTATTAATATTTTCTGATGATGCGTGCTGTGAAAGTCCAGAAAATAGGGGTGGTAGCCGTGGCAAAATTTTGAATTGCTAAGGTAATCTTTTGAGCTCGAGGATTTGTGTAAATTACAAAGTCAAGCAAGTGCACTTGGCAGTTGGGTAAGTAATTACGGTAGGTCATATCGAAAATTCGAACATTTTTGTAGGAAAGCGCTGACAATCCTTTGTAGGCTAATTTTCTCCCAGCCTCCGACTCCACATGATGACACTTGTCTGATTTTTGCCAAAATTTTGATTTCCCTTTGTCGGAGCAAAAAAAGACCCGCCTTTGCTTCCCTGAAGGAAAAAAAAAAAGATCTGTCGGACGCAGATCTCGTAGCAAAAATTGCGTGCTATTGCAGCTAAACCAATCTCGCCGGACACCTTGTAGCAAAAAATGAAAATAAAAATTTCCGGCGTGTGATGAACCAAATCATTGTTGCCCCATTTTTTGTCCTCGTCAGACAAACCTCCGAGGTGGGGAAACGAGCATGTATGTCGTATCAGTAGTAGAAGTTAATTCCATTTGGGGACATATAAAAAAAAGAACACCATTCGGTAAAAGAAAGAAAAATCCTTGTAGCGATCTATAGTTAGTTTGGATAATCCAAAGTCGGTAGTAGGAGGAAAAACGAAAAGAAAAGAAAACGCTACTCAATCAAGTGGGTGAGCTAGAATCGTTTATAGGCGCACACGTATTGATCGATCGTTCCCTGTATTGCTCCCGATCAATCTTGAACGAACACACGTTTATACAGTTTCCTGTATGTATGTACGTATTCTCCTTTTCTACGCCCCGTATTCCTACCGGAAAGATAGTTCGACTCGGACGCAGGTCGTGTCGGGTCCCATATAGGCTCAGCCTTTCTTTTTTGTCTAGACTAGACTAGAGACGCAGCCCTCGAATCGAACTCGCCTAAACCTCGGTCGACCGCCGCCGCGCCATGGCCCTGCACGCCGCCCGCCGCGCCGCCGCTCTCCTCCGCCCCGCAGCCGCGCCGCTCCTCCGGCCCACTCCCGCCCCAGCAGCGCGCTTCTCCTCCAAGGCGGAGTACAAGGCCTTCGTCGCCTGCCTCCGCGACATATCGGCCTCCGCCCAGGCCGACAAGAACCACTCCGGCGGCTCCGTCCGCGACAAGGCCGACTCCGCGCGCGCCGCCACCCACGACGGCGAGATCCTCCGCGTCATCGACAACGTCATACGCTCCCAGCACCGCGGCCTGGTACGTGCACCCCACAATCTGCCCCCTGCTACTCGAGGGACGGACGATTTCTAGGCGAAATTGCGCTAGTATCGGATTGGTCCTTGCCTATAGATTAACCACATGCGAATAATGCGATTCTTCCATCTTGCTAGTATAGATTTCCATTCCTCCTGCACCTGTGACACCAAACAGTGTAGAGTTTTAGCTCCATGTTGTCATCACCATCTTGTCAACACTAATATAAAGAGAAGCAATCTTGACCCAACCTATAAACTAGAACACTGGGCTCAAATTTCATCTTGGTCAAATAATACAAGTGAGACCTGAGAAGCATGCATAGCTGCATTTTTTCTTAAACATTAGTCTTGACTGCATTCACTCCATGCACGCCTTGTTTTTGCTTAGACAAAAGCAAACCTATTAATGTATTGGCATTGTACAGGGTAAACCTTTAGGCACCAGTCCGACATTTAAGATCCTTCATTAACATACAACTTTGCATCATCAAGAGATTCTTTTTTAGCTATTACTGGCAACCACAGAGTGTAACTGGAAAAAGAAATGAATACTATCGAAATATGACTACCTAAAGAACCGCATAGAACAGGGGAGCAACCATGTCTGGAAATAGTAGCTTGCACGTGACCAAAAAAGCTGCATTCAATACATGAACTTCACTATATGCATATCTTCTGCAGTTTTTGAGGGTTAAAGGCAGGCGCTATGCCATTCGATTGATTGGAAAGCAAATATTACGTGGGGATCTCAAAGGAGATTAGATAAAAGAAAAGAGGCCCAAACCGGCAAAACCCCCCGCAAGGGGTAAAAAAGCTCTAGCCTGAACAGGCATAGGCCCACTGCTCAATCTCATCGCGCACAAGGCGCGCCACATCCTCAACTCCCCATTTGTGCGCGTTACATGTATGTAAAGAAAAGAACCGCGAGCGGGATCATCATATACATCACATGGGGAGTTTGGGGTCCCCATGTGATGTATATGATGATCCCGCTCGCGGTTCTTTTCTTTATCTTCGTGACAGCGGCGATGTACTCAAGCCACCATCCATCGAAATCTCTGCCTGCTGTCATGGCCGCCGTGGGTACCGGAAGGTTGAATGAAGCGAGCACTGAGTCCCGGACTCCCACTGTGAAAGAGCACTCATGGCAAAGGTGCTGAGCTTGCGAATTGGGCTGCAGTTTATGTGCTTGTAAAAGCATGGTAAAAGGGGACCACGTATGGGAAGCACGTATATTTAGGAGAACATAACAGTACATCATCACATAATAGCTATAGCGCTGATTTTCATGCTTCACCATAATCATTATAGAATACTCATTTACTAATCAATTTCCGCAGTAATTTCACTGGCCATATCGGGCATGCGACTGTTTTCAGTAATAGCAAGTCCCAGTCTGCTGCTTCCCCACTTTGTGTGGTTTCTGTGTGGTTGCCCTGATGTTGGGACAGAGTGGGTGGGGCTGTGGCGGCTACAGAGATGGCAATGTTGGTGGTGGATTTTGCTGGCCCTTGCGTGTCCACTATTCCCCAGGCTCGGCGTTCAGTGCTGGTGATGTGGGGTGGGAAGCAGCCATAGAAGCGTGGCCACTCTTCCCTTCGTCCAGTGTAGCACTGGTTCTGTGGGATGGGAGGCAGCCATAGAGGCGGATAAATGATGAGACCTGCGGTGGCACTAGGGGAGTTGAGGGGGAAGGGAAGGGATCGAGGAGAAGAGGGACATGAAAACAAAGGGAGAAGAAGGCAGAGTGCTAGTGTTTCGCAAATTTTGGCCTTGTTTTTGAACTGTCATCTTCACGCATCACACAAGTCCTTTTTTCACCTTTTTGCTCTGAATGTGTATGGGAGCAAGGCAACGTAGTGCCTCTGGTTGGAGACTTAATGCCTCAAGCTCCGACCTTTTGTAGTCGTTGTTGTACTCTCTGACTCTACTTTTGCTCATCTTGAAACAGGTTGAGGAGAATTCGAGTGACTTCCCTTTTGAAATCAGCGAAAATGAGGGGCTTACTGAGCTTACTCTTACAAGAAGTTTAAAGGGCGAGACGATTGAGGTCTTGGTTTCCACGCCCAAACTTGACCAGGATGGGAAGGACAATGAGGGTCTGCTGTCATCTTTGAAGGAGAATCAGGAAGATGAAGGCAATGCACCCCCAGAAAAATACAGCCTACCTGTCAGGGTCACTGTCTCCAAGGGTGATGGCTCAGGCCTGGTATTCACCTGCACTGCTAATCCTGATGATATCGTCATTGAGAGCTTGTCCATGAGGCGGAAGTCACTAGGGGCTGACGAAGGCGATGCAGTCACATACGACGAGGGCCCTGATTTCCAGTAAGTAGAGCAGCCGACTAAACCTAGCACCCTTGGACAATTTGATTTCTGTAAAGCCAAAAACTTGGATTAACTGCTTGCTAACTGTTCTTTGGTTGTTGGTGCGTGCAGTGAGCTGGATAAGAACCTGCAGGAGACGTTCCATAAGTATCTGGAGCTGCGCGGTATCACGCCTACGGCCACAAAGCTGTTGCACGAGTACATGATCAGCAAAGACAGGCGCGTCTTGCCGAAGACAGCAAGCAAGGACACGCGGAATAATCTCGTGTTTCTGACGAAGCTGCACAGTTTCCTCAAGAAAGATTGATGCTATCATCCTCTGCATAAGATGAACTCCGAGTATCATCTTGTAGGCTAGCGCGCATGGTGGTACACCTGCTTGCGTGCCTGCTGATTTAACATCCTGTTTTGTAGCTAGGTATTTAGTGGCAGTAAGATGGTAGACATAGAGATTAATAGTTGGAACTACTTTAGGGTGCCTTGCTCACTGTTTGACCTGCTCCTGTTGTGCCTCTGTGCTCACTATGTAAAGATCGCACCGTGTAGGTTACTTCGAAGCTAACCCTTGTGCTTATAGTTATCACTGATGTCTGCTCTTGCTCTTGCTTGTTTAGTTCGCCACGAGAATGACTAAGCCAGACAATGCGCTCAACAATAAAAGCATCTCCAACACACGCAGTTCGGCCCGCTAAATTTTTTATACAAAGCTAATTTTGGCTTTTCTGGGCGTGTGCACAGCTCGAGATTTTCCGAACGCGTAAAAAAGTAGCGCGCGGAAACAATGATTTATCAGACGTGCTAAAATACAGCGCCAGAAACTAGATTGTCCACACATATGACTAAAAATAGGATCAAATATAGTGCTGAAAGTAGATTTTAAATAGAAAACAAGTACGTAATTCAACAGACACATTGCAACAAATTAAACTACGATAAAAACTAATCTAAAAATCGGGGAAATCGAAGTTCGATTTCGACGAGTCTGATGGCTCGGTCAAGACCAAATTGGCCCACTGGTAATCAACGTCGTCGATGGTCTGCGGGCCGGCGTACTGCGCCTCGATCCAGCTCTTGCGCCCGAATGGCGTCCTTCTACGCCTTGTGCTCCGCCTTCTTCGCCGCATAGAAGGCCTGCTCGTCGAGGACGTCTTTTATAGTTTCAAAAATTAGGAACAAAAAATCTACAGGTAGACAATGATGTACCCTACGATTGTGAAAAAAAGCAATACAAAGGACTCAGTGTTTTGGGCTGTGTAAAATTCACAAATCCATGGATCTGAAATTGTTAACAGTACAAATTTTGAAACCTCCAACATTTGTCATTTTTTGTAGCCTCTAATATAACGTATTTCATCCTGAAAATTTGCAAGCGGTAGAGTAGTACATCATTGTGTACATTAATTTTTTTTCCAGATTTATTTGAAACTCTAAATGTTGAATTCGAATTTTGTGAAGAAACACGAGATGTGTAGCTCGGGCCCAATCAGATGATGGAGATACCAACCGACCGACATGTACCCAACGCACCACCATTTTCGACCAAAACCCTGAAGAACCCCTCTCCACCGCCGACGCCGCCTGTCGCCATGGCCCTCCTCGCCGCCGCCCGCCGCGCCGCCACCTCCTCCCTGCCCCTCCTCCGCGCGTCGCGCGGCGCCGCTGCCCTGCTCCGGCCCCTGGCCGCCGCCGCCGCGCGGCCGATGCCCTTCTCATCGGCCGCCGCGGTGAGGCCCAGCTCCGACGACGAGCTCCTCCGCGTCATCAAGTCCGAGATCAAGTTCGCCGACGACTGCGACGACCAGGACCGGGTGCGTTCCGCCGAATCCTCCCCGCATCCCAATCCTACACATTCGTTGCTGTTCCGATCTGTCCCCGGTTTTCATCTCGGTAGCTTCAGTCACATTCTTCCAGAGGGAGCTAATTCGCAGCGATGTCGATTGGGTCTAGCCCGCAGCGGTAGGACTGGAAATGGTCACGTATACGATATTCCCCATCTAAAAGAAACCCGCAGCGATTGGGTCTAGCCCGCAGCGGCAGTTCCCTCTTATGGGTAATTACTTTTTGTGATTCACTATTCAAAAAGAAAGATTTTTTAGGTGATTTAGGAATTTCTTTAGTCCTGTCGTCGTCATGCCCATATTTTCCTGCAGCAATTGTTAGTGTAGTTCCAAGTCTAGAGTTGTCTTTCGTAGTATGATCTGCAGGCTTACCTAGCTATTTTTAGGTTATTCTCTTTATTTCAGTACCTCGCCGTCCATGTTGACTGCAATTCCTATCATGGTCACCATAGATTTCTTTTTCAGGGGCACCAATTTAGGTTATGCTCTAGTATTTGTCTTAGTTCACTGCTGACCGTGTTGATTGCAATTTTTATCACAGTCTCTCTAGATTTCACTTTCAGTGTACATGATACTGAGTTCGAATGAACTACTGTAGTGGTGGGTGATTAGTTTTTGTAATTCACTTCTCTTGCATACAAGAATTACTAGTCGCTGAGTTGCAAGGGTACCGACTCATAGACTAGTCGTGACTTGTGCTAGACTAGTCAATATGTAGTCGAGCTGTAACAACTAAAAAATTTCTAAGTAACTAGTGTACTAACAGTATTAATATTGATGACATGGGGAGTCTAGAGGAACCTGATTCAACAACTAAAAAAATTCTAAGTAACTAGTGTACTAACAGTATTAATATTGATGGCATGGGGAGTCTAGAGGAACCTGATTCTGTGACAATGGCGTCCAGTGAGCACAACAGCGAGGTGAGAGGCGGCATCGTCAGCTGGCGATGAGCTGGTGGCGCAAGGGGAAGGGCAGCCAGAGGAAGGGTTCTGTTTCGAGCTAGAGGGGGTAGGGTTTCACGGGTGCTTCCAAAGGGAACTAATTCACAGAGGTGTCGATTGGGGCTATCCTTCAGCTCTAGGGTTGGAAACGGTCACGTATACGATATTCCCCATCTAAAAATGAGGGACTTTTGTAGTACATACGTAATTTGGGAATCTCGTTACGCTGGTCATAGCTATGTTACAATGCTGCTGCACTTGGTTGTGTAATTCGAAGTTAGGAGTAGTCTGGTAGCACGATCTGAAGATTGTTCTGGCTAATCTAGTTTATGTTCGTTTCTTTTTCAGTTCCTAGCTGTCCATGTTAACTGCAGTTCCTCTTATGGGTAATTACCTTTTGTGATTCACTATTAAAAAGGGAAGATTTTTTAGGTGATTTAGGAATTTCGTTAGTCCTGTCATGCCATGCCGATATCTTTCTGCTGCAATTGGTAGTGTAGTTCCAAGTCTAGAGTTGTCTTTCGTACTATGATCTGCAGGCTTACCTAGCTATTTCAGTTTCTCGCCGTCCATGTTGACTGCAAAATTCCTATCATGGTCACGGTAGATTTCCTTTTCAGGGGTTTACCTCACTACGTTAGGTTATGTTCTATTTGTTTAGTTCAATGCTGACCGTGTTAGTTGCAGTTCTTATCGCTGTCTCGCTAGATTCCACCTTCACTGTGCATGATTCTGAGTTCGTCTGAATTACTATAGTGGTGGGTGATTAGTTTTTGTAATTCAATTGTCTTGCATAAGGATTTGCATCTGCCTTTGCTGCCATGAGAACTCTCTACTTTTGGGTGTCGTGACATCTTATTGTAGTCTTGCTGCTGTAGTATGGCTCTGTTCATAGCCGAGGTGCTGTTATTATTTTGATCCTGCTTAGGTTATATTACAGTATATGTGCTTGGCTGGACTGAATTTTTGCAGTTAAAATGTCGTTTTTCTTGTGACTTCACAGCTTGCATGCTTCTGCACTCTGCTTTTTAAACTGATGTACTGTTAAATTTGCTGCATGGTTTTTATCTCTTTGTATGAGATGATGAGGTGTGCTGGTTGCTTTCCACAACCGTTCCACATTTCCACTCATTTCAGAAGGTTCTATGCTAGTACAGTTTGAGTGATATGTTTGCGTGGAATGTTTTTTACCTTTCACTGTACACCTCGCATGCTAGCCATACCAAACCATCTATGTTCTGCTGTTTAAAATGATGAATTGTTAAACTGCCCCGAATGGTTTTATGTCCTTCTCTGTTATGATAAGGGGTTACTGGTTGCTTTCCTGAACCGGTCAACTCATACACTAAGTCAAGTTTGTGGGGGCAATGAATCGGTGGTCTAGTTACTTCCTGTTCCTTTGAGTTGGGTTCCAACATAAAAGCAAGATTTTACTTATTCTTTAAATCCTGATTGAGAAATCAAGCTGTTTTCGTTAGAGTAGTAGGACAGAAGGTATAGGGTCTAAAGGTGTGTGAAATCAGTAATGTAATCTTCAAGTACTTTCCGAAGGTTGAGTAATTCAATCAACTTGTTCTTTCTTGGCTTCGTATCTATTCCATGAATTAGTATGATTTAGTCTAAATAAGTGGTGCACAATCTTCTATCAGAGGGGGAACATGAGGGTATGAAGGAATTCAAGCAACTTGCTCTGTCTTTGCTTGGTATCTATTCCATGAATTGTCATGATTTAGTCTTAAGTGATGCACACAGAGGGGAAACATGAGGGTTGGAAAATAATTAGTTTCTGGCATGCTTGTCTTGGAGCAAACACTACTATTTTACTTCTGATATTACTATGAGCAACTTTCCTGTTCATCTTATGAGTGTTGTACAGAACCTCATTTTTTCCATGTGAAACAGGTTGAGGAGATCCCAGAGAACTTCCCTTTCAAAATCACCGACAAGAAGGGGCTCAACGAGATCACTCTCACAAGAACTTACCAGGGCGAGAAGATCGAGGTGTTGGTCTACATGCCCAGCCTAGTCACCGGAGACGAGGCGGAGCATGACCAGGACGAGGATGACAAAGAGAAAGACGATGATCAGGAAGATGGCGAGAAGGCCCCGAAGTCCACCATCCCCCTCACAGTAACCGTCTCCAAGAGCGACGGCCCGAGCCTCGAGTTCACCTGCACGGCTTACCCTGACGAGATCCTGATCGACACCCTGTCCGTGAAGCAGCCTGCAGCGAACGATGATGAGGAGCTGATCGCATATGAGGGCCCCGATTTCAAGTAAGAACACAAAACCATGGCTTAGCCATTTTAATTTCCCAGCTAACTACTTGCTCATGCTATAACCAAACTTTTTGAGGTTGTACACTTCTCTGTCTTCACTTTCCTGATTAACCGAACACACTACTGATTGATTAAGAATTGCTTTGCTGATGCCGTGTACCCCACTTGGTCTGTCTTGTGCAGCGACCTCGACGAGAACCTTCAGAGGGCGTTCCACAAGTACCTGGAGCTGCGTGGAATCTCGCCCTTGACCACTAACTTCCTGCACGAGTACATGATCAACAAGGACAGCCGGGAGTACCTCTTCTGGCTGAACAAGCTCAAGGACTTCGTCAAGCAGTAGAGAGATAGTTAGAACTACTGTCCCCTAGCATAAGATGAGCCGATGAATGTGCTTTCTGTTTTGAGACCTCTGAACTATGTTCTGGAGAGTATACGTGCACCAATGTGTGCACATCTCAATTTATCATAGCCTGATGTTAGAATTTAGAGGTTCGTAGATGATACTTTGTTGAGTAGAATGCTATTTCTGAATAAATAATTATTCTCTATGAGATATTTGTGCACCATATTGTTTGCTTTTCTATTTTTCTAGTCTGTGCTTTAGCTTACTCTTTTTCAGCATGTACTTGAAATATATTTGTGGTATTATCACGATGGCATGGCAACGTGCGAATGTGTGCATGGCATTGAGGTGGACTATTCTCATACCTTTTGTCCAACATGTTTGTGGGATCTACTTGACCTATTATGGTGTTCGTTTGACCTGGTTCCGCTGATCACTGTGATCGATTTTATACAGGAGATTGTAAAAGTAAATGCTGTAGATTAAGCTCCCAACTGCAAAGTATGATACTGTTATCCGAGTACTGCCAAATAAGTAAAGTCATAAATGTAGTTTACTCTTTTTCGCATCTATAGAAAAGTTCATCTAGTAGTCTCATGGTATCTGTTTGACTTGTATTTGCAAATCACCGTGATCATTGTTACACAAGAGATTGTAAAAATAAACATAAACGATCGAGCACACCAACTGCAAACCGAGTCTTTCTGAGTATGATAACGGTAATAGATTACTGCAGCAAATGTAGTTTGCTTATTTACCTAACTCGACCAAGTCATTCCTTTTGCAGAAAATCAAAGCAACACTCTTAAAAAAGGGCGAGCAATTGATATTAGTACATTACGGAAGAGTTAGCATTGAATGTGCTCACCCGGGAAAGCAACTATCCGACAACGACATGAGCCTAGTCTATATCGATTCGGCAATCTATTGTCAATTCAAAAGAGATGAAATCAAACATCCCTCTAACTTCAATAAATCAAAGCAAAAAATGTTACGCATATAGGTTAAGTAACATGATACTCGCTCCATATAACAAGGATGTTAAGACGGGCTTTACCTGTGACTACTATTTTTCATAATAATATAAGTACAAACTAGAAGAATTAAATATTCTATAAATACTTTTCCAGACAATGATTTACTGACGAAACATCCTCCACTATTTGTGATAATGATATCGAGATACTAGTCAAGGAAACACTGGTAACTTGGTGCATAGTCGTACGTACGTGGCTGCTATGCTGCTGAGGTCAGCGAACGGGTGTGTGGAGGTGGCGGCGACCAGGCCGACAATGTCGACGACGACGTCGTAGGGAAGCGCGAGCAGGGCCGTCCCCCTCCTCTGCTTCGCCGGCGCCGGCGTGCTCGCCATAGCTCGGTGTGGACGGCTCGAAGATTGCCTCCAAGATCGAGATCGAGATAGGTATAGCCTACTCGGTATGGACGGCTCTGCTGGCTCTTTGTTGGTAACTAATTAACCTAGCTAGAACGGATGCGATCGAGCATTCCTTCATGGAGTCCGGCTACACGACGTGAAAGGAAACTCGCGTGTATACTATATATATGGTGGCCCTGTGAGTCTGTGACGTGTACGCGCTGGCCTTCGACTTGTCACCGTGGCAGTTGCTTTGGTGGACAAACTCATACACTGTGGCTACAGGTGCTAGCTGAACCTATCCGCAAAATCGACCCAAAGCAGTTTGCTTTGCTTTCTCCTGCGCTCTTCTCCAGCGTGTGCTCGGTCTACACCAAAGATATGTATGATCATCAATATATCAAGTTGATCGAAACTTGAAACATACGCGTAATATTTTGCCTGGCTTGGCGATATTTTACATGATGCAATGTCCTAGTCAGAAGTAATCTTTTCTGTACTACTGAATTAAAATCAAGTACTGTAAACTTGGCTCTACGATTTTAGAAATTTATGCCTGAAGAAAATGCATACTCCCTCCGGTAAACTGGAACCACGATACTTATTATATATCCGAGGGAGTAGTAAAAATAGGTGTCGATATTCTTTGATTTCTGTGGAGTTCCGTGATGCAATAACATAACAAGGACGTGGCTAGCCAGCATCCGGCCTTTCCGGATGCTGGTTTGCTCCACCGAGCATCCGTTTAGTAGCCGCCCGATCAAACCATCGCACTTGACTCAAAATCATCCGTGCACTGCTAGCGCGGCTCCCATCCCCATCGAGATTCCCTACCGCCGGCACAACTCCCTACCACCTCAGGGTGGGCATTCGGTTTTAACCGAAATTTCGGTTCGGTTTTTGCGGTTTTTGAACAAATTCGGTTTCCAAAAATGGTAACCGAAATTGGCATGAAAATTTAGGAAACCGAAGATTCGGTTAACCGATAAATTCGGTTCGGTTTTCGGTTAAAATCGAATGAACCTACTCACTTGAACAAATAGTAGGCATCACCGAAGAAAGCAAATAGTGATTGACATATCGACACAAAAAGCATCAACTGCGCAAGAAATCGACAAATGAGCACCAATCGTGGAGGGATGCTATTTGGTAGGCTGCGACGCTCGTGGTACAGGTGCATCACTCGTGAGCGATTAAAAGGGGTAGCTAAGACTTCGAGCGATGTGTTCTATTATGCAGGCTTCACGCTATATTCAGAAAAAGCTAGTACATCAAAGATCAAAGTCATACATTGAATGAACAATTTTTGGAACATCAAACGCAATTGGGCTTCTATGGAATGATCGGTTATGCACAAATTGATGGTAGGTTACTCAATTCGGTCTATTCGGTCTTGTTCGGTTGGTGGGGCTTGATGGCGTGTAACTCACACGTTCGTTGGGAACCACAAGAGGAAGGTATGATGCGCACAGCAGCAAGTTTTCCCTCAGAAAGAAACCAAGGTTTATCGAACCAGGAGGAGCCAAGAAGCACGTTGAAGGTTGATGGCAGCGGGATGTAGTGCGGCGCAACACCAGAGATTCCGGCGCCAACGTGGAACCTGCACAACACAACCAAAGTACTTTGCCCCAACGAAACAGTGAGGTTGTCAATCTCACCGGCTTGCTGTAACAAAGGATTACCCGGCTTGTGTGGACGATGAGTGTTTGCAGAAAACAGGCAAGAACAAGTATTGCAGCAGATTTGTATTTCAGTATAAAAGAATGGACCGGGGTCCACAGTTCACTAGAGGTGTCTCTCCCATAAGATAAAAGCATGTTGGGTGAACAAATTACAGTCGGGCAATTGACAAATAGAGAGGGCATAACAATGCACATACATGTCATGATAAATATAGTGAGATTTAATTGGGCATTACGACAAAGTACATAGACCGCTATCCAGCATGCATCTATGCCTAAAAAGTCCACCTTCAGGTTATCGTCCGAACCCCTTCCAGTATTATGTTGCAAAACAACAGACAATTGCATTAAGTATGGTGCGTAATGTAATCAATAACTACATCCTCGGACATAGCATCAATGTTTTATCCCTAGTGGCAACAGCACATCCATAACCTTAGGGGTTTCTGTCACTCTCCCAGATTCACGGAGACATGAACCCACTATCGAGCATAAATACTCCCTCTTGGAGTTAATAGCGAAAACTTGGCCAGAGCCTCTACTAATAATGGAGAGCATGCAAGATCTTAAACAACACATAGGTAATAACTTGATAATTAACATAACATAGTATTCTCTATCCATCGGATCCCGACAAACACAACATATAGCATTACAGATAGATGATCTTGATCATGTTAGACAGCTCACAAGATCCAACAATGAAGCACAATGAGGAGAAGACAACCATCTAGCTACTGCTATGGACCCATAGTCCAGGGGTGAACTACTCACTCATCACTCCGGAGGCGACCATGGCGGTGAAGAGTCCTCCGGGAGATTAATCCCCTCTCCGGCAGGGTGCCGGAGGAGATCTCCAAAATCCCCCGAGATGGGATTGGCGGCGGCGACGTCTCAGTAAGGTTTTCCGTATCGTGGCTCTCGGTACTGGGGGTTTCGCGACGGAGGCTATTTGTAGGCGGAAGGGCAGGTAAAGAGGCGGCACGAGGGGCCCACACCATAGGTCGGCGCGGCCAGGGCCTGGGCCGCGCCGCCCTGGTGTGTCGCCACCTCGTGTCCCCACTTCGACTCTCCTTCGGTCTTCTGGAAGCTTCGTGGCAAAATAGGACCCTGGGCGTTGATTTCGTCCAATTCCGAGAATATTTCGTTACTAGGATTTCTGAAACCAAAAACAGCGTAAAACAAAGAATCGGCTCTTCGGCATCTTGTTAATAGGTTAGTTCCAGAAAATGCACGAATATGACATAAAGTGTGCATAAAACATGTAGATATCATCAATAATGTGGCATGGAACATAAGAAATTATCGATACGTCGGAGACGTATCAGCATCCCCAAGCTTAGTTCTGCTCGTCCCGAGCAGGTAAAACGATAACAAAGATAATTTCTGGAGTGACATGCCATCATAACCTTGATCATACTATTGTAAACATATGTAATGAATGCAGCGATCAAAACAATGGTAATGACATGAGTAAACAAGTGAATCATAAAGCAAAGACTTTTCATGAATAGTACTTCAAGACAAGCATCAATAAGTCTTGCATAAGAGTTAACTCATAAAGCAATAAATCAAAGTAAAGGTATTGAAGCAACACAAAGGAAGATTAAGTTTCAGCGGTTGCTTTCAACTTATAACATGTGTATCTCATGGATAATTGTCAACATAGAGTAATATAACAAGTGCAATATGCAAGTATGTAGGAATCAATGCACAGTTCACACAAGTGTTTGCTTCTTGAGGTGGAGAGAGATAGGTGAACTGACTCAACATAAAAGTAAAAAGAATGGTCCTTCAAAGAGGAAAGCATCGATTGCTATATTTGTGCTAGAGCTTTTATTTTGAAAACATGAAACAATTTTGTCAACGGTAGTAATAAAGCATATGAGTTATGTAAATTATATCTTACAAGTTGCAAGCCTCATGCATAGTATACTAATAGTGCCCGCACCTTGTCCTAATTAGCTTGGACTACCGGATCATCGCAATACACATGTTTTAACCAAGTGTCACAATGGGGTACCTCCATGCCGCCTGTACAAAGGTCTAAGGAGAAAGCTCGCATTTTGGATTTCTCGCTTTTGATTATTCTCAACTTAGACATCCATACCGGGACAACATGGACAACAGATAATGGACTCCTCTTTAATGCATAAGCATGTGGCAACAATTATTATTCTCATATGAGATTGAGGATATATGTCCAAAACTAAAACTTCCACCATGAATCATGGCTTTAGTTAGCGGCCCAATGTTCTTCTCTAACAATATGCATGCTCCAACCATTAAGGTGGTAGATCTCTCTTACTTCAGACAAGACGGACATGCATAGCAACTCACATGATATTCAACAAAGGGTAGTTGATGGCGTCCCCAGAAAACATGGTTATCGCACAACAAGCAACTTAATAAGAGATAAAGTGCATAAGTACATATTCAATACCACAATAGTTTTTAGGCTATTTGTCCCATGAGCTATATATTGCAAAGGTGAATGATGGAATTTTAAAGGTAGCACTCAAGCAATTTACTTTGGAATGGCGGAGAAATACCATGTAGTAGGTAGGTATGGTGGACACAAATGGCATAGTGGTTGGCTCAAGGATTTTGGATGCATGAGAAGTATTCCCTCTCGATACAAGGTTTAGGCTAGCAAGGTTATTTGAAACAAACACAAGGATGAACGGTGCAGCAAAACTCACATAAAAGACATATTGTAAACATTATAAGACTCTACACCGTCTTCCTTGTTGTTCAAAACTCAATACTAGATATTATCTAGACTTTAGAGAAACCAAATATGCAAACCAAATTAGCAAGCTCGATGTGTTTCTTCATTAATGGGTGCAAAGTATATGATGCAAGAGCTTAAACATGAGCACAAAAATTGCCAAGTATCAAATTATCCAAGACATTTTAGAATTACTACATGTAGCATTTTCCAATTCCAACCATATAACAATTTAACGAAGAAGAAACTTCGCCATGAATACTATGAGTAAAGCCTAAGGACATACTTGTCCATATGCTACAGCGGAGCGTGTCTCTCTCCCATACAGTGAATGCTAGGATCTATTTATTCAAACAAAAACAAAAACAAAAACAAACCGACGCTCCAAGCAAAGCACATAACATGTGACGGAATAAAAATATAGTTTCAGGGGAGGAACCTGATAATGTTGTCGATGAAGAAGGGGATGCCTTGGGCATCCCCAAGCTTAGACGCTTGAGTCTTCTTAGAATATGCAGGGGTGAACCAGCGGGGCATCCCCAAGCTTAGAGCTTTCACTCTCCTTGATCATATTGTATCATACTCCTCTCTTGATCCTTGAAAACTTCCTCCACACCAAACTCGAAACAACTCATTAGAGGGTTAGTGGACAATAAAAAATTAACATGTTCAGAGGTGACACAATCATTCTTAACACTTCTGGACATTGCATAAAGCTACTGGACATTAATGGATCAAAGAAATTCATCCAACATAGCAAAAGAGGCAATGCGAAATAAAAGGCAGAATCTGTCAAAACAGAACAGTCCGTAAAGATGGATTTTATTGAGGCACCAGACTTGCTCAAATGAAAATGCCCAAATTGAATGAAAGTTGCGTACATATCTGAGGATCACTCACGTAAATTGGCTTAATTTTCTGAGTTACCTACAGAGAATTAGACCCAGATTCGTGACAGCAAAGAAATCTGTTTCTGCGCAGTAATCCAAATCTAGTGTTCACTTTACTATCAAAGACTTTACTTGGCACAACAAAACATAAAACTAAGATAAGGAGAGGTTGCTACAGTAGTAAACAACTTCCAAGACTCAAATATAAAACAAAAATACTGTAGTAAAAACATGGATTGTCTCCCATAAGCACTTTTTTTTAACGCCTTTCAGCTAGGCGCAGAAAGTGTATATCAAGTAACATCAAGAGACGAAGCATCAACATCGTAATTTGTTCTAATAATAGAATCATAAGGTAACTTCATTCTCTTTCTAGGGAAGTGTTCCATACCTTTCTTGAGAGGAAATTAATATTACCTTCCTTCATATCAATAGTAGCACCAACGGTTCGAAGAAAAGGTCTTCCCAATATAATGGGGCAAGAGGCATTGCATTCAATATCCAAGACAACAAAATCAACGGGGACAAGGTTATTGTTAACCATAATATGAACATTATCAACTCTCCCCAAAGGTTTCTTTTTAGCATTATCTGCGAGATTAACATCCAAATAACAATTTTTCAATGGTGGCAAGTCAAGCATATCATAGACTTTCTTAGGCATAACAGAAATACTTGCACCAAGATCACATAAAGCATTACAATCAAAATCATTGACCCTCATTTTAATGATGGGCTCCCAACCATCCTCTAGCTTTCTAGGAATAGAAGTTTCAAGTTTTAGTTTCTCTTCTCTAGCTTTTATGAGAGCATTTGTAATATGTTTTGTGAAAGCCAAGTTTACAGCGCTAGCATTGGGACTCTTAGCAAGTTTTTGTAAGAACTTTATAACTTCAGAGATGTGGCAATCATCAAAATCTAAATCATTACAATCTAAAGCAATGGGATTATCGTCCCCAAGGTTGGAAAAAATTTCAGCAGTTTTATCACAGGCAATTTTAGCTGTTTTAGCAATTTCAGGTAATTTTGCGCGCTTTGCACTAGGAGTAGAAACATTGCCAACACCAATTATTTTACCATTAATAGTAGGAGGTGCAGCAACATGTGAATCATTAGCATTGCTAGTGGTGGTAATAGTCCAAACTTTAGCTACATTTTTCTCTTTAGCTAGTTTTTCATTTTCTTCTCTATCCCACCTAGCACGCAGTTCAGCCATTAATCTTATATTCTCATTAATTCTAACTTGGATGGCATTTGCTGTAGTAACAATTTTATTTTCAATATCCCTATTAGGCATAACTTTCGATTTCAAAAGATCAACATCAGAGGCAAGACTATCAACCTTAGAAGCAAGAATATCAATTTTATTGAGCTTTTCCTCAACAGATTTGTTAAAGGCAGTTTGTGTACTAATAAATTCTTTAAGCATAGCTTCAAGTCCAGGGGGTGTGTTCCTATTATTGTTGTAAGAATTCCCATAAGAATTAGCATAACCGTTACCATTATTATAAGGATATGGCTTATAGTTTTTACTAGAATTGTTCCGATAAGCATTGTTGTTGAAATTATTATTTTTAATGAAGTTTACATCAACATGTTCTTCTTGGGCAACCAATGAAGCTAACGGAACATTATTAGGATCAACATTAGTCCTATCATTCACAAGCATAGACATAATAGCATCAATCTTATCATTCAAGGAAGAGGATTCTTCAACAGAATTTACCTTCTTACCTTGTGGAGCTCTTTCCGTGTGCCATTCAGAGTAATTAATCATCATATTATCAAGAAGCTTTGTTGCTTCACCAAGAGTGATGGACATAAATGTACCTCCAGCAGCTGAATCCAATAAATTCCGCGAAGAAAAATTTAGTCCTGCATAGAAGGTTTGGATGATCATCCAAGTAGTCAGTCCATGGGTTGGGCAATTTTTAACCAAAGATTTCATTCTTTCCCAAGCTTGAGCAACATGTTCATTATCCAGTTGTTTAAAATTCATTATGCTACTCCTCAAAGATATAATTTTAGCAGGGGGATAATATCTACCAATAAAAGCATCCTTGCATTTAGTACAGGAATCAATACTATTCTTAGGCAGAGATAGCAACCAATCTTTAGCTCTTCCTCTTAATGAGAAAGGAAACAATTTCAATTTAATAATATCACCATCTACATCCTTATACTTTTGCATTTCACACAATTCAACAAAATTATTGAGATGGGCAGCAGCATCATTAGAACTAACACCAGAAAATTGCTCTCGCATAACAAGATTCAGTAAAGCAGGTTTAATTTCAAAGAATTCCGCTGTAGTAGCAGGTGGAGCAATAGGTGTGCATAGGAAATCATTATTATTTGTGGTTGTGAAGTCACACAACTTAGTATTTTCAGGAGTGGCCATTTTAGCAGTAGTAAATAAAGCAAACTAGATAAAATAAATGCAAGTAACTAATTTTTTTGTATTTTTGATATAGTATGCAAGACAATAAATAGAGTAAAACTAGCAACTAATTTTTTTGTGTTTTGATATAATGCAGCAAACAAAGTAGTAAATAAAATAAAGCAAGACAAAAACAAAGTAAAGAGATTGGGAAGTGGAGATTCCCCTTGCAGCGTGTCTTGATCTCCCCGGCAACGGCGCCAGAAAAAAGAGCTTGATGGCGTGTAACTCACACGTTCGTTGGGAACCCCAAGAGGAAGGTATGATGCGCACAGCAGCAAGTTTTCCCTCAGAAAGAAACCAAGGTTTATCGAACCAGGAGGAGCCAAGAAGCACGTTGAAGGTTGATGGCAGCGGGATGTAGTGCGGCGCAACACCAGAGATTCCGGCGCCAACGTGGAACCTGCACAACACAACCAAAGTACTTTGCCCCAACGAAACAGTGAGGTTGTCAATCTCACCGGCTTGCTGTAACAAAGGATTAACCGTATTGTGTGGAAGATGATTGTTTGCAGAAAACAGTAAAGAACAAGTATTGCAGCAGATTTGTATTTCAGTATAAAAGAATGGACCGGGGTCCACAGTTCACTAGAGGTGTCTCTCCCATAAGATAAAAGCATGTTGGGTGAACAAATTACAGTCGGGCAATTGACAAATAGAGAGGGCATAACAATGCACATACATGTCATGATAAATATAGTGAGATTTAATTGGGCATTACGACAAAGTACATAGACCGCTATCCAGCATGCATCTATGCCTAAAAAGTCCACCTTCAGGTTATCGTCCGAACCCCTTCCAGTATTAAGTTGCAAAACAACAGACAATTGCATTAAGTATGGTGCGTAATGTAATCAATAACTACATCCTCGGACATAGCATCAATGTTTTATCCCTAGTGGCAACAGCACATCCATAACCTTAGGGGTTTCTGTCACTCCCCCAGATTCACGGAGACATGAACCCACTATCGAGCATAAATACTCCCTCTTGGAGTTAATAGCGAAAACTTGGCCAGAGCCTCTACTAATAACGGAGAGCATGCAAGATCTTAAACAACACATAGGTAATAACTTGATAATTAACATAACATAGTATTCTCTATCCATCGGATCCCGACAAACACAACATATAGCATTACAGATAGATGATCTTGATCATGTTAGGCAGCTCACAAGATCCAACAATGAAGCACAATGAGGAGAAGACAACCATCTAGCTACTGCTATGGACCCATAGTCCAGGGGTGAACTACTCACTCATCACTCCGGAGGCGACCATGGCGGTGAAGAGTCCTCCGGGAGATGAATCCCCTCTCCGGCAGGGTGCCGGAGGAGATCTCCAGAATCCCCGAGATGGGATTGGCGGCGGCGGCGTCTCAGTAAGGTTTTCCGTATCGTGGCTCTCGGTACTGGGGGTTTCGCGACGGAGGCTATTTGTAGGCGGAAGGGCAGGTAAAGAGGCGGCACGAGGGGGCCCACACCATAGGTCGGCGCGGCCAGGGCCTGGGCCGCGCCGCCCTGGTGTGTCGCCACCTCGTGGCCCCACTTCGACTCTCCTTCGGTCTTCTGGAAGTGGCAAAATAGGACCCTGGGCGTTGATTTCGTCCAATTCCGAGAATATTTCATTACTAGGATTTCTGAAACCAAAAACAGCAGAAAACAACAACTGGCTCTTCGGCATCTTGTTAATAGGTTAGTTCCAGAAAATGCACGAATATGACATAAAGTGTGCATAAAACATGTAGATATCATCAATAATGTGGCATGGAACATAAGAAATTATCGATACGTCAGAGACGTATCAGGGCTAAAAACTGAATTCTACCAAATTTGATTCGGTTAGTATAAATGGAAACCGAAAAAATAGCGGTTAATGGAAAAAACCGAGATTTCGGTTAGTTCGGTTTCGGCTTCAGTTCGGTTCGGTTTTCGGTTCGGTTTTCGGTAGAACCACCCGTGCGGCTTTCCTTCCCAAATCACCAACTGACCGCAAGTCCCCGCAGGTTGCCTCCACCGCTGGTCAAGTCGCCTTCGGTCGCTGTCCAGGTTGCGAGTGTCCGCAGGTCCCACCGCCACAAGCCTAGACACGAGTGATCCCCCTGCTCCCCTGATGTCTACGCACGCTTCTATTCCTGTAGACAGTGTTGGGCCTCCAAGAGCAGAGGTTTGTAGAACAGCAGCAAGTTTCCCTTAAGTGAATCACCCAAGGTTTATCGAACTCAGGGAGGTAGAGGACAAAGATATCCCTCTCAAGCAACCCTGCAATCACGATACAAGAAGTCTCTTGTGTCCCCAACACACGCAATACACTTGTCAGATGTATAGGTGCACTAGTTCGGCGAAGAGATAGTGAGATGCAAGTGATATGGATGAATATGAGTGGTAATAGCAATCTGAAATAAATATGGCAAGCAAGTAAACATGTAGCAGAACTTGTTGGAAACGATGCCAGAAAATAGCTTGCTGGCGTGGGAGGCAATTCTCTGTGGTGTAACTTTTCTATTCGGAAACAAGGCCTAGGGATCATACTTTCACTAGTGGACACTCTCAACATTGATCACATAACTGAATAAACAAATACTACTTTCTCTACACTCTCTTGTTGGATGACAAACACCATTCATTGTGTAGGGCTACAAGAGCTCCCTCAAGCCGGAGTTAACAAGCTCCACAACATCGGTGTTCATATTTAAGTAACCTTAGAGTGCATAATAGACCATTGCAATTATACCGAGTACTAACATAGCATGCACACTGTCACCGTCAGGCTATGAAAGGGGGAACAGATCGCATCATTACTATCATAGTAATAGTTAACTTCATAATCTACAAGAGATTACAATCATAACCTATGCCAAGTACTACATGATGCACACACTGTCAACATTACATCATGGAGGAGGAATAGAATACTTTAATAACATCACTAGAGTAGCACATAGATGATATTCAACTAGATCACAAAGCTCATGATCACATAAAGATCATATGGGAGAGAGAGATGAACCACATAGCTACCGGTACAGCCCTTAGCCTCGAGGGAGAACTACTCCCTCCTCATCATAGGAGACATCAGCGGTGATGAAGATGGCGGTGGTGTCGATGGAGATGCCTTCCGGGGGCACTTCCCCGTCCCGGCGGCGTGCCGGAACAGAGACTTCTCTCCCCCGAATCTTGGCTTCGCGATGGCGGCGGCTGCGTAACTTTTCTCGTCCCGTGGCTTATTGGTGTCGAAGTTTTAGGTCACGACGACTTATATAGGCGAAGAAACGGAGTCGGAAGGGGTCTGGGGGTCCCACACACCAGGGGGGCGCGCCCCCCCTCTGGCCGCGCCACCATACTGTGTGGGGGCCCTGGGCCTCCCCTCTGGTCCCTCTTCGGTGTTCTGGAAGCTTCGTGGAAATATAAGATCGTGGGCCTTGATTTCGTCCAATTTCGAGAATATTTCCTTACTAGGATTTCTGAAACAAAAAACAGCAGAAAACAGGAACTGGCACTTCGGCATCTCGTTAATAGGTTAGTTCCGGAAAACACATCAAAACGATATAAAGTGTGAACAAAACATGTAGGTAATGTCATAAAACTAGCATGGAACATAAGAAATTATAGATACGTTGGAGACGTATCATCCCCTCCGCCGTCGGCTGGGCCGGAACCTTCCCCAGGTTTGCGTGTTGCCAGCGTCCTATGTTGTTGGCCTCCCGTGCTACTTCCCTCGCACGGGCCTTTGCCTCCTTCTCTTTGCCGTCGCCGCCTCCTCGGCTACCTCCTCTGCCTCCAGCTGTCCCCACCTTGCATCTTCATCTTCTTCCTTCTCCTCTTCCTCATCCTGGCTGTCGTGGCCAACAACATCCTCCTCCTCATCCTGCCCGTCGTCCTCGACGGCATCCCCTCCTCCTCATCGTCGTCCGTCAGCGGGGAGCTCTAGAGCTGCTCGGTGTGCCAGCTCTATCCCACCAATGCTGCCATCACGACCCTCGCTATCTGTGTCCGATGGCAACGATAGGTTGCTCATGGCTTGAGATGAATGACAGTCGGTTGGAGATCCTTAGCGCAGACGCAGGGGTCTTATTGAGCGGGGACTAATGACGGCGCGTATAATGAAGAGGGCTATGGTTGCTCTTCCGCGGCGGTTCGACGCTCCATTCCGGCGGTTCGCGCGTCGATCGACGCGGTTGCCACTCCGGTTATGGAAATTGATGATCACATGGTTTCTCTTTTGTCAGGGTACGTATATAAATTCACGTATAAGTTTTATGGTGGAATAATTTGATATCCGGAGCTAGCAAGGCCTATGAAGCCATAAGAACACTCCTAGGATTTGTCTCATGATGCATGTACCATTTAGCGTTTCTACATAGCTATTGAAATTAGTATGATGGACGTAATGCATCAGCACGAGGTGTTGCTCCATGTACTCTTTTCAGGATTATTTTTCTATATCATCCCCATGTACTTGCATTCCATAGTCTTGTGCCACCATGATAGTGTTGTTTAAAATTTAAGGGTACATGCTGATAAGGTGTCGTGTAAGCCATGATGAGCTATTAGGTGCAGCCAATAAGGTTGTCAATTTGGGATGTACAACACGGGCGATCTGACAATCTAATATAGTTGTGCCGAGGGTATCCAACTAAAATGCGTCTAGCTACATCCGTTTTCGGACAAAACTGAGACACTTATATCAAAACGGAGGTAGAAAATATAACTTTTTGTTGCATGCCTTTGCTTAAAATATTATGGTACCTTTTAAATATTTTGACAAAATCACGGACAAATTTGTCACAGAAAATATTATACTACAACAAGATGTGTCATTGGCTCTCGCGAGCATTTCTGCGTCTTATAGAACGGTAAATCCAATATTTAGTAAATGAGCAACATGTGTGACATACACATAGGTAGCAAAAGAAGACAAAGGATGGATAGGTCCGCTGATGTGGAAAATGACATCACATGCATATAGGGAAAACGATGTCTCACAAGTAAGAGAAAAATACTCACATGCAAGCAAGGAAAACGATATCTCACTGGCAAAGCCGCAAAGAAATCATCGTTCCACGTATCTTGATTAACGGAGCACTTCCATTTCTTGTAAAATGGTAAATGCAACGTGTAATAAATGAGTAGCATGTGTGACCTGCACATGGGAAGCAAAAGATGACAAATGATGGATATGTCCACTTATATGAGAAATAACGCCACATGCATAAAGGAAAAGCGAGCCGCATAGGGAAGGGAAAAAACTTACATGCATGCTTTAAGCGATATCTCGCGGGCAAAGAAATCATTGTCCCTCGCATCTTGATTAGCGGAGCATTTCTGTGCCTTGCAAAATGTGTAAATGCAACGTGTAGTAAATGAGAAGAATGTGTGACCTGCAGGTGGGTAGCAGAAGATGACAAAGGATGGCTAGGTCCACTAATATAGAAAAGGACATCACATGCATACAGGGAAAGCGATGTCTCACAAGCAAGGGAAAAATACTTACATGCATGCAAGGAAAGCGATACCCCGCGGGCAAAGAAATCATTGTCCCTCACATCTTGATTAACAGAGCATTTCCGTGTCTTGTAAAATATTAAATGCAGCGTGTAGTAAATGACCAACATGTGTGACCTGCAGGTGCATAGCAGAAGATGAAAAAAGATGGATAGGTCCACTGATATAGATAAGGACATCACATGCATCAGGAAAAGCGATGTCTCACAAGCAAGGGGAAAAAGGGTCACATGCATGCAAGGAAGGCGATATCTCGAGGGCAAAGAAATCAGTGTCCCTCGCATCTTGATTAACGAAGCATTTCTCTATTGTAAAATGTTAAATGCAACGTGTAGTAAATGAGCAGCATGTGTGACCTGCAGGTGGGTAGCAGAAGATGGCAAAAGATGGATAGGTCCACTGATATAAAAAGGGGCATCACATGCATCAGGGAAAGCGATGTCTCACAAGCAAGGGGAAAAGACTCACATGCATGCAAGGAAAGCGATATCTCGCGGGCAAAACAATCATTGTCCCTCGCATGTGTATTTTGGTTGTGTCTTTAAAATGTTAAATGCAACGTGTAGTAAATGAGCAGCATGTGTGGCCTGCACATGGGTAGTAAAAGATGACAAATAATGCATACAGGGAAAGCGATGTCTCACGAGTAACGGGAAAACCTCACGTGCATGTCTGGCGGAGACAGAAATCATCGCCCATGCCAGCTTGATTAACAGAGCATTTCCTTTTACTACTTTTTTTTTTTTAGCAAAGGATGATCCACTCCTATGGAAAATGACTTCACGTGCGTACGAGGAAAAGGAAAGAGACGTTATTGCCCATCCTCAGTCTCGCGGGCAGAGCAGAGAAATTATTGCCAGGAGATATAAGAGCATCTCCAGTCGCGTCTCTCAAAAAACGTCCGGCATAAATGATTTGGGGCGCGTTTAGGACCGCGCCGGACAAAAAGAGATCAAAAATCTGTACAGAAAAGAGACCCTTTTCAGCCGCGTCCCTCAAATGTCCTGGATGACGATTTTAATAGAAGGGACCACCCTACGTGGAAAAGTAGGTGAGAGAAAGTGTGTGAAAGAGAATGGCATGTGACTAGGGATGCATGCATGATGTAGCCTCTACCGGGACGCCGACACAAACGAAAGGCTATTTAGCTTTGGGGGACGCGACTGAGACGCGATTTTCTCCATTTCTTGTCCGCCGTCCCCCAAACACGCGACTGGAGATGCTCTAAGTTGCCTCGCTTCACTCCCCTCTTTCTCTCTCTCTTTTTTTTTTTTTTTTTTGAGAATTATCTCTCTCTCTCTTTAGCCTCTCGTTATCGCCGCCGACGGCTCGTAACCGCCGCGCTGAGGGCCGGCCGACGCTGAGCGAGTTCTCTCCCGCGGCTGCCGGCGGAGACGCTCGCTGCAAGGCGTGCCGGCGAGGCCACCACCTGTCCCCGCAGACCGCGAGATCTTCACCGACGGGCTCCTCTCCGACCGGCGGCTTGTCCCCTGTTGCCGGCCTCCGGATTCAGCGGCCCGGTACTGCCCCTCGACGCTCGCCGGCGCAGCTCCGGATCCTTCTCTTCGCTCGATTCCACTCGCCGACGCTGCATCCAGTTGCATTTGATTCAGAGCGGGCGGGTGACACCAAGACCACAGCGAGCAGGGCGACCTCGAGCTCGAGCTCGACCACGACGACGACGACTCCCCCTCCGCACAAGGTAACCATGTTTGCTCTTTCTCGTCACAATCAAGTAGCTACTACAAGATTTCGCTCTTTCTCGTCACAAATCAAGTAGCTCTGTTAAGTATAAGTAGTGTATTCCGAACTGGACGCGGTGATTCCACACAGGGAAAAAGTTGGGGATTCGTGTTCCTGCTGTTTTGCAAGAAACGACTGCACATTCTGCATTTCATTCACAGCCATCTTGTCCCACGTTACCTTAGCTAGTCCCGATTCTGTTTTTATTCTTGTTTCTGTTTTCGATCTTTTTTCTTCCACTACTTTCTTTATCGATTCTGCTATCAGAAATTGTTGTGGTCAACCTGGAATCCGGAATTATATCTAAAATAGGTATGGATTTTCTGTCCATTTAAAATGGAACTTCTGTATATCTTCCAAAAAAATTATGAAACTTTTCTGAATTTGTGTTGGCTTTGTAAAAACTTGTCCATTTGGTACATATTTTATTGTGAATCAACACAATAAATAGGTACTAATATATATACATGAATCTGTTGTGAATCATGTAAAAAACAGTGAGAAAAATGGATCTCAAATTAACGATGGCTAATTTTCTCAAACTTCGATTTTTTTTAATTTGTGTGTACAAATCTATCATGAAACTTCAGCGAAATTCTGAATGATTCTCAAAAAAACTTGGATGAATACTCTTTGGTATAAAAGATGAGCCAATCTGTACATATTTGGTATGAAACTTGAATTAATATTGTTATTATTCTAAAATAAAATATTAGATGAAATATTGTTGAATAGGTGTACAAATCTATTATGAAACTTCAGCGAAATGGACTTTTTAAAATTGACGTCTTTACCTTGGCAGGGTGCATGTGACCAAGGAGAGCCATGATGTCTACTCACGCTTCTTTTCCTGTAGACAGTGTTGGGCCTCCAAGAGCAGAGGTTTGTAGAACAGCAGCAAGTTTTTCCTTAAGTGAATCACCCAAGGTTTTATCGAACTCAGGGAGGAAGAGGTCTAAGATATCCCTCTCAAGCAACCCTGCAATCACGATACAAGAAGTCTCTTGTGTCCCCAACACACCCAATACACTTGTCAGATGTATAGGTGCACTAGTTCGGCGAAGAGATAGTGAAATACAAGTAGTATGAATGTATATGAGAAGTAGTAACGGCGCCAGAAAATAGCTTGTTGGCGTGCAGTTGATGGTAGCAATATTGCAGGAAGTAAAGATGCAGTAGAACAGTAAATAAGCGATGATTGCAGTATTTGGAAACAAGGCCTAGGGATCATACTTTCACTAGTGGACACTCTCAACATTGATCACATAATAAAACCACTCTACACTCTCTTGTTGGATGATGAACACCATTAATTGTGTAGGGCTACAAGAGCACCTCAATGCCGGAGTTAACAAGCTCCACATCATTCGATGTTCATATTTAAGTAACCTTAGAGTGCATGTGTTGTGGGTATACTTTATGGGTATATCAACGGCATGGCCTAGATCCGGCAAGCCCGGGTGGCCCATAGTTGGTGGTGAGGCATGTGGCCCATCGGGCGGCCCAGTTGCTGTAGATCATGAAGGATGAAGTCCAGCCCAGGAACGAGGAGCCGGATCCTAACCGACCTACGAAGGAGGCCGGATCCGTGAAGGCCCATGAAGTATCCGGATCCAGCGTGACCTAGAAGGAAGGCGGATCCTTGACGTACACGACAAGACTTTGTACCGTAGTTAGGCAACTTGTATTCCGGCTAGGACTCTCCGTGTAAACCCTAGATCCGAGCGCCTATATAAGCCGGATCCCGGGAGCCCTAGAGGCACAACCACAACTCATTGTAACAACGCGAAGCGCCCAGATAATTCCAGACAAGCAGCATTAGGCCCTGTCATCATGCAGGTGTTCCGAAGCTGGGTAACTCGCGTACCACCGTCCCGTGTGCACTCCGCCCTATGGCCCCTACTTCTTCTCCCCCTCGTGAGGATCCCTCCTCCGAGGTACCGTCGATTAGGCTACGACAGTTGGCGCCCACCGTGGGGGCTTGTTTCCGCGGTTATGGACGGACTGCCATTGGGCTTCGTCGCCGCTGGCGAGCATTTCCGGCTAAGGTTTTCCGGCTCGCGGAAGGTCAAGCGGGTAAGCCGGAAAACAACGAAGTCAGCACTTGCTTTCCGACATAAAACGAAACATGCACATAATATTAACGGATAGCAGGATAAGTGTTTCCGCCCCATGCATAATCGTTTCGCTCCTAGCTACTTAAGAATTTAAAGTCTTATTACAAACCCTCGCTGGGGCCAAAATGATGCATTGTCTTTCCCGTAGGAATAAAAGTTTTCATTCCCCCTTAGCCGGAGAAGTCTTGCCCTCTGGATCCTTTTCCTTGGCGCCTTCGGCCGGAGAAGACACGTCTTCGTCACTTTCTTTTTCTTCAGAAGGTATAGTGCTGGTCTTGGGTTCTTCTTGGGAGCGTCCTTGGAGTCGGTCCAGGTATATTGGGTCCTTGGATTCGCGGGTCGCGCCTTCGCCTCGAGCTCCTTTTGAAGTTCCGCTTCCAAGGGCTCGTCATGCGGGAAGAACGACCTTGTCGTAGAATTCCTCATGCCGGATCTCCGCGCACGATACGGTGTCGAGCCGCTCATCGCATCCAGCAGCGCGCTGACATCCGTGATCCTGAGGAACGCCCGTGGTCACTTGATCAAGATCAAGATCCTGGATTATGTGCTAAGCACATGGTCAAGGCCATTGCATCGCGCCGGCCGATGATGCTTGTAGATCCGTCACCGCCCTCCGAAGAATGTCCATCTTTCCAACAAGTTTCCTGGACGTTGCAAGTGCGGCTCCTCTTGATGGATAAGTTATAGCATATCTTGCGGGAGGCTGAGATGAGATCTTTGCATCATCGTCATGCAGTTGAAGAAGGTCATCCCGTGGGAACAAATTCCGTGTCGTTCCTGATATCCAAGCGGCTCGCATAAAGATAGTCATGATATAAGCATGCGCTTTGAGCGTAAAGTAAAAAGTCGGAGAAAACATCCGGGCAAGGTTTCGATCGTACTCCAAGATGTTCTCATTGAGCAAGTCCCGGTGATGCTCCGCGGTCTCCATATATTTCCGGAGACCATTGAGCTCTTTCACGCCTCTTGATGGTTTCGCTGCCGCATTTTTCTTCAAAGAACAAATCGCCTCTTTTCCCCGATATGTTCGGAGTTTTTCTCCGCCACCGCTTCTCGGCCTCGCTCCCTCTTTAGTTCCGCCTCCTTTAATTTCGTTTCCAAATCTTGGTACGAGGAGCGCAGTGTTCTCAAGTTCAGATGAGGCCGTAGCAAGGGAAGAGGAGGCGCCTATAATAACATAAGTTAACAACAAGTTCTAAGTCTAATATGACTAATGACGAAGAGGGCGGAAACCAACCTTAAGGCGTCCGCCATTGTTTGGTCAATTCCGCATTCTCATCCTTCGTAGTCCTGGATATTTTCCGCCCGATTCGTAGTAACGCGGCGCCGAAGCGCAATGTTCTTGTGCAGCTCATAGTCAGGTGCAGCCGTCATTGCTCGTAGAAACATAGACAGAGCAGAGTAAAATTCCGCTCAGAAATGGTTTTCTCCAAAGCATTATTGCTTAACGTTTCGCCATAATGCTTGGGGCTACCGATCCAATTTAACAACTTTCCTAAGTAATCTTTCTCTAAGCATCTAAGCGCTAACTACTTCTTGAGTTTCCGCCACATGCTTGGGGGCTACTGGGAGTACCTTTGCTTACAGATGAGCCGGTCGAAGAACCGGCCGACGTTTTTCTTGAAGTCCCGGATTTCCGATGTCCTCGGAATCGGCTTCCCTGTGCGTTGTTCAGCATGGCGTTGAGCAGGTGTTGTTCAAGTTCCCACTTCTCCACCTCGGACAGCTTGTTGAAAAACTTGGTGGCATACGCCTTGGGGGTGGAAGTGGTGTCAGCCGGATCTCCAAAGTTCTTCGGAAAAACGACCATGTCGCCAGCGCCCTCTCCAGCCTTCTCGGAAGAAGTGACCTCAGCCTCTCCTTGGCCTTGTACTTCCGCTGTCTTCTTGGGTGTGGCCTTTGGCCTTAGGATCTTCTCCGCCCGCATTCTCGCCGCTAACCGGAATTATTTCCGGTGGAGTGTTTAAGGCAGAGGGGAGATGATCCGCCCGAGGGGAGACGGTTGAGGAGTTGGGTGGGAGGCACTTGGTGGAACTGGAGTAGAAGGACCAACAATGAGATTTTTTCATATATTTCGTGGATGGGCTCCTGGCTGGTGGTCCGTGGGTGCGCTGACATTCGGATTCTCGCAAACAAGTGAAAGGGTTCGAGACAGAGATAATTTCGCCAAGACAAAGTTGCATCATGTTCGAAACTTACGGGCGCTCGGGATGATGGGGCGCGTGCGCCGGCCACCGTTGAGAGCATCCTTAGGCGCGCACGCTCCGCTTTCCTTGAGTCTAGCGGAGGTGGTTTTGTCGTCTTGGGCTTCTTGGCGAGGCCTCGCCGCTAGTTCCGGCAGTGCAAGGTTTAAGCCTTGGCGCGGGGACGCTTTGTAGGTCGAGGGGCCGCCTTGCGGGGTGCCTGTTCCTCTTCCTCCTCGTCGTCTTCCGGAGCCTCCTCCGCCGCGTCGCCACTGACGGGGACACGAAGAATGGTGCGGAAGTTTTCCTCCGCCAAAGTGTTGAGCTGGAGGGAAATGAGCAAGAGTTAGAGTTAACGTCAAAAAACTTGCGAAGTTTGAAGCAACGAAAAGAACAAAGCTTACCGGAGGACACTGGTCGTTCGTGTAAATATCCTGATCGGCTCGGGACCTCATGGCCCCTGGAATCTTCACTGCCGTCTTGAACCTTCTCTTCAGAGAGTCGGCCGGAAGATCGTGGCGGGTAACCCGGAGAAGATCGTCCGCCCCGGTATAAGCGCACATCAGGCGCGCGTTGTAGCGTAGAGGCTGGATTCTCCGGGAGAACCAGCTAAGAGTGAGCTGGGCTCCGATTAGTCCGTCGTGGACTAGCCAGGAGATTCTCCGCGCAGCCTTCTCCAGGATCGGGGTTTGGGCGAGCGAAGGGACGAAGCTCCAGCTTGCAAGCTCTTCCGGAGGTTCGTTGACGAACTGGGGCAGACCTTCATGAACATCCGGAACTGAAGCATTCTTCTCATAGAACCATCCGGCGTTCCAGTACCGGACGGATTCGTGCGAGTCGTGAGGAGGGTACATGCGGCTAGGGCGGAGCATAAATGTCATGCTTCCGCAGTTCACCATTGCTTTGTCCTTGGTTTCCTTCTTCACCCGGAAAAAGAACTGCCATAACTTGACGTCTGGCCGGATCCCAAGGTGCCCTTCGCAAAGAGTTACGAAGTTGGACAAAAGAAGATAAGAGTTTGGGCAGATGTTGTGGGGCTGGAGCCCATATGTGTTGAGGACGGAGAGGAAGAACTCCGAACAGGGAAGTGAAAGTCCGCGTTCCACCCAAGCTTTGGTCATAACAATTTCTCCGGCTTCGGGCTTGGGAACGTCGGAGTCGCGCGTGAAACTCCAATGTGTGGAGATCATGCCCTCGTTCTGGAGCTCTCTAAGCTCCACATCGCAAGTTGCGCAAGGCCACCACCGACCCCGCTCTCCTTCGCGGATCCGGGCTTTGGACGCTCTTTTGTTTTCCACCTCCCGCACCTTTGCCGCCATCCGAGCTTGTCCCTCGAGTTCTTCTTGGAGCTCTTGGAGGGAAGGGATCCCACTGAGCGGTGGCCGGGAAGATGCGGAAAAAGGTTGAGCTAGTCTAATGCTCAAACATATGGTGGCAGTGAATGATATGGGATCCGGCATATGGGTTCTATTTGGTTGGGATCCGGGCTACTCTGAGAGCTACCAAGACAATGCGACGATTCGAGTGGCATGCTTCCTACGCCGCCCATACAAAGTATTTGAGTACCCGGATCACTAAGTCTATCTTCTACACTAGGTTATCTTCTACGAGGCCGGCGCACTTACCGCTAATGGCGCGGTGGCTCGACGGAGCTCCGGCGAAGATGAGGTCGCCGAACTTGAAGGAAATCGTCCCGCGTGACCACGAATCGGCGGCGGAGCGAAATTCTCGTTCAACCGCGGGAATCTTGGCGCGAGGGGAGCCTTGGTTAGGCGGCGCGCGGAGCTCACCGTGGCAAAGCTCGCCGGAGTCGAGATCTGGCGGGCGGCGCGGCGCGAGGAGGAAGACGAGGTGGTGAGAAGAGGTGAAAGAATGAAATTTTACCGAGCCGCGGGGTATTTATAGACCGCACGCGGAGATTCGGGATCCGGATCCGACGGTGGAAACGGAACGGTCGCACCGTTGGATGGATGACACGTGTTTTAGGTCAAGTGCGGTAAAATGACGTGGAGGTAACTTAACCATGCACTCCCGAAATTTCCGGCTAAAGATTTGCATCTGCGAAAATTTAGCGCGGGAAATGAGGAAGTTGTGCGCGGGAAAAGTGGACTTTCCGTTGTTGTGCATGATCTGGAGATAGAGGATTTCCGGAGGAGCGAACCCGGAATCAAGTAAGAAGTTTTGAAGCTCTTCGAGATTCTCTTCGTTTCCGAGCTGTATGAAGTCGGAGAAATGATGAATCTCGGAGAACTTCGGGGGCTACTGTTGTGGGTATACTTTATGGGTATATCAACGGTATGGCCTAGATCCGGCAAGCCCGGGTGGCCCATAGTTGGTGGTGAGGCATGTGGCCCATCTAAGTGCCGATTCTCGTAGATCATGAAGGATGAAGTCCAGCCCAGGAACGAGGAGTCGGATCCTAACCGACCTACGAAGGAGGCCGGATCCGTGAAGGCCCATGAAGTATCCGGATCCAGCGTGACCTAGAAGGAAGGCGGATCCTTGACGTACACGACAAGACTTTGTACCGTAGTTAGGCAACTTGTATTCCGGCTAGGACTCTCCGTGTAAACCCTAGATCCGAGCGCCTATATAAGCCGGATCCCGGGAGCCCTAGAGGCACAACCACAACTCATTGTAACAACGCGAAAGCGCCCAGATAATTCCAGACAAGCAGCAGTAGGCCCTGTCATCGTGCAGGTGTTCCGAAGCTGGGTAACTCGCGTACCACCGTCCCGTGTGCACTCCGCCCTATGGCCCCTACTTCTTCTCCCCCTCGTGAGGATCTCTCCTCCGAGGTACCGTCGATTAGGCTACGACAGCATGATAGACCATTGCAATTATACCGAGTACTAACATAGCATGCACACCGTCACCGACAGGCTATGAAAGGGGGAATAGATCACATCAATACTATCATAGTAATAGCTAACTTCATAATCTACAAGAGATCACAATCATAGCTTATACCAAGTACTACATGATGCACACACTGTCAACATTACATCATGGAGGAGGAATAAACTACTTTAATAACATCACTAGAGTAGCACATAGATGATATTCAACTAGATCACAAAGAGAGAGATGAACCACATAGCTATGGTAGAGCCCTCAGCCCCGGGAGAGAACTACTGCCTCCTCATCATGGGAGACAGCGATGTCGATGGAGATGGCGGTGGAGATGGCTTTCGGGGGCAATTCCCCGTCCCGGCGGCGGGCCGGAACAGAGACTTCTGTTCCCCAGATCTTGGCTTCGCGATGGCGGCGGCTCTGGAAGATTTCTCGTACCATGGCTTATTCTTCCGAAGTTTTTAGGTCAGGACGGCTTAAATAGGCGGAGAAACGGAGTCGAAAGGGGTCTGGGGCAGCCAGACAACAGGGGGCGCGCCCCCCCTAGGCCGCGCCGCCTTATTGTGTCACCGCCTCGTGGCCCCACTTCGTAATCTCTTCGGTGCTATGGAAGCTTCCGGGAAAAATAAGGTTCTGGGCGTTGATTTCGTCCAATTCCGAGAATATTTCCTTACTAGGATTTCTGAAACAAAAAACAGCAGAAAACATGAACTGTCACTTCGGCATCTCGTTAATAGGTTAGTTCCGGAAAATGCATAAAATCATCATAAAGTGCGAACAAAACATGTAGGTATTGTCATAAAACAAGCATGGAACATCAGAAATTATAGATACGTTGGAGACGTATCAGCATCCCCAAGCTTAGTTCCTACTCGTCCTTGAGTAGGTAAACGATAACAAAGATAATTTCTGAAGTGACATGCTACCAACATAATCTTGATCATACTATTGTAAAGCATATGAGATGAATGAAGTGATTCAAAGCAATGGTAAAGACAATGATTAAACAACTGAATCATATAGCAAAGACTTTTCATGAATAGTACTTTCAAGACAAGCATCAATAAGTCTTGCATAAGAGTTAACTCATAAAGCAGTATATTCAAAGTAAAGGCATTGAAGCAACACAAAGGAAGATATAAGATTCAGCGGTTGCTTTCAACTTGTAACATGTATATCTCATGGATAGTTGTCAACATAAAGTAATATGACGAATGCAAATATGCAAGTATGTAAGAATCAATGCACAGTTAACACAAGTGTTTGCTTCTAAGGTGGAAGGAAATGGGTAAACTGACTCAACATAAAAGTAGAAGAAAGGCCCTTCGAACAGGGAAGCATGGATTGCTATATTTGTGCTAGAGCTTTTATTTTGAAAACAAGAAACAATTTTGTCAACGGTAGTAATAAAGCATATGTGTTATGTATAAGATATCCTATAAGTTGCAAGTCTCATGCATAGTATACCAATAGTGCCCGCACCTTGTCCTAATTAGCTTGGATTTACATGGATTATCATCGCATAACATATGTTTTAACTAAGTGTCACAAAGGGGTACCTCTATGCCGCCTGTACAAAGGTCTAAGGAGAAAGCTCGCATTGGATTTCTCGCTTTTGATTATTCTCAACTTAGACATCCATACCGAGACAACATAGACAATAGATAATGGACTCCTCTTTAATGCATAAGCATTCAACAAAAAATAATATTCTCATAAGAGATTGAGGATTGTTGTCCAAAACTGAAACTTCCACCATGGATCATGGCTTTAGTTAGCGGCCCAATGTTCTTCTCTAACAATATGCATACTCAAACCATTCAATTCATGATAAATCACCCTTACTTCAGACAAGACAAACATGCATAGCAACTCACATGATATTCAACAAAGGTAAAATAGTTGATGGCGTCCCCAGGAACATGGTTATCGCTCAACAAGCAACTTATAAGAAATAAGATACATAAGTACATATTCAATGTCACAATAGCTTTTAAGCTATTTTCCCATGAGCTATATATTGCAAAGACAAAGAATGGAATTTTAAAGGTAGCACTCATGCAATTTACTTTGGAATGGCGGAGAAATACCATGTAGTAGGTAGGTATGGTGGACACAAATGGCATAGTTTTTGGCTCAAGGATTTGGATGCACGAGAAGTAATCCCTCTCAATACAAGGCTTAGGCTAGCAAGGTTGTTTGAAGCAAACACAAGTATGAACCTAAGACAAAGAAAAACTCACATAAGAACATATTGCAACCATTATAAGACTCTACACCGTCCTCCTTGTTGCTCAAACCCTTACCAGAAAATATCTAGACTTTAGAGAGACCAATCATGCAAACCAAATTTTAGCAAGCTCTAGGTATTTCTTCACTAATAGGTGCAAAGTATATGATGCAAGAGCTTAAACATGAGCTATAACAATTGCCAAGTATCAAATTATTCAAGACATTATACCAATTACCACATGTAGCATTTTCTGTTTCCAACCATATAACAATTAACGAAGCAGTTTCAACCTTCGCCATGAACATTAAAAGCTAAGAACACATGTGTTCATATGAACCAGCGGAGCATGTCTCTCTCCCACACAAGCATGAATTTATTCAAACAAAACAAAAATAAAAACAAACAGACGCTCCAAGTAAAGTACATAAGATGTGACCGAATAAAAATATAGTTTCAAGAGAAGTGACCTGATAAGTTGTTGATGAAGAAGGGGATGCCCGACATCCCCAAGCTTAGACGCTTGAGTCTTCTTAAAATATGCAGGGATGAACCACGGGGGCATCCCCAAGCTTAGACTTTTCACTCTTCTTAATCATATATCATCCTCCTCTCTTGACCCTTGAAAACTTCCTCCACACCAAACTCAAAACAAACTCATTAGAGGGTTAGTGCATAATCAAAAATTCACATGTTCAGAGGTGACAAAATCATTCTTAACACTTCTGGACATTACTCAAAGCTACTGAAAGTTAATGGAATAAAGAAATCCATCCAACACAGCAAAAGAGGCAATGCGAAATAAAAGGCAGAATCTGTCAAAACAGAACAGGCCGTAAAGACAAATTTTTTAGGTGCACCAGACTTGCTCAAATGAAAATGCTCAAATTGAATGAAAGTTGCGTACATATCTGAGGATTACTCACGTAAATTGGCAGATTTTTCTGAGTTACCTACAGAGAATACTACTCAAATTCGTGACAGACAGAAATCTGTTTCTGCGCAGAAATCCAAATCTAGTATCAAACTTCTATTAGAGACTTCACTTGGCACAACAATGCAATAAAATAAAGATAAGGAGAGGTTGCTACAGTAGTAAAAACTTCCAAGACACAACAAAACAGTAACAAAATAAAAACATGGGTTATCTCCCAAGAAGTGCTTTCTTTATAGCCATTAAGATGGGCTCAGTAATTTTAATGATGCACTCCCAAGAAATAAGAGTTGAAGCAAAAGAGAGCATCAAAAAGCAAATTCAAAACAAATTTAATCCTAACCCACTTCCTATGCATAGGAATCTTGTAAATAAACAAATTCATGAAGAATAATACAACAAGCATAGAAAGACTAGACAAGCGCAACTTCAAGATTTTCAGCATATAGAGAGGTGTTTTAGTAACATGAAAATTTCTACAACCATATTTTCCTCTCTCATAAAGATTTTCAGTAGCATCATGAACAAACTCAACAATATAACTATCAAATGAAACATTCTTATCATGAGCTACATGCATAAAAGTATCATTACTCTCCACATAAGGATAATCAATTTTATTAGTAATAGTGGGAGCAAATTCAACAAAGTAGCTATCATTAAATATAGGAGGCATATTGTAATCATAATTAAATTTATCCTCCATAGTAGGTGGCACCAAAAGACCACTATCATTATAATCATCATAAATAGGAGGCAAAGTGATGGGGTTCGTAGCATAGAAAACAAAAATTTTCCTACCGCAAGACGAATAAATCCAAGATCTAATCTATGGAACACCCAAGATCTAATCTACAAGATCTAAGCAACGAGATGGAGATGAGACTAACCCTCGAAGATTCCAAAGCCTACGAGATTAATCTCGTTGTTGGTCTAGACGATCATCCCCTATGGCCGCAATCCTATAAAGCACTTCCGTACTTGGCCGCGCGTACGGTGTCGATGAAGCTTCTTCCTCTCCCGTTCCAAATGGCAGCAGAGGTGTGGTAGATCTCCTCCAAATTCCAAAGAAAGACGACGGCGTGGTGGTGGTAGTGGAGGAAGAAAAGCTGCAGGGCTTTGCCTAAGTCGAGCAAACAGATGGTGGAGGGAGAGGCGCGAGAGGAGCAGTAATGGATGGGGGTGTGGCCGGCCACCCCCTCCCTCTTTATATAGGGGGCCACCGGCCAAGGTGGCCCCCTTCCCATCTAGGGTTGTGGGGGCGGGCGGCCAAGAGCGGGGAGAGGGCTTTCCCCTCCCCTGTTGATCCCCCTAGGAAACCCTAGGGGGTTGGCCGGCCCTGGGCCTTGGGGGCCATGTGCCCTCGGCCCATTAGGCCGTGGTGCATCCCCTCGGCCCATGCTAGGCCTCCTAGGTCGTGGGCCCCATGGAGGACCCCTCCTGAACCTTCTAGAACCTTCCAGCCAACCACGGAAAATCCCGAACATTTCCAAACCCGTAAATCAACTTCCCTTATATGAATCTTATTCTCCTGACTATTCCGGACCTCCTCGTGACATCTCGGATCACATCCGAGACTCCGAACAAACTTCGTCTCCATACCATATTCAAATCTACTTATGCGACATCGAACCTTAAGCGCGTCACCCTACGGTTCGCGAACTATGCGTACATGGTCGAGACTCCTCTCCGAGCAATAACTAATAGCGGGATCCTGGAGATCCATAATGGCTCCCACATATTCAACGATGACTTAGTGATCGATTGAACCATTTACATACGATGTCAATTCCCTTTGTCACACGATACTTTACTTATCCGAGGTTTGATCATCGGCATCTCCATACCTTGTTCAACCTCACATCGACAAGTACTCTTTACTCGTACCGCGGTATGTCATCTCTTATGATCAAATCATATGCTTGCAAGCTAATCGATGACACTCCACCGAGAGGGCCCAGAGTATATCTATCCGTCATCGGATGGACAAATCCCACTATTGATCCATATGCCTCAACTCACACTTTCCAAATACTTAATCCCATCTTTATAACCACCCATTTACGCAATGGCGTTTGATGTAATCAAAATACCCTTTCGGTGTAAGTGATTTACATGATCTCATGGTCGAAGGACTAAGACAACTATGTATCGAAAGCTTATAGCAAATTGAACTTAATGACTTGATCTTATGCTACGCTCATTTGGGTGTGTGTCCATTATATCATTCAACTAATGACATAACCTTGTTATTAATAACATCCAATGTTCATGATCATGAAACCATGATCATCCATTAATCAACAAGCTAGTTATACAAGAGGCTTACTAGGGACTCCTTGTTGTTTACATAACACACATGTATCAATGTTTCGGTTAATACAATTATAGCATGGTATGCAAACATTTATCATAAACACAAAGATATTATAATAACCACTTTATTATTGCCTCTTGGGCATATCTCCAACAGTCTCCCACTTGCACTAGAGTCAATAATCTAGATTACATTGTAAGGTACCTAACACCCATAGCATTCGGTGTTGGTCATGCTTTGCCCTGGGAGAGCTTTAGTCAACGGATCTGCAACATTCAGATCTGTGTGTACTTTGCAAATCTCTACTTCACCATCTTCGATGTACTCGCGAATCGAATGAAAACGCAGCTTGATATGCTTCAGCTTCTTGTGTGACCTCGGTTCCTTTGCATTGGCGATGGCACCCGTGTTGTCACAATATATGACTAATGGGTCCAATGCACTAGGAACCACACCAAGCTCAACAATGAACCTCTTCATCCATACCGCTTCCGATGAAGCCTCTGAAGCCGCTATATATTCAGATTCTGTTGAAGATTTCGCCACCGTGCACTCGCTTTGGAACTGCTCCAGCCATCGCCGCACCATTCAATATAAACATCGTACCTGCACCGAGACTTAGAGTCATCGTGGATCGGTGTTCCAACTTGCATCGGTGTAACTAGTTACAACGAGCTCTTGGTCACCGCCATAACAAAGAAACATATCCTTAGTCCTTTTCAAGTACTTCAGGATATTCTTGACCGCTGTCCTGTGTTCCATTCTGGATCACTTTGATATCTCAGCTGGTCAAACTAACAAAGCATGTGCGATATCCGGTCTAGTACACGCATGGCATACATGAGAGAGCCTATCGCCAAGCATAGGGGATCTTGCTCATCCTTTCTCTTTCTTCTGCTGTAGCTGGACCTTGAGTCTTACTCAAGACCTTACCTGGCAACATAGGCAAGAACCCTTTCTTGCTTTCATCCATTCTAAACTTCTTTAGAATCTTGTCCAAGTATGTACTCTGTGAAAGGCCTATTAGGCGTCTTGATCTATCTCTATAAATCTTGATGCCTAAAATGTATGCTGCTTCACCAAGGTCTTTCATTGAAAAACATTTATTCAAATAACCTTTAACACTGCTTAATAGTTCTATATCATTCCCAATCAATAATATGTCATCTACATATAATATCAGGAACGCTACAGAGCTCCCACTCACTTTCTTGTAAATACAAGCCTCACCATGAGTCCGTATAAAACCGAAGTCTTTGATCACTCTATCAAAGCGTAGATTCCAACTCCGGGATGCTTGCTTCAGTCCATAAATGGAACGCTGAAGTTTGCATACCTTGTCAGCATTTTCAGGATCGACAAAACCTTTGGGTTGTACCATATACAACTCTTCCTCAATATCACCATTAAGGAACGCCGTTTTGACATCCATCTCGCGATTTCATAATCGAAAAATGCAGCTATTGCTAACAAAATCCTCATAGACTTTAGCTTCGCTACTGTGTGAGAAAGTCTCATCGTAGTCAACTCCTTGAATTTGTCGGAAACCCTTTGCGACAAGTCGAGCTTTATAGACAAGAATATTACCATCAGCATCTGTTTTTCTCTTAAAGATCCATTTATTCTCGACAGCCTTGCGGCTATCAGGTAAGTCTACCAAAGTCCATACTTTGTTATCATACATGGATCCCATTTCGGATTTCATGGCTTCTTGCCATTTGTTGGAATCCGGGCTCATCATTGCTTCTTCATACGTCGTAGGGTCCTCATCATTGTTGTCCACAATCATGACATTCAGACAGGGATCATACCAATCAGGAGTGGTACGTTCCCTCGTCGATCCGCGAGGTTCGCAGCTTCCTCGTTCGAAGTTTCATGATCATCATCATTCGCTTCCTCTCCTATCGGTGCAGCCGTGCAGGAATTTCTTCCAAGACCTGCGCTACTCGATCTATGAGAGAAGGTTCATTAACCTCGTCGAAGTTCTACTTTCCTTCCAGTCACTTCTTTAGTGAGAAACTCCTTCTCAAGAAAGGATCCGTTCTTGGCAACAAAGATTTTGCCTTCTGGATTCGTGGATAGAAAGTGTACCCAATTGTTTCTTTAGGGTATCCTATGAAGACGCATTTCTCCGCTTTGGGTTCTAGCTTGTCGTGTCAGAACTTCTTTACATAAGCTTCGCAACCCCAAACTTTAAGGAACTGACTTAGGTTTCTTTCCAAACCATAGTTCATACGGTGTCGTTTCAACGGATTTAGATGGTGCCCTATTTAAAGTGAATGCGGCTGTCTCTAATGCATAACCCCAAAACGATAATGGCAAATCGGTAAGAGACATCATAGACCGAACCATATCTAACAGAGTTCGATTACGACGTTCGGACACACCATTACGCTGTGGTGTTCCTGCGGTGTCAATCGTGAAAGTATTCCGCATTTCTTTAAATGCATGCCAAACTCATAACTCAGATATTCGCCTCCGCGATCAGAACGCAGAAACTTAATCTTCTTGTTACGTTGATTTTCTACTTCACTTTGGAATTCCTTGAACTTCTCAAAAGTCTCAGACTTATGTTTCATAAAGTAAATATATCCATATCTACTCAGATCATCCGTGAAGGTTAGAACATAACGATAACCACCACGCGATGCTACACTCATTGGTCCGCACACATCGGTATGTATGATTTCCAATAAGTCTGTAGCTCGCTCCATTGTACCAGAAAATGGAGTCTTAGTCATTTTTCCCATTAGACATGCTTCGCATCTGTCAAGTGACTCAAAGTCAAGTGACTCAAGAAGTCCATCTAATGGAGTTTCTTCATGCGCTTCACTCCAATATGACCAAGACGACATTGCCACATATAAGTAGAATTATCATTCAATTTCATTCGCTTAGCATTAATGTTATGAACATGTGTATCACTACTATCGAGATTTAACAAGAATAAACCATTCATCTCGTGTGCATGGCCATAAAAGACATTACTCATATAAATCGAACAACCATTATTCTCAGACTTAAACGAATAACCGTCTTGCATTAAACAAGATCCAGATATAATGTTCATGCTCAACGCAGGTACCAAATAACAATTATTAAGGTTTAAAACTAATCCCGAAGGTAGATGTAGAGGGAGCGTGCGACAAGGATCACATCGACTTTGGATCCATTTCCAACGCGCATCGTCACCTCGTCTCTTGCCAGGCTTCATCTATTCCGCAGTTCCTGTTTCGAGTTACAAATGTGAGCAACCGAACCAAGATCAAATACCTGTGCACTACTACGAGAACCAAGAAGATAGACATCAATAACATGTATATCAAATATACCTTTCTTTTGGTGTGGCCGCTCTTCAGATCGGCCAAGTATTTGGGGCAATTGCGCTTCCAAAGGTGCCCCTTCCTGGCGTAATAGCACACAGCCTCAGTGTTTAGGACCAGCCTTAGGCTTCTCGTGATGCGGTGCAACTTTCTTGCCGCCCTTCTTGAAGTTACCCTTGTTAGGCTTGCCTTGCTTTTTGAAACTCGGTGGTCTTGTTGACCATCAACACTTGGTTCTCCTTCTTAATCTCTACTTCAAATAGATTTCAAAGCATGGAAAAGATTTCGTAAATCTTTATTCATGTTCTGCATGTTGTAGTTCATCACGAAGTTCTTGTAACTTGGTGGCGTTGATTGAAGGACACGATGAATACCCACTGGTTAGGGATCATCATCCCCAAGTCATCGAGCTTCTTCGCATGCCGGACATGACGAGCATGTGCTCACTAACGGAGCTGCCTTCTTCCATCATGCGGGTAAAGAATCGCTTCGAGGCCTCATAGCTCTCCACGGCCGCATGAGTCTCAAAGATAAGTTTGAGCTCACGCATCATCTCACAAGGGTCGTGGTGCTCAAAACGCTTTTGGAGCTACGCCTCTAAGCTGCACAAGATGGCACACCGAACTTCGGAGTACCGAGTTGCCCGAGTCTCATAAACATTCTTTATGTCCTCTGACACCCAGAGGTGGTGGGGGACCTAGCGGTGCTTCGAAAGCACAAATTGCAGGTTTCCACCGTGAGGAAAATCCTCACATGACGGAACCAACAAGGAAGTTGCTACCATTGCCCTTAAGCTTTTCTTTCTCTAGGAACTGGTTAAAATTGATGGAGGGGGGCGCCATGATCTACAACATATTTGCAAAGAGTTTAGACTAAGTTTATGATAAATTGAGTTCAATTTAATTCTGAAATTAACTAGGTGAACTCCCACTAAAAACAACATCCCTCGCATTGTTTTAGTGATTACACGAACCAAATCCACTACACCAAGTCCGATCTTCACGAGAAAAGATGTAGCTTCAAAGGCGAACACTCCAAGTGTTCATCATATCATTCATATGACTCATGCTCTACCTTTCGGTATCCCGTGTTCCGAGACCATGTCTGTACATGCTAGGCTCGTCAAGGCAACCTTGGTATCCGCGTGTGCAAATCTGGCTTGCACCCGTTGTATGCACATGTAGAGTCTATCACACCCGATCATCACGAGATGCTTCGAAACGACAAGTCTTAGCAACGGTGCATACTAAGGATGAACACTTTATTATCTTGATATTTAGTGAGAGGGATCATCTTATAATGCTACCGTCGCGGTCTAAGCAAAATAAGATGCATAAAAGGATTAACATCACATGCAATTCATAATGTGTGATATGATATGGCCTTTCGTCTTTGTGCTTTTGATCTCCATCTCCAAAGCACGGACATGATCTCCATCATCACCAAAGATGGCGTCAAGGTCATGGGCGCGCTTCATGGTTGTCCATCACTTATAGCTACTATAACAACTACTTGAAATAAAGCTATTACATGATGAATAGACACGCAGGTCTTTAACAAAATTAAAGACAACCATTAGGCTCCTGCTGGTTGCCATAATACAATAATGAACATCTCATACAACAAATATAATCATCATCACATCATGGCCATATCACATCACCAAACCCTACAAAAACAAGTTAGACGCCTCTAATTTGGTTTCCATATTTTACGTGGGATTAGGGTTTTCGAGTAAGATCCAATCTACCTACGAACATTAACCACAACGGTGATACTAGTGTTGACAATAGAAGTGTAAATTACAATCTTCACTATGGTGGGAGAGACAGACACCCGCAAAGCCACTTATGCAATACAAGTTGCATGTCAAGCGTGGAGCAAGTCTCATGAGACGCGGTCATGTAAAGTTAGCTCCTAGCCGCTTCATCCCACCATCCCGCAAGAAGCAAAGTACACAAACTAAAGCAACAAGAGCATCACCACCCACAAAACCATTGTGTTCTACTCGTGCAACAGATCTATGCATAGACATGGCTCTGATACCACTGATGGGGTTCGTAGCATAGAAAACAAAAATTTTCCTACCGCAAGACGAATAAATCCAAGATCTAATCTATGGAACACCCAAGATCTAATCTACAAGATCTAAGCAACGAGATGGAGATGAGACTAACCCTCGAAGATTCCAAAGCCTACGAGATTAATCTCGTTGTTGGTGTAGACGATCGTCCCGGTGCTTCAATCCCAAGAAGACCTTCCGTACTTGGGCCGCGCGTACGGTGTCGATGAAGCTCCTTGCTCTCCCGTTCCGGCCGGGCAGCGGAGGTGTGGTAGATCTCCTCCAAATTCCAAAGAAGACGACGGCGTGGTGGTGGTAGTGGAGGAAGAAAACCGCAGTGGCTTCGCCTAAGCCTGAGCAGCGTATGGTGGAGGGAGAGGCGGCCGAGGAGGAGGCAATGGATGGGGGGTGTGGCCGGCCACCCCCTCCCCTCTTTATATAGGGGGCCAGCCGGCCAAGGTGGCCCCCCTTCCCATCTAGGGTTGGGGGGGGGGGTGGCGGCCAAGAGGGGGGAGAGGGCTTTCCCCTCCCCCAAGTTGATCCCCCCTAGGAAACCCTAGGGGGTTGGCCGGCCTGGGCCTTGGGGGCCATGTGCCCCTGGCCCATTAGGCCAGGGTGCATACCCACGGCCCATGCTAGGCATCATAGGTCGTGGGCCCCATGGAGGACCCCTCCGGAACCTTCTAGAACCTTCCGAGTCAACCACCTAGGAAAAATCCCGAACATTTCCGAAACCCGTAAATCAACTTCCTTATATGAATCTTATTCTCCTGGACTATTCCTGACCTCCTCGTGACATCCTCGGATCACATCCGAGACTCCGAACAAACTTCGTCTCCATACCATATTCAAATCTACTTATGCGACATCGAACCTTAAGCGCGTCACCCTACGGTTCGCGAACTATGTGGACATGGTCGAGACTCCTCTCCGAGCAATAACCAATAGCGGGATCTGGAGATCCATAATGGCTCCCACATATTCAACGATGACTTAGTGATCGATTGAACCATTTACATACGATGTCAATTCCCTTTGTCACACGATACTTTACTTATCCGAGGTTTGATCATCGGTATCTCCATACCTTGTTCAACCTCGTTACTGACAAGTACTCTTTACTCGTACCGCGGTATGTCATCTCTTATGATCAAATCATATGCTTGCAAGCTAATCAGATGACACTCCACCGAGAGGGCCCAGAGTATATCTATCCGTCATCAGGATGGACAAATCCCACTATTGATCCATATGCCTCAACTCACACTTTCCAAATACTTAATCCCATCTTTATAACCACCCATTTACGCAATGGCGTTTGATGTAATCAAAGTACCCTTCCGGTGTAAGTGATTTACATGATCTCATGGTCGAAGGACTAAGACAACTATGTATCGAAAGCTTATAGCAAATTGAACTTAATGACTTGATCTTATGCTACGCTCATTTGGGTGTGTGTCCATTATATCATTCAACTAATGACATAACCTTGTTATTAATAACATCCAATGTTCATGATCACGAAACCATGATCATCCATTAATCAACAAGCTAGTTATACAAGAGGCTTACTAGGGACTCCTTGTTGTTTACATAACACACATGTATCAATGTTTCGGTTAATACAATTATAGCATGGTATGCAAACATTTATCATAAACACAAAGATATTATAATAACCACTTTATTATTGCCTCTTGGGCATATCTCCAACACAAAGTATCATCAAAGAAAATTTTCTCCTCAATGCTTGGGGGACTAAAAATATCATGCTCATCAAAACCAGCTTCCCCAAGCTTAGAATTTTCCATATCATTAGCAGCAATGGTGTTCAAAGCGTTCATACTAATATTATTGCTACTAGCATGCAAATAAGGTTCCATAGGTTTTTTAATTTTCGCATCACACAATTTATGTCTTAACTCTGGAAATAGCTTAAAAAGCTCACTGTTACTTTCCATTATGCCTAGCTAGTGAAAATAAAAATAAGAAACAAAAAGATGCAATTGCAGGATCTAAAGGAAATAGTTTCGAGCACTTACAACGGTGCCAGAAAATAACTTAGTTACCTGGGACCGGAGTGTGAGTGCCTTTTACCTTTCCTCCCCGGCAACAGCGCCAGAAAATAGCTTGATGTCTACTCACGCTTCTTTTCCTGTAGACAGTGTTGGGCCTCCAAGAGCAGAGGTTTGTATTTTTTTTTGAAGCGAAGAGCAGAGGTTTGTAGAACAGCAACAAGTTTTCCCTTAAGTGAATCACCCAAGGTTTTATCGAACTCGGGGAGGAAGAGGTCAAAGATATCCCTCTCAAGCAACCCTGCAATCACGATACAAGAAGTCTCTTGTGTCCCCAACACACCCAATACACTTGTCAGGTGTATAGGTGCACTAGTTCGGCGAAGAGATAGTGAAATACAAGTAGTATGAATGTATATGAGCAGTAGTAATGGCGCCAGAAAATAGCTTGCTGGCGTGCAGTTGATGGTAGCAATATTGCAGGAAGTAAAGATGCAGTAGAACAGTAAATAAGCGATGATTGTAGTATTTGGAAACAAGGCCTAGGGATCATACTTTCACTAGTGGACACTCTCAACATTGATCACATAATAAAACCACTCTACACTCTCTTGTTGGATGATGAACACCATTAATTGTGTAGGGCTACAAGAGCACCTAAATGCCGGAGTTAACAAGCTCCACAACATTCGATGTTCATATTTAAGTAACCTTAGAGCGCATGATAGACCATTGCAATTATACCGAGTACTAACATAGCATGCACACCGTCACCGACAGGCTATGAAAGGGGGAATAGATCACATCAATACTATCATAGTAATAGTTAACTTCATAATCTACAAGAGATCACAATCATAGCTTATACCAAGTACTACATGATGCACACACTGTCAACATTACATCATGAAGTCGATGTATGAGGATATTATGTGTGACCATACCCCCTTCCTACGAAAATATTTATGGAAGGTTAAAGTTCCGTTAAAGATTAAGATTTTCATGTGGTTCTTGAGTAATAAGGTGTTGCTAACAAAAGATAATCTAGCTAAACGTCATTGGAATAGGTGTACAAAGTGTGTCTTCTGTGGGGAACAGGAGACCATTCAACATCTTTTTATTGAATGCCCTTTAGCTAAACTCTTATGGCGCAGTGTGCATTTTACTTATGCTCTTCTGCCTCCCACCAGTATTACTAATATGTTTGGTAACTGGTTGAATGGAGTAGATAGACAATCTAAGGCATTTATCCGGATTGGGGTTTCTGCTTTATGTTGGTCTATTTGGAGGACCAGGAATGATATAATTTTTAACAAAAAATCTTCATTTCATTTTTTGCAGGTTATTCATATGGTTTCCCATTGGGTCCAGCTCTGGGCCCTACTCTCTCCGGAGGGGCAGCGGGATGCCATGGCTACTGGATGCACACGGCTCCTGACGGTCGCTCAGGATATCTTGTGCCAGGCTGGTTGGCGACTTACTAGAAGACTATGTTGATTTGTAGTCTTGTTATGTGTTTCTTTCGATGGTTGGTTCTTGTATCAATCCTCGATGACAAGTGATTTGTAAACAATTATACTTTGAACTCTTCTAATAAAAGGATGTGTGCATCATCATGATGCAGAAGCCGGGGTCGACCCCCATTTCGAAAAAAAACTAGAGTAGCACATAGATGATATTCAACTAGATCACAAAGAGAGATGAACCACATAGCTACGGTAGAGCCCTCAGCCCCGGGAGAGAACTACTCCCTCCTCATCATGGGAGACAACGATGGCGATGAAGATGGCGGTAGAGATGGCTTCCGGGGGCAATTCCCCGTCCCGGCGGCGTGCCGGAACAGAGACTTCTATCCCCCAGATCTTGGCTTCGCGATGGCGGCGGCTCTGGAAGGTTTCTCGTACCGTGGCTTATTCTTCCGAAGTTTTTAGGTCAGGATGGCTTAAATAGGCGGAGAAACGGAGTCGGAAGGGGACGCCCCCTAGGCCGCGCCACCTTATTGTGTCACCGCCTCGTGGCCCCACTTCGTAATCTCTTCGGTGCTCTGGAAGCTTCCGGGAAAAATAAGGTTCTGGGCGTTGATTTCGTCCAATTCCGAGAATATTTCCTTACTAGGATTTCTGAAACCAAAAACAGCAGAAAACAGGAACTGACACTTCGGCATCTCGTTAATAGGTTAGTTCCGGAAAATGCATAAAATCATCATAAAGTGCGAACAAAACATGTAGGTATTGTCATAAAACAAGCATGGAACATCAGAAATTATAAATACGTTGGAGACGTATTAAGCCACCACGAAGCAAAGGGCTGCTGCTGGGCTGGCCGCAACCTTGAGCTTGCTGCACCATATCAACTACACCATATCATTTGACTTGGAGTTCCTCTTATTAAGTTAAGTGCCAACAATGGCGGCTTGGGGTGATTGGTTCGGATCTACTGTCAACACGGTCATAGGTCCATTCCATAATCTCTTTGCAAAGCATGCAGTGTATTGCTTCACTGCTGACACAAACGTGATGGACCACAAGAGAGAAGCTGAGGTTTTGAAAGAAAAAGTGGCAGGCGTCCAACAGAAGATTCGAGATGACAAGCATAGGTTGGAATTCATGCCAACAGAACAGGCAAGATTATGGTTGGAATCGGCCAATAGTGCTATATCTGAAGAAGAGGAGAACCGCTTGCTGTATGAACAGAGGTACCGATGTTGGGGATGCTGCTCCCCAAATTTCTCGGAAAACTATAGGATCAGTAAGCGAGCGGATGAGCAGCTGAAACAGGTGAAATCAATCACCAGCAATCCACCAGGCGATAATAGTATCACACGCTCACCAGATCCACGCCCTGTCAAGAGTATGCTTGTAGATCCTGCTCCAATGCCTCGAAGCAGAGAGGTTATTCTCGAGGATGCTCTCCGGTTCGTTGCGAGCAATCATCCCAATGAGGGGATAGTTGGAATGTGGGGTCCAGACAAAGATGATAACACAAATCTCCTCAAGCATATCAACAATTCATTTCTTGAAAAAAGTCTCTTCGATTTTGTTATCTTTGTTCCAAGCCCCAGCGCTTGCTCTGTAACAAATATTCAATCTGAAATCATAAGCAGGCTTGGTATGAAGCAGGATGGTGATGAGGCAACTCGAGCCACCAGGATACGCGAACAGCTTGAGGGAAAAAAATTCTTGGTGATTATGGACGACCTCCGTCAGAATCTGGACCTTGGAGCGGTTGGCATTCCACATCCTCTTGGATTCGTTGGAGAGAAGAAGAGGAAAGTGGTAATCATGTCACTATCAGGATACAGATCCGTTGGTAATCTGATGGGTGTGAACAAAGATATTGAACTGCCTATATTGCAAGAGGAGGAAGCACGCGAGCTATTTAGACAGTCAATAAATTTCCAAGGGGATCTTTATTCTGATCCCGACATCGGGCCACATGCTACTGATCTGGTACGGACAATAAATGGCCTGCCATCGGAACTGGTACGTTATGGGAAGTCAATGCATGGAACAAGGGATCCAAGTTCCTGGAAAGTTGCTATAGATGATGCAGCAAGTAAATTTTCTAGCTTAAGTTTGGTAAGTGTTAATTTGTGCCAAAGCTCAATTTTTCTAGGAATCTATAGCTGGTCATAAACCCGTTTTCTGAGCACTAACCAATGTCTCTTTTTTATGCCTTGAAGATAGAAGACGATGTCCGTCTCATTGAGGATGATCCCACATTGGGTGTAATCGGAATATGGGGTCCAGGTGGAGTGGGAAAAACACGTCTTCTGAAAAAAATCCTGGGCTTTTTCAGAGGAAGGATGACTGTTATATGGGTGATAGCCTCCAAGGAGTGTTCAATGTTAAAGGTCCAAACACAAATTTTAAAGGAGCTAAATCTGAAAGGGGATGACAATGTGGGAACCCAAAGTGGCATGATCCGTGACTGCCTGGAGAAGAAAAGCTTTCTGTTATTGTTGGATGACCTTTGGGAAAGAATTGATCTGGAAGCAGTTGGCATACCACTTCCCCTTGGAATTGAACCTTTGAACAAACTCAAGAGAAAAGTTGTGCTCACAACAAGATCTACATCCGTTTGTGGTGACATGGACGTGAAAAAAAAGGATTAAAGTTCAATATCTGCAGGAGAATGAGGCATGGGAGGTATTCAGAGAGAAGGTCGGAGACCAAACTATTTTTTCTCCTGGTATTGAAGATCGTGCAAGAATACTTGTGGCTGAAATGAAGGGCTTGCCTTTAGCTTTGGTAACTGTTGGAAGGGCAATGTATGGGAAATTTCATCCGGATCAATGGGATTGTGCAATCCAACATATGAAAAACTCGTGCTGCATTGACAGAGATGAAGACCCCTTGAAGATGGAGAAAGAAGTTTTCAGAAAGATCATGTTTAGCTATGATAACTTGAAAAGCGAGAGGCTGAAGAACTGTTTCTTGACTTCTGCACTATGGCCAGAGTATGAGGAGATTAACAGACAAGAGCTTGCTCAACGCTGGATTGGCTTAGATCTAGTGGATGTGGGGAACATACAAAGTCCCTACACAAAAGCGTATAGTCTGATGGGCGACCTTACAGGCGCATGTTTGTTAGAGGGCTGTGGAGAATCGATTCATTATGTCAAACTACATGATGTGATTCGTGATATGTCTTTATGGATCTCTTGTGGCTGTGGTAAGAACAATGACAACTGGTTTGTCCGTGCCGGAGTTGGGCCAGATGGAAATTGTGGCATCCCATGGAGCAGTGCAGAATACATCTCATTAATGTCCAACAATATGAAGAAACTTCCTTGTGTTGATGACCCGCTGAAACTGAGGGTGTTACGCCTTCAAAAAAATTATTTGGATGAACAATAATAGGTGGAGTACTTGTGAATTCCTCTAATCTGACATATCTGGATTTGCAAAGTAATAGACTCAAGGAGATACCTGAAAGCTTATGTCACCTGACAGAATTGATACATCTTGATTTGTCAGATAATTATGAGTTAGAGGAAGTGCCTCACAGCTTTGGAAACCTCATTAAGATCAAGTTCCTGTACCTGCAGAACACTTCCATAAAAATAATACCAGATGAGGTCATATCTAGACTAGAAGCATTGGAAATAATACACCTGGATCTTACGTGGGTGTCTGATTGTATCAGATCTTATGTATATAGAGAGATGGGCACACTGAAACACTTGAAAGTTGTTGTTACATCAGTAGTACTTTTGGATGGATCGACATCACTTTCTGATGCGGCTGACCTACCCATTCGGCGTTTACGTCTGGTAACATCTGCTGAAAAGAAGGAATTCCATCTCTATGATATTTTATCATTGGCACAAACGACATTGTATGAACTGGACATTACAGACAGCCCGTATGTGACAGATATAACAGTGAGGCCTAAACAACAATCCTACAGTTTTGGTATTCTTGATCAGCTGAAATTGTTTGGTTTTCAACAATGCACAGCAGTAAAATGGATGGGAACATCTCCAACATCTGTATTTCCAAGGCTCACTCATTTAACAGTGTCAGACTGCTTCAAGCTAGAGCACCTGTCTTGGGCGATGTATCTGCCTTGTCTTGAAAAACTTGATGTAAAATTCTGTTATAGCATGCGGAAAGCTTTTACAAGGCATCATGTTGACAACGTGTGGAGTGGACAAGAGAGTTCCCTGACATTTCCTTCCCTCAAGCACCTTTTGCTTGAGGGCTGCAACTCGCTGGTCACTATTGCGGATCCCGATGTCAGATTCTCATCTCTAGAGGTGCTGCATATTTTTGAATGTCCAGAATTCAAGAAGCTTCCTTTTGACATGGCCAGCTTGCCACAAAGTCTGAAGGTTCTACAGATTGATGATACTGAATCCTGGGAGCGATTGGAACTGGAAGGAGGTGTCAAATCTTTCCTTCAACCCAAGCTTCAATATTATGGCTGGCTCCATGTAAATATAGATATCTCACAATTTAGAGATACATCCGTACGTAGATAAAGTTGAGATAGCTATTTTTAGACGGAGGGTATGTTAAATAGCATAAGCAATCTGTTAATTCCTTTCCGTGTTTCTATCTGGGCTCAAACAAAGATAGGCAAAGGTATCATCATCTCGTCCGGGAGTGTTATCAGGCATGTTTATACAGCATGCACGGAAATGCTTCTTTCGGTTCCACAGATGTATTGTGTCTTTGCTCCGCATTTTCCTCTCCATCTATTTGAGATTCAGTTTCGTCAGGTCCTATGTTGTGAGCTGTTGAAATATTGGGCCCATTTTTAGTGGCCCAAATTAGATTTCAGTTTTTCCAATAAATCTCAAAGCCCACATAGTGGCAGCCTTGTGAGTTTGAGCCCAAGTTGATGGCAGCTCACTAGGGAGTGACAAGAGGTGGGAAGTTTAGTCCCACATGGAAAGTTGGGAGGAAGTTAGACCACCTTATAAGGTGGGTTGTTCCACCACTAGTAAGTGAGTAAGAATAGGAGTGCTACACGCGCGCGCTCCTCCTCCTCCTCGCTCGTCTCGACACGACGCGACGCGCGCGCCGTGGTGAGTGGATCGTGGGCTATCTGTAACCGACTCGAAAAGTTCGTGCGACGTGGGTGTGGCCCACGTTGCCTAGGGTTTCCCGAGCCTATATAATCTCCTGCCCGGCTACCGCAGAAATATATCCAACATACGAGTTAGGGTTTCCACCTCTCTCTGCTTGCGCCGCCATCGTAGCCTACTCCATCCCGCGCGCCGACGTGCATCGGCGAACGGGAGAGCAGGTCTCCGGAATCGCTCGTCCTTGCGATCCTGTACGGGAGAGGGCGAATTAGGTTTTTGGGAAGCGCTCTGCGCGACTGCTCAAGCTCTTCATCACGGGCCGCCTTCCGTCCAAGTCGGGCGGTGCTGCCTACCGTCGTCTTCAACGCCGTCTACTTCGACCCGTCATCCCCGTCATCAACAACGTTACTGCTGCAACATCGTCTGCTACACCTTCACCGCCACCTCCACCAGATCGGTACGTGCGACATATCTCGATCTGTTTAGCAATGGATGTTGTACTGTTTGCTCTGCTACTGTTCATGTTGATCACTGCATCTAGTATGTTCGAGTTTCACATGTTAGTAGTTACTGTCGTCATGCTTAATATTCTGGAATTAATCATGGAAATTGTGCCTAATTATCCAACATGAGCTGGACCAAAGTATTGCCAGAGACGTGATGTGTTCTTTTCGGGTTTTATGTTCTTGAATGCCAATAGCAAAGCTTTGTGTCTCCACTGTGTTGGCATTCTTGCCTGACTGGCAGGAGTATGTAATAATTTGTACCTGCTTGCCTGGAGGCGTTTTCAGTTGTGTGAAACCTGACAATCTCGTCTGGGAATGTATTTTTCGAAATGGGGTTGCCCCCGCCTCTGCATCAAAATGATGCATATGGCTGTTTTATTACTTTATTATGAGTGAGTGCAAGATCTTATTACAAATCAAGTATCATCCATGGTCGATACAAAGATCAACCATTAAAAAGAAAACAAAACAGCGGGTGCCAGTGATACATCATATTGTGATCCTATGATCAAGCCGCCAACCGAACCGACTGCAGAAATCCTGTGTGACCGTCTCCAAACGGTTGCACCCAGACTCCATGGCAGCTCGCTGCTCCTCTCCTTGGATATAAGACCACGTATCGATCCAATATATGGCCAAGGGAATAACCTCAATACAGAATATCATCTCTAGCCTGTGCATTCTGCTGCGCACGTTCCAGTTGTGTCACATCAGCATTAGGCTGAGCTTTGATTCTTTCACTTGTTCGCACACCAAAAACCACCTCTTCAGAAATTCCACCAAAAGCAATCACATCTTTTTTAGAATATCTCCCACCCAGGAAAACACCGGTGCCCCTTGTGATCACCTCAGCAGATTGCGTCTTCATTGGCAAAGGATGCAAAGAACCCGAGCTCGACCCACCTCTCCCTTGTGGAGTGTGGGGCGATGCCAAATGGACTTTCTCCAAGGGCAGATGTGAACGCTGTTCATCTCCCGCCTCAACAATATCCGTAGGGAACGAGACTTGACTCGAAATAACCCCCTCCTGAGAATCATGAACAACCTGTCGCGGTAGAGAAAGGACCGGATCCTCTGCCCACGGAGAAGAAATTAGGTTCTCTCCCGTGCCCACCTAAGTCTGTACGTCATTTTGAGAAAAATTCACACTCTGACTATGTATCGAAGCCATCGAATCCTCTACATCAACAGTCTGCCCCGGCAGCGAAAATACCAGCTTGTCTACCACGCCTGTCGCAACGTGGTTATCTTGCCAAGCCACTATTGGTTCGCAAACAACCCCATGCGGAGCAGATCTGGTCGCCAGGTTTAAGCCTTCTCTGCCTCACAAGGTCAGCTTTAGACGAAAAAACAACACGAAAAGAATCAATCCCAACGGGTGTAATATCTCATTGGTGTTGTCCAGGAACCAGCCATTCAAGCTCCATCAGAAGTTGTTGAGTGCTCATTTGTCCCCCAGTGATCCGCACTCTACCAACCTTGCCACTGTCATTCTTTAGTTTTATATCTTTGTTCTGAGGAATGTCATAAAAGTTTAAACCTTCCCTACACAATCCAGAGTATAGCAGTAGGTTTTGGCATCAATAAAAGGTGACAATCCTTGTCTTTATGCTTTGCAGAATCACAGTAGATACATAATACTGCAGTGCATTCTGTTGCCTTATGCCCTTTAGTGTCACATTGAAAACAGAGGGTGCCATCAGGATTCTTACCCTTGTTCGCTGCACTTTGAGAGGTCCCAGCTTTGTTCACTACCCCTACATCCTGGGTAACACCAATGGCTGATGTGTTGGTCACTGCAACAATTCCATTTGGATTATTAGAAACAACTTGTCTAGACTGAGGAACATCTTGTTGCTCATTATTCAGTCTTTGTCCCCTACCATTAAAATTTCCACGGATGTTGAAATGGCCCGAAGCTCGACCTCTACCACTGTAAGTCTGCTGCTTATATGGCCTACGGCACCTCTGGTTATTGTTGGGATTAAAATTGCCTTGGTTCTGGTTCTGATTCTGAACATTACCGCTATCATAATAACCTTCATCAAAGTTACCGAACTCACCCCCAAAAACAGGTCCATTAAATTGCTACTGAGTATCAAAATTTTGGCCTAGGTTATTAGAAGAAGTACCACTGCCTTCCCCTTGGAAATACTGCTGCTGAAAATCATTACCTTGGTTCTGGGGCTGGTAGCCTTGTGCCACCCTTCCATCACCAAAACGACCTCCAAAACCCCCTCTAGGAACATAAATTGAATTGAAATTACCTCCTCTGCCTGGTTCTGGGAATGTATTAAGACCGTCCACTGTGTAAATGCTTCCTAGCGACATGCATCTGTGTACAATATTGCAAATTACTCTTGTACTGCTCTCTGTGGCTGCAGCTGTTATTATACCTTATACATACAAGTGAGTAATCAATGCGCTCTGGAAGAACACACGCAACTAGTATATACTGAGCAGCTCTGCCGATGCCAAAGTCTGCCTGGTACTCGCTAATTTGCACACACAAGATAAGTTTACAACTGGAAACTAACATCCATCGACCATCGATTGACAGTCTTGCCATCAACAAATCACGTCTCTAGGTCCATTCGAAATCCTGTCTCGTTCGCTGATGCAAAGGTTGCCGTGTTGAGCTGACTGCTTTTGAACCAGTCATCCGCCCGCCCGGCCACAGCTTGGCACTCGATGGTGCCGCTGGTTTGGTGGTGTCTTTGGAAGGACGTAATAGCAGGATCTTCAGACATATATCTTCAACTCCTGCTGCGGTTTTTCACGCCATGTTGGTTGAGGCACGCTCGTGGGTACATGCTGGGAGAAGAAGGCTGCTGGCTCTAGTAGACAGACCAAGAGAATATTGAATGTAGATGGGCTGCAGTTCAATAAGGCAGTCCATATAGTCTATAATTTTTTAAATCTCAAGGCCCATCACGTTAGCAGCTTGGGACAGCCTTGGGGAACAAAGTTTAGTTCCACATTGCTAGTTGGGGGAGAGTTGGAGTGGTATATAAGGCCTGCTGTTCTAGTCCTTACAACTAAGTGAGAATAGAAGGAGCCCTCGCACACTCCTCCTCCTCCGCCCGCCCCGCCCCGTCTCGTCGCGCACGTCGCGTTTCGTGACTCGAGTTCGAGTCACACTCAAGGATCAGATCGGAGTCTCTACCTCTCAGAACTCTCAAGTCTGCCTCTTTCACGAAGAAGTTTCTTTTGATGTGCTACTCTCTAGTCTTCCCCATCCCGGCGACTGCGTGCACAGCCATCCGGGAGAGCAGTTGAGATCCTGCACCGGGAGGCGGGCGATAAGGTTTTTGGGGAGCGTCTCGACACGACTGCTCGCTGATGTTCGTGCTCTTCTTCGCTAGTGCTGCTGCTGGTGCGACCTTCTCGGTCGCGATGTACGTGTTTTTCCTCTCCTACCTTGCACTGCTACTTGTTCCATGTTCAGATCTGATGCATGTGCTTAGTCTGATGTGTGTGGTTAAGTATGCTTGTGCATTTGTCATGTTGTTTTCGGTAATTAATCTCACACGGAAATTGCCTAATAATCTAACAATCCAAAAACCTTATTGTTTAGGCAATTTTCACCGTCTGATTTTGCTGCTGCGCTCAAACCGAGCTCGTTTACGGGTTCTCATTTCAAGAGATGGGAGAATAAGACCCTCTTGTGGCTCACTTCTATGGGCGTGCACCGAGTTGTGGAAGGTACTCCCAGAGGTCCGCTTACTCCTGAAGAGGATAAAACGTTCGGGGATGCCACCGTAATCTTTGTGGGTGCCGTCCTAAGTGTGCTTGGAGACAAGTTGGTTGATGTTTATCTGCACATCCGAAATGGGAAGGAAATGTGGGATGCACTGGACGCTAAGTTTGGTGCTGCCGACGCAGGAGGTGAACTGTATGCTATGGAGCAGTTCAATGACAACAGAATGGTTGAGAACCGATCTGTAGTAGAACAGGCTCATGAGATACAGATCATGGCAAAGGAACTTGAGCTCCTCAAGTGTGTGCTACCGGACAAGTTTGTCGTAGGATGCATTGTCGCTAAGCTTCCCTCTTCATGGAGGAACTTTGCCACTTCTCTGAAACATCAGAGGCATAGTTCTCTGTTGAGAATAGCATGGGCTCTCTGGATGTTGAGGAGAAGGCGAGGGTAAAAGACAAACACACCAGAGGAACCGATGGACGTTCTGTTGCCAATATGGTGCAGAAAAATGCCTACAAGTCCAAGGGAAAGAACAAGGGAGTCTCCCAGACCACCAACTTCAAGAAGGGGAAAACAGAGAAGAAAGATCCTTGCTGGGTGTGTGGCGAGACGGGCGATTGGGCTAATCGCTCTCCACAACGCAAAGGAAAGAAATGTCAGGCTGTGTAGAACTCAAATTCTATCAACATGGTAATTGGCAACACAGAGGAACGAACTACATGGTATGATAATATATTACCTACTGTTCTTTTGGTGTTTCAGCCCACATAATGGTGGGTTGATACAGGTGCTAATGTTCATGTGTGTGCAGACATCTCCATGTTTACCTCTTATAAGGCCCGAGGTTCCTCAGTAATGACGGGAATGGGTTACATGCTACTGTTCGTGGTGTTGGCACGGTAGATCTGAAGTTTACTTCGGGAAAGATCGTGCAATTGAAGAACGTGTTGCATGTCCCTTCTATCAAGAAGAATCTCGTTAGTGGCTCCCATCTTATGAAAGATGGGTTTAAGTTGGTGTTTGAGTCTAATAAAGTTGTACTGTGTCAACACCCGGATTTTTAAGTCCCGATGCCTATTATGCCATTCATCGCAATCCCAGGAATATTTTTTTTGCGAGACATAATATTTGATATCACAGAACATCATTCATTACATAACATAATCGTCTTACAACAAAGGATCACATGATCTAGTCTCATTACCATAATAGTTGATCTATTGATCAATTACAAAACACATAGCGGAAATGAAGTAGCGGTTGTGGTCCATCTATTCCACAGGCAACTGTTGGCGTCAGGAGTGGTCCTAGTTGTCGTAGACGTCCTGTTGTCCTTCATCCTGGTACTGGGGCTCCTCTTCATAGTCTGGCCATTTGAATAGCCAGGGACAAAGCCATGAGTACTTTTAGAGTACTCGCAAACTAATACTAGTGTAAGCACTAACAACTATAGTAAGGGGGTTCTAAGCTCTAGGTTTATTTGCATAAAGCCAGTTTTATTTCATGAGCATTTAGTAGTAAAGGACTATTCATTTGCTTAGCTAAACTTAAGTGGGAACATTAGTGTCATTCCCACAACTCTTGTTGTGATTCCAGTCAAAGTCACCATTCACCTTTCAAGTTCAAGTCACAAGTCACATTTTTGAAAAAAAGGTCTGATGACAGAACAGTATGGCCTCTCCAACTTTCCATGACCGCGGACGCGGCTATTCGAATAGGTTAAACTCTGCAGAGGTTGTACACTTTTACGTGCCACAACAATTGCAATAGTTCGTCAGGGGTAACTAGCCCTGATTTATCGCACTCAGTGCGCGAACTACCAATTCTAACCTTTCATTTACATACCCTAGTATAGCCACCTCTCCCCATGAGCTTGGCCTCCCGGTGAGAGCAAACCGCCAACCCGGGAAGTGCACAGGGCTTGGGTAGGACATTCACCTCATTTCACGTCATTTCACTTTCAATGGAGGCAGCCTCGGCATAACCCCTATGACGCTTGTTCAGATGGAATCCATACTAAAATACATAAGTTTCCAGTTAAGCCTTACCCAGATTCAGGTATTGTGGGGGTACTTGTAAAATTGGAATGGTCTCGCATCCGAACCCAACCATCGGTTTTTGGTAAATTTCACCAAGTCATTCACAAGTCATATTCACCTTCAAAATCTTTTAATAGAATGACTCATCATTCCAAGGTTTTCAAAGTCATTGGTTTTCACAAGTTCCCATCTAAAGTAGTCACTTTTAGTTTTAGCACTAGCAACTAGTCATGAGGGGTGCTAACTAGCTTTGATTGCTCTAGGCTAAATTTGATGCTCTTATACTACTCCATATCTAGACCAAGTGAATCATGAATCAAAAAGTAACTTTGATGAATCAATTTCAATAAATCTTGCAAAGTAAAAACTTGGGATAGGACCATTAAGCATAAAATAAAATGGAGTGATGCCTTGCTCTTGTAGAGCTTTGCACTTTGCAATAATATTAGCTTGCAACAATATAGCTTGCATTAGTCTAGCTTGTCTTGATTGGTGTAGTGATCAAAGTTCTCTTCTTCTTCCTCTTGGTAGAAGACCTCCTCCTCTTGATAGTCTCCGGTACTAGCGTCTATAAACGAATACGAGGATACAATCACCAAACAATACTTAAGTAGACTTAATTAGCCTTAATGTCTCACACAAATGCTCTAGCATCATCACTTAACATTTACCCAAAATTATGATAGGGTTTTCTTATTTAGTGTTAGGAAAATAATTTCCTCTCATTGAAATATGGATTAGGGTTTCCATTTAGTTCCTTTGGAGAAATAATTTCCTCTCATTGAATCTTGTTAAGATTTAATCTCCACAAATAACAATGTATGGTCACATGTTGACCAAGGTCAACACTTCACACTTATCATTTGAGAAACATGATTTAAATGAGATTCATCATCTCATGCAATTTAAATACTATGTGATTTAAGATCCTCAAGTGAGCAATTATGAGACCATGCAACCAGGGTCATCACATTACTTCAAACTACTTGGGAAGATGATTTAAATGGGGTGCTACACCTCATAGATTTGAAATCTTAAATTTGAAATAGTTTTAAATGGGCTAGAATTGACTACATAGCCAATATTTGGCTCTAGCCCATGATCATATACAGTACCCATATCATATTTTTGCATAAACAATTAGATTTTTTGAAATGTGAATTATGAGAGGTTGAATCACCTCAAAATTCATTATGGTTGATTTTCTAAATTTATTTGAATTCTGAAAACTATATGTCTTCTTATTTTTACTATTCAAAAACTACAACAGATATGAGGTTGAAACCAGTGTGGTTGGATAGAGAATTTTATAGGCTTTTCAACAACATAAAGTTGGTCAAATTTGGTGCAGCAGATTTGAAGTTATTTGATTTTGAATAAGGCATCTGCAAGTAAATTTGAATCAATAGAAATAAACCAGATTTGAATTTAACGGGCCACGCGGGAAAATTTAACGGGCCGGTCCAGCTATGCGCACTTTGCACGCGGGCCAACTGACAGTGGCCCCCGCTTGTCAGCCTGTCTTAAGCAGCGAAACGGTATGGGCGAATGAGGGGCGTTGGATTAGAGATGGATCGGACGGGCGTGGTTCGTCGTTGTCTTCGACGAATCCGACGTGCTGGCGGCGAGCCTAGAGGGTGGGAGAGCTAACCAGGGTCCGGCGAGGCTCGGCGAGGGTGCGCGGCGGTGTTGTCGAGGACGAGGAAGCGAGTGGTGGTCGTCGGAGGAGCGGAGGTGGCCGAAATCGACGACTTGATCTGCGGCGGCTCACGGGTCTCCGGCGTGAAATTAAGGGGCTACCGGCAGGAACGTGGAGGAGTGAGAGTTCGAGGAGGCTCAGAAGAGAGTGGGGAGTGGAGTGGTGTGAAGGAATTGCTCTGGGGAAGGCTCTATTTATAGGGGCGCGAGTGTGCCGCGGGGGTGCGCTCGGGTTGGCCATGGCGACAGCGATTGGAGCGGCGAAGGGGCAATGGAGGTTGCGCATGAGGTAGGCGACGTCTAGGCGGTACTGGTGAGCGTGATGGCACGGTGAAAGGTGGTCTATGGCGTGCGGGAGAGGTCGTCGTCCTCGCAGTACTGGCGCGGCAAGCTTTGATCATCGCGACGGCAGCAGGTCGAGCCCGTCCAATTGGGAGTGTCTAGCGTCGTCCTGGTGAGGTGTGGAGTGCGCGTGCGCAAGGAGAGAGGGAGAGGAGTACAGACGCGACGGGGCAAAGCGGCGCTCTGGCACGTCCAGGGCTGTGCCCGTGCGCGCTACTGGCGTGTCTGAGTGCGTCAGTGTATGTCCTGTTCCAGGCGTGGGCGTGCTCTTCTTTGGCCAAGGAGGGTACCAGCGTGCATGGTGGAGTGAGGGCTACCTCGTTGACATGGTGATGCTGACCAGAGAGGGGTGGTGAGGAGGAGTGGCATGGTGGTCTCCTTGATCTCGGCATGGGCTTGTTTTGGCTTTCTACAGGCTTTAATCACCAAGGCAGGTACATGGCTTGATGCAAGAGACACAAAGGAGCACTTATCATCTCAGTACCAAAGTGGTTTAGGCTAAAATCTGATGTGTAAAGGAGTCTGTGTCCAATCTGATTTGATGCCTGCCAAGTGTTCGATGAAATGGCCGCATGACGGTTTTGTTTGAATTTTTCAAATATTTTTGGTGGAGTTGATTTGAATATTTAATGGAGTAGAATGGTGGTGGTGGTGGTCAATTTGGTGCAAGTTTGCAAAGTTCCAAAAAGAGGATGATCTTCACTTTGTTTCAAAGTCTCCACTTGTCACACTTAGACTAAGCAATGGGGACAGAGTCAACCATGATGGTCAACACAAAAATGGTTCACCTTGATATGCTCTTGGATGAGGTGGAAAGAGTTGGCCAGGTTTAGTTTGGGATTAGCTAAATAGAAGGGCTCAAAGTCGGCATGATGTTATAAAGTGCAAATAGACCATTATCATATGTGAGTGAATTTTGATATTTCCTTTGATTTGATTTGTGTTTCTTTGATGCAAATGTGTTTGTTATTGATATATTAGTGTTTCACAAGCAATGGTACAAGCAATGGTGGCCTTGATTGATGATTTGAAAAAATGGCCATTTGTGTATGTGAGTGATATTTGCATTTTTCTCATTTATTTTATTTCTCTCTATTTGATTTGGTTTTTCTTGATTCAAAAGTGATTCTTATTTGTTTAGGAACATTTCCAAAAGGCCTAGTCCAAAGATTTGCAAAAATGGCCATAAACACATAAGAGGTGAAATTCCAATTTTCCTTAATCTTCTATTTTGTACCTCTTGCTTTACTTAGGCATGGTCCAGGGTCCATTTAGGGTTAGATGGGGTTTAGTGTTGGTTTCAAACCATTTGGGAAAAGTAGAGGTGCATAGGTCAAGATTTGGAAATATGGCTAAGTGCCACATATGCTTCCATGCACATGTTTATTTTATTTTTGTTTCTAACTTGAATTAGTGGGTAGGTACTAGGTTAGGTTTGTTGATGTTTTCAAAACATCTAAACAAGGTAGAAAAGTCTAGGTAAAAGTTTTACCAAAAGTAGCCATAGGCACATAGTGTTTGAGATATGCCCAAGAGGCAATAATAAATGGTTATTATAATATATCTTTGTGTTTATGATAATGTTTACATACCATGCTATAATTGTATTAACCGAAACATTGATACATGTGTGTTATGTGAACAACAAGGAGTCCCTAGTAAGCCTCTTGTATAACTAGCTTGTTGATTAATAGATGATCATAGTTTCATGATCATGAACATTGGATGTTATTAATAACAAGGATATGTCATTATATGAATGATGTAATGGACACACCCAATTAAGCGTAGCATAAGATCACGTCATTAAGTTATTTGCTATAAGCTTTCGATACATAGTTACCTAGTCCTTTCGACCATGAGATCATGTAAATCACTTATACCGGAAGGGTGCTTTGATTACATCAAATGCCACTGCGTAAATGGGTGGTTATAAAGGTGGGATTAAGTATCCGGAAAGTACGAGTTGAGGCATATGGATTAACAGTGGGATTTGTCCATCCCGATGACGGATAGATATACTCTGGGCCCTTGATGTCTACGGGAGCTTCTATTCTTGTAGACAGTGTTGGGCCTCCAAGAGCAGAGGTTTGTAGAACAGCAGCAAGTTTCCCTTAAGTGGATCACCCAAGGTTTATCGATCTCAGGGAGGAAGAGGTCAAAGATATCCCTCTCATGCAACCCTGCAACCACAAAGCAAGAAGTCTCTTGTGTCCCCAACACACCTAATAGGTGCACTAGTTCGGCGAAGAGATAGTGAAATACAGGTGGTATGAATAAGTAGTAGCAACGGCACCAGAAAAGTGCTTTGCCCAGGACAGTAAACAAGCAGTAGTAATGCAGCAGTAGTAACGCAGTAAAACAGTAAACAAACAACGATAGCAGTATTTAGGAACAAGGCCTAGGGATTACACTTTCACTAGTGGACACTCTCAACATTGATCACATAACAGGATAGATAAATGCATACTCTACACTTTTGTTGGATGATGAACACATTGCGTAGGATTACACGAACCCTCAATGCCGGAGTTAACAAGCTCCACAATAATGCTCATATTTTAGTAACCTTTAGTGTAAGATAGATCAAAAGACTAAACCAAGTACTAGCATAGCATGCACACTGTCACCTTCATGCATATGTAGGAGGAATAGATCACATCAATATTATCATAGCAATAGTTAACTTCGCAATCTACAAGAGATCATGATCATAGCATAAACCAAGTACTAACACGGTGCACACACTGTCACCTTTGCACACGTGCAGGAGGAATAAAACTACTTTAATAACATTGCTAGAGTAGCACATAGATAAATTGTGATACAAACACATTGCAATCATAAAGAGATATAAATAAGCACCTCACTATGCCATTCAACAGTGAATAAGTATTCTGTGAAATATAGCCTAAGAGACCCACACGGTGCACACACTGTCACCTTTACACACGTGGGACAAGGAGTCTCCGGAGATCACATAAGTAAAACTCACTTGACTAGCATAATGACATCTAGATTACAAGCATCATCATATGAATCTCAATCATGTAAGGCAGCTCATGAGATTATTGTATTGAAGCACATAGGAGAGAGATGAACCACATAGCTACCGGTACAGCCCCGAGCCTCGATGGAGAACTACTCCCTCCTCATGGGAGCAGCAGCGGTGATGAAGATGGCGGTGGAGATGGCAGCGGTGTCGATGGAGAAGCCTTCCGGGGGCACTTCCCCGCTCCGGCAGGGTGCCGGAACAGAGACTCCTGTCCCCCAGATCTTGGCTTCGCGATGGCGGCGGCTCTGGAAGGTTTTCCGTATCGTGGTTCTTCGCCTCAGGGGTTTCGCGACGGAGGCTTTAAGTAGGCGGAAGGGCAGAGTCGGGGGCCTGACGAGGGGCCCACACCATAGGGCGGCGCGGGCCCCCCCTTGGCCGCGCCGCCTTGTGGTGTCGCCACCTCGTGGCCCCACTTCGTATGTTCTTCGGTCTTCTGGAAGCTCCGTGGAAAAATAGGCCCCTGGGTCTTCGTTTCGTCCAATTCCGAGAATATTTCGTTACTAGGATTTCTGAAACCAAAAACAGCAGAAAACAGGAACTGGCACTTCGGCATCTTGTTAATAGGTTAGTTCCAGAAAATGCACGAATATGACATAAAGTGTGCATAAAACATGTAGGTATCATCAATAATATGGCATAGAACATAAGAAATTATCGATACGTCGGAGACGTATCAAGCATCCCCAAGCTTAGTTTCTGCTTTCGTTGAAAGCAGTGTAAAACGATAACAAAGATAATTTCTGAAGTGATATGCCATCATAACCTTGAGCATACTATTTGTAAACATATGTAGTGGATGCAGCGATCAAAACAATGGTAATGACATGAGTAAACAAGTGAATCATAAAGCAAAGACTTTTCATGAATAGTACTTCAAGACAAGTATTAATAAGTCTTGCATAAGAGTTAACTCATAAAGCAATAAATCAAAGTAAAGGCATTGAAGCAACACAAAGGAAGATTAAGTTTCAGCGGTTGCTTTCAACTTGTAACATGTATATCTCATGGATAATAGTCAACATAGAGTAATATAACAAGTACAATATGCAAGTATGTAGGAATCAATGCACAGTTCACACAAGTGTTTGCTTCTTGAGGTGGAGAGAGATAGGTGAACTGACTCAACATAAAAGTAAAAAGAATGGTCCTTCAAAGAGGAAAGCATCGATTGCTATATTTGTGCTAGAGCTTTTATTTTGAAAACATGAAACAATTTTGTCAACGGTAGTAATAAAGTATATGAGTTATGTACATTATATCTTACAAGTTGCAAGTCTCATGCATAGTATACTAATAGTGCCCGCACCTTGTCCTAATTAACTTGGACTACCGGATCTTCGCAATGCACATGTTTTGACCAAGTGTCACAATGGGGTACCTCCATGCCGCCTGTACAAAGGTCTAAGGAGAAAGCTCGCATTTTGGATTTCTCGCTTTTGATTATTCTCAACTTAGACATCCATACCGGGACAACATGGACAACAGATAATGGACTCCTCTTTAATGCATAAGCATGTGGCAACAATTATTATTCTCATATGAGATTGAGGATATATGTCCAAAACTGAAACTTCCACCATGAATCATGGCTTTAGTTAGCGGCCCAAAGTTCTTCTCTAACAATATGCATGCTCCAACCATGAAGGTGGTAGATCTCTCTTGCTTCAGACAAGACGGACATGCATAGCAACTCACATGATATTCAACAAAGAATAGTTGATGGCGTCCCCAGAAGCATGGTTATCGCACAACAAGCAACTTAATAAGAGATAAAGTGCATAAGTACATATTCAATACCACAATAGTTTTTAAGCTATTTGTCCCATGAGCTATATATTGCAAAGGTGAATGATGGAATTTTAAAGGTAGCACTCAAGCAATTTACTTTGGAATGGCGGATAAATACCATGTAGTAGGTAGGTATGGTGGACACAAATGGCATAGTGGTTGGCTCAAGTATTTTGGATGCATGAGAAGTATTCCCTCTCGATACAAGGTTTAGGCTAGCAAGGTTATTTGAAACAAACACAAGGATGAACGGTACAGCAAAACTCACATAAAAGACATATGGTAAACATTATAAGACTCCATACCGTCTTCCTTGTTGTTCAAAACTCAATACTAGATGTTATCTAGACTCTAGAGAAACCAAATATGCAAACCAAATTAGCAAGCTCTAAGTGTTTCTTCATTAATGGGTGCAAAGTATATGATGCAAGAGCTTAAACATGAGCACAACAATTGCCAAGTATCAAATTATCCAAGACATTTTAGAGTTACTACATGTATCATTTTCCAATTCCAACCATATAACAATTTAACGAAGATGAAACTTCGCCATGAATACTATGAGTAGAGCCTAAGGACATATTTGTCCATATGCTACAGCGGAGCGTGTCTCTCTCCCATAAAGTGAATGCTAGGATCCATTTTATTCAAAAAAAACAAAAAACAAAAACAAACCGACGCTCCAAGTAAAGTACATAAGATGTGACGGAATAAAAATATAGTTTCAGGGGAGGAACCTGATAATGTTGTCGATGAAGAAGGGGATGCCTTGGGCATCCCCAAGCTTAGACGCTTGAGTCTTCTTAAAATATGCAGGGGTGAACCACCGGGGCATCCCCAAGCTTAGACTCTTCACTCTTCTTGATCATAGTATATCATCCTCCTCTCTTGACCCTTGAAAACTTCCTCCACACCAAACTCGAAACAACTCATTAGAGGGTTAGTGCACAATAAAAATTAACATGTTCAGAGGTGACACAATCATTCTTAACACTTCTGGACATTGCATAAAGCTACTGGACATTAATGGATCAAAGAAATTCATCCAACATAGCAAAAGAGGCAATGCGAAATAAAAGGCAGAATCTGTCAAAACAGAACAGTCCGTAAAGATGGATTTTATTAGGGCACCAGACTTGCTCAAATGAAAATGCCCAAATTGAATGAAAGTTGCGTACATATCTGAGGATCATGCACGTAAATTGGCTTAATTTTCTGAGCTACCTACAGGGAGGTAGACCCAGATTCGTGACAGCAAAGAAATCTGGAACTGCGCAGTAATCCAAATCTAGTACTTACTTTACTATCAAAGACTTTACTTGGCACAACAAAACACAAAACTAAGATAAGGAGAGGTTGCTACAGTAGTAAACAACTTCCAAGACACAAATATAAAACAAAGTACTGTAGCAAAATAACACATGGGTTATCTCCCAAGAAGTTCTTTCTTTTTAGCCATTAAGATGGGCTCAGCAGTTTTAATGATGCACTCGCAAGAAATAGTATGTGAAGCAAAAGAGAGCATCAAGAGGCAAATTCAAAACACATTTAAGTCTAACATGCTTCCTATGCATAGGAATCTTGTAAATAAATAAGTTCATGAAGAGCAAAGTAACAAGCATAGGAAGATAAAACAAGTGTAGCTTCAAAAATTTCAGCACATAGAGAGGTGTTTTAGTAACATGAAAATTTCTACAACCATATTTTCCTCTCTCATAATAACTTTCAGTAGCATCATGAGCAAACTCAACAATATAACTATCACATAAAGCATTCTTATCATGAGTCTCATGCATAAAATTATTACTCTCCACATAAGCATAATCAATTTTATTAGTTATAGTGGGAGCAAATTCAACAAAGTAGCTATCATTATTATTCTCATCAAGTGTAGGAGGCATAGTATAATCATTATAAAATTCACTCTCCATAGTAGGTTGTACCAAAAGGCCACTATTATAATCATCATAAATAGGAGGCAAAGTATCATCAAAGAAAATTTTCTCCTCAATGCTTGGGGGACTAAAAAGATCATGAAAACCAGCTTCCCCAAGCTTAGAACTTTCTACATTATTATCAACAATGGTGTTCAAAGCGTTCATACTAATATTACTACCAGCATGCAAATAAGATTTCATAGGTTTTTTAATTTTCGCATCAAACCATCCATGTCTTAAATCAGGAAATAGAATAAGAAGCTCATTGTTGTCCATTATGCCAAACTAGTGTAAACAAGAAACAAAAAGATGCAATTGCAGGATCTAAAGGAAATAGCTTCGAGCACAAACACAATGGCGCCAGAAAAGTACTGTTACCTGGAACCGAAGTATGAGTGCCTTTTTACCTTTCCTCCCCGGCAACGGCGCCAGAAAAGTGCTTGATGTCTACGGGAGCTTCTATTCTTGTAGACAGTGTTGGGCCTCCAAGAGCAGAGGTTTGTAGAACAGCAGCAAGTTTCCCTTAAGTGGATCACCCAAGGTTTATCGATCTCAGGGAGGAAGAGGTCAAAGATATCCCTCTCATGCAACCCTGCAACCACAAAGCAAGAAGTCTCTTGTGTCCCCAACACACCTAATAGGTGCACTAGTTCGGCGAAGAGATAGTGAAATACAGGTGGTATGAATAAGTAGTAGCAACGGCACCAGAAAAGTGCTTTGCCCAGGACAGTAAACAAGCAGTAGTAATGCAGCAGTAGTAACGCAGTAAAACAGTAAACAAACAACGATAGCAGTATTTAGGAACAAGGCCTAGGGATTACACTTTCACTAGTGGACACTCTCAACATTGATCACATAACAGGATAGATAAATGCATACTCTACACTTTTGTTGGATGATGAACACATTGCGTAGGATTACACGAACCCTCAATGCCGGAGTTAACAAGCTCCACAATAATGCTCATATTTTAGTAACCTTTAGTGTAAGATAGATCAAAAGACTAAACCAAGTACTAGCATAGCATGCACACTGTCACCTTCATGCATATGTAGGAGGAATAGATCACATCAATATTATCATAGCAATAGTTAACTTCGCAATCTACAAGAGATCATGATCATAGCATAAACCAAGTACTAACACGGTGCACACACTGTCACCTTTGCACACGTGCAGGAGGAATAAAACTACTTTAATAACATTGCTAGAGTAGCACATAGATAAATTGTGATACAAACACATTGCAATCATAAAGAGATATAAATAAGCACCTCACTATGCCATTCAACAGTGAATAAGTATTCTGTGAAATATAGCCTAAGAGACCCACACGGTGCACACACTGTCACCTTTACACACGTGGGACAAGGAGTCTCCGGAGATCACATAAGTAAAACTCACTTGACTAGCATAATGACATCTAGATTACAAGCATCATCATATGAATCTCAATCATGTAAGGCAGCTCATGAGATTATTGTATTGAAGCACATAGGAGAGAGATGAACCACATAGCTACCGGTACAGCCCCGAGCCTCGATGGAGAACTACTCCCTCCTCATGGGAGCAGCAGCGGTGATGAAGATGGCGGTGGAGATGGCAGCGGTGTCGATGGAGAAGCCTTCCGGGGGCACTTCCCCGCTCCGGCAGGGTGCCGGAACAGAGACTCCTGTCCCCCAGATCTTGGCTTCGCGATGGCGGCGGCTCTGGAAGGTTTTCCGTATCGTGGTTCTTCGCCTCAGGGGTTTCGCGACGGAGGCTTTAAGTAGGCGGAAGGGCAGAGTCGGGGACCTGACGAGGGGCCCACACCATAGGGCGGCGCGGGCCCCCCCTTGGCCGCGCCGCCTTGTGGTGTCGCCACCTCGTGGCCCCACTTCGTATGTTCTTCGGTCTTCTGGAAGCTCCGTGGAAAAATAGGCCCCTGGGTCTTCGTTTCGTCCAATTCCGAGAATATTTCGTTACTAGGATTTCTGAAACCAAAAATAGCAGAAAACAGGAACTGGCACTTCGGCATCTTGTTAATAGGTTAGTTCCAGAAAATGCACGAATATGACATAAAGTGTGCATAAAACATGTAGGTATCATCAATAATATGGCATAGAACATAAGAAATTATCGATACGTCGGAGACGTATCAGCCCTCTCGGTGGAATGTCGTCTAATTAGCTTGCAAGCATATGAATGGTTCATAAGAGATGACATATCACGGTACGAGTAAAGAGTACTTGTCAGGAGACGAGATTGAACGAGGTATAGAGATACCGATGATCAAACCTCGGACAAGTAAAATATCGCGTGACAAAGGGAATCGGTATCGTATGTAAATGGTTCATTCGATCACTAAAGTCATCGTTGAATATGTGGGAGCCATTATGGATCTCCAGATCCCGCTATTGGTTATTGGTCAGAGAGAGGTCTCAACCATGTCTACATAGTTCGCGAACCGTAGGGTGACACACTTAAGGTTTGATGTCGTTTAAGTAGATATGGAATATGGAATGGAGTTCGAAGTTTTGTTCGGAGTCTCGGATGGGATCCAGGACATCACGAGGAGTTCCGGAATGGTCCGGAGAATAAGATTCATATATAGGAAGTCATATTCCAAGTTTGGAAATGATCCGGTGCATTTATGGAAGGTTCTAAAAGGTTCTAGAAAAATCCGGAAGAAATCACTATGGAAGGCGGAGTCCCGAAGGGACTCCACTAGCTAGGCCGGCCAACCCTAAGGGGAGGAGTCCCAGGTGGGCTCCACCTAAGGTGGCCGGCCACCCCACCTCAAGGAAAGGTGGGAGTCCCACCTTGGGTAGGACTCCCCCCTTGAGTAGGTTTCCCACCTATGGGAGGTTTTGTTGTTGGGGTCTTATTCGAAGACTTGGACTACAACTCTTGGGGATTTCCACCTATATAATGAGGAGGAGAGGGAGGGGCAGCCACTCTTGGCCGCACCACCTAGGGCTGCCCATGGCCAGAGCCCTAGCCACCCCCTCTCCCAAACCATAGCCTCTCCTCCTCCACATAATACTCCCGCAGCGCATAGGCGAAGCCCTGCCGGAGTTCTCTGCCACCACCGCCACCATGTCGTCGTGCTGCCGGGATTCCGAGGAGGATCTACTACTTCCGCTGCCCGCTGGAATGGGGAGAAGGACGTCGTCATCAACACCGAACGTGTGACCGAGTACGGAGGTGCTGCCCGATTGTGGCACCGTCAAGATCTTCTACGCGCTTTTGAAAGCGGCAAGTGATCATCTTCTGCAACAACGAGATCTAATCCCGTAGGCTTTGGAAATCTTCAAGGGTTAGTCTCGTTCATCCCCTCGTTACTACCATCTTCTAGATTGCATCTTGGCTTGGATTGCGTTCTTGCGGTAGGAAATTTTTTGTTTTCTATGCTACGAATCCCATCACATAGGCCCTTTTCTTATTTAATTTCTTTTTATTTTGTTTTAACTTGGAATGGTGAAAAGGATAGGGTTTAATCCTTTCAAAATACTTCAACAAACAATCTTGGCAATATCACAACATATAAGCATGATCACTATGTATCAAACTTAATTTAATAAAAGTTTTTGTTGGTTCCAAAATTTGGAAAATAGGGAAATTCATTTTCTTCTTTGTTTGAAAATTTGGGATGTTACAAACCCTTCCCCCTTAAACAAATCTCGTCCCTAGATTTTAAGAAAAGTTAGGTTCCTAAGAGAGATTGAGCAATTGGATTAACAGGAAACATACTTGGCATGGCCTGAGGTGCTTCTTGTGCTTCTGTTGCATTCATGTGGTAGAGGCGGACGTTGTAGTTGTTCTGGTTCCTTCTGGCTGCAAAGCGGCACTGTTGCTGGGCAGGTGCAGCAGTATTGGGGGCATTCTTGGCAAGCTTCTTGGGGCATTCATTGGAGTAATGACCCACAGTGCCACATTCATAGCAGGTTATTTTTGACTTGTCCTTTGGGGCAATGGGGGTAGTATTGCTCCCAGTCCTCGGGCCAGTGTTGGTGTTGTTGTTGTTCCCATTGTTGTTGTTGCTGTTGTGATTGTTGTTGTTGCTGTGGTTGTTGTTGTTGTTGCCTCCGGTCTTCGGGGGTCCTCCATTGTTGTTGGTGTAGTTTGGGCGATACGCCTGAGCAGTGGGCTTGTTGTTTCTTGGGGTAAATCCTCCAGAGGAGTTGTTGCGGTACTTCTGGGTATGGTGGGGTCCATTCTGGTTCATCATCCTGCGCTTGCGGTTCTCGTTGTCTTGGTGAAGCTTCCCTTCCATCTGTATGGCTGAGTCCACTAGGGCTTCCAAGTCAGCAAACGGAATGTTCACTAACACAGTTTGCATTTCATCATGCAGTCCGTTCAGAAATCTCTCCTTCCTTTTCTCATTGGTGTCGGTCTCATCCGGGGCGTACCTTGACAGAGTAAGAAATCTGTCGAGGTATTCCACCACGGACATTCTTCCTTGCTTGAGTTCACGGAACTCGTCTCTCATCTTCTTGATCAGTCCTTGGGGCACGTGATATTTGCTGAACTTGAGTTTGAAATCTTCCCAAGTCATCATCTGTCCCGCATTCATTGCGCGGGCACTTGTCCACCAGGCTCTTGCAGGTCCTGACAGGTAGTGGGTGGCGAATAGCACTTTCTCTGCGGCTTCAACTCCCGCAACTTCCAGGTTGTTCTCCATGGTTTGGAGCCAGTCATCTGCGTCAAGTGGCTCTTCGGTCTTGCTGAACATGGGTGGGTTTGTGTTATGAAAATTCTTCAGCTTCGATCCAGGGTGATCGTGGTTTCCATGGCCTTGGTTGTTCTGGGCTATTAGTGCAGTGCGGCAATATTGGCTTGTCGTTCAGCTCTCTCGGCTTCTCGGTCTGCCATCATCATCTCCAGCATCTGCATCATTGCATCCTGGTTGGTGGGGCCATCTGATCATAGAGGTAGATGATAGGATAAGAGGGAAATTTCTATGGTTTGTTTGGTTACAGTTTTAAAAGTTCATAACTTGAAAACTTGAGTAGTGTTGTGGGGTGATACGCGTACAGCACGCGTCCGTTGGGAACCCCAAGAGGAAGGTGTGATGCGTACAGCGGCAAGTTTTCCCTCAGTAAGAAACGAAGGTTTATCGAACCAGTAGGAGCCAAGAAGCACGTTGAAGGTTGATGGCGGCGAGATGTAGTGCGGCGCAACACCAGGGATTCCGGCGCCAACGTGGAACCTGCACAACACAACCAAAGTACTTTGCCCCAACGAAACAGCGAGGTTGTCAATCTCACCGGCTTGCTGTAACAAAGGATTAGATGTATAGTGTGGATGATGATTGTTTGCAGAGAACAGTAGAACAAGTATTGCAGTAGATTGTATTTGATGTAAAAGAATGGACCGGGGTCCACAGTTCACTAGTGGTGTCTCTCCCATAAGATAAATAGCATGTTGGGTGAACAAATTACAGTTGGGCAATTGACAAATAGAGAGGGCATGACAATGCACATACATGATATGATGAGTATTATGAGATTTAATTGGGCATTACGACAAAGTACATAGACCGCTATCCAGCATGCATCTATGCCTAAAAAGTCCACCTTCAGGTTATCATCCGAACCCCTTCCATTATTAAGTTGCAAACAACAGACAATTGCATTAAGTATGGTGCGTAATGTAATCAATAACTACATCCTCGGACATAGCATCAATGTTTTATCCCTAGTGGCAACAGCACATCCATAACCTTAGGGGCTTCTGTCACTCCCCCAGATTCACGGAGACATGAACCCACTATCGAGCATAAATACTTCCTCTTGGAGTTACAAGCATCAACTTGGCCAAAGCATCTACTAGTAACGGAGAGCATGCAAGATCTTAAACAACACATAGATTGATAATCAACATAACATAGTATTCTCTATCCATCAGATCCCAACAAACACAACATATAGTATTACAGATAGATGATCTTGATCATGTTAGGCAGCTCACAAGATCCGACAATGAAGCATAATGAGGAGAAGACAACCATCTAGCTACTGCTATGGACCCATAGTCCAGGGGTGAACTACTCACTCATCACTCCGGAGGCGACCATGGCGGTGTAGAGTCCTCTGGGAGATGATTCCCCTCTCCGGCAGGGTGCCGGAGGCGATCTCCTGAATCCCCCGAGATGGGATTGGCGGCGGCGGCGTCTCTGGAAGGTTTTCCGTATCGTGGCTCTCGGTACTGGGGGTTTCGCGACGAAGACTATATGTAGGCGGAAGGGCAGAGTCGGGAGAGTCACGAGGGGCCCACACGCCAGGGCCGCGCGGCCAGCTCCTAGGCCACGCCGCCCTGCCGTGGCGCCGCCTCGTGGCCCCACTTCGTCTTCTCTACGGTCTTCTGGAAGCTTCGTGTGAAAATAGGCCCCTGGGCGTTGATTTCGTCCAATTCCGAGAATATTTCCTTACTAGGATTTCTGAAACCAAAAACAGCAGAAACAAAGAATCGACTCTTCGGCATCTCGTTAATAGGTTAGTGCCGGAAAATGCATAAATATGACATAAAGTATGCATAAAACATGTAGATATCATCAATAATGTGGCATGGAACATAAGAAATTATCGATACGTCGGAGACGTATCAGCATCCCCAAGCTTAGTTTCTGCTCGTCCCGAGCAGGTAAACGATAACAAAGATAATTTCTGGAGTGACATGCCATCATAACCTTGATCATACTATTGTAAGCATATGTAATGAATGCAGCGATCAAAACAATGTAAATGACATGAGTAAACAAATGAATCATAAAGCAAAGACTTTTCATGAATAGTACTTCAAGACAAGCATCAATAAGTCTTGTATAAGAGTTAACTCATAAAGCAATAATTCAAAGTAAAGGTATTGAAGCAACATAAAGGAAGATTAAGTTTCAGCGGTTGCTTTCAACTTGTAACATGTATATCTCATGGATAATTGTCAACATAGAGTAATATAACAAATGCAATATGCAAGTATGTAGGAATCAATGCACAGTTCACACAAGTGTTTGCTTCTTGAGGTGGAGAGAAATAGGTGAACTGACTCAACAATAAAAGTAGAAGAAAGGTCCTTCAAAGAGGAAATCATCGATTGCTATATTTGTGCTAGTGCTTTGAATTTTGAAAACAAGAAACAATTTTGTCAACGGTAGTAATAAAGCACATGTGTTATGTAAATTATATCTTACAAGTTGCAAGCCTCATGCATAGTATACTAATAGTGCCCGCACCTTGTCCTAATTAGCTCGGATTACCTGGATTATCATCGCAATGCACATGTTTTAACCAAGTGTCACAAAGGGGTACCTCTATGCCGCATGTACAAAGGTCTAAGGAGAAAGCTCGCATCGGATTTCTCGCTATTGATTATTCTCAACTTAGACATCCATACCGGGACAACATAGACAACAGATAATGGACTCCTCTTTTATGCATAAGCATGTAGCAACAATTAATTTTCTCATATGAGATTGAGGATATTTGTCCAAAACTGAAACTTCCACCATGGATCATGGCTTTAGTTAGCGGCCCAATGTTCTTCTCTAACAGTATGCATGCTCTAACCATTTTAGTGGTAAATCTCCCTTACTTCAGACAAGACGAACATGCATAGCAACTCACATGATATTCAACAAAGAGTAGTTGATGGCGTCCCCAGGAACATGGTTATCGCACAACAAGCAACTTAATAAGAGATAAAGTGCATAAGTACATATTCAATACCACAATAGTTTTTAGGCTATTTTTCCCACGAGCTATATATTGCAAAGGTAAAGAATGGAAATTTTAAAGGTAGCACTCAAGCAATTTACTTTGGAATGGCGGAGAAATACCATGTAGTAGGTAGGTATGGTGGACACAAATGGCATAGTGGTTGGCTCAAGGATTTTGGATGCATGAGAAGTATTCCCTCTCGATACAAGGTTTAGGCTAGCAAGGTTTATTTGAAACAAACACAAGGATGAAGCGGTGCAGCAAAACTCACATAAAAGACATATTGTAAACATTATAAGACTCTACACCGTCTTCCTTGTTGTTCAAACTCAATACTAGAAATTATCTAGACCTTAGAGAGACCAATTATGCAAACCAAATTTTAGCAAGCTCTATGTATTTCTTCATTAATAGGTGCAAAGTATATGATGCAAGAGCTTAAACATGAGCACAACAATTGCCAAGTATCACATTATCCAAGACATTATAGCAATTACTACATGTATCATTTTCCAATTCCAACCATATAACAATTTAACGAAGAAGAAACTTTCGCCATGAATACTATGAGTAAAGCCTAAGGACATATTTGTCCATATGCAACAGCGGAGCGTGTCTCTCTCCCACAAAATGAATGCTAGGATCCATTTTATTCAAACAAAACAAAAACAAACCGACGCTCCAAGCAAAGTACATAAGATATGATGGAATAAAAATATAGTTTCACTAGAGGAACCTGATAATGTTGTCGATGAAGAAGGGGATGCCTTGGGCATCCCCAAGCTTAGACGCTTGAGTCTTCTTGATATATGCAGGGGTGAACCACCGGGGCATCCCCAAGCTTAGAGCTTTCACTCTCCTTGATCATATTGTATCATCTCCCTCTCTTGATCCTTGAAAACTTCCTCCACACCAAACTCAAAACAACTCATTAGAGGGTTAGTGCACAATTAAAATTTACATGTTCAGAGGTGACATAATCATTCTTAACACTTCTGGACATTGCACAAAGCTACTGAAAGTCAATGGAATCGAAAAATCCATCAAGCATAGCAAAACAGGCAATGCGAAATAAAAGGCAGAATCTGTCAAAACAGAACAGTTCGTAAAGACGAATTTTATTGAGGCACCAGACTTGCTCAAATGAAAATGCTCAAATTAAATGAAAGTTGAGTACATATCTGCGGATCACTCACATAAATTGGCATAATTTTCTGAGTTTTCTACAGAGAATTAGGCCCAGATTCGTGACAGCAAAGAAATCTGTTTCTGCGCAGTAATCCAAATCTAGTATGAACCTTACTATCAACGACTTTACTTGGCACAACAATGCACAAAACTAAGATAAGGAGAGGTTGCTACAGTAGTAACAACTTCCAAGACTCAAATATAAAATAAAGGTACTGTAGTAAAAACATGGGGTGTCTCCCATAAGCGCTTTTCTTTAACGCCTTTCAGCTAGGCGCAGAAAGTGTGAATCAAGTATTATCAAGAGACGAAGTTTCAACATCATAATTTGTTCTAATAATAGAATCAAAAGGTAACTTTATTCTCTTTCTAGGGAAGTGTTCCATACCTTTCTTGAGAGGAAATTGATATTTAATATTACATTCCTTCATATCAATGATAGCACCAATAGTTCGAAGAAAAGGTCTTCCCAATATAATGGGACAAGATGCATTGCATTCAATATCCAAGACAACAAAATCAACGGGGACAAGGTTATTGTTAACGGTAATGCGAACATTATCAACTATCCCCAATGGTTTCTTTGTAGAGTTATCAGCAAGATTAACATCCAAATAACAATTTTTCAATGGTGGCAAGTGAAGCATATTATAGATTTTCTTAGGCATAACGGAAATACTTACACCAAGATCACATAAAGCATTACAATCAAAGTCATTGACCTTCATCTTAATGATGGGCTCCCAACCATCCTCTAGCTTCCTAGGAATAGAAGTTTCGCGTTCTAGTTTCTCTTCTCTAGCTTTTATGAGAGCATTTGTAATATGTTTTGTGAAAGCCAAATTTATAGCACTAGCATTAGGACTTTTAGCAAGTTTTTGTAAGAACTTTATAACTTCAGAGATGTGGAAATCATCAAAATCTAAACCATTATAATCTAAAGCAATGGGATCATTGTCCCCAATGTTGGAAAAAATTTCAGAAGTTTTATCACAAAGTTTTCAAAGTAGCTTTAACGCGATTTGTGGCAGTTTTTCGCGCTTTGCATTAGAAGTGGGAACATTGCCAACACCAATTCTTTTACCATTATTAGTAGGAGGTGCAGCAACATGTGTAGCATTAGCATTGCTAGTGGTGGTAATAGTCCAAACTTTAGCTATATTATCTTCTTTTTCATTATCTTCTTTTTCCCACCTAGCACGCAACTCGGCCATCAATCTTATATTCTCATTAATTCTAACTTGGATGGCATTTGCTGTAGTAACAATTTTATTATTATGATTTTCATTAGGCATAACTTTCGATTTCAAAAGATCAACATCAAGACAAGACTATCGACTTTAGAAGCAAGTATATCAATTTTCCCAAGCTTTTCTTCAACAGATTTGTTAAAAGCAGTTTGTGTACTAATAAATTCTTTAAGCATAGCTTCAAGTCCAGGGGGTGTGTTCCTATTACTGTTGTAAGAATTCCCATAAGAATTACCATAGCCGTTGCCATTATTATAAGGATATGGCCTATAGTTGTTACTAGAATTGTTCCGGTAAGCATTGTTGTTGAAATTATTATTTTTAATGTAGTTTACATCAACATGTTCTTCTTGGGCAACCAATGAAGCTAACGGAACATTATTAGGATCAACATTAGTCCTATCATTCACAAGCATAGACATAATAGCATCAATCTTATCACTCAAGGAAGAGGTTTCTTCGACAGAATTTACCTTCTTACCTTGTGGAGCTCTTTCCGTGTGCCATTCAGAGTAATTAATCATCATATTATCAAGGAGCTTTATTGCTTCACCAAGAGTGATGGACATAAAGGTACCTCCAGCAGCTGAATCCAATAGGTTCCGTGAAGAAAAATTCAGTCCTGCATAAAAGGTTTGGATGATCATCCAAGTAGTCAGTCCATGGGTTGCGCAATTTTTAACCAAAGATTTCATTCTTTCCCATGCTTGTGCAACATGCTCATTATCCAATTGTTTAAAATTCATTATGCTACTCCTTAAGGATATAATTTTAGCAGGAGGATAATATCTACCAATAAAAGCATCCTTGCATTTAGTCCATGAATCAATACTATTCTTAGGCAGAGATAGCAACCAATCTTTAGCTCTTCCTCTTAATGAGAAAGGGAACAATTTTAATTTTATTATGTCACCATCTACATCCTTATACTTTTGCATTTCACATAGTTCAACAAAATTATTGAGATGGGCAGCAGCATCATCAGAACTAACACCAGAAAATTGCTCTCGCATAACAAGATTTAGTAAAGCAGGTTTAATTTCAAAGAATTCTGCTGTAGTAGCAGGTGGAGCAATAGGTGTGCATACGAAATCATTATTATTTGTGGTTGTGAAGTCACACAACTTAGTATTTTCAGGAGTACCCATTTTAGCAACAGTAAATAAAGCAAACTAGATAAAGTAAATGCAAGTAACTAATTTTTTTGTGTTTTTAATATAGCAAACAAGATAGCAAATAAAGTAAAACTAGCAACTAATTTTTTTGTATTTTGATATAATGTAGCAAACAAAGTAGTAAATAAAGTAAAGCAAGACAAAAACAAAGTAAAGAGATTGGGATGTGGAGACTCCCCTTGCAGCGTGTCTTGATCTCCCCGGCAACGGCGCCAGAAAAAGAGCTTGATACGCGTACAGCACGCGTCCGTTGGGAACCCCAAGAGGAAGGTGTGATGCGTACAGCGGCAAGTTTTCCCTCAGTAAGAAACCAAGGTTTATCGAACCAGTAGGAGCCAAGAAGCACGTTGAAGGTTGATGGCGGCGAGATGTAGTGCGGCGCAACAACAGGGATTCCGGCGCCAACGTGGAACCTGCACAACACAACCAAAGTACTTTGCCCCAACGAAATAGCGAGGTTGTCAATCTCACCGGCTTGCTGTAACAAAGGATTAGATGTATAGTGTGGATGATGATTGTTTGCAGAGAACAAAGAGAACAAGTATTGGCAAAGAGATTGTATTCGATGTAAAAGAATGGACCGGGGTCCACAGTTCACTAGTGGTGTCTCTCCCATAAGATAAATAGCATGTTGGGTGAACAAATTACAGTTGGGCAATTGACAAATAGAGAGGGCATGACAATGCACATACATGATATGATGAGTATTATGAGATTTAATTGGGCATTACAACAAAGTACATAGACCGCTATCCAGCATGCATCTATGCCTAAAAAGTCCACCTTCAGGTTATCATCCGAACCCCTTCCAGTATTAAGTTGCAAACAACAGACAATTGCATTAAGTATGGTGCGTAATGTAATCAATAACTACATCCTCGGACATAGCATCAATGTTTTATCCCTAGTGGCAACAGCACATCCATAACCTTAGGGGCTTCTGTCACTCCCCCAGATTCACGGAGACATGAACCCACTATCGAGCATAAATACTCCCTCTTGGAGTTACAAGCATCAACTTGGCCAAAGCATCTACTAGTAACGGAGAGCATGCAAGATCATAAACAACACATAGATTGATAATCAACATAACATAGTATTCTCTATCCATCGGGTCCCAACAAACACAACATATAGTATTACAGATAGATGATCTTGATCATGTTAGGCAGCTCACAAGATCCGACAATGAAGCATAATGAGGAGAAGACAACCATCTAGCTACTGCTATGGACCCATAGTCCAGGGGTGAACTACTCACTCATCACTCTGGAGGCGACCATGGCGGTGTAGAGTCCTCCGGGAGATGATTCCCCTCTCCGGCAGGGTGCCGGAGGCGATCTCCTGAATCCCCCGAGATGGGATTGGCGGCGGCGGCGTCTCTGGAAGGTTTTCCGTATCGTGGCTCTCGGTACTGGGGGTTTCGCGACGAAGACTATATGTAGGCGGAAGGGCAGAGTCGGGAGAGTCACGAGGGGCCCACACGCCAGGGCCGCGCGGCCAGCTCCTGGGCCGCGCCGCCCTGCTGTGGCGCCGCCTCGTGGCCCCACTTCGTCTTCTCTACGGTCTTCTGGAAGCTTCGTGTGAAAATAGGCCCCTGGGCGTTGATTTCGTCCAATTCTGAGAATATTTCCTTACTAGGATTTCTAAAACCAAAAACAGCAGAAAACAGCAACTGGCTCTTCGGCATCTCGTTAATAGGTTAGTGCTGGAAAATGCATAAATATGACATAAAGTATGCATAAAACATGTAGATATCATCAATAATGTGGCATGGAACATAAGAAATTATCGATACGTCGGAGACGTATCACGGGGGTAAAAACCAACAACACTTTTTCATTCATACCAAGCATCACACATTACAAAGCTAACACACCATTGGTTTGAAGAACCATTCATTCGTTCTACGATACAAGGGGATCCTGATACAACTCACACCTACGATAGTGATTTAATGATACTACTCTTCAGGGTGGCTTCTTCGTCTTCACAGGTAATGTGCTTGGCGAAAGGCGAGGGCGTTGTCCAACTCCTTGCAGGTCTTGTACAACATGAAATCCAGATAGGCCACATAGTGGTTCATCTCCGGGTGCGGTGGCATGGTTATTGGTCTTCCCATGGGGTCATGTCTTGGGTAGTAGATGAAGCGAGTGTTCTTGAGCTTGTCCACATTCTGTCCGCACAGACGGGCAGTTGCTTCTTGCATGGCTCTAGCTATTCCCTCCTTCCAAGTGTTTCCCGTTACAGAAAACCATATGGTTTCCCATATTGGGGCTCCAAGCTTTCCTCTCAAATCTGCAGTAACTTCCCACCGAGGTTGTCTTCCCGATGGATTGTTGAGGGGTACTCCAAAGAACTCGGGATACAGGCGTCCTAGATACTCAACTAGTTGCTTCAAATCCTTCTCGAACATTAGTTTTCCTCTGTGGCCAAGCTGATAGGACTCACAGTTGTACTCCATCTTTGAGCAATTAGGATGAGTAAGTTAGAGAAGTGCTCAAGTGTGCAAACTTTTATGTAGAATTTTCAAGAAAAGTAGAGCTTGAATTTATCATTTTGAAAAAGATCTCAAGGATAAGAGGGAGAATAAGTTTTCATAAATATTCACTTCCTTTGTTTTGAAACTAAGTTTTTCAGACGTCCATTCTAACTAGGGTCTCCTAAGGTCCTTCATCCTGGTACTAGGGCTCCTCTTCATAGTCTGGCCATTTGAATAGCCAGGGACAAATCCATGAGTACTTTTAGAGTACTCGCAAACTAATACTAGTGTAAGCACTAACAACTATAGTAAGGGGGTTCTAAGCTCTAGGTTTATTTGCATAAAGCCAGTTTTATTTCATGAGCATTTAGTTGTAAAGGACTATTCATTTGCTTAGCTAAACTTAAGTGAGAACATTAGTGTCATTCCCACAACTCTTGTTGTGATTCCAGTCAAAGTCACCATTCACCTTTCAAATTCAAGTCACAAGTCACATTTTTGAAAAAAAAAGGTCTGATGACGGAACAGTATGGCCTCTCCAACTGTCCATGACCGCGGACGCGGCTATTCGAATAGGTTAAACTCTGCAGAGGTTGTACACTTGTGCCACAACAATTGCAATAGTTCGTCAGGGGTAACTAGCCCTGATTTATCGCACTCAGTGCGCGAACTACCAATCCTAACCTTTCATTTACATACCCTAGTATAGGCACCTCTCCCCATGAGCTTGGCCTCCCGGTGAGAGCAAACCGCCAACCCGGGAACTGCATAGGGCTTGGGTAGTACATTCACCTCATTTCACGTCATTTCACTTTCAATGGAGGCAGCCTCGGCATAACCCCTATGACGCTTGTTGATACGTCCATTTTGCATCACTATTTTATATCATAATTTACTATTATTCATTGATATATTTCATATTTAGAGATGATACTTATGTTATTTCACCTATTTTGCATGTTTCATGATTATTGGAGAATCACTCGCCGAAGTCAGGATTCTGCAGGAAAAAGCACCGTCAGGATGCAATATTTCTGAAGATCAATAATTGACGGAAAATACACCGAAAGTCTTATTTCTCCAGGAGAAGGAGCCAGCTAAAAGGAGGGGCCGAGGAGGGCTGCCATGGGCCCCCCATAGGCCGGCGCGGGCTCCACCCTGGCCGCGCCGCCTTGTGGGGAGGGGGCCCACAACCCCCCTCGGCCGCCTCTCTTTCGCGTACTTCATCTACCCGAAAACCTAAGGTGCGGGGAGGCATCGTGAATAGACACAGCTGCCTCTGCCGGGTGGAAAACACCAGAGAGAAAAGAGCTCTCTGGCAGGCTGAAATCCGCCGGGGAAATTCCCTCCCGGAGGGGGAAATCGTCGCCATCATCACCGTCATCGAGCTGGACTTCATTGGGATCATCATCATCATCATCTCCACCACCGTCACCGTCATCTCCACTGCTGCACCTCGTCTCCACTGTAACATCTAGGGTTGAATTTTGATTATTTCACAGGGGAAACTCTCCCGGTGTTGATTACTCTTTGTTATTGATGCTATTGAGTTAAACCATTGAACCAAGGTTTATGTTCAAATTGTGATTCATCATCATATCACCTCTGATCATGTTCCATATGATGTCTTGTGAGTAGTTCGTTTAGTTCTTGAGGACATGGGTGAAGTCTAAATGTTAGTAGTGAACTATGTTGAGTAATATTTAATGGTTTGATATTTAAGTTGTGGTGTTATTCTTCTAGTGGTGTCGTGTGAACGTCGACTACATGATACTTCACCTTTATGGGCCTAAGGGAATACATCTTGTATTCGTTTGCTAATTGTGGGATTGCCGGAGTGACAGCAACCTGAACCCCCGTTGGTATATCGATGCAAGAGGGATAGCAGGATCTCAGAGTTTAAGGCTATGGTTAGATTTATCTTAATTACTTTCTTGTATTTGCGGATGCTTGCAAGGGGTATAATCACAAGTATATATTAGTCCTAGGAAGGGCGGTGCATTAGCATAGGTTCACCCACACAACACTTATCAAAACAATGAATATTAATCAACTATATGAAGCGAAAGCACTAGACTAAATTCCCGTGTGTCCTCAAGAACGTTTGGTCATCATAAGTAAACAAACCGGCTTGTCCTTTGTGCTAAAAAGGATTGGGCCACTCGCTGCAATTATTACTCTCGCATTTTACTTACTTGTATTTTATTTATCGACTATATCAAAACCCCCTGAATACTTGTCTGTGAGCATTTACAGTGGATCCTTCATCGAAACTGCTTGTCAACACCTTCTGCTCCTCGTTGGGTTCGACACTCTTATTTATCGAAAGTACTACGATACACCCCCTATACTTGTGGGTCATCAAGACTATTTTCTGGCGTTGTTGCCGGGGAGTGAAGCGCTATTGGTAAGTGGAATTGGTATGGGAAACTTTTACTGTACGTGCTGTTTTTATTTCTACCTGCTGCTATAATTCATTATGGAGAGATCTTCTCTTGAATTCCTATTTGGAAAATCTACTACTACTGCAAAGGTAGTGGATGAGGCGCCAGGTGAGAAAGAGGTTCCATATAAAATACCTATGAAAATTATTGAACGTGTTGTGGATAACCGCTATGAAGGGGATGGAACTATCCATCCTAGAGATCATTTACTGTTTTTACATGAATTATGCGGGTTATTCAAGTGTGCAGGTATTGCTATGGATGAAGTTAGGAAGAAACTATTCTCTATATCGCTTCTGGTAAAGCGGCGCATTGGTACAAATTGCTGAAGAATGGGGATTCTCTTGATTGGAAGGATATTGTGCCTCTATTTTATTCTAAATTCTATCCTCCAAGTGAAATTCACAAGGACCGAAACCGCATATATAATTTCTGGCCTCATGATGGAGAGAGTATTGCCCAAGCATGGGGGAGATTGAAGTCTTTAATACTCAAATGCCCCATTCATGAGCTTCCTGGTAATATCATCATTGATAATTTCTATGCAAGACTTTCTTTTCAAGATAAAACCTTGCTGGATACTACTTGTTCTGGATCATTCACACGCAACAAAGAAGAGTTTAAATGGGACCTTCTTGATCGGATTCAGGAGAATACTGAGGGATGGGAGAACGACAAAGATAGAGAGTCAGGTATAAATTATGATTATGAATGCATTGAAACTTTTATGGATACTGATAAATTTCGTAATATGAGTGCTACTTATGGTCTTGACTCTCAAGTTGTTGCAAACTTTTATAAAGCTTTTGCCTCTCATTTTGAATTGCCTAGGAAGAAATTTAATAAGTATCATGAACCTTACAAAGATAAAATTGATTCACCTATAGGTAAATGTGTTGAAATCAAAACTGTCGATCATATTCTTCCTGAAGCTTATATTGAAAAAAATCCTTTTCTCGATAAATTAAGGAGTATTCTGTTATAACTAGTGTGGTTAATAAAAGTGCAAAGAAACCTATAGAACCTGAAGAGCAAATAAAGGTTGAACCTGCTATTGCAATAGTTAAAGATCTTGTGACTGAAAATGTAGAAGATAGTCATATCATTTTCTGTGAAGATGCTTCTAATATTGTTTCACATCCTAATAAGTCGAGGAAAGCCAGTGTTACTATGCTCTCTGTTAGAATTGGTGATCATTGTAATTATGGTTTATGCGATATTGGTGCAAGTATTAGTGCCATTCCTTATGAGCTTTACACGGAAATCATGCATGAAATTGGTTCTTGTGAACTTGAAGATATTGATGTGGTTATTCGGCTAGCTAATAGAGAAACTATCTCTCCTCTTGGTATTGTTCGAGATGTGGAAGTTCTATGTGGTAAGATTAAATATCCTGCTGACTTTTTGTACTTGGTTTTGCTGCTAGTAAGACTTGTCCTATCATTTTTGGTAGACCTTTTCTAAATACTTGTGGAGCTGTTATAGATTGCAAGAAGGAGAAAATTGTAACTAAATTTGCTGGTGAATCTTATGAGTTTAATTTCTCTAAATTTGCCAAAGCTCCTTATAAAGCTGAATTGCCTAATAATGATTTTAGAGTTGAACAGTGTGCATCTATTGCTCTTGCTCCTAATGATCCTTTGCAGCAACATTTGGAGGATAGTGAGAGTGAAGTCTTTAGGGAAGAAAGGAATGAGCTTGATGAAATTTTCCTTCGTCAACCTATTCTTAAACACGACTTACCTGTTGAAGATCTAGGTACAACACCACCACCAAAGGAAGATCCTGTCTTTGATTTGAAACCGTTGCCTGATAATCTTAAGTATGCTCATATTGATGATAAGAAAATATATCATGTTATTGTTAGTTCTAAGCTTTCAGATTTTGAGGAAGAAAGGTTATTGGAAATATTGAAGAAACACCGAGGAGCTATTGGCTACACTCTTGATGACTTGAAGGGGATTTCTCCCTCTATTTGCCAACATGCCATTAACATGGAAGATGATGTAAAGCCTGTTGTTGAGCATCAGCGTCGTCTAATTCCTAAAATGAAGGATGTGGTAAGGAATGAGGTATTAAAACTTCTTGAAGCTGGTATTATATATCCTATTGCTGATAGTAGATGGGTTAGTCCTGTGCATTGTGTTCCTAAGAAAGGAGGAATAACTGTTGTACCTAATGATAATGATGAGCTCATCCCTCAAAGAGTAGTTGTAGGATATATAATGTGCATTGATTATAGAAAAGTTAATAAAGTTACAAAGAAAGATCATTACCCTTTACCTTTTATTGATCAAATGCTAGAGAGGTTATCTAAAAATACTCATTTCTGTTTTCTTGATGGTTATTCTGGGTTTTCACAAATTGCTGTTAAAACTAAAGATCAAGAGAAAACCACTTTCACTTGTCCCTATGGAACTTATGCTTATAGGCGTATGCCTTTTGGTTTATGTAATGCTCCTGCTACTTTTCAAAGATGCATGTCTGCTATTTTTCATGGCTTTTGTGAAAAGATTGTAGAGGTATTCATGGATGATTTTTCTGTCTATGGGAATTCTTTTGATAATTGCTTGCGAAACCTTGATAAAGTTTTGCAGAGATGTGAAGAAACTAACCTTGTTCTTAATTGGGAGAAATGCCACTTTATGGTTAATGAAGGAATTGTATTGGGACATCAAATTTCTGAGAGAGGTATTGAAGTTGATAGAGCTAAAGTTGAAGCAATTGAGAAGGTGCCCTATCCTAGGGATGTTAAAGGTATTCGTAGTGTTCTTGGTCATGCTGGGTTTTATAGGAGATTTATTAAAGATTTCTCTAAGATTTCAAAGCCTCTTACTAATCTTCTTCAAAAAGATGCACCTTTTGTTTTTATGATGATTGTAAGGAAGATTTTGAAACTCTAAAGAAAGCCTTAACAACTGCTCATGTAGTTGAACCTCCTGATTGGAATTTACCTTTTGAAATTATGTGTGATGCTAGTGATTTTGCTGTAGGTGCTGTTCTTGGACAGCGAGTAGACAAAAAATTGAATGTTATTCATTATGCTAGTAAAACTCTTGATGCTGCCCAAAGAAATTATGCTACAACTGAAAAAGAACTATTAGCTATGGTTTTTGCTTGTGACAAGTTTAGACCTTATATTGTTGATTCAAAAGTCACAATTCGTACTGATCATGCTGCAATTAGGTACCTTATGGAAAAGAAATATGCTAAGCCAAGGCTTATTAGATGGGTACTTCTTTTGCAAGAATTTGATTTACACATTATAGATAGGAAAGGTGCTGACAATCCTGTTGCTGATAATTTGTCTAGATTGGAAAATATTGCTTATGATCCTGTTCCTGTTAATGATAGTTTTCCAAATGAACAATTGGCTATAATAAAGGTGAGCTCGCGAGATAGTCCTTGGTATGCTGATTATGCTAACTTTATTGTTTCCAAGTACTTGCCTCCAACCTTTTCAGCTCAGCAAAGGAGGAAATTCTTTTATGACCTGAGGCATTATTTTTGGGATGACCCACACTTATATAAAGAAGGAGTGGATGGTATTATGCGAAGATGTGTTCCCGAATATTAACAACAAGAGATATTGAGTAAGTGTCATGGTAGTGTTTATGGAGGACATCACGCCGGAGATAGAACCGCGCAAATGGTTCTACAATCAGGTTTTTATTGGCCAACTCTCTTTAAGGATGCAGGAAAGTTTATTTTAACTTGTGATGAATGTCAAAGGGTTGGTAATATCTCCAGACGCAATGAAATGCCTATGAATTATACTCTTGTTATTGAACCATTTGATTGTTGGGGATTTGACTTCATGGGTCCTTTTCCTTCTTCAGAAGGTAATACTCATATACTTGTCGCTGTTGATTATGTTACTAAATGGGTGGAAGCCATACCCACAAAAAGTGCTGATGGTGAGACCTCTTTAAGAATGCTTTTAGATATTATTTTTCCTAGATTTGGAGTTCCTAGATATCTTATGACTGATGGAGGTTCTCATTTTGTTCATGGTGGTTTTAGGAAAACTCTTGCTAAATATGGTATTAATCATAGGATTGCTTCCGCTTATCATCCTCAAACTAGTGGGCAAGTAGAATTATCAACTAGAGAAATTAAATCTATCTTGCAAAAGACTGTTAATAAATCAAGGAAAAATTGGGCTAGTAAGTTGAAGGAAGCACTATGGGCATATAGAACTGCTTATAAAAATCCTATGGGTATGTCTCCTTATAAAATGGTTTATGGAAAAGCTTGTCATTTACCTTTAGAACTAGAGCACAAAGCTTATTGGGCTATAAGAGAACTAAATAAAGATCCTAAACTTGCCGGTAAGAAAAGATTGCTACAATTGAGTTCTCTAGATGAATGGAGAAGTGAAGCTTATGAAAATGCTAAACTTTTTAAGGAGAAAGTTAAGAAATGGCATGATAGAAGAATTATCAAAAGAGAATTTAATGTTGGAGATAAAGTCCTATTATATCGGTCTCGTATCAGATTTTTTGCAGGGAAATTACTCTCAAAATGGGAAGGACCATATGTCATTGTGGAGGTGTATCGTTCGGGGGCAATTAAAATTAGTTCTCTGAAAGGTGATGCCACACAGGTGGTGAATGGACAAAGACTCAAGCATTATATTTCTGGAGATTCTTATAATGAAGATGTTGATGTTATTCGAGTGGTGACTCCGGAGGCTTTTATCAAAGATCAAATTGACAGTTCTGCAGAGTTCGATTTCGAATAGGTAACAGTTCTGGTAATAAAAAGTCCGCGTTTAACTTTCCGAACAATGTTTTTGTTATTTTTGGAAAATATGAAAAATTACGAGATCGAATCAGAGCGGAGGAGACGCACGAGGGCGTGCCCCCATATGCCGGTGCGGGCCCCACCCTGGCCGCGCCGCCATGAGGGGACGGCCCCTCGGAGTCCCTCTCCAACTCTGGTTCGACCTGGTACTTTCCTTCTGTCGTGAATTTTTTTGCTATATAATCTCCCGGACCCCTGGAGGTCTGATACGCGTACAGCACGCGTCCGTTGGGAACCCCAAGAGGAAGGTGTGATGCGTACAGCGGCAAGTTTCCCCTCAGTAAGAAACCAAGGTTTATCGAACTAGTAGGAGCCAAGAAGCACGTTGAAGGTTGATGGCGGCGAGATGTAGTGCGGCGCAACACCAGGGATTCCGGCGCCAACGTGGAACCTGCACAACACAACCAAAGTACTTTGCCCCAACGAAACAGTGAGGTTGTCAATCTCACCGACTTGCTGTAACAAAGGATTAGATGTATAGTGTGGATGATGATTGTTTGCAGAGAACAGTAGAACAAGTATTGCCGTAGATTGTATTCGATTAAAAGAATGGACCGGGGTCCACAGTTCACTAGTGGTGTCTCTCCCATAAGATAAATAGCATGTTGGGTGAACAAATTACAGTTGGGCAATTGACAAATAGAGAGGGCATGACCATGCACATACATGATATGATGAGTATAGTGAGATTTAATTGGGCATTACGACAAAGTTCATAGACCGCTATCCAGCATGCATCTATGCCTAAAAAGTCCACCTTCAGGTTATCATCCGAACCCCTTCCAGTATTAAGTTGCAAACAACAGACAATTGCATTAAGTATGGTGCGTAATGTAATCAATAACTACATCCTCGGACATAGCATCAATGTTTTATCCCTAGTGGCAACAGCACATCCATAACCTTAGGGGCTTCTGTCACTCCCAGCATTCACGGAGACATGAACCCACTATCGAGCATAAATACTCCCTCTTGGAGTTACAAGCATCAACTTGGCCAAAGCATCTACTAGTAACGGAGAGCATGCAAGATCATAAACAACACATAGATTGATAATCAACATAACATAGTATTCTCTATCCATCGGATCCCAACAAACACAACATATAGCATTACAGATAGATGATCTTGATCATGTTAGGCAGCTCACAAGATCCGACAATGAAGCATAATGAGGAGAAGACAACTATCTAGCTACTGCTATGGACCCATAGTCCAGGGGTGAACTACTCACTCATCATTCCGGAGGCGACCATGGCGGTGTAGAGTCCTCCAGGAGATGAATCCCCTCTCCGGCAGGGTGCCGGAGGTGATCTCATGAATCCCCCGAGATGGGATTGGCGGCGGCGGCGTCTCTGGAAGGTTTTCCGTATCGTGGCTATCGGTACTGGGGGTTTCGCGACGAAGGCTATTTGTCGGCGGAAGGGCAGAGTCGGGAGAGTCACGAGGGGCCCACACGCTAGGGCCGCGCGGCCAGCTCCTGGGCCGCGCCGCCCTACTGTGGCGCCGCCTCGTGGCCCCACTTCGTTAGTCCTCCGGTCTTCTGGAAGCTTCGTGTGAAAATAGGCCATTGGGCGTTGATTTCGTCCAATTCCGAGAATATTTCCTTACTAGGATTTCTGAAACCAAAAACATCAGAAAATAGCAACTGGCTCTTCGGCATCTCGTTAATAGGTTAGTGCCGGAAAATGCATAAATATGACATAAAGTATGCATAAAACATGAAGATATCATCAATAATGTGGCATGGAACATCAGAAATTATCGATACGTCGGAGACGTATCAGCATCCCCAAGCTTAGTTTCTGCTCGTCCCGAGCAGGTAAACGATAACGAAGATAATTTCTGGAGTGACATGCCATCATAACCTTGATCATACTATTGTAAGCATATGTAATGAATGCAGCGATCAAAACAATGTAAATGACATGAGTAAACAAATGAATCATATAGCAAAGACTTTTCATGAATAGTACTTTCAAGACAAGCATCAATAAGTCTTGCATAAGAGTTATCTCATAAAGCAATAAATCAAAGTAAAGGCATTGAAGCAACACAAAGGAAGATTAAGTTTCAGCGGTTGCTTTCAACTTATAACATGTATATCTCATGGATAATTGTTAATGTAAAGTAATATAACAAGTACAATATGCAAGTATGTAGGAATCAATGCACAGTTCACACAAGTGCTTGCTTCTTGAGGTGGAGAGAGATAGGTGAACTGACTCAACAATAAAAGTAAAAGAAAGGCCCTTCGTAGAGGGAAGCATTGATTGCTATATTTGTGCTAGAGCTTTGATTTTGAAAACAAGAAACAATTTTGTCAACGGTAGTAATAAAGCATATGTGTTATGTAAATTATATCTTACAAGTTGCAAGCCTCATGCATAGTATACTAATAGTGCCCGCACCTTGTCCTAATTAGCTTGGATTACCGGGATTATCATCGCAATGCACATGTTTTAACCAAGTGTCACAAAGGGGTACCTCTATGCCGCCTGTACAAAGGTCTAAGGAGAAAGCTCGCATCGGATTTCTCGCTATTGATTATTCTCAACTTAGACATCCATACCGGGACAACATAGACAACAGATAATGGACACCTCTTTAATGCATAAGCATGTAGCAACAATTAATGTTCTCATATGAGATTGAGGATATATGTCCAAAACTGAAACTTCCACCATGATTCATGGCTTTAGTTAGCGGCCCAATGTTCTTCTCTAACAATATGCATGCTCTAACCATTAAATAAGTGGTAAATCTCCCTTACTTCAGACAAGACGGACATGCATAGCAACTCACATGATATTCAACAAAGAGTAGTTGATGGCGTCCCCAGGAACATGGTTATCGCACAACAAGCAACTTAATAAGAGATAAAGTGCATAAGTACATATTCAATACCACAATAGTTTTTAGGCTATTTGTCCCATGAGCTATATATTGCAAAGGTAGAGGATAGAAATTTAAAGGTAGCACTCAAGCAATTTACTTTGGAATGGCGGAGAAATACCATGTAGTAGGTAGGTATGGTGGACACAAATGGCATAGTGGTTGGCTCAAGGATTTGGATGCATGAGAAGTATTCCCTCTCGATACAAGGTTTAGGCTAGCAAGGTTATTTGAAACAAACACAAGGATGAACCGGTGCAGCAAAACTCACATAAAAGACATATTGTAAACATTATAAGACTCTACACCGTCTTCCTTGTTGTTCAAACTCAATACTAGAAATTATCTAGACTTTAGAGAGACCAATTATGCAAACCAAATTTTAGCAAGCTCTATGTATTTCTTCATTAATAGGTGCAAAGTATATGATGCAAGAGCTTAAACATGAGCACAAAAATTGCCAAGTATCACATTATCCAAGACATTTTACCAATTACTACATGTAGCATTTTTCTGATTCCAACCATATAACAATTTAACGAAGAAGATTCAACCTTCGCCATGAATATTATGAGTAAAGCCTAAGGACATATTTGTCCATATGCAATAGCGGAGCGTGTCTCTCTCCCACACAAAGAATGCTAGGATCCATTTTATTCAAACAAAACAAAAACAAAAACAAACCGACGCTCCAAGCAAAGTACATAAGATGTGACGGAATAAAAATATAGTTTCAGGGGAGGAACCTGATAATGTTGTCGATGAAGAAGGGGATGCCTTGGGCATCCCCAAGCTTAGACGCTTGAGTCTTCTTGATATATGCAGGGGTGAACCACCGGGGCATCCCCAAGCTTAGAGCTTTCACTCTCCTTGATCATGTTGTATCATCTCCCTCTCTTGATCCTTGAAAACTTCCTCCACACCAAACTCAAAACAACTCATTAGAGAGTTAGTGCACAATTAAAATTTACATGTTCAGAGGTGACATAATCATTCTTAACACTTCTGGACATTGCACAAAGCTACTGAAAGTCAATGGAATCGAAAAATCCATCCCACATAGCAAAAGAGGCAATGCGAAATAAAAGGCAGAATCTGTCAAAACAGAACAGTTCGTAAAGACGAATTTTATTGAGGCACCAGACTTGCTCAAATGAAAATGCTAAAATTGAATGAAAGTTGCGTACATATCTGAGGATCACTCACGTAAATTGGCATAATTTTCTGAGTTACCTACAGAGAATTAGGCCCAGATTCGTGACAGCAAAGAAATCTGTTTCTGCGCAGTAATCCAAATCTAGTATGAACCTTACTATCAACGACTTTACTTGGCACAACAATGCACAAAACTAAGATAAGGAGAGGTTGCTACAGTAGTAACAACTTCCAAGACTCAAATATAAAATAAAGGTACTTTAGTAAAAACATGGGTTGTCTCCCATAAGCGCTTTTCTTTAACGCATTTCAGCTAGGCGCAGAAAGTGTATATCAAGTATTATCAAGAGATGATGCGTTGACATTCTTACCAGGGGCGTTGCTCTTACCCTTCTTACTCTTATTCCTACTCTTTGGTCTAGGGAATATATGACCGCATCCGGGTGTAGAGGTAAAATTTAGAGTGCCTTTCCCCACATCTATGATTGCTCCCATGAGTTTCAGCAGGGATCTTCCAAGCGTGATTTGTCCTGTCCCTACACATTCAATAACGAGATAATCTGTGGATACCGTCCTTCCAAGAAAGGTTGTGAAAACACCTTCAGCTATACCCTTAGGGATTATAATGAGTTATCGCAAGAGTTATTCCTTCTCCCCTTCAAGAAGTTCCCAAAGTGTCAAAGATTCATAAATACTTTTAGGCATAAGGCAAAACTCAGACATAATATCACAACGAGCAGGAAAAGTTTCACCACCAATAGCAACTTTAACGGTAGGCACCCACATTGAAGGTTCGAAGCTTAATGGAACATAATCATAGTATTCGCGAATTTGGTTGTGCACTTCTTTTAAACAGGATATTTGTTTCGAGAGTGTTTAATCTATTATGAATGCTAGCATGAGATGGATCAAAATTATTATCGGAGCTAGATAATGTAATCAATTTTCTTATGGCATTAAAAGCTTGATCCCCATCACAATGAAGGAAATCTCCTCCCACTACAACATCTAAGGCATATCTATAGCGAAGAATAAGCCCAAAATAAATGTTACTAAGAAGCAAACTTAGGGTCATTTTAGGTTCAGTTTTACAATAAGAATCAAAAATTCTAGACGAAGCTTCTTTAAAATTCTCTTCACCACCTTGTTTAAAAGTGAAGATTGATTCCTCAGGTGACAGTAACAACTACAGGACTAGTCATGATAATAAAAATAAGGTAAATGCAAGTAACTAATTTTTTTGTGTTTTTAATATAGAGTGCAAACAAGACAGTAAAATAAAGTAAAGCTAGCAACTAATTTTTTTGTGTTTTGATATAGTGCAGCAAACAAAGTAGTAAGTAAAGCAAGACAAAAACAAAGTAAAGAGATTGCGATGTGGAGACTCCCCTTGTAGCGTGTCTTGATCTCCCCGGCAACGGCGCCAGAAAATCTGCTTCATACGCGTACAGCACGCGTCTGTTGGGAACCCCAAGAGGAAGGTGTGATGCGTACAGCGGCAAGTTTTCCCTCAGTAAGAAACCATGGTTTATCGAACCAGTAGGATCCAAGAAGCACGTTTAAGGTTGATGGCGGCGAGATGTAGTGCGGCGCAACACCAGGGATTCCGGCGCCAACGTGGAACCTGCACAACACAACCAAAGTACTTTGCCCCAACGAAACAGTGAGGTTGTCAATCTCACCAGCTTGCTGTAACAAAGGATTAGATGTATAGTGTGGATGATGATTGTTTGCAGAGAACAGTAGAACAAGTATTGCAGTAGATTGTATTCGATTAAAAGAATGGACCGGGGTCCACAGTTCACTAATGGTGTCTCTCCCATAAGATAAATAGCATGTTCGGTGAACAAATTACAGTTGGGCAATTGACAAATAGAGAGGGCATGACCATGCACATACATGATATGATGAGTATAGTGAGATTTAATTGGGCATTACGACAAAGTACATAGACCGCTATCCAGCATGCATCTATGCCTAAAAAGTCCACCTTCAGGTTATCATCCGAACCCCTTCCAGTATTAAGTTGCAAACAACAGACAATTGCATTAAGTATGGTGCGTAATGTAATCAATAACTACATCCTCGGACATAGCATCAATGTTTTATCCCTAGTGGCAACAGCACATCCATAACCTTAGGGGCTTCTCACTCCCAGCATTCACGGAGACATGAACCCACTATCGAGCATAAATACTCCCTCTTGGAGTTACAAGCATCAACTTGGCCAAAGCATCTACTAGTAACGGAGAGCATGCAAGATCATAAACAACACATAGATTGATAATCAACATAACATAGTATTCTCTATCCATCGGATCCCAACAAACACAACATATAGCATTACAGATAGATGATCTTGATCATGTTAGGCAGCTCACAAGATCCGACAATGAAGCATAATGAGGAGAAGACAACCATCTAGCTACTGCTATGGACCCATAGTCCAGGGGTGAACTACTCACTCATCATTCCGGAGGCGACCATGGCGGTGTAGAGTCCTCCGGGAGATGAATCCCCTCTCCGGCAGGGTGCCGGAGGCGATCTCCTGAATCCCCCGAGATGGGATTGGTGGCGGCGGCTCTGGAAGGTTTTCCGTATCGTGGCTCTCGGTACTGGGGGTTTCGCGACGAAGGCTATTTGTAGGCGGAAGGGTAGAGTCGGGAGAGTCACGAGGGGCCCACATGCTAGGGCCGCGCCGCCAGCTCCTGGGCCGCGCCGCCCTACTGTGGCGCCGCCTCGTGGCCCCACTTCATTAGTCCTCCGGTCTTCTAGAAGCTTCGTGTGAAAATAGGCCCCTGGGCGTTGATTTCGTCCAATTCCGAGAATATTTCCTTACTAGGATTTCTGAAACCAAAAACAGTAGAAAACAGCAACTGGCTCTTCGGCATCTCGTTAATAGGTTAGTGCCGGAAAATGCATAAATATGACATAAAGTATGCATAAAACATGTAGATATCATCAATAATGTGGCATGGAACATAAGAAATTATCGATACGTCGGAGACGTATCAAGGTCCGTATATTGTTTTCTCGTTGTGTTTTGTTTCGAGCTGTTTTCTGCCAGGATCTGTTCTGACCTAGAAGCACCATGGTATCCAACAACAAGGGCAAGGGGCTTTTGGAGGAAGATATTCAAGATCCCGAGTGGAAAGATATGGATGAGAGTGTCAAGGAAGAAGTGAAGAAGATGTCATCAATAAAAAGAGAGCGACAAGCTGTTGGGAGTAAGCAAATCTTGGTGGGATCGGTTAACGCTCGACTTTCTTTTTCTCACAACTTGCAGGGACCCTTACCACCTGCTCCTAGCCTCAACTCTTTCCCTGCTTTGGAGGAAGCTTTACGGGTTACCGATGAGTTTTGTGATCAATACCGTGCTCTGAGAAGGGAAGTGGAGATACTTCAGGAGGGAGAATAACCGACTTCGCAGAATGCTAGAGCGGTTCCTCACTCCCATCAGGGTCGTCCCACCATCACCGCCAAAGGAGTAATTCATCATTGGTATTGGCACCCCCTTGGTTAGTTCCAAGCTTGGGGGGAGTGTCGCGGTATCACATCATCACTATCTTTTACCTTTTTACTATTAAGTAGTGTCATATCATGAGTAGGGAAGTTATCATATAAGATGGTTGCAGTGTGGAAGTATCTCTCTTTTAGTTGGTTATCTATGTATCCCTTGGTGTGAGTTATCATTATGGAATATTAATGAAGAAGTTTTATCATTTACATATTGCACACCTTATTTTAGTTTGCAATCTCTATTATATGATTGATCTTGTCGTTAGTATTGGTATCACTTTGGGAGCATTGAGTAAATCTATTTGGTTTTGGAAAACTTAGCATTGGTCAATAGCAACAACACTTTGAGGTTTAAGTAGAAAGAGGAAATACATGTAGATATGTTATTTCATTATCTTTCTTTCTTGTTAGCTAATGAGCTTAGTATTTTGAAGTTAAAATTATTTGTGCTTACAAGAAAGATGCATGATTGTTTCTATCACACGTATATTTGTTTGTTTCCCTCACCTCTTATGCTTGCTAACCAACCTTGCTAGCCAAAGACCTGTACTGAGAGGGAATGATTCTCGTGCATCCAAAACCTTAAACCAAACATATGCCATCAGTGTCCACCATAACTACCTACTATGTGGTATTTCCCTGCCATTCCAAGTAAATACTTCATGTGCTACCTTTAAACAATTCAAAAGTTAGCATCCCTTATTTGTGTCAATGTTTTATAGCTCATGAGGAAGTATGTGGTGTTTTATCTTTCAATCTTGTTGGGCAGACTTTCACCAATGGACTAGTGGCACATCCGCTTATCCAATAATTTTGCAAAAAGAGCTGACAACGGGGTTCCCAGCCCCAATTAATTAACTTTCATTAATAATTATCTTCACATCTTTTGCCCTGATTCATCAGTAAGCAACTTAATTTTGCAATAGACACTCCTCCATGGTATGTGAAATGTTGGAAGGAATCCGAGGATTCGGTTAGCCATGGCTTGTGAAAGCAAAGGTTGGGAGGAGTGTCATCCCTAAATAAACTAAAGTACATGTGTAAACAAAAGAGAAGAGGGATGATCTACCTTGCTGGTAGAGATAACGTCCTTCATGGGAGCCGCTCTTCGGAAGTCTGTTTGGCAAGGGGGTTAGAGTACCCACTACCATTCGTTGACAACAACAAACACCTCTCAAAACTATACCTTTATGCCCTCTATATGATTTCAAAACTTAAAAAGCTCTAGCACATGATTTAATCCCTGCTTCCCTCTACGAAGGGCCTATCTTTTACTTTATGTTGAGTCAGTAAACCTATATCCCTCTATCTTAAGCAAGCAATTGAGTTGTTGTGATCCAACCATTTATATTGTGAACTATTTAATCATGCCTTTATTCTTCCTTGTTTAGTACAAGTTTTATCCGAATGAATATGGCTTTGAAGATTATCAATGATTATGAGGAGATTATTATGATTGAGCATGTAAGTTTTGCCATATAAGCTTTAATATAAGAGCTCTGCTCGACAGATAAGTACAATATGTTAATTGTTCTTTGACCAAGAACGAAGTTTGCCATCACCAATTATGATTTCCTATGCAACTTTATCTGTGATTTCACTCTACTTGTTTCAAGTTGAATTATATGAGGAAGTTGTTCATTAGAATGTCTTGTGTGAATTAAATATGATGCTTCTTGTCCGTATTTTATTTATCGACTCTTCACTCCATAAACATGTGGCCTTGTTTACTGAGTTCAGTTTCGCTTGGGGACAAGCGAGGTCTAAGCTTGGGGGGAGTTGATACGTCCATTTTGCATCACTATTTTATATCAAAATTTACTGTTATTCATTGATATATTTCATATTTAGGATGATACTTATGTTATTTAACCTATTTTGCATGTTTCATGATTATTGGAGAATCACTCGCCGGAGTCAGGATTCTGCTGGAAAAAGTACCGTCAGGATGCAATATTTTTGAAGATCAATAATTGACGGAAAATACACCGAAAGTCTTATTTCTCCAGGAGAAGGAGCCAGCCAAAATGAGGGGCTGAGTAGGGCCGCCATGGGACCCCCATAGGCCGGCGCGGGCTCCACCCTGGCCGCGCCGCCTTGTGGGGAGGGGGCCCACAACCCCCCTCGTCCGCCTCTCTTTCGCGTACTTCATCTACCCGAAAACCTAAGGTGCGGGGAGGCATCGCGAATAGACACAGCCGCCTCTGCGGGGTGGAAAACACCAGAGAGAAAAGAGCTCTCCGGCAGGCTGAAATCCGCCGGGCAAATTCCCTCCCGGAGGGGGAAATCGTCGCCATCGTCACCGTCATCGAGCTGGACTTCATTGGGATCATCATCATCATCATCTCCACCACCGTCACCGTCATCTCCACCGCTGCACCTCGTCTCCACTGTAACATCTAGGGTTGAATCTTGATTATTTCATAGGGGAAACTCTCCCGGTGTTGATTACTCTTTGTTATTTGATGCTATTGAGTGAACCATTGAACCAAGGTTTATGTTCAGATTGTTATTCATCATCATATCACCTCTGATCATGTTCCATATGATGTCTTGTGAGTAGTTCGTTTAGTTCTTGAGGACATGGGTGAAGTCGAAATGTTAGTAGTGAACTATGTTGAGTAATATTTAATGGTTTGATATTTAAGTTGTGGTGTTATTCTTCTAGTGGTGTAATGTGAACGTCGACTACATGATACTTCACCTTTATGGGCCTAGGGGAATACATCTTGTATTCTTTTGCTAATTGTGGGGTTGCCGGAGTGACAGTAACCTGAACCCCCGTTGGTATATCGATGCAGGAGGGATAGCAGGATCTCGGAGTTTAAGGCTGTGGTTAGATTTATCTTAATTACTTTCTTGTATTTTGCGGATGCTTGCAAGGGGTATAATCACAAGTATGTATTAGTCCTAGGAAGGGCGGTGCATTAGCATAGGTTCACCCACATAACACTTATTAAAACAATGAAGATTAATCAACTATATGAAGCGAAAGCACTAGACTAAATTCCCGTGTGTCCTCAAGAACGTTTGGTCATCATAAGTAAACAAACCGGCTTGTCCTTTGTGCTAAAAAGGATTGGGCCACTCGCTGCAATTATTACTCTCGCATTTTACTTACTTGTATTTTATTTATCTACTATATCAAAACCCCCTGAATACTTGTCTGTGAGCATTTACAGTGAATCCTTCATCGAAACTGCTTGTCAACACCTTCTGCTCCTCGTTGGGTTCGACACTCTTATTTATCGAAAGTACTACGATACACCCCTATACTTGTGGTTCATCACTTTTTCAGAGGGAACCCTTACTAAAATACATAAGGTTCCAGTTAAGCCTTACCCAGAATCACGTATTGTGGGGGTACTTGTAAAATTGGAATGGTATCGCATCCGAACCCAACCATCAGTTTTTGGTAAATTTCACCAAGTCATTCACAAGTCATATTCAACTTCAAAATCTATTAATAGAATGACTCATCATTCCAAGGTTTTCAAAGTCATTGGTTTTCACAAGTTCCCATCTAAAGTAGTCACTTTTAGTTTTAGCACTAGCAACTAGTCATGAGGGGTGCTAACTAGCTTTGATTTCTCTAGGCTAAATTTGATGCTCTTGTACTACTCCATATCTAGACCAAGTGAATCATGAATCAAAAAGTAACTTTGATAAATCAATTTCAATAAATCTTGCAAAGTAAAAAACTTGGGATATGACCATTAAGCATAAAATAAAATGGAGTGATGCCTTGCTCTTGTAGAGCTTTGCACTTTGCAATAATATTAGCTTGCAACAATATAGCTTGCATTACTCTAGCTTGCCTTGATTGGTGTAGTGATCAAAGTTCTCTTCTTCTTCATCTTGGTAGAAGACCTCCTCCTCTTGATAGTCTCCGGTACTAGCGTCTATAAACGAATACGAGGATACAATCACCAAACAATACATAAGTAGACTTAATTAGCCTTAATGGCTCACACAAATGCTCTAGCATCATCACTTAACATTTACCCAAAATTATGCTAGGGTTTTCTTATTTAGTGTTAGGAAAATAATTTCCTCTCATTGAAATATGGATTGGGGTTTCCATTTAGTTCCTTTGGAGAAATAATTTCCTCTCATTGAATCTTGTTAAGATTTAATCTCCACAAATAACAATGTATGGTCACATGTTGATCAAGGTCAACACTTCACACTTATCATTTGAGAAACATGATTTAAATGAGATTCATCATCTCATGCAATTTAAATACTATGTGATTTAAGATCCTCAAGTGAGAAATTATGAGACCATGCAACCAGGGTCATCACATTACTTTAAACTACTTGGGAAGATGATTTAAATGGGGTGCTACACCTCATAGATTTGAAATCTTAAATTTGAAATAGTTTTAAATGGGCTAGAATTGACTACATAGCCAATATTTGGCTCTAGCCCATGATCATATACAGTACCCATATCTTATTTTTGAATAAACAATTAGAGTTTTTGAAATGTGAATTATGAGAGGTGGAATCTGTAGGATAACGTTGCATAGAAAACAAAAAATTTCCTACCGCGAACACGCAATCCAAGCCAAGATGCAATCTAGAAGACGGTAGCAACGAGGGGTTTATCGAGTCTCACCCTTGAAGAGATTCCAAAGCCTACAAGAGGAGGCTCTTGTTGCTGCGGTAGATGTTCACTTGCCGCTTGCAAAAGCGCGTAGAAGATCTTGATCACGATCGCTTCCGGCGCCACGAACGGGCAGCACCTCCGTACTCGGTCACACGTTCGGTTGTTGATGAAGACGACGTCCACCTCCCCGTTCCAGCGGGCAGCGTAAGTAGTAGCTCCTCTCGAATCCGACAGCACGACGGCGTGGTGTCGGTGGTGGTGGAGAAATCCGGCGGAGCTTCGCTTAAGCGTGCGGGATGTGGTGGAGGAGAGAGACCGCTAGGGTTTGGGGAGAGAGGAGGGAGCTAGGGCGCCGGCCAAGGGCAGCCCTAGGTGGTGCAGCCAAGAGTGGGCAGCCCCCTCCCTCTCCTCCTCATTATATAGGTGGAAATCCCCAAGTGTTGGTATCCAAGTCTTCGAATAAGACCCCAACAATGAAACCTCCCATATGTAGGGAAACCTACCCAAGGTGGGAATCCCACTTGGGGTGGGATTCCCCCCTTCCATGAGGGGGGTTGGCCGGCCACCCTAGGGGAGTCCACCTTGGACTCATCCCCTTTAGGGTTGGCTGGCCATGCAAGGTGGAGTCCCTCTGGGACTCTACTTTCCATGGTGATTTCTTCCGGACTTTTCTAGAACCTTCTAGAACCTGCCATAAATGCACCGGATCATTTCCAAACTTGGAATATGACTTCCTATATATGAATCTTATTCTCCGGACCATTCCGGAACTCCTCGTGATGTCCGGGATCTCATCCGGGACTCCGAACAAATATTCGAACTCCATTCCATATTCAAGTTCTACCATTTCAACATCCAACTTTAAGTGTGTCACCCTACGGTTCGTGAACTATGCGGACATGGTTGAGTACTCACTCCGACCAATAACCAATAGCGGGATCTGGAGATCCATAATGGCTCCCACATATTCAACGATGACTTCAGTGATCGAATGAACCATTCCCATATGATACCAATTCCCTTTGTCACGCGATATTTTACTTGTCCGAGGTTTGATCTTCGGTATCACTCTATAACTTGTTCAACCTCGTCTCCTGACAAGTACTCTTCACTCGTACCGTGGTATGTGGTCTCTTATGAACTTATTCATATGCTTGCAAGACATTAGACGACATTCCACCGAGAGGGTCCAGAGTATATCTATCCGTCATCGGGATGGACAAATCCCACTGTTGATTCATATGCCTCAACTCATACTTTCCGGATACTTAATCCCACCTTTATAACCACCCATTTACGCAGTGGCGTTTGATGTAATCAAAGTACCTTTCCGGTATAAGTGATTTACATGATATCATGGTCATAAGGACTAGGTAACTATGTATCGAAAGCTTATAGCAAATAACTTAATGACGAGATCTTATGCTACGCTTAATTGGGTGTGTCCATTACATCATTCATATAATGATATAACCTTGTTATTAATAACATCCAATGTTCATGATTATGAAACTAATCATCCATTAATCAACAAGCTAGTTTAAGAGGCATACTAGGGACTTCTTGTTGTCTACATATCACACATGTACTAATGTTTCGGTTAATACAATTATAGCATGATATATAAACATTTATCATAAATATAAAGATATAAATAATAACCACTTTATTATTGCCTCTAGGGCATATCTCCTTCAGTCTCCCACTTGCACTAGAGTCAATAATCTAGTTTACATTTGTAAAGATATAACACCTTGGCCTTCTGGTGCTTTATCATGTATTGCTCATGGAAGAGGTTTTAGTCAATGGATCTGACACGCTCAGAAACGTATGTATTTTGTAATTCATTTGCGTCTCAATCGCATCACTCATTTCCAAATGAGTCGGCATTGAAATATGTTTGGTCTTCTGGTGGAACCTTAATTCCGCGGTCTGAAATATGTCACTAATATTGTCACACACAATATAGTTTCAAAGTTCTGACTCTGTCGGAACTACACCAAGTTCTCAAAGAACTTCTTGACTTAACATCCTTTGTCATTGTCAAAACAATGGCATACTCTGCCTTCTTTTGTAGAATCCGTCACAATATTTAGAACTCTTCTAAATTTAGCATAGACAACTTCTAGCTCATTGTGTTACCTTTTTAAACAACACTTAGTCTAATTTGAGATTGAAATTATATTTTATATGTGACAAAACCAATATCGGTGTAACACCTTACAGCGATTTGTTTGTCATTTCTTCATACAAAAATATATATATATATCCTTAGTTCTTCTAAAGTACTCAAGAATATTTTTACTATTTTTCAATGATCATCACATGAATCATTCTGGTATATGCTCATAATATCTTAGAGCACAGGACATCTGATTGTGTACATGTTATTCGTGATTCATAATCACTCATGTGTTTTTACTCATTGAGTGTCGGATACACTCAAGTCTTGTTAAACCTTCACATGACAAGAACATTTTCTTAATATTTCTATATTGAACTACTTCAGTATCCATTCTATGTACTTTGACTTAAACTTATTATGTGTTTCAATTTATCTTCATAGATCTTGACACTAAATATGTTTCAGTCCATATCCTTTCATTGAAATTAATTTCTCAATGAAACCTTTTAATCAAGTATATAATTACATCATTTATAACCAACTATATGTCATCTACATACAGTATTATAAATATGTCTCAGCACTCCCACTTAATTTCTTGCAAATGCAAGCCTCTTCATCATCTCTGATGAAATCAAAAACTCTTTGACTATTTCATCTGGTGAAGATTCCAACTCCGTGATACTTACTTCATCCAATTTGAAGTTTGTATACCTATCTAGCAAAATTCTTGGTTGTATCTTGTATACACCTTTAATACACACTTCTGATAAGTAATGTATTTTGCCATCCTACTAACATATCTCATAAAGGAAATATGTAGTGATTACTAGAATAATCCATATAGACTTTAAGCATTGCTACGGAAGATCTAATCTTGTCGTAGTCAACTCTTTGAACTTTGTCGTAAACAACTTTTCGACAAGTCAAGCTTCTTCAAGGATATTCCATCCAAGTCCATCAATTTTATAGATCCATTTACTTTCAAAAAGTATTTATCTATCTTGGATTTCATGGCGTATAGCCATTTTAACGGAGTCAGGGCCCATCATAACTTCTTTGTTTGTAGTTGGTTTATCATTGTTTACAATCAATCCTTTGTCCACAAATCATTTATTTGATCACAAAGTAAACCATACCCACAAGGTTCAATATGTACTTCGATCTCCATGGCTAAAACACTTTGTAGTCATGGGAGCCATGATCGTTGTGGCCGCTTCCGAAACCAATTCCGATGTTGCGCTACTCTGATCATTATGCTCAGGTTCATAAACCTTATTAAATTATATTGTCCTCCCACTCAAATACTTCACTAGAAACAATTTCTCGGAAATAAGAAACATTGACAAACACTTTTGTCTTTGTCTCGTGGGAAGAATTCCCAATTAAATCTCTGGGATAACCAACAAAGACATTCATCCGATTTTGGTTGTTAACTCTTAGACCAAAATTTAAAGAAAAGACTATTAGGGTTTATACCCATACCATAACTTGTATGGTGTCATTTCAACGGATCATGATGATGCTCTATTCAGTGTAAAAGCGGTAGTCACTAAAGCATAATCCACAAAAATATAATGGCGTCATAATATTTTATCTCATCATTAATCCAACAAGGTTTGGATACATATCTCGGATACTATATCATCATTATGATACTCCAAGAAATGTGAGTTGTAGAACAATTTCATAACTCTCTTAGATGTTAGCTAAAACTCGTAATTCAAATATTTCCACCATGATCCAATCATAGATATTTGACTTTTCTATTACGATGATTTCCACTTCATGCTGAAATTTATTTGAATCCATTCAAATGTTTCAAACTTCTTCCTTATTGAATATATCCACATATATATACTCAATTCATTGTTGAAAGTTTTCATGAAGTAGAAGAATCTCCCGCACACAACTATGCCCAGTGAACCACATACATCATCATGTATTTTTCCACTAAGTTAGTTGCCCGTTCAACTTTTGGCCTATGAACGGTATTTTAATCATTCTCTTTAGAAAAGATTTGCAAGCGCCAAATGATTCAAAAATCAAATGACTCCAAAAATCCATTTGCATGGAGTTCCTTCATGCGTTCCTTTCTAATATGACCTAAATGGCGGTTCCACAAATAAGTGGAATTCAAATCATTTGCCTTATGGCATTTTAGCGTCAGTTTTATGTATGTGTGTTTCACCATTAAGATTTATAATAACTTATCCATCGTACATGGAGTAATGTCATAATTTGAACAACTCATTGTTTTCATTTGACCAGAGCAAAATAACAATTATTAAGTTCTTTATTATAAATTCTAAGGGCTAGATAGAATACCAACGATGAACATAATAACACTTTATTTTGTTCCAGACGTGCATTCCTATCATATTCCTTGTCAGTCACTTAGGCCATTGTATTCTTGTATTGCGTTGTTTTGTATGACACTTCATACCAACCAATATAGTACTAATACCCAAGAATTTCATAGTGTGACTTAACTAGGAATACAACCATAACATGTATATCATTTATATACACCTGAGCTAAACTTTCTAGTATTTTCTTTTCTTTTTGCCAAAATATCTTTTGCAGTTTCTCTTTTAGCTTTCCTCATTATTCAGAAAAACACTTCAACATTATTAACTTCTAGGTTTGTTGGTCAAATACCAATAACCTTGAGGTTCTTACTTTAAGTTGATCATCATATGACAAGTGTTTGAGATTTCACTATTAGTAACCTTGTAATATGATGAACAATTTCACTCATAATTTTATCCATTGTATCATGATGACTTTCTGAGACCATGTCTGTACATGCTAGGCTCATAAAGTTTAACCTTGGTATTCGCATGTGCAAATCTGGCTTGCACCCGTTGTATGCACACGTAGAATCTATCACACCCGATCATCACGTGATGCTTCGAAACGACGAGTCTTAGCAACGGTGCATACTAAGGATGATAACTTCATGGATATGCGAATATTATTAGTGCCCCAATAGTTGGAGGATTGTGACGCCTGGCGTCTTCAACCTTCATACATTCCCATAAAACTTATGAGTTTATGTAGTCTCACCAAATTATATTCTATCATCTTGCAATAAGGTCTTTAGATATCACATATATCTCATACCTTGATTATTTCTGAAAACTAAATTTTCAGCTCCTTACTTTCCAAACAAATTTGAACTTCAAGTTTCACGGAAACAAGATAACTTTAGGTACTAATTTAAACCTTAGCTCTTTTGAATCAACAATGTGAGGTTTACTAAAAGTTTGCAATAGTACTTAATCAATTCTTGATTCTTTAACAATACGGTACCAATCCGTAAAGTTTCTTGTCAGATTTTAACAGTATTTCTATCTCAATAACAAGACTAGCGCATAGTAGAAAAACGGATGCCAAAACTACAAAATTAATTCAAAATACTACTCAGACTATGTTTATGATAATTAGTTCATGTTTTAATCTAATTACTAATGAACTCCCACTTAATACAACATCCCTCATAGTTGTTAAGTGGTACACGATCCAAATCCACTACACGAAAACCGATCATCACGTGAGATGATGTAGCTTCAATGGTGAACATCAACATGTTGATCATATCATCCATATGACTCGTGTTCAACCTTTCGGTTTCCGTTGTCCCGAGGCCATGTCTGTACATGCTAGGCTCGTCAAGCAAACCCAAGTATTCCGCGTGTGCAACATGGCTTACACCCGTTGTATGTTGAGTTTATCGCACCCGATCATCACGAGATGCTTCAAAACTACGAACAATGCAACGGTGCATACGAGGGAAGAACACTTTATTATCTTGATATTAATGTGAGGGATCATCTTATAATGCTACCGTCGCGATCTAAGCAAAATAAGATGCATAAAAGGATTAACATCACATGCAGTTCATATGTGATATGTGTTGCGGTCAGAAACCCACCGGCGAGCAGCGACGGGCAACACAGGAGAGCCGGGAGCAACTTAGGGCTGCGGCTGGCCCTGGTCCCTCCGAGCGACGGCCCGCAAAGACTCCGGCACGCACGTCCGATGCTGGTGCAAGGGCGTGCCACCTGACCTATACCTGGTCAGGAAGGTGATGGAGATGCCTCGCTTAGTTTCCTGCATGGCATACACGTAAACATTAAATACGAGCCTCGATCGGCTCTCAGGTTGTCCTGTGAATCGGCTCAAAGAGCCGATCCACCCATGATTCACACGAGGTGTACGAATATATGGTGGTCCTGCTTGATCAAGATAAAGCTAAAACGATCTATGACGATTTAGGGTTTTCACCACATAATCGGAACGTCCTACTCGTGATTGGGCCTCGCGGCCGCGCACGGTGATCGTAAGCCGATCCTAGACAGGGCCTAAAAACCAACACGAGGTTGATCCCCGGAACATCCTGTCTAGGGCTAGCAAACTACACTCTACGCACCGCTGGATCCTCCAACCCTTTGTAAGGCCTAACTATGCAGATATTAAACTAATCCTTGAAGAACAAGGAGCAACCATAACGGATCGGATCTACTAAATAATGATCAAGCGGGGTGCCGCCCCTACGCCTAAGATAGGCGTAAGGGCGGCTAGATGTCTAAGGGTCGCACGACGATAGCATATGATACGAAGAACAATGCTAACCCTAACACATCTAAGATAACTACGTTGCTCGCCATCAAAAAGGCTTCAGTACGAGCAACGCATGAACAACGAATAAACTTGTACTGCCTAGATCGCAAGATGCGATCTAGGCAGCATGATGCTTACCCGGAAGAAACCCTCGAGACAAGGGAGTTGGCGATGCGCCTAGATTGGTTTGTGGTGAACGTGATTGTTGTTTATTTCATAAACCCTAGATACATATTTATAGTCCGTAGACTTTCTAACGTGGGAATAATCCCAACCGTGCACGAGCCAAACTCTATCTAACCGACACGTATCCTACTATATTACAGATACAAGGGCAAACTAGCCCAAACTTTGCATATAAGGCCGATTCACGTATATTCTTCCATGTATATTCTTCAAGCCCATCTTGATCGCGGCCCACCTCTAACTCGGTCAAATTCTGGTGATAACAATATGATATGGCCCTTTTGTCTTTGCGCCTTCGATCTTCATCTCCAAAGCATGGACATGATCTCCATCATCAACGGGCATGATCTCCATCATCGTCGGCGTAGCGTCAAGGTTCATGGTGCCGTCTTCATGGTTGTTCACCTCATGTAGCAACTATTACAACTACTTTGAAATACTACTCAACATGAAATTTAAAGACAACCATAAGGCTCCTGCCGGTTGCCACAATACAATAATGATCATCTCATACATATTCATCATCATATCATGGCCATATCACATCACCAAACCCTGCAAAAACATGTTAGACGTCTCTAATTTGGTTTGCATATTTTACGTGGTTTAGGGTTTTCGAGTAAGATCTAATCTACCTACGAACATGAACCACAACGGTGATACTAGTGTTGTCAATAGAAGAGTAAGTTGAATCTTCACTATAGTAGGAGAGACAGACACCCGCAAAGCCTCTTATGCAATACAAGTTGCATGTCGAACGAGGAACAAGTCTCATGAACGCGGTCATGTAAAGTTAGTCCAGGCCGCTTCATCCCACTATGCCACAAAGATGCAAAGTACTCAAACTAAAGATAACAAGAGCATCAACGCCCACAAAACCATTGTGTTCTACTCGTGCAACCATCTATGCATAGACACGGCTCTGATACCACTGTAGGATAACGTTGCATAGAAAACAAAAAATTTCCTACCGCGAACACGCAATCCAAGCCAAGATGCAATCTAGAAGACGGTAGCAACGAGGGGTTTATCGAGTCTCACCCTTGAAGAGATTGCAAAGCCTACAAGAGGAGGCTCTTGTTGCTGCAGTAGACGTTCACTTGCCGCTTGCAAAAGCGCGTAGAAGATCTTGATCACGATCGCTTCCGGCGCCACGAACGGGCAGCACCTCCGTACTCGGTCACACGTTCGGTTGTTGATGAAGACGACGTCCACCTCCCCGTTCCAGCGGGCAGCGGAAGTAGTAGCTCCTCTCGAATCCGACAGCACGACGGCGTGGTGTCGGTGGTGGTGGAGAAATCCGGCGGAGCTTCGCTTAAGCGTGCGGGGTGTGGTGGAGGAGAGAGACCGCTAGGGTTTGGGGAGAGAGGAGGGAGCTAGGGCTCCGGCCAAGGGCAGCCCTAGGTGGTGCGGCCAAGAGTGGGCAGCCCCCTCCCTCTCCTCCTCATTATATAGGTGGAAATCCCCAAGTGTTGGTATCCAAGTCTTCGAATAAGACCCCAACAATGAAACCTCCCATATGTAGGGAAACCTACCCAAGGTGGGAATCCCACTTGGGGTGGGATTCCCCCCTTCCATGAGGGGGGTTGGCCGGCCACCCTAGGGGAGTCCACCTTGGACTCCTCCCCTTTAGGGTTGGCTGGCCATGCAAGGTGGAGTCCCTCCGGGACTCTACTTTCCATGGTGATTTCTTCCGGACTTTTCTAGAACCTTCTAGAACCTGCCATAAATGCACCGGATCATTTCCAAACTTGGAATATGACTTCCTATATATGAATCTTATTCTCCGGACCATTCCGGAACTCCTCGTGATGTCCGGGATCTCATCCGGGACTCCGAACAAATATTCGAACTCCATTCCATATTCAAGTTCTACCATTTCAACATCCAACTTTAAGTGTGTCACCCTACGGTTCGTGAACTATGCGGACATGGTTGAGTACTCACTCCGACCAATAACCAATAGCGGGATCTGGAGATCCATAATGGCTCCCACATATTCAACGATGACTTCAGTGATCGAATGAACCATTCACATACGATACCAATTCCCTTTGTCACGCGATATTTTACTTGTCCGAGGTTTGATCTTCGGTATCACTCTATACCTTGTTCAACCTCGTCTCCTGACAAGTACTCTTTACTCGTACCGTGGTATGTGGTCTCTTATGAACTTATTCATATGCTTGCAAGACATTAGACGACATTCCACCGAGAGGGCCCAGAGTATATCTATCCGTCATCGGGATGGACAAATCCCACTGTTGATTCATATGCCTCAACTCATACTTTCCGGATACTTAATCCCACCTTTATAACCACCCATTTACGCAGTGGCATTTGATGTAATCAAAGTACCTTTCCGGTATAAGTGATTTACATGATCTCATGGTCATAAGGACTAGGTAACTATGTATCGAAAGCTTATAGCAAATAACTTAATGACGAGATCTTATGCTACGCTTAATTGGGTGTGTCCATTACATCATTCATATAATGATATAACCTTGTTATTAATAACATCCAATGTTCATGATTATGAAGCTAATCATCCATTAATCAACAAGCTAGTTTAAGAGGCATACTAGGGACTTCTTGTTGTCTACATATCACACATGTACTAATGTTTCGGTTAATACAATTATAGCATGATATATAAACATTTATCATAAATATAAAGATATAAATAATAACCACTTTATTATTGCCTCTAGGGCATATCTCCTTCAGAATCACCTCAAAATTCATTATGGTTGATTTTCTAAATTTATTTGAATTCTGAAAACTATATGTCTTATTATTTTTAATATTCAAAAACTACAACAGCTATGAGGTTGAAACCAGTGTGGTTGGATAGAGAATTTTATAGGCTTTTCAACAACATAAAATTGGTCAAATTTGGTGCAGCAGATTTGAAGTTATTTGATTTTGAATAAGGCATCTGCAAGTAAATTTGAATCAATAGAAATAAACCAGATTTGAATTTAACGGGCCACGCGGGAAAATTTAACGGGCCGGTCAGCCTATGCGCACTTTGCACGCGGGCCAACTGACAGTGGCCCCCGCTTGTCAGCCTGTCTTAAGCAGCGAAACGGTATGGGCGAATGAGGGGCGTTTGATTAGAGATGGATCGGACGGGCGTGGTTCGTCGTCGTCTCCGATGAGATCCGACGTGCTGGCGGCGAGCCTAGGGGGTGGGAGAGCTTACCAGGGTCCGGCGAGGCTCGGCGAGGGTGCGCAACAGTGTTGTCGAGGACGAGGAAGCGAGTGGTGGTCGTGGGAGGAGCAGAGGTGGCCGAAATCGACGACTTGATCTGCGGCGGCTCACGGGTCTCCGGCGTGAAATTAAGGGGCTACCGGCAGCAACGTGGAGGAGTGAGAGTTCGAGGAGGCTCAGAAGAGAGTGGGGAGTGGAGTGTTGTGAAGGAATTGCTCTGGGGAAGGCTCTATTTATAGGGGCGCGAGTGTGCTGCGGGGGTGCGCTCGGGTTGGCCATGGCGACAGCGATTGGACCGGCGAAGGGGCAAGGGAGGTTGCGCGTGAGGTAGGCGACGTCTAGGCAGTACTGGTGAGCGTGATGGTACGGTGAAAGGTGGTCTGTGGCGTGCGGGAGAGGTTGTCGTCCTCGCAGTACTGCCGCGACCATCTTTGATCATCGCGACGGCAGCAGGTCGAGCGCGTCCAATTGGGAGTGTCTGGCGTCGTCCTGGTGTTATCACCAGAATTTGACCGAGTCAGAGGTGGGCCGCGATCAAGATGGGCTTGTAAGAATATACATGGAAGAAATACGTGAATCGGCCTTATATGCAACGTTTGGGCTAGTTTGCCCGTGTATCTGTAATATAGTAGGATACGTGTCGGTTAGATAGAGTTTGGCTCGTGCCCGGTTGGGATTGGTCCCACGATTAGAAAGTCTACGGACTATAAATATGTATCTAGGGTTTATGAAATAAACAACAATCACGTTCACCACAAACCAATCTAGGCGCATCGCCAACTCCCTTGTCTCGAGGGTTCCTTCCGGGTAAGCATCATGCTGCCTAGATCGCATCTTGCGATCTAGGCAGTACACGTTTATTCGCTATCCATGCGTTGCTCGTACTGAAGCCTTTTTGATGGCGAGCAACGTAGTTATCTTAGATGTGTTAGGGTTAGCATTGTTCATCGTATCATATGCTATCGTCGTGCAACCCTTAGACATCTAGCCGCCCTTACGCCTATCTTAGGTGTAAGGGCGGCACCCCGCTTGATCATTATTTAGTAGATCCGATCCGTTATGGTTGCTCCTTGTTCTTCAAGGATTAGTTTAATATCTGCATAGTTAGGCCTTACAAACGGGTTGAAGGATCCAGTGGCGCGTAGGGTGTAGTTTGCTAGCCCTAGACAGGATGTTCCGGGGATCAACCTCGTGTTGGTTTTTACGCCTTGTCTAGGGTCGGCTTACGATCACCGTGCGTGGCCGCTAGGCTCAATCACGAGTAGGATGTTCCGATTATGTGGTGAAAACCCTAAATCGTAGTAGGTCGTTTTAGCTTTATTTTGATCAAGCAGGACCACCATATATTCGTACACCCCGTACGGATCATGGGTGGAGCCGATCTACAGGACAACCTGAGAGCCGATCGAGGCTCGTATTTAATGTTTACGTGTATGCCATGCAGGAAACTAAGCGAGGCACATCCATCACCTTCCTGACCAGGTATAGGTCAGGTGGCACGCCCTTGCACCAGCATTGGACGTGCGTGCCGAGTCTTTGCGGGCCGTCGCTCGGAGGGACCAGGGCCAGCCGCAGTCCTGGGAGCCTCCCGGCTCTACTGTGTTGCCCGTCGCTGCTCGCCGGTGGGTTTCTGACCGCAACACCTGGTGAGGTGTGGAGTGCGCGTGCGCAAGGAGAGAGGGAGAGGAGTACAGACGCGACGGGGCAAGGCGGCGCTCTGGCGCGTCCAGGGCTATGCCTGTGCGCGCTCTGGCGTGTACTGGTGTGTCTAGGCGCGTCAGTGCATGTCCTGTTCCAGGCGTGGGCGTGCTCTTCTTTGGCCAGGGAGGGTACCAGCGTGCATGGTGGAGTGAGGGCTACCTCGTTGACATGGTGATGCTGACCAGAGAGGGGTGGTGAGGAGGAGTGGCATGGTGGTGTCCTTGAGCTCGACATGGGCTTGTTTTGGCTTTCCACAGGCTTTAATCACCAAGGCAGGTACATGGCTTGATGCAGGAGATACAGAGGAGCACTTATCATCTCAGTACCAAAGTGGTTTAGGCTAAAATCTGCATTGTAAAGGAGTGTGTGTCCAATCTGATTTGATGCCTACCAAGTGTTCGATGAATTGGTCGCATGAAGGTTTTGTTTGAATTTTTCAATTCTTTTTGGTGGAGTTGATTTGAATAATTAATGGAGTAGAATGGTGGTGGTGGTGGTCAATTTGGTGCAAGTTTGCAAAGTTCCAAAAAGAGGATGATCTTCACTTTCTTTCAAAGTCTCCACTTGTCACACTTATACTAAGCAATGGGGACAGAGTCAACCATGATGGTCAACACAAAAATGGTTCACCTTGATATGCTCTCGGATGAGGTGGAAAGAGTTGGCCAGGTTTAGTTTGGGATTAGCTAAATAGAAGGGCTCAAAGTGGGCATGATGTTATAAAAGTGCAAATAGACCATTATCATATGTGAGTGAATTTTGATATTTCCTTTGATTTGATTTGTGTTTCTTTGATGCAAATGTGTTTGTTATTGATATATTAGTGTTTCACAAGCAATGGTACAAGCAATGGTGGCCTTGATTGATGATTTGAAAAAATGGCCATTTGTGTATGTGACTGAGATTTGCATTTTTCTCATTTATTTTATTTCTCTCTATTTGATTTGGTTTTTCTTGATTCAAAAGTGATTCTTATTTGTTTAGGAACATTTCCAAACCACTGAAACAATTCCAAAAGGCCTAGTCCAAAGATTTGCAAAAATGGCCATAAACACATAAGAGGTGAAATTCCAATTTTCCTTAATCTTCTATTTTGTACCTCTTGCTTTACTTAGGCATGGTCTAGGGTCCATTTAGGGTTAGATGGGGTTTAGTGTTGATTTCAAACCATTTGGGCAAAGTAGAGGTGCATAGGTCAAGATTTGGGAATATTGTTAAGTGCCACATATGCTTCCATGCACATGTTTATTTTATTTATGTTTCTAACTTGAATTAGTGGGTAGGTACTAGGTTAGGTTTGTTGATGTTTTCAAAACATCTAAACAAGGTAGAAAAGTCTAGGTAAAAGTTTTACCAAAAGTAGCCATAGGCACATAGGCCCTTTTCTTATTTAGTTTCTTTTTATTTTGTTTTAACTTGGAATGGTGAAAAGGATAGGGTTTAGGGTTTAAGATCCTTTCAAAATACTTCAACAAACAATCTTGGCAATATCACAACATATAAGCATGATCACTATGCATCAAACTTAATTTAATAAAAGTTTTTGTTGGTTCCAAAATTTGGAAAATAGGGAAATTCATTTTCTTCTTTGTTTCAAAATTTGGGATGTTACAAACCCTTCCCCCTTAAACAAATCTCGTCCCGAGATTTTAAGAAAAGTTAGGTTCCTAAGAGAGATTGAGCAATTGGATTAACAGGAAACATACTTGGCATGGCCTGAGGTGCTTCTTGTGCTTCTGTTGCATTCATGTGGTAGAGGCGGCCGTTGTGGTTGTTCTGGTTCCTTCTGGCTGCAAAGCGGCGCTGTTGCTGGGCAGGTGCAGCAGTATTGTGGGCAGTCTTGGCAAGCTTCTTGGGGCATTCATTGGAGTAATGACCCACAGTGCCACATTCATAGCAGGTTATCGTTGACTTGTCCTTTGGGGCAATGGGGGTAGTATTGCTCCCATTCCTCGGGCCAGTGTTGGTGTTGTTGTTGTTCCCATTGTTGTTGTTGCTGTTGTGATTGTTGTTGTTGTTGTGGTTGTTGTTGTTGTTTCCTCCGGTCTTCGGGGGTCCTCCATTGTTGTTGGTGTAGTTTGGGCGATACGCCTGAGCAGTGGGCTTCTTGTTTCTTGGGGTAAATCCTCCAGAGGAGTTGTTGCGGTACTTCTAGGTATGGTGGGGTCCATTCTGGTTCATCATCCTGCGCTTGCGGTTCTCGTTGGCTTAGTGAAGCTTCCCTTCCATCTGTATGGCTGAGTCCACTAGGGCTTCCAAGTCAGCGAACGGAATGTTCACTAACACAGTTTGCATTTCATCATGCAGTTCGTTCAGAAATCTCTCCTTCCTTTTCTCGTTGGTGTCGGTCTCATCCGGGGCGTACCTTGACAGAGTAAGAAATCTGTCGCGGTATTCCACCACAGACATTCTTCCTTGCTTGAGTTCGCGGAACTCATCTCTCATCTTCTTGATCAGTCCTTAGGGCACGTGATATTTGCTGAACTTGAATTTGAAATCTTCCCAAGTCATCATCTGTCCCGCATTCATTGCGCGGGCACTTGTCCACCAGGCTCTTGCAGGTCCTGACAGGTAGTGGGTGGCGAACAGCACTTTCTCTGCGGCTTCAACTCCCGCAATTTCCAGGTTGTTCTCCATGGTTTGGAGCCAGTCATCTGCGTCAAGTGGCTCTTCGGTCTTGCTGAACATGGGTGGGTTGGTGTTATGAAAATTCTTCAGCTTCGATCCAGGGTGATCGTGGTTTCCATGGCCTTGGTTGTTCTAGGCTATCTGCTGCAGTGCGGCAATATTGGCTTGTCGTTCAGCTCTCTCGGCTTCTCGGTCTGCCATCATCATCTCCAGCATCTGCATCATTGCATCCTGGTTGGTGCTGTGGGTTGGTGGGGCCATCTGATCATAGAGGTAGATGATAGGATAAGAGGGAAATTTCTATGGTTTGTTTGAAAAATTCTTGGAAGAATATATTGTTACCCGAAGAAAAGCCTGCAGTCAACAGATTGTTTGACAAAATTCTTCGGATCAAAGAATCCGATGGTCAGACTATGATGGGCACTGAAATAGCGGCTATTTTCTTAAAATGCCGAATCCAACCAATCATGCCTAGAGCCCACCCAATATGGTTATATTCGGGGTCCCATGGATGAGTCCAGAGTAAATTTTGCCGAGTTATCTATGAAGGAATTATTAGATGGAGTTAGGCATCTAACTCATTTCAGCCAAGAAGAGTCAATCCTGCTCGTAGCTCCTCAAGCTCCCTGTGAGTATGACCACCAACCGAATGAGGTAACTCCCTTCTTGTACTTATGATTACTTCCGCAGCCTAGATGTGCTCTTTTTCTTTTGTTAAAAACCTTTACTTTCTTCGACAGGTCCTGTTAACTGCCAAATGTTTTCCGAATATATCGGATGAAAACCTTGAGCAGGGAGATTCCTCTGTCCCTATGAAGTCACATGCCTATAAAAATGAAGAATTCGAAGATAATGATCCTGCGAATCCTGAAGCTATTTCGATAGATCATAAGTGATACGGCAGAGTCAAATCATTTCAATGATGCTGATCGTGCTGCCTTTGTTGATGCAGCTCGGGAGAAGGCTAACCCCCAAACTTCAAAAAGACTGTCCGGTGGCTTCACGGACGAGGATGATTTATTTGATTTGTAAGTTTCTTCTACCGCTGTTGCGGTCAGAAACCCACCGGCGAGCAGCGACGGGCAACACAGTAGAGCCGGGAGGCTCCCAGGACTGCGGCTGGCCCTGGTCCCTCCGAGCGACGGCCCGCAAAGACTCGGCACGCACGTCCGATGCTGGTGCAAGGGCGTGCCACCTGACCTATACCTGGTCAGGAAGGTGATGGATGTGCCTCGCTTAGTTTCCTGCATGGCATTGATAACCCACAAGTATAGGGGATCGCAACAGTCTTCGAGGGAAGTAAAACCCAAATTTATTGATTCGACACAAGGGGAGGTAAAGAATACTTATAAGCCTTAACAACTGAGTTGTCAATTCAGCTGCACCTGGAAAAGCACTAGCAACAGGGGTGATGTGAAAGTAGCAGTAATATGAGAGCAGTAGTAATAGTAACACAGCAGCAGTAATAGCAATATGAGAGCAATGGCACCGGAAAATAGTTGATACTACTTCCAATGACATATAGAACGAGTATATAATGATGAAAGATGGACCGGGGTTCCCAGCGATCTACACTAGTGGTAACTCTCCAATAAGTGACAAGTGTTGGGTGAACAAATTACAGTTGGGCAATTGATAGGAATCAAAGCATTAAGATAGAACATCAGGCTTATTAATTATGTAGGCATGTTTTCCAATTATAGTCGTACGTGCTCGCAATGAGAAACTTGCACAACATCTTTTGTCCTACCAGCCGGTGGCAGCCGTGCCTCAAGGGAAACTACTGGATATTAAGGTACTCCTTTTAATAGAGCACCGGAGCAAAGCATTAACACTTGGTGAAAACATGTGTCCCTCACATCACCGCCATCCCCTCCGGTTGTCCCGATTTCTGTCACTTTGGGGCCTTTGGTTCCAGACAGTGACATGTGCATACAACTTGTAGATACAATCTAAGCAATAAGTATAGAGCTCAAATCTAAGATCATGCCACTCGGGCCCTAGTGACAAGCATTAAGCATAACAAGATTGCAGCAACAATAACTTCACAAACTTTATAGATAGACTAATCATAATGTATCATCCATCGGATCCCAACAAACACAACACCAATTACATCATATGGATCTCAATCATGTAAGGCAGCTCATGAGACCATTGTATTGAAGTACATGGGGGAGAGAATACCAACTAGCTACAGCTAGAACCCGTAGTCCATGGGGGAACTACTCACGGAGCATGATGGAGGCGATGGCGTTGATGGAGATGGCTTCCGGGGGCACTTCCCCGTCCTGGCAGGGTGCCGGGACAGAGACTTCTATCCCCCGAATTGGAGTTTCGCGATGGCGGCGGCGCCCCTGGAGTCTTTCTGGAGTTTCGTCAATTGGTACTGCGTTTTTAGGTCGAAAGGGATTTTATAGGCGAAGAGGCGGCGCAGGGGGGCACCTGGGGGCGCCTCACCCTAGGCCGGCGCGGCCAGGGTCTGGCCCGCGCCGCCATGTGGTGTGGTGGCCCCCTGGCCCCTCTCCGACTCTTCTTCGGTGTTCTGGAGCCTTCCGGGAAAAATAGGAGGTTTGGCGTTGATTTCGTCCAATTCCGAGAATATTGCCCGAACAGCCTTTCTGGAACCAAAAACAGCAGAAAACAGGAACTGGCACTGTGGCATCTCGTTAATAGGTTAGTTCCGGAAAACGCATAAAAACATTATAAAGTGCAAGCAAAACATGTAAGTATTGTCATAAAACAAGCATGGAACGACAGAAATTATGGATACGTCGGGGACGTATCAGCATCCCCAAGCTTAGTTCCTGCTCGTCCCGAGCAGGTAAACGATAAAAAGAATAATTTCTGTAGTGACATGCTACTTACATAACCTTGATCATACTATTACAAAGCATATGAAATGAATGAAGTGACTCAAGGCAATGATCTATAGTTGCTAACAAGTAGATAACATACAGCAAAACTTTTCATGAATAGTACTTTCAAGACAAGCATCAAAAGTCTTGCACAAGAGTTAACTCATAAAGCAATAAATTCAAAGTAAGGGCATCGAAGCAACACAAAGGAAGATATAAGTTTCAGCGGTTGCTTTCAACTTTCAACATGCATATCTCATGGATAATTGTCAACACAAAGTAATATGATGAATGCAAATAAGCAAGTATGTAAGAATCAATGCACAGTTAACACAAGTGTTTGCTTCTAAGGTGGAAGGAAGTAGGTAAACTGACTCAACATAAAGTAAAAGAATGGCCCTTCGCAGAGGGAAGCCTTGATTGCTATATTTGTGCTAGAGCTTTGGTTTTGAAAACATATAGAGAGCATAAAAGTAAAGTTTTGAGAGGTGTTTGTTGTTGTCAACGAATGGTAATGGGTACACTAACTACCTCACCAACCGGACTTCCAAGAGCGGCTCCCATGAATTATTTGCTTGTTTATGTGGCACTCCTTCCAACCTTTCTTACACAAACCATGGCTAACCGAATCCTCGGGTGCCTGCCAACAATCTCATACCATGAAGGAGTGCCTTTTTATTTTAGTTTTATTATGATGATGACACTCCCCCCAACCTTTGCTTACACAAGCCATGGCTAACCGAATCCTTCGGGTGCCGTCCAACAATCACAAACCATGGAGGAGTGTCTATTTAGGTTAATTAATTTGGGACTGGGAATCCCGTTGCCAGCTCTTTTTGCAAAATTATTGGATAAGCGGATGTGCCACTAGTCCATATGAGAGTCCGTCAAAAGTAAATGACAAGGTTGAAAGCTAAACACCACATACTTCCTCATGAGCTATGAAACATAAACACAAATTGAGAAGCATTTTGAATTGTTTAAAGGTAGCACTCAAGCAATTTACTTTGGAATGGCAGGAAATACCACATAGTAGGTAGGTATGGTGGACACAATTGGCATAGTGGTTGGCTCAAGGATTTTGGATGCATGAGAAGTATTCCCTCTCGATACAAGGCTTAGGCTAGCAAGGTTGTTTGAAGCAAACACAAGTATGAACCGGTATAGCAAAACTTACATAAGAACATATTGCAAGCATTATAATACTCTACAATGTCTTCCTTGTTGCTCAAACACTTTTACCAGAAAATATCTAGACCTTAAGAGAGATCAATTATGCAAACCAATTTCAACAAGCTCTACGGTAGTTCTCCATTAATAGGTTTAAACTACATGAAAAAAAACTTTAATCATGATCTACTTGAGAGCTCAAAACAATTGCCAAGTGTCAAATTATCCAAAACATATGAGGCATTTTCTGTTTCCAACCAAATAACCATAAGTATTGTAGCTTCCAACTTTTATCATTGAACATTAAAAGTAAAACGAAGAACACAAGTGTTCATATGAAAAAGCGGAGCGTGTCTCTCTCCCAAACAAGGATTGCTAGGATCCGATCTTATTCAAACAAAAACAAAAATAAAAGCACACAGACGCTCCAAGTAAAGCACATATGATGTGACCGAATAAAAATATAGTTTCAGGGGAGGAACCTGATAAGTTGATGAAGAAGGGGATGCCTTGGGCATGCCCAAGCTTAGACGCTTGAATCTTCTTAAAATATGCAGGGATGAACCACGGGGGCATCCCCAAGCTTAGACTTTTCACTCTTCTTGATCATATATCATCCTCCTCTCTTGACCCTTGAAAACTTCCTTCACAACAAACTTCTCATAAACTTCATTAGAGGGGTTAGTACTCAAAAAAATTTGAATCCACCTTGGTCCTGTAGTGGCACATTGCAAGAACTCAATAAAACATTAGCTACAGCTCTCTATGTCTAGAAAAGCTCGCTTAAAGTCCACAAGAGACAATGCAAAAAACAGAGACAGAATCTGCCAAAACAGAATAGCCAGTAAAGACGAATTTTAATAAAATACTTCCGTTGCTCAAATCAGAAAACTCAGAACTAATGAAAGTTGCGTACATATCTGAGGAACACGCACGTAAATTGGCATATTTTTCTGATTTTCCTACAGAGAAAACAGCCCAGATTCGTGACAGAAAGAAATCTGTTTCTGCGCAGAAATCCAAATCTAGTATCAACCTTCGATTAGAGGCTTCACTTGGCACAACAAAACACAAAACTAAGATAAGGAGAGGTTGCTACAGTAGTAAACAACTTCCAAGACACAAATATAAAATAAAGTACTGTAGCAAAATAACACATGGGTTATCTCCCAAGAAGTTGCTTTCTTTATAGCCATTAAGATGGGCTCGGCAGTTTTAATGATGCACTCGCAAGAAATAGTATTTGAAGCAAAAGAGAGCATCAAGAGGCAAATCCAAAACACATTTAAGTCTAATATGCTTCCTATGCAAAGGAATCTTGTAAATAAACAAGTTCATGAAAAGCAAAGTAACAAGCATAGGAAGACAGAACAAGTGTAACTTCAAAATTTTAAGCACATAGAGAGGTGTTTTAGTACCATGCAAATTTCTACAACCATATTTTCCTCTCTCATAATAATTTTCAGTAGCTTCATGAACAAACTCAATAATATAACTATCACATGCAGCATACTTTTCATGATTTCCAAACACATAATTTTTATCAAGTTCAAGAATAGCGGGATTAAAACTTTCAAACTCACTTTTATCAATAACATAACATGATGATTGATCAATCTCAAGAGATATGGGACTCATAGAATAAGTCAAGAACTCTCCAATCCCATTTTCATTAGTAGAACAATTAATATTATCAAGTAACATAGGACCATCATCTAGAGCTTTATCATAAACATTTGCTACGCAAAATTCTTTAGTACCACGCATTTCGACATCAGGCACAAACAAAGCATTATCATAAGATTTATCAAAGTAGCATGGATTATCATAAATAACAGTAGCATAATTATTTTCACAAGTTTTACTCATAGGCAATATTTCAAGGGAATCCACGGGAACATAACATTCAACCTCTTTCGGTAAGCATGGAGGACAATCAAATAGTGTAAGGGATAAAGAGTTACTCTCATTAGAAGGTTGGCATGGGTAGCTAATCCATTCTTCCTCCTTTTGTTCGTCGCTCTCCTCTTCTTTTTCATCCAATGAGTTCTCAGGTTCATCAATTTCCTCCTCTTTTTCATCCAATGCGCTTTCAGGTTCATCAATTTCTTCTTCCACCGGTTCCTGCAAATTGTGAGTGCATTCTTGTGCATTAATGTGTCTCTCTTTATAATCAAGGATATAAGGATTCCTACTGTAGCATTCTATGCAAGAATTAAGGATAGTAGAGACATAATCTTTAAGGTCCTTACAAATAGCACAAGTTTCATAATTCTCAACCATGAAGGATTCTATCTCGGAGGCTCCCATAAATAAGACAAATTGTTCTACCTCTTCGAACCCATAATGAATATAGCAATTCCGATTATAGTTATTAATTAAAGATTCCTCACTAAAGCCACATTGAAATTTAAGATGTTTAGTATCCTGTTGAGAGCAACAGTTTATATCATAGCGTCTAAGCAAGATTCTAGCCATTGTATTCAATTTTTCTATCATAGCACTCATTATTTTACCAGTTCTTGATTCTCTATAATTATTATAACATTCTATAAGCTCCAAGTAGGTTGTTGGTTCTCCCATAACAGCATTTTTTAATTTTTAGGTTTTTCAAATTTTTATGGATTTTTGGGTATATGAGACAAATAAAACAAGACAAAAGTAAACTAAGCAAAAGTAAACTAAGGAAAATAATACTAGACAGAAATAAACTAAGCACAAATAAACTAGACAAAAGTAAACTAAGCAAAACAAAATAAAACAAAATAAAAACAGAGAGAGAAGTAGAGTGTACTCCCCAGGTGAACTTATGAGTAGAGCTATGCCTCCCCGGCAACGGCGCCAGAAAATAGCTTGCTGTCCACAACTGGCGCGTGGTTGACGTGGGAGGTTTAATGGCGGTTGACGGGCTTGGTGGAGTGTCTTGATTCGTCCCGGCAACGGCGCCAGAAAATAGTCTTGATAACCCACAAGTATAGGGGATCGCAACAGTCTTCGAGGGAAGTAAAACCCAAATTTATTGATTCGACACAAGGGGAGGTAAAGAATACTTATAAGCCTTAACAACTGAGTTGTCAATTCAGCTGCACCTGGAAAAGCACTAGCAACAGGGGTGATGTGAAAGTAGCAGTAATATGAGAGCCGTAGTAACAGTAACACAGCAGCAGTAATAGCAATATGAGAGCAATGGCACCGGAAAATAGTTGATACTACTTCCAATGACATATAGAACGAGTATATAATGATGAAAGATGGACCGGGGTTCCCAGCGATCTACACTAGTGGTAACTCTCCAATAAGTGACAAGTGTTGGGTGAACAAATTACAGTTGGGCAATTGATAGGAATCAAAGCATTAAGATAGAACATCAGGCTTATTAATTATGTAGGCATGTTTTCCAATTATAGTCGTACGTGCTCGCAATGAGAAACTTGCACAACATCTTTTGTCCTACCAGCCGGTGGCAGCCGGGCCTCAAGGGAAACTACTGGATATTAAGGTACTCCTTTTAATAGAGCACCGGAGCAAAGCATTAACACTTGGTGAAAACATGTGTCCCTCACATCACCGCCATCCCCTCCGGTTGTCCCGATTTCTGTCACTTCGGGGCCTTTGGTTCCGGACAGTGACATGTGCATACAACTTGTAGATACAATCTAAGCAATAAGTATAGACCTCAAATCTAAGATCATGCCACTCGGGCCCTAGTGACAAGCATTAAGCATAACAAGATTGCAGCAACAATAACTTCACAAACTTTATAGATAGACTAATCATAATGTATCATCCATCGGATCCCAACAAACACAACACCGATTACATCATATGGATCTCAATCATGTAAGGCAGCTCATGAGACCATTGTATTGAAGTACATGGGGGAGAGAATACCAACTAGCTACAGCTAGAACCCGTAGTCCATGGGGGAACTACTCACGGAGCATGATGGAGGCGATGGCGTTGATGGAGATGGCTTCCGGGGGCACTTCCCCGTCCCGGCAGGGTGCCGGGACAGAGACTTCTGTCCCCCGAATTGGAGTTTCGCGATGGCGGCGGCGCCCCTGGAGTCTTTCTGGAGTTTCGTCAATTGGTACTGCGTTTTTAGGTCGAAAGGGATTTTATAGGCGAAGAGGCGGCGCAGGGGGGCACCTGGGGGCGCCTCACCCTAGGCCGGCACGGCCAGGGTCTGGCCCGCGCCGCCATGTGGTGTGGTGGCCCCCTGGCCCCTCTCCGACTCTTCTTCGGTGTTCTGGAGCCTTCCGGGAAAAATAGGAGGTTTGGCGTTGATTTCGTCCAATTCCGAGAATATTGCCCGAACAGCCTTTCTGGAACCAAAAACAGCAGAAAACAGGAACTGGCACTGTGGCATCTCGTTAATAGGTTAGTTCCGGAAAACGCATAAAAACATTATAAAGTGCAAGCAAAACATGTAAGTATTGTCATAAAACAAGCATGGAACGACAGAAATTATGGATACGTCGGGGACGTATCAGGCATACACGTAAACATTAAACACGAGCCTCGATCGGCTCTCAGGTTGTCCTGTAGATCGGCTCAAAGAGCCAATCCACCCATGATCCGTACGGGGTGTACGAATATATGGTGGTCCTGCTTGATCAAAATAAAGCTAAAACGACCTACTACGATTTAGGGTTTTCACCACATAATCGGAACATCCTACTCGTGATTGAGCCTGGCGGCCACGCACGGTGATCGTAAGCCGACCCTAGACAAGGCCTAAAAACCAACACGAGGTTGATCCCCGGAACATCCTGTCTAGGGCTAGCAAACTACACCCTACGCGCCACTGGATCCTTCAACCCGTTTGTAAGGCCTAACTATGCAGATATTAAACTAATCCTTGAAGAACAAGGAGCAACCATAACGGATCGGATCTACTAAATAATGATCAAGCGGGGTGCCGCCCTTACACCTAAGATAGGCGTAAGGGCGGCTAGATGTCTAAGGGTTGCACGACGATAGCATATGATACGATGAACAATGCTAACCCTAACACATCTAAGATAACTACGTTGCTCGCCATCAAAAAGGCTTCAGTACGAGCAACGCATGCATAGCGAATAAACGTGTACTGCCTAGATCGCAAGATGCGATCTAGGCAGCATGATGCTTACCCGGAAGGAACCCTCGAGACAAGGGAGTTGGCGATGCGCCTAGATTGGTTTGTGGTGAACGTGATTGTTGTTTATTTCATAAACCCTAGATACATATTTATAGTCCGTAGACTTTCTAATCGTGGGAACAATCCCAACCGGGCACGAGCCAAACTCTATCTAACCGACACGTATCCTACTATATTACAGATACACGGGCAAACTAGCCCAAACTTTGCATATAAGGCCGATTCACGTATTTCTTCCGTGTATATTCTTCAAGCCCATCTTGATCGCGACCCACCTCTGACTCGGTCACCCCCTGGTTTTGGAATTGATAATTCCAAAATCACTTCGCTCTTTCTTCGTCGGGTCATGTCGTGGCAGAACCGTCGCAGTATCCTTCATCATGATGCCTTGCCTCTTCCACTTCCGCGTGTCCTGGCAAAATTGTTGTTTTTTTTTATTGGGCACCACTTCCTCGGAAACTGCTGTGGCATTGAATTTCCACTATATCCCCTTTTATTTAACCGCTCCAAACAGTTTGCTTCTTCATCCCCTTCGCATTAGCACTCCAAAAGCCCTCCTGCGCCACCATGTCTTCTTCTTCCTCTGCCTCATCGGGTCTTTCCACCCAATCCTCCTCCTCCCGCGAGCCGACGCCGGAGTGGAACCGGAGGAGGCCCATGTGGCCAACATCCGCCGTGCCATCGAAGCCGGGGAGGAGTCCAGTCACGATTTCTCCGTCTGGTCTGAGGACGACAAGTCCTCGACCGACGGGGAAAGTGACCTCCGCTTCCTCGCCGACGGGGAAACGGAGGAGGAGAGCGATGACGATCGCTTCTCCTGTGATGACTTCACCCCCCCCCCCCCCGAGGAGGAGGAGGAGGAGAAGGAGGAGGAGGAGGACGACACCTCCTCCGACGAACCGCCGGCCAAGCGCATCTGCCCCTGGCCGGGGAACCTCAGCGACTTCGACAGCGACGATGACGACGCTGACGAGGAGGACGAGGACAACGAGGGCCCTGCCGGCGGCCGCTGCAGCAGCGACGACGAGCCCGCTGGGAGTAGCGCCGACAGCGGCGACGACGGCGACGACGAAGGCAGCGACGGCCCGTAGATAGGCCCGTAGCATAGGATCAGCAGTAGTAGATGGGGCAATGTACCCCCTAGTATTTCCTTTTGAGAGCAATCAGCTCTTTATCTAAGAAATCTTATTTATCAATGAAGAATTTCCCCAGTTTGATTTTGCCGATTTCCTTTAAGCTAATTTAGCCGATTTCCCCTCATACTGACTTTGCCGATTGTTCACTTAGCCAATGCTCAATGAGCCGATAGCAACGCATCGGTTCTTCACAATCTGTCCTTCAACTCTTCGACTGATGACTTTGAGATCTGGTGGATAATGTGAAAGACCCTTGCCCTCAAGAGAGCCCTTAAATTCCTCCCACCAGCTCCAGTGATCCTCTTCTGCAAGAACTCACCATTTTTGAAGAAGGTTGCGTCGAAGGACCAGCCGATGACACCCCAATCGGCTTCTAAAAACAAAGCATCTACCAGGCCAGCTGCCCCCCGAGCCTCAGTCAAGGCGAGAATAGCGGTGAGGATGCACAAATCAGACAAAAGGCTTTGAACTCAGGTAATTCTGAGACAGCCACCATGCCGAGCCAGCCAAACTTTCCCCCATCGATTGCCTTTTCTTCCGTTGCAAGCCGATATTGTAGACGAAACACCAACGGCTTAATGAACAAAAGGCTGCCTTGTATGCCAAAACTGACGCTTCTGACAGTACTGCTGAACTGGCGCAAAGGGTTGGAAGTCCTCGAAGAGAAAGTTCAGGCACCAAAATCGGCCCATTGCAGCTGAGGAAGCTCTCATTGTTCACTCCCTCGAGGAAGCAGAACGCCTCACAGCTGAACTGAAGACCGACTTGGTGAAAATCCGCGTCTTGAACACGCAGCGGGTAGATCCTGTGTAATTGTACTAGAGTCGATGGCTGTGCATCGGCTTTGTTTCTTAGCTCTAAAGTCGATGTCCGTGCATCGGCTGTATACCATGAGAATTTTTTTTTTACTGGCCGATTTTCTATCGGCCCCCAATATTTCATTGCACATGTATCGCACATGTTCATCTAATTAGGTGCCCCCCGAGCCGAATCTGCCAGGTAACTGCGGATATCGGCTCTGTAGTTAGCCAAGGCACTGTATTTGAACGTCGGCTCCGTTAGGACTAATGTTGACTCTCATCAGCCGACGTAAAACCGCTGCCCATTAGATCGATGTTGAACACAGGCAGAACGCATGGTGAGGATAATTTTGGCCGATTGCAGGAATCGGCTTCCATGTTGATTGAGTCACTCATTGAAGGTTTTGCAATGTTCCTCTATAGATCTTTGGGGCCGATCCTCGCCACGTTTGTCCATAGGTTTGTTCTTGCTACACGGTCAGGCCGGTGGATAAGACCAGCCTAACCCCATCCTTTGTCACGTCGATGCGCTCGCAGTCGTCCAAATTGATGCCTGAGAGTGGCTCTTGGCCTGCTGTTTCCCAAGCGTTCATGCCAGCCGTTGAAATCTCGGCTGAGTCATCTGCATGGACGACCTCTACCTCATCTCCATCCCATTGTATTACGCATTGGTGCATCGTGGATGGAATGCAACAGTTGGCGTGGATCCAATCTCTTCCTAGCAGGACAGCATAGGTGCTCTTGCTATCAACAATAAAGAACGTCGTAGGGATGGTTTTCCTTCCTACGGTCAGATCCACGTTCAGAACACCTTGTGCGTCAGATGCTTGGCCGTTGAAATCGCTCAGTGTCACGTTGGTCTTGATCAGATCCGAGCTAGAGCGTCCCAACCGACGTAGCATGGAGTATGGCATAATGTTGATTGCCGCTCCGGTGTCCACCAGCATCTTGTTGATAGGCTGCCCATTGATATAACCTCGCAAGTACAGGGCCTTCAGATGTCTGTAGCTTCTTTCTCGTGGCTTTTCAAAGATAACTGGCCGTGGGCCGCAGTCAAGTTGTGCCACAGGTGCTTCGTCTAATCCTGGAGCACTAAACTCCGTCGGAAGGATGAACACCATGTTTGTGCCAGCCGATGTTTCATCATCGGCTTTCTTTTGTCTGGGGCGCCACTCTTTCCTTTGTGGCCGACCTTCTTCGTCCAGGGTTCGCTGAATTTTAGCGGCCAGATCAGGCCGCGCCTTCCTCAACGTGTGCAGGTATAACCTTTCGGCTTCCTCCAAACCACGTAGTCGCTGAACCCTACGCTTTTGGGAACGGCTGAGTCCGTTAGGGCACCACCTTGGCCGGTGGTACTTATCTTCTTCTTCATCATCGTCTTCCAATTCCTCGAGATCTTCCACCCGAGAGGACTCAGCGTGCTTGTTCCGAGGCGGGAGAGGCCCTAGACGTTTGAACACGGACACGTTAGCTGCATCCTTCTTCTTCTGTCTACATTACGGCGATTGCCGATTGTAGGCAATCGGCACATTCCTGAATCCCAGCAGTGTCTGAAGAAGGGACAGTCCCAGTGCCTATCCTCATCGTCTTGCTCTCTTGACCTTTCCTTGGCGTGGCGCTCATATCTCTCCTCGTCGCGATCATGCCGACGATGTCTCCTGGCGTCCCTAGCCAGACGATCTCTTTCACCATCGTCGTTGGGTCGTCGGCGTTGGTCATATTGACTCACATACTTGTTGAGGAGGTGATCAGAGAGAGGTCGCTGATATCTCACATTCCTTACTTCTCCCTCTGTGATGTAGCGCTTGCCATCGTGACGGAGCCGGTCGCGTGGAACGGCTTCCTCTGTGTCCTTGCTATGAGAGCAGCTGCCCTCGTCTCCGTCCTTACCAGAGTGGTGTCCAGGTCCTACCATGTTGATGTTGAACGAGAATCCTGGCTGGCACCCTCCAGGGTAAGTGCACTCCACCATGTTAACGGCGGGGAAGGGGTGAGTGTCGACTTTCATGGCGTACTGGTTGAAAATTAGACGTCCTTGTTCTATCGCCATTTGGATCTGCTGGCGCCACACCCTGCAGTCGTTGGTGGTATGGGAGAACGAGTTATGCCATTTGCAGTATGGCTTTCCGTTCAGCTCCTGTACCGTGGGGATTTTGTGGCCTTCGGGTAACTTCAACTGCTTCTCCTTAAGTAAAAGGTCAAAAATTTGCTCAGTTTTAGTTACGTCAAAATCAAACCCTCTGGGCGGACCTGGTGGCCATTTGCAGGATATGGGGGTTGCCCCCCGAGTCCATTCAGCCACTGCAACCTCTTGATCTCCCGCAGACCCTTCATCTTCTTCTGTCTCAACCAGGACTACTGCACGCTTGAATTTGTCCTGGTACAGCTCTGGGTGGCGCTGCTCATATAATGACAGTTTCTGAACCATGTGCGCCAGTGAAGGGTAGTCTGTTTGGGAAGCCATATCCTTGATCGGTGATGCGAGACCCACCACCGCCAACTCGACTGCTTCCTTTTCGGTCAAACGAGCCGAATAACATCGGTTCCTCACGGTCCTGAAGCGCTGGATGTATTATGACACTGTTTCTCCGCGCTTCTGACGTACTTGTGCTAAATCGGCAATGCCAGCCTCGGAAGCCTCTGAGTGATACTGCATGTGGAACTGCTCTTCCAACTACTTCCAAGTCCGGATTGAGTCTGGTGGCAGCGATGTGTACCATCCGAAAGCCGATCCTGTGAGGGACTGTGCGAAGAACCTCACACGCAGCTCATCTGATGCTGAGATCGTGCCCAGCTGTGCCAAATATCGGCTCACATGCTCGATGGAGCTGGAACCATCTGATCCATTAAACTTGGAGAAATCAGGGAGCCGATATTTGGGTGGTAGCGGGATCAACTCGTACTCGTTGGGGTACGGCTTGGAATAGCCGATTGTCCTCCTTTTCGGCACCATGCCGAACTGGTCTCTCAGATTGTCTTGATCGATCCATGATCTGGCTGCAGGAGTCGAGCTCTGAAGATTCGCCGGAGTGGCATACTTAGCCAGCCATGCTTGCTTTTCCAGTTCTGAGCCAACTGCAGGAGCTGAGCTCTGGAGGTTTGTCGGAGTGGCATACTTAGCTAGCCACGTCTGCTTCTCGAGATCCGTTCCCGAAGTTCCTCCTGTTGTTCCAGAAGTCCCCGCTCGTTGTTGCGATCACGGTTTGTGAGTGCCCGATTCTTGCGATCGCAGCACGTATGTACACGTGTATCCGTGAGGGATCTCCTTAGGCGCCTCATGCAAGAACTGGTAGTCTCTAGGGTCACCACCGATCTTGTAGACGACGTATGCCGGTGAATTCGGCACTTCTGGTGCTGCCAACGCAAATGGCAGCGGCGGACGGGACTGGAGTGGCATCTCTCCTTGGTAAGTCCCGAGAGCTGGTCCTGACGGAGAGTACTGATGCCTCATGATCTCCTAGATCACCCGAAGAGTGACACGCTCCAAAGTGTTCACCAGGCTCTCAGAATGGCGGTGTAGCGAATGAGCTACCATGAAGTTAATCTCCTGACGCAGAGACCTGGTGCGTTCTTCTGACGGGGCGGACAGGTCCACTCCATCGAGCGCGCCTTCAGGTGAGAACCCTTTCCACCTGACGCCATGTGAGCGGGTTCTGTGAAAAGAGCCGATGAGGTCGGCTTCGAGGATCGCTTTGACCTCGTCATACTTCTTCTTGAGCTCCTCGGTCAAATCCTCGTACGTGACTGGAGTGCCTTCCGCCATCTCAGATGTAGATGGCGATGCGGTTGATGTCGAAGATTGTCCCACCGGGCGTGCCAGAATGTGTTGCGGTCAGAAACCCACCGGTGAGCAGCGACGGGCAACACAGTAGAGCCGGGAGGCTCCCAGGACTGCGGCTGGCCCTGGTCCCTCCGAGCGACGGCCCGCAAAGACTCGGCACGCACGTCCAATGCTGGTGCAAGGGCGTGCCACCTGACCTATACCTGGTCAGGAAGGTGATGGATGTGCCTCGCTTAGTTTCCTGCATGGCATACACGTAAACATTAAATACGAGCCTCGATCGGCTCTCTGGTTGTCCTGTAGATCGGCTCAAAGAGCCGATCCACCCATGATCCGTACGGGGTGTACGAATATATGGTGGTCCTGCTTGATCAAAATAAAGCTAAAACGACCTACTACGATTTAGGGTTTTCACCACATAATCGGAACATCCTACTCGTGATTGAGCCTGGCGGCCACGCACGGTGATCGTAAGCCGACCCTAGACAAGGCCTAAAAACCAACACGAGGTTGATCCCCGGAACATCCTGTCTAGGGCTAGCAAACTACACCCTACGCGCCACTGGATCCTTCAACCCGTTTGTAAGGCCTAACTATGCAGATATTAAACTAATCCTTGAAGAACAAGGAGCAACCATAACGGATCGGATCTACTAAATAATGATCAAGCGGGGTGCCGCCCTTACACCTAAGATAGGCGTAAGGGCGGCTAGATGTCTAAGGGTTGCACGACGGTAGCATATGATACGATGAACAATGCTAACCCTAACACATCTAAGATAACTACGTTGCTCGCCATCAAAAAGGCTTCAGTACGAGCAACACATGGATAGCGAATAAACGTGTACTGATGCGATCTAGGCAGCATGATGCTTACCCGGAAGGAACCCTCGAGACAAGGGAGTTGGCGATGCGCCTAGATTGATTTGTGGTGAACGTGATTGTTGTTTATTTCATAAACCCTAGATACATATTTATAGTCCGTAGACTTTCTAATCGTGGGAACAATCCCAACCGGGCACGAGCCAAACTCTATCTAACCGACACGTATCCTACTATATTACAGATACACGGGCAAACTAGCCCTAACTTTGCATATAAGGCCGATTCACGTATTTCTTCCGTGTATATTCTTCAAGCCCATCTTGATCGCGGCCCACCTCTGACTCGGTCAAATTCTGGTGATAACAACTGCTCCAAGACCTCCTTTGCATTCTAGTTATTTATTATGATTAGATTATATGCTTTCAGCGATGAGGGCTTCATAGAGCCTCCTTTGAAGAAAGCAAAGGGAAGCTCCAGCAAGTTATCGCCTGCAGCTTCCGAAGCTTCGGCTCAAGTGGTAGCCCCGGCAGCCCAACTTTCAACAGCTTCTTCTCTTTCTAAAGGGAAGGAGATTCCTTCGGCAGTTGCGGCTACAGCTTCTCCTCCTTCTATCGAAAAACCAATAAGTTTACCTGTTTTCTTTGATGATGGACCTGCTCCCAATAGCCCCTGAGTCTATATTCGACTTCTCGCAGCTGAACGTAGAAAACAAGGAAAGTTTAGACGTAGACCTCTTTGTAACCTAGTCGTACCCGGACAGACCTCTCGAGACCTGGCTCACAATATAAGGGCCATGAGAGGATCTGCCGAGGGACACACAATCAACTTAGCCATAACCATCGTAAGTCCAGAGCTAGGTCATACAAAAACTTAGCTTCTCGACGGAATCATAGTCGAAACCTTTGGCTACCCCATTGTAACCCGATATTCTCGACAATCAAGATCTGACAAGCAGGAAGTAAGGGTTTTACCTCTCCGAGGGCCCCGAACCTGGGTAAATCTTTCTTCCCGTTTGTTTGGTATCCGATGTCTCGTGTTAGCCTGCAGAATTCCATCAACCCTAAGCCCCAAAAGGTGGGCATTGCCAAGGAGTACCCTCGATAGTTGGAATTCTTGGGATCGTGACCTACGTGAATCGAGGAGTCGATCTGTTTCGGTTGGATGAAGTCGAGGACGACGAGGAGTCGATCGTGTCCAGTTTCGTTAGCAAATTGCAGACTCGCAGTATTGCTCTGGGACAGGCCCAGTAGCCTAGGACGCGGCGAATCACGGCGACACGGCCCAATAAGCCAATCGATCGACCGATTCCACTCATCTGCTCATGATCGATATTGTATGAAATGGTCTGTCCTGCTCACGATCGATACGGTATCGTATGTAGCATAGGTATAGAATTTTTTTATGCTGGCTTAGGTAGGGCGGGCGCCACACCTTGCCCTACCGGGAGCCTCGCCAGTGGGGAGCTGGATATGCATCTGGAGTCTCAAGCCGGCGCACTGCCATCCTTCTCCCGCAGCGCCTCCTTCGTCCCACGACCGTGACCCTCCCCGTCGTGGCCATCCATCTGGCTCCATTTGATCGCCTCCACCCTCGTCCAGCCTGGGAGTCCCCTCTCCAGCCTCACATGGGGCTGGAGCGGGGCCAAGAGGCCGTCCCCGGGAGGAGGAGGAGAGACGGGGTTGGGGACGAGAGGAGGGGCAGGGATTGGGGCACGAGGAGGAGCGGGGACTGGGGGAGAGCGATCTACATTTTCACCAGCCCTAGAAAGAAGGCGACCGAACAAGCGGTCGTGGATGTGTCTCACACCAGGCCCCGCTCGTAGTTGGGCCCACACGTCATGGACTCTTTCGGAAGATGAACAATTGAGGAAAGTTTTTACAGATCCAACACTTCGAGTGAAAAGTGGGGTAGCGCTCTTACTGTCGCACGACCAGCCAATGGACGAACTGAGATGAAATCCCCCCTTCAGAACCCATTGGTTGGCTCAGTAGCCCATGATTTCTAGGAGTAACTAGCACAATTGCCCGTGCTTTGCTACGGAACTACATTTGTAATACTATGAACTAATTTAACATAGTAGTATTACTTTTTGAAAATATGACACAATTTATTACAAGTGCACATGCTCAATAAAACATGCCTGCCAATAGATGATATTTTTCTATCAAGTGTAATGAGATGACAAACAAATAATAATGGAGCCATTATTTAAAAGTTCACCGGCACCTTCTTCTTTTAAAGTTGCATATGATACTGCTTTTCTGCTCTATGTAACCTTCTTTGTCCTTTTTTTGTAGAGATTTATTCATGGTGTGCATATAAGGGCATGTATATTAGTTCAGTGAGAACCCTCCACCTAAGGTCTAGACGGAATAAAAAAATCCTCTGTAATGGATTTTTTTTGTATGGCTAGCACCAAAAAATAGTTAACTGATCAGCTAAGCTGAGTTATGTCTGCCTCCAAGATGCACACACATAAAAATAAGCAATAAATTTCCTGATGGGCTTTTGCGAGACCTCAACAGGAGGCAAACCATAAAAATCAATGCCAAATATTGAAGCGGAGGAAATGAACGAATCACAAGCCAAAGTAACAATATCCCTTCCGCTAAAGTATTTTCTTGAACGAATCATATTTTCTGAAACTTGCACCTTATACAGTGAAATCGAAGTAACAATATCCTTCCTGCCAAAGTATTTTCTCATCCTTATCTTTCAGGTTGCTATATTCACATATCATCTCTTGACTACTCCGTATAAATCAGCGTGTATGTGTGAGATTACCATGTGGGAGCACACCGTCAGAATCCAGGTCGATCCACTTCTTTTACCGAAGTTCTAGCAATGTTCTTGTCAGGTCCGGATCAGATTTCTTGCCTATTCATGTGTGAGTCGGGACGTACGTGATTGGGCCGGTTTTACAGACTTTGCCTGTCCGTGTGGTTACGGTTTTGGGCCGTGGGCCTGACTCGAGAGTTATTAGCGATCCAGGCGACCAAAGGTATTAGCTTTAGAGGCGATCGACGTACCTACCAACGGAGCACTGTCACCACCACCTTGCACTACTACAGTTCTACGACGTCTTCTTCAACATAAATAGCTGACAAATGGGGCGGGTGGCTAGCATGCGAGATGCAACTACCACCGAGTGCCATGTGCATGAGGGTGAAACACTGGCGATGTGCTTCCCACATGCTATACTATTACCAGCACTGCGGGCCAAGTGGACGGGCAGATAGAACGTCCAAATCAGTGCGTCTATACCAACACAGCTGTCCAATTGACTTCCCTGGCCGAGTACTAGCTTGTACTGTACTAAGAGCATCTTCACTAGCGCCCCGATAGCGGCCCCAATATCAATTTGGAGGCTGGGGGCGAAAATGGTCTCGCACCGGCGCATCCCAAACGGCGCCGGCCAATTTTGGAGCCCAATAGAATCGTCGGCAACCCCGTGCCGGCCCCTTTGCCAAGGGCGCGAATCAGGCGCGCCGGCGCCTCGCGGAACGACGGTTTTCGCGGGTGGGGGCGCCTTGTCAACGAGGGGACGTGGCGGTTCGCATCGGAAACGACGCGGGGAGGTTGGTCATCGGCGTTAATGGTCTCCCGCACGGAAACCAAAATAGCGAGGGCGGCAACTGTCTACGCGGCGTCCACCTATCTTACCCACGCACCTTCAATGCGCGTCCGCCGCCTTCCTTAAAACCACACCGGCGCGCACTCCTCTCTTTTCCCTGCCGTCCATCCCTAGCCGTCGCCGTCCTCAACCTCCGCCAGAACCACCGCCCACCCGCACGCAAACGCGATTGCGCACAACGACGCGGTCGGCGGCAGCGGCGGCGACGGCATGCAACGCTCGACGCAGATGTCGTTCGACGAGGCCGACGTGCTGTACTGGCACTGGATCCCCGTGCCAGTGCAGTTCAAGTTGCCGCACGGCTGGCACGTCTCCAACGGCGGCTTCGCCATGCCGTCGCTGCCGCCGCGAGGACCACAGGTGCGGGCCCTCGCCAAGGAACGGCGGGCCTCGATGACGCCGGAGCAGAGGAGGCTCCCGGAGAATGCCGTCGACAGCCCGTACTGGGAAGAGCGCTTCGGCCATGAGCGCCGAAGAGGTCGCGCGGATGGACAATCCCTCCGGCGGCCGCTTCAACAACGCCGGCCGCCGTGCCTGGTGGTATGGGCGCGACGTCGACCGCACGCTTCGCGAGTACGCCTACCGTCCACGCGTCCGCGGGCAACGGGAGCCGGTCCACTTCCCGCAGGTGGCGTCCATGGCACCGACGCCTACCGAGCAGGGGGCACCGACACAGACCGCAACGTCCGGAACCTCACGCACGGGATCGTCCGCCGTCGGGCGCACGCGCTCGGCCACGCCCGCACCTCCTTCCGACGGCGTCGTCATCCGCGACGACGCCAGGCGTGCCTCCTCTGCTCCGACTCGTCGGACGACGGGGTCGGGCCGCCGCTCCCGCGTCAAGGAGGAGGACGCCTCGCCACCACTTCCGCCGGCGAAGAAGAAATGGTGGGAGAAGGAGGCCGATGCGTAGGTGGCCCTCCGTGGCGACGGCGACGAGGAGGAGTTCCCCGCCCAGAGCTTCATCATCGGCCGCTCCGTCGACGAGGACTAGCGTCACATTGTGATCAACCCGCGGCAGGCGGCGGTGTGCTCCGCCAGGGACCACGGCGCCAATTACGTCGACCTCGCCGGACCATCGGAGCTGTCGGCGCCAAAGGAGGAGGAGGCCGACGAGGAGGAGGGCGACGACGCCGACAGCTGGTCCTTCGGGTCGTCCAGCGGCGACGAACTGGACTTCAGCGACTTCGACTCCCCGCGCCGCTAGATGTTTTTTTTAGTTTTTAAGTTTGAATTCATGTTAAATTTGTATAAATTTCGTTCGAACTTCGTATGAATATCGTTTTCAATATTTGAATTTGATTTTCTAAATATATCGGGGGCCGCCTGTTTGGGGACGCTGGTGTGGGAGCAGCTCCCCCAAATGGAGGATGTTGTGCCGGCGCCCCCCAAACAGAGGTGTCAGCACCCTTGCCGGTGCCTATTTGGAGGCTACCGGTGGAGATACTCTAGCATGTCTTATCATTCAACTATATAACGTTCTCCATTTGAAACGTTGTATTGACATGTACCTCGTCACTTTGGCACTCCAAATCCAGGAGCAGCATCTGCAGTAGAACTGGAAACCGTACTTGGGAGGATGCTTCTTCACTTCAGCGGAGCTTTTCCTCGTCACTGGCTTGATATCAAGCCAACTTTCAAGGACTTCTTTTCCACGTTGCTCTTTTTGGGTTGTTAACGGTGGGTTTTTTTTTTACTCTCTTCGATCTATATAACTTGTCACTAAAATAAATATATCTACAACTAAATATGTCTAAATACATCTATATTAGTATCGAGTAATATAAATCGGAGGGAGTACTAGTTTTGTTTCTCGCGCTGCCGGTATGTACCTTCGCGTGATCCGGTGCGACCATCAACTGTATGCCAATATGCCATGCATGTTTGCTCTCCAAACAAAAGTGTGGGCCTAACGCTGGGACCCACGTGTCGGTGTTGTTCGTACGTCCAATGGGCTAGCAAATTCATTGAACAATTAACTAAAATCATAATTTCAAAAATCGTAGATTACGTTCACCAACATTGGGTTTTAAAAAATACTCACAAGGGGGTTCACCTGTCGAAAACAATATTTTCTCGGGATTCACAAAATTGTTGAAAAAAATCGTTGGGTTTCTAAAGATATTTATTTGTAGTGTCACAATCACCCACTCGTAAAAAAATAATTGAGTAATTTTGACATTACTTTTCTATTTTTATTTTTCATAATGACCTTTTGTTCCAACTGTACTTTAGTGTAAAAAAATTTGTACTATACGCGACGCAGACAAGAATGGAACATGCACACGACCAAACAGTTATGGGCGGGTACGCGGTACCGATCAAAGACGGTGTATAGCACCTTCCAACTAGAGGACACAGCTGGCACGAGCTGGCACTTAATTCCGTTGTATCCCCATTCCCGTTCGTTCGTCTATCATTCGCGTGTCGTCCAAAGAGAAAGAGAAAAACCACTCGCACAGCCTAGCTCCCCTCGCGTCTCGTCAGTGAATTCCTCGGCATATCGGCGATAGGCCTGGCGCCGGCGCGCGGTGGCGGTGCCTTCATCAGCTTCTCGCCCTTCTCGACAGGTAATTTAGAAAGAGGCTTTGATTTGGTACATCTGGTTGATGCAGACCATGTTTACTGCTTTCCGTCAGTTGGTGCTTACTGTCTTAAAGCTCAGAGAAATCAGCGCACTGCTTCAGACATTCAGTACATCTAATTTCCTGTGATCTACTAGCGTGTATACGCACAGTCTATCTTTCTTTCTTTTTTCACAGTTTTCAGTTCTATATTTATTTCTCATATTTATAGGTTCCAGCTTTATAAATAGCTGAAGACTTTTCATGTTCTCATTGCCACTATCAACCTTATGGAGGAAATAAAAAAATTAACTTGACTATATTGTATACCTACCTTTATTTTCCATTCGATGTTGTTTCCATATTTTTGATAGTACTTATATAACCGTCCACAACTGAGCCACACTATTTGCCTTGCAGTGCATCTTCTTAAGTTAAAATGCAAGCGGTCGCTCCTTTTGGTGATTGGTGCGGAGCTACTATCAACACGATCATAAGTCCATTCTACAATCGTTTTGCAAAGCATGCATTGTATTGCTTCACGGCTGGCTCAAACGTGAGGGATCACAGGATAGAAACTGAGGCTTTGAAACTCAAACAAGCAGGCGTCCAACAGAAGATTCGAGATGACGAGCATACGTTGGAAGCCGTTCCAACAGACCAGGCAAGATTATGGCTGGATTCGGCGAATAGAGCTGTATCTGAAGAAGAGGCAAACCACCTGCTGTACGAACATAGGTACCGATTATGCGGGTGCTGCTACCCAAATTTCTTGGAAAACTATAAGATCAGTAAGCGAGCGGATGAGCAGCAGAAACAGGTAAAATCAATCATGAGTAATGCACCAGGTGATAATAATATCACACGTGCGCCAGATCCACGTCCGGTCGAGAGTATGCTTGTAGATCTTAATCCAATACCGCCAAGCAGATGGGTTATTCTCCGGCGTGCTCTCCAGTTCATCGTGAGCAATGATCCCAATGAGGGGATAGTTGGAATGTGGGGTCCAGACAAAGATGATAACACAAATTTCCTCAAGCATATCAACAATTCATTTCTTGAACAAAGTCTCTTTGATTTTGTTATCTTTGTTCCAAGCCCTAGCGATTGCTCGGTAACAAATATTCAATATGAAATCATAAGCAGGCTCGGTATGAAGAAGGATGGTAACGAGGCCACTCGAGCCACCAGGATATGTGGACAGCTCGAGAACAAAAATTTCCTGCTGATCGTGGATGACCTCCATCAGAATCTGGATCTTCAAGCGGTTGGCATTCCATATCCTCTTGGATTTGTGGGAGAGAAGAAGAGGAAAGTGGTAATCATGTCACTATCTGGATACAGATCCGTTGGTAATCTGATGGGTGTGAACAAAGATATTGAACTGCCTATATTGCAAGAGGAGGAAGCACGCGAGCTATTTAGACAGTCAATAAATTACCAAGGGGATCTTTATTCTGATCCCAGCATCGGGCCACATGCTACTGATCTGGTACGGACAATAAATGGCCTACCATCGGAACTGGTACGTTATGGGAAGTCAATGCGTGGAACAACGGATGCAAGTTCCTGGAAAGTTGCTATAGATGATGTAACAAGTAAATTTTCTAGGTTACGTTCAGTAAGTGTTAATTTGTGCCAAAGCTCAATTTTTCTAGGAATCTATAGCTGGTCATAAACCCGTTTTCTGAGCACTAACCTATGTCTCTTTTTTATGCCTTGAAGATAGAAGACACTCTCCGTCTCATTGAGGATGATCCCACGTTGGGAGTAATTGGAATATGGGGTCCAGGTGGAGTGGGAAAAACACATCTTCTGAAAAAAATCCTGGGCTTTTTCAAAGGAAGGATGACTGTTATATGGGTGACAGCCTCCAAGGAATGTTCAGTGTTAAAGGTCCAAACACAAATTTTAGACGAGCTAAAACTGGAAGGGGATGGCAAAGGCAATGTGGGAACCCAAAGTGGCATGATTCGTGGCTTCCTCGAGAATAAAAACTTCCTTGTACTGTTGGATGACCTCTGGGAAAGAATTGATCTGGAAGTAGTTGGCATACCACTTCCCCTTGGAATTGAACCTTTGAACAAACTCAAGAGAAAAGTTGTGCTCACAACAAGAGGTACAAAAATTTGTGGTGAGATGGAGGTGAGAAAACAGATAGAAGTTCCATATATGCAGGAGAATGAGGCATGGGAGCTATTTAGAAAGAAGGTTGGAAACCAAACTATTTTTTCTCCTGGTATTGAGGATCGTGCAAGAATACTTGTGACTGAAATGAAGGGATTGCCTTTAGCTTTGGTAACTGTGGGAAGGGCAATGTATGGGAAATTTCATCCGGATCAATGGGATTCTGCCATCCAACATATGAAAAGGTCATGCTGCATTGACACAGATGAAGACCCCCTGGATATGGAGAAAGAAGTTTTCAGAAAGATCATATTTAGCTATGATAACTTGAGAAGCGAGAGGTTGAAGAACTGTTTCTTGACTTGTGCACTATGGCCAGAGGATCATGAGATTATGAGACAAGATCTCGCTAAATGTTGGGTTGGCTTAGGTTATGTGGATGAGGGGGGCATACAAAGTTCCTACACAAAAGCTTATAGTCTGATGAGCGACCTTACAGGTGCATGTTTGTTAGAGGGTTGTGGAGAATTGAATTATCGTTTCAAACTACATGATGTGATTCGTGATATGTCTTTATGGATCTCTTGTGGCTGCGGTAAGAACAATGACAACTGGTTTGTCCGTGCAGGGGTTGGCCCAGATGAAAATTTTAGCATCCCTTGGAGTAGTGCAGAATACATCTCATTAATGTTCAACAAGATGACAAAACTTCCTTCTGTTGGTGATCCGCTGAAACTCAGGGTCTTGTGCCTTCAAGAAAATAGGTTGGATGAAACAATAATAGGTGGAGTACTTGTGAATTGCGCTAAACTCACATATCTGGACTTGAGCCATAATGGACTCAAAAGGATACCTGAAAGCTTATGTGACCTGACAGAATTGATACATCTCAATTTGTCACTTAATTTGGGTATAGAGGAAGTGCCTCACAGCTTTGGTAACCTCATAAAGCTCAAGTTCCTGTACCTGCAGCCCAATGAAATAAAAATAATACCAAAGGAGGTCATATCTAGACTTGAAGCATTGGAAATAATACACGTGAATCTTAGCTGGGTATCTGATTGTATCAGATCTAATGTATATAGAGAGTTGGCCACACTGAATCACTTGAAAGTTGTTGTTACATCAGAAGGACTTCTGGATGCATGGACATCACTTCATGATGCGGCTGACCTACCCATCCGGTCTTTAAGTCTGGTACCATCTGCTAAAAAAGGGGAATTCCATCTCTATGATATTCTATCATTGAACTTCGCACAAAAGACCTTGTGTGAGCTGGTTATTGTAGGCGACAGAGATGCGATAGATATAACATTAATACAGAGGCCTGGACAACAACCCTACAGTTTTGGTGTTCTCAGTGACCTGAGCATGCGTGATTTGAAAGCATTGACAACAGTAAAATGGATGGGAACATCTCCAGCATCTGTATTTCCAAGGCTCACTTGCTTGATAGTGTCAGGCTGCCGCAAGCTAGAGCACGTGTCTTGGGCGATGTATCTGCCTTGCCTTGAAGAACTCAATGTAGAATGCAGTGATAGCATGCGGAAGGCTTTTACAAGGAATCATGTTGACAACGTGTGGAGTGGACAAGAGAATTCCCAGACATTTCCTTGCCTCAAGCACCTTTGTCTTCAGTACTGCAGAAGGCTGGTCACTATTGCAGATCCCGGTGTGACATTCCCATCCCTAGAGGTGCTGCAGATTGGAGATTGTCCGAAGCTGAAGAAGCTTCCTTTTGACATGGCCAGCTTGCCACAAAGTCTGAAGGTTCTACGGATGGGTGATACTGAATCCTGGGAGCGATTGGAACTGGAAGAAGGTGTCAAATCTTTCCTTCAACCCAAGCTTCGTCGGGTCCTATGTTGTGAGCTGGACCGAAGTATTGCCAGAGACCTGATGTGTTCTTGAGTGCAAGTAGCTAAGGTTTGTTGGCGTTTTTGCCCGACTGGCAGGAGTATGTAAATCATCCTTGCCGATTTGCCTGGAGGCGTTTTTCAGTTGTGCGAGACCTGATAATCAAACTTGCCCGGCATCTCGTCTGGGAGTGTGTTAAGACTTAAGACCGTGTAGTGTGTAAATGCTTCCTAGCGACATGCATCTGTGTAAAATATTGTAACCTGAAATCTCACTAGCGGGCGCGTGCCAGCCGGACGCGCCGAGCGGGCGCTGTCCTGGCCACAGATCGTTCTCCGCTAGACGGGTCTCAAAATAAAATCCCCATCGCGCACACACGTCATGACACGACACAGAAGCAAAACCAATCTAGCTGCTCCACAAAAACAGAGCACGTACCGACGATGGCGACGCCGCCGCCGCGCAACGCCGTGGTGGCATTCCTTTTCAGTTCCCCACGCCGCCGTGATGCTCTACTTCGCGCGCGCCCTCGCCGCCGCGGCGCCGGACGGGACGGCCATCTCGTTCCTCACCACCGCCGACTCCGTCGCGCAGCTCCGGAAAGCCGGTGCGCTCCTGGGCAACCTGCGTTTCGTAGAGGTCGCGGACGGGCTGCCAGCTCCGTCGGGGCAGATGCCAATGCTGCCCCTGCCTCGACGGATGGAGCTCTTCATGGTGGCGGCCGAGGCCGGTGGGATCAGGGACGGGCTCGAGGGAGCGCAAGCCTCCGGTGGCGACGCGGGTGAGCTGCGTCGTCGGGGATGCGTTCGTGTGGATGGCAGCCGAGGCGCTCGCCGCTACCGGCGCATCGTGGGTGCCCGTCTGGACCGCCGCGTCCGGCGCCCTCCTTGCGCACATCCGCACCAATGCCCTCCGCCAGGACGTCGTCGATCAGGGTACATCCTGCACATCAGAGCAAATTTGGTGGTTGATGGGTATTGGACAGAGCAACTTCGGAGCCTAATGACACAACTTTATTGCTCGGCGACGCAACATTGTTGTCTTTTAGAGCAATTTTTTGGTCTGACGAGGCAATTTTGGTTTAATAAGGCGCATTTCTAGTGCGTGACAAAGCTCAACATGTAAATTTTGATGTCCAACGACATAATTTTGGTGTCCGAAGATGCAACTTTGTTACCCGACAGAGCAATTTTGATGTACATGAGAGCAACTTTGGTACATGAGAAAGCAATTTTGGTGTTAACATAGCAACACTGATGTATAAACAGAGCAACTGTGACGCTGATGGTACAATTTTAGTGCACAACTTTGTAGTTAACAGATCATGGATGCGGCTCAACAAATTTTTTCTCTCGTTTCCCCTGTCCTTGTTTTTTTCCGTCCCTTTCTTACCCAACAAACAATTTTGGTACTAGTAAGGGCAATTTGGTGCCTGATAGCGCTATTTTTGTGTTCAACGGGAGCAACTTTGGTGCCTTATAGCAAAAGGTTGGTGCCCTACGAAGCAAATTTTGGGACAATTTTGGTGCTCGACGGCGCAATTCTAGCACATGACAATGCAAAGCAACTTTGAAACCCGACGGAGCAACTTCGCAACCCGACGGAGCAACTTTAATGCCCACCAGAGCAACTTCGGAGCCCGATAGAGCAACTTTACTGCCTGACAAAGCAACTTTACTCCCTAGCAGAGCAATTGGCTAATTAAATTTTGGTGCCCGATGGAGCAAATTTGGTCCCGACAAACCAACTTTTGTGCCCGGCGGCTGATAGAACAATTTTGGTGCCCGACAAAGCAAATTTGATGCCCCATAGAACAACTTTAGTGTGTGACAAAGCAATTTTGATACCCCACAGAGCAACTTTGGTCCACGGAAGAGCAACTTTGGAGCCCGACGGTGCCATTCTGGTGCACAAATTTCGTGCACCAAAGTTGCTTTGTTGTAAACGAAAGTTGCTCTGTCACATATCAAAGTTGCTTCTTAACAAATTTCGCCGGAACATATGGAATTGAGAACTAGTTTCGAAGATCTTATCGTCAGGATCCCGAAAGTGAAAGCGAATCATAATTTCGAGATTCGACACAAAAGTTATAGCGTTTTAAATTTATTTTGGGAAGTAATCATTAGCATCGGTGCATCCATGTGAGACCATGTGGGCATGTCTCAGGTGACCACGTGAGTTTCCTCTTTTGACTTTTGTGGAACTCGATCATACACAATATTACCATAAATAGGGATATGCCAGATTCTACTAACGGGCACGCGTGTGCTCCCTAGACGCGTCCATATTGTAATGGTACTTTTGTTTTGAACAAACAATATTTTAATAGTAATGTACAATGTGTGTGCATTTCCTTAAACTCTGCGCACGTCTCTCTTGACCTAAAGCTGCCCATAACGCATTGGTTTTCCGCCCGTTTAATTAAAAGTCGACACATGCTGGTCTAACCAAATTTGCTCGTTGCATGCCAACGGTGGTGACCATGCAAAGCTCAATACGATTGGTATCGCGCGAAGACTACTATTGCCGGATGTTCCACAGCTACGAAGTGTGGACACCGCGCAAGCCATCCCCCTAAACCACACTCAATTCCTACATCTGCATGTTTGTGCCAATGAAATCTCAGTTCTTCAGCAAGTGTGAAGAATATTGTTTTGAGTTTTGCTAATCAGATTTGATAAATATATAGCCCCATTTGGTATCTTGTTTCTACATCTGCATCGTTGTGCCAATGAACAAGAATGTAGGAAAATGCCTGCTGCAAGTTGACAATTTTCAATATCCACTGTAGCCATCTTGGTGTAAACATGAAACCGGCAGTAATAAATACACAGATTTGTTACACCTTGGGAGGTTTCTCCTTGGGAAGGGCATTACATTTCACTACGAATCAGAGCATAATATGCTCAGAGGAAAACAGATCCATCCGTTTGCTCTATAGCCTATGGTACAACATGGTCTTTCTCAGGTAAAGGCTTTATCCTACCAACACCTACAAAACTGCCCAGCAAAGGCATGCGCTGTAATCACTCTCATACAGTGTGTAGTCTTCTTGCAGTAAACTAAGGCGGCAAGGCAAAAATGTGAGCTAACTTGAGTTTAACCAAGTTCGCTATCTTAGTTCTCGTCATCCTCGCCAATGCTGGAGAGCAGGCTCTTCAGCACCTCGTAGGTCATGAAGGCTATCCCAACGCTAGGAACAACCTTCAGGTACTCCGGGACAATGCCTCGGTAGAAGCCACGAGGGCCTTCCTTCTGCAGGATTTGGCGGATGGTTCCAGCTATGCTCGATTTGTCAATAGGCGCTGCCCCAGCAGCACCGTGGAGTTGCATCCGCCGCTTTACAAGGTCAAGGGGAAATGTGGCTGCAATATTGAATAGTGTTTGTCACCCGAGATGAATTTAGTAGCAATGCAAATGAGTCATGTAAGCTAAACAACGATTCAGGTAATTAAGTACCAAAGACCACTTACCTGTCGATGCTGCAATACCAGATAGACTCCCAGAAAACAAGCTCACAATAGCGTTGGAATCATTCGGCCTGGTGCACATATGGGATCAGAAAAAAACAGAGATTGAATCCAAAAAAAAAAAAAAATTGATAATAGCCAACATGGCAAAATAATGCTCACCTTTCCATTTGCCAATGAGACCTCAGGGATTCGTATACATAGAAGCTGATTGCTATACCAGGTCCAACTCCCTGTAACTCGTAAAAGTTACTGGCAACCCAACTTAAAAACAAATCTCAGTAGAAGTGTACGGCTTACCAATAACGTGGCACCAAGACCTTTATACAATCCTCTGCCCGTCTCTTCTTTACAAATTGTAGACAATGTGTGAAATATGCCCTTGTAATACCTAGTGGTTTTCTGCAGGAATTTAAACATGAACTTAATTAGAATACAATAATAGCATGTTCCTTTGGACTGTAAAGTTGCATTGCGTGAAATTGAAACAAAAGGATGTTTATAAGTTCTAAATGGAAGTTAAATTGACCGATTGTTTGACTGTTATTCACAAAAGGAAGAAAAACATTACCTGTGTTGCCAAACGAGTTCGAACAACATCCAAAGGGTAAGTAACAGATGCCGCTGTGACTCCTGCCAAACCACCACCAAGCAGATTCACAACACCAGCATAATTTGGGTCGTCTAGGCCAGGCACCATTCTGAGGAACTGCAATGATATTTAAAACCATAACTACAACAATATTCAAAGTCACAACCGATCTTACATGTTCACATACTGAGACTTAGCGCTGACCTTTTTGTATCGCTCGTATGAGTAGAAGCTCATGGCAGAATAAGGTAACCGATGTACAATTGTCACTAGGTTGCCTTTCCAAAATGCCCCGAAGCCTTCTTCTCGAACAATCCGTGAAGCCTCGTGCCATATACTACACTTCCTTAGAGCTGCAGCATCTGAATGCATACCTGCCACCTGTCGGATCAGTATGTCACAAGCTCGTATAACAGATTTTATCATCAATGTGTGGTTAAGTGACACAAATTCAACACTGTTAGGTTCAGTATTCAGTAACATTTTGACGCAATTGTGATTGCATAACTAGAAACAAGGTTTAATTTAGGATGGTCAAACTACACCATAAGAAACTCAACGAAGGGAGTTAACTGGGGTATACAGTTCCAGACAACCAGTTAAGGTGAGGCACGAATTTATACATTCCATACAGAACTAAGTCAAGCAGAAAAGCAGTAAGTAGAACAGAAATGTGAATCTATTATGGTACTAAAATGCCTCCATCATTTAATTAGTTTAAAGAGCCTCAATGTTGAAAAGTAAAATGCACACCGAGCATGCCAGACACCCCATGAAAGAAGAAATTCTCCATTCATGCTCACACAACTTCATTAATTGCTACACCCCCAAGGTTTAACCCATGCTCTTTCAGTCCCTGCTTCCTCACTAGGTAACAGGGCAGAAAGAATCCAACAAATTTAATTGGGGGGGGGGTGGGGGGGATCCTTTCTCTCTGGTGAAATCTATCTTCTACGCATAATTCAACAAATACATCTCGTATGTCTTAATTAGGCGTCGATGGTACTCGTTCAATATGTGGGTTATCTGACATAATATGACACTGTTAGGTTCGCATTTAAAAACAACTCCATGCAATTGTGCAATCATGGATAGTGTATTGCACAAGAGATTTACAGCCAAGGCTTAACTTCAGACGGTCAAACTACACCCCGTAAAACTCAACGAAAGGGAGTAACTAGGGACCAGATGTGCAGAGTATCAGTAAAAAATAACAAAAATGATATAGTTCCTTATTGTCGAGGCAAGGAAATAATCTATGCATCGTATAGAACGAGCTAAGTTGAGGAATCTATATTGTTATTATCAGCATCCAGTTCTCTTTGAAGACTGAAGAAGCACATTCTTCCTCCATGCTCACATAGCCACATTAACTGCTACGCCCCAAGGTTTATCCCAAGCTTCTGCAGCTCCCAAATCCTCAATAGTACATTTAACAGGGGATTCCATTCGTTCGTGGTCAAAATCCTCTCCTAAGCGCCGACCAAAGCGTTACAGAATCGAGTGGATTGCAACAGATAGGGGAGAAATTCCGCAACTAGTCCCCGTCAGTGTTCCGTGTGCTCTGAAGACCCGACTCAGACAACAAATTCGCAGGTGCGACGGCAGAATATCGCCCTCCCCTGAGCGCGGGTGGGCGGCGGAGAGCGTGTGTACCTGGAAGAGGATGGTGAGACGGGCGAGTGGCGCGGTGCAGGTCTTGCTGACGACGCCCGCGAGCCCGCCCGCGGCCAGGTGCGCCGCCGTGCCGATGTGGCGCTGCTGCTGCTCCGGGCGGCGGGCCGCCGCCACGGCAGCCCGGCCGCCGTCGACGACCACGCCGCCCACCCGCGCCTCCGTCTGCATCGGGAGGGAGCGGGGATTGCGGCGGCTAGGGTTCGGTCGCGGTGCGTGGTCGGAGTTGGAAGCGGCGACGGGCGGGGGCGCGTAGTCTGCTCCGCCTCCGCACGTTTATATACTTTTTTTAATTTTATTACTGTTGATGATGATGATGATTTTTCTTGTGGAATTCTATTTAGATGCTTTGGCATCTCCATTGTTTCTTTCTTGGGACCGGGGTTATATATTTCGTCTTCCTTGCATCCATAGAATGATGGCATGAAGGGACTGGAAAAAAAAATGGCAAATATCGATTGAACTTAACAAGGAAGTCATTAGGGAAAAATTGGCAGTTCCATTTGTTTGCCCATGTAGAGCAAAGGATGTTGGGAGAATTTGGATGTAACGAGTTCGGTTATAGAAAGGGGGCAATAACGAGTTGAACTTAACATTGCCGTTTTATAGAATTTGGACGATTCTAAATAAACGGTGTGGAAGTCGGGCTAGCCACTCCCACGTGCACCTAGTGATCTCACATATCTTAATCTTTCTTTCCATGTTGCACCCTTGCCCTTGCTCATGATTCTGTATTTAATGCTTGAGGTATTAGCACTCTAGGTACAATAACTTGTCTAAGAGGAGCAAATTCATACAACAACTTGCAAAAGTGAATGCTGTAGTACACGAACTTGTATTGAGGGAGCAAATAGGTACAAAAGCAATTAAAAGGCGACATGTGGCATTGAAAATTTTGCAAAAATACCCATGTATGTTTTTATTTATTTTGAACTGAGACCATGAGATGCTTTACGCACAGGTCCCACCTGTCAGTTGGTTGACCAAATAATATAAAATGAATGCATGAAGTGAGGATTCGAACTCAAGCCCACAATAGCAAACGCGCTGCACGCCATTACACCACGAAGCAGTTGATGTCTATTGTTAGACATTCCCCTTTATATAATTAAACCGTGAATACGTTTCAAGCACAACTCTTTTTTTTTGCGATAAATTTCAAGCACAACTCACCGTGAATACCTGTTCAAGCACAACTCAACGTGTATGATGCGGCTGTGACTGCGGGGCGTCCCGGCCTTCAATGCCCACTCATGTTCGAAACAGACACTACTAGGAAATGCCTTACCGCCGGCGTCCCAAAATGACTTACCGCCGGCGTTTACGCATTCGCCGGCGACCACCTCGCCGGTGGTAATGTCGTATCGCCGGCGTTGTCCAAATCGCCGGTGGTAACTGCCGTTATCCCCGGCGCTTTCCCCCGAATCGCCGGCGGTAATGCTTAGCACAGGCGGTTTGCGAATTCGCCGGGGGTAATATGCTGTAGCGCTGGCGATTTCAATTTCGCCAGGGGTACAGTTTTTGGGGCGCCGGTGGTATTGTTTACAGGATTAAAAAAATAAAACTCGAAATATACACCAGAATACACAGTATACCAGAATACACAGAATACATAGTTATATAGAAAGTCCCAAATGTTCATAACATGCATGCATTAATAACACAAGTTTAGATACTAGATAGTTGACCATATGGTTCAAACTCGAAGTAGCACATGTTACACAAATACATATAAGTCCAGTGTCGATGGCCTAGCTAAACAACAATGACATAATAAACTAGAGAGACGGTGGCGACAAGCATCATCACGATGAAAGGGGTCCTCCACATCTCCCTCCTCTGTCCCGCTCGAAACTTGGCGTATCGAGTTTCCGCCTCCTCCAAAGTGGTGTACCCCTTGTAGCTGTTGCCGCTGAAACGGTGGACCTGCCTCTGATCTTCCAGGTCCTCGTAGACTCCAGGAACCCTGCCGTGGTAGACGACATAGTACGTCATCTATGCAAACACATAAAAAAGAAATGAAAGTTGTTAGTACATTAGTAGAGAGAGATATAACATAGAGTAGTGCAAAGAAAAAGCATGAAAATTACTTAAGTAATTTTATGACTAACATTTGCAAAGGACAAAAGTGTTTGAGTCAAGTCGGCTTCGGCGGGAAGGGACGGATGCCCTCAAGCGTGTTGAATGTTCTGTCGTCATATCCATCTTCTAATCGGCCTTCTATCTCGGCCTTAGAAAGTGCGGGACCATAGTGGAACAAGCCACCATTACCGCAGACATCCCTCCAGAGTATTGTGCAAATGGTCCGCTGGATGGCACGGAACTCGGCTCTCACGTTTTCATCGGTGGTGTCCGCCATGTTCACGAACATCCGCTGAAGACTGGATGGCAACAAGAGATCGTTCTGAGACCTTACAATCGACCTCATCTGTAGGATGGCAAACCAGGCCTCCATCCCATTGTCATGCGCCGATTGCTTGAGGCAGGGGAACTTGGTTATGTGGTTGCACACATAGCAACCTTTCACTTTCTTCTCATGCCTGATTTTGTCGATGCCAACCTCGGCTATGAAGCCGCTGAGGGCTTTATCAAGTGTAGACTTAAGGTCGGTGAAGTCCTTGTCCGGATCAAGCCCGGAGTCGAGGTAACTGACATGTGAATGATACGGGTGAAAGAGGAGGAGGGTGCAGTACTTGAATCTGCGCAAAATGGAAATAAACCATCATACTCGATCAACTATGAAGGAAATTCATGAAAGAATGTAATAGAGGGTACTCTAGTAACCAAATACTTACTCGCGGAAATATGGTACATAAACCATTCAAAAATGAAGGGTCAGGCGGATACATTTTGTTTGAGGATAGAGAAAGAATACTCTGTTTTGAGTACGTCAACAATGGAAGTCTTGAAAACTATATTGCAGGTACACTCTCGAATGTGATTAGTTGCTGTCAACTCTTGTGTTTATTGTTAACTACTACTCTTCAATAAAGGGCCACAGTATAAGGGGCTATATATATTTTTATGTTTAACAGTGCACAAATATATTTTTAGAGCAAATCACACATAAAGTTCACAAAATAAAGGTTGAAAAACCTCACGTTCTTCTGCCTTCTTTATTATGCAGATGAATTAAGAGGGCTCCAATGGGACACTCGTTATTCAATAATAAAAGGAATCTGCGAGGGTCTGCAGTATCTTCATGTGGAAAAGAGTATTATGCATATGGACAAGGGAGACTTCGAGGGTACCTAGGCTCCCCCTGAGGACAATAATCATGATAGTGTTTCATTGCTCAATTTAGAATACAGTCCATATCTTCTTCATCCTGCAGCCGGTCCATTGCTAACAGGTATGCACTCGAGTCAAAACTTCTCCAAGATCTGCTGAAATCTCAGTCAGCATGATGTTTGCATTGCCCATCATGCTTTACACTCCACGCCGTGAATTTTTGCGTGTAAAAAGTAGAAACAACAGGATCCCATCTTAGGTGTAGGGGCGGCACGTTGTTCATGCGTTGCTCGTACTGAAGCCTTTTTGATGGCGAGCAACGTAGTTGTCTTAGACATGTTAGGGTTAGCATTGTTCTTCGAATTACATGCTTTCGTAGTGCGACCCTTGCATGTCTAGCCGCCCTTACACCTATCTTAGGTGTAGGGGCGGCACCCCGCTTGGTCATAGTTTAGTAGATCTGATCCGTTACGGTTGCTCCTTGTTTCATCAAGGATTAGTTTAACATCCGCAATAGTTAGGCCTTACAAAGGGTTGGAGGATCCAGCGGCGTGTAGGGTGACGTTTGCTAGCCCTAGACAGGATGTTCCGAGGATCAACCTCGTGTTGGTTTTTAGGCTCCGTCTAGGATCGGCTTACGGTCACCGTGCGCGAGCGCGAGGCCCAATCGTGAGTAGGATGATCCGATTATGCGGTGAAAACCCTAAATCGTCGTAGATCTCATTAGCTTTACCTTGATCAAGCAGGACCACCATATATTCGGACACCCCGTCTGAATCATGGGTGAATCGGCTCTTTGAGCCGATTCACAGGATAACCTGAGAGCCGATCGAGGCTCTTATTTAACGTTTACGTGTGTGCCCTGCAGGAAACTAAGCGAGGCATCATCCACACCTTCCTGACCAGGTATAGGTCAGGTGGCACGCCCTTGTGATAAACATCGGACGTGCGACCAGGAGGCTTTGCGGGCCGTCGCTCTGAGGGACTGGGGCCAGCCGCAACCCTAGTTGTTCCCGGCTCTACCGTGCTGACCGTCTCTGCTCGCCAGAGGGTTTCTGACGTCAACACATGTTTATATGATCATGAATTTTATGTGAAGACAAGTATGTGCACATGGTTGGGCATGAGACACATTTAACATTTCTCTTCTAACAAAACTCAATCAAAGAGAAATAAAATCAAAAGAATTTTTATATTAATCGTAGATTATAATACGTGTATAGCACATGCACCTTTACTAGTAGCAGATAAAGGAAGTAACACAACTTTTCATATGTATGTATTGTAATATTTGGCCATATATCGATATGGGAAAAAGTTGAAATTTTAAAATAAAAATTCTCTTAACAATTACGTGTATTAGGTCCCGGCCGGGGAGTCATGTGCATCAATTTTATCATCATAGTACTTGGCCACATCATACTAGTTGGTGGATGGTTCCTACCCACAAATGTCGTAAATTATTTCATGGCGATAGAACACTATGGAAAGACAATAATGAGAATGATTGGCAAAGATCCATATTATAAATCACTCCGCTTTGCATATGGAGTCACAAACAACTTCCCTTTTCACACCCCATCAACTACTCACGAGTTACCCATGCATGGCGTAAACAATGAAATCGTGAAAACTGCACACATGAACAACATCCATAAGTATTTTTAGGAAATGGAGGCACCGGGAAGCATACCACCACATGATGGCCTACTACCACGTAGCACTCGGCAGTAGTTGCATCTTGGATGCTAGGCATTCACCCCATCTTCTGAGTAAGCCTCGGCCGTATGAATGGGATATGTAGCATATGGTGATGGCCGTACCGCAGAAGGTGTGAGAGTTGATGATCTCTACGAGGCAAAAGGAGTTGGTGGATAAATCATATGTCTTGATGTGTCAAAAGATGTTCCATGAGGGTGCATTGATGTACCAGCTGAAATAATAAAGGGTCAGCATGAATCTGACTTTCTTGACCTTTTCAGCGATGGAGCTGTTTTGATATGTAGATGGGATATGAAACGAGATGCAGGGCAAGGCAATATGTTGGCCCAAATTAGAAATGAAATGGCTTCTCTCTGTGTCTCTGCTCTCGTTCCTGTCGTGCACGGTCTTGCAACCTCGTACAGAGTAAAGACATGACCATTTTGACCTCCTCTGGTGCGTGACACTAGAGAGAAATGTAAATACTACTCATCCATGTGGGACGCTCCTCATGTGTCTATCTTCCCTCGCGATCAACGATGAAAGTCGGTCTACCCTGCCAGGAAAGCTAGTGCGTCAAGGTCCAGTCGCGGAATCGGTATTTCCTCCATCTCTCGAGTTATTTCTCAAAGCCCTTTAATTTAGAACTACAAAAGAAACAATGCATCGATTCATCGACATTGATCTACCTTGTATTTTAGCACGATGGTCTGATTAGGCTTCTAGGGCAGCGCACCGCCATGCTGACCATCATCACAATAGGTCAATAATATACCATATCATTTTACCAAAAAAGCATGGTACCATCTTATGAAAATAATTTGTATAGTAAATATGTGTGCAATAAAACAACACGTGGTGTCTATGCATGGTAAATGTCTACCGACCACGTTTTTTTAATCAAAATGTACATACATTTATAAGGTGATACATTGTGTATCATATCTACATGGAGCTACCGTTGGACTTGAATTACACGGAGAGTTAGATGTTGGAGTAGAACACATTTAATACGGCCCCAATATGTAAAAATACCTCGAGTAGCTAAAAATATAGACAAAAATAATAGTCCAGAGAAAAGATTGCAAGGGGAAGGTCCGGTGCCCGTGAGGGGCAACCGGATCTATGTATCGTGGTGATCGGGTCGTGCATGGCCATGGTGGGCATATAATGGGATATATTAGTTTGATTAAGTACTTGAGAGGAACGCTTGTAGTCATGCTCCAGGAACGTAGGCATTAATCATTAAACCTTATAAGTAGAATTCTTGATCTAATTGTGTATGGTGTCATGAAAATTTATAAATGAGAATAATTAACACAGAAGATTATCCTAATTGTCTTAGCAGCTGGCTGAAGGGATTCATATCAATCAAAATTGCTAGGCTAGACTATATGAAGGATGGAAAACTTTGTCCCACGCGTTGGAAAAATAGTGAAGCTCACCTAAATGAAGAATTAAAGCAGGACCAAAACTTCAACACACTATTTGTGTTCAAAGATGATCCCGTTTGCGCTACTTTTATGAACATGGCTCTATATTAGTAGGATACATATGGAGTACTTGTTTTCAATTACATAACTCATAGAAACTCAAATACTATATATCCAGTACATTGTTTATTTTGTCAACTTCGCGCGCACTATTTATTTTGGTCGTCAGTGGACAACAATATGGCTGATATTTCTTTTCTTATGGACTGCTTCTAATGATGGAACTTGTTTTGGTCATAGATGCAAACCATATGGTGTATATAGTAGCATGTTAATAAGTACAAATGAACGAAAAAATGACACCACTACCGTTTCGATCATAGGTGCATCGTCAATCATGTGATAAAAATGTAGCTAGTGGTACAACTTTTTCATTCATATGTACATACTGTAGCATTTTCCCATATACTATGATATGGAAACAAAGTTTAATTTTAACGAAAGAAATAAGTACTTTTTTATGAATTCCAATTTGCAGGCTTTGAGTCATATAGCAGGTTATACAAAATTTGATTAGTCAAACTATCTATGCAAACTTTAGTACTACCTCCATTCCGGATTAATGGGTAATTACGCATTTCGAGAAAGAAGTTTAAGCATAAATTTGGTCAACAAAATATGAGATATATGCTACAAAATTGATACCGTTGGATTCGTATTTAAAAATGTTTCCAACAATATAATTTTTGTGATTTGCCCATTCCGGATATAATTTTAGTTTAAGCATATCTTATATTTTATTGACTAAATTAGTAGTCAAACATGTTTCTTGAAGTGCGTATTTGCCCATTAATCCGGTATGGAGGGAGTATGCTAGAACCTACACTTCGTCATTATTAGCGTATACAATTTGCTCGAAGAAGTAAGTGCTCGGAGGAGTCATTCATGTGATCACGCTGTGTACTACATCATAATAGTGTATGGGCATAATAAATTGGAAACTGCTGGGCGTCCCCCCGGGGGATCTGATTTCCCAGCCCCCGGGTCCCCAGCCGTCGGATCAACCATTTTAACGGTTAGATTTGCATGTAGCAAAAAAACATCTCCCGGCAGCAAAAAATCACTCCCGGCAGCAAATGACTGAAGCAAAAAACGGTTCGTTATGAAAAGAAAATAAAAAAGCTGGGCTCGCCGGAGACCTCGCCGGAGACCTCGTAGCAAATTTTTTATACTAAAGTAGCAAAACAACAAAACAATTATAGCAAAAAAAAAGCATCACATCATTTTTTACAAAGGTCTCTGACGAGGTCATTGCTATTGTATCAAAACAGACCTCGTAGCAAAATTTCTATACTAAAGGTAGCAACGCCCAGAACCGCCGACAGCAACGTCGAACACCTAAGGTAGCAAATCCACCCTCCGCCGGTAGCACTGCCAAACGCCAAAAGGTAGCAATGCCAGCCTCCGCCGGCAGCAACAACAGGCGCCCAAGGTAGCACTTTCGACTGCGGTTGGTAGCATCGCCAGATGCCGTTCCTGGCGGAGCCCTGCCTTGGTGCCCCTGCGCTCCTCAACAGCCAGATGCCTCCATGAGACGGGCGACGGCGGCTCCGCGGCAGGCGCCTCGGCGAGACGGGAGGGGGAGGCTGCACGGCGAGGTGCCTCGGCGAGACGGGAGGCAGCGCCTCTAGCTGCGGCGTCGGTCAGATCGACGGCAAAGCGACGCTAGCAGCTGCGGCCTCCAGCCACGAATCCATCAGATCCATGGCGGCGGCCTCTACGGCGGTGCGAGGCAGGGGAGGTGCTGGTGTGGACGACGGCGTTCGGCGGCCGTGGCTCCATCATGCGGCGGCGACCGGCTGCGCAGCGGCTCGGCGAACGGCGGCGCAGCGGCTCGGCGAACGGCGGCGCAGCGGCTCGGCGAACGGCGGCGCAGCGGCTCGACGAACGGCGGCGCAGCGGAGAGCTCGCCGTGCGGTGACCTCCATTTTTCTCTCCGTGCGTGTGTGAAAAGGAAGGGGATAGGGATAAGGAGAGGTGAACGTGGGTGGGTCCACCCGCGCTGATTGCGCGGCCAGGCAACCGGGGGTTGCAAGCGCGTTATCCCCCGGGGGAATAGAATCATTTTCCTAATAAATTACTAGTTGTTGGGTGGTTGTTCCAAACGTGTCGTAAATTATTTGTATAGCCACAAACATAGTGGCAGGATGATTATGACATTAATTGATAGAGATTCATCATATATGTAATACCACTGCGCTCCTCTGCAATATATGGTGGACCCATAGAAAACATCCAGCACCCCATCCCAACCTTTTCTTTCCCGTGAAATCTTCGCGCATGGCATTAGCGACCAAGAAATCGCTGAGAATTGCACGCATGCATGTATGGCATCCGTAGGTATACGTAGAAAAAAGAGGCACTGGGAAGCACACGGTCACATGATCGACATCAGCTGCATAGGACTGCATTGTGGTTGCATCTCGATTGACAGGAATTCGCCCCATTTGGTGAGTAAGGCTCGGTAGAAGAAGCAAACTGCTTATCGCGGAGTGGTGGTGACGCTGCTGAACGATCCAAGGTTGATGACCCGGAAGCAAATGATCTTCCGTGACGGATGGAACGATGGGCCAGTACTATAACAAATGTTTTTTCTTGAATTCGACAGGAAATTCGAACCGATCGAGCTGGAGGGCAGCAATTACTGGGAAATTTCAACTCAACGCTACCCCGGAAGTTGGCCTATATCTGTACTTATGTAGGATCAGAATGCACATACATTTGTTTTTGGTTCCTTATTTAGTTTGGTATATGTACTTGAGCATCTCTGTGAGTATAGGTGCATGCACTGCTGGTATGATCCAATGGTCGCATGGTTCCGTTTGATCCAATCGTCGCGCGCTTCCGTGATCATGCTTGAACTGTTGTGTACAATATAAACTTTGATTAGTCAAACTATCTATGCAAACTTTATTATGCTAGAACCTACACTTCGTCATTATTAGCGTATACAATTTGCTTGAAGAAGTAAGTGCTCGGAGGAGTCATTCCTATGATCACGCTGTGTACTACATCATAATAGTGTATGGGCATAATAAATTACTAGTTGTTGGGTGGTTGTTCCAAACGTGTCGTAAATTATTTGTATGGCCACAAACATAGTAGCAGGATGATTATGACATCATTTGATAGAGATTCATCATATATGTAGTACCACTGCGCTCCTCTGCAATATATGGTGGACCCATAGAAAACATCCAGCACCCCATCCCAACCTTTTCTTTCCCGTGAAATCTTCGCGCATGGCATTAGCGACCAAGAAATCGCTGAGAATTGCACGCATGCATGTATGGCATCCGTAGGTATACGTAGAAAAAAGAGGCACTGGGAAGCACACGGTCACATGATCGACATCAGCTGCATAGGACTGCATTGTGGTTGCATCTCGATTGACAGGAATTCGCCCCATTTGGTGAGTAAGGCTCGGTAGAGGAAGCAAACTGCTTATCGCGGAGTGGTGGTGACGCTGCTGAACGATCCAAGGTTGATGACCCGGAAGCAAATGATCTTCCGTGACGGATGGAACGATGGGCCAGTACTATAACAAATGTTTTTTCTTGAATTCGACAGGAAATTCGAACCGATCGAGCTGGAGGGCAGCAATTACTGGGAAATTTCAACTCAACGCTACCCCGGAAGTTGGCCTATATCTGTACTTATGTAGGATCAGAATGCACATACATTTGTTTTTGGTTCCTTATTTAGTTTGGTATATGTACTTGAGCATCTCTGTGAGTATAGGTGCATGCACTGCTGGTATGATCCAATCGTCGCATGGTTCCGTTTGATCCAATCGTCGCGCGCTTCCGTGATCATGCTTGAACTGTTGTGTACAATATAAACTTTGATTAGTCAAACTATCTATGCAAACTTTATTATGCTAGAACCTACACTTCGTCATTATTAGCGTATACAATTTGCTTGAAGAAGTAAGTGCTCGGAGGAGTCATTCCTGTGATCACGCTGTGTACTACATCATAATAGTGTATGGGCATAATAAATTACTAGTTGTTGGGTGGTTGTTCCAAACGTGTCGTAAATTATTTGTATGGCCACAAACATAGTAGCAGGATGATTATGACATCATTTGATAGAGATTCATCATATATGTAGTACCACTGCGCTCCTCTGCAATATATGGTGGACCCATAGAAAACATCCAGCACCCCATCCCAACCTTTTCTTTCCCGTGAAATCTTCGCGCATGGCATTAGCGACCAAGAAATCGCTGAGAATTGCACGCATGCATGTATGGCATCCGTAGGTATACGTAGAAAAAAGAGGCACTGGGAAGCACACGGTCACATGATCGACATCAGCTGCATAGGACTGCATTGTGGTTGCATCTCGATTGACAGGAATTCGCCCCATTTGGTGAGTAAGGCTCGGTAGAGGAAGCAAACTGCTTATCGCGGAGTGGTGGTGACGCTGCTGAACGATCCAAGGTTGATGACCCGGAAGCAAATGATCTTCCGTGACGGATGGAACGATGGGCCAGTACTATAACAAATGCTTTTTCTTGAATTGGACAGGAAATTCGAACCGAACTCGACGACAGCAATTGTTGGGAAATTTCAACTCAACACTGCCCCTAGAAGTTGGCCTATATTACGACAAATTCCCCCTTTGTCTCTCCACTCCCGGCGGCGCTAGGGTTGCCGCTGCCGCCCCATCTCGACCTCCTCCGTTGCGGGGCATCGGAGAGGAACGAAAAGCCTGCGCTTCTCCCTGACACGCAGGTCGTCTGCCTGCTGCTCCTCCCGGAAGTCTCCCCTCCTTTCGGGAGGCGGTCCAACTAGCCATCGGATCTCTCATCGCCAGCCGTGAAAGTAAGAGCATCCCCAGCGTTGGGGCTTCCCACGATGTAACTTTTGGCCGGGAGCCTATTTTTCCCAGCGAGGAGCCCAGGATGGATGTAATTTTTTGACAAAATACGATGAATTCAGATAAAAATGGGTGAAACTCATTCAAACGTAAGCAAAATTTAATGGTATTTAACATATATATGTGAGTTCGTACATAAATAGACCGAATTCGTACATATATTTGAATTCGGCCAGATTGAAACATAAACTTAAACTAATAGCGTCATACTAGTCGTCGTTGCTCGAGTTCCCGGCGGCCTCGGGCGCCGCCGGCGGCATCCCAGGGGCGCACCCCACCAGCGGCAGCGGCTGGTGGCGTTGTTACGCGCGCTGCTGATGGCGTGTATTTCACACGTTCGTTGGGAACCCCAAGAGGAAGGTATGATGCGCACAGCAGCAAGTTTTCTCTCAGAAAGAAACCAAGGTTTATCGAACCAGGAGGAGCCAAGAAGCACGTTGAAGGTTGATGGCGGCGGGATGTAGTGCGGCGCAACACCAGGGATTCCGGCGCCAACGTGGAACCTGCACAGCAAAACCAAAGTACTTTGCCCCAACGAAACAGTGAGGTTGTCAATCTCACCGGCTTGCTGTAACAAAGGATTAACCGTATTGTGTGGAAGATGATTGTTTGCAGAGAAAACAGTAAAACAAGTATTGCAGCAGATTTGTATTTCAGTATTAAAGAATGGACCGGGGTCCACAGTTCACTAGAGGTGTCTCTCCCATAAGATAAAAGCATGTTGGGTGAACAAATTACAGTCGGGCAATTGACAAATAGAGAGAGCATAACAATGCACATACATGTCATGATAAGTACAGTGAGATTTAATTGGGCATTACGACAAAGTACATAGACCGCCATCCAACTGCATCTATGCCTAAAAAGTCCACCTTCAGGTTATCATCCGAACCCCTTCCAGTATTAAGTTGCAAAGCAACAGACAATTGCATTAAGTATGGTGCGTAATGTAATCAATAACTACATCCTCGGACATAGCATCAATGTTTTATCCCTAGTGGCAACAGCACAACACAACCTTAGAACTTTCTGTCACTGTCCCAGGTGTCAATGCAGGCATGAACCCACTATCGAGCATAAATACTCCTTCTTGGAGTTAAGAGCAAAAACTTGGCCAGAGCCTCTACTAATAACGGAGAGCATGCAAGATCATAAACAACACATAGGTAATAACTTGATAATTAACATAACATGGTATTCTCTATCCATCGGATCCCGACAAACACAACATATAGCATTACAGATAGATGATCTTGATCATGTTAGGCAGCTCACAAGATCCAACAATGAAGCACAATGAGGAGAAGACAACCATCTAGCTACTGCTATGGACCCATAGTCCAGGGGTGAACTACTCACTCATCACTCCGGAGGCGACCATGGCGGTGTAGAGTCCTCCGGGAGATGAATCCCCTCTCCGGCAGGGTGCCGGAGGAGATCTCCAGAATCCCCCGAGATGGGATTGGCGGCGGCGGCGTCTCTGGAAGGTTTTCCGTATCGTGGTTCTTCGCCTCAGGGGTTTCGCGACGGAGGCTTTAAGTAGGCGGAAGGGCAACGTGGGGGGCCACACGAGGGCCCCACACCACAGGTCGGCGCGGCCAAGGCCTGGGTCGCGCCGCCCTATGGTGGCGGCCCCTCGTGGCCCCACTTCGACTCCTCTTCGGTCTTCCGGAAACTTCGTGGCAAAATAGGACCCTGGGTTTTGATTTCGTCCAATTCCGAGAATATTTCGTTACTAGAATTTCTGAAACCAAAAACAGCAGAAAACAGCAACTGGCTCTTCGGCATCTTGTTAATAGGTTAGTTCCAGAAAATGCACGAATATGACATAAAGTGTGCATAAAACATGTAGGTATCATCAATAATATGGCATGGAACATAAGAAATTATCGATACGTTGGAGACGTATCAGCATCCCCAAGCTTAGTTCTGCTCGTCCCGAGCAGGTAAAACGATAACAAAGATAATTTCTGAAGTGACATGCCATCATAACCTTGATCATACTATTTGTAAACATATGTAATGAATGCAGCGATCAAAAAAATGGTAATGACATGAGTAAACAAGTGAATCATAAAGCAAAGACTTTTCATGAATAGTACTTCAAGACAAGCATCAATAAGTCTTGCATAAGAGTTAACTCATAAAGCAATAAATCAAAGTAAAGGTATTGAAGCAACACAAAGGAAGATTAAGTTTCAGCGGTTGCTTTCAACTTATAACATGTATATCTTATGGATAATTGTCAACATAGAGTAATATAACAAGTGCAATATGCAAGTATGTAGGAATCAATGCACAGTTCACACAAGTGTTTGCTTCTTGAGGCGGAGAGAGATAGGTGAACTGACTCAACATAAAAGTAAAAAGAATGGTTGTAACATCCCAAGTTTCAATAAAATAAACAAGAGAGAGAATTCAAGAAATCCAAAATTTGGGGCCAACAAAAACTTTTTCTCATCATATAGGACTATGCATATTAGCTCACCTTATTAATTTATTTGAGTGTGCTTTTGCCATGATGCTTGTTTATGTGTTACTCTCCTTCCAAAACCCTAGCAATGATCACTTGATCACCCTTAGCCAAATAAAAATAAAATAGAAAAGGAATTCTAAAAATCCCCTTCACCCTCACATAAGGCCTATGCCATTTTTACAAATCTTTGATCTAGGCCAATTTGGTTTGCACCATCACTTGTAAATAGTTACTAAACACTTTTTAACACCTTTGAAATCAAGCCAACTCAATTCAAATCAAATTTGAATCAAAATGGAGCTCACATGTGATTATGGTCATATGTGCCATTTTTACCCTGATGCCCACTTTGAGCCCCTGGATTTTTACTTTCCACTTCTACACTTTGTCAACTCTTTGCACCTCATCCAAGACAACATCAAGCACTTCAACTTTGCCCAAAACCACCACCCCAAATTCATCACCAATTTCAAATGAGAAGCAAGCAAAGTTGGAACAATTTCAAATATGCAAGATCATATGCAAAATGTGATTTTGCATCTCAATTCCATTTTGATCACCACCACCACCAAAATGCTGCCGGAGGAGAGCATGCCACAGCCCCGCACCCTGTTCGACGAAATGGCGCCGGCTGCCCCGACGATGGACGACCCGGTACGTGAGCTCTCTCAATGTGTGCGTTCGCCGTGTTTCATGCGTCTGACGTCCGGTGATTCGTAGGAGTATTGGAAGGACCGCCGTGAGGCTGACATCCAGGAAATTATCTTCGGCGGCGGCTTCGTTCGCGGTGATCCGGCCGGGACCCCGCTGGATGACTGGGAGCCAACGGCAGATGAACGCGCGGAGGACATCGAAACCGCACGCCTGTTCGCCACCCAGCAGACGCAGCCAACACCCGTGTCGGTGGACGACTTCGACGACGCGCCAACAAAGCCTGCGAAGAAGAAGGGGGAGAGCCACAGGACACAAGGCTTCGTCGACGAGGAGGACAAGTGCTTGTGCGAAGCATGGCTTGCATCGAGCAATGATTGCATTAATGGCGCGCAGCAAAAGGGCAAGGTCTATTGGGCCAAGGTCTCGCAGCAGTACAACGAGACCAGGCGGCACCCGCCCTACAATATCACAAGCCCTCGGACGTTAGAGTCCCTCCGAAAAAGATGGAACTACATCAAGCAAGAGACAGCCAAGTTTTGCTCGGCGGTCGAACATGCTATTAACAACCCCGTAAGCGGCGCTGGCGTCATGACAGTGGTAAACACGATAGAACCATCATCATTCAACACTATGTGCATCATTGTATGTACATCATTGGCGGCTATGAATGCAGGTATCCCGCGCCTTGGAGAAGTTCAGGGCGACGCATAAGAAGGGCTTCCATATGGTCCATTGCTGGGACGTGCTCAAGAACGCCAACAAGTGGATGACAAGCTATGCGGCCTACAACGAAGCTGTGAGGAATGGGACAGCGATCAACCTCGACGGCGAGGACGACGATCAAGGCCGTCCAGCCCTTCCACCTCGTCCACGAGGCCACAAGGCTACCAAGGCCGATCTACAGCGGGAGGCGCGGGCCCTTGCGTTCACCATGAGCATGGAGAAGATGATGGCCGACAATCATGCCGCCATGGCTGCTAGGGACGAGAAGAGACGTCTGGAAAAAGAGGCCGCAGCTGCCATCTACCACAACCTCGCCAAAGAGGTAATTGAGGTCCAAAAGGCAGACGCCGAGGCCAAATTGCTTGACGCCGAGGCTAGGAGGATGGACGCCAAGGCCAAGATCCTTGCGGAGGACACTAGGATCATGCTAGCCGACTTGAGCAGCGTCGACGACGACACCAGGGCCTGGTTCATGAAGAGGCGCGCCGAAATCCGCGCGCGAGACGCCTGATCGCCGGCGCCATGCGCCCAGCACCTTGGCCTCCTTTTGGACATTTTTATTGCTGCACAGGCCTTGTTGTGCCCCTTTTGGTCTCCACTTTGCGCAGTCCGATATGCAAAGTGGGGTGAACTTGTTTCAGCCCTCAAAATGCGGCTGTAAATTTGGTGCAAAAGTTTATGCGTGCTTCTATTTTTTGAATTCTGGCCTACGCCCAAAATGCGTCGCCCCGCTGGAGCCAGCCCCAGACGCAAACGGACACGCGACCATTTCCGCGTCCGCCTCGCGACGCAAACGGACGCCCGCGGACATTTTGGGTGTCCGAAATGCGTCGCGCCGCTGGAGATGCCCTAAGAGTAAAACCCAACGCCAACCTCAACCGGACATCACAACACTTCAAAAAATCAAAATACAGACACCCTTAAATGACATGGACTTTTGGAACATGGGGACGCGCGAGGATTTCATCCTTTAAGACTAGTCACAATGGGAAGTATCATACACTAGTATCATGCACATAATACTAGTTTATGATAATACCCCTACAATGCATAGTATCATAAGATAGTAGGATGGTATCATCATATTTAATGTTTTGTAGAATCTCAATGCAAATTTATGTACATGATGTGTTTGTCACTAAGTTTTCTAGTTTTACGTGCTATGATACGGTATCATATTATGATACTCCCTCCGTCCCGGTTCACAGGACTCACATGAATTTGCACCGTGACCAAGGTAGCATTTGATTGGACGCTAAAAATCTTCTCAACACTTGCCTCTCTCTAATCAGCTATCCTCGCTAATTAATAGGAATGCTAATAGACTTGCATGCACTGCAGCCCCACATGAAAAATCATTTGGTTTTCCACCCCACGTGCATGCACACTGGTTGTTTCCACCAGCTTAAAAAAGAGAAAGAGAAAGGAGAGAGTAATTAGAGGTAGGTACTACTTCTAATTAAATACATGCAGGTCTTAGTGGGAAGGTATTATGGGACAAATGTTTTTTCAGATTAGGCCCTGTGAACCGGGACGGAGGGAGTATCACTCTCATCTCTCACCTCATTAATTGGTGCGCCATATCAGATTTTTGCCAACATGGCATGCATGATACTAGTTATGATACTTCCATTGGAGCTAGTCTAAGATTTGTATATAATATAGAGTTTAATCAATACGGTAGGGAGGAGTGGTACTAATTTTATACATGCATAAATGCAAGCGGTAATTAATAGGAGGTTTAATGCCCTGACAACGAAATGTGTTCTTTCCCCTGGGTTGCATGCATCCACTTACTAACTTCAATTTTTTTGCATAAGGCTGGTCATAGCGGGGGGTAATTTACACTAGTAACTTATACTCCCTTCATCCATAAATAAGTGTATACGCGGGTTTTTCAAGACAAATTATGAAGTGGAGTAAAAAATACATTTGAAACATACATCTCTCCTCTTTAATTCTTTGACCGCCAATAAGCTAAGTGCATGTAGAAAACAAGAAGAATATGTGGTTAATATTATTGGATTTGATTTCCGTGCAATGAGAGAGATGCAATGATAGTGCATTGAGAAGATAGGAGTACACTATTTTGTGGACAAAGTTTAGGGCTAGATGTCCACTTATTTGAGGATGGAGGGAGTATGATGTTACTAATTTAAGTTACTATCTTCATAGCAGAAACTCAATTCGGCTCCCGGGTGCGTATGATCTCTCTATCATAAAAATATATTTCCAAGTGTTAAAAAATTTAGGCAAAAAAATTTACATGTACATCTCCATAATATATTTGTGTTCGTCAAGTTTCACGAAAGAAAATAATATTTTTGTAGTCTACGTGAAAAAGAGAAAATTTATCTTGTGACAAGTCTTTGTTTTAGCACCGAATTTTTTCTTTTTTACACACGCCACACGACAACTCGTTTTTTCACGAAACGACTTTGTGAGCGCGTAGCACATGAAGAGTACGTGCGAATTTGTTTCAAATTTTTTGACATTTCATAATGTGTCTAACATGCATTTCAAAATAAAGGGAGCATACGCTCCCATGTGTCAAAACATCACTCCCCATTCATAGTGGGTAGTAACTTATATGTGGTGTTATGCAATGTGTTATTTATTGGTATAGACTCATCTTGTTTTGAGGTGTGTGATGTTAGACTTCTCGTAGTGGGAGTAACTTAGCTAGTAACATCACACACTTCAAGGTGTTTTGGTGACATGATATAACAATAAAGAAAGAAGAGAGGGAGGTAGTAAATAGCTATGTTACCATAAAATCACACACCCAACACAAAATGAGTCTACAAACTACTAATAAATAAGACTTATGATACCCACCTCTAAGTTACTTTCCACCATAAAGGTAGTAAGATGGACTACTAACGTATGCATGACACCACATTATGTCACTCTATTTCCTCATTTATTGTCATGCCATGTCACCAAAATGTCTTGAGGTGTGTGATGTTACTACTTATGTTACTCCCACTATGAGTAGTCTAAGACCTTTCACAATTGTTGTCTCTTAGCGCCGTATTCTAGATAATTTGCTTATGTAGCACTATACTACCTCCGTTTCAAAAAATAAGGCGCCATTTTTTTACGTGTTTTTTAGCAACAATTACTTCAAATAGATAAAAATTGTTTGTATGAAATTAGTATCATTAAAAAGTGCTTTTCGATACAAATCCGACGATACTAATTACATATAGTATAATCTAGATTTTTTTGCTCAATTTTTATGGTTAAAGTTCGTTTTAAAATACGCGTACGCTTATTCCTTGAAGGTGGCCACTTGTTGGTCGTCTAGTTTTGTACTTTCTCTTCTCTTAATAACATTCGACCTCCGGCCCTTGGATGAACAACATGCGAAGGCTTCCAGTCTTGCCTGTTTTTTTTGCTGGAGGAGAGAGAAGTGCGACCATCCGTGATTGATGTAATACTATTTGTTAGGCAAAATCCGAAAATACTTTTGATTGGGCGTGATAGACAGCTTTTCTAGTTTAGAAATGGTTGACTGGAAATATCTTTCCATTTAACGAGAGCTTCCCACGTGTAAATCGGATGTTTAGTGGGAGACATTGAATGGTCGTGATTTCTTCAATATTTGATGTCAAAGTGACATACCATCCTAACTTTAATATAATAGTATAAAAATATTGATGGTTTGTGACAAAAAAATAGTGTTGTGGTTTTATGATAAAAAAATCCCCAACTTATATGATGCTAAGCGATAAAACCTCTCCTTGTCCCACGACCCCCTCCCGATCCAATCTGGCCTGCACCACCGCCCATAGCTCTGGCCGCCGGACCTCCCCGGCTGGTCACCCCATGCTGGCCCAACCAGCACAAAACTAACCGGAACAGTCCAAACCAGCAGGCCGGCCCAGCAACAATGTAGGCGAATGCAAGAAGCGGGGTCGACGGATTTTCGGGAAACCTTTCACGCCCTTCCAGCCAAACTGATTGTCAAATATGTTTTGTCATTGCATGAAAATCCTTTTCATTTTGCAGATAAGCTCATCAATCTCAGGTGAGCTGATCAAATTGGATCCAGCTGAGCTCTGCATCCCCGCCTTGCTAAACAAGAGTCTACTGCTCGGTGTAAATATAATCAACACTACAGATTTCTATGTTGCTTTCCATTCATATTGGATCGATAGGATTGCACCGCGGGGCAGAATATCACTGGATAAAGGAATCCTGCCACCAAGGTCCACTATAAAACACACATTCACATGGTGTACTAACGAAACTGAACTAGAAGCCATGGAGCACTCAGAAGGTAACTTTGTCTGGAGCCGTGTTGTGACTGAAGGTGTCAAAAGCGGAGACATCATTAGCTGCATGGGTGAGGAAGAGGGTCAGAAATTGCCCATCATTCTTAAAAAGGTCAATTCCTGATTGCACAATGTATTATTCTGTATAGTCAATAATGATTGATTTAAATCTGTAAATGCGAACTGATGGTGATTTCCTTTTGGACCCAATTAATCCACTGATGTGTTCTTTCTTGGCAGGCAACCCCATGTACCTCAAACGAGCTGATCCAGTTTGACCCGTCAGAGCTCAGCCTCCCCTTCATGCCAAACAAGCCCTTAGTGTTTCCAGTTAATATAATCAATAATACAGATTACTATGTTGGTTTTGTAACATATCACCCAGAAACAAATGCGGGCGTGTATGACACAGTACCCGCGAGTGGAGTTATGCCACCACGGTCCACACAAAGGCTCATTGTAAGAAGAGAACCAGAGGAAGACGAACAATATGACATGCAATGCGAAGACAAGTTCTTTCTATGGAGCAGCTTAGTGCATGAAGGTGTCGAAGCCAGCGACATTCAGGCCTATGCTGATTACAAAGGGAGTATGGAGTTGCCAATTGTTTATAATAAGGTAAGTAATAATTATGCAATGAATGTGTTAGAAAATTATTTTACTATTAATACCAGCTGAAATCACGAGGCTGCCATGTTAGTAGAATCCTCCTCCTACGGTTTGGAGCACCCTACATTTGATACTCAATGAGAACACGTCTTGCTTAACTTTTTGAAATAGTCCGAATATCTATTGTCTTTTTCAAAGTTGAGCATCATCTAGGTCTGGTTCCACCAGTCAGCTAGCCTGAAATTGCATGACAATCTCATGTCACTAATGTGGTGACGACTACCATATTGTTGGCTAGTAGGCCGATCTCGTTGCCATAACACGTACGTTACTAAATTTACAAGTGTATTTAGAGGCATTACTTTGTAGGCATTTGGTCAATGATGGTCCGTTTACTCCCGTAGAAAGAAATAGATGGCGTAGTTACGTTGGTTTTTCTCTGGTACCCATTAATATAATCAATCTCGGCATTCTTTCACTTCCTTTTTTTTGCAGACGAGATTATGTACCTCAGACGAGTTGATCCAGTTTGATCCTCCCCAACTCCCCTTCCCCTTCCTGTCAAACAAGAGGGTGTCCATGTTAAATTTGTCTAAAGGGATGTTTAAAATAGCCAACGTTACGGACCACATCGTCGGTTTCAGTATATGGTCTCATGAAGACAATTATGCACGGTACAAAATGGAACCACAAGAAGGGATCCTGCCACCACAGTCCGCACAAACAATCGAGGTAAGAAGGATCCTTAACGGAAACCAAACCGAAGACTTGCAGTGCAAAGACAAGATTTTTGTGTGGAATGGAATTGTGACTAAAGGTGTTGAAGTTAGCGATGTCGGTAAATACTGGAAGAAGAAAGATAAAGAGTTGCCAGTTGTTCTTACGATGGTGAGTTCCCTGACATTTCAGTTATAAGTCTCCAATTGCCATTTTCCCGTACCGACACCTCCAAAGATCTGATAATTCACCCAATGAGTATCATGGACAACTATTACGGTAAAAGACACAACTAATAACTATGGGCTTCCTATATATGTTGACAGCCTGGCGAAAGCAGTTCAAGGTAGCATCAGCATGGTCGAATCTCTTGGACGTAAAGGCTTGAAGGAAGGTAACTAAGGCAAGCTCCTTTCTCATTACTACTTTTGTACTCAGCTATAAGGACATTACTTGTGGCTTTTTTTTTTGAGCAACCGGCAGGAGCTCTGCCTTTTCATTAAGAAGAGGGAAAATGACCAGTTAATAAGGGAAACTGGCCGAAAACCGAACAACACAACGCAACACGCCGGTCTCGAGACCGCGCACCACACGAGCCGACGACTCTTCCGCCCAAGCAGGAAAGGCGACACCCTAGAGCTAGACAACCGCTCCAACATCCGAACAGCTACAACCCACACACACCGGTCCCAAGACCGCGCCCCAGCGAGGCCGACGACACTGCCACCCAAGCGGCCAAAGCCAACGCCTAGAAGCACGACGACTAAAGCCACAGAAGCAGCACAACGCCGAAAGTCCAGAGCCACCACTCCGGCGTCCACGCCGATCCCGAGATCGCGCACCAACTGTGTCGACCCCTCCGCCACCCAAGCGACCAGAGGCAACCACACAAACGCAGACGAATTCCGGAGCCGCCGCTCCAGCTTCCACGCTGGCCCCAGGGCCACGCACCAGCCAAGTCGATGCCTCTGCCACCCAAGCGACCAGAGGCATCACCATGAATGTCGACGAATTCCCGGAGCCGCCGCTCCGGCTTCCACACCGGTCCCGAGACCGCGCACACACCTGGCCGACAGAGAACCAGCCAAGCAAGCAAGCCAACATAGACTGATGGAGTACCGGCCTCTAAGGCGACGCCCCCAAGGGGGAAGCGACGATGACGCTGCCGACGCCCACTCCAACCAAAGCCGGAGTTTAGGTTTTCACCCGGAGAGTCCGAGACTCCGAAGCGACGAGGGAGGTGAAGGAGCTCCTCGGTGATGCCTCCAACGAGGGGAGCGACGTCCGAAGACGCCGACATCGCCGGCATCGGCCGAGGTCGATACAGTGCTTTCGTACGGAGTTCACCAAGCCCAAGTCGATGAAGTCTGTCCAACAAACGCAGATGACATGCCCGCCGTGCAGCTCGCCATCGCCACCTTGTAGCTCCCAGACCACCAGGGCACCTCCTGCCATGGTGAGCCTCGCCACGCCCTCCGACTCGGGGCCGCCGCCCCGACGTCCTCACAGCAGCAACCTCGTCCGCCTCTTACCCGGAGCCACCGCTCCGGCGTTGCCACGCTTCCCACCACAGAACCTCACGCTGTGGTGCGCCTCGCAAAACCCACCGTCCCGGGACCGCCGTCCCGACCTCCTCTCCCCCGGCTGCATAGAACCACACAACCGGAGTTGTGGCACAGCCACCACACGCAGGCCGCGCACAGCCACGATGCAGCAGCATCGATCCAGGGCCGCTGCCCTGACCTCCTCCCCGCACGAGCACCACACCTCGCAGGCACCAAACCCCCACCTGACCATGATGAAAACCGCGCCCGAGAAGCCGAGGCGACCAGATCCGTAGGGGAGGCATCCTCCCCAGCCACGGGCCGCGAGCCGCCGCCCGTCCATGCCATCGGCCGGCAGGCCAGATCTGGGCGGGAAGCCCGCGATCCGCCGCCGCGAGCAGCCCACGCCCGCCAGACCACCCCCGTCGCAGCAGCAGGGTAGGGGACCTCCACCGCCATCCGGGGCCGCCGCCCGCGCCCCTGCGCCGACGAGCCGGTCGATGACGCCCCAGCCGCCTCGACCTTCCGCGAGCGCCACCAGAGAAAGGGAGGACCCCTACTACCTTCGGCAGCAGGGCCCGCCGCCGCGGCAAGGGCCGGCGGCAGCGGCGGCGATGGGGGCGAGGCGTGGGGGAGGGTGGCGGCGGCGCTCAGGTCGCCCCCAGTGTTGCCTAGGTGCGACACGGGGGGGGAGCGGGGTAGGTATAGTTACTTGTGGCTTTAGTCTGAGCATTTTGTTCAACCTCTTGAACTGTTACCGGTATGCAGGATGTACGGTTTTGGTTTGGCCTCCTTTTGGCAAAAGGGAAGTCTCAAAGTTCTGTGGTGTAAGTCGGCAGATATTGCTTCTGTGGGTCAATAGATAAGGCGGAGATTCCCGGTCCAAAAAAAAATCAAGATAATTGCTGTCTGCAATCATTATAGTATTTTACTGCACAAGTAAAAGGACACTGAAATGGATAATACTGAAATAGTTATTTATAGCCAATGAACCCATGCCTCAGTACCAGGGACCTGAACTTAATGCACACTCAGCGGCGCTGCTCTGTTTTTTTTTTTTTTTCGCTTGCTGTAGCGCAGCCACAGCAGAACCTCTTTTCACAACTGCTTGCGGGCAATCATGATATTGCCTATCCGTACACGGGTCTCATGAGTTTCACATAGTTTCAGCAGGGCCTAAACTAACATATGTGTATAAGAAATGTAGAATTTTTAAACGGTCCTTAGTAAATTATAGAAAAGTGCTGGCGAAGGAATTGTATTTCACATATGTTGGCTTTTAGCTGAACTCTCCTTTTTTAGATGATTAGCTCAAATATCTTGTACTCCCTCCGTCTATAAATGGATGTCGGTGATTTGTTTAAATTCGGATATATCTATACACCAAAGAGTGCCATCCTTTTATAGACAGACGTAGTATGATAGTTTTTTCCTTTTTTGTGCTTTTGAACTTATAACTTACAGCATGTTTCTCTATGTAGGTCTGTCATGGGTTAGTAATAGAACAGAAATCTCAGATATGAGCTCGAGAATGAGGACCGCCTGTGCGAAGCCTTCCTTGCTCGTCATGGCACGGAATCATCGAATTATTTTAAAATAGATTGATACAATGACCTCAAATTGGGACAGTATCTTGAACTGTACCAACATAACTTGTAGCTTGTGCATCGCAATTCGGCATGCATGTTCACCCATGCCCTGATGTCATATGTACCATCCCCAGAACTTTAGGTGGATTTATACGGTACCAGGCGATCCGCTCTACTGTTTGTGAACTTAAGTTAAATTTCCAAGTTTCAGGAGAACGAAGAACAGCAGTCAGCAATGAATTTGTGAAAGCCCTGAAGCAGATCAAGAGAAAATAGTTGCCTGCAGAGGACCCAACTACATGTTCCAGAGCAAATCTGGGTAGCTTTAATTGTCCTTTTCTATGAAAATGCAGGCAGAAACATTTTTAAAACGAAACACAAGAGACAGGGAAACAAATAGTAAGTCCAAGTGATCAGTTCCATGGATTAACAGAAGACGGAATTAACCTTCATGTAGAGTTCCAGAATCTTTTTACATGCATCTCTTACGTTCCAGGGGGACGACGACATGAGAATTATCTGCGATATCAGTAACCAGCCAACGAAACACAGCAACCTGCGATGACCCGAAACCACGGCTCCTTCTTTCCAGTCCCTCCCCATGTTCCTCTTTCGTCGTCCACGACATGGGCGGATCCAGCCTATAGCCAAAGAGGGCAGCTGCCCCCACTCAATTTTCTGAAATCTTGTAGTATGATAAGCTAAAGGCTGGTTTGCCCCCACTTAGAAACGATATTTGCATCACTTATCATATGTTTGCCCCCTCTAAAAATTTATCCTGGGTCCGCTCCTGGTCCACGATGCTTCCCCGCTAGAGAACTAGTAGTGGGCTTGGATTTCCCTCTTTTTCTGTAGGAGCGGGCTTCTCTGAGCATCAGTTGGCGTCAGTGTCGATGACACGATTTCCAGTATACTAAAGAATCGAACAAGTGCAAAATTGAGGTCTGGTAAATGAATGATTAATTCCAATACTAATAAAGTAGACACATGCATTTATTAGCTGTAGTTGTCTAGAGCTAGAAGGACATGCCTGATTTTGCTCCTCATGGCTTCGATAGCTGCTGATTGACCGGTTGGTGGTTCCTGTAGTGCCAAGTCGAAATCATCCAAAGCACTTGCAAACCATAGAAACGACTATAGTCAGATATAAAGCTAAGTTAATTCGACAAACAAGTGTCTGCAAGTTTCCACATCTATATACACTAGTTGGATGCCCGTGCTTCGCCACGGCCTTTTCAAATTCGTGTGAAAAAATAGTTCCATAATATTCTTAAAAAAATTAGATCCTACTTTTATTGAATTATATTTTGCTAAAATTCAAAACAAATGAAAATAGGAAGCACCTCAAGGGCCCTCTACTTTTACGAAGCAAATAAAACAAAATTACTACGTAGTCTTCTACTTTTATTTTAGAAGGGTTCACTCCGCCTCTAAGAAGGATTCCACATCTATCCGATGAGAGAAAAATAAACAATTGGTTCGTGTCGCATTAGCTCCACACAATTTGGACCCACTAAAAACACATTGGCCAAAAATACAAATAAATACATGCTTTCTGCTTGATTAACACACACACATAAACACACAACACTATATTTACTAATGTGTCAAAGGCACAGTAAACAAAAATACATGCCTAAGAGTAGTATTTTTTTTGAAAGAGGACGTACCACCACCATGACACCACTACAATGACAACTGCAAGCTCCGAGTTAAATCTTGTATAATCAAAAGAAGCCTGGTGACCGGGTGTATACGTGAGCACGCATCCATTGACTGACACGTGTCACATTTAGCAATCCCCTGTTACCATCATTGTTGGGTTAGCAAACCACATCAGCACTAACAACACACCCAAATCACATTTTTAGCAATCCCCTGTTATCAATCATTGAAACGCGGGACCCGCAGCCCACGCCAAGTACGATTAGCGATGCATAAGACAACGTCAAGGCAACAAGCCGAATTGACGAGAACCGAATCTCAAATCAGATCGTGCGGCATCTAGAGGGTGCTCACGTATACACCTAGTCACCAAATCCACTCTCATAACTTGTATAATATGGTATTGAAAATATTTCAGAAGAATTATTTATATTTAAAAATATTTTTACCAAGTAAACCTTCACATTGCCGGAGATTACTTGCAAAAATATACATACCTCAGAAGTTTGACTTCTTAGAATCAAGAGACAGCTTATCTAACTAAACTTTAATTGTTTGTTAGCTAAATTTCTATGATTGTTATGAAACAATTCACACATAGACAATCAACACATACTTGTCAAAATGTCACAAAGTATACTTCACATGAATAAAACGTGGCACCATTGTGTTTTTCTTGTAATTTTTCTTCCAAAATATTTGTGTATGTCGACAGTGCACATAATATTGACATATTAATCGTAATTAAAATATATTTGGGTAAGCCAACAGTGCATATAATATCCACATTTTAAGCAAAAAACATGGAGGTAACAAACTCATAGTAGCGTTGCTAAAAATAAATCAGTCCAGCTAAGAACTTCATATATCAATTTGTGCACATTTTAATTTCCCCAAAAATACACTAATATAATTTAACTAAAGAAAATTTGAAATACTCTGGTGTTCGTTGTAAGTGGCTTACATTGATGAATCTCTCGATCAATGCTAGTTATATATTTAAGTGCACAAACTTCCTGACATGGCATTATCTGACCACTCTACTCTAACCTTGACGACCGGCAATGCTTAACAACTTGCAAGGAACCTGCATACGACCTACAAAAACATGACAAACCATTATAGTTTAGTTGTGCTAAATGCTTGTGAAGAGATCAATAATCAATATAGACTGAGAAGTCCAGAAAACAAAAACGAAATAAATCTCACATGGAAGATGATAAAAGAGCAAGAAAAGTTACCCGCTACTATATGATAATATGATACATGTCGGCTGCCCAGCTTAATCTCTCGTATAAAGACCATATGCCTGTAGGAGTCGCGTTGCATCCGAGTCATGCACTGGTATTGAGGAGATCAGCTTAACCGAACATGTACATAGGAGTGGCACTTTGTCAGTCGATCGGTTGAGCATGAGGCATGTGGATTTAGATTGGATTACCTCCGATTGCCTTGTTGTGGACTTGTACTCACTCTCCTGGAATCTTTCCTTGAAAATTCCGTGAAGAATGAAGATGTTTGGTGACCCACAATATTGGCCTTGGAGATCTAGACCCTACCCTGAGACAGCTTGAATATCAAAAGCTCTAGCGCAACCATGTCAAATCTCTCAACCATCCTACATGTATACACCTACAATGTGCAGATGAACTCAAATCAATTGTGGTGTGCATAGTAGTAGTACTCCAGCTAAACTGATCATAGCAGGTAGAAGAAAGTAGCTGGAGCGGAATGAGAATTGTACCAGATGTAGACATGTAGTCGACCAAACAAGTCCGGTTTGCTTGGGTGATGTGGGTCTAGTGTTGGCCTAGAAAATTGTACTTGCTGCTGAAGGTTCGCCTGACATGGAGCACGTACTTTAGTCAGTCGACCCAGGAGGCCTCATTGACGAACACGGCCCGCGTCTCGTCGTGTCCACCGCGCCATGACGAGTAGAGCGAACACGGCCTCCTCGATGCAAACGGCATGCGTATCGCCGTCCCTGCCGCACCACAAGTAGAGCGCCGCCTCAGCGTGCTCCCGATCGTACGTGCCGCCAGGTAGGATAACACTACTGCAGTAGGTCACCTTGTTGAGAACCTCCGTACAAGGGAGAGATAAACCTCAAACCTGATCGTGATGGTGAGGGCCTACCGGGGATTCCGCATGCTGCACGTGAGCTCAGGAATGGATTGCGAGATAATGTTGATGGGTGCTCCCAAATTCCACTCCATGTGGGTCTGCTAGCTTCTTGCCGATAGTGGTGGTGTGCTGAAGACGGTGGTGGTGACGGATGCAGCGACAGAGGCAGAGTTAATGTGGATGCTTGAGCCGACGGAACGGCGGGAGGTCAGAGAGATAATGGCGGCGTCGCCTGTGGTACATGTGGGTCTCTACATGTGGAGGCTGGTCGCCTGTGGTACATGTGGAGGCTGTTGCGGCTGATTGTGAATCTGTGGAGAAGATTAGGCAGTTGTTATCTCGGATACGGATCTCCTCATTAATCGGATATTCTGTTTTTGTGTAGAGACATTCTGTTGCAGCGCCACCAGATTAGGAGTTACGGTGGCATTTTTGTAGCAGGTTTTTTTTTCAAGATTGCGTTGAGATAAATCATCTTAGTAGGAGACGTGGGGGGTATTATTGTCCATCCTGAAAATGTGACACCAGGCATTCACCAGTTTGCTCTTAATAGTAGAGATACTTGGGCATTTTCCGGGCTGGGCCAGGCCCAAAAAAGGCCGAAGCTGAATGTATAGGCCTGAGTCCAGCCCGGCTCGATAGTTAGGCTGAGAAATTAGGCCCGAGCCTGGCCTGAAGCCTGAAAAGGCCCGGCCTGGCCCGAGTGACCCGGTCCGTCCTTTGGTAAACGTGAATTCCTTCGGCCCGAGGCCAGGCCTGGCCCGACCATCGGGCCAAAAATTTAGACCCGAACCCAGCCCGACATGCAACTTTGGCCTAGCTCGGCCCGGGATTTTCAGGCCAGGCCGGGTCGGGCCGTCCAGGCCAGGCTGCCCATGCCCAAGTTTATCTAACCAGGAAACGTGCACCAGAACTTAGTGGGAGGCGACGTTTTCGTCGACAGTGAGGTGTATGTGGTGAGTTCATCAATTTCATGATCCAATCCGCCGGTTCAGTATTTCGGAGTTACTTAATTTACTGTGTTTCTCAAAAAAAAATAACTCAGAAAAATAACTTCCGTAGGTAATTAATTCATTTGGGAGGAAAATGGGATTACGTTAGGTGATGGAGAAGGATGCACGCTACCAGAAAGAAACATTGACCTTATGTGGATTTTCGACGTGTAGCTAAATCTGGAATTGGATCTCCATTGTCCATGGACTTTGGACCTAAGATTCAGTGGACATGAGTGCTCCGTGTAAAACGTCAGGTCGGAGTGTGTGACAACTGACAAGACAACCTGCCATCCTCCATGGACACGGCGTCACCGCGCGTTCTGGACTTCAGTGCTGGGTTATTTCTCGAGTCGGAGTCAGACGCGACTCAGATTCCCTCTACTAGACCCGGCGTCGGTGTCTATCTTGTAACAAGAAAAACACAGCAAATTTCTCGCCGCAAATCCATACGACGCCGCCGCCGCCGTCAACGTGGTTTCCGACTCCGCAATTCCAGTTTATCCATGGCTGCGCTCTCCACCGTCTCCGTCCGCCCCTCCACCCTGATGAACGCCGCTGCCTCCGGCTCCACCTCCGCGCGCTCCGGCTATCCCGACTGGGTCCTGCTCACCAAGACGGCGCGTATCTCCAGCGACCGGAACGCGACCACTGCAGCGTGCCGCACGCGGGATGGCCAGGCCGTCGCGGTGTCCTTCTAGCTCGCCGATCCGCCGAACGTCTCCCACTTCTCCGTCCACTGCCCCGGCATCGCACATCAAGACTTCTCCGACCCGCCGCCCTTCGTCATCGCCGCCGAGGGAGCCTTCGTGCTCTTCTGCGTCACCCTCGACGGGTCCGACCACCACTTCGTCTACTCAGCCCGAGGAAACCCCACCGGTAAGAAGAAGAACAAGCCGTCGCTGCACCTCCTTCCGGACCCGAAGCCTGCGGTCGAAGCGTTCGAAAGCCAGCTGTTCGGTATCCTGCCCCTCGGCGATGACGAGCACTACGCCGTGGCCTTCCTCGATCACCGGTGGGACTCCCGTGGCAATGCCTGGGCGTACCGCGCCTACGTCTTCTCGTCGGAGACCAAGGCATGGAGGAGAAGCAGGGATGCTTTGCTGCGCTTGTCGGAGTCTGATCGGCTACTATTCGACAGACATGCCAGCTCCAAGCGGATCGCAGTGGGAGCAAGCTCACTGGGCTGGGTTGATCTCATGCGTGGAATTCTTCTTCTTTCCAATCTCTTCGACGACGAGCGCCCCGTCATCACATACACATCCCCTTACCCGCAGCAAAGGTTTGTATCACCGACAAGCACGGCTACCCTCACTATGCCCCGGAGTACTTCTGCGACGTCGTCTCCTGTGATGATCTGATCAAGTTTGTCGAGGTAGACTTCGAAGATCCTGACTGCAGGGCCAATGGTAAAGCTTGGAAAGCCACCACGTGGAACTGGAAGGTCTCTTGGGATGATTGGTGCAAGGTCAGAACAATTGACGTTGCTGACATCTCGGTTGACCCAAGATACTCTGCTCTATTATTCCCTGACCTGTTGTCGGATGACAAGAAACAAGAGCTCGAACTGAAGAATCTGTTTTACCTTAACCCCACCCTCATTGTGCGTGGCGACGATGATCTTCTTTACATGCTGGCCAAGGTGGATGAGGAAGACGACGCCGCGTGGGTTCTTGCTGTTGACATGAAACATGCGGCTCTGCAAGCACTTGTCCCGGTTTCTACCCAGGATTCAAATGCCATTCCGATGTACTATGCACACGCCTTCCCCAAGTACTACATCAACCACATCACATCAGGTATGGTAACTATGTTTCTTCTTCTCATGACATCTGATTTAACATCAATATATCCTTTGGACTCCATATGTGCAGTCTGTTCACACCCTTATTTTGAACCGGCCAGTATCCTTCAGATTCTTGGATTCTTGGTTGTGTGTTAGTTATCTGTCATTGCATCTGCATAGGAGAATGTATTTTTTCGATAAAGGGCGCTTTATAACTCAAACGGTTTTTACATAGGAGAATGTATGTTTCAGTATTGACACCAACCTGCTGGCATTGGACTGTTTAGCTGATATATAAGTGTAAACATTAACAAGGGGTATCAAATATATGTTGATATATGATTTATGGAATTTTCCAATTTTTTCTCCTAAATAACACAATATATGGCGATGAAATTATATGTGTTAACATAGACATAATGCTTGAATGTTAATAAAAAAAATCATATTTTATAGTACACCGAGAATAAATAAACAGTTAATTCTTGTCCGAGACGAGAGGTTATTATTAGCTATATATTTACCAACAATTTTTTTTTGATGTTGCTCGAGTCATCGCTTATATCGGAGTCCGCGGATGACTCGAAGGACATGTAGCTGAAGATCTTGGCGAGTTTTTCGCTTGCCTTGGTGTTGATGAAGCGTGGCGATGAAGTCTCCTTGTCGCCTGACTCGATCGATGATGTAGAATTTGAAAAATCGGGATCGACCGCTGACAATCCCGACGAGATCGGAATTTGAAGACGATATGCTCCTTCTTTCTCGACGCGAAAGTGGAACCTTCCGAACGTCATGTCCATAGGCTCCTCCAGATACGCATATGCATCCAAACGGGAGGGCGGGTGAGGAACAAAATCGACTAGATCAGTTTCGATCTGTTTACCTCTGTCCATTGCGTTGCTTGCTGTTGACGAAATCGGCGATCTTGAACGTGCCATCGAGATCAGATCCTTGACGCCTCTAATTCCCACAGACGGCGTCAATTGACAAGGGATTAACTTATCAATGCCTACAAGTTGTAGACTAGGGTTTTAGTCGGAAGTAGAGGGCAAGTAGATCTCGAAGGTTTCAGCCGAAAAGTGCTCGACGATGTGAAAACTAGGGTTTCGTGAGACAATGAGTCGATGCTTTCTTTGTCCCTCGACTCCCCCTTATATAGGAGGCGGAGCCGAGGGATTCGTAATACACAAGTTACAGAGTCCGGGAGGGTTTCCAACTCATCCCGCAAGATTACAAGTATTATTTCCTAATACAACTCTAGCTTTTCTTAATAGTAACTTGGGCTTCCGATTCTTCTTATCCTTCGAGTCGCGGGCCTTCAGAAAACTCCGGGTATCATCTTCGGCAGGCCCATTGGGGATGCCTATGTCACCGTGCGCCACCACAAGCTCGCCGCATATGAGCGCGAGCTGATCGGGCTGGTCCAGGCGGTGCGCCACTAGCGGGCGTATCTTTGGGGCCACAGTGCCGCAGCACCAGTGGATCAGCAAGCTCTTCGGCTTCGACTTAACTGTCGAGTACCGCCCCGGCCGCCTCAACACAGTCGCCGACGCCCTGTCCCGCCGCGACGTTGACGACGCTGCGGACGCGCCCACGGTCGGTGCGGCCCTCTGCATCCACTCCGGGCCATCTTTCGCCTTCATCGACGAGGTTTGCCGCGCTACTGCTAAGGCCGCGGATGCGCAGCAGCTGCGCCAGCGCCTGGCCGACGGCGAGCTGGCCGCGCCATGGCGCCTGGACGAGGGACTACTCCTCCATGGGCGCCACATCTTCGTGCCGGATCATGGAGACCTGCGCCACCAGGCCTTGTCCTTGGCGCATTCTGCAGGTCACGAGGGCGTCCAGAAGACCCTGCACCGTCTCCGCGCAGATTTTTACATTCCAGGGGATGGCGCTCTGGTGCGAGATTGGGTGCGGGCGTGTGTCACATGCCAGCGGAGCAAGACGGAGACGCTCCGTCCGGCGGGCTTACTGCAGCCGCTGGACGTGCCATCCCAGGTGTGGGCGGATATCTCCATGGACTTCATCGAGGGGCTGCCGAAGGTTGGTGGCAAGTCCGTCATCCTCACGGTGGTCGACCGCTTCTCCAAGTACGCGCACTTCATCGCCCTCGGCCATCCCTATACGGCGGCATCCGTGGCACGCGCCTTCTTCGATGGAATCGTTCGCCTCCACGAGTTTCCGTCCTCCATCGTCAGTGATCGTGATCCTGTGTTCACGGGTCACGTTTGGAGGGACCTCTTTGGGTTGGCGGGCGTGAAGCTCCGCATGAGCATGGCGTTTCATCCACAGACGGACGGCCAGTCCGAGGTCGTCAACAAGATCATCGCCATGTACCTGCGCTGCATCACCGGGGATCGTCCATGAGCTTGGGTGGACTGGCTGGCGTGGGCCGAGTACTGCTACAACACGTCCTACCACTCCGCGCTGCACGCCACTCCCTTTGAGGTGGTCTACGGGAGGCCACCGCCGGCGATGCTTCCCTATGCGCCTGGCACGACACGTACTGAGACGGCGGATGACCTGCTGCGTACCCGCGACGAGATACTGGCTGAGGCGCGCCAACGACTTCTTCAGGCTCAGAAGCTGGCCAGGAGGTACTATGATGCACACCATCGCAAGGCGGAGTTTGCGGTGGGCGACTGGGTCTGGCTACGCCTTCTTCACCGGACGACCCAGTCCTTGGACCCGCGCTCCAGGCGCAAGTTGGGACCTCGTTACGCCGGTCCCTTCCGTGTGCTGGAGCGCATCGGCACGCTCGCCTACCGTCTTGAGCTGCCCGCGGGCTCGCGCCTCCACGACGTCTTCAACGTCGGCCTCCTGAAGGCCTACCGTGGCGACCCTCCGTCTGCACCACCAGCTCTTCCACCTACTTCGGATGGGCGTCTCGAGCCTGCCCCGGCGAGTGTGGCTCGCGTGATGAAGGCCCAGCAGCGACGTGGTGTTTGGCACGTCTTGGTGCATTGGACAGGCATGCCAGAGGACGAGGCGACTTGGGAGAAGCTTGAAGATCTCCGCCAGTAGTTTCCAGAAGTTTAGCTCGAGGACGAGCTGTTTGAGAAGGTGGGGAGAGATGTTATGGTCGGTCTGACCTATACACGCAAGAAGCCCACTAGTGGCTAGTTGTGGGCTTAGCCCAAGTAAATTAGGGGCTTAGCCCAAGCAAATTAGGGTTTAGAGGAGGCCGTCCTCCTATATAAACACATGCACCCTTCGTGATTAATCAGACAAATATTCATACTGTCTCGTCTCCTAAAGGGAGACGGGAGACCCCTGTGCCCAGTCGCACCCAACCATAGCCGCCGCCTCCTTCCTCCGCGACGGCGCCCAGCCGCCGGAGCCGAGCCCTCCAGCCTCTCCGCCCTCACTTCCACCCTTACAACCTCCGCCCTAGACCCGGTAGAACCCTAGCCCCTACCAGCAGCACAACCAAATCATCTGTCTGCATAAGAAACGCATCATTGCAGTGTGTCGGTTAACTGTACCCATAAATACCTGCCGGCCATGTCTCACACTCTTGGCATTACTGAGGTACCACTAAGGCCCCCTTCTTTTGGGCTTATGCTTACGGAGAGGCAAGCTTATAGAAATCGATGGTAATAAGTTGCGGTTTGAATAAGCTTGCAGAAACTATGAATGCCCTTCTTTTCAGCTTATGGAGTTCTGGGGCATTAGATGGGTGATGTCTATGTTAGCCCTAAGTTTTTTTTTTTTGTTTTGTTTGCAATGTAGACAAGTGAAGATATCGTATGTATCCAGAGCAAGAAAATGTTTGCACCTTCCGCTCAAGTTTAGAGAATCAGATGTAATAGTAGCCGTTAACAGCGGAAGGGAGTGCTTAACACCAAGTTTCGTTCAGTTTCATTCAGTGTCGATCCGGGCGTGGTCATCTTCTGCTGACGAGGGAGTTGGACAGGGCATTTTCTTTCAGGGGAGCTCCAGGTGTGGTCTGGATGTGCCATGGGGTCAATGCCGAGCTTGGATCTGCCATAGACGAGCTGCTGTGCAGGTCGACACGTTTGAGGGCGCTGCCTGCGGGAGAGCAGCGGGAGGACCGGTCGAGCGGCGGGAGGTGCGGCGCCTCGTCGGTCTGGTGGCGGGCAATCGAGGCGGCGGGGCCAGAAGGAGGTGGGTAACCGGCGAGGCGGGGCCAAAGGGTGTAGGGGCGGCGACCATTTGCGCCGGCAGCGGCGCTGGACAGGAGGATTTCGGTGGCGGCGGGAGCTAACCCTAGGCGGTGGATGGTCGCATCACCTCTGTGCTCTGTTTGTTCAGGTCAGAACAGCGTAGCCTGTGTTATCTCTGAACGAAAAGCCCCAGCCGCCCGAAGCAGTACCGGCATCAAAAATCCCATCTATATGTACATCTCCTTCAGGCGGACTCCAGTGCACATACAGTGTTGGTTTTTTCAACTGAATTTTTTACCAAAAAAATCTTCGTACGCCGGAACAACGAAGAAATCTCCTTCCTGTCATTTTTTATGGGCAGTGACTCCTATAGCATGAACAACAAACCCCACACAAGAAAAACCTATAGAACAATAGCACAACTAAACAACACAGCACATAACTCGGAAGACACATACAACCACAAGACGAAGCCCGCACGACCATCAAATGCCGATTTAGTAAGACAGCTTGGTTGACTTTAAGGAGGTAAGTCACGGCTACATGTTGCTGACTTAGCCCAGTACTGTTCCGCCTGTATCTGCATACTGAACAGTGTTGTACCTGCATACTGTATCATCTAATTAGGACTATTGATACTCCCTCCGAATGACACGTATCCTGTACACATTTTAGTCTATCTGTTCACTCGTTTCGACAAATATTATGGATTGAAGGGAGTATTAGATGTCACGGTTCACCAGCGTGCCGATGCAAAGTCTCTCCAAGGACAGAGGCTGAGAGGCAGCCACGGCGTGATTGCCCACAGCGACAGTGCCTTAGAGCATCTCCAGTCGCGTCCCCCAAAGCGTCCCCCAAAGGGATTTTGGGGCGCGCCGGACAAAAAAAGCGTTCCAGCCGCGTCCCCCAAAGCCCTTTTTTGTCCGGCGCGGCCCTATACGGTGTCCGGCGCCCCGAGCCCGTCCCCGTCCCACAGGGGACGCTCCGGGGACGCCGGACACAACGAAAAGCGAGGCGGGGAGTGGCGGGGCCGACCCGTCAGCGGCACGGAAGGCTAAAACCCCGTCGCCTACCTTTGGTCAAGCGACGTTAATGGCGTCCCTGTTTTCCCAGGCGACGCAGGGACGCGTCTCGTCCTGCATGGCCGCGTGGCCGTCCGCGCCAGAGTTATTTCGTGCAACCACCCGCCCTTCGGAGGGATCTCTCCCCCCCCCCCCCCTTTTTTTTTTTGAGAGAAAGGGAGCTCTCCCCTGTATAAACATCAGGACACTAATCATGATAGCATTTCATTGCTCATTTCACAATACAGTCCGTATCTTCTTCAGCCTGCAGCCCGCTCCACAACTATCAGGTATGTACAAGTCAATGATTATGAGTCATTTCGGTTTTTGTTTTGCTCCTGTTGTATTACTACTTTTCCAAGATCCGCTGAAATCTCTCTGCATATAAGAAGTATAGATTGTGTTTTGCGACGTGCAGCATGTTGGTTTGGTTTGATTTGCCTTCCATTCTAACTTAGTTCAGATCTGCACCGCAAGCCGTGAATTTAGCCTGTTGAAAGTAGCAACAACAACGGAAAAAAAATCTCACAAGTTAATTGGATTGTTGAACATCTACGTCAAATGGAGAATCGGAACTATGCAGGAGTACTAAAGAAATGAGGGAGATTTAGAGGGTAGCTAGATTCCCCTCTATATGCATGAGGAGTTGAGGACACTAATCACGGTAGTTTCCATTGCTCATATCGAAATACTGTCTATATATTCTTCAGCCCTGGCCACTCCTCTGCTAACAGGTTTGTTCAAGTTAATGGTCCCAATTTAGTCATTTTGGTTTGTTTTACTTCTGTTGTATAATTACCTTTTCCAGAATCTGCCGAAATCTCTATCAGCATGTAGCTCTAGAAATCTAGATCGTGTTTTTGTGAAATCTCTGTTGGTTTGGTTTGGTTTGATTTGCCCTCCATTCCAACTAAGTTCATATCTGCACCGCGCGCCCAAAATTTAGCCTCTAAAAAGTAGCAACAATAAGAAAACAAGTATCTAATTTGTTAATTGGATTGTTGAGTACCCAAGTCAAATAGAGAATCGGATCAATCCGGGCAACCTAGGTGTGAGAGAGACTGGGGAAAGAGATGGTTATGGCACATGGGTCCGTCTGGTGTTTTAGTCTACATCTCAGCATCTTCATTAAAATGCAGGGTTTGGTTGATCAAATCATTGGACATCTCCATAAACTGTTTCAGCTTGCACTCCGTCGACCACCTACAGGTCTCTCATAGGTACGGAATGTCCCCTTGTTTGGGTGCTTAATCTCATGGCTCATGAATTGCATCAGATTTATGTAACTATGGCGAGTTGAGCGCTGTGTTCTTAGGAAGCCAAGGAAATCATGGAATCAAGAAATGTAAAGTTGTTGGAGCTTATATTTGACGGAAGCATCAAACCAAGAGATGTAAAGTTATCAGCTTTAGAGAGCATCACCCAAAATTTCGCCGAAGAGCGAATAATTGGCGAGGGTGGATTTGCAACTGTTTACAAGGTAAACTTCACTTTTCACAGAAAATCTGGTTTAAACAACCTAAATATCTCATGTGCTTGATCAAAACTTTTTGTCTGTTCCAACAATAGAGCAAAATAAAACTACTGGAAAAAAATGTTCGAGTGGTGGATGCGCAATTTTATCAAATTACTGTTATGTCTCTGTGCTATACTCCGAAGCAACGCCAAATTTTCTCACAAGCTGTTGCATTGCATGTTCAAATATTTTCTAACGCGATCCAGGTTTGAACAGGGCATCCTCCGAAATGGAGAAGTAGTTGCTGTGAAGAGGATAAAGAACAGCCAGACAATAGATGATAAGCTATTTCGTCGGGAGGTTAACAGCCTATTGAATGTCAGCCATAAGAATATAGTTCGGTTTCTTGGCTTCTGTTCTCATACGGAGCATAAAGCAGTCGATTATGAAGGATCGGGAGAGTACATTTATGCTGAGTCTAGAGAAAGAATACTCTGTTTTGAGTACATCAACAACGGTAGTCTTGAAAAGTATACTGCAGGTACACTCTGGAATGTGATTGGCTGATGGCCGCTCTTCTCTCTCTTTTTTGAATTCTACTCTTGAAAAATAGGTTGCAGGTACATCAACACACCTCTGCCTTTTTATTCTGCAGATGAATTAAGAGGGCTTCAATGGGATGCTCGTGTTTTAGTAATAAAGGGAATATGTGAGGGCCTGCAGTATCTTCATATAGAAAAGCATATTATTCATAGGGATCTGAAACCAGCGAACATACTAATAGATATCAATATGGTTGCAAAAATAACTGATTTTGGTTTATCAAGGATGGAGAAAAACGCACAAACCAAAAGTACAGGCCGCATTTCATCACCGTAAGCAATTTACCAAAACAACAAACTTTTTTTAACTTGCTACTTTCCAGTTTATATGCTCTGTAATTATTATATTCTCATGCAGAGGATACACCGCGCCAGAATACATAGACAAAGGCGAAATGTCAGCCAAGTATGATGTATATAGCTTGGGCATCATAATAATCGAACTGGTGACAGGAAGTAGGAACATTCCCGATAGTAATAATGTAAGTGTGTTTTACATTGTAGATGGTTCCTTTTTACAGATTTAGCCGAAATATTTGTGTTGCATATCATTAGGAGGTTTTGTATACCACCTTATAAATTTTACGGCCCATCCAAAGATAAAACCATACTCTTTCGATTAAGAAGGGTAATATAGTGGCATGTTGATGGATATCAGCGTCATGATAATCCCAAAAATTTCATGTGAGATAATATGCACCTGGTTTTGTGCCATTTATTCTTCGTCCCTGTAAAGGGGTATTCCCAGCGTCAGGCATTCCTGGTCCAAAACCTTGTTACTTTATTCATCTGGTGATAGATTTAACATGTGCCAAATTACAGTTCTAATATCACTAGTGGAAAACAGGGCTTCCGTGGGAGCCTTTTGTCGCGGGCGCGCCTGCACCCGCGACAAATGGCCTGGCCACGTCGCCCCGAAACCATGTGGAGCGCGCGGAGGCTTTTGTCGCGGCCTTTTGTCGCGGGCCGTATTACGACCCGCGACAAAAGGGGTAGGAGCGACGTGGCCACCCCTTTTGTCGCGGGTCGTAATACGGCCCGCGACAAAATGTCCCCGCCCTATATATAGAAGCAGCCAGCCACCCCCCCCACCTCATTTTTTCCTTGGTGGTGAAGGTGGAGGTGTATGCTAGCTCATTTTTTCTACATGTGCACAAGAGGTGTTTGATGGAATGCTTGTGAGAGGGATGCCACTTGGTTTATTTGATAAGATTTCTCCTCTTTTTGATCCAAAAAGGTTAGCAACTATTTTCTTGACTATATATATATGCATAGTCCGTACAATACTAATTTTAGCAAGGTGATTGCATCTGATACATATATAATTGTGCTTATGATGCAGATGAGTCATCCATGGATGTACGGTAACCGATGTGCTCCCGCTTTCAGAGAGGGCGTGAATTCTTTCTTGCTTGTGGCCGAGGCCAACAAGTCGAAGCAAGGTTTTATGTGCTGTCCATGTCTAAAATGTAAGAACGAGAAGGATTACTCTTGCTCAAGAGATATTAAGAGCCACCTGCTTCGGTTTGGGTTCATGTCCAGTTATAATGTTTGGACCAAGCACGGAGAAGAAGGGGTTATGATGGAAGACGGCGATGAGGAAGAAGATAATGATGAGAAGTATTATCGATCTATGTTCTCTGAATGCTTTGATACCGCAATGGACGACAATGAAGAAGAAGGAGGTGAAGAACAGGCATCAGATGATCCTGTTGATGATGATCTTCGTCGGGCCATTTCGATGCAAGAAGAGACTGTGACACGGATAAGGAGAGGTTGCGGTTCGACAAGATGTTAGAGGACCACCACAAATTGTTGTACCCAGGTTGTGAAGATGGGCATAGAAAGCTGGGTAGCATATTGGAATTGCTGAAATGGAAGGCAGAGGTCGGTGTGACCTGACTCGGGATTTGAGAAATTGATGATAATATTAAAGAAGCTGTTTCCAAGAAATAATGAATTGCCCGTCGGTACATATGAAGCAAAGAAGCTTGTCTGCCCTCTAGGATTAGATGTGCGTAAGATACATGCATGCATTAATGACTATCCTCTACCGCGGTGAGAAGTACGAGAATTTGAATAAATGCCCGATATGTGGTGCATTGCGGTATAAGATCAGAAAAGATGACCCTGGTGATGTTGAGGGCGAGCCACCCAGGAAGAGGGTTCTGCGAAGGTGATGTGGTATGCTCCAATAATACCACGGTTGAAACGTTTGTTCAGAAACAAAGAGCATGCCAAGTTGTTGCGATGGCACATGGAAGAACGTAAGAAAGACGCGATGTTGAGGCACCCCGCTGATGGTCGGCAGTGGAGAAACATCGGGAGAGAGTTTCCGGATTTTGCGAGGTGAGGCAAGGAACTTATACTTTGGTCTAAGTACAGATGGCATGAATCCTTTTGGGGAGCAGAGCTGCGATCCACAGACTGGCCCGTGACTCTATGTATCTACAACCTTCCTCCTTGGTTGTGCATGAAGCGGAAGTTCATTATGATGCCGGTGCTTATGCAAGGCCCAAAGCAACCGGGCAACGACATTGATGTGTACCTAAGGCCATTAGTCGATGAACTTTTGGAGTTGTGGGCCAAACCAGGTGTACGTGTGTGGGATGAGCACACGGAGCAAGAATTTGACCTACGAGCGTTGCTATTCGTAACCATCAATGATTGGCCTGCTCTCGGTAACATTTCAGGACAGACGAACAAAGGATACAATGCATGCACACACTTTGTTTAGATGAGACTGAAAGTAAATATTTGGGAAAAAGCAGAAAAGTTGTGTACCCGTTCAATCGTCGTTTCCTTCCGCGCAAGCATCCCTTAAGGAAAAAAGGCAAGCATTTCGATGGCGAGGCAGACCGCCGTCCGAAGCCTGTCCCCCGTAGTGGTGCTGATATATTTGACATGGTCAAGGATTTAAATGTTATCTTTGGAAAGGGTCCAGGCAGTCGACTGTTCCGAAAGACGATGACGGACACGCGCCCATGTGGAAGAAGAAATCTATTTTACGGGAGCTAGAATATTGGAAAGTCCTGGAAGTCCGCTACGCAATCGACGTGATGCACCTGACCAAGAATCTTTGTGTGAATATTCTAGGTTTTCCGGGCGTGTATGGAAAGACAAAAAGATACAACGAAGCACGGGAGGACCAGGAACTTCATAAAGGACGAAACGGCAATCATCCGGGGGCAGTTTGTAGGGCCTGCCAGCTATGCTCTTACCAAACAAGAGAAGGAGATCTTTTTGAAGCCCTATTCAGTATCAAGGTTCCGTCTGGTTTCTCGTCGAATATAAAGGGGATAGTAAATATGAAGGAGAAAAAATTCCAGAACCTGAAGTCCCATGACATCACGTGCTTATGACACAATTGCTTCCGATTGCATTGAGGGGACTTCTACCAGAAAATGTTCGACTAGCCATTGTGAAGATATGCTGAACGCAATTTCTCAGAAGGTAATGGATCCAGAAACTTTGTCAGGATTACAGGAAGATGTGGTCCAATGTCTTGTCAGCTTCGAGTTGTTGTTCCCACCATCCTTCTTCAATATTATGACGCACCTCCTCGTTCACCTAGTTGAAGAGATTAGAATTCTCTGGCCTGTATTTCTACACAATATGTTCCCCTTCGAGAGGTCCCTGGGAGTCTTAAAGAAATATGTTCATACCCGAGCTAGGCCGGAAGGAAGTATCTCAAAGGGCTACGGAACCGAGGAGGTCATTGAGTTTTGTGTTGACTTTCTTCCCGACCTTAAGCCGATTGGTGTTCCTGAATCTCGGTATGAGGGGAGGCTGATTTGGAAAAGGCACACTAGGAAGGAAAGCAACGGTGTGGAGGGACAAGATTTCTTTCAATCAAGCGCACTACACAGTTCTATACAATTCCAGCTTGGTGGCTCCGTACATCGAGAAACATAAGAATGTTTTACGAGAAATAAACCCGGGCCAGCCCGAGTCCTTGATTACACGTCAACACATGAATACCTTCGGCAGTTGGTTGCAAAGACATCTCATTAATGACCCATCTGCGGTGGAGCAGCTGTACTTGTTGGCCAGGTTACCATCTTCAAACATATGTACATTCCAAGGGTACGAGATAAATGGGAATACATTTTACACGATCGACCAAGATAAGAAGAGCACCAACCAAAACAGCGGTGTCCGCTTCGATGCAACAGACGAGAATGGGCAGACCACCACATATTATGGATACATAGAGGAGATATGGGAACTTGACTATGGTCCCACTTTTAAGGTCCCTTTGTTTCGGTGCAAATGGGTGAAGCTCAGCGCTATACATATTGACGATAAGTACGGTATGATAACAGTGGATCCCAACAATCTTGCGTACTGACGAGCCTTTTGTCCTAGCCAGCGAGGTGGCTCAAGTTTTCTACGTGAAGGACATGTCTAGCAAATCAAGAAAAAGAAATCAACAAAAGAATACATCAATCGAGGAGCCAAAGCGCCACATAGTTCTTTCGGGGAAAAGAAACATCGTGGGAGTGGATGACAAGACAGACATGTCGAAGATTATAATAAGTTTAAAGAAATTCCGCCCTTCACGGTGAAAATTGACCCAAGCATCTTGCTAAATGATGAAGATTCTCCATGGCTACGGCGTAGAAGATCACAACACTAGATGGCGATGTAATAATGTATTCTTCATATATAGTTCCCAAGACAATCTCTACATTTATGTAATAATGAAGATTAAACTGTGCTTGGCTTGTTGATCTGCTTGGCAAGGCGTATCGATGCTCCTTTTATAGGCACGGCACCGCTTCTACTTTGTCTTATTACTTCGACAGGCCGTCGTGCGCTACATGCTTTATCTCATCGAGCAGTGCGTCCACCCACGCGTCCTTATCCTGCCGACACCTTTAGTCGCGGTTGCAGCCACCAACCGTGACAAAAGGTTACCGACACATCCTTATCCTGCCGACAGCTTTAGTCGCGGTTGCAGCCACCAACCGTGACAAAAGGTTACCGACACATCCTTATTATCCTGCCGACATCTTTAGTCGCGGTTGCAGCCACCAACCGTGACAAAGGCCCTCCTAGATAAGCCTCCCAGTCTTTTGTCGCGGTTTGAGCCTCCACCCGGGATGAAAGTTTCGCGCGCCACTTCGTTCCCGCCTATTTTCTTCCCGCATTCCCGCCATTTTCCACTATATATATGTAGGCTTGGACTCTCATATCTGCAAACCTCATCACTCTCTCCCATGGCTTCCATCGTATGTCTAACACCCCGGGAGGCGGAGGCGCTTTGCGCCTCGAACTACCCCTGCCCGCCCGGCTACCGCGTCCCGACCGGCTGGTTGCTGAGCGTCGGAGGCGTACCGGTCCCTCCTATCCACTGTAGGTGTGCCACGCGAGATGGCCATCACGAACCACTACTATTTCGAGCTCACGCCCGAGCAGCGGAGGAATCCCCGGTGGCATCCCGACTACAGCCCGACTTGGGACAGCTTCTTCATCAATCGGCGTGAGAGGGCGGTTGCCAGTACGAGGAGGACGGCCCGCCTCCTTCGAACTTCAACGAGGCCGGCCGTCGGATGTGGTGGCGCGGCCGGACTCTCCAGAGCGTCCCGGCCTATCGTGGCCCCCGCTGCGCTACCCTCAATCCCAGCCCACGCGTGGTCATCCGCCGAGGTTCGACAACCGCGACCCCGATGCTAGCGACGATGACGTCGGCGACTTTGATGACTACAGTGGCGACGTGTATAGGACTAGGCACGACTATGATTGAATGGCTCCAACATTCGAATCTAGCCATGTATCTTATTTTTCGGTTGAGCTCTGTACTTTAATTTCAGTTCAATCGTAATAAATTTCGTGTCAACCACTTTATTGAACAAAAACAACCGACAACGACTTTATAAACTAAATTTAAACTAATAGAACCGACAACGACTTTATTGAAATTACAATAAAATAGATAAATTACTAGTCTAGTCTCTACTCGTCGTCGGAGGTTGTCTCCGTCCAAAGGTCATCCCACCGAGGGTCGTTTCGGTCCAAGTTGTATTCGAGTTCTCGAGCTCGAAGGCGGCGACGGCCCGACGGTTGCGCTGTTGGACTGCGTTGTGCCCTAAGGTTAGCAAAGAACGCGTCGGGGGACCGCGCCCTCCACCGGCGCATCAATCGCTCGTCGCGCTCGGCGATGGCGATCTGCGCTGCACTGGCGATGCCGGCGACGGTCCTCGTCGGTGACGAGGCACGGCGGTGGCGCGAGGAACTCCGCCTCCTCTAGCGATTCAACATCCGGAAAGTTGATGTCGTGCCCTGGCCGCCGAAAGCGCCACGCCGCCGCGTCGTAGCGCGCGCCGCCTCCTCCGGCGTGTTGTACGTGCCGAGGGTGAGGCGGAAGCCACCGGCGCGTATCTCGGCGGTGAACCTACCGCTCGGATGCACTTTCCGAACGCCACGGAAACCGGACGCCCCTCGACGACATGGAGGCATCCCGGAGATGAATGAGCGGAGGCGGTGGCGACGTGTGGTTGCGCCCGCACTCGTCGCTCTATATAGCGCACGCGGGGCATGGCACGTGTTAGCGGTGGCTACACGTCGCACGCCGGCGTCGGCGGGGTGAGGCACGTGGCAGCGGTGGCTACACGTCGCACGCCGGCGTCGGCGGGGCGAGGCACGTGGAAGAGGTGGCGACACGTGGCACGGGGACGCGACACGAGTGGATATGATGCGAGATGCAAATAGTTATATGGATATCATATTCATGTTCATTGGATTTTTCTGATCAATTTTCATATATAAAACTTTTCTTTTTGAGTTACCATTTAAAAGTTATTGAAATAATAGTTTTTATTAAAAAAACAGAAAAACAAAAAACAGAAAAAAACAAACACAAAAACTGTTGCAGGCCTGATCCGCGTGAAGCGCATCCAACGGCTCCAGGCCGTTTGAATCCAACGGCCTTGGAGCCGTTGGATGCGCTTCACGCGGATCGGCCGCCTCCCCCTCCCACCCCCTTTTGTCGCGGGTCGAGCCACGGCCCGCGATAAAAGGACCCTTTGTCGCGGGTGGTGGCACGACCCGTGATAAAGGGGGCCTTTTATCACGGGTCGTGCCACCACCCGCGACAAAAGGGGTTAGGTATAAATACCTAACCCCGCGGGCGGAGCCCCCACCCGCGACACACGGAGGCCAACACTTAGCGAAATTCACGCCGCTGCTGCCGGATTTTGCCGTGCCGCCGTCGATCTGCCGCGCCGTCGCCGCCGTCGATCTCCTCTGCCCGCGCCGTCGCCGCCGTAGGCCTCCTCGAGCTCCTCTGCCGCGCGTGCCCTCTGCCGCCCGCGCCCTCTCGCCGCCGTCGATTGCCGCCGCGCGTGCCGCCGCGCCGTCGATTGCCGCCGTGCCGCGCGCGCCGCCGCCGCCGCCACTGTGCCGTGCCGGCCCCGCCGCCGCGCCGCCGCGCCCCCTCCGCAGGTACAAGCCGCCGGCCATGTGCGCAGCGCCATGTGGCGCCCGCCGGCCCTCTTTTTTTAATTTTTTTTCTTAGTTAGATAATTTGTATAATTAGTTAGTTCATTTTTGTAATTAGTTATTAGTTAGTTTATTTTTGTATATAGACATTTTAGTAATTAGTTATTAGTTAGATAATTAGTATGTAATTAGTTAGTTCATTTTTGTATATAGACATTTTAGTAATTAGTTATTAGTTAGATAATTAGTATGTAATTAGTTAGTTCATTTTTGTATATAGACATTTTAGTATGTAATTAGTTAGTTCATTTTTGTAAGTATTTTGTTGTAATTAGTTAGTTTATTTTTGTTGTAATTAGTTAGTTCAAATTTGTAGTTTAAATTTTGTAAGTATTTTGTTGTAATTAGTTAGTTTATTTTTGTTAAATGTAATTAGTTAGTTCAAATTTGTAGTTTAAATTTGATTAGTTAGTTCAAATTCGGATCGGCCGCCGACACACCCCTCTCGCAAACACCCGCCGACACACCCCTCTCGCAAACACTAAGCTCTCGCAAACACCCGCCGAGACCCCTCTCGCAAACAATCGACGTCGACTCCCTCCCCTCGCAAAACCCGTCGCCGACACCCTCCCCTCTCGCAAACACGCGCCCTCTCCCGCTCGCAAACACGCGCCGACAACCCTCTCCCGCTCGCAAACACGCGCACACACCAACTCGCAAACACGCGCCGACACCCCTCTCCCTCTCGCAAACACGCGCCGCCGAGACCCTCTCCCTCTCGCAAACACGCGTCGCCGACACCCCTCTCCCTCTCGCAAACACGTGTCGCCGATTAGGGTTAGGGTTTGGTTTGTGTTTGATTAGGGTTAGGGTTTGGTTTGTGTTTGAACATTTACTTATCGATTTAATTCTTTTGCAGAAACAATGGATCAATTCGAACGGGACTTGGAACAGAAGACATATTCGAGGACATGATCCGCGATGGTACGAAGCCGACCGAGCCGGCTCCGGTGATGGAGAAGCCGACGGCTCCGGTCATGGAGAACCCGACGGCTCCGGTCATGGAGAAGCCGACGGCTCCGGTGACGGAGAAGCCGACGGCTCCGGTGACGGAGAAGCCGACGACGGCTCCGGTGACGAGGTATTAATGGAATTCTATATGTACATATGTATTGAGGCATTAGTATAGAGGCATTAATGCAATTCTATATGTATTCTCTTAGGCCTCCGAAGATAAGATAGAGAAACGAGGCCCGGCAAAGAAGTTGACCAAGAAAGACCACTTCACAATTGAAGTTATATCACCGGAAGGCCAACCGGTGGCACCCGAGAATGTCGGAGTGAAGTTCAAAAATCAGTGCGGAGTTGTGGTTAGAGATCGTGTCACGATCACCGTCGAGAATGGAACAAGACGACGAATTTGTCCTAATCTCTGGTTCCCGATAGGTACAAGGACACACTTTTAAGAGACCTCATGGCACATTTCACTTTGCCAGATTTGGGATCGGAGTCCGAGAATGCTAAGCAGCGAGAGCTAGTGAAGAAATGGGCTCTTAAGAAGATGGGCGAACTTTTCCGGCGTATAAGAACCGGTTATGGAAAAATTATAAGAAAGACAAGAAGCCTCCAAAGTATTCGAGAACTACCTAGCGAAGCAGGAGCATAGCGGGAAGAATTTGTGAGGTACAAAGAATCGAGAGGAGGCTGTGAACCTGTCACGAAAAACAAGAAGAATGCAAGCGAGAAGAAATATCACCATCATACGGGGCGAGGGGGCTACGGAAGAGCCATGCCTAAGTGGGATGCACAAGAGGCTGAGATGGAGCTGAACGGGATCACTCCAACCCACGCGAGAAGGATGGGACATAAGGGCTCGAAATTGGTTCCTCGCGCATGGCTGTGAGTATGACATGAAGACAGGGAACATTGTTGAAAGTGACACCAGGGTTAGGGTACCCAGCAAAAATGGATTGAAGTGACGACAGATATAAAGGCGGGAAAACTAAAGTTTGCTCCCGATAGAGAGAAAGACTTGTCGACGCTTGTCCTCGGTAATCCCGAGAAGGGAGGACGAACAAGAGGCTTCGGCCCTAGTGTTCCGTGGTCGCTTGGGTTTCCGGCCGACGCGGAGACTTATAGAAGCCGAGCGAGAGCTAAACAACGCCACTGGAGGTGCAGAATGACCGGATGGCCGAGTTCCAACGCCGACTTGACCAGCAGCAGCGGGAGCTTCAGCAGCAGCAGCCGGGAGATAAATGAACTAAAAGGACAGCGCCGCCAGATAATACCGCTGAAATATCTCAGCGACGAGACAGCAGCGTGGCCGACTCGGAGGCCCCTCCTACACGGATGATGATAGATGCCGGTCCCGGCGACCCCTTGGATGGAATCAAGGAGACAACACCTTGTGATCTCCATGAGGTGTTCAGGAAGGTTTCGTTAAGGTGGCGGTCGGCTATGTCTTACCGGCATTTGGACCTGAAGGTGAGCCGGCAACATGGCATGGCAATCCGATTCCAGCTGGCTATGCTCGTGTCGGGGTGGATTCAGTTGTCCCGCAGTGGGAGACATTGGAGCTCCATATCCCTGGAGGTGATGGGGGGCTTACACTCGAGAGAGGTGCTGGGAGAAATCATTCTCTCGGGAAAAGAAGAACATCAGGCTGCCAGCTGGGTAGCACCTAGTACCGGTCGTCCCAAAGAGGTCACCATCACCTCCTCCAGGTGATCGCAGGCCACCATCACCTCCTCCTACTGATCACATGTCGACACCATCACCCCGTGGGTACGACGTCGACCACGACATCGGTACTCCATCTCCATCTCCAGCGCCGCCGCCTCCGCCCACTAAGACTCGGAATGCACCCAGCCGGAAGCGTTTCAAGAGTCCCGTCCCCAAGAGGTCGCCCCTCCCAAAAGTACCAAAGGTTCCTCCCCCCGTCCTTGGGATCTTACCGTCGAGGAAAATGCGGCCGCTGTTGCGAAACACAACTATGATCATTTCCATAAGCCAAAACCTCCAGCGCACAGAGCCATACACAGAGAAGCAAATAGAATATGCTACTAGTTTTCTGAACACACCATCGCAGTATGAGTTACACGAGAAGAAGGATGACTATACACGCACTCTTGCGAAGGTTATTGACCAAAAGAAGGATGAAAAGGCTAAGGAGAAGGACATTGCTGCACGAGCAAATCATCAGCTAGAAGTGCAGATGAGAAAAGGTCAAGTTCAACAAGTGCACCCTCAAGGCCAAGCAAACGACAAAAGGCAAAAAGAGAAAGGAAGTTCCCCTCCTCGGTGCTCAGCCCAAACAATCGATCCCACCACTCAAAGTGTTTAATGTTCCCAAGGTGTACGAGGAACATGGTGGTGCTGTCAATATGGAAGAAGCTGCAACTCTAGCGGCTCAATGTGGAGTTACCGTGGACGAATTGTTTGGTGCCGCAGATGCTGCACTACCCACTCGCTGATATAGCTCCTACATTTGTCTACGGGGAAGACTTGGTCAGCAGAGAGCAGCTGCATAAACTGCCAACACATATGCGGAATTTGCATCAGTGGTACCTTGATGCATGCAAGGAGAAAAAAATGTACATCGTGGCGAGTATACCATGGGAATATTACTACCGAAACGAGGAGAGCCAGATTGAGATGAATGAACTACGCAGTTATTCAATCTAGAAGCCCTCGACAAATCTCTCATGAGTTGCTATTGCTTGTAAGTTGTTAACTACATATAAGTTCATTTTCATTCAGTTCATGTTCGTTTTCATTGCATATATATACTCATTATATCTTATGGGTTCTCTTTGCAGACCGAAGATCAGTGAGTGCAAAAGTAATAATATTATCAATGTTGGGTTTGTTGACCCAGCTAAAATACATGTTGAAACGGTGAAGCATAAACGCGAAGAAACGGGGGGAAACCTACTAAGGTTTTTGGGGCAGCAATATTTCTGTGATTCAATATTGTTTCCTTACAACTACGAGTGAGAGTCTTAATGATCTTTTATGCACATTCAATTTTTCTTACTCGATGTTAAGTGTAATTCCCGACGTATATATGCATAACATGTGCAGCTTCCACTGGATTCTACTAGACATTCAACCTGATAAGGGAATAGTTGAAGTAAGAGACCCATCGAGTAGAGGCCTGGACGGGTTCCAGGACTTGCGTAAGTTGCTCCAAGTGTAATTTCCTTCATCGCCGCGCTTTATCTTTCGTGAGATATCAATTAATTATCCACTCATTCAATCATTCTTTTGCCCGGCAGGGCTTGGCAAGCTTTGAAGAATGTTCATAAGGACATTACCTTTGCAAAGAAGCTAACATTTACTCCTCGTAGCGTGCCCCAGCAGCCACAAGGGACGAATCTATGTGGATACTACGTTTGCGAGTCCATTCGCATGTTAACCACTGAGAAGCAGAACAGAAATAAATTCGACGTAAGCAATAACATTCACAACTTTATTTATTATCATCAATATTTCGTTATCAAGACTGATATAGTCATACTCATCTCATTTTCGTATATAGGTCGACTTCATGCGGGACAGACTCCAACCAAAGGAACACGCACTAGGAATCGCGGAGGAAGTGGCGGGACTTTTGGTTAGAGAAGTAATAAACAACAAAGGCTTGTTTAGTCCAGATAGTTGTTCTACCTCCAAATAGACGGTCGTTAGTACCGTTTGTCGATCGTGAGCTCCATGTATATATGTAGGGAACCTACGAATATGTGTAAGGGGAATCGACTTCTGCTTCCAATATTTGTTTGATCGATCTATATATATATATAATGAATGAATGTGTACAACTTCTAGTAGCGTACAAATATATGCAACTTTTATTTTCGAACGAAAAAAATGAAATAACAGGCGGTCGGTGGCGGGGGGGGAGGGGTGCTGCACCCCTCAAACCCTAAAGCAGAAGCGTTGTGCGCGCGCCACGTAGAAGGCCTTTTGTCGCGGGTGGTAATACCGCCCGCGACAAAAGGGCCTGTGCCCTGCGCGCCCCGCGGCTGCCACGTGGTGGACCTTATGTCGCGGGTCGTAAGTGACCCGGGATAAAAGGCCACCCTTTTATCGCGCCTTGCTTGTCGCGGCTGGCCGCCCGCGACAAAAGGCCCTAACCACCCGGATCAAAAGGCCTGTTTTCCACTAGTGTATCGACTAACTTGGTTAACAACCGAATATACTTTTTCAAGTGACTTTAAGATCCGTAAATTTTTCTCGAAGGGGAAATAAGGTAATAGTAATTGAGCACCCCATAAAGTTTTTTTAGCGAATAGGAATTATATTTCTATTATACTTATACACAATTTGCATTCCAAGCATTGGATGGCTTATTGAATTTTTCATGGTGCCATAGTTTAAAACAGATCTTTAGAAAAAACTGATGTACCGAGTGCAGAATCGAGCTGACATGGTTTGTCTACCCTATGCTTATACGAATTGCCGACATTAAATATGTCATCATTATTCAGCTTTGTCTAATGGCAGGTACTCAGAAGATGGAGGCACAGATTGCTTAAATCAGGGAAAGAAACACCATTCATATACCAACAGATAGCTAACCTCATCGAGATTGGGCTACTCTGCCAGGAACAGGACCCCTATAAGAGGCCTTCTATATCAGACATAATACGTGATATCAATGAACTGGAGAGCATAGATAGGCAAATCAGCTATGCGAATGAATCTATGGCTGAGAAGGTAAGCTATTGTGCTCCTCATGACTTCAATAGTAGTAATACTTCATTGGTTCCTCTATTGTTACATATTATTATTTTGTTTCGAGGAGAGTACATGGAAGCAAAGCTTATTTGACTTGCTCCTCAGGGAATTCCTATCTACGTGTAGATGCACATGAGAAACAAACTAAGAAAGTGGATCCTACATTGTAGGAGAGAACTCTTAGATATGTGCTTCATACTAATGTGGATGCATTCTTTCCGTTAAGCACCCATATATGATAAAAGAGCACATGACAATATCTAGGCAACAGAGTGTTCCGATTACCATTACCCAATGTTTAATTTCCATGACTAATAATCCAAACATTTAATTTAAATAAAAAACATGCATTACCTTTTGCCAAGTTTTCTAATTCTACAAGTTTCCACCTTAATGAAAACAGAGCTTATGAGATTGTACGAAAAGTACACATCTTGTTGTTTCAATGCATCTTGATTTATTCTTGCAGATAAGGCCCTACTTGGAGGATGACATGCTTGATATTGAGCCACTCGAGCTATGCTTTCCTTTCGAGCTCAACAACCAGATATCATCCTCAATTGAGCTAACCAACAAGACAAACGCTTTTATTGCCTTCAACATCCAAACGACGAGCCCTCTACCATACTTTATACAACCAAAGAAAGACATTGTGGCTCCACAATCAAAGTATATTGTCAACATAACATTGCAATCATTAGACAAGGCACCACAAGATAGGGGGTGCATTGGCGATTTCATCGTGCGGAGTACCAAAGTGAATGAGAGTCTTATAAGTGAGGATATAACTGACGATACATTCAAAGGAGAGGAAGGTAAATTGGTTGATGAGGTAAATCTGCCGATTACATATAAAGCTGAGGTGCCCCAAGTGGATGTGTCAATTGGGTCACTAACAATTTCAGACAAGAGAAATTTTCACGGCCCACAGGAATCAGATGTGCGGCCAACACAGGCAGAATCAAAGGTGAGCATGGTGACTTAGTCAAACCTGTGAATAGTTTAATTACCTTCATTAGCAGAAGATATTATTTATTAAGAATTTAGATCTACACATGCACAGTAAACTAATTAACATTTAACCATGGAGCATCCAAATAAGTGCCACTTCGTTTTTCTGGTTGAAAAAAAGTCCAGTCCTCATTGTGTTTTCCTTGATTAGACTATGTTTTCTATGCAATACTAAATCAAGATAAATTATAATTTATTATTGCGCAGTCCAAGTATTTGCCACTTCGGTTTTTCTGACTAACAGCATAATTTGTCATCTCTGAGTTGCATGCATTTAAGATGATATTTGTAAATAGATGAACTAAGTAGCTGCTCATTTCTCTGCAAAACGTAAGCTGGCTTCGAAGTCATAACATATGTAGGCTTATAGTGCTAGTGTTCTACAGTACAATAGTTCTCACGCTCTCATTCCCTCTTTAGAAAGGAAATTGTCAACTTCCCTTGATGGCAATAATTCTGGCATGTGTAGATATGCACCTTATATGCTGATTTCCCCACTCATGACTATTCTCCTAAAAATGGGTGCGAATAGTGGAAAATTTACTAGGAAGAAAATTTACTGAATTTCTTTGTACTACATATATATAATTTTACTCTAATTATTCTTTGATAATAGAAAATGCAGCCCTGATTTGACCGATTGGTTTGCATAACATTCATATTTGTGTTTTCTAAGACATCGTATATTCTGAATGGATGTGCATTGTTGAGAAACTATTCTTGTTGGTTGTCCAATTATAGGGCCCACTAGTCAGCTTGTCTCACATGGCAAAAGAGTCAGGTTCCGCCAATTTATGCAAATGATAATGCAGATTAGATGGTTCTATTAGCTATAGTTGTTCCAAAAGGTAAGTTATGATGGCTTCCGCACCAGCTCCTCGCTCACCTCCACTAGCCTCAGCATCGCCGAATCCCCGCCGGCAGCCCTCCTTCTCCCCCCACCCATCTTCCCGCATGAACCAATACCTTTCCTTTCATGAGGACCTCCCTGTTTTTTAGAAACGAGGCGAAAGCTTTGCCCCTATCTTTTAGATGATGGGTGCATTTATAAATTGATAGGCCTACATGCTTACTTCTCGCTGTAATTTTCACATTTCATTTTTCAAAATTCTTAAAACATGAGACATCTTTCTGTCAAACTATGCACCTTGTGTTGAAGCGTGTTAACCTCATGATGAACACATGTCAATAATAAGGAATGAACCCAATTGGTTACATTGAAGCTACCACCACAAGCCCGCAACTACGTGCGGCGCATTATAAGGATGACGACGACACAAACTCTTAATACTTGCAACATTTGAAACATTTTCTAACACAATGCTGTTAGCCACATAAGAAGAAAAAGGTGGAGATAATTCCAAAATATCATCATAGTCAAGTCCTCAATGTTATCATTCGGTTTGTGATTATAAATTGGAATACGGAAGTCTCACCTTGGTAATCAACAACCAAATTATCCTTGTAGAAATGAGCTGGAGATGTACCTTAGACTGCAAGATGACGTTTTGCGATCACCTGTTTCTTTTGTCCTAGTTAATCTAACATCCTTTTTTTTTTCTCTACAGATAATTTCATCTACCTCAGTTGAGCTGATCAAGTTTGAACCCCCTGAACTCTCCTTCCCCTTCTTGCCAAGCAAGTGTCTGTTATCTTCAATTAAGATAGTCAATATTACAGATAGTCATATTGGTTTCAATACAAATGCGGAGGAAACAAATGTGGCATTGTACATCACGGAGCCACAGTGTGGAGTACTACCACCATGGTCAACACAAGAACTGGTGATAACAAGGGTAACCAAGGAAGAGACAGCTGAACTGGAAACCATGCAGTGCAAAGATAAATACTTTGTGTGGAGCTTCTTTGTGGCTGAAGATGTCAAGACCAGCGACCTCACAAGATATATGCCCAAAACCGAGAGAAAGGAATTGCCCATAGTTTTTACTGAGGTAAGCTCCATAATTTTTAATGAGAGCTCCATACTTTTGTAATAAATCGGTTTTAAATTGATTTACGATTTTTCCCTGCCCACCACACTCAGAGGCAAGAGTAGTGTTGGATAAACCAAATATTAACGAAACATTCCTTGCATGCATGCATGTTTTTCTGTCACCAACTAATCCACAGCTATATATTTATATGCTACCTTTTGCAGACAAGCTCAAACGAGTTAATCAAGTTTAATCCCCCCGAGCTCTGCCTTCCCCTGTTGCCAGACCAGAGAGTGTTGTCCTCAGCTAAGATAATCAATATTACAGATCAGTATATCGGTTTTAGAATATGCACCAAGAAGACCAATTCAGCAACGTACTACGCAAATCCTTCGGAAGGGATTTTGCCACCACTATCCACGAAAGCACTCTTGGTAACGGTGATAGCAGAGGAAAATGAACTAGAAGAAAGTCAGTGCAAAGACAAGTTTTTAATATGGAACGGCATTGTGACCGAAAATATGAAAGCCAGCGATGTTATTGATAACATGTCCGAGACTAAGTGTACCGCATTGCCCATTGTTCTCACAAAGGTGAGTTCTCTATATGTAATGAATATGTCTTAGATTTACCATTGTATTTTATTTCTAGACCACATAAAAAGGTCTAAATATCCACATCAATCTTCTCAAGTGCTGACCCTTTGGAGCTCCCATATCTTCTGCTTTTGTTTTGCTACTGACCTCCTTGTGGCTCAACAAGGACACTTTTATTTTGATTAGCCCCCACTTGGAAAAAATACGAATCCAGAAAAACAAAAATAGCAAACTGTTAGGTATAATAAGAAGATTCATATGGAGTTGAGAAGAAACTAGAGCACTGTAATGCTAAATAATCAAACTCTTGATCTGTTCTTTGATTGCATGGTTTTTTCAGCTAATTAAATATGTGCTATGTTATTTTCAACAGACAAGTTCATCGCTCTCGGACGATCTGATCCAGTTTGATCCCCCGGAACTTCACTTTCCTTTTTTGCCAAACAAGAAGGTGTTAACCTCAATTAAGATAGTGAATCTTACATATTATAATGTTGGTTTCAACACATATAGCAGGCCAACAAATGCGGCATGGTACCACACAGAGCCACCAAGAGGAATCCTACCACCACGGTCCACACAAAAACTTATGGTAACTAGGGAACAAAAGGAAGATGCATTAAAAGATAATCAGTTCGATGACAATTACTTTGTGTGGAAAAGCATTGTATCTGATGGTGTCAAAGACAGCGAACTTAGTGATTACATGTCTGACCAAGAGAGCAAGGAGCTTCCCATTGTTCTTGACAAGGTTAGTTCACTATTTTTCTTGAGGGGAAATCCACTGATTACGTATTATACACTGGTAGGTCCCATCTTAGCTTTTCAAGGTTTTTTATTTTGAAAATAAAATCATTCGAGAACAGAAAAAATATTGTGTCAAACATGATTCAATTAAGGTCAAAGGCATCTGTGAGCCAGAAAAATACGGAAAAAAAATTATGAAACTTTTTTTGAGAGCAACCATGTATTTCGTTGATAGAAAATCAAGTTACGTGAACAAACAAACGTGGAAACCATCCTTAGAGCATCGTGGACTTGCTAAAGCTAGCCGTAGCCGCCAAACTCCAATGCCGCCTAGACACACGTTGGACAAGACGCCGAGCAACATTGCGAGATCCAAAGAAGCATCATCACCAACGAGATTTTGTGAGTCGGTGAACAGCCTGCTGCAAGCAGCAAGGCACGCGATGTTGTGTCATGTCGACTGGGGACGTCTCCGTGCTACTTTGGACCAAGATCCACCGCATTCCATCGACAAAGTCAAGGTATAACGATAGATCCACCACATCTAGACCAACATCCTCGCTCACGCCCCGATCGTGGATAACAATAACGGCGAGAAGACAAGTTGCCGATCTGAAGGATCGACAAGCACACGTTGCCATCAACTCCAAGATGCCGCTGTGAAGATCGCCACGTAGATTGAGATGGATTTATTCGCCTGGACGCCGCTCCCACCACCACAACGGCAAACCACGCCAGAAAAATTCTAGCCCCAACTACTAGGCCAAAATGGAGGAACGAGGTTCCCCTCCCTAGTCCCTACAATAGCAAGCAAAAGGGAGAGGGGACCAACGTCCTGGCTGGTGGAGATCAAGAGGGAGTTAGGTCGCTGCCCTTGTCATCTGCGAGACGAGGAAGAGGAGAAAAACGTTCAGATTTGCTATGTCTAATTGACGAGAATTTCTTAAGTCTCAGACACCCAAAGAAACGGGCATGTGTTGCACTTTTTGCAGCTTCACTTTTTAGATTTAAGAAAATCTGGAACATAGACAAACTTTGCGGATTTGCTATGTCTTAGTTTAGAGACTTAAGAAAATATGGGATATAGACAAACTTTATGGATTTTCTATGTCTCGGTTGAGAGATTTTGCTAAGTCTTAGTCACGAAAAAAGTGCATGAGTTACACTTTTTTAAGACGACTGAGATTTAAGAAAATCTCATTGAACTGAGACATAGACAAATTGTTCACTAGTAGAAAACTGATCTTTTGCAACGGTTCAAAAGGGCCATATGCACCGGATGGCCAACCGGTGCAAACCATCCGGTGCAAAAGGCCCCCCCCCCTTTTGCACCGGTTCGGTTACAAACCGGTGCTAAACACCCTTTATAAATAGTACGCCCCCGTCTCTCCCATTTCACTCATCACCAAACCCTAGCCCATTGCACAATGCCCCCAAAGCCGCACCCGCCGCCGGTGGAGGTGGACCCGCAGCTCGCGGAGATAGAGGAGTGGGAGGAGCTGCTGCGGCAAGAGGCGGCAACCAGGAGGGCAGCAGCGGATGAGGTGGACCCGCAGCTCGCAGAGATAGAGGAGTGGGAGGAGGCGGCGCTAGCGGCTACCATAGAAGCATTTGAGAGGCAGAGTCTCCAGGAGCTGCATAAGCGGCCGCGTGTGACGGATTTGGATAGTGAGGAGATGCATAAGCGTCGTCGTGAGGAGGAGCTGTGGCAGGAGGCGGCAGCCAGGAGGGCAGCAGCGGATGCGCGAAAGAACTAGTAGAAGTTGTTATTTTAGTTTAAATTTAGTTAATGTTGAATTTCAATAAAGCAGTGTTGTCGTTGTTTTAGTTTAAGTTTAGTTAACGTATCTTGTTAAATTTCAATATAGTCGTTGTCGTTTTATCCCGGTTAATGGCTAGAACCGGTGCTAAAGACGGTTGATTAGTTTATATACCCCTTTTATCCCGGTTACTGGCTGGAACCGGTGATAAAGATGGTGGATTAGTTTATATATCCTTTTATCTCGGTTCCTGGCTGGAACCGGTGCTAAATCTGGGGGGGGTCTAAATCTGGGGGAGGCTTATCTGTTATTTGCCTTATCTGGGGTGGTTTCATCTGGGGGGAGGGGATTATCTGGAGGCACACACCGCTATATATAGCCCCTCCGGGGAGAGTAGAGAGAACAAAGAGAGAAGATGCAACGACCAAGAAGGAAAGAGCCTCTCCGGCGAAGTTTCTCGAAGATGTCTTAGATGGCTGGCCGTCTTAGACATCTTCGGAAACTTCGCCCGAGAACTCTTCCCGCAAGCTGCTAGTATACACCCAACAAACAGTAGCTCAGGGTAAGGAGGGGAGAGCATAGAGAGCTTCTAGGGAGCTGGTATATAACCCGACGACGGCGACCTCGAAGGAAAGAGCCTCTCCGGCGGAGTTTCTCGAAGATGTCTTAGATGGACGGCCGTCTTAGACATCTTCGGAAGCTCCGCCCGAGTAACTCTTCCCGCAAGTCCCGCTCGGAAGCTGCTAGTATACACCCAACAACCAGTAGCTGAGGATAAATTTCCAAACATGTGTATCTAGAAAAATAATAAACTTGGATAATTGCATTTAGTTCAAACGACCAATGTTACTGATACATATCACAACAAACGCTTCACAATATGAGCTCAAGGTACATGATAATAATTAATACATTATGATCGCTTCGACCGTAACCATGGAGTATCTTCAGCATTTAACGCGATGGTTGGATCAATGTTCACTGTGAAGGGCGGAATTTCAGCAAACTTATTATAATCTTCTGACATGTCTGTCTTGTCCTCGACTCCCGCGATGGTTCTTTTCCCTGAAAGAACTATGTGACGCTTTGGCTCATCGGATGAGCTCGTTTCCTTATGTTTTCTTTTCTTCGGTCTAGAGGACATGTCCTTCACATAGAAAACCTGAGCCACATCATTGGCTAGGACGAATGGTTCGTCTCTGTAACCAAGATTGTTGAGATCCACTGATGTCATTCCGTACAGCTGGTCTACCTTTACCCCATTTCCATCCAGCTTGAACCATTTGCACCGAAATAAAGGGACCTTAAAAGAAGGTCCGTAGTCAAGTTCCCATATCTACTCTATGTAACCATAATATGTGTCCTTTTTCCCACTGCTAGTGTTTGTTGCATCAATGCGGACACCACTGTTTTGGTTGGTGCTCTTTTTATCTTGGGCGAACGTGTAGAAGGTATTTCCATTTATCTCGCACTCGGAAAGTCACTATAGTCGAAGATGGTGACCCGGCCAACATGTACAACTGATCTACAATATCGTTGTTATTAATGAGATGTTCTCGGAGCCAACCGCCGAATGTCTGCATATGTTTATGCGTAGTCCAGTCTTCAGACTGCCCCAGATGTTCGGAGCGTACAATATTCTTGTGATCAGTGATATACGGGGCCACCAAGGTGGAACTTTGTAGAACTGTGTAGTGTGCTTGAGTGAAAGAAATGCCGTCCCTACATATCATTAATTTCCTTCCTAGCGTGCCTTTTCCACTTAGTCGCCCTTCATGTCGCGATTCAGGAACACCAATCGACTTAAGGTCAGGAATGAAGTCAACACAGAACTCGATGACCTCCTCTGTTCCATAGCCCTTGGAGATGCTTCCTTCTGGCCTAGCACGGTTATGAACATATTTCTTTAAGACCCCCATGAACCTCTCGAAGGGGAACATATTGTGTAGAAAGACAGGACCGAGGATGGCAATCTCTTCGACAAGGTGAACCAGGCAATCTCTCCGGGAACTCTCTATCGATTGTCCTCCACTGCGACCCATCAGCGGGGTGTCTCAGCATCTCGTCTTTCTTACGGTCTTCTTTGTGCCATCGCAACAACCTGGCATGCTCTTTATTTCTGAACAGACGTTTCAACCGTGGTATTATAGGAGCATACCACATAACCTTGGCAGGAACCCTCTTCCTAGGGGGCTCGCCCTCAACATCACCAGGGTCATCTCGCCTGATCTTATACCGAAGTGCAGTGCATACCGGACATTTTTCCAAATTTTCATACTCAGCGCGGTAGAGGATGCAGTCATTAATGCATGCATGTATCTTCAGCACCTCTAATCCTAGAGGGCAGAGAACCTTCTTTGCTTCGTACGTACTGTCAGGCAATTCGTTATTCTTTGGAAACCTCCTCTTCATTATTTTCAGTAACTTCTCAAATGGCTTGTCACATATACCAGCCTCTGCCTTCCATTGCAGCAAGTCCAGGGTGGCACCGAGCTTTGTGTTGCCATCTTCGCAATTTGGGTATAACTTCTTTTTGTGATCATCTAACATGCCCTTTAACTTTCGCTTCTCGTTTTCTGTTTCTGCATCTCTGTGTGCATCGGCGATGGCCCGACGAAGATCATCATCAACGGGCTCATCTGATGCCTCTTCATCTTGATCACCTCCTCCTGCATCTTCATCTTCATCATGCCCTGTTGCAGTATCACCGCAGTTAGGGTACATATCATCATCCTCTTCTTCTTCGTCGTCGTCTTCCATCATAACCCCTCTTTCTCCATGCTTGGTCCAACAATTATAGCTGGGCATGAAACCTTTCCAAAGCAGGTGGGAGTGAATGACTTGCCATTCAGGGTATTGCTTCAAGTTATGGCAATCAACACATGGACAACACATAAAACCATCCGCCTGTGGGTTTTCCTGAGCCACACGGATAAATTCTTCCAGGCCCGATCTGAACTCGGGTAGACGTCGGTCAACGTACATCCATTGCCGCCGGTTCATCTACATCAAATAATTAATTAATTTTATCAATAAATAATTACAAAACATCATAATATTTATAAATAGTGGAAATTAGCACCGTACAAATGAAAGGGTAAAGTTGTTGCTTAACCTTGATCGAGGAGGAAAGAAAGAGGAGAAAGCTTAAGTGTCGCTCCGGCACCTCATCTCATTTTTTGTTGGGTGTAAAATCAAGCGGCATCACTCTCTCACACATTTCATCGAGCACCTTATGTGCATGCCAAAGAGAAGCAACTTAGCACTCAACACACACACCTTCTCCTAGCAAAAATGAAGTGAGTGGGCTGTTTGGCCGGGTAGCTGAGCTGAAATAGGGCTGGAGACCTTTAGCACCGGTTCGTGTTACGAACCGGTGCAAATGGTCAATCTTTTCCCGGTTCGTAACACGAACCGGTGCTAAAGGTTCCTCGGCTGACACGTGCCTGGCGACGAACCTTTTGCACCGGTTTGTGTTACGAACCGGTGCAAAAGATAGATCATTTGCACCGGTTCGTAACACAAACCGGTGCTAAAGGTCCCTCTGCGAGCTGCGCCCCACGAACCGGTGCTAATGACCCCTTTTAGCACCGGTTCGTGCCAAATCCGGTGCAAATGACATCTGGGGCAAAAAAACCAAAGCCCTTGTTTCTACTAGTGGTTGTACCATTCCGTGACACTTAGGTCAGTGGTGGAGTGTAGTGTCCACCACCAGAATGGGGGAGGCATTTACTAGTTCAATTTCTACCAAAAACAAATATATTTCATGGAATTCTTTTCATTGCCTTCGCCAACACCAAACACCGAGAGAGAATGTCTAAAATATCCCCAACAATTGATTCCTTGAAGAATCCTCTTGTTGTGACTATCCTTTGGAGCTCCGTACGTACCTGCCTTCAGATGTTTTACTAGCTGCTAGGATCACTCCCTTGGCGTTTTAGCGACGGAGCGTAGGCTTTGCATGTAGTGGCAAAATGTAGACTAAAATATATCTGGTGAGCTACGACAAGTATTTATGAGCCGAGTGAGTAGTATATTTGGTGCTCGGTGCAATACTCCCCCGTATTTTCTCCTCATATGCGCGCATGGGCGTGGCTACTATACCTGAACATTATTACTGGCGCGCCCAGCGGATCAGGCATGCATGTATGAAAGGCGCGCCACGACCGATGGTATGCGCAACGTACCCTTCCCTGCCTTTGTGCAGATTAGTTCATTTTCCTTCCAAAACCTGGGGCTAACTGCCACACACATGACCTTACGCTGGTAGAAAAACATTAATTAACTAGACGACAAGTGGAGAAAGTATAGCGGTCTTGTTGGACAAGACGGCATCATGATCGACACATGAGTTACCGGTCTGTTTACTAAGCGTACAATTTTCGTGGACACAGAATATAATACTGTAGATGCAGTATTTGTTACTGTAGTAAGATTTCGGCAGTGCGTATATGTTAGTCCACACCACATGCATCTTGTCTCCATTCTCTTGTCTTCACTCGTTTGTCTCCGTATATATGCAATAGAGCTTGTATGCCAGCAGAGGAGAGAGATCACAGAGACCATGGTTTGACGTTATCTCTATGGTGTAGACAGGGTTTACACGTGAGTCGGTGCTCAAAGAATCTCCTCTCATGATAAACTGTTTTGCTAATGGCGATACACTTTCTAGTCCAACTCTTTATTTATTCCAGCTGAAACTAATTGTCGAATATGTTTTCCCATTGCATGAAAATTGCGTTCGTTCTGCAGATAAACTCATCAATCTCAGGTGAGCTGATCCGGTTGGATCCCGCTGAGATCTGCATCCCCGCCATGCTAAACAAGGAAATGCTTTTAAGTATAAATGTAATCAACACTACAGATTTCTACATTGCTTTCCATGCATATTGGATCCCAAGGATTGCACCGCGGGATAAAAAATCAAGAGAGAAAGGAATCCTGCCACCACGATCCACTAAAAAATACTTTATGTCATGGACAACAGTCGAAACTGAACTAGAAGCCATGGAGCCCTTAGAAGAGTACTTTGTGTGGAACCGTGTTGTGACTGAAGGTGTCGAAAGCGGAGACATCATTAGTTACATGATTGAGGAAGAGAGTATGAAACTGCCCGTTATTCTTACTAAGGTGAGTTCGTAATTACGTAATGTATACTATTTTGTATGGTCACTGATGATCGATTTTAATCAGTAAAAGCGAACTGATGATGATTTTCTTTGGGCCCAATTAATCCACGGCTGTGTTCTTTCTCTTGGCAGACAACCCCATGTACCTCAAATGAGCTGATCCAGTTTGACCCGCCTGAGCTCAGCCTCCCCTTTATGCCAAAAAAGCCGTTGGTGTTTTCAATTAATTTGGTCAACAATACAGATTACTGTATTGGTTTTGTAGGACATCACCCGAAAACAAATGTGGGGGTGTACTACACAGAACCTGCGAGTGGAGTTATTATGCCACCCCGGTCCACTCAAAGGTTCGTTGTAAAAAGGGTACCAGGGGAAGAGGAACAACATGACATACAGTGTGAAGACAAGTTCTTTATATGGAGCAGCTTAGTGAGTGAAGGTGTACAAGCAAGCGACATTGTTAATTACATGAGTTACGAAGGGAGTAAGGAGTTGCCAATTGTGTATAAGAAAGTAAGTTCCCTTATTATTTAACGATTGAGTTCAAAGTTTACCTTATTAGCGAAAACGCAAAAGAAGGTGTCCCATGTTTTTTATTGCATGTTTTTTTCAATCCTAATTAATCTTTGCTATGTTTCTCTGCAACAGACAAGTTCATCTATCTCAGACGACCTGATCCAGTTTGATCCCCCAGATCTTCACTTCCCCTTTTTGCCAAATAAGAAGGTGTTGTCGTCAATTAAGATAGTGAACCTTACAGACCACAATGTTGGTTTCAATGTATGGACCATGCGAGCAAATGCGGCACGGTATCCCTCCAATCCAGCGGAAGGAATCCTGCCACCACGGTCCACACAAAAACTTGTCATAACTAGGGAACAAAAGGAAGATGCATTAAAAGATAAATTGCTCGATGACAAGTACTTCGTGTGGAACAGCATTGTATCTGATGGTGTCAAAGACACTGATCTGATTAATTACATGGATGACCAAGGAAGCAAGGAGCTGCCCATTGTTCTTGACGAGGTTAGTTCACTAATTTTCTAGAGGGGAAATTCACTGATTAAGTAATTATTATTACACTGATAGATCCCACCTTGGTTTCAACGAAGTTTTTTTATTTCGAAAATAGAAAACATTGTAGAACAGCAAATTACTTTTTTAAACATGATTCAGTTAAGGTCAAATGCAAACTTGTGTGCGCGTGGTTGCTGTACCTGTACGTCGCCAAGTGGGGCGCTTGTTAATTAATTGCGACGCAGTATCGATTAAAGAATGTAACTAGCCAGCTCGCTAGTCCATGCATGTGTGCGTGCTTGACAGCGATCGATGCATGCTAGCTGATGCTGATCGATGCATATGCATGGAAGGCGCGCACGAACGGGCTGGGGGTGTTGCCCTCTGTAGCGAATGATTGGTGCACCATGACCGGTGATATACATATTGCATCCAAAGGATTGCACCAAGGATCAGAACATCATGTGGGAACGGAATCCTGCCACCACGATCCACTAAAAAATTAATATTGTTATGGACAACAGTTGAAAATGAACTACTCGACATGGAGGCCAGTAGACGGTACTTGGTGTGGAGCCCAGTTGTGACTGAACGTGTGAAAAGCGGATACATCATTGGTTATATGGATGAGAAAGGGAGTAAGAAATTGGCCTTGATTCCTAAAAAGGTTAGAGCATCTCCAGTTGTGTCCCCCAAACCGTCCCCCAAACCACGCCGGATCGAGCGTTTGGGGGACGTGTTTTGTTCGTGCCGCTTTTGGAGGACGTCGCTCCCCAACCGCGTCCCCCAAATGCCGCCCCCAATCAGAAATTCAAATAGATGCATTCAAAAGAGATCGTTCCCGCCGATTCGTCGCGATCAGAGTAGCCGCGATCGATCAAAGTACTGGGCGCGCGATCATATTACAGACCGGTGGTGCATGCAAATTAGAAGAAGGGGAAGGGGTTGGGCGACGGCGTCGTATCCTGAGTCGACGCAGGCCCGTCGAGCACGATGACCTCGTCGCGATCTGCCTGTTGCTGTGCATGGTGCGTCTGCTCCGTCGCCGACGCAGGTGTAGTAGTAGAAGACGCGTCAGCCTGCTCTTGCTGCGCTGCCGCTGCCTGGATGATGGCCCATCGCGTCGACATTGCCTTCTGGCTCCTCTTCATTGGCACTTTCTTGTACTCGCTGTTGATGAGCTTGCGCTCATCGAACTCGGCCTTGATCCTCGCCCAATACTTCCCGCTTTTTTGGTTGGCGCCGATGATGGAGTCATGGCTCACCGTCGCCCACGACTCGCACAGACAAAGATCTTCCAGAGGCGTCCACTTCGGGCCTCGTGTGCCCGACGCCTTCTTCTTCTTCTTCTTCTTCTTCTTCTTCTTCTTCTTCTTCTTCTTCTTCTTCTTCTTCTTCTTCGTCCTCACGCCGTCCGCGTCTACCTCCACGAGATCATCGTCACCGGCACCCTCGTCGTCCTCTTCCTCGCCGCCCTCTTCGTCCTCATCGTCGTCCTCCTCGTCGTCCTCCACCCCGTCCTCTTCCTCGTCGTCCTCCTCCTCAACCCCGTCGTCCTCCTCAGCACCGGCGCCGTCGTATTCTAGCGGACCCCTGCGGCCGGTGAAAGGGCCGCCGTCCGGACCGGGTCCTGGCTCGCGCTGCTCGTACGCCGGGGGAGTAGAGGTTGTTGGGGTTGAAGCTGCCGTGCGGCAGCGCATCCTGGTAGTGCGGCGACAAGTTAGGCGTCACGCACCCGGGAGTACCGGAGGGGCCGTCGTTGTAGAAGGTGGATGACGACGGAGAGAAGACTCCCGGAACGTACACCGGCATGTTCGTACTATATGGGCTCGCGTTGGTGGCGAGGCACCCGGCCAGTATGTGCTGGTTCTAGCGCGCCGCCAGAGCCTTCTTCTCCAGCTCCACCGCCCTCCGTCCTTTCCGCTCCGCCGTCGATAGCTTCCGGCGCAGGCAATCTTGCTGCCATTGATCGTCGGTCCATCCTTCAGGCTTCTTCTTCAAAGCCGGCGCCTTCCACGGCCTCGCCAATGGCGCTGTCGCCCCTTTCGTCCCATTTCCCGGCGGCTTCTTGGCCGCTTTCTTCGCCATCTTTTTGGGGGCTGTCGGCGGCGCCATGTGGAGAGGGTAGCGCCGGCGGGTGGACGGCGGGATAGGAGAAATGAATCGGCGGCGGGATATGTTTTGGGAGGCCTGAAATGCGCGGCGGTGTAGGCGCGATTTGGCGGGAGCGGCGGGATTTGGCGGGAGTGTGAGACGAAATTTCCCTGTGCCGCTGACGGGTCGGCCCCGCCACTCCCCGTCTCGCTTTTCGTTGTGTCCGGCGTCCCCGGTGCGTCCCCTGTGGGACGGGGACGGGCTCGGGGCGCCGAACACCGTATGGGGGCGCGCCGGACAAAAATGGGTTTTGGGGGACGCGACTGGAACGATTTTTTTGTCCGGCGCGCCCCAAATCCTTTTGGGGGACGATTTGGGGGACGGGACTGGAGATGCTCTTAGTTCCTAATTAGGCACGCAGTGTATACTCAAAGAAGGTGATGTCGCATGTTTTTTCCAGCCTATTAGTAATTAATACGTGCCATCTTTCTCATTATCGGCTAGCTTTTTTTTATTTCAACAGGAAAATTCATCTACAACCAAACAACGTATTTGATATTCTAGCGCAATTCCGATAGTACGCTAATTTGTTAATAGCACACCCGATTCAGTTCCATCAGCTTAATATTTGCATCCATATGATTTAGTTACACCGGTGTTTCTCTTGCATTCATCCACTTCCTTTTTTTTTTGGCAGACAAACTTGTGCACGTCAGACGAGTTGATTCAGCTTGATCCTCCACAGCTCCCCTTCCCATTCTCGACAAACAAGAGTGTGTCAGGCTTATTTAAAATAGTCAACGTTACGGACCACAGCGTTGGCTTCAATATACCAAGTCGTCCTCAGGAAGGCAATTTGGCCTTGTACGGAACTGAACCGCGTTCAGGGATCCTGCCACCACAGACTGCACAAACAATCAAGGTAACAAGGACCCTAAAGGAAAATGTAACAGAAGACATCCAATGCAAAGACAAGATTTTTGTGTGGAATGGAATTGTGACCGAAGGTGTTGAAGTTAGCTATGTCGATAAACAGTGGAAGAACGGTGATAAAGAGTTGCCCGTTGTTCTAACAAAGGTGAGATCTCTAATTTATCTGTTTAAGTTCCCACTTACATTTGTATTGTCCCTCCCCGACCCCTCAAAAAGTTTCAATAATCCATTCCAGTGGGAATGAAGATGTTTTTTGGAACAGGTGTTTTTTTTGGGAATAACACGATGTTGGTGTAGAATAGCCAGTGAGTACACTGGACATTAATTGTATCGCACAATAGCCAGTGAATAGCTAGATATGGATAGGAAAACCTGTTTTGTAGCTCGGTTTCTTTTTTTCTTCAAAAACTTCAATTTTTTTTTATTATATAGTTCCAGAAAATTTTGGAAAAAATACCTAGACGTAGAGAATGTTGAACTCTATCAATGTGTAAATTTTCAGATTGAAATATGTTGTATTTTGCCCTCAGTAAAAATGACAAAATCTCAGAAAATGACAAAATCTGGATTATAGTGTACTGTTCACTACTATTCATCAATGATGAAATCAAGATTTGTTAATTTTGCTGAGTCCAAAATACAACATATTTCATTCTGAAAATTTACACATTTGTAGATTACAATGTTGTCTAGAGTATGGATTATTTTTCAAATTTTTTTGACATGTCTAAAATGAAATTTTCATAGATTCAAAAAGTGCCCTAGTGTAGCTCGGCCTCCGTATAGCCACTCTCGGTAGGGATACACCTATCTATTATATACTAAAAGCAAGATACGTGGATCTAAAATAGAGACACTACGTTGATCCACATCATCAGAATTATTTTAACCATTAGATCAATAATTTTAATGGGTAGGATTTAAAGATTTTACGTACAAGAATATATTTTGTGGAAACACATAATATGTCATGTCACGTTTAACGTGTAACACCTAAATCAGCCCAATCCAGATTTAAGTTTGCTACGTAAGAGTTTAGGCCCACATCATGTAATTTATGGAAATAAGGAGATGTGAAATACGGTCAGCCCGGATCGGGATTAGCCGTGACCAACGAGGTCTTCTAGGATTCTATTCCAATTTGATATATGTATCTAGAGAGATATTTTTTCAATTTTTTTAAATTAATACTTTCAACTCTTCAAAAACAAAATTAGCCGTAAAATATATGGCTAGATATATGTATCCAAGACTTTACTTCAGAAATTTCGTTTAAAAACACATTATATTTTGGAACATATAAAAAGACAAATTTCTGACAAAAAATACGTATTTTACTCCTATATACAATCAACATTTGTTTTTTTGGGGCACAAAAAAATGATTATTCTTCCAAAAATTTGCATGAATATATGAAGTATGTATATGTATCCCTGAAATAATTTTTTGAAATTTTAAAAATTCAAAAGTACAATTTTTATTTCGTTTTCTAAAAGAAGGCACCAATTCCGCGTCCATATCAAAGTCGCTATAGAATATTTCTAATATGGAAGGTAAGAAACATATGACCTGAAAAGTTTCTTTGTCACTTCATTTATATTTAGGTATGGTTTAGCATGTTGATATCATAAAACTACGTATCAACCTCAACCCTAGAATTAGCAATTTTGATTTTGAAACAACATAAAACAAAGGGTTGAGATGCATAGATTAAAAGCCCTAAGAGTTTACTCATGGATGAGAGAAAAAACAATGACAATCACACCTGTATTGTGTTCACACCTCTTGTGCACATATCTTAGCGAAGCTAGCAATCCTTCTATGGTGATTGACGATCATCGAGACACCCTGCAAGCGAAGGAAACATAAGAAATTTCGTATATATTGTGTTTTCTTGCACACACATGTGGTGTGGCGGTCCTTTTATGGCACCGGCGAAATACCCGAGTACCTATGATGAAAATTTCTTATGTTTCCTTCGCTTGAATGTTTTAGTGGCGCGGTGGAAAAGATGTGTGTTATCTCAATACTTTTTGCTAGACCTCCGCCCATCCCGATGTGAAAGGTGATCGTCCAAGTGTTCCTACGCACGCCTATGCCCATCTTGATATGAAAAGTGAGCGTGCAATTATTCCTACGCACGCCTCCACCCATCTAGAAGTGAAATATGAGCGTCCAAGTATTCCTACGCACACCCGTGCCATGCGATTCGCTTAGCGGCAGTGCTCCTGTCGATTTCAAGTCAACGAGCCGGAATGGAAGCATAGATATACATAGGAATTATAACACGATTTGAGTACACAAATGCTATGGTCTGATAAAAAAAACCATATATGTGAAGAGATGAAATTTAGCATACAATTTTTTTTTGGCTCATCACACACGTAGTGAGAGATTACAAGTATTATTTTGTTTCTTTAAAGTATAAATTTAATGCTTAGAACTGAAAAAGAAATTCAAAAATGACTAGATCAACATATTAATTACCTTCAACATATTTTCTCCACTATGATTAGGACATACTTGGCTAATTATTAAACTGGAACATGTCCCATATAAACTAAAGAATTTTATTTTCACAAGTGAAAGATGAGAGATCACCATCTTAATGCAGTCGACACACAACCTAGCTGTTGCGTCCTATAGCATGCTCCTGAATATAGATAGGGAAAACAACAAAGCTTAGTTCTTATTGTGATCTTAAGTGTGGCAATTAGTTTCTGAAGCAACTAGGAGCCAAGGGTTTACTGGATAGTTGCTGGACTATTGGAGAGTCATTCTAGGATTAATATGCTCATGTATTTGATTTCATGGACCTTCATATTTTGTGGTTATGATTCTACACTTACTAATATGATAAGTTATAGGCATATGAGATACTATATTAACATAAAATGCCAGTTAGTTGGCACCCGTTGAGGTCCATACATATTTCTTCTTATTCTCTTTTGTTATTTCCTAATAACGTGTTAATTAATATTTAACAAAAATAATGATAGAATTTATGTGCCTAAAATATAGTGTATTTGTTTGCAATACTAGGTTGAATTAGAAAAAAAATGCAAAGATAAATAATCCCTTTGTTCCCAAAAATAAAGTTGCTCAAGTTTGTCTAAATACGATTATATCTAGACATATTTTTACTTTGTAGATACATCCGTATCTAGAAAAAAGTAAGCATCTTTTTTTGTGAAAGAGGGAGTAACACTTTTAGTTAAATTAAAAATGACGCCCTCGCATTTGCAAGGGCCACCTTGCTAGTTACACTAAATGATGCTACCTCCATCCCAAAGCTGTTAACTATGGGCTTCCCATATACTCCTTCTATCCGCCTATAATATTTGGATAAAGTTAAACTTCTTAAAGTTTGACTAACTATATAGAAAAAGTGCCAATATTTATATTCTTAAATTATTATTTTTAAAACAATCATGAAATATATTTTCATATTACGTGCATTTAAAATTTTAGATGTTGATATTTTACTGTTCATAGTTGCTCAAACTTTAAAAAGTTTAATTTTGAATAAAAACTATAGGCATCCTAATTTGGGAAGGAGGGAGTATGTTGACACTGGTCACTCTGGGCGTTCGGGAAATCCCGAAAATTCGGGACAGGAAATTCGGGAAAAATATATTTCGGGAGCTGAGAAATGACACCCGAAAATGCACCTAAAAATGTGAACCCCGACAATTCGGTACCCGACAATTCGGGTTCGGGATCGGGATCGGGAAATCCTGAATAGCCCGATTTATACACAGAACGAAAAAAAATAGTAGCGTTGAGCTTTGTCGTCCTTCAATCGATTATACTCCGTCCTTAAATTTGGGAAGGAGGGAGTATGTTAAGGGAGTGTAGCGCGGGAACCTGTACATACTAGTAGTAGTACTACTACTAGATGCGTCCGAGAAAGTGTTCGGAGCGCGGTGTTTCTGCTTTTTGTAAGAACACACATGAGACTTGCGCGTTTTCTATATTAAGATAGATAGAATGTTTTTACAAGAACAACTAGGGCACCAATCACAAGCGATATGGCCCGACTCCACCCCACATAAACCTCACTCAATCTCTCCAAACACTCCACATAAGCCTGCTTGCTTTCACAACTTGAACTCTTCCTTGATTTTGCGGCAAACCTCCATCGACATCGTCCCGAACTTGTCAAGCACCATGCTGTTCCTCTCGAGCCACAAGCACCTAGCGACCAGGAGAACTAAAACATTCAGCTCTTTGTGGTGCTTCCTTGGCACGGCGTCCGTCAGATCACTCCACCAAGTTGCAATCTCATCGGTTATCCCCGGCGTGAAACGGTGGAGCCTACAAGGCAGGAGAATTTCGAACTAGATGGAGTAGGAGCATTGTAAGGTAATATGGTTAGCTGTCTCTGGCTCCTGGCAACAAAGCACACATGCCTCCAGGTGTTCCAAACCCCTCCTTTGAAGCCTATCCGCCGTCCATAGGCGATTTTGCATGGCAAACCACAAGTGTAGCTTATGCAGTAGAGGTGCCCCGGCTTTCCACAGTTTTGTTGCTGCTCGTGCTCTCATTCTTCCCGTGAAGAAGGCCTCATATGCAGATTTTGGAGTGTATGTGCCTGTAGTAGACAACTTCCACGTGTTCAAATCATCCCCTTCCTCTAAACTGACCTCCCTCAGCGAGTTCCAGAGGTCCAGAAACTTGGTAATGGCTGGAATAGATGCTGCTCCTATGATTTCGGCCACCCAACTATTGTTCAGAAGTGCCTGTTCCACTGTCATCCTCTTTGCAGCAGGTCTCATGAATGCCATCAGGTTCGGCGCTATTTGATCCACACTCCTTCCATCAATCCGCCGATCAGACCAAAAGTTAAGCCTCTTCCCATTGCACAGATCACACTTTGTGCACGTGAGGAACATCTCCTCGGCTTCCTTTGCAATGGAGAAACTTAGGTCCACCCAAGGTTTGTCTTGTTCAGCTTTCTCCATCCATCTCCATCACATACGCAGGGCGTGATTCAAAAACTTTAGGTTCTTCACTCCTAAGCCACCAAGATCCTTGGGTGTGCAAACCTTATCCCATGCCACCACACACTGTCCTTCCCTTGCCTCCGATGCCGCGGACCAGAAAACCCCCCGGAGAAGCTTGTTTACAGTGTTGAAAAACCATGGAGGAAGATCGAGGGATAACATATGGTATATACGGGAGGCAGCCAATTTTGCATTGATGAACACTAAGCTCCCATTTTTTCTCAACAAGGAAGCTTTCCAGGTCGGGACTCCATTAGCAACATTGTCGATCAATGGTTGTCGCTCAGCTTTAGACAATCTCCACGGTGATAGCGGCATCCCAAGGTACTTAATTGGGAAGTGCTTGACGGGGCAGCCCAGCACATTGAGGATAGGCTGTAGATCCACATTGTTGCATCTGATCGGCGAGACAGAGCTCTTAGCAAGATTGCAATGTAAACCCGGTGCCATGCCCCGAATAACCGAAGCAGCTCCACCGTAGCCGAGGCCTCCTCCACAGTCGGCTTGATCGACAGTACCACATCGTCGGCGAAGAATGACAGCCTGTGCCGAATTCCACAATTCCCCAGGGGAGCAAATAGCCCAGCCTCTTCCGCCAACTTGAAAATTTTATTTATAATATTGAAAACTAGGATAAAAAACATCGGGGAACTTGGATCGCCTTGACGCAACCCCCTAGCATGCCATAATTGCTCCCCAGGCATCCCATTAACCATGACACGAATCGACGAGGTCGACAACAACAACACCACTCTCGCAATCCATTTGGGACCGAAGCCTCTGCATCTCATAACCTCCAGAAGACCAATCGACGGAGTCAAACACTTTGGCAATGTCCAGTTTAAGCATCAGGGCTGGGATATCCCTCTTATGCAGATTATGCACAGATTGTTTCACCATGAAAAAGTTGTCTTGGATCGTCCTCCCATGTACGAACGCACTCTGGTTGCAATCCACTAGCAGAGGCAGAGGCTTCGCCAATCTAACTGCCATCGCCTTGGACAGGATCTTTGGCAAAGCTATGAATCAAACTTATAGGTCTGAAGTCAGACACCTCCACCGCATCATCTTTTTTGGCAACAAAGTGATGTATGCGCCATTTACTCTCCGAAAACCCCAGCCATCAACTGAATCAAACCAAGCTACTGCCTTCATAACCGCATCTTTGATCAGAGGCCAACACACTTGGTGGAACCGGGCAGAAAAACCATCCGACCCAGGGGCTTTGTCCGATGGCAAGTTGCGCACCACTTCCCAAATCTCAGCTTCAGAAAAGGTAACTCCAGTGCAAACAGATCGACAGCGGGCAATTGCAGTGCTTCGAGATTCAACCCATGTTCCCTAGGCCTCGGGGTTCCCAGAAGCTCGACATAATGTGAAGTGGCGATGTCCATATCAAGGATACGAATAGCGCAGATATACGACATGGCACCAGACAAGCATGTGGCATAGCATTAATGTTGGGATTCTCCAACGGATTGATCAAATAAAAAACCACGAACATGTGGACGTAAATATTGCCAAATACACAGCTTATCTTATTTTTAGCCACCTTGCTGTTACAACTTGTGATTCATGACTCTATATATGTATATACGAAGACTTTTTTTCGGGTATGTGTAAATAAAGACTTGGGCTGCTAATACGGTCTCCGAGTAGTACCTAGCACTACACGGACTAGATTTCTAATCCTATTCAAACTCATATTAGCAGCCTTGGGCATGAGCACGACAAACATCAGCTAGCGCGACCAGTGGTTGGGGAAATCCGTGGGCTATGCCTGTCGTTTTATATAACGTTACTGTAAAGTTACCAACAGAAATGGATGTTGGCCGCAGTCGCTAGGTTCAAGCGTCCAAGAAGAGAACCTCCATCTCTAATGTACACATGGCTCAGTATTCAGGCACCTGAACTTTATGCACACTAAGCGGCACAGCTGTATTTTTCATTGTTTTCTCCATCGGTCTTTCCTGAAACAGGTGTGAGGAAGTCAATTTACTCGCTTTCTTTTGTTTTTTCGCAACTGCTTGCTGGAGACCATGATATTGCCTTCCCTTAAAAGCATGTTTTGTGCCCGGATTTCACGTACTTCGTATCTAGTAAAAAGTTTCAGCATGTCCTAAGTTAGCAGATGTAAGTTTTAGAACTGTAAATTATTAACCGGGCTTTAAAAAATTATAGGAAGGTGTTGACAAAGCAATTGTAGTTGACCTGCTGGATTTTAGCTCAGTTATATATCCCTATTTTCTAGACGATTAAGTTGATTATCTTGTATGATAGTTTTTTGGTTTTTTGCGCTTTTAGACTTCTAACGAAGAGCATGTTTATCTATGTAGGCAAAAGAAAGGAAATTCTGGAAATGGAGCTGACAAAACTAACATGTCTTGTGTAAAAGAAGAAATCAGCAATGAGCTCGAGGATGAGGAAGCGCCCGCGCGAAGCCTGGCTTGCTCGTCGTAGCATGGAACCGTCTAATTATTTCAGACTCAAATTTGATACAGCATTCTCAAACTGGGACCGTGGCTTCAAATACCCTGTTTCTGACATAACTTGTAGGTTATAGCTTGTGCATCGGCATGCATGTCCGCCCATGTCGTTTATATTATTCCTGGAAAACGTTCAGGTGGATTTACACTACTGTACCATGCCATCCGCTGTACTAGAGAAAATTCTCACGTTTTCGGAGAATAAAGAGCAGAAGCCAGCGAGGAGCGTGGCTTTGCTGCCTTGGTAGCCACCTCTTGATAGGTACAGTAGTACGGTGGAAGTTAGATATACTTGTCTTGTGGTCTATCGGGCTCCAAGAACTTGTTGTCTCGGTTTTCAAGTCAGATATACTTCCAGGAGAGGAGTGCAGATTTGGCATCGCTGGAGCCGTTCACAGGGTAAGTGCTGGAATTTGGGGTATTTGGCCTTTGGCCCATGGCCCATTATCAAATTCTGAAACTCTGGCCCATTCCAATAATCAGTGGCAGTACTAGTGGGAGCTAAAGTTTAGTCCCACATTGCTAGTTGGGAGAGAGTTGGAGTGGTATATAAGGTGGGCTGTTCTAGTCCTAGTAAGTGAGTGAGAAGAGGGAGAGCCCTCGCGCGCTCCTCCTCCGCTGCCCGCCTCGTCCCGACGCGACGCGACGCGACGCAAGTTGCGGGAATCTCGTCGAGCCGAGCTTATCTTTTTGCTGTTTGGGAAATTAATTGTGTAATCAATTTCGAGTCATTAACGGACGCGTTACTCAGCCGTTTTGCCTTCCGGTTTTTCTGGATCGTGGCTATGCCGACTCGGACGTGGGCTGCGCCCCACGACCTTCCCGAACCGCACTATATAAGCACAGACTCCAACCCTAGTCTGTACCAGACGCATACGCGACTACCCGTTTCCAGTTCATTGCGCCGCCGCCTTCGTTTTCCTCATCCCGTCCGTCGGCGTGCACCGACTGCCGGGACAGTACGCCTCCGGAACCCTGCCTCTCGTGAACCTGTACGGGTGAGGGGCAATCAGGTTTTTGGGAGCGCTCCGGCGCGACTACTGGCATCACGACGTCCTCATCGGACGACGAGTTCCTCCACACCGACAACTTCTTCCCAGACCTCAGCGACTTCTTCGACAACCTCAACATGGGCGACAACGACGCTGCTGCGAAGTATGTGATCTTGTCGTTTCTCTTTCAGTTTCTGTTAGAGTTTCTTCTTCTAGTTTGTGTGGCAGATGCGATCAGTTTATCTTGTTTAGATGTGATCTGTTCATCTACCTTACTAGTCTGCATGATTAGTTTATTTGTTAATTTCGTAGTCATGATTTATCATTTACTAGTACGGATTATTTCATATGAATATTTGCTTATATTTCCAACAAGAACGACTGAGACATAATAGATTTCAGGCGCCTGATTTCTAGCGTTTTCGAATAAATTACTAGTTGTTGGGTGGTTGTGCCAAACGTGTTGTATATTATTTGTATAGCCACAAACATAGTGGCAGGATGATTATGACATTAATTGATAGAGATTCACCGTATATGTAGTACCGCTGCGCTCCTATGCAATATATGGACCCGTAGAGAACTTCCAGCTCCCCATCCCAACCTTTTCTTTCCCGTGAAATCTTTGCTCATGGCATTAGCAACCATGCAAGAAATCGCTGAGAATTGCACGCATGCATGTATGGCATCCGTAGGTATACGTAGAGAAAAGAGGCACTGGGAAGCACACGGTCACATGATCGACATCAGCTGCATAGGACTGCATTGTGGTTGCATCTCGATTGACAGGAGTTCGCCCCATTTGGTGAGTAAGGCTCGGTAGAGGAAGCAAACTGCTTATCGCGGAGTTTTTTTTTTTTTTTTTTTTTTTTTTTTTTTTGAGACCCCTCGATCTGTGTTACAGTTGTAGCATCTGAACTTATGCACTAACTCAACACCACACTCACACCACACACACGCACACCACTAGTGCACAAGCTAGACTCTAGAACTATACACACAGCACACATAATTTGGGTGTCCCTAGGAGCTAGTAGTTGTGGCACATATGTGTGGAGGGGATTTTATTCTGGAGCAGAGCCCCCGGTGAGACACCAGAAAATCGTCCCTCATGGGAATCGATCTCGGGCGGGCAGGCTGGCCACTGCCAAGCCTAGCCACCGCGCTAGCCGCGCGTCCTCTGCTTATCGCGGAGTGGTGGTGACGCTGCTGAACGATCCAAGGTTGATGACCCGGAAGCAAATGACCTTCCGTGACGGATGGAACCATGGGCCAGTACTATAACAAATGCTTTTTCTTGAATTGGACAGGAAATTCGAACCGAACTCGACGACAGCAATTGTTGGGAAATTTCAACTCAACACTGCCCCTAGAAGTTGGCCTATATTACAAAAATTACCCCTCCGGCTCTCCACTCCCAGTCCCGTCCCTGCAGCCCTGCACAGTGAAGATGCGGCGGCGCCGCCGCCCCATTTCGACCTCCTCCGTTGCAGGCCACCGGAGAGAAATGGCATCCCACACTGCTACTCCCTGGCATGCAGGTCGTCTGCCTACTACTCCTCTCGAAAGTCTCCCTCCTTTCATCCCGCTGCTCCTCTGTCTGTCCACCCCCCGGCCAACGCCGGGAGGCGGTCTGCATCGCCGTGAAAGCTCACACGTTCAGGTCCGGCCATTCATCGGATCTCTCATCGCCGCATCCTTCAGGTCCAGCTACTCCCTTGCCCCCGCCGCAATCTCCATAGCCGTTCCTCGAAGCCCTTTAACTAGTAATTACAAGAGTGGGACACCACATGATCTTTGAGATGATCTGATATATTACCTCCATTTTAAAATAAAAGCCTTTTAAAATAGCCAGTTTAGTTTTCTAAAAAGATATATATTTTAGAACGGAGATTTTCTTAAAACACAAAACACACGCACACAACTGAAGTACAAGTTCCAGTTAAAAAAAAAAACTGAAGTACAAGTTCGATCCAGACGAAAGCATATATAAATAGTAGTTCGATACAACACCTAGCCTGGGAATCGTTGACTCAAGCTCTAGCGCTTTGCATGCAACCTCCTGACCTCGCCCATGGCCTCGTCCAGTAGCATATGGATTGACGTTTGAAAGAAAATATCAACCGGATTGCTAATCAGCTTTTATTCTATAGTTAGTTTGTTGCGAATGAGTGAGAGGCTTCGACATTGTGCCGCAAAGGTAAATCTAAATTAATCCACAGAAGAGGCCCAAAAGACTATTAGCAATAGCAATGAACTCCCCACCCTCTGTTGGGTTCAACTCGCAATGCAAGAGCTCGATCCCTAACTTCTGCCGTGCGTGGTCTTATCAGGCTTCCAGTGAAGGAGATATGCCCAAGAGGCAATGATAAAGTGGTTATTATTTATATCTTTATGTTTATGATAAATGTTTATATATCATGCTATAATTGTATTAACCGAAACATTAGTACATGTGTGATATGTAGACAACAAGAAGTCCCTAGTATGCCTCTTAAACTAGCTTGTTGATTAATGGATGATTTGTTTCATAATCATGAACATTGGATGTTATTAATAACAAGGTTATATCATTATATGAATGATGTAATGGACACACCCAATTAAGCGTAGCATAAGATCTCGTCATTAAGTTATTTGCTATAAGCTTTCGATACATAGTTACCTAGTCCTTATGACCATGAGATCATGTAAATCACTTATACCGGAAAGGTACTTTGATTACATCAAACTCCACTGCGTAAATGGGTGGTTATAAAGGTGGGATTAAGTATCCGGAAAGTATGAGTTGAGGCATATGGATCAACAGTGGGATTTGTCCATCCCGATGACGGATAGATATACTCTGGGCCCTCTCGGTGGAATGTCGTCTAATGTCTTGCAAGCATATGAATAAGTTCATAAGAGACCACATACCACGGTACGAGTAAAGAGTACTTGTCAGGAGACGAGGTTGAACAAGGTATAGAGTGATACCGATGATCAAACCTCGGACAAGTAAAATATCGCGTGACAAAGGGAATTGGTATCGTATGTGAATGGTTCATTCGATCACTAAAGTCATCGTTGAATATGTGGGAGCCATTATGGATCTCCAGATCCCGCTATTGGTTATTGGTCGGAGTGAGTACTCAACCATGTCCGCATAGTTCACGAACCGTAGGGTGACACACTTAAAGTTGGATGTTGAAATGGTAGAACTTGAATATGGAATGGAGTTCGAATATTTGTTCGGAGTCCCGGATGAGATCCCGGACATCACGAGGAGTTCCGGAATGGTCCGGAGAATAAGATTCATATATAGGAAGTCATATTCCAAGTTTGGAAATGATCCGGTGCATTTATGGCAGGTTCTAGAAGGTTCTAGAAAAGTCCGGAAGAAATCACCATGGAAAGTAGAGTCCCGGAGGGACTCCACCTTGCATGGCCAGCCAACCCTAAAGGGGAGGAGTCCAAGGTGGACTCCCCTAGGGTGGCCGGCCAACCCCCCTCATGGAAAGGGGGAATCCCACCCCAAGTGGGATTCCCACCTTGGGTAGGTTTTCCTACATATGGGAGGTTTCATTGTTGGGGTCTTATTCGAAGACTTGGATACCAACACTTGGGGATTTCCACCTATATAATGAGGAGGAGAGGGAGGGGGCTGCCTACACTTGGCCGCACCACCTAGGGCTGCCCTTGGCCGGCGCCCTAGCCTCCCCCTCTCTCCCCAAACCCTAGCGGTCTCTCTCCTCCACCACATCCCGCACGCTTAAGCGAAGCTCCGCCGGATTTCTCCACCACCACCGACACCACGCCGTCGTGCTGTCGGATTCAAGAGGAGCTACTACTTCCGCTGCCCGCTGGAACGGGGAGATGGACGTCGTCTTCATCAACAACCGAACGTGTGACCGAGTACGGAGGTGCTGCCCGTTCGTGGCGCCGAAAGCGATCGTGATCAAGATCTTCTACGCGCTTTTGCAAGCGGCAAGTGAACGTCTACCGCAGCAACAAGAGCCTCATCTTGTAGGCTTTAGAATCTCTTCAAGGGTGAGACTCGATACTCCCTCGTTGCTACCGTCTTCTAGATTGCATCTTGGCTTGGATTGCGTGTTCGCGGTAGGAAATTTTTTGTTTTCTATGCAACGTTATCCTACAGTGGTATCAGAGCCGTGTCTATGCATAGATGGTTGCACGAGTAGAACACAATGGTTTGTGGGCGTTGATGCTTATGTTATCTTTAGTTTGAGTACTTTGCATCTTTGTGGCATAGTGGGATGAAGCGGCTCGGGCTAACTTTACATGACCGCGTTCATGAGATTTGCTCCACGCTCGACATGCAACTTGTATTGCATAAGTGGCTTTGCGGGTGTCTGTCTCTCCTACTATAGTGAAGATTCAACTTACTCTTCTATTGACAACACTAGTATCACCGTTGTGGTTCATGTTCGTAGGTAGATTAGATCTCTCTCGAAAACCCTAAACCACGTAAAATATGCAAACCAAATTAGAGACGTCTAACTTGTTTTTGCAGGGTTTGGTGATGTGATATGGCCATAATGTGATGGTGAATATGTATGAGATGATCATTATTGTATTGTGGCAACCGGCAGGAGCCTTATGGTTGTCTTTAAATTTCATGTTGAGTAGTATTTCAAAGTAGTTGTAATAGTTGCTACATGAGATGAACAACCATGAAGACGGCGCCATGGACCTTGACGCTACGCCGACGATGATGGAGATCATGCCCGTTGATGATGGAGATCATGTCCGTGCTTTGGAGATAAAGATCGAAGGCGCAAAGACTAAAGGGACATATCATATCACATATGAATTGCATGTGATGTTAATCCTTTATGCATCTTATTTTGCTTAGATCGCGACGGTAGCATTATAAGATGATCCCTCACATTAATATCAAGATAATAAAGTGTTCTCCCCTCGTATGCATCGTTGCCAAAGTTCGTCGTTTCGAAGCATCTCGTGATGATCGGATGTGATAGATTCAACGTTCATATACAACGGGTGTAAGCCATGTTGCACACGCGGAATACTTGGGTTTGCTTGACGAGCCTAGCATGTACAGACATGGCCTCGGGACAACGGAAACCGAAAGGTTGAACACGAGTCATATGGATGATATGATCAACATGTTGATGTTCACCATTGAAGCTACATCATCTCACGTGATGATCGGTTTTGGTGTAGTGGATTTGGATCGTGTACCACTTAACAACTATGAGGGATGTTGTATTAAGTGGGAGTTCATTAGTAATTAGATTAGAACATGAACTAATTATCATAAACATAGTCTTAGTAGTATTTTGAATTAATTTTGTAGTATTGGCATCCGTTTTCTACTATGCGCTAGTCTTGTTATTGAGATAGAAATACTGTTAAAATCTGACAAGAAACTTTACGGATTGGTACCGTATTGTTAAAGAATCAAGAATTGATTAAGTCCTACTGCAAACTTTTAGTAAACCTCACATTGTTGATTCAAAGAGCTATGGTTTCAATTAGTAGCTAAAGTTATCTTGTCTACGTAAAACTTGAAGTTCAAATCTGTTTGAAAAGTAAGGAGCTGAAAATTTAGTTTTCAGAAATAATCAAGGTATGAGATATATGTGATATCTAAGACCTTATTGCAAGATGATAGAATATAATTTGGTGAGACTACATAAACTCATAAGTTTTATGGGAATGTATGAAGGTTGAAGATGTCAGGCGTCACAATCCTCCAACTATTGGGGCACTAATGATATTCGCATATCCATGAAAGTTATCATCCTTAGTATGCACCGTTGCTAAGACTCGTCGTTTCGAAGCATCACGTGATGATCGGGTGTTATAGATTCTACGTGTGCTTACAACGGGTGCAAGCCAGTTTTGCACATGCGAATAATAAGGTTAAACTTTATGAGCCTAGCATGTACAGACATAGTCTCAAAAAGTTGTCATGAATTGATGGATAAAATAATGAGTGAAATTGTTCATCATATTACAAAGTTACTAATAAGTGAAGTCTAGAACACTTGTCATATGATGATCAACTTCAAAGTAAGAACCTCAAGGTTATTGGTATTTGACGAACAAACCTAGAAGTTATTGATGTTAAAGTGTTTTTCTGAATAATGAGGAAAGCTAAAAGAGAAACTGCAAAAGATATTTTGGCAAAAAGAAAGAAAAGACTAGAAAGTCTAGCTCAGGTGTATATAAATGATATACATGTTATGATTGTATTCCTAGTTAGGTCACACAATGAAATTCTTGGGTATTTGTACCATATTGGTTGGTATGAAATGTCATACAAAACAACGCAATACAAGAATACAATGGCCTAAGTGACTGACAAGGAATATGATAAGAATGCACGTCTGGAACAAAAATAAAGTGTTATTATGTTCGTCGTTGGCATTCTATCTAGCCCTTAGAATTTATAATAAAGAACTTAATAATTGTTATTTTGCTCTGGTCAAATGAAAACAATGAGTTGTTCAAATTATGACATTTCTCCATGTACGATGGATAAGTTATTATAAATCTTAATGGTGAAACACACATACATAACACTGACGCTAAAATGCCATAAGGCAAATGATTTGAATTCCACTTATTTGTGGAACCGCCATTTAGGTCATGTTAGAAAGGAATTGCATGAAGGAACTCCATGCAAATGGATTTTTGGAGTCATTTGATTTTTTAATCATTTGGCGCTTGCAAATCTTTTCTAAAGAGAATGATTAAAATACCGTTCATAGGCCAAAAGTTGAACGGGCAACTAACTTAGTGGAAAAATACATGATGATGTATGTGGTTCACTGGGCATGGTTGTGTGCGGGAGATTCTTCTACTTCATGAAAACTTTCAATAATGAGTTGAGTATATATATGTGGATATATTCAATAAGGAAGAAGTTTGAAACATTTGAATGGATTCAAATAAATTTCAGCATGAAGTGGAAATCATCGTAATAGAAAAGTCAAATATATATGATTGGATCATGGTGGAAATATTTGAATTACGAGTTTTAGCGAACATCAAAGAGAGTCATGAAAGTGTTCTACAACTCACATTTCTTGGAGTATCATAATGATGATATAGTATCCGAGAGATGTATCCAAACCTTGTTGGATTAATGATGAGATAAAATATTATGATGCCATTATATTTTTGTGGATTATGCTTTAGTGACTACCGCTTTTACACTAAACAGAGCATCATCATGATCCGTTGAAATGACACCATACGAGTTATGGCATAGGTAAGAAACCTGATAGTCTTTTCTTAAATTTTGGTATGCATAGCATAAGTAAATAAGTTTACAACCAAAATCGGATGAATGTCTTTGTTGGTTATCCCAGAAATTTGATTGGGAATTCTTCCCACGAGACAAAGACAAAAGTGTTTGTCAATGTTTCTTATTTCCGAGAAATTGTTTCTAGTGAAGTATTTGAGTGGGAGGACAATATAATTTGATAAGGTTTATGAACCTGAGCATAATGATCAGAGTAGCGCAGCATCGGAATTGGTTTCGGAAGCGGCCACAACGATCATGGCTCCCATGACTACAAAGTGTTTTAGTCATGGAGATCGAAGTACATATTGAACCTTGTAGGTATGGTTTACTTTGTGATCAAATAAATGATTTGTTGACAAAGGATTGATTTTGAACAATGATAAACCAACTACAAACAAAGAAGTTATGATGGGCCCTGACTCCGTTAAAATGGCCATGCGCCATGAAATCCAAGATAGATGAATACTTTATGGAAGTAAATGGATCTATGAAATTGATAGACTTGGATGGAATATCCTTGAAGAAAGCTTGACTTGTCGAAAAATTGTTTACGACAAAGTTCAAAGAGTTGAATACGATAAGATTAGATCTTCCGTAGCAATGCTTATAGTCTATGTGGATTATTCTAGTAATCACTACATATTTCTTTTATGAGATATGCTAGTAGGATGGCAAAATACACTACTTAACAGAAGTATGTATACAAGATACAACCAAGAGTTTTGCTGGTCCGTGGAATACTAGATAGGTATACAAGCTTCAATTGGATGAAGTAAGTATCACGGAGTTGGAATCTTCACCAGATGAAATAGTCAAAGAGTTTTTGATTTCATCAGAGACGATGAAGAGGCTTGCATTTGCAAGAAATTAAGTGGGAGCGCTAAGACACATTTATAATACTTTATGTAGGTGACATATAGGTGGTTATAAATGATGTAATTATATACTTGATTAAAAGGTTTCATTGAGAATTAACTTCAATGAAAGGATATGGACTGAAACAAATTTAGTGTCAAGATCTATGAAGATAGATTGAAACACATAAATAAGTTTAAGTCAAAGTACATATGATGAATATTGAAGTAGTTCAATATAGAAATATTAAGAAAATGTTCTTGTCATGTGAAGGTTTAACAAGACTTGAGTGTATCTGACACTCAATGAGTAAAAACACATGAGTGATTATAGATCACGAATAATATGTACACAATCAGATATCATGTGCTATAAAGTGTTATGAGCATATACCAGAATGATTCATATGATGATCATTGGACGACGAAGAATATCCTTGAGTACTTTAGAAGAACTAAGGATATATATATTTTTTTGTATGAAGAAATGACAAACAAATCGCTGTAAGGTGTTACACCGATATTGGTTTTGTCACATATAAAATATAATTTCAATCTCAAATTAGACTAAGTGTTGTTTCAAAGGTAGCACAATGAGCTAGAAGTTGTCTATGCTAGATTTAGAAGAGTTCTAAATATTGTGACGGATTCTACAAAAGAAGGCAGAGTATGTCATTGTTTTGACAATGACAAAGGATGTTAAGTCAAGAGGTTCTTTGAGAACTTGGTGTAGTTCCGACGAGTCGTAACTTTGAAGCTATATTGTGTGTGACAATATAAGTGACATATTTCAGACAAATGAATTAAGGTTCCACCAGAAGATCAAACATATTTAATGCCAACTCATTTGGAAATGAGTGTTGCGTTGAGACGCAAATGAATTACAAAATACATACGTTTCTGAGCGTGTCAGATCCGATGACTAAAAACCTCTCCCGTGAGCAATACATGATAAAGCACCAGAAGGCCAAGGTGTTATATCTTTACAAATGTAAACTAGATTATTGACTCTAGTGCAAGTGGGAGACTGAAGGAGATATGCCCTAGAGGCAATGATAAAGTGGTTATTATTTATATCTTTATGTTTATGATAAATGTTTATATATCATGCTATAATTGTATTAACCGAAACATTAGTATATGTGTGATATGTAGACAACAAGAAGTCCCTAGTATGCCTCTTAAACTAGCTTGTTGATTAATGGATGATTTGTTTCATAATCATGAACATTGGATGTTATTAATAACAAGGTTATATCATTATATGAATGATGTAATGGACACACCCAATTAAGCGTAGCATAAGATCTCGTCATTAAGTTATTTGCTATAAGCTTTCGATACATAGTTACCTAGTCCTTATGACCATGAGATCATGTAAATCACTTATACCGGAAAGGTACTTTGATTACATCAAACGCCACTGCGTAAATGGGTGGTTATAAATGTGGGATTAAGTATCCGGAAAGTATGAGTTGAGGCATATGGATCAACAGTGGGATTTGTCCATCCCGATGACGGATAGATATACTCTGGGCCCTCTCGGTGGAATGTCGTCTAATGTCTTGCAAGCATATGAATAAGTTCATAAGAGACCACATACCACGGTACGAGTAAATAGTACTTGTCAGGAGACGAGGTTGAACAAGGTATAGAGTGATACCGATGATCAAACCTCGGACAAGTAAAATATCGCGTGACAAAGGGAATTGGTATCGTATGTGAATGGTTCATTCGATCACTAAAGTCATCGTTGAATATGTGGGAGCCATTATGGATCTCCAGATCCCGCTATTGGTTATTGGTCGGAGTGAGTACTCAACCATGTCCGCATAGTTCACGAACCGTAGGGTGACACACTTAAAGTTGGATGTTGAAATGGTAGAACTTGAATAAGGAATGGAGTTCGAATATTTGTTCGGAGTCCCGGATGAGATCCCGGACATCACGAGGAGTTCCGGAATGGTCCGGAGAATAAAATTCATATATAGGAAGTCATATTCCAAGTTTGGAAATGATCCGGTGCATTTATGGCAGGTTCTAGAAGGTTCTAGAAAAGTCCGGAAGAAATCACCATGGAAAGTAGAGTCCCGGAGGGACTCCACCTTGCATGGCCAGCCAACCCTAAAGGGGAGGAGTCCAAGGTGGACTCCCCTAGGGTGGCCGGCCAACCCCCCTCATGGAAAGGGGGAATCCCACCCCAAGTGGGATTCCCACCTTGGGTAGGTTTTCCTACATATGGGAGGTTTCATTGTTGGGGTCTTATTCGAAGACTTGGATACCAACACTTGGGGATTTCCACCTATATAATGAGGAGGAGAGGGAGGGGGCTGCCTACACTTGGCCGCACCACCTAGGGCTGCCCTTGGCCGGCGCCCTAGCCTCCCCCTCTCTCCCCAAACCCTAGCGGTCTCTCTCCTCCACCACATCCCGCACGCTTAAGCGAAGCTCCGCCGGATTTCTCCACCACCACCGACACCACGCCGTCGTGCTGTCGGATTCAAGAGGAGCTACTACTTCCGCTGCCCGCTGGAACGGGGAGATGGACGTCGTCTTCATCAACAACCGAACGTGTGACCGAGTACGGAGGTGCTGCTCGTTCGTGGCGCCGGAAGCGATCGTGATCAAGATCTTCTACGCGCTTTTGCAAGCGGCAAGTGAACGTCTACCGCAGCAACAAGAGCCTCATCTTGTAGGCTTTGGAATCTCTTCAAGGGTGAGACTCGATACTCCCTCGTTGCTACCGTCTTCTAGATTGCATCTTGGCTTGGATTGCGTGTTCGCGGTAGGAAAATTTTTGTTTTCTATGCAACGTTATCCTACATCCAGGTCAGGGCATCGGCTCACCGCCCTATCCCCTCTGCTCTCCTAGGCTTGGAGAGCAAATTCGATCACTCCAATTATCCTACCAACCATAGTAGTGGTCGAAGGAGCCACGTGAGTGTGTTGATGTATCAGAGTACTTAACATAATAAAGTACTAGTTGTTGGGTAGGTCGCCCCCACCTTCATGCCGTAAATAATTTGTAGGATGGCACGACATGGTGGCAGGACAATATAACTTGAAGATCCATCATATATATGGAGTTGCAAACAATTTCCCTTTACATAAGCCGCAACCTTGTCTTACTTATACGGTCCTCATGCATGGAAACAATGACACTTCGAAATTGCGCACATATATGACATCCATAGGTATACATAGGAAATGGAGGCACTGGGATGCACACCATCACTGGATCGCGATCACCGACATAGCACTAGGCAGTTTGCTGTATCCCACAGGTTAGGAGTTCACCAATTTCTCTGATGAGTCTCACTCGCGGTATGCGGCTCTGTAGGATAGGACGGTGGTGGTACTGCCTAAAGTGCGTGGGCTGATGTACCCGGTGAGGCCCGAGATGACGCTGGAGACATTGTGTCTCGCCAGATGGAAGATGATGTTCTAAGAGGCCTTATTGATGTACTAGGATTACTGAAGTGTCGACACGAATCCTATTTTTCTTTCCTTTTCATCTTCTGTAACAATGGAGAAATTATGTTAGGTTTGATTATATTTTTTTATTTGGGTAGGAACTAGGAAGGAATTATTGAGAAGTTATTTCACATGCTTTTGATAGACAAGTTTCTATTTAGGAACAAATTTTCCTCTCTAGCGCGACTCGGGAGTTTCCCGCAATCGATCATGGCCGGTTTGAAAATTATAAAAGGATAGCAACCGCACTCTGGGGAAAAGCCGCAGTAATTGCGAAATTATGTAAACAAATTTCAATTCGGCACTGCATTTTTTTTGGCACAAACGACAAACAAATTCCATCTCCTGAAGACTGAAAATGCGGCGGCGCTTGGTTTGCCGCCGCCGTGCCATCTGGACCGCCTCCGTTTCTGGACACCGGAGAGAGACCAATAGCCGGCGCTGCTCCTCCCTGACGGCCAGCTGCTCCTCGAAGTCACCCCTCCGCGCGGGCAGCTCCTCCCATTAATGCCCGCCCCCCGCGGCCAACGCCGGAAGCCAGTCTGCCCCGCTGGGAAAGCTCACGCGTCCAGGACTCGAGGTCCAGCCTTGGCCATGCGGTCTCTATCAACACGTCTTTCATGTCCGGCCACGCCCTCGCCCCTACTGCCATATATCTCCCAGGTCGTTTTTTTTTTTGAACAAAGGAGGACCCGAAGGTCCCAGAGGCTGCTTCATTAATCCGTCGGTGGGTTACAATTTACATCGAGGCCCCTAACAAATTGGGGAATAACAGATAAGGCCGCGACTTTTACAGAACAGAACAGACCCTAGGACTAAAAATGGAAAAACAATCAAGTCCTTGGTCTTCTCCACCGCCGTCAGGAGATCTCGCCGCTCGGGAGTCGACGCCACCGCCGGGGAACATGCCACTTGGGGTGGAGTCAACTGTGAGCCCCGAGCTAAGATCGGAGAAGAACTTCCGCAAGAGCTCTGGCGCGCAGCAGCGTCGTCCAGGCGAAGCGAAAGAAGAAGAACTCATTGTGAGCTCAGCACCAGAGTTGCAGGTGGCGTGAGAAGCGACGAATAGCGGCGGCGCCAGACGTCGTCGCTTGTGAAGCGCAGTTGTAGCAGCCAAACGATAGCACCACTTGGGCAGCGACTGGCTCCGACGGGCGCTAGACGACGAGTCGGCCGCTTCTCCTTCCTCGCCACCACGGCAGGCCAGGGAGAAACCGAGTCGATAGCCGGCCATCGTCAGTCGAATCCAGTACAGGTAAGACCTCCTAGATGGTGCAGAAGACATGGCGCCGGCTTGTATGGGCTCCTCCTCGCCTCCACGGCCGGCCAGGAGCTTGTCGACGACGCTTGACACCAGCGGGCGTACACTTTCCCCCTCGCCGCCGAGTCCGGCCAGGAAAGGACTTCGTCCGCCGCTTCTGCACTTCTTCAGGTGGTGCTCCGCCTCTTGATTATTGAAGGAAGCGCCAGCCCTTTCCTTCCCTCTCCCCTCCGACCACCGGAGGAGAAGAAGAAGGAGGAAGGCCCTAGATCAGCCAAGATCCAGGCGGCCAGATCTCGACCTTCGCCTCCACTACTGGGCATAGAGCCCCTACCGGCAAACAACCGCTAACCCTAGCTAAGCTAACTACCTCGGCGCCTCTCCTCCACCCATCTCCACCGGCGGCGCCGGCGAGATGGGCTTCAGATCGGCCCGGCACCGACGAGGTGGCTCTCAGGAACTGTAGACGAGAGAGAGGGAGAAAGGGGGAAAATGAGTTGTTTTTACAAAGTGCTTCCCAGGCCGTTTCTCCAAAAGCCTTTTGATTACAAAGAAGCGGCGCCCTCTTGCTTGTATTTCTTGCTATTATTGTCAAGCTTTTGCCTATTGCTTGTGGAGGGTGTTGAATCGTACTACCTCCGTTCTCCGTTTTAAGGAATAAGGCGCACACGTATTTCAAGACGAACTTTGACCATAAAAATTGAGCAATAAAATTTTAATTTTATTATATGTAATTAGCACCGTTGGATTCATACTGAAAAGCACTTTCTAATGATGCTAATTTCATACAAACAATCTTTATATATTTAAAGTTTTTTTTGGTCAAACAAAAAGCATGTAAAAAAAGGACGCCTTATTTCTTGAAATAGAGGTAGTATCTAAAGGTATGAACGGTGCACCCTCATGGAGCCCTTTGAGGCTATCCACGATAGGCCACCAGGCGTAGATGGGTTGGGCGCTGGTTTGCTTCTCTCCACCTGATTGGGCCACGCGTCCTGATACGATTGGCTCATCTGAGGGAGGAAAGAAATATCGGGCCGGCCTTCCTTCTCCCCTTGCCAGACAGCGTCTCCACTCTCCAACCCCCAGCCTCCACGACCTAGGGTCGACCCCCTCTCCAGATTCCCATCTCCCTTCCTCTCCCCTAGCCTCAACCTCCACACTGCTGCTATCTTCGTCCCCTTGATCTCTGCCTCCTCTAGCTTGATGCCATGGCTGACCCATGGAGGAGCACGCGGGGAAGTGGAGGACTGATGTGGGGGATCATACAAGAGTGCGGTCTTCTGGTGGCATTGCTGCTGCTTCCAACCCGTTGGACATCTATGATGCAGCTCCATCCACCAATATCTAGGTTCCCCCACCCTCTCTCTGGATCCCCTTTTTTGTGCAGCAGATCTCCAAGGTATGGAGGCTTCTCCTCACAGCTTAACTTTTTTTTCTCTTTGTAGCACGATATGATGCTTCTCATAAATCAATTTGTCTTGTTGCAGTGGATGGACAATAGGTATGGCTTCACCCCCTTTGACCTCAGTTTGTTTCTTTTCCCATGAGGAATGTCAGATATAAAATTCTTTGTGGTGCTAATTTCTTGCCTCATTGTGTTTCCTGTGTAGATTATTTATTTGCTTACTTTATGTATTTGTATGTATCGTTTCTCTAGCTGAATTGGATTTGGGACTAGAAGGTCGAGGAGGACGAGAAAGAAGGCACCACCATGAACGCCGAGAAGATAATGATGTCCCCGTTGATGATAAGCAGGAGGCCAAAAGAAAGATAAACATGGAGACCCAACAAATAAGAATGAGAAGCAGCCGCAGAGGTATAATACATATTTTAAATTTTTGTATTGGCACTTAAATATCTAAGCAAATCATTTCGTGTGATTTATCCGATGCTATTTTCTTCTTCCATACCCGTACAATCCCTCGCTGATTGGTGTATTAATGCACCTATGATTTTAAATTCAAGGAAAAGGTAATGTTAGTTTAAAGTTGTAATGTTTGGTCATTCTTTTGCTTGTTGGAGAACAATGATGGCTCCCAGAAGATATCTGGAGATAGCCTGAGGAATGTGTGCAAGTCATTTGTTGATGAATACCCAATTTTCTTGATTGAGGACCCATTTGATCAGGATGACTGGGTTCACTATGCTAGGATATAGGGCTGCATTGCTCTGATCTGGGTTGGTTTTGTTTTTGTACAGGCGCTGGCGAACCACAGGATCATCGATTACCACAGCGATGAGTTTTCTGGGCTCTCTCGGTGATTAAATCGCATTGCATGTTTTGGTAGAGGAGGCTGGGATCGATTACAAAGTGGTGAGTTATTATGAAATATTAATACTAGGATGTGCTATTTTTGTTCATGGGATTAGATTTGCTATTGGATTAACAAAATTACCAGACCGTGTCTAGCATATAGAAATTCTGAAATTTGTCTACCAGATGGTATCTGAAATTTGCAGCCCCAGCAAAAGTTGAAACATTTTCATTGCCTGTTTATATGGAAATAAAGTAATAATCTGTGGGCCTTTTTCTGCTCTGCCAACCCAACTTTATGTTCTATCTTTTTTGAGATGCATTTTCTTTATCTTTTCATTTTCCTTGCTGATGTCATTAGTTTATTTCACTCTTTCATGCAAAGGGTTGCAAAGGCGATTAGGTTGAATAAGCCCTGCAATGATCTTCTCCTCAAGGTATGTTTGGTTTTAGATACATTATTTTTATTGTAGCATATATCTGTGTTATCACCGGGATTTGACCGAGTCAGAGGTGGGCTGCGATCAAGATGGATTTAAAGGGTATACATGGAAGAAATACGTGAATCGGCCCGTTATGCAAAGTTTGGGCAAAATTTGCCCTTGTATATGTAACATAGTAGATCGCATCTTAGATAGAGTTTAACCCGTGCACGGTTAGGTGCACGTCTGAATTAGAAAGTCCCCTGGACTATAAATATGTATCTAGGGTTTATGGAATAAACAACAACCAACGTTCAACCAACAAATCAATCTCGGCGCATCGCCAACTCCTTCGTCTCGAGGGTTTCTACCGGTAAGCATCATGCTGCCTAGATCGTATCTTGCGATCTAGGCAGCTTATGCTCGTTGTTCATGCGTTGCTCGTACTGAAGCCTTTTTGATGGCGAGCAACGTAGTTATCATAGATTTGTTAGGGTTAGCATCGTTCTTCGTATCATATGCTTACGTAGTGCAACCCTTGCATGTCTAGCCGCCCTTACACCTATCCTAGGTGTAGGGGCGGCACCCCGCTTGATCATAATTTAGTAGATTCGATCCGTTACGATTGCTCCTTGATTCTTCAAGGATTAGTTTAATATCTGCAATAGTTAGGCCTTACAAAGGGTTGGAGGATCCAGCGGCACGTAGGGTGTCGTTTGCTAGTCCTAAACAGGATGTTCCGGGGATCAACCTCGTGTTGGTTTTTAGGCCTTGTCTAGGACCGGCTTACGATCACCGTGCGTGGCCGCGAGGCCCAATCGTGAGTAGGATGATCCGATTATGCGGTGAAAACCCCAAATCGTCGTAGATTGCATTAGCTTTATCTTGATCAAGCAGGACCACCATATATCCGTGCACTTCGTACGAATCATGGGTGGATCGGCTCCTTGAGCCGATTCACAGGATAACCTGAGAGCCGATCGAGGCTCGTATTTAATGTTTACGTGCATGCCATGCAGGAAACTAAGCGAGGCATCTCCATCACCTTCCTGACCAGGTATAGGTCAGGTGGCACGCCCTTGCATTCAGCATCGGACGTGTGTACCAGAGGCTTTGCGGGCCGTCGCTCGGAGGGACCAGGGCCAGCCGCAGCCCTAAGTTGTTCCCGGCTCTACTGTGTTGCCCGTCGCTGCTCGCCGGTGGGTTTCGACCGCAACACATTCTGGCACGCCCGGTGGGACCATCTTCGACAACAACCCCATCGCCATCAACATCTGAGATGGCGGAAGGCACGCCAGTCACGTACGACGACCTAACCGAGGAACTCAAGAAGAAGTACGACGAGGTCAAAGCACTCCTCGAAGCCGACCTCATCGGCTCTTTTCACAGAACCCGCTCGCATGACATCAGGTGGAAAGGGTTCTCACCTCAAGGTGCGCTCGATGGAATAGACCTATCCGCCCCATCGGAAGAACGCACCAGGTCCCTGCGGCAAGAGATCGACTACATGGTGGCTCACTCGCTACACCGCCACTCTGAGAATCTGGTGAACACTTTGGAGCGCGTCGCTCTTCGGGTGATCCAGGAAATCATGAGGCACCAGTACTCGCCGTCAGGACCAGCTCTCGGGACGCATCAAGGAGAGTTGCCACTCTAGTCCCGTCCACCGTTGCCATTTGCGTTGGCAGCACCAGAAGTGCCGAACTCACCGGCATTCGTCGTCTACAAGATCGGTGGTGACCCCAGTGACTGCCAATTCTTGCAGGAGGCGCCTAAGGAGGCCCCTCACGGGTACATGTGCACGTATGTGCCAGATTGCGGTAACTGGGCGCTCACAAACCAGGCCGCGACATCAGGGGCTTCTAGGAAAACAGGAGGAACGTCAGCAACGGATCTTGAGAAGCAGACGTGGCTAACTAAATACGCCACCCCAACGAACCTCCAGAGCACAGCTCCCGCAGTTGGCTCAGAGCTGGAAAAGCAAGCATGGCTGGCTAAGTACGCCACTCCGGCGAATCTTCAGAGTTCGACTCCTACAGCCAGCACAGCGGATCAGATCAGCACGATCCTGAGGGACCAGTTCGGCATGGTGCTGAAAAGAAGGACGATCGGCTATTCCAAGCCGTATCCCGATGAATACGAATTGGTCCCACTACCACCTAAGTATCGGCTCCCTGATTTCTCCAAATTCAGTGGATCAGATGGCTCCAGCTCCATCGAGCATGTAAGCCGATACTTGGCTCAGCTTGGAACGGCTTCAGTGTCGGATCCACTACGCGTGAGGTACTTCTCACAGTCCCTCACGGGATCGGCTTTCGGGTGGTACACCTCGTTGCCACCGAACTCGATCCAGACTTGGAAGCAGTTGGAAGAACAGTTCCACATGCAGTATCACTCAGACGCTGCCGAGTCTGGCCTTGCCGATCTAGTACAAGTACGTCAGAAGCGTGGAGAAACCGTGGCAGAGTACATCCAGCGCTTCAGAAATCTGAGGAACCGATGTTATTCGGTTCGTGTGACTGAAAAAGAGGCAGTCGAGTTGGCAGTAGCGGGCCTTGCCTCACAAATCAAGGACATGGCCTCCCAAGCAGACTATCCTTCGCTGGCGCACATGGTTCAGAAACTGTCAGCATATGAACAGCGCCACCCAGACTTGTACCAGGACAAATTCAAGCGTGCAGTAGTCCTGGTCGAAGCGGAGGAAGACGAAGTCCATGCGGGAGATCAAGAGGTAGCAGTGGCTGAATGGACTCGGGGGGCAACTCCCGTGTCCTGCAAATGGGTAAAGCCACCAGGCCCGCCCAGGGGGTTTGATTTTGACGTGACCAAGACTGAACAAATCTTCGACCTGTTACTTAAGGAGAAGCAGTTGAAGATACCCGAAGGTCTCAAATTCCCCACGGTACAGGAGCTGAATGGAAAGCCATACTGCAAATGGCATAACTCGCTCTCCCATGCCACCAACGACTGCAGGGTGTGGCGTCAGCAGATCCAAGTGGCGATAGAACAAGGACGTCTGATTTTCAACCAGTACGCCATGAAGGTCGACACTCACCCCTTCCCCACCGTTAACATGGTGGGATGCACTTACCCTGAAGGTTGCCAGCCAGGATCCTCGTTCAGCATCAATATGGTAGGACCTGGGCACCACTCTGGCAAGGATGGAGACGAGGGCAGCTGCTCTCGTAGCAAGGACACAGAGGAGGCCGCTCCACGCGATCGGCTCCGTCATGATGGCAAGCGCTATGTCACAGAGGGAGAAGTGAAGAACATAAGATATCAGCGACCCCTCTCTGATCACCTCCTCAACAAGTATGTGAGTCAGTATGACCAACGCCGACGATCCAGCGATGAAGATGAAAGAGATCATCTGGCTAGAGAAGACAGAAGACAGCGTCGGCATGATCGCGATGAGGAGAAGTACGAGCGCCGTGCCAAAGGAAAATCAAGGGAGCAAGACGACAACATTAGGCACTGGGACTGCCCCTTCTCCAGACACTGCTGGGATTCAGGAATGAGCCGATTGCCCACAATCGGCAATTGCCCAGAATGCAACCGGAAGAAGAAGGAGGCAGCCAACGTGTCTGTGTTCCAACGCTTAGGGCCTCTCCCGCCTCAAAGCAAACGCGCTGAGTCCCCTCGATTGGAAGATCTCAAGGATTCCGAAGACGAGGGAGAAGAAGAAGAAGACAGGTACCACCGTCCAAGGTGGTGCCCTGATGGACTCAGCCGTTCCCAGAAACGCAGGGTTCAGCGATTGCGCGGCCTGGAGGAAGCCGAAAGGTTATACTTGCATACGCTAAGGAAGGCGCGACCTGATCTGGCGGCGAAAGTTCAGCGAACCCTGGATGAAGAAGGTCGGCCACAAAAGAAAGAGTGGCGCCCCAAACAAAGGAGAGCCGATGATGAAACATCGGCTGGCACAAACATGGTGCTCATCAGGCCAACGGAGTTTAGTGCTCCAGGTTTAAACGACTCACTCAAGTTGGACGACGGCGAGCGCATCGACGTGACAAAGGATGGGGTTAGGCTGGTCTTATCCACCGGCCTGACCAAGTAACGAAGAACAGACCAATGAGAAACATGGCGAGGCCGATCCTTTGGATCGGCCCCAAGGGTCTAGGAAGGAATGCTACAGAGCCTTCATTGAACACTTCGATCAATATGGAGGCCGATTCCAGCAATCGGCCAAAATTATCCTCAACATACGTTCTGCCTGTGTTCAACGATGATCTAATGGGTAGCGGTTTTACGTCGGCTGATGACAGTAAACATTAGTCTTAATGGAGCCGACTGTGCTTTGGCTAGCTACAGAGCCGATATCCGCAGTAACCTGGCAGATTCGGCTCGGGGGGCACCTAATCGGATGAACATGTGCGATACATGCGCAGTAACATATTGGGGGGCCGATAGAAAATCGGCCCGTAAAAAAAATATTTTTATGACATACAGCCGATGCGGACATCGACTTCAGAACTAAGGAACAGAGCCGATACATAGTCATCGATACACAGGATCTACCCGCTGTGTGTTCTTCTTCAACGGCAATGAGCTGATTTTGGTGCCTAGATCTCTCCTTCGAGGAGTTTCAACCCTTTGCACAAGATCGTCAGTCCAGCAGTGTCATCAGAAGCATCAGTTCTGGCAGACGAGGCGTTAAGCCATTGTGACATCGGCTTTTAGCTGAAGAAGAGCTGATCGATGGTGGCAGGATTGGCTGGCTCGGCATGGTGGACGATCTGAACATCTTTATCCTCGCCTTGACTGAGGCTCGGGGGGCAGCTAATCTGGTAGACACTCTGTTTTGGAAGCCGATTGGAAGATCATCGGCTGGCCCGGCATCACAACCTTCTTCAAAGGCAGCGGATTGTTACATAAGAGGACCATTGGAGCTGCTGGTAGGAATCTAAAAGGGGATCCATCGTCATCGACCCTTTGTACATGGATCGCAAAGTCGTCAGTTGGGAGGATGAAGAATGGATTGTGAGCGTTCGGTGCGCTATCATCGGCTCGTTGAACCAGTTAACAGATCATGCCTAAGCTAGGACCCATGGTGAATAGGCGATTATCGCAAGCCAATGCCCTATCATCGGCTCTCTGCACAGCGACTTCGTTTGACAATCGGCAGAATTAACAAGAAAGCCAAGTTTTGGGGAATACTTCTTCATTAATAGAAGATTTCTTACAAAGAAAGAGTCAATTGCTCAAGGGGGGAAGAACAAAAGAAGGGCCTGATGGGCCAATCTGCTACTGCTAGGCCTATGCTACTAGGTCCTACTCTACGAGCCGTCACGGCCCTCATCGTCGGAGCTCTCGTCGACACTGCTACCAGCGAGCTCCTCGTCGCCGCTGCTGCGGCCACCAGCAGGGCCCTCGTCGTCTTCGTCCTCTTCGTCAGCATCATCGTCGCTGTCGAAGTCGCTGAGGTGACCCGGCCAAGGACAGAAGCGCTTGGCCGGCGGTTCATTGGAGGAGGCGTCATCATCCTCCTCTTCCTCCCCCTCCTCCTCTTTTTCAGAAGAGGTGTAGTCGTCCCAGGGGAACGAGTCGTCCTCGCTCTCCGGCTCCAGTTCCCCAACAGCGAGGAACTGGAGATCTTCATCTCCGCTGGTCGAGGACTTGTCGTCCTCAGACCAAACGGAGGAGGCATGGTCGTCCTGGTCCCATTCCTCTGGAGCGCGTATGTCCTCTGGTGTGTCGCGGGAGGAGGAGGACTGGTAGGAAAGTCCGGAGGAAGATGATGAGGAAGACATTGCTCTGGTTGGGGTTTTTTGAATGCCGATGGCCAGAACGGAGCAAGGGGAGGAAAAGGCGAACTGTGCGGTGCGGTTAAATAAAGGGGATTTAGCGGAGGTTCAATGCCGCAGCAATTTCCGAGGAGATGGTGCCAAAGAACTACCAAGTCATGCGGAGAAGTTGAGAAGGCAAGGCATCATGATGAAGGATACTGCGGTGGTTCTGCTCTACCACGACATGACCCGACGAAGGAAAAGCAGAGTGATTTTGGAATTATCAATTCCAAAACCAGGGGGGCATGTGTTATCACCGGGATTTGACCGAGTCAGAGGTGGGCCGCGATCAAGATGGATTTGAAGGGTATACATGGAAGAAATACGTGAATCGGCCCGTTATGCAAAGTTTGGGCAAAGTTTGCCCTTGTATCTGTAACATAGTAGATCGCATCTTAGATAGAGTTTAACCCGTGCACGGTTAGGTGCACGCCTGAATTAGAAAGTCCCCTGGACTATAAATATGTATCTAGGGTTTATGGAATAAACAACAACCAACGTTCAACCAACAAATCAATCTCGGCGCATCGCCAACTCCTTCGTCTCGAGGGTTTCTACCGGTAAGCATCATGCTGCCTAGATCGCATCTTGCGATCTAGGCAGCTTATGCTCGTTGTTCATGCGTTGCTCGTACTGAAGCCTTTTTGATGGCGAGCAACGTAGTTATCATAGATTTGTTAGGGTTAGCATCGTTCTTCGTATCATATGCTTACGTAGTGCAACCCTTGCATGTCTAGCCGCCCTTACACCTATCCTAGGTGTAGGGGCGGCACCCCGCTTGATCATAATTTAGTAGATTCGATCCGTTACGATTGCTCCTTGATTCTTCAAGGATTAGTTTAATATCTGCAATAGTTAGGCCTTACAAAGGGTTGGAGGATCCAGCGGCACGTAGGGTGTCGTTTGCTAGTCCTAAACAGGATGTTCCGGGGATCAACCTCGTGTTGGTTTTTAGGCCTTGTCTAGGACCGGCTTACGATCACCGTGCGTGGCCGCGAGGCCCAATCGTGAGTAGGATGATCCGATTATGCGGTGAAAACCCCAAATCGTCGTAGATTGCATTAGCTTTATCTTGATCAAGCAGGACCACCATATATTCGTGCACCTCGTACGAATCATGGGTGGATCGGCTCCTTGAGCCGATTCACAGGATAACCTGAGAGCCGATCGAGGCTCGTATTTAATGTTTACGTGTATGCCATGCAGGAAACTAAGCGAGGCATCTCCATCACCTTTCTGACCAAGTATAGGTCAGGTGGCACGCCCTTGCATTCAGCATCAGACGTGTGTACCAGAGGCTTTGCGGGCCGTCGCTCGGAGGGACCAGGGCCAGCCGCAGCCCTAAGTTGTTCCCGGCTCTACTGTGTTGCCCGTCGCTGCTCGCCGGTGGGTTTCGACCGCAACAATCTGTAACCAAGAGCATTGAGGTTGTGAGAACGTCAAAACAGGCTGGCTGTGGTGTGATGACCAGTCACCGGAGGTACACTTTAGGGTCACCTTCTTGCGATCTCTTGTTGCTACATGAAATTCCAAGGGATACAATTTTTTATCTCTTTTGTGGAAATAGGAAATGGGCTTGAGATTTGTAGTTATGCTTGTCCATTATGTACAATGCCTATTTCAGATTACTTTTTGTGAGCTGCCGATGAAGTGTTCTGTGTAGCTAGGATTTCTGCAAGCCGTGCGAGAGAAAGAAAGTTAAAATTGTTTACATTGCTGGTACCTATAAGCAACTGTTCTGTATTACTAAATCTTCTTGGACATTAAATATTCTTGGACTTGATTCTGTCCGCGCAGTCTGTCCATTACATAAAGGCAAAATAAAGCTTTATACTCTCATCCCTTTTGGTATACTTGGCTCAATACCTCTATTATAATGCTTTAAAGTAATTTTCTTGAATTTACAATATTCGAGAGGAAGTCAGATGTCAAGGCCTGCTCGTATTGCATATCTCCGTTTCTTGTATATTGTTTTGCATCAGTGTCAAGCAAGTGGTCAGTTTTTGGCGTTGTTCTTATGATCGTTTCTGTTTTTAAGGGCAAGTGAAATAATGAAATTAGAACACGTCATCAGAGATATATTGAAATGCTAATCTGTAATATTAAGTACAATATTATTTAGGATGCTCCAGGTATACTAGCCATGATTCTGCGAAAAGTAATTACCTTTATTGCTGATCTGTTAATTTATTCATACCATTTTGTTTCCATGTTCAAATGCCGTCTAGGATTTGCTGGCAACAATAAACCGTGGCTTGGGCCAAACTAAGTTGGTTTAGAGGGTATATAATGTGTAACAGTTTGTGCTGAGGTGAGTAGATGCTTGACCACAAATTATGAACTTAACTTTTTTTTAGAGTTGAGAAGTTGTTATGGAGCATTGTCACTACAGTCCATATTGATTAATTTTTTATGAGCATATTTAAGTCACCAAGAGCAAGCTGCTTTAGGGTTGTTGGTGTTCTTTATCTGACCTATCTTTTTACTCATGGCCTGTACATCATGATATCAGTAGTCTGAGAATCAAAGTTAAATGTGTAGAAATTCAATGTACCGCAATCTGAATATTTGACGCTTATGCTCATTCGAGTATTATGGTAAGCTTTCGTCTGTCATGATCTGCTAGCTTACTTACAGGAATGCATTTTTTCCGATATGAAGCAGGGTTAGGTAGGTTGGCATTTCATAACTATGAAACTTCGTCTATGTATTCTGAACAAGTTTATACTGAAGCTTGGACATACCAGAGATCAACCCAGCGAGAAGCATGTCTGTACCAGGAAACCAAAGAACCAGCCTAGAAGCATGTATTTTGTCCAGAACCATCACAGCACCTGCAATGAAAAATATAAGCCACTTATCTATCACTGACACAAGTATCTATGTTAGCAAAGAACCCAGAGAGAAGCATGTCTGTACCAGGAAACCAAAGAACCAGCCTAGAAGCATGTATTTTGTCCAGAACAAAGAACCCAGTGAGAAGCATGTCTGTACCAGGAAACCAAAGAACCAGCCTAGAAGCATGTATTTTGTCCAGAACGATTATAGCTCCTGCAATGAAAAATATAAGCCACTTATCTATCACTGCCACAAGTATCTATGTTAGCTCCAAGGAAAAACACTTAGTTAATATGGAGTACTGCTGGACTACTTTATCCATGATCACTCTGTAATTGTAAGAAGTACCTCTCTTGGTGTTCTATCGTGGCTACTACGCATGAATAGTTGTGTTCTCATATACTGTTGAGTTTCATGCTACACTATATATGCTTCAAATCGACACATGAATATGTAGACCCGGCCTGATTCAGTCATTCTTATAAGTGTCAATACAGTTAATTGGCGCTTCCTGTATTAAAGAAGAGATAATCCACGGGGCGAAGACACCTATAAACCTTCCATGTATACGACAGTATCAAAACACTATATAGGCCGCACTATTGTTTGAAAAGACGGTGCAGGCCAACAGTATTGTTGATTTGTTGTCCATTACCTTTTCGTTTTACTTATTTTCTCATATGTTCAGGTGAACCTATAATAAATTTCCATACACGATATCACTATAACGCTTTGCAATACATCTATCAGTACGAAAGTCAGGGCTCGTTTCTTTCCATGAGCTTCGTTAGGATAGTCTTGCTTAATAACAGTATAGATAACAAAGCTTTAGTTATATTTTTACGTCAAAAAAAAGCTTTAGTTATATTTGATATTCCGTTACATTATCTTTGTTTTGTAAATCCAATATAAAAAGTATTTCCATTTATCTGCAACAATTTATAAACGTCACCTCTTACATATGTATACATTATTGTGCACTCAATGTATTGTCTATAATATTATTTATTACATTTTGTTTTTGACCATTTCATCGATTGTTGTCACCATCTTTTTTTTCCCAGAATGTTCACTAAAACGAAATTCGGGAAACGCGCGCCGGGTGCGCCCCAAACACGATTTGTGACATTTATTCGTTTGCCATCGTGCTAATTTTCAAGAATAACTAGGTATTTTTTCGCCTGACTCTATTGATTTTTCCCCATCATTTAAAAATATTAGTTAAACTGGTTGATGTTGGCCGTTGAGTTGATTGAGTACTAGATATAATTCGTTGTGATTCACTGGTCCAATGCTATGCCCCATAGTAAGTTTGTGCAGTAGAGCTGATCATGCTACTTGAAAACCTAATTGTGCCTCTTTTGGTCCATGTAGTCGATGATGGAAGCTCTATTAATCTGTAGTTGGTCCGTATAGCCTGCTGATTTGGCACACCAAGGGGAAATGCTTTGATATTTATTATTTCTCCACTTGGTATTACATTTTTTATCCATCATCCACTCTATGATTATAGTACCATGGAGGCTAACGATGAACATGTGCGTGAAGCCCTCTCTGTACCTATGCAACAGTGTAGGCCTTTGGCTTACACGAAGGAGTATATCTCTTTGTACCCTTCAGTATTATTTTTCGCTATCTTCGACTACTATTGTTTAACATGATGTCCATTGCTTTGTTTGTTTCCGATAAGGAAGACTTTTGCTACCGCTCATTTTCCCTGCCCGTGCTGCAGCTAATCGAAAAGAACGCATGTTGATCATTGATTCAAACCGTTCTAGGTTTAAAGGTGGTGTTACCATTGCTTCCTAACACATTGCTTTTCGTTCTTCTTGAGATGTGTTGATTAATTGTATTTATCTTCCTTCCTCTCTAGGTCATGTTTTACATGTTACGATGCCTTCGGTTCGTAACGGTGAAGCCGATAGACAGGAAGTTGAGCTGACGGATAGCATATTTGGCAAGGATACACCAGTTGTCCCAGAAACAGCAGTCGAACATCTGCCTATGCTAACTAATAAAAAGTGGGTAATTCTTCGGTGATCACTTTTTCATTTGTTCAACATAACTTGACAAAAGATATACTTGCAGATATGGGACAAACCATGGGGAAGACGTGACTGATGTCGATGGCAAGAAAAACATCACTTGATTCCCCCCTTAGGTGAGTTTGAGCTGTTCATGTAAAAATGATGTCAACTCTATATTGCTTACCATCAGGTTGGACCTAACGTTGATTGTTACGCAATTTGCTTTTCAGGAGAGCTGTCTAATAGGTGACAGGGGTCAGCGATAGTTGTTTTCTTCTTGTTATCTACGTGCCGTGGAATCTTAGGGTTATCTTCCTCTCTTTTTCTATGGTATTGTACATATGAATCAAGTGTACCATGTAATGGTTGTATTTTGCATCTCTTCTAGGTGGTGGCTCCACCCTTCCGTGTCCTTCGTTCTGTAGGACTGCTTTTGCTTCATGCTGCTATCACTTTCGTAGTTATGAAAAGAGATTTGTGTATATTCCTGGTTTACTACCTCTCTGCTCCGCTCTTATTTCAGTTCTTTGTAGTTTGTGCTACCTGGCATACTCTGTTTGGGGAAAAGACTTTGTAGGCGTGCTTAAAATTTATAAGAAATGGATTATTATATTGGCAACTATTTTTATCACTATTATATACGAAATAGATATTGACATGAGTTTCACGGGATCGTGCGCCAAGGCGCACATCTACATCTAGTTTGTTTTATGTGTGCAGCGGAATCCCTGGAGCAGCGGATGTCAATTTAGGTGTCTCCGTCATGGAAGGGCAGGTGTACTCTGCTCTCTGATATCTTTCATGCTCTGCTAATTGCGTGTGAATGTATCCATCTGTACATGAATCTGTAAATGAGTCGAAACTAGCAAAATATGCACGGTTCGCCGTGCCGGAATGGCTGACGTGCTGTTGTTTATATATAACCACTTCAAAGCATTGTTGGACTACTATCGTCACCGAAGGCCGCGCGTTGTCGAAGACCACCGCGTTTCGATGCTTCTATATCCACCATGTCGTAAGCATGATAACCGATGAAGTGCCTTTGCGTAGCTGGCGAGGGGTGGTCCACAGCGCCAGGGACCACCACTCCGCGAAGTCGCCCTCAGCCATGGGAGGGCTTGAAGTGGATTGGATCCACAACAGCACCTCAAACCAAACCATCCTGCAGAACGAGCAGCCAGTGAGAAGATGGCGCATGGTCTCCGTGGACTGGTCGCAGAGCGGGCAGTTGGGGGTACGCGGCAACCCCCGTCTGGCCAGCCTCTCCCCCGTCCAACATCTGTCAAGACAGGCCAGCCACAAGAAGAATTTCACCCTTGGCGGCGCCCAGGATTTCCAGTTCAGTTTCCAGTAGCCTGCAATTATCGCCCCTTGGAAGAGGACGTCATAGCAAGAACTAGAGGAGTACTGGCCATCCGGCGTCCAACACCAAACCATCCTATCCGGATCCGCCGAGAGTTGGGTATCCCTGAGTCGGCTCCACAGCTGCATGTACTGCCATAGTGCTAGAGCGCTCGGTGCCCCTACTATGTCAGCGATCCAAGTGCGGTCCATCAGGGCTTGGCGGACCGTACGCGCCTTTCTTCGGCGCTTTGGTACCAACGCATATACCTCAGGCGCCACCTCCTTCATGGCTTTGCCGTCCAACCATCTGTCTTCCCAGAAGAGGGCGGATTCCCCCTTCCCGGTCACCATGGTGGTGGAGACTGCGAAGGCATCCAACTCCGTCTTCGAGAACTTCATGTCCAGCCCGCGCCAAGGTCGCAGGGGATCAATATGCATCCTCCATATCGACCTAGCCAGGTCTGGAATCCCGAGGCCCCCAAGTCTCAGAGGTCGACAGACCCGTGCTCAATTGACATGGCAATGCCCGCCATTGGCATCAGCTCTGCCGGCCCAGAGGAAGCCCCTCAGGATTTTGTTGACCTGCTTCAGATCGGTTTTGTTGACCCCTAACACCATCAGCTGGTGCAGCGGGATCGCTGTGAGGACCCAGCGAATAAGCGTCAGGCGCCCCGCCCTCGGCATCATAGCCGCCATCCAAGTGGGAAGTTTGTCAGCAATCCAGTCTACCAGAGGCTGGAAAGAGGCAGACGTCAACCTCCTGATAGATAGTGGTATGCCGAGGTACTTCACCGGGAATGGCGCTAGTTGACAACCCATGCGCTCAGCAGCTCCAGCAGCCTCCTCATCCGAGCACCCGATCGGGGATACCAAACATTTGGCGAAGTTGGTATGCAACCCTGAGGCCATCCCAAAGAGCTCCAGGATACCACGAACAGCTCGCAGCTCCGTCTCATCTGGGTGACAGAAGATCACCACATCGTCCGCATAGAAGGAGACCGAAGTCATCAAGTCTCGTCTTGCCAGACGCCTTAGGACCCCCCAGCTCGATAGCCTTCGCCAAGAGCTTGTTGAGCGAGTTCATCACCAGAACAAACAGCGATGGCGACAGGGGATCTCCCGGTCTCAGACCCCTCCGATGCCAGATGGGGGGGCCTGGCTCGCCATTGAGAAACACCCTAGTACTTGCTGTGGATAGCAATATGGACACCATCTCGCGAAACCTAGGGCCGAACCCGAGTTTGCGCAGGATCTCCAGAAGGAAACCCCACGAAACAGAGTCGAAGGCGCGAGCTATATCCAGCTTGAGCATCACTCTCGGCTGCTTTTCCCGATGGAGGAATCTAGCAGTCTGCTGGACCAACATAAAGTTTTCATGGATGCAACGTCTGCGAATGAACGCGCACTGGTTGCGATCCACAAGAGATTCCATCCGGGGGGCGAGACGGGTAGCCAACGTCTTCGCCACCAGCTTGGCGAAGATGTGGATAAGGCTGATCGGCCGGTAATCACCCAAAGCCGCCGCATCAGGGCGCTTAGGCAGCAGGGTTAGTAGGGCCTGGTTAAGACCCTGGAACCCGCGCCCACACATCGTGTACATCTTGTCAAAGGCAGCCATGAAATCACCCTTGACCACGCTCCAGCATTTCTGCAGGAACTCAGCCGTGAAGCCGTCCGGTCCTGGCGCCTTGCCCGCCGGCAGTCGCTGAACCACCTCCCAGACCTCGTCCTCGGTGAATGCTACCTCGAGCTCGGATAGATCCTCCGGGTGGGTGCCCAGGAAATCCAAGTCCAGCGAGTGCAGCCTGTCGACCGAGATGCCCAGCAGGCCCACAAAGTGCGAGAAAGCCGCTTCAGCCATGGCCGCATGGTCAGAGATGACCGCGCCTTCAACCTGCAGGCTATGGATCACATTTTTCTGGCGGCTGTACGCCGCATGCTGGTGGAAGAAGGCCGTGTTAGCGTCCCCTCCTTGAGCCAGGCAATCTTGGCCCGTTGCCGAGCCATAGTGCGCTCGAGGGAGGCCAAACCTAGGTTAGCGTGTTTGAGGTGGGCCCTGAGTCGACGTTCATCCGGAGACAAGCGTCGTGATTCCATGGCAACATCCAGCCTCAACACCACCTCCCGCGCTATCATCAGCTGCAGTTTGACACACCCTACCTTCTTGTCGCTCCAGCTCAGCAGGCAGCGTGCTGTGCGCTTTAGCTTGGCGGTGAGCCGCCGAAAGGGATCTGGGTCCCCTTCGATAACCTCCCAGGCGTTCCGCACAGCCTCGTCGAACCCATCAAGCTTCAACCAAAAGCGCTCAAACTGGAAGCGCTTACGTCCTGTGCACTTGGTGGTGCAGTCTAGGAGGAGTGGGCAGTGGTCAGCCACCACCGTTGCCAGAACATGCAGCTGGAATGGAGCTCCTCCCAGTCAACCGAGACGAACACCCGATCAAGCCGGACGAGGGTAGGCGTCTCCCTCTCGTTGGACCAAGTGTAACGTCGCCCGTGCAGGTAGATCTCTTTGAGCTCGCGGTCATTCAGGAAGCGCCGGAATCTGCCCATCATCCTGCGGTTGAGGTTCCCATTATTTTTGTCCTCATCCCGGTAAATCAAGTTGAAGTCCCCGCAGAGGGCCCAAGGTCTGGGGTGGCCTCCGCGGACATCTCGCAAGAAAGGCGACCTTGTCAGCCTCAGCTTGTGGACTGTATACACAAGTAAGCCACCACCCAGTGCCACCACCCACCGGGGAGACCCTGGCCGTGACCCTGACCGTATAAACAAACAAATTCTCACATTTTTTTACTCCCTAATTTAATCTTGGTTGATTTTGTTTGTTTCAAAGACAAAACAAAGAAAATAATCTGGACAGATGAAAAAGAGAAGGGCAGGGAAGGGAAGTGGTGTGGAGGAGATCCATAAGCAAATGATCAGATCTCATGTTTTTACCCTGGTTAGTACTTGATCCTGTTGTATCCATTTGTTGCCTTCTTCAATCCTGTGTTCTTAGATATGGGGCATGGTTATTTTGTTGGAGAAGGCAAGGGGTAGACAATGGGGATTCCAACTGAACGAGCTTAGCAGAGTTGCTGGCAACCAAACCATGTGCAAAGTATCGGATTTGACCAATGCCAGATGATGAATGGTTCACCAACCAGCTTTGCAACGTATTTGGCAGACACTTACGTTGAGACATAAAAAAACCTCTCGCCGCCAACACAGTTTGGCACTCTTCTCCGGCCGCCAAGAAGCCTCGCCGCTGCTCCCGCCTTGCCCAGGGACGCTACGTCTCCATCGTCGAGCGGGCTATCGCTCGGAAGAAAAGCCTCCTCGACGGCGCTACTGCTGAAACCTCTCGTCGCCAAGGAGGGCTTTCGGCGGACGACCTGCTTGCTGTGGCCATTGACGAGGACCGCGAAATCCCGGCGGAAGACATCGCCGTGCTTGCCCAGGCGTGTGACATCCCGGTGGCAGACCTTCAGCTTGCCCCTGGATCGGCTGTGGTGACCTCGCCATTCCCATGATTGCGCACTGCCTCGCCTATCTGCCCCGCCGCCGCCCTCCCGCTCCTCCTGCCTTGTACCTCGGTTCCCTCTGTGTGTGCGTCAGCCGTTTGGCTAGTTCTACCCTTGTTAGTCGGTCCTTTCAGCCCCTGCGTGTTCCCTTTTTATTCATGCTTTGTAACTGGCCGGATTTATGTCTGGCACTTTATGTCCCCTCAATCTGTTATGACTATCGGCCTGTGTTATGAATTTGCTTTGGATGCTCAGCCCAAAATCTGGCTCCTATATGTTTATCTTGCCTTGCTGTCTCTGGATATCATCTATTGGTGTTTTTTCTTCCGCTCATGTTAAACAAAATTGCTCTCGATTGCTGGAATGTCCGTGGGCTTGGTATGCGGCAAAAGCGCGACGATGTCCAGGCAGCGATTGACCTCGCTACCCCCTCCATCTTGCTTTTACAAGAGACTAAGCTCAACGACATCTCCTCCTTCCTCGCCTCCTCCTTCCTCCCGCCCAAACTTCGATCCTTTGTTTTCAAACCTTCCTCTGGTGCTTCCGGAGGTATTGCCACTGCTTGGGATGACAGCCTCCTGCAGCTTACCCACCACTCCATCGACGACTTCTCGGTCACCACTACCTTCTCCTATCGTCCCGACGACCTCTCCTTTACCATCATTAACGTTTATGGACCTTGTCTCCACGACCAAAAGCAAGGCTTTCTTGACTCCCTGACTCAAATCTTTGTTGCGGTCTCTGGGCCGGCTGCCATCATGGGAGATTTCAACCTTATCCGGGCCCCCCGCGATAAATCTAATGGAAACTTTAACCCTTCCGAGGCAAACCTTTTCAACGGGTTCATCAATAATCTCGGCCTCTTGGAAATCCCGCTTCTAGACCGCCAGTTCACCTGGTCTAACCAGCAAGACCTCCCATTCTAGCTCGGCTGGACAGAGTTCTAGTCAACTCGGAATGGAGCATCGCGCTGCCAGACTCCACGCTCACCTCCTCCGCCCGCCCCACCTCTGATCACGTCCCCCTCCACCTTATCGCCTCTTCAAAAGCCCCGCGCAGCGCTATTTTCCGTATGGAAAACACGTGGTTCTCACATGCATCTTTTCCCACCATTGTCGAGGCAAACTGGAATAGTGTTGGCATTAGGCACTCTCACCTTACTGCTGTCGGTGCCCTCTGCATGAGGCTGAAAAGGGTCCGCTCAGCCGCTAGAGCTTGGGCTAAGGACAGGAAGCTCCCACCCATCTACCTCCTTAACTGCCGTGCTGTCATCTCTCTCTTCGACCGCCTCGAGGAACTTCGGAATCTCTCCCCCTGGAACAAAAGCTCCGTCACCTTGCCAAAACCACTCTCAGCCAAAAAGTCTCCAACAAAGCGATCTACTGGCGGCAACGTGCAAAAATCAAAAACTGCATCTTGGGCTACGAGAACACCCACTACTTTCACCTCTGTGCCTCCGGCCGCCTCCGAAAAAACCAAATAAAAAACCTCGAGGATCAAAATGGCAATATCGCCTTCTCCCATCAAGCTAAAGCCGCTATTCTTCACGATTTTTACAAAAATCTTCTGGGGACCCCTGTTACCGCTCTGGATCAACTTGACCTGGCTTCGCTTGTCACCTCCACCTCCCTCACACCTTCTCAAGCTTCTGCTCTGGCCCGGCCTTTCTCCCTGGAAGAGATCCGGACAGCTCTTTTTACCATGAACGACAACTCTAGTCCAGGTGACGTGGGCATTACCCTTCGGGTAACCAATGTTGCTCTACCCTGCATGGTCCAACTGGAGGCCCATGAAGGTACCCGGTGGCAAGATGGGCCACTAGGGCGGTGCGGCGGAAGATTACTTGGAGAACAAGGCACGGAAGAAGCCGAACCAGGAGATTGGAGATAGATCTACTGTAAACCTACTCGTACTCGATTAGACCTCTCGGGACCTGGCCACCTATATAAAGGCCAGGAGAGGGGCTATCGAGGGACACAATCAACCTTAGCAATATTAGCCAGCAGAAGCTTAGAACTAGGCTACCCTAGCAACTAGCATCTCGACGAGATTACAGCCGAACTATTCGGCACCCTATTGTAACCTGTTTTCATCATAATCAGGAACAGACAGGCAGGACGTAAGGGTTTTACCTCATCGAGGGCCCCGAACCTGGGTAAATCGCTCTCCCCGCTTGTCTGTGTACCGATGTCTCGTGTCAGCTTGCAGGATTCCATCAACCCTAAGCCCCTATCGGAGGGCATTGCCGAGGAGCACCCTCGACAATTGGCGCCGTCTGTGGGAACCCTGTCGGCACAAGGCAGGGCATCGACAGTACCAGTCACATCTGCAGCGTTCGTGCTCGAGTCACCAACGCCTCCAGATCCAAAAGATCCGATTCGCTGCGGGTCCTTCGAGTTCGCACCACATATCAAGCCGTCGCACGCGATTCCTGCAGAGTCGTGTGACGACATGACCACCACCTTTGGAGGCGTCCACTTCATCATCGACTCCGGAGGCTTTCTTCGCCTCCCTAGGACAAATACGTCCGGTGTGGAGCCCTCGGTTTCGGCAGAGGATACCCTGGCAGCAACCTTGGGAATTCCACCCAGAAGCACGCATGGAGGCGGCCGAGGAAGTTTCGATCCCACAATGGGGCGAAGGAAAAGGCGAAGGGAATTATACCATGGAGAAGAAGAACGTGCAGCGCCTCACCCTCGCCAGTCCGAACGGGAAAAGGAGGGTGTGCAAACGATCCATGGCCGCGCTCGCTCACCGCACTTATCGGCCACGGAGCAACTCGATGCACCATGCTACCTCCACTCCTATATCGACCCAAAGGACGGTCGGGAGAAATCCAGTCACCTATTGAGGAACTGCCGACACTTCCTGGAGATTCGACAGTTCTGTGATGACCTCAGGAGTGAAGCTATATCAAGAGTTCACATAATGGAGAAGAGAGCAAGATCCTACAGCTATCGGGCAGAGCCGTACGTGCCGGAGCCGTACGAACCAATGGAAAAGGACGAGTATGTACCAGCCGAGGTATTCCCAGAACCGCGCGGGCAGGTCAGTATGATCCATAAAACCAGCTTTTCAAAAAGGGAAATCAAGAAATTCTCGCGAGAAGTGAAGTAAGCAGAAGTCGCTATGGTCGACACACCCGAATTCATCGACTGGTCGGAGCAACGTATCTCCTTCGATAGGACAGACCACCCGAAAGCCGTCCCTAGACCAGGCCATGCAGCTCTAGTCCTCGAGGCACAGATCGGAGGGTACAACATGAGCAAAGTATTCATGGACGGAGGAAGCGGCTTAAACCTACTATTCGCCAACACAATGAGAGCAATGGGTCTAACAGTCGATATGCTGAGGGAATCTGACACAGGATTCCATGGCATTATACCGACTCGACCCGCTTATTCTCTTGGAAAAACGTCGTTGGATGTGGTCTTCGGCACGCCCACCAATTTCAGGAAAGAAAAGATCGAGTTCGAAGTTGTCGACTGGGAGTCTTAGTATCATGCCATCCTCGGCAGGCCGGCGTTTGCCAAGTTTATGCCCGTGCCTCATTACGTGTACCTAAAACTGAAGATGCCAGGCAACAACGGAACCCCAATAACCATTCACGGAAGCTTTGCCCGATCAGACACCTGTGACAGGGAGTTCCAGAAGATCGCTTCGAAATTCGGCGCTAAGGAGGAACTCAATGCGATCGACGCAACCGTGGATCATACGCAGCCGCCAGTCGACAACCGAAACGCAAGATCCGACGAGTTTGACGCTACAAAGGAAGCCAAGAAGCTGCAGGTGCACCCCACTGACCCGAAGAAAACGGTCAATATATCGGCTGACCTTACGGACGCATAGGAAGGCGCGCTCATCGAGTTCCTCCGTGAGCGCTGGGAGATATTTGCATGGGAACCATCCGACATGCCAGGTATCCCCAGGGAACTCACTGAGCACGCCCTTAATGTTGACCCGACAGCCAAACCAGTGCAGCAGTCGATGCGTCGATTCTCTGAACCCAAGAGGAGAGCAATTGGCGAGGAAATCAATCGACTTCGTAAAGCAGGATTTATCCGAGAGCTCAAGGAATCAGAGTGGGTGGCTAACCCTGTCATGGTACCCAAAAAGGACACCACCGCTCTGCGTATGTGTATCGATTACACCGGCCTCAACAAACACTGTCCGAAAGACCACTTCCCGCTGCCCAGAATTGACCAGATAGTCGATTCCACAGCCGGGTGCGACCGCCTCTCCTTCCTCGATGCCTACTCTGGGTATAACCAGATCAAATTGAAGAAGGAAGATCAGGAGCTAACCGCGTTCATCACCCCACACGGCGTTTTCTGCTACAACGTCATGACCTTCGGGTTGAAAAATGCGGGAGCAACTTACCAACGTTGCATGCAAGCTTGCCTTGGAGAGCAGATCGGGCGAAACATCGAAGTCTATATTGACGATATCGTGGTAAAAACGAAGCACACCGCCACCCTCGTCGACGATTTGCGGGAGACCTTCGATAACCTAGACAGGTATAAGATCAAGTTGAATCCCAAAAAATGCTTCTTCGGAGTACCAGGGGGGCAAGTGCTAGGATACTTCATCTCGGCCAGGGGGATCGAAGCCAACCCTTTGAAAATTAAAGCTATTCTCGACATGGAGCCGCCAAAGAATCTACATCAAGTGCAGCAGTTGGCAGGACGTTTAGCAGCGCTCAGCAGGTTCATCGCCAAGCTAGGAGAAAAAGCTTTGCCTTTCTACAAATTGATGAAAAAATCAGAAAAGTTCGAATGGACAAAGGAGGCGCAGGAATCTTTCGACAACCTGAAGAGAATCTTGTCGACATCTCCAGTCCTTGTAACCCCCCGCGAGAAGGAAACGCTGCTCATGTACATAGCTGCGACAGCCCAAGTCTTCAGCAGCGTCTTGGTCGTCGAACGGGAAGAGGCAGGGAGAGTTCATGGCGTGCAGAGGCCCGTTTACTATCTCAGCGAAGTACTCACACCCGCAAGACAGAGGTACCCTCATCATCAGAAGCTGGCATATGCGGTATGGAGGTCAGCCCGCAAGCTACGGCACTACTTCACAGAGCATCCGATTGTCGTCGTGAGCGAAGCGCCGTTAAAAAATATAATGACCAATCCAGAGGCCACAGGTCGAGTGTCCCAATGGGCTATCAAGATAGCACCTCACGACATAACTTACGTTAACCGGACAGCTATAAAATCCCAAATCCTCCCAGACTTTGTGGCGGACTGGATTCAATCCCAGACACCAGCGGCACCCGACATGTCGGGATCGTGGGTAATGTATTTCGACGGGTCGAAACGAAGCACAGGCGCAGCAGCAGGAGTGGTGCTGATATCACCACAAGGAGATAAGATGAAGTATATACTACGTATGAACTTCTCTCTGCCGACAAACAATGAAGCAGAATACTAAGCACTGCTGCACGGAATGAAGATGGCAAAGGCATGTGGGGCGACTTGCCTGGAAATCTACGGGGACTCAAACTTGGTAGTACAACAGTCGATGAATCTGTGCGACGCATTTAGCGACAACATGATCGCTTATCGGCAGCTGTATCAGAATATGGAAGCCAAATTCGAGGGATGTGAGCTCAGACATATCGGTAGAGCCAGCAACGAGGAAGCCGACACCTTAGCAAACATCGGCTCCATGTGCTCTCCCATCCCAGATGGGGTATTTTACGAGGTGATCACTCAGCGATCAATAAAAGAGAAGGCGCCAGCACCTCTAAAACCATCGACTGAGGAAGCAGAGGCAAACCCGCAGCAAGTTGCCGACAAAGCACCAACTCTCCCAGCCGAACAAATCCTCCTCCTTGAGCCATTATGGACTAAACCGTTCCTGGCGTACCTAGCAAAGCAGGAACTGCCGGCGGATCCAGTAGAAGCAAAACGAATCGTCAGGCGATCAAAAGCTTTCACCATAGTAAACGGTGAACTCTACAAGCGCAGCATTTCCGGTATCCTCCAAAGGTGCATTGCCATCGATGACGGAAGAACACTGCTGCGTGAGATACACGAGGGAACTTGTGGGCATCACGCGGGAAGTAGGGCTCTCGTAGCAAAAGCCTTCAGGGCAGGATTTTACTGGCCAACGGCAGAGTCGGATGCTCGAGATCTGGTCATGAAGTGCGACCCTTGCCAATGGTTTTCCCCAAAACCGCACGCCCCTGCAACAGACCTAATGACGATACCCTTAGCGTGGCCGTTCGCTCAATGGGGACTCGATCAAGTTGGGCCACTACCGAGATCATCGCCTGGAGGACACACGTACTTATTAGTCGTAGTCGATAAATTCACAAAGTGGATCGAGGCAGTACCAGTACGAAACCAGAAGGCAAAAACAACAGTTCGATTCTTCAAGGAAATAACATGTCGATTCGGCGTGCCTCACAGTATCGTCACAGATAACGGGACTAACTTTGACTCCAAAGAATTCCGAGAATTTTGTGATGACAGGGGAATAAAATTGAAATTCGCATCAGTGGCTCATCCCCAAACAAACGGTCAGGTGGAAAGGATCAACGGTCTAATAGGGGACGGTCTCAAGAAGCGTCTTACAGGCGCAGAGGGAGCTTGGGTCGAAGAGTTACCATCAGTACTTTGGAGTTTGCGTACCACGCCTAACAGGTCGACGCAGTACACCCCATTCTTTCTGGTACATGGAACCGAAGCAGTCTTGCCAGCCGATGTTCGATTCGAAGCACCTCGAGTGACGGCATACACAGAACCCTCTTCCAACATCGCACTGCAAGATGTTGTAGACCTACTGGATGAAGCCCGAGACATTGCTTTAGCCAGAACCACGGTATACCAGCAGGCGCTGAGGAACTACCACAGTCGACGAATACGCAACCGGTGCTTTAGTGTTGGAGATATGGTACTTCGGCTGAAACAAAAAAGGCCCTCGAAACTTGAGTCTCCATGGGAAGGACCTTACATCGTCACCGAAGTGATACCAGGGGGAGCGTACAGGCTCAGAAATCCAACTTCAGGAAAAGATGTCGGAAATCCATGGAATATCGCACACCTGCGACGGTTCTATACATAGGACGCGATTGTTTTTTATTATTATTTAAATAGCCTTTAAAGTTGCTTTTATGAATAAAATTTTAATCAGGTTTTCTGCCTCCTTTCTTCAATTTAGGCCCTACCACCTGAACAGGTCGACTGCGGCCCCTACCGTCGGCTCTTACTCCCATCGGGAGCGCTGGCCTAGAAAACACGCAGTGTCATTAATTAAATACTCTCAACGGGAGCTAAGATTAATGACACACAAAATGAGAACAACCAATCCAAGCCTCGAGAAAATACGCGAGTGCTGCAGTCGATGGTTACATTATCACAAAATAAGGCTCAAACCGGTGCACCGCGTGACGATGCCAAGCGTCTAATTCCCTAGACTAAGTCGACGGGTCTCGCTCTTACAAAACTTACACAAAGGCTTCGCAATAACATTGCATAATTCAACGAAGTCATCGGGAGAGCAGGTTGAACTGATCACTCAGCCGCCCCCGACAAATAAAATATCAATCGAATTAACATAGCGTGCAACGTACGCGATAAACTTATACAAAATAATCTTATGCAGGAAATAAGGCTATTACATTCATAGTCGAGCTCCCCGGTCCCAATGGGCCTTCAGATCCTTCTCAAGGCACGACTCCATCCGAGAAACGATGGTGTATGCAGGACCTCTAGCGGCATCATAATACTGGCCTAAGCTCCTCTCAGTGTTTGCTACGACTCCCAAGTCTAGAGATGGATAACATGCTAATACTGAGGCAAAAGCAAGCTCCGCACCGGCCAGGAGTTCCTTCCGCACCAGCTGCCGAATCCTTTCGGGAGACTTGAATCAGGTGAACAAGGCAGATAAGGTTTCGGGTGCTTGGTCCAGAGGAAACAAGGTGTTCCAAACCATCGTGAGATGAGCGTGGTACTTATCAAAGTAATAATGCGCCTTCCCCACCCGATACTTAAACTTCGCCATGACGACAGCCTTCGGACGATGCAGCCACAAACCGTGATTCGGGTGCGCAATGTCAGTCATTGCCTCAACCTCTTCATGGATCTTCTTGTTCTCCTCAGCCACATTTGAAGCTACGACTGGAAAGGAATAAGGACCAGTTGAGGGAATATTCAAAACTATTGCAGAAAATAGAGCATGGGTTAATACTTACAGCCCAAACTTTCGGTAGCAATATGGAGAACATCAAGAGCGTACTGTTCGATAGCTGTCGCTATCTCCCCCTTTTTCTTCACCAAGGCCGCCATCGCACGAAGAGAAGTGATATCTCTGTCTAAACTAGACACTTGGTCACGCAAGCGGCGAACGAGGCTTGACTCATCACTATTTGAAGGATTCAGAAAAAGCTCAGCACGCAAAGAAGACGGAGGAATCTGCAGTATAATCCTTAATTCAGACTAGTATCAAAGTAAAAATCCTATCGGGAGCGTTGGGCATATGTGATACATTCAAAAGCATGTTCAAATTGGCAACAGAGCCGAAATAAAATTAGACTACGGTGAAGTTACGACCGATCTTATTTACAAAAAGTCGAATGAAAAGTTCAAGGATTCGCTGATGACGAGCCAGGGGCAGATTCGGGAGCAGGCTTAGCTTGAACTTCGTCCACCAGCTTCAGAAGTCGGTTGACACAAGTAACTGCTGATCGCTTGTAAGGTTCAAGTTCGACTAAGTGATTGTCGTTATCAACAGGCAACGCCTTGGACAACTCCTCCAAGTCTGACCCCATCCCATGGCCCATGAGCAATTGGAAAGTAAGAACCGCCCCAACTAAACGGCTACGGCGTTTCAATACCTCAACAGGCTCGGAAGGGTCAACAAGGAAAGAAGCCGCCATCTCGCCGAGAGTCTTGTCCTCCTTCATCTTCGGGAAGATCATTGAGTATAACCTCGACCGCGCTCCTTTGGCCTTTTTCAAAAGACCAAGTACCTGGACATTAGATTCGGCAGCAAGTGACAGGGCGTCGGCTGTAGAGTCCTCCCGAAGCTGGTGACGTCGAGTGACGGTTAAGTCGGCAGTGTCTGAAAAGAAGATAGATCAGTAATCAATGATAGAAACACCAAGACGGAAAACGGTGAACTATGAATTTTACCTAACAAATCCTTGATAGACTCGCGAAGAGCGCCTTCCTTCCTGTCGATCGCGGCTGCCGCTGCGTGCTTCGCATCTTGCTCATCCTTCAGTTGCTGCTTCAGCTTCCTCACTTCCTCCTTCAGCAAGATGTTCTCGTTCTTGGCGTCAGTGGCAAGCCTGTTGGCCTCAAGCACCTAATCAGCCGAAGATCTGATAGTCTTTCGAAGTTGGGAGTTTTCGGTTTCTAGTCGGGTGAACTCTTCGGCGAACTCCACCACAGCATCGACTGTGGCGTAAATTGGCTGTGGCGAAATAAGATCATAATGATTTAGTCGATATAAAGAAAAACTCGGCAAAGTGGAGCAGGTTGAATACTTACATGGTCACGACCAGCCGATGAAGTAGGAACGTCGCCAGGAGGGATAACCGTCGACACTGGAACCTTCTCCACAACCGTTCGCGAGGGGGGCGTTGATTTTCCGGGAGATGGATTGGATTCCTTGGCCGATGCAGCTCTCTCGGAGACAAATTTGGCCCTCTTTGCAAGAGGGACTTCATCATCAGAGCTACTTAAAAACAGTGCACACTCAGCATGCAAGATGATGGGAAATAAACTGAGAAAGGGGTATAAGGCACTCACAGGTCAAGGTCATCTTCGCCTGCAAAGAAGCTTGTTGAACTCTTCATGACGGGAGGTGGCGCGGCAGTTTCATCGGCATCATTATCTCCTCCGCTGGGACTTGATTCAGCCGTAGTGATAAATTCATCGTGCACCTGCTTTCGACGCCTACTCCTGATGAAGGCATCATCTTCAGCAGCCTCTTCCTCTTGGACATCGCTATCCTCAAGGGCGTGTGGGGCCTCCTCAGTTCCGTCAGAATCCTCGTCGTCATCCTCTAGTACCACGCCGCTTTCGGGTGTCGGAGGATAACATCGGGCAGCAGCACACGCCTACCGAAGGGAAAGAAGTTTGTGAGATACGACGGATAAAAAAAAATAACTGCAGAAGAAAGAAACAAGACAAAGGATTACCTTATTTGGAGGATGATCAGAATCATAAGGAGAACGAGCCGATGTCAGGACGATGTTGTCCTTCATACTAAGGCATGTTAAGCGGCGGACTTCGTCCCGGAGATCTTCAGCCGAAAGTTCGGCAGAGCTAACTCTGGACTCATCCTCCTTGCCCGTGTAAAGCCAAAGCTGGTGGGGGCGAGACATTAACGGTTGCACTCGACGTTGGAGGAACACCGAGACAACCTCGGTACCACAAATTGTCAAGCCTCCCGTGTTTTTCAGAATGACTATTTGGTCGAACAACCTGTCGGCTGTCAGTCTCTCGTCGGGAGAAAGAGTGTTTTGCCAAGATTTCTTCGGCTTAGCTATCAGCTTATCTTCAAAGGGAGGAAGGTTTGAGCGTCGCCCAGGCACCGATGGGTCTCGTAGGTAAAACCACTTGTTGCGCCAGCCTTGGACGGACTCCTTCATTGGATAGTCGAAGTAGTCGACTTCCTTCCTAACAACAAAGCCAACGCCACCGACGACGGGGGGGGCCGTTGCTGTCATTATGGCACTTCACGTAGAAGATCTTCCTCCAGAGACCCCAGTGGGGGTCAATGCCAAGGAAGGCTTCGCAGACAGTGATGAAGATAGAAAGGTGGAGGATGGAGTTTGGGGTCAGCTGCCAGAGCTGAATCCCGTAAAAGTAAAGAAGAGAACGAAGGAATTCGTGCGCTGGAAGAGAGAGGCCACGAAACAAAAAGGCAGTGAACATGACGGTGAAGCCCTTTGGGGGCTTTGGGCGAGAGACTGCACCTGGAAGGCGAATATCGTCCTCGGACGCGGAGATGAATCCAAGGGCCCGCTGTTTGTTGATGTCGCGATTGGAAATGGCGGAGGCGCTCCAATCACGGTTAACTTTGGCCGCGTCTGAAGCACTAGCACCCTTCTTTTTACCCATGGCGCTTGAAGCTTCTGAGGAAAGGATGCAGGAAGAAGGAGAGGATGCACGAAGGAGATGAGCAGTAGGAGGTGTAAAAAAGTAAAAATGAGGAAGCCTTCTATTTATACCATAAGGATTAACATGAGATCGTGGCCATAACTCTGTGGGCGTCGTGGGAGGTGGAGAGAATCTAGCTGTACACGTGGCGCTTGAAAACAGGATGGAACCGGCGGCCCATTATTCCCACGTCGCGCGAAAATCGAGGAAACGCCTCGGTCGCTGCGCGTGCACTGGTCAAAACCTAAAAACTGCCTGCGCAGAACTAGGGTGGGCCCGGGGGGTCAAGTCTTGTCAATCAGGTCACAACAACGGCGTGTCATCAGTGACGTCATGAGCACTGTTGATTACATACGAAGAGATAAGAAAGTATCGGGTGATCAACTTGAGCCTACGCACGGATTGCGAGCATCCGCACCTAGGCTCGGGGGCTACTCCCATCGGGAGCGCTGAACGCGCACCCGATAAAATAAAGACTCGAAGGAAAGAAGTGACTCGAGTCTGCACCTGGACGTAAGCGCCCGTGCTCAGACTCGGGGGCTACTCCCATCGGGAGCGCTGAACGCGCACCCGATAAAACTTTTTTCGCACTCCAGGATCATGCCCGGGGACTTGATTCTGTGTAGGGTAACGTTGTTTTGCCATCGGCAGTTAACCAACAAAAGTTGGGCACGTTATTCGTTATCCCTTGCATAAAGAAAATGTATCGGATGGTCTGCAAAGACTTGCAGGAAAAACTTCGGCAGAAGAGGATGTTCGAGTAGTACAACTTGAGTCTACGCACGAATTGCAAGCATCCGTACCTAGACTCGGGGGCTACTCCCATCGGGAGCGCTGACGCGCACCCGATAGAAGATAGAAGATAGAAGAAAGGCAAAGATGATCAAGGAGAAGAACTTCGGAAGAAGGCATGCTTTAGTCTCTACCCGAACTATGTTCGGCTAGACACTTGGGGGCTACTGACGTGGGCATTACCCTTCGGGTAACCAATGTTGCTTTACCCTGCACGGTCCAACTGGAGGCCCATGAAGGTACCCGGTGGCAAGATGGGCCACTAGGGCGGTGCGGCGAAAGATTACTTGGAGAACAAGGCACGGAAGAAGCCGAACAAGGAAAGATTGGAGATAGATCTACTGTAAACCTACTCGTACTCGATTAGACCTCTCGGGACCTGGCCACCTATATAAAGGCCATGAGAGGGGCTATCGAGGGACACAATCAACCTTAGCAATATTAGCCAGCAGAAGCTTAGAACTAGGCTACCCTAGCAACTAGCATCTCGACGAGATTACAGCCGAACTATTCGGCACCCCATTGTAACCTGTTTTCATCATAATCAAGAACAGACAGGCAGGACGTAAGGGTTTTACCTCATCGAGGGCCCCGAACCTGGGTAAATCGCTCTCCCCGCTTGTCTGTGTACCGATGGCTCGTGTCAGCTTGCAGGATTCCATCAACCCTAAGCCCCTATCGGAGGGCATTGCCGAGGAGCACCCTCGACACCAGGGCCTGACGGCTTTGGGCCTGCCTTTTTCAAGAAAAACTGGAGTCTGGTCAGCTCTACGCTCTTCGATTCCCTCTCCAGCTTTCACACTCTCACTTCAGATCTTAGGCCTATCAACAAATCCTACATTGTCCTCCTTCCCAAAAAAGAAGGGGCCAACAAACTAGACAACTTCCGACCCATTTCTCTCCAAAACTGTTGCCTTCAAATCCACACCAAATGCCTCACTCTCAGGCTTCGGGACCTCATCCCTTACCTGGTTCACCCTGATCAGACTGGGTTTATCTCTGGGCGCTGTATCGCTGAAAACTTTGTGTACGCTGCTGACATTGTCCAGAGCTGTCACAAACGCGCAGCGCCCGCTGCTGTCTTTAAGTTGGACTTCCGTAAGGCCTTTGATTCCATTAGTTGGGATGCCCTTGATCGCATCCTCCTTGCCAAAGGGTTCCCTGAGCTCTGGCGATCGTGGATCAAAATGCTAAACCTCACGAGCCAGACTGCGGTCCTCCTTAATGGTGTGCCCGGAAGATGGATCCAATGCCGCCGCGGCCTGCGGCAAGGAGATCCTGTTTCCCCCTTCCTGTTCAACATCATCGTTGACGTCCTGCAGCAAATGATCCTCCATGCCTCCCGTGGGGGGCTCCTCCTACACCCCCTCGTTGACGACCTCCCCTGCCCGGTCCTCCAATACGCTGACGACACCCTCATCATTATCCGCGCCATTCCCGAGCACGTCGTCAACCTGAAAAAGGTGCTTGACGATTTCTCGGCGGCCACTGGCCTCGTCATCAACTTCCATAAAAGCACCTTTGTCCCCATAGCCACAAATCAGTCGATGGCCCTCTCCATGGCTAACGCCTTCGGATGTGTCGTCTCCTCCTTCCCCCAAACATACCTGGGCCTCCCCCTCTCTGTCTACAAACTCCGCCCTACCGACTTTGCCCCCATTATCCACAAGAGTGACATGCGTCTATCTGGGTGGCGGGGCCGGTGCCTCCCTATCGGAGGGCGCCTGATTCTCGTTAACTCTGTCCTCACGGCCATGCTCGCCCATGCTATGGCCGCCGGACTCCTTCCGGCTGGAGTCGTTGAGGCTATTGACAAACGTCGCAGGGCCTTCCTTTGGACCGGAGAGGAAACTTGCCATGGCGGGAACTGCAAAGTTGCCTGGAAAGATGTCTGCGCCCCAAAAAAAACTTGGGGGGCTCGGCATTCTCTCCATCCAATCGCAAAATTCTGCCCTCCTAACAAAATTCCTTACCAAAATCCATTCTGACACCTCCGCCCCCTGGGCTGTTTGGTTCCGCCGTCGTTACGGCTGGAACGGCTCCAGGGACCTCGGGGACACGCACCGCCTCGACACCCATGTCTGGAAGGACATTGTCGCTGGTCTCAAGGTTTTCCGTTCAGTCACTAAGGTCTCTGTAGGAAATGGCCCCTCGACTGCCTTCTGGGCCGACCATTGGACTGGCGACGCCACCCTTCAGGACCGCTTCCCTGTCCTCTTCTCCCACTCCACTCGCACAAACATTAACGTTGCCGCCGCTCTGACGTCCGATTTCCGCGGCACCCTTGGACTGCGCCTCTCGCTTGCTGCGGAGACCGACCTTCGTACCCTTGCAAACGAGCTCACCTCTGTGGTCTTGCATCACGACTCCCCGGATGACCGCTGTGACCGCCTCACTAACAAAAAGCTCTCGAACAAAAGTATCTATGTCAATTCTTTCAGGCATTTGCGGATAGACGCGGTTGCTGAAAAGGTTTGGAGGAGTGCTGCCCCTCTGAAGTGCAAAGTTTTTGGCTGGATTTCCCTGAAGAAGCGTCTCCTGACCAATGAACGCCGGTTTCGCCATCGTCTCAGTACCACCGCTACCTGCCTCTCCTGCCCCCAAGATGAAGACACAGACCACATGCTGCTGCTCTGCCCCCGTGCCTGGGAAGTCTGGACCTTCTTCTTTCCGGAATTCAGCGCTGGGAGACCTTCCAACCTCGCCGACCTCTGGGCCATGCAATGTAGGGATTTTGAAGAAACAACGATCGTCGCCGCCATCACCTGGAATATCTGGAAGAGAAGAAACGCCAGGACTTTCAATGGCGTGGACGAGGACATGCGTCTTGTCTCCCATAGGTGCATTAAGGATATTAGGTTGTGGGTGCATCGCTGTACTACCTCCTCTCCCTCTCTCATTCTTAATAATTGGTGTAACGGATTCGACTCCCCTTGAAGCTCTCTCTCCCCCCTCTCTCGCCTCCCTCTAAAATATTGTAATGATCCCCATGTACTCTTGTTACTGATCAATGTTCAGGCTGGCGTAAGCCCGCCGTAGACCCGGTAAAAAAAAGACATAAAAAAACAAAGACATGGATGCTCTAATATCCATGAAGATCCATTTGGAGTAAGATCCATGGAATGACTCGTCAATGACTGGACCAGCAGCTGAGAATCAAGTCTCAATCTTGATACGTGATATGCCAAGCATCTGTCCTTCTTGGAGTGTCCTGCTTCATGCTTCAGCTTCGGCCTGCACGACGTCGTGTACAAACTGCATTTTCCCAGCACCAGACAGAACTGCGTAGCCTGTGTTATCTCTTAACAAAAAGCCCTAGCCGCCTGAAGCAGTACCGGCATAAAAAATCCCATCTATATTCAGGCATAGTACATCTCCTTCAGGCGGACTCCAGTGCACAACTGCACATACAGTGTTGGTTTTTTTCAACTAATTTTTTGACAAAGAAATCTTCGTACTCTGGAGCAACAAAGAAATCTCCTTCATCTCTTGGCAGTGACTCCTAGCAGGAACAACAAAGGCCACACAAGAAAAACCTATTGAACAATAGCACAAATAAACAACACAGCACATAACTCAGAAGACACATATAACCTGAAGACAAAGCCCGCACGAACACCAAAAGATGATTTAGTCAGACAGCTTGGCTGACTTTAAAGAGGCCAGTCAGGGCTACAGGTTGTTGAATGCTGACTTAGCCTATGTGAACAGTTGGATGGAAAATTAATAGTCCAGATCAATTTATTTGATGCCCACCCTGTTACATTGCGCCTACGTGCCGATGCCAAGTCTCTCCATGGGCAGAGACAGCAGCCGGTATGCAACGAATCCATGGCCTGACGGCCTCAGCGAGCAGAATAGAACAAAACCAAGCGGCATGGCTCGATTCACGGCATGAGTAGGAGGGATCAAACCAAATGTAAATTCATGGTGAGCGGACCACGTCAGAGCTCCCAGCACTGATGTGCATACTAATTTAATCAAAGGTCCTGTCAGGATTATATTAAATGTCATGTTGTTCAGTTTTCGATAAAGGATATTTTATTACTTTAATAAGCAATTACATCCAGCCTCTGCATAACTAGGATGCACACAGCCGTTTTGTTGTCTCAAGTCTAAAAGAATAAATAATAAAAACTAGGTGAAATACATATCGGAACGATGAATCATATAACGCCTAAAGTGTAGGTGGGGCATCTATCCGTAGACTATGCTGCCACCCATGTAGGGAAAAAGTATCCCTCGCCGTAGCCTCCAACCGTGTACAGACCTCCGTACATAGTTGTCGGTTCTCCACTCGCTGTAGAGGTAACCATGAACGGAGAATACATGTACATCTGTAGATGACCTGCAACAAAGAACAATTTTTGTCATTAAAGATCTTGTCATTTCTACATAGCCAAAGCGCCCAGATAAATGCACCGTCAATGTCACATGCGTGTCCACCATAATGCACAATACTGATCGTTAGGTGCTAGTACTTCAATATAGCATCTCTTGGACACTTAACCTATCAGATTCAGATCAAATCAGGAACTCGCGACACGAAACTAATTATTCCTTCAATTTTACTGCAGGCAAACTTGCAAAGTAGTATACCTACTAATTTAAAAGAAAAAAATATATTCAGACGCAACATATATGGGCCGCTAGTTATGCAGATGTCAATTACTGTATCTATTTGTTTCTAATATCATCCTTTTCAGCAGTTAGGACAGTTCAAAATGACCAAATTGCCTTAGGCAGCAGATGACAGCATGTTCCCTTCATCAGCTGGATCCATTTGACAGTCCGTGTACTCTACCGCACGTCACGAGAGGCGGAGTAATTTCTATATAGAAATGGTTCGGTTTACAAGTTGTCTTAGTATTGTAGTATACTGTACGGGATGCAGTCCATGAAAGCGTGACCAGACTTTGGGGCCTTCCAAATATCATAATAAAGAAACAAGGGAGACTTCGAGGGTACCTAGGCTCCCCCTGAGGACAATAATCATGATAGTGTTTCATTGCTCAATTTAGAATACAGTCCATATCTTCTTCATCCTGCAGCCGGTCCATTGCTAACAGGTATGCACTCGAGTCAATACTTCTCCAAGATCTGCTGAAATCTCAGTCAGCATGATGTTTGCATCGCCCATCATGCTTTACACTCCACGCCGTGAATTTTTGCGTGTAAAAAGTAGAAACAACAAGATCCCATCTTCTCAGGCATAGATGTCTTTTAGTCTACATCTCAGCATCTTCATCAAAGTGCAGGGTTTGTTTGATCGAATCATTGGACATCTCCACAAACAGTTCCAGTTTGTGGTCCGTTGACCACCTACAGGGCTCAGCCCGTCTCCAATAGGTAAGCAACTCCTTGTTTGGATGCTTAGTTTCATGGCTCATGAACTGCATTAGATTTATCTATGTACGTAAATATGTCTCGGCTGTGCACTTAGAAAGACGAGGAGAACATGGAACCTGACGTATTGGAGCAGATATTCGACGGAAGCATCGAACCAAGAGATATAAAGTTATCAGATTTACAGAGCATAACTAAAAATTTCTCCGAGGACCAAATAATTGGCAAGGGTGGATTTGGAACTGTTTACAAGGTAAACTTTACTTTTCGCAGAAAATATGGTTTGAACAACCTAGGTATATCTTTTTATTTGTTTCCACAAAACAGGAAAACAAAAGTACTGGAAAAATGTTTCATTGGTAGATGCAGAATTTTATCAAATTACCAATGTGTCCATGTGCTATACTGCCACGCCAAAAATACTTTGGAGTTTCATGTATGCTTGATTTTCACACTGTTGCATTGCATGTTCAAATATTTTCTGATGCGATCCAAGTTTAAACAGGGTGTCCTCCTTAATGGAGTAGTTGCAGTGAAGAGGATACACAACATGCATACAATAGATGAGAAGCTATTTCACCGGGAGGTTAACAGCCTATTGATGGTCAACCATAAAAACATATTTCGGTTTCTTGGCTTCTGTTCTCATACGGTACATAAACCATTCAAAAATGAAGGGTCAGGCGGATACATTTTGTTTGAGGATAGAGAAAGAATACTCTGTTTTGAGTACGTCAACAATGGAAGTCTTGAAAACTATATTGCAGGTACACTCTCGAATGTGATTAGTTCCTGTCAACTCTTGTGTTTCTTGTTAACTACTACTCTTCAGTAAAGGGCCACAGTATAAGGGGCTATATATATTTTTATGTTTAACAGTGCACAAATATATTTTTAGAGCAAATCACACATAAAGTTCACAAAATAAAGGTTGAAAAACCTCACGTTCTTCTGCCTTCTTTATTATGCAGATGAATTAAGAGGGCTCCAATGGGACACTCGTTATTCAATAATAAAAGGAATCTGCGAGGGTCTGCAGTATCTTCATATGGAAAAGAGTATTATGCATATGGATCTGAAGCCAGCAAACATACTAATAGATGATAACATGGTAGCGAAAATTACTGATTTTGGTTTGTCTAGAATGGTGGAAAACTCACAAACCAAAACTACAAACCGCTTTTTTACACTGTAAGCTATTTACCAAAACGATAAACATTTTCTTTACCTTTGCTACATTCCATTTTCTGTGTTCTATAATCAATATATTTTCATGCAGAGGATACAGCGCCCCAGAATACATAGACAGTGGCACCATGTCACCCAGCTATGATGTGTATAGCTTGGGCATCATAATAATCCAACTGGTGACAGGACACAGGAGTGTTACCAATAGTAATAACGTAAGTGTGTTTTACATTGTAGATGGTCTCTTTTTACAGATTTAGCCCAAATATTTCTATTGCTTATCATTATTAGGAGGTTTGGTATACCCCATATAAAGTTTATGGTTCAACGCAAAGATAAAAATGTACTCTTTCGATTAAGAAGGAACATATAGTCGGATGTTGATGGATATTTAGCTTCATGATAATCCACAGTTATTTTTTAGACAATAAGCACCTGATTTCGTGATGTTCATTTTTCTTCTGTAAAGTCGGTTCCCGACGTCTGGACCAGGCACCCCTTGTCCAAGACCTTGTTACTTCATGTATATTGTGACATATCTAATATATGCCAAATTTCAGATCTAATATCAACTTAGTTGGTTAACAACCGAACTTACTTTTTCAAGGGATTTTAAGATCCATAATTTTTTCTGAAAGGGTAAATAAGGTCAATAGTAATTGAGCACCCCATAATATTTTTTTGTGAAATAGGAATTACATTTCGGGTATACTTCTACTTAATTTGCATTCCATGCATTGGATGACATATTGAATTTTCATGGTGCTAAAGTTTAAAAGAGGCCGTCACTGCTTCGAGAACCGAGCTGACATGGTTTGTGTACCCTATGCTTATATGAATCGCCGGCATTATATAATTTGTCTTTATTATATATCAGCTTTCTCTGATGGCAGGTACTTAGAAAATGGAGGCACAGATTGCGTAAATCAGGCAAAGAAACACCATTTAGATACCAACAAATTGCAAAACTCCTCGAGATTGGGCTACTTGCCAGGAAAAGGACCCCTACAGGAGGCCTTTTATATCAGACATAATACATGTTATCAATGAATTGGAAAGCACAGATTGGCAAATCAGCAATGAGAACAAATCTACTGCAGAGCAGGTAAGCCCATGTGCCTCAGAACTTCATAACTTCAATAGTAGTAAGCTCATGTGCTCCTCAGGGAATTCTTGTTTTGTTTCAAAGTGGATCGTACATTGTAGGAGAGTACTCTTAGATATTTGGTTCATAATGTAGATGGATTCTTTCCGCTAAGCGTCCATATATGATACAGGAGCAAGTGGTAGTATACATGAAAAGAGTGTGCCTATTACACGAACCAATGTTTAATTTCCATCAATGTTAATCCAAACAGTTAATTAGAATAAAATCAGCCACCATTACCTTTTGCCTACTCTTAAAATTCTAGAAGCTTCAACCTTCATGAAAACAAATCATATGATATTGTAGGAGAAGTACAACTCATTTTTATAATGCATATTGTTTTGTTCTAGCAGATGAGTGCCTACTCGGAGGATGACATGCTTGGGATCGAGCCGCTCGAGCTACGCTTTCCGTTTGAGCTCAACACTAAGATACCACGCTCACTTGAGCTAACCAATGAGACAAATTCTTCTATTGCCTTCAGCATCAAAACGACAATCCCTCTACCATACTGTATAGAACCAAAGAAAGACATTGTTGCTCCGCAATCAAAGTATAGTGTCAACATAACATTACACCCAATAGACAAGGCACCGCAAGATACGCTTATTGGCGATTTCATCGTGCGGAGCACCAAAGTGAATGACAATCTTAAAAGTGAGGACATAAATGAAGATATATTCAACAGAGACGGGCCTAAATTAGTTGATGAGGTGAATCTGACAGTTACATATATGGCCGACGTACTCCCAAGTGGATGTGTCAATTGGGCCGTTAATTAGTTTAGACACGAGAAATCTGCATGGCCCAAATGAATCCAATGTACCGCTAACAGAGGCAGAATCCAAGGTGAGCATCAGTAACTTAATTGAACTTGTAAATAGTTTAATTTCCTTAATTATAATGAGATAGAATTGTTTAAGAATTTAGATCTAGTCAACTAGTGTATGACTATACATATACGCCAAATTAATTAACAGCTTACCATAAACCGTCCAAATATATGCTACTTTTGTTTTGTGGTTGACATTAAAAGCAGCATATGCTTAGTTTTGTATTGTATTTACTGTGTCTTGGCATTGGAGATGCCCTCCAGCGACCGACGTAAATGGATATCTTCATGTGCTACACGCTCACAAAGTCGTTTCATGAAAAATCCACTTATCGTGTGACGTGTATAAAAAAATACGATGCTAAAAATAAGGCTTTTCACAAGTTTTTTTTCTCTTTTTTACATAGACCATAAAAATTATCCTTTTGCGAACCTTGGCGGGCACACATATATTGTGGAGATGTACATGTACAATTTTTTCGGAGTCAAATTGAATTTCCGATATATCTAGACATTAATCTGAATTTAGATAAATCTAAGACATCTTTGATGGATGGGTAGTTTATATGGTCACAGGTGATCGAATTTAATCAGTAAAGGCGAAGTGATGATTTTACTCCTCCGTGCCAGTTCATAGGGTTTGCGCATGTTCCTAGGTCGTAAATTTGACAATGATAATACAAGATATATATTACAAAATATATATCATTAGAAAGCTCACGTGTTCTACTTTCTAATGATATATTTTTTGTGTTGTACAATTAATATTATGTTGACCAAATTGAGAACCTAGGGATACGTGTAAGCCCTATGAACTGGGACGAAGGTAATATTTGGACCCAATTAATCCACGGCTGTGTTCTTTCTTGGCAGCCAAGCCCATGTACCTCAAACGAGCTGATCCAGTTTGACCTGCCCGAGCTACCGCATCAAATGTTTTACACTCCCGACCCCACCATGGACCCGCCGCCCAGAGCACTGGCACCAAGCGAGGTGAAGTACTGCAAGAAGGCGCTCAAGGCATTCGACAAAAAGCTCAAGCAGCCACTCGCCATCCACCGGGAGTATATAGACCTTACGGTATAGTCATCCTCTTATCCTCCTATTTGAGCTAGTCCGACTCGGTAATGCATGGCCAAATTATCACCAACCTTTTCTTTCCTTTGCGAAACTAATAACACCGTCTTTTTTGAAACGGAGGCAAAAGCTTTGCCTCATCAATTAATTAAGAAGAAGGTGCTAAGTTTTTAGGAGAAAACCGAGCGAAAACCTACAACAATAGGGCCAAGCTCACACCAAGAGCACATCCACGAGAGAACACCTAAAGAAAGCAACCTCTAAGCCAACTAGAACCGACAACCCAAGAGCACAACACCGCAAAAAGATCCACTAAAAGGACATGACAACCCAAAATGAGACCATCACTTAACAAAAGTGGTTGTAGCTAGAGTCTCTAATTCTGCAATCAGTCGAGTTTGAGTTGTGAACGATGTTTGAGGTGTTCTTTTTTCCCTTTTTGTATAAAGGTTAGTGCCAGATGATCTTCGCAGCCTTGTTTCCAAGTGAAGCATGAGAGTGGAAAATAGGTGTGCAACCAGAAATGAATGTGCTGGATATGATTAAGATTTAATATAGACTATTTCCAAAGCTACATCTAAAATGTGGCTTCAACTCACGAAGAGTTATGCTGCTTTCTCGAGTACATCATCAACATTAGCATTCACCAAACAAAACTAGAACTTGAATAATCTGCTTCTCTTGTGGCATTGTCTCTTCCTTGGAATGAAGTAATGAACCTACCCATGGACTTTGTATTTTTCTCATGCGGTTACCTGAGATGGACTTAAGCTGGAACAATGAAGTAGCTCGGTATTTTTTCGGAGGAAAATAGTTCACCAATTTTGTTCATCTAGGCCACCAGACAAAGCAAGACTGGATTTGTGTTTCTTTAATTGGTTATTGATCTGTCACCGTGAATGCCGAGAGGGTTTCCTGATCCCATTGAATTCTAACTTCATGGTACCGCACTAGCTCATCAACATATTTCTTTCAATGCAAGCAAAAGCAACAATTAAGATATAAGTATTGACAAGAAACAGAAGATTGTGGACTAATTATTTTATTGGTCGTATATATTAAGAATAATTTGAAATTTCCTGTTATAAGAATTAAGAAATATTTCATCTGAAGCAAATCATGCAACTATTGGTTCAATGAATTATTTCAGGACGTAAGAAAACGCTCCAGTCGACTCAGAATTTTGAAGTGGCTCTAAATCCTGATAATAGGAAAAGGAACCGCTTATACCGATGCCATTCCATGTGAGCAGTATTAATTTGTGAAGGCTGTCATGCATATTCTGCAAGAGCACCATGTTTCCATGTGGAATAAATTATTGGATGTAACTTGACTTTTCTTTTCTTTAGTTGATGAAACCAGGATAAGACTACAGTCCTCAACAGGCATTCAGAAAAGCAATGACTACATCAATGCAAGCCTTATAAAGGTAAAAACAGTATATTTCCTGGTAATTATTTTTCTTTGCCCTTTTCTTTCTTTCTAATCATAATTAGCATTGTTGCATTTAAAATCTGCAGCATTATGACATAGATCAAACTAAGTTCATTTCTACTCAAGGACCACCAGTCAATACATTAGAAGATTTCTGCAGATGGTCGTTGAGAACAGCTCTCCGGTAATTGTTATGCTCGCAAATTTGACTATATTAAGGTACGAACAACGAACACTCGTGACTTGCGCTTTGTTGTGTTGACCTAATATCAAATTTCTCTTGTCTTCCATAGTTCTAGCACGACCTTACTCTACATGTTTGCATACAAAGTGATGTGTTATTTTATTATCACTTCATTTTTTCTTTCATAAAGTCACATTCTACTGACAAGTCTATTTTCTGCTTTATATATTTGAAGGATGCTAAATGCTCAGCGATTTTTGCCTCGCTATATGGATGTGGTTGCATGTAGACTTCTCAGCTTGTCATATGTAATTCAGTTGCTTGGAACATGAAAACAAAATGTACACAATGAAAGCATGCCTGCACATATACACTTGTCAGGTTTTCCTAGAGAAATTTTCAAAACTCAACAGGATAGGGAAACACCGTATCTGTATTTTTAGCATGTTACATATGCTTCCCCAGCTCTCCTACATATGGATCATGGAATCCTGGCTTCATCTTAGAAACAAACAAGGGGTGTCTGCCCCTTTGGTATCATTAAGGAGAAACCAAAACATGTAATCTTTCTTTTCCTCCTTCCTTAATAATAGACCCATAATTTCCTAACTAGAGAGATGAATGGAGGGAGGGAGAGATTTGATTCTTTTTCTATGCAATCATTTACCATTTTGAAGTTTCCACTCCGGGAGATACATATTTCAGGTGTACTTGCAGCTTTGGTACCATGATAAAATTCTGAGATCATTAATCTTGTAAATAGTCACACAGTTCAAAATTTTAACCATGCATTTTCTTTGGTAAAATTCTATCTAATATGATTTACATTTAAATACCGGCAGTGTGATGAGTATCTTCCATTGAGCAAGTGCCAAGGAAAATACGGAAAATTTATTGTTAACATCACGAAGGTCAGACAAGATGGTGAATTAATTTTGCGCAGTGTGAAGGTGCAACATAATGAGGTAAACATGTGTACATATACTATATATTTGTAGCTTTTGTGTCTTGACAAATTTTGAAGATATCTTGCGCAATTGTACAAGTGAGGGACTCTTTTATTCTGTGTTTTACTCTATTTTATTCCATTACTCTTGTTCACTAATGCATAGACTTAAGTTCTTGTACAGTTGTACCCTTTAGAGGCATGTAATGCTTTTGCTTTCGTGAGAAGGAACCTGATGTATTTCACATTTGAGGAAAAGGTCCTCTCATATTGCATTCTGGATTATATCTGATGAATGATATCTTTCATCATTAGTTATATAATCACCGTACTTTTTCTTCCATTTTGTTATGACAATCATGCTTACAGAGCTAGTGAAGATTTCAGTTCAGCTTTTAAGGCATTGATTCATCAGTCTTATCATTTAGTGTCCTGATTGTACTCTGATGAATGAATTTCTCCTTTTACCACTACTTGATGTACTCCCTCCAATCCATAATAAGTGTCAGAGTTTTACTTCAAATTTGAACTAAATGAACTAAAACCCCGACACTTATTTTAGATAGGAGGGAGTAGCAATTTTTACTACACGTTAGCTTACACAATTGGTGAATATTTATCATGCTGCTATAAATTCTGCAGATTCTTTATTTTGCAACATATACTTATTTTCTTCCAAGTTTACTTTTCCTCTGGTTTTCTAAACATAACTGCGTAAGAAATAGCTTGCAACTTATCACTCTTTATTTTACAAATACTTAAAGTGCATCATGTTCTCCACATCCAGCACTCTACATGGCTCGACCATGGCGTGCCAAATGATACCAGTGCTGTACGGAACATTCTAAAAAGATTATATAAGATTCGAAAGGGTACCGAATAGTTGCACATGGCAGGTTTGATTTGTAATGCCATGATTTCTTTTCACCCTTGCACACTCTCAGATAATACTGTGTTCCCTTTTCTGGTTTTTGCGGTGCAGGCATTGGGAGAACTGGTGCTTACATCACCATCCATAATACAAGAGAGAGGGTATTACTTGGTGAACAATCTTCTATAGATATTGCAGCAATCGTCAATAAGTTTAGATCCCAGCGTCACGGGATGGTCCAAACAGAGGTATATATGTTTTTTTTAATTATTTCTGTTTCGAGTCAGTCGCAATATTCTCTCAAGTCTCAAATCAAATTGGGGCCCCTGTTTCAAAAAAAATATCAAATTGGGAAATTGTTTACCATTTAATGAGCCGTGTTACTCAATTTATATATCGGTAGCTCATGTACAAGATATATTAATGAAGTAGTGTCCCAGAACACTGCAAAGCAGATCGTAGCACTCCACCCTAAGACCATCTTGTGATTTGCAGGAGCAATACATGTTCTGCTATCAGGCCATTGCGGATGAGCTGAAAGATCTGACTAAAATTTATAGCACAAGGTCCGAGAGGAGTTTCTTCCAGAGACTCTTGTGAAATACTACTCTTGCTTCCTCGATTTGCTAAGCTTAGCTGACAGCATTGATGCACGTCACGAAGGAAGATTTGGGTTTGAAGGAATCTCTTTCGAACATTTATCTGATATAAGGATTTCACAAATTTTGATCGTATTTCGCAGCGATTTGCAAACGGCTGCCCCACACCCTGAGTCACCAGTGCGATGTCTTCAGCTGTCTTACTTTGGTTCCTTAATATCTCGTGTTGACGCCACATAGTTGGCATGTCTACTGGTGCACCACCGCCACCAAGTAGCTTGCATTGTATGATGGCAGATGCATGGAACTCAAATTGTGCTGAATGGTCTCGGTTTTTTGTGTGTGTTTCCTTGTTTGTTTCTGTCCACTTCTTGAATGCAGCACAACCAAATCATCTGCCTGCATAAGAAACGCATCATTGTTGTGTGTCGGTTCAGTGTATCCACAAATCCCTGCCGGCCATGTCTCACACTCCTGGCATTACGAGGAGCCACTAAGGCCCCTTCTTTTGGACTTATGCTTATGGAGAAGCAAGCTTATGGAAAATCGGTGGTAATAAGTTGTGGTTTGAATAAGCTCGTAGAAACTATGAATCCCCTCTTTTGAGCTTATGGAGTTTTGGGTCATTAGATGTGTGATCTCTATGTTGCTCCTAGGGTTTTTCTTTTTGCGATATAGACAAGTGAAGATATCGCATGCATCCAGAGCAAGAAAATGTTGCACCTTCCGCTCAAGTTTAGAGAATCAGATGTAATAGTAGCAGTTAACAGCGAAGGGAGTGCTTAGCAGCAAGTTCCGTTCAGTTTCATTCAGTGTCGCTCCGGGCGTGGTCATCTTCTGCTGACGAGGGAGTTGGACGCGGCAGTTTCATTCATGGGAGCTCCAGGCGTGGTCTGGATCACTGGATGTGCCATGGGGGCAATACAGAGCTTGGATCTGCCATAGACGAGCTGTTGTGCAGGTCGACACGTTTGAGGGCGCTGCCTGCGGGCGAGCAGCGGGAGGACGACCTCCTGTCCACAGCTTGGCGACCATTTGCGCCGGCGGCGGCACTGGACAGGAGGATTTCGGTGGCGGCGGGAGCTAACCCTAGGCGGTGGAGGGTCGCATCACCTGTGGCTGTGCGAGAAAAATTAAGAAAGGGATGGAGGGTCAAGCACTCCTCAGAGTCCAACAGGCGCCGTACGTACGCCGCTGCGCCTCCTTAATTCCCGGCCCGGTCAAACCCAGCGGTGCGGTCGCCTGCCCCCTCGGTGACGTGGCATTCCTCCATCCCCACATTCAGGCCATGCTCGCGACGGTACTCGGTGCGTGCCAGTTTCCCAAGTACGTGTTCCACGCTACCATATCAAGATCAATACGCAATACGTATGTACTCCAGGTACGTGCAAGGTAGATAGTACAAGCATCAATACATACGTGCGTGTGCCAGCTACGGGGTTCCAAACGAAAAAAGAAGAGACTATATTTTTCCGGCCTATCAGTAGCCGCCCATCTGCGTGGCCGCGGCGGCCGCAGAGCCTCCGATCGTGATTCACCTGCGTGGCTACGATCTGATCCATCAATCATCAATGCTCTAGTTGGTTGTTGCTACAGGTTAACCAATCCTGCCAGGTGAAGACAGATGAAATCTGGAGCCAAATCTTCAGCCAGTAACATCACTTGAAGAAATGAAAATTGATATTGTTGCAGCTGAACTCAGTCTACTAGGGATGCTCCTTGCAGCCAAAGTTGCAAGTCACGGCCAAAAAATGAACTGCATCTGTTAATTAATATATGCCAATATTTTTTCTAGTGATCACCACAAAGTCAGAAATCGTACAACAAACTTCTCTCACAAAGTCACACCCGCAAAATAATGTCGCACGCTAAGTTTAGCTCGTGCTTGGCTATGGTTGTTGCCTCTCATTCAACCTGTATGCGTTTGCCTCAATCGTCACGACGACTGTATCATGCTCACCTCTCCGGTCGTTCATACATGCACGCACACTACCTACGAACTCATTTATACTTGGCTTTTTCTTGCCTCTTTTCTATGCTAACAACTATATCAATTATGGTAATTATTTTGGCACTTAGAAATCGATTTGTTGCCAGCACGACAGTAACACTAAAGAGCTCAAATGGATTTTGTTCTATTCTGTGCCATCACAGACAACATAGATGTAAACCAGTTTCAATCTCCACAGGGGGAATTGACATCAATGGGTTGGGTTCTTTCAGATCAACGTTATTGCGGTCTCTATATACCTAGAACCCTGCTAGATTAATATAATAGTTTCTAGCTACCTAATCTACACAATTATGCTAGGCTGCGGACTGAGCAGACACTTCAGATAACTGAACCAACATATAAACTTGCTTGTACATGGAGATCGAGAAATTAGGTCCTCAGGACAGCGATGGTCACCAACGTTGGAGAACTCGGATGATCGCAGACGATGCCAGGGATGATGCCTTCACCACAATGAGGATGGGGATGAGTGGCATCAGCGCCAAATATTATCGCAGGCCTATCGGTGACCAGAGGGATGCAACTTAGACACTGCATCAGCCTTCGAAAATATAGTGCCATGTTAGACTCGACGATTCAAGAAACACACAAAGCACAACGAGAAGTGGCAAGTTTCGCTTGAACACCGACCTTGACATTTATCTTCAGAGCAAGGCTTGCCATGGATCTGCTTGTTCACCTTAAACACTTGCTTGGTAAAACAACATTGGGAAAGAAGCCCAAGATCGATCATGCACATAGGCTTCAGGTCACCTGACAGATACCAGCACAATATGATCATTAATTTGGATTGAACCTTGAGTCTAGTAGTACAGAAATCATCTTAACTGAAAGTTCACATACCGTAAAGTGAGCCATTGTTCAAGCTCCATGCGCTGCAGTCTGAGTATGGTCATCGCATGATGTTACAGAGCTTTCAGAGCAAAGTCAACTGATCCTTGCGCTCCACTTGATCCAGATGCACGTATATAGCCGGAAGAACAGGCTTGAAGCATGTCGGGGACCCCGAGGCTTGGCACATGAAACCCAGTTCGTGATGAATCCGGTAGCAACACCGTCTTGCACGTTTCGAGCGAAATTCACACACATCCAGCTCTTGAGTCTACCACCATTGACCATTTTCTATATGACGAAAAATGAAAATGTGCAGCAAGTCTTGAGATAAAATAAGCAAATGGCATATACTTGAGTCAGATAACAACTAAATAAAATTTTAGTTTAAGAAGCTCCAGGTCCAACAATCTAAGTTACAGTATCAGAGAACACATGAATAAGACCAAACAATCTAAGTTACTAGATCAGTGAACACATGAATATAAAGCATCTATTTGATTAAGAAGCTCTAGATCCAACAATCTAAGTTACAAGATCACAGACCAGAGGAATAAAGATCAGAGAACACAAAACATACAAACTGACCACAATCTATGTTTCGGTTCACAAATATTACACAACGAGGGGTTAAATAATTTGCTCTGATGATGATAAACATGTTCCCTTTTCTTCCTAAATCACGATCTTACTATGGACTCGAAATTGTAAACAATGACCTGAATGGTTCCTTTTCTAAATAGAGAAAAAAACTCAACTTCCTCTAGGCATGGTACTTCTCTAGATGCAGTAGACAAGGAAAACAATTAAACCATGGAGTGTTAGGATGAAAATATATAGTTATCAATCCAAGAAGAAGGCCACACAATACCAACCAGTGGTATTCACACCCACTTAACAGGGCCAGTACCTCTAATAATAACCATGACGACGTATCAATTCATTCAACATGAACATGCTTTGGCCTTTGGAGTGGATTCAACATGAACAGCAGGATTAAGAAACGTTGCGTAAATTGCCTTCATATCATACCTCTTAGTACCATACATGGTTTTTGAGATTCAGTAGGAACGCCTTGGCCAGGTGCTCAACGGCTTCCTCTGTGTCCCTGCCAAGTAACAAGAGATTATAAAAACAAAACAGAGTTGGTCCGAACTTTTCGTCACTCCAACCAGAACAAGTCAATATTTAACCATAACCGCTAAAGCAGAGCAAGTAAATATTTTAACCAAAACCACTAAATCTACATGCTGTCCTAATAATTCTTCGTAGTGGCATGTCAGTCAACTAAAAATGCCAGATCAATACTATCATATATAAGTAATGTTGAAAGACCCAAATTGGGTATATACAAGAACCAGGAACATGAGTATAAGCTCTAACATGACATCAACAAGATCATGCATTTGTGTAATAAACGTTTTGATCAATGAGAAAAGGCAAAACCAATGAAAAATAATGTTCCATGATCCGACCCACCGTCATCAATCCTGAAAATAACTTCAAGATCAATGAACAACAAAATGATTAAAAAAAATCATTGAATAAGATCCCTCAGAGAAATCCAACACAGAAGTTATCACCAAATCTCAGATTTAAAAGCAACTATGTCCACATTGGGCGGACCATTTAGTCTATTAGTACGAATTAATAGTGACCACAAAATCTGTAAACCAATATAAGTTTTAGTACCTACAGAACAATTTCTTCAGTTGTTATGTTGAAACCATATTTGATTTAATATAAAAAAATGAGGCATGTTTAACTATACTGTTTTTGCAATGACCTTAAAGGCATTTTTTACTAGCACACACAGTCCAAGGCATTTTGTGCAACTAAAACAAACTACAGGTAAAACATAATCACCTTCTTCTACATGTCGAGATTGAGAAGTTCATTCACTCTGCATCCAACTCCTCAGGAGGACAGCTCCACATACAAAGAGTCGCGACATTTTGAACTCAGGAAGCTCTCCAAGCATTGCTGATATTGTGACTGACCTACGAAGCAGGGGTTACAAGAACTTTAAGTGAGTTGGCACAAGGTAACGTATAAAAGGGTAAAATAATTTGCTCTGATGATGATAAACATGTGCCCTTTTCTTCTAAATTGTAAACAATGACCTGAATGGTTCATTTTCTAAATAGATAAAAACTCAACTTCCTCTAGAGATGATACTTCTCTAAATGAGTAGACAAGGAAAACAATTAAACCATGGAGTGCTAGGATGAAAATACATAGTTATCAATCAAAGAAAAAGGCCACACAATAACAACCAGTGTTATTCACACCCACATAACAGGGCCAGGACGTCTAATAACCAGGATGACTTGCCAATTCATCCAACATGAACGTGCTTTGGCCTTTGGAGTGGATTCAAAGCCAACACAAGGATGTTCCCTATGTACAGCGGGATTAAGAAACGTTGTGTAAATTGCCTCACGTATCATACCTCTTTGTACCATATATGGTTTTTGAGGTTCAGTAGGATCGCCTTGGTCAGGTGCTCAACGGCTTCCTCCGGGTTCCCTGCCAAGTAACACCAAGCACATTATAAAAACAAAACGGAGCTAGTCTGAACCTTTTCGCCACTCAAACCAGAGCAAGTCAATATTTAACCATAACTGCTAAAGTAGAGCAAGTAAATATTTACCCAACCAATAAATCTAGCCACTGTCCTAATAAGCCTAAGCAGTGGCGATTAAATGTTAATCAACTAAAAATGCCAAACCAATACTATCATATATAACTTGGACAGAACAGCTAGACCTGCAGCTCTCCCATCAAGCCTCCAAGCCGGCCAAGGTCACCAGAAGTCGCCAAGAGCCACCGTGGCGCCATCTCTTTCTTCTCAGCTTCGGTAGGCCCCTATCACACATGTGAAGATGATAATTATAGGGTAATTCTAGTGAGGTGCAGTATGAACATTTAAGTAAGATGAGCTGCAAGACGAACTTGACTGCTAGAAAATGTTGTATGAACAAGATTCAGTACCTGGGATTGATGTGTGGAAGATTGTCACCATAAGGTTCCGCTTGAGGAGCAGACTGGGGCATTTGATGGCTACAGTCATTAGCTCCATATGCAGGATAAACTGACCTGTTCAACAAAATATAGTTCAGTACAAAAAGAGTAAAAATTATATGTCAATCTAGTATAATGAGATATATTATGAGTATTCCAGGATGCAGCAAACAGTTGCAAAACTACAGAACACAATATTAGTACAGTAACATCAAAATTTATTCTCAAGTTCCATCATGAGAATTCAAAAATTTAGCACAGGGCATGCTGAAATAAGCAAAACTCCAGCCAAATTATTGCAGTCTAATAATGCTCAGCACGATCATTTATACATGTACAGAGTCATGCAATTACTAAAACATGATCAAGAATTAGGTAGTTAACCCAGCATGGTAAATATAAGTACTTTCACCAACTGCAATTGCTAGAAAATGACCAAGGCATGATTTTTTTTTAAAAAAAGGACTAGTTTCAGGTTTGTCAAATAAGACTGATTGGTCTGATTAGATTTACGCAAAAAGAGAAACACGAACACCCTGAACCCTTAGAATTGTCTTGCTTCGGAAATGTTCAGCTACAAAACATACATTCCTGTGATCAGCAATCGGTCCCTGTACGTGACCTCATTGCTGGCATACAGAGATTGGTAAGTTGGCCATTGTACTAGTTACGCCAGCGTATAACCGCAAAAAGACCAACTATTAGGAACAGGGCTACAAAGTGAGCCAGCGCCCCCAACCGACATCGGCCTAACAACGATTGGGGCTGCGGCTGTGCCGACACCGTCGTCGACGCCACCGGCATAACAACACACGGGTGCTGAGCCGTGACGGCTCTCCTCGGTCAGTTGGATATCCACCCCATCTGCGAATGCACAGGGTGAGCGTAGCGTTCGGTGTGATCCAGCAAGACGAGAAATACTACTAGGTCGAAATGGAAATTGCTGGGGCACTAGACACACACAGAGAGGGCAGGCGGGCTACTTTGCAGCAGGTGGAGCGATTATGGGGAACGGAAACTAGAACGGAACAGGGGGCGAAGAAATAACCTTTAATTTGGTGGGCGTCATCTGACCGGACGAGGTCGGAGTGGTCGAGGTCGGAGTGGACGAGCCCTTGTGCGTGGTCGTCGGCCATCTCCGGACGCCGGCCTCTCCTTGGCCTTGCAGCAGGAGGAGCTGTGGGTAGGCCGTCCTTGATCTGCTTCTGCTTACCTGCACGGGACAGGGGTAGGGGGGTGACGAAATGAATCGGGGTCTGGACGCGGAGAGGGGACGGGATCGATCCGGAGGTTACCGTGGCGGGTGAGGTCGACGCGCGTGGTCGCCGTGGAGAAGGGTCTCGCTCCACCCTGATGCAGCGCCGGATGGATTCAGCATCGGCTGTTGGTTGGTCGCCCACGGGTGCGGGCGTCAAGCCGGGGATGGGGCGGTCTGCGGCGGGACGGCGGCGCCGCAGCTCCAGCCGCTGCGAGGTCTGGCCGGGAGGATGGTCGCCGGAGCCGGGACGGGCCGCATCGACGGCGGTCGGCAATGGCTCCGCGCGGGGGCGCGATTGAATGCGCGAAGGACTTGGTCGGCCGGAGGGGATAGGTTGGGGACGAGGCGCCGGAGCTGCGGTGGTCGGCCGGAGGGGACAGGCCGGAGGTTGGGTAGGCTGCGGCGAGGCGCGGTGTTGGGAGAGAAAATGGGTCACGCAAATAATCTGAGGCAAATATTTGGTCACGCAATAAGTAGCCTTCCCTCGCCGCATACACTTGCAACCAACTCAACTCAACGCAATAAGTAATCTTCGGAAATTTGACACGAAATCTTTCCCGTGATTTGTTCCTTAACTTTACTCTCCTTCTCTCGCGACGCAATAACTAGCATTTCTTCTCCGCTCAGCGAAGTTACTGCTTTCCAATCTTGCACCACGATTATATCAAGGAGAGGTCACAGCGAAAATTACAACTAGTACGTAGTACTTTCCAATCTTGCTGCTGTCCGTAAAATCTTTCCTACTACGTAAATGGTTTCTTGTTGCACGAAATCTCTATTCATCAAGAGACACATAAAGTCACTCCTTAATTCACCAGGCGCCAATCAATCCGTGTTTCCCATATTTTTGGAATTTGATTGACGGGGTATATCAAGGAAGGACGTCGATCGTCCATAGCTTTAACTACTCCCGGTTTTCCGGACAAGGTGAAAAGGGAAGCGGGGGTAATTTCGCGGCGACAACAAACAATCCACCCGCGCCTAATCGAAATAAAAATATACACCTTCATTCCATTCGAGGAAATTAACATAAAATGTTAACCTAAAAACATTAACCGTTAACCTAGAATGTTTATTAATACAAAACAAGATTCATAAATGTAACAAATCATCTGGCTCAAATTTAAACACATCAAAATTCAAATCCATCAATAAAGGCTAAGATTCTGCACGGAGACACCAACGACGATGCGTATCCTCGTTCATAATCATTAACACATGCATGTCCAAATCATCGTCGTCCTCCTCCCCTCCGAAGAAAAAAACGGGTTGGCGAAGACCATCTCCGTCAACCTCTTCATCTATAGGTAGAATTCATCGTTGAAGCAGTCGGTCGCAAAGAAATTGGAAAATAAGCAAAATAAAAAAGACTTACCTAGTTACTCCCTCCGTTCTGATTTAGTCTACATTATAGGGAAATGAGACAAACTAGTATAGCATTTATTAGTATTACTTAGATATGTGAACAACCAGTCAAATCAACATTGATAATAGCAACATCCAATAAAGAGAGCAAAACCACATCGTTTTCAGTGTTGTTGTTGACTAAAAGCTAGAATGTAGAGTATTTTAGAACAAATTTTGGAGCTACAATGTAGACTATTTCATAATGGAGGGAGTATTCCGTAAAACACCTCGGAAGTGGAGGACGTGGGAACCACGGCGCATAGGGGTGAGAGAGAAGACCGTCGGGGGTTGCGCGATGATCGGATGCCAACGTAGAGGTCGCGGAAAAATGGTCTTAGCGGTCGTCACTCTTCGCCGCGTCCGGATACTAATCGTCGAAGAAGAAAAAACTTGGGGGTATGTTCCAAGGACGCCTATCTCCGCGGCGGTCGATCTACGACGTCTCCATCCTCCAACGAGTGGCATTTTTCAACAACCGAGCTCATCTAGGTGCACGCTAGAGGATCAAAAGGGAATCTTTTCCTAAATTTTGCTCCACTAAATCTTTTGGCACCTCGCATAGAGATGCTCTAAGTCATGCAAATACAAAGAATCTCAAAAGAGGTCAAGTTATTACAAGAGTTGGGGCAGTGACATCGAAATTGGAATGTCACCCCGTAAGTCCATAATGTTTCTTACCGGCTGGTCCTATTTGTGAAGATGGTGCCGCTTCGAGGTTGTATATTTGCCTTTCCTCTTTACATCACCATTACAGAGCCATGTTAGGACCTCATGAAATAGGGAAACGGTTCTGACCCTCCCTCACGTTATCTCAGGTGAAAACCTGTTATGTGGACCTCACAATGTCTGCCCCTAGTTTTCCAAAAAAAAGTGGTGATTCCATGTGGCCTTTGCCATTTGATTGTGGATGCCAATTTTTTTTTTTACCAAGGTACTATGGGGCGAAACCCCCACAACATTTTTATTAGAACTCTGCCCCTTTACAAAAGTTCAAAGATATACACAAACAATAAAAAGAAAGGAAGATTATTTCAGTCCAGGATTAGAAAATTCCAGTGTGCTTGTCCTTGACCCAATGCACATGCAATGTGGTCTCATGAGTAAAACTTTCGCGAGACTTGGGCCGGTGATCTTGAAAATGGGGAATTGACATTATAAGTCTAAAATCTTCGGCGAGAGAATAATATTTGTGAAGGAGGTGCCACTATATAGTTGTCGATCCGTTGTTCATCTTCATGCATATTGTCATTATATACCAACATTGGGACTCCTTGCAAGAGGGAGTATTCTTGACATTCCCTACTCTTTGAGACGAAACCCCCATTAGTGGGCCTTGTGTCATCTACCCCATTATTTTCCATCAAAAGTGGTTATATTTCATGTGGCTTTTCTCTTTGTTTCAGTTTTGAAATGTCATAGGAACATGCACCATATAAAATTATGTCAATTTATAAATACAAACAATAAAATAAAGGAAGATTATTTCAATCCAAGATTTGAACATTTCCAAGTCCTTGTCCTTGACCCAATGCATATGCAATGTGGCCACGAGAGTGGCCGCGAGACTTGGGCGATCGACGAGAAAATGGGGGCTTGACAATATACGTCTAAAATCTTCGGCGAGAGAATCATATTTTGAAGCAGGTGCCACTCTGTAGTTTTCGATCGGTTATTCATTTTCATGCATACCGTTATAATATACCAACATTAGGACTCCATGCAAGAGGGGAGTGCTACTGACCCTCCCTCACGCTTTGAGATGAAACTCCCACTAGTGGGCCTGGTGTCATCTACCCCATTATTTTCCTTCAAAACTGGTTATATTTGATGCGAGTTTTCTCTTTGTTTCAGTTGGGATAAGTCATAGGAACATGAACCACGTAAAAATATGTCAATTCATTACAAGAGTTGGGTCGGTGTCCTCGAAGTTGTAGTTTAGCACTATAAGTCGAGGGTCTTCATGTAGGGTAGTCTTGTTTGCGAAGCAAGTGCCACTTTTGCGTTGCGTATTTCAAGAAGAACGATGTTTAGTGGGCGCCGTGACGCCTAGCCCCACAAAAAGGCCACTTTTTTACCAAGCGTCTGTGGTGCAAAACCCCCACAACATTTTAGTAGAACTCCGCCCCTTTACAAAAGTTCCAAGATATACAAACAATAAAAGAAAGAAAGATTATTTCAGTCAAGGATTTGAAAATCCAGTGTGCTTGTCCTTGAGTCAATGCACATGCAATGTGGCCTCATGAGTGAAACTTCCGCGAGACTTGGGTTAGTGACCTTGAAAATTTGCGCTTGACATTATATATAAAATCTTTGGCGAGAGGATCATATTTATGAAGCATGTGCCACTCTATAGTTGTCGATCGGTTATTCATCTTCATGCATAATGTCATTATATACCAACATTGGGACTCCATGCAAGAGGCGAGCGTTACCGACCTTCCCTACTCTTTGAGAAGAAATCCCCATCGGTGGGCCTTGTTCCCATTAGTGGGCCTTGTGTCATCTACCCCATTATTTTCTGTCAAAAGTGGTTATATTTCATGCGACTTTTCTCTTTGTTTCAGTTGTGATAAGTCATAGGAACATGACCATGTAAAAATATTTCAATTTATATATGCAAACAATAAAATAAAGGAATATTATTTCAATCCAAGATTCGAAAATTTCTGAGTCCTTGTCATTGACCCAATGCACATGCAATGTGGCCTCAAGAGTGACCGCGAGACTTGGGACACTGACGTGGAAAATGGGGGCTTGACATTATATGTCTATAATCTTCAACGAGAGAATCATATTTTTGAAGCACGTGCTACTCTATAATTGTCGATATGTTATTCATCTTCATGCATATCGCCATTACATACTAACATTGGGACTCCATGCAAGAGGGGACACATCGACCCTCCCTCATGCTTTGAGGCAAAACCCCCATTAGCGAGCCTGGTGTCATCTACCCCATTATTTTCCGTCAAAATTGGTTATATTTTATACGACTTTTCTCTTTGTTTTAGTTGGGATCAATCATAGGAGATTGAACCAGGTAAAAAGATGTCGGTTTATGTATACACAAACAATAAAAGAAAGGAAGATTATTTCAATCCAAGATTTCAAAAATTCCTAGCCTTGTCCTTGACCCAATGCACATGAAATGTGGACTCATGAGTGACCGCGAGACTTGGGCCACTGACCTGGAAAATGGGGGCTTGACACTATGTGTCTAAAATCTTCGGCGAGAGAATAATATTTTTGAAGCAGGTGTCACTCTATAGTTGTCGATCGGTTATTCATCTTCATGCATACCATCATTATATACCAACATGGGGACTCCACACAAGAAGAGAGTGCTACTGACCCTACCTCACGCTTTGAGACGAAACTCCCACTAGTGGGCCTCCTGTCATCTACCCCATTATTTTCCGACAAAAGTGGTTATATTTCATGCGACTTTTATATTTGTTTTAGTTGGGACAAGTCATAGGAACATGAACCATGTAAAAATATCTCAATTTATATATACAAACAATAAAATAAAGGAAGATTATTTCAATCCAATGTTTGAAATTTATGAGTCCTTGTCCTTGACCCAATGCACATGCAATGTGACCTCATGAGTGACCCTGAGACTTGGGCCACCGACCTTGAAAGTGTGGGCTTGACATTATAAGCCCAAAATCTTCGGTGGGAGAATCATATTTGTGAAGAAGGTACCACTCTATAGTTTTCGATCGGTTGTTCATCTTCATGCATCCTGTCATTATATACAACTATTGGGACTCCATGCAAGAGGGGAGTGCTACTGACCCTCCCTAACGCTTTGAGACGAAACCCTCACTAGAGGGCCCTGTGTCATCTATCCCATTATTTTCCGTCAAAAGTGGTTATATTTCATGTGTCTTTTCTCTATGCTTCATTTGGGATAAGTCATAGGAAAATGAATCACGTAAAAAGATGTCAATTTATATATACAAACAATAAAAGAAAGGAAAATTATTTCAATCCAAGATTTGAAAATTTTAGTGTGATTGTCCTTGACCCAATGCACATGAAATGTGGCCTCATGAGTGAAACTTCCGCGAGACTTGGGCCACCGACCTTGAAAGTGTGGGCTTGACATTATACGTCTAAAATCTTAGGCGATAGAATCATATTTGTGAAGGTGGTGCCACTCTATAGTTGTCGACCGGTTATTTATATTCATGCAGGCCATCATTATATACCAACATGGGGACTCCATGCAAGACGTGGGTGTTACTGGCCCTCCCTCAATGCAACGCTGCCACCGGATCTCGGCGCGATGAGCCTCAACTCGGCTTCTTCCACCCTCTTCCGTGGTAGACCGTGTCTCCGGGGCGGGCGGAGGTATGCCGAGTTCCGCCCCAATATTTAGTCGTCGGGGCCGAGGGAGACGAATTTGAAGAAGACAATCCACCGCAACACCCTCTCGCCACCGTCCACTGCCTCTCCATCGCCCGATGTTAACAACTCGAACGGCGCCCTAACATTCTCGATGATGGATCTTCAAGTTAAGAAAATTATATCCTCGAATCCATTGAATTTGTGCGCGGAAATTAATCTCCGATTTTGTAGAACTGGCGATTCTTCCTTCATGGATCTCTTAGAGGAGCTTGACATTGCTGATCCTCCACTCGCTCCGGTTGGCGGTAACGGTGTGGGGGATGATGTTGGCGGTGAGAGGGATGAGGCGGCCGGGGTGGAAGGGACGACGATGAGGTGGTCGAGGTTGATGTGGGTAAAGTGAAGAGAAGAAGGGTTGTCAACTACACCATGATAGAAGATGCAACGTTGTGCTAAGCTTGGGCGGCTGTGGGGATGGATGTGGTGTTCGGCACAGATCAAACCTGGAAGCGGTATTGGCAACACATCAAATATAAGTTTCATAAAAATCATGCCTTCACAACACAAACCACTCTTGACATCTAACTCCCAGCGGCACTGCCACGCCAAAATCGGCCTAGTCTAGGTGGCAAATCACATCCAAAGTCTATACAACAAGGAGAAGAATCAAAAAGAGAACTAAATGGTTATGGCGCGGGTGGCCACATGGACTTCAAAGTTCTCTAGTAGACGCCACTTGGCCATGTCGGGGTGATCGGTTCCGGCCTAGATGAGGTCGAGAAAGAATAGATCCAATGCGGCCGTGGGCGGTGGTAGTCGAACCATGCGGCAACCAGACTTGGAGCACTGCGGGAGGTCTAGCGAGGTAGATGAACAATTGTTGGACGCTACTACTCATTCGGTACCCCCAAAGAAGGAAGAGACGACCGACATGGAGAAAAATAGTTATTATCTATCATTTCATGTCTCGTCTTGTCACCGCACATTATAGGGGTCCTTCTTTTATATATGCATGGAATCAACTACTACATTTTATTTCATGTGTCGACTCATTGTTGTGTATTATTATTTTATGTGACGGTACATCGAAAGGCGGAGAAGCCGAAGATAGATAAGACAAAGAAAGTTTGCCCATGATACGGCTCATGTTATGATACCGCAAGACCTCCAGCGCCGTAGATGAAAGCTTGTTTTGAAACTAAATTCAGATTATCGGAAAGTAAAAAAGGAAAAGTAGTTTGACGGAGATATTTGATTTCTATATAATTTCGATGTGTGATTTGGATACGATGGTAGGGCAAGTGAAATCAATTTCATCTCAGAATTGTCTTATTTTGAAATTGCTGAATGAATATAATATTACTACTATTACTATTACTTAGTATGTGCTAATGATTGCTTGTCGTTGATGGCGGCGATGCAAGTTGAGAAAATACAGGCGCCCACATAAAGGAAGGAGCATAACTGCCCCTAGAAAATCGAGGCATCCACCCGGAATTACATTGCCATTGGTATTGAAAGAGGCAAATGGGGCGCTCGGATGGAAAGCGACGAGCATGATGCTGAGTGGGCGAATTTGATCGGAGGAATCGGGGATGACTGTTTATTGACCCACTCTTTATTTTTCCTCCTAAAATGATGCGAGACATTAATTAACTTGCCTCGACGAGGCTACGTAGTATTTATTTTGGCCCCAAAATAAAGAGCTCCGTGATTTCTGGGGAGGTTGATTTTACGTATACTTTGATGGATGATTTTGGCTGGAGGAATCAAGGAGGCTGCCATTATTTTCTACCCAAAAGGATGCCTGGCATTAGTTAACTTGCCTTGTTATGCATGATGATTTTTGGATTAGTATGCGTCCCAAAATTTGGTGGGCATTTCCCCTCCTCCCACCACTCACCATCGGCCTCGCCGTGCGCGCGGCTCCATCGAGCTCGCCCGACCGCGTCGTGTCCGTGGCCGGGGTCTGCACTGCGGTCCTCCACGACGGCGGCGGGTTGCCGGCCACAATGACGCGCCGGCGGTGGCGGCCCGCCGTCCGCCATCTCACCCGTTCGCGAGCCGAAGCAGGGCGGCCAGCAGCGGAGATGGCTCCTAATACTACTAGTCCCTGACGAAGCACAAATTTATTTGTATACATGTGTAATGCAAACTGAGATCTGCCCGTGAGTGTTGCTTGTCAGGTGTGATTGACTACTAGATTCCTGTGAACTAATAAAGATTTGTTGTTCCCGTGTATTACTAGTGCTGTTCACGTTGTTGCTCTGTTCCTTCGGTGCAGAATATCGTTTGCTGTTCAAGCTCGGTTTCACATCTAGACTCGCTGAAACTTTACAACACGTACTAGCAGGATAGCTCTGCTATAATGCGTGAAGCGCCATTATGCTAGTTTTTTCATCATAAATGGTTGGGCTTAGATTATATTAGGTGCTGATCCGTGTTATGCCTGCCTCTATGTATTTATCAAGACTGGCAATCCCAGTCTTGGAAAGGAATACAATGTTCCGTTATTATTTGGCATATCAAACTCTGATCTGTCAGTAAAATGCATTAGGAAATTTTAAACTGACTATTTGTTTGTTGCTGATGCATTCTAGCTTGGTTGGTTTTATTTCGCCTGTCCTGCGGATTACTTGTACTGCAATGTGCTATAAATCTTGGCAATAATGTGCTAATCTTCCTGAGCTGCTTGTTTGTTTTTGAATGCTCATTAGGCGTGTTGTTATTGTTGTGCAGGTTCGAGGCCGTGACTCGTTTTGCCGGGCTGAACCCGCTGCTCTACTACGATGACAGCCACATCGGCACCATCACTCTTCTACAAGCAAGGATTAAGAGTCGCTTGAATTTCCCTCATGTGTACTGATGTTCCCTCCTAATATACAGCACCTTTTTGCTGTTTGGAGATTTTGCCAGGTGAGAATACTGAGCGTATCTGTGCTGGTGTAAGATTTTCTTGGGGAATCGAAAGATTGGGAGATACCATGGTCATCTTTTTACCTTTCTTGCTGTACATGTTCTTCTGACGATCTTCTCCCTTTGAGATAATTGCTTTTCTTTTGAATTATGTGTTGTTTTCTTCAACCAGATTGGTTAGGTTTTCTTGCCGCTTTTAATTTTATCTTGTAAAATTTGAGCTTATAGGTAATATGGGCTTATGATGATTGTTGGCTAATTAGTAAAAGCTTCTTTTGACTTCATAGAAAGCTCTTTTCTGTTACTCTTGTCTTTGATTTGATTTAGCTGAACTAGTACATTTGTTTCTTAAGGAATAATCTTAACTGTCCCTGGTTTTCTTATCATGGATTATTTACTTTACCATGATACGCATTTAATCTCTAATTATGTAGGATCAGAATGCATTGAGATTTTTGTCTAACTGGACCACTGTTTGGCAATGTTTGTGCAGGGTGAAGGTTTGGATACTGTTGGTGAAGGGCTTGAAATTCTGAAAAACATGGTAGCTGCTGATATAAATTCGGTCGCTTTTTTCTAGTTGAACGATGGTAGGAATCACATGAATTTTACTCTTGTGGTGCTTCCGGCTTCCTGCTCCGTTTGCTATTTTGGTATATTCCAAGATGCATAATTTGAGATGATTCCTGTAGATTTTATTTCATGTGTTTCATTTGATGGTCATTATAATTACCAAACTTGCTAGATGCAGATTAATATTGTGAAGTATATATAGTCCATTAAAATCCTAATATTTTCTCGAAGCGAACCAGTTCGAAAATGATTGCTATTCATTGAATCTTTGTGCTTGTGATTTGACATAATTTAATATTGATGCCTTTTTCTTGCTCCACTTTGTTTCTTGATTTAGCTGAACTAGTACATTTGTTGTTTCTTAAGGAATAATGTTAATTGTCCCTGGTTTCTGTATCATGGATTATTTAGATTACCATGATAAGTATCTGTACTTATGTAGGATCAGAATGCACATACATTTGTTTTTGGTTCCTTATTTAGTTTGGTATATGTACTTGAGCATCTCTGTGAGTATAGGTGCATGCACTGCTGGTATGATCCAATCGTCGCATGGTTCCGTTTGATCCAATCGTCGCGCGCTTCCGCGATCATGCTTGAACTGTTGTGTACAATATCGTCGCCTTATTATTTTGCAGTCCTTTCGAAATATCTGTATTTGCTTTGCTTATCATGCTCTGTTTATTTTGTCCGAGGATAACGAGGAGGACTGAGCGACCGTAGTGGCCCCTTCTTCTTCGACTCCATGTGTTTTATGGGTTAGTATCTAGCTCCTCTCTATGATTTCCTAGTCTTGTGTAGTATTTATAGGCCTCAAATATAGGTGAAGTTTGCTTTCTTGGATATAGTGGATTCTGTCAAATGAAGCTTAAATTTATGGCAGATTTTCTTGACCTGTGCATATTTGGATGCCAAATGAGTTGGTCTTGTGCGACTTGCTCACTGTATTTGCTGCTATGTTATCAATGCGGATGTTTGAGAATTTAGAGGATTCCATGCCAAAAAAATTTCGTGACCTGATGTAGCTGATTCATTAGCTCAAGGATGTGTTGGCAACCGTGTCTTTGTTTTCTATTGTGTTATCATCGCGGTTTGAGTAAATGATTAGTAGTGTGTTGTATTCAGGTTGCGGTACAAGAGCTAGAGCCCCAGGAAGCTGTCAGTTTAGAATGATTTAAGCCTCTACTCCATACATGCAATAGTTATCTCTGTTTTCCTGTTACAGATGGCTAGCCCGTAGAAGCATGTATTGCTGCCTGTTTCTCTCTGTATACTTGTACAAGTATCAATTGCAGTTTGTTGCCAATTCACAGAGGCTTGGTCCGTGCCTGTTTGGTTCAGTTGGCCTGATCTGTAGCTGTTTGTTCTATATCTGGTCTGCACCATTTTAAAAGATGTTGTGTTATTTTTATTTCAGACCTGATAGATTCTTCTACTTTATGTATTTGTGCATCCATCTTCGGTAGGGTCTTGGCCTTGCGCACCGAAGTCCCTCGCAGACGTGCTTGGCGCTGGTAGCGTCGGCTTGCCTCCGGGTGCTTAGGTAAAGCCGTTCTGGCTCTGGTGGTGCATCAGGTAGACATCGATGTATGTATCTGTTTGAGCCCATTGATGGCTTAGAGTCTCTAGTTTTGTAGTTGATCATCTGCTAGTAGGGGAGCGGATGGCCGTCCTGGTGTTGAGGAGGCCTCGCTGGGGTGTTTGCGTTTGCGACGTTGGTGGTCGGGTGGCGCTGCTGGCTGTTGGCTGCTGTTTGGAAGATTGGAACGGCCACGGCATATTGTTTGCGACCTTGGTGGTCGGGGGATTCATTTGCGTGTTCATTTTGTTTGCTGACTTGCATGGGTGGGTAGTCTTGGCCTGAATGTACTAGAAAATCTGGGAAGGCCATGTGGAAAATTGGAATGAATGGGCCTGTGTTGTTGTCTGGTTTTCGTGTGAAATAAAACTGATCTGCCCGTGTGAGTGTTCCTGGTCAGATGTGATTGACTACTAGCTAGATTCCTGTGAACTAATAAAGATATGCAGTTCCCGTGTACTACTGCTGTTCACATTTTTTCTCTGTTCCTTCGGCGCATAATAGCATTTGCTGTTCAAGCTCGGTTTCACATCGAGAATTGAACTTTCCAACATGTACTAGCAGGATCGCTCTGCTATAAATCGTGAAACATCATTATGATAGTTTTTTTCAGCATAAATGGTTCAACTTAGATTATATTGGTTGCTGATCCGTGTTATGCCTGTCTCCATGTATTTATCCTGGCAATCCCAGTCTTGGAAAGGAATACAAAGTTCCGTTATTATTTAGCATATCAAACTCTGATCTGTCCATAAAATGCATTAGAAAATTTTGAACTGAATGTTTGTTTGTTTGTTTCTGATGCATTATAGCTTGGTTGTATTATTTCGCCTTTTCTACGGATTACTTGTACTGCACTGCGTTATGAATCTTGACATTAATGTGCTAATCTTCCTGAGCTTGTTTGTTTTTGTATGCTCATTAGGCGTGTTGTTATTGTTGTGCAGGTTCGAGGCTGTGATTCACTTTGCTGGAAAATCAATGGCGGCCCGTGCCCAGCAGCCCCCGCACGTCGGCGGTCCGGTCTGGGTAGGTCCGGCCGTACCGGCTCCGACGACGACGGCCTCCCTCGTCGGCAGGCTGCGCGGCGTGAGATACCTCCTGCTGCTCCCGGCCGAAGGTGGGCTGGTCCGGTGAGACCCGGCTCCTCCAGTGCGCTGCGCTGCCTGGAAAGGGAGGCCGACCTCCCTTCTCCACACACGGACCACCTCCCTGCCACGAACTCCGAACTCCTGCTGTTGCATGCCGGTGAGCACCACCTCCCTTCTCCACCTCATCTATGTTCATGCTGGATTGCTGCGTTATTTTCCTTGCATGTATGTGGTTGTGGGGCAGAAACCATAGCTAGCTGTGTGCGACTTCCTCCACTCGGGCTACAAGAACGACAGACCGCCCGTCTTCCGCTGGGGTGTCGCCGTAAGGTTTCCTCCCGCGGCCCGCCCGTCTTCCACCGATGAATCTGTCATGTTTTATTTGGTGCTGCCTAATGTGCTGCAAACCAATCGATGGTTCGAGTTAGTTTGGCATTGCAAGTGCTATGTAGTAGTAGTGCTAATGTGGTGCCAAGTTCATTGTTTTTTTTGAATTTTTCAACGAAGTTACGAGGCTGTGCCATCTGGTCCACAGATGATTAATTCGAACCTTGGATTGCAACGTCTTTAGCCCTGCAAATTGTTTAATTAAGCTTTGGCTTTCCTGCTGGGCTCAGTGCGAGGTTAGATTTTATACTGGATGGGTGGGGTCTCAGATGTGAGTACCGGCATGTTGGGGCTCTGGTATTTAACATTAGATGAAAGGTTCTTCTTCATTTAATATTTCTACTGCCGGTTTCCTCACTTGGTGTTCAAAGTCTTCTCCACTTGCTGTGTTGATTTTTAGACTCTGTATGAGTATAATATATTCATATTGTACTAGGCCTAAATGTTTATATCATTGTCAGGAACTTCCACTTGCTAGAGTGGCTCATCTGCTTGCTAGTTTATTTCGTGATGGCCACCTGATCAACTTATTTACACAGAATGTCGCTGTTGTAGTCTGATTCTGGTTGGTACATTTGGTAGGTAAGAAGAGGAAAGACACTATCTGCATTGTCCTTGCGCGCGGAGGACACTTATGAGGAGCCTAAAGTTAGGATGGAAAAGGTCGTAGGAAGAACCTGACGTGAAATATGGGAATTGTATCCGCACTCATCCAATTGGTGATACAGTTGAAGGCATTACTGAAAACTATTTGATGCCTTCTTGAAATGTGAGATTCTGCCCATCAAGCTTTATTCCAACTTAATCCTCGTATATCCTCATGATCATTTGTGCATGCGCTGCATTGGAAGTCCACTCTGCTCATAGAATTTCTGGAATTACCGCATCTGCATTTTTTTGGTTGACACATCTGTCTGTTTATTTGAAGCTGTATTTAATCGTAACTTGTTTACTAATAACCACTCCTCGTAAAACTGAGCAGCATACTTCTTCATTATGGCCAGGCATTGCTAAATTGTCTTGCAGCCATCTAGTGATTTCTTCATTATACATGGATTGATAAATTCATTGGTCTTGCATGGGCCTTACTCAATATTCCCAGATGGACTTCGTTCCTTTCCGACTTATTTCGGTTTCAAAGTAGTTCACTAGTAGTCCTAGAGTGTTTGCACTTATGTCACATGTGCTGATCTTGCAATTGAAAATTATGTGGTGTTCAATGTTATTGTTTGTAGTAGTTTATCTATCTAATAATGAGGAGTGGCAATAATCTGGATACTTGTCTTTTCTAGCCATTTGTTCCTCCTTTGCTGATGCTACGCTTTTCTTTTGTGGTTGCTGTGAAAAGCCTTAGCTTAACTCATCTGTTCTTCAGGGTTCATGTTTGGGTCTGGTGGTGGTACAAGCAGCCCAAGGCGGTGGTGGTGATGGCGAGGATGGATCAGGAAGGAGCCCACTCGGTCTGCGCCGGGGACGGGAACGATAACTACCCGCAGGTGCCTCCCGCTGCCTCTTCTGACCTATTTCAAGTAATAAAAATGAAAGCAATAATTGTCCTGCTGTACATGAACTCTAATTGGCAACTGTTTGGTTAGCTAATTGTGGATAATTTGCTACTGTTTTTTTATATATTTTGGGTATGCTCTAGCGTCTAAAATAAATCAGTGACCTTGTTGTCGTTTTAGGGTATGATTACTGGCCACGTGTATTACTTCCTGGAAGATGTGAACCCTCTGGTGACTGGCCAGCATCCTGTGAAGACTCCTTTGTTCATCAAGACTGATGTTTGCTGACAACAATCTGGTCGTGGCTTGGCCAACCAACGCCGGGCTCGGTCCGGGTGCAAGGTTTGGTTCTATGGAGTATGTACCCACAGTTCCAATGATCACCCGATGTCCATGACATGCGACAGATCTAGGAAAGCGAATTCTTTTATTCCTTCATATTGTGAGGTTGTGCGATGCAAGGTCCGCGTGTACTTATGCATGCTAGATCATAGTTATTGTGCATAACGAAGATATGTGACTGGCAAGGACAACGACGAGCCAGGGTAGCTGTGACATGTAGCTGCTGCAGCTTAGTGCATCTGGGGGATAGTGGACGTCGTCATCTTATATGCGCCTTGGTCGTCGAACAATCTATATGCGCCTTATCAACTTCGTGTTGGCTGCAGGAGGCGCGCGGCCTGTGAGAAGGAGGTTGACGAGGGAGGATGTTCCTGTGGCTAATCGAGGGTTCTAGCATGTAATTAAAAGGTTCGAATAATGATGGTTTTGGCTTGTGGCTAATGCATGAATCGTGTTAGCTATGTGACTGTTGTCACAACCTGATACTAGGAAGTTTGCATGGAAAGGTACAAAATGACCTAGTGATGTAGATGCTTTGCTTGTCTTGATCATTTGAAACACTAGTAAGTTAGTGGTTTGTCTGAACTCCTAATGGAACCTGGAGTTTGTACACCTATGTGTCTGAATAAGATTGGTCGCAACTATCCTCTGTTTTTCCCTTGGGGAAGAGAGAAGATCGAGCTTGAGAGTTGCATCACGGCTGGTTCCCTGAAACCGTCCGGCCGTGGTAACTTGATTCGCCACAAACATATAGATATAGGGTCAAGTGATTAACAGTGTCAGGAGCTCGAGGAGTTTCAGAAATTGCTTGTTCAAGAAACTTGAGGAACCCCTGGCAGTTGTTTTTGGGCAATCGTGTTTTGCACCATGATGGAGGTTGGCCACGCGAGGTGGATCACCGGACGTATCAGCGCCATGATCGACACAGCTCCCCGTTCTGAACTGACAGACCGTCACCACGCGGGCGCCGCGCCGCCCCTATTGTACAAGGGCACGATTGTCCCTGCCGTCGACCCGTGTTGTTTCATCCCATTGAGGCGCAGCCGGACATAGGCGACGGCGGCCGCCATTCCCTCTCTGACATAGACCAGCTGCTCCTCGAAGTCACCCCTCCGCGCGGGCAGCTCCTCCCCTTCCTGCCCGCCCCCGCCCCCGCGGCCAACGCCGGAAGCTGGGAAAGCTGACGCGTCCAGCCTTGGCCATGCGGTCTCTATCAGCTGCCAGGCTGGCTCCAGCGAACCGGCCGATCGGTGCAACTCAGGCCGTGCTGGTCCATCTCGCCGCGAGATGGACCGGCTGCTTCAGACCTTAATACGTATTGTCTGTCTCGCTCGCTCCCTAATCAAGGAATTCATCGATTTTTTTCCCAAAACAACGCAATCAGCTGCCTCCTACCCCAGACCCATCCAGATCACTACGTACGTATACGTGCGTACTAAGGTTACACGGTACAAGGATACGCCCGCCCCTGCATGCCTAGCTAGCAGCAGCTACGTACGGGAATCCAAAACAAGACACAAAACAAAACTGACCACGCTTCTCCGGCCGGCCCCATCCGATCTGCGCAGCAGAACCTCCGCCGATGATCCATCCATGCCGGTGACTCGCCGCCGCGCGCAGCACTGGCTCACTTTTCGGCGAACCTGCATGAAACGAACCTGAGCAGACGCGGTGACACATGGTCGATGATGCACTCGGTCGTGGCGCGCTAGCTAGATGGATGGATATGGCCGGATTCCTCAACCAAATCGAAATGAATAATCCAAGAATTACCGGGCCGCCGCGACGACGATGAAACCGGGTGAACACCAGAGTGCCCGCTCTCCTCTCCTCTCCTCTCCTCGACGAGTAAAGAGTCAAAGTCTAAGTCGTCACACACGACGCACGCGTTGGCTCAACCTCCCTTAGTATATATAGAGCTTTTGGAGGCGATTCAAATTTCGAGGGAGGGAAAGAAAATGGCGGGAAGAAGGAAAATATTCGGTCCCCACGCCTGGGTTTTTAGTTATTATGGAGCGAAAAAGGTGAAGACATATAGGTTCGAAATTTTGGAGATAAATGCTTGGCACATGGAAAAAATCGTAAAGATGAGATGAGATAATTTTCGGTCCTCCCTTTTGGCCCGGCTGAGCTAGAAGCAATCGACCGCCAAGATTCGGATACCTCGCGCATTGCCTGGATCGGTGACGTGGAGGCCTCAATCGTGAGCCTAAAAAACGCTGGGGTGCATGGCTACCGGCAATTGATTCTGTAGCATTAAGTGCTGATTGTTTTTTTCCTAATAACTACATTTCCACACTAATCGCATCTCATGTTCTACGGAACGGCCGGAGCGGCACTAACGGAAGACATTGGCAGAAGCCGATGCTGGGGCGCATGGATAGCCACGATTAGTTCTCTCGCATTAATTGCTGATTGATTTCCTTCTAGTAATAATTGCTTTTGCATGCTATAATTAGATCCCGTATTCTACCGAAACGGCTGGTGCGACATTAGCGGATGCCCACAGTACAGTGACTCATACCTTAATCGTACAAACTGTATCATGCTCAGCTCTCCTGGCCGTGAAATAACATTTCGAAAGTCATGATGATATTACTGAAGAACGTCTTTATCAGAACATTTTTGCTTCTCACTTTGGATAGTTAGCAATAATCTTTTTATGGACGTCTGGAAATCTGTTTCATGTAGCTTGGCAAGGAAATTTTGAATCATGGATATAGGATCCTTTACACGTAAGACCTATTGCTCATGCTATTTGGGATCCTCATTTTGGTCAACCCGCTGTGGAAGCCTTTACTCGAGGAGGTGCTGCTGGTCCAGTTAATATCGCCTATTCTGGAGTTTATCAGTGGTGGTATACAATAGGATTACGCATCAATGACGATCTTTATACTGGAGCTCTTTTTCATGCACACTACCTACTCTTTTCCTTGCCTCTTTTCTTTGCTAATTATATCAATTACAGTAATTAATTTTGCAATTAGCAATCGGCTCTTGATTGACCTATGTGGCAACCATATGATTCATCGATTAGCGTCCTAGTTGGTTGTTGCTTTAGGTTAGCCAATGCTTCCAGGTGAAAACAAATGTAAACTCGAGCCAAAACTTCATCTACTATGGATGCTCCAGTGCCCTAGTTGGATGTTGCTTCAGGTTAATCATTGCAGCTGAATTCATTCTAGTAGGGATGCTCCAGGCTGCAAGTCAGAACGACAAAATGAACTGCACCAATCGTATATGCCGGTATTGTTCTAGTGATCATCACACGATCGGAAATCATGCACAAAACAAATTTTTCTCACAAAATCACACCCACGAAATAATGTCACAAGATCATTCGTGCTTGGCGATGGTTGTTGCCTTTAGTTAACCAATACCACCGTGTATGTGAATACAAATATAAACTGGAGCCAATGCTTCAAATGCTAGCTCCATACCGAGTCGCATATATGCATGGTAGCAATCGCTATACAACAAGCAAGCTTTTGGAGCGATTCAAATTTCGAGGGAGGGAAAGAACATGGCGGGATGAAGGAAAATATTTGGTCTCCGCGTGTGTGTTTAAGTTCTTGAGGGAAGAAGAATGTGAGCGCCTTCTCCAATCTGTTTCCGCCTGCTAGTTGCGTGTTGACAGAGCTGGTCAAGCTAACCCGTAAATTGGGCATGCCACATTTAATCATAGGGGTGGCCATGTTTAATCCCCCTGAATTATGTGGCATGTAATCAATCAGCATAACTTCCCGGCTGCCTTCCCTTTCTAAAAGGGCGGCAGTTATGATGTTTGGCACAGAAAGTTCAAATGTAGCACGAGCTGCATGGCTCTCTTCTGTTTACAAAATTCGAATTCAACATTTTGAAGTTTTAATTTTTTAAAATGAATCTTGATGTAGGCAATGATGTACTCTACTACTGTGCAAAATCTCAGGATGAAATACATTATATTTGAGGCTACAGAACAATGATAAATTCTGACAAATTTTGGAGGTTTCAAAATTTGCACTGTTCACTTATTCAGATCTATGGATTTGTGATTTTGCACAGCCCAAAATACTCAGTCTTTCGTATTGTTTTTTTTTCCAGAGTGGTAGAGTACAACATTAACTATCTCAACAATTTTCGTTCATTTTTTTTTTGAAACTATGAAATGACATTTTTAATTTTTTGAGAAAAACAGGCTACATGTAGCTCGAGCTACAAAATGCCACACTCATATTTGGCATTCCTTCTTAGGTAGGCCTATTTTTCAGGTAAGTATACGAGGGGAAAGGACGTAGTACCATATTTCCTATTTCCTGCTTGTTTCTCGATTTAGTATACATGGATAAACCTGTTTTTTAGCGAGGACCCTTATAATTTCTCTTTTGTTTTTACAGCATAGTTAATCCAGAACCACCATTGTTTATTTATTTTTAGTTTAATAACAGCAGGTGCTAATCGTTTTGGATACCTATTTAAATCTTTCCCTTCTTTTCAGCCACACTCCTCGCTCCTAATTCTCATTCCAAAACTGCTCCTAATTACTCGTTCTTTCCCTCGAATCAATTCTCTCCCATACTCCTCGTTTCTAGCATCCAGATTGGATGTCCAGTCTGAGAGAGAATTCCATCCATCAGAATTCCTATGTGAGCGTCACCACACATCGTGGCTTGCGTGCATGTGTGGTGTGCATTTGCCTACGTGGCATGGGTGTGTGGTGCCGCTCTCATGTGTGCCACACATTGACTTATGTGTGCTGCCCGAGTTGCCCTAGCCTGACCCATCTCACTATTCTCTCTTTTCCCTCTTCCTTATCCTCTAGCCAACACCTTACCTCTCTCACCAACTCAAATACCTCTCAAATCCCTTTGGATTTCTGCATATGTATGTGAATTGTGTTCCCAACCCGTCCCTTAAGGTAATCTCCTCTGATCCCCTTCTTTTCATCCAAGATTTGCATGGATTTGGTTGACTTTCATGTGAAACCCTAGCTTTTGGTTGATTTCCCAACCCTAGTTTTTTAATGTTAGGGTTTGCTATAATAGGAGAAGGGTTAGGGTTTGGATGTATGGCTTGATTTGTTTTGTATTGCCATGGCTAATTACTGAACACCTCTATGTATGTTGACACCTTTGACAAACTTTGGCTTGTCTGCCCTCTTCTCATAAGGGCACTCATTTGCAAAGTGCTTATCTTCATCACAGCTGTAGCACATTCTCTTCTTCTCATTGAAGGAGATTGGGAACTTCTTCTTGTACTTCTTGACAAAGAAAGCAAAATCTGTCCCAATGTCACTAGCTAGTTGAAGTCATCTCTTCTTCTTCTTCTTCTTCTTCTTCTTCTTCGATCTCATAGACTTCTTCTCTTTCTTGGTCTGCTCTTGACTTCAAAGCAAGGTTGTGATAGGGTCCGTTGACACGGTTCATCACCATGAGTCTTTCTCCTGCTTTGGCCATGTTGTCATTGGCAGCCACATAGGAGACAAGATCACCTGCGGACAGATCTGCTTGAATCATTGTCATCAAGATCAAGCGGGATGCGCAACGAAAATGTATGGCCTTGCTAGGTTTCCTTTTCCAGTCGCAATGTGGTTGTTGGGAGATCGGGTTATAGGATAGATAGTCGCGCTATCAAGATTTTATTTTTGGTTGGGTAACTTGATCACATCGTCTTAGGGAGCTCAATCCTTTGCATACCTATATTCTTGTTGCTTCTTGGTGTTCCCTCGTGTGAGGTTCTTGAGCTTGCCGCTATCTTTTCAACAAGCCAAAGTTCATCGAAAATGGAATCCGTATGCATCTTCTATTGCGTTTTTACTTTGAACGTCTTTACCGTTGAGAGGTTTCACTTCTAAAAATGTGCAAAAACATTTTGTGAGGAGTCCTAATACTTCCAATTTTGTTTTGGTTGGGGTTCTATTTGTTGTTATCTTTCCAAAAAATTGGTTTATGATCAATCAGAGTTCGGGAACTATGTGAAAGCTCAAGTTCTTTTGAGCAAACTGCGTTTGAGGGTTTCTCTACGAGACTGGTGGCCAAACCGGCATCGCCGGACCCACCACCGGATTGACCGACCGAACGTAGGGCACCATTTATGTTGTGGGCCGACGACCGCTGGTTGGTCCGACCTAGGTTTCGGCATGGCGGTTGGTTGGCGGTAGAGTCGTCCCGCTTGTTGCTCGCTGGTTGGTTCAGCTTGAGGCTTGGCGCTGCCGACTTCCTGCCAGCCTGGCTCGTAGAAAACCCCAAATGGTTAGTTTTATCTCTTGGACTATAAATAGTATTTCTTCCTCATTGAGGAGGTAAGGTCAACCATTCTATTTGCTCTCTCTCTCTCATACTCCATTGTTGAACCTCAAAAGCTTCTTCCTCTACATTCCCTCTCATGAATCTTGCATATTCTTGAGGGTTTTGGAAGAGGAGATCTAGATCTACAATCTCCACCAATCAATTCATCCTCTTAGTGAGGGTAACTCTTGCGATCTAGATCTTGGAGTTATTTGTTGATTTCCTCTTTGTTCTTCCTCTCTAGTTCCTCCCTAGAATTTATTGCTTGGGTAGGATTTGTGTTTGAAGGATTTGAACACCCTTTGTATTCTTGCTTTTGCATCCTTGCATAAGTGTTGATCTCTCCATTACGATTTGTTCGAGTGAGAGATCGTAAGCTTGTTACTCTTGGAGGGGTTACCTCCTAGTTGGGTTGGCAGTTGGTGCTCCGACGATCTCTTCGTGTAAGATTGTGAAGAGGCCCGTGCTTATCCTTTGTGGAGGTTGTTAAGTGGTTGTGGGGCTTGCCATTTCCGTAGTTGAGGAACACCTAGCCATTAGGAAAAGTCCTCTGTCCATCATGATATTGGCTTGGAGAAGAAGGTGAGCCTTCATGGCGTTCGGGAGACCTTCGTGGTAGCCCACATCTCACCAACGTGACGTACCTCACTTCATATGAGGGAACACGAGAATACATCTTCGTCTTCGTGTGCCTTGGTTATCTCTATACCTGAGTTTACTTTCCTTGTGACAGCCACCGTGCTTGAAGTATTTATATCTTGCTATCACTTGTGCTATATATAGCTTATGCATATCTTGCTTAGCTCTAGTTGTTGTTGTTGTTGTTGCACTTAGTTGAGCCTAGTATATTTAGGTTTTTCTTGTATAATAAATGTTAGTTTAATACCACATTCTTACAAGCCAAATATGTAATTGTTTTTAAATGCCTATTCACCCCTACATGCGACATCTCGTCCTTTCAACAAGGATGTTGAACATGTGGTGATGAATGGTGTCAAGAGAATCGCTTGACCTTCGCGGTGTTGTCGTCGATGTCGATGAGTTACGAAAGCTTGTTAGAAAACCAACAAAAAAGCTCAAACAAAAAAAATCAAATTCAAAAAAAAAAAAAATCGAAGGTTGCTGTCAAAATTTTGGGCGCCCCTAAGTTCTGTCCTTGTGGTCGGAAGTTCCGGTTGTGCTGGTGGAAGTACCGGTCCCTTTTTCTTACGAGGAATTTATTCACTTCGAGTGGAAATTGGCCCAATTTTTTCAATTCATGAGAAAATTGGCAAGGGCGCAAGGGAAAGTTAGATCAAGACCAAAGACAAGTTTGTATCAGATCAAAACCATATAAAACTCAGCAAGCAGAGAGATCTATCCAAGGCAATTTTTGCACTTTTTTGTATTTTCAGAATTTCCTAAATATGGCAACATGGTGATCTTACCTCACCCATCACCACCATGGCACCGCCGTTCACAAACAACACGTCGGCGATCATGTAAGCTATTTACCAAAACGATAAACATTTTCTTTACCTTTGCTACATTCCATTTTCTGTGTTCTATAATCAATATATTTTCATGCAGAGGATACAGCGCCCCAGAATACATAGACAGTGGCACCATGTCACCCAGCTATGATGTGTATAGCTTGGGCATCATAATAATCCAACTGGTGACAGGACACAGGAGTGTTACCAATAGTAATAACGTAAGTGTGTTTTACATTGTAGATGGTCTCTTTTTACAGATTTAGCCCAAATATTTCTATTGCTTATCATTATTAGGAGGTTTGGTATACCCCATATAAAGTTTATGGTTCAACGCAAAGATAAAAATGTACTCTTTCGATTAAGAAGGAACATATAGTCGGATGTTGATGGATATTTAGCTTCATGATAATCCACAGTTATTTTTTAGACAATAAGCACCTGATTTCGTGATGTTCATTTTTCTTCTGTAAAGTCGGTTCCCGACGTCTGGACCAGGCACCCCTTGTCCAAGACCTTGTTACTTCATGTATATTGTGACATATCTAATATATGCCAAATTTCAGATCTAATATCAACTTAGTTGGTTAACAACCGAACTTACTTTTTCAAGGGATTTTAAGATCCATAATTTTTTCTGAAAGGGTAAATAAGGTCAATAGTAATTGAGCACCCCATAATATTTTTTTGTGAAATAGGAATTACATTTCGGGTATACTTCTACTTAATTTGCATTCCATGCATTGGATGACATATTGAATTTTCATGGTGCTAAAGTTTAAAAGAGGCCGTCACTGCTTCGAGAACCGAGCTGACATGGTTTGTGTACCCTATGCTTATATGAATCGCCGGCATTATATAATTTGTCTTTATTATATATCAGCTTTCTCTGATGGCAGGTACTTAGAAAATGGAGGCACAGATTGCGTAAATCAGGCAAAGAAACACCATTTAGATACCAACAAATTGCAAAACTCCTCGAGATTGGGCTACTCTGCCAGGAAAAGGACCCCTACAGGAGGCCTTTTATATCAGACATAATACATGTTATCAATGAATTGGAAAGCACAGATTGGCAAATCAGCAATGAGAACAAATCTACTGCAGAGCAGGTAAGCCCATGTGCCTCAGAACTTCATAACTTCAATAGTAGTAAGCTCATGTGCTCCTCAGGGAATTCTTGTTTTGTTTCAAAGTGGATCGTACATTGTAGGAGAGTACTCTTAGATATTTGGTTCATAATGTAGATGGATTCTTTCCGCTAAGCGTCCATATATGATACAGGAGCAAGTGGTAGTATACATGAAAAAGAGTGTGCCTATTACACGAACCAATGTTTAATTTCCATCAATGTTAATCCAAACAGTTAATTAGAATAAAATCAGCCACCATTACCTTTTGCCTACTCTTAAAATTCTAGAAGCTTCAACCTTCATGAAAACAAATCATATGATATTGTAGGAGAAGTACAACTCATTTTTATAATGCATATTGTTTTGTTCTAGCAGATGAGTGCCTACTCGGAGGATGACATGCTTGGGATCGAGCCGCTCGAGCTACGCTTTCCGTTTGAGCTCAACACTAAGATACCACGCTCACTTGAGCTAACCAATGAGACAAATTCTTCTATTGCCTTCAGCATCAAAACGACAATCCCTCTACCATACTGTATAGAACCAAAGAAAGACATTGTTGCTCCGCAATCAAAGTATAGTGTCAACATAACATTACACCCAATAGACAAGGCACCGCAAGATACGCTTATTGGCGATTTCATCGTGCGGAGCACCAAAGTGAATGACAATCTTAAAAGTGAGGACATAAATGAAGATATATTCAACAGAGACGGGCCTAAATTAGTTGATGAGGTGAATCTGACAGTTACATATATGGCCGACGTACCCCAAGTGGATGTGTCAATTGGGCCGTTAATTAGTTTAGACACGAGAAATCTGCATGGCCCAAATGAATCCAATGTACCGCTAACAGAGGCAGAATCCAAGGTGAGCATCAGTAACTTAATTGAACTTGTAAATAGTTTAATTTCCTTAATTATAATGAGATAGAATTGTTTAAGAATTTAGATCTAGTCAACTAGTGTATGACTATACATATACGCCAAATTAATTAACAGCTTACCATAAACCGTCCAAATATATGCTACTTTTGTTTTGTGGTTGACATTAAAAGCAGCATATGCTTAGTTTTGTATTGTATTTACTGTGTCTTGGCATTGGAGATGCCCTCCAGCGGCCCGACGTAAATGGATATCTTCATGTGCTACACGCTCACAAAGTCGTTTCATGAAAAATCCACTTATCGTGTGACGTGTATAAAAAAATACGATGCTAAAAATAAGGCTTTTCACAAGTTTTTTTTCTCTTTTTTACATAGACCATAAAAATTATCCTTTTTTGCGAACCTTGGCGGGCACACATATATTGTGGAGATGTACATGTACAATTTTTTCGGGAGTCAAATTGAATTTCCGATATATCTAGACATTAATCTGAATTTAGATAAATCTAAGACATCTTTGATGGATGGGTAGTTTATATGGTCACAGGTGATCGAATTTAATCAGTAAAGGCGAAGTGATGATTTTACTCCTCCGTGCCAGTTCATAGGGTTTGCGCATGTTCCTAGGTCGTAAATTTGACAATGATAATACAAGATATATATTACAAAATATATATCATTAGAAAGCTCACGTGTTCTACTTTCTAATGATATATTTTTTGTGTTGTACAATTAATATTATGTTGACCAAATTGAGAACCTAGGGATACGTGTAAGCCCTATGAACTGGGACGAAGGTAATATTTGGACCCAATTAATCCACGGCTGTGTTCTTTCTTGGCAGCCAAGCCCATGTACCTCAAACGAGCTGATCCAGTTTGACCTGCCCGAGCTACCGCATCAAATGTTTTACACTCCCGACCCCACCATGGACCCGCCGCCCGCAGCACCGGCACCAAGCGAGGTGAAGTACTGCAAGAAGGCGCTCAAGGCATTCGACAAAAAGCTCAAGCAGCCACTCGCCATCCACCGGGAGTATATAGACCTTACGGTATAGTCATCCTCTTATCCTCCTATTTGAGCTAGTCTGACTCTGGTAATGCATGGCCAAATTATCACCAACCTTTTCTTTCCTTTGCGAAACTAATAACACCGTCTTTTTTTTTGAAACGGAGGCAAAAGCTTTGCCTCATCAATTAATTAAGAAGAAGGTGCTAAGTTTTTAGGAGAAAACCGAGCGAAAACCTACAACAATAGGGCCAAGCTCACACCAAGAGCACATCCACGAGAGAACACCTAAAGAAAGCAACCTCTAAGCCAACTAGAACCGACAACCCAAGAGCACAACACCGCAAAAAGATCCACTAAAAGGACATGACAACCCAAAATGAGACCATCACTTAACAAAAGTGGTTGTAGCTAGAGTCTCTAATTCTGCAATCAGTCGAGTTTGAGTTGTGAACGATGTTTGAGGTGTTCTTTTTCCCCTTTTTGTATAAAGGTTAGTGCCAGATGATCTTCGCAGCCTTGTTTCCAAGTGAAGCATGAGAGTGGAAAATAGGTGTGCAACCAGAAATGAATGTGCTGGATATGATTAAGATTTAATATAGACTATTTCCAAAGCTACATCTAAAATGTGGCTTCAACTCTGAAGAGTTATGCTGCTTTCTCCAGAGTACATCATCAACATTAGCATTCACCAAACAAAACTAGAACTTCGAATAATCTGCTTCTCTTGTGGCATTGTCTCTTCCTTGGAATGAAGTAATGAACCTACCCATGGACTTTGTATTTTTCTCATGCGGTTACCTGAGATGGACTTAAGCTGGAACAATGAAGTAGCTCGGTATTTTTTCGGAGGAAAATAGTTCACCAATTTTGTTCATCTAGGCCACCAGACAAAGCAAGACTGGATTTGTGTTTCTTTAATTGGTTATTGATCTGTCACCGTGAATGCCGAGAGGGTTTCCTGATCCCATTGAATTCTAACTTCATGGTACCGCACTAGCTCATCAACATATTTCTTTCAATGCAAGCAAAAGCAACAATTAAGATATAAGTATTGACAAGAAACAGAAGATTGTGGACTAATTATTTTATTGGTCGTATATATTAAGAATAATTTGAAATTTCCTGTTATAAGAATTAAGAAATATTTCATCTGAAGCAAATCATGCAACTATTGGTTCAATGAATTATTTCAGGACGTAAGAAAAACGCTCCAGTCGACTCAGAATTTTGAAGTGGCTCTAAATCCTGATAATAGGAAAAGGAACCGCTATACTGATGCCATTCCATGTGAGCAGTATTAATTTGTGAAGGCTGTCATGCATATTCTGCAAGAGCACCATGTTTCCATGTGGAATAAATTATTGGATGTAACTTGACTTTTCTTTTCTTTAGTTGATGAAACCAGGATAAGACTACAGTCCTCAACAGGCATTCAGAAAAGCAATGACTACATCAATGCAAGCCTTATAAAGGTAAAAACAGTATATTTCCTGGTAATTATTTTTCTTTGCCCTTTTCTTTCTTTCTAATCATAATTAGCATTGTTGCATTTAAAATCTGCAGCATTATGACATAGATCAAACTAAGTTCATTTCTACTCAAGGACCACTAGTCAATACATTAGAAGATTTCTGGCAGATGGTCGTTGAGAACAGCTCTCCGGTAATTGTTATGCTCTGCAAATTTGACTATATTAAGGTACGAACAACGAACACTCGTGACTTGCAGTTTTGTTGTGTTGACCTAATATCAAATTTCTCTTGTCTTCCATAGTTCTAGCACGACCTTACTCTACATGTTTGCATACAGTGATGTGTTATTTTATTATCACTTCATTTTTTCTTTCATAAAGTCACATTCTACTGACAAGTCTATTTTCTGCTTTATATATTTGAAGGATGCTAAATGCTCAGCGATTTTTGCCTCGCTATATGGATGTGGTTGCATGTAGACTTCTCAGCTTGTCATATGTAATTCAGTTGCTTGGAACATGAAAACAAAATGTACACAATGAAAGCATGCCTGCACATATACACTTGTCAGGTTTTCCTAGAGAAATTTTCAAAACTCAACAGGATAGGGAAACACCGTATCTGTATTTTTAGCATGTTACATATGCTTCCCCAGCTCTCCTACATATGGATCATGGAATCCTGGCTTCATCTTAGAAACAAACAAGGGGTGTCTGCCCCTTTGGTATCATTAAGGAGAAACCAAAACATGTAATCTTTCTTTTCCTCCTTCCTTAATAATAGACCCATAATTTCCCTAACTAGAGAGATGAATGGAGGGAGGGAGAGATTTGATTCTTTTTCTATGCAATCATTTACCATTTTGAAGTTTCCACTCCGGGAGATACATATTTCAGGTGTACTTGCAGCTTTGGTACCATGATAAAATTCTGAGATCATTAATCTTGTAAATAGTCACACAGTTCAAAATTTTAACCATGCATTTTCTTTGGTAAAATTCTATCTAATATGATTTACATTTAAATACCGGCAGTGTGATGAGTATCTTCCATTGAGCAAGTGCCAAGGAAAATACGGAAAATTTATTGTTAACATCACGAAGGTCAGACAAGATGGTGAATTAATTTTGCGCAGTGTGAAGGTGCAACATAATGAGGTAAACATGTGTACATATACTATATATTTGTAGCTTTTGTGTCTTGACAAATTTTGAAGATATCTTGCGCAATTGTACAAGTGAGGGACTCTTTTATTCTGTGTTTTACTCTATTTTATTCCATTACTCTTGTTCACTAATGCATAGACTTAAGTTCTTGTACAGTTGTACCCTTTAGAGGCATGTAATGCTTTTGCTTTCGTGAGAAGGAACCTGATGTATTTCACATTTGAGGAAAAGGTCCTCTCATATTGCATTCTGGATTATATCTGATGAATGATATCTTTCATCATTAGTTATATAATCACCGTACTTTTTCTTCCATTTTGTTATGACAATCATGCTTACAGAGCTAGTGAAGATTTCAGTTCAGCTTTTAAGGCATTGATTCATCAGTCTTATCATTTAGTGTCCTGATTGTACTCTGATGAATGAATTTCTCCTTTTACCACTACTTGATGTACTCCCTCCAATCCATAATAAGTGTCAGAGTTTTACTTCAAATTTGAACTAAATGAACTAAAACCCCGACACTTATTTTAGATAGGAGGGAGTAGCAATTTTTACTACACGTTAGCTTACACAATTGGTGAATATTTATCATGCTGCTATAAATTCTGCAGATTCTTTATTTTGCAACATATACTTATTTTCTTCCAAGTTTACTTTTCCTCTGGTTTTCTAAACATAACTGCGTAAGAAATAGCTTGCAACTTATCACTCTTTATTTTACAGTCACTTAAAGTGCATCATGTTCTCCACATCCAGCACTCTACATGGCCTGACCATGGCGTGCCAAATGATACCAGTGCTGTACGGAACATTCTAAAAAGATTATATAAGATTCCGAAAGGGTACCGAATAGTTGCACATGGCAGGTTTGATTTGTAATGCCATGATTTCTTTTTCACCCTTGCACACTCTCAGATAATACTGTGTTCCCTTTTCTGGTTTTTGCAGTGCAGGCATTGGGAGAACTGGTGCTTACATCACCATCCATAATACAGTAGAGAGGGTATTACTTGGTGAACAATCTTCTATAGATATTGCAGCAACTGTCAATAAGTTTAGATCCCAGCGTCCTGGGATGGTCCAAACAGAGGTATATATGTTTTTTTTAATTATTTCTGTTTCTGAGTCAGTCGCAATATTCTCTCAAGTCTCAAATCAAATTGGGGCCCCTGTTTCAAAAAAAATATCAAATTGGGAAATTGTTTACCATTTAATGAGCCGTGTTACTCAATTTATATATCGGTAGCTCATGTACAAGATATATTAATGAAGTAGTGTCCCAGAACACTGCAAAGCAGATCGTAGCACTCCACCCTAAGACCATCTTGTGATTTGCAGGAGCAATACATGTTCTGCTATCAGGCCATTGCGGATGAGCTGAAAGATCTGACTAAAATTTATAGCACAAGGTCCGAGAGGAGTTTCTTCCAGAGACTCTTGTGAAATACTACTCTTGCTTCCTCGATTTGCTAAGCTTAGCTGACAGCATTGATGCACGTCACGAAGGAAGATTTGGGTTTCAGAAGGAATCTCTTTCGAACATTTATCTGATATAAGGATTTCACAAATTTTGATCGTATTTCGCAGCGATTTGCAAACGGCTGCCACACACCCAGAGTCACCATTGCTATGTCTTCACCTGTCTTACTTTGGTTCCTTAATATCTGTGTTGACGCCACATAGTTGGCATGTCTACTGGTGCACCACCGCCACCAAGTAGCTTGCATTGTATGATGGCAGATGCATGGAACTCAAATTGTGCTGAATGGTCTCGGTTTTTTGTGTGTGTTTCCTTGTTTGTTTCTGTCCACTTCTTGAATGCAGCACAACCAAATCATCTGCCTGCATAAGAAACGCATCATTGTTGTGTGTCGGTTCAGTGTATCCACAAATCCCTGCCGGCCATGTCTCACACTCCTGGCATTACTGAGGAGCCACTAAGGCCCCCTTCTTTTGGACTTATGCTTATGGAGAAGCAAGCTTATGGAAAATCGGTGGTAATAAGTTGTGGTTTGAATAAGCTCGTAGAAACTATGAATCCCCTCTTTTGAGCTTATGGAGTTTTGGGTCATTAGATGTGTGATCTCTATGTTGCTCCTAGGGTTTTTCTTTTTGCGATATAGACAAGTGAAGATATCGCATGCATCCAGAGCAAGAAAATGTTGCACCTTCCGCTCAAGTTTAGAGAATCAGATGTAATAGTAGCAGTTAACAGCGAAGGGAGTGCTTAGCAGCAAGTTCCGTTCAGTTTCATTCAGTGTCGCTCCGGGCGTGGTCATCTTCTGCTGACGAGGGAGTTGGACGCGGCAGTTTCATTCATGGGAGCTCCAGGCGTGGTCTGGATCACTGGATGTGCCATGGGGGCAATACAGAGCTTGGATCTGCCATAGACGAGCTGTTGTGCAGGTCGACACGTTTGAGGGCGCTGCCTGCGGGCGAGCAGCGGGAGGACGACCTCCTGTCCACAGCTTGGCGACCATTTGCGCCGGCGGCGGCACTGGACAGGAGGATTTCGGTGGCGGCGGGAGCTAACCCTAGGCGGTGGAGGGTCGCATCACCTGTGGCTGTGCGAGAAAAATTAAGAAAGGGATGGAGGGTCAAGCACTCCTCAGAGTCCAACAGGCGCCGTACGTACGCCGCTGCGCCTCCTTAATTCCCGGCCCGGTCAAACCCAGCGGTGCGGTCGCCTGCCCCCTCGGTGACGTGGCATTCCTCCATCCCCACATTCAGGCCATGCTCGCGACGGTACTCGGTGCGTGCCAGTTTCCCAAGTACGTGTTCCACGCTACCATATCAAGATCAATACGCAATACGTATGTACTCCAGGTACGTGCAAGGTAGATAGTACAAGCATCAATACATACGTGCGTGTGCCAGCTACGGGGTTCCAAACGAAAAAAGAAGAGACTATATTTTTCCGGCCTATCAGTAGCCGCCCATCTGCGTGGCCGCGGCGGCCGCAGAGCCTCCGATCGTGATTCACCTGCGTGGCTACGATCTGATCCATCAATCATCAATGCTCTAGTTGGTTGTTGCTACAGGTTAACCAATCCTGCCAGGTGAAGACAGATGAAATCTGGAGCCAAATCTTCAGCCAGTAACATCACTTGAAGAAATGAAAATTGATATTGTTGCAGCTGAACTCAGTCTACTAGGGATGCTCCTTGCAGCCAAAGTTGCAAGTCACGGCCAAAAAATGAACTGCATCTGTTAATTAATATATGCCAATATTTTTTCTAGTGATCACCACAAAGTCAGAAATCGTACAACAAACTTCTCTCACAAAGTCACACCCGCAAAATAATGTCGCACGCTAAGTTTAGCTCGTGCTTGGCTATGGTTGTTGCCTCTCATTCAACCTGTATGCGTTTGCCTCAATCGTCACGACGATCGTATCATGCTCACCTCTCCGGTCGTTCATACATGCACGCACACTACCTACGAACTCATTTATACTTGGCTTTTTCTTGCCTCTTTTCTATGCTAACAACTATATCAATTATGGTAATTATTTTGGCACTTAGAAATCGATTTGTTGCCAGCACGACAGTAACACTAAAGAGCTCAAATGGATTTTGTTCTATTCTGTGCCATCACAGACAACATAGATGTAAACCAGTTTCAATCTCCACAGGGGGAATTGACATCAATGGGTTGGGTTCTTTCAGATCAACGTTATTGCGGTCTCTATATACCTAGAACCCTGCTAGATTAATATAATAGTTTCTAGCTACCTAATCTACACAATTATGCTAGGCTGCGGACTGAGCAGACACTTCAGATAACTGAACCAACATATAAACTTGCTTGTACATGGAGATCGAGAAATTAGGTCCTCAGGACAGCGATGGTCACCAACGTTGGAGAACTCGGATGATCGCAGACGATGCCAGGGATGATGCCTTCACCACAATGAGGATGGGGATGAGTGGCATCAGCGCCAAATATTATCGCAGGCCTATCGGTGACCAGAGGGATGCAACTTAGACACTGCATCAGCCTTCGAAAATATAGTGCCATGTTAGACTCGACGATTCAAGAAACACACAAAGCACAACGAGAAGTGGCAAGTTTCGCTTGAACACCGACCTTGACATTTATCTTCAGAGCAAGGCTTGCCATGGATCTGCTTGTTCACCTTAAACACTTGCTTGGTAAAACAACATTGGGACAGACGCCCCAGATCGATCATGCACATAGGCTTCAGGTCACCCGGATACCAGCACAATATGATCATTAATTTGGATTGAACCTTGAGTCTAGTAGTACAGAAATCATCTTAACTGAAAGTTCACATACCGTAAAGTGAGCCATTGTTCAAGCTCCATGCGCTGCAGTCTGAGTATGGTCATCGCATGATGTTACTGAGCTTCGAGCAAAGTCAACTGATCCTTGCGCTCCACTTGATCCAGATGCACGTATATAGCCGGAAGAACAGGCTTCGAAGCATGTCGGGGACCCCGAGGCTTGGCACATGAAACCCAGTTCGTGATGTAATCCAAAGCAACACCGTCTTGCACGTTTCGAGCGAAATTCACACACATCCAGCTCTTGAGTCTACCACCATTGACCATTTTCTATATGACGAAAAATGAAAATGTGCAGCAAGTCTTGAGATAAAATAAGCAAATGGCATATACTTGAGTCAGATAACAACTAAATAAAATTTTAGTTTAAGAAGCTCCAGGTCCAACAATCTAAGTTACTGATATCGTAGAGAACACATGAATAAGACCAAACAATCTAAGTTACTAGATCAGTGAACACATGAATATAAAGCATCTATTTGATTAAGAAGCTCTAGATCCAACAATCTAAGTTACAAGATCACAGACCAGAGGAATAAAGATCAGAGAACACAAAACATACAAACTGACCACAATCTATGTTTCGGTTCACAAATATTACACAACGAGGGGTTAAATAATTTGCTCTGATGATGATAAACATGTTCCCTTTCAGTGGCGGAGGCAGAAAAAAATTTGAGGTGTGGCGAATGCAAAAACTCCGCTATCTAAATATTACTTGTGTTCAACAATTCAACAAAATCACTGGAGCCAACAGAAAACCAATCAATTAATTATTGATGACTTGAGAGCACTACAGACATTAAACTGGAGCTTACTTCAGTCAACAGCGAAATTTGTTTCAGAATTCGAAGTGTTATTTCAGTGCTGAAATCAAATACCTTAGGTTATGTATTTGGTGTTCTTGTTCGGCACCATATCCTTACTCGCCTAATTGTCCTCGCGGCCTACGATCCTCTCGTCGGCCGGCGGCGGTTCTTGCGCTCTGCCGTGGTGGCGGTGCCGCGTCTGCGCGACCACGATTTCGTGAGGGTTTCCGCCAAACCAAATAGGGAAGTTGTCGATCGGCACGATGGCAGCACCTGTATCGATGGTCCGGAGTCGCGATAATCATGCATCCATGTGCTTTACCATGGCCCAGTTAGTGAGGCCCATTGCGGGATTGATTGAGTACATGTTCCTTTACCGGTTCGCTGTTTCTGATTCCTCGTTCCTCAACGTACAGCAAGAATGCCCATCGATGCATCTGAAGTCAAACCTGAACAGACTCAACCTAAAGCATATATATACATAGTATTAGTACAAAAGTTTAGGTATGGCGGCCGCCAAACCTCGCCATATTGCTGGCTCCGCCCCTGTTCCCTTTTCTTCCTAAATCACGATCTTACTATGGACTCGAAATTGTAAACAATGACCTGAATGGTTCCTTTTCTAAATAGAGAAAAAAAAAACTCAACTTCCTCTAGGCATGGTACTTCTCTAGATGCAGTAGACAAGGAAAACAATTAAACCATGGAGTGTTAGGATGAAAATATATAGTTATCAATCCAAGAAGAAGGCCACACAATACCAACCAGTGGTATTCACACCCACTTAACAGGGCCAGTACCTCTAATAATAACCATGACGACGTATCAATTCATTCAACATGAACATGCTTTGGCCTTTGGAGTGGATTCAACATGAACAGCAGGATTAAGAAACGTTGCGTAAATTGCCTTCATATCATACCTCTTAGTACCATACATGGTTTTTGAGATTCAGTAGGAACGCCTTGGCCAGGTGCTCAACGGCTTCCTCTGTGTCCCTGCCAAGTAACAGCAGATTATAAAAACAAAACAGAGTTGGTCCGAACTTTTTCGTCACTCCAACCAGAACAAGTCAATATTTAACCATAACCGCTAAAGCAGAGCAAGTAAATATTTTAACCAAAACCACTAAATCTACATGCTGTCCTAATAATTCTTCGTAGTGGCATGTCAGTCAACTAAAAATGCCAGATCAATACTATCATATATAAGTAACAGTGAAAGACCCAAATTGGGTATATACAAGAACCAGGAACATGAGTATAAGCTCTAACATGACATCAACAAGATCATGCATTTGTGTAATAAACGTTTTGATCAATGAGAAAAGGCAAAACCAATGAAAAATAATGTTCCATGATCCGACCCACCGTCATCAATCCTGAAAATAACTTCAAGATCAATGAACAACAAAATGATTAAACAAAATCATTGAATAAGATCCCTCAGGAGAAATCCAACACAGAAGTTATCACCAAATCTCAGATTTAAAAGCAACTATGTCCACATTGGGCGGACCATTTAGTCTATTAGTACGAATTAATAGTGACCACAAAATCTGTAAACCAATATAAGTTTTAGTACCTACAGAACAATTTCTTCAGTTGTTATGTTGAAACCATATTTGATTTAATATAAAAAAATGAGGCATGTTTAACTATACTGTTTTTGCAATGACCTTAAAGGCATTTTTTACTAGCACACACAGTCCAAGGCATTTTGTGCAACTAAAACAAACTACAGGTAAAACATAATCACCTTCTTCTACATGTCGAGATTGAGAAGTTCATTCACTCTGCATCCAACTCCTCAGGAGGACAGCTCCACATACAAAGAGTCGCGACATTTTGAACTCAGGAAGCTCTCCAAGCATTGCTGATATTGTGACTGACCTACGAAGCAGGGGTTACAAGAACTTTAAGTGAGTTGGCACAAGGTAACGTATAAAAGGGTAAAATAATTTGCTCTGATGATGATAAACATGTGCCCTTTTCTTCTAAATTGTAAACAATGACCTGAATGGTTCATTTTCTAAATAGATAAAAACTCAACTTCCTCTAGAGATGATACTTCTCTAAATGAGTAGACAAGGAAAACAATTAAACCATGGAGTGCTAGGATGAAAATACATAGTTATCAATCAAAGAAAAAGGCCACACAATAACAACCAGTGTTATTCACACCCACATAACAGGGCCAGGACGTCTAATAACCAGGATGACTTGCCAATTCATCCAACATGAACGTGCTTTGGCCTTTGGAGTGGATTCAAAGCCAACACAAGGATGTTCCCTATGTACAGCGGGATTAAGAAACGTTGTGTAAATTGCCTACGTATCATACCTCTTTGTACCATATATGGTTTTTGAGGTTCAGTAGGATCGCCTTGGTCAGGTGCTCAACGGCTTCCTCCGGGTTCCCTGCCAAGTAACACCAAGCACATTATAAAAACAAAACGGAGCTAGTCTGAACCTTTTCGCCACTCAAACCAGAGCAAGTCAATATTTAACCATAACTGCTAAAGTAGAGCAAGTAAATATTTACCCAACCAATAAATCTAGCCACTGTCCTAATAAGCCTAAGCAGTGGCGATTAAATGTTAATCAACTAAAAATGCCAAACCAATACTATCATATATAACTTGGACAGAACAGCTAGACCTGCAGCTCTCCCATCAAGCCTCCAAGCCGGCCAAGGTCACCAGAAGTCGCCAAGAGCCACCGTGGCGCCATCTCTTTCTTCTCAGCTTCGGTAGGCCCCTATCACACATGTGAAGATGATAATTATAGGGTAATTCTAGTGAGGTGCAGTATGAACATTTAAGTAAGATGAGCTGCAAGACGAACTTGACTGCTAGAAAATGTTGTATGAACAAGATTCAGTACCTGGGATTGATGTGTGGAAGATTGTCACCATAAGGTTCCGCTTGAGGAGCAGACTGGGGCATTTGATGGCTACAGTCATTAGCTCCATATGCAGGATAAACTGACCTGTTCAACAAAATATAGTTCAGTACAAAAAGAGTAAAAATTATATGTCAATCTAGTATAATGAGATATATTATGAGTATTCCAGGATGCAGCAAACAGTTGCAAAACTACAGAACACAATATTAGTACAGTAACATCAAAATTTATTCTCAAGTTCCATCATGAGAATTCAAAAAATTTAGCACAGGGCATGCTGAAATAAGCAAAACTCCAGCCAAATTATTGCAGTCTAATAATGCTCAGCACGATCATTTATACATGTACAGAGTCATGCAATTACTAAAACATGATCAAGAATTAGGTAGTTAACCCAGCATGGTAAATATAAGTACTTTCACCAACTGCAATTGCTAGAAAATGACCAAGGCATGATTTTTTTAAAAAAAAAAGGACTAGTTTCAGGTTTGTCAAATAAGACTGATTGGTCTGATTAGATTTACGCAAAAAGAGAAACACGAACACCCTGAACCCTTAGAATTGTCTTGCTTCGGAAATGTTCAGCTACAAAACATACATTCCTGTGATCAGCAATCGGTCCCTGTACGTGACCTCATTGCTGGCATACAGAGATTGGTAAGTTGGCCATTGTACTAGTTACGCCAGCGTATAACCGCAAAAAGACCAACTATTAGGAACAGGGCTACAAAGTGAGCCAGCGCCCCCAACCGACATCGGCCTAACAACGATTGGGGCTGCGGCTGTGCCGACACCGTCGTCGACGCCACCGGCATAACAACACACGGGTGCTGAGCCGTGACGGCTCTCCTCGGTCAGTTGGATATCCACCCCATCTGCGAATGCACAGGGTGAGCGTAGCGTTCGGTGTGATCCAGCAAGACGAGAAATACTACTAGGTCGAAATGGAAATTGCTGGGGCACTAGACACACACAGAGAGGGCAGGCGGGCTACTTTGCAGCAGGTGGAGCGATTATGGGGAACGGAAACTAGAACGGAACAGGGGGCGAAGAAATAACCTTTAATTTGGTGGGCGTCATCTGACCGGACGAGGTCGGAGTGGTCGAGGTCGGAGTGGACGAGCCCTTGTGCGTGGTCGTCGGCCATCTCCGGACGCCGGCCTCTCCTTGGCCTTGCAGCAGGAGGAGCTGTGGGTAGGCCGTCCTTGATCTGCTTCTGCTTACCTGCACGGGACAGGGGTAGGGGGGTGACGAAATGAATCGGGGTCTGGACGCGGAGAGGGGACGGGATCGATCCGGAGGTTACCGTGGCGGGTGAGGTCGACGCGCGTGGTCGCCGTGGAGAAGGGTCTCGCTCCACCCTGATGCAGCGCCGGATGGATTCAGCATCGGCTGTTGGTTGGTCGCCCACGGGTGCGGGCGTCAAGCCGGGGATGGGGCGGTCTGCGGCGGGACGGCGGCGCCGCAGCTCCAGCCGCTGCGAGGTCTGGCCGGGAGGATGGTCGCCGGAGCCGGGACGGGCCGCATCGACGGCGGTCGGCAATGGCTCGCGCGGGGGCGCGATTGAATGCGCGAAGGACTTGGTCGGCCGGAGGGGATAGGTTGGGGACGAGGCGCCGGAGCTGCGGTGGTCGGCCGGAGGGGACAGGCCGGAGGTTGGGTAGGCTGCGGCGAGGCGCGGTGTTGGGAGAGAAAATGGGTCACGCAAATAATCTGAGGCAAATATTTGGTCACGCAATAAGTAGCCTTCCCTCGCCGCATACACTTGCAACCAACTCAACTCAACGCAATAAGTAATCTTCGGAAATTTGACACGAAATCTTTCCCGTGATTTGTTCCTTAACTTTACTCTCCTTCTCTCGCGACGCAATAACTAGCATTTCTTCTCCGCTCAGCGAAGTTACTGCTTTCCAATCTTGCACCACGATTATATCAAGGAGAGGTCACAGCGAAAATTACAACTAGTACGTAGTACTTTCCAATCTTGCTGCTGTCCGTAAAATCTTTCCTACTACGTAAATGGTTTCTTGTTGCACGAAATCTCTATTCATCAAGAGACACATAAAGTCACTCCTTAATTCACCAGGCGCCAATCAATCCGTGTTTCCCATATTTTTGGAATTTGATTGACGGGGTATATCAAGGAAGGACGTCGATCGTCCATAGCTTTAACTACTCCCGGTTTTCCGGACAAGGTGAAAAGGGAAGCGGGGGTAATTTCGCGGCGACAACAAACAATCCACCCGCGCCTAATCGAAATAAAAATATACACCTTCATTCCATTCGAGGGAAATTAACATAAAATTTTAACCTAAAAACATTAACCGTTAACCTAGAATGTTTATTAATACAAAACAAGATTCATAAATGTAACAAATCATCTGGCTCAAATTTAAACACATCAAAATTCAAATCCATCAATAAAGGCTAAGATTCTGCACGGAGACACCAACGACGATGCGTATCCTCGTTCATAATCATTAACACATGCATGTCCAAATCATCGTCGTCCTCCTCCCCCTCCGAAGAAAAAAACGGGTTGGCGAAGACCATCTCCGTCAACCTCTTCATCTATAGGTAGAATTCATCGTTGAAGCAGTCGGTCGCAAAGAAATTGGAAAATAAGCAAAATAAAAAAGACTTACCTAGTTACTCCCTCCGTTCTGATTTAGTCTACATTATAGGGAAATGAGACAAACTAGTATAGCATTTATTAGTATTACTTAGATATGTGAACAACCAGTCAAATCAACATTGATAATAGCAACATCCAATAAAGAGAGCAAAACCACATCGTTTTCAGTGTTGTTGTTGACTAAAAGCTAGAATGTAGAGTATTTTAGAACAAATTTTGGAGCTACAATGTAGACTATTTCATAATGGAGGGAGTATTCCGTAAAACACCTCGGAAGTGGAGGACGTGGGAACCACGGCGCATAGGGGTGAGAGAGAAGACCGTCGGGGTTGCGCGATGATCGGATGCCAACGTAGAGGTCGCGGAAAAATGGTCTTAGCGGTCGTCACTCTTCGCCGCGTCCGGATACTAATCGTCGAAGAAGAAAAAAAACTTGGGGGGTATGTTCCAAGGACGCCTATCTCCGCGGCGGTCGATCTACGACGTCTCCATCCTCCAACGAGTGGCATTTTTCAACAACCGAGCTCATCTAGGTGCACGCTAGAGGATCAAAAGGGAATCTTTTTCCTAAATTTTGCTCCACTAAATCTTTTGGCACCTCGCATAGAGATGCTCTAAGTCATGCAAATACAAAGAATCTCAAAAGAGGTCAAGTTATTACAAGAGTTGGGGCAGTGACATCGAAATTGGAATGTCACCCCGTAAGTCCATAATGTTTCTTACCGGCTGGTCCTATTTGTGAAGATGGTGCCGCTTCGAGGTTGTATATTTGCCTTTCCTCTTTACATCACCATTACAGAGCCATGTTAGGACCTCATGAAATAGGGAAACGGTTCTGACCCTCCCTCACGTTATCTCAGGTGAAAACCTGTTATGTGGACCTCACAATGTCTGCCCCTAGTTTTCCAAAAAAAAGTGGTGATTCCATGTGGCCTTTGCCATTTGATTGTGGATGCCAATTTTTTTTTTGACCAAGGGACTATGGTGCGAAACCCCCCACAACATTTTTATTAGAACTCTGCCCCTTTACAAAAGTTCAAAGATATACACAAACAATAAAAGAAAGGAAGATTATTTCAGTCCAGGATTAGAAAATTCCAGTGTGCTTGTGCTTGACCCAATGCACATGCAATGTGGTCTCATGAGTAAAACTTTCGCGAGACTTGGGCCGGTGATCTTGAAAATGGGGAATTGACATTATAAGTCTAAAATCTTCGGCGAGAGAATAATATTTGTGAAGGAGGTGCCACTATATAGTTGTCGATCCGTTGTTCATCTTCATGCATATTGTCATTATATACCAACATTGGGACTCCTTGCAAGAGGGGAGTATTACTGACATTCCCTACTCTTTGAGACGAAACCCCCATTAGTGGGCCTTGTGTCATCTACCCCATTATTTTCCATCAAAAGTGGTTATATTTCATGTGGCTTTTCTCTTTGTTTCAGTTTTGAAATGTCATAGGAACATGCACCATATAAAATTATGTCAATTTATAAATACAAACAATAAAATAAAGGAAGATTATTTCAATCCAAGATTTGAACATTTCCAAGTCCTTGTCCTTGACCCAATGCATATGCAATGTGGCCACGAGAGTGGCCGCGAGACTTGGGCGACTGACGAGAAAATGGGGGCTTGACAATATACGTCTAAAATCTTCGGCGAGAGAATCATATTTTTGAAGCAGGTGCCACTCTGTAGTTTTCGATCGGTTATTCATTTTCATGCATACCGTTATAATATACCAACATTAGGACTCCATGCAAGAGGGGAGTGCTACTGACCCTCCCTCACGCTTTGAGATGAAACTCCCACTAGTGGGCCTGGTGTCATCTACCCCATTATTTTCCTTCAAAACTGGTTATATTTGATGCGAGTTTTCTCTTTGTTTCAGTTGGGATAAGTCATAGGAACATGAACCACGTAAAAATATGTCAATTCATTACAAGAGTTGGGTCGGTGTCCTCGAAGTTGTAGTTTAGCACTATAAGTCGAGGGTCTTCATGTAGGGTAGTCTTGTTTGCGAAGCAAGTGCCACTTTTGCGTTGCGTATTTCAAGAAGAACGATGTTTAGTGGGCGCCGTGACGCCTAGCCCCACAAAAAGGCCACTTTTTTACCAAGCGTCTGTGGTGCAAAACCCCCACAACATTTTAGTAGAACTCCGCCCCTTTACAAAAGTTCCAAGATATACAAACAATAAAAGAAAGAAAGATTATTTCAGTCAAGGATTTGAAAAATCCAGTGTGCTTGTCCTTGAGTCAATGCACATGCAATGTGGCCTCATGAGTGAAACTTCCGCGAGACTTGGGTTAGTGACCTTGAAAATTTGCGCTTGACATTATATATAAAATCTTTGGCGAGAGGATCATATTTATGAAGCATGTGCCACTCTATAGTTGTCGATCGGTTATTCATCTTCATGCATAATGTCATTATATACCAACATTGGGACTCCATGCAAGAGGCGAGCGTTACTGACCTTCCCTACTCTTTGAGAAGAAATCCCCATCAGTGGGCCTTGTTCCCATTAGTGGGCCTTGTGTCATCTACCCCATTATTTTCTGTCAAAAGTGGTTATATTTCATGCGACTTTTCTCTTTGTTTCAGTTGTGATAAGTCATAGGAACATGACCATGTAAAAATATTTCAATTTATATATGCAAACAATAAAATAAAGGAATATTATTTCAATCCAAGATTCGAAAATTTCTGAGTCCTTGTCATTGACCCAATGCACATGCAATGTGGCCTCAAGAGTGACCGCGAGACTTGGGACACTGACGTGGAAAATGGGGGCTTGACATTATATGTCTATAATCTTCAACGAGAGAATCATATTTTTGAAGCACGTGCTACTCTATAATTGTCGATATGTTATTCATCTTCATGCATATCGCCATTACATACTAACATTGGGACTCCATGCAAGAGGGGACTGCTACTGACCCTCCCTCATGCTTTGAGGCAAAACCCCCATTAGCGAGCCTGGTGTCATCTACCCCATTATTTTCCGTCAAAATTGGTTATATTTTATACGACTTTTCTCTTTGTTTTAGTTGGGATCAATCATAGGAGATTGAACCAGGTAAAAAGATGTCGGTTTATGTATACACAAACAATAAAAGAAAGGAAGATTATTTCAATCCAAGATTTCAAAAATTCCTAGCCTTGTCCTTGACCCAATGCACATGAAATGTGGACTCATGAGTGACCGCGAGACTTGGGCCACTGACCTGGAAAATGGGGGCTTGACACTATGTGTCTAAAATCTTCGGCGAGAGAATAATATTTTTGAAGCAGGTGTCACTCTATAGTTGTCGATCGGTTATTCATCTTCATGCATACCATCATTATATACCAACATGGGGACTCCACACAAGAAGAGAGTGCTACTGACCCTACCTCACGCTTTGAGACGAAACTCCCACTAGTGGGCCTCCTGTCATCTACCCCATTATTTTCCGACAAAAGTGGTTATATTTCATGCGACTTTTATATTTGTTTTAGTTGGGACAAGTCATAGGAACATGAACCATGTAAAAATATCTCAATTTATATATACAAACAATAAAATAAAGGAAGATTATTTCAATCCAATGTTTGAAATTTATGAGTCCTTGTCCTTGACCCAATGCACATGCAATGTGACCTCATGAGTGACCCTGAGACTTGGGCCACTGACTTGGAAAATGGGGGCTTGACATTATAAGCCCAAAATCTTCGGTGGGAGAATCATATTTGTGAAGAAGGTACCACTCTATAGTTTTCGATCGGTTGTTCATCTTCATGCATCCTGTCATTATATACAACTATTGGGACTCCATGCAAGAGGGAGTGCTACTGACCCTCCCTAACGCTTTGAGACGAAACCCTCACTAGAGGGCCCTGTGTCATCTATCCCATTATTTTCCGTCAAAAGTGGTTATATTTCATGTGTCTTTTCTCTATGCTTCATTTGGGATAAGTCATAGGAAAATGAATCACGTAAAAAGATGTCAATTTATATATACAAACAATAAAAGAAAGGAAAATTATTTCAATCCAAGATTTGAAAATTTTAGTGTGATTGTCCTTGACCCAATGCACATGAAATGTGGCCTCATGAGTGAAACTTCCGCGAGACTTGGGCCACCGACCTTGAAAGTGTGGGCTTGACATTATACGTCTAAAATCTTAGGCGATAGAATCATATTTGTGAAGGTGGTGCCACTCTATAGTTGTCGACCGGTTATTTATATTCATGCAGGCCATCATTATATACCAACATGGGGACTCCATGCAAGACGTGGGTGTTACTGGCCCTCCCTCAATGCAACGCTGCCACCGGATCTCGGCGCGATGAGCCTCAACTCGAAGCTTCTTCCACCCTCTTCCGTGGTAGACCGTGTCTCCCGGGGCGGGCGGAGGTATGCCGAGTTCCGCCCCAATATTTAGTCGTCGGGGCCGAGGGAGACGAATTTGAAGAAGACAATCCACCGCAACACCCTCTCGCCACCGTCCACTGCCTCTCCATCGCCCGATGTTAACAACTCGAACGGCGCCCTAACATTCTCGATGATGGATCTTCAAGTTAAGAAAATTATATCCTCGAATCCATTGAATTTGTGCGCGGAAATTAATCTCCGATTTTGTAGAACTGGCGATTCTTCCTTCATGGATCTCTTAGAGGAGCTTGACATTGCTGATCCTCCACTCGCTCCGGTTGGCGGTAACGGTGTGGGGGATGATGTTGGCGGTGAGAGGGATGAGGCGGCCGGGGTGGAAGGGACGACGATGAGGTGGTCGAGGTTGATGTGGGTAAAGTGAAGAGAAGAAGGGTTGTCAACTACACCATGATAGAAGATGCAACGTTGTGCTAAGCTTGGGCGGCTGTGGGGATGGATGTGGTGTTCGGCACAGATCAAACCTGGAAGCGGTATTGGCAACACATCAAATATAAGTTTCATAAAAATCATGCCTTCACAACACAAACCACTCTTGACATCTAACTCCCAGCGGCACTGCCACGCCAAAATCGGCCTAGTCTAGGTGGCAAATCACATCCAAAGTCTATACAACAAGGAGAAGAATAAAAAAGAGAACTAAATGGTTATGGCGAGGGTGGCCACATGGACTTCAAAGTTCTCTAGTAGACGCCACTTGGCCATGTCGGGGGTGATCGGTTCCGGCCTAGATGAGGTCGAGAAAGAATAGATCCAATGCGGCCGTGGGCGGTGGTAGTCGAACCATGCGGCAACCAGACTTGGAGCACTGCGGGAGGTCTAGCGAGGTAGATGAACAATTGTTGGACGCTACTACTCATTCGGTACCCCCAAAGAAGGAAGAGACGACCGACATGGAGAAAAATAGTTATTATCTATCATTTCATGTCTCGTCTTGTCACCGCACATTATAGGGGTCCTTCTTTTATATATGCATGGAATCAACTACTACATTTTATTTCATGTGTCGACTCATTGTTGTGTATTATTATTTTATGTGACGGTACATCGAAAGGCGGAGAAGCCGAAGATAGATAAGACAAAGAAAGTTTGCCCATGATACGGCTCATGTTATGATACCGCAAGACCTCCAGCGCCGTAGATGAAAGCTTGTTTTGAAACTAAATTCAGATTATCGGAAAGTAAAAAAGGAAAAGTAGTTTGACGGAGATATTTGATTTCTATATAATTTCGATGTGTGATTTGGATACGATGGTAGGGCAAGTGAAATCAATTTCATCTCAGAATTGTCTTATTTTGAAATTGCTGAATGAATATAATATTACTACTATTACTACCTCCGTCCCAAGGAATAAGGCGCACACGTATTCCAAGACGAACTTTGACCATAAAAATAGGGCAACATAATCTTGATTATATTATATGTAATTAGTATCGTTGGATTCGTATTGAAAAGCACTTTCTAATGATGCTAATTTCATACAAATAATCTTTATATATTTGAAGTAATTCTTGGTCAAACAAAAAACACGTAAAACGAGGACGCCTTATTCCTTGAATCGGAGGTAGTATTACTTAGTATGTGCTAATGATTGCTTGTCGTTGATGGCGGCGATGCAAGTTGAGAAAATACAGGCGCCCACATAAAGGAAGGAGCATAACTGCCCCTAGAAAATCGAGGCATCCACCCGGAATTACATTGCCATTGGTATTGAAAGAGGCAAATGGGGCGCTCGGATGGAAAGCGACGAGCATGATGCTGAGTGGGCGAATTTGATCGGAGGAATCGGGGATGACTGTTTATTGACCCACTCTTTATTTTTCCTCCTAAAATGATGCGAGACATTAATTAACTTGCCTCGACGAGGCTACGTAGTATTTATTTTGGCCCCAAAATAAAGAGCTCCGTGATTTCTGGGGAGGTTGATTTTACGTATACTTTGATGGATGATTTTGGCTGGAGGAATCAAGGAGGCTGCCATTATTTTCTACCCAAAAGGATGCCTGGCATTAGTTAACTTGCCTTGTTATGCATGATGATTTTTGGATTAGTATGCGTCCCAAAATTTGGTGGGCATTTCCCCTCCTCCCACCACTCACCATCGGCCTCGCCGTGCGCTGCTCCATCGAGCTCGCCCGACCGCGTCGTGTCCGTGGCCGGGGTCTGCACTGCGGTCCTCCACGACGGCGGCGGGTTGCCGGCCACAATGACGCGCCGGCGGTGGCGGCCCGCCGTCCGCCATCTCACCCGTTCGCGAGCCGAAGCAGGGGCGGCCAGCAGCGGAGATGGCTCCTAATACTACTAGTCCCTGACGAAGCACAAATTTATTTGTATACATGTGTAATGCAAACTGAGATCTGCCCGTGAGTGTTGCTTGTCAGGTGTGATTGACTACTAGATTCCTGTGAACTAATAAAGATTTGTTGTTCCCGTGTAGTACTAGTGCTGTTCACGTTTTTTCTCTGTTCCTTCGGTGCAGAATATCGTTTGCTGTTCAAGCTCGGTTTCACATCTAGAATCGCTGAAACTTTACAACACGTACTAGCAGGATAGCTCTGCTATAATGCGTGAAGCGCCATTATGCTAGTTTTTTTCATCATAAATGGTTGGGCTTAGATTATATTAGGTGCTGATCCGTGTTATGCCTGCCTCTATGTATTTATCAAGACTGGCAATCCCAGTCTTGGAAAGGAATACAATGTTCCGTTATTATTTGGCATATCAAACTCTGATCTGTCGCAAAATGCATTAGGAAATTTTAAACTGACTATTTGTTTGTTGCTGATGCATTCTAGCTTGGTTGGTTTTATTTCGCCTGTCCTGCGGATTACTTGTACTGCAATGTGCTATAAATCTTGGCAATAATGTGCTAATCTTCCTGAGCTGCTTGTTTGTTTTTGAATGCTCATTAGGCGTGTTGTTATTGTTGTGCAGGTTCGAGGCCGTGACTCGTTTTGCCGGGCTGAACCCGCTGCTCTACTACGATGACAGCCACATCGGCACCATCACTCTTCTACAAGCAAGGATTAAGAGTCGCTTGAATTTCCCTCATGTGTACTGATGTTCCCTCCTAATATACAGCACCTTTTTGCTGTTTGGAGATTTTGCCAGGTGAGAATACTGAGCGTATATGTGCTGGTGTAAGATTTTCTTGGGGAATCGAAAGATTGGGAGATACCATGGTCATCTTTTTACCTTTCTTGCTGTACATGTTCTTCTGACGATCTTCTCCCTTTGAGATAATTGCTTTTCTTTTGAATTATGTGTTGTTTTCTTCAACCAGATTGGTTAGGTTTTCTTGCCGCTTTTAATTTTATCTTGTAAAATTTGAGCTTATAGGTAATATGGGCTTATGATGATTGTTGGCTAATTAGTAAAAGCTTCTTTTGACTTCATAGAAAGCTCTTTTCTGTTACTCTTGTCTTTGATTTGATTTAGCTGAACTAGTACATTTGTTTCTTAAGGAATAATCTTAACTGTCCCTGGTTTTCTTATCATGGATTATTTACTTTACCATGATACGCATTTAATCTCTAATTATGTAGGATCAGAATGCATTGAGATTTTTGTCTAACTGGACCACTGTTTGGCAATGTTTGTGCAGGGTGAAGGTTTGGATACTGTTGGTGAAGGGCTTGAAATTCTGAAAAACATGGTAGCTGCTGATATAAATTCGGTCGCTTTTTTCTAGTTGAACGATGGTAGGAATCACATGAATTTTACTCTTGTGGTGCTTCCGGCTTCCCTGCTCCGTTTGCTATTTTGGTATATTCCAAGATGCATAATTTGAGATGATTCCTGTAGATTTTATTTCATGTGTTTCATTTGATGGTCATTATAATTACCAAACTTGCTAGATGCAGATTAATATTGTGAAGTATATATAGTCCATTAAAATCCTAATATTTTCTCGAAGCGAACCAGTTCGAAAATGATTGCTATTCATTGAATCTTTGTGCTTGTGATTTGACATAATTTAATATTGATGCCTTTTTCTTGCTCCACTTTGTTTCTTGATTTAGCTGAACTAGTACATTTGTTGTTTCTTAAGGAATAATGTTAATTGTCCCTGGTTTCTGTATCATGGATTATTTAGATTACCATGATAAGTATCTGTACTTATGTAGGATCAGAATGCACATACATTTGTTTTTGGTTCCTTATTTAGTTTGGTATATGTACTTGAGCATCTCTGTGAGTATAGGTGCATGCACTGCTGGTATGATCCAATCGTCGCATGGTTCCGTTTGATCCAATCGTCGCGCGCTTCCGCGATCATGCTTGAACTGTTGTGTACAATATCGTCGCCTTATTATTTTGGCAGTCCTTTCGAAATATCTGTATTTGCTTTGCTTATCATGCTCTGTTTATTTTGTCCGAGGATAACGAGGAGGACTGAGCGACCGTAGTGGCCCCTTCTTCTTCGACTCCATGTGTTTTATGGGTTAGTATCTAGCTCCTCTCTATGATTTCCTAGTCTTGTGTAGTATTTATAGGCCTCAAATATAGGTGAAGTTTGCTTTCTTGGATATAGTGGATTCTGTCAAATGAAGCTTAAATTTATGGCAGATTTTCTTGACCTGTGCATATTTGGATGCCAAATGAGTTGGTCTTGTGCGACTTGCTCACTGTATTTGCTGCTATGTTATCAATGCGGATGTTTGAGAATTTAGAGGATTCCATGCCAAAAAAATTTCGTGACCTGATGTAGCTGATTCATTAGCTCAAGGATGTGTTGGCAACCGTGTCTTTGTTTTCTATTGTGTTATCATCGCGGTTTGAGTAAATGATTAGTAGTGTGTTGTATTCAGGTTGCGGTACAAGAGCTAGAGCCCCAGGAAGCTGTCAGTTTAGAATGATTTAAGCCTCTACTCCATACATGCAATAGTTATCTCTGTTTTCCTGTTACAGATGGCTAGCCCGTAGAAGCATGTATTGCTGCCTGTTTCTCTCTGTATACTTGTACAAGTATCAATTGCAGTTTGTTGCCAATTCACAGAGGCTTGGTCCGTGCCTGTTTGGTTCGATTGGCACGATCTGTAGCTGTTTGTTCTATATCTGGTCTGCACCATTTTAAAAGATGTTGTGTTATTTTTATTTCAGACCTGATAGATTCTTCTACTTTATGTATTTGTGCATCCATCTTCGGTAGGGTCTTGGCCTTGCGCACCGAAGTCCCTCGCAGACGTGCTTGGCGCTGGTAGCGTCGGCTTGCCTCCGGGTGCTTAGGTAAAGCCGTTCTGGCTCTGGTGGTGCATCGTGTAGACATCGATGTATGTATCTGTTTGAGCCCATTGATGGCTTAGAGTCTCTAGTTTTGTAGTTGATCATCTGCTAGTAGGGGAGCGGATGGCCGTCCTGGTGTTGAGGAGGCCTCGCTGGGGTGTTTGCGTTTGCGACGTTGGTGGTCGGGTGGCGCTGCTGGCTGTTGGCTGCTGTTTGGAAGATTGGAACGGCCACGGCATATTGTTTGCGACCTTGGTGGTCGGGGGATTCATTTGCGTGTTCATTTTGTTTGCTGACTTGCATGGGTGGGTAGTCTTGGCCTGAATGTACTAGAAAATCTGGGAAGGCCATGTGGAAAATTGGAATGAATGGGCCTGTGTTGTTGTCTGGTTTTCGTGTGAAATAAAACTGATCTGCCCGTGTGAGTGTTCCTGGTCGATGTGATTGACTACTAGCTAGATTCTGTGAACTAATAAAGATATGCAGTTCCCGTGTACTACTGCTGTTCACATTTTTTCTCTGTTCCTTCGGCGCATAATAGCATTTGCTGTTCAAGCTCGGTTTCACATCGAGAATTGAACTTTCCAACATGTACTAGCAGGATCGCTCTGCTATAAATCGTGAAACATCATTATGATAGTTTTTTTCAGCATAAATGGTTCAACTTAGATTATATTGGTTGCTGATCCGTGTTATGCCTGTCTCCATGTATTTATCCTGGCAATCCCAGTCTTGGAAAGGAATACAAAGTTCCGTTATTATTTAGCATATCAAACTCTGATCTGTCCATAAAATGCATTAGAAAATTTTGAACTGAATGTTTGTTTGTTTGTTTCTGATGCATTATAGCTTGGTTGTATTATTTCGCCTTTTCTACGGATTACTTGTACCGCACTGCGTTATGAATCTTGACATTAATGTGCTAATCTTCCCGAGCTTGTTTGTTTTTGTATGCTCATTAGGCTTTTTGTTAGTGTTGTGCTGGATCGAGGCTGTGATTCACTTTTCTGGAAAATCAATGGCGGCCCGTGCCCAGCAGCCCCCGCACGTCGGCGGTCCGGTCTGGGTAGGTCCGGCCGTACCGGCTCCGACGACGACGGCCTCCCTCGTCGGCAGGCTGCGCGGCGTGAGATACCTCCTGCTGCTCCCGGCCGAAGGTGGGCTGGTCCGGTGAGACCCGGCTCCTCCAGGTGCGCCGGCGCTGCTCGGAAAGGGAGGCCGACCTCCCTTCTCCACACACGGACCACCTCCCTGCCACGAACTCCGAACTCCTGCTGTTGCATGCCGGTGAGCACCACCTCCCTTCTCCACCTCATCTATGTTCATGCTGGATTGCTGCGTTATTTTCCTTGCATGTATGTGGTTGTGGGGCAGAAACCATAGCTAGCTGTGTGCGACTTCCTCCACTCGGGCTACAAGAACGACAGACCGCCCGTCTTCCGCCGGGGTGTCGCCGTAAGGTTTCCTCCCGCGGCCCGCCCGTCTTCCACCGATGAATCTGTCATGTTTTATTTGGTGCTGCCTAATGTCTTGCAAACCAATCGATGGTTCGAGTTAGTTTGGCATTGCAAGTGCTATGTAGTAGTAGTGCTAATGTGGTGCCAAGTTCATTGTTTTTTTTGAATTTTTCAACGAAGTTACGAGGCTGTGCCATCTGGTCCACAGATGATTAATTCGAACCTTGGATTGCAACGTCTTTAGCCCTGCAAATTGTTTAATTAAGCTTTGGCTTTCTGCTGGGCTCGGTGCGAGGTTAGATTTTATCTTGGATGGGTGGGGTCTCAGATGTGAGTACCGGCATGTTGGGGCTCTGTTATTTAACATTAGATGAAAGGTTCTTCTTCATTTAATATTTCTACTGCCGGTTTCCTCACTTGGAGTTCAAAGTCTTCTCCACTTGCTGTGTTGATTTTTAGACTGTATGAGTATAATATATTCATATTGTACTAGGCCTAAATGTTTATATCATTGTCGGAACTTCCACTTGCTAGAGTGGCTCATCCGCTTGCTAGTTTATTTCGTGATGGCCATCGATCAACTTATTTACACGTAATGTCGCTGCTGTAGTCTGATTCTGGTTGGTACATTTGGTAGGTAAGAAGAGGAAAGACACTATCTGCATTGTCCTTGCGCGCGGAGGACACTTATGAGGAGCCTAAAGTTAGGATGGAAAAGGTCGTAGGAAGAACCCGACGTGAAATATGGGAATTGTATCCGCACTCATCCAATTGGTGATACAGATTGAAGGCATTACGAAAACTATTTGATGCCTTCTTGAAATGTGAGATTCTGCCCATCAAGCTTTATTCCAACTTAATCCTCGTATATCCTCATGATCATTTGTGCATGCGCTGCATTGGAAGTCCACTCGCTCATAGAATTTCTGGAATTACCGCATCTGCATTTTTTGGTTGACACATCTGTCTGTTTATTTGAAGCTGTATTTAATCGTAACTTGTTTACTAATAACCACTCCTCGTAAACTGAGCAGCATACTTCTTCATTATGGCCAGGCATTGCTAAATTGTCTTGCAGCCATCTAGTGATTTCTTCATTATACATGGATTGATAAATTCATTGGTCTTGCATGGGCCTTACTCAATATTCCCAGGATGGACTTCGTTCCTTTCCGACTTATTTCGGTTTCAAAGTAGTTCACTAGTAGTCCTAGAGTGTTTGCACTTATGTCACATGTGCTGATCTTGCAATTGAAAATTATGTGGTGTTCAATGTTATTGTTTGTAGTAGTTTATCTATCTAATAATGAGGAGTGGCAATAATCTGGATACTTGTCTTTTCTAGCCATTTGTTCCTCCTTTGCTGATGCTACGCTTTTCTTTTGTGGTTGCTGTGAAAAGCCTTAGCTTAACTCATCTGTTCTTCTGGGTTCATGTTTGGGTCTGGTGGTGGTACAAGCAGCCAAAGGCGGTGGTGGTGTTGGCGAGGATGGATCAGGAAGGAGCCCACTCGGTCTGCGCCGGGACGGGAACGATAACTACCCGCAGTGCCTCCCGCTGCCTCTTCTGACCTATTTCAAGTAATAAAAATGAAAGCAATAATTGTCCTGCTGTACATGAACTCTAATTGGCAACTGTTTGGTTAGCTAATTGTGGATAATTTGCTACTGTTTTTTTATATATTTTGGGTATGCTCTAGCGTCTAAAATAAATCAGTGACCTTGTTGTCGTTTTAGGGTATGATTACTGGCCACGTGTATTACTTCCTGGAAGATGTGAACCCTCCGGTGACCGGCCAGCATCCTGTGAAGACTCCTTTGTTCATCAAGACTGATGTTTGCTGACAACAATCTGGTCGTGGCTTGGCCAACCAACGCCGGGCTCGGTCCGGGTGCAAGGTTTGGTTCTATGGAGTATGTACCCACAGTTCCAATGATCACCCGATGTCCATGACATGCGACAGATCTAGGAAAGCGAATTCTTTTATTCCTTCATATTGTGAGGTTGTGCGATGCAAGGTCCGCGTGTACTTATGCATGCTAGATCATAGTTATTGTGCATAACGAAGATATGTGATCGGCAAGGACAACGACGAGCCAGGGTAGCTGTGACATGTAGCTGCTGCAGCTTAGTGCATACGGGGGATAGTGGACGTCGTCATCTTATATGCGCCTTGGTCGTCGAACAATCTATATGCGCCTTATCAACTTCGTGTTGGCTGCAGGGGAGGCGCGCGGCCCTGTGAGAAGGAGGTTGACGAGGGAGGATGTTCCCGTGGCTAATCGAGGGTTCTAGCATGTAATTAATAGGTACGAATAATGATTGTGTTGTCTTGTGGATAATTCATGAATCGTTTTAGCTATGTGACTTTGTTGTCACAACCTTGATACTAGGAAGTTTGCATGGAAAGGTACAAAATGACCTAGTGATGTAGATGCTTTGCTTGTCTTGATCATTTGAAACACTAGTAAGTTAGTGGTTTGTCTGAACTCCTAATGGAACCTGGAGTTTGTACACCTATGTGTCTGAATAAGATTGGTCGCAACTATCCTCTGTTTTTCCCTTGGGGAAGAGAGAAGATCGAGCTTGAGAGTTGCATCACGGCTGGTTCCCTGAAACCGTCCGGCCGTGGTAACTTGATTCGCCACAAACATATAGATATAGGGTCAAGTGATTAACAGTGTCGGAGCTCGAGGAGTTTCAGAAATTGCTTGTTCAAGAAACTTGAGGAACCCTGGCAGTTGTTTTTGGGCAATCGTGTTTTGCACCATGATGGAGGTTGGCCACGCGAGGTGGATCACCGGACGTATCAGCGCCATGATCGACACAGCTCCCGTTCTGAACTGACAGACCGTCACCACGCGGGCGCCGCGCCGCCCCTATTGTACAAGGGCACGATTGTCCCTGCCGTCGACCCGTGTTGTTTCATCCCATTGAGGCGCAGCCGGACATAGGCGACGGCGGCCGCCATTCCCTCTCTGACATAGACCAGCTGCTCCTCGAAGTCACCCCTCCGCGCGGGCAGCTCCTCCCCTTCCTGCCCGCCCCCGCCCCCGCGGCCAACGCCGGAAGCTGGGAAAGCTGACGCGTCCAGCCTTGGCCATGCGGTCTCTATCAGCTGCCAGGCTGGCTCCAGCGAACCGGCCGATCGGTGCAACTCAGGCCGTGCTGGTCCATCTCGCCGCGAGATGGACCGGCTGCTTCAGACCTTAATACGTATTGTCTGTCTCGCTCGCTCCCTAATCAAGGAATTCATCGATTTTTTTCCCAAAACAACGCAATCAGCTGCCTCCTACCCCAGACCCATCCAGATCACTACGTACGTATACGTGCGTACTAAGGTTACACGGTACAAGGATACGCCCGCCCCTGCATGCCTAGCTAGCAGCAGCTACGTACGGGAATCCAAAACAATACACAAAACAAAACTGACCACCCTTCTCCGCCCGGCCCCTTCCGATCTGCGCAGCAGAACCTCCGCCGATGATCCATCCATGCCGGTGACTCGCCGCCGCGCGCAGCACTGGCTCACTTTTCGGCGAACCTGCATGAAACGAACCTGAGCAGACGGCGGTGACACATGGTCGATGATGCACTCGGTCGTGGCGCGCTAGCTAGATGGATGGATATGGCCGGATTCCTCAACCAAATCGAAATGAATAATCCAAGAATTACCGGGCCGCCGCGACGACGATGAAACCGGGTGAACACCAGAGTGCCCGCTCTCCTCTCCTCTCCTCTCCTCGACGAGTAAAGAGTCAAAGTCTAAGTCGTCACACACGACGCACGCGTTGGCTCAACCTCCCTTAGTATATATAGAGCTTTTGGAGGCGATTCAAATTTCGAGGGAGGGAAAGAAAATGGCGGGAAGAAGGAAAATATTCGGTCCCCACGCCTGGGTTTTTAGTTATTATGGAGCGAAAAAGGTGAAGACATATAGGTTCGAAATTTTGGAGATAAATGCTTGGCACATGGAAAAAATCGTAAAGATGAGATGAGATAATTTTCGGTCCTCCCTTTTGGCCCGGCTGAGCTAGAAGCAATCGACCGCCAAGATTCGGATACCTCGCGCATTGCCTGGATCGGTGACGTGGAGGCCTCAATCGTGAGCCTAAAAAACGCTGGGGTGCATGGCTACCGGCAATTGATTCTGTAGCATTAAGTGCTGATTGTTTTTTCCTAATAACTACATTTCCACACTAATCGCATCTCATGTTCTACGGAACGGCCGGAGCGGCACTAACGGAAGACATTGGCAGAAGCCGATGCTGGGGCGCATGGATAGCCACGATTAGTTCTCTCGCATTAATTGCTGATTGATTTCCTTCTAGTAATAATTGCTTTTGCATGCTATAATTAGATCCCGTATTCTACCGAAACGGCTGGTGCGACATTAGCGGATGCCCACGATGCTGACTCATACCTTAATCGTACAAACCGTATCATGCTCAGCTCTCCTGGCCGTGAAATAACATTTCGAAAGTCATGATGATATTACTGAAGAACGTCTTTATCAGAACATTTTTGCTTCTCACTTTGGATAGTTAGCAATAATCTTTTTATGGACGTCTGGAAATCTGTTTCATGTAGCTTGGCAAGGAAATTTTGAATCATGGATATAGGATCCTTTACACGTAAGACCTATTGCTCATGCTATTTGGGATCCTCATTTTGGTCAACCCGCTGTGGAAGCCTTTACTCGAGGAGGTGCTGCTGGTCCAGTTAATATCGCCTATTCTGGAGTTTATCAGTGGTGGTATACAATAGGATTACGCATCAATGACGATCTTTATACTGGAGCTCTTTTTCATGCACACTACCTACTCTTTTCCTTGCCTCTTTTCTTTGCTAATTATATCAATTACAGTAATTAATTTTGCAATTAGCAATCGGCTCTTGATTGACCTATGTGGCAACCATATGATTCATCGATTAGCGTCCTAGTTGGTTGTTGCTTTAGGTTAGCCAATGCTTCCAGGTGAAAACAAATGTAAACTCGAGCCAAAACTTCATCTACTATGGATGCTCCAGTGCCCTAGTTGGATGTTGCTTCAGGTTAATCATTGCAGCTGAATTCATTCTAGTAGGGATGCTCCAGGCTGCAAGTCGAACGACAAAATGAACTGCACCAATCGTATATGCCGGTATTGTTCTAGTGATCATCACACGATCGGAAATCATGCACAAAACAAATTTTTCTCACAAAATCACACCCACGAAATAATGTCACAAGATCATTCGTGCTTGGCGATGGTTGTTGCCTTTAGTTAACCAATACCACCGTGTATGTGAATACAAATATAAACTGGAGCCAATGCTTCAAATGCTAGCTCCATACCGAGTCGCATATATGCATGGTAGCAATCGCTATACAACAAGCAAGCTTTTGGAGCGATTCAAATTTCGAGGGAGGGAAAGAACATGGCGGGATGAAGGAAAATATTTGGTCTCCTCGTGTGTGTTTAAGTTCTTGAGGGAAGAAGAATGTGAGCGCCTTCTCCAATCTGTTTCCGCCTGCTAGTTGCGTGTTGACAGAGCTGGTCAAGCTAACCCGTAAATTGGGCATGCCACATTTAATCATAGGGGTGGCCATGTTTAATCCCCCTGAATTATGTGGCATGTAATCAATCAGCATAACTTCCCGGCTGCCTTCCCTTTCTAAAAGGGCGGCAGTTATGATGTTTGGCACAGAAAGTTCAAATGTAGCACGAGCTGCATGGCTCTCTTCTTTTTACAAAATTCGAATTCAACATTTTGAAGTTTTAATTTTTTTTAAAATGAATCTTGATGTAGGCAATGATGTACTCTACTACTGTGCAAAATCTCAGGATGAAATACATTATATTTGAGGCTACAGAACAATGATAAATTCTGACAAATTTTGGAGGTTTCAAAATTTGCACTGTTCACTTATTCAGATCTATGGATTTGTGATTTTGCACAGCCCAAAATACTCAGTCTTTCGTATTGTTTTTTTTTCCAGAGTGGTAGAGTACAACATTAACTATCTCAACAATTTTCGTTCATTTTTTTTTTGAAACTATGAAATGACATTTTTAATTTTTTGAGAAAAACAGGCTACATGTAGCTCGAGCTACAAAATGCCACACTCATATTTGGCATTCCTTCTTAGGTAGGCCTATTTTTCAGGTAAGTATACGAGGGGAAAGGGACGTAGTACCATATTTCCTATTTCCTGCTTGTTTCTCGATTTAGTATACATGGATAAACCTGTTTTTTAGCGAGGACCCTTATAATTTCTCTTTTGTTTTTACAGCATAGTTAATCCAGAACCACCATTGTTTATTTATTTTTAGTTTAATAACAGCAGGTGCTAATCGTTTTGGATACCTATTTAAATCTTTCCCTTCTTTTCAGCCACACTCCTCGCTCCTAATTCTCATTCCAAAACTGCTCCTAATTACTCGTTCTTTCCCTCGAATCAATTCTCTCCCATACTCCTCGTTTCTAGCATCCAGATTGGATGTCCAGTCTGAGAGAGAATTCCATCCATCAGAATTCCTATGTGAGCGTCACCACACATCGTGGCTTGCGTGCATGTGTGGTGTGCATTTGCCTACGTGGCATGGGTGTGTGGTGCCGCTCTCATGTGTGCCACACATTGACTTATGTGTGCTGCCCGAGTTGCCCTAGCCTGACCCATCTCACTATTCTCTCTTTTCCCTCTTCCTTATCCTCTAGCCAACACCTTACCTCTCTCACCAACTCAAATACCTCTCAAATCCCTTTGGATTTCTGCATATGTATGTGAATTGTGTTCCCAACCCGTCCCTTAAGGTAATCTCCTCTGATCCCCTTCTTTTCATCCAAGATTTGCATGGATTTGGTTGACTTTCATGTGAAACCCTAGCTTTTGGTTGATTTCCCAACCCTAGTTTTTTAATGTTAGGGTTTGCTATAATAGGAGAAGGGTTAGGGTTTGGATGTATGGCTTGATTTGTTTTGTATTGCCATGGCTAATTCTTTGAACACCTCTATGTATGTTGACACCTTTGACAAACTTTGGCTTGTCTGCCCTCTTCTCATAAGGGCACTCATTTGCAAAGTGCTTATCTTCATCACAGCTGTAGCACATTCTCTTCTTCTCATTGAAGGAGATTGGGAACTTCTTCTTGTACTTCTTGACAAAGAAAGCAAAATCTGTCCCAATGTCACTAGCTAGTTGAAGTCATCTCTTCTTCTTCTTCTTCTTCTTCTTCTTCTTCGATCTCATAGACTTCTTCTCTTTCTTGGTCTGCTCTTGACTTCAAAGCAAGGTTGTGATAGGGTCCGTTGACACGGTTCATCACCATGAGTCTTTCTCTGCTTTGGCCATGTTGTCATTGGCAGCCACATAGGAGACAAGATCACTGCGGACAGATCTGCTTGAATCATTGTCATCAAGATCAAGCGGGATGCGCAACGAAAATGTATGGCCTTGCTAGGTTTCCTTTTTCCAGTCGCAATGTGGTTGTTGGGAGATCGGGTTATAGGATAGATAGTCGCGCTATCAAGATTTTATTTTTGGTTGGGTAACTTGATCACATCGTCTTAGGGAGCTCAATCCTTTGCATACCTATATTCTTGTTGCTTCTTGGTGTTCCCTCGTGTGAGGTTCTTGAGCTTGCCGCTATCTTTTCAACAAGCCAAAGTTCATCGAAAATGGAATCCGTATGCATCTTCTATTGCGTTTTTACTTTGAACGTCTTTACCGTTGAGAGGTTTCACTTCTAAAAATGTGCAAAAACATTTTGTGAGGAGTCCTAATACTTCCAATTTTGTTTTGGTTGGGGTTCTATTTGTTGTTATCTTTCCAAAAAATTGGTTTATGATCAATCAGAGTTCGGGAACTATGTGAAAGCTCAAGTTCTTTTGAGCAAACTGCGTTTGAGGGTTTCTCTACGAGACTGGTGGCCAAACCGGCATCGCCGGACCCACCACCGGATTGACCGACCGAACGTAGGGCACCATTTATGTTGTGGGCCGACGACCGCTGGTTGGTCCGACCTAGGTTTCGGCATGGCGGTTGGTTGGCGGTAGAGTCGTCCCGCTTGTTGCTCGCTGGTTGGTTCAGCTTGAGGCTTGGCGCTGCCGACTTCCTGCCAGCCTGGCTCGTAGAAAACCCCAAATGGTTAGTTTTATCTCTTGGACTATAAATAGTATTTCTTCCTCATTGAGGAGGTAAGGTCAACCATTCTATTTGCTCTCTCTCTCTCATACTCCATTGTTGAACCTCAAAAGCTTCTTCCTCTACATTCCCTCTCATGAATCTTGCATATTCTTGAGGGTTTTGGAAGAGGAGATCTAGATCTACAATCTCCACCAATCAATTCATCCTCTTAGTGAGGGTAACTCTTGCGATCTAGATCTTGGAGTTATTTGTTGATTTCCTCTTTGTTCTTCCTCTCTAGTTCCTCCCTAGAATTTATTGCTTGGGTAGGATTTGTGTTTGAAGGATTTGAACACCCTTTGTATTCTTGCTTTTGCATCCTTGCATAAGTGTTGATCTCTCCATTACGATTTGTTCGAGTGAGAGATCGTAAGCTTGTTACTCTTGGAGGGGTTACCTCCTAGTTGGGTTGGCAGTTGGTGCTCCGACGATCTCTTCGTGTAAGATTGTGAAGAGGCCCGTGCTTATCCTTTGTGGAGGTTGTTAAGTGGTTGTGGGGCTTGCCATTTCCGTAGTTGAGGAACACCTAGCCATTAGGAAAAGTCCTCTGTCCATCATGATATTGGCTTGGAGAAGAAGGTGAGCCTTCATGGCGTTCGGGAGACCTTCGTGGTAGCCCACATCTCACCAACGTGACGTACCTCACTTCATATGAGGGAACACGAGAATACATCTTCGTCTTCGTGTGCCTTGGTTATCTCTATACCTGAGTTTACTTTCCTTGTGACAGCCACCGTGCTTGAAGTATTTATATCTTGCTATCACTTGTGCTATATATAGCTTATGCATATCTTGCTTAGCTCTAGTTGTTGTTGTTGTTGTTGCACTTAGTTGAGCCTAGTATATTTAGGTTTTTTCTTGTATAATAAATGTTAGTTTAATACCACATTCTTACAAGCCAAATATGTAATTGTTTTTAAATGCCTATTCACCCCTACATGCGACATCTCGTCCTTTCAACAAGGATGTTGAACATGTGGTGATGAATGGTGTCAAGAGAATCGCTTGACCTTCGCGGTGTTGTCGTCGATGTCGATGAGTTACGAAAGCTTGTTAGAAAACCAACACAAAAGCTCAAACAAAAAAAATCAAATTCAAAAAAAAAAAAAATCGAAGGTTGCTGTCAAAATTTTGGGCGCCCCTAAGTTCTGTCCTTGTGGTCGGAAGTTCCGGTTGTGCTGGTGGAAGTACCGGTCCCTTTTTCTTACGAGGAATTTATTCACTTCGAGTGGAAATTGGCCCCGAATTTTTTCAATTCATGAGAAAATTGGCAAGGGCGCAAGGGAAAGTTAGATCAAGACCAAAGACAAGTTTGTATCAGATCAAAACCATATAAAACTCAGCAAGCAGAGAGATCTATCCAAGGCAATTTTTGCACTTTTTTGTATTTTCAGAATTTCCTAAATATGGCAACATGGTGATCTTACCTCACCCATCACCACCATGGCACCGCCGTTCACAAACAACACGTCGGCGATCATGTAAGCTATTTACCAAAACGATAAACATTTTCTTTACCTTTGCTACATTCCATTTTCTGTGTTCTATAATCAATATATTTTCATGCAGAGGATACAGCGCCCCAGAATACATAGACAGTGGCACCATGTCACCCAGCTATGATGTGTATAGCTTGGGCATCATAATAATCCAACTGGTGACAGGACACAGGAGTGTTACCAATAGTAATAACGTAAGTGTGTTTTACATTGTAGATGGTCTCTTTTTACAGATTTAGCCCAAATATTTCTATTGCTTATCATTATTAGGAGGTTTGGTATACCCCATATAAAGTTTATGGTTCAACGCAAAGATAAAAATGTACTCTTTCGATTAAGAAGGAACATATAGTCGGATGTTGATGGATATTTAGCTTCATGATAATCCACAGTTATTTTTTAGACAATAAGCACCTGATTTCGTGATGTTCATTTTTCTTCTGTAAAGTCGGTTCCCGACGTCTGGACCAGGCACCCCTTGTCCAAGACCTTGTTACTTCATGTATATTGTGACATATCTAATATATGCCAAATTTCAGATCTAATATCAACTTAGTTGGTTAACAACCGAACTTACTTTTTCAAGGGATTTTAAGATCCATAATTTTTTCTGAAAGGGTAAATAAGGTCAATAGTAATTGAGCACCCCATAATATTTTTTTGTGAAATAGGAATTACATTTCGGGTATACTTCTACTTAATTTGCATTCCATGCATTGGATGACATATTGAATTTTCATGGTGCTAAAGTTTAAAAGAGGCCGTCACTGCTTCGAGAACCGAGCTGACATGGTTTGTGTACCCTATGCTTATATGAATCGCCGGCATTATATAATTTGTCTTTATTATATATCAGCTTTCTCTGATGGCAGGTACTTAGAAAATGGAGGCACAGATTGCGTAAATCAGGCAAAGAAACACCATTTAGATACCAACAAATTGCAAAACTCCTCGAGATTGGGCTACTCTGCCAGGAAAAGGACCCCTACAGGAGGCCTTTTATATCAGACATAATACATGTTATCAATGAATTGGAAAGCACAGATTGGCAAATCAGCAATGAGAACAAATCTACTGCAGAGCAGGTAAGCCCATGTGCCTCAGAACTTCATAACTTCAATAGTAGTAAGCTCATGTGCTCCTCAGGGAATTCTTGTTTTGTTTCAAAGTGGATCGTACATTGTAGGAGAGTACTCTTAGATATTTGGTTCATAATGTAGATGGATTCTTTCCGCTAAGCGTCCATATATGATACAGGAGCAAGTGGTAGTATACATGAAAAAGAGTGTGCCTATTACACGAACCAATGTTTAATTTCCATCAATGTTAATCCAAACAGTTAATTAGAATAAAATCAGCCACCATTACCTTTTGCCTACTCTTAAAATTCTAGAAGCTTCAACCTTCATGAAAACAAATCATATGATATTGTAGGAGAAGTACAACTCATTTTTATAATGCATATTGTTTTGTTCTAGCAGATGAGTGCCTACTCGGAGGATGACATGCTTGGGATCGAGCCGCTCGAGCTACGCTTTCCGTTTGAGCTCAACACTAAGATACCACGCTCACTTGAGCTAACCAATGAGACAAATTCTTCTATTGCCTTCAGCATCAAAACGACAATCCCTCTACCATACTGTATAGAACCAAAGAAAGACATTGTTGCTCCGCAATCAAAGTATAGTGTCAACATAACATTACACCCAATAGACAAGGCACCGCAAGATACGCTTATTGGCGATTTCATCGTGCGGAGCACCAAAGTGAATGACAATCTTAAAAGTGAGGACATAAATGAAGATATATTCAACAGAGACGGGCCTAAATTAGTTGATGAGGTGAATCTGACAGTTACATATATGGCCGACGTACCCCAAGTGGATGTGTCAATTGGGCCGTTAATTAGTTTAGACACGAGAAATCTGCATGGCCCAAATGAATCCAATGTACCGCTAACAGAGGCAGAATCCAAGGTGAGCATCAGTAACTTAATTGAACTTGTAAATAGTTTAATTTCCTTAATTATAATGAGATAGAATTGTTTAAGAATTTAGATCTAGTCAACTAGTGTATGACTATACATATACGCCAAATTAATTAACAGCTTACCATAAACCGTCCAAATATATGCTACTTTTGTTTTGTGGTTGACATTAAAAGCAGCATATGCTTAGTTTTGTATTGTATTTACTGTGTCTTGGCATTGGAGATGCCCTCCAGCGGCCCGACGTAAATGGATATCTTCATGTGCTACACGCTCACAAAGTCGTTTCATGAAAAATCCACTTATCGTGTGACGTGTATAAAAAAATACGATGCTAAAAATAAGGCTTTTCACAAGTTTTTTTTCTCTTTTTTACATAGACCATAAAAATTATCCTTTTTTGCGAACCTTGGCGGGCACACATATATTGTGGAGATGTACATGTACAATTTTTCGGGAGTCAAATTGAATTTCCGATATATCTAGACATTAATCTGAATTTAGATAAATCTAAGACATCTTTGATGGATGGGTAGTTTATATGGTCACAGGTGATCGAATTTAATCAGTAAAGGCGAAGTGATGATTTTACTCCCTCCGTGCCAGTTCATAGGGTTTGCGCATGTTCCTAGGTCGTAAATTTGACAATGATAATACAAGATATATATTACAAAATATATATCATTAGAAAGCTCACGTGTTCTACTTTCTAATGATATATTTTTTGTGTTGTACAATTAATATTATGTTGACCAAATTGAGAACCTAGGGATACGTGTAAGCCCTATGAACTGGGACGAAGGTAATATTTGGACCCAATTAATCCACGGCTGTGTTCTTTCTTGGCAGCCAAGCCCATGTACCTCAAACGAGCTGATCCAGTTTGACCTGCCCGAGCTACCGCATCAAATGTTTTACACTCCCGACCCCACCATGGACCCGCCGCCCAGAGCACTGGCACCAAGCGAGGTGAAGTACTGCAAGAAGGCGCTCAAGGCATTCGACAAAAAGCTCAAGCAGCCACTCGCCATCCACCGGGAGTATATAGACCTTACGGTATAGTCATCCTCTTATCCTCCTATTTGAGCTAGTCTGACTCTGGTAATGCATGGCCAAATTATCACCAACCTTTTCTTTCCTTTGCGAAACTAATAACACCGTCTTTTTTTTTGAAACGGAGGCAAAAGCTTTGCCTCATCAATTAATTAAGAAGAAGGTGCTAAGTTTTTAGGAGAAAACCGAGCGAAAACCTACAACAATAGGGCCAAGCTCACACCAAGAGCACATCCACGAGAGAACACCTAAAGAAAGCAACCTCTAAGCCAACTAGAACCGACAACCCAAGAGCACAACACCGCAAAAAGATCCACTAAAAGGACATGACAACCCAAAATGAGACCATCACTTAACAAAAGTGGTTGTAGCTAGAGTCTCTAATTCTGCAATCAGTCGAGTTTGAGTTGTGAACGATGTTTGAGGTGTTCTTTTTCCCCTTTTTGTATAAAGGTTAGTGCCAGATGATCTTCGCAGCCTTGTTTCCAAGTGAAGCATGAGAGTGGAAAATAGGTGTGCAACCAGAAATGAATGTGCTGGATATGATTAAGATTTAATATAGACTATTTCCAAAGCTACATCTAAAATGTGGCTTCAACTCTGAAGAGTTATGCTGCTTTCTCCAGAGTACATCATCAACATTAGCATTCACCAAACAAAACTAGAACTTCGAATAATCTGCTTCTCTTGTGGCATTGTCTCTTCCTTGGAATGAAGTAATGAACCTACCCATGGACTTTGTATTTTTCTCATGCGGTTACCTGAGATGGACTTAAGCTGGAACAATGAAGTAGCTCGGTATTTTTTCGGAGGAAAATAGTTCACCAATTTTGTTCATCTAGGCCACCAGACAAAGCAAGACTGGATTTGTGTTTCTTTAATTGGTTATTGATCTGTCACCGTGAATGCCGAGAGGGTTTCCTGATCCCATTGAATTCTAACTTCATGGTACCGCACTAGCTCATCAACATATTTCTTTCAATGCAAGCAAAAGCAACAATTAAGATATAAGTATTGACAAGAAACAGAAGATTGTGGACTAATTATTTTATTGGTCGTATATATTAAGAATAATTTGAAATTTCCTGTTATAAGAATTAAGAAATATTTCATCTGAAGCAAATCATGCAACTATTGGTTCAATGAATTATTTCAGGACGTAAGAAAAACGCTCCAGTCGACTCAGAATTTTGAAGTGGCTCTAAATCCTGATAATAGGAAAAGGAACCGCTATACTGATGCCATTCCATGTGAGCAGTATTAATTTGTGAAGGCTGTCATGCATATTCTGCAAGAGCACCATGTTTCCATGTGGAATAAATTATTGGATGTAACTTGACTTTTCTTTTCTTTAGTTGATGAAACCAGGATAAGACTACAGTCCTCAACAGGCATTCAGAAAAGCAATGACTACATCAATGCAAGCCTTATAAAGGTAAAAACAGTATATTTCCTGGTAATTATTTTTCTTTGCCCTTTTCTTTCTTTCTAATCATAATTAGCATTGTTGCATTTAAAATCTGCAGCATTATGACATAGATCAAACTAAGTTCATTTCTACTCAAGGACCACTAGTCAATACATTAGAAGATTTCTGGCAGATGGTCGTTGAGAACAGCTCTCCGGTAATTGTTATGCTCTGCAAATTTGACTATATTAAGGTACGAACAACGAACACTCGTGACTTGCAGTTTTGTTGTGTTGACCTAATATCAAATTTCTCTTGTCTTCCATAGTTCTAGCACGACCTTACTCTACATGTTTGCATACAGTGATGTGTTATTTTATTATCACTTCATTTTTTCTTTCATAAAGTCACATTCTACTGACAAGTCTATTTTCTGCTTTATATATTTGAAGGATGCTAAATGCTCAGCGATTTTTGCCTCGCTATATGGATGTGGTTGCATGTAGACTTCTCAGCTTGTCATATGTAATTCAGTTGCTTGGAACATGAAAACAAAATGTACACAATGAAAGCATGCCTGCACATATACACTTGTCAGGTTTTCCTAGAGAAATTTTCAAAACTCAACAGGATAGGGAAACACCGTATCTGTATTTTTAGCATGTTACATATGCTTCCCCAGCTCTCCTACATATGGATCATGGAATCCTGGCTTCATCTTAGAAACAAACAAGGGGTGTCTGCCCCTTTGGTATCATTAAGGAGAAACCAAAACATGTAATCTTTCTTTTCCTCCTTCCTTAATAATAGACCCATAATTTCCCTAACTAGAGAGATGAATGGAGGGAGGGAGAGATTTGATTCTTTTTCTATGCAATCATTTACCATTTTGAAGTTTCCACTCCGGGAGATACATATTTCAGGTGTACTTGCAGCTTTGGTACCATGATAAAATTCTGAGATCATTAATCTTGTAAATAGTCACACAGTTCAAAATTTTAACCATGCATTTTCTTTGGTAAAATTCTATCTAATATGATTTACATTTAAATACCGGCAGTGTGATGAGTATCTTCCATTGAGCAAGTGCCAAGGAAAATACGGAAAATTTATTGTTAACATCACGAAGGTCAGACAAGATGGTGAATTAATTTTGCGCAGTGTGAAGGTGCAACATAATGAGGTAAACATGTGTACATATACTATATATTTGTAGCTTTTGTGTCTTGACAAATTTTGAAGATATCTTGCGCAATTGTACAAGTGAGGGACTCTTTTATTCTGTGTTTTACTCTATTTTATTCCATTACTCTTGTTCACTAATGCATAGACTTAAGTTCTTGTACAGTTGTACCCTTTAGAGGCATGTAATGCTTTTGCTTTCGTGAGAAGGAACCTGATGTATTTCACATTTGAGGAAAAGGTCCTCTCATATTGCATTCTGGATTATATCTGATGAATGATATCTTTCATCATTAGTTATATAATCACCGTACTTTTTCTTCCATTTTGTTATGACAATCATGCTTACAGAGCTAGTGAAGATTTCAGTTCAGCTTTTAAGGCATTGATTCATCGATCTTATCATTTAGTGTCCTGATTGTACTACGATGAATGAATTTCTCCTTTTACCACTACTTGATGTACTCCCTCCAATCCATAATAAGTGTCGAGTTTTACTTCAAATTTGAACTAAATGAACTAAAACCCCGACACTTATTTTAGATAGGAGGGAGTAGCAATTTTACTACACGTTAGCTTACACAATTGGTGAATATTTATCATGCGCTATAAATTCTGCAGATTCTTTATTTTGCAACATATACTTATTTTCTTCCAAGTTTACTTTTCCTCTGGTTTTCTAAAAATAACTGCGTAAGAAATAGCTTGCAACTTATCACTCTTTATTTTACAAATCACTTAAAGTGCATCATGTTCTCCACATCCAAAGACTCTACATGGCACGACCATGGCGTGCCAAATGATACCAGTGCTGTACGGAACAATATAAAAATATTATATAAGATTACGAAATGGTACCCAATAGTTTCAAAATGCAGGTTTGATTTTTAATGCCATGATTTCTTTTTCACCCTTGCACACTCTCGGATAATACGTGTTCCCTTTTCTGGTTTTTGCGGTGCAGGCATTGGGAGAAGCTGGTGCTTACATCACCATCCATAATACAGTAGAGAGGGTATTACTTGGTGAACAATCTTCTATAGATATTGCAGCAACTGTCAATAAGTTTAGATCCCAGCGTCACGGGATGGTCCAAACAGAGGTATATATGTTTTTTTTAATTATTTCTGTTTACGAGTCACGCAATATTCTCTCAAGTCTCAAATCAAATTGGGGCCCCTGTTTCAAAAAAAATATCAAATTGGGAAATTGTTTACCATTTAATGAGCCGTGTTACTCAATTTATATATCGGTAGCTCATGTACAAGATATATTAATGAAGTAGTGTCCCAGAACACTGCAAAGCAGATCGTAGCACTCCACCCTAAGACCATCTTGTGATTTGCAGGAGCAATACATGTTACGCTATCAGGCCATTGCGGATGAGCTGAAAGATCTGACTAAAATTTATAGCACAAGGTCCGAGAGGAGTTTCTTCCAGAGACTCTTGTGAAATACTACTCTTGCTTCCTCGATTTGCTAAGCTTAGCTGACAGCATTGATGCACGTCACGAAGGAAGATTTGGGTTTCAGAAGGAATCTCTTTCGAACATTTATCTGATATAAGGATTTCACAAATTTTGATCGTATTTCGCAGCGATTTGCAAACGGCTGCCACACACCCAGAGTCACCATTGCTATGTCTTCACCTGTCTTACTTTGGTTCCTTAATATCCGTGTTGACGCCACATAGTTGGCATGTTCATCGGTGCACCACCGCCACCAAGTAGCTTGCATTGTATGATGGCAGATGCATGGAACTCAAATTGTGCTGAATGGTCTCGGTTTTTTGTGTGTGTTTCCTTGTTTGTTTCTGTCCACTTCTTGAATGCAGCACAACCAAATCATCTGCCTGCATAAGAAACGCATCATTGTTGTGTGTCGGTTCAGTGTATCCACAAATCCCTGCCGGCCATGTCTCACACTCCTGGCATTACTGAGGAGCCACTAAGGCCCCCTTCTTTTGGACTTATGCTTATGGAGAAGCAAGCTTATGGAAAATCGGTGGTAATAAGTTGTGGTTTGAATAAGCTCGTAGAAACTATGAATCCCCTCTTTTGAGCTTATGGAGTTTTGGGTCATTAGATGTGTGATCTCTATGTTGCTCCTAGGGTTTTTCTTTTGCGATATAGACAAGTGAAGATATCGCATGCATCCAGAGCAAGAAAATGTTGCACCTTCCGCTCAAGTTTAGAGAATCAGATGTAATAGTAGCAGTTAACAGCGAAGGGAGTGCTTAGCAGCAAGTTCCGTTCAGTTTCATTCAGTGTCGCTCCGGGCGTGGTCATCTTCTGCTGACGAGGGAGTTGGACGCGGCGGTTTCATTCATGGGAGCTCCGGGCGTGGTCCGGATCACTTGGATGTGCCATGGGGGCAATACAGAGCTTGGATCTGCCATAGACGAGCTGTTGTGCAGGTCGACACGTTTGAGGGCGCTGCCTGCGGGCGAGCAGCGGGAGGACGACCTCCTGTCCACAGCTTGGCGACCATTTGCGCCGGCGGCGGCACTGGACAGGAGGATTTCGGTGGCGGCGGGAGCTAACCCTAGGCGGTGGAGGGTCGCATCACCTGTGGCTGTGCGAGAAAAATTAAGAAAGGGATGGAGGGTCAAGCACTCCTCAGAGTCCAACAGGCGCCGTACGTACGCCGCTGCGCCTCCTTAATTCCCGGCCCGGTCAAACCCAGCGGTGCGGTCGCCTGCCCCCTCGGTGACGTGGCATTCCTCCATCCCCACATTCAGGCCATGCTCGCGACGGTACTCGGTGCGTGCCAGTTTCCCAAGTACGTGTTCCACGCTACCATATCAAGATCAATACGCAATACGTATGTACTCCAGGTACGTGCAAGGTAGATAGTACAAGCATCAATACATACGTGCGTGTGCCAGCTACGGGGTTCCAAACGAAAAAAGAAGAGACTATATTTTTCCGGCCTATCAGTAGCCGCCCATCTGCGTGGCCGCGGCGGCCGCAGAGCCTCCGATCGTGATTCACCTGCGTGGCTACGATCTGATCCATCAATCATCAATGCTCTAGTTGGTTGTTGCTACAGGTTAACCAATCCTGCCAGGTGAAGACAGATGAAATCTGGAGCCAAATCTTCAGCCAGTAACATCACTTGAAGAAATGAAAATTGATATTGTTGCAGCTGAACTCAGTCTACTAGGGATGCTCCTTGCAGCCAAAGTTGCAAGTCACGGCCAAAAAATGAACTGCATCTGTTAATTAATATATGCCAATATTTTTTCTAGTGATCACCACAAAGTCAGAAATCGTACAACAAACTTCTCTCACAAAGTCACACCCGCAAAATAATGTCGCACGCTAAGTTTAGCTCGTGCTTGGCTATGGTTGTTGCCTCTCATTCAACCTGTATGCGTTTGCCTCAATCGTCACGACGATCGTATCATGCTCACCTCTCCGGTCGTTCATACATGCACGCACACTACCTACGAACTCATTTATACTTGGCTTTTTCTTGCCTCTTTTCTATGCTAACAACTATATCAATTATGGTAATTATTTTGGCACTTAGAAATCGATTTGTTGCCAGCACGACAGTAACACTAAAGAGCTCAAATGGATTTTGTTCTATTCTGTGCCATCACAGACAACATAGATGTAAACCAGTTTCAATCTCCACAGGGGGAATTGACATCAATGGGTTGGGTTCTTTCAGATCAACGTTATTGCGGTCTCTATATACCTAGAACCCTGCTAGATTAATATAATAGTTTCTAGCTACCTAATCTACACAATTATGCTAGGCTGCGGACTGAGCAGACACTTCAGATAACTGAACCAACATATAAACTTGCTTGTACATGGAGATCGAGAAATTAGGTCCTCAGGACAGCGATGGTCACCAACGTTGGAGAACTCGGATGATCGCAGACGATGCCGAGGATGATGCCTTCACCACAATGAGGATGGGGATGAGTGGCATCAGCGCCAAATATTATCGCAGGCCTATCGGTGACCAGAGGGATGCAACTTAGACACTGCATCAGCCTTCGAAAATATAGTGCCATGTTAGACTCGACGATTCAAGAAACACACAAAGCACAACGAGAAGTGGCAAGTTTCGCTTGAACACCGACCTTGACATTTATCTTCAGAGCAAGGCTTGCCATGGATCTGCTTGTTCACCTTAAACACTTGCTTGGTAAAACAACATTGGGAAAGAAGCCCAAGATCGATCATGCACATAGGCTTCAGGTCACCTGACAGATACCAGCACAATATGATCATTAATTTGGATTGAACCTTGAGTCTAGTAGTACAGAAATCATCTTAACTGAAAGTTCACATACCGTAAAGTGAGCCATTGTTCAAGCTCCATGCGCTGCAGTCTGAGTATGGTCATCGCATGATGTTACAGAGCTTTCAGAGCAAAGTCAACTGATCCTTGCGCTCCACTTGATCCAGATGCACGTATATAGCCGGAAGAACAGGCTTGAAGCATGTCGGGGACCCCGAGGCTTGGCACATGAAACCCGATTCGTGACGTAATCCAGTAGCAACACCGTCTTGCACGTTTCGAGCGAAATTCACACACATCCAGCTCTTGAGTCTACCACCATTGACCATTTTCTATATGACGAAAATGAAAATGTGCAGCAAGTCTTGAGATAAAATAAGCAAATGGCATATACTTGAGTCAGATAACAACTAAATAAAATTTTAGTTTAAGAAGCTCCAGGTCCAACAATCTAAGTTACAGATCGAGAGAACACATGAATAAGACCAAACAATCTAAGTTACTAGATCAGTGAACACATGAATATAAAGCATCTATTTGATTAAGAAGCTCTAGATCCAACAATCTAAGTTACAAGATCACAGACCAGAGGAATAAAGATCAGAGAACACAAAACATACAAACTGACCACAATCTATGTTTCGGTTCACAAATATTACACAACGAGGGGTTAAATAATTTGCTCTGATGATGATAAACATGTTCCCTTTTCTTCCTAAATCACGATCTTACTATGGACTCGAAATTGTAAACAATGACCTGAATGGTTCCTTTTCTAAATAGAGAAAAAAAAAACTCAACTTCCTCTAGGCATGGTACTTCTCTAGATGCAGTAGACAAGGAAAACAATTAAACCATGGAGTGTTAGGATGAAAATATATAGTTATCAATCCAAGAAGAAGGCCACACAATACCAACCAGTGGTATTCACACCCACTTAACAGGGCCAGTACCTCTAATAATAACCATGACGACGTATCAATTCATTCAACATGAACATGCTTTGGCCTTTGGAGTGGATTCAACATGAACAGCAGGATTAAGAAACGTTGCGTAAATTGCCTTCATATCATACCTCTTAGTACCATACATGGTTTTTGAGATTCAGTAGGAACGCCTTGGCCAGGTGCTCAACGGCTTCCTCGTGTCCCCGCCAAGTAACAGCAGATTATAAAAACAAAACAGAGTTGGTCCGAACTTTTTCGTCACTCCAACCAGAACAAGTCAATATTTAACCATAACCGCTAAAGCAGAGCAAGTAAATATTTTAACCAAAACCACTAAATCTACATGCTGTCCTAATAATTCTTCGTAGTGGCATGTCAGTCAACTAAAAATGCCAGATCAATACTATCATATATAAGTAATGATGAAAGACCCAAATTGGGTATATACAAGAACCAGGAACATGAGTATAAGCTCTAACATGACATCAACAAGATCATGCATTTGTGTAATAAACGTTTTGATCAATGAGAAAAGGCAAAACCAATGAAAAATAATGTTCCATGATCCGACCCACCGTCATCAATCCTGAAAATAACTTCAAGATCAATGAACAACAAAATGATTAAAAAAATCATTGAATAAGATCCCTCAGGAGAAATCCAACACAGAAGTTATCACCAAATCTCAGATTTAAAAGCAACTATGTCCACATTGGGCGGACCATTTAGTCTATTAGTACGAATTAATAGTGACCACAAAATCTGTAAACCAATATAAGTTTTAGTACCTACAGAACAATTTCTTCAGTTGTTATGTTGAAACCATATTTGATTTAATATAAAAAAATGAGGCATGTTTAACTATACTGTTTTTGCAATGACCTTAAAGGCATTTTTTACTAGCACACACAGTCCAAGGCATTTTGTGCAACTAAAACAAACTACAGGTAAAACATAATCACCTTCTTCTACATGTCGAGATTGAGAAGTTCATTCACTCTGCATCCAACTCCTCAGGAGGACAGCTCCACATACAAAGAGTCGCGACATTTTGAACTCAGGAAGCTCTCCAAGCATTGCTGATATTGTGACTGACCTACGAAGCAGGGGTTACAAGAACTTTAAGTGAGTTGGCACAAGGTAACGTATAAAAGGGTAAAATAATTTGCTCTGATGATGATAAACATGTGCCCTTTTCTTCTAAATTGTAAACAATGACCTGAATGGTTCATTTTCTAAATAGATAAAAAACTCAACTTCCTCTAGAGATGATACTTCTCTAAATGAGTAGACAAGGAAAACAATTAAACCATGGAGTGCTAGGATGAAAATACATAGTTATCAATCAAAGAAAAAGGCCACACAATAACAACCAGTGTTATTCACACCCACATAACAGGGCCAGGACGTCTAATAACCAGGATGACTTGCCAATTCATCCAACATGAACGTGCTTTGGCCTTTGGAGTGGATTCAAAGCCAACACAAGGATGTTCCCTATGTACAGCGGGATTAAGAAACGTTGTGTAAATTGCCTACGTATCATACCTCTTTGTACCATATATGGTTTTTGAGGTTCAGTAGGATCGCCTTGGTCAGGTGCTCAACGGCTTCCTCCGGGTTCCCTGCCAAGTAACACCAAGCACATTATAAAAACAAAACGGAGCTAGTCTGAACCTTTTCGCCACTCAAACCAGAGCAAGTCAATATTTAACCATAACTGCTAAAGTAGAGCAAGTAAATATTTACCCAACCAATAAATCTAGCCACTGTCCTAATAAGCCTAAGCAGTGGCGATTAAATGTTAATCAACTAAAAATGCCAAACCAATACTATCATATATAACTTGGACAGAACAGCTAGACCTGCAGCTCTCCCATCAAGCCTCCAAGCCGGCCAAGGTCACCAGAAGTCGCCAAGAGCCACCGTGGCGCCATCTCTTTCTTCTCAGCTTCGGTAGGCCCCTATCACACATGTGAAGATGATAATTATAGGGTAATTCTAGTGAGGTGCAGTATGAACATTTAAGTAAGATGAGCTGCAAGACGAACTTGACTGCTAGAAAATGTTGTATGAACAAGATTCAGTACCTGGGATTGATGTGTGGAAGATTGTCACCATAAGGTTCCGCTTGAGGAGCAGACTGGGGCATTTGATGGCTACAGTCATTAGCTCCATATGCAGGATAAACTGACCTGTTCAACAAAATATAGTTCAGTACAAAAAGAGTAAAAATTATATGTCAATCTAGTATAATGAGATATATTATGAGTATTCCAGGATGCAGCAAACAGTTGCAAAACTACAGAACACAATATTAGTACAGTAACATCAAAATTTATTCTCAAGTTCCATCATGAGAATTCAAAAAATTTAGCACAGGGCATGCTGAAATAAGCAAAACTCCAGCCAAATTATTGCAGTCTAATAATGCTCAGCACGATCATTTATACATGTACAGAGTCATGCAATTACTAAAACATGATCAAGAATTAGGTAGTTAACCCAGCATGGTAAATATAAGTACTTTCACCAACTGCAATTGCTAGAAAATGACCAAGGCATGATTTTTTGTTACAAAACAGGACTAGTTTCAGGTTTGTCAAATAAGACTGATTGGTCTGATTAGATTTACGCAAAAAGAGAAACACGAACACCCTGAACCCTTAGAATTGTCTTGCTTCGGAAATGTTCAGCTACAAAACATACATTCCTGTGATCAGCAATCGGTCCCTGTACGTGACCTCATTGCTGGCATACAGAGATTGGTAAGTTGGCCATTGTACTAGTTACGCCAGCGTATAACCGCAAAAAGACCAACTATTAGGAACAGGGCTACAAAGTGAGCCAGCGCCCCCAACCGACATCGGCCTAACAACGATTGGGGCTGCGGCTGTGCCGACACCGTCGTCGACGCCACCGGCATAACAACACACGGGTGCTGAGCCGTGACGGCTCTCCTCGGTCAGTTGGATATCCACCCCATCTGCGAATGCACAGGGTGAGCGTAGCGTTCGGTGTGATCCAGCAAGACGAGAAATACTACTAGGTCGAAATGGAAATTGCTGGGGCACTAGACACACACAGAGAGGGCAGGCGGGCTACTTTGCAGCAGGTGGAGCGATTATGGGGAACGGAAACTAGAACGGAACAGGGGGCGAAGAAATAACCTTTAATTTGGTGGGCGTCATCTGACCGGACGAGGTCGGAGTGGTCGAGGTCGGAGTGGACGAGCCCTTGTGCGTGGTCATCGGCCATCTCCGGACGCCGGCCTCTCCTTGGCCTTGCAGCAGGAGGAGCTGTGGGTAGGCCGTCCTTGATCTGCTTCTGCTTACCTGCACGGGACAGGGGTAGGGGGGTGACGAAATGAATCGGGGTCTGGACGCGGAGAGGGGACGGGATCGATCCGGAGGTTACCGTGGCGGGTGAGGTCGACGCGCGTGGTCGCCGTGGAGAAGGGTCTCGCTCCACCCTGATGCAGCGCCGGATGGATTCAGCATCGGCTGTTGGTTGGTCGCCCACGGGTGCGGGCGTCAAGCCGGGGATGGGGCGGTCTGCGGCGGGACGGCGGCGCCGCAGCTCCAGCCGCTGCGAGGTCTGGCCGGGAGGATGGTCGCCGGAGCCGGGACGGGCCGCATCGACGGCGGTCGGCAATGGCTCCGCGCGGGGGCGCGATTGAATGCGCGAAGGACTTGGTCGGCCGGAGGGGATAGGTTGGGGACGAGGCGCCGGAGCTGCGGTGGTCGGCCGGAGGGGACAGGCCGGAGGTTGGGTAGGCTGCGGCGAGGCGCGGTGTTGGGAGAGAAAATGGGTCACGCAAATAATCTGAGGCAAATATTTGGTCACGCAATAAGTAGCCTTCCCTCGCCGCATACACTTGCAACCAACTCAACTCAACGCAATAAGTAATCTTCGGAAATTTGACACGAAATCTTTCCCGTGATTTGTTCCTTAACTTTACTCTCCTTCTCTCGCGACGCAATAACTAGCATTTCTTCTCCGCTCAGCGAAGTTACTGCTTTCCAATCTTGCACCACGATTATATCAAGGAGAGGTCACAGCGAAAATTACAACTAGTACGTAGTACTTTCCAATCTTGCTGCTGTCCGTAAAATCTTTCCTACTACGTAAATGGTTTCTTGTTGCACGAAATCTCTATTCATCAAGAGACACATAAAGTCACTCCTTAATTCACCAGGCGCCAATCAATCCGTGTTTCCCATATTTTTGGAATTTGATTGACGGGGTATATCAAGGAAGGACGTCGATCGTCCATAGCTTTAACTACTCCCGGTTTTCCGGACAAGGTGAAAAGGGAAGCGGGGGTAATTTCGCGGCGACAACAAACAATCCACCCGCGCCTAATCGAAATAAAAATATACACCTTCATTCCATTCGAGGGAAATTAACATAAAATGTTAACCTAAAAACATTAACCGTTAACCTAGAATGTTTATTAATACAAAACAAGATTCATAAATGTAACAAATCATCTGGCTCAAATTTAAACACATCAAAATTCAAATCCATCAATAAAGGCTAAGATTCTGCACGGAGACACCAACGACGATGCGTATCCTCGTTCATAATCATTAACACATGCATGTCCAAATCATCGTCGTCCTCCTCCCCCTCCGAAGAAAAAAACGGGTTGGCGAAGACCATCTCCGTCAACCTCTTCATCTATAGGTAGAATTCATCGTTGAAGCAGTCGGTCGCAAAGAAATTGGAAAATAAGCAAAATAAAAAAGACTTACCTAGTTACTCCCTCCGTTCTGATTTAGTCTACATTATAGGGAAATGAGACAAACTAGTATAGCATTTATTAGTATTACTTAGATATGTGAACAACCAGTCAAATCAACATTGATAATAGCAACATCCAATAAAGAGAGCAAAACCACATCGTTTTCAGTGTTGTTGTTGACTAAAAGCTAGAATGTAGAGTATTTTAGAACAAATTTTGGAGCTACAATGTAGACTATTTCATAATGGAGGGAGTATTCCGTAAAACACCTCGGAAGTGGAGGACGTGGGAACCACGGCGCATAGGGGTGAGAGAGAAGACCGTCGGGGTTGCGCGATGATCGGATGCCAACGTAGAGGTCGCGGAAAAATGGTCTTAGCGGTCGTCACTCTTCGCCGCGTCCGGATACTAATCGTCGAAGAAGAAAAAAAACTTGGGGGTATGTTCCAAGGACGCCTATCTCCGCGGCGGTCGATCTACGACGTCTCCATCCTCCAACGAGTGGCATTTTTCAACAACCGAGCTCATCTAGGTGCACGCTAGAGGATCAAAAGGGAATCTTTTTCCTAAATTTTGCTCCACTAAATCTTTTGGCACCTCGCATAGAGATGCTCTAAGTCATGCAAATACAAAGAATCTCAAAAGAGGTCAAGTTATTACAAGAGTTGGGGCAGTGACATCGAAATTGGAATGTCACCCCGTAAGTCCATAATGTTTCTTACCGGCTGGTCCTATTTGTGAAGATGGTGCCGCTTCGAGGTTGTATATTTGCCTTTCCTCTTTACATCACCATTACAGAGCCATGTTAGGACCTCATGAAATAGGGAAACGGTTCTGACCCTCCCTCACGTTATCTCAGGTGAAAACCTGTTATGTGGACCTCACAATGTCTGCCCCTAGTTTTCCAAAAAAAAGTGGTGATTCCATGTGGCCTTTGCCATTTGATTGTGGATGCCAATTTTTTTTTTGACCAAGGGACTATGGTGCGAAACCCCCCACAACATTTTTATTAGAACTCTGCCCCTTTACAAAAGTTCAAAGATATACACAAACAATAAAAGAAAGGAAGATTATTTCAGTCCAGGATTAGAAAATTCCAGTGTGCTTGTCCTTGACCCAATGCACATGCAATGTGGTCTCATGAGTAAAACTTTCGCGAGACTTGGGCCGGTGATCTTGAAAATGGGGAATTGACATTATAAGTCTAAAATCTTCGGCGAGAGAATAATATTTGTGAAGGAGGTGCCACTATATAGTTGTCGATCCGTTGTTCATCTTCATGCATATTGTCATTATATACCAACATTGGGACTCCTTGCAAGAGGGGAGTATTACTGACATTCCCTACTCTTTGAGACGAAACCCCCATTAGTGGGCCTTGTGTCATCTACCCCATTATTTTCCATCAAAAGTGGTTATATTTCATGTGGCTTTTCTCTTTGTTTCAGTTTTGAAATGTCATAGGAACATGCACCATATAAAATTATGTCAATTTATAAATACAAACAATAAAATAAAGGAAGATTATTTCAATCCAAGATTTGAACATTTCCAAGTCCTTGTCCTTGACCCAATGCATATGCAATGTGGCCACGAGAGTGGCCGCGAGACTTGGGCGACTGACGAGAAAATGGGGGCTTGACAATATACGTCTAAAATCTTCGGCGAGAGAATCATATTTTTGAAGCAGGTGCCACTCTGTAGTTTTCGATCGGTTATTCATTTTCATGCATACCGTTATAATATACCAACATTAGGACTCCATGCAAGAGGGGAGTGCTACTGACCCTCCCTCACGCTTTGAGATGAAACTCCCACTAGTGGGCCTGGTGTCATCTACCCCATTATTTTCCTTCAAAACTGGTTATATTTGATGCGAGTTTTCTCTTTGTTTCAGTTGGGATAAGTCATAGGAACATGAACCACGTAAAAATATGTCAATTCATTACAAGAGTTGGGTCGGTGTCCTCGAAGTTGTAGTTTAGCACTATAAGTCGAGGGTCTTCATGTAGGGTAGTCTTGTTTGCGAAGCAAGTGCCACTTTTGCGTTGCGTATTTCAAGAAGAACGATGTTTAGTGGGCGCCGTGACGCCTAGCCCCACAAAAAGGCCACTTTTTTACCAAGCGTCTGTGGTGCAAAACCCCCACAACATTTTAGTAGAACTCCGCCCCTTTACAAAAGTTCCAAGATATACAAACAATAAAAGAAAGAAAGATTATTTCAGTCAAGGATTTGAAAAATCCAGTGTGCTTGTCCTTGAGTCAATGCACATGCAATGTGGCCTCATGAGTGAAACTTCCGCGAGACTTGGGTTAGTGACCTTGAAAATTTGCGCTTGACATTATATATAAAATCTTTGGCGAGAGGATCATATTTATGAAGCATGTGCCACTCTATAGTTGTCGATCGGTTATTCATCTTCATGCATAATGTCATTATATACCAACATTGGGACTCCATGCAAGAGGCGAGCGTTACTGACCTTCCCTACTCTTTGAGAAGAAATCCCCATCTTTGGGCCTTGTTCCCATTAGTGGGCCTTGTGTCATCTACCCCATTATTTTCTGTCAAAAGTGGTTATATTTCATGCGACTTTTCTCTTTGTTTCAGTTGTGATAAGTCATAGGAACATGACCATGTAAAAATATTTCAATTTATATATGCAAACAATAAAATAAAGGAATATTATTTCAATCCAAGATTCGAAAATTTCTGAGTCCTTGTCATTGACCCAATGCACATGCAATGTGGCCTCAAGAGTGACCGCGAGACTTGGGACACTGACGTGGAAAATGGGGGCTTGACATTATATGTCTATAATCTTCAACGAGAGAATCATATTTTTGAAGCACGTGCTACTCTATAATTGTCGATATGTTATTCATCTTCATGCATATCGCCATTACATACTAACATTGGGACTCCATGCAAGAGGGGACTGCTACTGACCCTCCCTCATGCTTTGAGGCAAAACCCCCATTAGCGAGCCTGGTGTCATCTACCCCATTATTTTCCGTCAAAATTGGTTATATTTTATACGACTTTTCTCTTTGTTTTAGTTGGGATCAATCATAGGAGATTGAACCAGGTAAAAAGATGTCGGTTTATGTATACACAAACAATAAAAGAAAGGAAGATTATTTCAATCCAAGATTTCAAAAATTCCTAGCCTTGTCCTTGACCCAATGCACATGAAATGTGGACTCATGAGTGACCGCGAGACTTGGGCCACTGACCTGGAAAATGGGGGCTTGACACTATGTGTCTAAAATCTTCGGCGAGAGAATAATATTTTTGAAGCAGGTGTCACTCTATAGTTGTCGATCGGTTATTCATCTTCATGCATACCATCATTATATACCAACATGGGGACTCCACACAAGAAGAGAGTGCTACTGACCCTACCTCACGCTTTGAGACGAAACTCCCACTAGTGGGCCTCCTGTCATCTACCCCATTATTTTCCGACAAAAGTGGTTATATTTCATGCGACTTTTATATTTGTTTTAGTTGGGACAAGTCATAGGAACATGAACCATGTAAAAATATCTCAATTTATATATACAAACAATAAAATAAAGGAAGATTATTTCAATCCAATGTTTGAAATTTATGAGTCCTTGTCCTTGACCCAATGCACATGCAATGTGACCTCATGAGTGACCCTGAGACTTGGGCCACTGACTTGGAAAATGGGGGCTTGACATTATAAGCCCAAAATCTTCGGTGGGAGAATCATATTTGTGAAGAAGGTACCACTCTATAGTTTTCGATCGGTTGTTCATCTTCATGCATCCTGTCATTATATACAACTATTGGGACTCCATGCAAGAGGGGAGTGCTACTGACCCTCCCTAACGCTTTGAGACGAAACCCTCACTAGAGGGCCCTGTGTCATCTATCCCATTATTTTCCGTCAAAAGTGGTTATATTTCATGTGTCTTTTCTCTATGCTTCATTTGGGATAAGTCATAGGAAAATGAATCACGTAAAAAGATGTCAATTTATATATACAAACAATAAAAGAAAGGAAAATTATTTCAATCCAAGATTTGAAAATTTTAGTGTGATTGTCCTTGACCCAATGCACATGAAATGTGGCCTCATGAGTGAAACTTCCGCGAGACTTGGGCCACCGACCTTGAAAGTGTGGGCTTGACATTATACGTCTAAAATCTTAGGCGATAGAATCATATTTGTGAAGGTGGTGCCACTCTATAGTTGTCGACCGGTTATTTATATTCATGCAGGCCATCATTATATACCAACATGGGGACTCCATGCAAGACGTGGGTGTTACTGGCCCTCCCTCAATGCAACGCTGCCACCGGATCTCGGCGCGATGAGCCTCAACTCGAAGCTTCTTCCACCCTCTTCCGTGGTAGACCGTGTCTCCCGGGGCGGGCGGAGGTATGCCGAGTTCCGCCCCAATATTTAGTCGTCGGGGCCGAGGGAGACGAATTTGAAGAAGACAATCCACCGCAACACCCTCTCGCCACCGTCCACTGCCTCTCCATCGCCCGATGTTAACAACTCGAACGGCGCCCTAACATTCTCGATGATGGATCTTCAAGTTAAGAAAATTATATCCTCGAATCCATTGAATTTGTGCGCGGAAATTAATCTCCGATTTTGTAGAACTGGCGATTCTTCCTTCATGGATCTCTTAGAGGAGCTTGACATTGCTGATCCTCCACTCGCTCCGGTTGGCGGTAACGGTGTGGGGGATGATGTTGGCGGTGAGAGGGATGAGGCGGCCGGGGTGGAAGGGACGACGATGAGGTGGTCGAGGTTGATGTGGGTAAAGTGAAGAGAAGAAGGGTTGTCAACTACACCATGATAGAAGATGCAACGTTGTGCTAAGCTTGGGCGGCTGTGGGGATGGATGTGGTGTTCGGCACAGATCAAACCTGGAAGCGGTATTGGCAACACATCAAATATAAGTTTCATAAAAATCATGCCTTCACAACACAAACCACTCTTGACATCTAACTCCCAAGCGGCACTGCCACGCCAAAATCGGCCTAGTCTAGGTGGCAAATCACATCCAAAGTCTATACAACAAGGAGAAGAATAAAAAAGAGAACTAAATGGTTATGGCGAGGGTGGCCACATGGACTTCAAAGTTCTCTAGTAGACGCCACTTGGCCATGTCGGGGTGATCGGTTCCGGCCTAGATGAGGTCGAGAAAGAATAGATCCAATGCGGCCGTGGGCGGTGGTAGTCGAACCATGCGGCAACCAGACTTGGAGCACTGCGGGAGGTCTAGCGAGGTAGATGAACAATTGTTGGACGCTACTACTCATTCGGTACCCCCAAAGAAGGAAGAGACGACCGACATGGAGAAAAATAGTTATTATCTATCATTTCATGTCTCGTCTTGTCACCGCACATTATAGGGGTCCTTCTTTTATATATGCATGGAATCAACTACTACATTTTATTTCATGTGTCGACTCATTGTTGTGTATTATTATTTTATGTGACGGTACATCGAAAGGCGGAGAAGCCGAAGATAGATAAGACAAAGAAAGTTTGCCCATGATACGGCTCATGTTATGATACCGCAAGACCTCCAGCGCCGTAGATGAAAGCTTGTTTTGAAACTAAATTCAGATTATCGGAAAGTAAAAAAGGAAAAGTAGTTTGACGGAGATATTTGATTTCTATATAATTTCGATGTGTGATTTGGATACGATGGTAGGGCAAGTGAAATCAATTTCATCTCAGAATTGTCTTATTTTGAAATTGCTGAATGAATATAATATTACTACTATTACTACCTCCGTCCCAAGGAATAAGGCGCACACGTATTCCAAGACGAACTTTGACCATAAAAATAGGGCAACATAATCTTGATTATATTATATGTAATTAGTATCGTTGGATTCGTATTGAAAAGCACTTTCTAATGATGCTAATTTCATACAAATAATCTTTATATATTTGAAGTAATTCTTGGTCAAACAAAAAACACGTAAAACGAGGACGCCTTATTCCTTGAATCGGAGGTAGTATTACTTAGTATGTGCTAATGATTGCTTGTCGTTGATGGCGGCGATGCAAGTTGAGAAAATACAGGCGCCCACATAAAGGAAGGAGCATAACTGCCCCTAGAAAATCGAGGCATCCACCCGGAATTACATTGCCATTGGTATTGAAAGAGGCAAATGGGGCGCTCGGATGGAAAGCGACGAGCATGATGCTGAGTGGGCGAATTTGATCGGAGGAATCGGGGATGACTGTTTATTGACCCACTCTTTATTTTTCCTCCTAAAATGATGCGAGACATTAATTAACTTGCCTCGACGAGGCTACGTAGTATTTATTTTGGCCCCAAAATAAAGAGCTCCGTGATTTCTGGGGAGGTTGATTTTACGTATACTTTGATGGATGATTTTGGCTGGAGGAATCAAGGAGGCTGCCATTATTTTCTACCCAAAAGGATGCCTGGCATTAGTTAACTTGCCTTGTTATGCATGATGATTTTTGGATTAGTATGCGTCCCAAAATTTGGTGGGCATTTCCCCTCCTCCCACCACTCACCATCGGCCTCGCCGTGCGCGCGGCTCCATCGAGCTCGCCCGACCGCGTCGTGTCCGTGGCCGGGGTCTGCACTGCGGTCCTCCACGACGGCGGCGGGTTGCCGGCCACAATGACGCGCCGGCGGTGGCGGCCCGCCGTCCGCCATCTCACCCGTTCGCGAGCCGAAGCAGGGGCGGCCAGCAGCGGAGATGGCTCCTAATACTACTAGTCCCTGACGAAGCACAAATTTATTTGTATACATGTGTAATGCAAACTGAGATCTGCCCGTGAGTGTTGCTTGTCAGGTGTGATTGACTACTAGATTCCTGTGAACTAATAAAGATTTGTTGTTCCCGTGTAGTACTAGTGCTGTTCACGTTTTTTCTCTGTTCCTTCGGTGCAGAATATCGTTTGCTGTTCAAGCTCGGTTTCACATCTAGAATCGCTGAAACTTTACAACACGTACTAGCAGGATAGCTCTGCTATAATGCGTGAAGCGCCATTATGCTAGTTTTTTTCATCATAAATGGTTGGGCTTAGATTATATTAGGTGCTGATCCGTGTTATGCCTGCCTCTATGTATTTATCAAGACTGGCAATCCCAGTCTTGGAAAGGAATACAATGTTCCGTTATTATTTGGCATATCAAACTCTGATCTGTCAGTAAAATGCATTAGGAAATTTTAAACTGACTATTTGTTTGTTGCTGATGCATTCTAGCTTGGTTGGTTTTATTTCGCCTGTCCTGCGGATTACTTGTACTGCAATGTGCTATAAATCTTGGCAATAATGTGCTAATCTTCCTGAGCTGCTTGTTTGTTTTTGAATGCTCATTAGGCGTGTTGTTATTGTTGTGCAGGTTCGAGGCCGTGACTCGTTTTGCCGGGCTGAACCCGCTGCTCTACTACGATGACAGCCACATCGGCACCATCACTCTTCTACAAGCAAGGATTAAGAGTCGCTTGAATTTCCCTCATGTGTACTGATGTTCCCTCCTAATATACAGCACCTTTTTGCTGTTTGGAGATTTTGCCAGGTGAGAATACTGAGCGTATCTGTGCTGGTGTAAGATTTTCTTGGGGAATCGAAAGATTGGGAGATACCATGGTCATCTTTTTACCTTTCTTGCTGTACATGTTCTTCCTCGACGATCTTCTCCCTTTGAGATAATTGCTTTTCTTTTGAATTATGTGTTGTTTTCTTCAACCAGATTGGTTAGGTTTTCTTGCCGCTTTTAATTTTATCTTGTAAAATTTGAGCTTATAGGTAATATGGGCTTATGATGATTGTTGGCTAATTAGTAAAAGCTTCTTTTGACTTCATAGAAAGCTCTTTTCTGTTACTCTTGTCTTTGATTTGATTTAGCTGAACTAGTACATTTGTTTCTTAAGGAATAATCTTAACTGTCCCTGGTTTTCTTATCATGGATTATTTACTTTACCATGATACGCATTTAATCTCTAATTATGTAGGATCAGAATGCATTGAGATTTTTGTCTAACTGGACCACTGTTTGGCAATGTTTGTGCAGGGTGAAGGTTTGGATACTGTTGGTGAAGGGCTTGAAATTCTGAAAAACATGGTAGCTGCTGATATAAATTCGGTCGCTTTTTTCTAGTTGAACGATGGTAGGAATCACATGAATTTTACTCTTGTGGTGCTTCCGGCTTCCCTGCTCCGTTTGCTATTTTGGTATATTCCAAGATGCATAATTTGAGATGATTCCTGTAGATTTTATTTCATGTGTTTCATTTGATGGTCATTATAATTACCAAACTTGCTAGATGCAGATTAATATTGTGAAGTATATATAGTCCATTAAAATCCTAATATTTTCTCGGCGAACCAGTTCGAAAATGATTGCTATTCATTGAATCTTTGTGCTTGTGATTTGACATAATTTAATATTGATGCCTTTTTCTTGCTCCACTTTGTTTCTTGATTTAGCTGAACTAGTACATTTGTTGTTTCTTAAGGAATAATGTTAATTGTCCCTGGTTTCTGTATCATGGATTATTTAGATTACCATGATAAGTATCTGTACTTATGTAGGATCAGAATGCACATACATTTGTTTTTGGTTCCTTATTTAGTTTGGTATATGTACTTGAGCATCTCTGTGAGTATAGGTGCATGCACTGCTGGTATGATCCAATCGTCGCATGGTTCCGTTTGATCCAATCGTCGCGCGCTTCCGCGATCATGCTTGAACTGTTGTGTACAATATCGTCGCCTTATTATTTTGCAGTCCTTTCGAAATATCTGTATTTGCTTTGCTTATCATGCTCTGTTTATTTTGTCCGAGGATAACGAGGAGGACTGAGCGACCGTAGTGGCCCCTTCTTCTTCGACTCCATGTGTTTTATGGGTTAGTATCTAGCTCCTCTCTATGATTTCCTAGTCTTGTGTAGTATTTATAGGCCTCAAATATAGGTGAAGTTTGCTTTCTTGGATATAGTGGATTCTGTCAAATGAAGCTTAAATTTATGGCAGATTTTCTTGACCTGTGCATATTTGGATGCCAAATGAGTTGGTCTTGTGCGACTTGCTCACTGTATTTGCTGCTATGTTATCAATGCGGATGTTTGAGAATTTAGAGGATTCCATGCCAAAAAAATTTCGTGACCTGATGTAGCTGATTCATTAGCTCAAGGATGTGTTGGCAACCGTGTCTTTGTTTTCTATTGTGTTATCATCGCGGTTTGAGTAAATGATTAGTAGTGTGTTGTATTCAGGTTGCGGTACAAGAGCTAGAGCCCCAGGAAGCTGTCAGTTTAGAATGATTTAAGCCTCTACTCCATACATGCAATAGTTATCTCTGTTTTCCTGTTACAGATGGCTAGCCCGTAGAAGCATGTATTGCTGCCTGTTTCTCTCTGTATACTTGTACAAGTATCAATTGCAGTTTGTTGCCAATTCACAGAGGCTTGGTCCGTGCCTCGTTTGGTCTGGGCTTGGCCTGATCTCGTAGCTGTTTGTTCTATATCTGGTCTGCACCATTTTAAAAGATGTTGTGTTATTTTTATTTCAGACCTGATAGATTCTTCTACTTTATGTATTTGTGCATCCATCTTCGGTAGGGTCTTGGCCTTGCGCACCGAAGTCCCTCGCAGACGTGCTTGGCGCTGGTAGCGTCGGCTTGCCTCCGGGTGCTTAGGTAAAGCCGTTCTGGCTCTGGTGGTGCATCAGGTAGACATCGATGTATGTATCTGTTTGAGCCCATTGATGGCTTAGAGTCTCTAGTTTTGTAGTTGATCATCTGCTAGTAGGGGAGCGGATGGCCGTCCTGGTGTTGAGGAGGCCTCGCTGGGGTGTTTGCGTTTGCGACGTTGGTGGTCGGGTGGCGCTGCTGGCTGTTGGCTGCTGTTTGGAAGATTGGAACGGCCACGGCATATTGTTTGCGACCTTGGTGGTCGGGGGATTCATTTGCGTGTTCATTTTGTTTGCTGACTTGCATGGGTGGGTAGTCTTGGCCTGAATGTACTAGAAAATCTGGGAAGGCCATGTGGAAAATTGGAATGAATGGGCCTGTGTTGTTGTCTGGTTTTCGTGTGAAATAAAACTGATCTGCCCGTGTGAGTGTTCCTGGTCAGATGTGATTGACTACTAGCTAGATTCCTGTGAACTAATAAAGATATGCAGTTCCCGTGTACTACTGCTGTTCACATTTTTTCTCGTTCCTTCGGCGCATAATAGCATTTGCTGTTCAAGCTCGGTTTCACATCGAGAATTGAACTTTCCAACATGTACTAGCAGGATCGCTTCTGCTATAAATCGTGAAACATCATTATGATAGTTTTTTCAGCATAAATGGTTCAACTTAGATTATATTGGTTGCTGATCCGTGTTATGCCTGTCTCCATGTATTTATCCTGGCAATCCCAGTCTTGGAAAGGAATACAAAGTTCCGTTATTATTTAGCATATCAAACTCTGATCTGTCCATAAAATGCATTAGAAAATTTTGAACTGAATGTTTGTTTGTTTGTTTCGATGCATTATAGCTTGGTTGTATTATTTCGCCTTTTCTACGGATTACTTGTACCGCACTGCGTTATGAATCTTGACATTAATGTGCTAATCTTCCTGAGCTTGTTTGTTTTTGTATGCTCATTAGGCGTGTTGTTATTGTTGTGCAGGTTCGAGGCTGTGATTCACTTTGCTGGAAAATCAATGGCGGCCCGTGCCCAGCAGCCCCCGCACGTCGGCGGTCCGGTCTGGGTAGGTCCGGCCGTACCGGCTCCGACGACGACGGCCTCCCTCGTCGGCAGGCTGCGCGGCGTGAGATACCTCCTGCTGCTCCCGGCCGAAGGTGGGCTGGTCCGGTGAGACCCGGCTCCTCCAGTGCGCCAGCGCTGCTCGGAAAGGGAGGCCGACCTCCCTTCTCCACACACGGACCACCTCCCTGCCACGAACTCCGAACTCCTGCTGTTGCATGCCGGTGAGCACCACCTCCCTTCTCCACCTCATCTATGTTCATGCTGGATTGCTGCGTTATTTTCCTTGCATGTATGTGGTTGTGGGGCGTAAACCATAGCTAGCTGTGTGCGACTTCCTCCACTCGGGCTACAAGAACGACAGCACCGCCCGTCTTCCGCCGGGGTGTCGCCGTAAGGTTTCCTCCCGCGGCCCGCCCGTCTTCCACCGATGAATCTGTCATGTTTTATTTGGTGCTGCCTAATGTGCTGCAAACCAATCGATGGTTCGAGTTAGTTTGGCATTGCAAGTGCTATGTAGTAGTAGTGCTAATGTGGTGCCAAGTTCATTGTTTTTTTTGAATTTTTCAACGAAGTTACGAGGCTGTGCCATCTGGTCCACAGATGATTAATTCGAACCTTGGATTGCAACGTCTTTAGCCCTGCAAATTGTTTAATTAAGCTTTGGCTTTCCTGCTGGGCTCAGTGCGAGGTTAGATTTTATACTGGATGGGTGGGGTCTCAGATGTGAGTACCGGCATGTTGGGGCTCTGGTATTTAACATTAGATGAAAGGTTCTTCTTCATTTAATATTTCTACTGCCGGTTTCCTCACTTGGTGTTCAAAGTCTTCTCCACTTGCTGTGTTGATTTTTAGACTCTGTATGAGTATAATATATTCATATTGTACTAGGCCTAAATGTTTATATCATTGTCAGGAACTTCCACTTGCTAGAGTGGCTCATCTGCTTGCTAGTTTATTTCGTGATGGCCAGTCTGATCAACTTATTTACACAGAATGTCGCTGCTGTAGTCTGATTCTGGTTGGTACATTTGGTAGGTAAGAAGAGGAAAGACACTATCCGCATTGTCCTTGCGCGCGGAGGACACTTATGAGGAGCCTAAAGTTAGGATGGAAAAGGTCGTAGGAAGAACTCCGACGTGAAATATGGGAATTGTATCCGCACTCATCCAATTGGTGATACAGTTGAAGGCATTACTGAAAACTATTTGATGCCTTCTTGAAATGTGAGATTCTGCCCATCAAGCTTTATTCCAACTTAATCCTCGTATATCCTCATGATCATTTGTGCATGCGCTGCATTGGAAGTCCACTCTGCTCATAGAATTTCTGGAATTACCGCATCTGCATTTTTTTGGTTGACACATCTGTCTGTTTATTTGAAGCTGTATTTAATCGTAACTTGTTTACTAATAACCACTCCTCGTAAAACTGAGCAGCATACTTCTTCATTATGGCCAGGCATTGCTAAATTGTCTTGCAGCCATCTAGTGATTTCTTCATTATACATGGATTGATAAATTCATTGGTCTTGCATGGGCCTTACTCAATATTCCTGCATGGACTTCGTTCCTTTCCGACTTATTTCGGTTTCAAAGTAGTTCACTAGTAGTCCTAGAGTGTTTGCACTTATGTCACATGTGCTGATCTTGCAATTGAAAATTATGTGGTGTTCAATGTTATTGTTTGTAGTAGTTTATCTATCTAATAATGAGGAGTGGCAATAATCTGGATACTTGTCTTTTCTAGCCATTTGTTCCTCCTTTGCTGATGCTACGCTTTTCTTTTGTGGTTGCTGTGAAAAGCCTTAGCTTAACTCATCTGTTCTTCAGGGTTCATGTTTGGGTCTGGTGGTGGTACAAGCAGCCCAAGGCGGTGGTGGTGATGGCGAGGATGGATCAGGAAGGAGCCCACTCGGTCTGCGCCGGGGACGGAACGATAACTACCCGCAGGTGCCTCCCGCTGCCTCTTCTGACCTATTTCAAGTAATAAAAATGAAAGCAATAATTGTCCTGCTGTACATGAACTCTAATTGGCAACTGTTTGGTTAGCTAATTGTGGATAATTTGCTACTGTTTTTTTATATATTTTGGGTATGCTCTAGCGTCTAAAATAAATCAGTGACCTTGTTGTCGTTTTAGGGTATGATTACTGGCCACGTGTATTACTTCCTGGAAGATGTGAACCCTCTGGTGACTGGCCAGCATCCCGTGAAGACTCCTTTGTTCATCAAGACTGATGTTTGCTGACAACAATCTGGTCGTGGCTTGGCCAACCAACGCCGGGCTCGGTCCGGGTGCAAGGTTTGGTTCTATGGAGTATGTACCCACAGTTCCAATGATCACCCGATGTCCATGACATGCGACAGATCTAGGAAAGCGAATTCTTTTATTCCTTCATATTGTGAGGTTGTGCGATGCAAGGTCCGCGTGTACTTATGCATGCTAGATCATAGTTATTGTGCATAACGAAGATATGTGACTGGCAAGGACAACGACGAGCCAGGGTAGCTGTGACATGTAGCTGCTGCAGCTTAGTGCATCTGGGGGATAGTGGACGTCGTCATCTTATATGCGCCTTGGTCGTCGAACAATCTATATGCGCCTTATCAACTTCGTGTTGGCTGCAGGAGGCGCGCGGCCTGTGAGAAGGAGGTTGACGAGGAGGATGTTCCTGTGGCTAATCGAGGGTTCTAGCATGTAATTAAAAGGTTCGAATAATGATGGTTTTGGCTTGTGGCTAATGCATGAATCGTGTTAGCTATGTGACTCGTTGTCACAACCTGATACTAGGAAGTTTGCATGGAAAGGTACAAAATGACCTAGTGATGTAGATGCTTTGCTTGTCTTGATCATTTGAAACACTAGTAAGTTAGTGGTTTGTCTGAACTCCTAATGGAACCTGGAGTTTGTACACCTATGTGTCTGAATAAGATTGGTCGCAACTATCCTCTGTTTTTCCCTTGGGGAAGAGAGAAGATCGAGCTTGAGAGTTGCATCACGGCTGGTTCCCTGAAACCGTCCGGCCGTGGTAACTTGATTCGCCACAAACATATAGATATAGGGTCAAGTGATTAACAGTGTCAGGAGCTCGAGGAGTTTCAGAAATTGCTTGTTCAAGAAACTTGAGGAACCCCGGCAGTTGTTTTTGGGCAATCGTGTTTTGCACCATGATGGAGGTTGGCCACGCGAGGTGGATCACCGGACGTATCAGCGCCATGATCGACACAGCTCCCCGTTCTGAACCGACAGACCGTCACCACGCGGGCGCCGCGCCGCCCCTATTGTACAAGGGCACGATTGTCCCTGCCGTCGACCCGTGTTGTTTCATCCCATTGAGGCGCAGCCGGACATAGGCGACGGCGGCCGCCATTCCCTCTCGACATAGACCAGCTGCTCCTCGAAGTCACCCCTCCGCGCGGGCAGCTCCTCCCCTTCCTGCCCGCCCCGCCCGCGGCCAACGCCGGAAGCTGGGAAAGCTGACGCGTCCAGCCTTGGCCATGCGGTCTCTATCAGCTGCCAGGCTGGCTCCAGCGAACCGGCCGATCGGTGCAACTCAGGCCGTGCTGGTCCATCTCGCCGCGAGATGGACCGGCTGCTTCAGACCTTAATACGTATTGTCTGTCTCGCTCGCTCCCTAATCAAGGAATTCATCGATTTTTTCCCAAAACAACGCAATCAGCTGCCTCCTACCCCAGACCCATCCAGATCACTACGTACGTATACGTGCGTACTAAGGTTACACGGTACAAGGATACGCCCGCCTGCATGCCTAGCTAGCAGCAGCTACGTACGGGAATCCAAAACAAGACACAAAACAAAACTGACCACGCTTCTCCGGCCGGCCCCATCCGATCTGCGCAGCAGAACCTCCGCCGATGATCCATCCATGCCGGTGACTCGCCGCCGCGCGCAGCACTGGCTCACTTTTCGGCGAACCTGCATGAAACGAACCTGAGCAGACGGCGGTGACACATGGTCGATGATGCACTCGGTCGTGGCGCGCTAGCTAGATGGATGGATATGGCCGGATTCCTCAACCAAATCGAAATGAATAATCCAAGAATTACCGGGCCGCCGCGACGACGATGAAACCGGGTGAACACCAGAGTGCCCGCTCTCCTCTCCTCTCCTCTCCTCGACGAGTAAAGAGTCAAAGTCTAAGTCGTCACACACGACGCACGCGTTGGCTCAACCTCCCTTAGTATATATAGAGCTTTTGGAGGCGATTCAAATTTCGAGGGAGGGAAAGAAAATGGCGGGAAGAAGGAAAATATTCGGTCCCCACGCCTGGGTTTTTAGTTATTATGGAGCGAAAAAGGTGAAGACATATAGGTTCGAAATTTTGGAGATAAATGCTTGGCACATGGAAAAAATCGTAAAGATGAGATGAGATAATTTTCGGTCCTCCCTTTTGGCCCGGCTGAGCTAGAAGCAATCGACCGCCAAGATTCGGATACCTCGCGCATTGCCTGGATCGGTGACGTGGAGGCCTCAATCGTGAGCCTAAAAAACGCTGGGGTGCATGGCTACCGGCAATTGATTCTGTAGCATTAAGTGCTGATTGTTTTTTTCCTAATAACTACATTTCCACACTAATCGCATCTCATGTTCTACGGAACGGCCGGAGCGGCACTAACGGAAGACATTGGCAGAAGCCGATGCTGGGGCGCATGGATAGCCACGATTAGTTCTCTCGCATTAATTGCTGATTGATTTCCTTCTAGTAATAATTGCTTTTGCATGCTATAATTAGATCCCGTATTCTACCGAAACGGCTGGTGCGACATTAGCGGATGCCCACAGTACAGTGACTCATACCTTAATCGTACAAACTGTATCATGCTCAGCTCTCCTGGCCGTGAAATAACATTTCGAAAGTCATGATGATATTACTGAAGAACGTCTTTATCAGAACATTTTTGCTTCTCACTTTGGATAGTTAGCAATAATCTTTTTATGGACGTCTGGAAATCTGTTTCATGTAGCTTGGCAAGGAAATTTTGAATCATGGATATAGGATCCTTTACACGTAAGACCTATTGCTCATGCTATTTGGGATCCTCATTTTGGTCAACCCGCTGTGGAAGCCTTTACTCGAGGAGGTGCTGCTGGTCCAGTTAATATCGCCTATTCTGGAGTTTATCAGTGGTGGTATACAATAGGATTACGCATCAATGACGATCTTTATACTGGAGCTCTTTTTCATTCACACTACCTACTCTTTTCCTTGCCTCTTTTCTTTGCTAATTATATCAATTACAGTAATTAATTTTGCAATTAGCAATCGGCTCTTGATTGACCTATGTGGCAACCATATGATTCATCGATTAGCGTCCTAGTTGGTTGTTGCTTTAGGTTAGCCAATGCTTCCTGGTGAAAACAAATGTAAACTCGAGCCAAAACTTCATCTACTATGGATGCTCCAGTGCCCTAGTTGGATGTTGCTTCAGGTTAATCATTGCAGCTGAATTCATTCTAGTAGGGATGCTCCAGGCTGCAAGTCAGAACGACAAAATGAACTGCACCAATCGTATATGCCGGTATTGTTCTAGTGATCATCACACGATCGGAAATCATGCACAAAACAAATTTTTCTCACAAAATCACACCCACGAAATAATGTCACAAGATCATTCGTGCTTGGCGATGGTTGTTGCCTTTAGTTAACCAATACCACCGTGTATGTGAATACAAATATAAACTGGAGCCAATGCTTCAAATGCTAGCTCCATACCGAGTCGCATATATGCATGGTAGCAATCGCTATACAACAAGCAAGCTTTTGGAGCGATTCAAATTTCGAGGGAGGGAAAGAACATGGCGGGATGAAGGAAAATATTTGGTCTCCGCGTGTGTGTTTAAGTTCTTGAGGGAAGAAGAATGTGAGCGCCTTCTCCAATCTGTTTCCGCCTGCTAGTTGCGTGTTGACAGAGCTGGTCAAGCTAACCCGTAGAATTGGGCATGCCACATTTAATCATAGGGGTGGCCATGTTTAATCCCCCTGAATTATGTGGCATGTAATCAATCAGCATAACTTCCCGGCTGCCTTCCCTTTCTAAAAGGGCGGCAGTTATGATGTTTGGCACAGAAAGTTCAAATGTAGCACGAGCTGCATGGCTCTCTTCTTTTTACAAAATTCGAATTCAACATTTTGAAGTTTTAATTTTTTTTAAAATGAATCTTGATGTAGGCAATGATGTACTCTACTACTGTGCAAAATCTCAGGATGAAATACATTATATTTGAGGCTACAGAACAATGATAAATTCTGACAAATTTTGGAGGTTTCAAAATTTGCACTGTTCACTTATTCAGATCTATGGATTTGTGATTTTGCACAGCCCAAAATACTCAGTCTTTCGTATTGTTTTTTTTTCCAGAGTGGTAGAGTACAACATTAACTATCTCAACAATTTTCGTTCATTTTTTTTTTGAAACTATGAAATGACATTTTTAATTTTTTGAGAAAAACAGGCTACATGTAGCTCGAGCTACAAAATGCCACACTCATATTTGGCATTCCTTCTTAGGTAGGCCTATTTTTCAGGTAAGTATACGAGGGGAAAGGGACGTAGTACCATATTTCCTATTTCCTGCTTGTTTCTCGATTTAGTATACATGGATAAACCTGTTTTTTAGCGAGGACCCTTATAATTTCTCTTTTGTTTTTACAGCATAGTTAATCCAGAACCACCATTGTTTATTTATTTTTAGTTTAATAACAGCAGGTGCTAATCGTTTTGGATACCTATTTAAATCTTTCCCTTCTTTTCAGCCACACTCCTCGCTCCTAATTCTCATTCCAAAACTGCTCCTAATTACTCGTTCTTTCCCTCGAATCAATTCTCTCCCATACTCCTCGTTTCTAGCATCCAGATTGGATGTCCAGTCTGAGAGAGAATTCCATCCATCAGAATTCCTATGTGAGCGTCACCACACATCGTGGCTTGCGTGCATGTGTGGTGTGCATTTGCCTACGTGGCATGGGTGTGTGGTGCCGCTCTCATGTGTGCCACACATTGACTTATGTGTGCTGCCCGAGTTGCCCTAGCCTGACCCATCTCACTATTCTCTCTTTTCCCTCTTCCTTATCCTCTAGCCAACACCTTACCTCTCTCACCAACTCAAATACCTCTCAAATCCCTTTGGATTTCTGCATATGTATGTGAATTGTGTTCCCAACCCGTCCCTTAAGGTAATCTCCTCTGATCCCCTTCTTTTCATCCAAGATTTGCATGGATTTGGTTGACTTTCATGTGAAACCCTAGCTTTTGGTTGATTTCCCAACCCTAGTTTTTTAATGTTAGGGTTTGCTATAATAGGAGAAGGGTTAGGGTTTGGATGTATGGCTTGATTTGTTTTGTATTGCCATGGCTAATTACTGAACACCTCTATGTATGTTGACACCTTTGACAAACTTTGGCTTGTCTGCCCTCTTCTCATAAGGGCACTCATTTGCAAAGTGCTTATCTTCATCACAGCTGTAGCACATTCTCTTCTTCTCATTGAAGGAGATTGGGAACTTCTTCTTGTACTTCTTGACAAAGAAAGCAAAATCTGTCCCAATGTCACTAGCTAGTTGAAGTCATCTCTTCTTCTTCTTCTTCTTCTTCTTCTTCTTCTTCGATCTCATAGACTTCTTCTCTTTCTTGGTCTGCTCTTGACTTCAAAGCAAGGTTGTGATAGGGTCCGTTGACACGGTTCATCACCATGAGTCTTTCTCCTGCTTTGGCCATGTTGTCATTGGCAGCCACATAGGAGACAAGATCACCTGCGGACAGATCTGCTTGAATCATTGTCATCAAGATCAAGCGGGATGCGCAACGAAAATGTATGGCCTTGCTAGGTTTCCTTTTTCCAGTCGCAATGTGGTTGTTGGGAGATCGGGTTATAGGATAGATAGTCGCGCTATCAAGATTTTATTTTTGGTTGGGTAACTTGATCACATCGTCTTAGGGAGCTCAATCCTTTGCATACCTATATTCTTGTTGCTTCTTGGTGTTCCCTCGTGTGAGGTTCTTGAGCTTGCCGCTATCTTTTCAACAAGCCAAAGTTCATCGAAAATGGAATCCGTATGCATCTTCTATTGCGTTTTTACTTTGAACGTCTTTACCGTTGAGAGGTTTCACTTCTAAAAATGTGCAAAAACATTTTGTGAGGAGTCCTAATACTTCCAATTTTGTTTTGGTTGGGGTTCTATTTGTTGTTATCTTTCCAAAAAATTGGTTTATGATCAATCAGAGTTCGGGAACTATGTGAAAGCTCAAGTTCTTTTGAGCAAACTGCGTTTGAGGGTTTCTCTACGAGACTGGTGGCCAAACCGGCATCGCCGGACCCACCACCGGATTGACCGACCGAACGTAGGGCACCATTTATGTTGTGGGCCGACGACCGCTGGTTGGTCCGACCTAGGTTTCGGCATGGCGGTTGGTTGGCGGTAGAGTCGTCCCGCTTGTTGCTCGCTGGTTGGTTCAGCTTGAGGCTTGGCGCTGCCGACTTCCTGCCAGCCTGGCTCGTAGAAAACCCCAAATGGTTAGTTTTATCTCTTGGACTATAAATAGTATTTCTTCCTCATTGAGGAGGTAAGGTCAACCATTCTATTTGCTCTCTCTCTCTCTCATACTCCATTGTTGAACCTCAAAAGCTTCTTCCTCTACATTCCCTCTCATGAATCTTGCATATTCTTGAGGGTTTTGGAAGAGGAGATCTAGATCTACAATCTCCACCAATCAATTCATCCTCTTAGTGAGGGTAACTCTTGCGATCTAGATCTTGGAGTTATTTGTTGATTTCCTCTTTGTTCTTCCTCTCTAGTTCCTCCCTAGAATTTATTGCTTGGGTAGGATTTGTGTTTGAAGGATTTGAACACCCTTTGTATTCTTGCTTTTGCATCCTTGCATAAGTGTTGATCTCTCCATTACGATTTGTTCGAGTGAGAGATCGTAAGCTTGTTACTCTTGGAGGGGTTACCTCCTAGTTGGGTTGGCAGTTGATCTTCATGTGCTACACGCTCACAAAGTCGTTTCATGAAAAATCCACTTATCGTGTGACGTGTATAAAAAAATACGATGCTAAAAATAAGGCTTTTCACAAGTTTTTTTTCTCTTTTTTACATAGACCATAAAAATTATCCTTTTTTGCGAACCTTGGCGGGCACACATATATTGTGGAGATGTACATGTACAATTTTTTCGGGAGTCAAATTGAATTTCCGATATATCTAGACATTAATCTGAATTTAGATAAATCTAAGACATCTTTGATGGATGGGTAGTTTATATGGTCACAGGTGATCGAATTTAATCAGTAAAGGCGAAGTGATGATTTTACTCCCTCCGTGCCAGTTCATAGGGTTTGCGCATGTTCCTAGGTCGTAAATTTGACAATGATAATACAAGATATATATTACAAAATATATATCATTAGAAAGCTCACGTGTTCTACTTTCTAATGATATATTTTTTGTGTTGTACAATTAATATTATGTTGACCAAATTGAGAACCTAGGGATACGTGTAAGCCCTATGAACTGGGACGAAGGTAATATTTGGACCCAATTAATCCACGGCTGTGTTCTTTCTTGGCAGCCAAGCCCATGTACCTCAAACGAGCTGATCCAGTTTGACCTGCCCGAGCTACCGCATCAAATGTTTTACACTCCCGACCCCACCATGGACCCGCCGCCCAGAGCACTGGCACCAAGCGAGGTGAAGTACTGCAAGAAGGCGCTCAAGGCATTCGACAAAAAGCTCAAGCAGCCACTCGCCATCCACCGGGAGTATATAGACCTTACGGTATAGTCATCCTCTTATCCTCCTATTTGAGCTAGTCTGACTCTGGTAATGCATGGCCAAATTATCACCAACCTTTTCTTTCCTTTGCGAAACTAATAACACCGTCTTTTTTTTTGAAACGGAGGCAAAAGCTTTGCCTCATCAATTAATTAAGAAGAAGGTGCTAAGTTTTTAGGAGAAAACCGAGCGAAAACCTACAACAATAGGGCCAAGCTCACACCAAGAGCACATCCACGAGAGAACACCTAAAGAAAGCAACCTCTAAGCCAACTAGAACCGACAACCCAAGAGCACAACACCGCAAAAAGATCCACTAAAAGGACATGACAACCCAAAATGAGACCATCACTTAACAAAAGTGGTTGTAGCTAGAGTCTCTAATTCTGCAATCAGTCGAGTTTGAGTTGTGAACGATGTTTGAGGTGTTCTTTTTCCCCTTTTTGTATAAAGGTTAGTGCCAGATGATCTTCGCAGCCTTGTTTCCAAGTGAAGCATGAGAGTGGAAAATAGGTGTGCAACCAGAAATGAATGTGCTGGATATGATTAAGATTTAATATAGACTATTTCCAAAGCTACATCTAAAATGTGGCTTCAACTCTGAAGAGTTATGCTGCTTTCTCCAGAGTACATCATCAACATTAGCATTCACCAAACAAAACTAGAACTTCGAATAATCTGCTTCTCTTGTGGCATTGTCTCTTCCTTGGAATGAAGTAATGAACCTACCCATGGACTTTGTATTTTTCTCATGCGGTTACCTGAGATGGACTTAAGCTGGAACAATGAAGTAGCTCGGTATTTTTTCGGAGGAAAATAGTTCACCAATTTTGTTCATCTAGGCCACCAGACAAAGCAAGACTGGATTTGTGTTTCTTTAATTGGTTATTGATCTGTCACCGTGAATGCCGAGAGGGTTTCCTGATCCCATTGAATTCTAACTTCATGGTACCGCACTAGCTCATCAACATATTTCTTTCAATGCAAGCAAAAGCAACAATTAAGATATAAGTATTGACAAGAAACAGAAGATTGTGGACTAATTATTTTATTGGTCGTATATATTAAGAATAATTTGAAATTTCCTGTTATAAGAATTAAGAAATATTTCATCTGAAGCAAATCATGCAACTATTGGTTCAATGAATTATTTCAGGACGTAAGAAAAACGCTCCAGTCGACTCAGAATTGTGAAGTGGCTCTAAATCCTGATAATAGGAAAAGGAACCGCTATACTGATGCCATTCCATGTGAGCAGTATTAATTTGTGAAGGCTGTCATGCATATTCTGCAAGAGCACCATGTTTCCATGTGGAATAAATTATTGGATGTAACTTGACTTTTCTTTTCTTTAGTTGATGAAACCAGGATAAGACTACAGTCCTCAACAGGCATTCAGAAAAGCAATGACTACATCAATGCAAGCCTTATAAAGGTAAAAACAGTATATTTCCTGGTAATTATTTTTCTTTGCCCTTTTCTTTCTTTCTAATCATAATTAGCATTGTTGCATTTAAAATCTGCAGCATTATGACATAGATCAAACTAAGTTCATTTCTACTCAAGGACCACTAGTCAATACATTAGAAGATTTCTGCGGATGGTCGTTGAGAACAGCTCTCCATTAATTGTTATGCTCGCAAATTTGACTATATTAAGGTACGAACAACGAACACTCGTGACTTGCGGTTTGTTGTGTTGACCTAATATCAAATTTCTCTTGTCTTCCATAGTTCTAGCACGACCTTACTCTACATGTTTGCATACGGTGATGTGTTATTTTATTATCACTTCATTTTTTCTTTCATAAAGTCACATTCTCTTGACAAGTCTATTTTCTGCTTTATATATTTGAAGGATGCTAAATGCTCAGCGATTTTTGCCTCGCTATATGGATGTGGTTGCATGTAGACTTCTCAGCTTGTCATATGTAATTCAGTTGCTTGGAACATGAAAACAAAATGTACACAATGAAAGCATGCCTGCACATATACACTTGTCAGGTTTTCCTAGAGAAATTTTCAAAACTCAACAGGATAGGGAAACACCGTATCGGTATTTTTAGCATGTGACATATGCTTCCCCAGCTCTCCTACATATGGATCATGGAATCCTGGCTTCATCTTAGAAACAAACAAGGGGTGTCTGCCCCTTTGGTATCATTAAGGAGAAACCAAAACATGTAATCTTTCTTTTCCTCCTTCCTTAATAATAGACCCATAATTTCCCTAACTAGAGAGATGAATGGAGGGAGGGAGAGATTTGATTCTTTTTCTATGCAATCATTTACCATTTTGAAGTTTCCACTCCGGGAGATACATATTTCAGGTGTACTTGCAGCTTTGGTACCATGATAAAATTCTGAGATCATTAATCTTGTAAATAGTCACACAGTTCAAAATTTTAACCATGCATTTTCTTTGGTAAAATTCTATCTAATATGATTTACATTTAAATACCGGCAGTGTGATGAGTATCTTCCATTGAGCAAGTGCCAAGGAAAATACGGAAAATTTATTGTTAACATCACGAAGGTCAGACAAGATGGTGAATTAATTTTGCGCAGTGTGAAGGTGCAACATAATGAGGTAAACATGTGTACATATACTATATATTTGTAGCTTTTGTGTCTTGACAAATTTTGAAGATATCTTGCGCAATTGTACAAGTGAGGGACTCTTTTATTCTGTGTTTTACTCTATTTTATTCCATTACTCTTGTTCACTAATGCATAGACTTAAGTTCTTGTACAGTTGTACCCTTTAGAGGCATGTAATGCTTTTGCTTTCGTGAGAAGGAACCTGATGTATTTCACATTTGAGGAAAAGGTCCTCTCATATTGCATTCTGGATTATATCTGATGAATGATATCTTTCATCATTAGTTATATAATCACCGTACTTTTTCTTCCATTTTGTTATGACAATCATGCTTACAGAGCTAGTGAAGATTTCAGTTCAGCTTTTAAGGCATTGATTCATCAGTCTTATCATTTAGTGTCCTGATTGTACTCTGATGAATGAATTTCTCCTTTTACCACTACTTGATGTACTCCCTCCAATCCATAATAAGTGTCGAGTTTTACTTCAAATTTGAACTAAATGAACTAAAACCCCGACACTTATTTTAGATAGGAGGGAGTAGCAATTTTTACTACACGTTAGCTTACACAATTGGTGAATATTTATCATGCTTTGCTATAAATTCTGCAGATTCTTTATTTTGCAACATATACTTATTTTCTTCCAAGTTTACTTTTCCTCTGGTTTTCTAAACATAACTGCGTAAGAAATAGCTTGCAACTTATCACTCTTTATTTTACAGTCACTTAAAGTGCATCATGTTCTCCACATCCCGGCACTCTACATGGCACGACCATGGCGTGCCAAATGATACCAGTGCTGTACGGAACGTTCTAAAAAGATTATATAAGATTCCGAAAGGGTACCGAATAGTTGCACATGGCAGGTTTGATTTGTAATGCCATGATTTCTTTTTCACCCTTGCACACTCTCAGATAATACTGTGTTCCCTTTTCTGGTTTTTGCGGTGCAGGCATTGGGAGAACTGGTGCTTACATCACCATCCATAATACAGTAGAGAGGGTATTACTTGGTGAACAATCTTCTATAGATATTGCAGCAATTGTCAATAAGTTTAGATCCCAGCGTCACGGGATGGTCCAAACAGAGGTATATATGTTTTTTTTAATTATTTCTGTTTCTGAGTCAGTCGCAATATTCTCTCAAGTCTCAAATCAAATTGGGGCCCCTGTTTCAAAAAAAATATCAAATTGGGAAATTGTTTACCATTTAATGAGCCGTGTTACTCAATTTATATATCGGTAGCTCATGTACAAGATATATTAATGAAGTAGTGTCCCAGAACACTGCAAAGCAGATCGTAGCACTCCACCCTAAGACCATCTTGTGATTTGCAGGAGCAATACATGTTCTGCTATCAGGCCATTGCGGATGAGCTGAAAGATCTGACTAAAATTTATAGCACAAGGTCCGAGAGGAGTTTCTTCCAGAGACTCTTGTGAAATACTACTCTTGCTTCCTCGATTTGCTAAGCTTAGCTGACAGCATTGATGCACGTCACGAAGGAAGATTTGGGTTTGAAGGAATCTCTTTCGAACATTTATACGATATAAGGATTTCACAAATTTTGATCGTATTTCGCAGCGATTTGCAAACGGCTGCCACACACCCAGAGTCACCATTGCTATGTCTTCACCTGTCTTACTTTGGTTCCTTAATATACGTGTTGACGCCACATAGTTGGCATGTCTCATCGGTGCACCACCGCCACCAAGTAGCTTGCATTGTATGATGGCAGATGCATGGAACTCAAATTGTGCTTGAATGGTCTCGGTTTTTTGTGTGTGTTTCCTTGTTTGTTTCTGTCCACTTCTTGAATGCAGCACAACCAAATCATCTGCCTGCATAAGAAACGCATCATTGTTGTGTGTCGGTTCAGTGTATCCACAAATCCCTGCCGGCCATGTCTCACACTCCTGGCATTACTGAGGAGCCACTAAGGCCCCCTTCTTTTGGACTTATGCTTATGGAGAAGCAAGCTTATGGAAAATCGGTGGTAATAAGTTGTGGTTTGAATAAGCTCGTAGAAACTATGAATCCCCTCTTTTGAGCTTATGGAGTTTTGGGTCATTAGATGTGTGATCTCTATGTTGCTCCTAGGGTTTTTCTTTTGCGATATAGACAAGTGAAGATATCGCATGCATCCAGAGCAAGAAAATGTTGCACCTTCCGCTCAAGTTTAGAGAATCAGATGTAATAGTAGCAGTTAACAGCGAAGGGAGTGCTTAGCAGCAAGTTCCGTTCAGTTTCATTCAGTGTCGCTCCGGGCGTGGTCATCTTCTGCTGACGAGGGCGGTGGACGAGGGAGTTTCCTTCATGGGAGCTCCTGGCGTGTGCTGGATCCGTGGATGTGCCATGGGGGCAATACAGAGCTTGGATCTGCCATAGACGAGCTGTTGTGCAGGTCGACACGTTTGAGGGCGCTGCCTGCGGGCGAGCAGCGGGAGGACGACCTCCTGTCCACAGCTTGGCGACCATTTGCGCCGGCGGCAGACGACAGGAGGATTTCGGTGGCGGCGGGAGCTAACCCTAGGCGGTGGAGGGTCGCATCACCTGTGGCTGTGCGAGAAAAATTAAGAAAGGGATGGAGGGTCAAGCACTCCTCGAGTCCAACAGGCGCCGTACGTACCCCGCTGCGCCTCCTTAATTCCCGGCCCGGTCAAACCCAGCGGTGCGGTCGCCTGCCCCCTCGGTGACGTGGCATTCCTCCATCCCCACATTCAGGCCATGCTCGCGACGGTACTCGGTGCGTGCCAGTTTCCCAAGTACGTGTTCCACGCTACCATATCAAGATCAATACGCAATACGTATGTACTCCAGGTACGTGCAAGGTAGATAGTACAAGCATCAATACATACGTGCGTGTGCCAGCTACGGGGTTCCAAACGAAAAAAGAAGAGACTATATTTTTCCGGCCTATCAGTAGCCGCCCATCTGCGTGGCCGCGGCGGCCGCAGAGCCTCCGATCGTGATTCACCTGCGTGGCTACGATCTGATCCATCAATCATCAATGCTCTAGTTGGTTGTTGCTACAGGTTAACCAATCCTGCCAGGTGAAGACAGATGAAATCTGGAGCCAAATCTTCAGCCAGTAACATCACTTGAAGAAATGAAAATTGATATTGTTGCAGCTGAACTCAGTCTACTAGGGATGCTCCTTGCAGCCAAAGTTGCAAGTCACGGCCAAAAAATGAACTGCATCTGTTAATTAATATATGCCAATATTTTTTCTAGTGATCACCACAAAGTCAGAAATCGTACAACAAACTTCTCTCACAAAGTCACACCCGCAAAATAATGTCGCACGCTAAGTTTAGCTCGTGCTTGGCTATGGTTGTTGCCTCTCATTCAACCTGTATGCGTTTGCCTCAATCGTCACGACGACTGTATCATGCTCACCTCTCCGGTCGTTCATACATGCACGCACACTACCTACGAACTCATTTATACTTGGCTTTTTCTTGCCTCTTTTCTATGCTAACAACTATATCAATTATGGTAATTATTTTGGCACTTAGAAATCGATTTGTTGCCAGCACGACAGTAACACTAAAGAGCTCAAATGGATTTTGTTCTATTCTGTGCCATCACAGACAACATAGATGTAAACCAGTTTCAATCTCCACAGGGGGAATTGACATCAATGGGTTGGGTTCTTTCAGATCAACGTTATTGCGGTCTCTATATACCTAGAACCCTGCTAGATTAATATAATAGTTTCTAGCTACCTAATCTACACAATTATGCTAGGCTGCGGACTGAGCAGACACTTCAGATAACTGAACCAACATATAAACTTGCTTGTACATGGAGATCGAGAAATTAGGTCCTCAGGACAGCGATGGTCACCAACGTTGGAGAACTCGGATGATCGCAGACGATGCCAGGGATGATGCCTTCACCACAATGAGGATGGGGATGAGTGGCATCAGCGCCAAATATTATCGCAGGCCTATCGGTGACCAGAGGGATGCAACTTAGACACTGCATCAGCCTTCGAAAATATAGTGCCATGTTAGACTCGACGATTCAAGAAACACACAAAGCACAACGAGAAGTGGCAAGTTTCGCTTGAACACCGACCTTGACATTTATCTTCAGAGCAAGGCTTGCCATGGATCTGCTTGTTCACCTTAAACACTTGCTTGGTAAAACAACATTGGGAAAGAAGCCCAAGATCGATCATGCACATAGGCTTCAGGTCACCTGACAGATACCAGCACAATATGATCATTAATTTGGATTGAACCTTGAGTCTAGTAGTACAGAAATCATCTTAACTGAAAGTTCACATACCGTAAAGTGAGCCATTGTTCAAGCTCCATGCGCTGCAGTCTGAGTATGGTCATCGCATGATGTTACAGAGCTTTCAGAGCAAAGTCAACTGATCCTTGCGCTCCACTTGATCCAGATGCACGTATATAGCCGGAAGAACAGGCTTCAGAAGCATGTCAGGGACCCTGAGGCTTGGCACATGAAACCCAGTTCGTGACAGAATCCAGTAGCAACACCGTCTTGCACGTTTCGAGCGAAATTCACACACATCCAGCTCTTGAGTCTACCACCATTGACCATTTTCTATATGACGAAAAATGAAAATGTGCAGCAAGTCTTGAGATAAAATAAGCAAATGGCATATACTTGAGTCAGATAACAACTAAATAAAATTTTAGTTTAAGAAGCTCCAGGTCCAACAATCTAAGTTACAGTATCAGAGAACACATGAATAAGACCAAACAATCTAAGTTACTAGATCAGTGAACACATGAATATAAAGCATCTATTTGATTAAGAAGCTCTAGATCCAACAATCTAAGTTACAAGATCACAGACCAGAGGAATAAAGATCAGAGAACACAAAACATACAAACTGACCACAATCTATGTTTCGGTTCACAAATATTACACAACGAGGGGTTAAATAATTTGCTCTGATGATGATAAACATGTTCCCTTTTCTTCCTAAATCACGATCTTACTATGGACTCGAAATTGTAAACAATGACCTGAATGGTTCCTTTTCTAAATAGAGAAAAAAAAAACTCAACTTCCTCTAGGCATGGTACTTCTCTAGATGCAGTAGACAAGGAAAACAATTAAACCATGGAGTGTTAGGATGAAAATATATAGTTATCAATCCAAGAAGAAGGCCACACAATACCAACCAGTGGTATTCACACCCACTTAACAGGGCCAGTACCTCTAATAATAACCATGACGACGTATCAATTCATTCAACATGAACATGCTTTGGCCTTTGGAGTGGATTCAACATGAACAGCAGGATTAAGAAACGTTGCGTAAATTGCCTTCATATCATACCTCTTAGTACCATACATGGTTTTTGAGATTCAGTAGGAACGCCTTGGCCAGGTGCTCAACGGCTTCCTCTGTGTCCCTGCCAAGTAACAGCAGATTATAAAAACAAAACAGAGTTGGTCCGAACTTTTTCGTCACTCCAACCAGAACAAGTCAATATTTAACCATAACCGCTAAAGCAGAGCAAGTAAATATTTTAACCAAAACCACTAAATCTACATGCTGTCCTAATAATTCTTCGTAGTGGCATGTCAGTCAACTAAAAATGCCAGATCAATACTATCATATATAAGTAACAGTGAAAGACCCAAATTGGGTATATACAAGAACCAGGAACATGAGTATAAGCTCTAACATGACATCAACAAGATCATGCATTTGTGTAATAAACGTTTTGATCAATGAGAAAAGGCAAAACCAATGAAAAATAATGTTCCATGATCCGACCCACCGTCATCAATCCTGAAAATAACTTCAAGATCAATGAACAACAAAATGATTAAAAAAAATCATTGAATAAGATCCCTCAGGAGAAATCCAACACAGAAGTTATCACCAAATCTCAGATTTAAAAGCAACTATGTCCACATTGGGCGGACCATTTAGTCTATTAGTACGAATTAATAGTGACCACAAAATCTGTAAACCAATATAAGTTTTAGTACCTACAGAACAATTTCTTCAGTTGTTATGTTGAAACCATATTTGATTTAATATAAAAAAATGAGGCATGTTTAACTATACTGTTTTTGCAATGACCTTAAAGGCATTTTTTACTAGCACACACAGTCCAAGGCATTTTGTGCAACTAAAACAAACTACAGGTAAAACATAATCACCTTCTTCTACATGTCGAGATTGAGAAGTTCATTCACTCTGCATCCAACTCCTCGGGAGGACAGCTCCACATACAAAGAGTCGCGACATTTTGAACTCAGGAAGCTCTCCAAGCATTGCTGATATTGTGACTGACCTACGAAGCAGGGGTTACAAGAACTTTAAGTGAGTTGGCACAAGGTAACGTATAAAAGGGTAAAATAATTTGCTCTGATGATGATAAACATGTGCCCTTTTCTTCTAAATTGTAAACAATGACCTGAATGGTTCATTTTCTAAATAGATAAAAAACTCAACTTCCTCTAGAGATGATACTTCTCTAAATGAGTAGACAAGGAAAACAATTAAACCATGGAGTGCTAGGATGAAAATACATAGTTATCAATCAAAGAAAAAGGCCACACAATAACAACCAGTGTTATTCACACCCACATAACAGGGCCAGGACGTCTAATAACCAGGATGACTTGCCAATTCATCCAACATGAACGTGCTTTGGCCTTTGGAGTGGATTCAAAGCCAACACAAGGATGTTCCCTATGTACAGCGGGATTAAGAAACGTTGTGTAAATTGCCTACGTATCATACCTCTTTGTACCATATATGGTTTTTGAGGTTCAGTAGGATCGCCTTGGTCAGGTGCTCAACGGCTTCCTCCGGGTTCCCTGCCAAGTAACACCAAGCACATTATAAAAACAAAACGGAGCTAGTCTGAACCTTTTCGCCACTCAAACCAGAGCAAGTCAATATTTAACCATAACTGCTAAAGTAGAGCAAGTAAATATTTACCCAACCAATAAATCTAGCCACTGTCCTAATAAGCCTAAGCAGTGGCGATTAAATGTTAATCAACTAAAAATGCCAAACCAATACTATCATATATAACTTGGACAGAACAGCTAGACCTGCAGCTCTCCCATCAAGCCTCCAAGCCGGCCAAGGTCACCAGAAGTCGCCAAGAGCCACCGTGGCGCCATCTCTTTCTTCTCAGCTTCGGTAGGCCCCTATCACACATGTGAAGATGATAATTATAGGGTAATTCTAGTGAGGTGCAGTATGAACATTTAAGTAAGATGAGCTGCAAGACGAACTTGACTGCTAGAAAATGTTGTATGAACAAGATTCAGTACCTGGGATTGATGTGTGGAAGATTGTCACCATAAGGTTCCGCTTGAGGAGCAGACTGGGGCATTTGATGGCTACAGTCATTAGCTCCATATGCAGGATAAACTGACCTGTTCAACAAAATATAGTTCAGTACAAAAAGAGTAAAAATTATATGTCAATCTAGTATAATGAGATATATTATGAGTATTCCAGGATGCAGCAAACAGTTGCAAAACTACAGAACACAATATTAGTACAGTAACATCAAAATTTATTCTCAAGTTCCATCATGAGAATTCAAAAAATTTAGCACAGGGCATGCTGAAATAAGCAAAACTCCAGCCAAATTATTGCAGTCTAATAATGCTCAGCACGATCATTTATACATGTACAGAGTCATGCAATTACTAAAACATGATCAAGAATTAGGTAGTTAACCCAGCATGGTAAATATAAGTACTTTCACCAACTGCAATTGCTAGAAAATGACCAAGGCATGATTTTTTTAAAAAAAAAGGACTAGTTTCAGGTTTGTCAAATAAGACTGATTGGTCTGATTAGATTTACGCAAAAAGAGAAACACGAACACCCTGAACCCTTAGAATTGTCTTGCTTCGGAAATGTTCAGCTACAAAACATACATTCCTGTGATCAGCAATCGGTCCCTGTACGTGACCTCATTGCTGGCATACAGAGATTGGTAAGTTGGCCATTGTACTAGTTACGCCAGCGTATAACCGCAAAAAGACCAACTATTAGGAACAGGGCTACAAAGTGAGCCAGCGCCCCCAACCGACATCGGCCTAACAACGATTGGGGCTGCGGCTGTGCCGACACCGTCGTCGACGCCACCGGCATAACAACACACGGGTGCTGAGCCGTGACGGCTCTCCTCGGTCAGTTGGATATCCACCCCATCTGCGAATGCACAGGGTGAGCGTAGCGTTCGGTGTGATCCAGCAAGACGAGAAATACTACTAGGTCGAAATGGAAATTGCTGGGGCACTAGACACACACAGAGAGGGCAGGCGGGCTACTTTGCAGCAGGTGGAGCGATTATGGGGAACGGAAACTAGAACGGAACAGGGGGCGAAGAAATAACCTTTAATTTGGTGGGCGTCATCTGACCGGACGAGGTCGGAGTGGTCGAGGTCGGAGTGGACGAGCCCTTGTGCGTGGTCGTCGGCCATCTCCGGACGCCGGCCTCTCCTTGGCCTTGCAGCAGGAGGAGCTGTGGGTAGGCCGTCCTTGATCTGCTTCTGCTTACCTGCACGGGACAGGGGTAGGGGGGTGACGAAATGAATCGGGGTCTGGACGCGGAGAGGGGACGGGATCGATCCGGAGGTTACCGTGGCGGGTGAGGTCGACGCGCGTGGTCGCCGTGGAGAAGGGTCTCGCTCCACCCTGATGCAGCGCCGGATGGATTCAGCATCGGCTGTTGGTTGGTCGCCCACGGGTGCGGGCGTCAAGCCGGGGATGGGGCGGTCTGCGGCGGGACGGCGGCGCCGCAGCTCCAGCCGCTGCGAGGTCTGGCCGGGAGGATGGTCGCCGGAGCCGGGACGGGCCGCATCGACGGCGGTCGGCAATGGCTCCGCGCGGGGGCGCGATTGAATGCGCGAAGGACTTGGTCGGCCGGAGGGGATAGGTTGGGGACGAGGCGCCGGAGCTGCGGTGGTCGGCCGGAGGGGACAGGCCGGAGGTTGGGTAGGCTGCGGCGAGGCGCGGTGTTGGGAGAGAAAATGGGTCACGCAAATAATCTGAGGCAAATATTTGGTCACGCAATAAGTAGCCTTCCCTCGCCGCATACACTTGCAACCAACTCAACTCAACGCAATAAGTAATCTTCGGAAATTTGACACGAAATCTTTCCCGTGATTTGTTCCTTAACTTTACTCTCCTTCTCTCGCGACGCAATAACTAGCATTTCTTCTCCGCTCAGCGAAGTTACTGCTTTCCAATCTTGCACCACGATTATATCAAGGAGAGGTCACAGCGAAAATTACAACTAGTACGTAGTACTTTCCAATCTTGCTGCTGTCCGTAAAATCTTTCCTACTACGTAAATGGTTTCTTGTTGCACGAAATCTCTATTCATCAAGAGACACATAAAGTCACTCCTTAATTCACCAGGCGCCAATCAATCCGTGTTTCCCATATTTTTGGAATTTGATTGACGGGGTATATCAAGGAAGGACGTCGATCGTCCATAGCTTTAACTACTCCCGGTTTTCCGGACAAGGTGAAAAGGGAAGCGGGGGTAATTTCGCGGCGACAACAAACAATCCACCCGCGCCTAATCGAAATAAAAATATACACCTTCATTCCATTCGAGGGAAATTAACATAAAATGTTAACCTAAAAACATTAACCGTTAACCTAGAATGTTTATTAATACAAAACAAGATTCATAAATGTAACAAATCATCTGGCTCAAATTTAAACACATCAAAATTCAAATCCATCAATAAAGGCTAAGATTCTGCACGGAGACACCAACGACGATGCGTATCCTCGTTCATAATCATTAACACATGCATGTCCAAATCATCGTCGTCCTCCTCCCCTCCGAAGAAAAAAACGGGTTGGCGAAGACCATCTCCGTCAACCTCTTCATCTATAGGTAGAATTCATCGTTGAAGCAGTCGGTCGCAAAGAAATTGGAAAATAAGCAAAATAAAAAAGACTTACCTAGTTACTCCCTCCGTTCTGATTTAGTCTACATTATAGGGAAATGAGACAAACTAGTATAGCATTTATTAGTATTACTTAGATATGTGAACAACCAGTCAAATCAACATTGATAATAGCAACATCCAATAAAGAGAGCAAAACCACATCGTTTTCAGTGTTGTTGTTGACTAAAAGCTAGAATGTAGAGTATTTTAGAACAAATTTTGGAGCTACAATGTAGACTATTTCATAATGGAGGGAGTATTCCGTAAAACACCTCGGAAGTGGAGGACGTGGGAACCACGGCGCATAGGGGTGAGAGAGAAGACCGTCGGGGTTGCGCGATGATCGGATGCCAACGTAGAGGTCGCGGAAAAATGGTCTTAGCGGTCGTCACTCTTCGCCGCGTCCGGATACTAATCGTCGAAGAAGAAAAAAACTTGGGGGTATGTTCCAAGGACGCCTATCTCCGCGGCGGTCGATCTACGACGTCTCCATCCTCCAACGAGTGGCATTTTTCAACAACCGAGCTCATCTAGGTGCACGCTAGAGGATCAAAAGGGAATCTTTTTCCTAAATTTTGCTCCACTAAATCTTTTGGCACCTCGCATAGAGATGCTCTAAGTCATGCAAATACAAAGAATCTCAAAAGAGGTCAAGTTATTACAAGAGTTGGGGCAGTGACATCGAAATTGGAATGTCACCCGTAAGTCCATAATGTTTCTTACCGGCTGGTCCTATTTGTGAAGATGGTGCCGCTTCGAGGTTGTATATTTGCCTTTCCTCTTTACATCACCATTACAGAGCCATGTTAGGACCTCATGAAATAGGGAAACGGTTCTGACCCTCCCTCACGTTATCTCAGGTGAAAACCTGTTATGTGGACCTCACAATGTCTGCCCCTAGTTTTCCAAAAAAAAGTGGTGATTCCATGTGGCCTTTGCCATTTGATTGTGGATGCCAATTTTTTTTTGACCAAGGGACTATGGTGCGAAACCCCCCACAACATTTTTATTAGAACTCTGCCCCTTTACAAAAGTTCAAAGATATACACAAACAATAAAAGAAAGGAAGATTATTTCAGTCCAGGATTAGAAAATTCCAGTGTGCTTGTCCTTGACCCAATGCACATGCAATGTGGTCTCATGAGTAAAACTTTCGCGAGACTTGGGCCGGTGATCTTGAAAATGGGGAATTGACATTATAAGTCTAAAATCTTCGGCGAGAGAATAATATTTGTGAAGGAGGTGCCACTATATAGTTGTCGATCCGTTGTTCATCTTCATGCATATTGTCATTATATACCAACATTGGGACTCCTTGCAAGAGGGGAGTATTACTGACATTCCCTACTCTTTGAGACGAAACCCCCATTAGTGGGCCTTGTGTCATCTACCCCATTATTTTCCATCAAAAGTGGTTATATTTCATGTGGCTTTTCTCTTTGTTTCAGTCTTGAAATGTCATAGGAACATGCACCATATAAAATTATGTCAATTTATAAATACAAACAATAAAATAAAGGAAGATTATTTCAATCCAAGATTTGAACATTTCCAAGTCCTTGTCCTTGACCCAATGCATATGCAATGTGGCCACGAGAGTGGCCGCGAGACTTGGGCGACTGACGAGAAAATGGGGGCTTGACAATATACGTCTAAAATCTTCGGCGAGAGAATCATATTTTTGAAGCAGGTGCCACTCTGTAGTTTTCGATCGGTTATTCATTTTCATGCATACCGTTATAATATACCAACATTAGGACTCCATGCAAGAGGGAGTGCTACTGACCCTCCCTCACGCTTTGAGATGAAACTCCCACTAGTGGGCCTGGTGTCATCTACCCCATTATTTTCCTTCAAAACTGGTTATATTTGATGCGAGTTTTCTCTTTGTTTCAGTTGGGATAAGTCATAGGAACATGAACCACGTAAAAATATGTCAATTCATTACAAGAGTTGGGTCGGTGTCCTCGAAGTTGTAGTTTAGCACTATAAGTCGAGGGTCTTCATGTAGGGTAGTCTTGTTTGCGAAGCAAGTGCCACTTTTGCGTTGCGTATTTCAAGAAGAACGATGTTTAGTGGGCGCCGTGACGCCTAGCCCCACAAAAAGGCCACTTTTTTACCAAGCGTCTGTGGTGCAAAACCCCCACAACATTTTAGTAGAACTCCGCCCCTTTACAAAAGTTCCAAGATATACAAACAATAAAAGAAAGAAAGATTATTTCAGTCAAGGATTTGAAAAATCCAGTGTGCTTGTCCTTGAGTCAATGCACATGCAATGTGGCCTCATGAGTGAAACTTCCGCGAGACTTGGGTTAGTGACCTTGAAAATTTGCGCTTGACATTATATATAAAATCTTTGGCGAGAGGATCATATTTATGAAGCATGTGCCACTCTATAGTTGTCGATCGGTTATTCATCTTCATGCATAATGTCATTATATACCAACATTGGGACTCCATGCAAGAGGCGAGCGTTACTGACCTTCCCTACTCTTTGAGAAGAAATCCCCATCAGTGGGCCTTGTTCCCATTAGTGGGCCTTGTGTCATCTACCCCATTATTTTCTGTCAAAAGTGGTTATATTTCATGCGACTTTTCTCTTTGTTTCAGTTGTGATAAGTCATAGGAACATGACCATGTAAAAATATTTCAATTTATATATGCAAACAATAAAATAAAGGAATATTATTTCAATCCAAGATTCGAAAATTTCTGAGTCCTTGTCATTGACCCAATGCACATGCAATGTGGCCTCAAGAGTGACCGCGAGACTTGGGACACTGACGTGGAAAATGGGGGCTTGACATTATATGTCTATAATCTTCAACGAGAGAATCATATTTTTGAAGCACGTGCTACTCTATAATTGTCGATATGTTATTCATCTTCATGCATATCGCCATTACATACTAACATTGGGACTCCATGCAAGAGGGGACTGCTATCGACCCTCCCTCATGCTTTGAGGCAAAACCCCCATTAGCGAGCCTGGTGTCATCTACCCCATTATTTTCCGTCAAAATTGGTTATATTTTATACGACTTTTCTCTTTGTTTTAGTTGGGATCAATCATAGGAGATTGAACCAGGTAAAAAGATGTCGGTTTATGTATACACAAACAATAAAAGAAAGGAAGATTATTTCAATCCAAGATTTCAAAAATTCCTAGCCTTGTCCTTGACCCAATGCACATGAAATGTGGACTCATGAGTGACCGCGAGACTTGGGCCACTGACCTGGAAAATGGGGGCTTGACACTATGTGTCTAAAATCTTCGGCGAGAGAATAATATTTTTGAAGCAGGTGTCACTCTATAGTTGTCGATCGGTTATTCATCTTCATGCATACCATCATTATATACCAACATGGGGACTCCACACAAGAAGAGAGTGCTACTGACCCTACCTCACGCTTTGAGACGAAACTCCCACTAGTGGGCCTCCTGTCATCTACCCCATTATTTTCCGACAAAAGTGGTTATATTTCATGCGACTTTTATATTTGTTTTAGTTGGGACAAGTCATAGGAACATGAACCATGTAAAAATATCTCAATTTATATATACAAACAATAAAATAAAGGAAGATTATTTCAATCCAATGTTTGAAATTTATGAGTCCTTGTCCTTGACCCAATGCACATGCAATGTGACCTCATGAGTGACCCTGAGACTTGGGCCACTGACTTGGAAAATGGGGGCTTGACATTATAAGCCCAAAATCTTCGGTGGGAGAATCATATTTGTGAAGAAGGTACCACTCTATAGTTTTCGATCGGTTGTTCATCTTCATGCATCCTGTCATTATATACAACTATTGGGACTCCATGCAAGAGGGGAGTGCTACTGACCCTCCCTAACGCTTTGAGACGAAACCCTCACTAGAGGGCCCTGTGTCATCTATCCCATTATTTTCCGTCAAAAGTGGTTATATTTCATGTGTCTTTTCTCTATGCTTCATTTGGGATAAGTCATAGGAAAATGAATCACGTAAAAAGATGTCAATTTATATATACAAACAATAAAAGAAAGGAAAATTATTTCAATCCAAGATTTGAAAATTTTAGTGTGATTGTCCTTGACCCAATGCACATGAAATGTGGCCTCATGAGTGAAACTTCCGCGAGACTTGGGCCACCGACCTTGAAAGTGTGGGCTTGACATTATACGTCTAAAATCTTAGGCGATAGAATCATATTTGTGAAGGTGGTGCCACTCTATAGTTGTCGACCGGTTATTTATATTCATGCAGGCCATCATTATATACCAACATGGGGACTCCATGCAAGACGTGGGTGTTACTGGCCCTCCCTCAATGCAACGCTGCCACCGGATCTCGGCGCGATGAGCCTCAACTCGAAGCTTCTTCCACCCTCTTCCGTGGTAGACCGTGTCTCCCGGGGCGGGCGGAGGTATGCCGAGTTCCGCCCCAATATTTAGTCGTCGGGGCCGAGGGAGACGAATTTGAAGAAGACAATCCACCGCAACACCCTCTCGCCACCGTCCACTGCCTCTCCATCGCCCGATGTTAACAACTCGAACGGCGCCCTAACATTCTCGATGATGGATCTTCAAGTTAAGAAAATTATATCCTCGAATCCATTGAATTTGTGCGCGGAAATTAATCTCCGATTTTGTAGATCTGGCGATTCTTCCTTCATGGATCTCTTAGAGGAGCTTGACATTGCTGATCCTCCACTCGCTCCGGTTGGCGGTAACGGTGTGGGGGATGATGTTGGCGGTGAGAGGGATGAGGCGGCCGGGGTGGAAGGGACGACGATGAGGTGGTCGAGGTTGATGTGGGTAAAGTGAAGAGAAGAAGGGTTGTCAACTACACCATGATAGAAGATGCAACGTTGTGCTAAGCTTGGGCGGCTGTGGGGATGGATGTGGTGTTCGGCACAGATCAAACCTGGAAGCGGTATTGGCAACACATCAAATATAAGTTTCATAAAAATCATGCCTTCACAACACAAACCACTCTTGACATCTAACTCCCAGTAACACTGCCACGCCAAAATCGGCCTAGTCTAGGTGGCAAATCACATCCAAAGTCTATACAACAAGGAGAAGAATAAAAAGAGAACTAAATGGTTATGGCGAGGGTGGCCACATGGACTTCAAAGTTCTCTAGTAGACGCCACTTGGCCATGTCGGGGGTGATCGGTTCCGGCCTAGATGAGGTCGAGAAAGAATAGATCCAATGCGGCCGTGGGCGGTGGTAGTCGAACCATGCGGCAACCAGACTTGGAGCACTGCGGGAGGTCTAGCGAGGTAGATGAACAATTGTTGGACGCTACTACTCATTCGGTACCCCCAAAGAAGGAAGAGACGACCGACATGGAGAAAAATAGTTATTATCTATCATTTCATGTCTCGTCTTGTCACCGCACATTATAGGGGTCCTTCTTTTATATATGCATGGAATCAACTACTACATTTTATTTCATGTGTCGACTCATTGTTGTGTATTATTATTTTATGTGACGGTACATCGAAAGGCGGAGAAGCCGAAGATAGATAAGACAAAGAAAGTTTGCCCATGATACGGCTCATGTTATGATACCGCAAGACCTCCAGCGCCGTAGATGAAAGCTTGTTTTGAAACTAAATTCAGATTATCGGAAAGTAAAAAAGGAAAAGTAGTTTGACGGAGATATTTGATTTCTATATAATTTCGATGTGTGATTTGGATACGATGGTAGGGCAAGTGAAATCAATTTCATCTCAGAATTGTCTTATTTTGAAATTGCTGAATGAATATAATATTACTACTATTACTACCTCCGTCCCAAGGAATAAGGCGCACACGTATTCCAAGACGAACTTTGACCATAAAAATAGGGCAACATAATCTTGATTATATTATATGTAATTAGTATCGTTGGATTCGTATTGAAAAGCACTTTCTAATGATGCTAATTTCATACAAATAATCTTTATATATTTGAAGTAATTCTTGGTCAAACAAAAAACACGTAAAACGAGGACGCCTTATTCCTTGAATCGGAGGTAGTATTACTTAGTATGTGCTAATGATTGCTTGTCGTTGATGGCGGCGATGCAAGTTGAGAAAATACAGGCGCCCACATAAAGGAAGGAGCATAACTGCCCCTAGAAAATCGAGGCATCCACCCGGAATTACATTGCCATTGGTATTGAAAGAGGCAAATGGGGCGCTCGGATGGAAAGCGACGAGCATGATGCTGAGTGGGCGAATTTGATCGGAGGAATCGGGGATGACTGTTTATTGACCCACTCTTTATTTTTCCTCCTAAAATGATGCGAGACATTAATTAACTTGCCTCGACGAGGCTACGTAGTATTTATTTTGGCCCCAAAATAAAGAGCTCCGTGATTTCGGGGAGGTTGATTTTACGTATACTTTGATGGATGATTTTGGCTGGAGGAATCAAGGAGGCTGCCATTATTTTCTACCCAAAAGGATGCCTGGCATTAGTTAACTTGCCTTGTTATGCATGATGATTTTTGGATTAGTATGCGTCCCAAAATTTGGTGGGCATTTCCCCTCCTCCCACCACTCACCATCGGCCTCGCCGTGCGCGCGGCTCCATCGAGCTCGCCCGACCGCGTCGTGTCCGTGGCCGGGGTCTGCACTGCGGTCCTCCACGACGGCGGCGGGTTGCCGGCCACAATGACGCGCCGGCGGTGGCGGCCCGCCGTCCGCCATCTCACCCGTTCGCGAGCCGAAGCAGGGGCGGCCAGCAGCGGAGATGGCTCCTAATACTACTAGTCCCTGACGAAGCACAAATTTATTTGTATACATGTGTAATGCAAACTGAGATCTGCCCGTGAGTGTTGCTTGTCAGGTGTGATTGACTACTAGATTCCTGTGAACTAATAAAGATTTGTTGTTCCCGTGTAGTACTAGTGCTGTTCACGTTTTTTCTCTGTTCCTTCGGTGCAGAATATCGTTTGCTGTTCAAGCTCGGTTTCACATCTAGAATCGCTGAAACTTTACAACACGTACTAGCAGGATAGCTCTGCTATAATGCGTGAAGCGCCATTATGCTAGTTTTTTTCATCATAAATGGTTGGGCTTAGATTATATTAGGTGCTGATCCGTGTTATGCCTGCCTCTATGTATTTATCAAGACTGGCAATCCCAGTCTTGGAAAGGAATACAATGTTCCGTTATTATTTGGCATATCAAACTCTGATCTGTCAGTAAAATGCATTAGGAAATTTTAAACTGACTATTTGTTTGTTGCTGATGCATTCTAGCTTGGTTGGTTTTATTTCGCCTGTCCTGCGGATTACTTGTACTGCAATGTGCTATAAATCTTGGCAATAATGTGCTAATCTTCCTGAGCTGCTTGTTTGTTTTTGAATGCTCATTAGGCGTGTTGTTATTGTTGTGCAGGTTCGAGGCCGTGACTCGTTTTGCCGGGCTGAACCCGCTGCTCTACTACGATGACAGCCACATCGGCACCATCACTCTTCTACAAGCAAGGATTAAGAGTCGCTTGAATTTCCCTCATGTGTACTGATGTTCCCTCCTAATATACAGCACCTTTTTGCTGTTTGGAGATTTTGCCAGGTGAGAATACTGAGCGTATCTGTGCTGGTGTAAGATTTTCTTGGGGAATCGAAAGATTGGGAGATACCATGGTCATCTTTTTACCTTTCTTGCTGTACATGTTCTTCTGACGATCTTCTCCCTTTGAGATAATTGCTTTTCTTTTGAATTATGTGTTGTTTTCTTCAACCAGATTGGTTAGGTTTTCTTGCCGCTTTTAATTTTATCTTGTAAAAGTTGAGCTTATAGGTAATATGGGCTTATGATGATTGTTGGCTAATTAGTAAAAGCTTCTTTTGACTTCATAGAAAGCTCTTTTCTGTTACTCTTGTCTTTGATTTGATTTAGCTGAACTAGTACATTTGTTTCTTAAGGAATAATCTTAACTGTCCCTGGTTTTCTTATCATGGATTATTTACTTTACCATGATACGCATTTAATCTCTAATTATGTAGGATCAGAATGCATTGAGATTTTTGTCTAACTGGACCACTGTTTGGCAATGTTTGTGCAGGGTGAAGGTTTGGATACTGTTGGTGAAGGGCTTGAAATTCTGAAAAACATGGTAGCTGCTGATATAAATTCGGTCGCTTTTTTCTAGTTGAACGATGGTAGGAATCACATGAATTTTACTCTTGTGGTGCTTCCGGCTTCCCTGCTCCGTTTGCTATTTTGGTATATTCCAAGATGCATAATTTGAGATGATTCCTGTAGATTTTATTTCATGTGTTTCATTTGATGGTCATTATAATTACCAAACTTGCTAGATGCAGATTAATATTGTGAAGTATATATAGTCCATTAAAATCCTAATATTTTCTCGAAGCGAACCAGTTCGAAAATGATTGCTATTCATTGAATCTTTGTGCTTGTGATTTGACATAATTTAATATTGATGCCTTTTTCTTGCTCCACTTTGTTTCTTGATTTAGCTGAACTAGTACATTTGTTGTTTCTTAAGGAATAATGTTAATTGTCCCTGGTTTCTGTATCATGGATTATTTAGATTACCATGATAAGTATCTGTACTTATGTAGGATCAGAATGCACATACATTTGTTTTTGGTTCCTTATTTAGTTTGGTATATGTACTTGAGCATCTCTGTGAGTATAGGTGCATGCACTGCTGGTATGATCCAATCGTCGCATGGTTCCGTTTGATCCAATCGTCGCGCGCTTCCGCGATCATGCTTGAACTGTTGTGTACAATATCGTCGCCTTATTATTTTGCAGTCCTTTCGAAATATCTGTATTTGCTTTGCTTATCATGCTCTGTTTATTTTGTCCGAGGATAACGAGGAGGACTGAGCGACCGTAGTGGCCCCTTCTTCTTCGACTCCATGTGTTTTATGGGTTAGTATCTAGCTCCTCTCTATGATTTCCTAGTCTTGTGTAGTATTTATAGGCCTCAAATATAGGTGAAGTTTGCTTTCTTGGATATAGTGGATTCTGTCAAATGAAGCTTAAATTTATGGCAGATTTTCTTGACCTGTGCATATTTGGATGCCAAATGAGTTGGTCTTGTGCGACTTGCTCACTGTATTTGCTGCTATGTTATCAATGCGGATGTTTGAGAATTTAGAGGATTCCATGCCAAAAAAATTTCGTGACCTGATGTAGCTGATTCATTAGCTCAAGGATGTGTTGGCAACCGTGTCTTTGTTTTCTATTGTGTTATCATCGCGGTTTGAGTAAATGATTAGTAGTGTGTTGTATTCAGGTTGCGGTACAAGAGCTAGAGCCCCAGGAAGCTGTCAGTTTAGAATGATTTAAGCCTCTACTCCATACATGCAATAGTTATCTCTGTTTTCCTGTTACAGATGGCTAGCCCGTAGAAGCATGTATTGCTGCCTGTTTCTCTCTGTATACTTGTACAAGTATCAATTGCAGTTTGTTGCCAATTCACAGAGGCTTGGTCCGTGCCTGTTTGGTTCAGTTGGCCTGATCTGTAGCTGTTTGTTCTATATCTGGTCTGCACCATTTTAAAAGATGTTGTGTTATTTTTATTTCAGACCTGATAGATTCTTCTACTTTATGTATTTGTGCATCCATCTTCGGTAGGGTCTTGGCCTTGCGCACCGAAGTCCCTCGCAGACGTGCTTGGCGCTGGTAGCGTCGGCTTGCCTCCGGGTGCTTAGGTAAAGCCGTTCTGGCTCTGGTGGTGCATCAGGTAGACATCGATGTATGTATCTGTTTGAGCCCATTGATGGCTTAGAGTCTCTAGTTTTGTAGTTGATCATCTGCTAGTAGGGGAGCGGATGGCCGTCCTGGTGTTGAGGAGGCCTCGCTGGGGTGTTTGCGTTTGCGACGTTGGTGGTCGGGTGGCGCTGCTGGCTGTTGGCTGCTGTTTGGAAGATTGGAACGGCCACGGCATATTGTTTGCGACCTTGGTGGTCGGGGGATTCATTTGCGTGTTCATTTTGTTTGCTGACTTGCATGGGTGGGTAGTCTTGGCCTGAATGTACTAGAAAATCTGGGAAGGCCATGTGGAAAATTGGAATGAATGGGCCTGTGTTGTTGTCTGGTTTTCGTGTGAAATAAAACTGATCTGCCCGTGTGAGTGTTCCTGGTCAGATGTGATTGACTACTAGCTAGATTCCTGTGAACTAATAAAGATATGCAGTTCCCGTGTACTACTGCTGTTCACATTTTTTCTCTGTTCCTTCGGCGCATAATAGCATTTGCTGTTCAAGCTCGGTTTCACATCGAGAATTGAACTTTCCAACATGTACTAGCAGGATCGCTCTGCTATAAATCGTGAAACATCATTATGATAGTTTTTTTCAGCATAAATGGTTCAACTTAGATTATATTGGTTGCTGATCCGTGTTATGCCTGTCTCCATGTATTTATCCTGGCAATCCCAGTCTTGGAAAGGAATACAAAGTTCCGTTATTATTTAGCATATCAAACTCTGATCTGTCCATAAAATGCATTAGAAAATTTTGAACTGAATGTTTGTTTGTTTGTTTCTGATGCATTATAGCTTGGTTGTATTATTTCGCCTTTTCTACGGATTACTTGTACTGCACTGCGTTATGAATCTTGACATTAATGTGCTAATCTTCCTGAGCTTGTTTGTTTTTGTATGCTCATTAGGCGTGTTGTTATTGTTGTGCAGGTTCGAGGCTGTGATTCACTTTGCTGGAAAATCAATGGCGGCCCGTGCCCAGCAGCCCCCGCACGTCGGCGGTCCGGTCTGGGTAGGTCCGGCCGTACCGGCTCCGACGACGACGGCCTCCCTCGTCGGCAGGCTGCGCGGCGTGAGATACCTCCTGCTGCTCCCGGCCGAAGGTGGGCTGGTCCGGTGAGACCCGGCTCCTCCAGGTGCGCCAGCGCTGCCTGGAAAGGGAGGCCGACCTCCCTTCTCCACACACGGACCACCTCCCTGCCACGAACTCCGAACTCCTGCTGTTGCATGCCGGTGAGCACCACCTCCCTTCTCCACCTCATCTATGTTCATGCTGGATTGCTGCGTTATTTTCCTTGCATGTATGTGGTTGTGGGGCAGAAACCATAGCTAGCTGTGTGCGACTTCCTCCACTCGGGCTACAAGAACGACAGACCGCCCGTCTTCCGCTGGGGTGTCGCCGTAAGGTTTCCTCCCGCGGCCCGCCCGTCTTCCACCGATGAATCTGTCATGTTTTATTTGGTGCTGCCTAATGTGCTGCAAACCAATCGATGGTTCGAGTTAGTTTGGCATTGCAAGTGCTATGTAGTAGTAGTGCTAATGTGGTGCCAAGTTCATTGTTTTTTTTGAATTTTTCAACGAAGTTACGAGGCTGTGCCATCTGGTCCACAGATGATTAATTCGAACCTTGGATTGCAACGTCTTTAGCCCTGCAAATTGTTTAATTAAGCTTTGGCTTTCCTGCTGGGCTCAGTGCGAGGTTAGATTTTATACTGGATGGGTGGGGTCTCAGATGTGAGTACCGGCATGTTGGGGCTCTGGTATTTAACATTAGATGAAAGGTTCTTCTTCATTTAATATTTCTACTGCCGGTTTCCTCACTTGGTGTTCAAAGTCTTCTCCACTTGCTGTGTTGATTTTTAGACTCTGTATGAGTATAATATATTCATATTGTACTAGGCCTAAATGTTTATATCATTGTCAGGAACTTCCACTTGCTAGAGTGGCTCATCTGCTTGCTAGTTTATTTCGTGATGGCCAGTCTGATCAACTTATTTACACAGAATGTCGCTGCTGTAGTCTGATTCTGGTTGGTACATTTGGTAGGTAAGAAGAGGAAAGACACTATCTGCATTGTCCTTGCGCGCGGAGGACACTTATGAGGAGCCTAAAGTTAGGATGGAAAAGGTCGTAGGAAGAACCTGACGTGAAATATGGGAATTGTATCCGCACTCATCCAATTGGTGATACAGTTGAAGGCATTACTGAAAACTATTTGATGCCTTCTTGAAATGTGAGATTCTGCCCATCAAGCTTTATTCCAACTTAATCCTCGTATATCCTCATGATCATTTGTGCATGCGCTGCATTGGAAGTCCACTCTGCTCATAGAATTTCTGGAATTACCGCATCTGCATTTTTTTGGTTGACACATCTGTCTGTTTATTTGAAGCTGTATTTAATCGTAACTTGTTTACTAATAACCACTCCTCGTAAAACTGAGCAGCATACTTCTTCATTATGGCCAGGCATTGCTAAATTGTCTTGCAGCCATCTAGTGATTTCTTCATTATACATGGATTGATAAATTCATTGGTCTTGCATGGGCCTTACTCAATATTCCCAGATGGACTTCGTTCCTTTCCGACTTATTTCGGTTTCAAAGTAGTTCACTAGTAGTCCTAGAGTGTTTGCACTTATGTCACATGTGCTGATCTTGCAATTGAAAATTATGTGGTGTTCAATGTTATTGTTTGTAGTAGTTTATCTATCTAATAATGAGGAGTGGCAATAATCTGGATACTTGTCTTTTCTAGCCATTTGTTCCTCCTTTGCTGATGCTACGCTTTTCTTTTGTGGTTGCTGTGAAAAGCCTTAGCTTAACTCATCTGTTCTTCAGGGTTCATGTTTGGGTCTGGTGGTGGTACAAGCAGCCCAAGGCGGTGGTGGTGATGGCGAGGATGGATCAGGAAGGAGCCCACTCGGTCTGCGCCGGGGACGGGAACGATAACTACCCGCAGGTGCCTCCCGCTGCCTCTTCTGACCTATTTCAAGTAATAAAAATGAAAGCAATAATTGTCCTGCTGTACATGAACTCTAATTGGCAACTGTTTGGTTAGCTAATTGTGGATAATTTGCTACTGTTTTTTTATATATTTTGGGTATGCTCTAGCGTCTAAAATAAATCAGTGACCTTGTTGTCGTTTTAGGGTATGATTACTGGCCACGTGTATTACTTCCTGGAAGATGTGAACCCTCTGGTGACTGGCCAGCATCCTGTGAAGACTCCTTTGTTCATCAAGACTGATGTTTGCTGACAACAATCTGGTCGTGGCTTGGCCAACCAACGCCGGGCTCAGTCCGGGTGCAAGGTTTGGTTCTATGGAGTATGTACCCACAGTTCCAATGATCACCCGATGTCCATGACATGCGACAGATCTAGGAAAGCGAATTCTTTTATTCCTTCATATTGTGAGGTTGTGCGATGCAAGGTCCGCGTGTACTTATGCATGCTAGATCATAGTTATTGTGCATAACGAAGATATGTGACTGGCAAGGACAACGACGAGCCAGGGTAGCTGTGACATGTAGCTGCTGCAGCTTAGTGCATCTGGGGGATAGTGGACGTCGTCATCTTATATGCGCCTTGGTCGTCGAACAATCTATATGCGCCTTATCAACTTCGTGTTGGCTGCAGGAGGCGCGCGGCCTGTGAGAAGGAGGTTGACGAGGGAGGATGTTCCTGTGGCTAATCGAGGGTTCTAGCATGTAATTAAAAGGTTCGAATAATGATGGTTTTGGCTTGTGGCTAATGCATGAATCGTGTTAGCTATGTGACTGTTGTCACAACCTGATACTAGGAAGTTTGCATGGAAAGGTACAAAATGACCTAGTGATGTAGATGCTTTGCTTGTCTTGATCATTTGAAACACTAGTAAGTTAGTGGTTTGTCTGAACTCCTAATGGAACCTGGAGTTTGTACACCTATGTGTCTGAATAAGATTGGTCGCAACTATCCTCTGTTTTTCCCTTGGGGAAGAGAGAAGATCGAGCTTGAGAGTTGCATCACGGCTGGTTCCCTGAAACCGTCCGGCCGTGGTAACTTGATTCGCCACAAACATATAGATATAGGGTCAAGTGATTAACGAGTGTCGGGAGCTCGAGGAGTTTCAGAAATTGCTTGTTCAAGAAACTTGAGGAACCCCGGCAGTTGTTTTTGGGCAATCGTGTTTTGCACCATGATGGAGGTTGGCCACGCGAGGTGGATCACCGGACGTATCAGCGCCATGATCGACACAGCTCCCCGTTCTGAATCGACAGACCGTCACCACGCGGGCGCCGCGCCGCCCCTATTGTACAAGGGCACGATTGTCCCTGCCGTCGACCCGTGTTGTTTCATCCCATTGAGGCGCAGCCGGACATAGGCGACGGCGGCCGCCATTCCCTCTGACATAGACCAGCTGCTCCTCGAAGTCACCCCTCCGCGCGGGCAGCTCCTCCCCTTCCTGCCCGCCCCCGCCCCCGCGGCCAACGCCGGAAGCTGGGAAAGCTGACGCGTCCAGCCTTGGCCATGCGGTCTCTATCAGCTGCCAGGCTGGCTCCAGCGAACCGGCCGATCGGTGCAACTCAGGCCGTGCTGGTCCATCTCGCCGCGAGATGGACCGGCTGCTTCAGACCTTAATACGTATTGTCTGTCTCGCTCGCTCCCTAATCAAGGAATTCATCGATTTTTTCCCAAAACAACGCAATCAGCTGCCTCCTACCCCAGACCCATCCAGATCACTACGTACGTATACGTGCGTACTAAGGTTACACGGTACAAGGATACGCCCGCCTGCATGCCTAGCTAGCAGCAGCTACGTACGGGAATCCAAAACAAGACACAAAACAAAACTGACCACGCTTCTCCGGCCGGCCCCATCCGATCTGCGCAGCAGAACCTCCGCCGATGATCCATCCATGCCGGTGACTCGCCGCCGCCGCGCAGCAGCAGCTCACTTTTCGGCGAACCTGCATGAAACGAACCTGAGCAGACGGCGGTGACACATGGTCGATGATGCACTCGGTCGTGGCGCGCTAGCTAGATGGATGGATATGGCCGGATTCCTCAACCAAATCGAAATGAATAATCCAAGAATTACCGGGCCGCCGCGACGACGATGAAACCGGGTGAACACGGAGTGCCCGCTCTCCTCTCCTCTCCTCTCCTCGAGGAGTAAAGAGTCAAAGTCTAAGTCGTCACACACGACGCACGCGTTGGCTCAACCTCCTTAGTATATATAGAGCTTTTGGAGGCGATTCAAATTTCGAGGGAGGGAAAGAAAATGGCGGGAAGAAGGAAAATATTCGGTCCCCACGCCTGGGTTTTTAGTTATTATGGAGCGAAAAAGGTGAAGACATATAGGTTCGAAATTTTGGAGATAAATGCTTGGCACATGGAAAAAATCGTAAAGATGAGATGAGATAATTTTCGGTCCTCCCTTTTGGCCCGGCTGAGCTAGAAGCAATCGACCGCCAAGATTCGGATACCTCGCGCATTGCCTGGATCGGTGACGTGGAGGCCTCAATCGTGAGCCTAAAAAACGCTGGGGTGCATGGCTACCGGCAATTGATTCTGTAGCATTAAGTGCTGATTGTTTTTCCTAATAACTACATTTCCACACTAATCGCATCTCATGTTCTACGGAACGGCCGGAGCGGCACTAACGGAAGACATTGGCAGAAGCCGATGCTGGGGCGCATGGATAGCCACGATTAGTTCTCTCGCATTAATTGCTGATTGATTTCCTTCTAGTAATAATTGCTTTTGCATGCTATAATTAGATCCCGTATTCTACCGAAACGGCTGGTGCGACATTAGCGGATGCCCACAGTACAGTGACTCATACCTTAATCGTACAAACTGTATCATGCTCAGCTCTCCTGGCCGTGAAATAACATTTCGAAAGTCATGATGATATTACTGAAGAACGTCTTTATCAGAACATTTTTGCTTCTCACTTTGGATAGTTAGCAATAATCTTTTTATGGACGTCTGGAAATCTGTTTCATGTAGCTTGGCAAGGAAATTTTGAATCATGGATATAGGATCCTTTACACGTAAGACCTATTGCTCATGCTATTTGGGATCCTCATTTTGGTCAACCCGCTGTGGAAGCCTTTACTCGAGGAGGTGCTGCTGGTCCAGTTAATATCGCCTATTCTGGAGTTTATCAGTGGTGGTATACAATAGGATTACGCATCAATGACGATCTTTATACTGGAGCTCTTTTTCATGCACACTACCTACTCTTTTCCTTGCCTCTTTTCTTTGCTAATTATATCAATTACAGTAATTAATTTTGCAATTAGCAATCGGCTCTTGATTGACCTATGTGGCAACCATATGATTCATCGATTAGCGTCCTAGTTGGTTGTTGCTTTAGGTTAGCCAATGCTTCCAGGTGAAAACAAATGTAAACTCGAGCCAAAACTTCATCTACTATGGATGCTCCAGTGCCCTAGTTGGATGTTGCTTCAGGTTAATCATTGCAGCTGAATTCATTCTAGTAGGGATGCTCCAGGCTGCAAGTCAGAACGACAAAATGAACTGCACCAATCGTATATGCCGGTATTGTTCTAGTGATCATCACACGATCGGAAATCATGCACAAAACAAATTTTTCTCACAAAATCACACCCACGAAATAATGTCACAAGATCATTCGTGCTTGGCGATGGTTGTTGCCTTTAGTTAACCAATACCACCGTGTATGTGAATACAAATATAAACTGGAGCCAATGCTTCAAATGCTAGCTCCATACCGAGTCGCATATATGCATGGTAGCAATCGCTATACAACAAGCAAGCTTTTGGAGCGATTCAAATTTCGAGGGAGGGAAAGAACATGGCGGGATGAAGGAAAATATTTGGTCTCCGCGTGTGTGTTTAAGTTCTTGAGGGAAGAAGAATGTGAGCGCCTTCTCCAATCTGTTTCCGCCTGCTAGTTGCGTGTTGACAGAGCTGGTCAAGCTAACCCGTAAATTGGGCATGCCACATTTAATCATAGGGGTGGCCATGTTTAATCCCCCTGAATTATGTGGCATGTAATCAATCAGCATAACTTCCCGGCTGCCTTCCCTTTCTAAAAGGGCGGCAGTTATGATGTTTGGCACAGAAAGTTCAAATGTAGCACGAGCTGCATGGCTCTCTTCTTTTTACAAAATTCGAATTCAACATTTTGAAGTTTTAATTTTTTTTAAAATGAATCTTGATGTAGGCAATGATGTACTCTACTACTGTGCAAAATCTCAGGATGAAATACATTATATTTGAGGCTACAGAACAATGATAAATTCTGACAAATTTTGGAGGTTTCAAAATTTGCACTGTTCACTTATTCAGATCTATGGATTTGTGATTTTGCACAGCCCAAAATACTCAGTCTTTCGTATTGTTTTTTTTTCCAGAGTGGTAGAGTACAACATTAACTATCTCAACAATTTTCGTTCATTTTTTTTTTGAAACTATGAAATGACATTTTTAATTTTTTGAGAAAAACAGGCTACATGTAGCTCGAGCTACAAAATGCCACACTCATATTTGGCATTCCTTCTTAGGTAGGCCTATTTTTCAGGTAAGTATACGAGGGGAAAGGGACGTAGTACCATATTTCCTATTTCCTGCTTGTTTCTCGATTTAGTATACATGGATAAACCTGTTTTTTAGCGAGGACCCTTATAATTTCTCTTTTGTTTTTACAGCATAGTTAATCCAGAACCACCATTGTTTATTTATTTTTAGTTTAATAACAGCAGGTGCTAATCGTTTTGGATACCTATTTAAATCTTTCCCTTCTTTTCAGCCACACTCCTCGCTCCTAATTCTCATTCCAAAACTGCTCCTAATTACTCGTTCTTTCCCTCGAATCAATTCTCTCCCATACTCCTCGTTTCTAGCATCCAGATTGGATGTCCAGTCTGAGAGAGAATTCCATCCATCAGAATTCCTATGTGAGCGTCACCACACATCGTGGCTTGCGTGCATGTGTGGTGTGCATTTGCCTACGTGGCATGGGTGTGTGGTGCCGCTCTCATGTGTGCCACACATTGACTTATGTGTGCTGCCCGAGTTGCCCTAGCCTGACCCATCTCACTATTCTCTCTTTTCCCTCTTCCTTATCCTCTAGCCAACACCTTACCTCTCTCACCAACTCAAATACCTCTCAAATCCCTTTGGATTTCTGCATATGTATGTGAATTGTGTTCCCAACCCGTCCCTTAAGGTAATCTCCTCTGATCCCCTTCTTTTCATCCAAGATTTGCATGGATTTGGTTGACTTTCATGTGAAACCCTAGCTTTTGGTTGATTTCCCAACCCTAGTTTTTTAATGTTAGGGTTTGCTATAATAGGAGAAGGGTTAGGGTTTGGATGTATGGCTTGATTTGTTTTGTATTGCCATGGCTAATTACTGAACACCTCTATGTATGTTGACACCTTTGACAAACTTTGGCTTGTCTGCCCTCTTCTCATAAGGGCACTCATTTGCAAAGTGCTTATCTTCATCACAGCTGTAGCACATTCTCTTCTTCTCATTGAAGGAGATTGGGAACTTCTTCTTGTACTTCTTGACAAAGAAAGCAAAATCTGTCCCAATGTCACTAGCTAGTTGAAGTCATCTCTTCTTCTTCTTCTTCTTCTTCTTCTTCTTCGATCTCATAGACTTCTTCTCTTTCTTGGTCTGCTCTTGACTTCAAAGCAAGGTTGTGATAGGGTCCGTTGACACGGTTCATCACCATGAGTCTTTCTCCTGCTTTGGCCATGTTGTCATTGGCAGCCACATAGGAGACAAGATCACCTGCGGACAGATCTGCTTGAATCATTGTCATCAAGATCAAGCGGGATGCGCAACGAAAATGTATGGCCTTGCTAGGTTTCCTTTTTCCAGTCGCAATGTGGTTGTTGGGAGATCGGGTTATAGGATAGATAGTCGCGCTATCAAGATTTTATTTTTGGTTGGGTAACTTGATCACATCGTCTTAGGGAGCTCAATCCTTTGCATACCTATATTCTTGTTGCTTCTTGGTGTTCCCTCGTGTGAGGTTCTTGAGCTTGCCGCTATCTTTTCAACAAGCCAAAGTTCATCGAAAATGGAATCCGTATGCATCTTCTATTGCGTTTTTACTTTGAACGTCTTTACCGTTGAGAGGTTTCACTTCTAAAAATGTGCAAAAACATTTTGTGAGGAGTCCTAATACTTCCAATTTTGTTTTGGTTGGGGTTCTATTTGTTGTTATCTTTCCAAAAAATTGGTTTATGATCAATCAGAGTTCGGGAACTATGTGAAAGCTCAAGTTCTTTTGAGCAAACTGCGTTTGAGGGTTTCTCTACGAGACTGGTGGCCAAACCGGCATCGCCGGACCCACCACCGGATTGACCGACCGAACGTAGGGCACCATTTATGTTGTGGGCCGACGACCGCTGGTTGGTCCGACCTAGGTTTCGGCATGGCGGTTGGTTGGCGGTAGAGTCGTCCCGCTTGTTGCTCGCTGGTTGGTTCAGCTTGAGGCTTGGCGCTGCCGACTTCCTGCCAGCCTGGCTCGTAGAAAACCCCCAAATGGTTAGTTTTATCTCTTGGACTATAAATAGTATTTCTTCCTCATTGAGGAGGTAAGGTCAACCATTCTATTTGCTCTCTCTCTCTCATACTCCATTGTTGAACCTCAAAAGCTTCTTCCTCTACATTCCCTCTCATGAATCTTGCATATTCTTGAGGGTTTTGGAAGAGGAGATCTAGATCTACAATCTCCACCAATCAATTCATCCTCTTAGTGAGGGTAACTCTTGCGATCTAGATCTTGGAGTTATTTGTTGATTTCCTCTTTGTTCTTCCTCTCTAGTTCCTCCCTAGAATTTATTGCTTGGGTAGGATTTGTGTTTGAAGGATTTGAACACCCTTTGTATTCTTGCTTTTGCATCCTTGCATAAGTGTTGATCTCTCCATTACGATTTGTTCGAGTGAGAGATCGTAAGCTTGTTACTCTTGGAGGGGTTACCTCCTAGTTGGGTTGGCAGTTGGTGCTCCGACGATCTCTTCGTGTAAGATTGTGAAGAGGCCCGTGCTTATCCTTTGTGGAGGTTGTTAAGTGGTTGTGGGGCTTGCCATTTCCGTAGTTGAGGAACACCTAGCCATTAGGAAAAGTCCTCTGTCCATCATGATATTGGCTTGGAGAAGAAGGTGAGCCTTCATGGCGTTCGGGAGACCTTCGTGGTAGCCCACATCTCACCAACGTGACGTACCTCACTTCATATGAGGGAACACGAGAATACATCTTCGTCTTCGTGTGCCTTGGTTATCTCTATACCTGAGTTTACTTTCCTTGTGACAGCCACCGTGCTTGAAGTATTTATATCTTGCTATCACTTGTGCTATATATAGCTTATGCATATCTTGCTTAGCTCTAGTTGTTGTTGTTGTTGTTGCACTTAGTTGAGCCTAGTATATTTAGGTTTTTTCTTGTATAATAAATGTTAGTTTAATACCACATTCTTACAAGCCAAATATGTAATTGTTTTTAAATGCCTATTCACCCCTACATGCGACATCTCGTCCTTTCAACAAGGATGTTGAACATGTGGTGATGAATGGTGTCAAGAGAATCGCTTGACCTTCGCGGTGTTGTCGTCGATGTCGATGAGTTACGAAAGCTTGTTAGAAAACCAACACAAAAGCTCAAACAAAAAAAATCAAATTCAAAAAAAAAAAAAATCGAAGGTTGCTGTCAAAATTTTGGGCGCCCCTAAGTTCTGTCCTTGTGGTCGGAAGTTCCGGTTGTGCTGGTGGAAGTACCGGTCCCTTTTTCTTACGAGGAATTTATTCACTTCGAGTGGAAATTGGCCCCGAATTTTTTCAATTCATGAGAAAATTGGCAAGGGCGCAAGGGAAAGTTAGATCAAGACCAAAGACAAGTTTGTATCAGATCAAAACCATATAAAACTCAGCAAGCAGAGAGATCTATCCAAGGCAATTTTTGCACTTTTTTGTATTTTCAGAATTTCCTAAATATGGCAACATGGTGATCTTACCTCACCCATCACCACCATGGCACCGCCGTTCACAAACAACACGTCGGCGATCATGAAGCCAGATACCACCATGGCACCGCCGTTCACAAGCACTTGCGTGTCGGCGATCACAAAGCCAGACACCACCATGGCACCACCGTTCATGTCGGTCACAAGCATCACCACGTCTTGCATCACGAAGCCAGACACCACCATGACACCGTTCACGCTGATCACAAGCATCACCATGTCCCCGACCACGAAGCTGAATACCACCATGACACCGCCGGTCAAGCCCGTCACAAGCATCACCATGTCCACAACCACGAAGCTGAATACCACCATGACACCGCCGATCACCAAGTCGTCGACCACGAAGCTGAACACCACCATGCCTCCACCGACGAAGAGGATGGTCACCACTCACTTCTCACCTATCATCACCATGTCGCAATCTACGAAGATGGCAAATGAGAAGTTGAGCAAGAGCACTCCAAAATATAATCACACGTACAGTATACTTGTGAGTCATTTATCTATCCGTCTATGTCCACCGAAACAAAAACCTTTCGACACGAGAGTCACGCGAAATGTTGAGGTGAGCCTACCCCTCGAAGCATGCTGAGGTTTTTTCCGTTTGGATTTTCTATCCGGTTTTCCTTTGTTGATAGGTTTTTCTTCTTTCACAACAAAAATATAATTTTAAAAAATGTTGCAAATTTTACCAGATTCAAAATTTGTTCAAGTTTCCAAAAATGTTGAAAATATCAATATAATTTTTTTTTGTTGAGATTCGAAAATTATTTAGATTCGAAATTCGTTCAAATTCCGAAAAATTCTTTCGAATATCTGGATTTGTTTAAGTCTCTAGATCTGTTGAAATTCGAGAGTTGTTCAAAATATCCAGATTTAAGAATTGCTGAAGTTTTAAAAATGTGCAGATTCGAGATTTCTAAAATTCAAAAAATATTCAAAGCATTCTCGCTGCCGACCTGCTCATATAGCGTCTCCCTCGTCAGCGGCGGTCCTCCGTCGGTGTGGGCCAGCTCAAGTCACCGAGGTGTGGGCCAAAAGACAAGAAAAGTGGGTTTGCACGGAAAGTGAGGGGAATCCGGTGGTGCGTGCGCTGGTGGGCCCGGCAGGCGTTAGCTGGAGAATGTTGCACGGCACTCGAGTCGAGGGCCTATTTGGTGCGGGAGAATGTCGGCCTGCTGCTACACGTGCGTCAGCGGATCCATCCAGGTGACCGCCGCTGCACACGAATGGTTGGAGATTTGGTAAGTGGGATCGTCTGCGCCGAATTTTCTGCTAGCTAGCTCATCATACAACATGACACGATCCGTAAAAAAAGTACTTTATGGATATATAATAATTCGTGCTCCACGTCCTCATTGGCTATGCACTAAGGAATCCGACGCCTTGAGATATATCCATAAAGTATCCACACAAACCAGCTAGTCCAACGGCCCAACTTCGTGTCATGCTATTATGAGTATCGCACATTTACACTATTAATAAGATTATTATTGCTCATTGTTAATGTGGCTTTCCATTATCGTGATGTCGTGTGTGTGGGCACGCAAGTTGCTGCATTGTACAAAGAAGTGTGCATATTTGGCATAGTTTAGTGTTACCTTAATGATCTTTGTGTCTTCTGCCCAAATCTTGGTCTCGGCATCCATCCTTCCGGTCTCGGTGTTTTGCGTTTTTAGCCCCGACATCCATCATTTGAGCCTTAATGATCTCTTTGGTGAGGTTGAGGTAGATGACAGTTGTTGCCTCTTTGTCTAGACGCTTCTTCTCGCCCCTTTTGTCCAGGGCGGCTTGAGATTCGTCCATGATGTTCTCCAAGGTCTGGGAGAGCACCATCGCATTCAATGATGCTTTTTGAGCCGATGAACCGGGTCATCGCGGACGACGAGCCCGAGACTTTGTGGCACGTCGGCCGGGATCTTCCCGTGGTCACCAGATCTCAGCGCCGTCATCTTCCCCAGTTCGGTCGAAGAAGACGAACGCCGCCACCTGCCGTCATCCACACACCCAACTGCAAGACGCCACACATAACTGCAGCAGCCAACGCAACCGTCACCCGCGAGAGTGCCGAACGCCAACCACCAGACACGAGTCTCACCAGATCCGAAGACCGGCGAGAAGACTAGGCCACCTGCCCCCCGATGCCACCGATTGGAGCAACGCCAGGATGGAGAAAAAGCAGAGGCAAATTATTCCGACGCGACGCAACGCAGTCTCCTCCATAGAACATCCCCCCAAGAAAACACTTTGCCAAGACCGAAGCCGATACTCCGGGGTCCCCACCCCCTCCTGTCGCCGGAGCGGCCGACGGAGGAGGCAGGGACCGGCGGCTAGCCGCTGTAGTTTAGCGGCAGAGACCGCCTCGAAGCGGTTCCTGGTCTCGGAGCGGTTCCTGCTCTCTTCGCACTACAGGGCGAATACGAATTCACCAGTTAACCCCTCCATGCCTTTGTGCAGATTAGTTCATTTTTCTTCAAACTACAAGACAGAACCTTTTTTTTTTTTTGTGAAAGACAGAACCTGGGGCTAACTGCCACAAGCATGACCTCCAGTGGTAGAAAAAATTTAATTAACTGGACGGAAGTGGAGAAAGGATAGAGGATAGCGGACTTGTTGGACACGATGGCATCATGATCGACTTTGTTGTACGAACTACATGTATTGAACTACATGTACATAGATGGTTTAAACATCGAATGGATTATCTCCATGAAGAAGTTACCGTAGATAGGGTTTACACGTGAGTTGGTGCTCAAATTATCTCATTTTATTATATACTTTTAACATAGTGACCAACGGGAGAATGATCCATCCCTTGGTTATATGTTACTAGATTTTTTTTTTTAAAGGGATAAACCCGGCTTCTGCATCGTGATGATGCACACAGCCTTTTATTAACATCCAGCATATTTTGTTCAGAAGTACTTATTACATCTCAAGGTTCGCTTAAAGTTGATACAAAAGTCAACCAGCGAAAAAAGGAAAACAGCACAAAGTGACTAAGCATCCTCTAGTCGACTAATATGCTGCTAGCCAGCCCGGCACAAAATATCCTGAGCGACCATCTGGAGCCGTGTGCATCCGAAGCCATGACATCCTGTTGCTCTTGCGGTGAAAGGAGAGCCCAGAGTTGGATCCAATGCACCATGGAGAAGATCACCTGTAAAAAATTGAAATTTTTCTTGTTGTTAAAAATTATATCATTGCGGCATCTCCATATTGACCAACATAAGGCTGATACGCCAATGCGAATTAAAACCTTGGATTGTTTGTCAACACCGTTTAACCAATTTCCAAACATATTTGTAATATTGGTTGGCGGAGGGAGATTATTAGTGAAATTAACAGTTCGCCATATTAGTTTAGCAAAGGGACACGATAAGAATAAGTGTTCCACCGTCTCTTGTTCTCCGCAAAAAACACATTTAGTACACCCATTCCATTGTCTCTTTGCTAGATTATCTTTTGTTAATAGCACCTTATTACTTAGGAACCACATAAAAATTTTAATTTTTAGGGGGATTTTCATCTTCCAAAGATATTTCCGCAAGTACGTTGTATGATCATTCATAAGATCCTCATACATAGATTTGACTGTAAACAACCCATTAGTTGTTAGCTTCCACATAAAACAGTCCGGTTCATTATTTAAATTAACCATCATTAATCTTTGGCATAAGTGTAACCACGCTGTCCACTTATTACCAGATAGTACACGTCTGAAACCAATATTCAGTGGTACGTGTGCTAATACGTGAGCCACCAACACATTCTTATGGTTCACAATATTATATAAAGATGGGTACTGACTAGCTAACGAGGATTCCCCTAACCAAATATCTTCCCAGAATCTTGTCGATGTACCATTACCAATTTTAAAATATCCTTTAGTAAAAAAATCGTTTTTATCCGCATGAGCCCCTTCCAAAAGGGGGAATCAGTCGGTTTTGCTTGTACTTCTGCAAGTGTTTTTTAGCTTAGGTATTTGTTATGTAGTAATTCTTGCCACATCCCTTCCTCATTAAGTAATTTAAAGAGCCATTTACTCAGTAACCATTTATTTTTGAGTTCAAGGACTTCAATACCTAAACCTCCTTGATCCTTTGGTCGGCAAATTATATTCCATCTTGTGAGCCTATATTTTCTCTTATCTTCATCCGATTGCCAGAAGAATCTAGATCTATAGAAATCAAGACGCTTCCTTACCCCGACGGGTATTTCTAGAAAAGATAACATGAACATTGGAAGACTTGTTAAGACAGAATTGATAAGTACTAATCTATCGCCATACGATAGTAATTTTCCTTTCCAGCATCCCAATTTTCCTTCAAACCGGGTCTCTACTGGGTACCAATCTGAATTTTTAAGCTTCCTATAATGAATAGGGATTCCCAAGTATCTGAATGGGAAAGCCCCAATATCACATCCAAAAATTTGTTTATATTGTTGTTCTTCCTCTTTAGCCTTCCCGAAACAGAATAGCTCACTTTTGTGAAAATTAATCTTGAGGCCCGATAGTTCTTCAAATAAACATAGAATTAATTTCATATTTACCGCCTTTTGCAAATCGTGTTCTAAGAAGAGAATTGTATCATCAGCATACTGTAGGATAGAGATTCCACCCTCAACAAGATGAGGAATGAGACCACCTACTTGACCATCCTCCTTTGCTCTTTCAATTAAAATAGCAAGCATGTCTGCTATAATATCAAAAAGCATTGGAGATAATGGGTCACCCTGCCTGACACCTTTTTTTGTTTGAAAATAGCGACCAATGTCGTCATTTACTTTAACACCAACACTTCCTCCATGCATGAAAGATTCAATTAACTTACACCAGCCAGTTGCAAAACCTTTCATTCGCAGCGATTGTTGCAAGAAGGACCATTTTACTTTATCGTATGCCTTCTCAAAATCAATTTTAAAGAGAACACCATCCATTTTTTTACTATGTAATTCATGGATAGTTTCATGTAAAATCACCACCCCCTCCAGAATGTTACGGCCCGGCATAAATGCGGACTGAGTAGGTTTTATTACTTTGGGGGCAATCCCCGTAATACGATTGGTAGCTACTTTAGTGAAGATTTTGAAACAAACATTCAGAAGGCAAATAGGCCTATATTGCTGAATCTGGATCACATCCTGTTTCTTTGGAAGTAAAGTGATAACACCAAAATCCAGTTTGTAAAGAGGCAAGTCCCCTGAACTAAGCTGAAGAAATAGTGCCATAATGTCATCTTTAATCACTTCCCAGAACATCTGATAAAACTCCGCCGGGAAACCATCCGGACCAGGAGCTTTGTTGTGTTCCATTTGTGAAATCGCATCAAACACCTCCTTCTCAGTAAAAGGAGTTGTTAGGATCTCATTTTCTTCAGCTGATAATTGTGGAATATCCTGTACAAAGTCCTCCATCAAAGATACATTGGTCGGCTCCGGAGGTCCGAACAATTTTTTGTAGAACTCGGTAATATAGATTTTTAGATTGTCTTGACCAACAATGGTTCCTTCTTGCTGCTCTAATTGAAAATTTTTCTTCTTCCTATGCTTTCCATTAGCAATTAAGTGAAAATATCTAGTATTGTTTCCCCCTTCTTGTATATGCCTTACTTTAGCTCTCTGGGCCCATTTTGTTTCCTCATCTCTTCTTAATTTCCTAATACTGTCATTCGCCTTGTTAAGAGCTTCTCGTTCAGCTGCATTCAGTGGTTGATTTTCAGCTTTCAAATCTAAAACATCAATTATGGAGAGCAGTCTCTCTTTTTCCTTTTTATATTTTCCACTTAAACTTTTTGCCCACCCTTTCAAAAAGCGTCTAATATGACGCAGTTTATTTAGCCATCTATCCATAGGAGAGTTTCCGGTCAGTACCGAGTTCCACTCTTTCTCAATCATCTCATAAAAGCCTTCTTGTCGTAACCAGTACAACTCGAAAGAGAAATCAGCCTTATTTCCCAAATGTGCCTTCACACCTGAGTCAATAAGGATGGGGGTATGATCTGATTCAGCTCTAGATAGAGCTCTAATCGTAACCAAAGGAAATTTCTGTTCCCAAGAAATACTCGCAAGGACTCTATCTAGTTTCTCATATGTAGGCGTCTCCCTACGATTAGCCCACGTGAATTGTCTCCCCGAGAGATCAATCTCTCTCAAATTGAGATGTTCAATGATAGCGTTGAAAACAAAAGGCCAGTGGGCATTGAAATTATCATTATTTTTTTCCTCTCTTTTCCTAATGATGTTGAAATCACCTCCTACCAACATAGGAAGCGGTTCATGTTCACATGTTCGGACCAATTCAGCCAGGAAATCTGACTTATGCATCTCTTGGGCAGCCCCGTAGACAGGCACAAAAATCCATTCAAAACCATCGTTCTTACATTTAAAATGCAACTTGACACAATAATCACCATTGCTCACATTTAGCACCTGCAACGTATCTGAATTTACACCCACTAGTATACCTCCAGATCGTCCATGAGGTGGTAAACAGAACCAATTATAATTAAAGCCATCCGCCAACTGATTTAAAAAGGGTATCGAGAAATTGGATCTCCCTGTCTCCAACAAGGCAATGAAGTCCAATTTATGTTCTCGAATAGCTTCCTTAACAAACAAGTGTTTTGCCGTATCCTTAAAACCCTCACTATTCCAATTTAAACCTTTGATATTTTGCATTATGAGTATTTTTTTTTAATTTTTATCCTTGTACTTTTGCGGATATTAGAGAAATCATAGGTTTTTTTTCCGTCGCTGTGTTTTGCCTTTAGTATTCAGTAATGGATGATCCAAATGATCACCCATCTCTGCATGTGCCTCTTCATCATCTAATAGGTCATCACATAAATCTGATGCTTTAGAAACAATAAGGGAAGCGGGGCCATCATTTTTATTCATGTTTTCATCAGCATTTTTTTGTAAAATTAATAGAGTTCTCTCCCCCTGCGGTTCTTTATCCCATTTATACTACTAGCAACCTCATCAAAAGATTTTCCTAAAGAGATCCCCGTACACTTGGCTCTTTTCTCAATTTCGCTATCAGGTATAGATATAATAGAAAATTTAGGTACATGATTACCTGAATTGATAGAATTACGCATCTGAGTTTTCTTCATTGCACGCTCCATCTGAGTTAAGTCTGCATCCGATTGGGCACCGATTCGCTCGCTGATCCGCACTTCGGTCGCAGTGGGACGCGGTATTCCTCCAAAAGCTATCACTTCCTCGACAGATGGCTTTTTTGGAACAGAATTGAGTTATATGTTACTAGATGGATAGATGAAATCTCTCCAACGATTTTTCACACGGATTGCAACCCGTTCAGTTCAAACGTTTCACCTGCGGCTCAAATCCAGATGGGCTAACTCAACACCCCGAGCTCTAGCCACCAAGCAAGTGCTTGGTTCTTCTCTCATTATATACTTTTGCTAATGGTGATACACTTCTAGTCCAAGTTTATTCATTTCAGCAGAAACGAATTGAGATGTTTTCTCTTGGCATGAAAGTCGTGTTCCTTTTGTAGATAACCTCATCAATCGAAGGTGGGCTGATCCAATTGGATCCTGCTGAGCTCCGCATCCCGGCCTTGCTAAACACGAGAATGTTGTTCAGTGTAAATGTAATCAACACTACAGATTTCTATGTTGCTTTCCATGCATATTGGATTCAAAGGATTGCTCCGCGGACATAAGATCAAAAGAGAAAGGAATCCTGCCACCTGGATGCACTACAAAAATATTAATCTCATGGGCAACAAACCAAACTGAACTAGATGCCATGGAGCCCTCAGAAGATTTATTTGTGTGGAACCATGTTGTGACTGAAGGTGTCGAAAGTGGAGACATCATTAGTTACATGGTTGAGGAAGAAAGTAAGAAACTTCCCTTGATTCTTACTAAGGTGAGATCCTAATTACGCAATATATACTACTCCCTATATCATAAAGTATATCTTAGATTTGTCTAGAGTTAGATATATCTAACACTAAATAATGTCTAGATACATTTAAATTTAGATAAATCTAAGACATCCTTTATGGATGGTTGTTTATATATGGTCACTGGTGATTGATTTTAATCAGTAAAGGTGAAGTGATGATCTTATTTGGACCCAATTAATCCACGGATGTATTCTTTTTGGCAGCCAAGCCCATGTACCTCAAACGAGCTGATCCATTTTGACCCGCCTGAGCTACTGCATCAAAGGCTTAACATTCTTGACCCGGCTGTGGACCCGCCGACCCGAGCGCTGACACCGAGCGAGGTGAAGTACTGCAAGAAGGCGCTGAAGGCATTCGACCAAAAGCTCAAGCAGCCGCTTGTCATCTCCCGGGAGTTTAGAGACCTTACGGTATAGTCATCCTCTTCATCCTCCTATTTGAGCTAGGCTGACTCTGGTAATGCATGGCCAAATTAGCACCAGCCTTTTCTTTCCTTTGTGAAACTAAGAACACCATCAATTTTCAAACTAACTTTACAAAAGTGGCTGTAGCTAGAGTCTCTAGTTCTGCAATCATTCAAGTTTGAGTTGTGAACGATGTATGAGGTGTTCTTTTTCCCCTTTTTGTTTAAAGGTTTATGCCAGATGATCTTCGCAGCCTTGTTTCAAAGTGAAGCATGAGAGTGGACAATAGGTGTGCAACCAGAAATGGATGCGCTGGATATGATTAAGGTTTAATATAGATTATTTCCAAAGCTACATCTAAAATGTGGCTTCAACTCTGAAGAGTTATGCTGCTTTCTCCAGAGTACATCATCAACATTAGCATTCACCAAATAAAACTAGAACTTCGAATAATCTGCTTCTCTTGTGGCATTGTCTCTTCCTTGGAATGAAGTAATGAACCTACCCATGGACTTTGTAGTTTTCTCATGCGCTTACCTGAGATGGACTTAAGATGGCACAATGAAGTATCTCGGTATTTTCTCTGAGGAAAATACTTCATCAATTTTGTTCATCTAGGCCACCAGACAAAGCAAGTATTACTGGATTTTCTGTTTCTTTAATTGGATATTGATCTGTCACCGTGATGCTGCAAGGGTTGCCTGATCCGATTGAATTCTAACTTCATGGTACCGCACTAGCTCATCAACATTCCTTTCAATGCAAGCAAAAGCAACAATTCAGATATAAGTATTGACTAGAAACAGTAGATTGTGGACTAATTATTTTATCGGTCGTATATATGAAGAATATTTTGAAGTTTCCTGTTATAAGAATTAATGAATATTTCCTCTGAAGCAAATCATGCAACAATTGGTTCAATGAATTATTTCAGGACCTAAGAAAAACGCTCCAGTCGACTCAGAATTTTAAAGTGGCTCTAGATCCTGATAATAGGAAAAGGAACCGCTTTACTGATGTCATTCCATGTGAGCACTATTAACTTGTGAAGTCTGTCATGCATATTCTGCAAGAGCACCATGTTTCCATGTGGAATAAATTATTGGATGTAACTTGACTTTTCTTTTGTTTAGTTGATGAAACCAGGATAAGACTACGGTCCTCAACAGGCAATGACTACATCAATGCATGCCTTATAAAGGTAAAAACAGTATATTTCCTGGTAATTATTGTTTCTTTGTCCTTTTCTTTCTTATGGCATAGATCAAACTAAGTTCATTTAAAATCCGCAGCATTATGGCATAGATCAAACTAAGTTCATTTCTACTCAAGGACCCCTAGTCAATACATTAGAAGATTTCTGGCAGATGGTCGTTGAGAACAGCTGTCCTGTAATTGTTATGCTCGGCAGATTTGACAATATTAAGGTATGAATAACGAACACTTGTGACTTGCAGTTTTGTTGAGTTGACCTAATATCAAATTTCTCTTGTCTTCCATAGTTCTAGCACGGCCTTACTCTACATGTTTGCCTACAGTGATGTGTTATTTTATTATCACTTCATTTTTTCTTTCATAATGTCACATTCTACTGACAAGTCTATTTTCTGCTTTATATATTTGAAGGATGCTAAATGCTCAGCGATTTTTGCATCGCTATATGGATTTGGTTGCATGTAGACTTCTCAGCTTCTCATATGTAATTCAGTTGTTTGGATCATGAAAACAAAATGGACACAATGAAAGCATGCCTGCACAAAAACACTTGTGTCAGGTTTCCCTAGAGAAATTTTCAAAACTCAACAGGATAGGGAAACACCGTATCTATTTTTTTAGCATGTTACATATGCTTCCCCCGCTCTCCTACCTATGGATCATGGAATCCTGGTTTCTTAGAAACAAACAAGGGGTATCTACCCCTTTGGTATCATTAAGAAGAAACCAAAACATGTAATCTGTCTTTTCCTCCTTCCTTAATAATGGACCCATAATTTCCCTAACTAGATAGATGAATGAGGGAGGGAGGGAGGGAGGGAGGGAGGGAGAGATTTGGTTCTTTTTCTATGCAATCATTTACCATTTTGAAGTTGCCACTCCGGGAGATACATTTTTTCGAAATGGGGAATGGAACCCCGGCTTCTGCATCATGATGATGCACACGGCCTTTTATTAAAAGTTTAAGAGTACAAAGTTAAAACATCTCAGGCATCACCCATAATTGATACAAGAATCAACCAGCGAAAGAAACCAAAATAAAACGGACTACACATCATTGTATCCGCCTATTGTGCCACCAGCCAGCCTGGCACAAGATATCCTGAGCGACCATCTGGAGCCGTGTGCATCTAGTAGCCATAGCATCCCGCTGTCCCTCCGGTGACAGAAGAGCCCACAACTGGACCCAATGTGACACCATATGGATAACCTGCAAAAAGTGAAAAGAATGTTTTTTTGTTAAAAATAATATCATTCCTTGTCCTCCAGATAGACCAACATAAGGCAGAAACCCCAATACAGATGAAAGCCTTTGATTGCCTATCAACTTCATTTAGCCAATTACCAAACATATTCGTAATAGTGGTTGGAGGTGGGAGAGCAAAAGTAAAATTAATCGTGCACCAAAGAATTTTAGCTAAAGGACAAGTGATGAACAAATGCTCAATAGTCTCCTGCTCACCACAAAAAACACATTTTGTACAACCATGCCATCTTCTTTTGGCTAAATTGTCTTTAGTAAGTAAAACCTTATTACTTAAGAACCACATAAATATTTTTATGTTTAAAGGAACTTTAACTTTCCAAAGATATTTTCGCAAAAAGGGGGTATGGTCATTCATAAGATCCTCATACATAGATTTCACTGTAAACACGCCAGTTGTTGACAAATTCCAAACAAACTGATCATTCTCATCAGATAGATTAATCCTCATAAGTTTTCGACATAACTGTAACCATAAAGTCCATTTGTTTCCCACCAAAAGCCTTCTGAAACTGATATTCAGAGGCGTTTGAGATAACACATGAGATACTGTTACATTCTTGTGATGCACAATGTTATATAAGGATGGATATTGTTGAGCTAATGGTGTTTTACCTAACCAGGTATCTTCCCAGAAACGGGTATTTACACCATTACCTATCTTGAAAAAACCTCTTCTAAAAAAAATCGTCCTTAACCCTCATCAATCCCTTCCAAAAGGGGGAGTCTGTTGGTTTATCTTGTACCTCCGGGAGATACATATTTCAGGTGTACTTGCAGCTTTGTTACCATGATAAAATTCTGGGATCATTAATCTTGTAAATAGTCACACAGTTCGAAATTTTAACCATGCATTTCCTTTGGTAAAATTCTATCTAATATGATTTACATTTAAATACTGGCAGTGTGATGAGTATCTTCCATTGAGCAAGTGCCAAGGAAATTACGGAAAATTTAACATTAATATCACAAAGGTCAGACAAGATGGCCAATTAATTTTGCGCAGTGTGAAGGTGCAACATAATGAGGTAAAGATGTGTACATATACTATATATTTGTTGCTTTCGTGTCTTGTCAAATTTTGAAGATATCTTGCGCAATTGTACAAGTGAGGGACTCTTCTATTCTGTGTTTTACTCTATTTTATTCCATTACTCTTGTTCACTGATGCATAGACAGTTCTTGTACCCTTTAGAAGCATGTAATGCTTTTGCTTTCATGAGAAGGAACTTGATGTATTTCACATTTGAGGAAAAGGTCCTCTCATATAACATTATGGATTATATCTGATGAATGATATCTTTCATCATCAGTTATATAATCACCGTACTTTTCTTCCATTTTGTTATGACAATCATGCTTACAGAGGTAGTGAAGATTTCAGTTCAGCTTTGAAGGCATTGATTCATCAGTCTTATCATATAGTGTCCTGATTGTACTGTGATGAATGAATTCCTCCTCCAACCGCTATACTTGATCTACTCCCTCCAATCCATGACAAGTGTCGGAGTTTTAGTTTAAATTTGAACTAAATGAACTAAACCCCGACACTTATTATTATAGATCGGAGGGAGTAGCAATTTTTAGTACACGTTAGCTTACACAATTGGTGAATATTTATCATGTTGCTATAAATTCTGCAGATTCTTTATTTTTCAACATATACTAATTTTCTTCCAAGTTTACTTTTCCTCTTGTTTTCCTGAACATAATTGCGTAAGAAATACCTTGCAACTTATCAGTCTTTATTTTACAGTCACTTAAAATGCATAATGTTCTCCACATCCAGCACTCTACATGGCCTGACCATGGCGTGCCAAATGAAACCAGTGATGTACGGAACATTCTAAAAAGATTATATTACATTCCGAAAGGGTACCAAATAGTTGCACATGGCAGGTTTGATTCTCGAGAAATAAATGGACGGTGACGGAAACACCTACACCCATGCGTGGGTGTACAAAAGTATTTCCCTTTTCTTTTTCACCCTTGCACACTCTCAGATAATATTGTGTTCCCTTTTCTCGTTTTTGCAGTGCAGGCATTGGGAGAACTGGTGCTTACATCACCATCCATAATGCGAGAGAGGGTAATGCTTGGTGAACAATCTGCTATAGATATTGCAGCAAGCTGTCAATATGTTTAGATCCCAGCGTCTGGAATGGTCCAAACAGAGGTATAAATGTTTTTTTACTTATTTCTGTTTCTGAGTCAGTCGCAATATTCTCTCAAGTCTCAAATCAAATTGGGAAATTGTTTACTATTTAATGAGCCGTGTTACTCAATTTATATATCGGTAGCTCATGTACAAGATAGATTAATGAAGTAGTGTCCCAGAACACTGCAAAGCAGATCGTAGCACTCCACCCTAAGACCATCTTGTGATTTGCAGGAGCAATACATGTTCTGCTATCAGGCCATTGCGGATGAGCTGAAAGATCTGACTAAAATTTTTGGCACATGGTCCGAGAGGAGTTTCTTCAAGAGACTCTTGTGAAATACTACTCTTGCTTCCTTGATTTGCTAAGCTTAGCCGACAGCATTGATGCACGTCACGAAGGAAGATTTGGGTTTCAGAAGGAATCTCTTTCGAACATTTATCTGATATAAGGATTTCACAAATTTTGATCGTATTTCGCACCGATTTGCAAACGGCTGCCACACACCCAGAATCACCATTGCTATGTCTTCACCTGTCTTACTTTGGTTCCTTAATATCTGTGTTGACGCCACATAGTTGGCATGTCTACTGGTGCACCACCGCCACCAAGTAGCTTGCATTGTATGATGGCAGATGCATGGAACTCAAATTGTGCTGAATGGTCTCGGTTTTTTGTGTGTGTTTCCTTGTTTGTTTCTGTCCACTTCTTGAATGCAGCACAACCAAATCATCTGCCTGCATAAGAAACGCATCATTGTTGTGTGTCGGTTCAGTGTATCCACAAATCCCTGCCGGCCATGTCTCACACTCCTGGCATTACTGAGGAGCCACTAAGGCCCCCTTCTTTTGGACTTATGCTTATGGAGAAGCAAGCTTATGGAAAATCGGTGGTAATAAGTTGTGGTTTGAATAAGCTCGTAGAAACTATGAATCCCCTCTTTTGAGCTTATGGAGTTTTGGGTCATTAGATGTGTGATCTCTATGTTGCTCCTAGGGTTTTTCTTTTTGCGATATAGACAAGTGAAGATATCGCATGCATCCAGAGCAAGAAAATGTTGCACCTTCCGCTCAAGTTTAGAGAATCAGATGTAATAGTAGCAGTTAACAGCGAAGGGAGTGCTTAGCAGCAAGTTCCGTTCAGTTTCATTCAGTGTCGCTCCGGGCGTGGTCATCTTCTGCTGACGAGGGAGTTGGACGCGGCAGTTTCATTCATGGGAGCTCCAGGCGTGGTCTGGATCACTGGATGTGCCATGGGGGCAATACAGAGCTTGGATCTGCCATAGACGAGCTGTTGTGCAGGTCGACACGTTTGAGGGCGCTGCCTGCGGGCGAGCAGCGGGAGGACGACCTCCTGTCCACAGCTTGGCGACCATTTGCGCCGGCGGCGCTTGTGGACAGGAGGATTTCGGTGGCGGCGGGAGCTAACCCTAGGCGGTGGAGGGTCGCATCACCCGTGGCTGTGCGAGAAAAATTAAGAAAGGGATGGAGGGTCAAGCACTCCTCGAGTCCAACAGGCGCCGTACGTACGCCGCTGCGCCTCCTTAATTCCCGGCCCGGTCAAACCCAGCGGTGCGGTCGCCTGCCCCTCGGTGACGTGGCATTCCTCCATCCCCACATTCAGGCCATGCTCGCGACGGTACTCGGTGCGTGCCAGTTTCCCAAGTACGTGTTCCACGCTACCATATCAAGATCAATACGCAATACGTATGTACTCCAGGTACGTGCAAGGTAGATAGTACAAGCATCAATACATACGTGCGTGTGCCAGCTACGGGGTTCCAAACGAAAAAAGAAGAGACTATATTTTTCCGGCCTATCAGTAGCCGCCCATCTGCGTGGCCGCGGCGGCCGCAGAGCCTCCGATCGTGATTCACCTGCGTGGCTACGATCTGATCCATCAATCATCAATGCTCTAGTTGGTTGTTGCTACAGGTTAACCAATCCTGCCAGGTGAAGACAGATGAAATCTGGAGCCAAATCTTCAGCCAGTAACATCACTTGAAGAAATGAAAATTGATATTGTTGCAGCTGAACTCAGTCTACTAGGGATGCTCCTTGCAGCCAAAGTTGCAAGTCACGGCCAAAAAATGAACTGCATCTGTTAATTAATATATGCCAATATTTTTTCTAGTGATCACCACAAAGTCAGAAATCGTACAACAAACTTCTCTCACAAAGTCACACCCGCAAAATAATGTCGCACGCTAAGTTTAGCTCGTGCTTGGCTATGGTTGTTGCCTCTCATTCAACCTGTATGCGTTTGCCTCAATCGTCACGACGACTGTATCATGCTCACCTCTCCGGTCGTTCATACATGCACGCACACTACCTACGAACTCATTTATACTTGGCTTTTTCTTGCCTCTTTTCTATGCTAACAACTATATCAATTATGGTAATTATTTTGGCACTTAGAAATCGATTTGTTGCCAGCACGACAGTAACACTAAAGAGCTCAAATGGATTTTGTTCTATTCTGTGCCATAGGGGGAATTGACATCAATGGGTTGGGTTCTTTCAGATCAACGTTATTGCGGTCTCTATATACCTAGAACCCTGCTAGATTAATATAATAGTTTCTAGCTACCTAATCTACACAATTATGCTAGGCTGCGGACTGAGCAGACACTTCAGATAACTGAACCAACATATAAACTTGCTTGTACATGGAGATCGAGAAATTAGGTCCTCAGGACAGCGATGGTCACCAACGTTGGAGAACTCGGATGATCGCAGACGATGCCAGGGATGATGCCTTCACCACAATGAGGATGGGGATGAGTGGCATCAGCGCCAAATATTATCGCAGGCCTATCGGTGACCAGAGGGATGCAACTTAGACACTGCATCAGCCTTCGAAAATATAGTGCCATGTTAGACTCGACGATTCAAGAAACACACAAAGCACAACGAGAAGTGGCAAGTTTCGCTTGAACACCGACCTTGACATTTATCTTCAGAGCAAGGCTTGCCATGGATCTGCTTGTTCACCTTAAACACTTGCTTGGTAAAACAACATTGGGAAAGAAGCCCAAGATCGATCATGCACATAGGCTTCGTGTCACCCGACGTATACCAGCACAATATGATCATTAATTTGGATTGAACCTTGAGTCTAGTAGTACAGAAATCATCTTAACTGAAAGTTCACATACCGTAAAGTGAGCCATTGTTCAAGCTCCATGCGCTGCAGTCTGAGTATGGTCATCGCATGATGTTACAGAGCTTTCAGAGCAAAGTCAACTGATCCTTGCGCTCCACTTGATCCAGATGCACGTATATAGCCGGAAGAACAGGCTTCGAAGCATGTCGGGGACCCCGAGGCTTGGCACATGAAACCCAGTTCGTGACAGAATCCAGTAGCAACACCGTCTTGCACGTTTCGAGCGAAATTCACACACATCCAGCTCTTGAGTCTACCACCATTGACCATTTTCTATATGACGAAAAATGAAAATGTGCAGCAAGTCTTGAGATAAAATAAGCAAATGGCATATACTTGAGTCAGATAACAACTAAATAAAATTTTAGTTTAAGAAGCTCCAGGTCCAACAATCTAAGTTACAGATCAGAGAACACATGAATAAGACCAAACAATCTAAGTTACTAGATCAGTGAACACATGAATATAAAGCATCTATTTGATTAAGAAGCTCTAGATCCAACAATCTAAGTTACAAGATCACAGACCGGAGGAATAAAGATCAGAGAACACAAAACATACAAACTGACCACAATCTATGTTTCGGTTCACAAATATTACACAACGAGGGGTTAAATAATTTGCTCTGATGATGATAAACATGTTCCCTTTTCTTCCTAAATCACGATCTTACTATGGACTCGAAATTGTAAACAATGACCTGAATGGTTCCTTTTCTAAATAGAGAAAAAACTCAACTTCCTCTAGGCATGGTACTTCTCTAGATGCAGTAGACAAGGAAAACAATTAAACCATGGAGTGTTAGGATGAAAATATATAGTTATCAATCCAAGAAGAAGGCCACACAATACCAACCAGTGGTATTCACACCCACTTAACAGGGCCAGTACCTCTAATAATAACCATGACGACGTATCAATTCATTCAACATGAACATGCTTTGGCCTTTGGAGTGGATTCAACATGAACAGCAGGATTAAGAAACGTTGCGTAAATTGCCTTCATATCATACCTCTTAGTACCATACATGGTTTTTGAGATTCAGTAGGAACGCCTTGGCCAGGTGCTCAACGGCTTCCTCTGTGTCCCTGCCAAGTAACAGCAGATTATAAAAACAAAACAGAGTTGGTCCGAACTTTTCGTCACTCCAACCAGAACAAGTCAATATTTAACCATAACCGCTAAAGCAGAGCAAGTAAATATTTTAACCAAAACCACTAAATCTACATGCTGTCCTAATAATTCTTCGTAGTGGCATGTCACCAACTAAAAATGCCAGATCAATACTATCATATATAAGTAACGTTGAAAGACCCAAATTGGGTATATACAAGAACCAGGAACATGAGTATAAGCTCTAACATGACATCAACAAGATCATGCATTTGTGTAATAAACGTTTTGATCAATGAGAAAAGGCAAAACCAATGAAAAATAATGTTCCATGATCCGACCCACCGTCATCAATCCTGAAAATAACTTCAAGATCAATGAACAACAAAATGATTAAAAAAATCATTGAATAAGATCCCTCGGAGAAATCCAACACAGAAGTTATCACCAAATCTCAGATTTAAAAGCAACTATGTCCACATTGGGCGGACCATTTAGTCTATTAGTACGAATTAATAGTGACCACAAAATCTGTAAACCAATATAAGTTTTAGTACCTACAGAACAATTTCTTCAGTTGTTATGTTGAAACCATATTTGATTTAATATAAAAAAATGAGGCATGTTTAACTATACTGTTTTTGCAATGACCTTAAAGGCATTTTTTACTAGCACACACAGTCCAAGGCATTTTGTGCAACTAAAACAAACTACAGGTAAAACATAATCACCTTCTTCTACATGTCGAGATTGAGAAGTTCATTCACTCTGCATCCAACTCCTCAGGAGGACAGCTCCACATACAAAGAGTCGCGACATTTTGAACTCAGGAAGCTCTCCAAGCATTGCTGATATTGTGACTGACCTACGAAGCAGGGGTTACAAGAACTTTAAGTGAGTTGGCACAAGGTAACGTATAAAAGGGTAAAATAATTTGCTCTGATGATGATAAACATGTGCCCTTTTCTTCTAAATTGTAAACAATGACCTGAATGGTTCATTTTCTAAATAGATAAAAAACTCAACTTCCTCTAGAGATGATACTTCTCTAAATGAGTAGACAAGGAAAACAATTAAACCATGGAGTGCTAGGATGAAAATACATAGTTATCAATCAAAGAAAAAGGCCACACAATAACAACCAGTGTTATTCACACCCACATAACAGGGCCAGGACGTCTAATAACCAGGATGACTTGCCAATTCATCCAACATGAACGTGCTTTGGCCTTTGGAGTGGATTCAAAGCCAACACAAGGATGTTCCCTATGTACAGCGGGATTAAGAAACGTTGTGTAAATTGCCTACGTATCATACCTCTTTGTACCATATATGGTTTTTGAGGTTCAGTAGGATCGCCTTGGTCAGGTGCTCAACGGCTTCCTCCGGGTTCCCTGCCAAGTAACACCAAGCACATTATAAAAACAAAACGGAGCTAGTCTGAACCTTTTCGCCACTCAAACCAGAGCAAGTCAATATTTAACCATAACTGCTAAAGTAGAGCAAGTAAATATTTACCCAACCAATAAATCTAGCCACTGTCCTAATAAGCCTAAGCAGTGGCGATTAAATGTTAATCAACTAAAAATGCCAAACCAATACTATCATATATAACTTGGACAGAACAGCTAGACCTGCAGCTCTCCCATCCAGCCTCCAAGCCGGCCAAGGTCACCAGAAGTCGCCAAGAGCCACCGTGGCGCCATCTCTTTCTTCTCAGCTTCGGTAGGCCCCTATCACACATGTGAAGATGATAATTATAGGGTAATTCTAGTGAGGTGCAGTATCAACATTTAAGTAAGATGAGCTGCAAGACGAACTTGACTGCTAGAAAATGTTGTATGAACAAGATTCAGTACCTGGGATTGATGTGTGGAAGATTGTCACCATAAGGTTCCGCTTGAGGAGCAGACTGGGGCATTTGATGGCTACAGTCATTAGCTCCATATGCAGGATAAACTGACCTGTTCAACAAAATATAGTTCAGTACAAAAAGAGTAAAAATTATATGTCAATCTAGTATAATGAGATATATTATGAGTATTCCAGGATGCAGCAAACAGTTGCAAAACTACAGAACACAATATTAGTACAGTAACATCAAAATTTATTCTCAAGTTCCATCATGAGAATTCAAAAAATTTAGCACAGGGCATGCTGAAATAAGCAAAACTCCAGCCAAATTATTGCAGTCTAATAATGCTCAGCACGATCATTTATACATGTACAGAGTCATGCAATTACTAAAACATGATCAAGAATTAGGTAGTTAACCCAGCATGGTAAATATAAGTACTTTCACCAACTGCAATTGCTAGAAAATGACCAAGGCATGATTTTTTTTTTAAAAAAAGGACTAGTTTCAGGTTTGTCAAATAAGACTGATTGGTCTGATTAGATTTACGCAAAAAGAGAAACACGAACACCCTGAACCCTTAGAATTGTCTTGCTTCGGAAATGTTCAGCTACAAAACATACATTCCTGTGATCAGCAATCGGTCCCTGTACGTGACCTCATTGCTGGCATACAGAGATTGGTAAGTTGGCCATTGTACTAGTTACGCCAGCGTATAACCGCAAAAAGACCAACTATTAGGAACAGGGCTACAAAGTGAGCCAGCGCCCCCAACCGACATCGGCCTAACAACGATTGGGGCTGCGGCTGTGCCGACACCGTCGTCGACGCCACCGGCATAACAACACACGGGTGCTGAGCCGCGACGGCTCTCCTCGGTCAGTTGGATATCCACCCCATCTGCGAATGCACAGGGTGAGCGTAGCGTTCGGTGTTCGCTGTGATCCAGCAAGACGAGAAATACTACAAGGTCGAAATGGAAATTGCTGGGGCACTAGACCCACATAGAGAGGGCAGGCGGGCTACTTTGCAGCTGGTGGAGCGACTATGGGGAACAAGGGAAACTAGAACGGAACAGGCGGCAAAGAAGGGACCTTTAAATTGGTGGGCGTCATCTGACCGGACGAGCTCCTCCTTGGCCGTCGAGGTCGGAGTGGACGAGCCCTTTTGCGTGGTCGTCGGCCATCTCCGGACGCCGGCCTCTGCTTGGCCTTGCAGCAGGAGGAGCTGTGGGTAGGCCGTCCTTGATCTGCTTCTGCTTACCTGCACGGGACAGGGGTAGGGGGGTGACGAAATTAATCGGGGTCTGGACGCGGAGAGGGGACGGGATCGATCCGGAGGTTACCGTGGCGGGTGAGGTCGACGCGCGTGGTCGCCGTGGAGAAGGGTCTCGCTCCACCCTGATGCAGCGCCGGATGGATTCAGCATCGGCTGTTGGTTGGTCGCCCAAGGGTGCGGGCGTCAAGCCGGGGATGGGGCGGTCTGCGGCGGGACGGCGGCGCCGCAGCTCCAGCCGCTGCGAGGTCTCGCCGGGAGGATGGTCGCCGGAGCCAGGACGGGCCGCATCGACGGCGGTCGGCAATGGTTCCGCGCGGGGGCGCGATTGAATGCGCGAAGGACTTGGTCGGCCGGAGGGGATAGGCTGGGGACGAGGCGCCGGAGCTGCGGTGGTCGGCCGGAGGGGACAGGCCGGAGGTTGGGTAGGCTGCGGCGAGGCGCGGTGTTGGGAGAGAAAATGGGTCACGCAAATAATCTGAGGCAAATATTTGGTCACGCAATAAGTAGTCTTCGGAAATTTGACACGAAATCTTTCCCGTGATTTGTTCCTTAACTTTACTCTCCTTCTCTCGCGACGCAATAACTAGCATTTCTTCTCCGCTCACCGAAGTTACTGCTTTCCAATCTTGCACCACGATTAGGCTGGTGCCAATGGGGGCGGGAGTGGAGGCGCTACCGCCCAGCGCGGGGCGAGAGGCAGGCGGGAGAGGGGCGGGACGGTAGCGTCGGGCGGTGGCGCGGGCGCCCGGCGTTAGGGCGCGGTACCGCCCGCCTATAGCCCGCGTTGGAGGCGAGAGTGGGGCGAGAGGGAGGCGATAGCGGTGCTAGTGGGGGCGGTAGGGAGGCGCTAGTGGGGCGAGAGGGAGGCGAGAGTTCGCACTATAGCCCGTGCACTGGCACCGTGGGGTGAGAGTGAGGTGAGAGTGTGGTGAGAGTGAGAGAAAAGCTGACGTGGCGGGGCGGGAGGCGGACGGTGCATTGGCACCAGCCTTATATCAAGGAGAGGTCACAGCGAAAATTACAACTAGTAGTACTTTCCAATCTTGCTGCTGCCCCCGTAAAATCTTTCCTAGTACGTAAATGGTTTCTTATTGCACGAAATCTCTCTTCATCAAGAGACACATAAAGTCACTCCTTAATTAACCAGGCGCCAATCAATCTGTGTCTCCCATATTTTGGAAATTTGATTGACCAGCAATACCAAGGAAGGACGTCGATCATCCATAGCTTTAACTGCTCCTGGTTTTTCCAGGACAAGGTGGAAAGGGAAGCAGGGGTAATTTCGCGGCGACAAAAACAATTCACCCGCGCCTAATTGAAAAATAAATATGCGCCTTCGTTCCCATTCGATGGAAATTAACATAAAATGTTAACCTAAAAAATTAACCGCTAACCTGGCTTGTTTATTAATACAAAACAAGATTCATAAATGTAACAAATCATATGGCTCAAATCCAAACACATCGAAATTCAAATCCATCAATATAGACACAACTAAGATTCTGCAGCGAGACACCAGCCACGATGTGTATCCTCGTTCATAATTATTAACACATGCATGTCCAAATCGACCGCAGAGAAATTTAAAAACAAGTAAAATAAAAATAGACTCACCTACTTATTCTGTAAAACACCTCAGCGGCGGAGGAGCTGGGAACCGCGGCCGACGAAGTTGAGCCGGCGCATAGGGGTGAGAGAGAAGACCGTCGGAGCTGCGCGATGATTGGATGCTGATGTAGAGGTCGGGGAAAAAGCGGTCTTAGTGGTCGTGTCGCTCTTCGCCGCGTCCGGATACTAATCGTCAAAGACGAAAAAAACTTGGGGGTACGTTCCAAGGATGACTATCTCCGCGGCGGTCGATCTACGACGTCTCCATCGATCCTCCAAGGCCGGCATATTTTCTTTGTGTTTTAGTATAGCGGAAGAGGGAATTAGGGATATAGTAGAGTAATTAACGGTCTTTATTGTTTTGGTTGGCCATTAACGCATTTGGCGCTCTTGTACGTGCTCCTAAAAAATATCTCCTCATCAAGAGCCAAAAAAGTCATTCCTTAATTCACGATGTCAATCAAGAGTCGATCTTTGGAATGTCTGTGATTAAGGAGAGGTTGCAGCGAAATTACTATACTTTCCAATCTGTTGGTAAAATCGTGGTTTCTAGTTGCATGAAATCTCGGTAAAGTCATTCCTTAATTCACGAGGCCAATTAAGAGCCGATTTTTCATAAGCTCACAGCTTTAGCTGCTCCTGGTTTTCGATATTTTGGGAATCTGACGAGGATTACCAAGAAAGGACGCCGTCCACAGCTTTAACTGCTCCCGATTTTCCAGGACGGTGGAGATGGAAGCAGGGGCAATTTCGCGACGATAAAAAAATCACTCGCGCCTAATCCAAAAAAACAAATGCGCCCTTGTTCCCGTTCAAGGGGAATTAACATAAAATGTTAACTTAACAACATTAACCGTTAACCTAAAATGTTTTTAATACAAACCAAATTCATAAATGTAACAAATCATATGGCTCAAATTCAAACACATCGAAATTCAAATCCATCAATAAAGGCACAACTAAGATTCTGCATGGAGACACCAGTGATGTGTATCCTCGTTCATAATCATTAACACATGCATGTCCAAATCGTCGTCGTCTTCCTCCTCCTCCTCCTCCTCCCCCTCCGAATAGAAAAAAGAGTTGCCGAAGATCATCTCCGTCAACCTCTTCATCTATAGGCAGCAGTCGGTCGCAAAGAAATTGGAAAATAAGCAAAATAAAAAAGACATATCTTAGCTACTCCTCAGAAGTGGAGAAGGTGGGAACCACGGCGCATAGGGGTGAGAGAGAAGACCACCGGGGTTGCGCGATGATCGGATGCCGACGTAGAGGTCGCGGAAAGCGGTCTTAGCGGTCGTCACTCTTCGCCGCATCCGGATACTAATCATCGAAGAAGAAAAAACTTGGGGGGTATGTTCCAAGGACGCCTACCTCCGCGGCGGTTGATCTACGACGTCTCCATCCTCCAACGGGTGGCATTTTTCAACAACCGAGCTCATCTAGGTGCACGCTAGAGGATCAAAAGGGAAACTTTTCCTGAATTTTGCTCCACTAAATCTTTTGGCACCTCGCATAGAGATGCTCTAAGTCATACAAACATAAAGAATCTCAAAAGAGGTCAAGTTATTACAAGAATGTCACCCTAATGTTTCTTACCGGCTGGTCCTATTTGTGAAGATGGTGCCGCTTGCAGGTTGTATATTTGCGTTTCCTCTTTACATCACCATTATAGACCCATGTTAGGACCTCATGAAATAGGGAAACGGTTCTAACCCTCCCTCACGTTATCTCAGGCGAAAACCTATTATGTGGACCTCAGAATGTCTGCCCCTAGTTTTCCAACAAAAGTGGTGATTCCATGTGGCCTTTTCCATTTGATTGTGTTATGATAGGTCATACGAACATGGCGAGCCCACAATGATGCCATTTTTTTACCAAGGGACTATGGTGCGAAACCCCCTACAACATTTTATTAGAACTCTGCCCCTTTACAAAAGTTCAAAGATATACACAAACAATAAAAGAAAGGAAGATTATTTCAGTCCAAGATTAGAAAATTCCAGTGTGCTTGTCCTTGACCCAATGAACATGCAATGTGGACTCATGAGTAAAACTTCCACGAGACTTGGGCCAGTGACCTTGAAAATGGGGAATTGACATTATAACTCTAAAATCTTCGGCGAGAGAATAATATTTGTGAAGGCGGTACCACTCTATAGTTGTCGATCGGTTATTCATCTTCATGCATACTGTCATTATATACCAACATTGGGACTCCTTGCAAGAGGGGAGTATTACTGACGTTCCCTACTCTTTGAGACGAAACCCCCATTAGTGGGCCTCGTGTCATCTACCCCATTATTTTCCGTCAAAAGTGGTTATATTTCATGCGGCTTTTCTCTTTGTTTCAGTTGGAAAATGTCATAGGAACATGAACCATATAAAATTATGTCAATTTATATATACAAACAATAAAATAAAGGAAGATTATTTCAATCCAAGAATTGAACATTTCTGAGTCCTTGTCCTTGACCCAATGCACATGCAATGTGGCCACGAGAGTGGCCGCGAGACTTGGGCCACTGACCGAGAAAATGGGGGCTTGACATTATATGTCTAAAATCTTCGGCGAGAGAATCATATTTTTGAAGCAGGTGCCACTCTATAGTTTTCGATCGGTTATTCATCTTCATGCATACCGTCATAATATACCAACATTATGACTCCATGCAAGAGGGGAGTGCTACTCACCCTCCCTCACGCTTTGAGATGAAACTCCCACTAGTGGGCCTCGTGTATTATTTTCCTTCAAAAGTGGTTATATTTTCGTGTGAGTTTTCTCTTTGTTTCAGTTGGGATAAATCATAGGAACATGAACCATGTAAAAATATGTCAATTCATTACAAGAGTTGGGTCGGTGTCCTCAAAGTTGTAGTTTGGCACTATAAGTCGAGGATCTTCATGCAGGGTAGTCTTGTTTGTGAAGCAAGTGCCCCTTTTGCGTTGCGTATTTCAAGAAGAACGATGTTTAGTGGGCGCCGTGACGTCTACCCCCACAATAAGGCCATTTTTTTACCAAGCGTCTGTGGTGCGAAATCCCCACAACATTTTAGTAGAACTCCGCCCCTTTACAAAAGTTCAAAGATATACAAACAATAAAAGAAAGAAAGATTATTTCAGTCAAGGATCTGAAAAATCCAGTGTGCTTGTTCTTGAGTCAATGCACATGCAATGTGGCCTCATGAGTGAAACTTCCGCGATACTTGGGTTAGTGACCTTGAAAATCTGCGCTTGACATTATATATAAAATCTTTCGCGAGAGAATCATATTTATGAAGCAGGTGCCGCTCTATAGTTGTCGATCGGTTATTCATCTTCATGCATAATGTCATTATATACCAACATTAGGACTCCATGCAAGAGGGGAGTGTTACTGACCTACCCTACTCTTTGAGAAGAAACCCCCATCAGTGGGCCTTGTTCCCATTAGTGGGCCTTGTGTCATCTACCCCATTTTTTTTTAAAAGTAGTTATATTTCATGCGACTTTTCTCTTTGTTTCAGTTGTGATAATTCATAGGAACATGAACCATGTACAAATATGTCAATTTATATATGCAAACAATAAAATAAAGGAATATTATTTCAATCCAAGATTTGAAAATTTCTGAGTCCTTGTCCTTGATCCAATGCACATGCAATGTGGCCTCAAGAGTGACCGCGAGACTTGGGCCACTGACGTGGAAAATGGGGGCTTGACATTATATGTCTAAAATCTTCAGCGAGAGAATCATATTTTTGAAGCACGTGCCACTCTATAGTTGTCGATATGTTATCCATCTTCATGCATATCACCATTACATACTAACATTGGGACTCCATGCAAGAGGAGAGTGCTACTGACCATCCCTCATGCTTCGAGACGAAACACCCATTAGTGGGCCTCGTGTCATCTACCCCATTATTTTCCGTCAAATTGGTTATATTTTATACGAATTTTCTCTTTGTTTTAGTTGGGATAAATCATAGGAAATTGAACCACGTAAAAAGATGTCAATTTATATATACACAAACAATAAAAAGAAAGGAAGATTATTTCAATCCAAGATTTCAAAAATTTTGAGCCTTGTCCTTGACCCAATGCACATGAAATGTGGACTCATGAGTGACCGCGAGACTTGTGTCACTGACCTGGAAAATGGGGGCTTGACATTATGTGTCTAAAATCTTCGGCGAGAGAATTATATTTTTGAAGCAGGTGCCACTCTATAGTTGTCGATCGGTTATTCATCTTCATGCATACCATCATTATATACCAACCTGGGGACTCCACGCAAGAAGGGAATGCTACTGACCCTGCCTCACGCTTTGAGACGAAACTCCCACTAGTGGGCCTCGTGTCATCTACCCCATTATTTTTCATCTAAAGTGGTTATATTTCATGCGACTTTTCTATTTGTTTTAGTTGGGAAAAGTCATAGGAACATGAACCATGTAAAAATATGTCAATTTATACATACAAACAATAAAATAAAGGAAGATTATTTCAATCCAGTGTTTGAAAATTTCTGAGTCCTTATCCTTTACCCAATGCACATGCAATGTGGCTTCATGAGTGATCCTGAGACTTGGGCCACTGACTTGGAAAATGGGGGGTTGACATTATAAGTCTAAAATCTTTGGCGGGAGAATCATATTTGTGAAGCAGGTACCACTCTATAGTTGTCGATCGGTTATTTGTCTTCATGCATCCCGTCATTATATACAACTATTGGGACTCCATGCAAGAGGGGAGTGGTACTGACCCTCCCTAACGCTTTGAGACGGAACCCCCATTAGAGGGCCCTGTGTCATCTATCCCATTATTTTCCGTCAAAAGTGGTTATATTTCATGTGTCTTTTCTCTTTGCTTCATTTGGGGTAAAAAGATGTCAATTTATATATACAAACAATAAAAGAAAGGAATATTATTTCAATCCAAGATTTGAAAATTTTAGTGTGATTATCCTTGACCCAATGCACATGAAATGTGGCCCCATGAGTGAAACTTCCGCGAGACTTGGGCTAGCAACCTTGAAAATGTGGGCTTGACATTATACGTCTAAAATCTTATGCGATAGAATCATATTTGTGAAGGTGGTGCCACTCTATAGTTGTCGACTGGTTATTCATATTCATGCAGGCCATCATTATATACCAACATGGGGACTCCATGCAACAAGAGAGTGTTACTGGCCCTCCCTCAATGCATCGCTGCCGCCGGATCTCGGCGCGATGAGCCTCAACTCGAAGCTTCTTCCACCCTCTCCTGTGGTGACCGTGTCTCCCGGGGCGGGCAGAGGTATGCCGAGTTCCGCCCCAAAATTTAGTCACCGAGGCCGAGGGAGACGAAGTTGAAGAAGACAATCCACCGCATCACCCTCTCGCCACCGTCCACTGCCTCTCCATCGCCCGATGTCGACAACTCGAACGGTGCCCTAACGTTCTCGATGATGGATCTTCAAGTTAAGAAAATTATATCCTCGAATCCATTGAATTTGTGCGCGGAAATTAATCTCCGGTTTTGAAGAACTGGCGATTCTTCCTTCATGGATCTCTTAGAGGAGATTGACATTGCCGATCCTCCACTCGCTCCGGTTGGCGGTAATGTGTGGGGGATGATGTTGACAGTGAGAGGGATGAGGCGACCGGGGGGGGGGGGGACGACGATGAGGTGTTCGAGGTCGATGTGGGTAAAGTAAAGAGAAGAAGGGACGTTAACTACACCATGATAGAAGATGCAACGTTGTGCAGAGCTTGGGCGGCTGTGGGGATGGATGTGGTGTTCGACACGGATCAAACCGGGAAGCGGTATTGGCAACACATCAAAGATAAGTTTCATAAAAATCATGCCTTCACAACACAAGCCACTCTTGACATCTAACTCCCAGCGGCACTGCCACGCCAAAATCGGCCTAGTCTAGGTGGCAACTCACATCCAAAGTCTATACAACAAGGAGAAGAATAAAAAGGAGAACTAAATGGTTATGGCGAGGGTGGCCACATGGACTTCAAAGTTCCCTAGTAGACGCCACTTTGCCATGTCGGGGGTGATCGGTTCCGACCTAGATGAGGTCGAGAAAGAATAGATCCAATGCGGTTGAGGGCGGTGGCAGTCTAACCATGCGGCAACCAGACTTGGAGCACTACGGGAGGTCTAGCGAGGTAGATGAACAATTGTTTGACGCTACTACTCATTCGGTACCCCCAAAGAAGGACGAGACGACCGACATGGAGAAAAATAGTTATTATCTATCATTTCATGTCTCGTCTTGTCGCCGCACATTATAGGGGTCCTTCTTTTATATATGCATGGAATCAACTACTACATTTTATTTCATGTGTCGACTCATTGTTGTGTATTATTATTTTATGTGACGGTGCGGAGAAGCCGAAGATAGATAAGACTAAGAAAATTTGCCCATGATACGGCTCATGGTATGATAGCGCAAGACCTCCACCACCGTAGATGCAAGCTTGTTTTGGAACTAAACTCAGATTATCGGAAAGTAAAAAAAGGAAAAGTAGTTTGGCGGAGATATTTGATTTCTATATAATTTCGATGTGTGATTTGGATATGATGGTAGGACAAATGAAATCAATTTCATCTCAGAATTGTCTTATTTGAAATTCCTGAATGAATATAATATTACTATTATTATTACTTAGTATGTGCTAATGATTGCTTGTCGTTGATTGGGTGGAGGAATCGGGGATGGCTGTTTATTACCCGCTCTTTATTTTTCCTCCCAAAATGATGCGAGACATTAATTAACTTGCCTTGCAAGGCTGCGTATTTATTTTCTACCCAAAATGTGGTCACGGTAACCACATTTCCCCTCCTCCCACCACTCACCATCGACCCACCAGAGAAGCGGCGGCGCCGCTGGCGTGCTCGCCGGCGCCGGCGTGCATCGGCCTCTCCGTGCGCGTGGCTCCGTCGAGCTCGCCCGACCGCGTCGTGTCCGTGGCCGGGTCCTGCACTGCGGTCCTCCACGACGGCGGCGGGTTGCCGGCCACCATGACGCGGCGGCGGCGGCGGGCCGTCGTCCGCCATCTCACCCGTTCGCGAGCCGAAGCAGGGGAGGCCAGCAGCGGAGAGGGATCCGTCCTGGGCGTCTCCTCCGGCGTGCTCGCCGGTAACGCAGCGACCCCGACGCGCGCAGCTGCAGGTACTCCTCCAACTAGTCCTCCTTGCTCTGTTTCCAGCGCCGCCCCTCCCGCGATTGGTTCCACCCATGACCCGCTCCTCTCTGCTAGGGTTTCCCGGCGCACAGGGACTCGGATCTTGGAGACACTGGATCGAGTTCGCTCATGAACACGCCTGCACCTTTCTCTCTGTTTATACGCGCTGCAAATATTCAGTTACAGTGTACGCGGTGGAGGATCTGCCCATGAGTGTGCACACAGTATTTGCTACTAGTTACTTTTTGATTGATTAGAGTTGTTCCTATCGCTCCAATACTACTAGTCCCTGACGAAGCACAAATTTATTTGTATACATGTGTAATGCAAACTGAGATCTGCCCGTGAGTGTTCCGGGTCAGGTGTGATTGACTACTACATTCATGTCAACTAATAAAGATTTGCTATTCCCGTGTAGTACTACTGCTGTTCATGTTTTTTCTCTGTTCCTTCGGTGCAGAATAGCATTTGCTGTTCAAGCTCGGTTTCACATCGAGAATCGCCGAAACTTTCCAACGTGTACTAGCAGGATCGCTCTGCTATAAATCGTGAAACGCCATTATGCTAGTAGTTTTTTCATCATAAATGGTTGAGCTTAGATTATAGTATTGGTTGCTCATCCATGTTATGCCTGTCTCTCTGTATTTATCAAGACTGGCAATCCCAATCTTGGAAAGGAATACAATGTTCCGTTATTATTTAGCATATATCAGACTCTGATCTGTCCATAAAATGTATTTAGAAATTTTTAAACTGAATGTTTGTTTGTTGCTGATGCATTCTAGCTTAGTTGGTATTATTTCGCCTGTCCTACGGATTACTTGTACTGCACTGCACTACGAAATCAACATTGATAATAGCAACATCCAATAAAGAGAGCAAAACCACATCGTTTTCAGTGTTGTTGTTGACTAAAAGCTAGAATGTAGAGTATTTTAGAACAAATTTTGGAGCTACAATGTAGACTATTTCATAATGGAGGGAGTATTCCGTAAAACACCTCGGAAGTGGAGGACGTGGGAACCACGGCGCATAGGGGTGAGAGAGAAGACCGTCGGGGTTGCGCGATGATCGGATGCCAACGTAGAGGTCGCGGAAAAATGGTCTTAGCGGTCGTCACTCTTCGCCGCGTCCGGATACTAATCGTCGAAGAAGAAAAAAAACTTGGGGGGTATGTTCCAAGGACGCCTATCTCCGCGGCGGTCGATCTACGACGTCTCCATCCTCCAACGAGTGGCATTTTTCAACAACCGAGCTCATCTAGGTGCACGCTAGAGGATCAAAAGGGAATCTTTTTCCTAAATTTTGCTCCACTAAATCTTTTGGCACCTCGCATAGAGATGCTCTAAGTCATGCAAATACAAAGAATCTCAAAAGAGGTCAAGTTATTACAAGAGTTGGGGCAGTGACATCGAAATTGGAATGTCACCCCGTAAGTCCATAATGTTTCTTACCGGCTGGTCCTATTTGTGAAGATGGTGCCGCTTCGAGGTTGTATATTTGCCTTTCCTCTTTACATCACCATTACAGAGCCATGTTAGGACCTCATGAAATAGGGAAACGGTTCTGACCCTCCCTCACGTTATCTCAGGTGAAAACCTGTTATGTGGACCTCACAATGTCTGCCCCTAGTTTTCCAAAAAAAAGTGGTGATTCCATGTGGCCTTTGCCATTTGATTGTGGATGCCAATTTTTTTTTGACCAAGGGACTATGGTGCGAAACCCCCCACAACATTTTTATTAGAACTCTGCCCCTTTACAAAAGTTCAAAGATATACACAAACAATAAAAGAAAGGAAGATTATTTCAGTCCAGGATTAGAAAATTCCAGTGTGCTTGTCCTTGACCCAATGCACATGCAATGTGGTCTCATGAGTAAAACTTTCGCGAGACTTGGGCCGGTGATCTTGAAAATGGGGAATTGACATTATAAGTCTAAAATCTTCGGCGAGAGAATAATATTTGTGAAGGAGGTGCCACTATATAGTTGTCGATCCGTTGTTCATCTTCATGCATATTGTCATTATATACCAACATTGGGACTCCTTGCAAGAGGGGAGTATTACTGACATTCCCTACTCTTTGAGACGAAACCCCCATTAGTGGGCCTTGTGTCATCTACCCCATTATTTTCCATCAAAAGTGGTTATATTTCATGTGGCTTTTCTCTTTGTTTCAGTTTTGAAATGTCATAGGAACATGCACCATATAAAATTATGTCAATTTATAAATACAAACAATAAAATAAAGGAAGATTATTTCAATCCAAGATTTGAACATTTCCAAGTCCTTGTCCTTGACCCAATGCATATGCAATGTGGCCACGAGAGTGGCCGCGAGACTTGGGCGACTGACGAGAAAATGGGGGCTTGACAATATACGTCTAAAATCTTCGGCGAGAGAATCATATTTTTGAAGCAGGTGCCACTCTGTAGTTTTCGATCGGTTATTCATTTTCATGCATACCGTTATAATATACCAACATTAGGACTCCATGCAAGAGGGAGTGCTACTGACCCTCCCTCACGCTTTGAGATGAAACTCCCACTAGTGGGCCTGGTGTCATCTACCCCATTATTTTCCTTCAAAACTGGTTATATTTGATGCGAGTTTTCTCTTTGTTTCAGTTGGGATAAGTCATAGGAACATGAACCACGTAAAAATATGTCAATTCATTACAAGAGTTGGGTCGGTGTCCTCGAAGTTGTAGTTTAGCACTATAAGTCGAGGGTCTTCATGTAGGGTAGTCTTGTTTTGCGAAGCAAGTGCCACTTTTGCGTTGCGTATTTCAAGAAGAACGATGTTTAGTGGGCGCCGTGACGCCTAGCCCCACAAAAAGGCCACTTTTTTACCAAGCGTACGTGGTGCAAAACCCCCACAACATTTTAGTAGAACTCCGCCCCTTTACAAAAGTTCCAAGATATACAAACAATAAAAGAAAGAAAGATTATTTCAGTCAAGGATTTGAAAAATCCAGTGTGCTTGTCCTTGAGTCAATGCACATGCAATGTGGCCTCATGAGTGAAACTTCCGCGAGACTTGGGTTAGTGACCTTGAAAATTTGCGCTTGACATTATATATAAAATCTTTGGCGAGAGGATCATATTTATGAAGCATGTGCCACTCTATAGTTGTCGATCGGTTATTCATCTTCATGCATAATGTCATTATATACCAACATTGGGACTCCATGCAAGAGGCGAGCGTTACTGACCTTCCCTACTCTTTGAGAAGAAATCCCCATCAGTGGGCCTTGTTCCCATTAGTGGGCCTTGTGTCATCTACCCCATTATTTTCTGTCAAAAGTGGTTATATTTCATGCGACTTTTCTCTTTGTTTCAGTTGTGATAAGTCATAGGAACATGACCATGTAAAAATATTTCAATTTATATATGCAAACAATAAAATAAAGGAATATTATTTCAATCCAAGATTCGAAAATTTCTGAGTCCTTGTCATTGACCCAATGCACATGCAATGTGGCCTCAAGAGTGACCGCGAGACTTGGGACAACGACGTGGAAAATGGGGGCTTGACATTATATGTCTATAATCTTCAACGAGAGAATCATATTTTTGAAGCACGTGCTACTCTATAATTGTCGATATGTTATTCATCTTCATGCATATCGCCATTACATACTAACATTGGGACTCCATGCAAGAGGGGACTGCTACTGAGCCTCCCTCATGCTTTGAGGCAAAACCCCCATTAGCGAGCCTGGTGTCATCTACCCCATTATTTTCCGTCAAAATTGGTTATATTTTATACGACTTTTCTCTTTGTTTTAGTTGGGATCAATCATAGGAGATTGAACCAGGTAAAAAGATGTCGGTTTATGTATACACAAACAATAAAAGAAAGGAAGATTATTTCAATCCAAGATTTCAAAAATTCCTAGCCTTGTCCTTGACCCAATGCACATGAAATGTGGACTCATGAGTGACCGCGAGACTTGGGCCACTGACCTGGAAAATGGGGGCTTGACACTATGTGTCTAAAATCTTCGGCGAGAGAATAATATTTTTGAAGCAGGTGTCACTCTATAGTTGTCGATCGGTTATTCATCTTCATGCATACCATCATTATATACCAACATGGGGACTCCACACAAGAAGAGAGTGCTACTGACCCTACCTCACGCTTTGAGACGAAACTCCCACTAGTGGGCCTCCTGTCATCTACCCCATTATTTTCCGACAAAAGTGGTTATATTTCATGCGACTTTTATATTTGTTTTAGTTGGGACAAGTCATAGGAACATGAACCATGTAAAAATATCTCAATTTATATATACAAACAATAAAATAAAGGAAGATTATTTCAATCCAATGTTTGAAATTTATGAGTCCTTGTCCTTGACCCAATGCACATGCAATGTGACCTCATGAGTGACCACGAGACTTGGGCCATGACTTGGAAAATGGGGGCTTGACATTATAAGCCCAAAATCTTCGGTGGGAGAATCATATTTGTGAAGAAGGTACCACTCTATAGTTTTCGATCGGTTGTTCATCTTCATGCATCCTGTCATTATATACAACTATTGGGACTCCATGCAAGAGGGAGTGCTACGGCCCTCCCTAACGCTTTGAGACGAAACCCTCACTAGAGGGCCACTGTGTCATCTATCCCATTATTTTCCGTCAAAAGTGGTTATATTTCATGTGTCTTTTCTCTATGCTTCATTTGGGATAAGTCATAGGAAAATGAATCACGTAAAAAGATGTCAATTTATATATACAAACAATAAAAGAAAGGAAAATTATTTCAATCCAAGATTTGAAAATTTTAGTGTGATTGTCCTTGACCCAATGCACATGAAATGTGGCCTCATGAGTGAAACTTCCGCGAGACTTGGGCCACCGACCTTGAAAGTGTGGGCTTGACATTATACGTCTAAAATCTTAGGCGATAGAATCATATTTGTGAAGGTGGTGCCACTCTATAGTTGTCGACCGGTTATTTATATTCATGCAGGCCATCATTATATACCAACATGGGGACTCCATGCAAGACGTGGGTGTTCTTGGCCCTCCCCTCAATGCAACGCTGCCACCGGATCTCGGCGCGATGAGCCTCAACTCGAAGCTTCTTCCACCCTCTTCCGTGGTAGACCGTGTCTCCCGGGGCGGGCGGAGGTATGCCGAGTTCCGCCCCAATATTTAGTCGTCGGGGCCGAGGGAGACGAATTTGAAGAAGACAATCCACCGCAACACCCTCTCGCCACCGTCCACTGCCTCTCCATCGCCCGATGTTAACAACTCGAACGGCGCCCTAACATTCTCGATGATGGATCTTCAAGTTAAGAAAATTATATCCTCGAATCCATTGAATTTGTGCGCGGAAATTAATCTCCGATTTTGTAGAACTGGCGATTCTTCCTTCATGGATCTCTTAGAGGAGCTTGACATTGCTGATCCTCCACTCGCTCCGGTTGGCGGTAACGGTGTGGGGGATGATGTTGGCGGTGAGAGGGATGAGGCGGCCGGGGTGGAAGGGACGACGATGAGGTGGTCGAGGTTGATGTGGGTAAAGTGAAGAGAAGAAGGGTTGTCAACTACACCATGATAGAAGATGCAACGTTGTGCTAAGCTTGGGCGGCTGTGGGGATGGATGTGGTGTTCGGCACAGATCAAACCTGGAAGCGGTATTGGCAACACATCAAATATAAGTTTCATAAAAATCATGCCTTCACAACACAAACCACTCTTGACATCTAACTCCCAGCGGCACTGCCACGCCAAAATCGGCCTAGTCTAGGTGGCAAATCACATCCAAAGTCTATACAACAAGGAGAAGAATAAAAGAGAACTAAATGGTTATGGCGAGGGTGGCCACATGGACTTCAAAGTTCTCTAGTAGACGCCACTTGGCCATGTCGGGGTGATCGGTTCCGGCCTAGATGAGGTCGAGAAAGAATAGATCCAATGCGGCCGTGGGCGGTGGTAGTCGAACCATGCGGCAACCAGACTTGGAGCACTGCGGGAGGTCTAGCGAGGTAGATGAACAATTGTTGGACGCTACTACTCATTCGGTACCCCCAAAGAAGGAAGAGACGACCGACTTGGAGAAAAATAGTTATTATCTATCATTTCATGTCTCGTCTTGTCACCGCACATTATAGGGGTCCTTCTTTTATATATGCATGGAATCAACTACTACATTTTATTTCATGTGTCGACTCATTGTTGTGTATTATTATTTTATGTGACGGTACATCGAAAGGCGGAGAAGCCGAAGATAGATAAGACAAAGAAAGTTTGCCCATGATACGGCTCATGTTATGATACCGCAAGACCTCCAGCGCCGTAGATGAAAGCTTGTTTTGAAACTAAATTCAGATTATCGGAAAGTAAAAAAGGAAAAGTAGTTTGACGGAGATATTTGATTTCTATATAATTTCGATGTGTGATTTGGATACGATGGTAGGGCAAGTGAAATCAATTTCATCTCAGAATTGTCTTATTTTGAAATTGCTGAATGAATATAATATTACTACTATTACTACCTCCGTCCCAAGGAATAAGGCGCACACGTATTCCAAGACGAACTTTGACCATAAAAATAGGGCAACATAATCTTGATTATATTATATGTAATTAGTATCGTTGGATTCGTATTGAAAAGCACTTTCTAATGATGCTAATTTCATACAAATAATCTTTATATATTTGAAGTAATTCTTGGTCAAACAAAAAACACGTAAAACGAGGACGCCTTATTCCTTGAATCGGAGGTAGTATTACTTAGTATGTGCTAATGATTGCTTGTCGTTGATGGCGGCGATGCAAGTTGAGAAAATACAGGAGCCCACATAAAGGAAGGAGCATAACTGCCCCTAGAAAATCGAGGCATCCACCCGGAATTACATTGCCATTGGTATTGAAAGAGGCAAATGGGGCGCTCGGATGGAAAGCGACGAGCATGATGCTGAGTGGGCGAATTTGATCGGAGGAATCGGGGATGACTGTTTATTGACCCACTCTTTATTTTTCCTCCTAAAATGATGCGAGACATTAATTAACTTGCCTCGACGAGGCTACGTAGTATTTATTTTGGCCCCAAAATAAAGAGCTCCGTGATTTCTGGGGAGGTTGATTTTACGTATACTTTGATGGATGATTTTGGCTGGAGGAATCAAGGAGGCTGCCATTATTTTCTACCCAAAAGGATGCCTGGCATTAGTTAACTTGCCTTGTTATGCATGATGATTTTTGGATTAGTATGCGTCCCAAAATTTGGTGGGCATTTCCCCTCCTCCCACCACTCACCATCGGCCTCGCCGTGCGCGCAGCTCCATCGAGCTCGCCCGACCGCGTCGTGTCCGTGGCAGGGGTCTGCACTGCGGTCCTCCACGACGGCGGCGGGTTGCCGGCCACAATGACGCGCCGGCGGTGGCGGCCCGCCGTCCGCCATCTCACCCGTTCGCGAGCCGAAGCAGGGGCGGCCAGCAGCGGAGATGGCTCCTAATACTACTAGTCCCTGACGAAGCACAAATTTATTTGTATACATGTGTAATGCAAACTGAGATCTGCCCGTGAGTGTTGCTTGTCAGGTGTGATTGACTACTAGATTCCTGTGAACTAATAAAGATTTGTTGTTCCCGTGTAGTACTAGTGCTGTTCACGTTTTTCTCTGTTCCTTCGGTGCAGAATATCGTTTGCTGTTCAAGCTCGGTTTCACATCTAGAATCGCTGAAACTTTACAACACGTACTAGCAGGATAGCTCTGCTATAATGCGTGAAGCGCCATTATGCTAGTTTTTCATCATAAATGGTTGGGCATAGATTCTAGTAGGTGCTGATCCGTGTTATGCCTGCCTCTATGTATTTATCAAGACTGGCAATCCCAGTCTTGGAAAGGAATACAATGTTCCGTTATTATTTGGCATATCAAACTCTGATCTGTCAGGTAAAATGCATTAGGAAATTTTAAACTGACTATTTGTTTGTTGCTGATGCATTCTAGCTTGGTTGGTTTTATTTCGCCTGTCCTGCGGATTACTTGTACTGCAATGTGCTATAAATCTTGGCAATAATGTGCTAATCTTCCTGAGCTGCTTGTTTGTTTTTGAATGCTCATTAGGCGTGTTGTTATTGTTGTGCAGGTTCGAGGCCGTGACTCGTTTTGCCGGGCTGAACCCGCTGCTCTACTACGATGACAGCCACATCGGCACCATCACTCTTCTACAAGCAAGGATTAAGAGTCGCTTGAATTTCCCTCATGTGTACTGATGTTCCCTCCTAATATACAGCACCTTTTTGCTGTTTGGAGATTTTGCCAGGTGAGAATACTGAGCGTATCTGTGCTGGTGTAAGATTTTCTTGGGGAATCGAAAGATTGGGAGATACCATGGTCATCTTTTTACCTTTCTTGCTGTACATGTTCTTCGACGATCTTCTCCCTTTGAGATAATTGCTTTTCTTTTGAATTATGTGTTGTTTTCTTCAACCAGATTGGTTAGGTTTTCTTGCCGCTTTTAATTTTATCTTGTAAAATTTGAGCTTATAGGTAATATGGGCTTATGATGATTGTTGGCTAATTAGTAAAAGCTTCTTTTGACTTCATAGAAAGCTCTTTTCTGTTACTCTTGTCTTTGATTTGATTTAGCTGAACTAGTACATTTGTTTCTTAAGGAATAATCTTAACTGTCCCTGGTTTTCTTATCATGGATTATTTACTTTACCATGATACGCATTTAATCTCTAATTATGTAGGATCAGAATGCATTGAGATTTTTGTCTAAGCTGGACCACTGTTTGGCAATGTTTGTGCAGGGTGAAGGTTTGGATACTGTTGGTGAAGGGCTTGAAATTCTGAAAAACATGGTAGCTGCTGATATAAATTCGGTCGCTTTTTCTAGTTGAACGATGGTAGGAATCACATGAATTTTACTCTTGTGGTGCTTCGGCTTCCCTGCTCCGTTTGCTATTTTGGTATATTCCAAGATGCATAATTTGAGATGATTCTGTAGATTTTATTTCATGTGTTTCATTTGATGGTCATTATAATTACCAAACTTGCTAGATGCAGATTAATATTGTGAAGTATATATAGTCCATTAAAATCCTAATATTTTCTCGAAGCGAACCAGTTCGAAAATGATTGCTATTCATTGAATCTTTGTGCTTGTGATTTGACATAATTTAATATTGATGCCTTTTTCTTGCTCCACTTTGTTTCTTGATTTAGCTGAACTAGTACATTTGTTGTTTCTTAAGGAATAATGTTAATTGTCCCTGGTTTCTACGTATCATGGATTATTTAGATTACCATGATAAGTATCTGTACTTATGTAGGATCAGAATGCACATACATTTGTTTTTGGTTCCTTATTTAGTTTGGTATATGTACTTGAGCATCTCTGTGAGTATAGGTGCATGCACTGCTGGTATGATCCAATCGTCGCATGGTTCCGTTTGATCCAATCGTCGCGCGCTTCCGCGATCATGCTTGAACTGTTGTGTACAATATCGTCGCCTTATTATTTTGCAGTCCTTTCGAAATATCTGTATTTGCTTTGCTTATCATGCTCTTGTTTATTTTGTCCGAGGATAACGAGGAGGACTGACGACCGTAGTGGCCCCTTCTTCTTCGACTCCATGTGTTTTATGGGTTAGTATCTAGCTCCTCTCTATGATTTCCTAGTCTTGTGTAGTATTTATAGGCCTCAAATATAGGTGAAGTTTGCTTTCTTGGATATAGTGGATTCTGTCAAATGAAGCTTAAATTTATGGCAGATTTTCTTGACCTGTGCATATTTGGATGCCAAATGAGTTGGTCTTGTGCGACTTGCTCTTGTATTTGCTGCTATGTTATCAATGCGGATGTTTGAGAATTTAGAGGATTCCATGCCAAAAAAATTTCGTGACCTGATGTAGCTGATTCATTAGCTCAAGGATGTGTTGGCAACCGTGTCTTTGTTTTCTATTGTGTTATCATCGCGGTTTGAGTAAATGATTAGTAGTGTGTTGTATTCAGGTTGCGGTACAAGAGCTAGAGCCCCAGGAAGCTGTCAGTTTAGAATGATTTAAGCCTCTACTCCATACATGCAATAGTTATCTCTGTTTTCCTGTTCTGAGATGGCTAGCCCGTAGAAGCATGTATTGCTGCCTGTTTCTCTCTGTATACTTGTACAAGTATCAATTGCAGTTTGTTGCCAATTCACGGAGGCTTGGTCCGTGCACTGTTTGGTTCAGTTGGCCTGATACGCAGCTGTTTGTTCTATATCTGGTCTGCACCATTTTAAAAGATGTTGTGTTATTTTTATTTCAGACCTGATAGATTCTTCTACTTTATGTATTTGTGCATCCATCTTCGGTAGGGTCTTGGCCTTGCGCACCGAAGTCCCTCGCGAACGTGCTTGGCGCTGGTAGCGTCGGCTTGCCTCCGGGTGCTTAGGTAAAGCCGTTACGCTCTGGTGGTGCATCAGGTAGACATCGATGTATGTATCTGTTTGAGCCCATTGATGGCTTAGAGTCTCTAGTTTTGTAGTTGATCATCTGCTAGTAGGGGAGCGGATGGCCGTCCTGGTGTTGAGGAGGCCTCGCTGGGGTGTTTGCGTTTGCGACGTTGGTGGTCGGGTGGCGCTGCTGCTGTTGGCTGCTGTTTGGAAGATTGGAACGGCCACGGCATATTGTTTGCGACCTTGGTGGTCGGGGGATTCATTTGCGTGTTCATTTTGTTTGCTGACTTGCATGGGTGGGTAGTCTTGGCCTGAATGTACTAGAAAATCTGGGAAGGCCATGTGGAAAATTGGAATGAATGGGCCTGTGTTGTTGTCTGGTTTTCGTGTGAAATAAAACTGATCTGCCGTGTGAGTGTTCCTGGTCAGATGTGATTGACTACTAGCTAGATTCTGTGAACTAATAAAGATATGCGGTTCCCGTGTACTACTTTGCTGTTCACATTTTTCTCTGTTCCTTCGGCGCATAATAGCATTTGCTGTTCAAGCTCGGTTTCACATCGAGAATTGAACTTTCCAACATGTACTAGCAGGATCGCTCTGCTATAAATCGTGAAACATCATTATGATAGTTTTTTTCAGCATAAATGGTTCAACTTAGATTATATTGGTTGCTGATCCGTGTTATGCCTGTCTCCATGTATTTATCCTGGCAATCCCAGTCTTGGAAAGGAATACAAAGTTCCGTTATTATTTAGCATATCAAACTCTGATCTGTCCATAAAATGCATTAGAAAATTTTGAACTGAATGTTTGTTTGTTTGTTTACGATGCATTATAGCTTGGTTGTATTATTTCGCCTTTTCTACGGATTACTTGTCTTGCCTGCGTTATGAATCTTGACATTAATGTGCTAATCTTCCTGAGCTTGTTTGTTTTTGTATGCTCATTAGGCGTGTTGTTATTGTTGTGCGGGTTCGAGGCTGTGATTCACTTTCTTTGGAAAATCAATGGCGGCCCGTGCCCGGCAGCCCCGCACGTCGGCGGTCCGGTGCTGGTAGGTCCGGCCGTGCGGCTCCGGCGACGACGGCCTCCCTCGTCGGCGAGCTGCGCGGCGTGAGATACCTCCTGCTGCTCCCGGCCGAAGGTGGGCTGGTCCGGTGAGACCCGGCTCCTCCAGTGCGCCAGCGCTGCACGGAAAGGGAGGCCGACCTCCCTTCTCCACACACGGACCACCTCCTGCCACGAACTCCGAACTCCTGCTGTTGCATGCCGGTGAGCACCACCTCCCTTCTCCACCTCATCTATGTTCATGCTTTGGATTGCTGCGTTATTTTCCTTGCATGTATGTGGTTGTGGGCGAAACCATAGCTAGCTGTGTGCGACTTCCTCCACTCGGGCTACAAGAACGACAGACCGCCGTCTTCCGGCTGGGGTGTCGCCGTAAGGTTTCCTCCCGCGGCCCGCCCGACTTCCACCGATGAATCTGTCATGTTTTATTTGGTGCTGCCTAATGTGCTGCAAACCAATCGATGGTTCGAGTTAGTTTGGCATTGCAAGTGCTATGTAGTAGTAGTGCTAATGTGGTGCCAAGTTCATTGTTTTTTTTGAATTTTTCAACGAAGTTACGAGGCTGTGCCATCTGGTCCACAGATGATTAATTCGAACCTTGGATTGCAACGTCTTTAGCCCTGCAAATTGTTTAATTAAGCTTTGGCTTTCTGCTTTGGGCTCGGTGCGAGGTTAGATTTTATCTTTGGATGGGTGGGGTCTCGGATGTGAGTACCGGCATGTTGGGGCTCTGGTATTTAACATTAGATGAAAGGTTCTTCTTCATTTAATATTTCTACTGCCGGTTTCCTCACTTGGTGTTCAAAGTCTTCTCCACTTCTGTGTTGATTTTTAGACTACGTATGAGTATAATATATTCATATTGTACTAGGCCTAAATGTTTATATCATTGTCAGGAACTTCCACTTGCTAGAGTGGCTCATCTGCTTGCTAGTTTATTTCGTGATGGCCGATCTGATCAACTTATTTACAGAGAATGTCATTGCTGTAGTCTGATTCTGGTTGGTACATTTGGTAGGTAAGAAGAGGAAAGACACTATCTGCATTGTCCTTGCGCGCGGAGGACACTTATGAGGAGCCTAAAGTTAGGATGGAAAAGGTCGTAGGAAGAACCTGACGTGAAATATGGGAATTGTATCCGCACTCATCCAATTGGTGATACAGTTGAAGGCATTACTGAAAACTATTTGATGCCTTCTTGAAATGTGAGATTCTGCCCATCAAGCTTTATTCCAACTTAATCCTCGTCTATCCTCATGATCATTTGTGCATCTTATTTGCATTGGAAGTCCACTCTGCTCATAGAATTTCTGGAATTACCGCATCTGCATTTTTTTGGTTGACACATCTGTCTGTTTATTTGAAGCTGTATTTAATCGTAACTTGTTTACTAATAACCACTCCTCGTAAAACTGAGCAGCATACTTCTTCATTATGGCCAGGCATTGCTAAATTGTCTTGCAGCCATCTAGTGATTTCTTCATTATACATGGATTGATAAATTCATTGGTCTTGCATGGGCCTTACTCAATATTCCCAGAGATGGACTTCGTTCCTTTCCGACTTATTTCGGTTTCAAAGTAGTTCACTAGTAGTCCTAGAGTGTTTGCACTTATGTCACATGTGCTGATCTTGCAATTGAAAATTATGTGGTGTTCAATGTTATTGTTTGTAGTAGTTTATCTATCTAATAATGAGGAGTGGCAATAATCTGGATACTTGTCTTTTCTAGCCATTTGTTCCTCCTTTGCTGATGCTACGCTTTTCTTTTGTGGTTGCTTTGTGAAAAGCCTTAGCTTAACTCATCATTCTTCGGGGTTCATGTTTGGGTCTGGTGGTGGTACAAGCAGCCCAAGGCGGTGGTGGTGATGGCGAGGATGGATCGGGAAGGAGCCCACTCGGTCTGCGGGGGGACGGGAACGATAACTACCCGCAGGTGCCTCCCGCTGCCTCTTCGACCTATTTCAAGTAATAAAAATGAAAGCAATAATTGTCTCTGCTGTACATGAACTCTAATTGGCAAGCTGTTTGGTTAGCTAATTGTGGATAATTTGCTACTGTTTTTTTATATATTTTGGGTATGCTCTAGCGTCTAAAATAAATCAGTTGACCTTGTTGTCGTTTTAGGGTATGATTACGGCCACGTGTATTACTTCTGGAAGATGTGAACCCTCACGGTGACTGGCCAGCATCTGTGAAGACTCCTTTGTTCATCAAGACTGATGTTTGCTGACAACAATCTGGTCGTGGCTTGGCCAACCAACGCCGGGCTCGGTCCGGGTGCAAGGTTTGGTTCTATGGAGTATGTACCCACAGTTCCAATGATCACCCGATGTCCATGACATGCGACGGATCTAGGAAAGCGAATTCTTTTATTCCTTCATATTGTGAGGTTGTGCGATGCAAGGTCCGCGTGTACTTATGCATGCTAGATCATAGTTATTGTGCATAACGAAGATATGTGACTGGCAAGGACAACGACGAGCCAGGGTAGCTGTGACATGTAGCTGCTGCAGCTTAGTGCATCTGGGGGATAGTGGCCGTCGTCATCTTATCTGCGCCTTGGTCGTCGAACAATCTATATGCGCCTTATCAACTTCGTGTTGGCTGCAGGGAGGCGCGCGGCCTGTGAGAAGGAGGTTGACGAGGGAGGATGTTCTGTGGCTAATCGAGGGTTCTAGCATGTAATTAAAAGGTTCGAATAATGATGGTTTTGGCTTGTGGCTAATGCATGAATCGTGTTAGCTATGTATTTGTTGTCACAACCTTGATACTAGGAAGTTTGCATGGAAAGGTACAAAATGACCTAGTGATGTAGATGCTTTGCTTGTCTTGATCATTTGAAACACTAGTAAGTTAGTGGTTTGTCCGAACTCCTAATGGAACCTGGAGTTTGTACACCTATGTGTCTGAATAAGATTGGTCGCAACTATCCTCTGTTTTTCCCTTGGGGAAGAGAGAAGATCGAGCTTGAGAGTTGCATCACGGCTGGTTCCCTGAAACCGTCCGGCCGTGGTAACTTGATTCGCCACAAACATATAGATATAGGGTCAAGTGATTAACAGTGTCAGGAGCTCGAGGAGTTTCAGAAATTGCTTGTTCAAGAAACTTGAGGAACCCACGGCAGTTGTTTTTGGGCAATCGTGTTTTGCACCATGATGGAGGTTGGCCACGCGAGGTGGATCACCGGACGTATCAGCGCCATGATCGACACAGCTCCCCGTTCTGAGCGACAGACCGTCACCACGCGGGCGCCGCGCCGCCCCTATTGTACAAGGGCACGATTGTCCCTGCCGTCGACCCGTGTTGTTTCATCCCATTGAGGCGCAGCCGGACATAGGCGACGGCGGCCGCCATTCCCTCTCTGACATAGACCAGCTGCTCCTCGAAGTCACCCCTCCGCGCGGGCAGCTCCTCCCCTTCCTGCCCGCCCCCGCCCCCGCGGCCAACGCCGGAAGCTGGGAAAGCTGACGCGTCCAGCCTTGGCCATGCGGTCTCTATCAGCTGCCAGGCTGGCTCCAGCGAACCGGCCGATCGGTGCAACTCAGGCCGTGCTGGTCCATCTCGCCGCGAGATGGACCGGCTGCTTCAGACCTTAATACGTATTGTCTGTCTCGCTCGCTCCCTAATCAAGGAATTCATCGATTTTTTTCCCAAAACAACGCAATCAGCTGCCTCCTACCCCAGACCCATCCAGATCACTACGTACGTATACGTGCGTACTAAGGTTACACGGTACAAGGATACGCCCGCCCCTGCATGCCTAGCTAGCAGCAGCTACGTACGGGAATCCAAAACAAGACACAAAACAAAACTGACCACGCTTCTCCGGCCGGCCCCATCCGATCTGCGCAGCGAACCTCCGCCGATGATCCATCCATGCCGGTGACTACGCCGCCTTAGCGCGCAGCAGGCTCACTTTTCGGCGAACCTGCATGAAACGAACCTGAGCAGACGGCGGTGACACATGGTCGATGATGCACTCGGTCGTGGCGCGCTAGCTAGATGGATGGATATGGCCGGATTCCTCAACCAAATCGAAATGAATAATCCAAGAATTACCGGGCCGCCGCGGCGACGATGAAACCGGGTGAACACCAGAGTGCCCGCTCTCCTCTCCTCTCCTCTCCTCGACGAGTAAAGAGTCAAAGTCTAAGTCGTCACACACACGACGCACGCGTTGGCTCAACCTCCCTTAGTATATATAGAGCTTTTGGAGGCGATTCAAATTTCGAGGAGGGAAAGAAAATGGCGGGAAGAAGGAAAATATTCGGTCCCCACGCACTGGGTTTTTAGTTATTATGGAGGCGAAAAAGGTGAAGACATCTAGGTTCGAAATTTTGGAGATAAATGCTTGGCACATGGAAAAAATCGTAAAGATGAGATGAGATAATTTTCGGTCCTCCCTTTTGGCCCGGCTGAGCTAGAAGCAATCGACCGCCAAGATTCGGATACCTCGCGCATTGCCTGGATCGGTGACGTGGAGGCCTCAATCGTGAGCCTAAAAAACGCTGGGGTGCATGGCTACCGGCAATTGATTCTGTAGCATTAAGTGCTGATTGTTTTTTTCCTAATAACTACATTTCCACACTAATCGCATCTCATGTTCTACGGAACGGCCGGAGCGGCACTAACGGAAGACATTGGCGAAGCCGATCTTTGGGCGCATGGATAGCCACGATTAGTTCTCTCGCATTAATTGCTGATTGATTTCCTTCTAGTAATAATTGCTTTTGCATGCTATAATTAGATCCCGTATTCTACCGAAAGCGGCTGGTGCGACATTAGCGGATGCCCACAGTCTGATGACTCATACCTTAATCGTACAAACTGTATCATGCTCAGCTCTCCTGGCCGTGAAATAACATTTCGAAAGTCATGATGATATTACTGAAGAACGTCTTTATCAGAACATTTTTGCTTCTCACTTTGGATAGTTAGCAATAATCTTTTTATGGACGTCTGGAAATCTGTTTCATGTAGCTTGGCAAGGAAATTTTGAATCATGGATATAGGATCCTTTACACGTAAGACCTATTGCTCATGCTATTTGGGATCCTCATTTTGGTCAACCCGCTGTGGAAGCCTTTACTCGAGGAGGTGCTGCTGGTCGATTAATATCGCCTATTCTGGAGTTTATCGGTGGTGGTATACAATAGGATTACGCATCAATGACGATCTTTATCTTTGGAGCTCTTTTTCATGCACACTACCTACTCTTTTCCTTGCCTCTTTTCTTTGCTAATTATATCAATTACAGTAATTAATTTTGCAATTAGCAATCGGCTCTTGATTGACCTATGTGGCAACCATATGATTCATCGATTAGCGTCCTAGTTGGTTGTTGCTTTAGGTTAGCCAATGCTTCCAGGTGAAAACAAATGTAAACTCGAGCCAAAACTTCATCTACTATGGATGCTCCGGTGCCCTAGTTGGATGTTGCTTCAGGTTAATCATTGCAGCTGAATTCATTCTAGTAGGGATGCTCCAGGCTGCAAGTCGAACGACAAAATGAACTGCACCAATCGTATATGCCGGTATTGTTCTAGTGATCATCACACGATCGGAAATCATGCACAAAACAAATTTTTCTCACAAAATCACACCCACGAAATAATGTCACAAGATCATTCGTGCTTGGCGATGGTTGTTGCCTTTAGTTAACCAATACCACCGTGTATGTGAATACAAATATAAACTGGAGCCAATGCTTCAAATGCTAGCTCCATACCGAGTCGCATATATGCATGGTAGCAATCGCTATACAACAAGAAAGCTATTGGAGCGATTCAAATTTCGAGGAGGGAAAGAACATGGCGGGATGAAGGAAAATATTTGGTCTCCGCGTGTGTGTTTAAGTTCTTGAGGGAAGAAGAATGTGAGCGCCTTCTCCAATCTGTTTCCGCCTGCTAGTTGCGTGTTGACAGAGCTGGTCAAGCTAACCCGTAAATTGGGCATGCCACATTTAATCATAGGGGTGGCCATGTTTAATCCCTGAATTATGTGGCATGTAATCAATCAACATAACTTCCCGGCTGCCTTCCCTTTCTAAAAGGGCGGCAGTTATGATGTTTGGTACAGAAAGTTCAAATGTAGCACGAGCTGCATGGCTCTCTTCTTTTTACAAAATTCGAATTCAACATTTTGAAGTTTTAATTTTTTAAAATGAATCTTGATGTAGGCAATGATGTACTCTACTACTGTGCAAAATCTCAGGATGAAATACATTATATTTGAGGCTACTGAGAACAATGATAAATTCGACAAATTTTGGAGGTTTCAAAATTTGCACTGTTCACTTATTCAGATCTATGGATTTGTGATTTTGCACAGCCCAAAATACTCAGTCTTTCGTATTGTTTTTTCCGAGTGGTAGAGTACAACATTAACTATCTCAACAATTTTCGTTCATTTTTTTTTGAAACTATGAAATGACATTTTTTATTTTTTGAGAAAAACAGGCTACTTGTAGCTCGAGCTACAAAATGCCACACTCATATTTGGCATTCCTTCTTAGGTAGGCCTATTTTTCAGGTAAGTATACGAGGGAAAGGGACGTAGTACCATATTTCCTATTTCTGCTTGTTTCTCGATTTAGTATACATGGATAAACCTGTTTTTAGCGAGGACCCTTATAATTTCTCTTTTGTTTTTACAGCATAGTTAATCCAGAACCACCATTGTTTATTTATTTTTAGTTTAATAACAGCAGGTGCTAATCGTTTTGGATACCTATTTAAATCTTTCCCTTCTTTTCAGCCACACTCCTCGCTCCTAATTCTCATTCCAAAACTGCTCCTAATTACTCGTTCTTTCCCTCGAATCAATTCTCTCCCATACTCCTCGTTTCTAGCATCCAGATTGGATGTCCGGTCTGAGAGAGAATTCCATCCATCAGAATTCCTATGTGAGCGTCACCACACATCGTGGCTTGCGTGCATGTGTGGTGTGCATTTGCCTACGTGGCATGGGTGTGTGGTGCCGCTCTCATGTGTGCCACACATTGACTTATGTGTGCTGCCCGAGTTGCCCTAGCCTGACCCATCTCACTATTCTCTCTTTTCCCTCTTCCTTATCCTCTAGCCAACACCTTACCTCTCTCACCAACTCAAATACCTCTCAAATCCCTTTGGATTTCTGCATATGTATGTGAATTGTGTTCCCAACCCGTCCCTTAAGGTAATCTCCTCTGATCCCCTTCTTTTCATCCAAGATTTGCATGGATTTGGTTGACTTTCATGTGAAACCCTAGCTTTTGGTTGATTTCCCAACCCTAGTTTTTTAATGTTAGGGTTTGCTATAATAGGAGAAGGGTTAGGGTTTGGATGTATGGCTTGATTTGTTTTGTATTGCCATGGCTAATTACTGAACACCTCTATGTATGTTGACACCTTTGACAAACTTTGGCTTGTCTGCCCTCTTCTCATAAGGGCACTCATTTGCAAAGTGCTTATCTTCATCACAGCTGTAGCACATTCTCTTCTTCTCATTGAAGGAGATTGGGAACTTCTTCTTGTACTTCTTGACAAAGAAAGCAAAATCTGTCCCAATGTCACTAGCTAGTTGAAGTCATCTCTTCTTCTTCTTCTTCTTCTTCTTCTTCTTCTTCGATCTCATAGACTTCTTCTCTTTCTTGGTCTGCTCTTGACTTCAAAGCAAGGTTGTGATAGGGTCCGTTGACACGGTTCATCACCATGAGTCTTTCTCCTGCTTTGGCCATGTTGTCATTGGCAGCCACATAGGAGACAAGATCACTGCGGACAGATCTGCTTGAATCATTGTCATCAAGATCAAGCGGGATGCGCAACGAAAATGTATGGCCTTGCTAGGTTTCCTTTTTCCAGTCGCAATGTGGTTGTTGGGAGATCGGGTTATAGGATAGATAGTCGCGCTATCAAGATTTTATTTTTGGTTGGGTAACTTGATCACATCGTCTTAGGGAGCTCAATCCTTTGCATACCTATATTCTTGTTGCTTCTTGGTGTTCCCTCGTGTGAGGTTCTTGAGCTTGCCGCTATCTTTTCAACAAGCCAAAGTTCATCGAAAATGGAATCCGTATGCATCTTCTATTGCGTTTTTACTTTGAACGTCTTTACCGTTGAGAGGTTTCACTTCTAAAAATGTGCAAAAACATTTTGTGAGGAGTCCTAATACTTCCAATTTTGTTTTGGTTGGGGTTCTATTTGTTGTTATCTTTCCAAAAAATTGGTTTATGATCAATCGAGTTCGGGAACGAGGTGAAAGCTCAAGTTCTTTTGAGCAAACTGCGTTTGAGGGTTTCTCTACGAGACTGGTGGCCAAACCGGCATCGCCGGACCCACCACCGGATTGACCGACCGAACGTAGGGCACCATTTATGTTGTGGGCCGACGACCGCTGGTTGGTCCGACCTAGGTTTCGGCATGGCGGTTGGTTGGCGGTAGAGTCGTCCCGCTTGTTGCTCGCTGGTTGGTTCAGCTTGAGGCTTGGCGCTGCCGACTTCTGCCGGCCTGGCTCGTAGAAAACCCCAAATGGTTAGTTTTATCTCTTGGACTATAAATAGTATTTCTTCCTCATTGAGGAGGTAAGGTCAACCATTCTATTTGCTCTCTCTCTCTCATACTCCATTGTTGAACCTCAAAAGCTTCTTCCTCTACATTCCCTCTCATGAATCTTGCATATTCTTGAGGGTTTTGGAAGAGGAGATCTAGATCTACAATCTCCACCAATCAATTCATCCTCTTAGTGAGGGTAACTCTTGCGATCTAGATCTTGGAGTTATTTGTTGATTTCCTCTTTGTTCTTCCTCTCTAGTTCCTCCTAGAATTTATTGCTTGGGTAGGATTTGTGTTTGAAGGATTTGAACACCCTTTGTATTCTTGCTTTTGCATCCTTGCATAAGTGTTGATCTCTCCATTACGATTTGTTCGAGTGAGAGATCGTAAGCTTGTTACTCTTGGAGGGGTTACCTCCTAGTTGGGTTGGCAGTTGATCTTCATGTGCTACACGCTCACAAAGTCGTTTCATGAAAAATCCACTTATCGTGTGACGTGTATAAAAAAATACGATGCTAAAAATAAGGCTTTTCACAAGTTTTTTTTCTCTTTTTTACATAGACCATAAAAATTATCCTTTTTGCGAACCTTGGCGGGCACACATATATTGTGGAGATGTACATGTACAATTTTTCGGGAGTCAAATTGAATTTCCGATATATCTAGACATTAATCTGAATTTAGATAAATCTAAGACATCTTTGATGGATGGGTAGTTTATATGGTCACAGGTGATCGAATTTAATCAGTAAAGGCGAAGTGATGATTTTACTCCCTCCGTGCCAGTTCATAGGGTTTGCGCATGTTCCTAGGTCGTAAATTTGACAATGATAATACAAGATATATATTACAAAATATATATCATTAGAAAGCTCACGTGTTCTACTTTCTAATGATATATTTTTTGTGTTGTACAATTAATATTATGTTGACCAAATTGAGAACCTAGGGATACGTGTAAGCCCTATGAACTGGGACGAAGGTAATATTTGGACCCAATTAATCCACGGCTGTGTTCTTTCTTGGCAGCCAAGCCCATGTACCTCAAACGAGCTGATCCAGTTTGACCTGCCCGAGCTACCGCATCAAATGTTTTACACTCGACCCCACCATGGACCCGCCGCCCCGAGCACCGGCACCAAGCGAGGTGAAGTACTGCAAGAAGGCGCTCAAGGCATTCGACAAAAAGCTCAAGCAGCCACTCGCCATCCACCGGGAGTATATAGACCTTACGGTATAGTCATCCTCTTATCCTCCTATTTGAGCTAGTCGACTCTGGTAATGCATGGCCAAATTATCACCAACCTTTTCTTTCCTTTGCGAAACTAATAACACCGTCTTTTTTTTTGAAACGGAGGCAAAAGCTTTGCCTCATCAATTAATTAAGAAGAAGGTGCTAAGTTTTTAGGAGAAAACCGAGCGAAAACCTACAACAATAGGGCCAAGCTCACACCAAGAGCACATCCACGAGAGAACACCTAAAGAAAGCAACCTCTAAGCCAACTAGAACCGACAACCCAAGAGCACAACACCGCAAAAGATCCACTAAAAGGACATGACAACCCAAAATGAGACCATCACTTAACAAAAGTGGTTGTAGCTAGAGTCTCTAATTCTGCAATCGATCGAGTTTGAGTTGTGAACGATGTTTGAGGTGTTCTTTTTCCCCTTTTTGTATAAAGGTTAGTGCCAGATGATCTTCGCAGCCTTGTTTCCAAGTGAAGCATGAGAGTGGAAAATAGGTGTGCAACCAGAAATGAATGTGCTGGATATGATTAAGATTTAATATAGACTATTTCCAAAGCTACATCTAAAATGTGGCTTCAACTACGAAGAGTTATGCTGCTTTCTCCAGTACATCATCAACATTAGCATTCACCAAACAAAACTAGAACTTCGAATAATCTGCTTCTCTTGTGGCATTGTCTCTTCCTTGGAATGAAGTAATGAACCTACCCATGGACTTTGTATTTTTCTCATGCGGTTACCTGAGATGGACTTAAGCTGGAACAATGAAGTAGCTCGGTATTTTTTCGGAGGAAAATAGTTCACCAATTTTGTTCATCTAGGCCACCAGACAAAGCAAGACTGGATTTGTGTTTCTTTAATTGGTTATTGATCTGTCACCGTGAATGCCGAGAGGGTTTCCTGATCCCATTGAATTCTAACTTCATGGTACCGCACTAGCTCATCAACATATTTCTTTCAATGCAAGCAAAAGCAACAATTAAGATATAAGTATTGACAAGAAACAGAAGATTGTGGACTAATTATTTTATTGGTCGTATATATTAAGAATAATTTGAAATTTCTGTTATAAGAATTAAGAAATATTTCATCTGAAGCAAATCATGCAACTATTGGTTCAATGAATTATTTCAGGACGTAAGAAAAACGCTCCAGTCGACTCAGAATTTTGAAGTGGCTCTAAATCCTGATAATAGGAAAAGGAACCGCTATACTGATGCCATTCCATGTGAGCAGTATTAATTTGTGAAGGCTGTCATGCATATTCTGCAAGAGCACCATGTTTCCATGTGGAATAAATTATTGGATGTAACTTGACTTTTCTTTTCTTTAGTTGATGAAACCAGGATAAGACTACAGTCCTCAACAGGCATTCAGAAAAGCAATGACTACATCAATGCAAGCCTTATAAAGGTAAAAACAGTATATTTCCTGGTAATTATTTTTCTTTGCCCTTTTCTTTCTTTCTAATCATAATTAGCATTGTTGCATTTAAAATCTGCAGCATTATGACATAGATCAAACTAAGTTCATTTCTACTCAAGGACCACCAGTCAATACATTAGAAGATTTCTGCGGATGGTCGTTGAGAACAGCTCTCCGGTAATTGTTATGCTCTGCAAATTTGACTATATTAAGGTACGAACAACGAACACTCGTGACTTGCAGTTTTGTTGTGTTGACCTAATATCAAATTTCTCTTGTCTTCCATAGTTCTAGCACGACCTTACTCTACATGTTTGCATACAGTGATGTGTTATTTTATTATCACTTCATTTTTTCTTTCATAAAGTCACATTCTACTGACAAGTCTATTTTCTGCTTTATATATTTGAAGGATGCTAAATGCTCAGCGATTTTTGCCTCGCTATATGGATGTGGTTGCATGTAGACTTCTCAGCTTGTCATATGTAATTCAGTTGCTTGGAACATGAAAACAAAATGTACACAATGAAAGCATGCCTGCACATATACACTTGTCAGGTTTTCCTAGAGAAATTTTCAAAACTCAACAGGATAGGGAAACACCGTATCTGTATTTTTAGCATGTTACATATGCTTCCCCAGCTCTCCTACATATGGATCATGGAATCCTGGCTTCATCTTAGAAACAAACAAGGGGTGTCTGCCCCTTTGGTATCATTAAGGAGAAACCAAAACATGTAATCTTTCTTTTCCTCCTTCCTTAATAATAGACCCATAATTTCCCTAACTAGAGAGATGAATGGAGGGAGGGAGAGATTTGATTCTTTTTCTATGCAATCATTTACCATTTTGAAGTTTCCACTCCGGGAGATACATATTTCAGGTGTACTTGCAGCTTTGGTACCATGATAAAATTCTGAGATCATTAATCTTGTAAATAGTCACACAGTTCAAAATTTTAACCATGCATTTTCTTTGGTAAAATTCTATCTAATATGATTTACATTTAAATACCGGCAGTGTGATGAGTATCTTCCATTGAGCAAGTGCCAAGGAAAATACGGAAAATTTATTGTTAACATCACGAAGGTCAGACAAGATGGTGAATTAATTTTGCGCAGTGTGAAGGTGCAACATAATGAGGTAAACATGTGTACATATACTATATATTTGTAGCTTTTGTGTCTTGACAAATTTTGAAGATATCTTGCGCAATTGTACAAGTGAGGGACTCTTTTATTCTGTGTTTTACTCTATTTTATTCCATTACTCTTGTTCACTAATGCATAGACTTAAGTTCTTGTACAGTTGTACCCTTTAGAGGCATGTAATGCTTTTGCTTTCGTGAGAAGGAACCTGATGTATTTCACATTTGAGGAAAAGGTCCTCTCATATTGCATTCTGGATTATATCTGATGAATGATATCTTTCATCATTAGTTATATAATCACCGTACTTTTTCTTCCATTTTGTTATGACAATCATGCTTCTGAGCTAGTGAAGATTTCAGTTCAGCTTTTAAGGCATTGATTCATCAGTCTTATCATTTAGTGTCCTGATTGTACTACGATGAATGAATTTCTCCTTTTACCACTACTTGATGTACTCCCTCCAATCCATAATAAGTGTCAGAGTTTTACTTCAAATTTGAACTAAATGAACTAAAACCCCGACACTTATTTTAGATAGGAGGGAGTAGCAATTTTTACTACACGTTAGCTTACACAATTGGTGAATATTTATCATGCTGCTATAAATTCTGCAGATTCTTTATTTTGCAACATATACTTATTTTCTTCCAAGTTTACTTTTCCTCTGGTTTTCTAAACATAACTGCGTAAGAAATAGCTTGCAACTTATCACTCTTTATTTTACAGTCACTTAAAGTGCATCATGTTCTCCACATCCAGCACTCTACATGGCCTGACCATGGCGTGCCAAATGATACCAGTGCTGTACGGAACATTCTAAAAAGATTATATAAGATTCCGAAAGGGTACCGAATAGTTGCACATGGCAGGTTTGATTTGTAATGCCATGATTTCTTTTTCACCCTTGCACACTCTCAGATAATACTGTGTTCCCTTTTCTGGTTTTTGCGGTGCAGGCATTGGGAGAACTGGTGCTTACATCACCATCCATAATACAAGAGAGAGGGTATTACTTGGTGAACAATCTTCTATAGATATTGCAGCAACTGTCAATAAGTTTAGATCCCAGCGTCCTGGGATGGTCCAAACAGAGGTATATATGTTTTTTAATTATTTCTGTTTCTGAGTCAGTCGCAATATTCTCTCAAGTCTCAAATCAAATTGGGGCCCCTGTTTCAAAAAAAATATCAAATTGGGAAATTGTTTACCATTTAATGAGCCGTGTTACTCAATTTATATATCGGTAGCTCATGTACAAGATATATTAATGAAGTAGTGTCCTGCAACACTTGCAAAGCAGATCGTAGCACTCCACCCTAAGACCATCTTGTGATTTGCAGGAGCAATACATGTTCTGCTATCAGGCCATTGCGGATGAGCTGAAAGATCTGACTAAAATTTATAGCACAAGGTCCGAGAGGAGTTTCTTCCAGAGACTCTTGTGAAATACTACTCTTGCTTCCTCGATTTGCTAAGCTTAGCTGACAGCATTGATGCACGTCACGAAGGAAGATTTGGGTTTCAGAAGGAATCTCTTTCGAACATTTATCTGATATAAGGATTTCACAAATTTTGATCGTATTTCGCAGCGATTTGCAAACGGCTGCCACACACCCAGAGTCACCATTGCTATGTCTTCACCTGTCTTACTTTGGTTCCTTAATATCTGTGTTGACGCCACATAGTTGGCATGTCTACTGGTGCACCACCGCCACCAAGTAGCTTGCATTGTATGATGGCAGATGCATGGAACTCAAATTGTGCTGAATGGTCTCGGTTTTTTGTGTGTGTTTCCTTGTTTGTTTCTGTCCACTTCTTGAATGCAGCACAACCAAATCATCTGCCTGCATAAGAAACGCATCATTGTTGTGTGTCGGTTCAGTGTATCCACAAATCCCTGCCGGCCATGTCTCACACTCCTGGCATTACTGAGGAGCCACTAAGGCCCCCTTCTTTTGGACTTATGCTTATGGAGAAGCAAGCTTATGGAAAATCGGTGGTAATAAGTTGTGGTTTGAATAAGCTCGTAGAAACTATGAATCCCCTCTTTTGAGCTTATGGAGTTTTGGGTCATTAGATGTGTGATCTCTATGTTGCTCCTAGGGTTTTTCTTTTTGCGATATAGACAAGTGAAGATATCGCATGCATCCAGAGCAAGAAAATGTTGCACCTTCCGCTCAAGTTTAGAGAATCAGATGTAATAGTAGCAGTTAACAGCGAAGGGAGTGCTTAGCAGCAAGTTCCGTTCAGTTTCATTCAGTGTCGCTCCGGGCGTGGTCATCTTCTGCTGACGAGGGAGTTGGACGCGGCAGTTTCATTCATTGCATCTCCTGGCGAGGTCTTGATCACTTGATGTGCCATGGGGGCAATACAGAGCTTGGATCTGCCATAGACGAGCTGTTGTGCAGGTCGACACGTTTGAGGGCGCTGCCTGCGGGCGAGCAGCGGGAGGACGACCTCCTGTCCACAGCTTGGCGACCATTTGCGCCGGCGGCGGCACTGGACAGGAGGATTTCGGTGGCGGCGGGAGCTAACCCTAGGCGGTGGAGGGTCGCATCACCTGTGGCTGTGCGAGAAAAATTAAGAAAGGGATGGAGGGTCAAGCACTCCTCAGAGTCCAACAGGCGCCGTACGTACCCCGCTGCGCCTCCTTAATTCCCGGCCCGGTCAAACCCAGCGGTGCGGTCGCCTGCCCCCTCGGTGACGTGGCATTCCTCCATCCCCACATTCAGGCCATGCTCGCGACGGTACTCGGTGCGTGCCAGTTTCCCAAGTACGTGTTCCACGCTACCATATCAAGATCAATACGCAATACGTATGTACTCCAGGTACGTGCAAGGTAGATAGTACAAGCATCAATACATACGTGCGTGTGCCAGCTACGGGGTTCCAAACGAAAAAAGAAGAGACTATATTTTTCCGGCCTATCAGTAGCCGCCCATCTGCGTGGCCGCGGCGGCCGCAGAGCCTCCGATCGTGATTCACCTGCGTGGCTACGATCTGATCCATCAATCATCAATGCTCTAGTTGGTTGTTGCTACAGGTTAACCAATCCTGCCAGGTGAAGACAGATGAAATCTGGAGCCAAATCTTCAGCCAGTAACATCACTTGAAGAAATGAAAATTGATATTGTTGCAGCTGAACTCAGTCTACTAGGGATGCTCCTTGCAGCCAAAGTTGCAAGTCACGGCCAAAAAATGAACTGCATCTGTTAATTAATATATGCCAATATTTTTTCTAGTGATCACCACAAAGTCAGAAATCGTACAACAAACTTCTCTCACAAAGTCACACCCGCAAAATAATGTCGCACGCTAAGTTTAGCTCGTGCTTGGCTATGGTTGTTGCCTCTCATTCAACCTGTATGCGTTTGCCTCAATCGTCACGACGACTGTATCATGCTCACCTCTCCGGTCGTTCATACATGCACGCACACTACCTACGAACTCATTTATACTTGGCTTTTTCTTGCCTCTTTTCTATGCTAACAACTATATCAATTATGGTAATTATTTTGGCACTTAGAAATCGATTTGTTGCCAGCACGACAGTAACACTAAAGAGCTCAAATGGATTTTGTTCTATTCAATGTGCCATCACAGACAACATAGATGTAAACCAGTTTCAATCTCCACAGGGGGAATTGACATCAATGGGTTGGGTTCTTTCAGATCAACGTTATTGCGGTCTCTATATACCTAGAACCCTGCTAGATTAATATAATAGTTTCTAGCTACCTAATCTACACAATTATGCTAGGCTGCGGACTGAGCAGACACTTCAGATAACTGAACCAACATATAAACTTGCTTGTACATGGAGATCGAGAAATTAGGTCCTCAGGACAGCGATGGTCACCAACGTTGGAGAACTCGGATGATCGCAGACGATGCCAGGGATGATGCCTTCACCACAATGAGGATGGGGATGAGTGGCATCAGCGCCAAATATTATCGCAGGCCTATCGGTGACCAGAGGGATGCAACTTAGACACTGCATCAGCCTTCGAAAATATAGTGCCATGTTAGACTCGACGATTCAAGAAACACACAAAGCACAACGAGAAGTGGCAAGTTTCGCTTGAACACCGACCTTGACATTTATCTTCAGAGCAAGGCTTGCCATGGATCTGCTTGTTCACCTTAAACACTTGCTTGGTAAAACAACATTGGGAAAGAAGCCCAAGATCGATCATGCACATAGGCTTCAGGTCACCTGAGATACCAGCACAATATGATCATTAATTTGGATTGAACCTTGAGTCTAGTAGTACAGAAATCATCTTAACTGAAAGTTCACATACCGTAAAGTGAGCCATTGTTCAAGCTCCATGCGCTGCAGTCTGAGTATGGTCATCGCATGATGTTACAGAGCTTTCAGAGCAAAGTCAACTGATCCTTGCGCTCCACTTGATCCAGATGCACGTATATAGCCGGAAGAACAGGCTTCAGAAGCATGTCAGGGACCCTGAGGCTTGGCACATGAAACCCAGTTCGTGATGTAATCCGTAGCAACACCGTCTTGCACGTTTCGAGCGAAATTCACACACATCCAGCTCTTGAGTCTACCACCATTGACCATTTTCTATATGACGAAAAATGAAAATGTGCAGCAAGTCTTGAGATAAAATAAGCAAATGGCATATACTTGAGTCAGATAACAACTAAATAAAATTTTAGTTTAAGAAGCTCCAGGTCCAACAATCTAAGTTACTGATGTCAGAGAACACATGAATAAGACCAAACAATCTAAGTTACTAGATCAGTGAACACATGAATATAAAGCATCTATTTGATTAAGAAGCTCTAGATCCAACAATCTAAGTTACAAGATCACAGACCAGAGGAATAAAGATCAGAGAACACAAAACATACAAACTGACCACAATCTATGTTTCGGTTCACAAATATTACACAACGAGGGGTTAAATAATTTGCTCTGATGATGATAAACATGTTCCCTTTTCTTCCTAAATCACGATCTTACTATGGACTCGAAATTGTAAACAATGACCTGAATGGTTCCTTTTCTAAATAGAGAAAAAAAAAACTCAACTTCCTCTAGGCATGGTACTTCTCTAGATGCAGTAGACAAGGAAAACAATTAAACCATGGAGTGTTAGGATGAAAATATATAGTTATCAATCCAAGAAGAAGGCCACACAATACCAACCAGTGGTATTCACACCCACTTAACAGGGCCAGTACCTCTAATAATAACCATGACGACGTATCAATTCATTCAACATGAACATGCTTTGGCCTTTGGAGTGGATTCAACATGAACAGCAGGATTAAGAAACGTTGCGTAAATTGCCTTCATATCATACCTCTTAGTACCATACATGGTTTTTGAGATTCAGTAGGAACGCCTTGGCCAGGTGCTCAACGGCTTCCTCTGTGTCCCTGCCAAGTAACAGCAGATTATAAAAACAAAACAGAGTTGGTCCGAACTTTTTCGTCACTCCAACCAGAACAAGTCAATATTTAACCATAACCGCTAAAGCAGAGCAAGTAAATATTTTAACCAAAACCACTAAATCTACATGCTGTCCTAATAATTCTTCGTAGTGGCATGTCAGTCAACTAAAAATGCCAGATCAATACTATCATATATAAGTAACAGTGAAAGACCCAAATTGGGTATATACAAGAACCAGGAACATGAGTATAAGCTCTAACATGACATCAACAAGATCATGCATTTGTGTAATAAACGTTTTGATCAATGAGAAAAGGCAAAACCAATGAAAAATAATGTTCCATGATCCGACCCACCGTCATCAATCCTGAAAATAACTTCAAGATCAATGAACAACAAAATGATTAAAAAAAATCATTGAATAAGATCCCTCAGGAGAAATCCAACACAGAAGTTATCACCAAATCTCAGATTTAAAAGCAACTATGTCCACATTGGGCGGACCATTTAGTCTATTAGTACGAATTAATAGTGACCACAAAATCTGTAAACCAATATAAGTTTTAGTACCTACAGAACAATTTCTTCAGTTGTTATGTTGAAACCATATTTGATTTAATATAAAAAAATGAGGCATGTTTAACTATACTGTTTTTGCAATGACCTTAAAGGCATTTTTTACTAGCACACACAGTCCAAGGCATTTTGTGCAACTAAAACAAACTACAGGTAAAACATAATCACCTTCTTCTACATGTCGAGATTGAGAAGTTCATTCACTCTGCATCCAACTCCTCAGGAGGACAGCTCCACATACAAAGAGTCGCGACATTTTGAACTCAGGAAGCTCTCCAAGCATTGCTGATATTGTGACTGACCTACGAAGCAGGGGTTACAAGAACTTTAAGTGAGTTGGCACAAGGTAACGTATAAAAGGGTAAAATAATTTGCTCTGATGATGATAAACATGTGCCCTTTTCTTCTAAATTGTAAACAATGACCTGAATGGTTCATTTTCTAAATAGATAAAAAACTCAACTTCCTCTAGAGATGATACTTCTCTAAATGAGTAGACAAGGAAAACAATTAAACCATGGAGTGCTAGGATGAAAATACATAGTTATCAATCAAAGAAAAAGGCCACACAATAACAACCAGTGTTATTCACACCCACATAACAGGGCCAGGACGTCTAATAACCAGGATGACTTGCCAATTCATCCAACATGAACGTGCTTTGGCCTTTGGAGTGGATTCAAAGCCAACACAAGGATGTTCCCTATGTACAGCGGGATTAAGAAACGTTGTGTAAATTGCCTACGTATCATACCTCTTTGTACCATATATGGTTTTTGAGGTTCAGTAGGATCGCCTTGGTCAGGTGCTCAACGGCTTCCTCCGGGTTCCCTGCCAAGTAACACCAAGCACATTATAAAAACAAAACGGAGCTAGTCTGAACCTTTTCGCCACTCAAACCAGAGCAAGTCAATATTTAACCATAACTGCTAAAGTAGAGCAAGTAAATATTTACCCAACCAATAAATCTAGCCACTGTCCTAATAAGCCTAAGCAGTGGCGATTAAATGTTAATCAACTAAAAATGCCAAACCAATACTATCATATATAACTTGGACAGAACAGCTAGACCTGCAGCTCTCCCATCAAGCCTCCAAGCCGGCCAAGGTCACCAGAAGTCGCCAAGAGCCACCGTGGCGCCATCTCTTTCTTCTCAGCTTCGGTAGGCCCCTATCACACATGTGAAGATGATAATTATAGGGTAATTCTAGTGAGGTGCAGTATGAACATTTAAGTAAGATGAGCTGCAAGACGAACTTGACTGCTAGAAAATGTTGTATGAACAAGATTCAGTACCTGGGATTGATGTGTGGAAGATTGTCACCATAAGGTTCCGCTTGAGGAGCAGACTGGGGCATTTGATGGCTACAGTCATTAGCTCCATATGCAGGATAAACTGACCTGTTCAACAAAATATAGTTCAGTACAAAAAGAGTAAAAATTATATGTCAATCTAGTATAATGAGATATATTATGAGTATTCCAGGATGCAGCAAACAGTTGCAAAACTACAGAACACAATATTAGTACAGTAACATCAAAATTTATTCTCAAGTTCCATCATGAGAATTCAAAAAATTTAGCACAGGGCATGCTGAAATAAGCAAAACTCCAGCCAAATTATTGCAGTCTAATAATGCTCAGCACGATCATTTATACATGTACAGAGTCATGCAATTACTAAAACATGATCAAGAATTAGGTAGTTAACCCAGCATGGTAAATATAAGTACTTTCACCAACTGCAATTGCTAGAAAATGACCAAGGCATGATTTTTTTTTAAAAAAAAGGACTAGTTTCAGGTTTGTCAAATAAGACTGATTGGTCTGATTAGATTTACGCAAAAAGAGAAACACGAACACCCTGAACCCTTAGAATTGTCTTGCTTCGGAAATGTTCAGCTACAAAACATACATTCCTGTGATCAGCAATCGGTCCCTGTACGTGACCTCATTGCTGGCATACAGAGATTGGTAAGTTGGCCATTGTACTAGTTACGCCAGCGTATAACCGCAAAAAGACCAACTATTAGGAACAGGGCTACAAAGTGAGCCAGCGCCCCCAACCGACATCGGCCTAACAACGATTGGGGCTGCGGCTGTGCCGACACCGTCGTCGACGCCACCGGCATAACAACACACGGGTGCTGAGCCGTGACGGCTCTCCTCGGTCAGTTGGATATCCACCCCATCTGCGAATGCACAGGGTGAGCGTAGCGTTCGGTGTGATCCAGCAAGACGAGAAATACTACTAGGTCGAAATGGAAATTGCTGGGGCACTAGACACACACAGAGAGGGCAGGCGGGCTACTTTGCAGCAGGTGGAGCGATTATGGGGAACGGAAACTAGAACGGAACAGGGGGCGAAGAAATAACCTTTAATTTGGTGGGCGTCATCTGACCGGACGAGGTCGGAGTGGTCGAGGTCGGAGTGGACGAGCCCTTGTGCGTGGTCGTCGGCCATCTCCGGACGCCGGCCTCTCCTTGGCCTTGCAGCAGGAGGAGCTGTGGGTAGGCCGTCCTTGATCTGCTTCTGCTTACCTGCACGGGACAGGGGTAGGGGGGTGACGAAATGAATCGGGGTCTGGACGCGGAGAGGGGACGGGATCGATCCGGAGGTTACCGTGGCGGGTGAGGTCGACGCGCGTGGTCGCCGTGGAGAAGGGTCTCGCTCCACCCTGATGCAGCGCCGGATGGATTCAGCATCGGCTGTTGGTTGGTCGCCCACGGGTGCGGGCGTCAAGCCGGGGATGGGGCGGTCTGCGGCGGGACGGCGGCGCCGCAGCTCCAGCCGCTGCGAGGTCTGGCCGGGAGGATGGTCGCCGGAGCCGGGACGGGCCGCATCGACGGCGGTCGGCAATGGCTCGCGCGGGGGCGCGATTGAATGCGCGAAGGACTTGGTCGGCCGGAGGATAGGTTGGGGACGAGGCGCCGGAGCTGCGGTGGTCGGCCGGAGGGGACAGGCCGGAGGTTGGGTAGGCTGCGGCGAGGCGCGGTGTTGGGAGAGAAAATGGGTCACGCAAATAATCTGAGGCAAATATTTGGTCACGCAATAAGTAGCCTTCCCTCGCCGCATACACTTGCAACCAACTCAACTCAACGCAATAAGTAATCTTCGGAAATTTGACACGAAATCTTTCCCGTGATTTGTTCCTTAACTTTACTCTCCTTCTCTCGCGACGCAATAACTAGCATTTCTTCTCCGCTCAGCGAAGTTACTGCTTTCCAATCTTGCACCACGATTATATCAAGGAGAGGTCACAGCGAAAATTACAACTAGTACGTAGTACTTTCCAATCTTGCTGCTGTCCGTAAAATCTTTCCTACTACGTAAATGGTTTCTTGTTGCACGAAATCTCTATTCATCAAGAGACACATAAAGTCACTCCTTAATTCACCAGGCGCCAATCAATCCGTGTTTCCCATATTTTTGGAATTTGATTGACGGGGTATATCAAGGAAGGACGTCGATCGTCCATAGCTTTAACTACTCCCGGTTTTCCGGACAAGGTGAAAAGGGAAGCGGGGGTAATTTCGCGGCGACAACAAACAATCCACCCGCGCCTAATCGAAATAAAAATATACACCTTCATTCCATTCGAGGAAATTAACATAAAATGTTAACCTAAAAACATTAACCGTTAACCTAGAATGTTTATTAATACAAAACAAGATTCATAAATGTAACAAATCATCTGGCTCAAATTTAAACACATCAAAATTCAAATCCATCAATAAAGGCTAAGATTCTGCACGGAGACACCAACGACGATGCGTATCCTCGTTCATAATCATTAACACATGCATGTCCAAATCATCGTCGTCCTCCTCCCCTCCGAAGAAAAAAACGGGTTGGCGAAGACCATCTCCGTCAACCTCTTCATCTATAGGTAGAATTCATCGTTGAAGCAGTCGGTCGCAAAGAAATTGGAAAATAAGCAAAATAAAAAAGACTTACCTAGTTACTCCCTCCGTTCTGATTTAGTCTACATTATAGGGAAATGAGACAAACTAGTATAGCATTTATTAGTATTACTTAGATATGTGAACAACCAGTCAAATCAACATTGATAATAGCAACATCCAATAAAGAGAGCAAAACCACATCGTTTTCAGTGTTGTTGTTGACTAAAAGCTAGAATGTAGAGTATTTTAGAACAAATTTTGGAGCTACAATGTAGACTATTTCATAATGGAGGGAGTATTCCGTAAAACACCTCGGAAGTGGAGGACGTGGGAACCACGGCGCATAGGGGTGAGAGAGAAGACCGTCGGGGTTGCGCGATGATCGGATGCCAACGTAGAGGTCGCGGAAAAATGGTCTTAGCGGTCGTCACTCTTCGCCGCGTCCGGATACTAATCGTCGAAGAAGAAAAAACTTGGGGGTATGTTCCAAGGACGCCTATCTCCGCGGCGGTCGATCTACGACGTCTCCATCCTCCAACGAGTGGCATTTTTCAACAACCGAGCTCATCTAGGTGCACGCTAGAGGATCAAAAGGGAATCTTTTTCCTAAATTTTGCTCCACTAAATCTTTTGGCACCTCGCATAGAGATGCTCTAAGTCATGCAAATACAAAGAATCTCAAAAGAGGTCAAGTTATTACAAGAGTTGGGGCAGTGACATCGAAATTGGAATGTCACCCCGTAAGTCCATAATGTTTCTTACCGGCTGGTCCTATTTGTGAAGATGGTGCCGCTTCGAGGTTGTATATTTGCCTTTCCTCTTTACATCACCATTACAGAGCCATGTTAGGACCTCATGAAATAGGGAAACGGTTCTGACCCTCCCTCACGTTATCTCAGGTGAAAACCTGTTATGTGGACCTCACAATGTCTGCCCCTAGTTTTCCAAAAAAAAAGTGGTGATTCCATGTGGCCTTTGCCATTTGATTGTGGATGCCAATTTTTTTTGACCAAGGGACTATGGTGCGAAACCCCCCACAACATTTTTATTAGAACTCTGCCCCTTTACAAAAGTTCAAAGATATACACAAACAATAAAAGAAAGGAAGATTATTTCAGTCCAGGATTAGAAAATTCCAGTGTGCTTGTCCTTGACCCAATGCACATGCAATGTGGTCTCATGAGTAAAACTTTCGCGAGACTTGGGCCGGTGATCTTGAAAATGGGGAATTGACATTATAAGTCTAAAATCTTCGGCGAGAGAATAATATTTGTGAAGGAGGTGCCACTATATAGTTGTCGATCCGTTGTTCATCTTCATGCATATTGTCATTATATACCAACATTGGGACTCCTTGCAAGAGGGGAGTATTACTGACATTCCCTACTCTTTGAGACGAAACCCCCATTAGTGGGCCTTGTGTCATCTACCCCATTATTTTCCATCAAAAGTGGTTATATTTCATGTGGCTTTTCTCTTTGTTTCAGTTTTGAAATGTCATAGGAACATGCACCATATAAAATTATGTCAATTTATAAATACAAACAATAAAATAAAGGAAGATTATTTCAATCCAAGATTTGAACATTTCCAAGTCCTTGTCCTTGACCCAATGCATATGCAATGTGGCCACGAGAGTGGCCGCGAGACTTGGGCGACTGACGAGAAAATGGGGGCTTGACAATATACGTCTAAAATCTTCGGCGAGAGAATCATATTTTTGAAGCAGGTGCCACTCTGTAGTTTTCGATCGGTTATTCATTTTCATGCATACCGTTATAATATACCAACATTAGGACTCCATGCAAGAGGGGAGTGCTACTGACCCTCCCTCACGCTTTGAGATGAAACTCCCACTAGTGGGCCTGGTGTCATCTACCCCATTATTTTCCTTCAAAACTGGTTATATTTGATGCGAGTTTTCTCTTTGTTTCAGTTGGGATAAGTCATAGGAACATGAACCACGTAAAAATATGTCAATTCATTACAAGAGTTGGGTCGGTGTCCTCGAAGTTGTAGTTTAGCACTATAAGTCGAGGGTCTTCATGTAGGGTAGTCTTGTTTGCGAAGCAAGTGCCACTTTTGCGTTGCGTATTTCAAGAAGAACGATGTTTAGTGGGCGCCGTGACGCCTAGCCCCACAAAAAGGCCACTTTTTTACCAAGCGTCTGTGGTGCAAAACCCCCACAACATTTTAGTAGAACTCCGCCCCTTTACAAAAGTTCCAAGATATACAAACAATAAAAGAAAGAAAGATTATTTCAGTCAAGGATTTGAAAAATCCAGTGTGCTTGTCCTTGAGTCAATGCACATGCAATGTGGCCTCATGAGTGAAACTTCCGCGAGACTTGGGTTAGTGACCTTGAAAATTTGCGCTTGACATTATATATAAAATCTTTGGCGAGAGGATCATATTTATGAAGCATGTGCCACTCTATAGTTGTCAATCGGTTATTCATCTTCATGCATAATGTCATTATATACCAACATTGGGACTCCATGCAAGAGGCGAGCGTTCTTGACCTTCCCTACTCTTTGAGAAGAAATCCCCATCAGTGGGCCTTGTTCCCATTAGTGGGCCTTGTGTCATCTACCCCATTATTTTCTGTCAAAAGTGGTTATATTTCATGCGACTTTTCTCTTTGTTTCAGTTGTGATAAGTCATAGGAACATGACCATGTAAAAATATTTCAATTTATATATGCAAACAATAAAATAAAGGAATATTATTTCAATCCAAGATTCGAAAATTTCTGAGTCCTTGTCATTGACCCAATGCACATGCAATGTGGCCTCAAGAGTGACCGCGAGACTTGGGACACTGACGTGGAAAATGGGGGCTTGACATTATATGTCTATAATCTTCAACGAGAGAATCATATTTTTGAAGCACGTGCTACTCTATAATTGTCGATATGTTATTCATCTTCATGCATATCGCCATTACATACTAACATTGGGACTCCATGCAAGAGGGGACTGCTACTGACCCTCCCTCATGCTTTGAGGCAAAACCCCCATTAGCGAGCCGGGTGTCATCTACCCCATTATTTTCCGTCAAAATTGGTTATATTTTATACGACTTTTCTCTTTGTTTTAGTTGGGATCAATCATAGGAGATTGAACCAGGTAAAAAGATGTCGGTTTATGTATACACAAACAATAAAAGAAAGGAAGATTATTTCAATCCAAGATTTCAAAAATTCCTAGCCTTGTCCTTGACCCAATGCACATGAAATGTGGACTCATGAGTGACCGCGAGACTTGGGCCACTGACCTGGAAAATGGGGGCTTGACACTATGTGTCTAAAATCTTCGGCGAGAGAATAATATTTTTGAAGCAGGTGTCACTCTATAGTTGTCGATCGGTTATTCATCTTCATGCATACCATCATTATATACCAACATGGGGACTCCACACAAGAAGAGAGTGCTACTGACCCTACCTCACGCTTTGAGGCAAAACCCCCATTAGCGAGCCTCCTGTCATCTACCCCATTATTTTCCGACAAAAGTGGTTATATTTCATGCGACTTTTATATTTGTTTTAGTTGGGACAAGTCATAGGAACATGAACCATGTAAAAATATCTCAATTTATATATACAAACAATAAAATAAAGGAAGATTATTTCAATCCAATGTTTGAAATTTATGAGTCCTTGTCCTTGACCCAATGCACATGCAATGTGACCTCATGAGTGACCACGAGACTTGGGCCATGACTTGGAAAATGGGGGCTTGACATTACAAGCCCAAAATCTTCGAGTGGGAGAATCATATTTGTGAAGAAGGTACCACTCTATAGTTTTCGATCGGTTGTTCATCTTCATGCATCCTGTCATTATATACAACTATTGGGACTCCATGCAAGAGGAGTGCTACTGACCCTCCCTAACGCTTTGAGACGAAACTCCCACTAGTGGGCCTCCTGTCATCTACCCCATTATTTTCCGACAAAAGTGGTTATATTTCATGTGTCTTTTCTCTATGCTTCATTTGGGATAAGTCATAGGAAAATGAATCACGTAAAAAGATGTCAATTTATATATACAAACAATAAAAAGAAAGGAAAATTATTTCAATCCAAGATTTGAAAATTTTAGTGTGATTGTCCTTGACCCAATGCACATGAAATGTGGCCTCATGAGTGAAACTTCCGCGAGACTTGGGCCACCGACCTTGAAAGTGTGGGCTTGACATTATACGTCTAAAATCTTAGGCGATAGAATCATATTTGTGAAGGTGGTGCCACTCTATAGTTGTCGACCGGTTATTTATATTCATGCAGGCCATCATTATATACCAACATGGGGACTCCATGCAAGACGTGGGTGTTACTGGCCCTCCCTCAATGCAACGCTGCCACCGGATCTCGGCGCGATGAGCCTCAACTCGAAGCTTCTTCCACCCTCTTCCGTGGTAGACCGTGTCTCCCGGGCGGGCGGAGGTATGCCGAGTTCCGCCCCAATATTTAGTCGTCGGGGCCGAGGGAGACGAATTTGAAGAAGACAATCCACCGCAACACCCTCTCGCCACCGTCCACTTTGCCTCTCCATCGCCCGATGTTAACAACTCGAACGGCGCCCTAACATTCTCGATGATGGATCTTCAAGTTAAGAAAATTATATCCTCGAATCCATTGAATTTGTGCGCGGAAATTAATCTCCGATTTTGTAGAACTGGCGATTCTTCCTTCATGGATCTCTTAGAGGAGCTTGACATTGCTGATCCTCCACTCGCTCCGGTTGGCGGTAACGGTGTGGGGGATGATGTTGGCGGTGAGAGGGATGAGGCGGCCGGGGTGGAAGGGACGACGATGAGGTGGTCGAGGTTGATGTGGGTAAAGTGAAGAGAAGAAGGGTTGTCAACTACACCATGATAGAAGATGCAACGTTGTGCTAAGCTTGGGCGGCTGTGGGGATGGATGTGGTGTTCGGCACAGATCAAACCTGGAAGCGGTATTGGCAACACATCAAATATAAGTTTCATAAAAATCATGCCTTCACAACACAAACCACTCTTGACATCTAACTCCCAGCGGCACTGCCACGCCAAAATCGGCCTAGTCTAGGTGGCAAATCACATCCAAAGTCTATACAACAAGGAGAAGAATAAAAAAGAGAACTAAATGGTTATGGCGAGGGTGGCCACATGGACTTCAAAGTTCTCTAGTAGACGCCACTTGGCCATGTCGGGGGTGATCGGTTCCGGCCTAGATGAGGTCGAGAAAGAATAGATCCAATGCGGCCGTGGGCGGTGGTAGTCGAACCATGCGGCAACCAGACTTGGAGCACTGCGGGAGGTCTAGCGAGGTAGATGAACAATTGTTGGACGCTACTACTCATTCGGTACCCCCAAAGAAGGAAGAGACGACCGACATGGAGAAAAATAGTTATTATCTTCATTTCATGTCTCGTCTTGTCACCGCACATTATAGGGGTCCTTCTTTTATATATGCATGGAATCAACTACTACATTTTATTTCATGTGTCGACTCATTGTTGTGTATTATTATTTTATGTGACGGTACATCGAAAGGCGGAGAAGCCGAAGATAGATAAGACAAAGAAAGTTTGCCCATGATACGGCTCATGTTATGATACCGCAAGACCTCCAGCGCCGTAGATGAAAGCTTGTTTTGAAACTAAATTCAGATTATCGGAAAGTAAAAAAGGAAAAGTAGTTTGACGGAGATATTTGATTTCTATATAATTTCGATGTGTGATTTGGATACGATGGTAGGGCAAGTGAAATCAATTTCATCTCAGAATTGTCTTATTTTGAAATTGCTGAATGAATATAATATTACTACTATTACTACCTCCGTCCCAAGGAATAAGGCGCACACGTATTCCAAGACGAACTTTGACCATAAAAATAGGGCAACATAATCTTGATTATATTATATGTAATTAGTATCGTTGGATTCGTATTGAAAAGCACTTTCTAATGATGCTAATTTCATACAAATAATCTTTATATATTTGAAGTAATTCTTGGTCAAACAAAAAACACGTAAAACGAGGACGCCTTATTCCTTGAATCGGAGGTAGTATTACTTAGTATGTGCTAATGATTGCTTGTCGTTGATGGCGGCGATGCAAGTTGAGAAAATACAGGCGCCCACATAAAGGAAGGAGCATAACTGCCCCTAGAAAATCGAGGCATCCACCCGGAATTACATTGCCATTGGTATTGAAAGAGGCAAATGGGGCGCTCGGATGGAAAGCGACGAGCATGATGCTGAGTGGGCGAATTTGATCGGAGGAATCGGGGATGACTGTTTATTGACCCACTCTTTATTTTTCCTCCTAAAATGATGCGAGACATTAATTAACTTGCCTCGACGAGGCTACGTAGTATTTATTTTGGCCCCAAAATAAAGAGCTCCGTGATTTCTGGGGAGGTTGATTTTACGTATACTTTGATGGATGATTTTGGCTGGAGGAATCAAGGAGGCTGCCATTATTTTCTACCCAAAAGGATGCCTGGCATTAGTTAACTTGCCTTGTTATGCATGATGATTTTTGGATTAGTATGCGTCCCAAAATTTGGTGGGCATTTCCCCTCCTCCCACCACTCACCATCGGCCTCGCCGTGCGCGCGGCTCCATCGAGCTCGCCCGACCGCGTCGTGTCCGTGGCCGGGGTCTGCACTGCGGTCCTCCACGACGGCGGCGGGTTGCCGGCCACAATGACGCGCCGGCGGTGGCGGCCCGCCGTCCGCCATCTCACCCGTTCGCGAGCCGAAGCAGGGGCGGCCAGCAGCGGAGATGGCTCCTAATACTACTAGTCCCTGACGAAGCACAAATTTATTTGTATACATGTGTAATGCAAACTGAGATCTGCCCGTGAGTGTTGCTTGTCAGGTGTGATTGACTACTAGATTCCTGTGAACTAATAAAGATTTGTTGTTCCCGTGTAGTACTAGTGCTGTTCACGTTTTTCTCTGTTCCTTCGGTGCAGAATATCGTTTGCTGTTCAAGCTCGGTTTCACATCTAGAATCGCTGAAACTTTACAACACGTACTAGCAGGATAGCTCTGCTATAATGCGTGAAGCGCCATTATGCTAGTTTTTTCATCATAAATGGTTGGGCTTAGATTATATTAGGTGCTGATCCGTGTTATGCCTGCCTCTATGTATTTATCAAGACTGGCAATCCCAGTCTTGGAAAGGAATACAATGTTCCGTTATTATTTGGCATATCAAACTCTGATCTGTCGGTAAAATGCATTAGGAAATTTTAAACTGACTATTTGTTTGTTGCTGATGCATTCTAGCTTGGTTGGTTTTATTTCGCCTGTCCTGCGGATTACTTGTACTGCAATGTGCTATAAATCTTGGCAATAATGTGCTAATCTTCCTGAGCTGCTTGTTTGTTTTTGAATGCTCATTAGGCGTGTTGTTATTGTTGTGCAGGTTCGAGGCCGTGACTCGTTTTGCCGGGCTGAACCCGCTGCTCTACTACGATGACAGCCACATCGGCACCATCACTCTTCTACAAGCAAGGATTAAGAGTCGCTTGAATTTCCCTCATGTGTACTGATGTTCCCTCCTAATATACAGCACCTTTTTGCTGTTTGGAGATTTTGCCAGGTGAGAATACTGAGCGTATCTGTGCTGGTGTAAGATTTTCTTGGGGAATCGAAAGATTGGGAGATACCATGGTCATCTTTTTACCTTTCTTGCTGTACATGTTCTTCGACGATCTTCTCCCTTTGAGATAATTGCTTTTCTTTTGAATTATGTGTTGTTTTCTTCAACCAGATTGGTTAGGTTTTCTTGCCGCTTTTAATTTTATCTTGTAAAATTTGAGCTTATAGGTAATATGGGCTTATGATGATTGTTGGCTAATTAGTAAAAGCTTCTTTTGACTTCATAGAAAGCTCTTTTCTGTTACTCTTGTCTTTGATTTGATTTAGCTGAACTAGTACATTTGTTTCTTAAGGAATAATCTTAACTGTCCCTGGTTTTCTTATCATGGATTATTTACTTTACCATGATACGCATTTAATCTCTAATTATGTAGGATCAGAATGCATTGAGATTTTTGTCTAACTGGACCACTGTTTGGCAATGTTTGTGCAGGGTGAAGGTTTGGATACTGTTGGTGAAGGGCTTGAAATTCTGAAAAACATGGTAGCTGCTGATATAAATTCGGTCGCTTTTTTCTAGTTGAACGATGGTAGGAATCACATGAATTTTACTCTTGTGGTGCTTCCGGCTTCCTGCTCCGTTTGCTATTTTGGTATATTCCAAGATGCATAATTTGAGATGATTCCTGTAGATTTTATTTCATGTGTTTCATTTGATGGTCATTATAATTACCAAACTTGCTAGATGCAGATTAATATTGTGAAGTATATATAGTCCATTAAAATCCTAATATTTTCTCGAAGCGAACCAGTTCGAAAATGATTGCTATTCATTGAATCTTTGTGCTTGTGATTTGACATAATTTAATATTGATGCCTTTTTCTTGCTCCACTTTGTTTCTTGATTTAGCTGAACTAGTACATTTGTTGTTTCTTAAGGAATAATGTTAATTGTCCCTGGTTTCTGTATCATGGATTATTTAGATTACCATGATAAGTATCTGTACTTATGTAGGATCAGAATGCACATACATTTGTTTTTGGTTCCTTATTTAGTTTGGTATATGTACTTGAGCATCTCTGTGAGTATAGGTGCATGCACTGCTGGTATGATCCAATCGTCGCATGGTTCCGTTTGATCCAATCGTCGCGCGCTTCCGCGATCATGCTTGAACTGTTGTGTACAATATCGTCGCCTTATTATTTTGCAGTCCTTTCGAAATATCTGTATTTGCTTTGCTTATCATGCTCTGTTTATTTTGTCCGAGGATAACGAGGAGGACTGAGCGACCGTAGTGGCCCCTTCTTCTTCGACTCCATGTGTTTTATGGGTTAGTATCTAGCTCCTCTCTATGATTTCCTAGTCTTGTGTAGTATTTATAGGCCTCAAATATAGGTGAAGTTTGCTTTCTTGGATATAGTGGATTCTGTCAAATGAAGCTTAAATTTATGGCAGATTTTCTTGACCTGTGCATATTTGGATGCCAAATGAGTTGGTCTTGTGCGACTTGCTCACTGTATTTGCTGCTATGTTATCAATGCGGATGTTTGAGAATTTAGAGGATTCCATGCCAAAAAAATTTCGTGACCTGATGTAGCTGATTCATTAGCTCAAGGATGTGTTGGCAACCGTGTCTTTGTTTTCTATTGTGTTATCATCGCGGTTTGAGTAAATGATTAGTAGTGTGTTGTATTCAGGTTGCGGTACAAGAGCTAGAGCCCAGGAAGGCTGTCGGTTTAGAATGATTTAAGCCTCTACTCCATACATGCAATAGTTATCTCTGTTTTCTGTTACGAGATGGCTAGCCCGTAGAAGCATGTATTGCTGCCTGTTTCTCTCTGTATACTTGTACAAGTATCAATTGCAGTTTGTTGCCAATTCACGAGGCTTGGTCCGTGCCTGTTTGGTTGAGTTGGCCTGATCTGTAGCTGTTTGTTCTATATCTGGTCTGCACCATTTTAAAAGATGTTGTGTTATTTTTATTTCAGACCTGATAGATTCTTCTACTTTATGTATTTGTGCATCCATCTTCGGTAGGGTCTTGGCCTTGCGCACCGAAGTCCCTCATGACGTGCTTGGCGCTGGTAGCGTCGGCTTGCCTCCGGGTGCTTAGGTAAAGCCGTTACGCTCACGGTGGTGCATCAGGTAGACATCGATGTATGTATCTGTTTGAGCCCATTGATGGCTTAGAGTCTCTAGTTTTGTAGTTGATCATCTGCTAGTAGGGGAGCGGATGGCCGTCCTGGTGTTGAGGAGGCCTCGCTGGGGTGTTTGCGTTTGCGACGTTGGTTGTCGGGTGGCGCTGCTGGCTGTTGGCTGCTGTTTGGAAGATTGGAACGGCCACGGCATATTGTTTGCGACCTTGGTGGTCGGGGGATTCATTTGCGTGTTCATTTTGTTTGCTGACTTGCATGGGTGGGTAGTCTTGGCCTGAATGTACTAGAAAATCTGGGAAGGCCATGTGGAAAATTGGAATGAATGGGCCTGTGTTGTTGTCTGGTTTTCGTGTGAAATAAAACTGATCTGCCCGTGTGAGTGTTCCTGGTCAGATGTGATTGACTACTAGCTAGATTCCTGTGAACTAATAAAGATATGCAGTTCCGTGTACTACTGCTGTTCACATTTTTCTCTGTTCCTTCGGCGCATAATAGCATTTGCTGTTCAAGCTCGGTTTCACATCGAGAATTGAACTTTCCAACATGTACTAGCAGGATCGCTCTTGCTATAAATCGTGAAACATCATTATGATAGTTTTTTCAGCATAAATGGTTCAACTTAGATTATATTGGTTGCTGATCCGTGTTATGCCTGTCTCCATGTATTTATCTGGCAATCCCAGTCTTGGAAAGGAATACAAAGTTCCGTTATTATTTAGCATATCAAACTCTGATCTGTCCATAAAATGCATTAGAAAATTTTGAACTGAATGTTTGTTTGTTTGTTTCTGATGCATTATAGCTTGGTTGTATTATTTCGCCTTTTCTACGGATTACTTGTACTGCACTGCGTTATGAATCTTGACATTAATGTGCTAATCTTCCTGAGCTTGTTTGTTTTTGTATGCTCATTAGGCGTGTTGTTATTGTTGTGCAGGTTCGAGGCTGTGATTCACTTTGCTTTGGAAAATCAATGGCGGCCCGTGCCCAGCAGCCCCCGCACGTCGGCGGTCCGGTCTGGGTAGGTCCGGCCGTACCGGCTCCGACGACGACGGCCTCCCTCGTCGGCAGGCTGCGCGGCGTGAGATACCTCCTGCTGCTCCCGGCCGAAGGTGGGCTGGTCCGGTGAGACCCGGCTCCTCCAGTGCGCCGGCGCTGCACGGAAAGGGAGGCCGACCTCCCTTCTCCACACACGGACCACCTCCCTGCCACGAACTCCGAACTCCTGCTGTTGCATGCCGGTGAGCACCACCTCCCTTCTCCACCTCATCTATGTTCATGCTGGATTGCTGCGTTATTTTCCTTGCATGTATGTGGTTGTGGGGCAGAAACCATAGCTAGCTGTGTGCGACTTCCTCCACTCGGGCTACAAGAACGACAGACCGCCCGTCTTCCGCCGGGGTGTCGCCGTAAGGTTTCCTCCCGCGGCCCGCCCGTCTTCCACCGATGAATCTGTCATGTTTTATTTGGTGCTGCCTAATGTGCTGCAAACCAATCGATGGTTCGAGTTAGTTTGGCATTGCAAGTGCTATGTAGTAGTAGTGCTAATGTGGTGCCAAGTTCATTGTTTTTTTTGAATTTTTCAACGAAGTTACGAGGCTGTGCCATCTGGTCCACAGATGATTAATTCGAACCTTGGATTGCAACGTCTTTAGCCACTGCAAATTGTTTAATTAAGCTTTGGCTTTCCTGCTGGGCTCGGTGCGAGGTTAGATTTTATACTTTGGATGGGTGGGGTCTCAGATGTGAGTACCGGCATGTTGGGGCTCTGGTATTTAACATTAGATGAAAGGTTCTTCTTCATTTAATATTTCTACTGCCGGTTTCCTCACTTGGTGTTCAAAGTCTTCTCCACTTGCTGTGTTGATTTTTAGACTCTGTATGAGTATAATATATTCATATTGTACTAGGCCTAAATGTTTATATCATTGTCAGGAACTTCCACTTGCTAGAGTGGCTCATCTGCTTGCTAGTTTATTTCGTGATGGCCAGTCTGATCAACTTATTTACACAGAATGTCGCTGCTGTAGTCTGATTCTGGTTGGTACATTTGGTAGGTAAGAAGAGGAAAGACACTATCTGCATTGTCCTTGCGCGCGGAGGACACTTATGAGGAGCCTAAAGTTAGGATGGAAAAGGTCGTAGGAAGAACCTGACGTGAAATATGGGAATTGTATCCGCACTCATCCAATTGGTGATACGAGTTGAAGGCATTACTGAAAACTATTTGATGCCTTCTTGAAATGTGAGATTCTGCCCATCAAGCTTTATTCCAACTTAATCCTCGTATATCCTCATGATCATTTGTGCATGCGCTGCATTGGAAGTCCACTCTGCTCATAGAATTTCTGGAATTACCGCATCTGCATTTTTTGGTTGACACATCTGTCTGTTTATTTGAAGCTGTATTTAATCGTAACTTGTTTACTAATAACCACTCCTCGTAAAACTGAGCAGCATACTTCTTCATTATGGCCAGGCATTGCTAAATTGTCTTGCAGCCATCTAGTGATTTCTTCATTATACATGGATTGATAAATTCATTGGTCTTGCATGGGCCTTACTCAATATTCCCAGATGGACTTCGTTCCTTTCCGACTTATTTCGGTTTCAAAGTAGTTCACTAGTAGTCCTAGAGTGTTTGCACTTATGTCACATGTGCTGATCTTGCAATTGAAAATTATGTGGTGTTCAATGTTATTGTTTGTAGTAGTTTATCTATCTAATAATGAGGAGTGGCAATAATCTGGATACTTGTCTTTTCTAGCCATTTGTTCCTCCTTTGCTTGATGCTACGCTTTTCTTTTGTGGTTGCTTTGTGAAAAGCCTTAGCTTAACTCATCTGTTCTTCAGGGTTCATGTTTGGGTCTGGTGGTGGTACAAGCAGCCCAAGGCGGTGGTGGTGATGGCGAGGATGGATCAGGAAGGAGCCCACTCGGTCTGCGCCGGGGACGGGAACGATAACTACCCGCAGGTGCCTCCCGCTGCCTCTTCTGACCTATTTCAAGTAATAAAAATGAAAGCAATAATTGTCCTGCTGTACATGAACTCTAATTGGCAACTGTTTGGTTAGCTAATTGTGGATAATTTGCTACTGTTTTTTTATATATTTTGGGTATGCTCTAGCGTCTAAAATAAATCAGTGACCTTGTTGTCGTTTTAGGGTATGATTACGGCCACGTGTATTACTTCTGGAAGATGTGAACCCTCACGGTGACTGGCCAGCATCTGTGAAGACTCCTTTGTTCATCAAGACTGATGTTTGCTGACAACAATCTGGTCGTGGCTTGGCCAACCAACGCCGGGCTCGGTCCGGGTGCAAGGTTTGGTTCTATGGAGTATGTACCCACAGTTCCAATGATCACCCGATGTCCATGACATGCGACAGATCTAGGAAAGCGAATTCTTTTATTCCTTCATATTGTGAGGTTGTGCGATGCAAGGTCCGCGTGTACTTATGCATGCTAGATCATAGTTATTGTGCATAACGAAGATATGTGACTGGCAAGGACAACGACGAGCCAGGGTAGCTGTGACATGTAGCTGCTGCAGCTTAGTGCATACGGGGATAGTGGACGTCGTCATCTTATATGCGCCTTGGTCGTCGAACAATCTATATGCGCCTTATCAACTTCGTGTTGGCTGCAGGAGGCGCGCGGCCTGTGAGAAGGAGGTTGACGAGGGAGGATGTTCCTGTGGCTAATCGAGGGTTCTAGCATGTAATTAAAAGGTTCGAATAATGATGGTTTTGGCTTGTGGCTAATGCATGAATCGTGTTAGCTATGTGACTGTTGTCACAACCTGATACTAGGAAGTTTGCATGGAAAGGTACAAAATGACCTAGTGATGTAGATGCTTTGCTTGTCTTGATCATTTGAAACACTAGTAAGTTAGTGGTTTTACTGAACTCCTAATGGAACCTGGAGTTAGTACACCTATGTGTCTGAATAAGATTGGTCGCAACTATCCTCTGTTTTTCCCTTGGGGAAGAGAGAAGATCGAGCTTGAGAGTTGCATCACGGCTGGTTCCCTGAAACCGTCCGGCCGTGGTAACTTGATTCGCCACAAACATATAGATATAGGGTCAAGTGATTAACAGTGTCAGGAGCTCGAGGAGTTTCAGAAATTGCTTGTTCAAGAAACTTGAGGAACCCCTGGCAGTTGTTTTTGGGCAATCGTGTTTTGCACCATGATGGAGGTTGGCCACGCGAGGTGGATCACCGGACGTATCAGCGCCATGATCGACACAGCTCCCCGTTCTGAACTGACAGACCGTCACCACGCGGGCGCCGCGCCGCCCCTATTGTACAAGGGCACGATTGTCCCTGCCGTCGACCCGTGTTGTTTCATCCCATTGAGGCGCAGCCGGACATAGGCGACGGCGGCCGCCATTCCCTCTCTGACATAGACCAGCTGCTCCTCGAAGTCACCCCTCCGCGCGGGCAGCTCCTCCCCTTCCTGCCCGCCCCCGCCCCCGCGGCCAACGCCGGAAGCTGGGAAAGCTGACGCGTCCAGCCTTGGCCATGCGGTCTCTATCAGCTGCCAGGCTGGCTCCAGCGAACCGGCCGATCGGTGCAACTCAGGCCGTGCTGGTCCATCTCGCCGCGAGATGGACCGGCTGCTTCAGACCTTAATACGTATTGTCTGTCTCGCTCGCTCCCTAATCAAGGAATTCATCGATTTTTTTCCCCAAACAACGCAATCAGCTGCCTCCTACCCCAGACCCATCCAGATCACTACGTACGTATACGTGCGTACTAAGGTTACACGGTACAAGGATACGCCCGCCCCTGCATGCCTAGCTAGCAGCAGCTACGTACGGGAATCCAAAACAAGACACAAAACAAAACTGACCACGCTTCTCCGGCCGGCCCCATCCGATCTGCGCAGCAGAACCTCCGCCGATGATCCATCCATGCCGGTGACTCGCCGCCGCGCGCAGCACTGGCTCACTTTTCGGCGAACCTGCATGAAACGAACCTGAGCAGACGGCGGTGACACATGGTCGATGATGCACTCGGTCGTGGCGCGCTAGCTAGATGGATGGATATGGCCGGATTCCTCAACCAAATCGAAATGAATAATCCAAGAATTACCGGGCCGCCGCGACGACGATGAAACCGGGTGAACACCAGAGTGCCCGCTCTCCTCTCCTCTCCTCTCCTCGACGAGTAAAGAGTCAAAGTCTAAGTCGTCACACACGACGCACGCGTTGGCTCAACCTCCCTTAGTATATATAGAGCTTTTGGAGGCGATTCAAATTTCGAGGGAGGGAAAGAAAATGGCGGGAAGAAGGAAAATATTCGGTCCCCACGCCTGGGTTTTTAGTTATTATGGAGCGAAAAAGGTGAAGACATATAGGTTCGAAATTTTGGAGATAAATGCTTGGCACATGGAAAAAATCGTAAAGATGAGATGAGATAATTTTCGGTCCTCCCTTTTGGCCCGGCTGAGCTAGAAGCAATCGACCGCCAAGATTCGGATACCTCGCGCATTGCCTGGATCGGTGACGTGGAGGCCTCAATCGTGAGCCTAAAAAACGCTGGGGTGCATGGCTACCGGCAATTGATTCTGTAGCATTAAGTGCTGATTGTTTTTTTCCTAATAACTACATTTCCACACTAATCGCATCTCATGTTCTACGGAACGGCCGGAGCGGCACTAACGGAAGACATTGGCAGAAGCCGATGCTGGGGCGCATGGATAGCCACGATTAGTTCTCTCGCATTAATTGCTGATTGATTTCCTTCTAGTAATAATTGCTTTTGCATGCTATAATTAGATCCCGTATTCTACCGAAACGGCTGGTGCGACATTAGCGGATGCCCACAGTACAGTGACTCATACCTTAATCGTACAAACTGTATCATGCTCAGCTCTCCTGGCCGTGAAATAACATTTCGAAAGTCATGATGATATTACTGAAGAACGTCTTTATCAGAACATTTTTGCTTCTCACTTTGGATAGTTAGCAATAATCTTTTTATGGACGTCTGGAAATCTGTTTCATGTAGCTTGGCAAGGAAATTTTGAATCATGGATATAGGATCCTTTACACGTAAGACCTATTGCTCATGCTATTTGGGATCCTCATTTTGGTCAACCCGCTGTGGAAGCCTTTACTCGAGGAGGTGCTGCTGGTCCAGTTAATATCGCCTATTCTGGAGTTTATCAGTGGTGGTATACAATAGGATTACGCATCAATGACGATCTTTATACTGGAGCTCTTTTTCATGCACACTACCTACTCTTTTCCTTGCCTCTTTTCTTTGCTAATTATATCAATTACAGTAATTAATTTTGCAATTAGCAATCGGCTCTTGATTGACCTATGTGGCAACCATATGATTCATCGATTAGCGTCCTAGTTGGTTGTTGCTTTAGGTTAGCCAATGCTTCCAGGTGAAAACAAATGTAAACTCGAGCCAAAACTTCATCTACTATGGATGCTCCAGTGCCCTAGTTGGATGTTGCTTCAGGTTAATCATTGCAGCTGAATTCATTCTAGTAGGGATGCTCCAGGCTGCAAGTCAGAACGACAAAATGAACTGCACCAATCGTATATGCCGGTATTGTTCTAGTGATCATCACACGATCGGAAATCATGCACAAAACAAATTTTTCTCACAAAATCACACCCACGAAATAATGTCACAAGATCATTCGTGCTTGGCGATGGTTGTTGCCTTTAGTTAACCAATACCACCGTGTATGTGAATACAAATATAAAGCTGGAGCCAATGCTTCAAATGCTAGCTCCATACCGAGTCGCATATATGCATGGTAGCAATCGCTATACAACAAGCAAGCTTTTGGAGCGATTCAAATTTCGAGGGAGGGAAAGAACATGGCGGGATGAAGGAAAATATTTGGTCTCCGCGTGTGTGTTTAAGTTCTTGAGGGAAGAAGAATGTGAGCGCCTTCTCCAATCTGTTTCCGCCTGCTAGTTGCGTGTTGACAGAGCTGGTCAAGCTAACCCGTAAATTGGGCATGCCACATTTAATCATAGGGGTGGCCATGTTTAATCCCCCTGAATTATGTGGCATGTAATCAATCAGCATAACTTCCCGGCTGCCTTCCCTTTCTAAAAGGGCGGCAGTTATGATGTTTGGCACAGAAAGTTCAAATGTAGCACGAGCTGCATGGCTCTCTTCTTTTTACAAAATTCGAATTCAACATTTTGAAGTTTTAATTTTTTTTAAAATGAATCTTGATGTAGGCAATGATGTACTCTACTACTGTGCAAAATCTCAGGATGAAATACATTATATTTGAGGCTACAGAACAATGATAAATTCTGACAAATTTTGGAGGTTTCAAAATTTGCACTGTTCACTTATTCAGATCTATGGATTTGTGATTTTGCACAGCCCAAAATACTCAGTCTTTCGTATTGTTTTTTTCCAGAGTGGTAGAGTACAACATTAACTATCTCAACAAATCTCGTTCTGTCATTTTATGAAACTATGAAATGACATTATTAATTTTTTGAGAAAAACAGGCTACATGTAGATCGAGCTACAAAATGCCACACTCATATTTGGCATTCCTTCTTAGGTAGGCCTATTTTTCAGGTAAGTATACGAGGGAAAGGGACGTAGTACCATATTTCCTATTTCCTGCTTGTTTCTCGATTTAGTATACATGGATAAACCTGTTTTTTAGCGAGGACCCTTATAATTTCTCTTTTGTTTTTACAGCATAGTTAATCCAGAACCACCATTGTTTATTTATTTTTAGTTTAATAACAGCAGGTGCTAATCGTTTTGGATACCTATTTAAATCTTTCCCTTCTTTTCAGCCACACTCCTCGCTCCTAATTCTCATTCCAAAACTGCTCCTAATTACTCGTTCTTTCCCTCGAATCAATTCTCTCCCATACTCCTCGTTTCTAGCATCCAGATTGGATGTCCAGTCTGAGAGAGAATTCCATCCATCAGAATTCCTATGTGAGCGTCACCACACATCGTGGCTTGCGTGCATGTGTGGTGTGCATTTGCCTACGTGGCATGGGTGTGTGGTGCCGCTCTCATGTGTGCCACACATTGACTTATGTGTGCTGCCCGAGTTGCCCTAGCCTGACCCATCTCACTATTCTCTCTTTTCCCTCTTCCTTATCCTCTAGCCAACACCTTACCTCTCTCACCAACTCAAATACCTCTCAAATCCCTTTGGATTTCTGCATATGTATGTGAATTGTGTTCCCAACCCGTCCCTTAAGGTAATCTCCTCTGATCCCCTTCTTTTCATCCAAGATTTGCATGGATTTGGTTGACTTTCATGTGAAACCCTAGCTTTTGGTTGATTTCCCAACCCTAGTTTTTTAATGTTAGGGTTTGCTATAATAGGAGAAGGGTTAGGGTTTGGATGTATGGCTTGATTTGTTTTGTATTGCCATGGCTAATTACTGAACACCTCTATGTATGTTGACACCTTTGACAAACTTTGGCTTGTCTGCCCTCTTCTCATAAGGGCACTCATTTGCAAAGTGCTTATCTTCATCACAGCTGTAGCACATTCTCTTCTTCTCATTGAAGGAGATTGGGAACTTCTTCTTGTACTTCTTGACAAAGAAAGCAAAATCTGTCCCAATGTCACTAGCTAGTTGAAGTCATCTCTTCTTCTTCTTCTTCTTCTTCTTCTTCTTCGATCTCATAGACTTCTTCTCTTTCTTGGTCTGCTCTTGACTTCAAAGCAAGGTTGTGATAGGGTCCGTTGACACGGTTCATCACCATGAGTCTTTCTCCTGCTTTGGCCATGTTGTCATTGGCAGCCACATAGGAGACAAGATCACCTGCGGACAGATCTGCTTGAATCATTGTCATCAAGATCAAGCGGGATGCGCAACGAAAATGTATGGCCTTGCTAGGTTTCCTTTTTCCAGTCGCAATGTGGTTGTTGGGAGATCGGGTTATAGGATAGATAGTCGCGCTATCAAGATTTTATTTTTGGTTGGGTAACTTGATCACATCGTCTTAGGGAGCTCAATCCTTTGCATACCTATATTCTTGTTGCTTCTTGGTGTTCCCTCGTGTGAGGTTCTTGAGCTTGCCGCTTATCTTTTCAACAAGCCAAAGTTCATCGAAAATGGAATCCGTATGCATCTTCTATTGCGTTTTTACTTTGAACGTCTTTACCGTTGAGAGGTTTCACTTCTAAAAATGTGCAAAAACATTTTGTGAGGAGTCCTAATACTTCCAATTTTGTTTTGGTTGGGGTTCTATTTGTTGTTATCTTTCCAAAAAATTGGTTTATGATCAATCAGAGTTCGGGAACTATGTGAAAGCTCAAGTTCTTTTGAGCAAACTGCGTTTGAGGGTTTCTCTACGAGACTGGTGGCCAAACCGGCATCGCCGGACCCACCACCGGATTGACCGACCGAACGTAGGGCACCATTTATGTTGTGGGCCGACGACCGCTGGTTGGTCCGACCTAGGTTTCGGCATGGCGGTTGGTTGGCGGTAGAGTCGTCCCGCTTGTTGCTCGCTGGTTGGTTCAGCTTGAGGCTTGGCGCTGCCGACTTCTGCCCGGCTGGCTCGTAGAAAACCCCCAAATGGTTAGTTTTATCTCTTGGACTATAAATAGTATTTCTTCCTCATTGAGGAGGTAAGGTCAACCATTCTATTTGCTCTCTCTCTCTCATACTCCATTGTTGAACCTCAAAAGCTTCTTCCTCTACATTCCCTCTCATGAATCTTGCATATTCTTGAGGGTTTTGGAAGAGGAGATCTAGATCTACAATCTCCACCAATCAATTCATCCTCTTAGTGAGGGTAACTCTTGCGATCTAGATCTTGGAGTTATTTGTTGATTTCCTCTTTGTTCTTCCTCTCTAGTTCCTCCCTAGAATTTATTGCTTGGGTAGGATTTGTGTTTGAAGGATTTGAACACCCTTTGTATTCTTGCTTTTGCATCCTTGCATAAGTGTTGATCTCTCCATTACGATTTGTTCGAGTGAGAGATCGTAAGCTTGTTACTCTTGGAGGGGTTACCTCCTAGTTGGGTTGGCAGTTGGTGCTCCGACGATCTCTTCGTGTAAGATTGTGAAGAGGCCCGTGCTTATCCTTTGTGGAGGTTGTTAAGTGGTTGTGGGGCTTGCCATTTCCGTAGTTGAGGAACACCTAGCCATTAGGAAAAGTCCTCTGTCCATCATGATATTGGCTTGGAGAAGAAGGTGAGCCTTCATGGCGTTCGGGAGACCTTCGTGGTAGCCCACATCTCACCAACGTGACGTACCTCACTTCATATGAGGGAACACGAGAATACATCTTCGTCTTCGTGTGCCTTGGTTATCTCTATACCTGAGTTTACTTTCCTTGTGACAGCCACCGTGCTTGAAGTATTTATATCTTGCTATCACTTGTGCTATATATAGCTTATGCATATCTTGCTTAGCTCTAGTTGTTGTTGTTGTTGTTGCACTTAGTTGAGCCTAGTATATTTAGGTTTTTTCTTGTATAATAAATGTTAGTTTAATACCACATTCTTTCAAGCCAAATATGTAATTGTTTTTAAATGCCTATTCACCCCTACATGCGACATCTCGTCCTTTCAACAAGGATGTTGAACATGTGGTGATGAATGGTGTCAAGAGAATCGCTTGACCTTCGCGGTGTTGTCGTCGATGTCGATGAGTTACGAAAGCTTGTTAGAAAACCAACACAAAAGCTCAAACAAAAAAAATCAAATTCAAAAAAAAAAAAAATCGAAGGTTGCTGTCAAAATTTTGGGCGCCCCTAAGTTCTGTCCTTGTGGTCGGAAGTTCCGGTTGTGCTGGTGGAAGTACCGGTCCCTTTTTCTTACGAGGAATTTATTCACTTCGAGTGGAAATTGGCCCCGAATTTTTTCAATTCATGAGAAAATTGGCAAGGGCGCAAGGGAAAGTTAGATCAAGACCAAAGACAAGTTTGTATCAGATCAAAACCATATAAAACTCAGCAAGCAGAGAGATCTATCCAAGGCAATTTTTGCACTTTTTTGTATTTTCAGAATTTCCTAAATATGGCAACATGGTGATCTTACCTCACCCATCACCACCATGGCACCGCCGTTCACAAACAACACGTCGGCGATCATGAAGCCAGATACCACCATGGCACCGCCGTTCACAAGCACTTGCGTGTCGGCGATCACAAAGCCAGACACCACCATGGCACCACCGTTCATGTCGGTCACAAGCATCACCACGTCTTGCATCACGAAGCCAGACACCACCATGACACCGTTCACGCTGATCACAAGCATCACCATGTCCCCGACCACGAAGCTGAATACCACCATGACACCGCCGGTCAAGCCCGTCACAAGCATCACCATGTCCACAACCACGAAGCTGAATACCACCATGACACCGCCGATCACCAAGTCGTCGACCACGAAGCTGAACACCACCATGCCTCCACCGACGAAGAGGATGGTCACCACTCACTTCTCACCTATCATCACCATGTCGCAATCTACGAAGATGGCAAATGAGAAGTTGAGCAAGAGCACTCCAAAATATAATCACACGTACAGTATACTTGTGAGTCATTTATCTATCCGTCTATGTCCACCGAAACAAAAACCTTTCGACACGAGAGTCACGCGAAATGTTGAGGTGAGCCTACCCCTCGAAGCATGCTGAGGTTTTTTCCGTTTGGATTTTCTATCCGGTTTTCCTTTGTTGATAGGTTTTTCTTCTTTCACAACAAAAATATAATTTTAAAAAATGTTGCAAATTTTACCAGATTCAAAATTTGTTCAAGTTTCCAAAAATGTTGAAAATATCAATATAATTTTTTTTTGTTGAGATTCGAAAATTATTTAGATTCGAAATTCGTTCAAATTCCGAAAAATTCTTTCGAATATCTGGATTTGTTTAAGTCTCTAGATCTGTTGAAATTCGAGAGTTGTTCAAAATATCCAGATTTAAGAATTGCTGAAGTTTTAAAAATGTGCAGATTCGAGATTTCTAAAATTCAAAAAATATTCAAAGCATTCTCGCTGCCGACCTGCTCATATAGCGTCTCCCTCGTCAGCGGCGGTCCTCCGTCGGTGTGGGCCAGCTCAAGTCACCGAGGTGTGGGCCAAAAGACAAGAAAAGTGGGTTTGCACGGAAAGTGAGGGGAATCCGGTGGTGCGTGCGCTAGTGGGCCCGGCAGGCGTTAGCTGGAGAATGTTGCACGGCACTCGAGTCGAGGGCCTATTTGGTGCGGGAGAATGTCGGCCTGCTGCTACACGTGCGTCAGCGGATCCATCCAGGTGACCGCCGCTGCACACGAATGGTTGGAGATTTGGTAAGTGGGATCGTCTGCGCCGAATTTTCTGCTAGCTAGCTCATCATACAACATGACACGATCCGTAAAAAAAGTACTTTATGGATATATAATAATTCGTGCTCCACGTCCTCATTGGCTATGCACTAAGGAATCCGACGCCAGATATATCCATAAAGTATCCACACAAACCAGCTAGTCCAACGGCCCAACTTCGTGTCATGCTATTATGAGTATCGCACATTTACACTATTAATAAGATTATTATTGCTCATTGTTAATGTGGCTTTCCATTATCGTGATGTCGTGTGTGTGGGCACGCAAGTTGCTGCATTGTACAAAGAAGTGTGCATATTTGGCATAGTTTAGTGTTACCTTAATGATCTTTGTGTCTTCTGCCCAAATCTTGGTCTCGGCATCCATCCTTCCGGTCTCGGTGTTTGCGTTTTTAGCCCCGACATCCATCATTTGAGCCTTAATGATCTCTTTGGTGAGGTTGAGGTAGATGACAGTTGTTGCCTCTTTGTCTAGACGCTTCTTCTCGCCCCTTTTGTCCAGGGCGGCTTGAGATTCGTCCATGATGTTCTCCAAGGTCTGGGAGAGCACCATCGCATTCAATGATGCTTTTTGAGCCGATGAACCGGGTCATCGCGGACGACGAGCCCGAGACTTTGTGGCACGTCGGCCGGGGATCTTCCCCGTGGTCACCAGATCTCAGCGCCGTCATCTTCCCCAGACTCAGTCGAAGAAGACGAACGCCGCCACCTGCCGTCATCCACACACCCAACTGCAAGACGCCACACATAACTGCAGCAGCCAACGCAACCGTCACCCGCGAGAGTGCCGAACGCCAACCACCAGACACGAGTCTCACCAGATCCGAAGACCGGCGAGAAGACTAGGCCACCTGCCCCCCGATGCCACCGATTGGAGCAACGCCAGGATGGAGAAAAAGCAGAGGCAAATTATTCCGACGCGACGCAACGCAGTCTCCTCCATAGAACATCCCCCCAAGAAAACACTTTGCCAAGACCGAAGCCGATACTCCGGGGTCCCCACCCCCTCCTGTCGCCGGAGCGGCCGACGGAGGAGGCAGGGACCGGCGGCTAGCCGCTGTAGTTTAGCGGCAGAGACCGCCTCGAAGCGGTTCCTGGTCTCGGAGCGGTTCCTGCTCTCTTCGCACTACAGGGCGAATACGAATTCACCAGTTAACCCCTCCATGCCTTTGTGCAGATTAGTTCATTTTTCTTCAAACTACAAGACAGAACCTTTTTTTTTTTTTGTGAAAGACAGAACCTGGGGCTAACTGCCACAAGCATGACCTCCAGTGGTAGAAAAAATTTAATTAACTGGACGGAAGTGGAGAAAGGATAGAGGATAGCGGACTTGTTGGACACGATGGCATCATGATCGACTTTGTTGTACGAACTACATGTATTGAACTACATGTACATAGATGGTTTAAACATCGAATGGATTATCTCCATGAAGAAGTTACCGTAGATAGGGTTTACACGTGAGTTGGTGCTCAAATTATCTCATTTTATTATATACTTTTAACATAGTGACCAACGGGAGAATGATCCATCCCTTGGTTATATGTTACTAGATTTTTTTTTTTAAAGGGATAAACCCGGCTTCTGCATCGTGATGATGCACACAGCCTTTTATTAACATCCAGCATATTTTGTTCAGAAGTACTTATTACATCTCAAGGTTCGCTTAAAGTTGATACAAAAGTCAACCAGCGAAAAAAGGAAAACAGCACAAAGTGACTAAGCATCCTCTAGTCGACTAATATGCTGCTAGCCAGCCCGGCACAAAATATCCTGAGCGACCATCTGGAGCCGTGTGCATCCAGAAGCCATGACATCCTGTTGCTCTTGCGGTGAAAGGAGAGCCCAGAGTTGGATCCAATGCACCATGGAGAAGATCACCTGTAAAAAATTGAAATTTTTCTTGTTGTTAAAAATTATATCATTGCGGCATCTCCATATTGACCAACATAAGGCTGATACGCCAATGCGAATTAAAACCTTGGATTGTTTGTCAACACCGTTTAACCAATTTCCAAACATATTTGTAATATTGGTTGGCGGAGGGAGATTATTAGTGAAATTAACAGTTCGCCATATTAGTTTAGCAAAGGGACACGATAAGAATAAGTGTTCCACCGTCTCTTGTTCTCCGCAAAAAACACATTTAGTACACCCATTCCATTGTCTCTTTGCTAGATTATCTTTTGTTAATAGCACCTTATTACTTAGGAACCACATAAAAATTTTAATTTTTAGGGGGATTTTCATCTTCCAAAGATATTTCCGCAAGTACGTTGTATGATCATTCATAAGATCCTCATACATAGATTTGACTGTAAACAACCCATTAGTTGTTAGCTTCCACATAAAACAGTCCGGTTCATTATTTAAATTAACCATCATTAATCTTTGGCATAAGTGTAACCACGCTGTCCACTTATTACCAGATAGTACACGTCTGAAACCAATATTCAGTGGTACGTGTGCTAATACGTGAGCCACCAACACATTCTTATGGTTCACAATATTATATAAAGATGGGTACTGACTAGCTAACGAGGATTCCCCTAACCAAATATCTTCCCAGAATCTTGTCGATGTACCATTACCAATTTTAAAATATCCTTTAGTAAAAAAATCGTTTTTTATCCGCATGAGCCCCTTCCAAAAGGGGGAATCAGTCGGTTTTGCTTGTACTTCTGCAAGTGTTTTTTAGCTTAGGTATTTGTTATGTAGTAATTCTTGCCACATCCCTTCCTCATTAAGTAATTTAAAGAGCCATTTACTCAGTAACCATTTATTTTTGAGTTCAAGGACTTCAATACCTAAACCTCCTTGATCCTTTGGTCGGCAAATTATATTCCATCTTGTGAGCCTATATTTTCTCTTATCTTCATCCGATTGCCAGAAGAATCTAGATCTATAGAAATCAAGACGCTTCCTTACCCCGACGGGTATTTCTAGAAAAGATAACATGAACATTGGAAGACTTGTTAAGACAGAATTGATAAGTACTAATCTATCGCCATACGATAGTAATTTTCCTTTCCAGCATCCCAATTTTCCTTCAAACCGGGTCTCTACTGGGTACCAATCTGAATTTTTAAGCTTCCTATAATGAATAGGGATTCCCAAGTATCTGAATGGGAAAGCCCCAATATCACATCCAAAAATTTGTTTATATTGTTGTTCTTCCTCTTTAGCCTTCCCGAAACAGAATAGCTCACTTTTGTGAAAATTAATCTTGAGGCCCGATAGTTCTTCAAATAAACATAGAATTAATTTCATATTTACCGCCTTTTGCAAATCGTGTTCTAAGAAGAGAATTGTATCATCAGCATACTGTAGGATAGAGATTCCACCCTCAACAAGATGAGGAATGAGACCACCTACTTGACCATCCTCCTTTGCTCTTTCAATTAAAATAGCAAGCATGTCTGCTATAATATCAAAAAGCATTGGAGATAATGGGTCACCCTGCCTGACACCTTTTTTTGTTTGAAAATAGCGACCAATGTCGTCATTTACTTTAACACCAACACTTCCTCCATGCATGAAAGATTCAATTAACTTACACCAGCCAGTTGCAAAACCTTTCATTCGCAGCGATTGTTGCAAGAAGGACCATTTTACTTTATCGTATGCCTTCTCAAAATCAATTTTAAAGAGAACACCATCCATTTTTTTACTATGTAATTCATGGATAGTTTCATGTAAAATCACCACCCCCTCCAGAATGTTACGGCCCGGCATAAATGCGGACTGAGTAGGTTTTATTACTTTGGGGGCAATCCCCGTAATACGATTGGTAGCTACTTTAGTGAAGATTTTGAAACAAACATTCAGAAGGCAAATAGGCCTATATTGCTGAATCTGGATCACATCCTGTTTCTTTGGAAGTAAAGTGATAACACCAAAATCCAGTTTGTAAAGAGGCAAGTCCCCTGAACTAAGCTGAAGAAATAGTGCCATAATGTCATCTTTAATCACTTCCCAGAACATCTGATAAAACTCCGCCGGGAAACCATCCGGACCAGGAGCTTTGTTGTGTTCCATTTGTGAAATCGCATCAAACACCTCCTTCTCAGTAAAAGGAGTTGTTAGGATCTCATTTTCTTCAGCTGATAATTGTGGAATATCCTGTACAAAGTCCTCCATCAAAGATACATTGGTCGGCTCCGGAGGTCCGAACAATTTTTTGTAGAACTCGGTAATATAGATTTTTAGATTGTCTTGACCAACAATGGTTCCTTCTTGCTGCTCTAATTGAAAATTTTTCTTCTTCCTATGCTTTCCATTAGCAATTAAGTGAAAATATCTAGTATTGTTTCCCCCTTCTTGTATATGCCTTACTTTAGCTCTCTGGGCCCATTTTGTTTCCTCATCTCTTCTTAATTTCCTAATACTGTCATTCGCCTTGTTAAGAGCTTCTCGTTCAGCTGCATTCAGTGGTTGATTTTCAGCTTTCAAATCTAAAACATCAATTATGGAGAGCAGTCTCTCTTTTTCCTTTTTATATTTTCCACTTAAACTTTTTGCCCACCCTTTCAAAAAGCGTCTAATATGACGCAGTTTATTTAGCCATCTATCCATAGGAGAGTTTCCGGTCAGTACCGAGTTCCACTCTTTCTCAATCATCTCATAAAAGCCTTCTTGTCGTAACCAGTACAACTCGAAAGAGAAATCAGCCTTATTTCCCAAATGTGCCTTCACACCTGAGTCAATAAGGATGGGGGTATGATCTGATTCAGCTCTAGATAGAGCTCTAACTGTAACCAAAGGAAATTTCTGTTCCCAAGAAATACTCGCAAGGACTCTATCTAGTTTCTCATATGTAGGCGTCTCCCTACGATTAGCCCACGTGAATTGTCTCCCCGAGAGATCAATCTCTCTCAAATTGAGATGTTCAATGATAGCGTTGAAAACAAAAGGCCAGTGGGCATTGAAATTATCATTATTTTTTTCCTCTCTTTTCCTAATGATGTTGAAATCACCTCCTACCAACATAGGAAGCGGTTCATGTTCACATGTTCGGACCAATTCAGCCAGGAAATCTGACTTATGCATCTCTTGGGCAGCCCCGTAGACAGGCACAAAAATCCATTCAAAACCATCGTTCTTACATTTAAAATGCAACTTGACACAATAATCACCATTGCTCACATTTAGCACCTGCAACGTATCTGAATTTACACCCACTAGTATACCTCCAGATCGTCCATGAGGTGGTAAACAGAACCAATTATAATTAAAGCCATCCGCCAACTGATTTAAAAAGGGTATCGAGAAATTGGATCTCCCTGTCTCCAACAAGGCAATGAAGTCCAATTTATGTTCTCGAATAGCTTCCTTAACAAACAAGTGTTTTGCCGTATCCTTAAAACCCTCACTATTCCAATTTAAACCTTTGATATTTTGCATTATGAGTATTTTTTTTTAATTTTTATCCTTGTACTTTTGCGGATATTAGAGAAATCATAGGTTTTTTTTCCGTCGCTGTGTTTTGCCTTTAGTATTCAGTAATGGATGATCCAAATGATCACCCATCTCTGCATGTGCCTCTTCATCATCTAATAGGTCATCACATAAATCTGATGCTTTAGAAACAATAAGGGAAGCGGGGCCATCATTTTTATTCATGTTTTCATCAGCATTTTTTTGTAAAATTAATAGAGTTCTCTCCCCCTGCGGTTCTTTATCCCATTTATACTACTAGCAACCTCATCAAAAGATTTTCCTAAAGAGATCCCCGTACACTTGGCTCTTTTCTCAATTTCGCTATCAGGTATAGATATAATAGAAAATTTAGGTACATGATTACCTGAATTGATAGAATTACGCATCTGAGTTTTCTTCATTGCACGCTCCATCTGAGTTAAGTCTGCATCCGATTGGGCACCGATTCGCTCGCTGATCCGCACTTCGGTCGCAGTGGGACGCGGTATTCCTCCAAAAGCTATCACTTCCTCGACAGATGGCTTTTTTGGAACAGAATTGAGTTATATGTTACTAGATGGATAGATGAAATCTCTCCAACGATTTTTCACACGGATTGCAACCCGTTCAGTTCAAACGTTTCACCTGCGGCTCAAATCCAGATGGGCTAACTCAACACCCCGAGCTCTAGCCACCAAGCAAGTGCTTGGTTCTTCTCTCATTATATACTTTTGCTAATGGTGATACACTTCTAGTCCAAGTTTATTCATTTCAGCAGAAACGAATTGAGATGTTTTCTCTTGGCATGAAAGTCGTGTTCCTTTTGTAGATAACCTCATCAATCGAAGGTGGGCTGATCCAATTGGATCCTGCTGAGCTCCGCATCCCGGCCTTGCTAAACACGAGAATGTTGTTCAGTGTAAATGTAATCAACACTACAGATTTCTATGTTGCTTTCCATGCATATTGGATTCAAAGGATTGCTCCGCGGGACATAAGATCAAAAGAGAAAGGAATCCTGCCACCTGGATGCACTACAAAAATATTAATCTCATGGGCAACAAACCAAACTGAACTAGATGCCATGGAGCCCTCAGAAGATTTATTTGTGTGGAACCATGTTGTGACTGAAGGTGTCGAAAGTGGAGACATCATTAGTTACATGGTTGAGGAAGAAAGTAAGAAACTTCCCTTGATTCTTACTAAGGTGAGATCCTAATTACGCAATATATACTACTCCCTATATCATAAAGTATATCTTAGATTTGTCTAGAGTTAGATATATCTAACACTAAATAATGTCTAGATACATTTAAATTTAGATAAATCTAAGACATCCTTTATGGATGGTTGTTTATATATGGTCACTGGTGATTGATTTTAATCAGTAAAGGTGAAGTGATGATCTTATTTGGACCCAATTAATCCACGGATGTATTCTTTTTTGGCAGCCAAGCCCATGTACCTCAAACGAGCTGATCCATTTTGACCCGCCTGAGCTACTGCATCAAAGGCTTAACATTCTTGACCCGGCTGTGGACCCGCCGACCCGAGCGCTGACACCGAGCGAGGTGAAGTACTGCAAGAAGGCGCTGAAGGCATTCGACAAAAAGCTCAAGCAGCCGCTTGTCATCTCCCGGGAGTTTAGAGACCTTACGGTATAGTCATCCTCTTCATCCTCCTATTTGAGCTAGGCTGACTCTGGTAATGCATGGCCAAATTAGCACCAGCCTTTTCTTTCCTTTGTGAAACTAAGAACACCATCAATTTTCAAACTAACTTTACAAAAGTGGCTGTAGCTAGAGTCTCTAGTTCTGCAATCATTCAAGTTTGAGTTGTGAACGATGTATGAGGTGTTCTTTTTCCCCTTTTTGTTTAAAGGTTTATGCCAGATGATCTTCGCAGCCTTGTTTCAAAGTGAAGCATGAGAGTGGACAATAGGTGTGCAACCAGAAATGGATGCGCTGGATATGATTAAGGTTTAATATAGATTATTTCCAAAGCTACATCTAAAATGTGGCTTCAACTCTGAAGAGTTATGCTGCTTTCTCCAGAGTACATCATCAACATTAGCATTCACCAAATAAAACTAGAACTTCGAATAATCTGCTTCTCTTGTGGCATTGTCTCTTCCTTGGAATGAAGTAATGAACCTACCCATGGACTTTGTAGTTTTCTCATGCGCTTACCTGAGATGGACTTAAGATGGCACAATGAAGTATCTCGGTATTTTCTCTGAGGAAAATACTTCATCAATTTTGTTCATCTAGGCCACCAGACAAAGCAAGTATTACTGGATTTTCTGTTTCTTTAATTGGATATTGATCTGTCACCGTGATGCTGCAAGGGTTGCCTGATCCGATTGAATTCTAACTTCATGGTACCGCACTAGCTCATCAACATTCCTTTCAATGCAAGCAAAAGCAACAATTCAGATATAAGTATTGACTAGAAACAGTAGATTGTGGACTAATTATTTTATCGGTCGTATATATGAAGAATATTTTGAAGTTTCCTGTTATAAGAATTAATGAATATTTCCTCTGAAGCAAATCATGCAACAATTGGTTCAATGAATTATTTCAGGACCTAAGAAAAACGCTCCAGTCGACTCAGAATTTTAAAGTGGCTCTAGATCCTGATAATAGGAAAAGGAACCGCTTTACTGATGTCATTCCATGTGAGCACTATTAACTTGTGAAGTCTGTCATGCATATTCTGCAAGAGCACCATGTTTCCATGTGGAATAAATTATTGGATGTAACTTGACTTTTCTTTTGTTTAGTTGATGAAACCAGGATAAGACTACGGTCCTCAACAGGCAATGACTACATCAATGCATGCCTTATAAAGGTAAAAACAGTATATTTCCTGGTAATTATTGTTTCTTTGTCCTTTTCTTTCTTATGGCATAGATCAAACTAAGTTCATTTAAAATCCGCAGCATTATGGCATAGATCAAACTAAGTTCATTTCTACTCAAGGACCCCTAGTCAATACATTAGAAGATTTCTGGCAGATGGTCGTTGAGAACAGGCATCTGTAATTGTTATGCTCGGCAGATTTGACAATATTAAGGTATGAATAACGAACACTTGTGACTTGCAGTTTTGTTGAGTTGACCTAATATCAAATTTCTCTTGTCTTCCATAGTTCTAGCACGGCCTTACTCTACATGTTTGCCTACAGTGATGTGTTATTTTATTATCACTTCATTTTTTCTTTCATAATGTCACATTCTACTGACAAGTCTATTTTCTGCTTTATATATTTGAAGGATGCTAAATGCTCAGCGATTTTTGCATCGCTATATGGATTTGGTTGCATGTAGACTTCTCAGCTTCTCATATGTAATTCAGTTGTTTGGATCATGAAAACAAAATGGACACAATGAAAGCATGCCTGCACAAAAACACTTGTGTCAGGTTTCCCTAGAGAAATTTTCAAAACTCAACAGGATAGGGAAACACCGTATCTATTTTTTTAGCATGTTACATATGCTTCCCCCGCTCTCCTACCTATGGATCATGGAATCCTGGTTTCTTAGAAACAAACAAGGGGTATCTACCCCTTTGGTATCATTAAGAAGAAACCAAAACATGTAATCTGTCTTTTCCTCCTTCCTTAATAATGGACCCATAATTTCCCTAACTAGATAGATGAATGAGGGAGGGAGGGAGGGAGGGAGGGAGAGATTTGGTTCTTTTTCTATGCAATCATTTACCATTTTGAAGTTGCCACTCCGGGAGATACATTTTTTCGAAATGGGGAATGGAACCCCGGCTTCTGCATCATGATGATGCACACGGCCTTTTATTAAAAGTTTAAGAGTACAAAGTTAAAACATCTCAGGCATCACCCATAATTGATACAAGAATCAACCAGCGAAAGAAACCAAAATAAAACGGACTACACATCATTGTATCCGCCTATTGTGCCACCAGCCAGCCTGGCACAAGATATCCTGAGCGACCATCTGGAGCCGTGTGCATCTAGTAGCCATAGCATCCCGCTGTCCCTCCGGTGACAGAAGAGCCCACAACTGGACCCAATGTGACACCATATGGATAACCTGCAAAAAGTGAAAAGAATGTTTTTTTGTTAAAAATAATATCATTCCTTGTCCTCCAGATAGACCAACATAAGGCAGAAACCCCAATACAGATGAAAGCCTTTGATTGCCTATCAACTTCATTTAGCCAATTACCAAACATATTCGTAATAGTGGTTGGAGGTGGGAGAGCAAAAGTAAAATTAATCGTGCACCAAAGAATTTTAGCTAAAGGACAAGTGATGAACAAATGCTCAATAGTCTCCTGCTCACCACAAAAAACACATTTTGTACAACCATGCCATCTTCTTTTGGCTAAATTGTCTTTAGTAAGTAAAACCTTATTACTTAAGAACCACATAAATATTTTTATGTTTAAAGGAACTTTAACTTTCCAAAGATATTTTCGCAAAAAGGGGGTATGGTCATTCATAAGATCCTCATACATAGATTTCACTGTAAACATGCCAGTTGTTGACAAATTCCAAACAAACTGATCATTCTCATCAGATAGATTAATCCTCATAAGTTTTCGACATAACTGTAACCATAAAGTCCATTTGTTTCCCACCAAAAGCCTTCTGAAACTGATATTCAGAGGCGTTTGAGATAACACATGAGATACTGTTACATTCTTGTGATGCACAATGTTATATAAGGATGGATATTGTTGAGCTAATGGTGTTTTACCTAACCAGGTATCTTCCCAGAAACGGGTATTTACACCATTACCTATCTTGAAAAAACCTCTTCTAAAAAAAATCGTCCTTAACCCTCATCAATCCCTTCCAAAAGGGGGAGTCTGTTGGTTTATCTTGTACCTCCGGGAGATACATATTTCAGGTGTACTTGCAGCTTTGTTACCATGATAAAATTCTGGGATCATTAATCTTGTAAATAGTCACACAGTTCGAAATTTTAACCATGCATTTCCTTTGGTAAAATTCTATCTAATATGATTTACATTTAAATAATGGCAGTGTGATGAGTATCTTCCATTGAGCAAGTGCCAAGGAAATTACGGAAAATTTAACATTAATATCACAAAGGTCAGACAAGATGGCCAATTAATTTTGCGCAGTGTGAAGGTGCAACATAATGAGGTAAAGATGTGTACATATACTATATATTTGTTGCTTTCGTGTCTTGTCAAATTTTGAAGATATCTTGCGCAATTGTACAAGTGAGGGACTCTTCTATTCTGTGTTTTACTCTATTTTATTCCATTACTCTTGTTCACTGATGCATAGACAGTTCTTGTACCCTTTAGAAGCATGTAATGCTTTTGCTTTCATGAGAAGGAACTTGATGTATTTCACATTTGAGGAAAAGGTCCTCTCATATAACATTATGGATTATATCTGATGAATGATATCTTTCATCATCAGTTATATAATCACCGTACTTTTCTTCCATTTTGTTATGACAATCATGCTTACAGAGGTAGTGAAGATTTCAGTTCAGCTTTGAAGGCATTGATTCATCAGTCTTATCATATAGTGTCCTGATTGTACTGTGATGAATGAATTCCTCCTCCAACCGCTATACTTGATCTACTCCCTCCAATCCATGACAAGTGTCGGAGTTTTAGTTTAAATTTGAACTAAATGAACTAAACCCCGACACTTATTATTATAGATCGGAGGGAGTAGCAATTTTTAGTACACGTTAGCTTACACAATTGGTGAATATTTATCATGTTGCTATAAATTCTGCAGATTCTTTATTTTTCAACATATACTAATTTTCTTCCAAGTTTACTTTTCCTCTTGTTTTCCTGAACATAATTGCGTAAGAAATACCTTGCAACTTATCAGTCTTTATTTTACAGTCACTTAAAATGCATAATGTTCTCCACATCCAGCACTCTACATGGCCTGACCATGGCGTGCCAAATGAAACCAGTGATGTACGGAACATTCTAAAAAGATTATATTACATTCCGAAAGGGTACCAAATAGTTGCACATGGCAGGTTTGATTCTCGAGAAATAAATGGACGGTGACGGAAACACCTACACCCATGCGTGGGTGTACAAAAGTATTTCCCTTTTCTTTTTCACCCTTGCACACTCTCAGATAATATTGTGTTCCCTTTTCTCGTTTTTGCAGTGCAGGCATTGGGAGAACTGGTGCTTACATCACCATCCATAATGCAGTAGAGAGGGTAATGCTTGGTGAACAATCTGCTATAGATATTGCAGCAACTGTCAATATGTTTAGATCCCAGCGTCCTGGAATGGTCCAAACAGAGGTATAAATGTTTTTTTTTTACTTATTTCTGTTTCTGAGTCAGTCGCAATATTCTCTCAAGTCTCAAATCAAATTGGGAAATTGTTTACTATTTAATGAGCCGTGTTACTCAATTTATATATCGGTAGCTCATGTACAAGATAGATTAATGAAGTAGTGTCCCAGAACACTGCAAAGCAGATCGTAGCACTCCACCCTAAGACCATCTTGTGATTTGCAGGAGCAATACATGTTCTGCTATCAGGCCATTGCGGATGAGCTGAAAGATCTGACTAAAATTTTTGGCACATGGTCCGAGAGGAGTTTCTTCAAGAGACTCTTGTGAAATACTACTCTTGCTTCCTTGATTTGCTAAGCTTAGCCGACAGCATTGATGCACGTCACGAAGGAAGATTTGGGTTTCAGAAGGAATCTCTTTCGAACATTTATCTGATATAAGGATTTCACAAATTTTGATCGTATTTCGCACCGATTTGCAAACGGCTGCCACACACCCAGAATCACCATTGCTATGTCTTCACCTGTCTTACTTTGGTTCCTTAATATCTGTGTTGACGCCACATAGTTGGCATGTCTACTGGTGCACCACCGCCACCAAGTAGCTTGCATTGTATGATGGCAGATGCATGGAACTCAAATTGTGCTGAATGGTCTCGGTTTTTTGTGTGTGTTTCCTTGTTTGTTTCTGTCCACTTCTTGAATGCAGCACAACCAAATCATCTGCCTGCATAAGAAACGCATCATTGTTGTGTGTCGGTTCAGTGTATCCACAAATCCCTGCCGGCCATGTCTCACACTCCTGGCATTACTGAGGAGCCACTAAGGCCCCCTTCTTTTGGACTTATGCTTATGGAGAAGCAAGCTTATGGAAAATCGGTGGTAATAAGTTGTGGTTTGAATAAGCTCGTAGAAACTATGAATCCCCTCTTTTGAGCTTATGGAGTTTTGGGTCATTAGATGTGTGATCTCTATGTTGCTCCTAGGGTTTTTCTTTTTGCGATATAGACAAGTGAAGATATCGCATGCATCCAGAGCAAGAAAATGTTGCACCTTCCGCTCAAGTTTAGAGAATCAGATGTAATAGTAGCAGTTAACAGCGAAGGGAGTGCTTAGCAGCAAGTTCCGTTCAGTTTCATTCAGTGTCGCTCCGGGCGTGGTCATCTTCTGCTGACGAGGGAGTTGGACGCGGCAGTTTCATTCATGGGAGCTCCAGGCGTGGTCTGGATCACTGGATGTGCCATGGGGGCAATACAGAGCTTGGATCTGCCATAGACGAGCTGTTGTGCAGGTCGACACGTTTGAGGGCGCTGCCTGCGGGCGAGCAGCGGGAGGACGACCTCCTGTCCACAGCTTGGCGACCATTTGCGCCGGCGGCGGCACTGGACAGGAGGATTTCGGTGGCGGCGGGAGCTAACCCTAGGCGGTGGAGGGTCGCATCACCTGTGGCTGTGCGAGAAAAATTAAGAAAGGGATGGAGGGTCAAGCACTCCTCAGAGTCCAACAGGCGCCGTACGTACGCCGCTGCGCCTCCTTAATTCCCGGCCCGGTCAAACCCAGCGGTGCGGTCGCCTGCCCCCTCGGTGACGTGGCATTCCTCCATCCCCACATTCAGGCCATGCTCGCGACGGTACTCGGTGCGTGCCAGTTTCCCAAGTACGTGTTCCACGCTACCATATCAAGATCAATACGCAATACGTATGTACTCCAGGTACGTGCAAGGTAGATAGTACAAGCATCAATACATACGTGCGTGTGCCAGCTACGGGGTTCCAAACGAAAAAAGAAGAGACTATATTTTTCCGGCCTATCAGTAGCCGCCCATCTGCGTGGCCGCGGCGGCCGCAGAGCCTCCGATCGTGATTCACCTGCGTGGCTACGATCTGATCCATCAATCATCAATGCTCTAGTTGGTTGTTGCTACAGGTTAACCAATCCTGCCAGGTGAAGACAGATGAAATCTGGAGCCAAATCTTCAGCCAGTAACATCACTTGAAGAAATGAAAATTGATATTGTTGCAGCTGAACTCAGTCTACTAGGGATGCTCCTTGCAGCCAAAGTTGCAAGTCACGGCCAAAAATGAACTGCATCTGTTAATTAATATATGCCAATATTTTTTCTAGTGATCACCACAAAGTCAGAAATCGTACAACAAACTTCTCTCACAAAGTCACACCCGCAAAATAATGTCGCACGCTAAGTTTAGCTCGTGCTTGGCTATGGTTGTTGCCTCTCATTCAACCTGTATGCGTTTGCCTCAATCGTCACGACGACTGTATCATGCTCACCTCTCCGGTCGTTCATACATGCACGCACACTACCTACGAACTCATTTATACTTGGCTTTTTCTTGCCTCTTTTCTATGCTAACAACTATATCAATTATGGTAATTATTTTGGCACTTAGAAATCGATTTGTTGCCAGCACGACAGTAACACTAAAGAGCTCAAATGGATTTTGTTCTATTCTGTGCCATCACAGACAACATAGATGTAAACCAGTTTCAATCTCCACAGGGGAATTGACATCAATGGGTTGGGTTCTTTCAGATCAACGTTATTGCGGTCTCTATATACCTAGAACCCTGCTAGATTAATATAATAGTTTCTAGCTACCTAATCTACACAATTATGCTAGGCTGCGGACTGAGCAGACACTTGAGATAAGCTGAACCAACATATAAACTTGCTTGTACATGGAGATCGAGAAATTAGGTCCTCGGGACAGCGATGGTCACCAACGTTGGAGAACTCGGATGATCGCAGACGATGCCAGGTGGATGATGCCTTCACCACAATGAGGATGGGGATGAGTGGCATCAGCGCCAAATATTATCGCAGGCCTATCGGTGACCAGAGGGATGCAACTTAGACACTTTGCATCAGCCTTCGAAAATATAGTGCCATGTTAGACTCGACGATTCAAGAAACACACAAAGCACAACGAGAAGTGGCAAGTTTCGCTTGAACACCGACCTTGACATTTATCTTCAGAGCAAGGCTTGCCATGGATCTGCTTGTTCACCTTAAACACTTGCTTGGTAAAACAACATTGGGAAAGAAGCCCAAGATCGATCATGCACATAGGCTTCGGGTCACCCGGATACCAGCACAATATGATCATTAATTTGGATTGAACCTTGAGTCTAGTAGTACAGAAATCATCTTAACTGAAAGTTCACATACCGTAAAGTGAGCCATTGTTCAAGCTCCATGCGCTGCGATCTGAGTATGGTCATCGCATGATGTTCTGAGCTTTCGAGCAAAGTCAACTGATCCTTGCGCTCCACTTGATCCAGATGCACGTATATAGCCGGAAGAACAGGCTTGAAGCATGTCGGGGACCACGAGGCTTGGCACATGAAACCCAGTTCGTGACGAGAATCCAGTAGCAACACCGTCTTGCACGTTTCGAGCGAAATTCACACACATCCAGCTCTTGAGTCTACCACCATTGACCATTTTCTATATGACGAAAAATGAAAATGTGCAGCAAGTCTTGAGATAAAATAAGCAAATGGCATATACTTGAGTCAGATAACAACTAAATAAAATTTTAGTTTAAGAAGCTCCAGGTCCAACAATCTAAGTTCTGATATCGAGAGAACACATGAATAAGACCAAACAATCTAAGTTACTAGATCAGTGAACACATGAATATAAAGCATCTATTTGATTAAGAAGCTCTAGATCCAACAATCTAAGTTACAAGATCACAGACCCGAGAGGAATAAAGATCAGAGAACACAAAACATACAAACTGACCACAATCTATGTTTCGGTTCACAAATATTACACAACGAGGGGTTAAATAATTTGCTCTGATGATGATAAACATGTTCCCTTTTCTTCCTAAATCACGATCTTACTATGGACTCGAAATTGTAAACAATGACCTGAATGGTTCCTTTTCTAAATAGAGAAAAAAAAACTCAACTTCCTCTAGGCATGGTACTTCTCTAGATGCAGTAGACAAGGAAAACAATTAAACCATGGAGTGTTAGGATGAAAATATATAGTTATCAATCCAAGAAGAAGGCCACACAATACCAACCAGTGGTATTCACACCCACTTAACAGGGCCGATTACCTCTAATAATAACCATGACGACGTATCAATTCATTCAACATGAACATGCTTTGGCCTTTGGAGTGGATTCAACATGAACAGCAGGATTAAGAAACGTTGCGTAAATTGCCTTCATATCATACCTCTTAGTACCATACATGGTTTTTGAGATTCAGTAGGAACGCCTTGGCCAGGTGCTCAACGGCTTCCTCTGTGTCCCTGCCAAGTAACAGCAGATTATAAAAACAAAACAGAGTTGGTCCGAACTTTTTCGTCACTCCAACCAGAACAAGTCAATATTTAACCATAACCGCTAAAGCAGAGCAAGTAAATATTTTAACCAAAACCACTAAATCTACATGCTGTCCTAATAATTCTTCGTAGTGGCATGTCAGTCAACTAAAAATGCCAGATCAATACTATCATATATAAGTAACAGTGAAAGACCCAAATTGGGTATATACAAGAACCAGGAACATGAGTATAAGCTCTAACATGACATCAACAAGATCATGCATTTGTGTAATAAACGTTTTGATCAATGAGAAAAGGCAAAACCAATGAAAAATAATGTTCCATGATCCGACCCACCGTCATCAATCCTGAAAATAACTTCAAGATCAATGAACAACAAAATGATTAAAAAAAATCATTGAATAAGATCCCTCAGGAGAAATCCAACACAGAAGTTATCACCAAATCTCAGATTTAAAAGCAACTATGTCCACATTGGGCGGACCATTTAGTCTATTAGTACGAATTAATAGTGACCACAAAATCTGTAAACCAATATAAGTTTTAGTACCTACAGAACAATTTCTTCAGTTGTTATGTTGAAACCATATTTGATTTAATATAAAAAAATGAGGCATGTTTAACTATACTGTTTTTGCAATGACCTTAAAGGCATTTTTTACTAGCACACACAGTCCAAGGCATTTTGTGCAACTAAAACAAACTACAGGTAAAACATAATCACCTTCTTCTACATGTCGAGATTGAGAAGTTCATTCACTCTGCATCCAACTCCTCAGGAGGACAGCTCCACATACAAAGAGTCGCGACATTTTGAACTCAGGAAGCTCTCCAAGCATTGCTGATATTGTGACTGACCTACGAAGCAGGGGTTACAAGAACTTTAAGTGAGTTGGCACAAGGTAACGTATAAAAGGGTAAAATAATTTGCTCTGATGATGATAAACATGTGCCCTTTTCTTCTAAATTGTAAACAATGACCTGAATGGTTCATTTTCTAAATAGATAAAAAACTCAACTTCCTCTAGAGATGATACTTCTCTAAATGAGTAGACAAGGAAAACAATTAAACCATGGAGTGCTAGGATGAAAATACATAGTTATCAATCAAAGAAAAAGGCCACACAATAACAACCAGTGTTATTCACACCCACATAACAGGGCCAGGACGTCTAATAACCAGGATGACTTGCCAATTCATCCAACATGAACGTGCTTTGGCCTTTGGAGTGGATTCAAAGCCAACACAAGGATGTTCCCTATGTACAGCGGGATTAAGAAACGTTGTGTAAATTGCCTACGTATCATACCTCTTTGTACCATATATGGTTTTTGAGGTTCAGTAGGATCGCCTTGGTCAGGTGCTCAACGGCTTCCTCCGGGTTCCCTGCCAAGTAACACCAAGCACATTATAAAAACAAAACGGAGCTAGTCTGAACCTTTTCGCCACTCAAACCAGAGCAAGTCAATATTTAACCATAACTGCTAAAGTAGAGCAAGTAAATATTTACCCAACCAATAAATCTAGCCACTGTCCTAATAAGCCTAAGCAGTGGCGATTAAATGTTAATCAACTAAAAATGCCAAACCAATACTATCATATATAACTTGGACAGAACAGCTAGACCTGCAGCTCTCCCATCAAGCCTCCAAGCCGGCCAAGGTCACGAAGTCGCCAAGAGCCACCGTGGCGCCATCTCTTTCTTCTCAGCTTCGGTAGGCCCCTATCACACATGTGAAGATGATAATTATAGGGTAATTCTAGTGAGGTGCAGTATGAACATTTAAGTAAGATGAGCTGCAAGACGAACTTGACTGCTAGAAAATGTTGTATGAACAAGATTCAGTACCTGGGATTGATGTGTGGAAGATTGTCACCATAAGGTTCCGCTTGAGGAGCAGACTGGGGCATTTGATGGCTACAGTCATTAGCTCCATATGCAGGATAAACTGACCTGTTCAACAAAATATAGTTCAGTACAAAAAGAGTAAAAATTATATGTCAATCTAGTATAATGAGATATATTATGAGTATTCCAGGATGCAGCAAACAGTTGCAAAACTACAGAACACAATATTAGTACAGTAACATCAAAATTTATTCTCAAGTTCCATCATGAGAATTCAAAAAATTTAGCACAGGGCATGCTGAAATAAGCAAAACTCCAGCCAAATTATTGCAGTCTAATAATGCTCAGCACGATCATTTATACATGTACAGAGTCATGCAATTACTAAAACATGATCAAGAATTAGGTAGTTAACCCAGCATGGTAAATATAAGTACTTTCACCAACTGCAATTGCTAGAAAATGACCAAGGCATGATTTTTTTTAAAAAAAAAGGACTAGTTTCAGGTTTGTCAAATAAGACTGATTGGTCTGATTAGATTTACGCAAAAAGAGAAACACGAACACCCTGAACCCTTAGAATTGTCTTGCTTCGGAAATGTTCAGCTACAAAACATACATTCCTGTGATCAGCAATCGGTCCCTGTACGTGACCTCATTGCTGGCATACAGAGATTGGTAAGTTGGCCATTGTACTAGTTACGCCAGCGTATAACCGCAAAAAGACCAACTATTAGGAACAGGGCTACAAAGTGAGCCAGCGCCCCCAACCGACATCGGCCTAACAACGATTGGGGCTGCGGCTGTGCCGACACCGTCGTCGACGCCACCGGCATAACAACACACGGGTGCTGAGCCGCGACGGCTCTCCTCGGTCAGTTGGATATCCACCCCATCTGCGAATGCACAGGGTGAGCGTAGCGTTCGGTGTTCGCTGTGATCCAGCAAGACGAGAAATACTACAAGGTCGAAATGGAAATTGCTGGGGCACTAGACCCACATAGAGAGGGCAGGCGGGCTACTTTGCAGCTGGTGGAGCGACTATGGGGAACAAGGGAAACTAGAACGGAACAGGGGGCAAAGAAGGGACCTTTAAATTGGTGGGCGTCATCTGACCGGACGAGCTCCTCCTTGGCCGTCGAGGTCGGAGTGGACGAGCCCTTTTGCGTGGTCGTCGGCCATCTCCGGACGCCGGCCTCTGCTTGGCCTTGCAGCAGGAGGAGCTGTGGGTAGGCCGTCCTTGATCTGCTTCTGCTTACCTGCACGGGACAGGGGTAGGGGGGTGACGAAATTAATCGGGGTCTGGACGCGGAGAGGGGACGGGATCGATCCGGAGGTTACCGTGGCGGGTGAGGTCGACGCGCGTGGTCGCCGTGGAGAAGGGTCTCGCTCCACCCTGATGCAGCGCCGGATGGATTCAGCATCGGCTGTTGGTTGGTCGCCCAAGGGTGCGGGCGTCAAGCCGGGGATGGGGCGGTCTGCGGCGGGACGGCGGCGCCGCAGCTCCAGCCGCTGCGAGGTCTCGCCGGGAGGATGGTCGCCGGAGCCAGGACGGGCCGCATCGACGGCGGTCGGCAATGGTTCCGCGCGGGGGCGCGATTGAATGCGCGAAGGACTTGGTCGGCCGGAGGGGATAGGCTGGGGACGAGGCGCCGGAGCTGCGGTGGTCGGCCGGAGGGGACAGGCCGGAGGTTGGGTAGGCTGCGGCGAGGCGCGGTGTTGGGAGAGAAAATGGGTCACGCAAATAATCTGAGGCAAATATTTGGTCACGCAATAAGTAGTCTTCGGAAATTTGACACGAAATCTTTCCCGTGATTTGTTCCTTAACTTTACTCTCCTTCTCTCGCGACGCAATAACTAGCATTTCTTCTCCGCTCACCGAAGTTACTGCTTTCCAATCTTGCACCACGATTAGGCTGGTGCCAATGGGGGCGGGAGTGGAGGCGCTACCGCCCAGCGCGGGGCGAGAGGCAGGCGGGAGAGGGGCGGGACGGTAGCGTCGGGCGGTGGCGCGGGCGCCCGGCGTTAGGGCGCGGTACCGCCCGCCTATAGCCCGCGTTGGAGGCGAGAGTGGGGCGAGAGGGAGGCGATAGCGGTGCTAGTGGGGGCGGTAGGGAGGCGCTAGTGGGGCGAGAGGGAGGCGAGAGTTCGCACTATAGCCCGTGCACTGGCACCGTGGGGTGAGAGTGAGGTGAGAGTGTGGTGAGAGTGAGAGAAAAGCTGACGTGGCGGGGCGGGAGGCGGACGGTGCATTGGCACCAGCCTTATATCAAGGAGAGGTCACAGCGAAAATTACAACTAGTAGTACTTTCCAATCTTGCTGCTGCCCCCGTAAAATCTTTCCTAGTACGTAAATGGTTTCTTATTGCACGAAATCTCTCTTCATCAAGAGACACATAAAGTCACTCCTTAATTAACCAGGCGCCAATCAATCTGTGTCTCCCATATTTTGGAAATTTGATTGACCAGCAATACCAAGGAAGGACGTCGATCATCCATAGCTTTAACTGCTCCTGGTTTTTCCAGGACAAGGTGGAAAGGGAAGCAGGGGTAATTTCGCGGCGACAAAAACAATTCACCCGCGCCTAATTGAAAAATAAATATGCGCCTTCGTTCCCATTCGATGGAAATTAACATAAAATGTTAACCTAAAAAATTAACCGCTAACCTGGCTTGTTTATTAATACAAAACAAGATTCATAAATGTAACAAATCATATGGCTCAAATCCAAACACATCGAAATTCAAATCCATCAATATAGACACAACTAAGATTCTGCAGCGAGACACCAGCCACGATGTGTATCCTCGTTCATAATTATTAACACATGCATGTCCAAATCGACCGCAGAGAAATTTAAAAACAAGTAAAATAAAAATAGACTCACCTACTTATTCTGTAAAACACCTCAGCGGCGGAGGAGCTGGGAACCGCGGCCGACGTAGTTGAGCCGGCGCATAGGGGTGAGAGAGAAGACCGTCGGAGCTGCGCGATGATTGGATGCTGATGTAGAGGTCGGGGAAAAAGCGGTCTTAGTGGTCGTGTCGCTCTTCGCCGCGTCCGGATACTAATCGTCAAAGACGAAAAACTTGGGGGTACGTTCCAAGGATGACTATCTCCGCGGCGGTCGATCTACGACGTCTCCATCGATCCTCCAAGGCCGGCATATTTTCTTTGTGTTTTAGTATAGCGGAAGAGGGAATTAGGGATATAGTAGAGTAATTAACGGTCTTTATTGTTTTGGTTGGCCATTAACGCATTTGGCGCTCTTGTACGTGCTCCTAAAAAATATCTCCTCATCAAGAGCCAAAAAAGTCATTCCTTAATTCACGATGTCAATCAAGAGTCGATCTTTGGAATGTCTGTGATTAAGGAGAGGTTGCAGCGAAATTACTATACTTTCCAATCTGTTGGTAAAATCGTGGTTTCTAGTTGCATGAAATCTCGGTAAAGTCATTCCTTAATTCACGAGGCCAATTAAGAGCCGATTTTTCATAAGCTCACAGCTTTAGCTGCTCCTGGTTTTCGATATTTTGGGAATCTGACGAGGATTACCAAGAAAGGACGCCGTCCACAGCTTTAACTGCTCCCGATTTTCCAGGACGGTGGAGATGGAAGCAGGGGCAATTTCGCGACGATAAAAAAATCACTCGCGCCTAATCCAAAAAAACAAATGCGCCCTTGTTCCCGTTCAAGGGGAATTAACATAAAATGTTAACTTAACAACATTAACCGTTAACCTAAAATGTTTTTAATACAAACCAAATTCATAAATGTAACAAATCATATGGCTCAAATTCAAACACATCGAAATTCAAATCCATCAATAAAGGCACAACTAAGATTCTGCATGGAGACACCAGTGATGTGTATCCTCGTTCATAATCATTAACACATGCATGTCCAAATCGTCGTCGTCTTCCTCCTCCTCCTCCTCCTCCCCCTCCGAATAGAAAAAAGAGTTGCCGAAGATCATCTCCGTCAACCTCTTCATCTATAGGCAGCAGTCGGTCGCAAAGAAATTGGAAAATAAGCAAAATAAAAAAGACATATCTTAGCTACTCCTCAGAAGTGGAGAAGGTGGGAACCACGGCGCATAGGGGTGAGAGAGAAGACCACCGGGGTTGCGCGATGATCGGATGCCGACGTAGAGGTCGCGGAAAGCGGTCTTAGCGGTCGTCACTCTTCGCCGCATCCGGATACTAATCATCGAAGAAGAAAAAACTTGGGGGGTATGTTCCAAGGACGCCTACCTCCGCGGCGGTTGATCTACGACGTCTCCATCCTCCAACGGGTGGCATTTTTCAACAACCGAGCTCATCTAGGTGCACGCTAGAGGATCAAAAGGGAAACTTTTCCTGAATTTTGCTCCACTAAATCTTTTGGCACCTCGCATAGAGATGCTCTAAGTCATACAAACATAAAGAATCTCAAAAGAGGTCAAGTTATTACAAGAATGTCACCCTAATGTTTCTTACCGGCTGGTCCTATTTGTGAAGATGGTGCCGCTTGCAGGTTGTATATTTGCGTTTCCTCTTTACATCACCATTATAGACCCATGTTAGGACCTCATGAAATAGGGAAACGGTTCTAACCCTCCCTCACGTTATCTCAGGCGAAAACCTATTATGTGGACCTCAGAATGTCTGCCCCTAGTTTTCCAACAAAAGTGGTGATTCCATGTGGCCTTTTCCATTTGATTGTGTTATGATAGGTCATACGAACATGGCGAGCCCACAATGATGCCATTTTTTTACCAAGGGACTATGGTGCGAAACCCCCTACAACATTTTATTAGAACTCTGCCCCTTTACAAAAGTTCAAAGATATACACAAACAATAAAAGAAAGGAAGATTATTTCAGTCCAAGATTAGAAAATTCCAGTGTGCTTGTCCTTGACCCAATGAACATGCAATGTGGACTCATGAGTAAAACTTCCACGAGACTTGGGCCAGTGACCTTGAAAATGGGGAATTGACATTATAACTCTAAAATCTTCGGCGAGAGAATAATATTTGTGAAGGCGGTACCACTCTATAGTTGTCGATCGGTTATTCATCTTCATGCATACTGTCATTATATACCAACATTGGGACTCCTTGCAAGAGGGGAGTATTACTGACGTTCCCTACTCTTTGAGACGAAACCCCCATTAGTGGGCCTCGTGTCATCTACCCCATTATTTTCCGTCAAAAGTGGTTATATTTCATGCGGCTTTTCTCTTTGTTTCAGTTGGAAAATGTCATAGGAACATGAACCATATAAAATTATGTCAATTTATATATACAAACAATAAAATAAAGGAAGATTATTTCAATCCAAGAATTGAACATTTCTGAGTCCTTGTCCTTGACCCAATGCACATGCAATGTGGCCACGAGAGTGGCCGCGAGACTTGGGCCACTGACCGAGAAAATGGGGGCTTGACATTATATGTCTAAAATCTTCGGCGAGAGAATCATATTTTTGAAGCAGGTGCCACTCTATAGTTTTCGATCGGTTATTCATCTTCATGCATACCGTCATAATATACCAACATTATGACTCCATGCAAGAGGGGAGTGCTACTCACCCTCCCTCACGCTTTGAGATGAAACTCCCACTAGTGGGCCTCGTGTATTATTTTCCTTCAAAAGTGGTTATATTTTCGTGTGAGTTTTCTCTTTGTTTCAGTTGGGATAAATCATAGGAACATGAACCATGTAAAAATATGTCAATTCATTACAAGAGTTGGGTCGGTGTCCTCAAAGTTGTAGTTTGGCACTATAAGTCGAGGATCTTCATGCAGGGTAGTCTTGTTTGTGAAGCAAGTGCCCCTTTTGCGTTGCGTATTTCAAGAAGAACGATGTTTAGTGGGCGCCGTGACGTCTACCCCCACAATAAGGCCATTTTTTTACCAAGCGTCTGTGGTGCGAAATCCCCACAACATTTTAGTAGAACTCCGCCCCTTTACAAAAGTTCAAAGATATACAAACAATAAAAGAAAGAAAGATTATTTCAGTCAAGGATCTGAAAAATCCAGTGTGCTTGTTCTTGAGTCAATGCACATGCAATGTGGCCTCATGAGTGAAACTTCCGCGATACTTGGGTTAGTGACCTTGAAAATCTGCGCTTGACATTATATATAAAATCTTTCGCGAGAGAATCATATTTATGAAGCAGGTGCCGCTCTATAGTTGTCGATCGGTTATTCATCTTCATGCATAATGTCATTATATACCAACATTAGGACTCCATGCAAGAGGGGAGTGTTACTGACCTACCCTACTCTTTGAGAAGAAACCCCCATCAGTGGGCCTTGTTCCCATTAGTGGGCCTTGTGTCATCTACCCCATTTTTTTTCAAAAGTAGTTATATTTCATGCGACTTTTCTCTTTGTTTCAGTTGTGATAATTCATAGGAACATGAACCATGTACAAATATGTCAATTTATATATGCAAACAATAAAATAAAGGAATATTATTTCAATCCAAGATTTGAAAATTTCTGAGTCCTTGTCCTTGATCCAATGCACATGCAATGTGGCCTCAAGAGTGACCGCGAGACTTGGGCCACTGACGTGGAAAATGGGGGCTTGACATTATATGTCTAAAATCTTCAGCGAGAGAATCATATTTTTGAAGCACGTGCCACTCTATAGTTGTCGATATGTTATCCATCTTCATGCATATCACCATTACATACTAACATTGGGACTCCATGCAAGAGGAGAGTGCTACTGACCATCCCTCATGCTTCGAGACGAAACACCCATTAGTGGGCCTCGTGTCATCTACCCCATTATTTTCCGTCAAATTGGTTATATTTTATACGAATTTTCTCTTTGTTTTAGTTGGGATAAATCATAGGAAATTGAACCACGTAAAAAGATGTCAATTTATATATACACAAACAATAAAAAGAAAGGAAGATTATTTCAATCCAAGATTTCAAAAATTTTGAGCCTTGTCCTTGACCCAATGCACATGAAATGTGGACTCATGAGTGACCGCGAGACTTGTGTCACTGACCTGGAAAATGGGGGCTTGACATTATGTGTCTAAAATCTTCGGCGAGAGAATTATATTTTTGAAGCAGGTGCCACTCTATAGTTGTCGATCGGTTATTCATCTTCATGCATACCATCATTATATACCAACCTGGGGACTCCACGCAAGAAGGGAATGCTACTGACCCTGCCTCACGCTTTGAGACGAAACTCCCACTAGTGGGCCTCGTGTCATCTACCCCATTATTTTTCATCTAAAGTGGTTATATTTCATGCGACTTTTCTATTTGTTTTAGTTGGGAAAAGTCATAGGAACATGAACCATGTAAAAATATGTCAATTTATACATACAAACAATAAAATAAAGGAAGATTATTTCAATCCAGTGTTTGAAAATTTCTGAGTCCTTATCCTTTACCCAATGCACATGCAATGTGGCTTCATGAGTGATCCTGAGACTTGGGCCACTGACTTGGAAAATGGGGGGTTGACATTATAAGTCTAAAATCTTTGGCGGGAGAATCATATTTGTGAAGCAGGTACCACTCTATAGTTGTCGATCGGTTATTTGTCTTCATGCATCCCGTCATTATATACAACTATTGGGACTCCATGCAAGAGGGGAGTGGTACTGACCCTCCCTAACGCTTTGAGACGGAACCCCCATTAGAGGGCCCTGTGTCATCTATCCCATTATTTTCCGTCAAAAGTGGTTATATTTCATGTGTCTTTTCTCTTTGCTTCATTTGGGGTAAAAAGATGTCAATTTATATATACAAACAATAAAAGAAAGGAATATTATTTCAATCCAAGATTTGAAAATTTTAGTGTGATTATCCTTGACCCAATGCACATGAAATGTGGCCCCATGAGTGAAACTTCCGCGAGACTTGGGCTAGCAACCTTGAAAATGTGGGCTTGACATTATACGTCTAAAATCTTATGCGATAGAATCATATTTGTGAAGGTGGTGCCACTCTATAGTTGTCGACTGGTTATTCATATTCATGCAGGCCATCATTATATACCAACATGGGGACTCCATGCAACAAGAGAGTGTTACTGGCCCTCCCTCAATGCATCGCTGCCGCCGGATCTCGGCGCGATGAGCCTCAACTCGAAGCTTCTTCCACCCTCTCCTGTGGTGACCGTGTCTCCCGGGGCGGGCAGAGGTATGCCGAGTTCCGCCCCAAAATTTAGTCACCGAGGCCGAGGGAGACGAAGTTGAAGAAGACAATCCACCGCATCACCCTCTCGCCACCGTCCACTGCCTCTCCATCGCCCGATGTCGACAACTCGAACGGTGCCCTAACGTTCTCGATGATGGATCTTCAAGTTAAGAAAATTATATCCTCGAATCCATTGAATTTGTGCGCGGAAATTAATCTCCGGTTTTGAAGAACTGGCGATTCTTCCTTCATGGATCTCTTAGAGGAGATTGACATTGCCGATCCTCCACTCGCTCCGGTTGGCGGTAATGTGTGGGGGATGATGTTGACAGTGAGAGGGATGAGGCGACCGGGGGGGGGGGGGACGACGATGAGGTGTTCGAGGTCGATGTGGGTAAAGTAAAGAGAAGAAGGGACGTTAACTACACCATGATAGAAGATGCAACGTTGTGCAGAGCTTGGGCGGCTGTGGGGATGGATGTGGTGTTCGACACGGATCAAACCGGGAAGCGGTATTGGCAACACATCAAAGATAAGTTTCATAAAAATCATGCCTTCACAACACAAGCCACTCTTGACATCTAACTCCCAGCGGCACTGCCACGCCAAAATCGGCCTAGTCTAGGTGGCAACTCACATCCAAAGTCTATACAACAAGGAGAAGAATAAAAAGGAGAACTAAATGGTTATGGCGAGGGTGGCCACATGGACTTCAAAGTTCCCTAGTAGACGCCACTTTGCCATGTCGGGGGTGATCGGTTCCGACCTAGATGAGGTCGAGAAAGAATAGATCCAATGCGGTTGAGGGCGGTGGCAGTCTAACCATGCGGCAACCAGACTTGGAGCACTACGGGAGGTCTAGCGAGGTAGATGAACAATTGTTTGACGCTACTACTCATTCGGTACCCCCAAAGAAGGACGAGACGACCGACATGGAGAAAAATAGTTATTATCTATCATTTCATGTCTCGTCTTGTCGCCGCACATTATAGGGGTCCTTCTTTTATATATGCATGGAATCAACTACTACATTTTATTTCATGTGTCGACTCATTGTTGTGTATTATTATTTTATGTGACGGTGCGGAGAAGCCGAAGATAGATAAGACTAAGAAAATTTGCCCATGATACGGCTCATGGTATGATAGCGCAAGACCTCCACCACCGTAGATGCAAGCTTGTTTTGGAACTAAACTCAGATTATCGGAAAGTAAAAAAAGGAAAAGTAGTTTGGCGGAGATATTTGATTTCTATATAATTTCGATGTGTGATTTGGATATGATGGTAGGACAAATGAAATCAATTTCATCTCAGAATTGTCTTATTTGAAATTCCTGAATGAATATAATATTACTATTATTATTACTTAGTATGTGCTAATGATTGCTTGTCGTTGATTGGGTGGAGGAATCGGGGATGGCTGTTTATTACCCGCTCTTTATTTTTCCTCCCAAAATGATGCGAGACATTAATTAACTTGCCTTGCAAGGCTGCGTATTTATTTTCTACCCAAAATGTGGTCACGGTAACCACATTTCCCCTCCTCCCACCACTCACCATCGACCCACCAGAGAAGCGGCGGCGCCGCTGGCGTGCTCGCCGGCGCCGGCGTGCATCGGCCTCTCCGTGCGCGTGGCTCCGTCGAGCTCGCCCGACCGCGTCGTGTCCGTGGCCGGGTCCTGCACTGCGGTCCTCCACGACGGCGGCGGGTTGCCGGCCACCATGACGCGGCGGCGGCGGCGGGCCGTCGTCCGCCATCTCACCCGTTCGCGAGCCGAAGCAGGGGAGGCCAGCAGCGGAGAGGGATCCGTCCTGGGCGTCTCCTCCGGCGTGCTCGCCGGTAACGGCGACCCCCGACGCGCGCAGCTGCAGGTACTCCTCCAACTAGTCCTCCTTGCTCTGTTTCCAGCGCCGCCCCTCCCGCGATTGGTTCCACCCATGACCCGCTCCTCTCTGCTAGGGTTTCCCGGCGCACAGGGACTCGGATCTTGGAGACACTGGATCGAGTTCGCTCATGAACACGCCTGCACCTTTCTCTCTGTTTATACGCGCTGCAAATATTCAGTTACAGTGTACGCGGTGGAGGATCTGCCCATGAGTGTGCACACAGTATTTGCTACTAGTTACTTTTTGATTGATTAGAGTTGTTCCTATCGCTCCAATACTACTAGTCCCTGACGAAGCACAAATTTATTTGTATACATGTGTAATGCAAACTGAGATCTGCCCGTGAGTGTTCCGGGTCAGGTGTGATTGACTACTACATTCATGTCAACTAATAAAGATTTGCTATTCCCGTGTAGTACTACTGCTGTTCATGTTTTTTCTCTGTTCCTTCGGTGCAGAATAGCATTTGCTGTTCAAGCTCGGTTTCACATCGAGAATCGCCGAAACTTTCCAACGTGTACTAGCAGGATCGCTCTGCTATAAATCGTGAAACGCCATTATGCTAGTAGTTTTTTCATCATAAATGGTTGAGCTTAGATTATAGTATTGGTTGCTCATCCATGTTATGCCTGTCTCTCTGTATTTATCAAGACTGGCAATCCCAATCTTGGAAAGGAATACAATGTTCCGTTATTATTTAGCATATATCAGACTCTGATCTGTCCATAAAATGTATTTAGAAATTTTTAAACTGAATGTTTGTTTGTTGCTGATGCATTCTAGCTTAGTTGGTATTATTTCGCCTGTCCTACGGATTACTTGTACTGCACTGCGCTATAAGTCTTGACATTAATATCTTCCTGAGCTTGTGTTTTCTTGTATGCTCATTAGGCGTGTTGTTCTTGTCATGCAGGTTCGAGGCCGTGATTCAGTTCGTCGGGCTGAACCCACTGCTCTACTACGATGGCACCCTCATCGGCACCATCACTCTTCTACAAGCAAGGATTAAGAGTCGCTTGAATTTCCCTCATGTGTACTGATGTTCCCCCCTAATATACAGCACCATTTTGCTGTTTGGAGATTTTGCCAGGTGAGAATATTGAGCGTATTTGTTCTGGTGTAAGATTTTCCTGGGGAATCGAAAGATTGTGAGATACAATGGTCATCTTTTTACCTTTCTTGCTGTACATGTTCTTCCGACGATCTTCTTCTTTTGAGATAATTGCTTTTGTTTTGAATTATGTGTTGTTTTCTTCAACCAGATTGGTTAGGTTTTCTTGCCGCTTTTAATTTTATCTTGTAAAATTTGAGCTTATAGGTAATATGGGCTTATGATGATTGTTGGCTAATTAGTAAAAGCTTCCTTTGATTTCACAGAAAGCTCTTTTCTGTTACTCTTGTCTTTGATTTGATTTAGCTGAACTAGTACATTTGTTTCTTAAGGAATAATCTTAACTGTCCCTGGTTTTCTTATCATGGATTATTTACTTTACCATGATACGCATTTAATCTCTAATTATGTAGGATCAGAATGCATTGAGATTTTTGTCTAACTGGACCTCTGTTTGGCAATGTTTGTGCAGGGTGAAAGTTTGGATACTGTTGGTGAAGGGCTTGAAATTCTGAAAAACATGGTAGCTGCTGATATAAATTCGGTTGCTTTTTTCTAGTTGAACGATGGTAGGAATCACATGAATTTTACTCTTGTGGTGCTTCCGGCTTCCCTGCTCCGTTTGCTATTTTGGTATATTCCAAGATGCATAATTTGAGATGATTCCTGTAGATTTTATTTCATGTGTTTCATTTGATGGTCATTATAATTACCAAACTTGCTAGATGCAGATTAATATTGTGAAGTATATATAGTCCATTAAAATCCTAATATTTTCTCGAAGCGAACCAGTTCGAAAATGATTGCTATTCATTGAATCTTTGTGCTTGTGATTTGACATAATTTAATATTGATGCCTTTTTCTTGCTCCACTTTGTTTCTTGATTTAGCTGAACTAGTACATTTGTTGTTTCTTAAGGAATAATGTTAATTGTCCCTGGTTTCTGTATCATGGATTATTTAGATTACCATGATAAGTATCTGTACTTATGTAGGATCAGAATGCACATACATTTGTTTTTGGTTCCTTATTTAGTTTGGTATATGTACTTGAGCATCTCTGTGAGTATAGGTGCATGCACTGCTGGTATGATCCAATCGTCGCATGGTTCCGTTTGATCCAATCGTCGCGCGCTTCCGCGATCATGCTTGAACTGTTGTGTACAATATCGTCGCCTTATTATTTTGCAGTCCTTTCGAAATATCTGTATTTGCTTTGCTTATCATGCTCTGTTTATTTTGTCCGAGGATAACGAGGAGGACTGAGCGACCGTAGTGGCCCCTTCTTCTTCGACTCCATGTGTTTTATGGGTTAGTATCTAGCTCCTCTCTATGATTTCCTAGTCTTGTGTAGTATTTATAGGCCTCAAATATAGGTGAAGTTTGCTTTCTTGGATATAGTGGATTCTGTCAAATGAAGCTTAAATTTATGGCAGATTTTCTTGACCTGTGCATATTTGGATGCCAAATGAGTTGGTCTTGTGCGACTTGCTCACTGTATTTGCTGCTATGTTATCAATGCGGATGTTTGAGAATTTAGAGGATTCCATGCCAAAAAAAATTCGTGACCTGATGTAGCTGATTCATTAGCTCAAGGATGTGTTGGCAACCGTGTCTTTGTTTTCTATTGTGTTATCATCGCGGTTTGAGTAAATGATTAGTAGTGTGTTGTATTCAGGTTGCGGTACAAGAGCTAGAGCCCCAGGAAGCTGTCAGTTTAGAATGATTTAAGCCTCTACTCCATACATGCAATAGTTATCTCTGTTTTCCTGTTACAGATGGCTAGCCCGTAGAAGCATGTATTGCTGCCTGTTTCTCTCTGTATACTTGTACAAGTATCAATTGCAGTTTGTTGCCAATTCACAGAGGCTTGGTCCGTGCCTGTTTGGTTCAGTTGGCCTGATCTGTAGCTGTTTGTTCTATATCTGGTCTGCACCATTTTAAAAGATGTTGTGTTATTTTTATTTCAGACCTGATAGATTCTTCTACTTTATGTATTTGTGCATCCATCTTCGGTAGGGTCTTGGCCTTGCGCACCGAATCCCTCGCAGACGTGCTTGGCGCTGGTAGCGTCGGCTTGCCTCCGGGTGCTTAGGTAAAGCCGTTCTGGCTCTGGTGGTGCATCAGGTAGACATCTATGTATGTATCTGTTTGAGCCCATTGATGGCTTAGAGTCTCTAGTTTTGTAGTTGATCATCTGCTAGTAGGGGAGCGGATGGCCGTCCTGGTGTTGAGGAGGCCTCGCTGGGGGGTTTGCGTTTGCGACGTTGGTGGTCGGGTGGCGCTGCTGGCTGCTGTTTGGAAGATTGGAACGGCCACGGCATATTGTTTGCGACCTTGGTGGTCGGGGGATTCATTTGCGTGTTCATTTTGTTTGCTGACTTGCATGGGTGGGTAGTCTTGGCCTGAATGTACTAGAAAATCTGGGAAGGCCATGTGGAAAATTGGAATGAATGGGCCTGTGTTGTTGTCTGGTTTTCGTGTGAAATAAAACTGATCTGCCCGTGTGAGTGTTCCTGGTCAGATGTGATTGACTACTAGCTAGATTCCTGTGAACTAATAAAGATCTGCTGTTCCCGTGTACTACTGCTGTTCACGTTTTTTCTCTGTTCCTTCGGCGCATAATAGCATTTGCTGTTCAAGCTCGGTTTCACATCGAGAATTGAACTTTCCAACATGTACTAGAAGGATCGCTCTGCTATAAATCGTGAAACATCATTATGATAGTTTTTTTCAGCATAAATGGTTCAACTTAGATTATATTGGTTGCTGATCCGTGTTATGCCTGTCTCCATGTATTTATCCTGGCAATCCCAGTCTTGGAAAGGAATACAAAGTTCCGTTATTATTTAGCATATCAAACTCTGATCTGTCCATAAAATGCATTAGAAAATTTTGAACTGAATGTTTGTTTGTTTGTTTCTGATGCATTATAGCTTGGTTGTATTATTTCACCTTTTCTACGGATTACTTGTACTGCACTGCGTTATGAATCTTGACATTAATGTGCTAATCTTCCTGAGCTTGTTTGTTTTTGTATGCTCATTAGGCGTGTTGTTATTGTTGTGCAGGTTCGAGGCTGTGATTCACTTTGCTGGAAAATCAATGGCGGCCCGTGCCCAGCAGCCCCCGCACGTCGGCGGTCCGGTCTGGGTAGGTCCGGCCGTACCGGCTCCGACGACGACGGCCTCCCTCGTCGGCAGGCTGCGCGGCGTGAGATACCTCCTGCTGCTCCCGGCCGAAGGTGGGCTGGTCCGGTGAGACCCGGCTCCTCCAGGTGCGCCAGCGCTGCCTGGAAAGGGAGGCCGACCTCCCTTCTCCACACACGGACCACCTCCCTGCCACGAACTCCGAACTCCTGCTGTTGCATGCCGGTGAGCACCACCTCCCTTCTCCACCTCATCTATGTTGATGCTGGATTGCTGCGTTATTTTCCTTGCATGTATGTGGTTGTGGGGCAGAAACCATAGCTAGCTAGCTAGCTGTGTGCGACTTCCTCCATTCGGGCTACAAGAACGACAGACCGCCCGTCTTCCACTGGGGTGTCGCCGTAAGGTTTCCTCCCGCGGCCCGCCCGTCTTCCACCGATGAATCTGTCATGTTTTATTTGGTGCTGCCTAATGTGCTGCAAACCAATCAATGGTTCGAGTTAGTTTGGCATTGCAAGTGCTATGTAGTAGTAGTGCTAATGTGGTGCCAAATTCATTGCTTTTGTTGAATTTTTCAACGAAGTTACGAGGCTGTGCCATCTGGTCCACAGATGATTAATTCGAACCTTGGATTGCAACGTCTTTAGCCCTGCAAATTGTTTAATTAAGCTTTGGCTTTCCTGTTGGGCTCAGTGTGAGGTTAGATTTTATACTGGATGGGTGGGGTCTCAGATGTGAGTACCGGCATGTTGCGGCTCTGGTATTTAACATTAGATGAAAGGTTCTTCTTCATTTAATATTTCTACTGCCGGTTTCCTCACTTGGTGTTCAAAGTCTTCTCCACTTGCTGTGTTGATTTTTAGACTCTGTATGAGTATAATATATTCATATTGTACTAGGCCTAAATGTTTATATCATTGTCAGGAACTTCCACTTGCTAGAGTGGCTCATCTGCTTGCTAGTTTATTTCGTGATGGCCAGTCTGATCAACTTATTTAGACAGAATGTCGCTGCTGTAGTCTGATTCTGGTTGGTACATTTGGTAGGTAAGAAGAGGAAAGACACTATCTGCATTGTCCTTGCACGCGGAGGACACTTATGAGGAGCCTAAAGTTAGGATGGAAAAGGTCGTAGGAAGAACCTGACGTGAAATATGGGAATTGTATCCGCACTCATCCAATTGGTGATACAGTTGAAGGCATTACTGAAAACTATTTGATGCCTTCTTGAAATGTGAGATTCTGCCCATCAAGCTTTATTCCAACTTAATCCTCGTATATCCTCATGATCATTTGTGCATGCGCTGCATTGGAAGTCCACTCTGCTCATAGAATTTCTGGAATTACCGCATCTGCATTTTTTTTGGTTGACACATCTGTCTGTTTATTTGAAGCTGTATTTAATCGTAACTTGTTTACTAATAACCACTCCTCGTAAAACTGAGCAGCATACTTCTTCATTATGGCCAGGCATTGCTAAATTGTCTTGCAGCCATCTAGTGATTTCTTCATTATACATGGATTGATAAATTCATTGGTCTTGCATGGGCCTTACTCAATATTCCCAGATGGACTTCGTTCCTTTCCGACTTATTTCGGTTTCAAAGTAGTTCACTAGTAGTCCTAGAGTGTTTGCACTTATGTCACATGTGCTGATCTTGCAATTGAAAATTATGTGGTGTTCAATGTTATTGTTTGTAGTAGTTTATCTATCTAATAATGAGGAGTGGCAATAATCTGGATACTTGTCTTTTCTAGCCATTTGTTCCTCCTTTGCTGATGCTACGCTTTTCTTTTGTGGTTGCTGTGAAAAGCCTTAGCTTAACTCATCTGTTCTTCAGGGTTCATGTTTGGGTCTGGTGGTGGTACAAGCAGCCCAAGGCGGTGGTGGTGATGGCGAGGATGGATCAGGAAGGAGCCCACTCGGTCTGCGCCGGGGACAGGAACGATAACTACCCGCAGGTGCCTCCCGCTGCCTCTTCTGACCTATTTCAAGTAATAAAAATGAAAGCAATAATTGTCCTGCTGTACATGAACTCTAATTGGCAACTGTTTGGTTAGCTAATTGTGGATAATTTGCTACTGTTTTTTTTTATATATTTTGGGTATGCTCTAGCATCTAAAATAAATCAGTGACCTTGTTGTCGTTTCAGGGTATGATTACTGGCCACGTGTATTACTTCCTGGAAGATGTGAACCCTCTGGTGACTGGCCAGCATCCTGTGAAGACTCCTTTGTTCATCAAGACTGATGTTTGCTGACAACAATCTGGTCGTGGCTTGGCCAACCAACGCCGGGCTCGGTCCGGGTGCAAGGTTTGGTTCTATGGAGTATGGACCCACAGTTCCAATGATCACCCGATGTCCATGACATGCGACAGATCTAGGAAAGCGAATTCTTTTATTCCTTCATATTGTGAGGTTGTGCGATGCAAGGTCCGCGTGTACTTATGCATGCTAGATCATTGTTATTGTGCATAACGAAGATATGTGACTGGCAAGGACAACGACGAGCCAGTTTAGCTGTGACATGTAGCTGCTGCAGGTTAGTGCATCTGGGGGATAGGGGATGTCGTCATCGTATATGTGCCTTGGTCGTCGAACAATCTATATGCGCTTTATCAACTTCGTTGATGTTTCTTGTTCAGTATTGTTTTACACCTCTTGTATATTTGAATGTCAAATTTGTTGTGTTGTGTGCACTCTAGCAAGTTTTTGATGTACAGTAAATACTTGCTATGTGATCATGATGTCTGAGAAAGAGACTTTCGAGCTGATGAAACTCTAGCTGATTAATTGGCTGAACTGCTAATGTGATTTTCCAAAGAAGATCCTGCTGATGCCCCTCGCGTATCTGACTTTTGATAAACAGCCAATTGTGCACGTTTGAGCTAGAAGAAACGATCAGTGATTTCTCATTCTCTCTGAGGCCCTTAATTTTAACATGTGAACATTCACATATCAAATAGTTCTCATACATGAATAAAAAAACTCCTGCTTTTCCTTAATTTCAGTTTCAGCACGCACCAGGCAGGTAAACCCCAAGGTTATTTTTTGTCAAAAAACAACTTCCAGTCAGATCCCTTGTTTTCCTCCGCTCCTTCCTATTTTTTCCAGTGAGAATAAAAACCCACAATAGTGAGCCCTGATCCTTAGTTATCGGGAGAGGAAAAAGAGGATTCATTATTTAGGAGAAGTTAATTCCTCCCTAATTACATGGAAGTTACTTTTTTTTTACATGTGACGTTAATTTTTGATGAGAGAAGAAAGACCTTAATTATCGGGAGAGAGAAAAGAGGATCAATGTTTTGGCAACACGAATAATTAAAACAGGTACCATGTATATGACCAGGCATGCATGCATGGCAGCTCAAATTGAGCAGTATCTCCAATAAGGTTATTTCCCTAGAGAGAGGACCCGGATTGATCCTGGGTATCTCTAAGGGGCAAATTCATTTCCTGTCCAAGCAAAGGAAAGCCTGAGGAGCAAATCCATTTCCGATCTACAAGCAAAGGAAAAGAGATAGTAGAATTAAGGGTTGTTTGTCAATCCATAACTATACCGTCGCATAATTACTGGGGCTCCAAAAGTAAGAGCCCACCCATATTAGTTTTAAGATACGAGCGTCCACGCTACCAACTGATCCATGGTACTCCCTCCGTCTCGGTTTAAGAGGTACGCACGCAGTTTAATACAAACTTTGACCATTGATTTGGTCAACAAAATATAAATTTTATGTCTACAAAATCTATATCATTAGATTCGTAAGCTAAAAAGTTTTCCAATGATATATTTTTTGTGACATATTATTGATCAAAATAATGGTCAAAGCAATTTCTTAAACTACGTGCGTGCCTGTTAAACTGAGACGGAGGTAGTAGTAGTCTCCAACATTTGGTTGTCGCCTATAATAATCAACTGATTTGTGGTAGGGACCAAATTAATTACCGTAATTGATATAATTAGCAAATAAAAGAGCCAGACAAAAGTCACATGTACATAAGCTCGTAGGTAGCGTGCGTGCATGTATTTCACGGCTAGGGAGAGTTGAGCATGATACAGTTGAGACGATTGAGACGTGCATGTTTATTGAGTCGTCGCATCGGCTGCCGCTAATGTCTCTTTGGCCGTTCAGTACGACATAACATTAGCATGAAAAAGCAATTATTAGGACAGAATCAATTAGCCACACAGGTCAATATGACGAGCTGATTTCTAGGTTCAAAATTAATTATGGTAATTGATATAGTTAGCAAAGAGAAAAGCCTCGTTGGTAGTGTGCTCGTGCATGTACGGTTTCACGGGCAGGAGAGCTGAGCATGATTTTCTGGCGGTTTAGTACGACATACCATTACCATGAGGAAGCAATTTTTAGGAGAGAATCAATCAGCAATTAATTGCATGGAACCCATCGTCGGTAGCTATGTATGCACCCCAGCGTTTTGGCTCACTAGGCATCCATCACGTCACCGATCTGAGAGAACACGCGACGAATCGTTGAATCTGGGCGGTTTTGTAGAACACTAGAGGTGATTAGCATGCTAAAGCAACTATATATAGTTAGCAAAGGAGAAAAAAAGTAAACTATACATGAGCTTGTAGGTAGCTAGTGTGCGTGCATGTATTTCACGAGCCGGTATTTAGGTGCCAAACTAATTATCGGTGGAGTAGTTAGCAAAGAGAAGAGCTAGAAAAGAGAGAAAAGGCATAGTTGGGAGAGCTGAGCATGATACACGCACATTTAATGAGTTACCGAGTCTGGTTCCACCAATGTCGCTCCGGCCATTTGGCAGAACACAGAATGTGATTAGTATATGCGGAAAGAATTAATCAACAATTAATGCCGTAATGCCAGAAAAACAATCTAAGCTAGCCATGCACCCCATCGGCCTCCACGTCACCGATCCGGGAGAACACGGGATGTATCATTGAATCTTGGCGGTCCATCAAGTCTCTCGATCTAGCTGAGCCTATCTACAGCCAAAAGAGAGAACCGAAATTTTACCTCCATCTAATCTTGTTCCCGCCATAGGCACCCCCTCAAAATATTTGAACCTCCAACCTTGACCTTCTCTACTAGTCTATAAATACAGGGAAGGGTGTAGCCAACGCGTGCGTCGTGTGTGACGACTTAGACTTTGACTCTTTACTCGTCGAGGAGAGGAGAGGAGAGTGGGCGGTCTGTCGCCTATTCAGTGTGTCGAGGCTTCCGGTTTCATGGTCATTGTGGACCGGTGGCGGTAATTCTCAGATTCTTCGTTTTCGCTCTGTTTCATGAATCGATACATCCATCTATACCCTCGTTTTTTACATCTTCGTTCATGTCACCACCGTCTGCTCAGATTCGTTTCCTGTGAGATGCGCCGAAAAGGGAGCCTGCAGGGCTGCGTGCGGCGGCGAGGCACCGGCATGGATCATCGGAGTTTTTGCGGCGGCGTAGATCGGATGCTCTGCTGATGGGGCCGGCCGGAAAACTGTAGGTTTATTAGGTTTATTAGTTCACCGCATGGACCTAATAATTGGTTTATTAGGTTTAATTCGTTGCCTTGTTGTGTAATTTGCTTGGTGGTCCGGCCTTCGTAGCAGCAGTATGAAAGTAGGGACGGCATCACATGTGAAGATCAGAGTCTTGTTGCAGAGGCTGGCTGTATTTGGTATCTCCTAATATTAATATATTTCCATTATCGAAATACTCAGTGCATAAATAAATATATTATATACAATGATGCTTAATTGTTGTTTATGTATTTTATACGTGTATGACACATGCACCTTTACTAGTAGCAGATAAAGGAAGTAACACAACTTTTCATATGTATTTTGTGATTTTTGACCTTGTGAGGATCACTAGAATAATATTTTGTCATATATAGTGGGTGCTGTTTTATTTTGTGGCTGTGACATGCAGCTATGACTCCAAGACAAGGCTGGAGCATCCCTAGTAGAAGGAATTCAGCTGCAGCAATATCCATTTTCATTTTCTTCAAGTGTTTTACTAGGTGAAGATTTGGAGGGTGCTTCCACGGCCTCCGCCCATGTTGCCTCCACCGTGTCCTCAGCGAGGGTGCATCGACGGTTCTGGCGTTCAGCTTCTATCGTCGTCCGTGGGTGCTTCCACATCCCTGGCCGATTCCGTGCTAGTAAGGATGGTTGCACAGCGGCCGGCACCTAGGCCGTCTCCGTGCGCTTGCAGATCGTGTGGCTTCCGTACAAGTATAGTGTGAAGCAATTTTCATTGAAGCAAATTTCCTATTCAACGGAAATGAATGCCATTTTCTTTGGAAACACTTTACATTTTAGCTTGGCATGGTTGTACTTCTCATACCGAACTTACGTCATGTTCGATGGAAATAAATAACTCCTCCATTAAAAAAATCACTAAGCAATATTGTAATACTTCAGAAGCAAAACTTAATTTTACATAAAACACAAATATTTTGTATAGAATCGAAGCATTTCTTTCAGGTACGGAAGCAAACAAGTAAAGCCATTTTGAATGTTTGGTTAGAAGCAAAATTAATCTTACATAAAAACACATATTTTTCCATATCACTGAAATGTTTATACACTGGTGGAAAAAAGGGCTTTGGTCGCGGTTGGCAACTGCCATTAGTCGCGGTGGCCCAACCGCGACCAAAGCAGCGCGACTAAAGGCCCCCCCCTTTAGTCGCGGTTCCTTACGAACCGCGACTAAAGGCCCGTCCACGTGGGCCGCAGGCGAGCGCCAGGGCGGAGGACCTTTAGTCGCGGTTCTTCTGGCCAACCGCGACTAAAGGCCTCCGCAGGGTTTAGGGTTTTAGCCCCCCTCCCCCTAAATCTGGTTTCTTTTTAATTTGTATTGTTTTATTTCTTTTGGGTTTTAATTTTGAAGGAGTTTCACATATTCTACGGTACTGTATACATACATGCATATGAATGTACAATTTCAAACAAATTTGAAATTAGAACCAAAAAGAATTCAAGAGGAATATACAATATATATTCAATATCGGATCACCATATACAATATATATTCAATATCGGATGACCATATACAATTTTGAACAAGTTAGTTACAAATTCTGGTGCATATAAAGTTCTACGTCATCGTAATAGTGTTCTCCTCTAGGATCGATGACTTCCCTCGCCAACCATCCAGCTAGTTCCTCTTGAAGTGGTCGGAAGCGAGCTTCTGGACTAAGCGTCTTCCGGAGGTTATTCCTCAGGATGTTGTTCTCACACGTCTGGTCCCGCTCATTGCAGTATCTCCGGATCCTCTCACAAACATAGTATCCACATAGATTGGTCCCCGGTGGCTGAGTATCCCCAGTCGTCCGCACTGCCATTTTAAAAGATAGCTCTTTTTTGAATTCACCGACCTTGGTATCTACGAACCGTCTCCAAACCCTACGAGGCAAAGAAAATTAAATAAGCAAGAGAGTTATTAATTAGTTACTTGATATTAGGAAATGATGAACGAAATAGGCCGATCGATATAGAGCGCAAATGAATGAAAATAATTACTTTTGCAACATTTTTCTCATGTCGCCCCAAAGCGCCGGATCCATATTCAGAGAGTCGTGGACGAGAACTGAGGAGGTCTGAACTTTAATTACCATAAGAATCCAGTGGAACCTGCGGACACGATACATGCACAGTCATGCATAACTCATCGATTAGCCACATACCATGCATGGAGTAAACAAAAGAGAATGTGCTCAAGACAGAAACACTCACCCAAAATGGTAAGGAAATAGAATATCACTTTTCTGTTGCTGTTTTCTAATAAACCGCCACAGGTCATCCTCCACGTCGGCGGGGTGGTGTTCTAACACATGTGAATTAACGATGTGTGGGTCAATGAACCCAACATCATGGATGTTCCTTATTCGCATTTCCCGCTTCTTCATTCTGCATAATAGCGTACACAACAAGATAGTTAGGACAGTGCAGGCAATGAACGAGATGGGGTAGAAATTAATAAATCACTTACAGAACGTAGCAACTGATGATAGATTTGTCGAGGTCGCGCAGATTGAACAGCTGGAACAATTCACTCAGAGGAATTTGTACCCAGTAATGTTTGAAGTGATGCTCATATCTAACTTCCGCATAGATATAGTCTTTGGCGTTTTTATGTTTTATGTAACCCTTGTACCAATTTAGCAGACCTAGCATTTGTCGAGGTAGATCCCCTTCCTGCGCAGGCTCGACGAGAGGGCCATTCTTCACATATGTAAATACTACGTCCTTCATTGGCGCCTCATCAAGGCCTAGCAGTGCACGAAGAGTGATACCTAACTCGGCCGCTTGTTCTATGTCACTCGTTACAGTCAATCCATGTGCTGCGGCTGCTGCTGTGATATCGGGGCATCCAGGATCGGCGGCTTGCACTATGAGCGGGGCGATCGATTGTTTACTTTGTTCCCCGAGCTGGGCAACTTCTTTCCCCCTTTCTAATTTTGACTCGGCCTCGTCCTTCACGGCTTTCTTCTCCGCCAACTCTTTCCTGTTCTTGAACGCGAGTGCTTGCCTACGAAGTTCACGTAAATAGTCGTCAGGCAGATTCTTCGCGGCTTGGGACGGTGTGTTCAAAAATGACTTAGCCCACTGCTTTTCCTTGTCAGAATATACTGGCTTGGGCTCGCCCTCTATTTTCCTCTTGACGCTCGCCTTCCATTTCTCTAAATCAGCAGCCGCGCCCGCCTCGACTTCCTCGGCACTACTTTCCCAAGGCCTCGTGGGGAGAGGCTTCAGTGATACCTCCGGTACCTTTGTTTTCTTAGGTACGTAAGGGTCCGGGTTAATAACCCAGGACTGCTTCTGCTTCTTCGCCGGAGGTGGATTGGGGGGCGGTACCGGTGTCTGATCACCCGCCGGACGAGGACTGGGGGGCGGCGGCGTGGGCTGACGTGAATGAGGTGTATTAGGTGAAGCACCACCGCCACCGTCACCGCCACCGCCACCGCCACCGTCACCGCCACCGCCACCACCACCACCGTACGGGGGTGGACTTGTTGGCGCCTCGCCTGGAAACTTGATAAATTTCTTCTGCCATAGAATGAACTGGCGCTTGACATCTCCAAGTCTTTTCACCCCTTCAGGTGTAGCAATGTCAATGTCCAGGTTCTCAAACCCTTGGACTATCTCCTCCACCGTCACACGAGCATAGCCATCTTGAATGGGGTTGTTGTGGTGGAGTGCTCCAGGTGGTAAAGCACTGCCGATGGCTACCTTCATGGACATGTTCCCGATAGGATAATACAGATGACATGCTTTCATCTCCTTTATATCGTCCACGGGGTAGCGAGGAGGCTCCGGTGCAGTAATTTCGACCACCAGAGGCTCCGGTGCAGTAATTTCTATCGTCGGTGCACCAGCCGGTGAGGCCTCCGTGGAAGCCACGCTGCTTCTTCTCTGCTGGCTTCCGAGATCCATTGGATGATCTTCAGCATGCTGCGCCCGAGCTGCATCTCTTTCGGCGACTAGTACACTCACGGTTTTCTTCATCACATCCATTTCAGTTACCAACTTCGCCACAACATCTGCATCCCGATCCATCTTTCTCTTACGGCTTCTGTAACCGTACGGGTCATCGTTCCGGGGGAACCCTATTTTCCACGGAATGGGCCCCATGCCTCGTATACGTCCTCCGTGTTCAGGATTCCCGAGGGCTTTTGTCAGGGCGTCGTTCTCTCTGTTGAACCTGATCCTCCCCTCTTGAGCCTCCCTCATTGCCTCAATAAGCTTTTGGGTGGGTGTAATTATTTTGCCCTGATAAACACACTCCCCGGTCGCCGGGTTCAGCGATCCCCCATGCCCGTACCACCAGCTTTTGGCCCTTGGGTCCCATCCCTCCGTACCTGGACGGATTCCTCGCGCCCTCAGCTCGTTCTCCATCTTCTCCCACTTAGGCTGCCAAAAGCGATACCCTCCTGGCCCCATTTTATGATTGTACTCCTTCTTGGCCGCATTTTCCTTATTTTTCTCGATAGTTCAAGGAACTGCTCCGATTTCTTTTGCTTCACAAATTCTGGCCAATCATGTTGCAGTTTCTCATATTGTCCTATGAAATCCGGAGTCTTGCCCTGGTTGACAAAGTCATGGGCTAGATTTTGCTTGTATTTCCGGAATGCGTTGGCCATCCTAGAAAGAGCGAACTGTTTGACTAGCTTGCGCCTCTCCTTGTTTTCCGCAATCTTGTTACCCTCCTCATCGTATTTGCGGTATTCCGGAGGTAGAACGAAATGTTCCATAAGCTTGTTGAAGCAATCTTTTTTTCTCTCTTATCGACAAAAGTGAAACCAACACGTGCCTTCTTTGGCTCATTCCACTCCTGGCGGGTGATCGAGACGTTGTCTCTAACAACGGCTCCGCATTGGCTGACAAACTTGGTGGCGTTCTTGCTGGGCTCCAGCGGCCTGCCGGTTGCTTCATCGACAACATCGATGGTGCATGTTTCTCCTGCTTTCATCGTCTTGGTTGCGCCACGCTTTGACGACGTACTCGATTTTTTCGACGATCCGGCCGAGGGCTAAAATAAGAAAGAGAGTCGCGCGCGTTAGTACACACACATTTATTCAAATCAGACGCTCAATATGTACATATATATATATACCTCGGCGCCGGAGGTGGTTGCTACTTCCAAGCGAAGATCGTCGTTTATCGACGTTTCTTCGGCACCATCTTGCTGACCATGCCCTTCATCTTCACTCCTCAAGGTTCAGATAAGAAGAGATATCATCTTCTTCTTCTCCGGTCGGCACATATGGAATATCGCCTTTTATGATGCCGAACATATGGTCTTCAGCGTCCGGATCATAGTTGTCCAGAATCGGGTCAGCTCTATCGTCCGCCATATGTCAGTCCTGAAAACATGTAGTCAAAACAAATTAATTAAGTGCAGAAGGGGGGCGGTGGCGGTGGCGAAAGGGCGGTGCCAAAAGGAGGGGGCCGGCGAGCTGGAAGGGGTGGGAGAGGGTGTCGCGGAAGAGCGCGTGTGTGCGTCGGGAGAGATTGGAGGCCGGGCGCCGGCGGGCGCCGCCCTAGCTATTGCATGTGTGCGTGTGTGGCGCGCGCCCCCGCCCTAGCTATTTTAAGTCTCAAATTTTAAGTCTGAAATTTATAAGTCTGAAATTTTAAGTCTTCTTTTAGTTTTTTAAGGCTCAAACTTTTAAGTCTCAATTATTTAGTTAATTTTAAGTCTTAAATTTTAACTCTAAAATTTTAAGTCTGAAATTTTTAAGTCTCAAATTTTAAGTCTTCTTTTAAGTCTCAAAATTTTAAGTCATATTAAGTCAAAATTTTAAGTCATATTAAGTCAAAATTTTAGTTAAGTCATAATATGTTAAGTTTTAATTTTATTAAGTCAAAATTTTAGTTAAGTTAATTTTTTGTTAAGTAAAAAAAGAGAGAGATTTTTTATTAAGTCAATTTTTCAGTTAACATTCCAAAGTATTATATTTTTATTTTTACTTAATAACATTCCAAAGTTTTGGTTAATTAATTAAGTAGTTAAAATTAAAAAGACAAAAAACTCAAAAAAACTGGCGGCGTCCTTTTCCTTCTCTCTCCCTCTCTCGTGCGCTCGATCCCGTGTACCGTGTGCGCCCGCGCGTCGGCGAAAGGTGTCTGTGCGGCCGGCGGCGGCGGCGCGCGTGTGGTGTGCGCGCTCGGCGGCCGCCGCCAGCCGCGCGGCGTTGTGGAGTGTAGCGCGCGGCGAGAGGAGAGGGCGGCGCGCGGCGTGGAGACGACGTGTACGTACGCGGGCCGGGGCTGGCGGTTGACGTACACGGAGGAGGGGCCGACGCGCGCAGACGCAGGCGACGAGAGAAGCGGCGGCGGTAGGAGGGCGCGCACGTTCGGCGGCGCGTGGAGTCGGCGGCGCGCGGCGGCAGCGTGAGGAGTCGATCGGCGCAACTGTCGGCGTTCGAGAGGAAGAAGATGAAGTGAACCGGCGCGCGGGCGCGCTCGTTTTATAGGCATTGAGCTTTAGTCGCGGTTGGGGTCACCAACCGCGACTAAAGGGTAGCCTTTAGTCGCGGGTGGTGAGCCCAACCGCGACTAAAGCACATTTTTCGGCGGTTTCGAGATTTCCCGCGGAAATACCCTTTAGTCGCGGTTGGCGAGGCCAACCGCGACTAAAGGTCTTTCATAATACTTATCATTTTCAAAATTCTTAAAAATACAAAAAATATATCAAAAAATTCAGGAAAATAAAACTAATTTATTCCAAAATATTAATAATACAAATAATATATCAAAAAATTCAGAAAAATAAAACTAATTTATTTCTAAATGTTAAAAATACAAATAATATATCAAAAAATTCAGAAAAATAGAACTAATTCAATTCAAAATGTTGAAAATACAAATAATATACCAAAAAAATCAGAAAAATAAAACTAATTCAATTCAAAATGTTAATAATACAAATAATATATCAAAAAATTCAGAAAAATAAAACTAATTCATTTCAAAATGTTAAAAATACATATAATATATCAAAAAATCAGAAAAATAAAACTAATTCAATTCAAAATTTTAAAAATACAAATAATATATCAAAAAAATCAGAAAAAAAAACTAATGCAATTCAAAATCTTAAAAATACAAATAATATATCAAAAAATTCAGAAAAATAAAACTAATTCAATTCAAAAATCTTAAAAATACAAATTATCAAAAATTCAAAAAAATAAAACTAATTCAATTCAAAAGTTCGTTGGCCCCCTCTTCCCGCCTCTTTCCGCCGACCCCCTCTTCCCTCCTCGTCTTCCCGCCATTTCTTCCCTGTCTTCCCGCCTCTTTCTTCCCACCAATTGTTTCCCGCCAATTTCTTCCGGCCTCTTTCTTCCCGCCAATTTTTTACCGCCAATTTCTTCCCGCCACTTTCTCCCCGCCTCTTTCTTCCCGCCTCTGTCTTCCCGCTCCCATTTTTCCCGCCATTTGTCACTACATATAGGTAGCCCGGCTTGGCCAGCATCACATCTCTACAATCTCTCATCACTCTCTCATGGCTTCCACCGCACCCACTCTAACCTACCAGCAGGTGGAGGAGCTTTGCGCCTCGAACTACCCTTGCCCTCCGGGCTACCGCGTCCCTGCCGGCTGGAGCCTAAGCGCCGGCGGCGTGCCGGTCCCTCCCGTCCCTCAGGGTACTGCGCGCCGGGCGGCCATCACGAACCACTACTACCTCGACCTCACGCCGGAGCAGCGGATGAATCCCCGCTGGCATCCCGATAACCAGCATACTTGGGACGCCTTCTTCATCAATCGGCGTGAGAGGGCGCTCGCCAGGTATGAGGAGGACGGTCTGCCTCCTGGAAACTTCCACGAGGCCGGCCGTCGGCTATGGTGGTACGGCCGGACTCTGCAGAGCGTCATGGACTACATCACGGCCGGCGATATCCCCGCTGCGCTACCCTCGATTCGAGCCACGAGCGCCGCCCGACGACAGCGACGACAGCAGCGACGACGACGCCGGCAACTTAGAAGGCGACGACTACCAGTACAATGGCGGCGGCTATGAAGACTACGAGTATGCATATTATACGCCTAGGCAGGAGTATGACTAAATCACTCCAAATTTCAAGTATGTAGGAGTATGACTTAGTCACTCCAAATTTCCTGTATGCAGGAGTATGACTTAGTCACTCCAAATTTCATGTATGCAGGAGTATGACTTAGTCACTCCAAATTTCATGTATCAAACACATCACGGGTAATATAATTCACATGATTCATTCAACAAAGTTTGGTACAATAAATTATTACACATCATTTCTTCCCTTGTGTCCCTGCTTGCTTACGATTGTGCCGTATCCATGGAGCATCCTCATCATTTAACTTAATGCTTGGGTCGGTGTTCACTTTGAAGGGCGGAATTTCAGCAAACATATTATAATCTTCTGACATGTCTGTCTTGTCCTCCACTCCCACGATGTTTCTTTTCCCTGAAAGAACAATGTGGCGCTTTGGATCATCGAACGATGTACTGATCATTTTCTTATCTTTCCGTTTCCTCGGTTTGCTACTCATGTCCTTCACATAGAAAACCTGAGCGACATCTTTCGCTAGGACGAATGGTTCGTCAAGATAACCAAGATTGTTGAAATCCACCATTGTCATTCCGTATTGCTGGTCCACCTTTACCCCACCTCCTGTTAGCTTGAACCATTTGCACCGGAACAAAGGGACCCTAAAGGAGGGTCCATAGTCAAGTTCCCATATCTCCTCTATGTAACCATAATATGTGACCTTTTGCCCATTCTCGGTTGCTGCATCAAAGCGGACACCACTGTTTTGGTTGGTGCTCTTTTTATCTTGGGCGATCGTGTAAAATGTATTCCCATTTATCTCGTACCCTTGGAAAGTCGTTATAGTCGAAGATGGTGTCTTGGCCAACATGTACAGCTGATCTACAACCTTATTGTCACTCATTAAATGTTTTCTCAACCAATCGCCGAAAGTCTCCATGTGGGCCTTCCTAATCCAGGATTCGGGCTTCCTGTGGTTGTCCGAGCGTAAAATATTCTTGTGTTTCTCAAAGTACGGAGCAACCAAGCTGGAATTGGTCAGAACTGTGTGGTGTGCTTCAGTCAGAGAATGGCCGTCCATACATATCATTGATTTCCTTCCGATCGTGCCTTTTCCACTTAGTCTCCCCTCGTGCCGCGATTGAGGAAGACCAATCGGCTTAAGGTCAGGAACAAAGTCAACACAAAACTCAATTACCTCCTCATTTCCATAGCCCTTGGCGATGCTTCCTTATGGCCTAGCACGGTTACGAACATATTTCTTTAATACTCCCATGAACCTCTCGAAGGGGAACATATTGTGTAGAAATACAGGACCGAGAATGGAAATCTCATCGACTAGGTGAACCAGGAGGTGCGTCATAATATTGAAGAAGGATGGCGGGAACACCAACTCGAAACTGACAAGACATTGGATCACATCGTTCTGTAACCGTGGTAGAACTTCTGGATTGATTACCTTCTGAGAGATTGCATTGAGGAATGCACATAGCTTCACAATGGCTACTCGAACATTTTCCGGCAGGAGCCCCCTCAAAGCAATCGGAAGCAATTGCGTCATAATCACGTGGCAGTCGTGAGACTTCAGGTTTTGGAACTTTTTCTCCGCCATGTTTATTATTCCCTTTATATTGGACGAGAATCCTGACGGGACCTTCATCCTGCTCAGGCATTCAAAAAAGATGACCTTCTCTTCTTTGGTCAGAGCGTAGCTGGCACGACCTTGAAACCGTTCCGGATGCTGGTCATCAGGGTCTTTCAAACTTTGCTGGTCTGCCGTGCTTCCTTTGTATCATTTGACTTCCCATACACGCCCAAGAAGCTTAGGATGTTCACGCAAATATTCTTCGTAACGTGCATCACGTCGATTGCAGAGCGGACTTCTAGGACTTTCCAATATTCTAGCTCCCAGAATATAGATTTCTTCTTCCACATGGCTACGTGCCCGTCAGCTCCCTTCGGAACTGATTGTCCGCGGGACCCTTTCCAAAGATGACTTTCAAACCCTTGACCATATCAAATACCTCGGTACCGGTGTGTTCCGCAGGCTTCGGCCGGTGATCTGCCTTGCCGTTGTAATGCTTGCCTTTCTTTCTTCTTGGATGACCTTTCGGAAGAAATCGACGATGCCCAAGGTACACGTTCTTCTTACAATTTGGCAAATGTACACTTTCGGTCTCATGTAAGCAGTGCGTGCATGCATTGTATCCCTTATTTGACAGTCCCGAAAGGTTACTAAGAGCAGGCCAATCGTTGATGGTTACGAAAAGCAACGCTCGTAGGTCAAATTCCTCTTCTTTGTGCTCATCCCACACACGGACACCAGGTCTGCCCCACAGCTGTAAAAGTTCATCAACTAATGGCCTTAGGTACACATCGATGTCGTTGCCGGGTTGCTTCGGACCTTGGATGAGCACCGGCATCATAATGAACTTCCGCTTCATGCACAACCAAGGAGGAAGGTTGTAGATGCATAGAGTCACGGGCCAGGTACTATGGCTGGAGCTCTGCTCGCCAAAAGGATTCATGCCATCCGTACTTAGACCAAATCTTATGTTCCTTGCGTCAGCTGCAAAATCTTTGAACTCTCTGTCGATCTTTCTCCATTGCGTTCCATCTGCGGGGTGTCTCAACTCCCCGTCCGACTTACGGTCCTCTTTGTGCCATCGCAACAACTTGGCATGCTCTTTGCTTCTGAACAGACATTTCAACTGTGGTATTATAGGAGCATACCACATCACCTTGGCGGGAACCCTCTTCACAGGTTTACGGCCCTCAACATCGTCACCGGGGTCATCGCCTCTGATCTTATAACGCAATGCGGTGCATACTGGGCATTCATTCAAATTCTCGTATTCACCGCGGTAGAGGATGCGATCGTTGATGCATGCATGTATCTTCGAACCTCTAAACCTAGAGGGCAGACAACCTTCTTTGCTTCGTACGTAGTGGCGGGCAACTCGTTATTCTTTGGAAACATATTCTTCAACATTTTCAGCAAGTTTTCAAATGCCGAGTCAGCTACACCTGCCTGTGCCTTCCATCTCAGCAAATCCAGTGTGCAGCCCAGCTTTTTCAGACCATCATCGCATCCGGGGTACAGCGCCTTCCTGTGATCCTCTAACATGCGATCCAAATTCTCCCTCTCTTTTTCAGTTTCGCAGCGTCTCCGTGCATCAGCAATGGTCCGACCAAGATCATCAACGGGATCATCACGTGCCTCTTCTTCACCTTCCCCTTCATCGTCCCCTTCACCTTCAGCATCCTCCATGAAAGTATCACCGAAATGAGCAAGATAGCTTTCATCGATGAAATCATCCCCTTCTTCATCTTCTTCCATTATAACCCCTCTTTCTCCATGCTTGGTCCAACAATTATAGCTTGGCATGAATCCGTGCGAAGCAGGTGCATGTGAACATCTCTTGAGGAAGAGTAACCCTTCGATTCTTACATTTAACACATGGACAGATAACAAAACCCTCCTGCTTGTTCGCATTAGCCACTACGAGGAAATCTTTCAAACCCGCACTGAACTCGCCGGAGAGTCGGTTACCGTACATCCATTGTCGATTCATCTGCATTATTATAATATAAAATATATAATTAACCATCATGCATTTGTTAAACTAACTAGCTACAAACAATATAAATTAAACAATGAACTAATGCACATTTTATCAACGACACATCAAAGGTTCAAGTTGCTAACCGCGATCGAGGAGGAAAAAATAAATGAGAAAGCTCAAGTGTGGCTCCAACACTTCATATCATGTTTGTTTCATGCTCTTGGGGCATTTCATCAAACACCTTATGTGCATAAGAGGAACCAAAATCAAACCTAACACCCACTTGTGAAGCTTGTGAAGAGAATGGCACCAAATGGCTAAGTGTTGGCTGCTGGATGGGTATATATAGGGGAGGGGCTTTAGTCCCGGTTGGCCTGGCCAACCGCGACTAAAGGCCTTCGGGCACCTTTAGTCGCGGTTGGCCTGGCCAACCGCGACTAAAGACCCCCCACGTGCACCGGCTGGCCACCGAGCGCCCTGGGCCCAGGCCTTTGGTCGCGGTTCTCCTCCCGAACCGCGACTAAAGGTACCATTTGTCGCGGATCCTGCAGCATCGCGACTTATGGGGCTCACCCGAAGCCTGTTTTTCCACCAGTGATATAACAAAACCTTGCTTTTATCAACTAAATTGACGCTAACTCTTTACAAGTAAAATCATGATTTTTTAATAGACCGTAGAAAATTTAAATTTCACCAGAAGCAAAATCTGGAAGCAATGTTTTGCTGCCTCAAATAAAGAACTGCTACAATAGAGTTTCAGATCAATGCAAAGAAAAATGACATGATCAAAGCAAATTCTAATTTACTGGAAGCACACTATCTTTCTCAGGGAAGCAAATTGTTGCTGCATTGGTGAACATATTCATTTTTTTTTAGAGAGAATTCATATGAAGTTTGTCGTTAGGCACAAATATTTTTTTCTTAGATCCAAGTAAACTGGCCGGGAAATTGAAGCAAATGTTGGTAGCATTAGAAAAATAATCATCAAATACAGTTTTCTTTGAAAATGGGTAACCCGGATTTAATTGTAGCCTGATTTTTGGGAGCAGTTAATTTCGGAGAGTAGTAATTGGGAGTGGTTAAGGTGGGGAAGCAAATCCAGAGTACTACTGGTTACATGCAAAACAGGAAAGCAAATTCTCGCTATGGATGGGCATCCGATCACTAATTAAACGGACAATCAATGTTAGCGTGCCCCAACGAACGGGGGAAAAGATACTGCATGGTTTAGATGGAGCACTGGTTAATCTGTGTATCGGAGGAAGTAGGCCAATTCCGTTGGAAGCTAGCTCAAGCCTATCCTTAGCTTCATTTTTCAAAACGTGCCATGCATGTGCAGGTTTAAGTGAATTTTCAAACTAGCTACTCCTTATATTACTTGCTTGAACCGTTTACAATGGCCTCAAGCAAATAAAGTAAAGTTGGGAAAATCTCATAAAGAACACAAAACGATCAGCGCCGTTGATGTTGAAGTTGCTGATAAAATATACAGAAATCGCTAACCATGAAAACCAAACAGTCGAGAGGAAACATAATTCCTCCTATAGCCGACCTGTTGGTGTGTTCTGACTAATCATGGGCATATATGTAAAATGCAAATGTGAGTCAGATGCAATGCAACATAATAGCACATCCATAGCAATTCGCCACTTACCATTGATACATTCCTGGTTAAAGGCAACAACCGCAAAGGAATTTAAAACCATGTATTGAGCTGAAAGGCATTTTTTACTAGCACACAGTCCAAGGTGTTTTGTGCAACCAAAACAAACTACAGGAAAAACATAATCACCTTCTTCCACATGTCGAGATCGAGTTCATTCACTCTGCATCCAGCTCCTCATGAGGACAGCTCCACATACAAAGAGTGGCGACATTTTCAATGTCAGTCTCCACATACATTGCTGCTATTGTGAATGACCTACGAAGCAGGGGTTACAAGAACTTTAAGTGAGCTGGAACATGGTAATGTATAATAGGGTAAAAGAATTTTCTCTGATGATGATAAACATGCGCCCTTTTCTTCCTAAACCACGATCTGAACTATGGACTCGAAATTGTAAATAATGACCTGAATGGTTCATTTTCTAAATGGAGAGAAAAAAACTCAACTTCCTGTAGGCATGATACTTCTCTAGATGTAGTAGACAAGGAAAACAATTAAACCATGGAGTGCTAGGATGACAATATATAGTTATCAATCAAAGAAGAAGGCCACACAATATCAACCAGTGGTATTCACACCAACATAACAGGCCAAGACCTCTAATAACCAGGACGACGTGTCAATTCATCCAACATGAACGTGCTTTGGCCTTTGGAGTGGATTCAAAGCCAACATGAGGATACTCCCTATGTACAACGGGATTAAGAAACGCTGTGTAAATTGCCTTTGCATCATACCACTTTGTACCATACATGGTTGTTGAGGTTCACTAGGATCGCCTTGGTAAGGTGCTCAACGGCTTCCTTCCGGTTTCCCTGCCAAGTAACACCAACCAGATTATAAAAACAAAACAGATCTTGTCCAAACTTCTTCGTCACTCAAACAGAGCAAGTCAATATTTAAACATAACCACTAAAGCAGAACAACTAAATATTTTTAACCAAAACCACTAAATCTAGCTGCTGCCATAATAAGCGAAGAGGTGGCAATTACATGTTAATCAACTAAAAATGCCAGATCAGTACTATCATATAATTAACAGTGAAAGACCCAAATTGGGTATATACAAGAATCAGGAACATGAGTATAAGCTCTAAGACGACAGCAGCAAGACCATGCATTTGTGTAATAAACCTTTTCATCATTGAGAAAAGGCAAAACCAATGGAAAATAATGTTCCATGATCCCACATTCCCACCCATCCACATCAATACCTAAGGTAACTCCCAGATGAATGAACAAACAAAATTTTAAAAAATCATAGGAGAAAATCATGAAGTGAAATCCAACACATAAGTTATTTGCAAAGAAACTATATATCAACGACAATTCTGGATGTACAGAATAGCCCTCTTAGCCACAAAAAGGCACACGAGAGAAGCTCAAGTCAATTTTCACTAGAAGACTACAAACATAGCAAAACCAGGCTACTCCTCAAAATCAGTGTGCTCAAGCTAATATGTATACATCCAGAAAGCTTCAGATCAACACAGTTTGACCTTCAAAACTGACGTTAACTCGTCACAAGAGAGTATATAACCAGATTGCAGTCACTAGCTAAACCTTCAAGCCCAAACTCTGAAGCGAGACATAAAGAAACCTGGTGGTGGCTTGCACTTCAGAAAACAGTATCATGTTTCTAAGAATCCAAATAAGTTTATTTTTTGTGAAAGCTGATGCAAAATGAGTGATGTATGTTAATGATTTACCCATGTGTACTCTGAAAGTTGCAGCTGGAAGCCTAGAACTTCAGCAGCACATGTTTCAAAAAGCACACATAAGCACCAAATCTCAGCTTTGATGGCAAATATGTCCACACTGGGCAAACTATTAAGTCATTTAGTATGAATTAATAGAGAAAAATAGATTTGTAAACAAATATAAATTTTGGTACCTACAAGACGGCTTCTTCGATTGTTATGTTGAAACATATTGGATTTAATATAAAAATGATGCAGGTAAACAATATATTGTCGTAAAGCTAAACCAACCAGGTATATTCTACCAACACATCCATCAATCTGTAATCAAATGACTAACTATAAGGTTACCATGGCAGCACGAGACATGAATTGATGGCGAGCTCAAGGAAGTTTCGCAGAATCCCCATCTCTTCTCTTTTCCCTTTCTTCTTTCTATTTTGGGTCCCTTTCTTTCTCCCGAACCTACTCCTCTTGGGTGTGTGGTGAAGCAGCAGCAATGAATAATCATGGGCATGGGGTGCACTGTATCAGGTCAAAATGGTACTCCCTCTGGTTTCTTTTAATTGACTCGGATTTAGTACAACTTGAACTAATCGATCTTCAAAAAAAGACAAGTGTCAGCAAAAGATATGCATGGACAAGCGACTATAATCAGCATTTACTGAAAAAATAGTGGCTTACATACACAAGCGTGAACTTGATATCAAAATAAAGCTCCCCGCATACCCAAGTCTGAACTACCTATTTCCCCCACTTGAAATTAATACAAAGCTTACAATTTTAAACGTGGAATTAACATCAACACCATGTTACATCAAAAGGATGGCACTAACAAATTCTCATCTAGGTCGAGCTGGATATGTCCATGAATCTCACTCTAGGATTCGTTACGAACTTCAAGCGGGCGTGCATCTTTTCGCAGATAAACATTTGTGTGCATCCACAATTGACAGAGCAATGTACGGGAGGTCTATTGCTCACGAAAAAAAAATCTACCTTTATGTGTCGAGCTCGCCTTGGTGAAACTTGGGCCTGAGCAGCTAGACATGCAGGTCTCCCACCGTGCCTACAAGCCGTCATCCCTGCAAGCTTATGCGCCCCTGCAGCCTGCCAAGGTCATCAGAAGCCACCAAGAGCAACCGTGGTGCCACACCTTTCTTCTCAGATTCAGTAGGCTCCTATCACACATGTGAAGATGATCATTATAGGGTAATTCTAGCGAGGTGCAGTGTGAACATTTAAGTAGATGAGCTGCAGGCCGAAATTGACTGCAGGAAAATGCCGTATGAACAAAGATTCAGTACCTCAGATTGGTGTGTGGAAGGATAGTCGCCATAAGGTTCCGCTTGAGGAGCAGATTGAGGCATTTGATGGCTGTAGTCATTAGCTCCATATGCAGGATAAAGTGACCTGCTCAACAAATATAGTTCAGTACAAAACTACATAAACAGCAAAAATCATATGTCACGCTAGTATGATGAGAACAAAAACTATTTGTTATATTATGAGGATTTCGGGATGCAGCAAACAGTGGCGAAACTACTGATCACAGCATTAGTACAGTAACATTGAAATTTATTCAGTGAGTTCTATCCTGAGAATTCTGAAATTTTGCCAAAGGGCACGTTGAAACAACCGAAGCTCCAGCAAAACTATTGCAGACTAATACTCAGCACGATCATTTATACATGTACAGAGTCGTCCAATTACTAAAATATGATCAAGAAGTAGTTAATCCAGCATGGTAAATATAAGTATTTTCACCAACTGCAATTACTAGAAAATGACCAAGGCATGATTTTTTTTTAAATAGGAGTTCAGGTTTGTCAAATAAGACTGATTGGTCAATTAAGGGTTAGATTTACGCAAAAAGAGAAACATGAACTCACTGAGACATTAGAATGATCTTGCTTCTAAAATGTTGAGCTACATAATATGTATTCTTGTGATCGGCAATTGGTCCCTAACGTGGCCTCATCGCTGGCATACAACAATCAATAAATTGGCATTTAACTAGTTACACCAGCATATAACACAAGCAAATAAATCGTATAAAGCAAAATATTAGGAACAGGGCTACAAAGTGAGCCAGCGTCGCAAATCGAAAGCGGGCTAACGCTTGGGGCTGCAGCAGCGCCGATGCTATCGTCGACGCCACCGGCATAACAACACATGGGTGCTGAGCCCTGACGGCTCTCCTTGGTCATTTGGATTTCCATCCCATCTACGAATGCCCAGGGTGAGCATACAGTTAAGAAAAGAATTCTAAAATTTAAAATTAACATCAACACCATGTTACAGAAAAAGGATAACCGGCAGTAGCACTAACAAATTGCTCATCTAGTTAGAAGTGGATATTTCCATGAATCTCACTCTAGGATTCATTACAAACTTCAAGCAGGCATGCATCTTCTTGGCAGATAAACATTTGTGTGCATCCACAATTGAAAGAGCAATGTACGGGAGGTCTATTGCTCAGGATAAAAAATTCCACCTTTATGGGACAGACCAGCTAGGCCCACAGCTCTGCCATCAAGCCTCCAAGCTGGTCAAGGTCACCAGAAGTAGCCAAGAGCCACCGTGCTGCCATCTCTTTCTTCTCAGCTTCGGTAGGCCCCTATCACACATGTGAAGACGATAATTATAGGGTAATTCTAGTGAGGTGCAGTCGGAACATTTAAGTAAGATGGGCTGCAAGCTGAACTTTACTGCGGGAAAATGTCGTATGAACAAGATTCAGTACCTGAGATTGGTGTGTGGAAGGATAGTCACCATAAGGTTCCGCTTGAGGAGCAGATTGAGGCATTTGATGGCTGTAGTCATGAGCTCCATATGCAGTATAAAGTGACCTGCTCAACAAATATAGTTCAGTACAAAACTAATTATAGGTCACACTAGTATAATGAGATCCAAAAATCTGTAATATTATGAGGATTCCAGGATGCAGCAAACAGTGGCAAAACTACAGATCACAATATCCGTACAGTAACATCAAAATTTATTCTCAAGTGCCATCATGAGAATTCTAAAATTTTGCCACAGGGCACGTTGAAACAAGCACATAACCAGCCAAATTATTGCAGTCTAATAATGCTCAGCACGATGATTTATACATGTACAGAGTCATGCAATTACTAAAACATGATCAAGAATTAGGTAGTTAACCCAGCATGGTAAATATAAGTACTTTCACCAACTGCAATTGCTAGAAAATGACCAAGGCATGACTTTTTTTTTAAAAAAAAGGACTAGTTTCAGGTTTGTCAAATAGGACTGATTGGTCTGATTAGATTTACGCAAAAAGAGAAACACGAACACCCTGAACCCTTAGAATTGTCTTGCTTCGGAAATGTTCAGCTACAAAACATACATTCCTGTGATCAGCAATCGGTCCCTGTACGTGACCTCATTGCTGGCATACAGAGATTGGTAAGTTGGCCATTGTACTAGTTACGCCAGCGTATAACCGCAAAAAGACCAACTATTAGGAACAGGGCTACAAAGTGAGCCAGCGCCCCCAACCGACATCGGCCTAACAACGATTGGGGCTGCGGCTGCGCCGACACCGTCGTCGACGCCACCGTCATGTATAACAACACACGGGTGCTGAGCCGCGACGGCTCTCCTCGGTCAGTTGGATATCCACCCCATCTGCGAATGCACAGGGTGAGCGTAGCGTTCGGTGTTCGCTGTGATCCAGCAAGACGAGAAATACTACAAGGTCGAAATGGAAATTGCTGGGGCACTAGACGCACACAGAGAGGGCAGGCGGGCTACTTTGCAGCTGGTGGAGCGACTATGGGGAACAACGGAAACTAGAACGGAACAGGGGGCAAAGAAGGGACCTTTAATTTGGCGGGCGCCATCTGACCGGACGAGCTCCGCCTTGGCCGTCGAGGTCGGAGTGGACGAGCCGTTTTGCGTGGTCGTCGGCCATCTCCGAACGCCCGCCGGCCTCTCCTTGGCCTTGCGGCGGGAGGAGCCGGGGTAGGCCGTCCTTGATCTGCTTCTGCTTACCTGCACGGGGCAGGGGTAGGGGGATGACGAAATTAATCGGTGTCTGGACGCGGAGAGGGGACGTGATCGATCCGGAGGTTACCGTGGCGGGTGAGGTCGACGCGCGTGGTCGCCGTGGAGAAGGGTCTCGCTCCACTCTGATGCAGCGCCGGATGGATTCAGCATCGGCTGTTGGTTGGTCGCCCACGTGTGCGGGCGTCAAGCCGGGGATGCGGCGGATGGGGAGCACGTACATCTGCGGCTGGACGGCGGCGCCGCAGCTCCAGCCGCTGCGAGGTCTCGCCGGGAGGGTGGTCGCCGGAGCCGGGACGGGCCGCATCGACAGCGGGACGCCAGGGTTCCGCCCGCGTGTGAGCGCGATTGAATGCGCGACGGACTTGGTCGGCCGGCTAGGGTTCCGCGAGGGGGCGCGATTGAATGCACCGGAGCTGCGGTGGTCGGCGACGAGCAGGGTTGGGTAGGCTGCGGTGGTCGGCGCGGGGTTGGGAGAGAAAATGGTGACCGCCATGTTGGTTGGGAGAGAAAGCCCAAGATTTTGCTAAATCTGAACTATACCAAATATTTAGCCAAACCAAACGCACCCAAAATGCACTTGCAACCAATACGAAGATTTGGCTAAATCTGAACTAAATATTTGGTCACGCAATAAGTAACCTTCCCTCACCAATACGGAGTACCTAACCAACTCAACTCAACTCAGTGCCGCCCAATCTTCGGAAATTTGACACGAAATCTCTCCGGTGATTTGTTCCTTAATTTTACTCTCCTTCTCTCGCAACGCAATAACTAGCATTCCTTCTCCGCTGCAGCGAAATTACTACTACTTTCCAAATCTTGAACCACGATTATATTAAGGAGAGGTTGCAGCGAAAATTACTACGTACTACTTTCCAAATCTTGCTGCTGCCGTAAAATCTCTCGGTACGTAAAATCGATCGTGGTTTCTTGTTGCACGAAATCTCTCCTCATCAAGAGACACATTGTAATATCCCAGGTTTAGAGGCAACAAAATAAGAGAACACCAAAGTGTGCATTGCATTCATGCATAGAAAATCCGGGGAATTTTCGCGCTTCAAATAAAACTTACCACAGTAACTGAAGTTTCACTTGACTTGCTGGAATTGAAGTAGATCATCAAGTCAAGCGCTATAAACTTCACTGTGATCTTTGTTAAAACCTTGTTTTGGGTAGAGATGATTTGATCTATGGATTAGATCAAATGAAATTATATTTACAACAACACATTCTTTAAGAATCGAAGCCTAACTTATTAACACTTAAAAGTTAGCAACTACCTTTGTGTGTAAATTAATTCACTTCTAAACTTATTACCAAATAAGGTAAACCACAGGGTCTAAAGTGCATAAAAGCCACACATTCTTATTTAAATCATAACTTATTAAGTATATGAAATATCATAAAACTAAATCCATTTACATTACGATTTATAGTTCAAACTATTTGAATCCAACTGACTATGAGTATTTTGAAAACACTTATGATCATGCCTTGGTGAAATCAAACACCAACTATCCAAATTTGAGGAATAACTTTCAACCTTAATCTTTTGATCAATATTATAATATAAATCCAATCCAATATGATATAGTGACTCATCCACAATAATAAAACCATCCACAAGATATTTAGTAACAAATGCCACTTGGCTATCCAAAAATAAATCATAGGAGAGGATAATGATCTTGCCACATGGGATGAAAATATCTACATGACTTGCTTTCCAAGCTATGCCACCTCATGCTCAAAGGATTGCTATGGATTAGAGCATGACAACCAAGCACCTTACTCATCCCACCAAAACAAGAGTCACCCACCTAGGTGTTATGATACTAGAGCTTGCCCAAGCCTATAAATAGAGCCACACCCTTCATCCATTTGCTCATCAAGTACCATGATACATGGGAACAAACACTTGAGACCTTCCATATCAATTAGCTAGGATCAAGATGAAGAAGCTAGGAGGTGGAGGCATACCACAAGAAGAAGGTTTATTAGATTTCCTGAAGAACAAGCTACAGAAAATACCAAGGTAGAATTCCTAGGCAAACCATATATTTAGAGGATCATATCATCATCTCTTGAGTAGGACCTTAGTAAACCAATTCCATAATCATCACAATTTGGTATTAATTAGAAACCCTAAGAATCTAAGTGAGTGTGATGAGAGGAATGATAAAGAGTGATTAGTGAGGAATAAGTGGATATTGTCTAATGCATGATTATACCTTGTAGATATAGATGATTAGTTAAACCCATGTTATTAATAGATCTCATCTATCACATAAAATAATAAGTATATCACTAGTAGTTAATCCCAAACCAATCCTCATGCCTTGTGTAGAGGAGTAATCCTAGTCAATTAAACATAACCCAACTATTGCTCACATCCTAAACCTAGTGGTGTATCACATTGGTGATCACTACTAAAACCCTAGACCAAGTCTGAAATCCAACCCATGGATTACTTTGGATTATAATTACAACCCTACCATACCTCATGCCTATTACATACTTCAAATAGTGAAATATTTCCAGAAACCATAAACCTTGTCATATGGAATCAATTCCACATGAAATATTGTCTTAACTTGTGTATCATGTATCACAAGTATAAATTAAGCCATATATACCTAAGCTTAAATGTTATTGAAGTAGTAAAGTGAACAATGATAAGCTTGGGAATTATATTAACAAGTTCAAGCCAGAATTTGCTAAGTAAGGTTAGTGAATATAGTGTTTATCCAACCATTTTCTTAAACCCTAGAAATAATTCTCCACATAAAATCATGATCACATTTCCATCCTCAATTTCACCACTACATAAAATACTAGCCATAATTAATTTATATGTGAACCTCACTATTGTTAAGTAATAACAAAACTTAATGACATGTTTACTATGCACTGGTTATAAACTTCAAATCATTCAAAATAGGTTTGGTTCCCAAAGTTAAAAGAATTGAGATAAACCATTAAACCATATCTACTTTATTTATACTTCACCAAAGCATCAATATAATCCAATATTAAATATTTGTTTGAACAAAACAAATATGCAGCAAGTAGTACTATCAAGTTCTATTAAGATTCAAATAATTTAGGACCTGCAAAATAAGATAGAGTTCAAATTTGAAATCAAATAGTAAATTCAAACCAGAAAATAAAACAGAAAAGTTTAAAAAGGAAAAAGAGAGGGAAAACTTTACCTGTCCACCGAAGCAGGCCGCAGCAGCCCAAGCCAGCACCAGAGCAGCCCAGCATCGAAGCCCAGCACCAGCCCAGCCCAAGCCAGATACCGATTCGGTGTCTTTAAAAATCGTGCGAAGAAAGAAAACCCCTTTCTTCTTCTTCCCCGGCGTCGACAGCGAGCCAGCGCCAGTAGACGCCATCATTGTCGACGATAAGGACGCCCCGGACGCGTGGAAGCTTCCAGAACTCCTCCCTAGGACTCTCGCGTCCGAGCCTATCCGGAAATAAAAGATCGGCGCTCAGACAAACTCCCCAGACACCGCCACCTCCCGACCCTCGCCGTCGCCGTGTCGTAGCCACAGTGCTTCCCCCGACCTATAAAAACTCGAGCAGAAGCTCCGTGAAGCCCTTGTTCATCATAGCCAATCCTTATCCTCTCTCGTTTCCTATTTCTTCCACTATCTGCAAGTCTCTGTCGCCGGCGACCTCCATGGCGCTGTCGATTGAGAGCATTCCGGAGTCCTTGGGGTAGTTCATTGGATGCGCCTGACAACGTGGACTCTCCTGGCGGAAGGAATCGAGAAGGGAAGCCCGGTGCAACGCCAATTTTGATTTTCCCTTTCTTCGGCCATCGCCGGTGACAAGGTATCAACTTGTCAATGCCTATGGATTGTAGGCTAGGGTTTAGTTAGAAGTAGAGGGTAAGTAGATCTCGAAGGTTTCAGCCGAAAAGTACTCGACGATTATGAAAACTAGAGTTTGCAGACAATGATTCGATTGATTCTTCATCCCTCGACTCCCCCTTTATATAGGAGGTGGAGCCGAGGGATTCGTGCTATACAAGTTTATAGAGTCCGGGACGGTTTCTAACTCATCCCGCCAGATTACAAATAACACTTCCTATTACAACTCATCTTTTCCTTAAATACATCTTGGGCTCTCGAATCTTCTTATTCTTCGGGTAGTGGGCCTTCAGTAAACTCCGGGTATTATATTCGGCAGGCCCATTTGGGGTGCCTATGTCAGTAGCCCCCGAGATTTTGCTTGGATCGTAGAGTCAGGGAAAATCTCCACTGTTTATTTTTACTCGAAAACTTTAACTTTTTATATTTCTTCACATAAAATTCTATATTGTACAGGGATACTGGTAGTTGGGGCTAGTTCATCTGACGGATCAGGTACTAGTTAACTGCTCTAGTGGCAATCCGCAAAAACCTACTTCAAAATCACGTCCCTGGACATGATCTCGGGATACTGGTGTAAACGTCGACGGGTGCCGCTTAAGGTCTTACCATTACGTCGAGTCCAGTCAAATTTATCGGGTACCTAACGCGTCCGTTAGGATTTTTCTTCGTATCTGTTGATACGGATAAAAATGTGAGCGCAGTCTTTGGCGATGCCACGCCCAGCAGAACGGATCTGGGGTCTTATCTTCGCAAATTTGCGGCATTCAGAAATTGATCGCAACTTCGGCGTTCTGAGAATATATTGTCGAGTGCTTTTCCGGCTGTTGGAATGGCACATTTTATCGAGTCAAGCATGACTTATATTGCTCTCCCGATGGGAGTATATGTAGAGTTAATTATAACTCGAAATATACTCTCTTACTTTTCTATTTTTTATTTGATAATTTCATCGGGCACGCGAACAGCGTTCCCGATGGGAGTAGCCCCCGAGGCTACAACCAAGAACTTGTGCTTGGTTGTAGGCTCAACATTTTAGTCCACCTTGTCGCTATATTGCCATTACTTCCCAATATGATCTCTTTCTTCTTCTCTCTTTTTTTTATCTCTCGGGTGCGCGAACAGCGCTCCCGATGGGAGTAGCCCCCGAGGCTACAGCCAAGAACTTGTGCTTGGTTGTAGGCTCCCGCAATTTCTATATTGCCATAGTCGAAATCTTACTTTTTGTCGAAGTAGCCCCCGAGCATTTGGGCAAAAACTTGTTTTTGATCAAAGGCTCCCGAAGTATTGAATAATTCTTTCTGTCGCCAATCTTCTTTTATTTTTCTTGTCGACATGCTTCCAAATTTACTTCATCCTTCTCGAATAGTCGTGATTTTCCTGCCCTGTGGGTCCATTGCTTCCACCACGTTGACACGTCGTGCGAGTGGGGGACACACGTCCTCCGCTTTTACTGGCGCACGTACGGTAACGCCTATCTCAGTAAAAATACTTTTTTGCCCTTGCATCTAGAAGATCTATTCTCACCACACGATTTCTTCATCCAACGGCACACTACTTCACCCAATTCTTATATAAACCTTTCTTCAACCTCCGTTCATCCCCTCGTTTGCGCCGCTCATCTGTTCCTCTTCGCAAAACTTCCCCTGCGCCCAACTCTCTCTGATCTTCCGCACACTCATACATTGCTTTGCCCATTGCCATTGATGCCACCGCGCGTGCGTCTGACTCGCCACAGCACTCCGGAATCCAAGATGGCCGCCGAGGATCTTGAGTGGGAGAGATCCAAAATCTCCAACCAAGACACCAACATGCTGAAGAGGCTCGGCCTCATGAAGAAGGAGGATGCCATCCGCTTTCCCAGCGAAGAAAGCTACCCCAAGCCTCCAATGGAGTACCGGGTTAGTTTTGTCGATCATCTAATCCGTGGCCTTTCGACCCCAATCCACGATTTCCTCCGCGGCCTTCTTTTCGTTTATGGGATTCAACTGCACCAGCTGACCCCCAATTCCATCCTTCACATTTCTATTTTCATCACGCTTTGCGAATGCTTCCTCGGAATCCCTCCCAATTGGGCTCTGTGGAAGCGCATTTTCTGCCTCCGCCGCAATGGCTCCCACAACGTCACTTATAACATAGGTGGCGTTGTTATCTGTGTTCGTACTGATCGTCGACTATTTCGACGTCAAGTTTCCTGATTCTGTCCAAGGATGGCGCAAAAAGTGGCTCTACATCCACGAAGAAAGCGCCAACTCCGTTGAGCACAACATAGTTCCTTTCGACGGAAGTGCCCGAATTCAACGCCGCCGCTCCTGGGACGCCGAAGCTTCCGAGGAAGAGAAAAAAGCGACAGAGGCACTGATGTCTCGTATCCGCGACTTCAAAACACTCGAGGCAAAGAGCTGTCTGGTGTTCAAATCACTGCCTACTTCCTTAGGATTAGAGTGCAGCCTCTTCAGGCTCGCAAAAATCCCCTTTGGACGTATTCTGGTAAAAATGACGCCAACAGAATCTCCGGTGATCTTTCCACCAAGGACTTGGAGAAGTTGGTTCGAAGACTCTCTACTTTGGGCAAGGACCCAGTTCCTTCCTCTTGTCGCGTGGAACCATACAGCTCCGCCAATCCACTTCCCGGGGTATTTTGTCTTCTCGAGTTTTTATCTTATTCCGCACTTTCTCTGCATCTCATTGTATTGTCATCTCTTTAATTTTTCTTTGGTCCCTATTTTTTCAGAACCATCCTACTATGACTTCCCTTCCTCCTCTTCCGGAGGGTGGAGAAGTCGAAGAACAGGCCATCGTTGCCGAAGATACTCAAGGTTCTTCTGTTCCTGAAAATGAAGTCGCGGGTTCTCACAAATCTGCGGCTTCTCATGAAAAAGAAGTTGAGTCTGAAGCCAGTGAGTCGACGCAATCCCTTCCTCCTGCTGTTTCTCCAAGGAACAAAAGGAAAAGGACTAATGCCGAGGATTCTGGCACCTCTAAGGCTGAAGAAGTTGTTCCTTCTCATCCGAAGGCAGCTTACGATCCTTATGTTGAATCCCTCGTCAGCTCGTAAGTCACCTTTATTTCTCCCTATTTTTGTACTCGAAATTTTTATCCTGTCTTGCTTTTTATGCTGCCGATTTTTTGACCAACGGTGATGACGAGGAAGAAGTACCAGTGCGACGTGGCTCCTCGGACAAGCACGTCACGTACTGTACTTGCCTCAGACACGCTAGTTGAAGGGGAAGAAACGTCGCCTCCTCAACAAAACGTCGTCACCACTACTCCACCATCAAGCCCCCTTGCTCCTTCACCAAAAAGGACAAGGGTTGAAAAGATTGTTGAAAGCGCCCCTCGGTTGGGCAGTTAAATCGACTCTGCTCCTAGACGATGTAAGTTTGTCGACATCTATATTTTCCTTGTTTTTTCACTCCTTTTCTCTTTTTCATGCCGATGTTTTTCTTGCTATGTTCACGTTGAACAGCCTATGATCAAGGATCTTCTCCGCATCGGTTCCCAATTTATTGGGTACCGTGAATATGCTAATAGAGTCGAAGGTAACGATTTTTATACTTGCTGTTTTTCCTTGATTTTTTGCTCCTGTTACTTGTCGCGATTTTTGATCTTTTCTTCCCTCTCTTTTCCATATCTCGATAGAGAAACTTGCAGAGGCCAACGAACGCGCCGACGCACTTGCTCTAAAACTTGAGCAAAGTGAGGCGGCTCGCAAGAAAGCCGAACTCGCTGCTAGCAACGCCAAGGCCGAAGCTGACGAAGCCAAGGCGAAAGCTGCTGGTGTCGAGGAACTGCAAAAAAGACTTGAGGATGCTATAGCTGCCTTAGATGGGCACAAAGCTGCGCAAGCTTCTCGTGAAGAAGGAATCCTCAAGCGCCTGAAAACGCAGAGTCGCCGCACTTTCAGTAATTTTGCTGATCTCTTCTATTTTTATGAGAATCGTTGCTTCTTGTCTTTTCACTAATGCTTTGTTTCCTTAACAGCCCAAACAAACCAGGATTTTGATCTGACAAATCCTGCCAATGACCCTGTCCTTGACGCACTTTCCTATCTGGAACTTCATGGGTCCGAGATTCGTGAAGGTGTGTCGAATGCTAACGCGGTATTGTCGGCATTGTTCCCCTACTTCTTCCCGAAGAAAGAGGAGCCTGCGACTTTCCTCAACCTTGCCAAGATGTTCAATACATCGGAAGACCTTGGACTGAAGATGCGCCAAGAAAATATGAAGGTTGCCGTTGAGAGCACTGTCGCGTTGGTTGCTGACAGTCGACAGACTATCGACTGGATGAAAGTTGGTGACACCGAGCAGATAGAGCAATCAAGGTGGAAGTCGCTGATTAAGGCAGCCAAGCCCAACACAAAGAAGATCTTGGCCTATCTTGGGATTAAGCCATCGTCGACTCCTAGCTCGTCAAGGCCGGAGGTCTAGTTGCATGCCTCTATTTTTTCTTTCTGTTTCTTTTGCTCTTGTCGCCAAAGTAGTCATTTGGCGACACGTATTTCCTTAACTCCACTGTAATGCCCTTGTAATTATTCCACGAGATTAATGAAAAACTCTATCTTTGATTGTCGTTTGATGTTGTCCTGTTTAAATTTCAGTTGATATTTGATAACTATACTCCAACTTCCGCTCCTTCCAATGTTTCGCCTTCTTCTTCTCGCGCGAGGAGAACTTTTGCTGATAATCTTGCACCTGTCGACGAAACCTTGTCGCAAGAACTGGATGAACTTCGGCAGCAACTTCAGTATGCGAAGAAGCAAACACTTGTGATGATGGAGCAATCTCGGAAGTCATCTGAAGCCGAAAAAGTTGCTCTTCAGCAAGCTCGCGAGGCCGTGGCTGCTAAGGAAATTGCTGCTTCCGAGACTGAAAAGGCGACTACTCGAGAAAATTTCATGCTCGAATTAATGAATGAAGCCAGTGCAGATATGTCGGGTATGCCTGTTTCATCCTCTGATATCTTTCATCTTCATGCTATTGTCTCTTAAAGGTTTCCACTTCTTTGTTTTGATAGGTGCCTTTATTGATGCTGCTGCCGAGGAAGAGAGGGTTAATGCTAGGACAAACCTCCTTCTTAATCTTTCCCTGGACCATGGTTCGTTGTTTTGGGCTACCCCAGAGAGGACCCGCCAAATTGTCAGATTTCAAGATCGCACCTCTCAAACTCGCGACTTCCTTGACTTCTGTACCAAGACCTTGTCCATGGTTTACAACTCCATGTTTCCTCGGAACGTCCAACCAAAAACTCTTCCTGAATTGATGGAAAGATTCAAGGATGCTCGCAGTATCCATGATTTTGTCAAAGCTCAACTGGTAGCTGGCGCCATATTTGCTCTTATCATGCTCCAGATCTGCCACTCAAAACTTGACCTTACCGAAGTTGTCGCGAAAGTGCATCAAAAGGTAAAACGTCGAAGAGTTGGTGTTGACAGGATTAACACGAAGGTTACGCCTATAGCCGAAGAAATGATTGAGGACCTTCTTCGGATGGACGCCGACTTTTTTGCCGATGGCCATTATGCCGATTTCCTTGGCTGCCCACTTTGAAGAGAACAGAGTTACTCTTGATGATATATTGAATCAAGACTAGTTATCTTCCTCTTGTAGATATTTCTTGTTTGTAACCCATGACTATGATTATATTGTAAAGCAATCATTATATTTCTCTGTTTGTCTAGCCCCCGAGTGTTTCGGTGACTCTTTACTGTATTTGTATATTTGCGAGGTTTTGAACCAAGGCATTTATATATTTATGGGGAATATGAGCCCCCGAGCTTTTTATTGAATACTATTTTGTATTTTTGCTGACTTCCGAGGTATTTGAATACCAAGGCAAGGCTTTTCTTTTGTCGATGAACTATATTGAAATTTGTCGGAGCAAAGTCTTTGATCATGTCAATAACGAAGAAAAGTTATATTATCACTATCTTTATTATATTGCAGCACCGCGAGCCCGCCTCATTAAAAACCTTCTCCGGCCCCACTCGGTGCCCTGAAAAAGGAAAAGAGTGCGTCTGAAAACTCGCGGGCGTTTCAGTACATTGAAGTTTTACAAGGACTATATTTCGACTCTAGGCGTAGAACCGCCTAAGTTGCGCCACGTTCCAGGGGTTTGGCTCCTCGACCCCTGTCTTCTTATCCTTTATCCTGTATGCTCCTCCTCCGATTACTTCCGTGACAATGTAAGGGCCAAGCCATGGTGACTCGAGTTTTTCATGACTTTTTTGCGTGAGCCGAAGAACTAGGTCTCCCACCTGAAAAGATCTTGGCCGCAATCGTCGACTGTGGTAATTTTTCAAGTCCTGCTGATATTTAGTTACCCGAGATAATACTTCATCTCGAGCTTCATCAAGTGCGTCGACGTCATCTTCTAGCGCTCTTCTCGACGTTTCTTCATCATATTCGGCGACACGTGGAGAATTGTGCTCTATCTCGATTGGTAGTACTGCCTCTGCTCCATGAACCAGGAAAACGGAGTTTCTGCGTTCTTTGTGTTTGGTGTTGTTCGGATGCTCCACAACACGCTTGGTAGTTCTTCTGGCCAGGTATGTCGAGCTTTTTCTAGTGGTCCTAACAAGCGCTTCTTGATGCCATTGCAGATGATGCCATTGGCTTTCTCGACTTGCCCATTGGTTTGAGGATGTGCGACTGACGCAAAGTTTAGCTTGATACCCACCTCTTCGCAATAATCTTTAAATTCATGGGATGTGAAGTTACTGCCGTTGTCTGTGACGATGCTGTGGGGCACTCCAAATCTGAAGACGAGGCCTTTTACGAATTTTACTGCGGATGCTCCGTCTGGTGAATTTATCGGCTTCGCTTCTATCCACTTTGTAAATTTGTCGACAGCTACTAACATGTATTCCTTTCCTCCTGGCCAGGATTTGTGTAACTTGCCCACCATATCAAGTCCCCATTGAGCAAAGGGCCATGACAATGGTATTGGTGCTAGCTCTGCTGCTGGAGAGTGAGGTTTTGCGGCAAACCTTTGACACGCGTCGCAAGGTCTTACTATGTCCTTGGCGTCCTCGATTGCTGTCAACCAGTAGAATCCTGCTCGAAAAACCTTGGCTGCGATAGCTCGACTACTTGCGTGGTGGCCACATATTCCTTCGTGTACATCCTTCAGAATTATTCTTCCTTCTTCGGGTGTGACGCACCTTTGCAAGACGCCTGAAATACTTCGCTTATACAATTCTCCCTTGACCACTGTGAAAGCTTTGGAACGTCGAATTACTCGTCTTGCCTCAACTGGATCGTCAGGTATTTCTTTCCTGAGGATGTATGATATATACGGCTGCATCCACGGTATCTGTATCACCATGACCAGGTCCTGGTCTTCTTCGTCTTCTTGCTTTTCCTTGGTAGCCCCCGAGGGTTTCTTCTCCTTCTTTTTTGATTTTGTCGACTTAGTGGATCTCTCTGTTATCTCTTCCCAGAATACACCTGGCGGCACTGCAAGGCATTGCGATCCGATGTTTGCAAGAACGTCGGCTTCGTCGTTGCTCAATCTACTAATATGATTTACTTCGCATCCATCGAACAACTTCTCGAGCTCGTTGTACACCTCCTTATACGCCATCATGCTATCATTGACTGCATCACATTGGTTCATAACTTGCTGTGCCACCAACTGTGAGTCGCCAAAGATTTTTAGTCGAGTTGCACCGCAGGCTTTCGCCATCTTCATCCCGTGTATGAGAGCTTCATATTCTGCTTCATTGTTAGATGCGTTAGGGAACGTCATCCGAAGGATGTACTTTAACTTGTCGCCTTCAGGTGATATGAGTACTACTCCTGCGCCAGCCCCTTCTAGTCTCTTGGACCCATCAAAGTTCATTGTCCAAGTTCTCGATAAGTCTGGGGGTCCTGTGTTTTGCAACTCCATCCACTCTGCGATGAAGTCCGGCAGAACTTGCGATTTGATTGCTTTTCTTTTTTCATACGTGATGTCCCGAGGGGAAAGTTCTATTCCCCAAAGGGAGACACGACCCGTAGCTTCTGGATTGTTCAATATATTTGATAAAGGAGCTTCATTGACCACTACGATCGGATGTGCCGAAAAATAGTGGCGCAATTTTCGTGCTGTCGTGAACACTCCATATGCTATCTTTTGGTACTGAGGATACCTTTGTTTTGAGGGCGATAAAACTTCGCTTACGAAGTATACTGGCCTCTGCACGCCGTGGAGTTTTCCTTCTTCTTCCCTTTCGACAACTAGCACCGTGCTCACCACTTGGGGCGTGGCTGCGATATACAACAGGAGAGGTTCCCTTTCTTTTGGCGCCACCAAAATTGGTGGTGTCGAAATTGTGCGCTTCAAATCCTCGAAAGCTCTGTCGGCTTCTTCGTTCCACTGGAATTTGTCTCCTTGTTTTATCAAAGCGTAGAACGGCAACGCTTTTTCTCCCAGCCTCGCGACGAATCTGCTCAAAGCTGCGACTCGCCCAGTTAGCTGTTGTATTTCTTTCAACTTTGTTGGCTTCCGCATTGTTACGATAGCTTGTATTTTATCGGGATTTGCTTCAATCCCTCTTGCTGAGACTAGGAACCCCAGAAGTTCTCCTATTTGGGACGCCGAAAGAACACTTCGTCGGGTTCAATTTGAGGCAAAACTTATCAAGGTTGTCGAAGGTTTCCTTGAGATCCTCGATCAGCGTTGCCCCCTTTTTTGATGTTATGACGACATCATCAATGTATACTTGGACGTTCTTCCCAATCTGTGTCGCCAAACACTTCTGCATCATCCTCTGATATGTTGCTCCCGCATTTTTTAGACCAAAAGGCATAGTTCTGTAGCAAAACACGCCGTAAGGTGTAATAAACGCGGTCTTTACTTCATCTTCTTCTTTCAATCTGATCTGGTTATAACCAGAATATGCATCCAGGAAGGAAAGACGTTCACATCCAGCCGTGGAGTCGATAATTTGATCGATCCTCGGGAGGGGAAAGTGATCCTTTGGACAATGTTTATTGAGACACGTAAAGTCGGCCTTTGTCACGAAGGACCTTAGTGTTTTTCTTCGGTACCAACGGATTTGCTACCCATGTGGCTTACGTGAATATCTCTTTGATAAAACCAGCTTCTTGTAGTCGATTGATTTACGACGGCATGGCTTTGCGGTTTGGTTCCGAAAAACGCCGCAAAGGTTGTTTGATTGGTCTCGCTAGTGGATCCAAGTTTAGGTGGTGCTCGGCAAGTTCCACAGGTACTCCTGGCATGTCGGCTGGACACCATGCGAAGATTTTCCGGTGCTCACGGAGGAACTCGACGAGCGCGCTTTCCTATGCGATATCCAGGTCGTTTGCGATAGATGTCGTCTTTTTTGGGTCTGTCGGGTGAATCTGCACCTCTTTTGAATTTTTCTCGGTACTGAAAGTTGATTCTTTGTTTGGCCTTCCAACGTCACGGGAGTACGTCGTAATCAGTCATGCTTTTTGACGCCAAATACTCAGCTTGCATCCCGAAAGTTTCTGACAACCGGTGGAAATCCTTATCGCACTTATCAGCTAAGGCGAAGCTTCCTTTCACTGTGATTGGTCCCTTTGGTCCAGGCATCCTCCACAACAAGTATGTATAATGTGGCACCGCCATAAATCTAGCATATGCTGGTCGTCCCAACAGCGCGTGATATTGCGACGGAAAATCCACGACTTCAAACTCGAGCCTCTCGATTCTATAATTTTCTCGGGTCCCAAACTGAACGTCAAGATTGATTTTTCCCAATGGATAGCTTGGTTTCTCCGGTGTGATGCCGTGGAACCTTGTGTCTGTTGGTTTCAAGTTTGCTAAGGATATGTTCATTTTCCTCAATGTATCTGCATACATAAGGTTCAAGCTGCTGCCGCCGTCTATGAACACTCGAGAGACATCAAATCCCGCGATAACTGCTGGCAAAATAAGTGCTGACTGCCCTGGTCGAGGGACTTGCTGCGGATGATCTGCTATTGTGAAGCCGATATCTTGTCCTGACCAATTAAGGTACTCAACTGTTGGTGGAGGCATTTTCTCTGCCATAAACACCTGTCGTGAGATTACTTTCTGAGCTCTATTGGACGGCCTTCCCTTCTGAATCATCGACACTACTCCATTGGAGTTAGGATCAACATAAGGTGGTGGTGCGAGTGCTGCCGCTATTACGAGCTGATGCCGATTGTCGTACGTAATCGCGGGAGGAGGCGGCAAGTGAATCTCGCTTCTGGGTTCTCGAGGATTTCTCTGTGCTGCTCGCGCATTAGCGTTCTCTGCATACCGCAACATTGCTTGAAAATTTCGACAGTCCTTCTGCAAGTGCCCTGACTGTCTTTTGCCGTTGCTGTCGAGGAAAAAATGCATCTGGCACGGTCCGTTCATCATCTCTTCAGGGGACACGAAAGGTCTTGGGAACCTAGGCCCGCTAGTTTGCCTGTTGCGTGAATCATCTCTGTTATCACCTCGCTGTTCACTGCTTCTCTGGTAATCATCTCTGTTGCTTCCTCCTGTATTTGTCCGAAAACCTGCCGAAATTTGTCCTGGAGCGTCGTAGTTCTGGTACTGCCGAGGAAATCTTCGCCTCGGTTGATAGTTTCGACCGCGGTCCTCCTCTGGCGACCTATGTCGTTTGTTGTGGACGGCGTCTTCTCCATCTGCCCATTTATTTGCTATCTCCATTAACGCGGATACCGTCTTTGGATTGGTCCTTCCCAAGTCCTCGACAAAATCTCCGCGCCTGACTCCTGCGACAAACGCATCTATTGCTCTCTCGTCAGATATATTTTCTGCCGAGTTTTTGATGATATTCCACCTCTGGATGTACTTTCTCATTGGCTCATCTGGCTTTTGTCGACACGCTCTCAACTCTTCTAATGACGCGGGCTTTTTGCACGTGGATCTGAAGTTTTTGACGAACACGTCCTCGAAACTTTCCCAGCTGTCGATGGATCCTGGCGCGAGTTTCTTTATCCATGATCGTGCGGCTCCACTCAAGTGCACCTGTATGCTTTGCATGGCTATTGCCCTAGTTCCTCCTGTCAGCTTCACCGTCTCTAGATAGTCGACTAGCCAATCCTCTGGATCTTGAAGGCCGTCGAACTTCTTGAAATTATTGGGTAACTTGAATCCTGAGGGGACTCGAGTTTTTCGGACTCTCCTCGTGAAGCATGGTAAGCCGCACATATCTTCGTCGTTAAGTTCTGGGGATTGCCGATGATCCCTTACGCTTTCTGCCGCGCTCTGTCGACTCTTGCTTGTGCTCTTTGTGTCTCTTGCTCCACTTGGCCCTTGGTCCGCTGCTGTTCTTCTTGTGGGTCGTGGACTATTTTGCCTTGCCGCTCCTTCGGGAGGCGTTGATACAAACGCTGTCCCCATAGCTCCAACTCCTGCTACCGCCATATTATACAGTGTTTCCCTTGGATCACCTGGAGGTGGTTTAGATGCAAGGATAAAGGCATGTGTCGCCATATACCCAGCCTCTGGTGTCTTAGGGATGATGTTTCCTCTTGTATCTATCGACATAAAGGACATGTCGAGGTTTTGGACCAAGTGTTCTCTTTCTGCTTCGGGTATGTGTTGCAGCCTTGATCTTGCTCTGTTCCGCGCCTCCCGATGGCTATCACCCGTAGTTCTAGATTGTCGACTTAGATCTGCCCTTCTCCTGCTGGATGCAGAAGCTGCCTCATTTCTCCTGTTCAACTCAGCTGTCTGTTTTTCCAATTCCCTGGCAGCTCGTGCGAGCCTATATTGATATGCTTGCAATTCTTCTGGTGTGGCTGTGGTAGCCATTGGTTACTGTGCCGTTCATAGCTCTCGCAGCTCTGTCCCACGCTGCTTGTGAAAGTTGAACTCTATCTCGCGGCTCTGGCCCGACGTATTTGTTGCCCAGGCCTTGTCGCAGATTGGAGGGATCGACGTATGGATTTCCCAGACTGTCGAAAGCCTCAGATGTTTCCTCTTGATCTTCAATGGCGTAAATCTGATGATACTTTGTACTCAGATCTACGTTGGGTTTAGTGACATCATCGTTGAGATTGATGAAGACCTTGCCATCGTCGAGAGATTTGTCGACGAAGTCGTAACTGTCGACATCGCTTGAGCCATCGCTTATATATGAGTCCGCAGATGATTCAAACGACATGTCGTTGAAGATCTTGGCGAGTTTCTCTCTTGCTCTGGTGCTGACGTAGCGTGTCGCCGAGGTTTCTTCTTCTCCTGACTCGATGGACGATGCATAGTTTGAAAAATCGGAATCGACCACCGACGATCCCGACGAAATCGGAATCTCGACACGATACGATCCTTCCTTCTCGACGCGAAAGTGAAACCTTCCGAACGTCATCTCCATGGGCTCCGCCAGATACGCATATGCATCCAAACGGGAGGGTGGGTGAGGAACAAAATCGACAAGACCAGCAGCGATCTGTTTACCTCGATCCATTGTGTTGCTTGCGGTTGACGATGTTGAAGATCTTGAGCGTGCCATCGAGATCAGCTCCTTACGCCTCTAGTTCCCACAGACGGCGCCAATTGACAAGGTATCAACTTGTCAATGCCTATGGATTGTAGGCTAGGGTTTAGTTAGAAGTAGAGGGTAAGTAGATCTCGAAGGTTTCAGCCGAAAAGTACTCGACGATTATGAAAACTAGAGTTTGCAGACAATGATTCGATTGATTCTTTGTCCCTCGACTCCCCCTTTATATAGGAGGTGGAGCTGAGGGATTCGTGCTATACAAGTTTATAGAGTCCGGGACGGTTTCTAACTCATCCCGCCAGATTACAAATAACACTTCCTATTACAACTCATCTTTTCCTTAAATACATCTTGGGCTCTCGAATCTTCTTATTCTTCGGGTAGTGGGCCTTCAGTAAACTCCGGGTATTATATTCGGCAGGCCCATTTGGGGTGCCTATGTCAGCCGGGAATGGCGAGATAGGGCTCACTCTCGTCCACAATCGACTCCACCGAGCACTTCATTCGCTTCAGGGTGAGATTGCGCATCTCTGGACTCCTCTATTCCTTCTCGGGGTCGTCTGTAGCCTATATTTGCATTTTGGCCGGAGCCCGCCGCCGCAGAGATGCTCGCCGGAGTTGCTCCGGTGACCTATCGGTGGTGGCGTTGATGCTCACGTACTCAGCATCGACTCGCGGTTCTAACGCACCTCGAATCATCGCCTCTAGTGCCCGATGTCGTCCTCGCCGTTGCTCGCCGGCGCTCTCTCGGCGAGATGACATGGAGGAGGGACCCGTCGGTCGTGTTGACCCAGTCAAGCGCCAACGAGGCAGCTGACCTGGACCAGACCCCACCTGTCTGTGAGAGTAGCTAGATCTGAATCGGTACAAATCACATTTTCTGTTTAATTTAAAAAAAAACCAGAAAATAGCTGAAACTTTACAGAAATAGATTAAATTCATTTCAACTCAGAAAAATATGAATAATATATCAAAATGCTCACAAAAATAAACTCTATCCAAATAAAATATAAAACAAAAATGTGTGTCAAAATAAAAATTCACTTATTTTTAACTTCTTTAATTATGCCTTTTCATTCATTTAAAATGCAAATTGAATTCAATAAATAATTAAATTTCAAAATTGAATTTTAACTATTCAGTAACTAAGTAAAATGTTAGGATTAATTTTATTTACCATATTTGCATTAACTTAATTATTAGTGGTAATTCATAAACTCTAATTGCAAATTACTATTTTCCATTTTCTTTAAATAAGTAATAACTCAAGAAAATATTATAAGCCAATATTATTTTGGTAAATCCAAAACTTATTTACTTAAACATATTTAGTTAAGTAGTTAATTATTTTAAAACCCTAACAACAATTATTAAACCACGATTCTTAATTAAACCAAAATAGGAGTTACCCTAATTATTAATTCTTCTGGAAAATTAATAAAATGTTAAACCATTATTAATTTTGATTCAAAGTAATTAGTAACCACAACTCTATTACCAATTATCATTTTAGGAGTTGTGCCATAATTTAGAAACCCTAGTTTCAATTTGAGTAAGACCTTGATCCCATTTTTTCATGTGATCATTCCACCTTAGAAGCAACTCCAAAACCCTAGTTATGTGTCACATGTGATCATGTGAGATTTACTTGACATATAGAACCCTAATAAGCAACAATTAAATACATGCTTAGAATCCACTAGCATAAAACCAAGTCACATGAGATTATCATTTCATGTTCCTATTCTTAATTAAAACCTATATGACTCACTAGTATCACCTAGGTATAAACCCTAGCTTGTTACCACATGTTAGCACCATTGATCATCAATCCTATATACCATACCATTAGGATCAACCTCAACCATCAAACCCTAATTGAACCATAATGATAAACCCTAATACCAATCTTGTGTAGTAATGCACATCACATGTTCCTATTCCACTCAACCCTACTCAGGAAATGAGAAACCACTTAGCTTGGCAATCATTAGTGACTACTTAATGAAGCAAATGTGAAGCCATAGTAAACCTAATAGCAAACTTATGGGACCATCTTAATAACCATCCTTATATATAATGCTTAGAAGAAACCATAGCAATAAACCTACCAATACTTGTTATATAGAAACCCATTCCAAGTTAAGAATAAACTAGTTCCTATTATTGAAACTAAATGAATTCAATAGTAAACCCTAGAAAGCCATAGCTCCTATGTATAGTAGTTCATATTCTTATTTAACCTGTTCTTCAAAAGTTATTCTTTTGAAGTACAAATGTCAATCCAACCATAGAAGCCATAGTTCTTCTTTGAAATACTCATTATTTCTTAACTAACATGTTCTTCAAAAGTTATTCTTTTGAAGTATAATATAAGTAATCATCAACCATGTCCTGTAGAACTTAAAATTGACAACTGTTCTTCACATATTATTCCACTACTATTCTTTATGTGTATGATTGTTATGATGTCTTATATCATTTGATTATGATGCTAATATAACCAAACCCTAATAAGAACCTTGTTTGAGAACCATTCTAAAAAGTGCAACCAACCCTAAAGAAATCTTTACAACTCATACATCCTAAATCATCGAGGTTAGGTTACGCTCGGGACGATTGCATCTCATACTATGCATTATCGCATCTTTGCCGATTCTTTAAACATTGTCCTTACTGGACGATGATGGTATTTCAGCATTTGGAGTTCTCACGTATCGAAGCTTTTGCTGCATAATCTTGCAGTCAAGAAAGGCAAGTTCATCGCTTGCTCATGTCATTTGATTATTTTTATCAAACTATATGCAAAGTACTATACTTATCACTCATGCATTGAAAATCAAAATATTACTTTCCAATTATGAATATGACTATGTGGTGGGCAATGGAACCATGGTATGTGTTGATATGGTGGAGGTTCCATTGCAATGGGTTATATCACCCTAGGATTAATTACCAATGCCGTCCAGTGATTCTAGCGCCGTACATATCGCGTTGACCATAAGATCTATAATGGCTGCGGGAAGTCAGCTGTATCTTTTCCCTTCTGCACGCCAACGGATTGGTAGAGACGGTGGGGTGTTGGAGGCACTGCCGCAATAGGTTGGGATATCCTTTTAAATCCCCATCCATTAGTGATGTTAATCTCTACCATCTATGAGGGATTGTCCGGAGTACACCATGAGTAAAGCCGTATTATCGGGGGAAGTCTACTGGAGGTGTACGGTTGGACAAAAGGGTGGGTTTGCAGGGTCGCGGAGAAGGCAGTGATTGGCTTGGACCTTACACACTGGCCCCACACCAAGGAAGTGTGGACGGGAACGATCACCCGGTTGGTATCAAGGATAAGTTCTCTTATGGGAAAAGTAACGCACCTCTGCAGAGGATCTTTGAATTGTATTTGTCACTCCCTGTTCCGGGAAGGAGCTATGACAGCGGCGAGAAAGGAACTCCACGAAGTTCTGGTCAACTGTGAAGACCGACGGGCATAGTTTTCAGAATAAAATAAACCTTTTGAAGAAATGTTTATAAAAACTTGCATTGGCCTATGACTTTCGGGTCTATGGCTGTAGCTAGTGCATGATACACATATTTCCTAATATGAACTTGCTGAGTACGCTCGTACTCATTCTATCTCGTTTGAACCCCCTTCTTAGAGCAATGCACTGAAGGAGAAACTACCGTGGAACTCGAAGACAAAGGAGTCAACTGCAACAAGATGAAGAATCCAATCAAAGAAGTCAATGGAGTCAACTCCTGCATCAGTTATTATGGAAACCTAGACTAGTAATAGAAGGGAACCTTTCCCTAATCCTAGCACCTAAGTAGCTAGATTTCTATAGCAAGCCAAGTAGCTCATAATCTTGAGTTAGCAATAAGATAGACTACGAGTCGTTCTTCTGGAGCTTTATTTGAAGTTTTACCTCACTGTAAAGTAGGAGGTTGTGTTGATCTTATGTAAACAGATCGTGTGTATTTCTATAGACATACCTTGGACTCGCATATGTTTCTGTTGTACCACTCTGAGAGATGTAATATGAGTGGAACGGTGTTTCACTTGTGTTATGTCAACGACTTGTGTACTACACCATGCAGTGGTACGCTGGGTCATCACAGCTGGTATCAGAGCAAATGCTTTGACCTTAGGATTAAAACCCTTTAAGGAGACCTATAGGTTTGGTAGTGTCTATAGGAAGTATCTTAGTTAAACCAACTATTATTTTGACTTGAGATGGGTATTCACTTGAGAATAATCCTGACACACTTGAGTCAATCTTTCTTATCTATCTTTCTTAAATAAAATTAGTTAGTTATCTTGCTTCATTCCAAATAACTAGAACACCATTGAAGCTTAAGATAAATGGTGGTAGTAGACCACAGTTGGTATACAATACATGGTAGTCCAAAGAAAGGATACAACCATAAGGAAGATATCCTATTGGAAGAAGTATACCAATGCAAGTCATAGTTAAGTAAGAGTCATTTAAAATGTCAAATGACTGATGTTAAGTAATGTAGATAAGTAATATGAGGTAGTATGTACCTATGATGAGTCAATCATAGGAGGTAAGGAAGAGAGATAGGAGTATACAACTCTATTTTTCATGGTAAAGTTGGTAATCATATATGATTCATTTGAGAATCATGATGTGAGGGAGTAGAACATCATAAGTACGATAACAAAAGGATGATAAGGAGTAGGATTTAGGGAATAGTTCGAAAGCTTAGACCTTAAAATCCTGGAAACTGTACCAAGTATGCTAGAACCATAGTCCTTAATTTAAAGAAGGCTTATTTAGAACATGTCACATAGAGAAATCATAGAGTTATAGGGGTATATTCTAAACAACCATGTGTTTAGAGTAGACATGTTAGAATTAATTGTACTATAGGAAGTAGTCTTCAATAGCACATATATAGGGTATACTATTTTGTTAGTACTTCCAAAGAAAACTAGGTTAACTTCAACTATCCTAAGCCATTTTGTTTCAAGTTGTCTCGTTGCAAATGTGCAATTAAGATAAATGTTGAGACCAATAGTAGAAATTCACGTATTCGTGCTAAGTATCACGACCTAAGCCTATCTTATGTGGTGTTATATATTGCACATCTACACCTGATGTTTAGGGATGTCTTACCCAATTATTATATTCAGGCATATAAGGATGTGTATTATGAACACAAAGCTGAATCTTCTTGGATTTTATTGGATTTTCATTGATTGACTAGATCCATACATGAAGTTTGATTTTGATATGCAAATGCATGATGCAATATCAAGCTCTTACTTGATGTTATAGGTCTAGAGGGTAAAGGTATTCGTGTGAGGAAGTGACGAATTCTGAAGATTTTTGAAGATAAGATGAAGGTTCACTTGATGAAGGAAGTAAAATTGTGGGAAGCAACCACAATACTCTAAAGGAAGGACTAATCAAAACTCACTTCTATCCTTAAATAAGGAGTACTTCAACATGGAAGTATCATGGAAGTGAGAAAGATAGTGAATATGGAGCAGTAAAAGTGGAGCCATATTCATTCTGGAAGAAGGGAATGCAAGTGAAGTCACTTACAATACTATTTTTATAGTGTCAACAAGTGGTTTTCTTGCAAAACAAACCCTGGAAGAAGGAAAATAGACAAGTGAAGTCGTAGCTGGTATAATAAGACCGCAGCTGATATAGGATAATTATGAAGAGAAAGTATGTGAAGTGAGGTATATCTTAACTAAAACTATGTAAGTAGCCACAGCTGGTAGGTAGATAATTGACTAGAACCATAAAATAGCCCACAGCTGGTATCCAATAAGCCATATCTAATGCTAGATAGTCTGCAGCTAGTACCAGATAGCCACAGCCTGAACATTTCTTTACCCTAAAAGAAAGGGGGATTCCGCAGCTAGTATTTCACAGCTGGTATCTCGTAGTTGGTAAATATTTAGTCGGAGGATTCATAATGGATACCCACAACTGTGTGGATACACCGCAAAGAATTCTTCGTGAGACTTTAGAAAGGTACAAAATATAAACCAGACTTAAACCAACTACCTAACCTTGGAGTTTAATGATTAGAAGAAAGGAAGTTAGAAGGTCATTAGTAAACTCCAAGGGGGAGAGGAAGGTTGAAGGAGAAGTATTAAAATATGATTTGGAGTATGATAGACGGAGAAAAAGGTCTGAACTGAGAGGAAGTCCGATCTTATTTTTATAAGGTTGTTGGGAGGTACACATATAATAGTACTCTCAGGAGGATGTCAGACCAGAAGCCGAGGTTCATATCTCGAGGAAGTAAGGGTTAGACCTTAACTTGAGTGGGTAATTGTAATTACTCGAAACCAAGAGAACTTAAGTAAGTTTAAGATGATGAAGTTGGATGAAGAAAATGTCGAAGGACATGCAAAGCCTAAGAAAACAAAAGACCGAAGGGTTTGACCATACCCAAGACATAAGCTTATTAGAAAGATTCCTTTCATGGAACCTAAAGAAATCAAAAGGAAGATAACTAGCATAAACTAGAAGCCATGATTGGATGGACTAAATGAGTCTAATTCATTCGTAGGAAGAAACCACTAGGACCATGCCTATTGTAAATACCTTACTAAGTACCATTACTTTCGTTATGGTAGTAAGGGAAAACAATACCCTACCTTAAATAAATCCTTTAGAATTAGGTTTGGACACATGTTTGGTACACCATAGTGCCATATTACATCGCAGCTGGATTATCGCAGCTGATAGAACCAAGTTTTAAGTACCCAAATAGGAAGATGTCACCACAGCCATTAGTAAAGTCCATTAACACAATAAGATGTCTTAATCCAAGAATCTTTGGATAGTAAGCCTATAAGCTTAGAGTGTTGGAAGAAATCATAGAATAGAAGAAAGTATCAGTGCCAGATATCAGAAGACCTCCGGAAGGATCTGGACAAGAGATATAATCAATCATATCTAATATGATCACCATGGAGTTGAAGGATGGTGATCTGTTCAAGACATTTCAACATTCCGAAACATGAGAGCGTTCGAACTTCGGGACGAAGTTCAGTTTAAGGGAGAGGCTGTAATATCCCAGGTTTAGAGGCAACAAAATAAGAGAACACCAAAGTGTGCATTGCATTCATGCATAGAAAATCCGGGAATTTTCGCGCTTCAAATAAAACTTACCACGATGGCGAAGTTTCACTTGACTTGCTGGAATTGAAGTAGATCATCAAGTCAAGCGCTATAAACTTCACTGTGATCTTTGTTAAAACCTTGTTTTGGGTAGAGATGATTTGATCTATGGATTAGATCAAATGAAATTATATTTACAACAACACATTCTTTAAGAATCGAAGCCTAACTTATTAACACTTAAAAGTTAGCAACTACCTTTGTGTGTAAATTAATTCACTTCTAAACTTATTACCAAATAAGGTAAACCACAGGGTCTAAAGTGCATAAAAGCCACACATTCTTATTTAAATCATAACTTATTAAGTATATGATATATCATAAAACTAAATCCATTTACATTACGATTTATAGTTCAAACTATTTGAATCCAACTGACTATGAGTATTTTGAAAACACTTATGATCATGCCTTGGTGAAATCAAACACCAACTATCCAAATTTGAGGAATAACTTTCAACCTTAATCTTTTGATCAATATTATAATATAAATCCAATCCAATATGATATAGTGACTCATCCACAATAATAAAACCATCCACAAGATATTTAGTAACAAATGCCACTTGGCTATCCAAAAATAAATCATAGGAGAGGATAATGATCTTGCCACATGGGATGAAAATATCTACATGACTTGCTTTCCAAGCTATGCCACCTCATGCTCAAAGGATTGCTATGGATTAGAGCATGACAACCAAGCACCTTACTCATCCCACCAAAACAAGAGTCACCCACCTAGGTGTTATGATACTAGAGCTTGCCCAAGCCTATAAATAGAGCCACACCCTTCATCCATTTGCTCATCAAGTACCATGATACATGGGAACAAACACTTGAGACCTTCCATATCAATTAGCTAGGATCAAGATGAAGAAGCTAGGAGGTGGAGGCATACCACAAGAAGAAGGTTTATTAGATTTCCTGAAGAACAAGCTACAGAAAATACCAAGGTAGAATTCCTAGGCAAACCATATATTTAGAGGATCATATCATCATCTCTTGAGTAGGACCTTAGTAAACCAATTCCATAATCATCACAATTTGGTATTAATTAGAAACCCTAAGAATCTAAGTGAGTGTGATGAGAGGAATGATAAAGAGTGATTAGTGAGGAATAAGTGGATATTGTCTAATGCATGATTATACCTTGTAGATATAGATGATTAGTTAAACCCATGTTATTAATAGATCTCATCTATCACATAAAATAATAAGTATATCACTAGTAGTTAATCCCAAACCAATCCTCATGCCTTGTGTAGAGGAGTAATCCTAGTCAATTAAACATAACCCAACTATTGCTCACATCCTAAACCTAGTGGTGTATCACATTGGTGATCACTACTAAAACCCTAGACCAAGTCTGAAATCCAACCCATGGATTACTTTGGATTATAATTACAACCCTACCATACCTCATGCCTATTACATACTTCAAATAGTGAAATATTTCCAGAAACCATAAACCTTGTCATATGGAATCAATTCCACATGAAATATTGTCTTAACTTGTGTATCATGTATCACAAGTATAAATTAAACCATATATACCTAAGCTTAAATGTTATTGAAGTAGTAAAGTGAACAATGATAAGCTTGGGAATTATATTAACAAGTTCAAGCCAGAATTTGCTAAGTAAGGTTAGTGAATATAGTGTTTATCCAACCATTTTCTTAAACCCTAGAAATAATTCTCCACATAAAATCATGATCACATTTCCATCCTCAATTTCACCACTACATAAAATACTAGCCATAATTAATTTATATGTGAACCTCACTATTGTTAAGTAATAACAAAACTTAATGACATGTTTACTATGCACTGGTTATAAACTTCAAATCATTCAAAATAGGTTTGGTTCCCAAAGTTAAAAGAATTGAGATAAACCATTAAACCATATCTACTTTATTTATACTTCACCAAAGCATCAATATAATCCAATATTAAATATTTGTTTGAACAAAACAAATATGCAGCAAGTAGTACTATCAAGTTCTATTAAGATTCAAATAATTTAGGACCTGCAAAATAAGATAGAGTTCAAATTTGAAATCAAATAGTAAATTCAAACCAGAAAATAAAACGAGAAAAGTTTAAAAAGGAAAAAGAGAGGGAAAACTTTACCTGTCCACCGAAGCAGGCCGCAGCAGCCCAAGCCAGCACCAGAGCAGCCCAGCATCCAGCCCAAGCCAGATACCGATTCGGTGTCTTTAAAAATCGTGCGAAGAAAGAAAACCCCTTTCTTCTTCTTCCCCGGCGTCGACAGCGAGCCAGCGCCAGTAGACGCCATCCTTGTCGACGATAAGGACGCCCCGGACGCGTGGAAGCTTCCAGAACTCCTCCCTAGGACTCTCGCGTCCGAGCCTATCCGGAAATAAAAGATCGGCGCTCAGACAAACTCCCCGAGACACCGCCCCCTCCCGACCCTCGCCGTCGCCGTGTCGTAGCCACAGTGCTTCCCCCGACCTATAAAAACTCGAGCAGAAGCTCCGTGAAGCCCTTGTTCATCATAGCCAATCCTTATCCTCTCTCGTTTCCTATTTCTTCCACTATCTGCAAGTCTCTGTCGCCGGCGACCTCCATGGCGCTGTCGATTGAGAGCATTCCGGAGTCCTTGGGGTAGTTCATTGGATGCGCCTGACGACGTGGACTCTCCTGGCGGAAGGAATCGAGAAGGGAAGCCCGGTGCAACGCCAATTTTGATTTTCCCTTTCTTCGGCCATCGCAGGAATGGCGAGATAGGGCTCACTCTCGTCCACAATCGACTCCACCGAGCACTTCATTCGCTTCGGGGTGAGATTGCGCATCTACGGACTCCTCTATTCCTTCTCGGGGTCGTCTGTAGCCTATATTTGCATTTTGGCCGGAGCCCGCCGCCGCAGAGATGCTCGCCGGAGTTGCTCCGGTGACCTATCGGTGGTGGCGTTGATGCTCACGTACTCAGCATCGACTCGCGGTTCTAACGCACCTCGAATCATCGCCTCTAGTGCCCAGTATCGTCCTCGCCGTTGCTCGCCGGCGCTCTCTCCGGCGAGATGACGTGGAGGAGGGACCCCGTCGGTCGTGTTGACCCGATCAACGCCAACGAGGCAGCTGACCTGGACCAGACCCATGTCTGTGAGAGTAGCTAGATCTGAATCGGTACAAATCACATTTTTAACATTTTAATTTAAAAAAAAACCAGAAAATAGCTGAAAATTTACAGAAATAGATTAAATTCATTTCAACTCAGAAAAATATGAATAATATATCAAAATGCTCACAAAAATAAACTCTATCCAAATAAAATATAAAACAAAAATGTGTGTCAAAATAAAAATTCACTTATTTTTAACTTCTTTAATTATGCCTTTTCATTCATTTAAAATGCAAATTGAATTCAATAAATAATTAAATTTCAAAATTGAATTTTAACTATTCAGTAACTAAGTAAAATGTTAGGATTAATTTTATTTACCATATTTGCATTAACTTAATTATTAGTGGTAATTCATAAACTCTAATTGCAAATTACTATTTTCCATTTTCTTTAAATAAGTAATAACTCAAGAAAATATTATAAGCCAATATTATTTTGGTAAATCCAAAACTTATTTACTTAAACATCTTTAGTTAAGTAGTTAATTATTTTAAAACCCTAACAACAATTATTAAACCCTGATTCTTAATTAAACCAAAATAGGAGTTACCCTAATTATTAATTCTTCTGGAAAATTAATAAAATGTTAAACCATTATTAATTTTGATTCAAAGTAATTAGTAACCACAACTCTATTACCAATTATCATTTTAGGAGTTGTGCCATAATTTAGAAACCCTAGTTTCAATTTGAGTAAGACCTTGATCCCATTTTTTCATGTGATCATTCCACCTTAGAAGCAACTCTAAAACCCTAGTTATGTGTCACATGTGATCATGTGAGATTTACTTGACATATAGAACCCTAATAAGCAACAATTAAATACATGCTTAGAATCCACTAGCATAAAACCAAGTCACATGAGATTATCATTTCATGTTCCTATTCTTAATTAAAACCTATATGACTCACTAGTATCACCTAGGTATAAACCCTAGCTTGTTACCACATGTTAGCACCATTGATCATCAATCCTATATACCATACCATTAGGATCAACCTCAACCATCAAACCCTAATTGAACCATAATGATAAACCCTAATACCAATCTTGTGTAGTAATGCACATCACATGTTCCTATTCCACTCAACCCTACTCGAAATGAGAAACCACTTAGCTTGGCAATCATTAGTGACTACTTAATGAAGCAAATGTGAAGCCATAGTAAACCTAATAGCAAACTTATGGGACCATCTTAATAACCATCCTTATATATAATGCTTAGAAGAAACCATAGCAATAAACCTACCAATACTTGTTATATAGAAACCCATTCCAAGTTAAGAATAAACTAGTTCCTATTATTGAAACTAAATGAATTCAATAGTAAACCCTAGAAAGCCATAGCTCCTATGTATAGTAGTTCATATTCTTATTTAACCTGTTCTTCAAAAGTTATTCTTTTGAAGTACAAATGTCCAATCCAACCATAGAAGCCATAGTTCTTCTTTGAAATACTCATTATTTCTTAACTAACATGTTCTTCAAAAGTTATTCTTTTGAAGTATAATATAAGTAATCATCAACCATGTCTGTAGAACTTAAAATTGACAACTGTTCTTCACATATTATTCCACTACTATTCTTTATGTGTATGATTGTTATGATGTCTTATATCATTTGATTATGATGCTAATATAACCAAACCCTAATAAGAACCTTGTTTGAGAACCATTCTAAAAAGTGCAACCAACCCTAAAGAAATCTTTACAACTCATACATCCTAAATCATCGAGGTTAGGTTACGCTCGGAGACGATTGCATCTCATACTATGCATTATCGCATCTTTGCCAGTTCTTTAAACATTGTCCTTACCGACGATGATGGTATTTCAGCATTTGGAGTTCTCACGTATCGAAGCTTTTGCCTGCATAATCTTGCAGTCAAGAAAGGCAAGTTCATCGCTTGCTCATGTCATTTGATTATTTTTATCAAACTATATGCAAAGTACTATACTTATCACTCATGCATTGAAAAGCAAAATATTACTTTCCAATTATGAATATGACTATGTGGTGGGCAATGGAACCATGGTATGTGTTGATATGGTGGAGGTTCCATTGCAATGGGTTATATCACCCTAGGATTAATTACCAATGCCGTCCAGTGATTCTAGCGCCGTACATATCGCGTTGACCATAAGATCTATAATGGCTCGGGGAAGTCAATTGTATCTTTTCCCTTACGCACGCCAACGGATTGGTAGAGACGGTGGGGTGTTGGAGGCACTGCCGCAATAGGTTGGGATATCCTTTTAAATCCCCATCCATTAGTGATGTTAATCTCTACCATCTATGAGGGATTGTCCGGAGTACACCATGAGTAAAGCCGTATTATCGGGAAGTCTACTGGAGGTGTACGGTTGGACAAAAGGGTGGGTTTGCAGGGTCGCGGAGAAGGCAGTGATTGGCTTGGACCTTACACCTGGCCCCACACCAAGGAAGTGTGGACGGGAACGATCACCCGGTTGGTATCAAGGATAAGTTCTCTTATGGGAAAAGTAACGCACCTCTGCAGAGAGGATCTTGAATTGTATTTGTCACTCCTGTTCCGGAAGGAGGCTATGACAGCGGGCAGAAAGGAACTCCACGAAGTTCTGGTCAACTGTGAAGACCGACGGGCATAGTTTTGAATAAAATAAACCTTTTGAAGAAATGTTTATAAAAACTTGCATTGGCCTATGACTTTCTGGTCTATGGCTGTAGCTAGTGCATGATACACATATTTCCTAATATGAACTTCTTTGAGTACGCTCGTACTCATTCTATCTCGTTTGAACCCCCTTCTTAGAGCAATGCACCGAAGGAGAAACTACCGTGGAACTCGAAGACAAAGGAGTCAACTGCAACAAGATGAAGAATCCAATCAAAGAAGTCAATGGAGTCAACTCCTGCATCAGTTATTATGGAAACCTAGACTAGTAATAGAAGGGAACCTTTCCCTAATCCTAGCACCTAAGTAGCTAGATTTCTATAGCAAGCCAAGTAGCTCATAATCTTGAGTTAGCAATAAGATAGACTACGAGTCGTTCTTCTGGAGCTTTATTTGAAGTTTTACCTCACCGTAAAGAAGGAGGTTGTGTTGATCTTATGTAAACATTTATTGACTATTTCTATAGACATACCTTGGACTCGCATATGTTTCTGTTGTACCACTCTGAGAGATGTAATATGAGTGGAACGGTGTTTCACTTGTGTTATGTCAACGACTTGTGTACTACACCATGCAGTGGTACGCTGGGTCATCACACACATAGAGTCATTCCTTAATTCACGAGGCACCAATCAATCCGTGTTTCCCATATTTTCGGAATTTGATTGACGGAGAATGCCAAGGAAGGACGTCGATCGTCCATAGCTTTAAGTGCTCCCGGTTTTCCAGCACAAGGTGAAAAGGGAAGCAGGGTAATTTCGCGGCGACAAGACAAAAACAATTCACCCGCGCCTAATCAAAATAAAAATATGCGCCCTCGTTCCCGTTTGAGGGAAATTAACATAAAATGTTAACCTAAAAACATTAACCGTTAACCTGGAATGTTTATTAATACAAAACAAATTTCATAAATGTAACAAATCATATGGCTCAAATTCAAACACATCGAATTTCAGATCCATCAATATAGGCACAACTAAGATTCTGCATGGAGACACCAGCGACGATGTGTATACTCTTTCATAATCATTAACACATGCATGTCCAAATCGTCGTCCTCCTCCTCCCCCTCCAAAGAAAAAAAAATGAGTTGGCGAAGACCATCTCCACCAACCTCTTCATCTATAGGCGGGATTCATCGTTGAAGCAGTCGGTCGCAAAGAAATTGGAAAACAAGCAAAAAAAAAAAAGACTTACCTACTTACTCCCTCTATTCTGATTTAATCCACATTCTAGGAAAATGAGATAAGTAGTTAATTAGTTAAGTAGTTATTTACTTAAACATATTATAAGCCAATATTATTTTGGTAAATCCAAAACTTATTTACTTAAACATCTTTAGTTAAGTAGTTAATTATTTTAAAACCCTAACAACAATTATTAAACCCTGATTCTTAATTAAACCAAAATAGGAGTTACCCTAATTATTAATTCTTCTGGAAAATTAATAAAATGTTAAACCATTATTAATTTTGATTCAAAGTAATTAGTAACCACAACTCTATTACCAATTATCATTTTAGGAGTTGTGCCATAATTTAGAAACCCTAGTTTCAATTTGAGTAAGACCTTGATCCCATTTTTTCATGTGATCATTCCACCTTAGAAGCAACTCTAAAACCCTAGTTATGTGTCACATGTGATCATGTGAGATTTACTTGACATATAGAACCCTAATAAGCAACAATTAAATACATGCTTAGAATCCACTAGCATAAAACCAAGTCACATGAGATTATCATTTCATGTTCCTATTCTTAATTAAAACCTATATGACTCACTAGTATCACCTAGGTATAAACCCTAGCTTGTTACCACATGTTAGCACCATTGATCATCAATCCTATATACCATACCATTAGGATCAACCTCAACCATCAAACCCTAATTGAACCATAATGATAAACCCTAATACCAATCTTGTGTAGTAATGCACATCACATGTTCCTATTCCACTCAACCCTACTCAGGAAATGAGAAACCACTTAGCTTGGCAATCATTAGTGACTACTTAATGAAGCAAATGTGAAGCCATAGTAAACCTAATAGCAAACTTATGGGACCATCTTAATAACCATCCTTATATATAATGCTTAGAAGAAACCATAGCAATAAACCTACCAATACTTGTTATATAGAAACCCATTCCAAGTTAAGAATAAACTAGTTCCTATTATTGAAACTAAATGAATTCAATAGTAAACCCTAGAAAGCCATAGCTCCTATGTATAGTAGTTCATATTCTTATTTAACCTGTTCTTCAAAAGTTATTCTTTTGAAGTACAAATGTCAATCCAACCATAGAAGCCATAGTTCTTCTTTGAAATACTCATTATTTCTTAACTAACATGTTCTTCAAAAGTTATTCTTTTGAAGTATAATATAAGTAATCATCAACCATGTCCTGTAGAACTTAAAATTGACAACTGTTCTTCACATATTATTCCACTACTATTCTTTATGTGTATGATTGTTATGATGTCTTATATCATTTGATTATGATGCTAATATAACCAAACCCTAATAAGAACCTTGTTTGAGAACCATTCTAAAAAGTGCAACCAACCCTAAAGAAATCTTTACAACTCATACATCCTAAATCATCGAGGTTAGGTTACGCTCGGGACGATTGCATCTCATACTATGCATTATCGCATCTTTGCCAGTTCTTTAAACATTGTCCTTACCGGACGATGATGGTATTTCAGCATTTGGAGTTCTCACGTATCGAAGCTTTTGCCTGCATAATCTTGCAGTCAAGAAAGGCAAGTTCATCGCTTGCTCATGTCATTTGATTATTTTTATCAAACTATATGCAAAGTACTATACTTATCACTCATGCATTGAAAAGCAAAATATTACTTTCCAATTATGAATATGACTATGTGGTGGGCAATGGAACCATGGTATGTGTTGATATGGTGGAGGTTCCATTGCAATGGGTTATATCACCCTAGGATTAATTACCAATGCCGTCCAGTGATTCTAGCGCCGTACATATCGCGTTGACCATAAGATCTATAATGGCTCTGGGAAGTCATTGTATCTTTTCCCTACGCACGCCAACGGATTGGTAGAGACGGTGGGGTGTTGGAGGCACTGCCATAATAGGTTGGGATATCCTTTTAAATCCCCATCCATTAGTGATGTTAATCTCTACCATCTATGAGGGATTGTCAGGAGTACACCATGAGTAAAGCCGTATTATCGGGAAGTCTACGGAGGTGTACGGTTGGACAAAAGGGTGGGTTTGCAGGGTCGCGGAGAAGGCAGTGATTGGCTTGGACCTTACACCTGGCCCCACACCAAGGAAGTGTGGACGGGAACGATCACCCGGTTGGTATCAAGGATAAGTTCTCTTATGGGAAAAGTAACGCACCTCTGCAGAGGATCTTGAATTGTGGCTGTCCTCCTGTTCCGGAAGGAGCTATGCGAACGCAGCGAGAAAGGAACTCCACGAAGTTCTGGTCAACCTGTGAAGACTGACGGGCATAGTTTTCAGAATAAAATAAACCTTTTGAAGAAATGTTTATAAAAACTTGCATTGGCCTATGACTTTCTGGTCTATGGCTGTAGCTAGTGCATGATACACATATTTCCTAATATGAACTTGCTGAGTACGCTCGTACTCATTCTATCTCGTTTGAACCCCCTTCTTAGAGCAATGCACCGAAGGAGAAACTACCGTGGAACTCGAAGACAAAGGAGTCAACTGCAACAAGATGAAGAATCCAATCAAAGAAGTCAATGGAGTCAACTCCTGCATCGGTTATTATGGAAACCTAGACTAGTAATAGAAGGGAACCTTTCCCTAATCCTAGCACCTAAGTAGCTAGATTTCTATAGCACGACAAGTAGCTCATAATCTTGAGTTAGCAATAAGATAGACTACGAGTCGTTCTTCTGGAGCTTTATTTGAAGTTTTACCTCACTGTAAAGTAGGAGGTTGTGTTGATCTTATGTAAACAGTTCGTGTGTATTTCTATAGACATACCTTGGACCCGCATATGTTTCTGTTGTACCACTCTGAGAGATGTAATATGAGTGGAACGGTGTTTCACTTGTGTTATGTCAACGACTTGTGTACTACACCATGCAGTGGTACGCTGGGTCATCACACACATAGAGTCATTCCTTAATTCACGAGGCACCAATCAATCCGTGTTTCCCATATTTTCGGAATTTGATTGACGGAGAATGCCAAGGAAGGACGTCGATCGTCCATAGCTTTAAGTGCTCCCGGTTTTCCAGCACAAGGTGAAAAGGGAAGCGGGGGTAATTTCGCGGCGACAAGACAAAAACAATTCACCCGCGCCTAATCAAAATAAAAATATGCGCCCTCGTTCCCGTTTGAGGGAAATTAACATAAAATGTTAACCTAAAAACATTAACCGTTAACCTGGAATGTTTATTAATACAAAACAAATTTCATAAATGTAACAAATCATATGGCTCAAATTCAAACACATCGAATTTCAGATCCATCAATATAGGCACAACTAAGATTCTGCATGGAGACACCAGCGATGATGTGTATACTCTTTCATAATCATTAACACATGCATGTCCAAATCGTCGTCCTCCTCCTCCCCCTCCAAAGAAAAAAAAATGAGTTGGCGAAGACCATCTCCACCAACCTCTTCATCTATAGGCGGGATTCATCGTTGAAGCAGTCGGTCGCAAAGAAATTGGAAAACAAGCAAAAAAAAAAAAGACTTACCTACTTACTCCCTCTATTCTGATTTAATCCACATTCTAGGAAAATGAGATAAACTAGTATTGCATTTATTAGTATTACTTAGATATGTGAACAACCAATCAAATCTATGTTGAAAATAACAACATCCAATAAAGAGAGCAAAACCACATCGTTTTCGGTGTTGTTGTTGACTAAAAGCTAGAACGTAGAGTATTTTAGAACAAAATTTGGGGCTAGAATGTAGACTATTTCATAATGGAGGGAGTATTTCGTAAAACACCTCGGAAATGGAGGAGGTGGGAACCACGGCACATAGGGGTGAGAAAGAAGACCGCCGGGGTTGTGCGATGATCGGATGCCGACGTAGAGGTCACGGAAAAGCGGTCTTAGCGGGCGTCACTCTTCGCCGCGTCCGGATACAAATTGTCGAAGAAGAAGAAAAACTTGGGGGGGGGGGGGTATGTTCCAAGGACGCCTATCTCCGTGGCGGTCGATCTACGACGTCACCATCCTCCCACGGTGGCATTTTTCAACAACCGAGCTCATCTAGGTGCACGTTAGAGGATCAAAAGGGAATCTTTTTCCTAAATTTTGCTCCACTAAACCTTTTGGTACCTCGCATAGAGATGCTCTAAGTCATGCAAACACAAAGAATCTCAAAAGAGGTCAAGTTATTACAAGAGTTGGGGCAGTGACATCGAAATTGGAATGTCACCCCATAAGTCCATAATGTTTCTTACCGGCTGGTCCTATTTGTGAAGATGGTGCCGCTTCGAGGTTGTATATTTGCCTTTCCTCTTTACATCACCTTTATAGGCCGATGTTAGGACCTCATGAAATAGCAAAACGGTTCTAACCCTCCCTCATGTTATCTTAGGCGAGAACCTCTTATGTGGACCTCACAATGTCTGCCCTAGCTTTCCAAGAAAGTGGTGATTCCATGTGGCATTTGCCATTTGATTGTGTTATGATAGGTCATACGAACATGGCGAGCCCACAATGATGCCATTTGTTTTAGCAAGGGCCTATGGTGCGAAACCCCCCACAACATTTTATTAGAACTCCTCCCCTTTACAAAAGTTTAAAGATATACACAAACAATAAAAGAAAGGAAGATTATCTCAGTCCAGGATTAGAAAATTCCAGTGTGCTTGTCCTTGACCCAATGCACATGCAATGTGGCCTCATGAGTGAAACTTCCGCGAGACTTGCTCCACTGACCTTGAAAATGGGGACTTAACATTATAAGTCTAAAATCTTTGGCGGGAGAATAATATTTGTGAAGGCGGTGCCACTCTATAGTTGTCGATCGGTTATTCATCTACATGCATACTGTCATTATATATCAACATTGAGACTCCTTGCATGAGGGGAGTATTATTGATCTTCCCTACTCTTTGAGACGAAACCCCCATTAGTGGGCCTTGTTCCCATTAGTGGGCATCGTGTCATCTACCCCATTATTTTCCATCAAAATTGGTTATATTTCATGCGGCTTTTCTCTTTGTTTCACTTGGGAAATGTCATAGGAACATGAACCATGTAAAAGTATGTCAATTTATAGACACAAACAATAAAATAATGGAAGATTATTTCAATCCAAGATTTGAACATTTCCAAGTCCTTGTTCTTGACCCAATCCACATGCAATGTGGCCTCGAGAGTGGCCGTGAGACTTGGGCCACTGACCGTGAAAATGAGGGCTTGACATTATATGTCTAAAATCTTCGGCGAGAGAACCATATTTTTGAAGCAGGTGCCACTCTATAGTTGTCGATCGGTCATTCATCTTCATGCATACCGTCATAATATACCAACATTGGGACTCCATGCAATAGGGGAATGCTACTAACCCTCAGTGACCTCGCTTTGAGATGGAACTCCCACTAGTGGGCCTCATGTCATCTAACCCATTTTTTTCCTTCAAAAGTGGTTATATTTCATGTGAGTTTTCTCTTTGTTTCAGTTGGGATAACTCATAGGAACATGAACCACGTAAAAATATGTCAATTCATTACAAGAGTTGGGTTGGTGTCCTCGAAGTTGTAGTTTAGCACTATAAGTCGAGGATCTTCATGCGAGGAGTAGTCTTGTTTGTGAAGCAAGTGCCACTTTTGCGTTGCGTATTTCAAGAAGAACGATGTTTAGTGGACGCCGTGACGTCTACCCCCACAATAAGGCCATTTTTTTACCAAGCGCATGTGGTGCGAAACCCCCCACAACATTTTAGTAGAACTACGTCCCTTTACAAAAGTTCAAAGATATACAAACAATAAAAGAAAGAAAGATTATTTCAGTTAAGGATTTGAAAAATCTAGTGTGCTTGTCCTTGGGTCAATGCACATGCAATGTGGCCTCATGAGTGAAACTTCCGCGAGACTTGGGTTAGTGACCTTGAAAATTTGCGCTTGACATTATATATAAAATCTTTGGCGAGAGAATCATATTTATGAAGCAGGTGCCGCTCTATAGTTGTCGATCGGTTATTCATCTTCATGTATAATGTCATTATATACCAACATTGGGACTCCATGAAAGAGGGGAGTGTTACTGACCTTCCCTACTCTTTGAGAAGAAACCCCATCAGTGGACCTTGTTCCCATTAGTGGGCCTTGTGTCATCTACCCCATTATTTTCTGTCAAAAGTAGTTATATTTCATGCGACTTTTCTCTTTGTTTCAGTTGTGATAAGTCATAGAAACATGAACCATGTAAAAATATGTCAATTTATATATGCAAACAATAAAATAAAGGAATATTATGTCAATCCAAGATTCGAAAATTTCTGAGTCCTTGTCCTTGACCCAATGCACATGCAATGTGGCCTCAAGAGTGACCGCGAGACTTGGGCCACTAACGTGGAAAATGGGGGCTTGACATTATGTGTCTAAAATCTTCGGCGAGAGAATTATATTTTTGAAGCAGGTGCCACTCTATAGTTGTCGATCGGTTATTCATCTTCATGCATATCGCCATTACATACTAACATTGGGACTCCATGCAAGAGGGGAGTGCTACTGAGCCTCCCTCATGATTTGAGACGAAACCCCCATTAGTGGGCCTCGTGTCATCTACCCCATTATTTTCCGTCAAAATTGGTTATATTTTATACGACTTTTCTCTTTGTTTTAGTTGGGATCAACCATAGGAAATTGAACCACGTAAAAAGATGTCAATTTATATATATACAAACAATAAAAGAAAGGAAGATTATTTCAATCCAAGATTTCAAAAATTTGAAGCCTTGTCCTTGGCCCAATGAACATGAAATGTGGACTCATGAGTGACCACGAGACTTGGGCCACTGACCTAGAAAATGGGGGCTTGACATTATGTGTCTAAAATCTTCGGCGAGAGAATTATATTTTTGAAGCAGGTGCCACTCTATAGTTGTCGATCGGTTATTCATCTTCATGCATACCATCATTATATGCCAACATGGGGACTCCACGCAAGAATGGATTGCTTCTGACTATTTCTCACGCTTTGAGACGAAACTCCCACTAGTGGGCCTCGTGTCATCTACCCCATTATTTTCCGTCAAAAGTGGTTATTTTTCATGCGACTTTTCTATTTGTTTTAGTTGGGACAAGTCATAGGAACATGAACCATGTAAAAATATGTCAATTTATATATACAAACAATAAAATAAAGGAAGATTATTTCAATCCAATGTTTGAAAATTTATGAGTCCTTGTCCTTGACCCAATGCACATGCAATGTGGCCTCATGAGTGACCACGAGACTTGGGACACTGACTTGGAAAATGGGGGCTTGACATTATAATTCTAAAATCTTTGGCGGGAGAATCATATTTGTGAAGCAGGTACCACTCTATAGTTGTCGATCGGTTATTTATCTTCATGCATCCTGTCATTATATACAACTATTGGTACTCCATGCAAGAGGGGAGTGCTATTGACCCTCCCTAACGCTTTGAGACGAAACCCCCATTAGAGGGCCCTGTGTCATCTATCCCATTATTTTCTGTCAAAAGTGGTTATATTTCATGTGTCTTTTCTCTTTGCTTCATTTGGGATAAGTCATAGGAAAATGAACCACGTAAAAAGATGTCAATTTATATATACAAACAATAAAAGAAAGGAATATTATTTCAATCCAAGATTTGAAAATTTTAGTGTGATTGTCCTTGACCCAATGCACATGAAATGTGGCCTCATGAGTGAAACTTCCGCGAGACTTGGGCCAGCGACCTTGAAAATGTGGGCTTGACATTATACGTCTAAAATATTAGGCGATAGAATCATATTTGTGAAGGTGGTGCCACTCTATAGTTGTCGACCGGTTATTCATATTCATGCAGGCCATCATTATATACCAACATGGTGACTCCATGCAAGACGGGAGTGTTACTGGCCCTCCCTCAATGCAACGCTGCCACCAGATCTCGGCGCGATGAGCCTCACCTCGAAGCTTCTTCCACCCTCTCCCGTGGTGACCGTGTCTCCCGGGGCGGGCGGAGGTATGCCGAGTTTCGCCCCAAAATTTAGTCACCGGGGCCAAGGGAGACGAAGTTGAAGAAGACAATCCACCGCAGCGCCCTCTCGCCATCGTCCATTGCCTCTCCATCGCCCGATGTCGACAACTCGAATGGTGCCCTAACGTTCTCGATGATGGATCTTCAAGTTAAGAAAATTATATCCTTGAATCCATTGAATTTGTGCGCGGAAATTAATCTCCGATTTTGTAGAACTGGCGATTCTTCCTTCATGGATCTCTTAGAGGAGCTTGACATTGCCGATCCTCCACTCGCTCCGGTTGGCGGTAATGGTGTGTTGGATGATGTTGATGGTGAGAGGGATGAGGCGACCGGGGGGGACGACGACGATGAGGTGGTCGAGGTCGATGTGGGTAAAGTGAAGAGAAGAAGGGCCGTCAACTACACCATGATAGAAGATGCAACGTTGTGCCGAGCTTGGGCGGCTGTGGGGATGGATGTGGTGTTCGGCACGGATCAAACCGGGAAGCGGTATTGGCAACACATCAAAGATAAGTTTCATAAAAATCATGCCTTCACAACACAAACCACTCTTGACATCTAACTCCCAGCGGCACTGCCACGCCAAAATCGGCCTAGTCTAGGTGGAAACTCACATCCAAAGTCTATACAATGAGGAGAAGAATAAAAAAGAGAACTAAATGGTTATGGCGAGGGTGGCCACATGGACTTCAAAGTTCCCTAGTAGACGCCACTTGGCCATGTCGGGGGTGATCGGTTCCGGCCTAGATGAGGTCGAGAAAGAATAGATCCAATGCGGTCGAGGCGTTGGCAGTCGAACCATGCGGCAACCAGACTTGGAGCACTACGGGAGGTCTAGCGAGGTAGATGAACAATTGTTGGACGCTACTACTCATTCGGTACCCCCAAAGAAGGACGAGACAACCGACATGGAGAAAAATAGTTATTATCTATCATTTCATGTCTTGTCTTGTCGCCCCACATTATAGGGGTCCTTCTTTTATATATGCATGGAATCTACTACTACATTTTATTTCATGTGTCGAATCATTGTTGTGTATTATTATTTTATGTGACGGTGCGGAGAAGCCGAAGATAGATAAGACTAAGAAAATTTGCTCATGATACGGCTCATGGTATGATAGCGCAAGACCTCCACCGCCGTAGATGCAAGCTTGTTTTGGAACTAAACTCAGATTATCGGAAAGTAAAAAAGGAAAAGTAGTTTGGCGGAGATATTTGATTTCTATATAATTTTGATGTGTGATTTGGATATGATGGTAGGGCAAGTGAAATCAATTTCATCTCAGAATTGTCTTATTTGAAATTGCTGAATGAATATAATATCACTATTATTATTACTTAGTATGTGCTAATGATTGCTTGTCGTTGATGGCGGCGATGCAAGTTGAGAAAATCAAGGAGCCCACATAAAGAAAGGAGCATAACTGCCCCTAGAAAATCGAGCCATCCACTCGGAATTACAGCGAGATGGGGCGCTCGGATGGAAAGCGGCGGCATGCTTGCTGAGTGGGCGAATTTGATTGGATGGAGGAATCGGGGATGAGTGTTTATTGACCCAGGTTGTACTAGAGTTTCACTTCCTCCCGGGTCGCCTCGCGCGGGCGGCTCCGGAGGCGAACAAACCCTAGAAAAAGCACCCCCGATCTCCTCTCCTCGGCCGTCGCCGCCGCCGGCGCCCGGCGGTGGCCGCCGCGCCCAGCCGTGGAAGGCGGTGGGCGAGGGCGGCGCACCCCGACGGGCTCTCTACGCGCGGGAGGGGACGTCATACGGGCGGCGCGGGAGGTGTGGGTGTCCGGCGGCGCGAGCTCGGAGGCGTTGGTCGGCGCATTGCGGAGGGGCTGGTGGTGCGGAGGAGCTCGGCGAGGAAGGAGGCAGCGGGCTACGGCAGAGAGAGGTGATGCGGCGGCGCGGCTGGAGGCGGCGGCGCGAGCTCAAGGTCGTCGAGGTCTTTGGCGCGGAGGAGGCTCGGCCTAGGAAGGAGTTCCTGGCCAGCAGAGGCCGGCCCCTCGCGCTACGGGCGCGCGACGGTGTTCCTCCGGTGGTGGTCGCCGTGGGAGTTGGAGGATGGTCGGGGCCCGATCTGGGCCTTTGCGGGCTCGATCTAGGGCTCTGAGGGCCTGATCTGGGCTGCAGGGAGGGACTGCGGCTGTTGGATGTTGCACAGGAGTTGGCGACAACCTTGGCCAACGTTCTGCCTCGGACCGGAGGTGGGGAGGCTGTGGTTCCTTGCCGGGGTGGAGGAGGAGGATGGACCAGGCTCTCGGTCATGTGGGGTGTCGGAGGCCACGACGCTGCAATTCGACGGGTGGAGCTGCGGCGACGGCGGTGCGAGCTTCCTTGGACTGTGATGTCCCAACCCTCGAAGGCGTGGAGATGTAGATGATACGGATGAAAATCCTGCCTGGCTTTTGTTGGGCCGACGGCGACGGCACCGGAGGGTGTCGTTTTCCTTGTTGGAGGCGTCGCCGAGGTGCATCGACATCTTCCTCGCTCTCGCTTGGTGTTGGTAGTGTCTCCGGGTGAAAGCCTAGATTCGGAGTGGGATCGGCGTGATAGCGGCGTCTTCGTCGTCGCTTCTCTGTTGGGAGTATCACGTTTGGAGACACGGCTTGGAGGTCCTCCGGTGTTCGCCGCTGTCCAAGGCGGTTTCAGGGGCGCTATGCACGCCATTGCCGATGAGTCCAAGACAATGCTTTCTCGGGACTGACCAAATCCCGCCGTCTATCTTTTTTAGATGGTGCGTCGACAAGGAGAGTACCTCTTGGAGTTGTGTTATTTGGATGCGTTCGGCGCTGGTCGAGACACGGCTCTGTTGCCTAGCCTAGGACTAGTTCTTTCTTGTTGTTTGTGGTGTCGGTGGTGGCTGTCTTCGGACTGGCCGGTGTGGAGTTGTGCTACACTTGTTGTTCGCAACAAGGGGTAGTGTTCTTGTACTCAAACCTCTGCCTTCTATAAAAATATGGTACGTCTTTGGCGTACTCTCGAGTGTTTATTGACCCGCTCTTTATTTTTCCTTCTAAAATGATGCGAGACATTAATTAACCTGCCTCGCGAGGATGCGTATTTATTTTCGTCCCAAAATAAAGAGCTCCGCGATTTGTGGGGAGGTTGATTATGTGCTTTGATGGATGATTTTGGCTGGAGGTTGCCATTATTTTCTACCCAAAATGATGGCTGGCATAGTTAACTTGCCTTGTTATGCATGATGATTTTGGATTAGTATGCGTCCCAAAATCACGGTAACCACATTTCCCCTCCTCCCACCACTCACCATCGACCCACCAGAGAAGCGGCGCCGGCGCCGGCGTGCATCGGCCTCTCCGTGCGCGCGGCTCCGTCGAGCTCGCCCCGACCGCGTCGTGCGCGTGGCCGAGGGTCTGCGCTGCGGTGCTCCACGACGGCGGCGAGTTGCCGGCCACCAGGACGCGGCGGCGGCGGCGGGCCGTCGTCCGCCATCTCACCCGTTTGCGAGCCGAAGCAGGGGCGGCCAGCAGCGGAGAGGGATCCGTCCTGGGCGTCTCCTCCGGCGTGCTCGCCGGTAACGGCGGCCGCCCCCGACGCGCGCAGCTGCAGGTACTCCTCCAACTAGTCCTCCTTGCTCTGTTTCCAGCGCCGCCCCTCCCGCGATTGGTTCCACCCATGACCCGCTCCTCTCTGCTAGGGTTTCCCGGCGCACAGGGACTCGGATCTTGGAGACACTGGATCGAGTTCGCTCATGAATAGCCCTGCACCTTTCTCTCTGTTTACACGCGCTGCAAATATTCAGTTACAGTGTACGCGGTTGAGGATCAGCCCATGAGTGTGCACGCAGTATTTGCTACTAGTTACTTTTTGATTGATTAGAGTTGTTCCTATCGCTCCAATACTACTAGTCCCTGACGAAGGACAAATTTATTTGTATACATGTGTAATGCAAACTGAGATCTGCCCGTGAGTGTTCCTGGTCAGGTGTGATTGACTACTAGCTAGATTCCTGTGACAACGTGTTTGGCTAGATGAGGGATGGGGAAAGGGAGTTTAGTAGTGGGAGTTGGGCAGGGGACTGGACATGGGAAGTTGAATTGTATTCCCATTCCTTTGTTTGGCGTGTAGGGGAATACCTGTTGGGAGTTGTTTTGTCTTTGCAACATGGGAAAGGCCTGTCATGGAAAAAACTACGTACACGATTCAGATTTTGTGGGTAAAGCCGGAGAAGTGCTACACGGGTAGAAGAAAAAGAAGCAGCTGATTTGCAAGGATTTATGCAGGAATTCAAATTGGAAGAGGAAGAACATGCCTACCTCAGCTGTACTCACTCCTGGCGTTTCCCTGCAGATCGAGAGGCAGTTGGCGGATTCATGGACAAAGAACGGTGCCGCTCCAGAGAAGGCTTATTTACGAGGATTTGCCCGCGTATTAGCTAGGATTTTCGCGGGATTTTCCGTCGCCTCTGATTGCGGGACGCGCGTAACGAACACATCTTCGATCGATCTGTGTTTCTTCGGTCAATTCCCTATTCCTGGCTGAATTACCAGGGGTCCCCCAGGGAAGAGTTTTGTGGGAGTTGGCTTCGTGAACTCCCAATCCTTTGCCCTCCTCAACTCCCATGTCCCCCAACCAAACGGTGGACTTTTAGTCTCCTAACCCTTAACTTCCCATTCCCTAGTTGTATTTACCCCCAACCAAACACGCTGTGAACTAATAAAGATCTGCTATTCCCGTGTAGACCTGCTGTTCACGTTTTCTCTCTGTTCCTTCGGCGCATAATAGCATTTGCTGTTCAATCTCGGTTTCACACTGAGAATCGCCGAAATTTCCTACTTGTACTAGCATGATCGCTCTGCTATAAGTCGTGAAACGCCGTTATGCTAGTTTTTTCATCATAAATGGTTGAGCTTTGGTTGCTGATCCGTGTTATGCCTGTCTCCATGTATTTATCCTGGCAATCCCAGTCTTGGAAAGGAATACAAAGTTCTATTATTATTTGGCATATATCAGACTCTGATCTGTCCATAAAATGCATTAGAAAATTTTAAACTGAATGTTTGTTTGTTGCTGATTCATTCTAGCTTGGTTGGTATTATTTCGCATGTCCTACAGATTACTTGTACTGCACTGCGCTATAAGTCTTGACATTAATATCTTCCTGAGCTTGTGTTTTTTTGTATGCTCATTAGGCGTGTTGTTCTTGTCATGCAGGTTCGAGGCCGTGATTCAGTTCGTCGGGCTGAACCCAATGATCTACTACGACGACACCCTCATCGGCACCATCACTCTTCTACAAGCAAGGATTAAGAGTCGCTTGAATTTCCCTCATGTGTACTGATGTTCCCCCCTAATATACAGCACCTTTTTGCTGTTTGGAGATTTTGCCAGGTGAAAATATTGAGCGTATTTGTTACGGTGTAAGATTTTCCTGGGGAATCGAAAGATTGGGAAATACAATGGTCATCTTTTTACCTTTCTTGCTGTACATGTTCTTCTGACGATCTTCTTCTTTTGAGATAATTGCTTTTGTTTTGAATTATGTGTTGTTTTCTTCAACCAGACTGGTTAGGTTTTCTTGCCGCTTTTAATTTTATCTTGTAAAATTTGAGCTTATAGGTAATATGGGCTTATGATGATTGTTGGCTAATTAGTAAAAGCTTCCTTTGACTTCATAGAAAGCTCTTTTCTGTTACTCTTGTCTTTGATTTGATTTAGCTGAACTATTATATTTGTTTCTTAAGGAATAATCTTAACTGTCCCTGGTTTTCTTATCATGGATTATTTACTTTACCATGATAAGCATTTAATCTCTAATTATGTAGGATCAGAATGCATTGAGATTTTTGTCTAACTGGACCTCTGTTTGGCAATGTTTGTGCAGGGTGAAAGTTTGGATACTGTTGGTGAAGGGCTTGAAATTCTGAAAAACATGGTAGGTGCTGATATAAATTCGGTTGCTTTTTTCTAGTTGAACGATGGTAGGAATCACATGAATTTTACTCTTGTGGTGCTTCCGGCTTCCTGCTCCGTTTGCTATTTTGGTATATTCCAAGATGCATAATCTGAGATGATTCCTGTAGATTTTATTTCATGTGTTTCATTTGATGGTCATTATAATTACCAAACTTGCTAGATGCAGATTAATATTGTGAAGTATATATAGTCCATTAAAATCCTAATATTTTCTCGAACCGAACCAGTTCGAAAATGATTGCTATTCATTGAATCTTTGTGCTTGTGATTTGACATAATTTAATATTGATGCCTTTTTCTTGCTCCACTTTGTTTCTTGATTTAGCTGAACTAGTACATTTGTTGTTTCTTAAGGAATAATCTTAATTGTCCCTGGTTTCTGTATCATGGATTATTTAGATTACCATGATAAGTATCTGTACTTATGTAGGATCAGAATGCACATACATTTGTTTTTGGTTCCTTATTTAGTTTGGTATATGTACTTGAGCATCTCTGTGAGTATAGGTGCATGCACTGCTGGTATGATCCAATCGTCGCATGGTTCCGTTTGATCCAATCGTCGCGCGCTTCCGCGATCATGCTTGAACTATTGTGTACAATATCGTCGCCTTATTATTTTGCAGTCCTTTCGAAATATCTGTATTTGCTTTGCTTATCATGCTCTGTTTATTTTGTCCGAGGATAACGAGGAGGACTGAGCGACCGTAGTGGCCCCTTCTTCTTCGACTCCATGTCTTTTATGGGTTAGTATCTAGCTCCTCTATGATTTCCTAGTCTTGTGTAGTATTTATAGGCCTCAAATATAGGTGAAGTTTGCTTTCTTGGATATAGTGGATTCTGTCAAATGAAGCTTAAATTTATGGCAGATTTTCTTGACCTGTGCATATTTGGATGCCAAATGAGTTGGTCTTGTGCGACTTGGTCACTGTATTTGCTGCTATGTTATCAATGCGGATGTTTGAGAATTTAGAGGATTCCATGCCGAATTTTTTCGTGACCTGATGTAGCTGATTCATTAGCTCAAGGATGTGTTGGCAACCGTGTCTTTGTTTTCTATTGTGTTATCATCGCGGTTTGAGTAAATGATTAGTAGTGTGTTGTATTCAGGTTGCGGTACAAGAGCTAGAGCCCCAGGAAGCTGTCGGTTTAGAATGATTTAAGCCTCTACTCCATACATGCAATAGTTATCTCTGTTTTCCTGTTACAGATGGCTAGCTTTGTAGAAGCATGTATTGCTGCTTGTTTCTCTCTGTATACTTGTACAAGTATCAATTGCAGTTTGTTGCAAATTCACAGAGGCTTGGTCCGTGCCTGTTTGGTTCAGTTGGCCTGATCTGTAGCTGTTTGTTCTATATCTGGTCTGCACCATTTTAAAAGATGTTGTGTTATTTTTATTTCAGACCTGATAGATTCTTCTACTTTATGTATTTGTGCATCCGTCTTCGGTAGGGTCTTGGCCTTGCGCACCGAAGTCCCTCGCAGACGTGCTTGGCGCTGGTAGCATCGGCTTGCCTCCGGGTGCTTAGGTAAAGCCATTCTGGCTCTGGTGGTGCATCAGGTAGACATCGATGTATGTATCTGTTTGAGCCCATTGATGGCTTAGAGTCTCCAGTTTTGTAGTTGATCATCTGCTAGTAGGGGAGCGAATGGCCGTCCTGGTGTTGAGGAGGCCTCGCTGGGGTGTTTGCGTTTGCGACGTTGGTGGTCGGGTGGCACTGCTGGCTGCTGTTTGGAAGATTGGAACGGCCACGGCATATTGTTTGCGACCTTGGTGGTCGGGGGATTCATTTGCGTGTTCATTTTGTTTGCTGACTTGCATGGGTGGGTAGTCTTGGCCTGAATGTACTAGAAAATCTGGGAACGCCATGTGGAAAATTGGAATGAATGGGCCTGTGTTGTTGTCTGGTTTTCGTGTGAAATAAAACTGATCTGCCCGTGTGAGTGTTCCTGGTCAGATGTGATTGACTACTAGCTAGATTCCTGTGAACTAATAAAGATCTGTTGTTCCCGTGTACTACTGCTGCTCAGGTTTTTTCTCTGTTCCTTCGGCGCATAATAGCATTTGCTGTTCAAGCTCGGCTTCACATCGAGAATTGAACTTTCCAACATGTACTAGCAGGATCGCTCTGCTATAAATCGTGAAACGCCATTATGATAGTTTTTTTCAGCATAATTGGTTCAACTTAGATTATATTGGTTGCTGATCCGTGTTATGCCTGTCTCCATGTATCTATCCTGGCAATCCCAGTCTTGGAAAGGAATACAAAGTTCCGTTATTATTTAGCATATCAAACTCTGATCTGTCCATAAAATGCATTAGAAAATTTTGAACTGAATGTTTGTTTGTTTGTTTCTGATGCATTATAGCTTGGTTGGTATTATTTCGCCTTTTCTACGGATTACTTGTACTGCACTGCGCTATAAATCTTGACATTAATGTGCTAATCTTCCTGAGCTTGTTTGTTTTTGTATGCTCATTAGGCGTGTTGTTATTGTTGTGCAGGTTCGAGGCCGTGATTCACTTTGCTGGAAAATCAATGGCGGCCCGTGCCCAGCAGCCCCCGCACGTCGGCGGTCCGGTCTGGGTAGGTCCGGCCGTACCAGCTCCGACGACGACGGCCTCCCTCGTCGGCAGGCTGCACGGCGTGAGATACCTCCTGCTGCTCCCGGCCGAAGGTGGGCTGGTCCGGTGAGACCCGGCTCCTCCAGGTGCGCCAGCGCTGCCTGGAAAGGGAGGCCGACCTCCCTTCTCCACACACCGACCACCTCCCTGCCACGAACTCCGAACTCCTGCTGTTGCATGCCGGTGAGCACCACCTCCCTTCTCCACCTCATCTATGTTGATGCTGGATTGCTGCGTTATTTTCCTTGCATGTATGTGGTTGTGGGGCAGAAACCATAGCTAGCTAGCTAGCTGTGTGCGACTTCCTCCACTCGGGCTACAAGAACGACAGACCGCCCGTCTTCCGCTGGGGTGTCGCCGTAAGGTTTCCTCCCGCGGCCCGCCCGTTTTCCGCCGATGAATCTGTCATGTTTTATTTGGTGCTGCCTAATGTGCTGCAAACCAATCGATGGTTCGAGTTAGTTTGGCATTGCAAGTGCTATGTAGTAGTAGTGCTAATGTGGTGCCAAGTTCATTGCTTTTGTTGAATTTTTCAACGAAGTTACGAGGCTGTGCCATCTGGTCCACAGATGATTAATTCGAACCTTGGATTGCAACGTCTTTAGCCCTGCAAATTGTTTAATTAAGCTTTGGCTTTCCTGCTGGGCTCAGTGTGAGGTTAGATTTTATACTGGATGGGTGGGGTCTCAGATGTGAGTACCGGCATGTTGCGGCTCTGGTATTTAACATTAGATGAAAGGTTCTTCTTCATTTAATATTTCTACTGCCGGTTTCCTCACTTGGTGTTCAAAGTCTTCTCCACTTGCTGTGTTGATTTTTAGACTCTGTATGAGTATAATATATTCGTATTGTACTAGGCCTAAATGCTTATATCATTGTCAGGAACTTCCACTTGCTAGAGTGGCTCATCTGCTTGCTAGTTTATTTCTTGATGGCCAGTCTGATCAACTTATTTAGACAGAATGTCGCTGCTGTAGTCTGAATCTGGTTGTTACATTTGGTAGGTAAGAAGAGGAAAGACACTATCTGCACTGTCCTTGCGCGCGGAGGACACTTATGAGGAGCCTAAAGTTAGGATGGAAAAGGTCGTAGGAAGAACCTGACGTGAAATATGGGAATCGTATCCGCACTCATCCAATTGGTGATACAGTTGAAGGCATTACTGAAAACTATTTGATGCCTTCTTGAAATGTGAGATTCTGCCCTTCAAGCTTTATTCCAACTTAATCCTCGTATATCCTCATGATCATTTGTGCATGCGCTGCATTGGAAGTCCACTCTGCTCATAGAATTTCTGGAATTACCGCATCTGCATTTTTTTGGTTGACACATCTGTCTGTTTATTTGAAGCTGTATTTAATCGTAACTTGTTTACTAATAACCACTCCTCGTAAAACTGAGCAGCATACTTCTTCATTATGGCCAGGCATTGCTAAATTGTCTTGCAGCCATCTAGTGATTTCTTCATTGTACATGGATTGATAAATTCATTGGTCTTGCATGGGCCTTACTCAATATTCCCAGATGGACTTCGTTCCTCTCCGACTTATTTCGGTTTCAAAGTAGTTCACTAGTAGTCCTAGAGTGTTTGCACTTATGTCACATGTGCTGATCTTGCAATTGAAATTATGTGGTGTTCAATGTTATTGTTTGTAGTAGTTTATCTATCTAATAATGAGGAGTGGCAATAATCTGGATACTTGTCTTTTCTAGCCATTTGTTCCTCCTTTGCTGATGCTACGCTTTTCTTTTGTGGTTGCTGTGAAAAGCCTTAGCTTAACTCATCTGTTCTTCAGGGTTCATGTTTGGGTCTGGTGGTGGTACAACCAGCCCAAGGCGGCGGTGGTGATGGCGAGGATGGATCAGGAAGGAGCCCACTCGGTCTGCGCCGGGGACGGGAACGATAACTACCCGCAGGTGCCTCCCGCTGCCTCTTCTGACCTATTTCAAGTAATAAAAATGAAAGCAATAATTGTCCTGCTGTACATGAACTCTAATTGGCAACTGTTTGGTTAGCTAATTGTGGATAATTCGCTACTGTTTTTATATATATTTTGGGTATGCTCTAGCGTCTAAAATAAATCAGTGACCTTGTTGTCGTTTCAGGGTATGATTACTGGCCACGTGTATTACTTCCTGGAAGATGTGAACCCTCTGGTGACTGGCCAGCATCCTGTGAAGACTCCTTTGTTCATCAAGACTGATGTTTGCTGACAACAATCTGGTGGTGGCTTGGCCAACCAACGCCGGGCTCGGTCCGGGTGCAAGGTTTGGTTCTATGGAGTATGGACCCACAGTTCCAATGATCACCCGATGTCCATGACATGCGACAGATCTAGGAAAGCGAATTCTTTTATTCCTTCATATTGTGAGGTTGTGCGATGCAAGGTCCGCGTGTACTTATGCATGCTAGATCATTGTTATTGTGCATAACGAAGATATGTGACTGGCAAGGACAACGACGAGCCAGTTTAGCTGTGACATGTAGCTGCTGCAGGTTAGTGCATCTGGGGGATAGGGGATGTCGTCATCGTATATGTGCCTTGGTCGTCGAACAATCTATATGCGCCTTATCAATTTCGTTGATGTTTCTTGTTCATTATTGTTTTACACCTCTTGTATATTTGAATGTCAAATTTGTTGTGTTGTGTGCACTCTAGCAAGTTTTTGATGTACAGTAAATACTTGCTATGTTATCATGATGTCTGAGAAAGAGACTTTCGAGCTGATGAACCTCTAGCTGATTAATTGGCTGAACTGCTAATGTGATTTTCCAAAGAAGATCCTGCTGATGTCCCTCGCGTATCTGACTTTTGATAAACAGCCAATTGTGCACGTTTGAGCTAGAAGAAACGATCAGTGACTTCTCATTCTCTCTGAGGCCCTTAATAATTTTAACATGTGAACATTCACATATCAAATAGTTCTCATACATGAATAAAAAAACTCCTGCTTTTCCTTAATTTCAGTTTCAGCACGCACCAGGCAGGTAAACACCAAGGTTATTTTTGGTCAAAAAACAACTTCCAGTCAGATCCCTTGTTTTCCTCCGCTCCTTCCTATTTTTTCCAGTGAGAATAAAAACCCACAATAGTGAGCCCTGATCCTTAGTTATCGGGAGAGGAAAAAGAGGATTCATTATTTAGGAGAAGTTAATTCCTCCCTAATTACATGGAAGTTACTTTTTTTACATGTGACGTTAATTTTTGATGAGAGAAGAAAGAGGCATACGAGGAGGTTGGATCCTTAATTATCGGGAGAGAGAAAAGAGGATTAGTTATTGGGAACAAGATTTTAGGAGAAGTAATTCCTCCCGGCCTATGAAAATTGAGTAGCTTCTATCCTGAAAGTTAAGAACTTGTTTAGCTAGTGTTTCCTGTTTATGGAAATTTTCTCTACATTATTGTGTAAATAAGCTGAGTTGAGAAGTAAAGGCAATAATTGTTAAGTTAGAATCGGTAATAAGTGTTACTTCTATAGCAAAAAATGCACCAGGGTTTAGATTGTACTTGACCATTGTTTTAGAGAAGCAAAACTTCAGTAGCATGACCGACTCATATGCGGCCTTTTGTGATAACTTTGTGTTTTTTCTGCTCAAGCAACACAATAGTTGATGTACAGAAGGTTGTAGCTGATTTATACATAAGCATTACAAAATTAGCTCTTAATTCATCACACTTTTCTTTCATTTGAATATACAACATCAGTATATGGACAAAAGAGGGGTTTCTTGCTCCAATTGAACATTTTTATGCAGTATATGTATTTCTCCAATTAAACATTTTGCACAACGTTATGTATCTTACATGGATGGTCAAGGGAATAATTAGTTGGCTGCAGAAATAGGATAATCTGCATTGACTTCTAATCACATCTTTAATAAAACCCTTTCTACTCAAGGACAGAGATGACTATGATCTAAATTTCTTTAAATTTCATATTCTGTATTCTGTAGTTGTGTTTTGTTAGTACTCTTTACATGGAGCTATACACACTGGTTCTTAAGTTTCTCTTGGTCTTGTGCTTATGCAGTTTCATATGAGAGGAAAATCTTCAGTATCAGTGTGCTGCAGCTATGAGATATATAAATCCATGATTGTACAGAAGGTTTACAAACTAATCAGAGCACGTGGTACGGCCTCGGGACGTCTTGGGTCCTAAGGTTGTTTTGATCTCAAATATTTCAGTCTAGGCATCTCATATGTACTAGTATACATGCTGGATTGTGTGTAGAGATATATCTTAAATTCAGTTTCTTGTGCCATTTCTGGGTTTAACTTCAAGTGCTTATGAATGATGATTTTTTTATTTTCTGGAGATTTACTATCAATTATACTTTCAGAAGGATGCAAATTGAGTCAGCAAAAATGCTTAGTCAATTACTACACTGCATCTTTTATCCTATCTACTATATTCTTTAATCTTCTACTCTGTGAACAACAACAGATTTAATAAAAAAATGTTTATTGCTTAGGCAATTACACCATGTTTTTCAAACGGGAAGTTAACAACTTAGCTTTTCTGAAACTATATTTGCATGTTATTTTTCTGATACGAGGAGGCAATGATGGGCGCGGTGACGGTCTAGGTGGGAATTGTTGGGCAGCGACAACCTGGGGAGGAGCTGGTGGCGCAGAGGAGACCTACTGGATCTGGTGTAGTGGGGTGCATCGGAGAAGCTTACTTGCTGGTTGTATGGTGATTGTTGCCCTGCATTTATGCGACTTCTGCCTGGAGCTAGCATTTGAAGCAATGGCTCCAGTTTGCGTTTGTGTTCACATACATCGTGGTATTGGTTAATTAAATGCAACAACCATCGCCAGGCACGAAAGATCTTGTGACATTATTTTGTGGGTGTGACTTTGTGAGAGAAGTTTATTTTGTGATTTTTGACCTTGTGAGGATCACTAGAATAATATTGTCATATATAGTGGGTGCCGTTTTATTTTGTGGCTGTGACATTCAGCTATGACTCCAAGACAAGGCTGGAGCATCCCTAGTAGAAGGAATTCAGCTGCAGCAATATCCATTTTCATTTCTTCAAGTGTTTTACTAGGTGAAGATTTGGTTCCAGTTTACATTTAGCTTGAGCTGCCAGCAGTGGTTAATTAACCTGAAGCAACAACCAACTAGGACCCTATTCGATCATATGGTATCCACACAGGTCAATCACGAGCCCATATTTAGGTGCTAAATTTATTAGCTTTAGCACTATTTAGCAAAGAGAAGAGCCAGAGAAAAGTCACATGTGCGATTTTGGAAAACTTGCAGGACCCTGAATATAGTTGGAAAAAACGGGCCGATTTTGGAAGCATTGTGCATGCTTCCGCGCCACGCCGACACGCCGACCTCGACGACGCGGCTGCGCGGCTTTGTAGCTGCATCGTCGTCCTGCGGAGGCTTACTGCGCATGCTGCCGCGCCACGCAACCATGCCGGCCGGCACGAGGGCGTGCAGTGGCCAACGGCTGCGAGGTGCTTCACTTGGACCCAAGACGCGATGCTGCTCTCCTCTGCCGCGCCGCCGGAAGATGGTAGTGAAGGCGAACCGACAGCCAGGGAGGCCACGGCGGCAAAGCACAGGACAGCACCACTAGCGGCAGCAAAGCAGCGGTCGGCCGGCACGCGCTAGCGCGTGAGAAAAAGCTAGCAAGCTAGCAGCGTGTGCGCACATGAAACCAAGCAATCAGGCAGCTTCGCGTGCGCCATGATGCGGCGATCATCACGCCGCCGATGCGGACGGCCGACTATGTCGCCTTGAGGTGCGACGCGGCGACACGAGCACCCGGCGTTCTTGTTGGCCGACGTCATCGGTTTGAGCTGTAACGCAGTACGAACAAGCGCCGTCCTAGCTGGCCGACGTACCCGCGCGGCGGCACGAGGACACGCAGGCGTCGTCATCTTGAACGAGCAAGCGACGTTCTAACTGGACGACGTAGCCGCGGCGGCACGAGCAGACGCCGACACCGTTGCCTTGAGCTGCGCCGAGCACGCGACGTCCTAGACGGCCGTCGTCGTCGCCTTGATCTACGCCACCACACGAGCAACGCCGTCCTAGCTGGCCGACATAGCCGCAGCGGAACGACCGCACGCCGACGTTGTCGCATTGCGCGCAGGCATTTGCCGAAGTACTCGGCAGGGAGCGACGGGACCAGCCTCGACCGGCACTCGAAGGAGAACTGCATGTGGCTGCGCGCCGCGCCGTCCACGCCCACGGAACGGCTCCTCGGGAGGCACACCCACGCCAGCGCCGACGCCGCCACGAACGACAACGGGCGCTGCTGCGTTCCTGGTTCTGCCACCGCGTCCTTGATCCTGTCGATCTGGTCGCGCGCTAGCGGGAAGGACGCGATCACCGGCCGGTGCTGGCATCTCCGTTTCCGGCGCGAGCATCCTCATACCGGCCGGAGAGCGTCTTGCCGAGCAGACCATCTGGGTCGTCGCAGGCGGTGTGGTGCACGGACACGCCGAGGCAGAGGCCGCGCCGTCCTCCGCGGCGGCCGGAGGGGCATCTTGCGCACGTTCGGGACGCGCGCGTTGGCCACGAGGCTGTCCAAGTCGTTCTCGTCCGGGAAGACTCGGCGAGGGCGTTGCCGTGGGCCGATTTCGATCATATGGTAGCTAGCCACACATGTCAATCAGTAGCCGATTTCTAAGTGTCATATTAATTACCGTAATTGATAAAATTAGCAAAGAAAACAGGCAAGGAAAAGAGTAGTGTGCGTGCATATGTATTTCACGACAGTTCTGTTCATGTATTTGACGGTCAGGAAATTAAGCTGAGCAATGCGACGACTGAGGCATGCACGTTGAATGATTCAGCGAGTCTAGCTTCCACTGTTGTCGCTCTGGCCGTTTGGTAGAATAATACACAACGTGATTAATTAGCATGTTGAAGCAACTATATTAGGAGAAAATCAATCAGCAATTAATTTGCGCCAGAGCATATGCCGCCCAGTTGGCATAATTTACTCTCATGCAAAAGCTACTGAAGTTCTCGAGAGTAGTATATTTGGAGAAAATAAATCAGCAACTAATGCTAGAGTCCCAATCCCCTGTAGCCATGCACATCGGCCTCCACGTCACCGATCCGGGAGAACACACGACGAATTGTTGAATCACGGCGGTCCATCTTATCTAGCTGAGCCTAACTTCATCTCATTTCGTTCCCGCCATAGATGCCCCCTACCTCCCTCAAAATATTTGAATCTCCAACCTTGGCCTCCTCTATAAATACAGGGAAGGGTGTAGCCAACGCGTGCGTCGTGTGTGACGACTTAGACTTTGACTCTTTACTCGACGAGGAGAGGAGAGGAGAGGAGAGCGGGCACTCTGCTGTTCACTCGATCACCAGGCCTCCCGGTTTCATCGTCGTTTTCATTGTCGCGGCGGCCCGGTAATTCTCGGATTATGTCTTTCGATTAGTTTGATGAATCCGGCCGTATCCATCCATGTAGCCACGATCTCGAGTGCATCTTCGACCATGTCACTGCTCAGATTCGTTTCCTGCAGGTTCGCCGAAAAGGGATCCAGTGCTGCAGGCGGCGGCGAGTCACCGGCATGCATGGATCATCGGAGGTTCTGCTGCAGCGGCGGCGGCGGCGCAGATGGGAGGCTCTGCTCTGCGGATGGGGCCGGCCGGCCGGAAAAGTGTGGTCAGTTTAGTTTTACGTTTTCTTTAGGATTCCCGTACGTACGTAGCTGGCTGGCTAGGCAGGTAGAGGCGCGCGTATGTGCGTAGTATTGATCCTTGTATGGTGTACGCACGCACGCACGTATTGAATCTGAGTGATCTGATAGCCAGCGGTTGAAGATCATGCACATGTTTGGGAAGGAGCCAGCTGATTGCGTTGTTTTGGGATCCATGGATTCCTTCCCGGCCTCCTTCATTAGGTAGAGTGGGAAGGTTGGGCGCGAGGGAGTACTGAAGCCGACGCGCGCGCCTGATCGAGGGCACGGGTCGGACAGCTGAGTTCTCAAACATGGACCACGTAAGGCCGAACACGTAAAAGTCTTGACACGTTTGTTCGTTCTTTCGCGATACATGCACGCCACGGCACGGAACGGGTGTGAGTTACAGTGTACAACTCGTTTACACGTACGGACTTGTTTTGTGTTAGAGTTGGACCCGCGAAGCAGATATGATGGAATCGATCCCGGCCAAAAGCATAGCGAATCAGCAGCTCCCGTACGTGCCTCAAGTGCCGTAGCATCAATCAATGGAGCCGCCGTGGTCTGAACTCCCAGAGGACCTCCTTGCGCTGATCTTCCGCCGCTTCTTTTTCCCCGACTACCGCGCTCGCCTCCAGGTCGTATGCCGATCCTGGCGCTCGGCCGCGCATCCCCCTCGGCGGCAGCTTCCGTGGATCATGCTTCCGTTTGGGGGGTTCGTGGACCCCTCTGACCGTATCCTGCACCGCCTCTCCTCCTACCCCGAGACCGCGAGCAGCGTTGGCTCCAGGACCGACTACCACGTTCGCCGCCTTTTCTCCTTCCGCAAGACCACCAAGTGCATCGGCTCTACCGACGGCTGGATCGCCCTCGACTGCGTGAACGCGGAGAACATGCACAATTACCTCCTGCACAATGTGTTCTCTAGCACAACGTTGTCGCTCCCTGAGTTGGATGCCGTCATTGGCCATGTTTCCAAGCGTTTTGAGATCCGGAAGGTGCTCTTGCGGTCGACCCCGGATGACATTATCGCTGTCATGACCAACCACTGTAGCTGCCCCATCATCTTAACCCGCCGTGGGAAGGGCGTGTGGTTGCCCAAGGGGCATGCACCTCCCCTCGTCATCATCATCGATGTTGCGTTCCTTGGAGACAGACTCTACGGTATCACTCTAGACGAGGATCTCGTCTACTTTGACATCGCCGATGATGATAACGACGTACCCATGATTACCGGCGGCAAGTGTGTCATTGGGGACGAGTTTCACGTGTGGAGCGACGAGGAAGACTATGATGATGATGGTGACGATGGCGACGACGAAGACTATGATGATGATGAGGACGCCATCGATGACGATGATGATGAGGAGGATGATAGCAGCGACAATGACGAGGAGTACAATAACAATGTTGATGACATTGATGACGATGACCACCGCTACCAGGACGAAGGATATGCTAGAAGTGACAGTGAAGACGAGCACATCAATGATGATCATGATGACCATGACGAGAGAAAGAACAATGGCGAACACACATATGGCTTGACGAAGATGACCAAGGAGGATATGACCGGTGAAGGAATCAAATTTGTGGATGCTGACAAGTCCCTGCATGATGATGCGCATCACATTGAGATCAGGTGGCACTTGATCGAATCATGTGGAAAGTTGCTCATGGTGAGGCGGCAAGTATTATCAGCTGGCGGGCCTTTTGATGACATCACTCACAAGGTAGATGTTTTCGAGGCCGACATCAGCGGAGCCATGTGGGTGCCGGTGAGAGACGGGATAGGTGGCCAAGCTCTTTTCATTAGCGAACTATTCTGCAAGTCTATTTCTGCAACTTGTAGCAAGGAGATACAAGAGGATGCTATTTATTTCATCGACACGGACGACGTATTCGCTATGAGATCCCAAACTGTGAGCGCCCCGAGGTATGATCGGCTCTACAGAATGACCCTGCAGAACATCGGCTTATGTAAGCTAACGTGGGTCTTTCCCCCGGAGCTAGTGGCTTAGTAGTTAGTAGTAACGTCTTCTGTCATAAAAATTAAAAAGTTTGACTAGACTTCATGTAGTATAGTAATAAAATGTGTCCATATTTGTTTATCTCGGCGTTTTGTGTGCAACTGAACGAAGCTGTATAAGGCATGGAGATAATCGATCTGAATTTGTCCATCTTAGTCTTCGCCACTGGTAAAGGTGAATCCGATGTTGTGATTGTGTGGTGCCTCCCCTCCACTACCGAGCATAGTGGCCGTACATACGATTAGATCAGGCGCGCGAATCAGTCAGACAGTCCCGCTAATCAATCACATCCTTGCAACGTTTAGGTTAATCTCAACAAAAAGAACGAGATGTATAACGTGCACAAGCCTCACAACCAGCTCATGAGAATCACCACGTTCTAACATTTGCATCAGCTGCAGGAACAAGTCCACTGAGACCAGCGGCCTGCACCCCTCTGAACCACACAGTGCTATAAAACTGCATACGATGTCCATCCTCAACACTGATCTCTGTTAAGAGTCTTAGGTGTTAGCCGTTTTTCAGTTTCTGAACTTTCTGAATTTAGCAGCAGTAGGCTCCAAGCTTTGCCTAAAAAACTTGGAGCGTTTGTTCCGCGTCTGCTCGTGGGATGACGCAAGTATTGTGTATCATGGGTTCATGTGACCATTTGTAGCCCGAGTAAAAGGAGTGAATGAGAAACACAGAAGTTGCAAGTTGTGCTTTGAGCAAACTCTCGCTCTCGTTTCTCTTAATTTTGTTCCTCCTTGCCTCCGGCACAATGTTTTAGGGACCACATTTGGCACACAAGCGGGTTGCAGAGCAATGTCTGGTGGTAGGCACACCGGCGCAACACCACCCCCACAATCACTGCAACACCCCATAATTCTATCGGGTACTCTTAGTCTTATACATCAATTGTTCTTTATCATCCATGTTGATGCCCATTTAGTCTTATACACCGGGGCGTTGAATCACATCACGGGCGAGAAAAACGCCTTCGCCGAGCTAGAGAAGATCGTCTCCTGCAAGGTACGCTTCGGAGATGGCTCCCTTGTCGACATCGGTGGGCGCGGTACAGTGTTGTTCGCCATCGATAACTAGCGGCATCAAGCCCTGACTACGTAGACTGGATTCCAAAGCTGAAGTCGAACATCGTGAGTATAGGCCAGTTAGACGAGATTGGGTGCCCTACCCATGTCGAGCACGGTTTCAATAACGTCGGTCCCTGACGGCGAGCGTAAGCTGATTGCAAAGAAACGGAAGATGAAGAGGAGCTGCGATTTCATCTTTGTGCATGCTTTCTGGACGGAGATGAAGAGGAGACCAATCAACTTTGGATGGCGGCACGCGATCTTGATGTCAATCAGATGGGAAGAAACGGATGAAGCGCGAAGGTTTAGTTAAGATGCGATTGCATCTTGATCTGCAGAGTCCTTCGTGGAGTCCAAAAGACACACGTCCTTTAGAGTCTGATACACATCTGTTAGTCGCATATATATTTGAAACGACGCAGGAGGACTGCGCTTTTCATTGATAGAAGAAGAGAGCCACAAGGAACTCGGGTTACAGGTTACACATTACACCAGTCGGGACTAGTCGCATATATAGATATTCTATTTTCTGTTAACTCTACTTTTCTTTATTATAATCTGAACTATTGCTTAATTGTTGCTCAATCTGATCCGTTGTTTGTTGTTTTAATTTTATAATAATAGATAGATAGTTATATAGATACCCTAAACCCTAGACTTGTCCATAGTAACCTCATCAACCATGTTTACAAGGTGACCGTATCGAACCTTATGCAGCTGCCAAACATTCTGCGTTGCATCAACGGAGCTGGGAATCACGATTTGTGGTCTACCAATCAGTGCGGCATTTACTTCTCCCCTCATGCAGGTAGTAACATTGTTAGAACATCTCTAACCGAGCTCGTAAACTGGGCAAAACCAAAAAATAACCGCCAGTTTACGGGTTCGGTTCAAAAATCGGCGCTTTAAACGAGACGAAACCGATTCGTTTTTACAAGTCGAGCCTGAAAACCAAACTCGTTGTTTGCAAGAACGTCGGCTTCGTCGTTGCTCAATCTACTAATATGATTTACTTCGCATCCATCGAACAACTTCTCGAGCTCGTTGTACACCTCCTTATACGCCATCATGCTATCATTGACTGCATCACATTGGTTCATAACTTGCTGTGCCACCAACTGTGAGTCGCCAAAGATTTTTAGTCGAGTTGCACCGCAGGCTTTCGCCATCTTCATCCCGTGTATGAGAGCTTCATATTCTGCTTCATTGTTAGATGCGTTAGGGAACGTCATCCGAAGGATGTACTTTAACTTGTCGCCTTCAGGTGATATGAGTACTACTCCTGCGCCAGCCCCTTCTAGTCTCTTGGACCCATCAAAGTTCATTGTCCAAGTTCTCGATAAGTCTGGGGGTCCTGTGTTTTGCAACTCCATCCACTCTGCGATGAAGTCCGGCAGAACTTGCGATTTGATTGCTTTTCTTTTTTCATACGTGATGTCCCGAGGGGAAAGTTCTATTCCCCAAAGGGAGACACGACCATGCTTTCTGGATTGTTCAATATATTTGATAAAGGAGCTTCATTGACCACTACGATCGGATGTGCCGAAAAATAGTGGCGCAATTTCCGTGCTGTCGTGAACACTCCATATGCTATCTTTTGGTACTGAGGATACCTTTGTTTTGAGGGCGATAAAACTTCGCTTACGAAGTATACTGGCCTCTGCACGCCGTGGAGTTTTCCTTCTTCTTCCCTTTCGACAACTAGCACCGTGCTCACCACTTGGGGCGTGGCTGCGATATACAACAGGAGAGGTTCCCTTTCTTTTGGCGCCACCAAAATTGGTGGTGTCGAAATTGTGCGCTTCAAATCCTCGAAAGCTCTGTCGGCTTCTTCGTTCCACTGGAATTTGTCTCCTTGTTTTATCAAAGCGTAGAATGGCAACGCTTTTTCTCCCAGCCTCGCGACGAATCTGCTCAAAGCTGCGACTCGCCCAGTTAGCTGTTGTATTTCTTTCAACTTTGTTGGCTTCCGCATTGTTACGATAGCTTGTATTTTATCGGGATTTGCTTCAATCCCTCTTGCTGAGACTAGGAACCCCAGAAGTTCTCCTCTTTGGAGACGCCTAGAAAGAACACTTCGTCGGGTTCAATTTGAGGCAAAACTTATCAAGGTTGTCGAAGGTTTCCTTGAGATCCTCGATCAGCGTTGCCCCCTTTTTTGATGTTATGACGACATCATCAATGTATACTTGGACGTTCTTCCCAATCTGTGTCGCCAAACACTTATGCATAATCCTCTGATATGTTGATCACGCATTTTTAGACCAAAAGGCATAGTTCTGTAGCAAAACACGCCGTAAGGTGTAATAAACGCGGTCTTTACTTCATCTTCTTCTTTCAATCTGATCTGGTTATAACCAGAATATGCATCCAGGAAGGAAAGACGTTCACATCCAGCCGTGGAGTCGATAATTTGATCGATCCTCGGGAGGAAAGTGATCCTTTGGACAATGTTTATTGAGACACGTAAAGTCGACGCACATGCGAAGGACCTTAGTGTTTTTCTTCGGTACCAACACGGATTTGCTACCCATGTGGCTTCGTGAATATCTCTTTGATAAAACCAGCTTCTTGTAGTCGATTGATTTACGACGGCATGGCTTTGCGGTTTGGTTCCGAAAAACGCCGCAAAGGTTGTTTGATTGGTCTCGCTAGTGGATCCAAGTTTAGGTGGTGCTCGGCAAGTTCCCTGGGTACTCCTGGCATGTCAGCTGGACACCATGCGAAGATTTTCCAGTGCTCACGGAGGAACTCGACGAGCGCGCTTTCCTATGCGATATCCATGTCGTTTGCGATAGATGTCGTCTTTTTTGGGTCTGTCGGGTGAATCTGCACCTCTTTTGAATTTTTCTCGGTACTGAAAGTTGATTCTTTGTTTGGCCTTCCAACGTCTGGGAGTACGTCGTAATCAGTCATGCTTTTTGACGCCAAATACTCAGCTTGCATCCCGAAAGTTTCTGACAACCGGTGGAAATCCTTATCGCACTTATCAGCTAAGGCGAAGCTTCCTTTCACTGTGATTGGTCCCTTTGGTCCAGGCATCCTCCACAACAAGTATGTATAATGTGGCACCGCCATAAATCTAGCATATGCTGGTCGTCCCAACAGCGCGTGATATTGCGACGGAAAATCCACGACTTCAAACTCGAGCCTCTCGATTCTATAATTTTCTCGGGTCCCAAACTGAACGTCAAGATTGATTTTTCCCAGTGGATAGCTTGGTTTCTCCGGTGTGATGCCGTGGAACCTTGTGTCTGTTGGTTTCAAGTTTGCTAAGGATATGTTCATTTTCCTCAATGTATCTGCATACATAAGGTTCAAGCTGCTGCCGCCGTCTATGAACACTCGAGAGACATCAAATCCCGCGATAACTGCTGGCAAAATAAGTGCTGACTGCCCTGGTCGAGGGACTTGCTGCGGATGATCTGCTATTGTGAAGCCGATATCTTGTCCTGACCAATTAAGGTACTCAACTGTTGGTGGAGGCATTTTCTCTGCCATAAACACCTGTCGTGAGATTACTTTCTGAGCTCTATTGGACGGCCTTCCCTTCTGAATCATCGACACTACTCCATTGGAGTTAGGATCAACATAAGGTGGTGGTGCAGGTGCTGCCGCTATTCTGAGCTGATGCCGATTGTCGTCTGTAATCGCGGGAGGAGGCGGCAAGTGAATCTCGCTTCTGGGTTCTCGAGGATTTCTCTGTGCTGCTCGCGCATTAGCGTTCTCTGCATACCGCAACATTGCTTGAAAATTTCGACAGTCCTTCTGCAAGTGCCCTGTTGTCTTTTGCCGTTCTTTGTCGAGGAAAAAATGCATACGGCACGGTCCGTTCATCATCTCTTCAGGGGACACGAAAGGTCTTGGGAACCTAGGCCCGCTAGTTTGCCTATTGCGTGAATCATCTCTGTTATCACCTCGCTGTTCACTGCTTCTCTGGTAATCATCTCTGTTGCTTCCTCCTGTATTTGTCCGAAAACCTGCCGAAATTTGTCCTGGAGCGTCGTAGTTCTGGTACTGCCGAGGAAATCTTCGCCTCGGTTGATAGTTTCGACCGCGGTCCTCCTCTGGCGACCTATGTCGTTTGTTGTGGACGGCGTCTTCTCCATCTGCCCATTTATTTGCTATCTCCATTAACGCGGATACCGTCTTTGGATTGGTCCTTCCCAAGTCCTCGACAAAATCTCCGCGCCTGACTCCTGCGACAAACGCATCTATTGCTCTCTCGTCAGATATATTTTCTGCCGAGTTTTTGATGATATTCCACCTCTGGATGTACTTTCTCATTGGCTCATCTGGCTTTTGTCGACACGCTCTCAACTCTTCTAATGACGCGGGCTTTTTGCACGTGGATCTGAAGTTTTTGACGAACACGTCCTCGAAACTTTCCCAGCTGTCGATGGATCCTGGCGCGAGTTTCTTTATCCATGATCGTGCGGCTCCACTCAAGTGCACCTGTATGCTTTGCATGGCTGTTGCCCTAGTTCCTCCTGTCAGCTTCACCGTCTCTAGATAGTCGACTAGCCAATCCTCTGGATCTTGAAGGCCGTCGAACTTCTTGAAATTATCGGGTAACTTGAATCCTGAGGGGACTCGAGTTTTCGGACTCTCCTCGTGAAGCATGCTAAGCCGCACATTTCTTCGGCGTTAAGTTACGGGGATTGCCGATGATCCCTTCTGCTCTGCCGCTCTGTCGACTCTTGCTTGTGCTTCTTTGTGTCTCTTGCTCCACTTGGCCCTTCGGTGCTGCTGCTTGTTGCTTCTTGTGGGTCGTGGACTATTTTGCCTTGCCGCTCCTTCGGGAGGCGTTGATACAAACGCATTTGTCCCCATAGCTCCAACTCCTGCTACCGCCATATTATACAGTGTTTCCCTTGGATCACCTGGAGGTGGTTTAGATGCAAGGATAAAGGCATGTGTCGCCATATACCCAGCCTCTGGTGTCTTAGGGATGATGTTTCCTCTTGTATCTATCGACATAAATGACATGTCGAGGTTTTGGACCAAGTGTTCTCTTTCTGCTTCGGGTATGTGTTGCAGCCTTGATCTTGCTCTGTTCCGCGCCTCCCGATGGCTATCACCCGTAGTTCTAGATTGTCGACTTAGATCTGCCCTTCTCCTGCTGGATGCAGAAGCTGCCTCCTTTCTCCTGTTCAACTCAGCTGTCTGTTTTTCCAATTCCCTGGCAGCTCGTGCGAGCCTATATTGATATGCTTGCAATTCTTCTGGTGTGGCTGTGGTAGCCATTGGTTCTGTGCCGTTCATAGCTCTCGCAGCTCTGTCCCACGCTGCTTGTGAAAGTTGAACTCTATCTCGCGGCTCTGGCCCGACGTATTTGTTGCCCAGGCCTTGTCGCAGATTGGAGGGATCGACGTATGGATTTCCCAGACTGTCGAAAGCCTCAGATGTTTCCTCTTGATCTTCAATGGCGTAAATCTGATGATACTTTGTACTCAGATCTACGTTGGGTTTAGTGACATCATCGTTGAGATTGATGAAGACCTTGCCCACTGTCAGAGATTTGTCGACGAAGTCGTAACTGTCGACATCGCTTGAGCCATCGCTTATATATGAGTCCGCAGATGATTCAAACGACATGTCGTTGAAGATCTTGGCGAGTTTCTCTCTTGCTCTGGTGCTGACGTAGCGTGTCGCCGAGGTTTCTTCTTCTCCTGACTCGATGGACGATGCATAGTTTGAAAAATCGGAATCGACCACCGACGATCCCGACGAAATCGGAATCTCGACACGATACGATCCTTCCTTCTCGACGCGAAAGTGAAACCTTCCGAACGTCATCTCCATGGGCTCCGCCAGATACGCATATGCATCCAAACGGGAGGGTGGGTGAGGAACAAAATCGACAAGACCAGCAGCGATCTGTTTACCTCGATCCATTGTGTTGCTTGCGGTTGACGATGTTGAAGATCTTGAGCGTGCCATCGAGATCAGCTCCTTACGCCTCTAGTTCCCACAGACGGCGCCAATTGACAAGGTATCAACTTGTCAATGCCTATGGATTGTAGGCTAGGGTTTAGTTAGAAGTAGAGGGTAAGTAGATCTCGAAGGTTTCAGCCGAAAAGTACTCGACGATTATGAAAACTAGAGTTTGCAGACAATGATTCGATTGATTCTTTGTCCCTCGACTCCCCCTTTATATAGGAGGTGGAGCTGAGGGATTCGTGCTATACAAGTTTATAGAGTCCGGGACGGTTTCTAACTCATCCCGCCAGATTACAAATAACACTTCCTATTACAACTCATCTTTTCCTTAAATACATCTTGGGCTCTCGAATCTTCTTATTCTTCGGGTAGTGGGCCTTCAGTAAACTCCGGGTATTATATTCGGCAGGCCCATTTGGGGTGCCTATGTCAGCCGGGAATGGCGAGATAGGGCTCACTCTCGTCCACAATCGACTCCACCGAGCACTTCATTCGCTTCAGGGTGAGATTGCGCATCTCTGGACTCCTCTATTCCTTCTCGGGGTCGTCTGTAGCCTATATTTGCATTTTGGCCGGAGCCCGCCGCCGCAGAGATGCTCGCCGGAGTTGCTCCGGTGACCTATCGGTGGTGGCGTTGATGCTCACGTACTCAGCATCGACTCGCGGTTCTAACGCACCTCGAATCATCGCCTCTAGTGCCCAGTATCGTCCTCGCCGTTGCTCGCCGGCGCTCTCTCCGGCGAGATGACATGGAGGAGGGACCCCGTCGGTCGTGTTGACCCAGTCAACTGCCAACGAGGCAGCTGACCTGGACCAGACCCCACCTGTCTGTGAGAGTAGCTAGATCTGAATCGGTACAAATCACATTTTCTGTTTAATTTAAAAAAAAACCAGAAAATAGCTGAAACTTTACAGAAATAGATTAAATTCATTTCAACTCAGAAAAATATGAATAATATATCAAAATGCTCACAAAAATAAACTCTATCCAAATAAAATATAAAACAAAAATGTGTGTCAAAATAAAAATTCACTTATTTTTAACTTCTTTAATTATGCCTTTTCATTCATTTAAAATGCAAATTGAATTCAATAAATAATTAAATTTCAAAATTGAATTTTAACTATTCAGTAACTAAGTAAAATGTTAGGATTAATTTTATTTACCATATTTGCATTAACTTAATTATTAGTGGTAATTCATAAACTCTAATTGCAAATTACTATTTTCCATTTTCTTTAAATAAGTAATAACTCAAGAAAATATTATAAGCCAATATTATTTTGGTAAATCCAAAACTTATTTACTTAAACATATTTAGTTAAGTAGTTAATTATTTTAAAACCCTAACAACAATTATTAAACCCTGATTCTTAATTAAACCAAAATAGGAGTTACCCTAATTATTAATTCTTCTGGAAAATTAATAAAATGTTAAACCATTATTAATTTTGATTCAAAGTAATTAGTAACCACAACTCTATTACCAATTATCATTTTAGGAGTTGTGCCATAATTTAGAAACCCTAGTTTCAATTTGAGTAAGACCTTGATCCCATTTTTTCATGTGATCATTCCACCTTAGAAGCAACTCTAAAACCCTAGTTATGTGTCACATGTGATCATGTGAGATTTACTTGACATATAGAACCCTAATAAGCAACAATTAAATACATGCTTAGAATCCACTAGCATAAAACCAAGTCACATGAGATTATCATTTCATGTTCCTATTCTTAATTAAAACCTATATGACTCACTAGTATCACCTAGGTATAAACCCTAGCTTGTTACCACATGTTAGCACCATTGATCATCAATCCTATATACCATACCATTAGGATCAACCTCAACCATCAAACCCTAATTGAACCATAATGATAAACCCTAATACCAATCTTGTGTAGTAATGCACATCACATGTTCCTATTCCACTCAACCCTACTCAGGAAATGAGAAACCACTTAGCTTGGCAATCATTAGTGACTACTTAATGAAGCAAATGTGAAGCCATAGTAAACCTAATAGCAAACTTATGGGACCATCTTAATAACCATCCTTATATATAATGCTTAGAAGAAACCATAGCAATAAACCTACCAATACTTGTTATATAGAAACCCATTCCAAGTTAAGAATAAACTAGTTCCTATTATTGAAACTAAATGAATTCAATAGTAAACCCTAGAAAGCCATAGCTCCTATGTATAGTAGTTCATATTCTTATTTAACCTGTTCTTCAAAAGTTATTCTTTTGAAGTACAAATGTCAATCCAACCATAGAAGCCATAGTTCTTCTTTGAAATACTCATTATTTCTTAACTAACATGTTCTTCAAAAGTTATTCTTTTGAAGTATAATATAAGTAATCATCAACCATGTCCTGTAGAACTTAAAATTGACAACTGTTCTTCACATATTATTCCACTACTATTCTTTATGTGTATGATTGTTATGATGTCTTATATCATTTGATTATGATGCTAATATAACCAAACCCTAATAAGAACCTTGTTTGAGAACCATTCTAAAAAGTGCAACCAACCCTAAAGAAATCTTTACAACTCATACATCCTAAATCATCGAGGTTAGGTTACGCTCGGGACGATTGCATCTCATACTATGCATTATCGCATCTTTGCCAGTTCTTTAAACATTGTCCTTACCGGACGATGATGGTATTTCAGCATTTGGAGTTCTCACGTATCGAAGCTTTTGCCTGCATAATCTTGCAGTCAAGAAAGGCAAGTTCATCGCTTGCTCATGTCATTTGATTATTTTTATCAAACTATATGCAAAGTACTATACTTATCACTCATGCATTGAAAAGCAAAATATTACTTTCCAATTATGAATATGACTATGTGGTGGGCAATGGAACCATGGTATGTGTTGATATGGTGGAGGTTCCATTGCAATGGGTTATATCACCCTAGGATTAATTACCAATGCCGTCCAGTGATTCTAGCGCCGTACATATCGCGTTGACCATAAGATCTATAATGGCTCTGGGGAAGTCAGCTGTATCTTTTCCCTTCTGCACGCCAACGGATTGGTAGAGACGGTGGGGTGTTGGAGGCACTGCCGCAATAGGTTGGGATATCCTTTTAAATCCCCATCCATTAGTGATGTTAATCTCTACCATCTATGAGGGATTGTCCGGAGTACACCATGAGTAAAGCCGTATTATCGGGGGAAGTCTACTGGAGGTGTACGGTTGGACAAAAGGGTGGGTTTGCAGGGTCGCGGAGAAGGCAGTGATTGGCTTGGACCTTACACCTGGCCCCACACCAAGGAAGTGTGGACGGGAACGATCACCCGGTTGGTATCAAGGATAAGTTCTCTTATGGGAAAAGTAACGCACCTCTGCAGAGGATCTTGAATTGTATTTGTCACTCCTGTTCCGGGAAGGGAGCTATGACAGCAGCGGGGAAAGGAACTCCACGAAGTTCTGGTCAACCTGTGAAGACTGACGGGCATAGTTTTCAGAATAAAATAAACCTTTTGAAGAAATGTTTATAAAAACTTGCATTGGCCTATGACTTTCTGGTCTATGGCTGTAGCTAGTGCATGATACACATATTTCCTAATATGAACTTGCTGAGTACGCTCGTACTCATTCTATCTCGTTTGAACCCCCTTCTTAGAGCAATGCACTGAAGGAGAAACTACCGTGGAACTCGAAGACAAAGGAGTCAACTGCAACAAGATGAAGAATCCAATCAAAGAAGTCAATGGAGTCAACTCCTGCATCAGTTATTATGGAAACCTAGACTAGTAATAGAAGGGAACCTTTCCCTAATCCTAGCACCTAAGTAGCTAGATTTCTATAGCAAGCCAAGTAGCTCATAATCTTGAGTTAGCAATAAGATAGACTACGAGTCGTTCTTCTGGAGCTTTATTTGAAGTTTTACCTCACTGTAAAGTAGGAGGTTGTGTTGATCTTATGTAAACAGATCGTGTGTATTTCTATAGACATACCTTGGACTCGCATATGTTTCTGTTGTACCACTCTGAGAGATGTAATATGAGTGGAACGGTGTTTCACTTGTGTTATGTCAACGACTTGTGTACTACACCATGCAGTGGTACGCTGGGTCATCACAGCTGGTATCAGAGCAAATGCTTTGACCTTAGGATTAAAACCCTTTAAGGAGACCTATAGGTTTGGTAGTGTCTATAGGAAGTATCTTAGTTAAACCAACTATTATTTTGACTTGAGATGGGTATTCACTTGAGAATAATCCTGACACACTTGAGTCAATCTTTCTTATCTATCTTTCTTAAATAAAATTAGTTAGTTATCTTGCTTCATTCCAAATAACTAGAACACCATTGAAGCTTAAGATAAATGGTGGTAGTAGACCACAGTTGGTATACAATACATGGTAGTCCAAAGAAAGGATACAACCATAAGGAAGATATCCTATTGGAAGAAGTATACCAATGCAAGTCATAGTTAAGTAAGAGTCATTTAAAATGTCAAATGACTGATGTTAAGTAATGTAGATAAGTAATATGAGGTAGTATGTACCTATGATGAGTCAATCATAGGAGGTAAGGAAGAGAGATAGGAGTATACAACTCTATTTTTCATGGTAAAGTTGGTAATCATATATGATTCATTTGAGAATCATGATGTGAGGGAGTAGAACATCATAAGTACGATAACAAAAGGATGATAAGGAGTAGGATTTAGGGAATAGTTCGAAAGCTTAGACCTTAAAATCCTGGAAACTGTACCAAGTATGCTAGAACCATAGTCCTTAATTTAAAGAAGGCTTATTTAGAACATGTCACATAGAGAAATCATAGAGTTATAGGGGTATATTCTAAACAACCATGTGTTTAGAGTAGACATGTTAGAATTAATTGTACTATAGGAAGTAGTCTTCAATAGCACATATATAGGGTATACTATTTTGTTAGTACTTCCAAAGAAAACTAGGTTAACTTCAACTATCCTAAGCCATTTTGTTTCAAGTTGTCTCGTTGCAAATGTGCAATTAAGATAAATGTTGAGACCAATAGTAGAAATTCACGTATTCGTGCTAAGTATCACGACCTAAGCCTATCTTATGTGGTGTTATATATTGCACATCTACACCTGATGTTTAGGGATGTCTTACCCAATTATTATATTCAGGCATATAAGGATGTGTATTATGAACACAAAGCTGAATCTTCTTGGATTTTATTGGATTTTCATTGATTGACTAGATCCATACATGAAGTTTGATTTTGATATGCAAATGCATGATGCAATATCAAGCTCTTACTTGATGTTATAGGTCTAGAGGGTAAAGGTATTCGTGTGAGGAAGTGACGAATTCTGAAGATTTTTGAAGATAAGATGAAGGTTCACTTGATGAAGGAAGTAAAATTGTGGGAAGCAACCACAATACTCTAAAGGAAGGACTAATCAAAACTCACTTCTATCCTTAAATAAGGAGTACTTCAACATGGAAGTATCATGGAAGTGAGAAAGATAGTGAATATGGAGCAGTAAAAGTGGAGCCATATTCATTCTGGAAGAAGGGAATGCAAGTGAAGTCACTTACAATACTATTTTTATAGTGTCAACAAGTGGTTTTCTTGCAAAACAAACCCTGGAAGAAGGAAAATAGACAAGTGAAGTCGTAGCTGGTATAATAAGACCGCAGCTGATATAGGATAATTATGAAGAGAAAGTATGTGAAGTGAGGTATATCTTAACTAAAACTATGTAAGTAGCCACAGCTGGTAGGTAGATAATTGACTAGAACCATAAAATAGCCCACAGCTGGTATCCAATAAGCCATATCTAATGCTAGATAGTCTGCAGCTAGTACCAGATAGCCACAACACGAACATTTCTTTACCCTAAAAGAAAGGGGGATTCCGCAGCTAGTATTTCACAGCTGGTATCTCGTAGTTGGTAAATATTTAGTCGGAGGATTCATAATGGATACCCACAACTGTGTGGATACACCGCAAAGAATTCTTCGTGAGACTTTAGAAAGGTACAAAATATAAACCAGACTTAAACCAACTACCTAACCTTGGAGTTTAATGATTAGAAGAAAGGAAGTTAGAAGGTCATTAGTAAACTCCAAGGGGGAGAGGAAGGTTGAAGGAGAAGTATTAAAATATGATTTGGAGTATGATAGACGGAGAAAAAGGTCTGAACTGAGAGGAAGTCCGATCTTATTTTTATAAGGTTGTTGGGAGGTACACATATAATAGTACTCTCAGGAGGATGTCAGACCAGAAGCCGAGGTTCATATCTCGAGGAAGTAAGGGTTAGACCTTAACTTGAGTGGGTAATTGTAATTACTCGAAACCAAGAGAACTTAAGTAAGTTTAAGATGATGAAGTTGGATGAAGAAAATGTCGAAGGACATGCAAAGCCTAAGAAAACAAAAGACCGAAGGGTTTGACCATACCCAAGACATAAGCTTATTAGAAAGATTCCTTTCATGGAACCTAAAGAAATCAAAAGGAAGATAACTAGCATAAACTAGAAGCCATGATTGGATGGACTAAATGAGTCTAATTCATTCGTAGGAAGAAACCACTAGGACCATGCCTATTGTAAATACCTTACTAAGTACCATTACTTTCGTTATGGTAGTAAGGGAAAACAATACCCTACCTTAAATAAATCCTTTAGAATTAGGTTTGGACACCGCAGCTGGTACACCATAGTGCCATATTACATCGCAGCTGGATTATCGCAGCTGATAGAACCAAGTTTTAAGTACCCAAATAGGAAGATGTCACCACAGCCATTAGTAAAGTCCATTAACACAATAAGATGTCTTAATCCAAGAATCTTTGGATAGTAAGCCTATAAGCTTAGAGTGTTGGAAGAAATCATAGAATAGAAGAAAGTATCAGTGCCAGATATCAGAAGACCTCCGGAAGGATCTGGACAAGAGATATAATCAATCATATCTAATATGATCACCATGGAGTTGAAGGATGGTGATCTGTTCAAGACATTTCAACATTCCGAAACATGAGAGCGTTCGAACTTCGGGACGAAGTTCAGTTTAAGGGGGAGAGGCTGTAATATCCCAGGTTTAGAGGCAACAAAATAAGAGAACACCAAAGTGTGCATTGCATTCATGCATAGAAAATCCGGGGAATTTTCGCGCTTCAAATAAAACTTACCACAGTAACTGAAGTTTCACTTGACTTGCTGGAATTGAAGTAGATCATCAAGTCAAGCGCTATAAACTTCACTGTGATCTTTGTTAAAACCTTGTTTTGGGTAGAGATGATTTGATCTATGGATTAGATCAAATGAAATTATATTTACAACAACACATTCTTTAAGAATCGAAGCCTAACTTATTAACACTTAAAAGTTAGCAACTACCTTTGTGTGTAAATTAATTCACTTCTAAACTTATTACCAAATAAGGTAAACCACAGGGTCTAAAGTGCATAAAAGCCACACATTCTTATTTAAATCATAACTTATTAAGTATATGATATATCATAAAACTAAATCCATTTACATTACGATTTATAGTTCAAACTATTTGAATCCAACTGACTATGAGTATTTTGAAAACACTTATGATCATGCCTTGGTGAAATCAAACACCAACTATCCAAATTTGAGGAATAACTTTCAACCTTAATCTTTTGATCAATATTATAATATAAATCCAATCCAATATGATATAGTGACTCATCCACAATAATAAAACCATCCACAAGATATTTAGTAACAAATGCCACTTGGCTATCCAAAAATAAATCATAGGAGAGGATAATGATCTTGCCACATGGGATGAAAATATCTACATGACTTGCTTTCCAAGCTATGCCACCTCATGCTCAAAGGATTGCTATGGATTAGAGCATGACAACCAAGCACCTTACTCATCCCACCAAAACAAGAGTCACCCACCTAGGTGTTATGATACTAGAGCTTGCCCAAGCCTATAAATAGAGCCACACCCTTCATCCATTTGCTCATCAAGTACCATGATACATGGGAACAAACACTTGAGACCTTCCATATCAATTAGCTAGGATCAAGATGAAGAAGCTAGGAGGTGGAGGCATACCACAAGAAGAAGGTTTATTAGATTTCTGAAGAACAAGCTACAGAAAATACCAAGGTAGAATTCCTAGGCAAACCATATATTTAGAGGATCATATCATCATCTCTTGAGTAGGACCTTAGTAAACCAATTCCATAATCATCACAATTTGGTATTAATTAGAAACCCTAAGAATCTAAGTGAGTGTGATGAGAGGAATGATAAAGAGTGATTAGTGAGGAATAAGTGGATATTGTCTAATGCATGATTATACCTTGTAGATATAGATGATTAGTTAAACCCATGTTATTAATAGATCTCATCTATCACATAAAATAATAAGTATATCACTAGTAGTTAATCCCAAACCAATCCTCATGCCTTGTGTAGAGGAGTAATCCTAGTCAATTAAACATAACCCAACTATTGCTCACATCCTAAACCTAGTGGTGTATCACATTGGTGATCACTACTAAAACCCTAGACCAAGTCTGAAATCCAACCCATGGATTACTTTGGATTATAATTACAACCCTACCATACCTCATGCCTATTACATACTTCAAATAGTGAAATATTTCCAGAAACCATAAACCTTGTCATATGGAATCAATTCCACATGAAATATTGTCTTAACTTGTGTATCATGTATCACAAGTATAAATTAAGCCATATATACCTAAGCTTAAATGTTATTGAAGTAGTAAAGTGAACAATGATAAGCTTGGGAATTATATTAACAAGTTCAAGCCAGAATTTGCTAAGTAAGGTTAGTGAATATAGTGTTTATCCAACCATTTTCTTAAACCCTAGAAATAATTCTCCACATAAAATCATGATCACATTTCCATCCTCAATTTCACCACTACATAAAATACTAGCCATAATTAATTTATATGTGAACCTCACTATTGTTAAGTAATAACAAAACTTAATGACATGTTTACTATGCACTGGTTATAAACTTCAAATCATTCAAAATAGGTTTGGTTCCCAAAGTTAAAAGAATTGAGATAAACCATTAAACCATATCTACTTTATTTATACTTCACCAAAGCATCAATATAATCCAATATTAAATATTTGTTTGAACAAAACAAATATGCAGCAAGTAGTACTATCAAGTTCTATTAAGATTCAAATAATTTAGGACCTGCAAAATAAGATAGAGTTCAAATTTGAAATCAAATAGTAAATTCAAACCAGAAAATAAAACAGAAAAGTTTAAAAAGGAAAAAGAGAGGGAAAACTTTACCTGTCCACCGAAGCGAGCATGAGCCCAAGCCGACACAGAGCAGCCCAGCATCCAGCCCAAGCCAGATACCGATTCGGTGTCTTTAAAAATCGTGCGAAGAAAGAAAACCCCTTTCTTCTTCTTCCCCGGCGTCGACAGCGAGCCAGCGCCAGTAGACGCCATCCTTGTCGACGATAAGGACGCCCCGGACGCGTGGAAGCTTCCAGAACTCCTCCCTAGGACTCTCGCGTCCGAGCCTATCCGGAAATAAAAGATCGGCGCTCAGACAAACTCCCCAGACACCGCCACCTCCCGACCCTCGCCGTCGCCGTGTCGTAGCCACAGTGCTTCCCCCGACCTATAAAAACTCGAGCAGAAGCTCCGTGAAGCCCTTGTTCATCATAGCCAATCCTTATCCTCTCTCGTTTCCTATTTCTTCCACTATCTGCAAGTCTCTGTCGCCGGCGACCTCCATGGCGCTGTCGATTGAGAGCATTCCGGAGTCCTTGGGGTAGTTCATTGGATGCGCCTGACGACGTGGACTCTCCTGGCGGAAGGAATCGAGAAGGGAAGCCCGGTGCAACGCCAATTTTGATTTTCCCTTTCTTCGGCCATCGCCGGGAATGGCGAGATAGGGCTCACTCTCGTCCACAATCGACTCCACCGAGCACTTCATTCGCTTCAGGGTGAGATTGCGCATCTCTGGACTCCTCTATTCCTTCTCGGGGTCGTCTGTAGCCTATATTTGCATTTTGGCCGGAGCCCGCCGCTGCAGAGATGCTCGCCGGAGTTGCTCCGGTGACCTATCGGTGGTGGCGTTGATGCTCACGTACTCAGCATCGACTCGCGGTTCTAACGCACCTCGAATCATCGCCTCTAGTGCCCAGTATCGTCCTCGCCGTTGCTCGTGGCGCTCTCTCGGCGAGATGACGTGGAGGAGGGACCCGTCGGTCGTGTTGACCCAGTCAACTGCCAACGAGGCAGCTGACCTGGACCAGACCCCACCTGTCTGTGAGAGTAGCTAGATCTGAATCGGTACAAATCACATTTTCTGTTTAATTTAAAAAAAAACCAGAAAATAGCTGAAAATTTACAGAAATAGATTAAATTCATTTCAACTCAGAAAAATATGAATAATATATCAAAATGCTCACAAAAATAAACTCTATCCAAATAAAATATAAAACAAAAATGTGTGTCAAAATAAAAATTCACTTATTTTTAACTTCTTTAATTATGCCTTTTCATTCATTTAAAATGCAAATTGAATTCAATAAATAATTAAATTTCAAAATTGAATTTTAACTATTCAGTAACTAAGTAAAATGTTAGGATTAATTTTATTTACCATATTTGCATTAACTTAATTATTAGTGGTAATTCATAAACTCTAATTGCAAATTACTATTTTCCATTTTCTTTAAATAAGTAATAACTCAAGAAAATATTATAAGCCAATATTATTTTGGTAAATCCAAAACTTATTTACTTAAACATCTTTAGTTAAGTAGTTAATTATTTTAAAACCCTAACAACAATTATTAAACCACGATTCTTAATTAAACCAAAATAGGAGTTACCCTAATTATTAATTCTTCTGGAAAATTAATAAAATGTTAAACCATTATTAATTTTGATTCAAAGTAATTAGTAACCACAACTCTATTACCAATTATCATTTTAGGAGTTGTGCCATAATTTAGAAACCCTAGTTTCAATTTGAGTAAGACCTTGATCCCATTTTTTCATGTGATCATTCCACCTTAGAAGCAACTCTAAAACCCTAGTTATGTGTCACATGTGATCATGTGAGATTTACTTGACATATAGAACCCTAATAAGCAACAATTAAATACATGCTTAGAATCCACTAGCATAAAACCAAGTCACATGAGATTATCATTTCATGTTCCTATTCTTAATTAAAACCTATATGACTCACTAGTATCACCTAGGTATAAACCCTAGCTTGTTACCACATGTTAGCACCATTGATCATCAATCCTATATACCATACCATTAGGATCAACCTCAACCATCAAACCCTAATTGAACCATAATGATAAACCCTAATACCAATCTTGTGTAGTAATGCACATCACATGTTCCTATTCCACTCAACCCTACTCAGGAAATGAGAAACCACTTAGCTTGGCAATCATTAGTGACTACTTAATGAAGCAAATGTGAAGCCATAGTAAACCTAATAGCAAACTTATGGGACCATCTTAATAACCATCCTTATATATAATGCTTAGAAGAAACCATAGCAATAAACCTACCAATACTTGTTATATAGAAACCCATTCCAAGTTAAGAATAAACTAGTTCCTATTATTGAAACTAAATGAATTCAATAGTAAACCCTAGAAAGCCACAGCTCCTATGTATAGTAGTTCATATTCTTATTTAACCTGTTCTTCAAAAGTTATTCTTTTGAAGTACAAATGTCAATCCAACCATAGAAGCCATAGTTCTTCTTTGAAATACTCATTATTTCTTAACTAACATGTTCTTCAAAAGTTATTCTTTTGAAGTATAATATAAGTAATCATCAACCATGTCTGTAGAACTTAAAATTGACAAGCTGTTCTTCACATATTATTCCACTACTATTCTTTATGTGTATGATTGTTATGATGTCTTATATCATTTGATTATGATGCTAATATAACCAAACCCTAATAAGAACCTTGTTTGAGAACCATTCTAAAAAGTGCAACCAACCCTAAAGAAATCTTTACAACTCATACATCCTAAATCATCGAGGTTAGGTTACGCTCGGGACGATTGCATCTCATACTATGCATTATCGCATCTTTGCCAGTTCTTTAAACATTGTCCTTACCGGACGATGATGGTATTTCAGCATTTGGAGTTCTCACGTATCGAAGCTTTTGCCTGCATAATCTTGCAGTCAAGAAAGGCAAGTTCATCGCTTGCTCATGTCATTTGATTATTTTTATCAAACTATATGCAAAGTACTATACTTATCACTCATGCATTGAAAAGCAAAATATTACTTTCCAATTATGAATATGACTATGTGGTGGGCAATGGAACCATGGTATGTGTTGATATGGTGGAGGTTCCATTGCAATGGGTTATATCACCCTAGGATTAATTACCAATGCCGTCCAGTGATTCTAGCGCCGTACATATCGCGTTGACCATAAGATCTATAATGGCTCTGGGAAGTCAATTGTATCTTTTCCCTTACGCACGCCAACGGATTGGTAGAGACGGTGGGGTGTTGGAGGCACTGCCGCAATAGGTTGGGATATCCTTTTAAATCCCCATCCATTAGTGATGTTAATCTCTACCATCTATGAGGGATTGTCCGGAGTACACCATGAGTAAAGCCGTATTATCGGAAGTCTCTTTGGAGGTGTACGGTTGGACAAAAGCGTGGGTTTGCAGGGTCGCGGAGAAGGCAGTGATTGGCTTGGACCTTACACCTGGCCCCACACCAAGGAAGTGTGGACGGGAACGATCACCCGGTTGGTATCAAGGATAAGTTCTCTTATGGGAAAAGTAACGCACCTCTGCGAGAGGATCTTGAATTGTATTTGTCACTCCTGTTCCGGAAGGGAGCTATGACAGCGCGGGGAAAGGAACTCCACGAAGTTCTGGTCAACTGTGAAGACCGACGGGCATAGTTTTCAGAATAAAATAAACCTTTTGAAGAAATGTTTATAAAAACTTGCATTGGCCTATGACTTTCGGTCTATGGCTGTAGCTAGTGCATGATACACATATTTCCTAATATGAACTTGCTGAGTACGCTCGTACTCATTCTATCTCGTTTGAACCCTTCTTAGAGCAATGCACCGAAGGAGAAACTACCGTGGAACTCGAAGACAAAGGAGTCAACTGCAACAAGATGAAGAATCCAATCAAAGAAGTCAATGGAGTCAACTCCTGCATCAGTTATTATGGAAACCTAGACTAGTAATAGAAGGGAACCTTTCCCTAATCCTAGCACCTAAGTAGCTAGATTTCTATAGCAAGCCAAGTAGCTCATAATCTTGAGTTAGCAATAAGATAGACTACGAGTCGTTCTTCTGGAGCTTTATTTGAAGTTTTACCTCACTGTAAAGTAGGAGGTTGTGTTGATCTTATGTAAACAGTTCGTGTGTATTTCTATAGACATACCTTGGACTCGCATATGTTTCTGTTGTACCACTCTGAGAGATGTAATATGAGTGGAACGGTGTTTCACTTGTGTTATGTCAACAACTTGTGTACTACACCATGCAGTGGTACGCTGGGTCATCACACACATAGAGTCATTCCTTAATTCACGAGGCACCAATCAATCCGTGTTTCCCATATTTTCGGAATTTGATTGACGGAGAATGCCAAGGAAGGACGTCGATCGTCCATAGCTTTAAGTGCTCCCGGTTTTCCAGCACAAGGTGAAAAGGGAAGCAGGGTAATTTCGCGGCGACAAGACAAAAACAATTCACCCGCGCCTAATCAAAATAAAAATATGCGCCCTCGTTCCCGTTTGAGGGAAATTAACATAAAATGTTAACCTAAAAACATTAACCGTTAACCTGGAATGTTTATTAATACAAAACAAATTTCATAAATGTAACAAATCATATGGCTCAAATTCAAACACATCGAATTTCAGATCCATCAATATAGGCACAACTAAGATTCTGCATGGAGACACCAGCGACGATGTGTATACTCTTTCATAATCATTAACACATGCATGTCCAAATCGTCGTCCTCCTCCTCCCCCTCCAAAGAAAAAAAAATGAGTTGGCGAAGACCATCTCCACCAACCTCTTCATCTATAGGCGGGATTCATCGTTGAAGCAGTCGGTCGCAAAGAAATTGGAAAACAAGCAAAAAAAAAAAAAGACTTACCTACTTACTCCCTCTATTCTGATTTAATCCACATTCTAGGAAAATGAGATAAACTAGTATTGCATTTATTAGTATTACTTAGATATGTGAACAACCAATCAAATCTATGTTGAAAATAACAACATCCAATAAAGAGAGCAAAACCACATCGTTTTCGGTGTTGTTGTTGACTAAAAGCTAGAACGTAGAGTATTTTAGAACAAAATTTGGGGCTAGAATGTAGACTATTTCATAATGGAGGGAGTATTTCGTAAAACACCTCGGAAATGGAGGAGGTGGGAACCACGGCACATAGGGGTGAGAAAGAAGACCGCCGGGGTTGTGCGATGATCGGATGCCGACGTAGAGGTCACGGAAAAGCGGTCTTAGCGGGCGTCACTCTTCGCCGCGTCCGGATACAAATTGTCGAAGAAGAAGAAAAACTTGGGGGGGGGGGGGGTATGTTCCAAGGACGCCTATCTCCGTGGCGGTCGATCTACGACGTCACCATCCTCCCACGGTGGCATTTTTCAACAACCGAGCTCATCTAGGTGCACGTTAGAGGATCAAAAGGGAATCTTTTTCCTAAATTTTGCTCCACTAAACCTTTTGGTACCTCGCATAGAGATGCTCTAAGTCATGCAAACACAAAGAATCTCAAAAGAGGTCAAGTTATTACAAGAGTTGGGGCAGTGACATCGAAATTGGAATGTCACCCCATAAGTCCATAATGTTTCTTACCGGCTGGTCCTATTTGTGAAGATGGTGCCGCTTCGAGGTTGTATATTTGCCTTTCCTCTTTACATCACCTTTATAGGCCGATGTTAGGACCTCATGAAATAGCAAAACGGTTCTAACCCTCCCTCATGTTATCTTAGGCGAGAACCTCTTATGTGGACCTCACAATGTCTGCCCTAGCTTTCCAAGAAAGTGGTGATTCCATGTGGCATTTGCCATTTGATTGTGTTATGATAGGTCATACGAACATGGCGAGCCCACAATGATGCCATTTGTTTTAGCAAGGGCCTATGGTGCGAAACCCCCCACAACATTTTATTAGAACTCCTCCCCTTTACAAAAGTTTAAAGATATACACAAACAATAAAAGAAAGGAAGATTATCTCGGTCCAGGATTAGAAAATTCCAGTGTGCTTGTCCTTGACCCAATGCACATGCAATGTGGCCTCATGAGTGAAACTTCCGCGAGACTTGCTCCAATCGACCTTGAAAATGGGGACTTAACATTATAAGTCTAAAATCTTTGGCGGGAGAATAATATTTGTGAAGGCGGTGCCACTCTATAGTTGTCGATCGGTTATTCATCTACATGCATACTGTCATTATATATCAACATTGAGACTCCTTGCATGAGGGGAGTATTATTGATCTTCCCTACTCTTTGAGACGAAACCCCCATTAGTGGGCCTTGTTCCCATTAGTGGGCATCGTGTCATCTACCCCATTATTTTCCATCAAAATTGGTTATATTTCATGCGGCTTTTCTCTTTGTTTCACTTGGGAAATGTCATAGGAACATGAACCATGTAAAAGTATGTCAATTTATAGACACAAACAATAAAATAATGGAAGATTATTTCAATCCAAGATTTGAACATTTCCAAGTCCTTGTTCTTGACCCAATCCACATGCAATGTGGCCTCGAGAAGTGGCCGTGAGACTTGGGCCACCGACCGTGAAAATGAGGGCTTGACATTATATGTCTAAAATCTTGGCGAGAGAACCATATTTTTGAAGCAGGTGCCACTCTATAGTTGTCGATCGGTCATTCATCTTCATGCATACCGTCATAATATACCAACATTGGGACTCCATGCAATAGGGGAATGCTACTAACCCTCAGTGACCTCGCTTTGAGATGGAACTCCCACTAGTGGGCCTCATGTCATCTAACCCATTTTTTTCCTTCAAAAGTGGTTATATTTCATGTGAGTTTTCTCTTTGTTTCAGTTGGGATAACTCATAGGAACATGAACCACGTAAAAATATGTCAATTCATTACAAGAGTTGGGTTGGTGTCCTCGAAGTTGTAGTTTAGCACTATAAGTCGAGGATCTTCATGCAGGGTAGTCTTGTTTGTGAAGCAAGTGCCACTTTTGCGTTGCGTATTTCAAGAAGAACGATGTTTAGTGGACGCCGTGACGTCTACCCCCACAATAAGGCCATTTTTTTACCAAGCGCATGTGGTGCGAAACCCCCCACAACATTTTAGTAGAACTACGTCCCTTTACAAAAGTTCAAAGATATACAAACAATAAAAGAAAGAAAGATTATTTCAGTTAAGGATTTGAAAAATCTAGTGTGCTTGTCCTTGGGTCAATGCACATGCAATGTGGCCTCATGAGTGAAACTTCCGCGAGACTTGGGTTAGTGACCTTGAAAATTTGCGCTTGACATTATATATAAAATCTTTGGCGAGAGAATCATATTTATGAAGCAGGTGCCGCTCTATAGTTGTCGATCGGTTATTCATCTTCATGTATAATGTCATTATATACCAACATTGGGACTCCATGAAAGAGGGGAGTGTTACTGACCTTCCCTACTCTTTGAGAAGAAACCCCATCAGTGGACCTTGTTCCCATTAGTGGGCCTTGTGTCATCTACCCCATTATTTTCTGTCACAAAAGTAGTTATATTTCATGCGACTTTTCTCTTTGTTTCAGTTGTGATAAGTCATAGAAACATGAACCATGTAAAAATATGTCAATTTATATATGCAAACAATAAAATAAAGGAATATTATGTCAATCCAAGATTCGAAAATTTCTGAGTCCTTGTCCTTGACCCAATGCACATGCAATGTGGCCTCAAGAGTGACCGCGAGACTTGGGCCACTAACGTGGAAAATGGGGGCTTGACATTATATGTCTAAAATCTTCAGCGAGAGAATTATATTTTTGAAGCACGTGCCACTCTATAGTTGTCGATATGTTATTCATCTTCATGCATATCGCCATTACATACTAACATTGGGACTCCATGCAAGAGGGGAGTGCTACTGAGCCTCCCTCATGATTTGAGACGAAACCCCCATTAGTGGGCCTCGTGTCATCTACCCCATTATTTTCCGTCAAAATTGGTTATATTTTATACGACTTTTCTCTTTGTTTTAGTTGGGATCAACCATAGGAAATTGAACCACGTAAAAAGATGTCAATTTATATATATACAAACAATAAAAGAAAGGAAGATTATTTCAATCCAAGATTTCAAAAATTTGAAGCCTTGTCCTTGGCCCAATGAACATGAAATGTGGACTCATGAGTGACCACGAGACTTGGGCCAGCGACCTTGAAAATGGGGGCTTGACATTATGTGTCTAAAATCTTCGGCGAGAGAATTATATTTTTGAAGCAGGTGCCACTCTATAGTTGTCGATCGGTTATTCATCTTCATGCATACCATCATTATATGCCAACATGGGGACTCCACGCAAGAAGGGAGTGCTACTGACTCTGTCTCACGCTTTGAGACGAAACTCCCACTAGTGGGCCTCGTGTCATCTACCCCATTATTTTCCGTCAAAAGTGGTTATTTTTCATGCGACTTTTCTATTTGTTTTAGTTGGGACAAGTCATAGGAACATGAACCATGTAAAAATATGTCAATTTATATATACAAACAATAAAATAAAGGAAGATTATTTCAATCCAATGTTTGAAAATTTATGAGTCCTTGTCCTTGACCCAATGCACATGCAATGTGGCCTCATGAGTGACCCTGAGACTTGGGACACTGACTTGGAAAATGGGGGCTTGACATTATAATTCTAAAATCTTTGGCGGGAGAATCATATTTGTGAAGCAGGTACCACTCTATAGTTGTCGATCGGTTATTTATCTTCATGCATCCTGTCATTATATACAACTATTGGTACTCCATGCAAGAGGGGAGTGCTATTGACCCTCCCTAACGCTTTGAGACGAAACCCCCATTAGAGGGCCCTGTGTCATCTATCCCATTATTTTCTGTCAAAAGTGGTTATATTTCATGTGTCTTTTCTCTTTGCTTCATTTGGGATAAGTCATAGGAAAATGAACCACGTAAAAAGATGTCAATTTATATATACAAACAATAAAAGAAAGGAATATTATTTCAATCCAAGATTTGAAAATTTTAGTGTGATTGTCCTTGACCCAATGCACATGAAATGTGGCCTCATGAGTGAAACTTCCGCGAGACTTGGGCCAGCGACCTTGAAAATGTGGGCTTGACATTATACGTCTAAAATATTAGGCGATAGAATCATATTTGTGAAGGTGGTGCCACTCTATAGTTGTCGACCGGTTATTCATATTCATGCAGGCCATCATTATATACCAACATGGTGACTCCATGCAAGACGGGAGTGTTACTGGCCCTCCCTCAATGCAACGCTGCCACCAGATCTCGGCGCGATGAGCCTCACCTCGAAGCTTCTTCCACCCTCTCCCGTGGTGACCGTGTCTCCCGGGGCGGGCGGAGGTATGCCGAGTTTCGCCCCAAAATTTAGTCACCGGGGCCAAGGGAGACGAAGTTGAAGAAGACAATCCACCGCAGCGCCCTCTCGCCATCGTCCATTGCCTCTCCATCGCCCGATGTCGACAACTCGAATGGTGCCCTAACGTTCTCGATGATGGATCTTCAAGTTAAGAAGATTATATCCTTGAATCCATTGAATTTGTGCGCGGAAATTAATCTCCGATTTTGTAGAACTGGCGATTCTTCCTTCATGGATCTCTTAGAGGAGCTTGACATTGCCGATCCTCCACTCGCTCCGGTTGGCGGTAATGGTGTGTTGGATGATGTTGATGGTGAGAGGGATGAGGCGACCGGGGGGGACGACGACGATGAGGTGGTCGAGGTCGATGTGGGTAAAGTGAAGAGAAGAAGGGCCGTCAACTACACCATGATAGAAGATGCAACGTTGTGCCGAGCTTGGGCGGCTGTGGGGATGGATGTGGTGTTCGGCACGGATCAAACCGGGAAGCGGTATTGGCAACACATCAAAAATAAGTTTCATAAAAATCATGCCTTCACAACACAAACCACTCTTGACATCTAACTCCCAGCGGCACTGCCACGCCAAAATCGGCCTAGTCTAGGTGGAAACTCACATCCAAAGTCTATACAACGAGGAGAAGAATAAAAAAGAGAACTAAATGGTTATGGCGAGGGTGGCCACATGGACTTCAAAGTTCCCTAGTAGACGCCACTTGGCCATGTCGGGGGTGATCGGTTCCGGCCTAGATGAGGTCGAGAAAGAATAGATCCAATGCGGTCGAGGGCGGTGGCAGTCGAACCATGCGGCAACCAGACTTGGAGCACTACGGGAGGTCTAGCGAGGTAGATGAACAATTGTTGGACGCTACTACTCATTCGGTACCCCCAAAGAAGGACGAGACAACCGACATGGAGAAAAATAGTTATTATCTATCATTTCATGTCTTGTCTTGTCGCCCCACATTATAGGGGTCCTTCTTTTATATATGCATGGAATCTACTACTACATTTTATTTCATGTGTCGAATCATTGTTGTGTATTATTATTTTATGTGACGGTGCGGAGAAGCCGAAGATAGATAAGACTAAGAAAATTTGCTCATGATACGGCTCATGGTATGATAGCGCAAGACCTCCACCGCCGTAGATGCAAGCTTGTTTTGGAACTAAACTCAGATTATCGGAAAGTAAAAAAGGAAAAGTAGTTTGGCGGAGATATTTGATTTCTATATAATTTTGATGTGTGATTTGGATATGATGGTAGGGCAAGTGAAATCAATTTCATCTCAGAATTGTCTTATTTGAAATTGCTGAATGAATATAATATCACTATTATTATTACTTAGTATGTGCTAATGATTGCTTGTCGTTGATGGCGGCGATGCAAGTTGAGAAAATCAAGGAGCCCACATAAAGAAAGGAGCATAACTGCCCCTAGAAAATCGAGCCATCCACTCGGAATTACAGCAGATGGGGCGCTCGGATGGAAAGCGACTGGCATGCTGCTGAGTGGGCGAATTTGATTGGATGGAGGAATCGGGGATGAGTGTTTATTGACCCAGGTTGTACTAGAGTTTCACTTCCTCCCGGGTCGCCTCGCGCGGCGGCTCCGGAGGCGAACAAACCCTAGAAAAAGCACCCCGATCTCCTCTCCTCGACCGCTGCCGCCGCCGGGCGCCGGCGGTGGCCGCCGCGCCCAGCCGTGGAAGGCGGTGGGCGAGGGCGGCGCACCCCGACGGGCTCTCTACGCGCGGAGGGGGACGTCATCTGGGCGGCGTGGGAGGTGTGGGTGTCCGGCGGCGCGAGCTCGGAGGCGTTGGTCGGCGCATTGCGGAGGGGCTGGTGGTGCGGAGGAGCTCGGCGAGGAAGGAGGCAGCGGGCTACGGCAGAGAGAGGTGATGCGGCGGCGCGGCCTGGAGGCGGCGGCGCGAGCTCAAGGTCGTCGAGGTGCTGGCGCGGAGGAGGCTCGGCCTAGGAAGGAGTTCCTGGCCAGCAGAGGCCGGCCCCTCGCGCTACGGGCGCGCGACGGTGTTCCTCCGGTGGTGGTCGCCGTGGGAGTTGGAGGATGGTCGGGGCCCGATCTGGGCCTTTGCGGGCTCGATCTAGGGCTCTGAGGGCCTGATCTGGGCTGCAGGGAGGGACTGCGGCTGTTGGATGTTGCCTGGAGTTGGCGACAACCTTGGCCAACGTTCCTGCCTCGGACCGGAGGTGGGGAGGCTGTGGTTCCTTGCCGGGGTGGAGGAGGAGGATGGACCAGGCTCTCGGTCATGTGGGGTGTCGGAGGCCACGACGCTGCAATTCGACGGGTGGAGCTGCGGCGACGGCGGTGCGAGCTTCCTTGGACTGTGATGTCCCAACCCTCGAAGGCGTGGAGATGTAGATGATACGGATGAAAATCCTGCCTGGCTTTTGTTGGGCCGACGGCGACGGCACCGGAGGGTGTCGTTTTCCTTGTTGGAGGCGTCGCCGAGGTGCATCGACATCTTCCTCGCTCTCGCTTGGTGTTGGTAGTGTCTCCGGGTGAAAGCCTAGATTCGGAGTGGGATCGGCGTGATAGCGGCGTCTTCGTCGTCGCTTCTCTGTTGGGAGTATCACGTTTGGAGACACGGCTTGGAGGTCCTCCGGTGTTCGCCGCTGTCCAAGGCGGTTTCAGGGGCGCTATGCACGCCATTGCCGATGAGTCCAAGACAATGCTTTCTCGGGACTGACCAAATCCCGCCGTCTATCTTTTTTAGATGGTGCGTCGACAAGGAGAGTACCTCTTGGAGTTGTGTTATTTGGATGCGTTCGGCGCTGGTCGAGACACGGCTCTGTTGCCTAGCCTAGGACTAGTTCTTTCTTGTTGTTTGTGGTGTCGGTGGTGGCTGTCTTCGGACTGGCCGGTGTGGAGTTGTGCTACACTTGTTGTTCGCAACAAGGGGTAGTGTTCTTGTACTCAAACCTCTGCCTTCTATAAAAATATGGTACGTCTTTGGCGTACTCTCGAGTGTTTATTGACCCGCTCTTTATTTTTCCTTCTAAAATGATGCGAGACATTAATTAACCTGCCTCGCGAGGATGCGTATTTATTTTCGTCCCAAAATAAAGAGCTCCGCGATTTGTGGGGAGGTTGATTATGTGCTTTGATGGATGATTTTGGCTGGAGGTTGCCATTATTTTCTACCCAAAATGATGGCTGGCATAGTTAACTTGCCTTGTTATGCATGATGATTTTGGATTAGTATGCGTCCCAAAATCACGGTAACCACATTTCCCCTCCTCCCACCACTCACCATCGACCCACCAGAGAAGCGGCGCCGGCGCCGGCGTGCATCGGCCTCTCCGTGCGCGCGGCTCCGTCGAGCTCGCCCCGACCGCGTCGTGCGCGTGGCCGAGGGTCTGCGCTGCGGTGCTCCACGACGGCGGCGAGTTGCCGGCCACCAGGACGCGGCGGCGGCGGCGGGCCGTCGTCCGCCATCTCACCCGTTTGCGAGCCGAAGCAGGGGCGGCCAGCAGCGGAGAGGGATCCGTCCTGGGCGTCTCCTCCGGCGTGCTCGCCGGTAACGGCGGCCGCCCCGACGCGCGCAGCTGCAGGTACTCCTCCAACTAGTCCTCCTTGCTCTGTTTCCAGCGCCGCCCCTCCCGCGATTGGTTCCACCCATGACCCGCTCCTCTCTGCTAGGGTTTCCCGGCGCACAGGGACTCGGATCTTGGAGACACTGGATCGAGTTCGCTCATGAATAGCCCTGCACCTTTCTCTCTGTTTACACGCGCTGCAAATATTCAGTTACAGTGTACGCGGTTGAGGATCAGCCCATGAGTGTGCACGCAGTATTTGCTACTAGTTACTTTTTGATTGATTAGAGTTGTTCCTATCGCTCCAATACTACTAGTCCCTGACGAAGGACAAATTTATTTGTATACATGTGTAATGCAAACTGAGATCTGCCCGTGAGTGTTCCTGGTCAGGTGTGATTGACTACTAGCTAGATTCCTGTGACAACGTGTTTGGCTAGATGAGGGATGGGGAAAGGGAGTTTAGTAGTGGGAGTTGGGCAGGGGACTGGACATGGGAAGTTGAATTGTATTCCCATTCCTTTGTTTGGCGTGTAGGGGAATACCTGTTGGGAGTTGTTTTGTCTTTGCAACATGGGAAAGGCCTGTCATGGAAAAAACTACGTACACGATTCAGATTTTGTGGGTAAAGCCGGAGAAGTGCTACACGGGTAGAAGAAAAAGAAGCAGCTGATTTGCAAGGATTTATGCAGGAATTCAAATTGGAAGAGGAAGAACATGCCTACCTCAGCTGTACTCACTCCTGGCGTTTCCCTGCAGATCGAGAGGCAGTTGGCGGATTCATGGACAAAGAACGGTGCCGCTCCAGAGAAGGCTTATTTACGAGGATTTGCCCGCGTATTAGCTAGGATTTTCGCGGGATTTTCCGTCGCCTCTGATTGCGGGACGCGCGTAACGAACACATCTTCGATCGATCTGTGTTTCTTCGGTCAATTCCCTATTCCTGGCTGAATTACCAGGGGTCCCCCAGGGAAGAGTTTTGTGGGAGTTGGCTTCGTGAACTCCCAATCCTTTGCCCTCCTCAACTCCCATGTCCCCCAACCAAACGGTGGACTTTTAGTCTCCTAACCCTTAACTTCCCATTCCCTAGTTGTATTTACCCCCAACCAAACACGCTGTGAACTAATAAAGATCTGCTATTCCCGTGTAGACCTGCTGTTCACGTTTTCTCTCTGTTCCTTCGGCGCATAATAGCATTTGCTGTTCAATCTCGGTTTCACACTGAGAATCGCCGAAATTTCCTACTTGTACTAGCATGATCGCTCTGCTATAAGTCGTGAAACGCCGTTATGCTAGTTTTTTCATCATAAATGGTTGAGCTTTGGTTGCTGATCCGTGTTATGCCTGTCTCCATGTATTTATCCTGGCAATCCCAGTCTTGGAAAGGAATACAAAGTTCTATTATTATTTGGCATATATCAGACTCTGATCTGTCCATAAAATGCATTAGAAAATTTTAAACTGAATGTTTGTTTGTTGCTGATTCATTCTAGCTTGGTTGGTATTATTTCGCATGTCCTACAGATTACTTGTACTGCACTGCGCTATAAGTCTTGACATTAATATCTTCCTGAGCTTGTGTTTTTTTGTATGCTCATTAGGCGTGTTGTTCTTGTCATGCAGGTTCGAGGCCGTGATTCAGTTCGTCGGGCTGAACCCAATGATCTACTACGACGACACCCTCATCGGCACCATCACTCTTCTACAAGCAAGGATTAAGAGTCGCTTGAATTTCCCTCATGTGTACTGATGTTCCCCCCTAATATACAGCACCTTTTTGCTGTTTGGAGATTTTGCCAGGTGAAAATATTGAGCGTATTTGTTCTGGTGTAAGATTTTCCTGGGGAATCGAAAGATTGGGAAATACAATGGTCATCTTTTTACCTTTCTTGCTGTACATGTTCTTCTGACGATCTTCTTCTTTTTGAGATAATTGCTTTTGTTTTGAATTATGTGTTGTTTTCTTCAACCAGACTGGTTAGGTTTTCTTGCCGCTTTTAATTTTATCTTGTAAAATTTGAGCTTATAGGTAATATGGGCTTATGATGATTGTTGGCTAATTAGTAAAAGCTTCCTTTGACTTCATAGAAAGCTCTTTTCTGTTACTCTTGTCTTTGATTTGATTTAGCTGAACTATTATATTTGTTTCTTAAGGAATAATCTTAACTGTCCCTGGTTTTCTTATCATGGATTATTTACTTTACCATGATAAGCATTTAATCTCTAATTATGTAGGATCAGAATGCATTGAGATTTTTGTCTAACTGGACCTCTGTTTGGCAATGTTTGTGCAGGGTGAAAGTTTGGATACTGTTGGTGAAGGGCTTGAAATTCTGAAAAACATGGTAGGTGCTGATATAAATTCGGTTGCTTTTTTCTAGTTGAACGATGGTAGGAATCACATGAATTTTACTCTTGTGGTGCTTCCGGCTTCCCTGCTCCGTTTGCTATTTTGGTATATTCCAAGATGCATAATCTGAGATGATTCCTGTAGATTTTATTTCATGTGTTTCATTTGATGGTCATTATAATTACCAAACTTGCTAGATGCAGATTAATATTGTGAAGTATATATAGTCCATTAAAATCCTAATATTTTCTCGAACCGAACCAGTTCGAAAATGATTGCTATTCATTGAATCTTTGTGCTTGTGATTTGACATAATTTAATATTGATGCCTTTTTCTTGCTCCACTTTGTTTCTTGATTTAGCTGAACTAGTACATTTGTTGTTTCTTAAGGAATAATCTTAATTGTCCCTGGTTTCTGTATCATGGATTATTTAGATTACCATGATAAGTATCTGTACTTATGTAGGATCAGAATGCACATACATTTGTTTTTGGTTCCTTATTTAGTTTGGTATATGTACTTGAGCATCTCTGTGAGTATAGGTGCATGCACTGCTGGTATGATCCAATCGTCGCATGGTTCCGTTTGATCCAATCGTCGCGCGCTTCCGCGATCATGCTTGAACTATTGTGTACAATATCGTCGCCTTATTATTTTGCAGTCCTTTCGAAATATCTGTATTTGCTTTGCTTATCATGCTCTGTTTATTTTGTCCGAGGATAACGAGGAGGACTGAGCGACCGTAGTGGCCCCTTCTTCTTCGACTCCATGTCTTTTATGGGTTAGTATCTAGCTCCTCTATGATTTCCTAGTCTTGTGTAGTATTTATAGGCCTCAAATATAGGTGAAGTTTGCTTTCTTGGATATAGTGGATTCTGTCAAATGAAGCTTAAATTTATGGCAGATTTTCTTGACCTGTGCATATTTGGATGCCAAATGAGTTGGTCTTGTGCGACTTGGTCACTGTATTTGCTGCTATGTTATCAATGCGGATGTTTGAGAATTTAGAGGATTCCATGCCGAATTTTTTCGTGACCTGATGTAGCTGATTCATTAGCTCAAGGATGTGTTGGCAACCGTGTCTTTGTTTTCTATTGTGTTATCATCGCGGTTTGAGTAAATGATTAGTAGTGTGTTGTATTCAGGTTGCGGTACAAGAGCTAGAGCCCCAGGAAGCTGTCGGTTTAGAATGATTTAAGCCTCTACTCCATACATGCAATAGTTATCTCTGTTTTCCTGTTACAGATGGCTAGCCTGTAGAAGCATGTATTGCTGCTTGTTTCTCTCTGTATACTTGTACAAGTATCAATTGCAGTTTGTTGCAAATTCACAGAGGCTTGGTCCGTGCCTGTTTGGTTCAGTTGGCCTGATCTGTAGCTGTTTGTTCTATATCTGGTCTGCACCATTTTAAAAGATGTTGTGTTATTTTTATTTCAGACCTGATAGATTCTTCTACTTTATGTATTTGTGCATCCGTCTTCGGTAGGGTCTTGGCCTTGCGCACCGAAGTCCCTCGCAGACGTGCTTGGCGCTGGTAGCATCGGCTTGCCTCCGGGTGCTTAGGTAAAGCCATTCGGCTCGGTGGTGCATCAGGTAGACATCGATGTATGTATCTGTTTGAGCCCATTGATGGCTTAGAGTCTCCAGTTTTGTAGTTGATCATCTGCTAGTAGGGGAGCGAATGGCCGTCCTGGTGTTGAGGAGGCCTCGCTGGGGTGTTTGCGTTTGCGACGTTGGTGGTCGGGTGGCACTGCTGGCTGCTGTTTGGAAGATTGGAACGGCCACGGCATATTGTTTGCGACCTTGGTGGTCGGGGGATTCATTTGCGTGTTCATTTTGTTTGCTGACTTGCATGGGTGGGTAGTCTTGGCCTGAATGTACTAGAAAATCTGGGAACGCCATGTGGAAAATTGGAATGAATGGGCCTGTGTTGTTGTCTGGTTTTCGTGTGAAATAAAACTGATCTGCCCGTGTGAGTGTTCCTGGTCAGATGTGATTGACTACTAGCTAGATTCCTGTGAACTAATAAAGATCTGTTGTTCCCGTGTACTACTGCTGCTCAGGTTTTTTCTCTGTTCCTTCGGCGCATAATAGCATTTGCTGTTCAAGCTCGGCTTCACATCGAGAATTGAACTTTCCAACATGTACTAGCAGGATCGCTCTGCTATAAATCGTGAAACGCCATTATGATAGTTTTTTTCAGCATAATTGGTTCAACTTAGATTATATTGGTTGCTGATCCGTGTTATGCCTGTCTCCATGTATCTATCCTGGCAATCCCAGTCTTGGAAAGGAATACAAAGTTCCGTTATTATTTAGCATATCAAACTCTGATCTGTCCATAAAATGCATTAGAAAATTTTGAACTGAATGTTTGTTTGTTTGTTTCTGATGCATTATAGCTTGGTTGGTATTATTTCGCCTTTTCTACGGATTACTTGTACTGCACTGCGCTATAAATCTTGACATTAATGTGCTAATCTTCCTGAGCTTGTTTGTTTTTGTATGCTCATTAGGCGTGTTGTTATTGTTGTGCAGGTTCGAGGCCGTGATTCACTTTGCTGGAAAATCAATGGCGGCCCGTGCCCAGCAGCCCCCGCACGTCGGCGGTCCGGTCTGGGTAGGTCCGGCCGTACCAGCTCCGACGACGACGGCCTCCCTCGTCGGCAGGCTGCACGGCGTGAGATACCTCCTGCTGCTCCCGGCCGAAGGTGGGCTGGTCCGGTGAGACCCGGCTCCTCCAGGTGCGCCAGCGCTGCCTGGAAAGGGAGGCCGACCTCCCTTCTCCACACACCGACCACCTCCCTGCCACGAACTCCGAACTCCTGCTGTTGCATGCCGGTGAGCACCACCTCCCTTCTCCACCTCATCTATGTTGATGCTGGATTGCTGCGTTATTTTCCTTGCATGTATGTGGTTGTGGGGCAGAAACCATAGCTAGCTAGCTAGCTAGCTAGCTAGCTGTGTGCGACTTCCTCCACTCGGGCTACAAGAACGACAGACCGCCCGTCTTCCGCTGGGGTGTCGCCGTAAGGTTTCCTCCCGCGGCCCGCCCGTTTTCCGCCGATGAATCTGTCATGTTTTATTTGGTGCTGCCTAATGTGCTGCAAACCAATCGATGGTTCGAGTTAGTTTGGCATTGCAAGTGCTATGTAGTAGTAGTGCTAATGTGGTGCCAAGTTCATTGCTTTTGTTGAATTTTTCAACGAAGTTACGAGGCTGTGCCATCTGGTCCACAGATGATTAATTCGAACCTTGGATTGCAACGTCTTTAGCCCTGCAAATTGTTTAATTAAGCTTTGGCTTTCCTGCTGGGCTCAGTGTGAGGTTAGATTTTATACTGGATGGGTGGGGTCTCAGATGTGAGTACCGGCATGTTGCGGCTCTGGTATTTAACATTAGATGAAAGGTTCTTCTTCATTTAATATTTCTACTGCCGGTTTCCTCACTTGGTGTTCAAAGTCTTCTCCACTTGCTGTGTTGATTTTTAGACTCTGTATGAGTATAATATATTCGTATTGTACTAGGCCTAAATGCTTATATCATTGTCAGGAACTTCCACTTGCTAGAGTGGCTCATCTGCTTGCTAGTTTATTTCTTGATGGCCAGTCTGATCAACTTATTTAGACAGAATGTCGCTGCTGTAGTCTGAATCTGGTTGTTACATTTGGTAGGTAAGAAGAGGAAAGACACTATCTGCACTGTCCTTGCGCGCGGAGGACACTTATGAGGAGCCTAAAGTTAGGATGGAAAAGGTCGTAGGAAGAACCTGACGTGAAATATGGGAATCGTATCCGCACTCATCCAATTGGTGATACAGTTGAAGGCATTACTGAAAACTATTTGATGCCTTCTTGAAATGTGAGATTCTGCCCTTCAAGCTTTATTCCAACTTAATCCTCGTATATCCTCATGATCATTTGTGCATGCGCTGCATTGGAAGTCCACTCTGCTCATAGAATTTCTGGAATTACCGCATCTGCATTTTTTTGGTTGACACATCTGTCTGTTTATTTGAAGCTGTATTTAATCGTAACTTGTTTACTAATAACCACTCCTCGTAAAACTGAGCAGCATACTTCTTCATTATGGCCAGGCATTGCTAAATTGTCTTGCAGCCATCTAGTGATTTCTTCATTGTACATGGATTGATAAATTCATTGGTCTTGCATGGGCCTTACTCAATATTCCCAGATGGACTTCGTTCCTCTCCGACTTATTTCGGTTTCAAAGTAGTTCACTAGTAGTCCTAGAGTGTTTGCACTTATGTCACATGTGCTGATCTTGCAATTGAAATTATGTGGTGTTCAATGTTATTGTTTGTAGTAGTTTATCTATCTAATAATGAGGAGTGGCAATAATCTGGATACTTGTCTTTTCTAGCCATTTGTTCCTCCTTTGCTGATGCTACGCTTTTCTTTTGTGGTTGCTGTGAAAAGCCTTAGCTTAACTCATCTGTTCTTCAGGGTTCATGTTTGGGTCTGGTGGTGGTACAACCAGCCCAAGGCGGCGGTGGTGATGGCGAGGATGGATCAGGAAGGAGCCCACTCGGTCTGCGCCGGGGACGGGAACGATAACTACCCGCAGGTGCCTCCCGCTGCCTCTTCTGACCTATTTCAAGTAATAAAAATGAAAGCAATAATTGTCCTGCTGTACATGAACTCTAATTGGCAACTGTTTGGTTAGCTAATTGTGGATAATTCGCTACTGTTTTTATATATATTTTGGGTATGCTCTAGCGTCTAAAATAAATCAGTGACCTTGTTGTCGTTTCAGGGTATGATTACTGGCCACGTGTATTACTTCCTGGAAGATGTGAACCCTCCGGTGACTGGCCAGCATCCTGTGAAGACTCCTTTGTTCATCAAGACTGATGTTTGCTGACAACAATCTGGTGGTGGCTTGGCCAACCAACGCCGGGCTCGGTCCGGGTGCAAGGTTTGGTTCTATGGAGTATGGACCCACAGTTCCAATGATCACCCGATGTCCATGACATGCGACAGATCTAGGAAAGCGAATTCTTTTATTCCTTCATATTGTGAGGTTGTGCGATGCAAGGTCCGCGTGTACTTATGCATGCTAGATCATTGTTATTGTGCATAACGAAGATATGTGACTGGCAAGGACAACGACGAGCCAGTTTAGCTGTGACATGTAGCTGCTGCAGGTTAGTGCATCTGGGGGATAGGGGATGTCGTCATCGTATATGTGCCTTGGTCGTCGAACAATCTATATGCGCCTTATCAATTTCGTTGATGTTTCTTGTTCATTATTGTTTTACACCTCTTGTATATTTGAATGTCAAATTTGTTGTGTTGTGTGCACTCTAGCAAGTTTTTGATGTACAGTAAATACTTGCTATGTTATCATGATGTCTGAGAAAGAGACTTTCGAGCTGATGAACCTCTAGCTGATTAATTGGCTGAACTGCTAATGTGATTTTCCAAAGAAGATCCTGCTGATGTCCCTCGCGTATCTGACTTTTGATAAACAGCCAATTGTGCACGTTTGAGCTAGAAGAAACGATCAGTGACTTCTCATTCTCTCTGAGGCCCTTAATAATTTTAACATGTGAACATTCACATATCAAATAGTTCTCATACATGAATAAAAAACTCCTGCTTTTCCTTAATTTCAGTTTCAGCACGCACCAGGCAGGTAAACACCAAGGTTATTTTTGGTCAAAAAACAACTTCCAGTCAGATCCCTTGTTTTCCTCCGCTCCTTCCTATTTTTTCCAGTGAGAATAAAAACCCACAATAGTGAGCCCTGATCCTTAGTTATCGGGAGAGGAAAAAGAGGATTCATTATTTAGGAGAAGTTAATTCCTCCCTAATTACATGGAAGTTACTTTTTTACATGTGACGTTAATTTTTGATGAGAGAAGAAAGAGGCATACGAGGAGGTTGGATCCTTAATTATCGGGAGAGAGAAAAGAGGATTAGTTATTGGGAACAAGATTTTAGGAGAAGTAATTCCTCCCGGCCTATGAAAATTGAGTAGCTTCTATCCTGAAAGTTAAGAACTTGTTTAGCTAGTGTTTCCTGTTTATGGAAATTTTCTCTACATTATTGTGTAAATAAGCTGAGTTGAGAAGTAAAGGCAATAATTGTTAAGTTAGAATCGGTAATAAGTGTTACTTCTATAGCAAAAAATGCACCAGGGTTTAGATTGTACTTGACCATTGTTTTAGAGAAGCAAAACTTCAGTAGCATGACCGACTCATATGCGGCCTTTTGTGATAACTTTGTGTTTTTTCTGCTCAAGCAACACAATAGTTGATGTACAGAAGGTTGTAGCTGATTTATACATAAGCATTACAAAATTAGCTCTTAATTCATCACACTTTTCTTTCATTTGAATATACAACATCAGTATATGGACAAAAGAGGGGTTTCTTGCTCCAATTGAACATTTTTATGCAGTATATGTATTTCTCCAATTAAACATTTTGCACAACGTTATGTATCTTACATGGATGGTCAAGGGAATAATTAGTTGGCTGCAGAAATAGGATAATCTGCATTGACTTCTAATCACATCTTTAATAAAACCCTTTCTACTCAAGGACAGAGATGACTATGATCTAAATTTCTTTAAATTTCATATTCTGTATTCTGTAGTTGTGTTTTGTTAGTACTCTTTACATGGAGCTATACACACTGGTTCTTAAGTTTCTCTTGGTCTTGTGCTTATGCAGTTTCATATGAGAGGAAAATCTTCAGTATCAGTGTGCTGCAGCTATGAGATATATAAATCCATGATTGTACAGAAGGTTTACAAACTAATCAGAGCACGTGGTACGGCCTCGGGACGTCTTGGGTCCTAAGGTTGTTTTGATCTCAAATATTTCAGTCTAGGCATCTCATATGTACTAGTATACATGCTGGATTGTGTGTAGAGATATATCTTAAATTCAGTTTCTTGTGCCATTTCTGGGTTTAACTTCAAGTGCTTATGAATGATGATTTTTTTATTTTCTGGAGATTTACTATCAATTATACTTTCAGAAGGATGCAAATTGAGTCAGCAAAAATGCTTAGTCAATTACTACACTGCATCTTTTATCCTATCTACTATATTCTTTAATCTTCTACTCTGTGAACAACAACAGATTTAATAAAAAAATGTTTATTGCTTAGGCAATTACACCATGTTTTTCAAACGGGAAGTTAACAACTTAGCTTTTCTGAAACTATATTTGCATGTTATTTTTCTGATACGAGGAGGCAATGATGGGCGCGGTGACGGTCTAGGTGGGAATTGTTGGGCAGCGACAACCTGGGGAGGAGCTGGTGGCGCAGAGGAGACCTACTGGATCTGGTGTAGTGGGGTGCATCGGAGAAGCTTACTTGCTGGTTGTATGGTGATTGTTGCCCTGCATTTATGCGACTTCTGCCTGGAGCTAGCATTTGAAGCAATGGCTCCAGTTTGCGTTTGTGTTCACATACATCGTGGTATTGGTTAATTAAATGCAACAACCATCGCCAGGCACGAAAGATCTTGTGACATTATTTTGTGGGTGTGACTTTGTGAGAGAAGTTTATTTTGTGATTTTTGACCTTGTGAGGATCACTAGAATAATATTGTCATATATAGTGGGTGCCGTTTTATTTTGTGGCTGTGACATTCAGCTATGACTCCAAGACAAGGCTGGAGCATCCCTAGTAGAAGGAATTCAGCTGCAGCAATATCCATTTTCATTTCTTCAAGTGTTTTACTAGGTGAAGATTTGGTTCCAGTTTACATTTAGCTTGAGCTGCCAGCAGTGGTTAATTAACCTGAAGCAACAACCAACTAGGACCCTATTCGATCATATGGTATCCACACAGGTCAATCACGAGCCCATATTTAGGTGCTAAATTTATTAGCTTTAGCACTATTTAGCAAAGAGAAGAGCCAGAGAAAAGTCACATGTGCGATTTTGGAAAACTTGCAGGACCCTGAATATAGTTGGAAAAAACGGGCCGATTTTGGAAGCATTGTGCATGCTTCCGCGCCACGCCGACACGCCGACCTCGACGACGCGGCTGCGCGCTTGTAGCTGCATCGTCGTCCTGCGGAGGCTTACTGCGCATGCTGCCGCGCCACGCAACCATGCCGGCCGGCACGAGGGCGTGCAGTGGCCAACGGCTGCGAGGTGCTTCACTTGGACCCAAGACGCGATGCTGCTCTCCTCTGCCGCGCCGCCGGAAGATGGTAGTGAAGGCGAACCGACAGCCAGGGAGGCCACGGCGGCAAAGCACAGGACAGCACCACTAGCGGCAGCAAAGCAGCGGTCGGCCGGCACGCGCTAGCGCGTGAGAAAAAGCTAGCAAGCTAGCAGCGTGTGCGCACATGAAACCAAGCAATCAGGCAGCTTCGCGTGCGCCATGATGCGGCGATCATCACGCCGCCGATGCGGACGGCCGACTATGTCGCCTTGAGGTGCGACGCGGCGACACGAGCACCCGGCGTTCTTGTTGGCCGACGTCATCGGTTTGAGCTGTAACGCAGTACGAACAAGCGCCGTCCTAGCTGGCCGACGTACCCGCGGCGGCACGAGGACACGCAGACGTCGTCATCTTGAACGAGCAAGCGACGTTCTAACTGGACGACGTAGCCGCGGCGGCACGAGCAGACGCCGACACCGTTGCCTTGAGCTGCGCCGAGCACGCGACGTCCTAGACGGCCGACGTCGTCGCCTTTGATCTACGCCACCACACGAGCAACGCCGTCCTAGCTGGCCGACATAGCCGCAGCGGAACGACCGCACGCCGACGTTGTCGCATTGCGCGCAGGCATTTGCCGAAGTACTCGGCAGGGAGCGACGGGACCAGCCTCGACCGGCACTCGAAGGAGAACTGCATGTGGCTGCACGCCGCGCCGTCCACGCCCACGGAACGGCTCCTCGGGAGGCACACCCACGCCAGCGCCGACGCCGCCACGAACGACAACGGGCGCTGCTGCGTTCCTGGTTCTGCCACCGCGTCCTTGATCCTGTCGATCTGGTCGCGCGCTAGCGGGAAGGACGCGATCACCGGCCGGTGCTGGCATCTCCGTTTCCGGCGCGAGCATCCTCATACCGGCCGGAGAGCGTCTTGCCGAGCAGACCATCTGGGTCGTCGCAGGCGGTGTGGTGCACGGACACGCCGAGGCAGAGGCCGCGCCGTCCTCCCGCGGCGGCCGGAGGGGGCATCTTGCGCACGTTCGGGACGCGCGCGTTGGCCACGAGGCTGTCCAAGTCGTTCTCGTCCGGGGAAGACTCGGCGAGGGCGTTGCCGTGGGCCGATTTCGATCATATGGTAGCTAGCCACACATGTCAATCAGTAGCCGATTTCTAAGTGTCATATTAATTACCGTAATTGATAAAATTAGCAAAGAAAACAGGCAAGGAAAAGAGTAGTGTGCGTGCATATGTATTTCACGACAGTTCTGTTCATGTATTTGACGGTCAGGAAATTAAGCTGAGCAATGCGACGACTGAGGCATGCACGTTGAATGATTCAGCGAGTCTAGCTTCCACTGTTGTCGCTCTGGCCGTTTGGTAGAATAATACACAACGTGATTAATTAGCATGTTGAAGCAACTATATTAGGAGAAAATCAATCAGCAATTAATTTGCGCCAGAGCATATGCCGCCCAGTTGGCATAATTTACTCTCATGCAAAAGCTACTGAAGTTCTCGAGAGTAGTATATTTGGAGAAAATAAATCAGCAACTAATGCTAGAGTCCCAATCCCCTGTAGCCATGCACATCGGCCTCCACGTCACCGATCCGGGAGAACACACGACGAATTGTTGAATCACGGCGGTCCATCTTATCTAGCTGAGCCTAACTTCATCTCATTTCGTTCCCGCCATAGATGCCCCCTACCTCCCTCAAAATATTTGAATCTCCAACCTTGGCCTCCTCTATAAATACAGGGAAGGGTGTAGCCAACGCGTGCGTCGTGTGTGACGACTTAGACTTTGACTCTTTACTCGACGAGGAGAGGAGAGGAGAGGAGAGCGGGCACTCTGCTGTTCACTCGATCACCAGGCCTCCCGGTTTCATCGTCGTTTTCATTGTCGCGGCGGCCCGGTAATTCTCGGATTATGTCTTTCGATTAGTTTGATGAATCCGGCCGTATCCATCCATGTAGCCACGATCTCGAGTGCATCTTCGACCATGTCACTGCTCAGATTCGTTTCCTGCAGGTTCGCCGAAAAGGGATCCAGTGCTGCAGGCGGCGGCGAGTCACCGGCATGCATGGATCATCGGAGGTTCTGCTGCAGCGGCGGCGGCGGCGCAGATGGGAGGCTCTGCTCTGCGGATGGGGCCGGCCGGCCGGAAAAGTGTGGTCAGTTTAGTTTTACGTTTTCTTTAGGATTCCCGTACGTACGTAGCTGGCTGGCTAGGCAGGTAGAGGCGCGCGTATGTGCGTAGTATTGATCCTTGTATGGTGTACGCACGCACGCACGTATTGAATCTGAGTGATCTGATAGCCAGCGGTTGAAGATCATGCACATGTTTGGGAAGGAGCCAGCTGATTGCGTTGTTTTGGGATCCATGGATTCCTTCCCGGCCTCCTTCATTAGGTAGAGTGGGAAGGTTGGGCGCGAGGGAGTACTGAAGCCGACGCGCGCGCCTGATCGAGGGCACGGGTCGGACAGCTGAGTTCTCAAACATGGACCACGTAAGGCCGAACACGTAAAAGTCTTGACACGTTTGTTCGTTCTTTCGCGATACATGCACGCCACGGCACGGAACGGGTGTGAGTTACAGTGTACAACTCGTTTACACGTACGGACTTGTTTTGTGTTAGAGTTGGACCCGCGAAGCAGATATGATGGAATCGATCCCGGCCAAAAGCATAGCGAATCAGCAGCTCCCGTACGTGCCTCAAGTGCCGTAGCATCAATCAATGGAGCCGCCGTGGTCTGAACTCCCAGAGGACCTCCTTGCGCTGATCTTCCGCCGCTTCTTTTTCCCCGACTACCGCGCTCGCCTCCAGGTCGTATGCCGATCCTGGCGCTCGGCCGCGCATCCCCCTCGGCGGCAGCTTCCGTGGATCATGCTTCCGTTTGGGGGGTTCGTGGACCCCTCTGACCGTATCCTGCACCGCCTCTCCTCCTACCCCGAGACCGCGAGCAGCGTTGGCTCCAGGACCGACTACCACGTTCGCCGCCTTTTCTCCTTCCGCAAGACCACCAAGTGCATCGGCTCTACCGACGGCTGGATCGCCCTCGACTGCGTGAACGCGGAGAACATGCACAATTACCTCCTGCACAATGTGTTCTCTAGCACAACGTTGTCGCTCCCTGAGTTGGATGCCGTCATTGGCCATGTTTCCAAGCGTTTTGAGATCCGGAAGGTGCTCTTGCGGTCGACCCCGGATGACATTATCGCTGTCATGACCAACCACTGTAGCTGCCCCATCATCTTAACCCGCCGTGGGAAGGGCGTGTGGTTGCCCAAGGGGCATGCACCTCCCCTCGTCATCATCATCGATGTTGCGTTCCTTGGAGACAGACTCTACGGTATCACTCTAGACGAGGATCTCGTCTACTTTGACATCGCCGATGATGATAACGACGTACCCATGATTACCGGCGGCAAGTGTGTCATTGGGGACGAGTTTCACGTGTGGAGCGACGAGGAAGACTATGATGATGATGGTGACGATGGCGACGACGAAGACTATGATGATGATGAGGACGCCATCGATGACGATGATGATGAGGAGGATGATAGCAGCGACAATGACGAGGAGTACAATAACAATGTTGATGACATTGATGACGATGACCACCGCTACCAGGACGAAGGATATGCTAGAAGTGACAGTGAAGACGAGCACATCAATGATGATCATGATGACCATGACGAGAGAAAGAACAATGGCGAACACACATATGGCTTGACGAAGATGACCAAGGAGGATATGACCGGTGAAGGAATCAAATTTGTGGATGCTGACAAGTCCCTGCATGATGATGCGCATCACATTGAGATCAGGTGGCACTTGATCGAATCATGTGGAAAGTTGCTCATGGTGAGGCGGCAAGTATTATCAGCTGGCGGGCCTTTTGATGACATCACTCACAAGGTAGATGTTTTCGAGGCCGACATCAGCGGAGCCATGTGGGTGCCGGTGAGAGACGGGATAGGTGGCCAAGCTCTTTTCATTAGCGAACTATTCTGCAAGTCTATTTCTGCAACTTGTAGCAAGGAGATACAAGAGGATGCTATTTATTTCATCGACACGGACGACGTATTCGCTATGAGATCCCAAACTGTGAGCGCCCCGAGGTATGATCGGCTCTACAGAATGACCCTGCAGAACATCGGCTTATGTAAGCTAACGTGGGTCTTTCCCCCGGAGCTAGTGGCTTAGTAGTTAGTAGTAACGTCTTCTGTCATAAAAATTAAAAAGTTTGACTAGACTTCATGTAGTATAGTAATAAAATGTGTCCATATTTGTTTATCTCGGCGTTTTGTGTGCAACTGAACGAAGCTGTATAAGGCATGGAGATAATCGATCTGAATTTGTCCATCTTAGTCTTCACCACTGGTAAAGGTGAATCCGATGTTGTGATTGTGTGGTGCCTCCCCTCCACTACCGAGCATAGTGGCCGTACATACGATTAGATCAGGCGCGCGAATCAGTCAGACAGTCCCGCTAATCAATCACATCCTTGCAACGTTTAGGTTAATCTCAACAAAAAGAACGAGATGTATAACGTGCACAAGCCTCACAACCAGCTCATGAGAATCACCACGTTCTAACATTTGCATCAGCTGCAGGAACAAGTCCACTGAGACCAGCGGCCTGCACCCCTCTGAACCACACAGTGCTATAAAACTGCATACGATGTCCATCCTCAACACTGATCTCTGTTAAGAGTCTTAGGTGTTAGCCGTTTTTCAGTTTCTGAACTTTCTGAATTTAGCAGCAGTAGGCTCCAAGCTTTGCCTAAAAAACTTGGAGCGTTTGTTCCGCGTCTGCTCGTGGGATGACGCAAGTATTGTGTATCATGGGTTCATGTGACCATTTGTAGCCCGAGTAAAAGGAGTGAATGAGAAACACAAAAGTTGCAAGTTGTGCTTTGAGCAAACTCTCGCTCTCGTTTCTCTTAATTTTGTTCCTCCTTGCCTCCGGCACAATGTTTTAGGGACCACATTTGGCACACAAGCGGGTTGCAGAGCAATGTCTGGTGGTAGGCACACCGGCGCAACACCACCCCCACAATCACTGCAACACCCCATAATTCTATCGGGTACTCTTAGTCTTATACATCAATTGTTCTTTATCATCCATGTTGATGCCCATTTAGTCTTATACACCGGGCGTTGAATCACATCACGGGCGAGAAAACGCCTTCGCCGAGCTAGAGAAGATCGTCTCCTGCAAGGTACGCTTCGGAGATGGCTCCCTTGTCGACATCGGTGGGCGCGGTACAGTGTTGTTCGCCATCGATAACTAGCGGCATCAAGCCCTGACTACGTAGACTGGATTCCAAAGCTGAAGTCGAACATCGTGAGTATAGGCCAGTTAGACGAGATTGGGTGCCCTACCCATGTCGAGCACGGTTTCAATAACGTCGGTCCCTGACGGCGAGCGTAAGCTGATTGCAAAGAAACGGAAGATGAAGAGGAGCTGCGATTTCATCTTTGTGCATGCTTTCTGGACGGAGATGAAGAGGAGACCAATCAACTTTGGATGGCGGCACGCGATCTTGATGTCAATCAGATGGGAAGAAACGGATGAAGCGCGAAGGTTTAGTTAAGATGCGATTGCATCTTGATCTGCAGAGTCCTTCGTGGAGTCCAAAAGACACACGTCCTTTAGAGTCTGATACACATCTGTTAGTCGCATATATATTTGAAACGACGCAGGAGGACTGCGCTTTTCATTGATAGAAGAAGAGAGCCACAAGGAACTCGGGTTACAGGTTACACATTACACCAGTCGGGACTAGTCGCATATATAGATATTCTATTTTCTGTTAACTCTACTTTTCTTTATTATAATCTGAACTATTGCTTAATTGTTGCTCAATCTGATCCGTTGTTTGTTGTTTTAATTTTATAATAATAGATAGATAGTTATATAGATACCCTAAACCCTAGACTTGTCCATAGTAACCTCATCAACCATGTTTACAAGGTGACCGTATCGAACCTTATGCAGCTGCCAAACATTCTGCGTTGCATCAACGGAGCTGGGAATCACGATTTGTGGTCTACCAATCAGTGCGGCATTTACTTCTCCCCTCATGCAGGTAGTAACATTGTTAGAACATCTCTAACCGAGCTCGTAAACTGGGCAAAACCAAAAAATAACCGCCAGTTTACGGGTTCGGTTCAAAAATCGGCGCTTTAAACGAGACGAAACCGATTCGTTTTTACAAGTCGAGCCTGAAAACCAAACTCTGCCCCCTATTTGCAGGGGTTGGAAGGTCAAACTGAAGGCTAACCTGTATTTCTAGTGGCGTTTTGGCGGGCTGAAACTTCAGCTCCGAACACTGCAGTTCCGCCGGAGGACTCCCGAAATAGGACCAAAATTCTGCAAAATCCGAGGGCAACCAAATTTCGGCGGGTCCCTACGTTGCGAGCTCGGGGAAGGGAGAGCGGGCAGCCGGCCGGCCACGAGCTCGCCGGGGGTCGAGTTCGCCGAGGCGATGCAGGGCAGCACGGGGCGGGGCCGAGGCGGGGTGGCGCGGGGCAGAAGAAGGTAAGGAAAAAAAACTGATACGTAGGTCTAGTGGTATATTTAGAAATATGCTCTAGTGGTATATTTAGAAATATGCTCTTTTACAATTTTATTTTATGCGCCAGCACTTTTTTACCCGTAAACACGAGTTCAGTGGCCTAAATTCGCGTTTTACAGTTCGCATGTTTACGGGCTTTGTTAGAGATGCTCTTAGGATCCAAACGTAATGCACAACATATACCAAGCTCCATTTTTTCGCATAAAGCATCCAGCGGGCTAAATGAGAAAACGAGAAAAATTCCATGCAAGCAAGTAACATTGGAATCCGTTTAACATTGGAATCCGTTTCAATAAGCTCACAGAAACTGAAAATCACAACCTGCAAGCTTTGGAACGTCGAATTACTCGTCTTGCCTCAACTGGATCGTCAGGTATTTCTTTCCTGAGGATGTATGATATATACGGCTGCATCCACGGTATCTGTATCACCATGACCAGGTCCTGGTCTTCTTCGTCTTCTTGCTTTTCCTTGGTAGCCCCCGAGGGTTTCTTCTCCTTCTTTTTTGATTTTGTCGACTTAGTGGATCTCTCTGTTATCTCTTCCCAGAATACACCTGGCGGCACTGCAAGGCATTGCGATCCGATGTTTGCAAGAACGTCGGCTTCGTCGTTGCTCAATCTACTAATATGATTTACTTCGCATCCATCGAACAACTTCTCGAGCTCGTTGTACACCTCCTTATACGCCATCATGCTATCATTGACTGCATCACATTGGTTCATAACTTGCTGTGCCACCAACTGTGAGTCGCCAAAGATTTTTAGTCGAGTTGCACCGCAGGCTTTCGCCATCTTCATCCCGTGTATGAGAGCTTCATATTCTGCTTCATTGTTAGATGCGTTAGGGAACGTCATCCGAAGGATGTACTTTAACTTGTCGCCTTCAGGTGATATGAGTACTACTCCTGCGCCAGCCCCTTCTAGTCTCTTGGACCCATCAAAGTTCATTGTCCAAGTTCTCGATAAGTCTGGGGGTCCTGTGTTTTGCAACTCCATCCACTCTGCGATGAAGTCCGGCAGAACTTGCGATTTGATTGCTTTTCTTTTTTCATACGTGATGTCCCGAGGGGAAAGTTCTATTCCCCAAAGGGAGACACGACCCGTAGCTTCTGGATTGTTCAATATATTTGACAAAGGAGCTTCATTGACCACTACGATCGGATGTGCCGAAAAATAGTGGCGCAATTTTCGTGCTGTCGTGAACACTCCATATGCTATCTTTTGGTACTGAGGATACCTTTGTTTTGAGGGCGATAAAACTTCGCTTACGAAGTATACTGGCCTCTGCACGCCGTGGAGTTTTCCTTCTTCTTCCCTTTCGACAACTAGCACCGTGCTCACCACTTGGGGCGTGGCTGCGATATACAACAGGAGAGGTTCCCTTTCTTTTGGCGCCACCAAAATTGGTGGTGTCGAAATTGTGCGCTTCAAATCCTCGAAAGCTCTGTCGGCTTCTTCGTTCCACTGGAATTTGTCTCCTTGTTTTATCAAAGCGTAGAATGGCAACGCTTTTTCTCCCAGCCTCGCGACGAATCTGCTCAAAGCTGCGACTCGCCCAGTTAGCTGTTGTATTTCTTTCAACTTTGTTGGCTTCCGCATTGTTACGATAGCTTGTATTTTATCGGGATTTGCTTCAATCCCTCTTGCTGAGACTAGGAACCCCAGAAGTTCTCCTGCTGGGACGCCGAAAGAACACTTCGTCGGGTTCAATTTGAGGCAAAACTTATCAAGGTTGTCGAAGGTTTCCTTGAGATCCTCGATCAGCGTTGCCCCCTTTTTTGATGTTATGACGACATCATCAATGTATACTTGGACGTTCTTCCCAATCTGTGTCGCCAAACACTTCTGCATCATCCTCTGATATGTTGCTCCCGCATTTTTTAGACCAAAAGGCATAGTTCTGTAGCAAAACACGCCGTAAGGTGTAATAAACGCGGTCTTTACTTCATCTTCTTCTTTCAATCTGATCTGGTTATAACCAGAATATGCATCCAGGAAGGAAAGACGTTCACATCCAGCCGTGGAGTCGATAATTTGATCGATCCTCGGGAGGGGAAAGTGATCCTTTGGACAATGTTTATTGAGACACGTAAAGTCGACGCACATGCGAAGGACCTTAGTGTTTTTCTTCGGTACCAACACAGGATTTGCTACCCATGTGGCTTCTGTGAATATCTCTTTGATAAAACCAGCTTCTTGTAGTCGATTGATTTCTGACAGCATGGCTTTGCGGTTTGGTTCCGAAAAACGCCGCAAAGGTTGTTTGATTGGTCTCGCTAGTGGATCCAAGTTTAGGTGGTGCTCGGCAAGTTCCCTGGGTACTCCTGGCATGTCAGCTGGACACCATGCGAAGATTTTCCAAAGGTTTCACGGAGGAACTCGACGAGCGCGCTTTCCTATGCGATATCCATGTCGTTTGCGATAGATGTCGTCTTTTTTGGGTCTGTCGGGTGAATCTGCACCTCTTTTGAATTTTTCTCGGTACTGAAAGTTGATTCTTTGTTTGGCCTTCCAACGTCTGGGAGTACGTCGTAATCAGTCATGCTTTTTGACGCCAAATACTCAGCTTGCATCCCGAAAGTTTCTGACAACCGGTGGAAATCCTTATCGCACTTATCAGCTAAGGCGAAGCTTCCTTTCACTGTGATTGGTCCCTTTGGTCCAGGCATCCTCCACAACAAGTATGTATAATGTGGCACCGCCATAAATCTAGCATATGCTGGTCGTCCCAACAGCGCGTGATATTGCGACGGAAAATCCACGACTTCAAACTCGAGCCTCTCGATTCTATAATTTTCTCGGGTCCCAAACTGAACGTCAAGATTGATTTTTCCCAATGGATAGCTTGGTTTCTCCGGTGTGATGCCGTGGAACCTTGTGTCTGTTGGTTTCAAGTTTGCTAAGGATATGTTCATTTTCCTCAATGTATCTGCATACATAAGGTTCAAGCTGCTGCCGCCGTCTATGAACACTCGAGAGACATCAAATCCCGCGATAACTGCTGGCAAAATAAGTGCTGACTGCCCTGGTCGAGGGACTTGCTGCGGATGATCTGCTATTGTGAAGCCGATATCTTGTCCTGACCAATTAAGGTACTCAACTGTTGGTGGAGGCATTTTCTCTGCCATAAACACCTGTCGTGAGATTACTTTCTGAGCTCTATTGGACGGCCTTCCCTTCTGAATCATCGACACTACTCCATTGGAGTTAGGATCAACATAAGGTGGTGGTGCAGGTGCTGCCGCTATTCTGAGCTGATGCCGATTGTCGTCTGTAATCGCGGGAGGAGGCGGCAAGTGAATCTCGCTTCTGGGTTCTCGAGGATTTCTCTGTGCTGCTCGCGCATTAGCGTTCTCTGCATACCGCAACATTGCTTGAAAATTTCGACAGTCCTTCTGCAAGTGCCCTGACTGTCTTTTGCCGTTGCTGTCGAGGAAAAAATGCATCTGGCACGGTCCGTTCATCATCTCTTCAGGGGACACGAAAGGTCTTGGGAACCTAGGCCCGCTAGTTTGCCTGTTGCGTGAATCATCTCTGTTATCACCTCGCTGTTCACTGCTTCTCTGGTAATCATCTCTGTTGCTTCCTCCTGTATTTGTCCGAAAACCTGCCGAAATTTGTCCTGGAGCGTCGTAGTTCTGGTACTGCCGAGGAAATCTTCGCCTCGGTTGATAGTTTCGACCGCGGTCCTCCTCTGGCGACCTATGTCGTTTGTTGTGGACGGCGTCTTCTCCATCTGCCCATTTATTTGCTATCTCCATTAACGCGGATACCGTCTTTGGATTGGTCCTTCCCAAGTCCTCGACAAAATCTCCGCGCCTGACTCCTGCGACAAACGCATCTATTGCTCTCTCGTCAGATATATTTTCTGCCGAGTTTTTGATGATATTCCACCTCTGGATGTACTTTCTCATTGGCTCATCTGGCTTTTGTCGACACGCTCTCAACTCTTCTAATGACGCGGGCTTTTTGCACGTGGATCTGAAGTTTTTGACGAACACGTCCTCGAAACTTTCCCAGCTGTCGATGGATCCTGGCGCGAGTTTCTTTATCCATGATCGTGCGGCTCCACTCAAGTGCACCTGTATGCTTTGCATGGCTGTTGCCCTAGTTCCTCCTGTCAGCTTCACCGTCTCTAGATAGTCGACTAGCCAATCCTCTGGATCTTGAAGGCCGTCGAACTTCTTGAAATTATCGGGTAACTTGAATCCTGAGGGGACTCGAGTTTTTCGGACTCTCCTCGTGAAGCATGGTAAGCCGCACATATCTTCGTCGTTAAGTTCTGGGGATTGCCGATGATCCCTTCTGCTCTGCCGCGCTCTGTCGACTCTTGCTTGTGCTGCTGTGTCTCTTGCTCCACTTGGCCCTTCAGGTGCTGCTGCTGTTGCTGCTGTGGGTCGTGGACTATTTTGCCTTGCCGCTCCTTCGGGAGGCGTTGATACAAACGCTGTCCCCATAGCTCCAACTCCTGCTACCGCCATATTATACAGTGTTTCCCTTGGATCACCTGGAGGTGGTTTAGATGCAAGGATAAAGGCATGTGTCGCCATATACCCAGCCTCTGGTGTCTTAGGGATGATGTTTCCTCTTGTATCTATCGACATAAAGGACATGTCGAGGTTTTGGACCAAGTGTTCTCTTTCTGCTTCGGGTATGTGTTGCAGCCTTGATCTTGCTCTGTTCCGCGCCTCCCGATGGCTATCACCCGTAGTTCTAGATTGTCGACTTAGATCTGCCCTTCTCCTGCTGGATGCGTAAGCTGCCTCCTTTCTCCCCGTTCAACTCAGCTGTCTGTTTTTCCAATTCCCTGGCAGCTCGTGCGAGCCTATATTGATATGCTTGCAATTCTTCTGGTGTGGCTGTGGTAGCCATTGGTTCTGTGCCGTTCATAGCTCTCGCAGCTCTGTCCCACGCTGCTTGTGAAAGTTGAACTCTATCTCGCGGCTCTGGCCCGACGTATTTGTTGCCCAGGCCTTGTCGCAGATTGGAGGGATCGACGTATGGATTTCCCAGACTGTCGAAAGCCTCAGATGTTTCCTCTTGATCTTCAATGGCGTAAATCTGATGATACTTTGTACTCAGATCTACGTTGGGTTTAGTGACATCATCGTTGAGATTGATGAAGACCTTGCCCACTGTCAGAGATTTGTCGACGAAGTCGTAACTGTCGACATCGCTTGAGCCATCGCTTATATATGAGTCCGCAGATGATTCAAACGACATGTCGTTGAAGATCTTGGCGAGTTTCTCTCTTGCTCTGGTGCTGACGTAGCGTGTCGCCGAGGTTTCTTCTTCTCCTGACTCGATGGACGATGCATAGTTTGAAAAATCGGAATCGACCACCGACGATCCCGACGAAATCGGAATCTCGACACGATACGATCCTTCCTTCTCGACGCGAAAGTGAAACCTTCCGAACGTCATCTCCATGGGCTCCGCCAGATACGCATATGCATCCAAACGGGAGGGTGGGTGAGGAACAAAATCGACAAGACCAGCAGCGATCTGTTTACCTCGATCCATTGTGTTGCTTGCGGTTGACGATGTTGAAGATCTTGAGCGTGCCATCGAGATCAGCTCCTTACGCCTCTAGTTCCCACAGACGGCGCCAATTGACAAGGTATCAACTTGTCAATGCCTATGGATTGTAGGCTAGGGTTTAGTTAGAAGTAGAGGGTAAGTAGATCTCGAAGGTTTCAGCCGAAAAGTACTCGACGATTATGAAAACTAGAGTTTGCAGACAATGATTCGATTGATTCTTTGTCCCTCGACTCCCCCTTTATATAGGAGGTGGAGCTGAGGGATTCGTGCTATACAAGTTTATAGAGTCCGGGACGGTTTCTAACTCATCCCGCCAGATTACAAATAACACTTCCTATTACAACTCATCTTTTCCTTAAATACATCTTGGGCTCTCGAATCTTCTTATTCTTCGGGTAGTGGGCCTTCAGTAAACTCCGGGTATTATATTCGGCAGGCCCATTTGGGGTGCCTATGTCAGCCGGGAATGGCGAGATAGGGCTCACTCGTCCACAATCGACTCCACCGAGCACTTCATTCGCTTCAGGGTGAGATTGCGCATCTCTGGACTCCTCTATTCCTTCTCGGGGTCGTCTGTAGCCTATATTTGCATTTTGGCCGGAGCCCGCCGCCGCAGAGATGCTCGCCGGAGTTGCTCCGGTGACCTATCGGTGGTGGCGTTGATGCTCACGTACTCAGCATCGACTCGCGGTTCTAACGCACCTCGAATCATCGCCTCTAGTGCCCAGTATCGTCCTCGCCGTTGCTCGCCGGCGCTCTCTCCGGCGAGATGACATGGAGGAGGGACCCCGTCGGTCGTGTTGACCCAGTCAACTGCCAACGAGGCAGCTGACCTGGACCAGACCCCACCCGTCTCGTGAGAGTAGCTAGATCTGAATCGGTACAAATCACATTTTCTGTTTAATTTTAAAAAAAAAACCGTAAAATAGCTGAAACTTTACAGAAATAGATTAAATTCATTTCAACTCAGAAAAATATGAATAATATATCAAAATGCTCACAAAAATAAACTCTATCCAAATAAAATATAAAACAAAAATGTGTGTCAAAATAAAAATTCACTTATTTTTAACTTCTTTAATTATGCCTTTTCATTCATTTAAAATGCAAATTGAATTCAATAAATAATTAAATTTCAAAATTGAATTTTAACTATTCAGTAACTAAGTAAAATGTTAGGATTAATTTTATTTACCATATTTGCATTAACTTAATTATTAGTGGTAATTCATAAACTCTAATTGCAAATTACTATTTTCCATTTTCTTTAAATAAGTAATAACTCAAGAAAATATTATAAGCCAATATTATTTTGGTAAATCCAAAACTTATTTACTTAAACATATTTAGTTAAGTAGTTAATTATTTTAAAACCCTAACAACAATTATTAAACCCTGATTCTTAATTAAACCAAAATAGGAGTTACCCTAATTATTAATTCTTCTGGAAAATTAATAAAATGTTAAACCATTATTAATTTTGATTCAAAGTAATTAGTAACCACAACTCTATTACCAATTATCATTTTAGGAGTTGTGCCATAATTTAGAAACCCTAGTTTCAATTTGAGTAAGACCTTGATCCCATTTTTTCATGTGATCATTCCACCTTAGAAGCAACTCTAAAACCCTAGTTATGTGTCACATGTGATCATGTGAGATTTACTTGACATATAGAACCCTAATAAGCAACAATTAAATACATGCTTAGAATCCACTAGCATAAAACCAAGTCACATGAGATTATCATTTCATGTTCCTATTCTTAATTAAAACCTATATGACTCACTAGTATCACCTAGGTATAAACCCTAGCTTGTTACCACATGTTAGCACCATTGATCATCAATCCTATATACCATACCATTAGGATCAACCTCAACCATCAAACCCTAATTGAACCATAATGATAAACCCTAATACCAATCTTGTGTAGTAATGCACATCACATGTTCCTATTCCACTCAACCCTACTCAGGAAATGAGAAACCACTTAGCTTGGCAATCATTAGTGACTACTTAATGAAGCAAATGTGAAGCCATAGTAAACCTAATAGCAAACTTATGGGACCATCTTAATAACCATCCTTATATATAATGCTTAGAAGAAACCATAGCAATAAACCTACCAATACTTGTTATATAGAAACCCATTCCAAGTTAAGAATAAACTAGTTCCTATTATTGAAACTAAATGAATTCAATAGTAAACCCTAGAAAGCCATAGCTCCTATGTATAGTAGTTCATATTCTTATTTAACCTGTTCTTCAAAAGTTATTCTTTTGAAGTACAAATGTCAATCCAACCATAGAAGCCATAGTTCTTCTTTGAAATACTCATTATTTCTTAACTAACATGTTCTTCAAAAGTTATTCTTTTGAAGTATAATATAAGTAATCATCAACCATGTCCTGTAGAACTTAAAATTGACAACTGTTCTTCACATATTATTCCACTACTATTCTTTATGTGTATGATTGTTATGATGTCTTATATCATTTGATTATGATGCTAATATAACCAAACCCTAATAAGAACCTTGTTTGAGAACCATTCTAAAAAGTGCAACCAACCCTAAAGAAATCTTTACAACTCATACATCCTAAATCATCGAGGTTAGGTTACGCTCGGGACGATTGCATCTCATACTATGCATTATCGCATCTTTGCCAGTTCTTTAAACATTGTCCTTACCGGACGATGATGGTATTTCAGCATTTGGAGTTCTCACGTATCGAAGCTTTTGCCTGCATAATCTTGCAGTCAAGAAAGGCAAGTTCATCGCTTGCTCATGTCATTTGATTATTTTTATCAAACTATATGCAAAGTACTATACTTATCACTCATGCATTGAAAAGCAAAATATTACTTTCCAATTATGAATATGACTATGTGGTGGGCAATGGAACCATGGTATGTGTTGATATGGTGGAGGTTCCATTGCAATGGGTTATATCACCCTAGGATTAATTACCAATGCCGTCCAGTGATTCTAGCGCCGTACATATCGCGTTGACCATAAGATCTATAATGGCTCTGGGGAAGTCAGCTGTATCTTTTCCCTTCTGCACGCCAACGGATTGGTAGAGACGGTGGGGTGTTGGAGGCACTGCCGCAATAGGTTGGGATATCCTTTTAAATCCCCATCCATTAGTGATGTTAATCTCTACCATCTATGAGGGATTGTCCGGAGTACACCATGAGTAAAGCCGTATTATCGGGGGAAGTCTACTGGAGGTGTACGGTTGGACAAAAGGGTGGGTTTCGGTGGTCGCGGAGAAGGCAGTGATTGGCTTGGACCTTACACCTGGCCCCACACCAAGGAAGTGTGGACGGGAACGATCACCCGGTTGGTATCAAGGATAAGTTCTCTTATGGGAAAAGTAACGCACCTCTGCAGAGGATACTGAATTGTGACTGTCACTCCCTGTTCCGGGAAGGGAACTGCGAACGCGGCAGGAAAGGAACTCCACGAAGTTCTGGTCAACCTGTGAAGACTGACGGGCATAGTTTTCAGAATAAAATAAACCTTTTGAAGAAATGTTTATAAAAACTTGCATTGGCCTATGACTTTCTGGTCTATGGCTGTAGCTAGTGCATGATACACATATTTCCTAATATGAACTTGCTGAGTACGCTCGTACTCATTCTATCTCGTTTGAACCCCCTTCTTAGAGCAATGCACTGAAGGAGAAACTACCGTGGAACTCGAAGACAAAGGAGTCAACTGCAACAAGATGAAGAATCCAATCAAAGAAGTCAATGGAGTCAACTCCTGCATCAGTTATTATGGAAACCTAGACTAGTAATAGAAGGGAACCTTTCCCTAATCCTAGCACCTAAGTAGCTAGATTTCTATAGCAAGCCAAGTAGCTCATAATCTTGAGTTAGCAATAAGATAGACTACGAGTCGTTCTTCTGGAGCTTTATTTGAAGTTTTACCTCACTGTAAAGTAGGAGGTTGTGTTGATCTTATGTAAACAGATCGTGTGTATTTCTATAGACATACCTTGGACTCGCATATGTTTCTGTTGTACCACTCTGAGAGATGTAATATGAGTGGAACGGTGTTTCACTTGTGTTATGTCAACGACTTGTGTACTACACCATGCAGTGGTACGCTGGGTCATCACAGCTGGTATCAGAGCAAATGCTTTGACCTTAGGATTAAAACCCTTTAAGGAGACCTATAGGTTTGGTAGTGTCTATAGGAAGTATCTTAGTTAAACCAACTATTATTTTGACTTGAGATGGGTATTCACTTGAGAATAATCCTGACACACTTGAGTCAATCTTTCTTATCTATCTTTCTTAAATAAAATTAGTTAGTTATCTTGCTTCATTCCAAATAACTAGAACACCATTGAAGCTTAAGATAAATGGTGGTAGTAGACCACAGTTGGTATACAATACATGGTAGTCCAAAGAAAGGATACAACCATAAGGAAGATATCCTATTGGAAGAAGTATACCAATGCAAGTCATAGTTAAGTAAGAGTCATTTAAAATGTCAAATGACTGATGTTAAGTAATGTAGATAAGTAATATGAGGTAGTATGTACCTATGATGAGTCAATCATAGGAGGTAAGGAAGAGAGATAGGAGTATACAACTCTATTTTTCATGGTAAAGTTGGTAATCATATATGATTCATTTGAGAATCATGATGTGAGGGAGTAGAACATCATAAGTACGATAACAAAAGGATGATAAGGAGTAGGATTTAGGGAATAGTTCGAAAGCTTAGACCATAAAATCCTGGAAACTGTACCAAGTATGCTAGAACCATAGTCCTTAATTTAAAGAAGGCTTATTTAGAACATGTCACATAGAGAAATCATAGAGTTATAGGGGTATATTCTAAACAACCATGTGTTTAGAGTAGACATGTTAGAATTAATTGTACTATAGGAAGTAGTCTTCAATAGCACATATATAGGGTATACTATTTTGTTAGTACTTCCAAAGAAAACTAGGTTAACTTCAACTATCCTAAGCCATTTTGTTTCAAGTTGTCTCGTTGCAAATGTGCAATTAAGATAAATGTTGAGACCAATAGTAGAAATTCACGTATTCGTGCTAAGTATCACGACCTAAGCCTATCTTATGTGGTGTTATATATTGCACATCTACACCTGATGTTTAGGGATGTCTTACCCAATTATTATATTCAGGCATATAAGGATGTGTATTATGAACACAAAGCTGAATCTTCTTGGATTTTATTGGATTTTCATTGATTGACTAGATCCATACATGAAGTTTGATTTTGATATGCAAATGCATGATGCAATATCAAGCTCTTACTTGATGTTATAGGTCTAGAGGGTAAAGGTATTCGTGTGAGGAAGTGACGAATTCTGAAGATTTTTGAAGATAAGATGAAGGTTCACTTGATGAAGGAAGTAAAATTGTGGGAAGCAACCACAATACTCTAAAGGAAGGACTAATCAAAACTCACTTCTATCCTTAAATAAGGAGTACTTCAACATGGAAGTATCATGGAAGTGAGAAAGATAGTGAATATGGAGCAGTAAAAGTGGAGCCATATTCATTCGGAAGAAGGGAATGCAAGTGAAGTCACTTACAATACTATTTTTATAGTGTCAACAAGTGGTTTTCTTGCAAAACAAACCCTGGAAGAAGGAAAATAGACAAGTGAAGTCGTAGCTGGTATAATAAGACCGCAGCTGATATAGGATAATTATGAAGAGAAAGTATGTGAAGTGAGGTATATCTTAACTAAAACTATGTAAGTAGCCACAGCTGGTAGGTAGATAATTGACTAGAACCATAAAATAGCCCACAGCTGGTATCCAATAAGCCATATCTAATGCTAGATAGTCTGCAGCTAGTACCAGATAGCCACAGCCTGAACATTTCTTTACCCTAAAAGAAAGGGGGATTCCGCAGCTAGTATTTCACAGCTGGTATCTCGTAGTTGGTAAATATTTAGTCGGAGGATTCATAATGGATACCCACAACTGTGTGGATACACCGCAAAGAATTCTTCGTGAGACTTTAGAAAGGTACAAAATATAAACCAGACTTAAACCAACTACCTAACCTTGGAGTTTAATGATTAGAAGAAAGGAAGTTAGAAGGTCATTAGTAAACTCCAAGGGGGAGAGGAAGGTTGAAGGAGAAGTATTAAAATATGATTTGGAGTATGATAGACGGAGAAAAAGGTCTGAACTGAGAGGAAGTCCGATCTTATTTTTATAAGGTTGTTGGGAGGTACACATATAATAGTACTCTCAGGAGGATGTCATACGATAAGCCGAGGTTCATATCTCGAGGAAGTAAGGGTTAGACCTTAACTTGAGTGGGTAATTGTAATTACTCGAAACCAAGAGAACTTAAGTAAGTTTAAGATGATGAAGTTGGATGAAGAAAATGTCGAAGGACATGCAAAGCCTAAGAAAACAAAAGACCGAAGGGTTTGACCATACCCAAGACATAAGCTTATTAGAAAGATTCCTTTCATGGAACCTAAAGAAATCAAAAGGAAGATAACTAGCATAAACTAGAAGCCATGATTGGATGGACTAAATGAGTCTAATTCATTCGTAGGAAGAAACCACTAGGACCATGCCTATTGTAAATACCTTACTAAGTACCATTACTTTCGTTATGGTAGTAAGGGAAAACAATACCCTACCTTAAATAAATCCTTTAGAATTAGGTTTGGACACCGCAGCTGGTACACCATAGTGCCATATTACATCGCAGCTGGATTATCGCAGCTGATAGAACCAAGTTTTAAGTACCCAAATAGGAAGATGTCACCACAGCCATTAGTAAAGTCCATTAACACAATAAGATGTCTTAATCCAAGAATCTTTGGATAGTAAGCCTATAAGCTTAGAGTGTTGGAAGAAATCATAGAATAGAAGAAAGTATCAGTGCCAGATATCAGAAGACCTCCGGAAGGATCTGGACAAGAGATATAATCAATCATATCTAATATGATCACCATGGAGTTGAAGGATGGTGATCTGTTCAAGACATTTCAACATTCCGAAACATGAGAGCGTTCGAACTTCGGGACGAAGTTCAGTTTAAGGGGGAGAGGCTGTAATATCCCAGGTTTAGAGGCAACAAAATAAGAGAACACCAAAGTGTGCATTGCATTCATGCATAGAAAATCCGGGGAATTTTCGCGCTTCAAATAAAACTTACCACAGTAACTGAAGTTTCACTTGACTTGCTGGAATTGAAGTAGATCATCAAGTCAAGCGCTATAAACTTCACTGTGATCTTTGTTAAAACCTTGTTTTGGGTAGAGATGATTTGATCTATGGATTAGATCAAATGAAATTATATTTACAACAACACATTCTTTAAGAATCGAAGCCTAACTTATTAACACTTAAAAGTTAGCAACTACCTTTGTGTGTAAATTAATTCACTTCTAAACTTATTACCAAATAAGGTAAACCACAGGGTCTAAAGTGCATAAAAGCCACACATTCTTATTTAAATCATAACTTATTAAGTATATGAAATATCATAAAACTAAATCCATTTACATTATGATTTATAGTTCAAACTATTTGAATCCAACTGACTATGAGTATTTTGAAAACACTTATGATCATGCCTTGGTGAAATCAAACACCAACTATCCAAATTTGAGGAATAACTTTCAACCTTAATCTTTTGATCAATATTATAATATAAATCCAATCCAATATGATATAGTGACTCATCCACAATAATAAAACCATCCACAAGATATTTAGTAACAAATGCCACTTGGCTATCCAAAAATAAATCATAGGAGAGGATAATGATCTTGCCACATGGGATGAAAATATCTACATGACTTGCTTTCCAAGCTATGCCACCTCATGCTCAAAGGATTGCTATGGATTAGAGCATGACAACCAAGCACCTTACTCATCCCACCAAAACAAGAGTCACCCACCTAGGTGTTATGATACTAGAGCTTGCCCAAGCCTATAAATAGAGCCACACCCTTCATCCATTTGCTCATCAAGTACCATGATACATGGGAACAAACACTTGAGACCTTCCATATCAATTAGCTAGGATCAAGATGAAGAAGCTAGGAGGTGGAGGCATACCACAAGAAGAAGGTTTATTAGATTTCCTGAAGAACAAGCTACAGAAAATACCAAGGTAGAATTCCTAGGCAAACCATATATTTAGAGGATCATATCATCATCTCTTGAGTAGGACCTTAGTAAACCAATTCCATAATCATCACAATTTGGTATTAATTAGAAACCCTAAGAATCTAAGTGAGTGTGATGAGAGGAATGATAAAGAGTGATTAGTGAGGAATAAGTGGATATTGTCTAATGCATGATTATACCTTGTAGATATAGATGATTAGTTAAACCCATGTTATTAATAGATCTCATCTATCACATAAAATAATAAGTATATCACTAGTAGTTAATCCCAAACCAATCCTCATGCCTTGTGTAGAGGAGTAATCCTAGTCAATTAAACATAACCCAACTATTGCTCACATCCTAAACCTAGTGGTGTATCACATTGGTGATCACTACTAAAACCCTAGACCAAGTCTGAAATCCAACCCATGGATTACTTTGGATTATAATTACAACCCTACCATACCTCATGCCTATTACATACTTCAAATAGTGAAATATTTCCAGAAACCATAAACCTTGTCATATGGAATCAATTCCACATGAAATATTGTCTTAACTTGTGTATCATGTATCACAAGTATAAATTAAGCCATATATACCTAAGCTTAAATGTTATTGAAGTAGTAAAGTGAACAATGATAAGCTTGGGAATTATATTAACAAGTTCAAGCCAGAATTTGCTAAGTAAGGTTAGTGAATATAGTGTTTATCCAACCATTTTCTTAAACCCTAGAAATAATTCTCCACATAAAATCATGATCACATTTCCATCCTCAATTTCACCACTACATAAAATACTAGCCATAATTAATTTATATGTGAACCTCACTATTGTTAAGTAATAACAAAACTTAATGACATGTTTACTATGCACTGGTTATAAACTTCAAATCATTCAAAATAGGTTTGGTTCCCAAAGTTAAAAGAATTGAGATAAACCATTAAACCATATCTACTTTATTTATACTTCACCAAAGCATCAATATAATCCAATATTAAATATTTGTTTGAACAAAACAAATATGCAGCAAGTAGTACTATCAAGTTCTATTAAGATTCAAATAATTTAGGACCTGCAAAATAAGATAGAGTTCAAATTTGAAATCAAATAGTAAATTCAAACCAGAAAATAAAACAGAAAAGTTTAAAAAGGAAAAAGAGAGGGAAAACTTTACCTGTCCACCGAAGCAGGCCGCAGCAGCCCAAGCCAGCACCAGAGCAGCCCAGCATCCAGCCCAAGCCAGATACCGATTCGGTGTCTTTAAAAATCGTGCGAAGAAAGAAAACCCCTTTCTTCTTCTTCCCCGGCGTCGACAGCGAGCCAGCGCCAGTAGACGCCATCCTTGTCGACGATAAGGACGCCCCGGACGCGTGGAAGCTTCCAGAACTCCTCCCTAGGACTCTCGCGTCCGAGCCTATCCGGAAATAAAAGATCGGCGCTCAGACAAACTCCCCAGACACCGCCACCTCCCGACCCTCGCCGTCGCCGTGTCGTAGCCACAGTGCTTCCCCCGACCTATAAAAACTCGAGCAGAAGCTCCGTGAAGCCCTTGTTCATCATAGCCAATCCTTATCCTCTCTCGTTTCCTATTTCTTCCACTATCTGCAAGTCTCTGTCGCCGGCGACCTCCATGGCGCTGTCGATTGAGAGCATTCCGGAGTCCTTGGGGTAGTTCATTGGATGCGCCTGACGACGTGGACTCTCCTGGCGGAAGGAATCGAGAAGGGAAGCCCGGTGCAACGCCAATTTTGATTTTCCCTTTCTTCGGCCATCGCCGGGAATGGCGAGATAGGGCTCACTCTCGTCCACAATCGACTCCACCGAGCACTTCATTCGCTTCAGGGTGAGATTGCGCATCTCTGGACTCCTCTATTCCTTCTCGGGGTCGTCTGTAGCCTATATTTGCATTTTGGCCGGAGCCCGCCGCCGCAGAGATGCTCGCCGGAGTTGCTCCGGTGACCTATCGGTGGTGGCGTTGATGCTCACGTACTCAGCATCGACTCGCGGTTCTAACGCACCTCGAATCATCGCCTCTAGTGCCCAGTATCGTCCTCGCCGTTGCTCGCCGGCGCTCTCTCCGGCGAGATGACGTGGAGGAGGGACCCCGTCGGTCGTGTTGACCCAGTCAACTGCCAACGAGGCAGCTGACCTGGACCAGACCCCACCTGTCTGTGAGAGTAGCTAGATCTGAATCGGTACAAATCACATTTTCTGTTTAATTTAAAAAAAAACCAGAAAATAGCTGAAAATTTACAGAAATAGATTAAATTCATTTCAACTCAGAAAAATATGAATAATATATCAAAATGCTCACAAAAATAAACTCTATCCAAATAAAATATAAAACAAAAATGTGTGTCAAAATAAAAATTCACTTATTTTTAACTTCTTTAATTATGCCTTTTCATTCATTTAAAATGCAAATTGAATTCAATAAATAATTAAATTTCAAAATTGAATTTTAACTATTCAGTAACTAAGTAAAATGTTAGGATTAATTTTATTTACCATATTTGCATTAACTTAATTATTAGTGGTAATTCATAAACTCTAATTGCAAATTACTATTTTCCATTTTCTTTAAATAAGTAATAACTCAAGAAAATATTATAAGCCAATATTATTTTGGTAAATCCAAAACTTATTTACTTAAACATCTTTAGTTAAGTAGTTAATTATTTTAAAACCCTAACAACAATTATTAAACCCTGATTCTTAATTAAACCAAAATAGGAGTTACCCTAATTATTAATTCTTCTGGAAAATTAATAAAATGTTAAACCATTATTAATTTTGATTCAAAGTAATTAGTAACCACAACTCTATTACCAATTATCATTTTAGGAGTTGTGCCATAATTTAGAAACCCTAGTTTCAATTTGAGTAAGACCTTGATCCCATTTTTTCATGTGATCATTCCACCTTAGAAGCAACTCTAAAACCCTAGTTATGTGTCACATGTGATCATGTGAGATTTACTTGACATATAGAACCCTAATAAGCAACAATTAAATACATGCTTAGAATCCACTAGCATAAAACCAAGTCACATGAGATTATCATTTCATGTTCCTATTCTTAATTAAAACCTATATGACTCACTAGTATCACCTAGGTATAAACCCTAGCTTGTTACCACATGTTAGCACCATTGATCATCAATCCTATATACCATACCATTAGGATCAACCTCAACCATCAAACCCTAATTGAACCATAATGATAAACCCTAATACCAATCTTGTGTAGTAATGCACATCACATGTTCCTATTCCACTCAACCCTACTCAGAAATGAGAAACCACTTAGCTTGGCAATCATTAGTGACTACTTAATGAAGCAAATGTGAAGCCATAGTAAACCTAATAGCAAACTTATGGGACCATCTTAATAACCATCCTTATATATAATGCTTAGAAGAAACCATAGCAATAAACCTACCAATACTTGTTATATAGAAACCCATTCCAAGTTAAGAATAAACTAGTTCCTATTATTGAAACTAAATGAATTCAATAGTAAACCCTAGAAAGCCATAGCTCCTATGTATAGTAGTTCATATTCTTATTTAACCTGTTCTTCAAAAGTTATTCTTTTGAAGTACAAATGTCAATCCAACCATAGAAGCCATAGTTCTTCTTTGAAATACTCATTATTTCTTAACTAACATGTTCTTCAAAAGTTATTCTTTTGAAGTATAATATAAGTAATCATCAACCATGTCCTGTAGAACTTAAAATTGACAACTGTTCTTCACATATTATTCCACTACTATTCTTTATGTGTATGATTGTTATGATGTCTTATATCATTTGATTATGATGCTAATATAACCAAACCCTAATAAGAACCTTGTTTGAGAACCATTCTAAAAAGTGCAACCAACCCTAAAGAAATCTTTACAACTCATACATCCTAAATCATCGAGGTTAGGTTACGCTCGGGACGATTGCATCTCATACTATGCATTATCGCATCTTTGCCAGTTCTTTAAACATTGTCCTTACCGGACGATGATGGTATTTCAGCATTTGGAGTTCTCACGTATCGAAGCTTTTGCCTGCATAATCTTGCAGTCAAGAAAGGCAAGTTCATCGCTTGCTCATGTCATTTGATTATTTTTATCAAACTATATGCAAAGTACTATACTTATCACTCATGCATTGAAAAGCAAAATATTACTTTCCAATTATGAATATGACTATGTGGTGGGCAATGGAACCATGGTATGTGTTGATATGGTGGAGGTTCCATTGCAATGGGTTATATCACCCTAGGATTAATTACCAATGCCGTCCAGTGATTCTAGCGCCGTACATATCGCGTTGACCATAAGATCTATAATGGCTCTGGGGAAGTCAGCTGTATCTTTTCCCTTCTGCACGCCAACGGATTGGTAGAGACGGTGGGGTGTTGGAGGCACTGCCGCAATAGGTTGGGATATCCTTTTAAATCCCCATCCATTAGTGATGTTAATCTCTACCATCTATGAGGGATTGTCCGGAGTACACCATGAGTAAAGCCGTATTATCGGGGGAAGTCTACTGGAGGTGTACGGTTGGACAAAAGGGTGGGTTTGCAGGGTCGCGGAGAAGGCAGTGATTGGCTTGGACCTTACACCTGGCCCCACACCAAGGAAGTGTGGACGGGAACGATCACCCGGTTGGTATCAAGGATAAGTTCTCTTATGGGAAAAGTAACGCACCTCTGCAGAGGATACTCCATTGGGTCTGTCACTCCCTGTTCCGGGAAGGGAACTGCGAACGCGGCAGGAAAGGAACTCCACGAAGTTCTGGTCAACCTGTGAAGACTGACGGGCATAGTTTTCAGAATAAAATAAACCTTTTGAAGAAATGTTTATAAAAACTTGCATTGGCCTATGACTTTCTGGTCTATGGCTGTAGCTAGTGCATGATACACATATTTCCTAATATGAACTTGCTGAGTACGCTCGTACTCATTCTATCTCGTTTGAACCCCCTTCTTAGAGCAATGCACCGAAGGAGAAACTACCGTGGAACTCGAAGACAAAGGAGTCAACTGCAACAAGATGAAGAATCCAATCAAAGAAGTCAATGGAGTCAACTCCTGCATCAGTTATTATGGAAACCTAGACTAGTAATAGAAGGGAACCTTTCCCTAATCCTAGCACCTAAGTAGCTAGATTTCTATAGCAAGCCAAGTAGCTCATAATCTTGAGTTAGCAATAAGATAGACTACGAGTCGTTCTTCTGGAGCTTTATTTGAAGTTTTACCTCACTGTAAAGTAGGAGGTTGTGTTGATCTTATGTAAACAGTTCGTGTGTATTTCTATAGACATACCTTGGACTCGCATATGTTTCTGTTGTACCACTCTGAGAGATGTAATATGAGTGGAACGGTGTTTCACTTGTGTTATGTCAACGACTTGTGTACTACACCATGCAGTGGTACGCTGGGTCATCACACACATAGAGTCATTCCTTAATTCACGAGGCACCAATCAATCCGTGTTTCCCATATTTTCGGAATTTGATTGACGGAGAATGCCAAGGAAGGACGTCGATCGTCCATAGCTTTAAGTGCTCCCGGTTTTCCAGCACAAGGTGAAAAGGGAAGCAGGGTAATTTCGCGGCGACAAGACAAAAACAATTCACCCGCGCCTAATCAAAATAAAAATATGCGCCCTCGTTCCCGTTTGAGGGAAATTAACATAAAATGTTAACCTAAAAACATTAACCGTTAACCTGGAATGTTTATTAATACAAAACAAATTTCATAAATGTAACAAATCATATGGCTCAAATTCAAACACATCGAATTTCAGATCCATCAATATAGGCACAACTAAGATTCTGCATGGAGACACCAGCGACGATGTGTATACTCTTTCATAATCATTAACACATGCATGTCCAAATCGTCGTCCTCCTCCTCCCCCTCCAAAGAAAAAAAAATGAGTTGGCGAAGACCATCTCCACCAACCTCTTCATCTATAGGCGGGATTCATCGTTGAAGCAGTCGGTCGCAAAGAAATTGGAAAACAAGCAAAAAAAAAAAGACTTACCTACTTACTCCCTCTATTCTGATTTAATCCACATTCTAGGAAAATGAGATAAACTAGTATTGCATTTATTAGTATTACTTAGATATGTGAACAACCAATCAAATCTATGTTGAAAATAACAACATCCAATAAAGAGAGCAAAACCACATCGTTTTCGGTGTTGTTGTTGACTAAAAGCTAGAACGTAGAGTATTTTAGAACAAAATTTGGGGCTAGAATGTAGACTATTTCATAATGGAGGGAGTATTTCGTAAAACACCTCGGAAATGGAGGAGGTGGGAACCACGGCACATAGGGGTGAGAAAGAAGACCGCCGGGGTTGTGCGATGATCGGATGCCGACGTAGAGGTCACGGAAAAGCGGTCTTAGCGGGCGTCACTCTTCGCCGCGTCCGGATACAAATTGTCGAAGAAGAAGAAAAACTTGGGGGGGGGGGGTATGTTCCAAGGACGCCTATCTCCGTGGCGGTCGATCTACGACGTCACCATCCTCCCACGGTGGCATTTTTCAACAACCGAGCTCATCTAGGTGCACGTTAGAGGATCAAAAGGGAATCTTTTTCCTAAATTTTGCTCCACTAAACCTTTTGGTACCTCGCATAGAGATGCTCTAAGTCATGCAAACACAAAGAATCTCAAAAGAGGTCAAGTTATTACAAGAGTTGGGGCAGTGACATCGAAATTGGAATGTCACCCCATAAGTCCATAATGTTTCTTACCGGCTGGTCCTATTTGTGAAGATGGTGCCGCTTCGAGGTTGTATATTTGCCTTTCCTCTTTACATCACCTTTATAGGCCGATGTTAGGACCTCATGAAATAGCAAAACGGTTCTAACCCTCCCTCATGTTATCTTAGGCGAGAACCTCTTATGTGGACCTCACAATGTCTGCCCTAGCTTTCCAAGAAAGTGGTGATTCCATGTGGCATTTGCCATTTGATTGTGTTATGATAGGTCATACGAACATGGCGAGCCCACAATGATGCCATTTGTTTTAGCAAGGGCCTATGGTGCGAAACCCCCCACAACATTTTATTAGAACTCCTCCCCTTTACAAAAGTTTAAAGATATACACAAACAATAAAAGAAAGGAAGATTATCTCAGTCCAGGATTAGAAAATTCCAGTGTGCTTGTCCTTGACCCAATGCACATGCAATGTGGCCTCATGAGTGAAACTTCCGCGAGACTTGCTCCACTGACCTTGAAAATGGGGACTTAACATTATAAGTCTAAAATCTTTGGCGGGAGAATAATATTTGTGAAGGCGGTGCCACTCTATAGTTGTCGATCGGTTATTCATCTACATGCATACTGTCATTATATATCAACATTGAGACTCCTTGCATGAGGGGAGTATTATTGATCTTCCCTACTCTTTGAGACGAAACCCCCATTAGTGGGCCTTGTTCCCATTAGTGGGCATCGTGTCATCTACCCCATTATTTTCCATCAAAATTGGTTATATTTCATGCGGCTTTTCTCTTTGTTTCACTTGGGAAATGTCATAGGAACATGAACCATGTAAAAGTATGTCAATTTATAGACACAAACAATAAAATAATGGAAGATTATTTCAATCCAAGATTTGAACATTTCCAAGTCCTTGTTCTTGACCCAATCCACATGCAATGTGGCCTCGAGAGTGGCCGTGAGACTTGGGCCACTGACCGTGAAAATGAGGGCTTGACATTATATGTCTAAAATCTTCGGCGAGAGAACCATATTTTTGAAGCAGGTGCCACTCTATAGTTGTCGATCGGTCATTCATCTTCATGCATACCGTCATAATATACCAACATTGGGACTCCATGCAATAGGGGAATGCTACTAACCCTCAGTGACCTCGCTTTGAGATGGAACTCCCACTAGTGGGCCTCATGTCATCTAACCCATTTTTTTCCTTCAAAAGTGGTTATATTTCATGTGAGTTTTCTCTTTGTTTCAGTTGGGATAACTCATAGGAACATGAACCACGTAAAAATATGTCAATTCATTACAAGAGTTGGGTTGGTGTCCTCGAAGTTGTAGTTTAGCACTATAAGTCGAGGATCTTCATGCAGGGTAGTCTTGTTTGTGAAGCAAGTGCCACTTTTGCGTTGCGTATTTCAAGAAGAACGATGTTTAGTGGACGCCGTGACGTCTACCCCCACAATAAGGCCATTTTTTTACCAAGCGCATGTGGTGCGAAACCCCCCACAACATTTTAGTAGAACTACGTCCCTTTACAAAAGTTCAAAGATATACAAACAATAAAAGAAAGAAAGATTATTTCAGTTAAGGATTTGAAAAATCTAGTGTGCTTGTCCTTGGGTCAATGCACATGCAATGTGGCCTCATGAGTGAAACTTCCGCGAGACTTGGGTTAGTGACCTTGAAAATTTGCGCTTGACATTATATATAAAATCTTTGGCGAGAGAATCATATTTATGAAGCAGGTGCCGCTCTATAGTTGTCGATCGGTTATTCATCTTCATGCATAATGTCATTATATACCAACATTGGGACTCCATGAAAGAGGGGAGTGTTACTGACCTTCCCTACTCTTTGAGAAGAAACCCCATCAGTGGACCTTGTTCCCATTAGTGGGCCTTGTGTCATCTACCCCATTATTTTCTGTCAAAAGTAGTTATATTTCATGCGACTTTTCTCTTTGTTTCAGTTGTGATAAGTCATAGAAACATGAACCATGTAAAAATATGTCAATTTATATATGCAAACAATAAAATAAAGGAATATTATGTCAATCCAAGATTCGAAAATTTCTGAGTCCTTGTCCTTGACCCAATGCACATGCAATGTGGCCTCAAGAGTGACCGCGAGACTTGGGCCACTAACGTGGAAAATGGGGGCTTGACATTATATGTCTAAAATCTTCAGCGAGAGAATTATATTTTTGAAGCACGTGCCACTCTATAGTTGTCGATATGTTATTCATCTTCATGCATATCGCCATTACATACTAACATTGGGACTCCATGCAAGAGGGGAGTGCTACTGAGCCTCCCTCATGATTTGAGACGAAACCCCCATTAGTGGGCCTCGTGTCATCTACCCCATTATTTTCCGTCAAAATTGGTTATATTTTATACGACTTTTCTCTTTGTTTTAGTTGGGATCAACCATAGGAAATTGAACCACATAAAAAGATGTCAATTTATATATATACAAACAATAAAAGAAAGGAAGATTATTTCAATCCAAGATTTCAAAAATTTGAAGCCTTGTCCTTGGCCCAATGAACATGAAATGTGGACTCATGAGTGACCACGAGACTTGGGCCACTGACCTAGAAAATGGGGGCTTGACATTATGTGTCTAAAATCTTCGGCGAGAGAATTATATTTTTGAAGCAGGTGCCACTCTATAGTTGTCGATCGGTTATTCATCTTCATGCATACCATCATTATATGCCAACATGGGGACTCCACGCAAGAAGGGAGTGCTACTGACTCTGTCTCACGCTTTGAGACGAAACTCCCACTAGTGGGCCTCGTGTCATCTACCCCATTATTTTCCGTCAAAAGTGGTTATTTTTCATGCGACTTTTCTATTTGTTTTAGTTGGGACAAGTCATAGGAACATGAACCATGTAAAAATATGTCAATTTATATATACAAACAATAAAATAAAGGAAGATTATTTCAATCCAATGTTTGAAAATTTATGAGTCCTTGTCCTTGACCCAATGCACATGCAATGTGGCCTCATGAGTGACCCTGAGACTTGGGACACTGACTTGGAAAATGGGGGCTTGACATTATAATTCTAAAATCTTTGGCGGGAGAATCATATTTGTGAAGCAGGTACCACTCTATAGTTGTCGATCGGTTATTTATCTTCATGCATCCTGTCATTATATACAACTATTGGTACTCCATGCAAGAGGGGAGTGCTATTGACCCTCCCTAACGCTTTGAGACGAAACCCCCATTAGAGGGCCCTGTGTCATCTATCCCATTATTTTCTGTCAAAAGTGGTTATATTTCATGTGTCTTTTCTCTTTGCTTCATTTGGGATAAGTCATAGGAAAATGAACCACGTAAAAAGATGTCAATTTATATATACAAACAATAAAAGAAAGGAATATTATTTCAATCCAAGATTTGAAAATTTTAGTGTGATTGTCCTTGACCCAATGCACATGAAATGTGGCCTCATGAGTGAAACTTCCGCGAGACTTGGGCCAGCGACCTTGAAAATGTGGGCTTGACATTATACGTCTAAAATATTAGGCGATAGAATCATATTTGTGAAGGTGGTGCCACTCTATAGTTGTCGACCGGTTATTCATATTCATGCAGGCCATCATTATATACCAACATGGTGACTCCATGCAAGACGGGAGTGTTACTGGCCCTCCCTCAATGCAACGCTGCCACCAGATCTCGGCGCGATGAGCCTCACCTCGAAGCTTCTTCCACCCTCTCCCGTGGTGACCGTGTCTCCCGGGGCGGGCGGAGGTATGCCGAGTTTCGCCCCAAAATTTAGTCACCGGGGCCAAGGGAGACGAAGTTGAAGAAGACAATCCACCGCAGCGCCCTCTCGCCATCGTCCATTGCCTCTCCATCGCCCGATGTCGACAACTCGAATGGTGCCCTAACGTTCTCGATGATGGATCTTCAAGTTAAGAAAATTATATCCTTGAATCCATTGAATTTGTGCGCGGAAATTAATCTCCGATTTTGTAGAACTGGCGATTCTTCCTTCATGGATCTCTTAGAGGAGCTTGACATTGCCGATCCTCCACTCGCTCCGGTTGGCGGTAATGGTGTGTTGGATGATGTTGATGGTGAGAGGGATGAGGCGACCGGGGGGGACGACGACGATGAGGTGGTCGAGGTCGATGTGGGTAAAGTGAAGAGAAGAAGGGCCGTCAACTACACCATGATAGAAGATGCAACGTTGTGCCGAGCTTGGGCGGCTGTGGGGATGGATGTGGTGTTCGGCACGGATCAAACCGGGAAGCGGTATTGGCAACACATCAAAGATAAGTTTCATAAAAATCATGCCTTCACAACACAAACCACTCTTGACATCTAACTCCCAGCGGCACTGCCACGCCAAAATCGGCCTAGTCTAGGTGGAAACTCACATCCAAAGTCTATACAACGAGGAGAAGAATAAAAAAGAGAACTAAATGGTTATGGCGAGGGTGGCCACATGGACTTCAAAGTTCCCTAGTAGACGCCACTTGGCCATGTCGGGGGTGATCGGTTCCGGCCTAGATGAGGTCGAGAAAGAATAGATCCAATGCGGTCGAGGGCGGTGGCAGTCGAACCATGCGGCAACCAGACTTGGAGCACTACGGGAGGTCTAGCGAGGTAGATGAACAATTGTTGGACGCTACTACTCATTCGGTACCCCCAAAGAAGGACGAGACAACCGACATGGAGAAAAATAGTTATTATCTATCATTTCATGTCTTGTCTTGTCGCCCCACATTATAGGGGTCCTTCTTTTATATATGCATGGAATCTACTACTACATTTTATTTCATGTGTCGAATCATTGTTGTGTATTATTATTTTATGTGACGGTGCGGAGAAGCCGAAGATAGATAAGACTAAGAAAATTTGCTCATGATACGGCTCATGGTATGATAGCGCAAGACCTCCACCGCCGTAGATGCAAGCTTGTTTTGGAACTAAACTCAGATTATCGGAAAGTAAAAAAGGAAAAGTAGTTTGGCGGAGATATTTGATTTCTATATAATTTTGATGTGTGATTTGGATATGATGGTAGGGCAAGTGAAATCAATTTCATCTCAGAATTGTCTTATTTGAAATTGCTGAATGAATATAATATCACTATTATTATTACTTAGTATGTGCTAATGATTGCTTGTCGTTGATGGCGGCGATGCAAGTTGAGAAAATCAAGGAGCCCACATAAAGAAAGGAGCATAACTGCCCCTAGAAAATCGAGCCATCCACTCGGAATTACAGCAGATGGGGCGCTCGGATGGAAAGCGACTGGCATGCTGCTGAGTGGGCGAATTTGATTGGATGGAGGAATCGGGGATGAGTGTTTATTGACCCAGGTTGTACTAGAGTTTCACTTCCTCCCGGGTCGCCTCGCGCGGGCGGCTCCGGAGGCGAACAAACCCTAGAAAAAAAGCACCCCCGATCTCCTCTCCTCGACCGCTGCCGCCGCCGGCGCCGGCGGTGGCCGCCGCGCCCAGCCGTGGAAGGCGGTGGGCGAGGGCGGCGCACCCCGACGGGCTCTCTACGCGCGGAGGGGGACGTCATCTGGGCGGCGCGGGAGGTGTGGGTGTCCGGCGGCGCGAGCTCGGAGGCGTTGGTCGGCGCATTGCGGAGGGGCTGGTGGTGCGGAGGAGCTCGGCGAGGAAGGAGGCAGCGGGCTACGGCAGAGAGAGGTGATGCGGCGGCGCGGCTCGGAGGCGGCGGCGCGAGCTCAAGGTCGTCGAGGTGCTGGCGCGGAGGAGGCTCGGCCTAGGAAGGAGTTCCTGGCCAGCAGAGGCCGGCCCCTCGCGCTACGGGCGCGCGACGGTGTTCCTCCGGTGGTGGTCGCCGTGGGAGTTGGAGGATGGTCGGGGCCCGATCTGGGCCTTTGCGGGCTCGATCTAGGGCTCTGAGGGCCTGATCTGGGCTGCAGGGAGGGACTGCGGCTGTTGGATGTTGCCTGGAGTTGGCGACAACCTTGGCCAACGTTCCTGCCTCGGACCGGAGGTGGGGAGGCTGTGGTTCCTTGCCGGGGTGGAGGAGGAGGATGGACCAGGCTCTCGGTCATGTGGGGTGTCGGAGGCCACGACGCTGCAATTCGACGGGTGGAGCTGCGGCGACGGCGGTGCGAGCTTCCTTGGACTGTGATGTCCCAACCCTCGAAGGCGTGGAGATGTAGATGATACGGATGAAAATCCTGCCTGGCTTTTGTTGGGCCGACGGCGACGGCACCGGAGGGTGTCGTTTTCCTTGTTGGAGGCGTCGCCGAGGTGCATCGACATCTTCCTCGCTCTCGCTTGGTGTTGGTAGTGTCTCCGGGTGAAAGCCTAGATTCGGAGTGGGATCGGCGTGATAGCGGCGTCTTCGCTGCCGCTTCTCTGTTGGGAGTATCACGTTTGGAGACACGGCTTGGAGGTCCTCCGGTGTTCGCCGCTGTCCAAGGCGGTTTCAGGGGCGCTATGCACGCCATTGCCGATGAGTCCAAGACAATGCTTTCTCGGGACTGACCAAATCCCGCCGTCTATCTTTTTTAGATGGTGCGTCGACAAGGAGAGTACCTCTTGGAGTTGTGTTATTTGGATGCGTTCGGCGCTGGTCGAGACACGGCTCTGTTGCCTAGCCTAGGACTAGTTCTTTCTTGTTGTTTGTGGTGTCGGTGGTGGCTGTCTTCGGACTGGCCGGTGTGGAGTTGTGCTACACTTGTTGTTCGCAACAAGGGGTAGTGTTCTTGTACTCAAACCTCTGCCTTCTATAAAAATATGGTACGTCTTTGGCGTACTCTCGAGTGTTTATTGACCCGCTCTTTATTTTTCCTTCTAAAATGATGCGAGACATTAATTAACCTGCCTCGCGAGGATGCGTATTTATTTTCGTCCCAAAATAAAGAGCTCCGCGATTTGTGGGGAGGTTGATTATGTGCTTTGATGGATGATTTTGGCTGGAGGTTGCCATTATTTTCTACCCAAAATGATGGCTGGCATAGTTAACTTGCCTTGTTATGCATGATGATTTTGGATTAGTATGCGTCCCAAAATCACGGTAACCACATTTCCCCTCCTCCCACCACTCACCATCGACCCACCAGAGAAGCGGCGCCGGCGCCGGCGTGCATCGGCCTCTCCGTGCGCGCGGCTCCGTCGAGCTCGCCCCGACCGCGTCGTGCGCGTGGCCGAGGGTCTGCGCTGCGGTGCTCCACGACGGCGGCGAGTTGCCGGCCACCAGGACGCGGCGGCGGCGGCGGGCCGTCGTCCGCCATCTCACCCGTTTGCGAGCCGAAGCAGGGGCGGCCAGCAGCGGAGAGGGATCCGTCCTGGGCGTCTCCTCCGGCGTGCTCGCCGGTAACGGCGGCCGCCCCGACGCGCGCAGCTGCAGGTACTCCTCCAACTAGTCCTCCTTGCTCTGTTTCCAGCGCCGCCCTCCCGCGATTGGTTCCACCCATGACCCGCTCCTCTCTGCTAGGGTTTCCCGGCGCACAGGGACTCGGATCTTGGAGACACTGGATCGAGTTCGCTCATGAATAGCCCTGCACCTTTCTCTCTGTTTACACGCGCTGCAAATATTCAGTTACAGTGTACGCGGTTGAGGATCAGCCCATGAGTGTGCACGCAGTATTTGCTACTAGTTACTTTTTGATTGATTAGAGTTGTTCCTATCGCTCCAATACTACTAGTCCCTGACGAAGGACAAATTTATTTGTATACATGTGTAATGCAAACTGAGATCTGCCCGTGAGTGTTCCTGGTCAGGTGTGATTGACTACTAGCTAGATTCCTGTGACAACGTGTTTGGCTAGATGAGGGATGGGGAAAGGGAGTTTAGTAGTGGGAGTTGGGCAGGGGACTGGACATGGGAAGTTGAATTGTATTCCCATTCCTTTGTTTGGCGTGTAGGGGAATACCTGTTGGGAGTTGTTTTGTCTTTGCAACATGGGAAAGGCCTGTCATGGAAAAAACTACGTACACGATTCAGATTTTGTGGGTAAAGCCGGAGAAGTGCTACACGGGTAGAAGAAAAAGAAGCAGCTGATTTGCAAGGATTTATGCAGGAATTCAAATTGGAAGAGGAAGAACATGCCTACCTCAGCTGTACTCACTCCTGGCGTTTCCCTGCAGATCGAGAGGCAGTTGGCGGATTCATGGACAAAGAACGGTGCCGCTCCAGAGAAGGCTTATTTACGAGGATTTGCCCGCGTATTAGCTAGGATTTTCGCGGGATTTTCCGTCGCCTCTGATTGCGGGACGCGCGTAACGAACACATCTTCGATCGATCTGTGTTTCTTCGGTCAATTCCCTATTCCTGGCTGAATTACCAGGGGTCCCCCAGGGAAGAGTTTTGTGGGAGTTGGCTTCGTGAACTCCCAATCCTTTGCCCTCCTCAACTCCCATGTCCCCCAACCAAACGGTGGACTTTTAGTCTCCTAACCCTTAACTTCCCATTCCCTAGTTGTATTTACCCCCAACCAAACACGCTGTGAACTAATAAAGATCTGCTATTCCCGTGTAGACCTGCTGTTCACGTTTTCTCTCTGTTCCTTCGGCGCATAATAGCATTTGCTGTTCAATCTCGGTTTCACACTGAGAATCGCCGAAATTTCCTACTTGTACTAGCATGATCGCTCTGCTATAAGTCGTGAAACGCCGTTATGCTAGTTTTTTCATCATAAATGGTTGAGCTTTGGTTGCTGATCCGTGTTATGCCTGTCTCCATGTATTTATCCTGGCAATCCCAGTCTTGGAAAGGAATACAAAGTTCTATTATTATTTGGCATATATCAGACTCTGATCTGTCCATAAAATGCATTAGAAAATTTTAAACTGAATGTTTGTTTGTTGCTGATTCATTCTAGCTTGGTTGGTATTATTTCGCATGTCCTACAGATTACTTGTACTGCACTGCGCTATAAGTCTTGACATTAATATCTTCCTGAGCTTGTGTTTTTTTGTATGCTCATTAGGCGTGTTGTTCTTGTCATGCAGGTTCGAGGCCGTGATTCAGTTCGTCGGGCTGAACCCAATGATCTACTACGACGACACCCTCATCGGCACCATCACTCTTCTACAAGCAAGGATTAAGAGTCGCTTGAATTTCCCTCATGTGTACTGATGTTCCCCCCTAATATACAGCACCTTTTTGCTGTTTGGAGATTTTGCCAGGTGAAAATATTGAGCGTATTTGTTCTGGTGTAAGATTTTCCTGGGGAATCGAAAGATTGGGAAATACAATGGTCATCTTTTTACCTTTCTTGCTGTACATGTTCTTCTGACGATCTTCTTCTTTTGAGATAATTGCTTTTGTTTTGAATTATGTGTTGTTTTCTTCAACCAGACTGGTTAGGTTTTCTTGCCGCTTTTAATTTTATCTTGTAAAATTTGAGCTTATAGGTAATATGGGCTTATGATGATTGTTGGCTAATTAGTAAAAGCTTCCTTTGACTTCATAGAAAGCTCTTTTCTGTTACTCTTGTCTTTGATTTGATTTAGCTGAACTATTATATTTGTTTCTTAAGGAATAATCTTAACTGTCCCTGGTTTTCTTATCATGGATTATTTACTTTACCATGATAAGCATTTAATCTCTAATTATGTAGGATCAGAATGCATTGAGATTTTTGTCTAACTGGACCTCTGTTTGGCAATGTTTGTGCAGGGTGAAAGTTTGGATACTGTTGGTGAAGGGCTTGAAATTCTGAAAAACATGGTAGGTGCTGATATAAATTCGGTTGCTTTTTTCTAGTTGAACGATGGTAGGAATCACATGAATTTTACTCTTGTGGTGCTTCCGGCTTCCCTGCTCCGTTTGCTATTTTGGTATATTCCAAGATGCATAATCTGAGATGATTCCTGTAGATTTTATTTCATGTGTTTCATTTGATGGTCATTATAATTACCAAACTTGCTAGATGCAGATTAATATTGTGAAGTATATATAGTCCATTAAAATCCTAATATTTTCTCGAACCGAACCAGTTCGAAAATGATTGCTATTCATTGAATCTTTGTGCTTGTGATTTGACATAATTTAATATTGATGCCTTTTTCTTGCTCCACTTTGTTTCTTGATTTGGCTGAACTAGTACATTTGTTGTTTCTTAAGGAATAATCTTAATTGTCCCTGGTTTCTGTATCATGGATTATTTAGATTACCATGATAAGTATCTGTACTTATGTAGGATCAGAATGCACATACATTTGTTTTTGGTTCCTTATTTAGTTTGGTATATGTACTTGAGCATCTCTGTGAGTATAGGTGCATGCACTGCTGGTATGATCCAATCGTCGCATGGTTCCGTTTGATCCAATCGTCGCGCGCTTCCGCGATCATGCTTGAACTATTGTGTACAATATCGTCGCCTTATTATTTTGCAGTCCTTTCGAAATATCTGTATTTGCTTTGCTTATCATGCTCTGTTTATTTTGTCCGAGGATAACGAGGAGGACTGAGCGACCGTAGTGGCCCCTTCTTCTTCGACTCCATGTCTTTTATGGGTTAGTATCTAGCTCCTCTATGATTTCCTAGTCTTGTGTAGTATTTATAGGCCTCAAATATAGGTGAAGTTTGCTTTCTTGGATATAGTGGATTCTGTCAAATGAAGCTTAAATTTATGGCAGATTTTCTTGACCTGTGCATATTTGGATGCCAAATGAGTTGGTCTTGTGCGACTTGGTCACTGTATTTGCTGCTATGTTATCAATGCGGATGTTTGAGAATTTAGAGGATTCCATGCCGAATTTTTTCGTGACCTGATGTAGCTGATTCATTAGCTCAAGGATGTGTTGGCAACCGTGTCTTTGTTTTCTATTGTGTTATCATCGCGGTTTGAGTAAATGATTAGTAGTGTGTTGTATTCAGGTTGCGGTACAAGAGCTAGAGCCCCAGGAAGCTGTCGGTTTAGAATGATTTAAGCCTCTACTCCATACATGCAATAGTTATCTCTGTTTTCCTGTTACAGATGGCTAGCCTGTAGAAGCATGTATTGCTGCTTGTTTCTCTCTGTATACTTGTACAAGTATCAATTGCAGTTTGTTGCAAATTCACAGAGGCTTGGTCCGTGCCTGTTTGGTTCAGTTGGCCTGATCTGTAGCTGTTTGTTCTATATCTGGTCTGCACCATTTTAAAAGATGTTGTGTTATTTTTATTTCAGACCTGATAGATTCTTCTACTTTATGTATTTGTGCATCCGTCTTCGGTAGGGTCTTGGCCTTGCGCACCGAAGTCCCTCGCAGACGTGCTTGGCGCTGGTAGCATCGGCTTGCCTCCGGGTGCTTAGGTAAAGCCATTCTGGCTCTGGTGGTGCATCAGGTAGACATCGATGTATGTATCTGTTTGAGCCCATTGATGGCTTAGAGTCTCCAGTTTTGTAGTTGATCATCTGCTAGTAGGGGAGCGAATGGCCGTCCTGGTGTTGAGGAGGCCTCGCTGGGGTGTTTGCGTTTGCGACGTTGGTGGTCGGGTGGCACTGCTGGCTGCTGTTTGGAAGATTGGAACGGCCACGGCATATTGTTTGCGACCTTGGTGGTCGGGGGATTCATTTGCGTGTTCATTTTGTTTGCTGACTTGCATGGGTGGGTAGTCTTGGCCTGAATGTACTAGAAAATCTGGGAACGCCATGTGGAAAATTGGAATGAATGGGCCTGTGTTGTTGTCTGGTTTTCGTGTGAAATAAAACTGATCTGCCCGTGTGAGTGTTCCTGGTCAGATGTGATTGACTACTAGCTAGATTCCTGTGAACTAATAAAGATCTGTTGTTCCCGTGTACTACTGCTGCTCAGGTTTTTTCTCTGTTCCTTCGGCGCATAATAGCATTTGCTGTTCAAGCTCGGCTTCACATCGAGAATTGAACTTTCCAACATGTACTAGCAGGATCGCTCTGCTATAAATCGTGAAACGCCATTATGATAGTTTTTTTCAGCATAATTGGTTCAACTTAGATTATATTGGTTGCTGATCCGTGTTATGCCTGTCTCCATGTATCTATCCTGGCAATCCCAGTCTTGGAAAGGAATACAAAGTTCCGTTATTATTTAGCATATCAAACTCTGATCTGTCCATAAAATGCATTAGAAAATTTTGAACTGAATGTTTGTTTGTTTGTTTCTGATGCATTATAGCTTGGTTGGTATTATTTCGCCTTTTCTACGGATTACTTGTACTGCACTGCGCTATAAATCTTGACATTAATGTGCTAATCTTCCTGAGCTTGTTTGTTTTTGTATGCTCATTAGGCGTGTTGTTATTGTTGTGCAGGTTCGAGGCCGTGATTCACTTTGCTGGAAAATCAATGGCGGCCCGTGCCCAGCAGCCCCCGCACGTCGGCGGTCCGGTCTGGGTAGGTCCGGCCGTACCAGCTCCGACGACGACGGCCTCCCTCGTCGGCAGGCTGCACGGCGTGAGATACCTCCTGCTGCTCCCGGCCGAAGGTGGGCTGGTCCGGTGAGACCCGGCTCCTCCAGGTGCGCCAGCGCTGCCTGGAAAGGGAGGCCGACCTCCCTTCTCCACACACCGACCACCTCCCTGCCACGAACTCCGAACTCCTGCTGTTGCATGCCGGTGAGCACCACCTCCCTTCTCCACCTCATCTATGTTGATGCTGGATTGCTGCGTTATTTTCCTTGCATGTATGTGGTTGTGGGGCAGAAACCATAGCTAGCTAGCTAGCTAGCTAGCTGTGTGCGACTTCCTCCACTCGGGCTACAAGAACGACAGACCGCCCGTCTTCCGCTGGGGTGTCGCCGTAAGGTTTCCTCCCGCGGCCCGCCCGTTTTCCGCCGATGAATCTGTCATGTTTTATTTGGTGCTGCCTAATGTGCTGCAAACCAATCGATGGTTCGAGTTAGTTTGGCATTGCAAGTGCTATGTAGTAGTAGTGCTAATGTGGTGCCAAGTTCATTGCTTTTGTTGAATTTTTCAACGAAGTTACGAGGCTGTGCCATCTGGTCCACAGATGATTAATTCGAACCTTGGATTGCAACGTCTTTAGCCCTGCAAATTGTTTAATTAAGCTTTGGCTTTCCTGCTGGGCTCAGTGTGAGGTTAGATTTTATACTGGATGGGTGGGGTCTCAGATGTGAGTACCGGCATGTTGCGGCTCTGGTATTTAACATTAGATGAAAGGTTCTTCTTCATTTAATATTTCTACTGCCGGTTTCCTCACTTGGTGTTCAAAGTCTTCTCCACTTGCTGTGTTGATTTTTAGACTCTGTATGAGTATAATATATTCGTATTGTACTAGGCCTAAATGCTTATATCATTGTCAGGAACTTCCACTTGCTAGAGTGGCTCATCTGCTTGCTAGTTTATTTCTTGATGGCCAGTCTGATCAACTTATTTAGACAGAATGTCGCTGCTGTAGTCTGAATCTGGTTGTTACATTTGGTAGGTAAGAAGAGGAAAGACACTATCTGCACTGTCCTTGCGCGCGGAGGACACTTATGAGGAGCCTAAAGTTAGGATGGAAAAGGTCGTAGGAAGAACCTGACGTGAAATATGGGAATCGTATCCGCACTCATCCAATTGGTGATACAGTTGAAGGCATTACTGAAAACTATTTGATGCCTTCTTGAAATGTGAGATTCTGCCCTTCAAGCTTTATTCCAACTTAATCCTCGTATATCCTCATGATCATTTGTGCATGCGCTGCATTGGAAGTCCACTCTGCTCATAGAATTTCTGGAATTACCGCATCTGCATTTTTTTGGTTGACACATCTGTCTGTTTATTTGAAGCTGTATTTAATCGTAACTTGTTTACTAATAACCACTCCTCGTAAAACTGAGCAGCATACTTCTTCATTATGGCCAGGCATTGCTAAATTGTCTTGCAGCCATCTAGTGATTTCTTCATTGTACATGGATTGATAAATTCATTGGTCTTGCATGGGCCTTACTCAATATTCCTGCATGGACTTCGTTCCTCTCCGACTTATTTCGGTTTCAAAGTAGTTCACTAGTAGTCCTAGAGTGTTTGCACTTATGTCACATGTGCTGATCTTGCAATTGAAATTATGTGGTGTTCAATGTTATTGTTTGTAGTAGTTTATCTATCTAATAATGAGGAGTGGCAATAATCTGGATACTTGTCTTTTCTAGCCATTTGTTCCTCCTTCGCTGATGCTACGCTTTTCTTTTGTGGTTGCTGTGAAAAGCCTTAGCTTAACTCATCTGTTCTTCAGGGTTCATGTTTGGGTCTGGTGGTGGTACAACCAGCCCAAGGCGGCGGTGGTGATGGCGAGGATGGATCAGGAAGGAGCCCACTCGGTCTGCGCCGGGGACGGGAACGATAACTACCCGCAGGTGCCTCCCGCTGCCTCTTCTGACCTATTTCAAGTAATAAAAATGAAAGCAATAATTGTCCTGCTGTACATGAACTCTAATTGGCAACTGTTTGGTTAGCTAATTGTGGATAATTCGCTACTGTTTTTATATATATTTTGGGTATGCTCTAGCGTCTAAAATAAATCAGTGACCTTGTTGTCGTTTCAGGGTATGATTACTGGCCACGTGTATTACTTCCTGGAAGATGTGAACCCTCTGGTGACTGGCCAGCATCCTGTGAAGACTCCTTTGTTCATCAAGACTGATGTTTGCTGACAACAATCTGGTGGTGGCTTGGCCAACCAACGCCGGGCTCGGTCCGGGTGCAAGGTTTGGTTCTATGGAGTATGGACCCACAGTTCCAATGATCACCCGATGTCCATGACATGCGACAGATCTAGGAAAGCGAATTCTTTTATTCCTTCATATTGTGAGGTTGTGCGATGCAAGGTCCGCGTGTACTTATGCATGCTAGATCATTGTTATTGTGCATAACGAAGATATGTGACTGGCAAGGACAACGACGAGCCAGTTTAGCTGTGACATGTAGCTGCTGCAGGTTAGTGCATCTGGGGGATAGGGGATGTCGTCATCGTATATGTGCCTTGGTCGTCGAACAATCTATATGCGCCTTATCAATTTCGTTGATGTTTCTTGTTCATTATTGTTTTACACCTCTTGTATATTTGAATGTCAAATTTGTTGTGTTGTGTGCACTCTAGCAAGTTTTTGATGTACAGTAAATACTTGCTATGTTATCATGATGTCTGAGAAAGAGACTTTCGAGCTGATGAACCTCTAGCTGATTAATTGGCTGAACTGCTAATGTGATTTTCCAAAGAAGATCCTGCTGATGTCCCTCGCGTATCTGACTTTTGATAAACAGCCAATTGTGCACGTTTGAGCTAGAAGAAACGATCAGTGACTTCTCATTCTCTCTGAGGCCCTTAATAATTTTAACATGTGAACATTCACATATCAAATAGTTCTCATACATGAATAAAAAACTCCTGCTTTTCCTTAATTTCAGTTTCAGCACGCACCAGGCAGGTAAACACCAAGGTTATTTTTGGTCAAAAAACAACTTCCAGTCAGATCCCTTGTTTTCCTCCGCTCCTTCCTATTTTTTCCAGTGAGAATAAAAACCCACAATAGTGAGCCCTGATCCTTAGTTATCGGGAGAGGAAAAAGAGGATTCATTATTTAGGAGAAGTTAATTCCTCCCTAATTACATGGAAGTTACTTTTTTTACATGTGACGTTAATTTTTGATGAGAGAAGAAAGAGGCATACGAGGAGGTTGGATCCTTAATTATCGGGAGAGAGAAAAGAGGATTAGTTATTGGGAACAAGATTTTAGGAGAAGTAATTCCTCCCGGCCTATGAAAATTGAGTAGCTTCTATCCTGAAAGTTAAGAACTTGTTTAGCTAGTGTTTCCTGTTTATGGAAATTTTCTCTACATTATTGTGTAAATAAGCTGAGTTGAGAAGTAAAGGCAATAATTGTTAAGTTAGAATCGGTAATAAGTGTTACTTCTATAGCAAAAAATGCACCAGGGTTTAGATTGTACTTGACCATTGTTTTAGAGAAGCAAAACTTCAGTAGCATGACCGACTCATATGCGGCCTTTTGTGATAACTTTGTGTTTTTTCTGCTCAAGCAACACAATAGTTGATGTACAGAAGGTTGTAGCTGATTTATACATAAGCATTACAAAATTAGCTCTTAATTCATCACACTTTTCTTTCATTTGAATATACAACATCAGTATATGGACAAAAGAGGGGTTTCTTGCTCCAATTGAACATTTTTATGCAGTATATGTATTTCTCCAATTAAACATTTTGCACAACGTTATGTATCTTACATGGATGGTCAAGGGAATAATTAGTTGGCTGCAGAAATAGGATAATCTGCATTGACTTCTAATCACATCTTTAATAAAACCCTTTCTACTCAAGGACAGAGATGACTATGATCTAAATTTCTTTAAATTTCATATTCTGTATTCTGTAGTTGTGTTTTGTTAGTACTCTTTACATGGAGCTATACACACTGGTTCTTAAGTTTCTCTTGGTCTTGTGCTTATGCAGTTTCATATGAGAGGAAAATCTTCAGTATCAGTGTGCTGCAGCTATGAGATATATAAATCCATGATTGTACAGAAGGTTTACAAACTAATCAGAGCACGTGGTACGGCCTCGGGACGTCTTGGGTCCTAAGGTTGTTTTGATCTCAAATATTTCAGTCTAGGCATCTCATATGTACTAGTATACATGCTGGATTGTGTGTAGAGATATATCTTAAATTCAGTTTCTTGTGCCATTTCTGGGTTTAACTTCAAGTGCTTATGAATGATGATTTTTTTATTTTCTGGAGATTTACTATCAATTATACTTTCAGAAGGATGCAAATTGAGTCAGCAAAAATGCTTAGTCAATTACTACACTGCATCTTTTATCCTATCTACTATATTCTTTAATCTTCTACTCTGTGAACAACAACAGATTTAATAAAAAATGTTTATTGCTTAGGCAATTACACCATGTTTTTCAAACGGGAAGTTAACAACTTAGCTTTTCTGAAACTATATTTGCATGTTATTTTTCTGATACGAGGAGGCAATGATGGGCGCGGTGACGGTCTAGGTGGGAATTGTTGGGCAGCGACAACCTGGGGAGGAGCTGGTGGCGCAGAGGAGACCTACTGGATCTGGTGTAGTGGGGTGCATCGGAGAAGCTTACTTGCTGGTTGTATGGTGATTGTTGCCCTGCATTTATGCGACTTCTGCCTGGAGCTAGCATTTGAAGCAATGGCTCCAGTTTGCGTTTGTGTTCACATACATCGTGGTATTGGTTAATTAAATGCAACAACCATCGCCAGGCACGAAAGATCTTGTGACATTATTTTGTGGGTGTGACTTTGTGAGAGAAGTTTATTTTGTGATTTTTGACCTTGTGAGGATCACTAGAATAATATTGTCATATATAGTGGGTGCCGTTTTATTTTGTGGCTGTGACATTCAGCTATGACTCCAAGACAAGGCTGGAGCATCCCTAGTAGAAGGAATTCAGCTGCAGCAATATCCATTTTCATTTCTTCAAGTGTTTTACTAGGTGAAGATTTGGTTCCAGTTTACATTTAGCTTGAGCTGCCAGCAGTGGTTAATTAACCTGAAGCAACAACCAACTAGGACCCTATTCGATCATATGGTATCCACACAGGTCAATCACGAGCCCATATTTAGGTGCTAAATTTATTAGCTTTAGCACTATTTAGCAAAGAGAAGAGCCAGAGAAAAGTCACATGTGCGATTTTGGAAAACTTGCAGGACCCTGAATATAGTTGGAAAAAACGGGCCGATTTTGGAAGCATTGTGCATGCTTCCGCGCCACGCCGACACGCCGACCTCGACGACGCGGCTGCGCGCTTGTAGCTGCATCGTCGTCCTGCGGAGGCTTACTGCGCATGCTGCCGCGCCACGCAACCATGCCGGCCGGCACGAGGGCGTGCAGTGGCCAACGGCTGCGAGGTGCTTCACTTGGACCCAAGACGCGATGCTGCTCTCCTCTGCCGCGCCGCCGGAAGATGGTAGTGAAGGCGAACCGACAGCCAGGGAGGCCACGGCGGCAAAGCACAGGACAGCACCACTAGCGGCAGCAAAGCAGCGGTCGGCCGGCACGCGCTAGCGCGTGAGAAAAAGCTAGCAAGCTAGCAGCGTGTGCGCACATGAAACCAAGCAATCAGGCAGCTTCGCGTGCGCCATGATGCGGCGATCATCACGCCGCCGATGCGGACGGCCGACTATGTCGCCTTGAGGTGCGACGCGGCGACACGAGCACCCGGCGTTCTTGTTGGCCGACGTCATCGGTTTGAGCTGTAACGCAGTACGAACAAGCGCCGTCCTAGCTGGCCGACGTACCCGCGGCGGCACGAGGACACGCAGACGTCGTCATCTTGAACGAGCAAGCGACGTTCTAACTGGACGACGTAGCCGCGGCGGCACGAGCAGACGCCGACACCGTTGCCTTGAGCTGCGCCGAGCACGCGACGTCCTAGACGGCCGACGTCGTCGCCTTGATCTACGCCACCACACGAGCAACGCCGTCCTAGCTGGCCGACATAGCCGCAGCGGAACGACCGCACGCCGACGTTGTCGCATTGCGCGCAGGCATTTGCCGAAGTACTCGGCAGGGAGCGACGGGACCAGCCTCGACCGGCACTCGAAGGAGAACTGCATGTGGCTGCGCGCCGCGCCGTCCACGCCCACGGAACGGCTCCTCGGGAGGCACACCCACGCCAGCGCCGACGCCGCCACGAACGACAACGGGCGCTGCTGCGTTCCTGGTTCTGCCACCGCGTCCTTGATCCTGTCGATCTGGTCGCGCGCTAGCGGGAAGGACGCGATCACCGGCCGGTGCTGGCATCTCCGTTTCCGGCGCGAGCATCCTCATACCGGCCGGAGAGCGTCTTGCCGAGCAGACCATCTGGGTCGTCGCAGGCGGTGTGGTGCACGGACACGCCGAGGCAGAGGCCGCGCCGTCCTCCCGCGGCGGCCGGAGGGGGCATCTTGCGCACGTTCGGGACGCGCGCGTTGGCCACGAGGCTGTCCAAGTCGTTCTCGTCCGGGGAAGACTCGGCGAGGGCGTTGCCGTGGGCCGATTTCGATCATATGGTAGCTAGCCACACATGTCAATCAGTAGCCGATTTCTAAGTGTCATATTAATTACCGTAATTGATAAAATTAGCAAAGAAAACAGGCAAGGAAAAGAGTAGTGTGCGTGCATATGTATTTCACGACAGTTCTGTTCATGTATTTGACGGTCAGGAAATTAAGCTGAGCAATGCGACGACTGAGGCATGCACGTTGAATGATTCAGCGAGTCTAGCTTCCACTGTTGTCGCTCTGGCCGTTTGGTAGAATAATACACAACGTGATTAATTAGCATGTTGAAGCAACTATATTAGGAGAAAATCAATCAGCAATTAATTTGCGCCAGAGCATATGCCGCCCAGTTGGCATAATTTACTCTCATGCAAAAGCTACTGAAGTTCTCGAGAGTAGTATATTTGGAGAAAATAAATCAGCAACTAATGCTAGAGTCCCAATCCCCTGTAGCCATGCACATCGGCCTCCACGTCACCGATCCGGGAGAACACACGACGAATTGTTGAATCACGGCGGTCCATCTTATCTAGCTGAGCCTAACTTCATCTCATTTCGTTCCCGCCATAGATGCCCCCTACCTCCCTCAAAATATTTGAATCTCCAACCTTGGCCTCCTCTATAAATACAGGGAAGGGTGTAGCCAACGCGTGCGTCGTGTGTGACGACTTAGACTTTGACTCTTTACTCGACGAGGAGAGGAGAGGAGAGGAGAGCGGGCACTCTGCTGTTCACTCGATCACCAGGCCTCCCGGTTTCATCGTCGTTTTCATTGTCGCGGCGGCCCGGTAATTCTCGGATTATGTCTTTCGATTAGTTTGATGAATCCGGCCGTATCCATCCATGTAGCCACGATCTCGAGTGCATCTTCGACCATGTCACTGCTCAGATTCGTTTCCTGCAGGTTCGCCGAAAAGGGATCCAGTGCTGCAGGCGGCGGCGAGTCACCGGCATGCATGGATCATCGGAGGTTCTGCTGCAGCGGCGGCGGCGGCGCAGATGGGAGGCTCTGCTCTGCGGATGGGGCCGGCCGGCCGGAAAAGTGTGGTCAGTTTAGTTTTACGTTTTCTTTAGGATTCCCGTACGTACGTAGCTGGCTGGCTAGGCAGGTAGAGGCGCGCGTATGTGCGTAGTATTGATCCTTGTATGGTGTACGCACGCACGCACGTATTGAATCTGAGTGATCTGATAGCCAGCGGTTGAAGATCATGCACATGTTTGGGAAGGAGCCAGCTGATTGCGTTGTTTTGGGATCCATGGATTCCTTCCCGGCCTCCTTCATTAGGTAGAGTGGGAAGGTTGGGCGCGAGGGAGTACTGAAGCCGACGCGCGCGCCTGATCGAGGGCACGGGTCGGACAGCTGAGTTCTCAAACATGGACCACGTAAGGCCGAACACGTAAAAGTCTTGACACGTTTGTTCGTTCTTTCGCGATACATGCACGCCACGGCACGGAACGGGTGTGAGTTACAGTGTACAACTCGTTTACACGTACGGACTTGTTTTGTGTTAGAGTTGGACCCGCGAAGCAGATATGATGGAATCGATCCCGGCCAAAAGCATAGCGAATCAGCAGCTCCCGTACGTGCCTCAAGTGCCGTAGCATCAATCAATGGAGCCGCCGTGGTCTGAACTCCCAGAGGACCTCCTTGCGCTGATCTTCCGCCGCTTCTTTTTCCCCGACTACCGCGCTCGCCTCCAGGTCGTATGCCGATCCTGGCGCTCGGCCGCGCATCCCCCTCGGCGGCAGCTTCCGTGGATCATGCTTCCGTTTGGGGGGTTCGTGGACCCCTCTGACCGTATCCTGCACCGCCTCTCCTCCTACCCCGAGACCGCGAGCAGCGTTGGCTCCAGGACCGACTACCACGTTCGCCGCCTTTTCTCCTTCCGCAAGACCACCAAGTGCATCGGCTCTACCGACGGCTGGATCGCCCTCGACTGCGTGAACGCGGAGAACATGCACAATTACCTCCTGCACAATGTGTTCTCTAGCACAACGTTGTCGCTCCCTGAGTTGGATTCCGTCATTGGCCATGTTTCCAAGCTTTTCGAAATTCGCAAGGTGCTCTTGCGGTCGACCCCGGATGATATCATCGCTGTCATGACCAACCACTGTAGCTGCCCCATCATCTTAACCCGCCGTGGGAAGGGCGTGTGGTTGCCCAAGGGGCATGCACCTCCCCTTGTCATCATCATCGATGTTGCGTTCCTTGGAGACAGACTCTACGGTATCACTCTAGACGAGGATCTCGTCTACTTTGACATCGCCGATGATGATAACGGCGTACCCATGATTACCGGCGGCAAGTGTGTCATTGGGGACGAGTTTCACGTGTGGAGCGATGAGGAAGACTATGATGATGATGGTGACGATGGCGACGACGAAGACTATGATGATGATGAGGACGCCATCGATGACGATGATGATGAGGAGGATGATAGCAGCGACAATGACGAGGAGTACGATAACAATGTTGATGACATTGATGACGATGACCACCGCTACCAGGACGAAGGATATGCTAGAAGTGACAGTGAGGACGAGCACATCAATGATGATCATGATGACCATGACGAGAGGGAGAACAATGGCGAACACACATATGACTTGACGAAGATGACCAAGGAGGATATGACCGGTGAAGGAATCAAATTTGTGGATGCTGACAAGTCCCTGCATGATGATGCGCGTCACATTGAGATCAGGTGGCACTTGATCGAATCATGTGGAAAGTTGCTCATGGTGAGGCGGCAAGTATTATCAGCTGGCGGGCCTTTTGATGACATCACTCACAAGGTAGATGTTTTCGAGGCCGACATCAGCGGAGCCATGTGGGTGCCGGTGAGAGACGGGATAGGTGGCCAAGCGCTTTTCATTAGCGAACTATTCTGCAAGTCTATTTCTGCAACTTGTAGCAAGGAGATACAAGAGGATGCTATTTATTTCATCGACACGGACGACGTATTCGATATGAGATCCCAAACTGTGAGCGCCCCGAGGTATGATCGGCTCTACAGAATGACCCTGCAGAACATCGGCTTATGTAAGCTAACGTGGGTCTTTCCCCCGGAGCTAGTGGCTTAGTAGTTAGTAGTAACGTCTTCTGTCATAAAAAATAAAAAGTTTGACTATAGACTTCATGTAGTATAGTAATAAAATGTGTCCATATTTGTTTATCTCGGCGTTTTGTGTGCAACTGAACGAAGCGGTATAAGGCATGGAGATAATCGATCTGAATGTGTCCATCTTAGTCTTCACCACTTGTAAAGGTGAATCCGATGTTGTGATTGTGTGGTGCCTCCCCTGCACGACCGAGCATAGTGGCCGTACAATTAGATCAGGCGCGCGAATCAGTCAGACAGTCCCGCTAATCAATCACATCTTTGCAACGTTTTAATCTCAACAAAAAGAACGAGATGCATAACGTGCACAAGCCTCACAACCAGCTCATGAGAATCACCACGTTGTGACATTTGCATCAGCTGCAGGAACAAGTCTACTGAGACCAGCGGCCTGCACCCTCTGAACCACACAGTGCTATAAAACTGCATACGATGTCCATCCTAAACACTGATCTCTGTTCAGAGTCTAGGTGTTAGCCGTTTTTCAGTTTTTTGAACTTTCTGAATTTAGCAGCAGTAGGCTCCAAGCTTTGCCTAAAAAACTTGGAGCGTTTCTTCCGCGGATCGTGGTCTGCTCGTGGGATGGCGCAAGTATTGTGTATCATGGGATCACGTGACCCCGAGTAAAAGGAGTGAATGGGAAACACAAAAGTTGCAAGTTGTGCTCTGCGCAAACTCTCGCTCTCGTTTCTCTTAATTTTTGTTCTTCCTCGCCTCCGGCGCAATGTTTTAGGGACCACATTTGGCACCAAAGCGTGTGTTGCAGAGCAATGTCTGGTGGTAGGCACACCGGCGCAACACCACCCCCACAATCACTACAACACCCCATAATTCTATCGGGTACTCTTAGTCTTATACATCAATTGTTCTTTATCATCCCTGTTGATGCCCATTTAGTCTTATACACCAGGGCGTCAAATCACATCACGGGCGAGAAAAACGTCTTCGCCGAGCTAGAGAAGATCGTCTCCTGCAAGGTACGCTTCGGAGATGGCTCCCTTGTCGACATCCGTGAGCGCGGTACAGTGTTGTTCCCCATCGACAACTAGCGGCATCGAGCCCTGACGTACGTCTACGAGCAAGTACAATAAGTCCTAGTCAGACTATAAGGATTAAAATAGTATCACTATTGATATATTGACTCTAAAATAGTATCACTATTGATATATTGACTCTAAATTGGTTGTAGATGTCATAGCACTTGGCTTATAACCAGCAACTGGCTACACTATTGAAATTGCTCTACTGGATTCCAAAGCTGAAGTCGAACATCGTGATTCGTGAGTATAGGCCAGTTAGACGAGATTGGGTGCCCTACCCATGTCGAGCACGGTTTCAATCACGTCGGTCCCTGACGGCGAGCGCAAGCTGATTGCAAAGAAACGGAAGATGAAGAGGAGCTGCGATTTCATCTTTGTGCATGCTTTCTGGACGGAGATGAAGAGGAGACCAATCAACTTTGGATGGCGGCACGCGATCTTGATGTGAATCAGATGGGAAGAAACGGATGAAGCGCGAAGGTTTAGTTAAGATGCGATTGCATCTTGATCTGCAGAGTCCTTCGTGGAGTCCAAAAGACACACGTCCTTTAGAGTCTGATACACATCTGTTAGTCGCATATATAGATATTCTATTTTCTGTTAACGCTACTTTTCTTTATTATAATCTGAACTATTGCTTAATTGTTGCTCAGTCTGATCCGTTGTTTGTTGTTTTAATCTTTACTATTAAATCTTTACTATTAAATTGCAATAGGTGACCGCCTGGTGTCACAAACGGGCCAAAAAACGTGTTATTTCTAGGTCCAACATAATCTATACCTAATAATAAAGCAAGGTTTCTTCCCAAGGGCCAAAAAACGTGTTATTTCTAGGCCCAACATAATAATAAAGGAAGTAAGTTTTGTCCCCAAAATTTTTGTCCGTTTTGTATTTATCCTTGGTTTTCAGTTGAATTTACAAAGAATGCCACTGCTTAGTAAATAACTGTTAACGGTTTGTTTTGACCATCGAGCACTGCTTCTCCCTTCGATCCCACACACCGGTCAGTGAGTCCATGAGTCCACATCAAGCAAGGGCGTCGAGTGATTCTCAAAAATAAAAGCAAGGGCGTCGAGCGTGCAATCTGTCCAGCAGCGTCGGCGCCGTGAGCCAGAGCAGAGCAGAGCGGCGCGGAGTATGTGTCGGCGACCGTGCTCTTGGCTCACAGCGGCATGGCACGCTCTCCTGTTGACGCGTCGGTGGCGGGGAGCCCCGTCGTTCGTCGCGGCAACTGCAGAGCAGCAGCGTCACCTGCTTGCCAGGATGGTGACGAAGACGAGCTCCATCGTTTGAAGGAACGGGTAGCCAGTTAGCCGCGCCCTTAAATTGTGCAATCAGAGCGCTGGCACATACACAGTAAACAGCAGCTACGGGTCCAACCTGCGAGACCACGGAGTAATCCTCGCCACCGGTGCCGGTGCATGTGCATCAGGCTTCGCCGAGGGTAGTTCCGGCGCAGCACCCAACAAGGTCTACGGCCTCGTGCTCTACAGAGATGACTCCCCCAGTCTCCCTCAGCCAACTACATCGACGGCCTGAATGCCACCTTCTCGTACGTGAACAACAGCGTCTTCTGCCGGAACGCCGTCGTCTACTACGACCAGTACATGCTCCGTTTCACCGACGACCAGAAATCCCATGGAGCCACAGCTCTCTCGAGTGAGCGATCTCTCCGTCGCCTGGCTTGTGCGGGTCCAGCAGCCCAAACTGAATGGCCGGACGACTGCTGCGCTACTGGGCCTTCTCTATATTAGAATACTTTTTAGGCAAAAAGAGGCATCCCGACCTGATGCTACGGTGATCAACTGTTTGATAGTCCCACCTCGCCTCCTTACTTTGAGTTCCACCAATTTATATAGGTTGTCAAGCAGGAGAGTTAACAAAACGGGCGAGCTAATTAAACGGAAAGGAACATTGACATGCTTGAAAGGTGGACCTTGCAAGTCTGTAATTAAAAGAGGCGAGAGGATGTAACGTCCTTGATTCACTCTTGATACAAAGGAGAGGGGATTTGAGAGGGAAATCTGGAGATTAGGGAAAGGACGGAAGCAGGTAGGTTCGGGAGAGAGGAAGTTTTCCATCTCCTATTACAATAATGATGCCCCAGTATGACACGGCACATGAATATTTCAACCACACCCAAACACGCTAGCTCGTCTCTGTCGCTTTCCAACTCAGCACTCCAGCCACTCGATGGAAGTCTTCCCCGCCTATAGCCTCATGCCACCTGTCAGCCATGGTCCTTGACAGAGGATGGCGGTGAAGATCCACGAGGGGATGCCATCATGTGCCCCACGGGCCACGGCCCAGGTGAACTCGAGGCTGACAAAACGATGTGATGCATGGTGCGTTCACTGTATTTACTCGGTACAAGTAGGGTCGCTGCTCTTGACCTGGGCCATGCCTTGACGATTCCAAGTTTTTATTTTAATGGAAGAATACAAGCTTTATTTTTAAACATCAATAAAAGGCTGAAGAATCATTAAACTTTTAAGATAACTTTAGGCAGAATATAAAAAAGGGGAAATCAACGATATGAAAGTATTGATTCTTAGGAAGACTATAAGCCGACACACCGACCCATATTGATCAGTTAAAAAAAATCCAGACATCAATAAAAGGTTGAAGAATTATTAAATTTTTAAGATAACTTTAGGCAGAATATAAAAAAGGGGAAATCAACGATATGAAAGTATTGATTCTTAGGAAGACAATAGGCCGACGCACCGACCCATATTGATCGGTTTTAAAAAATTCCAATCATGCCTTTCATCCAAAGCGGCAACATTAAGGTATTTTCGGCAGCAACTTCAGCTATGATAATGGGAGAGTGAAGAAAATAAATTACAAATATCTTGGAACATTGTTATCAAGACACGAGTGTGATTAAACCAAACGAAATAGTTTAACATGAAAAGGTATAAGAAAGATGTGTTTGTGCTGAAATATTTTAAATTTGTAATAACAAAATGTAATTATCTTTTCAATACATGGCCTGAACATGCGATCCACCCGTAGCAACGCACGGGCAAATGTGCTAGTTTTATAATAATAGATAGATAGATAGATAGATACCCCAAACCCTAGACTCACCCATAGTAACCTCACCAACCGTGTGTATAAGGTGACCGTACCGAACCTTATGCAGCTGCCAAACATTATGCGTTGCATCAACGGAACCGGAAAACATGATTTGTGGTCTACCAATCAGTGCGGCATTTACTTCTCCCCTCATGCAGCTAGTAACATTGTTAGAGCATCACTAACAGAGCTCCTAAACTGGGTAAACTGGGTTTGGTTCAAAAATCGGTGCACGTCTGTAAACGGAACGAAACCAAAAAAAATTTACAGGTTGAGCTTGAAGACCAAACTTTGCACCCTATTTGCAGGGGTTGGAAGGTCAAACTGAAGGCTAATCTGTATTTCTAATGGCGTTTTGGTGGGCTGAAACTTCAGCTCCGAACACTGCAGTTTCGTCGGAGGATTTCCGGAATAGGACCAAAATTCTGCAAAATTTGGCCGGAGGACAACCAAATTTCGGCGGGTCCCTACGTTGCGAGCTCAGGGAAGGGAGAGCGGGCAGCCAGCCGGCCACGAGCTCACCGGGGGTCGAGTTCGCCGGGGCGATGCAGGGCGGCACGGGGTGGGGCGAGGTGGCGCGCGGCCGAGTCGGGTCGGTGCTGTGCTAGGCGAGGCGGCGTGGGGTGGGGCTGGCGCAGAAGAAGAAGGTAAGCAAAAAAAACTGATACGATAGGTCTAGTGGTATATTTAGAAATATGCTCTTTTACAATTTTATTTTATGCGCCAGCACTTTTTCGACGACCTAAATTCGCGTTTTACAGTTCGCATGTTTACGGGCTTTGTTAGAGATGCTATCTTAGGATCCAAACGTAATGCACAACATATACCAAGCTCCGTTTTTTCGCATACAGCATCCAGCGAGCTAAATGTGCAAACGAGAAAAATTCCATGCGAGCAAGTAACATTGGAATCCGTTTCAATAAGCTCACAGAAACTGAAAATCACAACCTGCACTTTACATGCAGTTGCAGATCATCTGCTGCTTTAACCATTCTTGTCAACCAACATATTCCATCAGACATTGTAATAAGCTCACGGAAACAGAAAATCACAACCTGCCTGCTAAACGCAGTTGCAGATCATCTGCTGGTTTAACCATTCTTGTCAACCAAAATATTCCATCAGCGACATACAACCAACATGGCGGTCACCATAAGATTGTAACCACCTTAATCTCAAACTTTTACTCTGACAGAAACTAGATATCTAAGTTGTACCAACGACTATATATCAGTTGTACCAACGACTATATATCTAACTGGACATTCTATAGCATGTCTTGACAACGATATATCTGGGTCCATAGAAAGTGCAAACATTCTATAGCATATTTTCAGTTAATTTGTGTAGTGTCCACTTGTAGGGTGGTCAGCCATGTCACTGCCTTGTCATATTTTGCAACGTGACATAGATCGATCTGGATTAGTCCCAAGGCTCGTGGAGATTGATACTCTCCATGCTTGCCTCAATGTCTCCCTGCAAGTAGAAATGGGCATGGTCAGTGCAGGGTTCAGGTTCACTGTAAACCACGGTTGGGTACAAAAAAAAAAGAAATTTAGAAAAGCTGTAACTTTGTACCCTTTTTTTTTACCCGCAAAAAAAGGGTACAAAGTTACAGCTTTTCTAAATTTCTTTCTCCTTACAGCTTGTCCAAATTTAACTCACCAAGAATACATGTATTCCATTGATATAGTGCAAAAAACAACATTAACCTGACCTTACTGCTTACTGCTTCATTCTAGATATTTTCCATTAGGTGTAAAATTGTTTTTAGATTCTATGTAATGCTACATAGACCTGAAGAACAGATACAATCACGATGTTCACACAACGGCAATTGTTCTCTTGTAATAAAATAAGATAACAAAAGTAATGCCCTCAGTGTCTCCCTTCTTACAAGTTACAACTAGCTTGCCACACAACCATAAAGAAAAAGATATGCATACCATTGATTTCAAGTCATCTGTTCCAAAGTAAGATACTCTGGCTTCATGCAACGAGTCTGCATTTATGCCCTTCTGTGCACAGCGTGTATTTTCTTTTTCTTCATAAAAGTCAAAATCATCCAGAATTGATGTTCCATGGCGATAAGCCTTGAAAATTTTCAACACTTCTAGACCCTGGGGCAGGCCAATCTACATAAAAGAAATAAAAGGATACGATCAAGACAATCGAAGACATTAAGAATTAACTTGCAACAAAGCATAAAGAATGTACTTGATCCGATGCGCAATTCTGCAGTTGGCTTGCCCTGATCTCCACAGAGGAGGCAAAACATCGATATGAAATACATCCCTGATATGGCTTGATGCATTATCAGGAAGTATCGGTTGATTTTGATGTTTCTATTTCTTTCTTTAATTTTGCAAACTCTTTTTGTTGGAAAGGTTGTTTGTGAGAGGGTGAGCTAAAATTTCTGTGTCAAAAGTTGCCTCTCCTAAATATTAGTTGACACTAAGCTGAAATTACTTTACAGTTACGAACCACCTTTATCATTGTATATATCCCCAATAGGCCAATACATATGCAACATGGATCTCATTTTGATAGTTGCTTGACATGTGGGGCTAAGCAGGTCAAACAGAATGGAAATTCAGTTCAGGAGGCAAGATCATTAGATGGTAGCAAAAGAAACAAAATAGGTCCATCTAGTGCTATTCCCTCCGACACATATTACTTGTCGCAGATTTAGTACAAAGTTATAGTAAATCTGCGACAAGTAATATGGGTCAGGAGGGAATAGCACTAGATGGACCTCCGCTTTCCTGAAACTAGCTAAAAAAGGGTCAGGTATACCTGCGTGGAGAAATCTGTTCTATATACATTCGATCCACTCTTGGTCATTTTTTTTTAGAGAAATAGAGGAAGCCATACAAGGATTTAGTAAGGCCTAAAAATGCACTATGATGCCTGCCTTATGAGGCTGTCTAATGGGGCACATCTCCACCGGCTTATGTGGTATGCGACAAGTAATGTGGGACAGAGGGTTTAGTTCATAGCTACCAAAGTTCCCCTCCTGTTGTTTTTTCTAAAAGAAATACAAAGTGAGGAATAAGAGAAGTGACCACGCATGGGAGAAAGAAATAGAATAGCGGCATAGCGATACTGCAACTAGTAACATGTTAGACGGGTTCAGGCCATATAATGTTGATCACATAGGACCGCCTTTCTTCATTGGAGGAACATACATAAACCTCTGAAATCAGCCAAAGTAGCAACTTTCTCTGGAACAAATAAATTCTTAGCTTTTCTTTACATTATCTAATGCAATAATAGGAGCAAATCTAAAGGATCATTTCCAGGAAAATATTTCATGGTACAGATTAGGAAAAATGAATCATGGTACCTCTTGAGTGTCCCTGCTGAAAGTAACAGGTCTGTTGTCATTATTTTCTAGAGTGATATGCTTGAAGAGCCGATTCGGGATGTCCTTTATAATGTGCCAAACTACAGGGAAAAAGCCACTCCATTTATTTTGTTGCCAGAAGTCCATGGTCTTCTTGAAATCAACAGGACCTAACATCTCAGCCATCCCTACAAACTGCCCACTGGTATTAACCTGTAACAGGGAATACAATTAAAACCTGTCTTTCCAATTTGGTAAAACAGCACTGCAATGAACAATATATTGGATAGTTTCATTCAAGTCTAGCCTCAAAGGAGCTCTAAGCTCCCAGTGGTCTGGGCGATCGGAATGCCGTTGTCAGGGAATGTGCGCATCGTGGTTCTCTCTGTTCTCATCTGTGTTTTCGTGCCGGCTGTGTGGGGAGCCAATTTGTCCATTCCTAGGAATAAGGAGGCCAGAGCGTTCCAAGTGTGAATCGCTGTGATTGGCCTGTTGTCAGCGTCTGTCTATTTTTTTCCATGCAGCGATGCATTTGTGGCGTTGCTAGTAAGGAGCATTCAGCGAATTAAATGCATCTGTTTTGGATAAAATCATGGCATAATCTGATAGCAAGCCCACTAGGGGTGCAATTCAGGGAAATTTGACTTAAAAGGAATGCAGTACACCTTCATCTAATGCAGCCAGTCTTGTCTCCCCACACAGCCGACACAGGGTAGGATGCACATCAACATCATGCTAGTAAGTATCAACTCAATCTCATCAAAGGAACTGGCTATCATGCACTGAGATGCTTGTTTAATTATCTCACTAGGGCTGTTAAATGCTTTATCTGCTACAAACTAGAAAAGAATAAACAATTAGAAGAAGGGCATACCGAAAACAATAGGAAGACAGGACATTTTGTGCCTTTTTCCTTCGTTAAAGCCTGAGCATCATGAAAAGCAGCATCCAGCTTATTATTCCCATTTGGTGTACTTGCCCAAACATTGTACTTGATACCTTTATGAATATCATCTTCACTGTATGATTTTATCATGAAGAACTTGGCATGTTCATACTGAACAGAGAAGTCTGATCTATTAAATTGGTCTCTACGGACAAAAGGGCTCAAGATGTCTTTCTTCGTAGACGGCGTTGATGCGCTGTTCAATTTGCTTGCACGTGGACCACAAACTTGGTCCCTTATATCCTCAGAATTTCTTGATGGGTTTTCCTTCTTGCTATTTCTACAGTAGTTAGTGTTGCTTACAACCCTGTTAGCCACCCGTGGTCTTGTGCCAGTATGTCTGGTTGTGGTCACCCTGACTTGCTGATTACTAACAAGACCATGGCCGAAATTGTCACCCAGGTGCCTCCTCCCACGAGAAGAACCTTGCTGGTAGCCTCTTGGGTTCCCACTCCCACGAGAAGCACCTTGCTGGTAGCTTGATAATCGATGTGCCTCAGCATCATGACACCTTTGACCAGAATACAAAGGTGTCCTGTCTCGATAGCGCCAATGGGGAGACAGTACTGAAATATCCTCACCGTAACCTTGTCTACTCGAGAATGAAGGAATGTGAGCATCATACTGCTGCCATTGTCTTGAGTATAAAATGCCATTGGACTTTTGGGAAGACAGAGAAGGGATCTCATCACCATAAATCTGTCTACTTGAGAGCGAGGGGATTTCAGCACTATGGTGCCACTGGCTTGACCGTGAGATGCCATTGAATTTCTGATTAGATAGAGAAGGGATTTCATCGCCATGACCTTGTCTACTTGAGAGCGAGGGAGTTTCAGCCCCATAACTCCATGGACCTGAGGATGAAAGCACTCCGTTGCCATTACAACTTCGACTAGACAGAGAAGGTATCTCATCGCCATACGCCCGTCCTCTAGGTAGTGAAGGCCCCCGGCCCCCATTTTTGAAGCACCATCGACTAGAAAACGAAGCAGTCTCATCCAAACAATGGGCCCCTCTGGGAAAATCAACTATCTGTATCAATGAGAACTTGTTATTAAGGCACGATACACAAAAAAGGTTTCACCATTTACTACGTATGTCAGATACACAACAATATATACACACACAAAAAAATCATTGTAGTACAACTAATGGTCCATAGATATACTCATATACCTCACTGTGGGGTTCAATAGATTGACCATTGCACTTTGAAAATGAAGTAAATCGATCTGATCCTTTGTAGCGATGCTCAGAATGAAAATCTAAGCTAAAATCAACTTTAGCTGCTTCTTGATACGATCTTCTCACAGTAGGACCAGTAGGATATGATGAAAGGTAGTCATCCCTCGGCCCAAAGATATTACTTCTGATTCCTGCATCCCATGATGTATCTCGATTGCCTGGCCTTGTTTCCAATGAAGAAGAATTTTCCCAACAATTGCTCGATAAAGGAGAGTAAGGCTGCTGCCTATCATATTCACTCCGTGGTGATATCGCTTGCTTGGAATATACATGAGACCCAATGTCAGTAGCATATTTGCCCTCCAAAGACTTTTCTTGATAATCCTGCGAAGGGACAAGCTGTTGGAATCTTGATGAACAAAATCATTAAGTTTGATATAAAGCATGCTATCCACAAATTGTATGGCTTTACTAAAACATACTTCGCTTAGAAAATGCTTGTTGAACAAGTGATCAATGATTCTGTTCATGTTTAAATAGGAGTACATCTGAAGCAGATGCATAAATGCAGGAACACTCCGCACTTGAGACCTATGAGAATGCGATTGCATTTTGCTTCTGAATTAAACTAATTGTTCAAACTGACAAAAAAACAAGCTGAAATGTTAAATCATCTTTGTAGTAAGTACAGTGCCTCTTGGGTTTCATGCTTGAGTACTGAAGAGTTAATATATTTATTTAGTCAGCTGGACTAAAGCAACTATCTTCAGTTCAGATAAATACAACCCTTGTAATGTCGACTAATGACAAAGGAAGATATAGTGTTTCTAAAATACAAAAAATTATAGAAGAGGAAGTGCTTGATTCAATTCTTTTAACAGAGATAGAGCTGCACGATGAAAAAAAAAAGGTATGACTAAACAAGGGTATACACTCGTACAAGAAGTGACAAAGTCCTGTGTGCGTGATGAAGAAAATCGGTATCGTCTTCACTTTTCATACCATCCCCTGCAGAAAGAAAAAAAGAAATTGCCATGGCGGCGGAATAAGAAGATGAAACAAAAGACCAGAATTGGGTTTTGTCTGGGACTGGGGGGAAGCTACCAGGACACATACATGGATGATGAGAGTCGCGCTCAGCAGGAATATCAGCAGGACACGTGCATTGCCGCTGCGAGGAAACGGCATCTCGCTCGGCAAGCACGTCACCCATGATGTTGCAGCTGGAACTAGTGCTTTCTGTTTCTGGTGGTGTCGCCGCAACAGAGGCGGGCGGATCGAAACCTTCCTTCATCTGCAAGGTGAGCGGATCAAAAGCTTCCTTCATCTGAGAAAGAAGAGCATGGGAGCAATGATGTAGGGTTATTATTTGCAAATTGCTGCAACTCAAAATTCTTGCATCTGTCTGGAAAAGAAAAGTTGGGAATCGAATGCATGAACTTGACTTGCCATCATGTAGGTACTGCTTCTGTCAAGCTAACATACTAGTATAGTGTTTGCACGCGTAGGTGAATCTGATCAGATGCCACATTATCTTACGAGTGACCCCAACTACCCCTGGAAAATGTATTAAATGACCAAACCCTGACAGCGCACAAATATTCTAGTACTAGTACCAATGATAAAGGTTCCCTTATTAGATCCCTCACCATACGTAACATGTAAAATGCACCCAGCGAAGAAGAGGACGAGGAGGAGGAGGAGATGATTTACCTTGTACCGGCTGGCGTCGGAGGCGGGGAAGGGGAAGATCCTCCGGCTAGGGCTTGGGTCGGGCTCCGTGGCGGCGTCCGCGTCGAGGAAGGGCAGCGTCAGCGTCGAGGAGCTCCTCTCCTCTCCTCCAGCCGGCCGCCGTCCCCTCCGACCCTCCGTTCCAGTCACCGCCGCCGCTATCGCGAGAGGGAGTGCCGGCGGCTTCGTGGCGTCGTGTCGCGCACACGGGTCGTTTCTAAAAACCGGCCGAAACAAAACCAGAGCGGTTTAACCGAACCGTCTCTAGCGTGGGCCGGTATTTGACCCTCCGGGGCCCAACCCCGGTGGATCTGGGCCCAAAACTATGTGTATTGAACTGGGAGGACCGATTTGCTTCTTCTAGTTTATTTATGCTGTGCTTTTATTTTATAACAAAAAAAGTTCGAGTAGTTCATGAAAAAAACGGTCAAGCTTTCTTAATAGCGAAAGCCAAGCAGTGCCGCCTTGCCTAAATGCAACTCGACACTTGGACTCGATTGTTGTAAGATTATATCTCAGAAACGAGTTTCTTATCTTTTGTTAAGAATACCATTATAGGGCATCCCCGGCTAGCGATGCCCAGTCCCTGCGAGCGGTGGTGGCATGATGACTGGCGGTTAGGTAGGTTAGGGTTTCGCTCTTCCTCATGTTCCTCCTATCCATCTGGTTATTCTTCTAGAGGAGGTCAGTTTCCGAAGTACGGAGCGGTTTATATACATACGGCTGAGAAGTTTGCGTATGGCCCATATATTTTCAGCCAATCTGTTTCACCTGCATAGAATGACCCTGGCGGAGCGCCACCGTGGTGAGCACATGAACGGAGTGCACCAAATCGACTAGCGTTGGCCGTCGACTGCCGCCGTCAGCGCCGCGAGCTGCTGTTGCCTGCCAAAACCCACCGGCGAGCAGCGACGAGCAACACGAAGAGCCAGGAGGCTCCCAGGACTGCTGGTGGGCCCTGGTCCCTCGGGCGACGGCCCGCAATGCTCCTGCACACGTCCTAGCTGGTGCAAGGGCGTGCCACCTGACCTATACCTGGTCAGGAAGGTGATGGATTGCTTCGATTAATTTCCTGCATGGTAGACACGTAAACATTAAATACGAGCCTCGATCGGCTCTCAGGTTATCCTGTGAATCGGCTCAAGGAGCCGATCCACCCATGATTCGTATTGGATCTACGATAACATGGTGGTCCTGCTTGATCAACACGAAGCTAACACGATCCACGATGATCTAGGGTTTTCACCATATAACCGAAATGTCCTACACGTAGTTGAGCCTGGTAGATACGAAAGATAACAGAAAACCAGCCTTAAGAAAGGCCAAAAAACCAACATAGAGTTGATTCCCGGAACATCTCTTCTAAGATCAGCAAACCGTACCTCACGCTCTACTGGATCATTCAACCCGTTTGCAAGGCCTAACCATATGGATATCAAACTAATACTTGAAAAAACAAGGAACAACCGTAACAGATCGAATCTACTAAATAAAGACTAAGCAAGATGTTGCCCTTACACCTAAGATAGGTGCAAGGGCAGCTAGATATCCAGGGATAGCAAAACTAAGCGAGTACATCAAGAAAGTATCGATGCTAACCCTAACATATCTATGATAACAGCGTTGCTCGCCATCAACAAGGCTTCAGTACGAGCAACACATAAACAACGAATAAACTTGATGCTGCTTAGATCGCAAGATGCGATCTAGGCAGCATGGCGCTTACCCGGAAGAAACCCTCGAAACAAGGGGTGGCGATGCGCCTAGATTGGTTTGTTGCAAACGTGATCGTCCTCCTTTCTCAATAACCCTAGGTACATATTTATAGTCCGTGGACTTTCTACTTTTGGAATAAACCTAACTTCGTACGAGCTAAACTCTATCTCTTAATTCTAAATCTACCATAATGTCATATACACGGGCCATCTAGCCCAAATCCTCGTACGAGGCCGATTCAGAAATATTTCACGTGCATGTTCTCTAAGCCCATTTAATCACGGCCCATCTCCGGACTTGGTTAAAATCTGGTGATAACACATGCCCCCCTGGTTTTGGCAATGATAATTTCAAAACCACTCCGTTTTTTCTTCGTAGGGTCACGTCGTGGCAGAGCAGAACCGTCACAGTATCCTTTCATCATGATGCCTTGCCTTCTCAACTTCTCTGCACGATTTGACAGTTTTTGGCACCACCTCCTCGGAAACCGCTACAGTATTGAATCATCTCCATCATATCCCCTTTATTTAACCGCGTCGAGCAGTTCACCTCTTCATCCCCTTGCTCATTAGCAATCGAAAAGCCCTCCTCTGCACCATGGACTCCTCCTCCTCCTCCTCTGCCTCCTCGGGTCTTTCCTCCCTATCCTCTTCCTCTCGTGAGCCGACGTCGGAGTGGGACTCGATGGCGGCGCACGAGGCCCTCGCCCCAACGAAGTGGGACAAGGAGGATCATGATTCCTCCGTCTGGTCCGAGGATGACAAGTCCTTGACCGACGGAGAAGACGACTTCCAGTTCCTCGTCGATGGGGAGCTGGAGGCGGAGAGCGAGGACGACCTCTTCTCCTGGGACGACTTCACCTCCTCCGACGAGGAGGAGGATGACACCTCCTCCGACGAGTACCCGCCGGCGAAGCGCTTCCGCGCCGGGTCGGAGGACGACGACGACGAGGAGGAAGAAGCTCCTGCCGAGGGCTACGGCAGCAGCGACGAGGACTTCGCCGGCAGCAGCGCGGACGGCAGCTACGACGGCGACGACGAGGGCAGCGACGGCCCTTAGATTAGCATCTACTAGTATAGGACTAGTAGTAGTAGATTGGTCAGTAGACCTTTCTTTTGTTCTTCCTTCGTGAGCAATCGGCTCTTCTCTATAAAAAACCCTCTCCAATCAATGAAGAATATTTTCAAGTTAATTTTGCCGATTGTCAAACTAAGTCAACGCTCAAAGAGCCGATGGCAACACATCGGTCCTTTACCATAAAGCGCGATTAAGGCCAACTCAGTTGCCTATTCAAACGGTAACCTGCGACCCTTGTCTGAAGGAGCAAACTCAGATCCCCAAATCGCCCATCGAACAGATTCAACTCACAGCCACGCGAATCCCAGATCCCAATCGCGCAGATACAACTCCGCAGCGAATCTGATGGCGGAATCATCCAGCGCCAATGCTACGGTCTCTGGCCTGAAGGTAATCCTTAACTGCTCCTTATCATCCGAGCATAGCATTAGAATTAACAGCGAACACCTGAATTAATGCCTTCTTTCACCATTAATTTTAGGTATCAGACATTATGTTACCGCATCCTTCTCTTCCAAATTCTCTTTGTCTTGGCCCCCGTTCTATTGAGAGCCCTGCTCATTTGATTTCTTGCGAGGCCAATAGGATTCCCTTCGTGAACCAAAATTTAGATCCAACCTCTTGGGCCGACTGCTTACGAGCCTGGCCTAACCCTCCTGAAGATTGGGTGTCATGGTACAATAGAGTATCCAAAACTCACCAAGCCAAATGGGAAACCACAGGAATAGCCGATGCTTTATCCTTATCACTGTCTCCCCTTGAGAAACATGAAAACCTTCTGAAAACCATCGGCTACTTTTGGTCTGATGCTCTGAACTGCTTCATGTTTGGCCATGGCCCCATGACACCAACCCTACTAGACGTGGCCATGATCACTGGTCTAGACATTGCATCCCCAAGCCCCTCTGCTTTTATGCTGCCAAAGGTTCCTTTCACACTCTCCTCCAAAACAGAGTGTACAAACTGGGGTGCCTACCTTAGACACCACATGAAAACCAAAGGCCCTGTAACAGAGAAAGAACACACGGCCTTCCTGAATTTCTGGTTGGAACACTTCGTATTATGTGGCCCCTTCACTTGCTCCAACCAAGAACTATCTTTCCTTGGCCTATGAACTTGCCAGAGGTACCCAACTTGGCATCGGCAAACTGTTCCTTGGAGAGGTCTATCGATATCTCCAACTGATGTCTGTCAACCTGTTTTCCCAAAAGACAGTCAAAACAGGAGGTCCCTGGTGGTTTATTCAGTTATGGGCTCAGCTGTATTTTCAGAACCAGATCCCAAATTTTCCACCTTTGGCCACTTGCACCTTCCCAGATGCTAATGGGAAGCAGATCCGATGCACTAGCTACGGCCAAGCTCTATATAGTCTTCCAGGCAGCAAACTGATCCCCAGGGAAGCATCAGAATGGTTCAAGATTTTCTTCCAAGGCCTGGACAATCCTCTCTTCTTTCCTTACAAGGAGTCTGGAAATTTTGAAAATCCAGTCTCCTTCAGGCTAGACAGCTTTGCCGATGACCCCAGCACCCGGCACTTGTATTCCATCATGATCCGTCCTTGCTTCCTTCCAGTTGGCATGAGCACCTCAAACAGGATCATCAAACCTGGTTATGAGTCTTATCAGCCGGTCGTAGTAGCCCGGCAGTTTGGTCTTGGGCAGGTGTCTCCACACTTCTTTCTCCACCACTTGACAGAGAGCAGAGCTGAGTTGCATGATGTCCTCACTGGCCAGAGGTGTTACTCTTTCTTTGATGCTCTAGCCATCCCAGTCCCTCACAACCTCTCTTTCACCTCATCCACTGATGGTTTTGAGACCTGGTGGTCAATGTGGAAGACTCATGCCTTCAGAAGAGCTCTGGGACCGTTGCTGAAACAACTTGATGTTGAATATGACATCCCTGCAGAACAGGTACCACTACTCACAAATTTTTCTTGCAGTGGCTTACAATGATCTTTATAACCTTGCTCTGTTTCCTTGCAGCAACAAGATGGTCCAGAACATGTACATGATGATGGCTCTCCCTTCAAATTCCTCCCACCAGCTCCGGTGGTTCTCTTCTGCAAAGGCTCACCACCCTTGAAGAAGGTTGTGATGCAGAGTGATACGTCTTCGACGTATCGATAATTTCTTATGTTCCATGCCACATTATTGATGATATCTACATGTTTTATGAACACTTTACATCATGTTTATGCATTTTCTGGAACTAACCTATTAACAAGATGCCGAAGTGCTAGTTGTTGTTTTCTGCTGTTTTTGGTTTCAGAAATCCTAGTAAGGAAATATTCTCGGAATTGGACGAAATCAACGCCCAGGGTCCTATTTTGCCACGAAGCATCCAGAAGACCGAAGAGTCAACGGAGTGGGGCCACGAGGTGGCCAGGAGGGCAGGCGGCGCGGCCCCAACCTTGGCCGCGCCGCCCTGTCTCCTGGGCCCCTCGCGTCGCCCCCTGACCTACCCTTCCGCCTACTTAAAGCCTTCGTCGCGAAACTCCCAGTACCGAGAGCCACGATACGGAAAACCTTCCAGAGACGCCGCCGCCGCCAATCCCATCTCGGGGGATTCAGGAGATCGCCTCCGGCACCCTGCCGGAGAGGGGAATCATCTCCCGGAGGACTCTACGCCGCCATGGTCGCCTCCGGAGTGATGTGTGAGTAGTTCACCCCTGGACTATGGGTCCATAGCAGTAGCTAGATGGTTGTCTTCTCCCCATTGTGCTTAATTGTCGGGTCTTGTGAGCTGCTGAACATGATCAAGATCATCTATCTGTAATTCTATATGTTGTGTTTGTTGGGATCCGATGAATAGAGAATACTTGTTATGTTGATTATCAATTTATATCTATGTGTTGTTTATGATCTTGCATGCTCTCCGTTATTAGTAGAGGCTCTGGCCAAGTTTTTACTCTTAACTCCAAGAGGGGGTATTTATGCTCGATAGTGGGTTCATGTCTCCGTGAATCTGGGGAAGTGACAGAAATCTCTAAGATTATAGATGTGATGTTGCCACTAGGGATAAAACATTGGTGCTATGTTCGAGGATGTAGTTACTGATTACATTACGCGCAATACTTAATGCAATTGTCTGTTGTTAGCAACTTAATACCGGAGGGGTTCGGATGATAACTTTGAAGGTGGACTTTTTAGGCATAGATGCATGCTGGATAGCGGTCTATGTACTTTGTCGTAATGCCCAATTAAATCTCACTATACTCATCATAATATGTATGTGCATGGTCATGCCCTCTCTATTTGTCAATTGCCCAACTGTAATTTGTTCACCCAACATGATGTTTATCTTATGGGAGAGACACCTCTAGTGAACTGTGGACCCCGGTCCAATTCTCTTTACTGAAATACAATCTACTGCACATCTTTGTTCTACTGTTTTCTGCAAACAATCATTTTCCACACTATACATCTAATCCTTTGTTACAGCAAGCCGGTGAGATTGACAACCTCGCTGTTTCGTTGGGGCAAAGTACTTGGTTTGTGTTGTGCAGGTTCCACGTTGGCGCCGGAATCCCTGGTGTTGCGCCGCACTACATCTCGCCGCCATCAACCTTCAACATGCTTCTTGGCTCCTACTGGTTCGATTAAACCTTGGTTTCGTACTGAGGGAAAACTTGCCGCTGTACGCATCACACCTTCCTCTTGGGGTTCCCAACGGTCGCGTGCTGTACGCGTATCAAGACTGTTTTCTGGCGCCGTTGCCGGGGAGATCAAGACACGCTGCAAGGGGAGTCTCCACATCCCAATCTCTTTACTTTGTTTTTGTCTTGCTTAGTTTTATTTACTACTTTGTTTGCTGCACTAAATCAAAATACAAAAAAATTAGTTGCTAGTTTTACTTTATTTGCTATCTTGTTTGCTATATCAAAAACACACAAAAATTAGTTACTTGCATTTACTTTATCTAGTTTGCTTTATTTACTGTTGCTAAAATGGGTACTCCTGAAAATACTAAGTTGTGTGACTTCACAACCACAAATAATAATGATTTCTTATGCACACCTATTGCTCCACCTGCTACTACAGCAGAATTCTTTGAAATTAAACCTGCTTTACTAAATCTTGTTATGCGAAAGCAATTTTCTGGTGTTAGTTCTGATGATGCTGCTGCCCATCTCAATAATTTTGTTGAATTGTGTGAAATGCAAAAGTATAAAGATGTAGATGGTGACATTATAAAATTAAAATTGTTCCCTTTCTCATTAAGAGGAAGAGCTAAAGATTGGTTGCTATCTCTGCCTAAGAATAGTATTGATTCATGGACTAAATGCAAGGATGCTTTTATTGGTAGATATTATCCCCCTGCTAAAATTATATCTTTGAGGAGTAGCATAATGAATTTTAAACAATTGGATACTGAGCATGTTGCACAAGCATGGGAAAGAATGAAATCTTTGGTTAAAAATTGCCCAACCCATGGACTGACTACTTGGATGATCATCCAAACCTTTTATGCAGGACTGAATTTTTCTTCGCGGAACCTATTGGATTCAGCTGCTGGAGGTACTGTCGTTGCCTAATCGACGGTACCTCGGAGGAGGGATCCTCACGAGGGGGAGAAGAAGTAGGGGCCATAGGGCGGAGTGCACACGGGACGGTGGTACGCGAGTTACCCAGCTTCGGAACACCTGCACGATGACAGGGCCTACTGCTGCTTGTCTGGTATTATCTGGGCGCTTTCGCGTTGTTACAATGAGTTGTGGTTGTGCCTCTAGGGCTCCCGGGATCCGGCTTATAAAGGCGCACGGATCTAGGGTTTACATGGAGAGTCCTAGCCGGATTACAGATAGCCTAGCTACGGTACAATATCTTGCCGTGCACGTCACGGATCCGCCTTCCATACACGTCGTACTGGATCCGGGTTCCTCATGGGCCTCCCTGGATCCGGGTCACTCCTAGGTCGGTACGGATCCGGCCTGCTGATCCTGGGCTGGACTTCTTCCTTCACGATCAACAGCAACTGGGCCGCCCGATGGGCCACATGCCTCATCACCGTCTGTGGGCCACCCGGGCTTGCCGGATCTAGGCACTGTCGATGGTACACCCATGAAGTATACCCACAACAGTAGCCCCCAGAGTTCTCCGAGTTTCCCCTGCAGTCTCCGTCTTGCTGGTCCATCATGATCTCCGGCAAACGTTGGTAACGCGGAGAAACTTGAAGAGCTCCAACTTTGCATTTTCTTCTTTTTCCAACTTATAGCCGGAAAATGCTCCCATCCCGAGGGACTTCATCCATCGACGTTCCAAAGAACATTTCCGGGTTACTCCCTGCTTGAACGAAAGCCAATCTTATCTTCACAGAATCACCCGGAATCTTAAAAGACTCTAACGGTTTCGGAAATCCTTCATCTTCAGATCATGCTTAACAACGGAAGTTCCGTATTTCCCGCGCACAACTTCCTCATTTCCCGCGCTAAAGTTTCGCAGATGCAAATCTTCAACCGGAATTTTCGGGAGTGCATGGTTAAGTCACCTCCACGTCGTTTTACCGCGTTTGACCTAAACACGTGTCATCCATCCAACGGTGCGACCGTTCAGTTTCCACCGTTGGATCCGGATCCCGAATCTCCGAGCGCGGCCTATAAATACCCCGCGGCCCGGTAAAAATTCATTCTTTCACCCCCTCTCACCACATCGTCTTCCTCCTCGCGCCGCGCCGCCCGCCAGATCTTGATTCCGGCGAACTTCGCCCCGGTGAACTTCGAGTGCCGCCGAACCAAGGCTTCCCTCGCTCCAAGATTCTCACGTTTGATCGGGAAACTTACTCCGCCGCCGATTCGTGGTCACGCGGGCCGATTTCCTTCAAGTTCGGCGACCTCATCTTCCGCCGGAGCTCCGTCGCACCACCGCGCCATTAGCGGTAAGTACGCCGGACTTGTAGAAGACAACCTAGTGTAGAAGATAGGCTTAGTGATCCGGGTACTCAGACACTCCGTATGGGTGCAGCCGGAAGCATGCCACTCGAATCGTCACTTTGCACTGGTAGCTCTTCGAGTAGCCCGGATCCCAACCAAATAGAACCCATATGCCCGGATCCTATATCATTCCTGCCACCGTATGTTTCCGACATCAGACTAGCTCAACCTTTTTCCGCATCTTCCAAAGACCGCTCCAAGCCGGATCCCTACCCTCCAAGAGCTCCAAGAAGAACTCGAGGGACAAGCTCGGCTGCCCGCAAAGGTTCAGGAGGCGCAAAACCAGCGGGAGTCCAAGGCCCGGATCCGGGAAGGAGAACGAGGTCAATGGTGGCCTTGCGCAACCACCGACGTGGAGCTTAGAGAGCTCCAACGAGGGAATGATCTCCACACACCGGAGTTTCGTTCGTGACTCCGACGCCCCCAAGCCGAAGCGGAGAAGTTGTCATGACCAAGGCTTGGGTGGAACGCGGACTTTCACTCCCTTGTTCGGAATTTTTCCTCTCCATCCTCAACACCTACGGGCTCCAGCCCCACAACATTTGCCCCAATTCATACCTTCTCTTGTCCAACTTCGTGACTCTGCGAAGGACATCTTGGGATCCGGCCAGATGTCAAGTTGTGGCAATTCTTTTTCCGAGTGAAGAAAGAAACTAAGGACAAAGCAATGGTGAACTGCGGAAGCATGACGTTTATGCTCCGCCCTAATCGTATGTATCCTCCCCATGATTCACACGAGTCCGTCCCGTCTTTGGAACGCCGGATGGTTCTACGAGAAGAATGCTCCTGTTCCGGATGTCCACGAAGGCCTTCCCGGTTCGTCAACGAACCTCGGAAGAACTTGCAAGCTGGAGCTTCGTCCCTCCACTCGCCACGACTCCAACCTTGGAGAAAGCTGCGCGGAGAATCTCTGGCTAGTCCATGACGGACTTACGGAGCCCAGCTTACACTTAGCTGGTTTACCGGAGAATCCAGCCCCTTCGCTACAACGCGCGGTTGATGTGCGCTTACACCGGGCGGATGATCTTCTCCGGGTTACCCGCCATGATCTTCCGGCTGACTCTCTGAAAAGAAGATTCAAGACGCTGGTGAAGATTCCGAGGGGCCAACAGGTCCCGGAACTGTTCAAGGATATCTACACGAACGATCAGTGTCCTCCGGTAAGCTTCGTTCTTTCCGTTGCTTCAAACTTCACAAGGATAACTCTAACTTCTGTTCATTTTCCTTCCAGCTCAATACTTTGGCGGAGGACAACTTCCGCACCATCATTCGCGTCCCCGTTACCAGCGACACGGCGGAGGAGGCTCGGAAGACGACGAGGAGGAAGAGGACCGGGCACCCCGCAAGGCGGCCCCTCGACCTACAAAGCGTCCCCGCGCCAAGGCTCCCGGCTCGGGCCGGAGCTAGCGGCGAGGCCTCCGCGAAGAAGCCAAAGACGACGAAACCACCTCCGCTTGACTCAAGGAAGGCGGAGCGTGCGCGTCTACGGATGCTCTCGACGGCTGGCCAGGGCACACGCCCCATCATTCCCGGTGCCCCGTGAGTTTCCGAGCATGATGCGGTTTTTACTTAGCGAAATTATTTCTTGTCTAAACCCTTTCACTTGTTTGCAGGAATCCGAAAACCGCTGCCACGCGGACCACCAGCCAGAGCCCATCACGAAGTACATGAAGAAATCTCCATTGTTGGTCCCTCTACTCGATTCCAGGCGCTTCCCACCCAACTCCTCAACCGTCGCCTCCTCGGGCTGACCCATCTCCCCGCCTGCCGCAAACACTCCACCGGAGATAATTCCGGTTAGCAGCGGGCACACGGAGGAAGAAGATCCCAAGGCCAAACGCCCTGCCCCAGAAGAGGCGGAAACACAAGGCCAAGGAGATGCGGAAGTCACTTCCGAGAAGGCTGGAGAGGGTGCTGGCGACATAGTCGTTTTTCCGAAGAACTTCGGAGATCCGGCGGACACCACTTCCACCCCCAAGGCGTATGCCACCAAGTTTTTTAACAAGCTGACTGAGGCGGAGAAGTGGGAACTTGAACAAGACCTGCTCAACGCCATGCTGAACAACGCACAGGGAAGCCGGATTCCAGGACATCGGAGATTCAGGACTTCAAGAAAAACATTGGCCGATTCTGCGATCAACTTATCTGCAAGCAAAAGGTACTCCCCGGTAGCCCCCAAGCATGTAGGCGGAAACTCAAAAGTAGTTAGCGCTTAAATGCTTAGAGAAAAATTACTTTCGGGAAAGTTTTTAGAATGGACCAGTAGCCCCCAAGCATTATGGCGGAAAAGTTCCGGCAATGATGCTTTAGAAGAAACCAACGCTACGGGCGGAATTTTTACTCCTGCCTTTGTTTAAATTTTACAGAACAACAGGCGCTGCACTACGAGCTGCACAAGAACATTGCCCTGCAGTCGCCGCGTTACTACGAGTCGGGCGGAAAATATCCGGACCCTGAAGGATGAGAATGCGGAGCGGCTAAACAAGCGGCAGACGCCCAAGGTTGGTTTCCACCTTCTTCGTTATTAACCAAATTCCGACTTCAAATTTGCTTTGTTAACGTATATTATTATAGCGCATCCTCCTCCCTTGCAACAGCTTCGACCGAACTTGAGAACCTGCGCTCCTCGTACCAAGAATTGGAAACGAAGCTAAAGGAGGCGGAACTTAAGAGGGAGCAGGCCGAAAAGCAGCTGGCGGAGAAAACTCCGAGCATATCGGGGAGAAGGGCGAGCTGGAGCTGAAAAAGAATGCCGACAGCAATGAGACCATCAGGAGGCAGCAAAAGGAGCTGAACGGACTCCGGAAATTCATGGAGACAGCGGAGCAGCACTGGGACTTGCTCAATGAGAACATCTTGGGTATGATATCGGAACCTTGTCAAGATATTTGCTCCGATTCTTTTTTACTTTGCGCTCAAATTGCATGCCTATATCCTGATTATCTTTTTATGTAGAGCCGCTTGGGTACCCGGAACAGCGCCGGAATTTGTTCCCACGAGACGATCTTACTGCAACTCGCGGGTGATGACTGCAAGGATCTCATCTCCGCCGCCCGCAAAATATGCCATAATTTGAACATCAAAAGGAGCCGCACTTGTGACGTGCGCAAGCTTATTGGTAAGATGGACGTTCTGCCGGAGCTGGTGATTGATCTACAAGCATCTTCAGCCCGAGGCGCAGCTGCAATGGCCTTGACCATGTGCCTAGCACATACTCCGGGTCTTGATCTTGATGAAGTGACCACGGGCGTTCCTCGGATGCGGACGTCGGCGAGCTGCTGGATGCGGTGAGCGGCTACGACACCCGCATCGCGCGCAGGATCCGGCACGAGGAATTCTACGACAAGGTCGTCCTCGGCGCGACGAGGCCTTAGAAGCGGAACTTATGAAGGATCTCGACGCCCGGGCGCGACCTGCGGAATCCGGGCCGAGTTTACCTGGACCAGCTCCAAGGATGCGCCCCAAGAAGAACCCAAGACCAGCAACCGCTGCTTCGAAGAAAAGGAAAGTGAAGAAGACGTATCTTCTCCGGCCGAAGGCGCCAAGGAACAAGATCCAGAGGGCAAAACTTCTCCGGCTAAGGGGGAGTGAGAACTTTTATTCCTGCGGGAAAAGCAATGCATCATTTTGGCCCCAGCGAGGGTTTGTAATAAGACTTTAAATTCTTAAGTAGTTAGGAACGAAACAATTATGCATGGGGCGGAAACACTTATCCTGCTATCCGTTAAATATTGTGTGCATGTTTCGTTTTATGTCAGAAAGCAAGTGCTGACTTCGTTATTTTCCGGCTTGCTCGCTTGACCTTCCACGAGCCGGAAAACCTTAGCCGGAAACGCTCGCCGGCGGCAGCGAAGCCCAATGGCAGTCCGTCCATAACCGTGGAAACAAGCCCCCAGGCATAGGTGCCGGAAATCGCTACTAGGAATCCACGAGTTCGCAACGAGATAACAACTTTATCGAGAAAACTTAAGCTTACGTCCTAAAGGACGATTTTGAAAATCACAACTTTCATACACGCCTAGGCGGAAAAAATCCAGCTCTGCGGTTTTAGTTGGAAAAAACATACACGATCTAAAATGAACAAGTAAAGGAGGTAAAAGACTCAAAAGAGTGAACCAGAAGCTTTATTTCATTGACCATGTATAACTATTACAGAGTTTAGAACTCGGAAAATATATGCTAAGTGTAGAAAGGACGTAGCTGTGCGATATTCCAAGGGCGATCTGTTTCATCGTAGATGTCATCCGGATCCTCACGCTTGCGTTTCCGGTGCCAGTTAGCAGGTCTATCCCTTAACTCGCGGAAATCGACAAGGTAGTACGACCCGTTGTGAAGCACTTTGCTAACGACGAAGGGTCCTTCCCATGGAGATTGCAGCTTATGGTCTTTCACCTGTCGAAGGCGGAGGACCAGGTCTCCTGCCATAAAGGAGCGTTTCCGAACTCGACGACTGTGATAACGTCGGAGCTTTTGCTGATAGATGGCGGATCTCTCGATCTGCTAAGTTCCGAGCTTCCTCGATCAGGTCCACAGATAGCTGTCTTGCCTCGTCACTGTTTCTTCATTGTAGGCGGAAACTCGCGGTGAATCGTGGATGATGTCGGAGGGAAGTACGGCTTCGGATCCGTATACCAGGAAAAAGGGGTAAACCCCGTTGATCTGTTAGGGGTAGTTCGTAAACTCCACGTAACAGCCTCCAACTCATCAGCCCAAGCTCCGGCTGCTCGTCGCAGCGGTCCTTCAAGGCGTGGTTTAATTCACGATAATATTAGGCCGTTAGCCCTTTCAACCCGACCATTGGTGTGGATGAGCCACGGATGCGAGGTCCAGCCGTATCCCCATTGTCTCACAATAATCCCTCAATTCTCCTTGAGCAAAGTTCGTGCCATTATCTCGTGATTATGCCGTGCGGGATGCCGAATCTCATCACGAGGCTGCAGACGAATTTTAGTGCCGTAGCACCGTCGGCTTTTCTCACCGGCTTAGCCTCGATCCATTTGCTGAACTTGTCAACAGCGACCGGGAGGTACTCAAAACCGCCAGAGATGATTTTTTTAACTTACCAACCATATCAAGCCCCTGCACCGCAAATGGCCAGGTGATAGGTATGGTCTTCAGCTCTTGGGCTGGAGCGTTTGGTTGAGTAGCGTAGTACCGACAACCTCGGCAGGTCTTGACTATTTTATCAGCGTCTTCTTTAGCTGTAAGCCAATAGAAACCTAACCGAAAAGCTTTTGCAACGAGTGATCCGGGAGCGGCGTGATGCCCGCAGTCCCCTGCGTGGATCTCTCTCGAGGATTTCAATGCCATCTTGATTGGAGACGCATTTAAGAAATACCCCCGCTGCACTTCGTTTGTAGAGCTGTCCATCAACTATTGTGTAGGTTCGTGCTCGCTCGACGATTCGTCGTGCGAGGACCTCGTCCTCTCGGCAACTTCGATCGATGAGGTAGTCCAGAAAGGCTGGGTCCAGGCCGGAATGATAGCCATCACTTCCCTAGCCGGAGACACCGCCACCTCTGGGTTTTCCGGGTTAGCGCCTTAATCGAGGGTATCCGGAGATGCTCCAGAAAATGCCGGGCGGAATTGGTTTCTGCCGGATCCGAGCTTGGATAGCATGTCCGCCGCCGTGTTATCGTCTCTCCCGACGTACTTGACTTCGTATCCGAGGAAGCTCTTGGCAATCTCGTCAACTTCGTCTCGTAGGCCGCCATGACGGAATTTCGGCGTTCCAGGTTCCGGCTACTTGTTGTGCCACCAGGTCGGAATCTCCACAGCATATGATGTGCTTGATCCCTATTTCCTTAGCGATGCGCAGACCGTGTAGTAGAGCCTCATATTCCGCCATGTTGTTGGTAGCTTCGAAGTGGATGCAGAACATACGCAATTCTTCTCCGGTAGGGGACTTCAGGGTGACTCCGGCTCCCGAGCCTTGATGCTGCTTGGATCCGTCGAAGTGCATGACCCATGTTTCGGTTCGGCTCCAGACTTGCATCCGGAGCTTCTGTCCAATCTCGCAACGAAATCTGCCGTAACCTGAGATTTTACCGCAGTCCTTGGCTTGTAAGCGATGTCGAAGGCGGATAATTCGATGCCCCATTTAGCCGTACGTCCTGTTGCGTCGGCGTTGTTGAGAATTGTTGACAGCGGAGCCTTGCTCACGATCACATTCTTGGATGCTCTTGGAAATAATGCCTCAACTTCCGCTGCCTAGGAACACGCCATAAGCTAGCTTACGAAAGTGAGGATATCTCTGTTTTGATTCCGTCGACACCTCGCCGATGTAGTAGACAGGTCTCTCGGACGTCATATTCATGACCTTCTTCCTTTCGCTCCACCACGATGACGAGGCTGACGACTTTGTTGGTAGCTGCCAGATAAAGGAGCATTGGCTCTGACTCTACTGGAGCTGCCAAGATAGGCGGGGAGGTGAGTATCTCCTTCAACCCTCGAAGAGCTGCATCAGCTGCGTCGTCCCAGACAAACTTGTCTGTTTTCTTCAGCAGCTTGTACAGAGGTAGTGCCTTCTCGCCAAGACGGCTGACAAACCTATCGATTGCTGCAACACAACCGTTAGTCGTTGCACATCTTTGAGACAAGTTGGCCTTTTGATGCACAGGATTGCCTTGATCTTTTCCGGGTTAACCTCAATGCCTCCGTGAGAGACTATGAAGCCAAGGAGTTTTCCTACTGGCACGCCAAAGACGCACTTCAGCGGATTCAACATCATCTTGTACCTGCGGAGGTTGTCGAAGGTTTCTGTGAGATCGCTGATCAAGTCGGATCCTTTCCGGGTCATGACCGCGATGTCGTCGACGTAAGCGTGCACGTTCCGGCCAAATTGGTCCTTCAGGCACCGCTGCATCGTACGTTGGTAAGTAGCACCTGCATTTTTCAAACCAAAAGGCATAGTAACATAGCAGTAAGTACCAAAGGGGGTAATGAATGAAGTCGCCTTTTGGTCGGATTCCTTCATCCGGATCTGATGATACCCGGAATACGCATCAAGAAAACACAGAAGTTCCGCCCCCGCCGTCGAATCAATGACTTGGTCAATGCGCGGCAAGGGGAACGGATCCTTCGGGCAATGTTTGTTCAAGCCAGAGTAATCGATGCACATTCTTAGTATTTCAGTGTTCTTTTTGGGTACAAGGACGGGATTCGCGACCCAATCGGTATGGATAACTTCTATTACAAAACCTGCTTCTAGTAACCTTGCTAGTTCCATTCCTATGGCGCGGCGCTTCTTATCTCCAAAGCGTCGCATAGCTTGCTTCACTGGTTTGGCCCCCGGATTTATGTTGAGGTAGTGCTCGGCGAGTTCCCTAGGTACTCCGGACATGTCAGAAGGTTGCCATGCGAAGATATCCATGTTAGCGCGGAGGAACTCGACGAGCGCGCTTTCCTATTTGGGGTCCATGTTGGCTCCGACCGAAACCTGCTTGGAAGGGTCACCTGGGATGAGGTCATGCTTCTTGGTTTCTATCGCGGGCTTGAAGGAGGTTTTACGCTCGGAGATTTGCTTCTTGGTGGTCTGCATCTCGCCGGATCCACCGCGGCTCGTAGCCTTTCAGCTCTTCTCCGGATATCACAGACTCTGCGAAGGCGGCTTCGCCTAACTCGCACTCATGAGCTTTTTTGTAGTCTCCGGATACGGTAATCATACCTTTAGGACCCGGAATCTTGAGCTTGTTGTAGATGTAGCACGCTCTTGCGTGGAACTTGTGGTAGGTGGGCCTGCCGAAGATGACGTGGTAGGAGCTCTTGAAGGGCACAACTTCAAACGTGATCTTCTCTTCGCGGAAATTATGAACATCGCCAAAAGCCACGGGAAGTGTGATGCTGCCGAGGGAGTTCGCCTTCTTACCCGGAACCACGCCATGAAACTCAGTGGTGCTGTGTTTGAGCTGTTCCTTGGTGAGGTTCATCCGCTCTAGAGTCTCCAGGTACATGATGTTCAGGCTAGCTCCACCATCCATGAGGCACTTGGAGAAGTCATACCCATCGATGCGGGGACTTACAACCAAGGCGTAGCATTCCTTCGGCACAATTGCGGGATGATCCTTCCGATCAAATGTGCACGGGATTTCCGACCACGACGTCTTGCGGCACAGCCCGGAACTATGGCGTTCAGGATCCGGTAGCTGACTTGGAGGCGCGCATCGTTGGGGTTCCGAGGAAAGTGTGGTAAGCCCCCACGCTCTTTTTGTCGAATGGGTTGGATTTTCCTGCGGATCCTGCCTTGGGATCCGGCGAGTTATCATCCTCATCCATCGCCTCGGAACTATCGTCCTCCTTGTCCTTGTTCTTGCCCTTGCCACCTTTTCCGCGAGGGCGGTGCTTCCGGGCGCGCTTGTATCCGGCCTCCGGGTCGTTCTTTAGATCATTGACCCACTTGCAGTTGCGGTTGGTATGAGTGGACTTCCCTGTAACCGGATCCAGATGGGCCAGGCAGGGCATGTCTCTGTACTCCTCATAGGTTTGCGGTGCGCGGGATCCGGCAGCAGTGACCTCGGAGGTATGCGGCTGACGCCTGCCGGCTCCGCCTCCGCGTCCGCGTCCTCTTCCGCCTCCTGGACCTCCGCGTTGAAACGCCATGGCGACCATCTCGGATCCGCCACTCTTCTGGTCATCAGGGTTCTTGCGCTTATGGCTGCTGCTGCCGCCGTTGTCACGGTTCTTCTTTTGTTGGTGCAGGGGGATTGCGTGGCTGCGAGATCACCGCTGCGTCGTCGTCGGCGGCAAGCAGTGATCGCTAGCGATGGTGATCATGTCATCCAACGTCAGTTGATTTGCATTGACCATGCAGGTTAGCTTGTGTCGCAGCAATCCTCCTCGCTGCAAGCCCCCAATGAAGGCGTGCATTGCCGTGCGGTTGTCAACGTTCTCGCACTCGTTTCTGCATGCCAACCATCGGGTAAGGAAATTCCTTGATGTTTCGCCCTTCTTCTGGATGCAAGCCTGTAGGTCGCTTGTTGTGGCAGGTCTCTTGTAGGTGCCCCTGAAGTGTTTCTCAAAAGCGTTCTTCAGGTCGAACCAGCAAAAGATGGAGTTCTTCTCGAGGTCGCTGAGCCAGATCCGGGCTGGACCTACAAGGTACAACTGGAGCATGCGGCAGGCGATGTTAGGGGTTCCTCCGGCGAAGGTTACTGACATTGTAGTAATCCTCAATCCAGGTATCCGGCCTTTCGGTGCCATCATAATGCTTCAGGTTTCCGGGTAGCTTGAGGTTCATCCTTGGCTTTGGTTCCTCTCGAATCATCCCGCCAAAGCACTTCGGACCAATGTAGTCGGTTCTGTACTCGTTAAGAAGGCGGTCCCGCGCGTCGCGCGAGCCGTGGCGAGGAGACTTGGAGCGAGAGCGAGATCTCCGGCCATTGCCTCCGCCTCCACCTCCGCCGCCACCGCTAGGTGGTGGTGAGGGAGACTGCGAGGTGGGCGGTCGACTTCTTGCTTCCGCCATCTGAATCTCCTCGGCCTTCCTGGTGCCGACTCCGGCTCCCGTGGCTGCCTTCGCCTTGGCGCCGGCTGCCCTGGTCGTTCCGGCGAGGCTCCGGTCACGGCTCCGACGAGGCTGCGGGTCCCGGCTCTGCGAGGTTCCGGATCGCGGCTCCGACGAGGTTCGGATCGCGGTTCCGGCGAGGCTACGGACCGCGATCTTCATTCCGACTCCTCCCGGGCTCAGGCTCATGAACATTGTTACGATTCCGGCGAGGTTCCGGCGAGCGCTCCCTGTTCTTGTTTCTTGGCAGCACGTTATCGCGGATAACAAGCGCACCATGCCCTACGGGCCTGGTGTTTCCGGCTGGACTACGGCGGCGAGGGGGTCGCGGGTAACCGTTGGGTGGAGGTGAGGGGTTGCGGTATTTGTCTCTTCCGGAGTACATCGCGTCCTTTCCCTTCCTTGGATCCGACGGAGGCGTACGTGACGGAACGGGGATCGGATTTGGGTGCTCCCTGGCCCTTCTTGGCGCTCCGACGATCCGGTGTGCGATTCATCGTCCTTCTGCGCGGTAGATACACGGTTATCCGGATTGGATTCCAACCTGCGCGAAGTATCTGCCTTGTTCTCGTCGCTGCATTGCTGAAGCGACAAGTGTGCGGAGATAGTTGATATCAACTTCTTCGTCCTTCTTCTTCAGCAATTCCGCAGCTTTCTGCATGTTGTCCTTTGGAGTTTCCAGCTGGTGATCTCGGGCGTGTTGAAGGGTATTCTGCGAGGCGGAATTGCTTCTCTAACAATTCGATCGGCCTCCGCTCGCGCATAGGTCATCTTTACCTCCCACTCAGCCCTCATGCTCTTGACCTGCTCGAGTGTGGCAGCAATCTCGCGGTCCTGTCTCTCGAAGTTTTCCGTCCAGCCGCATGATCTGCCCTTCCTATCCTTAACGCAGCTTCGGTATCGGCGAGCCTCTTGGCCGTGGCCAGCATTTCCTTTACGGCGGTCTCTAGGGCCTCCAGACCGCGGCGTCGCCCGGGGTTATAGGTGTGTTAAGAACTGCTCGCGCGGCCACCTCCTCTCGCGACAAGATTTCCTCCGAGGGAGAATCCCTTTGGGGTCGCACTCGAGACATTGGAGATCCTTGATGGGATGGTTGGGGGTCGATTGGCTGACTTGGTCTCCGGATCCAGCTTTGTCCCAGCGGCCTGCTACCGTTGCGAGAACCTGCTTGGGCTGGGCGGAGTCGACTTCGGCTGATCGCCGTATCCGTACTCCCTTATCTTGCGAACGAAGTCATCAGATTCCGTGGACGGGGTGTCGCCGGAAATTGGGCTCAGATTGCCCAAAATCGACTCTTCAACCGGAGCTTCGCTTTCTCCGACAAGCTGAGCCTGATCCGGATCTGCGCCGCTTTCCGGTGCCTCTACTCGCTCAGGACCAACTCCGTCTTCTTGAGGGGCGGTTCCGGCGGTATGGGCCAAGAAGTGTACGAAGTGGCACCTCGCTTTTCTAACACTGGGAAACCTGTGCGGATCTCGCATTGGTCTTCCACCTTTGTTTCCTGCTCGGGGCGGATTGGGTGGGCTTTGAAATTTCCAGATCCGAGGCGGAATCTTCCTTGGGAAGCTCCTGCATCTCAGATCGGATCTTCGCGACAGCGTCCAGCTCTGCGGCGGTCGCGTCTGCGTTACTTACCAGTGGGTTTCCGTCGGAATCGACGGTTTCCCCGATGAAGATGTGAATGCCGCCAATTGGGACGATGGAGAGCTTGACGGGGTTTGTCCTAGCCGGACTCCTGCACTCATCCGGTGGGCCGATCGGCAGATTTCCGGCGTAAAGGACGCGCCCACAGCCGATGGTGTCGTCGTAGCTTCCCATGGCGGAACCCTCCCGGTTCCGGCCTCCGTACGCCACAGCCCCACGGTGGGCGCCAACCGTCGTTGCCTAATCGACGGTACCTCGGAGGAGGGATCCTCACGAGGGGGAGAAGAAGTAGGGGCCATAGGGCGGAGTGCACACGGGACGGTGGTACGCGAGTTACCCAGCTTCGGAACACCTGCACGATGACAGGGCCTACTGCTGCTTGTCTGGTATTATCTGGGCGCTTTCGCGTTGTTACAATGAGTTGTGGTTGTGCCTCTAGGGCTCCCGGGATCCGGCTTATAAAGGCGCACGGATCTAGGGTTTACATGGAGAGTCCTAGCCGGATTACAGATAGCCTAGCTACGGTACAATATCTTGCCGTGCACGTCACGGATCCGCCTTCCATACACGTCGTACTGGATCCGGGTTCCTCATGGGCCTCCCTGGATCCGGGTCACTCCTAGGTCGGTACGGATCCGGCCTGCTGATCCTGGGCTGGACTTCTTCCTTCACGATCAACAGCAACTGGGCCGCCCGATGGGCCACATGCCTCATCACCGTCTGTGGGCCACCCGGGCTTGCCGGATCTAGGCACTGTCGATGGTACACCCATGAAGTATACCCACAACAGGTACCTTTATGTCCATCACTCTTGGTGAAGCAACAAAGCTTCTTGATAATATGATGATCAATTACTCTGAATGGCACACGGAAAGAGCTCCACAAGGTAAGAAGGTAAATTCTGTCGAAGAAACCTCTTCCTTGAGTGATAAGATTGATGCTATTATGTCTATGCTTGTGAATAATAGGACTAATATTGATCCTAATAATGTTCCGTTAGCTTCATTGGTTGCTCAAGAAGAACATGTTGATGTAAACTTCATTAAAAATAATAATTTCAACAACAATGCTTACCGGAACAATTCTAGTAACAACTATAGGCCATATCCTTATAATAATGGCAACGGCTATGGTAATTCTTATGGGAATTCTTACAACAATAATAGGAACACACCCCCTGGACTTGAAGCCATGCTTAAAGAATTTATTAGTACACAAACTACTTTTAACAAATCTGTTGAAGAAAAGCTTGGGAAAATTGATATACTTGCTTCTAAAGTCGATAGTCTTACTGATGATGTTGATATTTTGAAATCGAAAGTTATGCCTAATGAGAATCATCATAATAAAATTGTTACTACAGCAAATGCCATCCAAGTTAGAATTAATGAGAATATAAGATTGATGGCCGAATTGCGTGCTAGGTGGGAAAGAGAAGAAAATGAAAAAGAAGATAATATAGCTAAAGTTTGGACTATTACCACCACTAGTAATGCTAATGCTACACATGTTGCTGCACCTCCTACTATTAATAATAAAAGAATTGGTGTTAGCAATGTTTCCACTTCTAATGCAAAGCGCGAAAAACTGCCCGAAACTGCTAAAACTGCTGAAACTGCCTGTGATAAAACTGCTGAAATTTTTTCCAACATTGGGGATGATGATCCCATTGCTTTAGATTATAATGGTTTGAATTTTGATGATTGCCACATCTCTGAAGTTATAAAGTTCTTACAAAAACTTGCTAAGAGTCCTAATGCTAGTGCTATAAATTTGGCTTTCACAAAACATATTACAAATGCTCTCATAAAAGCTAGAGAAGAGAAATTAGAACACGAAGCTTCTATTCCTAGAAAGCTAGAGGATGGTTGGGAACCCATCATTAAGATGAAGGTCAAAGATTTTGATTGTAATGCTTTATGTGATCTTGGTGCAAGTATTTCTGTTATGCCTAAGAAAATTTATAATATGCTTGACTTGCCACCGCTGAAAAATTGTTATTTGGATGTTAATCTTGCTGATCATTCTACAAAGAAACCTTTGGGGAGAGTTGACAATGTTCGCATTACCGTTAACAATAACCTTGTCCCCGTTGATTTTGTTATCTTGGATATTGAATGCAATGCATCTTGTCCCATCATATTGGGAAGACCTTTTCTTCGAACTGTTGGTGCTATCATTGATATAAATGAAGGTAATATTAAATATCAATTTCCTTTCAAGAAAGGTATGGAACACTTCCCTAGAAAGAGAATGAAGTTACCTTTTGATTCTATCATTAGAACAAATTATGATGTTGATACTTCGTCTCTTGATAATACTTGATACACACTTTCTGCGCCTAGCTGAAAGGCGTTAAAGAAAAGCGCTTATGGGAGACAACCCATATTTTTACTACAGTACTTTGTTTTTATTTTGTGTCTTGGAAGTTGTTTACTACTGTAGCAACCTCTCCTTATCTTAGTTTAGTGTTTTTTTGTGCCAAGTAAAGTCGTTGATAGTAAAGTTCATACTAGATTTAGATTACTGCGCAGAAACAGATTTCTTTGCTGTCACGAATCTGGGCAAAATTCTCTGTAGGTAACTCAGAAAATTATGCCAATTTACGTGAGTGATCCTCAGATATGTATGCAACTTTCATTCAATTTGAGAATTTTCATTTGAGCAAGTCTGGTGCCTCAATAAAATTCGTCAATACGAACTGTTCTGTTTTGACAGATTCTGCCTTTTATTTCGCATTGCCTGTTTTGTTATGTTCGATGGATATTTTGATTCCATTGACTTTCAGTAGCTTTGTGCAATGTCCAGAAGTGTTAAGAATGATTATGTCACCTCTGAACATGTATATTTTGATTGTGCACTAACCCTCTAATGAGTTGTTCTAAGTTTGGTGTGGAGGAAGTTTTCAAGGATCAAGAGAGGGAGATGATACAACATGATCAAGGAGAGTGAAAGCTCTAAGCTTGGTGATGCCCCGGTGGTTCACCCCTGCATATATCAAGAAGACTCAAGCGTCTAAGCTTGGGGATGCCCAAGGCATCCCCTTCTTCATCGACAACATTATCAGGTTCCTCCCCTGAAACTATATTTTTATTCCATCACATCTTATGTGCTTTTCTTGGAGCGTCGGTTTGTTTTTTTTTTTTTTTGTTTTGTTTGAATAAAATGGATCCTAGCATTCTTTATGTGGGAGAGAGACACGCTCCGCTGTAGCATATGGACAAATATGTCCTTAGGCTTTACTCATAGTATTCATGGCGAAGTTTCTTCTTCGTTAAATTGTTATATGGTTGGAATTGGAAAATGTTACATGTAGTAATTGCTAAAATGTCTTGGATAATGTGATACTTGGCAATTGTTGTGCTCATGTTTAAGCTCTTGCATCATATACTTTGCACCTATTAATGAAGAAATACATAGAGCACACTAAAATTTGGTTTGCATATTTGGTCTCTCTAAGGTCTAGATAATTTCTAGTATTGAGTTTGAACAACAAGGAAGACGGTGTAGAGTCTTATAATGTTTTCAATATGTCTTTTATGTGAGTTTTGCTGCACCGCTTCATCCTTGTGTTTGTTTCAAATAACCTTGCTAGCCTAAACCTTGTATCGAGAGGGAATACTTCTCATGCATCCAAATACTTGAACCAACCACTATGCCATTTGTGTCCACCATACCTACCTACTACATGGTATTTCTCCGCCATTCCAAAGTAAATTGCTTGAGTGCTACCTTTAAATTTCCATTCTCTACCTTTACAATATATAGCTCATGGGACAAATAGCTTAAAAACTATTGTGGTATTGAATATGTACTTATGCACTTTATCTCTTATTAAGTTGCTCGTTGTGCGATAACCATGTTCCTGGGGACGCCATCAACTACTCTTTGTTGAATATCATGTGAGTTGTTATGCATGTTCGTCTTGTCTGAAATAAGGGCGATCTACCACCTTATGGTTAGAGCGTGCATATTGTTAGAGAAGAACATTGGGCCGCTAACTAAAGCCATGATCCATGGTGGAAGTTTCAGTTTTGGACATATATCCTCAATCTCATATGAGAAAATTAATTGTTGCTACATGCTTATGCATAAAAGAGGAGTCCATTATCTGTTGTCTATGTTGTCCCGGTATGGATGTCTAAGTTGAGAATAATCAATAGCGAGAAATCCAATGCGAGCTTTCTCCTTAGACCTTTGTACAGGCGGCATAGAGGTACCCCTTTGTGATACTTGGTTAAAACATGTGCATTGCGATAATCCCGGTAGTCCAAGCTAATTAGGACATGGTGCGGGCACTATTAGTATACTATGCATGAGGCTTGCAACTTGTAAGATATAATTTACATGATACATATGCTTTATTACTACCGTTGACAAAATTGTTTCTTGTTTTCAAAACCAAAGCTCTAGCACAAATATAGCAATCGATGCTTTCCTCTTTGAAGGACCTTTCTTTTACTTTTATTGTTGAGTTAGTTCACCTATCTCTCTCTCCACCTCAAGAAGCAAACACTTGTGTGAACTGTGCATTGATTCCTACATACTTGCATATTGCACTTATTATATTACTCTATGTTGACAATATCCATGAGATATACATGTTATAAGTTGAAAGCAACCGCTGAAACTTCATCTTCCTTTGTGTTGCTTCAATGCCTCTACTATGAATTATTGCTTTATGAGTTAACTCTTATGCAAGACTTATTGATGCTTGTCTTGAAGTACTATTCATGAAAAGTTTTTGCTATATGATTCATTTGTTTACTCATGTCATATACATTGTTTTGATCGCTGCATTCACTACATATGCTTACAAATAGTATGATCAAGGTTATGATGGCATGTCACTCCGGAAATTATCTTTGTTTATCGTTTACCTGCTCGGGACGAGCAGGAACTAAGCTTGGGGATGCTGATACGTCTCCGACGTATCGATAATTTCTTATGTTCCATGCCACATTATTGATGATATCTACATGTTTTATGAACACTTTACATCATGTTTATGCATTTTCTGGAACTAACCTATTAACAAGATGCCGAAGTGCCAGTTGTTGTTTTCTGCTGTTTTTGGTTTCAGAAATCCTAGTAAGGAAATATTCTCGGAATTGGACGAAATCAACGCCCAGGGTCCTATTTTGCCACGAAGCTTCCAGAAGACCGAAGAGTCAACGGAGTGGGGCCACGAGGTGGCCAGGAGGGCAGGCGGCGCGGCCCCACCCTTGGCCGCGCCGCCCTGTCTCCTGGGCCCCTCGCGTCGCCCCCTGACCTACCCTTCCGCCTACTTAAAGCCTTCATCGCGAAACCCCCAGTACCGAGAGCCACGATACGGAAAACCTTCCAGAGACGCCGCCGCCGCCAATCCCATCTCGGGGGATTCAGGAGATCGCCTCCGGCACCCTGCCGGAGAGGGGAATCATCTCCCGGAGGACTCTACGCCGCCATGGTCGCCTCCAGAGTGATGTGTGAGTAGTTCACCCCTGGACTATGGGTCCATAGCAGTAGCTAGATGGTTGTCTTCTCCCCATTGTGCTTAATTGTCGGGTCTTGTGAGCTGCCGAACATGATCAAGATCATCTATCTGTAATTCTATATGTTGTGTTTGTTGGGATCCGATGAATAGAGAATACTTGTTATGTTGATTATCAATTTATATCTATGTGTTGTTTATGATCTTGCATGCTCTCCGTTATTAGTAGAGGCTTTGGCCAAGTTTTTACTCTTAACTCCAAGAGGGGGTATTTATGCTTGATGCGTGTGGTTGACACGTCCGTTGGGAACCCCAAGAGGAAGGTGTGATGCGCACAGCGGAAAGTTTCCCTCAGTAAGAAACCAAGGTTTAATCGAACCAGTAGGAGTCAAGAAGCACGTTGAAGGTTGATGGCGGCGGGATGTAGTGCGGCGCAACACCAGAGATTCCGGCGCCAACGTGGAACCTGCACAACACAACCAAAGTACTTTGCCCCAACGAAACAGTGAGGTTGTCAATCTCACCGGCTTGCTGTAACAAAGGATTAACCGTATAGTGTGGAAGATGATTGTTTGCAGAAAACAGTAGAACAAGTATTGCAGAAGAGAGTAATTCAGTATAGAGAATTGGACCGGGGTCCACAGTTCACTAGAGGTGTCTCTCCCATAAGATAAACAGCATGTTGGGTGAACAAATTACAGTTGGGCAATTGACAAATAAAGAGGGCATGACCATGCACATACATATTATGATGAGTATAGTGAGATTTAATTGGGCATTACGACAAAGTACATAGACCGCTATCCAGCATGCATCTATGCCTAAAAAGTCCACCTTCAGGTTATCATCTGAACCCCCTCCAGTATTAAGTTGCTAACAACAGACAATTGCATTAAGTATTGCGCGTAATGTAATCAGTGACTACATCCTTGAACATAGCACCAATGTTTTATCCCTAGTGGCAACAGCACATCCATAATCTTAGAGGTTTCTGTCACTCCCCCAGATTCACGGAGACATGAACCCACTATCGAGCATAAATACTCCCTCTTGGAGTTACAAGCATCTACTTGGCCAGAGCATCTACTAGTAACGGAGAGCATGCAAGATCATAAACAACACATAGACATAACTTTGATAATCAACATAACAAGTATTCTCTATTCATCGGATCCCAACAAACGCAACATATAGAATTACAGATAGATGATCTTGATCATGTTAGGCAGCTCACAAGATCCGACAATTAAGCACAATGAGGAGAAGACAACCATCTAGCTACTGCTATGGACCCATAGTCCAGGGGTAGACTACTCACACATCACTCCGGAGGCAACCATGGCGGCGTAGAGTCCTCCGGGAGATGATTCCCCTCTCCGGCAGGGTGCCGGAGGCGATCTCCTGAATCCCCCGAGATGGGATTGGCGGAGGCGGTGTCTCAGTAAGGTTTTCCGTATCGTGGCTCTCGGTACTGGGGGTTTCGCGACGGAGGCTTTAAGTAGGCGGAAGGGCAGGTCAGGGGGCCACACGAGGGCCCCACACCACAGGGCCGCGCGGCCAGGGGCCAGGCCGCGCCGCCCTAGGGTTTGGGCGCCTCGTGGCCCCACTTCGTCTCCTCTTCGGTCTTCTGGAAGCTTCGTGGCAAAATAGGACTCTTGGCGTTGATTTCGTCCAATTCCGAGAATATTTCGTTACTAGGATTTCTGAAACCAAAAACAGCAGAAAACAAAGAATCGGCACTTCGGCATCTTGTTAATAGGTTAGTTCCAGAAAATGCACGAATATGACATAAAGTGTGCATAAAACATGTAGATAACATCAATAATGTGGCATGGAACATAAGAAATTATCGATACATTGGAGACGTATCAGCATCCCCAAGCTTAGTTCTGCTCGTCCCGAGCAGGTAAAACGATAACAAAGATAATTTATGGAGTGACATGCCATCATAACCTTGATCATACTATTTGTAAAACATATGTAGTGAATGCAGCGATCAAAACAATGTATATGACATGAGTAAACAAGTGAATCATATAGCAAAGACTTTTCATGAATAGTACTTCAAGACAAGCATCAATAAGTCTTGCATAAGAGTTAACTCATAAAGCAATAATTCAAAGTAAAAGCATTGAAGCAACACAAAGGAAGATTAAGTTTCAGCGGTTGCTTTCAACTTGTAACATGTATATCTCATGGATATTGTCAACATAGAGTAATATAATAAGTGCAATATGCAAGTATGTAGGAATCAATGCACAGTTCACACAAGTGTTTGCTTCTTGAGGTGGAGAGAAATAGGTGAACTGACTCAACAATGAAAGTAAAAGAATGGTCCTCCATAGAGGAAAAGCATCGATTGCTATATTTGTGCTAGAGCTTTGATTTTGAAAACATGAAACAATTTTGTCAACGGTAGTAATAAAGCATATGTATCATGTAAATTATATCTTACAAGTTGCAAGCCTCATGCATAGTATACTAATAGTGCCCGCACCTTGTCCTAATTAGCTTGGACTACCGGATCATCGCAATGCACATGTTTTAACCAAGTGTCACAAAGGGGTACCTCTATGCCGCCCCGTACAAAGGTCTAAGGAGAAAGCTCGCATTGGATTTCTCGCTATTGATTATTCTCAACTTAGACATCCATACCGGGACAACATAGACAACAGATAATGGACTCCTCTTTTATGCATAAGCATGTAACAACAATTAATAATTTTCTCATATGAGATTGAGGATATATGTCCAAAACTGAAACTTCCACCATGGATCATGGCTTTAGTTAGCGGCCCAATGTTCTTCTCTAACAATATGCATGCTTAACCATAAGGTGGTAGATCTCTCTTACTTCAGACAAGACGAACATGCATAGCAACTCACATGAAATTCAACAAAGAGTAGTTGATGGCGTCCCCAGTGAACATGGTTATCGCACAACAAGCAACTTAATAAGAGATAAAGTGCATAAGTACATATTCAATACCACAATAGTTTTTAAGCTATTTGTCCCATGAGCTATATATTGTAAAGGTGAATGATGGAATTTTAAAGGTAGCACTCAAGCAATTTACTTTGGAATGGCAGAGAAATACCATGTAGTAGGTAGGTATGGTGGACACAAATGGCATAGTGGTTGGCTCAAGGATTTTGGATGCATGAGAAGTAATCCCTCTCGATACAAGGTTTAGGCTAGCAAGGCTATTTTGAAACAAACACAAGGATGAACCGGTGCAGCAAAACTCACATAAAAGACATATTGTAAACATTATAAGACTCTACACCGTCTTCCTTGTTGTTCAAACTCAATACTAGAAATTATCTAGACCTTAGAGAGATCAAATATGCAAACCAAATTTTAGCATGCTCTATGTATTTCTTCATTAATGGGTGCAAAGTATATGATGCAAGAGCTTAAACATGAGCACAACAATTGCCAAGTATCACATTACCCAATACATTATAGCAAATTACTACATGTATCATTTTCCAATTCCAACCATATAACAATTTAACGAAGAAGAAACTTCGCCATGAATACTATGAGTAGAGCCTAAGGACATACTTGTCCATATGCTACAGCGGAGCGTGTCTCTCTCCCATAAAGTGAATGCTAGGATCCATTTTATTCAAACAAACCAAAAAACAAAAACAAACCGACGCTCCAAGAAAAGCACATAAGATGTGATGGAATAAAAATATAGTTTCAGGGGAGGAACCTGATAATGTTGTCGATGAAGAAGGGGATGCCTTGGGCATCCCCAAGCTTAGACGCTTGAGTCTTCTTAGAATATGCAGGGGTGAACCACCGGGGCATCCCCAAGTTTAGAGCTTTCACTCTCCTTGATCATGTTGCATCATACTCCTCTCTTGATCCTTGAAAACTTCCTCCACACCAAACTTAGAACAACTCATTAGAGGGTTAGTGGACAATAAAAATTAACATGTTCAGAGGTGACATAATCATTCTTAACACTTCTGGACATTGCATAAAGCTACTGGACATTCATGGATCAAATAAATTCATCCAACATAGCAAAAGAGGCAATGCGAAATAAAAGGCAGAATCTGTCAAAACAGAACAGTTCGTATTGACGAATTTTATCGAGGCACCAGACTTGCTCAAATGAAAATGCTCAAATTGAATGAAAGTTGCGTACATATCTGAGGATCACTCACGTAAATTGGCATAATTTTCTGAGTTACCTACAGAGAAAACAGCCCAGATTCGTGACAGCAAAGAAATCTGTTTCTGCGCAGTAATCCAAATCTAGTATGAACTTTACTATCAACGACTTTACTTGGCACAACAAAACACTAAACTAAGATAAGGAGAGGTTGCTACAGTAGTAAACAACTTCCAAGACACAAAATAAAAACAAAGTACTGTAGTAAAAACCATGGGTTGTCTCCCATAAGCGCTTTTCTTTAACGCCTTTCAGCTAGGCGCAGAAAGTGTGTATCAAGTATTATCGAAGGGTGGTACTTCTACAGCGGGGTGTGGATTTTTCTCAACTATGCATCTTATCTTTTCTATGTGAGTTTCAGAGGCTCCCTTTTCATTAGTCTTGGGGTTGCTACTCTCATCAAACAAATCTTCAGGAACAATCCAATCAAAATTCTTTTCTAGTGCCTCACACATTCCTAAGAGCTTGCAAGGTATTGATGTTTTAATATCCCCCTCATAATTAACTTCATTAGTGTACTTTTGTCTATCCTTTTCCATCCTCTCAAGGGTACTGGCAAAGTTGGTATAAGAGCCTAGCATATTATATTTAGTGAAGACTTTTCTAGCTTCTCTCGCTATTCCCCCAAATTCTTTAAGAAGGGTTTCTAATACAAAATCTTTCTTTTCTCCTTCTTCCATATCACTGAGTGTAAGAAACATATGTTGAATCACAGGATTAAGATTAACAAATCTAGCTTCTAACGCGTGTACTAAAGAAGCAACAGCAATTTCATAAGTGGGAGCAAGTTCTACCAAGTGTCTATCTTCAAAATCTTCGACCGTACTAATATGAGTGAAAAAATCTTCTATATTGTCTTTCCCAAGGATAGACCCTCGGCCTACCGGTACATCTTTAAGAACAAACTTAGGAGGAAACATGATGAAATAAGTAAAGTAAATGCAAGCAACTAATTTTTTTTTTGTGTTTTTGATATAGCAAACAAGATAGCAAATAAAGTAAAACTAGCAACTAATTTTTTTTGTATTTTGATTTAGTGCAGCAAACAAAGTAGTAAATAAAATAAAGCAAGACAAAAACAAAGTAAAGAGATTGGGAAGTGGAGACTCCCCTTGCAGCGTGTCTTGATCTCCCCGGCAACGGCGCCAGAAATTTGCTTGATGCGTGTGGTTGACACGTCCGTTGGGAACCCCAAGAGGAAGGTGTGATGCGCACAGCGCAAGTTTCCTCAGAAGAAACCAAGGTTTAATCGAACCAGTAGGAGTCAAGAAGCACGTTGAAGGTTGATGGCGGCAGGATGTAGTGCGGCGCAACACCAGAGATTCCGGCGCCAACGTGGAACCTGCACAACACAACCAAAGTACTTTGCCCCAACGAAACAGTGAGGTTGTCAATCTCACCGGCTTGCTGTAACAAAGGATTAACCGTATAGTGTGGAAGATGATTGTTTGCAGAAAACAGTAGAACAAGTATTGCAGTAGATTGTATTTCAGTATAGAGAATTGGACCGGGGTCCACAGTTCACTAGAGGTGTCTCTCCCATAAGATAAACAGCATGTTGGGTGAACAAATTACAGTTGGGCAATTGACAAATAAAGAGGGCATGACCATGCACATACATATTATGATGAGTATAGTGAGATTTAATTGGGCATTACGACAAAGTACATAGACCGCTATCCAGCATGCATCTATGCCTAAAAAGTCCACCTTCAGGTTATCATCCGAACCCCTCCGGTATTAAGTTGCTAACAACAGAGACAATTGCATTAAGTATTGCGCGTAATGTAATCAGTGACTACATCCTTGAACATAGCACCAATGTTTTATCCCTAGTGGCAACAAAGACATCCATAATCTTAGAGGTTTCTCACACTCCCCGCATTCACGGAGACATGAACCCACTATCGAGCATAAATACTCCCTCTTGGAGTTACAAGCATCTACTTGGCCAGAGCATCTACTAGTAACGGAGAGCATGCAAGATCATAAACAACACATAGACATAACTTTGATAATCAACATAACAAGTATTCTCTATTCATCAGATCCCAACAAACGCAACATATAGAATTACAGATAGATGATCTTGATCATGTTAGGCAGCTCACAAGATCCGACAATTAAGCACAATGAGGAGAAGACAACCATCTAGCTACTGCTATGGACACATAGTCCAGGGGTAGACTACTCACACATCACTCCGGAGGCGACCATGGCGGCGTAGAGTCCTCCGGGAGATGATTCCCCTCTCCGGCAGGGTGCCGGAGGCGATCTCCTGAATCCCCCGAGATGGGATTGGCGGCGGCGGCGTCTCAGTAAGGTTTTCCGTATCGTGGCTCTCGGTACTGGGGGTTTCGCGACGGAGGCTTTAAGTAGGCGGAAGGGCAGGTCAGGGGGCCACACGAGGGCCCCACACCACAGGGCCGTGCGGCCAGGGGCCAGGCCGCGCCGCCCTAGGGTTTGGGCGCCTCGTGGCCCCATTTCGTCTCCTCTTCGGTCTTCTGGAAGTTTCGTGGCAAAATAGGACCCTGGGCGTTGATTTCGTCCAATTCCGAGAATATTTCGTTACTAGGATTTCTGAAACCAAAAACAGCAGAAACAAAGAATCGGCACTTCGGCATCTTGTTAATAGGTTAGTTCCAGAAAATGCACGAATATGACATAAAGTGTGCATAAAACATGTAGATAACATCAATAATGTGGCATGGAACATAAGAAATTATCGATACGTTGGAGACGTATCAATGCTCGATAGTGGGTTCATGTCTCCGTGAATCTGGGGAAGTGACAGAAATCTCTAAGATTATGGATGTGCTGTTGCCACTAGGGATAAAACATTGGTGCTATGTTCGAGGATGTAGTTACTGATTACATTACGCGCAATACTTAATGCAATTGTCTGTTGTTAGCAACTTAATACTGGAGGGGGTTCGGATGATAACCTGAAGGTGGACTTTTTAGGCATAGATGCATGCTGGATAGCGGTCTATGTACTTTGTCGTAATGCCCAATTAAATCTCACTATACTCATCATAATATGTATGTGCATGGTCATGCCCTCTCTATTTGTCAATTGCCCAACTGTAATTTGTTCACCCAACATGCTGTTTATCTTATGGGAGAGACACCTCTAGTGAACTGTGGACCCCGGTCCAATTCTCTTTACTGAAATACAATCTATCGCACATCTTTCTCTTTTCTGCAAACAATCATTTTCCACACTATACATCTAATCCTTTGTTACAGCAAGCCGGTGAGATTGACAACCTCGCTGTTTTGTTGGGGCAAAGTACTTGGTTTGTGTTGTGCAGGTTCCACGTTGGCGCCGGAATCCCTGGTGTTGCGCCGCACTACATCTCGCCGCCATCAACCTTCAACGTGCTTCTTGGCTCCTACTGGTTCGATTAAACCTTGGTTTCGTACTGAGGGAAAACTTGCCGCTGTACGCATCACACCTTCCTCTTGGGGTTCCCAACGGTCGCGTGTTGTACGCGTATCACAGAGCCAGCCGATTTCACCAAAATCGGCTCCTAAGAGCAAAGTGTCTTCCGGGCCAGCTGCCCCCCGAGCCTCAACCCAGGCGAGAACAGTAGTGAGGAAAGTAGCTGCCAGGAAGACCTTGAAGCGCCAAACCCCTACTCCAGCTCAAGAAAGTTTGCACGTAAGCTGATCCATGCCCTGAATGATTTCATCTACCCTTATGGGCTTCTATAAATATGCTTGTGCTTACTAACTCTTCTTTTACAGGCCTCCACTGAAGACAACTCCAGCGAGGAAACCCACTCCAGTCGAGGGAATTCGAGTTCGGGCCACTCTGTGAAAATCACCATGCAGAGCCAGCCAGATTTGCCACCATCGGCTTCCAAGAAAAGGTCAGTCACTGAACTTGTTGCCCCCCAAGCTCCAACCAAAGTACGCACAAAGAGCCGATGCATCAAGAGAGCTCGAAAGGAACCGCAAGCCCCTGCATCACATCAAGAGACTTCAAATGTAATTACTCTCCATACTCTCCTCGGCTCATATTTCATGCTGGCCTATCGCTGCTCGCATTGGCTAACCACTTCCTTTGCAGACTGATGACACCTCTAGTGGGGAAGTTGAGGAGGTACTGATGCCATCCGCCACCCTGGACCTAGCAACCTCTAAGAGTGTAGCTGACAAGGTTGCCAACTTGGCCAAGCCCACTGTAGGATAACGTTGCATAGAAAAAAAAAATTCCTACCGCGAACACGCAATCCAAGCCAAGATGCAATCTAGAAGACGGTAGCAACGAGGGGTTTATCGAGTCTCACCCTTGAAGAGATTCCAAAGCCTACAAGAGGAGGCTCTTGTTTCTGCGGCAGACGTTCACTTGCCGCTTGCAAAAGCGCGTAGAAGATCTTGATCACGATCCCTTCGGCGCCACGAACGGGCAGCACCTCCGTACTCGATCACACGTTCGGCTGTTGATGAAGACAACGTCCACCTCACCGTTCCAGCGGGCAGCGGAAGTAGTAGCTCCTCTTGAATCCGACAGAACGACAGCGTGGTGTCGGTGGTGGTGAAGAAATCCGGCGGAGCTTCGCTTAAGCGTGCGGGATGTGGTGGAGGAGAGAGGCCGCTATGGTTTGGGGAGACGGGGCGCCGGCCACTATAGGGGTGCGACCACCTTGTGGTTCTTGGGTGGCCGGCCCCCTCCCCTTGGCCCCTCATTATATAGGTGGAAGCCCCAAGTGTTGGACTACAAGTCTCCGAATAAGACCCGAACCTAAAACCTTCCATGTGATAGGGAAACCTACCCAAGGTGGGAATCCCACTTGGGGTGGGATTCCCCCTTCCATGTGGGGGGGTGGCCGGCCCCCATAGGGGGAGTCCACTTGGGACTCCTCCCCCTCTAGGGTTGGCCGGCCATGGAGGTGGAGTCCCTCCGGGACACCTTCCTTGGTGGTTTCTTCCGGACTTTTCTAGAACCTTCTAGAACCTTCCATAGAACCTTCCGGATCATTTTAATTCACATAAAATGGCATCCTATATATGAATCTTATTCTCTGGACCATTCCGGAACTCCTCGTGATGTCCGGGATCTCATCCGGGACTCCGAACAAATATTCGAACTCCATTCCATATTCAAGTTCTACCATTTCAACATCCAACTTTAAGTGTGTCACCCTACGGTTCGCGAACTATGCGGACATGGTTGAGTACTCACTCCGACCAATAACCAATAGCGGGATCTGGAGATCCATAAAGGCTCCCACATATTCAACGATGACTTTAGTGATCGAATGAACCATTCACATACGATACCAATTCCCTTTGTCACGCGATATTTTACTTGTCTGAGGTTTGATCTTCGGTATCACTCTATACCTTGCTCAACCTCGTCTCCTGACAAGTACTCTTTACTCGTACCTTGGTATGTGGTCTCTTATGAACTTATTTATATGCTTGCAAGACATTAGACGACATTCCACCGAGAGTGCCCAGAGTATATCTATCCGTCATCGGGATGGACAAATCCCACTGTTGATCCATATGCCTCAACTCATACTTTCCAGATACTTAATCCCACCTTTATAACCACCCATTTACGCAGTGGCGTTTGGTGTAATCAAAGTACCTTTCCGGTATAAGTGATTTACATGATCTCATGGTCATAAGGACTAGGTAACTATGTATCGAAAGCTTATAGCAAATAACTTAATGACGAGATCTTATGCTACGCTTAATTGGGTGTGTCCATTACATCATTCATACAATGATATAACCTTGTTATTAATAACATCCAATGTTCATGATTATGAAACTAATCATCCATTAATCAACAAGCTAGTTAAGAGGCATACTAGGGACTCTTTGTTTGTCTACATATCACACATGTACTAATGTTTCGGTTAATACAATTATAGCATGACATATAAACATTTATCATAAACATAGAGATATAAATAATAACCACTTTATTATTGCCTCTAGGGCATATCTCCTTCAGTCTCCCACTTGCACTAGAGTCAATAATCTAGATTACATTGTAATATACCTAACACCCATGGCATTCTGGTGTTGGTCATGCTTTGCCCTAGGGAGAGCTTTAGTCAACGGATCTGCTACATTCAGATCAGTGTGTACTTTGCAAATCTTTACTTCTCCATCTTCGATGTACTCGCGAATCGAGTGGTAACGCAGCTTGATATGCTTCAGCCTCTTGTGTGACCTTGGCTCTTGTGCATTGGCGATGGCACCCATGTTATCACAGTAGATGATTAATGGGTCCAATGCACTAGGAACCACACCGAGCTCTACAATGAACCTCTTCATCCATACCGCTTCTGATGAAGCCTCTGAAGCCGCTATGTACTCTGATTCTGTTGAAGACTTCGCCACCGTGCACTGCTTCAAGCTTGCCCAGCTTACTGCAGCACCATTCAATATAAACATGTACCCAGACTGTGACTTAGAGTCATCAGGATCAGTGTTCCAACTTGCATCGGTGTAACCGCTTACAACGAGCTCTTGGTCACCTCCATAACAAAGAAACATATCCTTAGTTCTTTTGAAGTACTTCAGGATATTCTTGACCGCTGTCCAGTGTTCCATTCCTGGATCACTTTGATATCTGCTAGTCAAACTAACAGCATGTGCTATATCCGGTCTAGTACATAGCATGGCATACATGATAGATCCTACTGCCGAGGCATAGGGGATATTACTCATCCTTTCTCTTTCTTCTACCGTAGCCGGTCCTTGAGTCTTACTCAAGACCTTGCCTGGTAACATAGGTAAGAACCCTTTCTTACTTTCATCCATTCTAAACTTCTTTAGAATCTTATCCAGGTATGTACTCTGTGATAGCCCTATTAGGCGTCTTGATCTATCTCTATAAATCTTGATGCCTAATATATACGATGCTTCACCAAGGTCTTTCATTGAAAAACTATTATTCAAATAACCTTTTACACTGCTTAATAGTTCTATATCATTCCCAATCAATAATATGTCATCTACATATAATATCAGGAATGCTACAGAGCTCCCACTCACTTTCTTGTAAATGCAGGCCTCTCCATGACACTGTATAAACCCGAAGTCTTTGATCACCTTATGAAAGCGTCGGTTCCAACTTCTTGATGCTTGCTTCAGTCCATAGATTGAACGCTGAAGTTTGCATACTTTGTCAGCATTTTTAGGATCGACAAAACCTTTGGGTTGTACCATATACAACTCTTCCTCAATGTCTCCATTAAGGAACGCTGTTTTGACATCCATCTGCCAAATCTCATAATCGAAAAATGCAGCTATTGCTAACAAAATCCTCACAGATTTTAGCTTCGCTACAGGTGAGAAAGTCTCATCGTAGTCAACTCCTTGAATTTGTCAGAAACCCTTTGCGACAAGTCGAGCTTTGTAGACAGTAATATTACCATCAGCATCTGTTTTTCTCTTGAAGATCCATTTATTCTCGACAGCCTTTTGGCTATCAGGTAAGTCTACCAAACTCCATACTTTGTTATCATACATGGATCCCATTTCGGATTTCATGGCTTCTTGCCATTTGTTGGAATCTGGGCTCATCATCGCGTCTTCATACGTCGCAGGGTCCTCATCATTGTTATCCACAATCATGACATTTAGACAAGGATCATACCAATCAGGAGTGGCACGTTCCCTTGTCGATCTGCGAGGTTCAGTAGTTTCCTCGTTCGAAGTTTCATGATCATTATCATTAGCTTCCTCTGTTGCCGGTGTAGGCGGTACAGGTACAACTTCCGGTACTGCGCTACTCTGATCAACGAGTATAGATTCATCAATCTCATCGAGTTCTACGTTTCTTCCAGTCACTTCTTTAGTGAGAAATTCTTTCTCAAGAAAGGTTCCGTTCTTAGCAACAAAGATTTTGCCTTCGGATTTGTGATAGAAAGTGTACCCTATAGTTTCCTTAGGGTATCCTATGAAGACGCATTTCTCCGCTTTGGGTTCTAGCTTGTCCGGTTGTAACTTATTTACATAGGCTTCGCAACCCCAAACTTTCAGGAACGACAGCTTAGGTTTCTTATTAAACCATAATTCATACGGTGTCGTTTCTACGGATTTTGATGGTGCTCTATTTAAAGTGAATGCGGCTGTCTCTAATGCATAACTCCAAAATGATAATGGCAAATCAGTAAGAGACATCATAGAACGAACCATATCTAAGAGAGTTCGATTACGACGTTCGGACACACCGTTTCGTTGAGGTGTTCCCGGCGGTGTCAATTGTGAAAGTATTCCGCATTTCTTTAAATGCATGCCAAACTCATAACTCAGATATTCACCTCCACGATCAGATCGTAGAAATTTAATCTTCTTGTTACGTTGATTTTCTACTTCACTTTGGAATTCCTTAAACTTCTCGAAAGTTTCGGATTTATGTTTCATGAAATAGATATACCCATATCTACTCAGATCATCTGTGAAGGTTAGAACATAACGATAACCACCGCGCGATGCTACGCTCATTGGTCCGCACACATCGGTATGTATGATTTCCAATAAGTCAGTAGCTCGCTCCATCATACCAGAAAATGGAGTCTTAGTCATTTTTCCCATTAGACATGCTTCGCATCTATCAAGTGACTCAAAGTCAAGTGATTCAAGTAATCCATCAGTATGGAGTTTCTTCATGCGTTTCACTCCAATATGACCAAGACGACAGTGCCACATATAAGTAGAATTATCATTCAATTTAATTCGCTTAGCATCAATGTTATTTATATGCGTATCACTACTATCGAGATCTAACAGAAATAAGCCATTCTTTTGCGGTGCTCGACCATAAAAGATATTATTCATAAAAATAGAACAACCATTATTCTCAGACTTGAATGAATAACCGTCTTGCATTAAACAAGATCCAGATATAATGTTCATGCTCAACGCGGGTACAAAATAACAATTATTTAGGCTTAAAACTAATCCCGAAGGTAGATGTAGAGGAAGTGTGCCGACAGCAATCACATTGACCTTAGATCCATTTCCAACGCGCATCGTCACTTCATCTTTTAGTAGTCTTCGTTTATTCTTTAGTTCCTGTTTCGAGTTACAAATATGAGCAACCAAACTAGTATCAAATACCCAGGTACTAGAACGAGAACCAGTGAGATAAACATCTATAACATGTATATCAGATATACCTTCTTTCTTCTTCTTGACAAGGCCGCTCTTCAGATCAGCCAGATACTTGGAGCAATTACGCTTCCAGTGTCCCTTCTCCTTGCGTAATAGCACTCAAGATCGTGCTTAGGGCCGTTCTTAGGTTTCATAGGAGGCGTGGCAGCTTTCTTGCCACCCTTCTTGAATTTTCCCTTAGACTTGCCCTGTTTCTTGAAACTGGTGGTCTTGTTGACCATCAACACTTGGTGCTCTTTCTTGATCTCAATCTCAGCAGTTTTTAGCATGCCAAAGAGTTCAGGTAACTCCTTGTTCATGTTCTGCATATTGTAGTTCATCACAAAGTTCTTGTAACTTGGTGGCAGTGATTGAAGGACACGATTAATCCCCAGTCTGTTAGGAATCACTATTCCCAAGTCACTGAGTTTCTTCGCATGCCCGGTCATGGCGAGCATGTGCTCACTAACGGAGCTGCCTTCTTCCATCATGCAGCTGAAGAATTGTTTCGATGCTTCATAGCATTCCACGGCCGCATGAGTCTCAAAAATAGCTTTCAGCTCTTTCATCAACTCATGAGGATCGTGGTGCTCAAAACGTTTTTGAAGATCGGATTCCAGATCGCACAGGATGGCACACTGAACTTGAGAGTACCGAATTTTCCGAGTCTCGTAAACAGCTTTTACTTCATCGGTTTCAGTTTCTGCAGGAGGGTCACCTAGCGGTGCATCAAGCACATATTGCAGATTTCCGCCACAGAGGAAGATCCTCACATGACGGAACCAATCGGTGAAGTTGCTACCGTTGCTCTTAAGTTTTTCTTTCTCTAGGAACTGGTTAAAATTGATTGGGGACGCCATCTCTACAACATATATTTGCAAAAGTTTAGACTAAGTTTATGACAAATTGAGTTCAAATTTTAATTCAACATAATTAAAAATCTAGGTGAACTCCCACTCAAAACAATATCCCTCGCATTGTCTTAGTGATCACACGAACCAAATCCACCGCACCTAAGTCCGATCATCACGAGACAAGGTGTGATTTCAATGGCGAAAACTCAAAGTGTTCATCATATCAACCATATGATTCATGCTCTACCTTTCGGTATCACGTGTTCCGAGACCATGTCTGTACATGCTAGGCTCGTCAAGGCCACCTTAGTATCCGCATGTGCAAAACTGTCTTGCACCCGTTGTATGTACTTGTTGATTCTATCACACCCGATCATCACGAGATGCTTCGAACCGACAAGTCCTGGTAACGGTGCTACTAAGGATGAACACTTTATTATCTTGAGATTTTAGTGAGGGATCATCTTATAATGCTACCGTCGCGATCTAAGAAAAATAAGATGCATAAAAGGATTAACATCACATGCAGATCATATGTGATATGATATGACCCTTTTGTCTTTGCGCCTTTGATCTTCATCTCCAAAGCACGGACATGATCTCCATCATCTTCGGGCATGATCTCCATCATCGTCGGCGTAGCGTCAAGGTCAATGGCGCCGTCTTCATGATTGTCCTCCATGTAGCAACTATTACAACTACTTTGAAATACTACTCAACATGAAATTTAAAGACAACCATAAGGCTCCTACCGGTTGCCACAATACAATAATGATCATCTCATACATATTCATCATCACATTATGGCCATATCACATCACCAAACCCTGCAAAAACAAGTTAGACGTCTCTAATTTTGTTTGCATATTTTACGTGGTTTAGGGTTTTCGAGAGAGATCTAATCTACCTACGAACATGAACCACAACGTTGATACTAATGTTTTCAATAGAAGAGTAAATTGAATCTTCACTATAGTAGGAGAGACAGACACCCGCAAAGCCTCTTATGCAATACAAGTTGCATGTCGAACGAGGAACAAGTCTCATGAACACGGTCATGTAAAGTTAGTCCGAGCCGCTTCATCCCACTATGCCACAAAGATGCAAAGTACTCAAACTAAAGATAACAAGAGCATCAACGCCCACAAAACCATTGTGTTCTACTCGTGCAACCATCTATGCATAGACACGGCTCGATACCCTTTGTAGGATAACGTTGCATAGAAAACAAAAATTTTCCTACCGCGAACACGCAATCCAAGCCAAGATGCAATCTAGAAGACGGTAGCAACGAGGGGTTTATCGAGTCTCACCCTTGAAGAGATTCCAAAGCCTACAAGAGGAGGCCCTTGTTGCTGCGGTAGACGTTCACTTGCCGCTTGCAAAAGCGCGTAGAAGATCTTGATCACGATCCCTTCGGCGCCACGAACGGGCAGCACCTCCGTACTCGGTCACACGTTCGGTTGTTGATGAAGACGACGTCCACCTCCCCGTTCCAGCGGGCAGTGGAAGTAGTAGCTCCTCTTGAATCCGATAGCACAACGGCGTGGTGTCGGTGGTGGTGGAGAAATCCGGCGGAGCTTCGCTTAAGCGTGCGGGATGTGGTGGAGGAGAGAGGCCGCTATGGTTTGGGGAGAGGGGGCGCCGGCCACTATAGGGGTGCGGCCACCTTGTGGTTCTTGGGTGGCCGGCCCCCTCCCCTTGGCCCCTCATTATATAGGTGGAAGCCCCAAGTGTTGGACTACAAGTCTCCGAATAAGACCCGAACCCAAAACCTTCCATGTGATAGGGAAACCTACCCAAGGTGGGAATCCCACTTGGGGTGGGATTCCCCCCTTCCATGTGGGGGGTGGCCGGCCCCCATAGGGGGAGTCCACTTGGGACTCCTCCCCCTCTAGGGTTGGCCGGCCACCACCTTCCTTGGTGGTTTCTTCCAGACTTTTCTAGAACCTTCTAGAACCTTCCATAGAACCTTCCGGATCATTTTAATTCACTTAAAATGACATCCTATATATGAATCTTATTCTCCGGACCATTCCGGAACTCCTCGTGATGTCCGGGATCTCATCCGGGACTCCGAACAAATATTCGAACTCCATTCCATATTCAAGTTCTACCATTTCAACATCCAACTTTAAGTGTGTCACCCTACGGTTCGCGAACTATGCGGACATGGTTGAGTACTCACTCCGACCAATAACCAATAGCGGGATCTGGAGATCCATAATGGCTCCCACATATTCAACGATGACTTTAGTGATCGAATGAACCATTCACATACGATACCAATTCCCTTTGTCACGCAATATTTTACTTGTCCGAGGTTTGATCTTCGGTATCACTCTATACCTTGTTCAACCTCGTCTCCTGACAAGTACTCTTTACTCGTACCTTGGTATGTGGTCTCTTATGAACTTATTCATATGCTTGCAAGACATTAGACGACATTCCACTGAGAGGGCCCAGAGTATATCTATCCGTCATCGGGATGGACAAATCCCACTGTTGATCCATATGCCTCAACTCATACTTTCTAGATACTTAATCCCACCTTTATAACCACCCATTTACGCAGTGGCGTTTGGTGTAATCAAAGTACCTTTCCGGTATAAGTGATTTACATGATCTCATGGTCATAAGGACTAGGTAACTATGTATCGAAAGCTTATAGCAAATAACTTAATGACGAGATCTTATGATACGCTTAATTGGGTGTGTCCATTACATCATTCATACAATGATATAACCTTGTTATTAATAACATCCAATGTTCATGATTATGAAACTAATCATCCATTAATCAACAAGCTAGTTAAGATGCATACTAGGGACTCTTTGTTTGTCTACATATCACACATGTACTAATGTTTCGGTTAATACAATTATAGCATGACATATAAACATTTATCATAAACATAGAGATATAAATAATAACCACTTTATTATTGCCTCTAGGGCATATCTCCTTCACCCATAGCAGAAACACAAGAGCCGATCACCTCATCATCGGCTGTCCCTCTAGTCTTAGGAGAGGTACACTCCTTTCCCTTGGCTCTACCCTTCTCTCTTGCTGCATACTGACGCTGTTCTTGTTGTTTGTCAGGGTTACGACCTCTCAAGCTTGCTAGCGTTCGACCCTGAATCCATCGAACCAGCTACTTCTAGGGCAAGTGAAGAGCCAGGACCCAGCGCTACCCATGGTCAACTCCAGCGTCTCAAGGCCCTGCTCTCCTCCTCAATTGAGACATTGGTTGAAAACCCTGAGGAAGTGAAGAGCATTCTTGAAGACATCCAGCCCCATCTCCCGGTGACGTTGCAGGTGAAACTCTGGCCGGTTGTGACTCTGTCTGCCTACAGGTCTAGGGTGAAGTTGGCTCGTCAGAGAATCGACCTACGCCACGCCCAGCTTCCGTTGAAAGCCGATTGCAGACAGATGTCAGCGGCTTAATGAGAAAAAGGCAGCCTTGGACGTCAAAACTGACACCTCTGTCAGCGCTGCTGAACTTGAGACCTTACGAAAGGAGTTGGAGGACCTTGAAGAGAGGGTCCGGGCAACCAAACAGCTCATCCAAGATAAGGAAGCTCTTATTGCCCACTCTCACGAAGAAGCAGAAGGCCTCAAAGCTGAACTGAAGACTGATCTGGCCGAAATACGTGCCCTGAACAAACAGCTGGTGACAGGCAAGAACGAAGATGATGAGGCCGAGATCACCGAGGTGGATCGTGTCCGTGCTGACGCCCTCCATGCCCTCGAGGCATTCCTTCAGTAGAGCCTCTCTATGTAATCTGATAACTGCTCCATTGAGCTTGTACCTCTAGAGTCGATGTCTGTGCATCGGCTTTTTAGTCTGAAGTCGATGCCTGTGCATCGGCTGTACTTGTGTCCTGTTGTTTTGCATATTTTTCTAAAGTTGATGTCTGTGCATCGGCTGTGCTTTGTATGTATATATGTTTTTTACTGGCCGATTTCATGCATCGGCCCCCATATTTCACTGTCTGTCATCCCACATGCTTGGGAAATATTTCTTGAGATGCTGACCATTGACAGCTACTGGGAACTTCACACCGTTCAGCTCCTCGAGCTTGTATGCGTTACCCTTTAAAACTTGGCCGACTCTGTACGGCCCGTGCCAATTAGGAGACCATTTACCATACACTTTATCCTTAGTTCCTAATGGCAATACAGCTTCCCATACTAGATCACCAACGTGGAACTCCTTTGGTCTCACTTTCATATTGTATGCGCGAGCTACCTTGGCTTTGTTCTCTTTAATCTTCTCCAGCGACCAAAGTCTGAGTTCCGTTAGATCCTCAATACTATCACTCATCAGGGCTGCATATTCTTCAGTTGTTAAATCATTCTGAAACGTAACACGTCTCGAGCCAGTCGTAATTTCCCAGGACAATACGGCTTCTTGGCCGTAGACCAGATGGTATGGCGAGGTTTTTATAGCTCCATGACATGACATGCGATACGCCCACAAAGCCTCTGACAGTACCTCGTGCCAACGTCTAGGGTGCTCGTCAACTTTTCTCTTAATCAGCTTGATAAGGCTCTGGTTGGACTCTTCAGCTTATCCATTTGCTTGAGCATAGTATGGAGACGATCGGATCAACTTAATTCCCATGTCGTCGCAGAACTTTCTGAACTCTTTAGAAATGAAGACCGAGCCTCCATCGGTCGTGATAGTCTGGGGAATCCCGAATCTATGAATGACATGTTCTTTAACGAAATTGATAACATCTTTCGACGCCACTGACTTCATAGGGACGACTTCCACCCATTTAGTGAAATAATCTGTAATGGCCAAAATCCACTCGTGGCCTTTGCTCGATGAAGGATGGATTTTGCCGATCATATCCATGCCCCATCCTCGAAATGGCCAAGGCTTGATGATGGGATTCATTGCTGATGCGGGTACCATCTGAATTTTCCCAAACATCTGACACGCTTGACATCCTTTATAGTACCTGAAGCAATCCTCAAGCATGGTGGGCCAGTAAAACCCTGATCGCTTGATCAGCCATTTCATCTTATGAGCCGACTGGTGAGTTCCACAGGCGCCTTCGTGTACCTCGTGTAAGAGCCGATTCGACTCGGCTGGTCCCAGGCATTTGAGAAGTAATCCCTCCAAAGTCCTGTAGAACATGTCATCTCCTATAAGGACATACTTCATGGCTTTGTATCTTATCCGTTTAGGTGCCCCCCGAGCCAGATCTTTCAAGTAATTGAAGATATCGGCTCTCCAGTCATCCGGTTCCAGGAACTGTACCAGAACATTGGCTCCTTCTGCTACGTCCCTGTAGCCTGACGCCATCTGTGCGAGATCGTTTGCCTCGATATTTTGCGACCTCGGGATCCAATTGAAGTTTATGTACCTAAATTGTGCCATCAACTCACGGCAGTGCATCCATAATGGGAAGAGCGACTCGCTCTCACACTTGTATTCCTCCGTGAGTTGGGATATCACCAATTTTGAGTCTCCAAAAAGTTCCACTGCTTCTGCCCCGGCTTCCAATAGCAACTCCATTCCCTTGCGTATTGCTTCATACTCAGCGACATTGTTGGTGCAAGGGGTAGGTAGCCTGATGGAGAAGGAATATGTTGCCCCCCGAGGCGACACGAGTAGAATGCCGATGCCGCAACCGTCGCCACAAACCGATCCATCGAAAAACATGGCCCATGCACGTACCGACAGTGCTGCTATATCAGTGTTAATCCGTTCAGCAATAAGATCGGCCAACACTTGTCCCTTGACTGCCTTCGCAGGCTGATACCGGAGATCAAATTCTGATAATGCAAACATCCATTTACCGAGTCGGCCTTTCAGCACAGGAGCCGACATCATATGTTTGACGATGTCTGACTTGCATATGATGATAATTTCTGCTGTCAACAAGACGTGACGAAGCTTGGTGCAGGTAAAAAAATAGGCAGAGGCACAACTTCTCAATCTTAGGGTACCTCGTCTCTGCATCCAACATCCTTCTGCTGAGGTAGAAAGCGACTCTCTCCAGACCATCATAAACTTGCACCGACACTGAGGCGATGGAAGTGTCAGCTACTGATAAGTAAATATAGAATGGTCTGTCTTGCTGGGGTGGAACCAACACAGGTGGCTTCGTTAGATACTCTTTAATCTCGTCAAACGCTTGCTGTTGCTCTGCCCCCCAGCGAAACACCTCATCAGATTTAATTTTTACCAGTCCCATGAACGGCTCGATTCGCCCTGACAGATTGGAAATGAACCTTCTGACGAAGTTGATTTTGCCGATGAGAGACTGGAGTTCTTTCTTCGTGGTAGGCGGCTGCATTGTTCGCACTGCCTCCTGACTTTTCAAGTCGATCTCAATTCCGCGTTCATGAACCAAGAAACCCAAGAATTGACCAGCCGTTACACCAAAAGCACACTTCTTTGGATTCATTCTTAGTCCGAATTTCCTAGTTCGGTCCAGGATGCGTCGCAAATCCTCCAAGTGTCCTTCTGGTGAGACAGACTTTACCACCACGTCATCGATGTATATCTCCACCAACTTGCCGATCAGATCATGAAAGATGTAATTCATGGTCCGTTGGTATGTTGCGCCAGCATTTTTCAGCCCAAATGTCATGACTACATATTCGAACAAGCCAACCGAACCTGGCACTCTGAATGCAGTCTTGTGTATATCTTCTGGAGCCATGAAAATTTGGTTGTAACCGGCATTGCCATCCATGAAACTTAAAACCTTGTGACCAGCAGCTGCATTGATCAATTTTCTGCTACCGGCATGGGATATTCATCTTTTGGAGTGGCTCTATTGAGATCCCGAAAATCTATGGCGACGCGCCATCGGCCATCCTTTTTCTGCACAGGTACGATGCTAGAAATCCACTCAGCATACCTGCATGGCCTGATGAACCCGGCGGCCAACATTTTCTCGATCTCTTTCTTGACTTCTTCTAAAATTTTGGCCTTCATTTGACGTGCTCGCTGCTGGAACGGCCGAAATCCTTTCTTAAGAGGGAGCCGATGCTCAATGATGCTCCTGTCTAACCCGGGCATCTCTGTGTAATCCCAAGCAAAATAATCCGGGTATTCTTTCAACAAAGCTATCATCAGGCCCCTCAGACGCGGATCTAACTTTTTGCTGATAAATGTTGGTCGTGGCTTATCCCCAGGACCAATGTCAATCTCTTCTAGCTCATCAGCCGATGTAAACCCATACCCTAGATTTCCGTCGCCTGCTAGATCAATGCTGAACACAGGCAAAACGTATGGAGAGGATAATTTGGGCCGATTGCCGGAATCGGCCCCCATTTTGATTGCACTGCTCGATGAAGGTTTACACCCTATGTCTGCTCTACTACGGGAGGGAATCTCCCTACTATAACTACGTGACATGCTTGAGGCAGGATCATTGCTTTTTATTTTTTGGGGCCGATCGCACGGATCGGCCTTGCCACGTACGTCCATAGACGTTGTTCTAGCTACTCTGTCAGGCCGGTGGATAAGACCAGCCTCACCCCGTTTTTTGTAGCTTCGATGCGCTCACAGCCGTCCAAACTGACTCCAGGGAGTGGCCCCTGGTCTTCCGCGTCCCAAATGTTCATGCCAGCTATTGAGATCTCGATAGAGTCATCTGCATGAACGACCTCCACTTCATCTCCATCCCATTGTATCAGGCATTGGTGCATTGTGGATGGAATGCAGCAGTTGGCGTGAATCCAATCCCTCCCTAGCAGGACAGCGTAGGTGCTTTTGCTGTCGACGATGAAGAACGATGTAGGGATGGTTTTTCGGCCTATGGTTAGATCCACGTTCAGAACGCCTTGCGTCTCTGATGCTTGGCCGTTGAAGTCGCTTAGTGTGACGTTGGTTTTGATCAGATCTTCTGTAGAGCGTCCCAAACGTCGTAGCATGGAGTACGGCATTATATTGACTGCCGCTCCGGTGTCAACCAACATCTTGCTGACAGGCTGCCCATTGATGTAACCTTTTAGGTATAGGGCCTTCAGATGTTTGTAGCCCTTCTCCTGTGGCTTTTCAAAGATAACTGGCCGTGGGCCACAGTCGAACTAAGCTACCGACGCTTCTTCTGTTCTTGGAGCGCAAAACTCCGCCGGAAGGATGAACACCATATTTGTGCCAGTCGATGTCTTCTCATCGGCTTTCATTTGCTTGGGGCGCCATTCTTTCTTCTGTAGACGATTCTCCTCGTCCAAAGTTTGCTGAATTTTCACGCCCAGATCGGGCCGCGCTTTCCTCAACGTGTGTAGGTATTGCCTTTCGGCTTCCTCCAAGCTACGTAGCCGCTGAACCCTACGCTTTAGATCTTCCACCCTAGATGACTCAGCTTGCTTGTTCCGAGATGGGAGAGGCCCTAGACGTTTGAACACTGACACGTCACCTATGTCCTTCTTCTGTCTACATTCCGGGCAATTGTCGATCGTAGGCAATCGGCTCATTCCTGAATCCCAGCAATGCTTAAAGAAAGGACAATCCCAGTGTCTGTCCATGTCTTCTTGCTCTCTTGACTTTCCCTTAGCGCGGCGCTCATATCCTTCGTCGTCTCTATCATGCCGACGATATTTCCTGTTGTCTACGTCAGACCGACGATATCTTTCATCGGCTGTGTCATACCGCCGGCGTCGGTCATACTGGCGCTCATATTTGTTAAGAAGATGCTCGGAGAGTGGTCGTTGATACCGCACGCTTCTCACTTGTTCCTCGGTGACGTACCGTCTGTCATCATATCGGGGCCGGTCACGTGGGCCGGCCTCCTCCTTGTCCTTGCCACGAGAACGACTGCTCTCTTCTTTATCCTTGCCATGGTGGTATACAGGCCCTGCCATGTTAATATCGAACGAGAAATCTGGCTGACGCCGTGTGGGGTGACTGCACTCCACCATGTTGACGGCAGGAAACGGTTGCGTGTCTACTTTCATGGCATACTGACCAAAAATCAGACGCCCTTGTTCTATCGCCATTTGGATTTGCTGACGCAACACTTTGCAGTCGTTGGTGATATGGGTGAACGAATGATGCCACTTGCAGTACGGCCTTCCGTTCAGCTCTTGCACCGTAGGGATTTTATGGCCTTCGGGTAACTTCAACTGTTTCTCCTTCAGCAATAGGTCGAATATCTGCTCAGCTTTGCTTATATCGAAGTCAAACCCTTTTGCAGGCCCTTGTTGCTTCACCCATTTGCAGGACACGGGGTTTGCCCCCCGAGCCCATTCAGCCACAGCTACTTCCTGGTCTCCTGCAGAGTCTTCAACTTCTTCTGTCTCAACCAGGCCTATCGGGCGTTTGAACTTGTCTTGGTACAATTCTGGGTGGCGCTGTTCATACAATGACAATTTCTGAACCATATGCGCCAGTGAAGTGTATTCTGCTTGGAAAGCCAGATCCTTGATCGGCGCTGCGAGGCCCAACACTGCCAGATCGACTGCTTCTTTCTCATTCAAACGAGCCGAATAACATCGGTTCCTCACAGTCCTGAAACGCTGAATGTATTCTGACACCGTTTCTCCACGCTTCTGTCGCACTTGTGCCAGATCGGCAATGCCAGCCTCGGTAGCTTCTGAGTGATATTGCATGTGAAACTGCTCTTCCAACTGCTTCCACGTCCGGATTGAATCTGGTGGCAACGAGGTGTACCATCCAAAAGCTGGTCCTGTGAGAGATTGTGCGAAAAACCTCACACGCAACTGGTCTGATGCTGAAATCATGCCCAACTGTGCCAAATACCGGCTCACATGCTCAATTGAACTAGACCCTTCCGTGCCACTAAACTTTGAGAACTCAGGGAGCCGATACTTAGGCGGCAGTGGAATCAAATCATATTCGTTGGGGTACGGCTTGGAATAGCCGATTGCCCTCCTTTTTGGCACCATGCCAAACTGGTCTCTCAAGATTGCACTGATTTGGTCCACTGTATGAGTTGCAGGGGCCGAGCTTTGATGACTCGTTCCGGTGGCGTATTTGGCCAGCCACGCCTGTTTATCGGCGTCTACTCCAGAAATCCCTCCTGCTGCTCCGAAAATCCCTCCTGCTGTAATTTGGTTCGTGCGCGCTAGGTTATTGCAGTCCGGCACGTACGTGCACATGTATCCATGCGGGATTTCTTTAGGCGGTTCATTCAGGAACTGGTTATCACCAGGATCGCCTCCAATCTTATAGACAACGTACGCCGGTGAACCCGGCGGCTCTGGAGCTGCTAGCGAGAATGGCAGCTGCGGTCTGGTCTGGAACAGTATCTCTCCCTGGTGAGTCCCTAGGGTAGGCCCTGACGGAGAGTACTGATGCTTCATGATCTCCTGAACCACGCGAACCGCAACGCGCTCGAAAGCATTCACCAGTCTCTCAAAATGACGGTGTAGAGAATGAGCCACCATGTAATTAACCTCCTGGCGCAGAGCTCTGGTGCGATCCTCTGAAGGGAGAGACAGGTCTACTTCATCGAGAGCCCCTTCGGCTGAGAACCCTTTCCACCTAATGCCATGTGTACGGGTCCTCTCGAAAGAGCCGATGAGATCGGCTTCGAAGAGAGCTTTCAGCTCATCATACTTCTTCTTGTGCTCCTCAGACAGCTCTTCGTATGTGACTGGTGTTTTCTCCGCCATCTCAGCTGCAGATGATGTTGACGCAGTTGATGTAGAATGTCCCACTAGGCGTGCCAGAATGTGTTGCCTGCCAAAACCCACCGGCGAGCAGCGACGAGCAACACGAAGAGCCGGGAGGCTCCCAGGACTGCTGGTGGGCCCTGGTCCCTCGGGCGACGGCCCGCAATGCTCCGGCACACGTCCTAGCTGGTGCAAGGGCGTGCCACCTAACCTATACCTGGTCAGGAAGGTGATGGATTGCTTCGATTAATTTCCTGCATGGTAGACACGTAAACATTAAATACGAGCCTTGATCGGCTCTTAGGTTATCCTGTGAATCGGCTCAAGGAGCCGATCCACCCATGATTCGTATTGGATCTACGATAACATGGTGGTCCTGCTTGATCAACACGAAGTTAACACAATCCACGACGATCTAGGGTTTTCACCATATAACCGGAACGTCCTACACGTAGTTGAGCCTGGTAGATACGAAAGATAACAGAAAACCAGCCTTAAGAAAGGCCAAAAAACCAACATAGAGTTGATTCCTGGAACATCTCTTCTAAGATCAGCAAACCGTACCTCACGCTCTACTGGATCATTCAACCCGTTTGCAAGGCCTAACCATATGGATATCAAACTAATCCTTGAAGAAACAAGGAACAACCGTAACAGATCGAATCTACTAAATAAAGACTAAGCAAGATGCTGCCCTTACACCTAAGATAGGTGCAAGGGCAGCTAGATATCCAGGGATAGCAAAACTAAGCGAGTACATCAAGAAAGTATCGATGCTAACCCTAACATATCTATGATAACAGCGTTGCCCACCATCAACAAGGCTTCAGTACGAGCAACACATAAACAACGAATAAACTTGATGCTGCTTAGATCGCAAGATGCGATCTAGGCAGCATGGCGCTTACCCGGAAGAAACCCTAGAAACAAGGGGTGGCGATGCGCCTAGATTGGTTTGTTGCGAACGTGATCGTCCTCCTTTCTCAATAACCCTAGGTACATATTTATAGTCCGTGGACTTTCTACTTTTGGAATAAACCTAACTTCGTACGAGCTAAACTCTATCTCTTAATTCTAAATCTACCATAATGTACAAATACACGGGCCATCTAGCCCAAATCCTCGTACGAGGCCGATTCAGAAATATTTCACGTGCATATTCTCTAAGCCCATTTAATCACGGCCCATCTCCGGACTTGGTTAAAATCTGGTGATAACAGCTGCTAGGCATGTGTGCCCGCGGGAAGAGGGCAATTAGCTCCTTGTTGATTAGCTTAAGTAGCCAATGGATCCTTGCTAAGAGGCAGCAATCAGAACATTACCATTTATTTCCCTTGAAGAGAAAATAGCTTGTATCTTGTACTACCTCTGTTCAGTGAATAAGACGCACATGCATTTGAAGATGAACTTTGACCGAAAAAATTGAGTAACAAAATCTTGATTGTATACATAATTAGTATCGTTGAATTCGTATTGAAAAGAACTTTTCCATTGATGATCATTTTATACAAAAAAAATCTTTATATATTTAGGTTTTTAGTTAAAGAAAAAACACGTAAAATAAGGACGCCTTTTTCATTGAAATGGAGGGAGGAGCATACTTGTGTCATATTCTGTTTTTCACAACCGTGTTAGTGATTTCAGAAATGACACTTGGGAAAACCTGTTTTGATATCTTACGTAGTCACATAGTCTAGAATATTGAAGAATTTATAACTAAATCTATACGAACCTAAACTATATATGAAAGTAGATTAGATTGTTTGTTATAGTCAGGATTTTATGTTTCTTTACAGAGATTATTATATTACAGTAGAAAAGGAGATACTATAATACACCAAACTGGGTTCCAATCATGATACACTAACCAATATTACTCATATTAGAAAGAAGTATTGCAATCTTCTTGAAAGCTCTCGGAATTGGATTAAGAGGACTCCTCCCTCTTGGCTTTATGTTGCTTCTAGAGATTGACCATCAAATTGGTGGCAGGGAAATTAAATCTCAATAGAAATTTGATAAAAAATAATTAAGTTAGTATAATGTGAAAAATAGTTACAAAAATGTATACTCTATATATGTTTAGAATACAATGATAAATAGTTTCAAATATGAATATTAAAACGAATTTGAAAATAAGATGAAAAATACTTTGATAAATTGTATCCAAAAATAAAATAAAAACAATAATGTTATTACATTGTTTCATAGCTAGACAAGCGCGAGATTTAAGGTAGATAAAATCAAGAGGAAATCCCTATGAACAGCTGCCACCCCCATCGCCCCAGACCGGGCCCTAAAATTACAAAGGGGAAAGCTAGGTTCGATGTGAGAAGAAGACAAGGAAGGGGACAAATTAGCGTGGAATTGAGAACAAGAAGCAAAGGGGGACATGGCTGACTGGCAAAATTGAACGAATGGAGAACAAGTCATACCTCACCCCTGGCGGCCACAGTTCTTCTTCTTCCCCCGCCGGTGCGCTTGCTGTTGATGTACGCTCCACCTCCATTCCCCTTGGACGCCTTGCCTTGGTGGGCAGCTCGATCTAGCTTTTGTTAAAGCTTGCGGTTGTGCGATGAGATGGCAGCTTTCAACACCTTGGCATGTTGGGTCGCCTTCCTCTTGAGCTCCTCCTTCTCCTTGTCTTCAGCATACCTGTCGACGAAACACGCAAATCAATTTGGATCAAAACATCGAGCAGAGCAGCGTAGCAGAGGAAGGAAAGACCAAGAGATAACGTACTTATAGTTGGCATGTGCTGGTTGATCCGCCCATGGAGACAGACCTGAGATTCACGGGGCATCCACGCCTTCCATAGCGGAATGGCACGCCGGTCGGCTGGACATGACGACGACAACCCTGAGGGCCGACGGGGAGAGGAGCGCGGCTAGGACCCATCGCCGGGAATTGGTTTGTGGTCGACTGGTTCTGTGATTCCGCTGATCAACGAGGGCCTATTATAACAATTTCAAGGCGAGGGATGCACCCGGTACCACTACAAGAAAAGTTGCCATGGCCGACGAATTCAAAGTCGGGCCGTGGTTGCTGATGCACCATCCCCTACGATTTTTTGCTCTCTCTGTGGTGCATGTCAAAAAAAATCTCGTTTTTGAGGCCATCTAGCACCACAGAAACGTGGAAAATGTCGCGTATGGTGACCTGGGACGTGGTGCATGATGAATTCTCGGGTGCGCCGACCAAGTCAACGCAAATCCGTACCGCCCAGGGCTGTAGGGCCCAAATGGTAGCGTCTCTAGCTATGTTTTTTTTTCGATCGCGCCATCTCGTTCACGTTCTCCAATCGAGCCATTTACGTTGCTGGCTCATGGGTCTCGCATGTCATCTTCTCTGAACGATAAGTGTTTCTTTTTTTGGATTTTTTTTACCCCCCCATTTTTGGCTACTTATTTTTTTTCTTTCGATCCCGTGCCGCATTGGAAACATTGAGGATGCTGCTGGCTAATGGGTCCCGCATGTCATCCTCTCTAAACGATAAATGTTTCATTTTTTTTTGGATTTGTTTACACCCTGATATTTGGCTAGTTACTTTTTCTTTCGATCTCATGCCGCCTTGGAAACATTGAGACCGCTCCTGAAAAATTTGACCATATGTCATCCTTTATGTATAATAAAAGTTTTTTCTTGGATTATTTTTGGCACTACATATTTGGTCACTTTTTCTTTCAATCTCATGCCGCCCTTGAAAGGTTGAGGACGCTGCTGGCTCATGGATCTCACTTGTGAACAATAAATCTTTTCTTTCTTGTATTTATTTTTGACCCCTATTTTCTAGCTATTTATCTTTTTCTTCTGATCCCCTGCTGCTTTTGAAACGTTGAGAACGCTGCTGGCTCATGAGTCCCGCATGTCAGACTCTATGAACAACAAAAGTTTTCTTCGTTTGATTTATTTTTAACCCCTAATTTCTGGCTATTTATCTTTTTCTTTTGATCCCCTGCCGCCTTTGTTAACGTTGATGACGTTGCTGCCAAATTTGTCTCACATTTTTTTGACCGGGAAATTTGTCTCACATATCAGCCTCTATGAACGTACTATAAAAAATTTCTTTCTTGGATTTATTTTTAACCTTTAATTTCTGGCTATTTGCCATTTTTGTTTCGATCCCATGCCGTCTTTAAAACGTTGAGAACCCTGCTAGCTCATGGGTTCCACATGTCAAACTTGCTTTGTTTGTGAACAATAGACATTTACTTTCTTGGATTTATGGTATGGTCGTTGGAAACAACAACGGTGACATTCTGTTTGCTGCTAATATGATACTGGACTACTGCTTTATCGCTGAACTTGCTGAAGCAGGCTCCCTAAGGTTTTTGCCATTGGTTGGATTATTGCAATACACCAATCATTTCCGAGTGTGGTAGTACTATGGTGAGATAAACAAAGTGAACAATTCCACTTGGTCTAGCTGCAGAATCGTAATGTTCAGAGATTCGTGGCGGTTGTCCTAGGAACAGGAGCCGTAATGCTCCATATATGTGTTTAAACGTAGAGATCTACTAGGATAAAACCTGTGCCACGATGAACAAGATCCAGGGGTTAATTACCTTCTCCCTTGGAGGCAGACAAGCCTCCCAACGTTGATGGCGACGGCGGTGGAGTGAGCGTGATGTAGTGGTGGTGGAGAGCTTCCCGTCGGTCCTGCGCAAACCCTAATCGGTGGGTCTGTAAGTGGGGCGAGTGGCAGCTCCAGAACACCTCGTACTGAGTGCCACCGATCCCCACCTCTCTTTATTGCGCTGGCGACAGGGACCCACCAACCAGATGCGGTTGGACGCCCCCGATCAGGACGCGGTCAAGGGTTACGTTCGAGCCGTTGGACTCGAACGGGTGGAGATCATCCTAACAATATGATGATCACGAACCAGAGGATATATATGGCGTACACTCATCCCACGCCTAGCAAGAAGAAGAAACAAGGCGTGGTGCCGTGGAAGGTGACAACAACCGCCACATACAGTGAAAGCGATGGTACCCAGCGGTGGCTGACAGCCTGACACGGCTGGGCGCTCGTGAGTAGAGCAGGGCCGGGAAGGAGCTCTTGCGGTTGCGGCTCGCCGCGGCCGCCTGTGAGTGCGCCGTCCGGCCGGCCGTCAGGGAGGGCCAGGTCAGTGGCGAGCCGTGTTTCATGCCCACGGACGGCGCGGATGCCCGCCTCAACGACAGGCACGGAGCTCGCCTGGACGCTAAGCACGATGCAGGCCGTCGGGCGGCACGCCCCGACGCGCTCCCCAAGTCGCCGCGCACGCTGCTCTCCAGCACGGCCTTTCCGCCCACCGCGTTCTAGGTGTGCAACAAGCCGGCCGGCAGCGCGTTCTTGACCGGTGTCCCGTTCCCGCTGTGCCGAGCGTGGCCACGCCCAGCCGTACGTGATCGTGCTCTTCGACGCGACAGCGGCGACGACGCGCTCGTCAGCGCCGCCCCGCCGGTGCGCGCCTGGCTCCGGCGCATGCTGCCTGGTGCCTGCCTGCAGGTGATCGTATAGCACCACTGTGACTCGTGGTAGATGCATGCAGCCTTTGCTCAGGGCACCGAGAAGTGCCGTCGATACAGTTTCTTGCTGCTGTTGGTAGTACGGTTGTTCGAAACAACCATGGTTACATTCTGTTTGGTGCTAAACTAGGATCTGGACAATCGCGTTAAAGCTGAGCATGCTGAAGCATGGGACCTGAGGTTAATTTGCCCTTCAGTTAGCGCTGAGTCATTGCACTACATCAATCATTTTCGAGTCCAAGCTCGACATTCAGTTAGCACTGGATCCTTGCAATACACCAATTGTTTTCAGTCAGTTAGTACAGCGTGCAGCAGTACTCGTGTGAGTCAGCTAAGAATCTGGCTCCTGAGTTAGCTAAGAAAGATTATGTATAAAACATGTCTCCTGTTGCTTGATACTACTTGTCATCCAACTCCAGGTTCCTTCTCATTTTGTTTAATTTCCTTCTTGCTGCCAGGTAGTCTTGGGCTCTTCTCCAGCCGAAATCACGGATTTTATTTGGCACGGGGGCATTCCCTGCTTCCAGACATGAGACATGTCTCCTCTAACACTCCTGCCAGTTCTTCATGTTCAAGCCGATAAGCAGTACCAAAGGCACACTGTCTGAACATGTCAACATGCAAGGAGGTGGACTGTCCTATCCCGAGCTTGTGTTTTTCTTTGCTAACTACCCATACGGTGATTTCGCACAATCGTTCCAATGTAAGAATTGGAATTTTTGCTATGGGCACTCGATCGTTACTGACTGAAGTTTAGATACTCCTTTTCTGTATTCAGAGTTTCAGGCCAGGAAATACTTCCGTAGAGAACACTCAATTTTTGCATGATCTAGATGCTGCTGTTTATTACTGAATGGATGCAGTGCTTGTGCATGCCAATAGCTACACTTCCGAGTATTTCAGCCAATGGGTATGGCATCTAAAGGAGAGGCGTTATGTGCGGAGAGCCGTTAGAGGCGACGCGAGGGCGATTTTGGGCCTTGGCCGACGAAATCGCCGGCGAGGAGAAGGGCGGCGAGGATGACGTGAGGGCGGCAGGCGGTGGAGATGAAGATGGCGAGGACGCCGTCGACATGGACTGCATGCGGTACCTTTGCCGCACGCCGTCGCCAGGGTTGTCACGGACGGTGGAAGGTCGAGGATCAAGAGAAGAGAAGAGGATGGAGAGGCGACGGGCCCAAAGGTATACATCTTCTATCCTTCTGGTATCTTCGCCGGAATGCTTGAGGAACAATGGTGGAGTGCTGGATCGGGGCGTGTCTCCACATCCGATTGCATGCGGCAGAATCAAGAAATTGCCGGTGCTCCCACCCTCTGTCTTTGCGGAAGACGATGGTTCGGGGGCATGGGTGGTGGTACGCAGACGCGGCCGGAGATTCGGTGGTGAGCCGCCGGAGTCGATGAAGATGGCCATTAATTCTGGATCTTCACGATCAAAATTCAAAAAATCGGTCAAGGGCTTTGCGGGCCGTTCTGATACGATTGGGCCGCCGAAGGGCATGCCTCCTCAGGTTGGTGTCACGGTCCAATGCGTGGATGCGACACACAGACCTTGGGGACGGATCGATCTGATTAAACATGGATGGACCAGACCCAAGCTAGGGTTTATCAAAAAACTTCGATCTGTCCCGTCGCCTCAAGGTGAGGCCGCCAACATGGCGACCAATGGTGGAGGACGGGGAAGCGGAGGCGCCGGACGCGGGCAGGGCCCTGGACGTGGGGGTGGCTATGCTCCTGGACGTGGTGCGGCTGGCGGTGCGCCGCCGTTCCGTGGCAACTTGGGACGTGGAGGAGGTCAGGGTAACTACGAGGCTGGAGGACCAAGCGGGTCGGCGGGGCAGCCGGATCAGCGCCATCACAGCTTTGAGACGGCGAACGCCGGTGGTTTTGGTGGCTTCAATGCTGGCTTCGGCTTTGGCAACGAGGGCCACCAGCGATACAATCGGTCCTATCAACCTCAGCGTACAGGCCGGTACGATGGGAGCAGAGGCCATCATCTGAGGAACACTGGTTACGTGAACCAAGCTGATCGCCGTGACTTGGGTGTAGACCTTAATGAGGAGATGCTGGCAAGGATGGTGAAGCAAGTCGCAGAGGCATTGCGACAGCCGGGTGTTCTTGCTCCGGTGGTTCCTGTTGCAATTGCGGCAACAAACGAGACTGTGGCTACGGGTGTGGCTGAAGGCGCAGCATCCAAGAAGGCAAAAATGAAGGGTATGCCGAGGTGTTATCGTTGTGATGAACCGGGACATCATGGGAAAGAGTGCACGGTCGAAGTGTGTGATATCTGTGAAAGTAAAGAGCATACACCTGAGGTGTGTCCCCTTTTGAGTGCACCCAAACCACAGGTGATTGTGCATGGGCTGCTCAACGAAGGACTGACATTCTATGAACAGCCGATTTCTGAAACCTATAAGCCCAAGATTGATAATGTCAGACTTGCTAGAGTCAGTGTTTCTGGGGGGGTGCTGTCGGCCTCTCAGATTGTTTTTCAGCTCCAAAGGTTGGTACCAACGGAACAGTTTCAATGGGATGTCAATCAGATTGAGCAGAACGTTTTTAAAGTTCCTTTTCCTTCAAGAAGTGAACTAGATCGGCTGGCCATTTTCGGGGCTTGCAAAGTTCCAAACAGTGGGTGTGAGATCACAGTGGTGCCTTGGGTCAGTCAAATGGAACCATTTATGCAGCTTCCTAAAAAATGGATTCGAGTTAAGGGAATCCCCACAAAGACGACAGGAGACTTTCTCTCTATGTGGAGCTTAGGATCTTTGTTTGGGAAAACGTTTAAGGTGGATATGAAGTTCACACGCAAACACGGGGTACTGCGGATCTTCGTGGGCTGCGTCGATTACACTCTCATCCCATCTTCTTGGCTAGTTTTTGTCAAGGATGGGTTCTATAAGTTGCGATTCTCGGTTGAACATCCGGTGGATGAAGCGGACATGGAAGATGACCCCCCCCTTTCACCACAGCCTGATGATGACAACAATGAAGAGGAAAACCCCGAGGAGGGCTTAGAGAAAAGTGAGAATGAGGAGGTTGACACAGGAAACAATGGGATTAGTGCGATGGTTACCGATGACGTCACAGCGAACAGTGGAGAGAAGGGGTCCAAAGGGACACCGCCAGATGCTATGCAACAAAAGACCTCGGGAGTCATCTTCTCCCCTGAGGTTCGAAGGCCAGTTTCGTGCGGCGCAGCAAGAATTGCGGGAAATGATGTCACGTGCTCAACACAAAAACCTGTCCAGTGATGCACATGCAGAGGATGGGGGTTCACAGCTGCTGTACACACCTGGCTCTTGCGGAGGCGAGGTGGCAGTGAGTGTTGCTGAGATGCGCAAGGAGCTGAATGACGCCGATGTTGATTCAGCGGCATCGGTTGGATGCTTTGAGAGCCCTAATCAAACAACACCAGCTGCGGGTGTTTGTTCTGGAGGTTTTAGGCCTGTTACCTATGATGGAGATGTCGGGGGACCGGAACTGAATATTGAGGCGCTGGTGGAGGAGGAAGCTGGGGGCGAGTTGGCAAGCCCAGCGCCGAATTCATCAGCGATGTCTCCTTTGACTCAATCTGCACTCGAGGTCGTTCGCTTAATTCCTCGGCTCTGTCACCTACACGGGTATCCCTAGGCGAGGGGTGCGGTGGTGGTCGAGTGAACATGGAGGAGGCCTTCGCGTGAGGAAATGCGTGCTTTCGGCGGTCTCGAGGAGGTGGTGGCCCGTTCCGGTGCGCGGATTCGAGCCCAACCAAACGCTGACGTACCATCGCTGGAGCGAGCGGTGGAATTGGCGTGCAAAAAGAACCTCGACATCCCAAAAGGTACAACAAATGCGAACCTCTCGATTCTATCTTTTTCGGATACTGAAATTAAACATAGGGCTGATCGGCTAGGTATTTCGTTAGGAAAATCTAATGGACAAATTAATTCTTCTATTTCGGTTATTAGAAATATTGAGCGGGAGAGAAGTCTGATTTTCTTGCAAAAGAACCTACATAAAGAGGATAGTGAGGTTAGTCTCGTAATGCGACGACCTACAAACTTATGTGAGGATTTAGATGACGATGAGGACACAATTGACGGTCATGCGGACCTTCAAGTGCCAAGTAAACAGATTGTTAAAAGGGGCCGAAAGACTAATGCGTCTAGCCAACGGCCTACTAGGCGTAGTGCGCGAATAATTAAATTAAAAAGTAAGAAACAATGAAAGGTATGGTTTGGAATTCAGATGGGTTTGGGGATTCTGCTAAACATATGACAGTTTGCGAAGCTGTACAGGAGAAAAAGTTAGACTTTGTGGCTATTGTTGAAACGGGTAGATCTTCGTTTTCAGCTCCCTTTCTTAAGTTCTTGGCAGGCGGGTTGGATTTCACATGGTTTTGTATGCCTCCTCATGGCCGATCAGGAGGAATGTTAGTGGGTTTCAATAGCACTTCTTTAACTGCTCAAAGTGTTGTCACAGGTGATTTTTGCGTAAAATTTCATGTGCGATCCAAAAAAGATGGGTTCTTATGGTCTTTCGTGGTAGTTTATGGGGCGGCACAAGATGAGAGGAAACCGGATTTCCTGGCTGAGTTAGTTCGTATTTGTGAAGGGGAGACTCTTCCGTTGCTCGTAGGGGGGGATTTCAATATTATTAGGAGGGCGGATGAAAAAAAATAATTCCAATTTCAATGCGCGGTGGCCTGTTATTTTCAACGCTATTATTGAGAGTCTAGAGCTCAAAGAGCTAGAACTTTCAGGTCGGCAATATACCTGGGCGAGTAGAAGGGAGACTCCAACGTTTGAGAAGTTGGACCGTTTCCTAGCTAGTGTGGATTGGGAACAAAAGTACCCGCTGGTGTCTGTTCATGCGATGACTCGAACGGGGTCTGACCATACACCACTGATTATTGACTCAGGCGATCAGGCTCATGTGGGTAATAAAAATCACTTCTACTTTGAACAATCCTGGATGCGCCAGGAAGGGTTTAAAGAGATGATCGAGAAAGAGTGGGCTTCAGTGAAGGAGGGGAATACTCCAGTGGAACGTTGGCAAAATAAAATTAGACACATTAGACAATTCCTTCGTGGATGGGCAAAAAACTTGAATGCCGATGCAAATAAGTTGAAAGAGAAACTATTACTTATTATAGACCAACTTGATATCAAATCGGAATCAAACCTTTTAACTGTGGCTGAGCGGGCTGCGAAAAAGGAGGCGGAAATACAGCTTGGTAAACTTCTGCGGGATGAAGAATCCAAGTGGGCTCAACGAGCAAAGGTGCGGCATGTTCAGGAGGGTGGAAATAATACGCGATACTTCCACATTATGGCCAATGGTAGGCATAGGAAAAAAAGAATTTTTCAACTTGAACAAGATGAGGGAACTATTGTTGGGGAGACAAATCTGAAAGTGTTCATTTCGGAATACTATAAGAAATTATTTGGTGCGCCAGAACCAAATTTCTTCTCCATGGAAGAGGCCGTTACGAGTGACATGCCTCAAATTTCATCGGAGGAAAATAATATCTTGACAGCAGAATTTAATGAGAAAGAGGTCTATGACGCGATATCACAGATGGAACATAATAAGTCTCCGGGTCCGGACGGGTTCCCGGCTGAGTTTTATCAAAAATTTTGGCATATTTTAAAAAATGATCTAATGGATATGTTTGCTCAATTGCGAAAGGGTGAACTACCATTGTATAAACTTAATTTCGGGATCATTACGTTGCTGCCCAAAATTGAGAATGCCAGTAGAATTGAACAGTATAGACCGATTTGCTTATTAAATGTGAGTTTTAAGATTTTTACAAAAGTAGGTACCAATCGGGTAACCTCAATTGCGAGTAGAGTGGTGCGTCCAACTCAAACAGCGTTTATCCCAGGGAGAAATATTTTGGAAGGAGTGGTTGTGCTACATGAGACAATTCACGAGATGCATAGGAAGAAATTAGACGGGGTGCTTTTTAAAATTGACTTTGAAAAGGCCTATGATAAGGTGAACTGGGACTTTTTGCAACAGTGTTCTTCGTATGAAAGGATTTGATTTGATGTGGTGTGAATGGGTTGCAAGGTTTGTTCAAGGGGGGAGTGTGGGTATCAGGGTGAACGATGATATAGGACACTATTTCCAAACGTTGAAAGGTTTGCGACAAGGAGATCCGTTGTCTCCTTTGTTGTTTAATCTTGTCGCTGATATGCTGGCCATTCTAATTATGCGTGCTAAAGAGGATGGGCAAGTGGGGGGGTTAATACCGCATTTGGTGGATGGTGGGGTGTCGATACTCCAGTATGCAGATGATACAATATTGTTTCTAGAGCATGACATTGCGAAAGCTGTGAACATGAAACTAATATTGGCTTTTTTTGAGCAACTCTCGGGTTTAAAAATCAATTATCACAAAAGCGAGTTATATTGTTTTGGTAAAGCTGTAGAGGTGCGAGACCAATACCGAAATATTTTCGGGTGCGAAATTGGTTCACTCCCATTTAAATACCTGGGTATACCTATTCACTATAGGAAATTACTCAATAAAGAATGGAAAATAGTAGAGGATCGATTCGACGGGAAATTGGGAGCATGGGTAGCCAAGATGTTATCATACGGTGATCGTCTGGTGCTCATTAATTCAGTGTTGACTAGCTTGCCGATGTTTATGTTGTCTTTCTTCGATATACCCAAGGGGGTTCGTAAAAGACTAGATTATTATCGGTCAAGATTTTTCTGGCAAAGTAATCAGCAAAAGAGAAAATATAGACTAACTAAATGGAATATTGTGTGTAGACCAAAAGATCAAGGGGGGCTCGGTATTGAAGTGCTTGAGATTAAAAATAAATGTCTTTTGAGTAAATGGATATTTAAGTTACTTACGGAGGAGGGGGTGTGGAAGGAATTACTTACAAATAAATATTTGGGAGAAAAGACGTTGTCCCAAGTCCATATTAAACCTACAGATTCACCTTTTTGGAAAGGAATAATGAAAGTTAAAGACGATTTTCTCAAATTTGGGTCTTTCAAAATCGGGGATGGGAATCAAACTCGTTTTTGGGAGGACATTTGGTTGGGTAACAATTCGATTGCGGATGAATACCCGTCCTTGTATGCGATTGCTTATCATAAAAATATAACAGTGGCGTCTGTTTTTGGGAGTAACCCGATCAATCTTCGGTTTAGAAGGAGCTTGATTGGGAATAATAGAGAGGTTTGGTTTCATCTAATTGAAAGACTAATGCGTGTCCAAATTTTAGATGAACCGGACAGATTTATTTGGGCTCTTACACCGACGGGTGTATACTCCACTAAATCCTACTACGCTGAACTTTTGAATGGCCATACACAGTATCTGCGGAAATACTTATGGAAGATGAAAGTTCCTTTAAAGATTCGTATTTTCCTGTGGTTCTTACATAGGAAGGAGCTTTTAACTAAGGATAATTTGATTAAACGTAAATGGATTGGGTGTAAAAAATGCGTTTTTTGTGATGCAGATGAGTCTGTACAACATCTGTTCATTTCATGTCCTTTTGCTCGTGATATTTGGAGGATCATACATTTTACTTTCAACATTAAACCACCCTCTAGTGTTGGTAATTTATTTGGGAGCTGGCTGAATGGGGTGGATAAGAGATCCAAAGAGCTTATTAGAGTAGGCACTGCGGCTGTGCTATGGGCTATTTGGAATTGTAGAAATGACATAATTTTTAACAAGACAACACCATCCCATTATTTGCAGGTTATCAACAAGACGACTTACTGGATCCATATGTGGTCATTTCTTCTCCCTGTGGAACGCCGTGGACTCATGGATTCCGCCTGTACTCGAATGACGATGGTCGTACGGGCTATCTTCTGCCAGGGTGGGTGGCGACAGCATAAGCGAATTGATGGATAGATCTTTTTTTAGGTGGCTGATTTTTGTATTCACTTTGAGTGACCCTTAATTTGTAAACTTTGAGATACTATTCTTTAATAATTGCGGTGGCTGTGTGCATCACTTTGATGCAGAGGCCGGGATCCGCACCCTATTATCTAAAAAAAGAGTATTTCAGCCAATGTTCAGAACATCACCCTCTAGCAGGAATAGTATCTCAAGCACCACGCATCTCCCTAGCTAGTGCACAATGTTTCTATGGAAGCACGCAGCGTCTGGCTCACTACTTGGCGCGTCCGGGTGCGTCCGAGCCAGCAGGCGAGGCAGGCCCGGCGGAGACGCTCGCCATCTCGGTCTACGGCGACAGCTTCCAAGCGAACACGGGGCTGTGCGCCACCAACGGTGCCGGCTTCCTCCACCGCTAGCTGCTTTCTGGGAAGGCTGCGACGAGCACCATCGCGCGCGCAACAGGCCGAGGCCATGGCAGGCGGCAAGCTGTTCGCGAAGAAAAGGATGCTGGCATTCGACGAGATCAGCGCTAGTACGTGTGCGCCGCGGCGTGTCCAGTAACGTACGTGTACCGCGTCATGCTGGGCAGCGGGGCGTCGTCGCACGCACAGGGTCGCGCGCTGCTTCTCTGCCGCCGCCGCCGCCGCGTTCTTCGTGTGCAACAGGCCGGCCGGCCACCGCGTTCTTGTCCGGCGTCAAGTCCCCGCGGTGCCGACTGTGACAATGCTCTTCGACACGACGCCGTACAAAATTCCGCGGCGACGATGGGCTCGTCAGCGCCGCCCCGCAGGTGCGCGCCGCGTACTGCCTGGAGGTGACCAGAGCAGCACTGAGACATGTTTCCCATTGCGAAGCTATCGTGTCGAGTGTAGAGGCAGCTGGGCGCTCGGTCGTCAGCCGCTCTTGAGTAGAGCTAGGCTAGGAAGGAGCTCTTGAGGTTGCGGCTCGCCGCTGCCGCCTTTGGGTGCGCCGTGCGGCCATCCGCCAGGTAGTGCGCCTGTGAGAGAAAGTTCGGTGGCGAGCTGTGTTTCATGCCCACGGATGGCGCGGACGCCCGCCCGCCGGCCGCCGCAGCACCCAGCTGCCCGCGTCGTCGGACGTCATCGTGTGCTCTTGTCGTCTCGTCTCACAGGGTCACGAGCTGCTTCGCGGCCGCCGCCGGGCGCCGACGCGTTCTTTGTGTGCAACCCGGCCGGCCACCGTTCTGGTCCAGTGTCCCGTCCCCTCTGTGCCGGCCCAGCCGTGATCGTGCTCTTCCAAGTAACGCAGTACAAATTCCGCGGCGGCGACGCGCTCGTGACCAGAACACCCTGAATCCGTGGACTAGCATCTGGCGCCGGGCACCAAGAACTGCTGTCGATACAGTTTCTAGCTGCTGCTAGCTGTTGGTATTAGTATGATCGTTCGAAACAACCATGGTCACATTATGTTTGCTGCTAAACTAGCATCTGGACAATCGCGTTAACTCTGAACATGCTGAAGCATATGACCTGAGGTTTGCCCTTCAGTTAGCGCTGGATCATTGCAGTACATCAACCATTTTCGAGTCCAAGTTTGCCATTCAGTTAACACTGCATCCTTGCAATACACACCAATCATTTTCGAGTCTGAGTGTCTGGCAGCACTAGGATGATACAGGAAGTGAACAACTCCACATAAATTCTCACCGAGGAGCCTGTCATATTTTCGAAGACATGGAGTTGCCGGACTCATTGTCGCTGGCTGCATTTTTCAGTCAGTTAGTACAGCGTGCAACAGTTTGGCTCGTGATTAACACTAGTTGATTAACAATCGTTATAAATGTAATAAAAGTTACTATAATACTACATATGTCTATAAATCCTTATCGAAAAACATATGTCTATAAATACCCATGAGTTATTTTGCATAATAAAACTAGAATTTAACCTGCTGCTAAAGACAAGATGAGCTAATAGACTAAGTTCGGGCAACAGATAATAGCAATCCGTCACGTTCCAACTAACTTAGGTTGGGCCACGAAGAACCACTCTCCATAAATAGACGTCTGAGATTTATCTAAATCTAAATGTATCTAGACGCTATCGTGTAGTATCTGGATACATCCAGATTTGGATAAGCCTAAGACATCTATTTATAGATGGAGCGAGTATATGTGTTTGGATCACCTAGCGGCGACAATAGATGCTAGCGCGAACCGAGGATGTATCGTCGTCCTTACCCACCACCACCTGAGGCAGATAAAGTTTTTCGTAGTAAAGCTTTCTATAGTACACATGCGAAAAATCGCCGTGCTAAGGCTCTAAAGGTTCAGAGCACTACCAATGATGACAATCCTAAATCGAAAGAGGCTAATCTAAAACCACACCAACGAACAAGAAAACCGACCGAAGGGATCAAAACCATTAACACTAGACGTGTCATTGGAGCCGGATAAACCGAGCAACCCTTTAAATTGACTTGAAGATGTTGGTGCCGCCTCCGCAAACCAAAAAATACACTGTAATAATCTAAATAAAGAATAGAAAAACTCTCGCCGGCAAGAGGTTGTGGTCTCTGCTACACCTTGAAAGCCCTCGCGAGGCGGATGTAAGCATAGATCATCTCAGAATCCCGTACAGGGGCGGACCCAAGTGTAGCTCAGTGGGGGCATGCTGCCCCACTCAAAATTTTGAATTCCCATACTGTTAGTTCATATTTGACAGAAATTTCTTCAGATTTTGCAAATTTGTACAATAAGTGCCCCCACTCATATGGGTCGGCCATTGGCTTCGTGGCAACCCATGTCCTTACATTAATTTCTCAATCCCTCATTGCATTCTTCACGGCACTTGCCCTTCCTATTTCACAACGTAATAGCACGTAAGTAGGTATTTTTGCTGTCATTGTTTTCCCAATTTTATTGGTGCTGACAGCCCCACGTAAAGTAGCTCCCCAATAAAACCCTGGTGAGCAAAAGGAATTCTGGTGTTTTAACCTGCATCGGAGTAGCAAAAATGCGGCACAGAAAATCACCAAATGACAACCATTCGTGTGCACCGGTCACCTCGGCACCTCCCGCCTTTATCGGCACAGAAAATCACCAAATTCTGATTTTTTTTTTGATTTTTTGCTTTCTTTTCTGTTTCCTTTTTTGTTTAAACTAAAAAAAAGTTTATGTTTGAAATAGGTTCAAATTCGAAAAATATTTAAATTTAAAAATTATTCGTATTCAAGAAATTTTCAAATTTAAATATGTTTATATTTTAAAAGGTTCAAATTTTCTCTCTATCTATACTTTTTCGTTTCTCTTTTCTGATATTTTCCTTTCTTTTTGTTTGATTTTTTGTTTAAATTAAAAAAAATAAGTTTGCTACAGATTCAAATTCAAAAAAATATCAAAATTTAATTCGTATTCATAAAATGTTCAAATTTAAAATATTTTTATATTAAAAAGGTTAAAAAATAAAAATAAAAAATTTGAGAAATTGTTCAAATTTTCAAAATATTTGAATTACAAAATATTTATTAAAATAAAATCAAAAAACTTAAACTTTCTTTAATTTCAAAATTTCTTTACATTTCGAATTTGTTCGAGTTTCGAAAAAAATCGATTTTAAAAAATGTTACATATGGAAAATGTGATATTCTGAAAATTGTTCAAACTTTGAATTTGTTTCGATTGTAAAAAACTTTCAAAATTTTAAAATATAAATTTCGCAAAAATTATTTGGTTTTTGAAAATACGTTCAGATTTTAAAAACGAAAAAAAAAGAAAACTTAAAAGAAATAACAAAAAACAAAGAAAAGAAAAGGAGATGTGCCTGTTGTGGGTCGTGGCCCATCAAGTTGCGGCGGGGTCTAGGGTGTGCAGCGACCTGTTCAGGCCGACTAGATCGGTGAATATCATCTCCCTCTTTATCGACCCAACTTGACAATGTATTCGTATGCGGATTGGGCCGTGAAAGGGAATTTCCCTGTCTAATTTGTTCTATTATAATGTCCATGACAACATGATTAGCAAACTAACCGTGTGCTCGAGCTACATGGTGGAGCCTAGGCACATCCGAAAGAAAGCATAGATAGTTGAATATCCCCTGAAGGAGAAGATGAAAAGAGAGAGGTCTGATTCGGAAGATAATAGTGTTCCTGCACCAAGGCCATGGCCACTGAGATGAGAAATGGGGAACTATTGGGAAAAATAAGAAAAATTGGGATGAGTTCACGTGCACGTAATGCGCCTACGAACCAGAGGATATGGCGTCCAGTAAGGCAGTAACGCTTACGTGCGTTTGGTTACAAAGTGCGAGGATGAAACCCTCCACATGCAAAGAATATTCTCTCCAGATGCTGACCCAACTCATCCCAAATCGGCCGGACCTCCCCATTTCACTTTTTCTAATCCGTGGATCCATCGCTAATCTTCTCCCCTCGTTTATCTTGACGTGTTCCCGTGTGCTGGAAGACTACCGCTTGGGCTCGCCGTTGCCCTGCCCCGCCGCCGCATGGGTCCGTGGTTGACCCAACTTCCCCGTCTCGTCAACGCCGCCACTTCCACATCTGGTGCTGGAAGACCGATGTCGCCGTCTGGGCTCGCTGTATCCCCACCTCCCCTGCCACGTGAGCCTGTCGTCCCCGTCGAGCTGGACGCCGGTGAGGCCGGTCTTGCTCGCGGTCGAGCGGGATGCCGTCTTCCATGTGGTTGCCGCCCCCGTCGAACGGGATGCCGACGAGGCCAGTCTTCCTCGCGGTTGAGCGGGACGACGTCTTCCTGGTCGTTGCACCCATCGAGCGGGACGCCGGCGAGGCTGGCCTTCTTTGCGGTCGACGCCCTTCGTTGATTCAAACATGCTATCCTTTGTAAATTTTTCCCATTTATAGTGTGTGACACCCCTAAATCAAGCTAAAAAATATGCATAACTGAAAGAGTGACACCGGGTTGTTTTCGTTCTGGGTCCACCCTTGGTTGAGCAGGACGCCGACTAAGCTGGCCTTCCTCATGGTCGCCGCGTTGCTAGAATTTTTTTAAGCCTAATTTCAATTAAACACTGCTAATAAAATGCTATTGAATACTATTACGGAGTATTAGCTAATCGCATGTCATCCCATTCCCCCAAATTCTTTGAACCAAACAGAAAGTGGGATCACCCTAATGTGGATCGTCCCATCCCTAAAATCTGATCCATTCCATCCCATGCATATTGGTCCATCAACCAAACGGACCCTTGGACACCCAGCGGCCCAGCGCACGTACACGTTGCATCCATCCATGGCTATCGCGCGTGCACGGTGCCGTGGATGGTGGCACTCGGTCGTCGGCCGCACGTGTGTAGAGCGGGCCGGGAAGGAGCTTTTGCGGCACCTGCGAGTGCGCCGGGGAGGGGCGGTTCGGCGGCGAGCCGTGTTTCATGGCCAGGACAGCGCGGACGCCCGCCGCAACGCCCAGCACGGACCTCGCCAGGCCGCTGAGCGGCACGCCCTAAGTCGCCGGGCGCGCACGCTGGTGTCCAGCACGGCATTTACGGCCAAAGCGGCACGCCCTAAGTCACCGTGCTCTCCTCGTCGCGCACGCTGCTTCTCGGCCGCCGCCGACGCGTTCTCCGTGTGCAACCCGGCCGCTCAGCGCGTTCTGGTCCGGCATCCGGTGGCCACGCCCAGCCATGATCATGCTCTGCGACGCGACGCCGTACAAATTCCGCGGCGACAACGCGCTCGTCGTCTGCGCCGCCGGGCTCCGGCGCATACTGTCTGCAGGTGACCAGAGCACCACTGACTCACTGAGACATGCTTTCCACTGCGAAGCTATAGTGTCGAGTGTAGAGCCTTTGATCAGGGCACTGAGAAATTGAAATATTTGGAGAAAGACTGGGTTGAAGTTTAGCGAGCATGCAGACGCAGGCATGCAGCCTTTGCTGTCGATAAAGGGTCTAGCTGCTGTTGGTACTTGGTACGGTCGTTCCAAACGAAACAACCATGGTCACATTCTGTTTGCTGCTAAACCAGGTTCTGGACAATCGCTTTAACGCTGAACAATCTGAAGCATGCGCCCCGAGGTTTTGACATTATTTTTGGTCCGGATCATTGGAATACACCAATCATTTTCGACTCGAGGTTTGCCATTCGGTTAGCACTGGATCCTTGCAAAGCTGCAATACACCAGTCATTTTCGAGTCTGGCAGTACTAGGATGATAAACGAAGTGAACAACTCTACTTCTAGCTGCAAAGCCTGTCATAGTTTCGATGATCCCGCGAATATTAGTAGCCGGCTCATTGTCACTGGCAGCAGTTTTCATTCAATTAGTAGAGCGTGCAGCAGTTTCGCTCATGATGGAGTCAGGTATCTCTGTCGGAGGAAGCTGACAAATTAAAGTAAGTTGGCGGCTAACTAGCCCAGCTAACTCGCTGGTCACCAGAGCACTTACAACATTAGGGACATTGTCTTGCCATATCACACGTTGATCCAGCTGCCCGTCGCCAAACTTCGCCATAGCGTGAGGAAACCCGACTGCTTTGCTTCGATACTGCCACTTCTTGTGGAAAGGAAAGTTGCAAGTTGAGTTAGCGTTTAGCATATAGCGGCCAATAGACAATAACCAGCATCATCTAGATGCATGTCAGGTCATGCGAAAAATATGCCGATGAAAGCAGATGGACAAGTTGATGGTCTCATACCTCATCTAGTAGAGGGTGGGATTTCGATTCTCCAATATACGGATAACACTATCCTATTTATGGAACATAATTTGGAAAAGGCATTGAATATGAAGCTCATTCTTTGTATTTTCGAACAACTTTCCGGGCTGAAAATCAACTTCTATAAGAGCGAAGTTTTTTGTTTCGGAAAAGCAAAAGATGTTCAGGATCAATATATAAATCTCTTCGGGTGTGCAGCTGGAGTATTCCCTTTTAGATATTTGGGAATTCCAATTCATTACCGCAAGTTAAAAAATAGAGAGTGGAAGCCAATAGAAGATCGTTTTGAGAGAAAGCTTGAAAGTTGGGTGGACAAGTTGCTTTCCTATGGGGATCGGTTGGTTCTAATTAATTCAGTTTTAACTAGTCTTCCGATATTCATGCTATCCTTTTTTGAAATACCTAAAGGGGTTAGAAAAAGATTGAATTATTTTCGATCAAGATTTTTTTGGTAAAGTGATAGCCATAAGAGGAAGTATAGACTGACTCGATGGAACATCATCTGTCGCCCAAAAGAACAGGAGGAATAGGACTAGAGGTACTTGATATTAAAAATAAGTGTATGTTAAGCAAGTGGTTTTTTAAACTCTTAACAGAACAAGGTGTATGGCAAGAGCTCATAAGAAATAAGTATCACATTCTAAAGTGTTGTCTCAAGTAAAGGCAAGGCCTATAGATTCCCCTTTCTAGCGAGGGCTAATGAAAGTAAGAGCATCTCCAGTCGTGTCCCCCAAAGCGTTTCCCAAAACGCGTCAGATCGAGCGTTTGGGGACGCCTCCGCTTCGTGCCGCGTTTAGGGCGCGTCGCTGCCCAGCCGCGGCCCCAAACGCGCCCCCAAACATTAAAATAACATTTTTTTTGCATTTTCATTTCAATAGAGAGAAGGAATTTGTACCTAGAATCGAGATTTTAAAAGTAATGCAACATGTTCAAACTAATTAAACATAAAAACTGCGAAAAAAATGTTCAAACTAATTTTTAAACTACTTCTTCTTTGATGGCCTCGCGTCGTCATCCTCACGGAGGCGCTTCCTGCTCGTCTCCTCTTCCGAAGAGGTAGTGGCGTTTGACGCGTGCGATGAGCTTGTGTCCCCCTCCGACGAGTAGCCCTTGGTGTCTTCGTCGTCGTCGATGCTCGCTGGCTGCGCCTCCGCCTTCGCCTTCGCATGGGCCCTTGCCTCCTTCTTTGCCGCCGCCTCCAGCCATCTCCACCTGGCATCTCCATCCTCTTCCTATTCCTTCTCCTCCTCATGGCTATCGTCAGCGACGGCCTGCTCCTCCTCCTCCTGGCCATCATCGGTGACAGCTCCCCCTCCTCCTCCTGATTGTCCGTCGGCGGGGAAGTAGAGCTGCTAGGCGTGGCAGTTCTTTCCCACCAATGGCGCCATCCCAGCGGCTTCCCCTCGCCATCGGAGTCCGATGGCAAAGAGAGGTTGCTCCTCAGTCGTAGAGATGAAGGGGGGCGGCCGGTTGGAGATCGGAATGTGCAGATGTAGGTGTCTTATTGAGCGGGGATGAATCGCGGCGCATATATCAAAGAGGGGTGTAGTTGCTCTTCCGTGGAGTTCGCGCGTCGATCGACGCGGTTGCCACTGCGGCGGTTCCCCTTCCTGGCAACGGCACCTTCGCTGCGCGCCAATAATAACTCCTTCGCGAGGTAGGCGACGGTTGGGCGTCGTTCGTGTGTCAATGACGCGTTGGGCTCGCAACTCCCCGCCTCGTTTCTCGCTCTGTCCGGCGCGCCCGAAGCGTCCCCTGTGGAGCGGGGACAGGCTCGGCGCGCCGGACACCGTATTGGGCCGCGCCGGGCGGAAGGAGGCTTTGAGGCGCGCGACTGTGGCCGAAAAAATGTCCGACATGCCACAAAAATCTTTGTGGGATGCGACTGGAGATGCTCTAAAAGATGAGTCTTCGATAGAGGGTCCTTCAGGGTAGGAAACGGTGAGATTTACTCGTTTTTGTGAAGATTCATGGTTGGAGGACAAACCGTTAGCGCAACAATATTCAGCCATATATAACATAGTTCATCATAAGCAAGTTTTTGTTGCTCATGTTATGTCAGAAGTGCCGCTAAACATAGGTTTTAGGCGAGCACTTACGGAAACAAGAGCAGAAAGATGGCTTTATCTTGCCTCGTCGTTTGATGGATATCAATCTAACATCAGAACCAGATGATTTTGTTTGAAAGCTAACAACGTCTGATTCGTTCACTGTTAAATCTTTATATCTTTATATCTTGGAAGATGAAAGTGCCTCTAAACATTAGGATCTTCATGTGGTTCTTGCATCGTAAGGTGTTACTTACCAAAGATAAATTAGCTAAGAGGAGTTGGCAAGGTAGTAAAAAGTGTTGTTTTTACGCTCAAGATAAATCAATACAATGCATTTTTATATCTTGTCCGCTTGCAAAAAATTGTGTGGAAAATTGTTTACATGGCCTTTAAAATATTCCACCCGCCAACATTACAAATTTGTTTGGAAACTGGTTAGCGGATGTTGAGAAGAAAGATAAAGTAAAAATCCTAGTTGGTGCATGTGCTTTATTTTGGGCCATTTGGAACATACGAAATGATTATATCTTTAACAATGCAAAATCTACTTCTTTTATACAGGTAATACCGTTGGCTACTCATTGAATCCGTATGTGGTTCTTCCTACCACCAATAGAGAAGCGGGAGAATTTGGTTACTGGGTGCAACCGCACAGAGACGGTTGCTCGGGATTTATACAGCGTTTTGATCTTAGAATAACATATTAATGCAGTGTCATATCATGTTTTCTAGTTTCTTTAGATGGTTGATACATGTATCGACCCGGGGCTGTCCTTTTCGCGACGCTGAGACGGTTCATTCCTTTTCAGGACGAGGTAGGTGAGCAGCGGAACGCTCCCTGACCTAGCCGCCGCCCCTCCACCCTCCCAGCTTGCCGCCGCCCCTCCCTCCCTCCACCACCGCCCCCTCCCATCCCCTCTCCTCCCTTCCCACCTTCGTCCCGGGTCGTCTTGCGCGCGATGGCTCCGGGCGACGACCCGAACCCAAGAAGAGGCGGCCCATCTTCCTCCTCCTAGCCGCTACCGCTGTCGGGGTCGGCGGTGGTGGCCGCGTCCGGCTGCCAAAGGCAGGGGTGGTGGTGACGCGTCCATGGACTCCCCTTCGCGCGGAGGCAGGGTCTTCCAGGGGCGGCAATGGTGGACGGCGGGTCTGGTGGCCGTGGCCTTCGGCTACTTCACCTCGATCATGGCGGGAGACGCGGTGGTGTGGCGGAACTCGGTGGGGAAAGGGCGGCAGCGCGATCGCTGCTGACCTCCACTGGCCGGGTTGGAGGAGGAAGATGGACCGCGGTTCCCAGCCATGGCGGCGTCGTGGGGGCCGGCCGTTCCGGCTTTGATGGTGGTGGTCCTAGGGTTCTTCTTTCGCGAAGATGAAGACGTTCCGGATGCCGATCTTTCTTCATCTAGCCGGAGTGATGAGTTTTGGAAGGCTCCGACAGCGAATGGAACGGTGCATCTTTTGCCTGGAGTTCACAGGGTGGTATTCGGTCACGCGCACCCATGTATTATTCCGACCGTTTGGTTTCGGAGGGAGCGGTCACGCGCACCCATGTATTATTCCGACCGTTTGGTTTCGGAGGGAGCGGCGCGAAGCTCTGTTCTGTGTTGACATCAAGAGACTTTTGGTCCATGGTGAAGTCAGAAACAGAGAATTTCATGAATGCGGGATAGGGGGATTAGCTAAAGAAGATTCAAGTCTCCGCGATGTTGAGGAACTTGCTTGGTGTTTCGGGATTCGTAGCAGTGGTATGAAAGTGGGGACGGCAGCAAAGGTGAAGTTCAGAGTCCTACCTTTCAGGGTGAAAACCCAAGGTTTGATCTTAACTGGTTGTGTCTGGCAATGACCTTGTTGGAGGCATTGTTTTGAGAGTGGAGACTATCTTCAGGGTGAAAGCCTAAGATCTTTGATGGGGCGACGACGGCGCTGGTGCACTGTTCTCTTCTTGGAGGCGTCGCTTTTGGAGAGTCTGTATTTCAGGTGTTGTCTAGGGGTGGATGTATTACTGTTGCTAGGCCAGGGATACTATAGCGGGACTTTTCTTTCTTAGTTTTCTTTTATCTTTTTTGGTTGTGTGCATCCATACTGCCATTAGGGTGTTGCGTTGTTGCAGAGGCTGTATGTAATTGATATCTTTTGATATTAATATATTCTGTTTATCGAAAAAAAAATGTATTGACCCCGTGTGATCCGTGATGTAATATACTCTAAGAATTGGATTTTTTAATAAGGCAATAAAAAGCTGCATACATCAACCGATGTAGGCTGGGGCTAAGCCTCCATTTCGAAAAAGGTCATGCGAAAAATGAGTGTTGTCTACGGAAATATTTCCTTGTCTGAATACAGAAAAGGAGCATCTCAACTTCAGTCAGTAACGAGTGCCAATGGCATCAATTCGGTGCACGCATGCTATGTTGTTCTCAGCAGTTAGTACATTAGAAGTTTAGAACGATTGTGCAAAATTGCCGTATGACTGGTTAGCAAAAACACAAATGATTATCCCTGATGCAGGTCCAATTATAAGCTCGGAATGGGAGAGTCCACATCCTTTCATGCTGATCATGTCGCAGACAGTTTACCTTTGGTACTGCTTATCGGCTTGAACATGAAGAAGAGTGGCTGCCTAGCAGGAGTGTTACGGAAGCAGGGAATGCCCCCGTGCCAAATAAAATCCGTGATTTCGGCTGGAGAAGAGCCGAAGACTACCTCGCAACAAGAAAGAAACAAAATGAGAAGGAACCTCGAGTAGGATGAGACGTGCCAACTATGTGGAAGAGAGAGACACTGAACCTGCACCAAGGCCAGGGGCACTGTCTCCTGCACCTTTGCTGTCGCTACAAGTCTGGCTACTAGTGGTATGGTCGTTGGAAACAACAATGGTGACATTCTGTTTGCTCCTAACATGGTTCTGCATAAGGGCATCTCCAACGCGACGACCCAAACGGACGCGCTGGACCGTCTGTTTTGGGTCGTTTGGGTGGCCGTGCGGACACGTCGACGGAGCCCGTTTGGGTCACGCGCTACGTCCAACGTGGCAGATTTGGGTCGCGGCGCCATAGAAGTTGCTATTTGCCTCTAAATTTACTATAAAAGCATAAAAAATCATAAAAAATATATAAATAAGTTTAAATGCTCAAGATTTATTACATAAGTTTATTGTCCACATTTTCAATGACAAAGTATTATTAAAAAAAAATGTAAAATGATACAAATGCTCTAGGCATTGTTTTCTTCGGGATTTTCTTCATTGTTGTTTGCAGCATTGTTGCCAACATGCTGCCACATGTGCTCGACCAAATCAGCCTGGAGCTGGTTGTGTACAGCTAGATCCCGAATTTCGTGGTGCACATGGAGGATATCCTGGAATGATGCCGGACCACCTTGAGGAGTAACCAACTCTCTCTGGCCATCCCACTCATTATCAAACTGTGAATCATCCCGCTCTACCTCAACAATCATGTTATGCATGATTACACAAACGGTCATCACCTCCCACAGAGTTTGCACACTCCATGCTCTAGCAGGGTGTCTGACGATAGCCCAACGAGTTGGGAGGATGCCAAACGCCCGCTCGACATCTTTCCGGGCTGCCTCTTGCTCTTTGGCAAACCTTGCCTCCTGCTCTGAGTTGGGACGCCGGATTGTCTTCACGAGTGTAGCCCAAGGTGGATAGATACCATCAGCAAGGTAGTACCCCTTGTTGTAGTGGTGGCCATTGATCGCCCATTTCATCGAACACCTCGCAGGCGGAGGCCATCCAATGCGTCCGTAGGGACCTGCAGGCAATGGCCGTCCCGGCCGACTTACGGCCTGGAAACACGGTGCACGAGAGCTCACCTCTGGCGGCAACGGCGAAGCTGCTGACGGCGGGAGGTCTCGCGACGGTGAGAGGACAACAGCGTCGGCGACGGTGTCCTCCGACTCTGTTACGACGCCGCGAAAGCAGCGCGGGGCCGCGTCCTATGCTTCCGCACCGCTTGCCGGCGTCTCGACGACAGTGGCCGGCGTCGACAGCGCTCCCAAATCGCCGGTCCTGGGGTGGCGGCGGAGCGGTGGGAGATGAGTGCGAGGGGGCTGTGTTTTGGGAGGCAGACAGGCGGGCCAGGGGCGGACAAGGGGAGGACGCGAGCGGCCAGCGATAGGAGTCCGCGGCCACGCAAACGCGACCCAGATTTGGGCCAGCTTTGGGTCGTCCCGGACGCCGCGGTCATCCGTTTTTAGGATGGGTCCGCGCGCTGGGCCGGGATTTTGTCCGGTTCGACCCATCCAGACGCGTGGGCGTGGGATGGGTCGCCGCATTGGAGATGCCCTGACTGCTTTATCGCTGAACTTGCTGAAGCATGCGCCGTCAGGTTTGCTATTCAGTTTGCTCTCTGGATTACTGCGAAACACCAACCATTTCCGCGTCTGGCAGTACCATGGTGATAAACAAAGTGAACTCAACTTCTTCTAGCTGTAGAGCCGTAATGTTAGATTCACGTCGATTATCCTAGGAACAGGAACCGTAAGGGCATCTCCAACGGGGCGACACGTCCGAAATGCGTCGGCTAAAATGGTCGAAATCGTCCGCGCGTCCGTTTGTGTCAGGGGTGGCTCCAGCGGCATGACGCATAATTTTTTTATTTTCATTCATAAAGGCATAATTTACATTAATAAAAAACATAAAAAGGCCATAAAGGCGTGGTAAAAGTAGGTACTGCCTACTGGTCGTCGTCGCTGACGAGTTCGATGAACTCCGGTGTTGGCCATGGAAGCTGGTACGACGGCGGTGGAGGAGGTAGGCAGGCTGCGGCAACTGCGGCCAGGCCGTCGCCTGTGCAGGAGGCTGTGGTGAAGGTGGCCAGGGATCCCAGGCCGGAGCAGCAGTCGGAGCGCGGTCGTTGGAACGCATCGGCGTGGCCGGAGGAGTCGCCGGCCTCCCCTGCGCGAGCGCGGACTCGCGGAGCTGGATTGTGAGCCCGTCCCACAAAGCGAGCTCGTTGAGCTCGTCGAGCTCGCTGTTGGCCAGTGCCATGGCAATGTCCTCCTCCTCGGTAATGTCCGGCGACTGGGTCTCCGGATCTCACGCCGGCCCGCCGTCGTCGTGGTCGTACTCTGCCATGTCCGCGTCCTCGTCTGCGTCCTCCTGGTCGTTCTCTTCTTCTTCTGTGGCGATCTCGCGGTCGAAGTAGTCGACGTCACCGAGGTAGCCAGCGCGGCGGTGCGCGTCGAACTCCCACGTCCCGAAAGAGATCCAGTTGTAGGAGTTGAGCGTGTACGCCTGATCTTCCCGGAGATCTGGCGGCAAGATCGCTCGGCGGCAGCGCACCTCGTCCCGCCGCTCTCGGCCCTCGCGCGGCACGGGGGGGACCGGCACGCGCCTCGAGTTGAGGTACCAGCCCCCTCCAGGCAGGTTTGCATCCCGCCATGGTACCGGCCGGTTTTCCTTCGAAAGCCGGCGCGTGAGCTCGATGCGGACATACCGCCTGACCCATGGCTTCTTGCCGAACCGCGAGCCGCTAGACTCGTGGTCGTTCTTGGTCTTGCGAAACGGCCAGCATTTCTTCCGCATGGCGTCGGTCGGGTGGATAATGTGGGCTCTGGCAATGGTGTGGTCGGGGAAATGGGCGCCGGCAGCGTCCCTTTATGAGGCTCGGACGCCATCTCGCTTCAATGTCCTGCCACTGTGATGCCGCCCAGCTGCGCACGCTCGCGGAAGTCGAGGCGCGCCATTAACGCGGCCCTGAAAAGGCTGCAGCGCGTCGCCCGTAAGTAATGCCGCGGAAGACGAAGCAGTTGTGCCCCTGCCAGGCGGGCCCGTGCGAGGACCGGGCGGACGACCGCTGCGTCCGTGCAGCGTCCGCAGAGACGCAAACCTGGCGCATATTTGGGCCACGTTTGCGTCGCCGCGGACGGCCCGGTCACTATGCGTCGCTCCGCTGGAGGTGGTACCAGAAGCATTTTTGATCCGGGCGGACACAAACAGTAGCTCAGCGTCCGTTTACGTCGCCCCGTTGGAGATGCCCTAATGCTCCACAGATGATGGTCACGAACCAGAGGATATGGCGTTTACATCTAGACACTTGCAGGCGCAGGTACACCCACCACATAAACTCGGCTGACACGGCTGCGCACTCGGTCATCGGCCGCGCGTGCGTAGAGCAGGGCCAGGAAGGAGCGTTGTTGCGGCTCCCCACACTAGTGGAAAAAGGGGCTATAGTCCCGGTCCATTTGGGCCATCAGTCCCGGTTTTCGAACCGGGACTAGCCAGGCGGGACTAATGGGTCCACCCTTTAGTCCCGGTTCAATGTTGCACCGGGACAAAAGGAGCCGCCACGTGGTGCGGCCAGGGAGCTCGTGGTGGAGGACCTTTGGTCCCAGTTCGTAATACAGACCGGGACTGGAGGGTCTCTGCCGCGGCAGAGAAAATTACCATTTCTCTGCCGCGGCAGAGGTTTACGGTGGAGCAGCGTTTCTCTGGCGCGGCAGAGAAACTGGTCGTTTCACTGCCGCGGCAGAGTTTCAGGGTTTTATATTATTCATTCAAATCTGCAATGCATACATCATTCAAGAAACCACAAACATCGTCATGTATATATAGACGTCGTCATGAAATACAGTACAAGTAATGCATGTTTACAATATATGAAGCCGGGACCAAAAGCTATCATATCTGTTCATATCCCTAATAATTCTTAAATATGAACTCCCGATGGTGTTCTCCAGTTCGGGCAATGGTCTCGGTAAAAAAGAATCCCGCGAGTTCCTCTTGAATTGCTCGTATGCGATCCTCCGTTATGAGAGTGTCCCGCAGGCGTATCATCTATATTAAAAAAAAAAGGAGATCAATATATATGAATGGAACTCAATACAATTGATGGTAATAAAATAAGATTAATTGTGAAATATTGTTCACATACACGAGTGGCGTGTATAGCTTCCTCCGCATCCCTGTGACAGACCATTTGACGAATGAACTCGCAGACATAGTATCCACATAAGTTATTCCCGGCTTCCTGCTTCATAGACTTTACGAAAAATAGTTCGATCAAACTAATAATCAAGCATCGTATTGAAACAAAATATCAAAGAGATTCACGGACATAGCTATATATATAGTACTACTTACAGGGTAATCTTTAAATGTAAGCTCCGGTTTCCATTTACCCGGAACAGTATTGATGAACCGTTTCCAAGCCCTGCCCGACAAAGAAAAAATGAGTAAATGAGTTATTGATTAGTTGATGATATCGTCGAATGAGAACAGATAAGGATGCTGATACGAAATTGATTGAAATTACCTCTGGAGCATCGCAGCCATGTTCGCCCATTCCGCATGTTCTTTACGTTTCGAGTCCATGACAAGTACGACTCCTTTCTTAAGCTCAATGATTAGGAGAATAAAGTGGAAGCTGCACAAGCATAGCTCAATGATTAGAAGAATAAAGTGGAAGCTGCACAAGCATAACGTATGTTATAACACTCACTTGAAGTTGTAAGGAAAGAATATATCCTCTTTGTTTGCTTGCTTCTGTAAAAATAATAGCATGTTGTTCTCTGTGTCCTTGGCGTACTGTCGAACCGTAACTTCATGGACTGTGTTTGGGTCAATGAACCCGATGTCATGGAGCTTGCCTCTTTTGCATCCGAGCATCTTCATTCTGCATAATTAATAAATAGCGTACAAAAAGAATATAGTGAGGATAATTGTTAGTGCAAATGAATGAGCTGAGCTACAGATTTAATTACATAAATAAATCACTTACAGGCAGTAGCAACTGATGATAGCTTTGTCGAGGGCATCTTGATTGAATAACTGAAATAGTTCTTCAAACTCAAGGTTTATCTCCTCCTTCCCCCGGAAGTAATGCTCATCTCTAACTGCCACCGTGAGGTAGCGTTCACACTTTCGACAGGCTTGCAGGTACCATTCATGCAACCTTCGCATCTGAGTCCCTAGACGCGCGAGCTGGCCAAGTTTGACGAGATCATGTCCGTATCTATACTTGTTTACGACTTTAGCCATTGGATAGTAATCTTCGTACTGAACATCTGCTCCCTGACCTCTAGCCGCCCGTTCGATCATCGATGCCGTCTCTGGATCATCATAGGACTGCACGACGAAGGGGGGTAAGGACTGATTTTCCTGTTGTCCAAGCTGGGCGATTTTTTCCGCTTTTCTCGCTCTAGAGGACTGTCCAAGAGAGCGGTCATAATCACTTGACAGCTCAGCTCTCTTTATTCTCGTCTCGGCAAAGTGCTTCATTGTATTCGGTGGTATAAACAACTTTGGTGGAGGCTTCTTCGGCGCAAGAAATGCCTTCACCTCGGTGGCTACGATTGTGTTGTTTTGCTCAAGAGTCATCTCATATGGTAACAACTCTGGAGTCCTGGACCTCTTCGGAGCTGATGATCTCTTTGGAGCTTTAATACTTGCCGCGGTACTCTTCCTCTTTTGCTTAGGTGGTTGCATACTTGGAGGAGTCTCCTGACGAGGAGGAGGCGGCGGAGTAGTCTCACGCGGAGGAGACGGCGAAGCCTGAGGAGACTGCTCATGCACATGACAATCATCACGCACAGGAGAATCATCATCAAGCAGAGGAGAATCATCACGCGGAGGAGACCGCACAGGTGGCGGAGGCGGTGGAGAACGAGATGGAGGTGGCATGCTTGGCTTCGAACATAGAAACACAATGTTCTCCTTCCGCCATTGAACGGTGGTTCTACGGGCTTCTCCCAGTTTTTGATTTCCCCATCTTCACCTGCAGGTTGCTCAAGGACCAACTGCTCATAATCTACCATCACTTCATCCACCATCACAACAGCAAAGTCGTCTTGGACCGGACGGCAATGGTAAGTCCTTGTAGGAAACAGAATGCCGACCGCCGCCTTGAAGGATAGGTTGAAACATTTAACATACAGCTCACAAGGACGGCTCTCAGTGAGATCATCCACGGGGGGGGTAGCGATGAGGCTCGATCACCTGGTCATCATCATTATCCTGCTGAGTGGAAGCTACGCTGCTTTTCCGGTGTTGACATTGCAGCGGAACGATAGCATCGAGCAATGCAGCATCTACATGCTGCCCCTGAGCCATCTGGGATGTAAGTACTTCGGTTACTTTGGCAAATTGGGCTTGCAGGACGCTCATAGAACTCTCTAAGGATGCTATGCGGTCTGTTTCCCTTGCCTTTCTCCTCTCATGGCTTTTATCAGGAAATCTCTTCCTTTCCGGAGCAAAGCCATACTTCCACGGAACGGAGCCTTCTGTGCCCCGTGTTCATCCGCCGTGTTCTTTGTTCCCAAGGGCGCTTGTCAGCTCATCGTTCTCTCTTTCGGGCTGGAACCTCCCCTCCTCCACGTCCCTATGTGCTTGTTCCAGGGCTTCAATGGGGTGCTTCAGATGTACTTTCTTATAGATACACTTCCCTATTTCTGGGTCTAACCTTCCCCCAATCCCGTAGAACCACTCCTTACACCGTTCGATCCAACCGTGTGTCCCTAATCGGATCCCTTTCCTGATCAGTTCCGCCTCAGCTGCCTGCCACTTAGGACGGTTAGCCCTGTAGCCACCTGGACCCGTAATTTGGTGATATTTCTTCAACGCAGCATTTGCCTTATTTGTTGCCGACCTTTTCTTAAATTCTTCTGACTCCGTGTTGTACTTCACGAATTCGTCCCAGTGATCTTTTACCTTCTCACTGTCCGGAGTCTTCTTTTTCTTAATAAGGCCGCGCAATCTTTTCTTGTGGTGCTTGAATAGTTCGGCCATCTTCTTCAAAGCAAAGTCATGGACTGCCTCCTCCATCTCTGCCTTTTTATCGGCATCCTCCTCTGGAGGTACTAGGTTGAAATGTGCCATGAGCTTGGTCAGAAGGCTGCGTTTGGCTACATCATCGATATATAGACCTTGAGCTGCTTCATCTGCAGACAGCTCTACTCCCTTCGGCTTGTGCCATTCTCGAACGGTGATCGGGATGCAGTCCCTAACAAGCACTCCGCATTGACTTATACTTTGCATGCTTCTCGGGAGCAATCGGTTTACCACTTTTATCGATCTCGGTGATGTCGCGCCTAACACCGTCGGTCAACTTTTTGGCCGGGCCTCGCTTCGACTTTACAGAAGAAGTGCTCGATCCGGAGGGCTAAAAAATAAATAATTCATCGTCAGTACAAATTAGTTAATGCATCTAGTCAGCAGCGGCTTAATTTATATACCTCGGTGATAACTACGGTTCCATCATCGGAGCCATTATGATCTTCTTACTCACCGGAGCCATCTTCTCTTCGGTCAATATTCTCCGCTCCCTCACCGGAGTCATTCAAAAAAGTTGCGGTGACATCGTCACCGCCATCATCCGGAATACCGTCGTCGCCATCATCCAGAGTACCGTTGGCTATGAGGTTAGCCATGAATTCCTCTTTGGCTTCGTCTCTTTGTCCCTCCATGCTTTCTGCAACGACTTGGAGTTACATATATAGTTATTAATTAAGGATAATGCAGAAAACTGAAATTAGAGTTAAATATATAGTTATTAATTAAGGATCGATAATGTAGTGCTGAAAGCAGATAGTGCAGTTACATGCATAAGTAGATCGGGTCCATGTTTATTTAACCCTAATACATCGATCACTACTAGAACCTCTCAACGGCGCCGACCGGGTGCTGAACCGCGCCGGCTGAACACCCAAAGATACGGAACAGTAACAGGATCATAGCTAATGTGAGATCCCTGCATAACTGACCATCCGGTCCTATACATGGCGTCTAACGCATACATGAAACGGCGAACGCGCTCGTCCTCCTCTTTAATGCGCTGAGCTACCACCTCCTGCGGGGCCGGCTCCCTCTGAAACGACCGTGACCCACGCGACCTCCACCAGAGAATATCCGGGTCGACGACGGGACCCGGATTCCGCACCAAGGTGCGCGCCCCGGAAGATAACACATCCCAGTGCCACCCCGGCGGAGCCCAGTCCCGGACCTCCCCCATCGACCGCATCTGCTCCAGAATGGACCCTCCACGACGCGACGGCTGGCGCGGCATCGTAGCTACGAAACTAAATCATATATATACTAACATAAATAAAAAAAACATGATATTGTGCTAAATAAAATAACTTCACTACTTTTTTACTAATAAATATTTCTAACATATAATTTCACTGCTTTTTTACTAACAAATATTTCTAACTAATAAAATTTATCTAACAAATATTACTTTATTCTAACATGCAAATATTTATAACATATAATTTCCACAACTTTTTAAATTTCACTAACATATAATTTTTTACAAATTTCACTACACTAATTAATCTAACAATACTACTAATTTACCAATACTACTAACCTATAATTTTTTATAACTTTTCATTAGACTAATTAATCTAACAATACTAACTAATTACCAATAGTACTACACTAACAATACTAACTAATTACCAATACTACTACACTAATTAACAATACTTCCTAGTGTCTAAAATAAATGGGTGACCTTGTTGTTGTTTCAGGGTATGATTGCTGGCCACGTGTATTACTTCCTGGAAGATGTGCACCCTCTGATGTCTGGCCGGCGTCCTCTGAAGACTCCTTCATTCATCAAGGTTGATGTTTGCTGATGACAATGTGGTCGTGGCTTGGCCAACCAAGGACGGGCTTGGTGTGGGTGCAAGGTTCATTGCTATGGACCCCCAGTTCCAATGATCAACTGATTTAGTACAACTTTGTACTAAATTTGGGTCAATTAAAAAGGACTGGAGGAAGTATCTGGGAAAGATTTCCTTTATCCCTTCAGATTGCGAGGTTGTGCAATGCAATATCCGTGTGAACTTATACACGCTAGATCAGAGTTATTGTGCATAGCAAAGATATACAACTGACCGTCTTCTTTTTGTTCTTGGCAAGGACAACGACGAGCCAGGGTGGCAGCTGTGACATGTAGCTACTGCAGCTTCATATATGCGCCTTGGTCGTCGAATAATCTCTATGCAGGTGGACCTACATTTCTAGCGCCTTACCAACTATGCGATACATATGGTTGATGCATCTTTGTTCGTTTATGTTTGTTGTTCGGTATTGCGATAGTCATTTCTGCTGGTTTATACCTCTGGTTGAGGTTGATATGTATATTTGAATGTCAAAGTATGTACAGTATATTACTTGCTATGTGATCATGATGTCTGAAAAAGAGTGGAGTTAATGCCGAAGTTTGGAGCTGATGAACCTCTAGCTGATTAATTGGATGAGCTGACAGTGTAATTTTTCAAAGGAAATCCTGCTGATGTCCCCCATGTATCTCTAGTCTTTTGATAAACTACCAATTGTGCTGATTATCTTTAGTTGACTAATAACCTTTTTCACTTAATTAACCTCTATCATTCGTTGTTTTTCTGAAAACAATCAGCTATTCGTTATCATTCATTCATTAGTAGGGTGAGCTAGTTTTCACATGCATGCATGTTTGAGCCTGAAGAAACGATTAGTTATTTCTCATTCTTTTCGAGGCCCTTATAATTTAAATGTGTGAATATTCATATCAAATACTGGTATACATCATCTAAATATATCTCCTATTCTTACTTAATTTCAACACATACGCAGCAAGCAAGTATCCCCAAAGGTTGTTTTTGGTCAAAACAACTTCCAATCGCATCTTGGGATAATTAATTCCTATTTTTCCTCCACTCTTTCCTATTTTACAGTGAGCGGGAAAGTTTGGATGATGATGTCATTCACTCGACTGAGTCCTGTAGGTGGTTTCGGTGGCCAACGAGGGGTGGCCAACGAGGTTGTTGCATCTGGAGATTTCTTCGCCAAAAAGCTCTGCAAGGAGAAATCACTCAAGAGCAAAATCATGAAGAGTGGTGCCTCAAGAAAGGTGTCGTTGGCTCCTAGATGAATATCTTAGAGTTGTGCATCCGGTGACAAGGTATTAACTTCCCGAAGAATTCGGCATCGCAAGACGGTGAGATCCATCCTTCCCGACGCGGAAGTGGAAACTTCCGAACGTCATCTCCATGGGCTCTTCCAGATACACATATGCATCCACACGGGAGGGCGGGTGAGGAATAAAATCGACTAGATCAGTTTCGATCTGTTTACCTCCATCCATCGCGTTGCTTGCCACCGAAGATGTCGACGATGTTGAGCGTGCCATCGAGATCAGCTCCTTGTCGCCTCTAATCCCCACAGACGGCGCCAATTGACAAGGTATTAACTTGTCAATGCCTACAGGTTGTAGACTAGGGTTTTAGCGGAAGTAGAGGGCAAGTAGATCTCGAGGGTTTCAGCCGGAAAAGGTACTCGACTGCTAGAAAAACTAGGGTTATGTTGACAATGGATCGATCCTCTCTTTGTCCCTCGACTCCTCCTTATATAGGAGGCGGAGCCGAGGGTTTCGTGATAAACAAGTTACAGAGTTCGGGAGACAATCTGAGTCCATCCCGTAATAGTTACAAGTCGATATTCCTAATACAATTCTATCTTTCCAAACTCTCCCCTAACTGGGCTTCCGGACTTTGCAATCTTCGGGTCATGGCCCTTCAGAAAACCCCGGGTACCTTCTCTGGCAGGCCCATTGGGGATGCCTATGTCATCCGGTGTCGTTGTTGATGGGTCTAAATTCCTTGTTGTGTTCTCAGTGGAGTTGTCCAGTGTGTTGGGTGCTTTTGTTGGTGTGTCGAGGTGATTATGGAGTTCCATTCTTTGGGAGTAGTAAGTATGTGTTTGTGAGTGGTCATGGAGTTCCATTCATTGGGAATAGTAAGTATGTGTCCGTCTTGTGACAGTTTCTGACATTCTCTTCTTCTTAATCTTAATTAGTGGATGAGGCATTTCTTTTACCTCGTTTCAAGAAAAAATGATACGTATAATTTGGGATTTGGGACATTTGTAAATATATTATTTTTCGTCCACACGATGACACAAATACACGACCACAAATCCATAAGAAACAAAGGCAAGCACGGTTGCTTTATTGGCAGGAAAGGGAACCGCCACACCAAATTCATTTCGGAATGCGATCCCATCCAATAGAAATTTCAAGTGGCTGATACACTGACAAACACAGCCATTGTTTTGCGAGGGAGGTAAGAACACCATGTTGAAGAAGCCGCATTACATCATTTTCTCACATACCAACTTTAAGATGCTTAGTGTACAACTTTTGCTATCGAGATTAACGCATATAATACTATGCAAACACATAGAATAGATATACATTGAAGCAGTTTTTACAAATCATGGAGATTTTGGCTCATGGAACTTGAACCAATGCTTACAGAACCCATGGAGCACAGCTCGCCGCCTGTCTCAGGGATTAGGCCCGCTTGTTTCCGAAGGTCCAGCACGCTCCACCATAGTATCATAGAGTTGCCGGCCGTTCTGCGTCGCGACGATGAATTAAATCAAGTATGTAAGAACGAAGCTGTTGAGCTTACGGTTAACCAGTGAACTTACGAAAATCACAGGGAAGAAATGAATTTGGCCTTCGGGTTTTGTTTGGGTTTCTTTGAAGTAAACCAGGATAGGGAATTGTGGCCACCATAGTTCCCAGTTCACGAATGTTGAGTACCTATGCATGCACTTGATCATTATAAAAATATTGTAAAGCTCTTACCATAGTAAGACAGATTAATTGGACAAGATAGTACAATCATTGGTCCATAATAGATGTCGTTCGAGCTCTAAACATATCAAACCAGGAGCTAATACCTTATCTCTTACAAAGACTAGCTAACTACCCATGCTTTGCTACAGTAAGTTTTATTTGCTACATATCAAACCAGGAGGTTATTTTAAACTGGGGAATGGTACGTCGGTTAGGTTTTGGGAGGACGTATGGTTGGGTGGCACGCCTTTATCTCATCAATATCCGGCACTATATAATATCACTCAACATAAGAATGTGTTGGTATCGACTGTGTTTGCTACGGAGCCTATTAATATATCTTTTAGACGAGGGTTGAATGATAATAAGTGGGTGCAATGGTTACATCTATGTCAGCGTTTAATTACAATTGATCTAACTACTGAACCTGATAAGTTTATTTGGAAACTTACGGATTCTGGCATTTTTTCAGTTAAGTCTATGTATCTTGATTGGATGAATGATCATACTGTTTATCTTCGCAAATATCTATGGAAGTTAAAGATTCCCTTGAAAATTAAAATTTTTATGTGGTTCCTTAGTAATAAGGTGCTTCTAACTAAGGATAATTTAGCAAAACGGAAATGGAAGGGTTGTCAAAAATGTTGTTTTTGTGATTCCATTGAAACCGTTAATCATTTATTTATTGAATGTCCTTTTACGAAGATACTTTGGCGTATGATGTACCTTGCTTATAATATTCCTCCGCCAGCTAATATTACTAATATGTTTGGTAGATGGCTAAATGGGGTGAGAAAAGAGGACAAACAGAAAATTCGTATTGGTGTGTCCGCCCTTTGTTGGGCGGTATGGAGAACTAGAAATGATATTATCTTTAACAAACAAAATGGAACAAATTTTTTGCAGGTTATCCGGCGAGCTGCTCATTCAATTCAACAGTGGGTTTTACTTCTCCTAGTGGACCAGCGGGAGGCTATGGTTTTTGGATGCAACCGGATGCTAGCGGTTGCTCAGGACTTCTTTTTCCAGGCTACTGGGTGGCGGCATCTTAATAGAATAGCAAATGCATAGCGTTTCTATTTGCCATATTTTCAGTTGGTTGATTCATGTATCGACCCTAGCTTTTCCATGAGTGTAATAAGAGATGTTGGAACTATTGTGACTTGATACTTCTTTAATAAAGCAGCCGTGTGCATCTATTGATGCAGAGGCTGGGGCTATGCTCCTTTATCGAAAAAAAAAAGTAAGTTTTATTTGCATTCCCTAGTTGTTTAGATCATTATGGCATCACAGACCCTAACTTTATGCAAAATAAAAATCATCTAAAAAATATTTGATCAATTAATCAAAAGTTCATCTTACATATTACCACAGTTAACATTTCAAGTTGTTGGAGACTGCACATATCCCAAACACCATCTATTTACGAATGAAGGAAATAAGTCCCACTAACAATAAGAATTCAATATAGGAATTCAAAATAAAATGTTACCTACGAAGAACAAAACTACAAATACTTGCTAGCCAGAACAAACCTGTTAATTTGCTTATTATTATTTACAAAAAAAAAACTCGCTATGGGGGTCTTCCTCATCGCTTTCCTTTCGAAAAAAGACCTGCTAACACATGTATTTTGTACAGAAGGTACTAATACACAAGATTAAAAGGTATGCTTACTTCCAACGGTTCTTGCCACCAACAAAAACATTTTCGCCCGATTCCTGCAGCTGATTTCCCACTTTCACTTCCTATAATAAATTAATAATAGAAGCATATGAAGTTTCAGATAAGATGTGTAGGATCATTTGTGACAACTGAGCATTGAAACAATTCAATATCTTCATGCTATGGAAAAGAGAAACTCTCTCCAAAATAGGTTATTAATGGTAAAACTAGTAAAATCGCTTATGTGCTTCACTTCTGCATAACTTGGGCTGCAAGTCTAGTACATCATACTTTCATAAATAAATAAAAAATGCTGTCCGGATATCAATGCGATAGCCAACAAGTGACTAGTAGAATGACAGCTTCTAAATAACAGATTTAATTATATTAGTTGTGAGTATTCCTAACTTACCAACACCAATTTTGTATATGTATTGTGCATATTCCTGTCATATAGCCTAAATATATTCCAGCAGCCAGTTTTGGGAGACATTTACGTACTTCGGAATACTCCTACATATCTAGTTCACACCAAAAGGTAAAATGGACTAACCAGGGCCTCATCATCAAAGACGAATCTAACTCTAGTAGTCTGCAAAAACAAATGGGTGAATACATATATGTTAACCTATATAACTTGACAGATGGTCTAAAAGAAGAACACAATCGGGCTAACCTGGAACAAAAGAAGCAGCCCCAGAAGGCCTACAGGTGCAGCAGCAAGAAGGTTGTCCGCATATGCAAATGCACCAGCAATCCCTGCATTTTGATAACAATGGTTACTGGATGGAGAAATTAACATGCCAACAGATACTATATATCTCTCTTCTTCAGTTGATGTAAGAGTACATTTCCAGAGCACAGAGATGTTCTACTTACTACCTCCAGCGCTCACCAAGTATAGCAATCGGTAACCGGTAGTCTGGGTCAGGGACAAGTGTTTCTCTGGTGATCTTTGTCTTTCTCCCAAACTGCAAGTGAAGTAGGATAAAAAAAAGTCACCAGATTAATGAAAATATAAAATTGAAAGACGGATACAACTATACAAGTCAACAAACAAAGTTTGTGGTACCAACCACGGATACTACTGATGTGCGTCGTTGTTGCTTCCGGCCATGCGCCAGGCCAGGGAAATATCCCCTGCATGGTAGATTTGCAGTGTTCCGTGAGGGAGCAGCTGAAGCCACTCCAAGCGAAATCACATCTCTAGCTGAAGAAATGATTAAATAAAAAATATTATGTGCATCGACTTTCTTCATGTCAACGGAGGTGTTTCATTACTTCCATATTCCACCACCAAAATTGAGAATGCATACATGTAAATCACGAACGATTTAGCTCCAACAAAATTAGCCACCTTATGTGCTAGATTCAGATTTATGGAGCAGGTCGCAGGTAACTAGGTAAGCATCCAACGACTAATCCTGCCTGCTACTACATATTTTCAGGTTAGTACTGCAGCACTGCGTCACACTGTCTTTGGGAAACTGAAGATTTAGTAGTGGTATGCATGGGTGAGGGATTTAGACATCCGGCCAGTTTGATTTCGGATGGGCACCATGCGCCCAAAATAACAGGACGAAAAACACCCAATCCAGTCCACCCTAACCACGCTAACTTTGAGAATGGTGGGAAGACGTGCTACGCATGGACGGTAGTAGGAGAGGAGGAGTTGTTGGAGGTGGGTACGTTTGGGCGGAGCGGCGAGGAAGAAGGGAGAAGATAACGAGAGAGTGGTCGCCATGGCTGTTCCTCTCTCCTTTCCGCTGCACCCTTACTGCAGCACTGCGTCACACTGTCTTTGGGAAACTGAAGATAACGAGACATCATGGCAATAAAATTATACCAATGTAGCAAAACCACATAACAATTATAGCAACAAAAAAATGAAATATGAATCCACAAAACGCATGGTGCAAAACCACATAGTTGTTGTAGCAAAAAGATTCTCCACATGATGGAAAAGCAAAAAAAAAAAAAAAAAAAAACGGTTGTAGCACAAAATTTTCGATCTGTAACGATACAAAAGTGGAGTACCAACTCCGGCACTCGGCATAGCGTGACTCCGATGGGCAGCACTTGTGCTGCACTCCCCCTGGGTAGAAGGGCAGGATGTTAACCTCAGGCGGGATGGAGGCCGAAAAATCGGAGGCCAGGGTTCGACGCATGGGGCGCGCGCGGTGGATCGATCAACATCATCTGCGAGCGGGCTAGCGATGGTGGTGGCGGCAAGGAATCATGCCTTGCTCCATCTCTCCTAGCATGCATGCCTCCCTCCCTCCTAGCATGCAAGCCGCACGTACATCTCCGGCCTTGTTCTCATGCCGCGCACGCTGAAGCTCTCGATCCGGTGAGGTCTCATTCCCCTCGGCGCACGAGAAGGAGAGGCGGGGTGCGGAGATGAGGAGGAGGAAGGAACTCACAGGACTCGCGGGGAACGAGGGCACAGCCGTCGGCGGCGCGCTGGGCTCGTTTGTCGTCGGCGGACGAGAGCAGCGGCGGCGCCCTCACGGTCTCGGTGCAGAGAAAATGAAAAATGTTGAGGGAAGAAGAAAAGAGACGATAAGGTTGAGGTGGCGTCGGTTGGGAGAGAATCTAGCCAGCAGCCAGCACGTCCGGGCGATCAACACAAGTGCAAATGTGCGGCCAAGATTTCTCGGCCTCGGCTCGACTCGCCCAGCCGTGATCGTGCTCTTCCACGCAACGCCGTACAAATTCCGCGGCGGCGACGCTCTCGTCAGCCGGGCTCCGGCGCATGCTGACTGCTGCAGGTGACCAGAACATACACCCTGAGTCCGTGGACTGCTCAGGGCACCAAGAACTGCTGTCGATCGATACAGTTTCTAGCTGCTGCTGTTGCTAGCTAGTACGGTCGTTCGAAACAACCATGGTGACTTTCTTGTTAACCAGGATCTGGACAATCGCGTTAACGCTCAACATGCTAATTAAGCATGCGACCCGAGGTTTGTCCTTCAGTTAATTAGCGCTGCATCATTGCAGTACATCAATCATTTTCGAGTCCAAGTTTGCCATTCAGTTAACACTGGATCCAATCATTTTCGAGTCTGACAGCACTAGGATATATGATAAACGAAGTGAACAAACTCCACATAAATTCTCGACGCAGAGCCTGTCATATTTTCAGAGACATGATGAAGTTGCCGGCTCGTTGTCGCTGGCCTCAGCAGACAACGGGTAGAATTCAGTTATCTCAGTCTTGGTAACCAAGTCGACGCACCTCGGCAGGCCCATCAAATAGGCTCGATGTCTTCATCCGTCTCGCAGTCAACCCGAGCCCGAGCTCTCCTAGTCCAAGCACACTCTTGGGTCGAGGCAACCAAAAAAAAAAATATTGCATAAATTCCACCAGTTGATTAATAATCGTTATATAAAATTAATAAAAAATATAACATGTGTTTGGATCACCTAGCGACGATTATAGACACTAGCGCAAGCCGAGGACGTATCGCCGTCTTTGCCCACTATCACCCGAGCCAAATAAAGTTTTGTTGTAGTAGAGTTTGTTAGTACACGGGTGGAAAATCGTGGTGCTATGGCTCTAAAGGATTAGAGCACCACCAATAATAACAACCGTAAATCGAAAGAGACTGACGTGAAACCACGCCAACGAACACGAAAACCGATCAAATAGTTAGAGAGATCCGTCGGGCACACAACTCCACGTGCACTCCATCGGCACTAGACGCGTCACCGGAGGAGCGAGGATAAGCCGGGCAAAGCCTCATTTTGACTTCAAGATGTAGCTACGGCCTCTGCAACCCGAAAAATACACCGAAAACAATCTAGATAAAGAATAAAAAAAAAAAGCTCCCGCTGGCCGCACGTCCGAAGCCCTGAGGACACCGAAGGTATAGCGGACCGACGATATCGCTGACGAGGGAAACGAAGCCATAGATGACCTCAGAGTCCCGTCGCTTCGAGGCAACCCATGTCCTCTAATTAATTTCTCAATCCCGCGTTACGTTCTTCAGGTCACTCGCCCTTCTTGTTTCACAATGTAAGGGGTACTACTCCCTTTGTTTCATGAAATTTTGCTTGGGATTCATCAAAATTTAGATGTATCTAGATGCTACTTAGTGTCTAAATGCATCAAAATTTCAACAAATCTCAGACAAATTTGGTGGGACGAATGGAGGTATTTTTACCGTTACTGATTTCCGAATTTTATTGCCGCTGCTCCCTCATCAAACCCTCGTGAGCATGCTTTCTAGTTACGTCATTTTGAACCGAAACTTGTCTTCCAGTATCTGCTAGTAGAGTAGCAAAAAAATGCGGCGCAGACAATCCCGCCTACCAGACCACAACCATTTCGTCTCAAAAAAACAAAAAACAAAAAACCACAACCATTCGTGTGCACTGGATCCCCACGCAACGCAGCTCCTCGCCCCAAGTTGGGCCTGCCCTCTCTCCGCTGCAGGCTGCAGCCACGCATACGTGACGCCCGCAATAGTCTACCATTTTTCCTGGGCTCGCAATAGTCCTGGCCCACCTTGGGACTTCAGCTGACACACGACCAGCGGAGACATGTCGGAGCCCACCTGGCCACGGGAACATGGGTCAAAATTCGTTTCAACGCACATCCAAACAAACACGACGACATGGTATTGCGCCTACTCCTTCCGTCGGTCCCAAAATATGAAGCCACCAAGTATTTAAGATGTGGAGATTTAGCTGAGAATTTGACGAATAAAATGTGAGTTATATGTTGTTCAAAGAATATTATTGGATTCATATTTGAATTATGTTTCTAACAATAATCTTCGTGTTATATGTCTTATATTTTATTAGCTAATTTCCTTTCAATAGGAAGCACATCGTTTTGCATGAATTACTAGTGGTTTGCTTCATAGCCGACATCAATATGCTTCAGAGCTTCTTTATCGGGCGGTTCCTATACACCGACAAGGTCCCCTGGCCGGTATTGGGCTGGACCATTTTCCCTTTTATCTTATCTTTTTGTTTCTCTTTCTGATTTTTCTTTCTTTCTTTTTGTTTGATTTTTTGCTTTCTTTTCTGTTTCCTTTTTTTGTTTAAATTCAAAAAAGTTTATGTTTGAAATAGGTTCAAATTCTAAAAATGTTTAAATTTAAAAATTTGGCGCCATATACTTGTACTTCCGTACATATATTTTTCTGAAGCATGTGATGTAACGTATTTTTTTTTTTTTGTTTTTTTAGCATGACACGATGACAATTAAATAAGGGCTTAATCGTACTTCCCGCCGCTACTCGTTTGTACTACCCAATACTGTCTATGTGTGTTTTCCTTATAAATTTTAACCATTTTTCTACTAGGACTTCCGGCTGTTACAAACTTGTAGGCATCATATACTCGCACTGCCCGTGCCTACTTTTCTTTGGAGCATATGACATAACATATTTATTTTTATTTTTTGGCTTTTTGGTATGACATAGTGACAATTAAAGAAGGCCTTAATCTTACCTCCCGATGTTACTCGTTTGTACTGCCCGATACTACCCATGTGTATTTTCTTGATGAATTGTAATCTTTTTTGCTTGGACTTCCGGGTGTTATGAACTTGTGCTTGCTGTGTCGTACCATATTGATTTTTATTTTTTGGCTTTTTAACATGACACAATGACAATTAAATAAGGCCTATGTATCCACGGCGACAATTAAAAATTGCGTCTGCCAGCAAGCATCCAACTGAACTTCTTGGGGAGATTTTTGATAGCAAATATACTACTCTAGTAGTATATATATTCTGCACTAACCTATATTTGATACTTACTCAGATCATAATACGTCCATCACTTAATGCGCATTTAGAAAGAAAAAAAATACTCTACAAACAGATGCATATAGACCGTGCGTTGTTACATTCTTTTCCAGAAGCAAACGAGTATTTGTAGGTAAATCTTCTTCACCGCACCCTCTTATCTCTCTCTCTCTCTCTCTCTCTCTCTCTCTCTCTCTCTCTTGTTTGCCTGTATCAATGCTAACTACCAACAACACAGCAACAGCTCCGCTTGAGATGGGTAGCAGTACAGCTCGTGCTACAACGACGGTAAAATGGCCAGCACCTCGCGGCGGCACAGGAATACAGGATCTCACGGGATCCCCACGGCGATAGCAAAGCTAGTCGACAGAAAATCTTCTCCTATGAAATTTTGGCGCTGGTTAACTGAACACACACTGCCCGCATTAAAATAACTGATCTTCCGATCATTAAACAGTTGAACTGCCGTGAAACATAAGAGCAGGGGAATGAGAAACGCGCCGTTCGAGCTGCTCCGTTCACCGCATTCTATAGATGCAGGCATCAGAGAGCAAAGATTGATTTCCTCCCTGATGGCGCACGTCTCTGCTTCTTCCACATATCCCGGACACCGATTCCCACTCTGGCTGTACCAGAACACGGAGAGAAATACATGTCATCATTTAATCTTCAGTCTTCCATCTAGCAAGCGCACAAAAGAACGTGGACGGCAAATTACTCACACGCACAAGCAAATTTAATCAGAAGAGGCAGCAATACATGGTTGCCGGAATTGAAAACTCTTCCATACTGCAGTTAACCAACAATTACACTGCCTCTATTAACACACTCGCACCGCTGTGGATAGAAACGAAAGAGAAGAGCCTGGCGACGAAAGCTGGTGGTCACCGGAGCTAATTAGAAGGGTTACGTCCATGGAGGCGCACGAGAAATGGCCACGGCCGGAGCTGGGAGCCATGGCAGGGGGTTGCGGGAGTTGGGCGTCGCGGCGGGGTGGGGGGCCTTGCTGGCGGCAACAGGGTCCCCGGCCTGTGGAGGTCGTTGTTGGGAGTAGCATCCGTGCAGGGACGAGAAGATCTGCGCGGGGACGGCAGGGGCCGGTTTGGCGGCGGCGGCCCGCCATTGGCGATGACGGAGCTCGGCCTGCGGCAGGAGACCAAGCGGTAGAGGGTGGAGCACAAGAAGGTGGGCGTTTGGAAGGGACGGTAGCGGCGGGGTGAGCCCGGCGGAGCCGGACAGAGATGGAGGCAGGCCGCGGCGGCAAGCCAACATGCGGCGCATCTTGACGATGGTGGGGATGGAGGGTGGGCTCGTGAGAGAGGATGCCTTTTTGGTATGTAACCTTACCCAGCGCATGCTATCATCACCGTCCATGTGCTTTGAGATTGGTAGTGACTCATAGAAAAGGAGTGAAATGGTTTTCTCTCTCCTTGGCTCTCACACGTGGACCCGACGTGTGCATTGAGAGAACAAGATTCAGTTTGCATTTGAAATACACCTATATGTATCGTTGTGTGCAGAGGGTTGGGCCAGGTTTTGCAGTCAATTCAAATTAAAGCGTCCAGGCCCGTCGTTTTCTCGGATGTCCGAATTGATTCGGTCCGGTACTGAAGTGGGCAAACCAGGTCCCTTGATCCAGGTACTGGAATGGTTCTATCTACAGGGAAAAAAAAAGTACCAGCGCGCCGTTACGTGCGACCGAGAGACGGACACCGGACCCGGCGTTCTCCGTGTTTCTAGGGTTCCGACCTCTCTCTAACGGGGCGGCGCCATTGTGGTAACCATGGGAGACCAAGCTCGGGCCGATGGGCACGGGGCGTGCGGTGGCACGCCATTACGCGCGACCGAAGGTCAGACACCGGATCCAACTCTCTGCCACCCATCTCCGTTGCATTTAATTCAGTTGTTGCTCATTGCGTCTCCGGATTCAGTACTGCATAATCCCCTTTAGGATAGTGTACTACTTTCCTGGTGATGCAAAGGGATGCCTCAATTTCGCCAAGACCGATGGCATCATCTTCAGTTGAAGCCGCATCTTCTGTTATGAATGTTGATAAAACGAGACCAGAACAAGAAGACCAATTGCAGCGATGTCTGCACAAAAAACCTCTTAGTTTCAAATCCTATCGTCGTATCGTGACACTGTCAAGTCCTAGCCAGCTGGGTCGCCTCTGGGTCCTGGGATGCGCCAAAGGTAATTATGCTAGATCTTTCAACTTTCATATAATTCACGTGATACCTCATGCAAAAAAAAATCAGTTGATCAGTAAGATTTACCCCACGTTGCTTGTATGTTATCTTCAGAGGACGCAACGGCGCAGCTTTCCGTCTGAGGGAAGATGGTACAGACGGTGCATGGAGGCGGCACTGAAGCGACCCGTTGGGAGTGCAGGCCATTCAGTTTTTGCTCTGTATGTTGGCTTGCAGTTTGATTCAGAAGTGGAGGCATATGAGTTTTATAACACACATTCCTGGGAGCTGGGGTTTAGCATAAAAAGAGGAAGGAAGTATGAGAATACCAGTGACTATAAGTCTCTGCAAGAATTTAATTGCTCATGTGAGGTACATTTAATTTGTTCACTCTCCCCTCATTGTTCTGTATCTTCAATAATTGAACCATTGATTTGCCTCTGACCATAGAAAACGTTCATTTGGCAACAGGGTCGTAGCAGACCTGGGGTTTCTGAATCAGTCCGTAAGGAGTGTAAAGCCATGATTCGCCTCAGGAGGACCTTTTATCATGGGTGGTACATCCCTCAGACGAACTTCACCATAACCATATGATGGCCGATACCACGGGGGAGAAAATGCACTAGAAATGCCATAACAATGTTGATCCGTCTTTGAGGCTTCTAATCGGACATATGAGAGGGAACAATATACCCCTGAATCAAGTGTATGGTGTGATGTGTGATATGCACGGTAGCGCTGCTAATCTGCCTCTCAGAAAGCGATCATTAAAGAGTACCTGTTCATCATTAGCTCATGAGGCTAGCCAAGATGACATTAACAAACTGGTGGTGTTGTTTGGGGAATCACAAGCTTCAGATGGTGACTTTTTTTATAGTGTTGACATGGACTCGGAGAGGAGAGTGAGGTCAATAGTTTGGTCTCATGCCAAGTCCAGGGCCGATTATGTCTGCTTTGGAGATGCAATCACCTTTGATACTACTTACATGAGCAATCTGTATGAGATGCCGGTTGGTATGTTTTTGGGCGTCAACAATCATTTTCAGTGCTGCCTGCTTGCATGTGTGGTGGTTAGAGAAGAGACTGTAGAGTCTTTTGAGTGGGCTTTCAACATGTTTATGAAGGCAATGCATGGGAATCACCCGTAGACTATTTTGACAGGTATCTTGTGGTACAATCTGAACATTGGTTTAATGATGCGATGAACAAACATTTCTTGTTGCTGTATTCACTATCTTACATGGTATGTAATATTTTCAGATCAGTGCCGTCAAATGGAGCTAGCTATAGCAAATGTGTTTCTATCCACAACTCACCGTTGGTGCAAGTGGCATGTGATGAAGAATATGAAAGAGAAACTGGGAACCATGTACTCGAAAACATCTGAATTCAAAAGAGAATTTTAACTTCTGGTGAAGGAGATGATGACCATGTATGTGTGAGAAGTTTGAACACATGGGCATTCTCTATTGCCACTCACTTAAGGTAGTTTCTTACCTATGTGATCTTATATAAAGCATTGCCTCGTCTGATTAATAAAACATGCGAATCATGTAACCCTGCTCCCTATTCCAGGTCATGATCCATTTTGGTGTGACACTTATATATACCAGAGCACTATGTGATGAAGAGGTGGACTAAGCACGCGAGAGACATTCTTCCACTCAAGCTGCGGTGCTACCAGCGAGACAATCAGCATATTATGTCGAAGACATTCAGACACAGCATTATATACACGAACTCGTGTGAAAGTGTCCGTCTTGGTAATGTATCAATGGAGACTTTCGCCTATGCGATGAGAAAGCTGGACGAGCTTAACAAAGAACTTGCACCTATTGCCGCCACGACCGCTCAAAAGCCTACTGAAAGAGTACCAGCTGAAACTGCTGATGCACCTAGTGTTGATCCTGACATTTATGATCAAAGTGGCGAAGCATCCCGTCCGAACCAGAGAGGCGTGAGACAGGTCACTACCAATCTACATGTCCCAAGCGTGATGGACCTAGGACTCCTGTGAGCGTCCCCATGCGTTTCAACTTACAAAAAAAAAGGACTGAAGCTTCCTCTTTGAAACATCTAAGATTTGTCGAATTTGATTGTGTCTCTGTTTTAGTTAAGGCAGCAAACATGCATGAGAATGTTGCTATGATGAGACGTAATGGATGTCCATTATATTTCCTTGTTCAATATATTATTTTTTGGTATGACCGTAAGAACCAATTGAGTAGCTGAGCTATGTGAACAAATTCGTCCGTGTGAAATTCATTTGTATTGAGACAGGAGAAAATATCCACATCCACATCCGAGGTTAGTCACACCTTCATTATAAGGCTATCGGTACCTCTTGCGCCTTTATTATAAGGCTATCGGTACCTCGAATATATATATCAACGCTAATTACTAGGGCTACCGGTTCTAGGTTCTATCGATAAATCGGAACAGTTGTACCGAGGTACCTACCAGTGGATTATGTCGTACCCGCTGACAGAACATTCGGTACTTAGAATTTTACAAGCACCTACGCTTAGGTAGGTCATACCTTTTTTACATGGGCTATTAATACCGATACAAAAGGCACGTAAAAGTCAATGTAAGTCGTACTCCGCTAATATAGCATTAAATACTTAGCAATTAGGAGATTGGATTGCTCTACAAGCACCTACGCCGAAGTTAGCCGCACCTTCATTATAAGGCTATCGGTGCCTCGAATATATTTCAACGGTAGTCACAAGGGCTACCGGTTCTAAGTTCTAACGGTAATCGGAACACTCGTACATCAGCACCCACCTTAGGATTATGTCGTACCCCGCTGACAGATCATTCGGTGCTTAGGATTCATAGTATTGAAAAAATGTTGTACAAGAACCTACGTCACGGGTAAGTCGCACCTTTATTACTGAGCTCTTATCACCCATACAAAAGGCCCTTGAAGTCAATGTAACATTTGGTACTTATTAATTAGGGGTTTGGATTGCTCTACAAGTACCTACAACGAGGTCATGCGCACCTTCATTATAAGGTTATCGGTACCTCGAATATATATCAATGTTAATTGCCAGGGCTACCGGTTCTAGGTTCTATCGAAAATCAGAACACTCGTACATCAGCACCTACCTTGGGATTATGTCATACCCCGCTAACATATTGTTTGGTACTTAGAATTTTGGGTCTTAAAAATGTTGTACGAGCACCTACGCCTAGGTAAGTAATACCTTTTTTACATGGGCTATTAGCACTGATACAAAAAACACGTAAAAGTCAATGTAAGTCATACCCGGCTAATATAACATTCTGTACTTAGTAATTAGGGCTTTGGATTGCTATACAAGCACCTACGCCGAGGTTAGCCCCACCTTTATTTTAAGGCTATCGGTACCTCGAATCTATTTCAACGCTATTCACCATGGGCTATCGGTAGATCGAAACCCTCGTACATCAGCACCTACCTTAAGATTATGTCGTACCCTGTTGCAGATCTCATTCGGTACTTAGGTTTTAGAGTTTTCAAAAATGTTATACAAGCACCTACATCACAGTAAGTCGTACCCACGTCACTGTAAGTCGTACCTTTGGTACCCAAACAAAAAGCACCTAAAGTCAATGTAACCTTTGCTACTTAGCAAGTAATTAGGGTTTTGGATTGCTCTACAAGTACATACGCCGAGGTCAGCCGCACCTTCATTATAAGGTCATCGGTACCTCAAATGTATTTGAACAGTAATCGCTAGGGATACCGGTTCTAAGTTATATAAAAATTCAGAGCATTATGTACCTTGGATATAGGATTTTGGTGCTTATGGGGTTAGGATTTTCTATTATATCAGTGCACCAGTATGCTCTTAAAAACCGCACAGAGGGTAGGTATATTTCGTACGTCGCCAATATGGTATTCAGTACCTCGAGCACAAGGCAAACAGATACATCGGTGCGGTAATCTAACAAAAGCATCTAACTCTGATATATGCCGCACCTCCCCAAGAGAGCATCAAGTACCTTAGATTTAGGTTATTATGGTTTATTAGGGTTGTATTATAGGGATTAGGTGCCTCGACTAGTACTGATCTGGTACCCGATGGTAAAGAGAATCGGTACCAACGATCCAATTATCTCGCACCTTGGTTAATGTATGTGATGTACTAGTCTAAACTATAGCACCAATCGTCGCACCTTCATATATGCTTCTATCGGTACCTCGAGTATAATACACACGCTAGATCAATACAACAAATCTTACGAAGCACCTAGTTTCGATATATGTCGCACCTCACTAAGAGAGCATTATGTACCTTGGGTAGGTAAATGGCGTACGTCCCCAATATGACATTCAGTACCTCGAGCACAGTGTAATTGATACATTGGTGTGAGAATCTAACAAAATCACCTAACTCCGATCTATGTTGCACCTCCGTTAAGAGAGCATCAAGTACCTTGGATTTATGGTTTCATGGTTTATTAGGGTTATATTATAGGGGTTAGGGTGCCTTCACTAGTGTTGATCTAGTAACCCGATGTTCAAGAGGATTGGTACCGACAATCCAATTATGTCGCACCTTGGTTAATGTATGTGCAGTACCTGATTTGTTTAAGGCTATCAGACAAAAGCATCTAACTCTGATATATGTCACACCTCCCCAAGAGAGCATCGAGTACTTTGCATTTAGGGTTTTATGGTTTATTAGGTTGTATTATAGGGTTTGGGGTGCCTCCACAAGTACTGATCCGGTACCCGATGGTAAAGAGAATCGGTACCGACAATCCAATTATCTCGCACCATAATGTGTGTGTAGTACCATGTCTGAACTACAGCACCAACCGTCGATATAAGTTGTACCTTCATATATGGTGTTATCAGTACCTCGAGTATAATGCACATGATACGTCGGTATAACAAATCGGTACCCAATGGTAAAGAGAATCGGTACCGGCAATACAATTATCTCGCACCTTGCTTAATGTGTGTGCAGTACCATATCTGAACTACATCATCAACCGTCGATTTAAGTCGTACCTTCATATATGTTGCTATCGTTACCTCGGTACAACAAACCTTGAAATGCACCTAATTTCGAAATACGTCACACCTGGCTAAGAGAGCATTATGTTCCTTAGATTTAGGATTTTGGTGCTTATGGATATGGTTTAGGGTGTAGGGTTAGGGTTTTCTGTTACTTAGTGCACCGATATAATCTTAAAACCTGCACTAGGGTAGGTATATGTTGTACGTCGCCAATATGGCATTTAGTACCTCAAGCACAGCGCAATCGATACATCGATGCGAGAATCTAACAAAATAACTTAACTTCGATATATGTCGCACCTCCCCAAGAGAGCATCGAGTACTTCGAATTTAGGATTTTATGGTTTATTAGGGTTGTATTATAGGTGTTGGGGTGCCTCGACAAGTATTGATCCGGTACCCGATGGTTAAGAGAATCAGTACCGACAATCCAATTATCTCGCACCTTAATGTGTGTGCAGTACCATGTCTGAACTACAACAGCAACCATCGATTTAAGTCGTACCTTCATATATGGTGCTATCGGTACCTCAAGTATAATGCACACGATACATCGGTACAACAAATCTAAAAAGGCACCTACTTCTGATATATGCCGCACCTCGCTAATAGAGCATTATGTACCTTGGATTTAGGATTTTGGTGCTTATTGATATGGTTTAGGGTGTATGGTTAGGGTTTCCTGTTATATTTGGTACCACACCATAACTTTTCAAGCATCCTCCTAAAAATCCATCCGGCACCTAGTTAAAAATTGAGCAGTACCTAAATGTAGACTTGAAAGAAAAAAATCATACTTGGAATAGGTCCGATGTCACGAGTCTCTTTCAACATAAATTTTCAAGCACCCTCCTAAAGGTCCATCCGGCACCCGGTTAAAATTCGTGAAGTATCTAAATGTAGAGTTAAAAAAAACATACTTGCTCGCGAGTCTATTTATAGGTCAAACAAAATTATTTGGCACTACAACTTAATTTTTAAAGCACCTTTGTTAAAATACGTTGGACACCAAGGTTGAAGTTGTTAAGTATCTAAGAATAGACTAAAAAATTAATCAAACATGCAAATATGTAGGTCCGGTGTCGCAAATCATTTTTGGGTTCCAGCAAATTATTCTGCACCACAACTAGGTTTTTAAAGCACCCTCATCAAGATTCATCCGGCACCCTAGTTGAAATTTTGGAGTACCTAACAATAAATATGAAATAATTAACTTAAAAATCGGCAACATGGGTGACAAAGAGATCAACTTATATGCCAAGAAAATTATTCATCACCACAACTTAACTTTTAAAGCACCCTTCCAAAACAATGGCATCATTGAAGAGTGAGGCTGCAAAATGAGAGGGCGCCGCCGCAGCCGGATGAGAGGGTGCCGCCGCTGGGGAGGCCACAAGCCTCCATGAATCGCTGCATCTGCGACGTGGGCTTGCCCAGTCGCATCCTCCAATGGCAGCAGGGAGGGACGACTAGGGTGCCTCGAGCATATCTTAACTTCATCATCCAACACCAATTCTCTCTGAATTTACTGAACTTCATGCGATGACAGCCTAAGAGCAACATATAACTCTATGTATATGGAAAAATGACAGAACGCCCTCGACCATTCCTGTGGATTGGAAACTAAATTCACGCTTATGATTTGTGAACTGATATGTCACCGGCTACCAGACTTCTATGACACTTCATGTATCAATTTGCCACCGATTTTAAACACCAAGTCACTGATCGAAAACATACTTACCCTGCAACTATACAATGCCATGGGATGGCGGCCTGAAGGAAATGCAACTATATAGAAAATAAAAAAAGCAGGTCCTCTATGATCGTGAAAACAACTATCAAGGCAAGACACGACATCAATCCCCAGGAATTATGAACACGCGTTTTAAATATAGCTGTCGAAACATGTTAATGCCAATATTACAGATCCGAAGCTAAATGACTATTGAGATTCATATACATGCCTATCCCAAACGCTTACAACATGACACTAGCTGGGTACATAACAAACAACAAATCAACCAATCAACCTCACAAATTACCCCACACAGATTTTTCTCACCTAAATCAGAACTAGCAACACCGATTCCCACCCCCTAGTGGCCATATTTCAGTCAGATCTTGCAGAACATAGCGAAAACATGGCCAAACCAAACAAAGAATATAGACAGCACGACCATACTGGTGGTCGTCCTTGCGGCACTTCAAACAGACTCATATGTTGAGTAACTGAGATCTTACGGGATCATGTCAGCAGATCCATGAGACGGCCCGAGGGGCAGATAGAACCTACACGGTGAACGCTCCTGCAAAAAAAAAGGCATGGATATCAGAAAAACTCCTCGTGTTGCCTGGAAGATCTGAACAATAGAAACTATGCCTGTAAGAAAAGAAAGTTCCATTTCTGTCCATGATCAAGGTAGCAGCGAAATAATACTTGTCTGCTCAACAATTTTGAAACAGCGAACAAAATTTCAGTTGGACTGATTAAAACAATCAAATAACATAAGGAAGAAATGTTCAGATAAACTCTCACAATCTGCTGAAGCCCACACGGTTAGAACTTCTAAATCAGGTAGAAAACAGTCACACATAGCCTACATCTACAAGGTTAGATATCAGCACACATAATACTCTTACGTGTACTATGAACTGCAAAAAACTCTACTCAAAACAGAGAGTGGGTGTGAGCAATTTAACTGCAGGTTGGATGATTCAGCTCTCACTGTTTGCCAGTACTGTCCACGATTATAGCTCTCATTCAGAGAAGATGTTATAAATGAAACACGATTATAGCTATCTAGTCAATATCATCTACTGGAAGAATAAGCAAAGACCAATACATGGCTTAAAAGAGGCATACAATCATTAGACGCCAAGATAACCACATATGATGGTGTTTAATTCAGTTGAGTGAAATTATGGGAATTACTGACGGCATAGATGCAATCTTCTAGAAAAAAAATAGCAGTGGGTTAGCATCTAATTCTAAGCCTAACTGGTCAAAGATGACACACATCACAGTTTGGTCGGTTCAGTTGGACAACTATTATTACCAATGTAGCTAATGTTATCATGGCCTTAGCACATGGAGAAATAACCAAATTAGTATGAATATTATGATTCAAATTCACATCTGAAGAACAGGATTAACCATAAAGAGCTGCCACAAAAATTGGCTGTGTATATCTATGCAAATCAATCACCTGAACAATATATCTGCCGACAAGATTTACCTGTAGAAGCAGCCATTCCCGTTGATCCTGAAGAAGCTACAGTACCACCTGAAGAACAACAAAACAATAGCGGGAGAGGAGCAGCGCGCTCGTGCTGGTGAAGATGAGCAGGGACGGAGCGGCGGCCTCGCGCCGGAGGGGGGAGGAGCAGGGGCGGCGGGCCGAGCGCTGTCCTCGCCAACGTCTCCGCCCCGCTCCGGCCTCCGGGAAGTCGTTCGCCGCACGCTGGCGGCCACGCGGGGCAGGCTCGGGAATGCGCGTCGTCTCAACTCCAGCAGGACGGCCGCGCGCCGCAGAACCATTACCACCGCTCGTCTCAGACATGGGCTCTTGGTGTCTGTTGTCGTGGTCGCTGCCAGATGCATGGAGAGGAGCATCGTCCTCGTGCTGGTGAAGATGGGCAGGGACGCGAGCCCGAGCCGGAGTAGAGGGAGGCGGAGCGGCGCCAGATGCCGGGAGAGGAGAAGCGTCCTCGTGCTGGTGAAGATGAGCAAGGAAGGAGCGGCGGCCTCGAGCAGGGGCGGCGGCGGCGCCCTCGCGTCGATGGGGATGACCTGGTGGAGCCGGTGCCCTCGCTTCGATGGGGAGGAGCAGGGCGACGGTGGCACAGGGGAGCCCGCCCGATAGCGGACGCGCGGGTGAGGTAGAGGAGGAAGGCCAGGGCGGCACCGTCAATAGAGGCCGAAAAGGCGGACGCGCAGATTTTTGCCTAGATATGCGCGGGGCAGAACTGCCGGGGCGCCGCCGGTCGCCAGAACGGGCAGGGTACCGTGGGAGATCTCAATGTGCAGGGAGGGGGGGAGGGTGGAGGAGGTCGGGGACGGCAGGGGAGAGAAGTTGCTCGAGGCCTGGGCGATATGCGTTTCGAGGAGAATACTGCCAAGCCCAACGGGTCTGAAAGGAACGGACAAGCCCAACGGCTCCTCTCTCCCTGTCTCAGACTTCTGCCGGGCCAGAACTGCATGCAGTCATCGGGACACTAAAAGGAAAGATGCCTGTTTGGAAAAGAAATTGACTACATTTAGCACGGATCTTGGCACGGAGGTGGACGGCAATGATAGCATGCACTGCAGTTTGGTAACATACCAAAGCTTTTGCCTATATATATGTATGTATATATATATATATATATATATATATATATATATATATATATATATATATATATATATATATATATATATATATATATATATATATATATATATATATAAGGTAATACTATGACGCTCCGTTGGCTTCAATCTTCCGTATTATGCAGCCACCCATGTTGGGAAATAAACTCCATAACCGTGTTCTTCAATCGTTGTAGACACTTCCATAAAGAGGTCGCGAACCTCCAAACGATGAAGTGACGACCATGAACGGAGCAAAGCTGTACACCGGTAAATGACCTGCATGATAGAGAAATTTTTGTCATTAAAAACCTTGTCATTTCTACATAGCCAAACCGACAATGCTACCACAATCGCTCCCACTCTGATAATCGTTTTGTACCTAGAATCTACCCCATTTAGCCAACTGCCAAAAATGTTTGCAATGCTACGAGGTGGGTATAAGGTAGAACCTATCTGAATGATTGACCATATAGATCTAGCAACTCGACAATTGAAGAAAATGTGTTTTATTGTCTCTTTTTTGTGATAGAACACACATTTTGTACAACCCTGCCAGTTGAGTTTTACAAGGTTATATTTAGTAAGAATCACACCTCAACGAAGATACTATGCAAAGACCTTTGTTTTGAGAGGTATCTTCATCTTCAAGATGGATTTATTATTTACAACCGGTTGGGTTGGTATACATAATGCTTTGTACATGGAGCTAACTGAAAATGTACAATTCTTGGTGAGACTCCAACGAAATTCATCTGTCCCCTGAACTAGCTGGATTGAATCTAAAAGCTGAAACAGTTCATTCCAAGCAACTAGTCGGGGATACACATGTTTTTAAGTATACTATTACTCATATTGTCACGCATGCATGCTCTAGCAAGATACATATGTGCCTATTTTGCATACTTAGGAGTTCTTGTTCATTTCCATATGAGCTTCGCATATTTAATAATTTTAGTAGGATTTTATTATGTTTCCCTTGTCTTGGATGTGTATTTAGGTGTTATTGGTGATCATGAAAAAATGGAGCAAAAAGGGACCAAGAGGGTACAAGATGGGAGAATTGCAGGCAACAAACTTAGCCACGTAAGGTGTAGGAAAAGTGATATTTTTCTAACATCTTATATTTAAATTTTAAGACCATGGTTTTGTAGCCCTCGTCCATACGAGTTCAACGAGCCGAAGAACACCCAAATCGGCGTTCGTATGAAGAAATGTCGTCCAATATACGAATCTCTAGTAACTTTGGCGACCATCGGTACGGGCAGCGCCCGCCCGTACCGGGCTTCGTTGGGTCCGTTTCATCAAATGGAACAATATTTGTGAAGGCCCGATGGTCATATTCGGCCCCAGGATCCATCGGTTTGCGAAACCGACCTCTAGCACCTATATAAAGAGGGGAGGAGGCAAGGAGAGGCACCACTTCATGCACGCCCTAAGGGGCAGAGCCCTGCTGCTCCGCCGCGCCGCCTGATAACCCACAAGTATAGGGGATCGCGATAGTCTTCGAGGGAAGTAAAACCCAAATTTATTGATTCGACACAAGGGGAGGTAAAGAATACTTATAAGCCTTAACAACTGAGTTGTCAATTCAGCTGCACCTGGAAAAGCACTAGCAACAGGGGTGATGTGAAAGTAGCAGTAATATGAGAGCAGTAGTAACAGTAACACAGCAGCGGTAATAGCAATATGAGAGCAATGGCACCAGAGAATAGTTGATACTACTTCCAATGACATGTAGAACAAGTATATTATGATGAAAGATGGACCGGGGTTCCCAGCGATCTTCACTAGTGGTAACTCTCCAATAAGTGACAAGTGTTGGGTGAACAAATTACAGTTGGGCAATTGACAGGAATCAAAGCATTAAGCTAGAACATCAATTCATTAATCATGTAGGCATGTTTTCCGTATATAGTCGTACGTGCTCGTAATGAGAAACTTGCACAACATCTTTTGTCCTACCAGCCGGTGGCAGCCGGGCCTCAAGGGAAACTACTGGATATTAAGGTACTCCTTTTAATAGAGTACCGGGGCAAAGTATTAACACTCCGTGAAAACATGTGATCCTTACATCACTACCATCCCCTCCGGTTGTCCCGATTTCTGTCACTTCGGGGCCACTGGTTCCGGACAGTGACATGTGCATACAACTTGTAGATACAATCTAAGCAACAATATAGAGCTTAAATCTAAGATCATGGCACTCGGGCCCTAGTGACAAGCATTAAGCATAACAAGATTGCAGCAACAATAACTTCACAAACTTTATAGATAGACTAATCATAATGTATCATCCATCGGATCCCAACAAACACAACACCGATTACATCAGATGAATCTCAATCATGTAAGGCAGCTCATGAGACCATTGTATTGAAGTACTGGGGGAGAGTATACCGACATAGCTACTGCTAGAACCCGTAGTCCATGGGGGAACTACTCACGGAGCATGGCGGAGGCGGTGGCGTTGATGGAGATGGCTTCCGGGGGCACTTCCCCGTCCCGGCAGGGTGCCGGGACAGAGTTCTGTCCCCCCGAATTGGAGTTTCGCGACGGTGGCGGCGCCTGAGTCTTTACGGAGTTTCGTCAATTGGTACGGTGTTTTTAGGTCGAAAAGGGCTTTTATAGGCGAAGAGGCGACGAGGGGCACACTGGGGCGCCACACCCTAGGCCGGCGCGGCCAGGGCCTGGCCCGCGCCGCCATGTGGTGTGGTGGCCCCCTGGCCCCTCTCCGACTCTTCTTCGGTGTTCTAGATGCTTCCGGGAAAAATAGGAGGTTTGGCGTTGATTTCGTCCAATTCCGAGAATATTGCCCGAACAGCCTTTCTGGAACCAAAAAGAGCAGAAAACAGGAACTGGCACTGTGGCATCTTGTTAATAGGTTAGTTCCGGAAAACGCATAAAAACATCATAAAGTGCAAGCAAAACATGTAAGTATTGTCATAAAACAAGCATGGAACGACAGAAATTATGGATACGTCGGGGACGTATCACCGCCGCCGCCATCTCCGCAGCCGCCGCCTCCATCACCATCTCCATCAACACACAGAAAAGGAGGAGGATAGGATCTTGAAGGGCAACGCGTCGATCTCCATCATCAACGTCTTCACTACGACCCCCTTTGCCTACTTGGTTGTGATCCAAACTCTATTAGGATTTACACTTGTATGCAATTGTACCTTCATATTCATATTGCTATGATGTTGATCCCTTCATGTATGAGTAGTTCCTTTGTTCTTGAGGAGATATGGAGAAACCCTAGCATAAATATGAGATGAATCTAAGATGATCTATGATTTTAAGTATTAATGTGTGTTAGTTTTCTCTCTTGTTATTACATGTTGTGCACCATGTAATATTGCCTATTGGTCTTGAGAGGGAACTACCCTTTGAAATGTGGTAGAATGAACGACGAGAAGTGATATTACCGTATCGGCACTCTAACACGTGGATGAGGGGGATAAGATGGATTCCGAAAGCTCATATCGATGACCATGGGTACACCCCTTAATAGCACTAGTCCATATGTGGCTGCATAAGGCTAGATGATGTGGTTATTTAGAGATGCGATGATCGATGGATTTCTGGGCGCATCTTAGTACGGAGCTCTCCCACACACAACATGTTTACAAGCATATTTTATCTTAATTAACATGAATACTAGTACTAGTGGTGGAACCTACACTCCTTTAGAACCCCTCAACCATACCAAAAACACATTCTCAATACTCTCTTGTTTTAGTTTACATTAGTTTATTTCTTTGTTCTTATTTACTTTAGCTATCAACACAAACAACCTTTTTTATACTTTATCGTGAAATTAGAATAACTTACAAGTACCCACTAGATAATAGTAACAAGGGGCATTAAGACCCTAACCAGTAGCTCCTCGTGGTCCGATACTCTTACTTCAAAACTAGCTACAATTGATCAGTGTTCTTGCAGTTATCAGCGTCCCGGTAGATAATAAAATTGGAGCATGATCTGACAAACCTTCAATCCGAGGAACAACCCGTACTGAGACTAGAGGGAATTTAAATTCCCAATCTAAGTCCATCAATACTCGATCCAATTTCTCGTAAGTAGGCTCTGGGAGACTATTCGTCCAAGTGAATTGCCTCCCACCCATTGTGACCTCTCTCAAATCTAGACTATCAATACAACATTGAATAAGAAAGGCCAATGGGTGTCAAACCTGCCCCTTGCCTTCTCGTGAGAGTATCTAAGCAAGTTAAAATCCCCACCATAATGGTAGGGTGCGGATTGTCCTTTGCTAAATTAACCAACTCCTGAAGAAAAGCAGGCTGATGAACATCCTAGGCAGCCCCATAGACAGAAACCAAACTCCATATGATGTTATCAGATTTATTCCAGATGTGGAGTTTAATATGAAAGTCACCTCCGAAATTATCCAAAATTTAAATAGTCATAGTTCGGATCCTAACTAATAAGCCACCAGAACGCCCCCGAGGCGGGCGGGATACCCAAGCAATGTCTTCCCCACCTGAAAGGCGATTTAGAAAACTTGTTGAATAATTCCGTTTGCCCGTCTCGGAGTAGCAACAAAATCTAAAATATGTTCCCTAATGATTTCAGCGATGTGCAAGTGTTTAGCCAAATCCTTCAGACCACTCCTATTTTCAAACATGCCATTCGTTTGGAAACAATTAGAGATTTAGTCACCAGCCTTTTTATTAGGCCATGCATTAAGTTTAATAGAGGAAAGTATGGATTTACGCTCAGATGCTTGTAATTCAGTACATGAACCCAACGCGGCATCATCCAGACCAACCTCCGATACCTCTCCAACTATATGTGAGAGTAGCCGACCGTATGAGACAGCGTACACTTCCTCTTCCTCCCCATCATCATCAGACAAATAGGTATACGACTTGCTCAAAACCGTAGGAGTAAATTTAAGTTTATAAAAATCCATACGTTTAAGAGTATTAGCCGAAACAGAAATAGAACTAACAGAAGTACCCAACGAAAGACCCACATTATGGAGTTTAAAATCCATAAGCGATGTTGGGAATGTTAAAAAAGACTTAGAACTCTTAACGGTACCTGAGAAGTCGAGGTTTGTTTCCGCCTTGCGACGCATGGCCTTTGCCATCGAATCCTCATCCGTCGCAGCCGCTTCATCGAGGCCAACTCCATGCCGTGCACTCCACTGAGAGGGCGCGACAGCCATCGCCACTGGAGGCCGCATATAGCAGCGGCTAGGGATAAGAGGAGTTCTGTTTGCATTTAGTTGGTATGTGTTTGAAAGGAAAGAGTCCATCTGCTATTTCTCTCTCTATCCTTATTCTAATATCTCAAACCTGTTGGAGTAAATCTCCTCATGTATGGAACGGGAGCATGTTTATTTTTAAGGATACACACTGTTTTGCTCGGGGCTGGTTCATGGCATTTTTTTTTAGGATGGAGGCTAATTCGGTGAGGTCTGGTTTGCAACGTGTTGGAATTACGTAAACATAAGTGTATCACCATATGTGAATGTAATAAGCTATGTAAATCTTAGTTATGAATTATAGATCTAACGGTTCCAAAAAAGTACCCCCTAGATAATAGTAACAAGGGGCACCAGTAGCTCCTCCTGGTTCGATACTCTTACTTCAAAACTAGCTACAATTGATCAGTGTTCTTGTAGTTATCAGCGTCCTAGTAGATAATAAAATTGGAGCATGATCTGACAAACCTTCAATCTGAGGAACAACCCGTACTGAGACTAGAGGGAATTTAAATTCCCAATCTAAGTCCATCAATACTCGATCCAATTTCTCGTAAGTAGGCTCTGGGAGACTATTCGCCCAAGTGAATTGTCTCCCACCCTTTGTGACCTCTCTCAAATCCAGACTGTCAATACAACACTGAATAAGAAAGGCCAATGGGTGTCAAACCTGCCCCTTGCCTTCTCGTGAGAGTATCTAAGCAAGTTAAAATCCCCGCCATAATGATAGGGTGCGGATTGTCCTTTGCTAAATTAACCAACTCCTGAAGAAAAGCAGGCTTATGAACATCCTGGGTAGCCCCATAGACAGAAACCAAACTCCATATGAAGTTATCAGATTTATTCCAAATGTGGAGTTTAATATGAAAGTCACCTCCAAAATTATCCAAAATTTCGATAGTCACAGTTCGAACCGCAACTAATAAGCCACCAGAACGCCCCTGAGGCGGGCGGGATACCCAAGCAATGTCTTCCCCACCTTAAAGGCGATTTAGAAAACTTGTTGAATAATTCCGTTTGCCCGTCTCGGAGTAGCAACAAAATCTAAAACATGTTCCCTAATGCTTTCAGCGACGTGTAAGTGTTTAGCCAAATCCTTCAGACCTCTCCTATTTTCAAACATGCCATTCATTTGGAAACAATTAGTGATTAGTCACCTTAGCCTTTTTATTAGGCCATGCATTACGTTTAATAGAGAAAAGTATGGATTTACGCTCAGATGCTTGTAATTCAATACATGAACCCAACGCGGCATCATCCAGACCAACCTCCGATACCTCTCCAACTAGATGTGAGAGTTACCGACCGTCTGAGACAGCGTACACTTTCTCCTCCTCCTCATCATCATCGGACAAATAGGTATACGACTTGCTCGAAACCGTAGGAGTAAATTTAAGTTTATAAAACTTCATACGTTTAAGAGCGTTAGCCGAAATAGAAATAGAACTAACATAAGTACCAAATGAAAGACCCACATTATGGAGTTTATAAGCCATAAGCGGTGTTGGGAATGTTAAAAAAGACTTAGAACTCTTAACGGTACCTGAGAAGTCGATGTTTGTTTCCGCCTTGCGACGCATGGCCTTTGCCATCGAATCCTCATCCGTCGCAGCCGCCCCATCGAGGCCAACTCCATGCCGTGCACTCCACTGAGAGGGCGCGACAGCCATCGCCCACTGGAGGCCGCATAGCAGCGGCTAGGGATAAGAGGAGTTCTGTTTGCATTTAGTTGGTACGTGTTTGAAAGGAAAAAGTCCATCTGTTATTTCTCTCTCTATCCTTATTCTAAAACCTCAAACCTGTTGGAGTAAATCTCCTCATGTATGGAACGGGAGCATGTTTCTTTTTAAGGATACAAACTGTTTTGCTCGGGGCTGGTTCATGGCATTTTTTTAGGATGGAGGTTAATTCGGTGGGGTGTGGTTTGGAACGTGTTGGAATTACGTAAACATAACTGTATCACCATATGTGAATGTAATAAGCTATGTAAATCTTAGTCATGAATTATAGATCTAAGGGTTCCAAAAAATTAGAATACACGTGGTGTCTTGAAAATATAACCCCATATTGTGCTTTTAGTATACTAGTACAGATGCCCGTGCGTTGCCACGGGAAAACAAGACATGAAGAGAGGTGATTTTATTTTTATAGCCACCACAAGCACAATGATTTGTAGTTTCGATCCAACGCTATACGACGACATTTTTATCCCTCCTCCTAACCCCTCTAAGGACCAATAGCATGTGTTTTTTTTTGTCTCTTTTACACATCCATCTATTCTATAGTGTACAATCTAGCGATTTCCCACCACGTTGCAACAGGGTCATAAGTACTCTAATGGTTCTACACCAATCATTTCAAACATGCAATCTTAGAATTCTTGTACACATCAATCGTAATTGTCAAGTTTTAAGCACATGCATAATATTGTGTGTAAGCTAAGACCTAGTCACTAAACGGACACTTTGATAAATAAAACAAGGTCTAGTATGCCCTTGCCTTGCGGCGGGTTTGAATTGAACTAAACATCTTCGTTTTGAAGCATATTTGATCTCACCAAAATTTAAATGCACTTACATGTTCGAAAAATAACTTTGGCACATGAGCACCAGTACTCCCGGTTTTTAGAAAATATATTTCTGAGATTCCAAAAAAATTGAGCTTAAATTTTTTACATACATAGAAATCTTCTAAATGTACTGTAAATTTTTTGGAAGAAAATATGTTGTATTATGAACTATATAAAAAGACAAATTTCTGAGAATCCTTCGTTGCATCATTGGATATCTGAAGTATAAAGTCGTCATGCAAAAAATTAACATGATAAAAAGCACTAAATAAAATATATCTTCCTAAATTGCCAAAACATAGCTCAAGTTTTTTTTCTAGGAAATCCGTCACGGGAGGTCTACATTGCTCTATAACTACAAGTTAATACATCACATGCTAGAACTATTTTGCAACAAGAGAAACAACCGTAAAAATACATGTCTTTGTCTCAGAGCTCACAACAGTCATATGTTCGAATGTTGTTGTTGAATATTATTAACTAATACCTAACTCTGAATGTTTAACTCCCTCTGGATGTTGTTCCTAATAAAAGAAAAAATAGTCTTTAAATTTTAGTTCTGAATTCAGCGGCCATCCTATATTATCTATTAATACAGATTTCATTATCGTTTAATACAGATATCATGTAATACTGTCTCTACACAATTCCAATCATTCCCTGTTCAGCACTCATCAATAACAACAATCAATAATTTATTCCACCACAAAGCATTCCATAGTACTCTCTCCGTCCCAGTTCACAGGGCTTACGTTTATTTCTAGGTTGTAAATTTGACGATGATAATGTAACATATGTATTACAAAATATATATCATCAAAAAGCTTAGATATTCTACTTTCTAATGATATAATTTTTTTATTATATAAATGATATTATGTTGGCCAAATTAATAATCTAGGGATATGCGTAAACCCTATGAACTGAGACGGAGGGAGTACTCAACTAAGCAGACCTATATATAGTAAAAGGTTGATCTAACTCGTACATTCACAACTGTTCATGCATTACAAGTAATCTTGGTCTTCGGTATTCACAGTACAACATCATAAAAGATGATCCGATAATTTTACTAATTGTCACCTCCTAGCTAGAAGCTTAGTCGTAATCTTTGCAAGCTATCTTCTTCAATAAAAAAGTGGCTTGGTCATGTGCATAGCCTTTTTCTAATCTTCTACCAAACTCTATGCATCAGTTTCCTGTCAGGCATCAGTTTACACCTGTAAATTTAAGGGAGGGAATCATGTGACAAGATGGAAAAATGCACATACTCGCAGCACTGAACCACTAATTTAAAGCCAGCCTCCCAGTTCAGTCAGTCCCACTTCATTACTTCCAAACAAAAACACGATAGTAGCAAGTTGCAAGAGCACTGGTCGCTGTAGCCAGCTCGTCATATGGAAGTAATACAAATGTGTTCATGCCTAATTACTAATGAGGTCTTTACCTATCTGCAAAATTAGTTCACTATACAAACAATAGCGTGAATTCGTGGAAATTATTCACATCACCTTACCTCCATGATAGATTAAGAGATAACACTATATATCTTCAGAGTGAACAATAGTTAAAGCCATTGAACACCATGTAGAATTACATTAAATAGTCCGAGCATAAAACACATGTTTAAAATTACATCATCATACTTTACAAAAGCATGTGAAAACAAAAATTGACTAAATATGATAAAAAGGAGGCGATGCTACTTGATCTACTGATTTTCTTTTTCTTCTTCTTCCTTGAGAAAAGTATCTATTGATCTCTTGGATGTCCTAGTTGTTCAGTTGAGAGAAGAACTAAAATGTGGACATAGACATTCTTTTCTACATAGGTAGGCGGAGGAGCCTACGGGCAGCGTGAGGTGTTCAGGGTCCAAAACTCTAAATTAAAGTAGTCCATAGACTCATGATGTTTTCTACAGAGAAATCGACTAATAAATAAAATGTCGTTTGCATACAAGGACATGAATATTGATGATGTATAATGTGATAAATACTTGATAAATTCTTTTAACTATCATCGACTCCCAGGATAACTTTCTCGCTAGATGCTTGATAAATTCTCGGCCACTGAATCGGAGGATAGCCTTCATCCTACTGGTTCAGTTATTCTTCTTAGTGAACATTAAGGAAAACATTAGAGGAAATATGCATGTTATGAGACTTCACATGGATGCAAATCTTGCAAGGGAAAAACTGTCAACTACACTTACTCTGCAAGAAAGCGAAGAATATGACCTTCAGTTTGTTCCGCAAGTACTAGCTGGTTGTGGAATCAAAGTAGGATTGAGGGTATATAGGGCCTATCGAGTGAGGTATAGGTTTGCCAATTTTTCAAGAAATACCGAGGCGGTAGCTCCACCATTACCAAAACATGACAAAGAAGCTTATGAATTTATGGTCTATGAACAATTTTTAATTTAATGAAGTACAAAATCTACACTAAAACATGCATGAATTCTAAATAGGAGTGTTGCATCTTGCGAAAAAATCACATATTATTTCAGTTTCCATCTAGTTCACAACAATATACATTTGAAGTGGAAACAAACTTATCTGGTACATCAGCGAGTACAAGCTTATCTTCAATTCCTTGAATTGACTTGCAAGCTTCTTACTCCATACTCCAAAGGAACGTCAATGCAAATCCAAATCATTCAGGCACCCAGGCATTGCCTTCTATATAATGAAGAACCAAGGCATGTCTAGTCTTTTTTGCTTCCAAAGCTAACACTAATCATCACAGTCCTACGATTGTAAACATAGTACAAGATCCCATGGAACACAAATTTTTTTATAATCTAGAACAAACTGAATAAACTAAATCTGAGATAGATGGAGGTCTACAAGTCTCAGGTCTCCCATTGAACAAAAATAGAAAACAACAATCAGGCTCATAAATCATGAATGCACACATTTTTGCCATTATTTGGACGAAATCAAAGCAACTTACTGCAGGAGGATAATAATCGAATGATTCTTTCACTGTCTACAAAGTTCGTTTATTATGTACCTTGTAAAATCTGAATATACATGAGATTTGAGGATTTTCATGATGTCTTGAGTTTCTCTAGACCTCTGTTATGTTTGTCACATCCAGTTAAGCTTTGAGATGACTCCGCAACTGATTTACTGCCTGGAGAAAGAAAATTAGTAAGCAAAATTCTTGCATGACCAAACTTGACAACAGAACCTGGTACACAATCTCCCTACCACTATCGTATCAAACGATGGCACATCATAGCACGTTAACAATCAGTGGTCATCCCCCGCCCCCACTTTCATCCACATCAACCAAATCGAAACATGCATGTAAAAAACATTACGGATACGAGGGGCGCATCAGTGCGGGAGGGAGATTGTGGTACAAAAAGTCTTCCGATGCCTGGGGGCGGTTCCATGAGGACCAGCTGGTGATTGAATCCCACACCCCCACCTCATAGATCTCGCCTAGATCTGGCAAACCTAGGAAACCACGGTAGCGCCATTGTTGGAAGCAGGAGAGATCAACACGATTTGGGTTCATAGTAGGAAATGAGGGTGACTATGGCGGCTTTTCTGCAGCTAGCTAGATCTTTGGCTCTCAGGTCGAGCTATGGATGATGGGGGCTGTAACATCTCAATTTTTAAAAACAAAGAGAAAATGAATTTCCCTTTTTCCAAAAATTGGAGCCAACAAAAACTTTATTTAAAACACTTGATGTGCATAGTGCTCATACAAGTATGTAGTGAGCTTTGCCATGTTAGTTTGTTTGAAGTGGGAACATCTCTCAAAACCCTAAACACTACCCTTTCTCAAAACCAAAGAGGAACAAATAAAAAGAAAATAAAATAAAAGGGTGAGGCATATGTGGGCTTATGGCCATTTCTCTAATAATGGCCTATGCCCTATTTACTTTACCCAAATGGTGAAACCCTCCATCAACCCAACCAACATCAAAGGAACCCAAAACCATGATCTTTGGATTTTTGTAAATCTTCAACCTAGGCCATTTTGAATTGTGCCAATGGTTGGGAAACATCAATGAACCAATAACAATCACTTTTGAGTCAAGAAACCCCAAATCAAATCAAAGAAAAATCAAAATCAAGTGACATGTGATAATGGTCACATGTGACAATTTTAACATCTTACCCACCTTGAGCCCCTGGATTAAGAGATTCTTAAACCAAACTCTCCCAACTCTTTGCACCTCATCCAAGACCTTATCAATATGAACACTTTTGATGTTGACCACTTTGACCAATTCCTTTTCTATTGATTATTATAAGGATGCAAAGTGGCAATGTTAAAACAGATTCTAGATTGCCCCACATTTTGGAATTTTCACAAACCACTTCCAAAACCCAAACCAAGACCACAAATGGTTGCCAAACATTGTTTAGATCACTCCTATGTAGAAATTTGGCCAAATTCAAAAACAAATGAGACCTTTGCTTGTCACATATGTTGAGCACATAGAATAAAATTAGGGTACAACCACTATTCCACCACTATTCACCACCTCACCATCTCTCTCCTTGTGCTCATCTATAGTGGACTTGTACCTCTAACTACTACCATGACCTCACCTATCATTGCATGGTCACCATCACACCAAAACCCTACCTAGGACATGACATATGTCACACATATTTTGGCTATGATCAAATGAGCAAGCCCTAGACCCCTCTCACCATGCTCACCTTGCCAAACCCCCTTGCACCACCTCACTCTAGCATGACAAGCCCTCAGAGACAAAGAAAAGTGCACAAAGCATCCCAATGCCACACCATGTCAGCCACATGCTCACCACCATGACACCACCTGCCCTGGTACTCTCCTCTCCCTCTCACCTTGTGTCAACACCCGGATTTTTAAGTCCAGATGCCTATTATGCCGTTCCTCGCAATCCCATGAATATTGTTTTTGCGAGACATAATAGATTGATATCACAACCCATCATTCATTACATACCATAATCGTCTTACAACAAAGGATCACATGATCCAGTCTTAATACAACATAGGGGATCTAGAGATCCAAATACAAAACACATAGCGGAAGCGAAGTAGTAGTGGTCTTGGTCCATCTGTTTCACAGGCAACTGTTGACGTCAGGAGTGGTCCTAGTTGTCGTAGACGTCCTGCTGTCCTTCTTCCGGGTTCTGATACTCCTCTTCATAGTCTGGCCATTTGAATAGCCAGGGACACAGCCATGAGTACTTTAAAGTACTCGCAAACTAATACTAAGGTAAAAACTATCAACTATAGTCAGGGGGTTCTAAGCTCTAGTTTCATTTGCATAAAGCCAGTTTTATTTCATAAGCACTTTAGTAATCAAAGCCTCTTCATTTGCCTAACCTAACTCAAGTGGGAACATTAGTGTCATCCCCACAACTCAATTGTGATTCAAAGTCAAAGTCAACTTTCAATTCAATTCACAAGTCACCATTCATATTTTTAGAAAAGTTCTGATGACGGAACAGTATGGCCTTTCCAACTGTCCATGACCGCGGACACGGCTATTCGAATAGGTTACACTCTGCAGAGGTTGTACACTTGTGCCACAACAATTGCAATAGTTCGTCAGGGGTAACTGGCCCTGATTTATCGTACGCGGTATGCGAACTACCAATCCTAACCTTTCATTTACATATCCTAGTATAGGCACCTCTCCCCATGAGCTTGGCCTCCCGGTGGAAACAAACCGTCAACCCGGGAACTGCACAGGGCTTGGGTAGGACATTCACCTCATTTCACGTCATTTCACTTTCAATGGAGGTAGCCTCGGCATAACCCCTATGACGCTTGTTCAGAGGGAACCCATACTAAAATACATAAGTTTCCAGCTAAGCCTTACCCAGATTCAGGTATTGTGGGGGTACTTGTAAAATTGGAATGGTATCGCATCCGAACCCAACCATCAGTTTTGGTAAAATTACCAAGTTCTTCACGAGTCATATTCACCTTCAAAATCTCTCAATAGAATGACTCATCATTCCAAGGTTTTCAAAGTCATTTCATTTCACAAGTTCCCAACTACAGTAGTCACTTTTAATGTTTAGCACTAGCAACTAGTCATGAGGGGTGCTAAATAATTTGTAGCTATCTAGGCTAAGTTTGATACTCTTGTAACACTCTATACTTAGACCAAAGTTAACTATAAAAGTAAGCTTTAAATAACCAGAGTAAAAGCTTGTAAGAATAAAACTTGGGATTGGATCCTTGAACAGAAAAATAAGTGTAATGGTGCCTTGCTCCATTAGAGCTTTGCACTTGGGAACTGTGCAAGAGTGTTAGCTTGCCTTGATTGGTGAGGTGATCAAAGTTTTCTTCTTCTTTCTCTTGGTAGAAAACCTCATCCTCTTGATAGTCTCTGGTACTAGCTTCTATAAACGAATACGAGGATATAATCACCAAACAATACTTAAGTAGACTTAATTAGCCTTAATGGCTCACACAAATGATCTAGCATCATCACTTAACATAGCTACCCAAAATTATGCTAGGGTTTTCTTATTTAGTGTTAGGAGAATAATTTCCTCTCATTGAAATGTGGATTAGGGTTTCTCTTTAGTTTGGGAGAAATAATTTCCTCTCATTGAATCTTGTTAAGATTTAATCTTCTCAAACAACAAGGTATGATCACATGTTGACCAAGGTCAACACTTCACACTTATTAGTTGAGAAACATGATTTAAATGAGATTCTTCATCTCATGTGATTTAAATACTATTCTGATTTAAGTTCCACAAGTGAGCAATTATGAGACCATGCAATAGGGCTCATCACATTACTTCATAACACTTGGGAAGGTGATTTAAATGAGGTGCTACACCTCATAGATTTAAATTCCTAAAATTTGAAATAGTTAAAATGGGCTAGTATTGACTACATAGCCAATATTTTGCTCTAGCCCATGATCATACAAAGTAACCATGTGGTATTTTTACATACACAATTAGAGGTTGTGAAATGTGAATTATGAGAGGTGGAATCACCTCAAAATTCAATATGGTTGATTTTCTAGATTTATTTGAATACTGAAAAGTCTCTGAATTGTTATTTTTGCTATTCAATTTCCATAATAGTTCTAGGGTTCAAACCAGTGGGATTAGTTAGATCATTTCATAAGCTTTCTAGAACATTTTGAATCACTCAATTTGGTTGGGTAGATTTGAAACTATTCAAATTATAGCAAAGGACCAGTGTTGAATTAAAACTGAAAAGGATTTAAATGAATTTGAAACTTGGGCTTAGGCGGGAACACAGATGGGCCGAATTGGTTTGAAAAGGTAAAGGGGCCAACCCAACTAACGCTGCGGGCCAACTGACAGTGGGTCCCAGTGGTCAGTGACTGTTAAATGCCGAAGCGGTACCTTCTAACCTAAGCCGTCCGATTAGAAGTGGATCCAACGGCTGACCGTCGTCGTCATCGTCGATGAGAGGGAGGCGCTGGCACGGCGGAGGTAGGGGGTCGGCGGTGAGCTGGGGCTCCGGCGAGGGTCGGCGATGAGGCAGGGCGACGTTGTCGAGGATGGGGAGTGCGCTGGTACCGGCGGCGTCGCTCGGGGAGGCGTAAATCAACGGATTGATCTGCGGTGGGCTCCGGCGATCGACATAGCAATTGGAGCTATCTAGGGCTTAATCAAGGTGGAGAAGGTGTCGAGGAGATCGAGGAGAAGGAGGGGAGCAAGTTTGGTGTGGAGGAGGAGGCGCGGGGGAGGCTCTATTTATAGGGCGCGAGGTGCTGCGAGGGTGCCGTGGTGGTCGTCGACGGCGATGGCGTTCCAAGGCGCGAAGGGGCAAGGTAGGGGTCGCGTAGGATTGCTAGCGTCATGGCGGAGCTAATGAGCGTGATGGCACAGAGAGAGGTGGTCTGAGGCGTGCAGGAGGGGTCGTCGACCTTGCAGTACCGTGGCGGGCAAAATCCGATCATGGCGACGGCGACGGTGCATGCGCGAGCTAGCGAGGTTGTCTAGCAGCTAGAGGAGGTGGAGACGGTGCTCGACGCAGGCGTAGGGATGCAGGAGAGGATGGACACGATGGGGCGTTGCCACGCTCTGGCGCGTCCAGTGCACGCTCACCGCGTGACTGGCATGGTGCTGGGCGTGTCTGGGCGTGTCTGGGCGCGTCTGTCTCGGCCAATGCCGTGCGTTTCTCTGATCATGGAGGGTACTGGCATGCGTGGTAGAGTGTTGGCGTGCTTGCTGACATGGTGAAAGTGATCAGAGAGGGAAGGGGACGATGAGTGGCATTGGGGTGGCATGGTACACGGCATGGTGATGTTTTTGCTCTCCACAGACTTTAATCAGCAAGGGCAAGTACATACCTTGATGCAGGGGACATGGAGGAGCAATGATCAGCTCTGATCAAAAGAGGTTTAGTCTAAAAACTGTTGTGTAAAAGAGTGTATGACAATTGCAAAATGTTGCCTGCCAAGTGCTCGATGAAATGGCCGCATGAAACTTTTCTTTGAATTTTGGAATTCTTTTTGGTGGAGTTGTTTTGAATAAATAGGGGAGTAGAATGGTGGTGGTGGTGGTCAAAATGGGGTAAGTTTGTGAGATTTCAAAAAGGGGATGATCTTCTCTTTGATTCAAAGTCTCCACTTGTCATCTCTTTTCTGGTCAACCTAGGAAGAGTCAACCTTGATGGTCAACACCAAAATGGTTCACCTTGACATGGTCTTGGATGAGGTGGAAAAGGTTTACTAAATTTAGTTTAAGAAGCTTCCAAACCAGGGGTGCCAAGTAGACATGATGATAAAAAATGGCAAAGTGACCATTATCACATGTTAGTGGAATTTGATTTTTCCTTTGATTTGAATTGGGTTTCTTTGATGCAAAAGTGTGTGTTATTGATATCTAAGGGTTTCACAAGCAATGGCACAAGCAAATGAGGCCTTGATTAAAGATTTGCATATTTGGCTAAAGTGTATGTGAGTGAAAATGGTATTTTCTCACTATTTCCTTTCTCTCTATTTGATTTGATTTTTCTTGACTCAAAAGTGATTCTTATTAGTTTAGGAACATTTCCAAACCATTGAAACCATTCCAAAAGGTCTAGCTCAAAGATTTGCAAAAATGGCCATAAACACATAAGAGGGGATATTCCAATTTTCCTTATTTTCCTCTTTTGTTCCCCTTGCTTTACTTGGGCATGGTTGAGGGTCCATTTAGTGTGAGATTAGGTTTAGAGATGGTTTCACATTATTTGGGCAAAGTATGAGTGCATAGGACAAGGTTTGGTAATATGGCTATGTGCCACCTATGCCTCTATGCATATGTTGGATTTGATTTTTAGTTTGATTTTTTATTGACCCAAAATGATGTTGTGGAGTGTTGAAATGGTATAGAGGAGTGATCCAACCATTCACCACAATTCTTTGGGTCAAGATCCTCCAATTCATAAATTTGCTATTTACTCTCATATGCCTCTATGGCATTTTTATTTTCTTTTTAAGTTCTTTTGTTTCACCTTGGGTTTGGTTTGATAAGTACTAGGTAAGGTTGATGAAGGTTTTCCAATCCTCTAAACAAGGTAGAAAGGCCTAGGGTAAAGTTTTACAAAAATAGCCATAGGCACATAGGCCCTTTTCTTATTTAATTTCTTTTTATTTTGTTTTAACTTGGATGGTGAAAAGAGGGATGATGTTTAGGGTTTAAGATCATTTCAAATACTAATTAAACAATCATGGAAACAGCACAAGAAGTAAGCATGGGTACTATGCATCAAACTTAATTTAAGAAAAGTTTTTGTTGGTTCCAAAATTTGGAAAAAGGGGAATTCATTTTCTCTTTGCTTGAAAATTTGGGATGTTACACCTTGCCAAACCAGCTCCCCTTTCTCTGCTGAGCACGCTAGACAAGATCCTAGGTCAAGGAGATGCAGCCAAAGCCCTAGCCACGACGTGGTCACCACGACCAGGCGCGCCAGAGTGTGCACTGGCACGTCCCTGGACGCGCCAGGACACCATCTGTTCCCGTCGACGCTGACCACTCCCTGCCCTCTCCTCTCTCCCCCAGGATCGCCATGACCTCAGCACACGCCCAGACAACCCCATTGGTACTCAGGTGTGCTGTAGACGCCATCATCGTCAACCTCTGCCGCGCCAGTACTGCGAGGACGACGATGTCGCCCGAGCGACTCTGTCCTTCCCCTGCGGCACACAGACGCTCCCCAGGACCGCCTTGACGTCGCCTACCGAACCCCGTCCTCACCTTGCCCCTTCGCGCACGGGATAGCCGTCGCCATGATCGACCCGTCGGTGACCTCCGCAGCACCTCGCGACTCTATAAATAGAGCCTCCCCCTTCATCCTCTGAGCACACCACCTCACTGACCTCCCTCCTCTGAGCCTCCTCGACCCCTTCCTCCTCCACATTGCGCCCTAGCTAGCTCCAATTTCGCCGGAGTCCGCCGCGACAGTAGCTCGACGACGCCGTCGATTTCGTCCACCTCAAGTGCCGCCGCGACCATCGCTGAGCTCGCCGTCATCTTCCACGTCGATCGCCCGCCTCGCTGAGCCCTACCTGAGCCCAGGTACGCCGCCGACGACCCTCACTGCCGCCGGTAGGGTGCGTGCCCGTCGTCCCTCTGTCGTGGAAGGAGACGAACCACGACCGTCCGATCGCCTTTTAATCCTGTGGCTCCCAGTAGATCATACCGTTTCGCTGTTAAGTGGCACTGACAGCGGGCCCCGCCTGTCAGGCGGCCTACTCGCGAGAGACACGCAGTGGGCCGGCCCGTTTAGTTTTCCCGCGCAGCCCACGAATTCAAAATCTGATTTATTTGATTTAATTCAAATTCCCTGCAGATGCTATTTTCAAAATTAAAAATAGGAAAATCTACTGAGCCAAATTTGAAAAAATTTATATTGTTGGAAAGCTTATGAAAAGCTCTAACCAACCACATTGGATTCAACCCTATATCTGTTGTAGAAATAATGTAGCAAAAATAACAAGGCAGGGACCTTTCAGATTTCAAACAATTATTTAAAATCAACCATAAATGATTTTTAGTTGATTCCGACTCTCATAATTCACATTTCAAACCCTCTATTTGATTATGCAAAAATATAACATAGTTGTTTCATATGATCATGGGCTGGATTCAAATAATGGCTATGTGGCTATTTCTAGCCCATTAAAATGAATTAAGAATAATAGTGAAATATTATGAGGGGTAGCCTCTCATTTAAATCACTTTTCCAAGTAAGTGAATGTGAGGTAATGACCTTGGTCTACCAAACCTCATCTTTTGATTACTTGGGAATATTAAATCTTTTACAAATAGTAATTAAATTGCATGAGGTGTTTTACCTCATTTAAATCATTTTTCCCAACTGATAAAGGTGAAGTGTTGACCTTAGTCAACATGATCTCATACTTAGTATTTGAGGAAATTAAATCTTAACAAGGTTCAATGAGAGGAAATTATTTCTCCAAAATAAATAGAAACCCTAATAGAATTTTCAATGAGAGGAAATTATTTTACAAACACTAAAGAAGAAACCCTAGTATGATGTTGAGTGATGTTTGGGATGATGCTAGATCATCTTGTGTGAGCCATTAAGGCTAATTAAGTCTACTTAAGTATTGTTTGGTGATTGTACCTTGTATTCATTTATAGATGCTAGTACCGAAGAGTACCAGGAGGAGGAGGTTTTCTACCAAGAAGAAGAGAACTTTGATCACTACCCCAATCAAGGCAAGCTATACTCTTGCAAGTTACCCACATGCAAGCTCTACTTGAGTAAGGCACCAATACTACACTACTTTGTGTCTTACTTTCCAAGTCCCAGTTTTTATCTTACAAAGCTTTTACTTTATTTATCAAAGCTTAATTTTATAGTGAACTTTGATCTAAGTATAGGGTACTACAAGAGTATCAAATTTAGCCTAGATAGCTACAAGTTAGCTAGCACCCCTCATGGCTAGTTGCTAGTGCTAAACAAAAATTGACTACTCTAGATGGGAAACATGTGAATCAAATGACTTTGAAAACCTTGGAATGATGATTCATTCTATTGAAAGATTTGAAGGTGAATATGACTTGTGAATGACATGGTGAATTTTACAAAAACTCATGGTTGGGTTCGGATGCGATACCATTCCAATTTGAAAGTACCCCCACAATACCTGAATCTGGGTAGGGCTTAACTGGAAACTTATGTATTTTAGTATGGGTTCCCTCTGAACAAGCGTCATAGGGGTTATGCCGAGGCTGCCTCCGTTGAAAGTGAAATGACGTGAAATGAGGTGAATGTCCGACCCAAGCCCTGTGCAGTTCCCAGGTTGGCGGTTTGCCCTCACTGGGAGGCCAAGCTCATGGGGAGAGGTGCCTATACTAGGGTATGTAGCTGAAAGGTTATGATTGGTAGTTCGCGCACTGAGTGTGATAAATCAGGGCCAGTTATCCCTGATGGACTATTGCAATTATTGTGGCACAAGTGTACGACCTCTGCAGAGTGTTAAACTATTCGAATAGCCACGTCCGCGGTCATGGACAGTTGGAAAAGCCATCCTGTTCCGTCATCAGAACCTTTCAAAAATGTGAATGGTGACTTGTGACTTGAGTTTGAAATGTGACTTTGACTTTGAATCACAACAGAGTTGTGGGAATGACACTAATGTTCCCACTTGAGTTAAGTTAGGCAAATGAAGAGTCTTTGTTTACTAAATGCTTATGAAATAAAACTGGCTTTATGCAAATAAACCTAGAGCTTAGCATCCCCTCACCTTAGTTGATAGTACTTACATTAGTATTAGTTTGCGAGTACTTTAAAGTACTCATGGCTTTGTCCCTGGCTATTCAATTGGCCAGACTATGAAGAGGAGAACCAGTACCATGAAGATGGACAGCATGCCGTCTACGACAACTAGGACCACCTCTGACGTCAACAGTTGCCTGTGGAACAGATGGACCACAACCGCTACTTCGCTTCCGCTATGTGTTTTGTAATTGGATCTCCAGATCCACTATGTTCTAAGACTGGATCATGTGATCCTTTTATTGTAAGACAATTATGAGTTGTAATGAATGATGTTCTGTGATATCAATCTATTATGCCTCGCAAAAACAATATTCCTGGGATTGCGATGTATGGCATAATAGGCATCTGGACTTAAAAAGCCGGGTGTTGACAAGTTGGTATCAGAGCCATTGTTTGACCTTAGGAGACCCTAGTTAGAATGGACGTCTGAAAAACTTAGTTTCAAAACAAAGGAAGTGAATATTTAGGAAAAACTTATTCTCACTCTTATCCATGAGATCTTTTCAAAAAGAGAGATCCATGCTCTACTTTTCTTTGTAATTCTACATAAAACTTTGACACACTTGCTCACCTCTCTAACTTACTCATCCTAATTGCTCACAGATGGAGTACAACTATGAGTTCTATCAGCTTGGCCACGGAGGAAACCTAATGTTCGAGAAGGATTTGAAACAACTGGTTGAATATCTAGGACGCCCGTATCCCGAGTTCTTTGGAGTGCCACTCAATAATCAGTCAGGAAGACAACCTCAGTGGGTAGTTACCTGCAGATCTGAGAGGAAAGCTAGGAGCCCCAATTTGGGAAACCACCTGGTTTTCTGTGAGGGGAAATACTTGGAAGGAAGGACTAGCTCGAGCCATGCAGGAAGCACTTGCCCGTCTGTGTGGACAGAATGTGAACAAGCTCAAGAACACTCGTTTCATTTACTACCCAAGACATGATCCCATGGGAAGGCCAATAACTATGCCCCCGCACCCAGAGATGAACCACTATGTTGCATACCTGGACTTTATGCTGTACAAGACCCGCAAGGAGTTGGACAACGCCCGCGCCTTTCGCCAAGCACATTACCCCTGAAGTCGAAGAACCTACCATTCCAGATGAAGAGTAGTATCACTAGAGCACTCTCGTAGGTGTGAGTTTGTATCAGGATCCCTTGTATCGTAGAACGAATGAATGGTTCTTAAAACCACCGGTGTGATTAGTTATGTAATGTGTGATGCTTGGTATGAATGAAAAAGTGTTGTTGGTTTTACCCTCTCAACACTACTCAAGTTTTCAAGTTTTGAACTTTTCAAACTTAAACCAAACAAACCATAGAAAATTTCCTCTTATCTTATGATCTACCTCAAATATTCAGATGGCCCCACCAACCCGCAGCACCAACCAAGATGCAATGATGCAGATGCTGCAGATAATGATGGCAGACCGAGAAGCCGAGAGAGCTGAACGACAAGCCAATATTGCCGCACTGCAGCAGATAGCCCAGAACAACCAAGGCCATGGAAACCATGATCATCCTGGATCAAAGCTGAAGAATTTCCAAAATACAAACCCTTCGATGTTTAGCAAGACTGAAGAGCCACTTGACGCAGATGACTGGCTCCAAACCATGGAGAACAACCTGGAAGTTGCGGGAGTAGAAGCCGCGGAAAAAGTACTGTTCGCTACCCACTACCTGTCAGGACCTGCTAGAGCCTGGTGGACAAGTGCCCGTGCAATGAATGCGGGACAAATGATGACCTGGGAAGACTTCAAACTCAAGTTCAGCAAATACCATGTGCCCCAGGGACTGATCAAGAAGATGAGAGACGAGTTCCGCGAACTCAAGCAAGGAAGGATGTCGGTGGTGGAATACCACGACAGATTTCTCACTCTATCAAGGTACGCCCCGGATGAGACCGACACCAACGAGAAGAGGAAGGAGAGATTTCTGAACGGACTGCATGATGAGATGCAGACTGTGCTTGTGAACATCCCCTTTGCTGACCTAGAAGCCCTGGTGGACTCAGCCATCCAAATGGAAGGGAAACTCAACCAGGCCAATGAGAACCGCAAGCGCCGTATGATGCACCAGAATGGACCCAGCAATGCCCAGAAGTACCGCAACAATTCAACTGGAGGATTTGCCCCAAGAAACAACAAGCCACCGCCTCAGACATACCGCCCAAACTACCCCATCAATAATGGAGGACACTCGAAGCCCGGAGGCAACAACAACAACAACAACCACAACAGCAACAACAACAATGGTAACAACAACAACCTCAATACTGCCCCCAGGACTGGAAGCAATGCCATCCTCGTCACCCCAAAGGACAAGTCAACTGTGACTTGTTATGAATGTGGAACCGTGGGTCATTACTCCAATGAATGCCCCAAAAAGCTTGCCAAGACTGCCCCCAATACTACTGCACCTGCCCAGCAACAGCGCCGCTTTGCAGCTAGAAGGAACCCGAACAACCGCAACGGCCGTCTCTACCACATGAGTGCCACAGAAGCTCAGGAAGCACCCCAGGCCATGCAGAGTATGTCTTCCTGTTAACCCAATTGCCCAATCTCTCTTAGGTTCCTAACTTTTCTTAAATCTCAGGACGAGATTTTGTTTAAGGGGGAAGGATTTGTAACATCTCAATTTTTAAAAACAAAGAGAAAATGAATTTCCCTTTTTCCAAAAATTGGAGCCAACAAAAACTTTATTTAAAACACTTGATGTGCATAGTGCTCATACAAGTATGTAGTGAGCTTTGCCATGTTAGTTTGTTTGAAGTGGGAACATCTCTCAAAACCCTAAACACTACCCTTTCTCAAAACCAAAGAGGAACAAATAAAAATAAAATAAAATAAAAGGGTGAGGCATATGTGGGCTTATGGCCATTTCTCTAATAATGGCCTATGCCCTATTTACTTTACCCAAATGGTGAAACCCTCCATCAACCCAACCAACATCAAAGGAACCCAAAACCATGATCCTTGGATCAAGAGAAATAAAAGTAAAATAAAAATAGCAACACATATGAGGCTAGGGCCATTTTTGTAAATCTTCAACCTAGGCCATTTTGAATTGTGCCAATGGTTGGGAAACATCAATGAACCAATAACAATCACTTTTGAGTCAAGAAACCCCAAATCAAATCAAAGAAAAATCAAAATCAAGTGACATGTGATAATGGTCACATGTGACAATTTTAACATCTTACCCACCTTGAGCCCCTGGATTAAGAGATTCTTAAACCAAACTCTCCCAACTCTTTGCACCTCATCCAAGACCTTATCAAGATGAACACTTTTGATGTTGACCACTTTGACCAATTCCTTTTCTATTGCTTATTATAAGGATGCAAAGTAGCAATGTTAAAACAGATTCTAGATTGCCCCAAATTTTGGAATTTTCACAAACCACTTCCAAAACCCAAACCAAGACCACAAATGGTTGCCAAACATTGTTTAGATCACTCCTATGTAGAAATTTGGTCAAATTCAAAAACAAATGAGAACTTTGCTTGTCACATATGTTGAGCACATAGAATAAAATTAGGGTACAACCACTATTCCACCACTATTCACCACCTCACCATCTCTCTCCTTGTGCTCATCTATAGTGGACTTGTACCTCTAACCACTACCATGACCTCACCTATCATTGCATGGTCACCATCACAGCAAAACCCTACCTAGGACATGACATATGTCACACATAATTTGGCTATGATCAAATGAGCAAGCCCTAGACCCCTCTCACCATGCTCACCTTGCCAAACCCCCTTGCACCACCTCACTCTAGCATGACAAGCCCTCAGAGACAAAGAAAAGTGCACAAAGCATCCCAATGCCACACCATGTCAGCCACATGCTCACCACCATGACACCACCTGCCCTGGTATCTCCTCTCCCTCTCACCTTGCCAAACCAGCTCCCCTTTCTCTGCTAAGCACGCTAGACAAGATCCTAGGTCAAGGAGATGCAGCCAAAGCCCTGGCCACGACGTGGTCACCACGACCAGGCGCGCCAGAGTGTGCACTGGCACGTCCCTGGACGCGCCAGGACACCATCTGTTCCCGTCGACGCTAACCACTCCCTGCCCTCTCCTCTCTCCCCCAGGATCGCCATGACCTCAGCACACGCCCAGACAACCCCATTGGTCCTCAGGTGTGCTGTAGACGCCGTCATCGTCAACCTCTGCCGCGCCAGTACTGCGAGGATGACGACGTCGCCCGAGCGACTCCGTCCTTCCCCTGCGGCACACAGACGCTCCCCAGGACCGCCTTGACGTCGCCTACCGAACCCCGTCCTCGCCTTGCCCCTTCACGCACGGGATAGCCGTCGCCATGATCGACCCGTCGGTGACCTCCGCAGCACCTCACGACTCTATAAATAGAGCCTCCCCCTTCATCCTCTGAGCACACCACTGATGACCCACAAGTATAGGGGGTATATCGTAGTATTTTCGATAAGTAAGAATGTCGATCCCAACGAGGAGCAGAAGGTGTTGACAAGCAGTTTCGATGAAGGATTCACTGTAAATACTCACAGACAAGTATTCAGTGGGTTTTGATGTAACAGTTGAATAAAGTACGAGTAAGTAAAGTGCGAGAGTAACAATTGCAGCGAGTGGCCCAATCCTTTTTAGCACAAAGGACAAGCCGGTTTGTTTACTTATAATGACCAAGCGTTCTCGAGGACACACGGGATTTTAGTCTAGTGCTTTCGCTACATACGGCTAAATAATCTTCATTGTTATGATAAGTGTTGTGTGGGTGAACCTATGCTAATGTACCGCCCTTCCTAGGACTAATACATACTTGTGATTATACCCCTTGCAAGCATCCGCAACTACAAGAAAGTAATTAAGAATAAATCTAACCACAGCCTTAAACTCTGAGATCCTGCTATCCCTCCTGCATCGATATACCAACGGGGGTTTAGGTTTCTGTCACTCCGGCAACCCCGCAATTGGCAAACGAGTACAAGATGCATTCCTCTAGGCCCATAAATGGTGAAGTGTCATGTAGTCGACGTTCACATGACACCACTAGAAGAATAACACCACAACTTAAATATCATACCATTGAATATTACTCAACCATAGTTCACTACTAACATTTAGACTTCACCCATGTCCTCAAGAACTAAACGAACTACTCACAAGACATCATATGGAACATGATCAGAGGTGATATGATGATGAATAACAATCTGAACATAAACTTGGTTCAATGGTTTCACTCAATAGCATCAATAACAAGTAGAGATCGATACCGGGAGAGTTTCCCCTATCAAACAATCAAGATCAAACCCAAATTGCTACGGCGGTGACGGTGTCCAGTGGTGGAGACGGCGGTGATGATGCTGGAGATGATGATGATGGTGATGGAGATGATGTCCAGCTCGATGACGGTGACGATGGCGTCGATTTCCCCCTCCCGGAGGGAATTTCCCGGCGGATTCACGCCCGCCGGAGAGCTCTTTTCTCTCCGGTGTTCTCCACCCCGCAGAGGCGGCTGTAACTCTTCGCGAGGTACCCTCGTGGCTTAGGTTTTCGGGACGAAGGATTTCGCGAAGAAAAGGAGGCGAAAGGGGCTGTGGGGCCCCACACCACATGGTGGCGCGGCCAGGCCATGGGCCGCGCCGCCCCATGGTGTGGGCCCACCCCGGGTCCAAATTGGCTCCTCCTTCGGCTTCCTTCATCATCTTGAAAAATAGGATTTTTGGTATAATTTCCTTCCACAGCTTGATCTTCCGAAATATTGCGTTCGACGGTGCTTTTTCCAGCAGAATCCCGGCTCCGTGCTTGATCCTCCAATAATGATGAAACATGCAAAATAGATGAAATAACATAAGTATTGTGTCCCAATATGAAATATATCAATGAATAACAGCAAATTATGATATAAAATAGTGATGCAAATTGGACGTATCAACTCCCCCCAAGCTTAGACTTCGCTTGTCCCCAAGCGAAACTGAGCTCGGTAAACAGGACCACATGTTTATGGAGTGAAGAGTCGATAAATAAAATACGGACAAGAAGCATCATATTCATTCGCACAAGACATTATAGTAGACAACTTCCTCATGTAACTCAACTTGAAACAAGTATAAGGTAATCACAAATAAAGGTGCATAAGAAATCGTAATTGGTGATGGCAAACTTCGTTCTTGGTCAGAGACCAATTAACAGATTATACTTATCTCATTGAGCAGCGCTCTCATGTTAAAGTTTATAAGGCACAACTTGCATACTCAATCATAATGGTCTCTTCATAATCATTGATAACTTGCAAAGCTATATTCATTCAGATAAAACTTGTACTAAACAAGGAAGAATAAAAGGCATGATGAAGCAAATCACAATATAATGGTTTGATCACAACTACTCAAATGCTTGCTTGAGATGGAGGGAAATAGGTTTACTGACTCAACATAAAGTAAAAGACAGGCCCTTCGCAGAGGGAAGCAGGGATTAAATCATGTGCTAGAGCTTTTTCAGTTTTGAAATCATATAAAGAGAATAAAAGTAACATTTTTGAGAGGTGTTTGTTGTTGTCAACGACTGGTAGCGGGTACTCTAACCCCCTTGCCAGACAACCTTCAAAGAGCGGCTCCCATTTTATTTTATGTGGCACTCCTTCCAACCTTTCTTTCACAAACCATGGCTAACCGAATCCTCGGGTGCCTGCCAACAATCTCATACCATGAAGGAGTGCCTTTTTATTTTAGTTTTATTATGATGATGACACTCCCCCCAACCTTTGCTTACACAAGCCATGCCTAACCGAATCCTTCGGGTGCCGTCCATCAATCACATACCATGGAGGAGTGTCTATTTAGTTTAATTAATTTGGGACTGGGAATCCCATTGCCAGCTCTTTTTGCAAAATTATTGGATAAGCGGATGAAGCCACTAGTCCATTGGTGAAAGTTGCCCAACAAGATTGAAAGATAAAACACCACATACTTCCTCATGAGCTATAAAACATTGACACAAATAAGAGATAACAAGTTTTGAATTGTTTAAAGGTAGCACATGAAGTATTTACTTGGAATGGCAGAAAATACCATGTAGTAGGTAGGTATGGTGGACACAAATGGCATAGGTTTGGGTTAAGGTTTGGATGCACGAGAAGTATTCCCTCTCAGTACAGGTCTTTGGCTAGCAAGGTTAATTAGCAAGCATAAGAGTCGAGGGAAACAAACAAATATACATGTGATAGAAACAATCATGCATCTTCCTTATAAGCACAAACAGTTTTAACTTCAGAATAATAAGCTATGAGCTAACAGGAAAGAAAGACAATGAAACAACTACATGTATTTCTCTTTTCTACTTAAACCTCAAAGTGTTGTTGCTATTGACCAATGCTAAGTTTGCCAAAACCAAATAGATTTATTCAATGCTCCCAAAGTGATACCAATACTAATGACAAGGTAAATCATATAATAGAGATTGCAAACTAAAATAAGATGTGCAATATGTAAATGATAAGACTTCTCATTAATATTCCATAACGATAACTCACACCAAGGGATACATAGACAACCAACTAAAGGAGAGATACTTCCAAACTGCAACCCATCTTATATGATAACTTCCCTACTCATGATATGACACTACTTGACAATAAAAGTAAAAGGTAGTGATGATGTGATACCGCGGCACTCCCCCAAGCTTGGAACAAACCATGGGGATGCCAATACCGATGATGAATTACTCCTGCGGCGATGGTGGTGATGAATTCCTGACAAGCTTCTCAATAAGCTCCTGAAGCTCATCAATCCTGTATGTGAGATTGCGAATCATCTCTGAATTGTGCTCGACGCGGTTAAGGAGTCTGTCCGACGGCGAGTCCCAGCTCTTGGAGTTATTTCCCCACTCTTCAGCCTCAGGCTCCTTCCCTCCTGCAGTGTTAGAACGATCTATATCCCACTGGCTAGGCAATGCTGCCTTTGGAGTCCGTGGAACCGCTCCTCCAGTGCGAATTCTTGCGCTCTTATTTGCACTAAAAGGGTTGTCCACCACCTTGATGCTTGCGATGGTAGCACGCGGGTGTGCGCGCGAATCTTCCTCCACCTCTTCTTCATCCTCTTCCTTGACATCCTTGTCTTCCTCTTTCCACCCAAGATCTCGATCATCTTCATCTGGAAACTCCTTGCCCTTGTTCTTGGAGACCATGGTCCTTCTAAACTGAAAATAGATCCTGGCAGAAACAGCTCGAAACAAAACACGTCGAGAAAAACGATATACAGACCTCCAGGGGTCCGGGGGATTATATAGCAAAAAATTTCACGACACAAGGAAAGTACCAGATCGAAACAGAGTCGGAAAGGGGCGACGAGGCGGCCAAACCATAGGTCGGCGCGGGCCCAGGTCAGGCCGCGCCGCCCTATGGTGGCACCCCCTCGTGCGTCCTTTCCACTCCGTTTTGAACTCGTAATTTTTCATATTTTCCAAAAACAGCAAAAATATTGTTCAGAAAGTAAATTGCGTACTTTTCATTACCAGTACTGTTACCTATTCAAAGTCGAGTTCTGGCGGACTATCAATTTGCCCTTTGATGAAAGCCTCCGGTGTTTCCACTTGAATAATATCAACATCAACATTATAGGAATCACCTGAGATATAATGCTTGAGTCTTTGTCCATTCACCACTTGCGTAGCATTGCCTTGGAGAGAGCTAATTTTGATTGCTCCTGAACGATACACCTCCTCGACAACATATGGTCCTTCCCATTTCGAGAGTAATTTCCCTGCAAAGAATCTGAGACGAGACCGATACAATAGGACTTTATCCCCAATATTAAATTCTCTTTTGATAATCCTTCTATCATGAATTTTTTAACTTTCTCTTTAAAGAGTTTAGCATTTTCATAAGCTTCACTTCTCCATTCATCTAGAGAACTTAATTGCAACAACCTCTTATCACCGGCAAGTTTAGGATCTTTATTTAACTCTCTAACTGCCCAATAAGCTTTGTGCTCTAGTTCCAAAGGTAAATGACAGGCTTTCCCATAAACCATTTTATAAGGTGACATTCCCATGGGATTTTTATAAGCAGTTCTATAAGCCCATAGTGCATCCTTCAATTTACTAGCCCAATTCTTTCTAGTTTTATTAACAGTCTTTCCCAAAATAGATTTAATCTCTCTATTTGATAATTCTACTTGACCACTAGTTTGAGGATGATAAGCGGAAGCAATTCTATGATTAATACCATACTTAGCAAGAGTTTTTCTAAAACCTCCATGAATAAAATGAGAACCTCCATCAGTCATAATATATCTGGGCACTCCAAATCTAGGAAAAATAATGTCTAAAAGCATTCTTAAAGAGGTCTCACCATCAGCACTTTTTGTAGGTATTGCTTCCACCCATTTAGTAACATAATCAACAGCAACAAGTATATGAGTGTTACCTTCTGAAGACGGAAAAGGTCCCATGAAGTCAAATCCCCAACAATCAAATGGTTCAATAACAAGAGTATAATTCATAGGCATTTGATTACGTCTGGAGATATTACCAACCCTTTGGCATTCATCACAAGATAAAATAAACTTTCTTGCATCCTTGAAGAGAGTTGGCCAATAAAAACCTGATTGTAGAACCTTTTGCGCGGTTCTTTCTCCGGCGTGATGTCCTCCATAAGCACTACCATGACATTTACTCAATATCTCTTGTTGTTCATATTCGGGAACACATCTTCGCATAATACCATCCACTCCTTCTTTATATAAGTGTGGGTCATCCCAGAAATAATGCCTCAAGTCATATAAGAATTTCCTCCTTTGCTGAGCTGAAAAGGTTGGAGGCAAGTACTTGGAAACAATAAAGTTAGCGTAATCAGCATACCAAGGACTGTCTCGCGAGCTCACCTTTATTACAGCCAATTGTTCATTTGGAAAACTATCATTAACAGGAACAGGATCATAAGCAATATTTTCCAATCTAGACAAATTATCAGCAACAGGATTATCAGCACCTTTCCTATCTACAATATGTAAATCAAATTCTTGCAAAAGAAGTACCCATCTAATGAGCCTTGGCTTAGCATCTTTCTTTGTCATAAGGTATCTAATTGCAGCATGATCAGTATGAATTGTAACTTTTGAATCAACAATATAAGATCTAAATTTATCGCAAGCAAAGACTACAGCTAATAATTCTTTTTCAGTTGTAGCATAATTTCTTTGAGCAGCATCAAGAGTTTTACTAGCATAATGAATAACATTCAGTTTTTTATCTACTTGTTGTCCAAGAACAGCGCCTACAGCAAAATCACTAGCATCACACATAATTTCAAATGGTAAGTTCCAATCAGGAGGTTCAACTATAGGTGCAGTTGTTAAGGCTTTCTTTAGAGTTTCAAAAGCTTCCTTACAATCGTCATCAAAAACAAAAGGTACGTCTTTTTGAAGAAGATTAGTAAGAGGTTTTGAAATCTTGGAGAAATCTTTAATAAACCTCCTATAAAACCCAGCATGACCAAGAACACTACGAATACCTTTAACATCCCTCGGATAGGGCATCTTCTCAATTGCTTCAACTTTAGCTCTATCAACTTCAATACCTCTCTCAGAAATTTTATGTCCCAATACAATTCCTTCATTAACCATAAAGTGGCATTTCTCCCAATTAAGAACAAGGTTAGTTTCTTCACATCTCTGCAAAACTTTATCAAGGTTTCGCAAGCAAGTATCAAAAGAATTCCCATAGACGGAAAAATCATCCATGAATACCTCTACAATACTCTCGCAAAAACCATGAAAAATAGCAGACATGCATCTTTGAAAAGTAGCAGGAGCATTACATAAACCAAAAGGCATACGTCTATAAGCATAAGTTCCATAGGGACAAGTAAAAGTGGTTTTCTCTTGATCTTTAGCTTTAACAGCAATTTGTGAAAATCCAGAATAACCATCAAGAAAACAAAAATGAGTATTTTTAGACAATCTTTCTAGCATTTGATCAATAAATGGTAAAGGGTAATGATCTTTCTTAGTAACTTTATTAACTTTTCGAAAATCAATGCACATTCTATACCCTACAACTACTCTTTGAGGGATGAGCTCATCATTATCATTAGGCACAACAGTCATTCCTCCTTTCTTGGGAACGCAATGCACAGGACTAACCCATCTACTATCAGCAATAGGATATATAATACCAGCTTCAAGAAGTCTTAATACCTCATTCCTTACCACTTCCTTCATCTTCGGAATTAAACGACGCTGATGTTCAACAACAGGCTTTGCATCATCTTCCATATTAATAGCATGCTGGCAAATAGAAGGAGAAATCCCTTTCAAATCATCAAGAGTGTAGCCAATAGCGCCTCGGTGTTTCTTCAATATTTCCAATAACCTTTCTTCCTCAATCTCTGAAAGCTTAGAACTAATAATAACAGGATATATTTTCTTATCATCAATATGAGCATATTTAAGATTATCAGGCAAAGGCTTTAAATCAAAAACAGGATCTTCCTTTGGTGGCGGTGTTGTACCCAAATCTTCCACCGGTAAATCATGCTTGAGAATAGGTTGGCGAAGAAAAATTTCCTCAAGCTCATCTCTTTCTTTCCTAAAAACTTCACTCTCGCTATCCTCCAAATGTTGCTGCAAAGGATTATTAGGAACAAGAACAATAGATGCACACTGCTCCATTTTAAAGTCATCACTAGGCAAATCAGCTTTATAAGGAGTTTTAGTAAATTTAGAGAAGTTAAACTCATAAGATTCACCAGCAAATTTAGTCAAAATTTTCTCTTTCTTGCAATCTATAATAGCTCCACAAGTATTTAAAAAAGGTCTACCAAAAATAATAGGACAATAATCACTAGCAGCAGAACCAAGTACCAAAAAGTCAGCAGGATATTTAATCTTACCGCATAAAACTTCCACATCTCGAACAATACCAATTGGAGAAATAGTTTCTCTATTAGCCAGCTGAATAACCACATCAATATCTTCAAGTTCACAAGAATCAATTTCGTGCATAATCTCCGTGTAAAGCTCATAAGGAATAGCACTAACACTTGCACCAATATCACATAATCCATAATAGCAATGATCACCAATTCTAACAGATAGCATAGGAACACTAACTTGTTTGGGTTTATTAGGATGTGAAACAATATTAGAAGCATCTTCACAGAAAATAATATGACCATCCTTGATACGTCTCCAACGTATCGATAATTTCTTATGTTCCATGCCACATTATTGATGTTATCTACATGTTTTATGCACACTTTATGTCATATTCGTGCATTTTCTGGAACTAACCTATTAACAAGATGCCGAAGTGCCAGTTGTTGTTTTCTGCTGTTTTTGGTTTCAGAAATCCTAGTAAGGAAATATTCTCGGAATTGGACGAAATCAAAGCCCAGGGGCCTATTTTTCCACGAAGCTTCCAGAAGTCCGAAGACGAAACGAAGAGGGGCCACGGGGTGGCCAAACCCTAGGGCGGCGCGGCCCCACCCCTGGCCGCGCCGGCCTATGGTCTGGGCCCCCCGTGCCGCCTCTTGACTTGCCCTTCCGCCTACTTAAAGCCTCCGTGACGAAACCCCCAGTACCGAGAGCCACGATACGGAAAACCTTCCAGAGACGCCGCCAACGCCGATCCCATCTCGGGGGATTCTGGAGATCTCCTCCGGCACCCTGCCGGAGAGGGGATTCATCTCCCGGAGGACTCTACGCCGCCATGGTCGCCTCCGGTGTGATGTGTGAGTAGTCTACCCCTGGACTATGGGTCCATAGCAGTAGCTAGATGGTTGTCTTCTCCCCATTGTGCTATCATTGTCGGATCTTGTGAGCTGCCTAACATGATCAAGATCATCTATCTGTAATTCTATATGTTGCGTTTGTTGGGATCCGATGAATAGAGAATACTTGTTATGTTGATTATCAAAGCTATGTCTATGTGTTGTTTATGATCTTGCATGCTCTCCGTTATTAGTAGATGCTCTGGCCAAGTTGATGCTAGTAACTCCAAGAGGGAGTATTTATGCTCGATAGTGGGTTCATGTCTCCGTGAATCTGGAGGGGTGACAAGAACCTCTAAGGTTATGGATGTGCTGTTGCCACTAGGGATAAAACATTGGTGCTATGTTCAAGGATGTAGTCACTAGTTACATTACGCGCAATACTTAATGCAATTGTCTGTTGTTAGCAACTTAATACTGGAGGGGGTTCGGATGATAACCTGAAGGTGGACTTTTTAGGCATAGATGCAGTTGGATGGCGGTCTATGTACTTTGTCGTAATGCCCAATTAAATCTCACTATACTCATCATGATATGTATGTGCATGGTCATGCTCTCTTTATTTGTCAATTGCCCAACTGTAATTTGTTCACCCAACATGCTGTTTGTCTTATGGGAGAGACACCTCTAGTGAACTGTGGACCCCGGTCCAATTCTCTTTACTGAAATACAATCTACTGCAATACTTGTTCTACTGTTTTCTGCAAACAATCATCTTCCACACAATACGGTTAATCCTTTGTTACAGCAAGCCGGTGAGATTGACAACCTCACTGTTTCGTTGGGGCAAAGTACTTTGGTTGTGTTGTGCAGGTTCCACGTTGGCGCCGGAATCCCTGGTGTTGCGCCGCACTACATCCCGCTGCCATCAACCTTCAACGTGCTTCTTGACTCCTACTGGTTCGATAAACCTTGGTTTCTTACTGAGGGAAACTTGCTGCTGTACGCATCACACCTTCCACTTGGGGTTCCCAACGAGCGTGTGCTTTACGCGTCATCAAGCTAAATTTCTGGCGCCGTTGCCGGGGAGATCAAGACACGCTGCAAGGGGAGTCTCCACTTCTCAATCTCTTTACTTTGTTTTTGTCTTGCTTAGTTTTATTTACTACTTTGTTTGCTGCACTAAATCAAAATACAAAAAAATTAGTTGCTAGTCTTACTTTATTTACTGTCTTGCACTCTATATCAAAAAAACACAAAAAATTAGTTACTTGTTTTACTTTATAATATCATGCATGTTTTTATTACACTAGTTTGGCATAATGGACAAGAATGATCTTCTTATTCTATTTCCTGATTTAAAACATGGATTGTTTGATGCGAAAATTAAAAAACCTATGGAATCTTATTTGCATGCTGGTAGTAATATTAGTATGAACGCTTTGAACACCATTGTTGATAATAATATAGAAAGTTCTAAGCTTGGGGAAGCTGGTTTTCATGATCTTTTTATTCTCCCAAGCATTGAGGAGAAAATTTACTTTGATTATACTTTGCCTCCTATTTATGATAAAGATATTGGTCTTTTAGTACCGCCTGTTATGGAGGATAAATTTGATTATGATTACAATATGCCTCCTATATTTGATAATGAGAATAATAATGATAGCTACTTTGTTGAATTTGCTCCCACTACAACTAATAAAATTGATTATGCTTATGTGGAGAGTAATGATACTTTTATGCATGTGAATAAGAATGCTTTATGTGATACTTATATTGTTGAGTTTGTTCATGATGCCTCTGAAAATTATTATGAGAGAGGAAAATATGGTTGTAGAAATTTTTATGTTACTAAAATGCCTCTCTATGTGCTGAAATTTTTGAAGCTACACTTGTTTTATCTTCCTATGCTTGTCACTTTGCTCTTCATGAACTTTTTTATTTACAAGATTCCTTTGCATAGGAAGCATGTTAGACTTAAATGTGTTTTGAATTTGCCTCTTGATGCTCTCTTTTGCTTCAAATACTATTTCTTGCGAGTGCATCATTAAAACTGCTGAGCCCATCTTAATGGCTATAAAGAAAGAACTTCTTGGGAGATAACCCATGTGTTATTTTACCTACAGTACTTTGTTTTTATTTTGTGTCTTGGAAGTTGTTTACTACTGTAGCAACCTCTCCTTATCTTAGTTTAGTGTTTTGTTGTGCCAAGTAAAGCCGTTGATAGAAAAGTAAGTACTAGATTTGGATTACTGCGCAGTTCCAGATTTCTTTGCTGTCACGAAACTGGGTCCACCTCCCTGTAGTTAGCTCAGAAAATTAAGCCAATTTACGTGCATGATCCTCAGATATGTATACAAGTTTCATTCAATTTGAGGATTTTCATTTGAGCAAGTCTGGTGCCATTTTAAAATTCGTCAATACAAACTGTTCTGTTTTGACAGATTCTGTCTTTTATTTCGCATTGCCTCTTTTGCTATGTTGGATGAATTTCTTTGATCCACTAATGTCCAGTAGCATTATGCAATGTCCAGAAGTGTTAAGAATGATTGTGTCACCTCTGAATATGTTAATTTATATTGTGCACTAACCCTCTAATGAGTTGTTTCGAGTTTGGTGTGGAGGAAGTTTTCAAGTATCAAGAGAGGAGTATGATGCAACATGATCAAGGAGAGTGAAAGCTCTAAGCTTGGGGATGCCCCGGTGGTTCACCCCTGCATATATCAAGAAGACTCAAGCGTATAAGCTTGGGGATGCCCAAGGCATCCCCTTCTTCATCGACAACATTATCAGGTTCCTCCCCTGAAACTATATTTTTATTCCATCACATCTTATGTGCCTTTGCTTGGAGCGTCGGTTTGTTTTTGTTTTTGTTTTGTTTGAATAAAATGGATCCTAGCATTCACTTTATGGGAGAGAGACACGCTCCGCTGTAGCATATGGACAAGTATGTCCTTGGTTTCTACTCATAGTATTCATGGCGAAGTTTCTCCTTCGTTAAATTGTTATATGGTTGGAATTGGAAAATGATACATGTAGTAATTGCTATTAATGTCTTGGGTAATGTGATACTTGGCAATTGTTGTGCTCATGATTAAGCTCTTGCATCATATGCTTTGCACCCATTAATGAAGAAATACATAGAGCATGCTAAAATTTGGTTTGCATATTTGGTTTCTCTAAGGTCTAGATAATTTCTAGTATTGAGTTTGAACAACAAGGAAGACGGTGTAGAGTCTTATAATGTTTACAATATGTCTTTTATGTGAGTTTTGCTGCACCGGTTCATCCTTGTGTTTGTTTCAAATAAGCCTTGCTAGCCTAAACCTTGTATCGAGAGGGAATACTTCTCATGCATCCAAAATACTTGAGCCAACCACTATGCCATTTGTGTCCACCATACCTACCTACTACATGGTATTTTCCGCCATTCCAAAGTAAATTGCTTGAGTGCTACCTTTAAAAATTCCATCATTCACCTTTGCAATATATAGCTCATGGGACAAATAGCTTAAAAACTATTGTGGTATTGAATATGTAATTATGCACTTTATCTCTTATTAAGTTGCTTGTTGTGCGATAACCATGTTTACTGGGGACGCCATCAACTTTTCATTGTTGAATTTCATGTGAGTTGCTATGCATGTTCGTCTTGTCTGAAGTAAGGGCGATCTACACTGAGTTGAATGGTTTGAGCATGCATATTGTTAGAGAAGAACATTGGGCCGCTAACTAAAGCCATGATCCATGGTGGAAGTTTCAGTTTTGGACAAACATCCTCAAATCTCTAATGAGAAAAGAATTAATTGTTGTTGAATGCTTAAGCATTAAAAGAGGAGTCCATTATCTGTTGTCTATGTTGTCCCGGTATGGATGTCTAAGTTGAGAATAATCAAAAGCGAGAAATCCAAATGCGAGCTTTCTCCTTAGACCTTTGTACAGGCGGCATAGAGGTACCCCTTTGTGATACTTGGTTAAAGCATATGTATTGCGGTGATAATCCAGGTAGTCCAAGCTAATTAGGATAAGGTGCGGGCACTAGTAGTACACTATGCATGAGGCTTGCAACTTATAAGATATAATTTACATGATGCATATGCTTTATTACTACCGTTGACAAAATTGTTTCATGTTTTCAAAATCAAAGCTCTAGCACAAATATAGCAATCGATGCTTTTCCTCTATGGAGGACCATTCTTTTACTTTCAATGTTGAGTCAGTTCACCTATTTCTCTCCACCTCAAGAAGCAAACACTTGTGTGAACTGTGCATTGATTCCTACATACTTGCTTATTGCACTTATTATATTACTCTATGTTGATAATATCCATGAGATATACATGTTACAAGTTGAAAGCAACCGCTGAAACTTAATCTTCTTTTGTGTTGCTTCAATGCTTTTACTTTGAATTATTGCTTTATGAGTTAACTCTTATGCAAGACTTAATTGATGCTTGTCTTGAAGTGCTATTCATGAAAAGTCTTTGCTTTATGATTCACTTGTTTACTCATGTCATATACATTGTTTTGATCGCTGCATTCACTACATATGCTTTACAAATAGTATGATCAAGATTATGATGGCATGTCACTCCAGAAATTATCCGTGTTATCGTTTTACCTGCTCGGGACGAGCAGAACTAAGCTTGGGGATGCTGATACGTCTCCAACGTATCGATAATTTCTTATGTTCCATGCCACATTATTGATGTTATCTACATGTTTTATGCACACTTTATGTCATATTCGTGCATTTTCTGGAACTAACCTATTAACAAGATGCCGAAGTGCCAGTTGTTGTTTTCTGCTGTTTTTGGTTTCAGAAATCCTAGTAAGGAAATATTCTCGGAATTGGACGAAATCAAAGCCCAGGGGCCTATTTTTCCACGAAGCTTCCAGAAGTCCGAAGACGAAACGAAGAGGGGCCACGGGGTGGCCAAACCCTAGGGCGGCGCGGCCCCACCCCTGGCCGCGCCGGCCTATGGTCTGGGCCCCCCGTGCCGCCTCTTGACTTGCCCTTCCGCCTACTTAAAGCCTCCGTGACGAAACCCCCAGTACCGAGAGCCACGATACGGAAAACCTTCCAGAGACGCCGCCAACGCCGATCCCATCTCGGGGGATTCTGGAGATCTCCTCCGGCACCCTGCCGGAGAGGGGATTCATCTCCCGGAGGACTCTACGCCGCCATGGTCGCCTCCGGTGTGATGTGTGAGTAGTCTACCCCTGGACTATGGGTCCATAGCAGTAGCTAGATGGTTGTCTTCTCCCCATTGTGCTATCATTGTCGGATCTTGTGAGCTGCCTAACATGATCAAGATCATCTATCTGTAATTCTATATGTTGCGTTTGTTGGGATCCGATGAATAGAGAATACTTGTTATGTTGATTATCAAAGCTATGTCTATGTGTTGTTTATGATCTTGCATGCTCTCCGTTATTAGTAGATGCTCTGGCCAAGTTGATGCTAGTAACTCCAAGAGGGAGTATTTATGCTCGATAGTGGGTTCATGTCTCCGTGAATCTGGAGGGGTGACAAGAACCTCTAAGGTTATGGATGTGCTGTTGCCACTAGGGATAAAACATTGGTGCTATGTTCAAGGATGTAGTCACTAGTTACATTACGCACAATACTTAATGCAATTGTCTGTTGTTAGCAACTTAATACTGGAGGGGGTTCGGATGATAACCTGAAGGTGGACTTTTTAGGCATAGATGCAGTTGGATGGCGGTCTATGTACTTTGTCGTAATGCCCAATTAAATCTCACTATACTCATCATGATATGTATGTGCATGGTCATGCTCTCTTTATTTGTCAATTGCCCAACTGTAATTTGTTCACCCAACATGCTGTTTGTCTTATGGGAGAGACACCTCTAGTGAACTGTGGACCCCGGTCCAATTCTCTTTACTGAAATACAATCTACTGCAATACTTGTTCTACTGTTTTCTGCAAACAATCATCTTCCACACAATACGGTTAATCCTTTGTTACAGCAAGCCGGTGAGATTGACAACCTCACTGTTTCGTTGGGGCAAAGTACTTTGGTTGTGTTGTGCAGGTTCCACGTTGGCGCCGGAATCCCTGGTGTTGCGCCGCACTACATCCCGCTGCCATCAACCTTCAACGTGCTTCTTGACTCCTACTGGTTCGATAAACCTTGGTTTTTTACTGAGGGAAACTTGCTGCTGTACGCATCACACCTTCCACTTGGGGTTCCCAACGAGCGTGTGCTTTACGCGTCATCAATCCTCCACATTTTCAGTCACAAGATCTTTAACTATTGCAACAGCAGGTTCAACTTTTATTTGTTCTTCAGGTTCTACAGGTTTCTTTTCACTTTTATGAACCGCACTATTTATAACAGAGTACTCCTTCATTTTAGCAGGGAAAGGAGTTTTTTCAATATAAGCTTCAGGAATAACATGATCAGCAGTTTCAACTACAACGCATTTATTAATAGATGAATCAATTTTATCTTTATACGGTTCATGATACTTATCAAAATTCTTCTTTGGCAATTCATAATGAGAGGCAAAAGCTTTATAAAGATTTGCAGCAACTTGAGAATCAAGACCATATGTAGCACTCATATTACAAAATTTATCAGTATCCATAAAAGCTTCAATGCATTTATAATCATAAATTATACCTGATTCTCTATCCTTGTCGTTCTCCCAACCTTCAGTATTTTCTTGGATCCGATCAAGAAGGTCCCTTTTAAACTCTTCTTTGTTGCGTGTAAATGATCCAGAACAAGAAGTATCCAGCAAGGTCTTGTCTTGAAAAGAAAGTCTTGCATAGAAATTATCAATAATAACATTACCAGGAAGCTCATGAATGGGGCATTTGAGCATTAAAGACTTCAATCTCCCCCAAGCTTGGGCAATACTCTCTCCATCATGAGGCCAAAAATTATATATACGATTCCGATCCTTGTGAATTTCACTTGGAGGATTGAACTTAGAATAAAACCGGGGCACAGTATCATTCCATTCAAGAGAATCCCCATTATCCAGTAATTTATACCAATGCGCCGCCTTACCAGACAGCGATAAAGAGAATAGTTTCTTCCTCACTTCATCCATAGCAATACCTGCACACTTGAATAAACCGCATAATTCATGTAAGAACAATAAATGATCTCCAGGGTGGACAGTTCCATCCCCTTCATAGCGGTTATCCATAACACGTTCAATAATTTTCATAGGTATTTTATATGGTATCACTTCCTCACCTGGCGCCTCATCCACTACCGTTGCAGTAGTAGTAGATTTCCCAAATAAAAATTGAAGAGAAGATCTCTCCATAATGACTTATAGCAGCAGGCAGAAATAAAATCAGCACAAACAGTAAAGGTTTTCCTTACCAATTCCACTTACCAATAGCGCTTCACTCCCCGGCAACGGCGCCAGAAAATAGTCTTGATGACCCACAAGTATAGGGGGTGTATCATAGTATTTTCGATAAGTAAGAATGTCGATCCAACGAGGAGCAGAAGGTGTTGACAAGCAGTTTCGATGAAGGATTCACTGCAAATGCTCACAGACAAGTATTCAGTGGGTTTTGATGTAACAGTTGAATAAAGTACGAGTAAGTAAAGTGCGAGAGTAATAATTGCAGCGAGTGGCCCAATCCTTTTTAGCACAAAGGACAAGCCGGTTTGTTTACTTATAATGACCAAGCGTTCTCGAGGACACACGGGATTTTAGTCTAGTGCTTTCGCTACATACGGCTAAATAATCTTCATTGTTATGATAAGTGTTGTGTGGGTGAACCTATGCTAATGTACCGCCCTTCCTAGGACTAATACATACTTGTGATTATACCCCTTGCAAGCATCCGCAACTACAAGAAAGTAATTAAGAATAAATCTAACCACAGCCTTAAACTCTGAGATCCTGCTATCCCTCCTGCATCGATATACCAACGGGGGTTTAGGTTTCTGTCACTCCGGCAACCCCGCAATTGGCAAACGAGTACAAGATGCATTCCCCTAGGCCCATAAATGGTGAAGTGTCATGTAGTCGACGTTCACATGACACCACTAGAAGAATAACACCACAACTTAAATATCATACCATTGAATATTACTCAACCATAGTTCACTACTAACATTTAGACTTCACCCATGTCCTCAAGAACTAAACGAACTACTCACAAGACATCATATGGAACATGATCAGAGGTGATATGATGATGAATAACAATCTGAACATAAACTTGGTTCAATGGTTTCACTCAATAGCATCAATAACAAGTAGAGATCCATACCGGGAGAGTTTCCCCTATCAAACAATCAAGATCAAACCCAAATTGCTACGGCGGTGACGGTGTCCAGCGGTGGAGACGGCGGTGATGATGGTGGAGATGATGATGATGGTGATGGAGATGATTGATACGTCTCCGACGTATCGATAATTTCTTATGTTCCATGCCACATTATTGATGTTATCTACATGTTTTATGCACACTTTATGTCATATTCATGCATTTTCTGGAACTAACCTATTAACAAGATGCCGAAGTGCCAGTTGCTGTTTTCTGCTGTTTTTGGTTTCAGAAATCCTAGTAACGAAATATTCTCGGAATCGGACGAAATCAACGCCCAGGTTCCTATTTTGCCCGGAAGCATCCAGAACACACGAGAACCGCCAGAGAGGGGGCACAGGGCCACCAAACCCTAGGCCAGCGCGGCCAAGGGGGGCCCGCGCCCCCCTATGGTGTGGCCACCCTGTCAGCCCTCCTGCGCCGCCTCTTCGCCTATTTAAAGCCTCCGTCGCGAAAACCCTGATACGTTCGACGAAACCCACAGAAACCTTCCAGAGCCGCCGCCATCGCGAAGCCAATATCTGGGGGACAGGAGTCTCTGTTCCGGCACGCCGCCGAGACGGGGAAGTGCCTACCGGTAGCTATGTGGTTAATCTCTCTCCTATGTACTTCAATACAATGATCTCATGAGCTGCTTTACATGATTGAGATCCATATGATGAGCTTTGTATCGCTACTAGTTGTGTGCTACTCATGTGATGTTATTAAAGTAATCTATTCCTCCTGCATGGTGTAAAGGTGACTAGTGTGTGCACCATGTGGTTCTTGTCGTAGGCTATGATCATGATCTCTTGTAGATTGTGGAGTTAATTATCATTATGATAGTATTGATGTGATCTATTCCTCCTTCATAGTGTAATGTGGGCAGTGTGTGCACTATGTTAGTTCTTGGTTTATTTTGCAATGATCTATTATGCTCTAAGGTTATTTAAATATGAACATTATTGTGGAGCTTGTTAACTCCGGCATTGAGGGTTCGTGTAATCCTACGCAATGTGTTCATCATCCAACAAAAGAGTGTATGTAGCACATATGAGAAAGAGTTATTTATTATGCGATCAATGTTGAGAGTGTCCACTAGTGAAAGTATAATCCCTAGGCCTTGTTCCTAAATACTGCTATCGCTGCTTGTTTACTGTTTTACTGCGTTACTACTGCTGCAATACTACCACCATCAACTACACGCCAGCAAGCTATTTTCTGGCACCGTTGCTACTGCTCATATATATTCATACCACCTGTATTTCACTATCTCTTCGCCGAACTAGTGCACCTATTAGGTGTGTTGGGGACACAAGAGACTTCTTGCTTTGTGGTTGCAGGGTTGCATGAGAGGGATATCTTTGACCTCTTCCTCCCTGAGTTCGATAAACCTTGGGTGATCCACTTAAGGGAAAACTTGCTGCTGTCCTACAAACCTCTGCTCTTGGAGGCCCAACACTGTCTACAGGAAAGGAGGGGGGCGTAGACATCAAGCAATTTTCTGGCGCCGTTGCCGGGGAGGAAAGGTAAAAGGTACTCACACTCCGGATCTCGGCTACTAAGCTATTTTCGCCATTGTAAGTACTCGAAGCTATTTCCTTTAGATCCTGCAATTGCAACTTTTTGTTTCTTGTTTACACTAGTTTGGCATAATGGACAAGAATGATCTTCTTATTCTATTTACTGATTTAAAACATGGATTGTTTGATGGGAAAATTAAAAAACCTATGGAATCTTATTTGCATGCTGGTAGTAATATTAGTATGAACGCTTTGAACACCATTGTTGATAATAATATAGAAAGTTCTAAGCTTGGGGAAGCTGGTTTTCATGATCTTTTTATTCCCCCAAGCATTGAGGAGAAAATTTACTTTGATGATACTTTGCCTCCTATTTATGATAATGATATTGGTCTTTTAGTACCGCCTGTTATGGAGGATAAATTTGATTATGATTACAATATGCCTCCTATATTTGATAATGAGAATAATAATGATAGCTACTTTGTTGAATTTGCTCCCACTACCACTAATAAAATTGATTATGCTTATGTGGAGAGTAATAATTTTATGCATGAGACTCATGATAAGAATGCTTTATGTGATAGTTATATTGTTGAGTTTGCTCATGATGCTACTGAAAGTTATTATGAGAGAGGAAAATATGGTTGTAGAAATTTTCATGTTACTAAAACACCTCTCTATGTGCTGAAATTTTTGAAGCTACACTTGTTTTATCTTCCTATGCTTGTTACTTTGCTCTTCATGAACTTGTTTATTTACAAGATCCCTATGCATAGGAAGCATGTTAGACTTAAATGTGTTTTATTTTTGCCTCTTGATGCTCTCTTTTGTTTCAAATACTATTTCTTGCGAGTGCATCATTAAAACTGCTGAGCCCATCTTAATGGCTATAAAGAAAGAACTTCTTGGGAGATAACCCATGTGTTATTTTGCTACAGTACTTTGTTTTTATTTTGTGTCTTGGAAGTTGTTTACTACTGTAGCAACCTCTCCTTATCTTAGTTTTGTGTTTTGTTGTGCCAAGTGAAGCCTCTAATCGAAGGTTGATACTAGATTTGGATTTCTGCGCAGAAACAGATTTCTATCTGTCACGAATCTGGGCTGTTTTCTCTGTAGAAAAATCAGAAAAATATGCCAATTTACGTGCGTGTTCCTCAGATATGTACGCAACTTTCATTAGTTTTGAGTTTTCTGATCTGAGCAACGGAAGTATTTATTAAAAATTCGTCTTTACGGACTGTTCTGTTTTGACAGATTCTGCCTTTTATTTCGCATTGCTTCTTTCGCTGTGTTGGGTGGATTTCTTTGTTCCATTACCTTCCAGTAGCTTTGAGCAATGTCCAGAAGTATTAAGAATGATTGTGTCACCTCTAAACATGTGAGTTTTTGATTATGTACTAACCCCTCTAATGAAGTTTATGAGAAGTTTGGTGTGAAGGAAGTTTTCAAGGGTCAAGAGAGGAGGATGATATACTATGATCAAGAAGAGTGAAAAATCTAAGCTTGGGGATGCCCCGGTGGTTCAACCCTGCATATTTCAAGAAGACTCAAGCATCTAAGCTTGGGGATGCCCAAGGCATCCCCTTCTTCATCGACAAATTATCAGGTTCCTTCTCTTGAAACTATATTTTTATTCGGTCACATCTTATGTACTTTACTTGGAGCGTCTGTGTGCTTTTGTTTTTGTTTGTGTTTGAATAAATTGGATTACATCATGCTTGTGTGGGAGAGAGACACGCTCCGCTGGTTCATATGAACACATGTGTTCTTAGCTCATAATATTCATGGCGAAGTTTCCTCTTCGTTAAATTGTTATATGGTTGGAATTGGAAAATGATACATGTAGTAATTGCTATAATGTCTTGGGTAATGTGATACTTGGCAATTGTTGTGCTCATGTTTAAGCTCTTGCATCATATGCTTTGCACCCATTAATGAAGAAATACATAGAGCATGCTAAAATTTGGCTTGCATATTTGGTCTCTCTAAAGTCTAGATAATTTCTAGTATTGAGTTTGAACAACAAGGAAGACGGTGTAGAGTCTTATAATGTTTTCAATATGTCTTTTATGTGAGTTTTTCTGCACCGGTTCATCCTTGTGTTTGTTTCAAATAGCCTTGCTAGCCTAAACCTTGTATCGAGAGGGAATACTTCTCATGCATCCAAATCCTTGAGCCAAACAACACTATGCCATTTGTGTCCACCATACCTACCTACTACATGGTATTTCCTGCCATTCCAAAGTAAATTGCTTGAGTGCTACCTTTAAACAATTCAAAATTTATCACCTCTGATTTGTGTCAATGTTTTATAGCTCATGAGGAAGTATGTGGTGTTTATCTTTCAATCTTGTTGGGCAACTTTCACCAATGGACTAGTGGCTTCATCCGCTTATCCAATAATTTTGCAAAAAGAGCTGACAATGGGATTCCCAGTCCCAAATTAATTAAACTAAATAGCCACTCCTCCATGGTATGTGATTGTTGGACGGCACCCGAAGGATTCGGTTAGCCATGGCTTGTGTAAGCAAAGGTTGGGAGGAGTGACATCATAGTAAAACTAAAATAAAAAGGCACTCCTTCATGGTATGGGATTGTTGGCAGGCACCCGAGGATTCGGTTAGCCATGGTTTGTGAAAGAAAGGTTGGAAGGAGTGCCACCCAAAAATAAAATAAAATGGGACCCGCTCTTTGAAGGTTTGTCTGGCAAGGGGGTTAGAGTACCCGCTACCATTCGTTGACAACAACAAGCACCTCTCAAAATTTTACTTTTATGCTCTCTATATGTTTTCAAAACCAAAGCTCTAGCACAAATATAGCAATCGATGTTTTCCTCTTTGAAGGACCATTCTTTTACTTTCATTGTTGAGTCAGTTCACCTATTTCTCTCCACCTCAAGAAGCAAACACTTGTGTGAACTGTGCATTGATTCTTACATATTTGCATATTGCACTTATTATATTACTCTATGTTGACAATATCCATGAGATATACATGTTACAAGTTGAAAGCAACCGCCGAAACTTAATCTTCCTTTGTGTTGCTTCAATACCTTTACTAAGAATTTATTGCTTTATGAGTAACTCTTATGCAAGACTTATTGATGCTTGTCTTGAAAGTGCTATTCATGAAAAGTCTTTGCTTTATGATTCATTTGTTTACTCATGTCATTACCATTGTCTTGGATTGCTGCATTCATTACATGTGTTTACAACAGTATGATCAAGTTTATGATGGCATGTCACTCCAGAAATTATCTTTGTTATCGTTTACCTGCTCGGGACGAGCAGAAACTAAGCTTGGGGATGCTGATACGTCTCCGACGTATCGATAATTTCTTATGTTCCATGCCACATTATTGATGTTATCTACATGTTTTATGCACACTTTATGTCATATTCGTGCATTTTCTGGAACTAACCTATTAACAAGATGCCGAAGTGCCAGTTGCTGTTTTCTGCTGTTTTTGGTTTCAGAAATCCTAGTAACGAAATATTCTCGGAATCGGACGAAATCAACGCCCAGGTTCCTATTTTGCCCGGAAGCATCCAGAACACACGAGAACCGCCAGAGAGGGGGCACAGGGCCACCAAACCCTAGGCCGGCGCGGCCAAGGGGGGGCCCGCGCCCCCCTATGGTGTGGCCACCCTGTCAGCCCTCCTGCGCCGCCTCTTCGCCTATTTAAAGCCTCCGTCGCGAAAACCCTGATACGTTCGACGAAACCCACAGAAACCTTCCAGAGCCGCCGCCATCGCGAAGCCAAGATCTGGGGGACATGAGTCTCTGTTCCGGCACGCCGCCGGGACGGGGAAGTGCCCCCGGAAGGCTTCTCCATCGACACCGCTGCCATCTCCACCGCCATCTTCATCACCGCTGCTGCTCCCATGAGGAGGGAGTAGTTCTCCATCGAGGCTCGGGGCTGTACCGGTAGCTATGTGGTTAATCTCTCTCCTATGTACTTCAATACAATGATCTCATGAGCTGCTTTACATGATTGAGATCCATATGATGAGCTTTGTATCGCTACTAGTTGTGTGCTACTCATGTGATGTTATTAAAGTAATCTATTCCTCCTGCATGGTGTAAAGGTGACTAGTGTGTGCACCATGTGGTTCTTGTCGTAGGCTATGATCATGATCTCTTGTAGATTGTGGAGTTAATTATCATTATGATAGTATTGATGTGATCTATTCCTCCTTCATAGTGTAATGTGGGCAGTGTGTGCACTATGTTAGTTCTTGGTTTATTTTGCAATGATCTATTATGCTCTAAGGTTATTTAAATATGAACATTATTGTGGAGCTTGTTAACTCCGGCATTGAGGGTTCGTGTAATCCTACGCAATGTGTTCATCATCCAACAAAAGAGTGTATGTAGCACATATGAGAAAGAGTTATTTATTATGCGATCAATGTTGAGAGTGTCCACTAGTGAAAGTATAATTCCTAGGCCTTGTTCCTAAATACTGCTATCGCTGCTTGTTTACTGTTTTACTGCGTTACTACTGCTGCAATACTACCACCATCAACTACACGCCAGCAAGCTATTTTCTGGCACCGTTGCTACTGCTCATATATATTCATACCACCTGTATTTCACTATCTCTTCGCCGAACTAGTGCACCTATTAGGTGTGTTGGGGACACAATAGACTTCTTGCTTTGTGGTTGCAGGGTTGCATGAGAGGGATATCTTTGACCTCTTCCTCCCTGAGTTCGATAAACCTTGGGTGATCCACTTAAGGGAAAACTTGCTGCTGTCCTACAAACCTCTGCTCTTGGAGGCCCAACACTGTCTACAGGAAAGGAGGCGGGCGTAGACAACAATGATGTCCAGCTCGATGATGGTGACGATGGCGTCGATTTCCCCCTCCCGGAGGGAATTTCCCCGGCGGATTCCTGCCCGCCGGAGAGCTCTTTTCTCTCTGGTGTTCTCCGCCCCGCAGAGGCGGCTGTAACTCTTCGCGAGGTACCCTCTGTGGCTTAGGTTTTCGGGACGAAGGATTTCGCGAAGAAAAGGAGGCGAAAGGGGCTGTGGGGCCCCCACACCACATGGTGGCGCGGCCAGGCCATGGGCCGCGCCGCCCTATGGTGTGGGCCCACCCTGGGTCCAGCTGGCTCCTCCTTCTGGCTTCCTTCGTCATCTTGAAAAATAGGATTTTTGGTATAATTTCCTTCCACAGTTGATCTTCCGAAATATTGCGTTCTGACGGTGCTTTTTCCAGCAGAATCCTGGCTCCGGTGCTTGATCCTCCAATAATGATCAAACATGCAAAATAGATGAAATAACATAAGTATTGTGTCCCAATATGAAATATATCAATGAATAACAGCAAATTATGATATAAAATAGTGATGCAAATTGGACGTATCAACCACCTCACTCACCTCCCTCCTCTGAGCCTCCTCGACCCCTTCCTCCTCGTCATTGCGCCCTAGCTAGCTCCAATTTCGCCGGAGTCCGCCGCGACAGTAGCTCGATGACGCCGTCGATTTCGTCCACCTCAAGTGCCGCCGTGACCATCGCTGAGCTCGCCGTCGTCTTCCACGTCGATCGCCCGCCTCGCTGAGCCCTGCCTGAGCCCAGGTACGCCGCCGACGACCCTCACTGCCGCCAGTAGGGTTCGTGCCCGTCGTCCCTCTGTCGTGGAAGGAGACAAACCACGACCGTCCGATCGCCTTTTAATCCTGTGGCTCCCAGTAGATCATACCGTTTCGCTGTTAAGTGGCGCTAACAGCGGGCCCCGCCTGTCAGGCGGCCTGCTCGCGCGAGACGCGCAGTGGGCCGGCCCGTTTAGTTTTCCCGCGCAGCCCACGAATTCAAACTCTGATTTATTTGATTTAATTCAAATTCCCTGCAAATGCTATTTTCAAAATTAAAAATAGGAAAATCTACTGAGCCAAATTTGACAAATTTTATATTGTTGGAAAGCTTATGAAAAGCTCTAACCAACCAAATTGGATTCAACCCTATATCTGTTGTAGAAATAATGTAGCAAAAATAACAAGGCAGGGACTTTTCAGATTTCAAACAATTATTTAAAATCAACCATAAATGATTTTTAGTTGATTCTGACTCTCATAATTCACATTTCAAACCCTCTATTTGATTATGCAAAAATATAACATAGTTGTTTCATATGATCATGGGCTGGATTCAAATAATGGCTATGTGGCTATTTCTAGCCCATTTAAATGAATTAAGAATAATATTGAAATATTATGAGGGGTAGCCTCTCATTTAAATCACTTTTCCAAGTAAGTGAATGTGAGGTAATGACCTTGGTCTACCAAACCTCATCTTTTGATTACTTGGGAATATTAAATCTTTTACAAATAGTAATTAAATTGCATGAGGTGTTTTACCTCATTTAAATCATTTTTCCCAACTGATAAAGGTGAAGTGTTGACCTTAGTCAACATGATCTCATACTTAGTATTTTAGGAAATTAAATCTTAACAAGGTTCAATGAGAGGAAATTATTTCTCCAAAATAAATAGAAACCCCAATAGAATTTTCGATGAGAGGAAATTATTTTACAAACACTAAAGAAGAAACCCTAGTATGATGTTGAGTGATGTTTGGGATGATGCTAGATCATCTTGTGTGAGCCATTAAGGCTAATTAAGTCTACTTAAGTATTTTTTGGTGATTGTACCTTGTATTCGTTTATAGACGCTAGTACCGAAGAGTACCAGGAGGAGGAGGTTTTCTACCAAGAAGAAGTAGAGAACTTTGATCACTACCCCAATCAAGGCAAGCTATACTCTTGCAAGTTACCCACATGCAAGCTCTACTTGAGCAAGGCACCAATACTACACTACTTTGTGTTTTACTTTCCAAGTCCCAGTTTTTATCTTACAAAGCTTTTACTTTATTTATCAAAGCTTACTTTTATAGTGAACTTTGGTCTAAGTATAGGGTACTACAAGAGTATCAAATTTAGCCTAGATAGCTACAAGTTAGCTAGCACCCCTCATGGCTAGTTGCTAGTGCTAAACAAAAATTGACTACTCTAGATGGGAAACATGTGAATCAAATGACTTTGAAAACCTTGGAATGATGATTCATTCTATTGAAAGATTTGAAGGTGAATATGGCTTGTGAATGACATGGTGAATTTTACAAAAACTCATGGTTGGGTTCGGATGCGATACCATTCCAATTTGAAAGTACCCCCACAATACCTGAATCTGGGTAGGGCTTAACTGGAAACTTATGTATTTTAGTATGGGTTCCCTCTGAACAAGCGTCATAGGGGTTATGCCGAGGCTGCCTCCGTTGAAAGTGAAATGACGTGAAATGAGGTGAATGTCCGACCCAAGCCCTGTGCAGTTCCCAGGTTGGCGGTTTGCCCTCACTGGGAGGCCAAGCTCATGGGGAGAGGTGCCTATACTAGGGTATGTAGCTGAAAGGTTATGATTGGTAGTTCGCGCACTGAGTGTGATAAATCAGGGCCAGTTACCCCTGACGGACTATTGCAATTATTGTGGCACACGTGTACGACCTCTGCAGAGTGTTAAACTATTCGAATAGCCGCGTCCGCGGTCATGGACAGATGGAAAGGCCATACTGTTCCGTCATCAGAACCTTTCAAAAATGTGAATGGTGACTTGTGACTTGAGTTTGAAATGTGACTTTGACTTTGAATCACAACAGAGTTGTGGGAATGACACTAATGTTCCCACTTGAGTTAAGTTAGGCAAATGAAGAGTCTTTGTTTACTAAATACTTATGAAATAAAACTGGCTTTATGCAAATAAACCTAGAGCTTAGCATCCCCTCACCTTAGTTGATAGTACTTACATTAGTATTAGTTTGCGAGTACTTTAAAGTACTCATGGCTTTGTCCCTAGCTATTCAAATGGCCAGACTATGAAGAGGAGAACTAGTACCATGAAGATGGGCAGCATGCCGTCTACGATAACTAGGACCACTCCTGACGTCAACAGTTACCTGTGGAACAGATGGACCACAACCGCTACTTCGCTTCCGCTATGTGTTTTGTAATTGGATCTCCAGGTCCACTATGTTGTAAGACTGGATCATGTGATCCTTTTATTGTAAGACAATTATGAGTTGTAATGAATGATGTTCTGTGATATCAATCTATTATGCCTCGCAAAAACAATATTCCTGGGATTGCGATGTATGGCATAATAGGCATCTGGACTTAAAAAGCCGGGTGTTGACAGGGGCCATGAAAGGCTTGCCCTCGTCCCCGTAGAAGTGGAGCTGATGTGTGGGAGGAAAAGGAGGTGGTGGCTGTGTGGATCGATCGGGCGAGTCGCTGGAGGCAGCACCCGGGTGGCCCAATATGTGGCTTGATTTGCGGTGGGGAATGCGACTGAGATTGAAGATGGCTTGATTTGAGGCAGGGAGTGGAACGAAGAGGGGGCGGGACGAAAGACGACGACGGACGACCAAAAATCTAGACGTATTGGAAGCGAGGAGAATAGGGAAGATGTTGCGTCCCTCGGCGATGTAGGCGGCGCGCGCGAGCTCGGGTGGCATCGGCGCCCAACACGACGTGCTCGGTCACAGGCTCCGCTCCACCGTCACGTTCACCAGCAGCCGCGTGAGCCGCGGCGCCGGCCTCTCCGAAAGAACCGCCGCCACTGGGTTGCCCAGCAGCGCCGCCACCGTCGCACGGGATAGGGGTCGCGCGGGTGGAGGAGGAACCAGATCGCGTGGAGGGGGAGGCAGAGGCGGCTAGGGCTGGAAGATAGAAATGGGATGGGGGTCGTTAGAAGAGCGAAGGGGGCGCGACCAGGTTGCTCGAGGAAGGAGTGCGATATGTGAGAGGTGGGCCTGGCCCATGTGGCGCATGCGGGCCAGTAGAAGGTCGACGAGCGGGGATGATGAAGGTTTTGACGTACGAAGAGATGGGGAGAATAGGGAATAGGTTTAGTCTTTTTAAGTAGTAGAGATAATAGATAACCCTGAAATCTAAGCCAGAAACGGACAAAATGGCAGATAACACGTATATTAACACATTTCTTTTGCATAAAACACTCCTCGAAATAGGCTTTCGTCCCGCTATATTAATATAGCAAACACCCAATACAACTGCAAGATTCCTGCTGTGGCCTGGGGCAAACAACACAAACAAGACAGAGAAAAATAAGAGAAAAAAGAATAAAACTAAAGCCGTCAACACCGGATCGACAAAAGCGACGATGACCCGCAACCGCTGCACCCCTCGGAGAATTCCACCATGCTCCAATACCGCGTACCAAGCAACACCTTCAAGAAGGAATACGACGATGACGACACTGATGCGTGAACTAGTCCTAGGATTTCTCCCGGTACACGGAGGGAAGTGCGAAAGGGGTTCACTCGATGCCCTTCAAGAAGGAAGGGTGGCGCCCGCAAGCGTCAACACGTCGGTGTCGGCCGAACCGACAAGGATTTCTCCCGACCCCCAAAAAACCACAACCCTCGATAATCCGTATCACTCCACCAAACTTGCCGCCCACCAACATGCGCTGCCAGGATAGCCTAACTATGGAATATTACAATGCCGTGCACGTGAAGGATCCACCTATTTCTAACTTGTCGTCATGAATCCGGCTTCCTTCATGGGCCTTCTAGGATCCGAATCCTTGCGCAGGTTGGGTTGGATCCGGCTCCTTGTTCCTGGGCTGGACATCCTCCATCTTTAATCAACAACAACTGGGCTACCCGGTGGGCCATATGCCACCACCACCATCTGTGGGCCACCCGGGCTTGCTGGAATCGGACCATGCCGTTGGTATACCCATGAAGTATACCCACAACACTATGCGTGAGCCTTGCTCAGACGAAGGTTAGAGGCCGAATTGGTGCGGTAATCTTGCTAAGGTAAAGAAGGTGGACATTTTTCCAGATAAGTTGGGCATGAAGTTTTTCATGTGTGTGAACTATGAGCATGATCCACCGCCAAACGTAAGTTCGTCGTACCCGAGACCTCCGATATGTTCTAAGCATGATGAAAATACATATTGTTTGTGTTATTGTTGTTCTTTTATTAACTTTGCTTATTTGTGTTGTAGTTTCCTGTGTCACTCTGCATGTGTTACCATTGGATTGACACAAAGCAGCCGGTTTCAGCGTTGTGTTAGATTGAAGAAAGGTCTCGCCGTACATGAAAGAGCCTTTACACGGAGAAGCATGCACAAGAGGCTACTCCACGGGCGAAAGCAGAGCAAGAGAGAGAGAGGGCTAAGAGAATTTAGGGATGAACAACGAGCTTTGTTCGGGAGACAAGGAGAAAAAATGACGAACATAGACTCCTCAAGGCAGAGAAGCAGAGAAAGAGATAAATGAATGCTGAGGCCTGAGGCGAAGGAAAAAAAAGAACATGGTAAGAAGACATGAAAATGGCCACTCTGGACTCACAAGCACTAGTTTTTCAGTCCCAGTAGCGATGTATCTTAATTTCAGCTGTAGTGTAGGGATATATTTTAATTTCAGATGTATTGTATCATAAGTTAATGTGGTAATAAAGATTGTTGATTTCCCGCCAACTCTATCTAGCCAAAAATTTCCCACCAAATTATTCCCGCCGAATTATTCACGCCAAATCGTTCCCGCCTAATCTTTCCCGCCAACGAGTTCCCACCAACTATTTCCCACCATTTTCTCTTCATCTCATCCTATAAACACCCCAGCGTTTTATTTCCTATCATCACATTCTTCTCCATCTATAGCCTATTTACTCAATCAAAGAAATTTTTTCAATCGCAGTTCCCCCCTGTGATGGCCTACCATATTGTGTATGGTGAAATGTCATTTAGGAGAGAAACAAGAGAGTTTCATTCGAGCCGCCAAAGCCGCCACCTCCAGAGAAAAAACCCTAGCCGTCTCCACTTCAACCTCTTCCGTAGATCGGTTCCCCCTCCTCCGACCGGCTTCACCGGCGTCGGGAGGAGTGGGGAACCCGATCTATGCATGGAGTTTTTAATAAAAGTAGTCTTTTCAGTAGTCTATCTTAGGGTTTTGGTCACCGATTTCTTGTTGGTTTCCCCGCAATGGAGATGGCATCATCTGCAATAAGTGATCTCCGGTCTTTCCTTCGACGACGAGATGTCCTTCCCGACGTCAATGGCGGTGTTGAAAGATTACAATTATCTAGGTATGGGTGTTCAGATCTTGCTTCGCCAGATCGATCTTTGATCTTTTCTCATGGTTGCCGCGAGGAGGCTTATCCTTGCAGGTTTTGTCCCGGTTGCTACGTCCTCAACAATGGTGATTCGTACTCTCGGCTCTCCATCAACGTCGACAAGGCTGATCGGTTTTTATTCCCTGACATACTGGTGTTGGTACTCTTGCTGATGTTGATTGACTACTTTAATGGTTGTGTGCGTGCACGCAGTCTTGGCATTGCGGCTCAAATTAAAATTATGGGAGAATCTTCGTTGGTATTTACAGGTCTATGGTTTGTTATCTATCTTTGGTTGCCTTCAGGAAAGTACAGGATTATGTCTTGGAAGAAGAAAGAGCTTGAAGACCTCGAAGATTTACTAGTATCTTTTAGACTTTATTTTGTAATTGTTGGAGACAATTCGTGTATCTCTACCATACCATGTACTATTTGTTATTATGAATATATGTGGTATTGATTGTAAAAAAGAGAGTTGCATTCGAATAAATGCTCACTACTTATATCATCCTCATTGAGTAGGGTAACACATTTATTAGATATGGGCACCCAGAGAGGACCCTCGATGAAATACGACGAGAACTTCTTATGTTGGATTCAAGGTAGAGGTGTGTGTTTGAACTCAACCAGATTGGTACGCATGAATTATCTTTGCCCGGTGTGTGTGACGCATAAGCAAACCCATATGCATACATGTCATAAGTGGATTGACTACCTTGGCTACAATGGTTACCTCCACTGTGTGACACATAACCAGAACCAGATACACGCACTCATCAGTCGCTTGACTTGCTTGGCGAGACTCGTTGACTCCATAGTGTGATAGATAACCTGACCTAGTAATTCTTACCATGCATCTGAGGTGGGATATCCTTCGCCACAGGAAACATTAAGGCAACGGGGTGAGTTCTGTAGCCTTTGCACCCCTCTAACCAGTTCACCCACTAAGATGTCCGATCTATCGACCTCAACACCCAGATAATATTTGACGGTAATTTGTTCTACTCTACACCGACATGGTACTCACAATGTTGGTATCAGTACTAAGCAAAAAATTTACTGTCAGCTAGTACTTAGTGCTCACTTTTATTGGGGACAACAAATGCAACTCCAGATGTGCAAGCTCACTCAAATCGATCCCCATCTCTTTTGCACGGACAGTACCAAGACCGTAATAAACAAAAAAACTGACTATCTCAAACATGTAACCTGACCTAAAAAATAATAATATCATCAAATACTAAACAAACTAATAACACCGTGCACGAAACATAATAGACACTAAGATAATATACTAAACACCCATTCTTACGTAATCGTATCTCGTAACTATAATATAAAAACCATCTGCCCAATGATACCAACAACGCTAACACGCATACATCTAATAATCGTTTACCCTAAATTAGTCAGGGATTGAGGTTTACCATTGATGCTTGCGCATCCCCGTTGCCTTGGTTCCACGGTACCGCTACCACCGATGCAATCCACTCAGCAAGCTCCAAACATCGCCACCATTGCTCCACACGAGCACCTCGACAAACCCTCCACGAGCTACCCCACCAACAAATTAAGGCTACCCCCTACTTCCTCCTTACCCTAAAACAAATTTGTAGGTTTTGGTGTGATTGGTTGATTTTTCCCAAAAAATTTGGGAGCCGACGGTGCTGTCACGAGGAAGAAAGATAAAAATGAGAGAGAGAGAGAGAGAAGGCCCGGACGGGCGAGTAGATCCTATTCCACCACCTAACGCGCTAGGCTCAAGCGGTAAGTCTTAACGATCCAGGATGGAGATATAAGGATGAACCGTGCCAGCATGGAGCGATAAGTGTTGTCGATCGACCAACCGGCAAATGACAGTGGGCCCGGCCTTGCTACTGCGTCGACCTGGAGAGATAGGCACCTTACCGGCCATTGTCGAGCGGTATGAACTAACCGTGCGGGACTCGAGCGGCCATGCAATATTTATGTAAATTCCCAAATCTGAATATTATTTGTGAAACTTGAAAATAAAAATTTAAAAATTTCTTGTCGCTGATCATGTGCACCTCGAGCAGGGCGGCCGAGCTTCTTGTATTACACTTCAGTACGCTGAGCAAATAATCTGTTTGAAACATAGTCTGCATCTAAATTTGCCGATGAGCTTGTGCATTTGCTTGGTCTTGTTTGCTCAACGCTCTAAGCAAACTTGTTTAATTTAGATGATCCCACAAATCAGGTAGCTAAAACAAGAATGTGAAGCGAGAAGCGACACACAATCACAACAGCAGACTCATCTTTAATTGTGGCGAAAAATATAGAGGAATAAATTCAGAACTTCATACCACTTGGGTCGTCGGTCTGAGATAAAAAATTGAACACATATTACTGTATCTTATATTTACTAATTGGAGACTCCCAATCAGCCTCCACGTTAATCCTGGTGATTAACAAAATTTAGCCATACGATTAACCAATGATTTATCTACAACCATTGGATGAAGTACGACCTCCTCCACCCGGACGAGGCCCATCTCCCCCTACTACTTCCGAAAAATAGAAAAAAAAGACATATCCAATCCAATCATAGTCTCGGCTAATCTCATCGCGGCCAGATTGATAGCAGGCGCCACATGTTCTGTAGTAGCTTCTTCATGGCGGCGTGAGCTTTAACCGGCCGGAGTCGACCGACGCAAGGCAACGGAAGTAGCTGCCGTATTGCCGTGCGCGATACGAATCACGTACGGCAGCAGCAACCAATTGTTCGTGCCCTACTCTCTACATACTAATATCTTTATACTATCGTAACCTTCATCATGTAGTGCTTTGTTTTATCTCGAATTTCCTAATCAGATTCAGAATTTGTTAGGTAACCTCGGTAGGGACGTCGCAGATCTCCCTCCTCCCATCAAATAAAGCGGCATGCATGCTAGAAAGCTGGCTCTATCATTCAGCGATTTCTTTTCCATGCCGTTGCATGCATGTCTGCATACCAAGCTTGGTTGTAATCTATCTTGGTGGCTAATATGTTAACTTTTTACATCGTATACTAGCCGGTGATTTTAATTATTAAGGGTGCCAGATGCATGCGCAAAAGCACATCTACTAAATAGGTTTTAGATTATTCCAACTAACCTAACTACTACACAATATGTTATGATACCCATAGTATTAACAAAAAGTTATTCGGTAAATTTTGGTGCATCTATCTTATTATTTTTATGAAGGGCCAGACTCCCCATCTGAATTTTACTTCGAATTGAACAGCATTATAGAGTACAAGATGTCAATTGATCGTGCTAGATATGCGCATCTGCCATGTGGTAGGTGTGCATGAAATCTTCCTACCCATGGAGTTAGATCAGTGATCGAGGCCACTGTTGCATTGGTTGTTGCAGAATTTTCTATAAAAACCATTGCGTTCCGAGTTCCAGAGAATGATAAGAAAGACGGAGGGCCAAACCAAGGCAGGAATGTGCGAGAGGGGGAGACGATCCAGATGTCGTCGAAGAGTGTCGAGGGTGTGCTGATGCTAATGGCCGTCCAAACTGCGCCTGCGGCAGGGCAGGCGAAGAAGAGGCATTCCCGGTACTCAATGGGTGCATTACAACACGGGCACGAGGCGGTGTCGAGTATATATTTCCAATGCAGTTTCTCACGGGTGTGGAGGTGGCCGGGGACGAATAGTCAGTCAAATATTTTCACTTTGGTGGGCACATGCGTGTCCCAGATCTGCATTGCTCAGTCAACGTGGAAGTGTGCGAAGAGCGTGTGGTGTAGGCATTCTTGGTGGAGAACTGCGCACCTCCGATCATCGCTCGCTCTCTCATCAGGTAATGGATCAGCGACATGTTCCTGCAGCAACACAGAGAGACAGATGCAAGCTCTTGACGCGCAATTGAGGTTAGTCTGTTCTGCAGATCGTGTTCGACCCCATTCTACAACACGTCAAACACAAAAGCTTTTCGTTTGGTGTAGTGGAAGTAGAGGGCAGGGAATATGGTGGTAATAAGGGGCTCCGAGACGATCCACTAATCTAGGCAGAAGAAGGTGGTGTGCCCAGAGTTTGGGACACACTGCGTGACCTGAAGGACTAGGTGTAGGTGGTTTGAAATAATCTTCCCTTGGTATGTTCTCTGCCATGATGTGGTCGGGTTAAAAGGTGAGTGGTGGCATAAGTGCATAACCATTGGCGCTAAGAACAGAGACTCATCATGCAAGTATTTGCAGCTAAATTTCAGCATAAGGCAAGTATATCTCTCTTTATTTATTATTAGTGGTAATTAGAAAAGATCATTATAGAGATATTAATTCACCACGATGTGTTAAAGTAAATATCTTCTTGCTATTGCATTTTTAATAATCAGATTATTATGTTATTTAAGTCTACATATAACATAAATTTACTTGAGATAATTAGGAGAGGAGAGACTCAATAATAACCAATTCGGCTACTTATTTGGTTTGAGAAGGTTAGCTTTTCTATACTCACTACGTTCCAATGAATAGGCAAGGCGTAATTTTTTTTTCTTCAAAAGTCAAGATAAAGAAATTTTGATCAAGTTTTTGTATATATTTTGACTTTTTATTTAAAAGTATGCCTTATTTATTGGATAGTTGCTTTTAGTGCTATTTCTACAATCATTTTTCTATCACATACGGATGCTTTTATAGAAACAATAGTTTGCACCTCTCGATATCTCTATCTCCAGAAAACTTCTTGTGTTATCTCTTCCGTTAGAGCTCTCTACCATGTGATGAGAAAAACTAAGAGATTTGTGAGCATGACGTAATACTATGGTCAGCTGCTAAAAAAATTCATCTCATGTGAAATACCCACAATTGTTGCTATGTACTATGCGATTAAATATCCAATCTTATATATGTATATATACATTAAGATATTTCTGCAAGTGTCGGTAATGCAAGAAACATGTTATATGATAATATGCCTCTATGGTAAGTGAGCATCTTAGTTGTTACAAAATTCGACGCATTATTTGTGTTCGCATTTCTTCTTTCTACAATTATATATATCCTGACATTGCATTGACTAAGCACACTTATAAGTGTATTCTTCACCACCTATTTTTTCATGGGATAAATTTAGGAGGCATCAAGCCTCCAAACACACAGCTTACTTTTTCTCAACTAATAGATAAAAGCAAAAGTACCTTAGGTATAAACTATTAGTGGTCTAAGTTATGGGCAAACAGTGTAAGGCAATGACGGATTAACCCATTTGATATCGCTAAAGTCTAAGCCCATTAGTAAAGGGTTGAGCAAAATAATTATGGAATATCTATCCCTTCCCAACTTATCATTAAGTCTGCGCGTTAGAGGAAGAGTGCAAAGTTTTAAACCTTCAAAGACAGAAAATCCAATAGTCATCCCAAACTAACAATGTCAATCATATAAATGTAAGCACGTGCGGATGCACGGGTTGATGACTAGTGATCATAATTAATATATATATAATAAAAGCTGCTACTATTATTACTAAGCCACTAGCTCTGAGGGAAAGACCCAGGTTAGCTCCTTTGTGTGGCAGTTCCTCAGTGTCCACCAGTAGTCTTGGATCTCCCTCGGGGGGCTTATAGTCTTGGATCTCATATCAAATACATCATCAGTGTCAATGAAATAAACAACATCCTCTTGTATCTCCTTGCTGCAAGCAGCAGAGACGGACTTGCAGAACGGTCTGCTGATGAAAAGTGCCTGGCCGCCTAGACCACCCTTCACTGGCTCCCACTTGGCCGAGTTCATGTTGGCCTCGAAAATCTCTACCTTGTGAGTAAACTCAAGCTCCTCGTCAGGGTCAGCCAACTCTATCACTTGTCGCCTCACCATGAGCAGCTTTCCACGTGACTCGATCAAGTACCACATGATATTGATGTCATCATCCATACTTTTGACCGCTCCATGAGTACTATCGTCTTCGGTCATCTTCGTCAAGTCATATTTGTATTGGTCATTCTCACTCTCGTCGTCGTCGTCATCCTCATGGTTCTTGTACTCACCCTCACAATCACTGGTATCATCATCTTCGTCGTGATCATTATCACCATTTGGAGCAGCAAGAACATCATCATCATCATCGTTGTTGTCTTCATCCTCCTCCTCCTCCTCCTCATCATCATCATCATCATCATCATCATCATCAACAATGTCATCATCATAGTCTTCCTCCTCGCTCCACACACCAAAATCCCCGATGACACACTTGCCACCGGTAACAATGGGCACATCGTTATCATCAGAGGCAATGTCAAGGTAGACAAGATCCTCGTCAAGGGTGATCCCGTAGAGCCTGTCTCCAAGGAATGCGACATCGATGATATTGATAAGGGGATCTGCATGCTGCTTGGGAAACCACACACCCTTCCACTGGTGGAAAAACAGGCTTCGGGTGAGCCCCATAAGTCGCGATGCTGCAGGAACCGCGACTAATGGTACCTTTAGTCGCGGTTCGGGAGGCGAACCGCGACCAAAGGCCTGGGCCCAGGGCGCTCGGTGGCCAGCCGGTGCACGTGGGGGTCTTTAGTCGCGGTTGGCCAGGCCAACCGCGACTAAAGGTGCCCGAAGGCCTTTAGTCGCGGTTGGCCAGGCCAACCGGGACTAAAGCCCCTCCCCTATATATACCCATCCAGCAGCCAACACTTAGCCATTTGGTGCCATTCTCTTCACAAGCTTCACAAGTGGGTGTTAGGTTTGCTTTTGGTTCCTCTTATGCACATAAGGTGTTTGATGAAATGCCCCAAGAGCATGAAACAAACATGATATGAAGTGTTGGAGCCACACTTGAGCTTTCTCATTTATTTTTTCCTCCTCGATCGCGGTTAGCAACTTGAACCTTTGATGTGTCGTTGATAAAATGTGCATGTGTGTGTAGTTCATTGTTTAATTTATATTGTTTGTAGCTAGTTAGTTTAACAAATGCATGATGGTTAATTATATATTTTATATTATAATAATGCAGATGAATCGACAATGGATGTACGGTAACCGACTCTCCGGCGAGTTCAGTGCGGGTTTGAAAGATTTCCTCGTAGTGGCTAATGCGAACAAGCAGGGGGGTTTTGTTATCTGTCCATGTGTTAAATGTAAGAATCGGAATGGTTACTCTTCCTCAAGAGATGTTCACATGCACCTGCTTCGGCACGGTTTCATGCCAAGCTATAATTGTTGGACCAAGCATGGAGAAAGAGGGGTTATAATGGAAGAAGATGAAGAAGGGGATGATTTCATCGATGAAAGCTATCTTGCTCATTTCGGTGATACTTTCATGGAGGATGCTGAAGGTGAAGGGGAAGGTGAAGGGGAAGGTGAAGAAGAGGCACGTGATGATGATCCCGTTGATGATCTTGGTCGGACCATTGCTGATGCACGGAGACGCTGCGAAACTGAAAAAGAGAGGGAGAATTTGGATCGCATGTTAGAGGATCACAGAAGGCGCTGTACCGGATGCGATGATGGTCTGAAAAAGCTGGGCTGCACACTGGATTTGTCGAGATGGAAGGCACAGGCAGGTGTAGCTGACTCGGCATTTGAAAACTTGCTGAAAATGTTGAAGAATATGTTTCCAAAGAATAACGAGTTGCCCGCCACTACGTACGAAGCAAAGAAGGTTGTCCGCCCTCTAGGTTTAGAGGTTACGAAGATACATGCATGCATCAACGATCGCATCCTCTACCGCGGTGAATACGAGAATTTGAATGAATGCCGGTATGCACTGCATTGCGTTATAAGATCAGAGGCGATGACCCTGGTGACGATGTTGAGGGCCAGAAACCCAGGAAGAGGGTTCCCGCCAAGGTGATGTGGTATGCTCCTATAATACCACGGTTGAAACGTCTGTTCAGGAACAAAGAGCATGCCAAGTTGTTGCGATGGCACAAAGAGGACCGTAAGTCGGACGGGAGTTGAGACACCCCGCGGATGCAACGCAATGGAGAAAGATCGACAGAGAGTTCAAAGATTTTGCAGGTGACGCAAGGAACATAAGATTTGGTCTAAGTACGGATGGCATGAATCCTTTTGGCGAGCAGAGCTCCAGCCATAGTACACGGCCCGTGACTCTATGCATCTACAACCTTCCTCCTTGGTTGTGCATGAAGCGGAAGTTCATTATGATGCCGTGCTCATCCAAGGTCCGAAGCAACCCGGCAACGATATCGATGTGTACCTAAGGCCATTAGTTGATGAACTTTTACAGCTGTGGGGCAGACCTGGTGTCCGTGTGTGGGATGAGCACAAAGAAGAGGAATTTGACCTACGAGCGTTGCTTTTCGTAACCATCAACGATTGGCCTGCTCTTAGTAACCTTTCGGGACTGTCAAATAAGGGATACAATGCATGCACGCACCGCTTACATGAGACCGAAAGTGTACATTTGCCAAATTGTAAGAAGAACGTGTACCTTGGGCATCGTCGATTTCTTCCGAAAGGTCATCCAAGAAGAAAGAAAGGCAAGCATTACAACGGCAAGGCAGATCACCGGCGAAGCCTGCGGAACACACCGGTGCCGAGGTATTTGATATGGTCAAGGGTTTGAAAGTCATCTTTGGAAAGGGTCTGGCGGACAATCGGTTCCGAAGGGAGCCGACGGCACGTAGCCATGTGGAAGAAGAAATATATATTCGGGAGCTAGAATATTGGAAAGTCCTAGAAGTCCGCTCTGCAATCGACGTGATGCACGTTACGAAGAATATTTGCGTGAACATCCTAAGCTTCTTGGGCGTGTATGGGAAGTCAAATGATACAAAGGAAGCACGCAGACCAGCAAAGTTTGAAAGACCACGATGACCGGCATCCGGAACGGTTTCAAGGTCGTGCCAGCTACGCTCGACCAAAGAAGAGAAGGTCATCTTTTTGAATGCCTCGAGCAAGATGAAGGTCCCGTCAGGATTCTCGTCCAATATAAAGGGAATAATTAACATGGCGGAGAAAAAGTTCCAAAACCTGAAGTCTCACGACCGCCACGTGATTATGACGCAATTGCTTCCGATTGCTTTGAGGGGCTCCTGCCGGAAAATGTTCGAGTAGCCATTGTGAAGCTATGTGCATTCCTCAATGCAATCTCTCGAGAAGGTAATCAATCCAGAAGTTCTACCACGGTTACGTAACGATGTGATCCAATGTCTTGTCGCTTTCGAGTTGGTGTTCCCGCCATCCTTCTTCAATATTATGACGCACCTCCTGGTTCACCTAGTCGATGAGATTTCCATTCTCGGTCCCGTATTTCTACACAATATGTTCCCCTTCGAGAGGTTCATGGGAGTATTAAAGAAATATGTTCGTAACCGTGCTAGGCCGAAGGAAGCATCGCCAAGGGCTATGGAAATGAGGAGGTAATTGAGTTTTGTGTTGACTTTGTTCCCGACCTTAAGCCGATTGGTCTTCCTCAATCGCGGCACGAGGGGAGACTAAGTGGAAAAGGCACGATCGGAAGGAAATCAATGATATGTATGGACGGCCATTCTCTCGATCGAAGCACACCACACAAGCTTCGAGCAATTCCAGCTTGGTGTCTCCGTACTTTGAGAAACACAAGAATATTTTACGCTCGGACAACCCTGGGAAGCCCGAATCCTGGATTAGGAAGGCCCACATGGAGACTTTCGGCTTGGTTGAGAAAACATTTAATGAGTGACAATAAGGTTGTAGATCAGCTGTACATGTTGGCCAAGACACCATCTTCGACTATAACGACTTTCCAAGGGTACTTCTAGATAAATGGGAATACATTTTACACGATCGCCCAAGATAAAAAGAGCACCAACCAAAACAGTGGTGTCCGCTTTGATGCAGCAACCGAGAATGGGCAAAAGGTCACATATTATGGTTACATAGAGGAGATATGGGAACTTGACTATGGACCCTCCTTTAGGGTCCCTTTGTTCCGTGCAAATGGTTCAAGCTAACAGAGGTGGGGTAAAGGTGGACCAGCAATACGGAATGACAATGGTGGATTTCAACAATCTTGGTTACCTTGACGAACCATTCGTCCTAGCGAAAGATGTCGCTCAGGTTTTCTATGTGAAGGACATGAGTAGCAAACCGAGGAAACGGAAAGATAAGAAAACGATCGGTACATCATGCGATGATTCAAAGCGCCACATTGTTCTTTCAGTGGAAAAGAAACATCGTGGGAGTGGAGGACAAGACAGACATGTCGAAAGATTATAATATGTTTGCTGAAATTCCGCCCTTCAAAGTGAACACCGACCCAAGCATTAAGTTAAATGATGAGGATGCTCCATGGATACGGCACAATCGTAAGCAGCGGGGACACAAGGGAAGAAATGATGTGTAATAATTTATTGTACCAAACTTTGTTGAATGAATCATGTGAATTATATTACCCGTGATGTGTTTGGTGTCCATTTTCGAATGATTCAATTGACTCGAGATAGCACTGATGATACATGAAATTTGGAGTGACTAAGTCATACTCCTGCATACATGAAATTTGGAGTGACTAAGTCATACTCCTGCATATAGGAAATTTGGAGTGACTAAGTCATACTCCCGCATACATGAAATTTGGAGTGACTAAGTCATACTCCCGCATATAGGAAATTTGGAGTGACTAAGTCATACTCCCGCATACATGAAATTTGGAGTGATTTAGTCATACTCCCGCCTAGGCGTATAATATGCATACTCGTAGTCTTCATAGCCGCCGCCGTTGTACCGGTAGTCGTCGCCTTCTAAGTTGCCGGCGTCGTGCCGTCGCCGTCGTCGCTGTCGTCGGGCGGCGCTCGTGGCTCGAATCGAGGGTAGCGCAGGCGGGGATATCGCCGGCCGTGATGTAGTCCATGACGCTCTGCAGAGTTCGGCCGTACCACCATAGCCGACGGCCGGCCTCGTGGAAGTTTCCGTGAGGCGGACCGTCCTCCTCATACTGGCGAGCGCCCTCTCACGCCGATTGATGAAGAAGGCGTCCCAAGTATGCTGGTTATCGGGATGCCGGCGGGGATTCATCACCTGCTCCGGCGTGAGGTCGAGGTAGTAGTGGTTCGTGATGGCCGCCTCGGCGCGCAAAGCACACGAGGGACGGGAGGGACCGGCACGCCGCCGGCGCTTAGGCTCCCGGCCGGCGAGACGCGCGGTAGCCCGGAGGGCAAGGGTAGTTCGAGGCGCAAAGCTCCTCCACCTGCTGGTAGGTTAGAGTGGGTGCGGTGGAAGCCATGAGAGAGTGATGAGAGATTGTAGAGATGTGATGCTGGCCAAGGCGGGCTACCTATATGTAGTGACAAATGGCGGGAAAAATGGGAGCGGGAAGACAGGAGGCGGGAAGAAAGAGGCGGGAGAAAGTGGCGGGAAGAAATTGGCGGGAAAAAATTGGCGGGAAGAAAGAGGCCTAAGAAATTGGCGGGAAACAATTGGCGGGAAGAAAGAGGCGGGAAGACGGGGAAGAAATGGCGGGAAGACGAGGAGGGAAGAGGGGTCGGCGGAAAGAGGCGGGAAGAGGGGCCAACGAACTTTTGAATTGAATTAGTTTTATTTTTATGAATTTTTGATAATTTGTATTTTTAAAATTTTAAATTGAATTAGTTTTATTTTTCTGAATTTTTTGATATATTATTTGTATTTTTAAGATTTTGAATTGAATTAGTTTTATTTTTATGAATTTTTTGATATATTATTTGTATTTTTAAGATTTTGAATTGAATTAGTTTTATTTTTATGAATTTTTTGATATATTATATGTATTTTAAACATTTTGAATTGAATTAGTTTTATTTTTCTTAATTTTTTGATATATTATTTGTATTTTTAACATATTGAAAAGAATTAGTTTTATTTGAATTAGTTTTATTTTTCTGAAATTTTTTGATATATTATTTGTATTTTTAAGATTTTTAAATGAATTAGTTTTATTTTTCTAATTTTTTTGATATATTATTTGTATTTTTCACATTTAGAAATGAATTAGTTTTATTTTTCTGAATTTTTTGATATATTATTTGTATTTTTAAGATTTTTAAATGAATTAGTTTTATTTTTCTAATTTTTTTGATATATTATTTGTATTTTTCACATTTAGAAATGAATTAGTTTTATTTTTCTAAATTTGTTGATATATTATTTTGTATTTTTCACATTTAGAAATGAATTAGTTTTGTTTTTCTAAATTTGTTGATATATTATTTATATTTTTCACATTTAGAAATGAATTAGTTTTATTTTTCTAAATTTGTTGATATATTATTTTGTATTTATAACATTTACAAATAGGAAAAATTTCGAAATAGGCCTTTAGTCGCGGTTGGCCTGGCCAACCGCGACTAAAGCTCATTTCCGCGGCAACCCAAAAAAGGGCCAAAAAATGGGATTTAGTCGCGGTGGGCCAACCCACCCGCCACTAAATCGCCTCCCTTTAAATACCCGCGCCGCCCCGCGGGCGCAACAGTTCTTCTTCCTCGCCCGCTCTCGTCGCTCGCCGCGCTCGATCTTCTCCGCCGCCAGGCTGCCCGCCGACCATCGCCCGCCGTCCTCGATCCTCGTCGTCGCCGACCGTCGCCGCGCTCGATCCTCGTCGCCGCCGCGCGCTCCTCGTCGTCGCCGCGCGCGCGCAGCCGGCTGCCGCGCGCCCGCCGCCGCCACAGAGATCGCCGCCGCCCGAGACGACGAGAGAGCGTAAGGACTCGTCTCGAATCGCCGCCGCCGCGCCGTGCCGCCGTCTCGATCGCCGCCGCCGGCCGTGTGCCCTCGCCGCGCCGCCAGCCGTGTGTGTGCAGAGAACGGAGAGAACGAGAGAGTGAGGAGAGAGAGAAAGGGCCAGGGGCGCCTAGCCGTCCCACTTTTTTTTTTTGTTTTTTTTTAATTTGTAACTAAGTACTTAACAAAAAAATACTTAACAAAAAATAGTACTTAAAAATTAAAACTTCAAAATTTGTAACTTACAAATTGTAACTTAAATGAAAAATAGTTTTAAGTAATTTGTAACTTCAAATTTTTATTCAACTTAAAAATATTGTAACTTTAAATGAAAAATAGTTTTAAGTATATTGCAACTTAAAAATAGTGTAAAATTTAAGTTTAAAGTTTGTGTAAAAGAAGAACTACAATTTGACTTAAAAAAAATTGTGTAAAAAGAACTAAATTTTAACTAAGTCAAATTTATGAAAAATCCCGTGCTCGTCGACTTTTCTTCCCCGTACGTCCTCCTTCCCCACCGACGGCGCCCACCTCGGCATGGGAACGCGCTTCCGCGGTGACCAGCTACCACCGCGCGTATACGGAGGGGGCCGGCAGCGCTCGTCGCCCCCTCCGTATACGCGCGGTGTTTTTTTTGGGATCGAGAGGGGGCGGCGAGGGTTATGTGTCGTCGGCACCGCCACCGCCGCGCCCTTTCGCCACCGCCACGCGGTCATTGCGAGGTCGATCGTCCGCATATAACACGCGTCCCCCCTCTCGCCTCCCGCTCGTCGCCCTCTCTGTTTAATTATATGTAGAAGAGATGTGATAATGCATATACACAATTAATTTGTTTTTACTACATGTTTTCAGATCGACATATGGCGGACGATAGAGCTGACCCGATTCTGGACAACTATGATCCGGACGCTGAAGACCATATGTTCGGCATCATAAAAGGCGATATTCCATATGTGCCGACCGGAGAAGAAGAAGATGATATCTCTTCTTATCTGAACCTTGAGTGTGAAGATGAAGGGCGCCGTCAGCAAGCAGATGATGCCGAAGAAACGTCGATAAACGACGATCTTCAATTGGAAGTAGCAACCACCTCCGGCGCCGAGGTATATATATATACATATTGAGCGTCTGGTGATACAAACTAACTGATTTGAATAAATGTGTGTGTACTAACGCGCGCGACTCTCTTTCTTATTTTAGCCCTCGGCCGGATCGTCGAAAAAATCGAGTACGTCGTCAAAGCGTGGCGCAACCAAGACGATGAAACCAGGAGAAACATGCACCATCGATGTTGTCGACGAAGCAACCGGCAGGCCGCTGGAGCCCAGCAAGAACGCCACCAAGTTTGTCAGCCAATGCGGAGCCGTTGTTAGAGACAACGTCTCGATCACCCGCCAGGAGTGGAATGAGCCAAAGAAGGCACGTGTTGGTTTCACTTTTGTCGATAAGAGAGAAAAAAAAGATTGCTTCAACAAGCTTATGGAACATTTCGTTCTACCTCCGAATACCGCAAATACGATGAGGAGGGTAACAAGATTGCGGAAAACAAGAAGAGGCGCAAGCTAGTCAAACAGTTCGCTCTTTCTAGGATGGCCAACGCATTCCGGAAATACAAGCAAAATCTAGCCCATGACTTTGTCAACCAGGGCAAGACTCCGGATTTCAAAGGACAATATGAGAAACTGCAACATGATTGGCCAGAATTTGTGAAGCAAAAGAAATCGGAGCAGTTCCTTGAACTATCGAAAAAAATAAGGAAAATGCGGCCAAGAAGGAGTACAATCATAAAATGGGGCCAGGAGGGTATCGCTTTTGGCAGCCTAAGTGGGAGAAGATGGAGAACGAGCTGAGGGCGCGAGGAATCCGTCCAGGTACGGAGGGATGGGACCCAAGGGCCAAAAGCTGGTGGTACGGGCATGGGGGATCGCTGAACCCGGAGACAGGGAGTGTGTTTACCAGGGCAAAATAATTACACCCACCAAAAAGCTTATTGAGGCAATGAGGAGGCTCAAGAGGGGAGGATCAGGTTCAACAGAGAGAACGACGCCCGACAAAAGCCCTCGGGAATCCCGAACACGGAGGACGTATACGAGGCATGGGGCCCATTCCGTGGAAAGTAGGGTTCCCAGCACGATGACCCGTACGGTTACGAAGCCGTAAGAGAAAGATGGATCGGGATGCGATGTTGTGGCGAAGTTGGTAACGGAAATGGATGTGATGAAGAAAACCGTGAGTGTACTAGTCGCCGAAAGAGATGCAGCTCGGGCGCAAGATGCTGAAGATCATCCAATGGATCTCGGAAGCCAGCAGCGGAGAAGAAGCAGCGTGGCTTCCACGGAGGCCTCACCGGCTGGTGCACCGACGATAGAAATTATCGCACCGGAGCCTCGGTGGTCGAAATTACTGCACCGGAGCCTCCTCGCTACCCCGTGGACGATATAAAGGAGATGAAAGCATGTCATCTCAGTATTATCCTATCGGGAACATGTCCATGAAGGTAGCCATCGGCAGTGCTTTACCACTGGAGCACTCCACCACAACAACCCCATTCAAGATGGCTATGCTCGTGTGACGGTGGAGGAGATAGTCCAAGGGTTTGAGGACCTGGACATTGACATTGCTACACCTGAAGGGGTGAAAAGACTTGGAGATGTCAAGCGCCAGTTCATTCTATGGCAGAAGAAGTTTATCAAGTTTCAAGGCGAGGCGCCAACAAGTCCACCCCCGTACGGTGGTGGTGGTGGCGGTGGCGGTGACGGTGGCGGTGGCGGTGGCGGTGACGGTGGCGGTGGCGGTGACGGTGGCGGTGGTGCTTCACCTAATACACCTCATTCACGTCAGCCGACGCCGCCCCCCAGTCCTCGTCCGGCGGGTGATCGACACCGGTACCGCCCCAATCCACCTCCGGCGAAGAAGCGAAGCAGTCTGGGTTATTAACCCGGACCCTTATGTACCTAAGAAAACAAAGATACCAGAGCCATCACTGAAGCCTCTCATCCCGAGGCCTTGGGAACTTAGTGTCGAGGAAAATGCAGCGGCCGTGGCTGCTCAGCATGAGAAATGGAAGGAGGAGTGCAAGAAGAAAAGAGAGGGCGAGCCCAAGCCAGTATTTTCTGATGAGCAAAAGAAGTGGGCTATGTCATTTTTGAACACACCGTCCCAAGCCGCGAAGAATCTGCCTGACGACTATTTACGTGAACTTCGTAGGCAAGCACTCGAGTTCAAGAGGAACAAAGAGTTGGCGGAGAAGAAAGCCTTGGAGGACGAGGCCGAGAAAAAATTAGAAAGGGGGAAAGAAGTTGCCCAGCTCGGGGAACAAAGTAAACAATCGATCGCCCCGCTCATAGTGCAAGCCGCCGGTCCGGATGCCCCCGATATCATAGCAGCTGCGGCAGCACATGGATTGACTGTAACGAGTGCCAGAGAACAAGCGGCCGAGTTAGGTATCACTCTTCGTGCACTGTTAGGCCTTGATGAGGCGCCAATGAAGGACGTAGTATTTACATATGTGAAGAATGGCCCTCTCATCGAGCCTGCGCAGGAAGAGGATCTACCTCGACAAATGAAAGGTCTGCTAAATTGGTACAAGGGTTACATAAAACATAAAAACGCCAAAGACTATATCTATGCGGAAGTTAAATATGAGCATCACTTCAAACATTACTGGGTACAAATTCCTCTGAGTGAATTGTTCCAGCTGTTCAATCTGCGCGACCTCGACAAATCTATCATCAGTTGCTACGTTCTGTAAGTGATTTATTAATTTCTACCCCATCTCGTTCATTGCCGGCCTGCACTATATATATATATATATATTGTCCTAACTATCTTGTTGTGTACGCTATATATTATGCAGAATGAAGAAGCGGGAAATGCGAATAAGGAACATCCATGATGTTGGGTTCATTGACCCACACATCGTTAATTCACATGTGTTAGAACACCACCCCGCCGACGTGGAGGATGACTGTGGCGGTTTATTAGAAAACAGCAAGCAGAAAAGTGATATTCTATTTCCTTACCATTTTGGGTGAGTGTTTCTGTCTTGAGCACATTCTCTTTTGTTTACTCCATGCATGGTATGTGGCTAATCGATGAGTTATGCATGATTGTGCATGTATCGTGTCCGCATGAGTTCCACTCGGATTCTTATGGTAATTCAAGTTCAGACCTCCTCAGTTCTCGTCCACGACTCTCTGAATATGGATCCGGCGCTTTGGGCCGACATGAGAAAAATGATGCAAAAGTAATTATTTTCATTCATTTGCGCTCTATATCGATCGGCCTATTTCGTTCATCATTTCCTAATATCAAGTAACTAATTAATAACTCTCTTGTTTATTTAATTTTCTTTGCCTCGTAGGGTTTGGAGACGGTTCGTAGATACCAAGGTCGGTGAATTCAAAAAGAGCTACATTTTAAAATGGCAGTGCGGACGATCGGGGATATTCAGCCACCGGGACCAATCTATGTGGATACTATGTTTGTGAGAGGATCCGGAGATACTGCAATGAGCGGGACCAGAAGTGTGAGAACAACATCCTGAGGAATAACCTCCGGAAGACGCTTAGTCCAGAAGCTCGCTTCCGACCACTTCAAGAGGAACTAGCTGGATGGTTGGCGAGGGAAGTCATCGATCCTAGAGGAGAACACTATTACGATGACGTAGAACTTTATATGCACCAGAATTTGTAACTAACTTGTTCAAAATTGAATATGGTCATCCAATATTGAATATATATTGTATATGGTTATCCGATATTGAATATATATTGTATATTCCTCTTGAATTCTTTTTGGTTCTAATTTCAAATTTGTTTGAAATTGTACATTCATATGCATGTATGTAGTACCGTAGAATATGTGATACTCCTTCAAAATTAAAACCCAAAAGAAATAAAATAATACAAATTAAAAAGAAACCAGATTTAGGGGGAGGGGGGGCTAAACCCTAAACCCTGCGGAGGCCTTTAGTCGCGGTTAGCCAGAAGAACCGCGACTAAAGGTCCTCCGCTTCGCGCCGCCATGCGGCCCACGTGGACGGGCCTTTAGTCGCGGTTCGTAAGGAACCGCGACTAAAGGGGGGGGGCCTTTAGTCGCGCTACTTTGGTCGCGGTTGCGCCACCGCGACTAATGGCAGTTGCCAACCGCGACCAAAGCCCCTTTTTCCACCAGTGTTCCCACGACGGGTTAAGATGATGTGGCAGCTATAGTGGTTGGTCATAAGAGCGATGATGTCATCCGGGGTCGATCGCATGAGCACCTTGCGGATCTCGAAAAGCTCAAAAACATGGCCGATGGCAGCGTCTAGCTCGGGGAGCGACAATGTCGTGCCAGAAAACTCGTTGTGCAAGAGGTACGTGCACTTGTGCTTGTTCTTCACGTCCTGGCAGTCGACGGCGATCCAGCCGTCGGTAGATCCAATGCACCTCATGTTCTCGGGGAAGGAGGAAAAGCATCGATGAATAAGGGCACTGTCGTTGGTAGAGCAGCTTGCAGTCTCGGGGAAGGAGACGAGGTGGCGCAGAATACGGTCGGAGGGGTTCAAGAACCCACCAGCCGGATGCATGATCCATGGCAGCTGCCGCGGAGGAGGACGAGCGGCCGAGCGCCAGGAACGGGACACGGCTTGGAAGCGAGTGCGGTCGGCGGGGTAGAAGACACGGGCGAAGATCAGGGCTAGGACGTCCACTGGAAGTTCAGGACACGGCCGCTCCATTGATTCATCCATGGTACGCCACTTCACGCACGCAGGCTGCCGACGCGATTCGCTGCTGGCCTGCTCTTGGCCGAGAGAAACAACCACGTATAGACAGATGGATTGTTTGTTGCTGTGCTTTTGGCCCTTTGTACTGCATTATATAACGCCGGCATAATAATACACAACTAGACTTCGGCTCCGTCTCCTTGCTAGAAACGAATTTCAGCTGGGTTCGATTCGGGGAGCAGTCCAGGCTTGCTAATCGACTCGAGCACGGAAACATGGATCCTGTACGGATTACAGATCCATATGGGCCCCGATCATGTGAACTGGTCCTGACTTGCTATATCAGACATAGGTTACACGTATATGGCTTTGGAAAGTCAGCTATTCGTAGCACTTTCTTTTGGACGGGGCTTGCCTGCTCCTCATTTTTGTTCCCATCCACTATTAGAAAATCGCTTACCGCCGGCGCACCAGATAGGCCTACTGCCGGCGCCTTCGTATTCGCCGGCGACCACCTCGCCGGTGGTAAGCACTTATCGCCGGCGTCTTCTGAATCGCCGGTGGTAACTGGCCCTTACCGCCGGCGCCTTGCGAAATTCGCCAGCAGTACACGTTACTGCCGGTGCATAGCCAATTCACCGGGGGTAAGGAGAGCTATCTCGCTGGCGCTTACTCGCTCACCAGGGGTAAATGTAAAAATTCGCCAGGGGTAATATTAACAGGAGCCAAAATGAAAATCTCGAATTACACAATATATACACCAGAATTCACAGCATATACACAGAATATACAGGCAAATACCAGAATGACAGCAAGATACACATCATTAGCAAGATACACATCATTAGCAATGATACACATCATTAGAAAGTACCCAAATGTTCATAACATGCATGCATGCATCAATAACACAAGTGTAGATAGTAGCTAGTCGACCATACGGTTCAAACTTCCGGGACTCGAAGTAGCACATATTACACAAATACATATAAGTTCAGTCGACCTAGGTAAACAACAATGACATAGTAGACTAGAGAGGCGGTGGCGGCAAGAATCGTCACGACGAAGGGGATCCTCCACATCTCCCTCCTCTCTCGCGCTTGAAAGTTGGCGTATCGAGTTTCCGCCTCCTCCAAAGTGGTGTACCCCTTGCAACTGTTGCCGCTGAAACGGTGGACCTGCCTACTACAGTCTTCCCAGTCCTCGTAGATTCCGGGAGCCCTGCCGTGGTACACGACATAGTACGTCATCTATGCAAACACACACACAACAAAGAAATGTATGTTGTTAGTACATTCATAGAGAGATATATAACATATAGGTGTGCAAGGAAAAAACATGAAAAATACTTAAGTAATTTTATGACTAACATTTGCAGGAGACAAAAGTTTTTGACTCAAGTCTTCCTCGGCGGGAAGGGACGGACGCCCTCGAGCGTGTTGAATGTTCTCTCATCACATGCATCTTCTAAGCGGCCTTCGATCTCGCTATTGCTCAGTACGGCACCATAGTGGAACAAGCCACCACTATTGAGGACATCCCTCCAGAGTATTGTGCTAATGGTCCGCTGGATGGCACGGAAGTCAGCTCTCACGTTTGCATCGGTGGTGTCAGACATGTTCACGCACCTCTTCTGAAGACCAGCTGGCCATCCCTTACAATCTCCCTCATCTGTAGGATGGCAAACCAGGCCTCCATCCCATTGTCATCCATCGATTGCTTGAGGCAGGGGAAATTGGTTATGTGGTTGGACACATAGCAACCTTTAACTTTCTTCCCATGCTTGAGTTTGTCGATGACAACCTCGGCTATGAAGCCGTTGAGGGCTTTATCAAGTGTAGACCTAACGTCGGTGCAGTCTTTCCGCTTATCAGTCCCGGAGTCCAAATAAATGACCTGGGAATAATACGGGTGAAAGAGGATGAGGGTGCAGTACTTGAGTCTGCGCAAAACAGTTGGAAATAAACCATCATCCTCAGCTATTAAGGAAACTCACGAAAAAATGTAACAGAGGGTACTTTAGTAACCAAATACTTACTCGCGGAAATATGGTATGACAAAGCATTGCTTATCCTTATTTAACACCAAGAAATCCATGATATAGTTCGTAAGAAACGCATGTTCATTCTGGGTGGTAGCTGGAGTCATGTAGAAGGGGTCCATGATAGCGATGTGCAGTGTGTTCTCCATGGCGATATCGTGCGCCATGTTGTGCGATACCAGGAAGACCAAGTTTCGGTATAGCCAGTGCATGTGGAAGAGCCCGAAGATGTCTTCATACCGAATGAACATCAAGTCCGCGGGGTATGTGGTGACAAAGCCACAACCAGTGGGCACCTTGGGCATCAAAACCAGGTACGATGGATTTGAATCTCCAAGAAGTAGCCGCTCCTTGGTTAGAACAACATCATGCACGCTCCTCAGTTCCGGCGTCAGCTGGTTGACAATGTGTGCCGGTAGCATTGGCCGGAAATGCATGATTCCACGCTTGCTGACAGACTCTGGGGAAGTGTCCGTGCAACAAGACTTGGTAGATCACATCTACTGGTTTTACAAGGGGCTCGTGGGGGTGGTTGGGGAAGAGAGGGCCTTCTCCCTCGCTCCCAACCTGTGGCCGACAGAGGCAAGGATCTCCGAGTGGGACAATGCGGAGCTTGAACTCACCTTCACGGCTGAGGAGCTGGATGTGGTGCTCGCAAGCATGAAGCTGGACTCTGATCCGGGTCAGGACGGCTTGCCGGTGGCCTTCTTCAAGAATTTTTGGGAAATTCTTAAGGGACCCATACTTGCTATCCTAAACGACTTCGCTCTAGGGAGAGTGGACATTGCGCGGCTAAACTATGGCATTATTTCGCTCATTCCGAAGGTCAGAGGGGCAGATTCCATCAAACAATACCGATCTATTACCCTTATTAACGTCATTTTCAAGTTTATCGCGAAGGCTCTTTTGCGGCTAGATTGACCCCGTGTGGTGACCCTGCATACCACTGCATGTTGTAGTATGCCAGTCATTGACATAACATGTGCGAAGTACCAATCCGCAAATATTACATCCCTCAGAGTAGTACAACAGAAGCATAGCTGGTCTTTATTTCAGTCACTAAATATTACAAGCCAAATATATACATCAGATTGGAGCTCCTCCTGGGGCCGTAGAGGATAACTCCTAGGTTCTAGGTGAACCCTACTTATCTTATACAATATAGGTCTGAGCAGGCTTAAAATTATTCTACTCGAGCAGCTAAATACTATAGAGTTCGTATTGCTCGATTACTACTACTACTCTAGTTGCTTAAGCTTGTTATCCTTCTGGAACCTTCCCGGTTCCGTACACTATCAGGTAGTCAACCCCCTCTACACCTCCAGAGAGGTCTGGTTCTTCATAGCAGATCCCATCTGCTCCATCTTGTTCTTCATTGGCCTCCTCCAGGTGATTCAGACAATCTAAGCATGGGATTATAAGAGGTATGAGTACGAGCGTACTCAACAAGTTCATTATAGGAAAGAGGTGTTTAATGCACTAGCTATAGCATTAGACCAGAAAGTCTAATACCAATGCTTGTTTTTATAAACATTTCTTCAAAAGGTTGCTTTTATTCTGAAGAGCTATGTCCGTCAGCCTTCACCGGGTGTCTAGAACTTCATGGAGTTCCTTTCCGGCCGCGTTCGCAGTTCCAAAACCCGGAACAGGGAGTGACAGGTCACGATTCATTACACTCTGCAGAGGTGTGTTGCTTTACCCATAAGTGATCTTAACCTTTGAAACATCCCAAGTTTTCAAGCAATGAATAAAATAGAATTCCATTATTCAAATTTTGGAACCAACAAAAACTTTTATAGAATTAATATGTGTGCATAGTGTTAATGCATGATTCTTGTGTTATTGCCATGATGAGTGTTTGAAATACTTGACTTTGGGGCTACAACCCTAAACAATGCCAAATGAAATCAAAGAGAAGCAAAGAAAAAAAAAGAAAAATGCAAATAAACCTCACATATGTGCTTATGGCTATTTTTGCCAAATCTTAACCTAGGCCATTTTGACTTGTGCCAATGGTTTGGAAATGTTACTAAACACTTAAGAACCACTTTGGAATCAAAGAAATGCAAAGAAAATCAAAAGAAATAACAAAACCAAGTCACATGTGATAATGGTCAAAAGTGACAATTATAGCAGGGTACCCACTTTGAGCCCCTGCACTAAGAAATTTTTAAACTAAACTCTCTCAACTCTTTGCACCTCATCCAAGTACTCATCAAGGTGAACCAAATGGTAAAGACCAACGTTCCAAACTCATTCTCAATTTCTTAATCTAATCAAGCAAAGTTGCCACACCAAATCAGATTCAAGATCCTACCCATTTTGGATTTTCACAAACCTGCTTCATTTTGCACATCACCACCACCAACCTGTGCCAAACATTATTTGAATCATCTCCCTAAAAGAGTTTGGCAAAATTCAAATATTTTGTTCTTGCGGCCATTTCATCGAACACTTGGTGGGCAGGAAACAAATAAAACACAAACCACTATTTCAAACAGTGCCATGGCCAAACTTTGATCTCCATTTGATCTTACCTTGTCCCTTGGTCCCCTCCAACATCTTGCCCCCACCTTGACCCCTGGACATTGCCCAATATGGCATGGCCATGTCCATGCCGGCCATGAATGGCATGGCATGATGCCAACCCTAGCATCTCCCCCCTCTAGCCATGCCCACCTTGTCCCCCTGCTCCCCCTCACTCCCCTGAACCCGCTGGTACCAGCCCTTGGTGACATAGGCATCCCAAATGGGCCTGCCGAAGATGGTACCCGGGGTTTACTGGAGGCCCAATACCCGAAGAATAAGAAGATTCGGGAGCCCAAGATTTACTAAGGAAAGATAGAGTTGTAATAGGAAGTGTTGTTTGTAATCTGGCGGGATGAGTTAGAAACCGTCCCGGACTCTGTAAACTTGTATAGCACGAATCCCTCGCTCCACCTCCTATATAAAGGGGGAGTCGAGGGACGAAGAATCAATCGAATCATTGTCTGCAAACCCTAGTTTTCATAATCGTCGAGTACTTTTCGGCTGAAACCTTCGAGATCTACTTACCCTCTACTTCCAACTAAACCCTAGCCTACAATCCATAGGCATTGACAAGTTGATACCTTGTCAATTGGCGCCGACCGTGGGGACTAGAGGCGTAAGGAGCTGATCTCGATGGCACGCTCAAGATCTTCGACATCGTCAACCGCAAGCAACACAATGGATCGAGGTAAACAGATCGCTGCTGGTCTTGTCGATTTTGTTCCTCACCCACCCTCCCGTTTGGATGCATATGCGTATCTGGCGGAGCCCATGGAGATGACGTTCGGAAGGTTCCACTTTCGCGTCGAGAAGGAAGGATCGTATCGTGTCGAGATTCCAATTTCGTCGGGATCGTCGGTGGTCGATTCCGATTTTTCAAGCTATGCATCGTCTATCGAGTCAGGAGAAGAAGAAACCTCGGCGACACGCTACGTCAGCACTAGAGCAAGAGAGAAACTCGCCAAGATCTTCAACGACATGTCGTTTGAGTCATCTGCGGACTCATATATAAGCGATGGCTCAAGCGATGTCGACAGTTACGACTTCATCGACAAATCTCTCACAGTGGGCAAGGTCTTCATCAATCTCAACGATGATGTCACCAAACCCAACGTAGATCTGAGTACAAAGTATCATCAGATTTACGCCATTGAAGATCAAGAGGAGACATCTGAGGCTTTCGACAGTTTGGGAAATCCATACGTCGATCCCTCCAATCTGCGCCAAGGCCTGGGCAACAAATACGTCGGGCCAGAGCCGCGAGATAGAGTTCAACTTTCACAAGCAGCGTGGGACAGAGCCGCAAGAGCTATGAACGGCACAGAACCAATGGCTACCACAGCCACACCAGAGGAATTGCAAGCATATCAATATAGGCTCGCACGAGCTGCCAGGGAATTGGAAAAACAGACAGCTGAGTTGAACAGGAGAAAGGAGGCAGCCTCTGCATCCAGCAGGAGAAGGGCAGATCTAAGTCGACAATCTAGAACTACGGGTGATAGCCACAGGGAGGCGCGGAACAGAGCAAGATCAAGGCTGCAACACATACCCGAAGCAGAAAGAGAGCACTTGGTCCAAAACCTCGACATGTCTTTTATGTCGATAGATACAAGAGGAAACATCATCCCTAAGACACCAGAGGCTGGGTATATGGCGACACATGCTTTTATCCTTGCATCTAAACCACCTCCTGTGTGATCCAAGGGAAACACCGTACAATATGGCGGTAGCAGGAGTTGGAGCTATGGGGACAAATGGTTTGTATCAACGCCTCCCGAAGGAGCGGCAAGGCAAAATAGTCCACGACCCGCAAAGAAGAACAGCGGCAAAGACTCGAAGGGCCAAGTGGAGCAAGAGACACAGCAGCACAAGCAAGAGTCGACGGAGCGCGGCAGAGCAGAAGGGATCATCGGCAATCTCCGGAGTTGAACGACGAAGATATGTGTGGCTTGCCATGCTTTACGAGGAGAGTCCGAAAAACTCGAGTCCCCTCAGGATTCAAGTTACCCGATAACTTCAAGAAGTTCGACGGCCTCCAAGATCCAGAGGATTGGCTAGTCGACTATCTGGAAACGGTGAAGCTCACAGGAGGAACTAGGGCAACAGCCATGCAAAGTATCCAGGTGCACTTGAGTGGAGCCGCACGATCTTGGATAAAGAAACTCGCCCCAGGATCCATCGACAGCTGGGAAAGTTTCGAGGATGTGTTCGTCAAAAACTTCAGATCCACGTGCAAAAAACCCGCGTCGTTAGAGGAGTTGAGAGCGTGTCGACAAAAGCCAGATGAGCCAATGAGGAAGTACATCCAGAGGTGGAATATCATCAAAAACTCGGCAGAAAATATATCTGACGAGAGAGCAATAGATGCGTTTGTTGCAGGAGTCAGGCGTGGAGATTTTGTCGAGGACTTGGGAAGGACCAATCCAAAGACAATATCCGCGTTAATGGAGATAGCAAATAAATGGGCAGATGGAGAAGACGCTGTCCACAACAAACGACACAAAGTCGCTGTAGGAGGACCGCGGTCGAAACTATCAACCAAGGCGAAGATTTCCTCGGACGTACTCGTAACTACGACGCTCCAGGACAAATTTCGGCAGGTTTTCGGACAAATACAGGAGGAAGCAACAGAGATGATTACCAGAGAAGCAGTGAACAGCGAGGTGATAACAGGGATGATTCACGCAACAGGCAAAATAGCGGGCCTAGGTTCCCAAGACCTTTCGTGTCCCCTGAAGAGATGATGAACGGACCGTGCCAGATGCATTTTTTCCTCGACAGCAACGGCAAAAGACAGTCAGGGCACTTGCAGAAGGACATCGAAATTTTCAGTGCAATGTTGCGGTATGCGAGAACGCCAATGCGCGAGCAAAGACAGAGAAATCCTCGGGAACCCAGGAGTGAGATCCACTTGCCGCCTCCTCCTGCGATTACAGATGACAATCGGCATCAGCTCGTAATAGCGGCAGCACTGCACCACCACCCTATGTTGATCCTAACTCCAACGGAGCGGTGTCGATGATTCGAAGGGAAGGCCGTCCAATAGAGCTCGTAAAGTAATCTCACGACAGTGTTTATGGCAGAGAAAATGCCTCCACCAACAGCTTGAGTACCTTAATTGGTCGGGACAAGACATCGGCTTCACAATAGCAGATCATCCGCAGCAAGTTCCTCGACCAGGGCAATCAGCACTTATTTTGCCAAGATTATCGCGGGATTTGATGTTGCTCGAGTGTTCATAGACGGCGGCAGCAGCTTAAACCTTATGTATGCCGATACATTGAGGAAGATGAACATATCCTTAGCAAACTTGAAACCAACAGACACAAGGTTCCACGGCATCACACCAGAGAAACCAAGTTATCCATTGGGAAAGATCAATCTTGACGTTCAGTTTGGGACCCGAGAAAATTACAGAATCGAGAGGCTTGAGTTCGAAGTCGTGGATTTCCCGTCGCAATATCACGCTCTGTTGGGACGACCAGCATATGCTAGATTTATGGCGGTGCCGCACTATACATACTTGTTGTGGAGGTTGCCTGGACCAAAGGGACCAATCACGCCAAAGGAAGTTTTGCCTTAGCCGATAAGTGCGACAAGGATTTCCACCGGTTGTCAGAAACTTTCGGGATGCAAGCTGAGTACTTGGCGTCAAAAAGCATGACTGATTACGACGTACTGCCAGACGTTGGGAGGCCAAACAAAGAATCAACTTTCGCATCGAGAAAAAATCAAAAGAGGTGCAGATTCACCCGACAGACCCAAAAAAGACGACATCTATCGCAAACGACATGGATATCGCATAGGAAAGCGCGCTCGTCGAGTTCCTCCATGAGAACTGGAAAATCTTCGCATGGTGTCCAGCTGACATGCCAGGAGTACCCAGGGAACTTGCCGAGCACCACCTAAACTTGGATCCACTAGCGAGACCAATCAAACAACCTTTGCGGCGTTTTTGAACCAAACCGCAAAGCCATGCTATCGAAATCAATCGACTACAAGAAGCTGGATTTATAAAAGAGATATTTACAGAAGCCACATGGGTAGCAAATCCCGTGCTGGTGCCGAAGAAAAACACTAAGGTCCTTCGCATGTGCGTCGACTTTACGTGTCTCAATAAACATTGTCCAAAGGATCACTTTCCCCTCCCGAGGATCGATCAAATTATCGACTCCACGGCTGGATGTGAACGTCTTTCCTTCCTGGATGCATACTCTGGTTACAACCAGATCAGATTGAAAGAAGAAGATGAAGTAAAAACTGCGTTTATTACACCTTACGGCGTGTTTTGCTACAGAACAATGCCCTTTGGTCTAAAAAATGCGGGAGCAACATATCGAGGATGATGCGAAGTGTTTGGCGACACAGATTGGGAAGAACGTGCAAGTATACATCGATGATGTCGTCATAACATCAAAAAAGGGGGCAACGCTGATTGAGGATCTCAAGGAAACCTTCGACAACCTCGATAAGTTCTGCCTTAAACTGAACCCAACGAAGTGTTCTTTCGGCGTCCCAGCAGGAGAACTTCTGGGTTTCCTAGTCTCAGCAAGAGGGATTGAAGCAAATCCCGATAAAATACAAGCTATCGTAACAATGAGGAAGCCAACAAAGTTGAAAGAAATACAACAGCTAACTGGGCGAGTCGCAGCTTTGAGCAGATTCGTCGCAAGGTTGGGAGAAAAAGCGTTGCCGTTCTACGCTTTGATAAAACAAGGAGATAAATTTCAGTGGAACGAAGAAGCCGACAGAGCTTTCGAGGATTTGAAGCGTACAATCTCGACACCACCAATCTTGGTGGCGCCTAAAGAAAGGGAACCTCTCTGTTGTATATCGCAGCCACGCCCCAAGTAGTGAGCACGGCGCTAGTTGTCGAAAGGGAAGAAGAAGGAAAGCTCCACGGCGTGCAGAGGCCAGTATACTTCGTTAGCGAAGTTTTATCGCCCTCAAAACAAAGGTATCCGCAGTACCAAAAGATAGCATACGGAGTGTTCACGACAGCACCAAAATTGCGTCACTATTTTTAGGCACATCCGATCATAGTGGTCAATGAAGCTCATTTGTCAAATATATTGAACAACCCAGAAGCTACGCGTCGTGTCTCCCTTTGGGGAATAGAACTTTCCCTCGGGACATCACGTATGAAAAAGAAAAGCAATCAAGTCGCAAGTTCTGCCGGACTTCATCGCAGAGTGGATGGAGTTGCAAAATACAGGACCTCCAGATTTGTCGAGAACTTGGACCATGAATTTTGACGGGTCCAAAAGACTAGAAGGAGCTGGCGCAGGAGTAGTACTCATATCACCTGAAGGCGACAAATTGAAGTACATCCTTCGGATGACGTTCCCTAACGCATCTAACAATGAAGCAGAATATGAGGCTCTAATACACGGGATGAAGATGGCGAAAGCCTGCGGAGCAACTCGACTGAAAATCTTTGGCGATTCACAGTTGGTGGCACAGCAAGTTATGAACCAATGTGACGCAATCAATGATAGCATGATGGCATACAAGGAGGTGTACAACGAGCTCGAGAAGTTGTTCGATGGATGCGAAGTAAACCATGTTAGTAGATTGAGCAACGACGAAGCCGACGTTCTTGCAAACATCGGGTCGCAATGCCTTGCAGTCCCGCCAGTGTGTATTCTGGGAAGAGATAACAGAGAGATCCACTAAGTCGACAAAATCAAAAAGAAGGAGAAGAAACCCTGGGGCTACCAAGGACAAGCAAAAGGACGAAGAAGAAGATCAGGCCCTGGTCATGGTGATTCAACTACCATGGATGAAACCGTACATATCAGACATCCTAAGGAAAGAAATACCCGACGATCCAGTTGAGGCAAGGCGAGTAATTCGACGCTCCAAAGCTTTTACGGTGGTCAAGGGAGAATTGTATAAGCGAAGTATTTCAGGCGTCTTGCAAAGGTGCGTCACACCCGAAGAAGGAAGAATAATCCTGAAGGATGTACACGAAGGAATATGTGGCCACCACGCAAGTAGTCGAGCTATCGCAGCCAAGGTCTTTCGGGCAGGATTCTACTGGTTGACAGCAATCGAGGACGCCAAGGACATAGTAAGAACTTGCGACGCGTGTCAAAGGTTTGCCGCAAAACCTCATTCTCCAGCAGCAGAGCTAGCACCAATACCATTATCATGGCCCTTTGCTCAATGGGGACTTGATATGGTGGGCAAGTTACACAAATCCTGGCCAGGAGGAAAAGAGTACATGCTGGTAGCTGTCGATAAGTTTACAAAGTGGATAGAAGCGAAGCCGATCAATTCACCGTGACGGAGCATCCGCATGATAAAATTTGTCAAAGGCCTCGTCTTCAGATTTGAGTGCCACACAAAGATCGTCACAGACAACGGCAGAACTTCACATCCCATGAATTCAAAGATTATTGCGAAGAGGTGGGTATCAAGCTGAACTTTGCGTCGCTTGCACATCCTCAAACCAATGGGCAAGTCGAGAAAGCCAATGGCATCATCTCGCAATGGCATCAAGAAGCGCTTATTAGGACCACTGGAAAAGCTCGACATACCTGGCCGAAGAACTACCAAGCGTGTTGTGGAGCATCCGAACAACACCAAACACAAAGAACGCAGGAAACTCCGTTTTTCCTGGTTCATGGAGCAGAAGCGGTACTACCAATAGAGATAGAGCATAACTCTCCACGTGTCGCTGAATATGATGAAGAAACGTCGAGAAAAGCGTTAGAAGATGACGTTGACGCACTTGATGAAGTTCGAGATGAAGTATTATCTCGGGTAACCAAATATCAACAGGACTTGAAGAATTACCACGACCGACGTTTACGGCCAAGATCTTTCCAGTGGGAGACCTAGTTCTTCGGCTCACGCAAAAAAGTCATGAAAAACTCGAGTCACCATGGCTTGGTCCTTACATTGTCACGGAGGTAATCGGAGGAGGAGCATACAGGATAAAGGACAAGAAGACAGGGGTGGAGGAGCCAAACCCCTGGAACGTGGCGCAACTTAGGCGGTTCTACGCCTAGAGTCGAAATATAGTCTTTGTAAAACTTCAATGTACTGAAACGCCCGCGAGTTTTCAGACGCACTCTTTTCCTTTTTCGGGGCACCGAGTGGGGCCGGAGAAGGTTTTTAATGAGGCGGGCTCGCGGTGCTGCAATATAATAAAGATAGTGACAGTATAACTTTTCTTCTTTATCGACATGATCAAAGTCTTTGCTCCGACGAATTTCAAATATAGCTCATCGACAAAAGAAAAGCCTTGCTTTGGTATTCAAATACCTCGTGAGACGATAGAAATACAAAATAGTACTCAATAAAAAGCTCGGGGGCTCATCTCCGCCATAATTATATAAATGCCTTGGTTCAAAACCTCGCAAATATACACCGAAACACTCGGGGGCAAGACAAACAGAGAAATATAATGATTGCTTTACAATATAGTCATGGATTACAAACAAAAAATATCTACAAGAAGAAAATAACTAATCTTGATTCAATATGTCATCAAGAGTAACTCTGTTTTCTTCAGGAGCAGCACCAAGAAAATCGGCATAATGGCCATCGGCAAAAGTCGGCATCCATCCGAAGCAGGTCCTCAATCATTTCTTCGGCTATAGGCGTAACCTTCGTGTTAATCCTGTCAACACCAACTCTCCGACGTTTTACCTTTTGGTGAACTTTCTCGACAACCTGGGTAAGGTCAAGTTTCGAGTGGCAGATCTGGAGCATGATAAGAGCAAATCTGGCGCCAGCTACCAGTTGAGCTTTGACAAAATCATGGATACTGAGCATCCCTGAACCTTTCCATCAAGTCAGGAAGAGTTTTTGGCTGGACGTTCCGAGGAAACATGGAGTTGTAAACCATGGACAAGGTCTTCGTACAGAAATCAAGGAAATCGCGAGTTTGAGAGGCGCGATCTTGAAATCTGACAATTTGGCGGGTCCTTTCTGGGGTAGCCCAAAACAAAGAACCATGGTCCAGGGAAAGATTAACAAGGAGGGTTGTCCTAGCATTTACCCTCTCTTCCTCGGCAAGAAGAAGCATCGGTAAAGGCACCTATCAAAACAAAGAAGTGGAAACCTTTAAAAGACAAGAGCATGAAGATGGAAGATATCGAGGATGAAACAGCATACCCGACATATCTGCACCGGCTTCATTCATTAATTCGAGCATGAAATTTTCTCGAGTAGTCGCCTTTTCAGCTTCGGAAGCAGCAATTTCTTTAGCAGCCACGGCCTCGTGAGCTTGTCAAGAGCAATTTTTTCGGCTTCGTATGACTTACGAGATTGCTCCATCATCACAAGTGTTTGCTTCTTCGCATACTGAAGTTGTTGCCGAAGTTCATCCAGTTCTTGCGACAAGGTATCGTCGACAGGAGCGATATCAGCAAAAGCTCTCCTCGCATGGGAAGAAGAAGGCGAAACATTGGAAGGAGCGGCAGATGGAGTATAATTGTCAAATATCAACTGAAATTTAAACAAGACAACATCAAACAACCAGCAAAGATAGAAGTTTTCATTAATTTCTTGGAATAATTACAAGGGCATTACAGTGGAGCTAAGGAAATACGTGTCGCCAAATGACTACTTTGGCGACAGGAGCAAAAGAAATAGAAAGAAAAACAGAGGCATGCAACTAGACCTCCGGCCTTGACGAGCTAGGAGTCGACGATGGCTTAATCCCGAGATACGCCAAGATCTTCTTGGTGTTGGGCTTGGCCGCCTTAATCAGTGACTTCCACCTTGACTGCTCTATTTGCTCGGTGTCGCCAACTTTTATCCGATCAATAGTCCGTCCATTGTCGTCAAAGAACCAACGCGACAGTGTTCTCAACGGCAACCTTCATATTTTCTTGGCGCACCTTCAATCCAAGGTCTTCCGAAGTATTGAACATCTTGGCGAGGTTAAGGAAAGTTGCGGGTTCTTCTTTCTTCGGGAAGAAGTAAGGGAACAACGCCGACAATCCTGCACTAGCATTCGCCACGCCTTCACGAATTTCGCGCCCGTGAAACTCCAGAAGAGAAAGTGCGTCAAGGAGAGGATCGTTGACGGGATTATCCAGATCAAAATCCTGGTTTGTTTGGGCTGCCACACAAGACAAGACATCAGTCAACAACCAAGAAACAGGAAGTGCAATAAAATAAAAGAGATTGATAATATTACTCAGAGTACGTCGACTTTGCGACTTCAGACGCTTGAGGATTCCTTCTTCACGAGAAGCTTGTGCAGCTTTGTGCTCATCGAAGGCAGCTGTCGCATCCTCAAGTTTCTTCTGCAGTTCCTCGACACCAGCAGCTTTCGCCTTAGCTTCATCAGCTTCGACCTTGGCTTTGCTAGCAGCGAGTTCGGCCTTCTTGCGAGCCGCCTCACTTTGCTCAAGTTTTTGAGCAAGTGCGTCGGCGCGTTCGTTGGCCTCTGCAAGTTTCTCTGTCAAGATATAGAAAATAGAGAGAAGAAAGATCAAAAATCGCGGCGAGCAACAGGAGTGACAAATTAAGGAAAAACAGCAAGTATGAAAGTCGTTACCTTCGGCTCTGTTAGCACATTCACGGTACCCAATAAATTGGGAACCGATGCGGAGAAGATCCTTGATCATAGGCTGTTCAACGTGAACACAGTAAGAGAAACATCGGCATGAAAAAGAGAAAAGGTGTGACAAAACAAAATAAGAAAAATATAGATGTCGACAAACTTACATCATCTAAGAGCGAGTAGGCCATTTAACCGCCCAACTGAGGGGCAGGATCAACAATCTTTTCCACCCTTGCCCTTTTTGGTGAAGGGGCACGGGGGCTTGATGGCGGAGTAGTGGTGACGACGTTTTGTTGAGGAGGCGACGTTTCTTCTCCTTCAACTAGCGTGTCTGAGGCAAGTACAGTACGTGACGTGCTTGTCCGAGGAGCCACGTCAGTAACTGGTACTTCTTCCTCCTCATCTCTGTTGATCAAAAAATCGGCAGTATAAAAAGCAAGACAAGATAAATATGTCGAGTACAAGAATAGAGAGAGATAAAGACGACTTACGAGCTGACGAGGGATTCAACATAAGGATCGTAAGCTGCCTTCGGATGGGAAGGAACAACTTCTTTAGCCTTAGAGGTGCCAGAATCCTCGGCATCAGTTCTTTTCCTTTTGTTCCTTGGAGAAACAGCAGGAGGAAGGGACTGCGTTGACTCACTGGCTTCAGACTCAACTTCTTTTTCATGAGAAGCTGCAGATTTGTGAGAACCCGCGACTTCACTTTCAGAATGTAAGAGCCTTGAGTATCTTCGGCAACGATGGCCATTTCTTCGACTTCTCCACCCTCGTGAAGAGGGGGAAGGGAAGTCATAGTAGGATGGTTCTCAGAAAAATAGTGACAAAAAGGAAATTAAAGAGAAGACAATACAATGAGATGCAGAACAAGATAAAAACTCGGGAAGACAAAATACCTCGGGGAGTGGATTGGTGGAGCTGTACGGTTCCACGCGACTTGGGGAAGGAATTGGGTCTTTGCCCTGACGAGAAAGTCTTCGAAGCAACTTCTCGAAGTCCTTGGTGGACAGATCATTGGAGATTCTGTTGGCGTCATTTTTACCAGAGTACGTCCAAAGGGGATTTTTGCGAGCCTGAAGAGGCTGCACTCTAATCTTAAGGAAGTAGGCAGTGATTTGAACACCAGACAGCTCCTTGCCTCGAGTGTTTTGAAGTTGATGAATACGAGACATGAGTGCCTCTGTCGCCTTTTTCTCTTCCTCAGAAGCCTCGGCATCCCAGGAGCGGCGGCGCTGGATTTTGGCACTTCCGTCGAAGGGGATTATGTTGTGCTCAACGGAGTTGGCACTTTCTTCGTGAATGTAGAGCCACTTTTTGCGCCATCCTTGGACAGAATCGGGAAACTTGACGTCGAAGTAGTCGACATCAGTACGGACACAGATAACAACGCCACCTATGTTATAAGTGGCGTTGTGGGAGCCATTGCGGCGGAGGCAGAAAATGCGTTTCCACAGAGCCCAATTGGGAGGGATTCCGAGGAAACATTCGCAAAGCGTAATGAAAATAGAAATATGAAGGATTGAGTTGGGGTCAACTGGTGCGCTTGAATCCCATAAACAAAAAGAAGGCCGCGGAGGAAATCGTGGATTGGGGTCGAAAGGCCGCGGATTAGATGATCAACAAAACTAACCCGGTACTCCATTGGAGGATTGGGGTAGCTTTCTTCGCTAGGGAAGCGGATGGCGCCTTCTTTCTTCATGAGGCCAAGCCTCTTCAGCGTGTTGGTGTCTTGGTTGGAGATTTTGGATCTCTCCCACTCAAGATCCTCGGCGGCCATCTTGGATTCTGGGGTGCTGTGGCGAGTCAGACGCGCGCGCGGTGGCATCAACGGCAATGGGCAAAGCAATGTGTGTGCGTGCGGAAGATTGGAGAGAGTTGGGCGCAGGGGGAGTTTTGCGAAGAGGAACAGGTGAGCGGCGCAAGCGAGGGGATGAACGGAGGTTGAAGAAAGGTTTATATAAGACTCGGGTGAGGCAGTGTGCCGTTGGATGAAGAAATCGTGTGGTGAGAATGGATCTTCTAGATACAAGGGCAAAACAGTATTTTTACTGAGATAGGCGTTACCGTACGTGCGCCAGGAAAAGCGGAGGACGTGTGTCCCCCACTTGCACGACGTGTCAACATGGTAGAAACAATGGACCCACAGAGCAGAAAAATTACGACTATTCGAGAAGGATGAAGTAAATTTGATTAAGGGAAGCATGTCGACAAGATAAATAAAAGAAGATTGGCGACAGAAAGAATTATTCAATACTTCGGGAGCCTTTGACCAAATACAAGTTTTTGCCCAAATGCTCGGGGGCTACTTTGGAAAAAAGTAAAATTTCGAGTATGACAATATAGAAATTGTGGGAGCCTACAACCAAGCACAAGTCCTTGGCTGTAGCCTCGGGGGCTACTCCCATCGGGAGCGCTGTTCGCGCACCCGAGAGATTAAAAAAAAAAGAAGAAGAAGAAAGAGATCATATTGGGAAATAATGACAATATAGCGACAAGGTGGACTAAAATGTCGAGCCTACAACCAAGCACAAGTTCTTGGTTGTAGCCTCGGGGGCTACTCCCATCGGGAACGCTGTTCGCGTGCCCGATGAAGTTAACAAAGGAAAAATAGAAAAGCAAGAGAGTATATTTCGAGTTATAGTTAACTCTACATATACTCCCATCGGGAGAGTAACATAAGTCATATGTGACTCGATAAAATGTGCCATTCCAACAGCCGGAAAAGCACTCGACAATATATTCTCGTAACGCCGAAGTTGCGATCAATTTCTGAATGCCGCAAATCTGCGAAGGTAAGACCCCAGATCCGTTCTGCTGGGCGTGGCATCGCCAAAGACTGCGCTCTGCTACCTTTATCCGTATCAGCAGATACGAAGAAAAATCCTAACGGACGCGTTAGGTACCCGATAAATTTGACTGGGACTCGACAGAATGGTAAGACCTTAAGCGGCACCTGTCGAAGTTTACACCAGTATCCCGAGATCATGTCCAGGGACGTGATTTTGAAGTAGGTTTTTGCGGATTGCCACTAGAGCAGTTAACTAGTACCTGATCCGTCAGATGAACTAGCCCCAACTACCATTATCCCTGTACAATATAGAATTTTATGTGAAGAAGTATAAAAAAGTTAAAGCTTCCGAATAAAAATAAACAGTGGAGATTTTCCCTGACTCTACGATTCAAGCAAAATCTCGGGGGCTACTGACATAGGCATCCCAAATGGGCCTGCCGAAGATGGTACCCGGGGTTTACTGGAGGCCCAATACCCGAAGAATAAGAAGATTCGGGAGCCCAAGATTTACTAAGGAAAGATAGAGTTGTAATAGGAAGTGTTGTTTGTAATCTGGCGGGATGAGTTAGAAACCGTCCCGGACTCTGTAAACTTGTATAGCACGAATCCCTCGCTCCACCTCCTATATAAAGGGGGAGTCGAGGGACGAAGAATCAATCGAATCATTGTCTGCAAACCCTAGTTTTCATAATCGTCGAGTACTTTTCGGCTGAAACCTTCGAGATCTACTTACCCTCTACTTCCAACTAAACCCTAGCCTACAATCCATAGGCATTGACAAGTTGATACCTTGTCACTTGGCCAAGGAGAGCCCTGCCCTGGTCAGCACAGGACGTGCCCACGACGCCCAGGCACGCCAGAGCGTGCATGGCCACGCCCACGGGCACGCGCAAACACCGACCCCGCCCCGTTGCTTCCGTCCTCGCCTCGCCATCAGCAACCGCCCTGAGCATCGCCACAGTACCAGGAACCCGCCAGACACCCTCTTTTCCCCGACCGCAACCCGCCGTCGCCGGAGAAGGAATCGAAACCCGCCACGGCCGCGCAGACCACCGACCGCCCCCGACCGTGTTAGGCACCGCCCAGCCGTGCCATGACCACTAGGAGGACCGCCAGGACGTCCTGAACAGCACCCCGTCCTCGCCTTGCCCCTTCGCAACTCCAAACGTCGGCGCCATGGTCGACCTACCCCGTGCGCCTCAGAACCTCGTCGCCCCTATAAAAGGAGCTCTCCCCCGTACTCAACCTCCACACCATTTCACTTCTCTCATCTCTCTGATCCTCCTCGAGCTCTCCCTCTTCCCAATTTACACCATAGCTAGCCAATTGCTCGCCGGAGCGCCGCGGAGCTGCCGCAGACGAAGACGACGATTGGCGCCACCTCAGGAGACGCCGCTTGTACCAGGAGGACCGCCATCGTCGACAACCCCGCCGTGCATCGTCGCCGATCCTCGCCGGAGCTCCGGTAAGCCGCCAACCCCCTACCCTCACTGTGGCCAGTACCCCCTCTTGTCGGAGACGACGATGCCTGTGCGCCGTTCGATCTGGATCTAATCCTACGGCCCCCTCTCACTCATACCATTTCGGGTTTAAAACCCCGCTGACAGGTGGAGCCCACCCGTCAGGCGGCCTGCTCGTGCGAGACGCACAGTGGACTGGCCCAGCTAGTTTCCCGCGCGCCCATTTATTTCAAACTCGATTTAATTCTTTTAACCAAATTTAAATACTGATGCCCTATTCAAAATTTAATAAGACAAAATCCACCTATCCAATTTGAGTGAATCCAATTTTGTTGGAAAGCTTATAAAATAATCTACCCAACCCCACTGGTCTCAACCCTAGATTCATTGTAGATCACTTGCACTAAAAATAGCAAGGCAGTAACTTTTCAAATTTCAAACAATTATTAAAAATCAACCATAAATGCTTTTTAGTTGATTCCAACTCTCATAAATCACATTTCATATACTCTAATTGTTTATGCAAAAATATGACATAGTTGTTTCAAAGGATCATGGGCTAGAGCAAAATAATGGCTATGTGGCCATTTCTAGTCCATTTAAATTACCCCAAAATCTATTTCTTAAATACTATGAAAGGTATTTTTCTCATTTAAATCTTTGTCTCAAGTAATCCAACATGAGGTAATGACTTTGGTCTATATAATCTCATATTGTATTATTTGGTGATATTCAATTATTACTAAGGTGGTGTTAAATGGTATGAGGTGTAGTATCTCATTTAAATCATTTTCCCAAATGATAAATATGAAGTGTTGACCTTGGTCAACATGTGTTCATCCCTTATTATTTGAGGAGATTAAATCTTAACAAGATTCAATGAGAGGAAATTATTTCTCCAAAGAACTAAATGGAAACCCTAATAAATACTTCAATGAGAGGAAATTATTTTCCTTAACAAGAACACAAAGTCAACCAACATGTTAATAAGGTGTGATGCTAGATTAGCTTGTATGAACCATTTGTGTGTTAGTCTAGTACTTAAGATTTGTTGGGTGATTGTATGCCTCGTATCCGTTGATAGACGCTAGTACCAAGGACTACCAGGAGGAGGAGGTGTTTTACCAGGAAGAAGAAGAAAGCTTTGATCACTGTACCAATCAAGGCAAGCTATACTCTTGCAAGTAACCCAAGTGCAAGTTCTACTTGAGCAAGGCACCGCTACCATACTACTTTGTGTTTTACTTTCCAAGTCCCAGTTTTTATCTCACAAAGCTTTTACTTTGATTATCAAAGCTTCCTTTTATAGTTAACTTTGGTCTAAGTATACAGTACTACAAGAGTATCAAATTTAGCCTAGATAGCTACAAGTTAGCTAGCACCCCTCATGACTAGTTGCAAGTGCTAAAATTAAAATTGGCTACTCTAGTTGGGAGCATGTGAATCTTTTGAATTTAAAAACCTTGGAATGATGAGTCATTCTATTGAAAGATTTTGAAGGTGAATATGACGTGAATGGCATAGTGATTTTGATAAAAACTGATGATTGGGTTCGGATGCGATACCATTCCAATTCTTGAGTACCCCCACAATACCTGATTATGGGTAAGGCTTTAGGTGGAAATTTATGTGTTTTAGTATGGGTTTCCTCTGAACAAGCGTCATAGAGGTTATGCCGAGGCTGCCTCCGTCGAAAGTGAAAGGACGTGAAAAGAGTTGAATTTCTCACCCAAGCCTTGTGCAGTTCCTAGGATAGCAGTTGGTTATCACTGGGAGGCCAAACTCATGGGGGAGGTGCCTATACTAGGATGTGTAAGTGAAAGGTTAAAGGTTGATGATCCGCATACTGAGTTATGATTATTCAGGGTTATCCCTGACGGATGTAATCAAATGTTGTGGCACAAGTGTGCAACCTCTGCAGAGGGTAAACCTATTCGAATAGCCGTGTCCACGGTTATGGACGGTTGGATGGCCATACTGTTCCGTTATCAGATGATTTCGAAAATAAATGTTGACTGGGAAGGTGATTTTGACTTGATCACAACAGAGTTGTGGGAATGACACTAATGTTCCCACTTGAGTTAAGTTAGGCAAATGAAGAGTCTTTGTTTACTAAATGCTTATGAAATAAAACTGGCTTTATGCTAATGAACCTAGAGCTTAGAACCCTCTCACTAAAACTGTTAGTACTTACATTAGTATTAGTTTGCGAGTACTTGAAAGTACTCACGGCTGTGTCCCTGGCAATTCAAATGGCCAGACTATGAAGAAGAGCAGCAGTATCAGGATGACGGACAGCAGGACGTCTATGACAACTAGGATCATCTCCTGACGTCAAGCGTTGCCTGTGGAATAGATGGACTCTACTACGTACTCCCGCTAGGTGTTATGTATTGATCCTTAGATCAAGTGTTGTAATGAGACTGGATCATGTGATCCTTTTTGTTGTAAGACTATTATGGTGTTGTAATGAATGATGTGCTGTGATATGAACTTATTATGTCTCGCAAAAACAATCTTCCTGGGATTGCGAGGTATGGCATAATAGGCATCTGGACTTAAAATTCCGGGTGTTGACAACCTTGGTGTCAACCGGGCAGCTTTCCCGTCCACACTTCCGTGGTGTGAGGCCCAGTATAAGGTCCTAGTCAATATTGCATTCCTCCGCGACCTCGCACACCCACCCATTGTTGCAATTCCAACCTTGGGTCCTCGCCGGTCAGCGTATCCATTGGATACCATCCGACCTCGACTACTATCAGGTTCCGCGACTGATGTCTACGCACGCTTCTATTCCTGTAGACAGTGTTGGGCCTCCAAGAGCAGAGGTTTGTAGAACAGCAGCAAGTTTCCCTTAAGTGAATCACCCAAGGTTTATCGAACTCAGGGAGGTAGAGGTCAAAGATATCCCTCTCAAGCAACCCTGCAATTAAGATACAAGAAGTCTCTTGTGTCCCCAACACACCTAATACACTTGTCAGATGTATAGGTGCACTAGTTCGGCGAAGAGATAGTGAAATACAAGTAATATGGATGATTGTAAGTAGTAATTGCAATCTGAAATAAAAATGACAGCAAGCAAACATGTAGCAGAACTTGTTGGAAACGGTGTTTCAATGCTTAGAAACAAGGCCTAGGGATCATACTTTCACTAGTGGTCACTCTCAACAATGATATCATAAAGGAATATAAATATAAGCACTTCACTATGCTATTCTGAACTACTCTCTGGCTGGATAACGAACACTAATTCACCGTGTAGGGCTGCAAAAGCAAACCTTAAAGATGTATTCCCAAGTACTAATAAACACCCCACACTGTCACTTTGAGCATTCATAGGAGGTACTAACACACCACAATTTCATAGAGACATCCAACTCAAATCATAATTCAGTGAACAAGTATTCTGTGAAATATAACCTAAGAGACCCACACGGTGCACACACTGTCACCTTTACACACGTGGGACAAGGAGTCTCCGGAGATCACATAAGTAAAATCCACTTGAATAGCATAACGACATCTAGATTACAAAGCTCATCATATGGATCTCAATCATGTAAGTCAGCTCATGAGATCATTGTATTGAAGTACATGGGAGAGAGAGATGAAACACATAGCTACCGGTAGAGCCCTCAGCCTCGGGGGAGAACTACTCCCTCCTCGTCAGGGGAGACAGCAATGGCGATGAAGATGGCGGTGGTGTCGATGGAGATGGATTCCGGGGGCACTTCCCCGTCCCGGCGGCGTGCCGGAACAGAGACTTCTGTCCCCCGAACTTGGCTTCGCGATGGCGGCGGCTACGTAACTTTTCGTGGCGGAAGACCGATCGTCCTAGGGTTTTCGGAGATGAAGGAATATATAGGCGAAGAGGTAGCGTCGGTGGAGTCCCGAGGGGCCCACCCCATAGGGTGGCGCGACCAGGGGTGGGGCCGCGCCCCCCTAGGGTGTGGCCGCCTCGTCGCCCCTCTTCGTCTCCTCTTCGGACTTCTGGAAGGCTCCGTGGAAAATAAGACCGTGGGATTTTGTTTCGTCCAATTCCGAGAATATTTCCTGTGTAGGATTTCTGAAACCAAAAATAGCAGAAAATAGGAACTGGCGCTTCGGCATCTTGTTAATAGGTTAGTGCCGGAAAATGCATCAAAATGATATAAAGTGTATATAAAACATGTGAGTATTGTCATAAAACTAGCATGGAACATAAGAAATTATAGATACGTTTGAGACGTATCAAGCATCCCCAAGCTTAGTTCCTACTCGCCCTCGAGTAGGTAAACGATAACAAGGATAATTTCTGAAGTGACATGCTACTATCATAATCTTGATCAATACTATTGTAAAGCATATGAGATGAATGAAGTGATTCAAAGCAATGGTAAAGATAATGACTAAACAACTGAATCATATAGCAAAGACTTTTCATGAATAGTACTTTCAAGACAAGCATCAATAAGTCTTGCATAAGAGTTAACTCATAAAGCAATAGATTCTTAATAGAAGGTTTTGAAGCAACACAAAGGAAGATTTAAGTTTCAGCAGTTGCTTTCAACTTTCAACATGTATATCTCATGGATAATTGTCAACACAAAGTAATATGATGAGTGCAATAAGCAAGCATGTAAGAATCAATGCACACAGTTGACACAAGTGTTTGCTTCTAAGATAGAAAGAAGTAGGTAAACTGACTCAACATAAAGTAAAACAAAGGCCCTTCGCAGAGGGAAGCAGGGATTACTCATGTGCTAGAGCTTTTTATTTTGAAAACATGGAAACAATTTTGTCAACGGTAGTAATAATTCATATGTGTTATGCATAAAAACTCCTATAAGTTGCAAGCCTCATGCATCGAATACTAATAGTGCTCGCTCCTTGTCCTAATTAGCTCGGATTTCCATGGATTATCATTGAATTACATATGTTTCAACCAAGTGTCACAAAGGGGTACCTCTATGCCACCTGTACAAAGGTCCAAGGAGATAGATTGCATTTGATCTCTCAATTTTGATAGATCTCAACTTGAGGACATCCATACCGGGACAACATAGAAAATAGATAATGTACTCCTCTTTTATGCTTTAAGCATTCAACAACAGATAATATTCTCATAAGAGATTTGAGGATTAGTGTCCAAGCTGAAACTTCCACCATGATACATGGCTTTGGTTAGCGGCCCAATGTTCTTCTCTAGCAATATGCATACTCAAACCATTCAACTCATGGCAAATCACCCTTACTTTAGACAAGACGAACATGCATAGCAACTCACATGATATTCAACAAAGGTGTAACAGTTGATGGCGTCCCCAGAAACATGGTTACCGCTCAACAAGCAACTTATAAGAAATAAGATACATAAGCGACATATTCTTTACCACAATAGTTTTTAAGCTACTTTCCCATGAGCTATATATTGCAAAGACAAGGAATGAAATTTTTAAAGGTAGCACGCAAGCAATTTACTTGGAATGGCAGAGAAATACCACATAGTAGGTAGTTATGGTGGACACAAATGGCATAAGTTTGGGCTCAAGGTTTTGGATGCACGAGAAGCATTCCCTCTCAGTACAAGGCTTTGGCTAGCAAGGTTGTTTGAAGCAAACACAAGTATGAACCGGTACAGCAAAACTTACATAAGAACATATTGCAAGCATTATAAGACTCTACACTGTCTTCCTTGTTGTTCAAACACCTTTACCAGAAAATATCTAGACTTTAGAGAGACCAATCATGCAAACCAAATTTCAACAAGCTCTACAGTAATTCTCCACTAATAGGTTTAAACTACATGATGCAAGAGCTTAAACATGATCTATTTGAGAGCTCAAAACAATTGCCAAGTATCAAATTATTCAAGATAATATACCAATTACCACATGAAGCATTTTCTGTTTCCAACCAAATAGCAAGAAACTCTCAAAACAAATATAAGTGAAGTAAGAGAGTACTTTCTATAAAATAACTAATAGCTCTGAACAAGAGATACATGAAAACCAAGAGCTAGAAGCTACACAGTGCGAAAACTGAATACTCAACAAATATAAGTGAAGAATAGGAGTATTCAAATGAAAAAGCGGAGCGTGTCTCTCTCCCAAACAAGATAGATAGGATCCAATTTATTCAGAGAACTAAGATAACAAAACGAAAATAAAAGCACACAGACGCTCCAAGTAAAGCACATAAGATGTGACCGAATAAAAATATAGTTTCACTAGAGGTGACCTGATAAGTTGTTGATGAAGAAGGGGATGCCTTGGGCATCCCCAAGCTTAGATGCTTGAGTCTTCTTGAAATATGCAGGGATGAACCACGGGGGCATCCCCAAGCTTAGGCTCTTCACTCTTCTTGATCATATTATATCATCCTCCTCTCTTGATCCTTGAAAACTTCCTTCACACCAAACTCAAAACAATCTCATTAGAGGGTTAGTGCATAATCAAAAATTCATATGTTCAGCAATGACACAATCATTCCCAACACTTCTGGACATTACCCAAGGTTACTGAAATTTAATGGAGCAAAGAAACCCACTCAAACACAGTAAAGGAGGCAATGTGAAATAAAAGGCAGAATCTGTCAAAACAGAACGGTCCGTAAAGACGAATTTTTTCGAGGCACTTCACATGCTCAGATGAAGAAGCTCAAATTGAATGAAAGTTGCGTACATATCTGAGGATTACTCATGAATTTTTACAGAATTTTTAGATTCTCCTACAGAGAGAACAGCTCAAATTTGTGACAGCTAAAAATCTGTTTCTGCGCAGAAATCCAAATCTAGTATCAACTCTTTATCAAAGACTTTACTTGGCACAACAATGCAATAAAATAAAGATAAGGAGAGGTTGCTACAGTAGTAACAACTTCCAAGACACAACAAAACAGTAGCAAAATAAAACATGGGTTATCTCCCAAGAAGTGCTTTCTTTATAGCCATTATGATGGGCTCAGTAATTTTAATGATGCTCTCGCAAGAAATAAGAGTTGAAGCAAAAGAGAGCATCAAAAGCAAATAAGAAACACTTTTAAGTCTAACCCACTTCCTATGAAAAGGAATCTTGTACACAAATAGATTTATGAAGAACAAAGTGACAAGCATAGGAAGATAAAACACGAGTAACTTCAAAATTTTCAGCATGTAGAGAGGTGTTTTAGTACCATGAAAATTTCTACAGCCATATTTTCCTCTCTCATAATAATTTCCAATAGCATCATGAACAAACTCAACAATATAACTATCACATAAAGCATTCTTATTCACATGCATAAAAGTATCATTACTCTCCACATAAGCATAATCAATTTTATTAGTAATAGTGGGAGTAAAACTATCACAACCATCATTGTAATCATCATAAATTGCAGGCATGGTATAATCATAATAAACTTTATCCTCCATAGTAGGTGGACTGAAAATATGATAGTCATCATTGTAATCATCATATATAGGAGGTAAAGTATCATCAAAGTAAATTTTCTCCTCCATGCTTGGGGGACTAAAAATATCATGCTCATCAAAACCAGCTTCCCCAAGCTTAGAATTTTCCATAGCATTAGCAATAATAGTGTTCAAAGCATTCATACTAATAACATTGCCATTAGCATGCATATAAAGTTCCATAGGTTTTTTAATTTTCTCTTCAAACACCTCATGTCCTAATTCAATATAAATTTCATAAAGATCTCTAATTTTTTTGTTGTTTTCCATTAAGCCTAACTAGTGAAATAAAAACAAGAAACAAAAAGATGCAATTGCAGGATCTAAAGGAAATAACTTAGAGCACTCACACACCGGCAACAGTGCTAGGAAATAGCTTAGTAGTCGGAGGATGTGAATACCTTTTACCTTACCTCCCCGGCAACGGCGCCAGAAAATAGCTTGATGTCTACGCACGCTTCTATTCCTGTAGACAGTGTTGGGCCTCCAAGAGCAGAGGTTTGTAGAACAGCAGCAAGTTTCCCTTAAGTGAATCACCCAAGGTTTATCGAACTCAGGGAGGTAGAGGTCAAAGATATCCCTCTCAAGCAACCCTGCAATTAAGATACAAGAAGTCTCTTGTGTCCCCAACACACCTAATACACTTGTCAGATGTATAGGTGCACTAGTTCGGCGAAGAGATAGTGAAATACAAGTAATATGGATGATTGTAAGTAGTAATTGCAATCTGAAATAAAAATGGCAGCAAGCAAACATGTAGCAGAACTTGTTGGAAACGGTGTTTCAATGCTTAGAAACAAGGCCTAGGGATCATACTTTCACTAGTGGTCACTCTCAACAATGATATCATAAAGGAATATAAATATAAGCACTTCACTATGCTATTCTGAACTACTCTCTGGCTGGATAACGAACACTAATTCACCGTGTAGGGCTGCAAAAGCAAACCTTAAAGATGTATTCCCAAGTACTAATAAACACCCCACGCTGTCACTTTGAGCATTCATAGGAGGTACTAACACACCACAATTTCATAGAGACATCCAACTCAAATCATAATTCAGTGAACAAGTATTCTATGAAATATAGCCTAAGAGACCCACACGGTGCACACACTGTCACCTTTACACACGTGGGACAAGGAGTCTCCGGAGATCACATAAGTAAAATCCACTTGAATAGCATAACGACATCTAGATTACAAAGCTCATCATATGGATCTCAATCATGTAAGGCAGCTCATGAGATCATTGTATTGAAGTACATGGGAGAGAGAGAGATGAACCACATAGCTACCGGTAGAGCCGTCAGCCTCGGGGGAGAACTACTCCCTCCTCATCAGGGGAGACAGCAATGGCGATGAAGATGGCGGTGGTGTCGATGGAGATGGATTCCGGGGGCACTTCCCCATCCCGGCGGCGTGTCGGAACAGAGACTTCTGTCCCCCGAACTTGGCTTCGCGATGGCGGCGGCTACGTAACTTTTCGTGGTGGAAGACCGATCGTCCTAGGGTTTTCGGAGACGAAGGAATATATAGGGGAAGAGGTAGCGTCGGTGGAGTCCCGAGGGGCCCACCCCATAGGGTGGCGTGGCCAGGGGTGGGGCCGCGCCCCCCTAGGGTGTGGCCGCCTCGTCGCCCCTCTTCGTCTCCTCTTCGGACTTCTGGAAGGCTGCGTGGAAAATAAGACCGTGGGATTTTGTTTCGTCCAATTCCGATAATATTTCCTGTGTAGGATTTCTGAAACCAAAAACAGCAGAAAACAGGAACTGGCGCTTCGGCATCTTGTTAATAGGTTAGTGCCGGAAAATGCATCAAAATGATATAAAGTGTATATAAAACATGTGAGTATTGTCATAAAACTAGCATGGAACATAAGAAATTATAGATACGTTTGAGACGTATCAGCGACCATGATACCTTCGCCGGTCGTTGCAACCCATCATAGACCGCATTACCGTGGGGACTTAGAGGTTCCCCACCCCTGCGGTTGTTCTCGCAAGACACAACTGCTACGGTAAGCGCATCCGTTGATCTACGAGAGGAAGAAACACACTTGACTACTCCGTCCCACTCCAGATCTTATGGTTAACACGGTTGTTACGGCACAAGAATCACTGGACGACATTTGTTGTTTAATCCTAGATGGATACAAACCCTTGCAATGGAACCTCTACCATACTCATGCCATGGTTCCATTGCCCACCACATAGTCACATTCATAGTTATGAAAGTAGCATTTTGCTTTTCATGCAAGAGTGATAAACATAGTATTTTGCAAGTAATTTGATAAAAATACTCAAAGTAACTTGAGCAAGCGATGAACTTGCCTGGCGACTGCAATGTAGTGCAGTTGGATTGTTTGGACTGACCCTGGTCCTCTGTTTCTGAAAGATAGCATCATTGTCCGATAAGGGCAATGTTTAAAGATTCAAATATGCATGCTTTCGACTTTTAGGGTTTGGTTCCCCCCTCCCCGATGCTTAATGATTTAATGTCGGAGGTGGCGAATAAGAATAATTTAGGAATACTCCTTAAGAGTGAAAATATTACTTTGGAATGTTTCCAACTTTTGTTTAAGTCCAAAATAATTTATGGACTTATTTAATCATTAAAAATATGGGTTTATTTTTAATGATCTTTTATTAATTCATTATTCTTTGAATTTAATAATGGCTCACATTTATTTGTCTCAAAAATTCTATTTCATATTTAATTAGGATAGAGAATAAAATTTTAAGTGGTTTGCATATTTTTCTCTATTTTTTTAGTGTTATATTAAATTTATGGATTTTTGTCAAAATTTCTATTTAAATGGAAATTAGTGAAATGACAAATTTGCCCCTGGGCCCACCTGTCAGGGTGAACCCAGTGGGTTGGGCTAGACCCGCTCGGGTCGGGCCGACCCACTCGGTCGCTCGCCACTTTGTCTCCTCCTCCGCACCTAACCCTAGCCTCTCAGCTCCCGCGACACCGTGGTCGCCTCCGCCGTCGCCGCTTTATTTCGGCCGACTCCAGCCGCCATCGCCATGGGGCGTGTTTGACGCGTCTTGCGATGGCGCATCGAACCGTCCGCGTCGATCTGACGGATTCACCTCCGTCTGCTCATCCTCGACCCTCCTGTGGCGCCTAGGGTTTCGGTCGCCGCCGCTGTTGCACGCTGGCGGTGCTCCAGGCTTGCCCTGGTGCTAACCAGGGACGTGCCGTGCGGTGCTGGGTGCTGCGGCACTTGCCGTGGCATGGCTTGGCCTGGCCTGGCATCGCCGTGCGTTTGGCGTGTGCCGCCGTGGCCGCCTTGGCCGCGCTCATCGTCTGCTCGCCTAGGTGTGTGCTCCTCCTTCTCTCTCTCGCATGTTCTACCTCCTCTCCTTCCTCTGGATGCCTTGGCATCCATGGCTTTGTGCTGCTGCTGCTGTATGTGTGCTACTGCTGCTACATGTGTGCTGGCTACTGCTGCTGCGTGCCCTAGCTTGCTACGCTGTTACTTCTGTGGCCATGCCTGTGCTGCTGCTCTGCTTATACTGCTGTTCTTATGCTCATGCTCATGCTGTTACTTCTTCTGTGACACTCCTATACTTGCTCATGAGCATGCTGTGATGCTCATGGCTTGCCATGTTGCTCCAGCTACTGCTGCTGTTACTGGATGATTATGTGTAGTCATAATTCTTGCCCCTGGCTTGATTACTGTGAGTAATCCATGCTTTAGCAAGGGCCAGTGTTATTTGTGTGATGCTTGTTGGGTTCTGGCTCATGATAGAGCTCTACTTGGCTTAGCTATTGTCTATCTGCATCAATTCCTTGATGATGTGCTTCTGGATACAATTATAAAATTGTTTACATGAATTCTGTGATGCAATTGTTAATTATCTGTGGCTAATTCAATAACTGTTTGATGTACTGATGCTAGGCTGGTCTCTAGCAAGCCCTGGCATGCTTTAGCATGCTCTGATGATCCTAGGATCATCAGCTGCTTGCTGGTACTTGCTATCCTTCTATCTGTGCCTATCTGATACCAGTCCTTGTGCATGTGTAGCACCATATCTTGTGCAGGTGCATGCTATTGCTTGATAAAGCATCTACTGATGCTTGCAGTGATCCTCTAGATCATTTGCAAGTGTCTGTGCCAATGATTACTTGTGTATTTCATTTATTTGTACAACTTGGCTTGATTCAATGGATAAATGAGATGAACTGTGATACAGTAATGATTCTTTTAATTAATTGACTTGAGCTAGAGGGATGCCAACCATTTGTTGGGGACCCTAGCTCACTCTGAATCCTTCTGGATGATGATATCATTACTTGGCTTAATTGTTTTGGGTTTGAGGTGACCTGGACAGTAATTATTTGCTGTCATAGGGTGGCTCCCCTCTCTGTGGCTTACTGTGGCTTGATGAATGCTTTGCTGGTTGATCCTCTTTTGGATTTCCAGTAGCTTTTGGTGTTGAAATCAAATAGACAGCTTTTACTGATGGTTTTAGTGAACCTCTAGCTGCTAGGTGAGTTGGGCTAGGCTAGTGGTGCATCAAATCCTTGCTGGATCTTTTGGTTGGCTGTAGTGGTGATACACTTGGTTCTAACCAGTTTTTCCCTGGGATTAACTCTACTGGCTTTTCTCCTATTTTGCCAGCAACTAGTGGCTCATCACCAGATGATGATACACATAGGTTATTCCTACCCTTTGGCTTGTGTGTGATGCATATGCTTATTTATGAGCAGAACAGATGGTTGCTCATGGATTCTTGGTTATACCTCACTCCAGCTCCTAGAAAATGGTGTTGGTGTAGTGGTTTTGCTTCTGAATGGTTGCTTATGCTTGCCCTGCTCCTCCTGGCTTGCTGGTGATGATCTACTTCATCAATTCTTGCTCAACAGCCACCAGTTCTTGGTGGAACTGTGACTGGATGGTCCTGGTGGTTTTGTGTTCTTCCTGTTCTATGTTCTTGCTGTTCTTACCCTTGTGGAGCTGCTGTCGATGAGCAGCTAGGGTTTGGCTGCTGAAAAGGTTTTATACCCCTCTCTCGGCACTTCTTTGGTCGACAGCAGTGTGCTGTGTATGTGGTGACTAGCCATTGAGGCTATGTGATGTTGATCATGCAAGCATGCTTGTGAGCTGCTTACACTGTACATGGTTGGTACTTGTGGATGGGAAGTGGATCAGCTCGGCATGTCTGATGTTATCCCTCCCATTTTCACCTTTCTTTGCTAATCTGCCAAGTGGCCACTTGGCTTAATTTTTATTTTTGTTTGCTATTTGTGTGTGCAGGGATAAAATGTTGATCAAGGATGTCTCAATCCTCTTGTTGATAAAGAAATCAAGATGAAGATCATAGTGTAGTTTAGCTATTCATTGTAATCCTTCTTTTCTTTTTCATTTACTAATTTCTGAAATGTGTTATGTAATATTTAATTCATTTGAATATTGTAATTGACAATGTATTTATGTGTGATGATCAATAAAGCTCAAATTTCTCTAATGAGCTGTTCTTATATACTTGTATTCTTTTATATTCATATTGCCATATATTCTTATTTGAATTATAATTTGACTTAATGAGATTTGAATTTAAATTTCAAACTCAACTTGTTTCAATTCAATAATGCAATTTAAGATAAGATGTGAAATGTTCCCCTCTCTTCTCGAAACCCTAAGTTAAGAAAAGATAAGGTCCAAGTTTGTCGCACTCTCGAAACCCTAACCCTATTGATATAGGCATCCCCAATGGGCCTGCCGAAGAAGGTACCCGGGGTTTGCTGAAGGCCCACGACCCGAAGATTACGAAGCTCGGAAGCCCAATAAAGCGTCGATATGGAAGTTAGAGATATATTAGGAATAGACTTGTAATTATACGGGACGAACTCAAAGAGTCTCCCGCTGTTTGTAACTTGTACATCACGAAACCCTCGGCTCCGCCTCCTATATAAGGGGGAGTCGAGGGAGAAAGAGAGGATCGATTCATTGTCAACACAACCCTAGTTTTTAGCAGTCGAGCACCTTTTCAGCTGAAACCTTCGAGATCTACTTGCCCTCTACTTTCCACGAAACCCTAGTCTACAACTTGTAGGCATTGACAAGTTAATACCTTGTCAATTGGCGCCGTCTGTGGGAATTAGAGGTGACAAGGAGCTGATGTCGATGGCACGTTCAACATCGTCGACATCTTCGGTGGCAAGCAACGCGATGGACGGAGGTAAACAGATCAAAACTGGTCTCATTAATTTTGTTCCTCACCCTCCCGCCCGTGTGGATGCATATGCCTATCTGGAGGAGCCAATGGAGATGACGTTCGGAAGTTTCCACTTCTGCGTCGGGAGAGAAGGATCACATCGCCTAGCGGCACCGATTTGTTCGGGACCGTTAGCGGTTGGTTCCGATTTCTCGGGATCATCATCGTCAATCAAGTCAAGCGACGAGCAAACTTCGTCGGCAAGCTACGTCAAGTCCGCCGCCGGTGGAGATCTCGCCAATCTGTTCGGCGGGATGTCTTTCGGGTCGTTCACGAACTCCGATCTGGACAGCGACTCGGAAAGCATCGATAGCTTCAACTTCATCGACAGATCTACTTCTATTTGGGAGGTCTTCACCGATCATTACGACGGTGTCACCGACCCCGAACATGAATATACAATGCCAACATACCATCAAGTCTGTGCAATCGGCGACTCAAGGCATCCAGATGATGAAGCATCAGAGGCTTTCGATGATTTGGGAAATCCATACATCGATCCCGCTGATCTCACGTGAGTATTGGGAAGCAAGTACGTCGGGCCTACACCTCGCCAGAGGTTACAACTTCCGCAAGCGGCTTGGGACAGAGCGACAAGAGCCATGAACGGCACAGAACCGATGACTATCACGGCCACGGTGGAAGAGCTGCAAGCATATCAATATAGACTCGCGCGTGCTAACCGAGAATTGGAAAAACAAAGGGTGATACTTGAGCAAAGAAAAGCCGCAGCCTCCGCGTCAAGCAGGCGAAGAGCTGAGCAGAGTCGACAGTCAGGAACTTCGGGAGATAACCATAGAGCAGCTCGCGATAGAGGAAGGTCTCAATTGGCTCATGTACCCAAAGGCGAACGGGAGCATCTGATCCAAAACCTCGATATGTCCTTCATGTCGATAGATACAAGAGGAAATATCATCCCCAAAACACCGGAAGCTGGATATATGGCGACTCAGGCTTATATATTTGCATCCAGGCCACCTCCTGGAGATCCAAGAGAAGCGTTATACAACATGGCTATGGCAGGAGTTGGAGCCATAGGAACAGCGTTCGCAAGTACAAGCACACCACCTGAAGGTGCCCTAAGGTGAAATAGTCATCGACCCGCTGTAGTAACGCAAGATCCTCCAAGGACAGGCGACGCGAGAGATACAACGACGCAAGCACGAGTCGATAGAGCACGACAAGAAAGGAGAGAATGTCGGCATTCACTAGAAGTAGACGAGGAAGATATGTGTGGACTCCCCTGCTTTACCCGATGAGTTCGCAAAACTCGGGTTCCGTATGGGTTTAAATTACCCGACAACTACAAAAAATTCGATGGATTGCAAGATCCTGAGGACTGGTTAGTCGACTACCTGGAGACAGTAAAGTTGACAGGTGGAACCAAAGCAACTGCCATGCAGAGCATCCAGGTCCACCTAAGTGGAGCTGCAAGATCATGGATAAAAAAGTTACCTGCAGGATCCATCGACAGCTGGGAAACTTTCGAGGATATGTTTGTGAAAAAATTTCTATCCACATGCAAGAAACCCACATCAATAGAGCAGCTGAGGGCCTGCAGGCAGAAGTTTGATGAGCCAATGAGGACGTACATCCAGAGGTGGAATATTATCAAAAATTCGGCAGAGAACATATCTAACGAAAGAGCAATAGATGCGTTTGTTACGGGGATCCGAAGAAAGGACCTAATCGAGGACTTGGGAAGGTCTAACCCGAAAACAATAGCAGCGCTCATGGAAATAGCGAATCGCTGTGCAGATGGAGAGGATGCTGTTCAAAATAAACGGCACAGGTCACCCGATGACGACCGCAACAGAAACAATCAAAATAGACGACGTTTTTCTCGACAGTTCTCAGACTACGATGGTCCCGGCCAAGTAGCGGCTGGTTTCCGAGGAAATAGTGGAGAAAATCATCGAGATGACTATCAGAGGAGTAATGAGCAGCGCAGTGACTATAGGGATGCTCCCCGTTCTAACAGGCAAAATAGTGGACCAAGGTTCCAAAGGCCATATGTATCACCCGAGGATCTTTTGAATGGACCATGCCAAATGCACTTCTTTCTCGATAACACTGGGAAAAGATAGTCGGGTCATCTTCAGAAGGACTGCCAAACTTTCCTAGCATTGCATAGATACGCAGGACATACCAATGCACATGCAGCAAGCAGGAACCCCCAAGGGCCAAGGAGTGAGATTCACCTTCCACCTCCACCCGCAATTACCGATGAAAATCGACATCAGTTGCAATTGGCGGCAACCCCAGCCAACAACGGCCCCTACATTGACACAACGGGAGCAGTGTCGGTGATTCAGAAGGGTAGACCTTCGAATAGGGCCCAAAAGGTGATTTTGCGACAAGTTTACATGGCGGAGAAGATGCCTCCACCAACGATCGAGTACTTGAATTGGTCAGCACAGGACATCGGGTTCACCCGAGCGGATCACCCACCTCAAGTTCCTCGACCAGGGCAATCGGCTTTGATTCTGCCAGCGGTGATCACAGGATTCGACGTATCACGCGTGTTCATAGATGGAGGGAGCAGCTTAAATCTTATGTACGCAGATACATTGAGGAAGATGAACATATCTCTGGCAAATTTAACACCAAACGACACGCGCTTCCACGGCATCACACCCGAAAAACTAAGTTATCCATTAGGAAAAATCAATCTCGACGTTCAGTTCGGAACTCGAGAGAATTACAGAAGAGAGAAGCTGGAGTTCGAAGTCGTGGATTTTCCGTCACAGTATCACGCCCTACTGGGACAACCCGCTTATGCCAGATTTATGGCGGTACCATACTATACATACTTGTTATGGAGGCTCCCTGGACCCAAGGGCCCAATTACGGTAAAATGGAGTTTTGCTCTGGCAGATAAGTGCGACAAAGATTTCCACAGGATGTCAGAAACTTTCGGGATGCAGGCAGAATACATGGCGTCGAGGTTAACAACTGATTATGATGTGTTGCTCGATGGAGGAAGGCCGCTTAAGGAGCAAACTTTTGACACCTCTAAGAACTCAAAGGAAGTGCAGATTCACCCGACGGATCCTAAGAAGACAACAGCTATCGCAACAAGCATGGATAGCACATAGGATAGTGCACTCGTCGAGTTCCTCCGTGAGCGCAGGGAAATCTTCGCATGGTGTCCGGCTGACATGCCAGGAGTACCCAGGGAACTTGCCGAGCACCCCCTTAATCTGGATCCAAGGGCTAGGCCAATTCGACAACCTTAGCGGCATTTTTCGGACCCAAACCGCAAAGCTACGCTATCAGAGATTAATCGACTTCGAGAAGCAAATTTCATCAGGGAGTTGCACACAGAGGCCACATGGGTAGCTAACCCAGTTCTGGTCCCGAAGAAAAATATTGATGTCCTTCGCACGTGCGTCGACTTCACGTGTCTCAATAAACATTGTCCAAAGGATCATTTTCCCCTCCCGAGGATCGATGAAATTATCGACTCCACAACGGGATGCGAACGTCTTTCCTTCCTGGACGCGTATTCTGGTTACAACCAGATCCGCCTAAAAGAAGAAGATGAGGTCAAAACAGCTTTTATAACCACTTATGGCCTATTCTGCTATAGAACAATGCCTTTCGGGTTGAAAAACGCGGGAGCCACCTATCAGAGGATGATGCAAAAGTGTCTCGCCACGCAGAGCGGCAAGAACGTTCAAGTGTACATCCATGACGTCGTCATAACAACAAAACAGGGATTATCTTTGGTTGATGATCTTCAAGAAACCTTCGACAACCTTGACAAGTTCCGCCTCAAGCTAAACCCGACAAAATGTTCCTTCGGTGTCCCTGCGGGAGAACTCCTCGGATATTTAGTATCGGCAAGAGGAATTGAGGTGAAGCCTGAGAAAATACAAGCCATCGTGACAATGAGGAAGCCCACGAAGCTCAAGGAAATACAGCAACTGACAGGACGTGTCGCAGCTTTGAGCAGGTTTGTCGCCAGGCTAGGAGAAAAAGCGTTGCCCTTCTACGCGCTCATCAAGCAAGGAGAAAAGTTCTAGTGGAACGAAGAAGCAGACAGAGCTTTCGAGCACCTCAAGCGCACAATCTCAACACCCCCAATATTGGTGGCTCCAAAGGAGAAAGAACCTCTCTTGTTGTACATCGCGGCTACACCTCAGGTGGTCAGCACAGTCCTTGTGGTAGAAAGGGAAGAAGAAGGAAAAATTCATGGAGTTCAAAGGCCGGTATACTTCAAGAAGAAGGAAAAATTCATGGAGTTCAAAGGCCGGTATATTTCAAGATATTGGTGATATATATCTTCTTCGTCAAGACTCGGGGGCTTAAAACCCGCAGATTTAACAATATATACTTGATCCTTACAATATATAACTCAAAAACTATTCGCCTTGGTTCAAACACCTCGCGAATAATAAACATACATACACCCACCGAAACACTCGGGGGCTAGAGAAAAAGAGAAAACAAACTTGCTTTGACTATACATGGTTCTCGCAATATACAGATAAAACTCGACAGCAGATAAAAAAATAGACGGGGCTCATATCAAGTCATCTATATTTATTCTTTCATCCTCCGCAGAAGCACCCATGGTATCAGCATAATGGTATTCCTTGAAGAAAGCAGCGTCCATCCGAAGAAGATCCTCAATCATTTTCTCAGCTACGGGTGTCACCGCGTCATTGATCTTGTCGACGTTCCTTCTTCTTTTTCTCAGTTTGGCGTGGCAGAGGTCAACAACGTTGGACATATCCAACTTCGGGTAGCAGATTTGCAACATGATCAAAGAAAATCTAGCACCAGCCATTAATTGGGCCTTCACAAATCCATGGATTCGACGAACACTCTTGAATTTGTCCATCAAGTCAGGGAGAGTTTTAGGCTGAAGATTCCGAGGAAACATGGCATTGTAAACCATGGCCAGTGTCTTCGTGCAGAATTCAAGATACTCCCAAACTTGAGCCACGCGGTCTTGAAATCGTACAATTCATCGGGTGCGGTCTGGGCTAGACCAAAAGCTAGCATTGTTCTGCATAGCAAGTTGAACAAGAACCTCGGATCTTGCATCAACACGCTGATCTTAGGTAGCAGCGTCCAAAAAGGAGCCTAACCACGTTAAAGGGAACAATGAGGTATGAAAAAGGCACATACAGATAGTAAAAGGAGTAATGAAGCGCAACATACCCACCATATCTAGACTTGCGTCAGTCAACAGCTCCAGCATGTAATTTTCTCGGGCGGCAGCCTGCAAAGCTTCGGCAACTGCAGTTTCTTTCAGTTCCAGAGCTTCGTGAGCTTAGCGAAGAGCAATTTTTTCACGTTCGGAGGATTTGCGGGATTGGTCCATGACAGTGATGGCTTGTTTTTTCATGGCTTGAAGTTGTTATCGAAGTTCAGCTAGTCCTTCTTGAGTTGAGTCAGCGCACGAAGAATCGTCCAATAAAACATCACCAGGAATCCATTGAGGGCGAGACGCGGCAGGAGAAGCAGAGGATGGTCCACCAGCCTCAGAATAGTTATCGAATACGAACTGGAAGAAGGAAATGTCGACATCAATCATTCAGCAAGAATTCCCTTTTCATTGATAGTTGAGATATTTACATAAATTGGGTCCATTACAAAGGCTGGCTTCTAGGATAGTCGCAAATCATAAGGATAGCGACAACTACAAAAGGAAAAAAGAAAATACAAAGGGGTAGGTTGGTCTACTTGACCTCCGGTTTGGCAGTGCTAGTAGATGTAGAGGGTTTATGCCCCAGGAAGGCAAGGATCTTCTTCGAGTGAGGCTTTGCAGCCTTCACTAGAGTCTTCCATTTGTCCTTGTTCATTCCCTTGGGGTCGCCAACCTTTGCCCAGTCACCATCTTGGCGGCTGTCAGCAACCAGAGCAATGGTTCCTTCGACTCCGACCTTCAAATTCTCCTGTCGATAAGCCAACGCTAGGTCTTCCTGAGGAAGGAAGCGTATGACAAGCTCAGAGAAAATTTGAGGCTGCATCTGCTTGGGGAAGAAATCGGGGAAGAGGCGCGTGAACGCAGCCCGCGCATCGGAAATATTGGTGCGCGCCAGATCCCCGTGCAGCTCAAGGATTGAGAGGGTGTCGAGAAGACGATCCTCCTCATCTTCATGCAAGGTGAAATCTTCACCCATTTTTCCTGCTGGAACAAAATTCGAGTTTATCAAAATACGCAGAGAACCAATCCCACAAGAAGCTTGTAAGATAAGAGTAAAAACTTACTAACAAACCATCGGTTCTGAGTTTCCAAACGAGCTATGATGGCGTTTTCACGCACTATCTGTTGAGAGACCTTGTCACTCAGAGCATTTTCAGCTTTGTGAAGCCTCTGGCGAAGTTCTTCAACAGTAGCGGCTTCCTGTTCAGCTTTCTCGCGAGCCTTTTCGCTTCGCTCAAGCTTAGCAGCGAGCTCTTCAGCGTGTTTCTCGGCTCGGTCGAGGTTTTCTAAAAAAGAAGGTCCAAAGGTGAAAATTTGTCGTAAAAAACAAAAGGAGGTTTGCCGAGGAAAGTTGGCTATACAGAACAAAGAAGGTGTTACCTCCCATGTCTTCGGCCGCATCACGGTACCCAATAAATTGGGTCCCAAGCTTGATGATTTGCTTCATCATAGGCTACAAAGAGCATCAAAAAACAAATTCAGAAGGGAGAAAACTCGACAAATGATCAAAGATAGACTAGCAAAGCAAAATAGTAAATCAAGAAAAAGAAGACTTACATCGTCCATAGCAGAAGTCGAGGAACCCCCCCCCCCCCCCGCGACAATCGCATGACTATCGCCAGTCCCAATCCTTGCTCTCTTCGGCGAGGGGGCTCGGGGGCTGGCTGTAGGAGGCGAGGTTTCCATGTCTTGTTGAGGGGGAGGTGAGGATTCCTCGGCAGCACGGCGATCTTCAGAGAGAACCAAGGTTTGGGAGGTACTCGTGAGAGCCGCACCATGAGCCTCGGTTTCTTCTTTTTCTTCTTCTTCGTCGCCACTATCAACACAGACAAATGAGTATGCCAATAAAAAAAAGAAGTGGAACAAGTAATGACAGTAGAAGTTTACGAGCTAACGGAGCCTGCGTCGTCGTAAGGGTTAAAGGCACCCTCTTCCTCGGGTCACGCTTCTTCGGCAGTAGGCTCCGTAGGCTTGGAGGTGCCAGAATCTTCGACTTCATCCCTCTTCCTCTTGCTCCTTGGAGACACAGCGGAAGGAGGAGAGTGACCCGATTCAGAAGGCTCCAATTCAGATTTTTCGGAAGAAGCCACGGATTTGTGAGATCCTGCGTCTTCACTCTCAGGACGAGAGGGGTCTTGCGAGTCATCAGTGACAACAGCTCGCTCATCCACCTCTCCACCTTCGGGAAGGGGAGGAAGACAAGATAGAATTTGGTGGTTCTGCAAGAAGATAAAGCAAGGTCAAGGTAAAGCATACAAAATAAATGAGAAAGTAGTCGATAAATAAAAGTACAACTCGAAGGAAAAAGTTACTTACTTTGGGAAGGGCGTGGTTGCCGCTATATGGCACCACGCGACAAGAGGTTGGAACATCATTTTTCTTGCTTAACGAGGAGAAACGTCGAATGAGTTTTTCCAAGTCCTTCACAGAAAGATCCTTGGATAGGCGGTCAACATCCTTCTCGCCAGCATACATCCAAAGTGGGTTTTTGCGAGCCTGCAGCGGCTGCACCCTGATCCTAAGGAAGTAAGCAGTAATTTGGACACCCGACAGTTCTTGACCGCGGGTGTTCTGCAGCTCGTGGATGCGCTTCATCAGAGCATCCGTAGCTGTTTTCTCTTCATCAGTAGCCTCGGCATCCCATGATCGGCGCCTGAGGATTTTTGCGACACCATGAAAAGGAGCAATGTTATACTCTTGAGAGTTGTTGTACTCCTCCTGAACGTATAGCCACCTCCTGCGCCACCCTTGAACGGAGTCGGGGAACTTGACGTCGAAGTAGTCAACGTCGGGACGGACGCAGATAACAACGCCGCCCACATTGTAGGCGACATTGCGGGAGCTGTTGCGCCGAAGATAGAAAATGCGCTTCCACAGGCCCCAATGAGGATGGGTCCCGAGGAAGCACTCACACAAGGTGATGAAAATCGAGATGTGGAGGATGGAGTTAGGGGTCAGCTGATGTAGCTGAATCCCATAGACAAAAAGAAGTCCACGAAGGAACTCGTGGATGGGGGTGGAAAGGCCGCGAATGAGGTGGTCGATGAAAGTTACCCGGTATCCAATCCGAGGCGTTGGGAAACTTTCGTCGCCAGGATAGATCAGTGTGTCCTCCTTCTTCATCAGCCTGAGCTTCTTGAGGGTCTTTTGATCTTGGTTTGAGATCTTGGATCTCTCCCATCCTGAGATCTCCATCCCCTCCACCGGCGTGTTGGTCCCTGGAGCGGTGTGCTTGGTGAGCTTTGTGCACGGTGGCATTAAGGCAAGCGTTGGGGGAGAATGGAGATGAGCGGAAGCATGAGAAGCTTGGGGACGGCAATGGCGATTTTGGAGAGAGAGGGGAAAGGTGAGCGGCGCAGCGAAGGGGAAGAATGAGGACGAAGGAGAAGATTTATAGCAAGCCACCGATCTGTTGCGCCGTTGGATGAAAAGGAGATGGATCTCGCGCCCTACACGTATCAACAAGGGTATAGTCGTCTTTTCACTGCGAAGTTACTGGACAGGCGTTACAGTGCACGTGCCGGAAATTACGGAGGACGTGTGTCCCCCACTTGCGTGACGTGTCAACGGCGCAAGATTTTGGACCCACAGATCAGAGAAGTGACCGGGTTCGCGCCTTTCCAATGCAAAGGTCATGGCCATCGTCAGCATTGACGTCGCCATGAGAAAATAGCGACTGGTTTTCTTTCAAAATAGCGACAGGGAAATGTCGATGGTCCAAATAAAATAAATTCGGGAGCCTTTGATCAAATACAAGTATTTGTCCAAATGCTCGGGGGCTACTCCCATCGGGAGCGCTGGTCACGCACCCGATAAAAATGAAAAAGAAGGGAAGCTGGCAAGATAGCGACAAAGAAGGGAAAAAAGATGAGCCTACAACCAAGTACAAGCACTTGGCTGTAGCCTCGGGGGCTACTCCCATCGGGAACGCTGGCCGCGTTCCCGATGAAATATAACGAGTCATATTGAGCATATTCGAGTTAAAGTATAACTCTTCATATACTCCCATCGGGAAGTCAAGATAGCAAGTCATCTTATGACTCGAGTAAATATGCCATTCCAGCAGCCGAAAAATGCACTCGACAATATATTCTCAGAGCGTGTCCGTCACGAATAAATCTCTAAATGCCATAATATTTTACGAAGGTAAGACCCCGGGATCCGTCCTGTGTGGCGTGGTATCGCACATGAATGTGCTCTGCTACTTTTTTCCGTATCAACAGATGCGAAGAAAAATCCTAACGGACGTGTTAGGTACCCGATAAAATATGACTGGAATTCAGATCATGGTAAGACCTTAAGTGGCACATGTCGAATTATACCAGTATACCGGGGTCAAGTCCAGGGACTTGACCTTGAAGTAGGTTTTTGCGGGATTGCCGCGAGAGCAGTTAACTGGTACCTGATCCGTCAGATAAACCAGCCCCATTTACCATTATCCCTGTACAATATATAACTATTTTATGAAGATTGTCTAGTAACTCGAAGAAATGGTGCGTTCATTATAATGATGGAGATTTTACTCGATTCTACGATTCAAGCAAAATCTCGGGGGCTACTGATATAGGCATCCCCAATGGGCCTGCCGAAGAAGGTACCCGGGGTTTGCTGAAGGCCCACGACCCGAAGATTACGAAGCTCGGAAGCCCAATAAAGCGTCGATATGGAAGTTAGAGATATATTAGGAATAGACTTGTAATTATACGGGACGAACTCAAAGAGTCTCCCGCTGTTTGTAACTTGTACATCACGAAACCCTCGGCTCCGCCTCCTATATAAGGGGGAGTCGAGGGAGAAAGAGAGGATCGATTCATTGTCAACACAACCCTAGTTTTTAGCAGTCGAGCACCTTTTCGGCTGAAACCTTCGAGATCTACTTGCGCTCTACTTTCCACGAAACCCTAGTCTACAACTTGTAGGCATTGACAAGTTAATACCTTGTCACCTATCTGGTGTCGAGAGAGAAACTTATCCCCTCTAAGATGTAGTTTGCAATAAAGCTCGAAATTTCCCCAGATTTTACGATGCAATGCACATCCCTTTCTAAAATCTACCCCGCAATCATCTCGATTCCCGGGATATTACACCCCGATAGCTCATAGGACGATAGATAGGAGCCAGACTGCTTTCATCAAAGGACGGTGCTTACACGAGGGGTGTTTGCCCTCCACGAGATTGCTCACGAGCTAAGATGTAAGAAGCTAAAGGGCTTGCTTCTTAAGATAGACTTCGAGAAAGCTTATGACAGAGTCAACTGGGATTTCTTTCGAGAGGTCCTGCTGAGAAAGGGGTTCTCAGCAGGTGTTGTGCACAGATTAATGCAACTTGTCTTGGGAGGACAAACCGCGATTAACATCAACGGTGAGGTTGGTCCCTATTTCAGGAACGCCAGGGGGGTGCGACAAGGGGACCCACCTCACCGATCCTCTTTGACTTTATGGTCGATGCCCTAGCGGCTATCCTGACCAGGGCCAAGGAGAGTGGACACATACAAGGGGTGGTGCCACACTTGATCCCAGGGGGGTCACCCATTTGCAATACACGGACGATACAATGATCATGATTGAACCATCGCCCCTAGGGATTGCAAACCTCTAGCTTCTGCTTCTATGCTTTGAAAATATGTCGGGGCTAAAGATAAACTTTAATAAGAGCGAAGCGGTTGTCACAGGGGTTGACGACACGGAGAAGCTAAGGGTAGCTGATTCGCTCAACTGCAACATTGGGACTCTCCCGATGAAGTACCTAGGTCTGCCGGTGTCGGACAAGACCTTGTCGGTAGCAGACTGGCACTTCCTGACGGAGAAGGTGGGGCATAGGGTTGACTCATGGTAGGGGCTTTTTCTGGCTTCAGCTGGGAGACTTGAACTCAGTAATTCATGTCTCTCGAGCCTACCGATGTTCGCAATGGGGATCTACCTCCTCCATGAGATGACACACGGGGAAATGAATAAGTCCAGAGCTCGATTCCTTTGGGAAGGGGTGGGCAACAAGAGGAAGTACCATATGTTAGAGTGGGCCACAGTCTGCAAACCTCGGGAATTTGGGGGACTGGGAGTCATCAACACGAGGCTCATGAATATTTCCTTGATGCTTAAGTGGATCTGGAAACTCTACCAGGGGGCAGAGGGTCTATGGGCAGACCTAATCAGAGCTAAGTACCTGGGAGGGAATGATCTTTTCTCCCCGGTAGTGCCGACCAAGGGCTCTCAGTTTTGGAATGCCATCCAAAAGATAAAATGGTACTTCAAGCTGGGAGCAAGGCACATCGTCGCAGACGGGAGACACACGTACTTCTGGCTAGATTGGTGGACAGGGAGGGCCCTTTTAGGGACCTTTTCCCTCGCCTTTTCCAGTGCTGTGATAACCCTTTTGCGATGGTTGATGGGTGCGTGACGCCAATGGGTGGCGAATTCGCTTCATGAGGACTTTTGGCCTTGCTGAAACGGTGGAATGGGATAACCTATGTAGGATCTTCGACCTCCACCCCTATACCACAGGGGAGGACGAGGTGAAGTGGTCCCTGGAGGCCTCGGGAGAATTCTCCACCAGGTCCATCTATGGGCGACTAACGCATGGGGTGGTAGTAACTCACTTCAAGGAGATCTGGAAGACGAGGGTACCACCGAGAATCAAGGTATTCCTATGGCAACTCATTAGGAGCAGATTGCCATCTGGGGTTCAGGTGGCCAAACGACATGGTCCTACCAATGGTGCTTGTGCACTATGCGGGGAGCAGGAGGGCTGCAACCACATCTTCTTCTCATGCCACCTTGCGAAACTGATGTGGACGGGAGCTAGGGAGCTCTTGCATTGCGATTGGAATCCAGCAGGGGCTGGACAGTTCATTGGTCTCATCCAGAATCTGTCGGGGTCCCTACGTAGGCTAGCTTGGTTCATCTTTGCGGCTCAATGTTGGGCGCTTTGAAACATTAGGAAGAAACTAGCTATGGAAGGGAAAATTCTTAACAACCCCGCTGACGCGTTCTTCCATATGATCACTTATATGCAGAGGTGGAGGGTCCTCGTCAAGTCAAGAGACCGAGGGATGCTGGACGTGCTGATGGGCGAGGTTAGGAGCCTGCAGCCGCGAGACTACGAGCGGGAGCCTAAGATCCGGGAGCAGCGGGAGCAGATGCTGTTGTATCTTTGATGTTTATCATTTGTGCTAGCCTGGCTAGACTATCTGTAGGCGCCTATGGTGTGTGTTGTTGACGCTTTGTCTTAGTTCGTGGTGTGGGGTTTGAGGAAGCCGTTTGTCGTGTCTTGTATTCGCACTATTATTGTGGTTGCCGTATGATTTTATTTATAACGGGCCGTCTGGCCTTATGTTTAAAAAGTAACGAGACGGAGCCGAAGTATAGTTCTGTATTATCCCGGCGTTATATATATAATGCAGTACAAAGGGCCAGAAACACAGCAACAAACAATCGATCTTTCTTTTTTTTCGATAAGGTCAATCGATCTTTCTATACGTGCTTGTTTCTCTCCGCCAAAAGCAGGCAAGCAGCGAATCGTGTGCGTGAAGTGGCATACCATGGATGAAGATGAATCAATGGAGCGGCCGTGTCCTGAACTTCCAGTGGATCTCCTAGCCCTGATCTTCGCCCGTGTCTTCTACCCCGCCGACCGCACTCGCTTCCAAGCCGTGTCCCATTCCTGGCGCTCGTCCATACGTCCGCCTCCGCGGCAGCTGCCATGGATCATGCGTCCGTCTGGCGGGTTCTTGAACCCCTCCGACCGTATTCTGCGCCACCTCGTCTCCTTTCCCAAGACCGCAAGCTGGTCTACCGACGACAGAGCCCTTATTCATCGATGCTTTTCCTCCTTCCCCGAGAACATGAGGTGCATCGGATCTACCGATGGCTGGATCGCCATCGACTGCCAGGACGCGAATAACAAGCACAGGCACACGTACCTCTTGCACAATGAGTTTTCTGGCACGACATTGTCGCTCCCCGAGCTGGACGCTGCCATCAGCCATGTTTCCGAGCTTTTCGAGATCCGCAAGGTGCTCTTGCGGTCGACCCCAGATGACATCATCGCTCTTATGACAAACCACTATAGTTGCCACATCATCTTAACCCGGCGTGGGAAGGGTGTGTGGTTTCCCAAGCAGCTTGCAGATCCCCTCATCGATATCATCGATATCGCGTTCCTTGGAGACAGACTTTACGGGATCACCCGAGGGTCTCGTCTACCTTGACATTGCCTCTGATGATAACGACGTGCCCATGGTTACCGGCGGCAAGTGTGTCATTGGGGAAGATTTTGGTGTGTGGAGCGACGAGGAAGACTATGATGATGACATTGTTGATGATGATGATGATGGTGAGGAGGATGACACCAACAATGATGATGATGATGGTGGTGGTGGTGGTGGCGGCGGCGGCGATGACGACGATGACGACGACGACGACGATGATGATGATGACGACGACGACGATGACGAGGATGATGAGAGAGATGATGACCAATACAAATATGACTTGATGAAGATGACCGAAGACGATATTACTCATGGAGCGGTCAAATGTATGGATGATGACATCAATATCATGTGGTACTTGATCGAGTCACGTGGAAAGCTGCTCATGGTGAGACGACAAGTGATAGAGTTGGCTGACCTTGACAAGAATCTTGAGTTCACTCACAAGGTAGAGATTTTCGAGGCCGACATCAGCTCGGCCAAGTGAGAGCCAGTGAAGGGTGGTCTAGGCGGCCATGCGCTTTTCATCAGCAGACCGTTCTGCAAGTCCGTCTCTGCTGCTTACAGCAAGGAGATACAAGAGGATGTTGTTTATTTCATTGACACTGATGATGTATTTGATATGAGATCCAAGACTATAAGCGCTCCAAGGGAGATCCAAGACTACTGGTGGACACTGACAAACGGCAACACAAAGGAGTTAACCTGGGTCTTTCCCCCAGAGCTAGTGGCTTAGTAATAATAGTAGCAGCTTTTGTTATATATATTAATTATCATCATACAGTAATATGTGTTCAGTTTTAGATATTAATTATGATCATACAGTAATATGTGTTACACTTTTTTTTTATCTCAGACCGACGACCCAAATTGTATGAGGTTCTGAATTTATTCCTCTATATTCTTCGCCACAATTAAAGTTGAGTCTGCTGTTGTGATTGTATGTCGCTTCTCGCTTCCCATTCTTGTTTTACCTACCTGATTTGTGGGATCATCTAAACTAAACAAGTTTGCTTAGAGCGTTGAGCCAACAAGACCAAGCAAATGCACAAGCTCATCGGCAAAGATCCAGACTCTGTTTCAAACAGATTGTTTGCTCATCGTACTGAAGTGTACCACAAGAAGCTTGCCCGCCCTGCTCGTGGTTGTGTAAGTTTAGGGAAACCACACCTTGCGGTGCCTTGTATTGATCATATATATTGAGCATATATTGATCAATATAAGGCACAACAACGTGTGGTTTATATATTTGTGTGTGTAGTCGTTGTATAGCTGTACCTGTATTGTATGATCAACCTCTATATATTGATCAATACAAGGCAGCGCAACGTGTATTTTCCCTAATCTTACAAGGTATCAGACGCAAAACCCTAACCTACACCGCCTCACCCCTTCCGCCGCCGCTGAAACCACCTGAACCCTAGCCCCTAGCGCCGTGCCGCCATCCCTGCCTCCATGTCCCTGTCCAACAACGAGGCTGCCAAGGCTCTCAAGGAACGGATGGATTCCGAGGCCGCCAAGGCCAATATGACTCCCCCACCACCAACGGGTCGAGCGCGTGGTCGTTCTATCTGATCTCGCTGCATGCCCAGGCCGTCGGCCTGCACTCCATCAAGGGGCCACGTCCCGGTCGAGCTCGCGCTTGACACCGGCGTACACCGACAGTGGCGCACCTTCTTCCGCGTTGCCGTCCGCAAGTACGCCCTCCTGGATCACCTCGACAACGACGCTCCCGATGAGTCGACGCCATGACTCCGGGCGACGACCCCCTCGCCGTCAGTCTCTGGAAAGGCATCAACGACCTCTTCAACGACCACATCAATCGCCAGCTTCACATCACGACAGAGCTAGGCGACGTCAACATGGGTGAGCTAAGCATGACCGATTATCTGAAGAAGGTCAAGTATCTATCCCACGGGTTGTCAGACCTTGGTTCACCTGTTAAAGACGCCGAGATGGTGATCCACTACCTCAACGGTCTCTCTGAGCAGTACGACTCCACCTCCGACCTGATCTCCCTCATGCCCGGGATCACGTTAGCGTAGTGTCGTTTGTTGCAGGAGCTTTAGGATAAGAAGCGCAAAAATCGCCGTGCCCGCAACACTGACACGACCCTCTTCACCAGTAGCCCAGCACCGGCTCCCCTAGCAAGGCCACTGGGAAGGGAAAGAAGAAGGCTGCCACTAAGGCCGTCAAGGAGACTGCGCCACCCCACGCGCCAGCACCCCTCCCCCTCTGCAGCCCCGGCAACCGCTCCTCCTACTTGGCCGTCACCGCAACACCCCTGGAACGACGCCATCCAGATGTGGCCCTATGGCCCCAGGGGAGTGCTCGGCCACCCGCCCTCTTACGCCCCGGCGCCCGCCTACGTGTCGCGCCATGCCCCCTCGCCACACGCCTTCTACGCACAGGTGCCCTACTGCGTGCTGCCCATCTCCTACTGCTACGGCTACGCACCTGCGTTGCCCCCTACGAACTCGTCGCCCCCACTCCACCATCCCCGACACCATCGACGGCCTCGCGGGACCAGGCGATGGGGTTGCAAGCTCCCACCAGAGAATGGGTCATGGACATCGGCGCCTCCTCCCACATCACATCCGATACCGGTATGCTTACCTCAGTATCTTCCTCCTATACCTCCCATCATGATGTTATTGTCTGTTATTGTCGGTAATGGCTCCACCCTTCCTATCACCGGCACCGTACATGCACGTTTTCCTATTTCCACTCCATCTCGTCCTCTTTACCTCCGTAATGTTTTAGTTGCTCCTAACATAGTCAAAGACATGTTATCTGTTCGACAATTCACTATCGATAGTCTTGTTTCCGTCGAATTTGACCCTCTTGGTATTTCTGTGAAGGACCTTCTTACGAGGACCAAGATTCTAAGATGCAATAGATTCGGAGCTCTCTACTCCATGCACCCATCATCCATTAGCCGTCCACATGCCTTCCTCGTCGTTGATCTAGGTCTTTGGCACCGTCGGCTAGGACACCCTGGGCGGCCTATCATCATGGAGTCTGTAGCTCGCTCTTCGGTTATTCCTACAGAAAAGAATAAAACTACCTTGTGTCATGCTTGTCAGTTAAATCATTATGTTCGTCTTCCTTTTTCTTCTACACATCGTGTAACCAATTCTCTGTTTCAAATAATTTATTATGATTTGTGGACATCTCCTGTTGAGAGTATTTATGGCTTTAAGTATTACCTTGTTTTTCTTGATGATTTACTCAGTATGCTTGGGTCTATCCTCCACGGTCTAAGTTAGAAGTCTTTTCTCGCATGTCGTCCCTACATGCTTTATCTCTTACTCATTTTTGTGCGCGCTTGCAAGCTATTCAATGCGATAATGGTCGCGAGTTCCATAAGCCCCTCCTCCATTCATTTGCCCAACTCCATGGAATTGCACCCCGCTTTTCATGCCCATATACTTCGCAACAGAATGGTAAAGCTAAATGTATTATTCGAACTCTCAATGACATTACTCGCATGCTGTTAATCCAAGCTAGAAAGCCTCGCTTCTGGATCGAGGCTCTTCACACATCTGTTATGTTCCATAATCGGCTGCCCTCTAAGGCAATCTCGGATCGCGTTCCCTTCCATGCTCTTATTGGCGTGGATCCTGCGTATGCTGGTCTTAGGGTCTTTGAATGTCTGTGTTACCCCAACACCACCGTTGTTGCACTGCATAAGCTTGCGCCCTGCTCCGTGCCCTGTGGGTTCCTTGGGTATCCATCCCAACATCATGACCATCGCTGCCTTCATCGCTCGACCCAAAAGATCATCAGCTCCCGCCATGTCGTGTTTGATGAGTCCAGTTTCCCTTTTGCCTCCACCGGGTCTCCTGCATCTCCTACTCCTTTCATGCACACTTATGATTTCTTGCAGGATGTTGAGCAGTCGATGTCGTCGACGCCATTCACCATGCCTATCATGGGAATCCCCACCTCGGTCACGTCACCACGATCTCCGTCGATGACTGCTGCAGCCTCTGCTGCCTTGCCTACCGAGAGCTCTGCCGTGGGCGTGTGACAGCCTGCCGCGGCAGCTTCTGCTGCCTCGCCTGCCGTGAGACCTGACGTCGGCTCGTGCCAGCCTGCTGTGGCAGCATCTTCCATGGACCCCGTGGCCCTCCGCATCCACCGTCTCACACCATGGTCACTCGTGCCAAGAGGGGCATCGTGGAGCCAAAGACGATCTTTGATCTTCATATTGAGGGTTTATCCCCAATTCCGAAGACTTATCGTGGCGCGCTCAAGGACCCTAACTAGCACTCAGCTATGGTCGAGGAATATGGTGCTCTTCCCTCCAACAACACTTGGGACCTCGTTGATCCACCTCGCAATGCTAACATTGTTATAGGCAAGTGGATTTATCGTCACAAGATGAAGTGTGGTGGTTCTTTGGAAAGGTACAAAGCATAGTTGGTGCTTCGTGGATTCACATACCCGTGAAGGTATTGATTTTGATGAAACCTTCAGCCCTGTCGTCAAGCCAGCCACTATCCGCACAGTGCTATCTCTTACGCTCTCTACTGACTGGCCAATTCATCAACTTGATGTCAAGAATGCATTCATCAATGGCACTCTCACCGAGACCGTGTATGCTGGACAACCTTCAGGTTTTATTGATCCAAAATTTCCTGATAAAGTATGCCGCCTCAACAAATCTCTATATGGCTTAAAGGCGTCTCGAGCATGGTTTCAGCGATTTGCTTCTTTCATTGTTGTGGGTTCATTGGCTCCAAGTCCGACAGCTCGTTGTTCGTCTATCGGCATGGTGCTGGCATGGCCTATCTCCTGCTCTACGTGGATGACATAATCCTGACCGTATCTACCTCGACTTTATTGCATAGTTTGATTGCCTCTCTTCGTACCGCGTACAGTATGATAGATATGGGTGATCTTCATTACTTTCTGGGCATCTCAGTCAAACAGTCTCTTCCTCTCACAGAAGAAGCATGCGTTGGAACTTCTTGACAGGCTCATTTGTTGCAGTGCAAATCCATCTCTACTCCAGTTGATACCGTCTACTCTGACGCTGATTGGGCAGGTTGCCCCGAGACTCGCCGGTCTACTTCTGGTTTTTGTGTCTTCCTCGACGCTATCCTGGTATCATGGTCTGCTAAGCGGCAACACACGGTCTCTCGCTCTAGTGCAGAGGCTGAGTATAGGGCGGTTGCAAATGTGGTGGATGAAGCATGTTGGCTACGACAGCTTCTTCAGGAGCTTCATCGACCGGTGACTGGTGCTACTGTGATTTTCTGTGACAATGTGAGCTCTATTTACATGACTCAGAATTCTGTTCATCATCAACGCACCAAGCATGTGGAGATCGATCTACACTTCGTGCGAGACCGTGTCACCACAGGCGAGGTCTGGGTTCTTCACGTTCCGAGTTCTTCTCAATTCGTGGACATCTTCACCAAAGAATCGCCATCTCCTCTCTTCTTGGATTTTTGGGAGAGTCTTAACATTCGTGGACGCCCGGTTTCGACTGAGGGAGGGTGTTAGAATATATAACCGTGTTGTATTTGAATAGATATACGGTTGTATATGTGTAGTCCTTGTATAGTTGTATGTGTATTGTATGACCTGGACTCTGCCTTGTAACCTCTATATATTGGTCAATACAAGGGACCACAACGTGTGGTTTTCCTAATCTTACAATATTCCCATGGATGACCTAGAAACACAGGAAGGACTGTGTCTTTGAAGGCGCCCAACCATTTGTTCCTTCCCTGGTGGTAAAAATCAAGAAGGAAATCAGGCTTTGTGCACGAGCCGGCGCCGAAGGGCTACGCGTAGTATGCCACGCACTTGGGATGTGCACCGACTCTTGTGTCAACAACTTGTAAACCGCCTCCTAGGAGGATGTAATCTAAACTCTATCTTTTCAATGAAATTAAACTTAAAGGTCCTTTGCGTTTTCTCAAAAAACAGGTAAGTACAGAATCTCTTTGCCATGATTTTTAACTCAATGTTTCATTAGGTGGACAAGAAAGAAAATCTGGATATTGATGGACCCACTTGCATGGATTGACTTGTGGTTACCGTGGTTGCACTTCTGTGGTAATAAATCAAATCAAATCTTTATCCTTACTTGAAAAAAATAAAAGTAGATAGACATACCAAAATGTTAGTTACCCAATACTACTAGCCCACAGAACTACTCCGACAACTTTCATGGGACCGTGGGAGTAGTTAATTTGCACTTTAAATATAGAGCAAGTCGGGCACCTACGACATGTTTGGTAAAAAAAAAGTATTAACATGCATGCATGGCCCTTGCCGTTGATAGTTACCTCTTTTAATCATGAAGAGAAGAGAAAAGTGGAAGAGACGCATCTCAAACTCCCAAGTGATCATACCTCGTAATAGAAACCAGAGCATCCAGCGACAGCAATGGATGTAAGGGCATTATTATCGAATACGAAGACGACAGAAGCCATGAAGCAATGGAGTAATGGCTAGAGGAAGCCTCCAAAAGGATCGCATGATCCGTCAAGCTGATTGACGACCATGCACCATGGATGGAAGGATCAATGCGATCCCTTTGGATGTTTCCCCAAGACATTGTTGTTTTCTCTCTCTCTCTCTAGACAGTACACACAAATGTGTCTTTCTCTCTACCTACAAGAAGAGGGAAGAAAGAGGTGTTGTGCAAGGAAGCTCCAGTGAGGTCCTTATATAGTACGTACGCAACCTTGCTTTTGCCCACAAGTTAAGTTCACGGTTGCTTTTCTGCCAAACAAATGGATCAATATTTTAGTATTATGCATGCTGCCGTTTAATCCGCCCATTCTTCCATGGATTTTTCGTGGCTAAAATCTAAACAAAGCATATACATTTACGCCGCCAATCAAGAAAGCGGATTTCCTGAATATGGGCATCTCCAGACCTCCATCATCCTTTACTTTACTTGCAAACTTTAAATCATGATGACGACCTCAAATCCCAAGCAAGTTTGTAATCATATTTCTTAAAATTTAATCGTAAGGATTTGGCAGGCAGTTAGTAGTGGATGCCAAATTAATGCTCCATAGACGACGGTTTGTTTATGGTTTAATCAATTATGGTTGCATCATTAGGTGAAGCATATATAAACTTGGGCTTCTGAACGGATCGATGCCCTTTTCACTTTCCCTGAACTTTTATCCATCTTGTAGCTAGTTTACAGGCCTGGCTTTACAAGTAATTATATGCTTACGAATGATTGATTGTGCAAGCTACAAAAGTTGGGTGACTGTATCAGCATTCAGCACCTGCCAGATCTCTTGGTGAGATTGGGGACACCATTTTTTTTAACCTAGATTAGGAGATGCATGTGGCACTGGGAACAACTGATCGCAGCCATTCAATCATCATAATCCCCATCCATTACTGTGATTCTCCCTACCCTTTGCTGGTGTGCCCCTAACTGCTTTCTAGCTGCTACTGCTATTCTCTCGGAATCTTGGCCTCTATCTTAATGACAAGTGCTTAATAGCATTTTGCATAGTGGCTAGCTAAGCTTGGTTGAAGTATTTAAAAGGTCCTAGATTGGCAAATGTCACTCAGATCTGAGTAGCAATCATGCCATATACTGTATGTTAGTTGTGCCTAGTACTTCATTAATATATTTTTCATGTTACAGAGGTTGTTAACCACAGTGTTGTAACATGCCTGAATGTCCTATTATAATGCCTCTCATGTCCTTCTGTTTTTTGCTTTGACAGTTTTGCTACAGAGCTGTAAGACTAGTCACAATGGGGAGTATCATATAGTAGTATCATGCATATGATACTAGTGTGTGATACTATCTTCACAATGCATAATATCATGTAGTAGTATCATAAATTAATTATATTTAGTGATTTGTAGAATCTCAATGCAAAAGTGTGTACATGATTGATTTGATATTAATTTTTCTAGTTCTACGTGCTATGATACAGTATCTACCTATGATACTACTACCATCTCTTTCTTCATTTATTAACTAGCATGATGGCCCTAGCAAATGCGAGGGCATCATCTATAGTGAAAGTTTAAAAACAAATTATATTATGTAAACATTTTTCTTTCTATTTATCTCCTTCGTTGTGAATAATTTTTAAAAATACATAAATTAGTATTGGTTGACTGTATCCCCATTTTGCAAATTAATACCTCCTTCCTTCCTAGATATTAGCTAGGCGTATATTTTTTTGAGAAAAAAAATCCATAATATAAGGTCAATTGCATTGCACAGTTAGTCTAGATATTTTTTAGGGATTTGATTGTGTTTCATTATCTCTTGCAAACTCCTCTATTTTTCTCACGTCAATTTTCCAAGGGTAATCCCATCCAAGCTAGGTTTATTTTTTTGTAAACTTGTGTTTCTTTAAGATTCGTACCAAAAAAATATCCACCTTATATCTATGAACGGAGGGAGTATATCACTACATTGCAAAGAAAACCCGAACAAATAAGAAGTATATCTTAGGAATATCATATGGCAGTGGTTTATGTGTTCTCAATAATCTTTGACACAAAAGGCTAGAGCTGCGACACCGACAAACTAAGATGCAATCTGCAAGGCCTTTAGACTAATTGGCGTGCTCTTTAGTGTAGGTGGTCTCTCTATGCATATCTGTCATTTTACGCATATGTTGTAATCCAATCTGCTTGTTGGTATCGTTGTTGCAAAAAGATGGTATATATGAGCTGAGATTTTTTCTCACAGGTATAATTGGTTATATCTATTATTTATAAGTAAAACATATTGAACAAATCCATCCACGATCAACACACACTCTTGTTTTTTTTTGCATGCATCTTCGTCATGTGTTGTTTTACATAACACCTTGATGTGAGTCGAGTTGATGTCAATGTTTTTTTTCAGTTCGAGCAGTTATGTTTCTAAAATTTTGTGCTCATGTTCATCTTACACAATTTTCCCCCGAGACATGCAAGAAAACCTAATTATATTTACATATTAATCCGTAATTTCAATAAAGAAAATCCCACATAACTTGACATGGACTTCTTACCAAAGCAAAATCAGGTTTTTTCCCACATTTTCTTATTCTAGATTGCATAGTGAAAATGATGAAAAAGAAATTTTAAGTGCTATATAGCCATGGATTTATCATGATAGGCTTGTACTATTCATCCACCTACCAAAAGTTTATATGTCTAATATAATTTTTAGCCTATATGTACAATCTTGCTAAAATAAATCTAGAGGTATTAGTAATATGATAATATTAATATATATGTGTAATTTTATACAATGAGAAAAGTTATTTTTCTACTATTTAATGGTTATTTTTGCTTTCTACTATGAGACTGCCGAATTAATCTAACGACTTGCTGAATCGATTTGACTGCAGTCTCTTGAAGGTTATCATAAGGTAGGGTGTGTGTGCGTGTATTTATAAAAGTGAGTGCATGTACGTATTTGTGACCTTTTGCGTCTATACAAAAAAAATTAACATGTTTCTCTTTCGATCGGACCTACTATTTTGAGCGGACACATCTATTTGTTTAAACCTAATTGCTTGACTATCGAGCCCGCGTCCAAGAAGGAACACTCCCATTATAAATTGTGTCGAATAGTTATGTGACCAATAATTAAAAAACTTTGTTTTCTTATTGCAAAAATTCTGAAAACAAATTTATCAGATACATATCTAGTTGTACAACCAATTTTTCGTATGTGATTTGTACAAAAAAAGACAAATATTGTAAAAAGATAGGTAGATTAAGTCCGCAGATATGTAGAAAATATATGCATGTATCCGCAGATATGTAAAAAATATATGCATTCTGAAAACAAATATACCAGATACATATCTAGTTGTACAACCAATTTTTCGTATGTGATTTGTACAAAAAAAGACAAATATTGTAAAAAGATAGGTAGATTAAGTCCGCAGATATGTAGAAAATATATACATGTATCCGCAGATATGTAAAAAATATATGCATGTATACACATAAATTTTTTTTTTGTAGCTTCTTGGCGATCAGCCTCTAACGGGAGTCTCTTTGTTTCTACGTGTCATAGGCAGTGTCCTAGCAGCGCACGCTATAGTTAGCTTTGCCTTCCTCAAAAAAATTTCCATACGTGACATGCTTGACTATTTTTCGTACCAAATATAGTTTTACGTAACCTTTGTTATCTTTATATCGTAGCCATAAATTTTAGATCTAACCATCAAAATAATTAGGATGATGTGGATTAACGTGACGTCTCTATTTTAAGCATCCGTATTTTGCTTTTAGTATATAATAGATGTGACACGTCAGCTTTTTGCATGCATGTGATGCATGATACTACCTATGATACTCCCATTGTGGATAGTCTAACATGCATCTAGGTTGCACATAATCTAACAGAAGCAGAAGCGTTAACAGTTTTGCAGTATCACGCAAGTGCCATCTTCCGCCACATGTCGCGTCTCACGGTATCCATGTGATGTGAATTGTTTTTTTGCCAAGCCGAAAGTGAGTGATATGAACATACGATCTGCCATGTGCCTTTGTATGATTCGGTTCCTCCTGACAAAGTTCAAACATTCTTTTTGTGTGAGCCGCTATTGATAACCACCAGATGCAATCTTATCATCCTAGCTAGCAACAGATTGCTCCTTCTAGGAGATTTCTCACATGTCTGCAATCCAACCACATGACTGTTCGCTGATGTGGTTTTAGTCTGACTCTTCCGATCTATGGATCTGGCCATGGTTCTTGCTCTGACGCGATAGGCCTTTTGCGCCTTAGCACGACAACTTCACGTTTATTTATTATAATAAGCTCTAATACGATAAGTTTTTTCCGGCTCCGGTGATGGAGGGGCGAGGATGGTAGCGCACCTTCGGCTACCACTAATGTCTGTAGTCGTTGTTAGGTGGTACAAAGACCAATTTGTAATTTTTATTACCTTTTAAATTCTTTGTACTACTATGAATGATTATCAATAGATGGGTGAGTTTTTTTCACAAATAAAGTAGGGGAAAAAGATAGCTGATAAATCACATGTTGCTGCAATGCTGCCCCAACACCATGTAACCCATGAACTCACATGTGGAGATCTGCAAAATGGGCATATGTTGTACCACTCACATGGAAGACATAGATGCCCATGTTGCCATCTCTTTCCTTCCTTCGTGATGTGTGTGACCGAGATAGATAAATCCACACTTCTATTATTTTCAACAAAGAAGGGCAAGACCTGCCTTCTTTGGTGCAGCAATAATTAAGGAAATCCAGGCGTGATACTAGATTGAATGCCCATGTCCTGAAAATCTGAATCCAGAAATGTTCAGTCTGAATAGAAGACTCTCTTCTCCTTTTATATGCACAAGACGCATTGATACTGAGGACAGTCGGCTAAGAAAATTTGATTAGATCGCATATGTACGTAGACAAGGTGACATAAATATTTAGATATCTAAAACTGAAGGGTATGAATAGAACCCAGAATGAACACGTACATTGTACATCACATCAAAAAACCCAAAAATGTTTGTTTGTTTTTAAAATATTTCGGCATTAGTTTATTGAGGGTTTACTATGATTTGTTAAATCCCTCCAGGTTTACAAATATTAGATCGTGAGACGATATTTGGAAAATTAAAGTCCTACAAGGCGTGAATGCCCAGGTCATGAATGTCTGATGAACTATTCGGTCTGAACAGAATGTCTTCTGCATCTCTATACACGAAAAAATGATATTGCTCCAGCTGAAAAATAAAGAATAGCATCACATAAAAGGGTGGCGATCTTTGGACATGCATCTGAAAAACAAAGATCGCCTATGTTGTCGTTCAGAGATGATTGCATTAGGCTATGCGATAGAACAAGCGCTTGGATTGGAGCATTTTTTTTCTTCCATAAACCACGTAGAGACAACCGTCCAAATATTGGTTCAGAGAATTTTCTTCCTTTATTTGATCTCCCTTATGTTCTTTCCTTCAGCCAAAATCGCACCTAAATGATCCCACACATTGGCGTTAGCTCATAAAAATATTTAGGAATCGGCCTCCACGACTCGTAAAAATATGAGGCCACGACCTTGGCTCGCATATGTTTCCTCCTTCTCACCGCACCGCTCCGCCGCCCTTTCCCACCGGCGTTCACATCACCGAACACATGTCGCCTCCGCCGAGAGCCCGAAACACCGTCCGCCCTATTCCCCACTCCACCTCTCTCGCATGTGCTTGCTGTCGCTAGAATCAGTCCCGCGAGCCGCTGCATCTAGCCTGATCCCTTCGGCGATTCAAGGACGTTTCTGGCCGCGACAAGCTCGATTCCTTCGACAAAGAAGCCGTCGGAGCAAGGGGAACTTGTAGATCGACCGACACGGACCTGTTCGTGGCCAGATTCGAGGGTTGTAGCCTCATCCCGGCGAGCAATTCCTAGCGGCGGATTCTTAACTAGATGAGAACTAGCAAATTCCTTAATTAATTTCCCTTGTGTAAAGAACTCTCGTTCTCAAGCACCATCTAATCCTTGAATTTCATATTCTTCCAAGAATCTATTTTTTGCCATGTCTCATGGATTCTGAGCACACCATTGGTTTTCCCAAAATTTAATATTTCGACCATCCCCTACCAACCAGTAGTATCCAAATTTTGCAGCAGTATAAGCCCAGAGCACACCTCTCCTAAAAAGAGAAACATTCACATTACTACAAGCAAAAAATGTTTGGATGTCATGTTCTATATTTAAACTGAATATTTTATTTCCACATTTTATGATCATCCAGATTAAACCTTCTAATCCAAGAGGACATGAGATATATTCAGGTCTCTTCTGTTAGGAATCCCCAAACCTCCATGAAAGAATATGATTTGTCTCATAATTGATGATGATACATTCGGTTTTACAAAGAATATATAGGGGCCAATGAGGCTAACCCTAACTTGAGACACAAGAAAAACTAAACCGACTTATTATCTAACATCCCCCCGCAGTATCAACGTGGGGTTCAACAACGTTGAGACTGAAACGAATATCAACAAAAGGTGTAGTCGGTAGTCCTTTGGTGAAGATATCCGCAAACTGAGCGGAGGTGGGGACATGTAAAACTCGAACTTGTCCCAGAGCCACCTTTTCCCGTACAAAGTGAATGTCAATCTCTATATGCTTGGTGCGCCGATGCTGCACAGGATTGCCTGCCATGTAAACTGCGGAAATATTGTCACAATAAACAATGGTCGCCTGATGAATGGGCCTGTGAAGCTCCGATAACAACTGACGCAGCCATACCGTCTCAGCGACAGCATGGGCAACTGCACGGTACTCTGCTTCTGCTGACGAACGCGAAACTGTGACCTGCCGTTTCGAGGACCAAGAAATCAAGTTGTTACCAAGAAAAACACAGTATCCAGAACGTGGACCTACGAGTGTCCGGACAACCAGCCCAGTCTGCATCAGAATATGCTGTCAAAGTGGTAGGAGAGGAAGAGTTTATGTGGAGACCATGATCGAGTGTGCCTTTGAGATATCGCAAAATGCGTTTGACATGATTATAGTGGGGAATGCGAGGATCGTGCATGAACAAGCAGGCTTGTTGGACGGCAAAGGAAATTTCAGGACGAGTGATAGTGAGATATTGAAGTGCACCAGTTAGACTACGGTAAAGTGAAGGATCAGAAAAAGGATCACCCGTGGAAGAAAGTTTAAAAGTAGTGTCTACTGGAGTGCGAGAGGGCTGACAGTCGAGCATACCGGCACGTGTGAGGAGATCAAGAACATACTGACGCTGAGAGAGAAAGAGGCCGTGAGAATCTCTAGTGACGGCAATACCTAAAAAATGATGAAGAAGACCTAGGTTAGTCATAGAAAATTCGGTGCTAAGAAGAGACATGATATGATCAAGGAAAGTTTGTGTAGAGGCAGTGAGAACAATGTCGTCTACATATAGAAGCAAGTAGGCGGTATGAGTGTCAGTGTGAAAGACAAAGAGAGAAGAATCGGAATGAGATGGAGAAAAGCCTATGGTTTGAATAAAAGTGGAGAAACGCTGAAACCAGGCACGGGGAGCTTGTTTAAGACCATACAAGGACTTCTTTAAGAGACAGACATGAGAAGGATAGGTGGAATCTTCGAAACCCGAGGGTTGTTGACAGTAGATGGTTTCATTCAGATGGCCATTTAGAAAAGCGTTTTTGACAACGAGTTGATGAACAGTCCAGGATGAAGAGATGGCGATGCTAAGAACGGTTCGAATTGTGCTTGGTTTGACAACGGGAGAGAAGGTTTCATCGTAGTCAATGCCGTGTTGTTGGGAAAAACCACGACAGACCCGACATGCTTTATAGCGAGACAGAGAGCCGTAAGAATGAAATTTTTGGCGAAAAACCCACTTGCCAGAAACAATGTTTGCACCTGTGGGAGGAGGAAGTAGTTGCCATGTGTCATTTTGAAGAAGAGCATTGAACTCATCGAGCATGGCTGTTTTCCAATTGGGATCTAAGAGGGCAGATTTGTAGGTTTTAGGAATTGGGGAGATAGAGATGGTGGTAGAAAGGTTAAGACGGGTTTGAGGGAGACGGAAGCCTGATTTGGCACGGGTGCGCATGCCGTGGGCGTTTTGGGGTTGAGTTGTAGGAACGGCGTGAGGCGGAGGGGTGTGTGTGTGTGGTATATCAGAGGATGAAGGAGGAGAGTTGCCCGGCGCAGCGGAGGAGGCGGGCGTAGGAGGGGAGGGTGGGTATGGCGGTGAAGGAGGGGGGGTGGAGTTGCCTGATGGAGCAGGGGTTGTGGGAGAGGGGGTTGCCGGGGTAGGGTTTGGAAGAGATGTGAGGTGAAGCGGTGTTAAATTGGTACGATGAGACGGTGGTGTTGGTGTGGGAGAAGTGGGTTGTGTACGAGTAGCATAGGGAAAAACGTGTTCTACAAAAGTGACATGGCGAGAGATGTGGATTTGGCCTGAAAGCATATCTAGACATCGATAGCCTTTGTGTTCATCGGAGTAACCGAGGAAAACGCGGGCCATAGAGCGAGGAGCTAATTTGTGTGGAGAAGTGGCGTAGGAATTGGGAAAGCAAAGGTAGCCAAAGACTCAGAGTTCAGAGTAGTTTGGGTGAGAGAGAAAAAGGGAGAATAATGGTGTAGTATTTGGGTTGGCTTTAGAGGGACGTATGTTTAAAAGATAGGTGGCTGTTCGAAGTGCTTCAGCCCAAAATTGGGGTGGTAGGGAGGAGTGTATTAGAAGAGTGCGGATAATGTCATTGATAGTACGAAGGGACCGTTCAGCTTTGCCATTTTGGGGAGATGTATAGGGACACAAAAAAACGTAGAAGAATGACGTGATTTAGAAAGAATTCTCTATTGCTAAAGTTATTAAATTCATGGCTGTTGTCACATTGAATGAAACGGATTGGGAGGAAAAAGTGTGTGGTTACATAGCGTTGAAAGTTTAGAAAAAGTGTGTGAACATCAGATTTGTTTCGGAGAGGAAATGTCCATGTATAATGGGTGAAGTCATCTAAAATAACGAGATAATACTTAAAACCGGAAATACTTTTATGTGGAGATGTCCAAATATCACAGTGAAGTAATTCGAAAGGGAAAGTGCTAAAGGAGGTGGAGGAGCTAAAGGGGAGGCGGACATGTTTGCCTTGTTGACACGATTCACAAGTTGAAGACTCATGAGTGTCTTTATTACATGGAATAGAAAAATCACTAAGGAGCGAGGACATGGTGGCAGTGTTGGGATTTGCTAAACGCTGGCGCCAGAGGTCCACCGAGGCGAGCATGGAGGAGGGTTGGGCGGCGGTGGAGGTGCCATGGATGGTGTAGAGGTCTCCGGAACTATGGAATCGAGCGATCTCCTCCTTGGTCAGGTAATCCTTCACAGATAAAACAAAATAGTCAAATTCAACGGAGACAAGATTATCACGAGTGAATTGGCGAACGGAGATTAAGTTTTTAATAAGAGCTGGTGCTACTAGGACATCGCGGAGGAGGAGAGGTTTGGTGGGTGATGGAACATGTGTTTGACCAACACAATAGATTGGAATAGTGGAACCATCGCCTAAGGTAATGGATGAAAAAGGTGTCGAAGTGCAATTTGACAGCATATTATGTGATGAAAACATGTGACTAGATGCACCAGAGTCGAAAATCCAATCCGTACCTGAGTTCTCTTGAGCAGCAAAATTATTCATGGCCTGTAGAAAGGCGGCTTGATCACAGGTTGGCGTTGGAGTAGGAAGAAGAGGTGGTGCAGTCGACGATAATGACACTGGGGGCATGGTTGGCAGCTCGTATGGAGCGAGACTGCCTCCCGGGTTGGTGTAGGGGGAGGACAGGGTGGCACCATACGGATTGGAGTAGAGAGGCGACGAGGGCGCGCCGTACATGGGTGGCGGAGCAGCATAGTACGCCTGTGGAGGAGGCCGTGGTGTGAGCAGCCCTAGAGAGCCGCTGTGAGGGCGCAAGCCGGGCGTCCAACCGCCCAAGTATGCCGGCGGAGTGCCGGCCGAGGCGGGAGCTGTCCATGGCATCGACCAGGCTTGGACCATGCCTGTCCATGGATCATGCGTGGGACGCCACCCTGAAGGAGCCGGGGGAGGTGGAGCGCTGTAGACGGGCGCTTGCGGCGTGCCGTAGACGGGCGCAGATGGCGGCGGCGGGCGTGGAGGACGCCAGATGGGGTTTTTTCCCCTGTAGTTGGGATTTGGGTGCCACCCAGGAGGGGGCTGCGGCGTAGGCGCGGGAGGTGGTGGCACTGGCGCAGGAGTTTGAGGCAGCGGGCGAGGAGCGGCGACGAAGGCCTGTGGACGGGCTGCCTTACGAGTTTGGGTGGTGTCGGCGTGTTGCAGCAGGGAGCAGACCTCGGCGAAGGTGGGGCAGGGGCACATCATGGGGATGAACGACGCTTGCTTGTCGAAGTCGTTGCTGAGACCGGCGACGAGGATGTTGATGAGCTGCCGATCGGACACGTGATCGCCAAGTTCACGAAGCTCATCGGCGATAGCACTAAGGTGCTGGCAGTAGGTGCTGATGGAGGTGTCGCCCTGGACGGTGTTGCGAAGCTCGTTATTGAGGCTGGTGACGCGGCCGTCGACGTTGTCCTGGAAGAGCTGCCGAAGAGCTGACCAAAGAGCGGAGGCAGTGGCGCCGCTGCGAAAGTCGAGGTTGAAGATCTCGGTGGAGACGCGGGTGTAGATCCACTGGATGATGGCGAGATCGTCCTTGACCCATTGCGGATCATCGGGACGAGGCGGAACGGAGCCATCGATATGCCCGCGAAGATTGCAGCGCCCTAGATGAACTTCAAACAAATGGAACCAATGGTAATAGTTGTGAGCAGCAAGGTCTAATGTAATTGGGATGAAGGGTGTAACATCAGCTATTGTATCTGTGTAGGAGAGAGCAGAGGGAGGAGGGGCTAGCACGAGGGAGGTGGAGAGTTGGGAGGCCAGAGCTTTGGCTTTGGCGTTGATAAGGGCGTCTGATACGTCTCCAACGTATCGATAATTTCTTATGTTCCATGCTACTTTATTGATGATACCTACATGTTTTATACATACTTTATGTCATATTTATGCATTTTACGGCACTAACCTATTAACGAGATGCCGAAGAGCCAGTTGCTGTTTTTTGCTGTTTTTGGTTTCAGAAATCCTAGTAAGGAAATATTCTCAGAATTGGACGAAATCAACGCCCAGGATCTTATTTTTCCACGAAGCTTCCAGAACACCGGGGGAGATACGAAGTGGGGCGACGAGGCGGCAACACGCCAGGGCGGCGCGGCCCACCTCCTGGGTGCGCGGCCCTGTTGTGTGGGCCCCTCGTGGCGCCCCCTGACCTACCCTTCCGCCTACATAAGCCTTCATCGATAATAACTCCAGTACCGAGAGCCACGATACGGAAAACCTTCCAGAGACGCCGCCGCCAATCCCATCTCGGGGATTCAGGAGATCGCCTCCGGCACCCTGCCGGAGAGGGGAATCATCTCCCGGAGGACTCTTCACCGCCATGGTCGCCTCCGGAGTGATGTGTGAGTAGTTCACCCCTAGACTATGGGTCCATAGCAGTAGCTAGATGGTCGTCTTCTCCTAATTGTGCTATCATTGTTGGATCTTGTGAGCTGCCTAACATGATCAAGATCATCTATCTGTGATGCTACATGTTGCATTTGTTGGGATCCGATGAATAGTGAATGCTATGTTATGTTAATTATCAATCTATCATCTATGTGTTGTTTATGATCTTGCATGCTCTCCATTGCTAGTAGAGGCTCTGGCCAAGTTTTTGCTTGTAACTCCAAGAGGGAGTATTTATGCTCGATAGTGGGTTCATGCCTCCATTAAATCTGGGACAGTGGCAGAAAGTTCTAAGGTTGTGGATGTGCTGTTGCCACTAGGGATAAAACATCAATGCTATGTCTAAGGATATATTTATTGATTACATTACACACCATACTTAATGCAATTGTCTGTTGTTTGCAACTTAATACTGGAGGGGGTTCGGATGATAACCTGAAGGTAGACTTTTTAGGCATAGATGCATGCTGGATAGCGGTCTATGTACTTTGTCGTAATGCCCAATTAAATCTCACACTACTCATCATAACATGTATGTGCATGGTCATGCCCTCTTTATTTGTCAATTGCCCAACTGTAATTTGTTCACCCAACATGCTTATTCTTATGGGAGAGACACCTCTAGTGAACTGTGGACCCCGGTCCATTCTTTCACATCGAATACAATCCCATCGCAATACTCGTTCTATCGTTTCTCTGCAAACATCATCATCCACACTATACATCTAATCCTTTGTTACAGCAAGCCGGTGAGATTGACAACCTCACTGTCACGTTGGGGCAAAGTAATTTGGTTGTGTTGTGCAGGTTCCACGTTGGCGCCAGAATCCCTGGTGTTGCGCCGCACTACACTCCGCCGCCATCAACCTTCAACGTGCTTCTTGGCTCCTACTGGTTCGATAAACCTTGGTTTCTTACTGAGGGAAAAACTTGCCGCTGTACGCATCACACCTTCCTCTTGGGGTTCCCAACGGGCACGTTAACTGCGCGCCAGCATCAAGATTTTTTCTGGCACCGTTGCCGGGGAGATCAAGACACGCTGCAAGGGGAGTCTCCACTTCCAATCTCTTTACTTTGTTTTTGTCTTGCTTTATTTTATTTACTATTTTGTTTGCTTCATTATATCAAAACACAAAAAATTAGTTGCTAGCTTTACTTTATTTACTATCTTGTTCTCCATATTAAAAACACAAAAAAATTAGTTACTTGCATTTACTTTATCTAGTTTGTTTTATTTACTGTTGCTAGAATGGGTACTCCTGAAAATACTAAGTTGTGTGACTTCACAACCACAAATAATAATGATTTCTTATGCACACCTATTGCTCCACCTGCTACTACAGCGGAATTCTTTGAAATTAAACCTGCTTTACTAAATCTTGTTATGAGAGAGCAATTTTCTGGTGTTAGTTCTGATGATGCTGCTGCCCATCTTAATAATTTTGTTGAATTATGTGAAATGCAAAAGTATAAGTATGTAGATGGTGACATTATAAAATTAAAATTGTTTCCTTTCTCATTAAGAGGAAGAGCTAAAGATTGGTTGCTATCTCTGCCTAAGAATAGTATTGATTCATGGACTAAATGCAAGGATGCTTTTATTGGTAGATATTATCCTCCTGCTAAAATTATATCTTTGAGAAGTAGCATAATGAATTTTAAACAATTGGATACTGAGCATGTTGCACAAGCATGGGAAAGAATGAAATCTTTGGTTAAAAATTGCCCAACCCATGGACTGACTACTTGGATGATCATCCAAACCTTTTATGCAGGACTGAATTTTTCTTCGCGGAACTTATTGGATTCAGCTGCTGGAGGTACCTTTATGTCCATCACCCTAGGCGACGCAACAAAGCTTCTTGATAATATGATGATTAATTACTCTGAATGGCACACGGAAAGATCTCCACAAGGTAAGAAGGTAAATTCTGTCGAAGAAACCTCTTTCTTGAGTGATAAGATTGATGCTATTATGTCTATGCTTGTGAATGGTAGGACAAATGTTGATCCTAATAATGTTCCGTTAGCTTCATTGGTTGCCCAAGAAGAACATGTTGATGTGAACTTCATTAAAAATAATAATTTCAACAATGCTTATCGGAACAATTCTAGTAACAACTATAGGACATATCCTTATAATAATGGTAACGGTTATGGTAATTATTATGGGAATTCTTACAACAATAATAGGAATACACCCCCTGGACTTGAAGCCATGCTTAAAGAATTTATTAGTACACAAACTGCTTTTAACAAATCTGTTGAAGAAAAGCTTGGGAAAATTGATATACTTGCTTCTAAAGTCGATAGTCTTGCTGCTGATGTTGATCTTTTGAAATCAAAATGTATGCCTAATGAAAATAATTATATTAAGTTGTTTGCTACAGCAAACGCCATCCAAGTTAGAATTAATGAGAATATAAGATTGATGGCCGAATTGCGTGCTAGGTGGGAAAAAGAAGAAAATGCTAAAGATAACAATGTAGCTAAAGTTTGGACAATTACCACCACTAGTAATTCTAATGCTTCACATGTTGCTGCACCTCCTACTATTAATGGTAAAAGAATTGGTGTTGGCAATGTTTCCACTTCTAATGCAAAGCGTGAAAAACTGCCGGAAACTGCTAAAACTGCTGAAACTGCCTGTGATAAAACTGCTGAAATTTTTTCCAACATTGGGGACAATGATCCCATTGCTTTAGATCATAATGGTTTAGATTTTGATGATTGTCACATCTCTGAAGTTATAAAGTTCTTACAAAAACTTGCTAAAAGTCCTAATGCTAGTGCTATAAATTTGGCCTTTACAAAACATATTACAAATGCTCTCATAAAAGCTAGAGAAGAGAAATTAAAACTTGAAACTTCTATTCCTAGGAAGTTAGAGGATGGTTGGGAGCCCATCATTAAGATGAAGGTCAATGACTTTGATTGTAATGCTTTATGTGATCTTGGTGCAAGTATTTCCGTTATGCCTAAGAAAATCTATAATATGCTTGACTTGCCACCATTAAAAAATTGTTATTTAGATGTTAATCTTGCTGATAACTCTACAAAGAAACCTTTGGGGAGAGTTGATAATGTTCTCATTACAATTAACAATAACCTTGTCCCCGTTGATTTTGTTGTCTTGGATATTGAATGCAATGCATCTTGTCCCATTATATTGGGAAGACCTTTTCTTCGAACTGTTGGTGCTATTATTGATATGAAGGAAGGTAATATTAAATATCAATTTCCTCTCAAGAAAGGTATGGAACACTTTCCTAGAAAGAGAATGAAGTTACCTTTTGATTCTATCATTAGAACAAATTATGATGTTGATGCTTCGTCTCTTGATAACACTTGATATACACTTTCTGCGCCTAGCTGAAAGGCGTTAAATAAAAGCGCTTATGGGAGACAACCCATGATTTTACTACAACACTTTTGTTTTATATTTGAGTCTTGGAAGTTGTTACTACTGTAGCAACCTCTCCTTATCTTAGTTTTGTTGCATTGTTGTGCCAAGTAAAGTCTTTGATAGTAAGGTTCATACTAGATTTGGATTACTGCGCAGAAACAGATTTCTTGCTGTCACGGATCTTGGTTGAATTCTCTGTAGGTAACTCAGAAAATTCTGAAAATTTACGTGAGTGATCCTCAGATATGTACGCAACTTTCATTCAATTTGAGCATTTTCATTTGAGCAAGTATGGTGCCTCTTAGAAATTCGTCTTTACGGACTGTTCTGTTTTGACAGATTCTCTCTTTTATTTCGCATTGCTTGTTTTACTATGCTTGATGAATTTCTTTGTTCCATTAACTTTCAGTAGCTTTGTGCAATGTCCAGAAGTGTTAAGAATGATTATGTCACCTCTGAAAATGTGAATTTTGATTATGTACTAACCCTCTAATGAGTTGTTTTGAGTTTGGTGTGGAGGAAGTTTTCAAGGATCAAGAGAGGAGGATGATACAATATGATCAAGGAGAGTAAAAGCTCTAAGCTTGGGGATGCCCCGGTGGTTCACCCCTGCATATTTCAAGAAGAATCAAGCATCTAAGCTTGGGGATGCCCAAGGCATCCCCTTCTTCATCGACAACATTATCAGGTTCCTCTAGTGAAACTATATTTTTATTCCGTCACATCTTATGTACTTTACTTGGAGCGTCTGTATGTTTTTATTTTTGTTTTGTTTGAATAAGATGGATCCTAGCATTCATTGTGTGGGAGAGAGACACGCTCCGCTGTTGCATATGGACAAATATGTCCTTAGGCTTTACTCATAATGTTCATGGCGAAGGTTGAAACTGCTTCGTTAATTGTTATATGGTTGGAAACAGGAAATGCTACATGTGGTAATTGGTAGAATGTCTTGAATAATTTGATACTTGGCAATTGTTATAGATCATGTTTAAGCCCTTGCATCATATACTTTGCACCTATTAATGAAGAAATACATAGAGCTTGCTAAAACTTGGTTTGCATGATTGGTCTCTCTAAGGTCTAGATAATTTCTAGTAAGGGTCGAACAACAAGGAAGACGGTGTAGAGTCTTATAATGCTTAAAATATGTCTTTTATGTGAGTTTTGCTGTACCGATTCATACTTGTGTATGCTTCAAATAACCTTGCTAGCCTAAGCCTTGTATTGAGAGGGAATACTTCTCGTGCATCCAAATCCTTGAGCCAATAACTATGCCACTTGTGTCCACCATACCTACCTACTACATGGTATTTCTCCGCCATTCCAAAGTAAATTGCTTGAGTGCTACCTTTAAAATTTCTATCCTTTATCTTTGCAATATATAGCTCATGGGACAAATAGCCTAAAAACTATTGTGGTATTGAATATGTACTTATGCATCTTATATCTTATAAGTTGCTTGTTGAGCGATAACCATGTTCCTGGGGACGCCATCAACTACACTTTGTTGAATATCATGTGAGTTGCTATGCATGTTCGTCCTGTCTGAAGTAAGGGCGATTTACCATGAGTTGAATGGTTTGAGTATGCATATTGTTAGAGAAGAACATTGGGCCGCTAACTAAAGCCATGATCCATGGTGGAAGTTTCAGTTTTGGACAAATATCCTCAACCTCATATGAGAATATTATTTGTTGTTAAAAGCTTATGCATTAAAGAGGAGTCCATTATCTGTTGTCTATGTTGTTCCGGTATGGATGTCTAAGTTGAGAATAATCAAAAGCAAGAAATCCAATGCGAGCTTTCTCCTTAGACCTTTGTACAGGCGGCATAGAGGTACCCCTTTGTGACACTTGGTTAAAACATATGTATTGCGATGATAATCCAGGTAATCCGAGCTAATTTGGACAAGGTGCGGGCACTATTGGTACACTATGCATGAGGCTTGCAACTTGTAGGATATAATTCACATAACACTTATGCTTTATTACTACCGTTGACAAAATTGTTTCTTGTTTTCAAAATAAAAGCTCTAGCACAAATATAGCAATCAATGCTTCCCTCTGCGAAGGGCCATTCTTCTACTTTTATGTTGAGTCAGTTCACCTATTTCTCTCCATCTCAAGAAGCAAACACTTGTATTAACTGTGCATTGATTCCTACATACTTGCATATTGAACTTGTTATATTACTTTATGTTGACACTATCCATGAGATATACATGTTATAAGTTGAAAGCAACCGCTGAAACTTAATCTTCCTTTGTGTTGCTTCAATGCCTCTACTATGAATTTATTGCTTTATGAGTTAACTCTTATGCAAGACTTATTGATGCTTGTCTTGAAAGTACTATTCATGAAAAGTCTTTGCTATATGATTCAGTTGTTTACTCATTGTCTTTACCATTGCTTTGGATCGCTGCATTCATTACATGTGCTTACAATAGTATTGATCAAGATTATGATGGCATGTCACTTCAGAAATTATCTTTGTTATCGTTTACCTACTCGGGACGAGTAGGAACTAAACTTGGGGATGCTGATACGTCTCCAACGTATCGATAATTTCTTATGTTCCATGCTACTTTATTGATGATACCTACATGTTTTATACATACTTTATGTCATATTTATGCATTTTCCGGCACTAACCTATTAATGAGATGCCGAAGAGCCGCTTGTCGTTTCTGTTGTTTTTGGTTTCAGAAATCCTAGTAAGGAAATATTCTCGGAATTGGACGAAATCAACACCCGGGATCTTATTTTTCCACGAAGCTTCCAGAACACCGGGGGAGATACGAAGTGGGGCGACGAGGCGGCGACACGCCAGGGCGGCGCGACCCACCTCCTGGCCGCGCGGCCCTGTTGTGTGGGCCCCTCGTGGCGCCCCCTGACCTACCCTTCCGCCTACATAAGCCTTCATCGATAATAACTCCAGTACCGAGAGCCACGATACGGAAAACCTTCAAGAGACGACGCCGCCGCCAATCCCATCTCGGGGGATTCAGGAGATCGCCTCCGGCACCCTGCCGGAGAGGGGAATCATCTCCCGGAGGACTCTTCACCGCCATGGTCGCCTCCGGAGTGATGTGTGAGTAGTTCACCCCTGGACTATGGGTCCATAGCAGTAGCTAGATGGTCGTCTTCTCCTAATTGTGCTATCATTGTTGGATCTTGTGAGCTGCCTAACATGATCAAGATTATCTATCTGTAATGCTACATGTTGCGTTTGTTGGGATCCGATGAATAGTGAATGCTATGTTATGTTGATTATCAATCTATCATCTATGTGTTGTTTATGATCTTGCATGCTCTCCGTTGCTAGTAGAGGCTCTGGCCAAGTTTTTGCTTGTAACTCCAAGAGGGAGTATTTATGCTCGATAGTGGGTTCATGCCTCCATTAAATCTGGGACCGTGACAGAAAGTTCTAAGGTTGTGGATGTGCTGTTGCCACTAGGGATAAAACATCAATGCTATGTCTAAGGATATATTTATTGATTATATTACGCACCATACTTAATGCAATTGTCACTACAAGAAAAGTTCTGATAGACAACGTCTCAAAATCGTCCGCTAAGGGGTATTTTTCGTCGCCTATGGGCCTAACCCGACGATATGGGTTCTGTTGTGGAAACTGCGTCAGGCAAAGTCCTACGACGATTTTTTCGGTCCGTCGCGCTTGGGCGCCCTTCCGCCACGGAAAATCGGACCGTTGCCCAAGTGTTTCCGGAGCCCGTTGATCTGCCGACGTCATGCAACCGACACGTAGCGTACGCCGTTAATCGCGGCAAGTTAACGGCGTTAACCTACTGAAACCCCGTGGTAGATGGTAGGCCCACACGAGGCTCGCCACGTCTTAAGCGGGCCGCCCATTAAGTTTGCGGGCCGGGCATGACTTAGTTTGACCGGTCAACTATATAGTTGGGCTGGTCAATTAGTTACGTGGGCCGGGCCTAACCTCTAAGGTTGATCGGTCAAAACTTTAATGGGCCGGCCCACTAAGTATGTGGGCCGGCCGAATGCACTCGTTTGACCGGTCAACAGCAAAAGGGCCGCCCACAAGACATGTGGGACCCACTTTCTCGGTATCGGGCCGGCCCATTTACAAAGTGGGGTCCACATTAAAGCAACCGGGCCGCCCAAGAAGTTATTGGGTCGGCCCAATTAGCATGTGGGTCCCACTTTCCTCGCTATCGGCCGGCCCATTTAGTACGTGGGGTCCACATTTGATCAAATGGGCCGGCCCAACAAGCCATTGGGCCGGGCCAAAAGCACCGGTGGGTCCCACTTTCTGTTAAAGGGCCACCCATTTAGTATGTGGGGTCCACCATATAGCAAGTGGGCCGCCCAACAAGATAGTGGGCCGGCCAAAAACACAGTGGGTCCCACTTTCCGCTTAAAGGGTCGGCCCATTTAGTATGTGGGGTCCACCATATAGCAAGTGGTCGGCCCAACAAGATAGTGGGCCGGGCCAAAACACCGGTGGGTCCCACTTTCCTCGTTAAAGGGCCGGCCCATTTAGTATGGGGTCCACCATATAGCCGATGGGCCGGCCCAACATGCTAGTGGGCCGGCCAAAAAACACAGTGGGTCCCACTTTCCCGTTAAAGGGCCGGCCCATTTAGTATGTGGGGTCCACCATATAGCAAGTGGGCCGGCCCAACAAGATAGTGGGCCGGCCAAAAACACAGTGGGTCCCACTTTCGTCCTTAAAGGGCCGGCCCATTTAGTATGTGGGGGCCACCACAAAATCAATTGGGCTGGCCCAACTAGTTAGTGGGCCGGCCCAAAGAGTGGGTGAGGTCCACCTTAAAGCAAGTGGGCCGGCCCAATAAAAGTGTGGGGTCCACAAGAAATCAAGTGGGCCGGCCCAACAAGATAGTGGGCCAGCCCGTTTAGTTGCTGTTTATATGCCGGCGCAATAGGCGCTTTAGGATTTTGCGGCGGGCACATATGTGATTTCGCTTAATTGGGCCGTTTAAGGGATGGGAATTCGTGATTTAGCTATCGAGAATATTTACGCAGCATTGATTTCTGCCTCGATAGCCTCACTTACCACAAGCACCAAAGAAAAATGCGCGAAAGAACTATAAAAACTAACTAAATATTACATCAGTGCAAGGCATTGAAAAAATATTACAGAACCCAGAGAAATTGAATGGTAATTAAACCTAGCAATACAATGAAGGGATCCCAAGCAAATCTTTTAAGTTGTCCATGCGGCACCTTTATCTGAAACAAAGACATTACAAGTTAAGACAAAGAACAATGGAAAGGCAAAGACACTGCAATATTGTTTGCCAAAGAATTTGGAACTCATCATTTCGTCGTTATAACAAGATCATTGTAATGCGCACAATAAGCAAAGAAAGAGTGCATGCCGCATACCAACAGCCAATATAACAGAGCATGTTAGAATGAAACAAATAGACTTACTATCGTCGAGTCCCATGCAAACCAACATGTTCAGGGAGTACAAAATTGGCATGAACAACATAGTAGCAGGCAATAAATTTTGTAACAACGACTTAGCAAGATGAAGTTATGATGGCTACATCTACAGAGCAGGGAATGTAAACCAAAAATAGAAGTTACGATGGCAAAAGCTAAAGAGGAGGGAATGTGAACCAACATGTGCCAAGTGCAATTACTTCATTTTGGCCGTGAACTAAATAATACTCCTGAACTTATAGTGAAGGGGATGCAAATCAAGATGTTTCGGGATATAAACTTGTAATGAGCAACACAAAGAGGATAGTTAATGCTGGAGCTTAGGATGGACCAGCTACAGAATATAGTGGGATCACCTGTGAACTTGTATAAGAGGGAATGCAAACCAATATGTTCAGCTTTCCATATGTGAGCGTCATGCCAAGTCAGAGAAACAAGTCAATAATGCAGCTTTTGAAGAACAAGATGGCACGCAAAATTATTATCTAGTAGTATGACAAGTTTATTTGTACTACAGGCTAGATAGCAGAGTGATAGCATGCCAAACTAAGTCCTTACTTTGTTAGCTTACAATGAACTAGATACAAAACAATGGCATCACCTGTAGTACAGGGAATGCAAGCCAACATGTTCATGGAGTAAAAAATTGGCACAAACAACATAGTAGCAGGCCATAATTTTTGTAACAACGACTGAGCAAGATAAAGTTATGATGGCTAGATCTACAGAGCAGGGAATGTAAACCAAATATAGAAGTTACGATGCCAAAAGCTATAGAGTAGGGAATGCGAACCAACATGTGCAATTACTTAAAATTGTCCATGAACTAAATAATAGCAGGATGTTACTATAATACCTATAATTTTGTAACAACGACTGAGTAAGATAGAAGTTATGATGGCTACATCTGCAGAGCAGGGAATGCAAACCAAAATATTCAATCGCTTAAAGTTAGCAATGAAGTAGAAAATAGCAACGTGTTACGGTCATAGCTAGGAATGAACTAAAAGAGCTTTCGACAAACAAGCATCTGAACCCAGAACATGGCGCTAAAACAAGGGACTTACATTAGGAGAAGCACTCTGTGGGAGTGACAGCAGATCTTCCTGGGGTTGATAGATCCGGTGATGAAGTACACTACATGTGCTACTTGGGGTTGGAGAGACGGCCATTACACTTCATGATTACTCATCTCATCTGCAAAAACATAACGGCGCGTCGTTAGCACAAACAGGTTCCCCCAAGATTAAACAAGAACTTGCAGGCAAGCAATAGAAAAGCAACAATAGAAGAGTTTAGATCATGCAAGGCGCCGGTGAAGCAGATCCGGTTCATGCACAGCAGTGTCGGTGAGCTAGATCCGATGCGGTGGACGACGGATCCGGCGAAGCGGCTCAGCTGAAGCGACTGCGGTAGACTGCTGGATGAGCATATGGTTTCGAGGTACGGCGGGGATGATCCGGTCCGGTTGATGACGGCGTCGATGAAGCGGCTCCGGCAGGCAGCCGGCTGACGAGGATCGCGAGGGCTCGGGTAGACCAGGGAAGTCCGGCGGGGATGTTCCGGTGCGGTGATCGTGGAGGTGGGAGAGAGGGACTTGGGAAGTTCCGGTGGGTGGTCTCAGAGGAGAGAGTGAGGGAAATGAATTTTTTTTGGGAGGGTCTCCGGGCTAGGGAGGTGGTGATCCAAAAAATGACGGGCATACCCCCCCACCAACCGACTTTGCTGCCATCTCCACAGGGGTAGAATGGGAATTTGGAAGCGTGTGAAATTTTTGTATTTTGTGGGCGGGAAGTTTTGCTGCTATGAGATTTTGAATTTGGCTACGGTCCAAGTATAATGATAAAAAATTGTGACACCGTACTAGTACCTCTGTTCAAGGCCGAGTGCAAAATCAAATCATCATCACATTAAATACTGGTTACTATCATCGTGATCTATCTTGTTATCCCATTCAAAAACCCGTCTGAAATATCTCAGGATTGGCGGGAGATTTTGCCGCCCGACTGAGATTTGATTTTGAATATGACTATGGTCAAGTAATATAATATAATACTAATATAATGACGGTACACCTGGTTAAGTACTAATTGCTCTGCTCCGGCAGTCAAGGCCAGCAGCCACATCAAGCCATCATCATTACAAACAAAATCAGTCAAATCTAGAAGCTAGTATACGAAAAATCACAGCAGCATAATAAATCCAGAAAACTAAGTACGGAGTATAATACATCAACTGCATACAACAGCCAAAAGCAGCCAATAACAATGTTAATGTTCACGACAAACTAATCTGAAAATAATACAAGACGCAATGTATGGCCAACATGAAGATTAGGATACCCCAAGATGAATGAATTTGATCTTCATTCAGCATATATTTCTTTGTCACTCCATTCTCTGATCTGAAGGAAATATTCATTGAACTCCTTCCGTCTGCAGTGTGCAGCCAATACATCCTCCAAACGGTATGGCCTTTGTTCATTTCTCATACCATAGTTTCCTAATCTATCCACACGTATTGGCCACTCATCCCAGGCCTTTATATCATCAAAGTACTCTCTGATATAACCCAAATCTGCGTAGTAGATGCAGCCAGGTCGAAGTGTCGGGTGCACTCTGGTGTCGACGGAGATACACCGGATATAATGGACGAAGAAGGCACGACTGCCAATGTTATTGACGGCATGGAGAGAGCGGCTCTCAGTGTCCACACGGTACACCAATGGTTGACCTTCCTCCAAATGCTTGTTGTCCAACAACACAAGCAGCAGAGCACCATCCGACTTCACAAGGTAGAACTTGTTATTTCCAAGTTCTGGAAATGAAAATAGTGTATCCATGTTGACACTGCTCGCGCGCTGCTCCAACTGGACATTGTTGGTGCACACTGATTTTCCGAACTCAAAATTGTTCACAGCTATTGCATACAGTTCACCATTGAACGGGGTAATGCAACGCAGAGAATGGTGCTCGGTCGAAAATCTTCCTTCTCCCCAGTCTTCATCTATACCCTTAGTTGGAGTGCTCTCATCGACCCAAGCAATTTCCGCCGGGTAATCTTTGGAAACGAAGACCATAGTCGGGGACTTCATTACAGCGACTGACTTCAGAATAACATATGGCATATGCGCCTCAAACCTAGTATTCAATGTCTTTGTGAGTGGGTTCAAAAGCCGTATCTTGTGCGGCTGGTTCTTCTGGGAAAGGACGATGACGCCACGGTAAAAGCCGACGAAGTAGTATCTAAAATATATTGATGAAGATAACATTCAGCACTAAGATGTTTACGATTGAAAATAAAAATAGATTAACTCTATAGATATGGAGGAATTTGAACCTTGCATGAACTTCCGTTAGATCGATGGTGACGTAGCGGGATGTGCGGAGGTGGAGGAAGGTGAAATCAGCAGCGCGTGGAAGGACGTGTTCTACCATGATCCATTCATGCAGGTGCACGTCGGGCTCAGGTAAACCTGAGCGCCAATTTCTACAAACTTGCCTCAAAGCAGAGTAGGTGTCCATGTACTCCTCGTTCGCCAGTAAGCAGTCCCCGATCTTGTGAAGTGGTCCGTCAGCCCTGAGAGAGGCCCAGTCCACGGAGGCGCCGCGCTTGGATGCGCCGGTCTCGGGGGCGACGGCCGCCGGCGCATTCTTCTTGTCCATCGCCGGCAGGGAACGCGCGTAGGGCGGTTGGTGTTTTTTCATTCGATTTGGAGAAGTTGATGGGACGTGAGAGGCGTGGTTGCGTGCGTGAGTGAGAATGAGACTGTGTGCAGAGGGAGGGACAGAGGGGCTCTGTACAGGCAACGTGACGGTTGGTCTCGGCAGTTTCTCAAAAAAGCTAGACGTTTGGTCTCAACACGAGCACCGCCTAACCGCTGCGCACCACGACACGCGTCCGTGGTACTGCACGTCTGCACCGTTACGTGTACTCAGTTCTACCGTCGAGCCTTACACTGGAAAAATATATGTACTCCGTACTCAGTTTCCCCTCGAGTATAGTGGCTAGTGCAATATACTCAGTTTTACCCTCAAGTGGCTGGTCAACAGAGAGTCAACAAATGGGATTAAGTTGTCTAATTGAGTAATTTCATGCGCAAAAAAAATAAAATCATAGTGCATCCTACTCATGGAGTCTTGTTAAGAAGAGGAGGTCTAACACGTGGAAAAGAGAATAGCACACCACAGGTCCGAAATGATGGAAAGGGCTAGGCAATCCACTTATTATAGATCTCAACAAAAACCACATGGAACTAGTATATTAAACTTATGCAGTAGCCAACGCAACCAAAAGCCAGAAGTGCAGGCTGAGTCCCAAAGGCACAACACAATACGGAAACTTGCAAACTTATATAAAAGGGGCTATGCAACCCACTTATACACACATTAACAGCCATCCTCCTGTGTGACAAGAGAAATTCAACACTGGATTCGGAGGTAGGCACATGAAGCTTTACAAGGGCCAATGGGGCACCAACAAATTAAGGATGAATTGAACCACACCATCAACAATTCAAACTCGAGACCTTGGCTCTAATACCATTTAAGTTCAAACTGATTGAAAAGGCTAGGCAACCAATTTATAAAACATCCACAGAGTTGATCCCAGCCGCAGATAAATGCATCCACCAACAAAATAGGAACATTGCCTCAGTCTCAGGAAAATTTCACAATACCAAGGTACTCACATGTCAATGTCAGTGTTCATCTCCAATTATCTATGGCATTTTATTAGTCTTTGAGAGATTATAACGAACTTGATTGGCCTCCTCCAGTAGGGCATCACATGCTTCTGATCTCGATCTCAACATATCAACTTGGTTTCTTAACACATCTGCTGCAGCTCGTTCTATTTGGAGTTGTTCCTCCAGAACTTGTGCAGAGAAAGACTTGGACTTGGACTTGACCGCAAAAACCCAAAGCATTCCGCAGAAAGTGTTTTTGGTGATATCTTTATTTTTAAGTACCATGGTAAATGTCTCCATACATTCTTCTAGAGTTTTTTCCATACCGTCTTTCCCGGGTTTTGCCATCTCCAATTTCATATTTGCCTGAAAAAATTTCAGTCGTGTAAAAATTAAAGTTATTACAGAGAAACATGCAGACGGTAGATTTAATGTGTATGAACTACTTTTAATCCTACAAGTTGGTATGCCTGATTACACATCAAATGCATTTTCACAAAAACGCCTAAAAGATCATATTGACATGCCCATTATTGCTCCTACAAATTGGCAAGTGTGTCGTTAAAAAAATTAAATCATAAAGAAGACTTACAATAACACTTTCTCATGAGTTCTCCTATCACATTATGTTTGTTCTTCGGCATGCCTCGAATCGCTCTGCAGTCATCTCTTTGTCCGGTTGCATGTTGTTTGCATGATCTACTTTCTGCATTTTTGTACAATCATATAGAAATCAAATAACGTGGTTAAAATGGAGGATGGAAATATAACATGCACATGGAGTTCTACACAATTTACGAGTAACATATGTAGCAAAGATGTACCAGCGGGGCATTACTTTTTGCCAGAGATGCCCAACCAAGTGACGAGATCCTGTACGGCTTGGTAAACGTTGTTTCAAGCGGTTAGCCTAGTTCCTTTTAGACAACGTCTGCAAAAAGAGACTAGTGAGACACTGGCGCAAAATAAGTATTCAGAATTTAATCTGGTTTCACGGTCCTCATAAGCCATACCACATTCATTGGATCAGACCAGTGCTTGACAAGATCTCCCCACCGTCGTCCCATACAGAGTGCAGGAGACGTTGTTCGAACATTGGCGATGTCTGGCCGAGTGAAGTATGTCGCCTTAAGCTTATAGCGGTGTTGGCGCAACAATTCTTTGAATATGGAAGCGATGACAAACTTTACATCCTCATTATCCTCATCGAATTCAAACCTTAACTGCTCAGAACGGTGGAATGATTGGTGAGTTATATAGCATAGAAACAACAGTAAGCTACAAGAAATGGGACAGATCAATGTGGAATAATTTATCATTACCGTGAGAAGCATGACTTACATGTAAATTATGCACTAAACTCTCGAACCGTGAAGGGGTGTCAACGTGTCGCTTCCACAATGGGAAGGTAGGAAGTTCATTCCTGATAAAATAGCCAATATGTGATACAAGATATGAAGATTCATGCGGATGAAGTGGCCTTCTGCCACCTACAATAGATGCGATGCGAAATCTTGAACCCATTCCGGAAATCTTAGCTGCAAGTTTTCTTCCTACCGTTGGCCCCCTCGTTTTTATTGATCGTGGCGAACCTACCAAGTTAATCATTACATCAAGCTATCATGGTATATAGATACATAAGGGAGCATTAAACTACAAGTCTTGAAAAAAGTATTACCTTTTTTGGCGTGGGTCTCGTCATCGGGAGAGGAGTTGTCTTTCGCAGGACTAAGGGTCGGAGGGAGATCATCACCAGTTCGGTCGGTGTTGTGGCAAAGACTTGTTTGGACATTTGAGGCTGTATCATCCGGGACTAGCATCATGTGTCCTTGGCCATTATTACCTACCACCACTCCTGATGATGCCAATTGTTGGCTCGAATTTGCTGTGGAAATTGGTTCTGTTGGCAATTGTTGCTTTGAGAAATGATGTTGGCAAGCGGTGGTTGTGGAATGTGTGGGCTGGTACATGTCGGGGCTACTTCTGCCCGATTCGATGGTTTGTGGTTTTTACGAGACCTTTTATCGTTATCATTCTCGGCCTGTTCGCCACCTCGTGTCGGTCTTTTGTTAGACCTTGTAATAGGAGGAGCAAGACGAGCATCGGGCTTAACCTTTTTTTATTACGCACTGTCACCCATCCTCCGGTATCGGCTGAGGTTCCTGTTGAGTGTTCTTCCTCCTGTTCGTTCTTGAAAAGTTCTTGCCCGAATCTGCAGATGCCTGTCACACATAAATGATATTTCAATGTACAATATTATATGATGATGATATGCAGATGGAATGGAAAAACAGTAAGGCAACATATGCAAAAACATATATGATGCGTTAACTAAGCAGGAAAAATGTAGTAATGAGATTGAACATGGCATGGGTAACATATTTGGTAGGACTGGATACAACAAATGGAAGTTGGGACAAATAATTCGATGACAGACAGAGAAAACTCACCTTGTTGTGTTGCAGAGGATAGTCGACCAGGGCATCTTCCTGAGTCAGCTCGCCATCACAATCAGCAGGATCAAATTCTGAATCAGAGGAATGTTCCGTATCCTTTGTGAGGGACGTGGGTGGCGTTTTTGCACTAGACCTTGTAGAAGGATGTAGTGTTAGGCCCAACGAGGCTGCAACTCGGCTATTATGCAGGATAGTTTGCCTCCGTTGCTCTTCGTACTCATTCTCGAGTGGAAGACCTAACATGCATTGGCAAGAAATGCAGATGAGATTTATCATGGAACTGTGCATGTAAGAACAAATTAATAGTAGCAGTGAGACTGCTCAAAAGGTTTAATGACAAACAAACTATGGCTCAAAAATAATTGATGTTCATATTGTCAAGCTTCATGCACTAGCCAACGCAACCGGAAGTCCGGACTGATGGAAAGGGCAAACAAATTATGGCTCAAAAATAATTTACGTTGGGCAACAGAGGGCAGCAACAATTTTTAGGATAAGTATGAATGTCAAGCTTCATGCAGTAGCCAACGCAACCAAAAGTCCGAACTGATGGAAAGGGCTAAGCAATCCACATATACACTCAAACGCATATAAGTGTCATTTCATGCCAATGGTTAACCATATGGAATGGCGTGTGCTTAATATAATTGCCTAGGGTCTTCCAAGTTCCAACAGATCGGTCTATTGGATGAACTTGCTAGAGCATGCAATTCGAAATGGTATCAGACCTACAAGGTCCTGAGTTCAAATCCTAGCAAGTAGCAACGCAGTATTCAAAATAAATATTTCCAGCCTTCCTAAAAAAATATCTAATGATACATGCCTAAGGCTCGGTCTATTGAATGAGCGGTTTATCACTTAGCACCACAAGTTGGGGATTTTTTATCACAAAACACCAACATTTGGGGAAATTATTTCACATAACACATTATTTGTCATTAGTTGGCTTGACAAGAGCATCACCCTACAGCGTGACACCAATTTACAGTACGTGAGCATGTTTGCTACAAACAAATGAATTTTAGTGTGAAATTTTGTAGACACTCTGTGGAAATGAGAATATGAGTCACACTTGTTACATATGCTACACACAAAATGAATTACCATATGACAAATATTCATTGAAATTATAACCACACAAGAACATGAGATTTGGGTAATATATTCTGCATCAAAGATAAGGTTTTGATAATGTGTACCAATACAACTACCCTAGACATAAGATTTTTTTGAACTGTCTGAACATAAGATTAAACTACTAGTGTTGACAAACAGCTTTGTATTTAGCGTTTAACAGAAAATACCACAAAATAAAGTCTAATTGTCTTTCACCTGCTGTCACTCTTAAACTGACGGTGGCCTGAAGTCATTAATGGGCTATCAAACAGAGATCATGTATTCTGCGAAACAATTACCCCAAATGTTGGTGTTTTGTGATACAAATTTATAGGGTTGTGGTTCTGTGATAAAATAAAATCCCGAACTTCTGGTGTTAAGTGATAAAACCTCATTGGATGAACTGGCTAGAGCATGCAATTCCACATGGTGCACAAAGAGTTGCAAATAGAAAAAATATAGGCAGTTTAATACTATCAATAAATTGCTCTGCTAGCTTGACTGCTATCATAACCTTTGTAAAACGTACTACCACCATCCCGAAGTTTTTACCAAAAATCATTATTAACATGCAAAATACAAATTTAATATCATTAAATAGATAATGAATATATTTTCGTACGGTATCTACGAAATATTATATTTCTTGATAGATTATTCTGAAAGTTTGGTCAAACTTTACTTGGTTTGACTTTTATAAATAAGCCTTCAGGTTTGGGGTGGAGGTAGTATACTTCAAACCCCAAAAAAGTACCGCACAGATGTGATATTTGGAAAAGAAAAGCGTAACGTAAGCGGACATAAGCTCTGCCTCTTCATCAGCAGATGTAAGGTTACGATCAGCAGAGTTCCGAGATAAAAAAAAATACAGGCAGTTTAATACTATCAACAAATTGCTCTGCTAGCTTGACTGCTATCATAACCTTTGTAAAATGCATACTTCAAACCCCCAAAACATATCACACAGAAGTGATTCTCGGAAAAGAAATGCATAGCGAAAGCGGACATAACCTCGATCTTCCTCTCGATCAGCAGATGTAAGGTTGAGATCTCATATAGCTACGCGGCAAACAACTATCTACACTGATCTAATATCAGCAAGAATGCATTGCAAGAAAGCAACGAAAACTAGTGTCAGAAATCAAATGCATATAACAAAAGCGGACATGTAAAGTATTCATCAACCTTCGTCTGAGGCCAGGGCGGATTTACTCTTTGGTTGGGGGTGGTCGACTTTGGGGCCGCGTTTTTTGCCCATCTCGATCTCCGGTGAGGTGGACTACAGAGTCGGGGAAGCAGATCCGGAGCAGATATGGCGCGGTCAACGTCGGCGTTGAGGAATTAAATCCGGCTTGCTAGACAGCAAGGGAGGTCCGCCGGTAAAACGTGGTCAGTCACTACGGTGGCCGGTGAGGAGGCAGTGATGGTGAGGAGGGGCGGTAGGCACGGCCGTCGTCGTGGGAGTGTGCCTGGTAGAAGCATGAGAAAGATGTGGTGTTCGAATTGTACTCTGCAGGGAAATATCCTCTGTTGACCGAAGTTTTATAGGCCGACGGGCAAACCGCAGGTTTTGGGGTAGCTTGAAAATGGGATGCGCCAACAATTTCGGCGCGTGTTTTGCGGCAGAGACGAAAGTCACCCATAAGAAACTTTCCTCATGGAATACCTTTTGCTTGTTGGTTGGTCGTGTCGACAACATATATAGTGGGAGATGCCCATAGCTTGCTAGGCCATTCATATCAAACTCGAGTGATTATCACTAAGTTTACAATGAATATATTTCATGACACTCGCTATTGGCCGGATAGTAGAAAATATATTTCATGAATATCCCATATTAGTTAATTTATATTATTTCAATTGGTAAAATATTTTCATATTCTTTTAGAGTTCTAAAAACACACTACACAATGACAATGGATATTACCACTACCTTCTAGGTCCCGGCCATCAGATTTAGGGCTCCTTTGATTCATAGGATTTGCATAGGAATTGTGTAGGATTTGGTTCCTATGGAAAATTTTCCTATACATGTTGTTTGATTCATACGAATATATCCTATAGGAAAAATTCCTATGGAAATCTTGTAGTGTAATTTCTATAGGAAAAAAACATTAGCTCATACCTCATGAAAAATTCCTTTTTGCTTCAATCAAACATACTTCATCTTCCTATGGGATTCAAATAGACATGCCATTTAATCCTATGACTTTCCTATTCCTATGCTTTTTCTATCCTTTGAATCAAAGGAGCCCTTAGAGAAAAGTAGCTTAGCCAGAGATTTAGACCTTTGTGCAACAAATACATGAGTTGGTGATATGTGCAAAAGAACAGGTTAACTGAGTGTTCTGTGCAACAATGACAACAATAAGTGGAGTTTCGTGCAAATGATAAAAGGTGCAAAAGGGATCACACGGAAGGAGAAAGAGAAAGGGAGAGCAATGCCTCACGGGGCATTGTTATTTATGGTGAAAAGAAATGATTCACTTTTTCGGTGAGTGATGTTGACCGGCACACAGGTTTCGATTCAGAGACTGCGGTCAGGTGCTACGCGCCCGTCTAATATTCTTTTTTTTTCAGCGACAAATGGGAGAGAGAGAGAGAGAGTCTTGATGATGCGTCTTTACTTGACAAAGAAGATTGCTGGGAGTTTAACTACCTACCACACGTGACTTGTGCTCACTGATGTGTGGGACCTACACGCATGGGAACCACACGTAAGTGACCGGCCTACTTTATTCTAGGGGTGCCCGTCAAGCTAATACATAGTCTGCAACATGAAACTCTATTCGCTTATAAAATCTGAACTTTGAAATCCAATTTAATTTAAGTCTATTATTGGTCATATCAAGTATAAAATTACATTCTGAAACTTGTTCAACGCTTTCTCATAAATTATTATGGTAGTTTTTTAAAATCAAATGCTAATTGATTTGAGATAAAAACATATATTATTGCACAACAATGGGATATTAAAATATCTATTTGTAAATAAAATTAAGAAGTCAATGTTGTGGTAAGTTAGGAGGTTCAAAGGGTAAACCAAATATAACGTTTTGTTCAATCTCATAGTTAATATTACCAAGTTTGATTCTCCCTGGACAGCTTTGTTATAGTGTTCCCTAATTGGGCATGGTGGTGCATCTTGCCATTTCTAACACTGTTGATGACTAGACTTTTCAAGTTTTCGGTATAAAAAATCGTTTTTCATTTTCTAGATGATAAAATATGTTTATTTTGTGCATGGGGTAGATAAAATATGGGTCAAAATTGCGCATCTACAATTTTAAAATAAATTAGGCCATATTTTAATGTCAATTCCCAAATTTACGGTTTTTAGTGCTTTCTAGCTAGTTTCGCACATTTAAATGATCGTATGCTGATTTATTGAAAGTAAATCAAATTTGAATTGTAGGTGTGTTATAACTTGGTCCTACAAGTCCCCACAAATCATTTTTAGATACATATTACTTACTATATATAGAAACCAGTGATAGTACTAAAATATTCAACCCCTTTGCAAGGATAATCATGTCGACCATTTTGACCTGGTTTAGAAATAAATAAATGAAAATGAAGAAAACCTCAAAAATGAAACCCTTCCGCATGGAGTGTGCTTGTATGTGTTAGTTGACAGGGAAAATAATAAACATGTGATAGGGTAGTGAAAAACAAAATGTCTTCACACAAAGCAGACTATCGTGAATGAAGATTCCTGGTTTGCAAGCCAAATGATATAGTTATGGCCATATTTGTGGCATAGTTTGTTACAATGTGCCCAAATTGGGCATGGTGGTGCATCTTGCCATTCCCAACAATGTTGCTGACTAGACTTTTCAACTTTTCGGTATATAAAACTCATTTATCAATTTCTAGATGACAAAATAGGTTTATTTTGTGAATGGGGTACATAAGATATGGCTCAAAATGGCGCATCTGCATTTTTAAGATAAATAAGGCCACATATTAGTGGAAATTCCCAACGCTTTACGTTTTTTAGTGCTTTCTAGCTAGTTTCACACATTTAAATGACTTTATGCTGATTTATTGAAAGTAATTCCAATTTGAAATGTAGGTGTGTTATAACTTCGTCCTATAAATCCCCAAAAATCATTTTTGGATACATATTACTTACTATATACAGAAACATGTGATAGGGTAGTAAAAAACAAAATGTCTTCACAAGACAGACTATAGTGTGTATGAAGATTCATGTGCTTTGGTTTTCAATTTTTTATTTTTTTCTGAATGTTTATGCCCATTTGAATCTTGGTCAAATCCTAGGTTTGACCAAGATTTAAGCAAGTTTAAAACACATGAAAATGAAAAGGTAAGCCTGGATCCTTCTTAGTCATTCTAAAATGAAGCTTTGGGGGGTTTTTGAAATCTCAATGTTTGAAACCCAAAACCACTTCTCTTCATATGGTTGGCTTCATAAGAAAGAGTTTAGGGTTAGGGGTAGATACATGATTTGTCGGGTTTAAATATGTCTAGTACTTGTTTATCAATTTGAATGCTTACTATATATATGACTTAAGAATACTATGTGCTTTGGTTTTTCTTTTCTTTTCTTTTTGATTTTTTCTGAATTTTTATGCTCATTTGAATCTTGTTGGTCAAATCCTAGGTTTGACCAAGATTTAAACACGCATAAACATGAAAATGAAAAGGTAAGCTTCGATCCTTTTTAGTCACTCTAAAATTAAGCTTTTGGGATGTTTTTGAAATTTCCATGTTTGAAACCCAAAACCACTTCTCTTCATGGTTGACTTCATAAGACTGAGTTTAGGGTGTTAGGGGTAGATACATGATTTGTCGGGTTAATTTGAATATGTCTAGACATGCATGCTTATTTATCAACTTGAATGCTTACTATATGACATAAGAAGACTATATGTGTGTTGTATTTTCATTTTTTTGTTTTTTTCTGAATTAATGTTTATGCCCATTTGAATCTTGTCAAATCCTAGGTTTGACCAAAATTTAAACAAGTTTAAAACATAAAATGAAAAGGTAAGCCTGGATCCTTCTTAGTCATTCTAGAATGAAGCTTTTGGGGGGTTCTTGAAATCTCAATGTTTGAAACCCAAAACCACTTCTCTTCATGGTTGACTTCATAAGACAGAGTTTAGGGTGTTAGGGGTAGATACATGATTTGTCGGGTTAATTTGAATATGTCTAGACATGCATGCTTATTTATCAACTTGAATGCTTACTATATGACATAAGAAGACTATATGTGTGTTGGTCAAATCCTATGTTTGACCAAGATTTAAACAAGCATAAATCCTGAAAATGAAAATGTAATTAAGCTTGGATCCTTCTTATTCACTCTAAAATTAAGCTTTTGGCGGGAAGTTTTTGAAATTTCCATGAATGAAACCCAAAACCACTTCTCTTCATGCTTGACTTCATAAGACATATATAGTTAAGGGCCAGGGGTTGATACATGATTTGACTGGTTTGAATATGTCTAGACCTTGTTTATCAACTTCAATTCTTACTATATGACATAAGAAGACTATGTGCTTTGGTTTTTCATTTTTTTTTATTTTTTTTGAATGTTTATGCCCATTTGAATCTAACAAAGGTCATGCTTGGAATCTTACCTATGTATTATTGTACATCACAAATGTGAAATGAAAATATGTGCATCGATCTCTATAAACCATAAACCCTAACCCTAACTATATAGAAAAAGGTGAATGTTTATCGGGTTTGAGTTTTTATGCCCATTTGAGTCTTGGTCAAATCCTAGGTTTGACCAAGACTTAAGCAAGTTTAAAACACATGAAAATGAAAAGGGTAAGGCTGGATCCTTCTTAGGGTTAGGGCCAGCAGGGTAGATACATGATTTTTCTAGTTTGAATATGTCTAGACCATGTTTATCAACTTGAGTGCTCATGCATTATATGACATAAAAAGGCTATGTGCGTTTTTTTATTTTTTTATACCCATTTGAATCTCGTTCAAATCCTAGTTTTGATCAGGATTTAAACAAGTTTAAGACATGAAAATGAAAAGGTAAGCCTGGATCCTTCTTAGTCATTCTAAAAATGAAGCTTTTGGGGTGTTCTTGAAATCTCAATGTTTAAACCCAAAACCACTTCTCTTCACGGTTGACTTCATAAGACAGAGTTTAGGGTTAGGAGTAGATACATGATTTGTCGGGTTTGAATATGTCTAGACCTTGTTTATCATCTTGAATGCTTACTATATATATGACGTAAGAAGACTATGTGCTTTGTTTTTTTTTGTTTTTTTCTGAATTATTATGCTCATTTGAATCTTGTTGGTCAAATCCTAGGTTTGACCAAGATTTAAACAAACTTGAAACATGAAAATTAAAAGTTAAGCCTGGATCCTTTCCTAGTCACTCTAAAATTAAGCTTTTGGGAAGTTTTTGAAATTTCCATGTTTGAAACCCAAAACCATTTCTCTTCATGCTTGACTTCATAAGACAAAGTTAAGGGTTAGGGGTAGATACATGCTTTTTCTATTTTGAATATGTCTAGACCTTGTTTATCAACTTGAATGCTTATTTTATATGACATAAGAAGGCTATGTGCTTTGGTTTTTCATTTTTCTGGTTTTTTTAATTTTATGCCCATTTGAATCTTGGTCAAATACTAGCTAGGTTTGACCAAGATTTAAACAATTTAAAAACATGAAAATGAAAAGGCAAGCCTGGATCTTTTGTAGTCACTCTAAAATGAAGCTCGTGGGAGGTTCTTGAAATTTCCATGTTTGAAACCAATACGACTTCTCTTCATGCTAGACTTCATAAGATCGACCGAGAGTTTATGGTTAGGGGGTAGATACATGATTTGTCTGGTTTGAACACATGTCTAAACCTTGTTTATCAACTTGAATGCTTACTATCTATATGACATAAGAAGCTAGACTATATGCTTTTGTTTTTCATTCTTCTATTTTTTTGAATTTTATGCCCATTTGAATCTTGGTCAAATCCTAGGTTTGACCAGGATTTAAACAAGTTTAAAATATGAAAAAGAAAAGGTAAGCCTGGATCCTTCTTAGTCACTCTAAAATGAAGCAGCTTTTGGGGGGTTCGATCTTGAAATCTCAATATAATGTTTATAACCCAAAACCACTTCTCTTCATGCTTGACTTCATAAGACAGAGTTAAGGGTTAGGGGTAGATCGATACATGCTTTTTTCTGTTTTGAATATGTCTAGACCTTGTTGATCAACTTGAATTCTTACTTTATGACATAAGAAGGCTATGTGCTTTGGTTTTTCATTTTTCTGATTTTTTTGAATTTTATGCCCATTTGAATCTTGGTCAAATACTAGCTAGGTTTGACCAAGATTTAAACAAGTTTAAAACATGAAAATGAAAAGGTAAGTCTGGATCCTTCTTAGTCATTCAAAAGTGAAGCTTTTGGGGGGTTCTTGAAATCTCAATGTTTGAAACCCAAAACCACTTCTCTTCATGGTTGACTTCATAAGACAGAGTGTTTAGGGTTAGGGGGTAGATCGATACATGATTTGTCGGGTTTGAATATGTCTAGACATGCTTGTTTATCAACTTGAATGCTTACTATATGACATAAGAAGACTATATGTGCGTTGTATTTTCATTTTTTTGGTTTTTTCTGAATTAATGTTTATGCCCATTTGAATCTTGTCAAATCCTAGGTTTGACCAAGATTTAAACAAGTTTAAAACATAAAATGAAAAGGTAAGCCTGGATCCTTCTTAGTCATTCTAGAATGAAGCTTTTGGGGGTTCTTGAAATCTCAATGTTTGAAACCCAAAACCACTTCTCTTCATGGTTGACTTCATAAGACAGAGTTTAGGGTGTTAGGGGTAGATACATGATTTGTTGGGTTAATTTGAATATGTCTAGACATGCATGCATATTTATCAACTTGAATGCTTACTATATGACATAAGAAGACTATATGTGTGTTGGTCAAATCCTATGTTTGACCAAGATTTAAACAAGCATAAATCCTGAAAATGAAAAGGTAATTAAGCTTGGATCCTTCTTATTCACTCTAAAATTAAGCTTTTGGCGGGAAGTTTTTGAAATTTCCATGTTTGAAACCCAAAACCACTTCTCTTCATGCTTGACTTCATAAGACATATATAGTTAAGGGCCAGGGGTAGATACATGCTTTTTCTGTTTTGAATATGTCTAGACCTTGTTCATATCGATCAACTTGAATGCTTACTATATATATATGACATAAGAAGGCTATGTGCTTTGGTTTTCATTTTTTGATTTTTTCTGAATGTTTATGCCCATTTGAATCTTGGTCAAGTCCTAGGTTTGACCAAGATTTTAGCAAGTTTAAAACACATGAAAATGAAAAGGCAAGCCTGGATCCTTCTTAGTCATTCTAAAATGAAGCTTTTGGGGGGTTCGATCTTGAAATATCAATATAATGTTTGTAACCCAAAACCACTTCTCTTCATGCTTGACTTCATAAGACAAAGTTAAGGGTTAGGGGTAGATCGATACATGATTTGTCTTGTTTGAATATGTCTAGACCTTGTTGAGCAAGATTTAAACAAGTTTAACACGTGTAAATGAATAAGTAAGCATGGATCCTTCTTAGTCACTCCAAAATGTACCAATTGATAGATGTGTTAACTTTGCTTCATGGAAAAATTAATGTCATGTAAATGAGTTAACTTGGATTTCCTACCCTTTAGTCCATAGGTAACTTTGTTCTAATGCACTATAATAATCAACTGAGTTTTTACACAACAGGTCTGTCACTTACGTGTGGTGCCCATGCGTGAGGTCCCACACTTCGGTGAGCACAAGTCACGTGCGGTAGGTACGCAAACTCCCAGCCATCTTCTTTGTCAAGAGAAGACGCATCGGGATGCGTATTGGAAGTCTCTGGGTCCTTCAGGGATCCTTCGGTTGTCCCTCTCACAAAAAAAAACCTCTCTCTCATTCTCGGCCTCGCTCGACTCGCTCGCTCGCTCGCACCTCCGCTCCCTTTGAAAAACACTGCACTTTGTGATCCAACATCATCACCCGAAAAAGGGGAGACACCATAATGCACTCCCTTCTTCACTCCTTCCGAGTGATCCCTCTTTTCCTTCGAGTTTCACTCGACGGGCAAACACACATGTGCTTTGCATAGTAATAATAAAAAAGTAGAAAAATCGACCTACGAATCTATGATTAAATAGGTTAATCTAGGGTTTTGCCCACTACTACAGATCAAGTTCAAAAATATCCAACTACCGGTTCGATTTTGGGCTACTAATGTGCGTTGGTTTTTTATTTTTTATTTTTTCTGAATGTTTATGCCCATTTGAATCTTGGTCAAATCCTATGTTTGACCAAGATTTAAACACGCATAAACATGAAAATGAAAAGGTAAGCTTCGATCCTTTTTAGTCACTCTAAAATTAAGCTTTTGGGATGTTTTTGAAATTTCCATGTTTGAAACCCAAAACCACTTATCTTCATGCCTGACTTCATAAGACAGAGTTAAGGGTTCGGGGTAGATACATGCTTTTTCTATTTTGAATATGTCTACACCTTGTTCATCAACTTGAAGGCTTACTATATATATGACATAAGAAGGCTATGTGCTTTAGTTTTTCTTTTTTTTTATGTTTTTTGAATTTTTATGCCCATTTGAATCTTGGTCAAATCCTAGGTTTGACCAAGATTTAAACAAGATTAAAACATGAAAATGAAAAGGTAAGCCTGAATCCTTCTTAATTAGTCACTCTAAAATGAAGCTTTGGGGGAGGGGGTCTAGAAATTTCCATGTTTGAAACCCAAAACCATTTCTCTTCATGCTTGACTTCATAAGACAAATCTAGTTTAGGGTTAGGGGGTAGATACATGATTTGTCGGGTTTGAATATGTCTACACATGCTTGTTTATCAACTTGAATGCTTACTATATGACATAAGAAGACTATATGTGCGTTCGTTTCTTATTTTTAAATTTTTTCTGAATGTTTATGCCCATTTGAATCTTGGTCAATCCTATGTTTGACCAAGATTTAAACAAGTTAATTTAAAACATGAAAATGAAAAGGTAAGCATTGAACCTTATTAGTCACTCTAAGATGAAGTTTTTGGGAGGTTATTGAAATTTCCATATTTGAAACCCAAAACCACTTCTCTTCATGTTTGACTTCATAAGACAGATCGAGTTTAGGGTTAGGGACATATGGTAGATACATGATTTTTCTTGTTTTAATATGTCTAGACCATGTTTATCAACTTGAATGCTCATTATATGACATAAAAGGCTATGTGCTTTGGTTTTACATTTTCTGGTTTTTTGAATTTTTATGCCCATTGAATCTTGGTTAAATCCTAGGTTTGACCAAGATTTAAACAAGTTTAAAACATAAAAATGAAAAGGTAAGTCTGGATCCTTCTTAGTCATTCAAAAGTGAAGCTTTTGGGGGGTTCTTGAAATCTCAATGTTTGAAACCCAAAACCACTTCTCTTCATGGTTGACTTCATAAGACAGAGTGTTTAGGGTTAGGGGTAGATCGATACATGATTTGTCGGGTTTGAATATGTCTAGACATGCTTGTTTATCAACTTGAATGCTTACTATATGACATAAGAAGACTATATGTGCGTTGTATTTTCATTTTTTTGGTTTTTTCTGAATTAATGTTTATGCCCATTTGAATCTTGTCAAATCCTAGGTTTGACCAAGATTTAAACAAGTTTAAAACATAAAATGAAAAGGTAAGCCTGGATCCTTCTTAGTCATTCTAGAATGAAGCTTTTGGGGGGTTCTTGAAATCTCAATGTTTGAAACCCAAAACCACTTCTCTTCATGGTTGACTTCATAAGACAGAGTTTAGGGTGTTAGGGGTAGATACATGATTTGTTGGGTTAATTTGAATATGTCTAGACATGCATGCATATTTATCAACTTGAATGCTTACTATATGACATAAGAAGACTATATGTGTGTTGGTCAAATCCTATGTTTGACCAAGATTTAAACAAGCATAAATCCTGAAAATGAAAAGGTAATTAAGCTTGGATCCTTCTTATTCACTCTAAAATTAAGCTTTTGGCGGGAAGTTTTTGAAATTTCCATGTTTGAAACCCAAAACCACTTCTCTTCATGCTTGACTTCATAAGACATATATAGTTAAGGGCCAGGGGTAGATACATGCTTTTTCTGTTTTGAATATGTCTAGACCTTGTTCATATCGATCAACTTGAATGCTTACTATATATATATGACATAAGAAGGCTATGTGCTTTGGTTTTCATTTTTTGATTTTTTCTGAATGTTTATGCCCATTTGAATCTTGGTCAAGTCCTAGGTTTGACCAAGATTTTAGCAAGTTTAAAACACATGAAAATGAAAAGGCAAGCCTGGATCCTTCTTAGTCATTCTAAAATGAAGCTTTTGGGGGGTTCGATCTTGAAATCTCAATATAATGTTTGTAAGCCAAAACCACTTCTCTTCATGCTTGACTTCATAAGACAAAGTTAAGGGTTAGGGGTAGATCGATACATGCTTTTTTCTGTTTTGAATATGTCTAGACCTTGTTGAGCAAGATTTAAACAAGTTTAACACGTGTAAATGAATAAGTAAGCATGGATCCTTCTTAGTCACTCCAAAATGTACCAATTGATAGATGTGTTAACTTTGCTTCATGGAAAAATTAATGTCATGTAAATGAGTTAACTTGGATTTCCTACCCTTTAGTCCATAGGTAACTTTGTTCTAATGCACTATAATAATCAACCGAGTTTTTACACAACAGGTCCTGTCACTTACGTGTGGTGCCCATGCGTGAGGTCCCACACTTCAGGTGAGCACAAGTCACGTGCGTAGGTACGCAAACTCCCAGCCATCTTCTTTGTCAAGAGAAGACGCATCAGGATGCGTATTGGAAGTCTCTGGGTCCTTCAGGATCCTTCGGTTGTCCCTCTCACAAAAAAAAACCTCTCTCTCATTCTCGGCCTCGCTCGACTCGCTCGCTCGCTCGCACCTCCTGCTCACTGAAAAAACTCGCACACTGTCCAACATCATCACCCGAAAAAGGGGAGACACCATAATGCACTCCCTTCTTCACTCCTTCCGAGTGATCCCTCTTTTTCCTTCGAGTTTCACTCGACGGGCAAACACACATGTGCTGCATAGTAATAATAAAAAAGTAGAAAAATCGACCTACGAATCTATGATTAAATAGGTTAATCTAGGGTTTTGCCCACTACTACAGATCAAGTTCAAAAATATCCAACTACTGGTTCGATTTTGGGCTACTAATGTGCGTTGGTTTTTTATTTTTTATTTTTTTCTGAATGTTTATGCCCATTTGAATCTTGGTCAAATCCTATGTTTGACCAAGATTTAAACACGCATAAACACGAAAATGAAAAGGTAAGCTTCGATCCTTTTTAGTCACTCTAAAATTAAGCTTTTGGGATGTTTTTGAAATTTCCATGTTTGAAACCCAAAACCACTTATCTTCATGCTCGACTTCATAAGACAGAGTTAAGGGTTAGGGGGTAGATACATGCTTTTTCTATTTTGAATATGTCTACACCTTGTTCATCAACTTGAAGGCTTACTATATATATGACATAAGAAGGCTATGTGCTTTAGTTTTTCTTTTTTTTTATGTTTTTTGAATTTTTATGCCCATTTGAATCTTGGTCAAATCCTAGGTTTGACCAAGATTTAAACAAGATTAAAACATGATAATGAAAAGGTAAGCCTGAATCCTTCTTAATTAGTCACTCTAAAATGAAGCTTTGGGGGAGGGGGTCTAGAAATTTCCATGTTTGAAACCCAAAACCATTTCTCTTCATGCTTGACTTCATAAGACAAATCTAGTTTAGGGTTAGGGGGTAGATACATGATTTGTCGGGTTTGAATATGTCTACACATGCTTGTTTATCAACTTGAATGCTTACTATATGACATAAGAAGACTATATGTGCGTTCGTTTCTTATTTTTAAATTTTTTCTGAATGTTTATGCCCATTTGAATCTTGGTCAATCCTATGTTTGACCAAGATTTAAACAAGTTAATTTAAAACATGAAAATGAAAAGGTAAGCATTGAACCTTATTAGTCACTCTAAGATGAAGTTTTTGGGAGGTTATTGAAATTTCCATATTTGAAACCCAAAACCACTTCTCTTCATGTTTGACTTCATAAGACAGATCGAGTTTAGGGTTAGGGACATATGGTAGATACATGATTTTTCTTGTTTTAATATGTCTAGACCATGTTTATCAACTTGAATGCTCATTATATGACATAAAAGGCTATGTGCTTTGGTTTTACATTTTCTGGTTTTTTGAATTTTTATGCCCATTGAATCTTGGTTAAATCCTAGGTTTGACCAAGATTTAAACAAGTTTAAAACATAAAAATGAAAAGGTAAGTCTGGATCCTTCTTAGTCATTCAAAAGTGAAGCTTTTGGGGGGTTCTTGAAATCTCAATGTTTGAAACCCAAAACCACTTCTCTTCATGGTTGACTTCATAAGACAGTGTGTTTTGGGTTTGGGGGTAGATCGATACATGATTTGTCGGGTTTGAATATGTCTAGACATGCTTGTTTATCAACTTGAATGCTTACTATATGACATAAGAAGACTATATGTGCGTTGTATTTTCATTTTTTTGGTTTTTTCTGAATTAATGTTTATGCCCATTTGAATCTTGTCAAATCCTAGGTTTGACCAAGATTTAAACAAGTTTAAAACATAAAATGAAAAGGTAAGCCTGGATCCTTCTTAGTCATTCTAGAATGAAGCTTTTGGGGGTTTCTTGAAATCTCAATGTTTGAAACCCAAAACCACTTCTCTTCATGGTTGACTTCATAAGACAGAGTTTAGGGTGTTAGGGGTAGATACATGATTTGTCGGGTTAATTTGAATATGTCTAGACATGCATGCTTGTTTATCAACTTGAATGCTTACTATATGACATAAGAAGACTATATGTGTGTTGGTCAAATCCTATGTTTGACCAAGATTTAAACAAGCATATAAATCCTGAAAATGAAAAGGTAATTAAGCTTGGATCCTTCTTATTCACTCTAAAATTAAGCTTTTGGCGGGAAGTTTTTGAAATTTCCATGTTTGAAACCCAAAACCACTTCTCTTCATGCTTGACTTCATAAGACATATATAGTTAAGGGCGGGGTAGATACATGCTTTTTCTGTTTTGAATATGTCTAGACCTTGTTCATATCGATCAACTTGAATGCTTACTATATATATATGACATAAGAAGGCTATGTGCTTTGGTTTTCATTTTTTGATTTTTTCTGAATGTTTATGCCCATTTGAATCTTGGTCAAGTCCTAGGTTTGACCAAGATTTTAGCAAGTTTAAAACACATGAAAATGAAAAGCAAGCCTGGATCCTTCTTAGTCATTCTAAAATGAAGCTTTTGGGGGGTTCGATCTTGAAATCTCTATATAATGTTTGTAACCCAAAACCACTTCTCTTCATGCTTGACTTCATAAGACAAAGTTAAGGGTTAGTAGGTTTGATCGACCAAGATTTAAACAATTTTAAAACATGAAAATGAAAAGGCAAGCATGGATCTTTTTTAGTCACTCTAAAATGAAGCTTCTGGGAGGTTCTTGAAATTTCCATGTTTGAAACCAATAGACTTCGTAAGATCGACCGACTTTATGGTTAGGGGGTAGATACATGCTTTTTTCTCTGCTTTGAATATGCCTAGAACTTGTTCATCAATTTGAAATTTCCATGTTTGAAACCCAAAACCCCACTTCTCTTCATGCTTGACTCCATAATACAGAGTTTAAGGTTAGGGCCAGGGTAGATACATGATTTTTCTAGTTTGAATATGTCTAGACCATGTTTATCAACTTGAGTGCTCATGCATTATATGACATAAAAAGGCTATGTGCGTTTTTTTATATTATTTAATACCCATTTGAATCTCGTTCAAATCCTAGTTTTGACCAGGATTTAAACAAGTTTAAAACATGAAAATGAAAAGGTAAGCCTGTATCCTTCTTAGTCACTCTAAAATGAAGCTTTTGGGAGGTTTTTGAAATTTCCATGTTTGAAACCCAAAACCATTTCTCTTCATGCTTGACTTCATAAGATAAAGTTTAGGGTTAGGTGTTGATACATGATTTGACTGGTTTGAATATGTCTAGACCTTGTTTATCAACTTCAATTCTTACTATATGACATAAGAAGACTATGTGCTTTGGTTTTTCATTTTTTTTTATTTTTTCTGAATGTTTATGCCCATTTGAATCTAAAAGTGAGAGAACACGTTAAAGGTTATTCTAACAAAGGTCATGCTTGGAATCTTACCTATGTATTATTGTACATCACAAATGTGAAATGAAAATATGTGCATCGATCTCTATAAACCATAAACCCTAACCCTAACTATATAGAAAAAGATGAACAATCCATGCTTTTCGGTTGCCTTTTTTGATACACCTTTGGCTGGATTTCAAATTGGGGGGGGGGGGAGGGGACGAGTGTGTTTATTTGGATGCCTCTCTCGTATTTGCTAGTTTTTTGGGGTCACAAAAATTCAGGGTAGCATCATGCCCACACCTCCCTTCACGCGGAAAAAGTGGTAGGCGAGTAGTAAAATGGCATGAACAACAAGTTTCAAGTAAAATTTCGAATATAACCAGAATGTACCAATTGATAGATGAGTTAACTTGGCTTCATGGAAAAAATAATGTCATGTAAATGAGTTAACTTGGCTTTCCTACCCTTGAATCCATAGGAAACTTTGTACTAATACAATATAATGATCACCCGAGTTATTACCCCCAGAGGTCTTTCACTAACGTGGGGTTCCCATGCGTGAGGTCCCACACTTGATGAGCACAAGTCATGTGCGGTCGGTAGGCAAACTCCCATCTTCTTTGTCAAGAGAAGACGCATCAAAACTCCCCCCCCTCTCTCTCTCTCTCCAGTTATCCACCTCCGCTGGCTGCTGGTTTTGGCATTGCGTTTCTACCTCAGCTCGGAGGCCATGGTGTGCACGCACAGTAGGCCATGGCGATTTGGTCGCGCTAAGTGGTTCGTCCCCGGCTACGACGAGGATCAATCTGGGCGGTGGCTGTTAAGGACCCGATCGCATTTCTTGCTTTCAGCGTGGGGTCTTCCATGTAAAAGTTAGGGATTTAGATGAAATTTCCTGTTTATTCTGTGTCTTGTTGTAAATCGTGCTCGGTGCGTATTGGAAGTCTCGAGTCCTTCAGGATCCTTCGGTTGTCCCTCTCTCTCTCAAAAAAAGAAAAACATCTCTCTCATTATCGGCCTCGCCGCTCGCTCGCACCTCCTGCGCACCGACAAACCCCGAAAAGGTCGGACACCATAAATAAGAGGGCCCCACTCACTTCTCTCCCTTCGTCTCCTTCCGTGTGATCCCTCTTCCTCCGAGTTTCACTGGACGGGCAAACACATGTGCTGCCTAGAAATATTCGACCCCTTTGCATGGATAATCATGTCGACCATTTTTACCTGGTTTAGAAATAAATAAATGAAAATGAAGAAAACCTCAAAAATGAAACCCTTCCGCATTGAGTGATTATAGGTGTACTAGTTGACAGGGAAAATAAGAAACCTGTGATAGGGTAGTAAAAAACAAAATGTCTTCACAAGACGGACTATAGTGTGTATGAAGATTCATGTGCTTTGGTTTTCAATTTTTGATTTTTTCTGAATGTTTATGCCCATTTGAATCTTGGTCAAATCCTAGGTTTGACCAAGATTTAAGCAAGTTTAAAACACATGAAAATGAAAAGGTAAGCCTGGATCCTTCTTAGTCATTCTAAAATGAAGCTAATTTTGGGGGGTTTTTTGAAATCTCAATGTTTGAAACCCAAAACCACTTCTCTTCATATGGTTGGCTTCATAAGAAAGAGTTTAGGGTTAGGGGTAGATACATGATTTGTCGGGTTTGAATATGTCTAGAACTTGTCTATCAATTTGAATGCTTACTATATATATGACTTAAGAATACTATGTGCTTTGGTTTTTCTTTTCTATTTTTTTTGATTTTTTTCTGAATTTTTATGCTCATTTGAATCTTGTTGGTCAAATCCTAGGTTTGACCAAGATTTAAACAAACTTAAAACATGAAAATGAAAAGGTAAGCCTGTATCCTTCTTAGTCACTCTAAAATGAAGCTTTTGGGAGGTTTTTGAAATTTCCATGTTTGAAACCCAAAACCCCACTTCTCTTCATGCTTGACTCCATAATACAGAGTTTAAGGTTAGGGCCAGGGTAGATACATGATTTTTCTAGTTTGAATATGTCTAGACAATGTTTATCAACTTGAGTGCTCATGCATTATATGACATAAAAAGGCTATGTGCGTTTTTTTATTTTTTTATACCCATTTGAATCTCGTTCAAATCCTAGTTTTGATCAGGATTTAAACAAGTTTAAGACATGAAAATGAAAAGGTAAGCCTGGATCCTTCTTAGTCATTCTAAAAATGAAGCTTTTGGGGTGTTCTTGAAATCTCAATGTTTAAACCCAAAACCACTTCTCTTCACGGTTGACTTCATAAGACAGAGTTTAGGGTTAGGAGTAGATACATGATTTGTCGGGTTTGAATATGTCTAGACCTTGTTTATCATCTTGAATGCTTACTATATATATGACGTAAGAAGACTATGTGCTTTGGTTTTTTTTTGTTTTTTCTGAATTATTATGCTCATTTGAATCTTGTTGGTCAAATCCTAGGTTTGACCAAGATTTAAACAAACTTGAAACATGAAAATTAAAAGTTAAGCCTGGATCCTTTCCTAGTCACTCTAAAATTAAGCTTTTGGGAAGTTTTTGAAATTTCCATGTTTGAAACCCAAAACCACTTCTCTTCATGCTTGACTTCATAAGACAGAGTTAAGGGTTAGGGGTAGATACATGCTTTTTCTATTTTGAATATGTCTAGACCTTGTTTATCAACTTGAATGCTTATTTTATATGACATAAGAAGGCTATGTGCTTTGGTTTTTCATTTTTCTGGTTTTTTTAATTTTATGCCCATTTGAATCTTGGTCAAATACTAGCTAGGTTTGGCCAAGATTTAAACAATTTAAAAACATGAAAATGAAAAGGCAAGCCTGGATCTTTTGTAGTCACTCTAAAATGAAGCTCGTGGGAGGTTCTTGAAATTTCCATGTTTGAAACCAATGCGACTTCTCTTCATGCTAGACTTCATAAGATCGACCGAGAGTTTATGGTTAGGGGGTAGATACATGATTTGTCTGGTTTGAACACATGTCTAAACCTTGTTTATCAACTTGAATGCTTACTATCTATATGACATAAGAAGCTAGACTATGTAATTTTGTTTTTCATTCTTCTATTTTTTTTGAATTTTATGCCCATTTGAATCTTGGTCAAATCCTAGGTTTGACCAGGATTTAAACAAGTTTAAAATATGAAAACGAAAAGGTAAGCCTGGATCCTTCTTAGTCACTCTAAAATGAAGCAGCTTTTGGGGGGTTCGATCTTGAAATCTCAATATAATGTTTGTAACCCAAAACCACTTCTCTTCATGCTTGACTTCATAAGACAGAGTTAAGGGTTAGGGGTAGATCGATACATGCTTTTTCTCGTTTTGAATATGTCTAGACCTTGTTGATCAACTTGAATTCTTACTTTATGACATAAGAAGGCTATGTGCTTTGGTTTTTCATTTTTCTGATTTTTTTGAATTTTATGCCCATTTGAATCTTGGTCAAATACTAGCTAGGTTTGACCAAGATTTAAACAAGTTTAAAACACGAAAATGAAAAGGTAAGTCTGGATCCTTCTTAGTCATTCAAAAGTGAAGCTTTTGGGGGGTTCTTGAAATCTCAATGTTTGAAACCCAAAACCACTTCTCTTCATGGTTGACTTCATAAGACAGAGTGTTTAGGGTTAGGGGGTAGATCGATACATGATTTGTCGGGTTTGAATATGTCTAGACATGCTTGTTTATCAACTTGAATGCTTACTATATGACATAAGAAGACTATATGTGCGTTGTATTTTCATTTTTTTGGTTTTTTCTGAATTAATGTTTATGCCCATTTGAATCTTGTCAAATCCTAGGTTTGACCAAGATTTAAACAAGTTTAAAACATAAAATGAAAAGGTAAGCCTAGATCCTTCTTAGTCATTCTAGAATGAAGCTTTTGGGGGTTCTTGAAATCTCAATGTTTGAAACCCAAAACCACTTCTCTTCATGGTTGACTTCATAAGACAGAGTTTAGGGTGTTAGGGGTAGATACATGATTTGTCGGGTTAATTTGAATATGTCTAGACATGCATGCTTATTTATCAACTTGAATGCTTACTATATGACATAAGAAGACTATATGTGTGTTGGTCAAATCCTATGTTTGACCAAGATTTAAACAAGCATAAATCCTGAAAATGAAAAGGTAATTAAGCTTGGATCCTTCTTATTCACTCTAAAATTAAGCTTTTGGCGGGAAGTTTTTGAAATTTCCATGTTTGAAACCCAAAACCACTTCTCTTCATGCTTGACTTCATAAGACATATATAGTTAAGGGCCAGGGGTAGATACATGCTTTTTCTGTTTTGAATATGTCTAGACCTTGTTCATATCGATCAACTTGAATGCTTACTATATATATATGACATAAGAAGGCTATGTGCTTTGGTTTTCATTTTTTGATTTTTTCTGAATGTTTATGCCCATTTGAATCTTGGTCAAGTCCTAGGTTTGACCAAGATTTTAGCAAGTTTAAAACACATGAAAATGAAAAGGCAAGCCTGGATCCTTCTTAGTCATTCTAAAATGAAGCTTTTGGGGGTTCGATCTTGAAATCTCAATATAATGTTTGTAACCCAAAACCACTTCTCTTCATGCTTGACTTCATAAGACAAAGTTAAGGGTTAGGGGTAGATCGATACATGCTTTTTTCTGTTTTGAATATGTCTAGACCTTGTTGAGCAAGATTTAAACAAGTTTAACATGTGTAAACGAATAAGTAAGCATGGATCCTTCTTAGTCACTCCAAAATGTACCAATTGATAGATGTGTTAACTTTGCTTCATGGAAAAATTAATGTCATGTAAATGAGTTAACTTGGATTTCCTACCCTTTAGTCCATAGGTAACTTTGTTCTAATGCACTATAATAATCAATCGAGTTTTTACACAACAGGTCTGTCACTTACGTGTGGTGCCCATGCGTGAGGTCCCACACTTCAGTGAGCACAAGTCACGTGCAGTAGGTACGCAAACTCCCAGCCATCTTCTTTGTCAAGAGAAGACGCATCAGGATGCGTATTGGAAGTCTCTGGGTCCTTCAGGATCCTTCGGTTGTCCCTCTCACAAAAAATAACCTCTCTCTCATTCTCGGCCTCGCTCGACTCGCTCGCTCGCTCGCACCTCCTGCTCACTGACAAAACCTGCACAACAGTCAACATCATCACCCGAAAAAGGGGAGACACCATAATGCACTCCCTTCTTCACTCCTTCCGAGTGATCCCTCTTTTTCCTTCGAGTTTCACTCGACGGGCAAACACACATGTGCTGCATAGTAATAATAAAAAAGTAGAAAAATCGACCTACGAATCTATGATTAAATAGGTTAATCTAGGGTTTTGCCCACTACTACAGATCAAGTTCAAAAATATCCAACTACTGGTTCGATTTTGGGCTACTAATGTGCGTTGGTTTTTTATTTTTTATTTTTTTCTGAATGTTTATGCCCATTTGAATCTTGGTCAAATCCTATGTTTGACCAAGATTTAAACAGGCATAAACATGAAAATGAAAAGGTAAGCTTCGATCCTTTTTAGTCACTCTAAAATTAAGCTTTTGGGATGTTTTTGAAATTTCCATGTTTGAAACCCAAAACCACTTATCTTCATGCCTGACTTCATAAGACAGAGTTAAGGGTTAGGGGGTAGATACATGCTTTTTCTATTTTGAATATGTCTACACCTTGTTCATCAACTTGAAGGCTTACTATATATATGACATAAGAAGGCTATGTGCTTTAGTTTTTCTTTTTTTTTATGTTTTTTGAATTTTTATGCCCATTTGAATCTTGGTCAAATCCTAGGTTTGACCAAGATTTAAACAAGATTAAAACATGAAAATGAAAAGGTAAGCCTGAATCCTTCTTAATTAGTCACTCTAAAATGAAGCTTTGGGGGAGGGGGTCTAGAAATTTCCATGTTTGAAACCCAAAACCATTTCTCTTCATGCTTGACTTCATAAGACAAATCTAGTTTAGGGTTAGGGGGTAGATACATGATTTGTCGGGTTTGAATATGTCTACACATGCTTGTTTATCAACTTGAATGCTTACTATATGACATAAGAAGACTATATGTGCGTTCGTTTCTTATTTTTAAATTTTTTCTGAATGTTTATGCCCATTTGAATCTTGGTCAATCCTATGTTTGACCAAGATTTAAACAAGTTAATTTAAAACATGAAAATGAAAAGGTAAGCATTGAACCTTATTAGTCACTCTAAGATGAAGTTTTTGGGAGGTTATTGAAATTTCCATATTTGAAACCCAAAACCACTTCTCTTCATGTTTGACTTCATAAGACAGATCGAGTTTAGGGTTAGGGACATATGGTAGATACATGATTTTTCTTGTTTTAATATGTCTAGACCATGTTTATCAACTTGAATGCTCATTATATGACATACTAGCACAATGCTCGTGCGTTGCCACGATCCATTAAATTATTTTTCTTGCATATATAAAATATAATGCTTGTGAAAAAATCCATAAAAAAGTTTCATAGGATTTAAAAAATATTAAGGCTGCACTACGCTTGAAATCCTTTTGTTTGATTATAACCGTAATAGAATGTCTTATGCATATAAAGAAAAAAACAACTACTTACTTCCATTCCATAATACAAACCGTTGTGGTAAACTAAAATAGTTTGCCAAAAGCATCGTATATTGGCTGATACTAACAACTTCCCCATCACATTAAATATATTTTATATTTATCTAAATTTTAATGCATCTAGTTATACACCTAAAATTAAACGAAGCACAGGCGAATCAGTGAGTTTAGAAAGTAATTTAGTAGTCATTAGCTGCATCGCACACCTTAAGCTGGGCCCATCTGCCAGTTTTATTTTATTAGCCATGAGCTTCTGCTCTGCACGAACAAGGCAACCAGCTAAATCCCATCTCGATTCCTCTTACCTCGTGCGTTAATTCATCCTCCTCGTTTGAAATGGTTTCTAGATAATGGATCTGGCTCCTCCGCAGCGTGTGACGGCGAATCCATGCCTCTCCGGCCTCCTCTGGAGTTAATTTCACGGAATCCCAATCTTGCTCGAGGGGGCATGTTCCATGGGAGAGAGGCTTCAGCCATGTACGATGCGCTTTAGCTCCTTCGCGTTGGGCGTCGCCGTCTTGCCGAGCAGGCCACTGTCCGCCTCTGCGACCGTCGGTCTCGGCGCTCCCGCGCTGGACGCTGGGCGCTTGTAGCGAGCGTGGGCCTAGGCTCCTCCGTGGCCATGGTGACCATAAAACGGCCGCTCTAGAGCAGCATCTATGCGCGGGGAGTCGCGTCCGGGCTAGACGAAGGCAGGAGCTGGCCCGGCGGCCAGCGCAGCCGGATGTCGTCCTAATGCGAGGCCGCCGGGGAGCTGTCTCGGCGCGCGGCGCATAGGGCGGGAGCCGGGGAGTAGTCTCGGCGCAAACGCCGCGGAAACCAGGGGCGGCCTCTCCCGTCCCCCTTTTCCTCCCCCAGCCTGAGAGGCAGCGATTTGTAGCGGACAGGGGTGGGCGGTGCTGGTTTGGCCTGGCGGCAGATAAGAGAGCTCGGGCGGGCGATTTTGGGCAGCGAAGGGCGGTGATGTAGGCTTGTAGTCCGGCGGGTAGTCGCTGCGTGGCGGGGGAGAAAAAAAAAGAGAAACGTTTTTCCACTTACGGATGGCAATGGTGGGTAATTTTTCTCTAAGTTCAGGGGTAAATCGGTCAAACAATAATGACTTACCACGGTTGCATTGCAATTTAATAGTAAAGATAAAAGGCTATGTGCTTTGGTTTTACATTTTCTGGTTTTTTGAATTTTTATGCCCATTGAATCTTGGTTAAATCCTAGGTTTGACCAAGATTTAAACAAGTTTAAAACATAAAAATGAAAAGGTAAGTCTGGATCCTTCTTAGTCATTCAAAAGTGAAGCTTTTGGGGGGTTCTTGAAATCTCAATGTTTGAAACCCAAAACCACTTCTCTTCATGGTTGACTTCATAAGACAGAGTGTTTAGGGTTAGGGGGTAGATCGATACATGATTTGTCGGGTTTGAATATGTCTAGACATGCTTGTTTATCAACTTGAATGCTTACTATATGACATAAGAAGACTATATGTGCGTTGTATTTTCATTTTTTTGTTTTTTTCTGAATTAATGTTTATGCCCATTTGAATCTTGTCAAATCCTAGGTTTGACCAAGATTTAAACAAGTTTAAAACATAAAATGAAAAGGTAAGCCTGGATCCTTCTTAGTCATTCTAGAATGAAGCTTTTGGGGGTTTCTTGAAATCTCAATGTTTGAAACCCAAAACCACTTCTCTTCATGGTTGACTTCATAAGACAGAGTTTAGGGTGTTAGGGGTAGATACATGATTTGTCGGGTTAATTTGAATATGTCTAGACATGCATGCTTGTTTATCAACTTGAATGCTTACTATATGACATAAGAAGACTATATGTGTGTTGGTCAAATCCTATGTTTGACCAAGATTTAAACAAGCATATAAATCCTGAAAATGAAAAGGTAATTAAGCTTGGATCCTTCTTATTCACTCTAAAATTAAGCTTTTGGCGGGAAGTTTTTGAAATTTCCATGTTTGAAACCCAAAACCACTTCTCTTCATGCTTGACTTCATAAGACATATATAATTAAGGGCCAGGGGTAGATACATGCTTTTTCTGTTTTGAATATGTCTAGACCTTGTTCATATCGATCAACTTGAATGCTTACTATATATATATGACATAAGAAGGCTATGTGCTTTGGTTTTCATTTTTTGATTTTTTCTGAATGTTTATGCCCATTTGAATCTTGGTCAAGTCCTAGGTTTGACCAAGATTTTAGCAAGTTTAAAACACATGAAAATGAAAAGCAAGCCTGGATCCTTCTTAGTCATTCTAAAATGAAGCTTTTGGGGGGTTCGATCTTGAAATCTCAATATAATGTTTGTAACCCAAAACCACTTCTCTTCATGCTTGACTTCATAAGACAAAGTTAAGGGTTAGTAGGTTTGATCGACCAAGATTTAAACAATTTTAAAACATGAAAATGAAAAGGCAAGCATGGATCTTTTTTAGTCACTCTAAAATGAAGCTTCTAGGAGGTTCTTGAAATTTCCATGTTTGAAACCAATAGACTTCGTAAGATCGACCGACTTTATGGTTAGGGGGTAGATACATGCTTTTCCTGTTTTGAATATGCCTAGAACTTGTTCATCAATTTGAAATTTCCATGTTTGAAACCCAAAACCCCACTTCTCTTCATGCTTGACTCCATAATACAGAGTTTAAGGTTAGGGCCAGGGTAGATACATGATTTTTCTAGTTTGAATATGTCTAGACCATGTTTATCAACTTGAGTGCTCATGCATTATATGACATAAAAAGGCTATGTGCGTTTTTTTATTTTTTTATACCCATTTGAATCTCGTTCAAATCCTAGTTTTGACCAGGATTGAAACAAGTTTAAAACATGAAAATGAAAAGGTAAGCCTGTATCCTTCTTAGTCACTCTAAAATGAAGCTTTTGGGAGGTTTTTGAAATTTCCATGTTTCAAACCCAAAACCATTTCTCTTCATGCTTGACTTCATAAGATAAAGTTTAGGGTTAGGTGTTGATACATGATTTGACTGGTTTGAATATGTCTAGACCTTGTTTATCAACTTCAATTCTTACTATATGACATAAGAAGACTATGTGCTTTGGTTTTTCATTTTTTTTTATTTTTTTCTGAATGTTTATGCCCATTTGAATCTAAAAGTGAGAGAACACGTTAAAGGTTATTCTAACAAAGGTCATGCTTGGAATCTTACCTATGTATTATTGTACATCACAAATGTGAAATGAAAATATGTGCATCGATCTCTATAAACCATAAACCCTAACCCTAACTATATAGAAAAAGATGAACAATCCATGCTTTTCGGTTGCCTTTTTTGATACACCTTTGGCTGGATTTCAAATTGGGGGGGGGAGGGGACGAGTGTGTTTCTTTGGATGCCTCTCTCGTATTTGCTAGTTTTTTGGGGTCACAAAAATTCAGGGTAGCATCATGCCCACCCCCTCCCTTCACGCGCGGAAAAAGTGGTAGGCGAGTAGTAAAATGGCATGAACAACAAGTTTCAAGTAAAATTTCGAATATAACCAGAATGTACCAATTGATAGATGAGTTAACTTGGCTTCATGGAAAAAATAATGTCATGTAAATGAGTTAACTTGGCTTTCCTACCCTTGAATCCATAGGAAACTTTGTACTAATACAGTATAATGATCACCCGAGTTATTACACCAACAGGTCTGTCACTTACGTGTGGTTCCCATGCGTGAGGTCCCACACTTCAGTGAGCACAAGTCATGTGCGGTCGGTAGGCAAACTCCCATCTTCTTTGTCAAGAGAAGACGCATCAAAACTCCCCCCTCTCTCTCTCTCTCCAGTTATCCACCTCCGCTGGCTGCTGGTTTTGGCATTGCGTTTCTACCTCAGCTCGGAGGCCATGGTGTGCACGCACAGTAGGCCATGGCGATTTGGTCGCGCTAAGTGGTTCGTCCCCGGCTGCGACGAGGATCAATCTGGGCGGTGGTACGTTAAGGACCCTATCGCATTTCTTTCTTTCAGCGTGGGGTCTTCCATGTAAATGTTAGGGATTTAGATGAAATTTCCTGTTTATTCTGTGTCTTGTTGTAAACTGTGCTTCCGGTGCGTATTGGAAGTCTCGAGTCCTTCAGGATCCTTCGGTTGTCCCTCTCTCTCTCAAAAAAGAAAAAACATCTCTCTCATTATCGGCCTCGCCGCTCGCTCGCACCTCCCGCACTGACAAACCCTGAAAAAGGTCAGACACCATAAATAAGAGGGCCCCACTCACTTCTCTCCCTTCGTCTCCTTCCGTGTGATCCCTCTTCCTCCGAGTTTCACTGGACGGGCAAACACATGTGCTGCCTAGAAATATTCGACCCCTTTGCATGGATAATCATGTCGACCATTTTTACCTGGTTTAGAAATAAATAAATGAAAATGAAGAAAACCTCAAAAATGAAACCCTTCCGCATTGAGTGCTTATAGGTGTACTAGTTGACAGGGAAAATAAGAAACCTGTGATAGGGTAGTAAAAAACAAAATGTCTTCACAAGACGGACTATAGTGTGTATGAAGATTCATGTGCTTTGGTTTTCAATTTTTGATTTTTTTCTGAATGTTTATGCCCATTTGAATCTTGGTCAAATCCTAGGTTTGACCAAGATTTAAGCAAGTTTAAAACACATGAAAATGAAAAGGTAAGCCTGGATCCTTCTTAGTCATTCTAAAATTAAGCTAATTTTGGGGGGTTTTTTGAAATCTCAATGTTTGAAACCCAAAACCACTTCTCTTCATATGGTTGGCTTCATAAGAAAGAGTTTAGGGTTAGGGGTAGATACATGATTTGTCGGGTTTGAATATGTCTAGAACTTGTCTATCAATTTGAATGCTTACTATATATATGACTTAAGAATACTATGTGCTTTGGTTTTTTCTTTTCTATTTTTTTTGATTTTTTCTGAATTTTTATGCTCATTTGAATCTTGTTGGTCAAATCCTAGGTTTGACCAAGATTTAAACAAACTTAAAACATGAAAATGAAAAGGTAAGCCTGTATCCTTCTTAGTCACTCTAAAATGAAGCTTTTGGGAGGTTTTTGAAATTTCCATGTTTGAAACCCAAAACCCCACTTCTCTTCATGCTTGACTCCATAATACAGAGTTTAAGGTTAGGGCCAGGGTAGATACATGATTTTTCTAGTTTGAATATGTCTAGACAATGTTTATCAACTTGAGTGCTCATGCATTATATGACATAAAAAGGCTATGTGCGTTTTTTTATTTTTTTATACCCATTTGAATCTCGTTCAAATCCTAGTTTTGATCAGGATTTAAACAAGTTTAAGACATGAAAATGAAAAGGTAAGCCTGGATCCTTCTTAGTCATTCTAAAAATGAAGCTTTTGGGGTGTTCTTGAAATCTCAATGTTTAAACCCAAAACCACTTCTCTTCACGGTTGACTTCATAAGACAGAGTTTAGGGTTAGGAGTAGATACATGATTTGTCGGGTTTGAATATGTCTAGACCTTGTTTATCATCTTGAATGCTTACTATATATATGACGTAAGAAGACTATGTGCTTTGGTTTTTTTTTGTTTTTTCTGAATTATTATGCTCATTTGAATCTTGTTGGTCAAATCCTAGGTTTGACCAAGATTTAAACAAACTTGAAACATGAAAATTAAAAGTTAAGCCTGGATCCTTTCCTAGTCACTCTAAAATTAAGCTTTTGGGAAGTTTTTGAAATTTCCATGTTTGAAACCCAAAACCACTTCTCTTCATGCTTGACTTCATAAGACAGAGTTAAGGGTTAGGGGTAGATACATGCTTTTTCTATTTTGAATATGTCTAGACCTTGTTTATCAACTTGAATGCTTATTTTATATGACATAAGAAGGCTATGTGCTTTGGTTTTTCATTTTTCTCGGTTTTTTTAATTTTATGCCCATTTGAATCTTGGTCAAATACTAGCTAGGTTTGGCCAAGATTTAAACAATTTAAAAACATGAAAATGAAAAGGCAAGCCTGGATCTTTTGTAGTCACTCTAAAATGAAGCTCGTGGGAGGTTCTTGAAATTTCCATGTTTGAAACCAATGCGACTTCTCTTCATGCTAGACTTCATAAGATCGACCGAGAGTTTATGGTTAGGGGGTAGATACATGATTTGTCTGGTTTGAACACATGTCTAAACCTTGTTTATCAACTTGAATGCTTACTATCTATATGACATAAGAAGCTAGACTATGTAATTTTGTTTTTCATTCTTCTATTTTTTTTGAATTTTATGCCCATTTGAATCTTGGTCAAATCCTAGGTTTGACCAGGATTTAAACAAGTTTAAAATATGAAAACGAAAAGGTAAGCCTGGATCCTTCTTAGTCACTCTAAAATGAAGCAGCTTTTGGGGTTCGATCTTGAAATCTCAATATAATGTTTGTAACCCAAAACCACTTCTCTTCATGCTTGACTTCATAAGACAGAGTTAAGGGTTAGGGGTAGATCGATACATGCTTTTTTCTGTTTTGAATATGTCTAGACCTTGTTGATCAACTTGAATTCTTACTTTATGACATAAGAAGGCTATGTGCTTTGGTTTTTCATTTTTCTGATTTTTTTGAATTTTATGCCCATTTGAATCTTGGTCAAATACTAGCTAGGTTTGACCAAGATTTAAACAAGTTTAAAACACGAAAATGAAAAGGTAAGTCTGGATCCTTCTTAGTCATTCAAAAGTGAAGCTTTTGGGGGGTTCTTGAAATCTCAATGTTTGAAACCCAAAACCACTTCTCTTCATGGTTGACTTCATAAGACAGAGTGTTTAGGGTTAGGGGGTAGATCGATACATGATTTGTCGGGTTTGAATATGTCTAGACATGCTTGTTTATCAACTTGAATGCTTACTATATGACATAAGAAGACTATATGTGCGTTGTATTTTCATTTTTTGGTTTTTCTGAATTAATGTTTATGCCCATTTGAATCTTGTCAAATCCTAGGTTTGACCAAGATTTAAACAAGTTTAAAACATAAAATGAAAAGGTAAGCCTAGATCCTTCTTAGTCATTCTAGAATGAAGCTTTTGGGGGGTTCTTGAAATCTCAATGTTTGAAACCCAAAACCACTTCTCTTCATGGTTGACTTCATAAGACAGAGTTTAGGGTGTTAGGGGTAGATACATGATTTGTCGGGTTAATTTGAATATGTCTAGACATGCATGCTTATTTATCAACTTGAATGCTTACTATATGACATAAGAAGACTATATGTGTGTTGGTCAAATCCTATGTTTGACCAAGATTTAAACAAGCATAAATCCTGAAAATGAAAAGGTAATTAAGCTTGGATCCTTCTTATTCACTCTAAAATTAAGCTTTTGGCGGAAGTTTTTGAAATTTCCATGTTTGAAACCCAAAACCACTTCTCTTCATGCTTGACTTCATAAGACATATATAGTTAAGGGCCAGGGGTAGATACATGCTTTTTCTGTTTTGAATATGTCTAGACCTTGTTCATATCGATCAACTTGAATGCTTACTATATATATATGACATAAGAAGGCTATGTGCTTTGGTTTTCATTTTTTGATTTTTTCTGAATGTTTATGCCCATTTGAATCTTGGTCAAGTCCTAGGTTTGACCAAGATTTTAGCAAGTTTAAAACACATGAAAATGAAAAGGCAAGCCTGGATCCTTCTTAGTCATTCTAAAATGAAGCTTTTGGGGGGTTCGATCTTGAAATCTCAATATAATGTTTGTAACCCAAAACCACTTCTCTTCATGCTTGACTTCATAAGACAAAGTTAAGGGTTAGGGGTAGATCGATACATGCTTTTTTCTGTTTTGAATATGTCTAGACCTTGTTGAGCAAGATTTAAACAAGTTTAACATGTGTAAACGAATAAGTAAGCATGGATCCTTCTTAGTCACTCCAAAATGTACCAATTGATAGATGTGTTAACTTTGCTTCATGGAAAAATTAATGTCATGTAAATGAGTTAACTTGGATTTCCTACCCTTTAGTCCATAGGTAACTTTGTTCTAATGCACTATAATAATCAACTGAGTTTTTACACAACAGTCCGTCACTTACGTGTGGTGCCCATGCGTGAGGTCCCACACTTCAGTGAGCACAAGTCACGTGCAGTAGGTACGCAAACTCCCAGCCATCTTCTTTGTCAAGAGAAGACGCATCAGGATGCGTATTGGAAGTCTCTGGGTCCTTCAGGATCCTTCGGTTGTCCCTCTCACAAAAAAAAAACCTCTCTCTCATTCTCGGCCTCGCTCGACTCGCTCGCTCGCACCTCCTGCTCACTGACAAAACCTGCACAACAGTCAACATCATCACCCGAAAAAGGGGAGACACCATAATGCACTCCCTTCTTCACTCCTTCCGAGTGATCCCTCTTTTTCCTTCGAGTTTCACTCGACGGGCAAACACACATGTGCTGCATAGTAATAATAAAAAAGTAGAAAAATCGACCTACGAATCTATGATTAAATAGGTTAATCTAGGGTTTTGCCCACTACTACAGATCAAGTTCAAAAATATCCAACTACTGGTTCGATTTTGGGCTACTAATGTGCGTTGGTTTTTTATTTTTTATTTTTTTCTGAATGTTTATGCCCATTTGAATCTTGGTCAAATCCTATGGTTGACCAAGATTTAAACACGCATAAACATGAAAATGAAAAGGTAAGATTCGATCCTTTTTAGTCACTCTAAAATTAAGCTTTTGGGATGTTTTTGAAATTTCCATGTTTGAAACCCAAAACCACTTATCTTCATGCCTGACTTCATAAGACAGAGTTAAGGGTTAGGGGGTAGATACATGCTTTTTCTATTTTGAATATGTCTACACCTTGTTCATCAACTTGAAGGCTTACTATATATATGACATAAGAAGGCTATGTGCTTTAGTTTTTCTTTTTTTTTATGTTTTTTGAATTTTTATGCCCATTTGAATCTTGGTCAAATCCTAGGTTTGACCAAGATTTAAACAAGATTAAAACATGAAAATGAAAAGGTAAGCCTGAATCCTTCTTAATTAGTCACTCTAAAATGAAGCTTTGGGGGAGGGGGTCTAGAAATTTCCATGTTTGAAACCCAAAACCATTTCTCTTCATGCTTGACTTCATAAGACAAATCTAGTTTAGGGTTAGGGGGTAGATACATGATTTGTCGGGTTTGAATATGTCTACACATGCTTGTTTATCAACTTGAATGCTTACTATATGACATAAGAAGACTATATGTGCGTTCGTTTCTTATTTTTAAATTTTTTCTGAATGTTTATGCCCATTTGAATCTTGGTCAATCCTATGTTTGACCAAGATTTAAACAAGTTAATTTAAAACATGAAAATGAAAAGGTAAGCATTGAACCTTCTTAGTCACTCTAAGATGAAGTTTTTGGGAGGTTATTGAAATTTCCATGTTTGAAACCCAAAACCACTTCTCTTCATGGTTGACTTCATAAGATGATCGAGTTTAGGGTTAGGGACATATGGTAGATACATGATTTTTCTTGTTTTAATATGTCTAGACCATGTTTATCAACTTGAATGCTCATTATATGACATAAAAGGCTATGTGCTTTGGTTTTACATTTTCTGGTTTTTTGAATTTTTATGCCCATTGAATCTTGGTTAAATCCTAGGTTTGACCAAGATTTAAACAAGTTTAAAACATGAAAATGAAAAGGTAAGTCTGGATCCTTCTTAGTCATTCAAAAGTGAAGCTTTTGGGGGGTTCTTGAAATCTCAATGTTTGAAACCCAAAACCACTTCTCTTCATGGTTGACTTCATAAGACAGAGTGTTTAGGGTTAGGGGGTAGATCGATACATGATTTGTCGGGTTTGAATATGTCTAGACATGCTTGTTTATCAACTTGAATGCTTACTATATGACATAAGAAGACTATATGTGCGTCGTATTTTCATTTTTTTTGGTTTTTTCTGAATTAATGTTTATGCCCATTTGAATCTTGTCAAATCCTAGGTTTGACCAAGATTTAAACAAGTTTAAAACATAAAATGAAAAGGTAAGCCTGGATCCTTCTTAGTCATTCTAGAATGAAGCTTTTGGGGGGTTCTTGAAATTTCAATGTTTGAAACCCAAAACCACTTCTCTTCATGGTTGACTTCATAAGACATAGTTTAGGGTGTTAGGGGTGGATACATGATTTGTCGGGTTAATTTGAATATGTCTAGACATGCATGCTTATTTATCAACTTGAATGCTTACTATATGACATAAGAAGACTATATGTGTGTTGGTCAAATCCTATGTTTTTGAAAACAAGCATATAAATCCTGAAAATGAAAAGGTAATTAAGCTTGGATCCTTCTTATTCACTCTAAAATTAAGCTTTTGGCGGGAAGTTTTTGAAATTTCCATGTTTGAAACCCAAAACCACTTCTCTTCATGCTTGACTTCATAAGACATATATAGTTAAGGGCCAGGGGTAGATACATGCTTTTTCTGTTTTGAATATGTCTAGACCTTGTTCATATCAATCAACTTGAATGCTTACTATATATATATATGACATAAGAAGGCTATGTGCTTTGGTTTTCATTTTTTGATTTTTTCTGAATGTTTATGCCCATTTGAATCTTGGTCAAGTCCTAGGTTTGACCAAGATTTTAGCAAGTTTAAAACACATGAAAATGAAAAGCAAGCCTGGATCCTTAGTCATTCTAAAATGAAGCTTTTGGGGGGTTCGATCTTGAAATCTCAATATAATGTTTGTAACCCAAAATCACTTCTCTTCATGCTTGACTTCATAAGACAAAGTTAAGGGTTAGTAGGTTTGATCGACCAAGATTTAAACAATTTTAAAACATGAAAATGAAAAGGCAAGCATGGATCTTTTTTAGTCACTCTAAAATGAAGCTTCTGGGAGGTTCTTGAAATTTCCATGTTTGAAACCAATAGACTTCGTAAGATCGACCGACTTTATGGTTAGGGGGTAGATACATGCTTTTTCTGTTTTGAATATGCCTAGAACTTGTTCATCAATTTGAAATTTCCATGTTTGAAACCCAAAACCCCACTTCTCTTCATGCTTGACTCCATAATACAGAGTTTAAGGTTAGGGCCAGGGTAGATACATGATTTTTCTAGTTTGAATATGTCTAGACCATGTTTATCAACTTGAGTGCTCATGCATTATATGACATAAAAAGGCTATGTGCGTTTTTTTATTTTTTTATACCCATTTGAATATCGTTCAAATCCTAGTTTTGACCAGGATTTAAACAAGTTTCAAACATGAAAATGAAAAGGTAAGCCTGTATCCTTCTTAGTCACTCTAAAATGAAGCTTTTGGGAGGTTTTTGAAATTTCCATGTTTGAAACCCAAAACCATTTCTCTTCATGCTTGACTTCATAAGATAAAGTTTAGGGTTAGGTGTTGATACATGATTTGACTGGTTTGAATATGTCTAGACCTTGTTTATCAACTTCAATTCTTACTATATGACATAAGAAGACTATGTGCTTTGGTTTTTCATTTTTTTTTATTTTTTCTGAATGTTTATGCCCATTTGAATCTAAAGGTGAGAGAACACGTTAAAGGTTATTCTAACAAAGGTCATGCTTGGAATCTTACCTATGTATTATTGTACATCACAAATGTGAAATGAAAATATGTGCATCGATCTCTATAAACCATAAACCCTAACCCTAACTATATAGAAAAAGATGAACAATCCATGCTTTTCGGTTGCCTTTTTTGATACACCTTTGGCTGGATTTCAAATTGGGGGGGAGGGGACGAGTGTGTTTCTTTGGATGCCTCTCTCGTATTTGCTAGTTTTTTGGGGTCACAAAAATTCAGGGTAGCATCATGCCCACCCCCTCCCTTCACGCGCGGAAAAAGTGGTAGGCGAGTAGTAAAATGGCATGAACAACAAGTTTCAAGTAAAATTTCGAATATAACCAGAATGTACCAATTGATAGATGAGTTAACTTGGCTTCATGGAAAAAATAATGTCATGTAAATGAGTTAACTTGGCTTTCCTACCCTTGAATCCATAGGAAACTTTGTACTAATATAGTATAATGATCACCCGAGTTATTACACCAACAGGTCTGTCACTTACGTGTGGTTCCCATGCGTGAGGTCCCACACTTCAGTGAGCACAAGTCATGTGCGGTCGGTAGGCAAACTCCCATCTTCTTTGTCAAGAGAAGACGCATCAAAACTCCCCCCCTCTCTCTCTCTCTCCAGTTATCCACCTCCGCCGGCCGCTGGTTTTGGCATTGCGTTTCTACCTCAGCTCGGAGGCCATGGTGTGCACGCACAGAGGCCATGGCGATTTGGTCGCGCTAAGTGGTTCGTCCCCGGCTGCGACGCGGATCAATCTGGGCGGTGGCTGTTAAGGACCCGATCGCATGTCTTGCTTTCGGCGTGGGGTCTTCCCTGGAAAAGGTAGGGAGTTCGATGACCTTTCCTGTGTATTCTGTGTCTTGTTGTAAACTGTGCTCTGGTGCGTATTGGAAGTCTGAGTCCTTCAGGATCCTTCGGTTGTCCCTCTCTCTCTCAAAAAAAGAAAAAACATCTCTCTCATTATCGGCCTCGCTCGCTCGCACCTCCCGCGCACTGACAAACCCTGAAAAAGGTCGGACACCATAAATAAGTGGGCCCCACTCACTTCTCTCCCTTCGTCTCCTTCCGTGTGATCCCTCTTCCTCCGAGTTTCACCGGACGGGCAAACACATGTGCTGCCTAGAAATATTCGACCCTTTGCATGGATAATCATGTCGACCATTTTTACCTGGTTTAGAAATAAATAAATGAAAATGAAGAAAACCTCAAAAATGAAACCCTTCCGCATTGAGTGCTTATAGGTGTACTAGTTGACAGGGGAAAATACGAAACCTGTGATAGGGTAGTAAAAAACAAAATGTCTTCACAAGACGGACTATAGTGTGTATGAAGATTCATGTGCTTTGGTTTTCAATTTTTGATTTTTTTCTGAATGTTTATGCCCATTTGAATCTTGGTCAAATCCTAGGTTTGACCAAGATTTAAGCAAGTTTAAAACACATGAAAATGAAAAGGTAAGCCTGGATCCTTCTTAGTCATTCTAAAATGAAGCTAATTTTGGGGGTTTTTTTGAAATCTCAATGTTTGAAACCCAAAACCACTTCTCTTCATATGGTTGGCTTCATAAGAAAGAGTTTAGGGTTAGGGGTAGATACATGATTTGTCGGGTTTGAATATGTCTAGAACTTGTTTATCAATTTGAATGCTTACTATATATATGACTTAAGAATACTATGTGCTTTGGTTTTTCTTTTCTATTTTTTTTTATTTTTTTCTGAATTTTTATGCTCATTTGAATCTTGTTGGTCAAATCCTAGGTTTGACCAAGATTTAAACAAACTTAAAACATGAAAATGAAAAGGTAAGCCTGTATCCTTCTTAGTCACTCTAAAATGAAGCTTTTGGGAGGTTTTTGAAATTTCCATGTTTGAAACCCAAAACCATTTCTCTGCATGCTTGACTTCATAAGATAAAGTTTAGGGTTAGGTGTAGATACATGATTTGGCTGGTTTGAATATGTCTAGACCTTGTTTATCAACTTCAATTCTTACTATATGACATAAGAGGACTATGTGCTTTGGTTTTTCATTTTTTGATTTTTTCTGAATGTTTATGCCCATTTGAATCTTGGTCAAGTCCTAGGTTTGACCAAGATTTTAGCAAGTTTAAAACACATGAAAATGAAAAGGCAAGCCTGGATCCTTCTTAGTCATTCTAAAATGAAGCTTTTGGGGGGGTCGATCTTGAAATCTCAATATAATGTTTGTAACCCAAAACCACTTCTCTTCATGCTTGACTTCATATATAAGACAAAGTTAAGGGTTAGGGGTAGATCGATACATGCTTTTTTTTCTGTTTTGAATATGTCTAGACCTTGTTGATCAACTTGAATTCTTACTATATATATATGACATAAGAAGGCTATGTGCTTTGGTTTTCATTTTCTGATTTTTTTTTTATGCCCATTTGAATCTTGGTTTAAATACTAGCTAGGTTTGATCGACCAAGATTTAAACAATTTTAAAACATGAAAATGAAAAGGCAAGCATGGATCTTTTTTAGTCACTCTAAAATGAAGCTTTTGGGAGGTTCTTGAAATTTCCATGTTTGAAACCAATAGACTTCGTAAGATCGACCGACTTTATGCTTAATTAGGGGGTAGATACATGCTTTTTCTATTTTGAATATGCCTAGAACTTGTTCATCAATTTGAAATTTCCATGTTTGAAACACAAAACCCCACTTCTCTTCATGCTTGACTCCATAATACAAAGTTTAAGGTTAGGGCCAGGGTAGATACATGATTTTTCTAGTTTGAATATGTCTAGACCATGTTTATCAACTTGAGTGCTCATGCATTATATGACATAAAAAGGCTATGTGCGTTTTTTATTTTTTATACCCATTTGAATCTCGTTCAAATCCTAGTTTTGACCAGGATTTAAACAAGTTTAAAACATGAAAATGAAAAGGTAAGCCTGTATCCTTCTTAGTCACTCTAAAATGAAGCTTTTGGGAGGTTTTTGAAATTTCCATGTTTGAAACCCAAAACCATTTCTCTTCATGCTTGACTTCATAAGATAAAGTTTAGGGTTAGGTGTAGATACATGATTTGACTGGTTTGAATATGTCTAGACCTTGTTTATCAACTTCAGTTCTTACTATATGACATAAGAAGACTATGTGCTTTGGTTTTTCATTTTTTTGATTTTTTCTGAATGTTTATGCCCATTTGAATCTAAAGGTGAGAGAACACGTTAAAGGTTATTCTAACAAAGGTCATGCTTGGAATCTTACCTATGTATTATTGTACATCACAAATGTGAAATGAAAATATGTGCATCTCTATAAACCATAAACCCTAACCCTAACTATATAGAAAAAGATGAACAATCCACGCTTTTCGATTGCCTTTTTTGATCCACCTTTGGCTGGATTTCAAATTGGGGGGGGGGGTAGGGGACGAGTGTGTTTCTTTGGATGCCTCTCTCGTATTTGCTAGTTTTTGGGGGTCACAAAAATTCAGGGTAGCATCATGCCCACCCCCTCCCTTCACGCGCGGAAAAAGTGTTAGGCGAGTAGTAAAATGGCATATATGACCAACAAGTTTCAAGTAAAATTTCGAATATAACCAGAATTTACCAATTGATAGATGAGTTAACTTGGCTTCATGGAAAAAATAATGTCATGTAAATGAGTTAACTTGGCTTTCCTACCCTTGAATCCATAGGAAACTTTGTACTAATACAGTATAATGATCACCTGAGTTATTACACCAACAGGTCTGTCACTTACGTGTGGTTCCCATGCGTGAGGTCCCACACTTCAGTGAGCACAAGTCATGTGCGGTAGGTAGGCAAACTCCCATCTTCTTTGTCAAGAGAAGACTCATCAAGACTCTCTCTCTCTCTCTCTCTCTCTCTCTAAAATCGATGCATATGAAGCTACATATATATTCTTGGTCATAATCCCCTTATCTAAAGAGGATGGATGCATGGCTTCACGTCGTCGTCGCTTTCATCGTCAGTATCATCGTCGTCCGAGTAGTAGTACTTCCTACACATTGTTCTGTCGAACACCTTCACTGTGAGCACATCATCGCCTTCATATTTGAAGTGTACGAAGCAGCCGAAATCCACACCGTGCGCGATGGCGAAATTCTCCCAGCCCTTGTCGAGGTACATCCGGCCTTGTCCGTCAAATAGGACCTCCACGGTCCAGAGACGAGGACCACAGTCAGCTGCTCGCAGATACACCTTACCTGGCTCCTGGCCATCAAGATAGTCCGCAAACTTTTTTGGGAGAGTGATGCGTGTGGTTGGCACGTCCATTGGGAACCCCAAGAGGAAGGTGTGATGCGCACAGCGGCAAGTTTCCCTCAGTAAGAAACCAAGGTTTAATCGGACCAGTAGGAGTCAAGAAGCACGTTGAAGGTTGATGGCGGCGAGATGTAGTGCGGCGCAACACCAGGGATTCCGGCGCCAACGTGGAACCTGCACAACACAACCAAAGTACTTTGCCCCAACGAAACAGTGAGGTTGTCAATCTCACCGGCTTGCTGTAACAAAGAGTTAACCGTATTGTGTGGAAGATGATTGTTTGCAGAAAACAGTAGAACAAGTATTGCAGTAGATTGTATTTCAGTATAGAGAATTGGACCGGGGTCCACAGTTCACTAGAGGTGTCTCTCCCATAAGACGAACAGCATGTTGGGTGAACAAATTACAGTTGGGCAATTGACAAATAAAGAGGGCATGACCATGCACATACATATCATGATGAGTATAGTGAGATTTAATTGGGCATTACGACAAAGTACATAGACCGCCATCCAACTGCATCTATGCCTAAAAAGTCCACCTTCAGGTTATCATCCGAACCCCCTCCAGTATTAAGTTGCAAAGCAAATGCACAATTGCATTAAGTATGGTGCGTAATGTAATCAACAACTACATCCTTAGACATAGCATCAATGTTTTATCCCTAGTGGCAACAGCACAACACAACCTTAGAACTTTCTGTCACATCGTCCTGTGTGTCAATGCAGGCATGAACCCACTATCGAGCATAAGTACTTCCTCTTGGAGTTACAAGCATCTACTTGGCCAGAGCATCTACTAGTAACGGAAAGCATGCAAGATCATAAACAACACGTAGATATAACTTTGATAATCAACATAACAAGTATTCTCTATTCATCGGATCCCAACAAACGCAACATATAGAATTACAGATAGATGATCTTGATCATGTTAGGCAGCTCACAAGATCCGACAATGATAGCACAATGGGGAGAAGACAACCATCTAGCTACTGCTATGGACCCATAGTCCAGGGGTAGACTACTCACACATCACACCGGAGGCGACCATGGCGGCGTAGAGTCCCCCGGGAGATGATTCCCCTCTCACAGGTGCCGGAGGCGATCTCCTGGATCCCCCGAGATGGGATCGGCGTTGGCGGCGTCTCTGGAAGGTTTTCCGTATCGTGGCTCTCGGTACTGGGGGTTTCGTCACGGAAGCTTTAAGTAGGCGGAAGGGCAAGTCAGGAGGCGGCTCGGGGGGCCCAAACCACAGGCCGGCGCGGCCAGGGGTGGGGCCGCGCCGCCCTAGGGTTTGGCCACCCCGTGGCCCCTCTTCGTTTCGTCTTCGGACTTCTGGAAGCTTCGTGGAAAAATAGGCCCCTGGGCTTTGATTTCGTCCAATTCCGAGAATATTTCCTTACTAGGATTTCTGAAACCAAAAACAGCAGAAAACAGCAACTGGCACTTCGGCATCTTGTTAATAGGTTAGTTCCAAAAAATGCACGAATATGACATAAAGTGTGCATAAAACATGTAGATAACATCAATAATGTGGCATGGAACATAAGAAATTATCGATACGTCGGAGACGTATCAGCATCCCCAAGCTTAGTTCTGCTCGTCCCGAGCAGGTAAAACGATAACACAGATAATTTCTGGAGTGACATGCCATCATAACCTTGATCATACTATTTGTAAGGCATATGTAGTGAATGCAGCGATCAAAACAATGTATATGACATGAGTAAACAAGTGAATCATATAGCAAAGACTTTTCATGAATAGCACTTCAAGACAAGCATCAATAAGTCTTGCACAAGAGTTGACTCATAAAGCAATAATTCAAAGTAAAGGCATTGAAGCAACACAAAGGAAGATTAAGTTTCAGCGGTTGCTTTCAACTTGTAACATGTATATCTCATGGATATTGTCAACATAGAGTAATATAATAAGTGTAATATGCAAGTATGTAGGAATCAATGCACAGTTCACACAAGTGTTTGCTTCTTGAGGTGGAGAGAAATAGGTGAACTGACTCAACATTGAAAGTAAGAGAATGGTCCTCCATAGAGGAAAAGCATCGATTGCTATATTTGTGCTAGAGCTTTGATTTTGAAAACATGTAGAGAGCATAAAAGTAAAATTTTGAGAGGTGTATGTTGTTGTCAACGAATGGTAGCACTCAAGCAATTTACTTTGGAATGGCAAGAAATACCATGTAGTAGGTAGGTATGGTGGACACAAATGGCATAGTGGTTGGCTCAAGTATTTTGGATGCATGAGAAGTATTCCCTCTCGATACAAGGTTTAGGCTAGCAAGGTTATTTGAAGCAAACACAAGGATGAACCGGTGCAGCAAAACTCACATAAAAGACATATTGTAAATATTATAAGACTCTACACCGTCTTCCTTGTTGTTCAAACTCAATACTAGAAATTATCTAGACCTTAGAGAGACCAATTATGCAAACCAAATTTTAGCATGCTCTATGTATTTCTTCATTAATGGGTGCAAAGCATATGATGCAAGAGCTTAAACATGAGCACAACAATTGCCAAGTATCACATTACCCAAGACATTTATAGCAATTACTACATGTATCATTTTCCAATTCCAACCATATAACAATTTAACGAAGAAGAAACTTCGCCATGAATATTATGAGCTAAGAACACATGTGTTCATACGAACCAGCGGAGCATGTCTCTCTCCCACACAAGCATTTATTTGAACAAAAACAAAAACAAAAGCACACAAACGCTCCAAGTAAAGCACATAAGATGTGATGGAATAAAAATATAGTTTCAGGGGAGGAACCTGATAATGTTGTCGATGAAGAAGGGGATGCCTTGGGCATCCCCAAGCTTAGACGCTTGAGTCTTCTTAGAATATGCAGGGGTGAACCACCGGGGCATCCCCAAGCTTTGAGCTTTCACTCTCCTTGATCATGTTGCATCATACTCCTCTCTTGATCCTTGAAAACTTCCTCCACACCAAACTCGAAACAACTCATTAGAGGGTTAGTGCACAATAAAAATTAACATATTCAGAGGTGACACAATCATTCTTAACACTTCTGGACATTGCATAATGCTACTGGACATTAGTGGATCAAAGAAATTCATCCAACATAGCAAAAGAGGCAATGCGAAATAAAAGGCAGAATCTGTCAAAACAGAACAGTTCGTATTGACGAATTTTAAAATGGCACCAGACTTGCTCAAATGAAAATGCTCAAATTGAATGAAAGTTGCGTACATATCTGAGGATCATGCACATAAATTGGCTTAATTTTCTGAGCTACCTACAGGGAGGTAGACCCAGATTCGTGACAGCAAAGAAATCTGGAACTGCGCAGTAATCCAAATCTAGTACTTACTTTTCTATCAACGGCTTAACTTGGCACAACAAAACACAAAACTAAGATAAGGAGAGGTTGCTACAGTAGTAAACAACTTCCAAGACACAAAATAAAAACAAAGTACTGTAGGTAAAAAACATGGGTTGTCTCCCATAAGCGCTTTTCTTTAACGCCTTTCAGCTAGGCGCAGAAAGTGTGTATCAAGTATTATCAAGAGACGAAGTGTCAACATCATAATTTGTTCTCATAATAGAATCAAAAGGGTACTTCATTCTCTTTCTAGGGAAGTGTTCCATACCTTTATTGAGAGGAAATTGATATTTTATATTACCTTCCTTCATATCAATGATAGCACCAACAGTTCGAAGAAAAGGTCTTCCCAATATAATGGGACAAGATGCATTGCATTCAATATCCAAGACAACAAAATCAACGGGGACAAGGTTATTGTTAACGGTAATGCGAACATTATCAACTTTCCCCAAAGGTTTCTTTGTAGAATGATCAGCAAGATTAACATCCAAATAACAATTTTTCAGCGGTGGCAAGTCAAGCATATTATAAATTTTCTTAGGCATAACAGAAATACTTGCACCAAGATCACATAAAGCATTACAATCAAAATCTTTAACCTTCATCTTAATGATGGGCTCCCAACCATCCTCTAGCTTTTTAGGAATAGAGGCTTCACGCTCTAATTTCTCTTCTCTAGCTTTTATGAGAGCATTTGTAATATGATGTGTGAAAGCCAAATTTATAGCACTAGCATTAGGACTTTTAGCAAGTTTTTGCAAGAACTTTATAACTTCAGAGATGTGGCAATCATCAAAATTCAAACCATTATAATCTAAAGCAATGGGATCATCATCCCCAATGTTGGAAAAATTCAGCAGCTTTATCACGGGCTTTCAGCTTTTAGCAGTTTCAGGCAGTTTTTCGCGCTTTGTATTAGAAGTGGAAACATTGCTAACACCAATTCTTTTATTAGTATTAGTAGAAGGTGCAGCAACATGTGTAGCATTAGCATTACTAGTGGTGGTAATAGTCCAAACTTTAGCTACATTCTTCTCTTTAGCTAGTTTTTCATTTTCTTCTCTATCCCACCTAGCACGCAGTTCAGCCATTAATCTTATATTCTCATTAATTCTAACTTGGATGGCATTTGCTGTAGTAACAATTTTATTATGATGATTCTCATTAGGCAAAACTTTTGATTTCAAAAGATCAACATCAGCAGACAAGACTATCGACTTTAGAAGCAAGTATATCAATTTTCCCAAGCTTTTCTTCAACAGATTTGTTAAAAGCAGTTTGTGTACTAATAAATTCTTTAAGCATGGCTTCAAGTCCAGGGGGTGAACTCCTATTATTGTTGTAAGAATTCCCATAAGAATTACCATAGCCGTTGCCATTATTATAAGGATATGGCCTATAGTTGTTACTAGAATTGTTCCGGTAAGCATTGTTGTTGAAATTATTATTTTTAATGAAGTTTACATCAACATGTTCTTCTTGTGCAACCAATGAAGCTAATGGAACATTATTAGGATCAATATTAGTCCTATCATTCACAAGCATAGACATAATAGCATCAATCTTATCACTCAAGGAAGAGGTTTCTTCGATGTAATTTACCTTCTTACCTTGTGGAGCTCTTTCCGTGTGCCATTCAGAGTAGTTGATCATCATATTATCAAGAAGCTTTGTTGCTTCACCAAGAGTGATGGACATAAAGGTACCTCCAGCAGCTGAATCCAATAAATTCCATGAAGAAAAATTTAGTCCTGCATAGAAGGTTTGGATGATCATCCAAGTAGTCAGTCCATGGGTTGGGCAATTTTTAACCAGAGATTTCATTCTTTCCCAAGCTTGAGCAACATGTTCAGTATCTAATTGTTTAAAATTCATTATGCTACTCCTCAAAGATATAATTTTAGCAGGGGGATAATATCTACCAATAAAAGCATCCTTGCATTTAGTCCATGAATCAATACTATTCTTAGGCAGAGATAGCAACCAATCTTTAGCTCTTCCTCTTAATGAGAAAGGGAACAATTTTAGTTTAATAATATCACCATCTACATCTTTATATTTTTGCATTTCACATAGTTCAACAAAATTATTAAGATGGGCAGCAGCATCATCAGAACTAACACCAGAAAATTGCTCTCGCATAACAAGATTCAGTAAAGCAGGTTTAATTTCAAAGAATTCTGCTGTAGTAGCAGGTGGAGCAATAGGTGTGCATAAGAAATCATTATTATTTGTGGTTGTGAAGTCACACAACTTAGTATTTTCAGCGTTGGCCATTTTAGCAACAGTAAATAAAACAAACTAGATAAAGTAAATGCAAGTAAACTAATTTTTTTGTGTTTTTGATATAGCAAACAAGATAGCAAATAAAGTAAAACTAGCAACTAATTTGTTTGTATTTTGATTTAGTGCAGCAAACAAAGTAGTAAATAAAACTAAGCAAGACAAAAACAAAGTAAAGAGATTGAGAAGTGGAGACTCCCCTTGCAGTGTCTCTTGATCTCCCCGGCAACGGCGCCAGAAATTTGCTTGATGCGTGTGGTTGGCACGTCCGTTGGGAACCCCAAGAGGAAGGTGTGATGCGCACAGCGGCAAGTTTCCTCGAAGAAACCAAGGTTTAATCGGACCAGTAGGAGTCAAGAAGCACGTTGAAGGTTGATGGCGGCGAGATGTAGTGCGGCGCAACACCAGGGATTCCGGCGCCAACGTGGAACCTGCACAACACAACCAAAGTACTTTGCCCCAACGAAACAGTGAGGTTGTCAATCTCACCGGCTTGCTGTAACAAAGAGTTAACCGTATTGTGTGGAAGATGATTGTTTGCAGAAAACAGTAGAACAAGTATTGCAGTAGATTGTATTTCAGTATAGAGAATTGGACCGGGGTCCACAGTTCACTAGAGGTGTCTCTCCCATAAGACGAACAGCATGTTGGGTGAACAAATTACAGTTGGGCAATTGACAAATAAAGAGGGCATGACCATGCACATACATATCATGATGAGTATAGTGAGATTTAATTGGGCATTACGACAAAGTACATAGACCACCATCCAACTGCATCTATGCCTAAAAAGTCTACCTTCAGGTTATCATCCGAACCCCCTCCAGTATTAAGTTGCAAAGCAACAGACAATTGCATTAAGTATGGTGCGTAATGTAATCAACAACTACATCCTTAGACATAGCATCAATGTTTTATCCCTAGTGGCAACAGCACAACACAACCTTAGAACTTTCTGTCACTATCCCAGGTGTCAATGCAGGCATGAACCCACTATCGAGCATAAGTACTTCCTCTTGGAGTTACAAGCATCTACTTGGCCAGAGCATCTACTAGTAACGGAAAGCATGCAAGATCATAAACAACACGTAGATATAACTTTGATAATCAACATAACAAGTATTCTCTATTCATCGGATCCCAACAAACGCAACATATAGAATTATAGATAGATGATCTTGATCATGTTAGGCAGCTCACAAGATCCGATAATGATAGCACAATGGGGAGAAGAAAACCATCTAGCTACTGTTATGGACCCATAGTCCAGGGGTAGACTACTCACACATCACACCGGAGGCGACCATGGCGGCGTAGAGTCCCCCGGGAGATGATTCCCCTCTCCGGCAGGGTGCCGGAGGCGATCTCCTGAATCCCCCGAGATGGGATCGGCGTTGGCGGCATCTCTGGAAGGTTTTCCGTATCGTGGCTCTCGGTACTGGGGGTTTCGTCACAGAAGGTTTAAGTAGGCGGAAGGGCAAGTCAGGAGGCGGCTCGGGGGGCCCAAACCACAGGCCGGCGCGGCCAGGGGTGGGGCCGCGCCGCCCTAGGGTTTGGCCACCCCGTGGCCCCTCTTCGTTTCGTCTTCGGACTTCTGGAAGCTTCGTGGAAAAATAGGCCCCTGGGCTTTGATTTCGTCCAATTCCGAGAATATTTCCTTACTAGGATTTCTGAAACCAAAAACAGCAGAAAACAGCAACTGGCACTTCGGCATCTTGTTAATAGGTTAGTTCCAGAAAATGCACGAATATGACATAAAGTGTGCATAAAACATGTAGATAACATCAATAATGTGGCATGGAACATAAGAAATTATCGATACGTCGGAGACGTATCAGAGAGCCTGCAAAGAGATCGAGCGCCGATCGTTTGAAATTAAATGCTTTTTAGAACATGCTCATAATTAATCACATGCATCATATATGTGGGAACGCGTACGTACCTTCTTGACCAAAGGGTCTTCATAGACGACGATGAAGAACTCCTCTATGATCAAAGGCAGTGTTGACGGTGGTGGTGGCAATGATGATGATCCATCACCCCGGCCGCCCCTTCCCCTTCCCTTTCCCCTTCCCCTTCCCCTTCTGGTCGGTGTCCGAGACGTGGACGCCATGGCAATGGATCAAGTGTATGTGAACGAAGAAGAGAGAGGCAGAACCTATTGACACAAGGGATGGCCGTTGTGGTTGTTTATAAGGAAGAGATAACCGTTATAGGGGTTTACACAATAAATTAAGGAGGAGGTGACCGTTGTGGGGGTTTTACACAATAAATTAAGGAGGAGATGACCGTTGTGGGAGAGATCAGGTGACATGCACCTTTTGCATGTCCCGTGGGACATGCAGCCTAAATCCAAATTTAAACATTGCGAAAAAATCTGAAAAAAATCATGCATGTTCAAAACACATATTAAGATAACCCCTAAAAATTTCAGATCAAAATTCGAAACATACATCGAGAAACAGAAAAGAGAAATCTAAGTTTCTCTATACACTATTCACATCTGAGTTTCTCTTTTTTGTTTCTCGATGTATGTTTCGAATTTTGATATGAAATTTTTAGGGGTTATCTTAATATGTGCTGTGAACATGCATGATTTTTCCAGATTTTTTCGCAATGTTTAAATTTGAATTTAGACTGACATGCAAAAGGTGCATGTCACATGATCTGTGTCCGCCGTTGTGGGGGTTTATATCTCAACAAAAAAGTAATGCAGACTATCTTGACGGAAATGGAACTTCGTGATATAGTTTATCATTTTACCGTGAAAAGTAATGCCTACAATAAATGGTAATTCGTGATAGTTTATCATTTTCGAGTGGGGTACATAAGATACGGGTCAAAATGGCGCCTCTACATTTTTAAGATAAACTAGGCCATATTTTAGTGCCAATTCCCAACTCTTTACGATTTTTAGTGTTTTTAGCCAGTTTCACACATTTAAATGACTATATGCTGATTTATTGGAAGTAATTCAAATTTGAAATGTAGGTGTGTTATAACTTGGTCATAGAAATCCCCCAAAATCATTTTTAGATTCATATTACTTACACTATATACATAAACTAGTGATAGTACTGAAATATTCAACCCCTTTGAATGGATAATCATGTCGACCATTTTGATCTGGTTTTGAAATAAAAAATGAAACCCTTCCGCATTGAGTGCTCATATATAGGTGTACTAGTGGACAGGGAAAATAAGAAACCCGTGATAGGGTAATAAAAAACATTTTTTCTTCACAAAATGGACTATCGTGTATGAAGATTCATGGGTTTCAAGCCGAATAATATATATATATAGTTATATATGGCCATATTTGTGACATATTTTATTATAATGTGCCAAAATTGGGCATGGTGGTGCATCTAGCCAGTCCCAACAATGATTTAAAAGTTTGCCTTGGTTCCCGTAGTAACATGTGCACGTGGGAAATTGAAGAAGCAAGGCAAACTCCAACATATATGAATGGTGAGAGAACATGTTAAATGTTATTCTAACAAAGGTCATGCTTGTTTAATTAATTTCTTACTTATGTAGTATTGTACATCACAAGCGTGAAATGAAAATATGTGCATCATCTCTATAAACCCTAACCCCCTAACCCTAAACACTTATAAATCTATATATCACTACAACAAAAAATCAGTCATGGGATTCAAAGGTTTGCCATTGTTTTCTTGTAGTACTTAATACAATGCTCACACACTTTTGGGAAGTGAGTGGAACTTGTACTCAAACACACATGTGGTGCCGAAAACTGTGCAGGGTTCCTCTAAAAGAGGATATACAAGTGTGTATATATATGCCACACGTTCATTTGGTATTGTCATATATATATATAGGTAGTATGTAAACCACAAATGATATGACTCAATATGCATGCTTTGTTTCGAGCTTTTTTATATCGAGCCCCACAATAACTTTGGCATGTTCTGAAATTGATGTCGATCAATCTCATGACGCTCACCCTTGTTTTGTGCTAGCTAGTTGGACGAAGGGGCTCGTGTGGTTAGCCATTATATCTCTTGTACCATGGCTCCAGACATTTGGGTCACACACCTCTGTATTTTTTTTCAGTTATTGTTTGATATGTACTTCATCTATGCACTGTTCAAATTTGCATTTAAGCAATTTAGCCCCCAAAAATGGTACATATATGGATTCACATTGAGATAATTCATGAAACTTTGGAAATGGCCATCTAGTGTCATGTTTCCCCACAAATGAGAATTGGATTAATTGGTGGCAGACAAGTAAAAGCACATTTATGCGCGACAACCCAAAATGCACAAGTAAAAGCTCTCTTTTCTAAAACATTGGTATGGCATGTCTGCTATTTTCCCTAGCTATATAGAAAAAAGACGCACAATCCATGCTTTCCGATTGCCGGTTTTGAACCACCTTTGGCTTGATTTCAAATTTAGGTCAAAATCATGGGGTGGTGGTGGTGGTAGGGGACACGAGTGTGTTTCTTTTGGATGAAGCGCTCGTATTTGCAAGTTTTTTGGGGTCCCACAAATTTAGCTCATATTTGCAAGTTTTTTGGGGTCCCACCATCCCTTCACGCGCGGAAAAGTGTTAGGCGAGTAGTAAAATGGCATGACCAACAAGTTTCAAGATAAATTTCGAATATATAACCAAAATGTACCAAGTGTTAGATGAGTTAACTTGGGTTCATGGAAAAAATAATGTCATGTAAATGAGTTAACTTGGCTTTCCTACCCTTGAATCCATACGAAACTTTGTACGGTGTTCTAATACAGTATAATGATCACCCGAATTATTACACCAACAGGTCTGTCACTTACGTGTGGTTCCCATGCGTGAGGTCCCACACTTCAGTGAGCACAAGTCACGGACAATTTTTTGCAAATGTTGCAAAGGATAAAAGGTGGAAGAGGGTCACACGGAAGGAGAAGAGGAAGGGAGAGCAGTCACGGCCTCGAAATGCTTCAACCTTTCCGGGAAGTGATGTTGACTGGCACGCAAGGTTTTTCAGTGCTGCAAACCTGCAGTGCGGCGATTTTGACAGAAATAACCCTTTTGGCAAAGAAAAACACGGACTGAGCCTCTGAGCAATCTATTTCACTGGACTAACCTTTTTGTGTGGCTCATTCTGTGTTTTTCTTCGCCAAAAGGGTTACTTTGTCAAAATCGCCCCCTGCAGTGCAGGCTACGCGCCCGTCTAATATTCTTTTTTTTTCAATGACAAAAGGGGGGGGAGAGAGAGAGTCTTGACGACGTGTTTTCACTTGAGTACTTGACAAAGAAGATTGTTGGAAGTTTGCCTACCTACCGCACATGACTTGTGCTCACTAAAGTGTGGGACCTGCATGTATGGGACCCTGCAGCCCTCTTAGGGCAGACGTGTGAGACGCAAAATATGTTTTTTAGTTTAGTAAGGCAAAAAAAAGCCTTGGAGGGCCGAGGCGGGGCGGCCGTCCGCCATTTTTATACCTTACGCCCCTCACACCTCGTTTCATTTGTCATGTCTACCAAGGAAGAGCTCGGAGGAGAAGATGCAGTCCTAGCTTCTCGACCCCCTGGCGCCCCACGCATAAATACTACTACCAGAAGTACACTATCTCTAACAATCCTGCCTCCGAAGGGAGATCTCGGAGGAGAAGATGCGGGCTCAGCGTCCCCGCCGTTGATGAGCCAGGACACAAGGGTTACTACGCCTCTTTTAATTACCTTCGTTTTGCTGCTAATACTCGGACTTATATCTGTTATCTTCCGCAGGAGAGTGTCGATATCGCCGGAGAAGATGATGTGAGGCAGATGATCAAGCTCGCAGTAGAAGATGATGTAAAGGAGATGGTCAAGCTCGGAGCAGAAGATGATGTAAAGGAGATAGTCAATGTCGGAGAAGATGATGTAAAGGAGTTAGTGAATCTCGGAGAAGATGTGGTGGCATTGGACCAACAGCGGTCGTTGGGTGAGATCCCGGAGATTCACTTACCTCATTTGCACTAGTAATGATATGCCTGATCTGTAACATTTTGAACGTTTTTCGTCGGCTTACACAGGAGCTATCTCGGCTTAGGGTCAACAAGGCCCCGGGAGCGGAACTTCCGCATCTCGGCGCCGAGAACTCCGAGTTACGCCAGAAGCGCCCTGGTGAATCGCACGCGCAGGCGCAGCACATCCGTTCGCAGGATCTCTCATCCTTCGACGTCAGGTTCCAGCGAGAGGTCGTAGAAGAAGATAAGTTGCCAGCTTCCCCGCCGTTCAAGAGGATGAAGGAGCTGAAGACGGAGGTTAATATTAGCTGACTTTGGGTTGCTGGTTTTTGGGTACTTCGAGTCACTGACATGTAGACACCACTTAAGTCTGTCCTACATGTTTGTGACCACATTCGTTAATCAGCCAATTTGTGCCCTTCGTTTGCCGGTAACGCTCGATATGTTTGTTGTTACCTTTGGCAGGATCACTCCCCTTGCTTATCCTGTCGAAGGATGAAGTTGGATCTTGCCAGCATGCGGGAGGAGAACAGAGAGTTAGGGATCAAGATATTTCGGTACAGGCAGGCGGTATCTTTCCTAGAAGTGGATGTGATCACGGCCTGTGCTCGTAGGAGTTGTGACGAGGCCATTCATCTGGGAGAACGGATCAAAGCTCAGCTTGTCTCTTTGATGGAAGTCGCAGAACGCGTGATTTTCAATGCTAGAGAGGCGCGGGAACAACTTCTGGTGGCTGAAGATCTCGCATAGCAGTTTAGTCATGTGCGCTTATTAGTTGCCTACTACTTTTGTAATTATTCACAATTAAGTATGTATCAATGGCTTGCCTTTTGTGTGACGGAGGAAATTGCACATACCACCACTTGTTGGTGCAGTTTTTGCACATAACACAATTTGAGATTCTTTTTACACAAATAACCAGATTTTGACGTAAACTTTTGCACAAAAAACAACCTTACTCCATGTTTTCTTTTGTCTTCTAAAGACATGTAGGTGCTTCGAAAAATACCTCCGTTCCAATGCTTAAAGCTTAGTATATTTATCTTGAAAAGTCAAACCAAGTAAAGTTCGACAAAACTCTTAAAAGAATCTATCAGCACATATAATATTTTGTAGACACCATATGAAAATATAATTTATTTTCTATCTAATAATATTGATTTTGTATCTTGCATATTAATGCTTTTGGTAAAAACTTAGTCAAACTTAACTTAGTTTGACTTTCGAAAAATCAATTTAATCCTTAAGCTTTGGGACGGTGGTTCTAGACGTGGTCTAGACGTGTTTCAACATATTACCTTCGCATTTTCTAAACGCATGGAGTTTCTTACAAAGTTTATTTTTCGAAATATTTTCGACTTTGTATTATTTTTATTCATTTCCCCCTGGTTGTCATGTTTTCTGTCCGGCTTCCCCAGCCCATCCATCCGTAACCCACATGCGCGCGTGACACGAGTAGTGGGAGACATGGTGCCCAAAGGGATAGCTTTTATTAATGGTGGCGATGGTTCCCTAGGCCAATGCTGGCGATACGTCTCATCGTCGCTAGCTGTGCCTTCCCCATGCGGCCGTATTAATGCACACCACTGCTCCTTTAGTCCTTTGCGCCTCCGTGGCTGATCAAGTAAGTTTGATCATAAAAGATGATCACATAAGCTCGATGATTACCTATAACCTAAAAATTATCTTAATTTGTAAACGAAGACATAAAATAACTAGTTGTTTGATTAGGAAAGACAAAGGAAATTTCTATTGAGATTGAGTTCATTTCATAGTTGTTATAGACACATAGCAATATTACCAAGAGATAGGATTGTAGAGAAAGCAATCCATAGGTATTTTGGAGGGTTCTCAATCCTTTGAATCAAGCAAGCTTTATAGGAAAAAGCCCTATGTGTAAAAATCCTACTCCGTACAAGATACCTTTAGAAATCCTTTGAACCAAACAAACTCCGATTCATATTAGTAGACTATAATATGGATATATTTAGACACATTTTAGTTCAAGATTCATCCATATCATTTGACAAGTAATATGAATCGGAGTGAGTATATTAAATGGATTAGTATATATTGTTCGAAAAAATTAAGTTATACTGTACTAATAAAGAAACCATTTCTGTGGTCAAACTGCTTTTTGACGGACGAATCGCACCAGGACGTAGTGGCGTGCTATCCTAGCCGAAGTTTTACTCGGCGCATCGATGCATTCTTTGAAGAATAAAAAAGTCATATCCACTCCTACTCTTCACCTCCATCGTTTCCATCCTTGGCTCTCCACTTCCATCATCGTTCTCCACTCGCCAAGCGCTGCTAGCAAATTTTTTCATCCTCTAGATCTCCCATTTGCATAGCTTTCTCTCCTCACCCCTCCGCAGAACCGCAGCACTCCTCCTTCCCGCTCGACTCTCCTACAAATCTCCAATCACACATACTTGCTTCCGCCCTCTTAAATCCATCTCGTCTCCATGGCGGCATCGAACGACGACCAGCTGTATGGCGACTGGGGGAAGCTCCCGCCGAGCTGTTCAATCTCATTGCCCGCAGTCCGGACGTTACAGTCGACGTCCGGCTGGCCGCATGCTCCAAAACGCTGTGCCGCCATGTCGCCGACAACATGAATCTACACCATTGGGATGGACCCTGCTTGCTGATGCCCGATTCTGCCCATTGGCACTATGATGATAGTAGTGCGCACCACACGGTGTACCACGTTGTGCCCCTCGACCATCCTCGGCGCACAGCCATCCTGCCGTTCATGGACAATAGATTCTGGGTTGGCATGAACGGCGACTGGATCGCCGGCGTGGACAGTGGTGGGAACTGGTTCCTCGCGAACATCTACACGCACCAAGAAATCTCCCTACCATCGTCGGAAACTTGCAACATTTTTTGGGAGGAATGGATTGGCTTCCCCGACTTGCCTCCTGAAAGGTACATGACGTATGGGCGTGCCATGTTTTTGTTGAAGATTGTAATTTGCGAAGTGCCCACAAAAGCTGGACATTACTCAGATTACAAGCTCATCGCTCTATTCAATTCTGGACTCGCTTACCTGGCTAATGGTAGCCAGGAGTGGAGGTTATTCTCTCTTGCTAGTTGGGGTGTAGATTACAGTGACGCCATCGAGCACAACGGCTTCATTGTTGCGGTGGATGGGTGGACCGGCACCACATATTGCTGGGATCAATCACAGGCCGGTAATTCTTCAATCCATATGATATACTTCGCAATAAATTTTAATATCAAGCGCATTCATGATATATTGTAACTGAATTAACTAATTGCTCAATAAGATTTTTTCACCTTTCAAATGACTGTGCACCATTTAATTATCCAAACCTGTTGAACCATTGCTACAAACGAATTACAGTACTATATGCAGTGCACTAATCTGTCAACCCAAACCAGATTATTGCAGTATATGAATGCATTCCTGAATTAGTTACTGCATGCTCTTGTCAGAATATGAATAAGGAGCTTAGCCCTGGCCTCTTCATCAATTGATGCATGCAAACTTTCAATTTATTTGAATATTCGATGTACTCAAAGCTTTACAATCATGGATCAGATAAGGTTGAGACATGTATCTACCATCAATGAATATGAGTGTAATTAACATACATCTCAAATGGGAACAATTTTATTTCTTCGAGTTTTTATACAAGTATAATGACTGCATCTTCCATTTGATCCTACAAATGTGAAGTTGCAGCTACTCGGTATTATTGTCTTCCTGAGCCATTCAAACACTAATTTTTTTGGTCTCCGTTTACAATGCAGATGCACACCTTGCCCTGCCATTCGTGATCCCATCACCGATGGAGGATCCATTTGGCAGATGGTTTTTAGCTCGATCAGCCGATGGCAAGCGCTTGATGATCATCCATGAAGATCGGTATATACGTAGCAATGATCACCTTGAGCCTGCAGAAGTTCTGCATGATGGTAATGGCCTTATCCTGCGGGAGTGTCCTGCCCCTGTCATACATATTTTTGAGAAAGATCCATCCCTGATTGGACCCAATTGGAGTCGAGTTGACAGCCTTGGCACACACTCTCTGTTCATTGGACTGAATTATCCAATGAACCTGAAGATAAATGATGGCAATGCTCCTGATGGAACATTGACTCCATTCATGAGGTCAAATTGTGTTTACATCGCGTACTATGCATTTCGGGAACCAGCATTTAGTTGTATTTGTCGTTGTAACCTGCAGCAAGGTGAAAATGAGCTCATGGGAGTTATCACCCTTCCAAAAGAAGGTTGGGGATTTCCCCGACAGGCGACAATGTGGTTTAAGCCTAGTCTGAAAAATATCCGCATGTTGATGCAACCCTAAACTGAGCCATGAATCTTTCTGGAGAAAATAATCTTTTTTGTACGATATATTTGAACAATTCAGTAACCGGTTCCGTATCTTAATATGCTCTTCCTTTTTTCTGAATCTTATATACCTTGACCCATTTCAGTGTGTCTGTTTACTCATTTTAGTATGTATGTAGCCCACATTGAAGTAATCTAATCTTATTTAAACGGATGGTGATGAACTCTGTATTTCCATCCTTCGTAAACCGTGCATGTCTGTTTATTTTTAGTTTCATTTCAGCAACTATTATTAGTATATGCACACCTTTTTTTAATGTTGAGAGGAGTATAAGGGCATTACAATGCTATATACTATATGGCGCTAATAGAGAACAAATGAATGTGAAAAGATTGTAAAATCCTCCAGGTACTCTCCTTACAGCGCTAATTGCTGATGGCAGACTGACTTCCTGTTGGTTCCGGTGCTGTAGCTAGGACTGGTGAAAAGAATTTCACGCCCCTTGCAGTAGCGCATGTGTTGGACGTGTCCTAATGTTTTCCTGCTAAAAGTTGCAATCTTTTAAGCACTTGGGTACGGTATTTCCCCACCAGCCTGGATGCAGGCCGCCAAACGCGTCTTAACCAATGGTTAAAATAGCGTGTTAAATGAATTAGCGGCAGCCTCCTTCAAACGATATGAACGCTATATCGTGGTAATAGTGTGGTATATTTTAAATAGCATTTTCAAAATAATACTAAATATAGCCTAAAAATAAATAATTTTACTAGAGCGAATAGATATATATAGTCCAAAAGTGACTGAATCATACATACATAACCACATATAGAAATAGATCTCAAGTATTTTAGAAGGCTAACATCAACATTTCACAAGGCAACAACATAGTATAAATTATTTATTAAAACATATTAGCATGAGCGATATTATCTTCTGACTTAGAAGTGGAACCAATAGATTGTAGTTCATCACCACGAAAAAGTGAAAGCAACTTGCCTGAAAAAAATAGCGCGCTAACACTATGAAGTAGGGCGATATAGCATGCTGTTTCGCAAATAGCGCCACAGCGTGCAAAATTACTAAGCGTGGACCCTCTAGATATGCTATAGTGCGCTTTTAGCGGAGAAATAGTTAACTGGGCTTCATTGAGGCCCTGGTTTGACAAAGCAGCCTGAGTACGCATCTAAAAAAAATCTGCTTGAGGACGCATGCTTGTAAAAATGAGAGAGCAGACTACAATTACTTCAGTCCCGAACCCTCTATCTCTCCCACCTACTTCACCTCTTTTACACTAATGACTGCCATGAACGGCTCGCCTCCTCCCTCCACCGGCAGCTGCACAGGCGGTAATGGCTGCCGACACGGATGAACATCGCCGATATTTCTGAACTCGGCCGATTTGATCCACCGCATCCTCCAGCAGCTTGATGGACGTCCGATCTCTTCTATCCAGATCGTGCCTAGAGAAGGATCTACGAGTACATCCGTTTCTTACCCTTTGGCAGCGTCGGTTCCATCTCTCGCGGTTCTTTCTTCTCATTGGAAGCACCATACGGCTCGGCCTTTGGTTTCCCTGGCGGCGGCACCAGCTTCTCCGGCTGCGCCGACCCCAACCCCCGCGGCACGGTCTTCTCCGGTGGCGGCACCACCAAAAGTGGCTGTAAGTTGTCCTGAACTCACTAGGATGCAGGTGTAAGTAGTCAATGATAGTTGGGGTTTTAAACAAGTTCTTTTTTCTTTAATGATGGGAAACTAGTATTCTTACGCAAATGTTTTTTTAATGACGGAAACGGTAGATGTTAAGTACTAGTTACGGCAAAAAAAGATGTTAAGTAATAGTATCCATCACGGAGCAGGGTTTGGCGATCTGAACATACAAATATATGCTCCATGTTACCTGTTTCAGAAAGTCTGAAAGCTTGCTCGATACTGTAAAATCAAATTGTCTTGCTGCTGCTAGATTTTGTGCAAACTAATTAAAGAGATAGCTAGATGCATTTTCTCCATGTATGTTATGTTCTGATTTATATGCTGTTGATTGATATATACCGTGCTTAACTAGATGCAGAAGCAAACTCGCTCCAACGTCAATGAGCAACTACGTCTTAGGACTGTCGATTGTACATGTCCTCTGCACCCCCCCGAGTTCAGAATTCAAAGAAACTCACTAGCCAAAAAGCCAAAGGTGACGGGCAGGCGTGATGCAGCAATTCAACGTTTTATATCAAAAGGGCGAGGGAAAGGCCGCCCTAAACGGGTTGGTCACTCGGCGGACCCTCCTCAGCCCTCGCGCTTCTATGTGCAACTGGATGGCAACGATGACATGTATATGTTGGTCATCCCCAGAGAATTCAAGCAATGTCTAAAAGGGATTCTTCCCAGGCCTATCAAGCTCAAGACGAGCGTAGGCTGCGCCTGGTATGTGCACATCGATGAGTACCAGGGTGAACTGGTCTTGAAGGATGGTTGGTTCGGGTTTGCAGAGGCGCATGAACTGCAGCTCGATGACATTCTCGTCTTCGAGGTGAAAGACACTTCCTTGATGAATGTGTTGATCTACGACTGTAACACCTCCACCCAGAGGGTAATATTTTGTGCTGATCACCCTTAGTTGCATGCATGATCTGCAGTGCTTTTAGGAAGAGGGGATCAGAAACACCTCAATATTTTATTGAATTAACTAGATGCTGCTTTTGGACCTGGGGTAGTGTCCTGCTGATGTTCATGCTGAACTTGATTTTTGTATTAAGCTGAACTGGGGATCAGATACACTGTGATGAGACTTTGTTAATTAGCTAATATAGTATATGTTAGACATGTTTTATTTTACTTTAATTTACTGTGATATGCTGCGGTAGTTTCAATGTGCGGTCTGATGATTTGTATTATACCTAGCTACATGGAGCTCAACATTTTGAAATATTCATAGATTTGTAAGTGTAAATGTGATATATCCCATATGTAGTCAATGCTTTCTTGTACGAGCTTGTAAAATCTCAGGGAAAAATACATTTTATTTTAGGAAGTGTAAAAGTGACCAATTTTTTTGATCTGATTGTAGCGAACGATTGTAGCGAACACAAGTGCAGATGGTCAAACCCCCAAAACTTCTCATATTCATTGTTACATGGTCGAGATATAAAGGTATTTTACGCACTGGTTTAATACATCGCTATGCTTACATCCATGTTTGTTTGCAGTTTTTTTTTGACACCTCTTAATGCTCCCTCCGATCCATTTTTTTTTGAGATACACAGTACAAACACAGACGCTCTCATATATATGTATCTAGACACATATTAGTTGTAGAGATATCCATTTTATCATCAAGTAATGAGGATCAGATGGAGTATCGTTTTCATTTTACCAAAAGAAACGGATATACTGTATAGTACAACGTAGTCTGAGGCCCTTAGCTCTGAATGCAATTTCTGTGTGCACACTGATCGGATCATAACCCACACGACCTGTCTCACTGGTATGTAGGTCCGGGCCCCACCAGATACTGATAAAGCCCAGTGACCCGCCGGGTGAAGTTTTCTGTGTGGATTCCTGCGTACCTGGCTTCATTCCTCCAAGAAATGCGCATTTTTTTTGACCGGGGGGACACGCGCATTTATTCCCTTGCTGATGTATCATTCTCAGTTTCTCACAGCCCCCTCATGTTCAGATCTCCCCAGATCCCTCGCCGTCCATCTCCCCTGAGTCCTCTCCCTACACCACCGGCGTCCACCACCGCTCGGACTACGCGGCTTGGACTCCGTCCTCTACGGATGCGGCGACGTCGCACCTAAAAACTCCACTAAGGCGGCGCGGCATCCCCGATTCTCTCAGTCCATGGCTGCAATGGCGGTATGTTTCCCCCGAATCACTAGGGTTGCCGGTCACATCTTTATTATATCTAAGCTGTATTGCCGGTTGCTTAGCATTGTTTGATATAGACTATTTCTCTCATCCAGTGTATATATTAATCCTCTGGTAAAGACTCGGGCTACACATGCACGCATGCTAGCTAGGTTGGGACTGGATCTAATGTGTGCAATAATAATCGTTCAAATATGATATTGGTCAATCCACGGCCGATAATCACATATGAGGACACCGAGCATGCATGTCTGGCTTATGGACTCTTTAGGTCGACGCTGATTTTTTTTTTGTTTGCTTGGTCGATCTGTACTGGCGGATGATGAACTGCAGATGCATTACTCTGATGCTAGACCTAGCCAGCAAGCATGCATGGCTCATGCTAGCTTGATTTCTATTCTCATAGCTACTATTTATATCAATTTGGCTTCTGCGATACAATGATACACTATGCTGAATAATTTGATGATACAAGGTTGTACATATCAGCCTAGCTAGATTCAGAAGCTTATTGTTCAGACTGTGTGTTCGATAAGAACAATGATCCGCTGACTTTGCTAGGTGCCTTTGATTATGCATTTTCTTGGAATTACGGTCAGAAGGTAGAGGCATTATCTAATTGAGGCCTCTTTTTTGCAGTGTTCAAACAAGAAGCTCAAGCTTGGAGAGAGCTTATCATGGAAGGAGACATCTGTAGAGCCAGCCCCAGTGTGCAAGGTGTTTAGGCGCATCGATCAGGATAATACCGTGACAGCTTCCGCAAGGTACTATGTACATCGGAGTTAGAGGTGATTACCATCCCCGGTCGTGTTCTACCCTGGTTTTACGGTGGGTGTCCAGAGTCCATCAACTTTGAAGATGTCCACTGCATGCACCTGGATTGTGGACCTGAAGCAACAAGATGGCAATGTTTTAATGGACGCAGGATGGCCAGAGTTTGTCAAAGCACATGACTTGAAGGTAGGATACCTCCTGACCTTCAAGAAGATTGACACCAAATCATTGCAGGTGCTCATATTTGGTTACAATTGCTGTGAGAAAGTTATATGGTGTTCAGGTTATCACCCATCGCTGGGGCAACAAAATGAATCACAGCTGTATTAAGTTGTCTTACAAATGTTCTTTAGTATAATGATGATGTATTGTGGTGAACATGATGGTACCATTACTGGATTGTGGTCACATGTGAGGGGGGGATGTTGATATGTATAAGTGGATTGCCTAGCCCTTTCCATTAGTTCGGACTTTTGGTTGCGTTGGCTTGTGTATGAAGCTTGGCATGGTATCGAGCCCGTGGTCTCGAGTTCGAGACCTGGCTTTCGTAATTTATCCTAAAAATTGGTGCTGCCCTCCGTTGCCCTCCTCGGAGTCCACGTATATGCCTCTTGAGAGTCTCCTTGTGTTGACCTCTTCCCTTCTTCCGGTCACACGTGAGGAGGGGTGTTCAGATGTATAAGTGGATTGCCTAGCCCTTTCCATCAGTTCGGACTTTTGGTTGCGTTGGCTAGTGCATGAAGCTTGACAAACCTTATTTATATGTACAGCTCTCTAGTTGTACTATTAATTATTATGTGCTTATGTTGGCTGGATTGTGATGAACATGAGATGTTCTGTTGTTTCCGTAAAGAAAAAACGTGTTGTTTTTTCGAATCCTGCGCTGGATATGTTTTGCACAAACTAGTGAAGTGCCCGCTGACAAAACATATTATGCGCAAATAGGCAACCCTCAGTAACGATCATGGGTTCAAGCGTCCAGGATCCAGTGCCTTGACATCAGCAAGCACAGATGAACAGTTGGTTGACTTGTAGATTTGGACGTTGGATCGAAAATAGATAGCTAAGAACTAAATCGTAGCATGTAGCATATGTACTGTTCATGGTCTCATTCCGGGTTCAAGTGCTACCCCATGTAGCACCACTTTTTTTTTTGGGTTAGCCCAGACAACCTTCCCAATAAAAAAAAAGTACTACCTTCCCTTCATGGGCCAATTGTTTGTACTTTTGGGCTACCGCCGGCCATGTACATGGTGATTGCTGTCAGCCTGCTTGCTTCGCTGATAACAATCCAAAAACATTTAATGGGCCTCCGACTCATGCCATTGGGGCCCTTCCTAATTTAAACACGGAGATCCTATGATTGGTCCTCAAGAAACCGAGATTCTAAATATAAAGTTATTTTTATTTCGTATCAATTATGATTATGATTCTTTTTTAAATGCGCATAGCCAGTATGCGCATCTACATGGGCTCTATATTTTGATATATTCATATAGTTGATTTCAAAATTTTCATAAATTATTTAAAGTTCCAAGATTTATTCTATCAGTTTGCAAGATCTTAGAGTGTATTTGTAGTTTAAAAAAATGACAAACCTCTTCATCAGATTGTTGTTAACAAGTGTAGTGTTGTGAACCCAAAATATATTACATACTTCCTCGTAGATCAAATTTGAACTAATTAAGTTGAACTAAAACCCGGATCAACAGTTAGTATGGATTATGTGCATGGAGTACGAAAAACAAATGAATAGGCAATATTTCAGTTTTTCCTTCAGTTGAGAATGCTAGAGCAGGACCCATTTGCCAGTAGCGTCCCTCAACATTTGAAGGTAAAGACAAACAAAAGGGATCGAAAAAAGCAAGTATCCTACATATCTCGGGTTAAAACATATCGAGAAATCACATATTGCTTGTACATAGAGGCTGACATCGTGGACCCATCGGCCAGCCGTGGAAAAAAATCCAAGAAAGGAAACAATTATCGTACAGAGAAGCTGACATGTGGGACGCATTTTGCAGCAGCGTCCTCAACTTTAACAAAGGCGGCGAGGATCGAAAGAAAAAGCAAAGTTCCCAGAAATCAGCGGTCAAAAATAAATCCAAGAAATGAAATGTTTATTGTTCATAGAGGCTGACATGTGGGACCCACGAGCCAGCAGCGTCCCCAACGTTTCAAAGGCGGCAGGGGATCGAAAAAAAAGGCAAGTGACCATATACCAGGTGCCAAAAATAATCCAAGGAAAGAAACTTTTATTGTACATAGAGGATGACATATGGGTCCCGTTTTGCAGGAGCGGTCTCACATTTTCCAAGGCGGCACGGGATCGAAAAAAAAGAAAGGAAAGGTTTATCGTTCAGAGAGGCTGAGATGTGGGACCCATGGGCCAGCAGCGTCCTCTTAGTTTCAAAGGCGGCAGGGGATAAAAAAGGCAAATAGCCAGTAATTAGGGTCAAAAATAAATCAAACAAAGGAAACTTTTACTGTTCATAGAGGCTGACAGGGACCCATGAGCCAGCAGCGTCTCAACGTTTCAGAGGCGGCATGAGATCGAAAGAAAAAGGCAAATACCAAGAAATTATGGGTCAATAATAAATCAAACAAAAGGTTTATTGTTCATAGAGGCTGACATGTGGGACCCCTGAGCCGGCAGCGTCCCCAACGTGTTAAAGGCGGCAGGAGATAGAAAGACAAAGGCCAAAAATCTGTTGGTAAAAAAATCCAAGAAAAGAAACATTTACCGTTCTGAGAGGCTGACATGCGGGACCCATGAGGCAGCAAAGATCCTCAACGATTCCAAGGCGGCAGGGGATCAAAAGGGGTCAAAAATAAATCCATCATAGGAAACTTTTATTGTTCATAGAGGATGTGGGACCGACCTGCCAGTAGCGTCCTCATCGTTTCAAAGGGGGCAGGGGATCAAAAGAAAACGGTAAATAGCCAGAAATTAGGGGTAAAAAATAAATCCAATGAAGGACACTTTATTGTTCATAGAGTATGACATGTGGGACCCATGAGCCAGCAGCTTCCTCAACGTTTCAAAGGCGGCATGAGATCGAAAGAAAAAGGAAAGTGACCAAATATCAGGAGCCAAAAATAATCTAAGAAAAGAAACTTTATTGTGCATAGAGAATGACATGCGGGTCCCATTTTGCAGCACCGGTCTGAAGGTTTCAAAGTCGGCATTAGATCGAAAGAAAAAGACAAGTGCCAAATATCAGGAGCCAAAAATAATCCAAGAAAAGAAACTTCTATTGTACATAGAGGATGACATGCGGGTCCCATTTTGCAGCAGCGGTCTCAATGTTTCCAAGGCGGCACATGACCAAAAGAAAAAGGAAGTAGCCAGAAATAAGGGTGTCAAAAAATCCAAGAAAAGGAATATTTCAATTGGGCTGCTTCTGGCCATACGGGCCTTCAAACTATCCCGCGGACGCCTTTTGATTCGTACAATTTCAGCCCATTCCAAAACAGAAAGTCCTATGCCTCGCAAAGACAAAAAAAACAAGGAGTTAAAGCATATAAGTTTGTTTATGTAAAAATAAAGATTTAATTTATCCCTTTGCAATAGCTCAGAGCAAAATACATTGTTTATTGTCTGCAAAATAATCAAGATATCACATGTTTCTTATACGGGGAGGCTGACATCGGGGACCCATGCGCCAGCGTCGTCAACATTTTAAAGGCGGCGAGGATGGAAAGAAAAAATAAACCAAAAATCTGTTGGTACAAAATCCAAGAAAAGAAACATTTTCGTTACGAGAGGATAACATGCGGGACCCATGAGGCAAGCGGCATCCTCGGCGTTTAATGTTAGACGCCGACATGTGGGACCCATGAGCGGCAGCGTCCTCAACGTTTTAAAGGCGGCAGGAGATCGAAAGAAAAAATAAGCCAAAAATCATTTGGTATTCAAAATCCAAGAAAATAAACATTTACCGTTACGAGAGGATGACATGCGGGACCCATGAGGCAGCGACATCCTCAACGATTCCAAGGCGGCGGGGATCAAAAGAAAAAAAGGAAATATCCAGAAATTAATTAGGGGTTCAAAATAAATCCATCAAAGGAAAGTTTTATTGTTCATAGAGGATGACATGTGGGACCGACCTGCCAACAGCGTCCTCATCGTTTCAAAGGGGGCAGGAGATCAAAAGAAAAGGCAAATAGCCAGAAATTAGGGGTAAAAAATAACTCCAAGAAAGGAAACTTTTATTGTTCGTAGAGGATGACATGCGGGACCCATGAGCCAGTAGCTTACTTAACGTTTCAAAGGCGGCATGAGATCGAAAGAAAAAGGCAAGTGACAAAATATCAGGAGCCCAAGATAATCCAAGAAAAGAAACTTTATTTACATAGAGGATGACATGTGGGTCCCATTTTGCAGCAGCGGTCCCAACGTTTCAAATGCGGCTTGAGATCAAAAGAAAAAGAAAGTAGCCAGAAATTAGGGGGTCAAAAAAATCCAAGAAAATAAAGTTGATGGATATAGAGGATGACATGCGGGTCCCATGAGCTAGCAGCTTACTCAACGTTTCCAAGGCGGCAGGGGATCAAAAGAAAAAGGAAATAGCCAAAAATCAGAGGGTGAAAAAAAAACAAAGAAAATGAACTTTTATAGTACATAGAGGATGACATGCGGGTCCCATGAGCCAGCAGGTTCCTCAACGTTTCAAACGTGGCATGAGATCGAAAGAAAAAGGCAAGTGACCAAATATCAGAAGCTAAAAATAATTCAAGAAAAGAAACTTGATTGTACATAGAGGATGACATGCGGGTCCCAATTAGCAGCAGCGGTATCACCGTTTGAGAGGCTGCACGGGATCGAAAGAAAAAGGCAAGTGACCAAATATCAGGAGCCAAAAATAATCCAAGAAAAGAAATTTTATTGTACGTAGAGGATGACATGCGGGTCCCATTTTGCAGCAGCGGTCTCAACGTTTCCAAGGCGGCACAGAACCAAAAGAAAAATGAAGTAGCCAGAAATCAGGGGGTGAAAAAAATCCAAGAAGAAAGATTTCAATTGGGCTTCATCTGGACATCTGGGCCTTCGAACTATCCTGCTTGGCCTTTTGACTCGTACAATTTCAGCCCACTCCAAAACAGGAAAGTTCCGAATTTTCTAAAAAAACAGGAAAGTCCTATGCTTCGCAAAGACAAAAAAACAAGGAGATTCAACATATAAGTTTGTTTATGTAAAAATAAAGATTTAATTATCCGTTTGAAATAGCTCAGAGCGCAATATATTGTTTATTGTCTGCAAAATAATCAAGATATCATATGTTTCTTGTACGGGGAGGCTGACATCGGGGACCCATGAGCCAACAGCGTCGTCAACGTTTTAAAGGCGGCAGGGGATGGAAAGAAAAAATAAACCATAAATCTGTTGGTAAAAAATCCAAGAAAAGAAACATTTTCGTTCTGAGAGGATGACATGCGGGACCCATGGGGCAGCAGCATCCTCAGCGTTTATTGTTCATAGAGGTTGACATGTGGGACCCGTGAGCCAGCAGCGTCCTCAACGTTTTAAAGGCTGCACGTGATCGAAAGAAAAAATAAGCCAAAAATCGTTTGGTCAACAACATCCAAGAAAATAAACATTTACCGTTCTGAGAGGATGACATGCGGGACCCATGAGGCAGCAGCATCCTCAACGATTCCAAGGCGGCAGGGGAAATATCCAGAAATTAATTAGGGGTTCAAAATAAATCCATCAAAGGAAACTTTTATTGTTCATAGAGGATGACATGTGGGACCGACCTGCCAACAGCGTCCTCATCGTTTCAGAGGGGGCAGGAGATCAAAAGAAAAAGGCAAATAGCCAGAAATTAGGGGTAAAAAATAACTCCAAGGCTTTTATTGTTCGTAGAGGATGACATGCGGGACCCATGAGCCAGCAGCTTACTCAACGTTTCAAAGGCGGCATGAGATCGAAAGAAAAAGGCAAGTGACAAAATATCAGGAGCCAAAGATAATCCAAGAAAAGAAACTTTATTTTACGTAGAGGATGACATGCGGGTCCCATTTAGCAGCAGCGGTCTCAACGTTTCAAATGCGGCTTGAGATCAAAAGAAAAAGAAAGTTGATTGTACATAGAGGATGACATGCGGATGACAAGGTATCAACTTGTCAATGCCTATGGATTGTAGGCTAGGGTTTAGTTAGAAGTAGAGGGCAAGTAGATCTCGAAGGTTTCAGCCGAAAAGTACTCGATGATTATGAAAACTAGGGTTTGTAATAATGATTCGATTGCCTCTTCGTCCCTCGACTCCTCTTTTATATAGGAGGCGGAGCCGAGGGTTTCGTTTTGTACAAATTACAGAGTCCGGGACGGTATCTAACTCATCCCGCCAGATTTACAAATAACACTTCCTATTACAACTCTAACTTTCCTTAATATATCTTGAGCTCCCGAATCTTCTTTATTCTAGGTATTGGGCCTTCAGTAAACCCCGGGTACTATCTTCGGCAGGCCCATTTGGGATGCCTATGTCAGTAGCCCCCGAGATTTTGCTTGAATCGTAGAGTCAGGGAAAATCTCCACTGTTTATTTTTACTCGAGAGCTTTAACTTTTTTATATTTCTTCACATAAAATTCTATATTGTACAGGGATACTGGTAGTTGGGGCTAGTTCATCTGACGGATCAGGTACTAGTTAACTGCTCTAGTGGCAATCCGCAAAAACCTACTTCGAGATCACGTCCCTGGACATGATTCCGGGATACTGGTGTAAACTTCGACAGGTGCCGCTTAAGGTCTTACCATTCTGTCGAGTCCCAGTCAAATTTATCGAGTACCTAACGCGTCCGTTAGGATTTTTCTTCGTATCTGTTGATACGGATAAAAGTAGCAGAGCGCAGTCTTCGGCGGTGCCACGCCCAGCAGAACGGATCTGGGGTCTTACCTTCGCAAATTTGCGGCATTCAGAAATTGATCGCAACTTTGGCGTTCTGAGAATATATTATCGAGTGCTTTTCCGGCTGTTGGAATGGCACATTTTATCGAGTCAAATATGACTTATATTGCTCTCCCGATGGGAGTATATGTAGAGTTAATTATAACTCGAAATATACTCTCTTGCTTTTCTATCTTTTCTTTGTTAATTTCATCGGGCACGCGAACAGCGTTCCCGATGGGAGTAGCCCCCGAGGCTACAACCAAAAACTTGTGCTTGGTTGTAGGCTCAACATTTTAGTCCACCTTGTCACTATATTGTCATTATTTCCCAATATGATCTCTCTTCTTCTTTTTTTTTTATCTCTCGGGTGCGCGAACAGCGCTCCCGATGGGAGTAGCCCCCGAGGCTACAGCCAAGGACTTGTGCTTGGTTGTAGGCTTCCGCAATTTCTATATTGCCATACTCGAAATTTTACTTTTTATCGAAGTAGCCCCCGAGCATTTGGGCAAAAACTTGTATTTGATCAAAGGCTCCCGAAGTATTTAATAACTTCTCCTGTCGCCAATCTTCTTTTATTTTTCTTGTCGGCATGCTTCCCTTAACCAAATTTACTTCATCTCTGATAATAGTCGTGATTTTTCTGCCTTGTGGGTCCATTGTTTCCACCACGTTGACACGTCGTGCAAGTGGGGGACACACGTCCTCCGCTTTTTCTGGCGCACGTACAGTAACGCCTTTCTCAGTAAAAATACCTTTTTACCCTTTTATCTAGAAGATCTTTTTTCACCACACGATTTCTTCATCCAACGGTGCATTGATTCGCCTGATTCTTATATAAACCTTTCTTCAACCTCCGTTCACTCCTTCGCTTGCGCCGCACATCTGTCCCCTTTTGCAAAAACTTCCCCTGCGCCCAACTCTCTCTGATCTTCCGCACTCACGAACATTGCTTTTTCCATTGCCGTTGATGCCACCGCGCACGCGACTCACTCGCCACAGCACTCCAGAGTCCAAGATGAACGCCGAAGATCTTGAGTGGGAGAGATCTAAAATCTCCAACCAGGACGTCAACATGCTGAAGAGGCTTGGCCTGATGAAGAAAGAAGACGCCATCCGCTTTCCCAGCGAAGAAAGCTACCCCAACCCTCCAATGGAGTACCGGGTTAGTTTCGTTGATCACCTCATCCGCGGCCTTTCGGCCCCAATTCACGATTTCCTCCGCGGCCTTCTTTTTGTTTACGGGATTCAACTGCACCAGTTGACCCCTAATTCCATCCTCCACATTTCCATTTTTATCACACTGTGCGAATGCTTCCTTGGAATCCCTCCTAATTGGGCTCTGTGGAAATGCATTTTCTGCCTCTGCCGCAATGGCTCCCACAACGCCACCTATAACATAGGCGGCGTTGTTATCTGTGTCCGAACTGACGTTGATTATTTCGACGTCAAGTTTCCTGATTCTGTCCAAGGATGGCGCAAAAGATGGCTCTACATTCACGAAGAAAGTGCCAACTCTGTGGAACACAACATAATCCCTTTCGACGGAAGTGCCAAAATTCAGCGCCGCCGTTCCTGGGACGCTGAAGCTTCCGAAGAAGAGAAAAAGGCGACAGAAGCACTTATGTCTCGTATTCATCAGCTTCAAAATACTCGAGGCAAAGAACTATCTGGTGTTCAAATCACTGCCTACTTCCTTAGGATTAGAATGCAGCCTCTTCAGGCTCGCAAAAATCCCCTTTGGACGTATTCCGGAGAAAACGACGCCAATAGAGTCTCCAGTGATCTTTCTGCAAAGGACTTGGAGAAGTTGATTCGAAGAGTTTCCCGCTTGGCCAAGAAGGATCCTATTCCCTCCTCTTGTCGCGTGGAACCATACAGCTCCGCCAATCCTCTCCCCGAGGTATTTTGTCTTCTCGAGTTTCTGTCTTGTTCCGAACTTTCCTTGCATCTTATTGTATTGATATCTCTCTAATTTTTTCTTTTGTCGCTATTTTCTTGCAGAACCATCCTACTATGGCTTCCCTTCCTCCTCTTCCTGAGGATGGAGAAGTCGAAGAACAGGCTATCGTTGCCGAAGACACCCAAGGTTCTTCTATTCCTGAAAGTGAAGTCGCGGGTTCTCACAAATCTGCGGCTTCCCATGAAAAAGAAGTTGAATCTGAAGCCAGCGAGTCGACGCAATCCCTTCCTCCTGCTGTTTCCCCAAGGAACAAAAGGAAAAGGAATGATGCCGAGGATTCTGGCACTTCTAAGGCTGAAAAAGTTGTTCCTTCCCATCCGAAGGCAGCTTATGATCCTTATATTGAATCCCTCGTCAGCTCGTAAGTCACCTTTATTTCTCCCTTTTTCTGTACTCGATGTGTTTATCTTGTCTTACTTTTTATGCTGCCGATTTTTGATCAACAGTGATGACGAGGAAGAAGTACCAACTGTTGACGTGGCTCCTCGGACAAGCACGTCACATACTGTACTTGCCTCAGACACGCTAGTTGAAGGAGAAGAATCCTCGCCTCCTCAACAAAACGTCGTCACCACAACTCCGCCGTCAAGCCCCCTTGCTCCTTCACCAAAAAGGACAAGGATTGAAACAATTGATAAACCTGCCCCTCAATTGGGCAGCTCGTCGACTCTGCTCTTAGATGATGTAAGTTTGTCGATATCTATATTTTTTCTATTTTGCTTTTTCACGCCTTCACTCTCTTTTCATGCCGATGTTTCTCTTGCTATGTTCTTCTTTAACAGCCCATGATCAAAGAGCTTCTCCGAATCGGATCCCAATTTATTGGGTACCGTGAGTATGCTAGCAGAGCCGAAGGTAACAACTTTATACTTGCCGTTTTTTGACTTTTTGCTCCTGTTGCTTGTCGCGATTTTTGATCTTTCTTCTCCCCTATTTTTTTATATCTCGATAGAGAAACTTGCAGAGGCCAACAAACGTGCCGACGCACTTGCTCAAAAGCTTGAGCAAAGTGAGGCGGCTCGCAAGAAGGCCGAACTTGTTGCTAGCGAAGCCAAAGCCGAGGCTGATGAAGCCAAAGCAAAAGCTGCTAGTGTCGAGGAACTGCAGAAAAAACTTGAGGATGCTGAATCTGCCTTAAACGAGCATAAAGCTGCACAAGCTTCTCGTGAGCAGGGGATCCTCAAGCGCCTGAAATCACAAAGTCGACGCACTCACAGTAATATTATTGATCCCTTCTATTTTTTATGAAAACCGCTGTTTCTTGTTGTTGACCAACGTTTTGTTTCCTTGGCAGACCAAACAAACCAAGATTTTGATCTGGAGAATCCTGTCAATGACCCTCTCCTTGACGCACTTACTTATCTGGAGCTTCATGGGTCCGAAATTCGTGAAGGCGTGGCCAATGCGAATGCAGGATTGTCGGCGCTGTTTCCCTACTTCTTCCCGAAGAAAGAGGAGCCCCCGACTTTCCTTACCCTTGCCAAGACTTTCAATTCACCAGAAGATCTTGGACTAAAGATGCGTCAGGAGAACATGAAGATTGCTGTCGAAAGCACTGTTGCTCTAGTTCTTGACAGCCAGTGGCGTTGATTGGACGAAAGTTGGCGACACCGAGCAAATAGATCAATCCAGATGGAGGTCCCTGATTAAGGCAGCCAAGCCCAACACGAAGAAAATCTTGGCTTATCTCGGGATCAAACCAGCTTCGACTCCTAGCTCATCAAGGCCGGAGGTCTAGTTGCATGCCTCTTTGTTTTTATTTCTCTGTTTCTTTTGCTATTGTCGCCAAAGTAGTTATTTGGCGACACGTACTTCGTTAGCTCCACTGTAAGGCCTTTGTAATTATTCCGAAAGATTAATGAAAACTCTATCTTTTGCTTGTTGATTGATGTTGTCTTTTAAATTTCAGTTGGTATTTGATAACTACACTCCATCTTCCACTCCTTCCAATGTTTCGCCTTCTTCTTCTCGCTCAAAGAGAACTCTTGCTGATGCTACACCTGTCGAAGATTCCTTGCCGCGAGAATTGGATGAACTTCGGCAGCAGCTTCAGTATGCAAAGAAGCAAACACTTGTGATGATGGAAAAATCTCGCAAGTCATCTGAAGCCGAAAAAATTGCACTTGACAAGCTCGTGAGGCCGTGGCTGCCAAGGAAATCGCTGCTTCCGAGGCTGAAAAGGCGACTACTCGAGAAAATTTCATGCTCGAGTTGATGAATGAAGCTAGTGCGGATATGTCGGGTATGCTTGTTTGAACCTCAATATCTTCCGTCTTCACGCTACGTCTCTTGAAATTTTCTGCTCCGTTGTTTTAATAGGTTCCTTTTGATCTTTGTTCTTTGAAGAAGAGAGGGTAAATACTAGGACGAACCTCCTCGTTAATCTTTCCCTTGATTATGGTTCTTTGTTTTGGGCTACCCCAGAGAGGACCCGCCAAATTGTCAGATTTCAGGATCGCGCTTCTCAAACTCGTGACTTTCTTGACTTCTGTACCAAGACCCTGTCCATGGTTTATAATTCCATGTTTCCTCGGAACGTTCAACCAAAGACTCTTTCCGGGTTAATGGAGAAATTCAAGGATGCCCACAGGATCCATGATTTTGTCAAAGCTCAACTGGTAGCTGGCGCCAGATTTGCTCTTATCATGCTTCAGATCTGTCACTCAAATCTTGACCTGACCCAAGTTGTTGCGAAAGTTCATCAGAAAGTAAAGCGCCGAAGAGTTGGTGTCGACCGAATTAACACGAAGGTTTCGCCTGTAGCCGAAGAAATGATTGAAGACCTTCTTCGGATGGATGCCGACTTTTTTGCCGATGGTCATTATGCTGATTTTCTTGGCGCTGCTCCTGAAGAAAACAGAATTACCCTTGATGACATACTGAATCAAGACTAATTATCTTCCTTTGTAGATAACTCTTCTTTGTAACCCATGATTGTGATTATATTGTGAAGCAATCATTATATTTCTATATTTGTCTAGCTCCCGAGTGTTTCGGTGGCTATTTACTGTATTTGTATATTGCGAGGTTTTGAACCAAGGCATTTATTTAATATGTATTGATGGCGAATATCAGCCCCCGAGCTTCTTTATTGAGTACTATTTTGTATTTTCGTTGACTCACGAGGTATTTTAGTACCAAGGCAAGGCTTTTCTTTGTCGATGAACTATATTGAAATTCGTCGGGTCAAAGACTTTGAGCATGTCGATAAAGAAAAGATATATTGACACTATCTTTATTATATTGCAGCACCGCGAGCCCGCCTCATTAAAAACCTTTCTCGGCCCCACTCGGTGCCCCGAAAAAGGAAAAGAGTGCGTCTGAAAACTCGCGGGCGTTTCAGTACATTGAAGTTTTACAAGGACTATATTTCGACTCTAGGCGTAGAACCGCCTGAGTTGCGCCACGTTCCAGGGGTTTTGCTCCTCCACCCCTGTCTTCTTGTCCTTTATCCTGTATGCTCCTCCTCCGATTACTTCCGTGACAATGTAAGGGCCAAGCCATGGTGACTCGAGTTTTTCATGACTTTTTTGCGTGAGCCGAAGAACTAGGTCTCCCACCTGAAAAGATCTTAGCCGCAAACGTCGACTGTGGTAATTCTTCAAGTCCTGTTGGTATTTGGTTACCCTTGATAGTACCTCGTCTCGAGCTTCGTCGAGTGCGTCGACGTCGTCTTCCAATGCTATCTTGGAAGTTTCTTCATTATACTGTGACTCGGGGGGAGTCGTGCTCTATTTCTATTGGTAGTACTGCCTCTGCTCCATGGACCAGGAAAAACGGTGTCTCCTGTGTCACTGTATTTGGTGTTGTTCGGATGCTCCACAACACACTTGGTAGTTCTTCTGGCCAGGTATGTCGAGCTTTTTCCAGTGGTCCTAACAGGCGTTTCTTGATGCCATTGCAGATGATGCCATTGGCTTTCTCGACTTGCCCATTGGTTTTAGGATGTGCAACTGACGCGAAGTGCAACTTGATACCCACTTCTTTGCAATAATCTTTGAATTCGTGGGATGTGAAGTTACTGCCATTGTCTGTGACGATCTTTGTGGGGCACTCCAAATCTGAAGACGAGTCCTTTTATGAATTTTACTGCGGATGCTCCATCTGGTGAATTTATCGGCTTCGCTTCTATCCACTTTGTAAATTTGTCGACAGCTACTAGCATGTACTCCTTTCCTCCTGGCCAGCATTTGTGTAACTTGCCCACCATATCAAGTCCCCATTGGGCAAAGGGCCATGACAATGGTATTGGTGTTAGCTCTGCTGCTGGAGAGTGGGGTTTTGCGGCAAACCTTTGACACGCGTCGCAAGTTCTTACTATTTCCTTAGCGTCCTCGATTGCTTTGTCAACCGGTAGAATCCTGCCCGAAAAACCTTGGCTGCAATAGCTCGACTACTTGCGTGGTGGCCACATATTCCTTCGTGTACATCCTTCAAAATTATTCTTCCTTCTTCGGGTGTGACACATCTCTGCAGGACGCCTGAAATACTTCGCTTGTACAATTCTCCTTTGACCACCGTGAAAGCTTTGGAGCGTCGAATTACTCATCTTGCCTCAACTGGATCATCGGGTATTTCTTTCCTGAGGATGTACGATATGTACGTCTGCATCCATGGTATCTGTATCACCATGACCAGGTCCTGATCTTCTTCTTCTTCTTCCTCTTGCTTTTCCTTGGTAGCCCCCGAGGGTTTCTTCTCCTTCTTTTTTGATTTTGTCGATTTTGTAGATCTCTCTGTTATCTCTTCCCAAAATACACTGGCGGAGCGCAAGGCATTGCGACCCGATGTTTGCAAGGACGTCGGCTTCGTCATTGCTCAATCTGCTAATATGATTTACTTCGCATCCATCAAACAACTTTTCGAGCTCGTTGTACACCTCCTTGTATGCCATCATGCTATCATTGACTGCGTCACATTGGTTCATGACTTGCTGAGCCACCAATTGTGAGTCGCCAAATATTTTTAATCGAGTTGCACCGCAAGCTTTCGCCATCTTCATCCCGTGTATGAGGGCTTCATATTCTGCTTCATTATTAGATGCGTTAGGGAACGTCATCCGAAGGATGTACTTCAACTTGTCGCCTTCAGGTGATATGAGTACTACTCCTGCATGACTCCTTCTAGTCTTTTGGACCCATCAAAGTTCATGGTCCAGGTTCTCGACAAATCTGGAGGTCCTGTGTTTTGCAACTCCATCCATTCTGCGATGAAGTCCGGCAGAACTTGCGACTTGATTGCTTTTCTTTTTTCATACGTGATGTCCCGAGGGAAAGTTCTATCCCCCAAAGGGAGACACGACCCGTAGCTCTGGATTGTTTAGTATATTTGACAAGGGAGCTTCATTGACCACTATGATCGGGTGTGCCGAAAAATAGTGGCGCGATTTCGTGCTGTTGTGAGCACTCCATATGCTAGCTTTTGGTACTGAGGGTACCTTTGTTTTGATGGCGATAAAACTTCGCCGATGAAGTATATCGCCTCTGTACTCCGTGGAGTTTTCCTTCTTCTTCTCTTTCGACAACTAGCACCGTGCTCACCACTTGGGGCGTGGCTGCAATATCCAGCAGCAGAGGTTCCGGTTCCTTCGTCGCCACCAGAATTGGTGGTGTCGAGATTGTGCGCTTCAAATCCTCGAAGGCTCTATCGGCCTCTTCGTTCCACTGGAATTTATCTCCTTGCTTTATTAGAGCGTAAAATGGTAACGCTTTTTCTCCCAACCTGGCGACGAATCTGCTCAAAGCTGCGACTCGCCCAGTTAGCTGCTGTATTTCTTTCAGCTTTGTTGGCTTCCTCATTGTTATGATAGCTTGTATTTTGTCGGGATTTGCTTCAATCCCTCTTGCTGAGACTAGAAATCCCAGAAATTCTCCTGCTGGGACGCCAAAGGAACACTTCGTCGGGTTCAGCTTGAGGCAGAATTTGTTGAGGTTGTCGAAGGTTTCCTTGAGATCCTCGATCAGTGTTGCCCCCTCTTTTGACGTTATGACGACATCGTCGATGTACACTTGCACGTTTTTCCCGATCTGTGTCGCGGACACTTCGCATCATCCTCTGGTATGTTGCTCCCGCGTTTTTTAAACCGAAAGGCATTGTTCTGTAACAAAACACGCCGTAAGGTGTTATGAACGCTGTTTTGGCCTCGTCTTCTTCTTTCAATCTGATCTGGTTATAACCAGAGTATGCGTCCAGGAAGGAAAGACGTTCACATCCAGCCGTGGAGTCGATAATTTGATCGATCCTCGGGAGGGGAAAGTGATCCTTTGGACAATGTTTATTGAGACATGTAAAGTCGACGCACATGCGAAGGACTGTCGTGTGTTTCTTTGGCACCATCACTGGGTTAGCTACCCATGTGGCTTCTGTAGATATCTCTTTGATAAAACCAGCTTCCTCCAGTCGATTTACTTCTGATAGCATAGCTTTGCGGTTTGGTTCTGAAAAACGCCGCAAAGGTTGTTTGATTGGTCTCGCTAATGGATCCAAGTTTAGGTGGTGCTCGGCAAGTTCCCTGGGTACTCCTGGCATGTCAGCTGGACACCATGCGAAGATTTTCCAGTGCTCACGGAGGAACTCGACGAGCGCGCTTTCCTATGCGATATCCATGTCGTTTGCGATAGATGTCCTCTTTTTCGGGTCTGTCGGGTGAATCTGCACCTCCTTAGAATTTTTCTTGGTATTGAAAGTTGATTCTTTATTTGGCCTTCCAACGTCTGGCAATACGTCGAAATCGGTCATGCTTTTTGACGCCAAGTACTCAGCTTGCATCCCGAAAGTTTCTGATAGCCGATGAAAATCCTTGTCGCATTTATCGGCTAAGGCAAAGCTTCCTTTAACTGTGATTGGTCCCTTTGGTCCAGGCAATCTCCACAACAGGTATGTATAATGTGGCACCGCCATAAATCTAGCATATGCTGGTCGTCCTAACAAAGCATGGTACTGCGACGGAAAATCCACGACTTCAAATTCCAGCCTCTCGATTCTGTAATTTTCTCGGGTCCCAAACTGAACGTCGAGATTGATCTTCCCTAATGGATAACTTGGTTTCTCCGGTGTGATGCCGTGGAACCTTGTGTCTGTTGGTTTCAAGTTTGCTAAGGATATGTTCATCTTCCTCAATGTATCTGCATACATAAGGTTTAGGCTGCTGCCGCCGTCTATGAACACTCGGGAGACATCAAATCCTGCGATAGCTTCTTTGGCGAGAATAAGTGCTGACTGCCCTGGTCGAGGGACTTACTGCGGGTGATCTGCTATTGTGAAGCCAATATCTTGTCCTGACCAATTAAGGTACTCAACTGTTGGTGGAGGCATTTTTTCTGCCATAAACACCTGTCGTGAGATTACTTTCTGAGCTCTATTGGACGGCCTTCCCTTCTGAATCATTGACACCGCTCCGTTGGAGTTAGGATCAACATAAGGTGGTGGTGGAGGTGCTGCCGCTATTCTGAGCTGATGCCGATTGTCGTCTGTAATCGCGGGAGGAGGCGGCAAGTGAATCTCGCTTCTGGGTTCTCGAGGATTTCTCTGTGTTGCCCGCACGTTAACATTCTCTGCGTATCTTAGCATTGCCTGAAAATTTCGACAGTCTTTCTGCAGGTGTCCTGACTGTCTTTTACCGTTGCTGTCGAGGAAAAAGTGCATTTGACACGGCCCATTCATCATCTCTTCAGGGGACACGAAAGGCCTTGGGAACCTAGGCCCGCTATTTTGTCTGTTGTTGCGAGAATCATCCCTGTTATCGCCTCGCTGTTCACTGCTTCTCTGATAATCATCTCTGTTGCTTCCTCCTGTGATTGCCCGAAAACCTGCCGAAATTTGCCCTGGAGCATCATAGTTCGGGTACTGCCGAGGAAATCGTCGCCTCGGTTGATAATTTCGACCACGGTCCTCCTCTGGCGACCTGTGCCGTTTGTTGTGGACAGCGTCTTCTCCATCTGCCCATCTGTTTGCTATGTCCATTAACGCAGATACTGTCTTTGGATTGGTCCTTCCTAAGTCCTCGACAAAATCTCCACGCCTGATTCCTGCGACAAACGCATCTATTGCTCTCTCGTCAGATATATTTTCTGCCGAGTTTTTGATGATATTCCACCTTTGAATGTACTTTCTCATTGGCTCATCTGGCTTTTGTCAACACGCTCTCAACTCCTCTAATGACGCAGGTTTTTTGCACGTGGATCTGAAGTTCTTGACGAACACATCCTCGAAACTTTCCCAGCTGTCGATAGATCCTGGAGTGAGTTTCTTTATCCAAGATCGTGCGGCTCCACTCAAATGCACCTGGATGCTTTGCATAGCTGTTGCCTTGGTTCCTCCTGTGAGCTTCACTGTCTCGAGATAATCAACTAGCCAATCCTCTGGATCTTGAAGGCCGTCGAACTTCTTGAAGTTGTCGGGTAACTTGAATCCTGAGGGGACTCGAGTTTTTCGGACTCTCCTCGTGAAGCATGGCAGGCCGCACATATCTTCGTCATTAAGCTCCGGAGATTGCCGATGATCCCTTCTGCTTTGCCGCGCTCTATCGACCCTTGCTTGTGCTGCTGTGTCTCTTGCTCCACTTGGTCCTTCGAGTGCCGCTGTTGCTGCTGCAGGTCGTGGACTATTTTGCCGTGCCGCTCCTTCGGGAGGCGTTGATACAAACGCTGTCCCCATAGCTCCAACTCCTGCTACCGCCATATTGTATAGTGTTTCCCTTGGATCACCTGGAGGTGGTTTAGATGCAAGGATAAAAGCATGTGTCGCCATATACCCAGCCTCTGGTGTCTTAGGGATGATATTTCCTCTTGTATCTATCGACATGAAGGACATGTCGAGGTTTTGGACCAAGTGCTCTCTTTCTGCCTCGGGTATATGTTGCAACCTTGATCTTGCTCTGTTCCGAGCCTCCCTGTGGCTATCACCCGAAGTTCTAGATTGTCGACTTAAATCTGCCCTTCTCCTGCTGGATACAGAAGCTGCCTCCTTTCTCCTGTTTAACTCGGGTCTGTTTTTCCAATTCTCTGGCAGCTCGTGCGAGCCTATATTGATATGCTTGTAATTCCTCTGGTGTGGCCGTGGTAGCCATTGGTTCTGTACCGTTCATAGCTCTCGCGGCTCTGTCCCACGCTGCTTGTGAAAGTTGAACTCTATCTCGCGGCTCTGGCCCGACGTATTTGTTGCCCAGGCCTTGTCGCAGGTTGGAGGGATCGACGTATGGATTTCCCAGATCGTCGAAAGCCTCAGATGTTTCCTCTTGATCCTCAATGGCATAAACCTGATGATATTTTGTATTCAGATCTATGTTGGGTTTGGTGACATCATCGTTGAGATTGATGAAGACCTTGCCAACTGTGATAGACTTGTCGATGAAGTCGTAACTGTCGACATCGCTTGAGCCATCGCTTATATATGAGTCCGCAGATGACTCAAACGATATGTCGTTGAAGATCTTGGCGAGTTTCTCTCTTGCTCTGGTGCTGACGTAGCGTGTCGACGAAGTTTCTTCTTCTCCTGACTCAGTTGACGATGCATAGCTTGAAAAATCGGAATCGACCGCCAACGATCCCGACGAAATCGGAATCTCGACACGATACGATCCTTCCTTCTCGACGCGAAAGTGAAACCTTCCGAACGTCATCTCCATGGGCTCCGCCAGATACGCATATGCATCCAAACGGGAGGGTGGGTGAGGAACAAAATCGACAGGACCAGCAGCGATCTGTTTACCTCGATCCATAGCGTTGCTTGCGGTTGATGATGTCGAAGATCTTGAACGTGCCATCGAGATCAGATCCTTACGCCTCTAGTTCCCACAGACGGCGCCAATTGACAAGGTATCAACTTGTCAATGCCTATGGATTGTAGGCTAGGGTTTAGTTAGAAGTAGAGGGCAAGTAGATCTCGAAGGTTTCAGCCGAAAAGTACTCGATGATTATGAAAACTAGGGTTTGTAATAATGATTCGATTGCCTCTTCGTCCCTCGACTCCTCTTTTATATAGGAGGCGGAGCCGAGGGTTTCGTTTTGTACAAATTACAGAGTCCGGGACGGTATCTAACTCATCCCGCCAGATTTACAAATAACACTTCCTATTACAACTCTAACTTTCCTTAATATATCTTGAGCTCCCGAATCTTCTTTATTCTTCGGGTATTGGGCCTTCAGTAAACCCCGGGTACTATCTTCGGCAGGCCCATTTGGGATGCCTATGTCAGCGGGTCCCATGAGTCAGCAGCTTACCCAACGTTTCCAAGGCGGCAGGGGATCAAAAGAAAAAGGAAATAGCCAAAAATCAGAGGGTGAAAAAAAATAAAGAAAATAAACTTTTATAGCACATAGAGGATGACATGCGGGTCCCATGAGCCAGCAGGTTCCTCAACGTTTCAAACGTGGCATGAGATCGAAAGAAAAAGGCAAGTGACCAAATATGAGGAGCCAAAAATAATTCAAGAAAAGAAAGTTTTATAGTACATAGAGGATGACATGCGGGTCCCATTTAGCAGCAACGGTATCACCGTTTGAGAGGCGGCAGGGGTTCAAAAGAAAAAAGAAATTGCCAAAAATCAGAGGGTGAAAAAAACCAAGAAAATGAACTTTTATAGCACATAGAGGATGACATGCGGGTCCCATGAGCCTGCAGGTTCCTCAACGTTTCAAACGTGGCATGAGATCGAAAGAAAAAGGCAAGTGCCCAAATATGAGGTGCCAAAAAAAACTCCAAGAAAAGAAAGTTGATTGCTCATAGAGGATGACATGCGGGTCCCATTTAGCTGCAGCGGTCTCACTGTTTGAGAGGCGGCAGGGGATCGAAAGAAAAAGGCAAGTGACCAAATATCAGGAGCCAAAAATAATTCAAGAAAAGAAAGTTTTATAGTCCATAGAGGATGACATGCGGGTCCCATTTAGCAGCAGCGGTATCACCGTTTGAGAGGCGGCAGGGGATCGAAAGAAAAAGGCAAGTGACCAAATATGAGGTGCCAAAAAAATCCAAGAAAAGAAAGTTTTATAGTACATAGAGGATGACATGCGGGTCCCATTTAGCAGCAGTGGTATCACCGTTTGAGAGGCGGCAGGGGATCGAAAAAAAAAGGCAAGTGACCAAATATGAGGTGCCAAAAAAAAATCCAAGAAAAGAAAGTTTTATAGTACATAGAGGATGACATGCGGGTCCCATTTAGCAGCAGCGGTATCACCGTTTGAGAGGCGGCAGGGGATCGAAAAAAAAGGCAAGTGACCAAATATGAGGTGCCAAAAAAAAACTCCAAGAAAAGAAAGTTGATTGCACATAGAGGATGACATGCGGGTCCCATTTAGCAGCAGCGGTCTCAACGTTTCCAAGGCGGCAAGGGATCAAAAGAAAAAGGAAGTAGCCAGAAATCAGGGGGTCAAAAAAAATCCAAGAATAGAAAGAATTTTGGTTCATAGAGGATTACATGCGGGACCCATGATCCTGCATCGTAAATGGCTCGATCGGAGAACGTTGAACGAGATGGCGCGATCGAGAAAAAAAACAATGCCAGAGAGGCTGCCATCTGGGCCCTACATCCCTCGGCGGTGCGGATTTGCGTTGACTCGGCCGGCGAACCCGAGATTTCGAGATGCACCACGTCCCGGGCCACCATACGCGACGTTTTGGCCGCTTTCGTCGGGCTAGGTGGCCTCAAAAACGAGAAAAAAAAGTTTTGACATGCACCACGGAGGGACCCAAAATCGTCGGCCATGGTACACCAGCAACCACGGCGCGACTTCAACTTCGTCGGCCATGGCAACTTTTCTTGTAGTGTGTCTGTTGTTTGCAACTTAATACTGGAGGGGGTTCGGATGATAACCTGAAGGTGGACTTTTTAGGCATAGATGCATGCTGGATAGCGGTCTATGTACTTTGTCGTAATGCCCAATTAAATCTCACACTACTCATCATAACATGTATGTGCATGGTCATGCCCTTTTTATTTGTCAATTGCCCAACTGTAATTTGTTCACCCAACATGCTTATTCTTATGGGAGAGACACCTCTAGTGAACTGTGGACCCCGGTCCATTCTTTTACATCGAATACAATCTACTGCAATACTCGTTCTACTGTTCTCTGCAAACATCATCATCCACACTATACATCCAATCCTTTGTTACAACAAGCCAGTGAGATTGACAACCTCACTGTCACGTTGGGGCAAAGTAATTTGGTTGTGTTGTGCAGGTTCCACGTTGGCATCGGAATCCCTGGTGTTGCGCCGCACTACACTCCGCCGCCATCAACCTTCAACGTGCTTCTTGGCTCCTACTGGTTCGATAAACCTTGGTTTCTTACTGAGGGAAAAACTTGTCGTTGAATGCATCACACCTTCCTCTTGGGGTTCCCAACGGGCACGTTAACTGCGCGCCAGCATCAGCATCGTGGCGCTCGAAGTAGCCGGGCGGTGGCGGCGGCGGTGGCTTGGGAGGGGGAGCCATACCCTAGATCGGATCGGTGTCTGATACCATGAAAGAATATGATTTGTCTCATAATTGATGATGATACATTCGGTTTTACAAAGAATATATAGGGGCCAATGAGGCTAACCCTAACTTGAGACACAAGCAAAACTAAACCGACTTATTATCTAACACTCCAAACTCTTTTTTCATGCTCACTAAATGCCAGATGGTATTTATGATACACTTCATAGTTATCCCACAGACAATGCGCTATTTATGAGTTAATCTCCACCATCTCCACTAATATAAAAAGGAAAAAAGAGGCAGATCCAATCAAAAACTACCTAATGTTGAGACTCAACGCGCTGAGCACCGATTCCCACATAACCACTAAGAGCATGTACAATGGGGTGATGCCAACCTTCCCTTAGTAATGCCACATCAGATTTTTGCTTAGTTGGAGGAGAGAGAATGAAGAGAGAGAAAGTTGTCTTCCCTTAGCTAAGGGATCATCTCCTAGAAAATAAGAGAAGACTATTTTCTCCATTGTATCACATATGTCTTCCCTTAGCAACAAATTTCCTACCAAAATTTATTTTTTCATATTAATTGCTAGAGATGGCTGTAAGAGATAATGCGTTGTATGACTTATATCTAATGGCTTCTCTAGCTGACGTGGCGGCGTAAGGGAAGGCATGCCTTCTCCAGAATTGTACATGCCCTAATCCCTCTCATCTCCATCTCCACTAATATAAAAAGGAAGAGAGAGGCAGATCCAAACAATCTAGGCCGTTCATCCGAGCGAATCTAACGATCAAAAACCGTTCAACCTAATGTTGAGCACTCAATGCGTTGAGCCCCGATTCCACGTAACCGCTAATCCCTCTCATTTGTATACCTATTAATAAAGGAGCTAAGGTTTCGGCAAAAATTTCCGTCCAACTTTTTATTAGACCGTTTTGCCCTTCCACCAAACCACATAATACTGCACTTGCCACTTGCCGGTTCCGGTTCGCTCATCTCTTTTCTTTTTCCTATCGCCGAGCTATTCTTTCCTCCCGCTGCTAGATCGTTCTGGTTGCCACTGCCCACCGCAGCGCGTAGGTTGGCACCCCAAAAGATCTCACGGGTGGTCTCCCTCGCGGCCTCTATCTCCGTCTACCTCCAGGACAAGCGCCGTCCCAGGCCCCGGGAATGAGAAGTGCATACTTCATTGCCTATGAAGAAGGAAAGGAAATGGGTGTCGGCGAGCTCCACATCGAGACCAACCGGTGGTGCGTGAATCCTGAGAAGGGGGCGACCGATGGCAACCAGTGACGAAGTCGGGGCAATATTCTCCCCCAACGGCGAGGGCAGGGCGCGTAGGGAGGCTATCCACGGTAGAGGGTGGGGCGTGGAGCCTCCAGGACAGGCCCTGCTCCAAGGACATGGCGTGCAGGGCAGACCACTAGTGGAAAACAGGGCTTTCGTGGGGGCCTTTTGTCGCGGGCGCGCCTCGATCCGCGACAAATGGCCTGGCCACGTCGCCCCGAAACCCTTTGGAGCGGTCCGTGCCTTTTGTCGCGCCCTTATGTCGCGGGCCGTATAACAACCCGGGACAAAAGGGGTCTTAGCCTCTTAGGGTTGGCGTCACCTGCTGGCACCCCTTTTGTTGCGGGCTGTAATACGGACCGCGACAATTGGGCCAGGCCTATATATACACACAGCCAGCCCCCCACCTCCCTACATTTTTTTCCTTGGTCATGAAAGGTGGAGGTGTATGCTAGCTCATTTTTTCTTCATGTGCACAAGAGGTGTTTGATGAAATGTGTGTGAGGGATGCCACTTGATTTTATTTGATAAGATTTCTCCTCTTTTTGATCCTAAAAGGTTAGCAACTATTTTCTCGTATATACATAAGGGCCTAATGACCCACCACAAATGGCCTGTTTTCCACTAGTGGACGGAGCACGGCGGCGGCGGGCGCGCAGGGAACCTACCGGCGGCGACGGGTGCGTAGGTAGCCTACCGGCGGTGTTTACTTGGTGATTGCCTGATTACTGTGTATCGGGGAGATTGGGGATGATATGAGACTGGGGACAGCGCTCAGCAAGATACCAGATACGAGGTTTTTTTTTTTGAGGAACCCATACGAGAGAGCGTTCCTGATTGTTCCCTTGCTCCGGCTTTCCTGTAGGTTTGGTTACTGGGTTGTTGGATCACGGTGCGGACCGGACCGCCCAATTATAACTAGCAAAAGAAACGATCAGCATGATTTACTAGCGCGGAACACATTAACAATATGGCTCTAATGTATAGTCCCACCTCGCTCCCGTATAAGAAATCCCACCAGTTTATATCTGCAAATTTTATGGACTATAATGTTGGGGGATGGCCCCGGTAGACCAAGACCATAGCAAATGTGCCATGATAAAGCATTTGTGTACCGGATTAAAGATTAATCCGGATGCTCCATGTAGAGTGAGAATTTTTCTAAGTTAGCACAAACCGGTATACCAGGAGGGGTATGCCGGAGTACGGTAAACATAAGAGATTGAGATACAAAGGCAAAGATGCCGGAGCTCTAGGGTAAAGATACCGGAGAACCTGCATAGGCACAACTGTAGCATGTCGGCATTCCAGTCAAAGATTTCACCAAGTACTAAAGGACAAGATGAGCGAAGCACTTCAGTTTTAATCGAAGCCCTGGTGCCAAAGCAGAAGGTGACGTAAAAGATACCGGACGAGGTCATCAGTCCCAGATTAAAGATAGAACCGGCGTCAGCAGGGCCAAAAAAGCTTTATAAAGTAGCTTAGCTCATCAAAGATTCTATTAGGGTTTCTTCCCTTGTAAGCCACATCTCCCCCTATATAAGGAGGGGAGGCACACCCCTACGCGGGACAGAGGACGATAGTTCATAGATAGGGAGATCCATTGTGTAGCGAATAGAACAGGTTCTGCACCGTATGTTCTTCAACCTCTGGCTTTCAGCCAAGTTTAGCAATACATACTGGATTTCTGTCTCTTTTTCCCTTTAACCTTACCCTCACCCGGATCTTCAAGCATACATTCGGCCCCAACCTAAGCCATCCTATGGCATCTGTTGTTCCACCACGACGATAGTTGGCGCCCACCGTGGGGCCAGCAGCTACGCTTGCTGGAGTTCATATTCGGGCGGGCCTCCTCACCGTTTCCGACGAGCGCGTGGTTTTTGGCCTCGTCCAGCGCGTCGGCTCGCTGGATTTCGTCAACGACAACGCGGGGTGCTTTGCCAACGGAGGACGCTTCCCCAAGAACGGTCGCATCTTCTAGTTCGGGTCGCACCGCATCTACTTTGGCACCGTGCCGGAGCGCCAGTACCCATCGCTGGTGCTGGTGGCACTGGATCCACCAAGGCCTGCAGCTGCCCGCGAAACACGTTCCGACCGAGCCGCCGGCAGCGTCGGGGTGATGATGGCTGGCGCAGGGGGCGCTGGCAAAGAAGCTGCCGAGGAGGGCGCTGCACAAACCAAGTCTGGGCGCACGGCGAAGCCACCGACCGAGCGTGAAGAGAACATCGACGACACCTCCAACGCGCCACCGGCAGCAACTCCGCTCCAAGCAGCTATGAGTGTTCTGGCCACGCCCATCGCACACAACGTCGATACCGCGGCCACCCAAGTCGAGACGCTGCTTACCGGCGCAGCGGACGTCTTCCGAGCCCAGCAGGAGCTCAACCTAACCCTCCATGAGTATAACGCAGCGCATGGCTTTGCTTCAGTTAGCGCTAATCCCGCTAGGGTAGCAGGCAACCGGCTTAAGGCTCATAACTTAGACCAGGATCTGCGCCGGGAAGTTCTTTCCGGTAAGAGTGTGTCGGTATCTTTGGGTACGGTAGAAAAATCTAATACAACAGTCCGGATAAAACTATAAAGCTGCTAGGGCTGCAGTAGAAGCATGTGAATCACTGTCAGGAGATGCCTTAGCAAAATAGTAAGCTAGAGTAAGAGAATTACTTGATATGATTGAGGCACAAAATGCTGAGATGGCCCAGAACAACAAAGCAGCCGCGTCATCTCAATCAGTTCGCTCGGCAAAGAATGCCGGAAGCAAGTCGCATGGGCAGACCTCGTCCCCCCATCCCGACAGAAGAAGAGAAAAAGAAGCAAATGCACAGCAAATAACTGTGTATGATCCGGTTTTGGCCGAAAAACAAAAAGCTTGGCAAAATGACGCCAGCAGAAAAAGCCAAGGGGCAGGTCGTGGCTATGCCGGAAATGGCTATGCCGGAAACGCTCATGCCGGTAAATGTGAAACCGGGCAAAATTATCGAGTGGCCAGAGCGGCATACGCCAAGGAAGAAATACCACCACCAAGGTACCAAAGAGAAAAGGCCGCAGTGCCGGAACAGTACGATGAAGCCGATTCCGGAATGGAAAGGGTCGGGTACTACCAGAATCCTTTGGGAGAACGTGTTGGACAAAGATGCTTACCGGACCGTGACGCGCGGCACAAGCTGGATAGGGTGTATCTCTCCGAAATGATCGAAGCTGAGGGCCCACCGGGTCCGAAATGTTTTGGCCCTTGGATACGAGGGAGGAGCCACCGGTGCGTAACTTTCAGCTGCCCCGAGATACAAGAACATATGATGGCACTACTAAGCCGAAAGATTGGCTTGCATATTATGTTACAACGGTATATGTCGCTGGAGGTGGAGGAACCGTAGCTGGCGGAGGAAACCGGCGCTGGGCGGTAGGATACATGTCGTCAGTGCTAGTAGGACCGGCACAAATTTGGTTGAACAATTTGCCAAAGGGAAACATAAATGGCTGGCTTGACTTTGAATAAGAATTTGTGAGCAACTTCAGCAGCACGTACCGGAGGCCAAACAGACCGCAACAGCTTGCCATGTGCTATCAGCGCGAGAATGAAACAGATCGGGATTATATGACCCGGTGGAACTCAACAAGAAACTTCTGTGAGTGTGTGATAGAAGCACAAGCGATTGCTTGGTTCTGTAACGGGTGCCGGAGGGGCTCATCGATGTGGAAAAAGCTAAAGAGGAACATGCCAACCACCTTGACCGAGATGATGCGGGTGGCTGATAGCTACGTGTTGGGAGATCCAAAGCAACTGGGAATTGCAGGTGATCCTTTGCCAAGAACCCAACCGCGCCAGGATCAGTACCGGAACAAACACCACAACAAGAGAAGAGAAGATTTCCCGGATAGAAGATACGGAGTGCAATATGTGGCCGCGGTACAAGATAACTTTGGAGCCAGCGGAAGCCAAAGGAAGAAAAACGGAAATCAGTCGTGGCCGGCCTGAAAAAACAGTGGGTGGAGAAAAAACCTTGGCATGATCAGCCAAAGTATACCATGGAATCCGCAATGGAGAAACCGTGCCGGTGGCACACTCCTAACCCCGCGAAGCCGGCAAATCACTTGAAAAAAGATTACTCTTGGACCAAGCACTTGATGGCAAGGGCCGCAGCAAAAGATGCTAGAGACCAAGGCTTTGATGCATTGCCACCACCGCCACCATTAACTGGGGCGAACACGCAGCCAATTTTCGCGCAGCAAAACAAGCCGCAGCAACAATAAGGGGTTCATTAGGTGGTGCAGGATAACAATCGTCCCCCACCCCCCACGCCCCAAGGCCTCAACTCATACGGCTTACCTCAAGATGAAGATGCCGGCACCCAACAGTCCCTTAACCGTGGTGGGAAATTACAAGATCTCACTCGAAACCGCTTCCACTGGATCAAATCTGACTGAATCGTTGGTCATAGCAGAAGATAAAAGGAGAATTCAAACCACGGTTGCGCTAGCTCAATCTTCCCAGCTGAACTTAGCAACAATGAGCAGCAACCTTGGCACACCGACTTTCAAGCCACCAAAGGAGACAAACGACATTGTGTTGGATCCGGCTTACCCAGAGCGCACCGTTCGTATCGGTGCCGGTCTGAGTGAAGCATACGAAAGCATGCTCGTCAACTTCCTTCGTGAGAATCGGAACATCTTCGCCTGGTCTACTGATGACTTGGTGGGTGTGCCGAGGGAGTTGGCTGAGCACTCTCTGAACATCCGGAAAGACGCGAAGCCGGTAAGCAACCTTTGCGCCGGTTTGCCGAAGATAGGAGTAAGATCATTGGAGAGGAAGTAACAAAGCTGTTGGTTTCTGGTTTCATTGTGGAAGTCCTGGATACCGAATGGCTAGCAAACCCAGTGTTGGTCGAGAAGAAGGAAGAAGACCCAAAAGCACCAAAGACTTGGCGCATGTGCATTGACTACACACACTTGAACAAGGCATGTCCCAAGGATCCGTTCCCGCTACCCCGGATTGATCAGGTGATCGATTCCACCGCTGGATGTAAACTGTTGTCTTTTCTAGATGCTTATTCCGGTTTCCACCAAATCCCCTTGAAAAAGGAAGATCAAATAAAGACTGCTTTTATTACCCCGCACACGGCTTATTGCTATGTCACTATGCCTTTCGGTTTGAGAAATGCCAGCGCAACATACCAGCGTTGTATGCAAAAATGCCTTCACGATCAAATCGGTAAAAATGTGCAAGTCTATATCGACAATGTCGTGATAAAAACTGAAGTAAAAGATACTCTCATCGACGTTCTGAGGCAAACATTCGATAACTTGCGAAGGTTCTGGATGAAACTTAATCCGGCAAAATGCACCTTTGGCGTACCCGCCGGAAAGCTGCTAGGTTTCCTTGTCTCGAGCTGCGGCATAGAAGTTAATCCGGTAAAGATTCGGGCCATTGAAAGAATGGTGTTACCCCAATGCCTGAAGGATGTGCAAAAATTTACCGGATGCTTGGCATCATTAAGCCGGTTTATAAGCCGGTTGGGAGAAAAAGACTTTCCGTTGTACGCCCTAATGAAAAAATCGGATACTTTCGTCTGGACCTCACAGGCAGACGCGGCGTTCAAAGAATTAAAGAAAATGTTAGCCACCACTCCGGTATTGGCTTAGCCTTTGGAAATTGCTTTACATAGAAGCAACAAACCGGGCCGTGAGTGTTGTGGTTGTGGTAGAACGAGAAGAGGAAGGAAAAATCGTGCAGAGACCGGTATACTATCTGAGCGAGGTGCTCTCCCTCTCAAAGCAAAACTACCTGCACTACCAAAAAATGACCTATGGCATGTTCATGGCCGCCACTAAGCTCAAGCATTACTTCGAGGAGCATCCGATGAAGGTCGTATGCGAGGCGCCTATCTCGGAAAGCATTGGCAACAAAGATGCCAGTGGCCGGATTTTCAAATGGGCAATTCAGCTATCACCATACGTACCCACATACGAAAGAAGAGATGCCATAAAATCACAAGCTTTGGCGGATTTCATAGTTGATTTGGCTGAGATGCAATACACGCTGCCTAAACCGGAAGTTGATTACTGGAGGATGAACTTTGATGGATCAAAGCTCAAAGAAGGTCTCGGTGCAGGAGTAGTTCTCACCTCACCAAAGGGCGATCACTTGAGATACGTGCTGCAGATACACTTCAGGGCATCAAACAATGTTGCTGAGTATGAGGCGGCGGATCATTTGTTATGGTGATTCAGATCTTGTGGTGCAGCCATGTTCCGGAGATTGGGACGTAAAAGATGCCAACATGGCCACATACCGGTTCTATGTGCAGCAGATTGCCGGATTCTTTGAAGGATGCGAGTTTCACCATCTGCCACGGGCGGAAAATGAAGCCGCGGACACACTTTCCAAGTTGGGCTCATCCATGCAAGAAATTCCTTCCGGAATAGCTTTGGCTCACCTTCGGAAGCCATCAATCAAACCAAATCCGGAATCCAAGTCGATTTTCGTACCGGGATCACATGTGGTACCGATGGACATTGATAATCCAAACACGGGGACTGCTCCGTCCATCTCGGGGACTGCACCGTCTGACCCGGGGACTTCAAGAACGAAACCGGAAAAGGCTATGCCAGTGGATTGCATGGAGATTGATGTGCCGGTCTTTGTGGTTCGAGAGGCACCAAACTAGGTAAAACCTATTAAGGAATTCTTGGTCAACGGTGGTTTGCCTGCCGATGAAACCGAATCGCGGAGAATCCAAAGGAAGTCCAAAGCCTACACCATCATGAATGGCGAGATGTATTAGAGAAGCGTTACCGGAGTCCTGCAACGCTGTGTGGAACCGGAAGAAGGAAGAGAGATGCTGCGAGAAATCCACCAAGGGGAGTGTGGGCACCATGCCTCATCCAGAGCACGAGTGGAAAAAGTGTTCCGACATGGATTTTACTGGCCTACTGCTTTAGAAGATGTTGAGGACTTAGTCTGGAAGTGCAATGGGTGCCAGAGGTACAGCAAGAAAAATCATACCCCAGCATCCGGTTTGAAAACTATCATGATAACTTGGCCTTACGCAGTTTGGTGTATGGACATGGTCGGACCATTCCGGCAGGCAAGAGGACTAATGACACATATTCTAGTCATGGTGGACAAATTTACCAAATGGGTGGAAGTTAAACCAATCCGGAAATGTGATGGGCACACAGCCGTCAAATTCCTAAAAGATATCATTTTGCGGTATGGTTACCCGCACAACATCATTACAGATAACGGAACCAACTTCGCTCAAGGAGAGTTCAAGTGGTTCTGTGAGGATAACAATATCCGGTTGGATGTGTCTTCAGTGGCACACCCGCAAGCAAATGGGCAAGTGGAAAGAACAAATGTGCTCGTGTTGTCCGGTATCAAACCGAGGCTTATCGAGCCACTCGAAAAAACGCCAGGATGTTGGCTTGATGAATTACCATCTGTGTTGTGGAGTCTAAGGACCACACCAAACCGGTTAACTTGTTATACACCATTTTTCATGGTATATGGAGCAGAAGCGGTCATACCAACCGACATCATCCATGACTCACCACGATTTCAACTCTATACCGAAGAAGAGGTAAAAGAGGCCCAGGAAAAAGATGTCGATTTGCTCGAGGAACAATGAGACTTGGCACTGGCAAGATCAGCCATATACCAACAGAACCTCAGACGCTATCATAGCCGGAAGGTAAACCCAAGGGTGTTCCAGGAAGGGGACCTAGTTCTACGTCTAGTGCAGCGCACTGAGGGACGGCGCAAACTCTCACCTCCGTGGGAAGGACCTTTCATTGTGAGCAAGGCTCTGCACAATGATGCCTATTACCTAATCGATGCACAGGATCCCAATGAAGGAAAGGCGGACAAAACCGGAGAGGAAACCAAACACCCATGGAACATAGCTCTACTTCGCCCTTTCTATTCCTGAGGATGTAATGTAAGAAGTTCCTTTTTGTACCTTATTTGCTATCAATAAACATGTCGTCACCTCGATGTATCTTGGGGACTGCCTCTACCGGAATCGCATGCCATGTGTTTATTTTTTCGTACACCGGATTGTTTGTTGGAAATTTTCCTTTCCGGTTTGGTAGTGTGTTTAACCTAAAGGTAAATCTTCAACTTAGCTGCTCTCTGCAACCCGGCTTCATGGCAAGACAGACAAACCGGAAGGATTTGAGCACGTGAAAGACAAGAAAGAAACCGAAAACAAACAATCCGGAAAAAGGTTTAACTAACCCCGGTTTTGTCGGTTTTTTTGTGAAAAATTTCTAGTTTTTTCTCTAAGTTCGAGAAAATGCTTGCTTGGAAAAAGAACTTTGGGCCTCATACGTCAAACACCCAAAAGAGGTAGACAGAGCCAAAGTAAAATAACCAAGCATGCATCGGATTGAATTCGGGAATGAATCTGGAATCTTCACCATACAAAGTGCAAAGGAAAACGAATCGAAAGGTTTAAATCAAACCAAGTTACCGGTTTTTGATAATAAGCTTCAAAGTCAAGCATGCAAACCTAATAAAATATAGCTGTTCACCACAACCAAAAGGAGTTAAATGTATATTACATCTTCCCTCCCCGGCATACCGGGGGAATTTCACGAAATTGTTTCTGATAAGACAGGACCAAAGTTTTTACTGGTAAAGCGGCGATGCGCTCTCCGGGGATTTTCAGGTACAACGGGTACTTCGGGGGCTTGCTCGGGGTTACCGGCAGCAGGTTCTTTAGGGTCTTCAAGCTCAGCTTCTTCTTCTCCTTCGGCTTTGCCATCTCCGGCTTCTTCTTCCTCCTCTTAATCATCAGTAAATTCCTCTTTGAAGTCCGCTGAAGGAGGAATGTAGGTGCTGGTGGAGGCGTAGCTGGCGATCCGGTAGGCACGGGCGCGGCGCGGCAGTCTTCTCGGGATCCTTATATGTGGGGGCATCGGCACACATGTTGTGCAAGTTCTCAAGGTCCAGAGATTCGTACCAGGAGCATACGAACGGGAGCGATGTATCAGCTCCGGCCCGCGCAACAAAGTGTCGCCACTCACTGAGCCACTTGCCAGCATCCTGAAGCCGCTCCGCGAGGCCGCTGATGTCGTCCGACACTGGTTCCCCGGGCCAGAGGCACTTGAATATCTTCAGAGCGGCTTTCGGGAGCTGGCCAAGGTCCCGATCGACAACCCTCATGTGGGAGATGCGGGAGTAGAGAGCGGGAAGGTGGTCCTATATGGTCTAGGGGAGGCTAGTGTCAGCAACCGAATTCTCGATCCGGAGCTTGGAGACGGTCACCGCCGCGCGCTCCTGAGAGTCTGGGAACAGTTCTGTGGAAAAATAAGAAATTGGTATGAGGATACACCGGTAAGAAAAAAGAAAGCTTGTAAGCAAAAGAAAAGGAACACCTACTCAACGCTTTGGCGTCAGTGTCCCGGATCATCTGGCCAATCGAGGCCTGTCACGCAGAAAGCCCACACTCTTCTCCTGATCCAGCTTCAGCAGCTTCATCTCCTCTTCGAGCTCCCGCCACAGCTGTCCCTTGGCCTCAGAAAATTGCTTCCGGGCCTCCTCGGCCTTGGCGTCGCTGGCATCTGTGGCCTCCTTCAGCGACCCTGCGTGCTGCAGCCCAGCTTGGATCAGTTGATCCTTGAGGTTGGCGGTTTCATCCCGCTGGGCTTTCAGGTTGCGTTGGTGCTAGAGGAGCAGCTCTTCCTTTTCAGCTGAAATCCAGAAGGGATGGACTTAGTGGAAAAGGATAACAAGAGAAGAAACAAACCAACAGATGTGGCTTACCCTTGAACGCGGCGACTTGACCGGTAAGGTCGTTAAGGGAGGCTTCCGGCAGGGCAGCTACACAAAAAGAAACCTTTTAACAATATCCATCAAGGTAAAAACCGGTACAAAAGAAGCCGGTAGGCTCAAACAAACCTTGGCACTGGCTGTGGGTCAGCTTCAGGGAGGCGAAGGCCTCGGTAAGATCCCGGTACTCCCACAACAGCTCCTCAAATAAGTAGTTGCTTCCGGGAATCCAACACGCCCTGCACAAGTTAAAAGAAACTGTGAGCTATGCCGGTTTTTCGAGGCAAGTTTCGCGCTAGGTACTGCGTGCTTAACCCGAAACTCGAGGACTAGCTATGCCGATTTTTTGAGTTTCGCGCTAAGTACTGCGTGCTTAACCCGAAACTCGGGAACTAGCTATGCCGGTTTTTTGAGTTTCACGCTAAGTACTACATGCTTAACCCGAAACTCGGGGACTAGCTATGCCGGTTTTTTGATTTTCCCGCTAAGTACTGCGTGCTTAACCCAAAACTCGGTGACTAGCTATGCCGGTTTTTTGAGTTTCATGCTAAGTACTACGTGCTTAACCCAAAACTCGGGGACTAGCTATGCTGGTTTTTTTAGCAGTTTCACGCTAAGTACTGCGTGCTTAACCCGAAACTCGGGGACTATGAAGGTATATCTATAAGTTCTGAAGTTGAAACTGGCATCGGTATGAACAAAAAAGTTCAAGTTCCAGTAAAAAGCTTACCAACACGTTGTTGTTGGCATCGTACCAGACGTTGTCGAACTCCTTCATAGCATGGTTGAGTCACCCCAGATGCTTCACCGTGCTCCGAGGGCCGCGCGTATCAAGCACCAGCTTCTTGTCCTTGCCAACACCGAGGGTGGTGTCGGTAAGGTCGGAAACGTTCCACTGGTCCACGTACCGCTGCAGTGCCCTCAGGTTGGCGTCGCCGCGGTTAAGCTCAATGATCCAGCCCAACTGAGCTGAGACCTTCTCGCCGGCGGTAATGGCGGTGTGCCCGACATGCAGAACAAGCGCTTGGCCCTGGGAGCTAGTAGATGGAGCCGCCGCAGCCGTCATAACGCTAGAGAGGTCCTCCGCGGTAATCTCAGCCCCCTTCCGGGAGCTCTTCCGGTGAGCAGGAGAAGGTTTGCTGACGGATGCCGGCGGTGGCGCGCTAGCGCCCTTGGCCGGAGAAGAGGGCGGCGATGGTGCAGGAGATGAAGTCTTGGAGGGGAAAGCAGTAGGTTGGCTGGTTTTCTTAAGGACGGGCGGAACCAAAGGTTCCGACTGCCCGATTTCTTCTGAGTCGGCGCCCATATTGCTGGCGCCGGTATCTTCGAACTCTAGAGGGGAAGAAAAATCCTCCTCCGCGCGGTGATGTTTCCGTTTTGGGGCCGCGCTCCCCGAACTTGTTTTACCTCCCCGAGGGGAGGAGTGAGCTTTGCCGGCACCAGAGTGTGCCGGACTTTGGTGAGGAGGAGGCTGGACCTTGCTGGTATCCTTGGAGGCCTCCGGCCTCATACCGGACGTGCTCCTGGTGAGTTCCAGAGCAGGTCTATAAGATGAAAGAAAATAAGAGTTAGCCGCAGAAATGAGCAAGCACAAAGATGCAAACCGGAAAGATGTGTTTATAATATTTACCCGGAGGCGACCGGAATCTCGTTCTTCCTCTTCTTCTTGTCCGGCCCAGAGCCGGGGACCTTCTGGCGCTTGGGAGCTGGCTCGGTACTTTGACTTGCATCGGAAGCCGGAGTCTTCCGGACTCGAGGATCCGGAGGATCTCCAACCTCAGCAGCAAGAGGGGTCACATGCTCCAGCACCTGGGGGTACCGGTCAGCTGAAACCGGGGTCACAAAGGAAAAACATAAGATAAGGAAAGTGGAACAAGTACCTCAAGCATAATACAATCTTCGTCATCGCTGTCGGAAGCATTTGCTGGATGAGGAGCAGGAATGTTACCAGGGCGTCGGGAGTGTGTTGGGCCCATGTTGTGCACGTTGCCGACGGTATAAGGATCCGGATCCTCGTCGTCTAAGCGAGAGCGCTTGGGGGTGAAGGATTTCGGTTGCTCAGCGAGGATATGAGGAAACTCCTGGAGCGCAAGGAAAAAATCAAGTTAATTAGAATAACAGTTTTCATCATTCCGGAAACACTATTCCGGAAGCCCCAAGATCTTACTTGGGACGCTGGGGGGCGTCGGCGGCTGTGAGGCTGAAGGCCCCATTTCCAGTCAACCAGCACCTTAGTTTTCCAAATCTGCTAGGCTTTGAGAACCACGTCAGATTTTCTCAAACAGAAGGTTGTGATCCTTCTGACCAGTCATTTGGCATATCTTATGCGCCCGGTGCTGCAAAGGCAGAACCCGGCCCAAAACAAACGTGCGCACGATATCATCGGTGCAGATGTTGGTGGTGTCGTTGAGCTCCTCCGTGTACCGGACGATCCGGTTGGTTTAGTCGTGGCTCTCCTGGGGATTGAACCGCCAGTTGGTGTTGGCCGGTATGCCGGGAGCATAAGCTGGAAGGTTGATGAAGTCAGAGCGGCCGGAGTTCCGGACATAGAAGAAAGTCTCTTGCCAGGCCCGTCAGGACTCTAATCCGGTAAACTTGTAGTAGGGGCTCCCCTGGCGGGGCGTGAGAATGCACGCCCCGCACTGAACTATGGGTTTGGGGCTTGGAAGCTTCGGATCCTGGATCGAGTTGATCTGGAGATTCTAAAAGCGAGCAAAGGTTTCGACGGTAGGCAGGAGACCGACGAAACCTTCCATAAAGGAAAAAAGGAAGAATGATAAAAGATATCATTGCCCGGGAGATGGTGGGGTTGAAGTTCGTAGAAGTCAAGGAAACGCCGGAAAAATTCCGACGCCGGTAGACCGAAGCCGCGCTCAAAATGGGCGGCAAAGACTACAATTTCACCTGGCTCGGGCGCAGGTCTAGCTCCTCGCCAGGAATCCGGCGGAATACCTCTTCCGGTATCCTCCGGGACCAGTATAACCAATCGATTTCCGCTTGCCTCACATCAGAGCCCTTCCAGGCTCCGCGGGTGTAAGCCGTGAGGTTTACACCGGCACCTTGAGCCGATTTGCCGGTTTCTTCCCCTCGCCCGTCGGTTTATTCATCCGGCCCACCGGCTACTTCCACCATCCGGGAGAGATCCTCCTCGAGCCTGTCAGATTCTTTCTCTACAGCTTGTTCTTCACCCAGAGAGATCTCGGGGGATTCGCTAAATTGGGTGCTACCGGAAAGCTCCCTGCCGGATTCTTCGGACAAAATTTTGTCTAAATGCTTTGAGCTACCTAGCAACAACTTTCCCCGGATCTTCTTGCTCGTGAAGATCTAGGCATAAGAAAAAACAAAAAGAAAAAGGAAATAAATACATCTTCCACGCCCGCGAAGAACAGTGAGATAGGAAGGGACTAGATCAAGCCATACTAACCTTGGATGGGCGGCGGAGGTCCCCCTGGGTGTTGAACCGAGAGATCGCCGGAGAAGGGGACGACGACGGCGAGCGGTGGCGCATGTCGTCGGGAGGCAGTACGCCTCGGAAAAGATAGAGAATGACGAAGTAGGAGCTTGGCGAAGAAGAAAGCCCGAGTGGCGTAGGGCACTCCCCGAAGAACTTCGCCGGAGAAGGTGGTCTTGGTGACAAGGGATTAACTTATCAATGCCTACAGATTGTAGACTAGGGTTTTAGTCGGAAGTAGAGTGCAAGTAGATCTCGAAGGTTTTAGCCGAAAAGTACTCGACGATGTGAAAACTAGGGTTGCGTGAAACAATGAATCGATGCTATCTTTGTCCCTCGACTCCCCCTTATATAGGAGGTGGAGTCGAGGGATTCATAATACACAAGTTACAGAGTCCGGGAGGGTTTCCAACCCATCCCGCATAAAAAACAAGAGTTGTATTTCCTAATACAACTCTAGCTTTCCTTAATACTAGTTTGGGCTTCCGAATATTCATATTCATCGAGTCGTGGGCCTTCAATAAACCCCGGGTACCATCTTCGGCAGGCCCATTGGGGATGCCTATGTCACTTGGCGACGGGCGGCGGCGTAGGAGCTCAGAGCACAAGGAACGCAGGAGATTGGGAATGGCCCGAAGATTGGGGGTGCGATGAAGAGGACGGGGAATCGTCGCCCCTTATATACGAGGAGGGTAACGGGCCGGAAACCTCTCGGCACGCGCCGCTTCAGCTTATGGGCCGCCACGCGGCAGTGAGATACACACGCCTTTGAAGCCTGCCACACGGAGGGCCACATGGATCCGGTGTGGCACATTAAATGTGCGCGGGAGATGAGGGATTTGACCCCTGACACTGCCATGTTAGACACAATGCGCATGTCATAGACAAGTGCGTTTTTCGAGTTATTCTCGACTTCGTCGAGGTGAGTTTAATGGCAAAGAAACCGGCAAAAGAAGCCGGAAAAGTTCAGTTGAGTTCGATTAACTAAAGTGGGTTCGGTAAGACACCGGATAAGTTTAAATTGAAACCGGAAGGATTAATCCGGTACGTTTGAGATGGGAACCTGGCGTGGTCCGTCGGAAAGATCAGCCGGACCGCACCAGCTTCGGGGACTAATGTCGGGGGGATGGCTCCCGGTAGGCCAAGACCATGACAAATATGCCATGATAAAGCATTTGTGTACCGTATTAAGGATTAATCCGGATGCTCAATGTAGAGTGAGAATTTTTCCAAGTTAGTACAAACCGGTATACCAGGAGGGGTATGCCGGAGTACGGTAAACATAAGAGATTGAGATACAAAGGCAAAGATGCCGGAGCTCTAGGGTAAAGATACCGGAGAACCAGCATAGACACAATTGTAGCATGTCGGCATTCCAGTCAAAGATTCCACCAAGGACTAAAGGACAAGATGAGTGAAGCACTTCGGGTTTAATCGAAGTCGTGGCGCCAAAGCAAAAGTGACATAAAAGATACCGGACGAGATCATCGGTCCCAGATTAAAGACAGAACCGGCGTCAGCAGGGCCAAAGAAGCTTTATAAAGTAGATTAGCTCATCAAAGATTCCATTAGGCTTTCTTCCTTTGTAAGCCACCTCTCCCCCTATATAAGGAGAGGAGGCACACCCCTACGCGGGACAGAGGATGACAGTTCATAGACAGGGAGATCCATTGTGTAGCGAATAGAACAGGTCATGGACCGTACGTTCTTCAACCTCTGGCTTTCAGCCAAGTTTAGCAATACATACTGGATTTCTGTCTCTTTTTCCCTTTAACCTTACCCTCACCCGGATCCTCGGCGTATATTCGGCCCCAACCTAAGCCATCATATGGCATCTGTTGTTCCACCACGACGACATGTAACAAGCCACTACCAGGAGCAACATCATTATAAGGTCATATGGCACGAGTAATTAGCGGATTTAAAAGAGGAATTGCAAGGGCTTGTGGCATGTGGAAGGAAACAGAAAGAAATTAAAAATGGAGGAAGGAAGGGATCCGGGGAAAGCGAATTAAAGGAGGAATTGCAAAAAAAACACAATGGTGGTGGCGAGGAAGGAAAGATATGGGGCAGATGGGAGCGGTGGAGTTCGAGCGACCAAACAGAGGGAGCTTTCCCCTCGACGGCGGCGGTGTTTCTGTGATCGACCTCCAGTGACCGAACGGATTGGCATCAGATGCGAACCGAACCTAGGGTTTCTCGGCATCAGAGGAGAGGGATGGCATGGTGAAGGCCATGACCACACCATCAGCAAGGTAATGACACATGATGGCATCGTCATGGTCAGCATCGGCCACCGCCGAGCAGAACTTTCGCCTGGCCATACACCACGACCTCGATGCAACCGGAGCAGGTTGGGGATGTGATGAAAGCCGCCAGTATTAGCCACCGCCACCCAAAGGAGAGGAACATCGAATATGGTGAGGGTCGTGCCCGCCTCAGCCCCGCCTTGGCCCAGGGCCACCGATAGATTCAAGGATGCCGACGCCGCTGGAGGGGGCACACCCGTCGTCACCGTCGAGGTTCCGAGCTTGCTGGGGAGGACCGTGGTACCACACCACCGTCGCATCACCACCGAAGAACGCCGCCACCGCGAGTAAGGGGAGCCACCGCCCAGGAAAAGGTCCTCGCCGAAGAGCGGTGGACTAAGGGGAGCGTGAAGTATGACCCGCCACGGAGCGGAAGTTTTGGGAAAAGAAGTTGGGGCTCCGAACTTCATCTTGAGGTGGTAGACGGTTACCTGGCATGCACGGCTGCCATCGACTACATTATTGAAGTGTTTCCGTAGCAATGCACATGTTTTGTGCTAGTCTAATAATCTAAACAATCTTCGTTCTGCTATGCGCCTGAGACAAAAAAGGGCATCGCAGCCGCCGCTGCCGTACGCCCTCCTCGCGACCAACTCCACCGCCCTCGAGATCCCCGCCGTAGTCCTCCATTCCCACCTCTATCCGCTGCCTCCGTACGCGCCTCCACTCCTTACCCGCCGTCACGTGCCGCCGACAAGCGCCACCGCCGGCGTCCTAACCGTGTCGCCGAAAAGCTCCGCTGCCGGCATCCTCCGTGGGGGAAGCAAGCGCCACCGCAGCGGTACGCCGTGCAGGAAGCAACTTCCACCGCCAACAAGGACGAAGCAACTGCCACCGCCGTCAAGGACGACGCAACTGCCACTGCCGTGAAGGAGAACTGAAGGTGTAAGTTACAGAATTTTTCAATTAAACTTGTTTACAGGGAGCTAGTTTTGGGGTTGTTGCAGCTATCCTTCAGATCAGCAACATTGAATTTGCCAATTGGAAAAAAGGCTATCTGCACACAGCCGTTGACGACTATATGCACCTACTGTTTTTCATGTGTGATCCTAGAGCTGACATATGCTCTTTGTAACTCCGTCATGGTAACACCAGATGAGGTTATATAAAGTAATCATGATGCTTACAATGCAACTATCAGCATGGATGGCCAAGTGTTTTCTTCACGACAACACTGAACCATCGCATGGATGTCTCTCATGCGGTCATGTCTGGTTCCTCCTTGAAAATCCCTTTGCGGATAAAGGTATTTGGATGGTACCTCCGCAAAGGCGTTATTCTCACCAAAGATAATCTAGCTAAGCGGAATTGGCAAGGGAGTAAACAATGTGCTTTCTGTCACCAGGAGGAGACAATAAAGCACTTGTTTTTTAATTGCAGATTCGCTAGGTCTATATGGTCAGTCATCCAGTTAGCTTCGAGCTTGTATCAGCCACGTAGTGTTACCAATATCTTCGGGAATTGGCTAAATGGCATTGATCCTAGGTTTAAGAAGCATATTAGGGTGGGAGCGATTGCCATTATTTGGTCGCTTTGGCTATGTAGAAATGATAAATTGTTTAATGGTACTAATTCTTCTCTGTTGCAGGTTATATACCGGTGTACCAACACCCTCCGCTTATGGTCGTCGCTCCAGCGTGTGGAGCACCGAGACCTATTTACGGAGGTCTGTTCACGGTTGGAAGCTACGGCGAGGGATACTTTCTCCCTACATGGATGGCAGCATAATCTAAGGATCGAAGCTCCTCCAGTTTAGGCGTCTTTACATTTTATCAATATGATATGTAATCTCGCCTTTTTTTGTGTCAAGACTAAACAACGGCTGTGTGCATCTAAGATATGCAGAGGCCGGGTGTAATGGCTTAAAACTCTTAAGTAATAAAGCGCCCCTTATCGAAAAAATGTCTGGTTCCTCCATGCCACAGCAACTCCTCCGCATCCTTCCCATCTACAGCACAAGCTCCTTCCCCTCGTGCAAGCATTGTGTGAAGTTCTTTCTGTCGGCCTGTCTGATCTGATTTCAGAATTTGCCTCATACACCTTTTGCTTGGATGATGCAACTTTTGTATCAAGCAAAATTACTACATGTAGTAGCGATCTTAGTTTACATGGGTTGTAGTATGGACATATGTTTTCTACATAGGCTTTAACTTAATATGCTTTTTGTTTAGAAGCGGACCATTGTATACGATTTATAACTATGTTAAATTCTGACAATAAAATGCGAGTTTCCATACATGATTTGTTATCCATGACTGAATGACATTTTGCATTTTTTTTTCTGAAGAATTTTTCTTAAATCCCTCTCAAGCTATCTATCTGACATAATACCCAGAAAGTACTTTTATTTATTTTATTGTCCATTTACAGGTTAGGAAAAAGAGCTTACATGTGTATTCAGTTGGCTTCATTCAAATGCGACTTTGAGTGAGTTACTATGTACCTCTTGATAGTGCCGTTCTGATCTGGGGAGTTATTTTTTAATACAATTCCCGTGGAAAAATTTATATTTGAAAAAATTGTATACCACTTGTACGGCTGTACTACATAGCGCCTTGCAAGCACTGGCGGACCTGCATACCCGGGCCAAGGCCCGCCCAGCCCAAGACTGGGAAAAAATCATACCTATGCCTCCATGTGTAAAGCCCATTAACCCAGCCCAGCAGATACGAGAGCTGTTTGTTTTGGTCGATTCAGTTCGTCGCATCCCCTGCTCCGTGTTCGTTGTTTCCTGTTGCAGTGCTGCTCGTACGCGATACTCTCCATGGCCGTAGTTTAGGGCTACTGCCGACCTGCCGCCGGTGATTGAGCGGAAGCAGTCGGAATGCCGCAGCGACTCGATCTTGCGACCATCCAGCAGGAGCGGACACCAACAGGCCCCACGCGACCAAGCCCTAGGCAGGAGAGTCGCAGACGCAGGCTGGCAACGGCTAGGCTGCCGGCGGTTAGCACCGGCGGGGGCGGCGATCCGGTCATCCGGCGCAGGCACAACCACACAAGTGCAAGCCCGCCGCAGCCCGCAGCTGCTCCAATTCCTGCCGGCAGGGCGCACGCCTCACTGCAAAACTGATGGTAATTCAGTTTCCCCCAAATCTCTTCACAGCAATACATTATTGCATCTTAAAATTGTCTTTGTTACTACTCCCTTCACGGCAAAAGTAGACTGTTAACAATTTGGTAACATGGATAATTAAATTCATTGTTGTTTAAATATGCAATTTAGGTACCATGAGTAAGGTCAATCAGAGAAGAATTGATCTGGTTTTCAAAACAAAAAGAGACGATGCAAATGAACACTCAAATGAAATTGAGGTAGACCGGACAGTACAAGCTGATCATCCATTGCCATTTGCCTTTACTTGAATTAGAACAGCCGGCACCACACAATCAACATGAAAATCAGTCAAATAAAGATGTCATTGAAGATTTTAGAAAAAAAATCGGAAAGCAGATCTGTAGTATGTAACTCCATGTCTCCATAGCTGCTTCATACCTTATGATCAAAATGAATCTCGGTAATTTGGTATGCTTTATTTTGTTTTGGGGTAAATCGTCATATATGTTGATCTGATGGATCAAATGTATGCAGCATATTTACTAATGCCTAGTTGGCTACAAATATACATGTCTTAGAATTAGAACTCTTTGTGTTCTGCTTTAGCTTGGCCCGCCGAAGATTTTATTTGTAGGTCCGCCACTGCTTGCAAGTACCAGATATAGACTGTATCTAAAATTGTGAATACTTTCTTGCTTTATTTAGTTGGTTACATTGGCCAAGTGTCTGCATGACTGATGTTTGATATCACCCTACCTACTTTATGGTAGGCTCATCATCACCATTCTGATCTTCATGATTTAAACTTTACCACACTTGAGAAAGAAGTCACTAAGGAATCGATTGTTCTATAACATGATTTTTTACAAATGTTCAGTACATTGACATGAAATTTCATTTGGCTCAGTCGCCGATTGATTCATATGGAGTCAGTATTTTGAAATGTTAGTGAATTTGTCGAGGAGTTTTTTTGTTGCCCCTTGCTTCGTTTCTAGCCTAACATTTCTGTTTACTGTTGTAGATTTTTGATGCCAACAGTTAGCGGTCATCTTTTTGTATTTTATTTAGATCATGGTTTCTGAATCGAATTAGATCTAGCCTATTTCCATTTTTTCGCGCTTTTAATCTGTTCCATGTATAGAACTTTAAAAGTTAAAATTTTCCTTGTCCGTATAATTAAACAATATTCATGATTATTCTTGTTAATGTGACAAGATTTGTTCTACAAATCCATCTAAATTGTTCCTCCCATCCATTCAATTTTGCATCCTTTTGAATGTCTAATACATGTGATCCATCTAGTTCTGCTGCTACTAATTGTTTACTACTCATCATCATTACTATTTTCAGTATATGCGCGCCTACATGGGACAGAAGAATTTTCTTATTTCCTTTGGAGTGGATATTTTGTCAGATTTAGCATCATTTATGCAATAATGTAGATACTAGAAGATGTTGCAATATTTGATATTGGGATCATAAGAGAAGAGAGCAGGCAGCCCATGTGATTGCGGATTGACATGAATAATTGCAGTATTACAGTTGGTTGAACATCTAGAGCAGTTTTCAGTACCACTTCTGGTAGAATCCTCTTGCTTTTTGAATGAAAACAATCTGAGGTAAAAAGAAGAGGTGCACATCCAAACTATAGAACTTCTGACGGTCCCTATACTGTTCTTTCTTAATTGTCTCGCAGCACACAAGGTTGGTATTTTTTTGGACTGCTACTAATGTTCTTAAATGCCAGAGGTGAAAAGTTTATATATTTCACAAGACGAGAAGTCATGCCAGTTTTATACAAAAGTAGTAACGCATGTGCAGTTTACATGTGCAGTTTTGTTTTAATTCAGGAACCAAGTTGATTATGTAAAATGTTCATCATATTGTAATAGGCTTATTGGTTTAAATATCATGGGTGTTTTACATCCCTACTAAATATTTTCCGAGAAAACAAAAATACGACTAGAAGGCTAAGAATATTTGGAGAGCACAAGGATGGATACAACAGATGCTGAGAACTACATGTTTTTCCAGCCATAATGCAAAAGTCAGAATAAATGTTTAATCTTGTTATCTGCAGACAAATAAATGATTGTATGATTTTTGTTTTGGATCATTAGAAGTTTCGCCCATGTCATGAGTCATGACTAAGTTTGCAAAATTCTTGCTTATGATAGGACCGATATATTGCCATTTAGTATGTTGTTGCCACTTAGTAATGTATCCTCATAAGAGGTGAAGAGTATTTATTATCTGGAGGAGAGCAAGAATAAGATTTACCTTTCATGTTAAAATATTGTCTTGGATTTTTGTACAAAAAAAATCTGGCTTGATCTTACTCTTTGATCTATTATGAGTAATATAGACGTGGCAAGGTATCTTAGAAGACTCTCCACTTATGATAATCACAATATAGTGCAACTTTGCCTACCACTTTAAAGAACACTTGTGTTTTCTAGCTTTGATATTTGTTTTGAACACCAACGAGAGCAGGGATGTGTACACTGCGGTGCAGGTTTGTCAAACCATTATTTTGCACATATACTATTCGTTTCTAATGGATAAAAAGTATCAAAATTTGGATAGTGATTTATGTTATTTCCTATGCAGATTGCAAGACAGAGAGAATTCTTATTTGAATGGAAGGGTCCTTTGGATGACAGACAGAGTGAAGTGATATAAGGATGCCATGGTATGGTTATGTTTGATAATCGAATAAGGGGATTTGTGAACATGTTTCTTTCATATGAATTTCAAGGTCTTAACATGTATGATTGATCTTGCTAGATGATGCTCGTTGACTTGTTTTTGTAAATTTGAGGGTAATTCATCATACTACATCAGTAAAAACTATATATGATTTCATTACTATTGTTTGCTATTTGTGTACCACACAATTATCGTGCGATGATAGATGTCAATGCGTTCTTATACAAAATAGAAAAAATTCTTTAGAATTTAGAAAAAGTGACTTATTTAGTGTGTATATTTGCACTAATGAGACCTGTGTGGCACGTGCAAGCTTGCTAGCTTCTTTAACAGTCCACTTCAGAAATTTTAGGAACAACAATAAATAAATTGGTATTAACGTGCTAATTTTTTTGGCGAATTTTCCATGACACTAGAATTAATTAACAACACAAGCATTGTTCATGTTACAAATTACACCTTTAATTAATTTCCCCTATTTGAATAACTCTCGAGGTTCTCAAGCACCAACTAATCCTTGAATTCCATCGTCTTTCAAGAACCTATTCTTCTGTCATATATCTTTTAATACCCGAACACACGTATGGATGCATACACATTCAGACAAGAACCGAAGGTATCAGTCACTCATCATGCACACCAGCTGATGATCCTTTGACGGCATGAGGGTATTGATGACCGTCAGCAGAAGCCGATCCTTTGACGGCATCAGGCGGCGGGTATTCGGCGGTCTTCTTGTAGGTGTACCAGCTCGCTATGAGGAGGTAGACGGCGAAGTTGGCGAGGCTGAGGCCAGCGAGGAGCCAGAAGAAGTAGTCGAGGTGGCCGACGTTGAGGTTGTCGGGGATCCAGCCTTCCTTGCCTCCCCTGGTGGTGATCTTGGCGACCACGGTGACGAGCAGCGTGCTGAGGTAGTTCCCGAGGGCGACGGTGGTGAGGGAGAGCGCGGAGCACATGCTCCTCATGGCGTCGGGCGCCTGGTCGTAGAAGAACTCGAGCTGCCCCACGAAGGTGAAGACCTCGGCGGCGCCGATGATGAAGTACTGCGGCACCTGCCAGAAGATGGAGATGGGCACGATGTCGTCCTTGGCGTAGAGGCGGTGCGTGGCGATGGAGCGGAGGCGGACGAGCTCGAGGACCCCCGCGGCGAGCATGGCGAACATGGAGACGACGAGGCCGATGCCCATGCGCTGGAGCTGCGTGAAGCCGCGTGGGCGGCCGGTGAAGGAGCGCACGGCGGGGACTAGGATCTGGTCGTAGACGGGCACCCAGGCGATGACGCTGAGGGTGTCGAAGATGGAGAGGGACGCGGCGGGGATGGCGAAGTGGGGCCCCATGGAGGCGTCGAGGGTGTTTCCCTGGAGCACGAACATGGTGCTCATCTGGCCGTACACGGTGGCGAAGACGATGCCGCTCGCCCAGATGGGCAGCAGCCGCACCACGCTCTTGAGCTCCTCCACCTGCGTCACCGTGCACAGCCGCCACGGCGACGAACTCGCCATTCGGTCTGCGGGGGTATCCACAACCACCGCCGCCTTGTCGAGGAACCGGAACTGCTCGGTGTGCTCCAGCTTGCGGCTGCCCTCGATGCCGGACTCCTTGTCAACGGTCTCGTAGAGCGCGTCGCCGGACACGGGCACGCGCCACTTGCGCGTGGCGGCGACGAGCACCTGCGCGATGCGCGTCAGCGGGCTGCCACCGGGGCGCTGGTGGCGGTACAGTGGCGTGCCGACGAAGAAGCTGCCCACGGCGATCGCCATGACAACCGCTGGGATGCCGAAGCCCCAGCCCCAGCCGACGTGCGTCTGCACGTACACCAGCACCGACGACGCCACCAGCGCGCCGATGTTGATTGAGAAGTAGAACCAGTTAAAGAAGGAGCTCTTGCTCTTGCGCTCCTTGTCATCGTGCTCATCGAACTGGTCGGCCCCGAACGAGGACACGCAGGGCTTGATGCCACCCGTGCCGAGCGCGATGAGATAGAGCGCGACGAACACAGCCGCGGACTGCCCCGCCGTCGGGTCGCAGACCCCCTTGTCGGCGCAGAAGGGGATGAGGCCTGGCACGGAGGTGGCCATGGTGAGCAGGGCGAGGCCGATGATGTAGATGATCATGAAGGAGGCGATGGTCCAGAAGCGGCCGAGGTAGGCATCGGCGAGGAAGGCGCCGATGAGGGGCGTGATGTAGCAGGTGCCCGACCAGTTTGTGACGTTGTTGGCGGCCACGGCGTTGGCCATGCCCATCCGGTCCTTCATGAAGTTCACCAGGTTGGTGCTCATGCCGTAGTACGCCAGCCGCTCGCAGCATTCGTTCGCTGCAATTCATCAACAGCATGAGCCTTCCATGGAAGTAGGACACCGAGAGCAGAGAATATCAGAGCAGAAGAAAGCAGAGCAATGGTGTGTACCGAGGATGTAGGGGCAGGCGCGCCAGTTTCCGGTGTTCTCCTTGAGGGCCGGGTTACCCTTGATGTCCACGGTGCCATCCTGGGTGTACAGCTCAGGTGCGACCTCCCCCATGGCTGAGACCCTGCCTGTTGATTTGCTGCTCCGATTGCTCACTGCAGCAGTTCAGAGGAGCAACGGCTTCCTGCAAAACGGATTTGACAGTGATTAGAACTGAAGATGCAATTGGACAGTTAGTTGTGTACATAATTTAAGGTGGAAACACTGCTTTGGTAATCGATCTAGAAGAAAGGGAAACGCCATTAACTGAAGACCGGGAACACTTATACTATACCTTGTATCACAGACTGACAGACTCTAGCAGGAACTGAATTGGGCTAGTACTTCAGAACCAAATAAAGAAGACGGACAGTGCAGTAGAATCGATGCTGTTAGATGGTCATTTTGTGACCGAGTCTGATGAACACTGCAGAACTACCTAGCAGATCCCCTTTTCTTTTCTTAAATGGAAGCAGGTTCAGGCCTCTCTAAAACTGAAGCAGCACGAAAAAAAAAAAAAACTACAAAACTTATCCAGATTCCGGAACAGCTCACAGAATCGCCATAGATTCAGGGCACCTGAAAGCTCGAGGAATCACGGGATTCACGAGCGCAACGGAAGAATCGGGAGACATACCTGTTCAGCTCAAAACCAGCAAAAGAGAGGAGGTCGATGTGCACGCATGTCCAGCCGCCATTTTGTGGTTCAGATTGGGATAGGCACTAGATATTAGATAGGCAGCCGAGAAGGAGGAACTCACTCACTCACTCAGATATCTCAGAGCTTGGAGGACAGCGAGGACTGCCACCTACTTTTCGTCGACTAAAGAGACCCGAGGAAGACGACGACGGGTGCTTTGGACATTGTTTTGAAGGTACGTATGAATTTTCTTGGCCAGCAGCTCCTGTGGCAGCACGAGAGAGGTCAGATTTGACTGCAGCTTCAGAGCAGAAACTTGCTGCGTCATGCGTGGAGATAGAGATGGCCACAGGTACTGATCGATCTCTTGGGGTGCGCGTGGGTGGGGCAGACAAATCCAAACAACAAAGGGCCGTGGAGGTTGTTGTTGTGAGCATCTTTTTCAAATCATTGTTACCAACTTGTTTAAGCGACACTCTGCTTGGTGGATGAGATAATCCTAGTCGTACCTATGAATGATTAGCATGGGCCAGCAGCTAGTATCTTCACTTTGGATGTGTTCTTTAGTTTGTAATCCAGATTCACTCTTAGGTGTTGTTACCATGTGAAAGATGCATCCCTGATATCTCTGCTACTGTATCTCCAACCAGGGGATTTGTTTCTGCAATTGACCACCAGACTGACAGAAAAGTATACAGTATATTACCTGCTCAAATCAGGCGAGGTGCAGGTGAAAATCAAGCCACCTTCTTTCTTTCCTTTTTTTAATCCAGAAAGAGGAAGTAAAGATTGCAAGTGTGTGATCACACTCTCTCGAGCTCATGCCATGTTGAGACCAAAGTTTGATTTAGATCAATATAATATCTGTACTGTTGCTTGCTACCATATATTACTTGATTAATTAATAAATTTGGGTACAAGTTAGGAGAGGTACAGATGGAGTGAATCTAATCCCTTTTTATTCTAAGGTAGTTACTGTCAGTGACGATGGTGTGACTAACTAAACCCCCTCTTTGTTCTAAATGGCTTCGGACTGAGTATACTAGTGTTGTTCACCTGCAGCATCACGATGAGATGATGATCTCCACAGTAGACTCGGCAACGTTGACGTGGGAGACAAATCCAAAAACGTTCTTTTTCCAGAAGAAAATTACCCCCTGACGGACTGGCGGATAAGTTGATTTTTATACTCTGCAATAGTCCAGCTGCCCCGTTGATGTTAACAGGAATCCTTCAGTCATAGGCAAGTTTTTTACAGAATCAATTCTCAATTCTAGCCAACTTGCAAAACTTCGAAATTGTGACGGACTACCCAGGGTTTTTGTGCTGGCCTAGGCAATACTACAGTATGCATACGAACCTGTAGCTTGACTATAGAGGTGACAGGGTGGTTGCCACACTGATGGATCTCTCGGGATGTGTCTGTGTGGTGGAATGGTGGGTGGGGCTGTGGAATCCTCAGTGCAAAAGAGGGTTGAAGGTTGTTATAGTGAGCATCTTTTTCAAATCATATTTATTGACTTTGTGAAGTGTGTGCCACTCTGTTACAACCTATGAGTGATGACTGATGAGCATGGGCCGGCAGCATCTCCTGTTATGGGTTATCATGTCCGTGATATGATCCTTTTGTACTACCCAGAGATCTATACAAGTTTTTCCTGATGGCATCACATCATTTCAGCCCAGGCTAGAGTATATATATTGCCGGTTCAGTTCGGGAGACCTGCCAAGATCAAAGAAACCACTATTTTCTTCTAATCCAGACCCTATCCGTGAACCGTGACCACACTCTTTCACACTGCCTGATTTGATTTGTTTGACTCTATCAGTGAGATACGTCTGATTTAGCTCACCACAGTATACTATAGCTGCTTACTATGCTTAACAAGTTAACAACCAATCAGACAGAGTGAACGCTCACGCGACGTACGGTGACACTGACGTGCTCCCGAACCCGAACGAAAGCGAGACGGCGTGCGGTGGTCGCTGGTTTCCCACCGCATCAGCCGTCTTCTTCTCAAGCTCCGGTCCAAAACGTCCTGCTCGATCGGCCGAGAAGGAAAAGAAATTCTCCACGTACAGCTGAGCAGACCGACGTCATGCTTCCGCGGATCAGGTATCTCTCTGAAGATCGACATATGGCTGGGATTGCGTCTCGATCTGGTGTTCACATGCTAGTCGGCCGTGTTCCAATTATCTACGACGGGTCCACGACGACGTCGACCTTCCAGGTAAAACCAGTAGCTAGTACTGTTCCGTTGATGGCTACGACAGGAATCTTTCAGTCAAGCTCCGTTAATTGGTGGGTAGCAATCATGCAATCTCTTGCGGATACTCTTACGCTTACTTTCCAATGCATGGGTGCCGGATCCACTCTGTAATAAGCTAGCTAGGTTATCGGTGCACAGATTATCTTCTGGCTCCCAATTAGCCTCTGAAATTCTAGCTAGGATTTGGATTTTATTTGTCGTATGTACATTTGAAAATCTTGAGCAAGCATAGCTACGAGAAGGCAACTTTTAAATTGACGAACCTAAAGAACAGACAAGACTACTAGCATCGAACAGTACGTTATGTAGCATCGATGACACGACGGGAACAAACAAACAGACAGCGCGGAAGAAACGAAATCGATCCTAGCTAGGCAACAGCTTTGCAAGGGCGGAGCTTCAGAGTTCGGACTGTAGCCCAACAGACAGCAGCGCCTGATTTGCAGCCATAAACAAAGGGTTGAGATACTGTTAAACAGCTGGTACGTGCATGCTGCACATCGAAACGATGGCAGTCGCGTCCTGAAACTGCATAGCTATCACCGATTAACTGTTGCCCAGGCCCCTTGTTTGGCAACTTATTACCTAGCTGGCTGGCTAGAGTTTCAGTTTGGGCGACTGCTCCTGGCCTCTAGCTAATCGCCTGCGCTGTTTACATTCCTGGGTCTTGTTTCTCCCCTACCAGACCAGCAGTGTTTTATATATGGATCGGCAGAAACAAACAGACAAGGCTTCGTCGTAAAACTGTCGCCGGTGTGCTGTCTGACTACCTAGCGTGGAGGGGGAGGAGTTCGTTTGAACAACGCAACGGGCACAGGCAGGTTGAAGCAAAAATAGGAGGCGCGCGACGCGATGAACACCGGAAAGAATCACGGAATAAGTGCAGACAAGGATTCCGTTGTGGCCGTGCTGCTACATGTTTCTTTCAACCATCGTATAGAGAAGAAACACTGAATATAATAGATTCATTGTTATAATAGAAATTGATCTGTCGCCGGTGGCACCGCGTACCTGATCGACCTGGGCGGCGGCAGGCCGTGCTGGGGAATCCTCGCTGCTCCTGCTCCGCCGATCTCTCCCTCACTCGGTGGTGAAATGCCTGGTCTGTGTGGGCGATGCGAGTGAGAGCCACCTTTGGAGGAGCTAGCTAGGTTCCTGGCTTTGACCCGACCGCCCTCGATCGGTATTTATAGACACCAGCCTCTCGATCTTTTGCGTGGCCAACTAAACCATAGTAATAGTATCTTTCTTTTCTACTGATGGATCGTGATCGTATGTACGTATACAATGTGGTAGAGTAGACGTACTGGACGGATCGATGGGCGCGCGTCGGGGCTACGGCGCCGCGCGTTACCAATTGATTTATTTCTCCTTGGGACGAGGACCCAATCCCCCAATCCTACGGCCTGATCTAGGCATGCGCTTCGTCTCCGGACGAGTGCGACCGCTGGGCGGATGATCGGAGAGGGGAACAGCTTTCGTGCGATACCGACCGCCGACGCCAAACCTTCCATTCCATCCCTGTCGCTACGACTTCAGACGTACCTGACATTGACGGCCGAGATCCTTTTTCTCACAATCGATAGGCAAGACAGAGCTTACCATGCGAGGAAGTAACAGGGGCAGCGAGACTCACAATTCGTGTGCCTCTACCGGCCACAACTTCCATCCATCCAAGCACCGCGCATTTCGCCGTGGATTTGGACAGAATCTTGCGCACGGTTTTGTGGCGTACGGTCAACAGCTTGGCCAATGGCCGTCCTGTAAGATTTGTGCCCGCGCGCTTTCAGATCAAGGCTAGACTCGTGCTACTCCCTCCGATCCATGGCGTATGGATTAGAGATCTCCAACGACGGCCTGCATTTCGAACAACCAAATTATTCATTTTTGGTCCATTTGCGGTGGCCCGCTGACCGGTAGGAGGTCCATGTCTATTTGCGGGTGGCAGTGCACCCAACGGTACCCCCGTTTGGTTCACGGATGGGTAATTTTATCCAATTATATATGCACATTTTACACGTATAAATAATCCAAAATATAGCGAAAATAATAGTATAAACAATCTAAAATTTCCAAAACCGATAGCAAATGAAGTAGTACTACAAGGTAGTTCAAAATGTCAAAAGGAGAGACACAAATGGAAGTGTGATCGAGTGAATCACACATCTCGATCAAGATTCAAGGATCATCTTCTGCTTCTCCAACCATGCCCGCTGAGTAGGATCCATGTCGTCAGGCATGGGAGTCTCCATGAGCTTAGCCTCCTCGGTGAATACGGCGAGCTCCAATTCCTTTTGCTTGTTATGGGCATTGATCTCTTCAATTTTGAACTTCTTGTGTTGTATGCCGCAGTATCTCTTCACAGTATCCTCCTTTTCCTGACACTTTCTCTCGTTCGTCTTCTCACTTGACACCTCCTTATCGGCTATAAGTGTCTTGGTCATCTCTATAACAGCTTGCGAGTAAGCCTCACGCTTTTCATCCAACTTGGAGTTGGTCCTTCCCATCGGCCTCTTTGATGCACTGGACGTACTTGGGGCACAACATCAAGATCGATGACTTGGGGCGCCCCTCCATTGGTGGACTAGGATGCATAGAGCTCCTGCCACTTGGGGGAATCCTTGATTGTCATCCAACAATGGACCAAGCTGAAGCTCTTCATTTGTTTGGCGACCTTGAAGTGGCCCAAAGCTTGAAACACCAAGTCTCCAACGCCAATGCCACTAATTTTCCTCTTCTTCATCGTGTCGTATGAAGCAATGAAATTGGTGCATTGCTCTTGGATCAACACCTACCTTTTTGTGAGAGAGGCCTCACTTCGGTCACTCTAAAACGGATGATCACCCAAGAGCATGTGCTCGTGGAAGTAGTTGAAAATCTTTCTCCAAAATGTACCTTCCTTTTGCTCAGCACCACAAATTGTATCTTGTCCAATTTCCAACCAAGCACACATCTTCAAGTTTCGTGTATCATCCGGTTATTTTGGACCCTCCTTTGGCTTGGCGAGCGAGTTGGTTGTCAAACAAGGGCTCTTCTTACACATCAACCACGGTTGTTTGCGTGCCAACTTGGGTGGCACATTGAGTCTCGGTGTCTCCCCCTTCATGGATCATGGCCTCCATGGTGGCATCCCCATCGAAGAAGGCCTGGTACATATGCCGTTGGGTCGGACAAAGGCATGCTAAATCTATGGATGCAAAGACGGAAGCAAAAGAGATAGCACATACCAGGTCAGAAGGCGAAGGGAGGCGCGCCGGCATTCCTTCGAACAGGTTGCATGGAATGCAGACAACATTGGGTGACAAGCGCTTGGCGAGCTTCCTTTGCACGCCCCCTGACGAGCCGCTCATCGGGATGTTGAGGTTGATACTTTCACCTACCGGCACAGCCGGGAAAGACTCGCCCACCGCTGGTGATGTGTCCCTCGACAACCAGGACGATGTTGGTGTGTGCCCTGAAGAGCGTGAGGGCTTGTTCATAGTGCATGGCCGGAAAAGCCACACAAAGTGAGGTATGTCACGTAAGAGAGATGCGGGTTACCACGAAGGTGTCCCGAATGCCACGAAGGCTCCCCTTCTTCTCCAAGCCAAAACCACGAAGGACAAAGGCCTTTCCCTTATGGCTAGATTTTCCTCCACTACGGAGATGACAAGCTCAACATCAACTTCACAAGCTCCACGAAGGAGAAATCCGGGCCTCTTTACAATCTTCCACAAAAAGGTCACCGGAGCACCAACCGTCAAGCCAACTAGGAGGTCACCTCTCAAAGCGTAGCAAGCTTCAGAGTCTCTCACTCGAACTAATTGAAATGGAGAGCTCAACACTATACAAGGATGCAAAGCAAGAACACCAAAGGTGCCAAATCCTTCACACTCAAGTTCCACCAAAGCAACAAGTGCTAGGGCGGAATTAGAGAGGAAGAACAAAGGTGAAAATCCACACATGACTCCAAGATCTAGATCTAATGGATTACCTTCACTTAGAGGAATTTATTGGTGACGATTGTAGATCTAGATCCCCTCTTTCCAAATCCCTCAAGAAGATGCAAGAATCGTAGGAGAGAAAGAGAGAGGAATCAAGCTTTTCAAGGTTCAACAATGGAGTATGAGAGAGAAATGGAATGGTTACCTTAAGGAGGAAGAAGAGCTATTTATAGTCCAAAAGAGAAAACTAGCAGTTTGGGGAATCTCTGTGATTTAGTTCTGGAGAAAGTCGGCAGCGCCAGACCCTACGCCGGACTGGCCGGCTGCCAAACAGGCGTGCCGGACCTGCCGCCAAAACCTATTCACTAGCGCACAAAGGTTTGTTGTCGAAGCAAACCAGTGGGCCGGGCTGGTGTCGGTGCCTTGGCAAAACCATTTCGGCAGGCCGGGCCAACGCTAGAGCCTATGCCGGACTGGCCGGCGGGCTGCGAGTCCTTAGCCGAAAGGCCGTACAGTATAGTGTTGGAGATAGTGCTCTAGAGACAAAGAATAATGAGGATTTATTAGTATATATCAAATGTTCATAATAAGTTTCGTACCATGCTATAACTGTATTAAGCGGAAACATTAAATACATGTGTGGTATTGTAGAAAAACAACAAGGTCCCTTGTAAGCACACATATGCATATCTAGTTTATTGTGGTCAATAGTTGATCGAGGTTTCCCGATCATGGACATATATGTCATTGACAATGAGATCATATGGATTGGATGAATGATGTGATGCACATACCCATAACATAAGTATTGTAACACGATCAATTCACATCAAGTTCAATGTTACGATGTTTATAGAGTTCATAATTACTTAATCATTAGACTGTGAGATCATATCTAATCACTGTCACTGGAGGCTGCTTTGGTTGCATCAACCGTCACACCGTAACAGGTTGATCATAGAGGTGCAGTTAAGCATTCCAATTGGATGGGTTGAGGTGTATGGATCAAGAGTAGGTTTTGTTCGTCCACGTGACAGAAAAATACAGAGGGCCCACTCGGTGAGTTACATCCATGAAAGCTGCACAGCGTATGACTAGATCATGGGGATAGAATCACACACGAACGAGTTGAAATAGCCTTGTTGGTAACGAGACCAAACTAGGTATTGAGATACCGATGATCATGTCTCGGATGAGTGCCGGTATCGAATGAACAAAAGGAATGAGACTCAATGCAATGGTTCAAATGACGATTATATCTTCGTGAAATGCATAGAGCACCATGGTTATTCAGACCCCCCCCCCCTAGTGATCGATTGACCGGAGAGTTGTCCAGGATCATGTTTACGTTATTCTGAACCATAGGGTAACACACTTAAGGGTTCAACGAAACTATGGGGGGGGGGGGGGGATGGCGTGCACGCGCGCGGCCAAGGTCCGGCTGCCTCTCTACCTCCTCCTCTTTTGTCCCACCTTGCCCCCTTATGAAGTATTGCCTCCCCTTTGCCCCTATATAAAGAGACCCATATGGGGAAAAATAAATAGAGAAATATATATCTCTAGTTTTCTTCTCCGTGCGGTTCCCCGAAGACTGGACAGGGAGGGAGACAACTCCACCCAGTACGCAGGAGTGTTCCTGGGATCTGGATCGAGAAGATCTATTTCCATAACTTCGCTGGATCGGGTCCGGGAGCGTCGTTGAACACCGTACGTGTGCTAAACAACGAAGAGTTGCACCTGCGGCACTCGACGTCGTGGGAGAGGACTTCTACACGACCTTGAGGTCGGTGACGAGAGTACGTCTACATCAACCACATTCTAGCAGAAAGTTAACCGTTGTCGGTCTACGAGGGTACGTCACCGATATCATCTTTGTTACTACATTACTCCTTGGATACATGTTGGGCATATTAGGGTTTGCATTAAGTTAGAATTTTTTGTTTTCTACTGCGAACCCCTACATATAGCATTTCGGCGGGCACTGGCATAGGCCCCGGCAAACTGCCAAACGGATCAGGGGGAGCCCGGCATTGCCGGTATGCTCGCTGGTTTTCCCGAAGGCTTCCCAAACTGCAATTTTAACAAAAGAACTTAAGCTTTCACAATGTTCCCGGGTGTCGATTAAGATGAAATCATTTTTGTTAGAAATATTAGGAATCATCACAGGATATTTGTACACAATTTGAGAAATGAAACCTCTCCAACCCAAAAACCTGTAAAAACGCCCAAACTATCCAACCGAAAAACTTGTAAAAATTGTAAGGGTACATTGCCCCTATGTGTGATTTTGGTAATTAATGACAACCCCTATGGACTAATGTTTGCATTGAGTTTATATGAAGGAATATTCCATAGGTACTACTTGTAGTCCATGTGTTGGATTCAAGTATGGATGCCATGAAGATAAAAGATATACCTTGAGTATTGGCATCAAGATCATCGATTTGAAGTCATATATGTGATATGATCAAGAAGAAGAAATGAAGATGGAGTTCCTATGTGGAACTCAATATTAGCCATGCTCTAGCTTATGTGTTAAGCAATGAATGATCAAGATAGTATGATAGAGCATGAGAAGATACAAGGTTGACCAATACAAAGAGTGAAGAATAGATTCAAGTTTGGTCAACACATGAAGCATGAAGAATGTTCCACGTGAAGTCATGTGGTATGGTAAGCCTTGTCAATTATGCTTTATGAACTAACCCATCATATATATGCCCTTGTGTTGTCTATGTGGGTTAGGTATCTTTCCATGGGCATGCATCAAAAGTGAGATCTCATATAGCCCATGAGAGGATGACATCAAGTGGTGATCGTCATCAAGGTTGAGTTGGGAAAGTTCAAGTTGAGCATCTCAAGAGGATCATATGCTTGAAGCTTGTCGTCCATTTGGTGATAATGGACATGTGAAGATGTGCATCAATGGAGCTTTTCCATCATGGTGTATGGGGGAGCATTTGTGAGTCTTCACGAAGCAACAATGATCAAGTGTGGCATTCCGGCTTGAGTGGAGCATGAAGCATCATCATCAAGATCAAGCGGAATGCGCAAGGCAAAGGTATGGCCTTGCTACGTTTTCCTTTTACCGGTCTCAAGGTGGTTGTTGGGGGACCGGGTTATAGGATAGATAGCCGCACTATCAAGAGGGGCTTTCGGTTGGGTAACTTGATCACATCGTCTTAAGGAGCTCAACCCTTTGCATGCTTTGCATTCCATAAATCTTGTTGCCTCTTGCTGTATCAATGGAACAAGAAGGTGAAAATGGGGAAAGGAGTTTTCCCATCTGGCCGGCCTCTGGTCCGGCGGCGCCGGCCGTGGCGCCGGCTGGCTCGGCGCCGACCGGTGCCTGCCGGGCACATTCCAGGGGGTTTTCTCCCCTCGCCCGGTGCCGGCCCGGCGCACGGTCCGGTTTCTGCCGGACGGCCCGGTGTGTTGCCCGGCGGCACCGGCTTCTGGACCGGACGGTCCGGCCCCTGGCCCGGCGCACCGGCCTCCTCGACCAAACGCTGAGATGTCCCTCCCCAACGGTTATATTCTTCCCCTAGACTATAAATAGCCCTTCTTCTACCTTGTGCTGTACAAGTTCTTCCACTCTCTCTCCTCCATTGTTGACTTTGAAGAACTTGCCCTATCTCTTGTTTCCCCACATGATTCTTGTTCATTCTTGAGGGATCTAAGAGAGGAGATCTAGATCTACAATCCCCACCAATCCATTTCTCCTCTAAGTGAGGGGAACCCTTTGGATCTGGATCTTGGAGTCATTTGTTGATTTCCTCCATTGTTCTTCCTCTCTAATCTCATCCTAGCATTTGTTGCTTTGGTGGGATTTGAGTGTGAAGGACTTGAACACCTTTGGTGTTCTTGCTTTGCATCATTGCATAGTGTTGAGCTCTCCACCACGATTAGTTCGAGTGAGAGACCGTGAGCTTGTTACTCTTGGAGGGTGACCTCCTAGTTGGCTTGGTTGGTGTCCCGGTGACCTCTTCGTGGAAGGTTGTGAAGGGGCCTGGGCTTTCTCCTTCGTGGAGCTTGTGAAGTGGTTGTGGAGCTTGCCATCTCCGGAGTGGAGGAAAAGCTAGCCATAAGGAAAGGGCCATTATCCTTCGTGGAATTGGCTCGGAGAAGAAGGTGAGCCTTCGTGGCGTTGGGAAATCCTTCGTGGGATCCCCACCTCTCCAAACGTGACGTTCCTTCTTGCAAAGGAAGGGAACACGGGAATACATCTTCGTCTCTGCGTGCCTCGGTTATTTCTATACCCGAGCTCTTTGTGATAGCCATCGAGCTTGAAGTACTTATTATATCTTGCTATCACTTGTTGTTCATATATATATTGTGCCTATCTTGCTTAGCTCTAGTTGTTGTTGTTGCACTTAGTTGAGCCTAGCATATTTAGGGTTTGTGCTTGTAAACTAAATGTTAGTTTAATTCCGCATTCTTACAAGCCAAATCCGTAAGAGTTTTTAAACGCCTATTCACCCCCCCCCTGACAAGGTATTAACTTGTCAATGTCTACGGATTATAGACTAGGGTTTTAGCGGAAGTAGAGGGCAGGTAGATCTCGAGGGTTTCAGCGTGGAAAGTACTCGACTGCTAGAAAGCTAGGGTTATGTTGACAATGAATCGATCCTCTCTTTGTCCCTCGACTCCCCCTTATATAGGAGGCGGAGTCGAGGGCTTTGTGATGTACAAGTTACAAAGTCCGGGAGACTCTTTGAGTTCGACCCGTAGTAGTTACAAGTCATTATTTCTAATACAACTCTATGTTTCCAAACGGCTCCACAACTGGGCTTCCGGGCTTCATAAACTTCGGGTCGTGGGCCTTCAACAAACCCCGGGTACCTTCTTCGGCGAGCCCATTGGGGATGCCTATGTCAGTAGCCCCCGAGATTTTTCTTGAATCGAAGAATCAGGGAAAATCTCCATCATTATAATAACACATAATTTTTTCGAATCATTTTATAACAGTCATATGTTGTACAGGGATAATGGTAGTTGGGGCTGGTTCATCTGACGGATCAGGTACCAGTTAACTGCTCTCGTGGCAATCCGCAAAAACCTACTTCAAGATCAAGTCCCCGGACATGATCTCGGGAAACTGGTGTAAGTTCGACATGCGCCGCTTAAGGTCTTACCATATGCCGAACCCCAGTTTATGTTTTATCGGGTACCTAACGCGTCCGTTAGGATTTTTCTTCGTATCTGTTGATACGGAAAAAGTAGCAAAGCACCGTCAGAGGCGGTGGCACACCGCACAGGACAGATCCTGGGGACTTACCTTCGCAAAGTTTTGCAGCATTCAGAGATTAATTCGCAACTGAAGCGCTCTGAGAATATATTGTCGAGTGCCTTTTTCGGCTGCTGGAATAGCACATTTATTCGAGTCAACGGATGACTTGTGTATTGTTATCTTGTCCTCCCGATGGGAGTATATGAAGAGTTATTTTGATAACTCGAAATATGCTCGCCAAGATTTCTTGAATTTCATCGGGCATGCGAACAGCGTTCCCGATGGGAGTAGCCCCCGAGGCTACAGCCAAGTGCTTGCACTTGGTTGTAGGCTCACCTTTTTAACACCTTTGTCGCTATATTGTCATTTCTTCTGCTCGTCTTATCTTTATCGGGTGCGCGAGTAGCGCTCCCGATGGGAGTAGCCCCCGAGGCTACAGCCAAGTGCTTGTACTTGGTTGTAGGCTCCCCTTTGCAGTATCGCAATTGCTATATTGTCGACTTTTTCCAGTGCTTCCATCTTTATCGGGTGCGCGACCAGCGCTCCCGATGGGAGTAGCCCCCGAGCATATGAATAAATGCTTGTATTTGATCATAGGCTCTCGCCTTTTCTTTCTTGCCATACTCGAGGTTTCCTTCTTTCAAAAGTAGCCCCCGAGCATTTGATCAAAAACTTGTATTTGATCAAAAGCTCACAAAGTTATCATCAATCCATCTCTGTCACTAATCTTCAGAACAACACAGTCGAAATTTCTCTCTTTTAAAGTGACATCAGTGCTGACGATAGCCACGACCGTCGTATCGGGAGAACGCGAGTTCTGTCCTGTCACTGGCTTGTGGACCCAAAATCTCCAGCAGTTTGACACGTTACGCAAGTGGGGGCACACGTCCTCCACTTTTTCTGGCACGCGCGCTGTGGCGCCTGTTCCGTTCCATCTCAGTAAAAATACGTCTTTACCCTTGTGAGCCACGTGTAGAACATCTAGTCCATTACTGTTGTATCCAATGGTGCGTCGATTCGCAAGCGTTCTATAAAGGATCGTCTTCCTCCTCCGTTCTCCCCTTCGCTGCGCCGCATCTCTGCCCTCTCTCCAGAAATCCTCCACTACGAAAGATCTCCTGAGCACAACCACACTCCCACTCTCGCCTACGCCATTGTTGATGCCACCGCGGTCGAAGCTCACCAAGCACACCTCCCCCGAAGCTAGCATGGCGTCGCAAGATCTGGTAGCTGCGGAGTGGGAGAGGTCCAAGATCTCCAACCAAGACATCAACTTGATGAAGAAGCTGGGCCTGACGAAGAAGAAGGACGCACTGATCTTCCCCAGCGAGGAGAGCTTTCCATCGCCTCCTATCCAATACCGGGTCAGTTTTGTCGACCACCTTATCCGCGGTCTTTCTTCTCCAATCCACGAATTCCTTCGTGGATTGCTCTTTGTTTATGGGCTACAGCTGCACCAGCTGACTCCCAATTCCATTCTCCACATCTCCATCTTTATCACCCTCTGCGAGTGCTTTCTCGGGACCCAACCAAATTGGGCCCTGTGGAAACGCATTTTCTACCTTCGCCGCAACGGCTCCCACAACATCGCCTACAACATAGGTGGTGTTGTTATCTGTGTCCGCCCTGACGTCGAGTATTTTGACATCAAATTCCCCGACTCCGTCCAAGGGTGGCGCAGGAGATGGCTATATGTCCGCGAGGAGTGCCCCGACTCGCTGGAGTACAACATCGCCCCCTTCGACGGTAGCGCAAAAATCCTTCGCCACCGATCCTGGGATGCAGAGGCCACCGAAGAAGAGAAAACGGCGATAGAGGCGCTGATGAAGCGAATCCATGAGCTGCAGAATACCCGAGGCAAAGAATTGTCGGGTATCCAAATTACTGCGCATTTCCTTAGGATTAGGGTGCAGCCTCTGCAGGCTCGCAAAAACCCTCTGTGGTTGTATGCTGGCGATAAAGACGTCGACCGCGTATCCGAAGATCTTTCTGTGAAGGACTTGGAGAAGCTCGTCCGTCGTGTTTCATCGTTAAGCAAGAAAGACTCGGTTCCATCTTCTTGCCGAGTAGAGCCTTTCAGCAGCGCCAATCCCCTTCCTAAGGTAAATTACTTGTCTTCCCGAGTTTTTATTACTTCGACTACTATTTTGCTGAGCTTTTTCTGTTGATTATCTTCTTCAGAAACGCCAAGTTTTGTCTTCCCTGCCTCCCCTTCCTGAAGGTGGGGAGGTCGAAGATCGAGTCATCGTTGCTGACGATGCACAGGGTACTTCTCGCCCTGAGAGTGAAATCGCTGGATCTCACAAATCCGCGGGTTCCTCTGAAAGAGAGACTGAATCGGAGGCTTCCGAGTCAGCACATTCTCTTCCTTCCGCTATTTCCCCCCGGAGCAAGAGGAAAAGGGGTGATGTCGAAGACTCCGGCACCTCCAAGCTTAGCGGGTCACCTGCCGAGGAAGCTTCCCCTGAGGAGGAGGGTGCCTTCGACCCTTACGCTGATGCCCTCATTAGCTCGTAAGCTATCTTGCCTTCTTTTTCTTTTATATATTGTGAGAATATTCTCATATCCTCTTTTGTGGACAGTGGCGAAGAAGAGGAAGAACCCACTGCCCATGTGACTGCTCCGACGAGCACGTCGCAAACTTTAGTTCTTTCGGAGACTCGCCGTGCGACGGAGGAAGTCTCGCCCCCTCAACAGGGCTTAGAAATGTCGACTCCTGTCGCCAGCCCCCGAGCCCCCGAGCCGAAGAGAGCGAGGATTGAACTTGGCGAAGAACAAGGCGTCTTGGCCGGGAGTTCGTCGACTCCTTCCTTGGATGATGTAAGTACCCTACCACCTTTCTTTTTTGTGTGTCTTGAGTCGAGTTTTCCTCTCATCCTTTCTATCACCTCTTTTTCCACAGCCTCTGATGAAGCACTTCATCAGTCTTGGTACTCAATTTATTGGGTACCGTGACACTGTCGAAAGCTTAAAAGGTAAGCCTTTATACGATTGTGATGTTTTTACTCGTTATCACGTAGATTATATTGCTATTTTTGACTCGTCTTTCTTGCGTTGTTTCCGTCCGATAGAGGCTCTCGCCAAAGCCAACAAGCGCGCCGATGATCTTGCCACCAATCTTGAGCAGAGCGAAAAGGCTCGCAAGAAAGCCGAAGAAGACGCTGCCTCTGTTGGGGATCTTCGGAAGAGGCTTCACCAAGCTGAAGATGCCTTAAGTGAGAAGACAACCCAACAGATAGCGCGTGAAGAAGCTATCATCGGCCGCCTTGAGTCGCAAAATCGGCGCTTCGCCAGTAAGTTTACTAAGCACTTTTCTTGAGTCCCTTCCAAGATGTGTCCTTATATCTGTTGATAACCCGCACTTTGTTTCAGCAGGAAAAATGGGTCAAGACTTTGAACTGCAGGAGCCTGAAGGGGACCGTCTCGTCGACGCCCTTTCCCTCCTTGAAATTCACGGGGATCTGGCGCGCCGCAGCATTGCTGATGCGCGGACCGCGTTTACGCGCCTTTTCCCCTACTTCTTCCCGAAGAAAAAACAACCAGAGGCCTTCGCCGATCTCGCCAAGCAATTCATCCCTGAGGAAGATCTTGGACTTGCTTTCCGGCAAGAAAACTTGAAGATCGGCGTGGAAGGCACCAGAGCTTTGGTTGCCGAGGCCCAGCAGAGCGTCGACTGGGCGAAAACTGGCGAGGCGAAGAGGATGAACAAGGAGAAATGGCAGTCTCTAATTAAGGCCGCCAAACCGCACTCGAAGAAGATTCTCTCCTTCCTCGGATACAAGCCAGCTACTCCTTCTAGTTCCGCCAGGCCGGAGGTCAAGTAGACCAACTTACTCCTCTTTCTTTTGATAGATGTCGATATCCTTATGATATACGACTATTTTCGTCGACTCGCTAGGAGCTGACTTTTTGTAATGGACCATCACTTGTAAATATCCCCACTTATCAATGAAAAGGAGTAATCCTCTATTTGGTTATTGATGTCGACCTTTTCTTTCTTTCAGTTGATATTTGACAACTATTCTAAGGCTACTGTACCACCCTCTGCTTCTCCTGCAACTTCTTACTCCACACGTATAGCTGACGAAGTTTTGCTGGATGACTCCTCATCTGTGAACCTAAATCAACTAGAAATAGCTGAACTTCGACAACAACTCCAGGCCACGAAGAAACAATCCCTTATTTTTATGGAACAATCGCGCAAATCTTCCGAGCGGGAAAAAATGGCTCTTCAGTAGGCTCAAGAAGCCTCAGAGTTAAAAGATGCTGCCGTTGCCGAGGCTTTGCAAGCTACGTCTCGAGAGAATTATACGCTTGACCTGCTGACTGACGCAAGTCTGGATATGGCGGGTAAGTCTCACCCCATGCGTTCTTTTACTTACTTTGCATACGAGTTTTTCGGTCCTCATGTCTTTTGATACGGTTAGGTTCTTTCTTGGATGCTGCTGCCGAAGACCAGCGCGTTGATGCGAGGACCGAGATTCTCGTTCGTCTTGCACAGCAGAACAACTCCAGCTTTTGGTCTTCTCCGGACCGAACCCGCCAAATTGTACGATTTCAAGATCGTGCTTCCCAGGTTCGGGAATATCTCGACTTCTGCACAAAGACACTCGCCATGGTTTACAACGCCATGTTTCCTCGGAACCTGCAGCCCAAAACTCTGCCCGAACTGATGAACAAGTTTAAAAGTGTTCAGCGAGTTCACGGATTTGTGAAGGCTCAATTGATGGCTGGTGCTAGGTTTGCTATGATCATGCTCCAGATCTGTGATGACCCACAAGTATAGGGGGTGTATCATAGTATTTTCGATAAGTAAGAATGTCGATCCCAACGAGGAGCAGAAGGTGTTGACAAGCAGTTTCGATGAAGGATTCACTGTAAATGCTCACAGACAAGTATTCAGGGGGTTTTGATATAGCAGATAAATAAAGTACAAGTAAATAAAATGCGAGAGTAATAATTGCAGCGAGTGGCCCAATCCTTTTTAGCACAAAGGACAAGCCGGTTTGTTTACTTATAATGACCAAACGTTCTCGAGGACACACGGGATTTTAGTCTAGTGCTTTCGCTATATACGGCTAAATAATCTTCATTGTTATGATAAGTGTTGTGTGGGTGAACCTATGCTAATGTACCGCCCTTCCTAGGACTAATACATACTTGTGATTATACCCCTTGCAAGCATCCGCAACTACAAGAAAGTAATTAAGAATAAATCTAACCACAGCCTTAAACTCTGAGATCCTGCTATCCCTCCTGCATCGATATACCAATGGGGGTTTAGGTTTCTGTCACTCCGGCAACCCCGCAATTGGCAAACGAATATAAGATGCATTCCCCTAGGCCCATAAATGGTGAAGTGTCATGTAGTCGACGTTCACATGACACCACTAGAAGAATAACACCACAACTTAAATATCATACCATTGAATATTACTCAACCATAGTTCACTACTAACATTTAGACTTCACCCATGTCCTCAAGAACTAAACGAACTACTCACGAGACATCATATGGAACATGATCAGAGGTGATATGATGATGAATAACAATCTGAACATAAACTTGGTTCAATGGTTTCACTCAATAGCATCAACAACAAGTAGAGATCGATACCGGGAGAGTTTACCCTATCAAACAATCAAGATCAAACCCAAATTGCTACGGCGGTGACGGTGTCCAGCGGTGGAGACGGCGGTGATGATGATGGAGATGATGATGATGGTGATGGAGATGATGTCCAGCTCGATGACGGTGACGATGGCGTCGATTTCCCCCTCCCGGAGGGAATTTCCCCGGCGGATTCCTGCCCGCCGGAGAGCTCTTTTCTCTCTGGTGTTCTCCGCCCCGCAGAGGCGGCTGTAACTCTTCGCGAGGTACCCTCTGTGGCTTAGGTCTTCGGGACGAAGGGTTTCGCGAAGAAAAGGAGGCGAAAGGGGCTGTGGGCCCCCCACACCACATGGCGGCGCGGCCAGGCCATGGGCCGCGCCGCCCTAGGGTGTGGGCCCACCCTGGGTCCTCCTGGCTCCTCCTTCTGGCTTCCTTCGTCATCTTGAAAAATAGGATTTTTGGTAAAATTTCCTTCCACAGTTGATCTTCCGAAATATTGCGTTCTGACGGTGCTTTTTCCAGCAGAATCCTGGCTCCGGTGCTTGATCCTCCAATAATGATGAAACATGCAAAATAGATGAAATAACATAAGTATTGTGTCCCAATATGAAATATATCAATGAATAACAGCAAATTATGATATAAAATAGTGATGCAAATTGGACGTATCAACTCCCCCCAAGCTTAGACTTCGCTTGTCCCCAAGCGAAACTGAGCTCGATAGACAGGACCACATGTTTATGGAGTGAAGAGTCGATAAATAAAATACGGACAAGAAGCATCATATTCATTCACACAAGACATTATAGTAAACAACCTCTTATAACTCAACTTGAAACGAGTATAAGGTAATCACAAATAAAGGTGCATAAGAAATCATAATTGGTGATGGCAAACTTCGTTCTTGGTCAGAGAACAATTAACAGATTATATTTATCTCATTGAGCAGCGCTCTCATGTTAAAGTTTATAAAGCACAACTTGCATACTCAATCATAATGGTCTTTTCATGATCATTGATAACTTGCAAAGCTATATTCATTCAGATAAAACTTGTACTAAACAAGGAAGAATAAAAGACATGATGAAGCAAATCACAATATAATGGTTTGATCACAACTACTCAAATGCTTGCTTGAGATGGAGGGAAATAGGTTTACTGACTCAACATAAAGTAAAAGACAGGCCCTTCGCAGAGGGAAGCAGGGATTAAATCATGTGCTAGAGCTTTTTCAGTTTTGCAATCATATAAAGAGAATAAAAGTAACATTTTGAGAGGTGTTTGTTGTTGTCAACGACTGGTAGCGGGTACTCTAACCCCCTTGCCAGACAACCTTCAAAGAGCGGCTCCCATTTTATTTTCATTTTGTGTGGCACTCCTTCCAACCTTTCTTTCACAAACCATGGCTAACCGAATCCTCGGGTGCCTGCCAACAATCTCATACCATGAAGGAGTGCCTTTTTATTTTAGTTTTATTATGATGATGACACTCCCCCCAACCTTTGCTTACACAAGCCATGGCTAACCGAATCCTTCGGGTGTCGTCCATCAATCACATACCATGGAGGAGTGTCTATTTAGTTTAATTAATTTGGGACTGGGAATCCCATTGCCAGCTCTTTTTGCAAAATTATTGGATAAGTGGATGAAGCCACTAGTCCATTGGTGGAAGTTGCCCAACAAGATTGAAAGATAAAACACCACATACTTCCTCATGAGCTATGAAACATTGACACAAATAAGAGATACTAAGTTTTGAATTGTTTAAAGGTAGCACATGAAGTATTTACTTGGAATGGCAGAAAATACCATATAGTAGGTAGGTATGGTGGACACAAATGGCATAGGTTTGGGCTAAGGTTTGGATGCACGAGAAGTATTCCCTCTCAGTACAGGTCTTTGGCTAGCAAGGTTAATTAGCAAGCATAAGAGTCGAGGGAAACAAACAAATATACATATGATAGAAACAATCATGCATCTTCCTTGTAAGCACAAACAATTTTAACTTCAGAATAATAAGCTATGAGCTAACAAGAAAGACAATGAAACATCTACATGTATTTCTCTTTTCTAACTAAACCTCAAAGTGTTGTTGCTATTGACCAATGCTAAGTTTGCCAAAACCAAATAGATTTATTCAATGCTCCCAAAGTGATACCAATACTAATGACAAGGTAAATCATATAATAGAGATTGCAAACTAAAATAAGATGTGCAATATGTAAATGATAAGACTTCTCATTAATATTCCATAACAATAACTCACACCAAGGGATGCATAGATAACCAACTAAAGGAGAGACACTTCCAAACTGCAACCCATCTTATATGATAACTTCCCTACTCATGATATGACACTACTTGACAATAAAAAGTAAAAGGTAGTGATAATGTGATACCGCGGCACTCCCCCAAGCTTGGAACAAACCAAGGGGATGCCAATACCGATGATGAATTACTCCTGCGGCGATGATGGTGATGAACTCCCGTCATCAGACTTCCAAGGAAGAGGCTCTCCATCAAGAAACGACATCTTGGTCTCGGGAATCCTGAAACTAGCAGCACGGCTTATGTATTTAAACCTGTTTTCATACTCACAGTTCTGATTCTGCACGTCATAGAGTTGTGCTTGGAGCTTGTTGGTGGTATCGTGAAGTGAGAGGATGTCGCTCCAAAGCTTTGCAGTTTCCTTCTCATGTTCAGCAATGAGTTCAGACACAATCCTGTGGAAGATATCCACCTCACGCTCAGCCATCTTCTTGTATTTGAAAACCTCCTGTTCTAGCTTCTCCATCCTGTCTTCCAAGCTTCCTTCTCCTTTAGGACCCTGGACATCCTTGACCTGCAGTTCTCCTTCAACGAGCAGCAACTCCTTGGGGTGCATCCTCAGCTCCTCCATGTACAAGTTGCCAACATCCTTGCTGGAGCTGTCCTTCGGAGTTTCCGACGAGGACATGATGGTTCTAGATCTGAAATAATTCCTGGCAGAAACAGCTCGAAACAAAACACGTCGAGAAAACGATATACGGACCTCCAGGGGTCCGGGGGATTATATAGCAAAAAATTTCGCAACATAAGGAAAGTACCAGATCGAACCAGAGTCGGAAAGGGGCGACGAGGCGGCCAAACCATAGGTCGGCGCGGGCCCAGGTCAGGCCGCGCCGCCCTATGGTGGCAGCCCCTCGTGCGTCCTTTCCACTCCGTTTCGAACTCGTAATTTTTCATATTTTCTAAAAACAGCAAAAATATTGTTCGGAAAGTAAATTGCGTACTTTTCATTACCAGTACTGTTACCTATTCAAAGTCGGGTTCTGGCGGACTGTCAATTTGCCTTTTGATGAAAGCCTCGGTGTTTCCACTTGAATAATATCAACATCAACATTATAGGAATCACCCGAGATATAATGCTTGAGTCTTTGTCCATTCACCACTTGCGTAGCATTGCCTTGGAGAGAGCTAATTTTAATTGCTCCTGAACGATACACCTCCTCGACAACATATGGTCCTTCCCATTTCGAGAGTAATTTCCCTACAAAGAATCTGAGACGAGACAGATACAATAGGACTTTGTCCCCAATATTAAATTCTCTTTTGATAATCCTCCTATCATGCCATTTTTTAACTTTCTCTTTAAAGAGTTTAGCATTTTCATAAGCTTCACTTCTCCATTCATCTAGAGAACTTAATTGCAACAACCTCTTATCACCGGCAAGTTTAGGATCTTTATTTAACTCTCTAACTGCCCAATAAGCTTTGTGCTCTAGTTCTAAAGGTAAATGACAAGCTTTCCCATAAACCATTTTATAAGGTGACATTCCCATGGGATTTTTATAAGCAGTTCTATAAGCCCATAGTGCATCCTTCAATTTACTAGCCCAATTCTTTCTAGTTTTATTAACGGTCTTTCCCAAAATAGATTTAATCTCTCTATTTGATAATTCTACTTGACCATTAGTTTGAGGATGATAAGCAGAAGCAATTCTATGATTAATACCATACTTAGCAAGAGTTTTTCTAAAACCTCCATGAATAAAATGAGAACCTCCATCAGTCATAATATATCTAGGCACTCCAAATCTAGGAAAAATAATATCTAAAAGCATTCTTAAAGAGGTCTCACCATCAGCACTTTTTGTAGGTATGGCTTCCACCCATTTAGTAACATAATCAACAGCAACAAGTATGTGAGTGTTACCTTCTGAAGACGGAAAAGGTCCCATGAAGTCAAATCCCCAACAATCAAACGGTTCAATAACAAGAGTATAATTCATAGGCATTTCATTACGTCTGGAGATATTACCAACCCTTTGGCACTCATCACAAGATAAAATAAACTTCCTTGCATCTTTGAAGAGAGTTGGCCAATAAAAACCTGATTGTAGAACCTTTTGCGCAGTTCTTTCTCCGGCGTGATGTCCTCCATAAGCACTACCATGACATTTACTCAATATCTCTTGTTGTTCATATTCGGGAACACATCTTCGCATAATACCATCCACTCCTTCTTTATATAAGTGTGGGTCATCCCAGAAATAATGCCTCAAGTCATAAAAGAACTTCCTCCTTTGCTGAGCTGAAAAGGTTGGAGGCAAGTACTTGGAAACAATAAAGTTAGCATAATCAGCATACCAAGGACTGTCTCGCGAGCTCACCTTTATTACAGCCAATTGTTCATTTGGAAAACTATCATTAACAGGAACAGGATCATAAGCAATATTTTCCAATCTAGACAAATTATCAGCAACAGGATTATCAGCACCTTTCCTATCTACAATATGTAAATCAAATTCTTGCAAAAGAAGTACCCATCTAATAAGCCTCGGCTTAGCATCTTTCTTTGTCATAAGGTATCTAATTGCAGCATGATCAGTATGAATAGTAACTTTTGAATCAACAATATAAGATCTAAATTTATCGCAAGCAAAGACTACAACTAATAATTCTTTTTCAGTTGTAGCATAATTTCTTTGAGCAGCATCAAGAGTTTTACTAGCATAATGAATAACATTCAATTTTTTATCTACTCGCTGTCCAAGAACAGCGCCTACAGCAAAATCACTAGCATCACACATAATTTCAAATGGTAAGTTCCAATCAGGAGGTTCAACTATAGGAGCAGTTGTTAAGGCTTTCTTTAGAGTTTCAAAAGCTTCCTTACAATCATCATCAAAAACAAATGGTACATCTTTTTGAAGAAGATTAGTAAGAGGTTTTGAAATCTTGGAGAAATCTTTAATAAATCTCCTATAAAACCCAGCATGACCAAGAACACTACGAATACCTTTAACATCCCTAGGATAGGGCATCTTCTCAATTGCTTCAACTTTAGCTCTATCAACTTCAATACCTCTCTCAGAAATTTTATGTCCCAATACAATTCCTTCATTAACCATAAAGTGGCATTTCTCCCAATTAAGAACAAGGTTAGTTTCTTCACATCTCTGCAAAACTTTATCAAGGTTTCGCAAGCAACTATCAAAAGAATTCCCATAGATGGAAAAATCATCCATGAATACCTCTACAATACTCTCGCAAAAACCATGAAAAATAGCAGACATGCATCTTTGAAAAGTAGCAGGAGCATTACATAAACCAAAAGGCATACGTCTATAAGCATAAGTTCCATAGGGACAAGTGAAAGTGGTTTTCTCTTGATCTTTAGCTTTAACAGCAATTTGTGAAAACCCAGAATAACCATCAAGAAAGCAAAAATGAGTATTTTTAGACAACCTTTCTAGCATTTGATCAATAAACGGTAAAGGGTAATGATCTTTCTTAGTAACTGTATTAACTTTTCGAAAATCAATGCACATTCTATACCCTACAACTACTCTTTGAGGGATGAGCTCATCATTATCATTAGGCACAACAGTCATTCCTCCTTTCTTGGGAACGCAATGCACAGGACTAACCCATCTACTATCAGCAATAGGATATATAATACCAGCTTCAAGAAGTCTTAATACCTCATTCCTTACCACTTCCTTCATCTTCGGAATTAGACGACGCTGAGGTTCAACAACAGGCTTTGCATCATCTTCCATATTAATAGCATGTTGGCAAATAGACGGAGAAATCCCCTTCAAATCATCAAGAGTGTAGCCAATAGCGCCTCGGTGCTTCTTCAATATTTCCAATAACCTTTCTTCCTCGATCTCTGAAAGCTTAGAACTAATAATAACAGGATATATTTTCTTATCATCAATATGAGCATATTTAAGATTATCAGGCAAAGGCTTTAAATCAAAAATAGGATCTTCCTTTGGTGGCGGTGTTGTACCCAAATCTTCCACCGGTAAATCATGCTTGAGAATAGGTTGGCGGAGAAAAATTTCCTCAAGCTCATCTCTTTCTTTCCTAAAAACTTCACTCTCGCTATCCTCCAAATGTTGCTGCAAAGGATTGTTAGGAACAAGAACAATAGATGCACACTGCTCCATTTTAAAATCATCACTAGGCAAATCAGCTTTATAAGGAGTTTTAGTAAATTTAGAGAAGTTAAACTCATAAGATTCACCAGCAAATTTAGTCAAAATTTTCTCTTTCTTGCAATCTATAATAGCTCCACAAGTATTTAGAAAAGGTCTACCAAAAATAATAGGACAATAATCACTAGCAACGAGAACCAAGTACCAAAAAGTCAGCAGGATATTTAATCTTACCGCATAAAACTTCCACATCTCGAACAATACCAATTGGAGAAATAGTTTCTCTATTAGCCAGCTGAATAACCACATCAATATCTTCAAGTTCACAAGAATCAATTTCGTGCATAATTTCCGTGTAAAGCTCATAAGGAATAGCACTAACACTTGCACCAATATCACATAATCCATAATAGCAATGATCACCAATTCTAACAGATAGCATAGGAACACTAGCTTGTTTGGGTTTATTAGGATGTGAAACAATATTAGAAGCATCTTCACAGAAAATAATATGACCATCCTCCACATTTTCAGTCACAAGATCTTTAACTATTGCAACAGCAGTTCAACTTTTATTTGTTCTTCAGGTTTCTTTTCACTTTTATGAACCGCACTATTTATAACAGAGTACTCCTTCATTTTAGCAGGGAAAGGAGTTTTTTCAATATAAGCTTCAGGAATAACATGATCAGCAGTTTCAACTACAACGCATTTATTAATAGATGAATCAATTTTATCTTTATACGGTTCATGATACTTATCAAAATTCTTCTTTGGCAATTCATAATGAGAGGCAAAAGCTTTATAAAGATTTGCATCAACTTGAGAATCAAGACCATATGTAGCACTCATATTACGAAATTTATCAGTATCCATAAAAGCTTCAATGCATTTATAATCATAAATTATACCTGATTCTCTATCCTTGTCGTTCTCCCAACCTTCAGTATTTTCTTGGATCCGATCAAGAAGGTCCCTTTTAAACTCTTCTTTGTTGCGTGTAAATGATCTAGAACAAGAAGTATCCAGCAATGTCTTGTCTTGAAAAGAAAGTCTTGCATAGAAATTATCAATAATAACATTACCAGGAAGCTCATGAATGGGGCATTTGAGCATTAAAGACTTCAATCTCCCCCAAGCTTGGGCAATACTCTCTCCATCATGAGGCCAAAAATTATATATACGATTCCGATCCTTGTGAATTTCACTTGGAGGATAGAACTTAGAATAAAACCGGGGCACAATATCATTCCATTCAAGAGAATCCCCATTATCCAATAATTTATACCAATGCGCCGCCTTACCAGACAGCGATAAAGAGAATAGTTTCTTCCTCACTTCATCCATAGCAATACCTGCACACTTGAATAAACCGCATAATTCATGTAAGAACAATAAATGATCACCTGGGTGGACAGTTCCATCCCCTTCATAGCGGTTATCCATAACACGTTCAATAATTTTCATAGGTATTTTATATGGTATCACTTCCTCACCTGGCGCCTCATCCACTACCGTTGCAGTAGTAGTAGATTTTCCAAATAAAAATTGAAGAGAAGATCTCTCCATAATGACTTATAGCAAGAAAGAAATAAAATCAGCACAAACAAGAAAGGTTTTCCTTACCAATTCCACTTACCAATAGCGCTTCACTCCCGGCAACGGCGCCAGAAAATAGTCTTGATGACCCACAAGTATAGGGGGTGTATCGTAGTATTTTCGATAAGTAAGAATGTCGATCCCAACGAGGAGCAGAAGGTGTTGACAAGCAGTTTCGATGAAGGATTCACTGTAAATGCTCACAGACAAGTATTCAGGGGGTTTTGATATAGCAGATAAATAAAGTACAAGTAAATAAAATGCGAGAGTAATAATTGCAGCGAGTGGCCCAATCCTTTTTAGCACAAAGGACAAGCCGGTTTGTTTACTTATAATGACCAAACGTTCTCGAGGACACACGGGATTTTAGTCTAGTGCTTTCGCTACATACGGCTAAATAATCTTCATTGTTATGATAAGTGTTGTGTGGGTGAACCTATGCTAATGTACCGCCCTTCCTAGGACTAATACATACTTGTGATTATACCCCTTGCAAGCATCCGCAACTACAAGAAAGTAATTAAGAATAAATCTAACCACAGCCTTAAACTGCGAGATCCTGCTATCCCTCCCCGCATCGATATACCAACGGGGTTTAGGTTTCTGTCACTCCGGCAACCCCGCAATTGGCAAACGAATACAAGATGCATTCCCCTAGGCCCATAAATGGTGAAGTGTCATGTAGTCGACGTTCACATGACACCACTAGAAGAATAACACCACAACTTAAATATCATACCATTGAATATTACTCAACCATAGTTCACTACTAACATTTAGACTTCACCCATGTCCTCAAGAACTAAACGAACTACTCACGAGACATCATATGGAACATGATCAGAGGTGATATGATGATGAATAACAATCTGAACATAAACTTGGTTCAATGGTTTCACTCAATAGCATCAACAACAAGTAGAGATCGATACCGGGAGAGTTTCCCCTATCAAACAATCAAGATCAAACCCAAATTGCTACGGCGGTGACGGTGTCCAGCGGTGGAGACGGCGGTGATGATGATGGAGATGATGATGATGGTGATGGAGATGATGTCCAGCTCGATGACGGTGACGATGGCGTCGATTTCCCTCCCGAGGAATTTCCCCGGCGGATTCCTGCCCGCCGGAGAGCTCTTTTCTCTCTGGTGTTCTCCGCCCCGCAGAGGCGGCTGTAACTCTTCGCGAGGTACCCTCTGTGGCTTAGGTCTTCGGGACGAAGGGTTTCGTGAAGAAAAGGAGGCGAAAGGGGCTGTGGGCCCCCCACACCACATGGCGGTGCGGCCAGGCCATGGGCCGCGCCGCCCTAGGGTGTGGGCCCACCCTGGGTCCTCCTGGCTCCTCCTTCTGGCTTCCTTCGTCATCTTGAAAAATAGGATTTTTGGTATAATTTCCTTCCACAGTTGATCTTCCGAAATATTGCGTTCTGACGGTGCTTTTTCCAGCAGAATCCTGGCTCCGGTGCTTGATCCTCCAATAATGATGAAACATGCAAAATAGATGAAATAACATAAGTATTGTGTCCCAATATGAAATATATCAATGAATAACAGCAAATTATGATATAAAATAGTGATGCAAATTGGACGTACCAATCTGCTACCCAAAACTTGATATGTCCAACGTTGTTGATCTTTGCCACGAACGCTTAAAGAAGCGAAAGAGGAACGTCGACAAAATCAACGAAGTGGTGACACCCATAGCCGAAAGGATGATTGACGATCTTCTTCGGATGGATGCTGCATACTTCACGGACAGTCATTATGCTGATTCCATGGGTGCTTCTGCGGGAGAAGAGAGGGTAAACATAGATGACCTTTTAGGGGATGATTGAGGTTCTTTCCCTTCTGTCAAATTTTCCCTGAAATACATAGATATCTTGTATATTGCGAGAAATATATTGTAAGTTACGAGAGCTATGTATTTTTTTTCTTTAGCCCCCGAGTGTATCTATGTTGTCTGCGAGGTTTTTAGACCAAGGCAGATTAGTTGTCTATATTGTAAAGACCGGGTATATATTGTGTAACTCGCTGGTTGCAAGCCCCCGAGACTGTCGACGAAAAAGATGTATGTCACCAATATCTTTACTATATTGCAGCATCGCGAGCCCGCCTCATTAAAAACCTTCCAGCCCCACTCGGTGCCCTGAAAGGAAAAGAGTGCGTCTGAAAACTCGCGAGCGTTTCAGTACATTGTATGTTTACATGCGTCTATATTTTGACTTCTATGCGTAAAAACGCCGAAGCTGCGCCACGTTCCATGGATTTGGCTCTGCGACCCCTGTCTTCTTGTCCTTTATTCTGTATGCTCCTCCTGCGATCACCTCTGTAACGATGTATGGTCCCACCCATGGTGACTCGAATTTTTCGTGGCTGTCCTGAGTAAGCCGAAGAACGAGGTCGCCAACTTGAAAAGATCTCGGGCGCAAACGTCGACTATGATAGTTTTTCAGGTCTTGCTGATACTTGGTAACTCTTGACAGCACCTCATCTCTAGCTTCATCGAGTGCATCCACGTCGTCTTCAAGTGCCTTCCTCGAGGTTTCTTCATTAAATTCCGCTACTCTCGGGGAATTGTGTTCTATCTCTATTGGTAACACTGCCTCAGCTCCGTGGACCAGAAAAAATGGAGTTTCTTGTGTCGCTGTATTGGGCGTCGTCCGTATGCTCCATAACACGCTAGGCAACTCCTCTGCCCAAGTGTGTCGAGCTTTTTCCAATGGTGCTAACAGTCGTTTCTTGATGCCGCTGCAGATGATGCCGTTTTCTTTCTCGACTTGACCATTGGTTTGCGGGTGTGCCACCGACGCAAAATGTAACTTGATGCCTACTTCTGCGCAATATGCTTTGAATTCCTTGGAGGTAAAATTGCTGCCATTGTCTGTGACTATGCTATGAGGAACTCCAAACCGAAAAACTATACTTTTGATGAACTTTACCGCCGATGCTGCGTCTGGCGAGTTTATTGGTTTTGCCTCAACCCACTTGGTAAACTTGTCGATAGCTACAAGCATATACTCGTATCCTCCTGGCCACGCCTTATGCAATTTGCCCACCATATCGAGACCCCATTGAGCGAAGGGCCACGACAACGGTATTGGCATCAGCTCTGCTGCCGGAGAATGAGGTTTCGCGGCGAACCTTTGGCATGCATCGCAGGTACGTACTATGTCCTTTGCATCTTCGATTGCTGTTAGCCAGTAGAACCCTGCTCTAAAAACCTTGGCTGCAATAGCTCGACTGCTTGCGTGGTGTCTGCACACTCCTTCATGCACATCTTTTAAGAGTACTCGACCTTCTTCGGGCGTGACACATCGCTACAAAACGCCCGATATACTTCGCTTATAAAGCTCACCTTTAACCACAGTGAAAGCCTTGGACCGTCGAATAACTCGCCTTGCTTCTACTGGATCCTCAGGTATTTATTTCCTTGAAATATATGCGACATATACCTGCATCCAAGGAACCTGCACCACCATCACCTCATGTGATTCTTCTTCATCTCCCGATGTACTTGCTTCTATTGCCGGTGGAGCCCCCAAGGCTTTCTCGAGCTTCTCCTTTTTCTTTGGCTGTTTCTTCACCTTTGTTGATCTTTCACTTATCTCCTCCCAAAATACGCCGGGTGGTATTGCCAAACATTGCGACCCGATGTTCGCCAAAACGTCGGTTTCGTCGTTGCTGAGTCTGCTAATATGATTCACTTCGCACCCATCAAAAAGTTTCTCGAGTTCGTTGTATACCTCCTTGTATGCTATCATGCTGTCGTTGACTGCGTCGCACTGGTTCATCACCTGTTGAGCCACTAGTTGAGAATCACCGAATATTTTTAGCCGGGTTGCGCCGCAAGCTTTCGCCATCTTCATCCCGTGTATGAGTGCCTCGTACTCCGCCTCGTTATTAGACGCGTTAGGAAACGTCATCCGTAGCACATACTTGAACTTATCTCCCTGAGGTGATACTAATATCACGCCTGCTCCAGCTCCTTCTAGCCTTTTGGACCCGTCGAAGTTCATGGTCCATGTTCTCGACAAGTCTGGAGGTCCCGTACTTTGCAGCTCCATCCATTCTGCGACGAAGTCTGGTAAGATCTGCGACTTTATTGCTTTTCTTTTTTCGTACGTGATGTCCCGAGGGGAAAGTTCTATTCCCCAGAGGGAGACACGACCCGTAGCCTCTGGATTGTTTAATATATTTGACAAACGTGCCTCATTGACCACTATTATCGGATGCGCCGAAAAATAGTGTCGCAACTTTCTTGCAGTTGTGAATACCCCATATGCCAACTTCTGATAGTGCGGGTACCGCTGTTTTGAAGGCGATAAAACTTCGCTGATGAAATATACTGGCCTCTGAACTCCATGAAGTTTCCCTTCTTCTTCTCTTTCGACCACAAGTACCGTACTAACCACCTGAGGTGTAGCTGCAATATATAACAAGAGAGGTTCCTTTTCCTTAGGCGCTACCAATATTGGAGGTGTTGAGATTGTGCGCTTGAGGTTCTCAAAGGCTCTGTCTGCTTCTTCGTTCCACTCGAACTTCTCTCCTTGCTTGATCAAGGCATAAAATGGCAACGCCTTTTCTCCTAGTCTGGCGACGAATCTGCTCAAAGCCGTGACTCGCCCAGTTAACTGTTGTACTTCCTTTAGCTTGGTTGGCTTCCGCATTGTTACTATAGCTTGGATTTTCTCTGGGTTAGCCTCGATTCCTCTTGCTGATACCAAAAACCCGAGAAGTTCGCCTGCAGGGACGCCGAAAGAGCACTTCGTCGGGTTCAGCTTGAGGCAAAACTTATCAAGATTGTCGAAAGTCTCCTTGAGGTCCTCAACCAAGGTTGAGCTCTGCTTTGTTGTAATGACGACATCGTCGATGTAAACTTGAACATTCTTGCCAATCTGCGTGGCGAGACACTTTTGCATCATCCGCTGATATGTTGCTCCCGCGTTTTTTAACCTGAAAGGCATTGTTCTATAGCAGAACACGCCATAGGGTGTTATGAAAGCTGTTTTGACTTCGTCTTCTTCTTTTAGTCGGATCTGGTTATAACCAGAATAAGCGTCCAGGAAGGAAAGACGTTCACAGCCTGCCGTGGAGTCAATAATTTGATCGATCCTTGGGAGGGGGAAGTGATCCTTTGGACAATGTTTATTGACACACGTGAAGTCGACGCACATGCGAAGGACCTCCGTGTTTTTCTTCGGGACCAGCACTGGGTTAGCTACCCACGTGGCTTCTGTATGTAACTCTTTGATAAATCCAGCTTCTCTGAGTCGATTAATTTCCGACAGCATTGCTTTGCGGTTTGGTTCCGAAAAACGCCGCAAAGGTTGTCTAATTGGCCTGGCCAATGGATCCAAGTTAAGGGGGTGCTCGGCAAGTTCCCTGGGTACTCCTGGCATGTTAGCTGGACACCATGCGAAGATTTCCCAGTGCTCACGGAGGAACTCGACGAGCGCGCTTTCCTATGCGAGGTCCATGTTTGTGGCGATAGCTGTCGTTTTCTTGGGATCTGTCGGGTGTATCTGTACTTCCTTTGAGTTCTTCGTGGTATCAAAGGTTGGTTCCTTGAGCGGCCTCCCTCCTTCTGGCAACATGTCGTAGTCAGTTGTCAGCTTTGATGCCATATATTCTGCTTGCATCCCGAAAGTTTCTGACAGCCGATGAAAATCCTTGTCGCACTTATCCGCTAGTGCGAAACTTCCTTTTACTGTGATCGGACCCTTAGGTCCAGGGAGCCTCCACAACAAGTATGTGTAGTGTGGTACCGCCATAAACCTGGCGTACGCCGGTCGCCCTAGCAAAGCATGATACTGTGACGGGAAATCCACGACTTCAAATTCCAGCTTCTCCCTCCTGTAATTCTCCGGTGTTCCAAACTGAACGTCGAGACTGATCTTTCCTAATGGATAACTTGGCTTGTCTGGTGTAATGCCATGAAAACACGTGTCGGTTGGTGTCAAATTCGCCAAGGATATATTCATTTTCCTCAAAGTATCTGCATACATGAGGTTCAAGTTGCTGCCTCCATCTATGAACACTCGTGAAACGTCGAATCCTGCAATCACCGCCGGCAGGATCAAAGCTGATTGCCCTGGTCGAGGGACTTGCTGCGGGTGGTCTGCTATGGTGAAGCCGATGTCCTGCCCCGACCAATTCAGGTACTCAATTGTTGGCGGAGGCATCTTCTCTGCCATAAAGACTTGCCGCGAAATTACTTTTTGAGCTCTATTGGATGGCCTGCCCTTCTGAATCATCGAGACCTCCCCATTGGTGTTGATATAGGGACCATTCATTGGAGCTGCCGCTATTTGCAACTGATGTCGATTTTCATCTGTGATTGCGGGAGGAGGTGGAAGATGAATCTCACTCCTTGGCCCCTGGGGATTTCTATTTGCTGCCTGTGTATTGACATGCCCTGCATACCTGTTCAGTACTTGGAAAGTTCGACAGTCCTTCTGCAGATGTCTCGACTGTCTCTTCCCGTTGTTGTCGAGGTAGAAGTGCATTTGGCATGGTCCGTTCAACATATCTTCGGGAGATATATACGGCCTCTGGAACCTTGGACCATTATTTTGCCTATTGGGACGATGACCGTCCCTGTAATCGCTGCGGTGCTCACCGCTCTTTTGAGAATCATCTCGACTGTTTCCTCCTATATTTCCTCGGAAGCCGGCCGATATTTGGCCGGGACCGTCATAATCTGGGAACTGTCGAGAAAAACGTCATCTATTTTGAATATTTCGGTTACGGTCATCCTCAGGCGACCTATGCCGCTTGTTGTGAACATCATCTTCTCCATCTGCCCAGCGATTCGCTATCTCCATGAGTGCCGATATTGTTTTTGGATTAGTCCTTCCCAAGTCCTCGACTAAATCCTTCCTCCTGATCCCAGCGACAAATGCATCTATCGCTCTTTCGTCAGATATATTCTCTGCCGAGTTTTTGATAATGTTCCACCGCTGGATGTATGTCCTCATTGACTCATCATATTTCTGTCGACAAGCTCTTAGTTGCTCTATTGACACAGGTTTCTTGCATGTGGATAAAAAGTTCTTTACGAACATGTCCTCGAAGGTTTCCCAACTGTCGATAGATCCAGGCGGTAACTTTTTTATCCACGATCGCGCTGCTCTGCTCAAGTGTACCTGGATGCTCTGCATGGCAGTTGCTTTGGTTCCACCTGTAAGCTTTACTGTCTCCAGGTAATCCACCAACCAGTCCTCAGGATCTTGCAATCCGTCGAACTTCTTGTAGTTGTCGGGTAATTTAAACCCAGACGGGACCCGTGTTTTACGAACTCATCGAGTAAAACAGGGGAGGCCGCACATATCCTCCTCATCGACCTCTGGTGAGTGCCGACGTTCTCTCCTTTCTTGTCGCGCCCTGTCGACCCGCGCCTGTGTTGCTGTATCTCTTGCCGACGTTCTCGGAAGGTCCTGAACCACTACTGTGGGTCGTAGACTATTTTGTCTTGCCGTGCCTTCGGGAGGTGTGCTTGTACTTGCGAATGCTGTCCCCATAACTCCGACTCCTGCCATAGCCATATTATACAATGCTTCTCTTGGATCTCCGGGAGGTGGCCTGGATGCCAGTATGTAAGCCTGAGTCGCCATATACCCGGCTTCCGGTGTTTTTGGGATGATGTTTCCTCTTGTGTCTATCGACATAAAGGACATGTCGAGGTTTTGGACCAGATGCTCCCTCTCGCCTTCAGGTATGTTGTGCAGCCGAGATCTTGCCCTGTTGCGAGCTTCTCTGTGGCTATTTCCTGAAGTTCCTGATTGTCGACTCAGCTCAGCTCTACGCCTGCTTGACGCGGAAGCTGCTTCCTTTCTTTGCTCCAGTATCACCCTTTGTTTCTCCAATTCTCGACTAGCAGCGCGAGTCTGTATTGATACGCTTGCAACTCCTCCACCGTCGCGGCGGTGGTCAACGGATTGGTACCGTTCAAGGCTGTTGTCGCTCTATCCCAAGCTGCTTGCGGTAGTTGCAACTTCTGGCGTGGTGTAGTCCCGACATATTTGGTCCCTAAACCTCGCGTAAGATCAGCGGGATCGACGTATGGATTTCCCAAATCATCGAAAGCCTCTGATGTTTCGTTCTCCGGAAGGCTGGATTCGCCAATCACGTATACTTGATGATATGTTGGCCCTGAGTTGTTCTTTTCTGGGTCGGTGACACCGTCGTAACGATTGGCGAAGACCTCCCGAATAAGGGTAGATTTGTTGATGAAGCTATCGACAATATCTGAGTCACTGCTTATATTGGAGTCCGCAGACGACCCGAAGGACATGTTGCTGAAGATCTTGGCGAGTTTTCCGCTTGACGCGGGCTTGGTGAAGATTGACGGCGAGATCTCCTCTTCGCCTGACTCGAAGTATGATGTCGATCCAGAGAAATCAGAATCGACCGCGAACGATCCCGAAGAATTCGACATCGCGAGACGGTGAGATCCATCCTTCCCGACGCGGAAGTGGAAACTTCCGAACGTCATCTCCATGGGCTCCTCCAGATACGCATATGCATCCACACGGGAGGGCGGGTGAGGAATAAAATCGACTAGATCAGTTTCGATCCGCTTACCTCCATCCATCGTGTTGCTTGCCACCGAAGATATCGACGATGTTGAACGTGCCATCGAGATCAGCTCCTTGTCGCCTCTAATTCCCACAGACGGCGCCAATTGACAAGGTATTAACTTGTCAATGTCTACGGATTATAGACTAGGGTTTTAGCGGAAGTAGAGGGCAAGTAGATCTCGAGGGTTTCAGCCGGGAAAGTACTCGACTGCTAGAAAGCTAGGGTTATGTTGACAATGAATCGATCCTCTCTTTGTCCCTCGACTCCCCCTTATATAGGAGGCGGAGTCGAGGGCTTTGTGATGTACAAGTTACAAAGTCCGGGAGACTCTTTGAGTTCGACCCGTAGTAGTTACAAGTCATTATTTCTAATACAACTCTATGTTTCCAAACTGCTCCACAACTGGGCTTCCGGGCTTCATAAACTTCGGGTCGTGGGCCTTCAACAAACCCCGGGTACCTTCTTCGGCGAGCCCATTGGGGATGCCTATGTCACCCCCCCCCCCCCCCCCTCCCCCTGTAGGCGACATCTCGTCCTTTCAAAAACCTCTCCAGCCAAAGTATTTTTTGATCCGGCGCGGCCCAATACGATGTGCGGTGGCCCGAGACCATCCCCGTTACATAGTGGACGTTGCGGGGCACCGGACGCACTAAAAAGCGACGCGGCAAATGGCGGGCCAGCCATGTCATCCACATAAATAAATTCCATTTCTCTCGCCACTTCCCTTCCCCCCGCCGCTTATTTCATTTCCCCTCCCAGTCTCCCACCACTCATCCCTCCCACCCAGACCGCCGCTACCATGCCGCCGAAAAACCCCAAGAAGGCGGCCGACAAGGCGGAAGTCAAGCCATCTGGCAAGGCTCCAACGAAGAATGGGGTGAAAGCGTGCCTTCATGAAGCCGCGATGGGCACTGAAGACGAAAACGGAGTCGATGACCTAGGAGGAATGGGAGGTAGACTGCATGAGGCATAGTTTTGTGACGGCGGAGCGGAGAGATCAGCGCATGGCAGTGGGACCGAAGAAGGCGAGAGTTGCCACTGCGAAGCACGTCGCTGCACTGACCGCGTGCGCCACCGCTGCTACCGCGAGCCCAAGGAGCGGCTCGGCGAGTGGCCCGGTGTACATTCCGGTAATGGCCTCCCTATCGACGCTAGGTTTCTTCAACGACCTCAAGAACACGACGTCATGGTTCTCGCCACATTACATTGACATCACGCCGCACGGCGGTTCAACCCGAACGCCACTCTCCCTGACGTACGAAGAGAGGCGTCACCAAGGACATGGCGACGACGTTGCCTTCACTGGGTGCAGGGGTCTGCTCGAGTTCGGTGGAGGTGCTGGGACCCCGTTCGACGGAATGCCTACACGCGGGGAAGAGGAGGCGGCGGATGAGGATGGAGAGGAGGTCAAGGGCGATGAAGAGGATGATGACGAGGGCAAGGAAGGGGAAGGGGAAGGGGAAGAGGATGAGGAAGACGACGAAGGAGACATTGAGGCAGAGGATGGCATTGAGGCAGAGGACGGCATCCGTGTGCCCGGCAAGAAGAAGCAAAATAAGGTAGTGACGGGCGCACGATGCCCCAAGTGGAAGGATCTAAAAGATCAGTGCATGTGCGACTCCTTGAAGACGGTGAGCATCGACACGATCACCGGTGCCAATAAAAAACATTGTGCCTATTGGGCGAGGATCAAGGCAGAGTATGACTTGTGCAAGTACCTCGACAATGACTACACCATGATTATAGGCGGAGTATATATGATATACATGTACGTGGTAAAAGTTGTATGTTGGTAGCTAAAATTATTGTAAAATTTGGGTTTTGTTTCATTTCAGAAGGCTAGAAGAGTCGCCATTCGGTCCAACAAAGTAAAGCCTACAAAACCATTTCAATCTGCTCAGCTTCAATTACCAATTTCCCAATCGATTGGAAGTTGTGCACATCAAATCGACACACAAAGTTAGTCAGCTAGGTCGCGCTAATATTCTTCGAGAGCTCGAAGCCCTCCCACATGAGTGAGGAGTTGATCTGTGATTGTACTCACTGCAGCCTAGCGCTGGAGCACGGAGCGGCGGCGTGCCTGGACCTGGAGAGTGTGGCCGTTCCAAGCGAGGCGAGACGTGGGCAGGCCAACGGGCAGTGGGGACAAATGGTCTGATGGACGCTGCGGGGCACAGCTGCACTGCAATTGTCACATCTTGGTTTCAAGTGAGAGATGGCAGAGGCCAACAACCAACGGCAGGGAGGCAGGAACATGCTAATCGTTGGTTTTTTATTATTTTTTGTGATAAGGTTGTTGAAAAAATCGAAGGTCTATACGTCCAAATTACAAATGCTAACTCTGCCCATGGCCACGATGGTAATGAAGAGGAGCCAACAGGCAATGTCAACGAGATGGGTCGTCATACAGGCGCAAGTGAATAGCTTTCATGGCTACCACAACGAAATCGAGCAACATACGGATAGCGGCACAACCCCCATCGACCAGGTATGTGCGTCGCCGTCCCTTCCCGCGTCTCTTTATATGTGGCTATACATGATTGCCTTTGCACTTCTTTGGTTAGTTGAACCATGCTCTTCCCTTGTACCAGAAGACTATAGCAAGCTCAAAACCTGTGAGAAGTGGAGATTGATTCATATCTCCTTGGCGAAGGGCAAAGATGGCATTATTGATCTGGTTGCGCCCCTCGCAACATCGGCAGGGCGCCCTATTGGCAACAAGGCGGCCAAGGCCGCCACACTTGAAGCAACATCGACCGAGAAGATCCAGTTATCGATCAACAAGTGTCTCGTTGATGTCTCGTTGATCAGCAAAAAGAGAAGATGTTGATCGAGAAGGAGCGTGTCACCGTGAAGAAGCGCAAAGAGGACTTCATGCTCTTGAATGCCTCGGCAGCGGGAATGGATCCCCGGGTGCTGACGGCGCACAATTTCTCCAAAGCCATGATCCTCGACAAGATCAACGCTAAAATGGCCATGGCATCAACATCAACTCCAGTGGCGACGACATCAGCCAGTACACCTGCGTCGGCATCGTTGAGTACACCAGCAACGGCATCGGCATCAGCAACAGAGCAGGCTGAGATCTTCATGCTGGACGGGGCAGAGTTGACTCAACAGGCGACGTCAAACCCCTTCTTCTAGTTATGTTCAATTTGCATCCCGGTCTGTAATATTAACCGCGTCGACTGTGGCGGCTACTTTGATCGCGACGACCATTGCGGAAACAATTACTTTTGAATGCCGATAATCTTTACTTATTTTTATTGCAACTTCGGTTTAGGGCATCCTTTGGGGACGCGCCTGGTGACACACTCCCCCTAAACGTGGCAGCACCTTGCGGCGACCCCCATTCGATTGATCTGGTGTATTTGGCAGACGCACGAGGTTTGGGAGACGCTACCGGAGATGCTTGTATAAAACTTATTATTAGTATGAATGCGTGTACGTACTGTTAGTATAGAATACTAGTATGCGGGTGTGTACACGTAGATCAGCTGGTTGTACCGGCGTCAGGGCTACGGCGCCGTTAATCATCAATTTCTCTTTGGGGCGAGCACCAATCAATCATCCTCCTCAAGTCCTCAAGTCCTCATGTACGCATACGCTTCATCATCCTAGTATTCTTCTCAGATCGATGGCGACTGCCGACTGGGCGGACGATGGTTCAGTCCTCGAGCACACCCACATATACATCCAGCTCGTCCGTGCGTCTGGCCATGGTTTTGGACTAAATTAACTGTGTGTGCGCAACGGCGGCGTACGCAACGGTGAGCAACGTATCGCGGTCCCTTTCGCCTGCCGGCGTTGGCTAGCTAGCTAGTACCCGCGCTTGGCACGCCCTCTCACGCAAAACCACTTGCGAACGCACGAAGTGCACGATCCAAGTCGCATCTCGCATGCATGGGCACGGACCACCGAGTAGAACTACCCTAGTCGTTGACGAACTATGCTGATAAACTGCTCCCTCTATCCTAAAATAGAGTCTATCAGGCAGTCTAATTCCTCTTCTCTAAGGTCAGGCAGCGAGGCATTAAGAATAAAGAGCAGCAACGGTTTTGTCAAGCGAATAGAAAGAGCTGCTCATCAAGTAAACCCCACCGGAGATGGGGAAGACGCGATTGGCCGGGGCGCCTCCGGCGGAGGCGAGGTCGGGACCTCACCAGAGACGGGGACGACGCGGCTGGTCGCCGGGAGAGTTGAGGCCTAAAACTTAGGGTTGAGGGTAGTGGTGCGGGCAAGGCAATGTACGACAATGCAATGTACGACAACGACTTTGGGTGGGTTGCTGGTGTGGGGATCTTACCGGATATGGAGAAGATGGAGATTTAGAGGGGCGGTCGGGGGAGGGGGTAGGGGGTGGCGGACCAACAAAGGTAATGGCTCGAGCAAGGTGAGGTGGCGTGTCAGCGCCGTGGGGTGCGGGTGAGGGATATAGGCATCATCGAAGTCGAGGACTATGAGGATGAAGGTGTTGGGTAGGGAACGACGAAGGAAACTAGTACGCGCATTGACTCGTTCGCTGCTGAAGGCATCAAATGGGGCTCCTACTTGTCGCTTCATGCAAAGAGTACACGGCCAATGCGCACCGCTCGCCGTCGTTCGTTCAAGAACGGCTTTAACTGGGCCGGCCCAAGTTACGCGTTTGTACTATGGTTTTTCTTTGTTCCAGCATTCCTCCACCCGGCCAATAACGGCCTCCCAGCGATCCAATTTTTTTTTGTTGTTTATTGTCTTCTCTTCTAGTTTTTCAATATAATTTTTTAAATTTTTTTTGAACATTTTTCAAATTGGAAAAAATGTTCACATTTTAAGAAATGTTCAGATTTTGAAAAATATTCAAATATTGAAAACGTTCGATTTCAAAAAATGTTTAGATTTAAAAATTGTTCAAATTATAAAAATGTTCAGATTCTAAAACGTTTCGTGTTTTGCAAAAATATTCGAATAGTGAAAAATGGTAATATTAAAAAAATGTTCAGATTTGAAAAATATTAAGATTTATAAATTGTTCAGATTTTAAAAAGGTTCGAAATTTGAAAATGTTTACAGTTGAAAGTACACATAGAAAACTATTCGAACAGAAAAATGGTAAAATTTGAAAAAGAGATCACAAATTAAAAGATTTCAGATTTGGAAACGTAACAAGAAAAAAATCAGGAAAGCAAAAAAGAAAACCGAAAAACCAAAAACCAGTAACCAGGAAAAAAAGCCAGTCCCCAGGATCCAACTTCAACCGATCGGAGGAAAATGGGCCGGCCCAAAGCATCAATGCTAGTGGAAACGAGGTACCCGTTGAGCGTGAATTAGTTTTTTTGTTTTTTAGCAACATGCCTGCTCCTTACGACGGAGCACAGTCAAGCCCGGTGGAAAAAGAATGCGATTTCAGGTCCAGATCGCCAACCACAAGCCCAACTAACCGTTCTTGGATAGAGCCCACTCTACCCAGTCAGCAGCAGCTGTTGTCCGAGTTGTTCTAAAAAAAAAAGCTGTTGTCCAAGTGATAAGTGAGATGCCCCTTGCAGAAAAATAAACTAATGAGCGAGATACGCATCCATGATCCATGCATGCATTATGATCGCTCTGCATATTTGACTGTTCGTGTTTTGCATGACGACGGCGGGCCCACATCCAGCGTCTGGTCGTGGGCTCTGCTGCTGCTAGCCTGCTACTGATAGACTACTACTGATGGTAAATACGTATTTTCGTCGAGTGCACCTTGTCCTTTTTTCACGGTAATAGTTTTGCATGTACATCTTTTCTTTGAAGCTACTCCCGATAGACGGTTTTACAGACACGCTACTACCTACATGCATGCATTGAGCTATATGTGTGTCGATAAAAGGGGCCCGAGGTAGCATTGGCAGACCTTCTTGGGAGCGAAATGGGCCGTCGCCCCCTCAACCCAGCAAAAAATACCAAAGGATATTCTAGTATGTGGCCCAAATAATGATCAATGCAACCATATTTCGCCCCCCAACCCAATTCCCCCCCCCAAAAAAAAGAATCGGCCCAAGGTCGTGAACAAATGAGAGTTGTCGTAATTAAGCAAGGACCAGTTGTATAATTTCGGAAGCCAAGCCATGAAAACTAGGAGGTACTCTTAACCGTACGGCTCATGGCGCACAGAAGAGACAATGTTTCCGGAGTTTGGATGATTTTATGGCAACCATGAGAGAAAATGTGGCAACAACGGGCAAGTGAAATGTTGAATGTGGGGCTTTTTATCGCAATGGCCGGACATTCGTAGGATCGCGAGTTTAATCAATCCAGAACTCTGACAAGAGTAACACCGAACGTTCCAGGAAATATATCAAGCGTGGCGGTGTTTAACCAGCTCGATGCACGACTATCCTAAAAAAAACTATCACAAAAACTATAAACAAATGGTGGCAAACAAGGCAAGGTGGGGATGCTACACACAAGTATAATTAAGTGCAACCAAATCAAGATAGGAACGGAGGCAGATCGAGCTAAACCATCAACACTTTCTCGGATCACAAGGGTGACCAGACTGCATAAACAAATGAGAGATGCCCTAATTAAGCAAGAAGCAGTGGCCCAATTAAGGAAGGTAAGCCAAGCGAGCAGGGGTGACAGTGGCTCATGGCGCAGGGAGGAGACAATGTTGCCACGACTCTGGATGATTTTGGCAATCAGAGGACGAAATGTGTCGACTATGTTGCAAATGAACAAGGGAATTGTTGAATGTTGAGTTTTCTTATGTTAGCAGTTTAAGTCAGATCCCACGGTTAAGAAGGCAGCGGATTGAAAAACAATTTCAGGAGACCGATGCCTAGGAACCTGTCTTTATTTTCAGCGACGGTATAGGTCGCGAGAGTGCTATGTTGATCTCAAAAGAATAACACCAGACATCCAAACAAATACATATGCCACCAACATAAGGTCTATAAACAAAGATGGCAAACAAGGCAAGTTGTGGTTGATTACACGCACATTGCAACCAAATCAAGATCGAGCTAGACCTCGCCACTTTCTCGGAGCTCCAACGAGACCAGAGTAGCTAGTGCTTAAACAAAGGAGAGATGCCCTGATTAAGCAAGGAGCTTAGGAGGACGAGTGGCCTAATTGTGGAAGGCAGGCGTACGGAAGAGACAATAGCTAGGGGGGCAAGGTAACAGTGGCTCATGGCGTACGGAAGAGACGCTGCCCTGTTTGGCCGATGCCCCAAGAAACGGCTCATCGATTTGACCCCTAAACCCATGCATCAGGAATCGTTCAAACTTCAAGCCATTAGTTTAGTGTACAAGTTTATGTGTGGTTTACAACTGACTTGCTGACTCACAGTTAAGATTATTAAAGCTTTTGTGGGGGAAACAACAAGGTCAAATCCAACGTGCTGGAACATTAGGTGTTTCAGTTGCGACTCTTATTATACATCTAAATGGTTATTATCAGTATTTTTATTAAAAATATAGTATATATTTGATTAACGAGCATCCGATGAAAGCAATCATTTGAGGTCCAAAGGAACACCATTTTGTACATTTCTTCACCACGGCAGAGAGGAAACAATTCAACAAATAGCGCATGGTTTAATCACAAGTAAACGCAGCATCCTACTTTATTTCGTCAGTTCTGCCCACACGATCAAAATTCTGGGCCATACAGAGAAGAACACACGCAGAAGAATACTTCTTCCACAATTCCGTCTCTCGATCTCATTGCTGTTCCGTTGCATTTTTTTGATGCACATACCTGTGCACGCATGATTGGCCAGAGCTCAAAGGGAGAATATATAAAAAGATCGTTGCTTTCACAGCATGCCTTCCGTCGCGTTGCTTGAAATCCAAGCGAGGCCGTTGATCAATTCTTCCCTTTTTGTACAGGAAAATTGAATATGACTTTATTGTTCTGACGAAAATAAGTATGCTTGGGTTGGTTGCGAATCTTTACATGTGTGTGATGACCTCTGGTTAAAATAGCCGGCTATAGCCGATAGCCGCGAATTTTTTTGAAGCTATGAAAGGCTATAGCCCAGGCCGGCTATAGCCATATAGCCGATTTACTAAATAATGAAAATAAAATTGGCAGCATATAGTCATATATATATCAATAATTCTCAAATTAATAACATAATAACATCTTCACATAGGAGATACAAATAATAGTTCACACATAGTTAAATACATAGTTTTGTCCAAATATTACAACATCATTACGGTTGTTTAGGACATAGTTATGCTTGCCGCTCGGCTTGGTGGCTATTTCGCCAAGCAAATGGGCCGGTCGACTGAAATTTTTAGTCCAAAATTTTGGACCCATTTAGCGGGAAGTTAGCGGCTACGCGGCTAAATTAAGGCTAAATAGCCTTAGCCGGGCTATTAGCGGCTATTTCTGTTTTAGCCTCTAAAGCTTCTAGCTATAGCCGCACGCCTCGCGAAAAGGTATAGCCGGGCTATAGTCCAGCTATAGCCGGCTATTTTAAACAGAAGTGATGACTGATGAGCTTGTTCGTGGTCAGATTCAGAGTTTGAGCTCCTCTGCTTCAGCCGTACTTCCGTGGTGTTTTATATGGTTGTTCTCCTGCTTTCGTGGCGATCTCATCTGGACATCTGGTCAAGCAACCATCTGCCGCAAATGAGATTAAAAATTTGGAAGACTGGCACAAGAATATTCAGCTCTCCGATGCCAATTGAGCTGCTGTTGTGAGTAAATTGCACGGAAGAACTCTCAGGAATTAGGAGATCACTTCTAGTTCCGGACTTCTAGTCAAGTAAGACAAGAAATGCTACTGCTTTGTCTTGTTTTCCCTCCTCTCCTATTTAGCTTCGAGAAGGAGAAAGAGATGCCGCCCCTCCTAGTCCTAGTGATTCCGTGAACGAAGTCTGCACGCTGTAATTTTCAGAGTCTTGCCGGAATGGCATTGAACTTGTTTTGTGATGAAAATAAATATACTTCGGCTGGTTGTATATTTTGGCATGTCTGTGGGCTTGTCCATGGTCAGATTCAGGGTTTCAAGATGGCATAGCTCCTCTGCTTACTTCCGCAGTTTTTTTAATGGCTGTTCCCCTCCTGCTTTCGTGGCGATCTCATCTAACTATGATTATTAAGGAGTCAAACACCCATCTACCACAAATGAGAATAAAATATATGAAACTATGGAAGAGTAACACAAAATATGCCAGCTGTATTATGATGCTAATTGATCAACCTGCAAATATGAGTAGATTACAAGGCAATGGACGGGACTTACAATCACGAGTTGGTGGAACAATGTTGCCGGGCGACTCTGCTCCTAATCGCAACGCCATAGCTTTGCTAAACTTACTTGCCACTTGGGAGATTTAGAATGAGTGGAACGTTCGGGTTTTTCACAACAAGTTTGCGCCTTTGCAAGTGATTCTTGATAAGATTAAGGATGGCAATGGGCAGGGTATTGGCAGGGTAGAGCAATACCATACCCATACTCGTATAGCAAATGGGTACAAACTTCTACCCATACCCATACTCATGGGTATAAAACTTTACCCATATCCATACCCGGCGGGTACCCGTACCCATTGGGTACCCGGTGGATAGGTTAAATTGTACACAAGTCAATCACAAATTTACATTTATCGATAACAAATTTGATTAAAAAAACTAATTATCTCAACTCAATAACGGATAGTTTAGTACATAGCAATTAACATAATATAAAAATCAGATTCTCATATTCTAACTCATAAGTCAACAAAAAATAGGCGTGTCATGTAAGATGTGACAATAAACGGGTAGGGTATGGGTTTACCCGCGGGTACGAGGCTATACTCGTGCCCTGCCCATGACTTAACAGGCAGGGTATGGGTACTACCCATGGGCAAAAAAGTGTATCCATACCCTGCCCATGCGGGTACGATACCCACGGGTAAAATTGAAATCCTTAGATAAGATCAAGAGAGAAGCTCCGTTGTGGCAGGAATAACTACATTTACAATATTGTAATTTTGTCCTTAATTGAAGCAAAGCTTTTGCCCCTGATTAAAAACCAATATAGCGACGGATCACCTCTAGTTTTTTTTATCGATAAAGGGAATATATTAATATCGATAGATACCAATTACACCCAGCCTCCGCAACAACGTACTACCCTAATGGTAGTACGGATGCACACAGCCAAAAAAGGAAAAGAAAACTAATAAAAAGAAGTCCCGCTATGGTACTCCAGTCCTAGCAACAACAGTACAACCACCACCAAGACAACACCTAAAATCCAGGCTCTCCATCAGCGAAGCCTCCAAGAAGGGAACAGTGCACAAGCACCGTCATCGTCCGATCAAAAGATCTTAGGTTTTCATCTTGGAGATAGTCTCCGCTCTCAAAACAATGCCTTCAACAAGACCATTGCCAAACACAACCAATTAAGGCCAGATCTTGGATTTTTACGCTGAAAGGTAGGACACTGACTTCACATGTGATGCTGACCCCACTTGCATACTGCTGTTACGAGACCGATAATACCAAGAAAATCCCTCAACAACACCACAACTCGATCCTCCGCTGCTAGTCCTCCAACCCGGACTTAAAAAAATTCTCCGTCTCTGATATACCATGGACCAGAGTGTCATCTGCTGGCAACACAGAAACGAGCTCCGCGTCGATCCCTCTAGAACCAAATGACCGGAATAAAAGCATGGGTGCCCACGACCGAATACTTCTCAAACCAGCAAACTCTAGGCACGAGCACTGTTATATTTGCCAGCGGAGCCTTCTGGAACTCAACATCTAGCCAAATCCAGACATACATGCATAAGGAAGATCTTCGTCTTGGCGCGAGAGAGATCCGAGGACCACCACCTTTATTCATGGCAAACGAGCAACCCCCACGAGACCCACCAGAAACCTGCAAGCCGTTGCTCCAAACCCTACCAGCGACCCTGAGGCAAGGCCAGCAGGGAAAGGAGATGACAGTGTTTGTTTGATCCTCCACCGGAACCGGCCCAACACGTAGCGAAGATCGAGATCGGTGGGGGGGGGGGGGGTGGGGGAGGGGCAGCCTAGCAGACATCCAGATTGAGATCTGGGATCACCACCGCCGCCACCCACCGGCCCAGCATCTTTACTCCATCTATGGCACCGCCGGGAAGAGATCTCCACCTACACCCCGACCAGGGGTGCTGCCCTGGACGCTGCACGGAGATTACCTGACTATACCCGCCCTAGCGGCCATGGCGAGGATCCCGGCGACCTCCGCCCCCAACCACCTTCGGCGGCTAGGTCCGCCGCCACCGCGGCGAGGGCCGGAGGCAGCGGCGGCGAGAGGAGGGCGTGGCGGGGGGCTTGGGAGCGGCCCGCGGGGGGTACCAAATCACCTCTAGTTAAGAATGACAAGAAATCGATAGTACTTAACTTTTTCCCCCTCTTGTAATTTCTTTCAATGAAAGTAGGTAGCCTGTCTAAACGGCGTGTGGAGCAGGCCTATAGATGTTTCATTTGCTTTTCTTCATCGCATTTTGCTTTCAAGAAAGGGAAAGATACCCAGTGTAGTCTCAAGCTGTAATTTCATTGAGCATGTGGTGTAGTCTCAAGCTGTAATTTTCAGAATCCTGCCACTAGCAATGACAAAACCACCCTGTGGTAGTAACATCACATTCATGAGCATAACTTCTTTCGTTGGCAGTGCACATGTTTCAAGCACTTAATTTCAACACGTGTTCCAAAGACATGCAGAGTAGCGATATATAATCAGCTGTTAGACCACCTACGGTCGCGTCCCCCAAACCGCGCCGGATTGAGCGTTTGGGGGACGTGTTTCGTTCGTGCCGCGTTTGGGGGACGTCGCTCCCCAGCCGCGTCCCCCAAACGCCGCCCCCAAACATTAAAAATACTTTTTGTATTTTTATTTCAATTTCCACAAACTAATACATAATTGGGAACGTGGTTTACACGAATACATAATTAGGAACATGGTTTTCCACAAACTAATACATAGTTTGAACCATGGTGGACACAAATATAAAATATTGCAAAAAAACTAAACCTAACTAGGCCGTGCATCGAAGGTTTCGTGTGTTCGCTGCCAAGAAAGAACACTCGAGGGCACACCCAGTCACCCAAACTGGAAAATCCAGCTGGTGACAATGCCCTTGTTGGTTTTACCGAGGAAGAACAGACAGAGACCTTCGCGCATGTTTTCGCTGCGAAGAAACAACACTTTTCATCAGTCGTCCTCCTCGTCGGTGTTGTCGCCGTGGTAGTCCCGGCGGCAGCGCGTCTCGTCGAAGACCTTGACGCTCATGTCCCTGTCGCCAAAGTAGGAGAACAGGAGGACGAAGCCGGCTTCGAGGCTGTGGTGGCGCGCGAACTTCTCCCAGCCGATGTGGAGGTACATCTTGCCGCGCGCGTCGTAGATCACGTCGACTATCCACCGGTAGTAGCCGCATGAAGCCTCCCGCAGATGCAGCGTGCCCGGGCGGTCGTCGCCGGCGACGTAGGCGGCGAAGGAGTCAGGGAGCCTCTGGATGCCGCGTGGGTCGCCCTTGAGGACGAGGACAAACTCGAACTGCACGGGCCCCTCCACGTCCATCTCCGACGTTGAATACCCGAGCGTGCACCTCTGCCGCGGCCGCGGCCACAACCACTACCACGAGCTCGGCCTCCGTCTCTCCCAGCCATGGCGTCGACTCTTGTTGAGATGGTAGCGGCTAGGGTTGGGGAGAGAGGCGCTAGGGTTTGTGTGTGACAGGGACGATGAGAGGGCCCTTTTTATAGGCCGGAGGGAGGCGGGGGAGCGATGGCGCTCATTAACGCCGGCACGCAGAGATAGGCGCGATAATACGCGTCGCTGCGCCTCTGCCGGACCTGCACCGTCGCTGCGCCTCTGCGGGAACTGCACCGTCGCTGCGCGCCAATAACTTCCGTCGCGAGGTAGGCGACGGTTAGGTTAAAATTTATTGTGCCGCTGACGGGTCGGGTCCACATCGCTTCGCCTCTCTTTTCGTTGTGTCCGGCGTCCCCGGTGCGTCCCCTGTGGGGCGGGGACGGGCTCGGGGCGCCGGACACCGTATCGGGGCGCGCCGAACAAAAAACGGGTTTGGGGGATGCGGCTGGAAGCGTTTTTTTGTCTGGCGCGCCCCAAATAGCTTTGGGGGACGCGACTGGAGATGCTCTTAAACTGAAATAACGGTGCCAAATGAGAATTCTGCCAAAGGGAATCCAGCAAGAGATCCGAAAATCCCACCTTTTATTCATAAAAAAAAACCAGCGACGAAAATGCATGCAAGCGACAAAGCATTTGGCGGAAACGGGCGCCTACCCCCACACCACTGCCTCCTCCCCCACCTTCCCTCACCGTCCCCTTAGACTGCTGCCGATGAAGCCCCACAGAGCCGGTGATGGGGGCGGCGGGGATCTGCGCGCAGGCCCTACTGGCGCGGTGGCATGGCGGCAGGCTGCCGTGTGTGGGGGCATGGCCTCCGCCTCTGGATGCTCGACATCCCTCCTCCCCCCGTCATCCACTCCAGCTCGGCCTTGCCGGTGCTTGACGATGGTGTCGGAGGCTGGGGTGCTGCCCGTCACGGCCTTGGCCGGGTCCATGGATCTAGGAGGCGGCCCTTCAGGCATGGCGACGATGTGCTCGCGACAGTCGTCATCCTAGGTGTCTCTGGTCGCTGGCCTCGACCTCTCGGGAGGTGCGATCATGGATGGTGACGTTGCGGCACGGAGGTCTTTCCTCGTCAAATCTTGTCCATGTCTCCACATTCGAATCTCTCCCCTCCACCAGTTTGGCTGAAGGCGGCGGTTGCTCGCAGACCCGATACGTGGTGGGTGGTAGTGGTATGCTTGGGACCGGGGGAAAGCCTAGGTCAGCTAGCCCGGCCCAGCAGCGGCGACGCCTTTGGGCGCCGTTCTCCCTCCTTGGAGGCCTAGATGAGGTCCCCTATTTACACCCCGACCTACCTCCCGGGCGAAAGCTCAAAATCCTGTGGATTGGACGTCGATGTGTTGCACGATGTGTACTCGTTGGAGGCGTCACCTAGGGAGTGTGGTACTCGGTGACAAGAGTTGAAGGAGGGAGCTTTGGCTTAGTTGCCTCCGGTGGCTTTCCTGCCTCTCTCAGGCTCTCCAAGGTCGGTGGTGGTTTGGCCGATATGGTGTGTTCCCTTCCTTCGGTGGTCGTGGTTTGGGGTTGTACTAGGGCTCGAGTCCAACACCTCTCAAGTTCTCGGGTGAGCTGATATCATGTCCGATGGTTCGGCGCCTTCGATCCAAGGCGAGAGGGTAGGGGCCCTCGTCGGCGTGAGGACAGGAGGGTGTCGGGTGCTTGTAGTTTAGAGTGTCTTCATCGAAACACAATTTCCATTTTGCTACATGCTAGTGCCTCGCCGTGCCTTCTTTGCATGTTTTCTTGGTGTCGGAACGTGGTGGTCTTCACCTTGCAAGTTCCTTCGGTGCTTGTATGTAGTGTTGAGTTGTAAGATGTTCAGAGTGCTCCCTTGTATCATTCGGACGTTGTGGTGTGTCGTGTTATGTTGTTTTGTGGGTGGGTGGATTGATGGCTTCGTTAATTCAAAGTTGGGCTCCTCTTGAGCCTACTATTAAAAAAACAAAAAATGTCGACGTTCCCCCGGGAGAACAGTGTTCTGATCCCCTGCCTCCTATACACGTCATACGTCCCTGCGGGACGGAAGAAAAGGGGCAGCACATGGCAGGGCCTACCACATCCCTTATCATCTTCCATTGATGGATCTCCTCCACTCATTTCCGTTGCTTCTCTCTCTCATCTCTCTCACACATCACATACGATGTCATGCCCTGCCCACCCAAGGCCCCGACGGCATCCCACCACCGGTTCTCCACCAACCTAGTTGGATCCACCGCTCTTCCACAGATCTCCCATGCGGTGCAATGTTATGGGGATATCACGCCGGCGCCACCGCCGCCGCGCTGTCATGGGGATTCCACACTTGCGGCACCGTGCTTCCATGGTGACATGGGTATACCATATCAGGTCCTAAGCATTGCTATCCCTGGTACAAAGCCAAGGAAGGATTAGAGGAAAGCCCACAAGGAAATCCAGAAGAATACGAAGATATCAAGTTAGGAAAGTAAAGCCCATATCGGGTGAACCGACTTATGTTGTAACTCGACCTCGAGGTGGACTCTGAGACCTAACCCGCCATATAAGGGCTGGGAGGAGCCACCGAGAGGGGTAAATTAGGTCAGAGAAAACACCTTGTAACCCTAGTTCCACATATTGTTATCTCGGTGATTCGCCCTTGATAATAATACTCGTCGGCTGCCTAGTATGCCTTGACCAGTTTGTTGATTCACTAGTGTCCTCCTTCCTGAAACCCAAGTCCATCATCATGGGCATTGAAGAAATTAACCCTTTGTAACATGGGGTTCGCCGCCTCCATTGCTCCCGCCACTGCAAGGCGCGCCGCCATGGCTCTCCCTCTGCCGTTGCTGCAAGGCGCGCCACCAAGGCTCTCTCCGCCACCGCTGCAAGGCGTGCCGCCATGGGCCTCCCTCCGTCCGCTGCAAGGCTCGCCGCCATGGCACTCCTCTGTTGCTTCAGTGCACCGCGGGTCTGCTCCCATCATGGAGACTCCTTGCTACCAAGTGGTAGGGCAACGGTGGCCGATCTTTCGATGAGACGTGGATAAATCGATTTGTTGGTGGAGTTCGTGCTTGACGATCTGACTACACGTGCAAAGCTCGTGCGCCAATGCAATCACTAGGACAATCTCCGGAAGTTACTGATCTTGCGGATGCAGGATCAGCCTGACCAGCGAGGGTCTTAATTCCTACCTGAAATCGAGAACAAGTAAGAACTAATGATGCAATCAGAATATTGCGGATATAGATGAAAGCTTTATTGAAAAAAGTGAGATTCCTAATAGTCGGTCTTGTTCTGGGCGTTGGCCTCAAAAGAAGTACATGAGAGTTGCAGCAATGACTAACTTTTAGTCTAATCAAAATCCAAGTCTAAACGTGACGGCTATGGGAGTATTTAAAGGAGGAAAAATGTGGGGTTTCGGCCAGCCATACGTATGGTGGCCGAACCAAACCCTAGAAGGCCTTTCCCCCTTCAATACGGACTCTACAAAGTAGCTGACTTAATTCCTGCGAAAATGACATGGGCCTGACCCAAAACTAAAGGTGACGCAGCACCATATTATGCTCTGGACGAAATTATGAAGTGGAAAACTCTATATTTCGTCCATGTCTTCATCTCTTCTTATGGTGGCTTCAAAGTTCTAAAATCTCCACCTGCGGCGTCCTCTTCAATCCTCAAATGCTTGCTGCCATCTCCTCCATGTGTGATCATGCTCCAATTCTTGTCCTCCTCATCCATGCTAGGTCCATCATTCCTAAGAGTAACAAACATATCTGATTTAGACAGCATCATATTCTCATGTATGTGAGGAATAGTTCCAAGAAACGAAAGTACCTGATAGTTCAGTTGTTTGGCACGAGCTCGAGTGATTGGTCCTTGTATTTGAGTGGCTCTAGGTACAACAGTTGTATCAATATATGGGATGTCCTCATCATGCCCCCCTTCTTGAATTGAAGTCGTCCTCAGCGAAGAAAGCTCCTCTTCTTCACCAAAGTAAGGCTTCAAATCTGCAATGTTAAATGTAGGACTAACCGGACCCAATTCTGCAGGAAGCTCAAGTTTATGGTGGTCGAACCAAACCCTAGAAGGCCTTTCCCCCTTCAATACGGACTCTAAAAAGTGGCTGACTTAATTCCTGCGAAAATGACATGGGCCTGACCCAAAACTAAAGGTGACGCCCATATTATGCTATGGATGAAATTATGAAGTGGAAAACTCTATATTTCGTCCATGTCTTCATCTCTTCTTATGGAGGCTTCAAAGTTCTCAAATCTCCACTTGTGGCGTCCTCTTCAATCCTCAAATGCTTGCTGCCATCTCCTCCATGTGTGATCATGCTCCAATGCGTGTCCTCCTTATCCATGCTAGGTCCATCATTCCTAAGAGTAACAAACATATCTGATTTGCATCATATTCTTATGTATGTGAGGAATAGTTCCAAGAAACGAAAGTACCTGATAGATCAGTTGTTTGGCACGAGCTCGAGTGATTGGTCCTTGTATTTATGTGGCTGTAGGTACATCGGTTATATCAATAGATGGGATGTCCTCATCACCAAGCCATGGGGCAGCTGCTACCATTGTGTAGGTGCCTTGCACGCTACCAAGGCACAGGCGGGGATGCTACAACCTCCTTTGTTATTTGCTATTTTTGTTCTATATTTTTGCTACAATTGCTCTGTATTTTTGCTACATACCTATATTTTTCTAGCTATTTTGGTTATGTGTTTTTGCTATATTCGTATAAAATTCATGGTCTGAGGTTTTTGGCAATAGTCTCCGGCAAATTCACTTTTGCTAGTTTTGTTCTATATTGTTGCTACAATTAATCTGTATTTTTGCTATAATAGTACACATTTGTTGATACGATGTCTCCGGTGAGAGTCTCCGGTGACGTCTCCGACGAGGTCTCCGATAAGGTCGATTTTGCTACAATAGCAGACTTCCTTTTGCTATAATACCAGAACATCTTTGCTACAATGTCTCCGGTGAGGTCACCGGCGAGTCTCCAGCGAGATTTGTGTGTTTTAGTCGGTGAACCTTTTTTGCTACAACCGGGTTGGTTTTGCTACAAATGTGCTTTTATGGAAGCAAAAGTGGGATTTTAGGTGAAAATAGATTTTGCTACAAACGAAACATTTTTTTGCTACAAACAAAACATTTTTTTTTGCTACATTGGTATATTATGGAAGCAAAAGTGGGAGAGGGAGCTGGGTGATTTGATCAGACGGCCTAAAACTTGTCAAATCGCTTGATCCCCCGGGATTAGTGATTTGATATCCCAGGGAGACCCCCCAGCACTCCCCTTAAAAAAAATGCATGAAAGCAACATGAGTAACCTACACGTAATTAGCTTGCAAGTGTAGTCTTTTCTAATTTTTGGCAATACAAGTGCACTCATTTTTTTGGCAATACAATTATTTATAGTCAAGACTTCTGTGCATCCATGCAGAGGCCGGAACTAGAGTATTTGTGATTGTCTCATCATAATGTGACATTTAGGTTAATAAATGTCATTAGTCCTGTTTTGTTTGAAGAAACTGATCTGAACATAATTTTTTGCAAGTGTTAGAGATGTGATCAAATTCATTATATGGTCTAGAACAGACAGCAACAATAAAATTTGGTCAGAGTTAACTAAGATAATAATAATTGTGGTCGACGAGACCAGGTAGAAACAAACAAGTGATATACTAGCTGCTAGCTACAGGCTGGAGCAGAAAGCAACGTGTTAATTTGCATCATCCCATAAAACAATGACCGCCCAACCCTCTCCTCCTCGGCCAGCAAATCAATCATATTGCATATGCTTTACCAAACGCCTGATAACAACATCAAGCATACTTGCCTGGCCCAAGCTAAGCTACTTGTCAACGGCGACCAATCATGGCCACAACTCCACCACTTTGAAGCCCCAACTAATCATCAAAAAACTCCACAACTTAAGCACCCAAGTTGATCAGGAAAGATGTCAAGGAGTGATTGTTATCGTCGTTAATTAATTATAGTTGAGCTCGTGGCTCACCAAGCTTATCGACAAGCGGTTTATTAAGGCGACGAGTCAATGACAGGTACGCCCATGCATAACACTTAGCATGTCTCTTGAGCTTAAGTTGGCATATTCGTTGTTTTGTCTTCGATGATGTTTTGTAGGCGTACAATATCAGTTTAGTTTACAAGTTATTTTTACACAATTTCTATATTCAGATTTGCCATATGACGCGATGTTCGTGGCTCACTAACATGTGGGTCCAAGGAGTGAGGACGACAATTGGCCCATATCTTAATTATAATTGGAAACATGCATCAATTGGTGCATATTGGGGTCATAGCCTTTTTCAGCTTCTGACAGAATCTTGTAGACAAATAATACTTCAGGAGATGGAAACAAATCAGGATAGAGAAAAGAAGGCAAATAGCCAGCATTAAGCCAATAAAAAATATGCAAAATTGTTGTAGTAGACAATATAAAATGGTGTAAATAAAGTATATATTGTGTGATGGCAGAGGTGTCCTATCAGAGAAATACTTTGGGGTCAAGTAGCATATCAGTAGTGGAGGTAAAAGGAAGAGAGGGAAGCCAAGAACAATTCCAAGTGCGCATATTCACCCATGCGCGCGTGTGTGTGTGTGAGCACGCACGCACAAAGTTGCCGTCGCAGTCTATCCGGGTATATATACACCGCCAAAAGTCGGCCACGAGCTCAACCCAATCACCAGCTGACACTCTCCCCCCCGCCTCCTTTCTCCCCCAAGAACTCTCCCCCTGGCTGGAGATCCGCCTCTTTTCCAGTGCTCACAAAGAGGAGCTCGCCTGCTCGGAAATTGACAATCATCCGAGCAATTACCGAGGGAGATCGCCTTCTTTTTCTCCAGCCGACTAGCAGGAGATCGGCGACAGGAGGTGAGCGATTTTGATTTCTTGGAGCTGCTCCGTGATTTCAGTCCTAGTTTCTGCTTATGTGTCTTTGGTCCCTGCTACTGCTGTCTGGGGCTGAAATTTCGCTTCTTTCCTGCCGAATTCGGCGAATTCGTGGCCGGCGAGACGTGAATTTCGTTTTTTTGGGTGGAGCTGCTCACGGTTCTGGTTGGTGTTTGGGGATGAAATGGTTTTTGTTTGGACGGTTACATGAGGTTGGTGCGGTGCTGCTGTTCTCGAGTCCAATCAAGCTTGCTACCTCATCTCAGAGAAAGAGATTCCACTCAACTTTCTTTTCTAACCCAAATCTCACCTCCGATTCCGCGTCTACCTTATCCGATTCGCGTCGGCTCGAGAGATCATATCAACGAATTCCTGAGCTGTTATCTGAATCCCAACCTTTTGTCAGATGATCTGACCATAAAAGCTGTGTGATTTTCTTGCAGCGGGCTGCTGAGCTACCCTGACCCGAGCTGATGATGAGGGACGCGTGGATGGAAGTGATGCCGGCGACGGACCACTACGCGTCCACCCGGGGCGGGTGGTTCATGCCGGCGCGGGCCTGGACGGCGGACGAGAACAAGCAGTTCGAGCAGGCGCTGGCCGGTCTGGACCTGGGCTCCCCGGACTGGGAGAGGGTGGCGCGCGAAACGGGGAAGACGGTCGGCGAGGTCGTCACCCACTTCAAGGACCTCGAGGTCGACGTCCTCCAGATCGAGTCCGGCATGATGCCCTTCCCAGTCTACGCCGCCGGCGGCGCCGCGGCTGCGGCCGCCGCCTTTACCCTGCAGTGGGACGGCGGCCATGGGGGAGCGGCCGGCGACTTCCGGCACGGGTACCGGTTCGGCGCCGGCTGCGGCGGCGGGAAGCGGCACGGCGGCCGCACGGCGGAGCAGGAGCGCAAGAAGGGCGTGCCGTGGACCGAGGAGGAGCACAAGTGAGTACTGCTAACCATCACAGCTGAAGCTCCACTTGTGAGTTGTGAGAGTGATTGCTCTGCTCATCGCCAGCGACATGAATTTCCTTTCTTGAAATTCACAATCATTCAATAGGCTTTGCATCATCAGATGGGTATAGTAGCCTTTAAAAACTTTGGAAATTGGAATGATTCAACCATGAATACTTCAGCCTATGATTAGATATGGTAACTACAATTTGAAAGTTAAGTAGTTATCTTAAATGCTCACTAGAGTTTCAGACAGCCATGTACTCCAGCCTATGATTAGATATGGTAGTAGTAGCTTGATTTATGATTAGATATAACTACCATTAACCCAGCCTGATCATGATAAATAGCTAGCAAGAATTTCATGATCAACACTATAGCTAGCAAGAATTTCATGATCAACACTAGTTGCTGAAGCAGATCATGCATTCTTTCCTGGCCAGGTTGTTCCTGCTAGGCCTGAAGAAGTACGGCAAAGGGGATTGGAGGAACATTTCTCGCAACTTCGTGCAAACCAGGACGCCGACGCAGGTTGCCAGCCACGCGCAGAAGTACTTCATCAGGCTCAGCTCGGGGGGCGGCAAGGACAAGAGAAGGTCCAGCATCCATGACATTACCACGGTGCACCTCACCGACGACCGGCCCCCCTCGCCGCCATCATCCTTGATCAACCAGTCCAGCACCACACCGGCTCCAACCTCCGCAGCACCAGGGCAGTTCTCTCTGCCGGCTGGCGACACCAAGCAGCAGCAGCACAGCGGACCCTTCAGTTCACCAGGACGGACGCTCGGGATGCCGAATTACGCCATGGGTTTGCAAGATCAAGCTCTGCAGTGTGGCCCTCTCCATGATCAGCTGGCCGCGAACAGGAGTATGCTGTACTAGGTGCGATCGGCCGATCACCACTCCACGGGTCAGATGTCTAGTGTAATATGGCATTGCTGTAGCTTCTTCTTCACTACCTGTATTATTATTGAAGTAATTAATTATGTGGAATTTTCGAAACATAGCAGAGAGAGGTATGCTGGTGATGATGCTTGCCACTAGTCCATAATTGTTGGTGTTCATACTCACAGAGAATGTAAGGAAAAGGATGTCAAGAACTTGATGCTGTAGTAATTTCAGACACTGAGTGCCAGTGCTCAATACTGATCCTGTACATTATCAAGTGGACTTGTTCTCAGTTTTCAATCTTCATGGATCATGCTTCCTCACAGATACTTATCCAGTCATCAGTTGGTGCTTGCACCATCTCATGTGTGCACATATATCTCTTCAGATAAACTGAAATGGGTTTGCACTGAGTCATTCAGCATTACTTGCCATGCTCATCTGGTCAACATTTTTATTTATGATTGCCCTCTGCATTGCTTATGTGCAATTCAGTCCTAGACAAATGGTGTAATAATTCCTCTCTAGCTCACTACTGCCAATGATGTTGGTTCCACCAGACCATGAAACTGGGAAATGAGTCAGACTTGCACTACATTTGGCATCTCATGCTTTGGCTGCCTGCTTTCTTTCCCATCAGCTTTTGCAAAATCTTTCCTGCCTCCTTTTTGGGCCCTGTTCTTTGCCTCAATGAGGAAGGCATCCACACATTGATATTAAGGGCAGATCCTTGTGGCAACAGTGTGTAGAATAATTGAACAGAGAGCAGCACTTGGGCATGCACAAAATGTTTTTTGCCAACTTGTGTGGGTGGGTGCTTGTGCTTTTCTGTCCTCACTTTCTGCAAGTTGCAGTGCAGGAACACAAGATCACTCACTGAGCTCTCTGATGATGATGATCATGATCATGATGGAGGAGGCACTGCTCGATAGAAGCTTCTGGGTGTGATGGATGTGCATGGTTGCTGCTGCTTCAAGCAGCATTTCTTCCGGCCTTCTGCCTTTCCAAGCCACCTGCTGATGGTTCTTTTCTTTGCAATATCACATTATACTACTATATTTTATGGAGATGTCCATCCATTTCATTTTCGTCGACAAAAATGGGGAACATGGTTTTCGTCGACGACACAACTTCTCGCATTATTTTCCTCAACATAAAACATGTGTTTCTTTTTTGTTGCTGTTTAAAACTGACTTTCGACTCACGGAACGGAATCATGGACAAATCGACATACCCCGTGCCGAACATTTCTTCCTTAGAATTAGAAGTGACTTAACAGGTAAGCTTTTTCGCATTATTTTTTACACTAGCTAGTTCTGATGGTTGTGCTGACAAGAGAAACATCATTATTTTCCATGCAAACTCAAAGATGGGGCCTCAAAAGGAACAAGTTCTCCAAGAATGTTACACCACAGTCCACATTGCCTGGCAGAACAGTTACACCATCTTTCTCTTTGTGAACTCGAAAATGAGACCCATAAAAAGGAACCAGTTCTCCAAGAATAGTAGTGACTCCACATTGACTGGAAGAATGTTGACGGTGTGATGAACCTCCTGCATCCATCCATCCAGGAGGACTCATATAAACAAAACAAGCCGGTGAGCTTTCTGGGGCAGAGAATGTGGTGTGGCGCACTGCAAGTTTGCACCTACCAGAATGTAAGGAAGATGGCCATGGCAATGTGAGGAACTAGAAGGAAGAACAGTCATCAGGACAGGAAGGACAGATGGCAAAGCATCGAGCAGGACATCAACCAATAATGGTAGCATTATTGGGCTTAATGGAAACGGTTCAGGTGGGCCTTGCGCCCCCGTAGACCTTTCCAGAAAAAAATAATGGTATCCTTCCAATAATGGATAGATCTTCCCTCTTTTCACAAGCATCTCATTCACCTTGATGAACATTGATGATGAAGATCTCTAACTAACTAAATTGCCCCTGGTGTCCATTTTAAGACAAAGCTAGATACTAGTGTTGAAATAAGTGGTCATGGCTTCAAGCGGCATTTCTTGAGACCTTGTTGCCTTTCCATTCCACCTGTTAATGGAATAATGGTTCTTTTATTCCTCAGATTATAGTTGATTGCATAGAAAATATATTGTTATGGACAAAATCCACATGTTCTATTAACGTGAACAGCCAAAGTGGAAAACTATGGTTCTCATTTATCACACTACATGTGTTCTTATGACAAAACTAGCTTACGCCTCACGGAACAGAAGCATGGACAAATTAGTAGGCCGAGCGCTGAACATTTCTTCATCTTGACAAAATGGAGGAGTAAGCATGGACAAACCAGCTGAACATTTCTTCATCTTGCTACCTTCAATTGCGTCTCTAGCACTCAGACCCTTAACTGGTAAGTTTTCTGGCCTTAATTGGTTGTGCCTGGCAATGAACTTGTTGAAGGCATTGTTTTGAGAGCGAGGACCTTCTTCCGGATGAAAATCCAGATCTTTGATCGGGCGACGACAGCGTTTGTGCACTATTCCCTTCTTGGAGGCGCCGCTTTTGAAGAAGTTGGACTTATGGTGCTGTCTTGGTGGTGTTTGTGCTGCTGTTCCGAGGATTAAACCACCGTAGCGGGACTTTTCTTTTTCTGTAATTCTTCTTTCTTTTTTTGGCTGTGTGCATCCGTAATGCCGCTAGGGTAATGCGTTGTTGCATAGGCTGGGTGTAATTGGTATCTTCGATATTAATATATGCTCTTTGTCAAAAAAAAAAAACTGGTAAGTTTTCTCACCCTGTTTTCGAACACTAGCTATTTCTGACGGCTGGGCTGGCAAAAGCGCCACTGCAACATTTCAACACAGCAGGAAAACACCATTTTTTTTTTCTCTTTCTGGACTCAAATATGAGAGCCATAAAAGGAACTAATTTTCTAGGAATAGCTACACCGCATTGCCTGGCAAAACAGTTCTGTGTCCGGCTGCTGAACCTCCTGGAGGGTTCAGATAAACAAAAAATGTTATAAAAGCGACAAGCAAATAACGAAGAACGAAACAAGAACACACGCAGGGGACACAAGATTTAACGTGGAAAACCCCTTCCAACACAGAAGGGGAAAAACCACGGGCGCCAGCCAGCAAAACTTCACTATATCGGGAGGTGTTTACAAACGCCGTGGGTTATCTTATAATCTGATAAATCCTAGCCGGCGGCTTACAAGATGTATATATAGGCGGTGCCAACGATCCGTACCGGCGACGGGCCTCGCTCCGCTCGTCAGAAGTTAGCCTCCCTTTAGTATATGAATTTGGATCACAATACAACAAAAAAGGACGGTGAACTTCCTGGTACAGTCAAAGGTGCTGCGGTTCACTACTGGAACTGCAATGCAACCGATGTGAGAAACCAGAAAATAAAAAGGAAGAACATTCATCATAAACAGGAGAGATGGCAAGTAGACAGGAGGCAAACGGTAGGACGACACTCTGACTCCAATGGTAGCACTTCCATAATGGAAAGACCTCCCCTCGTTTCTCAAGCCCTCGGTGAACGATCATGACTGTGATCCTTAACTAAATCGATTGCCAAGATATACAGTTCCAGATCGTGTTTAGCAGGAACAGATTAAAAACAAGTCGATAAAGATATTGTTTTTTTAACAATGCAGGAGAACTGCATGTTATTATATACAGCAGAGAGAAGAAACGACCCCTGCTAGCTAAGGCCTGCCTTGCATCATTTTTAAGCTGATCGATGATTTGCTGAATGGGCCTGTGATTATGCTCAAACACTCTTGCGTTTCATTCTCTCCAGAGTAGTCCCCTGCCATTGAGGTGAAATTTACTTCTGCTCCTTGCCCTGCACGGCTGCACCAACTCTCTGTATTTTGTTTCCACCAAGTGCGCAGATTCAGGTTCGTTGCTGAAGGTAACCGAGAGAAACCGGCCCAGCTGAGGATTGAAATCCAAATGATCCCGACGACTGCGCAGCTAACGGACAACTGTTTTGGATCTTCTTCAGCCAAGTTGCAGAAAACGCAACGATCATTGTCCCCCTTTTGGCCAAACGATCTGCAGTCCACATCCTACCCTGGACGAGCAGCCACATTGAAAACACTGTTAGCTGCAATGTAATAATCCATGGTTCGGCACTGATTTCATCCTGTATGAACCATCATCAAACCAGAGGAGAAAAGGAAGCGATGATTAATTCCTGGCATGATTGGGAGCGTGGCGGTCATGCTGCTGGAACGGTAGGTGCAGGCAACTTTGGAGGGCCATTTGTGTGGTTACTCCATCAGGAAAAATGGGGGAAACAGGGCACTGTAGCCTGATTGAACTGGTCCAGATGGAAGCAAGTGATCTGTGTGCGACACGCCATGTGCGAGAGAAGAATGGACCAACATTTCTTTCTTGCAGCAAAGCCATGGAAACATATAATCTTTGATGGACACATTCCTTGGAGATTGGAAGTATATATCTGTGCCAAACACAAAAAATTAGTCAACAGTTGCAGAAAAAACGCCGTTGCCGGGGATCGAACCCGGGTCACCCGCGTGACAGGCGGGAATACTTACCACTATACTACAACGACTCAATTTGATAAAAAAGCGAACACCAGTTATACAAAACAATGCGTCTGTACTAAGTGTGCCTATAAAATGCTAAATCCATTTCTCACATCGTTAATATATCTCTGCGGTATTTCGCAATGAGGGATTTAAAGCTAAATTCCCCGGTATTCATTTGGATGAAGCTTTTTTTGGCATAGATAGTTATCACATTATAATATTTCTAGTCTTGAAGTGCAGAATGAGGCTTTACTTCTGAAATAAGTGCAGAAACTTCTCATATATCGCCAGAAGTGTTACTAGCTACATGTTTACTAAAACATCTTATATTATCGAACAGAGTGATATAATAAAACATATATATGGCCTTTAGGTACACCTAATGTGGAATTCTTATTATTTTTTACCCGCAAAAGAAAAAGTGGAATTCTTACAATATAGTGGTAGAATACCTTTAAGCTATGGATGCTTGTGGTGGTGGAAGGATGCTTTCAAGTTATCTCTAATTTATAGAGGGATTACACAATGTGAGGTCATTTCTAGACTTTCAGTTTTGCTATGGATAGAGAACTCTGCCTCTCATTTATATCCCCAAGCTATTTCTCTTTTGCTAGAGCTGAGGATGTCTTTGCACAACACTTTCTTGACTTCCGTTGAGCTATCTACAAACTTAGCTTCGTCTCTCTCCTCAGGCTTTGGATGAGCTGAGAGATCTTCAGTCCCACGTGGCTCACATTTGCCTTCTATAAACACTCAGGAACATGATAAGTGGACATATGTTTGTTTGGGGATCTGAAACTTATAATGCTACCCAGTTACGGTGTCAGACTGATGAACCATCCACATCCATCCATCCGCGATGATTCAGATGAATAAAAATGTCTGGTGAACTTTCTGTTCCATCCAAGGTGTTACGTTGCGCTGCAACTGGTATTTTCTGGCAGTGCTGCGGGAAATAGGATCTGAGGAAGATGGACATGCATGGAAATGTGGAGAAACCATAAGGAAGAAGGTTCATCAGGACAGGATTACAAGTGGCAACCAGTCAGGTAGGCAGGAGACCATAATTGTAGAACTTCCGAAACAGAAAGGCCTCCCCTCGTTTCTGAAACACCTCATGCACCTTGATGAACAGCCATGATTATGATGTCTAACTACCTGAATTGATAGTAGCATTAAAAGAAGCGACGATGGGTACTGTAGCTGGATCTGCTACAGTCGCCCTGGAATGCAACGGGTACTGGCATCTAAAACGGGGCAGGCAGCTTGGAGGGCCATTTGGGTGGTGTTCCTCCTGCAAATCGCATCGGGCATGGACACTGTAGCCTGATGGAATTGGTCCGGATGAAAGATTGAAAGCTGCACCTACCGTTTGTCATTGTCATCGTCGCCGTGCTGCAAAATAATCGCAGTGGCGACATGCCCATGTTCGAGCAGGTGAAGGATTGAGAATTCAGATTTGCGTGCGTGTGCAGTACAGGAGGAAGAGGTTAAGAATCAGGTTATCATCGGTGAGATGTTTGAAGAAAATCCGTGTTATTAAGCACAAAAAAAGAAGGACAAGGCATGTTTGTTCATGCCAAAAATTAAGACGCCGTTGCCGGGGATCGAACCCGGGTCACCCGCGTGACAGGCGGGAATACTTACCACTATACTACAACGACTCTGCTTGAAAGAATTGCAAATAGACGATATATATAATTTTACTTGGTATCCAGCTGCGAGGATAATCTCAAGAAGGAGAAGGATTATATGCAATCAGTTGGAAAGATCACATGCATGCCTCAGAACTACCAGGATCAATGTTTCAATAACAACGATGAAGATGGATGTGCTCTGTGGATAGGGGCCTAGATAAATTATGCGGTCTGTGTGATTTAACATGTGTGCATGGGAAAGAGAATACTAATCAATTGAAGAGATAATCCCATATTACCACATGGAAAATGTGGAACAGCAACATATTTATGAAAATATCAGAAAGAGATAATCGCTTATTGAACACTACTACTTATTGTGATCCCTATTTGGTCCGTGAATATATTTTTTCCTATTTGGCACCTAGTCTATTTTTTCTACTAACAGCTCGTAGAGGATTGTTGTGAGTCGTAGACTTTTTTTTTCTGAAATCATAAACTTTATTAGGGAAAATCGCCCAACACAAATCTTACAATTGGTGCTGGTACTTCATACTCCCAGAGCAACGCTCCATTTAGTTCGGGGCGCTTACAAAACACAACATCGCATAAAGAAAAGTTTGTTCTAATTTGAAATTTGAGGTCGTCAATGATCATTGCCTGTGGGGAAGCATCAGCCTCTCGCTTGTTCAGTGCCAACATCAAAAGTTACGCGTATGTTTCAAGAACAACACGGATGGCTCCTAGGTGCTAGAACAACACGGATGGCTCCTAGGTGCTCTGCTAGGCGTAAAGCTTGCACTGCAACCATGAGCTCGGCATGCTTCAGTAGATATACAAGTGGGTCACCTTTAGGGCACCCTCTACCAGTCTTAGTTTTAAAAAAAAAAACGAACTAGCTTTTTCAAATTGATAAGTCATTGTAAATTAGTTCATTTTTCTCCATCACTACGCCAGGCTGGTGCCGGAATGGCAGAGTACGTCCTGAAGACCGATTTTGCAATTGCTGAGCTAGGCTTGGCCAGCCGTGGCCACACGAGGGCCACCCGCGCCACCCAGGACAATTACACTATTACTATGCAATACTTGTGATACAAAAATATAAAAATAATTAACTTATAATAATGGCATCAAATTTATTTTAACAATAGTTTAGGACCTGCATATAGTATCAGAAAAAACTTTAACCATCAATTTGATAAACAAAATATAAAGTATCCCAAAAATTATACCATTGTGATTTACATGAGTAGAGTAACTATTAGTCACAGGCTAGTCAATCAATGTCATCGCAGATCAACAGCAAATCTGCATGAGCGAGCAACATATTACGGCAATTGTTAGAGACTGGAGTTTCATTGTTCCGGTTAAACTTCTCGAAGTGTGAGCACAGCTCCACCATCAACAAATTTGCGTGAAAGCAAAAAACTCAAAACCAAAAAGTTAGAAACAGACAATGCCAGTTTCACAAATCCAGTTTCTTCTCAGCTTCACTGATGACCTGCAGTTGCTCGAGAAAAGCGGTGAGTTTCCTCATGTCCTCCTCTTGGACACTCGGTGGAGCCTTCTCTCTGTAACCGGATGCATCCATCTTCTGGGACAGGGCATGCTGCAGCCTGCGTGTATGGATAAGAAACAAAGTTATTACCACCTTAGTGGACAAAAAACAGTCGGAGAAGATAAGGTATGAAGGTTTTACTTTTGTATTTCATCTCTCTTTTTCCTTAGTTTTTCGAGCTCCACTTCTGCATTTAGAGCCCCTTGAAGCTGAAGGTATACAGTCAGATCTTTGTTCACAACAGCAGTTGAACAGTCCGGTGGAGTTTCATCACTCTCTGTCAGAATCTGAAAATTTTCCAACAGCAGATCAGTACTTTTCGTCCAACACATGAAGAGGCTGAAGTTAATATCTGGTGAAAAATAACCAGATACTAATGAAACTCCAGCCTCTATATGAACTGATTATCTGGCAATAATCAAGATGTTTGAGATAATATGCTCCACAGCAGGGTTTCAGCATAAATTAAATCCATAAAGAAACTGGTTGCAGGTTGTAAGAAAATAATGCGCAGACATTTCACTAATAAAACAGAAATAGCATGACTAAATTAGGAAAGGTAAGGTAAAAACCTTGAGCGATGATACAGAAGAAAGAGACACGGCTAGAGATTGATAGCATTGAACAGTGGCAGCAATATCTTGTCCTCGGCAAAGTGCAAAAGCAGGTCGCCTGTCCATGGGAAAATAAGAAATAAGACATTGTTTTTGCAAGCCAGTAACAAGAAACAAGCAGGAATATACCATGCATAGTATAGAATAAATACAAAGCCCAGTTATACGACCATATATACACACCTTTCATTTGTATCTGTTGGTGGCTTCAGAGATCTAAGTTTGTTCACAGTATCCAAGACAACATCAATTTCACTTTCAAGTTTGTCATCTGCCCATTCCTGTCATAAACAACAATAGTTTTCCACTGGTAAATAGGTATTCAAATGTGGTGTCATCTGAATTTACAGTCAGACATGAAAAATTACCGTAACAACAGATGGATATTCTGTTATCATAATGGAATTTTTCCTGCGAGATTCTTTGGGCTGAGGAAGACGCTGCCAGAGTTCTTCTGTTACATAAGGCATGAATGGGTGGAGCAGGCGCAAACCAGTGTCGAGGCAAACCCATAGGGCATCTCTACAAGCAGCTCTTGCTGAATGGAACTCTTGAGAGTCATTGAAGAAGTACGGTTTCACAGCTTCTATAAATACATCACATAGCTGGTACTGCCACCATGAGTATATAGCAGACGTTGCATCAGCAAACTTGTATGCTTCTAATGAGGTTACAGTCTTGCCAATAGCCTTATTAAGTACTGAGAGTATCCATTTGCAGATTGGAGGCATTGGAGACACAGCAATAGTAGCCGGTGGAGTGTAATGATCACCAAGCTTGCCCATTGCAAATCGAATAGCATTCCACAATTTATTGCACCATTGCCGATATCCAACAACCCTCTTGATATCCAGATTTATCTTGTCAGACTGCAAAACAGAAGAGATTCTATAAAAAGATGAACCAGAAGCTTAACACAACAGAAACTCAAATGGGTTTGACTATAACCTGGGAAGTGTAAGAAATCAGTGCGAAACGTAGCGCATCAGTGCCACATTCAGCAATGCCATCAGGAAAATCTTTCTTCTTCCCTTCTCTTGCAATGATTAGTTCATTTGGATCCAGGTTGCCTTCTTCCAAACGTTTGAGGAGCTCTTCAAGTGTTGCACCGTTTATCACCTCAAGGGGGTCAACGACGTTGCCAAGTGACTTGGACATTTTGCGGCCATGTGCATCACGGATCATAGGATGCAAATAGACCTGCGAAAGAGGGTGCAATCATGACCAAGGATGCAAGCCAACTAAAGCATATATTCAACTATAATTTCCCATGTATTATAGGGTACTTTAAAACTGAACTGAAGCTCACTTAGGCTGGTTAATAAGTACTTTCAGAAATAAAAGGTAAAGTTGACGATTTTATGCATTTAATACAACATGATAGTCTCAATCAAGCATATGGTATCCTCCACCAAAGGAAGATGATGACAAACTGCGAGTAACTTAGTTGAAAATTAACTAGCTACACAGAGTTCATTCAGGAAGTTTCTTGGTCGATTCAACAAGTATCTGAGGACTAGTGCACTATATTGTTACGCAATTACATTCATGAAGGTAACCTTGTTTATCACATCCACATACTCATATTGCCAAGAACATAGGTAGATCGCCACATGTTCAACTTTTTATAAGCTACAGAGTTCAATCAGAATTAAACTAGAATAACCAGTAGAGACAAATGGTAGAGCAGCAAATAATGCAAAATTGGGTGGTTCATTAATCCATTCGACAACATATCTAGAAAATATATATTACTCCCTCCGATTCAAATTGATTGACTCAACTATGTCTAAATACGGATGTATCTAGATGCGTTTGTTGACTAGATACATAGGTGTCTAGACAAAGTTGAGTCAACTAATATGAATTGGAGGGAATACATAATTTTGTCAGAAAATGATGCCTATGAAGTAACTTCATTTTTACAAACAAAAAATTGTTTATAGCATCCAGGTGTTCAAACTGCAAATATTAAATGTAGGTTGCTTTAATTTTGGACATTTGAGATTTTAACATAGTTGTACAGTTACACTAAAGCCCAGTTTCAGCATGTTGAGGCCTCAAGGGGACATACAAGGCGGAGATAGCTATCGGCTAAAGAGTATGCGGCATGAATCACATACATATATTAGATCACAACAATTGTGTAATACAGTACAGTTTAATTGGCAGAAATAGCATTTGTGAGATTACCTTCTGAAATGGCACATCGCCACCAAGTTGCATGCCCATCATAACCATCCGTGCCACCCAGAAGAAGAGAATATCAAGTCCAGTTTCAAGTACTGAACCAGGGTAGAAAGCACGAAGATCAGCAGTATCATCTGGCCAACCAAGGACTGTCAATGGGAAAAGACCAGATGAAAACCACGTATCCAGAACATCAGGGTCTTGATTTAACTGGAATTTCTTTCCTGGATACTTTTTCTGTGCCTCAAGGATTGCATCACACTCATTTCGTGCGACTATCCAACGGTCGTTGTCAGATCCCAGATCATTGAACTGATCATCCTCTAGTGTCACATACCACGCAGGAACACGATGTCCCCACCAGAGTTGCCTTGAAACACACCAATCACGTATATTTTCAAGCCATCTGCAAGGATAATGGTGGACAGATCATGTTTCTACACATTTTATTACTTTGTCAGGAAATCTGCAAGAGGTGGCACATTCCTGAACTAGGCAAAAGAAGACAAAATATACCTGTACCAGTCTTGTTCATATTGTTGCGGAATTATCTCAATTTTTCCGGACCTTACAGCATCAAGACCTGACTTTGCCATCGTATGGCAATTGACAAACCATTGGGGTTTTAGCATAGGTTCCACTATATCATTACTTCTAGAACAATGGCCCAAACTCATTTCATTCTTCTTCGTTTCCTTGTACAAACCCTTAATTAGCAGAACAAAACATTGTCATTCCAGAACTCAGAACTACTCAGGTTAATCCAAATTGAAATGAAATAAAATAAAATTAGGAAAGGCAAGAAAGACAAAGAACAGTCTAAAGTAAAAAAATATCAATGATAATAGTTGATCACTGGTTTCCACAGGTATGCAAATTATATTTCTACGAAATGATAGTAATTATTATGGATATGCAATCAAAACAGCATAACTGAACAAGTCTTCAAGCAACATATACATAAAGTACCAACAGACATACTTCTCAGAAAAAGGAATGCTGTACAATCTCCAGTACTGAGGTTATGGATTAAATTAACCAAAACAGTTAAGGAAAATCATGTTAAAAGTAGATATGTTTATTCAAGAATAATTATAGCTTACATGAGCTGTTCTTTGTACCAAGTGTTGGCAAAATAGAATTGTGAATATTACACTACAAAGTTCATGATATTTAAATGTAGCGTCATTGGCATTCCGACGGAGTTTTGTACAGCATATTGACATCACATAAAAAAATTATACTGAACCAGCAGTCCAGCACAATGATCCAACAACCATTCTTTAAATACTATATACTACCTCCGTTCTAAATTATAAGGCATTTTGGTTCACATGGGCCAGACTGTGTATGATTAGGGCCGGACTGAGGATGTGGTGATGGAAACAGAAAATGCAGACCGTCAGATGATTAGAATCAAACGGCTGAGAATAAGTGATGATGTGGATAGGCTGCCTGTGCAGATATACTAACATAAATTACTCTTAGTGGGGGGTCACTTTATAAGAAGATATAGATTTGGAACAGAGGTTATAAATCATAAACTTTATGAAACGCTAACTAAATGAAACCGGTAATACCTTTTCCTTCAGTGCAGCAATAACAGCAACCCGAGCAGCAAATCTTGGCATTCCTTCAAATTGTACACCTCCATTGCTATTTATGTTTCCATCATCTGTGAAGATATTGATGAACTCCAGGTTGTGTCGTTTTCCAACCTCAAAGTCATTTGGATCATGGGCAGGTGTAATCTGCATACAATGCACGCAAGAATAAAAGCTAAGAGGGCAACATATGCAAGAGTCCAACTAGGAAAAAAGATATACTCCCTCCGACCCAAAATAACTTGCTCGGCCTTTTCTAGATACGGATGTATCTATAACTAAAATGCGTCTATATACTTCCGTATCTAGACAAAGTTGAGCAAGTTATTTTGAGACGGAGGGAGTAGATAATTAAGTCAGTCCTTGGCATTATAACCTACCTTGACAGCCCCAGTACCGAAAGTGGGATCCACTAACACAGCATCGCAGATTATTTTGAGTTTTCGGCCATTGAAGGGGTGAATTGCATGCTTTCCATGCAGATGCTTATACCTTTTATCCTCAGGATGAACAGCAATTGCAGTATCACCAAGCATTGTTTCAATTCTTGTTGTTGCAACAATAATCTCACCAAGTCCTTGTTCAAGAGGATAGGCAAAAGATATCAACACACCAAACTGTACAGGAGTGGCATAACCAGGGACCTTCAGCATAGTTTCGTCTTTAAGCTCTAAATGATCAACCTGAGAAAACAGCATTTTTTAATGAAGAGGTCAATCTTAGTCGTGTGTGTGGTATCAATCTGATATTACAGACAACAATACAATAAGCTTCATCAACCTCTATGTCAGATATTGCTGTTCGAAGCGTGCAATCCCAATTCACAAGGCGATAATCTCTGCAAAGGACCAAATCATATATAAGGGGTTAAAAAACATGGTTGGCTATTGACTGACATGGAGGTGATGGTAAAAAACACTAACACATACAGCAATAGAAGGAGAGGAAACTAACCTATAAATTAGGCCATCTTTGTGCAACCTGACAAAAGCTTCAGTTACAGCTTTTGATCTTTGCTCATCCATTGTGAAACACTGATGCACAGGTTAAGATTAAGTTGTAATTTCAGAGTAACAAATAAAGGAGTGTAAAAGATGTGTTAATCATGTACATTTGCTTAAGTAAACATAGGACTTTACCTCACGGGACCAATCAAGCGAGGCCCCAAGCCTACGTAATTGACCCAATATGGTACCGCCGTACTGATCTTTCCATTTCAGAACCTGTTCAGAAGATGGTAACAACAAATTAAATAAACAAGAAAGAATACACCCAATTGGAATCGAATTAAGATTGCTATGATTCTCACATCATGACGGATGAAGCGGTATTCACTATCGATTTTCATTTGTTTCGATAAAGACTATCGATTTTCATAACTACATCGGATGTTGCACCCATTGCCATCATTAGTATTTCATAGTATAAAGGTGATAGTTAAACAATTCAATGATTTACGAACTAAAGCACAAACGAGACAGGACAACAACAAAAATAACCATATCCTAAGGGAAAAAGTGCTTACTTCAGATATGAATTTGTCACGGCCTAAGTCATGCCTTGTCAGCTCCTTTTCACGCATTAGCTTCTTTTCTACTACAACCTGGCTTAAGAGAACAGATTGTTAAATCAAATTCATTACTCCAAACACACATGAAGTGTAAAGAAAACAAAACTCAGAGATACAGAGTCTACAGTGCTAGCTTAGTTCAGAGAAGATAATGCAAGTTGGGTTCAATACAAAATAATTACATCTGTTCAACATCATTAAATATTTAATTTAATTTGCTAAAAGGAAAAAAAAGTCTGATAAAGAGAAGATAAATCATTCTGCCAAGATCTTTACAGAAACTAAAATATCCATGTGGGCATTTCTTTTATTTTGATGCATGCAAAATTGTTCTACCACTAAAGTAAGGCAGTAACACAGTATGAAATATCTAGTAGGTGGAAAAGGTGTTGCAAATATTAGGGTACAATTATTTGCTCAGATTGCAAACATAACATACACTAACAGGGCCGAAATCCACTGTTGAAAGCTTTCTTTCAGTGGTGGCACATCAACAACTAACACTGCCAGCATGGTGTGTGGGCGTATGTTTCATAAGTTGAATGACAGCAAGTGGCACCAAAGAAGTTATAAGGAGCTCAATTGTACTATCAATATGTCCTCTAAAGGATGAAATTCAGCTGATAGTGAACGAAGGCTAAAATACAGACCTGTGTAGCAATGCCAGCATGGTCCACTCCTGGGACCCACAGAGCATTATAGCCTGACATTCTCCGCCAGCGTATCATAGCATCCTGCATTATTAAGATGTGCGAGGAGATTAAAATCATTGTGTCCTGAACGGGCAGTGTTAAGATGGCATATAGGTATCTCATCTCTGAAAGCATGACTATGAATACCTCTATAGCCACTGTAAGTGCATGGCCTATGTGAAGCGCTCCAGTCACATTCGGAGGTGGTAGAACCTGAAATGAAATAACTTAGAACTTCTGCTGGCAATAAATCCAAATTTCTGCTATACTTTTTGGTAGAGAGACGCTAGTGATTCCATAAGACACAGTTTGCTAACTCTGGTCAGCATCCTGTGTGAACATTATGAGATGCTAGGGACTTACTATAACAAAGGGTGGTTTTGAGCTTGCCGGGTCTGCCCCGAAATATCCTGCTGATTCCCACCAGGCATACCACCTACATTATGAAAAACAAGGTACAGAGTCCAGCTAAGACGCTATGAATCCTAAGTTGGAGAGGAGCGAACCAGCAGCTTACGATTTCTCAACTGCACTTGGGCTATATTGCTTGGCCATTTGAGGCGCGAGCGACTTCTTCTCCCCGCTCGGGGTCTCAGGGTCCACGAAATCCTCGGGGTTCTCATCCTCTGCAGCTTTCTTCTTCTGCTTCTTCTCGCTCTTCTTAGGTCCATCCGAAGCAGCCTGAGCCTGCAGAGAGAAGCACTGAAATCATCAGCGCGAAACCATCTCAACTAAGCGGGGAAGTACCAAATTGGTTTGGTGGCGAAGTCGCAGCAACCTGGAGCCTAGCCGCCTCCTTCTGCTTTGCCTTGAGTTTCTTCTCCTCCTTCTCCCTTGCCTGCAGGTAGAACACCCAGCCCCATGAACAAATGATTTTCATCCTAGGATTCAACTAGCTCCTAGCAACGGCCAAAACCACCACAGATGGGGATGGCTACGGTTTTGAACAGCCGATTCGGGGGATTTGACTAGCAGCTAACAATGCACGGCAGCGGCACGAGAATGGATGGAATTCGCAGAAGCAGTCCACACGCAGGCATGGCATACCTTCTGCTCTTTCTTCTGCTTCCGCTCCCGCTCCCGCTCCAGCTCCAGCTCCTTGTCGTCAAGCTGCTGCTCGCACCAGCAGCACGAGTCAGAGTCTCAGAGAGAGAAATCGGATGGTCACGGGGATCCGTCGGCGGGAGCGCGGGGTTACCTTCTCCATGGCGAGGGGTCGGGGTGGGCGGCGAACTGGCGATTGCCGACGTGGGGGTGCGGCGGCGGTGCTGTGCCTTGCGGCTGCCGGCGCCCGGGGTCGCAGATGCGGCGGGGTTGGCCGGGTGGGTGGAGCCGAGGGGTGGCGTGGTGGTTTGGCGGCGGCGCTTGTGCCTGCCGGCGGCCGGCGTTGGAGATGCGGCGGCGGCAGCGCGCTACGGCAGGTCAGGTCAGGGGATAGTGAAAGGTAGGAGAAGAAAGGTTAGGGTTCTGCTTGTGTTTGAATTGCTACAAAAGTGTATCTACCAAAAATATTGTTGGTTATTTTTATATTATTACTACAGTATATAATTCCAATTTGCTGACATGCCATACTTTACTTCCAACTCTAGTTTATTTTCTACACTGCAAAATGCTTCTAATATTTTGCGGATTTTGTTACAGCACAAAGAATTTGGCATGCGGGTGAGCATTCTCGGCGGCAAACAAAGCCCGCACATAGATATTCATCGTTTTTTGAATAAAAACATCCGTCATGGTGGATCCCATACCGGAAAATAATTAAGCCGTGCTAGGTGGCAAGCAAGCTCGACGTGAGCTAATGTCGCGGTAGATTAAGGAAGGCACATAGTAGTGCGTCAGGAATTAGGAGAGATGTAAATTGTGGGTCCCATACTAGAGAATGGTCAACCGGATCCCGCTGATTGGTCAGGCATGTCTCAGTGTAGTTATAGAATTAAAATTTGAAACTCGTAAGATAAATGAGTAACTCGTGACTTGACTTGAACTCGATGTGTAATGAGTTGAGCGGAGTTTCAAATATAGACTCTTCATAAACGATTCAGTAGAGCTAACTTGTTGGTTGACCGAGATTTAACGAGTCAAGCCGAGTCCACTTGGTTCGGCTCGAATTCCAAGCCTGATTGCGATGTTTAGCGCCTACTCCTCTTCGGCTTAGGGCTCCTTTGATTCATACGTAGTATGATATGAAAAACATAGGATTAAGATGTCATTGTCTTGCGGGCGCCCGGGGTCCCGGAGACATGCGAGCCATGAGACTGAGAATAACCGACCCATAATAGATCTGGTCGAGATAGACTCGGACACGGCCGGTCTGGGGGCCGGTCGACAAACAGAATCATGGCTCCCGCGACGTCGGGTCCATGGCTCTCGCCGGGGAGGAAACATCGCCGGCGAATTCTCATGCCGCCGGTCCAGCCTATCCTATCGCCAACCGGGGAATCGCCGCGCTCTGGTAGCCGGTTCGATCCCTTAGAGGCGTCGGAGGTGGATGAAGAGATCTCCATTACCGAGGAGGTGGCGTGGGATGGCCTGGAGGATTTGCCGAGAGTTTTGCCGATCGCCCCGATCGGTGATCGAGATCGAGCGGCGCTGTTGGAAGATTTCTGGGGCAAGATTGGCTTCCCGGATGCCGAGGCGAGATCGTGGGAGCGACGACCGCCATCGTCCGCGCCGGCTGTGACTAGGGCAAGGTCGGCGTCGCCACCGTCGAGGTCTGCCAGGCCGCTCTCCAGTTCGCCGCCAGGGCTGCGGATGCCTAAGGGGTCGGTGCGGATCAAGGCTTGGAAGGGACCTCTACCCTCCAAGCGGATTACGCCGCCGGCTATCTTCGGGGATTTCTTTGTCAATGCCAAGGTGGGAGAAGACAAGAAGGATGGCGGCTCTTCCTCGCCGGCGCCGGTGCCGGCGACCACGATTCGGCCAAGGTTTGAACCAGCCAAGGCGGGATCGGCGTACGTTGGGCCTCAGCCTCGATGGGCCGGTTTTTGTCGGGCCTTGATGGGCTTGCAGCGAGCGGATCGACGATCGCCTGGTTTACTCGTGTCGATCACGCGACATGCGATCGTAACACCGATTCTACACGTCGACGCCGCACCTCTGCCGCCCCTGCTCGTCCCGCCGGATCCTCGTCTCCCCATCTCGTCGCCGGCGCCGTCTCTGCTCCGAGCATCTCTCTCCCGTTCGTTCGCAGAGGTGGTGGGTCGTGGTGCTGCGGCCGCCCCCATGCCAGGGCCCTCTCGTCCCGCACCACCAGGGCCGACTCCAGGTCCGTCGGCGCCGCCTCCTGTACGGCCGGTGGATGCGGCGGGGGCTTCGTCATACCAAGGCCCTCCGGGGTTCCAGGGCTGGCCGGCGGGCGCTCTCATGCCGCCTGCTCCAGTTGCTCCGCCTCGCCCTCAAGTAGGGTTCCGCCCGCCTCCGCCTCGGATACCGGCTGCACAATTTTTGCCGCAACAACATCAGTACCCGCAGCAACAGTACCCGCCACAGCAACAATACCTGCAGTACCAGGGGCAGTATTTCCAGTATCCTCCTCCTATGCAGCAGGCCGGGGTGCAACAGTCTGTTCAGCAACCTCTTGTGAAGAATACGCCGGCGCAACCTGGTCAGGCTAAGAAGAGGAGGAAGAAGAAGACAGCCGCTGCGGCGGTAGCGGTGGGTGGGGTGGCTGCTGTGCCGCCGGCTATGGCGCAGCCTTTGGTGCAAGATCCCTCGGTTCCCGCGGGTGTACCAGTCGGTACGCATATGATGGAGACTCCCGTTCAGCCGTTGTTGCCACCGGCTGCTCCTGTCGCTGTTGCACCTGTCGCGAAGCCGAAGAAAGTGGGTCGTTGCTGGAAGTGCGCGGTTAATACTCATGCTACCAAGGACTGCAAGGTCAATCATTACTGTTTGGTTTGTGATTCTGGGGAGCATCCGACCATTAGATGTCCTGTTCTGAAGATTCCCATGAGTTTTTTCGTTGGTTGCGGTAATGATGCTACTCTTTATCTTCAGATTCCTGATTCAGTTTATAAGCCACAGATGATTCCCTCTGGTGTGCCTACTGCCTTGGTTCACGTGTCAGGAGAGGGGACGGTCACATGGGCAGATATTCTCAGTCTCATGGCTCGCATGTGTCCGGGAAATCCCACTTGGAAGTGGGAGGCGGTGGCCCATGGTAATAATGCTTTTTTGATTGGGATCCCTACAGCTGAGGATTTGTTGAGGATAGATGGTATGCAGATGAGTGTGCCTAAGGTGAATGCACAGGTTTTAGTCTCCTCTTGGGCACACCAGGATGTTACTCCGGCATATGTTATGGAGCCTGTGTGGGTGCATGTCGACGGTGTACCAGATTCTGTGCGACATTTCCTGGGTTTGTGGGCTGTTGGTACTTTTATTGGCTCTACGCTTGATGTCGACTTGTATACCCTTCGGAGTCAGGGGATTGTTTGGATTCAGGTGGCCATGAGGGATATAGCTGCTTTGGCGAAGGATAGGTCTGAGGGTCTACCTTGCTTAGAAGTGATGGCTCGTCTGCAACTCAATGGCTACAAGTTTCGTTTTCGTCGGGAGGCTCCTGGGTTTAAGCCGGATCCTCGTTTTCGGCCTTTCTTCTGGAAGGGAGACGATGATGATGATGCGTCTCACGGGTTCGAGGATGAGGGTTTGGATGATTCTGCGGCGGATGTGGCTCCGGGGTCAGCGCATATGGAGGTTGATGGCCACGTGCCTATGCAGTCCTCTGGCACGGCTGTGGTGCCGGGTACACAGGTGGCTTTGACTCCGTTTAATCATTCGCCGAGGACAGACAGGGGAAGGGAGATAGTGGCTCGAGCCAAGGAGGTGTCACCTCATCTGGTTGCTACCCCGCCGCCCGCGTCTCGGGCGCCGTCGCCGTCTCGAGGCAGGATTTTTATGCAGGGAAGGACTCGTCCGGTTCCGTCGTTGCCCACGCCGCTGCGTAGTCCCTCGGTTGGACCCACTCCGTCTTCTACTTCAGCCCAGACGGAGGGGGTGCAGCCTAGGACACATGCACCTTTGGCGGGCGCCACGGTGCCCTCGGGACAGCTGCAGTCCGGGTCTTCACCGGCGGGCCAGCAGCGGCTCACGGGACGCCAGGGAGGGCGGCCGCAGCAGGATCGGGTCCAGGCGGGGCAGCAGCTGCCTCCCTCACGCCCAGCGGAGCCGCATCAGCCTTCCCCAAGTCCGACGGTGCAGCGGCATCCGCACGGCGAGGAGGTGCTACAGCAGCTCGCTTCTTGATACGTCCCAAACGTATCTATAATTTCTTATGTTCCATGCTACTTTTATGATGATACTCACATGTTTTATATACATTATATGTCATTATTATGCATTTTCCGGCACTAACCTATTGACGAGATGCCGAAGAGTCAGTTGTTGTTTTCTGCTGTTTTTGGTTTCAGAAATCCTAGTAAGGAAATATTCTCGGAATTGAACGAAATCAACGCCCAGGGGCCTATTTTTCCACGAAGCTTCCAGAAGACCAGAGGGGAGACGAAGTGGGGCCACGGGGCGCCGCCACACTAGGGTGGCGCGGCCTAGAGGGGGCCCGCGCGGCCCTAGCGTGTGGGGCCCCCGTGACTCTCCCGACTCCGCCCTTCCGCCTACTTAAAGCCTCCGTCGCGAAACCCCGATCTGAGAGCCACGATACGGAAAACCTTCCAGAGACGCCGCTGCCGCCAATCCCATCTCGGGGGATTCAGGAGATCGCCTCCGGCACCCTGCCGGAGAGGGGAATCATCTCCCGGAGGTCTCTTCATCGCCATGATCGCCTCCGGGTCTATGTGTGAGTAGTTCACCCCTGGACTATGGGTCCATAGCAGTAGCTAGATGGTCATCTTCTCCTCATTGTGCTATCATGTTCGATCTTGTGAGCTGCCTATCATGATCAAGATCGTTTATTTGTAATCCTACATGTTGTGTTTGTTGGGATCCGATGGATATTGAATACTATGTCAAGTTGATTATCAATCTATCATATATGTTATTTATGTTCTTGCATGCTCTCCATTGCTAGTAGAGGCTCTGGCCAAGTTGATACTTGTGACTCCAAGAGGGAGTATTTATGCTCGATAGTGGGTTCATGCCTCCATTAAATGCAGGACGATGTGTGAGAAAATTCTAAGGTTGTGGATGTGCTGTTGCCACTAGGGATAAAACATCGATGCTTTGTCTAAGGATATTTGTGTTGATTACATTACGCACCATACTTAATGCAATTGTCTGTTGCTTGCAACTTAATACCGGAAGGTGTTCGGATGATAACCTGAAAGTGGACTTTTTAGGCATAGATGCATGATGGATAGCGGTCTATGTACTTTGTCGTAATGCCCTGATTAAATCTCATAGTACTCATCATGATATTTGTATGTGCATTGTTATGCCTTCTTTATTTGTCAATTGCCCAACTGTAATTTGTTCACCCAACATCTGCTATCTTATGGGAGAGACATCACTAGTGAACTGTGGACCCCGGTCCTATTCTTTACATCTGAAATACGATCTACTGCAATTGTTCTTTACTGTTCTTCGCAAACAAACATCATCATCCACACTATACATCTAATCCTTTGTTTACAGCAAGCCGGTGATTTTGACAACCTCGCTGTTACGTTGGAGCAAAGTTCTATGATTGTGTTGTGCAGGTTCCACGTTGGCGCCGGAATCCCTGGTGTTGCGCCGCACTACACTCCTCCGCCATCAACCTTCAACGTGCTTCTTGACTCCTACTGGTTCGATTAAACCTTGGTTTCTTACTGAGGGAAACTTGCTACTGTGCGCATCACACCTTCCTCTTGGGGTTCCCAACGGACGTGTCAACTACACGCATCAAGCAAATTTCTGGCGCCGTTGCCGGGGACCTGAAGAAAAGTTACACCACAAAGATTTCTATCTCCCACGCCAACTTCACGCCAGTAGCAAATTTCTGGCGCCGTTGCCGGGGAGATCAAGACACGCTGCAAGGGGAGTCTCCACTTCCAATCTCTTTACTTTGTTTTTGTCTTGCTTTATTTTATTTACTACTTTGTTTGCTGGACTTAAACAAAACACACACAAAAATTAGTTGCTAGTTTTACTTTATTTACTGTCTTGTTCTCCATATCAAAAAACACAAAAAAATTAGTTACTTGCATTTACTTTATTTACCTCTTGTTTATTTCATCATGTTTCCTCCTAAGTACACTCTAAAAGACATACCGGTAGGCCGAGGGTCTATAATTGGAAGAGATAATATAGAAGATTTTTTCACTCATGTTAGTACCGCTGAAGATTTTGAAGATAGACACTTGGTAGAACTTGCTCCTACTTATGAAATTGCTGCTGCCTCTTTAGTACACATGTTGGAAACTAAATTTGTTTATCTTAATCCTATAGTTCAGCATATGTTTCTTACACTCTCTGATATGGAGGAAGGAGAAAAGAAAGATTTTGTTTTAGAAACCCTTCTTAAAGAATTTGGTGGTGTAGCAAGAGAGGCTAGAAAGGTCTTTATTAAATACAATATGCTTGGCTCTTATACCAATTTTGTTAGTATCCTTGAAAAGATGGACATGGAGAGAGTAAGGTACACTAATGATATTAATGGTGGTGGGGAGATTAAGACAACAATACCTTGTAAGCTCCTAGGAATGAGCGATGCTCTAGAAACTAATTATGGTTGGCTTGTCCCTGAAAATTTGTTTGACGAGGATAGCAAACCTAAGAATAATGAAAAGGGAGCCTCTGAAACTCACATAGATAAGATAAAATGCATAGTTGAGAAAACTCCAAACTCCTCTGTCGATGCTTCATCTCTTGATAACACTTGATGCACAATTTCTGCGCCTAGCTGAAAGGCGTTAAAGAAAAGCGCTTATGGGAGACAACCCATGTTTTTATTTCTGCACTTTGTTTTATATTTGAGTCTTGTAAGTTGTTTACTACTGTAGCAACCTCTTCTTATCTTTATTTTATTGCATTGTTGTGCCAAGTAAAGTCTTTGATAGTAAAGCCAATACTAGATTTGGATTACTGCGCAGGAACAGATTTCTTGCTATCACGAATCCGGGCAGAATTCTCTGTAGAAAAATTAAAAAAATCTGCCAATTTACGTGCGTGATCCTCAGATATGTACGCAACTTTCATTCAATTTGGGCATTTTCATCTGAGCAAGTCTGGTGCCACTTTAAAATTCGTCTTTACGAACTATTCTGTTTTGACAGATTCTGCCTTTTATTTCGCATTGCCTGTTTTGCTATGTTTGATGGATTTCTTTGTTCCATTAACTTTCAGTAGCTTTGTGCAATGTCCAGAAGTATTAAGAATGATTATGTCACCTCTGAATATATTAATTATGCACTGACCCTCTAATGAGTTTGTTTCGAGTTTGGTGTGGAGGAAGTTTTCAAGGGTCAAGAGAGGAGGATGATACAATATGATCAAGAAGAGTGAAAAGTCAAAGCTTGGGGATGCCCCCGTGGTTCATCCCTGCATATTTTAAGAAGACCCAAGCGTCTAAGCTTGGGGATGCCCAAGGCATCCCCTTTTTCATCGACAACATTATCAGGTTCCTCTAGTGAAACAATATTTTTATTCCGTCACATCTTATGTGCTTTGCTTGGAGCGTCTGTTTGCTTTAGTTTTTGTTTTTGTTTGAATAAAATCGGATCCTAGCATTCTTTATATTGGAGATATTACGCTCCGCTGTTTCGTATGAACACATGTGTTCTTAGCTTTATTCTTTAATGTTCATTGCGAAGGTTGAACTACCTCGTTCATTGATATATGGTTGGAAACGGAAAATGCCGCATGTGGTAAATGGGTTAATGTCTTGAATAATGTGATACTTGGCAATTGTTGTGCTCATATAGATCTTGTTTAAGCTCTTGCATCATGTACCTTGTACCCATTAATGAAGAACTACATAGAGCTTGTTAAAATTTGGTTTGCATGATTGTTCTCTCTAAGTCTAGATATTTTCTGGTTGAGGTGTTTGAACAACAAGGAGACGATGTAAAGTCTTATAATGCTTACAATATGTTTATATGTGAGTCTTGTTGCACCATTTCATACTTGACTTTGCTTCAAACAACCTTGCTAGCCTAGCCTTGTATTGAGAGGTATTCTTCTCGTGCATCCAAATCCTTGAGCCAATAACCATGCCATTTGTGTCCACCATACCTACCTACCACATGGTATTTTTCCGCCATTCCAAAGTACATTACTTGAGTGCTACCTTTAAAAATTTCTATTCTTTGCCTTTACAATACATAGCTCATGGGACAAAATAGCTTAAAAGCTATCGTGGTGAAGAATATGTACTTATGTGTCTTATTTCTTAGTAAGTTGCTTGTTGAGCAGTAACCATGTTTTCTGGGGACGCCATCAACTCTTTTACCTTTGTTGAATATCATGTGAGTTGCTATGCATGTTCGTCTTGTCTGAAGTAAGGGCGGTTTTCACAATCAAATGGTTTGAGTATGCATACTGTTAGAGAAGAACATTGGGCCGCTAACTAAAGCCATGATTCATGGTGGAAGTTTCAGTTTGGACATAAAACCTCAATCTCTTATGAGAATATTAACTGTTGTTGAATGCTTAATCTTTAAAAGAGGATTCCATTATCTGTTGTCTATGTTGTCCCGGTATGGATGTCTAAGTTGAGAATAATCAAAAGCGAGAAATCCAATGCGAGCTTTCTCCTTAGACCTTTGTACAGGCGGCATAGAGGTACCCCTTTGTGACACTTGGTTGAAACATATGTTATGCAATGATAATCCATGTTAACCCAAGCTAATTAGGACAAGGTGCGAGCACTATTAGTATACTATGCATGAGGCTTGCAACTTATAAGATGTCTTATACATAACTCATATGCTTTATTACTACCGTTGACAAAATTGTTTCTTGTTTTCAAAATAAAAGCTCTAGCACAAAAATAGTAATCCATGCTTCCCTCTGCGAAGGGCCTATCTTCTACTTTATTGTTGAGTCAGTTTACCTATTCTTTCTATCTTAGAAGCAAACACTTGTATCAACTGTGTGCATTGATTCTTACATGTTTACCTATTGCACTTGTTATATTACTTTGTGTTGACAATTATCCATGAGATATACATGTTAAAGTTGAAAGCAACCGCTGAAACTTATATCTTACTTTCTGTTGTTTCAACGCTTTTACTTTGAACTTATTGCTTATGAGTTAACTGTTATGCAAGTCTTATTGATGCTTGTCTTGAAAGTATTATTCATGAAAAGTATTTGCTATATGATTCATTTGTTTACTCATTATCTTCATCATTGCTTTGAATCGCTGCATTCATCTCATGTGCTTTACAATAGTATTGATCAAGATTATGATAGCATGTCACTTCAGAAATTATCTTTGTTATCGTTTACCTACTCGAGGGCGAGTAGGAACTAAGCTTGGGGATGCTTGATACGTCCCAAACTTATCTATATTTTCTTATGTTCCATGCTACTTTTATGATGATACTCACATGTTTTATATACATTATATGTCATTATTATGCATTTTCCGGCACTAACCTATTGACGAGATGCCGAAGAGCCAGTTGTTGTTTTCTGCTGTTTTTGGTTTCAGAAATCCTAGTAAGGAAATATTCTCGGAATTGGACGAAATCAACGCCCAGGGCCCTATTTTTCCACGAAGCTTCCAGAAGACCGGAGGGGAGACGAAGTGGGGCCACGGGGCGCCGCCACACTAGGGCGGCGCGGCCTAGAGGGGGCCCGCGCGGCCCTAGCGTGTGGGGCCCCCGTGACTCTCCCGACTCCGCCCTTCCACCTACTTAAAGCCTCCGTCGCGAAACCCCCAGTACCGAAAGCCACGATACGGAAAACCTTCCAGAGACGCCGCCGCCGCCAATCCCATCTCGGGGGATTCAGGAGATCGCCTCCGGCACCCTGCCAGAGAGGGGAATCATCTCCCGGAGGTCTCTTCATCGCCATGATCGCCTCCGGATCGATGTGTGAGTAGTTCACCCCTGGACTATGGGTCCATAGCAGTAGCTAGATGGTCGTCTTCTCCTCATTGTGCTATCATGTTCGATCTTGTGAGCTGCCTATCATGATCAAGATCGTTTATTTGTAATCCTACATGTTGTGTTTGTTGGGATCCGATGGATATTGAATACTATGTCAAGTTGATTATCAATCTATCATATATGTTATTTATGTTCTTGCATGCTCTCCGTTGCTAGTAGAGGCTCTGGCCAAGTTGATACTTGTGACTCCAAGAGGGAGTATTTATGCTCGATAGTGGGTTCATGCCTCCATTAAATGCTGAGACCAGTGATGAGAAAGTTCTAAGGTTGTGGATGTCTTTGTTGCCACTAGGGATAAAACATCGATGCTTTGTCTAAGGATATTTGTGTTGATTACATTACGCACCATACTTAATGCAATTATGCATTGCTTGCAACTTAATACCGGAAGGGGTTCGGATGATAACCTGAAAGTGGACTTTTTAGGCATAGATGCATGCTGGATAGTGGTCTATGTACTTTGTCGTAATGCCCTGATTAAATCTCATAGTACTCATCATGATATTTGTATGTGCATTGTTATGCCTTCTTTATTTGTCAATTGCCCAATTGTAATTTGTTCACCCAACATCTGCTATCTTATGGGAGAGACACCACTAGTGAACTGTGGACCCCGGTCCTATTCTTTACATCTGAAATACAATCTACTGCAATTGTTCTTTACTGTTCTTCGCAAACAAACATCATCATCCACACTATACATCTAATCCTTTGTTTACAGCAAGCCGGTGAGATTGACAACCTCGCTGTTACGTTGGGGCAAAGTTCTGTGATTGTGTTGTGCAGGTTCCACGTTGGCGCCGGAATCCCTGGTGTTGCGCCGCACTACACTCCTCCGCCATCAACCTTCAACGTGCTTCTTGACTCCTACTGGTTCGATTAAACCTTGGTTTCTTACTGAGGGAAACTTGGTACTGTGTGCATCACACCTTCCTCTTGGGGTTCCCAACGGACGTGTCAACTACACGCATCAAGCAAATTTCTGGCGCCGTTGCCGGGGACCTGAAGAAAAGTTACACCACAAAGATTTCCATCTCCCATGCCAACTTCACGCCAGCAGCATGATATGTCTCCGACGTATCGATAATTTCTTATGTTCCATGCCACATTATTGATGTTATCTACATGTTTTATGCACACTTTATGTCATATTCGTATATTTTCTGGAACTAACCTATTAACAAGATGCCGAAGTGCCAGTTCCTGTTTTCTGCTGTTTTTGGTTTCAGAAATCCTAGTAAAGAAATATTCTCGGAATTGGACGAAATCATTGCCCAGGTTCCTATTTTGCCCGGAAGCATCCAGAACACCCGAGAGCCGCCAGAGGGAAGCCCTGGGGGCCCCACACCACACCTTGGCGCGGCCAGAGGGGGGGCCGCGCCGCCCTATAGTGTGGGCCCCCCAGGCCCCCTCCGAGGCTGCCCTTCCGCCTACTTAAAGCCTCCATCGCGAAAACCCTATCACGTTCGACGAAACCCACAGAAACCTTCCAGAGCCGCCGCCATCGCGAAGCCAAGATCTGGGGGACAGGAGTCTCTGTTCCGGCACGCCGCCGGAACGGGGAAGTGCCCCCGGAAGGCTTCTCCATCGACACCGCTGCCATCTCCACCGCCATCTTCATCACCGCTGCTGCTCCCATGAGGAGGGAGTAGTTCTCCATCGAGGCTCGGGGCTGTACCGGTAGCTATGTGGTTCATCTCTCTCCTATGTACTTCAATACAATAATCTCATGAGCTGCCTTACATGATTGAGATTCATATGATGGTGCTTGTAATCTAGATGTCGTTATGCTAGTCAAGTGAATTTTACTTATGTGATCTCCGGAGACTCCTTGTCCCACGTGTGTAAAGGTGACAGTGTGTGCACCATGTGGGTCTCTTAGGCTATATTTCACAGAATACTTATTCACTGTTATGAATGGCATAGTGAAGTGCTTATTTATATCTCTTTATGATTGCAATGTATTTTGTATCACAATTTATCTATGTGCTACTCTAGCAATGTTATTAAAGTAGTTTTATTCCTCCTGCACGGTGTAATGGTGACAGTGTGTGCATCCGTGTTAGTACTTGGTTTATGCTATGATTATGATCTCTTGTAGATTATGAAGTTAACTATTGCTATGATGGTATTGATGTGTATTATTCCTCCTACATAGCATGAAGGTGACAGTGTGCATGCTATGTTAGTACTTGGTTTAGTCGAATTGATCTTTCATGCACTCTAAGGTTATTTAAATATGAACATTGAATTGTGGAGCTTGTTAACTCCGGCATTGAGGATTCGTGTAATCCTACGCAATGTGTTCATCATCCAACAAGAGTGTAGAGTATGCATTTATCTATTCTGTTATGTGATCAATGTTGAGAGTGTCCACTAGTGAAAGTGTAATCCCTAGGCCTTGTTCCTAAATATCGCTTATCGTCGCTGCTTGTTTCTTGTTTCTGCGTTACTACTGCTGCAATACTACCACCATCAACTACACGCCAGCAAGCTATTTTCTGGCACCGTTGCTACTGCTCATACTTATTCATACCACCTGTATTTCACTATCTCTTCGCCGAACTAGTACACCTATTAGGTGTGTTGGGGACACAAGAGACTTCTTGCTTTGTGGTTGCAGGGTTGCATGAGAGGGATATCTTTGACCTCTTCCTCCCTGAGTTCGATAAACCTTGGTGATCCACTTAAGGGAAAACTTGCTGCTGTTCTACAAACCTCTGCTCTTGGAGGCCCAACACTGTCTACAGGAAAAGGAGGGGGCGTAGACATCACAGCACTTCTCCGGTCCTGTCGTCTCTTGCTGCCCCTGGGCGCAGCGAGGAGCGGTGGGAGGACTGTCTTTCGGGCGACGGCGGCCGTGAGGAGGCACAGCCGGACGTGGCCTCTCCATTGCCTCAGGAGGTGGAGCAGGCCGGGCTGGGGAGGTGCCCCAGTCGCTCGTCTTCCGCCCCCCCTTCGCCTAGGGGGGGCAACGGCGTCTCTGTTGGATTCGATACAGGGGGCTTCTTCGCCATCTACCCATGCATCGAGTCCACCTTCACCTGCTTCGGGGTCGTCCTCGCCACCACCGACACTGTAACATCCCAAATTTCAAATAAAAGAGAGAAGAGGAATTCCAGAAATTTCAAAATTTAGAACCAACAAAAACTTTTAAATTGCATATAGTACCCTGCATAGGACTTGTGCATTTTGAGTGATATGCCATGATGATTTGTTTTATTGTTTATGTGATGAACTCTAAACCCTAAAGTGATCAAGGGAAGATAACCAAACAAATAAATCAAAAAGAGAAAGAAATCAATTAAGAGATAAACCCTAAAAACCCTAATATATGACTTATGTTATTTTTGCAAAATTTGATCCTAGACCCATTTGATCTTCACCATTATTTGCAATATGATATTAAAGAGTTATTACAACTTTGGGAATCAAAGAAACACCATTTAAATCAAATCCAAAAATCAAAATCCACTCACATAGAATAATGGTCATTTTTGACAATTACATTCTGGTCACCACTTTGAGCCTCTATATTTCAAGATTTCTAAACTAAACAAATTCCATTCTTTGCATGTCATCCAAGTACACAACAAGGTGAACAACTTTTGTAAAGAGCATCACACCAAATTCATTTTGGATCAAAAGTTATGATCAAGCAAAGAGAGGACTTTGAAACTTTGGCAAGATCACTACTTATCAAATTTTGATCAAACCTGGCCATCTCTTGATCACCACTTGACCTAGCATTGACCTCTGGACCCCACCCTACCTAGCCCATGCGTGGAGACACCATGGACACGACCAGAACATGGCTGGCCATGGCCATGCCGGTCCCGTTCCACCTCGATGCGCCACCCTTCTCTCCCTGCCTCTCCAGCCCTCACCACCTTGCCAAACACGTCGCCCATGATCGCCGGAGATCGCTTGTACCCGTCGTTGAACGAAAGGACGACGACGCGACCCGGACGGAGCGCGCCCAGTACGCTCCAGGTACGCCGCCAACGGCATGGCGACGTCACCCATGCACGGACGCGCGCGACACGGGCACGCGTCAACCGCCGTACCTCGCCGTACCCCGACCACCTCCGCGCGCCCTGGTACCTGTCTCGCCATGCGGAGCTCGTCGGACACGCTGCCGTCACCACCTAGCGCCTACGGTCGCCGGCGAGGACAAGACCGCCCGCCACGGCCGTGACAGTACGCGCACGGCCCCGACCACCGTACGCCTCGCATTAACTCACCATGGACGCTCGTGGATTCGCCGTACCCTCCCGATCGTCGCTGCGTCATCGCCTAGCTCCCTAGCTCGCCGGAGACGCCGCGCCCACGACGACCCGCACCATGCCCCGCAGCACCCCCTCCCTCCTATAAATAGAGCACTTCCCAGAGCGATCCCAGCACACCACCATGACCACCTTTCACCACCGCTTCTCCTCGCACCGCTAGCCACCTCAATCGTCGCTGGAGCAAGCTCAATCGAGCGATCGGAGCCGCGGAAGCCCTGGAGCAATCGCCGTCGACTGGAGCCTCCTCGAGCGACGCCACTGCTATAGGCTGCATCGCCGTCGTCCACAACGTCATCACGCATACTACCAACCCTAGCTGGAGCCACGGTGAGCTCTCCGACCCCCTACCGCCGCCGTGCCAGTGACCTGATCTCGCCGGAGACGACGACGGCCCTATGCCGTTCGATCTCGTTCTAATCCAACGCCCCACGTTAGTTCATACCGTTTCGGGTTTAAAGAGCCGCTGACATGCGGGTCCCTCGCTGTCAGGCAGCCCACGCGTGCGTGGACGCGTGGTGGGCTGGCCTTGGGCCGTTTTAATCGTTTCAGCCCACCTAGTTTTCCCGCCAGCCCGTGTAATTCAAATCTCGTTTAATAAATAGAATTCAAATTCAATACTGGACCCGACTTTGAAAATTCATAGAATCTGTTTGGCTTGGCCAAATTTAACAAACTTTATATTGTTGGAAAGCTAGTAAAAATATCTACAAGATGCCACTGGTCCCACCTCCAGGTCTGTTGTAGAAATAAAATGATAAAAAGAAGAAGGCAGGGACTTTTTGATATTCAAATAATTATTAAAAATCAACCAAAATGGATATTTAGTTAATTCCAACTCTAATAGTTCACATTTAACCTACACTAATTGCTTCTGTAATAAAATGGTATGGTCACTTTGGATGATCATGGACTAGTTTAATTAAGGGACAATATGGCTATTTTACTTAAGTGATATTGTCCAGAACTAATATGGAAATCATATGAAGTATTTTACTTCATTTAAATCTTGTCCCAAGTGAATTCATGTGATGTTTGAACCCCTGGTCCAAGCACTCTTAGATGAAATACTTGGAGATTTAAATCATATGTAGAGTTATTAAATGGTATGAGGTGGTCTACCTCATTTAAATCATTTTCTCAAATAAGGATAATGAATGGTTGACTTAGGTCAATAGGAATTCATGTATGATTATTTGAGAAGTTAAATCTTAAGAAGATTCAATGAGAGGAAATTATTTTCCTCCAGAACTAAATGGAAATTATTAATTACATATGTAATGAGAGGAAATTATTTTTATTCAATAAGAAAACCAATGCACCTAATTATGTTATGTGTGTGCCTAGCCTAGTTTGTGTGAAATAATGATGTTCTTAGTATAGCTCTTGAGCTTGTTGAGTGATTATACCTCGTATTCAAATCTAGACGCTAGCATCGGAGAATACCAATAGGAAGAAGGATTCTACCAAGAGGAGGAAGAAGAGAACCTTGAGAATTACCAAGGCAAGCTAATACTCTTGCAAAGTGCAAGGCCTCTTGGGGGCAAGGCACCATGATTCTTATCTTTCTTAACACAAGCCTATCCCAAGTTTTTACCATACAAGTTTTTCTTGTTTATTTCCAAGAGTTAATGGGATAAGTCAACTTGGTCTAAGTAAGTAAGATTACTAGAGTAGCAAAGTTAGTCTCAAAGATAGCCAAGCAATGTAGCACCCCTCATGATTAATGCTAGTGCTAAAATACTAAAACTTGACTACTCTAGATGGGAATATATGACTAGTTGAATTTGAAACCTTGGAATGTTGAATCATTCCATTGAATGAATTGAAGTTGAATGTGAACAAGAGAAGATAGTGATTTTTGTTATAAACCCGATATTGGTTTGAATGCGATACCTTTCCAATTTTGAGTACCCCCACAATACCTGATTATGGGTAGGGCTTAACTGGAAATTTATACATCTTAGTATGGGTTCCCTCTGAACACACATCATAGGGGTCATGCCGAGGCTGCCTCCGTTGTTGAGAAATGATGTGAATTGAGGTGAATTGTAAGGCCAAGCCCTGTGCAGTTCCCAGGTTAACAGTTGGTTTTCACTGGGAGGCCAAGCTCATGGGGAGAGGTGCTCATACTAGGGTATGTAAGTGAAAGGTTATGGTTGATGATCCGCGTACTGTGTTACGATGATTCGGGTTAATCCCGACGAATGAAATCAAATGTTGTGGCACAAGTGTGCAACCTCTGCACAGTGTAAATCTATTCGAATAGCCGTGTCCACGGTTACGGACGGTTGGAAAGGCCATACAGTTGCCGGTGTCAGATTTTGAAAATGTTGGTGAAATGAATGGTGACTGGGTGACTTGTTGAATTACAATAAATGTTGTGGGAATGACACTAATTTCCCACTTGAGTTAGTTAGTACATGAATAAAGCTTTGCTCAAATACTTATGAACTAGAATTGGTTTATGCAAAATAACTAGAGCTTAGCACCCCTTATTAAAATTGTAGCACTTACATTAGTGTTAGTTTGCAAGTACTTAAAGTACTTACGGCTTTGTCCCTGGCTATTCAAATGGCCAGAGTATGAAGATGAACAGAACTACCACGGAGATGACAAGCAGGACGCCTACGACAACTAGGAGCTTTCTGACGTCAAGCGTTGGCCTGTGGACTATAGAGTCCCTTTATCTTTACGCTTCCGCTATGAACTTGTGCTTGTTCGTTGATCGATAGATCAACTATTTGTGTAATATGGATCATGTGATTCAAGTTGTAAGACAATATGGTTTGTAATAAATGATGATTATGATATTCGACTATTATGCCTCGCAACAACATTATCCTGGGATTGCGATGAATGACATAATAGGCATTGATACGTCTCCAACGTATCGATAATTTCTTATGTTCCATGCCACATTATTGATGTTATCTACATGTTTTATGCACACTTTATGTCATATTCGTGCATTTTCTGGAACTAACCTATTAACAAGATGCCGAAGTGCCGATTCTTTGTTTTACTGCTGTTTTTGGTTTCAGAAATCCTAGTAACGAAATATTCTCGGAATTGGACGAAATCAACGCCCAGGGTCCTATTTTGCCACGAAGCTTCCAGAAGACCGAAGAGGAGACGAAGTGGGGCCACGAGGTGGCCAAACCCTAGGGCGGCGCGGCCTGGCCCCTGGCCGCGTGGCCCTATGGTGTGGGCCCCTCGTGCCGCCTCCTGACTTGCCCTTCCGCCTACTTAAAGCCTCCGTCGCGAAACCCCCAGTACCGAGAGCCATGACACGGAAAACCTTACTGAGACACCGCCGCCGCCAATCCCATCTCGGGGGATTCAGGAGATCGCCTCCGGCACCCTGCCGGAGAGGGGAATCATCTCCCGGAGGACTCTACGCCGCCATGGTCGCCTCCGGAGTGATGTGTGAGTAGTCTACCCCTGGACTATGGGTCCATAGCTGTAGCTAGATGGTTGTCTTCTCCCCATTGTGCTTCATTGTCGGGTCTTGTGAGCTGCCTAACATGATCAAGATCATCTATCTGTAATTCTATATGTTGCGTTTGTTGGGATCCGATGAATAGAGAATACTTGTTATGTTGATTATCAAAGTTATGTCTATGTGTTGTTTATGATCTTGCATGCTCTCCGTTATTAGTAGATGCTCTGGCCAAGTTGATGCTAGTAACTCCAAGAGGGAGTATTTATGCTCGATAGTGGGTTCATGTCTCCGTGAATCTGGGGAAGTGACAGAAATCTCTAAGATTATGGATGTGCTGTTGCCACTAGGGATAAAACATTGGTGCTATGTGACAAGGTATCAACTTGTCAATGCCTATGGATTGTAGGCTAGGGTTTAGTTGGAAGTACAGGGTAAGTAGATCTCGAAGGTTTCAGCCGAAAAGTACTCGACGATTGTGAAAACTAGGGTTTGTAGACAATGATTCGATTATCTCTTCGTCCCTCGACTCCCCCTTTATATAGGAGGTGGAGCCGAGGGATTCGTGCTATACAAGTTACAGAGTCCGGGACAGTTTCTAACTCATCCCGCCAGATTACAAATAACACTTCCTATTACAACTCTTAACTTTCCTTAATATATCTTGGGCTCCCGAATCTTCTTATTCTTCGGGTAGTGGGCCTTCAGTAAACCCCGGGTACTATCTTTGGCAGGCCCATTTGGGATGCCTATGTCAGTAGCCCCCGAGATTTTGCTTGAATCGTAGAGTCAGGGAAAATCTCCACTGTTTATTTTTATTTCGAAAGCTTTAACCTTTTTATACTTCTTCACATAAAATTCTATATTGTACAGGGATAATGGTAGTTGGGGCTAGTTCATCTGACGGATCAGGTACTAGTTAACTGCTCTAGTGGCAATCCGCAAAAACCTACTTCAAGATCACGTCCCTGGACATGATCTCGGGATCTTGGTGTAAACTTCGACGAGTGCCGCTTAAGGTCTTACCATTCTCGTCGAGTCCCAGTCAAATTTATCGGGTACCTAACGCGTCCGTTAGGATTTTTCTTCGTATCTGTTGATACGGATAAAAGTAGCAGAGCGCAGTCTTTGGCGATGCCACGCCCGGCGAAACGGATCTGGGGTCTTACCTTCGCAAATTTGCGGCATTCAGAAATTGATCGCAACTTTGGCGTTCTGAGAATATATTGTCGAGTGCTTTTCCGGCTGTTGGAATGGCACATTTTATCGAGTCAAATATGACTTATATTGCTCTCCCGGTGGGAGTATATGTAGAGTTAATTATAACTCGAAATATACTCTCTTGCTTTTCTATCTTTTATTTTTGAACTTCATCGGGTACGCGAACAGCGTTCCCGATGGGAGTAGCCCCCGAGGCTACAGCCAAGAACTTGTGCTTGGTTGTAGGCTCAACATTTTAGTCCACCTTGTCACTATATTGTCATTATGTTCCAATATGATCTTCTTTTTATCTCTCGGGTGCGCGAACAGCGCTCCCGATGGGAGTAGCCCCGAGGCTACAGCCAAGGACTTGTGCTTGGTTGTAGGCTCCCGCAATTTCTATACTGCCATACTCGAAATTTTACTTTTTGTCGAAGTAGCCCCCGAGCATTTGGGCAAAAACTTGTATTTGATCAAAGGCTCCCGAAGTATTCAAATAACTCCTCCTGTCGCCAATCTTCTTTTATTTTCTTGTCGGCATGCTTCCCTTAATCAAATTTACTTCATCTCTATTTAATAGTCGTGATTTTTCTGCCCTGTGGGTCCATTGCTTCTACCACGTTGACACGTCGTGCAAGTGGGGGACACACGTCCTCCGCTTTTCTGGCGCACGCATCGTAACGCTTATCTCGGTAAAAATACCTTTTTACCCTTTTATCTGGAAGATTTGTTGTCACCACACGATTTCTTCATCCAACGGTGCATTGCTTCACCCGATTCTTATATAAACCTTTCTTCAACCTCCGTTCACTCCTCGCTTGCGCCGCACATCTGTTCCTCTTCGCAAAAGCTTCCCCTGCGCCCAACTCTCTCTGATCTTCCGCACTCACGAACATTGCTTTGCCCATTGCCGTTGATGCCACCGCGTACGCGACTCACTCGCCACAGCACTCCAGAATCCAAGATGGCCGCCGAAGATCTTGAGTGGGAGAGATCTAAAATCTCCAACCAGGACGTCAACACTCTGAAGAGGCTTGGCCTCATGAAGAAGGAAGACGCCATCCGCTTTCCCGGCGAAGAAAGCTACCCCAACCCTCCAATGGAGTACCGGGTTAGTTTTGTTGATCACCTCATCCGCGGCCTTTCGGCCCCAATTCACGATTTCCTCCGCGGCCTTCTTTTTGTTTACGGGATTCAACTTCGCACCGGTTGACCCCCAATTCCATCCTTCACATTTCCATTTTTATCACACTTTGCGAATGCTTCCTCGGAATCCCTCCTAATTGGGCTCTGTGGAAACGCATTTTCTGCCTCCGCCGCAATGGCTCCCACAACGCCACTTATAACATAGACGGCATTGTTATTTGTGTCCGAACTGACGTTGATTATTTCGACGTCAAGTTTCCTGATTCTGTGCAAGGATGGCGCAAAAGATGGCTCTACATTCACGAAGAAAGTGCCAACTCTGTGGAACACAACATAATCCCTTTCGACGGAAGTGCCAAAATTCAGCGCCGCCGTTCCTGGGACGCTGAAGCTTCCGAAGAAGAGAAAAAGACGACAGAAGCACTTATGTCTCGTATTCATCAGCTTCAAAATACTCGAGGCAAAGAACTGTCTGGTGTTCAAATCACTGCCTACTTCCTTAGGATTAGAGTGCAGCCTCTTCAGGCTCGCAAAAATCCCCTTTGGACGTATTCCGGAGAAAACGACGCCAATAGAATCTCCAGTGATCTTTCTGCAAAGGATTTGGAGAAGTTGATTCGAAGAGTTTCCCGCTTGGCGAAGAAGGATCCTATTCCCTCCTCTTGTCGCGTGGAACCATACAGCTCCGCCAATCCTCTCCCCGAGGTATTTTGTCTTCTCGAGTTTCTGTCTTGTTCCGAACTTTCCTTGCATCTTATTGTATTGAAATCTCACTAATTTTTTCTTTTATCACTATTTTCTTGTAGAACCATCCTACTATGGCTTCCCTTCCTCCTCTTCCTGAGGATGGAGAAGTCGAAGAACAGGCTATCGTTGCCGAAGACACCCAAGGTTCTTCTATTCCTGAAAGTGAAGTTGCGGGTTCTCACAAATCTGCGGCTTCCCATGAAAAAGAAATTGAATCCGGAAGCTGACGAGTCGACGCAATCCCTTCCTCCTGCTGTTTCCCCAAGGAACAAAAGGAAAAGGAATGATGTCGAGGATTCTGGCACTTCTAAGGCTGAAAAAGTTGTTCCTTCTCATCCGAAGGCAGCTTATGATCCTTATATTGAATCCCTCGTCAGCTCGTAAGTCACCTTTATTTCTCCCTTTTCCGTACTCGATGTGTTTATCTTGTCTTACTTTTTATGCGCCGATTTTTGATCGACAAGTGATGACGAGGAAGAAGTACCAATCGTTGACGTGGCTCCTCGGACAAGCACGTCACATACTGTACTTGCCTCAGACACGCTAGTTGAAGGAGAAGAATCCTCGCCTCCTCAACAAAACGTCGTCACCATAACTCCGCCGTCAAGCCTCCTTGCTCCTTCACCAAAAAGGGCAAGGATTGAATCGTTTGTTGAACCTGCCCCTCAATTGGGCAGCTCGTCGACTCTGCTCTTAGATGATGTAAGTTTGTCGATATCTATATTTCCCCTATTTTGCTTTTTCATGCCTTCACTCTCTTTTTCATGCCGATGTGTCTCTTCATGTGTTCTTCTTTAACAGCCCATGATCAAAGAGCTTCTCCGCATCGGATCCCAATTTATTGGGTACCGTGAATATGCTAGCAGAGCCGAAGGTAACAATTTTTATGCTTGCCGTTTTTCCTTGACTTTTTGCGCCTGTTGCTTGTCGTGATTTTTGATCTTTCTTCTCTTTTTTTTTTATCTCGACAGAGAAACTTGCAGAGGCCAACGAACGTGCCGACGCACTTGCTCAGAAACTTGAGCAAAGTGAAGCGGCTCGCAAGAAAGCCGAACTTGTTGCTAGCGAAGCCAAAGCCGAGGCTGATGAAGCCAAAGCAAAAGCTGCTAGTGTCGAGGAACTGCAGAAAAAACTTGAGGATGCTGCATCTGCCTTAAACGAGCACAAAGCTGCACAAGCTTCTCGTGAACAGGGGATCCTCAAGCGCCTGAAATCACAAAGTCGACGCACTTACAGTAATATTATTGATCCCTTCTATTTTTATGAGAGTCGCTATTTCTTGTTGTTTGACCAACGTTTTGTTTTCTTGGCAGATCAAACAAACCAAGATTTTGATCTGGAGAATCCTGTCGATGACCCTCTCCTTGACGCACTTTCCTATCTGGAGCTGCATGGGTCCGAAATTCGTGAAGGCGTGGCAAATGCTAATGCAGGATTGTCGGCGTTGTTCCCCTACTTCTTCCGAAGAAAGAGGAGCCCTCGACTTTCCTTAACCTTGCCAAGATGTTCAATTCACCGAGAAGACCTTTGGACTGAAGATGCGCCAAGAAAATATGAAAATTGCCGTCGAAAGCACTTGTTGCTTTGGTTCTTTGACAGTCAACAGTGTTGATTGGACGAAAGTTGGCGACACCGAAAGATAGAGCAATCAAAATGGAGGTCGCTGATTAAGGCAGCCAAGCCCAACACGAAGAAGATCTTGGCCTATCTCGGGATCAAACCAGCGTCGACTCCTAGCTCATCAAGGCCGGAGGTCTAGATGCATGCCTCTTTATTTTTCTTTCTATGTTTCTTTTGCTCTTGTCGCCAAAGTAGTCATTTGGCGACACGTACTTCCTTAGCTCCACTGTAATGCTTTTGTAATTATTCCGAGAGATTAATGAAAACTCTATCTTTGCTTGTTGTTTGATGTTGTCTTGTCTAAATTTCAGTTGATATTTGATAACTATACTCCGTCTTCCGCTCCTTCCAATATTTCGCCTTCTTCTTCTCGCTCGAGGAGAGCTTTTTTGATCTCGCACTGTCGAAGATACCTTGTCGCAAGAACTGGATGAACTTCGAAAACAACTTCAGTATGCGAAGAAGCAAACACTTGTGATGATGGAGAAGTCTCATAAGTCATCTGAAGCCGAAAAAATTGCACTTCAGCAAGCTCGCGAGGCCGTGGCTGCTAAGGAAATTGCTGCTTCCGAGGCTGAAAAGGCGACTACTCGAGAAAATTTCATGCTCGAGTTAATGAATGAAGCCGGTGCGAGATATGTCGGGTATGCTTGTTTCATCCTCCGATATCTTTCATCTTCATGCTATGTCTCTTAAAGGTTTCTACTTCGTTGTTTTGATAGGTTCCTTTATTGATGCTGCCGAGGAAGAGAGGGTAAATACTAGGACGAACCTCCTTGTTAACCTTTCCCTTGACCATGGTTCTCTGTTTTGGGCTACTCCGGAGAGGACCCGCCAAATCGTCAGGTTTCAGGATCGCACCTCTCAAACTCGCGACTTCCTTGACTTCTGTACCAAGACCTTGTCTATGGTTTATAACTCCATGTTTCCTCGGAACATTCAACCAAAAACTCTTCCTGAGTTAATGGAGAAATTCAAAGAAGCTCACAGGATCCATGACTTCGTCAAAGCTCAATTGGTAGCTGGCGCCAGATTTGCTCTTATCATGCTTCAGATCTGCCACTCAAATCTTGACCTTACCCAAGTTGTTGCGAAAGTTCATCAGAAAGTAAAGCGCCGAAGAGTTGGCGTCGACCGAATTAACACGAAGGTTTCGCCTGTAGCCGAAGAAATGATTGAAGATCTTCTTCGGATGGATGCCGACTTTTTTGCCGATAGTCATTATGCTGATTTTCTTGGCGCTGCTCCTGAAGAAAACAGAATTACCCTTGATGACATACTGAATCAAGACTAATTATCTTCCTTTGTAGATAACTCTTCTTTGTAACCCATGATTGTGATTATATTGTGAAGCAATCATTATATTTCTATATTTGTCTAGCTCCCGAGTGTTTCGGTGGCTATTTACTGTATTTATATATTGCGAGGTTTTGAACCAAGGCATTTATTTAATATGTATTGATGGCGAATATCAGCCCCCGAGCTTCTTTATTGAGTACTATTTTGTATTTTCGTTGACTCACGAGGTACTTTAGTACCAAGGCAAGGCTTTTCTTTGTCGATGAACTATATTGAAATTCGTCGGGTCAGAGACTTTGAGCATGTCGATAAACAAAAAGTTATATTGACACTATCTTTATTATATTGCAGCACCGCGAGCCCGCCTCATTAAAAACCTTTCTCGGTCCCACTCGGTGCCCCAAGAAAGGAAAAGAGTGCGTCTGAAAACTCGCGGGCGTTTCAGTACATTGAAGTTTTACAAGGACTATATTTCGACTCTAGGCGTAGAACCGCCTGAGTTGCGCCACGTTCCAGGGGTTTTGCTCCTCCACCCCTGTCTTCTTGTCCTTTATCCTGTATGCTCCTCCTCCGATTACTTCCGTGACAATGTAAGGTCCAAGCCATGGTGACTCGAGTTTTTCATGACTTTTTTGCGTGAGCCGAAGAACTAGGTCTCCCACCTGAAAAGATCTTGGCCGCAAACGTCGACTGTGGTAATTCTTCAAGTCCTGTTGGTATTTAGTTACCCTTGATAGTACCTCGTCTCGAGCTTCGTCGAGTGCGTCGACGTCGTCTTCCAATGCTATCTTGGAAGTTTCTTCATTATACTTTGTGACTCTGGGGGAGTCGTGCTCTATTTCTATTGGTAGTACTGCCTCTTGCTCCATGGACCGGGAAAAACGGTGTCTCTGTCGCCATTTGTATTTGGTGTTGTTCGGATGCTCCACAACACACTTGGTAGTTCTTCTGGCCAGGTATGTCGAGCTTTTTCCAGTGGTCCTAACAGGCGTTTCTTGATGCCATTGCAGATGATGCCGTTGGCTTTCTCGACTTGCCCATTGGTTTGAGGATGTGCAACTGACGCGAAGTGCAGCTTGATACCCACTTCTTTGCAATAATCTTTGAATTCGTGGGATGTGAAGTTACTACCATTGTCTGTGACGATGCTGTGGGGCACTCCAAATCTGAAGACGAGTCCTTTTATGAATTTTACTGCGGATGCTCCATCTGGTGAATTTATCGGCTTCGCTTCTATCCACTTTGTAAATTTGTCGACAGCTACTAGCATGTACTCCTTTCCTCCTGGCCAGGATTTGTGTAACTTGCCCACCATATCAAGTCCCCATTGGGCAAAGGGCCATGACAATGGTATTGGTGTTAGTTCTGCTGCTGGAGAGTGGGGTTTTGCGGCAAACCTTTGACACGCGTCGCAAGTTCTTACTATTTCCTTGGCGTCCTCGATTGCTGTCAACCAGTAGAATCCTGCCCGAAAAACCTTGGCTGCGATAGCTCGACTACTTGCGTGGTGGCCACATATTCCTTCGTGTACATCTTTCAAAATTATCCTTCCTTCTTCGGGTGTGACACATCTCTGCAGGACACCTGAAATACTTCGCTTGTACAATTCTCCTTTGACCACCGTGAAAGCTTTGGAGCGTCGAATTACTCGTCTTGCCTCAACTGGATCATCGGGTATTTCTTTCCTGAGGATGTACGATATGTACGTCTGCATCCATGGTATCTGTATCACCATGACCAGGTCCTGATCTTCTTCTTCTTCCTCTTGCTTTTCCTTGGTAGCCCCCGAGGGTTTCTTCTCCTTCTTTTTTGATTTTATCGATTTTGTAGATCTCTCTGTTATCTCTTCCCAAAATACACCTGGCGGAACTACAAGGCACTGCGACCCGATGTTTGCAAGGACGTCGGCTTCGCTGCGTTGCTCAATCTACTAATATGATTTACTTCGCATCCATCGAACAACTTCTCGAGCTCGTTGTACACCTCCTTGTATGCCATCATGCTATCATTGACTGCGTCACATTGGTTCATAACTTGCTGAGCCACCAATTGTGAGTCGCCAAAGATTTTTAGTCGAGTTGCACCGCAGGCTTTCGCCATCTTCATCCCGTGTATGAGAGCCTCATATTCTGCTTCATTGTTAGATGCGTTAGGAAACGTCATCCGAAGGATGTACTTCAACTTGTCACCTTCAGGTGATATGAGTACTACTCTCGCGCCAAATTTCCTTCTAGTCTTTTGGACCCATCAAAGTTCATGGTCCAGGTTCTCGATAAGTCTGGAGGTCCTGTGTTTTGCAACTCCATCCACTCTGCGATGAAGTCTGGCAAAACTTGCGACTTGATTGCTTTTCTTTTTTCATACGTGATGTCCCGAGGGGAAAGTTCTATTCCCCAAAGGGAGACACGAATTCGTAGCTTCCGGATTGTTTAGTATATTTGACAAGGGAGCTTCATTGACCACTATGATCGGGTGTGCCGAAAAATAGTGGCGCAATTTTCGTGCTGTTGCGAACACTCCATATGCTAGCTTTTGGTACGAGGGTACCTTTGTTTTGAGGGCGACAAAACTTCGCTCACGAAGTATCTTGGCCTCTCGCACTCCATGGATTTTCCCTTCTTCTTCTCTTTCAACAACTAACACCATGCTAACCACTTGGGGTGTGGCTGCAATATACAGCAGGAGAGGTTCCTTTTCCTTTGGCGCTACCAAAATTGGTGGTGTCGAAATTGTGCGCTTCAAATCCTCGAAAGCTCTGTCGGCCTCTTCGTTCCATTGGAATTTATCTCCTTGCTTTATCAGAGCGTAAAATGGTAACGCTTTTTCTCCCCGATGCCGCGACGAATCTGCTCAAAGCTGTGACTCGCCCGATTAGCTGCTGTATCTCTTTCAACTTTGTTGGCTTCCTCATTGTTACTATAGCTTGTATTTTGTCGGGATTTGCTTCAATCCCTCTTGTTGAAAATAGGAACCCCGAAGTTCTCTATTTGGGACGCCAAAAGAACACTTCGTCGGGTTCAACTTCGAGCAGAATTTGTCGAGGTTGTTAAAAGTTTCTTTGAGGTCCTCGATCAGCGTTGCCCCTTTTTTGACGTTATGACGACATCATCGATGTATACTTGCACGTTTTTCCCGATCTGTGTCGCTAAACACTTCGCATCATCCTACGATATGTTGCTCCCGCATTTTTTAGACCAAAGGGCATTGTCTTGTAGCAGAACACGCCGTAAGGTGTAATAAACGCTGTTTTGGCTTCATCATCTTCTTTTAATCTGATCTGGTTATAACCAGAGTATGCATCCAAAAAGGAAAGACGTTCATAGCCTGCCGTGGAGTCGATGATTTGATCAATCCTTGGGAGGGGAAAGTGATCCTTAGGACAATGTTTATTGAGACACGTAAAGTCGACGCACATGCGAAGGACTGTTGTGTGTTTCTTCGGCACCATCACTGGGTTAGCTACCCATGTGGCTTCTGTAGATATCTCTTTGATAAAACCAGCCTCCTCAAGTCGATTTATTTCTGATAGCATGGCTTTGCGGTTTGGTTCCGAAAAACGCCGCAAAGGTTGTTTGATTGGTCTCGCCATCGGATCCAAGTTTAGGTGGTGCTCGGCAAGTTCCACGGTACTCCTGGCATGTCAGCTGGACACCATGCGAAGATTTTCCAGTTCTCACGGAGGAACTTGACGAGCGCGCTTTCCTATGCGATATCCATGTCGTTTGCGATAGATGTCGTCTTTTTTGGGTCTGTCGGGTGAATCTGTACCTCTTTTGAATTTTTCTCGGTATTGAAAGTTGATTCTTTGTTTGGCCTTCCAACGTCTGGCAGTACGTCGTAATCAGTCATGCTTTTTGACGCCAAGTACTCAGCTTGCATCCCGAAAGTTTCTGACAGCCGGTGAAAGTCCTTATCGCACTTATCGGCTAAGGCAAAGCTTCCTTTGACTGTGATTGGTCCCTTTGGTCCAGGCAACCTCCACAGCAGGTATGTATAGTGTGGTACCGCCATAAACCTAGCATATGCTGGTCGTCCCAACAGAGCGTGGTATTGCGACGGAAAATCCACGACTTCAAATTCCAGCCTCTCGATTCTGTAATTTTCTCGGGTCCCAAACTGAACGTCGAGATTGATCTTCCCCAATGGATAACTTGGTTTCTCCGGTGTGATGCCGTGGAACCTTGTGTCTGTTGGTTTCAAGTTTGCTAAGGATATGTTCATCTTCCTCAATGTATCTGCATACATAAGGTTTAGGCTGCTGCCGCCGTCTATAAACACTCGGGAGACATCAAATCCTGCAATAACTGCTGGCAGAATAAGTGCTGACTACCCTGGTCGAGGGACTTGCTGCGGGTGATCTGCTATTGTGAAGCCAATATCTTGTCCTGACCAATTAAGGTACTCAACTGTTGGTGGAGGCATTTTTTCTGCCATAAACACCTGTCGTGAGATTACTTTCTGAGCTCTATTGGACGGCCTTCCCTTCTGAATCATTGACACCGCTCCGTTGGAGTTAGGATCAACATAAGGTGGTGGTGGAGGTGCTGCCGCTATTCTGAGCTGATGCCGATTGTCGTCTGTAATCGCGGGAGGAGGCGGCAAGTGAATCTCGCTTCTGGGTTCCCGAGGATTTCTCTGTGTTGCTCGCGCGTTAGCGTTTTCTGCATACCGCAACATTGTCTGAAAATTTCGACAGTCTTTCTGCAGGTGCCCTGACTGTCTTTTACCGTTGCTATCGAGGAAAAAGTGCATCTGACACGGTCCATTCATCATCTCTTCAGGGGACACAAAAGGCCTTGGGAATCTAGGCCCGCTATTTTGCCTGTTGCGTGAATCATCCCTGTTATCACCTCGCTGCTCATTGCTTCTCTCGATAATCATCTCTCGTTGCTTCCTCCTGTGTGTGCCCGAAAGCCTGCCGAAATTTGCCCTGGAGCGTCATAGTTCGGATACTGCCGAGGAAATCGTCGCCTTGGTTGATAGTTTCGACCGCGGTCCTCCTCTGGTGACCTGTGCCGTTTGTTGTGGACAGCATCTTCTCCATCTGCCCATCTGTTTGCTATCTCCATTAATGCGGATATTGTCTTTGGATTGGTCCTTCCCAAGTCCTCGACAAAATCTCCACGCCTAATTTCTGCGACAAACGCATCTATTGCTCTCTCGTCAGATATATTTTCTGCCGAGTTTTTGATGATATTCCACCTTTGGATATACTTTCTCATTGGCTCGTCTGGCTTTTGTCGACATGCTCTCAACTCCTCTAACGACGCAGGTTTTTTGCACGTGGATCTGAAGTTCTTGACGAACACATCCTCGAAACTTTCCCGTGTCGATGGATCCTGGAGTGAGTTTCTTTATCCAAGATCGTGCGGCTCCACTCAAATGCACCTGGATGCTTTGCATAGCTGTTGCCCTGGTTCCTCCTGTGAGCTTCACCGTCTCCAGATAGTCGACTAGCCAATCCTCTGGATCTTGAAGGCCGTCGAACTTTTTGAAATTATCGGGTAACTTGAATCTGAGGGGACTCGAGTTTTCGGACTCTCCTCGTGAAGCATGGTAAGCCACACATATCTTCGTCGTTAAGCTGCGAGATTGCCGATGATCCCTTCGCTTTGCCGCGCTCCGTCGACCCTTGCTTGTGCTGCTGTGTCTCTTGCTCCACTTGGTCCTTCGAGTCTTTGCCCGTTGCTGCTGCAGGTCGTGGACTATTTTGCCTTGCCGCTCCTTCGGGAGGCGTTGATACAAACGATGTCCCCATAGCTCCAACTCCTGCTACCGCCATATTGTACAATGTTTCCCTTGGATCACCTGGAGGTGGTTTAGATGCAAGGATAAAAGCATGTGTCGCCATATACCCAGCTTCTGGTGTCTTAGGGATGATGTTTCCTCTTGTATCTATCGACATGAAGGACATGTCGAGGTTTTGGAACAAGTGATCTCTTTACGCTTCGGGTATGTGTTGCAGCCTTGATCTTGCTCTGTTCCGCGCCTCCTGTGGCTATCACCCAAAGTTCTAGATTGTCGACTTAGATCTGCCCTTCTCTCGCTGGATGCGAAGCTGCCTCCTTTCTCTGTTCAACTCAATTTGTCTGTTTTTCCAATTCCACTGGCAGCTCGTGCGAGCCTATATTGATATGCTTGTAATTCCTCTGGTGTGGCCGTGGTAGCCATTGATTACGTACCGTTCATAGCTCTCGCGGCTCTGTCCCACGCTGCTTGTGAAAGTTGAACTCTATCTCGCGGCTCGGCCCGACGTATTTGTTGCCCAGGCCTTGTCGCAGATTGGAGGGATCGACGTATGGATTTCCCCGGATCGTCGAAAGCCTCGAATGTTTCCTCTTGATCTTCAATGGCATAAATCTGATGATACTTTGTACTCAGATCTATGTTGGGTTTGGTGACATCATCGTTGAGATTGATGAAGACCTTGCCTTGTGATAGATTTGTCGATGAAGTCATAACTGTCGACATCGCTTGAGCCATCGCTTATATATGAGTCCGCAGATGACTCAAACGACATGTCGTTGAAGATCTTGGCGAGTTTCTCTCTTGCTCTGGTGCTGACGTAGCGTGTCGCCGAAGTTTCTTCTTCTCCTGACTCGGTTGATGATGCATAGCTTGAAAAATCGGAATCGACCGCCGACGATCCCGATGAATTCGGAATTTCGGCACGATACGATCCCTCCTTCTCGACGCGAAAGTGAAACCTTCCGAACGTCATCTCCATGGGCTCCGCCAGATACGCATATGCATCCAAACGGGAGGGTGGGTGAGGAACAAAATCGACAAGACCAGCAGCGATCTGTTTACCTCGATCCATTGTGTTGCTTGCGGTTGACGATGTCGAAGATCTTGAACGTGCCATCGAGATCAGATCCTTACGCCTCTAGTCCCCACAGACGGCGCCAGTTGACAAGGTATCAACTTGTCAATGCCTATGGATTGTAGGCTAGGGTTTAGTTGGAAGTAGAGGGTAAGTAGATCTCGAAGGTTTCAGCTGAAAAGTACTCGACGATTGTGAAAACTAGGGTTTGTAGACAATGATTCGATTATCTCTTCGTCCCTCGACTCCCCCTTTATATAGGAGGTGGAGCCGAGGGATTCGTGCTATACAAGTTACAGAGTCCGGGACGGTTTCTAACTCATCCCGCCAGATTACAAATAACACTTCCTATTACAACTCTTAACTTTCCTTAATATATCTTGGGCTCCCGAATCTTCTTATTCTTCGGGTAGTGGGCCTTCAGTAAACCCCGGGTACTATCTTTGGCAGGCCCATTTGGGATGCCTATGTCACTATGTTCAAGGATATAGTCACTGATTACATTACGCGCAATACTTAATGCAATTGTCTGTTGTTAGCAACTTAATACTGGAGGGGGTTCGGACGATAACCTGAAGGTGGACTTTTTAGGCATAGATGCATGCTGGATAGCGGTCTATGTACTTTGTCGTAATGCCCAATTAAATCTCACAGTACTCATCATAATATGTATGTGCATGGTCATGCCCTCTCTATTTGTCAATTGCCCAACTGTAATTTGTTCACCCAACATGCTGTTTATCTTATGGGAGAGACACCTCTAGTGAACTGTGGACCCCGGTCCAATTCTCTATACTGAAATACAATCTACTGCAATACTGTTCTACTGTTTTCTGCAAACAATCATCATCCACACTATACATCTAATCCTTTGTTACAGCAAGCCGGTGAGATTGACAACCTCACTGTTTCGTTGGGGCAAAGTACTTTGGTTGTGTTGTGCAGGTTCCACGTTGGCGCCGGAATCTCTGGTGTTGCGCCGCACTACATCCCGCCGCCATCAACCTTCAACGTGCTTCTTGGCTCCTACTGGTTCGATAAACCTTGGTTTCATACTGAGGGAAAACTTGCCGCTGTACGCATCACACCTTCCTCTTGGGGTTCCCAACGGACGCGTGTTGTACGCGTATCAAGCACTTTTTTTTGGCGCCGTTGCCGGGGAGATCAAGACACGCTGCAAGGGGAGTCTCCACTTCCCAATCTCTTTACTTTGTTTTTGTCTTGCTTTATTTTATTTACTACTTTGTTTGCTGCACTAAATCAAAATACAAAAAAATTAGTTGCTAGTTTTACTTTATTTGCTATCTTGTTTGCTATATCAAAAACACAAAAAAATTAGTTACTTGCATTTACTTTATCTAGTTTGCTTTGTTTACTGTTGCTAAAATGAATACTCCTGAAAATACTAAGTTGTGTGACTTCACAACCACAAATAATAATGATTTCTTATGCACACCTATTGCTCCACCTGCTACTACAGCAGAATTCTTTGAAATTAAACCTGCTTTACTGAATCTTGTTATGCGAGAGCAATTTTCTGGTGTTAGTTCTGATGATGCTGCTGCCCATCTCAATAATTTTGTTGGACTATGTGAAATGCAAAAATATAAAGATGTAGATGGTGACATTATAAAATTAAAATTGTTCCCTTTCTCATTAAGAGGAAGAGCTAAAGATTGGTTGCTATCTCTGCCTAAGAATAGTATTGATTCATGGACTAAATGCAAGGATGCTTTTATTGGTAGATATTATCCCCCTGCTAAAATTATATCTTTGAGGAGTAGCATAATGAATTTTAAACAATTAGATACTGAACATGTTGCTCAAGCTTGGGAAAGAATGAAATCTTTGGTTAAAAATTGCCCAACACATGGACTGACTACTTGGATGATCATCCAAACCTTCTATGCAGGACTGAATTTTTCTTCGCGGAACCTATTGGATTCAGCAGCTGGAGGTACCTTTATGTCCATCACTCTTGGTGAAGCAACAAAGCTTCTTGATAATATGATGATCAATTACTCTGAATGGCACACGGAAAGAGCTCCACAAGGTAAGAAGGTAAATTCTGTCGAAAAACCTCTTCCTTGAGTGATAAGATTGATGCTATTATGTCTATGCTTGTGAATGATAGGACTAATATTGATCCTAATAATGTTCCGTTAGCTTCATTGGTTGCCCAAGAAGAACATGTTGATGTAAACTTCATTAAAAATAATAATTTCAACAACAATGCTTACCGGAACAATTCTAGTAACAACTATAGGCCATATCCTTATAATAATGGCAACGGCTATGGTAATTCTTATGGGAATTCTTACAACAATAATAGGAATTCACCCCCTGGACTTGAAGCCATGCTTAAAGAATTTATTAGTACACAAACTGCTTTTAACAAATCTGTTGAAGAAAAGCTTGGGAAAATTGATATACTTGCTTCTAAAGTCGATAGTCTTGCTGCTGATGTTGATCTTTTGAAATCGAAAGTTATGCCTAATGAGAATCATCATAATAAAATTGTTACTACAGCAAATGCCATCCAAGTTAGAATTAATGAGAATATAAGATTAATGGCTGAACTGCGTGCTAGGTGGGATAGAGAAGAAAATGAAAAACTAGCTAAAGAGAAGAATGTAGCTAAAGTTTGGACTATTACCACCACTAGTAATGCTAATGCTACACATGTTGCTGCACCTCCTACTATTAATAATAAAAGAATTGGTGTTAGCAATGTTTCCACTTCTAATGCAAAGCGCGAGAAACTGCCTGAAATTGCTAAAACTACTTGAAACCGCTCGTGATAAAGCTGCTGAAATTTTTTCCAACATTGGGGATGATGATCCCATTGATTTAGATTATAATGGTTTGAATTTTGATGATTGCCACATCTCTGAAGTGATAAAGTTTTTGCAAAAACTTGCTAAAAGTCCTAATGCTAGTGCTATAAATTTGGCTTTCACGCAACATATTACAAATGCTCTCATAAAAGCTAGAGAAGAGAAACTAGAGCGCGAAGCCTCTATTCCTAGAAAGCTAGAGGATGGTTGGGAGCCCATCATTAAGATGAAGGTTAAAGATTTTGATTGTAATGCTTTATGTGATCTTGGTGCAAGTATTTCCGTTATGCCTAAGAAAATTTATAATATGCTTGACTTGCCACCGCTGAAAAATTGTTATTTGGATGTTAATCTTGCTGATCATTCTACAAAGAAACCTTTGGGGAGAGTTGATAATATTCGCATTACCGTTAACAATAACCTTGTTCCCGTTGATTTTGTTGTCTTGGATATTGAATGCAATGCATCTTGTCCCATTATATTGGGAAGACCTTTTCTTCGAACTGTTGGTGCTATCATTGATATGAAGGAAGGTAATATAAAATATCAATTTCCTCTCAAGAAAGGTATGGAACACTTTCCTAGAAAGAGAATGAAGTTACCTTTTGATTCTATTATTAGAACAAATTATGATGTTGATGCTTCGTCTCTTGATAACACTTGATACACACTTTCTGCGCCTAGCTGAAAGGCGTTAAAGAAAAGCGCTTATGGGAGACAACCCATGGTTTTTACCTACAGTACTTTGTTTTTATTTTGAGTCTTGGAAGTTGTTTACTACTGTAGCAACCTCTCCTTATCTTAGTTTAGTGTTTTATTGTGCCAAGTAAAGTCTTTGATAGAAAAGTTCATACTAGATTTGGATTACTGCACAGTTTCAGATTTCTTTGCTGTCACGAATTCCGACCTGCCTCTCTGTAGGTAGCTCAGAAATATATGCCAATTTACGTGCGTGATCCTCAGATATGTACGCAACTTTCATTCAATTTGGGCATTTTCATTTGAGCAAGTCTGGTGCCATTTTAAAATTCGTCGATACGAACTGTTCTGTTTTGACAGATTCTGCTTTTTATTTCGCATTGCCTCTTTTGCTATGTTGGATGAATTTCTTTGATCCATTAATGTCCAGTAGCTTTATGCAATGTCCATAAGTGTTAAGAATGATTATGTCACCTCTGAACATGTTAATTTTTATTGTGCACTAACCCTCTAATGAGTTGTTTCGAGTTTGGTGTGGAGGAAGTTTTCAAGGATCAAGAGAGGAGTATGATGCAACATGATCAAGGAGAGTGAAAGCTCTAAGCTTGGGGATGCCCCGGTGGTTCACCCCTACATATTCTAAGAAGACTCAAGCGTCTAAGCTTGGGGATGCCCAAGGCATCCCCTTCTTCATCGACAACATTATCAGGTTCCTCCCCTGAAACTATATTTTTATTCCATCACATCTTATGTGCTTTGCTTGGAGCGTCGGTTTGTTTTTGTTTTTGTTTTGTTTGAATAAAATGGATCCTAGCATTCACTTTATGGGAGAGAGACACGCTCCGCTGTAGCATATGGACAAGTATGTCCTTAGGCTCTACTCATAGTATTCATGGCGAAGTTTCTTCTTCGTTAAATTGTTATATGGTTGGAATTGGAAAATGATACATGTAGTAATTGCTATAAATTTCTTGGATAATGTGATACTTGGCAATTGTTGTGCTCATGTTTAAGCTCTTGCATCATATACTTTGCACCCATTAATGAAGAAATACATAGAGCATGCTAAAATTTGGTGAGTTTTGCTGCACCGGTTCATCCTTGTGTTTGTTTCAAATAAGCCTTGCTAGCCTAAACCTTGTATCGAGAGGGAATACTTCGCATGCATCCAAAATACTTGAGCCAACCACTATGCCATTTGTGTCCACCATACCTACCTACTACATGGTATTTCTCCGCCATTCCAAAGTAAATTGCTTGAGTGCTACCTTTAAAATTCCATCATTCACCTTACAATATATAGCTCATGGGACAAGTAGCTTAAAAACTATTGTGGTATTGAATATGTACTTATGCACTTTATCTCTTATTAAGTTGCTTGTTGTGCGATAACCATGTTTCTGGGGACGCCATCAACTATTCTTTGTTGAATATCATGTGAGTTGCTATGCATGTTCGTCTTGTCTGAAGTAAGAGAGATCTACTACCTTATGGTTAAGCATGCATATTGTTAGAGAAGAACATTGGGCCGCTAACTAAAGCCATGATTCATGGTGGAAGTTTCAGTTTTGGACATATATCTTCAATCTCATATGAGAAAATTACTAATTGTTGTTACATGCTTATGCATAAAAGAGGAGTCCATTATCTGTTGTCTATGTTGTCCCGGTATGGATGTCTAAGTTGAGAATAATCAATAGCGAGAAATCCAATGCGAGCTTTCTCCTTAGACCTTTGTACAGGCGGCATAGAGGTACCCCTTTGTGACACTTGGTTAAAACATGTGCATTGTGATGATCCGGTAGTCCAAGCTAATTAGGACAAGGTGCGGGCACTATTAGTATACTATGCATGAGGCTTGCAACTTGTAAGATATAATTTACATGATACATATGCTTTATTACTACCGTTGACAAAATTGTTTCATGTTTTCAAAATCAAAGCTCTAGCACAAATATAGCAATCGATGCTTTCCTCTATGGAGGACCATTCTTTTACTTTTATGTTGAGTCAGTTCACCTATTTCTCTCTACCTCAAGAAGCAAACACTTGTGTGAACTGTGCATTGATTCCTACATACTTGCATATTGCACTTATTATATTACTCTATGTTGACAATATCCATGAGATATACATGTTATAAGTTGAAAGCAACCGCTGAAACTTAATCTTCCTTTGTGTTGCTTCAATGCCTTTACTTTGAATTATTGCTTTATGAGTTAACTCTTATGCAAGACTTATTGATGCTTGTCTTGAAGTGCTATTCATGAAAAGTCTTTGCTATATGATTCACTTGTTTACTCATGTCATATACATTGTTTTGATCGCTGCATTCGCTACATATGCTTTACAAATAGTATGATCAAGGTTATGATGGCATGTCACTCCAGAAATTATCTTTGTTATCGTTTTACCTGCTCGGGACGAGCAGAACTAAGCTTGGGGATGCTGATACGTCTCCAACGTATCGATAATTTCTTATGTTCCATGCCACATTATTGATGTTATCTACATGTTTTATGCACACTTTATGTCATATTCGTGCATTTTCTGGAACTAACCTATTAACAAGATGCCGAAGTGCGCGATTCTTTGTTTTCTGCTGTTTTTGGTTTTAGAAATCCTAGTAACGAAATATTCTCGGAATTGGACGAAATCAACGCCCAGGGTCCTATTTTGCCACGAAGCTTCCAGAAGACCGAAGAGGAGACGAAGTGGGGCCACGAGGTGGCCAAACCCTAGGGTGGCGCGGCCTGGCCCCTGGCCGCACGGCCCTATGGTGTGGGCCCCTCGTGCCACCTCCTGACTTGCCCTTCCGCCTACTTAAAGCCTCCGTCGCGAAACCCCCAGTACCGAGAGCCACGATACAGAAAACCTTACTGAGACGCCGCCGCCGCCAATCCCATCTCGGGGGATTCAGGAGATCGCCTCCGGCACCCTGCCGGAGAGGGGAATCATCTCCCGGAGGACTCTACGCCGCCATGGTCGCCTCCGGAGTGATGTGTGAGTAGTCTACCCCTGGACTATGGGTCCATAGCTGTAGCTAGATGGTTGTCTTCTCCCCATTGTGCTTCATTGTCGGGTCTTGTGAGCTGCCTAACATGATCAAGATCATCTATCTGTAATTCTATATGTTGCGTTTGTTGGGATCCGATGAATAGAGAATACTTGTTATGTTGATTATCAAAGTTATGTCTATGTGTTGTTTATGATCTTGCATGCTCTCCGTTATTAGTAGATGCTTTGGCCAAGTTGATGCTAGTAACTCCAAGAGGGAGTATTTATGCTCGATAGTGGGTTCATGTCTCCGTGAATCTAGGGAAGTGACAGAAATCTCTAAGATTATGGATGTGCTGTTGCCACTAGGGATAAAACATTGGTGCTATGTTCAAGGATATAGTCACTGATTACATTACGCGCAATACTTAATGCAATTGTCTGTTGTTAGCAACTTAATACTGGAGGGGGTTCGGACGATAACCTGAAGGTGGACTTTTTAGGCATAGATGCATGCTGGATAGCGGTCTATGTACTTTGTCGTAATGCCCAATTAAATCTCACAGTACTCATCATAATATGTATGTGCATGGTCATGCCCTCTCTATTTGTCAATTGCCCAACTGTAATTTGTTCACCCAACATGTTGTTTATCTTATGGGAGAGACACCTCTAGTGAACTGTGGACCCCGGTCCAATTCTCTATACTGAAATACAATCTACTGCAATACTGTTCTACTGTTTTCTGCAAACAATCATCATCCACACTATACATCTAATCCTTTGTTACAGCAAGCCGGTGAGATTGACAACCTCACTGTTTCGTTGGGGCAAAGTACTTTGGTTGTGTTGTGCAGGTTCCACGTTGGCGCCGGAATCTCTGGTGTTGCGCCGCACTACATCCCGCCGCCATCAACCTTCAACGTGCTTCTTGGCTCCTACTGGTTCGATAAACCTTGGTTTCATACTGAGGGAAAACTTGCCGATGTACGCATCACACCTTCCTCTTGGGGTTCCCAACGGACGCGTGTTGTACGCGTATCAGGCATCCGGACTTAAAAATCCGGGTGTTGACAAGTTGGTATCAGAGCCATTGTTTGACCTTAGAAAACCCTAGTTAGAATGGGCGTTCATAAAAACCTAACTTTGAAATCAAAATGAAGAGAATATTTATGAAAATTTACTCATACTCTTGTCTTTGAGGTTTTTTCGAAGTTTGATGAATCATGCTCTTTCTTATTTGAATCTAATTAAAATTTTGCCACACTTGTTCACTCTCTAACTTACTCCTCCAATTCACTTTTAGATGGAGCCGAATGCACCCATCAACTCCAAGTTTTATCAACTTGGGAACGGAGGGAGTTTGATCTTCGAGCACGACCTCGACGCTGTCTCAGACTTCCTTGGACGCCCGCACCCTGAGTTCCACGGGATTCAGGTGAACGACCAGGCTGGAGGCGAGTTGCAGTGGATCATCACCGCCGACTTAAGGGGCAAGATGGAGCCTCCCACCCCGGAGAGGTTCCTCTTCTCCTTCCACGAGAGCAACTGGCTCGATGGACTCGCACGTGGCCTTCAGGAGGCACTTGCGCGCCTCTGTGGACAGAACATGGTGCGCCTACTTGCGTCTCGCTTCGCACATCTTGTGAGGCGTGATGCTATGGGAGTGCCTATGGAGCTGCAGCCGCACCCGGAGATGAGGCACCATGCAGAGCACCTGGACTTTATGCTGTACCACACTGAGAAGGACTTAGACAACTCCCGTGCGTACGCAAACCAGACTCACCTTGCACTGGCCACTCATGCCGATGCTATCAAGATGCTGTCCAAGGACCGCAACAAGCTTCGCCTGTAGCGTGCCAAGAGGGATGCTACTATTCTGTGCCTTCGCGCCCAGATAGCATCACTAGAGGCCACTGTCAGGGCCCAGGAGGATCAGCTGAGAGAGATGGAGGATGACGAGGCCGGCATCGACATTCAGGGAGGTGGAGCTTTCCTGAGTGACGATGACGACTTTGAGGAGGACGAGTTCACTGAGGAGGAGGACTACGCGTTCCTGGAGCCAGGACCTGATGACGTCGTTCCTATCGACGTTGAGGATGAGGGTAGTTGCACTTGATCACTGATGTAGGTGTGAGTTGTATCCCGTCCCTTGTATCGTAGCATGAGAATGGTTCTTAAAACCATGAGAAGTGTTGGTATGTTAGTTTGTAATGTGTTATGTTGAATGAATGAATGAATGTTTGTGTTTGTCATCAAAAGCATTCAAGTTTTACAAGTTTTGAACTCACTCAAAATAAACCATAGAAATTTCCCTCTTATCTTATAATCTTCTGTATATTCATATGGCCCCTCCCAATCGCAACAACAATGACGCCGTGATGCAACTGCTGCAAACCTTGCTAGCTGACAAGGAGACTGAAAGAGCTGAACGTCAAGCCAACATCGCCGCACTGCAAAACCTTGCTAACCAAGGCCATGGGAATCATGATCATCCCGGATCTAAGCTCAAGAACTTCCAGAACACCAACCCTCCAGTGTTTAGCAAGACTGAAGAACCCCTCGACGCCGACGACTGGCTCCAGACTATGGAGAACAACTTGGAAGTAGCCGGAGTAGAAGCCAATGAGAAGGTCCTGTTTGCAACCCACTATCTTGCCGGACCAGCCCGAGCCTGGTGGACTAGCACCCGTGCCATGAACGGAGGTCAAGTCATGACTTGGGCAGATTTCAAGCTCAAGTTCAGCAAGTACCATGTGCCCCCGGGTCTTATCAAGAAGATGAGGGATGAGTTCCGCGAACTCAAGCAAGGAAGGATGACGGTGGTAGAATACCGCGACAGGTTCCTTACACTGTCAAGGTATACCCCCGATGAGACAGACACCACTGAGAACAATTAAGAGAGATTCCTGAACGGACTGCATGATGAGATGCAGACTGTTCTCGTCAACATCCCTTTCGCCGACCTTGAAGCCTTAGTGGACTCCGCCATTCAGATGGAAGGCAAGTTAAACCAAGCCAATGAGAACCGCAAACGCCGCTTGATGCACCAGCATGGGCCCAGCAATACTCCAAAGTATTGCCCCAACTCAAGCGGAGGTTTTGCCCCCAGAAACAACAAGCCACAGATGCAGACTTCACGCCCGGTGACGAGGCGGTTCCTCGGCAATGCCCACCATGAGGGGCTTGGGTTTTAGAGAAAGGCGACGACGGAAGTTCCGGGAGCGAGGCGGTACACGACGTACCCAGGTTCATGCCCCCGCGGTGGAGGGTCGCTACGTCCTGCTAGCAATCCACTATATGAATATATGTATACAGGGGGCCGCCATAGGCGGAGTTGTTGGATCTAGTCTAGTTCTAATCCGCGAGTTGCGGTGTCTAGGCGTGTTGCCTCTAAAATTATGTTTCTGATTATGCGTGTTCCTAAGGGGTGCCCCTGCCTGGCTTTATATATCAGCCAAGCTAGGGTTTACAAGAGTCCCAGTAGGATTCGTATTGGAGTCTTCTTTCCTTGTAGTCCAAGTTGAGGCGCGTGCAGGTCCAGCTTGTCGAGTCCTTGTGCTGGTCCAGCTTCATAGTTTGCACCGGGTATGGCAATGTCGAGTACCCGAAGGGTTATGCCCACGTCAGTAGCCCCCGAGTGTCTGGCCGAAGTGAAGCTTCGGGCAGAGACTAAAGTTGTCATTACCGAATGTCTTGATCATCTGTTGAATCTTGTGCTTGATGTAGAGTCGAAGTTGCTTTTGGTCGGGTGCGCGAAGCGCTCCCGATGGGAGTAGCCCCCGAGTCTATGGGCGGGTGCTTGCAGCCACGCATAGACTCAAGTTGTACTACTCGAAGATCTTGATTGTTGATGCCGATGTCTTCAACTTTATTCTTCTTTGTTGGCGAGGTTGCCATATTTTTTATCGGGTGCGCGACTAGCGCTCCCGATGGGAGTAGCCCCCGGGCCTGTAGATAAATATGAAATAGTTATGTATAGGGTGTAAAAAATACTAAGTCAAACACCGTAGACTTTTTCAAGTTCCGAGAACTTGATGCCGATGACTCTGATAATGCCATAGATAGAGGAGTTGATGATTGAGATGATATCCCAGAGGAGCCGATGATTGAGATGATGGCCCTGAGGAGACGATGATTGAGATGATGGCCCAGAGGAGCCGATGATTCGGATGATGGCCCACAGGAGCCGATGATTTGGATGATGGCCCACAGGAGCCGATGATTCGGATGATGGCCCAAAGGAGCTGATGATTTGGATGATATCCTGGAGGATCCGATAATTTTATCGGGTGCGCATCCAGCGCTCCCGATGGAAGTAGCCCCCGAGTTTGGGCACTGATGCTTGCAACCGTGAGTAGACTCAAGTCGAGCAACCCGATGTTTGCAGTTTTCTTCAGGTGCCATTGACACATTGTTGTTTATTTCAAGGGGCAAAACGCACCTTGAGCATCGTTGATGCCATCGTTTGTAAGTTTTTTTTGGTAGGTACATGTATATGCACTTTTACCGTGTCAATGCCGTTGGCAAATTTTGAAGGAGCAAATCTTAATTGCCCGTTTAAGCGTATGTGTATTCATTGGTCAGCAAATTGTTTGAGTGATCAGCTCGTGTTGCAGGTCTTGCTAAACCCGTTGTATGTGCAACTTTGCTTTCAACCGATGCATGTTTTGACCGTGGGTCATTTTCGTACGTGTTTCATGATCCTTGCTATCTGCGGCACTCTTTGAGGCATCTATAGCAAAGGAATCGAGTAAGGTCTCTGCTGCTTCATGATCCTTGCTATTTGCGGCACTCTTTGAGGCATCTATAGCAGAGGAAAATAGCAAGGTCTTCGTTGCTTCATGATCCTTGCTATTTGCTGCACTCTTTGAGGCATCTATAGCAAAGGAAAGTAGCAAGGTCTTCGTTGCTTCATGATCCTTGCTATTTGCGGCACTCTTTGAGGCATCTATAGCAAAGGAAAATAGCAAGGTCCCCGAAATAATCTTCAGGGGACCGTGAGCCCAGTCGAATCTTCAAGGAACTGTGAGCACAGTCGAATCTTCAAGGGACTGTGAGCACAGTCAAATCTTCAATTTCTGATGATACACTTCTTGTCATGAAGGCAGATGCTATACAATTGCTATGCTTAAAATCAATATTGCAATCTTTTGCAGTATCCACTGGACTCAAAGTTAATTATCAGAAATCTAGCATGATGCCAATCAACATGTCCCCTGACAGACTGGCCCACTTTGCTGCCACTTTAAATTGTAAAGTGGGATCTCTACCCTTCACTTATTTGGGTCTCCCACTTAGTATTTCAAAACCATCTCTGGAACATTTCCTACCAATTGTACAAAGAGTGCAAACTAGGCTTGGTGGGATTGCAGATTTCCTGAATTATGGAGGAAAATTACAGATGGTCAAATCTGTGCTTGCATCATTGCCCATTTTTTTCATGTGCTGTCTGGATGTCCCTGTCACAATTAAAGATCAAGTGATTAAATATATGAGGCATTGCCTGTGGAGGAAAAAGATTGCAGATGTGCAAGCAAAAGGAAATGCTCTAGTCTCTTGGAAGAAAATTTGCAGACCCAAGGAACAAGGTGGTTTGGGAGTTCTTAATCTTGATATTCAAAATAAAGCTCTTCTTCTCAAAAATCTAGACAAATTCTACAATAACTCTGATATTCCTTGGGTACACCTTGTAAGAGACACCTACTATGCTGAAGACAGATCCCCTGGAATGAAAGTAGAAGGATCCTTTTGGTGGAAAGCACATCTTAAACTCATTGATACTTATAAAGCTATGGCAAGATGTAATGTGGGGAATGGCAGGACTGTGTTTTTTTGGACTGATCTCTGGGGGACTCATGTTTGCACCACAAATTCCCACATCTCTTTTCCTTTACCAAGAAAGCTGATATTTCTGTGAGTAAAGTTATTCACATGGAGTACCTACAGGATCTCTTCCATCTTCCCCTCTCTCAACAAGCTTTTGAGGAATTTGAGCAGTTGGAATCCTTATGTGATAATGTTGTTGACTGCCAAAACCCACCGGCGGGCAGCGACTGTCAACACGGTAGAGCCGGGAAGAGCCTAGAGCTGCGGCTGGCTGAGACCCCTCCGAGCGACGGCCCGCAATGCTCTTCTGGTCACACGTTCGATGCGAAGTGCAAGGGCGTGCCACCTGACCTATACCTGGTCAGGAAGGTGATGGGGATGCCTCACTTAGTTTCCTGCATGGCATACACGTAAACATTAAATACGAGCCTCGATCGGCTCTCAGGTTATCCTGTGAATCGGCTCAAAGAGCCGATCCACCCATGATTCGTACGAGGTGCACGAATATATGGTGATCCTGCTTGATCAAGATAAAGCTAATTAGATCTACGACGATTTAGGGTTTTCACCGCATAATCGGATCATCCTACTCCAGGTTGGGCCTCGCGGCCACGCACGGTGATCGTAAGCCGATCCTAAACAAGGCCTAAAAACCAACATGAAGTTGATCCTCGGAACATCCTGTTTAGGACTTGCGAACGCCACCCTACGTGCCGCTGGATCCTCCCCCCCTTTGTAAGGCCTAACTATTGCAGATGTTAAACTAATCCTTGCAGAACAAGGAGCAATCGTAACGGATCAGATCTACTAAATAAAGATCAAGCGGGGTGCCGCCCCCACACCTGAGATGGGTGTGAGGGCGGCTAGACATGCAAGGGTTGCACTACGTAAGCATGTTATACGAAGAACTATGCTAACCCTAACACATCTATGATAACTACGTTGCTCGCCATCAAAGTCGCTTCAGTACGAGCAACGCATGAACAACGTGGGGCTTGTGCTGCCTAGATCGCAAGATGCGATCTAGGCAGCATGTCGCTTACCTGATAGAAACCCTCGAGACGAAGGAGTTGGCGATGCGCCGAGATTGGTTTGTTTTGGGTTGAACGTGAGTTGTTGTTTATTCCATAAACCCTAGATACATATTTATAGTCCAGCGGACTTTCTAATTCGGACGTGCACCTAACCGTGCACGGGTAAAACTCTAACTCCTAACTTAAGATACGATCTAATAAATTACAGATAAATGGGCAATCTAGCCCAACTTTGCATATAAGGCCGATCTTCGTATTCTCTCCATATATAACCTTCAAGCTTATCTTGATCGTGGCCCACCTCCGACTTGGTCAAATTCTGGTGATAACACATGCCCCACTGGTTTTGGAAATAACATTTCCAAAATCATTATGCTTTCCTTCGTCGGGTCATGTCATGGTAGAGCAGAGTCGCTGCAGCACCCGTTATCATTATGCCCTGTCTTCTCAGCTTCTCTGCAAAATTCGATAGCTCTGGCGCCATCTCCTTGGAAACTGTAATGACATTAAATTTCCACCAGACTCCTCATTATTTAACGGTGCCGATCGATTAGCTTTCTTCATCCCCTTCCTCTGTTCCAGCCATCGGCACCCAAAAAACCCTCTTCTCCCTCAGCCATGTCTTCCTCTTCCTCCTCCTTCTCAAACCTCTTCCCCCACTTCTCGCCGAAGAAGAAGAACGAGGACAAGCCTCATTCCGAGGTGAACCCCCTCTCCTCCGATAATGAGAAGAAAGAAGGAGAAGTGGCGAAGGCCAAGACCTCCCCTTCCACCAAGCTCCCGCCGAAGAAGCGCTCGCGTATGTGGGCGGACAGCGAGGACGAAGATGACGAGGAAGAAGGAGAAGAGGAGGAGGAAGATGAATCTTCCTCTTCCGCCGGGTACCCGCCAACCAAGCGCTTCCGCTCCTGGGCGGACAGCGAGGATGATGATGATGACGAGGAGGAAGAGGCTCCAGCCACGGGCTGGGGCAGTAGCGACGAGGAGCTCCCTGGGAGCAGCGCCGACGACATCGACGGCGGTGATGACGAGGACAGCGACGACTAGTAGAATAGGACTAGTAGTAGCAGTGCACTAGGCACTAGATCCCTCTTTTGAGAGCCATCGGCTCTTTCTTGTAAAGCCGCCCCTCTGAATTAATGAAATCGGTCTTTTGATTCAGCCTTCAATTATTCCAATTTCATTCCTTCCGCCTGTCATGCCAAGACCAATAGCAGCGTATCGGATTTCTCTTCTTTTGGACGCCCATGAAGCCGGACCCCATGTCAGTTAGCTCGTAGGCCAAGAACTTCTCAATTTCAGGCTGCGATTTGGTATACGACCACAATTTTTCGCAATCCCTTAGCCGATGACTACTCATCGGCTATTTTGAGAATCTAGTCCCTTTCTTCCTTTTGCAGCGACAGGACGGTCCAACTTGCAAAAAACCGACGGCCTCCTATCCCGATCCAGAGGAGATCACAATGCAGGGCCAGTCGATGCGACTTCAATCGGCTCTCCAAAACAGAGCAGCCACCAAGCCAGCTGCCCCCCGAGTCTCAGTCGAGGCAAGAACGGTAATGGATCAGCCGAATGTGCCGCCTATGCAGAGTTAGCCGATTTCAACAAAAATCGGCTCCCCAAAGCAGAGAACCTTCAGGGTGAGCTGCCCCCCGAGCTTCTTCAGTCTACTTTTCGCGCCTTGCAGGCCAGGTCGGCTCCTTCCCTGCACTGACCGTTGATATCGATGTGAACTTTGAGCATATAACCAGCCGGTCTTGGTCTTGTGTGACTGTACTAGTCGATGGCTGCGCATCGGCTTCGCTTCGTGCGAATTTTTTTTTTATTTGGCCGATTTTTCCTTAATCGGCCCCCAATGTTCCACTGCACGCACGTTTGCACATGTTTATCTGCACATGTTCATCTGACTATATGCCCCCCGAGCCGAATCTGCCAAATGACTGCAGATATCGGCTTTCATGGTTAGTCAGGGCACTGCTCTTGCACGTCGGCTTCGCAAAGATTCATGCTGACTTTCATCTGCCGATGTGGCCGCCGCCCAGTGGATCGTTGCTGAACACAAGCAGAATATGTGCAGAGGATAATTTTGGCCGATTGCTGGAATCGGCCTCCACATTGCTTGTTCGATGAAGGTTTTGTAATGTTCCTCCATAAATTTTTTTGGGGCCGATCACAAGGATCAGCCTCGCACGGTTTGCTCATTGGTTTAATCTTGCTACTCGGTCGGGCTGGATAAAACCAACCCAACCTCGACTTGATGCGCTCATTGTCGTCCACCTTGAGTGCATCGTAGACTCGTGGAGCGCTAAGCTCTGTCGGCAAGATGAGCACCATGTTTGTGCCAGCCGATGTTTCATCATCGGCTTTCTTTTGCTTGGGACGCCACTCCATTCTCCGTGGACGACCCTCTTCATCCAGGGCTCGCTGAACCTTCGCAGCCAGATCAGGCCGTGCCTTCCTTAACGTATGCAGGTATAACCTTTCGGCTTCCTCCAGGCCGCGCAACCGCTGAACCTCGCGCTCGTGAACGGCTAAGTCCGTCAGGGCACCACCTTGGACGGTGGTACTGTCTTCTTCTTCTTCTAGTCCCTCGTCTTCGGAATCCTCAAGATCTGCCCAACGAGGTGACTCAAAGACGTTTGCTGCGTGGCGGGAGAGGCCCTAATCGCTCGAACACAGACACGTTGGCTGCCTCCTTCTTCTTCTTGTTGCATTACGGGCAATTGCCGATTGTGGGCAATCGGCTCATTCCTGAATCCCAGCGGTGTCGAAGAAAGGGCAGTCCCGGTGTCCAGCGTTGTCATCTTGCTCCCTTGATGTGTCCGTGGCACGGCGCTCGTGCTCTTCCTCATCGCGATCCTGCCGACGATGTCTTCTGGCTTCTCTAGCCAGACGATCTCCTTCATCATCATAATTGGACCGTCGGCGTTGGTCATACTGACTCACATATTTGTTGAGGAGGTGATCAGAGAGAGGTCGTTGATATCTTATATTCTTCACCTCTCCCTCTGTGACGTAGCGCTTGCCATCATGATGGAGCCGATCGCGTGGAGCGGCCTCCTTTGTGTCCTTGCTATGAGAGCAGCTGCCCTCATCTCCATCTTTGCCCAGTGGTTTCCAGGTCCTACCATGTTGATACCGAACGAGGGACCTGGCTGGCAACCCTCGAGTAGGTGACCTCCACCATGTTAACGGCGGGGAAGGGTTGGGTGTCGACCTTCATGGCGTCTTGGTTGAAAATTAAACGCCCCTTCTCTATCGCCGCTTGGATGTGCCGACGCCACACCCTGCGGTCGTTCGTGGCATGGGAGAGCGAGTTGTGGAATTTGCGCACGGCTTTCCGTTTAGCTCTTGCGCCGTGGGGAACTTGAGACCTTCAGGAATCGTCAACTGTTTCTCCTTGAGCAGGAGGTCGAAGATTTGTTCAGTCTTGGTCACGTCAAAATCAAATCCCACTGGCGGCCCTGGTGGCTTTACCCATTTGCAGGACACGGGGTTCCTCCCCGAGTCCACTCAGCCATCTGCTACTTCTTGGTCTCCCGCAGAACTTCGTCTTCCTCTCGCATCGACCAGGACTACTGCACGCTTGAACTTGTCTTGGTACAGTCCGGGTGGCGCTGTTCATATGCTGATAGCTTCGAACCATGTGCGCCAGCGAGGGATAATCTGCTTGGGAGGCCATGTCCTTGAGCTGTGTTGCAAGGCCAGCTACCGCCAACTCGACTGCTTCCTTTTCAGTTATACGAACCGAATAACATCGGTTCCTAAGATTCCTGAAGCGCTGGATGTACTCTGTCACCGTTTCTCCGCGCTTCGACGTAGTTGTGCTAGATCGGCAATGCTAGACTCGGAAGCTTCGAATGGTATTGCGTATGGAATTGTTCTTCCAATTGCTTCCAAGACTGGATGGAGTTTGCTGGCAAAGAGGTGTACCATCCAAAGCCGATCCCGTGAGGGACTGTGAAAAGAGCCTCACGCGTAGCTGATCCGACACCGAAGCCGGTCCTAGTTGCGCCAAATATCGGCCGACGTGCTCGATGGAGCTGGAGCCATCTGATCCACTGAATTTGGAGAAGTCAGGGAGCCGATATTTAGGTGGCAGCGGGATCATCTCGTACTCGTCGGGGTACGGCTTGGAATAGCCGATTGCCCTTCTTTTCGGCACCATGCCGAACTGGTCTCTCGCATGGTACCGATCTGATCCATTGTGGCTGCAGGAGTTGCACTCGAGGATTCGCCGGGGTGGCGTACTTAGCCAGCCATGTTTGCTTTTCCAGCTCGAGCCAACCGCAGGAGCTGGGCTCTGAGTTTCGTCGGGGTGGCATACTTAGTTAGCCACGTCGCTTCTCAAGCTACGTCGCCGACGTTCCTCCTGTTTTCGCCGGAGTCCCTAATATTGTGGCCTGGTTTGAGAGTGCCCGATTGCCACAATCGGCACATACGTGCACGCGTATCCTTGAGGGATCTCCTTAGGCGCCTCGGCCAAGAACCGGTAGTCACTAGGGTCACCACCGATCTTGTAGACGACGAATGCCGGTGTAGCCGGCACTTCAGCTGGTGCTGCCAACGCATATGGCAGCGGTGGACGGGACTGGAGTGGCAACTCTCCTTGATGCGTCCCGAGAGCTGGTCCTGACGGCGAGTACTGGTGGCTCATGATCTCCTGGATCACGCGCAGAGCGACACACTCCAACACGTTGACCAAGTTCTCAGAGTGGCGGTGTAGCGAGTGAGCCACCAAGTAGTTGATCTCCTGCCGCAGCCCTCGGTGCGTTCCTCCGACGGGGCAGAGAGGTCTATCCCATCGAGTGCACCTTGCGGTGAGAATCCCTTCCATCTGACGCCATGGGAACGGGTTCTCTGAAAAGAGCCGATGAGGTCGGCTTCGAGGGTGATCTTGATCTCGTCGTATCTCTTCTTGAGCTCGTCAGGCAGCTCCTCGTAGGTGACTGGCGTGCCGTCCGCCATCTCAGATGTAGATGGCGATGTGGTTGATGTAGACGATTGTCCCACCGGGCGTGCCAGAATGTGTTGACTGCCAAAACCCACCGGCGGGCAGCGATCGTCAACACGGTAGAGCCGGGAAGAGCCTAGAGCTGCGGCTGGCCGAGACCCTCCGAGCGACGGCCCGCAATGCTCTTCTGGTCACACGTCCGATGCGAAGTGCAAGGGCGTGCCACCTGACCTATACCTGGTCAGGAAGGTGATGGGGATGCCTCGCTTAGTTTCCTGCATGGCATACACGTAAACATTAAATACGAGCCTCGATCGGCTCTCAGGTTATCCTGTGAATCGGCTCAAAGAGCCGATCCACCCATGATTCGTACGAGGTGCACGAATATATGGTGATCCTGCTTGATCAAGATAAAGCTAATTAGATCTACGACGATTTAGGGTTTTCACCGCATAATCGGATCATCCTACTCCAGGTTGGGCCTCGTGGCCACGCACGGTGATCGTAAGCCGATCCTAAACAAGGCCTAAAAACCAACATGAAGTTGATCCTCGGAACATCCTGTTTAGGACTTGCGAACGCCACCCTACGTGCCGCTGGATCCTCCCCCCCTTTGTAAGGCCTAACTATTGCAGATGTTAAACTAATCCTTGCAGAACAAGGAGCAATCGTAACGGATCAGATCTACTAAATAAAGATCAAGCGGGGTGCCGCCCCCACACCTGAGATGGGTGTGAGGGCGGCTAGACATGCAAGGGTTGCACTACGTAAGCATGTTATACGAAGAACTATGCTAACCCTAACACATCTATGATAACTACGTTGCTCGCCATCAAAGACGCTTCAAGATTTGAGCAACGCATGAACAACGTGGGGCTTGTGCTGCCTAGATCGCAAGATGCGATCTAGGCAGCATGTCGCTTACCTGATAGAAACCCTCGAGACGAAGGAGTTGGCGATGCGCCGAGATTGGTTTGTTTTGGGTTGAACGTGAGTTGTTGTTTATTCCATAAACCCTAGATACATATTTATAGTCCAGCGGACTTTCTAATTCGGACGTGCACCTAACCGTGCACGGGTAAAACTCTAACTCCTAACTTAAGATACGATCTAATAAATTACAGATAAATGGGCAATCTAGCCCAACTTTGCATATAAGGCCGATCTTCGTATTCTCTCCATATATAACCTTCAAGCTTATCTTGATCGTGGCCCACCTCCGACTTGGTCAAATTCTGGTGATAACAAATGTGCAAGCTGAGATGCATCATTCACGACATGATTCTTGGACTTACATTTGGGGATCTGATAAGTTCTCAACAACAAAGGCTTATAAATTCATGATTGGAGAACAACATGCACCAAAGTTCTTCACTTGGATATGGGAGTCCTCTTGTCAACCCAAACACAAGTTCTTTTTCTGGCTCCTTTTACATGACAGACTTAATACAAGGAATCTTCTTAAGAGAAAGAATTGTCATCTCCCATCCTTCAACTGTGCCACATTACAATGTAATCAAGAAGAAACCTTGGCACATCTATTCTGGAGTTGCCCTTTTGCTCAGTTATGTTGGGCCATGATTTGCCCCCAAGCTCTGAACCAACACTCAGTTCTGGAAGCTTTCTATGAGATTAAAGATCATTTATCCTTGCCTTTTGCTGTGGAGATCATCATCCTGGCAGCATGGGCCATTTGGATTATTAGAAACAGGAAGATTTTTGAAGATCAGACTCCCTCTTTAAGTGCCTGGAAGACAGTTTTCAAGCAAGAGCTCATTCTACTCTCTTTCAGAATGAAGAAAAAAAGATCTGAGGCATACAAAGCTTGGCTTGAACTCTTTCTTAGCTCTTTAGTTTAAGCTTTCTGTACTCCTTGTACAGCTTGCTTTTTCTTTTCTTTTCTTCTTTTCTTTTCTTTTCTTTTCTTTTCTTTTCTTTCTTTCTTTTCTTTTTCTTCTTTCTTTTTCTCTTCTTCTCTTTTGTAACCTTGTAAATTTTGCCTTTTATAATAAAAATTGCAGTGGGGTTTTACCCCACTGTTTCACCCTCAAAAAAAAAGGGGACTGTGAGCACAGTCAAATCTTCAAGGGACCGTGAGCCGAGTTGAATTTTCAAGGGACTGTGAGCACAGTCGAATCTTCAAGGGACTGTGAGCACAGTCGAATCTTCAAGGGACTGTGAGCACAGTCAAATCTTCAAGGGACCGTGAGCCGAGTTGAATCTTCAAGGGACTGTGAGCACAGTCGAATCTTCAAGGGACCGTGAGCCGAGTTGAATCTTCAAGGGACTGTGAGCACAGTCAAATCTTCAAGGGACTGTGAGCACAGTCGAATCTTCAAGGGACTGTGAGCACAGTCGAATCTTCAAGGGACTGTGAGCACAGTCGAATCTTCAAGGGACTGTGAGCCCCGAGGTTCGTTGTAATATACGAACAAGGTTCCTGACGATGCAGTTCGGGTGTCCCAAATTACTGCAATTCTTCAAAACTTGAGTCTTCATATCTTCTCGGGTTCCAGCGAACTGGCGCTCCCGATGGGAGTAATAGTCTTCATGTCTTCTTGGGTTCCAGCGAACCGGCGCTCCCGATGGGAGTAATAGTCTTCAAATCTTCTTAGGTTCTAGCGAACCGGCGCTCCCGATGGGAGTAATAGTCTTCATGTATTCTTGGGTTCCAGCGAACCGGCGCTCCCGATGGGAGTAATAGTCTTCAAATCTTCTTGGGTTCTAGCGAACCGGCGCTCTCGATGGGAGTAATAGTCTTCATGTATTCTCGGGTTCCAGCGAACCGCCGCTCCCGATGAGAGTAATAGTCTTCAAATCTTCTTGGGTTCAAGCGAACCGGCACTCCCGATGGGAGTAATAGTCTTCAAATCTTCTTGAATTCCGGCGTGGATTCCAGCGAACCTGCACCCAGCGAACCGGCGCTCCCGATGAGAGTAATAGTCTTCATATCTTCTTGTATTCCAACGAACCAGCGCTCTTGATGAGAGTAACCGCAATAGTTCGAAGATATTCCAGGAGCCCCCGAGCAATTCCAGCGAACCCGCGCTGCGGCGGGCGCAGCTGACGTAATTGTGCCATCCAAAATAGTCCATGCGGCGCCTTGACTGACGTGGCCGGTGAAGAGGACGCATTTGATGTGGCTGATCCGCGACGGGTGAGCTGAGCATCCGAATATATCGGGTCCGTAATGTCGGGTCCGCGGCAAGCGAGCCCCCGAGTAAGAAGAGTGCGCGATGGCGGGCACGGTCAGCCGAGCAGGGCAGTCGACGGGTGAGCTCCCGAATATATCAAGTCCGTGATGCAACGAGCGAGCCCCGAGCGTGGCGACTATGCGCGGTGTAGCAGTCGAAGCTTGTTCTGATCCAATTATCGGTGAACTGAAGAGTCGGGTACGGCAATGACGTAGATGATGTTGGCAGCCGAGACATATTCGAAGTATACTATCCACTTGTTGCCTTCATCGGAGATTTAACGTGTACGTACATGAGTAGATAATATTGGCCCATTGATCGATCTTCTCCACTGCGCAGGATAGTATTGGATATCTTTCTTTTTGCATCTTTGTTTCACGTGGTTCCTTGCAGTGATTCCTTGCAGTGATTCCTTGCAATTAGCACTCTTGCCGAAAAGACCATGCATGCATACGGTCCGACGTAATGATTGCTGCTATTTCCTTCCTTTCTTTTCCGATCCGTGATTCCTTGGCTCAATGAAGCAATCGATCAGCGGTGGTTCTATTCCGCTTACGAAAAGGCCCTCCAGTCTAATTCTCGTTTTCAAGATTTTGCGTTGTAGTAGATCGGATCTTATGAAATTTCGTATCCGCGCAACACGACGAGTTGGTGACGAAGAACGGATTTTTTGACGAAGCTGGCCCAGCTGCGTCTCAGACGTCGTTTGATGATGATGGATCTCGCCCGAATGACAAAATCCAGCCGTCGTACTTCCCACAGACGGCGCCAATTGACGAGGCGGTTCCTCGGCAATGCCCACCATGAGGGGCTTGGGTTTTAGAGAAAGGCGACGACGGAAGTTCCGGGAGTGAGGCGGTACACGACGTACCCAGGTTCACGCCCCCGCGGTGGAGGGTCGCTACGTCCTGCTAGCAATCCACTATATGAATATATGTATACAGGGGGCCGCCATAGGCGGAGTTGTTGGATCTAGTCTAGTTCTAATCCGCGAGTTGCGGTGTCTAGGCGTGTTGCCTCTAAAATTATGTTTCTGATTATGCATGTTCCTAAGGGGTGCCCTGATGACCCACAAGTATAGGGGATCGCAACAGTCTTCGAGGGAAGTAAAACCCAATTTATTGATTCGACACAAGGGGAGACAAAGAACACTTGGAAGCCTTAACAACGGAGTTGTCAATTCAGTTGCACCTGGAAACAGACTTGCTCGCAAGGGTTTATCAGTAGTAACAGGTTTATAGCAAGATAGCAAGAGTGAAATAACAATGAAAGCAGAGTAACAGAGACAGCAGTAGTGATTTTAGTAAACAGCAGGATTAAAATACTGTAGGCACGGGGACGGATGACGGGCGTTGCATGGATGAGAGAAACTCATGTAACAATCATAGCAGGGCATTTGCAGATAATAATAAAACGGTGTCCAAGTACAAAGCAATCAATAGGCATGTGTTCCATATATAGTCGTGCGTGCTCGCAATGAGAAACTTGCACAACATCTTTTGTCCTACCAGCCGGTGGCAGCCGGGCCTCAAGGGAAACTACTGGATATTAAGGTACTCCTTTTAATAGAGTACCGGAGCAAAGCATTAACACTCCGTGAACACATGTGATCCTCACATCGCTACCATTCCCTCCGGTTGTCCCGATTTCTGTCACTTCGGGGCCATCGGTTCCGGACAGCGACATGTGTATACAACTTATAGGTAAGACCATAAACAATGATTATCTTGATGAAACAATAACATGTTCAGATCTGAGATCATGGCACTCGGGCCCTAGTGACAAGCATTAAGCATAACAAGTTGCAACAATATCATCAAAGTACCAACTACGGACACTAGGCACTATGCCTTAACAATCTTATGCTATTACATGACCAATCTCATCCAATCCCTACCATCCCCTTCGGCCTACAGCGGGGGAATTACTCACACATGGATGGGGGAAACATGGCTGGTCGATGTAGAGGCGTTGGCGGTGATGGCGGCGATGATCTCCTCCAATTCCCCATCCCGACGGAGTGCCAGAACGGAGACTTCTGGCTCCCGCGACGGAGTTTCGCGATGTGGCGGCGTTCTGGAGGGTTTCTGGCGACTTCGACTTCTCCCCGTGCGTTTTTAGGTCGAGGCCGATAAATAGTCCGAAGGAGGGCGTCGGAGGCCGGCCGAGGGGGCCCCACCACAGGGCCGCGCGGGCCCCACGGGCCGCGCCGCCCTATGGTGTGGGGCCCTCGGCCTCCACTTCAATTGCCCTTCTGGCTCCGTTAGTTTCCTGGGAAAATAGGGCCTTCTGCATAAATTCCGAGGTTTTTCCCGAAAGTTGGATTTCTGCACAAAAACGAGACACCAGAGCAGTTCTGCTGAAAACAGCGTTAGTCCGTGTTAGTTGCATCCAAAACACACAAATTAGAGGCAAAACAATAGCAAAAGTGTTCGGGAAAGTAGATACGTTTTGGACGTATCAACTCCCCCCAAGCTTAGCTTATTGCTTGTCCTCAAGCAATTCAGTTAACAACTGAGCGATAAAAGAACTTTCACGAACACATTTGCTCATATGATGTATATATTCTCATGCTATGGCTAATACTCGAGCAGTTCATAATGAGATATATGCAAATAAGATCATCTAACAGCTATGTCAATCATGGAGAGGTACCAACAATTAATAAGAAGCATCATGAATCATGTGTATAAGCAAGATTGCAATGTTCATAAGAGAGTATGATAAAGTGGTATCTCGCTGGCCTGTATTTGGTTGGCAAAACATAAATGCCCGGGCACCTCTGGAGTTCATAGAAAGACTAGAAGTAGTGATTGTCAAAAGATAAATGCATCAAAGTTATACCACAATCAATCATATTTTGAGACAAGCATATTGTACTAAGAATGACAGTTGTGCTCTCAAGATAGTGCTCAAAGAAATAATGGAGACACAACATAAAAGTAAAAGATTGACCCTTCACAGAGAAGCAGGGGATTAACATGCGCTAGAGCTTTTCATTTTTATAAAGACAGGAGTAAAATTATTTTGAGAGGTGTTTGTTGTTGTCAACGAATGGTAATGGGTACACTAACTACCTCACCAACCGGACTTTCAAGAGCGGCTCCCATGAATTATTGCATATTTATTTGGCACTCCTTCCAACCTTTCTTTCACAAACCATGGCTAACCGAATCCTCGGGTGCCTGCCAACAATCTCATACCATGTAGGAGTGCCTTTTTATTTTGGTTTTATTATGATGATGACACTCCCCCCAACCTTTGCTTACACAAGCCATGGCTAACCGAATCCTTCGGGTGCCGTCCAACAATCACAAACCATGGAGGAGTGTCTAATTAAGTTAATTAATTCGGGACTGGGAATCCCATTGCCAGCTCTTTTTGCAAAATTATTGGATAAGCGGATGTGCCACTAGTCCATATGAGAGTCCGTCAAAAGTAAATGACAAGGTTGAAAGCTAAACACCACATACTTCCTCATGAGCTATGAAACATAAACACAAATTGAGAAGCATTTTGAAGGTTTTAAAGGTAGCGCATGAGAATTTACTTGGAATGGTTTGAAATGCCATGCATAGGTATTTATGGTGGACACTCTGGAATAACTTGGTTTTCATGTGTTTGGAAGTACGAGCAGCGTTCCCGCTCAGTACAAGTGAAGGCTAGCAATAGACTAGGGAGCGACAAATCAAGAGAGCAGTAACTGTCGTAATCATGCTTGCGGCAAAATAAATTAACGGAGGCATAAAAGTGATACAAGAACTCTGAAGCAATATAAATCATCGAGGCTTAATTGACTTTTTGTTCAGTCATATGCATGCGTGAGCATGTGCCAAGTCGATATAAATGAATTATTCAGAGGAGGATACCACAATGCCATACTTACTTATGAATAAAACAATGCAAACAAACATACATGACATGCTACTCATATTAATAAATTGGAGCTAAACATGAGAGATCATGAACTACTAGAATTCTCAAATAACATATACCTCACATGAACCAACTAAGCATGCTCACATGGATGAGCATATGTACAAAAATGAAAACAAATAGAGTTCATACCAGCCTCTCACCACAATCAGATTGTCGTAGATCGTCATTATTGCCTTTTCACTTGTGCAGCTTGGATAATATGAAATGAAAACCACGCTCCAGCCACCGAAGACCATTGAACTCATAAAGAACTTTACAAACCAGAGAAGAACAGCAAATATTTTTGGTGTTTTCAAATTGCAAATAAGAACAAGAGGAAACAAACAAACAAAGCAAAATCTTTTTGGGTTTTCTTATAGCAAACTAGCAATAGCAAATAAAGTGAAACAAATGCAAGAAACTAAAGCAAACAAATGGTGAAGAGAAATAACAGAAATATTTTTGGTCTTTTTGTGTTTTGGGAAGGAAACAAAGCGAAATCAAGAAATAGCAAACTAAAAGAAACACAGAAAAGCGAGATGGCAGAAATCTGCCAAAACCTGACAGCAGTACAGAAATCGATTTTAACAAAAATCTTACGTTGCTCAGATCGAAAAGTGTTCAACTAATGAAAGTTAGATAACAACCTGGGGAACCTACACAAAAATTTGCAGCTCAAAATGACGCTCTGGCTATTTTTGACAATTTTTACAGTAACGTTCCAGAATCTGTTTTCAGGCAGCATTTCCCCAAATATCATCTTCCTCTCATTAGAAAGCCACTCAATCGAACAAAACAAGTATGTACAAGTATCCAGCAACCATAATATGCAAAGAATGAGTGATGCTGGTATACCTCCCCCCAAGCTTAGGCTTTTGGCCTAAGTGGAGTTCAATCCCATCGATCCCATGAAGTAGTGTCTCCGTAATATGAAGATGGGTCGTATTCCGGGTATGTGCTAGAAGAAGCACCCAGATATGTGACGGTGTGGTCGTAGGAGATCCCGACGTCCTCGGAGTCATGTTGCTGGTGGAAGTCTCTTATCTTCAAATGTTCATCCACCTCCTCCTTAGTGCACGACCATGACTGCCTGTCAATACTCAACAAACTAGGTTGGGGAAGAGGGATTTCCTTCTCCTCCCCGTCAGAAAACAACATTCTATACACAATACTATCTAAAGTAGAGTCAGTAGTAACAAAATGATGACTCTTCATAGCAGTAATATCAAGTCTCCTAGGGGCCAATGGCACATCATTAGGATCAATAGGAAGATTAAGATATGTTAAAACGCGCAGTGCAATGGTTCCTCCAAAAATAGGCCCCCTGGTAGTCAGGCGGCGAGCAATAAGAGCACCAAGGTGATAGGAGGTTTGACCAGTAAGTGCAATATTCAGGAAAGCAAGATGGTAGCTAGAGATATTACTAGTGTTCTCCCTACCAAGAATGCTAGTAGCAATGTAGTATGCAAAATATTTAATGGCGGGGAGTTGAATGTTCCTTATCTTGCCCCGCTGAATGGTGCGACAATCATCGTCGGTGATCCCACGGTAGAGCTCCAGCAAGTCCCGGGGGTTGTCATCAATCCTACTTGCTGTACCTACAGGGGCAATATCCAAGGCACAACAAAAATCCTTCAATGGCATAGTTACAGTATTACCATAAATCCTGAACGCAACTGTTGGCTCATAGTGTTTGTTGTTGAACTGGAAACTCTCGACGAAGATTTTGGTGAGCAAGTAATATTGCTCCCTTTCATCGCCCATATAAGTGGTTAACCCTGCCCTGTTGACAAGGGTTAAGAAATCCTCCAGTATCCCTGCATTCCTTAGAAAATCATAACATGGAAAAGTAGAAGCATTAGGAGGACCGTTGTCCTCTTCAGGCGCGAAGCTAGGCGCGAGGATATCTTCATTATATGATTGCCTAATCCGGGTGGCGGCCCTAGAAGGCCTCCCGGTGCTGGCTGTCCCCTTCTTGAACAACTCTCCAAAGCTAAACTTCTTCATAGCTTCTCTGAAATTTTCAACAAATGACATAATTTTTTTTGATTTGGTGACATATAATTGAGGGAAACTACCATAGGAACTTGCTAGAGTACTAATCATGCATCAAAACTAGTTTCTACCACTTAGAACAAGCATGCAAGCTCACTAAACATGTTACCTACAGCAGCAAAATATTCAAGATGTACTCAACCAAACGAAATTCTACTTGGATGGGTGGAGGAGTCACATACCGAAGAGCAAATGTGCCAAATTTCAGACAAAAATCTGGGCTGAGCAAAGAGATCGAAAAATCCGGAGCTCTGGAGCAAAAACGCGAGTGAGAGGAACTTGGTACGAGTTTTTTCGGGAGAGAGACTGTCCTGGGCGAAAGAGATGACAAAGTGGGGCAGAGGGGGGCCCACACCACATGGTGGCGCGGCCACCTCCTTGGCCGCGCCGGCCTGTGGTCTGGCGCCCTCTGGTGCCCCACAGGTCATCCTCTGGTGTTCCCAGGTGCCTCGTCGAAAAATAGGACCAACGGTATAATTTTTGTGAATTTTTAAAAACTTTGAAAAACGCACATTTCTGGGTATTTAGTTTATTATTACTGGCCAGGAAAAATTTCGAAATCTTCAAATAACTAAAGAACTTTGCAAATTAAAAGTGCTACAGCAACTAGAGCAAGTGGAGGAAGAAAGATATGTTGTTTACCTCCTCTATGCATATAAAAAGTATCCGTTAACAAGGTTGATCAAGTCTTGTCACCAAATAAATTTTACATAGCATAAGAAGAAATAAACCTCAAATCAATCATGTTACCTTGAATTGTATTGATATGGATCCAATCACGAGAATTTGATATTCTTCCTTAGGCTCATATATAGGACAATCAATAGTTCCCACTTTGATAGTTCTCACATTAGAAATAGTATTAACTCCACACGCTTTCTCAATCTTCTTAGGAAAATAAACGGTATGCTCCCTATCATCAACATTGAAAGTAACCTTTCCTTTATTGCAATCAATAACAGCCCCTGCGGTGTTAAGAAAAGGTCTCCCAAGAATAATAGACATATTATCATCTTCAGGCATTTCCAACACAACAAAATCAGTTAATATTAAGCGCTTAGGAGTAACTTGAACCGGAACATTCTCACAGCTACCAACCGCAATAGCAGTAGATGTATCAGCCATTTGCAAAGATATATCAGTAGGTATCAACTTCTCTAAGTAAAGACTCTTATAAAGAGAAAAAGGCATACCACTAACACCGCTCCCAAGTCACATAGAGCAGTTTTAACATAATTATTCTTAATAGAACAAGGAATAGTAGGTATACCGGTCGCCCAACTTCTTTGGAATTTTGCCATTGAAAGAGTAATTAGCAAGCATAGTGGAAATTTCCTCATTGGGGATTTTCCTTTTGTTAGTAATAATATCTTTCATATACTTTGAATAAGGTGGCAATTTAATAGCATCGATCAAAGGGATTTGCAAGAATAAAGGTTTCATCCAATCGCAAAATTTATTATAGTGTTCTTCTTCCTTTGATTTTAATTTCTTAGCAGGAAAAGGCATTTGCTTTTGCACCCAAGGTTCTCTTTCATTACCATGTTTCTCAGCAATAAAATCTTCTTTAGTGTACTTTTTATTTTTAGCATGCTTTTCAGGTTCTTCTTCAACCTCTTCTTTATCGGAGTATCATTCTTATCATTATCATTATCATTATCATGTTCATTACCACTTTCAGTTTCAGCATCAGAAATAGAAATACTATTAGGATCATTAACAGGTTCAGAGGATTCTACAACATTTTTATGTTTCTTCTTCTTTTTCTTCCTAGAATGAGCACTAGGTTCAATGCGTTGAGAATCTTGTTCAACTCTTTTGGGATGCCCTTCAGGATATAGAGGATCCTGGGTAGAGACACCACCTCTAGTTGTTACTTCATAAGCATGTTTCTCTTTAGAATTATTCCCTAACAAGTCATTTTGCACTTTAGTGAGTTGATCAATTTGAGTTTGAATCATTTGAAAATGTTTAACAAGCATCTTAACATCATTGGAGGTTCTCTCCACAATATCATGCAATTCACTAATAGCTCGAGAATTTTCCATTAAATGATTCTCTACTCTCATATTAAAATTTTCTTGCTTAACAATATAATTATCAAACTCATCTAAGCATTGTGCAGGAGGTTTCAAATACGGAATATCTTCCCTAGTAAAGCGTTGAAGGGAGTTTACCTCAATCATGGATGAAGGGGGAATTATCTCACATATATCTTCAATAGGAGGTAGATTCTTCACATCTTCAGATTTAATACCTTTCTCCTTGAGAGACTTCTTGGCTTCCCTCATATCTTCATCATTCAATTTAATTAAACCCCGCTTCTTCAATATTGGAGTTGGAGTCGGTTCAGGCGTAGTCCAATCATCATGATTCCGGCTTATTTTAGCCAATAATTCTTCAAATGCCGCCTGGAGTTGTTTTCCTGAAAACACAACCAGCACAACTATCCAGGTATGCCCTAGACTCAATGGTTAGTCCACTATAAAATATATCAAGTAAATCATGCTTTTCCAAATCATGCTCAGGTCGAGCTCTAATAAGAGAGCAAAATCTCGCCCAAGCCTCAGGCAATTTCTCTCCATCTTCCTGGTTGAAATTATAAATTCTCTGCAAAGCTATATGTTGAGCACTAGCAGGAAAGTATTTGCGGAAGAAAACATCAAGCAATTCTTTCGGACTTTTAATAGAATTAGGTGGCAAATTATTATACCAAGTTTTAGCGTCATCCTTTAATGAGAATGGAAATATTTTAGCAACAAAGTAAGTACGCATCTTAACATCATCAGAAAACAAGCTACTAAGAGTAGATAGCTCAGTCATGTGTTCAACAGCACTTTCTTTTTCAGTACCACAAAAGGGTGTTTTCTCAACAATAGCTATATGAGATAGATCAAGAGAAAAATCATAATCTTTATCCCTAATGTTTATAGGAGATGTGGCAAACTTAGGATCAGGAGACAGTTTATATCTAACAGCATGTTCTGCAAGCAACTTTTTAATTTTTCTTGCATCAGTAGTAGCATTGCATTTTTCAATAAAATCATCATTAAGCTCCACATAATCTTCCTCAGGATCATCACTAAAATAACCAAGTTCAGGTGAACTAACAGGTGTAGTAGCATTAGGAGTTTCAGTATTTTCAATTTGTCTAGACCTAGCAATTGTAGCATCTAGAAAAGATCCCAATGAACCACTATCATCAAGCACAGCAGAAACATTATCAATATTATGAGAGTGTTCAGATTCAGCAGATGTACCCGCATGCGAAGCATGTGGCGGTGAAACAAGTTTATCAATCACAGATGGTGAATCAAGAGCAGCAGAGGTATTCAGAATTGTACCTTTTCTTGTAGTGGATGGTAATATGGCGATCTTAGTATCGCGAGGTTTACCCATGATGGAGAATTTGCAGCGAACAATATTAATCCAAGTGAACTTCCAAATAAAGCTATGCTCCCCGGCAACGGCGCCAGAAAATAGTCTTGATGACCCACAAGTATAGGGGATCGCAACAGTCTTCGAGGGAAGTAAAACCCAATTTATTGATTCGACACAAGGGGAGACAAAGAACACTTGGAAGCCTTAACAACGGAGTTGTCAATTCAGTTGCACCTGGAAACAGACTTGCTCGCAAGGGTTTATCAGTAGTAACAGGTTTATAGCAGTAGCAGTAGTGAAATAACAGCAGCAGAGTAATAGAGACAGCAGTAGTGATTTTAGTAAACAGCAGGATTAAAATACTGTAGGCACGGGGACGGATGACGGGCGTTGCATGGATGAGAGAAACTCATGTAACAATCATAGCAGGGCATTTGCAGATAATAATAAAACGGTGTCCAAGTACAAAGCAATCAATAGGCATGTGTTCCATATATAGTCGTGCGTGCTCGCAATGAGAAACTTGCACAACATCTTTTGTCCTACCAGCCGGTGGCAGCCGGGCCTCAAGGGAAACTACTGGATATTAAGGTACTCCTTTTAATAGAGTACCGGAGCAAAGCAGAAACACTCCGAGAACACATGTGATCCTCACATCGCTACCATTCCCTCCGGATGTCCCCATTACTGACACTTCGGGGCCATCGGTTCCGGACAGCGACATGTGTATACAACTTATAGGTAAGACCATAAACAATGATTATCTTGATGAAACAATAACATGTTCAGATCTGAGATCATGGCACTCGGGCCCTAGTGACAAGCATTAAGCATAACAAGTTGCAACAATATCATCAAAGTACCAACTACGGACACTAGGCACTATGCCCTAACAATCTTATGCTATTACATGACCAATCTCATCCAATCCCTACCATCCCCTTCGGCCTACAGCGGGGGAATTACTCACACATGGATGGGGGAAACATGGCTGGTCGATGTAGAGGCGTTGGCGGTGATGGCGGCGATGATCTCCTCCAATTCCCCGTCCCGGCGGAGTGCCGGAAACGGAGACTTACGGCTCCCGCGACGGAGTTTCGCGATGTGGCGGCGTTACGGAGGGTTTCGGCGACTTCGACTTCTCCCCGTGCGTTTAGGTCGAGGCCGATAAATAGTCCGAAGGAGGGCGTCGGAGGCCGGCCGAGGGGGCCACACCACAGGGCCGCGCGGGCCCCCCCTGGGCCGCGCCGCCCTATGGTGTGGGGCCCTCGGGCCTCCACTTCAATTGCCCTTCTGGCTCCGTTAGTTTCCTGGGAAAATAGGGCCTTCTGCATAAATTCCGAGGTTTTTCCCGAAAGTTGGATTTCTGCACAAAAACGAGACACCAGAGCAGTTCTGCTGAAAACAGCGTTAGTCCGTGTTAGTTGCATCCAAAACACACAAATTAGAGGCAAAACAATAGCAAAAGTGTTCGGGAAAGTAGATACGTTTTGGACGTATCATGCCCCTGCCTGGCTTTATATATCAGCCAAGCTAGGGTTTACAAGAGTCCCAGTAGGATTCGTATTGGAGTCTTCTTTCCTTGTAGTCCAAGTTGAGGCGCGTGCAGGTCCAGCTTGTCGAGTCCTTGTGCTGGTCCAGCTTCATAGTTTGCACCGGGTATGGCAATGTCGAGTACCCGAAGGGTTATGCCCACGTCACCCGGGTTTTCAGAACCGGAGTGGAGGAAACCCCAGGCCAGGAGGCCATCCCAACAACAACCACAACTACCAGAACAACACCAACAACTTCAACTGCGCCCCAATGCGAGCCCCCAACACCAACAACAACAACACCAATACCGCTCCAAGGACTGGGAGCAACGCCATTCCCGTCGCAACCAAGGACAAGACCACCATCACTTGCTATGAGTGTGGTGTAGTGGGACACTACTCCAACGAGTGCCCCAAGAGACTCGCCAAGCTCGCCGGCAACACTGCTGCACCTGCTCAGCAGCAACGCCGCGTCTCTACCGGCAAGAAGTTCGCCCCCAACAACCCCAATAATCGCAACGGTCGCCTCTTCCACATGAACGCCGAAGAAGCCCAGGAAGCACCAGATGTTGTACTGGGTATGTTTCCTGTCAACTCCGTACCTGCCAGAGTGTTGTTTGATTCCGGAGCATCTCATTCTTTTGTCACCGAAGACTTTGCATCCACAAGTAAAATTCAACCTATCAGTTTGAAACATGTTATGATAGTTCAAATTCCCGGATCAACCACTAAAGCCAGAAAATTTTGCAAAAATGTACCCATCAGAATACATGAAGTAGACTTCTATGCCAACCTGATTATTCTGGGAACCAAAGGTTTGGAAATAGTACTGGGTATGGATTGGATGGCCAAACATCATGGAATGATTGACTTGCCAAGAAAGCCATCACCATGACCAGTAGCACCGGTATCATAGTAGAACATGTATCTGAAAGACTGCCCAGAAAGTTTACCTGCAACCAGAGTGTAGCCAAGCCAACCTTGGATCAGATCAGGGTCGTCTGTCGATACCCTGATGTGTTTCCTGATGGTCTACCCGGTATGCCCCCAGATCGGGATATCGAGTTTATCATTGAGTTAATCCCCGGAACCGGACCTATAGCCCAGAGAGCCTATAGCATGAACCCAACAGAGCTAGTGGAACTGCAGAAGCAACTGGATGAACTGTTAGCCAAAGGTCTGATTCGACCAAGTGTGTCGCCTTGGAGATCCCCAGTTTTGTTTGTGGACAAGAAAGATGGTGCCAGTCGTTTATGTACGGACTATCGTAAGCTTAACGATGTCACCATCAAAAACAAATACCCCTTGCCAAAGATAGAAGATCTGTTTGACCAACTGACCGGTGCCGTAGTATTCTCAAAGATTGATCTTCGGACTGGATACCATCAATTGAAGATTCGTGCATCGGACATTCCCAAACCTGCCTTTACCACCAGATATGGATTGTATGAGTACAATGTCATGTCATTTGGATTGACCAATGCCCCCGCTTATTTCATGAACCTCATGAATAAGATCTTTATGAACTTTCTGGAGAAGTTTGTCGTTGTTTTCATCGATGACATCCTAATCTACTCCAAGTCCGAAGAAGAACATGAGCAACACCTAGAAGCTGTCCTGGATACACTTAGGGAACATCAGCTGTATGCTAAGTTCAGCAAATGTGAGTTTTGGCTGAAGGAAGTAGGATTCCTAGGACATATCTTGTCTGCAGGAGGAATTGCCGTAGATCCCGCCAAGATCAAGACTGTTGCAGAATGGAAAGCCCCAACCACTGATACGTCTCCGACGTATCGATAATTTCTTATGTTCCATGCCACATTATTGATGTTATCTACATGTTTTATGCACACTTTATGTCATATTCGTGCATTTTCTAGAACTAACCTATTAACAAGATGCCGAAGTGCCAGTTGCTGTTTTCTGCTGTTTTTGGTTTCAGAAATCCTAGTAACGAAATATTCTCGGAATTGGACGAAATCAACGCCCAGGGTCCTATTTTGCCACGAAGCTTCCAGAAGTCCGAAGGAGAGACGAAGAGGAGCCACGAGGGGGCCACACCCTAGGGCGGCGCGGCCCCCCCTTGGCCGCGCGGCCCTGTGGTGTGGGGCCCTCGTGCCGCCTCTTGACCAGCCCTTCCGCCTACAAATAGCCTCCGTGACAAAACCCCAGTACCGAGAGCCACGATACGGAAAACCTTACTGAGACGCCGCCGCCGCCGATCCCATCTCGGGGGATCCAGGAGATCGCCTCTGGCACCCTGCCGGAGAGGGGATTCATCTCCCGGAGGACTCTACGCCGCCATGGTCACCTCCGGAGTGATGTGTGAGTAGTCTACCCCTGGACTATGGGTCCATAGCTGTAGCTAGATGGTTGTCTTATCCCCATTGTGCTTCATTGTTGGATCTTGTGAGCTGCCTAACATGATCAAGATCATCTATCTGTAATCCTATATGTTGCGTTTGTTGGGATCCAATGAATAGAGAATACTTGTTATGTTGATTATCAAAGTTATATCTATATGTTGTTTATGATCTTGCATGCTCTCCGTTACTAGTAGATGCTCTGGCCAAGTAGATGCTTGTAACTCCAAGAGGGAGTATTTATGCTCGATAGTGGGTTCATGCCTGCATTGACACCGGGATGTGACAGAAAGTTCTAAGGTTGTGTTGTGCTGTTGCCACTAGGGATAAAATATTGATGCTATGTCTAAGGATGTAGTTGTTGATTACATTACGCACCATACTTAATGCAATTGTCTGTTGCTTTGCAACTTAATACTGGAGGGGGTTCGGATGATAACCTGAAGGTGGACTTTTTAGGCATAGATGCAGTTGGATGGCGGTCTATGTACTTTGTCGTAATGCCCAATTAAATCTCACTATACTCATCATGATATGTATGTGCATGGTCATGCCCTCTTTATTTGTCAATTGCCCAACTGTAATTTGTTCACCCAACATGCTGTTTATCTTATGGGAGAGACACCTCTAGTGAACTGTGGACCCCGGTCCAATTCTCTTTACTAAAATACAATCTACTGCAATACCTGTTCTACTGTTTTCTGCAAACAATCATCTTCCACACAATACGGTTAATCCTTTGTTACAGCAAGCCGGTGAGATTGACAACCTCACTGTTTCGTTGGGGCAAAGTACTTTGGTTGTGTTGTGCAGGTTCCACGTTGGCGCCGGAATCCCTGGTGTTGCGCCGCACTACATCCCGCCGCCATCAACCTTCAACGTGCTTCTTGACTCCTCCTGGTTCGATAAACCTTGGTTTCTTTCTGAGGGAAAACTTGCTGCTGTGCGCATCATACCTTCCTCTTGGGGTTCCCAACGAACGTGTGAGTTACACGCCATCAAGCTAAATTTCTGGCGCCGTTGCCGGGGAGATTAAGACACGCTGCAAGGGGAGTCTCCACTTCTCAATCTCTTTACTTTGTTTTTGTCTTGCTTAGTTTTATTTACTACTTTGTTTGCTGCACTACATCAAAATAAAAAAAAATTAGTTACTAGTTTTACTTTATTTGCTATCTTGTTTGCTATATCAAAAACACAAAAAAATTAGTTACTTGCATTTACTTTATCTAGTTTGCTTTATTTACTGTTGCTAAAATGGCCAACCCTGAAAATACTAAGTTGTGTGACTTCACAACCACAAATAATAATGATTTCTTATGCACACCTATTGCTCCACCTGCTACTACAGCAGAATTCTTTGAAATTAAACCTGCTTCTTGAATCTTGTTATGCGAGAGCAATTTTCTGGTGTTAGTTCTGATGATGCTGCTGCCCATCTTAATAATTTTGTTGAATTATGTGAAATGCAAAAGTATAAGGATGTAGATGGTGACATTATAAAATTAAAATTGTTCCCTTTCTCATTAAGAGGAAGAGCTAAAGATTGGTTGCTATCTCTGCCTAAGAATAGTATTGATTCATGAACTAAATGCAAGGATGCTTTTATTGGTAGATATTATCCCCCTGCTAAAATTATATCTTTGAGGAGTAGCATAATGAATTTTAAACAATTAGATACTGAACATGTTGCTCAAGCTTGGGAAAGCATGAAATCTCTGGTTAAAAATTGCCCAACCCATGGACTGACTACTTGGATGATCATCCAAACCTTCTATGCAGGACTAAATTTTTCTTCACGGAATTTATTGGATTCAGCTGCTGGAGGTACCTTTATGTCCATCACTCTTGGTGAAGCAACAAAGCTTCTTGATAATATGATGATCAACTACTCTGAATGGCACACGGAAAGAGCTCCACAAGGTAAGAAGGTAAATTCTGTCGAAGAAACCTCTTCCTTGAGTGATAAGATTGATGTTATTATGTCTATGCTTGTGAATGATAGGACTAATATTGATCCTAATAATGTTCCATTAGCTTCATTGGTTGCACAAGAAGAACATGTTGATGTGAACTTCATTAAAAATAATAATTTCAACAACAATGCTTACCGGAACAATTCTAGTAACAACTATAGGCCATATCCTTATAATAATGGCAACGGCTATGGTAATTCTTATGGGAATTCTTACAATAATAATAGGAACACACCCCCTGGACTTGAAGCCATGCTAAAAGAATTAATTAGTACACAAACTGCTTTTAACAAATCTGTTGAAGAAAAGCTTGGGAAAATTGATATACTTGCTTCTAAAGTCGATAGTCTTGCTGCTGATGTTGATCTTTTGAAATCGAAAGTTATGCCTAATGAGAATCATCATAATAAAATTGTTACTACAGCAAATGTCATCCAAGTTAGAATTAATGAGAATATAAGATTAATGGCTGAACTGCGTGCTAGGTGGGATAGAGAAGAAAATGAAAAACTAGCTAAAGAGAAGAATGTAACTAAAGTTTAGACTATTACCACCACTTGTAATGCTAATTCTACACATGTTTCTGCACCTCCTACTAATACTAATAAAAGAATTGGTGTTAGCAATGTTTCCACTTCTAATGCAAAGCGCGAGAAACTGCCTGAAACTGCTAAAACTGCTGAAACTGCCTGTGATAAAGCTGTTGAAATTTTTTCCAACATTGGGGATGATGATCCCATTGCTTTAGATTATAATGGTTTGAATTTTGATGATTGCCACATCTCTGAAGTTATAAAGTTCTTGCAAAAACTTGCTAAAAGTCCTAATGCTAGTGCTATAAATTTGGCTTTCACACATCATATTACAAATGCTCTCATAAAAGCTAGAGAAGAGAAACTAGAGCGTGAAGCCTCTATTCCAAGAAAGTTAGAGGATGGTTGGGAGCCCATCATTAAGATGAAGGTTAAAGATTTTGATTGTAATGCTTTATGTGATCTTGGTGCAAGTATTTCTGTTATGCCTAAGAAAATTTATAATATGCTTGACTTGCCACCGCTGAAAAATTGTTATTTGGATGTTAATCTTGCTGATCATTCTACAAAGAAACCTTTGGGGAAAGTTGATAATGTTCGCATTACCGTTAACAATAACCTTGTCCCCGTTGATTTTGTTGTCTTGGATATTGAATGCAATGCAACTTGTCCCATTATATTGGGAAGACCTTTTCTTCGAACTGTTGGTGCTACCATTGATATGAAGGAAGGTAATATAAAATATCAATTTCCTCTCAAGAAAGGTATGGAACACTTCCCTAGAAAGAGAATGAAGTTACCTTTTGATTCTATTATGAGAACAAATTATGATGTTGACACTTCGTCTCTTGATAATACTTGATACACACTTTCTGCGCCTAGCTAAAAGGCGTTAAAGAAAAGCGCTTATGGGAGACAACCCATGTTTTTACCTACAGTACTTTGTTTTTATTTTGTGTCTTGGAATTTGTTTACTACTGTAGCAACCTCTCCTTATCTTAGTTTTGTGTTTTGTTGTGCCAAGTTAAGCCGTTGATAGAAAAGTTCATAGTAGATTTGGATTACTGCGCAGAAACAGATTTCTTTGCTGTCACGAATCTGGGCAAAATCCCCCTGTAGGTAACTCAGAAAATTATGCCATTTTACGTGAGTGATCCTCAGATATGTACGCAACTTTCATTCAATTTGGGTATTTTCATTTGAGCAAGTCTGGTGCCATTTTAAAATTCGTCAATACGAACTGTTCTGTTTTGACAGATTCTGCCTTTTATTTCGCATTGCCTCTTTTGCTATGTTGGATGAATTTCTTTGATCCATTAATGTCCAGTAGCATTATGCAATGTTCAGAAGTATTAAGAATGATTGTGTCACCTCTGAATATGTTAATTTTTATTGTGCACTAACCCTCTAATGAGTTGTTTCGAGTTTGGTGTGGAGGAAGTTTTCAAGGATCAAGAGAGGAGTATGATGCAACATGATCAAGGAGAGTGAAAGCTCTAAGCTTGGGGATGCCCCGGTGGTTCACCCCTGCATATATCAAGAAGACTCAAGCGTCTAAGCTTGGGGATGCCCAAGGCATCCCCTTCTTCATCGACAACATTATCAGGTTCCTCCCCTGAAACTATATTTTTATTCCATCACATCTTATGTGCTTTGCTTGGAGCGTCGGTTTGTTTTTGTTTTTTGTTTTGTTTGAATAAAATGGATCCTACCATTCACTTTATGGGAGAGAGACACGCTCCGCTGTAGCATATGGACAAGTATGTCCTTAGTTTCTACTCATAGTATTCATGGCGAAGTTTCTCTTTCGTTAAATTGTTATATGGTTGGAATTGGAAAATGATACATGTAGTAATTGCTATAAATGTCTTGGGTAATGTGATACTTGGCAATTGTTGTGCTCATGATTAAGCTCTTGCATCATATGCTTTGCACCCATTAATGAAGAAATACATAGAGCATGCTAAAATTTGGTTTGCATATTTGGTTTCTCTAAGGTCTAGATAATTTCTAGTATTGAGTTTGAACAACAAGGAAGACGGTGTAGAGTCTTATAATGTTTTCAATATGTCTTTTATGTGAGTTTTGCTACACCGGTTCATCCTTGTGTTTGTTTCAAATAACCTTGCTAGCCTAAACCTTGTATCGAGAGGGAATACTTCTCATGCATCCAAAATACTTGAGCCAACCACTATGCCATTTGTGTCCACCATACCTACCTACTACATGGTATTTTCCGCCATTCCAAAGTAAATTGCTTGAGTGCTACCTTTAAAATTCCATCATCACCTTTGCAATATATAGCTCATGGGACAAATAGCTTAAAAACTATTGTGGTATTGAATATGTAATTATGCACTTTATCTCTTATTGAGTTGCTTGTTGTGCGATAACCATGTTTCTGGGGACGCCATCAACTATTCTTTGTTGAATATCATGTGAGTTGCTATGCATGTTCGTCTTGTCTGAAGTAAGAGAGATCTACCACCTTATGGTTAAGCATGCATATTGTTAGAGAAGAACATTGGGCCGCTAACTAAAGCCATGATCCATGGTGAAAGTTTCAGTTTTGGACATATATCCTCAATCTCAGATGAGAAAATTATTAATTGTTGTTACATGCTTATGCATAAAAGAGGAGTCCATTATCTGTTGTCTATGTTGTCCCGGTATGGATGTCTAAGTTGAAGAATAATCAATAGCGAGAAATCCAATGCGAGCTTTCTCCTTAGACCTTTGTACAGGCGGCATAGAGGTACCCCTTTGTGACACTTGGTCAAAACATGTGCATTGTGATGATCCGGTAGTCCAAGCTAATTAGGACAAGGTGCGGGCACTATTAGTACACTATGCATGAGGCTTGCAACTTATAAGATATAATTTACATAATACATATGCTTTATTACTACCGTTGACAAAATTGTTTCATGTTTTCAAAATCAAAGCTCTAGCACAAATATAGCAATCGATGCTTTTCCTCTATGAGGACCATTCTTTTACTTTCAATGTTGAGTCAGTTCACCTATTTCTCTCCACCTCAAGAAGCAAACACTTGTGTGAACTGTGCATTGATTCCTACATACTTGCTTATTGCACTTATTATATTACTCTATGTTGACAATATCCAGGAGATATACATGTTACAAGTTGAAAGCAACCGCTGAAACTTAATCTTCTTTTGTGTTGCTTCAATGCCTTTACTTTGAATTATTGCTTTATAAGTTAACTCTTATGCAAGACTTATTGATGCTTGTCTTGAAGTGCTATTCATGAAAAGTCTTTGCTATATGATTCACTTGTTTACTCATGTCATATACATTGTTTTGATCGCTGCATTCACTACATATGCTTTACAAATAGTATGATCAAGATTATGATGGCATGTCACTCCAGAAATTATCTGTGTTATCGTTTTACCTGCTCGGGACGAGCAGAACTAAGCTTGGGGATGCTGATACGTCTCCGACGTATCGATAATTTCTTATGTTCCATGCCACATTATTGATGTTATCTACATGTTTTATGCACACTTTATGTCATATTCGTGCATTTTCTGGAACTAACCTATTAACAAGATGCCGAAGTGCCAGTTGCTGTTTTCTGCTGTTTTTGGTTTCAGAAATCCTAGTAACGAAATATTCTCGGAATTGGACGAAATCAACGCCCAGGGTCCTATTTTGCCACGAAGCTTCCAGAAGTCCGAAGGAGAGACGAAGAGGAGCCACGAGGGGCCCTCGTGCCGCCTCTTGACCTGCCCTTCCGCCTACAAATAGCCTCCGTGACGAAACCCCAGTACCGAGAGCCACGATACGGAAAACCTTACTGAGACGCCGCCGCCGCCGATCCCATCTCGGGGGATCCAGGAGATCGCCTCCGGCACCCTGCCGGAGAGGGGATTCATCTCCCGGAGGACTCTACGCCGCCATGGTCGCCTCCGGAGTGATGTGTGAGTAGTCTACCCCTGGACTATGGGTCCATAGCAGTAGCTAGATGGTTGTCTTCTCCCCATTGTGCTTCATTGTCGGATCTTGTGAGCTGCCTACCATGATCAAGATCATCTATCTGTAATCCTATATGTTGCGTTTGTTTGGAATCCGATGAATAGAGAATACTTGTTATGTTGATTATCAAAGTTATATCTATATGTTGTTTATGATCTTGCATGCTCTCCGTTACTAGTAGATGCTCTGGCCAAGTAGATGCTTGTAACTCCAAGAGGGAGTATTTATGCTCGATAGTGGGTTCATGCCTGCATTGACACAGGGACGATGTGAGAAAGTTCTAAGGTTGTGTTGTGCTGTTGCCACTAGGGATAAAACATTGATGCTATGTCTAAGGATGTAGTTGTTGATTACATTACGCACCATACTTAATGCAATTGTCTGTTGCTTTGCAACTTAATACTGGAGGGGGTTCGGATGATAACCTGAAGGTGGACTTTTTAGGCATAGATGCAGTTGGATGGCGGTCTATGTACTTTGTCGTAATGCCCAATTAAATCTCACTATACTCATCATGATATGTATGTGCATGGTCATGCCCTCTTTATTTGTCAATTGCCCAACTGTAATTTGTTCACCCAACATGCTGTTTATCTTATGGGAGAGACACCTCTAGTGAACTGTGGACCCCGATCCAATTCTCTTTACTGAAATACAATCTACTGCAATACCTGTTCTACTGTTTTCTGCAAACAATCATCTTCCACACAATACGGTTAATCCTTTGTTACAGCAAGCCGGTGAGATTGACAACCTCACTGTTTCGTTGGGGCAAAGTACTTTGGTTGTGTTGTGCAGGTTCCACGTTGGCGCCGGAATCCCTGGTGTTGCGCCGCACTACATCCCGCCGCCATCAACCTTCAACGTGCTTCTTGGCTCCTCCTGGTTCGATAAACCTTGGTTTCTTTCTGAGGGAAAACTTGCTGCTGTGCGCATCATACCTTCCTCTTGGGGTTCCCAACGAACGTGTGAGTTACACGCCATCAACCACCCAGACCGAGGTCCGCGCTTTTCTGGGATTAGCCGGATATTACCGCAGATTTGTAGACAGCTTTTCGAGCATCGCTCGACCAATGACCCAATTGCTGAAGAAGGACAAGAAGTTCGAATGGACTGACAAATGTGAAGAGAGTTTCCAACAGCTCAAGCTTAGACTGACCTCAGCCCCAATTCTGATTATGCCGAACATCACCAAATCCTTTGACGTCTACTGTGATGCATCCAAGATTGGTCTCGGATGTGTGTTGATGCAAGAAGGCAAAGTGATATCTTATCTGTCTAGGCAACTGAAGCAACATGAGCAGAATTATCCAACTCACGACCTCGAGCTCGCAGCGGTAGTTTTAGCACTGAAGGTGTGGCGTCATTACCTCATGGGTAATCGCTATGAGATCTATTCAGATCACAAGAGCCTGAAGTATATCTTCACACAGAAGGAGCTGAATATGAGGCAAAGAAGATGGTTAGAGTTGATCAATGATTATGATATGGAGATTCACTACCACCCCGGCAAGGCCAATGTGGTAGCGGATGCGTTGAGTAGACTGCCGTGTCAGTTGAACTCAATGATAGCAGAAGAACAACCTAGCCTATACCAGGAGTTTGAACAGTTTAGAATGGAGCTATTAGTGAAGGATTCCTAGCCAGCATAGAGCTACAACCCACTTTGATTGGTCAGATCAAGGAAGCTCAGAAGGGAAATGCCAGCATTGATGGAATCAAGACCCAGATAGCCGCATGAAAAGCACCGGGATTCACCGTAGATGAAGAAGGAGTTCTTTGGTACAACGGACGCCTGTGTGTACCGTCAGACTCAAAGTTGAAGCAAGTTATCCTGAAAGAAGCACATGACACCTTATACTCTACTCATCCCGGAGGTACCAAGATGTATCAAGATCTGAAGGAACAATTCTGGTGGCATGGAATGAAGAGGGAGATCGGAAGCTACATCGCCAAGTGTGACATCTGTCAACGAGTCAAGGCGGAACATCAGCGACCCGCAGGACTGCTGCAACCACTACAGATTCCGGAATGGAAGTGGGACTCTGTAGGAATGGACTTTATCACAGCTTTGCCCAAATCCAGCAAAGGAAATGACTCGATATGGGTAGTTGTCGATAGATTGACCAAGGTAGCCCATTTCATCGCTGTCAAGACCACCTATCAAGGCCCAAAGTTAGCTGAGCTGTACATATCCAGAATAGTTGCCCTGCACGGAACCCCGAAGTCGATAGTGTCAGATAGAGGATCACAATTCACCTCAAGATTCTGGCAGAAAGTGCATGAAGGACTAGGAACCTGGCTGAATTTCAGCACCGCCTATCACCCGCAGACCGATGGACAGACGGAAAGAGTCAACCAGATACTGGAGGACATGCTGAGAGCATGTGTACTGGAATATGGATCTAAGTGGGAAGACTGCTTGCCTTATGCAGAATTCTCGTACAACAACAGCTACCAAGCCAGTTTACAGATGGCCCCCTTTGAAGCCCTGTACGGAAGGAAGTGTCGTACCCCCCTGAATTGGTCGGAAGTCGGAGAAAGCCAAGTCTTTGGACCCGACGTTCTTCGTGAAGCTGAAGAGAAGGTGCACAAGATCCGCGACTACCTCAAGACGGCGCAATCAAGGCAGAAGAGTTACGCCGACAAGAGACGCCGAGAGATGACCTTCGAGATCGGAGATTTTGTCTATCTCAAAGTATCCCCCCTGAAAGGAATGCAGAGATTTCAGCTGAAAGGAAAGCTTGCACCCCGATATGTCGGACCCTTCAAAGTTCTGAGTCGCCGAGGTGAAGTATCCTATCAACTGGAGTTACCTGAAGAAATGTCGGCTGTGCACGACGTATTTCACATCTCACTCCTCCGAAAATGCCTTGAAGTCCCCGAGAAGACCGAAGTGTTCAAGAACATCGATCACCGATCGGTAGATATCAACCAGGACTTGACATACCGCGAAGTGCCGATTCGCATCTTGGAGGAAGCTTACAGAACCACCCGCACCCGAAGCATCAAGTTTCTGAAGATACAGTGGAGCAATCATACCGAAGACGAAGCCACCTGGGAGCGAGAGGAAGACCTGAAGAAAGAATACCCAGATCTCTTTAGTACCTAATTTTCTTTAAGATCTCGGGACGAGATCTTTTGTAAGGGGGAAGGGTTTGTAACATCCCAAATTTCAAATAAAAGAGAGAAGAGGAATTCCAGAAATTTCAAAATTTAGAACCAACAAAAACTTTTAAATTGCATATAGTACCCTGCATAGGACTTGTGCATTTTGAGTGATATGCCATGATGATTTGTTTTATTGTTTATGTGATGAACTCTAAACCCTAAAGTGATCAAGTGAAGATCACCAAACAAATAAATCCAAAAGAGAAAGAAATCAAATAAGAGATAAACCCTAAAAACCCTAATATATGACTTATGTTATTTTTGCAAAATTTGATCCTAGACCCATTTGATCTTCACCATTATTTGCAATATGATATTAAAGAGTTATTACAACTTTGGGAATCAAAGAAACACCATTTAAATCAAATCCAAAAATCAAAATCCACTCACATAGAATAATGGTCATTTTTGACAATTACATTCTGGTCACCACTTTGAGCCTCTATATTTCAAGATTTCTAAACTAAACAAATTCCATTCTTTGCATGTCATCCAAGTACACAACAAGGTGAACAACTTTTGTAAAGAGCATCACACCAAATTCATTTTGGATCAAAAGTTATGATCAAGCAAAGAGAGGACTTTGAAACTTTGGCAAGATCACTACTTATCAAATTTTGATCAAACCTGGCCATCTCTTGATCACCACTTGACCTAGCATTGACCTCTGGACCCCACCCTACCTAGCCCATGCGTGGAGACACCATGGACACGACCAGAACATGGCTGGCCATGGCCATGCCGGTCCCGTTCCACCTCGATGCGCCACCCTTCTCTCCCTGCCTCTCCAGCCCTCACCACCTTGCCAAACACGTCGCCCACGATCGCCGGAGATCGCCTGTACCCGTCGTTGAACGAAAGGATGACGACGCGACCCGGACGGAGCGCACCCAGTACGCTCCAGGTACGCCGCCAACGGCATGGCGACGTCACCCGTGCACGGACGTGCGCGACACGGGCACGCGTCAACCGCCGTACCTCGCCGTACCCCGACCACCTCCGCGCGCCCTGGTACCTGTCTCGCCACGCGGAGCTCGTCGGACACGCTGCCGTCACCACCTAGCGCCTACGGTCGCCGGCGAGGACAAGACCGCCCGCCACGGCCGCGACAGTACGCGCACGGCCCCGACCACCGTACACCTCGCATTAACTCGCCATGGACGCTCGTGGATTCGCCGTACCCTCTCGATCGTCGCTGCGTCATCGCCTAGCTCCCTAGCTCGCCGGAGACGCCACGCCCACGACGACCCGCACCATGCCCTGCAGCACCCCCTCCCTCCTATAAATAGAGCACTTCCCAGAGCGATCCCAACACACCACCATGACCACCTTTCACCACCGCTTCTCCTCGCACCGCTAGCCACCTCAATCGTCGCCGGAGCAAGCTCAATCGAGCGATCAGAGCCGCGGAAGCCCTGGAGCAATCGCCGTCGACTGGAGCCTCCTCGAGCGACGCCACTGCTACAGGCTGCATCGCCGTCGTCCACAACATCATCACGCATACTGCCAACCCTAGCTAGAGCCACGGTGAGCTCTCCGACCCCCTACCGCCGCCGTGCCAGTGACCTGATCTCGCCGGAGATGACGACGGCCCCGTGCCGTTCGATCTCGTTCTAATCCAACGCCCCACGTTAGTTCATACCGTTTCGGGTTTAAAGAGCCGCTGACATGCGGGTCCCTCACTGTCAGGCAGCCCACGCGTGCGTGGACGCGTGGTGGGCTGGCCTTGGGCCGTTTTAATCGTTTCAGCCCACCTAGTTTTCCCGCCAGCCCGTGTAATTCAAATCTCGTTTAATAAATAGAATTCAAATTCAATACTGGACCCGACTTTGAAAATTCATAGAATCTGTTTGGCTTGGCCAAATTTAACAAACTTTATATTGTTGGAAAGCTAGTAAAAATATCTACAAGATGCCACTGGTCCCACCTCCAGGTATGTTGTAGAAATAAAATGATAAAAAGAAGAAGGCAGGGACTTTTTGATATTCAAATAATTATTAAAAATCAACCAAAATAGATATTTAGTTAATTCCAACTCTAATAGTTCACATTTAACCTACACTAATTGCTTCTGTAATAAAATGGTATGGTCACTTTGGATGATCATGGCCTAGTTTAATTAAGGGACAATATGGCTATTTTACTTAAGTGATATTGTCCAAAACTAATATGGAAATCATATGAAGTATTTTACTTCATTTAAATCTTGTCCCAAGTGAATTCATGTGATGTTTGAACCCCTGGTCCAAGCATTCTTAGATGAAATACTTGGAGATTTAAATCATATGTAGAGTTATTAAATGGTATGAGGTGGTCTACCTCATTTAAATCATTTTCTCAAATAAGGATAATGAATGGTTGACTTAGGTCAATAGGAATTCATGTATGATTATTTGAGAAGTTAAATCTTAAGAAGATTCAATGAGAGGAAATTATTTTCCTCAAGAACTAAATGGAAATTATTAATTACATATTGATGGCGTGTAACTCACACGTTCGTTGGGAACCCCAAGAGGAAGGTATGATGCGCACAACAGCAAGTTTTCCCTCAGAAAGAAACCAAGGTTTATCGAACCAGGAGGAGCCAAGAAGCACGTTGAAGGTTGATGGCGGCGGGATGTAGTGCGGCGCAACACCAGGGATTCCGGCGCCAACGTGGAACCTGCACAACACAACCAAAGTACTTTGCCCCAACGAAACAGTGAGGTTGTCAATCTCACCGGCTTGCTGTAACAAAGGATTAACCATATTGTGTGGAAGATGATTGTTTGCAGAAAACAGTAGAACAAGTATTGCAGTAGATTGTATTTCAGTAAAGAGAATTGGACCGGGGTCCACAGTTCACTAGAGGTGTCTCTCCCATAAGACAAACAACATGTTGGGTGAACAAATTACAGTTGGGCAATTGACAAATAAAGAGGGCATGACCATGCACATACATATCATGATGAGTATAGTGAGATTTAATTGGGCATTACGACAAAGTACATAGACCGCCATCCAACTGCATCTATGCCTAAAAAGTCCACCTTCAGGTTATCATCCGAACCCCCTCCAGTATTAAGTTGCAAAGCAACAGACAATTGCATTAAGTATGGTGCGTAATGTAATCAACAACTACATCCTTAGACATAGCATCAATGTTTTATCCCTAGTGGCAACAGCACAACACAACCTTAGAACTTTCACATCGTCCTGTGTGTCAATGCAGGCATGAACCCACTATCGAGCATAAGTACTCCCTCTTGGAGTTACAAGCATCTACTTGGCCAGAGCATCTACTAGTAACGGAAAGCATGCAAGATCATAAACAACACGTAGATATAACTTTGATAATCAACATAACAAGTATTCTCTATTCATCGGATCCCAACAAACGCAACATATAGAATTACAGATAGATGATCTTGATCATGATAGGCAGCTCACAAGATCCGACAATGATAGCACAATGGGGAGAAGACAACCATCTAGCTACTGCTATGGACCCATAGTCTAGGGGTAGACTACTCACACATCACTCCGGAGGCGACCATGGCGGCGTAGAGTCCTCCGGGAGATGAATCCCCTCTCCGGCAGGGTGCCGGAGGCGATCTCCTGGATCCCCCGAGATGGGATCGGCGGCGGTGGCGTCTCAGTAAGGTTTTCCGTATCGTGGCTCTCGGTACTGGGGGTTTCGTCATGGAGGCTTTAAGTAGGCGGAAGGGCAAGTCAAGAGGCGGCACGGGGGGCCCAAACCACAGGCCGGCGCGGCCAGGGGTGGGGCCGCGCCGCCCTAGGGTTTGGCCACCCCGTGGCCCCTCTTCGTTTCGTCTTCGGACTTCTGGAAGCTTCGTGGAAAAATAGGCCCCTGGGCGTTGATTTCGTCCAATTCCGAGAATATTTCCTTACTAGGATTTCTGAAACCAAAAACAGCAGAAAACAGCAACTGGCACTTCGGCATCTTGTTAATAGGTTAGTTCCAGAAAATGCACGAATATGACATAAAGTGTGCATAAAACATGTAGATAACATCAATAATGTGGCATGGAACATAAGAAATTATCGATACGTCGGAGACGTATCAGCATCCCCAAGCTTAGTTCTGCTCGTCCCGAGCAGGTAAAACGATAACACAGATAATTTCTGGAGTGACATGCCATCATAATCTTGATCATACTATTTGTAAAGCATATGTAGTGAATGCAGCGATCAAAACAATGTATATGACATGAGTAAACAAGTGAATCATAAAGCAAAGACTTTTCATGAATAGCACTTCAAGACAAGCATCAATAAGTCTTGCATAAGAGTTAACTCATAAAGCAATAATTCAAAGTAAAGGCATTGAAGCAACACAAAAGAAGATTAAGTTTCAGCGGTTGCTTTCAACTTGTAACATGTATATCTCATGGATATTGTCAACATAGAGTAATATAATAAGTGCAATAAGCAAGTATGTAGGAATCAATGCACAGTTCACACAAGTGTTTGCTTCTTGAGATGGAGAGAAATAGGTGAACTGACTCAACATTGAAAGTAAAAGAATGGTCCTCCATAGAGGAAAAGCATCGATTGCTATATTTGTGCTAGAGCTTTGATTTTGAAAACATGAAACAATTTTGTCAACGGTAGTAATAAAGCATATGCATCATGTAAATTATATCTTATAAGTTGCAAGCCTCATGCATAGTGTACTAATAGTGCCCGCACCTTGTCCTAATTAGCTTGGACTACCGGATCATCACAATGCACTGTTTTAACCAAGTGTCACAAAGGGGTACCTCTATGCCGCCTGTACAAAGGTCTAAGGAGAAAGCTCGCATTGGATTTCTCGCTATTGATTATTCTTCAACTTAGAGATCCATACCGGGACAACATAGACAACAGATAATGGACTCCTCTTTTATGCATAAGAATGTAACAACAATTAATAATTTTCTCATTTGAGATTTGAGGATATATGTCCAAAACTGAAACTTCCACCATGGATCATGGCTTTAGTTAGCGGCCCAATGTTCTTCTCTAACAATATGCATGCTTAACCATAAGGTGGTAGATCTCTCTTACTTCAGACAAGACGGACATGCATAGCAACTCACATGAAATTCAACAATGAATAGTTGATGGCGTCCCCAGTGAACATGGTTATCGCACAACAAGCAACTTAATAAGAGATAAAGTGCATAATTACATATTCAATACCACAATAGTTTTTAAGCTATTTGTCCCATGAGCTATATATTGCAAAGGTGAATGATGGAATTTTAAAGGTAGCACTCAAGCAATTTACTTTGGAATGGCGGAAAATACCATGTAGTAGGTAGGTATGGTGGACACAAATGGCATAGTGGTTGGCTCAAGTATTTTGGATGCATGAGAAGTATTCCCTCTCGATACAAGGTTTAGGCTAGCAAGGTTTATTTGAAACAAACACAAGGATGAACCGGTGCAACAAAACTCACATAAAAGACATATTGAAAACATTATAAGACTCTACACCGTCTTCCTTGTTGTTCAAACTCAATACTAGAAATTATCTAGACCTTAGAGAAACCAAATATGCAAACCAAATTTTCGCATGCTCTATGTATTTCTTCATTAATGGGTGCAAAGCATATGATGCAAGAGCTTAATCATGAGCACAACAATTGCCAAGTATCACATTACCCAAGACATTAATAGCAATTACTACATGTATCATTTTCCAATTCCAACCATATAACAATTTAACGAAGAAGAAACTTCGCCATGAATACTATGAGTAGAAACCAAGGACATACTTGTCCATATGCTACAGCGGAGCGTGTCTCTCTCCCATAAAGTGAATGCCAGGATCCATTTTATTCAAACAAAACAAAAAACAAAAACAAACCGACGCTCCAAGCAAAGCACATAAGATGTGATGGAATAAAAATATAGTTTCAGGGGAGGAACCTGATAATGTTGTCGATGAAGAAGGGGATGCCTTGGGCATCCCCAAACTTAGACGCTTGAATCTTCTTAATATATGCAGGGGTGAACCACCGGGGCATCCCCAAGCTTAGAGCTCTCACTCTCCTTGATCATGTTGCATCATACTCCTCTCTTGATCCTTGAAAACTTCCTCCACACCAAACTCGAAACAACTCATTAGAGGGTTAGTGCACAATAAAAATTAACATATTCAGAGGTGACACAATCATTCTTAACACTTCTGGACATTGCATAATGCTACTGGACATTAGTGGATCAAAGAAATTCATCCAACATAGCAAAAGAGGCAATGCGAAATAAAAGGCAGAATCTGTCAAAACAGAACAGCTCGTATTGACGAATTTTAAAATGGCACCAGACTTGCTCAAATGAAAATGCTCATATTGAATGAAAGTTGCGTACATATCTGAGGATCATGCACGTAAATTGGCTTAATTTTCTGAGCTACCTACAGGGAGGTGGACCCAGATTCGTGACAGCAAAGAAATCTGGAACTGCGCAGTAATCCAAATCTAGTACTTACTTTTCTATCAACGGCTTAACTTGGCACAACAAAACACAAAACTAAGATAAGGAGAGGTTGCTACAGTAGTAAACAACTTCCAAGACACAAAATAAAAACAAAGTACTGTAGGTAAAAACATGGGTTGTCTCCCATAAGCGCTTTTCTTTAACGCCTTTCAGCTAGGCGCAGAAAGTGTGTATCAAGTATTATCAAGAGACGAAGTGTCAACATCATAATTGGTTCTCATAATAGAATCAAAAGGTACCTTCATTCTCTTTCTAGGGAAGTGTTCCATACCTTTCTTGAGAGGAAATTGATATTTTATATTACCTTCCTTCATATCAATGATAGCACCAACAGTTCGAAGAAAAGGTCTTCCCAATATAATGGGACAAGATGCATTGCATTCAATATCCAAGACAACAAAATCAACGGGAACAAGGTTATTGTTAACATTAATGCGAACATTATCAACTTTACCCAAAGGTTTCTTTGTAGAATGATCAGCAAGATTAACATCCAAATAACAAATTTTCAGCGGTGGCAAGTCAAGCATATTATAAATTTTCTTAGGCATAACAGAAATACTTGCACCAAGATCACATAAAGCATTACAATCAAAATCTTTAACCTTCATCTTAATGATGGGCTCCCAACCATCCTCTAGCTTTTTAGGAATAAAGGCTTCGCGCTCTAGTTTCTCTTCTCTAGCTTTTATGAGAGCATTTGTAATATGATGTGTGAACGCCAAATTTATAGCACTAGCATTAGGACTTTTAGCAAGTTTTTGCGAGAAATTTATAACTTCAGAGATGTGGCAATCATAAAAATTCAAACCATTATAATCTAAAGCAATGGGATCATCATCCCCAATGTTGGAAAAAATTTCAGCAGCTTTATCACAAGCAGTTTCAGCAGTTTTAGCAGTTTCAGGCAGTTTCTCGCTTTGCATTAGAAGTGGAAACATTGCTAACACCAATTCTTTTATTAGTATTAGTAGGAGGTGCAGCAACATGTGTAGCATTAGCATTACTAGTGGTGGTAATAGTCCAAACTTTAGCTACATTCTTCTCTTTAGCTAGTTTTTCATTTTCTTCTCTATCCCACCTAGCACGCAGTTCAGCCATTAATCTTATATTCTCATTAATTCTTACTTGGATGGCATTTGCTGTAGTAACAATTTTATTATGATGATTCTCATTAGGCAAAACTTTCGATTTCAAGAGATCAACATCAGCAGCAAGACTATCGACTTTAGAAGCAAGTATATCAATTTTCCCAAGCTTTTCTTCAACAGATTTGTTAAAAGCAGTTTGCGTACTAATAAATTCTTTAAGCATGGCTTCAAGTCCAGGGGGTGTGTTCCTATTATTGTTGTAAGAATTCCCATAAGAATTACCATAGCCGTTGCCATTATTATAAGGATATGGCCTATAGTTGTTACTAGAATTGTTCCGGTAAGCATTGTTGTTGAAATTATTATTTTTAATGAAGTTCACATCAACATGTTCTTCTTGTGCAACCAATGAAGCTAATGGAACATTATTAGGATTAATATTAGTCCTATCATTTACAAGCATAGACATAATAGCATCAATCTTATCACTCAAGGAAGAGGTTTCTTCGACAGAATTTACCTTCTTACCTTGTGGAGCTCTTTCCGTGTGCCATTCAGAGTAGTTGATCATCATATTATCAAGAAGCTTTGTTGCTTCACCAAGAGTGATGGACATAAAGGTACCTCCAGCAGCTGAATCCAATAAATTCCGTGAAGAAAAATTTAGTCCTGCATAGAAGGTTTGGATGATCATCCAAGTAGTCAGTCCATGGGTTGGGCAATTTTTAACCAGAGATTTCATTCTTTCCCAAGCTTGAGCAACATGTTCAGTATCTAATTGTTTAAAATTCATTATACTACTCCTCAAAGATATAATTTTAGCAGGGGGATAATATCTACCAATAAAAGCATCCTTGCATTTAGTCCATGAATCAATACTATTCTTAGGCAGAGATAGCAACCAATCTTTAGCTCTTCCTCTTAATGAGAAAGGGAACAATTTTAGTTTAATAATATCACCATCTACATCTTTATATTTTTGCATTTCACATAGTTCAACAAAATTATTAAGATGGGCAGCAGCATCATCAGAACTAACACCAGAAAATTGCTCTCGTATAACAAGATTCAGTAAAGCAGGTTTAATTTCAAAGAATTCTACTGTAGTAGCAGGTGGAGCAATAGGTGTGCATAAGAAATCATTATTATTTGTGGTTGTGAAGTCACACAACTTAGTATTTTCAGCGTTGGCCATTTTAGCTACAGTAAATAAAGCAAACTAGATAAAGTAAATGCAAGTAAACTAATTTTTTTGTGTTTTCGATATAGCAAACAAGATAGCAAGTAAAGTAAAACTAGCAACTAATTTTTTTGTATTTTGATTTAGTGCAGCAAACAAAGTAGTAAATAAAACTAAGCAAGACAAAAACAAAGTAAAGAGATTGAGAAGTGGAGACTCCCCTTGCAGCGTGTCTTGATCTCCCCGGCAACGGCGCCAGAAAATATGCTTGATGGCGTGTAACTCACACGTTCGTTGGGAACCCCAAGAGGAAGGTATGATGCGCACAACAGCAAGTTTTCCCTCAGAAAGAAACCAAGGTTTATCGAACCAGGAGGAGCCAAGAAGCACGTTGAAGGTTGATGGCGGCGGGATGTAGTGCGGCGCAACACCAGGGATTCCGGCGCCAACGTGGAACATGAACAACACAACCAAAGTACTTTGCCCCAACGAAACAGTGAGGTTGTCAATCTCACCGGCTTGCTGTAACAAAGGATTAACCGTATTGTGTGGAAGATGATTGTTTGCAAAAAACAGTAGAACAAGTATTGCAGTAGATTGTATTTCAGTAAAGAGAATTGGACCGGGGTCCACAGTTCACTAGAGGTGTCTCTCCCATAAGACAAACAAGATGTTGGGTGAACAAATTACAGTTGGGCAATTGACAAATAAAGAGGGCATGACCATGCACATACATATCATGATGAGTATAGTGAGATTTAATTGGGCATTACGACAAAGTACATAGACCGCCATCCAACTGCATCTATGCCTAAAAAGTCCACCTTCAGGTTATCATCCGAACCCCCTCCAGTATTAAGTTGCAAAGCAACATACAATTGCATTAAGTATGGTGCGTAATGTAATCAACAACTACATCCTTAGACATAGCATCAATGTTTTATCCCTAGTGGCAACAGCACAACACAACCTTAGAACTTTCATCACTTGTCCTGTGTCAATGCAGGCATGAACCCACTATCGAGCATAAGTACTCCCTCTTGGAGTTACAAGCATCTACTTGGCCAGAGCATCTACTAGTAACGGAAAGCATGCAAGATCATAAACAACACGTAGATATAACTTTGATAATCAACATAACAAGTATTCTCTATTCATCGGATCCCAACAAACGCAACATATAGAATTACAGATAGATGATCTTGATCATGATAGGCAGCTCACAAGATCCGACAATGATAGCACAATGGGGAGAAGACAACCATCTAGCTACTGCTATGGACCCATAGTCCAGGGGTAGACTACTCACACATCACTCCGGAGGCGACCATGGCGGCGTAGAGTCCTCCGGGAGATGAATCCCCTCTCCGGCAGGGTGCCGGAGGCGATCTCCTGGATCCCCCGAGATGGGATCGGCGGCGGCGGCGTCTCAGTAAGGTTTTCCGTATCGTGGCTCTCGGTACTGGGGGTTTTGTCACGGAGGCTTTAAGTAGGCGGAAGGGCAAGTCAAGAGGCGGCACGGGGGGCCCAAACCACAGGCCGGCGCGGCCAGGGGTGGGGCCGCGCCGCCCTAGGGTTTGGCCACCCCGTGGCCCCTCTTCGTTTCATCTTCGGACTTCTGGAAGCTTCGTGGAAAAATAGGCCCCTGGGCGTTGATTTCGTCCAATTCCGAGAATATTTCCTTACTAGGATTTCTGAAACCAAAAACAGCAGAAAACAACAACTGGCACTTCGGCATCTTGTTAATAGGTTAGTTCCAGAAAATGCACGAATATGACATAAAGTGTGCATAAAACATGTAGATAACATCAATAATGTGGCATGGAACATAAGAAATTATCGATACGTCGGAGACGTATCACATATGTAATGAGAGGAAATTATTTTTATTCAATAAGAAAACCAATGCACCTAATTATGTTATGTGTGTGCCTAGCCTAGTTTGTGTGAAATAATGATGTGCTTAGTATAGCTCTTGAGCTTGTTGAGTGATTATACCTCGTATTCAAATCTAGACGCTAGCATCGGAGAATACCAATAGGAAGAAGGATTCTACCAAGAGGAGGAAGAAGAGAACCTTGAGAATTACGAAGGCAAGCTAATACTCTTGCAAAGTGCAAAGCCTCTTGGGGGCAAGGCACCATGATTCTTATCTTTCTTAACACAAGCCTATCCCAAGTTTTTACCATACAAGTTTTACTTGTTTATTTCCAAGAGTTAATGGGATAAGTCAACTTGGTCTAAGTAAGTAAGATTACTAGAGTAGCAAAGTTAGTCTCAAAGATAGCTAAGCAATGTAGCACCCCTCATGATTAGTGCTAGTGCTAAAATACTAAAACTTGACTACTCTAGATGGGAACATATGACTAGTTGAATTTGAAACCTTGGAATGTTGAATCATTCCATTGAATGAATTGAAGTTGAATGTGAACAAGAGAAGATAGTGATTTTTGATATAAACCTGATATTGGTTTGAATGCGATACCTTTCCAATTTTGAGTACCCCCACAATACCTGATTATGGGTAGGGCTTAACTGGAAATTTATACATCTTAGTATGGGTTCCCTCTGAACACACATCATAGGGGTCATGCCGAGGCTACCTCCGTTGTTGAGAAATGATGTGAATTGAGGTGAATTGTAAGGCCAAGCCCTGTGTAGTTCCCAGGTTAACAGTTGGTTTTCACTGGGAGGCCAAGCTCATGGGGAGAGGTGCTCATACTAGGGTATGTAAGTGAAAGGTTATGGTTGATGATCCGCGTACTGTGTTACGATGATTCGGGTTAATCCTGACGGATGAAATCAAATGTTGTGGCACAAGTGTGCAACCTCTGCAGAGTGTAAATCTATTCGAATAGTCGTGTCCACGGTTACGGACGGTTGGAAAGGCCATACAGTTGCCGGTGTCAGATTTTGAAAATGTTGGTGAAATGAATGGTGACTGGGTGACTTGTTGAATTACAATAAATGTTGTGGGAATGACACTAATGTTCCCACTTGAGTTAGTTAGTACATGAATAAAGCTTTGCTCAAATACTTATGAACTAGAATTGGTTTATGCAAAATAACTAGAGCTTAGCACCCCTTATTAAAATTGTAGCACTTACATTAGTGTTAGTTTGCAAGTACTTAAAGTACTTACGGCTTTGTCCCTGGCTATTCAAATGGCCACAGTATGAAGATGAACAGAACTACCACGGAGATGACCAGTAGGACGCCTACGATAACTAGGAGCTTTCTGATGACAAGCGTTGGCCTGTGGACTATAGAGTCCCTTTATCTTTACGCTTCCGCTATGAACTTGTGCTTGTTCGTTGATCGATAGATCAACTATTTGTGTAATATGGATCATGTGATTCAAGTTGTAAGACAATATGGTTTGTAATAAATGATGACTATGATATTCGACTATTATGCCTCGCAACAACATTATCCTGGGATTGCGATGAATGACATAATAGGCATCCGGACTTAAAAATCCGGGTGTTGACAGACACATGCCTCCGCCCCATCTTCACCACGCTCGAGTCCTTCTCCGCCACCCTCCTCTAGGCAGCAGCCTTGTACCATGAGACCTCCACCCGTCGTTCAGCCGACGGTGAGGAGGAGCGAGCGGTATGCTTTGTCGGAGGACGGTGCGGGGGCTACGGATGAGGACGTGATGCAGAGGGCCATGCGGCGCAAGGCGGAGATGAACCTCGACACGGCAGGTACTAAACAACCAGCAAGTCTTTTACTTCTTTTTCTAATGTTCGTATTTCTTCTAATTTGAGTAGTATAGGTGTCTCTTCGGGTTCTCGGTCGGATGAGATTTTGGTTTCGACTAATGTGTTGAGACAGAATGAGCTTGATCGTTTAACGGTTGCTCTGACTGGATCCACTGGGTCTGAAACTACCATAGTAGATGATGATGAAGATGATGACATCCTAGATGGTCATCTTCTCTCGGCTATTATTGGTAATGTTACAGAAGTTGATTTAGAACACTCAAAGCTTAGTTCGGTTTATGATCTAAATGCTTCTGCACGTGGTTCTCGATCTTTGGCTAGCAAGAAATCTCGTAGATATAGCAAAAGTTCTAAAAATAAATTAGTCTCTCGATGAATGGCATGTTTCGGAATAGCAGAGGTCTGGGTGACTTGGCTAAGCATTCTCACATTACGGATGGTTGTAGATATTATGATTTAGACTTTATTGCTATTTCCGAGACGGGTAGGCGAAATTTCTCACAGAGTTTTCTCGACCGTTTGTCAGGCGGGATTAACTTTCAGTGGTTTTCTCGCTCGCCTCGTGGTAGGTTGATACGTCTCCGACGTATCGATAATTTCTTGTGTTCCATGCCACATTATTGATGATATCTACATGTTTTATGCACACTTTATGTCATATTCGTGCATTTTCTGGAACTAACCTATTAACAAGATGCCGAAGTGCGATTCTTTGTTTTCTGCTGTTTTTGGTTTCAGAAATCCTAGTAACGAAATATTCTCGGAATTGGACGAAATCAACGCCCAGGGTCCTATTTTGCCACGAAGCTTCCAGAAGACCGAAGAGGAGATGAAGTGGGGCCACGAGGTGGCCAGACTACAGGGCGGCGCGGCCCAAGCCCTGGCCGCGCCGGCCTGTAGTGTGGGCCCCTCGTGCCCCATCCTGACCTGCCCTTCCGCCTACAAATAGCCTCCGTGACGAAACCCCCAGTACCGAGAGCCACGATACGGAAAACCTTACTGAGACGCCGCCGCCGCCGATCCCATCTCGGGGGATCCAGGAGATCGCCTCCGGCACCCTGCCGGAGAGGGGATTCATCTCCCGGAGGACTCTACGCCGCCATGGTCGCCTCCGGAGTGATGTGTGAGTAGTCTACCCCTGGACTATGGGTCCATAGCAGTAGCTAGATGGTTGTCTTCTCCCCATTGTGCTTCATTGTCGGATCTTGTGAGCTGCCTAACATGATCAAGATCATCTATCTGTAATTCTATATGTTGCGTTTGTTGGGATCCGATGAATAGAGAATACTTGTTATGTTGATTATCAAAGTTATATCTATGTGTTGTTTATGATCTTGCATGCTCTCCGTTACTAGTAGATGCTCTGGCCAAGTAGATGCTTGTAACTCCAAGAGGGAGTATTTATGCTCGATAGTGGGTTCATGCTCGCATTGACACCGGGACGATGTGAGAAAGTTCTAAGGTTGTGTTGTGCTGTTGCCACTAGGGATAAAACATTGATGCTATGTCTAAGGATGTAGTTGTTGATTACATTACGCACCATACTTAATGCAATTGTCTGTTGCTTTGCAACTTAATACTGGAGGGGGTTCGGATGATAACCTGAAGGTGGACCTTTTAGGCATAGATGCAGTTGGATGGCGGTCTATGTACTTTGTCGTAATGCCCAATTAAATCTCACTATACTCATCATGATATGTATGTGCATTGTCATGCTCTCTTTATTTGTCAATTGCCCAACTGTAATTTGTTCACCCAACATGCTGTTTATCTTATGGGAGAGACACCTCTAGTGAACTGTGGACCCCGGTCCAATTCTCTTACTGAAATACAATCTACTGCAATACTTGTTCTACTGTTTTCTGCAAACAATCATCTTCCACACAATACGGTTAATCCTTTGTTACAGCAAGCCAGTGAGATTGACAACCTCACTGTTTCGTTGGGGCAAAGTACTTTGGTTGTGTTGTGCAGGTTCCACGTTGGCGCCGGAATCCCTGGTGTTGCGCCGCACTACATCCCGCCGCCATCAACCTTCAACGTGCTTCTTGGCTCCTCCTGGTTCGATAAACCTTGGTTTCTTTCTGAGGGAAAACTTGCTGCTGTGCGCATCATACCTTCCTCTTGGGGTTCCCAACGAACGTGTGAGTTACACGCCATCAAGCATATTTTCTGGCGCCGTTGCCGGGGAGATCAAGACACGCTGCAAGGGGAGTCTCCACTTCTCAATCTCTTTACTTTGTTTTTGTCTTGCTTTGTTTTATTTACTACTTTGTTTGCTGCACTAAATCAAAATACAAAAAAATTAGTTGCTAGTTTTACTTTACTTTATTTGCTATCTTGTTTGCTATATCAAAAACAAAAAAAAATTAGTTTACTTGCATTTACTTTATCTAGTTTGCTTTATTTACTACTATTAAGATGAGTAATCCTGAAGTTGAAGTTCGTACGTTTAAGCGACAAGGGGGAGAATGTTTAAGAGATGCTTGGTATAGAATTAGTGATGCCCATAATAGGTGCACTAAGAAACACTCCACCACTATCTTACTCAGGAATTTTTATGTTGGTATCTCTAGCTGGAATAGGTATGTTCTTGATAGTCTCGCACAAGGTAATTTCCTAAGTACTCCTGCATTAGAAGCTAGTTGCATTATTGAGAGTCTATTTGGAACACCTCCTGTTGATGAAGTTAAAACTAAAATCTCTCTTGAAGATGTTATGAAAAAATTGGAAACCATAGAGAAAAATTTCCCAAGTATTGAAACTAAATTGGAAATATTATTTGATAAAACTAATGAACTTGATAAATCCTTAGGAGAAATTGATGAAAGAATTAGTGTCCTAGGAACTTGTGTTATCCATGATGATCAAAGCAATAGGATTGATGAACTTGAAAAAGCTATGGGAACCTTGGGTTCAACATTTTCTTCTCTTAAATATAAGGAGAAAGCTTATGTGGGTAAGGAGCAAAAGTTTATGTATGTCTCTAAAGTGCCTAAACCAAAGAAGTATTATTATAGGCCTAAAATTGACAAAGCCCTTAGTGCCACTACGGATGGGGGAGCTCATAATAACGATGCACCACCTCTTGATAATACTTGATACACACTTTCTGCGCCTAGCTGAAAGGCGTTAAAGAAAAGCGCTTATGGGAGACAACCCATGTTTTTACCTACAGTACTTTGTTTTTATTTTGTGTCTTGGAAGTTGTTTACTACTGTAGCAACCTCTCCTTATCTTAGTTTTGTGTTTTGTTGTGCCAAGTTAAGCCGTTGATAGAAAAGTAAGTACTAGATTTGGATTACTGCGCAGTTCCAGATTTCTTTGCTGTCACGAATCTGGGCAAAATCCCCCTGTAGGTAACTCAGAAAATTATGACAATTTACGTGAGTGATCCTCAGATATGTACGCAACTTTCATTCAATTTGGGCATTTTCATTTGAGCAAGTCTGGTGCCATTTTAAAATTCGTCAATACGAACTGTTCTGTTTTGACAGATTCTGCCTTTTATTTCGCATTGCCTCTTTTGCTATGTTGGATGAATTTCTTTGATCCACTAATGTCCAGTAGCATTATGCAATGTCCAGAAGTGTTAAGAATGATTGTGTCACCTCTGAATATGTTAATTTTTATTATGCACTAACCCTCTAATGAGTTGTTTCGAGTTTGGTGTGGAGGAATTTTTCAAGGATCAAGAGAGGAGTATGATGCAACATGATCAAGGAGAGTGAAAGCTCTAAGCTTGGGGATGCCCCGGTGGTTCACCCCTGCATATTATAAGAAGACTCAAGCGTCTAAGCTTGGGGATGCCCAAGGCATCCCCTTCTTCATCGACAATATTATCAGGTTCCTCCCCTGAAACTATATTTTTATTCCATCACATCTTATGTGCTTTGCTTGGAGCGTCAGTTTGTTTTTGTTTTTTGTTTTGTTTGAATAAAATGGATCCTAGCATTCACTTTATGGGAGAGAGACACGCTCCGCTGTAGCATATGGACAAATATGTCCTTAGTTTCTACTCATAGTATTCATGGCGAAGTTTCTCCTTCGTTAAAATGTTATATGGTTGGAATTGGAAAATTATACATGTAGTAATTGCTATAAATGTCTTGGGTAATGTGATACTTGGCAATTGTTGTGCTCATGATTAAGCTCTTGCATCATATACTTTGCACCCATTAATGAAGAAATACATAGAGCATGCTAAAATTTGGTTTGCATATTTGGTTTCTCTAAGGTCTAGATAATTTCTAGTATTGAGTTTGAACAACAAGGAAGACGGTGTAGAGTCTTATAATGTTTTCAATATGTCTTTTATGTGAGTTTTGCTGCACCGCTTCATCCTTGTGTTTGTTTCAAATAAGCCTTGCTAGCCTAAACCTTGTATCGAGAGGGAATACTTCTCATGCATCCAAAATACTTGAGCCAACCACTATGCCATTTGTGTCCACCATACCTACCTACTACATGGTATTTTCCGCCATTCCAAAGTAAATTGCTTGAGTGCTACCTTTAAAACTCCATCATTCGCTTTGCAATATATAGCTCATGGGACAAATAGCTTAAAAACTATTGTGGTATTGAATATGTAATTATGCACTTTATCTCTTATTAAGTTGCTTGTTGTGCGATAACCATGTTCACTGGGGACGCCATCAACTATTCATTGTTGAATTTCATGTGAGTTGCTATGCATGTTCGTTTTGTCTGAAGTAAGAGCGATCTACCACCTTATGGTTAAGCATGCATATTGTTAGAGAAGAACATTGGGCCGCTAACTAAAGCCATGATCCATGGTGGAAGTTTCAGTTTTGGACATATATCCTCAATCTCAAATGAGAAAATTATTAATTGTTGTTACATGCTTATGCATAAAAGAGGAGTCCATTATCTGTTGTCTATGTTGTCCCGGTATGGATGTCTAAGTTGAAGAATAATCAATAGCGAGAAATCCAATGCGAGCTTTCTCCTTAGACCTTTGTACAGGCGGCATAGAGGTACCCCTTTGTGACACTTGGTCAAAACATGTGCATTGTGATGATCCGGTAGTCCAAGCTAATTAGGACAAGGTGCGGACACTATTAGTATACTATGCATGAGGCTTGCAACTTATAAGATATAATTTACATGATACATATGCTTTATTACTACCGTTGACAAAATTGTTTCATGTTTCCAAAATCAAAGCTCTAGCACAAATATAGCAATCGATGCTTTTCCTCTATGGAGGACCATTCTTTTACTTTCAATGTTGAGTCAGTTCACCTATTTCTCTCCACCTCAAGAAGCAAACACTTGTGTGAACTGTGCATTGATTCCTACATACTTGCTTATTGCACTTATTATATTACTCTATGTTGACAATATCCATGAGATATACATGTTACAAGTTGAAAGCAACCGCTGAAACTTAATCTTCTTTTGTGTTGCTTCAACACCTTTACTTTGAATTATTGCTTTATGAGTTAACTCTTATGCAAGACTTATTGATGCTTGTCTTGAAGTGCTATTCATGAAAAGTCTTTGCTATATGATTCACTTGTTTACTCAAGTCATATACATTGTTTTGATCGCTGCATTCACTACATATGCTTTACAAATAGTATGATCAAGGTTATGATGGCATGTCACTCCAGAAATTATCTGTGTTATCGTTTTACCTGCTCGGGACGAGCAGAACTAAGCTTGGGGATGCTGATACGTCTCCGACGTATCGATAATTTCGTGTGTTCCATGCCACATTATTGATGATATCTACATGTTTTATGCACACTTTATGTCATATTCGTGCATTTTCTGGTACTAACCTATTAACAAGATGCCGAAGTGCCGATTCTTTGTTTCTGCTGTTTTTGGTTTCAGAAATCCTAGTAACGAAATATTCTCGGAATTGGACGAAATCAACGCCCAGGGTCCTATTTTGCCACGAAGCTTCCAGAAGACCGAAGAGGAGATGAAGTGGGGCCACAAGGTGGCCAGACTACAGGGCGGCGCGGCCCAAGCCCTGGCCGCGCCGGCCTGTAGTGTGGGCCCCTCGTGCCCCATCCTGACCTACCCTTCCGCCTACAAATAGCCTCCGTGACGAAACCCCCAGTACCGAGAGCCACGATACGGAAAACCTTACTGAGACGCCACCGCCGCCGATCCCATCTCGGGGGATCCAGGAGATCGCCTCCGGCACCCTGCCGGAGAGGGGATTCATCTCCCGGAGGACTCTACGCCGCCATGGTCGCCTCCGGAGTGATGTGTGAGTAGTCTACCCCTGGACTATGGATCCATAGCAGTAGCTAGATGGTTGTCTTCTCCCCATTGTGCTTCATTGTCGGATCTTGTGAGCTGCCTAACATGATCAAGATCATCTATCTGTAATTCTATATGTTGCATTTGTTGGGATCCGATGAATAGAGAATACTTGTTATGTTGATTATCAAAGTTATATCTATGTGTTGTTTATGATCTTGCATGCTCTCCGTTACTAGTAGATGCTCTGGCCAAGTAGATGCTTGTAACTCCAAGAGGGAGTATTTATGCTCGATAGTGGGTTCATGCCTGCATTGACACACAGGACGATGTGAGAAAGTTCTAAGGTTGTGTTGTGCTGTTGCCACTAGGGATAAAACATTGATGCTATGTCTAAGGATGTAGTTGTTGATTACATTACGCACCATACTTAATGCAATTGTCTGTTGCTTTGCAACTTAATACTGGAGGGGGTTCGGATGATAACCTGAAGGTGGACCTTTTAGGCATAGATGCAGTTGGATGGCGGTCTATGTACTTTGTCGTAATGCCCAATTAAATCTCACTATACTCATCATGATATGTATGTGCATTGTCATGCTCTCTTTATTTGTCAATTGCCCAACTGTAATTTGTTCACCCAACATGCTGTTTATCTTATGGGAGAGACACCTCTAGTGAACTGTGGACCCCGGTCCAATTCTCTTACTGAAATACAATCTACTGCAATACTTGTTCTACTGTTTTCTGCAAACAATCATCTTCCACACAATACGGTTAATCCTTTGTTACAGCAAGCCGGTGAGATTGACAACCTCACTGTTTCGTTGGGGCAAAGTACTTTGGTTGTGTTGTGCAGGTTCCACGTTGGCGCCGGAATCCCTGGTGTTGCGCCGCACTACATCCCGCCGCCATCAACCTTCAACGTGCTTCTTGGCTCCTCCTGGTTCGATAAACCTTGGTTTCTTTCTGAGGGAAAACTTGCTGTTGTGCGCATCATACCTTCCTCTTGGGGTTCCCAACGAACGTGTGAGTTACACGCCATCATAGGTCTGGGGGCATTTTAGTTGGCGTCCGCATAGAGACCATGACTGTTTTAGCTAGTTCTGATGGAGAGTATCACATTAAGCTTGATATTCAGAACAAAGCTGACGGTTTCATCTAGAGTCTGGTCGTTGTGTATGGTGCTGCCCAAGACGTCTTTAAGGCCGACTTTTTACGTGAGTTGGTAAATCTTGCAAAAGATAACCCACATCCGATTTTGATCGGAGGGGACTTTAATTTGCTTAGATTTCCTCATGAGAAAAGTAAGGGTCTTTTCGATGGTCATTGGCCTTTCTTGTTCAATGCTGTCATTGACAGTTTGGACTTAAGAGAGGTGTTTATGTCCGGTCGACAGTTTACCTGGGCCAACGGCTTGCCTGAACCCACATACGAAAAGTTAGATCGTGTGTTGATGGATACCGAATGGGAACTTAAGTATCCAATGGTATCTGTCTGTGCGCTAGAACGTATTGAAAAACTGTCTGACCATGCTCCTATCCTCCTAACTACTGGGAACCCTCGACTTGTTTGTAAACGGCCGTTCAAATTTGAAATTGGCTGGCTACATCGAGATGGGTTCCATGAGATGGTCAAAAAGGTTTGGGAAAGACCTGTCGGGGGTAGCACGCCAATTATGAGATGGAATAATAAGATGCGGGCAATGCTCAAACATCTCTCTGGTTGGGCTGCCCATACGGCTGGTATTCTTAAAAAGGAGAAGGCTCGCTTATCAAAAGTGATCGATGACCTAGAGGCTATAGCGGAAGTGAGACCGCTGTCCATGCAAGAGATTGATCTTAAGAATCAATCAAATGCACAGATGGCGGGTCTCCTCCGTGAAGAGGAACTCAAATGGTATCAACGATCAAAAGCCCAATTCATATTGGAAGGAGATTCGAATACGAGATATTTTCATGGCTTGGCCAATGGAAGACATCGGAAAAAACGTATTCACTCTCTCATCCAAGATGAAGGGGTGATTGAAGGCCATGAGCAACTCAAATCTTACATTACTAATTATTATAAAGATCTGTTTGGGCCTCCGGAGGAAAGCTCCTGTTCTCTTAATGAGGCCTTAACGGAAGATATACCCCAAGTTTCTGCTGAAGAAAATGGCCTACTAACCGCACCTTATTCTGAGGAAGAGGTTCAGAAGACAATTTTTCAGATGGAATGCAACAAAGCACCGGGTCCAGATGGTTTTCCAGCCGAGTTTTATCAAACTTTCTGGGATACAATCAAATCAGACCTTCTAGATTTGTTCAGTGCTCTACACGCAGGACAAATAGAATTATTTCGTCTAAATTTTGGTGAAGTAATTTTGTTACCGAAGGTTAATGAGGCAGAAAGGATCCAACAATATAGACCTATTTGCCTTTTAAACGTCAGTTTCAAGATTTTCACGAAAGTGGCCACCATTAGACTTAATACGGTTGCGGATCATGTCGTCCATCCATCACAAACCGCGTTCATGCAAGGAAGGAACATCCTTGATGGTGTGGCGGTTTTGCATGAGACGGTTCATGAGATGCATACTAAGAAATTAAATGGAGTTGTTCTAAAATTAGATTTTGAAAAGGCGTATGATAAAGTAAAGTGGTCTTTCTTACAGCAGACACTCAGGATGAAAGGTTTTTCTCCAGAGTGGCGGGCTCTAATTCATGATTTCGTGTATGGAGGTAGTGTGGCAATTCGGGTTAATGATGACACCGGCCACTATTTTCAAACACGAAAAGGGTTACGCCAAGGGGATCCGCTACCACCGATGTTGTTTAACATTTTAGCGGATATGTTGGCGATACTCATAGAGCGGGCCAAGTCTGATGGTCAAATTGAAGGTGTGATCCCTCATCTCGTTGATGGGGGTTTATCCATCCTTCAATATGCTGATGATACAATTCTATTTATGAATCATGATCTCGAAAAGGCTCGCAATCTGAAATTAATTTTGGCAGCTTTCGAGCAGTTGTCGGGATTGAAAATCAATTTCCATAAAAGTGAATTGTTCTGTTTCGGTGATGCCCAAAATGATATGACTCTATATACAAAGTTGTTTGGTTGTGGGCAAGGCCAATTTCCTATTCGCTATTTGGGTATTCCGATTCATTATCGGAGACTTACGATTGCGGAATGGAAAATTGTCGAAGAAAGATTACAAAAACGCCTTAGTAGTTGGAAAGGTAAATTGTTGTCCCTGGGAGGAAGATTGATACTCATTAATTCGGTACTCACAAATATGGTATTGTATATGTTATCATTCTTTCTTATGCCGAAAGGAATTCTGCATAAACTCGATTATTATCGATCCAGATTCTTTTGGCAAGGGGATAGCGAGAAAAAGAAGTACCGACTGGTGAAATGGAGCATAGTTTGTAGTCCCAAAGATCAAGGCGGACTTGGAGTTCACGACCTAGAGGTCAAGAATTCAGCTCTGCTGGGTAAATGGCTTTTTAAGCTTCTTACCGAGGATGGGATATGGAAAACTATCCTTCAAAGAAAGTATATTGGCTCAAAGACGTTATCCCAAGTGGTTTGGAAACCTGGGGATTCTCATTTCTGGGCTGGACTCATGGCGACAAAGAATGTTTTCTTTCGCCATGGTACTTTCTTGATTAAGAATGGAGAACAGATACGGTTCTGGGAAGATGTTTGGTTAGACAATGCTCCCTTAAGTGAACAGTATCATGCTCTGTATAGTATTGTTCGTCGCAAAGGTGATACCATTGCCACAGTTATGGCTACCTCACCTCCGAACGTGACGTTCAGACGGGTTTTGCTTGGACAAAAACTATTGGCATGGAATGATCTAATTCACCGGCTGGGAGATATTCACCTATCGCCTGAACCGGATGAATTTAGATGGAATCTTCATGTAGATGGTACTTTCTCAGTCAGATCTCTATACAATGTGATCCTTCATTCTGATACACCAGTTGATAATAATAAGAAAATCTGGAAGATGAAGATACCATTAAAAACTAAATTTTTTGGATGGTACCTTCGTCGAGGAGTTATTCTTACGAAAGATAATCTTGTTAAGCGGAATTGGCACGGAAGTAAAAGGTGTGTTTTCTGTCATCATGATAAAACTATTAAACACCTGTTTTTCCAGTGCCATTTTGCGAGATCTATATGGTCAGTCATCCAAGTAGCGTCTACCCTGTATCCCCCGACTAGTGTGGCTAATGTCTTTGGCAACTGGCTTCACGGTGTCGATTCAAGGTTTAAGTTGCTTCTTAGGGTGGAGGCGCTAGCAGTTATCTGGGCGCTTTGACTAAATAGAAATGACAAGATTTTTATTGATAAAAATTGTTCTTTGTTGCAGGTCATCTACAGATGTACAGGTATTCTCCGTTCGTGGTTACCTCTTCAGCGGGTGGAGAACCGAGACTTATTTACGGAGGTCTGTACACGGTTGGAGGCTACGGTGAGGGATACTTTTTCCCTATATGGGTGGCAGCATAGTCTACGGATTGCAGCGCCATCCTCTCCTTAGGCGTTATATGATTCATCGCTTTGATATGTATTTCGCCTAGTTTATTTATATATACTTTGAATTCAGACACTTGAACGGCTGTGTGCATCCTGGTTATGCAAAGACTGGATGTAATTGCTTCCCAAAAGTAATAAAGCATCATTTATCGAAAAAATGTACCTGTTTGCACTCTTAGTTAGGTAGCTCTGTGCAGAACCACATGAAACTCTCAAATGACCATTTGCCAAACTACTTGTCAGCAAACGCAGTTTGTTTTCACCTCAGATTTTGTTCAAATGTCACAAATTGATGATATGTTATCAGCAAAATATCTGGGAGAAGGAAGGATTATCACGTACCTAAATCAAAGATTGGAACTGTTGCCCGTGTGTCGAATCTCCTATATTGCACAGTGCATGCTATATATATTTGTGGCTAAATGATGCAAAAATATACTGCAAAAATACAATCCATACTTGAGTTCTAAACTGTGAAATGACTATGGAAAATATAATTGTATAGAGACGGTGGAAGTTAACCTGGCGACAAAATGTCCTTCAATCAAATATCTCTTTGGCAGTTTAGCCAGATTCAATTGGTTTCAGCTGCTGCATCCAGAATTCCAGATAGCATAATACTATTCGAGCCAAAAGCAGAGATAAGTAAATGTGTCCACACCTTCAAACTTATGTAGTTCACGCTAGTGGAGAAGAGGCCTTTGGTCCCAAGCAAATGTCCCAGTGCTGAACCAAACCGGGTCCAATGGGGGCATTGGTCCCGGTTCGTTTCTGCCCAGGATGACCCCACCCGCTGGCGCCTGTCCTGTAGTGGCCTTTGGACCCGGTTTGTATTACAAACCGGGAATAAAGGGGCCACCGCAGGGCGCCGCAGGCCGTGTCAGTCGTGGGGAACCCTTTAGTCCCGGTTTGTAATACAAACCGGGTCCAAAGGCCCCGCCTCTGGCTATATAACCTTGCCCCTGCCCAAGTGTGAGCCACACTTGGCCATTTTTTCACTATCTTCACAAGAGGGGTGTATTGCTTTCCTCTCTTCTTCATATGCACAAGAGGTGTTCGATGAAATGCTTAAGAGGATTTGCCACTAGAGTTTACACAAATCAAGCCACACTTAACTTGCTTTTTTCTTCTTCATCGAGGTTAACAACTTTATCCTTTTCATCTGCAATTGATAAAATGCATGTGTATATATACATCGTGATGTTCTGTAATGGTTTTGATCAGCTTAATTATATCATGCAGATGAATCGGCAATGGATGTACATTGACCGACGGTTTGACGAGTTCACTGCGGGCCTGGATAATTTTATGGCCGTGGCGGAGGCAAACAAACATGGTGGCTTCATGTATTGTCCATGTGTGGACTGCAAGAATACCGTAAATTACGCTCACTCGAGTCTCATTCACAGCCACCTTCTGCGATCCGGTTTCATGCCCAGTTACTATTGTTGGACCAAGCACGGAGAAAGAGGGGTTATGATGGAAGACAATGACGAAGAGGAAGAGGATGATGACGGTTATCCCAATTTCCCTGAATACGATGATACTGCAGAAGGTGATGACCCACAAGTATAGGGGATCGCAACAGTCTTCGAGGGAAGTAAAACCCAATTTATTGATTCAACACAAGGGGAGACAAAGAACACTTGGAAGCCTTAACAGCGGAGTTGTCAATTCAGCTGCACCTGGAAACAGACTTGCTCGCAAGAGTTTATCAGTAGTAACAGTTTTATAGCAGTAGCAGTAGTGTAATAACAGCAGCAGAGTAACAAAGACAGCAGTAGTGATTTTAGTAAACAGCAGGATTAAAATACTGTAGGCACGGGGACGGATGACGGGCGTTGCATGGATGAGAGAAACTCATATAACAATCATAGCAGGGCATTTGCAGATAATAATAAAACGGTGTCCAAGTACAAAGCAATCAATAGGCATGTGTTCCATATATAGTCGTGCGTGCTCGCAATGAGAAACTTGCACAACATCTTTTGTCCTACCAGCCGGTGGCAGCCGGGCCTCAAGGGAAACTACTGGATATTAAGGTACTCCTTTTAATAGAGTACCGGAGCAAAGCATTAACACTCCGTGAACACATGTGATCCTCACATCACTACCATTCCCTCCGGTTGTCCCGATTTCTGTCACTTCGGGGCCATTGGTTCCGGACAGCGACATGTGTATACAACTTATAGGTAAGACCATAAACAATGAATATCATGATGAAACAATAACATGTTCAGATCTGAGATCATGGCACTCGGGCCCTAGTGACAAGCATTAAGCATAACAAGTTGCAACAATATCATCAAAGTACCAATTACGGACACTAGGCACTATGCCCTAACAATCTTATGCTATTACATGACCAATCTCATCCAATCCCTACCATCCCCTTCGGCCTACAGCGGGGGAATTACTCACACATGGATGGGGGAAACATGGCTGGTTGATGTAGAGGCGTTGGCGGTGATGGCGGTGATGATCTCCTCCAATTCCCCGTCCGGCGGAGTGCCGTAACGGAGACTTCGGCTCCCGCGACGGAGTTTCGCGATGTGGCGGCGTTCTGGAGGGTTTCTGGCGACTTCGACTTCTCTCCGTGCGTTTTTAGGTCGAGGCCGATAAATAGTCCGAAGGAGGGCGTCGGAGGCCGGCCGAGGGGGCCACACCATAGGGCCGCGCGGGCCCCCCCTGGGCCGCGCCGCCCTATGGTGTGGGGCCCTCGGGCCTCCACCTTAATTGTCCTTCTGGCTCCGTCATTATTCTGGGAAAATAGGGCCTTCTGCATAAATTCCGAGGATTTTCCCGAAAGTTGGATTTCTGCACAAAAACGAGACACCAGAGCAGTTCTGCTGAAAACAGCGTTAGTCCGTGTTAGTTGCATCCAAAGTGCACAAATTAGAGGCAAAACAATAGCAAAAGTGTTCGGGAAAGTAGATACGTTTTGGACGTATCAACTCCCCCCAAGCTTAGCTTATTTCTTGTCCTCAAGCAATTCAGTTAACAACTGAGCGATAAAAGAACTTTCACGAACACATTTGCTCATATGATGTATATATTCTCATGCTATGGCTAATACTTAAGCAGTTCATAATGAGATACATGCAAATAAGATCATCTAAAAGCTATGTCAATCATGAAGAGGTACCAACAATTAATAATAAGCATCATGAATCATGTATATAAGCAGGATTGCAATGTTCATAAGAGAGTATGATAAAGTGGTATCTCGCTTGCCTGTGTTTGATTGGCAAAACATAAATGCCCGGGCACCTCTGGAGTTCATAGAAAGACTAGAAGTAGTGATTGTCAAAAGATAAATGCATCAAAGTTATACCACAATCAATCATATTTTGAGACAAGCATATTATACTAAGAATGACAGTTGTGCTCTCAAGATAGTGCTCAAAGAAATAATGGAGACACAACATAAAAGTAAAAGATTGACCCTTCGCAGAGGGAAGCAGGGATTAACATGCGCTAGAGCTTTTCATTTTTATAAAGACAGGAGTAAAATTATTTTGAGAGGTGTTTGTTGTTGTCAACGAATGGTAATGGGTACACTAACTACCTCGCCAACCGGACTTTCAAGAGCGGCTCCCATGAATTATTGCATATTTATGTGGCACTCCTTCCAACCTTTCTTTCACAAACCATGGCTAATGGAATCCTCGGGTGCCTGCCAACAATCTCATACCATGAAGGAGTGCCTTTTTATTTTAGTTTTATTATGATGATGACACTCCCCCCAACCTTTGCTTACACAAGCCATGGCTAACCGAATCCTCGGGTGCCGTCCAACAATCACAAACCATGGAGGAGTGTCTATTTAAGTTAATTAATTTGGGACTGGGAATCCCATTGCCAGCTCTTTTGGCAAAGTTATTGGATAAGCGGATGTGCCACTAGTCCGTATGAGAGTCCGTCAAAAGTAAATGACAAGGTTGAAAGCTAAACACCACATACTTCCTCATGAGCTATGAAACATAAACACAAATTGAGAAGTATTTTGAAGGTTTTAAAGGTAGCGCATGAGAATTTACTTGGAATGGTTTGAAATGCCATGCATAGGTATTTATGGTGGACACTCTGGAATAACTTGGTTTTCATGTGTTTGGAAGCACGAGCAGCGTTCCCGCTCAGTACAAGTGAAGGCTAGCAAAAGACTAGGGAGCGACAAATCAAGAGAGCAGTAACTGTCATAATCATGCTTGCGGCAAAATAAATTAACAGAGGCATAAAAATGATACAAAAACTCTGAAGCAATATAGATCATCGAGGCTTAATTGACTTTTTGTTCAGTCATATGCATGCGTGAGCATGTGCCAAGTCGATATAAATGAATTATTCAGAGGAGGATACCACAATGCCATACTTACTTATGAATAAAACAATGCACGCAAACATCCATGACATGCTACTCATATTAATAGATTGGAGCTAAACATGAGAGATCATGAACTACTAGACTTTCTCAAATAACATATACCTCACATGAACTAACTAAGCATGCTCACATGGATGAGTATATGTACAAAAATGAAAACAAATAGAGTTCATACCAGCCTCTCACCACAATCAGATTGTCGTAGATCGTCATTATTGCCTTTTCACTTGTGCAGCTTGGATAATATGAAATGAAAACCACGCTCCAGCCACCGAAGACCATTGAACTCAAGATGAACTTTACAAACCAAAGAAGAACAGCAAATATTTTTGGTGTTTTCAAATTGCAAACAAGAACAAGAGGAAACAAGCAAACAAAGCAAAATCTTTTTGGGTTTTCTTATAGCAAACTAGCAATAGCAAATAAAGCGAAACAAATGCAAGAAACCAAAGCAAACAAATTATGAAGAGAAACAACAGAAATATTTTTGGTCTTTTTGTGTTTTGGAAAGGAAACAAAGCAAAAACAAGAAATAGCAAACTAAAAGAAACACAGAAAAACGAGATGGCAGAAATCTGCCAAAACCTGACAGCAGTAGAGAAATCGATTTTTACAAAAATCTTACGTTGCTCAGATCGAAAAGTGTTCAACTAATTAAAGTTAGATAACAACCTGGGGAACCTGCACAAAAATTGGCAGCTCAAAATAACGTTCTGGCTGTGCGCACGAATTTTTACGGTAACAGCCCAGAATCTGTTTTTAGGCAGCACTTCCCCAAATATCATCTTCCTCTCATTAGAAAACCACTCAAACGAACAAAACAAGTATGTACAAGTATCCAGCAATCATAATATGCAAAGAATGAGTGATGCCGGTATACCTCCCCCCAAGCTTAGGCTTTTGGCCTAAGTGGAGTTCAATCCCATCGATCCCATGAGGTAGTATCTCCGTAGTATGACGAAGATGGATCGTATTCCGGGTATGTGCTAGAAGAAGCACCGGGATATGTGACGGTGTAACATAGGAGGGCTCGACGTCCTCGGAGTCATGCTGCTGGTGGAAATCTTGTATCTTCATATGTTCATCCACCTCCTCCTTAGTGCACGACCATGATTGCCTGTCAATACTGAACAAACCTGGTTGGGGAAGAGGGATTTCCTTCTCCTCCCCGTCAGCAAACAACATTCTATAGACCATATTATCTAAAGTAGAATCAGTGGTAACAAAATGATGACTCTTCATAGCAGCAATATCGAGTCTCCTAGGGGTCAATGGCACATCATTAGGATCAATAGGAAGCCTTAGATAAGTTAAAACACGTAGCGCAATAGTTCCTCCAAAAATAGGCCCCCTGTTAGTCAGGCGGCGAGCAATAAGAGCACCAAGGTGATAGGATGTCTGACCAGTAAGTGCAATATTCAAGAAAGCAAGATGGTAGCTAGAAATATTACTAGTGTTCTCCCTACCAAGAATGCTAGTAGCAATGTAATATGCAAAATACTTAATGGCAGGGAGTTGAATGTTCCTTATCTTGCCCCGCTGAATGGTGCGACAATCATCATTGGTGATCCCTCGGTAGAGCTCCAACAAGTCCCGGGGGTTGTCATCAATCCTACTTACTGTACCTACAGGGGCAATATCCAATGCACAACAAAAATCCTCTAATGTCATAGTAACAGGATTACCATAGATCTTGAATGCCACTGTCGGCTCATATTGCTTGTTGTTGAACTTGAAGCTTTCAACGAAGATTTTGGTGAGCATGTAGTATTGCTCCCTTTCATCTCCCACATAGGTGGTTAACCCTGCCCTGTTGACAAGGGTGAAGAAATCCTCCAATATTCCTGCATTCCTGAGAAAATCATAGCATGGAAAAGACGAAGCATTAGGAGCCCCGTTGTCCTCCTCGGGCGCGAAGCTAGGCGCGATGATATCCTCGTTGTACGATCACCTAATCCGGGTGGCGGCCCTAGAAGGCCTCCCGGTGCTGGTTGTTCCTTTCTTGAACAACTCTCCAAAGTTGAACTTCTTCATAGCTTCTCTGAAATTTTCAACAAGTGATATAAAATTTGGTTTGGTGACATATAATCAAGGGAAACTACCATAGGAACTTGCTAGAGTACTAATCATGCATCAAAACTAGTTTCTACCACTTAGAACAAGCATGCAAGCTCACTAAACATGTTACCTACAGCAGCAAAATATTCAAGATTTACTCAACCAAACAAAATTCTACTTGGATGGGTGGAGGAGTCACATACCAAGGAGCAAATGTGCCAAATTTCAGCAAGAAATCTGGGCTGAGCAAAGAGATCGAGAAATCTGGAGCTCTTGAGCAAAAACGCGAGTGAGAGGAACCTGGTACGAGTTTTTTCGGGAGAGAGAAGGTGCTGGGAGAAAGAGATGACAAAGTGGGGCAAGGAGGGGCCCACTCCACATGGTGGCGCGCCCACCACCTTGGCCGCGCCGGCCTGTGGTGTGGCACCCTCTGGTGCCCCACAGGTCATCCTCTGGTGCTCCCAGGTGCCTCGTCGAAAAATAGGACCAACGGTATAATTTTTGTGAATTTTTGAAAACTTTGAAAAATGCACATTTCTGGGTATTTAATTTATTATTACTGGCCAGGAAATTTTTTGAAATCTCCAAATAACTAAGGAACTTTGCAAATTAAAAGGTGCTACAGCAACTAGAGCAAGTGGAGGAGGAAAGAGATGTTGTTTACCCTCTCTATGCATGTAAAAGGTATTTGTTAACAAGGTTGATCAAGTCTTGCCACCAAATAAATTTTACATAGCATAAGAAGAAATAAACCTCAAATCAATCATGTTACCTTGAATTGTATTGATATGGATCCAATCACGAGAGTTTGATATTCTTCTTTAGGCTCATATATAGGACAATCAATAGTTCCCACTTTGATAGTTCTCACATTAAAAATAGTATTGACTCCGCATACTTTATCAATCTTCTTGGGGAAATAAACGGTATGCTCTTTATCATCAACACTGAAAGTAACCTTTCCTTTATTGCAATCAAATACAGCTCCTGCGGTGTTAAGAAAAGGTCTCCCAAGAATAATAGACATATTATCATCTTCAGGCATTTCCAACACAACAAAATCAGTTAATATCAAGCAGTTAGTAGTAACTTGAACAGGAACATCCTCACATATACCAACAGGAATAGCAGTAGATTTATCAGCCATTTGCAAAGATATATCAGTAGGTATCAATTTATCTAGATAAAGTCTCTTATAAAGAGAAAAAGGCATAACACTAACACCGGCTCCCAAGTCACATAGAGCAGTTTTAACATAATTATTCTTAATAGAACAAGGAATAGTAGGTATACCTGGGTCGCCCAACTTCTTTGGAACTTTGCCATTGAAAGAGTAATTAGCAAGCATAGTGGAAATTTCCTCATTGGGGATTTTCCTTTTGTTAGTAACAATATCTTTCATATACTTTGAATAAGGAGGCAATTTAATAGCATCAGTCAAAGGGATTTGCAAGAATAAAGGTTTCATCCAATCGCAAAATTTATTATAGTGTTCTTCTTCCTTTGATTTTAGTTTCTTAGCGGGAAAAGGCATTTGCTTTTGCACCCAAGGTTCTCTTTCATTACCATGTTTCTCAGCAATAAAATCTTCTTTAGTGTACTTTTTATTTTTAGCATGCTTTTCAGGTTCATCTTCTACCTCTTCTTTATCAGGAGTATCATTCTTATCATTATCTTTATCATGTTCATTACCACTTTCAGTTTCAGCATCAGAAATAGAAATACTATTAGGATCATTAACAGGTTCAGAGGATTCTACAACATTCTTATGTTTCTTTTTCTTTTTCTTCTTAGAATGAGCACTAGGTTCAATGCGTTGAGAATCTTGTTCAATTCTTTTGGGATGCCCTTCAGGATATAAAGGATCCTGGGTAGAGACACCACCTCTAGTTGTTACTTCATAAGCATGTTTCTCTTTAGAATTATTCCCTAACAAGTCATTTTGCACTTTAGTGAGTTGATCAATTTGAGTTTGAATCATATGAAAATGTTTAACAAGCATCTTAACATCATTGGAGGTTCTCTCCACAATACCATGCAATTCACTAATAGCTCGAGAATTTTCCATTAAATGGTTCTCTACTCTCATATTAAAATTTTCTTGCTTAACAATATAATTATCAAACTCATCTAAGCATTGTGCAGGAGGTTTTGAATACGGAATATCTTCCCTAGTAAAGCGTTGAAGGGAGTTTACCTCAATCATGGATGAAGGGGGAATTATCTCACATATATCTTCTATAGGAGGTAGATTCTTCACATCTTCAGATTTAATACCTTTCTCCTTGAGAGACTTCTTGGCTTCCCTCATATCTTCATCATTCAATTTAATCATACCCTCTTCTTCAATATTGGCGTTGGAGTTGGTTGGGCGTAGTCCAATCATCATGATTCCGGCTTATTTTAGCCAATAATTCTTCAAATGCCCTGGAGTTCTTTTCCTGAAAACACAACCAGCACAACTATCCAGGTATGCCCTAGACTCAATGGTTAGTCCACTATAAAATATATCAAGTAAATCATGCTTTTCCAGATCATGCTCAGGCCGAGCTCTAATAAGAGAGCAAAATCTCGCCCAAGCCTCAGGCAATTTCTCTTCATCTCCCTGGTCAAAATTATAAATTCTCTGCAAAGCAATATGTTGAGCACTAGCAGGAAAGTATTTGCGGAAGAAAACATCAAGCAATTCTTTTGGAGTTTTAATAGAATTAGGTGGCAAACTATTATACCAAGTTTTAGCGTCATCCTTTAATGAGAATGGAAAGATTTTAGCAACAAAGTAAGTACGCATCTTGACATCATCAGAAAACAAGCTACTTAGAGTAGATAACTCAGTCATGTGTTCAACAACACTTTCTTTTTCAGTACCACAAAAGGGTGTTTTCTCAACAATAGCTATATGAGATAGATCAAGAGAAAAATCATAATCTTTATCCTTAATGTTTATGGGAGATGTGGCAAACTTAGGATCAGGAGACAGTTTATATCTAACAGCATGTTCTGCAAGCAACTTTTTAATTTTTCTTGCATCAGTAGTAGCATTGCATTTTTCAATAAAATCATCATTAAGCTCCACATAATCTTCATCAGGATCATCACTAAAATAATCAAGTTCAGGTGAATTAACAGGTGTAGTAGCATTAGGAGTTTCAGTATTTTCAATTTGTCTAGACTTAGCAATTGTAGCATCTAGAAAGGATCCCAATGAACCACTATCATCAAGCACAGCAGAAATATTATCAATATTATGAGAGTTTTCAGATTCAGCAGACGTACCAGCATGCGAAGCATGTGGCGGTGAAACAAGTTTATCAATCACAGATGGTGAATCAAGTGTAGCGGAGGTACTCAGAATTGTACCTTTTCTTGTAGTGGATGGTAATATGGCGATCTTAGTATCGCGAGGTTTACCCATGATGGAGAATTTGCAGCGAACAATATTAATCCAAGTGAACTTCCAAATAAAGCTATGCTCCCCGGCAATGGCGCCAGAAAATAGTCTTGATGACCCACAAGTATAGGGGATCGCAGTCTTGAGGGAAGTAAAACCCAATTTATTGATTCGACACAAGGGGAGACAAAGAACACTTGGAAGCCTTAACAGCGGAGTTGTCAATTCAGCTGCACCTGGAAACAGACTTGCTCGCAAGAGTTTATCAGTAGTAACAGTTTTATAGCAGTAGCAGTAGTGTAATAACAGCAGCAGAGTAACAAAGACAGCAGTAGTGATTTTAGTAAACAGCAGGATTAAAATACTGTAGGCACGGGGACGGATGACAGGCGTTGCATGGATGAGAGAAACTCATATAACAATCATAGCAGGGCATTTGCAGATAATAATAAAACGGTGTCCAAGTACAAAGCAATCAATAGGCATGTGTTCCATATATAGTCGTGCGTGCTCGCAATGAGAAACTTGCACAACATCTTTTGTCCTACCAGCCGGTGGCAGCCGGGCCTCAAGGGAAACTACTGGATATTAAGGTACTCCTTTTAATAGAGTACCGGAGCAAAGCATTAACACTCCGTGAACACATGTGATCCTCACATCACTACCATTCCCTCCGGTTGTCCCGATTTCTGTCACTTCGGGGCCATTGGTTTCGGACAGCGACATGTGTATACAACTTATAGGTAAGACCATAAACAATGAATATCATGATGAAACAATAACATGTTCAGATCTGAGATCATGGCACTCGGGCCCTAGTGACAAGCATTAAGCATAACAAGTTGCAACAATATCATCAAAGTACCAATTACGGACACTAGGCACTATGCCCTAACAATCTTATGCTATTACATGACCAATCTCATCCAATCCCTACCATCCCCTTCGGCCTACAGCGGGGGAATTACTCACACATGGATGGGGGAAACATGGCTGGTTGATGTAGAGGCGTTGGCGGTAATGGCGGTGATGATCTCCTCCAATTCCCCGTCCCGGCGGAGTGCCAGAACGGAGACTTCTGGCTCCCGCGACGGAGTTTCGCGATGTGGCGGCATTCTGGAGGGTTTCTGGCGACTTCGACTTCTCTCCGTGCGTTTTTAGGTCGAGGCCGATAAATAGTCCGAAGGAGGGCGTCGGAGGCCGGCCGAGGGGGCCACACCACAGGGCCGCGCGGGCCCCCCTGGGCCGCGCCGCCCTATGGTGTGGGGCCCTCGGGCCTCCACCTTAATTGTCCTTCTGGCTCCGTCATTATTCTGGGAAAATAGGGCCTTCTGCATAAATTCCGAGGATTTTCCCGAAAGTTGGATTTCTGCACAAAAACGAGACACCAGAGCAGTTCTGCTGAAAACAGCGTTAGTCCGTGTTAGTTGCATCCAAAGTGCACAAATTAGAGGCAAAACAATAGCAAAAGTGTTCGGGAAAGTAGATACGTTTTGGACGTATCAGAAGGCAATGAAGACAATGAAGTAGAAGATCAAGAGGCACCAGATGAGCCTGCTGATGATGATCTTGGCCGGGCCATTGCTGATGCAAGGAGAGAATGTGAAACTGAAAAGGAAAGGTTGGCCTTCGACAAGATGATAGAAGATCACAACAAATTGTTATACCCAACTTGCGAAGATGGCCATAAAAAGCTAGGGACACTGCTGGAATTGTTGCAATGGAAGGCGAGAACGGTGTCACCGACTCGTGGATTTGGAAAGTTGTCGACAATAATTAAGAGGAAGCTTCCAAGGGGTAACGAATTGCCCGCCAGTACGTACGAAGCGAAGAAGATTGTCTGCCCTCTAGGATTAGATGTGCAAAAGATACATGCATGCATTAATGACTGCATCCTCTACCGCGATGAGTACGAGAATTTGGATGCATGTCCGGTGTGCACTGCATTGCGGTATAAGATCAGACGAGATGACCCTGGTGATGTTGAGGGCTAGCGCCCCAGGAAGAGGGTTCCTGCCAAGGTTATGTGGTATGCTCCTATAATACCACGGCTGAAACGCTTGTTCAGAAATAAAGAGCATGCTAGGTTGTTGCGATGGCACAAAGAAGACTGTAAGAAAGACGTGATGTTGAGGCACCCTGCTGATGGCTCCCAATGGAGAAAAATCGATAGAGAGTTCCCAAACTTTGCACAGGATGCAAGGAACTTACGGTTTGGTCTAAGTACAGATGGCATGAATCCTTTTGGAGAGCAGAGCTGCAGCCATAGCACCTGGCCTGTGACTCTTTGTATATATAACCTTCCTCGTTGGTTGTGCATGAAGCGGAAGTTCATTATGATGCCAGTGCTCATACAAGGCCTGAAGCAACCCGGGAACGACATTGATGTGTACCTGAAGCCATTAGTTGAAGAACTTCTACAGCTGTGGTCTCTAGCAGGTGTACGTGTGTGGGACGAGCACAAGCGGTGAGGAATTTGACCTAAGAGCGCTGCTTTTCGTAACCATCAATGACTGGCCTGCTCTTGGTAACATTTCAGGACAGTCAAACAAGGGATACAATGCATGCACGCACTGTTTACATGAGCTCGAAGGTGATTATTTGGAAAAATGTAAGAAGGTCGTGTACAGGGCATCGTCGATTTCTTAGGCTTACCCATCCCGTAAGAAAGAAAGGCAAGCATTACAACGGTGAGGCTGATCACCGGAGGAAGCCTCTCCATCGTGATGGTGTTGATATATTTGGTATGGTCAAGGATCTAGATGTAATATTTGGAAAGGGTCTGGCGGACGGTGCATTCCGAATGACGATGCCGGACACGCGCCCATGTGGAAGAAGAAATCTATATTTTGGGATCTACCCTATTGGGAAGTCTTAGAGGTCCGCTCTTCAATCGATGTGATGCACGTGACGAAGAATCTTTGCGTGAACCTCGCTAGGCTTTACGGGCGTGTACGGGAAGACAAAAGATACACCGAAGCACGGGAGGACCAACAACGTAGGAAAGACCCCAAAAAACTGCATGAGAGAGTTAAAGGATGTCATTACTCCAGCTACGCTCTTACAAAAGCAGAGAAGGAAATATTTTTTGAATGTCTGAGCAGTATCAAGGTCTCGTCTGGCTTCTCCTCCAATATAAAGGGAATAATAAATATGGAGAAGAAAACATTCGAGAACCTGAAGACTCATGACTATCACGTGATAATGCCACCCTTGCCTCCGATTGCATTGAGAGGGCTTCTACCCGAAAATGTTCGACTGCCCATTGTGAAGCTATGTGCATTCCTCAATGCAATTTCTCAGAAGGTAATAAATCCAGAAATTCTACCGAGGTTGCAGAATGATGTGGTCCAATGTCTCGTTAGTTTTGAGCTGGTGTTCCCACCATCCTTCTTCAATATTATGACACATCTCCTCGTTCACCTGGTCGATGAGATTTGCATTCTCGGTCCTGTGTTTCTACACAATATGTTCCCCTTCGAGAGGTTCATGGGAGTCTTAAAGAAATATGTTCATAACCGTGCTAGGCCAGAAGGAAGCATCTCCAAGGGCTATGGAACGAGAGGAGGTCATTGAATTCTGTGTTGACTTTATTCCCGACCTTAAGCCGATTGGTGTTCCTGAATCGCGGCATGAAGGGAGACTAAGTGGAAAAGGCACGCTAGGAAGGAAATCAATGATATGTAGGGACGGGATTTCTTTGACTCAAGCACACTACACAGTTCTACAAAGTTCCACCTTGGTGGCTCCATATATCGGTGACCACAAGAACTTTCTACGCTCCCGAACCCGGGCGATCGAACGATTGGATTAGACGTGAACACATGTCGACTTTCGGCGGTTGGTTGCAAAAACACCTCCTGAATAACAAAGATATTGAAGATCAGTTGTACTTGTCGGCCCGAGACACCATCTTCGATCGTAGTGACTTTCCAAGGGTACGAGATAAATGGGAATACATTTTACATGATCGCCCAAGATAAAAAGAGCACCAACCAAAACAGTGGTGTCCGGTTTGATGCAATAATGAATGAAGGCCCAAATGACACATATTATGGTTACATAGAGGATATATGGGAACTTGACTATGGACCTTCTTTTAAGGTCCCTTTGTTTAGGTGCAAATGGGTCAACAAAACAGGAGGCGGGGTTCAGGTAGACAAGTTGTATGGAATGACAACAGTGGATCTCAACAATCTTGGGTATAGAGACGAACCATTCGTCCTAGCCAAGGATGTGGCCCAGGTTTTCTATGTGAAGGATATGTCTACCAAACCAAGAAAAAGGAAACATAAGGAAACAAATACATCAAACGATGAGCCAAAGCGCCACATAGTTCTTTCTGGAAAAAGAAACATCGTGGGAGTGGAGGACAAGATAGACATGTCAGAAGATTATAATCAGTTTGATGAAATTCCACCCTTCAGAGTGAACATTGATCCAAGCATCAAGTTAAATGATGAAGATGCTCCATGGTTACGGCCGAAGAAGATTAATTAAATGAGGAAGATGCTCCATCATCAAGTTAATTGAAGAATGTTCATGGCACAAATGAGTATCTCAACATGGCAATCAATTTCCCATTTATTTTTGTGTAATCATGTAACTGTATGTAAGATATTAAAAGTGGAGATGCGCCACGGGAGATTTCCCAACCCTTTCCCCAACACTTTGTCTTGTTCCTTCGACAGGGCGTCGTGCGCTACATGCTTTATCTCATCGAGCAGTGCGTCCACCCATGCGTTCTTATCCTGCCGACATCTTTAGTCCCGGTTGTACCCACCAGCCGGGACTAAAGGTTACCCACACGTCCTTATCCCACCGACAGTTTTGTTAGATGACACAAAAAAGGATCTTTAGTCCCGGTTGTACCCACCAGCCGGGACTAAAGGTTACCCAGACGTCCTTATCCCACCGAGAGTTTTTGGCGCCACTGCGTTCCCGCCTCCGTCCTCCCGCCATTTTTTCACTATATATATGTTGGCTTGGTCTCCATTTACATATCACATCTAGACTCATATCTGCAAACCTCATCACCAGGTCACATGGCTTCCATCGTATCTCTAACCCTTCGGGAGGCGGAGGCGCTTTGCGCGTCGAACTACCCCTGCCCGCCGGGCTACCGCGTCCCTACCGGCTGGTTGCTAAGCATCGGAGGGGTACCGGTCCCTCCTGTCCCTCTAGGTGTGGCGCGCGAGATGGCCATCACGAACCACTACTACTTCGAGCTCACGCCAGAGCAGCGGAGGAATCCCCAGTGGCATCCCGACTACAGCCCGACTTGGGAAAGCTTCTTCATCAATCGGCGTGAGAGGGCGCTCGCCAGGCACGAGGAGGGCGGCCCGCCTCCTTCGAACTTCAACGAGGCCGGCCGTCGGCTGTGGTGGTGCAACCGGACTCTCCAGGGCGTCATGGCCCACCGTGGCCCCCGCCTGCGCTACCCGCAGTACACGGCGTGGCCCGAACATGGCGGTGACGGTGGTGGCCAGGCGGTGGCGGTGGCGATGGTGGCCAGTACACGGCGGTGGCGACGGTGGCCAGTACACGGCGGTGGCGACGGTGGCCAGTACACGGCGGTGGCGACGGTGGCCTATACATGGCGGTGGCGGTGGTGGGCAGTACACGGCGGTGGCCCGTACACGGCGGTGGCGACGGTGGCCTGTACATGCATGGCGGTGGCGGCGGTGGACACGTGTGGCAGTGCGGTGGCTTTTTTTTCATTTGAAATAAGGCGGGAATGAAACTTTTTTAAAAAAGTGGCCTTTGGACCCGGTTTGTATTACAAACCGGGACTAAAGGCCTTTTTTGCGCGCGCAGCGAAAACGCAGCAAAAATGACCTTTAGTCCCGGTTTCTATTACAAACCGGGACCAAAGGGGGGCCTTTGGTCCCGGTTTGTAATACGAACCGGGACCAAAGGGTGGGGGAGTATAAAAGAAAGGACTTCGTCTCCGCGGCGATCAATCCCGCGGAGACGAAGCGCTGAGCGCCGCCAGGCTGCCCAACCGCCACGCGAAATCGCCGCCGCCGCCGTCGCCACCGCGCGCCGCGCCCGCCGTCTCCGCCGTTGCCGTGCGCCGCCGCCCTCCGCCTCCTCCCCACGCGCCGCCTTGCCGCGCGCCGTCTCTCTGCACGCGCCGCGCGCCGTCTCTGCGCGCGCGCGCGCGCCTCTTCCTCCACCGCCGCGCGCACGCCTGCGTGTCCCGCCGCCGCGCACGCGTCGCCTCCGCCGCCGCTTGCGCCACCGGATGCGCCCCCGCCACCGCGCTTCCTCTGCCGCGCCCCCGCCACGCGCGCGCCATCTCCGCCGGTAAGAGCCGCCGCCCCACCCCTTCTCCTTTTTTTTCTTTTTTAGTCATTTTTTTAGATTAGTTTGTTAGGTTAATTAGTTAGAAACAATATAGTTAGAAAAATTAGTTAGTAAAATTAGAAACAATAGTTAAGTTAGAAAAATTAGTTAAAACAATAGTTAGAAAATTAGTTAGTAAATTAGTTAGTAAAATAGTTAATTAGTTTAGTTACAAAATAGATGATTTGTAAATTAGTACATAATTTGATTTAAATTAGTTACAAAAATAGTTAGTAAATTAGTTACAAAAATAGTTAGTAAATTAGTTACAAAAATAGTTAGTAACAAAATAGATTCATTTATGTCGGCGCCGCCCCCCGCGCGCGCCGACGACTTAGACCGTGGCGGTGCCGAGTCCGTAGCGGTGCCGCCGCGACATAGACTTAGGGTCGCGAAATAGAGAAAGAGCGAGCGAGGAGGAGCGCCGAGTCCGTGGCGGTGCCGGTACTGCCGGCGCCCCTGCCGATGCCCCCAAAACAGGGTCATTCAAATCCCGCTACCGCTCCCGCTGTCGTTCCCGACCCCCGATCCGGATCGATCGATCCGGGGTCGTGGAACGTGGCGTTAGTACAAAAGTAGTGGAGTTTTTTATTTAGCACAATATCATGTTTTTTATTTATATTAGTACATATATGATTTGTTTTCGTAGCTACGGTTGAGTGGTTGTAGTAGTGATTGATATGTATTAGGGTTAAATAAACATGAACCCGATCTATGTATGCATGTAACTGCACTATCTGCTTTCAGCACTATATTATCGATCCTTAGTTAAGAACTACATATGTAACTCCATTTTCAGTTTTCTGCATTATCCTTAATTTGATCATATGATGGTTCCTATGTATAGCTTGCAGGTCGTTGTAGAAAGCATGGACAGAGATGAAATTCAAGAAAATTTCATGGAGGAACTCATAGCAAATGGTACTCTGGATGATCGCGACGACGACGTTATTCCAGATGATGGCGGTGACGATGTCACCGCAACTTATTTGAATGACTCCCGTGAGGGAGCGGAGAATATTGAGGAAGAAGATCCTAGTGGCGCCGGTGAGGAACAAGATCATCATAATGGCTCCCGAACTGTAGTTATCACCGAGGTATATAAATTAATTAAGCCGCTGTTGATTGACTAGATGCATTAACTAATTAAATTGTACTGACTATGAACTATTTCTTTTTTAGCCCTCCGGATCGAGCACTTCTTCTGTAAAGTCGAGGAAGCGAGGCCCGGCCAAAAAGTTGGATGACGGTGTTAGGCACGACATCACCCACATCGAAAAGGATGGTAAACCGATTGCTCCAGAGAAAGGTGCAAAGGCATTTATAGCTCAATGCGGAGTGCTTGTTAGGGACCACGTCCCGATCACCGTTCGAGAATGGCACAAGCCGAAGGGACTAGTGCTGTCTGCAGAGGAAGAAGCTCAAGGTCTTTATATCGATGATGTAGCCAAAAACAGCCTTCTGAACAAGCTCATGTCACATTTCAACATAGTACCCGAAGAGGGGGGTGACGCTGAAAAGGCCAAGATGGAGCAGGCCCTCCGTGAGTTTGGCAAGAAGAAGATGGCCGAACTATTCAAGAACCACAAGAAAAGATTGCGCCGCCTTATCAAGGTAAAGAAGACTCCGGACAGTGAGAAGGTAAAAAATCACTGGGACGAATTCGTGAAGTACAGCACGGAGTCAGAAGAATTTAAGAGAAGGTCGGAAATAAATAAGGCAAATGCTGCGTTAAAGCTATATCACCAAATTCTGGGTCCAGGTGGATACAGGGCTAACCGTCCTAAGTGGCAGGCAGCTGAGGCGGAACTGACCAGTAAAGGGATCAGATTAGGGACACACGGTTGGATCGAACGGTGCAAGGAGTGGTTCTACGGGATTGGGGGAACGTTGGATCCAGAAACAGGAAAGTGCATCTATAAGAAAGCTCATCTGAAGGTTCCCATTGATGCCCTGGAAAGAGCACATAGGGACGTGGAGGTGGGGTTGTTCCAGCCCGAAAGAGAGAACGATGAGCTGACACGCGCCCTTGGGAACAAAGAACACGGCGGACGAACACGAGGCACAGAAGGCTCCGTTCCGTGGAAGTATGGCTTTCCTGCGGAAAGGAAGAGATTTCCTGATAAAAGCCATGAGAGGAGGAAGGCAAGGGAAACAGACCGCCTGGCTAACTTAGAGGAGGGTATGAGCACCATGAAAGCCCAATTAACCATGGTAACCCAAGTACTTACATCTCAGATGGCTCAGGGGCAGGCTGTAGATCCTGCATTGCTCAATGCCCTCGCCCCGCTGCAATCTCAACCACACCGGAAAAGCAGTGTGGCTTCCTCTCAGCGGGTGGATAATGATGATGATGACCAGGTGGTCGAGCCTCCTCGCTACCCCCCCGTGGATGATCTCACTGAGAGCCGTCCTTGTGAGCTGCATGTTAAAGTTTTCAACCTATCCTTCAAGGCGGCGGTCGGCATCCTCTTACCTACAAGGTCTTACCATTGCCGTCCGGTCCAAGACGACTTTGCTGTTGTGATGGTGGATGAAGTGTTGAGAGATTATGAGGGGTTGGTGCTTGAGCACCCTACAGGTGAAGATGGGGAAATCAAAGAACTGGGAGAAGCCCGTAGAACCACCGTGCAATGGCGGAAGGAGAACATTGTGTTTCCAGGTGAGAAGCCAACAAGCAGGCCACCTCCGCCTCCTCCGCCACCTATGCAGTCTCCTCCGCGTGATGATTCTCCTCTGCGCGATGATGATTCCCCTATCCATGACCAGTCTCCTCCGCGTGAAAATACTCCGCCGCCTCCTCCTCCTCGTCAGGAGACTCCGCCGCCTCCACCTAAGCAAAAGAGGAAGCGGTCCGCGGCACCTCCTACAGCTCCGAAGAGATCATCAACTCCAATGAGGGCACAGACTCCAGAGTTGTTACCACATGAGCAGACTGAAGAGCAAAAGGCGTTTCTTGCGCCGAAGAAGATGTTTATTCCACCGCAGACAGTGAAGCACTTTGCCGAGACGAGAATGAAGAGACCTGAGCTGAGAGCTGATTATGACCGCTCTCTTGGACAGTCCTCTAGAGCGAGCAAAGAAGCAAAAAAAGACTCCCAGCTTGGACAGCAGGACATTCAGGCCGTACCCCACTTCATCGTGGAGCCCTATCATGATCCAGAGACGGCATCGATGATCGAACGGGCGGCTAGAGCTCAGGGAGCATCAGTTGAGTACGAAGATTACTATCCAACGGCTCAAGTGGTAAACAAGTATAGATACGGATCTGATCTCGTCAAACACAGCGAGCTCGCGCGTCTAGGGACTCGAATGCGAAGGTTGCATGAATGGTACACAAAGCCTGTCGAAGAGGTGATGCCTACCTCACGGTGTATATTAGAGATGAGCATTACTTCCGGGGGGAAGACGAGATAAACCTTGAGTTAGAAGAACTGTTTCAGTTATTCAATCAAGACGCCCTCGACAAAGCTGTCATCAGTTGCTACTGCCTTTAAGTGATTTATTTGTGTAATTAAGTTTGTAGCTCATTCATTTGCACTAACAATTATCCTCATTATATTCTTTGTGTACGCTATACATTTAATTATGCAGAATGAAGAAGCTGGAATACAAAAGAGGCAAGCTCCTACCGCTGGGGTTCATAGACCCAAACACAGTTCATGAAGTTACGGTTCGAGACTTCGCCAAGGACACAGAGGACAACATCGTAATGTTTTTAGAGAAGCAAGTAGACAAAGATGATATATTCTTTCCCTACAACTTCAAGTGAGTGTTATATATAACATACATTATGCTTGTGTATCTTCCACTTTATTCTCGTAATCATTGAGCTATGCTTGTGCAGTTTCCACTTTATTCTCCTAATCATTGATCTTCACCTTGGAGTCGTAAAAGTCATGGACTCGAAACGTAAAGAATATGCGGAATGGGCGGACATGGCTGCCATCCTCCAGAGGTAGTTTCAATCAATTTCGTATTGGCATCTTCATCTGCTCTAATTCGAAGATATCATCAACTAATCAATTACTCATTTACTCATTATTTTTTGCCGGGCAGGGCTTGGAAACGGTTCATCAATACTGTTCCGGGTAAATGGAAACCGGAGCTTACATTTGAAGATTACCCTGTAAGTAGTACTATATATATAGCTATGTCCGTGAAACTTTATATATGATATTTACTTTCAATACGATGCTTGATTATTAGTTTGATCGAACTATTTTTTCGTAAAGTGTATGAGGCAGGAACAAGGGAATAACTTATGTGGATACTACATCTGCACCTTCATGCGTGACATGGCCTGTCCCAAGGGTGGGGATGCCCGTATACACCACACTCGTGTACGATAACAAAATTTCACAATTAATCTTAATTAGTACCATCTATTGTATTGAGTTCCATTCATATATTGATCTCCTTTTTTAAATATAGATGACACGCCTACGGGACACTCTCATAACAGCGGATCAAATAAAAGCAATTCAAGAGGAAATCGCGGGATTCTTTATTACCGAGGCCCTTACCCCAGGTGGAGAGCACTATCGGCAGATCGTGACGATGGAGGATCTTCGTAGAGGAGATGTTGTATTGTAAATATGCATGCATTACGTGTACTGTGTTGACTATGTCGTGACTGTTGACGATGTCTATATATATTCATGACGATTTTTTGTGGTTTCTTGAATGATATATATGCATTGCTGAAACTCTGCCGCGGCAGAGAAACGCCCTGTTTCTCTGCCGCGGCAGAGAAACGCTGGTACAGCCTAAATCTGTGCCGCGACAGAGAAATAGCAATTCTCTGCCGCGGCAGAGAAACCTAGGCCCGGTTCGTACCACGAACCGGGACCAAAGGCCTTCCACCGCGAGCTCCCTAGCCGCACCACGTGTCGAGGCCTTTAGGCCCGGTTAATCTTTGAACCGGGACTAAAGGGTACCCCCTTTAGTCCCACCTAATTGGTCCCGGTTCGGGAACCGGGTCTGAAGGCCCAAATGGACCAGGCCTATTGCCCCTTTTTCTACTAGTGTCAAGCAGGGTTTCTCTATATAAATCATGCCCGGAAGATAAAGCAATAGAAGACAAACCAAGTAAATATGCAAACAAATTTAGTTTAAGAGAAACGCATGGCCTAGAAGGAGATTGTTCTTGCTCCATAGAAAATAAGAGTATTAACATGCTACTTATATATCCTTAGCAGTTAAATTTTAATGTGAGTCGCATATTAGGTTAAAAAAATTAAAACATATTTTGAAATCATAGATCACATGTGCTCCGGTAAAACCCCCCCCCCCCCCCCCAAACTCCCTCAAACTCAGTTTGGGCTTAAGCGGGCTCAAACACAAGAACGGCTAAGATCGCTCGATACCCCTTCGTTATTAGTATAAAATACCGATACGTGGCACCGTACAAAATTCGTATAGCCCAATTCAATCAGTCAATTATACGAGATACAAGTACGGCACAGTTGTGGGCCCACGGCGAGTTTGGCGGATCATCGTGGGCTGTGCACCATCGTGGTGGGCGCCGGCCAGCCATGGCAGATCGGAGACACCGGACAGTCCGGTCAGGACCTAGCCGGACAGTCCGGTCCGGACCTAGTCGGACAGTCCGGATACGGCGGACATCCAGTTCATAGGGGACGGACTGTCCGGGGCACGGTTTACGTGATCGACCGGTCAGACTATCCGGCATATACACCAGACAGACCGGTAATGTTGTTCCGGAGGAACATCAAATTTCCAGAGGCATTTGCCAATTCTATCGGCCTGTCTGGCCAGACGGGCCAGCCTGTCCGGCCAAGGAATTTTTATACGGAGCTTTTGTCGGCCTGGCCGGCGTAGAGAACCGGCCAGGCCGGAAAATAATTAACGAATATACGAAGGCTTTTGGCACTGCATTCCGGTCTGGCCGGCCACAGCCACCAGCATGTCCGGGGAGAAGACTTACAGGCAGCAGCCTCTGTCGGCCTGACCGTGATCCTTAGCCGGTCTGTCCGGCAATGAATTAACACCACCAAGAAAAATGCAGATGACAAGTACCGAACTTTTATCCATTGCGCCAAATGTTGAAACGCTTTTTGTGAACTCACTTTATGAGGCTAGTGTTATCCCTTTTGTACCAGTTCAGTAATTTGTTGACCTAAGCTATTAATAAGTCCTAATCTTTGGGTATTATTTTTCAGAAAGTCAATACACAATTGGTTTTGGGTAAATTCCTGCACCTGAAGTATTTGGAGATAAAGCTTTTCATACCAAGTTATTATCATCCGCAAAGGTGTTAACGGATTGTTTGCAAAAGTTTGACAACAAATTCTGCGCAATAAAGATTATAGTGATGTCCACGGACAATAGTGAGACTATCCGGCACTTGATGATTGCATACATATTCCACAAAGTATGGTATTCCATATGACGCAAATAGGTATTGTAAAGTATAGTTTCCAAGTCATTACACAGCAAATAGAATATAAAATGAACAAAGTCTTGAACACCGCCGGGAAACCTTCTACGGGACGAAAACCCGACCATATCCACTAGACCTTGGACCTAAGCATCATCTTCCTCGCCATTGGGGTTGAGTAGTTTATCTTTGACCCTATCCAGCTCGTTACTAGGTGAAAAAATTATTTCACCGACCATAACTTCTCTGGTAGAGTCAACGAGTGTCTGCAAAAATAAATTAAGAGAACATGTTATGACTTGTGCTGCTAGTTCATCATGTAAGTAGAATTTTGTTTTACCTACCTGTGTAATAGTGGTTCTAAATTCATCTCCATCCAATTCTTCCATACATTTTAGGACCCAAAGTCCACATGAGTTTCTGTCATAATACAAGACAAGCAAAAAACAGTAAGTAACATTGCATTGTATATTAATAATATAGATGAAAATTAGTTGCACCATGTACTCACCCATCCTTTTGTCTTGGCATTTTGTATTGTTTTATAGGCCAGTTTGAAGGATCAGGAAAACCATGATCTGCTTTTGCTATGTCATAAGCAAGTTCGGTTCTCTGAAGTAAAACGAGTAGTTAAGATTAAGTAAGTAATGATTAATATTTTAACAAAATACTTATGACAGAGTAAAGTAGTATGAAAACATACCAATGCTTCAATGATATGTATGTAACTGCGAAGAACATAGAGGGAATCTAATACTTGAAATTCCTTCTTGTGTACATGCATCACGACGGTGACCCAATGATTGCCATTAACGTTTGCAGCGAGATAGTACTGCAATAACACTGAATGAATTGTGTACACCATTGCATTGCATGTGCTCGTACCTTCGGTTTATGGAAATACTCGTCCATGCATCTGTGAATGGCTCGATTCTTCTCTATTTCGATCTGGTGGTGGCCGGGTGGAAAAACATCTCTACCCCTCGTCCTCCCTTCTATGAGATGCGTCGACCTCCATGTGGTGGACAGGACACGATCATCTGGAACACGACGAGACAAGTGTCGCACATAAGCATTGATGACCTGCAAAATTTATTGGTACACACAACTAATTAGCCCTTCAATCAAGAAAGTTATTGTGTAATACAACAGGGATAAAAAAATTGTTTTTACATCGCCCATCAACCAGTCATGGGTTATAATAGGTGCAACATGGTGGGCGATCAGACGAGTCCTTCAATCAGAACTTTTTTTGTTGCGGCGTCGGGAGCACTTTGATAGTTCTTTTACAAGTGACACGGCAGCTTCGACGTGATCTTCAGTCAAATCATTTACCTGAAGTAGTGCATCTAGTGAATGGAAGTTACCTGCAACGAACAAGTAACGGGTGAACTGCGGTTAGTGATATGCAAAGGTCGTTAAGAAATTTGCATGTGAGACGAACAAACTTACCCTCAGAATTTTTGTCATCTCGGAATTGACGCTTGTTTGCCATTTTTTCAGACAAGTAAGGGGACCGGACCTTTGCGGATGGCATGCGCTTCTGCTTCTGAGGTTCATTTGGCTTTGCAGATACAAATGCTGAAGACGATAATGAGGATGACGATGACCCTGGTTTCGACTCCTTCGCACCATGGGGTGACCTTGGAAAGCACACAAAAATGGGAATACCCTACGAAACATGTGTGCGACATGCCACCATGCAAGTGTGCCATATATGGCTCCAATCCAAGTTCGCCGCCGCCTCCGCTCGAAACAAAGGTTTTAGGGTCCAACATGCCCTGAAGTAGATGTAACCACCATGGATGGGGCAAATATTTGGCACACTTGTGCATGGTGGGGTGGCCCACCCTTTCTAACCAGGGGTTTCTAGGTTGGTTGTCTGTTTCATGGTGATCCCATGGTGGGGAGACGCGAAACAAGGGTTTTAGGGTCAACATGGGTCTAACATGCCCTGAAGTAGTGTTATCACCAGATTTTGGCCAAATCAGGAGATGGGCCGTAAGGGAGATGGGCTTGGAAGATTACACGTGGAAGATCTCTGAAGCGGCCTTGCACGAAGAGTTTGGGCTAGATTGCCCGTGTATCTGTAATATAGTAGATCGCATCTTAGATTAAAAGATAGAGTTTAACCCGTGCACGGTTAGGTGCACGCCTAAATTAGAAAGTCCCCTGGACTATAAATATGTATCTAGGGTTTATGAAATAAACAACAACCATCGTTCACCACAAATCAATCTAGGCGCATCGCCAACTCCTTCGTCTCGAGGGTTTCTTCCGGGTAAGCATCATGCTGCCTAGATCGCATCTTGCGATCTAGGCAGTACAAGTTTATTCGTTGCCATGCGTTGCTCGTACTGAAGCCTTTTTGATGGCGAGCAACGTAGTTATCTTAGATGTGTTAGGGTTAGCATTGTTCTTCGTATCATATGATGTCGTAGTGCAACCCTTATACATCTAGCCGCCCTTACACCTATCTTAGGTGTAGGGGCGGCACCCCGCTTGATCATTATTTAGTAGATCCGATCCGTTACGGTTGCTCCTTGTTCTTCAAGGATTAGTTTAATATCTGCAATAGTTAGGCCTTACAAAGGGTTGGAGGATCCAGTGGCGCGTAGGGTGTAGTTTGCTAGCCCTAGACAGGATGTTCCGAGGATCAACCTCGTGTTGGTTTTTAGGCCTTGTCTAGGATCGGCTTACGATCACCGTGCGTGGCCGCGAGGCCCAATCGTGAGTAGGACGTTCCGATTATGCGGTGAAAACCCTAAATCGTCGTAGATCGTTTTAGCTTTATCTTGATCAAGCAGGACCACCATATATTCGTGCACCTCGTACGAATCATGGGTGGATCGGCTCCTTGAGCCGATTCACAGGACAACCTGAGAGCCGATCGAGGCTCGTATTTAATGTTTACGTGTATGCCATGCAGGAAACTAAGCGAGGCATCTCCATCACCTTCCTGACCAGGTATAGGTCAGGTGGCACGCCCTTGCACCAGCATCGGACGTGCGTGCCGGAGTCTTTGCGGGCCGTCGCTCGGAGGGACCAGGGCCAGCCGCAGCCCTAAGTTGCTCCCGGCTCTCCTGTGTTGCCCGTCGTTGCTCGCCGGTGGGTTTCTGACCGCAACACATTCTGGCACGCCCGGTGGGACCATCTTCGACATCAACCACATCGCCATCTACATCTGAGATGGCGGACGGCACCCCAGTCACGTACGAGGATCTGACCGAGGAACTCAAGAAGAAGTATGACGAGGTCAAAACGATCCTCGAAGCCGACCTCATCGGCTCTTTTCACAGAACCCGTTCACATGGCATCAGGTGGAAAGGGTTCTCGCCTGAAGGTGCGCTCGATGGAATAGACCTGTCCGCCCCGTCAGAAGAACGCACCAGGTCCCTGCGTCAGGAGATAAACTTCATGGTAGCTCATTCGCTACACCGCCACTCTGAGAACCTGGTGAACACTTTGGAGCGTGTCGCTCTTCGGGTGATCCAGGAGATCATGAGGCACCAGTACTCTCCGTCAGGACCAGCTCTCGGGACATACCAAGGAGAGATGCCACTCCAGTCCCGTCCACCGCTGCCATTTGCGTTGGCAGCACCAGAAGTGCCGAATTCACCGGCATTCGTCGTTTACAAGATCGGTGGTGACCCTAGTGACTGCCAGTTCTTGCATGAGGCGCCTAAGGAGATCCCTCACGGGTACATGTGCACATACGTGCCAGACTGCGGTAACTGGGCGCTCACAAACCAGGCCGCAACAGCAGGGACTTCTGGAAAAGCAGGAGGAACGTCAGCGACAGATCTTGAGAAGCAGACGTGGCTAGCTAAGTATGCCACTCCGACGAACCTCCAGAGCTCAGCTCCTGCAGTTGGCTCAGAGCTGGAAAAGCAAGCATGGCTGGCTAAGTACGCCACCCCGGCGAATCTTCAGAGTTCGACTCCTACAGCCAGCACCGCGGATCAAATCAGTACGATCCTGAGAGACCAGTTCGGCATGGTGCCGAAAAGGAGGACAATCGGCTATTCCAAGCCGTACCCCAACGAGTACGAGTTGATCCCACTACCACCCAAATATCGGCTCCCTGATTTCTCCAAGTTCAACGGATCAGATGGTTCCAGCTCCATCGAGCATGTGAGCCGATATTTGGCACAGCTAGGAACGGCCTCAGCGTCGGATCCACTACGCGTGAGGTTCTTCGCACAGTCCCTCACGGGATCGGCTTTCGGGTGGTACACTTCGTTGCCACCGGACTCGATCCGCACTTGGAAGCAGTTGGAAGAACAGTTCCACATGCAGTATCACTCAGAGGCTTCCGAGTCTGGCCTTGCCGATCTGGCACAGATACATCAGAAGCGTGGAGAAACTGTGGCAGAATACGTCCAGCGCTTCAGAAATCTAAGGAACCGATGTTATTCGGCTCGTGTAACTGAAAAGGAAGCAGTCGAGTTGGCAGTGGTGGGCCTTGCATCACCAATCAAGGACATGGCCTCCCAAGCAGACTACCCTTCACTGGCGCACATGGTTCAGAAACTGTCGGCATATGAACAGCGCCACCCGGACTTGTACCAGGACAAATTCAAGCGTGCGGTAGTCCTGGTTGAGGCTGATGAAGACGAAGGCTCTGCGGGAGATCAAGAAGTAGCAGTGGCTGAATGGACTCGGGGGGCAACCCCCGTGTCCTGCAAATGGGTTAAGCCACCAGGTCCGCCCAGAGGGTTCGATTTTGACGTGACTAAAACTGAGCAAATCTTTGATCTCCTACTCAAGGAGAAGCAGTTGAAGTTACCCGAAGGCCTCAAAATCCCCACGGTACAGGAGCTGAACGGAAAGCCATACTGCAAATGGCATAACTCGTTCTCCCATACCACCAACGACTGCAGGGTGTGGCGTCAGCAGATCCAAATGGCGATAGAACAAGGACGTCTGATTTTTAACCAGTACGCCATGAAGGTCGACACCCACCCCTTCCCCGCCGTTAACATGGTGGAGTGCACTTACCCTGAAGGTTGCCAGCCAGGATTCTCGTTCAACATCAACATGGTAGGACCTGGACACCACTCTGGCAAGGATGGAGACGAGGGCAGCTGCTCTCGTAGCAAGGACACGGAGGAGGCCGCTCCACGCGATCGGCTCCGTCACGATGGCAAGCGCTACATCACAGAGGGAGAAGTAAGGAATGTGAGATATCAGCGACCTCTCTCTGATCACCTCCTCAATAAGTATGTGAGTCAATACAGCCAACGCCGACGATCCAGCGACGATGATGATAGAGACCGTCTGGCTAGGGACGCCAGAAGACATCGTCGGCATGATCGCGATGAAGAGGAGTACGAGCGCCGTGCCAAGGAAAAGGCAAGGGAGCAAGACGACGAAGATAGGCACTGGGACTGTCCCTTCTTCAGACACTGCTGGGATTCAGGAATGAGCCGATTTCCTACAATCGGCAATTGCCCAGAATGTAACCAGAAGAAGAAGGAGGCAGCCAACGTGTCCGTGTTCCAACGCTTAGGGCCTCTCCCGCCTCGGAACAAGCACGCTGAGTCCCCTCGGGTGGAAGATCTCGAGGATTTGGAAGGCGATGATGAAGAAGAAGAAGACAAGTACCACCGGCCAAGGTGGTGCCCTGATGGACTCAGCCGTTCCCAAAAGCGTAGGGTTCAGCGATTGCGCGGCTTGGAGGAAGCCGAAAGGTTATACCTGCACACGCTAAGGAAGGCGCGGCCTGATCTGGCCGCGAAAATTCAGCGAACCCTGGATGAAGAGGGTCGACCACAGAAAATGGAGTGGCGCCCCAAGCAAAGGAAAGCCGATGATGAAACATCGGTTGGCACAAACATGGTGTTCATCCTTCCTACGGAGTTCAGTGCTCCAGGATTAGACGAGGCACCTGTGGCACAACTTGACTGCGGCCCACGGCCGGTTATCTTTGAGAAGCCACGAGAAAGAAGCTACAGACATCTGAAGGCCCTGTACTTGCGAGGTTATATCGATGGGAGGCCTGTCAATAAGATGCTGGTGGACACCGGAGCGGCAGGCAACATTATGCCATACTCCATGCTACGTCGGTTGGGACGCTCTAGCTCAGATCTGATCAAGACCAACGTGACATTGAGCGATTTCAATGGCCAAGCGTCTGACGCACAAGGTGTTCTGAACGTGGATCTGACCGTAGGAAGGAAAACTATCCCTACGACGTTCTTCATCGTCGATAGCAAGAGCACCTATGCTGTTCTGCTAGGAAGAGATTGGATCCACGCCAACTGTTGCATTCCCTCCATGATGCACCAATGCGTAATACAGTGGGATGGAGATGAGGTAGAGGTCGTCCAGGCCGATGACTCAGCCGAGATTTCAACGGCTGGCATGAACGCTTGGGAAACAGCAGGCCAAGAGCCACTCTCAGGTATCAATTTGGACGATTGCGAGCGCATCGACGTGACGAAGGGCAGGGTTAGGCTGGTCTTATCCACCGGCCTGACCGTGTAGCAAGAACAAATCGATGAGCAAACGTGGCGAGGCCGATCCTTGGGATCGGCCCCAAAGATCTATGAAGGAACATTACAGAACCTTCATTGAGCGCTTCAATCAATATGGAGGCCGATTCCAGCAATCGGCCAAAATTATCTCCACCACACGTTCTGCCTGTGTTCAAAATTGATCTGATGGGCAGCGTTTTTTACGTCGGCTGATGAGGGCCAACATTAATCCTAACGGAGCCGACGTTCAAATACAGTGCCTTGGCTTACTACAGAGCCGATATCTGCAGTTACCTGACAGATTCGGCTCGGGGGGCACCTAATCAGATGAACATGTGCAGATGAACATGCGTGCAGTGAAATATTGGGGGCCGATAGAAAAATCGGCCAGTAAAAAAAAACTCATAGTGGGTATACAGCCGATGCACAGACATCGACTTTAGAATAGAAAGCCGATGCATGGCCATCGACTCAAGAGGTACAGCTGATATAAGCAGAAGCCCGATGGAGCAGTTGTTGAGTTACAAGGAGAGGCTCTACTGGATGAATTCCTTCTCAAGACCTCCAACTCCTTCTGCAAGTCTTCAAGTTCAGCAGTGCCAGTGTAAGCATGCAGATCAGGTTAAGGGTGAGTCCAACAAAGGGAGCATACCTATCCTAGGAGCATGAGCACAGCCGATGACGAATCAAGCGGCTATAGCGTTTTTTGCCTGGCGTGGACCAAGGTGGCGGCTTGGTCGATGTCACTTTCAGAGGTTGTTACGTCCAGAGTCTTGGAGGGCATCAGAAATTCAAAACATCCTCACCGGAAGTTGCATCAGTCTGCCAAAGATGATGAGCCGATCTGATCAGCAAGGCGCAAAGGATTGAACTAGGAGGAGTCGGAAAGCCATTATATTTGAGGCTTCTTAGTTCAAGGAACGGATTTGCTGATCTTTCCGAACCCTTTCAGTGCGTCGGTTCTTTGGGCGTAAGCTTTCCTGCCACGTTTTGATGAGAGCTGAAGACGCTCGGGGGGCAGCTCGCCCTGAAATATCTTTGCTCTGGAGAGCCGATTTTGTTGGAATCGGCTGGTTCTGCATTATAACTTGGAAGCCGATGGTGACACATTTGGCTGATTCGTTACTGTTCTCGCCTTGGATGAGGCTCGGGGGGCAACTCGCCCGAAAGGTTCTTTGCTCTGGGGAGCCGATTTTGTTGGAATCGGCTGGCTCTACATCGCAACTGTTCTGAAGAGTGGTGCTTTTGTTACAGAGTTATCAGTTTCAGCATCCAAGCTGATTCAGCAACAGTTCCAGGGCTCTCTTAAAGATGCATGCTCAAGACCAAATCGCCGGCCTGTTGCGATCGGCTGTACCAAGTGCTATCGTCATCGGCGGAGCTGGCTAACTTGGAGGGATGACTGAATTGGCCTGTCTCGCAGATTATCGTGAGAGACCGATGCGTTGCCATCGGTCATTGAGCGTTGATTAGGCTAACAATCGACAAAGTCAGATGAGGAAAAATCGGCTAAATCAGCATAAAGGACATCGGCAAAATCAAAGGAAGTTTTTCATTGATAATAAGATTTCTTACAAAGAGAAGCCTATTGTTCAACAAAAAAGGAACAGATTGCTACTGCTAATCCTATGCTAGTAGGTCCCTACTCTAAGGGCTGTTGCTGTCTTCGCTGTCGCTGGGGTAGCTGCCGTCATTGCTGCTGTCGACGAGTTCCTTGTTGCTGCTACTGTAACCTTCAGCGGAGGCTTCTTCCTCGTCATCATCACCGTCCTCATCTGACCAAGCCCAGCCACGGATGCACTTTGGCGGCGGTTCGTCGGAGGAGGTGTCGTCCTCCTGTTCCTTCTTCGTGTCGGAGGAGATGTCTTCGTCTTCGTCATCCTCTTTTTCTTCTTTGGTGATGGAGGTGAATTTACCCCGGAAGGGAGGGTCGTCGTCGTCGCTCTCCGCCTCCAGTGCTCCGTCAATCAGGAACCGGAGGTCATCCTCCCCGTCAGTCAGGGGCATTGCCCCATCTGACCAGACGAGGTCCTCAGGTAGGCCCTCTGGCACGAAATTGAAGTCCCACTCCCGCTCGTCCCAATGCTTGGGAGCGCGCCTGTTGTACGCCTCCATCTGGTTGTGCCCTGGGATCGACTCGCTTGAGGAAGAGGATTGGAGAGAAACGGAAGAGGAGGAAGAGGACGACATGGCTATGGAAGGAGAGGGTTTTTTTGGCTGACGGCTAATTTGGAGCAGGGGGATGAAGAGGTGAACTGTTCGATGCTGTAAATAAAAGGGGATAGAATAGAGATTTATTGCTCGAGCAGTTTCCGAGGAGGTGGAGCCAAAATTGTCAAATCGTGCAGAGAAGTTGAGAAGGCAAGTCATCATGATGAAGAATACTGCGACGGTTCTGATCTGCCACGACATGACCCTTCGAAGGAAAAACAGAGTGGTTTTGAAATTATCATTACCAAAACCAGGGGGGCATGTGTTATCACCAGATTTTGGCCAAATCAGGAGATGGGCCGTAAGGGAGATGGGCTTGGAAGATTACACATGGAAGATCTCTGAAGCGGCCTTGCACGAAGAGTTTGGGCTAGATTGCCCGTGTATCTGTAATATAGTAGATCGCATCTTAGATTAAAAGATAGAGTTTAACCCGTGCACGGTTAGGTGCACGCCTAAATTAGAAAGTCCCCTGGACTATAAATATGTATCTAGGGTTTATGAAATAAACAACAACCATCGTTCACCACAAATCAATCTAGGCGCATCGCCAACTCCTTCGTCTCGAGGGTTTCTTCCGGGTAAGCATCATGCTGCCTAGATCGCATCTTGCGATCTAGGCAGTACAAGTTTATTCGTTGCCATGCGTTGCTCGTACTGAAGCCTTTTTGATGGCGAGCAACGTAGTTATCTTAGATGTGTTAGGGTTAGCATTGTTCTTCGTATCATATGCTGTCGTAGTGCAACCCTTATACATCTAGCCGCCCTTACACCTATCTTAGGTGTAGGGGCGGCACCCCGCTTGATCATTATTTAGTAGATCCGATCCGTTACGGTTGCTCCTTGTTCTTCAAGGATTAGTTTAATATCTGCAATAGTTAGGCCTTACAAAGGGTTGGAGGATCCAGCGGCGCGTAGGGTGTAGTTTGCTAGCCCTAGACAGGATGTTCCGAGGATCAACCTCGTGTTGGTTTTTAGGCCTTGTCTAGGATCGGCTTACGATCACCGTGCATGGCCGCGAGGCCCAATCGTGAGTAGGACGTTCCGATTATGCGGTGAAAACCCTAAATCGTCGTAGATCGTTTTAGCTTTATCTTGATCAAGCAGGACCACCATATATTCGTGCACCTCGTACGAATCATGGGTGGATCGGCTCCTTGAGCCGATTCACAGGACAACCTGAGAGCCGATCGAGGCTCGTATTTAATGTTTACGTGTATGCCATGCAGGAAACTAAGCGAGGCATCTCCATCACCTTCCTGACCAGGTATAGGTCAGGTGGCACGCCCTTGCACCAGCATCGGACGTGCGTGCCGGAGTCTTTGCGGGCCGTCGCTCGGAGGGACCAGGGCCAGCCGCAGCCCTAAGTTGCTCCCGGCTCTCCTGTGTTGCCCGTCGTTGCTCGCCGGTGGGTTTCTGACCGCAACAAGTAGATGTAACCACCATGGATGGGGCAAATATTTGGCACACTTGTGCATGGTGGGGTGGCCCACCATTTCTAACCATGGTTTTCTAGGTTGGTTGTCTGTTTCATGGTGATCCCATGGTGGGGAGACGCCGAAACAAGGGTTTTAGGGTCAACATGGGTCCAACATGCCCTGATGTAGATGTAACCACCATGGATGGGGCAAATATTTGGCACACTTGTGCATGGTGGGGTGGCCCACCATTTCTAACCATGGTTTTCTAGGTTGGTTCTCTGTTTCATGGTGATCCCATGGTGGGGAGACGCCGAAACAAGGGTTTTAGGGTCAACATGGGTCCAACATGCCCTGATGTAGATGTAACCACCATGGATGGGGCAAATATTTGGCACACTTGTGCATGGTGGGGTGGCCCACCCTTTCTAACCAGGGGTTTCTAGGTTGGTTGTCTGTTTCATGGTGATCCCATGGTGGGGAGACGCCGAAACAAGGGTTTTAGGGTCAACATTGGTCCAACATGCCCTGATGTAGATGTAACCACCATGGATGGGGCAAATATTTGGCACACTTGTGCATGGTGGGGTGGCCCACCCTTTCTAACCAGGGGTTTCTAGGTTGGTTGTCTGTTTCATGGTGATCCCATGGTGGGGAGACGCGAAACAAGGGTTTTAGGGTCAACATGGGTCTAACATGCCCTGAAGTAGATGTAACCACCATGGATGGGGCAAATATTTGGCACACTTGTGCATGGTGGGGTGGCCCACCCTTTCTAACCAGGGGTTTCTAGGTTTGTTGTCTGTTTCATGGTGATCCCATGGTGGGGAGACGCGAAACAAGGGTTTTAGGGTCAACATGGGTCCAACATGCCCTGATGTAGATGTAACCACCATGGATGGGGTAAATATTTGGCACACTTGTGCATGGTGGGGTGGCCCACCCTTTCTAACCAGGGGTTTCTAGGTTTGTTGTCTGTTTCATGGTGATCCCATGGTGGGGAGACGCCGAAACAAGGGGTTTTAGGGTCAACATGGGTCCAACATGCCCTGATGTAGATGTAACCACCATGGATGGGGCAAATATTTGGCACACTTGTGCATGGTGGGGTGGCCCACCATTTCTAACCATGGTTTTCTAGGTTGGTTGTCTGTTTCATGGTGATCCCATGGTGGGGAGACGCGAAACAAGGGTTTTAGGGTCAACATGGGTCCAACATGCCCTGATGTAGATGTAACCACCATGGATGGGGCAAATATTTGGCACACTTGTGCATGGTGGGGTGGCCCACCCTTTCTAACCAGGGGTTTCTAGGTTTGTTGTCTGTTTCATGGTGATCCCATGGTGGGGAGACGCGAAACAAGGGTTTTAGGGTCAACATGGGTCCAACATGCCCTGATGTAGATGTAACCACCATGGATGGGGCAAATATTTGGCACACTTGTGCATGGTGGGGTGGCCCACCCTTTCTAACCAGGGATTTCTTGCCATTTTGGAGAATCGCCGAAGAACACAACAGTCCGGTATTTCGGACAATTTCAGGTGCTTCAATACATATAGGATATGCTTGCATGGAAGCCCCTTACGATTCATTCTTCGGCGGTACCTTGTATTAACTCTTTCGGCTGATTAGGGCTATACTCCACGATAAACGAGTATCTGCCGCTATTCCTCCATTTGACCATAAACTGTTTAGAGCCCCATGTTCCCACGTATTCCTCAAAAATCTCGAGGTCACCAAGCTTCTTCACATCCTGCTGCAAGATGTAGAAGTTGGCTGGACTGAAGGCATGGGCAAGAGCAACCTCTATCTCTTTGGATTCAGTAACTGCCACCGGTAAACTCTGGGAACAGATGCAGTCATCTTCGGCCTCGCTCTCACGGATGCGAACAATGGCATTCTCGTAATGCATTATCAAGTCAACTAGGGTCATACCATAATCCAGGTGAAGGTGAAGGCATGAGTTCAAACTCTCACTTCTCTGATTGCTTTTCATACCAAGGAAATATCCACCGGTCAGATACGCGGCAGCCCAAATTCTCTTCTTATTGTACATCCTTTTGAGCCATTCTTGGGTACTATCTGTCTCCCACTTGCGACGAAACGCGCTCCATCTTTCCTCAAAAATGGCTTCTGAAGTGGCGTAGTATAAGAATGGCCGAAATTCCTTTAGCGACTTATGACCAAGGTGTCTCTTCATGTTTTTCTCTATGTGCCAAGTACATAGACGGTGACACATGTCTGGAAGGACATTCTGAATAGCTAATATCATCGCGGCGTCCCCATCAGTAATAAGACCTTTGGGCTTCTTCTGACACATTGCAGTCAAGAATGTCCGAAGCAGCCAAGCATATGTATCTTCTGTCTCGTCTGACACGAGAGCGCATGCAAACACCGTAGTCTTACGATGATTGTTCAGGCCTACAAAAGGAATAAATGGCATAGCATACCGGTTCATCTTGTACGTGCTATCAAATACCACCACGTCGCCAAAATCCTGATAGTCCTGCCGTGACTGAGAATCACACCAGAACATGCTTTTCAACCGTCCTTCATCATCTACTTGGTAATCAAAAAAAAAATTCAGGATCACTCTTCTTCCTCGCGGCCATAATACCAAGTGCTGTGGCCGCATCACCCTTCGCAATAAGCTTCCTCTTCTCCCTGCAACATAGGTTGTACAGATCTCGCCTTACGAAGCCTACACCACCGTAGCCATGTCTTCTGAGAAAGTGTTTCATAATCATGTACTTTCTCATCCCACTTGCTCCCAAAGATAGTATCTCAGCTCTCTGGTACGGCTTAATCTTTCTGTGCGATCGAAGAAATGGTACTTCGTCCGGTCTAGCTGGTTTATGTCTGTGATTGCCGTAAAAACTTTTGACAACCCATACTCCTCTCGATAGGTCACGCTTCACAGTGAGATTGGCATTGCAGTTGCAACGAGTCTCGGGTCGTAGCCTACGACTGCGGCCTTCCTGCGTTAAAAGCTTTTCCTGACGTTTCCCTGCCCTGGAACAGACATACCGCCTTAACCGTATTTCTCCCTTACCACGTTTCCCTCGCTTTGCCCTCTTCAAAATGTCCTTCCGGATGCTGAAGCCATGCTCTCTCGCATAGCTGTTGTACCACACAAAAGCCGCCGGTTCGGAAGAAAATGTCATGTCCAGTATTTTACAGTGCTCTTCCATAGAGTGCATCTTATATTCATTACTCACAATATCTGGGTCTGCTTGACTGTGATGTTCACGCCCATTGTTAGCACCAGATATCACCTACACATGAAGGGAAAATAAGTCATAAAAGTTGTCGTTCCAACGGTAACATTGACGGTTTGCCATAGTAAAACTATATACTTACTTCGCTCTTATTTTCAGAGCTTGATTCCTCGTGATGCAGTCCTACCTCCACGCTATATTCATCAAACCCAACCTCCATGTCTGAATACTCATCCTCCTCATGACCACCATATAGCACCTACACAGCCAAAAACAAAGAATGTAACATGTCACTTCATTGCTTCCATTCATTGGTAGCCATTAAAAAATAATCAACATACTTCACTCATGTTTTCTGAGGAGGCCGATGATGGAAGGTTCTCCCCAAAAGGAGGTATATTTTCATAGATCCTGGATTTGGAACTATTCTCCGAAGTAGAATCATCATCGCCCGTATATCCGTCATCCCCGTCACTCCAAGTTGAGCTATAGTCCCCCATTTCTCCAAAAACTACACAAAACCCGCACGCAATAAAGAATTAATGCAAAATTCTAAACAATAACGCAATGCAAATCACTATTTCATATTTAGTACACGGACACGGACAGCGGACAGTCTGGAAGAGAGACCCCGGCCTGTCCGCCGAAGGCCGGACTGTCTGGTTCGTGTGTGCCGGACTGTCTTCCGTGCGCCGGACACGCTAAATGAGCCGCCGGACATGTCCGGCGGCAGAGATTCAAACTTACCTCCACGTCGTGTCCAGCGGAAGATCGGCTCGCCGGAGAGATGGAGCTCGACGCGACGGCGTGCAGCAGAGGCGTCTCGTCGAGCAGGCCCTGAGGATCGTGGAGATGGGAGTGCCGAGATCGTCGGGAAGATATGCCCTGGTGGAGGAGGTCTATGGTGACGGAGTGCGGCGCTGACGGCGGCTCGTCGAGCTCCGGGGAGATGCCGGTGAAGAGGAGATCGTGGAGAAGCGACGGAGGAGCCCTGTGGCGGAGGAGTGCGGCGGTGAGGAGGTGATCGTGGCGTCCGAGATCGTGCGACGGGATGGCGGCAGCCGGCTCGTCGAGTTCGAACGTGGGAGAACGATCGATCACGATCGTGGGAGGAAGGAGGAAGATGCATACGGTATAGAGACGGTCATATACGAGTTCACATACGGGCGTCATACGGGCTTGGATATGGGTTTGGTGGGCTTTTGAGCCAAAACTAATTTTGGAGGGGGGGGGGGGTTGTACTGGAGCATGATGGCGTGTAACTCACACGTTCGTTGGGAACCCCAAGAGGAAGGTATGATGCGCACAGCAGCAAGTTTTCCCTCAGAAAGAAACCAAGGTTTATCGAACCAGGAGGAGCCAAGAAGCACGTTGAAGGTTGATGGCGGCGGGATGTAGTGCGGCGCAACACCAGGGATTCCGGCGCCAACGTGGAACCTGCACAACACAACCAAACTACTTTGCCCCAACGAAACAGTGAGGTTGTCAATCTCACCGGCTTGCTGTAACAAAGGATTAACCGTATTGTGTGGAAGATGATTGTTTGCAGAAAACAGTAGAACAAGTATTGCAGTAGATTGTATTTCAGTAAGAGAATTGGACCGGGGTCCACAGTTCACTAGAGGTGTCTCTCCCATAAGATAAACAACATGTTGGGTGAACAAATTACAGTTGGGCAATTGATAAATAAAGAGAGCATGACAATGCACATACATATCATGATGAGTATAGTGAGATTTAATTGGGCATTACGACAAAGTACATAGACCGCCATCCAACTGCATCTATGCCTAAAAAGTCCACCTTCAGGTTATCATCCGAACCCCTCCAAAGATTAAGTTGCAAAGCAACAGACAATTGCATTAAGTATGGTGAGTAATGTAATCAACAACTACATCCTTAGACATAGCATCAATGTTTTATCCCTAGTGGCAACAGCACAACACAACCTTAGAACTTTCATCACACTGTCCTGTGTCAATGCAGGCATGAACCCACTATCGAGCATAAATACTCCCTCTTGGAGTTACAAGCATCTACTTGGCCAGAGCATCTACTAGTAACGGAGAGCATGCAAGATCATAAACAACACATAGATATAACTTTGATAATCAACATAACAAGTATTCTCTATTCATCGGATCCCAACAAACGCAACATATAGAATTACAGATAGATGATCTTGATCATGTTAGGCAGCTCACAAGATCCGACAATGAAGCACAATGGGGAGAAGACAACCATCTAGCTACAGCTATGGACCCATAGTCCAGGGGTAGACTACTCACACATCACTCCGGAGGTGACCATGGCGGCGTAGAGTCCTCCGGGAGATGAATCCCCTCTCCGGCAGGGTGCCGGAGGCGATCTCCTGGATCCCCCGAGATGGGATCGGCGGCGGCGGCGTCTCAGTAAGGTTTTCCGTATCGTGGCTCTCGGTACTGGGGGTTTCGTCACGGAGGCTATTTGTAGGCGGAAGGGCAGGTCCGGATGGGGCACGAGGGGCCCACACCCTAGGTCGGCGCGGCCAGGGCTTGGGCTGCGCCGCCTTATGGTGTCGCCACCTCGTGGCCCCACTTCATCTCCTCTTCGGACTTCTGGAAGCTTCGTGGCAAAATAGGACCCTGGGCGTTGATTTCGTCCAATTCCGAGAATATTTCGTTACTAGGATTTCTGAAACCAAAAACAGCAGAAAACAAAGACCGGCACTTCGGCATCTTGTTAATAGGTTAGTTCCAGAAAATGCACGAATATGATATAAAGTGTGCATAAAACATGTAGATAACATCAATAATGTGGCATGGAACATAAGAAATTATCGATACGTCGGAGACGTATCAGCATCCCCAAGCTTAGTTCTGCTCGTCCCGAGCAGGTAAAACGATAACACAAATAATTTCTGGAGTGACATGCCATCATAATCTTGATCATACTATTTGTAAAGCATATGTAGTGAATGCAGCGATCAAAACAATGTATATGACATGAGTAAACAAGTGAATCATAAAGCAAAGACTTTTCATGAATAGCACTTCAAGACAAGCATCAATAAGTCTTGCATAAGAGTTAACTCATAAAGCAATAATTCATAGTAAAGGTATTGAAGCAACACAAAGGAAGATGAAGTTTCAGCGGTTGCTTTCAACTTGTAACATGTATATCTCATGGATATTGTCAACATAGAGTAATATAACAAGTGCAATATGCAAATATGTAGGAATCAATGCACAGTTCACACAAGTGTTTGCTTCTTGAGGTGGAGAGAAATAGGCGAACTGACTCAACAATGAAAGTAAAAGAATGGTCCTCATAGAGGAAAAGCATCGATTGCTATATTTGTGCTAGAGCTTTGATTTTGAAAACATGAAACAATTTTGTCAACGGTAGTAATAAAGCATATGTATCATGTAAATTATATCTTACAAGTTGCAAGCCTCATGCATAGTGTACTAATAGTGCCCGCACCTTGTCCTAATTAGCTTGGACTACCGGATCATCACAATGCACATGTTTTGACCAAGTGTCACAATGGGGTACCTCTATGCCGCCTGTACAAAGGTCTAAGGAGAAAGCTCGCATTGGATTTCTCGCTATTGATTATTCTTCAACTTAGACATCCATACCAGGACAACATAGACAACAGATAATGGACTCCTCTTTTATGCATAAGCATGTAACAACAATTAATAATTTTCTCATTTGAGATTGAGGATATATGTCCAAAACTGAAACTTCCACCATGGATCATGGCTTTAGTTAGCGGCCCAATGTTCTTCTCTAACAATATGCATGCTTAACCATAAGGTGGTAGATCGCTCTTACTTCAGACAAGACGAACATGCATAGCAACTCACATGAAATTCAACAATGAATAGTTGATGGCGTCCCCAGTGAACATGGTTATCGCACAACAAGCAACTTAATAAGAGATAAAGTGCATAATTACATATTCAATACCACAATAGTTTTTAAGCTATTTGTCCCATGAGCTATATATTGTAAAGGTGATGATGGAATTTTAAAGGTAGCACTCAAGCAATTTACTTTGGAATGGCGGAAAATACCATGTAGTAGGTAGGTATGGTGGACACAAATGGCATAGTGGTTGGCTCAAGTATTTTGGATGCATGAGAAGTATTCCCTCTCGATACAAGGTTTAGGCTAGCAAGGCTTATTTAAAACAAACACAAGGATGAACCGGTGCAGCAAAACTCACATAAAAGACATATTGTAAACATTATAAGACTCTACACCGTCTTCCTTGTTGTTCAAACTCAATACTAGAAATTATCTAGACCTTAGAGAAACCAAATATGCAAACCAAATTTTAGCATGCTCTATGTATTTCTTCATTAATGGGTGCAAAACATATGATGCAAGAGCTTAATCATGAGCACAACAATTGCCAAGTATCACATTACCCACGACATTTATAGCAATTACTACATGTATCATTTTCCAATTCCAACCATATAACAATTTAACGAAGAAGAAACTTCGCCATGAATACTATGAGTAGAAACTAAGGACATACTTGTCCATATGCTACAGCGGAGCGTGTCTCTCTCCCATATAGTGAATGCTAGGATCCATTTTATTCAAACAAAACAAAAACAAAAACAAACCGACGCTCCAAGCAAAGCACATAAGATGTGATGGAATAAAAATATAGTTTCAGGGGAGGAACCTGATAATGTTGTCGATGAAGAAGGGGATGCCTTGGGCATCCCCAAGCTTAGACGCTTGAGTCTTCTTAATATATGCAGGGGTGAACCACCGGGGTATCCCCAAGCTTAGAGCTTTCACTCTCCTTGATCATGTTGCATCATACTCCTCTCTTGATCCTTGAAAACTTCCTCCACACCAAACTCGAAACAACTCATTAGAGGGTTAGTGCACAATAAAAAATAACATATTCAGAGGTGACACAATCATTCTTAACACTTCTGGACATTGCATAATGCTACTGGATATTAGTGGATCAAAGAAATTCATCCAACATGGCAAAAGAGGCAATGCGAAATAAAAGGCAGAATCTGTCAAAACAGAACAGTTCGTATTGACGAATTTTAAAATGGCACCAGACTTGCTCAAATGAAAATGCCCAAATTGAATGAAAGTTGAGTACATATCTGAGGATCACTCACGTAAATTGGCATAATTTTCTGAGTTACCTACAGGGGGATTTTGCCCAGATTCGTGACAGCAAAGAAATCTGGAACTGCGCAGTAATCCAAATCTAGTACTTACTTTTCTATCAACGGCTTAACTTGGCACAACAAAACACAAAACTAAGATAAGGAGAGGTTGCTACAGTAGTAAACAACTTCCAAGACACAAAATAAACACAAAGTACTGTAGGTAAAAACATGGGTTGTCTCCCATAAGCGCTTTTCTTTAACGCCTTTCAGCTAGGCGCAGAAAGTGTGTATCAAGTATTATCGAGAGATGAAGCATCAACATCATAATTTGTTCTCATAATAGAATCAAAAGGTAACTTCATTCTCTTTCTAGAGAAGTGTTCCATACCTTTCTTGAGAGGAAATTGATATTTTATATTACCTTCCTTCATATCAATGGTAGCACCAACAGTTCGAAGAAAAGGTCTTCCCAATATAATGGGACAAGATGCATTGCATTCAATATCCAAGACAACAAAATCAACGGGGACAAGGTTATTGTTAACGGTAATGCGAACATTATCAACTTTCCCCAAAGGTTTCTTTGTAGAATGATCAACAAGATTAACATCCAAATAACAATTTTTCAGCGGTGGCAAGTCAAGCATATCATAAATTTTCTTAGGCATAACAGAAATACTTGCACCAAGATCACATAAAGCATTACAATCAAAATCTTTAATCTTCATCTTAATGATGGGCTCCCAACCATCCTCTAGCTTTTTAGGAATAGAGGCTTCGCGCTCTAGTTTCTCTTCTCTAGCTTTTATGAGAGCATTTGTAATATGTTGTGTGAAAGCCAAATTTATAGCACTAGCGTTAGGACTTTTAGCAAGTTTTTGCAAGAACTTTATAACTTCAGAGATGTGGAAATCATCAAAATTCAAACCATTATAATCTAAAGCAATGGGATCATCATCCCCAATGTTGGAAAAAATTTCAGCAGTTTTATCACAGGCAATTTCAGCAGTTTCAGCAGTTTCAGGCAGTTTCTCGCGCTTTGCATTAGAAGTGGAAACATTGCTAACACCAATTCTTTTATTAGTATTAGTAGGAGGTGCAGCAACATGTGTAACATTAGCATTACAAGTGGTGGTAATAGTCCAAACTTTAGCTACATTATTCTCTTTAGCTAGTTTTTCATTTTCTTCTCTATCCCACCTAGCACGCAGTTCAGCCATTAATCTTATATTCTCATTAATTCTAACTTGGATGGCATTTGCTGTAGTAACAATTTTATTATGATGATTCTCATTAGGCAAAACTTTTGATTTCAAAAGATCAACATCAGCAGCAAGACTATCAACTTTAGAAGCAAGTATATCAATTTTCCCAAGCTTTTCTTCAACAGATTTGTTAAAAGCAGTTTGTGTACTAATAAATTCTTTAAGCATGGCTTCAAGTCCAGGGGGTGAACTCCTATTATTGTTGTAAGAATTCCCATAAGAATTACCATAGCCGTTGCCATTATTATAAGGATATGGCCTATAGTTGTTACTAGAATTGTTCCGGTAAGCATTGTTGTTGAAATTATTATTTTTAATGAAGTTTACACCAACATGTTCTTCTTGTGCAACCAATGAAGCTAATGGAACATTATTAGGATCAATATTAGTCCTATCATTCACAAGCATAGACATAATAGCATCAATCTTATCACTCAAGGAAGAGGTTTCTTCGACAGAATTTACCTTCTTACCTTGTGGAGCTCTTTCCGTGTGCCATTCAGAGTAATTGATCATCATATTATCAAGAAGCTTTGTTGCTTCACCAAGAGTGATGGACATAAAGGTACCTCCAGCAGCTGAATCCAATAAATTCCGTGAAGAAAAATTTAGTCCTGCATAGAAGGTTTGGATGATCATCCAAGTAGTCAGTCCATGGGTTGGGCAATTTTTAACCAGAGATTTCATTCTTTCCCAAGCTTGAGCAACATGTTCAGTATCTAATTGTTTAAAATTCATTATGCTACTCCTCAAAGATATAATTTTAGCAGGGGGATAATATCTACCAATAAAAGCATCCTTGCATTTAGTCCATGAATCAATACTATTCTTAGGCAGAGATAGCAACCAATCTTTAGCTCTTCCTCTTAATGAGAAAGGGAACAATTTTAATTTTATAATGTCACCATCTACATCCTTATACTTTTGCATTTCACATAATTCAACAAAATTATTAAGATGGGCAGCAGCATCATCAGAACTAACACCAGAAAATTGCTCTCGCATAACAAGATTAAGTAAAGCAGGTTTAATTTCAAAGAATTCTGCTGTAGTAGCAGGTGGAGCAATAGGTGTGCATAAGAAATCATTATTATTTGTGGTTGTGAAATCACACAACTTAGTATTTTCAGGGGTGGCCATTTTAGCAACAGTAAATAAAGCAAACTAGATAAAGTAAATGCAAGTAAACTATTTTTTTGTGTTTTCGATATAGCAAACAAGATAACAAATAAAGTAAAACTAGCAACTAATTTTTTTGTATTTTGATTTAGTGCAGCAAACAAAGTAGTAAATAAAACTAAGCAAGACAAAAACAAAGTAAAGAGATTGAGAAGTGGAGACTCCCCTTGCAGCGTGTCTTGATCTCCCCGGCAACGGCGCCAGAAAATATGCTTGATGGCGTGTAACTCACACGTTCGTTGGGAACCCCAAGAGGAAGGTATGATGCGCACAGCAGCAAGTTTTCCCTCAGAAAGAAACCAAGGTTTATCGAACCAGGAGGAGCCAAGAAGCACGTTGAAGGTTGATGGCGGCGGGATGTAGTGCGGCGCAACACCAGGGATTCCGGCGCCAACGTGGAACCTGCACAACACAACCAAACTACTTTGCCCCAACGAAACAGTGAGGTTGTCAATCTCACCGGCTTGCTGTAACAAAGGATTAACCGTATTGTGTGGAAGATGATTGTTTGCAGAAAACAGTAGAACAAGTATTGCAGTAGATTGTATTTCAGTAAGAGAATTGGACCGGGGTCCACAGTTCACTAGAGGTGTCTCTCCCATAAGATAAACAGCATGTTGGGTGAACAAATTACAGTTGGGCAATTGACAAATAAAGAGAGCATGACAATGCACATAAATATCATGATGAGTATAGTGAGATTTAATTGGGCATTACGACAAAGTACATAGACCGCCATCCAACTGCATCTATGCCTAAAAAGTCCACCTTCAGGTTATCATCCGAACCCCCTCCACTATTAAGTTGCAAAGCAACAGACAATTGCATTAAGTATGGTGCGTAATGTAATCAACAACTACATCCTTAGACATAGCATCAATGTTTTATCCCTAGTGGCAACAGCACAACACAACCTTAGAACTTTCTCACATCGTCCTGTGTCAATGCAGGCATGAACCCACTATCGAGCATAAATACTCCCTCTTGGAGTTACAAGCATCTACTTGGCCAGAGCATCTACTAGTAAAGGAGAGCATGCAAGATCATAAACAACACATAGATATAACTTTGATAATCAACATAACAAGTATTCTCTATTCATCGGATCCCAACAAACGCAACATATAGAATTACAGATAGATGATCTTGATCATGTTAGGCAGCTCACAAGATCCGACAATGAAGCACAATGGGGAGAAGACAACCATCTAGCTACAGCTATGGACCCATAGTCCAGGGGTAGACTACTCACACATCACTCCGGAGGCGACCATGGCGGCGTAGAGTCCTCCGGGAGATGAATCCCCTCTCCGGCAGGGTGCCGGAGGCGATCTCCTGGATCCCCCGAGATGGGATCGGGTGCGGCGGCGTCTCAGTAAGGTTTTCCGTATCGTGGCTCTCGGTACTGGGGGTTTCGTCACGGAGGCTATTTGTAGGCGGAAGGGCAGGTCAGGATGGGGCACGAGGGGCCCACACCCTAGGTCGGCACGGCCAGGGCTTGGGCCGCGCCGCCCTATGGTGTCGCCACCTCGTGGCCCCACTTCGTCTCCTCTTCGGACTTCTGGAAGCTTCGTGGCAAAATAGGACCCTGGGCGTTGATTTCGTCCAATTCCGAGAATATTTCGTTACTAGGATTTCTGAAACCAAAAACAGCAGAAAACAGCAACTGGCACTTCGGCATCTTGTTAATAGGTTAGTTCCAGAAAATGCACGAATATGATATAAAGTGTGCATAAAACATGTAGATAACATCAATAATGTGGCATGGAACATAAGAAATTATCGATACGTCGGAGACGTATCAGAGCACACGCCATCATAGATATAGCAACTTACAATAGGAATTGGTTTTAGGAACAGGCGGAGGAATCAATTAATTCAGGAGCTAGGCCTGTAATACCTACAGTGGAGATCCGTCTTCGTCGGGTATTATTACCGTATTAGAAGCATGTGCGATGTGCCCATGTACAATTGGAAGGGATGTTCCTGCTTGTGTATGGGGCAAAGTTGGACAGATTAGTGCATAAAAACAACATGAGAGAAGGCTTGGGAGGAGCTGCAGATAATCGTGTAAAACAGAGAAAGCAGCCTCAGTGGCGATGGCCGAGGAATAAGACCAGTGCGAACCCAAAGAAAACTTCAGCGAGCAAACTGATTTTTTTCGATAAAGGGAATATATTAATATCGAGAGATACCAATTACATCCAACCTCTGCAACAACGCCCCACCCTAGTGGCAGTACGGATGCACACAGTCAAAAAAGAGAAAAGAAAACTAAGAAACAAAAGTCCCGCTACAATAGTCTAGGCCTAGCAACAACAATACATCCACCACCAATACAACACCTGAAATACAGACACTCCAAAAGCGACGCCTCCAAGAAGGAAACAGTGCACCAACACCGTCGTCGCCCGACCAAAGATCTTAGGTTTTCACCCTGAAGATAGTCCCAGCTCTCAAAACAATGCCTCCAACAAGGTCATTGCCAGACACAACCAGTTAAGGCCAGACCTTGGATTTTCATCCTGAAAGGTAGGACTCTGAACTTCACATGTGTTGCCGCCCCCGCTTTCATACCACTGCTGCGAAGCCCGAAACACCAAGCCAGTCCCTCAACAGCGCGGAGACTTGAACCTCCATTAGCTAGTCCTCCGATCCGGCCTTCATGATATTCTCTTCTTCTGACTTCACCATGGACCAAAATGTCACTTGATGTCAACACAGAATAGAGCTTCGCGTCGCTCCCTCCATAACCAAACGGCTGGAATAAAACATTGGATGCGCACGACCGAATACCACCCGATCCAGCAAAACTCCAGGCAAAATGCACTGTTCCATTCACCGGCGGCGCCTTCCGAAACTCAACACTCCGGCCAGATCAAGAAGAACAGACCTCAGGGCGAGCAAACTGATAAGCCAAGAAATCTAAAGAAATCGGGAGGGCTTGAGGTAGGAACACACAAAATCCATTGGAATTGGGTGCAGGGGTAGAACATCGAGTGGATTTCCAGACAGAGCTCAAACCACCAGATTGGGACATATATTGATGGATCACAAAAAAATAAAGGAGGATTTGGAATGAGGAGCGTCCAGTACCAGCGTGGCCGTGGCGGTGGGAGGAGCAGGCTGGCGTGATTAGCATGGCCTGGTTTTTAATCTGGAGGCGAGCGCGGTGCCGTATGAGTTCCATTGAGCAGTTTCTACTCGTTAAATGTTGTGATTTATATAAGGCTTTTTTCATGAGTATTAAATCATGGCAGTACGTTGGTGATGGTGCGGTGGAGGAAGACGAACAGAGGTTATGCTGCATCCTATTTCACTACGGAAGTGTGAGGATGTGTGACCAACTGAGAAGTTTGACCTCGGCACTACTCCGGCCTCGGCACGCTTAACTTCTTGGTTCTCTCCGGATGAGCTTCCATGAAAGAAATGACACCTTGATGTTAATATTACCATATCTATCATGTTAACCCTTTGACCGTGATGTCATACCTCTATATTTTTGAATTCTAAACAATTACTTAAGTAAACAACAATGAATATAAATAAATAATAATAATATATAATTTGAAAAACAATTAAATGATTTTATTTTTTTGTCTTTTATTTAATATGGAATAATTAATATCAGTAAATGCGAATTTGGCAAATAATATGTCTAAATTGATCAGAAAAATGAGAGGAATACAAATATAACATCCATATCATCTTTTGAACCTACAAAGTTAACTTACCCAAAAATCATGAGCATTAGATCAAGTACCTCTAGTTTAAATTTGACTGACTTTATCGAAAATGAGGTCGGAAACGGCCTCAGCATGGCATAGTTTGCCGAAACAAAGTCATATTTGGCACCTGTGTGGACCCTAGGATGAGAAGCAAGACCCCGAACGCGGATTTCTAATCCGACCCACGGACAACCATCTTTTCATTTTTAGCGTGCCCAAACGGTTTTTATTTGTGAAGCAGCTACATGGGGCGCATTTTAGTATGGCGTGAAACCTCCGTGCGATGATAGTAGACGACCTACGCACCACCTATCACATGTCATGTGCACGCGTTAGCTTTTTGGAAACCCATGCGGCTTCCGGTGGTGTCCCGCCGAATCCGCTGGAAACTGACCGGATTTGAACTAGGGGTGAACTATCCGTCGGTCCAGAAATTTCGAAAAAATTGTTTTTAGTTCAACGACGCATCATTATATGTGCTATTTTTTGTCCATTTAGTTTGTTCGCGAATGGGTGCACCCGCACGTCCGGTACGGCGATACCGCATGTCCTAGGGGTCCTGTTTTGGCCAGATGGCAATTTGAACGAAGTCAAAAAAATTCATGGAGCTGTGTTACTTCATTTTATATGCCATAGTAACTATTCCATTTGTTAAAACTGGGATACGGTAATTATTTTGAAAAAACCCTTCACGAAAAGCGCTATCACGTCCGGAGTTCTATGGATTTCAGGGGAAATGAGGTGGGAAACGACCTCGGCATGGCATAGTTTGCCGAAACGAGATCATATTTGGAACATGTGTGGGCCCTAGGATGGGAAGTAAGACCCCGGACGCGCGTTTCTAATCCGACCCACGGACGGCCATATTTTCATTTTTAGCGTGCCAAAACGGTTTTTATTTGTGAAGCAGCTACATGGGGCGCATTTTAGTATGACGTGAAACCTCCGTGCGATGATAGTAGACCACCTACGCACCACGTATCACATGACATGTGCACGCATTAGCTTTTTGGGAACCCATGCGGCTTCCGGCGGTATCTCGTCGAATCCGTTGGAAACTGACCAGATTTGAACTAGGGGTCAACTATGCGTCGCTCCAGAAATTTCAGAAAAATTGTTTTTAGTTCAACGAAGCATCATTATAGGTGCTATTTTTTGTCCTTTTAGTTTGTTCACGAATGGGTGCACCCGCACGCCCGGTACGGCGATACCGCATGTCCCGGGGGCCCTGTTTTGGCCAGATGGCTTTTTGAACGAAGTCAAAAAAATCCCACGGAGCCGGGTGGCATCATATTGTATGTCATAGTAACTATTATGTTTGTCAAAACTGAGATACAACAATAATTTTAAAAAACCCTTCATGAAAAGGGCTATCACGTCCGAAGTTCTATGGATTTCACGTGAAATGAGGTGCGAAACGGCCTCGGCATGGCATAGTTTGCCGAAACAAGGTCATATTTGGCACGTGTGTGGACCCTAGGATGGGAAGCAAGACCCCGGACGCGGATTTTAATCCGACCCACGAACGACCATCTTTTCATTTTTAGCATGCCCAAACGGTTTTTATTTGTGAAGCAGCTACATGGGGCGCATTTTAGTATGACGTGAAACCTCCGTGTGATGATTGTAGACCACCTACGCACCACCTATCACATGACATGTGCACTCGTTATATTTTTGGTAACCCATGGGCCTCCGGTGGTGTCCCGCCGAATCCGCTGGAAACTGACCAGATTTGAACTAGGGGTGAACTATCTATCGCTCCAGAAATTTCGGAAAATTTGTTTTTAGTTCTACGACGCACCATTATATATGCTAATTTTTGTCCGTTTAGTTTGTTCGTGAATGGGTGCACCCGCACGCCCGGTACGGCAATACCGCATGTCCCGGGATCCTGTTTTAGCCAGATGGCAATTTGAACGAAGTCGAAAAATCCCACGGAGCCGCGTGATACGTCTCAAACGTATCCATAATTTCTTATGTTCCATGCTACTTTTATGATGATACTCACATGTTTTATACACATTATATGTCATTATTATGCATTTTCCGGCACTAACCTATTGACGAGATGCCGAAGAGCCAGTTGTTGTTTTCTGCTATTTTTGGTTTCAGAAATCCTACAAAGGAAATATTCTCGGAATTGGACGAAATCAACGCCCAGGGTCTTATTTTTCCACGAAGCTTCCAGAAGACCGAAGGGATCACGAAGTGGGGCGACGAGGCGCCGACACAACAGGGCGGCGCGGCCCAGGCCTTGGCCGCGCGGCCCTGGCGTGTGGGGCCCTCGCGTCGCCCCTAAACCTACCCTTCCGCCTACTTAAAGCCTTCATCGCGAAACCCCCAGTACCGAGAGCCACGATACAGAAAACCTTCCAGAGACGCCGCCGCCGCCGCCAATCCCATCTCGGGGGATTCAGGAGATCGCCTTCGGCACCCTGCCGGAGAGGGGAATCATCTCTCGGAGGTCTCTTCATCGCCATGATCGCCTCCGGATCGATGTGTGAGTAGTTCACCCCTGGACTATGGGTCCATAGCAGTAGCTAGATGGTTGTCTTCTCCTCATTGTGCTATCATGTTAGATCTTGTGAGCTGCCTATCATGATCAAGATCATCTATTTGTAATGCTACATGTTGTGTTTGTTGGGATCCGATGAATATTGAATACTATGTCAAGTTGATTATCAATCTATCATATATGTTGTTTATGTTCTTGCATGCTCTCCGTTGCTAGTAGAGGCTCTGGCCAAGTTGATACTTGTAACTCCAAGAGGGAGTATTTATGCTCGATAGTGGGTTCATGCCTCCATTGAATCTGGGACAGTGACAGAAAGTTCTAAGGTTGTGGATATGCTGTTGCCACTAGGGATAAAACATCGATGCTTTGTCTAAGGATATTTGTGTTGATTACATTACGCACCATACTTAATACAATTATCTGTTGTTTGCAACTTAATACCGGAAGGGGTTCGGATGATAACCTGAAAGTGGACTTTTTAGGCATAGATGCATGCTGGATAGCGGTCTATGTACTTTGTCGTAATGCCCTGATTAAATCTCATAGTACTCATCATGATATATGTATGTGCATTGTTATGCCTTCTTTATTTGTCAATTGCCCAACTGTAATTTGTTCACCCAACATACTATTTATCTTATGGGAGAGACACCACTAGTGAACTGTGGACCCCGATCCATTCTTTACATCTGAAATACAATCTACTGCAATTGTTCTTTACTGTTCTTCGCAAACAAACATCATCATCTACACTATACAATTAATCCTTTGTTTATAGCAAGCCGGTGAGATTGACAACCTCACTGTTACGTTGGGGCAAAGTACTTTGATTGTGTTGTGCAGGTTCCACGTTGGCGCCGGAATCCCTGGTGTTGCGCCGCACTACACTCCGTCACCAACGACCTTCACGTGATCATTGACTCCTACTGGTTCGATAAACCTTGGTTTCTTACTGAGGGAAAACTTGCTACTGTACGCATCACACCTTCCTCTTGGGGTTCCCAACGGACGTGTGTTATCTGCACGCATCAAGCACTTTTTCTGGCACCGTTGCCGGGGAGATCAAGACACGCTGCAAGGGGAGTCTCCCACTTCCAATCTCTTTACTTTGTTTTTGTCTTGCTTTGCTTTATTTTATTTACTGCTTTGTTTGCTTTTATATCAAAAACACAAAAAATTAGTTGCTAGTTTTACTTTATTTACTGTCTTGATCTCCATATTAAAAACACAAAAAAATTAGTTACTTGCATTTACTTTATTTACCTTTTGTTTATTTCATCATGTTTCCTCCTAAGTGCACTCTAAAAGACATACCTGTAGGACGAGGGTCTATAATTGGAAGAGATAATATAGAAGATTTTTTCACTCATGTTAGTACAGCTGAAGATTTTGAAGATAGACACTTGGTAGAACTTGCTCCTACTTACGAAATTGCTGCTGCTTCTTTAGTACACATGTTGGAAACTAAATTTGTTAATCTCAATCCTATAATTCAGCATATGTTTCTTACACTCTCTGATATGGAGGAAGGATAAAAGAAAGATTTTGTCTTAGAAACCCTTCTTAAAGAATTTGTTGGTGTAGCAAGAGAGGCTAGAAAAGTCTTTATTAAATATAAGATGCTTGGCTCTTACACCAACTTTGCTAGTACCCTTGAAAAGATGTACATTGATAGAATAAAGTACACTAATAATGTTAATGATGGAGGGGAGATTAAGACATCAATACCTTGCAAGCTCCTAGGAATGCATGAAGCTCTAGAAAATAACTATGGTTGGCTTGTTCCTGAAAATTTGTTTGATGAGAATAGCAAGCCTAAGAGTAATGAAAAAGGAGCCTCTGAAACTTACATAGATAAAATACAATGCATAGTTGAGAAAACTCCAAACCCCTCTGTTGATGCTTCGTCTCTTGATGTTACTTGATTCACACTTTCTGCGCCTAGCTGAAAGGCGTTAAAGAAAAGCGCTTATGGGAGACAACCCATTATTTTACTACAGCACTTTTGTTTTATGTTTGAGTCTTGGAAGTTGTTACTACTGTAGCGACCTCTCCTTATCTTTATTTTATTGCATTGTTGTGCCAAGTAAAGTCTTTGATAGTAAAGTCAATACTAGATTTGGATTACTGCGCAGAAACAGATTTCTTGCTGTCACGAATTTGAGTAGAATTCTCTGTAGGTAACTCAGAAAAATCTGCCAATTTACGTGCGTGATCCTCAGATATGTACGCAACTTTCATTGAATTTTAGCATTTTCATCTGAGCAAGTTAAGTGCCCCAGAAGAATTCGTCTTTACGGACTGTTCTGTTTTAACAGATTCTGCCTTTTATTTCGCATTGCCTATTTTGCTATGTTTGATGGATTTCTTTGTTCCATTAACTTTCAGTAGCTTTGTGCAATGTCTAGAAGTGTTAAGAATGATTATGTCACCTCTGAATATATGAATTTTCAATTATGCACTAACCCTCCAATGAGTTTGTTTCGAGTTTGGTGTGGATGAAGTTTTCAAGGGTCAAGAGAGGAGGATGATACAATATGATCAAGAAGAGTGAAAAGTCTAAGCTTGGGAATGCCCCCGTGGTTCATCCCTGCATATTTCAAGAAGACTCAAGCATCTAAGCTTGGGGATGCCCAAGGCATCCCCTTCTTCATCGACAACTTATCAGGTCACCTCTAGTGAAACTATATTTTTATTCAGTCACATCTTATGTGCTTTACTTGGAGCGTCTGTTTGTTTTTATTTTTGTTTTGTTTGAATAAAATCGGATCCTAGTATTCTTTGTGTGGGAGAGAGACACGCTCCGCTGTTGCATATGAACACATGTATTCTTAGCTTTATTCTTAATGTTCATTGCGAAGGTTGAACTACTTCGTTCATTGATATATGGTTGGAAACGGAAAATGCTTCATGTGGTAATTGGTATAATGTCTTGAATAATTTGATACTTGGCAATTGTTGTGCTCATATAGATCATGTTTAAGCTCTTGCATCATGTACTTTGCACCCATTAATGAAGAACTACATAGAGCTTGTTAAAATTTGGTTTGCATGATTGGTCTCTAGAGTCTAGATATTTTCTGGTTAAGGTGTTTGAACAACAAGGAGACGATGTAAAGTCTTATAATGCTTACAATATGTTCATATGTGAGTCTTGATGTACCGTTTTATACTTGAGTTTGCTTCAAACAACCTTGCTAGCCTAGCCTTGTATTGAGAGGAATTCTTCTCGTGCATCCAAATCCTTGAGCCAAAAACTATGACATTTGTGTCCACCATACCTACCTACCACATGATATTTCTCTACCATTCCAAAGTACATTACTAGAGTGCTACCTTTAAAATTCTATTCTTTGCCTTTACAATACATAGCTCATGGGAAAATAGCCTTAAAAACTATAGTGGTGAAGAATATGTACTTATGTATCTTATTTCTTAATAAGTTGCTTGTTGAGCGGTAACCATGTTTCTGGGGACGCCATCAACTTTTACACCTTTGTTGAATATCATGTGAGTTGCTATGCATGTTCGTCTTGTCTGAAGTAAGGGCGATTTTCATGATCAAATGGTTTGAGTATGCATATTGTTAGAGAAGAACATTGGGCCGCTAACTAAAGCCATGAATCATGGTGGAAGTTTCAGTTTGGACACAAATCCTCAATCTCTTATGCGAATATTATCTGTTGTTGAATGCTTAAGCATTAAAAGAGGAGTCCATTATCTGTTGTCTATGTTGTCCCGGTATGGATGTCTAAGTTGAGAATAATCAAAAGCGAGAAATCCAATGCAAACTTTCTCCTTAGACCTCTGTACAGGCGGCATAGAGGTACCCCTTTGTGACACTTGGTTGAAACATATGTTATGCAATGATAATCCGTGTTAATCCAAGCTAATTAGGACAAGGTGCGGGCACTATTAGTATACTATGCATGAGGCTTGCAACTTATAGGATATCTTATACATAACACATATGATTTATTACTACCGTTGACAAAATTGTTTATATGATTTCAAAATGAAAAGCTCTAGCACAAAAATAGTAATCCATGCTTCCCTCTGCGAAGGGCCATTCTTCTACTTTATTGTTGAGTCAGTTTACCTATTCTTTCTATCTTAGAAGCAAACACTTGTGTCAACTGTGTGCATTGATTCTTACATGTTTACCTATTGCACTTGTTATATTACTTTGTGTTGACAATTATCCATGAGATATACATGTTGAAGTTGAAAGCAACCGCTGAAACTTATATCTTCCTTTGTGTTGTTTCAAAGCTTTCTACTAAGAATTTATTGCTTTATGAGTAACTCTTATGCAAGTCTTATTGATGCTTGTCTTGAAAGTACTATTCATGAAAAGTCTTTGTTATATGATTCAGTTGTTTACTCATTGTCTTCATCATTGCTTCGAATCGCTGCATTCATCTCATGTGCTTTACAATAGTATTGATCAAGATTATGATAGCATGTCACTTCAGAAATTATCCTTGTTATCGTTTACCTACTCGAGGGCGAGTAGGAACTAAGCTTGGGGATGCTTGATACGTCTCAAACGTATCCATAATTTCTTATGTTCCATGCTACTTTTATGATGATACTCACATGTTTTATACACATTATATGTCATTGTTATGCATTTTCCGGCACTAACCTATTGACGAGATGCCGAAGAGCCAGTTGTTGTTTTCTGCTGTTTTTGGTTTCAGAAATCCTACAAAGGAAATATTCTCGGAATTGGACGAAATCAACGCCCAGGGTCTTATTTTTCCACGAAGCTTCCAGAAGACCGAAGGGATCACGAAGTGGGGCGACGAGGCGCCAACACAACAGGGCGGCGCGGCCCAGGCCTTGGCCGCGCGGCCCTGGCGTGTGGGGCCCTCGCGTCGCCCCTAAACCTACCCTTCCGCCTACTTAAAGCCTTCGTCGCGAAACCCTGATGACCCACAAGTATAGGGGGTGTATCGTAGTATTTTCGATAAGTAAGAATGTCGATCCCAACGAGGAGCAGAAGGTGTTGACAAGCAGTTTCGATGAAGGATTCACTGTAAATGCTCACAGACAAGTATTCAGGGGGTTTTGATGTAACAGTTGAATAAAGTAAGAGTAAGTAAAGTGCGAGAGTAACAATTGCAGCGAGTGGCCCAATCCTTTTTAGCACAAAGGACAAGCCGGTTTGTTTACTTATAATGACCAAACGTTCTCGAGGACACACGGGATTTTAGTCTAGTGCTTTCGCTACATACGGCTAAATAATCTTCATTGTTATGATAAGTGTTGTGTGGGTGAACCTATGCTAATGTACCGCCCTTCCTAGGACTAATACATACTTGTGATTATACCCCTTGCAAGCATCCGCAACTACAAGAAAGTAATTAAGAATAAATCTAACCACAGCCCTAAACTCTGAGATCCTGCTATCCCTCCTGCATCGATATACCAACGGGGGTTTAGGTTTCTGTCACTCCGGCAACCCCGCAATTGGCAAACGAGTACAAGATGCATTCCCCTAGGCCCATAAATGGTGAAGTGTCATGTAGTCGACGTTCACATGACACCACTAGAAGAATAACACCACAACTTAAATATCATACCATTGAATATTACTCAACCATAGTTCACTACTAACATTTAGACTTCACCCATGTCCTCAAGAACTAAACGAACTACTCACGAGACATCATATGGAACATGATCAGAGGTGATATGATGATGAATAACAATCTGAACATAAACTTGGTTCAATGGTTTCACTCAATAGCATCAACAACAAGTAGAGATTGATACCGGGAGAGTTTCCCCTATCAAACAATCAAGATCAAACCCAAATTGCTACGGCGGAGACGAGGTGCTGTGGCGGAGATGGCGGTGATGATGATGAAGATGATGATGATGGTGATGGAGATGATGTCCAGCTCGATGACGGTGACGATGGCGTCGATTTCCCCCTCCCGGAGGGAATTTCCCCGGCGGATTCCTGCCCGCCGGAGAGCTCTTTTCTCTCTGGTGTTCTCCGCCCCGCAGAGGCGGCTGTAACCCTTCGTGAGGTACCCTCTATGGCTTAGGTTTTCGGGACGAAGGATTTCGCGAAGAAAAGGAGGCGAAAGGGGCTGTGGGGCCCCCACACCACATGGTGGCGCGGCCAGGCCATGGGCCGCGCCGCCCTATGGTGTGGGCCCACCCTGGGTCCAGCTGGCTCCTCCTTCTGGCTTCCTTCGTCATCTTGAAAAATAGGATTTTTGGTGTAATTTCCTTCCACAGTTGATCTTCCGAAATATTGCGTTCTGACGGTGCTTTTTCCAGCAGAATCCTGGCTCCGGGGCTTGATCCTCCAATAATGATGAAACATGTAAAATAAATGAAATAACATAAGTATTGTGTCCCAATATGAAATATATCAATGAATAACAGCAAATTATGATATAAAATAGTGATGCAAATTGGACGTATCAACTCCCCCCAAGCTTAGACTTCGCTTGTCCCCAAGAGAAACTGAGCTCGGTAAACAGGACCACATGTTTATGGAGTGAAGAGTCGATGAATAAAATACGGACAAGAAGCATCATATTCATTCACACAAGGCATTCTAGTAAACAACTTCCTCATATAACTCAACTTGAAACCAGTATAAGGTAATCACAAATAAAGGTGCATAAGAAATCATAGTTGGTGATGGCAAACTTCGTTCTTGGTCAGAGAACAATTAACAGGTTATACTTATCTCATTGAGCAGCGCTCTCATGTTAAAGTTTGTAAGGCACAACTTGCATACTCAATCATAATGGTCTCTTCATGATCATTGATAACTTGCAAAGCTATATTCATTCAGATAAAACTTGTACTAAACAAGGAAGAATAAAAGACATGATGAAGCAAATCACAATATAATGGTTTGATCACAACTACTCAAATGCCTGAGATGGAGGGAAATAGGTTTACTGACTCAACATAAAGTAAAAGACAGGCCCTTCGCAGAGGGAAGCAGGGATTAAATCATGTGCTAGAGCTTTTTCAGTTTTGAAATCATATAAAGAGAATAAAAGTAACATTTTGAAAGGTGTTTGTTGTTGTCAACGACTGGTAGCGGGTACTCTAACCCCCTTGCCAGACAAACCTTCAAAGAGCGGCTCCCATATTATTTTCATTTTATGTGGCACTCCTTCCAACCTTTCTTTCACAAACCATGGCTAACCGAATCCTCGGGTGCCTGCCAACAATCTCATACCATGAAGGAGTGCCTTTTTATTTTAGTTTTATTATGATGATGACACTCCCCCCAACCTTTGCTTACACAAGCCATGGCTAACCGAATCCTTCGGGTGCCGTCCATCAATCACATACCATGGAGGAGTGTCTATTTAGTTTAATTAATTTGGGACTGGGAATCCCATTGCCAGCTCTTTTTGCAAAATTATTGGATAAGCGGATGAAACCACTAGTCCATTGGTGAAAGTTGCCCAACAAGATTGAAAGATAAAACACCACATACTTCCTCATGAGCTATAAAACATTGACACAAATAAGAGATACTAAATTTTGAATTGTTTAAAGGTAGCACATGAAGTATTTACTTGGAATGGCAGAAAATACCATGTAGTAGGTAGGTATGTTGGACACAAATGACATAGGTTTGGGCTAAAGTTTGGATGCACGAGAAGTATTCCCTCTCAGTACAGGTTTTTGGCTAGCAAGATTAATTAGCAAGCATAAGAGTTGAGGGAAACAAACAAATATACATGTGATAGAAACAATCATGCATCTTCCTTGTAAGCACAAACAATTTTAACTTCAGAATAATAAGCTATGAGCTAACAAGAAAGAAAGACAATGAAACAACTACATGTATTTCTCTTTTCTACTTAAACCTCAAAGTGTTGTTGCTATTGACCAATGCTAAGTTTGCCAAAACCAAATAGATTTATTCAATGCTCCCAAAGTGATACCAATAATAATGACAAGATAAATCATATAATAGAGATTGCAAACTAAAATAAGATGTGCAAAATGTAAATGATAAGACTTCTCATTAATATTCCATAACGATAACTCACACCAAGGGATACATAGACAACCAACTAAAGGAGAGATACTTCCAAACTGCAACCCATCTTATATGATAACTTCCCTACTCATGATATGACACTACTTGACAGTAAAAAGTAAAAGGTAGTGATAATGTGATACCGCGGCACTCCCCCAAGCTTGGAACAAACCAAGGGGATGCCAATACCAATGATGAATTACTCCTTCGGCGATGGTGGTGATGAACTCCTCCCGCGCTTCTTACAGATCTCCTTCAGCTTCAGTTTCTCAGCTTGGCAATTCTGCACTAAGACTCGAAGAGATTCATTGTTATCTGAAGTTAGCGATGATGACCTTGTGATGTGAATCGAGTGGTATTCCAGCATTCTTCGGAGACGGCAATTCTCCTCCTGGAGTATCTCCACTTCTCTTCTTAGAGCCCGATATTGATCACAAAACTCATCGGTAGTTCGTAGAGCTTCTTCCAACACAGGGAAGGAGTCGAGGCTAAGAGCGGGTAATAAAGGTCCCTGCAAGTTATGAGAAAAAGAACGTCGAGTGTCAACAGATCCCACCAAGATTTGCTTGCTCCCAACGGCTTGCTGCTCTTGTCTTGATAGCACCCTCTTCACTTCTTCCTCCGAAAGCCCCTTGCCCTCGTTGTTGGAGGCCATGGTGCTTCTAGACCGAAAACAGATCCTGGCAGAAACAGCTCGAAACAAAACACGTCGAGAAAACGATATACAGACCTCCAGGGGTCCGGGGGATTATATAGCAAAAATTTTCACGACAAACGGAAAGTACCAGATCGAACCAGAGTCGGAAAGGGGCGACGAGGCGGCCAGACCATAGGTCGGCGCGGGCCCAGGTCAGGCCGCGCCGGCCTATGGTGGCACGCCCTCGTGCGTCCTTTCCACTCCGTTTCGAACTCGTAATTTTTCATATTTTCCAAAAACAGCAAAAATATTGTTCGGAAAGTAAATTGCGAACTTTTCATTACCAAGATCTTGTTACCTATTCAAAGTCGAGTTCTGGCGGACTGTCAATTTGTCCTTTAATGAAAGCCTCCGGTGTTTCCACTCGAATAATATCAACATCAACATTATAAGAATCACCTGAGATATAATGCTTGAGTCTTTGTCCATTCACCACTTGCGTGGCATTGCCTTGGAGAGAGCTAATTTTGATTGCTCCTGAACGATACACCTCCTCGACAACATATGGTCCTTCCCATTTCGAGAGTAATTTCCCTGCAAAAAATCTAAGACGAGACCGATACAATAGGACTTTATCCCCAATATTAAATTCTCTTTTGATAATCCTTCTATCATGCCATTTTTTAACTTTCTCTTTAAAGAGTTTAGCATTTTCATAAGCTTCACTTCTCCATTCATCTAGAGAACTTAATTGCAACAACCTCTCATCACCGGCAAGTTTAGGATCTTTTTTTAATTCTCTAACAGCCCAATAAGCTTTGTGCTCTAGTTCTAAAGGTAAATGACAAGCTTTCCCATAAACCATTTTATAAGGTGACATTCCCATGGGATTTTTATAAGCAGTTCTATAAGCCCATAGTGCATCCTTCAATTTACTAGCCCAATTCTTTCTAGTTTTATTAACGGTCTTTCCCAAAATAGATTTAATCTCTCTATTTGATAATTCTACTTGACCACTAGTTTGAGGATGATAAGCGGAAGCAATTCTATGATTAATACCATACCTAGCAAGAGTTTTTCTAAAACCTCCATGAATAAAATGAGAACCTCCATCAGTCATAATATATCTAGGCACTCCAAATCTAGGAAAAATAATGTCTAAAAGCATTCTTAAAGAGGTCTCACCATCAGCACTTTTTGTAGGTATGGCTTCCACCCATTTAGTAACATAATCAACAGCAACAAGTATATGAGTGTTACCTTCTGAAGACGGAAAAGGTCCCATGAAGTCAAATCCCCAACAATCAAACGGTTCAATAACAAGAGTATAATTCATAGGCATTTCATTACGTCTGGAGATATTACCAACCCTTTGGCATTCATCACAAGATAAAATAAACTTTCTCGCATCCTTGAAGAGAGTTGGCCAATAAAAACCTGATTGTAGAACCTTTTGCGCGGTTCTTTCTCCGGCGTGATGTCCTCCATAAGCACTACCATGACATTTACTCAATATCTCTTGTTGTTCATATTCGGGAACACATCTTCGCATAATACCATCCACTCCTTCTTTGTATAAGTGTGGGTCATCCCAGAAATAATGCCTCAAGTCATAAAAGAATTTCCTCTTTTGCTGAGCTAAAAAGGTTGGAGGCAAGTACTTGGAAACAATAAAGTTAGCATAATCAGCATACCAAGGACTGTCTCGCGAGCTCACCTTTATTACAGCCAATTGTTCATTTGGAAAACTATCATTAACAGGAACAGGATCATAAGCAATATTTTCCAATCTAGACAAATTATCAGCAACAGGATTATCAGCACCTTTCCTATCTACAATATGTAAATCAAATTCTTGCAAAAGAAGTACCCATCTAATAAGCCTCGGCTTAGCATCTTTCTTTGTCATAAGGTATCTAATTGTAGCATGATCAGTATGAATAGTAACTTTTGAATCAACAATATAAGATCTAAATTTATCGCAAGCAAAGACTACAGCTAATAATTCTTTTTCAGTTGTAGCATAATTTCTTTGAGCAGCATCAAGAGTTTTACTAGCATAATGAATAACATTCAGTTTTTTATCTACTCGCTGTCCAAGAACAGCGCCTAGAGCCAAATCACTAGCATCACACATAATTTCAAATGGTAAGTTCCAATCAGGAGGTTCAACTATAGGAGCAGTTGTTAAGGCTTCCTTTAGAGTTTCAAAAGCTTCCTTACAATCGTCATCAAAAACAAAGGGTACGTCTTTTTGAAGAAGATTAGTAAGAGGCTTTGAAATCTTGGAGAAATCTTTAATAAATCTCCTATAAAACCCAGCATGACCAAGAACACTACGAATACCTTTAACATCCCTAGGATAGGGCATCTTCTCAATTGCTTCAACTTTAGCTCTATCAACTTCAATACCTCTCTCAGAAATTTTATGTCCCAATACAATTCCTTCATTAACCATAAAGTGGCATTTCTCCCAACTAAGAAGAAGGTTAGTTTCTTCACATCTCTGCAAAACTTTATCAAGGTTTCGCAAGCAACTATCAAAAGAATTCCCATAGACGGAAAAATCATCCATGAATACCTCTACAATACTCTCACAAAAACCATGAAAAATAGCAGACATGCATCTTTGAAAAGTAGCAGGAGCATTACATAAACCAAAAGGCATACGTCTATAAGCATAAGTTCCATAGGGACAAGTGAAAGTGGTTTTCTCTTGATCTTTAGCTTTAACAGCAATTTGTGAAAACCTAGAATAACCATCAAGAAAACAAAAATGAGTATTTTTAGATAATCTTTCTAGCATTTGATCAATAAATGGTAAAGGGTAATGATCTTTCTTAGTAACTTTATTAACTTTTCAAAAATCAATGCACATTCTATACCCTACAACTACTCTTTGAGGGATGAGCTCATCATTATCATTAGGCACAACAGTCATTCCTCCTTTCTTGGGAACGCAATGCACAGGACTAACCCATCTACTATCAGCAATAGGATATATAATACCAGCTTCAAGAAGTCTTAATACCTCATTCCTTACCACTTCCTTCATCTTCGGAATTAGATGACGCTGATGTTCAACAACAGGCTTTGCATCATCTTCCATATTAATAGCATGTTGGCAAATAGAAGGAGAAATCCCTTTCAAATCATCAAGAGTATAGCCAATAGCTCCTCGGTGTTTCTTCAATATTTCCAATAACCTTTCTTCCTCAATCTCTGAAAGCTTAGAACTAATAATAACAGGATATATTTTCTTATCATCAATATGAGCATATTTAGGATTATCAGGTAAAGGCTTTAAATCAAAAACAGGATCTTCCTTTGGCGGCGGTGTTGTACCCAGATCTTCCACCGGTAAATCATGCTTAAGAATAGGTTGGCGAAGAAAAATTTCCTCAAGCTCATCTCTTTCTTTCCTAAAAACTTCACTCTCGCTATCCTCCAAATGTTGCTGCAAAGGATTATTAGGAACAAGAACAATAGATGCACACTGCTCCATTTTAAAATCATCACTAGGCAAATCAACTTTATAAGGAGTTTTGGTAAATTTAGAGAAGTTAAACTCACAAGATTCACCAGCAAATTTAGTCAAAATTTTCTCTTTCTTGCAATCTATAATAGCTCCACAAGTATTTAGAAAAGGTCTACCAAAAATAATAGGACAATAATCACTAGCAGCAGAACCAAGTACCAAAAAGTCAGCAGGATATTTAATCTTACCGCATAAAACTTCCACATCTCGAACAATACCAATTGGAGAAATAGTTTCTCTATTAGCCAGCTGAATAACCACATCAATATCTTCAAGTTCACAAGAATCAATTTCGTGCATAATCTCCGTGTAAAGCTCATAAGGAATAGCACTAACACTTGCACCAATATCACATAAACCATAATAGCAATGATCACCAATTCTAACAGATAGCATAGGAACACTAACTTGTTTGGGTTTATTAGGATGTGAAACAATATTAGAAGCATCTTCACAGAAAATAATATGACCATCCTCCACATTTTTAGTCACAAGATCTTTAACTATTGCAACAGCAGGTTCAACTTTTATTTGTTCTTCAGGTTCTCTGTGTTTCTTTTAAATTTTATGAACAGCACTATTTTTAACAGAGTACTCCTTCATTTTAGCAGGGAAAGGAGTTTTTTCAATATAAGCTTCGGGAATAACATGATCAGCAGTTTCAACTACAACGCATTTATTAATAGATGAATCAATTTTATCTTTATACGGTTCATGATACTTATCAAAATTCTTCTTAGGCAATTCATAATGAGAGGCAAAAGCTTTATAAAGATTGGCAGCAACTTGAGAATCAAGACCATATGTAGCACTCATATTACGAAATTTATCAGTATCCATAAAAGCTTCAATGCATTTATAATCATAAATTATACGATTCTCTATCCTTGTCGTTCTCCCAACCTTCAGTATTTTCTTGGATCCGATCAAGAAGGTCCCTTTTAAACTCTTCTTTGTTGCGTGTAAATGATCCAGAACAAGAAGTATCCAGCAAGGTCTTGTTTTGAAAAGAAAGTCTTGCATAGAAATTATCAATAATAACATTACCAGGAAGCTCATGAATGGGGCATTTGAGCATTAAAGACTTCAATCTCCCCCAAGCTTGGGCAATACTCTCTCCATCATGAGGCCAAAAATTATATATGCGATTCCGATCCTTGTGAATTTCACTTGGAGGATAGAACTTAGAATAAAACCGGGGCACAATATCATTCCATTCAAGAGAATCCCCATTATCCAATAATTTATACCAATGCGCCGCTTTACCAGACAGCGATAAAGAGAATAGTTTCTTCCTCACTTCATCCATAGCAATACCTGCACACTTGAATAAACCGCATAATTCATGCAAGAACAATAAATGATCTCCAGGGTGGACAGTTCCATCCCCTTCATAGCGGTTATCCATAACACGTTCAATAATTTTCATAGGTATTTTATATGGTATCACTTCCTCACCTGGCGCCTCATCCACTACCGTTGCAGTAGTAGTAGATTTCCCAAATAAAAATTGAAGAGAAGATCTCTCCATAATGACTTATAGCAGGCAGAAATAAAATCAGCACAAACAGTAAAGGTTTTCCTTACCAATTCCACTTACCAATAGCGCTTCACTCCCCGGCAACGGCGCCAGAAAATAGTCTTGATGACCCACAAGTATAGGGGGTGTATCGTAGTATTTTCGATAAGTAAGAATGTCGATCCCAACGAGGAGCAGAAGGTGTTGACAAGCAGTTTCGATGAAGGATTCACTTGTAAATGCTCACAGACAAGTATTCAGGGGGTTTTGATGTAACAGTTGAATAAAGTACGAGTAAGTAAAGTGCGAGAGTAACAATTGCAGCGAGTGGCCCAATCCTTTTTAGCACAAAGGACAAGCCGGTTTGTTTACTTATAATGACCAAACGTTCTCGAGGACACACGGGATTTTTAGTCTAGTGCTTTCGCTACATACGGCTAAATAATCTTCATTGTTATGATAAGTGTTGTGTGGGTGAACCTATGCTAATGTACCGCCCTTCCTAGGACTAATACATACTTGTGATTATACCCCTTGCAAGCATCCGCAACTACAAGAAAGTAATTAAGAATAAATCTAACCACAGCCTTAAACTACGAGATCCTGCTATCCCTCCTGCATCGATATACCAACGGGGGTTAGGTTTCTGTCACTCCGGCAACCCCGCAATTGGCAAACGAGTACAAGATGCATTCCCCTAGGCCCATAAATGGTGAAGTGTCATGTAGTCGACGTTCACATGACACCACTAGAAGAATAACACCACAACTTAAATATCATACCATTGAATATTACTCAACCATAGTTCACTACTAACATTTAGACTTCACCCATGTCCTCAAGAACTAAATGAACTACTCACGAGACATCATATGGAACATGCTCAGAGGTGATATGATGATGAATAACAATCTGAACATAAACTTGGTTCAATGGTTTCACTCAATAGCATCAACAACAAGTAGAGATCGATACCGGGAGAGTTTCCCCTATCAAACAATCAAGATCAAACCCAAATTGCTACGGCGGAGACGAGGTGCTGCGGCGGAGATGGCGGTGATGATGATGAAGATGATGATGATGGTGATGGAGATGATGTCCAGCTCGATGACGGTGACGATGGCGTCGATTTCCCCCTCCCGGAGGGAATTTCCCCGGCGGATTCCTGCCCGCCGGAGAGCTCTTTTCTCTCTGGTGTTCTCCGCCCCGCAGAGGCGGCTGTAACCCTTCGTGAGGTACCCTCTGTGGCTTAGGTTTTCGGGACGAAGGATTTCGCGAAGAAAAGGAGGCGAAAGGGGCTGTGGGGCCCCCACACCACATGGTGGCGCGGCCAGGCCATGGGCCGCGCCGCCCTATGGTGTGGGCCCACCCTGGGTCCAGCTGGCTCCTCCTTCTGGCTTCCTTCGTCATCTTGAAAAATAGGATTTTTGGTATAATTTCCTTCCACAGTTGATCTTCCGAAATATTGCGTTCTGACGGTGCTTTTTCCAGCAGAATCCTGGCTCCGGTGCTTGATCCTCCAATAATGATGAAACATGCAAAATAAATGAAATAACATAAGTATTGTGTCCCAATATGAAATATATCAATGAATAACAGCAAATTATGATATAAAATAGTGATGCAAATTGGACGTATCAAACCCCCAGTACCGAGAGCCACGATACGGAAAACCTTCCAGAGACGCCGCCGCCACCAATCCCATCTCTGGGGATTTAGGAGATCGCCTCCGGCACCCTGCCGGAGAGGGGAATCATCTCCCGGAGGTCTCTTCATCGCCATGATCGCCTCCGGATCGATGTGTGAGTAGTTCACCCCTGGACTATGGGTCCATAGCAGTAGCTAGATGGTTGTCTTCTCCTTATTGTGCTATCATGTTAGATCTTGTGAGCTGCCTATCATGATCAAGATCATCTATTTGTAATGCTACATGTTGTGTTTGTTGGGATCCGATGAATATTGAATACTATGTCAAGTTGATTATCAATCTATCATATATGTTGTTTATGTTCTTGCATGCTCTCCGTTGCTAGTAGAGGCTCTGGCCAAGTTGATACTTGTAACTCCAAGAGGGAGTATTTATGCTCGATAGTGGGTTCATGCCTCCATTGAATGCAGGACAGTGTGAGAAAGTTCTAAGGTTGTGGATGTGCTGTTGCCACTAGGGATAAAACATCGATGCTTTGTCTAAGGATATTTGTGTTGATTACATTACGCACCATACTTAATGCAATTGTCTGTTGTTTGCAACTTAATACCGGAAGGGGTTCGGATGATAACCTGAAAGTGGACTTTTTAGGCATAGATGCATGCTGGATAGCGGTCTATGTACTTTGTCGTAATGTCCTGATTAAATCTCGTAGTACTCATCATGATATATGTATGTGCATTGTTATGCCTTCTTTATTTGTCAATTGCCCAACTGTAATTTGTTCACCCAACATGCTATTTATCTTATGGGAGAGACACCACTAGTGAACTGTGGACCCCGGTCCATTCTTTACATCTGAAATACAATCTACTGCAATTGTTCTTTACTGTTCTTCGCAAACAAACATCATCATCCACACTATACAATTAATCCTTTGTTTACAGCAAGCCGGTGAGATTGACAACCTCACTTTTACGTTGGGGCAAAGTACTTTGATTGTGTTGTGCAGGTTCCACGTTGGCGCCGGAATCCCTGGTGTTGCGCCGCACTACACTCCGTCACCAACGACCTGCACGTGATCCTTGACTCCTACTGGTTCGATAAACCTTGGTTTCTTACTGAGGGAAAACTTGCTACTGTACGCATCACACCTTCCTCTTGGGGTTCCCAACGGACGTGTGTTATCTGCACGCATCACCGCGTGACGTCATTTTATATGTTATAGTAACTATTCCGTTTGTCAAAACTGAGATACAAAAATTATTTTGAAAAACCCTTCACGAAAAGGGCTATCACGTCCGGAGTTCTATGGATTTCAGGGGAAATGAGGTGGGAAACGGCCTCGGTATGGTATAGTTTGCCGAAACGAGATCATATTTGGCACGTTTGTGGACCCTAGGATGGGAAGCAAGACCCCGGACGCGGATTTCTAATCCGACCCACGAGCGATAATTTTTTCATTTTTGGCGTGTGTGAAAGCCATGAAACCTCGAACATTATAGCTCATTTCTAAGAAGATTTGTTTAGGTTTTTGAAATATTCCATTTTTTATATTTTTCTATGATAGATCTTGTTTTTCTGCAAAATTTGATATATTATACTTATTTTTCTCAATTAGAATGATTTAGTTATGTTTTTTTGAAGACTGTCGTGCAGAAATAGAACAAAGCTATGCCGACAGTATAACCGTCGGCACAGGTCTGTAGTAAAAAAAAAAGAAAAAAATGTTGTGCCGACGGCCAGACTGGTCCTGTGCCGACGGCCAGAACTGTGCCGACGGCGGCACAACCGGCCTGTACCGATGGCCATTTTAACGCCGACGGCCATCCTTGTCGCCGCGGTCCGGAGGCTTCTGTGCCGACGGCCCCGATATTTGGCCGTCGGCACACACGACGCTCGTCGGCACATCTGTGCTCTCCCGTAGCGATTTCCAACCCATTTCGGTCCAACCCAGGTACGAAGAGTTAATGGACGGATCAGGTCGCAACGACGCTATGCGCGAACCCACGCAGCATGAGAAAAGGAGGTGACGTGGCTTCATCAGATGACAGGAAAATAAGGTAGTGGGGGATTCCTATTAAGAGATAAAAGATTAAGGAAAAGATTAAGGGATCTTGCGAGAGTATGTCTGAATCTCTAGAGGCAATTAGAGATACGTTAGATGGAATATATCTTGCATTTGATGATTAACGATCATACTCTTTTAATAAGTAACAAGCATTTTGTATTTTTAAGTAACATCATTTTTTTTAAAAAAACATGTTTAATTGGGTGCACCTTTTTATGGGTCACTTGTTTAGACGCAATCACTTTTTTCAAGAGAGCCTCTTCTTAGGCACAAATTCACATGTCTATTATCTTCAAATGGATGAAAAGTTTTAACCATATGATCTTTTTTAGATAGCTCATCTTTATCTTGACTTTGACTTGATCAACTCAAATGATTTCTTCTTTCTTCATAATGATAATGCCTTGAAGATAACCATGAATGCTCACACAACCATATTCTTCAAGGCATGTTTCAATAGGCTAAACTCATATGGCCATTCTTTGGATCACACCCTGAATATCATCTTGGTCATCACTTCATTAACTTTAGAGAAATCCTTCAAGTATAACTCGATGCAAACAGTAGTTCATATGAACTGCCATTAATTGCAAACCACACATGGGCTTCATGCTATATCACCTAGAGTTTCCTAGAATTTCATATGTTCTTACACACGAGATACAAGATTCTTCACTATAAAGCTCTACCATGATATTTGTTACTCTGCCTTTAGAGATTTCTACCAAGATATTTAAGCATATAAAAAAATAGGATAGAACGCGAACACGCGCATAGACCTATACACCGATATAATTCATCCATTTTGCACTAATTTAATAAGGTATACATTTGTATCTTCATGTTCGTTTCACATGCATGCCAATTAACCATAATGTATGCCCTCTTAATGGGCAATGTCTCAAAAACAGTTAACTTATCTTTTGTTGGAAACTATAACTTAAATCTAGTGATTGCATTCCCAACCAAGATATTAGAATTGTCTAACAAAGAATATATTGCATCTAAAAAGTTAGTACCACTTTTATGTGCTATTTACCTAATTGTAATAGAGAAATATATAAAGAGTAGAAAACAAATCATACCCGTGTCATTATTAGGGTTTGTTCCTAACGTTGTTTTCCAATTATGCATGGCAGCTATGATAGATTTTTTCGATAAAGACGATTTATTACTCAAAAGTTTTAAGCATTACACCCGGCCTCTGCATATCTAGGATGCACACAGCCGTTCAAGATCCGCAAACACACCGAAACGGAAATACATAATAACGGGATGTCAAGATAAAGTATAGATGAACTCTTGTTGTATTGTTTATTGACTCAAGATCAACGTCGATGGTAGCTTAGAAGATGGTGATGATACCACCATCATGCATTGTAGCATGACCTAGTGTATGACAAATATATGTTAATTGTCCAAATATAATGGAAAAAATATGCATGTACAAAAACCAGTTAATGATATCTTTTATCACATAAAACTAGCTATTTATAAATAAAACTAATTTATAAACTTTATATTGTTCTAGAGTGTGAGCCATTGTGTGTGTTTTCATCTAATTTTCCTTTTTCTGGATGTCTGTATTCCACCATTTCCCTTCGTAACCTCATATGGAGATTATAACAGTTTTCCATACATTCCTCACGGTGTAGGATGTTTTAAGGCATTCTTTTGGGACAAGGATTTTGTGCACATGGGAGTCGGTGCTCCTTTTACTTTTGGATTTTTGAAAATTTAAGATTCTCATATTTCCCTGCTTTCAAGAATTATGATATTAAATATGTAGATAGATGTGTATACGAGGATTGAAATCAAAAAAGTCTCGTCAAAAAATACGTTATATTTTTGGAGATGCAAAAAAGACAAATTTCTGACAGTACGCTGACAAAATATACGTACTATTGTACTACTATTTATAGTCAAAAATTTGTCTTTTTTGTATTTTTCAAAATACAATGTATTTTTTAATGGAACTTTTTTGACTACACTCCTCGTGTCTAAATGTATCTACATATTTAATACCATAATTTTTGAAAACATAAAAGAGCGAGATTTTGAAAATTTTCAAAAATACAAAAGTCCAAGAAGCACTTGTGCTCATGTGCACATGGTACTTTCCGATTCTTTTGTTGTAGAATAGATAGATGATATGTCGTGGCAGAGGTTTACCTCCCACTGTCCATAGTTACCCGGCATTCTCGGTTTTGTCAAAGCCAAACTTTGTAAACTTTAACTAAACATATAAAAAAATAAACCTCCACAATATAAAATAAAATTTGTTATAATCACTATAAAATAGATTTTCATATTCTATATATTTGATATTATAGGTGTTGATACTCTTTTATGTATGTTTGGTCAAATTTTACTTTTTGCACGGTATTATGGACAGATGAGTATAAATATTGTGGTGACATTTGGTATATTGTTGTTATATGACTAGATCAATGGCAGTTGCAACAGAAAATGGACAAAAGCAGAATTCTTGCAACTAACTTAACCTAATTGGATCGTTCTTTTGAATGTAATGTGCATAGCCTTATGATGTCATGAACAACATATTGATGCCAGCAAAACTTGTTGAAGATTCTCACTCAGAAACTTGGCTTAATTTGGCGAGTTTAGAGGTACATCGTGTTTTGGAGCAGAGGAGGAGGTCAGGTCGCAGGAGTTTTCCGGATTCTTCCCCATCCTTCTCCATCAGAGCATCTCTACCCGTTTGAGGCCTCCAGGCCGAAATCCGGATTTAACAAACGCCGGATTGGATGAAAAAAAAAGGTCGTGGGTGGCAACATTTTTCCAGTCACACCCCGGCATTCGCCCATCTCAGCGGGGAATTTTCAAAAATCGTCTTCCCGCTACACAAAAGCATCGCCCAATAGTTCAGCGATCGGATGAGCCACATTCCGGACGATAACAAGCACATGGGCGGTCCCTTCATGCGCCTTGTCTGGCGCGGAATCGGGCGGCGATGCATCGTCGGCCGCCGGTGTCACAGCGGCGAGAGTGGACGTCGAAGGGGAGGACGAAGCAGTCGACGGAGGCCGGAGGATGTCTTGGCGATGGGCGTCGTACCAAACCCTCGTCTCCTCGTCCATCTTGTCGTCGTTACCGCCGATCAGGAACGCCAAGTCGGTGTTCCTCTTTGTCAGGCTCCGTCAGTTGGCAAGATAACAGCAACCGCAGGATGGCTAATCCACGGCTAGGATCTCTGGAACCTGTTAGTGTTGTGATTCTGTAGTTTAGCTTAATTAAGTCACTGATAAGCGATGTAATGACTTTTGCTTGGCCTGCTTCGGTATATAAGGAGCAGGAGGGGTGGCCGGGAGGACCAAGCAATAATCAAATATTTATTTTTATCGTTCATGTCCTTTCTTGTTCAACACTCGACGGCTCTAGCGCCGCAGCGCTCACTTCTCCCCCTCCTCCTCCGATCATCGTCAAGGGCACCCACCGCCGGACCCTGACAAAGTGGTATCAGAGCAAGCGTTCCTTCGCCTGCTCGGTCGCACCGGCGACGTACCCTCCCTCCCTCTTCCTCTAACCTCCACCACTCCGAGATCCAAAACAGCACCTTGCCTCCTTGCCGATCATGTCGCATCGCTCAAAGTCCAGCTCGCGCACGAGTCGGGGAAGGCCTACCCTCGGCTCTGCTTCGTCAACAAACGCCGAGCTCGCCGCGCTCAGGGCTCAGCAACGCGCCGATCGTGATGCGCGCTCCGTCGGGCGACGTCTCCACCAACATCAGGTCGAAACGACGGCAACACTGGGGGCAGTCCAAGATCAGATGGGAGCCATGGCGCAGATGCGGTCGCAGATGGCCTCCATGATTCAACGTATGCAGGGGAGCATCGAGCGTTTACTACCGGATCAAGGTACGAACAACACCGCCTCTCCCAACACAGGCACGAACCGCACGTTCACCACGCCGCCACAACGCACAAACACACATCTTTCCCCAATCCCAGAGTTCCCAACACTAATTCCCACCCCACACACCGCAAATCCTCCACCTTTTCCACCAAACCTCGGTCGCTTTATGCCGGATCAGCTACCGCACCCACCGTCCCCGCAGGGTGTTTGTCAAAATCGCCCCGTGGTCCCGTCAACCATTCCAAGCACAACTCCAGTAGATCCTTCTTCATCTCACACCCACATCACCCAACACACAAATCCGACAACACAACCTCATTACTACCAACCACATTCCCCACACACAAAGGAGCATGATCCAATACCACTGCCAAAACCCCAAGAACAGCCATATCAGAGAACCTACCAACCACACCATCACAACTCTTCCAACGACATCGCAACCACAACAACACAACACCAATCAAACCCATCCATTCCAACAAATTCCACCACCACAAACCCTGTCCCTGCCAACACAAGTCTATACCATACTCAGCCTACCCATCACACCTACAACAATAGCACCACTTACCCACTAGACCCACAAATCCGAACCCCACATGTGGAATTACCCACCTTTCATGGTGAAAATCCACGTGCCTGGCTGCTGGAAACAAAGGACATCTTCAAGCTGGTGGGAATAAATGGAGAAGCTCGTGTTCGATGGGGCATTGCACATATTCGTGGTCAGGCCAAGATATGGTTGAGAAGTTCAGGAATGGACCTGCAGGGGATGTCTTGGGCAGAATTGGGTAAGGCCCTCATCGAGCGTTTTCCGGATACAGTGACAGTGGATCCTATGGAACAACTACAACACTTGAGGCAATGCACAACAGTGGACAACTACATCAACTCCTATGAATCATGGATGCAAGTCATGAAACGAGGCCGAGTTTACCTACCCACGGATTTCTTTGTGGAGAGGTTCATCAGCGGATTAAGTGAAAGCATCAGACATTTGGTGCAATGCCAGCAACCAGTCTCTCTAATGTCGGCATATTACATGGCAAGGAAGTATGAAAAGAATCACAATGCCAACATGGCAGTGACCAGAAGGGCACAACCAGCAGTACCAGCTCCACCCTTACTAGGCAGAAATGCAGTTGGTCGAGAACAGCAAATTCGCAATGGACATCCAAGAGATAATCCAATCAGGAATGCTAGGCCAAGAATTCCTCGACAGTGCTGGTACTGTCCAGACAATTATGCTCCTGGGCACAGATGTCCGGGTATGCAACGTGCTATCAACATGTTGATATTGCAGGAGCATCCAGATGAACAAGAAGAAGAGGTTTAGCAGTTGCTACTGGATGCTGTCCAAGAGGAACAAGAGCCAATACTGCCAGCACATGCAACACAACAAGCGCATGAAGAACTCCCTATCGACGATAATGTTCACTTAATGCAAATATCAGCAGCAGCTTACCATGGCGCAACAGATGAGTCCACCATTTCTCTGTTGATTCAGATAAAAGGAGTCCCAGCAGTCGCCTTAGCAGATACTGGCAGCACCAACACATTCCTTGATAGACAATTTGTCATGGATCATGACATAGACATCACACCAGCTCCTCCTCGACGTGTCAAAGTGGCTGGAGGTGGCATCTTGGTCTCTGACAGCATTGCCTACAATCATCAGTTCTTCATACAAGGTATACCCTTCACAGTTGATTTTCGCGTGTTGCAACTGGGGGGATCTGATGCCATCCTAGGGGTCAATTGGTTTAAACTGCATAACCCAGTTACATTTGATTTCATTGGACGCACCCTCTCATTGGAATCTGCTGGAAAAGTTCACACATTTAATGACCACTTGGTGCCCATGGATGATCCGATGATATCAGCAATGGAGTGTAAGAAGCTATTGAAAGATGAAGCCACAGCTTTTGTCCTGTACAGCATCGACGATGTGAGAAAGACTCTGACACAACTGGAAAACACAACCAGTCAAGAAGAATTTCAACATGTCTTGGAAGCATTTGCAGAGGTTTTTGATGAACCACATGGTTTACCTCCTCACAGATCAGCTGACCATGAGATTCCTCTGTTACCAGGATCAAAACCTCCCAACATCAGACCCTCTCGGATGTCTTACAATCAGAAGAACACAATTGAGAAAACAATTGCTCAATTGTTAAAAAATGGAGAGATTCAGCCTAGCATAAGTCCTTTTTCCTCTCCTCTGATCTTGGTGCGCAAAAAGGATAAGAGCTGGCATCTTTGTGTTGATTTCAGGGGTCTGAATGACCTAACAGTCAAGAACAAATTCCCTATTCCTGTGATTGAAGACCTGCTTGATGAGCTACATTGAGCCACCATTTTTTCCAAAATTGATCTCAGATCAGGCTACCACCAGATAAGGATGAAAGAGGAAGATGTCCACAAAACTGGGTTTTCTACTCATTTAGGTCACTACGAGTATCTAGTGATGCCATTTGGGTTGAGTAATGCCCCAGCCACCTTTCAGCAGCTCATGAACCAAATATTTGCCAAATTCCTCAGAAAATTTGTCCTCGTTTTTTTCGACGACATACTTGTCTACAGTTCTAGTAAAGAACAGCACAAGCTCCATTTGAAAGCAGTGTTGCAAGTCCTGAAGGATAATCAGCTCAAAGCAAAACTGGAAAAGTGTACATTTGGTCAGCCGTCAGTTGAATATCTAGGCCACATTATATCTGGCCAAGGAGTGGCGACAGACCCAGCCAAAATAAAAGATATTGTGGAATGGAAAACTCCAAAAACATTGAAGAAGTTGCGTGGTTTTCTAGAGTTGACAGGGTATTACCGCCGGTTTATCCAAGGTTACTCCAATATTTGTCAGCCATTATACCATGCACTCAAGAAGGACAATTTTCAGTGGGGACAACAACAAGAGGAAGCATTTCAGAAGCTAAAAACAATCATGTCAACTCCACCAATGCTGAAACTCCCTGACTTCACCATTCCATTTGTGTTGGAGACAGATACATGCAAATCTGGCTTGGGTGCAGTATTGATGCAAGAGGGACGACCCATAGCATTTTTCAGCCAATGCCTTTGTCCGAAAACAGATGCAATGTCTGTGTATGAAAAAGAAGCATTAGCTATATTACATGCTCTAGAAAAATGGAGACACTACTGATGACCCACAAGTATAGGGGGTGTATCGTAGTACTTTCGATAAATAAGACTGTCGAACCCAACGAGGAGCAGAAGGTGTTGACAAGCAGTTTCAATGAAGGATTCACTGTAAATGCTCACAGACAAGTATTCAGGGGGTTTTGATATAGCAGATAAATAAAGTACGAGTAAGTAAAATGCGAGAGAAATAATTGCAGCGAGTGGCCCAATCCTTTTTAGCACAAAGGACAAGCCGGTTTGTTTACTTATAATGACCAAACGTTCTTGAGGACACACGGGAATTTAGTCTAGTGCTTTCGCTTCATATAGCTGATTAATCTTCATTGTTTTGATAAGTGTTGTGTGGGTGAACCTATGCTAATGCACCGCCCTTCCTAGGACTAATACATACTTGTGATTATACCCCTTGCAAGCATCCGCAAATACAAGAAAGTAATTAAGATAAATCTAACCATAGCCTTAAACTCTGAGATCCTGCTATCCCTCCTGCATCGATATACCAACGGGGTTTAGGTTTCTGTCACTCCGGCAACCCCACAATTAGCAAACGAATACAAGATGTATTCCCCTAGGCCCATAAAGGTGAAGTATCATGTAGTCGACGTTCACATGACACCACTAGAAGAATAACACCACAACTTAAATATCATAACATTGAATATTACCCAACATAATTCACTACTAACATTTAGACTTCACCCATGTCCTCAAGAACTAAACGAACTACTCACGAGACATCACATGGAACATGATCAGAGGTGATATGATGATGAATAACAATCTGAACATAAATCTTGGTTCAATAGTTTCACTCAATAGCATCAATAACAAGTAGAAATCAATACCGAGAGAGTTTCCCCTATCAAACAATAAGATCCAACCCTAATTGTTACATCGGTGACGAGGTGCAGCGGTGGAGATGGTGGTGGTGATGATGAAGATGATGGTGATGATGATGGAGATGATGTCCAGCTCGATGACGGTGGCGATGGCGTCGATTTCCCCCTCCGGGAGGGAATTTCCCCGGCGGATTCCTGCCCGCCGGAGAGCTCTTCTCTCAGGTGTTTTCCGCCCCGCAGAGGCGGCTGTGACTCTTCGCGACTATCCCCCGGTGCTTAGGTTTTCCGGACGAAGAAGTACGCGAAGGAGAGGAGGCCAGAGGGGGCTGTGGGCCCCCTCCTCACAAGGCGGCACGGCCAGGCCTTGGCCCGCGCCAGCCTATGAGGTGGGCCCATGGCGGCCCTCCTCGGCTCCCCCTTCTGGATCCCTTCGTCTTTTGGAAAAATAGGATTTTTCATATAATTTCCGTCAATTGTTGATCTTCCGAAATATTGCATTCTGACGGCGCTTTTTCCAGCAGAATCCTGACTCCGGTGCGCGATCCTCCAATAATCATGAAACATGCAAAATAGATGAAATAACATAAGTATCATCTCCAAATATGAAATATATCAATGAATAACAGCAAATTATGATATAAAATAGTGATGCAAAATGGACGTATCAACTCCCCCCAAGCTTAGACTTCGCTTGTCCCCAAGCGAAACTGAACTCGGTAAACAGGACCATATGTTTATGGAGTGAAGAGTCGATAAATAAAATACGGACAAGAAGCATCACATTCATTCACACAAGACATTCTAGTGAACAACTTTCTCATATAATTCAACTTGAAACAAGTAGAAGGTAATCACAAATAAAGGTGCATAGGAAATCATAATTGGTGTTGGCAAACTTTGTTCTTGGTCAGAGAACAGTTAACAGATTATACTTATCTATTGAGCAGCGCTCTCATATTAAAGCTTATAATAAACTTGCATACTCAATCATAGTAATCTCCTCATAATCATTGATAACTTTCAAAGCTATATTCATTCAGATAAAACTTGTACTTAAACAAGGAAGAATAAAAGGCATGATTAAGTAGATCACAATATAGATGGTTGGATCACAACAACTCAATTGCTTGCTTAAGATGGAGGGAAATAGGTTTACTGACTCAACATAATGTAAAAGATAGGCCCTTCGCAGAGGGAAGCAGGGATTAAATCATGTGCTAGAGCTTTTAAGTTTTGAAATCATATAGAGAGCATAAAAGTAAAGTTTTGAGAGGTGTTTGTTGTTGTCAACGAATGGTAATGGGTACTCTAACCCCCTTGCCAAACAGACCTCCAAAGAGCGGCTCCCATGAAGGACGTTATCTCTACCAGCAAGGTAGATCATCCCCCTTCTCTTTTGTTTACACATGTACTTTAGTTTATTTAAGGATGACACTCCTCCCAACCTTTGCTTTCTCAAGCCATGGCTAACCAAATCCTCGGGTGCCTTCCAACATTTCACATACCATGGAGGAGTGTCTATTGCAAAATTAAGTTGCTTACTGATGAATCAGAGCAAAACATGTGAAGAGGATTATTAATGAGGGTTAATTAATTGGGGCTGGGAACCCCGTTGCCACCTCTTTTTGCAAAATTATAGGATAAGTGGATGAAGCCACTAGTCCATTAGTGAAAGCTGCCCAACAAGATTGAAAGATAAACACCACATACTTCCTCATGAGCTATAAAACATTGACACAAATAATAGGTAATAATTTTTGAATAGTTTAAAGGTAGCACATGAATTATTTACTTGGAATGGCGCAAAATACCACACAATAGGTAGTTATGGTGGACACTGATGGCATAGGTTTGGTCTAAGGGTTTGGATGCACGAGAAGCATTCCCTCTCAGTACAGGTCTTTGGTTAGCAAGGTTGATTAGCAAGCATAAGAGTTGAGGGAAACAAACAAATATACATGTGATAGGAACAATCATGCATCTTCCTTGTAAGCACAAACAATTTTAACTTCAGAATACTAAGCTCATAGCTAACAAGAAAGAAAGATAACGAAACAACATATCTACATGTATTTGTTCTCTACTTAAACTCAAAGTGTTGTTGCTATTGACCAATGCTAAGTTTGCCAAAACCAAATAGATTTAATCAATGCTCCCAAAGTGATACCAATACTAACAACAAGATCAACCACATAATAGAGATTGCAAACTAAAATAAGATGTGCAATATGTAAATGATAAAACTTCTCATTAATATTCCATAACGATAACTCACACCAAGGGATACATAGATAATCAACTAAAGAGAGATACTTCCATACCGCAACACATCTTATATGATAACTTCCCTACTCATGATATGACACTACTTGATAATAAAAAGGTAAAAGATAGTGATGATGTGATACCGCGGCACTCCCCCAAGCTTGGAACAAACCAAGGGGATGCCAATACCGATGATGAATTACTCCTTCGGTGATGATGGTGAATCCTTGCCATCATCAGACTTCCAAGGAAGAGGCTCTCCATCAACAAACGACATCTTGGTCTCCGGAATCCTGAAACTAGCAGCATAACTTATGTGTTTAAACCTGTTTTCATACTCACAGTTTTGATTCTGAACATCATAGAGTTGAGCTTGGAGTTTGTTGGTAGTGTCGTGAAGCGAGAAGATATCGTCCCACAACTTTGCAGTCTCCTTCTTGTGTCCATCAATAAGTTCAGACACAATCTTGTGGAAGATGTCCACTTCACGCTCAGCCATCTTCTTGTAGTTGAAGACCTCTTGTTCTAGTTTCTCCACCCTGTCTTCCAAGCTTCCTTCTCCTTTAGGACCCTGGACATCTTTGATCTGCAACTCTCCATCTACGAGCAGCAATTCCTTGGGGTGCATCTTCAGCTCGTTCATGTACGGGTTGACGACGTCCTCAAAGAAGCTGTCCTTCGGAGTTCCCGACGAAGACATGCTGGCTCTAGATCCGAAGCAGATTCTGGCAGAAAACAGCTCGAAACAAAACACGACGAGAAAACGGTATACGGACCTCCAGGGGTCCGGGAGATTATATAGCAGAAATTTTCACGACAAAAGGAAAGTACCAGGTCGAACCAGAGTCGGAGAGAAGCAACGAGGGGCCCTCCTCACAGGGCGGCGCGGCCAAACTGGGGCCCGCGCCGGCCTGTGGGGGCACGCCCTCGTGCGTCTCCTCCACTCCGTTTCGATCTCGTAATTTTTCATATTTTCCAAAAGTTGCAAAAACATTGTTCGGAAAGTTAAACGCGGACTTTTTCTTACCACAACTGTTACCTATTCAAAGTCGAACTCTGCAGGACTGTCAACTTGGCCTTTGATGAAGGCCTCCGGAGTTACCACTTGAATAACATCAACATCTTTATTATAAGAATCACCAGAGATATAATGCTTGAGTCTTTGTCCATTCACCACTTGTGTGGCATTACCTTGCAGAGAGCTAATTTTAATTGCTCCTGATCGATACACCTCATCTCAATGACATATGGTCCTTCCCATTTTGAGAGTAATTTCCCTGCAAAAAATCTGAGACGAGACCGATACAATAGGACTTTATCTCCAACATTAAATTCTCTTTTGATAATTCTTCTGTCATGCCATTTCTTAACTTTCTCTTTAAAGAGTTTAGCATTTTCATAAGCTTCACTTCTCCATTCATCTAGAGAACTCAATTGTAGCAACCTTTTCTTACCGGCAAGTTTAGGATCTTTATTTAGTTCTCTTACAGCCCAATAAGCTTTGTGCTCTAGTTCTAAAGGTAAATGACAAGCTTTCCCATAAACCATTTTATAAGGTGACATACCCATAGGATTTGTATAAGCAGTTCTATAAGCCCATAATGCTTCCTTCAATTTAATAGCCCAGTTCTTTCTAGATTTATTAACAGTCTTTCCCAGGATAGATTTAATCTCTCTATTTTATAATTCTACTTGCCCGCTAGTTTGAGGATGATAAGCAGAAGCGATTCTATGATTAATACCATACTTAGCAAGGGTTTTTCTAAAACCACCATGAATAAAATGAGAACCCCAATCAGTCATAATATATCTAGGTACTCCAAATCTAGGAAAAATAATATCTAAAAGCATTTTTAAAGAAGTCTCACCATCAGCACTTTTTGTGGGTATAGCTTCCACCCATTTAGTAACATAATCAACAGCGACAAGTATATGAGTGTTACCTTCTGAAGAAGGGAAAGGACCCATGAAGTCAAATCCCCAACAATCGAATGGTTCAATAACAAGAGTATAATTCATAGGCATTTCATTGCGTCTGGAGATATTACCAACCCTTTGACATTCATCACAAGATAAAATAAACTTCCTTGCATCTTTGAAGAGAGTTGGCCAATAAAAACCTGATTGTAGAACCTTTTGCACGGTTCTATCTCCGGCGTGATGTCCTCCATAAGCACTACCATGACACTTACTCAATATCTCTTGTTGTTCATATTCGGGAACACATCTTCGCATAATACCATCCACTCCTTCTTTATATAAGTGTGGGTCATCCCAAAAATAATGCCTCAAGTCATAAAAGAATTTCCTCCTTTGCTGAGCTGAAAAGGTTGGAGGCAAGTACTTGGAAACAATAAAGTTAGCATAATCAGCATACCAAGGACTATCTCGTGAGTTCACCTTTATTACAGCCAATTGTTCATTTGGAAAACTATCATTGACATGAACAGGATCATAAGCAATATTATCCAATCTAGACAAATTATCAGCAACAGGATTATCAGCACCTTTCCTATCTATAATATGTAAATCAAATTCTTGCAAAAGAAGCACCCATCTAATAAGCCTTGGCTTAGCATCTTTCTTCGTCATAAGGTATCTAATTGAAGCATGATCAGTATGAATTGTGACTTTTGAATCAATAATATAGGATCTAAACTTGTCACAAGCAAATACTACAGCCAATAATTCTTTTTCAGTCGTAGCATAATTTCTCTGAGCAGCATCAAGAGTTTTGCTAGCATAATGAATAACATTTAATTTTTTATCTACTCGCTGTCCAAGATCAGCGCCTACAGCAAAATCACTAGCATCACACATAATTTCAAAAGGTAAGTTCCAATCAGGAGGTTCAACTACAGGAGCAGTTGTTAAGGCTTTCTTTAGAGTTTCAAAAGCTTCCTTACAATCATCATAAAAAACAAAAGGTACATCTTTTTGAAGAAGATTAGTAAGAGGCTTTGAAATCTTGGAGAAATCTTTAATAAATCTCCTATAAAACCTAGCATGACCAAGAACACTACGAATACCTTTAACATCCCTCGGATAGGGCATCTTCTCAATTGCTTCAACTTTAGCTCTATCAACTTCAATACCTCTCTCGGAAATTTTATGTCCCAATACAATTCCTTCATTAACCATAAAGTGACATTTCTCCCAATTAAGAACAAGGTTAGTTTCTTCACATCTCTGCAAAACTTTATCGAGGTTTCGCAAGCAATTATCAAAAGAATTCCCATAGACAGAAAAATCATCCATGAATACCTCTACAATATTCTCACAAAATCCATGAAAAATAGCAGACATGCATCTTTGAAAAGTAGCAGGAGCATTACATAAACCAAAAGGCATACGTCTATAAGCATAAGTTCCATAGGGACAAGTGAAAGTGGTTTTCTCTTGATCTTTAGTTTTAACAGCAATTTGTGAAAACCCAGAATAACCATCAAGAAAGCAAAAATGAGTATTTTTAGACAACCTCTCTAACATTTGATCAATAAAGGGTAAAGGGTAATGATCTTTCTTAGTAACCTTATTAACGTTTCGATAATCAATGCACATTCTATACCCTACAACTACTCTTTGAGGGATGAGCTCATCATTATCATTAGGCACACCAGTCATTCCTCCTTTCTTAGGAACACAATGCACAGGACTAACCCATCTACTATCAGCAATAGGATATATAATACCAGCTTCAAGAAGTTTTAATACCTCATTCCTTACCACATCCTTCATCTTCGGAATTAGACGACGCTGATGTTCAACAACAGGCTTTGCATCATCTTCCATATTGATAGCATGTTGGCAAATAGAGGGAGAAATCCCCTTCAAATCATCAAGAGTGTAGCCAATAGCTCCTCGGTGTTTCTTCAATATTTCCAATAACCTTTCTTCCTCAAATTCTGAAAGCTTAGAACTAATAATAACAGGATATATTTTCTTATCATCAATATGAGCATACTTAAGATTATCAGGCAACGGTTTTAAATCAAAAACAGGATCTTCCTTTGGTGGTGGTGTCGTACCTAAATCTCAACCGGCAAGTCATGTTTAAGAATAGGTTGACGAAGGAAAATTTCATCAAGCTCATTTCTTTCTTCCCTAAAGACTTCACTCTCACTATCCTCCAGATGTTGCTGCAAAGGATTATTAGGAGTAAGAGCAATAGATGCACACTGTTCATCTCTAAAATCATTATTAGGCAAATCAGCTTTATATGGAGTTTTGGCAAATTTAGAGAAATTAAACTCATAAGATTCACCAGCAAATTTAGTAACAATTTTCTCCTTTCTTGCAATCTATAACAGCTCCACAAGTATTTAGAAAAGGTCTACAAAAAATAATAGGACAATACTTACTAGCAGCAGAACCAAGTACCAAAAAGTCAGCAGGATATTTAATCTTACCACATAGAACTTCCACATCTCGAACAATACCAATAGGAGAGATAGTTTCTCTATTAGCTAGCCGAATAACCACATCAATATCTTCAAGTTCACAAGAACCAATTTCATGCATGATCTCCGTATAAAGCTCATAAGGAATGGCACTAATACTTGCACCAATGTCGCATAAACCATAATAACAATGATCACCAATTCTAACAGATAGCATAGGAACACTAGTTTTCCTAGACTTATTAGGATGCGAAACAATATTAGAAGCATCTTCACAGAAAATAATATGAACATCTTCTACATTTTCACTCACAAGATCTTTAACTATTGCAACAACAGGTTCAACCTTTATTTGTTCTTCAGGTTCTGTAGGTTTCTTTGCACTTTTATTAACCGCACTAGATATAACAGAGTACTCCTTCATTTTAGCAGGAAAAGGAGTTTTTTCAATATATGCTTCAGGAAGAATATGATCAACAGTTTCAATTATAGCACATTTATTTATAGATGAATGTTGGAGATATGCCCAAGAGGCAATAATAAAATGGTTATTATAATATATCTTTGTGTTTATGATAATGTTTACATACCATGCTATAATTGTATTAACCGAAACATTGATACATGTGTGTTATGTGAACAACAAGGAGTCCCTAGTAAGCCTCTTGTATAACTAGCTTGTTGATTAATAGATGATCATAGTTTCATGATCATGAACATTGGATGTTATTAATAACAAGGTTATGTCATTATGTGAATGATGTAATGGACACACCCATTTAAGCGTAGCATAAGATCACGTCACTAGTAGGGAAATGCTTATAGGCGGAGCTTAGTTCTGTGGCGCACCAAAATAAATGCGCCACAGAAAGATTTTTTGTGGCGCACGAGGAAGAATGCGCCACAAAAATAAGCTATTTTTGTGGCGCACTACCGCGCCGTGCGCCACAGAAATTATGTGGGGCCCACATCCTGCCACCACCAATAATTAGTGTAGGTATTTCTGTGGCGCACATGGCTTGCTGCGCCACAGAAATAAGTGTTTCTGTGGCGCACTTGCTCTGGTGCGCCACAGAAGTAGTTGATTCTGTGGCGCACTTGTGCTGGTGCGCCACAGAAATAGCGCCTTCTATAACCACCCATACCCCCTCCCCCCCGCCCGTACTTCTTCCTCCTCCACCCCTCTTCCTCTCCCTCGCGCGCCGCCGCCCGTACTTCTTCCTCCTCCACCCCTCTTCCTCTCCCTCGCGCGCCGCCGCCCGTACTTCTTCCTCGTCCACCCCTCTTCCTCTCCCTCGCGCGCCGCTGCCTTCCATGGTGAGCGTGGCTGTCGTCGTCGCCGCCGCCGCCTCCTTCCTCCGCGAGGGCCGCATGCCGCCACGCTCCACCCATCCCCGCCACCAGCAGCACAAGCCGCTGCGGCGTGGAGGAGGAGGGGCGGCCGCCGCATGGAGGAGGAGGGGCCGGCTCCGCGTCAAGGAGGAGGAGCCGCCGCCCCTGCCATCATCGTCGACCTCCTCCTCCACCCCTACCCGGCCCCTCCCTCTTCCTCTACCCGGCCGCTCCTCCAACAGCATCGTCGGTGAGCTCCACCTCTGGATCATTTGCAATAGTCTGGTGCACTGTTAATTATGCATTTCATTTATCTGGTTAGTTTAACTTGATTGATTAGATAAATGAGATGAACTGCTGAGCAGTAATGATCTCATGGATGGACTGGATGTAGCTAGAGGGTTGCCAATCATTGATTGGGTACCCTAGCTCATGCTGAGCCCTATTGGGTTATGATGCAGTGGCTTAGTGAATGTTCCTATGGGTTTGAGGTAGCCCTGACAGCCTTTATGTTGTCCAAGGGTGGCTCCCCTTTACTGTGGCTGTTGTTGTGACTCTCTCATGCTATCTGGTTGATCCATGACTAGATTACCAGTAGCTTTTGCTGTTGAAAACAAAATAGACATTTAAATGTCTATATTCTGATGGTATAACTAGCTGTGTGGTGCTAGGTGAGTTTGGATGGCTAGTTAGGGATTAATCCATGTTGGATTTCTCTGGTAGTGTCACCATACTGACATACCAATGTTCCCTTGGTGATTTCCTTCTGGCTGATCTTCAGTTTGCTTCCACCAAATGGCTTAGTAGCCAGATGATGATACAAACTGGGTATTCTATCCATTTTGGCCTGGCAAGCATGTGGTGACTCACTGGCCTGTGTGTGCTGTTGGGCATGCACACTGCCTGGTGAGCTGTTTGGCTGTGTGTGTGTAGCCTGGCTTGGGACTTGGGTTGACTCCAATATTAAAAATGTCTCCCAAATATGGAGACAAACATTTTAACATTACCCCAATGATCTTCAAATGTTTTGCATGCTCTGTTAGGCCTTAATTGATGCCTTATGATCCAAATTACTATATTATTGGATTGAGTGATATGGCTACTGCTTGTTTGCTCTCCAAATTACCAAGTGATGAATATATAATCCCTTTGGAGCATCTGCCCCATGCTATATATGTGTATTTGACCATGCTTATGATGGATTTCTTTTAAGGACTCTAGCTAGATTAGAGGGGAAAAAGTTGCTGCTTTGTTGCCTATGATAATGGATCATAAAATGTTTCCCTTTGTCCCTGGTTGCCTCCTTAATTGATGCCTTATGATCCAAATGACCCAAGTCCCTTGCATGATCCCATTTGTCCCTAATGTTGCTTAAGATGAATAAATTCCCTCTAATCACCATTTGGAGATCAAGACTAGTTCTTGATTTCCATTAGCTAGACTCCAATATTAAAAATGTCTCCCAAATATGGAGACAAACATTTTAACATTACCCCAAGTGATTTACTTGTCGATGATTAGATGGTTGGTCGATCACTCGTACACTCGGGGGTGGAGCAAGTGAGGCTTGGTGTGATGGCACAAATATCAATATCTTGTGCATCCTACCTGGCCTCACTTACTCCATCCCTGGATGTTAATATTTGTTTCGACCAACAAAGTATGAGGCATTCCATTTAGTTGATACCACTTGGCTCTTTCTTCCATTTTAGTGCCGATGATTAGAATGTTCGGTCAACTGTACACTCCGGGGTGTCGCTAGTGAGCCTGGTGTGATGGCACAAATATCAATCTCTTGTGCATCCTACCTGGCCTCACTAATGCCATCCCGGGATGTTCATATTTGTTTCGACCAACAAAGTATGAGGCATTCCATTTAGTTCATACTAGCTACTTCTTAATTGCATTGGCCTTTCTTCCATTCTAGTGCCGATGATTAAATTGTTTGGTCACTTGTACACTCTGGGGTGGGGCCAGTGAGCCTGGTGCGATGGCACAAATATCAATCTCTTGTGCATCCTACCTGGCCTCACTGACCCCATCCCAGAATGTTAATATTTCTTTCGACCAACAAAGTATGAGGCATATGATATCTAGTTGAGATACCACTTGGCTCTTTCTTCCATTTTAGTGCCGATGATTAGAATGTTTGGTCACCTATACGCCGCAATATACTTTGTAGACGAGCTCCCCTTTCCCTAGCCGCCGTTCCGTGAACGAGTCCTTGACGAGACAACAACGCCGACATGCCTCTCCGGCGCAGCACCACTTTTCTTCTCTCGCCGTCGATCGTGAACGAGTCCTTAATGCGAAGACGGTGCCAGCCTCCCTAGCATCATGCCGACCCCTGTTGTCGCGCTTCGGGCCGTGTCGATCACTGGACACACGGTTTGAAGCGCGGCAACACGGCCCGGCATAATGCTGGGCAGGCCGGCACGGTCTTTGCATCAAGGACTCGTTCACTGGACAGCGAGGGACTGGCGTGGTTCTGCGCCGGAGATGCAGATCGGCGTTGTTGTGTCGTCAAGCACCCGTTGACGGAACGCCGACCGGGGAAAGGGGGCCCTTCTGCAAAGTATACGGCGGTGTATACTGCAACTATGGTTTCTGACCATAGTATTTGTGTTGACCAACAATGTATGAGGCACATATTCTATTTTGTCATTCCATTTGCTTTGAGATTTTCAAAATGCCGATGATTAAAATGTTTGGTCACCGTACACTCGGGGGTGGCGTAAGTGAGCCTGGTAAGATAGCACAAATATCAATCTCTTGTGCATCCTACCTGGCCTCGCTTACACCATCCCTAAATGTTAATATTTGTGTTGACCAACAATGTATGAGGCACTTATTCCATTTTGCCATTCCATTTGCTTTGAGATTTTCAAAATGCCGATGATTAAAATGTTTGGTCACCGTACACTTGGGGTGGCGTAAGTGAGCCTGGTAAGATAGCACAAATATCAATCTCTTGTGCATCGGACTTGGTCTCACTTACGCCATCCCTAAATGTTAATATTTGTGTTGACCAACAATGTATGAGGCACTTATTCCATTTTGTCATTCCATTTGCTTTGAGATTTTCAAAATGCCGATGATTAAAATGTTTGGTCACCGTACACTCGGGGCGGCGTAAGTGAGCTCGGTAAGATAGCACAAATATCAATCTCTTGTGCATCGGACTTGGTCTCACTTACACCGTCCCTGAATGTTAATATTTGTGTTGACCAACAATGTACGAGGCATTTATTCCATTTCTCTTGTGCATCGGACTTGTTGGTCTCACTTTCTTCCATTTTCATCATAGTAGGAACTGGATGAAGGACCCCGATGCAAGCGAGCCTGGTGGGTAGAGATGACGGAGCAAAGGAGGAACCGGATGAAGACTACTTTGTATCTTGAAATTGTGAATTTTGTATGAATTAAGAGTTGTATGCAAAACATTTGACACTTGCCACTATATATGTATCTCGATCGGGTTCTAAGTAATGTGATGATGATGTCTATGTTATATCTGTGCAATGTACATGATATTTATATTATATCTGAATGTTGCTGTATATAACCTGTGTATATAACCTGTGTATCTGTATTGCTGTCTATAAACTGCATGTGTATAGCAGGCAGAACAAAATCGTGTATAATACAAGCAAATTCTGTGGCGCACTAAAAACCAATTCTGTGGCGCACGCTTTTCTGTGGCGCACCTAAGAACAAGTGCGCCACAGAAACCTTAATTCTGTGGCGCACGGGCAGGTGCGCCACAGAAACCTTATTTTTGTGGCGACGTTTCTGTGGCGCAGCTCCCATGCGCCACAGAATCCATTTTTGGTGCGCCACTGATGAGGCTTTTCCTACTAGTGCGTCATTAAGTTATTTGCTATAAACTTTTCGATACATAGTTACCTAGTCCTTTCGACCATGAGATCATGTAAATCACTTATACCGGAAAGGTACTTTGATTACATCAAACGCCACTGCGTAAATGGGTGGTTATAAAGGTGGGATTAAGTATCCGGAAAGTATGAGTTGAGGCATATGGATCAACAGTGGGATTTGTCCATCCCGATGACGGATAGATATACTCTGGGCCCTCTCGGTGGAATGTCGTCTAAATAGCTTGCAAGCATATGAATGGTTCATAAGAGACCGCATACCACGGTACGAGTAAAGAGTACTTGTCAGGAGACGAGGTTGAACAAGGTATAGAGATACAGATGATCAAACCTCGGACAAGTAAAATATCGCGTGACAAAGGGAATTGGTATCGTATGTGAATGGTTCATTCGATCACTAAGTCATCGTTGAATATGTGGGAGCCATTATGGATCTCCAGATTCCGCTATTGGTTATTGGTCGGAGAGAGGTCTCAACCATGTCTACATAGTTCGCGAACCGTAGGGTGACACACTTAAGGTTTGATGTCGTTTAAGTAGATATGGAATAAAGGAATGGAGTTCGAAGTTTTGTTCGGAGTCTCGGATGGGATCCAGGACATCACGAGGAGGTCCGTAATGGTCCGGAGAATAAGATTCATATATAGGAAGTCATATTCCATGTTTGGAAATGATCCGGTGCATTTATGGCAGGTTCTAGAAAGTTCTAGAAAAGTCCGGAAGAAATCACCATGGAAAGTGGAGTCCCGGAGGGACTCCACCTTGCATGGCCAGCCAAACCCTAAAGGGTGGAGTCCCAGGTGGACTCCACCATAGGTGGCCGGCCACCCCACCTAAGGGAAAGGTGGGAGTCCCACCTTGGGTAGGACTCCCCCCTTGAGTAGGTTTCCCACCTATGGGAGGTTTTGTTGTTGGGGTCTTATTCGAAGACTTGGACTACAACTCTTGGGGATTTCCACCTATATAATGAGGAGGAGAGGGAGGGGGCAGCCACTCTTGGCCGCACCACCTAGGGCTGCCCATGGCCGGCGCCCTAGCCACCCCCTCTCCCCAAACCCTAGCCTCTCCTCCTCCACCACTTCTCCCGCATACGCTTAGGCGAAACCCTGCCGGAGTTCTCCATCGACACCACCACCACGCCGTCGTGCTGTCAGGATTCCGAGGAGGATCTACTACTTCCGCTGCTCGCTGGAACGGGGAGAAGGACGTCGTCTTCATCAACACCGAACGTGTGACCGAGTACGGAGGTGCTGCCCGATTGTGGCACCGTGATCAAGATCTTCTACGCGCTTTTGCAAGCGGCAAGTGATCGTCTACCGCAGCAACAAGAGCCTACTCTTGTAGGCTTTGGAAATCTTCAAGGGTGAGTCTTGATCATCCCCTCGTTGCTCCCGTCTTCTAGATTGCATCTTGGCTTGGATTGCGTTCTCGCGGTAGGAAATTTTTTGTTTTCTATGCAACGAATCCCTACAGTGGTATCAGAGCCGTGTCTATGCATAGATGGTTGCACGAGTAGAACACAATTGTTTTGTGGGCGTTGATGCTTATGTTGTCTTTAGTTCGAGTACTTTGCATCTTTGTGGCATGGTGGGATGAAGCGGCTCGGGCTAACTTTACATGACCGCGTTCATGAGACTTGCTCCACGTTCGACATGCAACTTGTATTGCATAAGTGGCTTTGCGGGTGTCTGTCTCTCCCACCATAGTGGAGATTCAATTTACTCTTTCTATTGACAACACGAGTATCACCGTTGTGGTTCATGTTCGTAGGTAGATTAGATCTTACTTGAAAACCCTAAACCACGTAAAATATGCAAACCAAATTAGAGGCGTCTAACTTGTTTTTGCAGGGTTTGGTGATGTGATTTGGCCATGATGTGATGATGAATATGTATGAGATGATCATTATTGTATTGTGGCAACCGGCAGGAGCCTTATGGTTGTCTTTAAATTTCATGTTGAGTAGTATTTCAAAGTAGTTGTAATAGTTGCTACATGAGGTGAACAATCATGAAGACGGCGCCATGGACCTTGACGCTACACCGACGATGATGGAGATCATGCCCGTTGATGATGGAGATCATGTCCGTGCTTTGGAGATGAAGATCGAAGGCGCAAAGACTAAAGGGCCATATCATATCACATATGAATTGCATGTGATGTTAATCCTTTATGCATCTTATTTTACTTAGATCGCGACGGTAGCATTATAAGATGATCCCTCACATTAATATCAAGATAATAAAGTGTTCTCCCCTCGTATGCACCGTTGCACAGTTCGTCGTTTCGAAGCATCTCGTGATGATCGGATGTGATAGACTCAACGTTCACATACAACGGGTGTAAGCCATGTTGCACACGCGGAATACTTGGGTTTGCTTGACGAGCCTAGCATGTACAGACATGGCCTCGGGACAACGGAAACCGAAAGATTGAACACGAGTCATATGGATGATATGATCAACATGTTGATGTTCACCATTGAAGCTACATCATCTCACGTCATGATCGGTTTTGGTGTAGTGGATATGGATCGTGTACCACTTAACAACTATGAGGGATGTTGTATTAAGTGGGAGTTCATTAGTAATTAGATTAAAACATGAACTAATTATCATAAACATAGTCTGAGTAGTATTTTGAATTAATTTGTAGTATTGGCATCCGTTTTCTACCAAGCGCTAGTCTTGTTATTGAGATAGAAATACTGTTAAAATCTGAAAATAAACTTTACGGACTGGTACCGTATTGTTAAAGAATCAAGAAATGACTAAGTCCTATTGCAAACTTTTAGTAAACCTCACATTATTGATTCAAAGAGCTATGGCTTCAATTAGTACCTAAAGTTATCTTGTCTCCGTGAAACTTGAAGTTCAAATCTGTTTGAAAAGTAAGGAGCTGGAAATTTAGTTTTCAGAAATAATCAAGGTATGAGATATAGATGATATCTAAGACCTTATTGCAAGATGATAGAATATAATTTGGTGAGACTACATAAACTCATAAGTTTTATGGGAATGTACGAAGGTTGAAGACGCAAGGCGTCCCAATCCTCCAACTTTTGGGGCACTAACAATATTTACATATCCATGAAGTGATCGTCCTTAGTCCTTAGTATGCACCGTTGCTAAGACTCATCGTTTCGAAGCATCTCGTGATGATCGGGTGTTATAGATTCTACGTGTGCATACAACGGGTGCAAGCCAGATTTGCACATGCGAATACTGAGGTTAAACTTTACGAGCCTAGCATGTACAGACATGGTCTCGGAAAAGTCGTCATGATATGATGGATAAAATTATGAGTGAAATTGTTCATCATATTACAAAGTTACTAATAGTGAAATCTGAAACACTTGTCATATGATGATCAACTTCAAAGTAAGAACCTCAAGGTTATTGGTATTTGACCAACAAACCTAGAAGTTATTGAAGGTGAAGTATTTTCTGAGAATGAGGAAAGCTAAAAGAGAAACTACAAAAGATATTTTGGCAGAAAGAAAGAAAAGACTAGAAAGTCTAGCTCAGGTGTATATAAATGATATACATGTTATAGATGTATTCCTTGTTTGGTCACATAATGAAATTCTTGGGTATTTGTACCAGATTGGTTGGTATGAGATGTCATACAATATAACACAATACAAGAATATGATGGCCTAAGCGACTAATAAGGAATATGGTAATAATGCACATCTGGAACATAATAAAGTGTTATTATGCTTGTCGTTGGCATTCTACCTAGCCCTTATAATTTATAATAAAGAACTTAATAATTGTTATTTTGCTCTGGTCAAATGAAAACAATGAGTTGTTCAAATTATGACATTACTCCATGTACGATGGATAAGTTATTATAAATCTTAATGGTGAAACACACATACATAACACTGACGCTAAAATGCCATAAGGCAAATGATTTGAATTCCACTTATTTGTGGAACCGCCATTTAGGTCATGTTAGAAAGGAACGCATGAAGGAACTCCATGCAAATGGATTTTTGGACTCATTTGATTTTTGAATCGTTTGGCGCTTGCAAATCTTTTCTAAAGAGAATGACTAAAATACCATTCATAGGCCAAGAGTTGAACGGGAAACTAACCTAGTGAAAACATATATGATGATGTATGTGGTTCACTGGGCATAGTTATGTGCGGGAGATTCTTCTACTTCATGAAAACTTCCAACAATGAATTGAGTATATATATGTGAATATATTCGATAAGGAAGAAGTTTGAAACATTTGAATGGATTCAAATAAATTTCAGCATGAGGTGGAAATCATCGTAATAGAAAAGTCAAATATCTATGATTGGATCATAGTGGAAATATTTGAATTACGAGTTTTAGCGAACATCTAAGAGAGTTATAAAATTGTTCTACAACTCACGTTTCTTGGAGTATCATAGTGATGATGGAGTATCCGAGAGATGTATCCAAACCTTGTTGGGTCAATGATGAGATAAAATATTGATGATATTATATTTTTGTGGATTATGCTTTAGTGACTACCGCTTTTACACTAAATAGAGCATCATCATGATCCGTTGAAATGACACCATACGAGTTATGGCATAGGTATGAACCCTAATAGTCCTTTCTTAAATTTTGGAATGCATATCATAAAGTAAATAAGTTTACAACCAAAATCGGATGAATGTCTTTGTTGGTTATCCCACAGAATTGATTGGGAATTCTTACCACTATGGAGACAAAGACAAAAGTGTTTGTCGATGTTTCTTACTTATTTCCAAGAAATTGTTTTTAGCGAAGTATTTGAGTGGGAGGACAATAAAACTTGATAAGGTTTATGAACCTGAGCATAATGATCAGAGTAGCGCAGCATCGGAATTGGTTCCGGAAGCGGCCACGACGATCATGGCTCCCATGTCTACAAAATGTTATAGTCATAGAGATCGAAGTACTTATTGAACCTTGTAGGTATGGTTTACTTTGTGATCAAATAAATGATTTGTGAACAAAGGATTGTTTTTGAACAATGATAAACCAACTACATACAAAGAAGTTATGATGGGCCTTGACTCCGTTAAAATGGCTATACGCCATGAAATCCAAGATAGATGAATACTTTTTGAAAGTAAATGGATCTATAAAATTGATGAACTTGGATGGAATATCCTTGTATAAGCTCGACTTGTCGAAAAATTGTTTACGACAAAGTTCAAAGAGTTGACTACGATAAGATTAGATCTTCCATAGCAATGCTTATAGTCTATGTGGATTATTCTAGTAATCACTACATATTTTTTTCATGAGATATGATAGTAGGATGGCAAAATACATTACTTAACAGAAGTGTGTATTAAAGGTGTATACAAGATACAACCAATTGTTTTGCTAGTCCGTGGAATACTAGATAGGTATACGAACTTCAACTGGATGAAGTGAGTATCACGGAGTTGGAATCTTCACCGGATGAAATAGTCAAAAAGTTTTTGATTTCATCAGAAACGATGAAGAGGCTTGCATTTGCAAAAAATAATTAAGTGGGAGCGTTGAGACATATTTATAATACTTTATGTAGATACATATAGTTGGTTATAAATGATGTAATTATATACTTGATTATAAAAGGTTTCATTGAGAATTAACTTCAATGAAAGGATATGGATTGAAACATATTTGGTGTCAAGATCTATGAAGATAGATTGAAACACATAATAAGTTTAAGTCAAAGTACATAGAAAGGATATTGAAGTAGTTCAATATAGAAATATTAAGAAAATGTTCTTGTCATGTGAAGTTTTAACAAAACTTGAGTGTATCTGACACTCAATGAGTAAAAACACATGAGTGATTTAGATCACAATTAATATGTACACAATCAGATGTCCTGTGCTCTAAAATGTTAGGAGCATATACCAGAATGATTCATGTGATGATCATTGGACAAACAGTAAGAATATCCCTATGTACTTTAGAAGAACCAAGGATATATAAATAGTTTTGTATGGAGAAATGACAAACAAATCGCTGTAAGGTGTTGCACCGATATTGGTTTGGTCACATATAAAAATAAAATTTCAATCTCAAAATTAGGCTAAGTGTTGTTTAAAAAGTAGCACAATGCTAGATTTAGAAGAGTTCTAAATGTTGTGACGGATTCCACAAACGAAGGCAGAATATGTCATTGTTTTTACAATGACTGAGGATGTTAAGTCAAGAGGTTCTTTGAGAACTTGGTGTAGTTCCGATAGTGTCAGAACTTGGAAGCTATATTGTGTATGACAATATTAGTGACATATTTCAGACCGCGGAATTAAGGTTCCACCAGAAGACCAAACATATTTAATGCCGACTCATTTGGAAATTGAGTGATGCGTGAAGACGCAAATGAATTGCAAAATACATACGTTTCTGAGTGTGTCAGAACCGTTGACTAAAGCTCTCCCTAGGGAAAAACATGATAAAGCACCGGAAGGCCAAGGTGTTATATCTTTACATATGTAAACTAGATTATTGACTCTAGTGCAAGTGGGAGACCGTTGGAGATATGCCCAAGAGGCAATAATAAAATGGTTATTATAACATATCTTTGTGTTTATGATAATGTTTACATACCATGCTATAATTGTATTAACCGAAACATTGATACATGTGTGTTATGTGAACAACAAGGAGTCCCTAGTAAGCCTCTTGTATAACTAGCTTGTTGATTAATAGATGATCATAGTTTCATGATCATGAACATTGGATGTTATTAATAACAAGGTTATGTCATTATATGAATGATGTAATGGACACAACCAATTAAGCGTAGCATAAGATCACGTCATTAAGTTATTTGCTATAACTTTTCGATACATAGTTACCTAGTCCTTTCGACCATGAGATCATGTAAATCACTTATACCGGAAAGGTACTTTGATTACATCAAACGCCACTGCGTAAATGGGTGGTTATTAAGGTGGGATTAAGTATCCGGAAAGTATGAGTTGAGGCAAATGGATCAACAGTGGGATTTGTCCATCCCGATGACGGATAGATATACTCTGGGCCCTCTCGGTGGAATGTCGTCTAATGTCTTGCAAGCATATGAATAAGTTCATAAGAGACCACATACCACGGTACGAGTAAAGAGTACTTGTCAGGAGACGAGGTTGAACAAGGTATAGAGTGATACCGATGATCAAACCTCGGACAAGTAAAATATCGCGTGACAAAGGGAATTGGTATCGTATGTGAATGGTTCATTCGATCACTAAGTCATCATTGAATATGTGGGAGCCATTATGGATCTCCAGATCCCGCTATTGGTTATTGGTCGGAAAGAGTTCTCAGCCATGTCTACATAGTTCACGAACCGTAGGGTGGCACACTTAAGGTTTGATGTTGTAATAGTAGAACTTGAATATGGAATGGAGTTCGAAGTATTGTTCGAAGTCTCGGATGGGATCCCGGACATCACGAGGAGTTCCGGAATGGTCCGGAGAATAAGATTCATATATAGGAAGTCATATTCCAAGTTTGGAAATGATCCGGTGCATTTATGGAAGGTTCTAGAAGGTTCTAGAAAAGTCCGGAAGAAATCACTTTGGAAGGCAGAGTCCCGAAGGGACTCCACCTCCCATGGCCGGCCAACCCTAGAGGGGTGGAGTCCCAGGTGGACTCCACCAAGGGTGTCCGGCCACCCCCCCCCCCCCATGGAAGGGTGGGAGTCCCACTTGAGGTGGGAATCCCACCTTGGGTAGGTTTCCCTACAACATGGAAGGTTTTGGGTTGGGGTCTTATTCGAAGACTTGTAGTCCAACACTTGGGGATCCACCTATATAATGAGGGGCATAGGGGAGGGGGCCGGCCACCACAAAGCCACAAGCTGGCCGCACCCCTTGAGGCCGGCCACCCCCTCTCCCAAACCCTAGCCGCCCCCTCTCTCCTCCACCTCTCCCGCACGCTTAGCGAAGCTCCGCCGGAGATCTCCACCGCCACCGCCACCACGCCGTCGTGCTGCCGGATTCAAGGAGGAGCTACTACTTCCGCTGCCCGCTGGAACGGGGAGAAGGACGTCGTCTTCATCAACACCGAACGTGTGACCGAGTACGGAGGTGCTGCCCGATCGTGGCACCGTGATCAAGATCTTCTACGCGCTTTTGCAAGCGGCAAGTGATCGTCTACCGCAGCAACAAGAGCCTCATCTTGTAGGCTTTGGAAATCTTCAAGGGTGAGTCTCGATCATCTCCTCGTTGCTCCCGTCTTCTAGATTGCATCTTGGCTTGGATTGCGTTCTCGCGGTAGGAAAAGTTTTGTTTTCTATGCAACGAATCCCTACATTTCCCCTATCAAACAATCAAGATCCAACCCTAATTGTTACAGAGGTGACGAGGTGCAGCGGTGGAGATGGTGGTGGTGATGATGAAGATGATGGTGATGATGATGGAGATGATGTCCAGCTCGATGACGGTGGCGATGGCGTCGATTTCCCCCTCCGGGAGGGAATTTCCCCGGCGGATTCCTGCCCGCCGGAGAGCTCTTTTCTCTCTGGTGTTTTCCGCCCCTCAAAGGCGGCTGTGACTCTTCGCGACTATCCCCCGGTGCTTAGGTTTTCGGGACGAAGAAGTATGCGAAGGAGAGGAGGCCAGAGGGGGCTGTGGGCCCCCTCCTCACAAGGCGGCGCGGCCAGGCCTTGGCCCGCGCCGGCCTATGAGGTGGGCCCATGGCGGCCCTCCTCGGCTCCCCCTTCTGGCTCCCTTCGTCTTCTGGAAAAATAGGATTTTTCATATAATTTCCGTCAATTGTTGATCTTCCGAAATATTGCATTCTGACGGCGCTTTTTCCAGCAGAATCCTGACTCCGGTGCGCGATCCTCCAATAATCATGAAACATGCAAAATAGATGAAATAACATAAGTATCATCTCCAAATATGAAATATATCAATGAATAACAGCAAATTATGATATAAAATAGTGATGCAAAATGGACGTATCAACTACTTCCTGGGAAATCAAGTGATCATAAAGACAGATCAGCAAGCTTTGAAGTATGTGGGCAAGCAGAGATTAGTGGATGGTGTGCAACACAAATTACTCCTGAAACTGCTGGAATTCGATTACAAAATTGAATACAAGAAAGGGAAAGAGAACACAGTGGTTGATGCCCTATCAAGGCAATTCCAGGATGATGAGATGGAGCACCAAAACACAATCCCCTTTCAGCCTGTCACCAAACGTCACTGATCATTCCCAAATGGCTCACAGAGGTACAAGACTCATATGTGAGTGACACTGGCTGCACCAAATTATTACAAGAGCTGACAATTGACGGGGCTAGCAACAAACACTTTACCTTGCAATCTGGCATCTTGCGTTTCGAGGGCAAGATTTACATTGGCAGCTCCACCCAGCTCAGAGACAAGGTATTTGACACATTTCACTCCTCGGCATTTGGGGGTCACTCAGGCATCAAGGCAACACTGCATCATCGCATACAACAATCCTTTTATTGGCCCAAGCTCAAAAACTATGTGACTGAAAAAGTGGCTATGTGCCCCATATGCCAAATAGCAAAAACAGAAAGACTGCCCTATCCTGGTCTTCTGCAACCACTGTCGATCCCAAAGAAAAAATGGGCTGATATCAGCATGGATTTCATCTCAGGCCTGCCTAAATCCAGAGGAAAAAACGTGATATTGGTTGTGGTTGATCGCCTCACTAAATATGCACATTTTCTTCCCCTGGCACACCCGTATACAGTGCAAACAGTGGCTGATTTGTTCTCAAAACATATCATCAAGCTTCATGGCCCTCCTTCCAGCATTGTCAGTGACAGGGACCCTGTGTTTACAAGTCATCTGTGGAAACAAATTCTTTCCTCCTACAACACCAAGCTTCACTACAGCACAGCTTACCATCCTGAAACAGATGGCCAAACTGAGCGAGTAAATCAGTGCCTGGAACAATATTTGAGGTGCTGGGCCTTGCAGGAACCGAAAAAGTGGTGTGATTGGTTACACTCGGCTGAGTGGTGGTACAATTGCTCATTTCACTCAGCTATACAGATGTCTCCTTTCCAAGCATTATATGAGTATCCTCCTCCACTGCTCTAGCAAATTCCAGTCCCATTTGAGCAACAGCAAGCATCAGCTATTGACCAGCAAGAAAAGGAAAGCATGGTGGCAATCCTTCAGCAAAACTTGACAAAAGCACAGCTCCGCATGAAGAAATATGCAGATGCCAACAGAATTGAGAGACAGTTCCAAGTGGGTGACCTGGTTTATCTGAAAATGCAAAATCCTCCCAAATTGTCACCCAAATGGTATGGACCATTTAAGGTGCTGCACAAGGTCGGTCAAGTCTCTTACCAGCTTCAGCTCTCAGCAAACTGTAAATTACACGATGTATTCCATGTTAGCCACCTGAAGAAACACAAGGGAGAACACGCAGTACCCAATCCAATTCTACCAATGGTCACCAACGACGGCAAGGTAAAGACTGTTCCCATTGCTGTGCTCCAAAGACGCACCGTACCTCACTCGCCTGGTGAACATGATGTGGCAATACCACAATGGTTAGTACACTGGGATACTATGACAAGTGCCGAAGCTACTTGGGAGGATGCGGAGTTCATACAAAAGGCATATCCATGTTTTCAGCCCTGAAGTCTGAGCTCAGGAGGGGGGTCTTGTCAGGCTCCGTCAGTTGGCAACATAATAGCAACCGCAGGATGGCTAATCCACGGCTAGGATCTCTGGAACCTGTTAGTGTTGTGATTCTGTAGTTTAGCTTAATTAAGTCACTGATAAGCGCTGTAATGACTTTTGCTTGGCCTGCTTGGTATATAAGGAGCAGGAGGGGTGGCCGGGAGGACCAAACAATAATCAAATATTTATTTTTATCGTTCATGTCCTTTCTTGTTCAACACTCGACGGCTCTAGCGCCGCGGCGCTCACTTCTCCCCCTCCTCCTCCGATCATCGTCAAGGGCACCCACCGCCGGACCCTGACACTCTTCTTCGCCACGGAGGTTGCCTTCAGCAAGGCGATCCGGACGCCCTGGTTGGCGAGCATCTCCGTCCACCGCGCGTCGTACTTGTCGTCCCTCCCGGCTGCATGCGCCCTCGCGTCAGCCCAGCACTTGTCGAAGGACGCCTGGAACCTTTCGGCTGGATGGCCGGCCTTCTTCAGTTCTTTCAGCTTCTTTTGGCCGAGCTCGGGGCGGCCCGCCGATGCGGCAGGGGCTGGAGCATCGGGGTTGTACTGCTCGTCCTTGTTCTTCGCGAGGTTCCGGCGTACATCCGCCCACTTCTCGCAATTCTCTGGCGGAGACGGCGTATACCTCGACATGTCGGTGATGTAGCTGTCCTGGAACATGGCCGATGACGCTGGCGAGAAGGTGGAAGGAGGGCCGATCATACCTTGGGTCGGCCATGGACCGGGGAATTGGCCGACGCACGGCTGGCCCATGTTTATGGACATGGAGATCAGCCTCGCCTGTTCGTCCGCCGCCGCCGCCCTCTTCGCCGCGAGCTTCTTCTCCCTCTCCGCCCTGCCGCGTGTTTCGGTCTGCCGCCGCTCCATATCCGCCGCCCACCTTGCGTTTGTCCAACCCGGCGGCCTCTCTTTTGGCGCCCGCAGCTTCCTCGCCTTCGACGCTCCGTCGTCGGTGATCTTCTACGGTGGCATGGTGGTGGAAGAGAAGAGGAGGAGCTGTAACTGTGGGGGAATGGCGGTAGCTCCTCCGAAATTCGGCAAGAAAAATGGGTATATGCGGTGCATTTTGGAGGGAAAACGAAATAAATGCAGGGAACTACCCTTTCTGCGGCCGACACCGCGGGCCCGCTCGATGTTTCGCGCGTTTTTGTTTCGTCCGGAGTCCCCGACCGCGCCTCGGGATGCCGAGGATGGCCTGAGCTCTCCGGATGGACTAAAGGCCTATTCCGGAGAAAAACGAGGAACCGGAGACGCGGCAGGACCGAATAACGCCGTCCGGATGAAAAAAGGGCTGCCGAGGGCCTCGTCAGGGAGACGGCTGGAGATGCTCTCAGTCCTCTCTAATATCCGCTCTTTTTTTTTATCTTAGACCTTTTAGGATTATCTAATTACACCAAACTACCAACACTTGTTACCGTTTCGTATTATTAAGACAGCCTTTTACTCATTTTTCCTTCCCTCGTCCGTGCAATGAAGCTATCATTTTTTGATATTTCTTGATCTGATATTGATTCTACTCGTATCCACAAGAACGATGGGTCATGCTCACCACCAAAAATCTTACTATTACAATACAACCAATCACAATATCCCATTTTCACACCAACACAAAACAGAAAATATATCTCACCTATTGACACTGGACTATAGATCAGGAATGTACAAGGAGTGCATGGAATTGTCCATCTATCTAGAGGCATCAGCATTGGGCGATGCGGCTGACGTGGTTCGTTGTTGGTATGAACATCTGCGCCAGCCACTGCAACGGTTGGAAGAGTTCTGCGCGCTTCTTCTGCCAGTAGAAGATGGCTGCGTTATAGAACTCGTTGCGGATTGTCTTGGAAGCCGCCCTCCAGTCGCACTTCTCCATCTCGGCCCTGGCAGTCGTCCCCATTTCATCTCTGAATGCCCTGTCTGTCAGTAGCAGCTCAATCTTGCCAACACAATCGTCGAGATCGCCCGGGGCAAATAGGAAGCTGGTCTTGCCCTCCACATCTTCTGGAATTATATCAGGGATCCCACCGGCACGGACCGCCACTACAGGGACTCCAGATGACATGGACTCCAGGACTACTTGGCCGAGTGTCTCGGACTCCGAGGGCATCACGAAAACATCACCGCTTGCGTATGCCTGCGAGAGCTCCTCGCCTTGCATCATTCCAGTGAACACCACCGGCATCCCCTCGAACATCTCCTCTAGCTCAGTCCTATTAGGTAATTGCAGGAACATGTCAGGGTCGGCCGGTTGTAAAAGCTCGACAAGATCGATTTGCGGGACAACAAAATTAATGTGAAAACTTCCTTCAAAGTGATATTACATGCTTGTACAAAAACTTTGATACAAACAATAGCATGACTGAAAAAAAAGGACAATTGAATTGGATGAGAACATTCTGAGTTTGAGAAATTAGGGGGTGGCATAGGAAATACCTATATGGTCCATCCCCAATAAATGCAATTCTTACTCCGGGCAACCGATCCATTACCCTGTCAATTATAAAGCAGAATGAGTGCCAAGATGCTTTATAATGTAAGGCATAAAACACAGGGAAATGATTTACACAAAAGATAATATTATACACAAAGTGCAAAGTACGAATATTGCTCACATTTTCAGGAAATCCAAGTTTTTCTCGCGCCCAAAGCGTCCGACGTGAATTATCAATGGTCTTTCGGGCTCACCATCACTGAAAATAATGGATACCACAACACAGGTGTCAACAGTTAATCTCAATCGATTATGTACATAACATTCATCAAGAAACGAAATAAGATGTCACCTTAGCCTAACTCGCATCTCATTGCTGCGGAATCTGGGATGGAAGCTGGCAGAATCAACACCTTTGTTCCATAGGCGTATTCTGCTAGCTGGATAAGGATGTAAAAGCACACATCTTTAACATCAGAAACAATAGCACGTCAGAAAATGAAATAATATACATGTATTGGATATTAACCAACCTGAAATGACATGGGCAGTCTCAAAATCCTTGCTGATAGCAGCAGATGGTACCAAAGTCAGATCAGCAGCCCTATGAAGGAACCCTGTAGGAAATAACAGGACCAGATATTGTTTTCATCGCGTAAAAATCAACTCTTAACGTAAGCACGGATTAAGTGAGAGTAGTTAGCTTACTGATCACTTGCCACATTGGCTCTACGAGCCAGCTAAATGTATATCTTGGAATGTATCTGCGGAGGAAAATACAAATATCAGCGACTATGACAAACAGATGAAATAGCTCTGCTAAGGTTGTTCGCTAACAATGTTTTGTTTCTCAAACAGTTTTGCTTTCTATCGTGATGGTACTTGCCTATGTCATTTCTTAAAAACTGGCAGTTGGAACTGTTAAACGTCTATGTTATACATAAAGCTTAAGAGTAAATTGCTAGATATTGTTGTAGGCACCAGTAGGCTATTTATTTTCGGCTCAATAACTAAGCTAACCACATTAGTAGTTTATTCTTCGCATTCTGAATTACTTAACTGCATGACTAATTACCACAAGAAATTCTAAATTCTATTCAAATGTGCTGGATATGCTTATCAAATGCTGTTGAAAACAAAATAATCTTGCAGCATTAACTTACACTAATACCAGCATTATTAATAGATAAAAGCTCAAAAACGGAAAACGTCAAGCTAAGTGCTGAACCAAACGCAAAAGTCAAAACAAACAACTTACAGTGGGACATGGGTGTGGTAGGACATCACTAGAGGCACACTGAGCAGTTTAGCGATAGCAAGAGCCCCAAAGACCTGATAATGTAACAGATTCCCAGTATACTCTTCAGCGGCTAGCCACCGGAGAACACATGATCGACAAACTGGTTGTAGAAATAAAATTTACCATAATTCCAGGTGAGGACGCATGAATGATGTCAGGCTTGAACTTTGCAACCTCGGAAATGATCCTGGGACTGAGCGCAAGGGACAGAGGAACTTTTCCATACAGTGGGCATGGAAAGCTGGAAAAGGATGAGAAAACAGAGTGATTAGTCACAAGAATGGATTGACGTGCTAGAAAAAATAGAAGTCTCTCTTGATAAGTTTTTTTTTATCGGATGTCCCCGAAGGGACTCTCTTGATAAGTTTTTACCTCCATGAGCCGATAACTTTGGCACCGTGGAACTCCTGCGGAACCCCCTCATGGTTGGTCACCACGATGACCTGCAAAACACACCAGGAACCCAAATTAATTCTCATCTAGTACTAACCTATACCATCCTCAAGTCCAGCAATTTTGTGCAAAAACCACCACATGACAAGTGAAAAAACAGCACCTCGTCACCCATTTCACGCAGGTGCTTGATGAAGTTCTGGAACCGGTTCTTGTACCCGGAGATGTAGCTGCAAGCACAAAACGCAGAATAAGCCTAACATGTGAAAGGCTTACAGGCAAACTCGTCTTAATCACTATTAGCAGTAACCAACAATTTCTACATTGGGAGGTAACAAAAAAAATCTTTCATTCTCCAAAGGCACCGCTGCAGTTCACATTTTTTATGTTCCCCAAGAGGCCTTATTAGCTACACTGAACCAGGCGAGTAAGCAGTTCACCGGAGACATGAACAATAGATTACCACCGATCCAGCCAAGAATTTACATGAGGCCAAATATTCACACGGAGGAGGGGAGAGTTCTTACGCGAAGGGCGACGGCTCGACGAAGAGCGCGACGCGGCGCGGGCGCCCCGCGGCCTCGCCGTCGAGGACCACCGTCTCCCCTTCCAGGTCGTCCTTGATCTCCGAGCCACCGATCGCCATTGCCAGCACAACCGAACAAGAATACTTCCCTTTGCTACGAACCTATAGTTGTTGCGTGTGTGTGTCCTTGTGGGAGCAAGAAAGACGGCGCGTTCATGTTGACTGTTGAGTATATATATATGAGAGGAGAGACAGGGAATTGGAGTTTTGGGATGGGGGATATTCCATCGGGGAAGAACAGGATAATTGAGAGAACTTTGAGAGCATATGCTGCTTTGCCTCCAAGATCTGCCTCTTATCACTCTTGCTGAATTGTTTTTTTTTTTTTTTTTTTTTTTTTTTTTTTTGCAATTATTGCATGGGGGTTCTGGGCAGGTAAAACCCAAATTTTGGCCATCCAATCCAACCTCCAGTGATGTGCAAGTGTGCAGCTGGGTTTGTGTTGTGTGCCTGGATTTAGTACTGCGTGCCAAGATAAATATAGACAGGGAATAACTTTCTTCAGAAACAGATCTTGGAACCTGGATACCCTTGCAGAGGGAAAAGGTCAATGGAGTGGCAAATGGTAGTAGTAGTAGTAATAGCGAAGAGAGCGACTCTGAAAATAATGCATAGCCTTGAAAAGAAAAGGTCTGATGGAGTCTCCTACAAGATTGTATCATAATTTATTTTGGATGATCTGGCTAAAAGCTCAGATCTCATCTCACTCCTTTGCTAACCATTCATTCATGTGGCCAATGATTGTTGTGCTGGGTATATTCCCAGGAAGTTTTTGCTGTCCATGGAGCATCTGCTAAACAAATAACCAGATCTTGTTGTCTAGCTGACATGAGCAGTAAGAACTGACACTACCAAACAGAACAGAACACGGTTAAACATGAACAGCGCAACTCAGAAAAGATAAGAGGTAAAAACAGTGCGAGACTCAGTCTGGGCAATGGACTTGTAGGAAATCCATGTAGAATTTGCAGGAAACAGTTCAGGCTATGCTCACAAACTGGCACGATGTAGGAACATTGTCCTGTTCATACTTCGTTTTGACACAACACAGGGAGACAATAGTACATATATGGCGACAGGTAGAAATCACTACCGGTGGTAACCCACCATATTACGTGCATGAATCCATGAAACAAGTGAACCTAGGTCACAAATTTTGCACAGATTATTGCACGAAATTTTAATGAGCTGATGATAGAAAACACTCAGCTGTGAGCCTGTGTGAACCATACCAATATTAAACTGTTGCTACAACACCCAGCACTACATGCAATTAGTATTCGCTCCATTAAGTTCAAGCTTGAAACAACCCGCCACAGGCAACTTTGAAGGAGAGGTGCAACTGTTGCGCTGTTCATCGGGAGAATTCAACTGTGCTGCTGCAAAAAGTCTTCTGTCCGCTGTCGATTAAGACCTCAGAGGGCGTCTCGAGCAGCAATCCTGCACACGATTGCCTCTGGTACTGTGGAAATTGATAGTTCTTGGGGTGTTATTTTGTATTGCTGCCAGTAGAAAAATGCCGGCCAAGGAAAAAATTATGATCATCAGAATCACATAAAGGAAAAAATAATAATAAATAAAAGATCCATATATTATCATATAACAAGAGTCAAGTTCAGCTAAACACCTTCAGAATCTTTGGCTGGTCTGCTCTTGTTTCCAGTTCTGATAGATCAATCTCAGTTCCGCTTATGAGTTTTTCCACTGCTTTCATCTGCGATGTTACAAATTAAATTCAGTGGTTGAATTCCTACATTCAGAAGGATAATGACTCAAACAAATGCACAAGGAATACAAGTGGCATGAAGTGATAAAACTGAGGGTGCATGCAGAAAGCACAATTTTTTAGAGAGTGCTACATACAGTTACACTATTTTTTCGATTCATCTCATATTACTTCCAAGACATTTAGAGTGGTCTGCAATGGGAAGGAGAATGAGATGTGCCCCATCAACTCTTCAGAAAGAGTTTGCAGGCTATGTTCCGCGGTTCTTACACACAGCTATGCATATAACTACCATAGGTACTTTTCCATATCAACACGGATTTTCTACCTTGGTGGCTAGCTACTGGTCATTGGATATAGAGAGAATCTGCTCCCTTAGTAATCCATACCAGAACAGAGACTTTAACGTGTGTGGCGATTGTTCACCCTCCGTCAGCTCTTCTCTTTTCCTTGGCCGGGTGTTGAAAAACTGCCCGGGAAGATTAATTTTGTCGCCACCCGTGCCTACTGTTTCCAGATGTTTCCACAAATCTCTACGGACGGTGCTCACGTGCAGACGCTGCATGTGTTAATATTATGGACATTGCAATTTTTCGGCACGGGTGTGGCTGTTTTCCCGCGCTTTTTCTTCCATCCGCGTCTTTTTGGTAACTGAAGTAGTTCGTAAAAGTTTTGTGTGCAGACTGGCCCTGCGCGGCATAGGCGGGCGGACATGTATTTTTATTCATGTTGTACAGCTGGGGTTGGCTCCGATTTCTGCGCGTGCTTGATTGGCTAACAGACTGTGCAATGGCATTACTGGGCTAGTGTGCTACGATGAGCTGGTGGCAACTTGGTTCCGTGGTAATTAAAGGCGCAGCGTGAAGCCTGATCGCTGTTGATCGAGCGGTCCATTGTATTTTTGTCCATGTGTGCGCAGTGGTGGTACGCAGTTGTTGGCTGGCTCTTTGCCATCGATCTGATCATCTGATGTGACAGCAGTTTATCTACCATAAGTCAAAAAGACAAAACAAAAATAGCAGGGACATTTTGTTTTGGCAGCAGTCTCCAAGAATCGCCGTCTGGGGGTGAAAAATGCATACGGCCGCGTCACCCGTCCAAGTAACATGGTACTGTGCGGGGAAAAAACATCATGCGGTCTGTAGTGCCATGGCTAGCGATTTTTTTAATTTTTTTTGACAATGTTGATTTACCTAGAAAACTGAGCAATCTGGAATGCCAAAAAAAAATCCGCCCCAGACAGCACCGTGCTCTTGGTATAATGCCGTTTGCTCATACCGTTTATACTTCATGTAACTACATGACAACCATGTGCACCATTTATATGATCCAACAGTTAGATGCCCATGCGTAGCTATGCCCGTCGGTAACCCACTATTTTCCTTTTGTAATTATGACCAGAAATCTGTGGGGAACACTTGGTCACTCAGATATCTCAAACTGGAAGTTTTCAATTATTTATGGGATAACTACAAAAACTCAAAGATGGAATTACGGAAAGCAGCCTACCATGAGAACTAGAGGTAAAATGTCAGTTTTTGCAGATATCCCAATAGTTGGTACTTGGTAGTGGAAATCAAACTGTGGCACGCATAACATGACTGAAGCTAGTTACTAAAATCTCGAGTCGTTACAAGAAGCTCTTGATTCAGGTTCATAAAGAAAGCACTGACATAGGTGTCCAGAGCTAGAAAGCTTCAGCAAGGTTTCAAAATAATTTCCTGTTTTTACAGGAACCATCAGGACAGGAAAGTGTGAAACTTCAGATTTGCGGTACTCGGACTAAGGCAATTAGCATGTTGCATATCTAACATATATTTGAACCTACAGACATTTCACATAATCAACCAGATCAAGAACGCAATTTATCAAAGGATATATCAGCCAATTCATTCAGGGCAACTAGCAAGAATCTTATGGGTTCAAAACCAAAACCGAACATGGGGCGCCGCCCTAAACATCGTACCTCCTCATCCGAAGCATCGAACCGAGCCGCGAGGATATACTGCATGTCATCAGCGATACCGCATCGCTTCAGGGACTCTGTGATCTGCAAACCCAAACCCACCCAAACCGTCACCACACCAACACAATCACCTAATAATGTAACAAGGGAAGGAAGAAGAGCTAGCCCACACACATGCTTGGAGCCGGAGTAGTTGTAGACGAGCTCCGAGTGCAGGGTCCTGGTGGTCAGCGCCTCCCTCGACTTGGAGAGCAGCGCCTTGTGCGCCGCCGCGAGGACCGGGAACACGTCCGGCACCTGAAATGCAATGCAAGGGTTGTGGTGTAACTGGTGGGCGGAATCGCAGCAAATTGCCCACTGCCAAGTACAGGAGAGTGCAGAGCGGGGTTACCAGCGACGCGTTGATGAAGGCGGCCTCCGGCTCCAGCGTCCCCGACTGCATCAGCTCCAGGAGCTCCCTGCGCGCGCCAGAAATCGTGAGCCGGATAACAGAAGCAATGGTGAGGGGAGGAGAAGGGCGCACCGGCTGTTGGAGACATCGGAGAAGAGGGCGAGGGAGACGCTGCGGCCGCCGGACACCGGGAAGCTCTTCATGCCGGGGGACGGGGTTCGGTCTCTTCCTCTTGTTCTTCTTCTTGGGTGAGGCGGCGAGCTGGAGGCGGGGCGGCGCGAGCTGGGAGGCCGCGAACGCACGGAGGTGTCCTCTTGCACGGCGGAATCGACGCCTATGAGCAGCGCGGCGGCGGGTGGAGGGGCTGCAGCGCGGCGGCGGATGGGAGCGGCAGAGGCGCCGGCGGCGTGGTAGGGACGGGGGAGCTAGGGTTGGGGATTTTCTTTTGGGTCTAATTCGATCCTAGTCAGTCCACAAAATTGAGATAAAGTCTGTCAAAAATTGCACCTGCACAAAATTTGGTTTTCTCACTATTTCTTTAGATCTGATGAGATTAGTTTCTCGGTGTGTCGGAGGCATTCATTGCTATCCGCGTCGACGGTGACGGCCGAGGCGAGATGGTTCTTCTCGAGCGAAGATGGGTTCGGAGGTGGTGGATATACCGTTCTTCTCCGACTTTGTTGATGAGAGGTGGCGTATCTTGGTCCAAGACAGCAAGGGGATGCCCCTCAGTCCATGTGCCACATGGACATGTACATCGCTGTTCATCGACTCACAAAGTCTCGTTGGTGATGGTGCTTTTTTGGATCTTGCAATGATGGAGGCTCGTCGTCTCTTCTTATGTCTGTTTCGGCGGTGCTGGAGTTTGGTGGTGGCCGTTGCCTACGTTTGTTGCAGGAAACCCTAAGGATCATTTTGTATTTCTCGATTTTTAGGATTTTATTTGTAAATTCTAGATGATTATTTTATGCTGATTTATCTTTTAGTTTACACATGTGTTGCTTCATTTAACTTGATTTTCAATTAATCATAAATTATGTGGTATTGTCAAAAAAATGTGGATGGTTAGGAGGGCAGTGACACTCTCAACCCACCAGAGTTCAAATCCTAGATTTAACAATTTAGTGTCTCTTAAAGGTGGAATATTATTCAGTGGGAGGCGACGTTCCCGTCGACAACGAAACACCTGTGGTGACTTCGTCAATCTCAAGACCTATCGGACCAGTTCTTTATCGCAGTCTCTTGGAGGTGCTCATAGGGGTAGCGTGCGTTTATAGGGGTGGGTGTGTGCGCGCGTATGAGCGTCTTTGATTGTAATGTGTTCCGCAAAAAAAAAAATGGCTGCTATGAAAGAAGAAATGCGCTTCCAAATGTCAAGAAAATTACTTAGTACTAAATTGCTCCCAAATTCCCCTCCTCATCACCGCCCAAAGCCCCAAACCCTCCGACGAGCATTCCCCGGCCGTCGCGGACCAAGCCCGCCGTGCCGCCGCGGACCCAGCCCCGCCGACGTCGCGCCCTGCCTGCTCCGCGCCACCGCGCGCGCGTTCGTGAACTCCGCCGCGCCACCGGGAGCAGAGCCAAACCCTCTCCGTCGACCCACGTGCGGCAGGAGCCTCTCCGCCGACTTCCTCCACGGCCCCCTCCGCCAGGTGCGCCAACTCCTCCACGGCCCCATCCAAGACCACCGCTCCCCGCCGCGCGTCAATCTCGCAGGCAGGTGAATCCCCGCCCCCTCGAACCCCCTTCAGTACAGGAGGTGCTCTCTTCCTCTGTTGGCTGTAAAATATGCTGTGAGATGACAGCATGAGTGTGATATGGATTATTTCATTTTCTGCAACTGAAATATGTTTGTAAAACTCCCCCCCATCCAAGTACCATCCTGCGGTTTTCAAACACTTCATTTACATGGTGATCTGATGAACTTATCATGCCCCAAAGTCGTATTCTTTCACAATTTGTTTAGTAACCTGCATTCATATTTGATGCTGCATATAGAAATGCGTGCTAAGACTTCACTACATGCCTTTTGGTTATTTCCACCTTGCAGAAAAATTTCATGTCCATTTATGTTGAAGCCATCATTAATCTACAAATGGGCATAACAACTTTATGATCTCGGCAAAAAACTTCGTGGTGTTAGCTTATAGTTGTGTTTATATTATCTGATAGGAAAATGGTCGCTTCAACTATTTATTTTTTCCCCGTATGACATAACCAACTATTTTCTATTACTGACACTATTGTTTGTTTACTGGTATGCGGGGTTGTTTTACTATAATCTGCACCATGAGCACCACCTTTCTTTGATCTTTTTCTTCAGAAATAGGGCCTGAGGAAACTAGATCATCTATATAACAATCATGATGTCAAATTCTGATATCTTTCATGCTGCATGCAAATGAAACTTGATGAATTGATTATAATCAACTCTAACGGCAAAATTAGTTGTTTTAGGATTGTTTGTTGTAGAAAAATGTCCACCGCACTAATGTCGCACTGTGAGCAGTAGATGCCTATCAGAGTTTGAACTCCTCACAGAACTGAAGGTGAAACTAGGTTTTGGGTTCTGTTGGGTAGACGATGAGGGTAGAGGGAAGATGGTGTCGTTGCGGCATTACCGCCTCATTATTTACGATAGGTGAGACGAACACAAGATTAGCAGTGTTGGAGAAGATGAGCAAACTACGTTAAGTGGAGCTGGTCAACTGTTGTGCAGAGTGAGACCTCGATAACAAATCCAGGGGGATGAGACAGGAGGAAGATACTTGTGGGTTGGGATTGAGAAGGAGATTCATAGTGATGTGAGTAAGAACAAGGTTGTCTTTCGAGAGGGTAAAAGTAGGCTGAATTCACACACCAGACGCACAACATTTACATATTTTCTTATTATTTAATATATACTATCCTGGCATGTTTGCTAGTATATATACTGGTAGGAACCATGTCCAGTTAGTAATCTTTTTGTATATTCTGTCTTTTGCCATGGACTTGAAGGTTTGCAAGATGGGGAAGACAACAAAGCCACCTCCTGCGGCCGAGCTTCTCGACGAGCTTGTTTTTGAGATCCTCCTCCGGCTGCCCGTCAAGTCCCTCCTGCGGTTCAAGTCTGTGAGCAAGGTGTGGCATGCAATCATCTCCGACCCCGTCTTCATCCGTGCGCACCTCCGGCAATCTGCCTCCAGATGGAGGAAGGACCCTTCACTGCTTGTCACCCCTCACGCTTTGAGCTACGTCATCGAGGACGAGGCTTGGCCGACCACCTTCTCGAACGAGATCCGATTCTATCAGTGGCCGCAACAGCCCTCCTCCTTAGAGGAGGAGGAGCCCCAAGAGGCGAGGCTCCTCATGCACGGCGGCAACTTCCTCGGCGAGTTCAACTCCGTGTGCTCCTTCGTGCACTGCGACGGCCTGGTGGTCGCCCCCACCAACACTAACGTCTATCTCTTCAACCCGGCGACCAGGCACACCATGACGCTGCCGCACAGCAGGCGCAACAAGATGCACCGGTACCAGGTCTGCCTCCCCGTAGGCCTCGGCCGGGACCCTCACACCGGCTGCCACAAGGTGGTCCGGGCCTTCTACCGCTCCAGGGATCCTCGCACTGGCATCTACGCCATGGGGATGGAGGTCTTCACCGTCGGCGATGCTTCCGCTTCCTGGAGGGAAACCACGGCCGATCCGCCGTACCCTGTCGCGGATTGGATCACCGCCGTGTTCGCCAATGGGGCCCTGTTCTGGGTCATCGAGAAGCGTGGTCTCGATCCGAGCCCGCACAGCCTCCTCCGCCTCAGCCTGGGCGACGAGACCTTCAGCGTCACGCGCCTGCCTGACTCGCTGGACCCTGCGCTTGTCGAGTCCTACTCCTTCATGCTGGACGAGATGCACGGCGAGCTATGCCTGACCGCCTTCAGCAGCAGCAAGCCGGCCGAGCAGCAGCCCCTCAAGATCTGGACGCTGGTGGAAGAAGACGGGCGATGGGAGCACCGCTACTCCCTCACCATTTCGGGGCTGGTGCACCCGATGGCTCTTCTCCCCGGCGGCGGCGCCATGATTGTACAGCGGTCACAGTACATCTGCCGATACGATCTGCAGACGCATGAGCTGGACACCGTGTGCGAGCTGGATCGCCAGAGGTACAAGAGCACGGGCACGTTCAAGGCTGCTGCTAGGCGGGAAATCTTTTACTTCAATGTAATACCATACACTGAGAGCCTGGTCCGAATTACTGCTGCTGCTTAGCAGAGTTAAGGCCATAATCAAACCGCACTTGCGCAATTCTATTCATTCGTTGTTCTGGCTCTTGTTGTGGTGTTGAAGTGTATGTGTTTTGACTCTCTCAAAGAAGATATAAAAGAGCTATTCTGGAGCATGTTTCACTGAGATTAACATTCCAGCTTGGTTGTTGGAACATTTGTGAAAGAGCATGTCTTCCGTAAGTGTTTTGTGTGTTTGTTGATGCTTGTTGGAACATTTGTGAAAGAGCATGTCTTTCGTAAGTGTTTTGTGTGTTTGTTGACAACATTAGAATATAACATCATCTTATGTGTAGTCGTTCATATGTTTGTAGGTACACGGTATACTCATGCTCCACTCGAGTTTTGGAAGACCAAAATCATAACTAGCTTAGTTTGATAGTCTTTTCTATTACTTGTGTGTGTGTCATGTTGTAACGGCTGGAGAGGTTTCGAGAAGCTGAGGAAACATGTGGTCTCCGCATGACTGGTAGTACCGGTGCTGAGAGCAGTAATACCGCTACCGCCTTCAGCACCAGGTACACGTCGGTTGGAACCGCTACGATGGTACTACCGGTTCTCCCGCATAACGGGTACTACCGCTGGCGATACCGACCGTATGAAAAAGTCCCTCTGGATCCTGTGCGGTACCTATACCGGAAGTACCGCTTGAAGTCATTCTTCGAGTGATTCGCGGTAGTACCGGTCGTGGTAGCGGTCAAGTACCGCATCTATTTCCCAAAGTACGGTAGTTCCGCACCTTGTACCGCGAGGTATCCAGTTTGCATTTTTCTTATGCCGGTACCTCAAGCGGTACTGGACCCGGTAGTACCGGTCGTGCGGGACTTACCTAGTTTGTTGGGGTAATGGTCATATGGACGCGGTAGTACCGCCCGCTAGGGCGGTAGTACCGGTCGTGTGGGAACTGCTGAACGGATGGTTTTTGAATGACCCTATATATGAGGTGTCTTCTTCCCCAGCTCGCCTGAGCATCTCTACACTCTCTCCTCCATTGCTGCAGAGTTTAAACCTTGAGGATCTCCCTCCCTATCCAACCAATCAAGCTCATACTTTGAGGAGTGGTGGAAGAGACCCCAATCTATCATCCCATCAAGAAAGATCCCACCAATCCCACCTAATCCTTTGTGGATCTTGTAGTTAGGGTTCCTCTTGTGGAATCCCTTGGAGATGAGCTTCTATGAAGGCTAGCTTGGGTGTTGGGAGCCTTCGATGTTGTGGAGCTCACCCCAACCTTGTGTGAAGGAATAGCCGTCTCGATCGGCCTTGTTAGTGGAGAAAAGGGAACTCCTTTGTGGGGTTTCCTTGAGGAAGAAGGTGAGGCCTGTGTGGCTATTGGACCTTAGTGGTCCACACCTCCTCAACGCAGACGTACTCCCCCTTGTGGGAGGAACTGCGGTGAAACAAATCCTCGTCTCTTCGCTTTCGCCCGGTTGTCCCGTTCTCTAATACTTGTTCATCTACTTGACTTACTACTTGTTTTACTTGCCTTATTGTATTGCATCATTCTAGGGTCACTTTACTATCAAGTTAGCACATTTACTTCCACATTGATAAAAATCGAAAAAGATATAAAAACTGAGTAGCGCCTATTCACCCCCTCTAGTCGCGCCGATCCATTCAATTGGTATCATAGAAATGTTCTCATGCTAGGGCTTTACCGCCTAAGAGATGGTCGACAAAGTGGGTCTTGGGGATGTTTTCCTTCCCGTGGAGCATGCACCTCCGCCACCACCAATAGCTAGCGCTACAGCTACGTTGGATGACCTCAAGAAATTAGAGTCATCCATTCTTAGCCAAATGAAAGCTACGATGTCGGAGTTGCTTGCCCCAAAACCAAACCCCATCATTGATCCTAAGGTGGGTACCGAGGTCTCCACGCCACAAGCTAATCATTTCCCTCTCTTGAACTTTGTCCCCGAAAAGGACAAAGCTAGAGAAGAGGAGAATCGTGGAGACTCCGGTACCTCATCTTCTAAAGGGAAGGATGAGACAAGAGGTGAGGAACATTTAGGGGGTAATCACGCGGTGCCACCACCAAGTAATTACGCCATAAAATGTTCCAATTCATATACCACATATAGTCTCACAAGGACCACCAACTTTGCTTCACTCTACAAATTTTGAGAATTGGCAGTTCTTAATGCATTCCATGTGCGCAGCTCATCTACGGAACTTTGGCGCCTTTTTTTTTGAACACAGGTGGGGTCAACGACCCCGGTGGAACTTTCATTACTCAGCACGTGGCAGGTACAATTTGCAAGAAGGCCCTTTATCATCTATTGCCCTAAAAAACCTAACATTTGAAGAAAAGACCTTCTTTTTTACAAAGAACACCCCAGCAGGAGAAAATAAAAAGCAATCAAGGACAGGGGTGTCACTGCCACCGGGCGCCGGCGAGCTCGAGGCGTTTCCGCCGAGCTCCGAAAGCGGTTTGCTCGAAAAATCTTTGTCGATGCCAAGATCCAGCTGTAACATCCCAAGTTTCAACAATAATAATCAAGAAAGAAAATTTCCCAAACTCAAAATTTGCAATTAACAAAAACTTTTTCTATGCATATAGTGCCACATATAGTTTCATGCATTTGAGTGAATTTCTTTTGTGCAATTGCCATGATGAGTGTTAATATGATGATCAAGTGTGCTTAAACCCTAAACCAAGATCATCTAACCCTAATTTGAGAAGAAAAGAAGAAAATGAGAAAAACCTATTTCTCCCTCACATACACATTATGCCAAATTGCAAACTTCACTCTAGGCCATAATTGCTTGCTCTCTTGCTTGTAGAATACTTAAATATGATAAACTAACACAATTGCATCATTGGAACAAGAATCAAACCAAAGGAAATCTCAAAATCTTCACACATATGATAATGGTCATATGTCACCAAAATATTTTCTTCCCTACTTTACCCCTCTGGTTTTCTTTATTCCTAAACTAAACTTGGTCAACCAAAGCCATGTCATCCAAGACCATGTCAAGGTGAGTAATTTTCATGTTGACCACCATGGCTAGAGTTGACTAGGTTGACCAGTAAGAATGTGACAAGTAGTGTATGTGAAGCAAAGTGAAGATACCCCTAAAATTTGAAACTTTGCAAAACAACTCCAAATTGAACACAACCACCACCATTCCAACACTTTGATTATATGAATAAGTTGTACCAAAAATAATTTCAAAATTCAAACAAAAGTTTCATGCGGCCATATGACCGAACACTTGGCAGGCATAGTTTCACTTTAGTGTTACATGCTATTACCCACTGGTTTCTTGCCTAAACCACCTTTAACCTATGATCATTGGCTCCCTCTGCCTCCTCTGCATCGAGCTTGGTACTTGCTAGGGCTGGGTAGAGTGGAAAAGTATGGAGAAAGCCACCATGCCAAGCACACCCGGCCACCTTTGGCCAAACCCTCTCTGGCCACCATCTCAACGTTTCTCCTTGTCCTGGAGCATCTATGCCACTCAAGGACGCCGACGGTACACGCCCCAGCGACGCCCAGCCACGGCATTGGCCATACAAGCCGCGACCAAAGCGTGCTAGGACGTGCCAGCCCACGCGGTGACCGCGCTCTGGCCGCGCCAGGACGCCAAGCGCTCGAGCACCCCCGTCCTCCCCCTGCATCCCTATCACTGCGTCGAGCATCTACTCCCCGCCCTCTACACGCTAGACAAGCGCCCAGGCCTGCCCCTGCTCCGTCGCCGTCGTCCTCGCCGGAAACGTACCGCGGGTACTGCCGCACTCGAAACGAGCCCCCGATCGATCCCATCTCCTTTTTCCTGCGCCAGCTGCACCTAGAGCATCGCCAGGACACCGCCTACACGCTGCCGTCCTCGCCTTGCCCCTTCGAGCACCGTAGACGCCGTGCCATGGACGCCTCCTTGCAGCACCCGTCGGCCAACTCCGCCCGCTATAAATAGAGACGATCAGCTCTCACTCTCTTCACACAACTCACTCCCCTCTCCTCACTGAGCATTCTCCCCCAACCAATTTCACCTCTCACCGCCGGAGTTGCTCAAATCGCGAGCTCGAGTCCGCCGGAGCCCGCGGAAGCCCTGCATCGCCTGGAGCCTCGCCGAGCTCCGCCGCTGCACCAGGCGCTTCCTCGTCGACGTCCACTTCCTCGAGCAGCTTGCCCACCACCTGCAACGGCCTGGTACTCCCTCCCACCCCCTAGGCTCGCCGCCAGGGAGCTCGTCGCTCGCCGGAGACGACGATGCTCACACGCCGTCGGATCTCGTTCTAATCCTACGGCTTAGATCCCGCGTACCGCTTCGCTGTGTTAAGCGCCGCTGACAGGTGGCCCTCACCTCGTCAGGGCAGCCCAGTGGCACCCGTTGCTTGTTGGGCTGCGCAGTGATTTTAATTTCTGTTTCGGCCCAGTAACGTTTCCCGCCTAGCCCATGAATTCAAATTCGGTTTTAACAATTATTCAAATGTGCTGCAGATGGTTTAGTAAATTTTGAATAGTTTGAAATCTGCCAAACCAAATTTAGCAAACTCTATACCGTTGGAAAGCCCATGAAATTATCTAAATAATGCCACTGGTCCCATCTTCAAATTCAAAGTAGAATTAATCTGATAAAAATAACAAGACAGGGGCTTTTTTACATTCAAACTTTATTTAAAATTCAACCATAATAGATTTTGAATTGTTTCCAACTCTAATAAATCACAAATGATGTCCTCTAATTGATTATGCAATAACATAGACTGGTTGTTTGTATGATCATGGACTAGATCAAATTAGATGGCTATGTAGTCAATTCTAGTGCAATTAATCTTGAAATTCAAATTCAACAAATAGTATGAGAGCTACTCTCTCATTTAAATCTTGATCCTAAGTAATATAACCAGGGGGAATGACTTAGGCTAATGAAACTCTGATAATTATTACTTAGAGATTTTAATTCATTTAAATGATAGTATTAAAATATGAGAAGTGTAGCACTTCAATTAAATTATACTCACATATAATAGATATGGAATGTTGACTTTGGTCAACCTATATTTCATACCTGATTGTTATATGTAGAGATTAAATCTTAATAAGATGTAATGAGAAGAAATCAATTTCTCTAAAGATCTAAATAGCCAATTTAAAGAAATAAGAATAATGAGAGGAAATTATTTTTCTCTTAAATAAGAACTAACCAAGTAATTCACTATGCCATGTTTGATTGATGATAGGATTAGTGTGTGAACTCTTTTGAGTGTTTCTAGTTTAGTATGTGAGCTTGGTTTAGTATTTATACCTCGTATTCGTATATAGACGCTAGTAACGAGGAATATCAAGAGGAGGAAGCCTACTCCCAAGAAGAAGAGGAGAACTTCGATAACTACTCAGCTCAAGGCAAGCTAACCCTTGCTAAACACAAGTGCTTAGCTCTACAAGAGCAAAGGCACCCTCACACTTTATATTATGTCTTACCTATCCCATGTTTTTACTTTACATTTACCTTTGCTTATTTATTTCAAAGTACTTTTTGGATTTATGATTCACTTGGTCTAGGTTAGAACAATATTTAAAGTTAGCTTAGCACCAATCAAAGCTAGTGTTGGAGATATGCCCAAGAGGAAATAATAAAATGGTTATTATTTATATCTTTATGTTTATGATAAATGTTTATATATCATGCTATAATTGTATTAATTAACCGAAACATTAGTACATGTGTGATATGTAGACAAACAAAGAGTCCCTAGTATGCCTCTTAAACTAGCTTGTTGATTAATGGATGGTTAGTTTCATAATCATGAACATTGGATGTTATTAATAACAAGGTTATATCATTGTATGAATGATGTAATGGACACACCCAATTAAGCGTAGCATAAGATCTCGTCATTAAGTTATTTGCTATAAGCTTTCGATACATAGTTACCTAGTCCTTATGACCATGAGATCATGTAAATCACTTATACCGGAAAGGTACTTTGATTACACCAAACGCCACTGCGTAAATGGGTGGTTATAAAGGTGGGATTAAGTATCCGGAAAGTATGAGTTGAGGCATATGGATCAACAGTGGGATTTGTCCATCCCGATGACGGATAGATATACTCTGGGCCCTCTCGGTGGAATGTCGTCTAATGTCTTGCAAGCATATGAATAAGTTCATAAGAGACCACATACCACGGTACGAGTAAAGAGTACTTGTCAGGAGACGAGGTTGAACAAGGTATAGAGTGATACCGAAGATCAAACCTCGGACAAGTAAAATATCGCGTGACAAAGGGAATTGGTATCGTATCTGAATGGTTCATTCGATCACTAAAGTCATCGTTGAATATGTGGGAGCCATTATGGATCTCCAGATCCCGCTATTGGTTATTGGTCGGAGTGATTACTCAACCATGTCCGCATAGTTCACGAACCGTAGGGTGACACACTTAAAGTTGGATGTTGAAATGGTAGAACTTGAATATGGAATGGAGTTCGAATATTTGTTCGGAGTCCCGGATGACATCCCGGACATCACGAGGAGTTCCGGAATGGTCCGGAGAATAAGATTCATATATAGGATGTCATTTTATGTGATTTAAAATGATGCGGAAGGTTCTATGGAAGGTTCTAGAAAAGTCCGGAAGAAACCACCAAGGAAGGCGGAGTCCCGGTGGGACTCCACCTCCCATGGCCGGCCAACCCTAAGGGGGAGGAGTCCCAAGTGGACTCCCCAAGGGGGGCCGGCCACCCCCTCCCAAGGAAAGTGGAACTCCCACCTCTAGTGGGAGTCCTAGCTTGGGTAGGTTTCATGAGTTATGGAAGGTTTTGGTTTGGGGTCTTATTCGAAGACTTGTAGACCAACTCTTGGGTGTTCCACCTATATAATGAGGGCCAAGGGGAGGGGGCCGGCCACCCCAAGCACCACAAGGTGGCCGCACCACTAGATGGCCGGCGCCCCCCTCCCAAACCCTAGCCGCCCCCTCTCTCCTCTATAGTTCCCGCACGCTTAGCGAAGCTCCGCCGGGATTCTCCACCGCCACCGACATCACGCCGTCATGCTGTCGGATTCAAGAGGAGCTACTACTTGCTCTGCCCGCTGGAACGGGGAGGTGGACGTCGTCTTCATCAACAACCGAACGTGTGACCGAGTACGGAGGTGCTGCCCGTTCGTGGCGCCGGTGATCAAGATCTTCTACGTGCTTTTGCAAGCGGCAAGTGAACGTCTACCGCAGCAACAAAAGCCTCATCTTTTAGGCTTTGGAATCTCTTCAAGGGTGAGACTCGATAATCCCCTCGTTTCTACCATCTTCTAGATTGCATCTTGGCTTGGATTGCGTGTTCGCGGTAGGAAATTTTTTGTTTTCTATGCAACGTTGTCCTACAGTGGTATCAGAGCCGTGTCTATGCATAGATGGTTGCACGAGTAGAACACAATGGTTTTGTGGGCGTTGATGCTCTTGTTGTCTTTAGTTTGAGTACTTTGCATCTTTGTGGCATAGTGGGATGAAGCGGCTCGGACTAACTTTACATGACCGCGTTCATGAGACTTGTTCCTCGTTCGACATGCAACTTGTATTGCATAAGAGGCTTTGCGGGTGTCTGATGACCCACAAGTATAGGGGGTGTATCGTAGTATCTTCGATAAGTAAGAATGTCGATCCCAATGAGGAGCAGAAGTTGTTGACAAGCAGTTTCGATGAAGGATTCACTGTAAATGCTCACAGACAAGTATTCAGGGGGTTTTGATGTAACAGTTGAATAAAGTACGAGTAAGTAAAATGCGAGAGTAACAATTGCAGCGAGTGTCCCAATCCTTTTTAGCACAAAGGACAAGCCGGTTTGTTTACTTATAATGACCAAGCGTTCTCGAGGACACACAGGATTTTAGTCTAGTGCTTTCGCTACATACGGCTAAATAATCTTCATTGTTATGATAAGTGTTGTGTGGGTGAACCTATGCTAATGTACCGCCCTTCCTAGGACTAATACATACTTGTGATTATACCCCTTGCAAGCATCCGCAACTACAAGAAAGTAATTAAGAATAAATCTAACCACAGCCTTAAACTCTGAGATCCTGCGATCCCTCCTGCATCGATATACCAACGGGGGTTTAAGTTTCTGTCACTCCGGCAACCCCGCAATTGGCAAACGAGCACAAGATGCATTCCCCTAGGCCCATAAATGGTGAAGTGTCATGTAGTCGACGTTCACATGACACCACTAGAAGAATAACACCACAACTTAAATATCATACCATTGAATATTACTCATCCATAGTTCACTACTAACATTTAGACTTCACCCATGTCCTCAAGAACTAAACGAACTACTCACGAGACATCATATGGAACATGATCAGAGGTGATATGATGATGAATAACAATCTGAACATAAACTTGGTTCAATGGTTTCACTCAATAGCATCAACAACAAATAGAGATCGATACCGGGAGAGTTTCCCCTATCAAACAATCAAGATCAAACCCAAATTGCTACGGCGGTGATGAGGTGCTGCGGAGGAGACGGCGGTGATGACGGTGGAGATGATGATGATGGTGATGGAGATGATGTCCAGCTCGATGACGGTGACGATGGCGTCGATTTCCCCCTCCCGGAGGGAATTTCCCCGGCGGATTCCTGCCCGCCGGAGAGCTCTTTTCTCTCTGGTGTTCTCCGCCCCGCAGAGGCGGCTGTAACTCTCCGTGAGGAACCCTCTGAGGCTTAGGTCTTCGGGACGAAGGGTTTCGCGAAGAAAAGGAGGCGAAAGAGGCTGTGGGCCCCCCACACCACATGGCGGCGCGGCCAGGCCATGGGCCGCGCCGCCCTAGGGTGTGGGCCCACCCTGGGTCCTCCTGGCTCCTCCTTCTGGCTTCCTTCGTCATCTTGAAAAATAGGATTTTTGGTATAATTTCCTTCCACAGTTGATCTTCCGAAATATTGCGTTCTGACGGTGCTTTTTCCCGCAGAATCCTGGCTCCGGTGCTTGATCCTCCAATAATGATGAAACATGCAAAATAGATGAAATAACATAAGTATTGTGTCCCAATATGAAATATATCAATGAATAACAACAAATTATGATATAAAATAGTGATGCAAATTGGACGTATCAACTCCCCCCAAGCTTAGACTTCGCTTGTCCCCAAGCGAGACTGAACTCAGTAAACAGGACCACATGTTTATGGAGTAAAGAGTCGATAAATAAAATACGGACAAGAAGCATCATATTCATTCACACAAGACATTATAGTAAACAACTTCCTCATATAACTCAACTTGAAACAAGTATAAGGTAATCACAAATAAAGGTGCATAAGAAATCATAGTTGGTGATGGCAAACTTCGTTCTTGGTCAGAGAACAATTAACAGATTATATTTATCTCATTGAGCAGCGCTCTTATGTTAAAGTTTATATGGCACAACTTGCATACTCAATCATAATGGTCTCTTCATGATCATTGATAACTTGCAAAGCTATATTCATTCAGATAAAACTTGTACTAAACAAGGAAGAATAAAAGACATGATGAAGCAAATCACAATATAATGGTTTGATCACAACTACTCAAATGCTTGCTTGAGATGGAGGGAAATAGGTTTACTGACTCAACATAAAGTAAAAGACAGGCCCTTCGCAGAGGGAAGCAGGGATTAAATCATGTGCTAGAGCTTTTTCAGTTTTGCAATCATATAAAGATAATAAAAGTAACATTTTGAGAGGTGTTTGTTGTTGTCAACGACTGGTAGCGGGTACTCTAACCCCTTGCAGGACAAACCTTCAAAGAGCGGCTCCCATATTATTTTCATTTTGTGTGGCACTCCTTCCAACCTTTCTTTCACAAACCATGGCTAACCGAATCCTCGGGTGCCTGCCAACAATCTCATACCATGAAGGAGTGCCTTTTTATTTTAGTTTTATTATGATGACACTCCCCCCAACCTTTGCTTACACAAGCCATGGCTAACCGAATCCTTCGGGTGCCGTCCATCAATCACATAACATGGAGGAGTGTCTAATTAGTTTGATTAGTTTGGGACTGGGAATCCCATTGCCAGCTCTTTTTGCAAAATTATTGGATAAGCGGATGAAGCCACTAGTCCATTGGTGAAAGTTGCCCAACAAGATTGAAAGATAAAACACCACATACTTCCTCATGAGCTATAAAACATTAACACAAATAAGAGATACTAAGTTTTGAATTGTTTAAAGGTAGCACATGAAGTATTTACTTGGAATGGCAGAAAATACCATATAGTAGGTAGGTATGGTGGACACAAATGGCATAGGTTTGGGTTAAGGTTTGGATGCACGAGAAGTATTCCCTCTCAGTACAGGTTTTTGGCTAGCAAGGTGTTATCACCAGGATTTGACCGAGTCAGAGGTGGGCCGCGATCAAGATGGACTTGAAGATTATATACGGAAGAAATACGTGAATCGGCCTTATATGCAAAGTTTGGGCTAGTTTGCCCTTGTATCTGTAATATAGTAGATCACATCTTAGATTAGAAGATAGAGTTTGTCTCGTGCACGGTGGGGATTATTCCCACGTTAGAAAGTCCCCTGGACTATAAATATGTATCTAGGGTTTATGGAATAAACAACAACCAACGTTCAACCACAAATCAATCTCGGCGCATCGCCAACTCCTTTGTCTCGAGGGTTTCTACCGGTAAGCATCATGCTGCCTAGATCGCATCTTGCGATCTAGGTAGCACAAGCTTTATGTTGTTCACGCGTTGCTCGTACTGAAGCCTTTTTGATGGCGAGCAACGTAGCTATCATAGATGTGTTAGGGTTAGCATAGTTCTTCGTATCGTATGCTATCGTAGTGCAACCCTTGCATATCTAGCCGCCCTCACACCTATCTTAGGTGCGGGGGCGGCACCCCGCTTGATCATTATTTAGTAGATCCGATCCGTTACGGTTGCTCCTTGTTCTACAAGGATTAGTTTAATATCTGCAATAGTTAGGCCTTACAAAGGGTTGGAGGATCTAGCGGCACGTAGGGTGTCGTTTGCTAGTCCTAGGCAGGATGTTCCGGGGATCAACCTCGTGTTGGTTTTTAGGCCCTATCTAGGATCGGCTTACGATCACCGTGCGTGGCCGCGAGGCCCAATCGTGAGTAGGATGATCCGATTATGCGGTGAAAACCCCAAATCGTCGTAGATCGAGTTAGCTTTATCTTGATCAAGCAGGACCACCATATATTCGTGCACCTCGTACGAATCATGGGTGGATCGGCTCCTTGAGCCGATTCACAGGACAACCTGAGAGCCGATCGAGGCTCGTATTTAATGTTTACGTGTATGCCATGCAGGAAACTAAGCGAGGCATCTCCATCACCTTCCTGACCAGGTATAGGTCAGGTGGCACGCCCTTGCATCAGCATCGGACGTGTGTACCAGAGGCTTTGCGGGCCGTCGCTCGGAGGGACCAGGGCCAGCCGCAGCCCTAAGTTGTTCCCGGCTCTACTGTGTTGCCCGTCGCTGCTCGCCGGTGGGTTTTGACCGCAACACATTCTGGCACGCCCGGTGGGACAAGCTTCGACATCAACCACATCGCCATCTACATCTGAGATGGCGGACGGCACGCCAGTCACGTACGAGGATCTGACCGAGGAGCTCAAGAAGAAGTATGACGAGGTCAAAATGATCCTCGAAGCCGACCTCATCGGCTCGTTTCACAGGACCCGTTCACATGGCATCAGGTGGAAAGGGTTCTCACCTCAAGGTGCGCTCGATGGAATAGACCTATCCGCCCCATCGGAAGAACGCACCAGGTCCCTGCGGCAGGAGATCAACTACATGGTGGCTCACTCGCTACACCGCCACTCTGAGAACCTGGTGAACACTTCGGAGCGTGTCGCTCTTCGGGTGATCCAGGAGATCATGAGGCATCAGTACTCGCCGTCAGGACCAGCTCTCGGGACACATCAAGGGGAGTTGCCACTCCAGTCCCGTCCACCGCTGCCATTTGCGTGGGCAGCACCAGAAGTGCCGAACTGTCGTCGTGGTGAACAGACAGATGCCATAGGATGGCTTAGATTGGGGCCGAATGGACGCTAGAGGATTCGGGGGAGGGTTTGTGATCAGGTGGGATGAACTTCCGGATGGTTTCCTCAAGAACTTGGCCAAGGCCAGAGGTTGAAGAAGAAAGACACAAGGAAGAACTCGCTCTAGATCACTATGTTCATTGATTCTCACAAGTTACAGGTTTGTGTTCCTCTCTCTGTCTTCCGCGCCCGTGAAGGAGGGCTGCCCCCTCTCCTTATATAGGGGAGAGGGTGGCTTACAGTGCAAGAAACCCTAATGGCATCTTTGACTGGACAAGCTACTTTACAAGGCTACTTTACAAAGCTACTTTAATCATAGATGACACCAGGGTCTTCTTTAATCAGGGAGGCTGACGTCCTCCGGCTTCTTTCTTCGTCATCTTCTTCTTTATCGTCAGCCCTTCGTTTAAAGCTACTTTGCTTAGCTCATCTTTGTCTTCTAGCTCTGGAGAGGATCTTTGACCAGCCTTGCCGACAAGCTCTTCCTTCCGGTGGCCCGGTACCTTTTCTATCCGATTCCGGTATCCCTCCTCTGAGGATACCGGCTTAGCCTGTTCAGCCAAACGCCTATCTTAGACTCCGGCATGAACATCTAACCGGTATCCTGATGGCTCAAACCATCCGGTTTGGCATGCCTTTGGCATACCGGGGGTCATCCCCCCAACATTAGTCCCCGAAGCTGGTATAGTCTGGCGGATTCTATCCAACAGACCATGCCAGGTTCTCATGTCTTTGGATACCGGTTTAATCCATCCGGCTTAGGGCTTGGATCCGGCATCTTTGCCCGGATTTTCATTATCTTTCTTTTCAAGTCATTCTCCGGTATCTTTTCTTCCGGTATCTTAGTCATTTAACGCCTCCTCGGCGGAGTCGAGAATATCTCGGGCCCCGCGTGCGACAGGGACATGCGCACTGTGACTGACGCGCCAGTGTCAGTTGTCACTTCGCTTCGACTCCCGCGCGCCCATTTAATGCACCGCTGCGGATCCCACTAGCCGTTTTGGATCCCGTGTGTGCCTCCGTGTGGCCTCCTATTATCTCGCGTGTACTTCTCTGCCACGTGGCTGCCCATGGTGCGGACCGCCGCGGGCCGCGAGGCGAACCGCCGCGGCCCAGCGGTTTTCAGCCCACCTCCCTTCTTCTTTATAAGGACAACCGCCGCTCCTTCTTCCTTTTCTCGCATTCTCCACTTCCTCGCGCACAGTGCTCCTCGCCTCTGCGCCTTCGCCGTTCTCCGTCCGCCGTCGCTCGCTCGAGCTCCGTCGCCCGGCGAACTCACGCCGTACTTCCGCCGGACTTCGTCGTGCGGGAACCTTCTGCAGCGCCTTCACCGCGCCCGCTGCATTCGCGCTTCTTCGCAAGCTTCTCTGCCTCGCCGTCGATGGACCTCTTCGCCGGCCGCAGGCTCACCATCTCTTCGGCGAACCTCTTCCTCCGCGACTCCGCCGCCTCAGGTTAGGCCCGATGCGCCTTCACCCCTTTTCTTCTTGCATTTCAGATCTTGGGGGGGCTAGAGTATTTATCCCTTCTTTATTTTGCTTTTCCTCTTACTCGTAGATCTTCGCGCGAGGGTCTCTTTGGGGAAAACTGTTTTCCGATAGGTTCCGGTGCCGCCTAGATCCATATGTCCAGCGAAGGGTCTCTCCCCGCTGCTACCTCTAGTAACCAAGGTAGTAGCACCTCCGACGGGCTAACCGAAGATCTGGCCCGGATGGATCTGGCATCTAGCCGAGACCAAGAGGCCGGCACATCTAGCCGGGCCTCCGGAAAAGATAAGACACGCGGAGCCTGGAGGGGTTCCGACGTGACTCAGTTTGAGATCGACTGGCTCTACCGGTCTAGGAGGATTCCGGAAGGAGTCATCTGCCAGCTTCCAGGTGACGAGATCGAACCGGTGCTCGAACCCGGTGAGGTCGTTGTTTTCCTTGCTCATTTTGAGCGTGGCTTCGGCCTTCCTGCCTCTGATTTCTTTCGCCAATTCCTTAACTTCTATCGACTCCAACCTCACCACCTTCCCGGCAATGCCGTTTTTTACCTTTCTTGTTTTGTGGCCTTCATGGAGGGCTACATTGGCATCCGTCCCGCTCGCGAGACGTTTGCCCGCTTTTTCTCCCTCCGGATCAACTCGGTCCAGGGCAAGGACATTCCCAAGCCCAAACCCCCCGTTCAATGCGGGTCTTGTATCATCGGCTCCCGCCAAGGGAGCCCCTTTTTTAAGTTCAACGGCCTCGAGTCTTGCCGGTTGTGGCAGACGACGTTCTTCTACGTGAAGAACGAGGGCGCCGTCGACCTCATCAACTTGCCGGCATTCAACCCGGCGCCGCCCGCCAAGATCAACTGGCAGTACAACCCCGGTACGGATCACAACGAGACGAACCGGGTGGTACGCTTCATGTTGAAGTTGATGAAGGACACCGACGTTTGCTCCGACGATATCATCCGCGCCTTCATCTGCCGCCGGGTGCTTCCCCTTCAGCAGCGCGCTCACAAGATTAGTGAGATGTACGGCCCCGGTGATCCCACCAAGATCACCGGCTTGCCCTTGAGCAAGGCTGATGTGGTCCTGAAGGCTAGCCAAATCTGCCAAACGGACATGCCGGATGACTGGGAGTGGGGCCTTTGCCCTCTCAGCTCCAGAAATCCTCCGTCCCAAGAAGTAAGAAATTGTGCGGCTCGGGTCGTATTACCGGTAACTTTCATACTTGCGACTAATTTCTCTTTTTTCCTTTGTTTTCAGGCTAGGGCTCGCTTCCCCCGGATTGACTTAGACCGACGAGGCCCTTGCCGGAAAAGGCCTCTGGACAAGTACGATCCGGATCCCGTCATTCATTGGCTGGATCTGAGGATGGGCCGGACTCCAGCTTCTCGCCTCGGCAAGTCTCCGCCGGAACCAGCTGGTTCGTCTGATGACTTGATCTTGCTCGAGGTAGCTTTTCTGTTCGTTCTCTCATACTCTTTTGTTATCTCTGTTCTGTAGACATTCGCTCAGCCAGCATCAACCCACAGGTTCATGAGCATGTGGCTCCTCTGCAGGCCGAAGTTGGGGACGAGTTCCTGGACAAACTGATGGCCGAAGGCCAGAAGAATGATCCTCCAGCTGCTGACGCCGGCCCTAGCCATGCTCCCCCTGCCAAACGCCCTCGGACAGAAGTCATTGGAGGGAAACAGGTTAGCACCAAACGCTACAAGCAGAAGCGGATGCCGGTTTCTTCCGGGTAAGTTCTTCTTTTCTTTTTATGGTCTCTCTGTTTCCACCAAGTTCTTTTCCGGTTGCTTTTTCCAATTTGTTCTCTTTTTTCTCTCTTTCAGCCCTGCGCTTGAGCTTGGCTCGAAGCCGGAGGGCTCTGCCGGCTCCGCAAGGACCTCGACTCCTCCTCCTCACTCAAGTCCGGCACCATCTGGTGCCGGCAACACCTCTACCTCCCCTCCGGGAGGCACTACAAGTTCGGGGTGCGCGGCCCCTACACCTCCTGATCACCGCGCGGAGGAGGACTTCACCTCCCCTCCAGAAGCCCAAGACACCGGCGCCAGCAACATCGGCGCCGGCCAGACAGATGCCGGGCAGGCGGAACCTCTGGTTCCTCCTCCCCCGAAGAAAAAGAAGAAGCAGTCAAGCTCTTCCCCCACCGCGCCGGATACTTCCGCGCCGGTATCTTTTCCTCCTCCTGGGGCCATGCCGACACCGCCGCCAAGCCAAGGACCTTCCGTGGCCAAGCGAATGGTGCCGGCAGAGACCCCCAAGATCACCAAATTCCTCAAGCCCGGGGCTTCCCGTGGCAAGGCTGTGGAGGGCGACGCCTCAGGCGGCTCGCGGGACGTGGTGCTGCACGTCGGTCCTGCTGCTGCTGTTGTCCCGGAAAAACCTTCCGGCGTCCTAGGCCGGATCGTTACGCTGAATCGCGCGGGCAAGGACCTGGGGCACCTTCTCCCCTACGCCCAAAAGTGGAACGATGCGGATATCTCTGCATCCACCCGCGGCTTGGGGAAGGACCGCCTTCCAGCGCCAGACCCTGCTGGGCCTCGGTGCACTGAAGAACACTTCACGCGGCTTAAACGTGCCGTGAAGGAGTTTGACAGTGCGTGGTACGATGCCACCAGCAATGTGGTGGTAAGTTTCGCTAAACCTCTTGTATTTTTGTTGATGCCGGTTTCTTTTCTTTCCGGATCTTGTCTATCCTCCCAGTCCCCGAGTTTCGTGTTGAGAGCGTAGCTCTTAGCGCGAAACTTCAACTAGAAACGCGCGAAACCGGCATAGCCAGTCCCCGAGTTTCGGGTTAAGATCTCTTGTTTCTTTCTTTCTGACAACCATCTTCCTTTGAACAGAGCACTGCTGACGCCCGGAAGCAACTCTTTGAGGAGCACGTGGGAGCATCGGGACCTTGCCGAGGCCCGGCCCTTTGCCAAGGTTTGTTTTGTTTCTTTCCCCTCCGGCATCTTTTCACCGGAATGTTTCCTTCTTTGATATTTACGCATCCTTTTGTTTAACAGTTGTTCCGGAAGCTACCATCGAGGCCCTTAAGGCCCAGGTTACCAAGCTTCAAGGTACCATCCTTTCTTTTTCGGCTAACCCGTTCCTTTTTTCATTTCATCTATTGTCGCTTGCTAAAACCTTTCTTTCCGGTACTTAGGCGAGAAAGAGCAGCTTCTCAAGGAGCACAACGAGGCACTGGACGCCCAGAAGACCGCGTTGAGGGAGCTGAAGGAACAGGCTATGCAAGCCGCGCTCCAGCACGAGCAAGCTCTCAAGGACGCCCGGGTCGCGGCTGAGGCCAGGTTGGCGGAGGTCGTGGAGGACTCCACGAACTCCAACACCGTACTAACGGCAGAGCTGGAGGAGGAGAGGAAAGCGTGGAAAGCAGCGGAGCGCCTCATTGATACCATGACCACTGATCACCGGGAATACGATCGGTTGGTTATGAAGATTGACGCGCTAGCTCTCCGTAAGTCCCTGCCTTGCCCCTTCTTTTGCTTATAAGCTTTCTCCTTTTGAAAATGTATCCTTGTTCCTTGTTCTTCCGACATGCTTTTTTCCGGTGTCTTGTGTTTATGCTTTTTCCTTCTTCCTGTAGAGCATTTCCCGGAATCCCAGGTCTACGCCGTGAAGAAGGTGAGGGAGGATCGGGTGGCGCGGGAATTTCCCAATATGGACGCGCACTGGGATGGGTACGACTATCTTGTCGCCCTCTCCGCGCGAGTCCAACACATGCGCTGCGTCGACCGGCTCCTTGCCGACCTACCAGCTGCCGCCATCCAAATCTTCAACGTGCTATGGCCTGAGGAGGAGCTGCCGGAGAACATCACGCTTACTGCCAACCGGCTCAAGGATGCCGGGCACCGGATTCGCGAGTGGCAATGCTCCGCGGCTCGTGCCGGAGCTGATACGGCGCTGCGCTCCGCATGCTCCTGGTACCCTGATCTGAATCTGGATGCCCTTCAAGGCGTACGCCAAGATGCTCCCACGGACACGGATCCGGCGCTCACCGCGAAGCGGCAGGACCGGGCCTACCGGCTTGCTGAGTATGCCGAGGTCCGCACCTTCATCCCTCCCCCTCCTGGTGTCAAGGACTACCTCAGCGATGAGGAAGAAGAAGACGAGGGAGATGAAGATGAGGCTGCTGAGGACATGCCGCCGGAAGCTCCCGAGGCCAGCACTGCTCCCCCTGAAGACACTGAGACCGGTGCCGCTCCACCTGATGCCCCCGCGGCCTGAACAAGTTATCTGCTCCTGCTTGCTTTACAACAGACTTTGTTAAATTTGACCCCGGTATGCCGGGGTGTATGATGTAAAACCTTAAGTCCGCTTTTGCTTATCCTACAACATTTTATGCCGGTAAGTTATACCGGTAGCTAATTATCTTAAGTTTGCTTAGCATATTTGCCTCTGGTTTTGCTTTTATCTTGCACCGCAAAGATTTCCAAATCGTTTCCGCATCCAATTCGATGCATACTTGGTTCTTTTGCCCTGGCTCTGCCTGCCTTCTCTGGGCGTTCTTTGGCGTATGAGCACAAGGTTCTTTCACCAAACAAGCATTTTCTTGAACTTAGAAATAATTTCGAAATTTTGCAAAAAACCGGTTAAACCGGGGTTAGTTAAATTTTCCGGATTGTTCTTTCCTGCTCTCCCTCTCCGCAGTTCATGTGCTTATCCCCTACCAGTTTATCTTGCTTGCCATGAAGCCGGGTTGCGGACAGCAGCAGAGTTGAAGACTCCGGTAGGATTTAGCACACTACTCAACCGGAAAGAAAAAAACGTTCAATAAGCAACCGGTAAACTGAAAAAATAAACAAGTTACATGCAACCTTGTTGGGGTAGTCCCCGAGATTCATTCAAGATTCCGGCATCTTTTATTCATAGCATATAAGGTACAAAAAGGAACTTCTTACACCACCACTTCAAGAGTAGAAAGGACGCAGTAGAGCTACGTTCCATGGACGCTTGCTCTCCTCTCCGGATCTGTCCGCCTTTCCTTTCTTCCACTCCTGCGCATCGATCAAGTAGTATGCATCATTGTGAAGCACCTTGCTTACAATGAAGGGACCTTCCCATGGTGGCAAAAGCTTATGCCGGCCTTCCGTGCGCTGCACTAGGCGAAGTACGAGATCTCCTTCCTGGAAAACTCTCGGGTTAACCTTCCGGCTGTGATAGCGTCTGAGGTTCTGCTGGTAAATGGTTGTTCTTGCCAAAGCCAGCTCTCTTGCTTCTTCTAGCAAGTCCACATCATTTTCTCTGGCCTCTTTGACCTCTTGCTCAGTATAGAGCTGTACTCTTGGTGAATCATGAATGATATCAGTCGGTATGACCGCTTCTGCTCCATAAACCATGAAGAAAGGAGTGTATCCGGTAGACCGGTTTGGAGTTGTTCTTATACTCCACAGTACTGATGGTAGCTCATCGAGCCAACATCCCGGTGACTTTTCCACTGCATCAATGAGTCTAGGTTTGATACCGGAAAGTACCAAAGCATTCATTCTTTCCACTTGGCCATTGCCTTGTGGGTGTGCCACTGAGCACAAATCCAACCGGATGTTCTTGTCCTCACAAAACCTTTTGAACTCACCTTGAGCAAAGTTGGTTCCATTGTCAGTGATGATGCTGTGCGGGTATCCATACCGCAAAATGACATCTTTTAAGAACTTCACCGCTGTGTGCCCATCACATTTTGCGATAGGTTTCACTTCTAGCCACTTGGTGAATTTATCCACCATAACCAAGATGTGAGTCATGCTGCTTCTTGCGGTTTTGAATGGGCCAACCATATCAAGGCACCAAACGGCAAACGGCCATGTTAATGGTATTGTTTTTAAACCGGATGCTGGGGTATGATTTTGCTTGGCGTACCTCTGGCACCCGTTGCATTTTCTTACCAAATCCTCAACGTTCTCCAAAGCAGTGGGCCAATAAAACCCATGCCGGAATACTTTTGCTACTAGCGCCCTTGATGAGGCATGATGCCCACATTCTCCTTGGTGAATTTCCTCAAGCATTTCTTTTCCTTCTTCCGGTTCCACACATCTTTGAAGGACACCGGTAACGCTTCTCTTCTATACCTCACCATTGATGAATGTGTAAGCTTTGGACCTTCTTTGTATTCTTCTTGACTCATTTTCGTCAGCCGGCAAGGTGCCGTTGATCAGGAACTCCTTAATAGGTTTAACCCATGACGGTATCTCCCGAACCAAAAATACCGGTGCATCTATCTCCATGCTATCTACCAGCATCATTTCTTCCGGTATAGGTACAGCAGTCCCCGAGCTTACCGGAGCAGTCCCCGAGCTTGCCGGAGCAGTCCCCGGGTTCCCTTCATCGATATCCATGGGCACTACGTGCGATTCCGGTACAAAAATTGATTCCGACTCCGGGCTTGGTTTGATCGATGGTACTCTTAAGTGAGCCAAAGCTATCCCGGGAGGGATTTCTTGCCTAGATGAGCCCAGCTTGGACAAAGCATCCGCGGCTTCATTTTCTGCGCGCGGTACATGATGAAATTCACACCCTTCGAAAAATCCGGCAATCTTTTGCACGTGAAACCGGTATGATGCCATGTTGGCATCTTTTGCATCCCAATCCCCGGAACACTGCTGTACCACAGGATCTGAATCTCCATAGCAAATGATCCGGTGCGCACCGATTTCTTTTGCGACCTTAAGCCCATGGATCAAAGCTTCGTATTCAGCGACATTATTCGATGCCCTGAAATGCACTTGCAAAACATACCGGAGGTGATCCCCTTTAGGCGAAGTAAGTACCACACCGGCACCTAGGCCCTCTTTCAGTTTGGATCCATCAAAGTGCATTTTCCAGTACTCTACCCTCTGATCCGGCGGCTTGTATTGCATCTCCGCCCAATCAACAAGGAAATCAGCCAAAGCCTGTGATTTTATGGCATCTCTTCTTTCATATACCGGCACGTATGGTGATATCTGGATTGCCCATTTTGCAATCCGGCCGCTGGCGTCTTTGTTGCACATGATGTCGGAGATTGGTGCTTCACTCACCACCTTCATGGGGTGCTCCTCAAAGTAATGCTTGAGTTTTGTGGCGGCCATGTACACGCCATAAGTCATTTTTTGGAAGTGAGGGTAGTTTTGTTTTGAGAGGGAGAGCACCTCGCTCAAGTAGTATACCGGCCTCTGGACGGTTTTTCCTTCCTCTTCTCTTTCAACCACAACCACTACACTCACAACCCGGTTTGTTGCCGCTACGTATAATAGCATAGGTTCTCTTTCTAGAGGTGAAGCCAGTATATGTGCTGTGGCTAGCATTGTTTTTAGCTCCTTAAACACTGCGTCTGCCTGAGGGGTCCAGACGAACGTGTCAGATTTTTTCATCAGAGCATAGAGTGGCAGAGCTTTTTCTCCCAACCTGCTTACAAACCGGCTTAGCGATGCCAAGCTTCCGGTAAACTTTTGCACATCTTTTAATTCTCGAGGGACAGCCATTCTTTCTATTGTCCGGATTTTTACCGGATTGACTTCTATGCCCCGGCTTGATACCAGGAAACCGAGCAGCTTGCCGGCAGGGACACCGAAAGTGCATTTTGCCGGATTAAGTTTCATCCGGAACCGTCTTAGGTTATCGAATGTTTGCCGGATGTCATCGATTAAGGTGTTCTTTACCTTAGTTTTTATCACAATGTCGTCCACATAGACTTGCACATTCTTTCCGATTTGATCAAACAAGCATTTTTGCATACAGCGCTGGTACGTTGCACCGGCGTTGCGCAAACCAAAAGGCATAGTAACATAGCAATAAGCCCCGTGCGGGGTAATGAAGGCAGTTTTTATTTGATCCTCCTTTTTCAAGGGAATTTGATGGAAACCGGAATATGCATCCAGGAAGGACAACAACTCACACCCAGCAGTTGAATCAATCACTTGATCGATTCGTGGCAAAGGAAAAGGGTCTCTTGGGTAAGCCTTGTTTAGGTTGGTGTAGTCGATGCACATGCGCCACACCTTTGGAGCTTTTGCCTCCAAGTTCTCATCTTTTTTCTTTTCGACCATTACCGGATTGGCCAGCCACTCTGTGTGCGTGACCTCCACAATGAATCCGGCAACGGCGGTTTGTCACCTCTTCTCCTATGATTTTCCTTCTATCTTCAGCGAACCGGCGCAGTGGTTGCCGCACCGGCTTGGCATCTTTCCGGACGTTTAAAGAGTGCTCAGCCAGCTCCCTCAGAACACCCACCAAATCATCAGTTGACCAGGCAAAGATATTCCGATTCTCACGGAGGAAGCTGACGAGCGCGCTTTCCTATGCTTGATCGAGTCCGGCACCGATGCGAACGGTGCGCTCTAGGTAAGCCGGATCCAGCACAATGTCCTTTGTTTCATTCGTCGGCTTGAATGCTGGTGAGCCCAAGTTTCCACTCATTGCCGCTAAGCTCAATTGTGACGACTGAGCCAGCGCAACAGCTGTTTGCATCCTTTTCTTTTCCTCCGCGATCACCAGCGATTCCGCTAGGTTTGATCCGGCAGACGCAGTTTCCAGTGAGACTTTGTAGTTTCCCACCACAGTCAAGGGTCCACGAGGTGCCGGCATTTTCATCTTGAGGTAAGCCGTATGAGTTGTGGCCATGAAGGCTGCCAATGCCAGTCTCCCCAGCAATGCATGGTAGGGACTGTCCAGATCCACCACCTCAAACTCAACATTTTCAACCCGGCAATTGTCACGGCCTCCAAATGCTACGTCCACCCGAACTTTTCCTATCGGGGCGCAGGACAAGCCCGGAACGATTCCGTGGAACGTCGTACGCGTGGGCTGAAGCATATTTTCTGTTATGCCCAGCGTATGCATGGTATGCTTGTACATGATGTTTATGCTGCTGCCATTGTCTATCAGCACCTTGCTGAATTTTACTCGAGCTTGCGGCCCTTTCATGATTGGGTCCACAACAAGAGCATATCCACCCGGATTCGGCATGATTTTGGGGTGATCCTTAGATGACCAGGTAATTTCTTGATTGGACCACATCATGTATTTGGGAACTGCCGGCATCACGGCATTTACTTCCATGGAGCGGCGATGCATACTTTGCCTGTCTGTTGGCTCAGTGACAAAGACAACACAGCACATATGCGGGTCTTCGTAAACATTCCGGCCTAAAGGTGCCGGTGGAGGTGGTTGGTTATCGTTTTGCTCCACCCGGTTAACTTGCTGGTACTGCTGCCGGTTTGGCTGCACCGGTAAGGCGTTTGCCCCGGTAAGTGGCGGTGGCGGCGGTAGCTGTTGTTGCCGCGGCATGTCTTGTGGTGGTTGTGCATCTTTTACCGCTCCCTTTTGCATCAAGTATTTTGTCCAGGTACAATCCTTCGTCAGGTGGTTTGACGGGTGTGCCGGATTCGGTGTGTGCCACCGGCATGGTTGGTCCATGGCAGCTTCCATGGTGTATTTTGCGGGTTCTTGCCAGTTTCTTTTCTGGACCCAGGGTTTCTTTTCCACCCATTGTTTCTTAGGACCCGCCCATGGTTGCGATCCGGTTCTTTGCCTCTGACTGCCGCTGGCCTCAGAGTTTTCCTGTACAGCAGCAACTTGCTGCGGACCGTATCTTCGATCCGGAAAATCTTCTCTTCTTTTGTTATTCCGGTTATCCCGGTGTTTCTCTTGGCGTAGCTGTTCCGGCTCAGGTTGCACTGCCGGCTGCATTGGGTCTCCCAACGCATAACTATCCGCCACCCGTATCATCTCTGCCAACGTTGTTAGCATGTTCCGCTGCAGCTTTTGCCACAACGGTGAACCTCTTCTGCACCCACTGCTAAACCAAGCAATGGCCTGTGCCTCGATTACTCCTTCACAGGAGTTCCTTGTAGTGTTCCATCGGGCTAGATAATCCCGGTCCGTTTCGTTTGCGCGCTGTACGCACAGAGCAAGTTGCTACGGCCTGTTTGGCCTTTGATAGGTGCTGCTGAAATTGCTCACAAAAGCCTCCTCAAAATCCAACCAGCCGTTTATGCTTCTTGCCGGCAAGTTGTTTAGCCAGATTCTTGCCGGTCCAACCAAGAATGATGGTATGATTCTCACGGCCCAACGCCTGTTTCCTCCTCCTGCCACGGTTCCTCCACCGCCTGCGACGTATACCGCGGTCACGTAATCCGCGAGCCAATCTTCCGGCTTTGTAGTGCCATCGTATGTTTTTGTGTCACGGGGCAACATAAAGTTGCGAACCGGCGGTTTTTCTCTCATGATCCTTGGGCCAAAGCACTTTGGGCCTGGAGGACCTTCCTCCTCGATCATTTCTGACAAGTACACTCTATCCAGATGGTGCCTCGCATCCCGTTCCGGTAAGTATCTCTCTCCCAATCGTTCTCCCAATGGGTTCCGGTATGCTGCCGGTCTTGCAGAATCGGCTTCATCATAACATTCCGGTACCGCGGCCCTTGCCTGCCGGTACCTCGGGGGATCTATTTCCTCCTCATCGTACGCTGCCCTTGCAGCTCGATAATTTTGCCCGGTCTCATATCTACCGGCATGATTGTTTCCGGCATAGCCTCCTCTGGCGTAGCCTCGCTCTGCCCCTTGGCTTTTTCTACCGGCATCATGTTGCCCGGCTTGTTGCTTTCCGGCAAGAACCGGATCATACACAGTCATCTGCTGCGCATTCACTTCTTTTTCTCTTCTTCTGTCCGGATGGGGGGACGAAGCCTGCCCATGGGACTTGCTTCCGGCATTCTTTGTTGAACGCGCGGATTTTGAGGCCGCGGCCTTGTTCAGCTTAGCCAGCTGCTCAGCGTTCTGCTGCTCAATGGTTTCTAGCAGCTCTCTAACACGCTCTTGCTGTTTCGCCAAAGCATCTCCGGAAAGCGACTCGCACAGCTCTACTGCAGCTTTAGCAGCTTTTATGGTTTTATCCGGGCTACTGTATTTGGGTTTTTCCACGATGCTAACAGATGCAGAGGTGCTTTTGCCGGCATGAATTTCTTTGCGCAAATCCTGATCTAGGTTGCGAGCTTTTAGCCGGTTCTCCGGTATCCTAGCAGCATGCGCGCTAACAGAAGCAAAGCCATGGGCAGCGTTATACTCACGTACGATTAGGTTCAGCTCGCGCTGCGCCCTGACGACGTCCTTGCCGCTCTCGAGTATCTTCTGGCGCTGCACCTCCAGCTCCGCCTGAGCCGCTGCTGGGTCGATGTTCTGCGCGATGGGGGTGGCGAGAACGTTCATGGCCGCTTGGAGCGGTGTCTCCGGTGGTGCGGATGATGCTCCCGCTGCGCCTGCGCCTCGCTCCAGCGGTGGCTTGGCCGCACGGGTCGAAGTCGCACGACCAGCACCTTCACCCACAGCTTCTTTTCCTGCACCAACCACACCGGTCATCATTACCTCGACGCTGCCGGCGGCGCGGCCAGCGCAGAGCCATCTTGGCGGGTCCGGTGCCACCAGCACCGGCGAGAGGCGCTGGCGCACAGGGACGGTGCCGAAGTAGACGCGGTGGCTGCCAAACTCGATGATGCGGCCGTTCTTGGGGAAGATGCCGCCGTTGGCGAAGCAGCCCGCGTTGTCGTTGATGAAGTCCATGGCGTAGATGCGCTACACGAGCGCGGACACCGTACGTTCGCCGGCGACCTCGAGGATGCCCGCCCGAATGTGAACTCCTTCAAGCGCCACTTCCAGCCCCACGGTGGGCGCCAACTGTCGTCGTGGTGAACAGACAGATGCCATAGGATGGCTTAGATTGGGGCCGAATGGACGCTAGAGGATTCGGGGGAGGGTTTGTGATCAGGTGGGATGAACTTCCGGATGGTTTCCTCAAGAACTTGGCCAAGGCCAGAGGTTGAAGAAGAAAGACACAAGGAAGAACTCGCTCTAGATCACTATGTTCATTGATTCTCACAAGTTACAGGTTTGTGTTCCTCTCTCTGTCTTCCGCGCCCGTGAAGGAGGGCTGCCCCCTCTCCTTATATAGGGGAGAGGGTGGCTTACAGTGCAAGAAACCCTAATGGCATCTTTGACTGGACAAGCTACTTTACAAGGCTACTTTACAAAGCTACTTTAATCATAGATGACACCGGGGTCTTCTTTAATCAGGGAGGCTGACGTCCTCCGGCTTCTTTCTTCGTCATCTTCTTCTTTATCGTCAGCCCTTCGTTTAAAGCTACTTTGCTTAGCTCATCTTTGTCTTCTAGCTCTGGAGAGGATCTTTGACCAGCCTTGCCGACAAGCTCTTCCTTCCGGTGGCCCGGTACCTTTTCTATCCGGTTCCGGTATCCCTCCTCTGAGGATACCGGCTTAGCCTGTTCAGCCAAACGCCTATCTTAGACTCCGGCATGAACATCTAACCGGTATCCTGATGGCTCAAACCATCCGGTTTGGCATGCCTTTGGCATACCGGGGGTCATCCCCCCAACACGAACTCACCGGCATTCGTCGTCTACAAGATCGGTGGTGACCCTAGTGACTGCCAGTTCTTGCAGGAGGCGCCTAAGGAGATCCCTCACGGGTACATGTGCACATATGTGCCAGACTGCGGTAGCTGGGCGCTCACAAACCAGGCCGCAACATCAGGGACTTCTGGGAAAACAGGAGGAGCGTCAGCAACAGATCTTGAGAAGCAGACGTGGCTAGCTAAATATGCCACCCCGACGAACCTCCAGAGCACAGCTCCTGCAGTTGGCTCAGAGCTGGAAAAGCAAGCATGGCTGGCTAAGTACGCCACCCCGGCGAATCTTCAGAGTTCGACTCCTGCAGCCAGCACCGCGGATCAGATCAGTACGATCCTCAGGGACCAGTTCGGCATGGTGCCGAAAAGGAGGACAATCGGCTATTCCAAGCCGTACCCCGACGAGTACGAATTGGTCCCGCTACCACCCAAATATCGGCTCCCTGATTTCTCCAAGTTCAGTGGATCAGATGGTTCCAGCTCCATCGAGCATGTGAGCCGATATTTGGCACAACTAGGAACGGCCTCAGCGTCGGATCCACTACGCGTGAGGTTCTTCACACAGTCCCTCACGGGATCGGCTTTCGGGTGGTACACTTCGTTGCCACCAGACTCGATCCGGACCTGGAAGCAGTTGGAAGAACAGTTCCACATGCAGTATCACTCAGACGCTTCCGAGTCTGGCCTTGCCGATCTAGCACAAATACGTCAGAAGCGTGGAGAAACTGTGGCAGAATACATCCAGCGCTTCAGAAATCTTAGGAACCGATGTTATTCGGTTCATGTGACTGAAAAGGAAGCAGTCGAGTTGGCAGTGGTGGGCCTTGCATCACAAATCAAGGACATGGCCTCTCAAGCAGATTACCCTTCACTGGCGCACATGGTTCAGAAACTGTCGGCATATGAACAGCGCCACCCGGACTTATACCAGGACAAATTCAAGCGTGCAGTGGTCCTGGTCGAGGCAGATGAAGACGAAGTTTCTGCGGGAGATCAAGAGGTAGCAGTGGCTGAATGGACTCGGGGGGCAACCCCCGTGTCCTGCAAATGGGTAAAGCCACCAGGCCCGCCCAGGGGGTTTGATTTTGACGTGACCAAAACTGAGCAAATCTTCGACCTCTTACTCAAGGAGAAGCAGTTGAAGATACCCGAAGGCCTCAACAGGAGCTGAACGGAAAGCCATACTGCAAATGGCATAACTCGGTCTCCCATGCCACCAACGACTGCAGGGTGTGGCGTCAGCAGATCCAAATGGCGATAGAACAAGGACGTCTGATTTTCAACCAGTACGCCATGAAGGTCGACACTCACCCCTTCCCCGCCGTTAACATGGTGGAGTGCACTTACCCTGAAGGTTGCTAGCCAGGATCCTCGTTCAGTATCAACATGGTAGGACCTGGGCACCACTCTGGCAAGGATGGAGACGAGGGCAGCTGCTCTCATAGCAAGGACACAGAGGAGGCCGCTCCACGCGATCGGCTCCGTCATGATGGCAAGCGCTACGTCACAGAGGGAGAAGTGAAGAACATAAGATATCAGCGACCCCTCTCTGATCACCTCCTCAATAAGTATGTGAGTCAGTATGACCAACACCGACGATCCAGCGATGATGATGAAAGAGATCGTCTGGCTAGAGAAGCCAGAAGACATCTTCGGCATGATCGCGATGAGGAGGAGTACGAGCGCCGTGCCAAGGAAAAGACAAGGGAGCAAGGCGACGAAGATAGGCATTGGGACTGCCCCTTCTTCAGACACTGCTGGGATTCAGGAATGAGCCGATTGCCCACAATCGGCAATTGCCCAGAATGCAACCAGAAGAAGAAGGAGGCATCCAACGTGTCCGTGTTCAAACGTCTAGGGCCTCTCCCAACACAAAGCAAACGCGCTGAGTCCCCTCGGTTGGAAGATCTCGAGGATTCAGAAGACAAGGGAGAAGAAGAAGAAGACAGGTACCACCGTCCAAGGTGGTGCCCTGATGGACTCAGCCGTTCCCAAAAGCGTAGGGTTCAGCGATTACGTGGCTTGGAGGAAGCCGAAAGGTTATACCTGCATACGCTAAGGAAGGCGCGACCTGATCTGGCTGCGAAAGTTCAGCGAACCCTGGATGAAGAGGGTCGTCCACGAAAGATGGAGTGGCGCCCCAAGCAAAGGAAAGCCGATGATGGAACATCGGCTGGCACAAACATGGTGTTCATCCTTCCTTCGGAGTTCAGTGCTCCAGGATTAGACGAGGCACCTGTGGCACAACTTGACTGCGGCCCACGGCCGGTTATCTTTGAGAAGCCACGAGAAAGAAGCTACAGACATCTGAAGGCCCTGTACTTGCGAGGTTATATCGATGGGAGGCCTGTCAATAAGATGCTGGTAGACACCGGAGCGGCAGTCAACATTATGCCATACTCTATGCTACGTCGGTTGGGACGCTCTAGCTCGGATCTGATCAAGACCAACGTGACATTGAGCGATTTCAACGGCCAAGCGTCTGACGCACAAGGTGTTCTGAACGTGGATCTGACCGTAGGAAGGAAAACTATCCCTACGACGTTCTTCATCGTCGATAGCAAGAGCACCTATGCTGTTCTGCTAGGAAGAGATTGGATCCACGCCAACTGCTGCATTCCCTCCACGATGCACCAATGCGTAATACAGTGGGATGGAGATGAGGTAGAGGTCATCCAGGCCGATGATTCAGCCGAGATTTCAACGGCTGGCACGAATGCTTGGGAAACAGCAGGCCAAGAGCCACTCTCAGGTATCAATTTGGATGACTGCGAGCGCATCGACGTGACGAAGGGCAGGGTTAGGCTGGTTTTATCCACCGGCCTGACCATCTAGCTGGTGCAAACCAATGGACAAACATGGCGAGGCTGATCCTTGTGATCGGCCCCATAGATCTATGGAGGAACATTACAGAACCTTCATTGAGCGTTTCGATCAATAAGGAGGCCGATTTTCAGCTATCGGCCAAAATTATCTTCACCACAGGTTCTGTTTACGTTCAACATTGATCTATTGGGCAGCGGTCACGTCGGCTAGTAAGTTAAAGAAGAATCAACATTGGTCCTACCAGAGCCGACGTGCAAATACAATGCCTTGGCAGAACTACAGAGCCGATATCTGCAGTTACCTGACAGATTCGACTCGGGGGGCACCTGAACCAGACGAACATGTGAACATCTGCAAGTGAACCAGACGAACATGTGAACATCTGCAAGTGAACATGTGTGCAGTGAAATATTGGGGGCCGATTAGAAAAATCGGCCAGTAAAATTTTTTTTTTCAGCATCATGACATACAGCCGATGCAAGGACATCGACTTTAGAACTGAGAAACAAAGCCGATGCACAGCCATCGACTCTAGTATGACTACGCAGGATTTGCTGTGTGTTCAAAGTGCGGATCTTCACCAAGTCAAGTTCTGCTGTGGGATCTTATGCTCCCTCGAGGGAGTAAACGTTGAGAGCTTCCTCAGCTACCTTGAGCCGATTCTGGTGCCTGAACCTTCTTGTCAAGTATTTTCAGCCCTTGGTGCTAGTTCAGCGGTGCTGTCAGAAGAGATATATCGGCTTTCGAGGAAAGAAAGGTGATCGGCTTTGGTGCATCCTCGTCGACATTCTCGCCTTGACTGAGGCTCGGGGGGCAGCTGGTCTGGTAGTTGCTCTATTTTTTAGAAGCCGATTGAGGCGACATCGGCTGATCCTTCATTGCAATCTTCTTCACAAAATGATGAATGCTCGCAGAAGAGGGTCGTTGAAACTGGTGAGAGAAATTTAAAGGGCTCTCTTGAAGACTTCACATTGTCCACCAGATCTCGAAATCATCAGTTGAATAATTGAAGGATGGATTTTTAAAGGGGCCGATGCGTTGCTATCGGCTCAGTACGCATTGGCTAAGGGGACAAATCGGCAAAATCAAATTGGGAGAAGTTCTTCATTGATTAGCAAGATTTCTTACATAAAGAGCTGATTGCTCTCAAAAGGAAATACTAGGGGGTACATTGCCCCATCTACTACTACTGGTCCTATGCTAGAAGTCCTATCTATGGGCCGTCACTGCCCTCGTCATCGCCATCATCACCGCTGTCGGCGCTACTCCCGGCGGGCTCGTCGTCGCTGCTCCAGTGGCCGCCGACCGGGCCTTCGTTGTCCTCGTCCTCCTCGTCAGCGTCGTCGTCGTCGCTGTCGAAGTCGCTGAGGTTCCCCGGCTAGGGGCAGAACCGTTTGGCCGGCGGCTCGTCGGAGGGGGTATTGTCCTCCTCCTCCTCCTCCTTCTCCTCCTCCTCCTCCTCAGGGGAGGTGAAGTCGTCGTAGGGGAAGCGATCATCGTCGCTCTCCTCCTCCGTTTCCCCGTCGGCGAGGAAGCGGAGGTTGCTTTCCCCGTCGGTTAGGGACTTGTCGTCCTCTGACCAGATGGAGAAGTCATGGCTAGACTCCTCCCCGGCCTCAATGGCACGGCGGGTGTTAGCCGCGTGGACCTCCGCCGGGTTCGGATCCGGCGTCGGCTCGCGGGAAGAAGAGGACTGGCTGGAAAGGTCCGATGAAGCAGAGGAGGAAGAAGACATGGTGGCACAGGAGGGCTTTTGGAGTGCTAATGCGAAGGAGATGCGGAAGTAAACTGTGCGGAGCGGTTAAATAAAAGGGGATATAGTGGAAATTCAATGCCACAGCAGTTTCCGAGGAAGTGGTGCCCAAAAGAAATACAAGAAAAACTGCCAGGTCACGCGGAGAAGTTGAGAAGGCAAGGCATCATGATGAAGGATACTGCAACGGTTCTGCCACGACATGACCCCACGAAAACAGAGTGGTTTTGAAATTATCATTACCAAAACCAGGGGGGCATGTGTTATCACCAGGATTTGACCGAGTCAGAGGTGGGCCGCGATCAAGATGGACTTGAAGATTATATACGGAAGAAATACGTGAATCGGCCTTATATGCAAAGTTTGGGCTAGTTTGCCCTTGTATCTGTAATATAGTAGATCACATCTTAGATTAGAAGATAGAGTTTGTCTCGTGCACGGTGGGGATTATTCCCACGTTAGAAAGTCCCCTGGACTATAAATATGTATCTAGGGTTTATGGAATAAACAACAACCAACGTTCAACCACAAATCAATCTCGGCGCATCACCAACTCCTTCGTCTCGAGGGTTTCTACCGGTAAGCATCATGCTGCCTAGATCGCATCTTGCGATCTAGGCAGCACAAGCTTTATGTTGTTCACGCGTTGCTCGTACTGAAGCCTTTTTGATGGCGAGCAACGTAGCTATCATAGATGTGTTAGGGTTAGCATAGTTCTTCGTATCGTATGCTATCGTAGTGCAACCCTTGCATATCTAGCCGCCCTCACACCTATCTTAGGTGTGGGGGCGGCACCCCGCTTGATCATTATTTAGTAGATCCGATCCGTTACGGTTGCTCCTTGTTCTACAAGGATTAGTTTAATATCTGCAATAGTTAGGCCTTACAAAGGGTTGGAGGATCCAGCGGCACGTAGGGTGTCGTTTGCTAGTCCTAGGCAGGATGTTCCGGGGATCAACCTCGTGTTGGTTTTTAGGCCCTATCTAGGATCGGCTTACGATCACCGTGCGTGGCCGCGAGGCCCAATCGTGAGTAGGATGATCCGATTATGCGGTGAAAACCCCAAATCGTCGTAGATCGAGTTAGCTTTATCTTGATCAAGCAGGACCACCATATATTCGTGCACCTCGTACGAATCATGGGTGGATCGGCTCCTTGAGCCGATTCACAGGACAACCTGAGAGCCGATCGAGGCTCGTATTTAATGTTTACGTGTATGCCATGCAGGAAACTAAGCGAGGCATCTCCATCACCTTCCTGACCAGGTATAGGTCAGGTGGCACGCCCTTGCATCAGCATCGGACGTGTGTACCAGAGGCTTTGCGGGCCGTCGCTCGGAGGGACCAGGGCCAGCCGCAGCCCTAAGTTGTTCCCGGCTCTACTGTGTTGCCCGTCGCTGCTCGCCGGTGGGTTTTGACCGCAACACAAGGTTAATTAGCAAGCATAAGAGTCGAGGGAAACAAACAAATATACATGTGATAGAAACAATCATGCATCTTCCTTGTAAGCACAAACAATCTTGACTTCAGAATAATAAGCTATGAGCTAACAAGAAAGAAAGACAATGAAACAACTACATGTATTTCTCTTTTCTATTTAAACCTCAAAGTGTTGTTGCTATTGACCAATGCTAAGTTTGCCAAAACCAAATAGATTTATTCAATGCTCCCAAAGTGATACCAATACTAACAACAAGGTAAATCATATAATAGAGATTGCAAACTAAAATAATATGTGCAATATGTAAATGATAAGACTTCTCATTAATATTCCATAACGATAACTCACACCAAGGGATACATAGATAACCAACTAAAGGAGAGACACTTCCAAACTGCAACCCATCTTATATGATAACTTCCCTACTCATGATATGACACTACTTGACAATAAAAGTAAAAGGTAGTGATAATGTGATACCGCGGCACTCCCCCAAGCTTGGAACAAACCAAGGGGATGCCAATACCGATGATGAATTACTCCTTCGGCGATGGTGGTGATGAATTTCTGATAAGCTTCTCAACGAGCTCCTTTAGCTTCAGTTTCTCAGCTTGGCAATTCTGCACTAAAACTCGAAGATATTCATTGTTATCTGAAGTTGGCGATGATGACCTTGTGGTGCGGATCGAATGGTATTCCAGTATTCTTCGGAGACGGCAATTCTCCTCTTGGAGTATCTCCACTTCTCTTCTCAGAGCCCGATATTGATCACAAAACTCATCGGTAGTCCGTAGAGCTTCTTCCAACACAGGGAAAGAGTCGAGGCTACGAGCGGGTGGTAAAGGTCCCTGCAAGTTATGAGAAAAAGAACGTCGAGTGTCAACAGATCCCACCAAGATTTGCTTGCTCCCTCCGGCTTGCTGCTCTTGTCTTGATGGCACCTTCTTCACTTCTTCCTCCGAAAGTCCCTTGCCCTTGTTATTGGAGGCCATGGTGCTTCTAAACCGAAAACAGATCCTGGCAGAAACAGCTTGTCGAGGGTGCTCCTCGGCAATGCCCTCCGATAGGGGCTTAGGGTTGATGGAATCCTGCAAGCTGACACGAGACATCGGTACACAGACAAGCGGGGAGAGCGATTTACCCAGGTTCGGGGCCCTCGATGAGGTAAAACCCTTACGTCCTGCCTGTCTGTTCTTTGATTATGATGAAAACAGATTACAATGGGGTGCCGAATAGTTCGGCTGTGATCTCGTCGAGATGCTAGTTGCTAGGGTAACCTAGTTCTAAGCTTCTGTTGGCTATTGCTGCTAAGATTCATTGTGTCCCTCGGCAGGCCCTCTCCTGGCCTTTATATAGGAGGCCAGGTCTCAAGGGTCCTACCCGAGGACGACTAGGTTTACAGTAGATTAAATCTAATCTTTCCTTGTTTGTCCGTTTCCTGATCTTGTCCGCCAAGGAATCTTCTGACGCACCGGCCTAGTGGCCCATCTCGCCTTCTGGTAGCTTCATGGGCCTCCAACTTGTCAATATCAGATAGGGCAATACTGGTTACCCGAAGGGTAATGCCCACGTCAGTAGCCCCCGAGTGTCTAGCCGAAAATAATTCGGGTAGAGACTGATGCATGTTTTCTTCTCCTTCACTGTTCTTGCTCATCTTATTTGTGCTTGATCTTCTTCTTATCGGGTGCGCGTCAGCGCTCCCGATGGGAGTAGCCCCCGAGTCTAGGTACGGATGCTTGCAATCCGTGCGTAGACTCAAGTTGTACCACTCGAATACTTTCCTCTGCCGAGGTCTTCATAAATCATCTGATATATTTTTTACGCAAAGGATAATGAGTAACGTGCCCAACTGTTGTTTAGTTAACTGCCGATGGCAAAACACCGTTACCCTACAGAATCAAGTCCCCGGGCATGATCCTGGAGTGCAAAAAATTTCTATCGGGTGTGCATCACGAACTCCCGATGGGAGTAACAGGCCCCGAGTATCCGGATGCGAGCGTTTTGCAACCGAGTACTGGCTCAAAATTTTATCCTTTGACTGTTCATTCTGTCGAATCCTCATTTATCGAGTGCGCATCAGCGCTCCCGATGGGAGTAGCCCCCGAGTCTAGGTACGGATGCTCGCAATCCGTGCTTAGACTCAAGTCCTTCATCCGATAACTTTTCATGTTTCCTTCGAATGCTTTCAAATTTTTCTTTATGACGTCATTGTTGACGTGTGTCGTCTGTGACCTGATTGACAAGACTTGACCTAACGGGCCCACCCTAGTTCTGCGCAGGCAGTTTTTAGGGCTTGATCAATGCACGCGTGGCGATTGAGGCGCCTCCTCGATTTTCGCACGACGTGGGAATAATGGGCCGCAGGTTTTACTCCTTATTCAGGCGCCACGTGTACAGCCAGATCTGCCCCACTTCCCACGACTCTTTGGGGAGTTATGGCCATGATTGGGCACAAATTCTTACGGGATAAATAGGGAGTCTCTCCTCTTTTTTATCTTTTACCTCGCTTGCTGCTCATCTTCTTCCTCAAGCCCCCTTGTTCCTCCGCCTCTTCAACAGGAGCTCCGTTCACCATGGGCAAGAAGAAGAGTGGCAGCACCTCGGAGGCGGTCAAAGTCAGCCGCGATTGGAGCGCCTCCGCCATTTCCAGCCGCGACATCAATAAGCTTCGCGCCCTCGGCTTCATCTCCGCATCTGAGGAAGACATTCGTCTCCCAGGTCCAGTTACTCGCCCAAAACCTCCGAAGGGTTTCACCATTATGTTTGCTGCTTTCCTGTTTCGTGGTCTCTCTCTTCCGGCACACGAGTTTCTTCGCTCCCTCCTTTTCTTCTATGGGATTCAGCTCTGGCAGCTGACCCCAAATTCCATCCTCCATCTTTCCATATTTATTACCGTTTGCGAGGCTTTCCTCGGCATTGAGCCTCACTGGGGCCTCTGGAGGAAGATCTTTTATGTGAAACGTCACAATGACAGCAATGGCCCCCTTGTCGTTGGTGGCGTTGGTTTCGTCGTCAGGAAGCAGGTCGACTACTTCGACTACCCGATGAAGGAATCCGTCCAAGGCTGGCGCAACAAGTGGTTCTACCTGCGAGACCCCGCTGTTCCTGGGTGGCGGTCAAACCTCCCCCCTTTTGACGATGTCTTGGTGGCTCACAAGAAGAAATCTTGGAACAACGCCCTTTCTCCCGAAGAAAAGGCAACAGCCGACGAGCTTTTCAAGCAAATTGTCATTTTGAAGAATTCAGGAGGCATGACGATGTGCGGTACTGAAGTAGTTTCAGTTTTCCTACAACGTCGAGTGCAGCCGCTGATGTCCCGCCCTCATCAGCTGCGGCTTTTTACCGGTAAGAACGACAAGTCGAGAGTTAATTCTGTCGATCTGTCGGCAGAGGAGCTCCAGAACGAAGTTCGTCGGCTAACATGCCTCAGCACCAGGGACACTATTGTCTTGACATCAGCACGCCCTCCTTATGATTTGAAGCACCTTCCGTCCGAGGTAACCTTGTCACTCTTCATTCACTGTCATTAATTCTTTTTTCTGCTTGCACCTTATGTGTTTTTATCCTTTCGCAGGCTCTCACTGTCGCCCGATGCTATCCTCCCTCACCCGAGAGCGGAGTGGTATTAGAAGATGACGATGACGACTCTGAGGGAACCGAGGATGCTCAGCATGCCCTTGAGGACAGCGATGTCCAAGAGGAGGAAACTACTGAAAATGACGCCTTCTTCAGGAGCAAACGTCGCAAGCAGGTACATGATGATCTTATCGCTTCGGCTGAATCAAGTTCTTCGGGAGGAGATAATGATGCCGACGAAGCTGCTTCGCCCCCTCCTGCTAAGAAGGGTTCAACAAGTTTCTTCGTGGACGAAGATGATCTGGACCTGTGAGCATTCATACTCTTTGTTACTTTTATTTCTTGTCACCTTGTATACTAACTGCTCGCCATACTTGAACAGCTCTGCCGATGACGATGACGATGTTCCTCTCGCAAAGAGGGCTAAACTAGCCTCTGAAAGGGTAGCATCGGCTAAGGAATCGAACCCTTCTCCTGCCAAGTCGACACCTCCATCCCGAACAGGTGTAGAGAAGGTCCCAGTGTCGAGAGTTATTCCTTCCGATGATGCTCCCACCCCGCCGGCTGGTCGTGATCACGTAAGTATTTTAATCTGTCAAGCTTTGCTGAATTTCCATCACCTGACTCCTCTTGACTTTTTTCTGGCTGCAGCCAATTTACGCCACAGTCGATGCTGTAGCAGACTTTGCGGAACAATTTACCCACCTCGAAGCCGAAAACTCCCAACTTCAGAAGGCCGTCAAATCTTCGGCTGATCAGGTGGTCGAAGTCAACAGGCTTGCTGCCGATGCCAAAAGTGAAAATGCTTTGTTGAAGGAAGAAGTAAGTCAGCTGAAGCGTCAAATGAAGGATGACCAAGATGCCAGGCGTGCAGCGGCGGCTGCGATTGATGAGAAGGAGGGTGTCCTCCGTGAATCTATCAAGGATTTATTGGGTCGAAATCCTTACGGTGCTCCGTCCCTTTCTTGATGCTTTCTCCGTTGATTACTAATACTCTCTTTTTCAGAGGCCGCCAATTTAACTGTCAGCCTACGCCATCAGCTTCGGGAGGATTCTACGGCCGACGCCTTGTCACTGGCTGCTGAGTCAAATGTCCAAATCCTCCGATTACTGCAGAAGTCCAAGGGAGCATTGTCGAAGTTATACTCGATGATCTTCCCTAAGGCGAAGTTGGACAAGACTCTTGACGAGATGGCTGAAGCCTTCCTTGTCGATCCCTCCGAACCTATAGAGGTACTGAAACGTCGCAGCCGCTTGATTGGTGCAGTTCTTACTTTCCAGTTGCTTATGGGCCACGGGATGGGGTCGGAATTGGAAGAGTTTTCTAAGGCATTGCCTGTTGATGATGAAAATCATCGAGTCGACCTTGAGCCTTTCAAAAAATCGGCAATTACCTGCGCCAACCGGCTTCTGAAGTTGGTGGATGAAGCACGAGCACGAGCTCCTGAGTCAGCCCCTGTTTCAACGTCGGCTGATCCTTGAACTGTTATTTGATTTGTTGTACATAACAATTGTTTAAATTCGGCTCTGTTGCCAAACATCCTTTTGCCTGTATGATGTGCACTTAATGCTCCCGATGGGAGTTTCTTTTGTATATGAATACTTTGGTCTGAAGTAAGGACGTGTTGCAGATTCCCTCGTCTTCTTCCCGTGCCGAGCTTTTTCCGAATCCTTCGGATAATGATGAATCAGGCCTTGTTCGTCAGTTACGCGACCAGGTGTCTAGTCTAAATAAAGACATTACTTCTCTTCGTGCGATGGCTGCCTTGGTGAAGAAAAAGGGAGAGATAGCGACTGCCATTGAACAATACGCTCTTGATGGTCTTCATGTTGCTACCGAAAGCTTGAACTGTGAGTGTTAGCCCGCCTCCTGTTTCTAGGTATAGCTTGAATGTTCTAACATTCGTTCCTTTTCCAGTCGTGGCTTCGGATGCAGCTGAGGAAAACAAAAAGATCCATGAAGAGGTTGAAGCCATGACTGACGTTGCGCATCCGAATCATGGTTTGTGGTTGCATCGTCCGAAGGCTGTCGTCATGGCGAAGTTTAAATATCGGATGGGAAAGGCGCATTATTACTTTGATAAGTTTCATGCTCATCTTCTAATGGTTTGGAACACCTTGTTTCCTCTAGACCAGGCACCCGCAAACTTATCTGCCCTGTTCACCCGATTCAAGTCTCCCGAAAGGATTCGGCTGTTGGTACGGAAGGAACTCCTGGCTGGTGCAGAGCTTGCTTTTGCTTCAATACTGGCATGCCATCCATCTTTAGATTTGGGAGCCGTGGTGAATACTGAGAGGAGCTTAGGCCAGTATTATGATGCTGCTAGGGGTCCTGCTTTCACCATCGTTTCTCGGATGGAGTCATGCCTTGAGAAGGACCTGAAGTCACATTGGGAGCGGGGAGTTCGACCATGAATGTAATAGCCTTATTTCCTGCATGAAATGATTTTGTGTAAATTTATTGCATACGTTGTATGCTATATTAATTTGTTTGTCGGGGGCGGCTGAGTGATCAGTTCAGCCTGCTCTCCTGACGACTTCGTTGGATTGTGCAACGTTATTGCGAAGCCTTTGCGTAAGTTTTTGCAAGAGCGAGACCCATCGACTTAGTCGAGGGAATTAGACGCTTGGCTTCGTCACGCGGTGCACCGGTTTGAGCCTTGTTTTATGATAATGTAACCATCGACTGCAGCACTCGTATATTTTCTCGAGGCTTGGATTGGTTGTTTTTTCTTTTTGTGTGCCACTAATCTTAGCTCTCGCTGAGAGTATTTAATTAATGACATTGCGTGTTTCTTGGGCCAATGCTCCCGATGGGAGTAAGAGCCGATGGTAGGGGCCTCAGTCGACCTGTTCGGGTGGTGGGGCCTGAGTTTTAAGAAAAGAGGCAGAAAAACCTGATTAAGACTTTATTTATAAAGTGAAGCAACCTTAAGGGCTGTAAAAAACAAAAAACAATCGCGCTCTATGTATAAAATCGTCGCAGGTGCGCAACATTCCATGGATTGTCGACATCTTTTCCTGAAGTTGGATTTTTGAGCCTATATGCTCCTCCTGGTATCACTTCGGTGATGATGTAGGGTCCCTCCCATGGAGACTCGAGTTTCGAGGGTCTTTTTTGCTTTAGCCGAAGTACCATATCTCCAACGTTAAAGCATCGGTTGCGTATGCGTCGGCTGTGGTAATTCCTCAGCGCCTGCTGGTATACCGTGGTTCAGGCTAAAGCAATGTCTCTGGCTTCATCCAGTAGGTCAACAGCGTCTTGCAGTGCAATGTTGGAGGAATGTTCTGTGTATGCCGTCACTCGAGGTGCTTCGAATCGAACATCAGCTGGTAGGACTGCCTCGGCCCCATGTACCAGAAAGAAAGGAGTGTACTGAGTCGACCTATTCGGTGTGGTACGCAAACTCCAAAGTACTGATGGCAACTCTTCGACCCAAGCTCCTGCTACGCCTGTAAGGCGTTTCTTGAGGCCGTCTCCTATTAGACCGTTGATCCTCTCCACCTGCCCGTTTGTTTGCGGGTGAGCCACTGATGCAAATTTCAACTTTATTCCTCTGTCGTCACAAAATTCTCGGAACTCTTTGGAGTCGAAGTTAGTCCCATTATCTGTGACGATACTGTGAGGTACTCCAAATCGACATGTTATTTCCTTGAAGAATTGGACTGCTGTTGTTGCCTTCTGGTTTCGTACTGGTGCTGCTTCGATCCACTTTGTGAATTTAACAACTGCCACTAGTAAGTACGTGTGTCCCCCAGGCGATTACCTCGGCAGTGGCCCAACTTGATCGAGTCCCCATTGGGCGAACGGGCACGCCAAGGGTATCGGCATTAGATCCGTTGCAGGAGCGTGTGGTTTTGGGGAGAACCGTTGGCAGGGGTCGCACTTCATGACCAGATCCCGAGCGTCTGCTGCCGCCGTTGGCCAGTAAAATCCTGCCCTGAAGGCTTTTGCTACAAGAGCCCTACTTCCTGCATGATGCCCGCAAGTCCCCTCGTGTATCTCGCGCAGCAATGCCCTTCCGTCGTCCATGGCGATGCACCTTTGGAAGATACCAGATATGCTACGCTTGTAAAGTTCACCATTTACTATGGTGAAAGCTTTCGATCGCCTGACGATTCGTTTTGCTTCCAATGGATCCGCCGGCAATTCCTGTCTTGTAAGGTACGTCAGGAATGGCTTAGTCCATAGCGGTTCGAGGAGGAGGACTTGTGCGGCTGGCGTTTCGTTGGTAACTTGTTGCGGGTTTGGTTCTGCATCATCAGTCGATGGTTTCAAGGGTGCCAGCGCCTTCTCTTTTATCGATCGCTGAGTGATTACTTCGTAAAATACTCCGTCCGGGATGGGAGAGCACATAGAGCCGATGTTCGCTAAGGTGTCGGCTTCCTCGTTGCTGGCTCTGCCGATATGCTTGAGCTCACACCCCTCGAACTTGGCTTCCATATTTTGATACAGCTGCCGATAGGCGACCATGTTGTCACTAACTGCGTCGCACAGATTCATCGACTGTTGTACTACCAAGTTGGAGTCCCCGTAGATTTCCAGGCGAGTCGCTCCGCACGCCTTTGCCATCTTCATTCCGTGCTGCAGTGCTTCGTATTCTGCCTCATTGTTTGTCGGCAGAGAAAAGTTCATACGTAGTATATATTTCATCTTATCTCCTTGTGGTGATATCAACACCACTCCTGCTGCAGCGCCTGTGCTTCGCTTTGACCCGTCGAAATACATTATCCATGATCCCGACATGTCGGGTGCTGCCGGTGTCTGGGATTGGATCCAATCTGCCACAAAGTCTGGGAGGATTTGAGATTTTATGGCCGTCCGGTTAACGTAAGTTATGTCGTGAGGTGCTATCTCGATGGCCCATTGAGACACTCGACCGGTGGCCTCTGGATTGGTCATTATGTTTTTCAACGGAGCTTCACTCACGACGACGATTGGATGCTCTGTGAAGTAATGCCGTAGTTTGCGGGCTGACCTCCAAACTGCATATGCCAGCTTCTGATGATGAGGGTACCTCTGTCTTGCGGGTGTGAGTACTTCGCTGAGATAGTAAACGGGCCTTTGTACGCCATGTACTCTTCCTGCCTCTTCTCGTTCGACGACCAAGACGCTGCTGAAGACTTGAACTGTCGCAGCGATGTACATGAGCAGCGTTTCCTTCTCGCGGGGGGTTACGAGGACTGGAGACGTCGACAAGATCATCTTTAGATTATCGAAGGATTCCTGTGCCTCCTTCGTCCACTCGAACTTTTCCGATTTTTTCATCAAATTGTAGAAAGGCAAAGCTTTTTCTCCTAGCTTGGCAATAAACCTGCTGAGTGCTGCCAAACGTCCTGCCAATTGCTGCACTTGGTGCAGATTCTTTGGCGGCTCCATGTCGAGAATAGCTTTGATTTTCAAAGGATTGGCTTCAATTCCCCTGGCCGAGATGAAGTACCCTAGTACTTGCCCCCCTGGTACTCCAAAGAAGCATTTTTTGGGGTTTAACTTGATTTTGTACCTATCCAGGTTATCGAAGGTTTCCCGCAAATCGTCGACGAGGGTGGCAGCGTGCTTCGTTTTCACCACGATATCGTCGATGTAAACTTCGATGTTACGCCCGATCTGCTCACCAAGGCAAGCTTGCATGCAACGTTGGTAAGTTGCTCCCGCATTTTTCAGCCCGAAGGTCATGACGTTGTAACAGAAAACGCCGTGTGGGGTGATGAACGCGGTTAGTTCCTGATCTTCTTTCTTCAATTTGATCTGATTATACCCAGAGTAGGCATCAAGGAAGGAGAGGCGATCGCATCCAGCTGTGGAATCGACTATCTGATCAATCCGAGGCAACGGGAAATGATCTTTCGGACAGTGCTTGTTAAGGCCGGTGTAGTCGATACACATGCGCAGAGCGGTGGTGTCCTTCTTGGGTACCATGACAGGATTAGCCACCCATTCTGATTCCTTGAGCTCTCGGATGAATCCTGCTTTGCGAAGTCGATTGATCTCTTCGCCAATTGCTCTCCGCTTGGGTTCAGAGAATCGACGCATCGACTGTTGCACTGGTTTGGCTGTTGGGTCAACATTAAGGGCGTGCTCAGCGAGTTCCCTGGGGATACCTGGCATGTCGGATGGTTCCCATGCAAATATCTCCCAGCGCTCACGGAGGAACTCGATGAGCGCGCCTTCCTATGCGATCGCGAGGTCAGCCGATATATTGACCGTTTTCTTCGGGTCATTGGGGTGCACCTGCAATTTCTTGGCTTCCTTTGTAGCGTCGAACTCGTTGGATCTTACGTTTCGGTTGTCGGCTGGTGGTTGCGTATGATCTACTGCTGCGTCGATTGCGTTGAGTTCCTCCTTGGCGCCGAATTTGGAAGCGATCTTCTGAAACTCCCTATCACAGGTGTCTGACCAAGCAAAACTCCCGTGAACGGTTATTGGGGTCCCGTTGTTGCCTGGCATCTTTAGCTTTAGGTACGCATAATGAGGTACGACCATAAACTTGGCAAACGCTGGCCTGCCGAGGATGGCATGGTACTGGGATTCCCAGTCGACGACTTCAAACTCGATCTTTTCTTTCCTAAAATTGGTGGGTGTGCCGAAGACTACATCCAACGATGTTTTCCCAAGAGAATAAGCGGGTCGAGTCGGTATAATGCCATGGAATCCTGTATCGGATTCCTTCAAAGATATCGACTGTTAAACCCATTGCTTTCATTGTGTTGGCAAATAGTAAATTTAGGCCGCTTCCTCCGTCCATGAATACTTTGCTCATGTTGTACCCTCCGATCTGTGCCTCAAGGACTAGAGCTGCATGGCCGGGTCTAGGAACGGCTTTCGGGTGATCCGTTCTGTCGAAGGAGATGCTTTGTTCCGACCAGTTGATGAATTCAGGTGTGTCAACCATAGCGACTTCTGCATACTTCACTTCCCGCGATAATTTCTTGATTTCTCTTTTTGAAAAGCTGGTTTTATGAATCATGCTGACCTGCCCACGCGGCTCTGGGAATACCTCGGCTTGTACATACTCGTCCTTCTCCATTGGTTCATATGGCTTCTGCACGTATGGCTCTGGTACGTACGGCTCTGCCCGATAGCTGTAGGATCTCGCTCTCTTCTCCATCATGTGGACTCTTGATATAGCTTCACTCCTGAGGTCATCGCAGAACTGATGGATCTCCAAGAAGTGTCGGCAGTTCTTTAACAGGTGACTGGATTTCTCTCGACCGTCCTTCGGGTCGAAATAGGAGTGGAGATAGCATGGTGCATCGAGTTGCTCCGTGGCCGTCAGGTGCGGCGAACGAGCGCGGCCATGGATCGATTGCATGCCCTCCTGTTCCCGTTCGGACTGGCGAGGATGAGGCGCTGCACGTTCTTCTTCTCCATAGCATAATTCCCTTCGCCTTTTCTTCCTTGCTGTCGCGAGGTCAAAACTTCCTCGGCTATTTCCATGCATGCTCCTGGGCGGAATTCCCGAAGTTGCTGCCAAGGTATCCTCTGCCGAAACCGAGGGCCTGAAATCAGGCGTATCTGTCGTTGGAAGACGAAGAAAGCCCTTGGGGTCGATGATAAAGTGGACGCCCCCAAAGGTAGTGGTCATGTTGTCACATGATTCCGTAGGAACTGAGTGCGACGTTTTGAGGTGAGGTGCGAACTCGAAAGATCCGCAGCGGATCGAATCCTTCGGGTTTGGGGGTGTTGGTGACTCAAGCACGAACGCTGCAGATGTGACTGGTACTGCCGATGCTCTGCCTTGTGCCGACAGGCTTCCCACAGACGGCGCCAATTGTCGAGGGTGCTCCTCGGCAATGCCCTCCGATAGGGGCTTAGGGTTGATGGAATCCTGCAAGCTGACACGAGACATCGGTACACAGACAAGCGGGGAGAGCGATTTACCCAGGTTCGGGGCCCTCGATGAGGTAAAACCCTTACGTCCTGCCTGTCTGTTCTTTGATTATGATGAAAACAGATTACAATGGGGTGCCGAATAGTTCGGCTGTGATCTCGTCGAGATGCTAGTTGCTAGGGTAACCTAGTTCTAAGCTTCTGTTGGCTATTGCTGCTAAGATTCATTGTGTCCCTCGGCAGGCCCTCTCCTGGCCTTTATATAGGAGGCCAGGTCTCAAGGGTCCTACCCGAGGACGACTAGGTTTACAGTAGATTAAATCTAATCTTTCCTTGTTTGTCCGTTTCCTGATCTTGTCCGCCAAGGAATCTTCTGACGCACCGGCCTAGTGGCCCATCTCGCCTTCTGGTAGCTTCATGGGCCTCCAACTTGTCAATATCAGATAGGGCAATACTGGTTACCCGAAGGGTAATGCCCACGTCACAGCTTGAAACAAAACACGTCGAGAAAACGATATACGGACCTCCAGGGGTCCGGGGGATTATATAGCAAAACTTTTCGCGACATAAGGAAAGTACCAGATCGAACCAGAGTCGGAAAGGGGCGACGAGGCGGCCAAACCATAGGTCGGCGCGGGCCCAGGTCAGGCCGCGCCGCCCTATGGTGGCACCCCCTCGTGCGTCCTTTCCACTCCGTTTCGAACTCGTAATTTTTCATATTTTCTAAAAACAGCAAAAATATTGTTCGGAAAGTAAATTGCGTACTTTTCATTACCAGTACTGTTACCTATTCAAAGTCGGGTTCTGGCGGACTGTCAATTTGCCTTTTGATGAAAGCCTCTGGTGTTTCCACTTGAATAATATCAACATCAACATTATAGGAATCACCCGAGATATAATGCTTAAGTCTTTGTCCATTCACCACTTGCGTAGCATTGCCTTGGAGAGAGCTAATTTTAATTGCTCCTGAACGATACACCTCCTCGACAACATATGGTCCTTCCCATTTTGAGAGTAATTTCCCTGCAAAGAATCTGAGACGAGACCGATACAATAGGACTTTATCCCCAATATTAAATTCTCTTTTGATAATCCTCCTATCATGCCATTTTTTAACTTTCTCTTTAAAGAGTTTAGCATTTTCATAAGCTTCACTTCTCCATTCATCTAGAGAACTTAATTGCAACAACCTCTTATCACCAGCAAGTTTAGGATCTTTATTTAACTCTCTAACTGCCCAATAAGCTTTGTGCTCTAGTTCTAAAGGTAAATGACAAGCTTTCCCATAAACCATTTTATAAGGTGACATTCCCATGGGATTTTTATAAGCAGTTCTATAAGCCCATAGTGCATCCTTCAATTTACTAGCCCAATTCTTTCTAGTTTTATTAACGGTCTTTCCCAAAATAGATTTAATCTCTCTATTTGATAATTCTACTTGACCACTAGTTTGAGGATGATAAGCGGAAGCAATTCTATGATTAATACCATACTTAGCAAGAGTTTTTCTAAAACCTCCATGAATAAAATGAGAACCTCCATCAGTCATAATATATCTAGGCACTCCAAATCTAGGAAAAATAATATCTAAAAGCATTCTTAAAGAGGTCTCACCATCAGCACTTTTTGTAGGTATGGCTTCCACCCATTTAGTAACATAATCAACAGCAACAAGTATATGAGTGTTACCTTCAGAAGAGGGAAAAGGTCCCATGAAGTCAAATCCCCAACAATCAAATGGTTCAATAACAAGAGTATAATTCATAGGCATTTCATTACGTCTGGAGATATTACCAACCCTTTGGCATTCATCACAAGATAAAATAAACTTTCTCGCATCCTTGAAGAGAGTTGGCCAATAAAAACCAGATTGTAAAACCTTTTGCGCGGTTCTTTCTCCGGCGTGATGTCCTCCATAAGCACTACCATGACATTTACTCAATATCTCTTGTTGTTCATATTCGGGAACACACCTTCGCATAATACCATCCACTCCTTCTTTATATAAGTGTGGGTCATCCCAGAAATAATGCCTCAAGTCATAAAAGAATTTCCTCCTTTCTTTGAGCTGAAAAGGTTGGAGGCAAGTACTTGGAAACAATAAAGTTAGCGTAATCAGCATACCAAGGACTGTCTCGTGAGCTCACCTTTATTACAGCCAATTGTTCATTTGGAAAACTATCATTAACAGGAACAGGATCATAAGCAATATTTTCCAATCTAGACAAATTATCAAAGAACAGGATTATCAGCACCTTTCCTCTCTACAATATGTAAATCAACTTCTTGCAAAAGAAGTACCCATCTAATACGCCTCGGCTTAGCATCTTTCTTAGTCATAAGGTATCTAATTGCAGCATGATCAGTATGAATAGTAACTTTTGAATCAACAATATAAGATCTAAATTTATCACAAGCAAAGACTACAGCTAATAATTCTTTTTCAGTTGTAGCATAATTTCTTTGAGCAGCATCAAGAGTTTTACTAGCATAATGAATAACATTCAGTTTTTTATCTACTCGCTGTCCAAGAACAGCGCCTACAGCAAAATCACTAGCATCACACATAATTTCAAATGGTAAATTCCAATCAGGAGGTTCAACTATAGGAGCAGTTGTTAGGGCTTTCTTAAGAGTTTCAAAAGCTTCCTTACAATCATCATCAAAAACAAAAGGTACATCTTTTTGAAGAAGATTAGTAAGAGGCTTTGAAATCTTGGAGAAATCTTTAATAAATCTCCTATAAAACCCAGCATGACCAAGAACACTACGAATACCTTTAACATCCCTAGGATAGGGCATCTTCTCAATTGCTTCAACTTTAGCTCTATCAACTTCTATACCTCTCTCAGAAATTTTATGTCCCAATACAATTCCTTCATTAACCATAAAGTGGCATTTCTCCCAATTAAGAACAAGGTTAGTTTCTTCACACCTCTGCAAAACTTTATCAAGGTTTCGCAAGCAACTATCAAAAGAATTCCCATAGACGGAAAAATCATCCATGAATACCTCTACAATACTCTCACAAAAACCATGAAAAATAGCAGACATGCATCTTTGAAAAGTAGCAGGAGCATTACATAAACCAAAAGGCATACGCCTATAAGCATAAGTTCCATAGGGACAAGTGAAAGTGGTTTTCTCTTGATCTTTAGCTTTAACAGCAATTTGTGAAAACCCAGAATAACCATCAAGAAAACAAAAATGAGTATTTTTAGACAATCTTTCTAACATTTGATCAATAAATGGTAAAGGGTAATGATCTTTTTAGTAACTTTATTAACTTTTCGAAATTCAATGCACATTCTATACCCTACAACTACTCTTTGAGGGATGAGCTCATCATTATCATTAGGCACAACAGTCATTCCTCCTTTCTTGGGAACGCAATGCACAGGACTAACCCATCTACTATCAGCAATAGGATATATAATACCAGCTTCAAGAAGTCTTAATACCTCATTCCTTACCACTTCCTTTATTTTCGGAATTAGACGACGCTGATGTTCAACAACAGGCTTTGCATCATCTTCCATATTAATAGCATGTTGGCAAATAGACGGAGAAATCCCCTTCAAATCATCAAGAGTGTAGCCAATAGCGCCTCGGTGCTTCTTCAATATTTCCAATAACCTTTCTTCCTCAATCTCTGAAAGCTTAGAACTAATAATAACAGGATATATTTTCTTATCATCAATATGAGCATATTTAAGATTATCAGGCAAAGGCTTTAAATCAAAAACAGGATCTTCCTTTGGTGGCGGTGTTGTACCCAAATCTTCCACCGGTAAATCATGCTTGAGAATAGGTTGGCGAAGAAAGATTTCCTCAAGCTCATCTCTTTCTTTCCTAAAAACTTCACTCTCGCTATCCTCCAAATGTTGCTGCAAAGGATTGTTAGGAACAAGAACAATAGATGCACATTGCTCCATTTTAAAATCATCACTAGGCAAATCAGCTTTATAAGGAGTTTTGGTAAATTTAGAGAAGTTAAACTCATAAGATTCACCAGCAAATTTAGTCAAAATTTTCTCTTTCTTGCAATCTATAATAGCTCCACAAGTATTTAGAAAAGGTCTACCAAAAATAATAGGACAATAATCACTAGCAGCAGAACCAAGTACCAAAAAGTCAGCAGGATATTTAATCTTACCGCATAAAACTTCCACATCTCGAACAATACCAATTGGAGAAATAGTTTCTCTATTAGCCAGCTGAATAACCACATCAATATCTTCAAGTTCACAAGAATCAATTTCGTGCATAATCTCCGTGTAAAGCTCATAAGGGATAGCACTAACACTTGCACCAATATCACATAATCCATAATAGCAATGATCACCAATTTTAACAGATAGCATAGGAACACTAGCTTGTTTGGGTTTATTAGGATGTGAAACAATATTAGAAGCATCTTCACAGAAAATAATATGACCATCCTCCACATTTTCAGTCACAAGATCTTTAACTATTGCAACAGCAGGTTCAACTTTTATTCGTTCTTCAGGTTCTACAGGTTTCTTTTCACTTTTATGAACCGCACTATTTATAATAGAGTACTCCTTCATTTTAGCAGGGAAAGGAGTTTTTTCAATATAAGCTTCAGGAATAACATGATCAGCAGTTTCAACTACAACGCATTTATTAATAGATGAATCAATTTTATCTTTATACGGTTCATGATACTTATCAAAATTCTTCTTTGGCAATTCATAATGAGAGGCAAAAGCTTTATAAAGATTTGCAGCAACTTGAGAATCAAGACCATATGTAGCACTCATATTACGAAATTTATTTATCCATAAAAGCTTCAATGCTTTTATAATCATAAATTATACCTGATTCTCTATCCTTGTCGTTCTCCCAACCTTCAGTATTTTCTTGGATCCGATCAAGAAGGTCCCTTTTAAACTCTTCTTTATTGCGTGTAAATGATCCAGAACAAGAAGTATCCAGCAAGGTCTTGTCTTGAAAAGAAAGTCTTGCATAGAAATTATCAATAATAACATTACCAGGAAGCTCATGAATGGGGCATTTGAGCATTAAAGACTTCAATCTCCCCCAAGCTTGGGCAATACTCTCTCCATCATGAGGCCAAAAATTATATATGCGATTCCGATCCTTATGAATTTCACTTGGAGGATAGAACTTAGAATAAAACCGGGGCACAATATCATTCCATTCAAGAGAATCCCCATTATCCAGTAGTTTATACCAATGCGCCGCCTTACCAGACAACGATAAAGAGAATAGTTTCTTCCTCACTTCATCCATAGCAATACCTGCACACTTGAATAAACCGCATAATTCATGTAAGAACAATAAATGATCTCCAGGGTGGACAGTTCCATCCCCTTCATAGCGGTTATCCATAACACGTTCAATAATTTTCATAGGTATTTTATATGGTATCACTTCCTCACCTGGCGCCTCATCCACTACCGTTGCAGTAGTAGTAGATTTCCCAAATAAAAATTGAAGAGAAGATCTCTCCATAATGACTTATAGCAGCAGGCAGAAATAAAATCAGCACAAACAGTAAAGGTTTTCCTTACCAATTCCACTTACCAATAGCGCTTCACTCCCCGGCAACGGCGCCAGAAAATAGTCTTGATGACCCACAAGTATAGGGGGTGTATCGTAGTATCTTCGATAAGTAAGAATGTCGATCCCAACGAGGAGCAGAAGGTGTTGACAAGCAGTTTCGATGAAGGATTCACTGTAAATGCTCACAGACAAGTATTCAGGGGGTTTTGATGTAACAGTTGAATAAAGTACGAGTAAGTAAAATGCGAGAGTAACAATTGCAGCGAGTGGCCCAATCCTTTTTAGCACAAAGGACAAACCGATTTGTTTACTTATAATGACCAAGCGTTCTCGAGGACACATGGGATTTTAGTCTAGTGCTTTCGCTACATACGGCTAAATAATCTTCATTGTTATGATAAGTGTTGTGTGCGTGAACCTATGCTAATGTACCGCCCTTCCTAGGACTAATACATACTTGTGATTATACCCCTTGCAAGCATCCGCAACTACAAGAAAGTAATTAAGAATAAATCTAACCACAGCCTTAAACTCTGAGATCCTGCGATCCCTCCTGCATCGATATACCAACGGGGGTTTAGGTTTCTGTCACTCCGGCAACCCCGCAATTGGCAAACGAGCACAAGATGCATTCCCCTAGGCCCATAAATGGTGAAGTGTCATTTAGTCGACGTTCACATGACACCACTAGAAGAATAACACCACAACTTAAATATCATACCATTGAATATTACTCATCCATAGTTCACTACTAACATTTAGACTTCACCCATGTCCTCAAGAACTAAACGAACTACTCACGAGACATCATATGGAACATGATCAGAGGTGATATGATGATGAATAACAATCTGAACATAAACTTGGTTCAATGGTTTCACTCAATAGCATCAACAACAAATAGAGAGCGATACCGGGAGAGTTTCCCCTATCAAACAATCAAGATCAAACCCAAATTGCTACGGCGGTGACGAGGTGCTGCGGAGGAGACGGCGGTGATGACGGTGGAGATGATGATGATGGTGATGGAGATGATGTCCAGCTCGATGACGGTGACGATGGCGTCGATTTCCCCCTCCCGGAGGGAATTTCCCCGGCGGATTCCTGCCCGCCGGAGAGCTCTTTTCTCTCTGGTGTTCTCCGCCCCGCAGAGGCGGCTGTAACTCTCCATGAGGAACCCTCTGTGGCTTAGGTCTTCGGGACAAAGGGTTTCGCGAAGAAAAGGAGGCGAAAGGGGCTGTGGGCCCCCCACACCACATGGCGGCGCGGCCAGGCCATGGGCCGCGCCACCCTAGGGTGTGGGCCCACCCTGGGACCTCCTGGCTCCTCCTTCTGGCTTCCTTCGTCATCTTGAAAAATAGGATTTTTGGTATAATTTCCTTCCACAGTTGATCTTCCGAAATATTGCGTTCTGACGGTGCTTTTTCCCGCAGTAACTCGGCTCCGTGCTTGATCCTCCAATAATGATGAAACATGCAAAATAGATGAAATAACATAAGTATTGTGTCCCAATATGAAATATATCAATGAATAACAGCAAATTATGATATAAAATAGTGATGCAAATTGGACGTATCAGTGTCTGTCTCTCCTACTATAGTGAAGATTCAATTTACTCTTCTATTGACAACACTAATATCACCGTTGTGGTTCATGTTCGTAGGTAGATTAGATCTTACTCGAAAAACCCTAAACCACGTAAAATATGCAAACCAAATTAGAGACGTCTAACTTGTTTTTGCAGGGTTTTGGTGATGTGATATGGCCATAATGTGATGATGAATATGTATGAGATGATCATTATTGTATTGTGGCAACCGGCAGGAGCCTTATGGTTGTCTTTAAATTTCATGTTGAGTAGTATTTCAAAGTAGTTGTAATAGTTGCTACATGAGGTGAACAACCATGAAGACGGCGCCATGAACCTTGACGCTACGCCGACGATGATGGAGATCATGCCCGTTGATGATGGAGATCATGTCCGTGCTTTGGAGATGAAGATCAAAGGCGCAAAGACAAAAGGGCCATATCATATCACATATGAACTGCATGTGATGTTAATCCTTTATGCATCTTATTTTGCTTAGAACGCGACGGTAGCATTATAAGATGATCCCTCACTTTAAATATCAAGATAATAAAGTGTTCTCCCCTCGTATGCACCGTTGATATAGTTTGACGTTTTGAAACATCTCGTGATGATCGGATGTGATAAACTCAACATACAACGGGTGTAAGCCATGTTGCACACGCGGAATACTTGGGTTTGCTTGGCGGGCCTAGCATGTACAGACATGGCCTCGGGACAACGGAAACCGAAAGGTTGAACACGAGTCATATGGATGATATGATCAACATGTTGATGTTCACGATCGAAGCTACATCATCTCACGTGATGATCGGTTTTGGTGTAGTGGATTTGGATCGTGTACCACTTAACAACTATGAGGGATGTTGTATTAAGTGGGAGTTCATTAGTAATTAGATTAAAACATGAACTAATTATCATAAACATAGTCTGAGTAGTATTTTGAATTAATTTGTAGAATTGGCATCCGTTTACTACTATGCGTTAGTCTTGTAATTGAGATAGAAATACTGTTAAATCTGACAAATAACTTTACGGACTGATGCCGTATTGTTAATAAATCAAGAAATGATTAAGTTCTATTGCAAACTTTTAGTAAACCTCACATTGTTGATTCAAAGAGCTATGGTTTCAATTAGTACCTAAAGTTATCTTGTCTCCGTGAAACTTGAAGTTCAAATCTGTTTGAAAAGTAAGGAGCTGAAAATTTAGTTTTTAGAAATAATCAAGGTATGAGATATATGTGATATCTAAGACCTTATTGCAAGATGATAGAATATAATTTGGTGAGACTACATAAACTCATAAGTTTTATGGGAATGTACGAAGGTTGAAGACGCAAGGCGTCGCAATCCTCCAACCATTGGGGCACTAACGATATTCGCATATCCATGAAGTAATCATCCTTAGTATGCACCATTGGTAAGACTCGTCGTTTCGAAGCATCACATGATGATCGGGTGTGATAGATTCTACGTGTGCATACAACGGATGCAAGTTAGATTTGCACATGCAAATACTAAGGTTACAACTTTACGAGCCTAGCATGTACATACATGGTCTCGAAAAGTCGTCATGATATGATAGATAAAATTATGAGAGAAATTGTTCATCATATTACAAAGTTACTAATAGTGAAATCTAAAACACTTGTCATATGATGATCAACTTAAAAGTAAGAACCTCAAGGTTATTGGTATTTGACCAACAAACCTAGAAGTTATTGATGTTAAAGTGTTTTTCTGAATAATGAGGAAAGCTAAAAGAGAAACTGCAAAAGATATTTTGGCAAAAAGAAAAGAAAAGACTAGAAAGTCTAGCTCAGGTGTATATAAATGATATACATGTTATGGTTGTATTCCTAGTTAAGTCACACTGTGAAATTCTTGGGTATTAGTACTATATTGGTTGGTATGAAGTGTCATACAAAACAACGCAATACAAGAATACAATGGCCTAAGTGACTGACAAGGAATATGATAGGAATGCACGTCTGGAACAAAATAAAGTGTTATTATGTTCATCGTTAGCATTCTATCTAGCCCTTAGAATTTATAATAAAGAACTTAATAATTGTTATTTTTCTCTGGTCAAATGAAAACAATGAGTTGTTTAAATTATGACATTACTCCATGTACGATGGATAAGTTATTATAAATCTTAATGGTGAAACACACATACATAACACTGACGCTAAAATACCATAAGGCAAATGATTTGAATTCCACTTATTTGTGGAACCGCCATTTAGGTCATGTTAGAAAGGAACGCATGAAGGAACTCCATGCAAATGGATTTTTGGAGTCATTTGATTTTTGAATCATTTGGCGCTTGCAAATCTTTTCTAAAGAGAATGACTAAAATACCGTTTATAGGCCAAGAGTTGAACGGGCAACTAACTTAGTGAAAACATACATGATGATGTATGTGGTTCACTGGACATAGTTGTGTGCGGAAGATTCTTCTACTTCATGAAAACTTCAAACAATGAATTGAATATATATATGTGGATATATTCGATAAGGAAGAAGTTTGAAACATTTGAATAAATTTCAGCATGAAGCGGAAATCATCGTAATAGAAAAGTCAAATATCTATGATTGGATCATAGTGTAAATATTTGAATTACGAGTTTTAGCGAACATCTAAGAGAGTTATGAAGTTGTTCTACAACTCACGTTTCTTGGAGTATCATAATAATGATGAAGTATCCAAAAGACGTATCCAAACCTTGTTGGATCAATGATGAGATAAAATATTGATGCCATTATATTTTTTGTGGATTATGCTTTAGTGACTACCGCTTTTACACTTAATAGAGCATCATCATGATCCGTTGAAATGACACCATACGAGTTATGGCATGGGTATGAATCCTAATAGTCTTTTCTTAAAATTTTGGTATGCATAGCATAAGTAAATAAAGTTTACAACCAAAAATCGGATGAATGTCTTTGTTGGTTATTCCAGAGAATTGATTGGGAATTCTTCCCACTATGTAGACAAAGACAAAAGTGTTTGTCAAATGTTTCTTATTTCCAAGAAATTGTTTCTAGTGAAGTATTTGAGTGGGAGGACAATATAATTTGATAAGGTTTATGAATCTGAGCATAATGATTAGAATAGCGCAGCATCGGAATTGGTTCCGGAAGCGGCCACGACGATCATGGCTCCCATGACTACAAAGTGTTTTAGCCATGAAAATCGAAGTACATATTGAACCTTGTAGGTATGGTTTACTTTGTGATCAAATAAATGATTTGTGGACAAAGGATTGATTTTGAACAATGATAAACCAACTACAAACAAAGAAGTTATGATGGGCCCTGACTCCGTTAAAATGGCTATACGCCATGAAATCCAAGATAGATGAATACTTTTTGAAAGTAAATAGATCTATAAAATTGATGGACTTGGATGAAATATCCTTGAAGAAGCTCGACTTGTCGAAAAGTTGTTTACGACAAAGTTCAAAGAGTTGACTACGATAAGATTAGATCTTCCGTAGCAATGCTTATAGTCTATGTGGATTATTCTAGTAATCACTACATATTTCTTTTATGAGATATGATAGTAGGATGGCAAAATACATTACTTATCAGACGTGTGTATTAAAGGTGTATACAAGATACAACCAATTGTTTTGCTAGTCCGTGGAATACTAGATAAGTATACAAACTTCAATTGGATGAAGTGAGTATCACGGAGTTGGAATCTTCACCAGATCAAATAGTCAAAGAGTTTTTGATTTCATCAGAAACGATGAAGAGGCTTGCATTTGCAAGAAATTAAGTGGGAGCGCTGAGACATATTTATAATACTTTATGTAGATGACATATAGTTGGTTATAAATGATGTAATTATATACTTGATTAAAAAGGTTTCATTGATAAATTAACTTCAATGAAAGGATATGGACTGAAACAAATTTAGTGTCAAGATCTATGAAGATAGATTGAAACACATAATAAGTTTAAGTCAAAGTACATAGAATGGATATTGAAGTAGTTCAATATAGAAATATTAAGAAAATGTTCTTATCATGTGAAGGTTTAACAAGACTTGAGTGTATCTGACACTCGATGAGTAAAAACACATGAGTGATTTTAGATCATGAATAATATGTGCATAATCAGATCTCTTGTGCTCTAAAAGGTTAGGAGCATATACCAGAATGATTCATGTGATGATCATTGAAAAACAGTAAGAATATTCTTGAGTACTTAAGAAGAACCAAGAATATATATATATATAGTTTTTGTATGAAGAAATGACAAACAAATCGCTGTAAAGTGCTGCACCGATATTTGTTTTGTCACATATGAAAATAAAATTTCAATTTCAAATTAGACTAAGTGTTGTTTAAAAGGTAGCACAATGAGCTAGAAGTAGTCTATGTTAGATTTAGAAGAGTTCTAAATATTGTGATGGATTCTACAAACGAAAGGTAGAGTATGTCATTGTTTTGACAATGACTGAGGATGTTAAGTCAAGAAGTTCTTTGAGAACTTGGTGTAGTTCCGACAGAGTCGGAACTTTGAAGCTATATTGTGTGTGACAATATTAGTGACATATTTCAGACCGCGGAATTAAGGTTCCACCAGAAGACCAAACATAATTAATGCCGACTCATTTGGAAATGAGTGATGCGTTGAGATGCAAATGAATTACAAAATACATACGGTTCTGAGCATGTCAGATCCGTTGACTAAAACCTCTTCCGTGAGCAAAACATGATAAAGCACCGGAAAGCCAAGGTGTTATATCTTTACAAATGTAAACTAGATTATTGACTCTAGTGCAAGTGGGAGACTGTTGGAGATATGCCCAAGAGGCAATAATAAAATGGTTATTATTTATATCTTTATGTTTATGATAAATGTTTATATATCATGCTATAATTGTATTAACCGAAACATTAGTACATGTGTGATATGTAGACAAACAAAGAGTCCCTAGTATGCCTCTTAAACTAGCTTGTTGATTAATGGATGATTAGTTTCATAATCATGAACATTGGATGTTATTAATAACAAGGTTATATCATTGTATGAATGATGTAATGGACACACCCAATTAAGCGTAGCATAAGATCTCGTCATTAAGTTATTTGCTATAAGCTTTCGATACATAGTTACCTAGTCCTTATGACCATGAGATCATGTAAATCACTTATACCGGAAAGGTACTTTGATTACACCAAACGCCACTGCGTAAATGGGTGGTTATAAAGGTGGGATTAAGTATCCGGAAAGTATGAGTTGAGGCATATGGATCAACAGTGGGATTTGTCCACCCCGATGACGGATAGATATACTCTGGGCCCTCTCGGTGGAATGTCGTCTAATGTCTTGCAAGCATATGAATAAGTTCATAAGAGACCACATACCACGGTACGAGTAAAGAGTACTTGTCAGGAGACGAGGTTGAACAAGGTATAGAGTGATACCGAAGATCAAACCTCGGACAAGTAAAATATCGCGTGACAAAGGGAATTGGTATCGTATGTGAATGGTTCATTCGATCACTAAAGTCATCGTTGAATATGTGGGAGCCATTATGGATCTCCAGATCCCGCTATTGGTTATTGGTCGGAGTGAGTACTCAACCATGTCCGCATAGTTCACGAACCGTAGGGTGACACACTTAAAGTTGGATGTTGAAATGGTAGAACTTGAATATGGAATGGAGTTCGAATATTTGTTCGGAGTCCCGGATGAGATCCCGGACATCACGAGGAGTTCCGGAATGGTCCGGAGAATAAGATTCATATATAGGATGTCATTTTATGTGATTTAAAATGATGCGGAAGGTTCTATGGAAGGTTCTAGAAGGTTCTAGAAAAGTCCGGAAGAAACCACCAAGGAAGGCGGAGTCCCGATGGGACTCCACCTCCCATGGCCGGCCAACCCTAAGGGGGAGGAGTCCCAAGTGGACTCCCCAAGGGGGGCCGGCCACCCCCTCCCAAGGAAAGTGGAACTCCCACCTCTAGTGGGAGTCCTAGCTTGGGTAGGTTTCATGAGTTATGGAAGGTTTTGGTTTGGGGTCTTATTCGAAGACTTGTAGACCAACTCTTGGGTGTTCCACCTATATAATGAGGGCCAAGGGGAGGGGGCAGGCCACCCCAAGCACCACAAGGTGGCCGCACCACTAGATGGCCGGCGCCCCCCACCCAAACCCTAGCCGCCCCCTCTCTCCTCTATAGTTCCTGCACGCTTAGCGAAGCTCCGCCGGGATTCTCCACCGCCACCGACATCACGCAGTCGTGCTGTCGGATTCAAGAGGAGCTACTACTTCCGCTGCCCACTGGAACGGGGAGGTGGACGTCGTCTTCATCAACAACCGAACGTGTGACCGAGTACGGAGGTGCTGCCCGTTCGTGGCGCCGGTGATCAAGATCTTCTACGCACTTTTGCAAGCGGCAAGTGAACGTCTACCGCAGCAACAAGAGCCTCATCTTGTAGGCTTTGGAATCTCTTCAAGGGTGAGACTCGATAATCCCCTCGTTGCTACCATCTTCTAGATTGCATCTTGGCTTGGATTGCGTGTTCGCGGTAGGAAATTTTTTGTTTTCTATGCAACGTTGTCCTACAGTGGTATCAGAGCCGTGTCTATGCATAGATGGTTGCACGAGTAGAACACAATGGTTTTGTGGGCGTTGATGCTCTTGTTGTCTTTAGTTTGAGTACTTTGCATCTTTGTGGCATAGTGGGATGAAGCGGCTCGGACTAACTTTACATGACCGCGTTCATGAGACTTGTTCCTCGTTCGACATGCAAGAGGAGGAAGCCTACTCCCAAGAAGAAGAGGAGAACTTCGATAACTACTCAGCTCAAGGCAAGCTAACCCTTGCTAAACACAAGTGCTTAGCTCTACAAGAGCAAAGGCACCCTCACACTTTATATTATGTCTTACCTATCCCATGTTTTTACTTTACATTTACCTTTGCTTATTTATTTCAAAGTACTTTTTGGATTTATGATTCACTTGGTCTAGGTTAGAACAATATTTAAAGTTAGCTTAGCACCAATCAAAGCTAGATAGCACCCCTCATGAAATAGTTGCTAGTGCTAATCAAATAAAATTGACTACTCTAGATGGGAACATGGTGAAGTGAAATGACTTTGAAAGAATGTAAAGTGGAGGTGGAAATGAACAAGAGAAGATGGTGATTTTTGATAAAACTGATGACTGGGTCTGAATGCGATACCCTTCCAATTATACAAGTACCCCAACAATACCTGATTATGGGTAGGGCTTAGCTAGAAACTTGTGTATTTTAGTATGGGTTCCCTCTAAACAAACATCATAAGGGTTACGCCGAGGCTGCCTCCGTTAAGTTGGAACGATGTTAATATGAGGTGAATGTACGGCCCAAGCCCTGTGCAGTTCCCGGGTTAACTGCGGTTTTCACCGGGAGGCCAAGCTCATGGGGAGAGGTGCTCATACTAGCATATATAAGTGAAAGGTTATGGTTGATGATCCGCGTACTGTGTTACGATGATTCGGGGTTATCCTCGATGGATGTAATCAAAAGTTGTGGCACAAGAGTACAACCTCTGCAGAGTGTTAAACCTATTCGAATAGCCGTGTCCACGGTTACAGACGATTGGAAAGGCCATACTATCTCCGTTATCAAAACTTTGAACTTAGAAAGGAATGAGGAATTGAAAAATGATATTGAGGTGAATCAAAATGAGTTGTGGGAATGACACTAATGTTCCCACTTGAGTTAGTCTAGCACATGATAAGGCTTTACTAAATGTTTATCAAACTAAAACTTGGCTTTATGCAAATAAACCTAGAGCTTAGCACCCCCTTACTACACTTAATAAGTAATTACTTTAGAGTTAGTTTGCGAGTACTTTAAAGTACTCATGGCTTTGCCCTGGCTATTCAAATGCCAGACTTTGAAGGAGAGCACCAGTATCAGGATGACGGACAACAGGACGTCTACGATAACTAGGATCGTCTTCTAACGTCAAGCGTTGCCTATGGAATAGATAGTCCACTACTACTTCGCTTCCGCTACTATCAATATATTCGTGTAATATTGGATCATGTGATCTATGGTTGTAAGACAATGTGTGTTGTAATAAATGATGACTCTATGCTACTTACTATTATGTCTCGCAAAACATTATTCCTGGGATTGCGATGTACGGCATAATAGGCATCTGGACTTAAAAGTCCGGGTGTTGACAAGTTGGTATCATAGCCGTTGTTTGACCTTAGGAGACCCTAGTTAGAATGGACGTTCAAAAACTTAGTTTCAATTTTCATGAATTGACTAGTTACGAAAAATTTATTCACCCTCTTATCTTGAAGAGTCTTTGGCAAACTTTAACTTCATGCTCTTTTGAGTAAATTAAAATTTGGAACACTTGCACTTCTCTAACTTGCTCATCTAATCCCTCTACAGATGGATCACGTCGTCCCAGCGCAGCCTTTCCTCCAGACTGAGTTCTATCAGTTGGGGAATGGTGGAGAGATCATTTTCGAGAGGGATCTCTTCTCCCTTTCGGAATTCCTCGGACGCCCACCACCGGAGATCTTTGGTGGAATGGTGAATGACCAGCCCGGTGGTCAACTCCAATGGGTCAACATGGTTGACCTCCGTGGAAGGTTCACGCTCCCAATGAGCGAGAGGGTCCAGTTCTCCTTCCGGGAGAACAACTGGGCGGACGGTCTCGCCCGTGGACTTCAGGAGGGGCTCGCACGTCTGTGCGGGCAAAACTTCATGGACCTCGAGGGTAGTCGCTTTGTGCACTATGCAAGGCACAACTCTCTTGGGGTGCCCATGAACCTGCCGTCGCACCCGCAACTGCGCCACCATGTGGATCATCTCGACTTTGTGTTGAATGAGACCCGCATCGACTTGGACAACTCCCGCGAGTATGCCAACCACACTCACCTTCAGCTGGCCCAGCAGGCGGAGACCATCAAGGTCATCGCCGGGGAGCGTAGGGCTCTCCACCGCGCCAACCAGAAGAAGGACTACGCCATCAACCGCCTCAAGGCCAGGATCACCACCCTGAAGGCAACCATCGCCACCCAAGCCGAGCAGATCCAGGAGCTGGAGGGCGAAGGTGAAGGGGAGAACATCCAGGGGGACGGCTACTCCTACGTCAGCAACGACGACGACTACGAGGAGGAGGAAGACGACGACCTGGAGTTCCACCCTTACGAGGATGGCCACGAGCACCTTGCTGCCGGGGTAGACAACGTCTACCCGATCAACGCCGATGGCGAGTAGTCCCGTCTGAGCACTTGCGTCCCGTGTTATGTATCGGTCCTTTGTATCCGCCCCATGTATCGTAGATTGTTGAAAGGGTTCTTCAAACCCTCCGGATTGTTGGCTTGCAATATTTGCTACCTCCATGACTATGTTTGTGTGTGTAATATTATTATTATTTTATGAATCAAGTTTTAAATTGTGTGAATTTTTTATCACAAAAATGAGCCATAGAAATTTCCCTCTCATCTCATGATCCCTATCCCTGTTCAGATGGCACCCCCAACCCGCAACATGACTCAGGAGGCAATGCTGCAGATGCTGCAACAGATGTTGGCTGATAGAGAAGCTAAGAGAGCTGAACGGCAAGCCAACCTAGCTGCACTTCAACAGATTGCTCAGGGCAATCCAGGCCACGGAAACCACGACCACCCAGGGTCGAAGCTGAAGAACTTCCAAAACACCAACCCACCGGTGTTCAGCAAGACGAAGGAACCCCTCGATGCTGATGATTGGCTCCAAACCATGGAGAACAATCTCGAGGTTGCCGGAGTGGAGGACAACGAGAAGGTGTTGTTCGCCACCCACTATCTGGCTGGACCTGCACGTGCCTAGTGGACAAGTGCTCGCGCATTGAATGCGGGGCAAATGATGACTTGGGAAGATTTCAAACTCAAGTTTAGCAAGTATCATGTGCCCCCGGGCCTGATCAAGAAGATGAGGGATGAGTTCAGGGAACTGAAACAAGGCAGAATGACCATGGTAGAATACCGCGACAAATTCCTCACTTTGTCAAGGTACGCCCCGGATGAGACGGATACCGTCGAGAAGAGGAAGGAGAGGTTTCTGAATGGACTGCATGACGAGATGCAGACTGTACTGATCAATATCCCCTTTGCTGACTTAGAAGCCCTCGTTGACTCCGCCATTCAGATGGAGGGGAAGATACACCAAGCCAATGAGAACCGCAAGCGCCGCATGATGAATCAGAGTGGGCCCAGCAATAACCACAAGTATCGCCCCAGCTCAAGTGGAGGGTTCGCCCCAAGAAACAACAAGCCCCCGATGCAGAATCCACGTCCGAGTTATCAGAACCGGAGTGGAGGAAACCCCAGGCCAGGAGGCCACAACAACAACAACAACAACTTCAACCGCGCTCCACCCCGCGCCCCCAACAACAACTCCAACACCGCTCCAAGGACTGGGAGCAATGCTGTTCCCATCACCCCCAAGGACAAGTCCACCTACAACTGCTACGAGTGCGGAGTGGCGGGGCACTTCTCCTATGAGTGCCCCAAGAAGCTCGCCAAGACTGCCGCCAACACCTCAGGCCCTGCTCAGCAGCAACGCCGTGTCACCAACAACAAGAAGTTCGCCCCAACAACCCGAACAACCGCAATGGCCGCCTCTACCACATGAATGCAGAAGAAGCTCAGGAAGCCCCAGATGTGGTGCTGGGTATGTTCTCTGTTAACTCAATACCTGCAAGAGTGCTGTTTGATTCTGGAGCATCGCATTCATTTGTTACCGAAGATTTTGCATGCACTAGTAAGATTCAACCCATCAGTTTGAAGCATGTCATGATAGTTCAAATACCTGGATCAACAACTAAAGCTAGAAAAATTTGCAAAGATGTGCCTATCAGAATACATGAAATAGAATTTTATGCAAATTTGATTGTTCTGGGAGCCAAAGGTTTGGAAGTAGTCCTGGGAATGGACTGGATGGCGAAACATCATGGACTGATTGATTGTGCCAAGAAGGCCATCACCATGACTAGTAGCACCGGGATAATAGTCGAGCACATATCTGAGAGAATGCCCAGAAAGTTTACCTGCAACCAAAGTCTAGCCAAACCCACCTTGGATCAGATCAGGGTCGTTTGTCGATACCCTGATGTGTTTCCGGATGATCTACCCGGTATGCCCCCAGATCGGGATATCGAGTTTATCATAGAGTTAATCCCTGGAACCGGACCTATAGCCCAGAGAGCCTATAGCATGAACCCGGCAGAGTTAGTGGAACTGAAGAAGCAACTGGATGATATGCTATTCAAAGGTCTGATTCGACCAAGTGCGTCGCCATGGAGATCACCAGTTTTGTTTGTGGATAAGAAGGATGGTGCCACTCGTTTGGTTACGGACTATCGTAAGCTTAACGATGTCACCATCAAGAACAAGTATCCGTTGCCCAAGATCGAAGATCTGTTTGACCAGCTGACCGGTGCCAAAGTGTTCTCGAAGATTGATCTGCGGACAGGATACCATCAGCTGAAGATTCGTGCCACCGATATCCCCAAAACTGCCTTTACCACCAGATATGGATTGTATGAGTACAATGTCATGTCATTCGGATTGACCAATGCCCCCGCTTACTTCATGAATCTCATGAATAAGATCTTTATGAACTTCCTAGACAAGTTTGTCGTTGTCTTCATCGACGACATCCTTATCTACTCCAAGTCCGAAGAAGAACATGAGCATCACTTGGAAGTTGTCTTAGATACCCTTCGGGAGCATCAGTTGTACGCCAAGTTCAGCAAGTGTGAGTTCTGGTTGAAGGAAGTAGGATTCCTAGGTCATATCTTGTCCGCAGGAGGAATTGCCGTTGACCCCTCGAAGATTAAAACCGTTGAAGAATGGAAAGCCCCAACCACCCAGACTGAAGTCCGTGCATTTCTCGGCTTGGCGGGATATTACCGCCGATTTGTTGAAGGATTCTCGAGCATCGCAAGACCGATGACTCAACTCTTAAAGAAAGATAAGAAGTTTGAATGGACGGAGAAGTGTGAAGAGAGTTTTCAACAACTCAAGCTTAGATTGACCACAGCCCCAATACTGATCATGCCGAACATCACCAAACCCTTTGATGTGTATTGTGATGCCTCCAAGGTTGATCTTGGATGTGTGCTGATGCAAGAAGGCAAAGTGATATCTTACCTGTCAAGACAGCTGAAGCAACATGAACAGAACTATCCAACCCATGACTTAGAGCTAGCAGCCGTGGTGTTAGCCCTCAAGGTATGGCGTCATTACCTCATGGGTAACCGATGCGAGATCTATTCGGATCACAAGAGCTTGAAGTATATCTTCACTCAGAAGGAGCTGAATATGAGGCAGCGCAGATGGATAGAGTTAATCAAGGATTACGACATGGAAATCCACTATCACCCCGGCAAGGCCAATGTGGTAGCGGATGCTCTGAGTAGACTGCCGTGTCAGTTGAACTCCATGTTAGCAATTGAACAACCCAACCTGTTTGAAGAGTTTGAACAGTTTAGACTTGAACTGGTTAGCGAAGGATATCTCGCCAGCATTGAACTCCAACCCACCTTGATTAGTCAGATCAAGGAAGCTCAGAAAGGAAATGCTAGCATTGACAGGATCAAGAGCCAGATAGCTGCGGGAAAGGCACCGGGATTCACCGCAGATGAAGAAGGAGTGCTATGGTACAACGGACGCCTTTGCGTGCCGTCAGACTCAGAGTTGAAGCAAGTTATTCTGAAAGAAGCCCATGACACCCTATACTCCATTCATCCCGGAGGAACCAAGATGTACCAGGATTTGAAGGGACAATTCTGGTGGCATGGAATGAAGAGAGAAATTGGAAGCTACATCGCCAAATGTGACATCTGTCAAAGAGTCAAAGCAGAACATCAACGCCCCGCAGGACTGTTGCAACCCCTACAGATTCCCGAATGGAAGTGGGATTCCGTAGGAATGGACTTCATCACCGGACTGCCCAAATCAAGTAAAGGGAATGATTCCATCTGGGTAGTGGTCGACAGACTGACCAAAGTCGCCCACTTCATCCCCGTCAAGACCACCTATCAAGGACCAAGACTCGCAGAGTTATATATCTCACAGATAGTCAGCTTGCACGGAACCCCGAAGTCGATAGTATCCGATAGAGGATGCCAATTCACCTCCAGATTCTGGCAGAAAGTACATGAAGGACTCGGAACTCGCCTGAATTTCAGCGCAGCCTATCACCCGCAGACAGATGGACAGACTGAACGAGTCAACCAGATACTAGAAGATATGTTTAGAGCATGTGTGCTAGAGTACGGATCTAAGTGTGAAGACTGCTTGCCATACGCAGAATTCTCGTACAACAACAGCTATCAAGCCAGCTTGCAGATGGCCCCCTTTGAAGCACTGTACGGAAGGAAGTGCCGTACCCCTCTGAATTGGTTGGAAGTAGGAGAGAGTCAAGTCTTTGGACCAGATATTCTCCGAGAAGCTGAAGAGAAGGTTCACAAGATCCGCAAGTACCTCAAGATAGCCCAATCAAGACAGAAGAGCTACGCCAACAAGAGACGCCGAGAGATGACATTCGAGATCGGAGATTTCGTATATCTCAAAGTGTCCCCTCTTAAAGGAATGCAGAGGTTCCAGCTTAGAGGAAAGCTGGCACCCCGATATGTCGGACCTTTCAAAGTCCTGAGTCGCCGAGGAGAAGTATCCTATCAACTGGAGTTACCAGAAGAAATGTCAGCGGTACACAATGTGTTTCACATCTCTTTACTCCGGAAGTGCTTAGAGGTGCCTGAGAAGACAGAGGTTTTCAAGAACATCGACCATAGAGCTGTGGATATCAACTCAGATCTGACATACCGCGAAGTACCTATTCGCATCTTGGAAGAAGCTTTCAGAACCACCCGTACCCGGAGTATCAAGTTTCTGAAGATCCAATGGAGTACCACACCAAAGAAGAAGCCACTTGGGAGAGAGAAGACTTCATGAGGACTGAGTACCCAGATCTCTTTAGTACCTAGTTTTCTCGCAGATCTCGGGACGAGATCTTTTGTAAGGGGGAAGGGTTTGTAACATCCCAAGTTTCAACAATAATAATCAAGAAAGAAAATTTCCCAAACTCAAAATTTGCAATTAACAAAAACTTTTTGTATGCATATAGTGCCACATATAGTTTCATGCATTTGAGTGAATTTATTTTGTGCAATTGCCATGATGAGTGTTAATATGATGATCAAGTGTGCTTAAACCCTAAACCAAGATCATCTAACCCTAATTTGAGAAGAAAAGAAGAAAATGAGAAAAACCTATTTCTCCCTCACATACACATTATGCCAAATTGCAAATCTTCACTCTAGGCCATAATTGCTTGCTCTCTTGCTTGTAGAATACTTAAATATGATAAACTAACACAATTGCATCATTGGAACAAGAATCAAACCAAAGGAAATCTCAAAATCTTCACACATATGATAATGGTCATATGTCACCAAAATATTTTCTTCCCTACTTTACCCCTCTGGTTTTCTTTATTCCTAAACTAAACTTGGTCAACCAAAGCCATGTCATCCAAGACCATGTCAAGGTGAGTAACTTTCATGTTGACCACCATGGCTATAGTTGACTAGGTTGACCAGTAAGAATGTGACAAGTAGTGTATGTGAAGCAAAGTGAAGATCAACCTCAAATTTGAAACTTTGCAAAACAACTCCAAATTGAACACAACCACCACCATTCCAACACTTTGATTATATGAATAAGTTGTACCAAAAAGAATTTCAAAATTCAAACAAAAGTTTCATGCGGCCATATGACCGAACACTTGGCAGGCATAGTTTCACTTTAGTGTTACATGCTATTACCCACTGGTTTCTTGCCTAAACCACCTTTAACCTGTGATCATTGGCTCCCTCTGCCTCCTCTGCATCGAGCTTGGTACTTGCTAGGGCTGGGTAGAGTGGAAAAGTATGGAGAAAGCCACCATGCCAAGCACACCCGGCCACCTTTGGCCAAACCCTCTCTGGCCACCATCTCAACGTTTCTCCTTGTCCTGGAGCATCTATGCCACTCAAGGACGCCGACGGTACACGCCCCAGCGACGCCCAGCCACGGCATTGGCCAGACAAGCCGCGACCAAAGCGTGCCAGGACGTGCCAGCCCACGCGGTGACCGCGCTCTGGCCGCGCCAGGACGCCAAGCGCTCGAGCACCCCCGTCCTCCCCCTGCATCCCTATCACTGCGTCGAGCATCTACTCCCCGCCCTCTACACGCTAGACAAGCGCCCAGGCCTGCCCCTGCTCCGTCGCCGTCGTCCTCGCCGGAAACGTACCGCGGGTACTACCGCACTCGAAACGAGCCCCCGATCGATCCCATCTCCTTTTTCCTGCGCCAGCTGCACCTAGAGCATCGCCAGGACACCGCCTACACGCTGCCGTCCTCGCCTTGCCCCTTCGAGCACCGTAGACGCTGCGCCATGGACGCCTCCTTGCAGCACCCGTCGGCCAACTCCGCCCGCTATAAATAGAGACTATCAGCTCTCACTCTCTTCACACAACTCACTCCCCTCTCCTCAGTGAGCATTCTCCCCCAACCAATTTCACCTCTCACCGTCGGAGTTGCTCGAATCGCGAGCTCGAGTCCGCCGGAGCCCGCGAAGCCCTGCATCGCCTGGAGCCTCGCCGAGCTCCGCCGCTGCACCAGGCGCTTCCTCGTCGACGTCCACTTCCTCGGGCAGCTTGCCCACCACCTGCAACGGCCTGGTACTCCCTCCCACCCCCTAGGCTCGCCGCCAGGGAGCTCGTCGCTCGCCGGAGACGACGACGCTCACACGCCGTCAGATCTCGTTCTAATCCTACGACTTAGATCCCGCGTACCGCTTCGCTGTGTTAAGCGCCGCTGACAGGTGGCCCCCACCTCGTCAGGGCAGCCCAGTGGCACCCGTTGCTTGTTGGGCTGCGCAGTGATTTTAATTTCTGTTTCAGCCCAGTAACGTTTCCCGCCTAGCCCATGAATTCAAATTTAGTTTTAACAATTATTCAAATGTGCTGCAGATGGTTTAGTAAATTTTGAATAGTTTGAAATCTGCCAAGCCAAATTTAGCAAACTCTATACCGTTGGAAAGCCCATGAAATTATCTAAATAATGCCACTGGTCCCATCTTGAAATTCAAAGTAGAATTAATCTGATAAAAATAACAAGATAGGGGCTTTTGTACATTCAAACTTTATTTAAAATTCAACCATAATAGATTTTGAATTGTTTCCAACTCTAATAAATCACAAATGATGTCCTATAATTGATTATGCAATAACATAGATAGGTTGTTTGTATGATCATGGACTAGATCAAATTAGATGGCTATGTAGTCAATTCTAGTGCAATTAATCTTGAAATTCAAATTCAACAAATAGTATGAGAGCTACTCTCTCATTTAAATCTTGATCCTAAGTAATATAACCAGGGGGAATGACTTAGGCTAATGAACCTCTGATAATTATTACTTAGAGATTTTAATTCATTTAAATGATAGTATTAAAATATGAGAAGTGTAGCACTTCAATTAAATTATACTCACATATAATAGATATGGAATGTTGACTTTGGTCAACCTATATTTCATACCTGATTGTTATATGTAGAGATTAAATCTTAATAAGATGTAATGAGAAGAAATCAATTTCTCTAAAGATCTAAATAGCCAATTTAAAGAAATAAGAATAATGAGAGGAAATTATTTTTCTCTTAAATAAGAACTAACCAAGTAATTCACTATGCCATGTTTGATTGATGATAGGATTAGTGTGTGAACTCTTTTGAGTGTTTCTAGTTTAGTATGTGAGCTTGGTTTAGTATTTATACCTCGTATTCGTATATAGACGCTAGTAACGAGGAATATCAAGAGGAGGAAGCCTACTCCCAAGAAGAAGAGGAGAACTTCGATAACTACTCAGCTCAAGGCAAGCTAACCCTTGCTAAACACAAGTGCTTAGCTCTACAAGAGCAAAGGCACCCTCACACTTTATATTATGTCTTACCTATCCCATGTTTTTACTTTACATTTACCTTTGCTTATTTATTTCAAAGTACTTTATGGATTTATGATTCACTTGGTCTAGGTTAGAACAATATTTAAAGTTAGCTTAGCACCAATCAAAGCTAGATAGCACCCCTCATGAAATAGTTGCTAGTGCTAATCAAATAAAATTGACTACTCTAGATGGGAACATGGTGAAGTGAAATGACTTTGAAAGAATGTAAAGTGGAGGTGGAAATGAACAAGAGAAGATGGTGATTTTTGATAAAACTGATGATTGGGTCTGAATGCGATACCCTTCCAATTATACAAGTACCCCCACAATACCTGATTATGGGTAGGGTTTAGCTAGAAACTTGTGTATTTTAGTATGGGTTCCCTCTAAACAAACATCATAAGGGTTACGCCGAGGCTGCCTCCGTTAAGTTGGAACGATGTTAATATGAGGTGAATGTATGGCCCAAGCCTTGTGCAGTTCCCGGGTTAACTGCGGTTTTCACCGGGAGGCCAAGCTCATCATACTAGCATATATAAGTGAAAGGTTATGGTTGATGATCCGCGTACTGTGTTACGATGATTCGGGGTTATCCTCGACGGATGTAATCAAAAGTTGTGGCACAAGAGTACAACCTCTGCAGAGTGTTAAACCTATTCGAATAGCCGTGTCCACGGTTACGGACGATTGGAAAGGCCATACTATCTCCGTTATCAAAACTTTGAACTTAGAAAGGAATGAGGAATTGAAAAATGATATTGAGGTGAATCAAAATGAGTTGTGGGAATGACACTAATGTTCCCACTTGAGTTAGTCTAGCACATGATAAGGCTTTACTAAATGTTTATCAAACTAAAACTTGGCTTTATGCAAATAAACCTAGAGCTTAGCACCACCTTACTACACTTAATAAGTAATTACTTTAGAGTTAGTTTGCGAGTACTTTAAAGTACTCATGGCTTTGCCCTGGCTATTCAAATGCCAGACTTTGAAGGAGAGCACCAGTATCAGGATGACGGACAACAGGACGTCTACGATAACTAGGATCGTCTTCTAACGTCAAGCGTTGCCTGTGGAATAGATAGTCCACTACTACTTCGCTTCCGCTACTATTTGTGTTGTTGAACAATATATTCGTGTAATATTGGATCATGTGATCTATGGTTGTAAGACAATGTGTGTTGTAATAAATGATGACTCTATGCTACTTACTATTATGTCTCGCAAAACATTATTCCTGGGATTGCGATGTACGGCATAATAGGCATCTGGACTTAAAAATCCGGGTGTTGACACCAGCCGCTGGCTGCTTCCATGAGGCCGGGGACGAACCACTTGGTCTCGTGGAGGCGTCGAGCTCCAACTGCTGATCCAGAGGGCCTCCGTCTTGGAGGTTGAATTTGGGCCACCTTGTTGGCCAAAGATCATGGCGACATCGTCGATCGCCATGTGATTCGCTCGAGGAAGAGGATGTCCACCAGACCACCATCTCCAGATCCTGGCGACTTTACAACCACCCACACCACCTCCCTCGCCACGAAGGTCGGCCAAGAGGAGGGGAGAAGCAGAGTCACCAGGAAGAAGATGGCTACGCTTATTGAGACAGGGGCTCACCGTAAGAGCGACCTCCGGCTTCTTCCACCATGGAAACTTACCAAGGAGCTCAGCAGGTGACTGATCTGCGCCGCGTAGAGGTGTCAGAGCATCCGCGGACCCCCACCGTCCATCAGATCTACCGAAGCCACTGTTGTCTCTCCCCTTCTCCTAGCCTCCATGGCAGGCCATAAGGAGAAGATACATCAAAGCTTCAGCGGAGTTCGCTAGACGGCGAACTTTGACCTTATTGACGGAGATCTCTGCGGCGGCGACATGGCCCGACGTCTCCTTCCATCGAAGCTCGCCGGAGAGAAACCACCATAGCAAGCTGATACGTCTCCAACGTATCTATAATTTCTGATGTTCCATGCTAGTTTTATGACAATACCTACATGTTTTGTTCACACTTTATATCGTTTTGATGCATTTTCCGGAACTAACCTATTGACAAGATGCCGAAGTGCCAGTTCCTGTTTTCTGCTGTTTTTGGTTTCAGAAATCCTAGAAAGGAAATATTCTCGGAATTGGACGAAATCAACGCCCAGCATCTTATTTTTCCCGGAAGGTTCCAGAGCACCGAAGAAGGGCCAGAGAGGAGCCAGGGGGCCCCACACGCCAGGACGACGCGGCCAAGGGGTGGGGCGCGCCCCCCTATGGTGTGGCCCCACCAGGGCCCCTCCGAGGCTGCCCTTCCGCCTACTTAAGGACTCCGTCGCGAAAACCCTAGGAGAATAAGCCACGACACGAGAAAAGTTCCAGAGCCGCCGCCATCGCGAAGCCAAGATTCGGGGGACAGAAGTCTCTGTTCCGGCACGCCGCCGGAACGGGGAAGTGCCCCCGGAAGGCATCTCCATCGACACCACCGCCATCTTCATCGCCATCGCTGTCTCCCATGATGAGGAGGGAGTAGTTCTCCCCCGAGGCTGAGGGCTCTACCGTAGCTATGTGGTTCATCTCTCTCTTTGTGATCTAGTTGAATATCATCTATGTGCTACTCTAGTGATGTTATTAAAGTAGTCTATTCCTCCTCCATGATGTAATGTTGACAGTGTGTGCATCATGTAGTACTTGGTATAAGCTATGATTGTGATCTCTTGTAGATTATGAAGTTAACTATTACTATGATAGTATTGATGCGATCTATTCCCCCTTTCATAGCCTGACGGTGATGGTGTGCATGCTATGTTAGTACTCGGTATAATTGCAATGGTCTATCATGCACTCTAAGGTTACTTAAATATGAACTCCGGATGTTGTGGAGCTTGTTAACTCCGGCATTGAGGTGCTCTTGTAGCCCTACACAATGAATGGTGTTTGTTATCCAACAAGAGAGTGTAGAGTAGTTTCAGTTATGTGATCAATGTTGAGAGTGTCCACTAGTGAAAGTATGATCCTTAGGCCTTATTTCCGAATATCAAATCTCCGTTTATTTACTGTTCTGTTGCATGTTTACTCGCTGCCATATTTATTTCAGATTGTTATTACCACTCATATTCATCCATATTACTTGTATTTCACTATCTCTTCGCCGAACTAGTGCACCTATACATCTGACAAGTGTATTAGGTGTGTTGGGGACACAAGAGACTTCTTGTATCGTAATTGCAGGGTTGCTTGAGAGGGATATCTTTGACCTCTACCTCCCTGAGTTCGATAAACCTTGGGTGATTCACTTAAGGGAAACTTGCTGCTGTTCTACAAACCTCTGCTCTTGGAGGCCCAACACTGTCTACAGGAATAGAAGCGTGCGTAGACATCACAAGCCCCAGATCCGGTCAAAACAGATCTGAGCCCTACTCCAGACTCGGGCATACGGCCCAACTCTACTTCTATACAACCTACGGTGGCGGGCACAGAGCCTCAGCCACTCTCTGGCGGCAGCGCCACCGGAGAGGGCCTTGGTCCGACCAAGAACGGCGGAGAGCCCGCTCAGCTACTGTAGAGAGGTGAGAGAAGGGGAGGGGGAAATGAGCCGCACTTTGGCACATTATTGAGGAAGGATTCAAGCCACATGATCCACACAATCTCTCACGGAAGGAGGTGGTTGATGACCAGCTCAACACCACCGCCCTTCACATGATCCACATGGCGGTGTCTCCCAAGGACCGAGCTCACATTCGCACTCTCAAGACCTCGAAGGAAGCATGGGATAAACTCGACAAGATCTTCCTCGGAAAGGAGAGCATCCAAAGCTCTCGTTTCGACGAAGTGAACAGCTTGGCCGACAACTTCATCATGATCGAAGGAGAATCCGCCGAAGAGATGTACCGACGTCTTGTTGCTCTTTCCGTGCAAATGTGTGACCATGGGGCCACGTTTATGGATGACAATTGGATCAAGAGGAAATTCTACAACTCTATCCTCCCTTATGAGGTAGTCAAGTTGACCGCCATCCGCCAAAATGCCAACTTCCACTCCATGACATCAAATGAGGTCCTTAGCGAGATCATCGCTTTGGATATCTCAAAGAAGAATGCAGATGCCCTAGTGGTAAGGGCACACAACGCCCACAAGCCCAATCTCGCCTTGAAGGTCAACGAACATGAAGAAAGTGAAAGTTATGAGGATCCCGTTGAATGGAGTTCGGATGACTTTCAATCTAACTATCACGAGCACATGGCTCTCGCAGCCAAGAACTTTTGGGACGGCAACAAGACAAGAAGCTCAAGGCCAAGAGGCAACTCAAGATTCTCTCCTCGTGATTCTCCAAGAGCCCAAAAGAAGGGCAAAAGGCAAGAACTTTCTACAATTGCGGTCCCAGGAGTCACTTCGTTGTGGAGTGACCCTTTGAAAGAAGAGAAGAAAATGGTGTGCTTCGGCGATGGGAGAGGGCGTATCTTGGTCCAAGAAAGCACGGGGATGTCCCCCGATCGACGTGCCATATAGCAGGTGCCTCGCTGCTTTTAGCAGGCCTGTTCATTGATTCAGGAAGTCTCGTTAGCGATGATGCTTTTTTGGATCTTGCAATGATCTAGGCTAGGTGTCTGGTCCTGTGTCCGTCTCAGTGGCGTTGGAGTTGGGCAGCGGCCACGGGCTACGGTGGCTGCAGGAAACCCTAGGTAGATCCTTTAAAATTTTATCTGCGAATTCAGGATGATTATTTTATCCTGGTTTATCTTTTAATTTACACATGTATGTGTTGCTTGATGTGACTTGATTTTCAATTACTAAAGCTAAATTGCTCGTTTAGAGACCGGTGAATGCGCCCAAATTCCCTCCCCCAAAAATTCCCCCCTCCAAACCCTCGAATCCGACGAGCCTCCGCGGACCTAGCCCCGCCGACGTCGCGCCCTGCCTGCTCTGCGCCACCGCGCGCGCAACAAATCACCCGCAGCGGGCGCGCGTGCGTGCGTGAACTCCGCCGCGCCACCGAGGGCAGAGCCAAAGCCTTCTCCGTCGACTCAGGCGCGGCCAGAGCCTCCAAGCCCCCTCCCCCGACGTCCGCCCGGAGCCTCTCCGCCGACTTCCTGCACGGACCTCACCCGCCGAGGCGCGCCAGGATTCTACCTGCTGCAAGACCCCCGCCGCCCCCGCCGCACACCAAACCACGCCGGCCGCCACCGTGCGACGGACTGCTCCAACCACAAAGATCGCAGGTGAATCCCGCGCGCCCCCTCAAACCCCCCTTTCTAATCTGTCGGTTATGTTTACCTTGTACTATAAACAAACCGCGAATCCAGCGAAATCTTGCGTGATGCGTGCTGTAGAAATGCTAATTTGCTTCCTAAACGCGGGCTGCTGATGCTTATAGGCCACGCATTTATATTTATTGCCGTAACTATCAGTGGAGATCGATTGCTTCCCACTTTTACGCATTACAGGAATGTGCCACCATGTAATTAGTACCAAGCGTGTAGATAATCACTGGTGATGGCACGCCCACGAAAACCTGCTCCCCATCTCCTCTTCTGGGGCTAGATACACCATTAAACAATACAAGGATGCGATGCTTCTTCCTACCCGTAGTACCAACACGGTTAGCTACACGGATGCCATCGAAAGTCCCATACGGAGACGGTGGTGCTTCCTCATCTTCAGTACAGAATTGGTGCTCGCTTCCTTTGTTGGGTGTAAAATATGCTGTGAGATGACAGCATGAGTGTGATATGGATTATTTCATTTTCTGCAACTACAATATGTTTGTAAAACTTTTCACCAAAGAAATAGATTTAACTTGGACTGGACCTGGTTGATGGTTAGTATCTGGTCGCTTTGTGCTACACTTTCTTTCGGTTTTCGAACACTTCATTTACGTACATGGTGATTTGATGAACTTATCATGCCCCAAAGTCGTATTCTTTCACAATTTGTTCAGTAACCTGCATTCATATTTGATGCTGCATATGGAAATGCATGCTAAGACTTCACTACATGCCTTTTGGTTAGCTCCACCTTGCAGAAAAATTTCATGTCCATTTATGTTGAAGCCATCATTAATCTAGAAATGGGCATAACAACTTTATGATCTTGGCAAAAAACTTCATGGTGTTAGCTTATAGTTGTGTTTATATTATCTGATAGGAAAATGGTTGCTTCAACTATTTATTTTTCCCCATATGACATAACCAACTATTTTCTATTACTGACACTATTGTTTGTTTATTGGTATGCGGGGCTGTTTTACTATAATCTGCACCATGATCACCACCTTTCTTTGATCTTCTTTTTCTTCAGAAATAGAGATTGAGGAAACTAGATCATCTATATAACAATCATGATGTCAAATTCTGATATCTTGCACACCGCATGCAAATGAAACTTGATGAATTGATTATAATCAACTCTAATGGCAAAATTAGTTGTCCGGGGCTCCGGGCCATGGATGCCGAGTTACTAATCTTCGTGTACACGATCTTTCCCTTGCTGCATGTACCAGTACCACGCCATGGACATGAAGGTTTGCAAGAGGAGAAAGACGACCAAGCTGCCTCCTCCGGCCGAGCTGCTGGACGAGCTTGTCACTGAGATCCTCCTCCGGCTGCCTGTCAAGTCCCTCCTGCGGTTCAAGTCTGTGAGCAAGGCGTTGCGCGCAATCATCTCCGACCCCTTCTTCATCCGCTCGCATCTCCAGCAATCTGCCTCCAGATGGAGGCAGAACCCGTCGCTGCTCGTCACTCCGCACACGCTGTTTCACGTCATCGAGGGCGAGCCTTGGCCTTCCACCTTCTCCACTGATATCAGCTTCTACCAGTGGCAGCAGCCCTCCTCCGAAGAGGAGGAATCTGAGGCGAGGTTCGTCATGCACACCGACGACTTCCTCGAGGAGTTCAACTCGGTGTGCTACTTTGCGCACTGCGACGGCTTGGTGGTGGCCCCTACCAACACCAACGTCTACCTCTTCAACCCGGCCACCAGGGACGCCATGCGGCTGCCTATCAACAACCGCAACAAGATGTACCAGTACGTGGCCTGCCTCCCAGTAGGGCTTGGCCGGGACCCTCGCACCGGCAGGCACAAGGTGGTCCGGGCCTTCTACCGCTCCAGGGACCCTCTCACGGGCGTCCACGACATGGGGATGGAGGTGTTCACTGTTGGCGTTGATTCAGATTCATGGAGGGAAATCACGCCCAATCCACTGTACCCTGTCACCGTGTGGATCACCCCTGTGTTCGCCAAGGGGGCACTGTTCTGGATCATTGACAAGCCCGGTCTCGATCCGAGCCCACGCGGCATCCTCCGCCTCAGCCTGGACGATGAGAGCTTCAGCGTCACACACCTGCCCGACTCGCTGGACCCTGCCCTGGACGAGTATTTCATCCTGGACGAGGTGCACGGCGAGCTGTTCCTCACCGCCTTCAGCAGCAGCAAGCCCCTCAACATCTGGACGCTGGTGGAACAAGACACGCGATGGGAGCACCGCTACACCCTCGACATCTCCGGGATGGCGCACCCGGTGGCTCTCCTCCCTGGTGGCGGCACGGTGATCCTAAGGGCGTCACACTACATCAGTCGTTACGATCTGCAGACGCATCAGATCGACACCATATGCGAGCTGGATCGCCTGAGGTACCAGCACGATGGCACGACCGATGAGGATGCTGGGTCTGGGCAGGAAATCTTTTACTTCAATGTAATACCTTACACCGAGAGCCTGGTCCGAATTTGAATAACTGTTGCTGCTTAGCAGAGTTCATTTGTTGCTCTTGCTCTTGCCATATTTTTAATTAGTATGTGTTTTGACTCTCTCAAAGGAAGCAAAAAAAGAGCTTCTTGGAACATGTTTATCTGAGGTTGTCTTTCCCGCTTATTGGAATATTTGTAAGCAAATGAACAGGTTTTATATTTGAAGGGATTCGACCCAGATTCTCTGCTAGGAAGGCTGGCTTCACTGCAGAGATCACTCTTCTTCGGTATAGAGCGAATGCCCCAATTCTGCAAAAACTTGTTGCCAACAATTTATAAATGCTATAGTTGTAGTTGTAAACATTTTTCTTCGTAGATGTTGCTTTAATACTCTTACTCATTAACAGTAAAATCAATCGGCAGCCCTGTTTTCAGATCCTTTCATTCCGGTTTTATAGAAAATAATAAGGTAGTAAGAGATTCAAACAATTGAGCAAGTAGTACCAAGTTGAGCAGATAAAGTGATGGATATAACAGGGATTCTTGACTGGATACTGCCTATAGCTTTGAGAATGGAAGTTCAGGTCTGTCATTCCATTACAGCTAACATATGTGTTGTACTTATGTCCTACCATTTGGTAGAGTTTTCGTTGATAGTTAAAGTATCACCGTCAAGTTAAAGTATCCACTGGTTGCTTGATTGGCTTCTGTACATGCTTGCATTGAGAATAATTAGATAGCCAACACAAATATCCTCAAGCCGTATAGTGTCCCCAGCTGAATGTTTCATTTCACCAAGAATGTTTCACGTGGAAGCACCAGAACTCCAGAAGTACTCTTCTGCAGTGGTTTTGCATCCCAAGTCTGATACTTTGCGGACTTACGGCACGTTTGTGAGTTTGTCCAAGAAAACATAATATAACAATGTTTGGGAAAAATCACAAAAATTCATATCATGCATGAACATTCATGTAAGCCATTTTCACCTTGGCTAAAATCACCTCAAATCATTTTCTAGGCACCTATTGGCATGGAGTCCTTTTTTCATACAAGTTGCCACGAAAAAACAATCACTTAACTTCAACATTTTTTTTGAAATTTTTTCAATGGCCTTTTTTTTACAAAATTGTAGATTTAAAAACGAAATAATGCATGTGAATAAATAAAAGATTAGGGCTTTGGTTCGGGAACTAATCTAATTAGGACATAAGGACTTAATTGCTGAAACACACCGCTCGATTGTGTCTTTGCTAGGTACCATTACAATTTTGTGACACATTTGCCAGAACACACCACCTGGCTGAAAACGGAAAGTTTTGCCCTTTGTCTTCAAAACCAGCCATCCCACGTAAAAGTGCAAAACTTTCCGTTTTTAGTGTTCTGGCAAATGTGTCACAAAATTGTAATGGTACCTAGCAAAGACACAATTGGGCGGTCTGTTTGAGCAAATGCTAAAAAATAACGGTGTTCTGCAGCAAATTTTCCTAAAAAATTAATACTACAGAAAGAAATAATAAATTTAAAATGACTAATTTATGCAATTCCGGTGATGTGCTAATTGTCAAGCAGCGGGGATAGTGGAGGCATGGCTTAGGTCAACACTAATGTAGCTGATACTGTGTATGGTCGATGTACTGCTAAAAGAGAAGGTTGCAGTGTGTAGCAACACAACTCTGAATATTCTGAAGAAAATGAACGCTCTCAAAGATGATCGTAGCGTCATAGCGTGTGCTCTGTTTACCTGTCTTGTGTCCTCGCCGCCGCCGAGTGTCCACGGTCCACCGGAAGGAGTGAGAGGACAGCAGCTGTGCTATTACCCCAGCTGTTTATTTTCTTGTTTGTGAATTCGGGTCCTTACACAGTTCATGCTGGTTCACATAAGAATCTGAAAGAACAATGAGAGAAATGAGGACAGTTTCATACTCGTTGTTCTTGGTGCAAGATTTACTTCCCGAATCATGGTGATCGCTGCCACTTCGAGCAGAGGCCTGATGCTTCGTCCAAAGCCACTGCTCTCCCGAGCAGAACGCGGTGCGTGAGGTCCAACGCGTCGACTCTTTGGCCCCGAACGTCCACCGCATCGCTGAGCGCCAACGACGCTGTCAGTCACCACCCACGTGTCCCTCGTCATCAACAAATTGAGCACAAGCCTGATGAACGCATCGCCGCATTCATGGTCTGCCTTCGCATCTCCAAAAGGGTATCGGCGAACACGCGCTTGTCGAAGAGCGGTAGCTCGGCCGGCGCTGCTCTGTCAACAGCAGCTTGTTTGGTTGGAGGGAGTTTAGTGAAGGGAATGGGAATTTAAGATGTACGGGCTATTAAATCCCTTGTATGTTTGGGAGATGGAGAATTTAGGTGGGTTTGGGAAAGGGAATTCAAGACGTCAATTCCCACTAATCTCTTCCCTGGTCAGACCCTGGTAATTCGTGAGATTAGAGGGAGAAAACGCTTTGTTACTTAATTCCCGATTGTAACTACCATGCGTTATCGAACAAGGGATTGGGATGAAAAAGCAACTTCCCATGCCTATTCCTTCCATCAGCTCACTCTTATAAACTCTCATTCCCCTTCCTAATTGTTACCAAACATGCTGCAGGCTCTAAAACCACTGGGCTTTGATGACCGCCCCTCGGCCGAGTCGCCATGGTCACCAGCGTGCCTCCCAGGCGCCGCCTTCCATCCACCAACTGTCAGACATCGTCTCGAAAATAAAATAAAGTTGATATGTCAGTGTAATATAAGGACTGCCATCTTATTCAAATGGCAATATCCCGACTAAAACAGTTATTAAGAGATTGAACATTCAGTAGCAGCACTGCAGAAATATTGCACCACCAATGATGAAGAGCCTTAGTACAGAAGCAGAACTCAAGAAATTTTAGAGAATATTGGCTAATTGACCTGAGGCAAAAATTACATATCTTCAGAAGCGAGTTTCAGATTCCGGAATCTAGAAATCTTGCATCGCTAATGGTGAAGTAGCTTAGTACTGAGCTCAAACAAATTCAGAGAATACTGACTAATAGACGTGAGGCACATAGCAAAAGTTTCAGACTCAGATTCAGTCATAAATGTGCCTCCAGAAGATAACACAACAAAAACATACATGACACTTATAAAGAAGGCCATCCTTCCGTTTCTTCTCTATAAAAATTTGAATGAATAGTAGCAATCGGAAATAAATGAACTTGATTACAAGCAACGGACTTGATCTGTCCAGAACAGTTTTGCAGAAACAATAAAACGTTTGGAAAGCAAGTATATGATCCGAATAAAAAAAACAAGCTATTCTTCCTCAACTACTGCTGCGTCTCCAGAATTTCATCGGGGCAATCTTGCGGCCACAGGAATGAAATTTCCAGGCAGTTTGAACAGGGGGCACTGGTCTCCATCGAACTCACGCTGCTGGTAGGCCTGTGCAAGGGAATACCCCAGAGCCCTAGCAACAGGGATAGCAACAGCGTTCCCAACTTGGATATATCTGCAACAAAAGTACACACGCAACGAAACCGGATCAGTTTCATAATTCCCGCAAAAGTAAAGAATCAGCTTCACAATAAACAAGGTTCAGAGAATTTGTTTCATCCAAAACTATAGTTGATGTCAAGTTAGATCAACTTACTTCTGTTTTATGGGGCCATCCAGCTTGTAGTAATCTGGGAAGCCCTGCAGCCTTGCGTTTTCGCGAACAGTCAAAACTCTGTCCTGATTCGGATGCAATATAGCCTGCATGCAAAAGTCCCCATCAAACAAAATATATTGGCAGGTTATCAAAGAATGATACAAGCACCATAAATTTTATCAAGATCTTACTTGGTTGTGAGGCTCGGCTCTCGTCACAACGGTTGACACAGTTTCATCCAACCACAGGCGTCCAAATGGTCTGCAGAGCCAGACAACAAGGATTATTGGTGGAGTTCTAGGAATATTACATGAGGATATTCAGTCAGCATACATACTTAAATGACTTCCCCTTCATGAAGGACATTGCATAATCAGGGACCTACAAGAGAAGCAAGGATGATTAAAACATGGGAAATAGAAACATTATTAAAGCTGGTTGAACCACAGACTGATTTTAAATACCAATGGTTTCCCGGAAGACAGATATACACGAGGAATATCTGGATCAAACTCAACTTTCTTGTTTTTCCCAACCAGTACACCTCCCAGATCACGGAAGTTGGCCCCCTGGCATAAAAATAATGCTTAGAATTACAGGATAGATGATCTAAAAAAATAATTACAGGAATGGGCAAAAAGATAAAGAGAATAACACATGTTCTGCCTTAACTTGCCTTTTTTTTGGGAATGCGCCGCACACGTTCGTAATCATCCTTATTCAACTGAAGTGGCTGATGATCAAATAGCTGAACTTTCTTAGGAGTGGCATCTCCAAGCGAGTCATCCATCATGGCTTAAAGTGAATAACAGAGCCAAGTAACTCAGCATGTCACAAAGTAACTCACAGTAATCAAGAAGTCACTCCAAACACAAAAAATGATGGAAACTATGGCAAGGTGACATCATTGAACCACCAACATAACTGAAAATATAAGAAAAAATGACTATGCCACATACAAAGAAAGGGATAAAAAGTGAACAGTATGACTGAAATACACGAAAATCATGACTCTGCAGATACAATGAAAGAGATAAGAAATGAACAGAAAATTCATTACAAAAACATAAAACTACTTGTTCATATTATATAATTTTAAACATCAACATGTCACAGTATGTGGGTTTACCTTTACGGTTGAGTCGGATATAGCGCTGGAATTCAGTCATGGGCCTACTATTATATGGCATCGCATCATTAGGTTGATCGTTTCCAACCTACAGAAAAACAATATAATTTATAGCAAGAGAGAAGTCCACAAATGTACAGGCAATACTAAAAAAATAATTGAGTATGCATGGAAGTCAATCAGTAACCTTTGGTAAATCTGACAACGCATCTCTTAGGACAAGAGCTTCCTCCACGTTCTTAGCTTCAGTTTCATCACATGCAACTAGACATTGCTGAAAACAGAACATCATTTTAGCAAGATATAATAATAATAAAAACATTGTGTTAGTAATGTGTTCTCGTACCGAAAACTTAGTTGGCACTTGTTGTCCTCGACTAATGGCATCATGAGTGGGAAGAGGAAACTTCGGAAGTACCTACATTTTCAGATAAACCTTAGAAAGAGAGCTACAAGGTAAAAAAAGAGCATAGAAAAGAGAGATACCACTAAAGGAAGAGCTCCCCAAAGAAAGGCTCTCATTCTGAACTGTGGTAGCCCGTAACATCCGGCAACCATCATCCCAAGTCTAGCTTGGTAATTCATGGCTACAAGCCGACTCAACGCATACCGCCCGAGAAACCCATCTGCAAATTTCAGGATATCTACGACGTTCTCCATGAGAACATACTTGGGTCTAAGGAAGTTTACAATGTTCATAAACACAACTAGCTGTTGGTTTCTTTCATCCGTCAGCGGATCTTTGTGCTTCCTATGTCTGTTTAGTCCACTAACTCCTTGACACGGAGGACCTCCACAGATAACATCCACACGGCCCTTTGGAATTAAAAATACATTAATAGGTAGCACAAGAACAAGATCCCAAAACGAACAAGGAGGGATGTACTTACAGGCAAGGGTAAAATGGATTCCCTATAACCACTCTCAACGAATTCTTTTATACATTCCGGAGAATCTCTGAAATGTTAACTAGGGTAAGATACTATTGACAAAACAAAATAAAGAGCAATACAATGAAGAAGATACCAACCTAAGACCATCAAATGGCTCCCAGCTATCATGACTAGAATCATACGTTTTCCACCGTACCTATATAAATAATATATATCTTGAAATAAACTTTGCTTACAAATATTCTAAATTAACGAGTACACCATTAAACATTCAAGAGAAAGAATAAAAGTAACACTGAAATACAAAATAATTGCACAAATAAGAACTTTGAACAATCGAGTCTGCAGTACCTTAAAACACAAGCCATCTTTTCCTGTGCTATTTGGATCACCATAGCATATATCAACAAACTTCTCTACCTCAAATGTACCCTCTGAGAGAGGTACATTAACATCAACTTCATCATCGTTCAAAGTCCGTGGTAGAAAATTGCTATTATAGACATCATATGCCTTGCAAAGTGCTTCCCATTCCTGAAGGAGGGACAGATAATTCTCGGCCTTCTCATTTCGTACCTACAAATTAGAGATAAAATAATACAAGTATGCCAGATTAATAAAACAGGGAATTTAATTCAGTGCCAATTGTAGTTAGTACCTACCTCTGTACGTGGGTGGTTATGCCTTAGACTGCTGCAAGCATGTGGGTTCATGTCTACAGCCCATTTCTGCACAAGACATTGATATTTAGATTGTAAATTAAATTACCTTCAAGGCCATAGGATGTCCTAACACATCCTAATCAGAAAACTTACTCTATTGAATTTCAAGCCAAACAATGCTGCACCCATGCAAAGACCGGTTGACATTGCACCACATCCAGAGTATAAGTCCAGCAGTGTTGCTGTTCCCGTTTGTGCATCAGGTGGGGCCGCAAAGTCGGCAATCACTTTTTCGTTAGAAGATAAATCATCATCACAAGAAATATCGGATGTTGTTTCACTGCCTGTTGCGCCAATATTTTCTACAAAAGAATTAACTCATCAACAAACATTACTGTATTTCAGGGATTTATCAAAATCATTACTGTATTGTACCAGTCTTAGTATCATGGTACACACTATTTATGAATTTTTAGTTTGCCTAATGTACTTCAGGGACATATCAAAATCATTACGTATTATACCATTTTAAAAAAAATATATATAATCAGACCATACAAGTCTATGGTGATTACCTGGTGGCATATTAGAAAATGTGGAATATGCTTCCGAATAAGACATGTCATAATACAAATCTGACTTTGCTATAAGCTGAGCTTTGTCCTGCGGGGCCACCTATAGTTGTTTCACCATAATGAAACATATAGAGATCAGCAAAACATTAGTATGTGGTTCAAATTCATTAACTTGAAAGAATGAGCAAAGCACTTACATTTGGACCAACATAAATAATATTTACTTTCGAGATGATAGACCCAATTTTGTTATCATCCTTTTGCTCCGAAAGAAAAACCCGCTTATCATCATGTTCATGATCACCAACGTTCAGCAACTTCTCAGTGATGACCTGCAACTTTTTCTTAGACATATGCTGAATTGTGTCAAAAAAGAAGAAGAAGAAAACAGCCTGCTTAACACGTACCGTATCAGCCACACGGAAAAACCAGCGGCAAGAGAAATAAGACACATGGTCAACTCCTTGAAAAAATTCTGTAATCCTGCCGATGTAATCTTTCTCGCCAGGAGCAGCCTGCACCCACTCAAAATAGCAGTGATATGACTACATATATGTTTATTATTTTGGTGTAAACTAGAAACCCGGCCTGTTGCAAAAAGGGATAGAGGAGACAAAACTGTAGTCCTAGTGTACTAGATGAAACATGTGCCCTTGATGGTTCAGTTATCAAATGCAGAACTTGATTTACATACGTAATCTTCATTATCATGATCAAATACAGTTTAGAAAACTAGATCCAGCCCTGTATATTACAGTGTTGAATTGGTACAAGAGAAGTGCTAGTTTACATGCAAGCACCAAGTGAGCACATTCTAATTGAATGTCCAGCCCGGAAGTTAGCAGCTTGCCAGAAACACAAAAGAGCATGTAGAACCATTTAAAAAATTATAATAAGAGAACCAACTAAGAAAAAACATCATAACTGAAAATGGCAGCCCAAATTAAGCTGTACCAGATAGGCATCTGTCTGCATACACTACGATCATGGATTTAGAACCGCTCTAGCTAGCAAAACGATAACCATGGCACTCAATCAATGATACTACACACTGCAACTGAAAGTAGATAGGTGATCACGGCTGGTAGGTTACCCGGACATAGACATCGTCGCCAAGGTCGAAATTCGAATCGTCCACACGAGCAGATGTGTAGTGGCACAGGGCGCTCTTTTCCTCCTCCCGGTCCGACCTGCAGCGACAGAGATTTCGGGTTTACGTATGTACGCGTTAAAAGCACCCCAGATTTTAGATCCCTTAATTACGGTAAGTATAATAACAAGGTGAAAGGACATGCAGGTTGAAGGAACAAGCCATACCACTGAGTAACTTGTGGATCGTCAGAGTCCTGGGGCAAAACAACATGGTAGAAGGAACTCTTCATCAGCCGTCAAAGTTTCCAAACATGATGTCCACGATCTATGTGCTGAGAAGAGATTGAGATGGACTACGTATTACCTTGGACGTGTACCTCTCCGGCCAGCGCCGCCGCGCCTCGTCGTCTGGCATCGGGTCGCCGACGAAGTGGTCCTCCGACTCCGAGGCGTCGTCCGGCTGCTCCTGCGTGGCGCTCGGCGGCGCCGCCGCCCTCTTCTTCCTGGCGCCGAGCTTCTGCGCATTGGCCTGCTCCTCCGCCTCGAGCGCGGCGGCCTCCTCCTCCTCCTCCGCCAGCCGCAGCTGCTCCTCGTCCGGCTCCGACGCGCAGACGTCGTCGTCGTCGTCGTCCACCATCGTCGCCGGCGCGGCCGCGGGCTGCTTCGGCTTGCCCTTCCCACGGGCTCTGCGCCGGCGCTTGACGCCGGCCGGCTCGATCTCGGCGTCGGCGTCGACGTAGGCCGGTTTCGTGCGCGGCCGCCGCGCGGAGCGCCTCGGCTCGGGCGCCGGCGGTTCCATTGGCGTGGACGTGATGGGAGGTCGGTGGGTGGGCTAGGGTTTTTCGCAGGGTGGTGGGTGTTGTTGTGCGGAGACGAGGCGAGGCGGTTGAGTATTTGAGGAGGGCTGCGCCGGGTGGTTTTGGAAAATGGCGGAATGGGCGGGAATGCGCATGCAACGGGCAGATGAGCTCGCCGTGCCGCTGGCGGGTGGGCCCAGCCACGACCTCCTCTCGCCGCAGTCGTCGCGTCGTGGCTGTTCCGAGCTACACGCCGAAATCTCCTCCCTCCTCCGCTTTCCTTCAGAGGACGTACTTGCCTTCTACTGCGTGCGTGGTTTGAATTTCGAAATCGCGCGCGGTAATGCTGGATATGGATGAAATCGTGGTTTGAATAGACCGATTCTCACTTACCATTTGGGTCGGTCTCATTATGGCTCCAACGATCTGTTACCATCCGTGTTGAGTCGTGAGTTTAATACAAGGAGTAAATTATGCAAAATGAACAACCATATAATTTAATAAGTTCTAAAAAAACATAATTGAGGAGGCTAGCATTTCGAAAGAGTAATAAAATACATGGCGCATAACTCAACTTGTCGGCGGGGTTCAGATTGGTAACCGTACACTTGAAATCAGGGGCGGAGCTGGACTGAAAATTTCCCTGATGCACGTCCAAGCTTGCAACCTTGCTAGCTGAATTTTTTTTCCTTCATGATGCACTTTTCTCACCGTACACTTGCCTTATAAATCTCACAAAGTAGTACTAAAATTTTCTTTTACCCTGATGCAGCCTATGCAGATCCGCCTGCTTGAAATAGAGTTAAGTCCATTTTAAACCTTGAAGTTATGGACGAAAGCTAAATCAGACCCTAAACTCTCAATCCCGGTAATCAACACACTGATCTTTGCAATCCCAGTCTAAAGAGAACCTTTGGTAGTTTGGTTCCTTTGCAAACAGGGATTCCCGACGTGTATAAGGTGTGGCTGGGAACGGCTCTGGCTCGACCAGACCGAGCAGCCGGGCGCACAGCCGGACAACCTTTTCGCCATGTTTAGTTTGGGTCAGCCCAGTCTTTTCGGCCCAGCCATTCCATAGCTTCCGAGAGAGGTTCTTCTGAGCTCCTGCGATCGGCGACTGATCGCTGCCACCGGCGACGATCTTGATGAAGCGAGGAAGAACAACTCCGCAGGTAATGTCTCTAACGTTCTACTCATCTTCTCTCTGTATGTTTTCCCATTTTGACACCATTAGCGTTAGGGTTTTTAGACGCAAAATTGTGGGTTTTCCTGTAGGGGAAAGTGAGATTTTTAGGGGATTTCGGTGAGATTTCTTCGGCTATATGGCCCGGATTAGAATATTTATGTGTTATCTATTTCCAATGTAGGCTCTTTCTGTTCATTCATGAAGCCTTCAGAGATACTGAATGTGAGATTTCATTTGGGAGGCGAGTTTGTCCGCATTGGTCCCCAACTAGACTACGTGGGTGGAGATGAGGCTATGTCAGAGATTGAGAGGGACAAGCTCTCGCTGCAAGAGATTACAGGATATCTTAAAGATCATGTAGCACTGAAGGAATCAATGAAACTGTATTTCCAAATTCTAGGGACTGAACTTGCAGAAGGTTTGGTACTTCTGCATGATGACACAGTTTGTGTGAAGATGGCAGATTATATATTTGTTGGCGGAGTGGCAAATCTGTTTGTTGAGTACCACGGGGAAGATGACAATGCCGAGAGCAGTAGTGGAAGTGATTTCGAAGATGAGTGTCTCAATATGAGTGATGATGAACCTGATGAAATAATTACTGCTAAACCTGCTGAATCCGATGAAGTAATTGCTGTTTCAGCTGCTGAATCTGATGAAATGGTTGAGATGTTTGTTCCAAATGACAATGGTGTGATTACACATGTGATTAGCAGCCCTATGAAGTAGCCATCTGTTAGTAAAAGTAGAGAGGAAATGCCAGGTACTGATACTGATCTGCAATCGGTTACTATTACTAACAGTGAAGAAAGGAAACACAGTTGGATGACACAGAGTACATGTCACATAGTGAAGATAGTGGAGAAGATTCAGAAGTGGTTGAGCTCAGAAAACATGCGAGGATCAAATCAAACTAACCATCGCCTCTATGGCACGCGTAGTATCTGTTGGAGATATGCCCAAGAGGCAATAATAAAAGTGGTTATTATATATCTTTATGTTTATGATAAATGTTTATATACCATGCTATAATTGTATTAACCGAAACATTGATACATGTGTGATATGTAAACAACAAAGAGTCCCTAGTATGCCTCTTAACTAGCTTGTTGATTAATGGATGATTAGTTTCATAATCATGAACATTGGATGTTATTAATAACAAGGTTATGTCATTGTATGAATGATGTAATGGACATACCCAATTAAGCGTAGCATAAGATCACGTCATTAAATTATTTGCTATAAGCTTTCAATACATAGTTACCTAGTCCTTATGACCATGAGATCATGTAAATCACTTATACCGGAAAGGTACTTTGATTACATCAAACGCCACTGCGTAAATGGGTGGTTATAAAGGTGGGATTAAGTATCCGGAAAGGAGTTGACTACGATGAGACTTTCTCACCTGTAGCGAAGCTAAAATCTGTGAGGATTTTGTTAGCAATAGCTGCATTTTTCGATTATGAGATTTGGCAGATGGATGTCAAAACGGCGTTCCTTAATGGAGACATTGAGTAAGAGTTGTATATGGTACAACCCAAAGGTTTTGTCGATCCTAAAAATGCTGACAAAGTATGCAAACTTCAGCGTTCAATCTATGGACTGAAGCAAGCATCAAGAAGTTGGAACCGACGCTTTGATAAGGTGATCAAAGACTTCGGGTTTATACAGTGTCATGGAGAGGCATGTATTTACAAGAAAGTGAGTGGGAGCTCTGTAGCATTCCTGATATTATATGTAGATGACATATTATTGATTGGGAATGATATAGAACTATTAAGCAGTGTAAAAGGTTATTTGAATAATAGTTTTTCAATGAAAGACCTTGGTGAAGCATCGTATATATTAGGCATCAAGATTTATAGAGATAGATCAAGACGCCTAATAGGTCTATCACAGAGTACATAACTGGACAAGATTCTAAAGAAGTTTAGAATGGACGAAAGTAAGAAAGGGTTTTTACCTATGTTACCAGGCAAGGTCTTGAGTAAGACTCAAGGACCGGCTACGGCAGAAGAAAGAGAAATGATGAGTAATATCCCCTATGCCTCGGCAGTAGGATCTATCATGTATGCCATGCTATGTACTAGACCGGATATAGCACATGCTGTTAGTTTGACTAGCAGATATCAAAGTGATCCAGGAATGGAACACTGGACAGCGGTCAAGAATATCCTGAAGTACTTGAAAAGAACTAAGGATATGTTTCTTTGTTATGGAGGTGACCAAGAGCTCGTTGTAAGCGGTTACACCGATGCAAGTTGGAACACTAATCCTGATGACTCTAAGTCACAGTCTGGGTACGTGTTTATATTGAATGGTGCTGCAGTAAGCTGGGCAAGCTCGAAGCAGTGTACGGTGGCGAAGTCTTCAACGGAATCAGAGTACATAGCAGCTTCAGAGGCTTCATCAGAAGCGGTATGGATGAAGAGGTTCATTGTAGAGCTCGGTGTGGTTCCTAGTGCATTGGACCCACTAGTCATCTACTGTGACAACATGGGTGCCATCGCCAATGCACAAGAACCAAGGTCACACAAGAGGCTGAAGCATATCAAGCTGCGTTATCACTCGATTCGCGAGTACATTGAAGATGGAGAAGTAAAGATTTGCAAAGTACACACAGATCTGAATGTAGCAGATCCGTTGACTAAAGCTCTCCCTAGGGCAAAGCATGACCAACACCAGAATGCTATGGGTGTTAGGTACCTTACAATGTAATCTAGATTATTGACTCTAGTGCAAGTGGAAGACTATTGGAGATATGCCCAAGAGGCAATAATAAAAGTGGTTATTATATATCTTTATGTTTATGATAAATGTTTATATACCATGCTATAATTGTATTAACCGAAACATTGATACATGTGTGATATGTAAACAACAAAGAGTCCCTAGTATGCCTCTTAACTAGCTTGTTGATTAATGGATGATTAGTTTCATAATCATGAACATTGGATGTTATTAATAACAAGGTTATGTCATTGTATGAATGATGTAATGGACACACCCAATTAAGCGTAGCATAAGATCACGTCATTAAGTTATTTGCTATAAGCTTTCAATACATAGTTACCTAGTCCTTATGACCATGAGATCATGTAAATCACTTATACCGGAAAGGTACTTTGATTACATCAAAGCCACTGCGTAAATGGGTGGTTATATAGGTGGGATTAAGTATCCGGAAAGTATGAGTTGAGGCATATGGATCAACAGTGGGATTTGTCCATCCCGATGACGGATAGATATACTCTGGGCCCTCTCGGTGGAATGTCGTCTAAATTTCTTGCAAGCATATGAATAAGTTCATAAGAGACCATATACCACGGTACGAGTAAAGAGTACTTGTCAGGAGACGAGGTTGAACAAGGTATAGAGTGATACCGATGATCAAACCTCGGACAAGTAAAATATCGCGTGACAAAGGGAATTGGTAGCGTATGTGAATGGTTCATTCGATCACTGAAGTCATCGTTGAATATGTGGGAGCCATTATGGATCTCCAGATCCCGCTATTGGTTATTGGTCGGAGAGAGTACTCAACCATGTCCACATAGTTTGCGAACCGTAGGGTGACACACTTAAGGTTTGATGTTGAAATGGTAGAACTTGAATATGGAATGGAGTTCGAAGTATTGTTCGAAGTCCCGGATGGGATCCCGGACATCACGAGGAGTTCCGGAATGGTCCGGAGAATAAGATTCATATATAGGAAGTCATTTTATAAGATTTAAAATGATCCGGAAGATTTTACGGAAGGTTCTAGAAGGTTCTAGAAAAGTCCGGAAGAAATCACTAAGGAAGGAGGAGTCCCGGATGGACTCCACCTCCCCATGGCCGGCCAACCCTAGAGGGGGAGTCCACCTTGGACTCCACCAAGGGGGCCGGCCACCCCCCCACATGGAAAGGGGGAATCCCACCCCAAGTGGGATTCCCACCTTGGGTAGGTTTCCCTACTACATGGAAGGTTTTGGGTTGGGGTCTTATTCGAAGACTTGTAGTCCAACACTTGGGGGTTCCACCTATATAATGAGGGGCCAAGGGGAGGGGGCCGGCCACCCCAAGACCACAAGGTGGCCGCACCCCCTAGTGGCCGGCGCCCCCCTCTCCCAAACCCTAGCCGCCCCCTCTCTCCTCCACCACTCCCGCACGCTTAGCGAAGCTCCGCCGGAGTTCTCCACCACCACCGCCACCACGCCGTTGTGCTGCCGGATTCAAGGAGAAGCTACTACTTCCGCTGCCCGCTGGAACGGGGAGGTGGACGTCGACTTCATCAACACCGAACGTGTGACCGAGTACGGAGGTGCTGCCCGATCGTGGCACCGTGATCAAGATCTTCTACGCGCTTTTGCAAGCGGCAAGTGATCGTCTACCGCAGCAACAAGAGCCTCATCTTGTAGGCTTTGGAAATCTTCAAGGGTGAGTCTCGGTCATCCCCTCGTTGCTACCGTCTTCTAGATTGCATCTTGGCTTGGATTGCGTTCTCGCGGTAGGAAAATTTTTGTTTTCTATGCAACGTATCCCTACAGTGGTATCAGAGCCGTGTCTATGCATAGATGGTTGCACGAGTAGAACACAATGGTTTTGTGGGCGTTGATGCTCTTGTTGTCTTTAGTTTGAGTACTTTGCATCTTTGTGGCATAGTGGGATGAAGCGGCTCGGACTAACTTTACATGACCGCGTTCATGAGACTTGTTCCTCGTTCGACATGCAACTTGTATTGCATAAGAGGCTTTGCGGGTGTCTTTCTCTCCTACTATAGTGAAGATTCAATTTACTCTTCTATTGACAACATTAGTATCACCGTTGTGGTTCATGTTCGTAGGTAGATTAGATCTCTCTCGAAAACCCTAAACCACGTAAAATATGCAAACCAAATTAGAGACGTCTAACTTGTTTTTGCAGGGTTTGGTGATGTGATATGGCCATAATGTGATGATGAATATGTATGAGATGATCATTATTGTATTGTGGCAACCGGCAGGAGCCTTATGGTTGTCTTTAAATTTCATGTTGAGTAGTATTTCAAAGTAGTTGTAATAGTTGCTACATGAGGTGAACAACCATGAAGACGGCGTCATTGACCTTGACGCTACACCGACGATGATGGAGATCATGCCCGAAGATGATGGAGATCATGTCCGTGCTTTGGAGATGAAGATCAAAGGCGCAAAGACAAAAGGGCCATATCATATCACATATGAACTGCATGTGATGTTAATCCTTTTATGCATCTTATTTTGCTTAGATCGCGACGGTAGCATTATAAGATGATCCCTCACTAAAATATCAAGATAATAAAGTGTTCATCCTTAGTAGCAGCCAAGACTTGTCGTTTCAAAGCATCTCGTGATGATCGGGTGTGATAGAATCAACAAGTGCATACAACGGGTGCAAGCCAGTTTTGCACATGCGGATACTAAGGTGGCCTTGACGAGCCTAGCATGTACAGACATGGTCTCGGAACACGTGATACCGAAAGGTAGAGCATGAATCATATGGTTGATATGATGAACACTTTGAATGTTCGCCATTGAAATTACACCTTGTCTCGTGATGATCGGACTTAGGTGTGGTGGATTTGGTTCGTGTGATCACTAAGACAATGCGAGGGATATTGTTTTGAGTGGGAGTTCACCTAGTTTTTTAATTATGTTGAATTAAAATTTGAACTCAATTTGTCATAAACTTAGTCTAAACTTTTGCAAATATATGTTGTAGAGATGGCGTCCCCAATCAATTTTAACCAGTTCCTAGAGAAAGAAAAGCTTAAGAGCAATGGTAGCAACTTCACCGACTGGTTCCGTCATGTGAGGATCTTCCTCGCTGGCGGAAATCTGCAATATGTGCTTGATGCACCGCTAGGTGACCCTCCTGCAGAAACTGAAACCGAGGAAGTAAAGAATGTTTACGCAACTCGGAAAGCTCGGTACTCTCAAGTACAGTGTGCCATCCTGTGCAGTCTGGAATCCGATCTTCAAAAACGTTTTGAGCACCACGATCCTCATGAGTTGGTCAATGAGCTGAAAGCTATATTTGAGAATCATGCGGCCGTGGAATGCTATGAAGCATCGAAACACTTCTTCAGCTGTATGATGGAAGAAGGCAGCTCCGTTAGTGAGCACATGCTCGTTATGACCGGGCATGCGAAGAAACTCAGTGACTTAGGAACAGTGATTCCTAATAGACTGGGGATTAATCGTGTTCTTCAATCACTGCCACCAAGTTACAAGAACTTTGTGATGAACTACAATATGCAGAACATGAACAAAGAGTTACCTGAACTCTTTGGCATGCTAAAAGCTGCTGAGATTGAGATCAAGAAAGAGCACCAAGTGTTGATGGTCAACAAGACCACCAGTTTCAAGAAACAGGGCAAGTCTAAGGGAAAATTCAAGAAGGGTGGCAAGAAAGCAGCCACGCCTCCTATGAAACCTAAGAACGGCCCTAACCCTGATGTTGAGTGCTATTACTGCAAGGAGAAGGGACACTGGAAGCGTAATTGCTCCAAGTATCTGGCTGATCTGAAGAGCGGCCTTGTCAAGAAGAAGAAAGAAGGTATATCTGATATACATGTTATAGATGTTTATCTCACTGGTTCTCGTTCTAGTACCTGGGTATTTGATACTGGTTCGGTTGCTCATATTTGTAACTCGAAACAGGAACTAAAGAATAAACGAAGACTACTGAAAGGTGAAGTGACGATGCGCGTTGGAAACGGATCCAAAAGTCGATGTGATCGCTGCCGGCACACTTCCTCTACATCTACCTTCGAGATTAGTTTTAAGCCTAAATAATTGTTATTTTGTACCCGCGTTGAGCATGAACATTATATCTGGATCTTGTTTAATGCAAGATGGCTATTCATTCAAGTCTGAGAATAATGGTTGTTCTATTTTTATGAATAATATCTTTTATGGTCGAGCACCTGAAAAGAATGGCTTATTTCTGTTAGATCTCTATAGTAGTGATATGCATATACATAACATTGATGCTAAGCGAATTAAATTGAATGATAATTCTACTTATATGTGGCACTGTCGTCTTGGTCATATTGGAGTGAAACGCATGAAGAAACTCCATACCGATGGATTACTTGAATCACTTGACTTTGAGTCACTTGATAGATGTGAAGCATGTCTAATGGGAAAAATGACTAAGACTCCATTTTATGGTATGATGGAGCGAGCTACTGACTTATTGGAAATCATACATACCGATGTGTGCGGACCAATGAGTGTAGCATCGCGCGGTGGTTATCGTTATGTTCTAACCTTCACAGATGATCTGAGTAGATATGGGTATATCTATTTCATGAAACATAAATCTGAAACTTTCGAGAAGTTTAAGGAATTTCAAAGTAAAGTAGAAAATCAACGTAACAAGAAGATTAAATTTCTACGATCTGATCGCGGAGGTGAATATCTGAGTTGTGAGTTTGGCATGCATTTAAAGAAATGCGAAATACTTTCACAATTGACACCGCCGGGAACACCACAACGAAACGGTGTGTCCGAATGTCGTAATCAAACTCTCTTAGATATGGTTCGTTCTATGATGTCTCTTACTGATTTGCCGTTATCATTTTGGAGTTATGCATTAGAGACAGCCGCATTCACTTTAAATAGAGCACCATCAAAATCCGTAGAAACGACACCGTATGAATTATGGTTTAATAAGAAACCTAAGCTGTCGTTCCTTAAAGTTTGGGGTTGCGAAGCCTATGTAAAGAAGTTACAACCGGACAAGCTAGAACCCAAAGCGGAGAAATGCGTCTTCATAGGATACCCTAAGGAAACTATAGGGTACACTTTCTATCACAGATCCGAAGGCAAAATCTTTGTTGCTAAGAACGGAACCTTTCTTGAGAAAGAATTTCTCACTAAAGAAGTGACTGGAAGAAAAGTAGAACTCGATGAGATTGATGAGTCTTTACTCGTTGATCAGAGTAGCGCAGTACCGGAAGCTGTTCCTGTACCGCCTACACCGGTAATGATAATGATCATGCAACTTCGAACGAGGAAACTACTGAACCACGCAGATCGACAAGGGAACGTGCCACTCCTGATTGGTATGATCCTTGTCTAAATGTCATGATTGTGGACAACAATGATGAGGACCCTGCGACGTATGAAGAAGCAATGATGAGCCCAGATTCCAACAAATGGCAAGAAGCCATGAAATCCGAAATAGGATCCATGTATGATAACAAATTATGGACTTTGGTAGACTTACCTGATAGTCGCAAGGCTGTCGAGAATAAATGGATCTTCAAGAGAAAAATAGATGCTGATGGTAATATTATTGTCTATAAAGCTCGACTTGTCGCAAAGGGTTTCCGACAAATTCAAGGAGTTGACTACGATGAGACTTTCTCACCTGTAGCGAAGCTAAAATCTGTGAGGATTTTGTTAGCAATAGCTGCATTTTTCGATTATGAGATTTGGCAGATGGATGTCAAAACGGCGTTCCTTAATGGAGACATTGAGGAAGAGTTGTATATGGTACAACCCAAAGGTTTTGTCGATCCTAAAAATGCTGACAAAGTATGCAAACTTCAGCGTTCAATCTATGGACTGAAGCAAGCATCAAGAAGTTGGAACCGACGCTTTGATAAGGTGATCAAAGACTTCGGGTTTATACAGTGTCATGGAGAGGCCTGTATTTACAAGAAAGTGAGTGGGAGCTCTGTAGCATTCCTGATATTATATGTAGATGACATATTATTGATTGGGAATGATATAGAACTATTAAGCAGTGTAAAAGGTTATTTGAATAATAGTTTTTCAATGAAAGACCTTGGTGAAGCATCGTATATATTAGGCATCAAGATTTATAGAGATAGATCAAGACGCCTAATAGGTCTATCACAGAGTACATACCTGGACAAGATTCTAAAGAAGTTTAGAATGGACGAAAGTAAGAAAGGGTTTTTACCTATGTTACCAGGCAAGGTCTTGAGTAAGACTCAAGGACCGGCTACGGCAGAAGAAAGAGAAAGGATGAGTAATATCCCCTATGACTCGGCAGTAGAATCTATCATGTATGCCATGCTATGTACTAGACCGGATATAGCACATGATGTTAGTTTGACTAGCAGATATCAAAGTGATCCAGGAATGGAACACTGGACAGCGGTCAAGAATATCCTGAAGTACTTGAAAAGAACTAAGGATATGTTTCTTTGTTATGGAGGTGACCAAGAGCTCGTTGTAAGCGGTTACACCGATGCAAGTTGGAACACTGATCCTGATGACTCTAAGTCACAGTCTGGGTACGTGTTTATATTGAATGGTGCTGCAGTAAGCTGGGCAAGCTCGAAGCAGTGCACGGTGGCGAAGTCTTCAACGGAATCAGAATACATAGCAGCTTCAGAGGCTTCATCAGAAGCGGTATGGATGAAGAGGTTCATTGTAGAGCTCGGTGTGGTTCCTAGTGCATTGGACCCACTAGTCATCTACTGTGACAACATGGGTGCCATCGCCAATGCACAAGAACCAAGGTCACACAAGAGGCTGAAGCATATCAAGCTGCGTTACCACTCGATTCGCGAGTACATCGAAGATGGAGAAGTAAAGATTTGCAAAGTACACACAGATCTGAATGTAGCAGATCCGTTGACTAAAGCTCTCCCTAGGGCAAAGCATGACCAACACCAGAATGCTATGGGTGTTAGGTACCTTACAATGTAATCTAGATTACTGACTCTAGTGCAAGTGGGAGACTGTTGGAGATATGCCCAAGAGGCAATAATAAAAGTGGTTATTATATATCTTTATGTTTATGATAAATGTTTATATACCATGCTATAATTGTATTAACCGAAACATTGATACATGTGTGATATGTAAACAACAAAGAGTCCCTAGTATGCCTCTTAACTAGCTTGTTGATTAATGGATGATTAGTTTCATAATCATGAACATTGGATGTTATTAATAACAAGGTTATGTCATTGTATGAATGATGTAATGGACACACCCAATTAAGCGTAGCATAAGATCACGTCATTAAGTTATTTGCTGTAAACTTTCAATACATAGTTACCTAGTCCTTATGACCATGAGATCATGTAAATCACTTATACCGGAAAGGTACTTTGATTACATCAAAGCCACTGCGTAAATGGGTGGTTATAAAGGTGGGATTAAGTATCCGGAAAGTATGAGTTGAGGCATATGGATCAACAGTGGGATTTGTCCATCCCGATGACGGATAGATATACTCTGGGCCCTCTCGGTGGAATGTCGTCTAAATGTCTTGCAAGCATATGAATAAGTTCATAAGAGACCACATACCACGGTACGAGTAAAGAGTACTTGTCAGGAGACGAGGTTGAACAAGGTATAGAGTGATACCGATGATCAAATCTCGGACAAGTAAAATATCGCGTGACAAAGGGAATTGGTAGCGTATGTGAATGGTTCATTCGATCACTAAAGTCATCGTTGAATATGTGGGAGCCATTATGGATCTCCAGATCCTGCTATTGGTTATTGGTCGGAGAGAGTACTCAACCATGTCCACATAGTTCGCGAACCGTAGGGTGACACACTTAAGGTTTGATGTTGAAATGGTAGAACTTGAATATGGAATGGAGTTCGAAGTATTTTTCGAAGTCCCGGATGGGATCCCGGACATCACGAGGAGTTCCGGAATGGTCCGGAGAATAAGATTCATATATAGGAAGTCATTTTATAAGATTTAAAATGATCCGGAAGATTTTACGGAAGGTTCTAGAAGGTTCTAGAAAAGTCCGGAAGAAATCACTAAGGAAGGAGGAGTCCCGGAGGGACTCCACCTCCCCATGGCCGGCCAACCCTAGAGGGGGGAGTCCACCTTGGACTCCACCAAGGGGGCCGGCCACCCCCCCCACGTGGAAAGGGGGAATCCCACCCCAAGTGGGATTCCCACCTTGGGTAGGTTTCCCTACTACATGGAAGGTTTTGGGTTGGGGTCTTATTCGAAGACTTGTAGTCCAACACTTGGGGGTTCCACCTATATAATGAGGGGCCAAGGGGAGGGGGCCGGCCACCCCAAGACCACAAGGTGGCCGCACCCCCTAGTGGCCGGCGCCCCCCTCTCCCAAACCCTAGTCGCCCCCTCTCTCCTCCACCACTCCCGCACGCTTAGCGAAGCTCCGCCAGAGTTCTCCACCACCACCGCCACCACGCCGTCGTGCTGCCGGATTCAAGGAGAAGCTACTACTTCCGCTGCCCGCTGGAACGGGGAGGTGGACGTCGACTTCATCAACACCAAACGTGTGTTTGAGTACGGAGGTGCTTCCCGATCGTGGCACCGTGATCAAGATCTTCTACGCGCTTTTGCAAGCGGCAAGTGATCGTCTACCGCAGCAACAAGAGCCTCATCTTGTAGGCTTTGGAAATCTTCAAGGGTGAGTCTCGATCATACCCTCGTTGCTACCGTCTTCTAGATTGCATCTTGGCTTGGATTGCGTTCTCGCGGTAGGAAAATTTTTGTTTTCTATGCAACGTATCCCTACAGTATCTTCTTGCTAGATTTCGAAAAATATGGAATCCAGCGCGCCTTCCTCCGCGGATTGCAGCGGCACATCGGCGGCGGCCTTGATTCCGTCGCTCTCGCCGGCCTCTATCGGGACCTTGATTCCATCCCTCTCGCCGGCCTCGAATCCGTTGGTCTCCGGCCTCCCCGTCCACCGGCGGGAAAGGACTAGCTCCCGACGACCACGACATCGTCGATCCTGTCGCTGGCCGCTCCTAATTCAGCTTCGCCGCCAGTGCTCCTCCGCGAGATCACAGGCTCTAATTTATTTCCCCAGTCGACTAACTGAACTAACCTCCACGCGAGTCAGCTGAGTCAACCACCCCTCCCCGCACAGGTAATATGCCACATCAGCTAATCCCCCCTCTAACGACTGCCAAGTTCTCTTTAGACTGGGATTGCAAAGATCAGTGTGTAGATTACCGGGATTGAGTGTTTGGGGTCCGATTTAGCTTTCATCCATAACTTCAAGGTTCAGAATGGACTTAACTCCTTGAAATACGATTTTGCGGTAACGAAAGATGAGTCGAGCATGCAGGGATGGTCACCATCAGAGAGGGACCTGTATTTGCCGACGTGGCACATATGGGACCCGCCTGCTAAGTGTTCTAAGTGTCATTCCGAGGTATTCTATGTATTCTAGTTGTGCGAGATTAGTTTATATTTTTCCCTGTAGAAAAGAACAATCTCAAATGTATTATTTGGTCAACTGTTCGGTCGGGGGGTTAGGGCATCCCCAATGGGGGCGCTTGGGACAGGCGCTAGGAATAAAATCCTGATAGTTTTTCTTCCGTACGCTCCAATCCTGGTCACAAGCCTAGCGTCGCTGCTATGTTTTGCGTCGACGCCTGATTTATAGTGATGTTCATTTTGCGTTAAATTCGTGGGCTTAAGCGCCTGTAATCTAATTACTTGCGTTTAGGCCTGGGCATTCGGTTTTAACCGAAAATTCGGTTCGGTTTTCACGGTTTTCAATAATTCATGTAATTAGAAATGAGAACCGAAATTATATCGGTTTCCTAATTAGTATGTAGTTCAGTTACCCGATAATTTGGTTCGGTGTTCGGTTTTTAACCGATTTGACCAAATTGTGACAACAAATAAAAAGTTGAGTCCGTATGATAGCATGCAGTTAGCTTGCCACTCGCCGAGTTACTGTGACTAGAAGATATCTCCACGTACGACAAGGATTGCTGAGCTCAATAATCATACAACCATGTAGTAGTAAATTGCTCGTACGTACATAGCTAGCTGAAGCAAAATAAAAGGTTAGACACATGCGTGTATACATGTAGTACATGAATGGGGCTGCCTTTTATTTTTCTAGGGACGTATACGAGCCTGCCAGGAGACATGTGATGTTCGTACGTGGAGTTTAGAACTTTGGCATGGGTAGTCTGCTTGCTGGGCTTAGAAATTAACTGAAATGATTGACAATGGAGCTACGTACCGGATGGTTTAGCTATCTGTCAACGCTATCTCGGTTTTTAAGGTTATTTCGGTCAACAGATGGTCAAAACCGAATTAGTTAATATAAATTCAGTTTTTCACATGTATGCACCAAAATTGTTTTCGATTAATTCGGTTTCGGTTCCGGTTAGTTCGGTTCGGTGTTCGGTGTTCGGTTTTTTATGCAGACCAATGGGATCTTAATTAGACACTAGGATTATAGTCCTACTTTTTCTCTCCCTAAGCGCCCGTACAAGCGTTTCCGATTGTACATGCCCTTATGGTGTGGGGTTTATGCAATTCGTGGTGGAAGGGGATTATAATGGTTGTGTGCGTGTGCTATTGTAACCACAAATAATCATGCTCAATCAAATAACCGACCTACTCAAGTTCCTAGTGCTATAAAACACAACCACGCTGTCGAATTGAACAAATCGATAGTCAAAACTGGGATTTTGCACAAACTGCTCTTCCAAATCAACAAATAATCTCAAATTTTCTATACAATGCCAACAACAGAGCTAACATGAGAGGCTTACACCATGCTTCTCTCTCTCTCTCCGGCGTCCCTGGCACCTTGCGCGTCACCATCCGACCGCAGTCGGGACAGGGGATCAGCGGAATGTAGGAACCCGACGGTGGAGCGTGGAGCTAGTAGAGCTGGATCTTGCCATGGCGAAGGTGTAAGGGTACATTGCCCTTAAGTGTTTTTTTGATAATTAATGACAATTCTCTATGGACTAATGTTTTTATTGTGTTTATATGAAGGAACATTCCATAGGTAATTCTTGTAGTCCATGTATTGGATTCAAGTGTGGATGCCATGAAGATAAAGATATACCTTGGGTATTGACATCAAGATCTTGAGTGCTTGACTTTAAGAGAAGAACTCAAGATATGGCTCTAAGTCGGTGTCATGGTAGCCTCATGAGTTGAGCTATAGTTTACTAAGGTTTAGAGCATGAAATCATATGAAGATTTCTCTATGTACCTCAAGATATGTTGATAGAGCATAAGAAGATACAAGGTTGATCAAGACTAAGAGTGGTGATTGAATTCAAGTTGGTCAATACATGAAGCATAAAGATTGTGCCACTTTGGATCATGTGATCTTGTGGAGGGTAAGCCTTGTCATTTATGGTTCATGAGCTAACCCACTATATATGTGCATTTGTTTTGTCTATATGGTTAGGTATCTTGCCATGCATATGCATCAAGAGTATGATCTCATATACCTCATGAGAGGATGACATCAAGTTTTGGATGTCATCAAGGTTGAGAAGGGCAAGTTCAAGATGAGCATATTGAAAATATCATGATTGAATTGAAGCTTGCGGTCCATTTGGTGATAATATACATATGAAGATGTTCCTCAATGAAGCTTTCCCATAGTGGTGTGTGGGGAGCAATCATGAGTCTTCACGAAGCAATAATGATCAAGTGGGCATTCCGCCTTGAATTCAATCATGAGTCTTCCTACACACCGAGGAATGCATCGAAGACTGTTATAATCTCACTCAATATGAGGTTACAAAGGGAAAGAGTGGAATAGGACTCACAATCTAGAACAATATAAAGTTTCTAGAAACAGTTTTGTTTATAAATAGCTAGTTTGTTTTTGATAAAGATATAGTTGGCTTGTTTTTGTAAACATATACTTTTCCATTATATTTGGGAAATTAACATATATTTTTCATGCAGAAGTACACGGCTAGGTCATGCTACAGTGCATGGCCGTGCGATCAGTGGCATCGATGTTGATCTCCAGTCATGCAATATACACTAATTATTTTGATTAATTAATAATATTTGAATATGTGAATTAATTAACACTCTCAATGAAAAATACAACACAAATTCATGTATACTAAATGAGGCCCTTATAATGATATGCATGGCCGGGCCTGCGAAATTTGAGGCCATGTGCAAAATTCTAAACGAGGCCCTATCTCATAAAAAATATATGACTAATGGTTAGGAAATCGGTAATCGTTAACTGCTCGGTCGGTTTGAGAGTAGCGATTAATCGAAATTCAGACAATTAACTGATTTAATCAGTCGGCTATTAATCGGTGTAACCTACATAAATTAGCATGTAAAAATAGTTTATATAAGAAAAACAATAGTATATGAGCCTCGACTGGCCCTACTTCTCTAGAGCCTAAAATCCTAGAAAAAAATGTATGCTCTCCTCCATGACCTAATCTTCAAGGTCATGAGCGAATCAGGATCCACTAGTCGAAGCCACGTTTTTCCTTCCACTTCTTACCCTCTCACCTCTGAAGTTTATCTTCTCCCACCACCTACCTAGCTAGGGTACGACCCCTCTTACACCTCAACCACCTAACCTATCGAAGGCGCCCTTGAACTCCTGCACGAGCTACTCAAGGTGGTTGAACTCTTGTATCTAGGCAACTCAGAGTAACTGGTCTAGGAGTGCAAGGAACTAGTTGGCGACAACGGAATTCGAGCTATTGGAGGCTGCAAACAAGCGGGAGCTTTGCAAAACCTACTTTATTTGGGAGGGATAGCGTCTGTACTAGCTATATGCATTGAAAAGTTTATAACTTTTTGACCAAGTGCAGTAGTTAATCGGGAACATACCTAGTAATCGGACTTTCGGTACGATTAATTGGGCTAAAGGATTAACACAAAAGATTAATGGTAATCCACACGGTCAGGCCCCTAATAGCGATTAATCGGCCTAGTAATCACTGAATCGGCCTAGTTTTTGAACAGTGACTAATGAACAATTATAATTTATATATGCCTTAGATGGACATTTAAACTGAGAATTATATGTGCCTATAGATTCTAAATCTATGGTAAAACCGGCTTAAAAATTGTTTCAAGAGGAAACATGTTTAACAAACCAATCAAACCGATGGCCAACCGAAAAAACCTAGATCTGATGGTTTCGATACATTTAAACTATTTACATTTTTAAAATAGGAAAATACTTTTAGAGGAATATAATAACACTATACCTAACAGAAATTTAATTTTGCTCTAAGGTGCATAAAATCCTTACACCTCAAAACACATTTCTAATTGTTAAAAAATTCCAACAAATTTTTTGAAATGTACATCTCCATAATCTATGTGCGTTAGTACAGTTTCACGAGAAATCGATATTCTTTAAGGTCAATGTAAAAAAGACAAGACATGTCTCACAAAAGCATTATTTTTAGCACCAAAATTTATCATTTTTATGCGGCCCAAACACCAAGTCGATTTTTCATGGAAAGACTTTGTGTACACGTGGCATGTGCATATGTAGACGTGAATTTTTTGTTTGGATTTTTTTGAAATTTCAAAACGTATCAAAGATGCATCTAACGTTTCAATATATTTATATTATTTAGATTTTAAAACTAGGAAAATACTTTTAGAGGAATATAATAACACTATATCAAACGGAAATTAAATTTGGCTCCGGGGTGCATATAATCCCTCCACCCAAAAAACATATTTCTAAGCCTTTTTCCCAAGTAAGTAGGGGTAGGCTAGATATGAAACCCAACAAAAAAATAACCAAAACAAGGAGACATAAAGAAAAAGAAAAAAGAAGAAAGAAGAAAGAAGGAAAAAACGGAAAAAAGAAAAGAGAAAAGAAGCGAGTGACTAAGGTTCCGACACATGGATCGTTGATCTCCATGCAGCCTTATCAAGAGCCAAGACTTTAGGTACATTCCAATCCCTCAGGTCTCTTTTTATCGCCTCCACCCACGTCAACTTTGGTCGTACTCTACCCCTTCTAGTCTCATCCATACTCTTTAGAGTTCCACTGTTAACGGGAGCTTGTGGAGACCTCCACTAGATATGCCCAAACCACCTTAGTCGGTGTTGGACTAGTTTCTCATCGATCGGTGCCACCCCTAACCTATCACGAATTACATCGTTCCTAATCTGGTTCTTTCTTGTATGGCCGCACATCCAACGCAGCATGCGCATCTCCACGACACTCATTTGTTGGATATGTTGTCTTTTAGTGGGCCAATATTCTGCCCCATAAGTATCGTCGGTCTGATAGTCGTCCTATTGAACTTACCTTTTAGCTATTGTGAGACCTTCTTGTCACATAGGATACCAGATTTCAGCCTCCACTTCATGCACCTTGCATTGATCCTATGGCAAACATCCTCATCGATATCACCATTGCTTTGCAACATTGATCCCAAGTAAGGTAAGGTGACCCTCTTGGGCACTATCTTTCCTTCTAAACTGACATCTCCGTCTTCGCCACCAACACCACTAAAGTCGCATCGCATGTTCTCGGTCTTAGTCCTGCTAAGTCTAAACCACTTCGACTCCAAAGTTTGCCTCCATAGCTCTAAATTCCTATTAGTTTCATGTACTAGCACCACATCATCAGCACAGAGCATACACCAAGAAATATCACCTTGTATATCCTTGGTCACCTCATCCATCACCAAGGAAAACATGTATGGGCTCAAGGCTGACCCTTGATGTAGTCCTATCGTGATTGGGAAGGTATCGGTCTCACTATCACCTGCGCGAACATTTGTCACAACACAATCGTACATATTTCTGATGAGGGTAATGTACTTTGTTGGAACTTTGTGTTTTTCCAATGCCCACCACATGACCGTCCTTGGTATCTTGTCATACGCCTTCTCCAAGTCGATGAAGACCATATGTTGGTCCTTCTTCTGCTCCATATACCTCTCCATTGATGATCGTATTCGCCACCAACACCACTAAACTCCGCCTATGCCTTTTAGGAATAGCCGGTCCCAAGCCCATGTAAAGGAGGAGGGTTGTGTTAGGCTTGGCGAGCCAATGTAAAAACCAGCCTTTTCTATGGATATAAAACCCAAAAGATTTTATAATTGTCAAAAAAATTCAACAATTTTTTTTTTTTGAGAAATACAGTACAAACGCAAACGCTCACATACACGCGCATACACTCACCCCTATGAACACACACACGCACACCCTACCCCTATGAGCACCTCCGGAACACTGAGCCGGCGGATTGGATCTTGAAATTGACGAAGTCACCAGAGGCGCCTTGCTGTCGACGGGAACGTCCTCTCCCACTGAATAAATATTCCGCCTTTATGAAACACACATATGTCAAACCCGGGGTTTAAAAAATTCCAACAAAAAATTTGGCACGTACATCTCCATAATCTATGTGCGTTAGTACAGTTTCGCGAGAAATCGATATTTTTAAGGTTAATGTAAAAAAAGACAAAACATGTCTCACAAAAAGTATTACTTTTAGCACCAAATTTTGTATTTTTTTGCTCAGCCTAAACACCAAGTAGATTTTTCATGAAAAGACTTTGTGCCCACATAGTATGTGCAGATGTACAAGTGAATTATTTGTTTGGATTTTTTATAAAATTTCAAAATGTATTAAAGATGTGTTCCAAACTAAAGGAAGCGCGAAAACATCACTCCCTATATCAAACGTATTCACAGTTTATAAATTAAAATTATTAATTTGAATCTAAGAATACATTATATCCTTTTTCTAATATGTTCAAAACTTACTACTAGAAATTAATTTCACGTACATGCAACGCCATCAGCCGGAATTGTTAAAATCTTGAGAGTTACCAGTTGGGCTAAAATATATTAGTGATGATGTATTGGAGAATAGTCTTCATAATGCAAAACCAGAAAATTTGGGGTCTTGTGCGGCCGTCCGGGCTGCACCCTTGTGGGCTCGAGCCTGGCGTTACGAATAGGAAGAAATTAATTAATCGGGCATGATTAAGGTGTCAATTATGGTTTGATGTGTAAATCATGTGACGTGTAATTGCAATCTTAACATCAACTTGTATTTTATTAACATATATGTCTACTGATAATTTACATCACACTTGCTCTCAGACATCCATCATATGTTGTGGCCATATGATTTGTTATCTATTGTTTATATATTTCTCTATTACAACTAAGTAATTAGCACATACAAGTTCTACTAACTTTTTAGATTCAGTATTGTTACATAGTTCTGATATCTTGAGTTGGAATGTAGTCACCAAATTTAAGTTATAGTTTCCAACGAAAGATAACATAGTTTTTTTCCAGGACATTGCCCTTTAAGAGGGAATACATTATAGTTTATTGGCATGCATGTGAAAAACATGAAGAAAACATGCATATTGTATTAAATTAGTGCAATATGGATGAATTATATCGTCTGTATATTTGTGTGTGTGTGTGTGTGTGCGCGCGCGTTCTATCCTTTTTTTATATGATTAAATATCTTGGTGGGAAGCTTTAATGTCGATAGTAACAAATATCATGATAGAGATTTATAGTGAAGAATCTTCTATTTGGTGTGTAAGAAAATATGAAATTATAGGTCAACTTCTCCAATAATGTTGGAGTGTAAATGGTTTTCCCTTGGATCCGGCATTGCTTTATACCTCTCCATTGCAATAACTTCCTACAATTGCAAAGCAAATGCAGTGTAAATGCAAACTAAATGCTAGACCATGTGCAACACAATCACAAAATCAATGCAAAATGAAATGCACTCACATAGTCATCAATAGTGGTGACACCGGAGGTTCGTTCCGGACTTGCTCCATAGCTCCACTCCATCAGCTACAACAAGCTTTGATCACATCCCACCGGCCTTGCAGTGATCTATAGCAGAGAGTCCACGGTGTAGCAACTCGAGGCATGAGCTTGAAGAATTTTTCTTCAATCCATTGCCAATAGCGCTTCCTAGTTTGATCATTTGCGGCAACCACATCGATGGATACTTGCGCCCATGCCCACACCAAGCAATTAGTATCTTCGATGCGGTGCAGTTCACTGCTCTTTTCTTCCTCGACGATTGAGGTGAATTGAACACCTCCTCCTCAATCTCTTCCAAGTCATCCTCAACCACCTCACCCGAGACATCCAAATCGTAAGCATCAAGTGGCGGCTCGGTAATGTTCACGAATGTATTGGGAAACTCGTGCACATCGTATATCGATGAATAAGTTGCTGGTGACGCCATAGTCCTCATGCCGGGCGGCCATCATGGCTAAAGGAGGAGCAACAGAAGGAAGGTCGATGCGGTGTACATCCTGCTTCGTCTTGGCGCCGCCCCCCGGCTTCTTTCACCGCCCCCACATTTCGAGGATGAGATGCGATCGTTGGCGCGACGACCATTGTCTCATCCTAGCTATAGGGCCACCGAGGCCATGTTCGAGGTGGCAGAACCATCTATTATGTGTGACAAAGGGTTAACTTTGTCAATGCCCATGATGATGGACTTGGGTTTCTAGGAAGGAGGACACTGGCTAATCAACAAACCGTTCATCCAAACTAGGCAGCCGACGAATATTATGATCAAGGGCGAATATCCGAGATTGTATTATGTCGAATTAGGGTTACAAGGTGTCTTGCATGATTGGATCTGTCCCCTCTCGGTGGCTCCTCCTAGGCCTTATATAGTGGGCTAGGTCTAAGAGTTCACCTCGAGGTCAAGTTGCATTACAAGTCGGTTCAGTCGATATGGGCTTTGCTTTCCTAATGCATCATCTTCGGCTTCATCTGGATTTCTTTATGGGCTTTCTTCTATTCCTTCCTGGGCTTCGTACAAGGGACGACAATGTTTAGGACCCGATATGGCATACACATGTCAATGTGGGTGCGCGTGCGCCCTCTTCTTGATGCCAACGGTGATGGTGGTTGCGACCAGGGCACGAGCCAATGCCGGCCCGGAGAACGAGGTGTGCGTTGAAATCGGTGAATAGATGCTCACACTTATTGACAAAGCCCGCATCGACCTTCTACATACGTACTTTAGCTTCCCCATGGAAGCTTGACAAAGAGGGTCGATGACCACCGGCCGACAACGTGCGTAACCACCGGAGCAGTACGTAGTGCTCCAGATCTCAACTTTGTTGTTGGACATCCCTACAACATGCGCTCCCACATGCACAGACATCGAGCAACACAAACCACAGGTTGCGCCGGAACAAGGCGAGAAACTCCTATGACCTACTCCCACACGTCCTACACCAAACCTTGAACATGCAGTATTGACGTCGATGCCTCGCCTTGGCCTCTTCCGAGTGGCATCGCCGCCGGAGAAAGCCCCCTCTCGGCTCGGGAGGAGAGAGGCGACTCTCAAGTTGTTGTTAACATTTTGTTGTCACTTGCCTAGCTCCCACGTGTCAGAATCTGTGTCAATACATGTTTATCGACGGATCAAGTTCCTTTTAACACTAGTGGAAAATAGGGCTTCCGTGGGAGCCATTTGTCGCGGGCGCGCCTGCACCCGCGACAAATGGGGTGGCCACGTCGCTCCGAAGCCGGCAGAGGATTTTGTCGCGGCCTTTTGTCGTGGGCCGTATTACGACCCGCGACAAAAGGGGTCGGCACCCCTTTTGTCGCGGGTTGTAATACGGCCCGCGACAAAATGGCCATGCCTACATATAGACACGCAGCCAGCCCCCCCACCTCATTTTTTCCTTGGTGGTGAAGGTGGAGGTGTATGCTAGCTCATTTTTCTACATGTGCACAAGAGGTGTTTGATGGAATGCTTGTGAGAGGGATGCCACTTGATTTTATTTGATAAGATTTCTCCTCTTTTTGATCCTAAAAGGTTAGCAACTATTTTCTCGACTATATATGCATAGTTCGTACAATACTAATTTTAGCAAGGTGATTGCATCTGATACATATGTAATTGTACTTATGATGCAGATGAGTCATCCATGGATGTACGGTAACCGATGTGCTCCCTCTTTCAGAGAGGGCGTGAATTCTTTCCTGCTTGTGGCCGAGGCCAACAAGTCGAAGCAAGGTTTTATGTGTTGTCCATGTCTAAAATGTAAGAACGAGAAGGATTACTCTTTCTCAAGAGACATTAAGAGCCACCTGCTTCGGTTTGGATTCATGTCCAGCTATAATGTTTGGACCAAGCACGGAGAAGAAGGGGTTATGATGGAAGACGGCGATGAAGAAGAAGATAATGATGACCAATACCGATCTATGTTCTCTGAATGCGATGATACCGCAATGGACGACAATGAAGAAGAAGAAGAAGGAGGTGAAGAACAGGCATTAGATGATCCTGTTGATGATGATCTTCGTCGGGCCATTTCTGATGCAAGAAGAGACTGTGGCACGGATAAGGAGAGGTTGCAATTTGACAAGATGTTAGAGGACCACCACAAATTGTTGTACCCAGGTTGTGAAGATGGGCAGAGAAAGCTGGGTAGCATATTGGAATTGCTGAAATGGAAGGCAGAGGTCGGTGTGACTGACTCGGGATTTGAGAAATTGATGATAATATTAAAGAAACTGTTTCCAAGAAATAATGAATTGCCCGTCAGTACATATGAAGCAAAGAAGCTTGTCTGCCCTCTAGGATTAGATGTGCAGAAGATACATGCATGCATTAATGACTGTATCCTCTACCGCGGTGAGAAGTACGAGAATTTGAATAAATGTCCAATATGTGGTGCATTGCGTTATAAGATCAGAAAAGATGACCCTGGTGATGTTGAGGGCTAGCCACCTAGGAAGAGGGTTCCTGCGAAGGTGATGTGGTATGCTCCAATAATACCACGGTTGAAACGTTTGTTCAGAAACAAAGAGCATGCCAAGTTGTTGTGATGGCACATGGAAGAACGTAAGAAAGACGCGATGTTGAGGCACCCAGCTGATGGTCGGCAGTGGAGGAACATCGGGAGAGAGTTCCCGGATTTTGCAGGTGAGGCAAGGAACTTATACTTTGGTCTAAGTACAGATGGCATGAATCCTTTTGGGGAGCAGAGCTACAGTCACAGCACCTGTCCCGTGACTTTATGTATCTACAACCTTCCTCCTTGGTTGTGCATGAAGCGAAAGTTCATTATGATGCCAGTGCTTATCCAAGGCCCAAAGCAACCCGGCAACGACATTGATGTGTACCTAAGGCCATTAGTTGATGAACTTTTGGAGTTGTGGGCCAAACCAGGTGTACGTGTGTGGGATGAGCACACCGAGCAAGAATTTGACCTACGAGCGTTGCTATTCGTAACCATCAATGATTGGCCTGCTCTTAGTAACATTTCAGGACAGACGAACAAAGGATACAACGCATGCACACACTGTTTAGATGAGACTGAAGGTAAATATTTGGGAAAAAGCAAAAAAAGTTGTGTACCCGTACAATCGCCATTTCCTTCCACGCAAGCATCCCTTAAGGAAAAATGGCAAGCATTTCGATGGCGAGGCAGACAACCGTCCGAAGCCTGTCCCCCGTAGTGGTGCTGATATATTTGACATGGTCAAGGATTTAAATGTTATCTTTGGAAAGGGTCCAGGCAGTCGACCTGTTCTGAAAGACGATGACGGACACGCGCCCATGTGGAAGAAGAAATCTATTTTTTGGGAGCTAGAATATTGGAAAGTCCTGGAAGTCCGCTCTGCAATCGACGTGATGCACCTGACCAAGAATCTTTGTGTGAATATTCTAGGTTTCCTGGGCGTGTATGGGAAGACAAAAGATACACCAGAAGCACGGGAGGAACAGAAACAACATAAAGGACGAAACGACAATCATCTAGGGAAGTTTGAAGGGCCTGCCAGCTACGCTCTTACCAAACAAGAGAAGGAGATCTTTTTTGAAGCCCTATTCAGTATCAAGGTTCCGTCTGGTTTCTCGTCGAATATAAAGGGAATAGTAAATATGAAGGAGAAAAAATTCCAGAACCTAAAGTCCCATGACTGCCACGTGCTTATGACACAATTGCTTCCGGTTGCATTGAGGGGACTTCTACCAGAAAATGTTCGACTAGCCATTGTGAAGATATGTGCATTCCTCACCGCAATTTCTCAGAAGGTAATGGATCCAGAAACTTTGTCAGGATTACAGGAAGATGTGGTCGAATGTCTTGTCAGCTTCGAGTTGTTGTTCCCACCATCCTTCTTCAATATTATGACGCACCTCCTCGTTCACCTAGTTGAAGAGATTAGAATTCTCGGTCCTGTATTTCTACACAATATGTTCCCCTTCGAGAGGTTCATGGGAGTTTTAAAGAAATATGTTCATAACCGAGCTAGGCCGGAAGGAAGTATCTCAAAGGGTGATACGCGTACAGCACGCGTCCGTTGGGAACCCCAAGAGGAAGGTGTGATGCGTACAGCGGCAAGTTTTCCCTCAGTAAAAAACCAAGGTTTATCGAACCAGTAGGAGCCAAGAAGCACGTTGAAGGTTGATGGCGGCGAGATGTAGTGCAGCGCAACACCAGGGATTCCGGCGCCAACGTGGAACCTGCACAACACAACCAAAGTACTTTGCCCCAACGAAACAGTGAGGTTGTTAATCTCACTGGCTTGCTGTAACAAAGGATTAGATGTATAGTGTGGATGATGATTGTTTGAAGAAAACAGTAGAACAAGTATTGCAGTAGATTGTATTCGATTAAAAGAATGGACCGGGGTCCACAGTTCACTAGAGGCGTCTCTCCCATAAGAATAAGCATGTTGGGTGAACAAATTACAGTTGGGCAATTGACAAATAAAGAGGGCATGACCATGCACATACATGATATGATGAGTATAGTGAGATTTAATTGGGCATTATGACAAAGTACATAGACCGCTATCCAGCATGCATCTATGCCTAAAAAGTCCACCTTCAGGTTATCATCCGAATCCCTTCCAGTATTAAGTTGCAAACAACAGACAATTGCATTAAGTATGGTGTGTAATGTAATCAACAACTACATCCTCGGACATAGCATCGATGTTTTATCCCTAGTGGCAACAGCACATCCACAACCTTAGAACTTTCTGTCACTGTCCCAGATTTAATGGAGGCATGAACCCACTATCGAGCATAAATACTCCCTCTTGGAGTTACTAGCAAAAACTTGGCCAGAGCCTCTACTAATAACGGAGAGCATGCAAGATCATAAACAACACATAGGTAATAGATTGATAATCAACATAACATAGTATTCTCTATCCATCGGATCCCAACAAACACAACATATAGCATTACAGATAGATGATCTTGATCATGTTAGGCAGCTCACAAGACCCGACAATGAAGCACAATTAGGAGAAGACGACCATCTAGCTACTGCTATGGACCCATAGTCCAGGGGTGAACTACTCACTCATCACTCCGGAGGCGACCATGGCGGTGAAGAGTCCTCCGGGAGATGATTCCCCTCTCCGGCAGGGTGCCGGAGGCGATCTCCTGAATCCCCCGAGATGGGATTGGCGGCGGCGTCTCTGGAAGGTTTTCCGTATCGTGGCTCTCGGTACTGGGGCTATTGTCGACGAAGACTTAAGTTGGCGGAAGGGCAGGTCAGGAGGCGTCACGGGGGCCCCGCACGCTAGGGCCGCGCGGGCCCCCCCTGGGCCGCGCCGCCCTAGTGTGGCGGCGCCCCGTGGCCCCACTTCGTCTCTCCCTCGGACTTCTGGAAGCTTCGTGTGAAAATAGGCCCCTGGGCGTTGATTTCGTCCAATTCCGAGAATATTTCCTTACTAGGATTTCTGAAACCAAAAACAGCAGAACAAAGAATCGGCTCTTCGGCATCTCGTTAATAGGTTAGTGCCAGAAAATGCATAAATATGACATAAAGTATGTATAAAACATGTAGATATCATCAATAATGTGGCATGGAACATAAGAAATTATCGATACGTCGGAGACGTATCAGCATCCCCAAGCTTAGTTCCTGCTCGTCCCGAGCAGGTAAACGATAACAAAGATAATTTCTGGAGTGACATGCCATCATAACCTTGATCATACTATTGTAAGCACATGTAATGAATGCAGCGATCCAAGACAATGGTGAATGACATGAGTAAACAAATGAATCATATAGCAAAGACTTTTCATGAATAGTACTTTCAAGACAAACATCAATAAGTCTTGCATAAGAGTTAACTCATAAAGCAATAAATCAAAGTAAAGGCATTGAAGCAACACAAAGGAAGATTAAGTTTCAGCGGTTGCTTTCAACTTGTAACATGTATATTTCATGGATAGTTGTCAATGTAAAGTAATATAACAAGTGCAATATGCAAGTATGTAGGAATCAATGCACAGTTCACACAAGTGTTTGCTTCTTGAGGTGAAGAGAAATAGGTGAACTGACTCAACAGTAAAAGTAAAAGAAAGGCCCTTCGCAGAGGGAAGCATTGATTGCTATATTTGTGCTAGAGCTTTGGTTTTGAAAACAAGAAACAATTTTGTCAACGGTAGTAATAAAGCATATGTATCATGTAAATTATATCCTACAAGTTGCAAGCCTCATGCATAGTATACTAATAGTGCCCGCACCTTGTCCTAATTAGCTCGGATTACCTGGATTATCATCACAATACATATGTTTTAACCAAGTGTCACAAAGGGGTACCTCTATGCCGCCTGTACAAAGGTCTAAGGAGAAAGCTCGCATTGGATTTCTCTCTATTGATTATTCTCAACTTAGACATCCTTACCGGGACAACATAGACAACAGATAATGGACTCCTCTTTAATGCTTAAGCATTCAACAATTATTAATTTTCTCATATGAGATTGAGGATATTTGTCCAAAACTGAAACTTCCACCATGGATCATGGCTTTAGTTAGCGGCCCAATGTTCTTCTCTAACATTATGCATGCTCTAACCATTCTAGTGGTAAATCTCCCTTACTTCAGACAAGACGGACATACATAGCAACTCACATGATATTCAACAAAGAGTAGTTGATGGCGTCCCCAGGAACATGGTTATCGCTCAACAAGCAACTTAATAAGAGATAAAGTGCATAAGTACATATTCAACACCACAATAGTTTTTAGGCTATTTGTCCCATGAGCTATATATTGCAAAGGTAAAGGATAGAAATTTAAAGGTAGCACTCAAGCAATTTACTTTGGAATGGCGGAGAAATACCATGTAGTAGGTAGGTATGGTGGACACAAATGGCATAGTGGTTGGCTCAAGGATTTTGGATGCATGAGAAGTATTCCCTCTCGATACAAGGCTTAGGCTAGCAAGGTTATTTGAAACAAACACAAGTATGAACCGGTGCAGCAAAACTCACATAAAAGACATATTGTAAACATTATAAGACTCTACACCGTCTTCCTTGTTGTTCGACCCTTACTAGAAATTATCTAGATCTTAGAGAGACCAATTATGCAAACCAAATTTTAGCAAGCTCTATGTATTTCTTCATTAATAGGTGCAAAGTATATGATGCAAGAGCTTAAACATGAGCACAACAATTGCCAAGTATCAAATTATCCAAGACATTTTACCAATTACTACATGTAGCATTTCCCGGTTCCAACCATATAACAATTTAACGAAGAAGATTCAACCTTCGCCATGAACACTATGAGTAAAGCCTAAGGACATATTTGTCCATATGCAACAGCGGAGCATGTCTATCTCCCACACAATGAATGCTAGGATCCACTTTATTCAAACAAAACAAAAACAAAAACAAAAACAAACCGACGCTCCAAGCAAAGTACATAAGATGTGATGGAATAAAAATATAGTTTCACTAGAGGAACCTGATAATGTTGTCGATGAAGAAGGGGATGCCCACGCTTGAGTCTTCTTGAAATATGCAGGGGTGAACCACCGGGGCATCCCCAAGCTTAGAGCTTTCACTCTCCTTGATCATATTGTATCATCCTTCTCTCTTGATCCTTGAAAACTTCCTCCACACCAAACTCAAAACAACTCATTAGAGGGTTAGTGCACAATCAAAATTTACATGTTCAGAGGTGACATAATCATTCTTAACACTTCTGGACATTGCACAAAGCTACTGAAAGTTAATGGAATCGAAAAATCCATCAAGCATAGCAAAACAGGCAATGCGAAATAAAAGGCAGAATCTGTCAAAACAGAACAGTTCGTAAAGACGAATTTTATTGAGGCACCAGACTTGCTCAAATGAAAATTCTCAAATTGAATGAAAGTTGCGTACATATCTGAGGATCACTCACGTAAATTGGCATAATTTTCAGAGTTACCTACAGAGAATTAGGGCCAGATTCGTGACAGCAAAGAAATCTGTTTCTGCGCAGTAATCCAAATCTAGTATGAACCTTACTATCAAAGACTTTACTTGGCACAACAATGCAACAAAATAAGATAAGGAGAGGTTGCTACAGTAGTAACAACTTCCAAGACTCAAATACAAAATAAAGGTGCAGTAGTAAAAACATGGGTTGTCTCCCATAAGCGCTTTTCTTTAACGCCTTTCAGCTAGGCGCAAAAAGTGTGTATCAAGTATTATCAAGAGACGAAGCATCAACATCATAATTTGTTCTAATGCTAGAATCAAAAGGTAACCTCATTCTCTTTCTAGGGAAGTGTTCCATACATTTCTTGAGAGGAAATTGATATTTAATATTACCTTCCTTCATATCAATGATAGCACCAACAGTTCGAAGAAAAGGTCTTCCCAATATAATGGGACAAGATGCATTGCATTCAATATCCAAGACAACAAAATCAACGGGGACAAGGTTATTGTTAACGGTAATGCGAACATTATCAACTCTCCCCAAAGGTTTCTTCGTAGAGTTATCAGCAAGATTAACATCCAAATAACAATTTTTCAATGGTGGCAAGTCAAGCATATTATAGATTTTCTTAGGCATAACGGAAATACTTGCACCAAGATCACATAAAGCATTACAATCAAAGTCATTGACCTTCATCTTAATGATAGGCCCCCAACCATCCTCTAGCTTCCTAGGAATAGAAGCTTCGCGTTCTAGTTTCTCTTCTCTATCTTTTATGAGAGCATTTGTAATATGTTTCGAGAAGGCTAAATTTATAGCACTAGCATTAGGACTCTTAGCAAGTTTTTGTAAGAACTTTATAACTTCAGAGCTGTGGCAATCATCAAAATCCAAACCATTATGATCTAAAGCAATGGATCATTGTCCCCAATGTTGGAAAAAAATTCAGCAATTTTATCACAGGCAGTTTCAGCAGTTTTAGCAGTTTCAGGCAGTTTTTCGCGCTTTGCATTAGAAGTGGAAACATTGCCAACACCAATTCTTTTACCATTAATAGTAGGAGGTGCAGCAACATGTGGAGCATTAGCATTGCTAGTGGTGGTAATAGTCCAAACTTTAGCTATATTATCTTCTTTAGCATTTTCTTCTTTCTCCCACCTAGCACGCAATTTGGCCATCAATCTTATATTCTCATTAATTCTAACTTGGATGGCATTTGCTGTAGTAAAAATTTTATGATCTATATCCTCAGGTTTAGCAGCCATTTTATTAATTAAAGAAGATTGTGACGCAGACATGTATGAGATTCGGTTTTCAGCATTTGCAAGTTTAGTTTGCAACCCAGAGATCTCCATATTCAGATTTCCAAGTTGATTTCCTATATTCTTCAACAAGGTAGATTGTTCATTCATAGTTTTAGTAAACAATTTATTTTGCTCATATTGTGATTGCATAAAGCTCTTGGTGGATCTTTCAATCTCTAACATCTTTTCCTCATTAGGTGAAACATATCTACCATAAGAGTTACCATTAGCAGGATATGGCCTAGAATCATTGTAATTGTTATTTTTAATGAAATTCACATCAACATGTTCTTTTTGAGCAATCAATGAAGCTAACGGAACATTATTAGGATCAACATTAGTCCTACCATTCACAAGCATAGACATAATAGCATCAATCTTATCACTCAAGGAGGAGGTTTCTTCGACAGAATTTACCTTCTTACCTTGTGGAGCTCTTTCCGTGTGCCACTCAGAGTAATTAATCATCATATTATCAAGAAGCTTTGTTGCTTCGCCTAGAGTGATGGACATAAAGGTACCTCCAGCAGCTGAATCCAATAGGTTCCGCGAAGAAAAATTCAGTCCTGCATAAAAGGTTTGGATGATCATCCAAGTAGTCAGTCCATGGGTTGGGCAATTTTTAACCAAAGATTTCATTCTTTTGCCAAGCTTGTGCAACATGCTCATTATCCAATTGTTTAAAATTCATTATGCTACTCCTCAAAGATATAATTTTAGCAGGGGGATAATATCTACCAATAAAAGCATCCTTGCATTTAGTCCATGAATCAATACTATTCTTAGGCAGAGATAGCAACCAATCTTTAGCTCTTCCTCTTAATGAGAAAGGGAACAATTTTAATTTTATAATGTCACCATCTACATCCTTATACTTTTGCATTTCACATAATTCAACAAAATTATTGAGATGGGCAGCAGCATCATCAGAACTAACACCAGAAAATTGCTCTCGCATAACAAGATTCAGTAAAGCAGGTTTAATTTCAAAGAATTCCGCTGTAGTAGCAGGTGGAGCAATAGGTGTGCATAAGAAATCATTATTATTTGTGGTTGTGAAATCACACAACTTAGTATTTTCAGGAGTACCCATTTTAGCAACAGTAAATAAAGCAAACTAGATAAAGTAAATGCAAGTAACTAATTTTTTGTGTTTTTGATATAGAGTGCAAACAAGACAGTAAATAAAGTTAAGCTAGCAACTAAATTTTTTGTGTTTTGATATAATGCAGCAAACAAAGTAGCAAATAAAACAAAGCAAGACAAAAACAAAGTAAAGAGATTGGATGTGGAGACTCCCCTTGCAGCGTGTCTTGATCTCCCCGGCAACGGCGCCAGAAAAGGAGCTTGATACGCGTACAGCACGCGTCCGTTGGGAACCCCAAGAGGAAGGTGTGATGCGTACAGCGACAAGTTTTCCCTCAGTAAGAAACGAAGGTTTATCGAACCAGTAGGAGCCAAGAAGCACGTTGAAGGTTGATGGCGGCGAGATGTAGTGCGGCGCAACACCAGGGATTCCGGCGCCAACGTAGAACCTGCACAACACAACCAAAGTACTTTGCCCCAACGAAACAGTGAGGTTGTCAATCTCACCGGCTTGCTGTAACAAAGGATTAGATGTATAGTGTGGATGATGATTGTTTGCAGAAAACAGTAGAACAAGTATTGCAGTAGATTGTATTCGATTAAAAGAATGGACCGGGGTCCACAGTTCACTAGAGGCGTCTCTCCCATAAGAATAAGCATGTTGGGTGAACAAATTACAGTTGGGCAATTGACAAATAAAGAGGGCATGACCATGCACATACATGATATGATGAGTATAGTGAGATTTAATTGGGCATTACGACAAAGTACATAGACTGCTATCCAGCATGCATCTATGCCTAAAAAGTCCACCTTCGGGTTATCATCCGAACCCCTTCCAGTATTAAGTTGCAAACAACAGATAATTACATTAAGTATGGTGCGTAATGTAATCAACAACTACATCCTCGGACATAGCATCGATGTTTTATCCCTAGTGGCAACAGCACATCCACAACCTTAGAACTTTCACATCCTTTGTCCTGCATTTAATGGAAGCATGAACCTACTATCGAGCATAAATACTCCCTCTTGGAGTTACTAGCAAAAACTTGGCCAGAGCCTCTACTAATAACGGAAAGCATGGAAGATCATAAACAACACATAGGTAATAGATTCATAATCAACATAACATAGTATTCTCTATCCATCAGATCCCAACAAACACAACATATAGCATTACAGATAGATGATCTTGATCATGTTAGGCAGCTCACAAGACCCGACAATGAAGCACAATTAGGAGAAGACGACCATCTAGCTACTGCTATGGACCCATAGTCCAGGGGTGAACTACTCACTCATCACTCCGGAGGCGACCATGGCGGTGAAGAGTCCTCCGGGAGATGATTCCCCTCTCCGGCAGGGTGCCGGAGGCGATCTCCTGAATCCCCCGAGATGGGATTGGCGGCGGCGGCGTCCCTGGAAGGTTTTCTGTATCGTGGCTCTCGGTACAGGCGCTATTGTCGATGAAGACTTAAGTAGGCGGAAGGGCAGGTCAGGAGGCGTCACGGGGGCCCCACACGCTAGGGCCGCGCCGCCCTAGTGTGGCGGCGCCCCGTGGCCCCACTTCGTCTCTCCCTCGGACTTCTGGAAGCTTCGTGTGAAAATAGGCCCCTGGGCGTTGATTTCGTCCAATTCCGAGAATATTTCCTTACTAGGATTTCTGAAACCAAAAACAGCAGAAAACAACAACTGGCTCTTCGGCATCTCGTTAATAGGTTAGTGCCGGAAAATGCATAAATATGACATAAAGTATGTATAAAACATGTAGATATCATCAATAATGTGGCATGGAACATAAGAAATTATCGATACGTCGGAGACGTATCAAAGGGCTACGGAACTGAGGAGGTCATTGAGTTTTGTGTTGACTTTATTCCTGACCTTAAGCCGATTGGTGTTCTTGAATCTCGGTATGAGGGGAGGCTGACTGGACAAGGCACACTAGGAAGGAAAGCAATGGTGTGTAGGGACAAGATTTCTTTCAATCAAGCACACTATACAGTTCTATACAATTCCATCTTGGTGGCTCCGTACATCGAGAAACATAAGAATGTTTTACGAAAAATAAACCCGGGCAAGCCCCATTCATGGATTACACGTGAACACATGAATACCTTCGGCAGTTGGTTGCAAAGACATCTCATGGGGGGCTTACACTCAGAGAGGTGCTGGGAGAAATCATTCTATGGGAAAAGAAGAACATCAGGCTGCCAGGCTGGGTAGCCCCTAGTACCAGTCGTCCCAGCAGGTCACCATCACCTCCTCCAGGTGATCGCAGGCCACCATCACCTCCTCCTACTGATCACATGTCGCCACCATCACCCCATGGGTACGACGTCGACCACGACATCTGTAGTCCATCTCCATCTCCAGCGCCGCCGCCTTCGCCCACTAAGACTCGGAATGCACCCAGCCGGAAGCGTTTCAAGAGTCCTGTCCGCAAGATGTCGCCCCTCCCAAAAGTACCAAAGGTTCCTCCCCCCCCCCCCCCCCGTCCTTACGATCGTACTGAGGAGGAAAATGATGCCATTGTTAAGAAATACAATTATGATTTTTTTCATAAGCCAAAACCTCCAGCGCCAGAGCCATACAAAGAGAAGCAAATAGAATATGCTACTAGTTTTCTGAACACACCATCGCAGTATGACTTACACGAGAAGAAGGATGACTATACACGCACTCTTGCGAAGGTAATTGACAAGAAGAAGGATGAAAAGGCTAAGGAGAAGGACATTGCTGGCACGAGCAAATCATCAGCTAGAAGTGCAGCCGAGAAAAAGTCAAGTTCAAGAAGTGCACCCCTCAAGGCCAAGCAAACGACAAAAGGCAAAAAGAGAAAGGAAGTTCCCCTCCTCGGAGATTAGCCCAAACAATCGATCCCAGCACTCAAAGTGTTTAATGTTCCCAAGGTGTTCCAGGAACATGGTGGTTTCGATATGGAAGAAGCTGCAAGCCTAGCGGCTGCCTGTAAAGTTTCCGTGGAGGAATTGCTGCTTGCAGCAGATGCTGCACTACCCATTGCTGATATAGCTCCTAAATTTGTCTACGGGGCCGACTTGGTCAGCAAAGAGCAGCTGCATAAACTGCCAACACATATGCGGAATTTGCATCAGTGGTACCTTGATGCATGCAAGGAGAACATAAGGTACATCGTGGCGAGTATACCATTTGAATATTACTACCGAAAGGAGGAGATCCATATTGAGATGAATGAACTCTGGCAGTTATTCAATCTAGATGCCCTCGACAAATCTCTCATGAGTTGCTATTGCTTGTAAGTTGTTAACTACATATAAGTTCATTTTCATTCAGTTCATGTTCGTTTTCATTGCATATACTCATTATATCTTATGTGTTCTCTTATGCAGACTGAAGATCAGTGAATGCAAAAGTAATAATATTATCAATGTTGGGTTTATTGACCCAGATAAAATACATGTTGAAACGGTAAAGCATAAACGCGAAGAAACGGGGGGAAACCTACTAAGGTTTTTGGGGGAGCAATATTTCTGTGATTCAATATTGTTTCCTCACAACTACGAGTGAGAGTCTTAATGATCTTTTATGCACATTCAATTTTTCTTACTCGATGTTAAGTGTAATTCCTGACGTATATGCATAACATGTGCAGCTTCCACTGGATTCTACTAGATATTCAACCTGATAAGGGAATAGTTGAAGTAAGAGACCCACTGAGTAGAGGCGTGGACGGGTTCCACGACTTGCAGAAGTTGCTCCAAGTGTAATTTCCTTCATCGCCGCGCTTTATCTTTCGTGATATATCAATTAATTATCCACTCATTCAATCATTCTTTTGCCTGGCAGGGCTTGGAGAGCTTTGAAGAATCATCATAAGGAGATTACCTGGGCAGAGAAGCTAACATTTACTCCTGTACCGTGCCCCCAGCAGCCACAAGGGACGAATCTATGTGGATACTACGTTTGCGAGTCCATTCGCATGTTAACCACTGAGAAGCAGAACAAAAATAAATTTGATGTAAGCAATAACATTCAGAACTTCATTTATTATCATCAATATTTCGTTATCAAGATTGATATAGTCATACTCATCTCATTTTCGTATATAGGTCGACTACATGCGGGACATACTCCAACCAAAGGAACACCTACTAGGAATCGCCGAGGAACTGGCGGGACTTTTGGTTAGAGAAGTATTAAATAACAAAGGCTTGTTTAGTCCAAGTAGATGCTCTACCTCCAAATAGACGGTCGTTAGTACCGCTTGTCTGTCGATCGTGAGCTCCATGTATATATATATATGTAAGGGAAGAATATGTAAGGGGAATCGACTTTTGCTTCCAATATTTGTTTGATCGATATATATATATCAACGCGGATTTGCTACCATGGTGGCTAGCTATGCACCCCTCTATGACCATTGGATATAGTGTGCAAAAAAATCAAGGGATCAAGATTCCTATGACTAACAATAGAATCAACTAACGGATTGTGGTGGAAGTTTCAAGCCGTTAGAATGCTGGCATGGTGGCTAGCTGTCTACTGAGCCAATGTTAATGCAACATGGGCGGTAATACACAAAAAACTACACTTAAAAATACAGTTAAAAATACAGAGGAGACTTGCGTTGCTTTTTCAACTCTGAGTGTGGTACAGATGATTGTCTACCGCCTAACCGGTTTAGCTAGTGTCACATCTAGATTTTGAATAGTTGGTTATAAAGGGTGAAAATAATCGGTTATTCAATGGACTGTGTTTATAAAAGAGTATATAACACTGCATGTAAAGCTGCAGTTCCATTTTTCGTCGTGTAGTTTTATGTGGATAAAATTATGTATGGAGAACTCTATACTCTGTATTTTCATGTGGACATCAATTGTAATTTCAACTGCAGTACAAAAATAAATACATTTAATAATACACATGAGTTCAATGGACCAAGATGGAAATAGCTGCTGAGGGAATCATTTCACAGTTGATGTGCTAACCGTTTATAGACGTCATCCACCTGTTGTTGCTATTGGAGACGTAGAAAATGACGAAGCAAATAGAATGAGATTACAGTCTGTATTGCGTTTGAAATTACAGTTATCACTGGCGATGGTTGGTTTTGCTACTGGAAACATAGAAAATGACGAAGCAAATACAATGGGATTACAGTCTGTACTGCGTTTGAAATTACAGTTATCACTGGTGATGGTTTTACTACTGGAAAGTGGAAACATAGAAAATGACAGAAACAAATAGAATGGGATTACAATCTGTATTGTGTTTGAAATTACAGTGGCGATGGTTTCGGTATGCTGAAACTGCTTCCTACATTTCCTTGTACCGTGCATGTTACCGATGAAAATTACGAAGCAACGAGAAATGGTATTACCGTCGTAACTGTGTTTGAAACTACCACGCTGAACCTGGCGTTCGTTTTGCCATACTGAGCCTGCCTGCTCCCGTCACTTGTACCACCCATATTACAGATGAAACGCTAGCCATTTGTCAAGAGTGGATCATCTGATTAACTATGTTAAAAGAGACCCACACAGGATGGACAAAGGTGGAGATGGGATTCCTTTTTTAACAGTTGCTTTGCTGCTGTTTTCAGCCGTTGACCATTTGCTCTGTTGCTAGTTAGAACAAAGAAATGGACATAGTAATCAGCATGAGCAAGTACCGCTATTGCTCATGCAGCCAACACAATTACATTTTAATTGATCTTTACAATTTGCTCTAATATTCAATGAAAATATATGATAAGACAAATTTGTTCTAGCATCCAACGCAATTACATGATCTAGAGAAACCTGAAAACAAGCCGGAGCGCGATGCCAACTCGCTTGTCCGCACGGAGCTTCGCACGGCCTCCAGCGAGCCTCTGCCCTGCCCTCACCACACCCGGATACAAACGGAAGCTGCTCGGAAGTGACCGAATGGCCGGCAGCAGGTGCGCGGGGAATAGGCGCAGCCATGGCCACGAAGCTCTTCGGGCCGCACCGGCTCGATGCAGCACCATCCTCCTCCGTCGTCTGGAGCCTAAGGCCTCCACAATCCGGCACCATCCTCTGCCGACGCCCGTAGCCCAAGGTCTCCTCGTGCCAGCACCATCTTTCCCCGCTGGTGGAGGAGAAGTCATGCATGGTAGGCGATGCTAGAGGCATGCCGCGTGTGGAGAGGTTGGTGGCGGCAGCACGAGGCCGAGACCTAGGTGGGGGTGGTCATGTGGGCGGCGGCGGCTAGGTTGGGGAGGAGGGTAGGCCAAAATTGATCAGAAAAAGGATGTGAAGCAAATCGACGTACTGCAAAGTGCTAGCAGTAAACCGAAGCAAAAAAAAATTAGGCATAGCAAATAAACTAGCAAATGAAAAAATTGGATCTGTTTGAAGCCAGAACAATTATGATCTGGATGGTGGATTCGTCCCCAAAAAAAAAGCTTCGGGAGAGGATATGCATCTTGGTAAATCTTTATTCCAACAAAACAAATTAAGAATCTGAAGAAAAAAAGCAAGGATGGATCTGGATGGTGGATTCGTACCAAAAAAATCCTTGGGGAAAGTATCTGGATCAGAACCTTGCTACAACCTAACAGCATAACTGCGTAAGATTAGGACAAAAATACAAAGTGCAGACCAGAAAAAAAAATGAAGGCAACCATTAACCAGAGAAAGCGTGAGTGAGCCATGGATAAGATTTGATGATGGAACTGGTCTAGCTGCTATTGTAATAGGAAATGTAGATGTAACAGAGTAATGGATGACAATATAAATACACTTTGATCTGCATTTCGAATGGACCATGGTTGGGACTGAGATGCAAAGGAGTAATGGATGACAATTTAAATACACTCCATGTAACGGAGTTAGGAATGCCCGTTAGAATTTCCATGCTCCTGCTCTTGCATCTCATGCTCCCTACAGCCAATCCAACGGGTAGATGAACGTGCATAGGTAGCCACCATGGTAGCCCACTATTTTGGAGATATATATATATATATATATATATATATATATATATATATATATATATATATATATAGAGCTCAACTATTCTCGAACCCCCCTTAAGAGGGGTTCTAGAATAGCTATTCTCGAACCCCTTTTGTGACCCGAACCACCCGCAAGCTGCTGCGCACCAACGCCAACGTGAACCTCCCCTAGTTTCTTCCTTATCCAGAGGGAATGGCTCCGCCTGGCCCCAAATCCCGCCCGCCTTCTTCCCGGCGACCGGCCCAAATCCCGCTGCACCTTCTTCCCGTCGGCAGGCCCAAATCCCGCCCCACCTTCTTCCCCGGCGGCAGCCTCATCCCACCGCCCACCCACCTATTCCTTCTGATGGTGGACGAGCCGCCAGCATCACTTCCAGCCACCACCGCCGTCGCCGAGCCACCGGGATCAGTTCCCGACGCCGCTACCGAGCCAGAGAAGGCGGACGAGGAGGGGGACAAGGAGGACGCGCTGCTGGACCACGCGCAGGCCCTGATTTCGCCGGTCGTCGGGCAGGAGGCCGACCCCAGCCGGCGGCTGATACACACCCTCGCCACCATCTGCGACGTCCAGGAGGCTACAGGGGCATCACGGGGCTAGACGCGGCTCCGCAGTCGCCGTCGTCTCCTCCCCCTCCCACCTCGATCTCGCCCACCGCCTCCCGATCCGGGCAGATCTCGCGCCGGCGGCCATGGAGAACCTGATCTCGCTCGTCAAAAAGCTGCAGTGGGCCTGCACTGCCCTCGGCGACCACGGCGACGAGAGCACCCTCCCCACCCTCTGGGACTCGCTGCCGTCCATCGCCGTTGTCGAAGGCCAGGTGCGTGCCCCATTCCCTTCAATCTCTCTCGGCCGGATCTAGTGCTGGTGCCTCAGCTGCGCACGGTGTGGATCTCGCGAGCTGCCGGTAGAACCGCGCGATTCTAGTTGCGGAGATGCGGTTTAGCTATGCTTGGATCTGCGGTTACCGTAGCTAGAATTGGGACACGCTACTACTTCTTTTTTTTTGAATCTGTTAGTTTCATTGTGCCTAGCTTGCCCACATGACCAGCGATTGTCTAGCTCCAACTCTCCAAGCTAGATACTACTACTTTGGATCAACTAGAGGTGTAGGTGCGTGAGGTTCGCATAAAGGGAACCAAGCAATTTTGTGTGGACTCAGGCTGTTAACCAGTAGTTCACGTTTATTTGAGCACCCGAGTGGGTACATGGTTCTGTATTTTGACGTCTGAACTCCTCTGATCATTTGATAGAGTTCGGGCAAATCTTCAGTGCTGGAGAGCGTTGTTGGGAAGGATTTCCTGCCCAGGGGTTCAGGTATGGTTATACAAGCAAGAGCTCAGGTTTGGGGTGCTATGAGTACGTTTCTTAATTCGATACATTTATCTTTTTGTTTGAATCTGTTCTGCAGGCATCGTCACCCGTCGCCCCCTGGTTCTGCAGCTACATAGGATTGATGGAACTAGAGAGTATGCGGAGTTCTTGCATCAACCCAGGAAAAGATACACAGATTTCGGTAATTCCTCTAATTTTCTTCTTATTTTCAAGCTTTATGATGCTGATATTAGGGTTAAATGCATGGCCAAGGAGCCATCATCGTAGTATTGAACTATACATTGGCATGTGTGGTATGCAGTTGAGTATGTGAGCCTTGCCATTGTTGACAGAATTCTCTGTCTGGTGCTATTTTCTGTTCATTTTGGTTTAGCTTATCTCGATGCCACTCAGCACATGACGACATTTGTATCGTTGCAGCCGAAGTGAGGAAGGAGATAGCTGATGAAACTGACAGAGAAACTGGTCGTTCCAAGGGAATATCATCTGCATCTATTTTTCGAATGGATGATTACACTAAAAATGATTGTTATGTAGTGCCCTGTAATAATACAAAGTATATGTCTGGAAGTGCGCATAGGAGAAAATAGGTAGTTCATTGTATATAAAATAATAGATGTGCTCTTCTTTTTGTAACTTTACCTTCTTCCGTCCAAAAAGTTTCATCATATAATACAAAGCCTATGTTTAGAGAAAAATGAATCGGCAGATTTTGCATCAGTAAAATCTTAAGCTTTAAGTTGGATTACACCTGCATCACATTCAGAAGTTCAAAAACTTTTGTTATGATTTCTGCAATTTGGTTCCCGCTGTGTGAAGTTCTCTGCGAATGTTCACTTTTCGATATGAGAAAAGTTCATTACTTGTTTCTATAAGGATGTCTTTTCGAAAAAATACTACATGAAATATATGCATTTGCTGTTGATGTATGTCTAATAGGAAAATAACTCAAGTTCACCTTTTGCATTGACAAAGTTCACTTTTATATTTCCAGGAGATCGGGGAGCACAAGGTCATTCTTGATTTGTTGCCGTGCATGTGGAGTCTAGGAGCAGTTCAGCTGTGGGATCCCACTGGTTGCCGGTGCGGGAGTTCACAAGTAAGATAAGAAACAGTATGTTTCTATGTTTTTTGTGATCGTTTTTGCAGCCAACTAATATTTTGCTGGCCTTGACTGCCTCGCTGCTGCTGGCTCGCTTGCTGATGCGAACGTATGCTGATATGAGCTGAAGTGTGCTGCTTCTGCAACCGATCTGAACTGGTGCGTTTAACTAAAGTCCACTTCTCTACTCTACTTTGATTCCTATTTCTTGCTGATAATTGAAGTACACAAATGTGTTGTTGATTTGTTTCTGATAGAAAAAATGGAAGTTCAGTTTGGTACAGTGATGTAGGATATTTTGTTAGTATACTTCTTTGTGAAGAAAGAAGTCCACTAGATGTACATAGAGAACATCATTTCTGAGTTAGTTTATGTTATAGTCCACCATCCATACCATGGTGTTTCATACTTTCCCGAGAAAAAAGTTCGTTTCATTTTTATTTGAAATACCACTAAATGATCGTAGTAAGTAACTTGGTGTAGCATGAAGTTCACCTTTTGTTGTTGCCAGAAATCTCTGGACAAGCATATACATCAGGGGAGTGCACTACATAAATCCGGGCTGTTCACTCTGTGTGATAAAATTTTAGAATGTTAAAGTAAATCATTGCACTTGCGCATCCCTGCAGTATGGACACAAATAGGTATAGTTGTGACAAAGTTTCTAAGAAGTTGCTGATGAGTTTGTGTGCTAGAACCTGAAGGAAATCAAATGTTAGGCCTAGTTTGGTAGTAAAGTATTTTAGTTTTCCTAGCACTGAGATGATCCCAAAATAGAAGTGCATACTCTCGAGTTTTAGTTTTGGTCCTGAAGTGCACCTTGTCTGTTGCTGAAGTTCATTTTTCTTTCTCAGTAAATTGGTATATGTTGTCAAATATTTCACTATGCCAGAGCTAGAAGCTCATTAAAAATATGATAAGTCCAGTTAAAAAAATCATAGATTGCAGTTAAAAAGAAGTCCAACACAAGCTAGAGTTAATTGCAATTCATGGTAACCCACAGTCGTCCAACTCATGTTTGTCATTTCCTGTTTATTTCTTAGTTTGTCTCCCAACAAGCATTTGCATGCCATTACTTCATACAGCCCTTTCATCCATGTATGTATAACCTAGTCTGTTAGTAAAACCAAGTGCATAAACGGATGTATATAATGGTATGAAACGATGATGGACACTGAATGTGAGAAACAGAGCAGTGTACACCCACTTTTTTTTGACCTGGAATAGAAGTTCTATTTACTGTAAAAAATTGTGGAAAAATAGGAAGTTCACTAGTTAAGCTACAGCGGTTCTTTATTTGAGAAGTTTGTGAAGCTCATTTCTATTAATTTGCGAAGTTCACATCTACTGCTATTTTCATTTTTTTCTCGCCTAGGAGTTCAACTATTCATTTATATGTTGATGTATGCCTGACAACATGTTACTTCTACAATAAAAAATTCAGGGGATTCGCCTTTTCCTGTCCTAAAGTTCATTCTATTTTGGCAGGAAGTTAGTTTGCGTTTGCGCAATACTCGAGCAGCTACAGGATGCCGGCGATATTCTCTCAGGAGCATTGCCAGGACGAATGCAGTATTGCTGAAGTTCATTTCTTCTAATCCTTGTAGTTCACTTCCTCTAATTCATGAAGTTTACATCTCTTGCTACTTGTTATTTAGTTCATCCATTTGGTTTAGATATGCACTTGTTTATTTAGTTCCTTGTGAAAGTCAATTTTTTGTCGAAGTTCAGTTTTATTGGTGGGAGAGTTCACTTTATTTTTTAGAAGTTCAATTGTTATAGTGCAAATATTCATTTCTTCCAGCAAAAAAGGTTCTAATTCACCCACGAGGGAAAAAGTTCGCATTTTGTTGTCACAAAGTTCACTATTTTCAAATCTGGAAGTTCGCTTCTGTTGCTAATTTTTATTGTACTTCTATATGGTGTGTGGTACTAACTAAATTACCCTCAGTTCATGTCACTTGCGGTACTTCTACATGGTGTGTGCTCCCACACAGCGCCGCCTCGCCCTTCAACGCAGGTAATGGCCTCAGGCACTGGAGCCTTGTGCCTCTACTTTGATTCCATGTCAAACCTTCTCTGTTGTTGTATTCGGTGCCATCTGAAGTTCAGATCTTAGGAAGTTCGGTTTGTACAAAAATGCATAGTGTACTTTGTCCATAAAAAAGAAATTCATTTTCTTGTGAATTATGTGGGAGTGTAATTAGTCATGGAATTGGAAAAATTCTTGCCAGGAAGTTCAGACTGTACACATGTTGTAGAGCATGCATTTATTCTTCCTACTGCATTTTTTTCAAAAACTGAGTATTAGATTCAATGGCATTTTAACTGTGTGGTTGTGTAATGTTTATTTATTCTATATTATGGAGGATTCAACTCTAAAGTTATTGCAGGCAGTGCACTTATCCAAAATCTAGTAGTTAATTGTATGAGAAAATAGAGGGAGGAAATATCCCTGAGAAGCCCATTTGATTGGAGAATCATTTCAAAATAGAAACAACTTTACGGTCATTCAAACTAGAAATATCCCTGTCCGCTTGTTTTTATATTTGGATACCTTTTCCGTTGAATTTATACTGCTGCATGTCCCATCCGATCGTGTGATTAATTTCTTCAGGGTGTTTACTTTTCTTATATTTGGATCCACTTTTCTGTAAAATTTATGCTGCTTGCATGCTATTTTACAGAGAACTAAATAGAAAGTATATGCCTGGAAGTGCACATAGGAGAAAATAGGCAGTTCTTTTTATATAAAATAATGTAAGTGTGCTACTTTTCTTATATTTAGGTTGTCTTCAGCGGGAACAGCCTGCATATAAATTCACTTCTTATCACATTGATATTTTCCTAATCCCTGCATGTGCACTCTTGTTCCATAGCAGTCCACGGTGTCAGTGATGATCGGCAGTCCACATTGCATCAAACCAAGAAGTCAATCTGAAAAGAGGTAATTTTTTTCTAAATTATTAGAGAATGCACTTTGTTTGTCCCTAAGCTCGCATCTTCTATCTAGGAAAGTTCAGTGTGTATACACCTAGTTGTGAAGTTCACTTTATATTTTTTAGTTGACCTGAGCTTGTACGTGTATGGTTATGAACTTGCGTATTTTTTAGTTCTTTGTTTTTTATGGAAAAAATGAATCAAGCATGGGCAAAACACGGTACAAGTATGTGCTGATGCGTGTCTGGCTATAAAAAGTAGAAGTTCCTTTTGTTTACAAAGAAAGTTTATGTTTCATTTTGTACATGCTCACTACTGTCGGTTCATCTAGAAAAAAATAGCTTTTCCATGTGTACACATAAAATCAATTCATGTGTGCTTTATTTGTTGTTTGCTTTGGAGAAGTTCACTAATTTGTTTTTGGAAAGTTCACTCTTATGCGGTTAGCTATATCTATGGGTAAGTGTCGATGGTACAGACATAGAAAACTAGAAGTTCGGATTTAATTGTGGAGCAGTGCAGTTCACATGGGCGTTGGCGAACATCCGTCGGCGCACCTACCTCCGCATCGGCGTTGGTGAACATCAGTGCACACCAAGTTCCTCGTCAGGCTGAGATGTTTTTGCAACTGACTGGCTATGAAGTTCACATCTCTTTTTAGGGTAAGTTCACTGCGTGAGGGGAAAGACGTTCAGTTAAACACTACAGTAGCTAATATGTTGTGGTACAGTTCATCATTGGTCATGATATGCTGTTGGATGCTGCTGATGTATTAGCTATCGTGCAGTTTCCATTGATGCATTAGCTGCTGTAAGCTACTATCGATGTTCATGTTTGGATTTTACCCCTTCTGGTTTGATGTTAATGCTTAGTTATTTACCAAGATGCGGATATAGAATTTCACTATTGTTTTTTTGGGAAGTTCGCTTAGTATATGATCTGAACTGAGCTGTTGCTTTCTTCGTTAGTCATGGCCATGCAGGGAGTTAGCTTCATCTCTAGAAGAAGTTCATTGTGGGTTGAAAAGAGCACTGGCATGGACTCCTGCAAGCACAGCTCTAGACTTCCGTGAGTGATAGTGTGGTCTTCACGAGCATTGTCGTTGCCGCTGCTGCTTCAAGCGAGATGGTGTCTGGTTAATCTCTTTGAACCTCTCTGAACTTCTTTGATTTTCTCTGTTTTATGCAGCCAATTTAATTGGATAGCTTTTTCTTCACTGCAATTCTTGAGAAAGGAGAGATAGGAGAACCACAGTACTTTGTTCTTATGCCCTAGGTGACATCAAGCCTTATAATTATGCAGATTGGAATAGATAAAATTGCATATCCAAATTCTCTTATAATACAAATATTTGGTTTACAAGCATGTATTCTTGTAAGGTGGTAATCAACCTGATGTAGTTCTTTTCCTATTGCAGTTTCATGTGTGATGGTGATAGTTCGGAATAAGAAAAGTGATCGTTTTCCTGTGAGCTCGCCGCTGCTGCAAGCTCGACCAAGTGCGATTTGCCCATGCCATCAGCACTTAGTAGTTCAGCCTTTACAGCGTAGCTGTACCTTGTGGAAGCACGCGTTGACCTCGGTGTGCTGGAGCTGTGAAGTTCAGGGGGCAGATTTGTGAAGTCCAGAGACCAATAGCTATGTAGTTTAGAGAGCTCAATTTGTTATTTTGGTTGAGACATTGGATTAGCGTTGTGAACATGATTTGTGCTACTGTTATTTTGTTTCTCTTGTCCTGCTTGTGGTTTGGCGACTTTGAGGGTGAATGGAAGTGGACAATTGTATAAAATGTATAAACTGATGCAGTTCATTTTATGTAAAATGCGAGTTCACTTTTTCAGTCCAAAAAGACAGTCTTTGTTGGGAAGTTCGTTTAGTATGTACGAGAAATTCTCCTTTTGTTGGCATCGAGCTTTGACTCATTGACAAATAAAAGTTCAGATCTGTATCCAGAGAAGTGCAGATGCGACGGAAGTTCGCTATATTTTCTGAAGTTCACTTCAAACTAGACTAAAGTTTCGAAAGTTCGCCCTGTACAATATTGAAGTCCGTCGGGAAGTTCAGATTCAGGGGAGAAGAAGTTCACATCCACAGAAGTTCGCTATAATTTTATTACATGCCTGAAACTTTTATACCGCGATCGGAAGTTCACTAACAGATATAAGGAAGTTCACTTCTATATTCGCGCACCTCATGCACTCTGTTTTCCTGGACGGAAATCATACGCATAGAAATCGTCCGTACAACCACCGATTACGCAAATCGACTAACTCAACGTACAATTAGCACTAATATCACTCTACTAATACTCCAACATATCGCAATGCCACACATAATCAATCTAGATGAGCCAATTTCGAAATGTTCTTGTGTCAGCGTTATCTTCACTTTTATGTATTTCTGAAATTAAACTAAAACCATTTAGAATTTGGACAAATATTAAACATGAAAAAGATTCGCCTAATCAATATCTTTTCAACACAATATCATTTGGAACATTTCGATAAGAGGTTCGGAAATAAGCCCCAAAAACAGTTCGAAAAACCGAGAAGTTCGAAAAACGTAATCACGTATTTTCAAATCTGCTCTTAAACTATAAAGAATTTAGAAAAGTGTTCTTCATGAAAAAGGTGCGCCTAGTCAGCACCTTTCCAACGGCATATCATACGCATCATTCCAATAAACGGTTTGAAAACTGGAACCCCAAAACTGTACAAAAATAGAGAAATCCGTGAAAACGTTGTTTTGTATATTTCAAATTAGTTTTAATCAATATAGAATTTGGGAAAACAATGAACACGAAAAAGTTGCGAAATTTCCGTGCGAATCCAACGGTATATTATACGCATCAATCCGATAAGCAGTTTGAAAATCATCATGAAAATACCGTCCGCACGAACATGCAATTCTGGTATTCCGTCGAGAAGTTCACTAGGAAAACACGCGGAAGTTCAGAAAGGGTTCGAGAATAGTTATTCTCGAACCGGTTCGAGAATAGCAGACCTATATATATATATATATATATATATATATATATATATATATATATATATATATATGGGAAATAGCCAGCTAACCACGTGGCTAGCTGTGCACGTCCATCCTGCCATTGGATCATCCTATAGACTATTTTCCACCGTAGATGATTTTAACGCCGTTCTCTTGCCGTTAATCGTCCCCCATGCAAACGAACACCACGCGTAGACATCTTTCCCCACTAGAAAACAAAAAAGGGGCAGGGATCATATCCCCACCCACGCGTGCCGTGCACTCATCCCCTCGCTGCTCCGCAGTGGTTGCCGCCGACTGACCAGAAATCCCGCCACCGCATCCACTAGATCTTCGGCGACGCGTCCTGGCCCAACCACCGCCACCCGGACCTGGAGCTCCACACGGAAACGCGGGCGCTGCTGCCGGCTGGGCACTCCCGTCATCCAGTGATTCTCATCATCCCGTGATTCCAGCCGGCTCCGGCATGGCCGACTACCTGCACTTCTTCCGCGCGTCCGGCAGTGGCGATCAACGCGGCTGGTGCTAGGCGGGAGCGCGATGCAGAATCCACTGGGCCGAACCAGGGCCCGGGCAGACCTGGTTTCTGGGCGGCGCGATGCTATCCTCAGTCATGGTGGCGTGATGGTGGAGGTCAGGTGACGGCGCAGGGTGGCTGTGGCATTCCCCCTGCTGTGAAGGATTCCATTGATTTTTGTACTGATTGATCCACACGTTTTTTAGTCCAGATCTAGATCTCTTGGATTTCTCTCTCATGTTCTTGGATCTCTTGGATTTCTCTCTCTGACAGTGGTGAACTCGCGAGGCAGAGATGGAGGAGACCCGCGCGCCCGGTGGCGGGCTGCCGGCGGCATTGCGGGGGGCATCCTCCTCACATCTCCCTTTCTTTTCCTCAGCAAAATCCCTGCTTTTTTTGCTTTGGCCCATCGGATTTGGTCCTCCAAACCCCTTTCTCCGGCGAGCTTTCAAAAGTGCTTTGATTCCTTCTCCTGGGTTGGCCAAGCGGGTCAGTTTTTTCACTTTTGCTGCCGCTGGCATCACCAAGAGCACACAGTCAACGACCAAAAAAATCACAATTCCAAAGATTGTGTCCCTTCTTTAGTGTCTTGGTGTTGTGTCTCAAATCTCGTATGGTTTTTTTCTTCAAGCAATATTCTGCTCGTTCTTGATGCTTGGTGGTTGCTGCAAAATAAAAAGCTATGTGTGCTAATTTGAAGAATTTCTGCGCCTGAATAAAACTTCTGTTGAGCATGGTTATATTTTATGAATTTCTATTTGTTCTTTAAAGTCTGGAATCTGTGTTCAGGCGTAAAGTTTCTGTAACACAGGCATGTTCTTGCTTTGATTGCCTTGAGTTTTTGCAATTTGCTTGTCATTTTCTTGCCCAAGATTTTGGAGGACGTGATTGGGTTGCCACTTGGGATCTCACCGGAGATTTTTTTGAGATTTTTTTGCAGTTGAGATCGAATGATTCAGGTTAACGCAGGAGAAGAGGCGGATAATTGTGGTTAGGCGAGGATGCTGGGACACCGAACCATGCCTAGGGGACGCACGACATCAGCTCAGGGGAAGTGTGCCGGCGATTGACGCAACACGCCAGGAGGCCGATGGGAGGAGACACCAGCGGGCGTACGCGCAGGAGCCGTGCCATCCTCCCCTACCGCCACCGCCATCTCCAAGCCGAGCTCCATGCCCCGTCCCGGTCAGTGTCTCCACTTCAGCCGCAGCATCGGCATCCCACAACTCCTCGTCGGCATGACCCAAGCCTCTACATGATTCATGTATTCATTGTAATTATTTTTCCTCTTGAAATTGTAGTTTTTTTCCTCCTGAGATTAGCTAGTTAGCCTCTGTAAGTTGTGTAATTCTTTCTAGAGTTGCTGAGCGGTTAGTGTGGTGGAGATAATAATGCCATTATTGTTATTTAGCTCGTGATGTAAATGCCTATTATGTGTCGAAGTCGATCAAGTCTCCAGATAATAATGCCATTATTGTTATTTAGCTCGTGATGTAAATGCCTATTATGTGTCGAATTACTTAAGCAGCGTTCAATAAATGAAAGCAAAACTCTGTTGCACAATAGAACCAAGGACTCTTGATGTACTTTCTTTTTTGTTGATGTTGTGCTGCTGCCGCTACGCCACAGAGCCTAGGGATTCTCGATGTGCTTATGTTTTTTTATTGTTGTTGTGCTGCTAGCTGCACTTTTGGATGTTTCATGTGAGTGCTGCCGAGCAGCACAACAACGGAGTTGGGCTAACGGACGTCAATATGCACAAATCACTGAGCAGGATCAGACGGCCAGAGCAGCGTGCGTAGCTAGCCCCCATGTTAGAAAATCCGCGTCGATATATATATATATATATAATGAATGAACGTATACAACTTCTAGTAGCGTACAAATATATGCAACTTTTATTTTTGAATGAAAAAATGAAATAAAAGGGGGTCGGTGGCGGGGGGGGGGGGGGGGGTGCTGCACCCCTCAAACCCTAAAGCAGCAGGGTTGTGCGCACGCCACGTAGAGGGCCTTTTGTCGCGGGTGGTAATACCGCCCGCGACAAAAGGGCCTGTCCCCTGCGCGCCCCGCGCCTGCCACGTGGTGGGCTATATGTCGCGGGTGGTAAGCGACCCGCGACAAAAGGTCGACCTTTTATCGCACCTCTTTTGTCGCGGATGGCCACCCGCGACAAAAGGCTCTTACAACACGGAACAAAAGCCATGTTTTCCACTAGTGTAAAACAATGTTACCTTAGTCGTTTCTTTTTTTTAAAAAAAAAGAACCCACGATAGTGTTTTGAAATCCTAGCCTCAATTATATTTTTGTTACTAATAACTTAAATTATGGTTGTTTTCCTTTAAATAAACTCAACACAGATGGCAACGAATCGTTGGAGCCATAATGAGACCGGCCCAAATGGTAAGTGAGAATCGGTCTATTAATTCCCATTCATCCACCCAGCATTACCATCCCTCAAAAAAAAAACCCACCCAGCATTACCGCGATTTTGAAAATTCAAACAACGCAGTAGAAGGCAAGTCCTCGGAAGGAAAGCGGAGGAGGAGATTTCGGCGTGTGTAGCTCGGAACAGCCACGACGCGCTCAGGTGGAGGCGACGACTGCGGCGAGAGGAGGTCGTGGCACGGCGAGCTCATCTGCCCCTGCCCGTTGCGCATATTCCCGCCCATTCCGCCATTTTCCAAAACCATCCCCATGTAAGCCTCCTCAAATACTCAACCGCCTCGCCGATCTCACAAGCACAACACCCACCACCCTGCCAAAAACCCTAGCCCACGCAGCCCACCCCCCGACCTGCTATCTCGTCCACGTCAATGGAACCGCCGGCGACCGAGCCGAGGCGCTCCACGCGGCGGCCGCGCACGAAACCGGCCTACGCCGACGCCGAGATCGTCGAACGCGGCGGCAAGCGCCGGCGCAGAGCCCGTGGGAAGGGCAAGCCGAAACAGCCCGCGATGGTGGTGGAAGCGGGTGGCGCGATCGACCACGACGACGACGACATCTGCGCGTCGGAGCCGGACGAGGAGCAGCTGCGGCTGGCGGAAGAGGAGGAGGAGGAGGCCGCCGCGCTCGAGGCGGAGGAGCAGGCCAATGCGCAGAAGCTTGGCGCCAGGAAGAGGAGGGCGGCGGTGCGGCCGAGCGCCACGCAGGAGCAGGAGCAGGAGGACGCCTCGGAGTCGGAGGACCACTTCGTGGGCGACCCGATGCCTGATGACGAGGCGTGGCGGCGGTGGCCGGAGAGGTACAAATCCGAGGTAATACGGAGCCCATCTCAATCTCTAGACCGTAGGCGCCACCTTTGGAAACTATGACGACTGATGAAACATCCTTCTACGTGTTGTTTGCCTCAGGATTCTGACGATCTAGAAGTTACTCAGAGGTATGGCTTGTTGCTGCACCTGTGTCTTTCACCTTGTTGTACTTACTGTAATTAAGAAAGATCAAGATTCATTGTATACGATCGCCTTGACACGTACGTAAACCAAAATATATGTCTCTGCAGGTCGGACGGGGAGCAGGAAAACAGCGCCCTGTGCCACTACACATCTGCTCGTGTGGACAATATGGATTTTGACCTTGGTGACGATGTGTACATCCGGGTAAACAACCGTGATCACCTAGCTAGCTACTTTCAGTTGCAGTAGTGTGTAGTATCATTGATTGATTGATGTGGTTTTCCTTCTGCTAGAGCGTTTCTATAGCGTACTGAGATAGATGCCTATCTAGAACAGTTTAATTTGGAATTTGGGATGCCATATTTTGTTATGATGGTTTTTGTTTTTGAGTAGTTTCTGTTATGATAATTTTAAAAAATTGTTGTACAGGCTGTTTTATGTTTCGGGTATGTTGCTAACTTCTGCCAGACACTCAATTAGAATGTGCTCACCTGGTGCTTGCATGTAAACTAGCAGTTCTCTTGTAGCAATTCAGTAATGTAATATACAGGGCTGGATTTAGTTTGCTAAACTGTGTTTGATCATTTTAATGAAGATACATGAATGCAAATCAAGTTCTGCATTTGATAACTGAACCATCAAGGCACATGTTTCATCTAGTACACTAGGACTACAGTTTTGTCTGCTCGCCCTTTTAGCAAGAGGGTTTCTAGTTTGCACCAAAAGAATAAACATATGTGTAATCATATTATTGCTTTTTTGAGTGGCTGCAGGCTGCTCCCGGTGAGAAAGATTACATTGGCAGGATTACAGAATTTTTTCAAGGAGTTGACCATGGGTCTTATTTCTCTTGCCGCTGGTTTTTCCGTGTGGCTGATACGGTACGTCTTAAGCAGGCTGTTTTCTTCTTCTTCTTTTGATGGCAATTCAGCATGTGTCTAAGAAAAAAAATTGCAGGTCATCACTGAGAAGTTGCTGAAGGTTGGTGATCATGAGCATGATGATAAGCGGGTTTTTCTTTCAGAGCAAAAGGATGATAACAAGATCGAGTCTATCATCTCGAAAGTAAATATTACTTATGTTGGCCCAAATGTAAGTGCTTCGCTCATTCTTTCAATTTAATGAATTTGAACCACATACTAATTTTTTGCTGATCTCTATATGTTGCATTATGGTGAAACAACTACAGGTGGCCCCGCAGGACAAAGCTCAGCTTATAGCACAGTCAGATTTGTATTATGACATGTCTTATTCGGAAGCATATTCCACATTTTCTAATATGCCAGCAGGTAATCACCATAGACTTGTATGGTCTGATTATAATTTTTTTATTAAAATAGTATAATACGTAATGATTTTGATATGTCCCTGAAGTACATTAGGAAAACTAAAAATTCATAAATAGTGTGTACCATGATACTTTTTTTTTGAACCAAGTACCATGATACTAAGAATGGTACAATACAGTAATGATTTTGATGGATCCCTGAAATACAGTAATGTTTGTTGATGAGTTAATTCTTTTGTAGAAAATATTGGCGCAACAGGCAGTGAAACAACATCAGATATTTCTTGTGATGATGATTTCTCTTCTAAGGAAAAAGTGATTGCCGACTTTGCGGCACCACCTGATGCACAAACGGGAACAGCAACACTGCTGGACCTATACTCTGGATGTGGTGCAATGTCAACTGGTCTTTGCATGGGTGCAACATTGTTTGGCTTAAAATTCAATAGAGTAAGTCTTCTGGTTAGGATGTGTTAGGACTTCCTATGGCCTTGAAGGTACTCTAATTTACAATCTAAATATCAATGTCTTGTGCAGAAATGGGCTGTAGACATGAACCCACATGCTTGCAGCAGTCTAAGGCATAACCACCCACGTACAGAGGTAGGTACTAACTACAATTGGCACTGGATTAAATTCTTTGCTTTATTAACCTGGCATACTTGTATTATTTTATCTCTAATTTGTAGGTACGAAATGAGAAGGCCGAGAATTATCTGTCCCTCCTTCAGGAATGGGAAGCACTTTGCAAGGCATATGACGTCTATAATAGCAATTTTCTACCACGGACTTTGAACGATGATGAAGTTGATGTTAATGTACCTCTCTCAGAGGGTACATTTGAGGTAGAGAAGTTTGTTGATATATGCTATGGTGATCCAAATAGCACTGGAAAAGATGGCTTGTGTTTTAAGGTACTGCAGACTTGATTGTTCAAAGTTCCTATTTGTGCAATTATTTTGTATTTCAGTGTTACTTTTATTCTTTCTCTTGAATGTTTAATGATGTACTCGTTAATTTATATAGGTACGGTGGAAAACGTATGATTCTAGTCATGATAGCTGGGAGCCACTTGATGGCCTTAGGTTGGTATCTTCTTCATTGTATTGCTCTTTATTTTGTTTTGTCAATAGTATCTTACCCTAGTTAACATTTCAGAGATTCTCCGGAATGTATTAAAGAATTCGTTGAGAGTGGTTATAGGGAATCCATTTTACCCTTGCCTGTAAGTACATCCCTCCTTGTTCGTTTTGGGATCTTGTTCTTGTGCTACCTATTAATGTATTTCTAATTCCGAAGGGCCATGTGGATGTTATCTGTGGAGGTCCTCCGTGTCAAGGAGTTAGTGGACTAAACAGACATAGGAAGCACAAAGATCCGCTGACGGATGAAAGAAACCAACAGCTAGTTGTGTTTATGAACATTGTAAACTACCTTAGACCCAAGTATGTTCTCATGGAGAACGTCGTAGATATTCTGAAATTTGCAGATGGGTTTCTCGGGCGGTATGCGTTGAGTCGGCTTGTAGCCATGAATTACCAAGCTAGACTTGGGATGATGGTTGCCGGATGTTACGGGCTACCACAGTTCAGAATGCGAGCCTTTCTTTGGGGAGCTCTTCCTTTAGTGGTATCTCTCTTTTCTATGCTCTTTTTTACCTTGTAGCGCTCTTGCTAAGGTTTATCTGAAAATGTAGGTACTTCCAAAGTTTCCTCTTCCCATTCATGATGCCATTAGTCGAGGACAACAAGTGCCAACTAAATTTTCGGTACGAGAACACATTACTAACACAATGTTTTTTTTATTATTATATCTTGCTAAAATGATGTTCTGTTTTCAGCAATGTCTAGTTGCATGTGATGAAACTGAAGCTAAGAACGTGGAGGAAGCTCTTGTCCTAAGAGATGCGTTGTCGGATTTACCAAAGGTTAGCACTGATTGACTTCCTTGCATACTCAATTATTTTTTGAGTATTGCCTCTACATTTGTGGACTTCTCTCTTGCTATAAATTATATTGTTTTTCTGTAGGTTGGAAACGATCAACCTAATGATGTGATGCCTTATAATAGTAGGCCCATAACTGAATTCCAGCGCTATATCCGACTCAACCGTAAAGGTAAACCCACATATTGTGACATGTTGATGTTTAAAATTAATATGAACAAGTAGTTTTATGTTTTTGTAATGGATTTTCTGTTCATTTCTTATCTCTTTCATTGTATATGCAGAGTCATGTTTTTCGTGTATTTCAGTCATACTGTTAACTTTTTATCCCTTTCTTTGCATGTGGCATAGTCCATTTTTCTTGTATTTTCAGCTATGTTGGTGGTTCAATGATGTCACCTTGCCATAGTTTCCATCATTTTTTGTGTTTGGAGTGACTTCTTGATTACTGTGAGTTACTTTATGACATGCTGAGTTACTTGGCTCTGTTATTCACTTTAAGCCATGATGGATGACTCGCTTGGAGATGCCACTCCTAAGAAAGTTCAGCTATTTGATCATCAGCCGCTTCAGTTGAATAAGGATGATTACGAACGTGTGCGATGCATTCCCAAAAAAAAGGCAAGCTAAGGCAGAACATGTGTCATTATCTTTATCTTTTTGCCCTATCCTGTAATTCTTTTTTAAGATCATCTATCCTGTAATTCTAAGCATTAGTTTTATGCCAGGGGGCCAACTTCCGTGATCTGAAAGGTGTGCGGGTTGGGAAAAACAAGAAAGTTGAGTTTGATCCAGATATTCCTCGTGTATATCTGTCTTCCGGGAAACCATTGGTATTTAAAATCAGTCTGTGTGGTTCAATCAGCTTTAATAGTGTTTCTATTTCCCATGTTTTAATCAACCTTGCTTCTCTTGTAGGTCCCTGATTATGCAATGACCTTCATGAAGGGGAAGTCATTTAAGTACGTATGCTGACTGAATATCCTCATGTAATATTCCTAGAACTCCACCAATAATCCTTGTTGTCTTGCTCTGCAGACCATTTGGACGCCTGTGGTTGGATGAAACTGTGTCAACCGTTGTGACGAGAGCCGAGCCTCACAACCAAGTAAGATCTTGACAAAATTTATGGTGCTTTTATGATTCTTTGATAACCTGCCAATATATTTTGTTTGACGGGTTTCGCATGCAGGCTATATTGCATCCGAATCAGGACAGAGTTTTGACTGTTCGCGAAAACGCAAGGCTGCAGGGCTTCCCAGATTACTACAAGCTGGATGGCCCCATAAAACAGAAGTAAGTTGATCTAACTTGACATCAACTGTAGTTTTGGATGAAACAAATTCTCTGAACCTTGTTTATTGTGAAGCTGATTCTTTACTTTTACGGGAATTATGAAACTGATCCGGTTGCGTTGCGTGTGTACTTTTGTTGCAGATATATCCAAGTTGGGAACGCTGTTGCTATCCCTGTTGCTAGGGCTCTGGGGTATTCCCTTGCACAGGCCTACCAGCAGCGTGAGTTCGATGGAGACCAGCGTCCCCTGTTCAAACTGCCTGGAAATTTCATTCCTGTGGCCGCAAGATTGCCCCGAGGAAATTCTGGAGACCCAGCAGTAGTTGAGGAAGAATAGATTCTTTTTTTATTCGGATCATATACTTGCTTTCCAAACGTTTTATTGTTTCTGGAACACTGTTCTGGACAGATCATGTCCGTTGCTTGTAACCAAGTTCATTTATTTCCGATTGCTACTATTCATTCAAATTTTGATAGAGAAGAAACGGAAGGATGGCCTTCTTTATAAGTGTCATGTATGTTTTTGTTTTGTTATCTTCTGGAGGCACATTTATGACTGAATCTGATTCTGAAACTTTTGCTATGTGCCTCACGTCTATTAGTCAGTATTCTCTGAATTTGTTTGAGCTCAGTACTAAGCTACTTCACCATTAGCGATGCAACATTTCTAGATTCCTGAATCTGAAACTCGCTTCTGAAGATATGTGATATTTGCACCAGGTCAATTAGCCAATATTCTCTAAATTTTCTTGAGTTCTGCTTTCTTACTAAGGCACTTCCTCCTTAGTGGTGCAATATTTCTGCAGTGCTGCTACTGAATGTCCAATCTCTTGATAACTGTTTTAGTTGGGACATTGCCTTATATTACAGTGACATATCAACTTTGTTTTATTTTTAGACGATGTCTGACAGATGGTGGATGGGAGCCGGCGCCTGGGAGGCACGCTGGTGACCATGGCGACCCGGCTGAGGAGCGGTCATCACAGCCGAGCGGTTTTAGAGCCTTTTGATGGAGCAGCGCCGGCCGAGCTGCCGCTCCGTGACAAGCGGGCTTTCGCCGACACCCTTTCGATGCGAATGTAGACCATGAAGACGGCGATGCGTTCATCAGCGTCAGGCTTGCGCTCAATTTGTTGATGATGAGGGATACCTGGGGATGATGGGTATTGACTGACAGCGTCGTTGCCACGTTGGCGCTCAGACGATGCGGTGGACGTCGGAGGCCAAGAGGCCAAGACGCGCACCACGTTCTGCTCTGGAAGGCAGTGGCTTGGACAACGCATCATGCCTCTGCTCGAAGCAAAGCTTGCACAAGACAAGGGTCTCGTCTGAAACTGTTCTCATTTCTCTGTTTGTTCTTTCAGATTCTTATGTGAACTAAGGACCGGATTTTCACGAACAAGAAAATAAACAGCTGGGACAACAGCACAATGTGGTGGACATAAAATTAGCTTCTACACTCGTCGGCGGCGAGGACACAAGACAGGGGAAACAGAGCACACGCTACGATCTTGGTTTCAGAGTGTTCCTTTTCTCCAGAATATTCAGAGTTGTGTTGCTACACACTGTAAACCTGCTCTTTTACATTTAATAAACATATAAAAGTAAAAAAACAAGTAAATGTTTTTTGAGGCAACTTGTACGGAAAAAAGGACTCCATGCCAAGAGGCACCTAGAAAATGATTTGAGGTTATTTTTAGGTGAAAATGGCTTAAAGACATGAATGTTCATGCATGATAGGATTTTTTGTGATTTTTTCCAAACATTGTCAGATTATGTTTTCTTCGACAAACTCACACATTTGCCGTGAGTCCGCAAAGTATCAGGCTTACGATGCAAAAGCACTGCTGAAGAGTACTTGGTGCTTCCACATGAAACGTTCTTGGTGAAATCAAACATTCAGCTGGGGACACTATACGGCTTGAGGATATTTGTGTTGGCTATCTAATTGTGCTCTATGCAAGCATGTACAGAAACCAATCAAGCAACCAGTGGATACTTTAACTTGACGGTGATACTTCTACTAATAGACTAAGCAATGCATATGCTGAAATAATCAAAGCTGTAGGGTTGCGAAAACTTTGTGCAAATTCTTCTCTTCCATCACATTCATAGTGTTCATCTCGAAATCATTTACTTAAGAAATCTCTTGTCAAATCAGGAGCAGCCATGTAAATCCACCCTACTCACTCGATTCCGTGCTTTTCATGTCACTGTGAAGAGAATCCAATTGTATTCAAGTAACTCGAGAATTTTCTTCACTATGGCTGATTAAAGTAGCAATGAAGACAATAAACTTTGAACTATCAACGAAAACTCTACCAAATGGTAGGACGTAAGTACAACACAAATGTTAACTGTAATGGAATGACAGACCTGAACTTCCATTCTCAAAGCTATAGGCAGTATCCATCCAATAATCCCTGCTATAGCCATCACTTTATCTGCTCAACTTGGTACTACGTACTTGCTCAATTGTTTGAATCTCTTACTACCTTATTATTTTCTAACCTGAATGAAAGGATCTGAAAAATAGGGCTGCTGATTGAGTGATTGATGGTACTGGTAATGAGTAAAGAGTATTAAAGCAACATCTAGAAAGAAAAATGTTTAGAGCTACGTACAACTACAACTACAGCCATTTACAACGGGACTATCTATTTGGCAACCGAGTGTTTTTATTTTCGTCAACACTCAATTTTCTTTACCAGTCAGAGGATGTGTCGCTGTTTTTCCATTTTCCCCTTTCGCAACTTGCTTTCGTCCTGTTTCCCCCGATTGAAGAAAAAAAACGACCAGAAAAATAAATCGGTGGTCGTGTTGAGTCTCCACACGGAATAAGTAATGGGCCAAAATCTAAAAGAAGCAGCCCAACAAAGGGACACGGATATATATCTTCCCTCTTCCCCATCTTCTTCTTCCATCTCCTTTTTTACACTGTATGTCCGTATGTACAATGTATTTACAGTTTATAAAATGAAAAACATTTCAGTCATGTGAAATGCATGGTAAATTACTTAGTGGTGATACACCGTAAAATGCAGGCTTAATTACTTATGGTTTACTGTGTATGTACAATGTATTTACAGTGCATAAAACGGAAAACATTTCAGTCATGTGAAATGCAGAATAAATTACTTAGTGTTGATACACTGTGAAACACAGGCTAAATTACTTAGGATTTACAGTGTATGTACAATGTATTTACAGTGTATAAAATGGAAAACATTTCAGCCATGTGCATGTCCAGTGTATAAAATTCCATCATTTGGCATGTATGTATAGTGTATTTACAATGGTCATTACAAATGGAAAATTGGCATGGTTTTAACTGAAAATTATCGTGATTTCATGGAGAAACTATGATGGCCTTCGCCGCAAGCACCGAGCGGAAGAGCGCAGTGACCACAAGGCACGGGCTCTCCCCCTCCGCTCCCGACGCCAACAGTCAGTGGCGATTTCTCCCCTTGCGCCCTATCTCTTCTCTGCTCCTCTGCATTTGGGTGTCTCTATCATGAAGAAATTGATGAGCATGGAGATAAGAAAGTAGGCGAGAAAACAGAAAATGGTAAATTAAAAATGAAAAGTAGTTAAAGATTGGGAAAAAAATGAGGTAAAATGGCCCACGTGTTAGAGAAAAAAACTTCAGTTTGTGGCAAGTAGGCCTCCCATCCTATGTGAGTGATCAGTTGTCTCTAGCAGGCAACGGCTTATAAATGCTAGTCCAACATGTCAACGTGTACAAAAATATTTGAAGAAAATACTTGTGTGATCACATGGAATTATTTAAAACAAAGCCCAGCCCAAAAAGAGAAAGACTATCTGGTTAGCCCGAACACAAAAGGCAGACCAAGCCCAAAAACTAAGAACCCTCAAAAGAAGCGATAAAAAGGACCACAGAGAAAACCAACAGCGACGTGACTCGAAAAAAATTGCCGGAGTAAATAACAAGTGATCGTGTCGGAAGACAATAGACGGCAGGGAAAATTTGATTGTTGCCAAACTGAAAAACAACCGGGTGCAAAATAGCAAAAGTGTTTACAAATTGTTGTGAACAAAGCTTTTGCAGAATTGGGTCATTCGCTCTATAGTCTATACTGAAGAAGAGTGATGTCTGCCCCATTCCAAGCAGAGAATCTATGTCAAATTCCTTCAAATATAAAACCTGTTCATTTGCTTACAAATATTCCAATAAGCAGGAATGACAACCTCAGATAAACATGTTCCAGAGAAGCTCTTTTTTGCTTCCTTTGAGAGAGTCAAAACACATACTAATTAAAAATATGGCAACAGCAAGAGCAACAAATGAACTCTGCTAAGCAGCAACAGTTATTCAAATTCGGACCAGGCTCTCGGTGTAAGGTATTACATTGAAGTAAAAGATTTCCTGCCCAGACCCAGCATCCTCCTCGGTCGTGCCATCGTGCTGGTACCTCAGACGATCCAGCTCGCATATGGTGTCGATCTGATGCGTCTGCAGATCGTAACGGCTGATGTAGTGCGAAGCCCTTAGGATCATCGCACCGCCACCCGGGAGGAGGGCCACCGGGTGCGCCATCCCGGAGATGTCGAGGGTGTAGCGGTGCTCCCATCGCGTGTCTTGTTCCATCAGCGTCCAGATGTTGAGGGGCTTGCTGCTGCTGAAGGCGGTGAGGAACAGCTCGCCGTGCACCTCGTCCAGGATGAAGTACTCGTCCAGGGCAGGGTCCAGCGAGTCGGGCAGGTGTGTGACGCTGAAGCTCTCATCGTCCAGGCTGAGGCGGAGGATGCCGCGTGGGCTCGGATCGAGACCGGGCTTGTCAATGATCCAGAACAGTGCCCCCTTGGCGAACACAGGGGTGATCCACACGGTGACAGGGTACAGTGGATTGGGCGTGATTTCCCTCCATGAATCTGAATCAACGCCAACAGTGAACACCTCCATCCCCATGTCGTGGACGCCCGTGAGAGGGTCCCTGGAGCGGTAGAAGGCCCGGACCACCTTGTGCCTGCCGGTGCGAGGGTCCCGGCCAAGCCCTACGGGGAGGCAGGCCACGTACTGGTACATCTTGTTGCGGTCGTTGATAGGCAGTCGCATGGCGTCCCTGGTGGCCGGGTTGAAGAGGTAGACGTTAGTGTTGGTAGGGGCCACCACCAAGCCGTCGCAGTGCGCAAAGTAGCACACCGAGTTGAACTCCTCGAGGAAGTCGTCGCTGTGCATGACGAACCTCGCCTCAGATTCCTCCTCTTCGGAGGAGGGCGGCTGCCACTGGTAGAAGCTGATATCGGTGGAGAAGGTGGAAGGCCAAGGCTCGCCGTCGATGACGTGAAACAGCGTGTGCGGAGTGACGAGCAGCGACGGGTTCTGCCTCCATCTGGAGGCAGATTGCCGGAGATGCGAGCGGACGAAGAAGGGATCGGAGATGGTTGCGCGCCACGCCTTGCTCACGGACTTGAACCGCAGCAGGGACTTGACAGGCAGCCGGAGGAGGATCTCAGTGAGAAGCTCGTCCAGCAGCTCGGCCGGAGGAGGCACCTTGGTCGCCTTTCTCCTCCTGCAAACCTTCGTGTCCATGGCGTGGTACTGGTACATGCAGCATGGGAAGGATCATGTACACAAAGATTAGTAACTCGGCATCCCGATCAGATATGCGTATGGAGCAGAGACGGTTCTTATATCTATGATATGAGTAAGGTGATGTCGTACGTGCTCACCTTGGCAATTCCAATCAGCTGAGACATCACGAGTCAGGAAATCTTGCTAGTCATAGCAGCAGCAGGAAGATGTAAGTAATTCCAATCAGTCGAGACATCCTCAGTCGGAAATCTGCACTCGTACCAAAAAAGACTGTAAATACAAGTAGTAGTAGTAACTCCAAGAAGGTGCTGCGCTGCTCACCTTGGCGCGAACGGAGAAGGGTAAGGTGCGCCGGAGGAGGACTAGGGCCTAGAGGAGGAGATCGTCAGGTCGAAGGCGGCGGTGCTGCGGCCAGTTCCGCGGCGGCGTTCGTCGACAGCAGCGCTGCAGGGTGGCGGCGGTGCAAGAAACCCTAGGGCGGGCGTCGGGGAGCGAGATGCCGAGGGCGGGCTTCGCTGGGCGGTGCAGCAGGGCGAAGGCGGGCGGCGATAGCTGCGCAGGGCTGCGGCGGTCGAGGTGCTGGCCCCTAGGAGGCTTGGGCGCGCGGTGGCCGGTGGCCGGTGGGCATGGGGAACAGAGAAGGTGGAGGTCGCTCGCTCGGAGGAAGAGGACCGAAAGCCTCGCTGTCTGGCCGTGGGCCAATTTTTGGATGGGCTCAATATGAAAAGATGGGCCAAGCATCTCTCAACGGCCGTGGAAAGCCGGAATGGGATGAAAAAAAAAATACTCCAGTGTAAATTTCATTCAGGATTCTCTTTTTTTTTTTTTTTTTTTGAAGCGGAGGCCACATCTTTGCCACATCCATTAATTAAGTAGAAAGTGCACAATTTTAAGGAGAAACCAGACGAAAACCTACAAGGACCGGGCCAAGCCCACACCACGGACACGCCACCGCAAGGGGCACCCCGAGTCACCCAAGAAGATGTCGGCAGCATAAATTCTGACAACGAGACCCTAAGAGGAGATGCACAAGACCTGCACCGAAAGAGGACCATCACCGTCAGACCGCCCCTCAACACTGCCAAGGCAGCTTCGACTTCACAGCGAGAGGAGACCAACCTGATGGCATTTCAACACGCCGGAACGAAGCCAACTAAGACGGTCTTGCCGCAACCAACCCATGCTCATTACCATTGCCGTTGCCGCACAAGCCCGACCAACATCGAGAGTCACCTTATCGCCCACGCGACCCAAGGTCAAGCACCCTCGAAGCTGACGAACACTCGAAGCCGATTCAGGCTTCTCTTGATTTGCTTGAATTCTGTTGTACCAAGGCACATCATTTTTACACTGCTACTGAATATCCGATCTGCATTTGTGGAACTAAGTTAGACCATGGCTAGCATCAGAATATCAGGTGTATGACGAGGCCAAGGCGGTGTACACATTGTTGCACTCTAGTGCATATACCACAGCAATTTTATTAATTAATGCAGCATATACAAAGAAAAATGTTCAGAGCTATGTACAACAACAACTACAGCATTTACAGAAGGTTGTGCATCCATATGTTTGCAGTGAAGGCAGCCTTCCAAGCAGAGAATCTGGGTGGAATCCGTTCAAATCTATAAAAAAAAAAACCTGTTCATTTGCTTCCAAATGTTCCAACAAGAAAGAATGTCAATCTCAGTGAAACATGCTCCAGAAAAAGATCGTTTTTTTATATATCTTCTTTGAGAGAGCCAAAACACATACTTCAACACCACAACAAGAGCCAGAGCAACGAATGAATAAAATGTGATTGATATACTGTTTCAAGTAGGGAAGGTTTTATCAGCGGCCTCAACTCTACTAAGCAGCAGCAGTAATTCGGACCAGGCTCTGAGTGTAAGGTATTACATTAAAGTAATAGGTTTTCCGCTTAGCAGCCTGCGACGTGCCCGTGCTCTCGTATCTCAGGCGATCCAGCTCGCACACGGTGTCCAGCTCATGCGTCCGCAGATCGTAGCGGCAGATGTACTGCGACCGCTGTACAATCATCACGCCGCGGCCCGGGAGAAGAGCCACCGGGTGCACCAGCCCCGAAATGGTGAGGGAGTAGCGGTGCTCCCATCGCCCGTCTTCTTCCACCAGCGTCCAGATCTTGAGGGGCTGCTGCTCGGCCGGCTTGCTGCTGCTGAAGGCGGTCAGGCATAGCTCGCCGTGCATCTCGTCCAGCATGAAGGAGTAGGACTCGACAAGCGCAGGGTCCAGCGAGTCAGGCAGGCGCGTGACGCTGAATGTCTCGTCATCCAGGCTGAAGCGGAGGAGGCTGTGCGGGTTCAGATCAAGACCACGCTTCTCAATGACCCAGAATAGAGCCCCGTTGACGAACACAGCGGTGAACCAACCCGCGACAGGGTACGGCGGATCAGCCGCGGTTTCCCTCCAGGAAGCCGGAGCATCACCGACGGTGAACACCTCCATCCCCATGGCGTAGATACCAGTCCGCGGATTCCTGGAGCGGTAGAAGGCCCGAACCACCTTGTGCCTGCCGGTGCAAGGGTCCAAGCCGAACCCTACAGGAAGGCAGACCGCGTACTGGTGCATCTTATTGCGGTCGCTGTGCGGCAGTGTCATGGCGTCCCTGGTCGCCGGGTTGAAGAGATAGACATTGGTGTTGGTGGGGGCGACCACCAGGCCGTCGCAGTGCGCGAAGCAGCACACAGAGTTGAATTCGCCGAGGAAGTCGCCACCATGCATGAAGAGCTTCGACTCTTCAGGCTCCTCCTCGGAGGAGGGCTGTTGCCACTGGTAGAAGCGGATCTTGTTGGAGAAGGTAGTCGGCCAAGCTTCGTCCTCGATGACGTAGTTCAAAGCGTGAGGGGTGACAAGCAGTGAAGGGTCCTGCCTCCATCTGGAGGCAGATTGCTGGAGGTGCGCGCGGATGAAGAAGGGGTCGGAGATGATTGCATGCCACACCTTGCTCACAGACTTGAACCGCAGGAGGGACTTGACGGGCAGCCGGAGGAGGATCTCGAAAACAAGCTCGTCGAGCAGCTCAGCCGCATGAGGTGCCTTTGTTGTCTTCCTCATCTTGCAAACCTTCCAAGTCCATGGCAAAAGACAGATTATACACAAAGATTAGTAACTGGACATGGTTCCTACCAGTATATATAGTAGCAAACATGCCACGACAGTATAGATTAAATAATAAGAAAATATGTAAATGTTGTGCGTCTGGTGTGTGAATTCAGCCTACTTTTATCCTCTCGAAAGACTACCTTGTTCACTATGAATCTGCTTCTCAATCCCAACCCACAAGAAGACAACACTCTTATCTTCCTCCTATCTCATCCCCCCCCCCCCCGATTTGTTATCGAGGTCTCACTATGCACAACAGTTGACCAGCTCCACTTAACGTAGTTTCACATCTTCTCCAACACTGCTAATCTTGTGTTTGTCTCACCTATCGTAAATAATGAGGTGGCAATGCCGCAATGACACCATCTTCACTCTACCCTCCCCGTCTACCCGACAGAACCCAAAACCTAGTTTCACCTTCAGTTCTGTGAGGAGTTCAAACTCTGATAGGCATCAACTACTCACAATGCGACATTAGTGCAATGGACATTTTTCTACAACAAACAATCCTAAAACAACTAATTTTGCCATTAGAGTTGATTATAATCCATACATCAAGTTCATTTGCATGCAGCATGCAAGATATCAGAATTTGACATCATGATTGTTATATAGATGATCTAGTTTCCTCAAGCTCTATTTCTGAAGAAAAAGAAGATCAAAGAAAGGTGGTGATCATGGTGCAGATTATAGTAAAACAACCACGCATACCAGTAAACAAAAAATAGTGTCAGTAATAGAAAATAGTTGGTTAGGTCATATGGGGAAAAATAAATAGTTGAAGTGACCGTTTTCCTATCAGATAATATAAACACAACTATAAGCTAACACCATGAAGTTTTTTCTATCTGAAGATGATGTTGCGCCTCATGAACTGAAAGTTAGCGTCAGTAGCACTCTGTTTCTGCCGAGATCATAAAGTTGTTGTGCCCATTTCTAGATTAATGATGGATTCAACATAAATGGACATGAAATTTTCTGCAAGGTGGAACTAATCAAAGATATGTAGTGAAGTCCTAGCATGCATTTTTATATGCAGCATCAAATATGAATGCAGGTTACTAAACAAATTGTGAAAGAATATGACTTTGGGGCATGATAAGTTCATCAAATCAGAGGAAATAGCACATAACACCAGTTGTTGGTGAATCTTTTGCACAAAACCACAGGTTGCAGTTTGTTTTGCACAGAACACCAGATTTCTTGGTAATCTTTGCAAAAAAAACATAATACTTGATTAGCTTCTGTTGACACAGCAATTAGATGACCGGGCCCCGTAGCAGAAAGCCCATATTGCTCCATATGCCCATCCAGGCCATCCTCAACCAAACTCCCCTGTTCCTTTCTCGTAAAAAAAGAACGCTGTTCTTCTCCTATACCACCGAGGCGGCGACCTGGAGACCGGCGACGGCGGCGGCGCACCGGGGATGGCGGAGATGGAGGAGTATGAGACAGACACTGACTGGTTTGCCACAGGAATCGGCGAGTCGACTTTAATTGAGGCGGCCTCCACGCGACCTAGCGCCGGCGGCGGGGGCGGCGCGCCTGCCAAGAAGATGTCGGCCATGGATTCCGGTGCCCCGGGCCAATTAATCGGGTAAGCTTGGTCGCCAATGCCATTTTTGTTGATTTTTTCCTTTTGGTGAGGGGTTTGACCAGGAGGAGAAACCCTAGCTTGGCTGCGGAAGAACTCGATTCTGATCGACGTAGAAACCTAGGTTCTTTCTCAATTTTGCTGTGTTAGATTCGGCCATGTGAATTTCGTTGTGTGGTTGTGCAGTTTGATGAAATAAAGTGTGAATAACAGTCAATTTATTTTGGTATCAGACTAGTAGGAAATGAGCTTATTTTTGGATGAATTTTGTGTGTACTGTAGTTGAATTGGACATATTAATAACCATTGTTTATGTATGTTCAGGTTGGAGGATTATGCCAGTTTTTCTGTCCATGGGAGAGAGATGATTGGATCTGTAACACATTGGCATTTCGATTCATTTGGCCATGTGAGTACCCAACAGAGTGTCAATCAGCCAACTGATGCTATTGGACAGAGCCAAAGGACCATGGGGTTTCCATTTCCACACACATGGCATATAGGGCCAAGAACAAAGCACTACAGGTGATTGATGGACACCACGAGAGTCAGTATTACAGGATAAGAGATTACCTACAGACTGTGTTGAACACAAATCCGGGCAGCAGGTGCATTGTGAATACCATTGTCAATCAAATCCCACGGAAGAATCCTAGATTCCATGGATTATTCTACTGCTTGAATGCACAAATTAAGGGATTCCTAGAAGGTTGCAGGCCTTTCATTGGTAAGGTATATACACTGCCTTGATGATTGGGTGAAAAATGCCTTGTTGTACATTGTTTTCTTACCTCCTTTTATGTTAATTTGCAGGCGTAGATGGATGTTTCTTGAAAACTGGCACTGGATTTCAAATCCTTGCTGCGACGGGTAGGGACGGCAACAATAACATGTTCCCTCTCGCCTTTGGAGTTGTCGGAAAAGAGGAGACTTCAACTTGGTGTTGGTTCCTAACCCAGCTCAAGTATGCTTTAGGTGAAGCATGGGCCCTTCACTATCATGTCTGATCGTCAAAAAGGGTTGTTAAATGCGGTGAGCCAAGTCTTTCCAGAGTGTGAGCAACGCTTTTGTCTTAGACACATATATGCTAATTTTCAAATAGCTGGATTTAGAGGAGAAGACCTAAAAAAGTTAGTAGATGCTGCTGCATATGCATATAGTCATAGTGTTCATGTAGTTGCAATGGATATGCTAAAAGTATTAAACTTAGATGCATGGACTTGGCTTACCAAAATTCCTACTAAGCATTGGGCACGCCATGCTATGGACACAACATGCAAGACAGACCTAATTGTCAATAACATAAGCGAAATTTTCAATAGCTACATCCTTGACCAAAGGGACAAGCCCATAGTGACAATGATGGATCAGATTAGGACCAAGCTTATGGCTAAGTTTGCAGATAATAGAGATGGAGTGGTTGTTGCGCATTGGGAAATAACGCCACACTATGTTGAACAACTAGAGACAGAGAAGAGGTTTTCTAGGTGGTGCACTCCAGTGAATGCAGGAAATGATATATGGCAAGTTGAGATAACAAGTAATGGGAAAAGGGAAGTGCATTCTGTGAACCTACACAACAAGACATGTGGATGTAGAAAATGGGACTTAACCGGTGTGCCATGCAAACACGCCATATCGGTCATCTACAAAGCAAAGCAATATCCTGAAGATTTCGTTAGTGATTTTTTCAAGAAGCCAATGTATGCCCTGGCCTATAAGGAAATGATTTATCCAGTGCCGGGTCAACATGATTGGGTGAAAACTGATACAATTGATATAGAGCCTCCTATCTTTCATAGCAAACCTGGACGAAAAAAGAAAAAGAGAAGGCCAAGTGCAGGTGAAGGGCCAGATGGAACCAGAAGAATGACGACAATCACGTGCTCTAATTGTAACCTTAAAGGGCACAGATACACCACATGTACTGTGCCATTGAAGCCTCATCTTGCAATTAGAAAGGTCGGACACAAGGTAATTAGTTTATGCTCAAATAATTCTATATTAACTACCTCCCTGATGTTTACTTGATTAATTTGTATTGATTTAGAGCAACCGTCAGCGGCCTGAGTACTTGGACGTGCCTACGGCTCCTTCCTCGCCTACAGCTACAGCGCCTCCACCTCCCCCACCCGCACCACCACAGCAAGCTCCATTTGCAGCACCTCGCCAAGCTGCAGCTACAACACGTCAGCATGCTCCAGCTGCAGCACATCAACATGCTCCAGCAGCAGCACCTCGACATGCTCCAGCCGCAGCACAACCTCGACATGCTCAAGCTGCTGCACAACCTCGACATGCTCAAGATGCACCAAGGCAGAAGCTCCCTTCTATGCGGGGACGACGACATATGCATTACACCGAGTCTCGACTATATGGTTACTTCACAGCAAGTAATGGCCAAGGTCGGCAACAGGAGGAAGAAAATCATATCTGAAATTTGTATGAAATGAAAAGAGCCATGTGATGAATTTTTTTTATCTTGACTCTTACTTTTGTATTTGAAGTGAGATACTAAATCTGGATAAATATGATCTTCTCAAGCTTTTGGATGGATATGTTAACCGAATGGATGTGTTGATTGTGTTAATATAGATGCATTTTTTAACGTTGCATTACAATACTTGGTTACTATTTGATCATTACATGAAAGGCACAGCAAAAAAGCATATAGAAGATGGACTGGTCGAACCGGACCAGATTGATCGAACCAGACCACTCCTCTAATTGCTGTGTCAAATAGACTAATTATGTTTTATGTGTTTCTTGCAAAGATTACAGGGAAATCTGGTGTTCTGTGCAAAACAAACTGCAACCTGTGGTTCTATGCAAAAGATTCACCAACAACTGGTGTTATGTGCTATTTCCTCTCAAATCACCATGTAAATGAAGTGTTCGAAAACTGAAAGAAACTGTAGCACAAAGCAACCAGATACTAACTATCAACCAGGTCCAAGTTAAATCTATTTCTTTGGGGAAAAGTTCTACAAACATATTGTACTTGCAGAAAATGAATAATCCAAATCACACTCATGCTCATATTTTAAAGCCAACAAAGGAAGAGAACACCTCCTGTACTGAAGATGAGCACTACTGAAGATGAGGAAGCACCACCGTATGGACTTTCGATGGCATCCGTGTGGCTAACCGTGTTGGCACTATGGGTAGGAAGAAGCATGGCATCCTTTTGTTGTACAGAAGCATCAGCAAGGCCGCGAGAGTGTCCATGGCAGAAGAGCTTGTTCGTCGCCCCTACAGGCCTAGTGTCCGCGTGAAGAGGCCCGCCGGGCACTGTAGCTACCATGCGTCCTCCATGCACTGCTGCAGTTCTGTCCGTATGTGGCTAATCACCAGGTTCGATGGAAACAAATGACAAAATGGGATGGAAATTAAAAGAAGGCGGCCAGGTGCGGTACATCTGCATTAGGAGAACCTTGTTGACGTCAGACAACATACATCGAACGGAGTCGAAGTCTGTAGATATAATCAAAGTGTTATTCCAAAACAAAATCAAAGTTTGTTACTCTACGCTGATTTCTTTTACAAGATAGATTCTTTTAAGGAGGACAGGTTTTTATACGTTTGTGTCTACAAGATCAAGCGGTTGTGCACCCTTCGGCACCAGAGCCAAACACAAATGTGAGGACGGAAGATCAGGGGGAGGTGGATACTGGGCGACCTTCCTACGAATATCACCAGGTGAATCTTAGGTTAGTGTGGCTGTGCGCTGCGGCGTGTGGGAAATGAATGAGGAGTAATAACAAATAAAACGAGTGGATAATTAACAAACTTGACAACTACCGAGAGATATCTAGCCCCATAAGAGGAGATAGGTAACAGGTTTTGGTGGACGCACCATCACAGTGATTATCTTTACACTGGGACTAATTACATGGTGTCAGGTTCCTGTATGGACTAATTACATGGTGTCACATTCCTGTAATTAGTCCCAAGCTGACACACCACTTACCTATAGTAAAGATAATCACAGGATACACCGTATTTTCATTCGATCTCCGGGCCAAGCTCAGCTTCAGTAACAGAGCAGAGAGTCGGTTTAGACTTAGTACTACCATGGCAAAACGGGGATTATGCACGAAAAACAAAAACGTCTGTTCCCCATTTCTTCATCATGAACTGAACGGAGACTAGCCACAAAAAGAATCGTTTTTTTTTCTTCATCAAAACAAAACGGAACCGCCGAAAACAAATCACTATTCGTCAAGCAAACGGCGAAATCAATATTTTTTTTTTGCAATCTGTTCCGGAACCATACGGAGATTGACTGAACATTTCTTTGCTCAGTACACAAGGAGTGAATCGATACTGAGATCCGACAGACCAGGGGAAGAACAGATATCCGATCCAGATCTGACAAATGCATTCTAGATGAAATGAGACGCGGCAAACTCGAGCATAGCTTAGTCATGCCGGAACGGACTGACTGACGGACTTACATCGCGAACGGGCCAGCGCCCACTGACGACACTGATGCACCATTTGGCCCCTTCTCCGCTGTCGGAGGTCGCCGAGACTTGGCGGCGTCGAGAAACGGAGCGAGCTCCGGCGACCTTAACCGTCGAGGTCGTGGCCAACTGGGTCAGTCGGCGCCTAGATCCCATCGCTTGGGTCCGGCTCCGGCGGCCACTGGGAGGCGGCGCGAGAGGCTTCCCCTGTCGCGCTCGATTTGGGAATGGGGCGGATGGGGGCGTCTCGTCGGCGTCTTCCCCTTCTCGTCGTAAGAGGGCATTGTCCCGCACCGCCGGATGTGGCGCGGACGGCAGAGATGGAGGCGGGTGTAACCATGAGAACTCGACCGGTTTCTTTTATTTATTTATTACTAATTAATTGCCCGTGCGCTGCAACGGGTGCATAAAATATTCTTGTGGTTTACAATAATATGTCCAACATGTAAATTTAGATTCCTCTTGTAATTCAGTTATCATAGTCAAGTAGTATAATTTTCAGTGTGTTGCTAAGATTTTCACTTCACATGATTCAAGATGCATAAAAAGGACTTAGCAAATCATCTCTTATTAACTAATTCAACATTATGGGAAGGGACTATTTTTTTATTTGGCTCCATCAGATGAGTTTGGCCACTTTAAACTTACATAAGCACAATATCAAAACCACATACATTATATTCAGCTCCACATTTGTAATATGCAATTCGATGCGACATCACAATTAGTAGTCACTCCCAACAATATATGATGCTCTTATAAAGGAATAGATGATATTTTCTTCGACTGTACGCAATATCCAAATTTTGATTTAGCATGGGCATTTTATACGAACATAGTCTAAGAATACATTAAAAAATATGGCAGCATAACAACCATTTATGTTAGATGGATTTATTCCATTAAACTGAAAGTTGATAGAGAATAATAAAATCTCTTAATGTAAGGTCATGCAACACTCAAGAAACAGCCATGTCAAGACGAATTTATAAATAATATTTACTCAATCATGCATACATCTTGCTGGTGGGAATTTGTTTCCATTACAGACTAACAATATGCATTTTCTTTGGAGACCAAAGCACTCTAATTTTTCCAACAAACAATACCGCAGTTTCAAATGTCACGATTCCTAACAAATGCCAAAGCCAGGGGTAGGTTCACCATGAGCATTTATAGGAAGAATAATAGAAGATGCATCGTTCATTATCTCAATAACATTTTTTTACAAATAACTTCCTGGCCAATTGTTCCCTTTCGCCCTTGTTCTCCCCTTTAATCTAGACCAGTGTGGGCCTATTTCCCCAGTTGAGAGATCCTAGAAATATAATAGTTGAAAAAAATAAGTAAAGAGTCCAAAAATATACAATACATTGTGTTTGGTTCCAACTACAAGCATAGAAAAATCTCTGTATTATCATTAAGTAATGGTTATAGAAGTGAAAATTATACAACTTGCTTGCCCAGGTCAGAGAAACTGGAAGTGGAACATCAAATATCGTCAACACTGATTACACAAAAGCATGTATCAACACATGGAAGTTATAGCTTGCAACCTGCTAACCAATTATTTTCGGGCAAAAAGATGATGTAAGTAGGAAGATGGATCAGTAGTTTTTGTAGGAGGCATGGGCCTAACAAATTCTCACAAAAACAAGTGTGCATCATCAGTGGCGAAGGACGGAAAAAATTTAAGGTAGGTCAAACTAAAAAATGATGCAAATACCAACATAGTCGTAAGACATGAACATCATATATGATTCTAACGAAATAACTTAGTACGATAAAAACAAAGACATATTTGATATACGTAGAACCCAAAAAACATAACAATAATGCCACCTCAATGCCAAAGCTTTACTTTTTTGTAAAAAAATAATTTTATCGATTAAGACTTCTAAATATCCATCATGAGCAACAAGGTCTTAATGATCTTTGTCGTCAATAAATTCTTCCAATTCACCATCTCAATGAGGTGATAAATGTCTTTGATGAAATCATGATGTGTCTTTCAAATATCAAGAAATCTCTAAATTTTCAACCCTACACGTTTGAATAATGAATATCACAAAGTTATCCTGCATATACTAAGATTCATGATAAATCTCTATAATAGAACTATAGAATCATTTTTATTTACATTGAACCTAGAATATGAGTCTATCTTTCTAGTCCGAAGTCGATTTTACACAATGTTCACTAAAACAAGCATACCTTTCTCATACGGACTTGTTTTCGATACACGACCACTCAAAATATTCAGAAAAAGCACGTGTATCTAAATGTATTCACCAAAAATCAAGGTAGGGTGGCTGCCCTGCCTTGCCCTAAGGGGAGCTTCGCCCCTGTGCATCATGAAGCATGTGAGGTGGGTCAAATAGGTGATGCACATTGACAGTGCAAGTTCGTAAAAGCAGTTGACAATGCACTTGGTGCACGCGTGCGTGGACGCGCGCACACACATAGCGCAAACCGTCTAGCACTCCATATTTAGCCAAATATCCATTTTTTAATGCAAAGGCCTCAAACATTCAGGTTTGCACTTACTTGTATATAATCAGGGAATGCATCCTGGCAGATTAACATGGTTATCACTAAGCTGTTATTGTTAAAGGAATCATGGCACCAGTTGCATTCAAGGTAATAAATCTTGACTTTCAAATAACCGACATGCTTGATGGTGATCTAAATAACATCATTTGTTATATATCTGACCAAGTTAACTTTCAGAAAGCAATGATGATATGAATTGCATTCTTTGATATATCTGCCAACCATAATAAGATAAGAAGAACTGATGACATAATTATCCTTTCATATATGTAGAACTACCTAAAAAAAATGATTGGCAAGTGCTACTGCATAGGATGAATGCAAATCGAACAATATTGAACTCTTGAGAGCGGAAGAGTCAATACCACGCAGTCTTTATGTTTCCATCTCAAAGGGAAAATAGTCCTTTAAGATGTGCCAGGGCATATCGTCAAATATGCGGAAGGTCCTGGTACACACACCTACAACATAGTTTAATCCGCGCCTAAATATGCAGCAAGTTCAGTCTCAAGTGACAAATGTCTGTCAACAAATTCAGAGCGAGTTCAGTCTCAGGCGATGCTTACATATTTAACGAACCTCTAACATATAGGTTTGAACTTTCAATTAGGATGCACGATTGTTTACGAACCTCTAATGCAGAGATGCTCTTCCTATAAGAATAAGCGATCTGATTGCTCTTATGCATTCTATATATGTTCTGAACTTCCTTACGAATTTAGGATTCCATGGGCAGATTTCACATCTCTCCATAAAAAACTGCCCTTCTAGCCTCATGTAACATAGAAAGTAACACTTGCTTCACGGTTACTTCCATAAGTAGACCGAGTTGTCAACTGTCACTAAACAATTAATTTGGTAAAGTATTCATGGTTACTTCCATAAACAGACCAAGCTGTCAACTGTCACTAAACAATTAACGTTGTGTACAAGGGAAATTAGTTCACATATTTCAGAAATAACCAAATGATTAATGGCCAAATACAATTGTCACTCAAACCATTCTAGTGATTATTCCAAGGGCAGGCTCTTTGTAAAACAGTATAACTGATTTAAGCAACACCGAGGGGCGCTACAAGCATTAAAATTATTTGAATTTATGAATTCAGACAGAGACAAAAAAGACCAAGTTAGCAAATTCATCCACCTTGATTATCTCAAGAGTCACATCAGTTTTATCGGTTTACCCAAACATCCACATGAATACACACCTTTTTCCCTCCTGTATTTCGTAATCATCAAACCTCGGTGTCGCAATCGCCCACAGCAGGTCGTTGCCAGTCATGGTCTCCCTTTTTTTCCTCTTGCCCTTTGCTCGCCCTGCAAAACACGGGCAAGTCGATCAAACACCTAAACCAATAAGCGCATTCGATCCAGGCCAAGCAGATATCGAAGAGCAACAGATCCATGTGTTCAATTGCTGGTGATGAAGGCACTGAACTCGTGTAGTCGGAACATGTCGCTTCCCTGGCGCCGCCAGTGCTGGGGACACCGCCACATTAAGACCTTTTTGGTGTGTTGGCCAGGCGCTTCAGGCTACCACCACCGCCGTGCCTGGCAGAATCAGGCAACCCAGAACGCCAAACCCAAACACCTAGAAGGAGCGTGTGGAGACTGCATGCCAGCCCATATGCGGTGTTGGCATGGTCGCCAGCCTTCTACCTCTTGTTAGCTAAATCAAACCAGTAGACCATTTGACGACAAAAGCAATATTGATGTTATGGCATGATTATGTGTAACACTGATATGGGGGCAGCTTGGCTGACTTTGTGTGACTAAGTCACAACAGTATGCTAACTTAGCCACTACAAGCAGTTGGATCAAAGTTGGACCGTCTAGATTGATCACTGTATACCAACACTGTTCCAGGATGCACCATGTCACTGTTCTGTGATGTAGAAATCCTGAACATTGATCTACAATCTGATGGTTCTTAGAGGACAAAGTCAGCAGTACTGTAGCGTTGCTGATTTATCTCTTTCAAGTCAGCGAATTCCAAGCGTATTCATACTCAACTAAAAATTCTTTGAGAAATATTATTGGTTTTAAGATATCCATGATGTACATGAACAAGTCCTAACACCTGAGGACTGTTTGCTGCAGATACAGAATTACTGCTTCAAAAAGAAAAACAAGAGGGTCTTATTTGTAGAAAAGAGGACGACGGAAGATAATTCATTTCCAAGTTACCCTTACATTTGTAGAACACTTCACACTGTAAGTATTACCTTATTATCTGCATTGACGTCAAATACCATAAACTCTAATTAGGCGAGGAGCCTAATTGTCTGCTTATACTTGCTATAGGAAGTACCCTACAACAGCTAAGCGGCCTCTTGTACTGAAAACAGTGTCAAACTCGAGAATACTGTGTAATCAATGCATAAAGAAACCTAGAGAATTTGTAGGTGTGTAAAAGCTAACCGTACTTCAATATCATACAACCACTACAGCACAAGATTTATTTACCTTGGAGAAAAAGTTCATAAACAGATGCAAGCAATCTGCTAGCCGGCTTTCTCATCTGCTAGTTGTCCACATTGCTCTGCCTCAGAGATCCGCTGAAACAAAGAACGGAACCAAGTAGACGATGAACCCTTATAGCCTTCATATGTGACAAATTGTATGATATTATTTGCAATTCATATCCATTGAGATTTTTGCATAAAAGATTGAATGGAGTGGCAGACAGATTAATAATAGCTTAATATTGTTGTAACCAATATCATACGAAGATTGGTAAAAAACAACTCATAATTTCAACGGCATGTAAGCATAAAATCAGAATTTCATAGAGTAGCAGTCCCACTGAATAACAATAAGAGACATGTAGGATGCTGCAGTGAGCGAGAGGCGGCTGCATTAGAGCATGACCTATACTTGCAGCGATTCTGCGCGGCGAGATCGTCCTCCTCCGTACATGCCCTTCTTCCCCATGTTCTTGCGCTGCTTTTGCTTCTTGGGTCAGCCACGTAGGGACTGAGGGAGACCACAACGGGGAGGCACGGGTCGGATAGCAGAGTGGCGTGCAGGTCCAACAGAGGCAAGAGCAGATCGATTATGGCCGGGGATTCGTGGCAGTGCGACCGGTAGATGGTGCCGTCGTGGCTGCAGCAGATCCATTATGGCTGGAAACCGTGGCGGCGCGGCCGAGGGGAAGGGTTGGGGTGGCCACAACAGAGTTGGTCGGGATTGGTCGACGCGCATCCGGATGAGTGGGGGTGAATACTAAGAACCAGGGACGCGACGAGCTCAAGGCGTCGGGATGAGCTGAGGTGCCAGCGGCGACCGGGGAGCGGCGGAACCCTATCTTCGTCCGCCTCTCTGCATCGATAAAACTGCTGAGGAAGACAAACGTCGGGAAGAAAAGACCGTGGATTAGTTTCCGAATTTGTAAGGGACCAAAATGCAAAAGGCATAGAGACGCGCAACGAAAAGTCGGACGAAGAGGCGCAACGGACCGATTGACGACGGAACACCGCGAGACTTTTTTAAGTACTACTAGGAAACATGCCCGTGCGTTGCAACGGGAGAGAAAATATACGTATATACCTTTTATGCCGAGCATAGTTGCACCACCGGTGACGGTATAGGGTCAACGACCGTGACCTTATGATGTGTGTGAGCACCGACCACAAGCTCGTACTCCGCCAGCAAATGCCTCACTTGTGCCTTCAAATCGTGATGATTGTCACCTCATGGTCACAACACTGAAAAATAAAATTGATTTATCGATTCTCTAATTAAATAAGAAGATCAAGAAAAACGGGTTATACAATTCAGATCAATAAGAACTCGGGGCACTTTGTTCTTACTCATGGAGCAAACTAATATTATACCGTTCCATATTGTTTTTCTTTTTTACTTTGGCGGAAAATTATCGTTATCTCGGTAAAATGAAGGAACGTTCGGCATTCTTTTCACAAGATTCTTCTAAAGTATTATAACATAAAAAAATCTATTATCATTTAACATTCTGAAACATAAATTAGTAAGATCTATTTTTTTAACCACTGAAACAATCCAAAATGTGAAAATGGCAAATAGAAAAAACTTGCAGTGAAAAATATGTTAAATATGCACAGAAAAATCTACATATTTCAAGTACTACATTGGTGTAGCTCAAAGGCCTCGTATTTGTTTGATTTTCTCTTTCTTATCTCTCTAACTCAGAACAGCACAACAAAATGCAAACACCGTCTGCAATTCTCGAATTCTCTATGCATAATCTTTTTGAACCACAGATTCAACGCAAGAAGTAGCAAGTTCTGGAGAGCTCGATACTTCTAGAAGAACAACATCATCAAATCAGCTAGCAAAATAAGACGAGCAAAACAGCAGCAGCATCGAAGCAGTCGATTCAGTGACCGAAACATTCAACGCGCATTGCCATTGCTCGCCCTCACTTTTGTCGCCGCTAGCCCTTCCTCTCTCGCTCATTTTCCCATCCCCACCAAATCCTCCACATACAGAAAACAAAAACCTCAAGGCACAACACCATACAACGAGCTTTAACCTGGAAAAGCTAATAAATAAATGAATCAAACCATCACAGACTCAACACAGGTCCACAAGCAGCAAACATCAAGTTAGCTTCTAATTTACTCTAGTACTGTCTGAAGTGAGTAAATTAACTGTACCTAAAATTCTAAATGTCAAGAGATCATATCTATTCATCAAATATATAAAAGAAAAGAAGGTAGCTGATTGAGGACAACACACAAACAACCAAGCAACATAAGATGCCCAAAGCAGTGCAGCAGATGATCGGTCAAGACACGTATTACTCATTGACACTATCACCATCGCCAAAGCAGCAGCATACAGAGAAGTTAGAGCGATCCAAGTCAACTGGGAATTGTCACATCATCGCAGATTACATACAGGTTTTAGGTCTCCACTACTGATCTCCAACCGAAGGTATACCAAACTACCAGGAGTTATCCCCAAGTTTCTTCACACACCAATCAAACTGATGTAGGCAACGGGGAGAAAAAATTTCCAACGGATTTTTTCTATAAAAAAGGAAATCTGCTTGAGAATTTCAAGTCTAACAGATTCTTTTGCTTTCATCATAGCCTCGAGCCCTCGAGTAGCACCCGCACCGCACGACGCAGAATGCAGCTCATCTCGGCGCGCACTCCGGCGGCACTACCCTGTCCAACCGCTTGCTGTGCACATCGCAGCGGCCGGCCATCAAGAGTACAAACATGTACATGGCTGCTCAATTGGCGATATGGCGAGCATCAAATTCAGGTCGTCCAGGCTCAGATCGGGGCTCCCATTGCCAGCCATGACTTCTCTACGGCAGTTCGCCGTCTCGGCTGCGCCAGATGCGGCGAGAATCACGTGAGGACCGATATCTAGGAAGTCGGGGCGATCTTGATTACGAACGAAACGATGTCGAGCAGCAGAACCTATTATATGTGTTTGCGCCAGGGTTGAAGTCTTTTTTATAGCTTCAAACTGTTTGTAGGAGTGGAGGATTCCATGACGGGTTCTCCATGGACGGCTGGTCTGACCGGAGTCTGTATGGAATACGCTGATGCGAAGGGAGCTGAGCCCATATGCGCTTGATTTAGATCGTATCGAAAACAAATTCTAACGCGGGAGGGTAGACCTACCATCTAATCGTGAGTTAGGTTCGTGAGGTTTCGTCCCACATCGCGAAGCTAGATTTCCGTACCGGGTGCGGGTGGTCACGCAAGGTAAGGAGACGGACGGACACGATTTTACAACCGGACGGCTGCGATTTTGCGACGACCAAACCAAACCAAACGAAACACTTTTGCTTTTATTATTAGGTATAGATTACAAATGCCCGTGCGTTGCCACGGATCTTCAAATTTCTTTTTCTCAAAACACATATATAATTTAGAACTCGCTATAAAAATTCAAAACAAATCAAGGATACCAACTTATATACTAACTAGCACATTGCCCGTGCGTTGCTACGGTTAATAATGCACACTATCGTGCAAAGAAATATTTAAACAAACAAAATTGAATGAACTTATTTCGGTTGATGTAAACACAATTTATATTTAAATCAATACGAAACTCTTTATGGCATAGCCGATGAATTCATGACCTAGATAGGTCCACACTGCAGTTTAGATTGCAGGGCGTGGTGGAGCAGTGGCATGTCCAAGCGGTGGCTTCGAGTGTTTTGTGAACCTTGAGGGGTTTCACCTTGTGTCGCGTGGGCGATGAGGTGTCTCTCGGCGTTGGCCGTCGGCGTACCGGGCTTCATTTCTGACGATTGTCAAGCATCCCGGGTATGCTCTTCCCATAGCAGGCGCGGTTTCTTCTCTTCGACAGTGGTGTCGATTTTGCTAGTTTGGTTGAGCGGGTTTCCGTTGGGCGCGTTCGTGCGGTTGGCGTTCTTTTGTGTTCTTCGATCTGTCGTCGATATGGGTATGCGTGGCCCTATTGAGTTGTATCGGTTTTCGCACAGTTTACCTCTAAAAAAGTCGGCACTTTCTTCTTAATTAATGGATAAGGTAAAGACCGTCGTTTAAAAAAAGAATGATAAAAGTCACAGACTTGACGCGTGGGATCAAAATAAATGCAGGGTAAAATAAAAATAAAAGGTAGTAACGGATAATAATCCCAAATGAACGTCCTGAAATTGGATAGCAGGAAAATCCATTAACGAATTCACATATCAAGGACTGACCACATGCACCATGGATCCATCATCGTGGCACTAAGCTACATTCAACTCCAATTAGGTTCAACTTCACAGCTTGTGGAGAGGGCGCCCGTCGTTCTTAGATTCTATGCATGTACCCCGCATATAGGTGTGTTTGTTGGAGCTAATCCGCCGGAAACTGTTGACTGCTACTTCCGCCACATATATTTACACGGAAATGCTGAACCTACGGGCTGTTTCTACGGAAATGAACTTACGGGATTAGGTGGAAGGTGTTAGTTGGTGCAAATTTTATCTCCTCCCGTGATTCAAGGGGCTGCAATTGTTTTGATTTGCTACACGTCATTCAGTAAGTGGATTCCGTAACATTCCGAACACCGGAGGCATGCGGGGTAGCACCAGTAACGGAGATGATCATGGTGAAATCGTGAAGCTAATGCCGCCGCCACGGACCCTGACATGGAGGAGCAAATCTCGTGCCACATCTGTGGCCATGGCGCATGGTCTAAGCGTGGGTAGTCCTGGTTGCATGAGAGTACATGGGCGGCACGCATCGGACTCCATGCCGGCGTGAGCAGGCCAATGGCAAGATCTTTCGAAAATCAGCAACGCAAGGTATTGCTGCTGCTTGACAGAGATGACCGGCGGCGGCTTGGAATCGCTCTGATATCTGAGAACCCTTAATTTCAATCGTAAGTTTGGGGCAACCAGTCAGGAAATAAGAGAAGGAGTCGGTCTAGTCTGAATAATTTGTCTGGATCCATCAATTCTCGCTCAGGATCGATTGAATAAGCTTCGCAAGCCACATACGAAAAATCATCAAGACATGGATTCCTAGTCGTATACGTGGATGCCAAGTTTTCCTTTCAGAACGGGGATGCGGTGATTCTTCCGTACGAATTAGAAGAGTTTGATGCGAACATTACCGGTTTTTCTCGGAACGAAGTGCACAAAGGCTGCTCGATACTGTTTTTTCTCACGCACGAAAGCTGCTCGGTTGTAGGGTTTTTTTTGACGTACCAAATATTGTTCCGGTTTATTTACCTACGGACACCACCTATTACAAACTAATAGTAAAGATTTACCTAGCAACTTAAATAGGTTATATGGCCTAAAGGTGTACGCGTGTGCATGCAATCGCACATCCGTTCAAATTTGAGTTATGTAATTGATTGATTTCATGTTTCACTCTATTTTAGGTCGAATAAAATGACATCATCTTGAAATATTTCATATGAATCTGACAAATAGTAGCTAAAGCTGTTTTTTCCAGTAATAATTTCCGTATAGAGTAAGTATCATAGTGCGGAAGTAAATACATGTTTGGAAATGTTGGGAAAATTATCTTTCTTCCCATATATTTCGTGAAGCTTAACATCCATAAACCACATACTTACGTCACTACGGAATTCACATGATGCTATTTGTTGAGAAAATGATGCTTTTTTCAACACAATCTAATTAAAAACAGTTATTGGAAAAGATATTAGAAGATTTTAAAATTTAAAAGCAAGCATAATGTTTAAAATCCTAATATACCTAACGCTAGCTGGACCAAAGCAAATCTAAGATTTATTTCGTTAACTACTTTTTTTGTATTCATTGCCTACTGAGAAGTGTATAGATTGATGAAGCACTTCGATGCCACACCACAGAGAAGAAAATAAAGGAGATGTATATGCACTACTATGAATTATACGGAAAGAAAAGAAAAATACAGTCCGAACAGGATACATCACACTCTCAAGCTTTGTCGCTGTCTTCTCTTCCCCTCCATTACCTCCTTGCCGCCGGTGCCGACGGCCGTCCTCTCCCCTGCCTCCCTCCGCCAACTCCTCCCCTCCATTACCTCCTTGCCGCCGGTGCCGACGGCCGCCCTCTCCCCTGACTCCCTGCGCCAACGAGAGGATATGATCCTCCATTGCCTCCCGCCGTTATCGTCAGTTTCTCCCCTTCCTTGCTGTTGCAACGAGTTCCAATCCCTCCCCTGCCTCCCCGACGCTGGCGAGAGGACCGCCCCTCCCCTGACTCACCGCCACCAGAGGCACACCCCTGGTATCTTGTTATTCCTAGAGACGTGGACTCCGGTCACCAAAGATCCCGAGGAGGCACTGGAGGTGCAGAGATCCAACACTTTAGGATTGTCATGTTTCCTGCAATTTAGCATAAGGTTCTACAGGTATCTATCCAAATAATGTACAGTATACAAATTTGTACACTCGCCTTTGCTATGAACAACAGCACAAGGAATATGGCAAGCCCTCCAAAGAATCATAAGAATAAAACCCTAGCACTTCTTTTGTCACCATGTGCCAGTAAATATTTATATTCTAAACACTTCTCTTTTCTCAGAGGATGCGCTGGAGGAGTGAATATATAGTTTGTAAGTTGACCATACTAAATGCAGCGGAAACATAAAAAATTGAGTGGAAATGCGGTGGAAATAAATAAATTTGAAGAGAAAACATGGGTCTGATTTCGTACAGAAATAACCTTTGCAAGGTATGAAAAATAGCAGAACATGGACACAACAGATAGTATGAAATAAACAGCAGTGAACGCTCACTTCTTCCATCTTATTTTCAGGAAGACAACATCAGCTATAAATAAAACCGAAAGTTATAAAGCATATCAGACCTGCATAAATCTTAATGTTAATATGAATATACTTTTCATGAGTGGTCTGAACTTTGTCCATCTTATTCTAGAAGGGTTTAGCATCAACTATAGCCCTAGAAAATTAAACTCTGAAAAACCTTATCACATTTGTGTAAATCTAAATGGTAGTACAAAATATTCTGACTGCGTGCTCAGTTCCATCCTGCGCAATGAAGTGCACATTATAATTTAAAAGCAAAAGAAAAGGAAACTTCCATAAATTCAGGGAGATGCAGTATTATCCCGGTGACACCCACTGGGATCCCTGAACTGCAGATGCAGTATTATCCCGGCGAGATCCCTGTTTCTGCACATATATTAATAGAACTTTCATTACACATTTTAATATCATGTTGATGCACAATCAGTTAATCATCCATCCTTGTTTTTTTAGCGGAAGAAACACCCATTCTCCTTGCATATATCGCGTTGATGGAACAAGTAACCGGCTTGCATACCTTACTACTTGGAGAAGCATCTACTGAACCGCGTGACTGTAACAGCATGAAATGTAAACCGTGTTTGGAACTCTCCAGGTTGTAGTGATGTGCTCCGCAGAATTGAGCATGCCCACACACCGTGAAGCTGAAATTCTGAAAGAGCACAAATTGCACACCTATGATCAGATAATTAAACTATCAGGAAGAGAGAACAAATTCTAAAGAAGCGGCAAGTCTGGCTACATATACGGTTGCTGATGGAAGCAGCCTTGGCAGACGCTCAGCTGAGCAGCTCCTTCCCGGTTGTGTTGCCATTCAAGTTTTCCGCTAGTCGCCACCATAAAGTTTTTCATCGTCCATGATCTATGTAACAAATTTCAGCGAAAAAAATAGCTCTTCAGTTGTTTATAGAAAACAAATTAATTCTCAACAAATATATTCAAACATGAGATGGACATGACAAAACATCAATTAGCCAAGATATATACATACGCATCAAAGATGCTGATGTTAAACAAACAGAGAGATGGTTGCAGCAGAAAGGATTCCTTTGCACTCAAATGAATACTCACATCTACAAATAGAAGGGACAAGGGTGCCACATACATACCATAAAAAGGATCGCGTCGATCAAGCAATATGTGTCATTGCATATCATCAAATCATTGCGCTTGCTAGCATCAATATACCAGTGGGAGAGCAGGGGAGACCGTTTTGCCCATTCCCAGCTGAGAAGGAGCACAAGGGCCAGTCTAGCACCACCATGCGACTTATGACCGGCTGCTCATCTGGAGGAGAAGAGACCCAGGTCAAGCGGACCGGCTGCTCATCTGGAGGAGAAGAAACCCAGGTCAAGCTCGCCGCTCTGGTTCGTTCCCTCGGCTTGCGCCCCAGTGGATACGACTCCCGCGTGCTGTCGGAGCCACACATGATTCAGCTGCACCCTCATCTACAGGAAATATGTTTGTAAATGAGAATTTAGATGCCAAAAAGTAGCTTGTATTGGAGCTTTGAAACTAAATAAGAAATACATCAAACAGGAAAGCAGCTATTCTTCTCACCTTCCCGTTGATCACACATCAATATCAGGTTGAACACCAGAACGGGTACATCCATAGATCTTTGAAATAGAGCTACAAGACTCTGCGATGAAAAACATATAGCAAAGGCTTAACAATAACAGTGTATTTGGTTCTTTAGAAACCTAGATATATGTACCTCTGTTCATATTAAAGGCCTTGACATCAACAACAAACAACCAATGGTATTCATTTTCAGTATCACATATTAATAGTAGTAAAGAACAATCTATGAGCCCGAACCTTGGGATGGAGATCTAAGGAATCAATATGATATTTGTTGCATCAAATGTCAAAACAAACTACAACTATATTAGATCTGGTTATTGAATATAATTTTTTGAGTGAGCAATAATATTTCAGGAAGAATGGTATTTTTAGATTTAATTGCCATACGACTAATGTGAAATGCTAGATAATTTGCAGATGCGGGCTTAAAGTCTAGCACTTGCTATTACAGTTTAGCTCGTCAGATCCACATGACATGACCCTGATTCTCTCTTCACTAAACACTTTCCCAATTTATCTTATCTTATCAGGCGTCTTTCCAAATGCATCCTTACAAAGTAGCACTTCGCAAAACTGAGCTACATATTCGCTGCTGTAATTTTGTAGCTATGATCACGGAATTTAGAGATTTAGTTGTTTTTTCTTTTGATTACATATGCATGAGCTGCTCTACCGGCTATTTGAAACTTCCATCTTCTTTGTATGAATCGTCTTGAAGGAAATCATCTTAGTAACCAATATAGTAGAATAGAAAAGTCTATAATCCTTGCAACAAAAACTCCTATATTTTTCCTTTTCATGTTGTTATGGGAAATATTAAAAACATAAAGCTCCATTAGGTATGTTGCATTAGTTATTACATGTACCCTACCTTTTGAGCTAACCAATTAAACATATATCGAACAATAGTTCAGAAACTACTTGTACGTGTTAACATACTACATAAAATGAAGGCTAGCAAAATAAAAACTCTATAAGAAACTGGGAACAAGCACCCTGCATCTGAAGATTGTATATACATGAAACAACTAACAGACTGAGTCACGAGAAAGGACCATGGAAAATAAGATATATCTATTTCAATTAAAAATGCATGATCAAAATGATTGCACATCACCGTGGGAATGTGGGATTAAGCTCCATCACATAGAACAGCTCTTTGAGCATTTGGGGAGCGAGCGTGAAGATGTCCTTGGTGGTAGTGGCCCCTCAAGCGCTGGCCTAATGTCAATAGCGAGCAACCAACATTTTTGAAGCAGCAATGTGCAAGCTCCAACACATTAGCTGGGTGGGCGGGCGAGATAGGATTGCCTGAGGACCCGCCATGAGGCGGTAGGCCTGGCCAACGGGAGCGTGAGGATTATTGTCCGGAGTAGCCATGTCGGGCGACGCTCGGAGGAGATCCCGTGGAGGTCGAGGCCGCGACCTTGGCCGACTGTGGCGGCCGGACGGCAGGGTGGGGTGCGAGGACGGCCGAACGAGGAAGAATCTCGTCGGAAGGGCGGCACACGATTTAGGTTGTGGTTGGGGATGGACGATTTGGCCGTAGGTGCTCCTCTCTTCAAAGGCGGGGGCGATGCACGAAGGGCGTGATGCAGACGGCGGGGGCGGCGGTGAAGGCCGCGCGGACAGGATGATGATGCAGACGGCGGCGGCGGCGTGCAGGTGGTGCGGGCAGGCGGCGGCTCGTGTAGTGGACAGGACGCCCTCATCTTTCATCTGTGATTTTGTCAATTGGGATTGGGAATGTGTTTGTTTGCTGTGGGCCTGATGGGCCTTGTACGGGAGGAATGGCAAGCAGGTCGGACGCGCGGGTGGAATCAGTTGACGACCAAAGAGTTACGTATTGGAGGTAGGCAGAATAAGGAACATGTTCCTCCTTTTTAAGTAGTGTAGATAGAGTTTTTTTTTTTGAAAATGAAAAACGCCCTCTGCGTGTGACAAAGGTATAGAGATACCGATGATCAAACCTCGGACAAGTAAAATATCGTGTGACAAAGGGAATCGGTATCGTATGTAAATGGTTCAGTCGATCACTAAAGTCATCGTTGAATATGTGGGAGCCATTATGAATCTCCAGACCCCCCTATTGGTTATTGGTCGGAGAGAGGTCTCAACCATGTCTGCATAGTTCGCGAACCGTAGGGTGACACACTTAAGGTTTGATATCATTCAAGTAGATATGGAATATGGAATGGAGTTCAAAGTTTTGTTCGGAGTCTCGGATGGGATCCAGGACATCACGAGGAGGTCCGGAATGGTCCGGAGAATAAGATTCATATATAGGAAGTCATATTCCAAGTTTGGAAATGATCCGGTGCATTTATGGCAGGTTCTAGAAGGTTTTAGAAAAGTCCGGAAGAAATCACCATGGCCAAACCCTAAGGGGTGGAGTCCCAGGTGGACTCCACCATAGGTGGCCGGCCACCCCACCTAAGGGAAAGATGGGAGTCCCACCTTGGGTAGGACTCCCCCCTTGAGTAGGTTTCCCACCTATGGGAGGTTTTGTTGTTAGGGTCTTATTCGAAGACTTAGACTACAACTCTTGGGGATTTCCACCTATATAATGAGGAGGAGAGGGAGGGGGCAGCCACTCTTGGCCGCACCACCTAGGGCTGCCCATGGCCGGCGCCCTAGCCACCCCCTCTCCCCAAACCCTAGCCTCTCCTCCTCCACATAATACTCCCGCAGCGCATAGGCGAAGCCCTGCCGGAGTTCTCCACCACCACCGCCACCACGCCGTCGTGCTGCCGGGATTCCGAGGAGGATCTACTACTTCTGCTGCCCGCTGGAACGGGGAGAAGGACGTCGTCATCAACACCGAACGTGTGACCGAGTACGGAGGTGCTGCCCGATTGTGGCACCGTCAAGATCTTCTACGCGCTTTTGAAAGCGGCAAGTGATCATCTTCTGCAACAACGAGAGCCTCCTCTCGTAGGCTTTGGAAAACTTCAAGGGTTAGTCTCGTTCATCCCCTCGTTGCTACCATCTTCTAGATTGCATCTTGGCTTGGATTGCGTTCTCGCGGTAGGAATTTTTTTGTTTTCTATGCTACGAATCCCATCAGTGGTATCAGAGCCGTGTCTATGCATAGATTGGTTGCACGAGTAGAACACAATTGTTTGTGGGCGTTGATGCTTTGTTGTCTTTAGTTCGAGTACTTTGCATCTTTGTGGCATGGTGGGATGAAGCGGCTCGGGCTAACTTTACATGAGCGCGTTCATGAGACTTGCTCCACGTTCGACATGCAACTTGTATTGCATAAGTGGCTTTGTGGGTGTCTGTCTCTCCCACCATAGTGAAGATTCAATTTACTCTTTCTATTGACAACACTAGTATCACCGTTGTGGTTCATGTTCGTAGGTAGATTGGATCTTACTCAAAAACCCTAAACCACGTAAAATATGCAAACCAATTAGAGACGTCTAACTTGTTTTTGCAGGGTTTGGTGATGTGATATGGCCATGATGTGATGATGAATATGTATGAGATAATCATTATTGTATTATGGCAACCGGCAGGAGCCTTATGGTTGTCTTTAAATTTCATGTTGAGTAGTATTTCAAAGTAGTTGTAATAGTTTCTACATGAGGTGAACAACCATGAAGACGGCGCCATGGACCTTGACGCTACACCGACAATGATGGAGATCATGCACGTTGATGATGGAGATCATGTTCGTGCTTTGGAGATGAAGATCGAAGGCGCAAAGACTAAAGGGCCATATCATATCACATATGAATTGCATGTGATGTTAATCCTTTATGCATCTTATTTTGCTTAGATCGCGACGGTAGCATTATAAGATGATCCCTCACATTAATATCAAGATAATAAAGTGTTCTCCCCTCGTATGCACCGTTGCAACAGTTCGTCGTTTCGAAGCATCTCGTGATGATCGGATGTGATAGAATCAACGTTCACAAACAACGGGTGTAAGCCATGTTGCAGACGCGGAATACTTGGGTTTGCTTGACGAGCCTAGCATGTACAGACATGGCCTCGGGACAACGGAAACCGAAAGGTTGAACACGAGTCATATGGATGATATGATCAACATGTTGATGTTCACCATTGAAGCTACATCATCTCACGTGATGATCGGTTTTGGTGTAGTGGATGTGGATCGTGTACCACTTAACAACTATGAGGGATGTTGTATTAAGTGGGAGTTCATTAGTAATTAGATTAAAACATGAACTAATTATCATGAACATAGTCTGAGTAGTATTTTGAATTAATTTTGTAGTATTGGCATCCGTTTTCTACCATGCGCTAGTCTTGTAATTGAGATAGAAATACTGTTAAGTCTGACAAGAAACTTTACGGACTGGTACCGTATTGTTAAAGAATCAAGAATTGATTAAGTCCTATTGCAAATTTTTAGTAAACCTCACATTGTTGATTCAAAGAGCTATGGTTTCAATTAGTACCTAAAGTTATCTTGTCTCCGTGAAACTTGAAGTTCAAATCTGTTTGAAAAGTAAGGAACTGAAAATTTAGTTTTCAGAAATAATCAAGGTATGAGATATATGTGATATCTAAGACCTTATTGCAAGATGATAGAATATAATTTGGTGAGACTAGATAAACACATAAGTTTTATGGGAATGTACGAAGGTTGAAGACGCAAGGCGTCCCAATCCTCCAGCTATTGGGGCACTAACGATATTCACATATCCATGAAGTGATCGTCCTTAGTATGCACCGTTGCTAAGACTCGTCATTTCGAAGCATCACGTGATGATCGGGTGTTATAGATTCTACGTGTGCATACAATGGGTGCAAGCCAGATTTGCACATGCAAATACTGAGATTAAACTTTACGAGCCTAGCATATACAGACATGGTCTCGAAAAGTCATAATGATATGATGGATAAAATTATGAGTGAAATTTGTTCGTCATATTAAAAGGTTACTAATAGTGAAATCCGGAACACTTGTCATATGATGATCAACTTCAAAGTAAGAACCTCAAAGTTATTGGTATTTGACCAACAAACCTAGAAGTTATTGGTGTTGAAGTGTTTTTCTGAATAATGAGGAAAGCTGAAAAGAAACTACAAAAGATTATTGGCAGAAAGAAAGAAAAGACTAGAAAGTCTAGCTCAGGTATATATAAATGATATATATGTTATGGATGTATTCCTTGTTTGGTCACATAATGAAATTCTTGGGTATTTGTACCAGATTGGTTGGTATGAGATGTCATACAATACAACGCAATACAAGAATATGATGGCCTAAGTGACTGATAAGGAATATGGTAATAATGCACGTTTGGAACATAATAAAGTGTTATTATGTTTGTCGTTGGCATTCTACCTAGCCCTTAGAGTTTATAATAAAGAACTTAATAATTGTTATTTTGTTCCGGTCAAATGAAAACAATGAGTTGTTCAAATTATGACATTACTCCATGTACGATGGATAAGTTATTATAAATCTTAATGGTGAAACACACACACACATAATACTGACGCTAAAATGCCATAAGGCAAATGATTTGAATTCCACTTATATGTGGAACCACCATTTAGGTCATGTTAGAAAGGAACGCATGAAGGAACTCCATGCAAATGGATTTTTGGAGTCATTTGATTTTTGAATCGTTTGGCGCTTGCAAACCTTTTCTAAAAGAGAATGACTGAAATACCGTTCATAGGCCAAGAGTTGAACGGGCAACTAACTTAATGGAAACATGCATTAATGATGTATGTGGTTCACTGGGCATAGTTGTGTGCGGGAGATTCTTCCACTTCATGAAAACTTCCAACAATGAATTGAGTATATATATGTGGATATATTCGATAAGAAAGAAGTTTGAAACATTTGAATAGATTCAAATAAATTTCAGCATGAAGTGGAAATCATCGTAATAGAAAAGTCAAATATCTGTGATTGGATCATGGTGGAAATATTTGAATTACGAGTTTTAGCGAACATCTAAGAGAGTTATGAAATTGTTCTACAACTCACGTTTCTTGGAGTATCATAGTGATGATATAGTATCCGAGAGATGTATCCAAACCTTGTTGGGTTAATGATGAGATAAAAATAAAATGATGCCATTATATTTTTCTGGATTATGCTTTAGAGACTACCGCTTTTACACTGAATAGAGCATCATCATGATCCGTTGAAATGACACCATACGAGTTATGGCATGGGTATAAACCCTAATAGTCCTTTCTTTAAATTTTGGTCTAAGAGTTTACAACCAAAATCGGATGAATGTCTTTGTTGGTTATCCCAAAGTATTGATTGGGAATTCTTTTCACTATGGATACAAAGACAAGAGTGTTTGTCAATGTTTCTTATTTATTTCCAAGAAATTGTTTATAGCGAAGTATTTGAGTGGGAGGACAATAGAATTTGATAAGGTTTATGAACCTGAGCATAATGATCAGAATAGCGCAGCATCAGGAATTGGTTCCGGAAGCGGCCACGACGATCATGGCTCCCATGACTACAAAGTGTTTTAGCCATGGAGATCGAAGTACATATTGAACCTTGTAGGTATGGTTTACTTTGTGATCAAATAAATGATTTGTGGACAAAGGATTGATTTTGAATAATGATAAACCAACTACAAACAAAGAAGTTATGATGGGCCCTGACTCCGTTAAAATGGCTATAAGCTATGAAATCCAAGATAGATGAATTCTTTTTTGAATGAAAATGGATCTATGAAATTGATGGACTTGGATGTAATATCCTTGAAGAAGCTCGACTTATCGAAAAGTTGTTTACGACAAAGTTCAAAGAGTTGACTGCGATAAGATTAGGTCTTCCGTAGCAATGCTTATAGTCTATGTGGATTATTCTAGTAATCACTACATATTTATTTTATGAGATATGCTAGTAGGATGGAAAAATACATTAATTAACAGAAGTGTGTATTAAAGGTGAAAGATCGAGATGTCGCCTAGAGGGGGGGGGGGGGGGGTGAATAGGCAATTACAAACTCTTGCGGATTTGTCTTGTAAGAATGCGGAATTAAACTAACGTTTAGTTTACAAGCACAAACCCTAAATATGCTAAGCTCAACTAAGTGTAACAATGGCAACTAGAGCTAAGCAAGATAGGCACAAGATATATGTAGCACAAAGCTAAGCAAGATAGACACAAGATATATGTAGCACAAGTGATAGCAATATATATATACTTCAAGCACGATGGCTATCACAAGGAAAGAGAGCTCGGGTATAGAGATAACCGAGGCACGCGGAGACGAGGATGTATTCCCGTGTTCCCTTGCTTTGCAACAAGGTACGTCACGTTTGGAGGAGTGGAGGTCCCACGAAGGATTCCCCGCGCCACGAAGGCTCACCCTATTCTCCGAACCACACCCACGAAGGATTATGGCCCTTTCCTTATGGTTAGCTTTTCCTCCGCTCCGGAGATGGTAAGCTCCACAACCACTTCACAAGCTCCACGAAGGAGAAGCCCGGGCCCCTTCACAATCTTCCACGAAGAGATCACCGGGACACCAACCAAGCCAACTAGGAGGTCACCCTCCAAGAGTAACAAGCTCACGGTCTCTCACTCGAACAAATCGTGGTGGAGAGCTCAACACTATGCAATGATGCAAAGCAAGAACACCGGAGGTGTTCAAGTCCTTCACACTCAAATCCCACCAAAGCAACGAATGCTAGGATGAGATTGGAGAGGAAGAACAAGGGGGGAAAGTCAACCAAAGACTCCAAGATCTAGATCCCAAGAGATTCCCTCACTTAGAGAAGAAACGGTTTGGTGGAAGTGTAGATCTAGATCTCCTCTCTCAAATCCTCAAGTATGAGCAAGAATGGTTGGAGGAATCAAGGGAGAGAGCAACTTCTTCAAATGCAACAATGGAGGTGAGAGAAAGGGGAAGAAGTTGTTGCTCAAGGTGGAAGAAGGGCTATTTATAGTCTAGGGAGAAAAATAACCGTTGGGGAGAAAACCGGGTGAAAATCGCATTAAAAACGGCTAAAAAAGACAGCCCAGCTGCACACAGGCCGGCCGACCGGAGCCTGGGCCGGAGAGGCCGGTGGCCTGCCCGGTCGGACCGGCCCACCGACCGGGGCTGGGCAGAGGCGCGCTGGGCGGCAGAACTGCCTTAGGCCGCGCGGGGGGAAAGGCCAGGCCACGTGGGCCATGGCGCGTGGAGGCGGCCCGGTGCGTAGCCTGGCTGGACCGGAGGTGCAGCTGGGCCTGCCAGCTTCGGACAGGGGGCGAGGCCGGTCGGGCTGGGGGCGGCTTGAGGCCCAATGGTGGAGATGCGGCCAGGTCAGCCATCCGGCCGGACCGAGATACAGCTAGGCTGGCCGGCGCGTGGGCCGGTGGCCGCCCGGTCGACCGGGTGGGCTGGCGTGCGGCCCGTCAGGCCGGGCGGCAACCGGCCGCCTCCCCCCTTTTTTCTTTTCTTTTTCTTTTTCTCTTTTACCTTTTCTTTAATAACTATTGTTCCCGAACTCCGATTGACATGAAACAAATTCCGTTGGAAAGATAATAACAAATGCCATCCAATAGAAGGTGCAAACTCAAGAAATTGTAGGAGGGGATTTTATCATGAATATAAAAGGGTAGAACCTTATATCATGAATAACCGGTAAAATCACCCAACCTCGAAAACGCAATAGAAGATGCATGCGAACTCCGTTTTCGATGAACTTGGGCTTGTTGTAAAGCTAGCAACAAGCTCAAGAATCTCACATAGAGAAACACCAAGAAGCAATAAGGATATGCAAAGTATGCAAAGGGTTGAGCTCCCTAAGACGATGTGATCAAGTTACTCAACCGAAAGCCCCTCTTAATAGTGCGACTATCTATCCTATAATCCGGTCTCCCAACATCCACCTTGAGACCGGTAAAAGGAAATCCTAGCAAGGCCATACCTTTTCCTTGCGCATCCCGCTTGATCTTGATGATAACTCTTCAAGCTTCACTCAAGCCGGAATGCCTCACTTGACCGATGTTGCTTCGTGAAGACTAACAAATGCTCCCCCATACACTATGATGGGAAAGCTCCATTGATGCACATCTTCACTAGTCCATTATCACCAAATGGACGGCAAGCTTCAAGCATGTGATTCACTTGAGATGCTCATCTTGAACTTGCCCAACTCAACCTTGTATCTTCTCATACTCACATAAGATAAAGTGCTCATCTTGAACTTTCCCAACTCAACCTTGTATCTTCTCATACTCACATAAGATAGAGCATGGCTAATATTGAGTTCCACATAAGAACTCCATCTCCATTTCTTCTTATTGATTATATCACATATATGTATCTTCATACCGATGATCTTGATGCCAATACACAAAGAATACCTTTTATCTTCATGGCATCCATACTTGAATCCAACACATGGAGTACAAGTAGTACCTATGGAATATTCCTTCATATAAACTCAATGAAAACATTAGTCCATAGGGGTTGTCATTAATTACCAAAACCACACATATAGGGGCAATGTACCCTTACAATCTCCCCCATTTTGGTAATTGATGACAATCACAATAAGAGGGTTTATATAATGAATATTAGTGACAAGTACGCAACTTATCTGAGAATAAGTTGTATACAAGAGGTTGTATTTGATATGGTCAAGTAACACAAAGCTACTAGCCCATATCAAAACCGGCTCTACTCACACAACTACAACAAATGTAATGGATGTGAGTAGAACCAATATATAGAGAGAAAACTCCCCCACAATGTATGCACGTGTGATGAACATGAATTCATTGCATACATTGTCAAGATTAACCTTTGGAATAGTTTCCAATATATATATATACAACCATGAAAGACATATAAATATGGAATGCATCAGAGGCAAAACACTTAAGCACAAACCAAACTTAAGTATAAAACCATTCCCTTAAACCCTCTAAACTTCTCCCCCATTGGCATCGATTGTCAAAATGGGTGAAAAATTTAGAAGGCCAATATAATGTGAGTTCCTCCCCAAGGTGTGCACTTCTCATAATTTGAGTGGAATCAAATGCACATATCCAATGATGAATACTTGAAGGAAGTCAAACTATACTGAGGATCAAAATATTGCATAAAGATAACATGGTGAAGTGAGCTTCAACAAATAAAGCAAGCAATCAAAGATCCAATTGGACAAACAAAGATATCAAGATAAGAGAGATATAGTGCTCTAAAAATAAAATAAGAAAGCTCCCCAAGGTTCGTGCACAATTTATAATGGTTGCATTTGAATGCAATATGCACAAACATGGAATCCTCACTCCCTATCTATCATTTAGAACACAACTAAGATAAAGTGAATATGCTTATCAAGAACAACTTGAGTCCAACAATTACGAGATATGAGTGCATGAAGAAAAACAAATAAACCAAGCACTCATAAATCTTCTTTACCAACAACACTAAAATTTAAAAGGGATAAGAAGATGGTTGGCAAAGAACAGAGGATATAAGGGTGATGGATTAGCCCTCTTATGTATATGAGTTTCTAAAGTGGACAAAGTGATCCATAAAGAAACATGCACACACGAGAGGTTAATAAAGTAAATAAGACAAGATATCCAAGATGAAGTCATAGAATATACCAAAGGATGTTTGCTTAAAAAGCACATATAGCCTATGGCTCCAATTTTCGCTTATGGTATATGAATGAACTTCAACCAAGTTAAACCTCAAAAACATCACAACTAACAATGAGGGAAGTAAAGCTAGTTGGAATGTTTTGAGAAAGGCAACAAGTATCATAAATACGGATTTATTTCGCAATTTCATCAATATTGCACATAAGAGTTCTTTGAGGAATTGATATGCAATAAATTGCTAGAGGGCATATTTGGGATAGGTGGATCATAAACATGATTTATATATATATATATATATATATTTATATATATATATATATATATATATCCCCATCATATGCATCTTCTCAAATTACTCAAATGTACAATAAGAAGTTTTTATTTAAAAGGATTTTTCAAGAATCGCAATATTTTCGAAATAAAGAATTTCATGCCAAGATGCAACCTACAAGAGGTTGGATTCTATATGAGTATGCATGAATAAGATACTTGTTACCGAGATGGCAATGGCTTGATGTAATAGATAAGAGTTCATCGATCATCCTAGCTTGACTCCAATCCTCATATGGTGACAACACCTTCCTTATAGATGAGACAAGCCTCCATTGCATCTCCAATGTACCTAAAACATCATTCAAGTACATCTTGGTCCCCAAACTTATTGGGTCCAACATGGTTAGACTAACCACAATATATAGGACACACTCCATATAAACATGTGCATATTTAGATGAAGTTTGAATTTCATGCACATCTTAGCCATTTAGGATTTGATGGAGTATATCCTACATAATGGATCAAAAGAAAGCAAGCATGCTACAAGTATAAACAAATTACATATAAGCATGCACCAAAACTTTAAAAGATCCAAGAAAGATATACTTTGGACAAAACACCAAAAGAATTAAATAAGGCATAGAGGTGCCACAAAACAAATTTGTTGTCCAAGTTATATCTAAGAAGCAAATCTCAAAAGATTTGTTCAACAAAGTTCAACAAATGAACTAAGAAGAGACCATCGAGCATAAATGATGAAATAAAGCAAACATGCTCAAAGATTTATCTCATTCAAGCAAATAAAATATGTAAGAAGGAATGAGATAGCAAACTCCCCAAAAGAGCAAGGTTCGAACAAATAAACCAAACCCTCTACACTTTTCACAATGGCACAATGTACCGTAAAGAAAAGGTTTGTCTTCCAAAACAAATATTTGATATGAATCAAGAGAATTTATTAAAAGATTTTTCAAAGAGACAAGGAAGACACATGGGGGCAACAAAGATTTGTTGGAAATAAAATAAGGCAATAAGAAATAATCCAAGGTGAAGATGATCCATAAATTCAACCACATACAAGGTTATCAATTGTCAAAGACAATGAGAATATTGGAATTAACTTCCGGTGGTATATTTCAACAAGGATAGAAGGATCAACTTCACAATAAAAGGCATAGGATAAATATATAGAATTAAGCACTATGCACGAATGATGATTCTTGGTAGCTTCAACTAGTCAAACAATCACGCACGGCAATGATTAGAATAACTTGAAGCAAACGGTGTCCCAAATAAGATATAGAGATATGTATTTGAGGAAAACCGTACCACGCATTTCTTACTTAAACAAGAACCCATAAGTTGAGCAATAAAAGCTTTTTAATAAGAGAGGAGCTTGTTTGAGCAAACATGCCACTTAGAAGCAAGATAATTAAGAGCATCAACTCTAAGTGGCAAAACCTCATATGTTCACATTTTCTAGGCTTGTGATATGTACAAAACATATTACTCCCCCATAATGTGATAAAACATTTCTTCTAAATAAGAGGCAACTAAAATTCAACTAGAGATGATTAATGGATATTTAGAATTTGAATTTCTCATGAGTATGACACACCACATAGTGACTAGATAATCTTGCAATATCAATACTAAGTGGTGATACCCATATACACACATTTTATAGAGGAGAGATGCACAAAGCATAACACTCCCCCAAAATGGGATGTTCCATTAATCACTCAAAGAGAGCCAAATAAGATATCATCAAGATGCATTAGGCTCAAAACAATACACAAGTATATGATGAGTCAAACAAGCATACTTGAATACACAAGATAGGCAAGTAAGATACAACATATACAAACACATATTTGATACAAAACCAAACATGCAAAGGGGCAAGTAACTTACAATAAACATGGAGATTTGAAGCATAAGTTACCGCAAGGAGGAACATTGGATTATGAGATATAGATGATAATCCATACGACTTGGCTTGGTCAAAATATAATATATGAAGATTCCTTAATTCTTCATGAAGTAGCCAAGTCTCCAATGACCTCCACATGCACCTATTGATCAAGTTTGAGATTGTTGGTCCCCAACCAAGTTGGGTCCTAAGAGGTTAGTCACAATAGGCTTGGCAACCCAAATGGTCCTTTTCTTGAGACCACTTTGAGTTCCAACAAACTTGGCAAACACATTGCCATCCTTATCCTTCCCTAGAGAATAATCATCATCAACAATTATAGGGTTAGATAAGGTACCACCTAAGCAAGAAGAAGCAAAGTGCCCCTTCTTACGACATAAGTAGCAAGTGTTCCCCTTTTTCTTCTTTATTGATTTCTTCTCTTGGGGAACAATATATTGATTCTTCTTGGGAAGTGGCCTATCTTCAACTTGAGGTCGTGCATGAGCTTGACCTTGACCTTGTGGCCGTTTCCCTTGTTGTTTCTCACTCAAGTGCTTCTTCTTCTTCAATGGGCATGATCTAACATGGTGCCCTTCAACTTTGCACTTGAAGCAAACAATCTTGGCCGAATCCTTGACTTTGTCTTGGCCCTTGTTCTTGTTGTTCTTGTTCTTGGACTTGATCTTGTTATTGGAGTTGAATCCAAGTCCACTTTTGTCATTGGGGGATTGTTGCACACTTAGCATCTTGTCAAGTGCGGATTTCCCTTCATGACACTTTTCCAAGTCTTTCTTCAAAGAAAGGACTTGAGTCTCGAGCTCTTTTATTTCCTCTACATGGTTAGTAGAAATACAAGTACTAGAGGAAGTAGAAGCTTCATTGTTAGAGCAACAAGGCAAAGCAAGTAATCCAACACAAGGTGTATCAATAGTTTGACTAGATGGATTACAAGGACTAGCACATGAAGATGTAGCATTTGTAGTTGATATTGTGCTAAAGTCCACATGAGGCTCAAAAGATGTTACCTTAGTGATACTAGCCTCATGAGCTAACTTTAGCTCATCGTAGGAAGCTAGAAGATCCTCAAGAGAGTGTGAGAGCGTTTTATTGCTTTTCTTCCAATTCCCTACAATTGCTAGTTAGCCAATCAAGTTGAGCCCTTAGCTCAACATTCTCCTTCAAGATAGATGCTTCACAAGGAGTAGAGTTAGTAGCACAAGCATCATCAATAGATTTTTCTTTTTCAAGCTCATAGGATTCAATTTTTTGTGTGAGCATAAAATTAGCATGCTTCTCATCTTTTAGCTCTTGCTTGAGGAGATTGAATCTCATTCTCCCATTATCAACATGGGACTCCAACTCCACTATGGTTTCCCTATACTTATTCAAGGTATCCATAGAGTGTTCGAGATAAGCACGAGCTTCTTTATTACCACGAAGAGAAGCATATACCATTGCCATATCATGCACCAAGGTATTATGTTCTTCATCATTATCATCATCATCACTCTCATCATTAGAGGATGTGTTAGGAGTCAAAGTAGAAGATACCTTTGATCCATTTGCCATAAGGCACATGTGCATACCGGAGGATGAAGATGAAGATATTCTTGAATCCTCATTTGAAATCATGTCTTGATCCATAGAGTGTTCGGTTTCCTCTACATTGTTAGTCAACAAGCAACTAGAGGAAATAGGAGCATTTTGATTATGGGAGCAAGACAAGGCAAGCATATCCTCATGAGATCTATGTAAGCAATTTACACATGATATGCAAGGACTATCAACACAAGCATGTAGATTATTTTCAATGCTAGATGTGTTTAAGTCCAAAGAGGAAACATTGCAATGAGATAGAGATGAAGAGTCATCCCTATTGAGCACAATATCAACATTGCAATTTCCCTCACCACTCACCATATCATTACCTTGTGTCTTGCAACACGTTTGTGAAGTGGAAGAAGATGACGACTCATCACGGCCGGAGGTGGAAGCAACTTGGAACTCTTCATGATGTGAAGGGGAAGAGAGCTCCTCGGAGTCACCACCGACCAAATGAGAAGTGGATCCACCAAACATTTCTTTAAGCTTGATCCACATCTCATGAGACGACTTTCGCTTTATATATATCAAGAACCTACGAAAATCGGGTCTCAAAGAGAATAAAAGCTCATTAGAAACTTGAGCTTCAAGATGTAAGTTTTTCTCATCCTCTAAAGATAGATTATGAGAATCCATCGGAGGATAAAAACCAACATCTAGAAATTGCTCAATGTTTGGACACAAGGTCCGAAGATTGTAAAGCAAGCAATTTCGCCACACAAGATAATTTGTGCCATTAAAGACAATTGTGTCATTGTGCACTATACTAGCCGACATCTTTACTCTCAAGGCGGTGAAGCCTAAAACAAGGAGAGACCTTGCTCTGATACCAATTGAAAGATCGAGATGTCGCCTAGAGGGGGGGGGGGTGAATAGGCAATTACAAACTCTTGCGGATTTGTCTTGTAAGAATGCGGAATTAAACTAACGTTTAGTTTACAAGCACAAACCCTAAATATGCTAAGCTCAACTAAGTGTAACAATGGCAACTAGAGCTAAGCAAGATAGGCACAAGATATATGTAGCACAAAGCTAAGCAAGATAGGCACAAGATATATGTAGCACAAGTGATAGCAATATATATATACTTCAAGCACGATGGCTATCACAAGGAAAGAGAGCTCGGGTATAGAGATAACCGAGGCACGCGGAGACGAGGATGTATTCCCGTGTTCCCTTGCTTTGCAACAAGGTACGTCACGTTTGGAGGAGTGGAGGTCCCACGAAGGATTCCCCGCGCCACGAAGGCTCACCCTATTCTCCGAACCACACCCACGAAGGATTATGGCCCTTTCCTTATGGTTAGCTTTTCCTCCGCTCCGGAGATGGTAAGCTCCACAACCACTTCACAAGCTCCACGAAGGAGAAGCCCGGGCACCTTCACAATCTTCCACGAAGAGATCACCGGGACACCAAACAAGCCAACTAGGAGGTCACCCTCCAAGAGTAACAAGCTCACGGTCTCTCACTCGAACAAATCGTGGTGGAGAGCTCAACACTATGCAATGATGCAAAGCAAGAACACCGGAGGTGTTCAAGTCCTTCACACTCAAATCCCACCAAAGCAACGAATGCTAGGATGAGATTGGAGAGGAAGAACAAGGGGGAAAGTCAACCAAAGACTCCAAGATCTAGATCCCAAGAGATTCCCTCACTTAGAGAAGAAACGGTTTGGTGGAAGTGTAGATCTAGATCTCCTCTCTCAAATCCTCAAGTATGAGCAAGAATGGTTGGAGGAATCAAGGGAGAGAGAAACTTCTTCAAATGCAACAATGGAGGTGAGAGAAAGGGGAAGAAGTTGTTGCTCAAGGTGGAAGAAGGGCTATTTATAGTCTAGGGAGAAAAATAACCGTTGGGGAGAAAACCGGGTGAAAATCGCATTAAAAACGGCTAAAAAAGACAGCCCAGCCGGCCAGCGGGCCGGCCGACCGGAGCATGGGCCGGAGAGGCCGGTGGCCTGCCCGGTCCGACCGGCCCACCGACCGGGGCTGGGCAGAGGCGCGCTGGGCGGCAGAACTGCCTTAGGCCGCGCGGGGGAAAGGCCAGGCCACGTGGGCCATGGCGCGTGGAGGCGGCCCTGCGTAGCCCGGCTGGACCGGAGGTGCAGCTGGGCCTGCCGCCTTCGGACAGTGGGGCGAGGCCGGCCGGGTGGGGGCGGCTTGAGGCCCTTGGTGGAGATGCGGCCCGGTCAGCCATCCGGCCGGACCGGAGACAGCTGGGCTGGCCGGCGCGTGGGCCGGTGGCCGCCGGTCGGCCGGGTGGGCCGGCGTGCGGCCCGGCAGGCCGGGCGGCAACCGGCCGCCTCCCCCCTTTTTTCTTTTCTTTTTCTTTTTCTCTTTTACCTTTTCTTTAATAACTATTGTTCCCGAACTCCGATTGACATGAAACAAATTCCGTTGGAAAGATAATAACAAATGCCATCCAATAGAAGGTGCAAACTCAAGAAATTGTAGGAGGGGATTTTATCATGAATATAAAAGGGTAGAACCTTATATCATGAATAACCGGTAAAATCACCCAACCTCGAAAACGCAATAGAAGATGCATGCGAACTCCGTTTTCGATGAACTTGGGCTTGTTGTAAAGCTAGCAACAAGCTCAAGAACCTCACATAGAGAAACACCAAGAAGTAATAAGGATATGCAAAGTATGCAAAGGGTTGAGCTCCCTAAGACGATGTGATCAAGTTACTCAACCGAAAGCCCCTCTTAATAGTGCGGCTATCTATCCTATAATCCGGTCTCCCAACATCCACCTTGAGACCGGTAAAAGGAAATCCTAGCAAGGCCATACCTTTTCCTTGCGCATCCCGCTTGATCTTGATGATAACTCTTCAAGCTTCACTCAAGCCGGAATGCCTCACTTGAGCGATGTTGCTTCGTGAAGACTAACAAATGCTCCCCCATACACTATGATGGGAAAGCTCCATTGATGCACATCTTCACTAGTCCATTATCACCAAATGGATGGCAAGCTTCAAGCATGTGATTCACTTGAGATGCTCATCTTGAACTTGCCCAACTCAACCTTGTATCTTCTCATACTCACATTGTAGGATAACGTTGCATAGAAAACAAAAATTTTCCTACCGCAAACACGAAATCCAAGCCAAGATGCAATCTAGAAGACGGTAGCAACGAGGGGATTATCGAGTCTCACCCTTGAAGAGATTCCAAAGCCTACAAGATGAGGCTCTTGTTGCTGCGGTAGATGTACACTTGCCGCTTGCAAAAGCGCATAGAAGATCTTGATCACGATCGGTTCCGGCGCCACGAACGGGCAGCACCTCCGTACTCGGTCACACGTTCGGTTGTTGATGAAGACGACGTCCACCTCCCCGTTCCAGCGGGCAGCGGAAGTAGTAGCTCCTCTTGAATCCGACAGCACGACGGCGTGGTGTCGGTGGTGGTGGAGAAGTCCGGCGGAGCTTCGCTAAGCGTGCGGGACGTGGTGGAGGAGAGAGGCCGCTAGGGTTTGGGGAGAGGGGGCACCGGCCACTATAGGGGTGCGGCCACCTTGTGGTTCTTGAGTGGCCGGCCCCTCCCCTTGGCCCCTCATTATATAGGTGGATCCCCAAGAGTTGGTCTCCAAGTCTTCGAATAAGACCCGAACCAAAAACCTTCCATATGGTGGGGAAACCTAGCCAAGCTAGGACTCCCACTAGAGGTGGGAGTTCCACATCCCATATGGGGGGGGTGGCCGGCCCCCTAAGGGGGAGTCCACTTGGGACTCCTCCCCCACTAGGGCTGGCCGGCCATGGAGGTGGAGTCCCATGTGGACTCCACCTTCCTTGGTGGTTTCTTCCGGACTTTTCTAGAACCTTCTAGAACCTTCCATAGAACCTTCCGCATTAATTTAATTCACATAAAATGACATCCTATATATGAATCTTATTCTCCGGACCATTCCGGAACTCCTCGTGATGTCCGGGATCTCATCCGGGACTCCGAACAAATATTCGAACTCCATTCCATATTCAAGTTCTACCATTTCAACATCCAACTTTAAGTGTGTCACCCTACGGTTCGCGAACTATGTGGACATGGTTGAGTACTCACTCCGACCAATAACCAATAGCGGGATCTGGAGATCCATAATGGCTCCCACATATTCAACGATGACTTTAGTGATCGAATGAACCATTCACATACGATACCAATTCCCTTTGTCACGCGATATTTTACTTGTCCGAGGTTTGATCTTCGGTATCACTCTATACCTTGTTCAACCTCGTCTCCTGACAAGTACTCTTTTACTCGTACCGTGGTATGTGGTCTCTTATGAACTTATTCATATGCTTGCAAGACATTTAGACGACATTCCACCGAGAGGGCCCAGAGTATATCTATCCGTCATCGGGATGGACAAATCCCACTGTTGATCCATATGCCTCAACTCATACTTTCCGGATACTTAATCCCACCTTTATAACCACCCATTTACGCAGTGGCGTTTGATGTAATCAAAGTACCTTTCCGGTATAAGTGATTTACATGATCTCATGGTCATAAGGACTAGGTAACTATGTATCGAAAGCTTATAGCAAATAACTTAATGACGAGATCTTATGCTACGCTTAATTGGGTGTGTCCATTACATCATTCATACAATGATATAACCTTGTTATTAATAACATCCAATGTTCATGATTATGAAACTAATCATCCATTAATCAACAAGCTAGTTAAGAGGCATACTAGGGACTCTTTGTTGTTTACATATCACACATGTATCAATGTTTCAGTTAATACAATTATAGCATGGTATATAAACATTTATCATAAACATAAAGATATATAATAACCACTTTTATTATTGCCTCTTGGGCATATCTCCAACACACATAAGATAGAGTGCTCATCTTGAACTTGCCCAACTCAACCTTGTATCTTCTCATACTCACATAAGATAGAGCATGGCTAATATTGAGTTCCACATAAGAACTCCATCTCCATTTCTTCTTATTGATCATATCACATATATGTATCTTCATACCGATGATCTTGATGCCAATACACAAAGAATACCTTTTATCTTCATGGCATCCATACTTGAATCCAACACATGGAGTACAAGTAGTACCTATGGAATATTCCTTCATATAAACTCAATGAAAACATTAGTCCATAGGGGTTGTCATTAATTATCAAAACCACACATATAGGGGCAATGTACCCTTACAAAAGGTGTATACAAGATACAACCAAGAGTTTTGCTAGTCCATGGAATACTAGATAGGTATACGAACTTCAATTGGATGAAGTAAGTATCACGGAGTAGGAATCTTCACCGGATGAAATAGTCAAAGAGTTTTTGATTTCATCAGAAACGATGAAGATGCTTGCATTTGCAAGAAATTAAGTGGGAGCGCTGAGACATATTTATAATACTTATGTAGATGACATATAGTTGATTATAAATGATGCAATTATATACTTGATTAAAAGGTTTCATTGAGAAATTAACTTCAATGAAAGAATATGGACTGAAACAAAATTAGTGTCAAGATCTATGAAGATAGATTGAAACACATAATAAGTTTAAGTCAAAGTACATAGAATGGATATTGAAGTAGTTCAATATAGAAATATTAAGAAAATGTTCTTGTTATATGAAGGTTTAACAAGACTTGGGTGTATCTGACACTCAATGAGTAAAAACACATGAGTGATTTTAGATCACGAATAATATGTACAAAATCAGATGTCCTGTGCTCTAAAAAGTTATGAGCATGTACCAGAATGATTCATGTGATGATCATTGAAAAACAGTAAGAATATTCTTGAGTACTTAAGAAGAACCAAGGATATATAAAGTTTTGTATGGAGAAATGACAAACAAATCGCTGTAAGATGTTGCACCGATATTGGTTTTGTCACATATAAAATTTCAATCTCAAATTAGGCTAAGTGTTGTTTTTTAAAAGGTAGCACAATGAGCTAGAAGTTGTCTATGCTAGATTTAGAAGAATTCTAAATATTGTGACGGATTCTACAAACGAAGGCAGAGTATGTCATTGTTTTGACAATGACTGAGGATGTTAAGTCAAGAGGTTCTTCTAGAACTTGGTGCAGTTCCGATAGTGTCAAAACTTTGAAGCTATATTGTGTATGACAATATTAGTGACATATTTCAGACCGCGAAATTAAGGTTCCACCAGAAGACCAAACATATTTAAAGCCGACTCATTTGGAAAATAAGTGATGCGTTGAGACGCAAATGAATTGCAAAATACATACGTTTCTGAGCATGTCAAATCCGTTGACTAAAACTTCTCCCGTGAGCAAAACATGATAAAGCACCGGAAGGCCAAGGTGTTATATCTTTACATATATAAACTAGATTATTGACTCTAGTACAAGTGGGAGACTGTTGGAGATATGCCCAAGAGGCAATAATAAATAGTTATTATAATATATCTTTGTGTTTATGATAAGGTTTATATACCATGCTATAATTGTATTAACCGAAACATTGATACATGTGTGTTATGTAAACAACAAGGAGTCCCTAGTAAGTCTCTTGTATAACTAGCTTGTTGATTAATAGATGATCATAGTGTCATGATCATGAACATTGGATGTTATTAATAAACAAGGTTATGTCATTATATGAATGATGTAATGGACACACCCAATTAAGCATAGCATAAGATCACGTCATTAAGTTATTTGCTATAAGCTTTCGATACATAGTTACCTAGTCCTTCGATCATGAGATCATGTAAATCACTTATACCGGAAGGGTACTTTGATTACATCAAACGCCACTGCGTAAATGGGTGGTTATAAAGGTGGGATTAAGTATCTGGAAAGTATGAGTTGAGGCATATGGATCAACAGTGAGATTTGTCCATCCTGATGACAGATAGATATACTCTGGGCCCTCTCGGTGGAATGTTGTCTAAATAGCTTGCAAGCATATGAATGGTTCATAAGAGACCACATACCACGGTACGAGTAAAGAGTACTTGTCAGGAGATGAGGTTGAACAAGGTATAGAGATACCGATGATCAAACCTCAGACAAGTAAAATATCGTGTGACAAAGGGAATCGGTATCGTATGTAAATGGTTCAGTCGATCACTAAAGTCATCGTTGAATATGTGGGAGCCATTATGGATCTCCAGATCCCCCTATTGGTTATTGGTCGGAGAGAGGTCTCAACCATGTCTGCATAGTTCGCGAACCGTAGGGTGACACACTTAAGGTTTGATATCATTCAAGTAGATATGGAATATGGAATGGAGTTCAAAGTTTTGTTCGGAGTCTCAGATGGGATCCAGGACATCACGAGGAGGTCCGGAATGGTCCGGAGAATAAGATTCATATATAGGAAGTCATATTCCAAGTTTGGAAATGATCCGGTGCATTTATGGCAGGTTCTAGAAGGTTCTAGAAAAGTCCGGAAGAAATCACCATGGAAAGTGGAGTCCCGGAGGGACTCCACCTTGCATGGACAGCCAAACCCTAAGGGGTGGAGTCCCAGGTGGACTCCACCATAGGTGGCCGGCCACCCCACCTAAGGGAAAGGTGGGAGTCCCACCTTGGGTAGGACTCCCCCCTTGAGTAGGTTTCCCACCTATGGGAGGTTTTGTTGTTGGGGTCTTATTCGAAGACTTGGACTACAACTCTTGGGGATTTCCACCTATATAATGAGGAGGAGAGGGAGGGGGCAGCCACTCTTGGCCGCACCACCTAGGGCTGCCCATGGCCGGCGCCCTAGCCACCCCTCTCCCAAACCCTAGCCTCTCCTCCTCCACATAATACTCCCGCAGCGCATAGGCGAAGCCCTGCCGGAGTTCTCCACCACACCACCACCACGCCATCGTGCTGCCGGGATTCCGAGGAGGATCTACTACTTCCGCTGCCCGCTGGAACAGGGAGAAGGACGTCGTCATCAACACCGAACGTGTGACCGAGTACGGAGGTGCTGCCCGATTGTGGCACCGTCAAGATCTTCTACGCGCTTTTGAAAGCGGCAAGTGATCATCTTCTGCAACAACGAGAGCCTCCTCTCGTAGGCTTTGGAAATCTTCAAGGATTAGTCTCGTTCATCCCCTCGTTGCTACCATCTTCTTGATTGCATCTTGGCTTGGATTGCGTTCTCGCGGTAGGAATTTTTTTGTTTTCTATGCTACGAATCCCATCAGAAAGTGCTGGCAGAGAAATCTGCAGCGTCCCTGTGGTTAAAACTGGAATCGATCTGCATGTCGAAAGATATAACCAGTAAGATGCACGTGAAGATGAAATTATTCTCGCACAAGCTACAAGAAGGTGGATCGATGATGAATCACTTATCGATCTTTAGAGAGATCGTTTCTGACTTGCTGTCCATGGAGGTTAAGTATAAAGATGAGGTTCTCGCTCTTTTCTGTTAATCTCATTGCCTAACTCTTTTACGAATTTCCAAGGCACCCTATTATACAGTCGTGATGAACTAACCATTGCCAAAGTATACGAGGCCCTCCAGCAGAGGGAAAAGACGAGATCTATTGTGCAGGCAGAGGGGTCGTCATCTAAGGCAGAAGCACTGCAGGTCCGAGGTAGGACCGAGCACAGAAACAACAACTATAACAACTACAACAGAGATAAGAGCAAGACCCACATGAGTCGCTCAAAGTCCAAGGGACGAGGCACTAAGTTCTGCAAGTATTGTAAGATAACTAACCACAATATTGATAATTGTTGGAAGTTGGAGAACAAGGAGAAAAGAAACAGTACTTACCAACCAAAAAAACAAATCTGATAGTGATGGTGTCGGGGGTGCTCCCGGCAATGCCCACCATGAGATGCGTAGAGTTGACGGAATCCTGCAGATCAGTACGAGATATCAGTAACCAAACAAACCGATATCTAGAGATTTACCCAGGTTCGGGGCCCTCGATGAGGTAAAACCCATACTTCATGCTTGTCTGATCTTGATTATCGAAAGTATATCGGGTTATAATGGGGTAGACGATGGGCTACGGTGGACTCGCCAAGAGCTAGGGACCTAAGAAGGCGAATTCAGCAGTTGATATCTTTTCATCTCTGGGGGTTTGATGCCGTAGCATAGGTTGTAATTTCATTTGCAATTTTAATTTTCATTTTGTACCAGAGAGCAACATGATGCATTTTACCTTAAAATGTAGAACAAGTCATTTACAACAAATCATGAGCAGAAAGCAAGCAAAATTTCAAGAGGGGAGCACAACGGATTGGGGAGGGGCACATGGGAGTGGGGAGGAGGACATGGGAGTGGGGAGGGGGAGAGGGGCTCTCACACCAAACGGCGGAGGTGGCAGGGTTGCGATGGTGGCGGCATTGTCCTCTTCCTCCTCCTCTGCGGTGGTGGCTCGGGCTCGCGCGTCCTCCTCCTCCTCCTCTGCGGCGGCGGTGGCTCGGGCTCGAGCATCCTGCTCGGCGGTGGGGTGGAAGTCCTCCTCCTCCTCGGCGGCCGCGGCGCTAGGTGGCGGCGCTAGGTGGTGGTGGTGGCGGTGGTTGCGAGTGGGCGATAGGGTTGGCTCGTCGGGGAAGAACTATTGTGAGTGGGGAAGAAAGGTTCGAGTCGATTATTTCACCAAGTGTCCAAATTCTGTGGCGCGTCCTGATACGTCTCAAACGTATCTATAATTTCTTATGTTCCATGCTACTTTTATGATGATACTCACATGTTTTATACACACTTTATGTCATATTTATGCATTTTCCGGCACTAACCTATTGACAAGATGCCGAAGAGCCGATTCTGTTTTCATTGTTTTTGGTTTCAGAAATCCTACGAAGGAAATATTCTCGGAATTGGACGAAATCAACGCCTAGGGTCTTATTTTTCCACGAAACTTCCAGAAGACCGAAAGGGTTACGAAGTGGGGCGACGAGGCGCCGCCACGCCAGGGCCGCGCGGCCAAGGGTGGGGCCGCGCCGCCCTGTTGTGTGGGGCCCTCGTGACGCCCCTAAACCTACCCTTCCGCCTACTTAAAGCCTTCGTCGCGAATACCCCAGTACCGAGAGCCACGATACGGAAAACCTTCCAGAGACGCCGCCGCCGCCAATCCCATCTCGGGGGATTCAGGAGATCGCCTCCGGCACCCTGCCGGAGAGGGGAATCATCTCCCGGAGGGCTCTTCATCGCCATGATCGCCTCCGGATCGATGTGTGAGTAGTTCACCCCTGGACTATGGGTCCATAGCAGTAGCTAGATGGTTGTCTTCTCCTCTTGTGCTATCATGTTAGATCTTGTGAGCTGCCTATCATGATCAAGATCATCTATTTGTAATGCTACATGTTGCGTTTGTTGGGATCCGATGAATATGGAATACTATGTTATGTTGATTATCAATATATCATATATGTGTTGTTTATGATCTTGCATGCTCTCCGTTGCTAGTAGAGGCTCTGGCCAAGTTGATACTTGTAACTCCAAGAGGGAGTATTTATGCTCGATAGTGGGTTCATGCCTCCATTAAATCTGGGACAGTGACAGAAAGTTCTAAGGTTGTGGATGTGTGATACGTCCAAAACGTATCTACTTTCCCGAACACTTTTGCTATTGTTTTGCCTCTAATTTGTGTATTTTGGATGCAACTAACACGGACTAACGCTGTTTTCAGCAGAACTGTTCTGGTGTCTTGTTTTTGTGCAGAAATCCAACTTTCGGGAAAATCCTCGGAATTTATGCAGAAGGCCCTATTTTCCCAGAATACTGACGGAGCCAGAAGGACAAGTTGGGGGGAGGCCCGAGGGCCCCACACCACCAGGCGGTGCGGCCCAGGGGGGCCCGCGTGGCCCTATGGTGTGGCCCCCTCGACTGGCCTCCGACGCCCTCCTTCGGACTATTTATCGCCCTCGACCTAAAAACGCACGGGGAGAAGTCGAAGTCGCCAGAAACCCTCCAGAACGCCGCCACATCGCGAAACTCCGTCGCAGGAGCCAGAAGTCTTCGTTCTGGCACTCCGCCGGGACGGGGAATTGGAGGAGATCATCACCGCAGACTATAGGGCAGCTGATCTCGAGGGATTGGCCCATTTTGTCAATTGGCGCACACAATAGGAGCCTACAACCAAGCACAAGTCCTTGGCTGTAGCCGAGGGATTGGCCCATTTTGTCAATTGGCGCCGTCTGTGGGATTTAGAGGCGACAAGGAGCTGATCTCGATGGCACGTTCAGGATCGTCGACTTCATCGGCAGCAAGCAACATCTTGGACAGAGGTAAACAGATCGAAACTGGTCTCGTTGATTTTGTGCCTCACCCGCCCTCCCGTTTGGATGCATATACATATCCGGAGGAGCCCATGGAGATGACGTTCGGAAGGTTCCACTTTCGCGTCGGGAAGGAAGGAAGTTATCGTCTCGAAATTCCGACCTTCCCGAAGTTTTCTGTGGAAAGTACTGAATCTTCGAGCTCGGCATCATCGGTCGAGTCAGGCGACGAAGAAACATCTTCGCCATGCTTCGTCAGCACCAAGGCAAGCAAAAAACTCGCCAAGATCTTCGGCGACATGTCTTTCGAGTCGTCTGCGGACTCCTATATAAGCAGCGATTCTGAAAGCGTCGACAGCTTCGACTTCATCGACAAATCTATCACCATTGGAAAGGTCTTCACCAATCTCTATGATGGTGTCACCGAATCCAGCAAGGCGCAGAATTCTAACTATCATCAAATCTACGTCATCGGAGAAGCAAGTCGTGAACAGGAGCAAACATCGGAGGCTTTCGACGATTTGGGAAATCCATACGTCGATCCCTCTGATTTAAGGCGAGGATTAGGCAACAAATACGTCGGGCCTACACCACGTCTGAGAGTTCAGTTGTCGCAAGCAGCATGGGACAGAGCCGCAAGAGCTATGGATGGTTCAGAACCAATGGCGACAACTGCCACGGTCGAGGAATTGCAGGCATACCAATATAGACTTGCTCGAGCTGGAAGGGAATTAGAAAAACAAACAGAGGTTCTGAACAAAAGAAGGGAGGCAGCTTCCGCGTCAAGCAGGCGAAGGGCAGACCTCAGTCGACACTCAGGAACTTCGGGAGATAGTCACAGAGAAGCTCGGAACAGGGCAAGGTCAAGGCTGCAAAACATACCAGAAGCAGAAAGAGAGAATCTAGTTCAAAACCTCGACATGTCCTTTATGTCAATAGATACGAGAGGAAACATTATTCCCAAAACACCAGAAGCTGGGTACATGGCGACACAAGCCTTTATCCTAGCATCTAGGCCACCTCCTGGAGATCCAAGGGAAGCACTGTATAACATGGCCATGGCAGGTGTTGGAGCCATGGGAACAACGTTCGCATCAACGCCTCCCGAAGGATCAGCAAGGCAAAATAGTCCACGACCTGCGGTTGCAGTAGCAGCTCCCGAGAGAACAGGTGAAGCAAGGGACGCAGAAACTCAGGCAAGGGTAGACAGGGCACGACAACATAGAAGGGAACATCGACACTATCCAGACTTAGCCGAAGAGGATATGTGTGGGCTACCATGCTTTACTAGAAGAGTCCGAAAAACTCGGGTGCCTTCAGGGTTTAAGCTACCCGATAATTTCAAAAAATTCGACGGATTGCAGGATCCTGAGGATTGGCTGGTAGATTACCTCGAGACAGTGAAACTAATTGGCGGCACAAGGGCAACAGCAATGCAGAGCATTCAGGTGCACTTGAGTGGAGCCGCAAGATCTTGGATAAAAAAGCTTCCAGTAGGTTCCATCGACAACTGGACGGATTTCGAGGAGATATTCATCAAGAATTTTCGGTCTACCTGCAAAAAGCCTGCGACACTCGAGGAGTTAAGATCATGCCGACAGAAACATGATGAATCAATGAGGAAGTACATCCAAAGGTGGAATATCATCAAAAACTTGGCAGAAAACATATCTGACGAGAGAGCAATAGACGCGTTTGTTGCAGGAGTCAGGCGAGGAGACTTCGTGGAAGATCTGGGGAGAACCAACCCAAAAACAGTGTCAGCGTTGATGGAGATAGCAAACAAGTGGGCAGATGGCGAAGATGCTGTGCACAACAAGCGACATAGGTCACCAGAGGAGGACCGCAGTCAAAATTATCAGGGCAGGCGACGATTCTCGCGATTCTCGAGTTATGATCCACCTGGCCAAATTTCGGCTGGGTTTCGATCGGGTGCTGGAGGAAGCAATAGAGATAGTTATCAACGAAATAGCGAGCAGCGAAGCGACAACAGAGATGATCCGCGAACTAACAGACCAAACAATGGACCTAGGAGGCCCTTTGTGACCCCTGAGGATATGATGAACGGCCCATGCCAGATGCACTTCTTCGTCGACAACAATGGGGTAAGGCAGTCAGGACATCTACAGAAAGATTGTCGGAATTTTCAAGCAATGATGAGGGTTGCCGCGCAAGCTCATGCTCAGGTAGCAAGTCGAAATCCCCAGGGACCTAGGAGTGAGATACACTTACCACCCCTTCCCGCAATCACGGAAGAAAATCGACACCAGCTCAGAATTGCGGCAGCACCAGCACCACCACCATATGTCGATCCCAACTCCCATGGAGCAGTCTCGATGATTCAGAAAGGCAGACCATCCAATAGAACTCAGAAAGTAATCTCGCGGCAGGTGTTCATGGCAGAGAAAATGCCTCCACCAACAGTCGAGTATCTCAATTGGTCGGGACAAGACATTGGTTTCACAATTGCGGATCACCCGCAGCAAGTTCCTCGACCAGGGCAGTCAGCACTTATTCTGCCAGCAGTGATTGCAGGATTCGACGTATCGAGAGTTTTCATTGACGGAGGAAGCAGTCTAAACCTTATGTATGCAGATACTCTGAGGAAGATGAACATATCCTTGGCGAACCTCAAACCAACGGATACGCGCTTTCACGGAATCACACCAGACAAACCAAGTTACCCATTGGGAAGGATTAATCTCGACGTTCAGTTTGGCACTCGAGAAAATTACAGGATCGAAAGGCTGGAGTTTGAGGTCGTGGATTTCCCATCACAGTACCATGCTCTGTTGGGGCGCCCAGCATACGCTAGGTTTATGGCAGTACCACATTACACATACCTATTGTGGAGGATGCCTGGACCTAAGGGGCCAATCACGATTAAAGGAAGTTTTTCGCTTGCCGATAAATGCGATAAGGACTTTCATCGACTATCAGAAACCTTCGGGATGCAAGCAGAATATATGGAGTCAAAACTCACGACAGATTACGACGTACTCCCAGATGTGGGGAGGCCTAGCAAGGACTCAACCTTCAACACAGCAAAGGATTCCAAGGAAGTACAGATTCACCCGACAGACCCGAAGAAAACGACGTCCATTGCAAATAACATGGACCTCGCATAGGAAAGCGCGCTCGTCGAGTTCCTCCGTGAGCACTGGAAAATCTTCGCATGGTGTCCAGCTGACATGCCAGGAGTACCCAGGGAACTTGCCGAGCACCACCTACACTTGGATCCAATCGCAAAACCAATCAAACAACCTCTGCGGCGTTTTTTGGAACCAAACCGCAAGGCTATGCTGTCAGAAATCAACAGACTCAGAGAAGCAGGTTTTATCAAAGAAATACATACAGAGGCCACATGGGTAGCCAACCCAGTGCTGGTGCCGAAGAAAAACACGAAGGTCCTTCGCATTTGCGTCGACTTCACGTGTCTCAATAAACATTGTCCAAAGGATCACTTTCCCCTCCCGAGGATCGATCAAATCATCGACTCCACGGCAGGATGTGAACGTCTTTCCTTCCTGGATGCTTATTCTGGTTATAACCAGATTAGATTGAAAGAAGATGATGAGGTGAAAACAGCGTTCATCACCCCTTACGGCGTGTTCTGCTATCGAACAATGCCCTTCGGGTTGAAAAACGCGGGAGCAACGTATCAGCGGATGATGCAGAAGTGCCTAGCAGAGCAAATAGGGAAAAATGTACAAGTATACATCGATGATGTCGTCATAACATCCAAAAAAGGCGACACCTTAATTGAGGACCCGAGGGAAACTTTCGACAACCTCGACAAGTTCTGCCTCAAGCTGAACCCAACAAAGTGCTCTTTCGGCGTTCCTGCAGGGGAACTTCTCGGGTTCCTAGTATCAGCAAGAGGGATTGAAGCAAACCCCGAGAAAATACAGACCATCGTAACGATGAGAAAGCCAACAAAGCTGAAAGAAGTACATCAGTTAACCGGGCGAGTCGCAGCTTTAAGCAGATTCGTCGCCAGGCTAGGAGAAAAGGCGTTACTATTTTACGCCTTGATCAAACAGGGAGACAAGTTCCAATGGAACGAAGAAGCAGATAGAGCTTTTGAGGACCTCAAGCGCAAAATCTCGACACCACCAATCTTGGTGGCGCCAAAAGAGAAGGAGCCTCTGTTGCTATACATTGCGGCCACACCCCAGGTGGTGAGCACGGTACTTGTCGTCGAACGGGAGGAAGAAGGAAAACTCCACGGAGTGCAGAGGCCAGTATACTTCGTCAGCGAAGTTTTATCGCCTTCAAAACAAAGGTACCCTCAGTACCAAAAGCTAGCATATGGAGTATTCACAACAGCACGAAAATTGCGCCACTACTTTTCGGCACACCCGATCGTAGTGGTCAATGAAGCTCCCTTGTCAAATATACTAAATAATCCAGAAGCTACGGGTCGTGTCTCCCTTTGGGGAATAGAACTTTCCCCTCGGGATATCACGTATGAAAAAAGAAAAGCAATCAAGTCGCAGATTCTGCCAGACTTCATCGCAGAGTGGATGGAGCTGCAAAACACAGGACCACCAGATTTATCGAGAACTTGGACCATGAACTTCGATGGATCCAAGAGATTGGAAGGAGCTGGTGCAGGTGTAATACTAGTATCACCAGAAGGCGACAAGTTGAAGTACGTTCTGAGGATGACGTTCCCAAACGCGTCTAACAATGAGGCAGAATATGAAGCCCTCATACACGGGATGAAGATGGCGAAAGCTTGCGGCGCTACTCGACTAAAAATCTTTGGCGACTCGCAGTTCGTGGCTCAGCAAGTCATGAACCAATGTGATGCAGTCAACGATAGTATGATAGCATACAAGGAAGTCTACAACGAGCTCGAGAAGTTGTTCGATGGATGCGAAGTAAATCATATCAGCAGATTGAGCAATGACGAAGCCGACGTTCTCGCAAACATCGGGTCGCAATGCCTTGCACTGCCGCCAGGAGTATTTTGGGAAGAGATAGCAGAGAGATCCACGAAGTCGACAAAGCCAAAAAAGAAGGAGAAAAAACCCTCGGGGGCTATCAAGGAGGAGCAAGAGGAAGAAGAAGATCAGGACCTGGTCATGATGATACAGATACCATGGATGTAGACGTACATCTCATACATCCTGAAGAAGGAAATACCCGACGATCCAGTTGAAGCAAGGCGAGTTATTAGACGATCAATGGCTTTTACTGTGGTCAAAGGGGAGCTATACAAACGAAGTATTTCGGGAGTACTACAGAGGTGCATCACACCCGAGGAAGGAAGGATGATCCTGAAGGATGTACACGAAGGAATTTGCGGTCACCACGCAAGTAGCCGAGCTATTGCTGCCAAAGTTTTTCGAGCTGGATTTTACTGGTTGACAGCAATAGAGGACGCAAAGGACATAGTACGAACCTGTGATGCGTGCCAGAGGTTTGCCGCAAAACCTCACTCCCCAGCAGCAGAGCTAATGCCAATACCTCTGTCTTGGCCCTTTGCTCAATGGGGCCTAGATATGGTGGGCAAGCTACACAAGTCGTGGCCAGGAGGGAAGGAGTATATGTTGGTAGCTGTCGACAAATTTACAAAATGGATAGAAGCGAAGCCAATAAATTCACCAGATGGGGCATCTGCAGTCAAATTCGTGAAAAGTCTCGTCTTCAGGTTTGGAGTACCTCACAGCATCGTCACGGATAACGGCAATAACTTCACATCCAATGAGTTCAAAGATTATTGCGAAGAAGTGGGTATCAAGCTAAACTACGCGTCAGTCGCACACCCGCAAACCAACGGTCAAGTCGAGAAAGCCAACGGAATAATCTGCAACGGCATCAAGAAACGCTTACTAGGGCCACTGGAGAAAACTCGATATACCTGGCCAGAGGAGCTGCCCAGTGTACTATGGAGCATACGAACAACACCAAACATAGCGACACAAGAAACTCCGTTCTTCTTGGTTCATGGAGCAGAAGCAGTGTTACCAATTGAGGTAGATCACGATTCTCCACGAGTCGTAGAATATGATGAAGAGGTGTCGAGAAAAGCGTTAGAAGATGACGTCGATGCGCTCGACGAGGCTAGATATGAAGTCCTCTCTCGAGTAACTAAATATCAGCAGGACCTGAAGAATTATCATAGTCGACGTTTACGGCCAAGATCCTTTCAGGAGGGAGATCTAGTCCTTCGGCTCATGCATGCAGAAAAGCCATGAAAAGCTCGAGTCACCATGGCTTGGACCCTACATCGTCACTGAAGTAATCGGAGGAGGAGCGTACAGGATAAAGGACAAGAAGACAGGGGTGGAGGAGCCAAATCCCTGGAACGTGGCGCAACTCAGGCGGTTCTACGCCTAGAGTCAAAATATAGTCCTTGTAATACTTCAATGTACTGAAACGCCCGCGAGTTTTCAGACGCACTCTTTTCCTTTTTCGGGGCACCGAGTGGGGCCGGGAAAGGTTTTTAATGAGGCGGGCTCGCGGTGCTGCAATATAGTAAAGATAGTTGAGACATACATTTCTTCGGCAAGCTCGGGGGCTTACGCCTCAGAATTGCAAAATATATTCCCGACAATATTTTCGCCTTGGTATAAAATACCTCGCGAAACAAACAAAGACACAAAATAGCAATCAAGCAAGGCACGGGGGCTAGTACCCGCAAATATAGCATGCTCAATACAAATTCCGACGCTTTGGTTTAAAAACCTCGCGCATACAATAAATAAAGTCGACACCAAGATACTTGAGGTATCAAGGAAGAAAGAACAGTTTATCCGCTATACAATATAGAAAGTGATCTCAATATACAAGAAAGTTCTGAGAAAAAATCAAGGAAAAATTAATGATGGCCCAGTATGTTATCTATGGTCATCCGATTTACAGGACGAGTACTATGCTCAGCATAACTGCCCTTAACGAAGAATTCGGAGTCCATCCGAAGAAGTTCATCCATCATATCTTCGGCAACGGGAGTCACATGATCATCAATTTTACCGACATCCCGTTTCTTCTTCGCCATCTTGGCCAAACACTTGGAAACAATTTGGCTCATGTCAAATTTGGGATGGCAGATCTTGATCATCATCATAGCAAATCTAGCACCAGCAGAAAGTTGCGCCCGAACAAATCCATGGATTTTAGGAGCATCTCGAAATTTCTCCATCAAACCAAGAAGTGTATCAGGCGCTTCGTTGCGAGGAAACATTGTCTTGTAAACAAGATACAAGGTCCTAGTGCAGAAATCCAAGAAATCGCGAACCTGAGAGGCGCGGTCCTGAAACCTGACAATTTGTCGGGTCCGTTCTGGGGTAGCCCAGAACAGAGAACCATGGTCAAGGGAAAGGTTAACAAGGAGGTTCGTCCTAGTATTCACCCTTTCTTCCTCAGCAGCAGCATCAAGAAAGGAACCTATCAAGAAACGGTGCACGAGTTTTAAAGACAAGAATAGAAGATACGGCGAGAAGACAGAAGGCGTCACGAACGTATAAAAAGATGCGGCAAACATACCCGACATATCTGCGCTGGCCTCATTCATCAACTCGAGCATAAGATTTTCTCGAGCGGTCGCTTTTTCAGCTTCAGCAATGGCGGTTTCCTTAGCAGCCATGGCGTCCTGAGTTTGCTGAAGTGCAATTTTTCCGGCTTCAGCGGCCTTGCGAAATTGCTCCATCATCACAAGTGTTTGCTTCTTCGCATACTGAAGTTGTTGCCGAAGTTCTTCCAATTCTTGCGGCAAGGAATCTTCGACAGGTCCAGTATCAGCAAGATTTTTCCTCGAGCAAGAAGGAGAAGGCAAGACATTGGGAGGAGCAGGAGACGGAGTATAGTTATCAAACACCAACTGAAATTTAACAAAAAAGTCGACATCAATCAACCAGCAAGATAGAGTTTTCATTGATCATTCAACATATTTACAAGGCATTACAAGTTGAGCTAGTGGGATAGGTGTCGTCAAACAGCTACTTCGGCGACAGCATCAAAAGCAAAAGAAAAATAAAAGAAGAAGCTTTCGACTAGACCTCCGGCCTTGATGAGCTAGGAGACGAAGCTGGCTTAATCCCGAGATAGGCCAGGATTTTCTTCGCGTTGGGTTTGGCCGCCTTGATCAACGAACGCCATTTCGTTTGTTCGATCTTATCGGTGGCGCCAACTTTCGTCCAGTCAACAGTTTGTTGGCTCTCCGCAACCAAGGCGATAGTGCTCTGAACGGCAACCTTCATGTTTTCCTGGCGCATCTTCAGTCCAAGATCTTCTGACGAGTCAAATTCCTTGGCAAGGGCAAGGAAAGTCTTGGGCTCCTCTTTCCTGGGGAAGAAGTAGGGGAACAACTTCGAGAAACCCGCGTCAGCATGATCTATGCCTTCGCGAACTTCAGTTCCATGAAATTCCAGGAAAGAGAGTGCGTCTAGAAGAGGATCATCGTCAGGATCTTCAAGCTCAAACTCTTGGTTTGTTTTGGCTGCCGAGGAAAATATATATTGGTCGATAACAAGAAGGAAAAATTAATCCTAGAAAAAGAAAAGATAGAAGGGTATTCAAAATTACCGACAAAGCGCCGGTTCTGCGCGACCAAACGCTTGGTGATCGCCTTTTCTCGAGAAGCTTGGGAAGCTTTGTGGTCATTTAAAGCAGATTCGGCGTCAGCCAGCCTCTTTTGCAGATCTTCGACACCAGCAGCCTTGGCTACAGCTTCCTCAGCCTCTGCTTTAGCTTGGCTAGCATCAAGATCAGCCTTCTTACGAGCCATTTCACTCTGCTCCAGTTTTTGAGCAAGAGTGTCGACAAGCTTGTTGGCTTCTGCAAGTTTTTCTGTCAAAATAAGAAAGATCTGTCAAAATTACGATAAACCAGTGAGAAGAAGTCATAAAGCAGGGGTCACTCAAAACAAATGTTACCTTCAGCCTTGTTAGCATATTCACGGTACCCAACAAATTGGGCACCAATGCGAAGAAGTTCTTTGACCATAGGCTGTCAAAGAAAGAAAAAGAAAGAAAATATGTCGATATGGAAAAATACGAAGGCATGCAAAAGGAAACAAGAAGAAATATAGACAGCGCTAAGCAGATTAAGAACTTATGTCATCCAAGAAAGAATTGGAGGAGCTACCCAATTCAAGGGTAGGCTCCACAACTGATTCTACTCTTGTCCTTTTTGGCGAAGGAACAAGAGGGCTAGAAGGAGGAGTGGGAGCGCCAACATTCAGTTGAGGAGGCGAGGATTTTTCTCCTTCAGCTGGCGTCTCCGAAACAACTAAAGTACGTGACGAACTCGTTCGAGCAGCCATGTCAAGAGTTGGTAGTTTTTCCTCATCATCACTACAAAAATAAAAAGGAAGAGAAGAAAAAGACGACAGCGTAAAAAGCAAGAAAGGCAAAAAACTTTGACTACAAAGTTAAGGAGAAATAAAAGTAACTTACGAACTGATGAGGGATTCAAGGTATGGATCATAACCCGCCTTCCGGCGGGAAGGATCAACTTCCTCGGCTTTGGAGGTGCCGGAATCCTCGGCGTCATTCCTTTTCCTTTTGCTCCTTGGAGAAACAGCAGGAGGAGGAGATTGTGCCGATGTGGTGCCCTCGGAGGCAGCATCTTTTTCGGAAGAACCCGCAGATTTTCGAGAATCTACGGGCTCATTTACAAAAGAGGGGGCGTCTTGGTTGTCATCAGCGAGGATAGCCCTTTCCTCGACTTCTCCACCTTCAGGAAGGGGAGGGAGCGAGACGAGATTTGGATGGTTCTATAAAAAGCAGAGGAGGATGTTAAAAAGTAGGGAAGAAAAAATAAAGATAGCAAAGCAACGACAACCAAGCGAAAAAGTTTACCTTGGGAAGTGGATTGGTGGAGCTGAATGGTTTCACGCGGCAAGAAGAAGGGACAGGATCTTTTTTGCTGAGAGACGAGATTCTTCGGACAAGTTTTTCTAAATCCTTGACTTCCAAATCCGTCGACAACCGATCAACGTCCGCGGCGCCAGAATACTTCCAGAGAGGGTGTTTGCGAGCCTGAAGAGGTTGCACTCTGGCCCTTAGAAAATAGGCTGTGATTTGGATGCCTGATAATTCCTTGCCGCGAGTATTTTGCAACTCGTGGATACGAGCCATCAGGGCTTCAGTCGCCGTTTTTTCTTCTTCGGAAGCTTCTGCGTCCCAGGAGCGGCGGCGAAGAATTCTTTCAGCACCATCAAAAGGAGGAATGTTGTCTTCAGCACATCCGTCGTTTTCCTCTTGAATGTACAGCCACTTCTTGCGCCACCCTTGAACTGAGTCAGGGAGCTTCACGTCGAAGTAATCGACAGTGGGGCGAACAGAAATTACAACGCCGCCTATATTATAGGCGACGTTGGGAGAGCCATTACGGCGACAGAAGAAAATGCGCTTCCATAGCGCCCAGTTAGGCTGGACGCCAAGGAAGGCTTCACAAAGGGTGATGAAGATAGAAATATGGAGGATAGAATTGGGGGTCAAGTGGTGAAGTTGCATACCGTAAACAAAAAGCAGTCCGCGGAGAAAAGGATGAATGGGGGCGGAAAGACCGCGGATGAGGTGGTCAATGAAACTTACCCGGTACCCCATTGGAGGGGTTGGGTAGCTCTCCTCACTAGGAAAGCGAAGTGCGTTGGGCTTCTTGTTGAGCCCTAGCTTTTTCAGAAGGTTGGTGTCCTGAGCGGAAAGTTTGGATCTTTCCCACTCCGAGGCTCCCAGATCCGCGGCAGCCATGGAGGATTCCGGAGTGCTGTGCCTGGTCAAGCGGCGCGGAGGCATTCACAATGGCGCAGGAGTGCAGAGCTTGGAGAATCGGGGAAGTGCAGGAGGATTTGCGGAGGAAAGCACAGCAACGGCGCGAGCGGAAGCGACCGAGGAGAAAGAAGGTGATATTATATAGAGGTGCGGCGAAACGGCGGACCATTGGATGGAGAAAATGCGTCGCAGATGATAGCCACGTGGAAGCAAGGGTAAAAAAGTATTTTAACATTGAGGAGTTACGGTACGTGCGCCAGGAAAAGTGGAGGACGTGTGCCCCCCACTTGCACGACGTGTCAACGTGGTGGAGACATTGGACCCACAAGGCAGAAAAATTGTGACTATTAAATGACATAACTTCGTTTAAGGGAGAAAATTTCGACAAGAAAAGTAAAAGAAGATTGGCGACAGGAGAAGTTATTGAATACTTCGGGAGCCTTTGATCAAATACAAGTTTTTGCCCAAATGCTTGGGGGCTACTTCGAAGAAAATAAATCTCGAGTATGACAATATAGAAATTGCGGGAGCCTATGATCAAACGCAAGCTTTTGTTCATAGCCTCGGGGGCTACTCCCATCGGGACCGCTGTTCGCGCACCCGAGAGATAAAAAGAAGAGAATATCGAGAAAGAATGACAAAATAGCGACAAGGTACACTAGAATGTTGAGCCTACAACCAAGCACAAGTCCTTGGCTGTAGCCTCGGGGGCTATTCCCATCGGGAACGCTGTTCGCGTGCCCGATGAAAATTATCAAAAAGAAAAAAAAAGAGAGAAAGAAAGAAAGAGAAAGAATGAAGAAGGAGTATATTTCGAGTTATAAAGATAACTCTACATATACTCCCATCGGGAGAGCAATATAAGTCAAAAATTGACTCGATGAAATGTGCTATTCCAACAGCCGAATAAGCACTCGACAATATATTCTCAGAACGCCAAAAGTTGCGACTAAATTCTGAATGCCGCAAAACACTGCGAAGGTAAGACCCCAGATCCGTTCTGTGCGGCGTGGCATCGCCAAAGACTGCGCTCTGCTACTTTTTTTCCACATCAACAGATGTGAAGAAATATCCCAGCGGACGCGCTATGGACTCGATAAAACTGACTGGGACTCGATGATACGTCCAAAACGTATCTACTTTCCCGAACACTTTTGCTATTGTTTTGCCTCTAATTTGTGTATTTTGGATGCAACTAACACGGACTAACGCTGTTTTCAGCAGAACTGTTCTGGTGTCTCGTTTTTGTGCAGAAATCCAACTTTCGGGAAAATCCTCGGAATTTATGCAGAAGGCCCTATTTTCCCAGAATACTGACGGAGCCAGAAGGAGAAGTAAGGTGGAGGCCCGAGGGCCCCACACCACCCGGCAGCGCGGCCAAGGGGGGGCCGCGCGGCCTGGTGGTGTGGCCCCCTCGGTCGGCCTCCGACGCCCTCCTTTGGACTATTTATCGGCCTCGACCTAAAAACGCACGGAGAGAAGTCGAAGTCGCCAGAAACTCTCCAGAACGCCGCCACATCGCGAAACTCCGCCGCAGGAGCCAGAAGTCTCCGTTCTGGCACTCCGCCGGGACGGGGAATTGGAGGAGATCATCACCGCCATCACCACCGACGCCTCTCCATCAACCAGCAATGTTTCCCCCATCCATGTGTGAGTAATTCCCCCGCTGTAGGCTGAAGGGGATGGTAGGGATTGGATGAGATTGGTCATGTAATAGCATTAGATTGTTAGGGCATAGTGCCTAGTGTCCGTAATTGGTACTTTGATGATATTGTTGCAACTTGTTATGTGATAACCCACAAGTATAGGGGATCGCAGCAGTCTTCGAGGGTAGTATAACCCAAATTTATTGATTCGACACAAGGGGGGGTAAAGAATACTTATAAGCCTTAACAACTGAGTTGTCAATTCAGCTGCACCTGGAAAAGCACTAGTAACAGGGGTGATGTGAAAGTAGCAGTAATATGAGAGCAGTAGTAACAGTAACACAGCAGCAGTAGCAGTAATATGAGAGCAATGGCACGAGAAGATAGTTGATACTACTTCCAATGACATAGAGAACAAGTATATGATGATGAGAGATGGACCGGGGTTCCCAGCTATCTACACTAGTGGTAACTCTCCAATAACAAGTGTTGGGTGAACAAATTACAGTTGGGCAATTGATAGGATTGATAAAGCATTAAGAAAGAACATCAATTCATTAATCATGTAGGCATGTTTTCCAATTATAGTCGTACGTGCTCGCAAGGAGAAACTTGCACAACATCTATTGTCCTACCAGCCGGTGGCAGCCGGGCCTCAAGGGAAACTACTGGATATTAAGGTACTCCTTTTAATAGAGTACCGGAGCAAAGCATTAACACTCTGTGAAAACATGTGTCCCTCACATCACCGCCATCCCCTCCGGTTGTCCCGATTTCTGTCACTTCGGGGCCTTTGGTTCCGGACAGTGACATGTGCATACAACTTGTAGATACAATCTAAGCAATAAGTATAGAGCTTAAATCTAAGATCATGCCACTCGGGCCCTAGTGACAAGCATTAAACACAACAAGATTGCAGCAACAATAACTTCACAAACTTTGTAGATAGACTAATCATAATGTAACAATCCATCGGATCCCGACAAACACAACACCGATTACATCAGATGAATCTCAATCATGTAAGGCAGCTCATGAGATCATTGTATTGAAGTACATGGGGGAGAGAATACCAACTAGCTACAGCTAGAACCCGTAGTCCATGGGGGAACTACTCACGGAGCATGATGGAGGCGATGGCGTTGATGGAGATGGCTTCCGGGGGCACTTCCCCGTCCCGGCAGGGTGCCGGGACAGAGACTTCTGTCCCCCGAATTGGAGTTTCGCGATGGCGGCGGCGCCCCTGGAGTCTTTCTGGAGTTTCGTCAATTGGTATCGCGTTTTTAGGTCTCCAGGGCTTAAATAGGCGAAGAGTCGGAGTCGGAGGGGCCACGGGGCCTCCTCACACTAGGGCGGCGCGGCCCCCTCCTGGGCCGCGCCGGCCACACGTGTGGGGCCCCCAGGGCACCCCTCTGGCCCTCCTCTGACTTTCTGGAAGGTTCCGGGAAAAATAAGATGTTTGGCGTTGATTTCGTCCAATTCCGAGAATATTGCCCGAACAGCCTTTCTGGAACCAAAAACAGCAGAAAACAGGAACTGGCACTGTGGCATCTCGTTAATAGGTTAGTTCCGGAAAACGCATAAAAACATCATAAAGTGTAAGCAAAACATGTAAGTATTGTCATAAAACAAGCATGGAACGACAGAAATTATGGATACGTCGGGGACGTATCAGCATCCCCAAGCTTAGTTCCTGCTCGTCCCGAGCAGGTAAACGATAAAAGAATAATTTCTGTAGTGACATGCTACTTACATAACCTTGATCATACTATTACAAAGCATATGAGATGAATGAAGTGAATCAAGGCAATGATCTATAGTTGCTAACAAATAGATAACATATAGCAAAACTTTTCATGAATAGTACTTTCAAGACAAGCATCAAAAGTCTTGCATAAGAGTTAACTCATAAAGCAATAGATTCAAAGTAAAGGCATCGAAGCAACACAAAGGAAGATATAAGTTTCAGCGGTTGCTTTCAACTTTCAACATGCATATCTCATGGATAATTGTCAACACAAAGTAATATGATGAATGCAAATATGCAAGTATGTAAGAATCAATGCACAGTTGACACAAGTGTTTGCTTCTAAGATGGAAGGAAGTAGGTAAACTGACTCAACATAAAGTAAAAGAATGGCCCTTCGCAGAGGGAAGCAGGGATTGCTATATTTGTGCTAGAGCTTTGGTTTTGAAAACATATAGAGAGCATAAAAAGTAAAATTTTGAGAGGTGTTTGTTGTTGTCAACGAATGGTAATGGGTACACTAACTACCTCGCCAACCGGACTTTCAAGAGCGGCTCCCATGAATTATTGCATATTTATGTGGCACTCCTTCCAACCTTTCTTACACAAACCATGGCTAACCGAATCCTCGGGTGCCTGCCAACAATCTCATACCATGAAGGAGTGCCTTTTTATTTTAGTTTTATTATGATGACACTCCTCCCCACCTTTGCTTTCTCAAGCCATGGCTAACCGAATCCTTCGGGTGCCGTCCAACAATCACATACCATGGAGGAGTGTATATTTAGTTTGATTAATTTGGGACTGGGAATCCCATTGCCAGCTCTTTTTGCAAAATTATTGGATAAGCGGATGTGCCACTAGTCCATATGAGAGTCCGTCAAAAGTAAATGACAAGGTTGAAAGCTAAACACCACATACTTCCTCATGAGCTATAAAACATAAACACAAATTGAGAAGCATTTTGAATTGTTTAAAGGTAGCACTCAAGAAATTTACTTTTGAATGGCAAGAAATACCACATAGTAGGTAGGTATGGTGGACACAAATGGCATAGGTTTTGGCTCAAGGTTTTTGGATGCACGAGAAGTATTCCCTCTCAGTACAAGGCTTTGGCTAGCAAGGTTGTTTGAAGCAAACACAAGTATGAACCGGTACAGCAAAACTTACATAAGAACATATTGCAAGCATTATAATACTCTACACTGTCTTCCTTGTTGCTCAAACACTTTTACCAGAAAATATCTAGACCTTAAGAGAGATCAATTATGCAAACCAATTTTAACAAGCTTTACGGTAGTTCTCCACTAATAGGTTTAAACTACATGCAAAAACTTATGATCTACTTGAGAGCTCAAAACAATTGCCAAGTGTCAAATTATCCAATACATATGAGGCATTTTCTTCTTCCAACCAAACAACAATTAACGAAGCAGTTTCAACCTTCGCCATGAACACTAAAAGTAAAGCTAAGAACACATGTGTTCATATGCAACAGCGGAGCGTGTCTCTCTCCCACACAAGCATGATGTAATCCAATTTATTCAAACACAAACAAAAATAAAAGCACACAGACGCTCCAAGTAAAGCACATAAGATGTGACTGAATAAAAATATAGTTTCAGGGGAGGAACCTAATAAGTTGATGAAGAAGGGGATGCCTTGGGCATCCCCAAGCTTAGACGCTTGAGTCTTCTTGAAATATGCAGGGATGAACCACGGGGGCATCCCCAAGCTTAGACTTTTCACTCTTCTTGATCATATATCATCCTCCTCTCTTGACACTTGAAAACTTCCTTCACACCAAACTTCTCATAAACTTCATTAGAGGGGTTAGTACTCAAAAAATTTGAATCCACCTTGGTCCTGTAGTGACACATTGCAAGAACTCAATAAAACATTAGCTACAGCTCTCTACGTCTAGAAAACCTCGCTTAAAGTCCACAAGAGACAATGCAAAAAACAGAGACAGAATCTGCCAAAACAGAACAGCCAGTAAAGACGAATTTTAAATAAATACTTCCGTTGCTCAAATCAGAAAACTCAAAACTAATGAAAGTTGCGTACATATCTGAGGAACACGCACGTAAATTGGCATATTTTTCTGAGTTACCTACAGAGAAAACAGCCCAGATTCGTGACAGATAGAAATCTGTTTCTGCGCAGAAATCCAAATCTAGTATCAACCTTCGAGTAGAGGCTTCACATGGCACAACAAAACACAAAACTAAGATAAGGAGAGGTTGCTACAGTATTAAACAACTTCCAAGACACAAATATAAAATAAAGTACTGTAGCAAAATAACACATGGGTTATCTCCCAAGAAGTTGCTTTCTTTATAGCCATTAAGATGGACTCAGCAGTTTTAATGATGCACTCGCAAGAAATAGTATTTGAAGCAAAAGAGAGCATCAAGAGGCAAATCCAAAACACATTTAAGTCTAACATGCTTCCTATGCAAAGGAATATTGTACACAAATAAATTCATGAAGAACAAAGTGACAAGCATAAGAAGATAGAACAAGTGTAACTTCAACAATTTCAGCATATAGAGAGGTGTATTAGTACCATGAAAATTTCTACTACCATATTTTCCTCTCTCATAATAATTTTCAGTAGCTTCATGAACAAACTCAACAATATAACTATCACATGCAGCATGCTTCTCATGATTTCCAAACACATAATTTTTATCAAGTTCAAAAATAGTGGGATCAAAACTTTCAAATCCACTTTTATCAATAATATAACATGATGATTGATCAATCTCAAGAGATATGGGACACATAGATAATGTCAAGAACTCTCCAATCCCATTTTCATTAGTAGTACAATTAATAGTATCAAGTAACATAGGACCATCATCTAGAGCTTTATCATAAACATTTGTCAAGCAAAATTCTTTAGTACCATGCATTTCGACATCAGGCACAAACAAAGCATTATCATAAGATTTATCAAAGTAGCATGGATTATCATATATAACAGTAGCATAATTATTCTCACAAGTTTTACTCATAGGGAAAATTTCAAGAGAATCCACAGGAACATAACATTCAACCTCTTTCGGTAAGCATGGAGGACAATCAAATAGTGTAAGAGATAAAGAGTTACTCTCATTAGAAGGTTGGCATGGGTAGCTAATCCATTCTTCCTCCTTTTGTTCATCACTCTCCTCTTCTTTTTCATCCAATGAGCTTTCAGGTTCATCAATTTCCTCCTCTTTTTCATCCAATGAGCTTTCAGGTTCATCAGTTTCTTCTTCCACAGGTTCCTGCAAATTGTGAGTGCATTCTTGTGCATTAATGTGTCTCTCTTTATAATCAATGATATAAGGATTACCACTGTAGCATTCTATGCAAGAATTAAGGATAGTAGAGACATAATCTTTAAGGTCCTTACAAATAGCACAAGTTTCATAATTCTCAACCATGAAGGATTCTATCTCGGAGGCTCCCATAAATAAGACAAATTGTTCTACCTCTTCGAACCCATAATGAATATAACAATTACAATTATAGTTCTTAATTAAAAATTCCTCACTAAAGCCACATTGAAATTTAAGATGTTTAGTTTCCTGTTGAGAGCAACAGTTTATATCATGGCGTCTAAGCAAGATTCTAGCCATTGTATTCAATTTTTCTATCATAGCACTCATTATTTTACCAGTTCTTGATTCTCTATAATTATTATAACATTCTATAAGCTCCAAGTAGGTTGTTGGTTCTCCCATAATAGCAGTTTTTAATTTTTAGGTTTTTCAAATTTTTATGGATTTTTGGGTATATGAGAAAAATAAAACAAGATAAAAATAAACTAAGCAAAAGTAAACTAAGCAAAGTAACACTAGACAGAAATAAACTAAGCACAAATAAACTAGACAAAAGAAAACTAAGTAAAACAAAATAAAAAAAATAAAAGCAGAGAGAGAGGTAGAGTGTACTCCCCAGGTGAACTTATGAGTAGAGCTATGCCTCCCCGGCAACGGCGCCAGAAAACAGTCTTGATAACCCACAAGTATAGGGGATCGCAGCAGTCTTCGAGGGTAGTATAACCCAAATTTATTGATTCGACACAAGGGGAGGTAAAGAATACTTATAAGCCTTAACAACTGAGTTGTCAATTCAGCTGCACCTAGAAAAGCACTAGTAACAGGGGTGATGTGAAAGTAGCAGTAATATGAGAGCAAAGATAACAGATAACACAGCGATAGCGATAATATGAGAGCAATGGCACGAGAAGATAGTTGATACTACTTCCAATGACATAGAGAACAAGTATATGATGATGAGAGATGGACCGGGGTTCCCAGCTATCTACACTAGTGGTAACTCTCCAATAACAAGTGTTGGGTGAACAAATTACAGTTGGGCAATTGATAGGATTGATAAAGCATTAAGAAAGAACATCAATTCATTAATCATGTAGGCATGTTTTCCAATTATAGTCGTACGTGCAAGGAGAAACTTGCACAACATCTATTGTCCTACCAGCCGGTGGCAGCCGGGCCTCAAGGGAAACTACTGGATATTAAGGTACTCCTTTTAATAGAGTACCGGAGCAAAGCATTAACACTCCGTGAAAACATGTGTCCCTCACATCACCGCCATCCCCTCCGGTTGTCCCGATTTCTGTCACTTCGGGGCCTTTGGTTTCGGACAGTGACATGTGCATACAACTTGTAGATACAATCTAAGCAATAAGTATAGAGCTTAAATCTAAGATCATGCCACTCGGGCCCTAGTGACAAGCATTAAACACAACAAGATTGCAGCAACAATAACTTCACAAACTTTGTAGATAGACTAATCATAATGTAACAATCCATCGGATCCCGACAAACACAACACCGATTACATCAGATGAATCTCAATCATGTAAGGCAGCTCATGAGATCATTGTATTGAAGTACATGGGGGAGAGAATACCAACTAGCTACAGCTAGAACCCGTAGTCCATGGGGGAACTACTCACGGAGCATGATGGAGGCGATGGCGTTGATGGAGATGGCTTCCGGGGGCACTTCCCCGTCCCGGCAGGGTGCCGGGACAGAGACTTCTGTCCCCCGAATTGGAGTTTCGCGATGGCGGCGGTGCCCCTGGAGTCTTTCTGGAGTTTCGTCAATTGGTATCGCGTTTTTAGGTCTCCAGGGCTTAAATAGGCGAAGAGTCGGAGTCGGAGGGGCCACGGGGCCTCCTCACACTAGGGCGGCGCGGCCCCTGATACGTCCAAAACGTATCTACTTTCCCGAACACTTTTGCTATTGTTTTGCCTCTAATTTGTGTATTTTGGATGCAACTAACACGGACTAACGCTGTTTTCAGCAGAACTGTTCTGGTGTCTCATTTTTGTGCAGAAATCCAACTTTCGGGAAAATCCTCGGAATTTATGCAGAAGGCCCTATTTTCCCAGGAAACTAACGGAGCCAGAAGGACAATTGAGGTGGAGGCCCGAGGGCCCCACACCATAGGGCGGCGCGGCCCAGGGGGGGGCCGCGCGGCCCTGTGGTGTGGCCCCCTCGGCCGGCCTCCGACGCCCTCCTTCGGACTACTTATTCGCCTCGACCTAAAAACGCACGGGGAGAAGTCGAAGTCGCCAGAAACCCTCCAGAACGCCGCCACATCGCGAAACTCCGTCGCGGGAGCCAGAAGTCTCCGTTCTGGCACTCCGCCGGGACGGGGAATTGGAGGAGATCATCACCGCCATCACCACCGATGCCTCTCCATCAACCAGCAATGTTTCCCCCATCCATGTGTGAGTAATTCCCCCGCTGTAGGCTGAAGGGGATGGTAGGGATTGGATGAGATTGGTCATGTAATAGTGTTAGATTGTTAGGGCATAGTGCCTAGTGTCCGTAATTGGTACTTTGATGATATTGTTGCAACTTGTTATGCTTAATGCTTGTCACTAGGGCCCGAGTGCCATGATCTCAGATCTGAACATGTTATTATTTCATCAAGATATTCATTGTTTATGGTCTTACCTATAAGTTGTATACACATGTCGCTGTCCGGAACCGATGGCCCCGAAGTGACAGAAATCGGGACAACCGGAGGGAATGGTAGCGATGTGAGGATCACATGTGTTCACGGAGTGTTAATGCTTTGCTCCGGTACTCTATTAAAAGGAGTACCTTAATATCCAGTAGTTTCCCTTGAGGCCCGGCTGCCACCGGCTGGTAGGACAAAAGATGTTGTGCAAGTTTCTCATTGCGAGCACGCACGACTATATATGGAACACATGCCTATTGATTGCTTTGTACTTAGACACCGTTTTATTATTATCTGCAAATGCCCTGCTATGATTGTTACATGAGTTTCTCTCATCCATGCAACGCCCGTCATCCGTCCCCGTGCCTACAGTATTTTAATCCTGCTGTTTACTAAAACCACTACTGCTGTCTTTATTACTCTGCTGCTGTTATTTCATTACTGCTACTGCTATAAAACTGTTACTACTGATAAACTCTTGCGAGCAAGTCTGTTTCCAGGTGCAGCTGAATTGACAACTCCGCTGTTAAGGCTTCCAAGTGTTCTTTGTCTCCCCTTGTGTTGAATCAATAAATTGGGTTATACTACCCTCGAAGACTGTTGCGATCCCCTATACTTGTGGGTCATCAAGACTATTTTCTGGCGCCGTTGCCGGGGAGCATAGCTTTATTTGGAAGTTCACTTGGATTAATATTGTTCGCTGCAAATTCTCCATCATGGGTAAACCTCGCGGTACTAAGATCGCCATATTACCATCCACTACAAGAAAAGGTACAATTCTGAATACCTCTGCTGCTCTTGATTCACCATCTGTGATTGATAAACTTGTTTCACCGCCGCATGCTTCACATGCGGGTACTTCTGCTGAATCTGAAAACTCTCATAATATTGATAATGTCTCTGCTGTGCTTGATGATAGTGGTTCTTTGGGATCCTTTCTAGATGCTACAATTGCTAGGTCTAGACAAATTGAAAATACTGAAACTCCTAATGCTACTACGCCTGTTAGTTCACCTGAACTTGATTATTTTAGTGATGATCCTGAGGAAGATTATGTGGAGCTTAATGATGATTTTATTGAAAAATGCAATGCTACTACTGATGCAAGAAAAATTAAAAAGTTGCTTGCAGAACATACTGTTAGATATAAACTGTCTCCTGATCCTAAATTTGCCACATCTCCTATAAACATTAGGGATAAAGATTATGATTTTTCTCTTGATCTATCTCATATAGCTATTGTTGAGAAAACACCCTTTTGTGGTACTGAAAAAGAGAGTGCTGTTGAACACATGACTGAGCTATCTACTCTTAGTAGCTTATTTTCTGATGATGTCAAGATGCGTACTTACTTTGTTACTAAAATCTTTCCATTCTCATTAAAGGATGACGCTAAAACTTGGTATAATAATTTGCCACCTAATTCTATTAAAAGTCCAAGAGAATTGCTTGATACTTTCTTCTGCAAATACTTTCCTGCTAGTGCTCAACATATTGCTTTGCAGAGAATCTATAATTTTGACCAGGGAGATGAAGAGAAATTGCCTGAGGCTTGGTCGAGATTTTGCTCTCTTATTAGAGCTCGGCCTGATCATGATTTGGAAAAGCATGATTTACTTGATATATTTTATAGTGGACTAACCATTGAGTCTAGGGCATACCTGGATAGTTGTGCTGGTTGTGTTTTCAGGAAAAGAACTCCGGATGACGCTGAAGAATTATTGGCTAAAATAAGCCGGAATCATGATGATTGGACTACGCCTGAACCAACTCCAACACCAATATTGAAGAAGAGGGGTTTAATTAAATTGAATGATGAAGATATGAGGGAAGCCAAGAAGTCTCTCAAGGAGAAAGGTATTAAATCTGAAGATGTGAAGAATCTACCTCCTATAGAAGATATATGTGAGATAATTCCCCCTTCATCCATGATTGAGGTAAACTCCCTTCAACGCTTTACTAGGGAAGATATTCCGTATTCGAAACCTCCTGCTCAATGCTTAGATGAGTTTGATAATTATATTGTTAAGCAAGAAAATTTTAATATGAGAGTAGAGAATCATTTAATGGAAAATTCTCGAGCTATTAGTGAATTGCATGGTATTGTAGAAAGAACCTCCAATGATGTTAAGATGCTTGTTAAACATTTTCATATGATTCAAACTCAAATTGATCAACTCACTAAAGTGCAAAATGACTTGTTAGGGAATAATTCTAAAGAGAAACATGCTTATGAAGTAACAACTAGAGGTGGTGTCTCTACCCAGGATCCTTTATATCCTGAAGGGCATCCCAAAAGAATTGAACAAGATTCTCAACGCATTGAACCTAGTGCTCATTCTAGGAAGAAAAAGAAGAAGAAACATAAAAATGTTGTAGAATCCTCTGAACCTGTTAATGATCCTAATAGTATTTCTATTTCTGATGCTGAAACTGAAAGTGGCAATGAATATGATAAAGATAATGATAAGAATGATACTCCTGATAAAGAAGAAGTAGAAGAAGAACCTGAAAAGCATGCTAAAAATAAAAAGTATACTAAAGAAGATTTTGTTGCTGAGAGACATGGTAATGAAAGAGAACCTTGGGTGCAAAAGCAAATGCCTTTTCCTGCTAAGAAATTAAAATCAAAGGAAGAAGAACACTATAATAAATTTTGTGATTGGATGAAACCTTTATTCTTGCAAATTCCTTTGACTGATGCTATTAAATTGCCTCCTTATTCAAAGTATATGAAAGATATTGTTACTAACAAAAGGAAAATCCCCAATGAGGAAATTTCCACTATGCTTGCTAATTACTCCTTCAATGGCAAAATACCAAAGAAGTTGGGCGACCCAGGTATACCTACTATTCCTTGTTCTATTAAGAATAATTATGTTAAAACTGCTCTATGTGACTTGGGAGCTGGTGTTAGTGTTATGCCTTTTTCTCTTTATAAGAGACTTTACTTAGATAAGTTGATACCGACTGATATATCTTTACAAATGGCTGATAAATCTACTGCTGTTCCTGTTGGTATATGTGAGAATGTTCCTGTTCAAGTTACTACTAACTGCTTGATATTAACTGATTTTGTTGTGTTGGAAATGCCTGAAGATGATAATATGTCTATTATTCTTGGGAGACCTTTTCTTAACACCGCAGGGGCTGTTATTGATTGCAATAAAGGAAAGGTTACTTTTAATGTTGATGATAAGGAGCATACCGTCTATTTCCCCAGGAAGATTGATAAAGTATGTGGAGTCAATACTATTACTAATGTGAGAAGTATTAAAGTGGGAACTATTGATTGTCCTATATATGAGCCTAAAGAAGAATATCAAACTCTCGTGATTGGATCCATATCAATACAATTCAAGGTAACATGATTGATTTGAGGTTCATTTCTTCTTATGCTATGTAAAATTTATTTGGTGGCAAGACTTGATCAACCTTGTTAACAAATACCTTTTATATGCATAGAGGAGGTAAACAACATCTTTTTCTTCCTCCACTTTCTCTAGTTGCTGTAACACTTTTTAATTTGCAAAGTTCCTTAGTTATTTGAAGATTTCAAAATTTTTCCTGGCCAGTAATAATAAACTAAATACCCAGAAATGTTCATTTTTCAAAGTTTTCAAAAATTCACAAAAATTATACCATTGGTCCTATTTTTCGACGAGGCACCTGGGAGCACCAGAGGATGACCTGTGGGGCACCAGAGGGCGCCAAACCACAGGCCGGCGCGGCCAAGGAGGTGGCCGCGCCACCATATGGTGTGGGCTCCCCTTTGCCCCACTTCTTCATCTCTTTCTCCCAGCACCTTCTCTCTCCCGAAAAAACTCGTACCAAGTTCCTCTCACTCGTGTTTTTGCTCCAGAGCTCCAGATTTCTCGATCTCTTTGCTCAGCCCAGATTTCCTGCTGAAATTTGGCACATTTGCTCCTTGAGAAGCTATGAAGAAGTTTAGCTTTGGAGAGTTGTTCAAGAAGGGGACAACCAGCACCGGGAGGCCTTCAAGGGCCGCCACCCGGATTAGGCGATCATACAATGAAGACATCCTCGCGCCTAGCTTCGCGCCCGAGGAGGACAACGGGCCTCCTAATGCTTCTACTTTTCCATGCTATGATTTTCTAAGGAATGCAGGGATACTGGAGGATTTCTTAACCCTTGTCAACAGGGCAGGGTTAACCACTTATATGGGCGATGAAAGGGAGCAATACTACTTGCTCACCAAAACCTTCGTCGAGAGTTTCCAGTTCAACAACAAACACTATGAGCCAACGGTTGCATTCAGGATTTATGGTAATACTGTGACTATGCCATTAAAGGATTTTTGTTGTGCCTTGGATATTGCCCCTGTAGGTACAGCAAGTAGGATTGATGACAACCCCCGGGACTTGCTGGAGCTCTACCGAGGGATCACTGATGATGATTGTCGCACCATTCAGCGGGGCAAGATAAGGAACATTCAACTCCCCGCCATTAAGTATTTTGCATACTACATTGCTACTAGCATTCTTGGTAGGGAGAACACTAGTAATATCTCTAGCTACCATCTTGCTTTCCTGAATATTGCACTTACTGGTCAAACCTCCTATCACCTTGGTGCTCTTATTGCTCGCCGCCTGACTACCAGGGGGCCTATTTTTGGAGGAACCATTGCACTGCGTGTTTTAACATTTCTTAATCTTCCTGTTGATCCTAATGATGTGCCATTGGCCCCTAGGAGACTCGATATTACTGCTATGAAGAGTCATCATTTTGTTACCACTGACTCTACTTTAGATAATATGGTGTATAGAATGTTGTTTTCTGACGGGGAGGAGAAGGAAATCCCTCTTCCCCAACCTGGTTTGTTGAGTATTGACAGGCAGTCATGGTCGTGCACTAAGGAGGAGGTGGATGAACATTTGAAGATAAAAGACTTCCACCAGCAACATGACTCCGAGGACGTCGAGACCTCCTACGACCACACCGTCACATATCCGGGTGCTTCTTCTAGCACATACCCGGAATACGACCCATCTTCATATTACGGAGACACTACTTCATGGGATCGATGGGATTGAACTCCACTTAGGCCAAAAGCCTAAGCTTGGGGGGAGGTATACCGGCATCACTCATTCTTTGCATATTATGATTGCTGGATACTTGTACATACTTGTTTTGTTCGTTTGAGTGGTTTTCTAATGAGAGGAAGATGATATTTGGGGAAGTGCTGCCTGAAAACAGATTCTGGACTGTTACTAGAAAAATTCGTGCGCACAGCCAGAACGTTATTTTGAGCCGCCAATTTTTGTGCAGGTTCCCCAGGTTGTTATCTAACTTTCATTAGTTGAACACTTTTCGATCTGAGCAACGTAAGATTTTTGTAAAAATCGATTTCTGTACTGCTGTCAGGTTTTGGCAGATTTCTGTCATCCTGTTGTTATGTGTTTCTTTTAGTTTGCTATTTCTTGTTTTTTGCTTTGTTTCTTTCCCAAAACACAAAAACACCAAAAATATTTTCTGTTCTTCTTTGGTTTGTAAAGTTCTTTATGAGTTCAATGGTCTTCGGTGGCTGGAGCGTGGTTTTCATTTCATATTATCCAAGCTACACAAGTGAAAAGGCAATAATGACGATCTACGACAATTGGATTGTGGTGAGAGGCTGGTATGAACTCTATTTGTTTTCATTTTTGTACATATACTCATCCATGTGAGCATGCTTAGTTGGTTCATGTGAGGTATATGTTATTTAAGAAAGTCTAGTAGTTTATGATCTCTCATGTTTAGCTCCAATTTATTAATATGAGTAGCATGTCATGGATGTTTGCTTGCATTGTTTTATTCATAAGTAAGTATGGCATTGTGGTATCCTCCTCTGAATAATTCATTTATATCGACTTGGCACATGCTCACGCATGCATATGACTGAACAAAAAGTCAATTAAGCCTCGATGATTTATATTGCTTCAGAGTTCTTGTATCACTTTTATGCCTCCGTTAATATATTTTGCCGCAAGCATGATTATGGCAGTTACTGCTCTCTTGATTTGTCGCTCCCTAGTCTATTGCTAGCCTTCACTTGTACTGAGCGGGAACGCTGCTCGTGCTTCCAAACACCTGAAAACCAAGTTGTTCCAAAAGTGTCCACCATAAATACCTATGCATGGCATTTCAAACCATTCCAAGTAAATTCTCATGCGCTACCTTTAAAACCTTCAAAATGCTTCTCAATTTGTGTTTATGTTTCATAGCTCATGAGGAAGTATGTGGTGTTTACCTTTCAACCTTGTCATTTACTTTTGACGGACTCTCATATGGACTAGTGGCACATCCGCTTATCCAACAATTTTGCAAAAAGAGCTGGCAATGGGATTCCCAGTCCCAAATTAATTAACTTAAATAGACACTCCTCCATGGTTTGTGATTGATGGACGGCACCCGAAGGATTCGGTTAGCCATGGCTTGTGTAAGCAACGGTTGGGGGGAGTGTCATCATCATAATAAAACTAAAATAAAAAGGCACTCCTTCATGGTATGAGATTGTTGGCAGGCACCCGAGGATTCGGTTAGCCATGGTTTGTGAAAGAAAGGTTGGAAGGAGTGCCAAATAAATATGCAATAATTCATGGGAGCCGCTCTTGAAAGTCCGGTTGGCGAGGTAGTTAGTGTACCCATTGCCATTCGTTGACAACAACAAACACCTCTCAAAATAATTTTACTCCTGATTTATAAAAATGAAAAGCTCTAGCGCATGTTAATCCCTGCTTCCCTCTGCGAAGGGTCAATCTTTTACTTTTATGCTGTGTCTCCATTATTTCTTTGAGCACTATCTTGAGAGCACAACTGTCATTCTTAGTATAATATGCTTGTCTCAAAATATGATTGATTGCGGCATAACTTTAATGCATTTATCTTTTGACAATCACTACTTCTAGTCTTTCTATGAACTCCAGAGGTGCCCGGGCATTTATGTTTTGCCAATCAAATACAGGCAAGCGAGATACCACTTTATCATACTCTCTTATGAACATTGCAATCCTGCTTATATACATGATTCATGATGCTTATTATTAATTGTTGGTACCTCTCCATGATTGACATGGCTGTTAGATGATCTTATTTGCATGTATCCCATTATGAATTGCTTAAGTATTAGCCATAGCATGAGAATACATACATCATATGAGCAAATGCGTTCGTTAAAGTTCTTTTATCGCTCAGTTGTTAACTGAATTGCTTGAGGACAAGCAATAAGCTAAGCTTGGGGGGAGTTGATACGTCCAAAACGTATCTACTTTCCCGAACACTTTTGCTATTGTTTTGCCTCTAATTTGTGTATTTTGGATGCAACTAACACGGACTAACGCTGTTTTCAGCAGAACCGCTTCTCAGTGTCTCGTTTTTGTGCAGAAATCCAACTTTCGGGAAAATCCTCGGAATTTATGCAGAAGGCCCTATTTTCCCAGGAAACTAACGGAGCCAGAAGGACAATTGAGGTGGAGGCCCGAGGGCCCCACACCATAGGGCGGCGCGGCCCAGGGGGGGCCCGCGCAGCCCTGTGGTGTGGCCCCCTCGGCCGGCCTCCGACGCCCTCCTTCGGACTACTTATTCGCCTCGACCTAAAAACGCACGGGGAGAAGTCGAAGTCGCCAGAAACCCTCCAGAACGCCGCCACATCGCGAAACTCCGTCGCGGGAGCCAGAAGTCTCCGTTCTGGCACTCCGCCGGGACGGGGAATTGGAGGAGATCATCACCGCCATCACCTCTCCATCAACCAGCAATGTTTCCCCCATCCATGTGTGAGTAATTCCCCCGCTGTAGGCTGAAGGGGATGGTAGGGATTGGATGAGATTGGTCATGTAATAGTGTTAGATTGTTAGGGCATAGTGCCTAGTGTCCGTAATTGGTACTTTGATGATATTGTTGCAACTTGTTATGCTTAATGCTTGTCACTAGGGCCCGAGTGCAATGATCTCAGATCTGAACATGTTATTATTTCATCAAGATATTCATTGTTTATGGTCTTACCTATAAGTTGTATACACATGTCGCTGTCCGGAACCGATGGCCCCGAAGTGACAGAAATCGGGACAACCGGAGGGAATGGTAGCGATGTGAGGATCACATGTGTTCACGGAGTGTTAATGCTTTGCTCCGGTACTCTATTAAAAGGAGTACCTTAATATCCAGTAGTTTCCCTTGAGGCCCGGCTGCCACCGGCTGGTAGGACAAAAGATGTTGTGCAAGTTTCTCATTGCGAGCACGCACGACTATATATGGAACACATGCCTATTGATTGCTTTGTACTTAGACACCGTTTTATTATTATCTGCAAATGCCCTGCTATGATTGTTACATGAGTTTCTCTCATCCATGCAACGCCCGTCATCCGTCCCCGTGCCTACAGTATTTTAATCCTGCTGTTTACTAAAACCACTACTGCTGTCTTTATTACTCTGCTGCTGTTATTTCATTACTGCTACTGCTATAAAACTGTTACTACTGATAAACTCTTGCGAGCAAGTCTGTTTCCAGGTGCAGCTGAATTGACAACTCCGCTGTTAAGGCTTCCAAGTGTTCTTTGTCTCCCCTTGTGTCGAATCAATAAATTGGGTTATACTACCCTCGAAGACTGTTGCGATCCCCTATACTTGTGGGTCATCAGCCCCTCCTGGGCCGCGCCGGCCACACGTGTGGGGCCCACAGGGCACCCCTCTGGCACTCCTCTGACTTTCTGGAAGGTTCCGGGAAAAATAAGATGTTTGGCGTTGATTTCGTCCAATTCCGAGAATATTGCCCGAACAGCCTTTCTGGAACCAAAAACAGCAGAAAACAGGAACTGGCACTGTGGCATCTCGTTAATAGGTTAGTTCCGGAAAACGCATAAAAACATCATAAAGTGTAAGCAAAACATGTAAGTATTGTCATAAAACAAGCATGGAACGACAGAAATTATGGATACGTCGGGGACGTATCATTATGCTTAATGCTTGTCACTAGGGCCCGAGTGCCATGATCTCAGATCTGAACATGTTATTGTTTCATCATGATATTCATTGTTTATGATCTTACCTGCAAGTTGTATATACATGTCGCTGTCCGGAACCAATGGCCCCGAAGTGACAGAAATCGGGACAACCGGAGGGGATGGTAGTGATGTGAGGATCACATGTGTTCACGGAGTGTTAATGCTTTGCTCCGGTACTCTATTAAAAGGAGTACCTTAATATCCAGTAGTTTCCCTTGAGGCCCGGCTGCCACCGGCTGGTAGGACAAAAGATGTTGTGCAAGTTTCTCATTGCGAGCACGCATTTACTATAATTGGAACACATGCCTATTGATTGCTTTGTACTTCGACACCGTTTTATTATTATCTGCAAATGCCCTGCTATGATTGTTACATGAGTTTCTCTCATCCATGCAACGCCCGTTATCCATCCCTGTGCCTACAGTATTTTAATCCTGCTGTTTACTATAATTACTACTGCTGTTTCTGCTACTCTGCTACTGTTATTTTACTACTGCTACTGCTATAAAACTGTTACTACTGATAAACTCTTGCGAGCAAGTCTGTTTCCAGGTGCAGCTGAATTGACAACTCCGCTGTTAAGGCTTCCAAGTATTCTTTGTCTCCCCTTGTGTCGAATCAATAAATTGGGTTATACTACCCTCGAAGACTGCTGCGATCCCCTATACTTATGGGTCATCAAGACTGTTTTCTGGCGCCGTTTCCGGGGAGCATAGCTTTATTTGGAAGTTCACTTGGATTGATATTGTTCGCTGCAAATTCTCCATCATGGGTAAAACTCGCGATCCTAAAGTCGCCATATTACCATCCACTATAAGAAAAGGTACAACTCTGAGTACCTCTGCTGCTCTTGATTCACCATCTGTGATAAGTCAACTTGTTTCACCGCCGCAAGCTTCACTTGCTGGTACTTCTGCTGAATCTGAAAATTCTCATAATATTTCTGCTGTGCTTGATGATAGTAGTTCGTTGGGATCCTTTCTAGATGCTACAATTGCTAGGTCTAGACAAATTGAAAATGCTGAAACTCCTAATGCTACTACACCTGTTAGTTCACCTGAACTTGATTACTCTAGTGATGATCCTGATGAGGATTATGTGGAGCTTAATGATGATTTTATTAATAGATGCAATTCTACTACTGATGCAAGAAAAATTAAAAAGTTTCTCGCACAATATACTGTCAGGCATAAGTTATCTCCTGATCCTGAATTTGCCACATCTCCTATATGCATTAAGGATAAAGATTATGATTTTTCTCTTGATCTATCTCATATAGCTATTGTAGAGAAAACACCCTTTTGTGGAACTGAAAAAGAAAGTGCTGTAGAACATATGATTGAACTTTCTTCTATGAGTAGCTTATTTTCTGATGATGCCAAGATGCGTACTTACTTTGTCGTTAAAATTTTTCCTTTCTCATTAAAGGATGATGCTAAAACTTGGTATAATAATTTGCCTCCTGGTTCTATTAAAAATCCAACTGATTTGCGTGATGTTTTCTTTCGAAAATACTTTCCTGCTAGTGCTCAACATATTGCTTTACAGAAAATTTATAGGTTTGACCAGGGAGATGAAGAGAAATTGCCTGAGGCTTGGACAAGATTTTGTTCTCTTATCAGAGCTCGACCTGGACATGATTTAGAAAAGAATGATCTACTTGATATATTTTATAGTGGACTAACCATTGCATCTAGAGCATATTTGGATAGTTGTGCTGGTTGTGTTTTCAGGAAAAGAACTCCAGACGAAGCTGAAGAATTATTGGCTAAAATAAGCCGGAATTATGATGATTGGACTACACCTGAACCAACTCCAACGCCAATATTGAAGAAGAGGGGTTTAATTAAATTGAATGATGAAGATATGAGGGAAGCTAAGAAGTCTCTCAAGGAGAAAGGTATTAAATCCGAAGATGTGAAGAATCTACCTCCCATAGAAGATATATGTGAGACAATTCCCCCTTCAACCATGATTGAGGTAAACTCCCTTCAACGCTTTACTAGGGAAGATATTCCGTATTCAAAACCTCCTGCTCAATGCTTAGATGAGTTTGATAATTATATTGTTAAGCAAGAAAATTTTAATATGAGAGTAGAGAATCGTCTAATGGAAAATTCTCAAGCTATTAGCAATTTGCATGATATTGTGGAGAGAACCTCCAATGATGTTAAGATGCTTGTTAAACATTTTCAAATGGTTCAAACTCAAATTGATCAACTCACTAAAGTGCAAAATGACTTGTTAAAAAATAATTCTAAAGAGAAACATGCTTATGAAGTAACAACTAGAGGCGGTGTCTCTACCCAGGATCCTCTATATCCTGAAGGGCATCCCAAAAGAATTGAACAAGATTCTCAACGAATTGAACCTAGTTCTCCTTCTAAGAAAAAGAAGAAGAAACATAAAAATGTTGTAGAATCCTCTGAACCTGTTAATGATCCTAATAGTATTTCTATTTCTGATGCTGAAACTGAAAGTTGTAATGAACATGATAATGGTAATCATAATGATAAGAATGATGCTTCTAATAAAGAAGAAGTTGAAGATGAACCTGAAAAGCATGCTAAAAATAAAAAGTATACTAAAGAAGATTTTATTGCTAAGAAACATGGTAATGAAAGAGAACCTTGGGTGCAAAAGCCAATGCCTTTTCCTGCTAAGAAACTAAAATCAAAGGAAGAAGAACACTATAATAAATTCTGTGATTGGATGAAACCTTTATTCTTGCAAATACCTTTGACTGATGCTATTAAATTGCCTCCTTATTCAAAGTATATGAAAGATATTGTTACTAACAAAAGGAAAATCCCCAATGAGGAAATTTCCACTATGCTTGCTAATTACTCTTTCAATGGCAAAGTTCCAAAGAAGTTGGGCGACCCAGGTATACCTACTATTCCTTGTTCTATTAAGAATAATTATGTTAAAACTGCTCTATGTGACTTGGGAGCCAGTGTTAGTGTTATGCCTTTTTCTCTTTATAAGAGACTTTATTTAGATAAGTTGATACCTACTGATATATCTTTACAAATGGCTGATAAATCTACTGCTATTCCTGTTGGTATATGTGAGGATGTTCCTGTTCAAGTTACTACTAACTGCTTGATATTAACTGATTTTGTTGTGTTGGAAATGCCTGAAGATGATAATATGTCTATTATTCTTGGGAGACCTTTTCTTAACACCGCAGGGGCTGTTATTGATTGCAACAAAGGGAAGGTTACTTTCAATGTTGATGATAAGGAGCATACCGTCTATTTCCCCAAGAGGATTGATAAAATATGTGGAGTTAATACTATCTCTAATGTGAGAACTATCAAAATTGGAACTATTGATTGTCCTATATATGAGCCTAAAGAAGAATATCAAACTCTTATGATTGGATCCATATCAATTCAATACAAGGTAACATGATTGATTTGAGGTTTATTTCTTCATATGTTATGTTAAATTTATTTGGTGGCAAGACTTGATCAACCTTATTAACAAATACTTTTTATATGCATAGAGGGGGTAAACAACATCTCTTTCTTCCTCCACTTGTTTTACTTACTGTAGCAATACCTTTGTACCTTTACTTTATTGCATTATTGTGCCAAGTAAAGTATCTAATAGAAAGTTGATGCTAGATTTGGATTTCTGCGCAGAAATAGATTTTTAGCTGTCACGAATTTGAGTTTTTCTCTCTGTAGGAGAATCTAAAAATTCTGTAAAAATTCACGTGTGATCCTCAGATATGTACGCAACTTTCATTAGTTTTGAGTTTTCTGATTTGAGCAACGGAAGTACCTCGAAAAAATTCGTCCTTACTGGCTGTCCTGTTTTGGCAGATTCTGTCTCTGTTTTTTTTGCATTGTCTCTTGTGGACTTTAAGTAAGGCTTTCTAGACGTGGAGAGCTGTAGCTAATGTTTTATTGAGTTCTTACAATGTGTCACTACAGGACTAAAGTGGATTAAAGTTTTTGAGTACTAACCCCTCTAATGAAGTTTATGAGAAGTTTGGTGTGGCAGAAATTTTCAAGGGTCAAGAGAGAAGGGAGATTTAATGTGATCAAGAAGAGCCAAAAGCCTAAGCTTGGGGGGAGGTATACCGGCATCACTCATTCTTTGCATATTATGATTGCTGGATACTTATATATACTTGTTTAGTTTGTCTGAGTGGTTTTCTAATGAGAGGGAGATGATATTTGGGGAAGTGCTGATTGAAAACAGATTCTGGGCTGTCACCATAAAAATTCTCAAAAATAGCCAGAACGTTATTTTGCAAAGCCAATTTTTGTGCATGTTCCCCAGGTTGTTATCTAACTTTCATTAGTTGAACACTTTTCTAGCTGAGCAACAGAAGTTTTTTGTAAAAATCGATTTCTGTACTGCTGTCAAGTTTTGGCAGATTTCTGCCATCTTGCTTTTCTGTGTTTCTTTTAGTTTTCATTTTCTTGTTTTTGCTTTGTTTCTTTCCTAAAACACAAAAAGACCAAAAATATTTCTGTTGTTTCTCTTCACCATTTGTTTGTTTTGGTTTCTTGCATTTATTTCTCTTTATTTGCTATTACTAGTTTGCTACAAGAAAACCCAAAAAGATTTTGCTTTGTTTGTTTGTTTCCTTTGTTCTTGTTTCCAATTCGAAAACACCAAAAATATTTGCTGTTCTTCTTTGGTTTGTAAAGTTCATTTTGAGTTCAATGGTCTTCGGTGGCTGGAGCGTGGTTTTCATCTTATATTATCCAAGCTACACAAGTGAAAGGCAATAATGACGATCTACGACAATGGGATTGTGGTGAGAGGCTGGTATGAACTCTATTTGTTTTCATTTTTGTACATATACTCATCCATGTGAGCATGCTTAGTTGGTTCATGTGAGGTATATGTCATTTGAGAAAGTCTAGTAGTTCATGATCTCTCATGTTTAGCTCCAATTTATTAATATGAGTAGCATGTCATGGATGTTTGCTTGCATTGTTTTATTCATAAGTAAGTATGGCATTGTGGTATCCTCCTCTGAATAATTCATTTATATCGACTTGGCACATGCTCACGCATGCATATGACTGAACAAAAGTCAATTAAGCCTCGATGATTTAATTTGCTTCAGAGTTCTTGTATCACTTTTATGCCTCCGTTAATTTATTTTGCGCAAGCATGATTATGACAGTTACTGCTCTCTTGATTTGTCGCTCCCCAGTCTATTGCTAGCCTTCACTTGTACTGAACGGGAACGCTGCTCGTGCTTCCAAACACCTGAAACCAAGTTGTTCCAAAGTGTCCACCATAAATACCTATGAATGGCATTTCAAACCATTCAAAGTAAATTCTCATGCGCTACCTTTAAAACCTTCAAAATGCTTCTAAATTTGTGTTTATGTTTCATAGCTCATGAGGAAGTATGTGGTGTTTAGTTTTCAACCTTGTCATTTACTTTTGACGGACTCTCATATGGACTAGTGGCACATCCGCTTATCCAATAATTTTGCAAAAAGAGCTGGCAATGGGATTCCCAGTCCCGAATTAATTAACTAAAATAGACACTCCTCCATGGTTTGTGATTGATGGACGGCACCCGAAGGATTCGGTTAGCCATGGCTTGTGTAAGCAAAGGTTGGGGGGAGTGTCATCATCATAATAAAACTAAAATAAAAAGGCACTCCTTCATGGTATGTGATTGTTGGCAGGCACCCGAGGATTCGGTTAGCCATGGTTTGTGTAAGAAAGGCTGGAAGGAGTGCCACATAAATATGCAAATAATTCATGGGAGCCGCTCTTGAAAGTCCGGTTGGCAAGGTAGTTAGTGTACCCATTACCATTCGTTGACAACAACAAACACCTCTCAAAATAATTTTACTCCTGCTTTAAAAATGAAAAGCTCTAGCGCATGTTAATCCCTGCTTCCCTCTGCGAAGGGTCAATCTTTTACTTTTATGTTGTGTCTCCATCCTTTCTTTGAGCACTATCTTGAGAGCACAACTGTCATTCTTAGTATAATATGCTTGTCTCAAAATATTATTGACTGAGGTATAACTTTGATGCTTTTATCTTTGACAATCTCTATTTCTAGTCCTTCTATGAACTTTAGAGGTGCCTGAGCATTTATGTTTTGCTATTCAAATACAGGCAAGCGGGATACCACTCTATCATATTCTCTTATGAACATTGCAATCCTGCTTATATACATGATTCATGATGCTTATTATTAATTGTTGGTACCTCTCCATGATTGATATAGCTATTAGATGATCTTATTTGCATGTATTTCATTATGAACTGCTTAAGTATTAGCCATAGCATGAGAATATATACATCATATGAGCAAATGTGTTCATGAAAGCTCTTTTGTCGCTCAGTTGTTAACTGAATTGCTTGAGGACAAGCAATAAGCTAAGCTTGGGGGGAGTTGATACGTCCAAAACGTATCTACTTTCCCGAACACTTTTGCTATTGTTTTGCCTCTAATTTGTGTATTTTGGATGCAACTAACACGGACTAACGCTGTTTTCAGCAGAACTGTTCTGGTGTCTCGTTTTTGTGCAGAAATCCAACTTTCGGGAAAATCCTCGGAATTTATGCAGAAGGCTGATACGTCCCCGACGTATCCATAATTTCTGTCGTTCCATGCTTGTTTTATGACAATACTTACATGTTTTGCTTGCACTTTATGATGATTTCATGCATTTTCCGGAACTAACCTATTAACAAGATGCCACAGTGCAGTTCTGTTTCTGCTGTTTTTGGTTCCAGAAAGGCTGTTCGGGCAATATTCTCGGAATTGGACGAAATCAACGCCAAACCTCCTATTTTCTCCGGAAGGCTCCAGAACACCGAAGAAGAGTCGGAGAGGGGCCAGGGGGCCACCACACCACATGGCGGCGCGGGCCAGGCCTAGGCCGCGCCGGCCTAGGGTGTGGCGCCCCCAGGTGCCCCCCTGCGCCGCCTCTTCGCCCATATAATCCCTTTCGACCTAAAAACGCATCACCAATTGACGAAACTCCAGAAAGACTCCAGGGGCGCCGCCACCGTCGCGAAACTCCAATTCGGGGGACAGAACTCTGTCCTGGCACCCTGCCGGGACGGGGAAGTGCCCCTGGAAGCCATCTCCATCAACGCCACCACCTCCATCATGCTCCGTGAGTAGTTCCCCCATGGACTACGGGTTCTAGCAGTAGCTATGTCGGTATACTCTCCCCCATGTACTTCAATACAATGGTCTCATGAGCTGCCTTACATGATTGAGATTCATCTGATGTAATCGGTGTTGTGTTTGTTGGGATCCGATGGATGATACATTATGATTAGTCTATCTATAAAGTTTGTGAAGTTATTGTTGCTGCAATCTTGTTATGCTTAATGCTTGTCACTAGGGCCCGAGTGGCATGATCTTAGATTTGAGCTCTATATTGTTGCTTAGATTGTATCTACAAGTTGTATGCACATGTCACTGTCCGGAACCAATGGCCCCGAAGTGACAGAAATCGGGACAACCGGAGGGGATGGTAGTGATGTGAGGATCACATGTTTTCACGGTGTGTTAATGCTTTGCTCCGGTACTCTATTAAAAGGAGTACCTTAATATCCAGTAGTTTCCCTTGAGGCCCGGCTGCCACCGGCTGGTAGGACAAAAGATGTTGTGCAAGTTTCTCATTGCGAGCACGTAAGACTATATACGGAAAACATGCCTACATAATTAATAAGCCTGATGTTCTATCTTAATGCTTTGATTCCTGTCAATTGCCCAACTGTAATTTGTTCACCCAACACTTGTTATTGGAGAGTTACCACTAGTGTAGATCGCTGGGAACCCCGGTCCATCTCTCATCATAATATACTTGTTCTACATGTCATTGGAAGTAGTATCCACTATTCTCTCGTGCCATTGCTCTCATATTGCTATTACTGCTGCTGTGTTACTGTTACTACTGCTCTCATATTACTGCTACTTTCACATCACCCCTGTTGCTAGTGCTTTTCCAGGTGCAGCTGAATTGACAACTCAGTTGTTAAGGCTTATAAGTATTCTTTACCTCCCCTTGTGTCGAATCAATAAATTTGGGTTATACTACCCTCGAAGACTATCGCGATCCCCTATACTTGTGGGTCATCAAGACTGTTTTCTGGCGCCGTTGCCGGGGAGGCATAGCTCTACTCATAAGTTCACCTGGGGAGTACACTCTACCTCTCTCTCTGTTTTATTTTATTTTGTTTTGCTTAGTTTACTTTTTCCTAGTTTACTTGTGCTTAGTTTATTTCTGTCTAGTATTACTTTGCTTAGTTTACTTTTGTCTAGTTTATTTCAGTTTTGTTTTATTTTCCTCATATACCCAAAAATCCATAAAAATTTGAAAAACCAAAAAATTAAAAACTGCTGTCATGGGAGAACCAACAACCTACTTGGAGCTTATGGAATGTTATAATTGTTATAGAGAATCAAGAACTGGTAAAATAATGAGTGCTATGATAGAAAAATTGAATACAATTGCTAGAATCTTGCTTAGACGCCATGATATAAACTGTTGCTCTCAACAGGATAAACATCTTAAATTTCAATGTGGCTTTAGTGAGGAATATTTTATTAAGAGCTATAATCGGAATTGCTATATTCATTATGGGTTCGAAGAGGTAGAACAATTTGTCTTATTTATGGGAGCCTCCGAGATAGAATCCTTCATGGTTGAGAATTATGAAACTTGTGCTATTTGTAAGGACCTTAAAGATTATGTCTCTACTATCCTTAATTCTTACATAGAATGCTACAGTAGGAATCCTTATATCCTTGATTATAAACAGAGACACATTAATGCACAAGAATGCACTCACAATTTGCAGGAACCTGTGGAAGAAGAAACTGATGAACCTCAAAGTTCATTGGATGAAAAAGAGGAGGAAATTGATGAACCTGAAAGCTCATTGGATGAAAAAGAAGAGGAGAGCGACGAACAAAAGGGGGAAGAATGGATTAGCTACCCATGCCAACCTTCTAATGAGAGTAACTCTTTATCTCTTACACTATTTGATTGTCCTCCATGCTTACCGGAAGAGGTTGAATGTTATGTTCCTGTGGATTCTCTTGAAATAGTACCTACGAGTAAAACTTGTGAGAATAATTATGCTACTGTTATATATGATAATCCATGCTACTTTGATAAATCATATGATAATGCTTTGTTTGTGCCTGATGCCGAAATGCATGGTACTAAAGAATTTTGCTTAGCAAATGTTTATGATAAAGCTCTAGATGATGGTCCTATGTTACTTGATACTATTAATTGTACTACTAATGAAAATGGGATTGGAGAGTTCTTGACTTATTCTATGAGTCCCATATCTCTTGAGATTGATCATTTACCTCGTTATATTACTGATAAAAGTGTGTTTGAAAGTTTTAATTCCACTATTCTTGAACTTGATAAAAATTATGTGTTTGGAAATCATGAGAAGCATGCTGCATGTGATAGTTATATTGTTGAGTTTGTTCATGAAGCTACTGAAAATTATTATGAGAGAGGAAAATATGGTAGTAGAAATTTGCATGGTACTAAAACACCTCTCTATATGCTTAAAATTTCGAAATTACACTTGTTTTATCTCCCTATGCTTGTTACTTTGCTTTTCATGAACTTGTTTATTTACAAGATTCCTTTGCATAGGAAGCATGTTAGACTTAAATGTGTTTTGGATTTGCCTCTTGATGCTCTCTTTTGCTTCAAATACTATTTCTTGCGAGTGCATCATTAAAACTGCTGAGCCCATCTTAATGGCTATAAAGAAAGCAACTTCTTGGGAGATAACCCATGTGTTATTTTGCTACAGTACTTTGTTTTATATTTGTGTCTTGGAAGTTGTTTACTACTGTAGCAACCTCTCCTTATCTTAGTTTTGTGTTTTGTTGTGCCAAGTGAAGCCTCTAATCGAAGGTCGATACTAGATTTGGATTTCTGCGCAGAAACAGATTTCTTTGCTGTCACGAATCTGGGGAAAATTCTCTGTAGGTAACTCAGAAAATTATGCCAATTTACGTGAGTGATCCTCAGATATGTACGCAACTTTCATTAGTTTTGAGTTTTCTGATTTGAGCAACGGAATTATTTTATTAAAATTCGTCTTTACTGGCTGTTCTGTTTTGGCAGATTCTGTCTCTGTTTTTTTGCATTGTCTCTTGTGGACTTTAAGCGAGGTTTTCTAGACGTAGAGGGCTGTAGCTAATGTTTTATTGAGTTCTTGCAATGTGCCACTACAGGACCAAGGTGGATTCAATTTTTTTTTTGAGTACTAACCCCTCTAATGAAGTTTATGAGAAGTTTGTTGTGAAGGAAGTTTTCAAGGGTCAAGAGAGGAGGATGATATATGATCAAGAAGAGAGAAAAGTCTAAGCTTGGGGATGCCCCGATGGTTCATCCCTGCATATTTCAAGAAGACTCAAGCGTCTAAGCTTGGGGATGCCCAAGGCATCCCTTTCTTCATCAACTTATCAGGTTCCTCCCCTGAAACTATATTTTTATTCAGTCACATCATATGTGTTTCACTTGGAGCGTCTGTATGTTTTATTTTTGTTTTGTTTGAATAAGAACAGATCCTAGCAATCCTTGTTTGGGAGAGATACACGCTCCGCTTTTTCATATGAACACTTGTTCTTCGTTTTACTTTTAATGTTCAATGATAAAAGTTGGAAGCTACAATACTTATCTTTATTTGGTTGGAAAAGGAAAATGCCTCATATGTCTTGGATAATTTGACACTTGGCAATTGTTTTGAGCTCTCAAGTGGATCATAAGTTTTTGCATGTAGTTTAAACCTATTAGTGGAGAACTACCGTAAAGCTTGTTAAAATTGGTTTGCATAATTGATCTCTCTTAAGGTCTAGATATTTTCTGGTAAAAGTGTTTGAGCAACAAGGAAGACAGTGTAGAGTATTATAATGCTTGCGATATGTTCTTATGTAAGTTTTGCTGTACCGGTTCATACTTGTGTTTGCTTCAAACAACCTTGCTAGCCTAAGCCTTGTATCGAGAGGGAATACTTCTCATGCATCCAAAATCCTTGAGCCAACCACTATGCCATTAATTTGTGTCCACCATACCTACCTACTATGTGGTATTTCCTGCCATTCCAAAGTAAATTGCTTGAGTGCTACCTTTAAACAATTCAAAATTTATCACCTATGATTTGTGTCAATGTTTTATAGCTCATGAGGAAGTATGTGGTGTTTAGCTTTCAACCTTGTCATTTACTTTTGACGGACTCTCATATGGACTAGTGGCACATCCGCTTATCCAATAATTTTGCAAAAAGAGCTGGCAATGGGATTCCCAGTCCCAAATTAATTAAACTAAATAGACACTCCTCCATGGTATGTGATTGTTGGACGGCACCCGAAGGATTCGGTTAGCCATGGCTTGTGTAAGCAAAGGTTGGGAGGAGTGTCATCATAATAAAACTAAAATAAAAAGGCACTCCTTCATGGTATGAGATTGTTGGCAGGCACCCGAGGATTCGGTTAGCCATGGTTTGTGAAAGAAAGGTTGGAAGGAGTGCCACACAAAAATAATAATTCATGGGAGCCGCTCTTGAAAGTCCGGTTGGCGAGGTAGTTAGTGTACCCATTACCATTCATTGACAACAACAAACACCTCTCAAAACTCTACTTTTATGCTCTCTATATGTTTTCAAAACCAAAGCTCTAGCACAAATATAGCAATCGATGCTTTCCTCTTTGAAGGACCATTCTTTTACTTTGTGTTGAGTCAGTTTACCTACTTCCTTCCATCTTAGAAGCAAACACTTGTGTTAATTGTGCATTGATTCTTACATACTTGCATATTTGCATTCATCATATTACTTTGTGTTGACAATTATCCATGAGATATGCATGTTGAAAGTTGAAAGCAACCGCTGAAACTTATATCTTCCTTTGTGTTGCTTCGATGCCTTTACTTTGAATTTATTGCTTTATGAGTTAACTCTTGTACAAGACTATTGATGCTTGTCTTGAAAGTACTCTCCATGAAAAGTTTTGCTATATGTTATCTACTTGTTAGCAACTATAGATCATTGCCTTGAGTCACTTCATTCATTTCAGATGCTTTGTAATAGTATGATCAAGGTTATGTAAGTAGCATGTCACTACAGAAATTATTCTTTTTATCGTTTACCTGCTCGGGACGAGCAGGAACTAAGCTTGGGGATGCTGATACGTCCCCGACGTATCCATAATTTCTGTCGTTCCATGCTTGTTTTATGACAATACTTACATGTTTTGCTTGCACTTTATGATGATTTCATGCATTTTCCGGAACTAACCTATTAACAAGATGCCACAGTGCCAGTTCCTGTTTTCTGCTGTTTTTGGTTCCAGAAAGGCTGTTCGGGCAATATTCTCGGAATTGGGCAAAATCAACGCCAAACCTCCTATTTTCTCCGGAAGGCTCCAGAACACCGAAGAAGAGTCGGAGAGGGGCCAGGGGGCCACCACACCACATGGCGGCGCAGGCCAGGCCTAGGCCGCGCCGGCCTAGGGTGTGGCGCCCCCAGGTGCCCCCCTGCGCCGCCTCTTCGCCTATATAATCCCTTTCGACCTAAAAACGCATCACCAATTGACGAAACTCCAGAAAGACTCCAGGGGCGCCGCCACCGTCGCGAAACTCCAATTCGGGGGACAGAACTCTGTCCTGGCACCCTGCCGGGACGGGGAAGTGCCCCCGGAAGCCATCTCCATCAACGCCACCACCTCCATCATGCTCCGTGAGTAGTTCCCCCATGGACTACAGGTTCTAGCAGTAGCTATGTCGGTATACTCTCCCCCATGTACTTCAATACAATGGTCTCATGAGCTGCCTTACATGATTGAGATTCATCTGATGTAATCGGTGTTGTGTTTGTTGGGATCCGATGGATGATACATTATGATTAGTCTATCTATAAAGTTTGTGAAGTTATTGTTGCTGCAATCTTGTTATGCTTAATGCTTGTCACTAGGGCCCGAGTGGCATGATCTTAGATTTGAGCTCTATATTGTTGCTTAGATTGTATCTACAAGTTGTATTCACATGTCACTGTCCGGAACCAATGGCCCCGAAGTGACAGAAATCGGGACAACCGGAGGGGATGGTAGTGATGTGAGGATCACATGTTTTCACGGTGTGTTAATGCTTTGCTCTGGTACTCTATTAAAAGGAGTACCTTAATATCCAGTAGTTTCCCTTGAGGCCCGGCTACCACCGGCTGGTAGGACAAAAGTTGTTGTGCAAGTTTCTCATTGCGAGCACGTACGACTATATACGGAAAACATGCCTACATAATTAATAAGCCTGATGTTCTATCTTAATGCTTTGATTCCTGTCAATTGCCCAACTGTAATTTGTTCACCCAACACTTGTTATTGGAGAGTTACCACTAGTGTAGATCGCTGGGAACCCCGGTCCATCTCTCATCATAATATACTTGTTCTACATGTCATTGGAAGTAGTATCCACTATTCTCTCGTGCCATTGCTCTCATATTGCTATTACTGCTGCTGTGTTACTGTTACTACTGCTCTCATATTACTGCTACTTTCACATCACCCCTGTTGCTAGTGCTTTTCCAGGTGCAGCTGAATTGACAACTCAGTTGTTAAGGCTTATAAGTATTCTTTACCTCCCCTTGTGTCGAATCAATAAATTTGGGTTATACTACCCTCGAAGACTATCGTGATCCCCTATACTTGTGGGTCATCAAAGGCCCTATTTCCCAGAATACTGACGGAGCCAGAAGGAGAAGTAAGGTGGAGGCCCGAGGGCCCCACACCACCTGGCGGCGCGGCCAAGGGGGGGCCCGCGCGGCCTGGTGGTGTGGCCCCCTCGGTCGGCCTCCGACGCCCTCCTTTGGACTATTTATCGGCCTCGACCTAAAAACGCACAGAGAGAAGTCGAAGTCGCCAGAAACCCTCCAGAACGCCGCCACATCGCGAAACTCCGCCGCAGGAGCCAGAAGTCTCCGTTCTGGCACTCCGCCGGGACGGGGAATTGGAGGAGATCATCACCGCCATCACCACCGATGCCTCTCCATCAACCAGCAATGTTTCCCCCATCCATGTGTGAGTAATTCCCCCGCCGTAGGCTGAAGGGGATGGTAGGGATTGGATGAGATTGGTCATGTAATAGCATTAGATTGTTAGGGCATAGTGCCTAGTGTCCGTAATTGGTACTTTGATGATATTGTTGCAACTTGTTATGCTTAATGCTTGTCACTAGGGCCCGAGTGCCATGATCTCAGATCTGAACATGTTATTGTTTCATCATGATATTCATTGTTTATGATCTTACCTGCAAGTTGTATACACATGTCGCTGTCCGGAGCCAATGGCCCCGAAGTGACAGAAATCGGGACAACCGGAGGGGATGGTAGTGATGTGAGGATCACATGTGTTCACGGAGTGTTAATGCTTTGCTCCGGTACTCTATTAAAAGGAGTACCTTAATATCCAGTAGTTTCCCTTGAGGCCCGGCTGCCACCGGCTGGTAGGACAAAAGATGTTGTGCAAGTTTCTCATTGCGAGCACGTACGACTATAATTGGAACACATGCCTATTGATTGCTTTGTACTTCGACACCGTTTTATTATTATCTGCAAATGCCCTGCTATGATTGTTACATGAGTTTCTCTCATCCATGCAACGCCCGTTATCCATCCCTGTGCCTACAGTATTTTAATCCTGCTGTTTACTATAATTACTACTGCTGTTTACGCTGCTCTTGCTCTTTGTTATTTTACTACTGCTACTGCTATAAAACTGTTACTACTGATAAACTCTTGCGAGCAAGTCTGTTTCCAGGTGCAGCTGAATTGACAACTCCGCTGTTAAGGCTTCCAAGTATTCTTTGTCTCCCCTTGTGTCGAATCAATAAATTGGGTTATACTACCCTCGAAGACTGCTGCGATCCCCTATACTTGTGGGTCATCACTCGACAGAATGGTAAGACCTTAAGCGGCGCCTGTCGAAGTTTACACCAGTATCACCGAGATCATGTCCAGGGACGTGATCTTGAAGTAGGTTGTTGCGGATTGCCACTAGAGCAGTTACCTAGTACCTGATCCGTCAGATGAACTAGCCCCAACTACCATTTTCCCTGTACAATATAAAAATTCATGTGAAGAAATATAGACAAGTTAAAGTTGTCGAGTAAAAATAAACGGGGGAGATTTTCCCTGACTCTACGACTCAAGCAAAATCTCGGGGGCTACTGACATAGGCATCCCCAATGGGCCTGCCAGAGATAGTACCCGGGGTTTATTGAAGGCCCACTACTCGAAGAATAAGAAGACTCGGAAGCCTAAAGATGTTATTAAGGAAAGCTAGAGTTGTAATAGGAAGGGTTGTATGTAATCTTGCGGGATGAGTTAGAAACCTCCCCGGACTCTGTAATTTGTACGATATGAATCCCTCGGCTCCGCCTCATATATAAGGGGGGGTCGAGGGACGAGAGAGATCATTGAATCATTGTTGAGCAAACCCTAGTTTTATTTCGTCGAGTATTATTCGGCTGATAACCTTCGAGATCTACTTGCCCTCTACATTACACGAAACCCTAGTCTACTATTCGTAGGCATTGACAAGTTAATACCTTGTCAATCACCACCGACGCCTCTCCATCAACCAGCAATGTTTCCCCCATCCATGTGTGAGTAATTCCCCCGCTGTAGGCTGAAGGGGATGGTAGGGATTGGATGAGATTGGTCATGTAATAGCATTAGATTGTTAGGGCATAGTGCCTAGTGTCCGTAATTGGTACTTTGATGATATTGTTGCAACTTGTTATGCTTAATGCTTGTCACTAGGGCCCGAGTGCCATGATCTCAGATCTGAACATGTTATTGTTTCATCATGATATTCATTGTTTATGATCTTACCTGCAAGTTGTATACACATGTTGCTGTCCGGAACCAATGGCCCCGAAGTGACAGAAATCGGGACAACCGGAGGGGAAGTGACGTGAGGATCACATGTGTTAACGGAGTGTTAATGCTTTGCTCCGGTACTCTATTAAAAGGAGTACCTTAATATCCAGTAGTTTCCCTTGAGGCCCGGCAGCCACCGGCTGGTAGGACAAAAGATGTTGTGCAAGTTTCTCATTGCGAGCACGTACGACTATAATTGGAACACATGCCTATTGATTGCTTTGTACTTCGACACCGTTTTATTATTATCTGCAAATGCCCTGCTATGATTGTTACATGAGTTTCTCTCATCCATGCAATGCCCGTTATCCATCCCTGTGCCTACAGTATTTTAATCCTGCTGTTTACTATAATTACTACTGCTGTCTTTGTTACTCTGCCGCTGTTATTCTACTACTGCTACTGCTATAAAACTGTTACTACTGATAAACTCTTGCGAGCAAGTCTGTTTCTAGGTGCAGTTGAATTGACAACTCAGCTGTTAAGGCTTCCAAGTATTCTTTGTCTCCCCTTGTGTCGAATCAATAAATTGGGTTTTACTACCCTCGAAGACTGCTGCGATCCCCTATACTTGTGGGTCATCAAGACTGTTTTCTGGCGCCGTTGCCGGGGAGCATAGCTTTATTTGGAAGTTCACATGGATTGATATTGTTCGCTGCAAATTCTCCATCATGGGTAAATCTCGCGATCCTAAAGTCGCCATACTACCATCCACTACAAGAAAAGGTACAACTCTGAGTACCTCTGCTGCTCTTGATTCACCATCTGTGATAAGTCAACTTGTTTCACCGCCGCAAGATTCACTTGCTGGTACTTCTGCTGAATCTGAAAACTCTTATAATATTGATAATGTTTCTGCTGTGCTTGATGATAGTGGTTCATTGGGATCCTTTCTAGATGCTACAATTGCTAGGTCTAGACAAATTGAAAATGCTGAAACTCCTAATGCTACTACACCTGTTAGTTCACCTGAGTCTGTTGATTATTCTAGTGATGATCCTGATGAGGATTATGTGGAGCTTAATGATGATTTTATTAATAGATGCAATGCTACTACTGATGCAAGAAAAATTAAAAAGTTTCTCGCACAATATACTGTTAGACATAAGTTATCTCCTGACCTGAATTTGCCACATCTCCTATATGCATTAAGGATAAAGATTATGATTTTTCTCTTGATCTATCTCATATAGCTATTGTAGAGAAAACACCCTGTTGTGGTACTGAAAAGGAAAGTGCTGTAGAGCACATGATTGAGCTTTCTTCTATGAGTAGCTTATTTTCTGATGATGTCAAGATGCATACTTACTTTGTCGCTAAAATTTTTCCTTTCTCATTAAAGGATGATGCTAAAACTTGGTATAATAATTTGCCTCCTGGTTCTATTAAAAATCCAACTGATTTGTGTGATGTTTTCTTTCGAAAATACTTTCCTGCTAGTGCTCAACATATTGATTTACAGAAAATTTATAGGTTTGACCAGGGAGATGAAGAGAAATTGCCCGAGGCTTGGACAAGATTTTGTTCTCTTATCAGAGCTCGACCTGGACATGATTTAGAAAAGAATGATCTACTTGATATATTTTATAGTGGACTAATCATTGCGTCTAGAGCATATTTGGATAGTTGTGCTGGTTGTGTTTTCAGGAAAAGAACTCCAGATGAAGCTGAAGAATTATTGGCTAGAATAAGCTGGAATTATGATGATTGGACTACACCAGAACCAACTCCAACGCCAATATTGAAGAAGAGGGGTTTAATTAAATTGAATGATGAAGATATGAGGGAAGCTAAGAAGTCTCTCAAGGAGAAAGGTATTAAATCCGAAGATGTGAAGAATCTACCTCCCATAGAAGATATATGTGAGACAATTCCCCCTTCAACCATGATTGAGGTAAACTCCCTTCAACGCTTTACTAGGGAAGATATTCCGTACTCAAAACCTCCTGCTCAATGCTTAGATGAGTTTGATAATTATATTGTTAAGCAAGAAAATTTTAATATGAGAGTAGAGAATCATCTAATGGAAAATTCTCAAGCTATTAGCAATTTGCATGATATTGTGGAGAGAACCTCCAATGATGTTAAGATGCTTGTTAAACATTTTCAAATGGTTCAAACTCAAATTGATCAACTCACTAAAGTGCAAAATGACTTGTTAAAAAATAATTCCAAAGAGAAACATGCTTATGAAGTAACAAGTAGAGGCGGTGTCTCTACCCAGGATCCTCTATATCCTGAAGGGCATCCCAAAAGAATTGAACAAGATTCTCAACGAATTGAACCTAGTGCTCTTTCTAAGAAAAAGAAGAAGAAACATAAAAATGTTGTAGAATCCTCTGAACCTGTTAATGATCCTAATAGTATTTCTATTTCTGATGCTGAAATTGAAAGTGGTAATGAACATGATAATGGTAATGATAATGATAAGAATGATGCTTCTGATAAAGAAGAAGTTGAAGATGAACCTGAAAAGCATGCTAAAACTAAAAAGTATACTAAAGAAGATTTTATTGCTAAGAAACATGGTAATGAAAGAGAACCTTGGGTGCAAAAGCAAATGCCTTTTCCTGATAAGAAACTAAAATCAAAGGAAGAAGAACACTATAATAAATTCTGTGATTGGATGAAACCTTTATTCTTGCAAATCCCTTTCACTGATGCTATTAAATTGCCTCCTTATTCAAAGTATATGAAAGATATTGTTACTAACAAAAGGAAAATCCCCAATGAGGAAATTTCCACCATGCTTGCTAATTACTCTTTCAATGGCAAAGTTCCAAAGAAGTTGGGCGACCCAGGTATACCTACTATTCCTTGTTCTATTAAGAATAATTATGTTAAAACTGCTCTATGTGACTTGGGAGCCGGTGTTAGTGTTATGCCTTTTTCTCTTTATAAGAGACTTTATTTAGATAAGTTGATACCTACTGATATATCTTTGCAAATGGCTGATAAATCTACTGCTATCCCCGTTGGTATATGTGAGGATGTTCCTGTTCAAGTTACTACTAACTGCTTGATATTAACTGATTTTGTTGTGTTGGAAATGCCTGAAGATGATAATATGTCTATTATTCTTGGGAGACCTTTTCTTAACACCGCAGGGGCTGTTATTGATTGCAACAAAGGGAAGGTTACTTTCAATGTTGATGATAAGGAACATACCGTTTATTTTCCCAAGAGGATTGAGAAAGCATGTGGAGTTAATACTATCTCTAATGTGAGAACTATCAAAATTGGAACTATTGATTGTCCTATATATGAGCCTAAAGAAGAATATCAAACTCACATAATTGGATCCATATCAATCCAATACAAGGTAACATGATTGATTTGAGGTTTATTTCTTCATATGTTATGTAAAATTTATTTGGTGGCAAGACTTGATCAACCTTGTTAACAAATACTTTTTATATGCATAGAGGGGTAAACAACATCTCTTTCTTCCTCCACTTGCTCTATTTGCTGTAGCACTTTTAATTTGCAAAGTTCCTTAGTTAATTAGAGATTTCAAAAATTTTCCTGGCCAGTAATAATAAACTTAATGCCCAGAAAAGTGCATTTTTCAAAGTTTTCAAAAATTCACAAAAATTATACCGTTGGTCCTATTTTTCGACGAGGCACCTGGGAGCACCAGAGGATGACCAGTGGGGCACCCCACCAGCCGGCGCGGCCAAGGAGGGGGGCGCGCCACCCTGTGGTGTGGGCCCCTCCTTGCCCCACTTTGTCATCTCTTCCTCCCAGAATCTTCTCTCTCCCGAAAAAACTCGAACCAGGTTCCTCTCACTCGCGTTATTGCTCAAGAGCTCAGGATTTTTCGATCTCCTTGCTCAGCCCAGATTTCTTGCTGAAATTTGGCACATTTGCTCCTTGGTATGTGACTCCTCCAATGATCCAAGTAGAATTTCGTTTGGTTGAGTATATCTTGATTATTTTGCTGCTGTAGGTAACATGTATGGTGAGCTTGCATGCTTGTTCTAAGTTGTATAAATTAGTTTTGATGCATGATTAGTACTCTAGCAAGTTCCTATAGTAGTTCCCCTTGATTATATGTCACCAAATCAAATTTTATAATGATTGTTAAAAAATTTCAGAAAAAGGATGAAGAACTTCAACTTTGGAGAGTTGTTCAAGAGAGGGACAACCAGCACCGGAAGGCCATCTAGGACCGCCACCCAACTTAGGCGATCCTACAATGAGGATATCATCGCGCCAAGCTTCGCGCCCGAGGAAGACAGTGGGGCTCCTAATGCTTCATCTTTCCCATGTTATGATTTTCTGAGAAATGCAGGGTTGTTGGATGATTTCTTCACCCTCGTCAATAGGGCGGGCTTAGCCGCCTACGTGGGAGATGAAAGGGAGCAATACCATATGCTCACCAAGATCTTCGTTGAGAGCTTCAAGTTCCACAACAAGCAATATGGGCCGACAGTTGCATTCAAAATCTATGGTAATCCTATTACTATGGAATTGGAAGAGTTTTGTGTTGCATTGCGCATTTTAACACATTTAAGGCTTCCTCTTGATTCTAATGATGTGCCATTAACGCCTAGGAGGCTAGATATTACTGCTATGAAAAGCCATCATTTTGTTACCGCTGATTCTACTTTAGATAATATGGTCTATAGAATGTTGTTTGCTGACGGGGATGAGAAGGAAATTCCTCTTCCCCAGCCGGGTTTGTTCAATATTGACAGGGAACCATGGTCGCGCACTAAGGAGGAGGTGGAGGAACATATGAAGATACAAGACTTCCACCAGCAGCATGACTCCGAGGACGTCGAGCCCTCTTACGACTACACCGTCATGTATCCGGGTGCTTCTTCTAGCACATACCCGGAATATGATCCATCTTCGTCGTACTACGGAGATACTACCTCATGGCCTCGATGGGATTGAACTCCACTTAGGCCAAAAGCCTAAGCTTGGGGGGAGGTATACCAGCATCACTCATTCTTTGCATATTATGATTGCTGGATACTTGTATATGCTTGTTTAGTTTGTTTGAGTGGTTTTCTAATGAGAGGAATATGATATTTGGGGAAGTGCTGATTGAAAACAGATTCTGGGTTGTCACCATAAAAATTCTCAAAAACAGCCAGAACGTTATTTTGCGAAGCCAATTTTTGTGCATGTTCCCCAGGTTGTTATCTAACTTTCATTAGTTGAACACTTTTCGAGCTGAGCAACGGAAGATTTTTGTAAAAATCGATTTCTATACTTCTGTCAAGTTTTGGCAGATTTCTGTCATCTTGCTTTTCTGTGTTTCTTTTAGTTTTCATCTTCTTGTTTTTGCTTTGTTTCTTTCCCAAAACACAAAAAGACCAAAAATATTTCTGTTGTTTCTCTTCATCATTTGTTTGTTTTGGTTTCTTGCATTTATTTTGTTTTATTTGCTATTACTAGTTTGCTACAAGAAAACCCAAAAAGATTTTGCTTTGTTTGCTTGTTTCCTTTGTTCTTGTTTCCAATTCGAAAACACCAAAAATATTTTCTGTTCTTCTTTGGTTTGTAAAGTTCATTTTGAGTTCAATGGTCTTCGGTGGCTGGAGCGTGGTTTTCATCTTATATTATCCAAGCTACACAAGTGAAAGGCAATAATGACGATCTACGACAATTGGATTGTGGTGAGAGGCTGGTATGAACTCTATTTGTTTTCATTTTTGTACATATACTCATCCATGTGAGCATGCTTAGTTGGCTCATGTGAGGTATATGTCATTTGAGAAAATCTAGTAGTTCATGATCTCTCATGTTTAACTCCAATTTATTAATATGAGTAGCATGTCATGGATGTTTGCTTGCATTGTTTTTTTTTTTTTGACATCTTTACCGTAGGGGAATCCCCTACGGTGTATTTTTTTTATATATAAACAAAAGAGCAAACTGTACAGGAGGCAAGAGAATTGCCCCTAAAGGAAAGATTACATCAAGGTGGCTGAAAGGATCCTAAAAAAAGACATAATAAAGATCTAGCTAGAGATGTTTAGTAACCACCCAAGAAGGGGCTGAATAGCTGTTTGTTTGAATCTGTATTGATGTAACCAAAGATCGCTCTGAAAACCCACTTTCCAACGTCCCATGGAGATTGGTATGTCTTGAAAAATGAAGTCATTTCTGGTCTTCCAAATATTCCATGTCGCACAAGCAAAGATCTCCACAAAGCAGGGCCCCTGGAAGTTATTCTTAGCATCCCAAAACCCCTCAAATATGGTTTTGTTACTTGGCCAGTGAATGTTAAGAGCATTCCAGCAGTTTCTAGCAAAGTCACATTCAAAAAATAAGTGTGTTCTTGTCTCCAAGGTGGCTATCTGGCAAAGAGAACACTCTGAACCTGAGTCGATCCTCCAATTTTTTCGCAACATTATGTCTCTTGTGTTTAGTCTGTCCAAGAACATCAGCCATAGAAACACTTTGATCTTCGGAAGAGTTTTAGAAGACCAAATAGCTATCATGATATCATTTTTAGGCACTCTTTCGAATAAGAAACGATAAAACCTTGCTGAAGTGTATTTTCCTCCCCAGACAAAACTCCTAGAGTCATGCGCATCAGACATCAGAGTGTTACTTGCCAATTGCTGAACAAGCTGTAACTCCTGGTAGGCTTCAATCGACAGGGGGAGGTGGAAATGTGAGGTAAAATCATCGGCAGATAAAAGGGCTGCCACCGAGATATCTTCATCAAGTGCAAATGAAAATAATCTTGGGTATCTATCACAGAGCAAGGTTCCCTCTTGCCAAAAGTCCTTCCAAAACAGAACTGACTTACCATTCCCAATATTGCTTCTCGAAATGCTCCTGTAATCTCCAACAAGGCTGAAGATGTCCCGCCACCAGAAGGAGCCTTTGCCAGTCTTGGTATGGGGCACATTGTCACCATATAGTGACCATACCAGCTTTACCCAGGGAGTATCAGCATGTGAGTAGAATTTATGGAGCTGTTTCATCAACAAAGCCTTATTTTGGAGTTCAAGGTTTTTCACACCCAGCCCTCCACAATGTCTAGGACGACAGACTTTATTCCATGCTGCAAGAGCATTGTTTTATTCATAAGTAAGTATGGCATTGTGGTATCCTCCTCTGATTAATTCATTTATATCGACTTGGCACATGCTCACGCATGCATATGACTGAACAAAAGTCAACTAAGCCTCGATGATTTAATTTGCTTCAGAGTTCTTGTATCACTTTTATGCCTCTGTTAATTTATTTTGCCGCAAGCATGATTATGACAGTTATTGCTCTCTTGATTTGTCGCTCCCCAGTCTATTGCTAGCCTTCACTTGTACTGAGCGGGAACGCTGCTCGTGCTTCCAAATACCTGAAAACCAAGTTGTTCCAGAGTGTCCACCATAAATACCTATGCATGGCATTTCAAACCATTCCAAGTAAATTCTCATGCGCTACCTTTAAAACCTTCAAAATGCTTCTCCATTTGTGTAATGTTTCATAGCTCATGAGGAAGTATGTGGTGTTTACCTTTCAACCTTGTCATTTACTTTTGACGGACTCTCATATGGACTAGTGGCACATCCGCTTATCCAATAATTTTCCAAAAAGAGCTGGCAATGGGATTCCCAGTCCCGAATTAATTAACTTAAATAGACACTCCTCCATGGTTTGTGATTGATGGACGGCACCCGAAGGATTCGGTTAGCCATGGCTTGTGTAAGCAAAGGTTGGGGGGAGTGTCATCATCATAATAAAACTAAAATAAAAAGGCACTCCTTCATGATATGTGATTGTTGGCAGGCACCCGAGGACTCGGTTAGCCATGGTTTGTGTAAGAAAGGTTGGAAGGAGTGCCACATAAACATGCAAATAATTCATGGGAGCCGCTCTTGAAAGTCCGGTTGGCGAGGTAGTTAGTGTACCCATTACCATTCGTTGACAACAACAAACACCTCTCAAAATAATTTTACTCCTGCTTTAAAAATGAAAAGCTCTAGCGCATGTTAATCCCTGCTTCCCTCTGCGAAGGGTCAATCTTTTATTTTTTATGTTGTGTCTCCATCCTTTCTTTGAGCACTATCTTGAGAGCACAACTATCATTCTTAGTATAATATGATTGTCTCAAAATATTATTAATTGTGGTATAGCTTTGATGCTTTTATCTTTGACAATCTCTATTTCTAGTCCTTCTATGAACTTCAGAGGTGCCTGAGCATTTATGTTTTGCTATTCAAATACAGGCAAGCGAGATACCACTTTATCATATTCTCTTATGAACATTGCAATCCTGCTTATATACATGATTCATGATACTTATTATTAATTGTTGGCACTTCTCCATGATTGACATAGCTGTTAGATGATCTTATTTGCATGCATCTCATTATGAACTGCCTAAGTATTAGCCATAGCATGAGAATATATACATCATATGAGCAAATGTGTTCGTGAAAGTTCTTTTATCGCTCAGTTGTTAACTGAATTGCTTGAGGACAAGCAATAAGCTAAGCTTGGGGGGAGTTGATACGTCCAAAACGTATCTACTTTCCCGAACACTTTTGCTATTGTTTTGCCTCTAATTTGTGTATTTTGGATGCAACTAACACGGACTAACGCTGTTTTCAGCAGAACTATTCTGGTGTCTCGTTTTTGTGCAGAAATCCAACTTTCGGGAAAATCCTCGGAATTTATGCAGAAGGCCCTATTTTCCCAGAATACTGACGGAGCCAGAAGGACAAGTTGGGGGAGGCCCGAGGGCCCCACACCATCAAGCGGCGCGGCCCAGGGGGGGCCCGCGCGGCCCTATGGTGTGGCCCCCTCGACTGGCCTCCGACGCCCTCCTTAGGACTATTTATCGCCCTCGACCTAAAAACGCACGGGGAGAAGTCGAAGTCGCCAGAAACCCTCCAGAACGCCGCCACATCGCGAAACTCCGTCGCAGGAGCCAGAAGTCTTCGTCCTGGCACTCCGCCGGGACGGGGAATTGGAGGAGATCATCACCGCCATCACCACCGACGCCTCTCCATCAACCAGCAATGTTTCCCCCATCCATGTGTGAGTAATTCCCCCGCTGTAGGCTGAAGGGGATGGTAGGGATTGGATGAGATTGGTCATGTAATAGCATTAGATTGTTAGGGCATAGTGCCTAGTGTCCGTAATTGGTACTTTGATGATATTGTTGCAACTTGTTATGCTTAATGCTTGTCACTAGGGCCCGAGTGCCATGATCTCAGATCTGAACATGTTATTGTTTCATCATGATATTCATTGTTTATGATCTTACCTGCAAGTTGTATACACATGTTGCTGTCCGGAACCAATGGCCCCGAAGTGACAGAAATCGGGACAACCGGAGGGGATGGTAGTGACGTGAGGATCACATGTGTTCACGGAGTGTTAATGCTTTGCTCCGGTACTCTATTAAAAGGAGTACCTTAATATCCAGTAGTTTCCCTTGAGGCCCGGCTGCCACCGGCTGGTAGGACAAAAGATGTTGTGCAAGTTTCTCATTGCGAGCACGTACGACTATAATTGGAACACATGCCTATTGATTGCTTTGTACTTCGACACCGTTTTATTATTATCTGCAAATGCCCTGCTATGATTGTTACATGAGTTTCTCTCATCAATGCAACGCCTGTTATCCATCCCTGTGCCTACAGTATTTTAATCCTGCTGTTTACTATAATTACTACTGCTGTCTTTGTTACTCTGCTGCTGTTATTCTACTACTGCTACTGCTATAAAACTGTTACTACTGATAAACTCTTGCGAGCAAGTCTGTTTCCAGGTGCAGTTGAATTGACAACTCAGCTGTTAAGGCTTCCAAGTATTCTTTGTCTCCCCTTGTGTCGAATCAATAAATTGGGTTTTACTACCCTCGAAGACTGCTGCGATCCCCTATACTTGTGGGTCATCAATGTGCTGTTGCCACTAGGGATAAAACATTGATGCTATGTCCGAGGATGTAGTTATTGGTTACATTACGCACCATACTTAGACTTTTTAGGCATAGATGCATGCTGGATAGCGGTCTATGTACTTTTTAGGCATAGATGCATAAAATTTGTTTGATGAGAATAGCAAGCCTAAGAGTAATGAAAAAGGAGCCTCTGAAACTTACATAGATAAGATACAATGCATAGTTGAGAAAACTCCAAACCCCGCTGTTGATGCTTCATCTCTTGATAATACTTGATTCACACTTTCTGCGCCTAGCTGAAAGGCGTTAAATAAAAGCGCTTATGGGAGACAATCCATTATTTTACTGCAGCACTTTTGTTTTATATTTGAGTCTTGGAAGTTGTTACTACTGTAGCAACCTCTCCTTATCTTTATTTTATTGCATTGTTGTGCCAAGTAAAGTCTTTGATAGTAAAGATGATACTAGATTTGGATTACTGCGCAGAAACAGAATTCTTACTGTCACGAAATTAAGCAGCCCCTTCTGTAGGTGACTCAGAAAAATCTGTCAATTTACATGCGCAATCCACAGATATGTACGTAACTTCCATTCAATTTGAGCATTTTCATATGAGCAAGTTAAGTGCCCCAGAAAAATTCGTCTTTACGTACTGTTCTGTTTTGATAGATTCTGCCTTTTATTTCGCATTGCCTGTTTTGCTATGTTTGATGGATTTCTTTGTTCTATTAACTTTCAGTAGCTTTGTGCAATGTCCAGAAGTGTTAAGAATGATTATGTCATCTCTGAATATGTGAATTTTTGATTATGCACTAACCCTCTAATGAGTTTGTTTTGAGTTTGGTGTGGAGGAAGTTTTCAAGGATCAAGAGAGGAGGATGATACAATAGGATCAAGGAGAGTGAAAGCTGTGGTGACCCGGCATACCACTGCATGGTGTAGTATGAAAGTCTGATATAACACCAATGAAACACCGTTCCACTAGTATTATATCGCTCAGAGTGGTACAAGAGAAACATATGTGGGTCCAAGGTATGTCTATCGAATTACAACATTGACTCTGTTACATAAGATCATCACAGCCTCCTACTTTACAATGAGGTAAAGCTGCAAATAAACTCCAGAAGAACGACTCGTAGTCTAGTCTTATCACGAACTTTATTTGTAGAGTATTTAACTAGCTATAGAGGCTAAGAATAGATTCTAACTAAATAGGAGCTAGGTTTAGGAAACTGGTTCCTTTCTATTGCTAAGCTAGGTTTTATTCTTGTTGGATGTGGTGATTGACTCTTCTGACAGGTTCCTGTCCCTTGAAGTAGTTGTTGACTCCTCGATCTTCGAGTTGCACTGTATATCCTCCTTCGATGCCTCCATATCTAAGCAGGGGATTTAAGAGTGGGATGAGTACGAGCGTACTCAACAAGTTTATTATAGGAAAGAGGTATTTAATGCACTAGCTACGGCATTAGACCAGAAAGTCTAATACCAATGCAGGTTTTCATAACCATTTCTTCAAAAGGTTGCTTTTATTCAGAAGAACTATGTCCGTCAGCCTTCACCGGTTTACTAGAACTTCATGGAGCTCCTTTCCGGCAGCGTTCGCAGTTCCATATCCCGGAATAGGGAGTGACAGGTCACGGTTCATTACACTCTGCAGAGGTGTGTTGCTTTACCCATAAGAGATCTTAACCTTGGTGCCAACCGAGCCGCGAGCTCGTCCACACTTCCTTTGGTGTGAGGCCCGGTATAAGGTCTAGCCAATCATGTTCCTCCGCTACCTCGAACACCCACCCTTTGTTGCAATTCCGACCTTGGGTCCTCGCCGGCCAGCGTATCCAAGGATACCATCCGACCTCGACTATTACCAGGCACGACGGCCTGATACCTTCGCCGGTCGTTGCAACCCATCATAGACCGCATTACCGTGGGGAACTTATGGCTTCCCCAGCCTACCGCTTGCTCTTCGGGCGACAAGTGTCTACGGACAATGCTGTGGGGAACTTATGGCTTCCCCAGCCTACCGCTTGCCCCCGACAGAGTACAAGTGTCTACGGCAAGCACATCCGTTGATGAACGAGAGGAGGAAACACTTTTGACTACTCCGTCCCACTCCGGATCTTATGGTTAACACGGGTATTACGGCACAAGAATCACTGGATGACATTTGTTGTTTAATCCTAGATGGATATAAACCCTTGCAATGGAACCTCCACCATATCAACACAATCCATGGTTCCATTGCCCACCACTTAGTCATATTCATAGTTATAAAAATAATGGTTTGTCTTTTTATGAAATAGTGATAAACATAGTACTTCGCAAGTAATTTGGTAAAAATACTCAATTGACATGAGCAAGCGATGATCTTGCCTTTCTTGACTGCAAGATTATGCAGGCAAGGTCTTCGATATGCAATAACTCCAAATTCTGAAATAGCATCATCATCCGGTAAGGACGATGTTTAAAAGATTGCCAAGGATGCAATAATGCATAAGTATGAGATGCAATCGCTCTAAGCGTAACCTAACCCCGATGATTTAGGATTATTGAGTTGAAATGATTTGTTTAGGGTGTGTTGCACTTTTAGAGTGGTTCACAAACAAGATTCTTATTAGGGTTGTGTTGTTTTAGAATCATAAGCAAGTGGTAAAATGCATAGTAACAATCATACACACCAAGGAATAGTATTTGTATAATAAGTAAAGAGCAGTTGTCAATTTTAATACTATATGGCACGGTTAATGATTGATTATCATATACGTTAAAAGAATAACTTTTGAAGAACATGTTCTTTGATAAAGAACAAGTATGATAATTAGGTTGGGGTTTCTATGGTTGACTATTGTTTCATGTAGTTGTTGGAGTAAGTATTAGATGGATCCCAACAAAGTTGGATTCATCAACACCTAGGGCTTGTAAGGTTAAGATAAGCCTAGGCATCCTAAGCAAATCATTATACATGGTTGTTGTCAAGGTTGGTTTATCTTGCTGGTGATAGCTGGCTAGGGTTTATAGGTCCTTATAAGCAGGGTTGATGACGATTCCTTATTTTCTTCAAAAGAATAACTTTCGAAGAACATACTTCTTAAGTAATAAGAAGTATATCAATTAGGGTTGAGGTGGTCTAGGTTTTACTGCTGGTTCTATTAAGTAAGGAATAATTGGCTCCTAAATAGGGTGGTTGATATGTATCCAACACTAGTAGGGTTAAGTGGAATATGGTTAGGTAATGCTCAGGATTTGGCATAGTTGCTCCTAAGGTTCATCACTTCATCACATTGGTGTGATGCTAAGCATGGATGACTAAGTTGGGTGTCTCAGAAGATAGGAACTAGGGTTGGTCCTGTTTGATCAACTAAGCATGAACGCATGTAACACCAAAGTATTAGAGATGGGTCTCTATTATTTTATGAAGACTTGGAAATTGTTTAGTTGCTACTATGGAGCTATGAATGAAATTAAAGTATCATGATCACATGTTCTAACCTAGGGTTTAGGTTAGAAGCAATTTAGGGTTCATATTGATTAATGAGGCTAGGGTTCCTATTTGGATTAGGGTTTTAGGAATCACATGAAATGATAAGGTTGTAATATCATTTCATATGGAATTAGGGTTTCCTAATTACCATATAGTTCTATGATTAATAACTTCATTTTAAAGTTGAAGTTATTAATAACTTCAAAATAAAAATAATATTCAATTTGGCTTTTTATTATTTTTAAATAATTAATAATTAGGGTAATTATTAATCAGGGTTTTAAATCCCTCTACTAAGAATTTAATAAGATAATAAATAAAGAAAATTAGTTTTAATGTTTTCTTTATTTACTTAATGGTTTTTACTAAATTTGGATGTTTTTCCTAATTACTGAATTTTAATTGAATTTAGAATTAATAATAAAAGCTTAAGTTAATAGGGTTAAATAATCAATTTTTTTTATTTAAAATACAAATTTCATTTTATATTTTTATTGAATAGATTTTATTTTTCTGAACATTTTAATATCTCATTTATATTTTTCTGAGTTTTTATGAATTAGATATGAATTTCTAAAGTTTCTATTATTTTCAGGAATATTGAAATAACTATAAATGCTAAACATACCGGTTCGTTTTGTACCCGCACTCGCAGACAAGTGGGGCCATTGACTAGGTCGTTTGCCAAGTAGGCAAAGACCAGGTCAATATCTGGAGGGCTACGGCCACGTCACCCACTCGCCGGCGGCTTGACGCCGGTGGCCAGTTGAGGGTGGCGCCGCCGATTTAGTGCTTCCCTGGACGCGCGGTTAGCTTCTAACGAACCCCTGTGACGCGCGGAATCGAATAGTGGTGACGGTTACTCGAGGGGGTCACCGGAGCCTCGCCGGAGAACCAACCCACGGCGGAGCAACTCCGGCGGAATCTCGAATCATAGGCTACGATTGATGGAAATGCACAAATAAGGGGTCTCTGGGAGCGCACACTCACCCTGAAGTTGATAGGCTGCTCGACGAGGAGGATTGGCGATGGAGGAGATCACACAGCCTCCGTTTCCGACGAACTACCGTGGGGGGGGGGGAACTTCAAATTGGGTCGATTCTGAGGTTCCCCGGATGCATAGCTTGGTCAGATTGAGGAAGACGTCGAGGCGCACCTCCTCGACCTAACCCTAGGCTCCGGAATGGCTCCAGTCATCGAATCCTTGCTCGACACCGGCGGCCAGTTACCGAAGATGGTGGGAGACACAGAGATATTGAGAGGGATTGGGATGGCGGAGCTGAAAGAGGGCATCCCGACGATCCTCCAAGTGGTTTTATAGGACTCGCGATGGTCGAGAACGACGGACGGCCAGAACACGGCGGGTGTGTGAGCTAGGGTTTCGGTGGGAATCTTGATGCACCCTCCTGGCGCTCGACAAGAATCGTGGGCGAGGTACGTGGCTAGCAACGCGGCGTTCATCTCATCGACGGGCAGCAGGGATGCGGTGGCCTGTCGCACTGGCGTTCTCCGGCGAGAGGAGGAAGACGATTCTCCTCTCCGTTCTTATCCTCACGAAGAGGTATGGTGGGCTGTAGCGACCTCACCTTTTAAGGTGCCGATCTCTGTGTGTATCTGTGCTAGTCCCTGGATCAATCGCTAGCACACACAGTACAAGATGTAATACCAAGATACAAAGGTCTTTATTACATCGTATGATCCAGTAATTACATAATGACTTACAAAAGGCGTAGCCCAAGGCTAGTATAACATCAGAGTTTACAACGAACAACATAGACAGCATGGAGTCCTTCGTCTTCATGTGCCACAGGCGAGCATGTTGAGGATAGACTCGTAACCCTAATCATCCTGTCTCACTCGTCTATCAAAATATCTGCAACAGGTAAAGTTACAGCCAAAAACATTTGGTCAATACTTTGAATGTATTGGCAAGATGACACTTTGGTGGACACAAATGGCGCCTAATATCTACATGCATATTTGGCTGGTGGAGTTTATGCTCATTTGCAGAAAGCCAATTTTTCCCTATCTTTTGCAAATAGTTTTTCATCATCTCATTATATTTTGTCACACAAAACCCGTTATTCACCCACCAAATTTTAATTAGGAAATTGGGATGAGGAGATTCTCGATCAGTTTCAAAGTCTTGATGCTCAGAATTGTCCGTAACCGGGGACACGGCTAAGTACTTAGTTATGACACTCTCGAGAGGTTTGTGCACTTTCCCCACAAGACTCGGCTATTCCTTCATCCATACTACTTAGGTGTGGCATGGAGGAGAGAAAGACGAGACAAGACTTTTCAGAAGCAATCCCTCAGACCAGCACGGACGCGCTCCATCCTACAACACTACCACCCTCTGTTCGCCTGGCTGAGTTCTCGCAACTTAATTGGTCAAGGCAGAGCCCATATGCCATGTGGCTGCACTGGAACCTTCTCAACATTGAACGTCTCCAATCTCTTTGTTCCTGGGCGGCAATCCCCACCTATGTCTGCACTCCGCTGACTGATCTTACCAATCCGCCCAGGTGGTTCATTAACTTAGTTGTTTTTCACCACACCAAAACATAAATTTTCCAACACACACACATGTATCATGAGATCCCTCCCACGTATCTATTCAGCACGACTAAGCATTCTACACTTACGTTGTTTCTTCTAATAGGAAAAACAGGGGTACCCTAAATAGGACAAAGCAAAGCATAGAACCTACTCATGCATACTACTGAAAGAAAATAAATACTACATGCATAGTAAAACATTGGGACATTTATGAATTGGTGTGTCACTTGCCTTTTTGGTAGTTGAAGATTGTTCTCTTTACTTTCAACAAAACATGTCGCTCTCCATACAAACTATAAGATTAAAAAAAACACAACATAAACACACCATTCATAGCAACATAATCAAACAAGACAGCAAATCAGAAATCACTCTATGGTATTAAGTTGTGGCATGAGGTTTGGCTTGCAAGGTATGATTTCTAGAGAATGAATGGGAAGAGCCAAACACTTAGAAAGAAATAGATCATCCATGATACATTGGAAATAATTGATGTGGTGCACAAAAGCATGGATAATTGGAATGGTCCATGTGATTAAAATCACATAATTCACAAAGGGTGAAACTGAAATGCCATTATGTAGAATGTGACAACACTCATCTAATAGCATAAGTAACACATTGGCTTATTTATGATGTAGTGATACGTAGAATTACTCAAATGAACCAATTTGTATTTGAATAATATGGAAAGGGCAAATATGATTTGGATAGATATGATCATGGAACATGTTGGATTGTATAAGAGGTATTGGTAGATGTATATGGTCATATGATTCACTTTTACAAAAGGAATCATGCTCAAAAGAAATATGGAATAAAATCTACAAGGAAAATACTCAAATTATCATACTTGAATTTGAATACTTGCAAATGAGTTTAACTATTTTGGGCACTGGTTCTACTGAATAGATAATTCTGATATGAGTATAACGCAAAAGGAATGAATTAGATAGGGTTTATAGATCTCTAGATATGGATATTATATGATTCAAAATCAAATTTTAACTTTAGATTTCGAAAATTTTATAATTGGAGAAGCTTGTACCACTGGATAGAGAATGTAATTACAAATCTAACGCAAAAACAATCATCTAAAACGAGGCTATAGATTGAAAGTTACGGAATTTTGAAGTTTATTTACGTGAGCTAGCTAGCACAGGACACTGATCGATCGATCACATGCACACTACGTGCGTGAGAGAAAAACAAATGGAAGTGTGGTTCAGATAAATAGCTAACGGGGGGCCTTAGATTTAGATCTAACGGACTAAGATAGATTTGCTTTAATTTAATCTAAGCAACTTAGGCAGGATGCCATTACCGGCGGTGGCAAAGCATGAGGACGTTGAGGATGGAGAAGGCGCTGCTGCGGGTGTGGACGGTGACGTTGCTCAAGTGATCACCCGCATCACAGAAGAGGTCGAAGAGGGGATGAGCGACGCGGGGAGTCCGTTGGTGGTGACGGAGTTGACTCGCTCTTCCTGGAACTGCTTGTGGAGACGGCCGGAGATGATTCGGTCGACAACGACTTTTAGAGATTGACGTAGGAGTCGGTTTACTACGCAATAAAACAAGAGAAATGTCTCAGGAGATGTACAAGAACACAACGATTCAGAGGAGGCCGAAAGGTGGCGACGGGGGCTTACGGTGTCGCCGGAACGGCGAAAATTGCGACGGCCGAGGCGAAACTTCGGCGACGAAATGATGCACCATCATGTCCTGGAGGTAGACCATGACGAGGGGAGAGTATTTGGGTACAACGAACCGAGGAGTTTATCACTGAGGGCGACGAAATCTTGAGATGAACTCGAAGTTGAGGCTAGGAATGGCATGGTCCATATGGGTTGTACAGATCTTATCTGGAGAAGGTGTAAGAAAGAAAGTGAAATAGGAAAGGCAGGAACACACGGTGGACATCTCTATTCATCTTAGTATAGTCCGACAAGGGAGATCGAGAGATGTATGCCGGTGAATGGCATTCGGTGCACCGATTCGGTTGTCCAGATTAAGACTACTAAATGGAAAATTAATTCTCTGAACGGATTCCCCATCAAATACTGAGTAATTTCCGTGTTGAAGTCGAGAAGAAACGGTCATATAATTGATGGGAAAAATTAGAGAGAGAGGGAGGTGACTGCCATGGCTGTACGTTTCGTGTAGGTGTACCGCCTACGTGAAGTTGAGGAGGAAGATGAAGCTCTAGCTGGGCCTGGCTTGGTTCGGTCGGCCCAGTTGGCTCTCGTGACTATTTTCTTTCTTTTCACCATCATGGCTGTACGTTTTATGTATTCTTTTTGTTATTTGATTTGAACCTCCTATTTAATTTAAAACTGAGTCAAATTAATTTTAGAAAATTTTAAGAAAACAAATATCAGTGTAAAGATAATTCAAAGGAAACTTTGGCAACTTATTTTGTTTGTAAACAAAATTTGTAAGAATCAAAATACTCTTCATAAAGCTCTAGGGCTTATTTGTAAACAGATTTTACGGGTTTTGATTTAATACCTCTTTTGAAATATTTTGAAATCAAAATCTTACGAAAACTCCATTACGGAAATCCTAAACATTTGATTACTACTTGAAAGTTTTTAATTCGCTCCGGAATTTCAATCAAGACAAACAATTCAAACATTCTAATTTTATTTATCTTAACATTCCAAAATTTGCAAAATTTTGGGATGTTACAGACTACCACCCTTAAAAGGAATCTCGTCCTCGAGATTTGAGAAAGACTAGAAAGAAGATGGGTTTGGGATATGTTGGGTGGCTACCACCCTTAAAAGAGACTTTTGTTGGTAGCCTTGGACTCGGGGTTGATACTTGGCTCAGCTAGGGAGTAACTTGGCACTAAGTCATATTTTGGAACATCTATGGTTTCTGAGTTAATATCCAATAGGCGGTTGTTTATTCACATATAGTGAACTACATATCTCTTCAAGGTGACTTGAGTAAGCTTTTACTTATGGTTGTGTTTCTAATCTATATGGGCTAGCTCTCGAACTACTTTTGACACTGAGGGGTCACTCTTTGGGTCAAACAGGAGACCAAGATGAGGGGACATTCACGACATCCTTCATCTTACTTCTTGTTGGTGTCTTCGACAATCTTCTTATAATCTTCAACTATTGGTTAGATCTACAATCTCGTTGTAGTCCTACGCTTGGCAGCACTTGCCTACTATTCGGGTATAATATCTATTCACCCTATGGTTCTGGCTTCTCAGCAACACCTCTCTTATAGGTATGTCTCTCTAGATTTACCATTCCTCATAACAAGAGCAAACAATATGAGTAGTCGTCATGGGGGCCAATCCATGTCGCACCCAATCATTTCCTTGTATTTAGTTTGGTATATCTCGTATTCTAACTCTCGGTCAACCTCACAAGTTGACAAAACTTCCATGGAATAATTGAATCAATGTTTCAATCTCCATTATTAAACTATTTTGAAAACATTTCTATCGATCCTTAACTACGGTTTTGCGTATCTCACACTATATCCTTCTTCACCTTGATAGGAAACATCAGCGTTGGTTTCACTACTGTTGTCTTCATGGCGAGTTGCCGACAAAACATTCTCTAGGTTGGGTATAGATGAGAATAGATAGAAAGGTTCTAAAGAAGGTTCCTACCCAAACATGGCAAATCAATGCAATTCATCAAACAACAAGCATCTAACATGCATCAAGCAACATGGTTCAAACACAAACAAACCAGCATGGTCATACCACAATTTGGTAAGATCAATACTTTGTTGCGTTATCGTTGGTTCGATAAAAGAGAACTAATGGTGGTCTAGTCTATTTCTATTTTGGATGTTTCAAGCTTCTATTCTACTCCTTCAGTGTATCTTCGTGTATTGTGTAGTTTGCATCGAAGTATTCCTTCAAGTTCTTCATTGGTCTTCTATGCAACACTTCTTACGGAATCGAAGAATATCACATGAAGCATCAGTCCCTAACTTCACGCACAAGGTCATCATGTGTCTTCTCTTAATGGTTTTCAAGAGTTAGGCCATCTAAAGGAAGAGGAGCATTTTTGAAGATGAAGTAGGTAAGAATACAAGAAGTTCAAAATCAAATCATCACTTAATAAAAAATTGGACTAGATAGATTTTCATCCTAGGGTCTTCCTATTTCTAATCCAAACCTAGGGTCACGAACCTACGGTCAACACAATGCTCTGATACCATCTGTAGCGACCTCACCTTTTAAGGTGCCGATCTCTGTGTGTATCTGTGCTAGTCCCTGGATCAATCGCTAGCACACACAGTACAAGATGTAATACCAAGATACAAAGGTCTTTATTACATCGTATGATCCAGTAATTACATAATGACTTACAAAAGGCGTACCCCAAGGCTAGTATAACATCAGAGTTTACAACGAACAACATAGACAGCATGGAGTCCTTCGTCTTCATGTGCCACAGGCGAGCATGTTGAGGATAGACTCGTAACCCTAATCATCCTGTCTCACTCGTCTATCAAAATATCTGCAACAGGTAAAGTTACAGCCAAAAACATTTGGTCAATACTTTGAATGTATTGGCAAGATGACACTTTGGTGGACACAAATGGCGCCTAATATCTACATGCATATTTGGCTGGTGGAGTTTATGCTCATTTGCAGAAAGCCAATTTTTCCCTATCTTTTGCAAATAGTTTTTCATCATCTCATTATATTTTGTCACACAAAACCCGTTATTCACCCACCAAATTTTAATTAGGAAATTGGGATGAGGAGATTCTCGATCAGTTTCAAAGTCTTGATGCTCAGAATTGTCCGTAACCGGGGACACGGCTAAGTACTTAGTTATGACACTCTCGAGAGGTTTGTGCACTTTCCCCACAAGACTCGGCTATTCCTTCATCCATACTACTTAGGTGTGGCATGGAGGAGAGAAAGACGAGACAAGACTTTTCAGAAGCAATCCCTCAGACCAGCACGGACGCGCTCCATCCTACAACACTACCACCCTCTGTTCGCCTGGCTGAGTTCTCGCAACTTAATTGGTCAAGGCAGAGCCCATATGCCATGTGGCTGCACTGGAAGCTTCTCAACATTGAACGTCTCCAATCTCTTTGTTCCTGGGCGGCAATCCCCACCTATGTCTGCACTCCGCTGACTGATCTTACCAATCCGCCCAGGTGGTTCATTAACTTAGTTGTTTTTCACCACACCAAAACATAAATTTTCCAACACACACACATGTATCATGAGATCCCTCCCACGTATCTATTCAGCACGACTAAGCATTCTACACTTACGTTGTTTCTTCTAACAGGAAAAACAGGGGTACCCTAAATAGGACAAAGCAAAGCATAGAACCTACTCATGCATACTACTGAAAGAAAATAAATACTACATGCATAGTAAAACATTGGGACATTTATGAATTGGTGTGTCACTTGCCTTTTTGGTAGTTGAAGATTGTTCTCTTTACTTTCAACAAAACATGTCGCTCTCCATACAAACTATAAGATTAAAAAAAACACAACATAAACACACCATTCATAGCAACATAATCAAACAAGACAGCAAATCGGAAATCACTCTATGGTATTAAGTTGTGGCATGAGGTTTGGCTTGCAAGGTATGATTTCTAGAGAATGAATGGGAAGAGCCAAACACTTAGAAAGAAATAGATCATCCATGATACATTGGAAATAATTGATGTGGTGCACAAAAGCATGGATAATTGGAATGGTCCATGTGATTAAAATCACATAATTCACAAAGGGTGAAACTGAAATGCCATTATGTAGAATGTGACAACACTCATCTAATAGCATAAGTAACACATTGGCTTATTTATGATGTAGTGATACGTAGAATTACTCAAATGAACCAATTTGTATTTGAATAATATGGAAAGGGCAAATATGATTTGGATAGATATGATCATGGAACATGTTGGATTGTATAAGAGGTATTGGTAGATGTATATGGTCATATGATTCACTTTTACAAAAGGAATCATGCTCAAAAGAAATATGGAATAAAATCTACAAGGAAAATACTCAAATTATCATACTTGAATTTGAATACTTGCAAATGAGTTTAACTATTTTGGGCACTGGTTCTACTGAATAGATAATTCTGATATGAGTATAACGCAAAAGGAATGAATTAGATAGGGTTTATAGATCTCTAGATATGGATATTATATGATTCAAAATCAAATTTTAACTTTAGATTTCGAAAATTTTATAATTGGAGAAGCTTGTACCACTGGATAGAGAATGTAATTACAAATCTAACGCAAAAACAATCATCTAAAACGAGGCTATAGATTGAAAGTTACGGAATTTTGAAGTTTATTTACGTGAGCTAGCTAGCACAGGACACTGATCGATCGATCACATGCACACTACGTGCGTGAGAGAAAAACAAATGGAAGTGTGGTTCAGATAAATAGCTAACGGGGGGCCTTAGATTTAGATCTAACGGACTAAGATAGATTTGCTTTAATTTAATCTAAGCAACTTAGGCAGGATGCCATTACCGGCGGTGGCAAAGCATGAGGACGTTGAGGATGGAGAAGGCGCTGCTGCGGGTGTGGACGGTGACGTTGCTCAAGTGATCACCCGCATCACAGAAGAGGTCGAAGAGGGGATGAGCGACGCGGGGAGTCCGTTGGTGGTAACGGAGTTGACTCGCTCTTCCTGGAACTGCTTGTGGAGACGGCCGGAGATGATTCGGTCGACAACGACTTTTAGAGATTGACGTAGGAGTCGGTTTACTACGCAATAAAACAAGAGAAATGTCTCAGGAGATGTACAAGAACACAACGATTCAGAGGAGGCCGAAAGGTGGCGACGGGGGCTTACGGTGTCGCCGGAACGGCGAAAATTGCGACGGCCGAGGCGAAACTTCGGCGACGAAATGATGCACCATCATGTCCTGGAGGTAGACCATGACGAGGGGAGAGTATTTGGGTACAACGAACCGAGGAGTTTATCACTGAGGGCGACGAAATCTTGAGATGAACTCGAAGTTGAGGCTAGGAATGGCATGGTCCATATGGGTTGTACAGATCTTATCTGGAGAAGGTGTAAGAAAGAAAGTGAAATAGGAAAGGCAGGAACACACGGTGGACATCTCTATTCATCTTAGTATAGTCCGACAAGGGAGATCGAGAGATGTATGCCGGTGAATGGCATTCATTGCACCGATTCGGTTGTCCAGATTAAGACTACTAAATGGAAAATTAATTCTCTGAACGGATTCCCCATCAAATACTGAGTAATTTCCGTGTTGAAGTCGAGAAGAAACGGTCATATAATTGATGGGAAAAATTAGAGAGAGAGGGAGGTGACTGCCATGGCTGTACGTTTCGTGTAGGTGTACCGCCTACGTGAAGTTGAGGAGGAAGACGAAGCTCTAGCTGGGCCTGGCTTGGTTCGGTCGGCCCAGTTGGCTCTCGTGACTATTTTCTTTCTTTTCACCATCATGGCTGTACGTTTTATGTATTCTTTTTGTTATTTGATTTGAACCTCCTATTTAATTTAAAACTGAGTCAAATTAATTTTAGAAAATTTTAAGAAAACAAATATCAGTGTAAAGATAATTCAAAGGAAACTTTGGCAACTTATTTTGTTTGTAAACAAAATTTGTAAGAATCAAAATACTCTTCATAAAGCTCTAGGGCTTATTTGTAAACAGATTTTACGGGTTTTGATTTAATACCTCTTTTGAAATATTTTGAAATCAAAATCTTACGAAAACTCCATTACGGAAATCCTAAACATTTGATTACTACTTGAAAGTTTTTAATTCGCTCCGGAATTTCAATCAAGACAAACAATTCAAACATTCTAATTTTATTTATCTTAACATTCCAAAATTTGCAAAATTTTGGGATGTTACATGGGCTGGGCTTTGGCTCATTTGGGTGGTGATGGGCTTCCTTCTGGGCTGGTGTTGGGTAGCCCCACGGGCTGCACGGCCAGGTAAGTTTTTCTCCTATTTTTTATTTCTTTTTTTTATTTCCCTGCTTTATATTTATCCATTTAAATTCATATTTGAGTTTTGTTTATTTTTGCAGCTCTTTAAATTATTCAAATTCAATCTAGATTTAGTTTCCTGACTTTCATACCAGTATTCTATTTGAACAATTATTTTAGATGAGATTATCTTGCATATTAGTGACTTCTTCGAAATAACATTTGGACATAAACTTATATTTTTACTTTAATTCACTATTTATTATGCAATCTATTCTGTTTAGAATTATGAGAGTTGATACTTTCATCTCAAAGTATTTCAGGATTGTTACTATGTCTTGGTTTCCATTTGAGGAATTAATCACTTGTATTTTATGTGAGTAACATTTTATTAGGGTTTTGTAGGTTTGATGATAACCCAAATTCAAGGTTAGTATTAGTACTTTAAATATAACCTAGAATCCTAGAGTAGGTATTACTCTCCTCAAGGTTGGGCTTTATTTACATATATAAGTGGTTGATCACCACACATGGATTTAATTGTGAGTTTAAGCACTAGATGTTCCTTAGGTTTAATTAGTGAAGCATAGAATTTAGCTAATGAGAAATTCTAGGGTTCTAATTATATTCACCTAATGGTACTTGGTTCAAATCTCAATTATGGTCTGGTTTTATAATTGTAATCACCCAAGTGATTCACAATTAGGTTTGAGATATAATTCTAGGTTGTAGAATTGAGATGACACCATATTGTATTTTCTAGGGTTTAATCTCCTCTAACCAAAATAAGATGGTTACTTACTTTAATTATTATTGTTCTCATTTAGTTGTTAAGGATCTGAGAATTGATTCTATCTTATTCCTATGGACTTCTTTTATATCCTTAATCTATTATTAAAGTAACTAAAGTATCTATGGTTCTTTTTATAGTTAACTTTGGTTAAAATGATGAATGGTTTCTCACCATAAAAAGTATAGAATTTGGCACTAGGTTTTCCTTATGTTCTTAATATCCTCTACCTCAAGTTCTTAGGGTTTATGATCACTACTCAATTTATAATGATCAAGGTTGGGCTTTCTAGGGTATCTCTGCTGAATTTGGTTCTTACTCCCAAGATCAAGTGTTGTCTTGAATAGCAAGGTATAGTACTTCTATTATAATTCCTTAGGTGGACATGGTCATGGTTATCTCATTAGATTTATATCCCAGGAGAATGCCTGAGATAATTACTTATGATTCTTCTCAAGGAATGATGATTTAATCATCAGGATATATGGATAGTTCTCTCCCTTAGATTAAGTGTTGTCTCAACTATCTTGAGTATAACACCATAGGTTGAGCTCTTTCATTTAAGAATAGTTATTCTAGGGTTTATGGTGTACTCCTAATATCTCCTTAGGTATGAAAGGTTAAGTCTCTACCTAGATGACTTAGTTGAGTTAGTCTCTACTTTACTTCACCAATTCATGGATATAGTCTTGTTCCATTTGATATTAGGTTAACCCATCATTTCAAAGTGAAATGGTTTAGGTCCTAATACTTTAGTTCAAGAATTGTCCTTGATTCTTAATTAGGTAAAGCTAGGATTGATATGAATGCTCTCTCTCATTTGGGAAGGACTTCAATTCTAACCTAAGGTTATTCTCCAAAGATAATGATGTAGTCACCAATATCTAGGGTTAACATAAATGGGTTCTCTCTCTAGGGAAAGTCTTGAATAATATCTGATGGCGTGTAACACACACGTTCGTTGGGAACCCCAAGAGGAAGGTATGTTGCACACAGTAGCAAGTTTTCCCTCAGAAAGAAACCAAGGTTTATCGAACCAGTAGGAGCCAAGAAGCACGTTGAAGGTTGATGGCGGCGAGATGTAGTGCGGCGCAACACCAGGGATTCCGGCGCCAACGTGGAACCTGCACAACACAACCAAAGTACTTTGCCCCAACGAAACAGTGAGGTTGTCAATCTCACCGGCTTGCTGTAACAAAGGATTAAATGTATAGTGTGGATGATGATTGTTTGTAGAGAACAGTAGAAACAGTATTGCAGTAGATTGTATTCGATGTACATAGACCGCTATCCAGCATGCATCTATGCCTAAAAAGTCCACTTTCAGGTTATCATCCGAACCCCTTCCGGTATTAAGTTGCAAGCAACAAACAATTGCATTAAGTATGGTGCGTAATGTAATTAATAACTATATCCTCGAACATAGCATCAATGTTTTATCCCTAGTAGCAACAGCACATCCACAACCTTAGAACTTTCTGTCACTGTCCCAGATTTAATGGAGGCATGAACCCACTATCGAGCATAAATACTCCCTCTTGGAGTTACTAGCAAAAACTTGGCCAGAGCCTCTACTAACAACGGAGAGCATGCAAGATCATAAACAACACATAGATTGATAATCAACATAACATAGTATTCTCTATTCATCGGATCCCAACAAACACACATGTAGCATTACAGATAGATGATCTTGATCATGATAGGCAGCTCACAAGATCAGACAATGATAGCACAATGGGGAGAAGACAACCATCTACCTACTGCTATGGACCCATAGTCCAGGGGTGAACTACTCATACATCAATCCGGAGGCGACCATGGCGGTGTAGAGTCCTCCGGGAGATGACTCCCCTCTCCGGCAGGGTGCCGGAGGTGATCTCCAGAATCCCCCGAGATGGGATTGGCGGCGGTGGCGTCTCAGTATGTTTTCTCGTATCGTGGCTCTCGGTACTGGGGGTTTCTCGACGAAGGCTATTTGTAGGCGAAAGGGTAGGTCAGGGGGCCGCCCGAGGGGCCCACACCACAGGCCGGCGCTGCCAGGGCCTGGGCCGCGCCGCCTGGTGGTGTGGCCACCTCGTGGCCCCACTTCCTTTCCCCCTCGGTGTTCTGGAAGCTTCGTCCAAAAATAGGACCCTGGGCGTTGATTTCGTCTAATTCCGAGAATATTTCCTTACTAGGATTTCTGAAACCAAAAACAGCAGAAACAAAGAATCGGCTCTTCGGCATCTCGTTAATAGGTTAGTCTTAGGAAAATGCATAATAATGACATATAATGTGTATAAAACATGTGAGTATCATCATAAAAGTAGCATGGAACATAAGAAATTATAGATACGTTTGAGACGTATCAAGCATCCCCAAGCTTAGTTCCTACTCGTCCCGAGTAGGTAAACGATAACAAAGATAATTTCTTAAGTGACAATGCTACCAACATAATCTTGATCATACTAGTGTAAGCACATGTAATGAATGCAGCGATCAAAACAATGGTAATGACATGAGTAAACAACTGAATCATAAAGCAAAGACTTTTCATGAATAGTACTTAAAGACAAGCATCAATAAGTCTTGCATAAGAGTTAACTCATAAAGAAATAATTCAAAGTAGAAAGCATTGAAGCAACACAAAGGAAGATTAAGTTTCAGCGGTTTCTTTCAACTTGTAACATGCATATTTCATGGATATTGTCAACATAGAGTAATATAATAAGTGCAATATGCAAGTATGTAGGAATCAATGCACAGTTCACACAAGTGTTTGCTTCTTGAGGTAGAGAGAAATAGGTGAACTGACTCAACATAAAAGTAAAAGAATGGTCCTTCAAAGAGGAAAGCATCGATTGCTATATTTGTGCTAGAGCTTTGATTTTGAAAACAAGAAACAATTTTCTCAACGGTAGTAATAAAGCATATGAGTTATGTAAGTTATATCCTACAAGTTGCAAGTCTCATGCATAGTATACTAATAGTGCCCGCACCTTGTCCTAATTAGCTTGGATTTACATGGATTATCATAGCATAGCACATGTTTCAACCAAGTGTCACAATGGGGTACCTCTATGCCACCTGTACAAAGGTCTAAGGAGAAAGCTCGCATTGGATTTCTCGCTTTTGATTATTCTCAACTTAGACATCCATACCGGGACAACATAGACAACAGATAATGGACTCCTCTTTTAATGCATAAGCATTCAACAACAGATAATATTCTCATAAGAGATTGAGGTTTGTTGTCCAGACTGAAACTTCCACCATGGATCATGGCTTTAGTTAGCGGCCCAATGTTCTTCTCTAACAATATGCATACTCAAACCATTTGATCATGATAAATCGCTCTTACTTCAGACAAGACGAACATGCATAGCAACTCACATGATATTCAACAAAGAAATAGTTGATGGCGTCCCCAGGAACATGGTTATCGCACAACAAGCAACTTAATAAGAGATAAAGTGCATAAGTACATATTCGATACTACAATAGTTTTTAAGCTATTTGTCCCATGAGCTATATATTGTAAAGATAAAGAATGGAAATTTTAAAGGTAGCACTCAAGCAATTTACTTTGGGATGGCGGAGAAATACCATGTGGTTGGTAGGTATGGTGGACACAAATGGCATAGTGGTTGGCTCAAGGATTTTGGATGCATGAGAAGTATTCCCTCTCGATACAAGGTTTAGGCTAGCAAGGTTATTTGAAACAAACACAAGGATGAAGCGGTACAGCAAAACTCACATAAAAGACATATTGTAAACATTATAAGACTCTATACCGTCTTCCTTGTTGTTCAAACTCAATACTTGAAATTATCTAGACCTTAGAGAGACCAAACATGCAAATCAGATTTTAGCATGCTCTATGTATTTCTTCATTAATGGGTGCAAAGTATATGATGCAAGAGCTTAAACATGAGCACAACAATTGCCAAGTATCACATTATCCAAGATGTTATACCAATTACCACATATATCATTTTCCAATTCCAACCATATAACAATTTAACGAAGAAGAAACTTTCGCCATGAATACTATGAGTAAAGCCTAAGGACATATTTGTCCATATGCAACAGCAGAGCGTGTCTCTCTCCCACGCAATGAATGCTAGGATCCATTTTATTCAAACAAAACAAAAACAAAAACAAACAGACGCTCCAAGCAAAGTACATAAGATGTGACGGAATAAAAATATAGTTTCAGGGGAGGAACCTGATAGTGTTGTCGATGAAGAAGGGGATGCCTTGGGCATCCCCAAGCTTAGACGCTTGAGTCTTCTTGATATATGCAGGGGTGAACCACCGGGGCATCCCCAAGCTTAGAGCTTTCACTCTCCTTGATCATGGTGTATCATACTCCTCTCTTGATCCTTGAAAACTTCCTCCACACCAAACTCAAAGCAACTCATTAAAGGGTTAGTGCACAATTAAAATTCACATATTCAGAGGTGACACAATCATTCTTTATACTTCTGGACATTGCACAAAGCTACTGAAAGTCAATGGAATTGAAAAATCCATCTAGCATATCAAAACAGGCAATGCAAAATAAAAGGCAGAATCTGTTAAAACAGAACTGTTCGTAAAGACGAATTTCTAACAGGCACCAAACTTGCTCAGATGAAAAAACTTAAAACTAATGAAAGTTGCGTACATATCTGAGGATCACTCACGTAAATTGGCATAATTTTCGGAGTTACCTACAGAGAATTAGACCCAGATTCGTGACAGCAAAGAAAACTGTTTCTGCGCAGTAATCCAAATCTAGTATCTTACTTCTATTAGAGACTTTACTTGGCACAACAATGCAATAAAACTAAGATAAGGAGAGGTTGCTACAGTAGTAAACAACTTCCAAGACTCAAATATAAAACAAAATACTGTAGTAAAATAACACATGGGTTATCTCCCAAGAAGTGCTTTCTTTATAGCCATTAAGATGGGCTCAGCAGTTTTAATGATGCACTCGCAAGAAATAGTATTTGAAGCAAAAGAGAGCATCCAGAGGCAAATTAAAAACACATTTAAGTCTAACATTCTTCCTATGCATAGGAATCTTGTAAATAAACAAGTTCATGAAGAGCAAAGTGACAAGCATAGGAAGATAAAACAAGTGTAGCTTCAAAAATTTCAGCACATAGAGAGGCATTTTAGTAACATGAAAATTTCTACAACCATATTTTCCTCTCTCATAATAACTTTCAGTAGTTTCATGAGAAAACTCAACAATATAACTATCAAGTGAAACATTCTTATCATGAGTCTCATGCATAAAATTATTACTACTCCCAACATAAGCATAGTCATTCTTATTAATTGTAGTGGGAGCAAATTCAACAAAGTAGCTATCATCAAATATAGGAGGCATATTGTAATCATAATCAAATTTATCCTCCATAGTAGGTGGCACCAAAAGACTACTATCATCATAAATGGGAGGCAAAGTATCATCAAAGTAAATTTTCTCCTCCATGCTTGGGGGACTAAAAATATCATGCTCATCAAAACCAGCTTCCCCAAGCTTAAAATTTTCCATAGCATTAGCAACAATGGTGTTCAAAGCATTCATAGTAATAACATTCCCATTAGCATGCAAAAGTTCCATGGGTTTTTTAATTTTCTCTTCAAACACATCATGTCCTAATTCAAGATAAAGTTCATAAAGATCTCGCATATTTTTGTTGTTTTTCATTATGCCTAACTAGTGAAATCACACAACTTAGTGTTCTCAGGAGTATTCATTTTAACAGTAATAAATAAAGTAAACTAGATAAAGTAAATGCAAGTAACTAATTTTTTTGTGTTTTTGATATAGAGTGCAAGACAGTAAATAAAGTAAAACTAGCAACTAATTTTTTTGTGTTTTGTTTTAGTGCAGCAAACAAAGTAGTAAATAAAATAAAGCAAGACAAAAAAACAAAGTAAAGAGATTGGATTGTGAAGACTCCCCTTGCAGTGTGTCTTGATCTCCCCGGCAATGGCGCCAGAAAAAGAGCTGTTGCCATGGGAGTTGGCAATCTTTGTGGTGTAATTTTCCTTCACGTCCCCGGCAACGGCGCCAGAAAAAGAGCTTGATGGCGTGTAACACACACGTTCGTTGGGAACCCCAAGAGGAAGGTATGTTGCACACAGTAGCAAGTTTTCCCTCAGAAAGAAACCAAGGTTTATCGAACCAGTAGGAGCCAAGAAGCACGTTGAAGGTTGATGGCGGCGAGATGTAGTGCGGCGCAACACCAGGGATTCCGGCGCCAACGTGGAATCTGCACAACACAACCAAAGTACTTTGCCCCAACGAAACAGTGAGGTTGTCAATCTCACCGGCTTGCTGTAACAAAGGATTAAATGTATAGTGTGGATGATGATTGTTTGCAGAGAACAGTAGAAACAAGATTGGCAAGAGATTGTATTCGATGTAAAAGAATGGACCGGGGTCCACAGTTCACTAGAGGTGTCTCTCCCATAAGAAATATAGCATATTGGGTAAACAAATTACAGTTGGGCAATTGACAAATAGAGAGGGCATGACAATGCACATACATGACATGATGAGTATTGTGAGATTCAATTGGGCATTACGACAAAGTACATAGACCGCTATCCAGCATGCATCTATGCCTAAAAAGTCCACTTTCAGGTTATCATCCGAACCCTTCCGGTATTAAGTTGCAAGCAACAGACAATTGCATTAAGTATGGTGCGTAATGTAATTAATAACTATATCCTCGAACATAGCATCAATGTTTTATCCCTAGTAGCAACAGCACATCCACAACCTTAGAACTTTCTGTCACTGTCCCAGATTTAATGGAGGCATGAACCCACTATCGAGCATAAATACTCCCTCTTTGAGTTACTAGCAAAAACTTGGCCAGAGCCTCTACTAACAACGGAGAGCATGCAAGATCATAAACAACACATAGATTGATAATCAACATAACATAGTATTCTCTATTCATCGGATCCCAACAAACACACATGTAGCATTACAGATAGATGATCTTGATCATGATAGGCAGCTCACAAGATCAGACAATGATAGCACAATGGGGAGAAGACAACCATCTAGCTACTGCTATGGACCCATAGTCCAGGGGTGAACTACTCACACATCAATCCGGAGGCGACCATGGCGGTGTAGAGTCCTCCGGGAGATGATTCCCCTCTCCGGCAGGGTGCCGGAGGTGATCTCCAGAATCCCCCGAGATGGGATTGGCGGCGGCGGCGTCTCAGTATGTTTTCTCGTATCGTGGCTCTCAGTACTGGGGGTTTCTCGACGAAGGCTATTTGTAGGCGGAAGGGTAGGTCAGGGGGCCGCCCGAGGGGCCCACACCACAGGCCGGCGCGGCCAGGGCCTGGGCCGCGCCGCCTGGTGGTGTGGCCACCTCGTGGCCCCACTTCCTTTCCCCCTCGGTGTTCTGGAAGCTTCGTCCAAAAATAGGACCCTGGGCGTTGATTTGGTCCAATTCCGAGAATATTTCCTTACTAGGATTTCTGAAACCAAAAACAGCAGAAAACAGCAACTGGCTCTTCGGCATCTCGTTAATAGGTTAGTGCCGGAAAATGCATAATAATGACATATAATGTGTATAAAACATGTGAGTATCATCATAAAAGTAGCATGGAACATAAGAAATTATAGATACGTTTGAGACGTATCAATATCCTAGGGTTCCTCTTGAAGATGATGTTGTGATCATAAGGATATTTATATCCAAGGTTTGCCTCAAGGTTTGTCATTTCTTCCCTAAATAAAATAGGACTCTCACCTCTGTAGGTTTGATGTAAAACTATTTGGAATAGAGAAGAATATATAATTCTAGAGTGGATCTCCTTGTTATACATTCCAATGTTGAAGTGGAATGAATACCTTGAGGTTTTCATGGTAGGATCATGGATTAGTCTTAAGACATGGAAAAGATAAATGAAGAATGGTTTCTCCAATTATTGTTACTTGATTCCCAATTAAATGGATGTTCATATGTTATTGCAAGGAATATCATGTTGTGATCTTTAATAAGATCAAGTAGTTGATCCTTGATTATGAAGTTCTTGTGTTGATTTTAATTCCATTTGATCTAACCCCTTAGATCAAATCATCTCTTCCCAAAAAAGGTTTTAACAAAGTCACATTGAGGTTTATAGCGCTTGACTTGATGAGCTACTTCAATTCCACCAAGGTCAAGTGAAACTTCAGTTACTGTGACTGTTTTACTTTAAAGCGCGAAAATTCCCCAGATTTTCTATGCATGAATGCAATGCACACATCTGTTTCCTCTATTTTTGTAACCCCAATACCTGGGATATTACAGTCTCTACCCCTTAAACTAAACTTCGTCCTCGAAGTTTGAACTCTCTCACGTTTCGGAGTGTGGATCTGACTTGTGCAGACTACGACTTCTTTCGAACTCCGTGGTGATCTCACTGGATATAATTGTATATATCCCTTGTCCAGATTCTTCCTGGAATCCAATAGTGTATGTCTCTGAGTCATGGTTTCTTAGTTCAATACCATGATTTCTTTCAATATCATAATCTTGTTTCCTTTCTCATTGAAGATTGAATGATTGAGACTTCTTCTGATGCTGCTAGTCTTAACTGAGGACTAATTTGATAACATACTCCTAATTGGTAAAATAGGTCTTTGTTTTCCCTTACTACCAAAAGTGCAATAATGGTACTTGGTAAGGTACTTACCATAGAAATGGTCTTTATGGTTTATTTCCCTAAGAATGGATTAGACTCATTTAGTCCCTCCAATCATGGTTTATAATTGATACCTATAACTATTTTGGGTTCTTTAGGTTCCATGAAAGGAATCATTCTATTAGTCTTTGATTTTGGTATGGTCAATCTTCTTCAGTCTTTGGCCATCTTGAGCTTTATTGATCCTATTGTGTTTCCTTCTTCCAACTTCTTTATGCTGGACTTACTTGAGCTTTAGTTCCTCTGAGTAAATACTACTCACTTTCTCAAGTTATAGTCATCTTCTTACTTCCTCGAGGTGTAACCTCGGCTTCTGGTCTGACATCCTTCTGAAAGTAGTGTCAACAATCTTATGAAAATAAGATCGAACTTCCTCTCAATTCAGACCTTCTTCATCTATCTTGCTCAAAACATTGAGTCATTGTACTTCCAACTCAATATTTGCTCTACCCCTTAGAGTTTTCTTATGTTCTTCAACTCCTCTTCTTCCAACCATTGGATTTATGGTTAGAATATTGGTCTGTGTCTAACTTATGGTTTGTACTTCTTCTAAGGTCTCGCGAAGAATGTTTGTGGTGTATCCACTCAATTTGTGGACATTCAACATGAATCCTTCGACTGAATGTTTTATAGGTCATAATTATTTGGCTGGAAATTTTTTATTTGTTTACAACTTCTTGGTACAATTAATCCAATGATGGACTACTTGATACCAATTATGGCTATTTGTTATCTAAAAATGGATTCTATTATAGGTTTTGATCAACTGGACGAGACGTCTTCTACTCTATCTCGCAGTATTGATCCTATACCAATTGTGGTCTTCTGATATCAACTATGGTCTTCTTATATCTGCTATGATTTCATATGTCATTTTCCTTCCTTCAGGGTTTATTTTGCAAGAAAACTACTATGAATATAGTATCCAAAGTGATTTCCCATGCATTCCCTCTTTTATATTGACTATGGATCTGCTTCAGCTTCACCATAATCATCAGATTTCTCACCTTCATGCTTCTATTGTACTAAAGTACTCCTCTGTTGAGGCAAAGCATGAGTTTTGATTGATACTTGCTTCAACATATTGTGGTTACTTCCCACAAGTTTACTTCCTTTTTCTGATGAACCTTCATCTTGTCTTCAGAATCTTCAGAATTCATCACTTCCTCACACGAATACCATTACCCTCTAGATCTATAGCATCAAGTAAGAACTTGATATTGCAACATGCACTTGCATATCAAATTCAAACTTCATGTAAGGATCTAGTCAATCAAGGAAAGTCCAATAAAATCCAAGAAGATTCAGCTTTGTGCATATAATACACACCATCATAAGCCTGAATATGATTGTTGAGTAAGACATCTCTAAACATCAGGCTGAGATGTGTAGTATATAACACCACATAATATAGGTTTATATCGTGATACTTAGCACGAATATGTGGATTTCTACTATTTGTCTCAACATTTATCTTAATTGCACATTTACAAGGAGATAAACTTGAAACAATGTGGCCTAGGATAGTTAAAGTTAACCTAGTTTTGTTTGGAAGTACTAACAAAGTATTATACCATATATAAGTGCTAGTGAGGATTATTTTGTATTTTACCACTAGTTCTAATATGGTTACTCTGAATACATATTTATTAGGATATAGTTCCTATACTTCTAAGCGTTTCTACCATAAGCATATGGTCATGATGTGCTTGGCACACTTCCCATATTTTTGGAAAACAGTTCTTGCACTATTGTCTGGCTTCTTATTGTTCTCCTCCTAAGGATTTATGATGTTCTAGTCTATCACGTAATGATTCTTAGGTGAATCATATATGATTTCTATCTAGACCATGTAAGTAGGCATATTTTATTCCTATCTCTCTTCCTTACCTCCCATGATTGACTCATCATGGTCTATACTACCTCACATAACTCATAGTTATCACTTACTATCAATTGTTTCACACGTCTAGATAATTTTACTTACTCATGACTTATCTGGGTCTACATCTTCTATTAGGATATCTTACTTATCTTCATCACTTGATATTACTTCTAGTACAGGTCTGAGTAATTCTTATTTAACTATAACATGTGTTGGTACACATCTTCCAATAGGATATCTTCCTTATGGTTGTATCCTCTCTTTGGACTACCATGTATTGTATACCAACTAGGATCTACTCATCTATTGTTTTAAGGACTTATTGATGTGCTACATGTTTTGGATTAGCTAACTAACTTCACTTAGGAAGGATAGGTAGGAAATGTTGACTCAAGTGTGTCAGGATTATTCTCAAGTGAATATCCATCTCAAGTCATAAGAATTATTTGGTTTACCTAGGACAACTTCCTATAGACACTACTGTTGGAGATATGCCCAAGAGGCAATAATAAATGGTTATTATATATCTTTGTGTTCATGATAATGTTTACATACCATGCTATAATTGTATTAACCGAAACATTGATACATGTGTGTTATGTGAACAACAAGGAGTCCCTAGTAAGCCTCTTGTATAACTAGCTTGTTGATTAATAGATGATCATGGTTTCGTGATCATGAACATTGGATGTCATTAATAACAAGGTTATGTCATTATATGAATGATGTAATGGACACACCCAATTAAGCGTAGCATAAGATCACGTCATTAAGTTATTTGCTATAAGCTTTCGATACATAGTTACCTAGTCCTTATGACCATGAGATCATGTAAATCACTTATACCGGAAAGGTACTTTGATTACATCAAACGCCACTGCGTAAATGGGTGGTTATAAAGGTGGGATTAAGTATCCGGAAAGTATGAGTTGAGGCATATGGATCAACAGTGGGATTTGTCCATCCCGATGACGGATAGATATACTCTGGGCCCTCTCGGTGGAATGTCGTCTAATGTCTTGCAAGCATATGAATAAGTTCATAAGAGACCACATACCACGGTACGAGTAAAGAGTACTTGTCAGGAGACGAGGTTGAACAAGGTATAGATTGATACCGATGATCAAACCTCGGACAAGTAAAATATCGCATGACAAAGGGAATTGGTATCGTATGTGAATGGTTCATTCGATCACTAAAGTCATCGTTGAATATGTGGGAGCCATTATGGATCTCCAGATCCCGCTATTGGTTATTGGTCGGAGAGAGTACTCAAATCATGTCCACATAGTTCGCGAACCGTAGGGTGACACACTTAAGGTTTGATGTTGAAATGGTAGAACTTGAATATGGAATGGAGTTCGAAGTATTGTTCGAAGTCCCGGATGGTATCCCGGACATCACGAGGAGTTCCGGAATGGTCCGGAGAATAAGATTCATATATAGGAAGTCATATTCCAAGTTTGGAAATGATCCGGTGCATTTATGGAAGGTTCTAGAAGGTTCTAGAAAAGTCCGGAAGAAATCACTAAGGAAGGAGGAGTCCCGGAGGGACTCTACCTCCCATGGCCGGCCAACCCTAGAGGGGTGGAGTCCAAGGTGGACTCCACCAAGGTGGCCGGCCACCCCCCCATGGAAAGGGTGGGAATCCCACTTGTGGTGGGAGTCCCACCTTGAGTAGGTTTCCCTACTACATGGAAGGTTTTGGTTTCGGGTCTTATTCGAAGACTTGTAGTCCAACACTTGGGGATCCACCTATATAATGAGGGGCATAGGGGAGGGGGCCGGCCACCACAAAGCCACCAAGCTGGCTGATACGTCTCCGACGTATCGATAATTTCTCATGTTCCATGCCACATTATTGATGATATCTACATGTTTTATACATACTTTATGTCATATTTATGCATTTTCTGGAACTAACCTATTGACGAGATGCCGCAGTGCCAGTTCCTGTTTTCTGCTGTTTTTGGTTTCAGAAATCCTAGTAAGGAAATATTCTCGGAATCGGACGAAATCAACGCCCAGGTCCCTATTTTTCCCGGAACCTTCCAGAACACCCGAGAGCCGCCAGAGGGAAGCCCTGGGGGCCCCACACGCCACCCTGGCGCGGCCAGAGGGGGGGCCGCACCGCCCTATGGTGTGGTGGCCCCAGGCCCCCTCCGAGGCTGCCCTTCCGCCTACTTAAAGCCTCCGTCGCGAAAACCCTATCACGTTCGACGAAACCCGCAAAAACCTTCGAGAGCCGCCGCCATCGCGAAGCCAAGATCTGGAGGACAGGAGTCTCTATTCCGGCACGCCGCCGGGACGGGGAAGTGCCCCCGGAAGGCTTCTCCATCGACACCACCGCCATCTTCATCAACGCTGCTGTCTCCCATGAGGAGGGAGTAGTTCTCCATCGAGGCTCGGGGCTGTACCGGTAGCTATGTGGTTCATCTCTCTCTCTATGTACTTCAATACAATGATCTCATGAGCTGCCTTACATGATTGAGATCCATATGATGATGATTGTAATCTAGATGTCGTTATGCTAGTCAAGTGAATTTTACTTATGTGATCTCCGGAGACTCCTTGTCCCACGTGTGTAAAGTTGACAGTGTGTGCACCGTGTGGGTCTCTTAGGCTATATTTCACAGAATACTTATTCACTGTTATGAATGGCATAGTGAAGTGCTTATTTATATCCCTTTATGATTGCAATGTGTTTTGTATCACTATTCATCTATGTGCTACTCTAGTGATATTATTAAAGTACTCTATTCCTCCTCCATGATGTAATGGTGACAGTGTGTGCATCATGTAGTACTTGGCGTAGTTTATGATTATGATCTCTTGTAGATTATGAAGTTAACTATTACTATGATGGTATTAATGTGATCTATTCCTCCTCTCATAGTATGAAGGTGACAGTGTGCATGCTATGTTAGTACTTGGTATAGTTGTGTTTATCTATCATGCACTCTAAGGTTAATTAAACATGAACATCGAATGTTGTGGAGCTTGTTAACTCCGGCATTGAGGTGCTCTTGTAGCCCTACACAAATAGCGGTGTTCATCATCCAACAAGAGAGTGTAGAGTGGTTTTATTATGTGATCAATGTTGAGAGTGTCCACTAGTGAAAGTATAATCCCTAGGCCTTATTTCCAATACTGCTATCGCTGCTTGTTTACTGTTCTGCTGCATCTTTACTTACTACACGCCAGCAAGCACTTTTCTGGCACTGTTACTACTGCTCATATATATTCATACCACCTGTATTTCACTATCTCTTCGCCGAACTAGTGCACCTATTAGGTGTGTTGGGGACACAAGAGACTTCTTGCTTTGTGGTTGCAGGGTTGCATGAGAGGGATATCTTTGACCTCTTCCTCCCTGAGTTCGATAAACCTTGGGTGATCCACTTAAGGGAAACTTGCTGCTGTTCTACAAACCTCTGCTCTTGGAGGCCCAACACTGTCTACAGGAAAAGGAGGGGGCGTAGACATCAAGCTATTTTCTGGCGCCGTTGCCGGGGAGGGAAGGTAAACGGCACTCACACACTGGCAAGTCTGGCAACTAAGCACTTTTCCTCCCTCGTCAACTACGCGTCAAGCTATTTTCTGGCGCCGTTGCCGGGGAGGAAAGGTAAAAGGCACTCATACTCCGGTTCCAGGTAACAGTACTTTTCTGGTGCTATTGTGTGTGTGCTCGAAGCTATTTCCTTTAGATCCTGCAATTGCATCTTTTTGTTTCTTGTTTACACTAGTTAGGCATAATGGAAAACAACAAAAATATGAGAGATCTTTATGAACTTTATCTTGAATTAGGACATGATGTGTTTCAAGAGAGAATTAAAAAACCCATGGAACTTTATATGCATGCTAATGGGAATGTTATCAATATGAATGTTTTGAACACTATTGTTGCTAATGCTATGGAAAATTCTAAGCTTGGGGAAGCTGGTTTTGATGAGCATGATCTTTTTAGTCCCCCAAGCATTGAGGAGAAAATTTTCTTTGATGATACTTTGCCTCCTATTTATGATGATTATAATGATAGTAGTCTTTTGGTGCCACCTACTATGGAGGATAAATTTGATTATGATTACAATATGCCTCCTATATTTGATAGCTACTTTGTTGAATTTGCTCCCACTACAATTAATAAGAATGACTATGCTTATGTTGGGAGTAGTAATAATTTTATGCATGAGACTCATGATAAGAATGCTTTATGTGATAGTTATATAGTTGAGTTTGCTCATGATACTACTGAAAGTTATTATGAGAGAGGAAAATATGGTTGTAGAAATTTTCATGTTACTAAAACGCCTCTCTATATGCTGAAATTTTTGAAGTTACACTTGTTTTATCTTTCTACGCTTGCATTATGCCTACATAACTTGTTTATTTACAAGATCCCTTTTCATAGGAAGCATGTTAGGCTTAAAGTTGTTTTGAATTTGCCTCTTGATGCTCTCTTTTGCTTCAAATACTACTTCTTGCGAGTGCATCATTAAAACTGCTGAGCCCATCTTAATGGCTATAAAGAAAGAACTTCTTGGGAGATAACCCATGTGTTATTTTCCTACAGTACTTTGTTTTATATTTGTGTCTTGGAAGTTGTTTACTACTGTAGCAACCTCTCCTTATCTTAGTTTTGTGTTTTGTTGTGCCAAGTGAAGCCTCTAATCGAAGGTTGATACTAGATTTGGATTTCTGCGCAGAAACAGATTTCTATCTGTCACGAATATGGGCTGTTTTCTCTGTAGATAACTCAGAAAAATATGCCAATTTACGTGCGTGTTCCTCAGATATGTACGCAACTTTCATTAGGTTTGAGTTTTCTGATTTGAGCAACGTAAGTATTTATTAAAAATTCGTCTTTACGGACTGTTCTGTTTTGACAGATTCTGCCTTTTATTTCGCATTGCTTCTTTCGCTGTGTTGGGTGGATTTCTTTGTTCCATTACCTTCCAGTAGCTTTGAGTAATGTCCAGAAGTGTTAAGAATGATTGTGTCACCTCTGAACATGTGAGTTTTTGATTATGTACTAACCCCTCTAATGAAGTTTATGAGAAGTTTGGTGTGAAGGAAGTTTTCAAGGGTCAAGAGAGGAGGATGATATACTACGATCAAGAAGGGTGAAAAGTCTATGCTTGGGGATGCCCCGGTGGTTCATCCCTGCATATTTCAAGAAGACTCAAGCGTCTAAGCTTGGGGATGCCCAAGGCATCCCCTTCTTCATCGACAACATTATCAGGTTCCTCCCCCGAAACTATATGAGCAATGGCAATGGCACCAGAAAAGTGCTTTGCCCAGGACAGTAAACAAGCAGTAGTAACGCAGCAGTAGTAACGCAGTAAAACAGTAAACAAGCAGCGATAGCAGTATTTAGGAACAAGGCCTAGGGATTAGACTTTCACTAGTGGACACTCTCAACATTGATCACATAACAGAATAGATAAATGCATACTCTACACTCTTGTTGGATGATGAACACATTGCGTAGGATTACACAAATCCTCAATGCCGGAGTTAACAAGCTCCACAATTCAATGTTCATATTTAAATAACCTTAGAGTGCATGAAAGATCAATACGACTAAACCAAGTACTAACATAGCATGCACACTGTCACCTTCATGCTAAGAAAGGAGGAATAGATCAAATCAATACCATCATAACAATAGTTAACTTCATAATCTACAAGAGATCATAATCATAGCCTACGCCAAGTACTAACACGGATGCACACACTGTCACCATTACACCGTGTAGGAGGAATAAAACTACTTGAATAACATCACTAGAGTAGCACATAGATAAATTGTGATACAAAACACATTGCAACCATAAAGAGATATAAATAAGCACTTCACTATGCCATTCATAACAGTGAATAAGTATTCTGTGAAATATAGCCTAAGAGACCCACACGGTGCACACACTGTCACCTTTACACACGTGGGACAAGGAGTCTCCGGAGATCACATAAGTAAAATTTACTTGACTAGCATAGCAACATCTAGATTACAATCATCATCATATGAATCTCAATCATGTAAGGCAGCTCATGAGATTATTGTATTGAAGTACATAGGAGAGAGATGAACCACATAGCTACCGGTACAGCCCCGAGCCTCGATGGAGAACTACTCCCTCCTCATGGGAGTCAGCAGCGTTGATGAAGATGGCGGTGGTGTCGATGGAGGAGCCTTCCGGGGGCACTTCCCCATCCCGACAGCGTGCCGGAACAGAGACTCCTGTCCCCCAGATCTTGGCTTCGCGATGGCGGCGGCTACAGAAGGTTTCTGCGGGTTTCGTCGAACGTATCAGGGTTTTCGCGACGGAGGCTTTAAATAGGCGGAAGGGAGGCGTTAGAGGGCTTGTGGGGCCACCACACCATAGGGTGGCGCGGCCAGGGCCTGGGCCGCGCCACCTGCATGTGTGGGGCCCACAAGGCCCTCCTCTGGCGGCTCTCGGGTGTTCTGGATGCTTCCGGGGATTCTAAGATCTTTGGCGTTGATTTCGTCCAATTCCGAGAATATTTCCTTACTAGGATTTCTGAAACCAAAAACAGCAGAAAACAGGAACTGGCACTGCGGCATCTCGTCAATAGGTTAGTTCCAGAAAATGCATAAATATGACATATAATGTGTACAAAACATGTAGATATCATCAATAATGTAGCATGGAACATAAGAAATTATCGATACGTCGGAGACGTATCAGCATCCCCAAGCTTAGTTCCTGCTCGTCCCGAAAGGTGTAAACGATAACAAAGATAATTTCTGAAGTGACATGCCATCATAACCTTGATCATACTATTGTAAGCATATGTAATGAATGCAGCGATCAAAACAATGGTAATGACATGAGTAAACAACTGAATCATAAAACAAAGACTTTTCATGAATAGTACTTCAAGACAAGCATCAATAAGTCTTGCATAAGATTTAACTCATAAAGCAATAATTCAAAGTAAAGGCATTGAAGCAACACAAAGGAAGATGAAGTTTCACCGGTTGCTTTCAACTTGTAACATGTATATCTTCATGGATAGTTGTCAATGCAAAGTAATATAACAAGTGCAATATGCAAGTATGTAGGAATCAATGCACAGTTCACACAAGTGTTTGCTTCTTGAGGTGGAGAGAAATAGGTGAACTGACTCAACATAAAAGTAAAAGAAAGGTCCTTCAAAGAGGAAAGCATGGATTGCTATATTTGTGCTAGAGCTTTTGTTTTGAAAACAAGAAACAATTTTGTCAACGGTAGTAATAAAGCATATGAGTTATGTAAATTATATCCTACAAGTTGCAAGCCTCATGCATAGTATACCAATAGTGCCCGCACCTTGTCCTAATTAGCTTGGATTTACATGGATTATCATAGAATAGCACATGTTTCAACCAAGTGTCACAAAGGGGTACCTCTATGCCGCCCGTACAAAGGTCTAAGGAGAAAGCTCGCATTGGATTTCTCGCTTTTGGTTATTCTCAACTTAGACATCCATACCGGGACAACATAGACAACAGATAGTGGACTCCTCTTTAATGCATAAGCATTCAACAACAGATAATATTCTCATAAGAGATTGAGGTTTGTTGTCCAAACTGAAACTTCCACCATGGATCATGGCTTTAGTTAGCGGCCCAATGTTCTTCTCTAACAATATGCATACTCAAACCATTTGATCATGATAAATCACTCTTACTTCAGACAAGACGAACATGCATAGCAACTCACATGATATTCAACAAAGAAATAGTTGATGGCGTCCCCAGAAACATGGTTATCGCACAACAAGCAACTTAATACGAGATAAAGTGCATAAGTACATATTCAATACCACAATAGTTTTTAAGCTATTTGTCCCATGAGCTATATATTGTAAAGGTGAAGAATGGAAATTTTAAAGGTAGCACTCAAGCAATTTACTTTGGAATGGCGGAGAAATACCATGTAGTAGGTAGGTATGGTGGACACAAATGGCATAGTGGTTGGCTCAAGGATTTTGGATGCATGAGAAGTATTCCCTCTCGATACAAGGTTTAGGCTAGCAAGGTTATTTGAAACAAACACAAGGATGAACCGGTGCAGCAAAACTTACATAAAAGACATATTGTAAACATTATAAGACTTTACACCGTCTTCCTTGTTGTTCAAACTCAATACTAGAAATTATCTAGACCTTAGAGAGACCAATTATGCAAACCAAATTTTAGCATGCTCTATGTATTTCTTCATTAATAGGTGCAAAGTATATGATGCAAGAGCTTAAAAATGAGCACAACAATTGCCAAGTATCACATTATCCAAAACCTTTTAGCAATTACTACATGTATCATTTTCCGATTCCAACCATATAACAAATTAACGAAGCAGCTTCAACCTTCGCCATGAACATTAAAAGCTAAGAACACATGTGTTCATACGAACTAGCGGAGCGTGTCTCTCTCCCACACAAACATTTATTCAAATAAAAACAGAAACAAACACAAACAGACGCTCCAAGTAAAGCACATAAGATGTGACCGAATAAAAATATAGTTTCATGAGAAGGAACCTGATAATTTGTCGATGAAGAAGGGGATGCCTTGGGCATCCCCAAGCTTAGACGCTTGAGTCTTCTTGAAATATGCAGGGATGAACCACGGGGGCATCCCCAAGCTTAGACTTTTCACCCTTCTTGATCGTAGTATATCATCCTCCTCTCTTGACCCTTGAAAACTTCCTTCACACCAAACTTCTCATAAACTTCATTAGAGGGGTTAGTACATAATCAAAAACTCACATGTTCAGAGGTGACACAATCGTTCTTAACACTTCTGGACATTGCTCAAAGCTACTGGAAGGTAATGGAACAAAGAAATCCACCCAACACAGCGAAAGAAGCAATGCGAAATAAAAGGCAGAATCTGTCAAAACAGAACAGTCCGTAAAGACGAATTTTTAATAAATACTTCCGTTGCTCAAATCAGAAAACTCAAAACTAATGAAAGTTGCGTACATATCTGGGGAACACGCACGTAAATTGGCATATTTTTCTGAGTTACCTACAGAGAAAACAGCCCAGATTCGTGACAGATAGAAATCTGTTTCTGCGCAGAAATCCAAATCTAGTATCAACCTTCGATTAGAGGCTTCACTTGGCACAACAAAACACAAAACTAAGATAACTAGAGGTTGCTACAGTAGTAAACAACTTCCAAGACACAAATATAAAACAAAGTACTGTAGCAAAATAACACATGGGTTATCTCCCAAGAAGTTCTTTCTTTATAGCCATTAAGATGGGCTCAGCTATTTTAATGATGCACTCGCAAGAAGTAGTATTTGAAGCAAAAGAGAGCATCAAGAGGCAAATTCAAAACAAATTTAAGCCTAACATGCTTCCTATGAAAAGGGATCTTGTAAATAAACAAGTTATGTAGGCATAATGCAACAAGCGTAGAAAGATAAAACAAGTGTAACTTCAAAAATTTCAGCATATAGAGAGGTGTTTTAGTAACATGAAAATTTCTACAACCATATTTTCCTCTCTCATAATAACTTTAAGTAGTATCATGAGCAAACTCAACAATATAACTATCACATAAAGCATTCTTATCATGAGTCTCATGCATAAAATTATTACTACTCCCAACATAAGAATAGTCATTCTTATTAATTGTAGTGGGAGCAAATTCAACAAAGTAGCTATCATTATTATTCTCATCATCAAATATAGGAGGCATATTATAATCATAATTAAATTTATCCTCCATAACAGGTGGAACCAAAAGACCAATATCATTATAATCATCATAAATAGGAGGTAAAGTATCATCAAAGTAAATTTTCCCCTCAATGCCCGGGGGACTAAAAAGATCATGCTCATCAAAACCAGCTTCCCCAAGCTTAGAATTTTCCATATCATTAGCAACAATGGTGTTCAAAGTATTCATGCTAACATGTTTCATGGGTTTTTTAATTTTCGGATCAAACCATCCATGTCTTAAATCAGGAAATAGATTAAGAAGCTCATTGTTGTCCATTATGCCAAACTAGTGTAAACAAGAAACAAAAAGATGCAATTGCAGGATCTAAAGGAAATAGCTTCGAGCACAAACACAATGGCGCCAGAAAAGTACTGTTACCTGGAACCGGAGTATGAGTGCCTTTTACCTTTCCTCCTCGGCAACGGCGCCAGAAAATAGCTTGATGTCTACGCCCCCTCCTTTTCCTGTAGACAGTGTTGGGCCTCCAAGAGCAGAGGTTTGTAGAACAGCAGCAAGTTTTCCCTTAGGTGGATCACCCAAGGTTTATCGAACTCAGGGAGGAAGAGGTCAAAGATATCCCTCTCATGCAACCCTGCAACCACAAAGCAAGAAGTCTCTTGTGTCCCCAACACACCTAATAGGTGTACTAGTTCGGCGAAGAGATAGTAAAATACAGGTGGTATGAATATATATGAGCAATGGCAATGGCACCAGAAAAGTGCTTTGCCCAGACAAGATAAACAAGCGTAGTAACGCAGCAGTAGTAACGCAAGAAAAACAATAAACAAGCAGCGATAGCAGTATTTAGGAACAAGGCCTAGGGATTAGACTTTCACTAGTGGACACTCTCAACATTGATCACATAACAGAATAGATAAATGCATACTCTACACTCTTGTTGGATGATGAACACATTGCGTAGGATTACACAAATCCGCAATGCCGGAGTTAACAAGCTCCACAATTCAATGTTCATATTTAAATAACCTTAGAGTGCATGAAAGATCAATACGACTAAACCAAGTACTAACATAGCATGCACACTGTCACCTTCATGCTAAGAAAGGAGGAATAGATCAAATCAATACCATCATAGCAATAGTTAACTTCATAATCTACAAGAGATCATAATCATAGCCTACGCCAAGTACTAACACGGATGCACACACTGTCACCATTACACCGTGTAGGAGGAATAAAACTACTTTAATAACATCACTAGAGTAGCACATAGATAAATTGTGATACAAAACACATTGCAATCATAAAGAGATATAAATAAGCACTTCACTATGCCATTCATAACAGTGAATAAGTATTCTGTGAAATATAGCCTAAGAGACCCACACGGTGCACACACTGTCACCTTTACACACGTGGGACAAGGAGTCTCCGGAGATCACATAAGTAAAATTCACTTGACTAGCATAGCAACATCTAGATTACAATCATCATCATATGAATCTCAATCATGTAAGGCAGCTCATGAGATTATTGTATTGAAGTACATAGGAGAGAGATGAACCACATAGCTACCGGTACAGCCCCGAGCCTCGATGGAGAACTACTCCCTCCTCATGGGAGTCAGCAGCGTTGATGAAGATGGCGGTGGTGTCGATGGAGGAGCCTTCCGGGGGCACTTCCCCGTCCCGGCAGCGTGCCGGAACAGAGACTCCTGTCCCCCAGATCTTGGCTTCGCGATGGCGGCGGCTACAGAAGGTTTCTGCGGGTTTCGTCGAACGTATCAGGGTTTTCGCGACGGAGGCTTTAAATAGGCGGAAGGGAGGCGTCAAAGGGCTTGTGGGGCCACCACACCATAGGGTGGCGTGGCCAGGGCCTGGGCCGCGCCACCTGCATGTGTGGGGCCCACAAGGCCCTCCTCTGGCGGCTCTCGGGTGTTCTGGATGCTTCCGGGGATTCTAAGATCTTTGGCGTTGATTTCGTCCAATTCCGAAAATATTTCCTTACTAGGATTTCTGAAACCAAAAACAGCAGAAAACAGGAACTGGCACTGCGGCATCTCGTCAATAGGTTAGTTCCAGAAAATGCATAAATATGACATATAATGTGTACAAAACATGTAGATATCATCAATAATGTAGCATGGAACATAAGAAATTATCGATACGTCGGAGACGTATCAATGTGTTCTTAGCTTTTAATGTTCATGGCGAAGGTTGAAACTGCTTCGTTAATTTGTTATATGGTTGGAATCGGAAAATGATACATGTAGTAATTGCTAAAATGTCTTGGATAATGTGATACTTGGCAATTGTTGTGCTCATGTTTAAACTCTTGCATCATATACTTTGCACCTATTAATGAAGAAATACATAGAGCTTGCTAAAATTTGGTTTGCATAATTGGTCTCTCTAAGGTCTAGATAATTTCTAGTATTGAGTTTGAACAACAAGGAAGACGGTGTAAAGTCTTATAATGTTTACAATATGTCTTTTATGTGAGTTTTGCTATACCGGTTCATCCTTGTGTTTGTTTCAAATAACCTTGCTAGCCTAAACCTTGTATCGAGAGGGAATACTTCTCATGCATCCAAAATCCTTGAGCCAACCACTATGCCATTTGTGTCCACCATACCTACCTACTACATGGTATTTTCTGCCATTCCAAGTAAATACTTCATGTGCTACCTTTAAACCTTCAAAATGCTTCTCAATTTGTGTTAATGTTTTATAGCTCATGAGGAAGTATGTGGTGTTTTATCTTTCGATCTTGTCATTTACTTATGACAGACTTTCACAATGGACTAGTGGCTTCATCCGCTTATCCAATAATTTTGCAAAAAGAGCTGGCAATGGGGTTCCCAGCTCCAATTAATTACAACTTGCATTAATAATTCTCTTCACATGTTTTGCTCTGATTCATCAGTAAGCAACTTAATTTTGCAAATAGACACTCCTTCATGTTGGAAGGCACCCGAGGATTCGGTTAGCCATGGCTTGTGTAAGCAAAAGGTTGGGAGGAGTGTCATCAATAATGAAACTAAAATGCATGTGTAAACAAAAGAGAAGAGGGATGATCTACCTTGCTGGTAGAGATAACGTCCTTCATGGGAGCCGCTCTTGAAAGTCTGGTTGATAAGGTAGTTAGAGTACCCATTACCATTCGTTGACAACAACAAACACCTCTCAAAATTTTATTTTTATGCTCTCTATATGATTTCAAAACTTGAAAAGCTCTAGCACATGATTTATCCCTGCTTCCCTCTGCGAAGGGCCATTCTTTTACTTTTATTGTTGAGTCAGTTCACCTATTTCTCTCCACCTCAAGAAGCAAACACTTGTGTGAACTGTGCGTTGATTCCTACATACTTGCATATTGCACTTGTTATATTGCTTTGCATTGACAACTATCCATGAGATATACATGTTACAAGTTGAAAGCAACCGCTGAAACTTCATCTTCCTTTGTGTTGCTTCAATGCCTTTAATTTGAATTATTGCTTTATGAGTTAACTCTTATGCAAGACTTATTGATGCTTGTCTTGAAGTACTATTCATGAAAAGTCTTTGCTTTATGATTCAATTGTTTACTCATGTCATTTACATTGTTTTGATCGCTGCATTCATTACATATGCTTACAATAGTATGATCAAGGTTATGATGGCATGTCACTTCAGAAATTATCTTTGTTATCGTTTACCTGCTCGGGACGAGCAGGAACTAAGCTTGGGGATGCTGATACGTCTCCGACGTATCGATAATTTCTTATGTTCCATGCCACATTATTGATGATATCTACATGTTTTATACATACTTTATGTCATATTTATGCATTTTCTGGAACTAACCTATTGACGAGATGCCGCAGTGCCAGTTCCTGTTTTCTGCTGTTTTTGGTTTCAGAAATCCTAGTAAAGAAATATTCTCGGAATCGGACGAAATCAACGCCCAGGTCCCTATTTTTCCCGGAACCTTCCAGAACACCCGAGAGCCGCCAGAGGGAAGCCCTGGGGGCCCCACACGCCACCCTGGTGCGGCCAGAGGGGGGGCCGCGCCGCCCTATGGTGTGGTGGCCCCAGGCCCCCTCCGAGGCTGCCCTTCCGCCTACTTAAAGCCTCCGTCGCGAAAACCCTATCACGTTCGACGAAACCCGCAAAAACCTTCCAGAGCCGCCGCCATCGCGAAGCCAAGATCTGGGGGACAGGAGTCTCTGTTCCGGCACGCCGTCGGGACGGGGAAGTGCCCCCGGAAGGCTTCTCCATCGACACCACCGCCATCTTCATCAACGCTGCTGTCTCCCATGAGGAGGGAGTAGTTCTCCATCGAGGCTCGGGGCTGTACTGGTAGCTATGTTGTTCATCTCTCTCTCTATGTACTTCAATACAATGATCTCATGAGCTGCCTTACATGATTGAGATCCATATGATGATGATTGTAATCTAGATGTCGTTATGCTAGTCAAGTGAATTTTACTTATGTGATCTCCGGAGACTCCTTGTCCCACGTGTGTAAAGGTGACAGTGTGTGCACCGTGTGGGTCTCTTAGGCTATATTTCACAGAATACTTATTCACTGTTATGAATGGCATAGTGAAGTGCTTATTTATATCCCTTTATGATTGCAATGTGTTTTGTATCACTATTCATCTTTGTGCTACTCTAGTGATGTTATTAAAGTACTCTATTCCTCCTCCATGATGTAATGGTGACAGTGTGTGCATCATGTAGTACTTGGCGTAGTTTATGATTATGATCTCTTGTAGATTATGAAGTTAACTATTACTATGATGGTATTAATGTGATCTATTCCTCCTCTCATAGTATGAAGGTGACAGTGTGCATGCTATGTTAGTACTTGGTATAGTTGTGTTTATCTATCATGCACTCTAAGGTTAATTAAACATGAATATCGAATGTTGTGGAGCTTGTTAACTCCGGCATTGAGGTGCTCTTGTAGCCCTACACAAATAGCGGTGTTCATCATCCAACAAGAGAGTGTAGAGTGGTTTTATTATGTGATCAATGTTGAGAGTGTCCACTAGTGAAAGTATAATCCCTAGGCCTTATTTCCAATACTGCTATCGCTGCTTGTTTACTGTTCTGCTGCATCTTTACTTACTACACGCCAGCAAGCACTTTTCTGGCACTGTTACTACTGCTCATATATATTCATACCACCTGTATTTCACTATCTCTTCGCCGAACTAGTGCACCTATTAGGTGTGTTGGGGACACAAGAGACTTCTTGCTTTGTGGTTGCAGGGTTGCATGAGAGGGATATCTTTGACCTCTTCCTCCCTGAGTTCGATAAACCTTGGGTGATCCACTTAAGGGAAACTTGCTGCTGTTCTACAAACCTCTGCTCTTGGAGGCCCAACACTGTCTACAGGAAAAGGAGGGGGAGTAGACATCACTGGCCGCACCCCATAGTGGCCGGCCACCCCTCTCCCAAACCCTAGACGCCCCCTCTCTCCTCCACCTCTCCCGCACGCTTAGCGAAGCTCTGCCGGAGTTCTCCATCGCCACCGCCACCACGCCGTCGTGCTGCTGGATTCAAGGAGGAGCTACTACTTCCGCTGCCCGCTGGAACGGGGAGAAGGACGTCGTCTTCATCAACACCGAATGTGTGACCGAGTACGGAGGTGCTGCCCGATTGTGGCACCGTGATCAAGATCTTCTACGCGCGTTTGCAAGCGGCAAGTGATCGTCTACCGCAGCAACAAGAGCCTACTCTTGTAGGCTTTGGAAATCTTCAAGGGTGAGTTTCGATCATCCCCTCGTTGCTCCCGTCTTCTAGATTGCATCTTGGCTTGGATTGCGTTCTCGCGGTAGGAAATTTTTTGTTTTCTATGCTACGAATCCCTACAACTACCAACCCTATAGGTCTCCTTTAAAGGGTTTTAATCCTAGGGTCAAAGCATTTGCTCTGATACCAACTGTGGTGACCCGGCATACCACTGCATGGTGTAGTATGCAAGTCTGATATAACACCAATGAAACACCGTTCCACTAGTATTATATCGCTCAGAGTGGTACAACAGAAACATATGCGGGTCCAAGGTATGTCTATAGAATTACAACATTGACTCTGTTACATAAGATCATCACAGCCTCCTACTTTACAATGAGGTAAAGCTGCAAATAAACTCCAGAAGAACGACTCGTAGTCTAGTCTTATCACGAACTCTATTTGTAGAGTATTTAACTAGCTATAGAGGCTAAGAATAGATTCTAACTAAATAGGAGCTAGGTTTAGGAAACTGGTTCCTTTCTATTGCTAAGCTAGGTTTTATTCTTGTTGGATGTGGTGATTGACTCTTCTGACAGGTTCCTGTCCCTTGAAGTAGTTGTTGACTCCTCGATCTTTGAGTTGCACTGTATATCCTCCTTCGATGCCTCCATATCTAAGCAGGGGATTTAAGAGTGGGATGAGTACGAGCGTACTCAACAAGTTCATTATAGGAAAGAGGTGTTTAATGCACTAGCTACGGCATTAGACCAGAAAGTCTAATACCAATGCAGGTTTTCATAACCATTTCTTCAAAAGGTTGCTTTTATTCAGAAGAACTATGTCCGTCAGCCTTCACCGGTTTACTAGAACTTCATGGAGCTCCTTTCCGGCAGCATTCGCAGTTGCATATCCCGGAAGAGGGAGTGACAGGTCACGGTTCATTACACTCTGCAGAGGTGTGTTGCTTTACCCATAAGAGATCTTAACCTTGGTGCCAACCGAGCCGCGAGCTCGTCCACACTTCCTTTGGTGTGAGGCCCGGTATAAGGTCTAGCCAATCATGTTCCTCCGCTACCTCGAACACCCACCTTTTGTTGCAATTTCGACCTTGGGTCCTCGCCGGCCAGCGTATCCAAGGATACCATCCGACCTCGACTATTACCAGGCACGACGGCCTGATACCTTCGCCGGTCGTTGCAACCCATCATAGACCGCATTACCGTGGGGAACTTATGGCTTCCCCAGCCTACCGCTTGCTCTTCGGGCGACAAGTGTCTACGGACAATGCCGTGGGGAACTTATGGCTTCCCCAGCCTACCGCTTGCCCCCGACAGAGTACAAGTGTCTACGGCAAGCGCATCCGTTGATGAACGAGAGGTGGAAACACTTTTGACTACTCCGTCCCACTCCGGATCTTATGGTTAACACGGGTATTACGGCACAAGAATCACTGGACGACATTTGTTGTTTAATACTAGATGGATATAAACCCTTGCAATGGAACCTCCACCATATCAACACAATCCATGGTTCCATTGCCCACCACTTAGTCATATTCATAGTTATGAAAATAATGGTTTGTCTTTTTATGCAATAGTGATAAACATAGTACATCGCAAGTAATTTGGTAAAAATACTCAATTGACATGAGCAAGCAATGAACTTGCCTTTCTTGACTGCAAGATTATGCAGGCAAGGTCTTCGATACGCAATAACTCCAAATTCTGAAATAGCATCATCATCCGGTAAGGACGATGTTTAAAAGATTGCCAAGGATGCAATAATGCATAAGTATGAGATGCAATCGCTCTAAGCGTAACCTAACCCCGATGATTTAGGATTATTGAGTTGAAATGATTTGTTTAGGGTGTGTTGCACTTTTAGAGTGGTTCACAAACAAGATTCTTATTAGGGTTGTGTTGTTTTAGAATCATAAGCAAGTGGTAAAATGCATAGTAACAATCATACACACCAAGGAATAGTATTTGTATAATAATTAAAGAGCAGTTGTCAATTTTAATACTATATGGCATGGTTAATGATTTATTATCATATACGTTAAAAGAATAACTTTTGAAGAACATGTTCTTTGATAAAGAACAAGTATGATAATTAGGTTGGGGTTTCTATGGTTGACTATTGTTTCATGTAGTTGTTGGAGTAAGTATTAGATGGATCCCAACAAAGTTGGATTCATCAACACCTAGGGCTTGTAAGGTTAAGATAAGCCTAGGCATCCTAAGCAAATCATTATACATGGTTGTTGTCAAGGTTGGTTTATCTTGCTGGTGATAGCTGGCTAGGGTTTATAGGTCCTTATAAGCAGGGTTGATGATGATTCCTCATTTTCTTCAAAAGAATAACTTTCGAAGAACATACTTCTTAAGTAATAAGAAGTATATCAATTAGGGTTGAGGTGGTCTAGGTTTTACTGCTGGTTCTATTAAGTAAGGAATAATTGGCTCCTAAATAGGGTGGTTGATATGTATCCAACACTAGTAGGGTTTAGTGGAATATGGTTAGGTAATGCTCAGGATTTGGCATAGTTGCTCCTGAGGTTCATCGAATTGGTGTGATGCTAAGCATGGATGACTAAGTTGGGTGTCTCAGAAGATAGGAACTAGGGTTGGTCCTGTTTGATCAACTAAGCATGAACGCATGTAACACCAAAGTATTAGAGATGGGTCTCTATTATTTTATGAAGACTTGGCAATTGTTTAGTTGCTACTATGGAGCTATGAATGAAATTAAAGTATCATGATCACATGTTCTAACCTAGGGTTTAGGTTAGAAGCAATTTAGGGTTCATATTGATTAATGAGGCTAGGGTTCCTATTTGGATTAGGGTTTTAGGAATCACATGAAATGATAAGGTTGTAATATCATTTCATATGGAATTAGGGTTTCCTAATTACCATATAGTTCTATGATTAATAACTTCATTTTAAAGTTAAAGTTATTAATAACTTCAAAATAAAGATAATATTCAATTTGGCTTTTTATTATTTTTAAATAATTAATAATTAGGGTAATTATTAATCAGGGTTTTAAATCCCTCTACTAAGAATTTAATAAGATAATAAATAAATAAAATTAGTTTTAATGTTTTGTTTATTTACTTAATGGTTTTTACTAAATTTGGATGTTTTTCCTAATTACTGAATTTTAATTGAATTTAGAATTAATAATAAAAGCTTAAGTTAATAGGGTTAAATAATCAAAAAATTTATTTAAAATAAAAATTTCATTTTATATTTTTATTGAATAGATTTTATTTTTCTGAACATTTTAATATCTCATTTATAGTTTTCTGAGTTTTTATGAATTAGATATGAATTTCTAAAGTTTCTATTATTTTCAGGAATATTGAAATAAATATAAATGCTAAACATACCGGTTCGTTTTGTACCCGCACTCGCAGACAAGTGGGGCCATTGACTAGGTCGTTTGCCAAGTAGGCAAAGACCAGGTCAATATCTGGAGGGCTACGACCACGTCACCCACTCGCCGGTGGCCAGTTGAGGGTGGCGCCGCCGATTTAGTGCTTCCCTGGACGCGCGGTTAGCTTCTAACGAACCCCTGTGACGCGCGGAATCGAACAGTGGTGACGGCTACTCGAGGGGGTCACCGGAGCCTCGCCGGAGAACCAACCCGCGGCGGAGCAACTCCGGCGGAATCTCGAATCATAGGCTACGATTGATGGAAATGCACAAATAAGGGGTCTCTGGGAGCGCACACTCACCCTGAAGTTGATAGGCTGCTCGACGAGGAGGATTGGCGACGGAGGAGATCACACAGCCTCGATTTCCGACGAACTACTGTGGGGGGAAAACTTCAAATTGGGTCGATTCTGAGGTTCCCCGGATGCATAGCTTGGTCAGAATGAGGAAGACGTCGAGGCGCACCTCCTCGACCTAACCCTGGGCTCTGGAATGGCTCCAGTCGTCGAATCCTTGCTCGACACCGGCGGCCAGTTACCGAAGATGGTGGGAGACACAGAGATATTGAGAGGGATTGGGATGGCGGAGCTGAAAGAGGGCATCCCGACGATCCTCCAGGTGGTTTTATAGGACTCGCGATGGTCGAGAACGACAACGAGCATCGGCGACGGACGGCCAGAACACGGCGGGTATGTGAGCTAGGGTTTCGGTGGGAATCTTGATGCACCCTCCTGGCGCTCGACAAGAATCGTGGGCGAGGTACGTGGCTAGCAACGCGGCGTTCATCTTGTCGACGGGCAACAGGGATGCGGTGGCCTGTCGCGCTGGCGTTCTCCGGCGAGAGGAGGAAGACGATTCTCCTCTCCGTTCTTATCCTCACGAAGAGGTACGTGCTGACGTGGGAGTCGTAGCTTCCTTGTGACGGTAAAGCACTCGTCCGTTGGGAACCCCAAGAGGAAGGTATGATGTCGTATAGCAGCAAGTTTTCCCTCAGTAAGAAACCAAGGTTTAATCGAACCAGTAGGAGTCAAGAAGCACGTTGAAGGTTGATGGTGACGGAGTGTAGTGCGGCGCAACACCAGGGATTCCGGCGCCAACGTGGAACCTGCACAACACAACCAAAGTACTTTGCCCCAACTAAACAGTGAGGTTGTCAATCTCACCGGCTTGCTGTAACAAAGGATTAGATGTATAGTGTGGATGATGATTGTTTGCAGAGAACAAGAGAGAAACAAGATTGCAAGAGATTGTATTCGATGTAAAAGAATGGACCGGGGTCCACAGTTCACTAGAGGTGTCTCTCCCATAAGAAATAGCATATTGGGTAAACAAATTACAGTTGGGCAATTGACAAATAGAGAGGGCATGACAATGCACATACATGACATGATGAGTATTGTGAGATTTAATTGGGCATTACGACAAAGTACATAGACCGCTATCCAGCATGCATCTATGCCTAAAAAGTCCACTTTCAGGTTATCATCCGAACCCCTTCCGGTATTAAGTTGTAAACAACAGACAATTGCATTAAGTATGGTGCGTAATGTAATCAATAACTACATCCTTAGACATAGCATCAATGTTTTATCCCTAGTGGCAACAGCACAACACAACCTTAGAACTTTCTCACATCGTCCTGTGTGTCAATGCAGGCATGAACCCACTATCGAGCATAAATACTCCCTCTTGGAGTTACAAGCAATGACTTGGCCAGAGCCTCTACTAGCAACGGAGAGCATGCAAGATCATAAACAACACATAGATAGATTGATAATCAACATAACATAGTATTCTCTATTCATCGGATCCCAACAAACACACATGTAGCATTACAGATAGATGATCTTGATCATGATAGGCAGCTCACAAGATCAGACAATGAAGCACAATGGGGAGAAGACAACCATCTAGCTATTGCTATAGACCCATAGTCCAGGGGTGAACTACTCACTCATCAATCCGGAGGCGACCATGGCGGTGTAGAGTCCTCCGGGAGATGATTCCCCTCTCCGGCAGGGTGCCGGAGGTGATCTCCGTAATCCCCGAGATGGGATTGGCGGCGGCGGCGTCTCGGTATGTTTTCTCGTATCGTGGCTCTGCATCGGGAAGTTTCGCGACGAAGGCTTTAAGTAGGCGAAGGAATTAGGTCAGGGGGGCGCCCGAGGGGCCCACACCACCAGGCGGCGCGGCCAGGGCCTGGGCCGCGCCGCCCTATGGTGTGGCCACCTCGTGGCCCCACTTCGTCTCTCCCTCGGACTTCTGGAAGCTTCGTGGAAAAATAGGGACCTGGGCGTTGATTTCGTCCAATTCCGAGAATATTTCCTTACTAGGATTTCTGAAACCAAAAACAGCAGAAAACAAAGAATCGGCTCTTCGGCATCTTGTTAATAGGTTAGTGCCGGAAAATGCATAATAATGACATATAATGTGTATAAAACATGTGAGTATCATCATAAAAGTAGCATGGAACATAAGAAATTATAGATACGTTTGAGACGTATCAAGCATCCCCAAGCTTAGTTCCTACTCGTCCCGAGTAGGTAAACGATAACAAAGATAATTTCTTAGTGACAATGCTACCAACATAATCTTGATCATACTATTGTAAGCACATGTAATGAATGCAGCGATCGAAACAATGGTAAATGACATGAGTAAACAACTGAATCATAAAGCAAAGATTTTTCATGAATAGTACTTAAAGACAAGCATCAATAAGTCTTGCATAAGAGTTAACTCATAAAGCAATAATTCAAAGTAGAAAGTATTGAAGCAACACAAAGGAAGATAAAGTTTCAGCGGTTGCTTTCAACTTGTAACATGTATATCTCATGGATATTGTCAACATAGAGTAATATAACAAGTGCAATATGCAAGTATGTAGGAATCAATGCACAGTTCACACAAGTGTTTGCTTCTTAAGGTGGAGATAAATAGGTGAACTGACTCAACATAAAAGTAAAAGAATGGTCCTCCAAAGAGGAAAGCATCGATTGCTATATTTGTGCTAGAGCTTTTATTTTGAAAACAAGAAACAATTTTGTCAACGGTAGTAATAAAGCATATGAGTTATGTAAATTATATCCTACAAGTTGCAAGCCTCATGCATAGTATACTAATAGTGCCCGCACCTTGTCCTAATTAGCTTGGATTTACATGGATTATCATAGCATAGCACATGTTTCAACCAAGTGTCACAAAGGGGTACCTCTATGCCGCCTGTACAAAGGTCTAAGGAGAAAGCTCGCATTGGATTTCTCGCTTTTGATTATTCTCAACTTAGACATCCATACCGGGACAACATAGACAATGTGATAATGGACTCCTCTTTAATGCATAAGCATTCAACAACAAATAATATTCTCATAAGAGATTGAGGTTTGTTGTCCAAACTGAAACTTCCACCATGGATCATGGCTTTAGTTAGCGGCCCAATGTTCTTCTCTAACAATATGCATACTCAAACCATTTGATCATGATAAATCACTCTTACTTCAGACAAGACGAACATGCATAGCAACTCACATGATATTCAACAAAGAAATAGTTGATGGCGTCCCCAGAAACATGGTTATCGCACAACAAGCAACTTAATAAGAGATAAAGTACATAAGTACATATTCAATACCACAATAGTTTTTAAGCTATTTGTCCCATGAGCTATATACTGTAAAGGTAGAGAATGGAAATTTTAAAGGTAGCACTCAAGCAATATACTTTGGAATGGCGGAGAAATACCATGTGGTAGGTAGGTATGGTGGACACAAATGGCATAGTGGTTGGCTCAAGGATTTTGGATGCATGAGAAGTATTCCCTCTCGATACAAGGTTTAGGCTAGCAAGGTTATTTGAAACAAACACAAGGATGAACCGGTACAGCAAAACTCACATAAAAGACATATTGTAAATATTATAAGACTCTATACCGTCTTCCTTGTTGTTCAAACTCAATACTAGAAATTATCTAGACCTTAGAGAAACCAAACATGCAAATCAGATTTTGGGATGCTCTATGTATTTCTTCATTAATAAGTGCAGAGTATATGATGCAAGAGCTTAAACATGAGCACAACAATTGCCAAGTATCACATTATTCAAGATGTTATACCAATTACCACATATATCATTTTCCAATTCCAACCATATAACAATTTAACGAAGAAGAAACTTCGCCATGAATACTATGAGTAAAGCTAAGGACATATGTGTCCATATGCAACAGCGGAGCGTGTCTCTCTCCCATACAATGAATGCTAGGATCCATTTTATTCAAACAAAACAAAAACAAAAACAAACAGACGCTCCAAGCAAAGTACATAAGATGTGACGGAATAAAAATATAGTTTCAGGGGAGGAACCTGATAATGTTGTCGATGAAGAAGGGGATGCCTTGGGCATCCCCAAGCTTAGACGCTTGAGTCTTCTTAATATATGCTGGGGTGAACCACCGGGGCATCCCCAAGCTTAGAGCTTTCACTCTCCTTGATCATGGTGTATATCATCCTCCTCTCTTGATCCTTGAAAACTTCCTCCACACCAAACTTAAAGCAACTCATTAGAGGGTTAGTGCACAATTAAAATTCACATATTCAGAGGTGACACAATCATTCTTTATACTTCTGGACATTGCACAAAGCTACTGAAAGTCAATGGAATAAAGAAATCCATCAAGCATGACAAAACAGGCAATGCAAAATAAAAGGCAGAATCTGTCAAAACAGAACAGTTCGTAAAGACGAATTTCTAACAGGCACCAGACTTGCTCAAATGAAAAAACTTAAAACTAATGAAAGTTGCGTACATATCTGAGGAGCACTCACGTAAATTGGCATAATTTTCTGAGTTCCCTACAGAGAATTAGACCCAGATTCGTGACAGCAAAGAAAACTGTTTCTGCGCAGTAATCCAAATCTAGTATCATACTTTTATTAGAGACTTTACTTGGCACAACAATGCAATAAAACTAAGATAAGGAGAGGTTGCTAAAGTAGTAAAAAACTTCCAAGACTCAAATATAAAACAAAATACTGTAGTAAAAACATGGGTTGTCTCCCATAAGCGCTTTTCTTTAACGCCTTTCAGCTAGGCGCAGAAAGTGTGTATCAAGTATTATCGGAGGGTGGTGTATCAACCTTACCTTGGGCTTTGCCCTTACCTTTCTTGTTCTTTTTCTTACCCTTTGCTTTAGGGAATATATGTCTTCCCCCTGGTGTAGAGGTGAATTTCATGGTGCCTTCTCCCATATCTATGACTGCTCCCAAAAGTTTCAGCAGGGATCTTCCAAGTGTGATTTGTCCTGTTCCTACACATTCAATAACAAGATAATCAATGGATATTGTTCTTCCAAGAATGGTTGTATGCACACCTGCAGCTATTCCCTTAGGATTTATAACAGAATTATCAATAAGAGTTATTCCTTCTCCCCCTTCGACGAAATCCCAAAGTTTCAAAGATTCATGAATACTCTTAGGCATTAGGCAAAATTCAGACATAATATCACAATTGGCATGAAGAGTTTGGTCACCGATAACAATTTTAATAGTAGGATCCCATAATGAAGGTTCAGAGTTCACTAAAACTTGATCAAGACGGTTACGAACATATCTATAATTTTCATTCAAGCAGGATGCACTTGTCTCAAGATTGTTTAATCTATTATAAATGCTAATAAGGGCTGAATCAAAGTTATTAGCTGAATCATGTGATGCAACCAACTTCTTTATGGCATTAAAAGCTTGATCCCCATTGCAATGGAGAAAATCTCCTCCCACTAAAGCATCCAAAGCATATCTATAGCGAATCATAAGCCCAAAATAAAAGTTACTAAGGAGTAAACTTAGAGTCATTTGTGGTTCAGTTTTGCGATAAGAAGTAAAAATTCTAGACCAAGCATCCTTAAAACTCTCCTCATCCCCTTGTTTAAAAGTGAAAACTAATTCTTCAGGCGACGAAGTAACAAGTGTAGAGCTAGACATGGTAATAAAATGCAAGTAACTAATTTTTTTGTGTTTTTGATATAGAGTGCAAGACAGTAAATAAAGTAAAACTAGCAACTAATTTTTTTTTTGTATTTTGATATAATGCAGCAAACAAAGTAGTAAATAAAATAAAGCAAGACAAAAACAAAGTAAAGAGATTGCGATGTGGAGACTCCCCTTGCAGCGTGTCTTGATCTCCCCGGCAACGGCGCCAGAAAATATGCTGCTGAGGTGGGAGTCGTAGCTTCCTTGTGACGATAAAGCACTCGTCCGTTGGGAACCCCAAGAGGAAGGTATGATGTCGTATAGCAGCAAGTTTTCCCTCAGTAAGAAACCAAGGTTTAATCGAACCAGTAGGAGTCAAGAAGCACGTTGAAGGTTGATGGTGACGGAGTGTAGTGCGGCGCAACACCAGGGATTCCGGCGCCAACGTGGAACCTGCACAACACAACCAAAGTACTTTGCCCCAACTAAACAGTGAGGTTGTCAATCTCACCGGCTTGCTGTAACAAAGGATTAGATGTATAGTGTGGATGATGATTGTTTGCAGAGAACAATAGAAACAGTATTGCAGTAGATTGTATTCGATGTAAAAGAATGGACCGGGGTCCACAGTTCACTAGAGGTGTCTCTCCCATAAGAAATAGCGTATTGGGTAAACAAATTACAGTTGGGCAATTGACAAATAGAGAGGGCATGACAATGCACATACATGACATGATGAGTATTGTGAGATTTAATTGGGCATTACGACAAAGTACATAGACCGCTATCCAGCATGCATCTATGCCTAAAAAGTCCACTTTCAGGTTATCATCCGAACCCCTTCCGGTATTAAGTTGTAAACAACAGACAATTGCATTAAGTATGGTGCGTAATGTAATCAATAACTACATCCTTAGACATAGCATCAATGTTTTATCCCTAGTGGCAACAACACAACACAACCTTAGAACTTTCTGTCACTGTCCCAGGTGTCAATGCAGGCATGAACCCACTATCGAGCATAAATACTCCCTCTTGGAGTTACAAGCAATGACTTGGCCAGAGCCTCTACTAGCAACGGAGAGCATGCAAGATCATAAACAACACATAGATAGATTGATAATCAACATAACATAGTATTCTCTATTCATCGGATCCCAACAAACACACATGTAGCATTACAGATAGATGATCTTGATCATGATAGGCAGCTCACAAGATCAGACAATGAAGCACAATGGGGAGAAGACAACCATCTAGCTACTGCTATAGACCCATAGTCCAGGGGTGAACTACTCACTCATCAATCCGGAGGCGACCATGGCGGTGTAGAGTCCTCCGGGAGATGATTCCCCTCTCCGGCAGGGTGCCGGAGGTGATCTCCAGAATCCCCCGAGATGGGATTGGCAGCGGCAGCGTCTCAGTATGTTTTCTCGTATCGTGGCTCTCGGTACTGGAAGTTTCGCGACGAAGGCTTTAAGTAGGCGAAGGAATTAGGTCAGGGGGGCGCCCGAGGGGCCCACACCACCAGGCGGCGCGGCCAGGGCCTGGGCCGCGCCGCCCTATGGTGTGGCCACCTCGTGGCCCCACTTCGTCTCTCCCTCGGACTTCTGGAAGCTTCATGGAAAAATAGGGACCTGGGCGTTGATTTCGTCCAATTCCGAGAATATTTCCTTACTAGGATTTCTGAAACCAAAAACAACAGAAAACAGCAACTGGCTCTTCGGCATCTTGTTAATAGGTTAGTGCCGGAAAATGCATAATAATGACATATAATGTGTATAAAACATGTGAGTATCATCATAAAAGTAGCATGGAACATAAGAAATTATAGATACGTTTGAGACGTATCAGTATGGTGGGCTGGGCTTTGGCTCATTTGGGTGGTGATGGGCTTCCTTCTGGGCTGGTGTTGGGTAGCCCCACGGGCTGCACGACCAGGTAAGTTTTTCTCCTATTTTTCATTTCTGTTTTTTTTATTTCCCTGCTTTATATTTATCCATTTAAATTCATATTTGAGTTTTGTTTATTTTTGCAGCTCTTTAAATTATTCAAATTCAATCTAGATTTAGTTTCCTGACTTTCATACCAGTATTCTATTTGAACAATTATTTTAGATGAGATTATCTTGCATATTAGTGACTTCTTCGAAATAACATTTGGACATAAACTTATATTTTTACTTTAATTCACTATTTATTATGCAATCTATTCTGTTTAGAATTATGAGAGTTGATACTTTCATCTCAAAGTATTTCAGGATTGTTACTATGTCTTGGTTTCCATTTGAGGAATTAATCACTTGTATTTTATGTGAGCAACATTTTATTAGGGTTTTGTAGGTTTGATGATAACCCAAATTCAAGGTTAGTATTAGTACTTTAAATATAACCTAGAATCCTAGAGTAGGTATTACTCTCCTCAAGGTTGGGCTTTATTTACAGATATAAGTGGTTGATCACCACACATGGATTTAATTGTGAGTTTAAGCACTAGATGTTCCTTAGGTTTAATTAGTGAAGCATAGAATTTAGCTAATGAGCAATTCTAGGGTTCTAATTATATTCACCTAATGGTACTTGGTTCAAATCTCAATTATGGTCTGGTTTTATAATTGTAATCACCCAAGTGATTCACAACTAGGTTTGAGATATAATTCTGGGTTGTAGAATTGAGATGACACCATATTGTATTTGCTAGGGTTTAATCTCCTCTAACCAAAATAAGATGGTTACTTACTTTAATTATTATTGTTCTCATTTAGTTGTTAAGGATCTGAGAATTGATTCTATCTTATTCCTATGGACTTCTTTTATATCCTTAATCTATTATTAAAGTAACTAAAGTAGCTATGGTTCTTTTTATAGTTAACTTTGGTTAAAATGATGAATGGTTTCTCACCATACAAAGTATAGAATTTGGCACTAGGTTTTCCTTATGTTCTTAATATCCTCTACCTCAAGTTCTTAGGGTTTATGATCACTACTCAATTTATAATGATCAAGGTTGGGCTTTCTAGGGTATCTCTGCTGAATTTGGTTCTTACTCCCAAGATCAAGTGTTGTCTTGAATAGTAAGGTATAGTACTTCTCTTATAATTCCTTAGGTGGACATGGTCATGGTTATCTCATTAGATTTATATCCCAGGAGAATGCCTGAGATAATTACTTATGTTTCTTCTCAAGGAATGATGATTTAATCATCAGAATATATGGATAGTTCTCTCCCTTAGATTAAGTGTTGTCTCAACTATCTTGAGTATAACACCATAGGTTGAGCTCTTTCATTTAAGAATAGTTATTCTAGGGTTTATGGTGTACTCCTAATATCTCCTTAGGTATGAAAGGTTAAGTCTCTACCTAGATGACTTAGTTGAGTTAGTCTCTACTTTACTTCACCAATTCATGGATATAGTCTTGTTCCATTTGATATTAGGTTAACCCATCATTTCAAAGTGAAATGGTTTAGGTCCTAATACTTTAGTTCAAGAATTGTCCTTGATTCATAATTAGGTAAAGCTAGGATTGATATGAATGCTCTCTCTCATTTGGGAAGGACTTCAATTCTAACCTAAGGTTATTCTCCAAAGATAATGATGTAGTCACCAATATCTAGGGTTAACATAAATGGGTTCTCTCTCTAGGGAAAGTCTTGAATAATATCCTAGGGTTCCTCTTGAAGATGATGTTGTGATCATAAGGATATTTATATCCAAGGTTTGCCTCAAGGTTTGTCATTGCTTCCCTAAATAAAATAGGACTCTCACCTCTGTAGGTTTGATGTAAAACTATTTGGAATCGAGAAGAATATATAATTCTAGAGTGGATCTCCTTGTTATAAATTCCAATGTTGAAGTGGAATGAATACCATGAGGTTTTCATGGTAGGATCATGGATTAGTCTTAAGACATGGAAAAGATAAATGAAGAATGGTTTCTCCAATTATTGTTACTTGATTCCCAATTAAATGGATGTTCATATGTTATTGCAAGGAATATCATGTTGTGATCTTTAATAAGATCAAGTAGTTGATCCTTGATTATGAAGTTCTTGTGTTGATTTTAATTCCATTTGATCTAACCCCTTAGATCAAATCATCTCTTCCCAAAACAAGGTTTTTACAAAGTCACATTGAGGTTTATAGCGCTTGACTTGATGAGCTACTTCAATTCCACCAAGGTCAAGTGAAACTTCAGTTACTGTGACTGTTTTACTTTAAAGCGCGAAAATTCCCCAGATTTTCTATGCATGAATGCAATGCACACATCTGTTTCCTCTATTTTTGTAACCCCAATACCTGGGATATTACAAAAGCTCTAAGCTTGGGGATGCCCCCGTGGCTCATCCCTACATATTTCAAGAAGACTCAAGCATCTAAGCTTTGGGATGCCCAAGGCATCCCCTTCTTCATCAACAACTTATCAGGTCACCTCTAGTGAAACTATATTTTTATTCCGTCACATCTTATGTGCTTTACTTGGAGCGTCTTTATGTTCTTGTTTTTGTTTGTTTGAATAAAATTGGATCCTAGCATTCTTTATATGGGAGAGAGACACGCTCCGCTGTTGCATATGAACACATATGTTATTAGCTTTATTCTTAATGTTCATGGCGAAGGTTGAAACTGCTTCGTTAATTGTTATATGGTTGGAAACAGAAAATGCTACATGTGGTAATTGGTATAATGTCTTGAATAATTTGATACTTGGCAATTGTTGTGCTCATATAGATCATGTTTAAGCTCTTGCATCATGTACTTTGCACTTATTAGTGAAGAAATATTGTAGAGCTTGTTGACATTTGGTTTGCATGATTGGCCTCTCTAAAGTCTAGATATTTTCTGGTGAGGGTTTGAACAACAAGGAAGATAGTGTAGAGTCTTATAATGCTTGCAATATGTTCTTATGTAAGTTTTTCTGTACCGGTTCATACTTGAGTTTGCTTCAAACAACCTTGCTAGCCTAAGCCTTGTACTGAGAGGGAATACTTCTCGTGCATCCAAATCCTTGAGCCAAAAACTATGCCACTTGTGTCCACCATACCTACCTACTACATGGTATTTATCTGCCATTCCAAAGTAAATTGCTTGAGTGCTACCTTCAAAATTCCATTCTTTTTCTTTGCAATATATAGCTCATGGGAAAAATAGCTTTAAAAACTATTGTGGTATTGAATATGTACTTATGTATCTTATTTCTTAATAAGTTGCTTGTTGAGCGGTAACCATGTTCCCGGGGACGCCATCAACTATTTCACCTTTGTTGAATATCATGTGAGTTGCTATGCATGTTCGTCTTGTCTGAAGTAAGGGTGATTTATCATGATCAAATGGTTTGAGTATGCATATTGTTAGAGAAGAACATCGGGCCGCTAACTAAAGCCATGATCCATGGTGGAAGTTTCAGTTTCGACAACAATCCTCAATCTCATATGAGAATATTATCTGTTGTTGAATGCCTATGCATTAAAGAGGAGTCCATTATTTGTTGTCTATGTTGTCCCGGTATGGATTTCTAAGTTGAGAATAATCAAAAGCAAGAAATCCAATGCGAACTTTCTCCTTAGACCTTTGTACAGGTGATGACCCACAAGTATAGGGGATCGCAGCAGTCTTCGCGGGTAGTATTACCCAATTTATTGATTCGACACAAGGGGAGACAAAGAATACTTGGAAGCCTTAACAGCGGAGTTGTCAATTCAGCTGCACCTGGAAACAGACTTGCTCGCAAGAGTTTATCAGTAGTAACAGTTTTATAGCAGTAGCAGTAGTGAAATAACAGCAGCAGAGTAGCAGAAACAACAGTAGTAATTATAGTAAACAACAGGATTAAAATACTGTAGGCACAGGGATGGATAACGGGCGTTGCATGGATGAGAGAAACTCATGTAACAATCATAGCAGGGCATTTGCAGATAATAATAAAACGGTGTCGAAGTACAAAGCAATCAATAGGCATGTGTTCCAATTATAGTCGTACGTGCTCGCAATGAGAAACTTGCACAACATCTTTTGTCCTACCAGCCGGTGGCAGCCGGGCCTCAAGGGAATCTACTGGATATTAAGGTACTCCTTTTAATAGAGTACCGGAGCAAAGCATTAACACTCCGTGAACACATGTGATCCTCACGTCACTACCATCCCCTCCGGTTGTCCCGATTTCTGTCACTTCGGGGCCATTGGTTCCGGACAACGACATGTGTATACAACTTGCAGGTAAGACCATAAACAATGAATATCATGATGAAATAGTAACATGTTCAGATCTGAGATCATGGCACTCGGGCCCTAGTGACAAGCATTAAGCATAACAAGTTGCAACAATATCATCAAAGTACCAATTACGGACACTAGGCACTATGCCCTAACAATCTAATGCTATTACATGACCAATCTCATCCAATCCCTACCATCCCCTTCAGCCTACAGCGGGGGAATTACTCACACATGGATGGGGGAAACATTGCTGGTTGATGGAGAGGCGTCGGTGGTGATGGCGGTGATGATCTCCTTCAATTCCCCGTCCCGGCGGAGTGCCAGAACGGAGACTTCTGGCTCCTGCGACGGAGTTTCGCGATGTGGCGGCGTTCTGGAGAGTTTCTGGCGACTTCGACTTCTCCCCGTGCGTTTTTAGGTCGAGGGCGCTAAATAGTCCGAAGGAGGGCGTCGGAGGCCGGCCGAGGGGGCCACACCATAGGGCCGCGCGGGCCCCCCCTAGGCCGCGCCGCCTTATGGTGTGGGGCCCTCGGGCCTCCACCTGAATTGTCCTTCTGGCTCCGTCAGTATTCTGGGAAAATAGGGCCTTCTGCATAAATTCCGATGATTTTCCCGAAAGTTGGATTTCTCCACAAAAACGAGACACCAGAACAGTTCTGCTGAAAACAGCGTTAGTCCGTGTTAGTTGTATCCAAAATACACAAATTAGAGGCAAAACAATAGCAAAAGTGTTCGGGAAAGTAGATACGTTTTGGACGTATCAACTCCCCCCAAGCTTAGCTTATTTCTTGTCCTCAAGCAATTCAGTTAACAACTGAGCGATAAAAGAACTTTCACGAACACATTTGCTCATATGATGCATATATTCTCATGCTATGGCTAATACTTAAGCAGTTCATAATAAGATACATGCAAATAAGATCATCTAACAGCTATGTCAGTCATGAAGAGGTACCAACAATTAATAATAAGCATCATGAGTCATGTATATAAGCAGGATTGCAATGTTCATAAGAAAATATGATAAAGTGGTATCTCGCTTGCCTGTATTTGAACAACAAAACATAAATGCTCAGGCACCTCTGAGGTTCATAGAAAGACTAGAAATAGAGTTTGTCAAAGATAAAAGCATCAAAGTTATACCACAATCAATAATATTTTGAGACAAGCATATTGTACTAAGAATGACAGTTGTGCTCTCAAGATAGTGCTCAAAGAAAGGATGGAGACACAACATAAACGTAAAAGATTGACCCTTCACAGAGGGAAGCAGGGATTAACATGCGCTAGAGCTTTTCATTTTTAAAGCAGGAGTAAAATTATTTTGAGAGGTGTTTGTTGTTGTCAATGAATGGTAATGGGTACACCAACTACCTCGCCAACCGGACTTTCAAGAGCGGCTCCCATGAATTATTTGCATATTTATGTGGCACTCCTTCCAGCCTTTCTTACACAAACCATGGCTAACCGAATCCTCGGGTGCCTGCCAACAATCACATACCATGAAGGAGTGCCTTTTTATTTTAGTTTTATTATGATGGTGACACTCCCCCAACCTTTGCTTACACAAGCCATGGCTAACCGAATCCTTCGGGTGCCGTCCATCAATCACAAACCATGGAGGAGTGTCTATTTAAGTTAATTAATTCGGGACTGGGAATCCCATTGCCAACTCTTTTTGCAAAATTATTGGATAAGCGGATGTGCCACTAGTCCATGTGAGAGTCCGTCAAAAGTAAATGATAAGGTTGAAAGCTAAACACCACATACTTCCTCATGAGCTATGAAACATTAACACAAATTGAGAGGCATTTTGAAGGTTTTAAGGTAGCGCATGAGAATTTACTTGGAATGGTTTGAAATGCCATGCATAGGTATTTATGGTGGAGACTTTGGAACAACTTGGTTTTCAGGTGTTTGGAAGCACGAGCAGCGTTCCCGCTCAGTACAAGTGAATGCTAGCAATAGACTGGGGAGCGACAAATCAAGAGAGCAGTAACTGTCATAATCATGCTTGCGGCAAAATAAATTAACGGAGGCATAAAAGTGATACAAGAACTCTGAAGCAATATAAATCATCGAGGCTTAATTGACTTTGGTTCAGTCATATGCATGCGTGAGCTTGTGCCAAGTCGATATAAATGAATTATTCAGAGGAGGATACCACAATGCCATACCTACTTATGAATAAAACAATGCAAGCAAACATCCATGACATGCTACTCATATTAATAAATTGGAGCTAAACATGAGAGATCATGAACTACTAGACTTTCTCAAATGACATATACCTCACATGAACGAACTAAGCATGCTCACATGGATGAGTATATGTACAAAAATGAAAACAAATAGAGTTCATACCAGCCTCTCACCACAATCCAATTGTCGTAGATCGTCATTATTGCCTTTCACTTGTGTAGCTTGGATAATATGAAATGAAAACCACGCTCCAGCCACCGAAGACCATTGAACTCAAAATGAACTTTACAAACCAAAGAAGAACAGCAAATATTTTTGGTGTTTTCGATTTTTGAAACAAGCACAAAAGGAAACAAGCAAACAAAGCAAAATCTTTTTGGGTTTTCTTATAGCAAACTAGTAATAGCAAATAAAGCGAAATAAATGCAAGAAACCAAGACAAACAAATGGTGAAGAGAAACAACAGAAATATTTTTGGTCTTTTTGTGTTTTGGGAAAGAAACAAAGCAAAAACAAGAAAATGAAAACTAAAAGAAACACAGAAAAGCAAGGTGGCAGAAATCTGCCAAAACTTGATAGCAGTACAGAAATCGATTTTTACAAAAATCTTCCGTTGCTCAGCTCGGAAAGTGTTCAACTAATGAAAGTTGGATAACAACCTGGGGAGAATGCACAAAAATTGGCTTCGCAAAATAACGTTCTGGCTGTTTTTGAGAATTTTTATGGTGACAGCCCAGAATCTGTTTTCAATCAGCACTTCCCCAAATATCATCTCCCTCTCATTAGAAAACCACTCAAACAAACTAAACAAGTATATACAAGTATCCAGCAACCATAATATGCAAATAATGAGTGATGCCGGTATACCTTCCCCCAAGTTTAGGCTTTTGGCCTAAGTGGAGTTCAACCCCAGCGAGGGTCAGGGTTCCACGCCGGTGGATCGTACATGGCGTAGTCATAGTAGGGCCATTGTGCAGAAGAAGAACGTGGAGGCTCCACATGTCCAAAATGTTGATGTGAGGAACTTGCTACATCGGATGACGAGTCGAGGTGTTCTTCGGCCTCCTCCGTGTTGTCTCTTACATGATGGCCTCCTCCCTCTATATGTGCATTCAGTGCACCTTCTGTGACTGACCAATCATCCCTGGAATCAAAGTTAAATAGAACAGGCGCAGGCAATTTTACTAGTTTTTCAGTTTTCTTGGTTAATCTCCAAGTTTTCTTATAAAAAGTCATCTTGTACAACAGGTTACCCAAGTTAGATGAATTAGAAACAAATTCATGTTTAATCATGGAGGCTATGTCAAGTTTCTCTACGGTGAACGGAATATCAAGATGGTGAGGTTCTACACCATGCATAGCTAATAAACGAGAGGCGATGAGACCTCCACAAATTCCTCCCTTTTCACGGTTAGTAGCAAGTCTATAGGCTATCAAAGCACCCAACTTATAAGTCCTATCACCTTGTAATGCAGCAGCTAAGAAGGCTAAATCCGGGATAGATAACTTACTTCCATTCTTTCTGGCAAGAACGCACTTGGTGATGAAATAAGCAAAGTAACGAATGGCTGGGAGTTGAATACTACTAATTTTACCATTATCCTCTGAGAAGCTCCTTCCATGACAAATCATCTTGTAGAGATTCGAGAGCTCTTGCGGCGATCCCCTCATCTTCTCGCACGATCCCCATTGCGGCACTTTAATGGCTGCAAAAAAATCACTGAATGGCAAGTCGATGGCTTTATTATAAATCTTATACTGAACCGTGGGGTTAGACCGCGACCAATTGAACTTAAATTCCTGCACAACAGACATAGTTAATTTTGCATATTGGCTTGGCTCTCCATCAACAAAATTGCTCAACCCTGCACGAAGAATTAGACTTTGAACATCTTCCAATATTCCTGCGCTTCTCATGAAATCTGCGCACGAGTAGTAAGAAGGGTATACCCCCTCTTCGCGGTTCACTCTCATGACTTGTTGTACCTCCAATTCTTGTTGATTCAATTGATATCTATTCCACTCCATTTTCTGAAATTTTTCAACAATCATTATAAAATTTGATTTGGTGACATATAATCAAGGGGAACTACTGTAGGAACTTGTTAGAGTACTAATCATGCATCAAAACTAATTTATTCAACTTAGAACAAGCATGCAAGCTCACCATACATGTTACCTACAGCAGCAAAATAATCAATATATACTCAACCAAACGAAATTCTACTTGGATCATTGGAGGAGTCACATACCAAGGAGCAAGTGTGCCAAATTTCAGACAGAAATCTGGGCTGAGCAAGGAGATCGAAAAATCTTGAGCTCTTGAGCAAAAACGCGAGTGAGAGAAAGCTGGTTCGAGTTTTTTCGGGAGAGAGAAGATTCTGGGAGAAAGAGATGGCAAAGTGGGGCAAGGAGGGGCCCACACCACAGGGTGGCGCGCCCCCCTCCTTGGCCGCGCCAGCTGGTGGGGTGGCCCCTGGGGTGCCCCACTGGTCATCCCCAGGTGCTCCCAGGTGCCTCGTCGAAAAATAGGACCAACGGTATAATTTTTGTGAATTTTTGAAAACTTTAAAAAATGCACATTTCTGGGTATTAAGTTTATTATTACTGGCAGGAAATTTTTTGAAATCTCTAATTAACTAAAAACTTTGCAAAACAAAAGTGCTACAGCAAATAGAACAAATGGAGGAAGAAAGAGATGTTGTTTACCCCTCTATGCATATAAAAAGTATTTGTTAACAAGGTTGATCAAGTCTTGCCACCAAATAAATTTTACATAACATATGAAGAAATAAACCTCAAATCAATCATGTTACCTTGTATTGTATTGATATGGATCCAATCATAAGAGTTTGATATTTTTATTTAGGCTCATATATTGGACAATAAATAGTTCCAACTTTGATAGTTCTCACATTAGATATAGTATTAACTCCACATGCTTTCTCAATCCTCTTGGGAAAATAAACGGTATGTTCCTTATCATCAACATTGAAAGTAACCTTCCCTTTGTTGCAATCAATAACAGCTCCTGCGGTGTTAAGAAAAGGTCTCCCAAGAATAATAGACATATTATCATCTTCAGGCATTTCCAACACAACAAAATCATTTAATATCAAGCAGTTAGTAGTAACTTGAACAGGAACATCCTCACATATACCAACAGGAATAGCAGTAGATTTATCAGCCATTTGCAAAGATATATCAGTAGGTATCAAATTATCTAAATAAAGTCTCTTATAAAGAGAAAAAGGCATAACACTAACACCGGCTCCCAAGTCACATAAAGCAGTTTTAACATAATTATTCTTAATAGAACAAGGAATAGTAGGTATACCTGGGTCGCCCAACTTCTTTGGAACTTTGCCATTGAAAGAGTAATTATCAAGCATGGTGGAAATTTCCTCATTGGGGATTTTCCTTTTGTTAGTGACAATATCTTTCATATACTTTGAATAAGGAGGCAATTTAATAGCATCAGTCAAAGGGATTTGCAAGAATAAAGGTTTCATCCAATCACAAAATTTATTATAGTGTTCTTCTTCCTTTGATTTTAGTTTCTTAGCAGGAAAAGGCATTTGCTTTTGCACCCAAGGTTCCCTTTCATTACCATGTTTCTTAGCAATAAAATCTTCTTTAGTATACTTTTTATTTTTAGCATGCTTTTCAGGTTCATCTTCAACTTCTTCTTTATCAGAAGCATCATTCTTATCATTATCTTTGTCATTATCATGTTCATTACCACTTTCAGTTTCAGCATCGGAAATAGAAATACTATTAGGATCATTAACAGGTTCAGAGGATTCTACAACATTTTTATGTTTCTTCTTCTTTTTCTTAGAAGGAGCACTAGGTTCAATTCGTTGAGAATCTTCTTCAATTCTTTTGGGATGCCCTTCAGGATATAGAGGATCCTGGGTAGAGACACCGCCTCTAGTTGTTACTTCATAAGCATGTTTCTCTTTAGAATTATTTTTTAACAAGTCATTTTGAACTTTAGTGAGTTGATCAATTTGAGTTTGAACCATTTGAAAATGTTTAACAAGCATCTTAACATCATTGGAGGTTCTCTCCACAATATCATGTAATTCACTAATAGCTTGAGAATTTTCCATTAGATGATTCTCTACTCTCATATTAAAATTTTCTTGCTTAACAATATAATTATCAAACTCATCTAAGCATTGAGAAGGAGGTTTTGAATACGGAATATCTTCCCTAGTAAAGCGTTGAAGGGAGTTTACCTCGGTCATGGATGAAGGGGGAATTGTCTCACATATATCTTCTATAGGAGGTAGATTCTTCACATCTTCGGATTTAATACCTTTTTCCTTGAGAGACTTCTTAGCTTCCCTCATATCTTCATCATTCAATTTAATTAAACCCCTCTTCTTCAATATTGGCGTTGGAGTTGGTTCAGGTGTAGTCCAATCATCATAATTCCGGCTTATTCTAGCCAATAATTCTTCAGCTTCGTCTGGAGTTCTTTTCCTGAAAACACAATCAGCACAACTATCCAAATATGCTCTAGATTCAATGGTTAGTCCACTATAAAATATATCAAGTAGATCATTCTTTTCTAAATCATGTCCAGGTCGAGCTCTGATAAGAGAACAAAATCTTGTCCAAGCCTCAGGCAATTTCTCTTCATCTCCCTGGTCAAACCTATAAATTTTCTGTAAAGCAATATGTTGAGCACTAGCAGGAAAGTATTTTCGAAAGAAAACATCACGCAAATCAGTTGGATTTTTAATAGAACCAGGAGGCAAATTATTATACCAAGTTTTAGCATCATCCTTTAATGAGAAAGGAAAAATTTTAGCGACAAAGTAAGTACGCATCTTGACATCATCAGAAAACAAGCTACTCATAGAAGAAAGCTCAATCATGTGTTCTACAACACTTTCTTTTTCAGTACCACAAAAGGGTGTTTTCTCTACAATAGCTATATGAGATAGATCAAGAGAAAAATCATAATCTTTATCCTTAATGCATATAGGAGATGTGGCAAATTCAGGATCAGGAGATAACTTATGTCTAACAGTATATTGTGCGAGAAACTTTTTAATTTTTCTTGCATCAGTAGTAGCATTGCATCTATTAATAAAATCATCATTAAGCTCCACATAATCCTCATCAGGATCATCACTAGAATAATCAAGTTCAGGTGAATTAACAGGTGTAGTAACATTAGGAGTTTCAGTATTTTCAATTTGTCTAGACCTAGCAATTGTAGCATCTAGAAAAGATCCCAATGAACCACTATCATCAAGCACAGCAGAAACATTATAAATATTATGAGAGTTTTCAGATTCAGCAGAAGTACCAGCAAGTGAAGCTTGCGGCGGTGAAACAAGTTGACTTATCACAGATGGTGAATCAAGTGTAGCAGAGGTACTCAGAGTTGTACATTTTCTTGTAGTGCATGGTAATATGGCGACTTTAGGATTGCGAGTTTTACCCATGATGGAGAATTTGCAGCGAACAATATCAATCCAAGTGAACTTCCAAATAAAGCTATGCTCCCCGGCAACGGCGCCAGAAAACAGTCTTGATGACCCACAAGTATAGGGGATCGCAGCAGTCTTCGCGGGTAGTATTACCCAATTTATTGATTCGACACAAGGGGAGACAAAGAATACTTGGAAGCCTTAACAACGGAGTTGTCAATTCAGCTGCACCTGGAAACAGGCTTGCTCGCAAGAGTTTATCAGTAGTAACAGTTTTATAGCAGTAGCAGTAGTGAAATAACAAAGAAAGCAGCGAAAGAAACAGCAGTAGTAATTATAGTAAACAGCAGGATTAAAATACTGTAGGCACAGGGATGGATAACGGGCGTTGCATGGATGAGAGAAACTCATGTAACAATCATAGCATGGCATTTGCAGATAATAATAAAACGGTGTCGAAGTACAAAGCAATCAATAGGCATGTGTTCCAATTATAGTCGTACATGCTCGCAATGAGAAACTTGCACAACATCTTTTGTCCTACCAGCCGGTGGCAGCCGGGCCTTAAGGGAATCTACTGGATATTAAGGTACTCCTTTTAATAGAGTACCGGAGCAAAGCATTAACACTCCGTGAACACATGTGATCCTCACGTCACTACCATCCCCTCCGGTTGTCCCGATTTCTGTCACTTCGGGGCCATTGGTTCCGGACAGCGACATGTGTATACAACTTGCAGGTAAGACCATAAACAATGAATATCATGATGAAATAATAACATGTTCAGATCTGAGATCATGGCACTCGGGCCCTAGTGACAAGCATTAAGCATAACAAGTTGCAACAATATCATCAAAGTACCAATTACGGACACTAGGCACTATGCCCTAACAATCTAATGCTATTACATGACCAATCTCTTCCAATCCCTACCATCCCCTTCAGCCTACAGCGGGGGAATTACTCACACATGGATGGGGGAAACATTGCTGGTTGATGGAGAGGCGTCGGTGGTGATGGCGGTGATGATCTCCTTCAATTCCCCGTCCCGGCGGAGTGCCAGAACGGAGACTTCTGGCTCCTGCGACGGAGTTTCGCGTTGTTGCGGCATTCTGGAGGGTTTCTGGCAACTTCGACTTCTCCCCGTGCGTTTTTAGGTCGAGGGCGATAAATAGTCCGAAGGAGGGCGTCGGAGGCCGGCCGAGGGGGCCACACCATAGGGCCGCGCGGGCCCCCCCTAGGCCGCGCCGCCTTATGGTGTGGGGCCCTCGGGCCTCCACCTGAATTGTCCTTCTGGCTCCGTCAGTATTCTGGGAAAATAGGGCCTTCTGCATAAATTCCGAGGATTTTCCCGAAAGTTGGATTTCTGCACAAAAACGAGACACCAGAACAGTTCTGCTGAAAACAGCGTTAGTCCGTGTTAGTTGTATCCAAAATACACAAATTAGAGGCAAAACAATAGCAAAAGTGTTCGGGAAAGTAGATACATTTTGGACGTATCAACAGGCGACATAGAGGTACCCCTTTGTGATACTTGGTTAAAACATATGTTATGCAATGATAATCCATGTAAATCAAAGCTAATTAGGACAAGGTGCGAGCACTATTGGTAATCTATGCATGAGGCTTGCAACTTATAGGATGTCTTATACATAACACATATGAATTATTACTACCGTTGACAAAATTGTTTCTATGTTTTCAAAATAAAAGCTCTAGCACAAATATAGCAATCCATGCTTCCCTCTGCGAAGGGCCCTATCTTTTACTTTTATGTTGAGTCAGTTTACCTACTTCTTTCTATCTTAGAAGCAAACACTTGTGTCAACTGTGTGCATTGATTCCTACATACTTGCTTATTTGCATTCATCATATTACTTTGTGTTGACAATTATCCATGAGATAAACATGTTGAAGTGGAAAGCAATCGCAGAAACTTATATCTTCCTTCGTGTTGCTTCAAAACTTTCTACTATGAATCTAGTGCTTTATGATTTAACTCCTATGCTAGTCTTATTGATGCTTGTCTTGAAAGTACTATTCATGAAAAGTCTTGGCTATATGATTCAGTTGTTTATTCATTGTCTTTACCATTGCTTCGAATCACTTCATTCATCCCATATGCTTTACAATAGTATTGATCAAGATTATGATAGCATGTCACTTCAGAAATTATCCTTGTTATCGTTTACCTACTCGAGGACGAGTAGGAACTAAGCTTGTGGATGCTTGATACGTCTCAAACGTATCTATAATTCCGTATGTTCCATGCTACTTTTATGATGATACTCACATGTTTTATAGACACTTTATGTCATATTTATGCATTTTCCGGCACTAACCTATTGACAAGATGCCGAAGAGCCAGTTGCTGTTTTCTGCTGTTTTTGGTTTCAGAAATCCTACAAAGGAAATATTCTCGGAATTGGACGAAATCAACGCCCAGGGTCTTATTTTTCCACGAAGCTTCCAGAAGACCGAAAGGGTTACGAAGTGGGGCGACGAGGCGCCGCCACGCCAGGGCCGCGCGGCCAAGGGTGGGGCCGCGCCGCCCTGTTGTGTGGGGCCCTCGTGACGCCCCTAAACCTACCCTTCCGCCTACTTAAATCCTTCGTCGCGAATACCCCAGTACCGAGAGCCACGATACGGAAAACCTTCTAGAGACGCCGCCGCCAATCCCATCTCGGGGGATTCAGGAGATCGCCTCCGGCACCCTGCCGGAGAGGGGAATCATCTCCCGGAGGGATCTTCATCGCCATGATCGCCTCCGGATCGATGTGTGAGTAGTTCACCCCTGGACTATGGGTCCATAGCAGTAGCTAGATGGTTGTCTTCTCCTCTTGTGCTATCATGTTAGAGCTTGTGAACTGCCTATCATGATCAAGATCATCTATTTGTAATGCTACATGTTGCGTTTGTTGGGATCCGATGAATATGGAATACTATGTTATGTTGATTATCAATCTATCATATATGTGTTGTTTATGATTTTTCATGCTCTCCGTTGCTAGTAGAGGCTCTGGCCAAGTTGATACTTGTAACTCCAAGAGGGAGTATTTATGCTCGATAGTGGGTTCATGCCTCCATCAAATATGGGACAGTGACAGAAAGTTCTAAGGTTGTGGATGTGCTGTTGCCACTAGGGATAAAACATAAATACTTTGTCTAAGGATATTTCTGTTGATTACATTACGCACCATACTTAATGCAATTGTCTGTTGTTTCCAACTTAATACTGGAAGGGGTGCGGATGCTAACCCGAAGGTGGACTTTTTAGGCATAGATGCATGCTGGATAGCGGTCTATGTACTTTGTCGTAATGCCCGATTGAATCTCACTTTACTCATCATGATATGTATGTGCATTGTTATGCCCTCTCTATTTGTCAATTGCCCAACTGTAATTTGTTCACCCAACATGCTATTTCTTATTGGAGAGACACCACTAGTGAATTGTGGACCCCAGTCTAATTCTTTTACATCTGAATACAATCTACTGCAAACATTGTTCTTTACTGTTCTTCGCATACAAACATCATTTTTCACACTATACGATTAATCCTTTGTTTACAGCAAGCCGGTGAGATTGACAACCTCACTGTTAAGTTGGGGCAAAGTATTTTGATTGTGTTGTGCAGGTTCCACGTTGGCGCTGGAATCCCTGGTGTTGCGCCGCACTACACTCCGTCACCAACAACCTTCACGTGCTTCCTTGACTCCTACTGGTTCGATAACCTTGGTTTCTTACTGAGGGAAAACTTGCTGCTGTACGCATCACACCTTCCTCTTGGGGTTCCCAACGGACGTGTGCTTTACCGTCACAAGCACGTCCCTCTATAGGTGCGCTACATAATTGAATTCTGTGGCACATCAGCTTTGACATGTGCCACAAAATTCCTTAATTATGTGGTGCACCTAAAGGGGGTGCGCCACAAAATTTAGACACTTAGCAAAACAAATTGGGATAATGTTGTGTCCTGACAGAAACTTAGCACTAGCCCACTGATTAAGGCCAATGTTAGCCCATCTGTAGCCACGTTCGAACCCTGGCTGCCACACAAATTTTTTTTCACAATTTTTCTTCCTTTTTCATATTTTATTTACATTTCAATAAATAACATAACATTTAGTAATTAGTAGAGAATTACAAATTACTTGTCTCACACAAACATGTTCTTCTCTCTCTCACACACACACATGTACTTGTCTCACACACACATGCACACACATGTGCATAGACCACAAAAAGATCTTCGTACCGAGCTCCTCTAGCATCTCTTCGCGATCTTCTTGCCCTTTGTTGTTGGTGGTTGAATGCTTGATGCCGGCCACCTTAAGATTTCTTCGCGTGAACGGATAACCTTTAGAGGGTAGGTGAAAGATCGAGATGTCGCCTAGAGGGGTGGTGAATAGGCAATTAAAAACTCTTGCGGATTTGTCTTGTAAGAATGCGGAATTAAACTAACATTTAGTTTACAAGCACAAACCCTAAATATGCTAAGCTCAACTAAGTGTAACAATAGCAACTAGAGCTAAGCAAGATAGGCACAAGATATATGTAGCACAAGTGATAGCAAGATATATGTACTTCAAGCACGATGGCTATCACAAGGAAAGAGAGCTCGGGTATAGAGATAACCGAGGCACGCGGAGACGAGGATGTATTCCCGTGTTCCCTTCCTTTGCAAGAAGGTACGTCACGTTTGGAGGAGTGGAGGTCCCACGAAGGATTCCCCGCGCCACGAAGGCTCACCCTATTCTCCGAACCACACCCACGAAGGATAATGGCCCTTTCCTTATGGTTAGCTTTTTCTCCGCTCCGGAGATGGCAAGCTCCACAACCACTTCACAAGCTCCACGAAGGAGAAGCCCGGGCCCCTTCACAATCTTCCACGAAGAGATCACCGGGGCACCAACCAAGCCAACTAGGAGGTCTCCCTCCAAGAGTAACAAGCTCACGGTCTCTCACTCGAACTAATCGTGGTGGAGAGCTCAACACTATGCAATGATGCAAAGCAAGAACACTAGAGGCGTTCAGGTCCTTCACACTCTAATCCCACCCAAACAACAAATGCTAGGATGAGATTGGAGAGGAAGAACAATGGGGAAAGTCAGCAAAAGACTCCAAGATCTAGATCCCAATAGTTCCCCTCACTTAGAGGAGAAATGGATTGGTGGAAGTGTAGATCTAGATCTCCTCTCTTAGATCCCTCAAGAATGATCAAGAATCATGGGGGGAGACAAGAGAGAGAGAGCAAGTTCTTCAAATGCAACAATGGAGGAGAGAGAATGGGAAGAACTGACTTGCTCAAGGTGGAAGAAGGGCTATTTATAGCTAGGAAGCAAATAAAACCGTTGGGGGGAAAAGACAGAGAAAATGGGCAGAGAAACGGGCCAGAAAACAGCCCAGCTGGCGGCCTAGCCGGCTGACCGGGGCTGAGGCCGGACAGGCCGGTCTGGGATCCGGCCCAGCCGGACCTGCAGCCGGGCGGAGCTGCGCGCCGCACAGCGGCGGATAGGCCAGGCCGCGCGGGGGAGCTGGCCGCGCCGGTGGGCCGCGCGGGGCGGAGCGGGCCGCACCGGGCGAGCAAGGAGAGCAGCGGAGAGGAGGCTGGACGCGCGGGGCGAGCCGATCGCGTCGCGAGGTGGGCCGCGCGGGGAGGCGGAGACGGCCCGGCCCGGCCAGGAGGCCGGTCAGTCGGGCGGGCGCGAGCGGGCCGGCGGTCACCGGGCTCTGGACCGGACCAGACCGGGGCCGCCTCGAGGCGCCCGGCCGGCGTCAGCGCCTGGGCCGGTTTCGGCCGGGTGGGCTGGCGTGTCGGCCGGTCAGGCCGGTCGGCCGGCCGGCAGCCCCCCCTTTTCTTTTTCTTTTCTTTTTATTCTTTTATTCTTTTCTCCTTTTTCCCTTTTCTTTAATAGCAAATGCTCCCGAACTCCGATTCGAATGAAACCAGTTTTGTTTGAAAGATAACAACACATGCTATCCTATAGAAAGTGAAAACACAAGAATCTGTAGGAGGGGATTTTATCATGAATATAAAAGGTAGAACCTTATATCATGAATAACCGGTAAAATAACCGGTAAAATCACCCAACCTCGAAAACGCAATAGAAGATGCATGCGAACTCCGTTTTCGATGAACTTGGGCTTGTTGTAAAGCTAGCAACAAGCACAAGAACCTCACACAGAGAAATACCAAGAAGCAATAAGGATATGCAAAGTATGCAAAGGATTGAGCTCCCTAAGACGATGTGATTAAGTTACTCAACCGAAAACCCCTCTTAATAGTGCGGCTATCTATCCTATAATCCGGTCTCCCATCAACCACCTCGAGACCGGTAAATGGAAAACCTATCAAGGTCATACCTTTGCCTTGCACATACCTCTTGATCTTGATGATAACACTTCAAGCTCTACACAAGCCGGAATGCCTCACTTGATCAATGTTGCTTCGTGAAGACTCACAAATGCTCCCCCATACACTATGATGGGAAATCTCCATTGATGCACATCTTCACATGTCCATTATCACCAAATGGACGGCAAGCTTCAAGCATGTGATCCACTCAAGATGCTCATCTTGAACTTGCCCAACTCAACCTTGTACCTTAAGATAGAGCATGGCTAATATTGAGTTCCACCTAAGAACTCCATCTTCATTTCTTCTTCTTGATCATATCATTTATGTATCTTTAAATCGATGATCTTGATACCAATACACAAGGTGTATCTTTATCTTCATGGCATCCATACTTGAATCCAACATATGGAATACAAGTAGTACCTATGGAATATTCCTTCATATAAACTCAATGAAAACATTAGTCCATAGGGGTTGTCATTAATTACCAAACCACACATAGGGGCAATGTACCCTTACAATCTCCCCCATTTTGGTAATTAATGACAATCACAATAAGAGGGTTTATATAATGAATATTAGAAACAAGTACGCAACTTATCCGAGAATAAGTTGTATACAAGAGGTTGTATTTGATATGGTCAAGTAACACAAAGCTACTAGCCCATATCAAAACCGGCTCTACTCACACAACTACAACAAATGCAAGGGATGTGAGTAGAACCAATATATATAGAGAAAACTCCCCATAATGTATGCACGTGTGATGAACATGAATTCACTGCATACATTGTCAAGATTAACCTTTGGGATAGTTTCCGCTATATATATACAACCATGCAAGACATATAAATATGGAATGCATGAGAGGCAAAACACTTAAGCACAAACCAAACTTAAGTATAAAACCGTTCCCTTAAACCCTCTAAACTTCTCCCCCATTGGCAACAAGTGCCAAAATGGGTGAAAAATTTAGAAAGCCAATATAATATGAGTTCCTCCCCAAGGTGTGCACTCCTCATAATTTGAGTGGAATCAAGTGCACATATCCAATGATGAATACTTGAAGGAAGTCAAACTATATTGTGGACCAAAGATTGCATAAAGATATCATGGTGAAGTGAGCTTCAACAAATAAGGCAAGCAATCAAAGATCCAATTGGACAAACAAAGATATCATGATAAGAGAGATATGGTGCTCTAAATAAAATAAGAAAGCTCCCCAAGGTTCGTGCATAATTTATAATGTTTGCATTTGAATACAATATGCACAAACATGGAATCCTCACTCCCTCTATATCATTTAGAACACAACTAAGATAAAGAGAATATGCTTATCAAGAACAACTTGAGTCCAACAATTACGAGATATGAGTGCATGAAGAAAAACAAATAAACCAAGCACTCATAAATCTTCTTTACCAACAACACTAAAATCAAAAGGATAAAAAGATGGTTGGCAAAGAACAAGGATATCAAGGTGATGGATTAACGCTCTTATGTATATGAGTTTCTAAAGTGGACAATGTGATCCATAAAGAAACATGCACACACAAGAGGTTAACAAAATAGATAAGACAAGGTATCCAAGATGAAGTCATAAAATATACCAAAGGATGTTTGCTTAAGAAGCATATATAGCCTAAGGCTCCAATTTTCACTTATGGTATATGAATGAACTTCAACCAAGTTAAATCTCAAACACATCACAACTAACAATAAGGGAAGTAAAGCTAGTTGGAATGTTTTGAGAGAGGCAACAAGTATCACAAATACGGATTTATTTCGCAATTTGATCAATATTGCACATAAGAGTTCTTTGAGGAATTGATATGCAATAAATTGCTAGAGGGCATATTCGGGATAGGTGAATCATAAACATGATTTATATATATGTATATCCTCATCATATGCATCTTCTCAAATTACTCAAATGTACAATACTAAGTTTTCTTTAAAAGGATTTTTCAAGAATCGCAATATTTTTGAAATAAAGAATTTCATGCCAAGATGCAACCTACAAGAGGTTGGATGCTATATGAGTATGCATGAATAAGATACTTTTTACCGAGATAGCAATGGCATGATGTAGTAGATAAGAGTTCATCGATCATCCTAGCTTGACTCCAATTCTCATATGGTGACAACACCTTCCTTATAGATGAGACAAGCCTCCATTGTATCTCCAGTGTACCTAAAACATTATTCAAGTACATCTTGGCCCCCAAACTTATTGGGTCCAACATGGTTAGATGATGACCCACAAGTATAGGGGGTGTATCGTAGTACTTTCGATAAATAAGAGTGTCGAACCCAACGAGGAGCAGAAGGTGTTGACAAGCAGTTTCGATGAAGGATTCACTGTAAATGCTCACAGACAAGTATTCAGGGGGTTTTGATATAGCAGATAAATAAAATACAAGTAAGTAAAATGTGAGAGTAATAATTGCAGCGAGTGGCCCAATCCTTTTTAGCACAAAGGACAAGCCGGTTTGTTTACTTATGATGACCAAACATTCTTGATGACACACGGGAATTTAGTCTAGTGCTTTCGCTTCATATAGTTGATTAATCTTCATTGTTTTGATAAGTGTTGTGTGGGTGAACCTATGCTAATGCACCGCCCTTCCTAGGACTAATACATACTTGTGATTAAACCCCTTGCAAGCATCCGCAAATACAAGAAAGTAATTAAGATAAATCTAACCACAGCCTTAAACTCTGAGATCCTGCTATCCCTCATGCATCGATATACCAATGGGGGTTCATGTTGCTGTCACTCCGGCAACCCCACAATTAGCAAACGAATACAAGATGCATTCCCCTTGGCCCATAAAGGTGAAGTACCATGTAGTCGACGTTCACATGACACCACTAGAAGAATAACACCACAACTTAAATATCAAACCATTAAATAATACCCAACATAGTTCACTACTAACATGTAGACTTCACCCATGTCCTCAAGAACTAAACGAACTACTCACAAGACATCATATGGAACATGATCAGAGGTGATATGATGATGAATAACAATCTGAACATAAACCTTGGTTCAACGGTTTCACTCAATAGCATCAATAACAAGGAGTAATCAACACCGGGAGAGCTTCCCCTATGAAATAATCAAGATTTAACCCTAGATGTTATAGAGGAGACGAGGTGCAGCGGTGGAGATGACGGTGTCGGTGGTGGAGATGATGATGATGATCCCAATGAAGTCCAGCTCGATGACGGTGACCATGGCGACGATTTCCCCCTCCGGGAGGGAATTTCCCCGGCAGATTTCAGCCTGCCGGAGAGCTCTTTTCTCTTTGGTGTTTGCCGCCCCGCAGAGGCGGCTGTGTCTATTCTCGATCGTCCCCCGCACCTTAGGGTTTTTGGAAGATGAAGTACGCGAAGGGAGATGGCCGAGAGGGGTCGTGGGCCCCCTCCCCACAAGGCGGCGCGGCCAGGGTGGAGCCCACGCCGGCCTATGGGGGGCCCATGGCGGCCCTCCTCGGCCTCTCCTTTTGGCTGGCTCCTTCTTCTGGAGAAATAAGACCTTCGGTATATTTTCCGTCAATTGTTGATCTTCAGAAATATTGTATCCTGACGGTGCTTTTTCCAGCAGAATTCTGACTCCGGCGAATAATTCTCCAATAATCATGAAACATGCAAAATAGGTGAAATAACATAAGTATCATCTCTAAATATGAAATATATCAATGAATAGCAGTAAATTATGATATAAAATAGTGATGCAAAATGGACGTATCAACTGCCCCCAAGCTTAGACCCTGCTTGTCCCCAAGCGAAACTGAACTCGGTAAATAAGACCACAAGTTTATGGAGTGAAGAGTCGATAAATGAAATACAGACAAGAAGCATCACATTAATTCACACAAGACATTCTAGTGAACAACTTCCTCATATAACTTAGCTTGAAACAAGTAGAGGGAAATCACAATTAAAGGTGCATAGGAAATCAATATTGGTAATGGCAAACTTTGTTCTTGGTCAAGGATCAATTAACAGATTGTACTTTATCTTTCGAGCATAGATAACCTTCAAAATCATATTCATTCAGATAAAATTTGTACTAAACAAGGAAGGATAGAAGACATGATTAAATAGATCACAATATAAATGGCTGGATCACAACAACTCAATTGCTTGCTTAAGATAGAGAGAAATAGGTTTACTGACTCAACATAAAGTAAAAGATAGGCCCTTCACAGAGGGAAGCAGGGATTAAATCATGTGCTAGAGATTTTTAAGTTTTGAAATCATGTAGAGGGCATAAAAGTATAGGTTTGAGGGGTGTTTGTTGTTGTCAACGAATGGTAGTGGGCACTCTAACCCCCTTGTCAAACAGACTTTCAAAGAGCGGCTCCCATGAAGGACGTTATCTCTACCAGCAAGGTAGATCATCCCTCTTCTCTTTGTTTACACATGTACTTTAGTTTTATTTATGGATGACACTCCTCCCAACCTTTGCTTACACAAGCCATGGCTAACCGAATCTTCGGGTGCCTTCCAACATTTCACATACCATGGAGGAGTGTCTATTGCAAAATTAAGTTGCTTACTGATGAATCAGGGCAAAACATGTGAAGAGAATTATTAATGAAAGTTAATTAATTGGGGCTGGGAACCCCGTCGCCAGCTCTTTTGCAAAATTATTGGATAAGCGGATGTGCCACTAGTCCATTGGTGAAAGTCTGCCCAACAAGATTGAAAGAAAAAACACCACATATTTCCTCATGAGCTATAAAACATTGACACAAATAAGGAGTAATAGCTTTTGAATTGTTTAAAGGTAGCACATGAAGTATTTACTTGGAATGGCAGAGAAATACCACATAGTAGGTAGTTATGGTGGACACAAGTGGCATAGGTTTGGTTTAAGGTTTTGGATGCAAGAGAAGCATTCCCTCTCAGTACAAGTCTTTGGCTAGCAAGGTTGGTTAGCAAGCATAAGAGTTGAGGGAAACAAACAAATATACATGTGATAGAAACAATCATGCATCTTCCTGGTAAGTACAAACAATTTTAGCTTCAGAATACTAAGATAATAGCTAATAAGAAAGAAACATAATGAAATAATATATCTACATGTATTTCCCTCTTTTCTACTTAAATCTCAAAGTTTGTTGCTATTGACCAATGCTAAGTTTGCCAAAACCAAATAGATTTACTTAATGCTCCAAGATCAATCATATAACAGAGATTGCAAACTAAAATAAGGTGTGCAAAAAGTAAATGATAAAACTTCTCATTAATATTCCATAACGTTAACTCACACCAAGGGATACATAGATAACCAACTAAGAGAGAGATACTTCCACACTGCAAACCATCTTATATGATAACTTCCATACTCATGATATGACACTACCTGATAGTAAAAATGTAAAAGATAGTGATGATGTGATACCGCGGCACTCCCCCAAGCTTGGAACAAACCAAGGGGGTGCCAATACCAATGATGAATTACTCCTTCGGTGGTAATGGTGAATTCTTGATAAGCTTCTTAACAAGCTCCTTTAGCTCATCAATCTCGTAAGTGAGGTTGCGGATCAGCTCCGAATTGTGATCGACGCGGTTAAGAAGTATGTCCGACGGCGAGTCCCAACTCTTAGAGTTGTTCCCCCACTCTTCAGCTTCAGGTTTCATCCTTCCTGCAGTGTTAGAACGATCCATATCCCAACTACTAGGCAATACTGCCTTGGGAATCCTTTCAATTTGACTATTATGAATTAGAGTGTGGAAGGGGTTGTCGATGCCTGGAGGAGATGTCCTTGGAGCTAGGAAGCGACGTGGAACTTTTCCTCCGGTGCTAATTCGGGCGCTTCTCTTGGGGTTGAAAGGATTTGCCACCACCCCGATGCTTGCGACGGTGGCACACGGGTATGCACGCGGGTCTTCCTCCACTTCTCCTTCATCTTCGCTCTCGACTTCTTCTTTGAACTCGGGGTCTTGAATATCTTCCTCAAAAGTCCCCTTGTCCTTGTTGTTGGAGACCATGGTGCTTCTAGATCAAAACAGATCCTGGCAGAAAACAGCTCGAAACAAAACACGGCGAGAAAACGATATACGGACCTCGGAGGGTCCGGGGGATTATATAGCAATAATTTTCACGACAGAAGGAAAGTACCAGGTCGAACCGGAGTGGGAGAGGGACTCCGAGGAGCCGTCCCCGTATGGCGGCGCGGCCAGGGTGGGGCCCGCTCTGGCCTATGGGGACACGCCCTCGTGCGTCTCCTCCGCTCCGATTCGATCTCGTAATTTTTCATATTTTCTAAAAATAGCAAAAAAACATTGTTCGGAAAGTTAAACGTGGACTTTTTATTACCAGAATTGTTACCTATTCGAAGTCGAACTCTGCAGAACTATCAATTTGATTTTTGATGAAAGCTTCCGGAGTCATCACTCGAATAACATCAACATCTTCATTATAAGAATCCCTAGAAATATAATGCTTGAGTCTTTGTCCATTCACCACTTGTGTGGCATCACCTTTCAGAGAACCAATTTTAATTGCCCCTGAACGATACACCTCCATGATGACATATGATCCTTCCCATCTTGAGAGTAATTTCCCTGCAAAAAATCTGAGACGAGACCGATACAATAGGACTTTATCTCCAACATTAAATTCTCTTTTGATAATTCTCCTATCATGCCATTTCTTAACTTTCTCCTTAAAAAGTTTAGCATTTTCATAAGCTTCACTTCTCCATTCATCTAAAGAACTCAATTGTAGCAACCTTTTCTTACCAGCAAGTTTAGGATCTTTATTAAGTTCTCTTACAGCCCAATAAGCTTTGTGCTCTAGTTCAAAAGGTAAATGACAAGCTTTTCCATAAACCATTTTATAAGGAGACATACCCATATGATTTTTATAAGCAGTTCTATAAGCCCATAGTGCTTCCTTCAACTTACTAGCCCAATTTTTTCTAGATTTATTAACAGTCTTTTGCAAGATAGATTTAATTTCTCTATTTGATAATTCTACCTGTCCACTAGTTTGAGGATGATAAGCGGAAGCAATCCTATGATTAATACCATATTTAGCAAGAGTTTTTCTAAAACCACCATGACTAAAATGAGAACCTCCATCAGTCATAAGATATCTAGGTACTCCAAATCTAGGAAAAATAACATCTAAAAGCATTCTTAAAGAGGTCTCACCATCAGCACTTTTTGTGGGTATGGCTTCCACCCATTTAGTAACATAATCAACAACAACAAGTATATGAGTGTTACCTTCTGAAGAAGGGAAAGGACCCATGAAGTCAAATCCCCAACAATCAAATGGTTCAATAAAAAGAGTATAATTCATAGGCATTTCATTGCGTCTAGAGATATTACCAACTCTTTGACATTCATCACAAGATAAAATAAACTTTCTTGCATCTTTAAAGAGAGCTGGCCAATAAAAACCTGACTGTAGAACCTTTTGCGCGGTTCTATCTCCGGCGTGATGTCCTCCATGAACACTACCATGACACTTACTCAATATCTCTTGTTGTTCATATTCGGGAACACATCTTCGCATAATACCATCCACTCCTTCTTTATATAAGTGTCAGTCATCCCAAAAATAATGCCTCAAGTCATAAAAGAATTTCCTCCTTTGTTGAGCTGAAAAGGTTCGAGGAAAGTACTTCGAAACAATAAAGTTAGCATATACCAAGGACTATCTCGCGAGCTCACCTTTATTACAGCCAATTGTTCATTTGGAAAACTATCATTAACAAGAACAGGATCATAAACAATATTTTCCAATCTAGACAAATTATCAGCAACATGATTATCAGCACCTTTCCTATCTATAGTATGTAAATCAAATTCTTGCAAAAGAAGCACCCATCTAATAAGCCTTGGCTTAGCATCTTTCTTTTCCATAAGGTACCTAATTGCAGCATGATCAGTATGAATTATGACCTTCGAATCAACAATATAGGGTCTAAACTTGTCACAAGCAAAAACCACAGCTAATAATTCTTTTTCAGTTGTAGCATAATTTCTTTGAGCAGCATCAAGAGTTTTACTAGCATAATGAATAACATTTAATTTTTTATCTACTCGCTGTCCAAGAACAACACCTACAGCAAAATCACTAGCATCACACATAATTTCAAAAGGTAAATTCCAATCAGGAGGTTCAACTACGGGAGCAGTTGTTAAGGCTTTTTTAGAGTTTCAAAAGCTTCCTTACAATCATCATCAAAAACAAAAGGTACATCTTTTTGAAGAAGATTAGTAAGAGGCTTTGAAATTTTAGAGAAATCTTTAATAAATCTCTATAAAAACCAGCATGACCAAGAACACTACGAATACCTTTAACATCCCTCGGATAGGGCATCTTCTCAATCGCTTCAACCTTAGCTCTATCAACTTCAATACCTCTCTAAGAAATTTTATGTCCCAATACAATCCCTTCATTAACCATAAAGTGTCATTTCTGAACAAGGTTAGTTTCTTCACATCTCTGCAAAACTTTATCAAGGTTTCGCAAGCAATTATCAAAAGAATTCCCATAGTGACATAGGCATCCCCAATGGGCCGGCCGAAGATGGTACCCGGGATTTACCGAAGGCCCACGACCCGAAGAATAAGAAGATTCGGAAGCCCAAGATGTTATTATGGAAAGCTAGAGTTGCAATAGGAAGTGTAATTCGTAATCTTGCGGGACGGGTCAGAAACCCCCCCGGACTCTGTAAACTTGTGTATCACGAATCCCTCGGCTCCAACTTCTATGTAAGGGGGAGTCGAGGGACAAAGAGAGGATCGAATCATTGTTTCTAAAACCCTAGCTTTTACATCGTCGAGTACTTTTCGGCTGAAACCTTCGAGATCTACTTGCCCTCTACATCCAACGAAACCCTAGTCTACTACCTGTAGGCATTGACAAGTTAATACCTTGTCACATAGACAGAAAAATCATCCATGAATACCTCTACAATCTTTTCACAAAAGCCATGAAAAATAGCAGACATGCATCTTTGAAAAGTAGCAGGAGCATTACATAAACCAAAAGGTATACGCCTATAAGCATAAGTTCCAGAGGGACAAGTGAAAGTGGTTTTCTCTTGATCTTTAGTTTTAACAGCAATTTGTGAAAACCCAGAATAACCATCAAGAAAGCAAAAATGAGTATTTTTAGACAATCTTTCTAACATTTGATCAATAAAAGGTAAAGGGTAATGATCTTTCTTAGTAACTTTATTAACTTTTCGATAATCAATGCACATTCTATACCCTACGACTACTCTTTGAGGGATGAGCTCATCATTATCATTAGGTACAACAGTTATTCCTCCTTTCTTAGGAACACAATGCACAAGACTAACCCATCTACTATCAGCGATATGATATATAATACCAGCTTCAAGAAGTTTTAATACCTCATTCCTTACCACATCCTTCATCTTAGGAATTAGACGACGCTGATGTTCAACAACAGGCTTTGCATCATCTTCCTGTTATCACCAGAATTTGACCAAGTCGGAAGGTGGGCCGCGATCGAGATGGACTTGAAGAGTATACATGGAAGAAATACGTGAATCGGCCCGTTATGCAAAGTTTGGGCAAGTTTGCCCTTGTATCTGTAACATAGTAGATCGCATCTTAGATTAAAAGATAGAGTTTAACCCGTGCACGGTTAGGTGCACGCCTGAATTAGAAAGTCCCCTGGACTATAAATATGTATCTAGGGTTTATGGAATAAACAACAACCAACAAATCAATCTCGGCGCATCGCCAACTCCTTCAACTCGAGGGTTTCTACCGGTAAGCGACATGCTGCCTAGATCGCATCTTGCGATCTAGGCAGCATAAGCTCCACGTTGTTCATGCGTTGCTCGTACTGAAGCCTTTTTGATGGCAAGCAACGTAGTTATCATAGATGTGTTAGGGTTAGCATAGTTCTTCGTATCATATGCTTGCGTAGTGCAACCCCTAGCATATCTCGCCGCCCTTACACCTATCTTAGGTGTAGGGTGCACCCGCTTGATCATGATTTAGTAGATTCGATCCGTTACGGTTGCTCCTTGATTCTTCAAGGATTAGTTTAATATCTGCAATAGTTAGGCCTTATAAGGGGCTGGAGGATCCAGCGGCACGTAGGGTGTCGTTCGCAAGTCCTAGACAGGACGTTCCGGGAATCAACCTCGTGTTGGTTTTTAGGCCTTGTCTAGGATCGGCTTACGATCACCGTGCGTGGCCGCGAGGCCCAATCCTGAGTAGGATGTTCCGATTATGCGGTGAAAACCCCAAATCGTCGTAGATCTTATCAGCTTTACCTTGATCAAGCAGGACCACCATATATTCGTGCACCTCGTACGAATCATGGGTGGATCGGCTCCCATGAGCCGATTCACAGGATAACCTGAGAGCCGATCGAGGCTCGTATTTAATGTTTACGTGTATGCCATGCAGGAAACTAAGCGAGGCATCCCCATCACCTTCCTGACCAGGTATAGGTCAGGTGGCACGCCCTAGCATCAGCATCGGACGTGTGACCAGAAAGCTTTGTGGGCCGTCGCTCGGAGGGACCAGGGCCAGCCGAAGCCCTAAGTTGTTCCCGGCTCTACTGTGTTGCCTGTCGCTACCCGCCGGTTGGTTTCTGGCGTCAACACATTCTGGCACGCCCGGTGGGACCATTCGACAATTCGACTGTGGTGAGAGGCCGGTATGAACTCTATTTGTTTTCATTTTGTACATATACTCATCCATGTGAGCATGCTTAGTTGGTTCATGTGAGGTATATGTCATTTAAAGAAAGTTTAGTAGTTCATGATCTCTCATGTTTAGCTCCAATCTATTAATATGAGTACCATGTCATGGATGTTTGCTTGCATTGTTTTATTCATAAGTAGGTATGGCATTGTGGTATCCTCCTCTGAATAATTCATTTATATCGACTTGGCACATGCTCACGCATGCATATGACTGAACAGAAGTCAACTAAGCCTCGATGATTTAAGTTACTTCAGAGTTCTTGTATCACTTTTATGCCTCCGTTAATTTATTTTGCCGCAAGCATGATTATGACAGTTACTGCTCTCTTGATTTGTCGCTCCCCAGTCTATTGCTAGCCTTCACTTGTACTGAGTGGGAACGCTGCTCGTGCTTCCAAATACCTGAAAAACAAGTTGTTCCAAAAGCGTCCACCATAAATACCTATGCATGGCATTTCAAACCATTCCAAGTAAATTCTCATGCGCTACCTTTAAAACCTTCAAAATGCTTCTCAATTTGTGTTTATGTTTCATAGCTCATGAGGAAGTATGTGGTGTTTAGCTTTCAACCTTGTCATTTACTTTTGACGGACTCTCATACGGACTAGTGGCACATCCGCTTATCCAATAATTTTGCAAAAGAGCTGGCAATGGGATTCCCAGTCCCGAATTAATTAATTTAAATAGACACTCCTCCATGGTTTGTGATTGATGGGCGGCACCCGAAGGATTCGGTTAGCCATGGCTTGTGTAAGCAAAGGTTGGGGGAGTGTCATCATCATAATAAAACTAAAATAAAAAGGCACTCCTTCATGGTATGTGATTGTTGGCAGGCACCCGAGGATTCGGTTAGCCATGGTTTGTGTAAGAAAGGCTGGAAGGAGTGCCACATAAATATGCAAATAATTCATGGGAGCCACTCTTGGGAGTCCGGTTGGCGAGGTAGTTAGTGTACCCATTACCATTCGTTGACAACAACAAACACCTCTCAAAATAATTTTACTCTTGTTTAAAAAAAAAAATGAAAAGCTCTAGCGCATGTTAATCCCTGCTTCCCTCTGCGAAGGGTCAATCTTTTATTTTTATGTTGTGTCTCCATCCTTTCTTTGAGCACTTTCTTGAGAGCACAACTGTCATTCTTAGTATAATATGCTTGTCTCAAAATATTATTGATTGTGGTATAACTTTGATGCTTTTATCTTTGTCAATCTCTATTTCTAGTCTTTCTATGAACCTCAGAGGTGCCTGAGCATTTATGTTTTGCTATTCAAATACAGGCAAGCGAGATACCACTTTATCATACTCTCTTATGAACATTGCAATCCTGCTTATATACATGATTCATGATGCTTATTATTAATTGTTGGTACCTCTCCATGATTGACATAGCTGTTAGATGATCTTATTTGCATGCATCTCATTATGAACTGCCTAAGTATTAGCCATAGTATGAGAATATATACATCATATGAGCAAATGTGTTCGTGAGAGTTCTTTTATCGCTCAGTTGTTAACTGAATTGCTTCAACACGACTGCGTGCGCATCGACGTCACGAAGGACGGGGTTAGGCTGGTTTTAGCCACCGGCCTGACGGTATAGCAAGAGCAAGCCTATGAATAAACGTGGCGAGGCCGATTTTTGGGATCAGCCCCAAGGAGCTATGGAGGAACATTGCAAGCCTTCATTGAGCGCTTCAATCAACGTGGAGGCCGATTCCAGCAATCGGCCAAAATTATCCTCAACATACGTTCGGCATGTGGTCAACATTGATCTAATGGGCAGCGGTTTACGTCGGCTGATGAGAGTAAACTTTAGTCCTAATGGAGCCGACGTTCAAAGACAGTGCCTTGGCTAACTACAGAGCCGATATCCGCAGTAACCTGGCAGATTCGGCTCGGGGGGCACCTAATCGGATGAACATGTGCGATACATGCGCAGTAACATATTGGGGGCCGATAGAAAATTGGCCCGTAAAAAAAATATTTCATGATACACAGCCGATGCACAGTCATCGACTCTAGCACAGATTACTGTTATCACCAGATTTTGGACAAATCCAGAGGTGGGCCGTAAGAGAGATGGGCTTAGGAGACTACACGTGGAAGATCTCTGAAGCGGCCTTGCACGGAGAATTTGGGCTAGATTGCCCGTGTATCTTTAATTATGGTAGATTTTATCTTAGATCAAAAGTTAGAGTTTGTATCGTGCACGGTGGGATATTCCCACGTTAGAAAGTCCGCTGGACTATAAATATGTATCTAGGGTTTATGGAATAAACAACAACTCACGTTCAACCCAAAACAAACCAATCTCGGCGCATCGCCAACTCCTTCGTCTCGAGGGTTCCTATCAGGTAAGCGACATGCTGCCTAGATCGCATCTTGCGATCTAGGCAGCACAAGCTCCACGTTGTTCATGCGTTGCACGTACTGAAGCGTCTTTGATGGCGCGCAACGTAGTTATCATAGATGTGTTAGGGTTAGCATAGTTCTTCGTATAACATGCTTACGTAGTGCAACCCTTGCATGTCTAGCCGCCCTCACGCCTATCTCAGGTGTGGGGGCGGCACCCTGCTTGTTCATCATTTAGTAGATCTGATCCGTTACGATTGCTCCTTGTTATGCAAGGATTAGTTTAATATCTGCAATAGTTAGGCCTTACAAAGGGGGGGAGGATCCAGCGGCACGTAGGGTGGCGTTCGCAAGTCCTAAACAGGATGTTCCGAGGATCAACATTCATGTTGGTTTTTAGGCCTTGTTTAGGATCGGCTTACGAGCACCGTGCGTGGCCGCGAGGCCCAACCTGGAGTAGGACGATCCGATTATGCGGTGAAAACCCTAAATCGTCGTAGATCTCATTAGCTTTATCTTGATCAAGCAGGATCACCAAGTATTCGTGCACCCCGTACGAATCATGGGTGAATCGGCTCTTTGAGCCGATTCACAGGATAACCTGAGAGCCGATCGAGGCTCGTATTTAATGTTTACGTGTATGCCATGCAGGAAACTAAGCGAGGCATCCCCATCACCTTCCTGACCAGGTATAGGTCAGGTGGCACGCCCTTGCACTTCGCATCGCCGCGTGTGACCAGAAGAGCATTGCGGGCCGTCGCTCGGAGGGGTCTCAGCCAGCCGCAGCTCTAGGCTCTTCCCGGCTCTACAGTGTTGACAGGCCGCTGCCCGCCGGTGGGTTTTGGCAGTCAACACATTCTGGCACGCCCGGTGGGACAATCGTCTACATCAACCACATCGCCATCTACATCTGAGATGGCGGACGGCACGCCAGTCACCTACGAGGAACTGCCTGACGAGCTCAAGAAGAGATATGACGAGATCAAGGTCACCCTCGAAGCCGACCTCATCGGCTCTTTTCAGAGAACCCGTTCCCATGGCATCAGATGGAAGGGATTCTCACCGCAAGGTGCACTCGATGGGATAGATCTCTCTGCCCCGTCAGAGGAACGCACCAGGGGCCTACGGCAGGAGATCAACTACTTGGTGGCTCACTCGCTACACCGCCACTCTGAAAACTTGGTCAACGTGTTGGAGCGTCTCGCTCTGCGCGTGATCCAGGAGATCATGAGCCACCAGTACTCGCCGTCAGGACCAGCTCTCGGGACGCATCAAGGAGAGTTGCCACTCCAGTCCCGTCCACCGCTGCCATATGCGTTGGCAGCACCAGCTGAAGTGCCGGCTACACCGGCATTCGTCGTCTACAAGATCGGTGGTGACCCTAGTGACTACCAGTTCTTGGCTGAGGCGCCTAAGGAGGTCCCTCAAGGATACGCGTGCACGTATGTGCCAGATTGTGGCAACTGGCCACTCTCAAACCAGGCCACAACATCAGGGACTCCGGCGAAAACAGGAGGAACGTCAGCAACAGAGCTTGAGAAGCAGACGTGGCTAACTAAGTACGCCACCCCGACGAACCTCCAGAGCGCAGCTCCTGCAGTTGGCTCAGAATCAGAAAAACAAGCGTGGCTGGCTAAGTACGCCACTCCGGCGAATCTTCAGAGTTCTACTCCTACAGCCAGCACCGTGGACCAGATCAACACGATCCTGAGGGACCAGTTCGGCATGGTGCCGAAAAGAAGGACGATCGGCTATTCCAAGCCGTATCCCGACGACTACGAATTGGTCCCACTACCGCCTAAGTATCGGCTCCCTGATTTCTCCAAATTCAGCGGAACGGATGGCTCCAGCTCCATCGAGCATGTAAGCCGATACTTGGCACAGCTTGGAACGGCTTCAGTGTCGGATCTACTACGCGTGAGGTACTTCTCACAGTCCCTCACGGGATCGGCTTTTGGGTGGTACACCTCGTTGCCACCGAACTCGATCCAGACTTGGAAGCAGTTGGAAGAACAGTTCCACATGCAGTATCACTCAGACGCTGCCGAGTCTGGCCTTGCCGATCTAGCACAACTACGTCAGAAGCGCGGAGAAACGGTGACAGAGTACATCCAGCGCTTCAGGAATCTTAGGAACCGATGTTATTCGGTTCGTATAACCGAGAAGGAAGCAGTCGAGTTGGCGGTAGCTGGCCTTGCAACACAGCTCAAGGACATGGCCTCCCAAGCAGATTATCCCTCACTGGCGCACATGGTTCAGAAACTATCAGCATATGAACAGCGCCACCCGGACCTGTACCAAGACAAGTTCAAGCGTGCAGTAGTTCTGGTCAATGCAGAGGAAGACGAAGTTCCTGCGGGAGACCAAGAAGTAGCAGTGGCTGAGTGGACTCGGGGAGGAACCCCCGTGTCCTGCAAATGGGTAAAGCCACCAGGGCCGCCCAGGGGATTTGATTTTGACGTGACCAAGACTGAACAAATCTTCGACCTCCTGCTCAAGGAGAAACAGTTGACGATTCCTGAAGGTCTCAAGTTCCCCACGGCGCAAGAGCTAAACGGAAAGCCGTACTGCAAATTCCACAACTCGCTTTCCCATGCCACCAACGACTGCAGGGTGTGGCGTCAGCACATCCAAGCGGCGATAGAGAAGGGGCGTTTAATTTTCAACCAGTACGCAATGAAGGTAGACACTCAGCCCTTCCCCGCCGTTAACATGGTAGAAGTCATCTACCCCGAGGGCTGCCAGCCAGGTCCCACGTTCAGCATCAACATGGTAGGACCTGGGAACCACTCTGGCAAAGATGGAGATGAGGGCAGCTGCTCTCATAGCAAGGACACGGAGGAGGCCGCTCCACGCGATCGGCTCCATCATGATGGCAAGCGCTACGTCACAGAGGGAGAAGTGAAGAACATAAGATATCAACGACCTCTCTCTGATCACCTCCTCAACAAATATGTGAGTCAGTATGACCAACGCCGACGGTCCAACTATGATGATGAAGGAGATCGTCTGGCTAGAGAAGCCAGAAGACATCGTCGGCAGGATCGCGATGAGGAGGAGCACGAGCGCTGTGCCACGGACACATCAAGGGAGCAAGATGACAACGCCAGACACTGGGACTGCCCTTTCTTCAGACACTGCTGGGATTCAGGAATGAGCCGATTGCCCACAATCGGCAACTGCCCAGAATGCAACCAGAAGAAGAAGGAGGCAGCCAACGTGTCTGTGTTCAAGCGCCTAGGGCCTCTCCCGTCACAAAGCAAACGCGCTGAGTCACCTCGTTGGGCAGATCTTGAGGATTCCGGAGACGAGGGATTAGAAGAAGAAGAAGACAGGTACCACCGTCCAAGGTGGTGCCCTGACGGACTCAGCCGTTCACAAAAGCGCAGGGTTCAACGTTTGCGCGGCCTGGAGGAAGCCGAAAGGTTATACCTGCATACGCTAAGGAAGGCACGGCCTGATCTGGCTGCAAAGGTTCAGCGAGCCCTGGACGAAGAGGGTCGTCCACGGAAAATGGAGTGGCGCCCCAAACAAAAGAGAGCCGATGATGAAACATCGGCTGGCACAAACATGGTGCTCGTCTTGCCGACGGAGTTTAGTGCTCCACGATTATACGATGCACTCAAGGTGGACGACAGCAGGCGCATCAAGTCAGAGGTTGGGTTGGTTTTATCCAGCCTGACCGAGTAGCAAGATTAAACCAATGAGCAAACCAGGCGAGGCTGATCCTTGTGGTCGGCCCCAAAATTTTTATGGAGGGACATTACAAAACCTTCATCGAACAAGCAATGTGGAGGCCGATTCCAGCAATCGGCCAAAATTATCCTCTGCACATATTCTGCTTGTGTTCAGCAACGAGCCACTGGGCGGCGGCCACGTCGGCAGATGAAAGTCAGCATGAATCTTTGCGAAGCCGACGTGCAAGTGCAGTGCCCTGACTAACCATGAAAGCCGATATCTGCAGTCATTTGGCAGATTCGGCTCGGGGGGCATATAGTCAGATGAACATGTGCAGATAAACATGTGCAAACATGCGTGCAGTGGAACAGTGGGGGCCGATTAAGGAAAAATCGGCCAAATAAAAAAAATTTCGCAAGAAGAAAAGCCGATGCGCAGCCATCGACTCTCGTACAGACCAAGACTTACTGGCTATCGCAAGATGTGCTCAAGGCTCACGTTTTCGCTAGGATGGTTTTCAGTTTGGTGTTTTATCTACAACATCGGCGTTCAGTGAAGGGGAGCTGATCAATGACATGTGCATCTTCGCTGGTATTCTCGCCTTGAGTAAGGCTCGGGGGGCAGCTCGCCCTAAAAAAAAAAAAAATCTTTACCCTGAAGAGCCGATTTGGTCAGAATCGGCTGGTTCTGCGGTCTAACTGGGAGGCCAGTGGCAGCTCGCCCCGAAAGTTCTTGGCCCTGGAAACCCAATTTGGTTGGAATCGGCTGGTTCTACATCGCAATTACCCTGAAGAATGGTGCTTTTGTTACAGAAGTGCCAGTCTCAACATCCAAGCTGATTCAGCGATAGTCCCAGGGTTTTCTTGAAGTTTATCAGGAACCAATGCATTGCCGACAGTCATTGAGCTTTGGTTGAGCTGACAGCCGACGAAGTCAGAAGAGGTATATCGACTTTCGGAGGAAGGAAGGTAATCGGCGTTGGTGCATCCTTTCCGTCATTTTCGCCTCAAGTAAGGCTCGGGGGGCAGCAGGCCTGGTGGATGCTCTATTCAGGAGCCGATTGGGATACCATCGGCTAGACCTTCGTGGCGACCTTCTTCACAAAATGATGAGCGTTCAAGGAAGATTAAGTGGTCTGGTTGGAAGAATTCAAAGGCGTTCTGGGGGACTCTATTTTGCCCACCAGATCTCAAGATCATCAGTGAAGAATCGATGGATAGTAAAATATGGAGGCCGGCACACGAAATCGGCCAGTAAAAGAAAAAGTTTTTGAAACAGCCGCTGCACAGACATCGACTTTAGAGTTGCGAATGTTGTGGTCAGATATCAAGTTGCAGTCTGAATCGAGGAGTGTTTGTTTGGATATCTGTCCGACTTGGGATTTAAGTTCGGCCTTATGGGCGTGTGAGGGTGAAAAGCCGATACGTTGCTATCGGTTCTTGGTGCATTGACCTATTTTGGCAGTCGGAGGATTTGATATTGAACAAATGGAGAATCACATTGAAAGAACAATTTTCATTGATTCGAAGAGGGATTTTACAAGGAAGAGCCGATGGCTCTCAAAAGATCATCCGATGCCTAATGCACTACTACTACTAGCCCTATGCTACTCCCTGATCTAAGGGCCGTCGCCGCCCTCGTCGTCGCCATCTTGGCTGCCGTCGGCGCTGCTGCCGGCGGGCTCCTCGTCGCTGCTGATGAAGCCGCCGGTAGGGGCTTCATCTTCCTCGTCATCGTCATCGTCATCCGACCAGGCCCAGCCACGGAAGCGCTTGGCCGGCGGGTATCCCGCGGAGGAGGAGTCGTCTTCCGACTCCTCCGCCTCTTCTTCCTTCTCGTCGGAGGAGAGGACTGCCTCCCATGGGAAGAGGTCGTCGTCGCCCGCCGGTACCAGCTCCCCGTCGATGAGGAACTGGAGGTCCTCCTCCCCTTCGGTGAGGGGTTCGTCATCTTCCGATTCGAGGGAGAAGTCCCAGTCCCGCGCGTCCCAATACTCTGGGGCGCGGGCCTCGTAGATGGCCATCAGATTGACCTCCTGCTCGAGCTCGCTGGAGGAGGAGGACTGGAAGGACAGGCTGGAGGAGGAAGAGGAATCCATGGCGGGCCGAGAAGGGTTTTTTTGTTTGCCGAAGGCTACTGCGGAACAGGAGGATGAAGAAGCAAACCGCTCGACGCGGTTAAAAATAAAGGGGACGGGGAAGTTTAATGCTGTGGTGATTTCCGAGGAGGTGGTGCCGAAACTGTCAAATCGTGCAGAGAAGTTGGGAAGGTAAATTGTCATGATGAAAACTGCTGCGACGGTTTTGCTCTGCCACGACATGACCCGACGAAGGAATGCATAATGATTTTGGAAAAATTATTTCCAAAACCAGGGGGGCATGTGTTATCACCAGATTTTGGACAAATCCAGAGGTGGGCCGTAAGAGAGATGGGCTTAGGAGACTACACGTGGAAGATCTCTGAAGCGGCCTTGCACAGAGAATATGGGCTAGATTGCCCGTGTAACTTTAATTATGGTAGATTTTATCTTAGATCAAAAGTTAGAGTTTGTATCGTGCACGGTGGGATATTCCCACGTTAGAAAGTCCGCTGGACTATAAATATGTATCTAGGGTTTATGGAATAAACAACAACTCACGTTCAACCCAAAACAAACCAATCTCGGCGCATCGCCAACTCCTTCGTCTCGAGGGTTCCTATCAGGTAAGCGACATGCTGCCTAGATCGCATCTTGCGATCTAGGCAGCACAAGCTCCACGTTGTTCATGCGTTGCGCGTACTGAAGCGTCTTTGATGGCGCGCAACGTAGTTATCATAGATGTGTTAGGGTTAGCATAGTTCTTCGTATAACATGCTTACGTAGTGCAACCCTTGCATGTCTAGCCGCCCTCACGCCTATCTCAGGTGTGGGGGCGGCACCCTGCTTGTTCATCATTTAGTAGATCTGATCCATTACGATTGCTCCTTGTTATGCAAGGATTAGTTTAATATCTGCAATAGTTAGGCCTTACAAAGGGGGGGAGGATCCAGCGGCACGTAGGGTGGCGTTCGCAAGTCCTAAACAGGATGTTCCGAGGATCAACATTCATGTTGGTTTTTAGGCCTTGTTTAGGATCGGCTTACGAGCACCGTGCGTGGCCGCGAGGCCCAACCTGGAGTAGGACGATCCGATTATGCGGTGAAAACCCTAAATCGTCGTAGATCTCATTAGCTTTATCTTGATCAAGCAGGATCACCAAGTATTCGTGCACCCCGTACGAATCATGGGTGAATCGGCTCTTTGAGCCGATTCACAGGATAACCTGAGAGCCGATCGAGGCTCGTATTTAATGTTTACGTGTATGCCATGCAGGAAACTAAGCGAGGCATCCCCATCACCTTCCTGACCAGGTATAGGTCAGGTGGCACGCCCTTGCACTTCGCATCGCCGCGTGTGACCAGAAGAGCATTGCGGGCCGTCGCTCGGAGGGGTCTCAGCCAGCCGCAGCTCTAGGCTCTTCCCGGCTCTACAGTGTTGACAGGCCGCTGCCCGCCGGTGGGTTTTGGCAGTCAACAATTACACAGCAGGGTCTACCTGGGTCTTCAATTCAGCTTCAAGGCCTTCTGCTTCCATCTCTTCGATGAGCCGATCTTGGTGCCCAAACCTTCTCTTCGAGGATTTCCGACACCCTTTGGCAAGGTCGCCAGTCCAGCAGTACTGTCAGAAGCCTGTTGGTCTTTGCTCATCAAGTCGTCAGTTATTCGTCTATGACATCGGCTTTTGACGGAAGAAGAGACGATCGATGGGGGCAAGTTTAGCTGGCTCGGCATGGTGGACGATCTGAACGTCTTTATCTTTATCCTCGCCTTGACTGAGGCTCGGGGGGCAGCTAATCTGGTAGACACTCTGTTTTGGAAGCCGATTGGAAGGTCATCGGCTGGCCCGGCATCATAACCTTTTTCAAAGGCGGCGGATTGTTACAGGAGAAGACCATCAGAGCTGCTGGAAGGAACCTAAAAGGGGATCCATCATCATTGACCCTTTGTACATTAGATCTCAAAGTCGTCAGTTGGGAGGATGAAGGATGGATTGTGAGCGACCGGTGCGTTATCATCGGCTCATTGAGCAGGTCAACAGATCATTCCTAAGCTAGGACCCATGGCATTTGAGATGATTCTCTCGGTGCGGTTAAGTAAAGGGGATATGGTAGAGATTCAATGCCACAGCAGTTCCCGAGGAGATAGTGCCCAAAGAAAAATAAAACTGCCAAGTCACACGGAGAAGGTGAGAAGGCAAGGCATCATGATGAAGGATACTGCGCTGGTTCTGCTCTGCTACGACATGACCCGACGAAGGAAGGACAGAGTGATTTTGGAATTATCAATTCCAAAACCAGGGGGGCATGTGTTATCACCAGAATTTGACCAAGTCTGAAGGTGGGCTGCGATCGAGATGGACTTGAAGAGTATACATGGAAGAAATACGTGAATCGGCCCGTTATGCAAAGTTTGGGCAAGTTTGCCCTTGTACCTGTAACATAGTAGATCGCATCTTAGATTAAAAGATAGAGTTTAACCCGTGCACGGTTAGGTGCACGCCTGAATTAGAAAGTCCCCTGGACTATAAATATGTATCTAGGGTTTATGGAATAAACAACAACCAACGTTCAACCAACAAATCAATCTCGGCGCATCGCCAACTCCTTCAACTCGAGGGTTTCTACCGGTAAGCGACATGCTGCCTTGCGATCTAGGCAGCACAAGCTCCACGTTGTTCATGCGTTGCTCGTACTGAAGCCTTTTTGATGGCGAGCAACGTAGTTATCATAGATGTGTTAGGGTTAGCATAGTTCTTCGTATCATATGCTTGCGTAGTGCAACCCCTAGCATATCTCGCCGCCCTTACACCTATCTTAGGTGTAGGGGCGGCACCCCGCTTGATCATGATTTAGTAGATTCGATCCGTTACGGTTGCTCCTTGATTCTTCAAGGATTAGTTTAATATCTGCAATAGTTAGGCCTTATAAGGGGCTGGAGGATCCAGCGGCACGTAGGGTGTCGTTCGCAAGTCCTAGACAGGACGTTCCGGGAATCAACCTCGTGTTGGTTTTTAGGCCTTGTCTAGGATCGGCTTACGATCACCGTGCGTGGCCGCGAGGCCCAATCCTGAGTAGGATGTTCCGATTATGTGGTGAAAACCCCAAATCGTCGTAGATCTTATCAGCTTTACCTTGATCAAGCAGGACCACCATATATTCGTGCACCTCGTACGAATCATGGGTGGATCGGCTCCCATGAGCCGATTCACAGGATAACCTGAGAGCCGATCGAGGCTCGTATTTAATGTTTACGTGTATGCCATGCAGGAAACTAAGCGAGGCATCCCCATCACCTTCCTGACCAGGTATAGGTCAGGTGGCACGCCCTAGCATCAGCATCGGACGTGTGACCAGAAAGCTTTGCGGGCCATCGCTCGGAGGGACCAGGGCCAGCCGAAGCCCTAAGTTGTTCCCGGCTCTACTGTGTTGCCTGTCGCTACCCGCCGGTGGGTTTCTGGCGTCAACACTTCCATGTTGATGGCATGTTGGCAAATAGAGGGAGAAATCCCCTTCAAGTCATCAAGAGTGTAACCAATAGCTCCTCGGTGTTTCTTCAATATTTCCAATAATCTTTCTTCCTCGGAATCTAAAAGCTTAGCACTAATAATAACAGGATATGTTTTCTTATCATCAATATAAGCATACTTAAGATTATCAGGCAACGATTTCAAATCAAAAACAGGATCTTCCTTTGGTGGTGGTGTTGGACCTAGATCTTCAACTGGTAAGTCATGTTTAAGAATAGGCTGACGAAGGAAAATTTCATCAAGCTCATTCCTTTCTTCCCTAAAGACTCCACTCTCAAAATTCTCCAAATGTTGCTGCAAAGGATTATTAGGAGCAAGAGCAATAGATGCACATTGTTCAACTCTAAAATCATCATTAGGCAATTCAGCTTTATAAGGAACTTTGACAAATTTAGAGAAATTAAACTCATAAGATTCACCAGCAAATTTAGTCACAATTTTCTCCTTCTTGCAATCTATAATAGCTCCACAAGTATTTAGAAAAGGTCTACCAAAAATGATAGGACAAGTCTTACTAGCAGCAGAACCAAGTACCAAAAAGTCAGCAGGATATTTAATCTTACCACATAGAACTTCCACATCTCGAACAATACCAATAGGAGAGATAGTTTCTCTATTAGCTAGCCGAATAACCACATCAATATCTTCAAGTTCACAAGAACCAATTTCATGCATGATTTCCTCGTAAAGCTCATAAGGAATGGCACTAATACTTGCACCAATATCGCATAAACCATAATAACAATGATCACGAATTCTAACAGAGAGCATAGGAACACTGGCTTTCCTAGATTTACTAGGATGTGAACCAATATTAGAAGCATCTTCACAGAAAATGATGTGACCATATTCTACATTTTCAGTCACAAGATCTTTAACTATTGCAATAGCAGGTTCAACTTTTATTTGCTCCTCAGGTTCTATAGGTTTCTTTGCACTTTTATTAACCACACTAGTTATAACAGAATACTCTTTCACCTTAGCAGGAAAAGGAGTTTTTTCAATATAAGCTTCAGGAAGAATATGATCAACAGTTTTAATCTCAACACATTTACCTATAGGTGAATCATTTTTATTTTCGTAAGGTTCATGATACTTATTAAAATTCTTCCTAGGAAATTCAAAATGAGAGGCAAAAGCTTTATAAAAATTTGCAACAACTTGAGAGTCAAGACCATAAGTAGCACTCATATTACGAAATTTATCAGTATCCATAAAAGTTTCAATGCATTCATAATCATAATTTATACCTGACTCTCTACCTTTGTCGTTCTCCCATCCTTCAGTATTCTCCTGAATCCGATCAAGAAGGTCCCATTTAAACTCTTCTTTGTTGCGTGTGAATAATCCAGAACAAGAAGTATCCGGCAAGGTTTTATCTTGAAAAGAAAGTCTTGCATAGAAATTATCAATGATGATATTACCAGGAAGCTCATGAATGGGGCATTTGAGCATTAAAGACTTCAACCTCCCCCACGCTTGGGCAATACTCTCTCCATCATGAGGCCAGAAATTATATATGCGGTTTCGGTCTTTGTGAATTTCACTTGGAGGATAGAATTTAGAATAAAATAGAGGCACAATATCCTTCCAATCAAGAGAATGCACATTCTTCAGCAGTTTATACCAATGCGCCGCTTTACCAGACAGCGACATAGAAAATAGTTTCTTCCTAACTTCATCCATAGAAATACCTGCACACTTGAATAACCCACATAATTCATGTAAAAATAGTAAATGATCTCCAGGATGGACAGTTCCATCCCCTTCATAGCGGTTATCCACAACACGTTCAATAATTTTCATAGGTATTTTATATGGAACCTCTTTCTCACCTGGCGCCTCATCCACTACCTTTGCAGTAGTAGTAGATTTTCCAAATAGGAATTCAAGAGAAGATCTCTCCATAATGAATTATAGCAAAGAAAGTAAATAAAAACAACACGTACAGTAAAAGTTTTCCTTACCAATTCCACTTACCAATAGTGCTTCACTCCCCGGCAACGGCGCCAGAAAATAGTCTTGATGACCCACAAGTATAGGGGGTGTATCGTAGTACTTTCGATAAACAAGAGTGTCGAACCCGACGAGGAGCAGAAGCTGTTGACAAGCAGTTTCGATGAAGGATTCACTGTAAATGCTCACAAATAAATATTCAGGGGGTTTTGATATAGCAGATAAATAAAATACAAGTAAGTAAAATGCGAGAGTAATAATTGCAGCGAGTGGCCCAATCTTTTTTAGCACAAAGGACAAGCCGGTTTGTTTACTTATGATGACCAAACGTTCTTGAGGACACACGGGAATTTAGTCTAGTGCTTTCGCTTCATATAGTTGATTAATCTTCATTGTTTTGATAAGTGTTGTGTGGGTGAACCTATGCTAATGCACCGCCCTTCCTAGGACTAATACATACTTGTGATTAAACCCCTTGCAAGCATCCGCAAATACAAGAAAGTAATTAAGATAAATCTAACCACAACCTTAAACTGTGAGATCCTGCTATCCCTCATGCATCGATATACCAACGGGGGTTCAGGTTGCTGTCACTCCGGCAACCCCACAATTAGCAAAAGAATACAAGATGCATTCCCCTAGGCCCATAAAGGTGAAGTATCATGTAGTCGACGTTCACATGACACCACTAGAAGAATAACACCACAACTTAAATATCAAACCATTAAATAATACCCAACATAGTTCACTACTAACATTTAGACTTCACCCATATCCTCAAGAACTAAACGAACTACTCACAAGACATCATATGGAACATGATCTGAGGTGATATGATGATGAATAACAATCTGAACATAAACCTTGGTTCAACGGTTTCACTCAATAGCATCAATAACAAGGAGTAATCAACACCGGGAGAGCTTCCCCTACGAAATAATCAAGATTTAACCCTAGATGTTACAGCAGAGACGAGGTGCAGCGGTGGAGATGACGGTGTCGGTGGTGGAGATGATGATGATGCTGATCCCAATGAAGTCCAGCTTGATGACGATGACGATGGCGACGATTTCCCCCTCCGGGAGGGAATTTCCCCGGCAGATTTCAGCCTGCCGGAGAGCTCTTTTCTCTCTGGTGTTTTCCGCCCCGCAGAGGCGGCTGTGTCTATTCTCGATCGTCCCCCGCACCTTAGGGTTTTTGGAAGATGAAGTACGCGAAGGGGAGATGGCCGAGAGGGGTCGTGGGCCCCCTCCCCACAAGGCGGCGCGGCCAGGGTGGAGCCCGTGCCGGCCTATGGGGGGCCCATGGCGGCCCTCCTCGGCCTCTCCTTTTGGCTGGCTCCTTCTTCTGGAGAAATAAGACCTTCGGTATATTTTCCGTCAATTGTTGATCTTCAGAAATATTGTATCCGGACGGTGCTTTTTCCAGCAGAATTCTGACTCCGGTGAATAATTCTCCAATAATCATGAAACATGCAAAATAGGTGAAATAACATAAGTATCATCTCTAAATATGAAATATATCAATGAATAACAGTAAATTATGATATAAAATAGTGATGCAAAATGGACGTATCATTAGACTAACCACAATATATAGGACACACTCCATATAAATATGTGCATATTTTGGATGAAATTTGAATTTCATGCACATCTTAGCCATTTAGGATTTGATGGAGTATATTCTATATAATGGATGTAAGAAAGCAAGCATTCTACAAGTATAAACAAATTACATACAAGCATGCACAAAAACTTTTAAAGATCCAAGAAAGATATACTTTGGACAAAACACCAAATGAATTGAATAAGGCATAAAGGTGTCACCAAACAAATTTGTTGTCCAAATTATATCAAGACGCAAATCACAAAAGATTTGTTCAACAAAGTTCAACAAATGAACTAAGAAGAAACCATCGAGCATAAAGGATGAAATAAAGCAAACATGCTCAAAGATTTATCTCATTCAAGCAAATAAAATATGTAAGAAGGAATGAGATAGCAAACTCCCCAAAAGAGCAAGGTTCGAACAAATAAACCAAACCCTCTACACCTTTCACAATGGCACAATGTACTGTAAGGAAAAGGTTTGTCTTCCAAAACAAACACTTGATATGAATCAAGAGAATTTATCAAAAGATTTTTCAAAGGAACAAGGAAGACACATGGGAGCAACAAAGATTTCTTGGAAATAAAATAAGGAAATAACAAGCAATCCAAGGTGAAGGTGATCCATAGATTCAACCACATACAAGATTATCAATTGTCAAAGACAATGAGTATATTGGAATTAATTTCTGGTGGAGTATTAACAATGGTGGTAAGGATCAACTTCACAATAAAAGGCATAGGATAAGTATATAGAATTAAGCACTATGCACGAATGAAGATTCTTGATAGCTTCAACTAGTCAAACAATCACGCACGGCTAGAATAACTTGAAGCAATCGGTGTCCCAAATAAGATATAGAGATACGTATTTGAGGGAAAACCGTACCAAGAATTTCTTACTCAAACAAGAATCCATAAGATGAGCAATAAAAGTTTTTCACTACAAGTGGAGATTGTTTGAGCAAACATGCCACCTAGGATCAAGATAATTACGTGTATCAACACTAAGTGGCATAACTGTTGCCTGCCAAAACCCACCGGCGAGCTTAGCGACGATCAACACCGTAGAGCCGGGAGGCTCCCAGAACTGCGGTTGGCTCTGGTCCCTCGGGCGACGGCCCGCAATGCCTTCTGGCACACGTCCCAGCTAAATGCAAGGGCGTGCCACCTGACCTATACCTGGTCAGGGAGGTGTTGGATTGCTTCAATTAGTTTCCTGCATGGCAAAACACGTAAACATTAAATACGAGCCCCGATCGGCTCTTAAGTTGTTCTGTGGATCGGCTCAAAGAGCCGATTGTCCCATGGTTCGTATTAGGTTTGCAATGACATGGGAAACCTGCTTAATCGATATCAAGATGAATTGATCTACGACAGTTTAGGGTTTGCACTGCATAATCGGAACATCCTACACGTAATTGGGCCTAGCAGATACGTAAGATAATAGGAAAAACTATCCCTAAAGAGGCCTAAAAACCAACATAAAGTCGATCCCCGGAACAATCCCTCTGGGAACAGTAAACTACACCTTACGCGCTACCGGATCATCCAACCCGTTTGCAAGGCCTAACCATGCAGATATTAAACCACTCCTTGAAGGACAAGGAGCAACTATAACGGATCAAATCTATCAAGTAAAAACTAAGCAAGACGCTGCCATTACACCTAAGATAGATGTAAAGGCAGCTAGACGTTGAAGGGTGGCATAGCTAAGCAGATATACAAGAAAAGCATCCATGTCAACCCTAAATCATCTACGATAACGGTGTTGCTCGCCATCAAGAACGCTTCAGCACGAGCAACAACAGGTAACGAATAAACAGATACTGCCTAGATCGCAAGATGCGATCTAGGCAGCATGACGCTTACCCGGGAGAAACCCTCGAAACAAGGGGTGGCGATGCGCCTAGATTGGTTTGTTATGAACATGTTCGTCCTCCTTCTCAATAACCCTAGATACATATTTATAGTCCATAGACTTTCTAACGTGGGAACAATCCCAACCGTGCACGAGCTAAACTCAAGCTCTTTATTCCTAACCGACACGTATCCTACTATAGTTACAGATACACGGGCCACTTGGCCCAAAATCTCGTACAAGGACGATTCATCATCTCCTTTGTGTGCATAGCTTCCAAGCCCATTTAAATCACGGCCTGCCTCTTGATTCGGTTAAATTCTGGTGGTAACACATGCCCCCCTGGTTTTGGCAATGGTAATTCCAAAACCACTTTATTTTTTCCTTCGTTGGGTCATGTCGTGGCAGGGTAGAACCGTCACAGTATCCTTCATCATGACGCCTTGCCTTCTCAACTTCTCTGCACGATTTGACCGTTTTTTGGCATCATGTCCTCGGAAACCGCCACAGCATTAAATCTCCACTATATCCCCTTTTATTTAACCTTGTCGAACAACTCGCTTCTTCATCCCCTTGCTCAGTACTAGCCACCGAAAAGCCCTCCTCCACCATGGACTCATCCTCCTCCTCCGCTGCATCGGCTCTCTCCTTCCAATCTTCTTCCTCAAGCGAGCCGATGCCAGAGCACAACCAACGGGACGAACCGGAGTGGGACTTCGACTTCGTGCCCGATGGCCCACCCGAGGTCCTCGTAGGATCAGACGGTGATTTACCCTTGACCGATGGGGAGGACGACCTTCGGTTCCTCATTGACGGGGAACTGGAGGCGGAGAGTGAGGATGACCTCCTCTCCTGGGGTAACTTCATCCCCTCTGACGGGGAAAAATAAGAGGAGGACGAGGAGGACAATGCCTCCTCTAACGAGGAGGAAGAGGACGACGACACTTCCTCCGACGAGCCGCCGGCGAAGCGCTTCCATGGCTGGGCCTGGTCAGATGACGACGAAGACGACGATGATGAGGAGGAAGAAGCCCCTATTGAAGGCTATGGTAGTAGCGACGAGGAGCTCGCCAGCAGCAGCACCGGCGGCGGCTACAACGGCGACGACGAGGACAACGACGGTCCTTAGAGTAGGGATCACTTAGCATAGAACTAGTAGCAGTTCCTGAGCAATCGGCTCTTCTTTTGTTCCTCCTTCCTTGAGCAATCGGCTCTTCGTTGTAAAAAAACCCCTTTTTTTTTATTAATGAAGAAGTGTTTCCAATCGATCTTGCCGATATTCAAACTCAGTCAACTCCCACAAGGCCGATGGCACCGCATCGGCCCTTACCATAAAAGCGCAAGTAAGGCCAAATTAGTTGCCTATTCAAACGGTAACCTGCACCTTTCGTCTGAGAGCACAAACTCAGATCCCCAACTCGCCGCTCGAACATATCCAACTCACGGCCACACAAATCTTAGATCGCCACCACGCCGAAATCAATCCCGCAGCGAATCAAACGGCGGAATCATCCAACGCCAACACCACGGTCGCCGGCCTGAAGGTAATCTCTAATTAACCGCTCCTCGCCACCCGAGGAAATACTAGGATTAAAGGCAAAACACCTGAATTAATGCCCTGTTCATCATTGATTTTAGGTTTCAGACATTCTGCTGCATCATCCTTCTCTCCCAAATTCTCTCTGTCTTGGTCCCCGTTCTTCCGAGAGTCCTACTGATCTGATCTCTTGCGAGACCAATAGGATCTCTTTTGTGAGTCAGGACCTAGATCTGACTTCTTGGGCCGACTGCTTACGAGCCTGGCCTAACCCTCCTGAGGATTGGGTGTCATGGTACAATAGGGTATCTAAGTCCCAACAGGCTAAATGGGAAACCACAGGGATAGCCGATGCCCTATCTCTATCACTGTCTCCGCTTGAGAAACATGAAAACCTCCTGAAAACCATCGGCTATTTTTGGTCTGATGCCCTAAACTGTTTCATGTTTGGTCACGGCCCCATGACCCCAACTCTTCTAGACGTGGCCATGATTACTGGCCTAGACATCGCATCTCCCAGCCCTTCTGCCTTTAAGCTGCCAAAAGTCCCCTTCAAACTCTCTTCCAAAACAGAGTGCACAAGCTGGGGTGCCTATCTTAGGCTCCATATGAAAACCAAAGGCCCTGTGACAGAAAAAGAGCACACAGCTTTCCTGAACTTCTGGTTGGAACACTTCATATTCTGTGGTCCTTCGCTTGCTCCAACCAAGAACTACCTTTCCCTGGCCTATGAACTTGCCAGAGGGACCCAGCTTGGCAACGTCAAGCTGTTCCTTGGAGAAGTCTATCGATATCTCCAACTGATGTTTGTCAACTTATTTTCCCAAAAGACAGTCAAAACAGGCGGCCCCTGGTGGTTTATTCAGCTATGGGCTCAGCTGTACTTCCAGAATCACATCCCGAACTTCCCACCTCTGGCCACCTGCTCCTTCCCGGATACAAATGGGAAGCCAATTCGATGCACCAGTTATGGCCAGGCTCTGTACATCCTTCCTGGTAGTAAACTGATTCCCCAAGAAGCGGCAGACTGGTTCAGAGTTTTCTACCAAGGCCTGGACAACCCTCTCTTCTTCCCTTACAGAGAGTCTGAAAATTTTGAAAATCCAATTTCCTTCAGGTTAGACAGCTTCGCCGATGACGCCGACACTCGGCAGTTATATTCCATCATGATCCGCCCTTGCTTCCTCCCAGTCGGCATGAGCACCTCTAACAGTATCATCAAGCCTGGTTATGAGTCTTACCAGCCGGTCGTAGTGGCCCGACAGCTTGGTCTTGGGTAGGTGTCTCCTCATTTCTTCCTTCACCACCTAACCGAGAGCAGGGCTGAGCTGCCTGATGTTCTCACTGGCCAGAGGTGTTACTCCTTCTTCGACGCTCTAGCCATCCCAGTTCCTCACGACCTCTTTTTCACCTCATCGACTGATGGCTTCGAGACCTGGTGGTCAATGTGGAAGACTCATGCTTTTAGGAGAGCTCTGGGGCCATTGCTGAGACAACTTGATGCTGATTATGACATCTCCGCAGAACAGGTATCACTCCTTATGAATTCTCTTGAAGTAGTTCATACCAGGCAACTAGATTGGTTGCATAACTTTACCTCATCCTTTTCAGCAACAGGATGGTCCAGAGCCGACACATGATGATGGCTCCCCCTTCGCATTCCTTCCACCAGCTCCGGTGGTCCTTTTCTGTAAGAACTCGCCGTCCCTAAAAAAGGTGGTGACGCAGGGTCAGCCGATTCGACTAGAATCGGCTTCCAAAAGCAAGGTAATTTCCGAGCCGGCTGCCCCCCGAGTCCCGAGAGCAGCAGTGAGGAAAGTGGCTGCTAGGAAGACCCTGAAGCGCCAAAACCCTACTCCAATTCAGGAGAGTTCACACGTAAGTCGGCTCCTGTCCTTACTGATATGTTTTATAGGTTGTAAATATGTTGGGCAAACCACCCTATCTAACGCGTACTCCTTTCTTACAGACCTCCCTTGACGACACCTCCAGCGGAGAAACGCACTCAAGCCGAGGGCATTCAAACTCAGGCTATTCTGGGAGGATCACCAGGCAGCGTCAGCCAGACTCGCCGCCATCTGCTTCGAAGAAGAGACCAGTCCCTGAACCTGCTGTTTCCCAAACTCCAATCCACGTGAGGCAGAGTGGTGGACGCTTGAAGAGCCGATGTATCAAGAGGGCTCGAAAGGAGTCGCAAGCCCCTTCACCAGATCAAGAGGCTTCAAATGTAATTACTCTCCGTACCTTCCTTGGCTCTCCATTACTTCTTGCATTGGCTAACTATCCCTTCTGCAGACTGATGACACCTCTAGCGGGGAAGTTGAAGAGGTACTGATGCCATCCGCCACCCTGGACCTAACGACCTCCAAGAGTATAGCTGACCAGGCTGCCAACTCGGCTAAGCCCTCAGCAGAAACACAAGAGCCGATTGTCTCATCATCGGCTGTCCCTCTGGTCCTAGGAGAGGTACATTCCCTTTTCTTGGCTCGATCCTTTCCCTTTGGCTGTATATTGATGCTGCTATCGTTTGTTTGTCAGGGTTATGACCTCTCAAGCTTGCTAACATTCGACCCTAAGTCTATCGAACCACCTACCCTCAAGGCAAGTGAAGAGCCAAGACCCAGCACTGCCCATGGTCAACTCCAGCGCCTCAAAGATTTGCTCTCCTCCTTCGTTGAGATGTTGGTTGAAACTCCTGAAGAAGTGAAGGGTATCATTGAAGACCTTCCTCCCCATCTCCCTGTGACGCTGCAGGTGAAACTCTGGCCAGTCGTAACTCTGTCAGACTTTAAGTCGAGGGTGCAGTTGGCCCGTCAGAGAATTAGCCTTCGCCACGCTCAACTCCCGTTGAAAGCCGATATCGCAGATAAGTTTCAACGGCTTAATGAGAAAAAGGTTGCCTTGGACGTCAAAACTGATACTTCTGTCAGCAGTACCGAGCTTGAGACCCTGCGCAAAGAGTTGGAGGACCTTGAAGAGAGGGTCAGGATGACCAAACAGCTTATCCAAGAAAAGGAGGCTCTCATTGCGCATTCCCGAGAGGAAGCAGAAGGCCTCAGAACTGAACTGAAGACTGATCTGGCCGAAATACGCTCCTTGAACAGCCAGCTGGTGACAGGCAAGGACGAGGACGATGAGGCAGAGATCGCCGAGGTGGATCATATCTGTGCTGATGCCCTCCATGCCCTCACTGTATTCCTTTAGTAGAGCCTCTCCATGTAGTCTGATAACTGCTCAAACGAGCTTGTAACTCTAGAGTCGATGGCCCTGTGTGTGTGAAATTTGGTTTTTACTGGCCGATTTTTTATGCATCGGCCCCTATGTTAAACTGTCCATTAACGCATAGGTGTCCATTATCACGCATGTTTATTCATTTAGGTGCCCCCCGAGCCGAATCTTTCAGGTGATTGAAGATATCGGCTCTTTCACATAACTATCATCAGATGTGGATCGAATTTCTTGCTGATAAATGTTGGTCGTGGCTTATCCCCAGGACCAATATCGATCTCTTCTAGCTCATCAGCTGATGTAAACCCGTACCCCAGCTTTCCATCACCTGCCAGGTCAATGTTGAACACAGGCGAAATATATAATGAGGGTAATATGGGCCGATTGCCTGAATCGGCCTCCTTTTTCATTGCATTATCCAACGAAGGTTTACAACGTAGTTTCATTTTTTGGGGCCGATCGCAGGGATCGGCCTCGTTACAACCTAGTAACTTTGGTGTGGTTACTCTGCCAGGCCAGTGGATAAGACCAGCCTCAACCCGTTTTTTGTAACCTCAATGCGTTCACAGTCGTCCAGATATTGACTCCACAGAGTGGCTCTTGACCGTCTGCGTCCCAGATGTTCATGCCAGCTGTTGATACCTCAATCGAATCATCGGCGTGGACGACTTCTACTTCATCTCCATCCCATTGTATCAAGCATTGGTGCATAGTGGATGGAATGCAGCAGTTGGCGTGGATCCAGGCTCTCCCTAGCAGGACAGCATAGGTGCTTTTGCCGTCGACGATGAAGAACGATGTAGGGACTGTTTTCTGGCCCACAGTTAGATCTGCATTCAGAAAACCTTGAGTCTCTGATGCTTGGCCGTTGAAGTCGCTTAGCGTGACGTTGGTCTTGATTAGATCCGAGTTGGAGTGTCCCAAACGCCGCAGCATGGAGTATGGCATGATGTTGACTGCCGCTCCCGTGTCAACCATCATCCTGCCGACGGGCTGCCCATTGATATATCCTTTCAGGTACAGGGCCTTCAGATGTTTGTAGCTTTACTCCCGTGGCTTTTCGAAAATGACTGGTCGTGGGCCGAAGTCGAACTGTGCTATCGGCACTTCTTCGTTTCTTGGAGCGCAGAATTCTGCGGGAAGCATGAACACCATATTCGTGCCAGCCGATGCCTTCGCATCGGCTTTTGTCTGTTTGGGGCGCCACTCTTTCTTTGGTGGTCGATCCTCTGCGTCCAAGGTTTGCTGAATCTTCTCGGCCAGATCCGGCCGTGCCTTCCTCAATGTGTGCAGGTATTGTGCCTCAGATTCTTCCAGGCTACGTAGCCGCTGGACTCTACGCTTCTGGGAGTGGCTGAGTCCGTCTGGGCACCACCTTGGCCGATGGTATTGGTCTTCTTCTTCATCTTCTGACTCCTCAAGATCTTCCTCTTGAGGTGGCTCAGCTCGCCTGCTCTGGGATGGGAGCGGCCCTAGACGTCTGAACACCGACACATCGCCAACGTCCCTCCTTTTCTGTCTACACTCTGGGAAATTGTCGATTGTGGGCAATCGACTCATCCCTGCATCCCAGCAATGTTTAAAGAAAGGGCAGTCCCAGTGCCTGTCCATGTCCCTCTGCTCTCGTGACGTCTCCCTTACGCGGCGCTCATATCTTTCGTCGTCTCGACCGTGCCGGCGAGTTCTTCTGTTGTCGGCGTCAGACTGATAATACTTCTGGTCATTACTGTCGTACCGCCGATGTTGGTCGTACTGACGCTCGTACTCATTGAGGAGATGGTCTGAGAGTGGCCGCTGATACCGCACGCTCCTGACCTGTTCTTCAGTGATGTATCTTTTATCGTCACGTTGAGGCCGATCGCTTGAACCGGCCTCCTCTTTGTTCTTGCCACTGGAGTGGCTGTTCTCTTATTTGTCTTTGCCATGGCGGTACACAGACCCTGCCATGTTGACATCGAACGAAAAATCTAGCCGACGCCTTGCGGATCGGCTGAGTTCTACCATGTTGACGCCAGGGAACGGCTGCGTGTCTATCTTCATGGCGTACTGACCGAAGATCAGACGGCCTTGTTCTATTGCCATCTGAATCTGTTGACGCAACACCTTGCATTCGCTGGTGACGTGGGTGAACGAGTGGTGCCATTTGCAGTATGGTTTCCCGTTTATCTCTTGCGTCGTAGGGATCTTGTGGCCCTCGGGTAATTTCAGCTATTTTCCCTTAAGCAGTAGGTCAAAGATTTGCTCAGCCTTGCTTACGTCGAAGTCGAATCCCTTTGCTGGCCCTTGTGGCTTCACCCATGTACAGGTCACGGGGGCTGCCCCCCGAGCCCATTCAGCTACGGCTACCTCCTGGTCTTCTGCAGAGTCTTCCAATTCGTCCGCCTCGACCAAGGCTACTGGGCGTTTGAACTTGTCTTGGTACAACTCCGGGTGACGCTGCTCATATGCTGTCAACTTCTGAGCCAATTGCGCCAGCGAGTTGTACTCTACTTGGAACACCAAATCCTTGAATGGTGCTACGAGGCCATGTACTGCCAGCTTGACTGCTTCCTTTTCAGTTATACGAGCCGAATAACATTGGTTCTTGACAGTCCTAAAACGCTGGATATATTCAGACACTGTCTCTCCACGCCTCTGCCGTACCTGGGCCAGGTCAGCAATGCCAGCTTCGGTAGTTTCTGTTTGATATTGTATGTAAAACTGTTCCTCTAGCTGTTTCCATGTTCGGATGGAATTTGGCGGCAATGAGGTGTACCAACAGAAAGCTGGTCCTGTGAGAGATTGCGCAAAGAATCTCACGCGCAGTTGGTTCGACGCCGAGATCATGCCTAACTGTGCTAAATATCGGCTGATGTTTTCGATTCAGCTGGATCCTTCTGATCCACTGAACTTTGAGAGCTCAGGGAGCCGATATTTGGGTGGCAGTGGAATGAGATCATAGTCATCAGGATACGGCTTGGAATAGCCGATTGCTTTCCTCTTCGGCAGTAAGCAGAACTGGTCTCTCAAGATTATGCTGACCTGTTCCACTGTACTAGCTGCAGGAGCTGTGCTGTTATGAGTTGTTGCGGTGGCGTATTTAGCTAGCCACGCCTGCTTTTCTGCCTCTGCTCCAGGAACCACAGCTAGTGCTCCAGAAATCCCTCCCGCTGAAATCTGGTTTGTGCGCGCGAAGGCGTTAGAATCCGGCACGTACGCGCACACATATCCATGAGGTATCTCCTTGGGTGGCTCGTACAGGAACTGGCAGTCGCCAGGATCGCCTCCAATTTTGTAGACGACGTACGCCGGTGAAGCCGGCGGTTCTGGGGCTGTCAGTGCAAAGGGTAGCGGCGGTCTGGTGTGTAACGGGATCTCCCCTTGGTGGGTACCTAGGGTAGGCCCCGATGGATAATACTGATGCTTCATGATCTCCTGGACCATGCGAACCGCGACGCGCTGAAAGGCATTCACCAAACTCTCAGAATGGCGGTGTACAGAATGAGCCACCATGTAGTTGACCTCCTGGCGCAGAGCTCTGGTGCGTTCCTCTGAGGGGGTAGACAAATCTATCTGATCGAGAGCACCCTCTGGCGAGAACCCTCTCCACCTGATGCCATGCGACCGGGTCTTCGCAAAAGAGCCGATGAGATCGGCTTCCAGGATAGCTTTCATCTCATCATAATTCTTCTTATGCTCATCGGGCAGCTCTTCGTACGTGACTGGCTCGCCAGCCACCTCAACTGTAGACGTCGACATGGCTGTTGAAGACTGTCCCACCGGGCGTGCCAGAATGTGTTGCCTGCCAAAACCCACCGGCGAGCTTAGCGACGATCAACACCGTAGAGCCGGGAGGCTCCCAGAACTGCGGTTGGCTCTGGTCCCTCGGGCGACGGCCCGCAATGCCTTCTGGCACACGTCCCAGCTAAATGAAAGGGCGTGCCACCTGACCTATACCTGGTCAGGGAGGTGTTGGATTGCTTCGATTAGTTTCCTGCATGGCAAAACACGTAAACATTAAATACGAGCCCCGATCGGCTCTTAAGTTGTTCTGTGGATCGGCTCAAAGAGCCGATTGTCCCATGGTTCGTATTAGATTTGCAATGACATGGGAAACCTGCTTAATCGATATCAAGATGAATTGATCTACGATAGTTTAGGGTTTGCACTGCATAATTGGAACATCCTACACGTAATTGGGCCTAGCAGATACGTAAGATAATAGGAAAAACTATCCCTAAAGAGGCCTAAAAACCAACATAAAGTCGATCCCCGGAACAATCCCTCTGGGAACAGTAAACTACACCTTACGCGCTACCGGATCATCCAACCCATTTGCAAGGCCTAACCATGCAGATATTAAACCACTCCTTGAAGGACAAGGAGCAACTATAACGGATCAAATCTATCAAGTAAAAACTAAGCAAGAGGCTGCCATTACACCTAAGATAGATGTAAAGGCAGCTAGACGTTGAAGGGTGGCATAGCTAAGCAGATATACAAGAAAAGCATCCATGTCAACCCTAAATCATCTACGATAATGGTGTTGCTCGCCATCAAGAACGCTTCAGCACGAGCAACAACTGCGATCTAGGCAGCATGACGCTTACCCGGGAGAAACCCTCGAAACAAGGGGTGGCGATGCGCCTAGATTGGTTTGTTATGAACGTGTTCGTCCTCCTTCTCAATAACCCTAGATACATATTTATAGTCCGTAGACTTTCTAACGTGGGAACAATCCCAACCGTGCACGAGCTAAACTCAAGCTCTTTATTCCTAACCGACACGTATCCTACTATAGTTACAGATACACGGGCCACTTGGCCCAAAATCTCGTACAAGGCCGATTCATCATCTCCTTTGTGTGCATAGCTTCCAAGCCCATTTAAATCACGGTCTGCCTCTTGATTCGGTTAAATTCTGGTGGTAACAATAACCTCATATGTTCACATTTTCTAGGCTTGTGATATGTACAAAACATATTACTCCCCCATAATGTGATAAGTTATTTCTTCTAAAACAAGAGGCAACTAAAATTCGACTAGAGATGATTAATGGACATTATAATTTGAATTTCTCATGAGTATGACACACCACATAGTGACTAGATAATCTTACAATATCAATACTAAGTGGTGGTACCCATGTACACACATTTTAAAGAAAGAGAGATGCACAAAGCATATCACTCCCCCAAAATGGGATGTTCCATTAATCACCTCAAAGAGAGCCAAATAAGATATCATCAAGATGCATTAGGCTCAAAACAATACACAAGTATATGATGAGTCAAACAAGCATACTTGAATACACAAGATAGGCAAGTAAGATACAACATATACAAACACATATTTGATACAAAACCAAACATGCAAAGGGGGCAAGTAACTTACAATAAACATGAAGAGTTGAAGTATAAGTTACCGCAAGGAGGAACATTGGATATAAGATATAGATGATGATCCATATGACTTGGCTTGGTCAAAATATGATATATGAAGATCCCTTAATTCTTCATGAAGTAGCCAAGTCTCCAATGACCTCCACTTGTACCTATTGATAAAGTTTGAGCTTGTTGGTCCCCAACCAAGTTGGGTCCTAAGAGGTTAGTCACAATAGGCTTGGCAACCCAAATGGTCCTTTTCTTGAGACCACTTTCAGTTCCAACAAACTTGGCAAACACATTGCCATCCTTATCCTTACCAAGAGAATAATCATCATAAAAAATGATAGGGTTAGATAAGGTACCACCTAAGCATGAAGAAGCAAGATGCCCCTTCACACGGCATAAGTAGCAAGTCTTCCCCTTTTTCTTCTTTATTGATTTCTTCTCTTGGGGAACATTATCTTGATTCTTCGTGGGAAGTGGCCTATCTTCAACTTGAGGTCGAGCTTGACCTTGACCTTGACCTTGTGGCCGTTTCCCTTGTTGTTTCTCGCTCAAGTGCTTCTTCTTCTTTAATGGGCACGATCTAACATGATGCCCTTCAACCTTGCACTTGAAGCAAACAATCTTGGCCGAATCCTTGACTTTGTCTTGGCCCTTCTTCTTGTTGTTCTTGCTCTTTGACTTGTTCTTGTTATTGGAATTGAATCCAAGTCCACTCTTGTCATTGAGGGATTGTTGCATACTCAACATCTTGTCAAGTGTGGATTTCCCTTCATGACGCTTTTCCAAGTCTTTCTTCAAAGAAAGGACTTGAGCCTCGAGCTCTTTTATTTCCTCTACATGGTTAGTAGAAATACAAGTACTAGAGGAAGTAGAAGCTTCATTGTTAGAGCAACAAGCAAGGCAAGTAATCCAACACAAGGTGTATCAATAGTTTGACTAGATAGATTACAAGGACTAGCACATGAAAATATAGGATTTGTAGTAGAGATTGTGCTAATGTCCACATGAGGCTCACAAGAGGTTACCTTAGTGATACTAGCCTCAAGAGATAACTTTAGCCCATCATAGGAAATTAAAAGATCATCATGAAAGATTGAGAGCTTTTTATGACTTTCTTCCAATTCCCTATAATTGATAGTTAGCAACTCAAGTTGAGCCCTTAGCTCAACATTCTCCTCTAAGGTAGATGCTTCACAAGAATTAGAGTTAGTAGCACAAGCATCATCAATATATTTTTCATTTTCAAGCTCATAGGATTCAATTTTTTGTGTGAGCATAAAATTAGTATGCTTCTCATCTTTTAGCTCTTGCTTGAGGAGATTGAATCTCATTCTCCCATTTTCAACATGGGACTCCAACTCCACTATGGTTTCCCTATATTTATTCAAGGTATCCATAGAGTGTTCGAGATTAGCACGAGCTTCTTTATTACCATGAAGAGAAGCATGTACCATTGCCATATCATGCACCAAGGTGTTATATTCTTCTTCATCATTATCATCATCATCATTCTCATCGCTAGAGGATGTTTTAGGAGTAAAAGTAGGAGATACCTTTGATCCTTTTGCCATAAGGCACATGTGCAAACCGGAGAAAGAAGATGAAGATATTCTTGAATCCTCATTTGAAATTGTGTCTTGATCCATAGAGTGTTCGGTTTCCTCTACATTGTTAGTCAACAACCAACTAGAGGGAACAGAATCATTTTGATTATGGGAACAAGACAAGGTAAGCATATCATCATGAGATCTATGTAAGCAATTTACACATGATATGCAAGGACTATCAACACAAGCATGTACAATATTTTCAATGCTAGATTTGTTTAAGTCCAAAGAGGAAGCATTGCAATGGGATAGAGATGAAGAATCATCACTATTGAGCACAATATCAACAATGCAATTTTCCTCACCACTCACCATATCATTACCTCGTGTCTTGCTACACGTTGGTGAAGTGGAAGAAGATGATAACTCATCACGGCCGGAGGTGGAAGCAACTTGGAGCTCTTCATGATGTGAAGGGGAAGAGAGCTCCTCGGAGTCACCACCGACCAAATGAGAAGTGGATCCACCAAACATTTCCTTAAGCTTGATCCACATCTCATGAGACGATTTTCGCTTTATATATATCAAGAACCTACGAAAATCGGGTCTCAAGGAGAATAAAAGCTCATTAGATACTTGAGCTTCAAGATGTAAGTTTTTCTCATCCTCTAAAGATAGATTTTGAGGATCCATCGTAGGAGAAAAACCTACATCTAGAAATTGCTCAATGTTTGGACACAAGGTCCGAAGATTGCAAAGCAAGCAATTTCGCCACAAAAGATAATTTGTGCCAACAAAGATAATTGTGTCATTGTGCACTAAATTACTAGTCGACATCTTTACTCTCAAGGCGGTGAAGCCTTAAACAAGGAGAGACCTTGCTCTGATACCAATTGAAAGATCAAGATGTCGCCTAGAGGGGGGTGAATAGGCAATTAAAAACTCTTGTGGATTTGTTTTGTAAGAATGCGGAATTAAACTAACGTTTAGTTTACAAGCACAAACCCTAAATATGCTAAGCTCAACTAAGTGTAACAATAGCAACTAGATCTAAGCAAGATAGGCACAAGATATATGTAGCACAAGTGATAGCAAGATATATGTACTTCAAGCACGATGGCTATCACAAGGAAAGAGAGCTCGGGTATAGAGATAACCGAGGCACGCGGAGACGAGGATGTATTCCCGTGTTCCCTTCCTTTGCAAGAAGGTACGCCACGTTTGGAGGAGTGGAGGTCCCACGAAGGATTCCCCGCGCCACGAAGGCTCACCCTATTCTCCGAACCACACCCACGAAGGATAATGGCCCTTTCCTTATGGTTAGCTTTTCCTCCGCTCCGGAGATGGCAAGCTCCACAACCACTTCACAAGCTCCACGAAGGAGAAGCCCGGGCCCCTTCACAATCTTCCACGAAGAGATCACCGGGGCACCAACCAAGCCAACTAGGAGGTCTCCCTCCAAGAGTACCAAGCTCACGGTCTCTCACTCGAACTAATCATGGTGGAGAGCTCAACACTATGCAATGATGCAAAGCAAGAACACTAGAGGTGTTCAAGTCCTTCACACTCAAATCCCACCCAAACAACAAATGCTAGGATGAGATTGGAAGAACAATGAGGAAAGTCAACAAAAGACTCCAAGATCTAGATCCCAAGAGATCCCCTCACTTAGAGGAGAAATGGATTGGTGGAAGTGTAGATCTAGATCTCCTCTCTTAGATCCCTTAAGAATGAGCAAGAATCATGGGGGGAGACAAGAGAGAGAGAGCAAGTTCTTTAAATGCAACAATGGAGGAGAGAGAATGGGAAGAACTGACTTGCTCAAGGTGGAAGAAGGGCTATTTATAGCTAGGAAGCAAATAAAACCGTTGGGGGGGGGAGGGAGACAGAGAAAATGGGCAGAAAAACGGGCCAGAAAACAGCCCAGCCGGCGGCCCAGCCGGCTGACCGGGGCTGAGGCCAGACAGTCCGGTCTGGGATCCGGCCTAGCCGGACCTGCAGCCGGGCGGAGCTGCGCGCCGCACAGCGGCGGATAGGCCAGGCCGCGCGGGGGAGCTGGCTGCGCCGGGTGGGCCGCGCGGGGCGGAGCGGGCCGCGCTGGGCAGTGGGCCGCGCCGGGCGAGCAAGGCGAGCGGTGGAGAGGAGACACTCCCGCGCTGGGCCCCACCCACGACGCGTTGTATTAGCGTGCATGTGCTCCCTCCTGGCCCCACGCTCACGCGCATGCACGCCTTTCCCCGAGACGCACTGCTCGCGCTACAGCCGCACGCCCGCTCGCCCGCCTTCGCACGCGTTGCTGTGTGCGTCGTGCCCCACGCGGGTCCCGCTCGCGTTTTGCTCTAAACCATTGTTGCATCTTGAGAGCTCCTCCTCTCCCCCAATCCCTCCATGATTCTTGCTCAAATTTGAGGAAAAGAGAGAGGAGGTCTAGATCTATATTTGCACCAATCAAATCCCCCTCTTTGTGAGGGAATCTCTAGATCTAGATCTTGGAGAGAAATTTTGGGTTCATCTTCTTATTTTGTTCTTCCTCTCTTATTCCCCCAATAGCTTTAGTAGCTTTGTTGGAATTTGAGAGTGAAGGATTTGGGAATCTTTGTGGTGTTCTAGCCATTGCATTTGGTGCATCGGTTTGACTTCTCTGCGGTGATACGTGGAGTTGAAAGTTCGTGAGATATTCACTTTGGGAGCTTGTTCCTCTTGGGTCAATGAAACCTAGATGGCTTAGTGGTCTTTGTGGTGTTCTTGGGGACTCCAATGTGTGGAGATTCTTCAAGTGCAAGGCCTTTGTGGCGATTTATTAGGAGCCTCCAATTAAATGGTGGAGATAGCCCCAAGCTTTGTGCGGGTTTGGTGACCACCCTAAGGTTCCATAGTGGATCGAGGAAATCCCTTTCGGTGGGAATTCTCGACGAGAATACGGTGGCCTTCGAGCATTTGGAGTGACTTGTCCTCCACAGCGCTCCAACGGAGAGTAGCACTCGCAAGAGTGTGAACTTCGGGATACATCGTTGTCTCCGCATCACTTCGGTTATTCCTATACCCGAGCTCTTTACTTATGCACTTTACTTTGTCATAGCCTTCATGCTTGAAGTTATATATCTTGCTATCACATAGTTGCTTGAATTGCTTAGCATAAGTTCTTGGTGCACATAGGTGAACCCTAGTTATATAGGTTTTGTGCTCGACAAATTAAACGCTAGTTTTATTCCGCATTTGTTAAGCCATATTCATAAAAGTTTTAGACTGCCTATTGATACGTCTCAAACGTATCTATAATTTCTTATCTTCCATGCTACTTTTATGATGATACTCACATGTTTTATACACATTATATGTCATTATTATGCATTTTCCGGCACTAACCTATTAACAAGATGCCGAAGAGCCGCTTGTCGTCATTGTTTTTGGTTTCAGAAATCCTAGTAAGGAAATATTCTCGGAATTGGACGAAATCAACGCCCAGGGGCCTATTTTCACACGAAGCTTCCAGAAGACCGAAGATGATACGAAGTGGGGCGACGAGGTGGCCAAACACTAGGGCGGCGCGGCCTGGCCCTTGGCCGCGCCGGCCTGTTGTGTGGGGCCCTCGTGTGGCCCCCTGACCTATCTCCTCCGCCTACTTATAGCCTTCGTCGCGAAACCCCCAGTACCGAGAGCCACGATACGGAAAACCTTCCAGAGACGCCGCCGCCGCCAATCCCATCTCGGGGGATTCAGGAGATCGCCTCCGGCACCCTGCCGGAGAGGGGAATCATCTCCCGGAGGACTCTACACCGCCATGGTCGCCTCCGGATTGATGTGTGAGTAGTTCACCCCTGGACTATGGGTCCATAGCAGTAGCTAGATGGTTGTCTTCTCCCCATTGTGCTATCATTGTCTGATCTTGTGAGCTGCCTATCATGATCAAGATCATCTATCTGTAAAGCTACATGTGCGTTTGTTGGGATCCGATGAATAATGAATACTATGCTATGTTGATTATCAATCTATCTATGTGTTGTTTATGATCTTGCATGCTCTCCGTGTCAACACCCGGATTTTTAAGTCCAGATGCCTATTATGCCATCCATCGCAATCCCAGGAATATCGTTTTTGCGAGACATAATAGATTGATATCACAACACATCATTCATTACATACCATAATCGTCTTACAAATAAAGGATCACATGATCCATTCTCATTACAACAGTAGAAGTTCTATTTATTCATTACATAACACATAGCGGAAGCGAAAGTAGCGTAGTAGTAGTCCATCTATTCCACAGTAAATCGTTGACGTCAGGAGTGATCCTAGTTGTCGTAGACGTCCTGCTGTCCTTCTTCCGGGTTCTGGTACTCCTCTTCATAGTCTGGCCATTTGAATAGCCAGGGACAAAGCCATGAGTACTTTAAAGTACTCGCAAACTAATACTAAGGTAAACCCTATCAACTATAGTAAGGGGGTTCTAAGCTCTAGTTTCATTTGCATAAAGCCAGTTTTATTTCATAAACACTTTACTAATCAAAGCCTCTTCATTTAACTAACTCAAGTGGGAACATTAGTGTCATTCCCACAACTCAGTTGTGATTCAAAGTCAAAGTCACCTTTCAATTCAAGTCACAAGTCACCATTCATATTTTTAGAAAAGTTCTGATGACGAACAAAGATGGCCTTTCCAACTGTCCATAACCGAGGACGCGGCTATTCGAATAGGTTTAACTCTGCAGAGGTTGTACACTTGTGCCACAACAATTGCAATAGTTCGTCAGGGGTAACTGGCCCTGATTTATCGTACGCAGTTGTTGACTGCCAAAACCCACCGGCGGGCAGCGGCCTGTCAACACTGTAGAGCCGGGAAGAGCCTAGAGCTGCGGCTGGCTGAGACCCCTCCGAGCGACGGCCCGCAATGCTCTTCTGGTCACACGCGGCGATGCGAAGTGCAAGGGCGTGCCACCTGACCTATACCTGGTCAGGAAGGTGATGGGGATGCCTCGCTTAGTTTCCTGCATGGCATACACGTAAACATTAAATACGAGCCTCGATCGGCTCTCAGGTTATCCTGTGAATCGGCTCAAAGAGCCGATTCACCCATGATTCGTACGGGGTGCACGAATACTTGGTGATCCTGCTTGATCAAGATAAAGCTAATGAGATCTACGACGATTTAGGGTTTTCACCGCATAATCGGATCATCCTACTCCAGGTTGGGCCTCGCGGCCACGCACGGTGCTCGTAAGCCGATCCTAAACAAGGCCTAAAAACCAACATGAATGTTGATCCTCGGAACATCCTGTTTAGGACTTGCGAACGCCACCCTACGTGCCGCTGGATCCTCCCCCCCTTTGTAAGGCCTAACTATTGCAGATATTAAACTAATCCTTGCATAACAAGGAGCAATCGTAACGGATCAGATCTACTAAATGATGAACAAGCAGGGTGCCGCCCCCACACCTGAGATAGGCGTGAGGGCGGCTAGACATGCAAGGGTTGCACTACGTAAGCATGTTATACGAAGAACTATGCTAACCCTAACACATCTATGATAACTACGTTGCGCGCCATCAAAGACGCTTCAGTACGCGCAACGCATGAACAACGTGGAGCTTGTGCTGCCTAGATCGCAAGATGCGATCTAGGCAGCATGTCGCTTACCTGATAGAAACCCTCGAGACGAAGGAGTTGGCGATGCGCCGAGATTGGTTTGTTTTGGGTTGAACGTGAGTTGTTGTTTATTCCATAAACCCTAGATACATATTTATAGTCCGTAGACTCTCTAATCGTGGGAATAGTCCCAACCGGGCACGGGCCCAACTCTAACTAACCGACACGTATCCTACTATGTTACAGATACAAGGGCAAACTAGCCCAAACTTGCTAAACAAGGCCGATTCACGTATATTCTTCAACATAAAATCTTCAAGTCCATCTTGGTCGCGGCCCACCTCTGACTTGGTCAAATTCTGGTGATAACACATGCCCCCCTGGTTTTGGAATTGGTAATTCCAAAATCACTCTGTTTTTCTTCGTCGGGTCATGTCGTGGCAGAACCGTTGCAGTATCCTTCATCATGATGTCCTGCCTTCTCAACTTCTCCGCGTGATCTGGCAGTTTTTCTCTTTAGGCACCACTTCCTCGGAAACTGCTGTGGCATTGAATTTCCACTATATCCCCTTTTATTTAACCGCCATGAACAGTTCTCCTCTGCATCTCCACCGCACTAGTACTCCCAAAAGCCCTCCTGCCACCATGTCTTCTTCCTCCCCTGCTCCATCGGATCCTTCCAGCCAGTCCTCCACATCCCGTGAGCCGACGCCGGAGTACAACCCGGCAGAGGTCCACGCGGCGAACATCCGCCGCGCCATTGCGGCCGGGGAGGAGTCGGACCATGACTTCTCCATCTGGTCCGAGTACGACCAGTCCTCGATGGACGGGGAGAGCGACCTCCGCTTCCTTGCCAACGGGGAATCGGAGGAGGAGAGCGATGACGATCGCTTCTCCTGGGATGACTTCACCTCCTCCGAGGGGGTGGAGGAGGAGGAAGAGGAGGAAGAGGACGACGACGACAGCTCCTCCGACGAGCTGCCGGCCAAGCGGTTCTGCCCTTGGCCGGGCAACCTTAGCGACTTCGACAGCGACGAGGACGACGTTGACAAAGAAGATGAAGACAACGAGGGCCCGGTCGGCGGCCATTGGAGCGACGACGAGCCCGCCGGGAGCAGCGCCAACAGCGGCGATGACGGCGACGACGAGGGCAGTGATGGCCCGTAGATAGGACCTCCAGAGTAGGGCCAGCAGCAGTAGATGGGGCAATGTATCCCCTAGTATTTCCCTTTTGAGAGCAATTAGCTCTTTATGTAAGAAATCTCGCCTATCGATGAAGAACTTTTCCCCAATTTGACTTTGCCGATTTCTTCTGAGTTTAATTGAGCCGATTTCCTCTTCTACTGACCTTGCCGATTTGTCCCCTTTGCCAATGCGTGATGAGCCGATAGCACCGCATCGGCCCTTTGAAATTCACCCTTCCCTTCTTCAACCGATGATTTTCTAAATCTGGTGGAAAATGCAGGATCTTCAGGAAAACCTTTGAACTTTCCCAACCAAATCCAATAATCCTCTTCAGTACTCATCATTGTGAAGAAGGTTGCAATGAAGGATCAGCCGATGGTATCCCCATCGGCTCTTTAAACAGAGTAAAACAGAGTATCCACCAGGCCTGCTGCCCCCCGAGCCTTACTCGAGCCTGCTGCCCCCCGAGCCTTACTCGAGGCGAGAATGTCAGAGAGAATGCGCCAAAGCCGATCCTCTTTCTTCCTCAGACAGCCGATAATCTTCCGTTTCAGCTGAACTAGCCCCAAAGATTGGAAATCCTCGACAAAAAGGTTCAGGAACCCGGATCGGCTCGAAGCAGCTGAAGAAATTTCCATTATTTTATTCTCTCAAAGCAACAGAAGGCACCACCGCTGGCCTGGATTTGGTGGAGACTCGATAAACATCGCATAATTCCACTAGAGTCGATGGCTGCGCATCGGCTGCTTCTCAATTCTAAAGTCGATGCCCTTGCATCGGCTGTAAATTTTTTTTTCACTGGCCGATTTTCTCCTATCGGCCCCCAGTATTTCATCGCACACATGTATCCCTGCATCTGTTCCTATGTTTAGGTGCCCCCCGAGCCGATTCTGTTAAAGAATGGCAGATATCGGCTCTGTAATTCGCACGTCAGCTCCTGATAGGGTCGAGTGTGAACACAAGCAGAACATGTGGTGAGGATAATTTTGGCCGATTGCTGGGATCGGCCTCCATAATGATTGGAGCGCTGACTGAAGGTTCGGTAATGTCCCTTCATAGACCTTTGGGCCGATCACAAGGATCAGCCTCGCCAAGTTGCACATCGCTTTGCTTCAACTACATGGTCAAGCCGGTGGATAAAACCATCTTAACCCTTCCCTTTGTCACATCGATGCGCTCGCAGTCGTCCAAGTTGATGCCTGAGAGGGGTTCTTGGCCTGCTGCTTCCCATGCGTTCATGCCAGCCGTTGAAATTTCAGCTGAGTCATCGGCCTGGACGACCTCTACCTCATCTCCATCCTACTGTATTATGCATTGGTGCATCGTGGAGGGAATACAGCAGTTGGCGTGGATCCAATCTCTTCCCAGCAGCACAGCATAACTGCTCGTGCTATCGACAATGAAGAACGTCGTAGGGATAGTTTTCCTTCCTACGGTCAGATCCACGTTCAGAACTCCTTGTGCCTCAGACGCTTGGCCGTTGAAATCGCTCAATGTCACGTTGGTCTTGATTAGATCCGAGCTAGAGCGCCCCAGCCGTCGTAGCATAGAGTACGGCATGATGTTAACTGCCGCTCCGGTGTCCACCAGCATCTTATTTACAGGCCTCCCATCGATATATCCTCGCAAGTACAGGGCCTTCAGATGCCTGTAGCTCTTTTCTCGTGGCTTCTCAAAGATAACCGGCCGTGGGCCGCAGTCAAGTTGTGCCACGGATATCTCATCTAACCCTGGAGCACTGAACTCCGCAGGGAGGATGAACACCATGTTAGTGCCAGCCGATGTTTCATCATCGGCTCTCCTTTGTTTGGGGCGCCACTCCATTCTCCGTGGACGACCCTCTTCGTCCAGGGTTCGCTGAACTTTTGCAGCCAGATCAGGTCGTGCTTTCCTTAGCGTATGCAGGTATAACCTTTCGGCTTCCTCCAGGCCGCGCAACCGCTGAACCCTGCGTTTTTGTGAACGGCTGAGTCCGTCAGGGCACCACCTTGGACGGTGGTACCTGTCTTCTTCTTCTTCTAATCCCTCGTCTTCGGAATCCTCAAGATCTGCCCAACGAGGTGACTCAGCGCATTTGCTTTGTGACGGGAGAGGCCCTAGGCGCTTGAACACAGACACGTTGGCTGCCTCCTTCTTCTTCTGGTTGCATTCTGGGCAGTTGCCGATTGTGGGCAATCGGCTCATTCCTGAATCCCAGCAGTGTCTGAAGAAAGGGCAGTCCCAGTGTCTGGCGTTGTCATCTTGCTCCCTTGATGTGTCCGTGGCACAGCGCTCGTGCTCCTGCTCATCGCGATCCTGCCGATGATGTCTTCTGGCTTCTCTAGCCAGACGATCTCCTTCATCATCATAGTTGGACCGTCGGCGTTGGTCATACTGACTCACATATTTGTTGAGGAGGTGATCAGAGAGAGGTCGTTGATATCTTATGTTCTTCACTTCTCCCTCTGTGACGTAGCGCTTGCCATCATGATGGAGCCGATCGCGTGGAGCGGCCTCCTCCGTGTCCTTGCTATGAGAGCAGCTGCCCTCATCTCCATCTTTGCCAGAGTGGTTCCCAGGTCCTACCATGTTGATGCTGAACGTGGGACCTGGCTGGCAGCCCTCGGGGTAGATGACTTCTACCATGTTAACGGCGGGGAAGGGCTGGGTGTCTACCTTCATGGCGTACTGGTTGAAAATTAAACGCCCCTTCTCTATCGCCGCTTGGATGTGCTGACGCCACACCCTGCAGTCGTTGGTGGCATGGGAAAGCGAGTTGTGGAATTTGCAGTACGGCTTTCCGTTTAGCTCTTGCGCCGTGGGGAACTTGAGACCTTCAGGAATCGTCAACTGTTTCTCCTTGAGCAGGAGGTCGAAGATTTGTTCAGTCTTGGTTACGTCAAAACAAATCCCCTGGGCGGCCCTGGTGGCTTTACCCATTTGCAGGACACGGGGGTTCCTCCCCGAGTCCACTCAGCCACTGCTACTTCTTGGTCTCCCGCAGGCACTTCACCTTCCTCTGTATTGACCATGACTACTGCACGTTTGAACTTGTCTTGGTACAGGTCTGGGTGGCGCTGTTCATATGCTGATAGTTTCTGAACCATGTGCGCCAGCGAGGGATAATCTGCTTGGGAGGCCATGTCCTTGAGCTGTGTTGCAAGGCCAGCTGCTGCCAACTCGACTGCTTCCTTTTCAGTTAAACGAACCGAATAACATCGGTTCCTAAGATTCCTGAAGCGCTGGATGTACTCTGTCACCGTTTCTCCGCGCTTCTGACGTACTTGTGCTAGATCGGCAAGGCCAGACTCGGCAGCGTCTGAGTGATACTGCATGTGGAACTGTTCTTCCAACTGCTTCCAAGTCTGGATCGAGTTCGGTGGCAACGAGGTGTACCACCCGAAAGCCGATCCCGTGAGGGACTGTGAGAAGTACCTCACGCGTAGTGGATCCGACACTGAAGCCGTTCCAAGCTGTGCCAAGTATCGGCTTACATGCTCGATGGAGCTGGAGCCATCCGTTCCGCTGAATTTGGAGAAATCAGGGAGCCGATACTTAGGCGGTAGTGGGACCAATTCGTAGTCGTCGGGATACGGCTTGGAATAGCCGATCGTCCTTCTTTTTGGCACCATGCCGAACTGGTCCCTCAGGATCGTGCTGATCTGGTCCACGGTACTGGCTGTAGGAGTAGAACTCTGAAGATTCGCCGGAGTGGCGTACTTAGCCAGCCACGCTCGTTTTTCTGATTCTGAGCCAACTGCAGGAGCTGCGCTCTGGAGGTTCGTCGGGGTGGCGTATTTTGTTAGCCACGTCTGCTTCTCAAGCTCTGTTGCTGACGTTCCTCCTGTTTTCGCCGGAGTCCCTGATGTTGTGGCCTGGTTTGAGAGAGGCCAGTTGCCACAATCTGGCACATACGTGCACGCGTATCCTTGAGGGACCTCCTTAGGCGCCTCAGCCAAGAACTGGTAGTCACTAGGGTCACCACCGATCTTGTAGACGACGAATGCCGGTGTAGCCGGCACTTCAGCTGGTGCTGCCAACGCATATGGCAGCGGTGGACGGGACTGGAGTGGCAACTCTCCTTGATGCGTCCCGAGAGCTGGTCCCGACGGCGAGTACCGGTGGCTCATGATCTCCTGGATCACGCGCAGAGCGAGACGCTCCAACACGTTGGACCAAGTTTTCGAGTGGCGGTGTAGCGAGTGAGCCACCAAGTAGTTGATCTCCTGCCGTAGGCCCCTGGTGCGTTCCTCCGACGGGGCAGAGAGATCTATCCCATCGAGTGCACCTTGCGGTGAGAATCCCTTCCATCTGATGCCATGGGAACGGGTTCTCTGAAAAGAGCCGATGAGGTCGGCTTCGAGGGTGACCTTGATCTCGTCATATCTCTTCTTGAGCTCGTCAGGCAGTTCCTCGTAGGTGACTGGCGCGTGCCGTCCGCCATCTCGTATGTAGATGGCGATGTGGTTGATGTAGACGATTGTCCCACCGGCGTGCGTAATGTGTTGACTGCCAAAACCCACCGGCGGGCAGCGGCCTGTCAACACTGTAGAGCCGGGAAGAGCCTAGAGCTGCGGCTGGCTGAGACCCCTCCGAGCGACGGCCCGCAATGCTCTTCTGGTCACACGCGGCGATGCGAAGTGCAGGCGTGCCACCTGACCTATACCTGGTCAGGAAGGTGATGGGGATGCCTCGCTTAGTTTCCTGCATGGCATACACGTAAACATTAAATACGAGCCTCGATCGGCTCTCAGGTTATCCTGTGAATCGGCTCAAAGAGCCGATTCACCCATGATTCGTACGGGGTGCACGAATACTTGGTGATCCTGCTTGATCAAGATAAAGCTAATGAGATCTACGACGATTTAGGGTTTTCACCGCATAATCGGATCATCCTACTCCAGGTTGGGCCTCGCGGCCACGCACGGTGCTCGTAAGCCGATCCTAAACAAGGCCTAAAAACCAACATGAATGTTGATCCTCGGAACATCCTGTTTAGGACTTGCGAACGCCACCCTACGTGCCGCTGGATCCTCCCCCCCTTTGTAAGGCCTAACTATTGCAGATATTAAACTAATCCTTGCATAACAAGGAGCAATCGTAACGGATCAGATCTACTAAATGATGAACAAGCAGGGTGCCGCCCCCACACCTGAGATAGGCGTGAGGGCGGCTAGACATGCAAGGGTTGCACTACGTAAGCATGTTATACGAAGAACTATGCTAACCCTAACACATCTATGATAACTACGTTGCGCACCATCAAAGACGCTTCAGTATGCGCAACGCATGAACAACGTGGAGCTTGTGCTGCCTAGATCGCAAGATGCGATCTAGGCAGCATGTCGCTTACCTGATAGAAACCCTCGAGACGAAGGAGTTGGCGATGCGCCGAGATTGGTTTGTTTTGGGTTGAACGTGAGTTGTTGTTTATTCCATAAACCCTAGATACATATTTATAGTCCGTAGACTCTCTAATCGTGGGAATAGTCCCAACCGGGCACGGGCCCAACTCTAACTAACCGACACGTATCCTACTATGTTACAGATACAAGGGCAAACTAGCCCAAACTTGCTAAACAAGGCCGATTCACGTATATTCTTCAACATAAAATCTTCAAGTCCATCTTGGTCGCGGCCCACCTCTGACTTGGTCAAATTCTGGTGATAACAGCAGTACGTGAACTACCAATCCCAACCTTTCATTTAGATATTCTAGTATAGGCACCTCTCCCCATGAGCTTGGCCTCCCGGTGAAAACCGCAGTCAACCCGGGAACTGCATAGGGCTTGGGCCGGACATTCACCTCAGTTAACGTCATTTCATATCACTTCACTAGTACGGAGGCAGCCTCGGCATAACCCCTATGACGCTTGTTCAGAGGGAGCCCATACTAAAATACATAAGTTTCCAGCTAAGCCTTACCCAGATTCAGGTATTGTGGGGGTACTTGTAAAATTGGAATGGTATCGCATCCGAACCCAACCATCAGTTTTTGTAAAATGCACCAAGTCATTCACCAGTCATATTCACCTTCAAAATCTCTCAATAGAATGACTCATCATTCCAAGGTTTTCAAAGTCATTTCAATTCCCAAGTTCCCAGCTAGAGTAGTCATTTTTAATATTGAGCACTAGCCACTAGTTATGAGGGGTGCTAAGTATCTTGGAGCTTGCTAGGCTAAGTGTGATTCTCTTGTACTACTCTATAATCCAACCAAGTGAATCATAAATCAAAAAGTAACTTTGATAAATAAAATCAAGTAAATCTTGTAAAGTAAAACTTGGATAGGTTCATAAAGTAAAATGTAATGGTGCCTTGCTCTTGTAGAGCTTTGAACAAGGGAACCTTGCAAGAGTGTTAGCTTGCCTTGATTGGTGAGATGATCAAAGTGTTCTTCTTCTTCCTCTTGGTAGAATACCTCCTCCTCTTGATAGTCTCCGGTACTAGCGTCTATAAATGAATGCGAGGATACAATCACCAAACAACACTTAAGTAGTCCTAATTAGCCTTATTGGCTCACACAAAGGATCTAGCATCACTACTTAACATTTATTCTCAAATTATGCTAGGGTTTCTTTATTTAACATTAGGAAAATAATTTCCTCTCATTGAAAGTTGAAATTAGGGTTTCTCTTTGGTTTGGAGAAATAATTTCCTCTCATTGAATCTTCTTAAAATTTAATCTTCTCAAATAACCAGGGATGATCCCATGTTGACCAAGGTCAACACTTCACACTTAGTATTTGAGAAAAGTGATTTAAATGAGATTCATCATCTCATGTGATTTAAGTAACTAGTGCAATTTAAATACTATGTTGATTTAAAATCTACAAGTGAGCAAGTATGAGCCTAAGCATTTAAAGGTCAACACATTACTTCATATCACTTGTGAGAATGATTTAAATGAGGTGCTACACCTCATAGATTTAAATTCCTAAAATTTGAAATAGTTTAAATGGGCTAGTATTGACTACATAGCCAATATTTGCTTCTAGCCCATGATCATGTACATAACCCATATCATATTTTTACATAAACAATTAGAGTTTGTGAAATTTGAATTATGAGAGGTGGAATCACCTCAAAATTCAAAAGGGTTGATTTTTAATAATTATTCTAAGTCAGAAAAGTATATGTCTTGTTTATTTTGCTACTTTAATTCTACAACAGATATTGGTTTGAATCTAGTGTCATTGGATAGATAATTTCACAGGCATTGCAACCATATGAAATTCACTAAAAATGGCCAATTAGATTTGGAGATATTTGATTTCTAGCAAAGCATCTGATAGCAATTTAAATGAAAAAGAATTAAACAAAATTTGAATTCAAACGGGGGAGGGGAGAAGTTGGGCCGGCCCAGCTGCTGCCCGGGCCGTGCGTGCATGGCGCATGCACGTCGCCCGCGCGCGGGGCGCGCAGATCGTCGGATGACGATCCGACGGTGCTGGGCCTTCGTCTTCCTCCCGACAGTGCAGGTTTGCGGGGGCGATTTCTCTCACCTCGTAGCTCGGATTGAGGCGTGGTTAGGTGCGTTGGAAAGCTATTTCCAAGGGCTACAACTTTGCTGTAGGTGTCGGGGGCTATCGTGATGAAAATCTGGGAGCCTTTGAGGGATGCCGCCGGTGGCCGTGATGAGCTTGTGGACGCCGGTGTGCGGCAAGGAGGGAGAGAGGGAGGCTTTAGGAGGGAGGGAGTGAAGCTGCTGGGTGGTGTGGTGATGTCCAAGGCGCGGAGGGCTGCTTATATAGGCTCCAGGGAGGAGAGGCGTGACGTGGCCGGCATGATGGCGACGTCGCGGGCGCGTCGCGTGCAAGCATCTCCATCATGGCTACTGCGTCGAAAAGGGGAGGTAAGGAGTAGGGGAGGACGCATGTGCAGTGGCTGGCTCGCAGGCGTTGTGTGTAGTGCGTACGGGGATGATGCCGACGTCGGCGTCCTTGTGGACGTCGCGTCTTGTCGCCGCTCCTGGCGCGCGTGCAGGCCTACGGCCATGTCTGGCGTGTGGGTGGGGGTGAGGAGGTACTGGTGGCACAGGGGGAGGTGCTGGGTTGCAGTGTGCACGCGGGGGAGATGGTGGTGGCCACGGGTGGTGATCATGTGACATGGCATGGGTGGTTTTGGGTAAATTCTTGCCTTCCTCCACCAAGGGTCGTGTCTAGCATGATCAGCAGGTAAAAGTGAAGCTATGTGACATGGTCATAGGGGGAGGAGAAGTCCAGGGGCAGGGGTGACATGATGGTGCTCACATGACTGACATGAGGTGACAAGGCTGGGCAGGGCTTCTCCTGGGGTCACCCTTTGCATGGTGGTGGTCAGTGGTGTGAGGTGAGTCCAATGGACAAGGTTATGGTGACCAGAGGGGTAGGATAGCTAGGGTTGGCATGGTGGTGTCCAAATCAATGGCATGGGCTTGGCATGATCTTGTGTGCATGATTTTTGTGCAACAAAGGTGCTGCAAGTTTGAGAGGGGTGAGATGCATCTATTTGACATGGTGCACAAGGTAGGAGAGGCTAGATGTGTGCACATTGGATTTATTCAAAAAGTGTATGTGGTACATGCAATGAGTGGCAATCATGAGCATGGTGATCATGGCCAAGGTGGTGTCATCTCATTGATGTGGCTTTTCAGAGTACCATGATGTACTATCAAGGATGGCAAGAGAGGGAGAGAGAAAAAGTGAGATAGTGATGATTAAAGTGGTTGTACCTCCATTTGATTCTATGTGTACTTCTTCCCTTTAATGCATTGATCTCTCTTGTACTTATTTTTGATCAAATTTCTGCATGGATGTGTTCTAATTGATGTTGGGAAACTATGTGTGGCATTGGTTTGAAATTTGGAGAGGTTTTGTGAAAATTCCAATAGTGGAGGGAATCTAGAATTTTTTTCAAGGTGGCATCTTGGCTTGACTAATTAGAGCAATGGTCAAAGCTTTGGTCAAAGTGGTCAACACGAAAAATGTTCATCTTGATGAGGTCTTGGATGAGGTGCAAAGATTTGTTAGGGTTTGGTTTAAGAATCTCTTAATAGAAGAGCTCAAAGTGGGTAAGATAATATAAAATGGCCAAATGACCATTATCATATATAAGTTGCATTTGAATTATTCTTTGCTTTGATTTGGGTTTCTTTGATGCAATTGTGTTTGTTTATCATATATAAGAGTTTTACAAACAATAGATCAAGCAATGGTGGCCTTTGGTGAAGATTTGCAAAATTGGCCTTATGTGTATGTGAGTGAAATTGGGAATTCCTCACCATTTGATTTCTCTCCAATTTATTTGATATTTCTTGACTCTAATGTGATTCTTATTAGTTTAGAAACATTTTAATACCATTGAAACCATTTCAAATGGTCTTGTTCAAAGATTTGCAAAAATGGCCATAACACATAAGAGGTGATGTGTCATTTTTCATTAAACTTGTAAATTGTTCATCTTGCTTCACTTGGGCATGGGTTAGGGTCAATTTAGTATTACATTAGGTTGAGAGATGGTTTCTCACCATTTGGTCAAGGTTTAAAGTCACAGGGCAAGAATTGGGTATTATGGTTATGTGTCACATATGCCTCTATGCATATGTTGCATTTGAGTTTTAATTTGAGTTGGCTTGACCCAATTGGTGTTGTTGAGTGTTGAAATGGTATATAGGAGTGATCCCACCATTCACAACATGTATTAGGGTCAAGATTCTTAAATTCACATATTTGCTATTTTACTCTCATATGCCTCTATGGCATTTTTAGTTTCTTTTTATTTTCTTTGAAAACCACTTGGATTTGGTTTGATAAATACTAGGTAAGGTGTATGAAGTTTTTCCAAACCTCTAAGCAAAGTAGAAAAGCTTAGGGTAAAGATTTATAAAAATAGCCATAGGCACATATACCTTTTTCTTATTTTATTTCCTTTTATTTTATTTTAGCTAGGATGGTGAAAAGAGGGGTGAGGTTTTGGGTTTAAGATTATTTCAAACTACTATAACAAGCAAACATGGCAATAGCACAAGAATTAAGCAAGATCACTATGTATCACACTTAATTTAATAAAAGTTTTTGTTGGTTCCAAAATTTTGAACTAGGGAAATTCATTTGTTTTATTTTGAAATTTTTGGGATGTTACAAACCCTTCCCCCTTAAACAAATCTCGTCCCGAGATTTTTAGAAAAGTTAGGTTCCTACGAGAGATTGAGCATTCTGATTATCAGGAAGACATACTTGGCATGGTCTGGGGTGCTTCCTGAGCTTCAGTGGCAGTCATGTGGTAGAGGCGACCGTTGTTGTTGTTCTGGTTCCTTCTACCTGCGAAGCGACGCTGTTGCTGAGCAGGTGCTGCGGTATTGGGGGTAGTCTTGGCTAGTTTCTTGGGGCATTCATTTGAGTAGTGGCCAACAGTGCCACATTCATAGCAGGTCACAGTTGACTTGTCCTTCGGGGTGGAAGGGGTGGCATTGCTTCCGGTTCTCGGGGCAGTATTGGTGTTGTGGTTGTTCTCATTGTTGTGGTTGCGGTTGTGGTGGTTGTTGTTGTGGCTGTTGTTGTTGTATCCTCCGGTCTTTGGGGGTCCTCCGTTGTTATTGGGGTAGTTGGGGCGATAATTCTGTGCAGGGGGCTTGTTGTTTCTTGGGGTGAATCCTCCAGAGGAGTTGTTGCGGTACTTCTGGGTATGGTGGGGTCCATTCTGGTTCATCATTCTGCGCTTGCGGTTCTCATTGGCCTGATGCAGCTTTCCTTCCATCTGTATGGCTGAGTCCACTAGGGCTTCTAAGTCAGCGAACGGAATGTTCACTAACACAGTTTGCATCTCATCATGCAGTCCGTTCAGAAATCTTTCCTTTCTCTTCTCGTTGGTGTCGGTCTCATCCGGGGCGTACCTTGACAGAGTGAGAAACCTGTCGCGGTATTCCACCACGGACATCCTTCCTTGCTTGAGTTCACGGAACTCGTCTCTCATTTTCTTGATCAGTCCTTGGGGCACATGGTATTTGCTGAACTTCAGCTTGAAGTCTTCCCATGTCATCATCTATCCCGCATTCATTGCGCGGGCACTTGTCCACCAGGCTCTGGCAGGTCCTGACAGGTAGTGGGTGGCGAACAGTACTTTCTCTGCGGCTTCAACTCCCGCAACTTCAAGGTTGTTCTCCATGGTCTGGAGCCAGTCATCAGCATCGAGGGGCTCTTCAGTCTTGTTGAACATCGGCGGGTTGGTGTTCTGAAAGTTCTTCAGCTTTGACCCAGGGTGGTCGTGGTTTCCATGGCCGTTGTTGTTCTGAGCGATCTGTTGTAGCGCAGCGATATTGGCTTGTCGTGCAGCTCTCTCGGCTTCTCGGTCTGCCATCATTGTTTGCAGTAGTTGCATCATGGCTTCCTGAGTGGTGTTGCGGGTTGGTGGGGCCATCTGAACATTGAGGTAGATGATGAGATAAGGGGGAAATTTCTATGTTTTGTTTTGGTAAAGTTTAAAAAGTTCATAACTTAAAAATTGGAGTAGTGTTGCAGGGGTAAAACCGACAACACTTTTTCATTCATACCAAGCATCACATATTACAAAGCTAACACACCATTGGTTTGAAGAACCATTCATCGCTCTACGATACAAGGGGATCCTGATACAACTCACACCTACTTAAGTGCTTAGGTGATACTACTCTTCAGGGTGGATTCTTTGTCTTCATGGGTGATGTGCTTGGCGAGAGGCGAGGGCGTTGTCCAAATTCCTGCAGGTTTGGTACTGCCTGAAGTCCTGATGTGCTACATAGGGGTTCATCTCCGTGTGTGGTGGTATGATCATCGGTCTTCCCATGGAGTCATGTCTTGGGTAGTAGATGAAGCGAGTGTTCTGGATCTTGTTCTCATTTTGTCCACACATACGGAAAATTGCTTCTTGCATAGCTCTGACTAGTCCTTCCTTCCAAGTGTTTCCTGTTACAGAAAACCAGATGGTTTCCCATACCGGGGCATCAAGCTTCCTTCGTAGATCAGTTGAAACTTCCCACCGAGGTGGTTCTCCGGAGTGGTCGTAGAGGGGTATTCCGAAAAACTCGGGATACGGGTGTCCTAGATATTCCACTAGTTGCTTCAAATCCTTTTCGAACCGTAGTTCTCCTCCGTGACCCAGCTGATAGCACTCCCATTGGTACCTCATCTGTGAGCAATTAGGGTAAGTAAGTTAAAGAAGTAGTCAAGTGTGCAAAATTTTTATGTAGGCTTGTAAAGAAAATAGAGTTTAGCTTTCTTATTTTGAAAAGATCTCAAGGGTAAGAGGGAGAATAATTTTTCATAATTACTCACTTCATTTGTTTTTGAAACTAAGTTTTTCAGACGTCCATTCTAACTAGGGTCTCCTAAGGTCAACAATGGCTCTGATACCAACTTGTCAACACCCGGATTTTTAAGTCCAGATGCCTATTATGCCATCCATCGCAATCCCAGGAATATCGTTTTTGCGAGACATAATAGATTGATATCACAACACATCATTCATTACATACCATAATCGTCTTACAAATAAAGGATCACATGATCCATTCTCATTACAACAGTAGAAGTTCTATTTATTCATTACATAACACATAGCGGAAGCGAAAGTAGCGTAGTAGTAGTCCATCTATTCCACATGCAACTGTTGACGTCAGGAGTGATCCTAGTTGTCGTAGACGTCCTGCTGTCCTTCTTCCGGGTTCTGGTACTCCTCTTCATAGTCTGGCCATTTGAATAGCCAAGGACAAAGCCATGAGTACTTTAAAGTACTCGCAAACTAATACTAAGGTAAACCCTATCAACTATAGTAAGGGGGTTCTAAGCTCTAGTTTCATTTGCATAAAGCCAGTTTTATTTCATAAACACTTTACTAATCAAAGCCTCTTCATTTAACTAACTCAAGTGGGAACATTAGTGTCATTCCCACAACTCAGTTGTGATTCAAAGTCAAAGTCACCTTTCAATTCAAGTCACAAGTCACCATTCATATTTTTAGAAAAGTTCTGATGACGGAACAGTATGGCCTTTCCAACTGTCCATAACCGAGGACGCGGCTATTCGAATAGGTTTAACTCTGCAGAGGTTGTACACTTGTGCCACAACAATTGCAATAGTTCGTCAGGGGTAACTGGCCCTGATTTATCGTACGCAGTACGTGAACTACCAATCCCAACCTTTCATTTACATATTCTAGTATAGGCACCTCTCCCCATGAGCTTGGCCTCCCGGTGAAAACAGCAGTCAACCAGGGAACTGCACAGGGCTTGGGCCGGACATTCACCTCAGTTAACGTCATTTCATATCACTTCACTAGTACGGAGGCAGCCTCGGCATAACCCCTATGACGCTTGTTCAGAGGGAGCCCATACTAAAATACATAAGTTTCCAGCTAAGCCTTACCCAGATTCAGGTATTGTGGGGGTACTTGTAAAATTGGAATGGTATCGCATCCGAACCCAACCATCAGTTTTTGTAAAATTCACCAAGTCATTCACCAGTCATATTCACCTTCAAAATCTCTCAATAGAATGACTCATCATTCCAAGGTTTTCAAAGTCATTTCAATTCCCAAGTTCCCAGCTAGAGTAGTCATTTTTAATATTGAGCACTAGCCACTAGTTATGAGGGGTGCTAAGTATCTTGGAGCTTGCTAGGCTAAGTGTGATTCTCTTGTACTACTCTATAATCCAACCAAGTGAATCATAAATCAAAAAGTAACTTTGATAAATAAAATCAAGTAAAGCTTGTAAAGTAAAACTTGGGATAGGTTCATAAAGTAAAATGTAATGGTGCCTTGCTCTTGTAGAGCTTTGAACAAGGGAACCTTGCAAGAGTGTTAGCTTGCCTTGATTGGTGAGATGATCAAAGTGTTCTTCTTCTTCCTCTTGGTAGAATACCTCCTCCTCTTGATAGTCTCCGGTACTAGCGTCTATAAATGAATGCGAGGATACAATCACCAAACAACACTTAAGTAGTCCTAATTAGCCTTATTGGCTCACACAAAGGATCTAGCATCACTACTTAACATTTATTCTCAAATTATGCTAGGGTTTCTTTATTTAACATTAGGAAAATAATTTCCTCTCATTGAAAGTTGAAATTAGGGTTTCTCTTTGGTTTGGAGAAATAATTTCCTCTCATTGAATCTTCTTAAAATTTAATCTTGTCAAATAACCAGGGATGATCCCATGTTGACCAAGGTCAACACTTCACACTTAGTATTTGAGAAAAGTGATTTAAATGAGATTCATCATCTCATGTGATTTAAATAACTAGTGCAATTTAAATACTATGTTGATTTAAAATCTACAAGTGAGCAAGTATGAGCCTAAGCATTTAAAGGTCAACACATTACTTCATATCACTTGTGAGAATGATTTAAATGAGGTGCTACACCTCATAGATTTAAATTCCTAAAATTTGAAATAGTTTAAATGGGCTAGTATTGACTACATAGCCAATATTTGCTTCTAGCCCATGATCATGTACATAGCCCATATCATATTTTTACATAAACAATTAGAGTTTGTGAAATTTGAATTATGAGAGGTGGAATCACCTCAAAATTCAAAAGGGTTGATTTTTAATAATTATTCTAAGTCAGAAAAGTATATGTCTTGTTTATTTTGCTACTTTAATTCTACAACAGATATTGGTTTGAATCCAGTGTCATTGGATAGATAATTTCACAAACTTTGCAACCATATGAAATTCACTAAAAATGGCCAAGTAGATTTGGAGATATTTGATTTCTAGCAAAGCATCTGATAGCAATTTAAATGAAAAAGAATTAAACAAAATTTGAATTCAAACGGGGGCGGGAAGAAGTTGGGCCGGCCCAGCTGCTCCCCGGGCCGTGCGTGCATGGCGCATGCACGTTGCCCGCGCGCGGGGCGCGCAGATCGTCGGATGACGATCCGACGGTGCTGGGCCTTCGTCTTCCTCCCGACAGTGCAGGTTTGCGGGGGCGATTTCTCTCACCTCGTAGCTCGGATTGAGGCGTGGTTAGGTGCGTTGGAAAGCTATTTCCAAGGGCTACAACTTTGCTGTAGGTGTCGGGGGCTATGGTGATGAAAATCTGGGCGCCTTTGAGGGATGCCGCCGGTGGCCGTGATGAGCTTGTGGACGCCGATGTGCGGCAAGGAGGGAGAGAGGGAGGCTTTAGGAGGGAGGGAGTGAAGCTGCTGGGTGGTGTGGTGATGTCCAAGGCGCGGAGGGCTGCTTATATAGGCTCCAGGGAGGAGAGGCGTGACGTGGCCGGCATGATGGCGACGTCGCGGGCGCGTCGCGTGCAAGCATCTCCATCATGGCTACTGCGTCGAAAAGGGGAGGTAAGGAGTAGGGGAGGACGCGTGTGCAGTGGCTGGCTCGCAGGCGTTGTGTGTAGTGCGTACGGGGATGATGCCGACGTCGGCGTCCTTGTGGGCGTCGCGTCTTGTCGCCGCTCCTGGCGCGCGTGCAGGCCTACGGCCATGTCTGGCGTGTGGGTGGGGGTGAGGAGGTACTGGTGGCGCAGGGGGAGGTGCTGGGTTGCGGTGTGCACGCGGGGGAGATGGTGGTGGCCACGGGTGGTGATCATGTGACATGGCATGGGTGGTTTTGGGTAAATTCTTGCCTTCCTCCACCAAGGGTCGTGTCTAGCATGATCAGCAGGTAAAAGTGAAGCTATGTGACATGGTCATAGGGGGAGGAGAGGTCCAGGGGAAGGGGTGACATGATGGTGCTCACATGACTGACATGAGGTGACAAGGCTGGGCAGGGCTTCTCCTGGGGTCACCCTTTGCATGGTGGTGGTCAGTGGTGTGAGGTGAGTCCAATGGACAAGGTTATGGTGACCAGAGGGGTAGGATAGCTAGGGTTGGCATGGTGGTGTCCAAATCAATGGCATGGGCTTGGCATGATCTTGTGTGCATGATTTTTGTGCAACAAAGGTGCTGCAAGTTTGAGAGGGGTGAGATGCATCTATTTGACATGGTGCACAAGGTAGGAGAGGCTAGATGTGTGCACATTGGATTTATTCAAAAAGTGTATGTGGTACATGCAATGAGTGGCAATCATGAGCATGGTGATCATGGCCAAGGTGGTGTCATCTCATTGATGTGGCTTTTCAGAGTACCATGATGTACTATCAAGGATGGCAAGAGAGGGAGAGAGAAAAAGTGAGATAGTGATGATTAAAGTGGTTGTACCTCCATTTGATTCTATGTGTACTTCTTCCCTTTAATGCATTGATCTCTCTTGTACTTATTTTTGATCAAATTTCTGCATGGATGTGTTCTAATTGATGTTGGGAAACTATGTGTGGCATTGGTTTGAAATTTGGAGAGGTTTTGTGAAAATTCCAATAGTGGAGGGAATCTAGAATTTTTTTCAAGGTGGCATCTTGGCTTGACTAATTAGAGCAATGGTCAAAGCTTTGGTCAAAGTGGTCAACACGAAAAATGTTCATCTTGATGAGGTCTTGGATGAGGTGCAAAGATTTGTTAGGGTTTGGTTTAAGAATCTCTTAATAGAAGAGCTCAAAGTGGGTAAGATAATATAAAATGGCCAAATGACCATTATCATATATAAGTTGCATTTGAATTATTCTTTGCTTTGATTTGGGTTTCTTTGATGCAATTGTGTTTGTTTATCATATATAAGAGTTTTACAAACAATAGATCAAGCAATGGTGGCCTTTGGTGAAGATTTGCAAAATTGGCCTTATGTGTATGTGAGTGAAATTGGGAATTCCTCACCATTTGATTTCTCTCCAATTTATTTGATATTTCTTGACTCTAATGTGATTCTTATTAGTTTAGTAACATTTTAATACCATTGAAACCATTTCAAATGGTCTTGTTCAAAGATTTGCAAAAATGGCCATAACACATAAGAGGTGATGTGTCATTTTTCATTAAACTTGTAAATTGTTCATCTTGCTTCACTTGGGCATGGGTTAGGGTCAATTTAGTATTACATTAGGTTGAGAGATGGTTTCTCACCATTTGGTCAAGGTTTAAAGTCATAGGGCAAGAATTGGGTATTATGGTTATGTGTCACATATGGCTCTATGCATATGTTGCATTTGAGTTTTAATTTGAGTTGGCTTGACCCAATTGGTGTTGTTGAGTGTTGAAATGGTATATAGGAGTGATCCCACCATTCACAACATGTATTAGGGTCAAGATTCTTAAATTCACATATTTGCTACTTTACTCTCATATGCCTCTATGGCATTTTTAGTTTCTTTTTATTTTCTTTGAAAACCACTTGGATTTGGTTTGATAAATACTAGGTAAGGTGTATGAAGTTTTTCCAAACCTCTAAGCAAAGTAGAAAAGCTTAGGGTAAAGATTTATAAAAATAGCCATAGGCACATATACCTTTTTCTTATTTTATTTCCTTTTATTTTATTTTAGCTAGGATGGTGAAAAGAGGGGTGAGGTTTTGGGTTTAAGATTATTTCAAACTACTATAACAAGCAAACATGGCAATAGCACAAGAATTAAGCAAGATCACTATGTATCACACTTAATTTAATAAAAGTTTTTGTTGGTTCCAAAATTTTGAACTAGGGAAATTCATTTGTTTTATTTTGAAATTTTTGGGATGTTACACTCCGTTGCTAGTAGAGGCTCTGGCCAAGTCATTGCTTGTAACTCCAAGAGGGGGTACTTATGCTCGATAGTGGGTTCATGCCTCCATTAAATCTGGGGGAGTGACAGCAACCTCTAAGGTTGTGGATGTGCTGTTGCCACTAGGGATAAAATATCAATTCTACATCTAAGGATGTATTTGTTGATTACATTACGCACCATACTTAATGCAATTGTCTGTTGTTTGCAACTTAATACTGGAGGGGGTTCGGATGATAACCTGAAGGTGGACGTTTTAGGCATAGATGCATGCTGGATAGCGGTCTATGTACTTTGTCGTAATGCCCAATTAAATCTCACACTACTCATCATATCATGTATGTGCATTGTTATGCTCTCCTTATTTGTCAATTGCCCAACTGTAATTTGTTTACCCAATATGCTATTTCTTATGGGAGAGACACCTCTAGTGAACTGTGGACCCCGGTCCATTCTTTTACATCGAATACAATCTACTGCAATACTTGTTCTACTGTTTTCTGCAAACATCACCTTCCACACTATACATTTAATCCTTTGTTACAGCAAGCCGGTGAGATTGACAACCTCACTGTCACGTTGGGGCAAAGTAATTTGGTTGTGTTGTGCAGGTTCCACGTTGGCGCTGGAATCCCTGGTGTTGCGCCGCACTACACTCCGTCACCAACAACCTTCAACGTGCTTCTTGGCTCCTACTGGTTCGATAAACCTTGGTTTCTTACTGAGGGAAACTTACTGCTGTACGCATCACACCTTCCTCTTGGGGTTCCCAACGGTCACGTGTTGAACAGAAAGACATACGTCAACTACGCGCAACACCTATTCACCCCCCTCTAGGCGGAATCCGTGTCCTTTCAATATCGACACATGGTTGTTTTGGCCCCTGAATGAGAATACTCAGGTGTATGTACCTTTGCTTGGTGCACAGCCACAGGGGTAGGTTGTAAGGCCATACAAACACAGGCCAGGTGCTATGCGTGCTACTCTGGTTGCCGAACGGATTGAGTCCATCGGTGCTCATACCCAGCCTGATGTTCCTTGTGTTGGCCCTGAACCTAGGGAAGGCGATGACAATGCTTCCCATTGGCCAGCGTCTGAAGGGTGTGTCAGCATATAGCCCATCTCTGGATCTTCTTCGGGCTTCTCCCTTTCCGCGTGCCATTGCATGAGTTTTGCTTCCTTAGGGTTCACGAAATACCGCTGCAGACGGGGAGTGATAGGAAAGTACTGACAAGGTATTAACTTGTCAATGCCTACAAGTTGTAGACTAGGGTTTCATGGAAAGTAGAGGGCAAGTAGATCTCAAAGGTTTCAGCCGAAAAGGTGCTCGACTGCTAAAAGCTAGGGTTGTGTTGACAATGAATCGATCCTTTCTTTCTCCCTCGACTCCCCCCTTATATAGGAGGTGGAGCCGATGTTTCCTGATGTACAAGTTACAAATAACGGGAGACTCTTTGAGTTTGTCCCGTATAGTTACAAGTCTTTATTCCTAATACAACTCTATCTTCCATGTCGACACCCTGTTTGGGCTTCCGGGCTTCGTATTCTTCGAGTCATGGGCCTTCAGTAAACCCCGGTACCTTCTTCGGCAGGCCCATTGGGGATGCCTATGTCAGTAGCCCCCGAGATTTTGCTTGAATCGGAGAATAAAGTAAAATCTCCATCATTACAATTAACACATGATTTCTTCGAGTCACTAAATAATTTTCATAAAATAATCATATGTTGCACAGGGATAATGGTAGATGGGGCTGGTTCATTTGACGGATCAGGTACCAGTTAACTGCTCTTGTGGTAATCCCGCAAAAACCTACTTCAAGGTCAAGTCCCCGGACTCTACCCCGATATACTAGCGTAATTCGACATGTGCCGCTTAAGGTCTTACCATATGACGAATTCCAGTCATATTTAATCGGGTACCTAATGCGTCCGTTAGGATTTTTCTTCGCATCTGTTGATATGGAAAAAAGTAGCAGAGTGCATTCATGTGCGATACCACGCCACGCAAGACGGATCCCGGGGTCTTACCTTCGTAAAGTATTATGACATTGAGATATTTATTCGCGGCGGACGCGCTCTGAGAATATATTGTCGAGTGCCTTTTTCGGCTACTGGAATGGCATATTTACTCGAGTCATATGATGACTTGCTATCTCGACTTCCCGATGGGAGTATATGAAGAGTTATGTTTTAACTCGAATATATTTAAGTTGACTCCTTATAATTTATTGGGTACGCGACCAGCGTTCCCGATGAGAGTAGCCCCTGAGGCTACAACCAAGTACTTGTCGCCTTTTTGCCGCCTTGTCGCTATATTGTCAGCTTCCCATCTTTTTCATTGTTATCGGGTGTGCGACCAGCGCTCCCGATGGGAGTAGCCCCCGAGGCTATAGTCGAGTATTTTTATACTTGGTTGTAGGCTCAACTGTCATCTTCTCTGAAACGACCCTATAGTGTTACCTTCATACTATTTCTCTTATCAGAAGTTCGAGTAACGCTTCTGATAAGAGTAGCCCCCAAGCATTTTGAAAAACTACTTGCATTTGATCAAAGGCTCCCGAAGTTATTTTTTCTGCACCATCAGTACTCCTATGTCGCTAATTTTCGAAGAATTGCAGTCGAAATATCCCTTATAGTGACATCAACACTGACGATGGCCACGAACGTTGTATTGGGAAGGTGCGGTTTCTGTCATGTCACTGACCTGTGGGTCCCAAATACTGCGTCGCTTGACACGTTGCGCAAGTGGGGGACACACGTCCTCCGCTTTTTCCGGCATGGGCGCTATAACGCATGTCTAGTTATTTCACAGTAAAAATACCTTTGTACCCTTGTGGACACGTGTAAAGCATCGAATCCATTTCATTTCCATCTGACGGCGCGACGGATCAATTCTGTCCTATAAATCATCTCCTTCTCCCTTACTCTCTCCCCTTCGCTGCACCGTTGAAATCTCTTCTCTCTCCTCCTTCGCCATTGCCATCCTCAAGCTCTGCACGCTCGCGCCGCCAAGCACTCTTCTCCGCCACCAAAGCTCGCTTCATGCCTCCGTGCACGAGGCTAACCAAACATGCCGCTCCAAGAACCGACGCTGCCATGGAGGATGTGGAGATCTCCGGATGGGAGAGATCCAAACTCACCAACCAGGACAAGAGGGGCCTCAAGAAAATTGGCCTATTGAAGAAGAAGGACTCCCTCATCTTCCCCGACGATGAGAGCACTCCGAAGCCTCGAATCGGATATCGGGTAACCATCATCGACCATCTTATTCGCGGTCTTTCCACCCCGGTCCATGAATTTCTTCGTGGACTTCTGTTTGTTTATGGGATTCAGCTGCACCAGCTGACCCCAGACTCCATCCTTCACATCTCTCTTTTTATCACTCTCTGCGAATGCTTCCTCGGGACCCATCCCCATTGGGGCCCGTGGAAGCGTATTTTCTATCTCCAGCGCAACAACTCCCGCAGCATCGTCTACAATGTGGGTGGCGCTTGAATTTTGCGTCTGACCCGACATAGATTATTTTGATGTCAAATTCCCCGATTCCGTCCAAGGATGGCGCAAGAGGTGGTTGTAGATGAAAGATGAATTTGTCGGTGACCAGGAGTACTGAATGGATCGTAGCGATAAAGAGGGGGGGTGAATGGCGCTACGGAAAGTTTTAGTCTTTTTCAATTTTTATGCAACAGAAGGTAAAGGTGAGAACTTTAGCAATAGGGGTGATCCTACAATGATTATCGGACAAGTGCAACAAGTAAAGGAATCAACAAGATAACGAGAGTAAGGAGCGAGACAACCAGGGGCGCGGAGACGAGGCGAGGTTTGTTTCCCGAAGTTCCTTCCACAAAAGGAAGTACGTCTGCGTTGAGGAGGTGCTAGTCTCACACAAGAGACTAGACGGCCACACCACGAATGAAGGCCTCACCTTCTTCCTCGAGAGAGCTCCACGAAGGTGCTCTCCCTCTTCCACTAAGGCACCGGTCGAGGCGGTGATTCCTTCACAAGGTTAGGGCAAGCTCCACACACAAGGATGCTCCCAACACCCTATGGAGCTAGTACATCACCAAGCTAGCCTCCATAGCTGCACATCTCCAATGCTCCACCATAGGAACCCTTCTCCAATGCTCCACCATAGGAACCCTTCTCCAATGCTCCACCAAAGGAACCCTACCATCAAGATCCACAAAGGAATAGCTAGTATTGGTGAAATCTCTCTTGGTAGAACTATAGATCGGGGTCTCCTCCACCACTCCTCAAAGTTTGAGCAAGATTGGTTGGATGGTGAAGGAGATCCTCAAGGATTAAGCTCAGCAACAATGGAGGAGAGAGAGAGGGAAGAGATAAAATCGGGTTGGGGAAGAAGGGGCCCTTAAATAGGCTCCTCCAAATCCAACCGTTATGTCCAGTTTTTGCCTAAGCGGTACTACCGCTTTTGGGAAGCGGTACTACTGCTCTTAGTTCGAATTCCCCCAGATCTGGTCAATGGACGTAGAGCGGTACTACCGCTCGAGGTACCGCAACAGGGTCCAAACCTTACTGGACTCGAAGCGGTACCGAAGCGGTACCAGGGCGGTACAGCCGTAACTTGTTTACGGTACCTGAGCGGTACCGTGGGCGGTACTACCGCTCGTGAGCGGTACTACCGCTCAAGGTACCGTACAGGTACCGTAACCAGTACTGTGGGACGAAATCAGTGCAGAACTCAGAGCGGTACCGTGGGGCGGTACCTATAGGGGTAGCGGTACTACCGCTACAGGTACCGGTAGTACCGGCCTGGCTAAAACTGGTTTTCTTCCCTTTTTCTCTCCAACCATGTTACCTCGCGATACACACGCAAAACCAGAAAACCTATAAACTACGCTTCAGTCTTCCGATCTTGACGTGTCCAGCGAGGTCACCGTTCACTTGCAAATCTAACAATGATACTCAAGGCACACGGTGAGATTACTCAAGTGTTGTCATCAAACACACAAAACTCGGGGTTTGGATTTTGCTCTTACAATCTCCCCCTTTTTGGTGTTTGATGACAACACAAGATTTTACAAAAACATATGATATTATGATGAGATACTTAGATTTGCAAAAGCTCGACGGAGCTCCCCCTAAACATGTGCATATTATGAATATGTGTTTGAATACAAATACACATGTCCTAGAGGCATCACTCCCCCTAGTTTTTACAAACCGAGCACATATGCAACACGGATAATTGACATGGATAATAGCATATGCGCAATATGGAGGCAATCATGAAATCATGTTATGAGATTTGGGTGAAGTTATCATACCATAGCCTTGAGAATGCCCAAACTCACCGTAAGATACCTCCATAGGGTTGTTGATGTAGCCACAAGAAAAGATAAGCAACTAGAACCAAACGGCTACAAACAACAAAGGTCCCCATCCACCTAGGAACTTCTCCCCCTTTGGTATCGGAACACCAAAAAGGAGGGGAAAGAAACTAGAAGGATGGAGAAAAAGAACATACAACCAAGCTTGCAAAAATCACGAGAAAACAAGCTTGGAGGAGGTTCTCCAAAAAAAAAAGAAAAGAAGAAAGACAAAAGAAGGTCACAACGAAACACAAAGTACCGAAAAACCCCTCAAAGAGGGGGTGTTGGTGGCCGAAGCCACCGTGTAAGAGTATAGTAGTGTGAGGTCGCGTAGATGTATCTAGGACTCACAACTACAACTCAACATGAAGCTCATTAGTCACTTAATTGACAAATAGCATATGCTTTGAATTTCTTTATGCATTATGTGATGAGATTCATAGCATAGAAAACAAAATTTTTCCTACCACAAGAACGAAAACCAAGCCAAGATGCAATCTAGTAGACTGTAGCAACGAGGGGATAACGAGACTAACCCTTGAAGATTTCCAAAGCCTACGAGATTAGATCTCGTTGTTGCAGAAGATGATCACTTGCCGCTTTCAAAAGCGCGTAGAAGATCTTGACGGTGCCACAATCGGGCAGCACCTCCGTACTCGGTCACACGTTCGGTGTTGATGAAGACGACGGCCTTCTCCCCGTTCCAGCGGGCAGCAGAAGTAGTAGATCCTCCTCGGAATCCCGGCAGCACAACGGCGTGGTGGCGGTGGTGGTGGAGATCTCCGGCAGGGCTTCGCCTATGCGTTGCGGGAGAGATATGTGGAGGAGGGGCGCTAGGGTTTGGGGAGAGGGGGGCTTGGGCGCCGGCCCTCAAAGGGGTGCGGCCAAGGTGGAGGCTTGAGTGGCCGGCCACCCTCCCCTTGTCCCTCTTTTTATAGGTGGAACCCCCAAGAGTTAGACTCCAAGTCTTCGAATAAGACCCCAACTCAAGAACTTGCCATAAGGTGGGAAACCTACCCAAGGTGGGACTCCTACTCAAGGTGGGACTCCCACCCCTTCCTTGGGGGGGTGGCCGGCCACCATGGGGTGGAGTCCACCTGGGACTCCTCCTCCTTAGGCTGGCCGGCCAAGCTATGTGGAGTCCCTCCGGGACTCCACTTTCCATGGTGATTTCTTCCGGATTTTTCTAGAACCTTCTAGAACCTTCCATAAATGCACCGGATCATTTCCAAACTTGGAAAGTGATTTCCTATACATGAATCTTATTCTCCGGACCATTCCGGAACTCCTCGTGATGTCCTGGATCCCATCCGAGACTCCAAACAATACTTCGAACTCCATTCCATATTTTGTATCTACTTAAACGACATCAAACCTTAAGTGTGTCACCCTACGGTTCACGAACTATGCAGACATGGTTGAGACCTCTCTCCGACCAATAACCAATAGCGGGATCTGGAGATCCATAATGGCTCCCACATATTCAACGATGACTTAGTGATCGATTGAACCATTTACATACGATACCGATTCCCTTTGTCACACGATATTTTACTTGTCCGAGGTTTGATCATCGGTATCTCTATACCTCGTTCAACCTCGTCTCCTGACAAGTACTCTTTACTCGTACCATGGTTTGTGGTCTCTTATGAACCATTCATATGCTTGCAAGCTAATTAGACGACATTCCACCGAGAGGGCCCAGAGTATATCTATCCGTCATCGGGATGGACAAATCCCACTGTTGATCCATATGCCTCAACTCATACTTTCTGAATACCTAATCCCACCTTTATAACCACCCATTTACGCAGTGGCGTTTGATGTAATCAAAGTACCCTTCCGGCATAAGTGATTTATATGATCTCATGGTCGAAAGGACTAGGTAACTATGTATCGAAAGCTTATAGCAAATAGAACTTAATGATGTGATCATATGCTACGCTAAATTGGGTGTGTCCATTACATCATTCACATAATGACATAACCTTGTTATTAATAACATCCAATGTTCATGATCATGAAACTATGATCATCTATTAATCAACAAGCTAGTTATACAAGAGGCTTACTAGGGACTCCTTGTTGTTCACATAACACACATGTATCAATGTTTCGGTTAATACAATTATAGCATGTTATGTAAACATTATCATAATCATAAAGATATATTATAATAACCATTTTAATATTGCCTCTTGGGCATATCTCCAACAGTCTCCCACTTGCACTAGAGTCAATAATCTAGTTTACATTTGTAAAGATATAACACCTTGGCCTTCTGGTGCTTTATCATGTTTTGCTTACGGGAGAGGTTTTAGTCAACGGATCTGACATGCTCAGAAACGTGTGTATTTTGCAATTCATTTGCGTCTTCACGCATTACTCATTTTCCAAATGAGTTGGCATTAAATATGTTCGGTCTTCTGGTGGAACCTTAATTCTGCGGTCTGAAATATGTCACCAATATTGTCATACACAATATAGCTTCAAAGTTCTGACACTATCGGAACTACACCAAGTTCTCAAAGAACTCATCGACTTAAACATCCCCAGTCATTGTCAAAACAATGACATACTCTGCCTTCATTTGTAGAATCCGTCACAATATTTAGAACTCATCTAAATCTAGCATAGACAATTTCTAGCTCATTGTGCTACCTTTTAAACAACACTTAGCCTAATTGAGATTTGAATTTCATTTTTATATGTGACCAAACTAATATCGGTGCAACACCTTACAGCGATTTGTTTGTCATTACCCCATATAAAACTATATATATCCTTGGTTCTTCTAAAGCACTCAGGGATACTCTTATTGTTGTCCAATGATCATCACATGAATCATTCTGGTATATGCTCCTAACTCTTTAGAGCACATGACATCTGATTTTGTACATATTATTCGTGATCTATAATCACTCATGTGTTTTTACTCATTGAGTGTCAGATACACTCAAGTCTTGTTAAACCTTCACATGACAAGAACATTTTCTTAATATTTCTATATTGAACTACTTCAATATCCATTCTATGTACTTTGACTTAAATTTATTATGTGTTTCAATCTATCTTCATAGATCTTGACACTAAATTTGTTTCAGTCCATATCCTTTCATTGAAGTTAATTTCTCAATGAAACCTTTTAATCAAGTATATAATTTCATCATTTATAATCAACTATATGTCATCTACATAAGTATTATAAATATGTCTCAGCGCTCCCACTTAATTTCTTGCAAATGCAAGCATCTTCGTCATTTCTGATGAAATCGAAAACTCTTTGACTATTTCATCCGGTGAAGATTCCAACTCCGCGATACTCACTTCATCCAATTGAAGTTTTTATACCTATCTAGTATTCCACGGACTAGCAAAACTCTTGGTTGTATCTTGTATACACCTTTAATACACACTTCTGATAAGTAATGTATTTTGCCATCCTACTAGCATATCTCATAAAAGAAATATGTAGTGATTACTAGAATAATCCACATAGACTATAAGCATTGCTACGGAAGATCTAATCTTATCATAGTCAACTCTTTGAACTTTGTCGTAAACAACTTTTCGAGAAGTCGAGCTTCTTCAAGGATATTTCATCCAAGTCCATCAATTTTATAGATCCATTTACTTTCAAAAAGTATTCATCTATCTTGGATTTCATGGCGCATAGCCATTTTAACGGAGTCAGGGCCCATCATAACTTCTTTGTATGTAGTTGGTTTATCATTGTTCATAACCAATCCTTTGTTCACAAATCATTTATTTGATCACAAAGTAAACCATATCTACAAGGTTCAATAGATACTTTGATCTCCATGACTATAACATTTTGTAGACATGGGAGCTATTATCTTCGTGGCCGCTTCCGGAACCATTTCCGATGCTGCGCTACTCCAATCATTATGCTTAGGTTCATAAAAATTATCAAGTACTATTGTCCTCCCACTCAAAAACTTCGCTAGAAAACAATTTCTTGGACATAAGTAAGAAACATCGACAAACACTTTTGTCTTTGTCTCCATAGTGGAAAGATTTCCCAATTCATTCTTTGGGATAACCAACAAAGACATTCATCCGATTTTGGTTGTAAACTTATTTACTTATGCTATGCATACCAAAAATTTAAGAAAGGACTATTAGGGTTCATACCCATGTCATAACTCGTATGGTGTCATTTCAACGGATCATGATGATGCTCTATTCAGTGTAAAAGCGGTAGTTACTAAAGCATAATCCACAAAAATATAATGGCTTTATTTTATTTTATCTCATCATTAATCCAACAAGGTTTGGATACGTCTCTCGGATACTTCATCATCACTATGATACTCCAAGAAACGTGAGTTGTAGAACAACTTCATAACTCTCTTAGATGTTTGCTAAAACTCGTAATTCAAATATTTCCACCATGATCCAATCTTAGATATTTGACTTTTCTATTACGATGATTTCCACTTCATGCTGAAATTTATTTGAATCCATTCAAATGTTTCAAACTTCTTCCTTATCGAATATATCCACATATATATACTCCATTCTTTGTTGGAAGTTTTCATGAAGTAGAAGAATCTCCCGCACACAACTATGCCCAGTGAACCACATACATCATCATGTATGTTTTCACTAAGTTAGTTGCCCGTTCAACTCTTGGCCTATGAACGGTATTTTAGTCATTCTCTTTTAGAAAAGATTTGCAAGCGCCAAACGATTCAAAAATCAAATGACTCCAAAAATCCATTTGCATGGAGTTCCTTCATGCGTTCTTCTCTAAAATGACCTAAATGGCGGTTCCACAAATAAGTGGAATTCAAATCATTTGCCTTATGGCATTTTAGCGTCAGTGTTATGTATGTGTGTTTCACCATAAGATTTATAATAACTTATCCATCGTAAATGGAGTAATGTCATAATTTGAACAACTCATTGTTTTAATTTGACCAGAGCAAAATAACAATTATTAAGTTCTTTATTATAAATTCTAAGGGCTAGATAGAATGCCAACGACGAACATAATAACACTTTATTTTTGTTCCAAACGTGCATTCCTATCATATTCCTTATCAGTAACTTAGGCCATTGTATTCTTGTATTGCGCTGTTTTGTATGACACTTCATACCAACCAATATGGTACTAATACCCAAGAATTTCATTGTGTGACCAAACAAGGAATACATCCATAACATGTATATCATTTATATACACCTGAGCTAGACTTTCTAGTCTTTTCTTTCTTTCTGCCAATCATCTTTTGTAGTTTCTCTTTTAGCTTTCCTCATTATTCAGAAAAACACTTCAACATCAATAACTTCTAGGTTTGTTGGTCAAATACCAATAACCTTGAGGTTCTTACTTTGAAGTTGATCATCATATGACAAGTGTTCCAGATTTCACTATTAGTAACCTTTTGATACGTCTCAAACGTATCTATAATTTCTTATGTTCCATGCTACTTTTATGATGATACTCACATGTTTTATACACATTATATGTCATTATTATGCATTTTCCGGCACTAACCTATTAACAAGATGCCGAAGAGCCAGTTGTTGTTTTCTGCTGTTTTTGGTTTCAGAAATCCTAGTAAGGAAATATTCTCGGAATTGGACGAAATCAACGCCCAGGGTCCTATTTTTCCACGAAGCTTCCAGAAGACCGGGGGAGAGACGAAGTGGGGCCACGGGGTGCCGCCACCCTGTGGTGTGGGCCCCTCGTGAGCCCCCCTGACCTACCTCTTGGCCTACTTAAGCCTTCATCGATGATAGTTCCAGTACCGAGAGCCACCATACGGAAAACCTTCCAGAGACGCCGCCGCCGCCAATCCCATCTCGGGGGATTCAGGAGATCGCCTCCAGCACCCTGCCGAAGAGGGGAATCATCTCCCGGAGGACTCTACACCGCCATGGTCGCCTCCGGATTGATGTGTGAGTAATTCACCCCTGGACTATGGGTCCATAGCAGTAGCTAGATGGTCGTCTTCTCCTCATTGTGCTATCATTGTTGGATCTTGTGAGCTGCCTAACATGATCAAGATCATCTATCTGTAATGCTTGTTGACGTGGAGTCGTAGCTTCCTTGTGACGGTAAAGCACTCGTCCGTTGGGAACCCCAAGAGGAAGGTATGATGTCGTACAGCAGCAAGTTTTCCCTCAGTAAGAAACCAAGGTTTATCGAACCAGTAGGAGCCAAGAAGCACGTTGAAGGTTGATGGCGGCGAGATGTAGTGCAGCGCAACACCAGGGATTCCGGCGCCAACGTGGAACCTGCACAACACAACCAAAGTACTTTGCCCCAACGAAACAGTGAGGTTGTCAATCTCACCGGCTTGCTGTAACAAAGGATTAGATGTATAGTGTGGACGATGATTGTTTGCAGAAAACAGTAGAAACAGTATTGCAGTAGATTGTATTCGATGTAAAAGAATGGACCGGGGTCCACAGTTCACTAGAGGTGTCTCTCCCATAAGAAATAGCATATTGGGTAAACAAATTACAGTTGCGCAATTGACAAATAGAGAGGGCATGACAATGCACATACATGACATGATGAGTATTGTGAGATTTAATTGGGCATTACGACAAAGTACATAGACCGCTATCCAGCATGCATCTATGCCTAAAAAGTCCACTTCCAGGTTATCATCCGAACCCCTTCCGGTATTAAGTTGTAAACAACAGACAATTGCATTAAGTATGGTGCGTAATGTAATCAATAACTATATCCTCGAACATAGCATCAATGTTTTATCCCTAGTGGCAACAGCACATCCATAATCTTAGAGGTTGCTGTCACTCCCCCAGATTCACGGAGACATGAACCCACTATCGAGCATAAATACTCCCTCTTGGAGTTACAAGCAATGACTTGGCCAGAGCCTCTACTAGCAATGGAGACCATGCAAGATCATAAACAACACATAGATAGATTGATAATCAACATAACATAGTATTCTCTATTCATCGGATCCCAACAAACACACATGTAGCATTACAAATAGATGATCTTGATCATGATAGGCAGCTCACAAGATCAGACAATGAAGCACAATGGGGAGAAGACAACCATCTAGCTACTGCTATGGACCCATAGTCCAGGGGTGAACTACTCACTCATCAATCCGGAGGCGACCATGGCGGTGTAGAGTCCTCCGGGAGATGATTCCCCTCTCCGGCAGGGTGCCGGAGGTGATCTCCAGAATCCCCCGAGATGGGATTGGCGGCGGCGGCGTCTCAGTAGGTTTTCTCGTATCGTGGCTCTCGGTACTGGGGGTTTCGCGACGAAGGCTTTAAGTAGGCGGAAGGGAGGCGTCAGAGGGCCTCTGGGGGGCCCACACAACCAGGCGGCGCGGCCCCCCCTCTGGCCGCGCCGGGCACAGGTGTGGGCCCACCAGGGCTCCCCTCTGGCGGCTCTCGGGTGTTCTGGATGCTTCCGGGCAAAATAGGAACCTGGGCTTTGATTTCGTCCAATTCCGAGAATATTTCCTTACTAGGATTTCTGAAACCAAAAACAGCAGAAAACAGCAACTGGCTCTTCGGCATCTCGTTAATAGGTTAGTGCCGGAAAATGCATAATAATGACATATAATGTGTATAAAACATGTGAGTATCATCATAAAAGTAGCATGGAACATAAGAAATTATAGATACGTTTGAGACGTATCAAGCATCCCCAAGCTTAGTTCCTACTCGTCCCGAGTAGGTAAACGATAACAAAGATAATTTCTTAGTGAAAATGCTACCAACATAATCTTGATCATACTATTGTAAGCACATGTAATGAATGCAGCGATCAAAACAATGGTAAATGACATGAGTAAACAACTGAATCATAAAGCAAAGACTTTTCATGAATAGTACTTAAAGACAAGCATCAATAAGTCTTGCATAAGAGTTAACTCATAAAGCAATAATTCAAAGTAGAAAGTATTGAAGCAACACAAAGGAAGATAAAGTTTCAGCGGTTGCTTTCAACTTGTAACATGTATATCTCATGGATATTGTCAACATAAAGTAATATAACAAGTGCAATATGCAAGTATGTAGGAATCAATGCACAGTTCACACAAGTGTTTGCTTCTTAAGGTGGAGAGAAATAGGTGAACTGACTCAACATAAAAGTAAAAGAAAGGTCCTTCAAAGAGGAAAGCATCGATTGCTATATTTGTGCTAGAGCTTTTATTTTGAAAACAAGAAACAATTTTGTCAACGGTAGTAATAAAGCATATGAGTTATGTAAGTTATATCCTACAAGTTGCAAGCCTCATGCATAGTATACTAATAGTGCCCGCACCTTGTCCTAATTAGCTTGGACTACCGGATCATTGCAATACACATGTTTTAACCAAGTGTCACAATGGGGTACCTCTATGCCGCCTGTACAAAGTTCTAAGGAGAAAGTTCGCATTGGATTTCTCGCTTTTGATTATTCTCAACTTAGACATCCATACCGGGACAACATAGACAACAGATAATGGACTCCTCTTTAATGCATAAGCATGTAGCAACAGTTAATGTTCTCATATGAGATTGAGGATATATGTCCAAAACTGAAACTTCCACCATGGATCATGGCTTTAGTTAGCGGCCCAATGTTCTTCTCTAACAATATGCATGCTTATCCATAAGGTGGTAGATCTCTCTTACTTCAGACAAGACGGACATGCATAGCAACTCACATGATATTCAACAAAGAAATAGTTGATGGCGTCCCCAGAAACATGGTTATCGCACAACAAGCAACTTAATAAGAGATAAAGTGCATAAGTACATATTCAATACCACGATAGTTTTTAAGCTATTTGTCCCATGAGCTATATATTGTAAAGGTAAAGAATGGAAATTTTAAAGGTAGCACTCAAGCAATATACTTTGGAATGGCAGAGAAATACCATGTGGTAGGTAGGTATGGTGGACACAAATGGCATAGTGGTTGGCTCAAGGATTTTGGATGCATGAGAAGTATTCCCTCTCGATACAAGGTTTAGGCTAGCAAGGTTATTTGAAACAAACACAAGGATGAACCGGTACAGCAAAACTCACATAAAAGACATATTGTAAACATTATAAGACTCTATACCGTCTTCCTTGTTGTTCAAACTCAATACTAGAAATTATCTAGACCTTAGAGAAACCAAACATGCAAATCAGATTTTAGCATGCTCTATGTATTTCTTCATTAATGGCTGCAAAGCATATGATGCAAGAGCTTAAACATGAGCACAACAATTGCCAAGTATCACATTATTCAAGGTGTTATACCAATTACCACATATATCATTTTCCAATTCCAACCATATAACAATTTAACGAAGAAGAAACTTCGCCATGAATACTATGAGTAAAGCCTAAGGACATATGTGTCCATATGCAACAGCGGAGCGTGTCTCTCTCCCACACAATGAATGCTAGGATCCATTTTATTCAAACAAAACAAAAACAAAAAACAAACAGACGCTCCAAGCAAAGTACATAAGATGTGACGGAATAAAAATATAGTTTCAGGGGAGGAACCTGATAATGTTGTCGATGAAGAAGGGGATGCCTTGGGCATCCCCAAGCTTAGACGCTTGAGTCTTCTTGATATATGCTGGGGTGAACCACCGGGGCATCCCCAAGCTTAGAGCTTTCACTCTCCTTGATCATGGTGTATATCATCCTCCTCTCTTGATCCTTGAAAACTTCCTCCACACCAAACTCAAAGCAACTCATTAGAGGGTTAGTGCACAATTAAAATTCACATATTCAGAGGTGACACAATCATTCTTTATACTTCTGGACATTGCACAAAGCTACTGAAAGTCAATGGAATCGAAAAATCCATCAAGCATAGCAAAACAGGCAATGCAAAATAAAAGGCAGAATCTGTCAAAAACAGAACAGTTCGTAAAGACGAATTTCTAACAGGCACCAGACTTGCTCAAATGAAAAAAATTTAAAACTAATGAAAGTTGCGTACATATCTGAGGATCACTCACGTAAATTGGCATAATTTTCTGAGTTTCCTACAGAGAATTAGCCCCAGATTCGTGACAGCAAAGAAAACTGTTTCTGCGCAGTAATCCAAATCTAGTATCATACTTTTATTAGAGACTTTACTTGGCACAACAATGCAATAAAACTAAGATAAGGAGAGGTTGCTACAGTAGTAAACAACTTCCAAGACACAAATATAAAACAAAATACTGTAGTAAAAACATGGGTTGTCTCCCATAAGCGCTTTTCTTTAACGCCTTTCAGCTAGGCACAGAAAGTGTGTATCAAGTATTATCAAAGGGTGGTGCATCTGCAGCGGGATGCGGAGTTTTCTCAACCATGCATAGTATATTGGATACATAAGTTTTAGCGTCCCCCTTTTCATTGGTCTTGGGCTTGCTACTCTCATCAAACAAATTTTCGGGAACAAGCCAAGCATAATTATTTTCTAGTGCATCATTCATAGCTAAGAGTTTACATGGTATTGGTGCTTTGATCTCTCCACCATCATCAATATTATTAGTGTACCTTATTCTCTCCAAGTCCATCTTTTCAAGGAGACTAACAAAATTGGTGCAAGAACCAAGCATATTATATTTAGCAAAGACCTCTCTAGCCTCTCTTGCTATGCCACCAAATTCTCTAAGAAGGGTTTCTAAAACAAAATCTTTCTTTTCCCCTTCTTCCATATCACCGAGTGTAAGAAACATATGTTGGATTATAGGATTGAGATTAACAAATTTAGTTTCCATCATACGGACTAAAATAGCAGCGGCAATTTCATAAGTAGGAGCAAGGTCTACCAAGTGTCTATCTTCAAAATCATCAACGGTACTAGCATGAGTGAAAAAAATTTCTATATTATTTCTCCCAATTATAGACCCGCGCCCTACCGGCATGTCTTTTACGGTAAAATTAAAAGGAAACATGATCAAATAAGTAAAGTAAATGCAAGTAACTATTTTTTTTTGTGTTCTTGATATAGTGTGCAAGATAGTAAATAAAGTAGAGCAAGTAACTAATTTTTTTGTATTTTGATTTAATGCAGCAAACAAAATAGTAAATAAAATAAAGCAAGACAAAAACAAAGTAAAGAGATTGCGATGTGAAGACTCCCCTTGCAGCGTGTCTTGATCTCCCCGGCAACGGCGCCAGAAAAGAGAGCTGTTGACGTGGAGTCGTAGCTTCCTTGTGACGGTAAAGCACTCGTCCGTGGGAACCCCAAGAGGAAGGTATGATGTCGTACAGCAGCAAGTTTTCCCTCAGTAAGAAACCAAGGTTTATCGAACCAGTAGGAGCCAATAAGCACGTTGAAGGTTGATGGCGGCGAGATGTAGTGCGGCGCAACACCAGGGATTCCGGCGCCAACGTGGAACCTGCACAACACAACCAAAGTACTTTGCCCCAACGAAACAGTGAGGTTGTCAATCTCACCGGCTTGCTGTAACAAAGGATTAGATGTATAGTGTGGATGATGATTGTTTGCAGAAAATAGTAGAAACAGTATTGCAGTAGATTGTATTCGATGTAAAAGAATGGACCGGGGTCCACAGTTCACTAGAGGTGTCTCTCCCATAAGAAATAGCATATTGGGTAAACAAATTACAGTTGGGCAATTGACAAATAGAGAGGGCATGACAATGCACATACATGACATGATGAGTATTGTGAGATTTAATTGGGCATTACGACAAAGTACATAGACCGCTATCCAGCATGCATCTATGCCTAAAAAGTCCACTTTCAGGTTATCATCCGAACCCCTTCCGGTATTAAGTTGTAAACAATAGACAATTGCATTAAGTATGGTGCGTAATGTAATCAATAACTATATCCTCGAACATAGCATCAATGTTTTATCCCTAGTGGCAACAGCACATCCATAATCTTAGAGGTTGCTGTCACTCCCCCAGATTCACGGAGACATGAACCCACTATCGAGCATAAATACTCCCTCTTGGAGTTACAAGCAATGACTTGGCCAGAGCCTCTACTAGCAACAGAGAGCATGCAAGATCATAAACAACACATAGATAGATTGATAATCAACATAACATAGTATTCTCTATTCATCGGATCCCAACAAACACACATGTAGCATTACAAATAGATGATCTTGATCATGATAGGCAGCTCACAAGATCAGACAATGAAGCACAATGGGGAGAAGACAACCATCTAGCTACTGCTATGGACCCATAGTCCAGGGGTGAACTACTCACTCATCAATCCGGAGGCGACCATGGCGGTGTAGAGTCCTCCGGGAGATGATTCCCCTCTTCGGCAGGGTGCCGGAGGTGATCTCCAGAATCCCCCGAGATGGGATTGGCGGCGGCGGCGTCTCAGTAGGTTTTCTCGTATCGTGGCTCTCGGTACTGGGGGTTTCGCGACGAAGGCTTTAAGTAGGCGGAAGGGAGGCGTCAGAGGGCCTCTGGGGGGCCCACACAACCAGGCGGCGCGGCCCCCCCTCTGGCCGCGCCGGGCACAGGTGTGGGCCCACCAGGGCTCCCCTCTGGCGGCTCTCGGGTGTTCTGGATGCTTCCGGGCAAAATAGGAACCTGGGCTTTGATTTCATCCAATTCCGAGAATATTTCCTTACTAGGATTTCTGAAACCAAAAACAGCAGAAAACAGCAACTGGCTCTTCGGCATCTCGTTAATAGGTTAGTGCCGGAAAATGCATAATAATGACATATAATGTGTATAAAACATGTGAGTATCATCATAAAAGTAGCATGGAACATAAGAAATTACAGATACGTTTGAGACGTATCAATGCTACATGTTGCGTTTGTTGGGATCTGATGAATAATGAATACTATGCTATGTTGATTATCAATCTATCATCTATGTGTTGTTTATGATCTTGCATGCTCTCCGTTGCTAGTAGAGGCTCTGGCCAAGTCATTGCTTGTAACTCCAAGAGGGAGTACTTATGCTCGATAGTGGATTCATTTCTCCATTAAATTTGGGGGAGTGACAGCAACCTCTAAGGTTGTGGATGTGCTGTTGCCACTAGGGATAAAACATCAATTCTATATCTAAGGATGTATTTGTTGATTACATTACGCACCAAACCTAATGCAATTGTCTGTTGTTTGCAACTTAATACTGGAAGGGGTTCGGATGATAACCTGAAGGTGGACTTTTTAGGCATAGATGCATGCTGGATAGCGGTCTATGTACTTTGTCGTAATGCCCAATTAAATCTCACACTACTCATCATAACATGTATGTGCATTGTTATGCTCTCTTTATTTGTCAATTGCCCAACTGTAATTTGTTCTCCCAACATGCTATTTATCTTATGGGAGAGACACCTCTAGTGAACTGTGGACCCCGGTCCATTCTTTTACATCGAATACAATCTACTGCAATACTCGTTCTACTGTTTTCTGCAAACAATCATCATCCACACTATACATCTAATCCTTTGTTACAGCAAGCCGGTGAGATTGACAAACTCACTGTCACGTTGGGGCAAAGTAATTTGGTTGTGTTGTGCAGGTTCCACGTTGGCGCCGGAATCCCTGGTGTTGCGCCGCGCTACACTCCGCCGCCATCAACCTTCAACGTGCTTCTTGGCTCCTACTGGTTCGATAAACCTTGGTTTCTTACTGAGGGAAAACTTGCTTCTATACGCATCACACCTTCCTCTTGGGGTTCCCAACGGACGTGTGCATACACGCTATCACCTTTTAATATGATGAACAATTTCACTCATAATTTTATCCATCATATCATGATGACTTTTCGAGACCATGTATGTACATGCTAGGCTCGTAAAGTTTAACCTCAGTATTCGCATGTGCAAATCTGGCTTGCACCCATTGTATGCACACGTCGAATCTATAACACCCGATCATCACGTGATGCTTCGAAACGATGAATCTTAGCAGCGGTGCATACTAAGGATGATCACTTCATGGATATGCGAATATCGTTAGTGCCCAACTAGTTGGAGAATTGGGACGCCGCTTCAACCTTCGTACATTCCCACAAAACTTATGTGTTTATGTAGTCTCACTAGATTATATTCTATCATCTTGCAATAAGGTCTTAGATATCACATATATCTCATACCTTGATTATTTCTGAAAACTAAATTTTCAGCTCCTTACTTTTCAAACAGATTTGAACTTCAATTTTCATGGAGACAAGATAACTTTAGGTACTAATTGAAACCATAGCTCTTTGAATCAATAATGTGAGGTTTACTTAAAGTTTGCAATAGGACTTAATCATTTATTGATACTTTAACTATACGGTACCAGTCCGTAAAGTTTCTTGTCAGATTTTAACAGTATTTCTATCTCAATTACAAGACTAGCGCATGGTAGAAAACGGATGCCAATACTACAAAATTAATTCAAAATACTACTCAGACTATGTTTATGATAATTAGTTCATGTTTTAATCTAATTACTAATGAACTCCCACTTAATACAACATCCCTCATAGTTGTTAAGTGGTATACGATCCATATCCACTACACCAAAACCGATCATCACGTGAGATGATGTAGCTTCAATGGTGAACATCAACATGTTGATCATATCATCTATATGACTCGTGTTCAACCTTTCGGTTTCCGTTGTCCCGAGGCCATGTCTGTACATGCTAGGCTCGTCAAGCAAACCCAAGTATTCCGCGTGTGCAAACATGGCTTACACCCGTTGTATGCGAACATTGAGTCTATCACATCCGATCATCACGAGATGCTTCGAAACGACGAACTGTAGCAACGGTGCATACGAGGGGAGAACACTTTATTATCTTGATATTAATGTGAGGGATCATCTTATAATGCTACCGTCGTGTTCTAATCAAAATAAGATGCATAAAGGATTAACATCACATGCAATTCATATGTGATATGATATGGCCCTTTAGTCTTTGCGCCTTTGATCTTCATCTCCAAAGCACGGACATGATCTCCATCATCAACGGGCATGATCTCTGTCGTGGTGTTGTCACGGCATATGCCATAGGGTGGCTAATCGATGTGGTTCCTGAGGGATCTCACGGCGGTATCCGGATGCGGGTATGGGCACGAGCGACACGGCGACGTACCCAGGTTCGAGGCCCTCCGATGGAGGTAAAACCTCTACTCCTGCTATGAGTGTATATGATGATCACACAGTACAATGGTGCTCCTAGAGCTGTGTCCGGCTGCTCCTGAGAGGCTAAGGGAGACGATGGTCTCTCTCACAGGGCAGCTCTGTAGGTGGGCGAAAGCAATAAATGATCCATCCCCTGCACGAGAGGGGGTAGTGCGGCTTATATAGGCACCGGCACTTTACATATGAGACCCTATAGTTTACTGGCCGGCTGGGCCGGCTTCGGCTTCCGCTCCTTCCCGAGGCGGTGACGTCAGGAGTGGTTGAGGCATCGTGGCCTGTCCCATCCGGCTGCCACGGTCAGCGGTATGGAGAGGGGTTGTCCCTGTCGCCGTCAGCACTGTAGCCGGTACGGATCGTCGTAAGCCCTGACGGCCTGTCCGTCGCGCGGCACTATTGCTCCACAGTGCCCCGCGCTTTACGGAAGATGGAGTCAGCGTGGACTTTGGGAACCCGGATCACCAACCCGGTTCCTTCCAGTGCAAGACTCGCCAGCCTCGAGTCGGTCTGAGGTACAAACCCCAGTCGGATATGGCTTGTAGAAGCCGGCCCAGCTACAGCATTGGTGGCCGTAGCCAGGACGACTAGGACCTAGAGCCAGCCGGCTTCCGGACCAGCCGGCCACGGCGCCAGCCGGCTGCTCCTCAGCCGGCCTTTGCCGCGAGCCGGCCAGTGGCCAGCCGGCTGCTCCGCGTCCATTGCCCTATCCGGGGTCTTCCCCCCGACATTAGCCCCCGAAGCTGGCAAGGTCCTGCGTCCAGAAGGACCTAGGCAGGTTTTCCTGGCTTCTCGAGTATACCTGACGGCACTTGGAGGGGCCGACTGAGAATTTCCATTCAGCCGGCTGTGCCCTCATCCGGCTCGTTCCTGCCGGCTGCTTCTAGCCGGCCGCTTTTTACACTTGTACAGTTTTTGCTTTCTCGCAAGATCTGATGGCGCCTCCGCCTTGCTGACGAATTTTGGCTCAGGTGGAACTTATTGTCCGGCTCCGGCTTGCGGCGCGCCGGAGTCTCCGCCGCCTCGGGTCCTGCGCCCGACTTGACCGGCCTGACGCCAGGGCTCTGCCGCCGGTTCGTCTGGTCACATCAATGTCCCTCCGGATCCGGTGCGGTAGTGGGCGACGTGGTGTGGCCGTTTCTGGTAACGGTCGTGGACGTGGGAGGAGTTACGGCGCAGTAAATCCGGAGACGTGGCCCACGTCGGCCACTTGGAGGCCAACCGCCCGCCGCGGTCGGCTATAAATGCCGCGGGGGCGGTATCGAGGCGGCACTTGCCCCTTTCTTCCTCCTCGCGCTCCTGCCTCGCTCCTTCTCTTCACTCGAGCTCTTCGCTGCTCCGACGCCGTTCCTCTTCCGTTCTTCTAGCGAACCTCAGCGAGCGTTTGCCCCGACGATCTTCCGCCGAGCTGCCGCCGCAAACCCGCCAATCCGGCACCACGGGGCCACGCGCATCGACGGCGCGCCCTTCTCCACCGCGATCTCCTCCGGCGAGGAGCGGCTCTTCTTCGCCCTTCCGCCTCTCCTGGACCTCCTCTTCTTCTTCGTCCTCGATGGCCCAGCCGAGCGGCTCCTGGAAGGGTTCCTATATGCAGGAGGACGACATTGCCCGGCTCGTGCGCCTCCGCCGCATCCCGGCGGGGGTGATTACCAGGGCGCCGGGCGCGGAGAAGGAGCCTCGGCCGGAGCCCGGCGAACGCGTGGTCTTCGGCGCACATCTTGACCGCGGATTGGGTCTGCCGGCTTCCAACTTCTTCCGCCGGTTCCTCGACCACTTCGGCCTGCAGCCGCACCACCTGCCGGCCAACGCCATGATCCTCCTCAGCTGCTACGTGGCCTTCATGGAAGGCTACGCCGGCTTGTGGCCGGACGTGGAGTTTTGGAGCCGGCTCTTCTACATCAAGGCGCAGACGACCGAGGGCCGCCTGAGGACCTGCGGCGCCGCCTCCATCTATCCTCGCACGGGTACGTCCTTCCCGCGGATTCCGACTGTCGATTCTGTAAAGATTTGGCAGATGTCTTTCTTTTATGTGCGGAACGAGAGCCCGGCCTTCGACCGGCTCAACCTGCCGGAATACAACCCGGCCCCGCCAGTCGGCCGGATCAACTGGGGCTACAACCCCAAGTCCTCGGACCCGGACGCGGAGGTGAACCTCCTGTGGGACTTCCTGGGCGAGTGCGTCTCGGGGGGCCGGCTGAGTGCCGAGGACCTCCTCTGCACCTACATCTCGCGCCGGGTCATACCGCTCCAGTGGCGCGTCCACAAGATCGGCCACATGTCCGGCTGGCTCGACCCGACACGGACGTCGAAATTGGAGCTCTCCAAGTCCCAGGTGGCTCACCGGGTGAACAACATCACCAAGGCCAACATGCCGGACAACTGGGACTGGGGGCTGCCGCCTTACGATCGGGAGCAGCCGCCTGAACTGGTAAGTTTAATGTTTTTGCCGTCTTCCGGCTTGCGGCTGCGTGGCCGACTTGATATTTATCTTGTTGTTTTCAGCTTTTCACCCGCCAAGGCATCGAGGATGGCGACTTGGCGACGAAGGTCTGGACGCCGGATCACATCGACCCGGCTGACCTAGCCGGTGACCAAGCCAGCGACGACGATCTGCCGGTGGTGCAGGATCAGGGCGGCCAGGGGGAGCATAACCCGCCGCCCTCGCCTGAGCATGAGCAGGAGCAGGAGCAGGAGCAGGAGCAGGAGCAGGCGGAGCCGGCCCAATCCGGCACGGGGCCCATCCCGGCGGTGCCTCTGCGCGCGGTGCCGCCTACGAGCACGGCGACTTCTGCGCCGAAGGGGAGGAAGCGGGCCGGCGTCGGGTCTACGGCCGCTTCGGAGGCGAGGGCCAAGAAACAGCGCTGGCTGGCGCCCAAGAAGGTCCCGGAGAAAGCCGGGTGAGTTCTTTTTCCTTTGTTGTTTGATTCCTTTTCTTTCCTTCCTCTCCGTACTTATCTTTTCTTGCTTGTTCAACTAGGGCCGCGATTAAGTTTACCCAGGGAGGCGGCTCTCGGCAGGCTCCTCCCGTCACGTCGCCGCTTCAGCGGCAAAGGAGGGAGCCAACCCCGCAACCTTCAGCACGCGCGCGCACGCCGCCGGCTGCTAACGTGCCGCCTGCGGCCACGCCACCTTCTGTGTGGGCGGCTAGCTCCAGGGCCCACTTGGCAACCCGGCCGTTGGCATCCTTGCTGCCTATGATTTCCGCCAAGGGTGCTGTGGCAACCACCCTGATGGGGTGCTCTTGGAAGTAGTGCTTGAGCTTCTTGGCCGCCATGTAGACGCCGTAGGTGACCTTCTGGTAGTGGGGGTAATTTTGCTTCGACTGGGAGAGCACTTCGCTGAGGTAATAGACTGGGCGCTGAACCAGCTGCTCCCTGTTGCCGGCTTCTCTGCGCTCCACCACCAGGACAACGCTAACCACTCGGTTGGTGGCTGCGATGTACAACAGCATCGGCTCCATTGAAGCCGGCGTTGCAAGGATTGGCGCGGTTGAGAGCACGCGCTTCAAGTCACGGAAGGCCTCATCCGCCTGCGGTGACCAGACGAACCTGTCCGCCTTCTTCATTAGTTGATACAGGGGCAGTGCCTTCTCCCCCAGCCGGCTGACGAAGCGGCTCAAGGAGGCCAGGCAGCCAGCAAACTTCTGGACGTCCTTGAGGCACTGCGGCAGTTCCATCTTCTCCAGGGCACTGATCTTGTCCGGGTTGGCTTCGATCCCTCGCTGAGAGACGAGGTAGCCAAGGAGCTGGCCAGACGGCACGCCGAATGTGCACTTGGCCGGGTTGAGCTTCATCCGGAATCTTCTCAAATTGGTGAAGGTTTCTCTCAGGTCATCAAGGAGGGTAATCGTCTCCTTGGTCTTTACAACGACATCATCCACATATGCGTGAACGTTTCTGCCGATTTGATCCTGCAAGCATTTTTGCATGCACCTTTGGTAGGTGGCGCCTGCATTTTTCAAGCCGAACGGCATAGTCGTGTAGCAATAAGCCCCGTACGGGGTAATGAACGAAGTCTTTATTTGATCAGCCGGATTCAAAGGAATCTGGTGGTAGCCTGAATAGGCGTCTAAGAAAGACAACAGTTCACAGCCGGCAGTCGAGTCTATGACTTGATCTATGCGCGGCAGGGGGAAGGGGTCCTTCGGGCACGCCTTGTTCAGGCTGGTGTAGTCGATACACATGCGCCAGGAGCCGTTTTTCTTCAAAACCAGGACCGGGTTCGCCAACCAGTCCGGGTGCAGCACTTCCATGATGAAGCCGGCAGCTAGGAGCCGGGCGATTTCTTCACCGATGGCCTTCCTTCGTTCTTCGGCGAAGCGCCTGAGAGGCTGCTTCACCGGCTTGGCTTCAGGCCGGACGTGGAGGTGGTGCTCAGCCAACTCCCTCGGCACACCCGGCATGTCTCTTGGAGTCCATGCGAAGATGTCCCGATTCTCACGGAGGAAGCTGGTGAGCTCGCTTTCCTATTTCTTGTTCAAGCCGGCACCGATGGTGACGAACTTGTCCGGCTGCGCCGGGTCCAGCAGGATCTTCTTGGTGTTGTCGGCCGGCTGGAAGTGAGTCGTCCCAGCCGAGTTGCCCGCAGCCGGCATGTCTGTCTGCGCGGCTTTGGCGAGGGCGACGGCGTCGTGGATGAGCTGCTTCTCGGTGGCGATGACCAGCGTCTGGGCCATCTTGGAGCTCTGCGTGGCGCAGTCCATGGAGCGGCGATAGTCGCCGGCTACGGTAATGACCCCCTTGGGGCCAGGCAGCTTCATCTTCAGGTACCCATAGTGGGGCACCGCCATGAACTTGGTCAGGGCCGGCCTGCCCAGGAGCGCGTGGTAGGGACTCACGAGGTCCACCACCTCGAACTCGATTCTCTCGGTGCGGACGTGGTCCGGCTTCCCGAACATCACCTCCAGCGTGATCCGGCCGATCAAATACTTGGAATAGATTAGCACCACTCAAAGCTAGATAGCACCCCTCATATAGTCGCTAGTGCTAATCAATTAAAATTGACTACTCTAGATGGGAACATGGTGAAGTGAAATGACTTCGAAAGAAAGTAAAGTGAAGGTGGATGTGAACAAGAGAAGATAGTGATTTTTGATAAAATTGATGATTGGGTCTGAATGCGATACCCTTCCAATTATACAAGTACCCCCACAATACCTGATTATTGGTAGGGCTTAACTAGAAGCTTGTGTATTTTAGTATGGGTTCCCTCTACACAAACATCATAGGGGTTACGCCGAGGCTGCCTCCGTTAAAAGTGGAATGATGTTATTATGAGGTGAATGTACGGCCCAAGCCCTGTGCAGTTCCCGGGTTGACTGCGGTTTTCACCGGGAGGTCAAGCTCATGGGGAGAGGTGCTCATACTAGCATATATAAGTGAAAGGTTATGGTTGATGATCCGCGTACTGTGTTACGATGATTCGGGGTTATCCTCGACGGATGTAATCACAAGTTGTGGCACAAGAGTACAACCTCTGCAGAGTGTTAAACCTATTCGAATAGCCGTGTCCACGGTTACGGACGATTGGAAAGGCCATACTATCTCCGTTATCATGAAAATGTTTTGATTCTAGAAATGAATGGTGGATTGAGAAGTGATATTATGGTGAACCATAATGAGTCGTGGGAATGACACTAATGTTCCCACTTGAGTTAGTTTAGCACATGATAAGGCTTTGCTAAAGGTTTACTAAACTAAAACTTGGCTTTATGCAAATAAACCTAGAGCTTAGCACCCCCTAATGATACTTAATAAGTAATTATTGTTAAGTTAGTTTGCGAGTACTTTAAAAGTACTCATGGCTTTGCCCTGGCTATTCAAATGCCAGACTATGAAGGAGAGCACCAGTATCAGGATGACGGACAGCAGGACGTCTACGATAACTAGGATCGTCTTCTAACGTCAAGCGTTGCCTGTGGAATAGATAGTCCACTACTACTTCGTTTCCGCTACTATTTGTGATGTTGAACAATATATTCGTGTAATATTGGATCATGTGATCTATGGTTGTAAGACAATATGTGTTGTAATAAATGATGACTCTATGCTACTTACTATTATGTCTCGCAAAAACATTATTCCTGGGATTGCGATGTATGGCATAATAGGCATCTGGACTTAAAAATCTGGGTGTTGACAAGTTGGTATCAGAGCCGTTGTTTGACCTTAGGAGACCCTAGTTAGAATGGACGTTTGATAAACTTAGTTTCCAAATAAATAAATTGAATAGTTATGAAAAATACAATCATACCCTTACCTTTGAATCTTTTTGTAAACTAGCCAAATTCATGCTCTTATAAGTTGCTTAAAATTTTGGACACTTGCACCTCTCTAACTTGCTCATCCATCCCTCTACAGATGGACATCATCCCCACGGAGCCCTTCATCCAGACTCAGGTGTACGACCTGGCCAACGGTGGGGACCTGATCTTCGAGAGGGATCTGATGGCCCTCTCGCAGTTCCTCGGACGCTCGCCTCCCGTGTTCTACGGAGGCCAGATCGCTGACCAGGTTGGAGGCCAACTCCAATGGCTCATCATGGCTAGTCTCCCGGGGAAGCCGGAGTCCCCCATGTTCCGCCAGATTCAGTTCTCTCTCCGAGAGAACAACTGGGTGGATGGACTCGCCCGCTCTCTACAGGAGGCTCTCGCTCGTCTGTGCGGGCAGAACTCGCTGGCGATCGAAGGAGAGCGCTTTGAGCACTTTGCAAGGCACTCCTCCCTCGGGCTGCCCCTCAGTCTGCCGTTCCACCCGGTGCTCAGGCACCACGTGGATCACATGGACTTCATGCTGTTCGAAACTCGTGCTGAGTTGGACAACTCCCGCTCCACCGCCATCCACACCCAGGACCAGCTGAACAAGTACGCGGAGACCATCAAGGTCTTCGCAAAGGAGCGGAGGACTCTCCGCCAGCTGGTCGTGAAGAGGGACTCTACCATTCACCGCCTGAAGGCCAAGATCGCCGTCCTGAAGGAGACCATCGCCACTCAGGCTGAACAGCTCCAGATCCTCGAAGGAGAAGGAGAAGGGGAAGACATCCAAGGGGATGGCTACTCCTACGTCAGCAACGACGAGGACTACGAGGAGGATGACGAGGGAGACCTGGACTTCCACCAGCTCCTGCCTGCCGGGATGGACACCACCTTCCCGCTCCGCATCGATGGATAGCCTCCATCCCCCCCCCTATGAGCACTCGCGTAATATGAGATGTATCGGTCCCTTGTATCCGCACCATGTATCGTAGTTTGTTGAAAGGGTTCTTAAAACCCTCCTGAACTTTGGCTTGTAATAATGGCTACCTCCATGACTATGTTTGTGTGTGTAATGTTAATATTTTATGAATCAAGTTTAAGTTGTGTGAATTTTATCCCAAAATGAACCATAGAGATTTCCCTCTCATCTCATCTCATGATCACTATCACTGTTCAGATGGCACCCCCAAACCGCAACGAAAATGCAATGATGCAACTGCTGCAACAGATGATGGCAGATAGAGAAGCTGAGAGAGTTGACCGTCAAGCCAACCTGGCTGCACTTCAACAGATTGCTCAGGGCAATCAAGGTCACGGAAACCATGATCACCCAGGGTCAAAGCTGAAAAACTTCCAAAACACCAACCCACCTGTGTTCAGCAAGACAGAGGAACCCCTCGATGCTGATGATTGGCTCCAAACTATGGAGAACAATCTCGAGGTTGCCGGTGTGGAGGACAACGAGAAGGTGTTGTTCGCCACCCATTATCTGGCTGGACCTGCACGTGCCTGGTGGACAAGTACCCGCGCCTTACATGCGGGGCAAATGATGATTTGGGAGGATTTCAAACTCAAGTTTAGTAAGTATCATGTGCCCCCGGGTTTGATTAAGAAGATGAGGGATGAGTTCAGGGAACTAAAGCAAGGAAGGATGACCGTGGTGGAATACCGCGAGAAGTTTCTCACTTTGTCAAGGTACGCCCCGGACGAGACAGATACCGTCGAGAAGAGGAAGGAGAGGTTCCTAAATGGACTGCATGATGAGATGCAGACTGTGCTGATCAACATTCCCTTTGCTGATCTAGAAGCTCTTGTTGACTCCGCCATTCAGATGGAAGGGAAGATACACCAAGCCAATGCGAACCGCAAGCGCCGTATGATGAACCAGAGTGGGCCCAGCAACAACCACAAGTATCGCCCCAGCTCAAGCGGAGGGTTCGCCCCAAGAAACAACAAGCCCCCGATGCAAAATCCACGTCCGAGTTATCCGAATCGGAGTGGAGGAAACCCCAGGCCAGGAGGCCACCACAACTACAACAACAACAACAATTTCAACCGCGCTCCACCCCGCGCCCCCAACAACAACTCCAACAACTCCAACAACTCCAACACCGCTCCAAGGACTGGGAGCAACGCTGTTCCCATCACTCCCAAGGACAAGTCCACCTACAACTGCTACGAGTGCGGAGTGGCTGGGCACTTCTCCTATGAGTGCCCCAAGAAGCTCGCCAAGACTGCCGCCAACACCTCAGGCCCTGCGCAGCAGCAGCGTCGTGTCACCACCAACAAGAAGTTCGCCCCCAACAACCCGAACAACCGCAACGGCCGCCTCTACCACATGAATGCAGAAGAAGCTCAGGAAGCCCCAGACGTTGTGCTGGGTATGTTCTCTGTTAACTCAATACCCGCAAGAGTGCTGTTTGATTCTGGAGCATCGCATTCATTCATTACCGAAGATTTTGCATGCACTAGTAAGATTCAACCCATCAGTTTGAAGCATGTCATGATAGTTCAAATACCCGGATCCACAACTAAAGCTAGAAAAATTTGCAAAGATGTGCCAATCAGAATACATGAAATTGAATTCTATGCAAATTTGATCGTTCTGGGAGCCAAAGGTTTGGAAGTAGTCCTTGGCATGGACTGGATGGCGAAACATCATGGACTGATTGATTGTGCCAAGAAGGCCATCACCATGACTAGTAGCACCGGAATCATAGTTGAACACATATCAGAAAAACTGCCCAGAAAATTCACCTGTAACCAAAGCCTAGCCAAACCCACCTTGGATCAGATCAGGGTCGTTTGCCGATATCCTGATGTGTTCCCGGATGATCTACCCGGTATGCCCCCAGATCGGGATATCGAGTTTATCATCGAGTTAATCCCCGGAACCAGACCTATCGCCCAGAGAGCCTACAGCATGAACCCGGCAGAATTAGTGGAACTAAAGAAGCAACTGGATGATATGCTATTCAAAGGTCTGATTCAACCAAGTGCGTCACCTTGGAGATCGCCAGTTTTGTTTGTGGATAAAAAGGACGGTGCCACTCGTTTGGTTACGGACTATCGGAAACTCAACGATGTCACCATTAAGAACAAGTATCCATTGCCTAAGATAGAAGATCTGTTTGACCAGCTGACCGGAGCCCAAGTATTCTCGAAGATTGATCTGCGGACCGCATACCATCAGCTGAAGATTCGTGCCACCGATATCCCCAAAACTGCCTTTACCACCAGATATGGATTGTATGAGTACAATGTCATGTCCTTCGGATTGACCAATGCCCCCGCTTACTTCATGAATCTCATGAATAAGATCTTCATGAACTTCCTGGACAAGTTTGTCGTTGTCTTCATCGACGACATCCTCATATACTCCAAGACTGAGGAAGAACATGAGCAACATTTGGAAGTGGTACTAGATACCCTTCGGGAACATCAGTTGTATGCCAAGTTCAGCAAGTGTGAGTTCTGGTTGAAAGAAGTAGGATTCTTGGGTCATATCTTGTCAGCCGGAGGAATCGCCGTTGACCCCGCAAAAATCAAGACTGTTGAAGAATGGAAAGCCCCAACCACTCAGACCGAGGTCCGTGCATTTCTCGGATTGGCGGGATACTACCGCCGATTCGTTGAAGGATTCTCGAGCATAGCAAGACCAATGACTCAATTGTTGAAGAAGGACCGGAAGTTCGAATGGACCAACAAGTGTGAAGAGAGCTTTCAACAGCTCAAGCTAAGATTGACAACAGCCCCAATACTGGTTATGCCGGACATTACCAAGCCTTTTGATGTGTACTGCAACGCCTCCAAGATTGGTCTTGGATGTGTGCTGATGCAAGAAGGCAAAGTGATATCTTACCTATCAAGGCAGCTGAAGCAGCATGAACAGAACTATCCAACCCATGACTTAGAGCTAGCAGCGGTGGTGTTAGCACTGAAAGTATGGCGTCATTACCTCATGGGTAATCGATGCGAGGTTTACTCGGATCACAAGAGCCTGAAGTATATCTTCACGCAGAAGGAGCTGAATATGAGACAGCGCAGATGGATAGAGTTAATCAAGGATTACGACATGGAAATCCACTATCATCCCGGCAAGGCCAATGTGGTAGCGGATGCTTTGAGTAGACTGCCGTGTCAGTTGAACTCCATGTTAGCAATTGAGCAACCTAGCCTATTTGAAGAATTTGAACAGTTTAGGCTTGAATTAGTTAGCGAGGGATACCTCGCCAGCATTGAACTTCAACCCACCCTGATTAGTCAGATCAAAGAAGCTCAGAAAGGAAATGCTAGCATTGACGGAATCAAGAACCAAATAGCCGCCGGAAAAGCACCAGGATTCACCATAGATGAAGAAGGAGTGCTATGGTATAACAAGCGCCTTTGCGTGCCGTCAGACTCAGAATTGAAGCAAGTTATTCTGAAAGAAGCTCACGACACCCTATACTCCATTCACCCCGGAGGAACCAAGATGTACCAGGATTTGAAGGAACAATTCTGGTGGCATGGAATGAAGAGAGAAATTGGAAGCTACATCGCCAAGTGTGACATCTGTCAAAGAGTCAAAGCCGAACACCAACGCCCCGCAGGACTGCTGCAACCCCTACAGATTCCCGAATGGAAGTGGGATTCCGTAGGAATGGACTTCATCACCGGACTGCCCAAGTCTAGTAAAGGAAATGATTCCATCTGGGTAGTGGTCGACAGACTAACCAAAGTCGCCCACTTCATCCCCGTCAAGACCACCTATCAAGGACCGAGACTCGCCGAGCTATATATCTCAAGGATAGTCAGCCTGCACGGAACCCCGAAGTCGATAGTATCCGACAGAGGATCCCAATTCACCTCCAGATTCTGGCAGAAAGTACATGAAGGACTCGGAACTCGTCTGAATTTCAGCACCGCCTATCACCCACAGACAGATGGACAGACTGAAAGAGTCAACCAGATACTAGAGGACATGTTGAGAGCATGTGTGTTAGAGTATGGATCTAAGTGGGAAGACTGCTTACCGTACGCAGAATTCTCGTACAACAATAGCTACCAAGCCAGCTTGCAGATGGCCCCTTTTGAAGCACTGTACGGAAGGAAGTGCCGCACCCCTCTGAATTGGTCGGAAGTAGGAGAAAGTCAAATCTTTGGACCAGATATTCTCCGAGAAGCCGAAGAGAAGGTTCACAAGATCCGCGAGTACCTCAAGACAGCCCAATCAAGACAGAAGAGCTACGCCGACAAGAGACGCCGAGAGATGACCTTCGAGATCGGAGATTTTGTGTATCTCAAAGTGTCCCCCCTTAAAGGAATGCAGAGATTCCAGCTTAGAGGAAAGCTTGCACCCCGATATGTCGGACCTTTCAAAATCCTAAGTCGCCGAGGAGAAGTATCCTATCAACTGGAATTACCAGAAGAAATGTCAGCGGTGCACAATGTGTTTCACATCTCGCTACTCCGGAAGTGTTTAGAGGTACCTGAGAAGACCGAGGTTTTCAAGAACATCGACCATCGAGCTGTGGATATCAACTCAGATCTGACATACCGCGAAGTACCGATTCGCATCCTAGAAGAAGCCTTCAGAACCACCCGTACCCGAAGTATCAAGTTTCTGAAGATCCAATGGAGTAACCACACCGAAGAGGAAGCCACTTGGGAGAGAGAAGACTTTATGAGGACTGAGTACCCAGATCTCTTTAGTACCTAGTTTTCTCAGATCTCGGGACGAGATCTTTTGTAAGGGGGAAGGGTTTGTAACATCCCAAGTTTTCAACAATAATAAAGATCAAGAGAGTATTTCAATTACTCAAATTTTGCAACAAACAAAAACTTTTTATATGCATATAAGTGCCACATATAGTTTCTTGCATTGGAGTGAATTTTTCTTTTGTGCAATTGCCATGATGAGTGTTGTTATGTAAAACAATTGCTATGTGAACCCTAATCAAGATCATTAAACCCTAATTGAAGTAGAAATGGAAAAAATGGGAAAAACTCTTTTCTCTCTTACATACACCTCATACCAAAATGCAAATCCTCACCCTTGTCCATATTTGATTACTCTATGGTTTCTAAAACCCCTATATAACTCAAACAAACACAAATGCACTAAAGAAATCAAATTCAAATCAAGGAGAAATTCAAAACTCAACCACATATGATAATGGTCATATGTGGCAAAAATATTTTCTTCCCTACTTTGCACCCCTCTATTTCTTGAAACCTAAACTAAACTTTGTCAACCAAAGCCATGTCATCCAAGACCATGTCAAGGTGAGTACTTTTCATGTTGACCACCATGGCTAGAGTTGACTAGGTTGACCAGAATTAATTTGCCAAAGTGGGATCTGAGAAGAAAAAGAAGATCACCCCCAAATTTGAAACTTTGCCTTTCAACTTCAAATTAAACCAAACCACCATCAAACTGACCTATATTTAATATGTTTGAGATCCACCAAAGAGATTTTCGAAATTCAAAATTTGAGTTCATGCGGCCATTGTGTCGAACAGGTGGCAGACATGATTTCCAAATTGTGTGTCATCCTATTACCCACAGGTTTCTTCCCTAAACCCCTTTAATTCTTGATCATTGCACCCTCTTACAACCCCTGCTTCACCCCAGTACCTTGCTTGATCGATTAAAGTGAGGGGAGAGGGAAAAGAAACCCTAATCTAATGCATACCGTGGCCATGCCGGCCACCTTTGGCATCTCCACCTCCAGCCCTCGTTTCAACTCTTGCCCTTGTCCTGGAGCATCTACACAGCACAAGGACACCAACGGTACACGCCCCAGCAACGCCAAGGCTTGGCATTGGCCAGACAAGCCGTGCCCAAAGCGTGCCAGGACGTGCCAGCCCACGCGGTGAGCGCGCACTGGCCGCGCCAGTACGTCGCCCACTCGAGCACCTCCGTCCTCGCCCTGCATCCCTACCACGGCGTCGAGCAGCTACTCCCCGCCCTCTACACGCTAGACATGCTCAAGCACGCGCAGAGGCCTCGTCACCGTCGTCCTCGCCGGCGAAGTACCGCGGGTACTGCCGCACTCGATCGATCTCCCGAGCGATCCCATCATCCCCTGGACGCGCCAGCTATACCTAGAGCATCGCCAGGACGACGCCTATCCGATGCCGTCCTTCCCTTGCCCCTTGGAGCGCCAGAAGCGCCACGCCATGGACGCTCCTCCACAGCACGCTCGGCCACCTCCCTCCCTCTATAAATAGCGACGATCGGCTCCTCCCTTCTGCACACAATCCACTCCCCTCACCTCACTGAGTCTCCTCCACCCCTCAATTTCACCAGACCTCGCCGGAGCTGCTCGAATCGCAAGCTCAAGTCCGCTGGAGCCCGCAGAAGCTCTGCTTCGATTGGCGCTTCCCCGAGCGCCGCCGCTGCTCCTAGGGCTTCCCCATCTACTTCCACTTCCTCGCGCACTCTGCCAGACTCCTGCATCGGCCTGGTACTCCCTCCCACCCCCTAGGCTCGCCGCCAGTGAGCTCGCCTCTCGCCGGAGACGACGACGCTCACACGCCGTCGATCTCCAGTCTAATCTTACGGTCGAGATTGAAAATACCGCTTCGGCGTTTAAAGAGGCGCCGACAGGTGGCCCCCACCTTGTCAGCGCGGCCCGAGCGCACCAGATGCGTATTGGGCTGCGAAGTGGGTTTTTAAACCGTTTCGGCCCAGTAACGCTTCCCGCCTAAGCCCAGGATTTCAAATCCAGTTTAATCTTATTCAAATTTGCTCTGCTGAAGGTTTAGTAAAATTTGAATAGTTTGAATTCTACCAAACCAAATTTAGCAAACTTTATACCATTAGAAAGCCCATGAATTTATCTATCCAATGCCACTGGCCCCATCTCCAAATTCCTTGTAGATTTAATTAGGTAAAAATAACAAGACAGGGACTTTTGAACATTCAAACTTCATTTAAAAATTAACCAGAATAGTTTTTGAAGTAATTCCAATTCTGATAAATCACAAATAATGTCCTCTAATTGATTATGCAATAACATAGCCCTGTTGTTTGTATGATCATGGACTAGATCAAATAAAATGGCTATGTAGTCATTTCTACAGCAATTGAAAATGGAATTCAAACTCAACCCTAATATGAGAGCTACCCCTCATTTAAATCTTGATCCTAAGTACTAATAACCAGGGGGAATGACTAGACTAATGAACCCTTGAGGATTATTACTTAGAGATTTTAAATTCATTTAAATATTAAGTATTTGAAACTATGTGAAGTATAGCACTTCCAATTAAATTGAACTCACATATAATAGATATGAAATGTTGACTTTGGGTCAACCTATATTTCATACCTTATTATTATTTGATGAGATTAAATCTTAATAAGATATAATGATAAGAATTGAATTTCTCTAAGGAACTACATACCAAATTTAAGAAATAGGAATAATAAGAGGAAAATATTTTCTCCTAAATAAGAATCTATCAAATAACCCACCATGCCATGTTTGATTGATAATAGGACTAGAGTGTGAACTCTTTTGAGTGTTTCTAGTTTAGTATGTGAGCTTGGTTTAGTATTTATACCTCGTATTCGCATATAGACGCTAGTAACGAGGAATACCAAGAGGAGGAAGGCTACTCACCGGAAGAAGAGAACTTCGATAACTACTCAGCTCAAGGCAAGCTAACCCTTGCTAAACACAAGTGCTTAGCTCTACAAGAGCAAAGGCACCATCACCCTTTACTTTTATGTATTACCTATCCCATGTTTTTACTTTCATTTACTTTTGCTTATTTATTTCAAAATATCTTTTTGATTTATGATTCACTTGGTCTAGAGTAGACAAATACTTGGAATAGATTAGCACCACTCAAAGCTAGATAGCACCCCTCATATAGTCGCTAGTGCTAATCAATTAAAATTGACTACTCTAGATGGGAACATGGTGAAGTGAAATGACTTCGAAAGAAAGTAAAGTGAAGGTGGATGTGAACAAGAGAAGATAGTGATTTTTGATAAAATTGATGATTGGGTCTGAATGCGATACCCTTCCAATTATACAAGTACCCCCACAATACCTGATTATGGGTAGGGCTTAACTAGAAGCTTGTGTATTTTAGTATGGGTTCCCTCTACACAAACATCATAGGGGTTACGCCGAGGCTGCCTCCGTTAAAAGTGGAATGATGTTATTATGAGGTGAATGTATGGCCCAAGCCCTGTGCAGTTCCCGGGTTGACTGCGGTTTTCACCGGGAGGCCAAGCTCATGGGGAGAGGTGCTCATACTAGCATATATAAGTGAAAGGTTATGGTTGATGATCCGCGTACTGTGTTACGATGATTCGGGGTTATCCTCAACGGATGTAATCACAAGTTGTGGCACAAGAGTACAACCTCTGCAGAGTGTTAAACCTATTCGAATAGCCGTGTCCACGGTTACGGACGATTGGAAAGGCCATACTATCTCCGTTATCATGAAAATGTTTTGATTCTAGAAATGAATGGTGGATTGAGAAGTGATATTATGGTGAACCATAATGAGTCGTGGGAATGACACTAATGTTCCCACTTGAGTTAGTTTAGCACATGATAAGGCTTTGCTAAAGGTTTACTAAACTAAAACTTGGCTTTATGCAAATAAACCTAGAGCTTAGCACCCCCTAATGATACTTAATAAGTAATTATTGTTAAGTTAGTTTGCGAGTACTTTAAAAGTACTCATGGCTTTGCCCTGGCTATTCAAATGCCAGACTATGAAGGAGAGCACCAGTATCAGGATGACGGACAGCAGGACGTCTACGATAACTAGGATCGTCTTCTAACGTCAAGCGTTGCCTGTGGAATAGATAGTCCACTACTACTTCGTTTCCGCTACTATTTGTGATGTTGAACAATATATTCGTGTAATATTGGATCATGTGATCTATGGTTGTAAGACAATATGTGTTGTAATAAATGATGACTCTATGCTACTTACTATTATGTCTCGCAAAAACATTATTCCTGGGATTGCGATGTATGGCATAATAGGCATCTGGACTTAAAAATCTGGGTGTTGACACACAAAGGTAAAGAAGCGAACCTATCATCGAACGATAGAGCTTGGGATCCACCACCTTGCCGGTCTCGTCAAGGGAGAGTTGACACTTGAGATGCATCGGAGTTCCAATGCCCTTGGCGTCCTTCATATCAAAGCGCTTGAGCATGTCTTGGAGATACTTTGCTTGATTGATGAAGGTGCCTTGTCCCATTTGCTTGATCTCGAACCCAAGAAAGTACTTGAGTTCACCCATCATTGACATCTCAAACCTATTTTTCATCAACATAGCAAACTCATAATTGAATTTTGTGTTAGTCGAACCAAATATGATGTCATCTACATAGAGTTGGCATACGAAAAGCTCCCCATTGACTTTCTTAGTAAAAAGAGTGGGATCAATTTTCCCCACTTCGAAACCACAGTCTTCAAGCAACTCCTTTAGATGCTCATACCAAGCTCTAGGAGCTTGTTTGAGTCCATATAGGGCCTTTTTGAGCTTGAAGACATGGTCCGGAAAATGGGGGTCTTCGAACCCCGGGGGTTTCTTCACATACACTTCCTCATGTAGAGGACCATTAAGAAAAGCACTCTTAACATCCATTTGTTGCAACTTGAAGCCATGATGAGAGGCAAAGGCCAAAAGGATACTGATGGACTCAAGCCTTGCAACGGGTGCAAAAGTTTCACCAAAGTCCACACCTTCAATTTGAGAATAGCCTTGTGCCACCAATCTTGCTTTGTTTCGGATGACCATGCCATGTTCATCTTGCTTGTTCTTGAAGAACCATTTAGTGCCGATAACATTGCGGCAATGGTCGGGTCGCCTCATGAGAGTCCACACGTCATTCCTCTTAAAGTTGTTGAGTTCCTCTTGCATTGCATTCAACCAATCGGGATCTTTGAGAGCATCATTGACCTTGAGTGGTTCCTCCATAGAGACAAATGCGTGGTGCTCACAATAGTTTGCTAGTTATCTCCGGGTGGACACTTTGCCCTTTATATCACCGATGATATTATTCAAGGAAAGGGACTTGAGGCGCAAGTGTCTTGTAGTAGGATCTTCACGGCGAGTGTCGGCTAGAGGAGAAGATTCTTGTGAGTCATCTTGTCCTTCATCACGGTTTAGGTCCTCGCCTTGACCTCCATTGTTGTTGAAAGAGGCATCATCATCATGAGAGCCGAATGGCTTGGGAGTATTAGGAATAGCATTGTCCATAAAGATCATCCTCGAACCACTCGGAGAGGAACTTGAAGCTTGACCTTGGTCACTTGATGTTGGTTGATGTCCTATGGTGGAGCATTGGAGATGTGCAGCTATGGAGGCTAGCTTGGTGATGTACTATCTCCATAGGGTGTTGGGAGCATCCTTGTGTGTGGAGCTCGCCCCAACCTTGTGAAGGAATCACCGCCTCGACCGGTGCCTTAGTGGAAGAGGGAGAGCACCTTCGTGGAGCTCTCTCGAGGACGAAGGTGAGGCCTTCCTTCGTGGTGTGGCCGTCTAGTCTCTTGCGTGAGACTAGCACCTCCTCAACGCAGGCGTACTTCCTTTTGTGGAAGGAACCGCGGGAAACAAACCTCGCCTCGTCTCCGCGCCCCCGGTTGTCTCGCTCCTTACTCTCGTTATCTTGTTGATTCCTTTACTTGTTGCACTTTTCCGATAATCATTGTAGGATCACCCCTATTGCTAAAGTTCTCACCTTTACCTTCCGTTGCATAAAAATTGAAAAAGACTAAAACTTGCCGTAGCGCCATTCACCCCCCCTCTTGTTCGCTACGATCCATTCAAGTGGTATCAGAGCGGTACTACCGCTCGAGGTACCGCAACAGGGTCCAAACCTTACTGGACTCGAAGCGGTAACGAAGCGGTACCAGGGCGGTACAGCCGTAACTTGTTTACGGTACCTGAGCAGTACCGTGGGCGGTACTGATGACCCACAAGTATAGGGGATCGCAACAGTCTTCGAGGGAAGTAAAACCCAATTTATTGATTCGACACAAGGGGAGACAAAGAATACTTGAAAGCCTTAACAGCGGAGTTGTCAATTCAGCTGCACCTGGAAACAGACTTGCTCGCAAGAGTTTATCAATAGTAACAGTTTTATAGCAGTAGCAGTGGTGAAATATCACCAGCAGTGTAACAAAGACATCAGTAGTGATTATAGTAAACAGCAGGATTAAAATACTGTAGGCACAGGGATGGATGAACGGGCGTTGCATGGATGAGAGAAACTCATGTAACAATCAAAGTAGGGCATTTGCAGATAGTGATAAAACGGTGTCCAAGTACTAAGAAATCCATAGGCATGTGTTCCATATTTAGTCGTACGTGCTCGCAATGAGAAACTTGCACAACATCTATTGTCCTACCAGCCGGTGGCAGCCGGGCCTCTAGGGAATCTACTGGAAATTAAGGCACTCCTTTTAATAGAGCACCGGAGCAAAGCATTAACACTCCGTGAACACATGTGATCCTCACATCACCGCCTTCCCCTCCGGTTGTCCCAATTTCTGTCACTTTGGGGCCTCGGGTTCCGGACAGCGACATGTGTATACAACTTGCAGGTAAGATCATAAAACAGTGAATATCTTCATGAAACAATAACATGTTCAGATCTGAGATCATGGCACTCGGGCCCTAGTGACAAGCATAAAGCATAACAAGTTGCAACAATATCATCAAAGTACCAATTACGGACACTAGGCACTATGCCCTAACAATCTTATGCTATTACATGACCAATCTCATCCAATCCCTACCATCCCCTTCAGCCTACAGCGGGGGAATTACTCACACATGGATGGGGGAAACATGGCTGGTCGATGGAGAGGCGTCGGTGTTGATGATGGCGATGATCTCCTCCAATTCCCCGTCCCGGTGGAGTGCCAGAACGGAGTTTCTGGTCCCGAGACGGAGTTTCGCGATGGTGGCGGCGTACTGGATGGTTTCTGGCGACTTCGACTTCCCGTCTCGCTGATACGTCCAAAACGTATCTACTTTCCCAAACACTTTTGCTATTGTTTTGCCTCTAATTTGTGTGTTTTGGATACAACTAACACGGACTAACGCTATTTTCAGCAGAATTGCTCTGGTGTCTCGTTTTTGTGCAGAAATTCAACTTTCAGGAAAATCCCCGGAATTTATGTTGAAGGTCTTATTTTTCCAGAAGAATCACGGAGCCAGAAGGGCAGACCTGGGGGAGGCCAGGCCCCACAGACACTAGGCCGGCGCGGCCCAGGAGGGGGGCGCGCCGCCCTAGCGTGTGGCCTCCTCGGCTGGCCTCCGATGCCCTCCTCTGGACTACTTAAGGGTTTCGATCTAAAAACGCGAGACGAGAAGTCGAAGTCGCCAGAAACCATCCAGAACGCCGCCACCATCGCGAAACTCCGTCTCGGGACCAGAAACTCCGTTCTGGCACTCCACCGGGACGGGGAATTGGAGGAGATCATCGCCATCATCACCACCGACGCCTCTCCATCGACCAGCAATGTTTCCCCCATCCATGTGTGAGTAATTCCCCCGCTGTAGGCTGAAGGGGATGGTAGGAATTGGATGAGATTGGTCATGTAATAGCATAAGATTGTTAGGGCATAGTGCCTAGTGTCCGTAATTGGTACTTTGATGATATTGTTGCAACTTGTTATGCTTAATGCTTGTCACTAGGGCCCGAGTGCCATGATATCAGATCTGAACATGTTATTGTTTCATCATGATATGCATTGTTTTATGATCTTACCTGCAAGTTGTATACACATGTCGCTGTCCGGAACCCGAGGCCCCGAAGTGACAGAAATTGGGACAACCGGAGGGGATGGCAGTGATGTGAGGATCACATGTGTTCACGGAGTGTTAATGCTTTGCTCCGGTACTTTATTAAAAGGAGTACCTTAATATCCAGTAGATTCCCTAGAGGCCCGGCTGCCACCGGCTGGTAGGACAAAAGATGTTGTGCAAGTTTCTCATTGCGAGCACGTACGACTATATACGGAACACATGCCTATGGATTGCTTTGTACTTGGACACCGTTTTATTATTATCTGCAAATGCCCTGCTTTGATTGTTACATGAGTTTCTCTCATCCATGCAACGCCCGTCATCCATCCCTGTGCCTACAGTATTTTAATCCTGTTGTTTACTAAAATCACTACTGCTGTCTCTGTTACTCTACTGCTGTTATTTCACTACTGCTATTGCTATAAACTGTTACTACTAATAAACTCTTGCGAGCAAGTTTGTTTCCAGGTGCAGCTGAATTGACAACTCCGCTGTTAAGGCTTTCAAGTATTCTTTGTCTCCCCTTGTGTCGAATCAATAAATTGGGTTTTACTTCCCGCGAAGACTGTTGCGATCCCCTATACTTGTGGGTCATCAAGACTATTTTCTGGCGGCGTTGCCGGGGAGCATAGCTTTATTTGGAAGTTCACTTGGATTGATATTGTTCACTGCAAATTCTCCATCATGGGTAAATCTCGCGATCCTAAAGTCGCCATATTACCATCCACTACAAGAAAAGGTACAACTCTGAGTACCTCTGCTGCTCTTGATTCACCATCTATGATGAGTCAACTTGTTTCACCGCCGCAAGCTTCACTTGCTGGTACTTCTGCTGAATCTGAAAACTCTTATAATATTGATAATGTTTCTGCTGTGCTTGATGATAGTCGTTCATTGGGATCTTTTCTAGATGCTACAATTGCTAGGTCTAGACAAATTGAAAATACTGAAACTCCTAATGCTGCTACACCTGTTAATTCACCTGAGTCTATTGATTATTCTAGTGATGATCCTGATGAGGATTATGTGGAGCTTAATGATGATTTTATTGATAAATGCAATGCTATTACTGATGCAAGAAAAATTAAAAAGTTTCTCGCACAACATACTGTTAGATATAAGCTATCTCCTGATCCTAAATTTGCCACATCTCCTATAAACATTAAGGATAAAGATTATGATTTTTCTCTTGATCTATCTCATATAGCTATTGTAGAGAAAGCACCCTTTTGTGGCACTGAAAAAGAAAGTGCTGTAGAACATATGAATGAACTTTCTTCTATGAGTAGATTGTTTTCTGATGATGTCAAGATGCGTACTTATTTTGTTGCTAAATTTTTTCCTTTCTCATTAAAGGATGATGATAAAACTTTGTATAATAATTTGCCTCCTGGTTCTATTAAAAGTCCAGGTGATTTGCTTAATGTTTTCTTTCGGAAATACTTACCTGCTAGTGCTCAACATGCTGCTTTACAGAAAATTTATAGCTTTGACCAAGAAGATGGAGAGAAATTGCCTGAAGCTTGGGCAAGATTTTGTTCTCTTATCAGAGCTCGACCTGGACATGATTTGGAAAAGCATGATTTACTTGATATATTCTATAGTGGACTAACCGTTGAGTCTAGAGCATATCTGGATAGTTGTACTGGTTGTGTTTTCAGGAAAAGAACTCCAGACGAAGCTGAAGAATTATTGGCTAAAATAAGCCGGAATCATGATGATTGGACTACACCTGAACCAACTCCGACACCAATATTGAAGAAGAGGGGTTTGATTAAATTAAATGATGAAGATATGAGGGAAGGTATTAAATCCGAAGATGTGAAAAACTTACCTCCCATAGAAGATTTACGCGAGATAATTCCCCCTTCATCTATGATTGAGGTAAACTCCCTTCAACGCTTTACTAGGGAAGATATTCCGTATTCAAAACCTCCTGCTCAATGCTTAGATGAGTTTGATAATTATATTGTTAAGCAAGAAAATTTTAATATGAGAGTAGAGAATCATCTAATGGAAACTTCTCAAGCTATTAGCAATTTGCAAGATATTGTGGAGAGAACCTCCAATGATGTTAAGATGCTTGTTAAACATTTTCATATGGTTCAAACTCAAATTGATCAACTCACTAAAGTGCAAAATGACTTATTAAAAAATAATTCTAAAGAGAAACATGCTTATGAAGTAACAACTAGAGGCGGTGTTTCTACCCAGGATCCTCTATATCCTGAAGGGCATCCCAAAAGAGTTGAACAAGATTCCCAACGAATTGAACCTAATGCTCCTTCTAAGAAAAAGAAGAAGAAACATAAAAATGTTGTAGAATCCTCTGAACCTGTTAATGATCCTAATGGTGTTTCTATTTCTGATGATGAAACTGAAAGTGGTAATGAACATGATAATGATAATGATAAGAATGATGCTTCTGATAAAGAAGAAGTTGAAGATGAACCTGAAAAGCATGCTAAAAATAAAAAGTATACTAAAGAAGATTTTACTGCTAAGAAACATGGTAATGAAAGGGAACCTTGGGTACAAAAGCAAATGCTTTTTCCTGCTAAGAAACTAAAATCAAAGGAAGAAGAACATTATAATAAAATTTGCGATTGGATGAAACCTTTATTCTTGCAAATCCCTTTGACTGATGCTATTAGATTGCCTCCTTATTCAAAGTATATGAAAGATATTGTCTCTAACAAAAGGAAAATTCCTAATGAGGAGATTTCCACTATGCTTGCTAATTACTCTTTCAATGGCAAAGTTCCAAAGAAGTTGGGCGATCCAGGTATACCGACCATTCCTTGTTCTATTAAGAATAATTATGTTAGACCTGCTCTATGTGATTTGGGAGCTGGTGTTAGTGTTATGCCTTTTTCTCTTTAAAAGAGACTTTACTTAGATAAGTTGATACCTACTGATATATCTTTGCAAATGGCTGATAAATCTACTGCTATTCCTGTTGGTATATGTGAGGATGTTCCTGTTCAAGTTACTAATAACTGCTTGATATTAACTGATTTTGTTGTGTTGGAAATGCCTGAAGATGATAATATGTCTATTATTCTTGGGAGACCTTTTCTTAACACCGCAGGGGCTGTTATTGATTGCAATAAAGGAAAGGTTACTTTCAATGTTGATGACAAGGAGCATACCGTTTATTTTCCCAAGAGGATTGATAAAGTATGTGGAGTTAATACTATTTCTAATGTGAGAACTATCAAAGTTGGAACTATTGATTGTCCTATATATGAGCCTAAAGAAGGATATCAAAATCTTATGATTGGATCCATATCAATACAATTTAAGGTAACTTGATTGATTTGAGGTTTATTTCTTCGTATGCTATGTAAAATTTATTTGGTGGCAAGACTTGATCAACCTTGTTAACAAATACTTTTTATATGCATAGAGGGGGTAAACAACATTTATTTCTTCCTCCACTTGTTCCACTTGCTAATTAGAGATTTCAAAATCTTTTTTATGTCCAGTAATAATAAACTTAATACCCAGAAATGTGCATTTTTCACAGTTTTCAAAAATTCATAAAAATTATACCGTTGGTCCTATTTTTCGAAGACACACCTGGGAGCACCTGGGGATGACCAGTGGGGCACCCCAGGGTGGCACCCCACAGGCCGGCGCGGCCTGGAAGGGGGGCGCGCCACCCTGGCGTGTGGGTCCCCCTTTGCCCCACTTTTTCATCTCTTCCTCCCACTCTCTTCTCTCTCCCGAAAAAACTCGCACCAGTTTCCTCTCACTCGCGTTTCTACTCAAGAGCTCAAGATTTCTCGATCTCTTTGCTCAGCTTAGATTTCTGATTGAAATTTGGCACATTTGCTCTCCGGTATGTGACTCCTCCGATTATCCAAGTAGAATTTTGTTTGGTTGAGTATATCTTGAATATTTTGCTGCTGTAGGTAACATGTTTAATGAGCTTGCATGCTTGTTCTAAGTTGTAGAAACTAGTTTTGATGCATGATTAGTACTCTAGCAAGTTCCTATATAGTTTCCTTCAATTATATGTCACCAAATCAAATTTTATATTGTTGTTGAAAAATTTCAGAAAATGGAGTGGAATAGGCATCAACTAAACCAACAAGAATTGGAGGTGCAACAAGTCATGAGAGTTAACCGCGAAGAGGGAGTATACCCCTCTTACTACCCGTGCACAGACTTCATGAGAAGTGCAGGAATCTTGGGAGATGTTCAGAATCTAATTTCTCGTGCAGGGTTGGATGATTTTGTTGACGGATAACCATGCCAATATGCAAAATTGACTATGTATGTTGTGCAGGATTTTAAGTTCAATTGGTCGCAATCTAACCCCATGGTTCGGTACAAAATTTATAATAAAACTGACAACTTGCCATTCGATGATTTTTGTGCAGCAATTAGAGTGCCGCAGTGGGGATCATGCGAGAAGATAAGGGGATCGCCGCAAGAGCTCTTGAGCCTCTTCAAGATGATTTGTCATGGAAAAAGTTTCTCAGAGGATGGTGGTAAAATCAGTAGCATTCAACTCCCAGCTATTCGCTACTTTGCTTATTTCATTACTAAGTGCGTTCTTGCTAGAAAGAATGCAAGTAAATTATCTATCCAGGATTTAGCTTTTCTAGCTGCTGCATTGCAAGGTAATAAGACCTACAATTTAGGTGCTTTGATAGCCTATAGACTTGCTACTAACCGTGAGAAGGACAGAATTTGCGGAGGTCTCATCGCCTCTCGTTTATTAGCTATGCATTGTGTAGAACCTCATCATCTTGATATTCAGCTTCCCATAGAGAAACTTGACATAGTATCCATGATTAAACATGAATTTGTTTCTGATTCGTCTAATTTGGGAAACCTGTCTTACAAGATAACATTTTACAAGAAGACTTGGAGAACAACTAAGAAAACTGAAAAACTAGTAGGATTGCCTGCACCTATTCTATTTAACCTTGATTCCAGGGAGGATTGGTCAGTCACGGAAGGTGCACTGAATACATACATAGAGGAAGCAGGCCATCATGCAAGAGACAACATGGAGGAGGCCGATGAAACCTCGACTCGTCATCCGATGCAGCAAGTTCTTCGCATCAACATTTTGGGCATGTGGAGCCTTCACCCTTTTCTTCTGCACCGGGACCTCACTATGACTACGCCATGTATGATCCACCGGCATGGAACACTGACCCTCGTTGGGGTTGAACTCCACTTAGGCCAAAAGCCTAAGCTTGGGGGAGGTATACCGGCATCACTCATTCTTTGCATATTATGGTTGCTGGATACTTGTATATACTTGTTTACTTTCTTTAAGTGGTTTTCTAATGAGAGGGAGGTGATATTTGGGGAAGTGCTGCCTGAAAACAGATTCTGGACTGTTACTAAAAAAATTCTCAAAAATAGAAAGAACGTTATTTTGTGAAGCCAATTTTTGTGCATGTTCCCCAGGTTGTTATCTAACTTTCATTAGTTGAACACTTTTCGATTTGGGCAGCGGAAGAATTTCTTAAAAATCGATTACTGTACTGCTATCAAGTTTGACGAATTCCTGCTACTTTGTGTTTATGCGACTCTTCTAGTTTTCATTTTCTTGTTTTTACTTTGTTTCTTTCCTAAAACACAAAAAGACCAAAAATATTTCTGTTGTTTCTCTTCACCATTTGTTTATTTTGGTTTCTTGCTTTTATTTTTCTTTATTTGCTATCGTTGGTTTGCTATAAGAAAATCCAAAAAGATTTTGCTTTGTTTGCTTGCTTCCTTTTGTTCTTGTTTCCAATTCGAAAACACCAAAAATATTTGCTGTTCTTCTTTGGTTTTTTAAAGTTCATTATGAGTTCAATGATCTTCGGTGGCTGGAGCGTGGTTTTCATTTCATATTATCCAAGCTACACAAGTGAAAGGCAATAATGACGATCTACGACAATTCGACTGTGGTGAGAGGCTGGTATGAACTCTATTTGTTTTCATTTTTGTACATATACTCATCCATGTGAGCATGCTTAGTTGGTTCATGTGAGGTATATGTCATTTAAGAAAGTCTAGTAGTTCATGATCTCTCATGATTAGCTCCAATTTATTAATATGAGTAGCATGTCATGGCTGTTTGCTTGCATTGTTTTATTCATAAATAGGTATGACATTGTGGTATCCTCCTCTGAATAATTCATTTGAATCGACTTGGAACATGCTCACGCATGCATATGACTGAACAAAAGTCAATTAAGCCTCGATGATTTACCTTGCTTCAGAGTTCTTGTATCACTTTTATGCCTCCGTTAATTTATTTTGCCGCAAGCATGATTATGACAGTGACTGCTCTCTTGATTGTCGCTCCCCAGTCTATTGCTAGCCTTCACTTGTACTGAGCGGGAACGCTGCTCGTGCTTCCAAACCCCTGAAAACCAAGTTGTTCCAAAGTGTCCACCATAAATACCTATGCATGGCATTTCAAACCATTCCAAGTAAATTCTCATGCGCTACCTTTAAACCTTCAAAATGCTTCTCAATTTGTGTTAATGTTTTATAGCTCATGAGGAAGTATGTGGTGTTTATCTTTCAACCTTGTCATTTACTCTTGATGAACTTTCATAATGGACTAGTGGCACATCCGCTTATCCTATAATTTTGCAAAAAGAGCTGGCAACGGGGTTCCCAGCCCCGATTAATCAAACTTCATTAATAATTCTCTTCACATGTTTTGCTCTGATTCATCAGTAAGCAACTTAATTTTGCAAATAGACACTCCTCCATGGTATGAGATTGATGGAAGGCACCCGAGGATTCGGTTAGCCATGGCTTGTGTAAGCAAAGGTTGGGGGGAGTGTCACCCATAATAAAACTAAAATACGTGTGTAAACAAAAGAGAAGAGGGATGATCTACCTTGCTAGTAGAAATAATGTCCTTCATGGGAGCCGCTCTTGAAAGTCTGGTTGGCGAGGTAGTTGGTGTACCCATTACCATTTGTTGACAACAACAAACACCTCTCAAAATAATTTTACTCCTGTTTTAAAAATGAAAAGCTCTAGCGCATGTTAATCCCTGCTTCCCTCTGCGAAGGGTCAATCTTTTACTTTTATGTTGTGTCTCCATCCTTTCTTTGAGCACTTTCTTGAGAGCACAACTGTCATTCTTAGTATAATATGCTTGTCTCAAAATATGATTGATTGTGGTATAACTTTGATGCTTTTATCTTTGATAATCTCTATTTCTAGTCTTTCTATGAACTTCAGAGGTGCCTGAGCATTTATGTTTTGCTATTCAAATACAGGCAAGCGAGATACCACTTTATCATATCCTTTTATGAACATTGCAATCCTGCTGATAGACATGATTCATGATGCTTATTATTAATTTGTTGGTACCTTTTCCATGATTGACATAGCTGTTGGATGATCTTATTTGCGTGTATCTTATTATGAATGGCCTAAGCACTTTTCCATGTCATGAGAATATTTACATCATATGAGCAAATGTGTTCGTGAAAGTTCTTTTATCGCACTCAGTTGTTAACTGAATTGCTTGAGGACAAGCAATAAGCTAAGCTTGGGGGGAGTTGATACGTCCAAAACGTATCTACTTTCCCGAACACTTTTGCTATTGTTTTGCCTCTAATTTGTGTGTTTTGGATACAATTAACACGGACTAACGCTGTTTTCAGCAGAATTGCTCTGGTGTCTCGTTTTTGTGCAGAAATTCAACTTTCAGGAAAATCCCCGGAATTTATGTCGAAGGTCTTATTTTTCCAGAAGAATCACGGAGCCAGAAGGGCAGACCTGGGGGAGGCCAAGGCCCCCCAGACACTAGGCCGGCGCGGCCCAGGAGGGGGGCCTGCCGCCCTAGCGTGTGGCCTCCTCGGCTGGCCTCCGATGCCCTCCTCTGGACTACTTAAGGGTTTCGATCAAAAAACGCGAGACGAGAAGTCGATGTCACCAGAAACCATCCAGAACGCCGCCACCATCGCGAAACTCCGTCTCGGGACCAGAAACTCCGTTCTGGCACTCCGCCGGGACGGGGAATTGGAGGAGATCATCGCCATCATCACCACCGACGCCTCTCCATCGACCAGCAATGTTTCCCCCATCCATGTGTGAGTAATTCCCCCGCTGTAGGCTGAAGAGGATGGTAGGTATTGGATGAGATTGGTCATGTAATAGCATAAGATTGTTAGGGCATAGTGCCTAGTGTCCGTAATTGGTACTTTGATGATATTGTTGCAACTTGTTATGCTTAATGCTTGTCACTAGGGCCCGAGTGCCATGATCTCAGATCTGAACATGTTATTGTTTCATCATGATATGCAATGTTTTATGATCTTACCTGCAAGTTGTATACACATGTCGCTGTCCGGAACCCGAGGCCCCGAAGTGACAGAAATTGGGACAACCGGAGGGGATGGCAGTGATGTGTGGATCATATGTGTTCACGGAGTGTTAATGCTTTGCTCCGGTACTTTATTAAAAGGAGTACATTAATATCCAGTAGATTCCCTAGAGGCCCGGCTGCCACCGGCTGGTAGGACAAAAGATGTTGTGCAAGTTTCTCATTGCAAGCACGTACGACTATATACGGAACACATGCCTATGGATTGCTTTGTACTTGGACACCGTTTTATTATTATCTGCAAATGCCCTGCTTTGATTGTTACATGAGTTTCTCTCATCCATGCAACGCCCTTCATCCATCCTTGTGCCTACAGTATTTTAATCCTGCTGTTTACTAAAATCACTACTGCTGTCTCTGTTACTCTGATGCTGTTATTTCACTACTGCTACTGCTATAAACTGTTACTACTGATAAACTCTTGCGAGCAAGTCTGTTTCCAGGTGCAGCTGAATTGACAACTCCGCTGTTAAGGCTTTCAAGTATTCTTTGTCTCCCCTTGTGTCGAATCAATAAATTGGGTTTTACTTCCCGCGAAGACTGTTGCGATCCCCTATACTTGTGGGTCATCACTCGCGTTTTTAGATCGAAACCCCTAAATAGTCCAGAGGGGGGCGTCAGAGGCCGGCCGAGGGGGCCACACACTAGGGCGGCGCGCCCCCCCTACAGGCCGCGCCGGCCTAGTGTCTGGGGGGCCTGGGCCTCTCCCAGGCCTGCCCTTCTGGCTCCGTGATTCTTCTGGAAAAATAGGCCCTTTAACATAAATTCCGGGGATTTTCCTGAAAGTTGAATTTCTGCACAAAAACGAGACACCAGGGCAATTCTGCTGAAAACAACGTTAGTACGTGTTAGTTGTATCCAAAATACACAAATTAGAGGCAAAACAATAGCAAAAGTGTTCGGGTAAGTAGATACGTTTTGGACGTATCAACTCCCCCCAAGCTTAGCTTATTGCTTGTCCTCAAGCAATTCAGTTAACAACTTAGTGCGATAAAAGAACTTTCACGAACACATTTGTTCATATGATGTAAATATTCTCATGATATGGACAAGTACTTAGGCAATTCATAATAAGATACATGCAAATAAAATCATCTAATAGCTATGTCAATCATGGAAAAGGTACCAACAACTTAATAATAAGCATCATGAATCATATCTATCAGCAGGATTGCAATGTTCATAAAAGGATATGATAAAGTGGTATCTCCCTTGCCCGTATTTGTACAGCAAAACATAAATTCTCGGGCACCTTTGAAGTTCATGGAAAGACTAGAAGTAGAGATTGTCAAAGATAAAAGCATCAAAGTTATACCACAGTTAATCACATTTTGGGACAAGCATATTATACTAAGAATGACAGTTGTGCTCTCAAGAAAGTGCTCAAAGAAAGGATGGTGACTCAATGTAAAAAATAAAAGATTGACCCTTCGCAGAGGGAAGCAGGGATTAACATGCGCTAGAGCTTTTCATTTTTAAATCAGGAGTAGAATTATTTTGAGAGGTGTTTGTTGTTGTCAACGAATGGTAATGGGTACTCCAACTACCTCATCAACCAGACTTTCAAGAACGGCTCCCATGAAGGACGTTATTTCTACCAGCAAGGTAGATCATCCCTCTTCTCTTTTGTTTACACACGTACTTTAGTTTTATTATGGGTGACACTCCCCCCAACCTTTGCTTACACAAGCCATGGCTAACCGAATTCTCGGGTGCCTTCCAATCAATCTCATACCATGGAGGAGTGTCTATTTGCAAAATTAAGTTGCTTACTGATGAATCAGGGCAAAACATGTGAATAGAATTATTAATGAAAGTTAATTAATTAGGGCTGGGAACCCCGTTGCCACTAGTCCATTATGAAAGTCTATCAAGAGTAAATGACAAGGTTGAAAGATAAACACCACATACTTCCTCATGAGCTATGAAACATTGACACAAATTGAGAAGCATTTTGAAGGTTTGAAGGTAGCGCATGAGAATTTACTTGGAATGGTTTGAAATGCCATGCATAGGTATTTATGGTGGACACTTTGGAATAACTTGGTTTTCAGGGGTTTAGAAGCACGAGCAGCGTTCCCGCTCAATACAAGTGAAGGCTAGCAATAGACTAGGGAGCGACAATCAAGAGAGCAGTAACCGTCATAATCATGCTTGCGGCAAAATAAATTAACGAAGGCATAAAAGCGATACAAGAACTCTGAGGCAAAGTAAATCATCGAGGCTTAATTGACTTTTGTTCAGTCATATGCATGCGCGAGCATGTGCCAAGTCGATTCAAGTGAATTATTCAGAGGAGGATACCACAATGTCATACCTATTTATGAATAAGACAATGCAAGTAAACATCTATGACATGCTACTCATATTAATAAACTGGAGCTAAACATGAGAGCTCATGAACTACTAGACTTTCTCAAATGACATATACCTCACATGAACCAACTAAGTATGCTCACATGGATGAGTATATGTACAAAAATGAAAACAAATAGAGTTCATACCAGCCTCTCACCACAGTCGAATTGTCGTAGATCGTCATTATTGCCTTTCACTTGTGTAGCTTGAATAATATGGAATGAAAACCACGCTCCAGCCACCGAAGACCATTGAACTCCGTAATGAACTTTACAAAACCAAAGAAGAACAGCAAATATTTTTGGTGTTTTCAAATTGGAAACAAGAACAAAAGGAAACAAGCAAACAAAGCAAATTCTTTTTGGATTTTCTTATGGCAAACCAACGATAGCAAATAAAGCAAAGTAAAAGCAAGAAACCAAAATAAACAAATGGTGAAGAGAAACAACAGAAATATTTTTGGTCTTTTTGTGTTTTAGGAAGGAAACAAAGCAAAAACAAGAAAATGAAACTAGAAGAGTCACATAAACACAAAGCAGCAGGAATTCGTCAAACTTGACAGCAGTACAGTAATCGATTTTTAAGAAATTCTTCTGCTGCTCAGCTCGAAAAGTGTTAAACTAATGAAAGTTAGATAACAACCTGGGGAACATGCACAAAAATTGGCTTCGCAAAATAACATTCTGGCTGTTTTTGAGAATATTTTTGGTATCAGTCCAGACTCTGTTTTCAATCAGCACTTCCCCAAATATCATCTCCCTCTTATTAGAAAACCACTTTAAGAAGCTAAACAAGTATGTACAAATATCCAGCAACTATAATACGCAAAGAATGAGTGATGCCGGTATACCTTCCCCCAAGCTTAGGCTTTTGGCCTAAGTGGAGTTCAATCCCATGGTGCCCATGAAGTAGCACCTCCGTAGTACGACGAAGATGGATCCGGTTCCGGGTATGTGCTGGAAGAAGCACCAGGATACGTGACGGTGTAGTCGTAGGAGGGCTCAGCGTCCTCGGAGTCATGCTGCTGGTGGAAGCCATGTATCTTCAGCTGCTCATCCACCTCCTCCTTAGAGCGCGACCACGGTTTCCTGTGAATACTGAACAAATCTAGCTGCGGCAAAGGGACTTCCCTCTCATCCCCGTCAGTGAACAACATTCTATAGACAATATTATGTAAACTAGAGTCAGTTGTAACAAATTGGTGACTCTTCATTGTAGCAATATCAAGCCTTATAGGAGTTAATTTCACATCAGTAGGGTGAAGAGGAAGATCTAGATGTTCTAAAAGCGCGATGCAACAATTCCTCCAAAAATAGGCCCCTTGATAGACAAACGGCGAGCAACTAGAGCACCTAGATGATAAGGTGTCTCTCCAGTAAGTGCAGCAACTAGGAAAGCAAGATGATAACTAGAAATATTGCTAGTGTTCTCCCTACCAAGAATGCTAGTAGCAAGATAATAAGTGAAATATCGAATGGCAGGGAGTTGAATGTTTCTTATCTTGCCGCGCTGAATGGTGCGGCAATCATCATTGGTGACTCCTCGATAGAGCTCCAGCAAAGCCTTAGGATTATTCTCAATCTTCTTTGCTGTACCTACAGGGGCAATATCCAATGCAGTACAAAAATCTTTCAACTTCATAGTAATAGGATTATCATAAATCCTGAATGTAACTATTGGTTGATAGTGCTTGTTGTTGAACTGAAAGCTCTCAACAAAGATTTTGGTTAGCATGTAGTATTTATCCCTCTCATCTTCCATATAGGTGGTTAAGCCCACATTACCGACGAGGACGAAGAAATCATCCAGCAATCCTGCATTACTGAAAAAGTTATAACATGGAAAAGAGGAAGCATTGGGGACTCCATTGTCCTCCTCAGCTTCGAAGCTTGGTGCGATGATATCCTCGTTATAGGATCGTCTAATCCGGGTGGATGCCCTTGAGGGCCTTCCCGTGCTTGTCGTCTCTCTTTCAAACACTTCTCCAAAGTTATAATTATCCATCTTCCTTTTCTGAAATTTTTCAACAAACATAATAAAATTTGATTTGGTGACATATATTCGAGGGAAACTACTATAGGAACTTGCTAGAGTACTAAACATGCATCAAAAATAATTTTTACAACTTAGAACAAGCATGCAAGCTCACTAAACATGTTATCTACAGCAACAAAATATTCAAGATATACTCAACCAAACAAAATTCTACTTGGATAATCGGAGGAGTCACATACCAAGGAGCAAATGTGCCAAATTTCAGACAGAAATCTGGGCTGAGCAAAGAGATCGAGAAATCTTGAGCTCTTGAGCAGAAACGCGAGTGAGAGGAAGCTGGTGCGAGTTTTTTCGGGAGAGAGAATGAGATGGGAGGAAGAGATGAAGTGGTGGGACAAGGAGGGGCCCACACACCAGGGTGGCGCGCCCCCTTGCTGGCCGCGCCGGCAGGTGGGGTGCCACCCTGGGGTGCCCCACTGGTCATCCCCAGGTGCTCCCAGGTGCCTCTTCGAAAAATAAGACCAATGGTATAATTTTTGTGAATTTTTGAAAACTTTGAAAAATGCACATTTCTGGGTATTTAATTTATTCTTACAGGGCAGAAAAAGATTTTGAAATATCTAAACAACTAAAGAACTTTGCAAAACAAAAAGTGCTACAGCAAGTAAAACAAGTGGAGGAAGAAAGAGATGTTGTTTAGTTCCTCTATGCATATAAAATGTATTTGTTAACAAGGTTGATCAAGTCTTGCCACCAAATAAATTTTACATAGCATGAGATGAAATAAACCTCAAATCAATCATGTTACCTTGTATTGAATTGATATGGATCCAATCATAATATTTTGATATCCCTCTTTATGCTCATATATAGGACAATCAGTAGCTCCCACTTTGATAGTTCTCACATACTTTATCAATCCTCTTGGGAAAATAAACAGTATGCTCCTTGTCATCAACATTGAAAGTAACTTTTCCTTTATTGCAATCAATAACAGCCCCTGCGGTGTTAAGAAAAGGTCTCCCAAGAATAATAGACATATTATCATCTTCAGGCATTTCCAACACAACAAAATCAGTTAATATCAAGCAGTTATTAGTAACTTGAACAGGAACATCCTCACATATACCAACAGGAATAGCAGTAGATTTATCAGCCATTTGCAAAGATATATCAGTCGGTATCAACTTATCTAAATAAAGTCTCTTGTAAAGAGAAAAAGGCATGACACTAACACCTGCTCCCAAATCACATAGAGCAGTTCTAACATAATTATTCTTAATAGAACAAGGAATAGTCGGTATACCTGGGTCGCCCAGCTTCTTTGGAACTTTGCCATTGAAAGAGTAATTAGCAAGCATAGTGGAAATCTCCTCATTAGGAATTTTCCTTTTGTTAGAGACAATATCTTTCATATACTTTGAATAAGGAGGCAATTTTATAGCATCAGTCAAAGGTATTTGCAAGAATAAAGGTTTCATCCAATCACAAAATTTATTATAGTGTTCTTCTTCCTTTGATTTTAGTTTCTTAGCAGGAAATGGCATTTGCTTTTGAACCCAAGGTTCTCTTTCATTACCATGTTTCTTAGCAACAAAATCTTCTTTAGTATACTTTTTATTTTTAGCATGCTTTTCAGGTTCATCTTCAACCTCTTCTTTATCAGAAGCATCATTCTTATCATTATCTTTATCATGTTCATTACCACTTTCAGTTTCAGCATCAGAAATAGAAATACTATTAGGATCATTAACAGGTTCAGAGGATTCTACAGCACTTTTATGTTTCTTCTTCTTTTTCTTAGAAGGAGCACTAGTTTCAGTTCGTTGAGAATCTTGTTCAACTCTTTTGGGATGTCCCTCAGGATATAGAGGATCCTGAGTAGAAACACCGCCTCTAGTTGTTACTTCATAAGCATGTTTTTCTTTAGAAATATTTTTTAATAAGTCACTTTGCACTTTAGTGAGTTGATCAATTTGAGTTTGAATCATATGAAAATGTTTAACAAGCATCTTAACATCATTGGAGGTTCTCTCCACAATACCATGCAATTCACTAATAGCTCGAGAATTTTCCATTAAATGATTCTCTACTCTCATATTAAAATTATTTTGCTTAACAATATAATTATCAAACTCATCTAAGCATTGAGCAGGAGGTTTTGAATACGGAATATCTTCCCTAGTAAAGCGTTGAAGGGAGTTTACCTCAATCATGGATGAAGGGGGAATTATCTTGCATAAATCTTCTATGGGAGGTAAATTCTTTACATCTTAAGATTTAATACCTTTCTCCTTAAGAGACTTCTTGGCTTCCCTCATATCTTCATCATTTAATTTAATCAAACCCCTCTTCTTCAATATCGGCGTCGGGGCTGGTTCAGGTGTAGTCCAATCATCATGATTCCGGCCTATTTTAGCCAATAATTCTTCAGCTTCGTCTGGAGTTCTTTTCCTGAAAACACAACCGGCACAACTATCCAAATATGCCCTAGACTCAATGGTTAGTCCACTATAAAATATATCAAGTAAATCATGCTTTTCCAGATCATGTCCAGGTCAAGCTCTGATAAGAGAGCAAAATCTTGCCCAAGCTTCAGGCAATTTCTCTCCATCTTCCTGGTCAAAACCATAAATTTTCTGCAAAGCAATATGTTGAGCACTAGCAGGAAAGTATTTCCGAAAGAAAACATCAAGCAAACCACTTGGACTATCAATGGAATCAGGTGGCAAACTATTATACCAAGTTTTAGCATCATCCTTTAATGAGAAAGGAAAAATTTTAGCAACAAAATAAGTATGCATCTTGACATCATCAGAAAATAAACTACTCAAAGTAGAAAGAGTTCATTCATGTGTTCTACAACACTTTCTTTTTCAGTACCACAAAAGGGTGTTTTCTCAAACATAGCTATATGAGATAAATCAAGAGAAAAATCATAATCCTTATCCTTAATGTTTATAGGAGATGTGGCATATTTAGGATCAGGAGACAGTTTATATCTAACAGTATGTTGTGCAAGAAGCTTTTTAATATTACTTGTACCAGTAGTATCATTGCATTTAACAATAAAATCATCATCAAGTTCCACATAATCTTCATTAGGATCATCACTAGAGTATTCAGACTCAGGTGAATTAACAGGTGTAATAATATTTTCATTAGGAGTTTCAGTATTTTCAATTTGTCTAGACCTAGCAATTGTAGCATCTAGAAAGGATCCCAATGAACCACTATCATCAAGCACAGCAGAAGCATCATCAAAATTATAAGAATTTTCAGATTCAGCAGAAGTACCAGCAAGTGAAGCTTGTGGTGGTGAAACAAGTTGACTTATCACAGATGGTGAATCAAGAGCAGCAGAGGTACTCAGAGTTGTACCTTTTCTTGTAGTGGATGGTAATATGGCGACTTTAGGATCGCGAGGTTTACCCATAATGGAGAATTTTCAGCGAACAATATCAATCCAAGTGAACTTCCAAATAAAGCTATGCTCCCCGGCAACGGCGCCAGAAAATAGTCTTGATGACCCACAAGTATAGGGGATCGCAACAGTCTTCGAGGGAAGTAAAACCCAATTTATTGATTCGACACAAGGGGAGACAAAGAATACTTGAAAGCCTTAATAGCGGAGTTATCAATTCAGCTGCACCTGGAAACAGACTTGCTCGCAAGAGTTTATCAGTAGTAACAGTTTTATAGCAGTAGCAGTGGTGAAATATCAGCAGCAGTGTAACAAAGACAACAGTAGTGATTATAGTAAACAACAGGATTAAAATACTGCAGGCACAGGGATGGATGAACGGGCGTTGCATGGATGAGAGAAACTCATGTAACAATCAAAGTAGGGCATTTGCAGATAGTGATAAAACGGTGTCCAAGTACTAAACAATCCATAGGCATGTGTTCCATATTTACTTGTACGTGCTCGCAATGAGAAACTTGCACAACATCTATTGTCCTACCAGCCGGTGGCAGCCGGGCCTCTAGGGAATCTACTGGAAATTAAGGCATTCCTTTTAATAGAGCACCGGAGCAAAGCATTAACACTCCATGAACACATGTGATCCTCACATCACCGCCTTCCCCTCCGGTTGTCCCAATTTCTGTCACTTTGGGGCCTCGGGTTCCGGACAACGACATGTGTATACAACTTGCAGGTAAGATCATAAAACAATGAATATCTTCATGAAACAATAACATGTTCAGATCTGAGATCATGGCACTCGGGCCCTAGTGACAAGCATTAAGCATAACAAGTTGCAACAATATCATCAAAGTACCAATTACGGACACTAGGCACTATGCCCTAACAATCTTATGCTATTACATGACCAATCTCATCCAATCCCTACCATCCCCTTCAGCCTACAGCGGGGGAATTACTCACACATGGATGGGGGAAACATGGCTGGTCGATGGAGAGGCATGGTTTCCTCCAATGATCTCCTCCAATTCCCCGTCCCGGCGGAGTGCCAGAACGGAGTTTCTGGTCCCGAGACGGAGTTTCGCGATGGTGGCGGCGTACTGGATGGTTTCTGGCGACTTCGACTTCCCGTCTCGCATTTTTAGATCGAAACCCCTAAATAGTCCAGAGGGGGGCGTCAGAGGCCGGCCGAGGGGGCCACACACTAGGGCGGCGCGCCCCCCCTACAGGCCGCGCCGGCCTAGTGTCTGGGGGGCCTGGACCTCCCCCAGGCCTGCCCTTCTGGCTCCGTGATTCTTCTGGAAAAATAGGCCCTTCGACATAAATTCCGGGGATTTTCCTGAAAGTTGAATTTCTGCACAAAAACGAGACACCAGGGCAATTCTGCTGAAAAAAACGTTAGTCCGTGTTAGTTGTATCCAAAATACACAAATTAGAGGCAAAACAATAGCAAAAGTGTTCAGGAAAGTAGATATGTTTTGGACGTATCAGGTACTACCGCTCGTGAGCGGTACTACCACTCAAGGTACCGTACAGGTACCGTAACAAGTACTGTGGGACGAAATCAGCGCAGAACTCAGAGCGGTACCGTGGGGCGGTACCTATAGGGGTAGCGGTACTACCGCTACAGGTACCGGTAGTACCGGCCTGGCTAAAACTGGTTTTCTTCCCTTTTTCTCTCCAACCATGTTACCTCGCGATACACACGCAAAACCAGATAACCTATAAACTACGCTTCAGTCTTCCGATCTTGACGTGTCCAGTGAGGTCACCGTGCACTTGCAAATATAACAATGATACTCAAGGCACACGGTGAGATTACTCAAGTGTTGTCATCAAACACACAAAACTCGGGGCTTGGATTTTGCTCTTACAAGTACGTCATTGCTCCTTTTGATGGTGCCACAAAAATCATCAGACGCCGGTCCTGGGACGCTGAAGCTTCTGCCGAAGAAAAAGCGGCTACCGACGCTCTGATGAAGCGCATCTACTAGCTTCAGAACACCAACGGTGAAGAACTGTCGGGTATCCAGATTACCGCTTATCTCCTTAGGATCAGGGTGCAGCCTCTGTAGGCTCGCGAAAACCCCCTTTGGATGTATGCTAGCGAGGAAGACGTTGATCGCATTTCCAAGGATCTTGCTGTAAAGGACTTGGAAAAGCTTATTCGACGCTTTTCTTCACTAAGCAAAAAAGATGAGGTTCCAACCTCTTGTCGCGTGGAGTCATACAACGGTAGCCACACCCTTCCCGAGGTAAATGATTTTTCCTTCGAGTTGCGTTTTTCTTTTTCCGACTGCTTTATTTTTTATATTTTGCGTATTTATCTATAAACTTATCTCTGCAGAACCACCAAGTCCTGACTTCTCTTCCTCCCCTTCCCGAAGGCGGAGAGGTAGAGGAACGAGCCGTTGTCCACGACGACCCACAAGAGTCTGCTCATCTCGAGAGTGAAATCGCCGCATCAAACAAATCCGTGGCTTCCTCCGAGAAAGGGAGTGATTCAGAACCTTCCGCGTCTGGCCGCTCTACCTCTCCTCCTCCCGCCGTTTCTCCAACGAGCAAGAGGAAGAGAGGTGAATTCGAAGATTCTGGCACCTCAAAACCCGCCGGGTCACCTGCCGAAGAAACTTCTCCTGAAGAAGAAGACGCCTTCGACCCTCATGAGGGCGCTGGCTCTGTCAGCTCATAAGCTTCCCTTACTTTTATCGTATGCACAATTATTTTTTCTTTGTTATGCTTATTTTCATATCTTTGCAGTTCTGAAGAGGGGGAGAAAGAAGGACCCACAGTTCTTGGTACTTCTCTGACGAGCACGTCCAACACTATGGTCCTTTCCGAAGAACAGCGTATTGTCGCGGAGTCTTCGCCTCCTTCTCAGCAAATCGTAGAAACGTCGACTCCACCGTCCAGCCCTCGAGCTCCTTCTCCAAAAAGAACCAAGACTGGGGCTGGCGATGTACAGGCACTTATCCTGGGGAGTTCCTTGACTCCTATGCTAAATGATGTAAGTTTACCTAATATTCTATTGTACTGCATCGTGTCGCATTTTTCCTTTTTTCTCGGGTTTTATGCTTCTTTGCCTGAATGTCTTTTTTCTAAGTTTATTTTGCGACACTCTTTTTTGACAGCCTTTGATGGATCAGTTCATCCGCCTCGGCTCCCAGTCTATTGGCTTCCGCAACGAGGCCGATACTTTGAAAGGTAATCTTTATTTTGGATAACGCGCTGTTTCAATATGCCCCTTTCCTTTGATTCTTGGATAAAAAAGTCCTTATCCTTTTGCTTTTTAATCAGTCTCGCTGCGACAAGCCGAAGAACGCGCTGAAGCTCTCGAGGCTAAGCTAAAACTTAGTGAAGAGGCTCGCGAGAAAGCTAAAGCCGATGCTTCTTCTGTCGAAGATCTTCGCCAGCGCCTCGCCAAAACATCTTTTGTCCTAGGAGTACCTTAATTACCAGTAGATTCCCTTGAGGCCCGGCTGCCACCGGCTGGTAGGACAAAAGATGTTATGCAAGTTTCTCATTGAAACTTGCATAACATCTTTTGTCCTACCAGCCGGTGGCAGCCGGGCCTCAAGGGAATCTACTGGTAATTAAGGTACTCCTTTTAATAGAGCACCGGAGCAAAGCATTAACACTTGGTGAAAACATGTGATCCTCATACCTACGCCTTCCCCTCCGGTTATCCCGATTCTTGTCACTCACTCGGGGCCTCGGGTTCCGGACATAGACATGTGCAAACAACTTGTAGATACAATCTAAGCAATAAGTATAGAGCTTAAATCTAAGATCATGCCACTCGTGCACTAGTGACAAGCATTAAACACAACAAGATTGCAGCAACAATAACTTCACAAACTTATATAGATAGACTGATCATAATGTAACAATTCATCGGATCCCAACAAACACAACACCGATTACATCAGATGAATCTCAATCATGTAAGGCAGCTCATGAGATCATTGTATTGAAGTACATGGAAGAGAGAGTACCAACTAGCTACAGCTAGAACCCGTAGTCCATGGGGGAACTACTCATGGAGCATGATGGAGGCGGTGGCATCGATGGAGATGTCTTCCGGGGGCACTTCCCCGTCCCGGCGTCGTGCTGGAACAGAGATTCTATCCCCCGAATTGGAGTTTCGTGATGGCGGCAGCGCCCCTAGAGTCTTTCTGGAGTTTCGTCAATTGGTATAGGGTTTTTACGTCGCGAGGGATTATATAGGCGAAGAGGCGGCCTCGAAGGAGCCAGGGGGTGGCCCCCCCATAGGCTGGCGCGCCAGGGGGCCTGGCCGCTCCGCCCTGTGGTGTGGCCCCCCTGCTGGCCGCCTCCGACTCTCCTTCGATGTTCTGCGTCCTTCCGTGAAATATAAGAACGTGGGCTTTTGTTTCGTCCAATTCCGAGAATATTTCCCGTGTAAGATTTCTGAAACCAAAAACAGCAGAAAACAGGAACTGGCGCTTCGGCATCTTGTTAATAGGTTAGTCCCGGAAAATGCATAAAATCATTATTAAGTGTGAGCAAAACATGTAGGTATTGTCATAAAACTAGCATGGAACATCAGAAATTATAGATACGTTGGAGACGTATCAAGAATCCCCAAGCTTAGTTCCTACTCACCCTCGAGTAGGTAAATGATAAAAAGAATAATTTCTGTAGTGACATGCTACTTACATAATCTTGATCATACTACTGTAAAGCATATGAGATTAATGAAGTGACTCAAGGCAACGATCTATAGTTTGCTAATCAAATAGATAACATATAGAAAAACTTTTCATGAATAGTACTTTCAAGGCAAGCATCAAAAGGTCTTGCATAAGTGTTAACTCATAAAGCAATAAATTCTTAATAAGAGGTTTTGAAGCAACACAAATGAAGATTTAAGTTTCAGCAATTGCCTTCAACTTTCAACATGTATCTCTCATGGATAATTGTCAACACAAAGTAATATGATGAATGCAAATAAGCAAGTATGTAAGAATCAATGCACAGTTGACACAAGTGTTTGCTTCTAAGATGGAAAGAAGTAGGTAAACTGACTCAACAGAAAGTAAAAGAAAGGCCCTTCGCAGAGGGAAGCAGGGATTAAATCATGTGTTAGAGCTTTTTAAGTTTTGAAATCATATAGAGAGCATAAAAGTAAATTTTTGAGAGGTGTTTGTTGTTGTCAACGAATGGTAGTGGGAACTCTAACCCCCTCATCAAACATACTTTCAAAGAGCGGCTCCCATGAAGGACGTTATCTCTACCCGCAAGGTAGATCATCCCTCTTCTCTTTTGTTTACACATGTACTTTAGTTTTATTTATGGATGACACTCCTCCCAACCTTTTACTTACACAAGCCATGGCTAACCGAATCCTCGGGTGCCTTCTAACATTCACATACCATGAAGGAGTGTCTATTTGCAAAATTAAGTTGCTTAGTGATGAATCAGGGCAAAACATGTGAAGAGAATTATTAATGAAAGTTAATTAATTAGGGCTGGGAACCCCGTTGCCAGCTCTTTTTGCAAAATTATTGGATAAGCGGATGAAGCCACTAGTCCATTGGTGAAAGCTGCCCAGCAAGATTGAAAGATAAAACACCACATACTTCCTCATGAGCTATAAAACATTGACACAAATAAGAGATAATAACTTTTGAATTGTTTAAAGGTAGCACATGGAGTATTTACTTGGAATGGCAGAGAAATACCACATAGTAGGTAGTTATGGTGGACACACATGGCATAGGTTTTGGCTCAAGGTTTTGGATGCACGAGAAGTATTCCCTCTCAGTACAAGGCTTTGGCTAGCAAGGTTGTTTGAAGCAAACACAAGTATGAACCGGTACAACAAAAATCACATAAGAACATATTGCAAGCATTATAAGACTCTACACCGTCTTCCTTGTTGCTCAAACACTTTTACCAGAAAATATCTAGACCTTAGAGAGACCAATCATGCAAACCAATTTCAACAAGCTCTACGGTAGTTCTTGATACGTCTCCAACGTATCCATAATTTCTGATGTTCCATGCTTGTTTTATGACAATACTTACATGTTTTGCTTGCACTTTATAATGTTTTTATGCACTTTACGGAACTAACCTATTAACAAGATGCCACAGTGCCAGTTCCTGTTTTCTGCTGTTTTTGGTTCCAGAAAGGCTGTTCGGGCAATATTCTCGGAATTGGACGAAATCAACGCCAAACCTCCTATTTTCCTGGAAGGCTCCAGAACACCGAAGAAGAGTCGGAGAGGGGCCAGAGGGCCACCACACCATAAGGCGGCGCGGCCTGGCCTGGGCCCACGCCAACCTATGGTGAGGAGCCCCCAGGCACCCTCCTGCGCCGCCTCTTCGCCTATAAAACCCCTTACGACCTAAAAACACAGTACCAATTGACGAAACTCCAGAAAGACTCCAGGGGCACCGCCGCCATCGCGAAACTCCAATTCGGGGGACAGAAGTCTCTGTCCCGGCACCCTGCCGGGACGGGGAAGTGCCCCCGAAAGCCATCTCCATCAACGCCATCGCCTCCATCATGCTCCGTGAGTAGTTCCCCCATGGACTACGGGTTCTAGCTGTAGCTAGTTGGTATTCTCTCCCCCATGTACTTCAATACAATGATCTCATGAGCTGCCTTACATGATTGAGATTCATCTGATGTAATCGGTGTTGTGTTTGTCGGGATCCGATGGATGATACATTATGATTAGTCTATCTATAAAGTTTGTGAAGTTATTGTTGCTGCAATCTTGTTATTCTTAATGCTTGTCACTAGGGCCCGAGTGGCATGATCTTAGATTTGAGCTCTATACTTATTGCTTAGATTGTATCTACAAGTTGTATGCACATGTCAATGTCCGGAACCGAAGGCCCCGAAGTGACAGAAATCGGGACAACCGGAGGGGATGGCAGTGATGTGAGGGACACATGTTTTCACGGAGTGTTAATGCTTTGCTCTGGTGCTCTATTAAAAGGAGTACCTTAATATCCAGTAGTTTCCCTTGAGGCCCGGCTGCCACCGGCTGGTAGGACAATAGATGTTGTGCAAGTTTCTCATTGCGAGCACGTACGACTAAATATGGAAAACATGCCTACATAATTAATAATCTGGATGTTCTTTCTTAATGCTTTATCAATCCTATCAATTGCCCAACTGTAATTTGTTCACCCAACACTTGTCACTTGTTATTGGAGAGTTGCCATTAGTGTAGATAGCTGGGAACCCCGGTCCATCTTTCATCATCATATACTCGTTCTACATGTCACTGGAAATAGTATCAACTATCTTCTGGTGCCATTGCTCTCATATTACTATTACTGCTACTGTGTTACTGTTACTACTGCTCTCATATTACTGCTACTTTCACATCACCCCTGTTACTAGTGCTTTTCCAGGTGCAGCTGAATTGACAACTCAGTTGTTAAGGCTTATAAGTATTCTTTACCTCCCCTTGTGTCGAATCAATAAATTTCGGTTATACTACCCTCGAAGACTGCCGCGATCCCCTATACTTGTGGGTTATCAAGACTGTTTTCTGGCGCCGTTGCCGGGGAGGCATAGCTCTACTCATAAGTTCACCTGGGGAGTACACTCTACCTCTCTCTCTGTTTTTATTTTGTTTTATTTTGTTTTGCTTAGTTTACTTTTGTTTAGTTTATTTGTGCTTAGTTTATTTCTGTCTAGTATTATTTTGTGTAGTTTACTTTTGCTTAGTTTATTTTTGTCTTGTTTTATTTGTCTCATATACCCAAAAATCCATAAAAATTTGAAAACCCTAAAAATTAAAAACTGCTGTTATGGGAGAACCAACAACCTATTTGGAGCTCATAGAATGTTATAATAATTATAGAGAATCAAGAACTGGTAAAGTAATGAGTGCTATGATAGAAAAATTGAATACAATGGCTAGAATCTTGCTTAGACGCCATGATATAAACTGTTGCTCTCAACAGGATACTAAACATCTTAAATTTCAATGTGGCTTTAGCGAGGAATTTTTAATTAAGAACTATAATCAGAATTGCTATATTCATTATGGGTTCGAAGAGGTAGAACAATTTGTCTTATTTATGGGAGCCTCCGAGATAGAATCCTTCATGGTTGAGAATTATGAAACTTGTGCTATTTGTAAGGACCTTAAAGATTTTGTCTCTACTATTCTTAATTCTTGCATAGAATGCTACAGTAGGAATCCTTATATCCTTGATTATAAAGAGAGACTCATTAATGCACAAGAATGCACTCACAATTTGCAGGAACCTGTGGAAGAAGAAATTGATGAACCTGAAAGCTTATTGGATGAAAAAGAGGAGGTAATTGATGAACCTGAAAGCTCATTGGATGAAAAAGAAGAGGAGAGCGACGAACAAAAGGAGGAAGAATGGATTAGCTACCCATGCCAACCTTCTAATGAGAGTAACTCTTTATCTCCTACACTATTTGATTGTCCTCCATGCTTACCGAAAAAGGTTGAATGGTATGTTCCTGTGGATTCTCTTGAAATATTACCTATGAGTAAAACTTGTGAGAATAATTATGCTACTCTTATATATGATAAGCCATGCTACTTTGATAAATCTTATGATAATGCTTTGTTTGTGCCTGATGTCGAAATGCATGGTACTAAAGAATTTTGCTTGGCAAATGTTTATGATAAAGCTCTAGATGATGGTCCTATGTTACTTGATAATATTAATTGTACTACTAATGAAAATGGGATTGGAGAGTTCTTGACTTATTCTATGAGTCCCATATCTCTTGAGATTGATCAATCATCATGTTATATTATTGATAAGAGTAGATTTGAAAGTTTTGATCCCACTATTTTTGAACTTGATAAAAATTATGTGTTTGGGAATCATGAAAAGTATGCTGCATGTGATAGTTATATTGTTGAGTTTGTTCATGAAGCTACTGAAAATTATTATGAGAGAGGAAAATATGGTAGTAGAAATTTTCATGGTACTAATACACCTCTCTATATGCTGAAATTGTTGAAGTTACACTTGTTCTATCTTCTTATGCTTGTCACTTTGTTCTTCATGAATTTATTTGTGTACAAGATTCCTTTGCATAGGAAGCATGTTAGACTTAAATGTATTTTGTATTTGCCTCTTGATGCTCTCTTTTGCTTCAAATACTATTTCTTGCGAGTGCATCATTAAAACTGCTGAGCCCATCTTGATGGCTATAAAGAAAGAACTTCTTGGGAGATAACCCATGTGTTATTTTGCTACAGTACTTTGTTTTATATTTGTGTCTTGGAAGTTGTTTACTACTGTAGCAACCTCTCCTTATCTTAGTTTTGTGTTTTGTTGTGCCAAGTGAAGCCTCTAATCGAAGGTTGATACTAGATTTGGATTTCTGCGCAGAAACAGATTTCTATCTGTCACGAATCTGGGCTGTTTTCTCTGTAGGTAACTCAGAAAAATATGCCAATTTACGTGCGTGTTCCTCAGATATGTACGCAACTTTCGTTAGTTTTGAGTTTTCTGATTTGAGCAACGGAAGTATTTATTTAAAATTCGTCTTTACTGGCTGTTCTGTTTTGACAGATTCTGTCTCTGTTTTTTTTGCATTGTCTCTTGTGGACTTTAAGCGAGGTTTTCTAGACGCGGAGAGCTGTAGCTAATGTTTTATTGAGTTCTTGGAATGTGTCACTACAGAACCAAGGTGGATTCAAATTTTTTGAGTACTAACCCATCTAATGAAGTTTATGAGAAGTTTGGTGTGAAGGAAGTTTTCAAGGGTCAAGAGAGGAGGATGATATATGATCAAGAAGAGTGAAAAGTCTAAGCTTGGGGATGCCCCCGTGGTTCATCCCTGCATATTTCAAGAAGACTCAAGCGTCTAAGCTTGGGGATGCCCAAGGCATCCCCTTCTTCATCAACTTATCAGGTCACTTCTATTGAAACTATATTTTTATTCGGTCACATAATATGTGTTTTACTTGGAGCGTATGTGTGCTTTTATTTTCGTTTGTTTATGTTTGAATAAGATCGGATCCTAGCAATCCTTGTTTGGGAGAGAGACACGCTCCGCTTTTTCATATGAACACTTGTTCTTCGTTTTACTTTTAATGTTCAATGATAAAAGTTGGAAGCTGTTATGGTTATTTGGTTGGAAAAAGAAAATGCCTCATATTGTATTGGATAATTTGACACTTGGCAATTGTTTTGAGCTCTCAAGTAGATCATGATTAAGTTTTTTCATGTAGTTTAAACCTATTAGTGGAGAACTACCGTAGAGCTTGTTAAAATTGGTTTGCATGATTGGTCTCTCTTAAGGTCTAGATATTTTCTAGTAAAAGTGTTTGAGCAACAAGGAAGACAGTGTAGAGTATTATAATGCTTGCAATATGTTCTTATGTAAGTTTTGCTGTACCGGTTCATACTTGTGTTTGCTTCAAATAGCCTAAGCCTTGTATCGAGAGGGAATACTTCTCATGCATCCAAAATCCTTGAGCCAACCACTATGCCATTTGTGTCCACCATACCTACCTACTACATGGTATTTCCTGCCATTCCAAGTAAATACTTCATGTGCTACCTTTAAACAATTCAAAATTTACTATCTCTTATTTGTGTCAATGTTTTATAGCTCATGAGGAAGTATGTGGTGTTTTATCTTTCAATCTTGTTGGGCAGCTTTCACCAATGGACTAGTGGCTTCATCCGCTTATCCAATAATTTTGCAAAAAGAGCTGGCGCGGGGTTCCCAGCCCCCAATTAATTAACTTCATTAATAATTCAATTCACATGTTTTGCTCTGATTCATCAGTAAGCAACTTAATTTTGCAAATAGACACTCCTCCATGGTATGAGATTGTTGGAAGGCACCCGAGGATTCGGTTAGCCATGGCTTGTGTAAGCAAAGGTTGGGAGGAGTGTCAACCATAAATAAAACTAAAGTACATGTGTAAACAAAAGAGAAGAGGGATGATCTACCTTGCTGGTAGAGATAACGTCCTTCATGGGAGCCGCTCTTTGAAAGCCTGTTTAGCAAGGGGGTTATAGTGCCCACTACCATTCGTGTAGGATAACGTTGCATAGAAAACAAAAATTTTCCTACCGCGAACACGAAATCCAAGCCAAGATGCAATCTAGAAGACGGTAGCAACGAGGGGATTATCGAGTCTCACCCTTGAAGAGATTCCAAAGCCTACAAGATGAGGCTCTTGTTGCTGCGGTAGACGTTCACTTGCCGCTTGCAAAAGCGCGTAGAAGATCTTGATCACGATCGGTTCCGGCGCCACGAACGGGCAGCACCTCCGTACTCGGTCACACGTTCGGTTGTTGATGAAGACGACGTCCACCTCCCCGTTCCAGCGGGCAGCGGAAGTAGTAGCTCCTCTTGAATCCGACAGCACGACGGCGTGGTGTCGGTGGCGGTGAAGAAGTCCGGCGGAGCTTCGCTAAGCTACGCGGGCTATATGGAGGAGAGGGGGGCGGCTAGGGTTTGGGAGGGGGTGGCCGGCCACTTCAAGGGGGGCGGCCAGCTTGTGATCTTGGGGTGGCCGGCCCCCTCCCTTGGCCCCTCATTATATAGGTGGATCCCAAGTGTTGGTGTCCAAGTCTTCGAATAAGACCCGAACCCAAAAACTTCCAAAAGAGGGGAAACCTAGCCCATCTAGGACTCCCACCCAAAGGGTGGGATTTCCACCTCCCATGTGGGGGGTGGCCGGCCCCCTATGGTGGAGTCCACTTGGGACTCCACCCCATCTAGGGCTGGCCGGCCATGGAGGTGGAGTCCCATGTGGACTCCACCTTCCTTGGTGGTTTCTTCCGGACTTTTCTAGAACCTTCTAGAACCTTCCATAGAACCTTCCGCGACACTTTATTTCACATAAAATGACATCCTATATATGAATCTTATTCTCCGGACCATTCCGGAACTCCTCGTGATGTCCGGGATCTCATCCGGGACTCCGAACAAATATTCAAACTCCATTCCATATTCAAGTACTACCATTTCAACATCCAACTTTAAGTGTGTCACCCTACGGTTCGAGAACTATGCGGACATGGTTGAGTACTCACTCCGACCAATAACCAATAGCGGGATCTGGAGATCCATAATGGCTCCCACATATTCAACGATGACTTTAGTGATCGAATGAACCATTCACATATATTACCAATTCCCTTTGTCTCGCGATATTTTACTTGTCCGAGGTTTGATCTTCGGTATCACTCTATACCTTGTTCAACCTCGTCTCCTGACAAGTACTCTTTACTCGTATCGTGGTATGTGGTCTCTTATGAACTCATTCATATGCTTGCAAGACATTAGACGACATTTCACCGAGAGGGCCCAGAGTATATCTATCCGTCATCGGGATGGACAAATCCCACTGTTGATCCATATGCCTCAACTCATACTTTCCGGATACTTAATCCCACCTTTATAGCCACCCATTTACGCAGTGGTGTTTGGTGTAATCAAAGTACCTTTCCGGTATAAGTGATTTACATGATCTCATGGTCATAAGGACTAGGTAACTATGTATCGAAAGCTCATAGCAAATAACTTAATGACGAGATCTTATGCTACGCTTATTTGGGTGTGTCCATTACATCATTCATACAATGATATAACCTTGTTATTAATAACATCCAATGTTCATGATTATGAAACTAATCATCCATTAATCAACAAGCTAGTTTAAGAGGCATACTAGGGACTTCTTGTTAGTCTACATATCACACATGTAGTAATGTTTCGGTTAATACAATTATAGCATGATATATAAACATTTATCATAAACATAAAGATATAAATAATAACCACTTTATTATTGCCTCTAGGGCATATCTCCTTCAGTCTCCCACTTGCACTAGAGTCAATAATCTAGTTTTGTAAAGATATAACACCTTGGCCTTATGGTGCTTTATCATGTATTGCTCACGGGAGAGGTTTTTAGTCAACGGATCTGACACGCTCAGAAACGTATGTATTTTGTAATTCATTTGCGTCTCAACGCATCACTCATTTCCAAATGAGTCGGCATTAAATATGTTTGGTCTTCTGGTGGAACCTTAATTCCGCGGTCTGAAATATGTCACTAATATTGTCATACACAATATAGCTTCAAAGTTCTGATTCCGTCGGAACTACACCATGCTCTCAAAGAACCTCTTGACTTAACATCCTTTGTCATTGTCAAAACAATGACATACTCTGCCTTCTTTTGTAGAATCCATCACAATATTTAGAACTCTTCTAAATCTAGCATAGACAACTTCTAGCTCATTGTGCTACCTTTTAAACAACACTTAGTCTAATTTGAGATTGAAATTTTATTTTCATATGTGACAAAATTAGTATCGGTGCAACACCTTACAGCGATTTGTTTTGTCATTTCTCCATATAAAACTATATATATATACTTGGTTCTTCTTAAGTACTCAAGAATATTCTTACTGTTTTTCAGTGATCATCACATGAATCATGCTCATAACACTCTTAGAGCATAGGATATCTGATTGTGTACATATTATTCGTGATCTATAATCACTCATGTGTTTTTACTCATTGAGTGTCAGATACACTCAAGTCTTGTTAAAACTTCACATGACAAGAACATCTTCTCAATATTTCTATATTGAACTATTTCAATATCTATTCTATGTACTTTGACTTAAACTTATTTTGTGTTTCAATCTATCTTCATAGATCTTGACACTAAATTTGTTTCAGTCCATATCTTTTCATTGAAGTTAATTTCTCAATGAAACCTTTTTAATCAAGTATATAATTACATTATTTATAACTAACTATATGTCACCTACATAAAGTATTATAAATATGTCTTAGCGCTCCAACTTAATTTCTTGCACATGCAAGCTTCTTCATCGTCTCTGATGAAATCAAAAACTCTTTGACTATTTCATCTGGTGAAGATTCAAACTCCGCGATACTCACTTCATCAAATTGAAGTTTGTATATCTATCTAATATTCCATGGACCAGCAAAACTCTTGGTTGTATCTTGTATACACCTTTAATACATACTTCTGATAAGTAATGTATTTTGCCATCCTACTAGAATAATCCATATAGACTATAAGCATTTCTACGGAAGATCTAATCTTATCGTAGTCAACTCTTTGAACTTTGTCGTAAACAATTTTTCGACAAGTCGAGCTTCTTCAAGGATATTTCATCCAAGTCTATAGATCCATTTACTTTCAAAAAGTATTCATCTATTATGGATTTCATGGCGCATGGCCATTTTAACGGAGTCAGGGCCCATCATAACTTCTTTGTTTGTAGTTGGTTTATCATTGTTCAAAATCAATCCTTTGTCCACAAATCATTTATTTGATCACAAAGTAAACCATACCTACAAGGTTCAATATGTACTTCGATCTCCATGACTAAAACACTTTGTAGTCATGGGAGCCATGATCGTTGTGGTCGCTTCCGAAACCAATTCTGATGCTGCGCTACTCTGATCATTATGCTCAGGTTCATAAACCTTATCAAATTATATTGTCCTCCCACTCAAATACTTCACTAGAAACAATTTCTCGGAAATAAGAAACATTGACAAACACTTTTGTCTTTGTCTTGTGGGAAGAATTCCCAATCAAATCTCTGGGATAACCAACAAAGACATTCATCCGATTTTGGTTGTAAACTTATTTACTTATGCTATGCATACCAAAATTTAAGAAAAGACTATCAGGTTTCTTACCTATGCCATAACTCGTATGGTGTCATTTCAACGGATCATGATGATGCTCTATTTAGTGTAAAAGCGGTAGTCACTAAAGCATAATCCACAAAAATATAATGGCTTTATTTTATTTTATCTCATCATTAATCCAACAAAGTTTGGATACATCTCTTGGATACTTCATCATCACTATGATACTCCAAGAAACGTGAGTTGTAGAACAATTTCATAACTCTCTTAGATGTTTGCTAAAACTCGTAATTCAAATATTTCCACCATGATCCAATCATAGATATTTGACTTTTCTATTACGATGATTTCCACTTCACGCTGAAATTTATTTGAATCCATTCAAATGTTTCAAACTTCTTCCTTATTGAATATATCCACATATATATACTCAATTCATTGTTGAAAGTTTTCATGAAGTAGAAGAATCTCCCGCACACAACTATGCCCAGTGAACCACATACATCATCATGTATTTTTCCACTAAGTTAGTTGCCCGTTCAACTTTTGGCCTATGAACGGTATTTTAATCATTCTCTTTAGAAACGATTTGCAAGCGCCAAATGATTCAAAAATCAAATGACTCCAAAAATCCATTTGCATGGAGTTCCTTCATGCGTTCCTTTCTAACATGACCTAAATGGCGGTTCCACATATAAGTGGAATTCAAATCATTTGCCTTATGGCATTTTTAGCGTCAGTGTTATGTATGTGTGTTTCACCATTAAGATTTATAATAACTTATCCATTTTACATGGAGTAATGTCATAATTTAAACAACTCATTGTTTTCATTTGACCAGAGCAAAATAACAATTATTAAGTTCTTTATTATAAATTCTAAGGGCTAGATAGAATGCCAACGACGAACATAATAACACTTTATTTTTGTTCCAGACGTGCATTCTTATCATATTCCTTGTTAGTCACTTAGGCCATTGTATTCTTGTATTGCGTTGTTTTGTATGACACTTCATACCAACCAATATGGTACAAATACCCAAGAATTTCATTGTGTGACTTAACTAGGAATACAACCATAACATGTATATCATTTATATACACCTGAGCTAGACTTTCTAGTCTTTTCTTATCTTTTTGCCAGAATATCTTTTGCAGTTTCTCTTTTAGCTTTCCTCATTATTCAGAAAAACACTTCAACATCAATAACTTCTAGGTTTGTTGGTCAAATACCAATAACCTTGAGATTCTTACTTTAAAGTTGATCATCATATGACAAGTGTTCTAGATTTCACTTATTAGTAACTATGATGAACAATTTCACTCATAATTTTATCCATCAATTCATGACAACCTTTTTGAGACCATGTCTGTACATGCTAGGCTCATAAAGTTTAACCTTAGTATTCGCATGTGCAAATCTGGCTTGCATCCGTTGTAAGCACACGTAGAATCTATAACACCCGATCATCACGTGATGCTTCGAAACGACGAGTCTTAGCAACGGTGCATACTAAGGATGATAACTTCATGGATATGCGAATACTATTAGTGCCCCAATAGTTGGAGGATTGTGACGTCTGGCGTCTTCAACCTTCATACATTCCCATAAAACTTATGAGTTTATGTAGTCTCACCGAATTTATATTCTATCATCTTGCAATAAGGTCTTAGATATCACACATATCTCATACCTTGATTATTTCTGAAAACTAAATTTTCAGCTCCTTACTTTTCAAACAGATTTGAACTTCAAGTTTCACGGAGACAAGATAACTTTAGGTACTAATTGAAACCATAGCTCTTTGAATCAACAATGTGAGGTTTACTAAAAGTTTGCAATAGGACTTAATCAATTCTTGATTCTTTAACAATACGGTACTAATCCGTAAAGTTTCTTATCAGATTTAACAGTATTTCTATCTCAATAACAAGACTAGCGCATAGTAGTAAACGGATGCCAATACTACAAAATTAATACAAAATACTACTCAGACTATGTTTATGATAATTAGTTCATGTTTTAATCTAATTACTAATGAACTCCCACTTAATACAACATCCCTCATAGTTGTTAAGTGGTACACGATCCAAATCCACTACACCAAAACCGATCATCACGTGAGATGATGTAGCTTCAATGGTGAACATCAACATGTTGATCATATCATCCATATGACTCGTGTTCAACCTTTCGGTTTCTGTTGTCCCGAGGCCATGTCTGTAGATGCTAGGCTCGTCAAGCAAACCCAAGTATTCCGCGTGTGCAACATTGCTTACACCCATTGTATGTGAACGTTGAGTCTATCACATCCGATCATCACGAGATGCTTCGAAACGACGAACTGTACAACGGTGCATACGAGGGGAGAACACTTTATTATCTTGATATTAATGTGAGGGATCATCTTATAATGCTACCGTCGCGATCTAAGCAAAATAAGATGCATAAAGGATTAACATCACATGCAGTTCATATGTGATATGATATGGCCCTTTTGTCTTTGCGCCTTTGATCTTCATCTCCAAAGCACGGACATGATCTCCATCATCTTCGGGCATGATCTCCATCATCGTCGGCGTAGCGTCAAGGTCAATGGCGCCGTCTTCATGATTGTTCTCCATGTAGCAACTATTACAACTACTTTGAAATACTACTCAACATGAAATTTAAAGACAACCATAAGGCTCCTACCGGTTGCCACAATACAATAATGATCATCTCATACATATTCATCATCATATCATGGCCATATCACATCACCAAACCCTGCAAAAACAAGTTAGACGTCTCTAATTTGGTTTGCATATTTTACGTGGTTTAGGGTTTTCGAGAGAGATCTAATCTACCTACGAACATGAACCACAACGTTGATACTAATGTTGTCAATAGAAGAGTAAATTGAATCTTCACTATAGTAGGAGAGACAGACACCCGCAAAGCCTCTTATGCAATACAAGTTGCATGTCGAACGAGGAACAAGTCTCATGAACGCGGTCATGTAAAGTTAGTCCGAGCCGCTTCATCCCACTATGCCACAAAGATGCAAAGTACTCAAACTAAAGATAACAAGAGCATCAACGCCCACAAACCATTGTGTTCTACTCGTGCAACCATCTATGCATAGACACGGCTCTGATACCACTGTAGGATAACGTTGCATAGAAAACAAAAAATTTCCTACCGCGAACACGAAATCCAAGCCAAGATGCAATCTAGAAGACGGTAGCAACGAGGGGATTATCGAGTCTCACCCTTGAAGAGATTCCAAAGCCTACAAGATGAGGCTCTTGTTGCTGCGGTAGACGTTCACTTGCCGCTTGCAAAAGCGCGTAGAAGATCTTGATCACGATCGGTTCCGGCGCCACGAACGGGCAGCACCTCCGTACTCGGTCACACGTTCGGTTGTTGATGAAGACGACGTCCACCTCCCCGTTCCAGTGGGCAGCGGAAGTAGTAGCTCCTCTTGAATCCGACAGCACGACGGCATGGTGTCGGTGGCGGTGAAGAAGTCCGGCGGAGCTTCGCTAAGCTACGCGGGCTATATGGAGGAGAGGGGGGCGGCTAGGGTTTGGGAGGGGGTGGCCGGCCACTTCAAGGGGGGCGGCCAGCTTGTGATCTTGGGGTGGCCGGCCCCCTCCCTTGGCCCCTCATTATATAGGTGGATCCCAAGTGTTGGTGTCCAAGTCTTCGAATAAGACCCGAACCCAAAAACTTCCAAAAGAGGGGAAACCTAGCCCATCTAGGACTCCCACCCAAAGGGTGGGATTTCCACCTCCCATGTGGGGGGTGGCCGGCCCCCTATGGTGGAGTCCACTTGGGACTCCACCCCATCTAGGGCTGGCCGGCCATGGAGGTGGAGTCCCATGTGGACTCCACCTTCCTTGGTGGTTTCTTCCGGACTTTTCTAGAACCTTCTAGAACCTTCCATAGAACCTTCCGCGACACTTTATTTCACATAAAATGACATCCTATATATGAATCTTATTCTCCGGACCATTCCGGAACTCCTCGTGATGTCCGGGATCTCATCCGGGACTCCGAACAAATATTCGAACTCCATTCCATATTCAAGTACTACCATTTCAACATCCAACTTTAAGTGTGTCACCCTACGGTTCGAGAACTATGCGGACATGGTTGAGTACTCACTCCGACCAATAACCAATAGCGGGATCTGGAGATCCATAATGGCTCCCACATATTCAACGATGACTTTAGTGATCGAATGAACCATTCACATATATTACCAATTCCCTTTGTCTCGCGATATTTTACTTGTCCGAGGTTTGATCTTCGGTATCACTCTATACCTTGTTCAACCTCGTCTCCTGACAAGTACTCTTTACTCGTATCGTGGTATGTGGTCTCTTATGAACTCATTCATATGCTTGCAAGACATTAGACGACATTTCACCGAGAGGGCCCAGAGTATATCTATCCGTCATCGGGATGGACAAATCCCACTGTTGATCCATATGCCTCAACTCATACTTTCCGGATACTTAATCCCACCTTTATAGCCACCCATTTACGCAGTGGTGTTTGGTGTAATCAAAGTACCTTTCCGGTATAAGTGATTTACATGATCTCATGGTCATAAGGACTAGGTAACTATGTATCGAAAGCTTATAGCAAATAACTTAATGACGAGATCTTATGCTACGCTTATTTGGGTGTGTCCATTACATCATTCATACAATGATATAACCTTGTTATTAATAACATCCAATGTTCATGATTATGAAACTAATCATCCATTAATCAACAAGCTAGTTTAAGAGGCATACTAGGGACTTCTTGTTAGTCTACATATCACACATGTACTAATGTTTCGGTTAATACAATTATAGCATGATATATAAACATTTATCATAAACATAAAGATATAAATAATAACCACTTTATTATTGCCTCTAGGGCATATCTCCTTCAATTCGTTGACAACAACATACACCTCTCAAAACTTTACTTTTATGCTCTCTATATGATTTCAAAAACTTAAAAAGCTCTAGCACATGATTTAATCCCTGCTTCCCTCTGCGAAGGGCCTTTCTTTTACTTTATGTTGAGTCAGTTTACCTACTTCCTTCCATCTTAGAAGCAAACACTTGTGTCAACTGTGCATTGATTCTTACATACTTGCTTATTTGCATTCATCATATTACTTTATGTTGACAATTATCCATGAGATATGTATGTTGAAAGTTGAAAGCAACTGCTGAAACTTATATCTTCCTTTGTGTTGCTTCAATGCCTTTACTCTGAATTTATTGCTTTATGAGTTAACTCTCGTGCAAGACTTTTGATGCTTGTCTTGAAAGTACTCTTCATGAAAAGTTTTGCTATATGTTATCTATTTGTTAGCAACTATAGATTATTGCCTTGAGTCACTTCATTCATTTCATATGCTTTGTAATATTATGATCAAGGTTATGTAAGTAGCATGTCACTACAGAAATTATTCTTTTTATCGTTTACCTGCTCGGGACGAGCAGGAACTAAGCTTGGGGATGCTGATACGTCTCCAACGTATCCATAATTTCTGATGTTCCATGCTTGTTTTATGACAATACTTACATGTTTTGCTTGCACTTTATAATGTTTTTATGCATTTTACGGAACTAACCTATTAACAAGATGCCACAGTGCCAGTTCCTGTTTTCTGCTGTTTTTGGTTCCAGAAAGGCTGTTCGGGCAATATTCTTGGAATTGGACGAAATCAACGCCAAACCTCCTATTTTTCCCGGAAGGCTCCAGAACACCGAAGAAGAGTCGGAGAGGGGCCAGAGGGCCACCACACCATAAGGCGGTGCGGCCTGGCCTGGGCCCGCGCCAGCCTATGGTGAGGAGCCCCCAGGCACCCTCCTGCGCCGCCTCTTCGCCTATAAAACCCCTTTCGACCTAAAAACACAGTACCAATTGACGAAACTCCAGAAAGACTCCAGGGGCACCGCCGCCATCGCGAAACTCCAATTCGGGGGACATAAGTCTCTGTCTCGGCACCCTGCCGGGACGGGGAAGTGCCCCCGGAAGCCATCTCCATCAACGCCATCGCCTCCATCATGCTCTGTGAGTAGTTCCCCCATGGACTACGGGTTCTAGCTGTAGCTAGTTGGTATTCTCTCCCCCATGTACTTCAATACAATGATCTCATGAGCTGCCTTACATGATTGAGATTCATCTGATGTAATCGGTGTTGTGTTTGTCGGGATCCGATGGATGATACATTATGATTAGTCTATCTATAAAGTTTGTGAAGTTATTGTTGCTGCAATCTTGTTATACTTAATGCTTGTCACTAGGGCCCGAGTGGCATGATCTTAGATTTGAGCTCTATACTTATTGCTTAGATTGTATCTACAAGTTGTATGCACATGTCAATGTCCGGAACCGAAGGCCCCGAAGTGACAGAAATCGGGACAACCGGAGGGGATGGCGGTGATGTGAGGGACACATGTTTTCACGGAGTGTTAATGCTTTGCTCTGGTGCTCTATTAAAAGGAGTACCTTAATATCCAGTAGTTTCCCTTGAGGCCCGGCTACCACCGGCTGGTAGGACAATAGATGTTGTGCAAGTTTCTCATTGCGAGCACGTACGACTAAATATGGAAAACATGCCTACATAATTAATAATCTGGATGTTCTTTCTTAATGCTTTATCAATCCTATCAATTGCCCAACTGTAATTTGTTCACCCAACACTTGTCACTTGTTATTGGAGAGTTGCCATTACTGTAGATAGCTGGGAACCCCGGTCCATCTTTCATCATCATATACTCGTTCTACATGTCACTGGAAGTAGTATCAACTATCTTCTGGTGCCATTGCTCTCATATTACTATTACTGCTACTGTGTTACTGTTACTACTGCTCTCATATTACTGCTACTTTCACATCACCCCTGTTACTAGTGCTTTTCCAGGTGCAGCTGAATTGACAACTCAGTTGTTAAGGCTTATAAGTATTCTTTACCTCCCCTTGTGTCGAATCAATAAATTTGGGTTATACTACCCTCGAAGACTGCCGTGATCCCCTATACTTGTGGGTTATCAGTTCTCCACTAATATGTTTAAACTACATGGTGCAAGAGCTTAATCATGATCTACTTGAGAGCTCAAAACAATTGCCAAGTATCAAATTATTCAAGACAATATGAAGCATTTTCTGTTTCCAACCAAATAGCAATAAATGCAGCAGCTTTTAACTTTTGCCATGAATACAAAAAACGAAGAACACAAGTGTTCATACGAAAAAGCGGAGCGTGTCTCTCTCCCACAAAAGGATTGCTAGGATCCGAATTTATTCAAACACAAACAAAAATAAAAACACACAGACGTTGCAAGTAAAGCACATAATATGTGACCGAACAAAAATATAGTTTCACTAGAGGTGACCTGATAAGTTGTTGGTGGTGAAGGGGATGCCTTGGGCGTCCCCAAGCTTAGACGCTTGAGTCTTCTTGAAATATGCAGGGATGATCCACGGGGGCATCCCCAAGCTTAGACTTTTCACTCTTCTTGATCATATATCATCCTCCTCTCTTGACCCTTGAAAACTTCTGCCACACCAAACTTCTCATAAACTTCATTAGAGGGGTTAGTACTAAAACAAAACTTTAATCCACTTTAGTCCTGTAGTGACACATTGCAAGAACTCAATAAAACATTAGCTACAGCTCTCCACGTCTAGAAAGCCTTACTTAAAGTCCACAAGAGACAATGCAAAAAACAGAGACAGAATCTGTTAAAACAGAACAGCCAGTAAAGACGAATTTCTTAGAGGTACTTCCGTTGCTCAAATCAGAAAACTCAAAAATAATGAAAGTTGCGTACATATCTGAGGAACACGCATGAAAATTGGCAGATTTTTCTGAGTTTCCTACAGAGAGACCTACTCAAATTCGTGACAGATAGAAATCTGTTTCTGCGCAGAAATCCAAATCTAGTATCAACCTTCTATTAGAGACTTTACTTGGCACAACATTGCAATAAAATAAAGATGAGGAGAGATTGCTACAGTAGTAACAACTTCCAAGACACAACAAAACAGTAGCAAAATAAAAACATGGGTTATCTCCCAAGAAGTGCTTTCTTTATAGCCATTAAGATGGGCTCAGCAGTTTTAATGATGCTCTCGCAAGAAATAAGAGTTGAAACAAAGGAGAGCATCAAAATGCAAGTTCAAAACACATTTAATTCTAACCCGCTTCCTACGCATAGGAATCTTGTACACAAATAAATTCATGAAGATCAAAGTGACAAGCATTGGAAGATAAAACAAGAGTAACTTCAAAAAAATTAGCATGTAGAGAGGTGTTTTAGTACCATGAAAGTTTCTACAACCATATTTTCCTCTCTCATAATAATTTTCAGTAGCATCATGATCAAACTCAACAATATAACTATCACCTATAGCATTCTTTTCTTGATTTACAAACACATAATTTTTATCAAGCTCAAAAATAATGGGATTAAAACTTAATTTCAAACCCACTTTTATCAATAATATAACAAGATGATTGATCAATCTCAAAAGATATGAGACTCCTAGATAAAGACAAGACCTCTCCAATCCCATTTTCATTAGTAGTACAATTAATATTATCAAGTAACATAGGACCATCATCTAGAGCTTTATCATAAACATTTGCCAAGCAAAACTCTTTAGTACCATGCATTTCGATATCAGGCACAAACAAAGCATTATTATAAAATTTATCAAAATAGCATGGATTATCATAGATAACAGTAGCATAATTATTCTCACAAGTTTTACTCATAGGGAATATTTCAAGAGAATCCACAGGAACATAACATTCATCCTCCTTTGGTAAGCATGGAGGACAATCAAATAGTGTAAGAGATAAAGAGTTACTCTCATTAGAAGGTTGGCATGGGTAGCTAATCCATTCTTCCTCCTTTTGTTCATCACTCTCATCTTCTTTTTCATCCAATGAGCTTTCAGGTTCATCAATTTCCTCCTCTTTTTCATCCAATGAGCTTTCAGGTTCATCAATTTCCTCCTCTTTTTCATCCAATGAGCTTTTAGGTTCATCAATTTCTTCTTCCACTGGTTCCTGCAAATTGTGAGTGCATTCTTGTGCATTAATGAGTCTCTCTTTATAATCAATGATATAAGGATTATCGCTGTAACTTTCTATGCAAAAATTAAGGATAGAAGAGACATAATCTTTAAGGTCCTTACAAGCAACACAAGTTTCATAGTTTTTAGACATGAAGGATTCTATATCAGAGGCTCCCATAAATAAGACAAATTGTTCTACCTCTTTGAACCCAAGATGAATATAGTTATTCCAATTATAGTTCATAATTAAAACTTCTTCACTAAAGCCACATTGGAATTTAAGATGTTTAGTATCCTGTTGAGAGCAACAGTTTATATCATGGCGTTTAAGCAAGATTTCAGCAATTGTATTCAATTTTTCTATCACAGCACTCATGATTTTACCCATTCTTGATTCTCTATAATTCATATATATTTCAATAAGCTCCAAATAGGTTGTGGGTTCTCCCATAACAACAATTTTTAATTTTTCGGTTTTTCAAATTTTAATGGATTTTTGGGTATATAATAAAACAAGGCAAAAACAAACTAGACAAAAGTAAACTAAGCAAAATAATACTAGACAGAAATAAACTAAGCACAAATAAACTAGACAAAAGTAAACTAAGCAAAACAAAATAAAATAAAATAAAACAAAAACAGAGAGAGAGGTAGAGTGTACTCCCCTGGTGAACTTATGAGTAGAGCTATGCCTCCCCGGCAACGGCGCCAGAAAATAACTTGATGTCTACGCACGCTTCTATTCCTGTAGACAGTGTTGGACCTCCAAGAGCAGAGGTTTGTAGAACAGCAGCAAGTTTCCCTTAAGTGAATCACCCAAGGTTTATCGAACTCAGGGAGGTAGAGGTCAAAGTTATCCCTCTCAAGCAACCCTGCAATTAAGATACAAGAAGTCTCTTGTGTCCCCAACACACCTAATACACTTGTCAGATGTATAGGTGCACTAGTTCAGTGAAGAGATAATGAAATACAAGTAATATGGATGATTGTAAGTAGTAATTGCAATCTGAAATAAAGATGGCTGCAAGGGAACATGTAACAGAACTTGTTGGAAACGGTGTTTCAATGCTTAGAAACAAGGCCTAGGGATCATACTTTCACTAGTGGACACTCTCAACAATGATCGCATAAATAAATAACTTCTCTTCACTTGTGCTACTTCAAACACTCTCTTGTTGGATAACAAACACCATTCATTGTGTAGGGCTATAAAAGCACACCTCAAGCCGGAGTAAACAAGCTCCACAACATCCAGAGTTCATATTAAAGTAACCTCTAGAGTGCATAATAGACCGTTGCAATTTAGACCGACTACTAACATAGCATACACACTGTCAACAATAGCTATGAAAGGGGGAATGGATCACATCAATACTATCATAGTAATAGTTAACTTCATAATCTACAAGAGATTACAATCATAACCTACGCCAAGTACTACATGATGCACACACTGTCAACTTTACATCATGGAGGAGGAATAGACTACTTTAATAACATCACTAGAGTAGCACATAGATTAATAGTGATACAAAGCTCATGATCACATAAAGATCACATGGGAGAGAGAGATGAACCACATAGCTACCGGTAGAGCCCTCAGCCTCGGGGGAGAACTACTCCCTCCTCATCATTGGAGACAGCAACGGCGATGAAGATGGTGATGGTGTCGATGGAGATGACTCCGGGGGCAATTCCCCGTACCGGCGGCATGCCAGAACAGAGATTCTGTCCCCCAAAACTTGTCTTCGCGATGGCGGCGGCTACGGAACTCTTCGTGGAATATCGTCTGTTGTGTTAGGGTTTTCACATCTGGGAGCATATATAGGCAAAGAAGCGATGTCGGTGGAGTCCCGAGGTGGGGTCCCCACCTAGTGGTGCGGCCAAGGGGTGGCCCGCGCCCCCCTAGGGTGTGGGCACCTCGTGGCCCCCCTTCGTCTCTCCTTCGGACTCCGTGAAGCCCCTGGAAAAATAAGAACGTGGCCTTTTGTTTCGTCCAATTCCGAGAATATTTCCTGTGTAGAATTTCTGAAACCAAAAACAGCAGAAAACAGGAACTGGCACTTCGGCATCTTGTTAATAGGTTAGTGCCGGAAAATGCATAAAAATGATATAAAGTGTATATAAAACATGTGAGTATTGTCATAAAACTAGCATGTAACAAAAGAAATTATAGATATGTTTGATACGTATCAATGTGAAGCCCGTTGTTGATTATCAACATCGTCTTCATCCAAAAATGAAGGAAGTTGTAAGAAAATAGGTAATTAAACTCATTGAGGCTGGTATTATTTATCCTATAGGTGATAGTAAAGGGGTAAGTCATGTTCATTGTGTACCTAAGAAAGGTGGAATTACTGTGGTTCCAAATGATGAAAGTGAACTTGTTGCTCAGCGTACTGTTACTGGTTATAGAATGTGGATTGATTTCATAAAATTAAATAAAGCTAATCGTAAGGATCATTATTATTTGACCTTTATTGATCAAATGTTAGAAATACTATCTAAGCATTCACACTTTTGCTATCTTGATGGCTATTCTAGTTTTTCTCAAATTCATGTGCACAAAGATGATCAAGAAAAGACTACTTTTACTTGTCCCTTTGGTACTATTGCTTATAGAAGATTGCCATTTGGTTTATGTAATGCTCCTGCTACTTTTCAAAGATGCATGAATGCTATATTTGCTGATTATATTGAAGAGATTATGGAAGTGTTGATGGATGATTTTTATGTTTATGGTACCTTGATGAGTGCAGAGCACACCGTTGGGGAACCCCAAGAGGAAGGTATGATGAGCACAGTAGCAAGTTTTCCCTCAGTAAAAACCAAGGTTTAATCAACGAGTAGGAGAAAGAAATCACTTCTGAAGGTTTTGCTAGCTGACCTTTGGCAGGGCACACTACCAGCGTCAGCAACAACGTGGAACCTGTACACAACACAACCAAAATACTTTTCCCCAACTGATAGTGAGGTTGTCAATCTCACTGGTTTTGCTAAAAACAAAGGATTAAATGTATAGTGTGGAAAGAGATATTTGTTTGTAGTGAAATAAAGAACAGTGTGTGAATGCTAGAAAAAGAGCTATTGCCGTGGGAGTTGGCAATAAAACAAAATATATATTTTCAATTTAAAAGAAAGGACCGGGGTCCATAGTTCATGATACGTTGCAAACGTATCTATAATTTTTCATGCTCCATGCTTGTTTTACACCAATTTATATATGTTTTTTTTACACTTCGTGGCACTTTTATACATTTTCTGGAACTAACCTATTAACAAGATGCCACCGTGTCAGTTCCCTGTTTTCTGTTGTTTTTGTATTTCAGAAAAGTTGTGGAGGAAATATTCTCGGAATTGGACTAAATGAAAGCCGAAGTTCTTATTTTAACGAAACGAAGACGGAGTCCAGAGGGCAGCCGAAGAAGTGCCAGGAGTTGGCCAAGCCATGCCTAGGCGCGGGCCACCCCCTGGCCGTGCCTAGGGGTGGTGTGGGCCCCTCGGGCGCCCACCGACCTCGCCCTTCCACCTATAAATACATCTGATCGGGAAAAACCTAAAGACCCGAGCCTCCATCCACGAAAAGTTCCGTCGCGGCCGCCATTGTCGACCCTAGCTCGGGAGGGTTCTGAAACTCTTCCCGGCACCGTGCCGGAGAGGGAGATCATCACTAGAGGCCTCTTCATCGCCATGCCCACCTCTGAAGTGATGCGTGGGTAGTTCATCCCTGGACTACGGGTCCATAGCAGTAGCTAGATGGTTTCTTCTCTAATATATGCTTCATGTTTAGATCTTGTGACCTGCCTATCATGATCAAGATCATCTTTATGTAATGCTACATGTTCTGTTTGCTGGGATCCGATGAATATTGAATACTATGGTTGAGATTGATTATATACTTGTCATATGTTATTTGTGATCTTTCATGCTCTCCGTTGCTAGTAGATGCTCTGGCCAAGTATGTGTTTTTGACTCCAAGAGGGGGCATTTATGATCGATAGTGGGTTCATGCCTCTAGTAACCTGGGAGAGTGACAATAACTTCTAAGGTTGTAGATGTAGGGATACGTTGCATAGAAAACAAAAAATTTCCTACCGCGAGAACGCAATCCAAGCCAAGATGCAATCTAGAAGATGGGAGCAACGAGGGGATGAACGAGTCTCACCCTTGAAGAATTCCAAAGCCTACAAGATGAGGCTCGTGTTGCTGCGGTAGACGATCACTTGCCGCTTGCAAAAGCGTGTAGAAGATCTTGATCTCGGTGCCACAATCGGGCAGCACCTCCGTACTCGGTCACACGTTCGGTGTTGATGAAGACGACGTCCTTCTCCCCGTTCCAGCGGACAGCGGAAGTAGTAGCTCCTCCTTGAATCCGGCAGCACAACGGCGTGGTGGCGGTGGCGATGGAGAACTCCGGCGGAGCTTCGCTAAGCTATGCGGGAGAGGTGGAGGAGAGGGGGCGGCTAGGGTTTGGGAGAGGGGTGGCCGACCACTATGGGGTGCGGCCTCCTTGAGGGCTTGTGGTGGCCGGCCCCCTCCCCTATGCCCCTCATTATATAGGTGGAACCCCCAAGTGTTGGACTACAAGTCTTCGAATAAGACCCCAACCCAAAATTTCCATGTAGTAGGGAAACCTACCCAAGGTGGGACTCCCACCCAAGTGGGATTCCCACCCTTCCATGAGGGGGAGGTGGCCGGCCACCTTAGGTGGAGTCCACCTGGGACTCCACCCCTAGGGTTGGCCGGCCATGGTTGGTGGAGTCCCTTCGGGACTCCGCCTTCCAAAGTGATTTCTTACGGACTTTTCTAGAACCTTCTAGAACCTTCCATAAATGCACTGGATCATTTCAAAACTTGGAATATGACTTCCTATATATGAATCTTATTCTCCGGACCATTCCAGAACTCCTCGTGATGTTCGGGATCCATCCGAGACTTCGAACAATACTTCGAACTCCATTCCATATTCAAGTTCTACCATTTCAACATCAAACCTTAAGTGTGTCACCCTACGGTTCGTGAACTATGTGGACATAGTTGAGTACTCTCTCCGACCAATAGCCAATAGCGGGATCTGGAGATCCATAATGGCTCCCACATATTCAACGATGACTTTAGTGATCGAATGAACCATTCACATACGATACCAATTCCCTTTGTCACGCGATATTTTACTTGTCCGAGGTTTGATCATCGGTATCACTCTATACCTTTGTTATCACCAGATTTTGGACAAATCCAGAGGTGGGCCGTAAGAGAGATGGGGCTTAGGAGACTACACGTGGAAGATCTCTGAAGCGGCCTTGCGCGGAGAATTTGGGCTAGGTTGCCCATGTATCTTTAATTGTAGTAGATTATATCTTAGATCAAAAGTTAGAGTTTGTATCGTGCACGGTGGGATATTCCCACGTTAGAAAGTCCGCTGGACTATAAATATGTATCTAGGGTTTATGGAATAAACAACAACTCACGTTCAACCCAAAACAAACCAATCTCGGCGCATCGCCAACTCCTTCGTCTCGAGGGTTTCTATCAGGTAAGCGACATGCTGCCTAGATCGCATCTTGCGATCTAGGCAGCACAAGCTCCACGTTGTTCATGCGTTGCGCGTACTGAAGCGTCTTTGATGGCGCGCAACGTAGTTATCATAGATGTGTTAGGGTTAGCATAGTTCTTCGTATAACATGCTTACGTAGTGCAACCCTTGCATCTCTAGCCGCCCTCACGCCTATCTCAGGTGTGGGGGCGGCACCCTGCTTGTTCATCATTTAGTAGATCTGATCCGTTACGATTGCTCCTTGTTATGCAAGGATTAGTTTAATATCTGCAATAGTTAGGCCTTACAAAGGGGGGGAGGATCCAGCGGCACGTAGGGTGGCGTTCGCAAGTCCTAAACAGGATGTTCCGAGGATCAACATTCATGTTGGTTTTTAGGCCTTGTTTAGGATCGGCTTACGAGCACCGTGCGTGGCCGCGAGGCCCAACCTGGAGTAGGATGATCCGATTATGCGGTGAAAACCCTAAATCGTCGTAGATCTCATTAGCTTTATCTTGATCAAGCAGGATCACCAAGTATTCGTGCACCCCGTACGAATCATGGGTGAATCGGCTCTTTGAGCCGATTCACAGGATAACCTGAGAGCCGATCGAGGCTCGTATTTAATGTTTACGTGTATGCCATGCAGGAAACTAAGCGAGGCATCCCCATCACCTTCCTGACCAGGTATAGGTCAGGTGGCACGCCCTTGCACTTCGCATCGCCGCGTGTGACCAGAAGAGCATTGCGGGCCGTCGCTCGGAGGGGTCTCAGCCAGCCGCAGCTCTAGGCTCTTCCCGGCTCTACAGTGTTGACAGGCCGCTGCCCGCCGGTGGGTTTTGGCAGTCAACAACCTTGTTCAACCTCGTCTCCTGACAAGTACTCTTTACTCGTACCGTGGTATGTGGTCTCTTATGAACTTATTCATATGCTTGCAAGACATTAGACGACATTCCACCGAGAGGGCCCAGAGTATATCTATCCGTCATCGGGATGGACAAATCCCACTGTTGATCCATATGCCTCAACTCATACTTTCCGGATACTTAATCCCACCTTTATAACCACCCATTTACGTAGTGGCGTTTGATGTAATCAAAGTACCTTTCCGGTATAAGTGATTTACATGATCTCATGGTCATAAGGACTAGGTAACTATGTATCGAAAGCTTATAGCAAATAACTTAATGACGTGATCTTATGCTACGCTTAAATGGGTGTGTCCATTACATCATTCTTACAATGATATAACCTTGTTATTAATAACATCCAATGTTCATAATTATGAAACTAATCATCCATTAATCAACAAGCTAGTTAAGAGGCATACTAGGGACTCTTTGTTGTTTACATATGACATATCACACATGTATCAATGTTTCGGTTAATACAATTATAGCATGGTATATAAACATTTATCATAAATATAAAGATATATAATAACCACTTTTATTATTGCCTCTTGGGCATATCTCCAATAGTCTCCCACTTGCACTAGAGTCAATAATCTAGATTACATTGTAATGTACCTAACACCCATGGCATTCTGGTGTTGGTCATGCTTTGCCCTAGGGAGAGCTTTAGTCAACGGATCTGCTACATTCAGATCAGTGTGTACTTTGCAAATCTTTACTTCTCCATCTTCGATGTACTCGCGAATCGAGTGGTAACGCAGCTTGATATGCTTCAGCCTCTTGTGTGACCTTGGTTCTTGTGCATTGGCGATGGCACCCATGTTGTCAAAGTAGATGACTAGTGGGTCCAATGCACTAGGAACCACACCGAGCTCTACAATGAACCTCTTCATCCATACCGCTTCTGATGAAGCCTCTGAAGCCGCTATGTACTCCGATTCTGTTGAAGACTTAGCCACCGTGCACTGCTTTGAGCTTGCCCAGCTTACTGCAGCACCGTTCAATATAAACACGTACCCAGACTGAGACTTAGAGTCATCAGGATCAGTGTTCCAACTTGCATCGGTGTAACTGGTTACAACGAGCTCTTGGTCACCTCCATAACAAAGAAACATAACCTTAGTTCTTTTTAAGTACTTCAGGATATTCTTGACCACTGTCCAGTGTTCCATTCCTGGATCACTTTGATATCTGCTAGTCAAACTGACAGCATGTGCTATATCCGGTCTAGTACATAGCATGGCATACATGATAGAGCCTACTGCCGAGGCATAGGGGATCTGACTCATCCTTTCTCTTTCTTTTGCCGTAGCCGGACCTTGAGTCTTACTCAAGACCTTGCCTGGTAACATAGGTAAGAATCCTTTCTTACTTTCGTCCATTCTAAACTTATTTAGAATCTTGTCCAGGTATGTACTTTGTGATAGCCCTATTAGACGTCTTGATCTATCTCTACAAATCTTGATGCCTAATATATACTATGCTTCACCAAGGTCTTTCATTGAAAAACTATTATTCAAATAACCTTTTACACTGCTTAATAGTTCTATATCATTCCCAATCAATAATATGTCATCTACATATAATATCAGGAATGCTACAGAGCTCCCACTCACTTTCTTGTAAATACAGGCCTCTCCATGACACTGTATAAACCCGAAGTCTTTGATCACCTTATCAAAGCGTCGGTTCCAACTTCTCGATGCTTGCTTCAGTCCACAAACTGAACGCTGAAGTTTGCATACTTTGTTAGCATTTTTAGGATCGACAAAACCTTTGGGTTGTACCATATACAACTCTTCCTCAATGTCTCCATTAAGGAACGCCGTTTTGACATCCATCTGCCAAATCTCATAATCGAAAAATGCAGCTATTTCTAAAAAAATCCTCACAGATTTTAGCTTCGATACAGGTGAGAAAGTCTCATCGTAGTCAACACCTTGAATTTGTCGGAAACCTTTTGCGACAAGTCGAGCTTTATAGACAGTAATATTAGCATCGGCATCTGTTTTTCTCTTGAAGATCCATTTATTCTCGACAGCCTTTCGGCTATCAGGTAAGTCTACCAAAGTCCATACTTTGTTATCATACATGGATCCCATTTTGGATTTCATGGCTTCTTGCCATTTGTTGGAATCTGGGCTCATCATCGCTTCTTCATACGTCGCAGGGTCCTCATCATTGTTGTCCACAATCATGACATTTAGACAAGGATCATACAAATCAGGAGTGGCACGTTCCCTTGTTGATCTGCGAGGTTCAGTAGCTATCTCGTTTGAAGTTTCATGATCATTATCATTAGCTTCCTCTGTTGTCGGTGTAGGCGGCACAGGAACAACTTCCGGTACTGCGCTACTCTGATCAACTAGTGAAGATTCATCAATCTCATCGAGTTCTACTTTTCTTCCAGTCACTTCTTTAGTGAGAAATTCGTTCTCAAGAAAGGTTCCGTTCTTAGCAGCAAAGATTTTGCCTTCAGATCTGTGATAGAAAGTGTACCCTATAGTTTCCTTCGGGTATCCTATGAAGATGCATTTCTCCGCTTTGGGTTCTAGCTTGTCCGGTTGTAAGTTCTTTACATAGGCTTCGCAACCCCAAACTTTAAGGAACAACAGCTTAGGTTTCTTGTTAAACCATAATTCATACGGTGTCGTTTCAACGGATTTTGATGGTGTTCAATTTAAAGTGAATGCGGCTGTCTCTAATGCATAACTCCAAAATGATAATGGCAAATCAGTAAGAGACATCATAGAACGAACCATATCTAAGAGAGTTCGATTACGACGTTTGGACACACCGTTTCGTTGTGGTGTTCCCGGCAGTGTCAATTGTGAAAGTATTCCGCATTTCTTTAAATGCATGCCAAACTCATAACTCAGATATTCACCTCCACGATCAGATCGTAGAAATTTAATCTTCTTGTTACGTTGATTTTCTACTTCACTTTGGAATTCCTTAAACTTCTCGAAAGTTTCAGATTTATGTTTCATGAAATAAATATACCCATATCTACTCAGATCATCTGTGAAGGTTAGAACATAATGATAACCACCGCGCGAGGCTACACTCATTGGTCGACACACATCAGTATGTATGATTTCCAATAAGTCTGTAGCTCGCTCCATAATACCAGAGAATGGAGTCTTAGTCATTTTTCCCATTAGACATGCTTCGCATCTATCAAGTGACTCAAAGTCAAGTGATTCAAGTAATCCATCGGTTTGGAGTTTCTTCATGCGTTTCACTCCAATATGACCAAGACGACAGTGCCACATATAAGTAGAATTATCATTCAATTTAATTCGCTTAGCATCAATGTTATGAATATGTGTATCACTACTATCAAGATCTAACAGAAATAAACCATTCTTTTCAGGTGCTCGACCATAAAAGATATTATTCATTAAAATAGAACAACCATTATTCTCAGACTTGAATGAATAACCGTCTTGCATTAAACAAGATCCAGATATAATGTTCATGCTCAACGCGGGTACAAAATAACAATTATTGAGGTTTAAAACTAATCCCGAAGGTAGATGTAGAGGAAGTGTGCCGACAGCGATCACATCGACTTTGGATCCATTTCCAACGCGCATCATCACTTCATCCTTTAGTAGTCTTCGTTTATTCTTTAGTTCCTGTTTCGAGTTACAAATATGAGCAACCGAACCAGTATTAAATACCCAGGTACTAGTACGAGAACCAGTAAGATAAACATCTATAACATGTATATCAGATATACCTTCTTTCTTCTTCTTGACAAGGCCGCTCTTCAGATCCGCCAAATACTTGGAGCAATTACGCTTCCAGTGTCCCTTCTCCTTGCAGTAATAACACTCAGCATCAGGCTTAGGGCCAGTCTTAGGTTTCACAGGAGGCGTGGCAGCTTTCTTGCCACCCTTCTTGAATTTTCCTTTAGACTTGCCCTGTTTCTTGAAACTGGTGGTCTTGTTGACCATCAACACTTGGTGCTCTTTCTTGATCTCAATCTCAGCAGCTTTAAGCATGGAGAAGAGTTCAGGTAACTCTTTGTTCATGTTCTGCATATTGTAGTTCATCACAAAGTTCTTGTAACTAGGTGGCAGTGATTGAAGGATACGATTAATCCCCAGTCTGTTAGGAATAACTATTTCCAAGTCACTGAGTTTCTTCGCATGCCCGGTCATAACGAGCATGTGCTCACTAACGGAGCTACCTTATTCCATCATGCAACTGAAGAAGTGTTTCGATGCTTCATAGCATTCCACGGCCGCATGAGTTTCAAAAATAGTCTTCAACTCTTTGATCAACTCATGTGGATCGTGGTGCTCAAAACGTTTTTGAAGATCGACTTCCAGACTGCATAGGATGGCACACTGAACTTGAGAGTACCGAGTTTTCCGAGTCGCGTAAACATTCTTTACTTCATCGGTTTCAGTTTCTGCAGGAGGGTCACCTAGCGGTGCATCAAGCACATATTGCAGATTTCCGCCAGCGAGGAAAATCCTCACATGACGGAACCAGTCGGTGAACTTGCTACCGTTGCTCTTAAGCTTTTCTTTCTCTAGGAACTGGTTAAAATTGATTGGGGACGCCATATCTACAACATATATTTGCAATATTTTAGACTAAGTTTATGACAAATTGATTTCAAATTTTAATTCAACATAATTAAAAACTAGGTGAACTCCCACTCAAAACAATATCCCTCGAATTGTCTTAGTGATCACATGAACCAAATCCACCACACCTAAGTCCGATCATCACGTGAAAAGATGTAATTTCAATGGCGAACATTCAAAGTGTTCATCATATCAATCATATGATTCATGCTCTACCTTTCGGTATCTCGTGTTCCGAGACCATGTCTGTACATGCTAGGCTCGTCAAGGCCACCTTAGTATCCGGATGTGCAAAACTGGCTTGCACCCGTTGTATGCACTTGTTGATTCTATCACACCCGATAATCACGAGATGCTTCGAAACGACAAGTCTTGGCAACGGTGCTACTAAGGATGAACACTTTATTATCTTGATATTTTAGTGAGAGGGATCATCTTATAATGCTACCGTCGCGATCTAAGCAAAATAAGATGCATAAAAGGATTAACATCACATGCAGTTCATATGTGATATGATATGGCCCTTTTGTCTTTGCGCCTTTGATCTTCATCGCCAAAGCACGGACATGATATCCATCATTAACGGGCATGATCTCCATCATCGTCGGCGTAGCGTCAAGGTCAATGGCGCCGTCTTCATGATTGTTCTCCCATGTAGCAACTATTACAACTTCTTTGAAATACTACTCAACATGAAATTTAAAGACAACCATAAGGCTCCTGCCGGTTGCCACAATACAATAATGATCATCTCATACATATTCATCATCACATTATAGCCATATCACATCACCAAACCCTGCAAAAACAAGTTAGACGTCTCTAATTTGGTTTGCATATTTTACGTGGTTTAAGGTTTTCGAGAGAGATCTAATCTACCTACGAACATGAACCACAACGGTGATACTAGTGTTGTCAATAGAAGAGTAAATTGAATCTTCACTATAGTAGGAGAGACAGACACCCGCAAAGCCACTTATGCAATACAAGTTGCATGTCTAGCGTGGAGCAAATCTCATGAACGCGGTCATGTAAAGTTAGCCCGAGCCGCTTCATCCCACTATGCCACAAAGATGCAAAGTACTCAAACTAAAGATAACATAAGCATCAACGCCCACAAACCATTGTGTTCTACTCGTGCAACCATCTATGCATAGACACGGCTCTGATAGCACTGTAGGGATACGTTGCATAGAAAACAAAAAAAATCCTACCGCGAGAACGCAATCCAAGCCAAGATGCAATCTAGAAGACGGGAGCAACGAGGGGATGAACGAGTCTCACCCTTGAAGAATTCCAAAGCCTACAAGATGAGGCTCTTGTTGCTGCGGTAGACGATCACTTGCCGCTTGCAAAAGCGCGCAGAAGATCTTGATCTCGGTGCCACAATCGGGCAGCACCTCCGTACTCGGTCACACGTTCGGTGTTGATGAAGACGACGTCCTTCTCCCCGTTCCAGCGGGCAGCGGAAGTAGTAGCTCCTCCTTGAATCCGGAAGCATGACGGCGTGGTGGCGGTGGCGATGGAGAACTCCGGCGGAGCTTCGCTAAGCTATGCGGGAGAGGTGGAGGAGAGGGGGGCGGCTAGGGTTTGGGAGAGGGGGTGGCCGGCCTCAAGGGGTGCGGCCAGCTTGGTGGCTTGTGGTGGCCGCCCCCCTCCCCTATGCCCCTCATTATATAGGTGGAACCCCAAGTGTTGGACTACAAGTCTTCGAATAAGACCCCAACCTAAAACCTTCCATGTAGTAGGGAAACCTACCCAAGGTGGGACTCCCACCCAAGTGGGATTCCCACCCTTCCATGAGGGGGTGGTGGCCGGCCACCTTAGGTGGAGTCCACCTGGGACTCCACCCCTAGGGTTGGCCGGCCATGGGTGGTGGAGTCCCTTCGGGACTCCGCCTTCCAAAGTGATTTCTTACGGACTTTTCTAGAAACTTCTAGAACCTTCCATAAATGCACCGGATCATTTCCAAACTTGGAATATGACTTCCTATATATGAATCTTATTCTCCGGACCATTCCGGAACTCCTCGTGATGTCCGGGATCCCATCCGAGACTTCGAACAATACTTTCAACTCCATTCCATATTCAAGTTCTACTATTACAACATCAAACCTTAAGTGTGTCACCCTATGGTTCGCGAACTATGTGGACATGGGTGAGAACTCTCTCCGACCAATAACCAATAGCGGGATCTGGAGATCCATAATGGCTCCCACATATTCAACGATGACTTTAGTGATCGAATGAACCATTCACATATAATACCAATTCCCTTTGTCACGCGATATTTTACTTGTCCGAGGTTTGATCATCGGTATCTCTCTATACCTTGTTCAACCTCGTCTCCTGACAAGTACTCTTTACTCGTACTGTGGTATGTGGTCTCTTATGAACTTATTCATATGCTTGCAAGACATTAGACGACATTCCACCGAGAGGGCCCAGAGTATATCTATGCGTCATCGGGATGGACAAATCCCACTGTTGATCCATATGCCTCAACTCATACTTTCCGGATACTTAATCCCACCTTTATAACCACCCATTTACGCAGTGACGTTTGATGTTTCCAGTATAAGTGATTTACATGATCTCATGGTCATAAGGACCAGGTAACTACGTATCGAAAGCTTATAGCAAATAACTAAATGACGTGATCTTATGCTACGCTTAATTGGGTGTGTCCATTACATCATTCATACAATGATATAACCTTGTTATTAATAATATCCAATGTTCATGATTATGAAACTAATCATCTATTAATCAACAAGCTAGTTAAGAGGCATACTAGGGACTCATTGTTGTTTACATAATACACATGTATCAATGTTTCGGTTAATACAATTATAGCATGGTATATAAACATTTATCATAAACACAAAGATATATAATAACCACTTTTATTATTGCCTCTTGGGCATATCTCCAACAGATCAATACCGGGATAACCGGCACAACAAAAGAAGGGGAGATTTTCCGGATCGGAGGTATGGTCCGCAGCAAGTAGCCGCGGTGCAGGATAACTCCGGTGCCAGCGGAAGCCAGAGGCAAAAAACCGGATCGCAGCCATGGGCGGGTCCTAAAAAACAATGGGTTGAAAAGAAGCCGTGGCGAGAGAAAAAGAATTGGCAAGAGCATGCAAGATACACCATGGAATCGGCAATGGAACAACCATGCCGGTGGCACACTCCGAATCCGGCGAAGCCGGCAAACCATTTGACAAAAGATTGTTCCTGGACCAAGTACCTGATGTTGAAAGGTGCGGTAAAAGATGCGCAAGCACAAGGCTGTACTACGTTGATACCACCATCGCAAGACCTCTTGCGGCAACAACTACCATCACCACCACCGCTTACCGGAGCAAATGCTCTACCGGTACAGCCTCAGCCAAACCGGCAGCAGCACCAACAAATTCATCAGGTGGAAGATCGTAATGGGCAACCCCCACGACCGGCACCTTTGGGCCGGAATGTTTACCAGGATCTGGGCATGTGTTGTGTTGTGTTCGTTACTGAGCCAACAGATAAGCAAAGAATACATCGCCGTTCCATGGAGGTGAACGTAGTGATGCCGGCAGTTCCAAAATACATGTTGTGGCCAGATCAGGAAATTACCTGGTCGTTCAAGGATCATCCAAAGATAATGCCGAATCCGGGTGGATACGATCTTGTTGTGGACCCAATCATGCATGGGCCAACGACTCGTGTCAAATTCAGCAAAGTACTGATAGACAATGAGAGCAGCATAAATATCATGTACCGGCTGACGTGGGCATTACCCTTTGGGTAACCGACATTGCCCTATCCTGTACAATCTAACTGGAGGCCCATGAAGATGCTCGATAGCAAGACGGGCCACTTGGACGGCGCAATAGAAGATTCCTTGACGGACAAGACAAAGGAGGAGCCGAACAAGGAAAGTTTAGGGCTAGGACTACTGTAAACCTAGTCGTACCCGGTTGGATCTCTTAAGACCTGGCCTCCTATATAAAGGCCAGGAGAGGGGCTGCCGAGGGACACGTTCAATCTTAGCAACTTTAGCCACCAGAAGTCTAGAGCTAGGTCGCCGCAGCACTTAGCCTCTCGACGAGATCTCAGCCGAAACCTTCAGCACCCCATTGTAACTCAATATCTTATATTTACTAATTGGAGACTCCCACCAAGCCACCACGTTAATCCTCATGTTTAAGCAATTAATCACCGTTAGATTAAAAGATGACATCTGAGATTGATTTTCGGTCCTAATCACGCTCGGGAGTCCGGTTCGCTATGGCCCATAATTGCCGGCCGACAGATCGATTCACCACAGGTAGGCAGGGCCGCTGCATCTTCTCCATCGCCCGCCCGATCGTGCCGCCATGGGCAGATACCTCCTCCGCGTCTTCTCTGTCCAAAGATCCAATGGAGTACTTTCAGGCCACCAGCGCATCCATGTGCGGCCACTTCCTCTATCCTTTTCTCTTTTGTTACAACTCCGTCTAGTCTAGACCATTTCGGAAGCCTCCCTAAATTTTTGGTGCGGCTTCCCCAGGAAGCTGGGAGAGGGCAGCTTTTCGGAGAAGCCGCCAAAAGAACTGAGCCTTAGTGGCCGTCATTAATCCCTGTGGCCGTGAGCAATGGAACGACGATGTATCGTCCGTCGTGGCGTCATATTCTACCAGCCATGTACGAGTAGAAGCATGTGGGGGTTCTGTATCTGGACTCCATGCAGGTGCTCATGTGGATACTCCAGCCAGGTAGATCGATTCCTATAGCTGGTGGATCGTGACGGCAGCTATGTCCATGCTCCAGATCTATAATGGCAGTTTGCACTTTCAGTTCTTTTGCATGGTATACATCCTGTTATCTTGCTGCTACAACGTGCTCACCAAGTCACCAAAGCAACAGCCTACACACCATATTAGCTTTCTACAACGGTATGTTTCCTCTGATGGCTTCCTATGTTTGAGTAGCAGAACTACAATTACCCATCTCTTATCTGAGCATACGGTAAAATATCTTCAGATCTAATTACAATGGCCTGACAATAATCATGCAGCTATTCGGATGATGAATACTATATTTGTGCGATGTCCAGTTGATAGATACCAAGAACATGCGTATTTGCTTATCATTTCTACATGCACTTTACACAATATATGTTGTTAACTACATTACACTGTAAAAGAATTCAGAAGACAGTGCTATGTTGAAAAGAGGGACAGACTGATTGCTTGATTTATCTTATATGTATGCAAAATATCTGGACAAAAAATAGATTCATTTCAGCCATACCAAGATTGACTTGCGTGCTATGATTTTTTTTTGTGCAGACACATCAATTCATCCTCAGAGTAATCTTGGTATATTTTTATATTGATAAGAGTGCTTATTATAAATGAATTCTTCCAAATTTTTTTCAAGAATTCATTTTTGCATTTTGAACTATAAAAATAAAAAATAAACAAAATTCATCGTAGTGGATCCATGTGGTAAGGAAAAACTGGTAATCTATTCCTTAAAAAAAATCTTGGAGATTATGTAATGCTTACTCTCAAACTTTTTGTTTATACAGTAGTAATATTTTTTGTTTCCCTATTTATCTTTGCATTCTTATCTAATGACCCAAGACGGAATCCTGGGCGCGAGGAGTAAAAATTCCATTTTTTTTATTTTTTCTTACAAATTGGATTTGGCCCCCATCCCGTAAATGAAGTCTTAGATTTGTATAAAATTAGATTTATTTAGACACTAAATAGTATTAGATACATTAGAATTTTGACAAATCGAAGACATCTTTTGTCAACACCCGGATTTTTAAGTAGAGATGCATGTTATGCCATACATCGCAATCCCAGGAATATTGTTGTTGCGAGACATAACAGTTAAATATCATAAGTCATCATTCATTACATACCATAGTCGTCTTACAAATTGAGATCACATGATCCAATATTACACAAATAGCTGATCTATTGATCAACGGACACAAAGTTCATAGTTTCATAGCGGAAGCGTAAATAGAAGGGACTCTCTAATCCACAGGCCAACGTCTGACGTCAGAAGATTCCCTAGTTGTCGTAGGCGTCCTGCTGGTCGTCCTCTTCATACTGCTGTTCCGCTTCATAGTCTGCCCATTTGAATAGCCAGGGACACAGCCGTGAGTACTTTAAAGTACGCGCAAACTAATACTAATGTAAGTGCTAACAATTCTAGTAAGGGTTGCTAAGCTCTAGTTTATTTTGCATAAAGCCAATTTTAGTTCACAAACATTTTAGTAAACAACTCTTCATGTGCTAACTAACTCAAGTGGGAACATTAGTGTCATTCCCACAACTCTGTTGTGATTCGAAGTCAAAGTCACCTTTCAAATTCAAATTCACAAGTCACCATTCACCATTCATAGTTTTAGAAAAGTTCTGATGACGGAACAGTATGGCCTTCCCAACTGTCCATGACCGCGGACGCGGCTATTCGAATAGGTTAAACTCTGCAGAGGTTGTACACTTGTGCCACAACAATTGCAATAGCTCGTCAGGGGTAACTGGCCCTGATTTATCGTACGCAGTACGCAAACTACCAATCCTAACCTTTCATTTACATACCCTAGTATAGGAACCTCTCCCCATGAGCTTGGCCTCCCGGTGATAGCCAACCGTTATCCCGGCTTGGCCATACAATTCACCTCAATTCACGTCATTTCACTTTCAACAGAGGCAGCCTCGGCATAACCCCTATGACGCTTGTTCAGAGGGAACCCATACTAAGACACATAAATTTCCAGCTAAGCCTTACCCAGATTCAGGTATTGTGGGGGTACTTGTAAAATTGGAATGGTATCGCATCCGAACCCAACCATCAGTTTTGGTAAAATTCACCAAGTCATTCACCAGTCATATTCACCTTCAAAATCTTTCAATAGAATGACTCATCATTCCAAGGTTTTCAAAGTCATTTCACTTCACAAGTTCCCAACAAGAGTAGTCATCTTTAATTTAGCACTAGCATCTAAGTATGAGGGGTGCTAAGTAATTTGTTTGCTTCTAGGCTAACATTGATACTCTTGTACTAATCCAAGACTAATGAAGTGAATCATAAATCAAAAAGTACTTTGATAAAACAAAAGTAAATAAAGCTTGTAAAGTAAAACTGGGAAATAGGATCATAAGCATAAAGTAAATAGGGTAATGCCTTGCTGATGGTGAGCTTTGCACTTTGCAAGAGTATTATCTTGCCTTGGTTGGGGAATTGGTCAAAGTGGTCTTCTTCTCCTTGGAAGTAGACCTCCTCCTCCTCTTGATACTCCTTGGTACTAGCGTCTAAAATAGGAATACGGGGTACACAATCATCATACCAAACTTATTTACTAAACTATGCAAACACATGATTCACACAACTTAAACTAGCATCACACATTACTATTAAGTTGGTGGATGTGTTTTTCTTATTTAAGAAAAATAATTTCCTCTCATACTAACTTAGGTGTTACTTTTAATTACTTAGAGAAATAATTTCCTCTCATTATCTTATTCAGATTTAATTTCTCTTATGAATAATATATGACCTAGGTTGACCAAAGTCAACCTCTTCATACTTATCATTTGAGAAAATGATTTAAATGAGGTTCCATACCTCATGCAATTTAATACTAACATGGTAGTGATTTAATGTCACCAAATAACTCAATATGAGATTATATAGACCATGGTCACTACCTCATGTTGAATTACTTGAGAACAAGATTTAAATGAGAGGAATACCTCTCATATGATTTAACACATAGTTGTAACTAAGTTAAAAACTACTATTGAGGTGATTTAATATTCTCAAGAAGAAACCTATGGGGTCATGAATACTAAGGTCATTATCTCACATTGAATCACTTGGAATAATTATTTAAATGAGATGCTATACCTCATACAATTTAAAAACTATTTTTGAAAAGGTTTACATGGGCTAGTTATTGACTACATAGTCAAAATTTTGCTTCTAGCCCATGATCATACCCAGTACCTATATCCTATTTTTACATAAACAATTAGAGTTTGTGAAATGTGAATTATGAGAGGTGGAATCACCTCAAAATTCAAAAGGGTTGATTTTTAATAATTATTCTAAAGCAGAAAAGTCCCTGTCTTGTTTATTTTCCCATTTTAATTCTATAACAGATCTAGGTTTGAATCGAGTGGCAACCATATGAAATTCACTAAAAATGGCCAAGTAGATTGGGAGTTATTCAAATTTGAATACAGCACCAGTTTGCAATTATTATCTATTCTGAAAGTTTGAATTCAAACAGTGGGCTGGCGGGAAGATTAAGTGGGCTGCACAGCGGGGTAGAGAATGGGCCGGCCCAGCTAACATTTTAAACGCAGCGGGCCATCTGACGAGGTAGGGCCCAGGCGTCAGCGAGTGGGAACACCGAAACGGTATGGGCTAACCTCGTCCGCGCGATTAGGGGATGATCAGACGGTGTGGGAGCGTCTTCTTCGTCGGGGGGAGGAGTGTGCTGGAGCGGCGGAGGTAGGGGGTCGGCGGTGCTCCCAGGCTCCGGTGATCGACGGCGATGGGCGGTGGCGATGTTGTCGTGGACGGGGAAGCTGATGGAGCAGACGGCAGCTCGGATGGTGGTCGCAATCGACGGCTTGCTTGGTGGCGGTGCTGCGGGTCTTCAGCTCGCAATTGGGCGGCTGCCGGCGACGATGTGTTTGGGAGAGGTGCGGTGGAGGATCCGAGAGAGGAGAGGAGTAGAATGGCGTGAGAAATCCGTCGCGGAGGGGTCTCCTTTTATAGGTTCAAGGGGGTGGCCGTGGCGCTCGGGGCAGGTCGATGGCGGGATCGCCGTTCCAATGTAGCGAAGGGGCGAGGGATGGGCTCTGAGTGCGGGCGACGTCAAGGCGAAGCTGACGAGCGTCGTGGCGAGGTAGGGGAAGGAAGGGTCGCGTCGTTCTCTTCCTCGCAGCATGGCAGTACGGTGGCGGGAGTTCGTCGTCCGTGATGACGGCTACAGGGCGAGCGCGTCCACATGGTGTTGTCTGGGAGGTAGACGGGACCGTGGCGACGCGATTGGTGCCTGGGGAGAGCGAGGGGGAGGTTAGGGTCGATGGGGCATGGCGGTGCTCTGGCGCGTCCAGAGGCGTCCTGGCGCGCGTCCATGCCGATCCTGGCAGGTGCTGGGCACGTCTGGGCGCGCGTGGCCCGGTCAATGTCGACGTCGTCTTGGTCAAGGGCAGGCAGGGTCAGCATCAGCAAGGTCCAGGAAAGCTCAGAGACATGGTTGATGGGCTTGGATGGGAGAGGAGAGGAGATGGCATGAGGTGGACATGGTGAGTACGGGCATGCTCATGCCAGGGTCATGGTGACCAGGTGAGAGGAGTGCAGTGGCTTGGATTGAGGCTGAGGGGTGAGGTGAAGTGTCAGGGCAGCATAGGAGGGCCAGGGTTGGACTTGGTCCAACCAAAAATCCAGCATGGGCACAACTTGATTCTCTGCCTGCAAGGTGTTTGTAGAAATGGCCGCAAGAAAGTTTTTGCCAATTTTTGGAAATTCCTTTGGTGGATCTCATTCATATATTCATAGAGATAGAATGGTGGTGGTGGTGGTCAATTTGATGTTGATTTGCAAGTTTTCAAATTGGGGTTGATCTTCTCTTTATTTCAAAGTCTCAACTTGCCTCATTTATTCTGGTCAACCTGGTCAAAGTTAGCTCTGGTGGTCAACAGCAAAATGGTTCACCTTGACATGGTCTTGGATGACATGGAGAGAGTTGGTCAAGGTTGGTTTAGGAAAAATCAAAACCAGGGGTGCAAAGTGGTGAAGATGTTATAATGTGGCCAAATGACCATTATCACATGTAGGTTGAATTTGATTTTTCCTTTGATTTGAATTGGGTTTCTTTGATGCATTTGTGTTTGTTATTCATATATAAGTGTTTTACAAACAATATCACAAGCCAAAGTGGCCTTGGGTGAAGATTTGCAAAAATGGCTAAATGTGTATGTGAGTGAAAATGGGATTTTCTCCCTATTTGATTTCTCTCTTTTTGATTTGGTTTTTCTTGACTCCAAAGTGATTCTTATTAGTTTAGGAACAATTCCAAACCATTGAAACCATTCCAAAAGGTCTAGCTCAAAGATTTGCAAAAATGGCCATAAACCCATAAGAGGTGATATTCCAATTTTTCTTATTCTTGTAAGTTTCTCCCCTTGCTTTACTTGGGCATGGGTTAGGGTTCATATAGTGTTAGATTAGGTTTAGAGATGGTTTCACACCATTTGGGTAAGGTATAAGTGCATAGATCAAGAATTGGGTAATATGGCTATGTGTCACATATGCCTCTATGCATATGTTGCATTTGATTTTTAATTTGACTTGGCTTGACCCAATTGATGTTGTTGAGTGTTGAAATGGTATATAGGAGTGATCCAACCATTCACCACAATTCTGAGGGTCAAGATCCTCAATTTCACAAATTTGCTATTTGCTCTCATATGCCTCTATGGCATTTTTAGTTTCTTTTTATTTTCTTTGGTTTCAACTTGGAATTGGTTTGAGAAGTACTAGATAAGGTTTATGAAGGTTTTCCAATCCTCTAAATAGAGTGGAAAGGTCTAGGGTAAATTTTTATAAAAATAGCCATAGGCACATATGCCCTTTTTTCTTATTTAAATTCTTTTTATTTTATTTTAACTTGGATGGTAAAAAGGAATGTGAGGTTTAGGGTTTAAGAGTATTTCAAATACTAATTAAACAAGAAATCATGGCAATAGCACAAGAATTAAACAAGATCTCTATGTATCAAACATAATTTAATAAAAGTTTTTGTTGGTTCCAAAATTTGGAACTGGAAAATTCATTTTGTTTGTTTTGAAATTTTTGGGATGTTACAAACCCTTCCCCCTTAAACAAATCTCATCCCGAGATTTTAAGAAAAGTTAGGTTCCTAAGAAAGATTGAGCAGTGAGATTAATAGGGGAACACACTTGGCATGGCCTGGGGTGCTTCCTGGGCTTCATTGGCGGTCATGTGGTAGAAACGGCCGTTGTTGTTGTTCTGGTTCCTTCTTCCTGCAAAGCGGCGCTGTTGCTGAGCAGGTGCTGTGGTATTGGCGGCAATCTTGGCAAGCTTCTTGGGGCACTCATTGGAGTAGTGACCCACAACTCCACATTCATAGCAGTTGACGGTGGACTTGTCCTTGGGGTTGACCGGAACAGCGTTACTTCCAGTCATTGGGGCAGTATTGGGATGGTTGTTGTTGTTATTGTTGCCGTTGTTGTTGTTGTTGTTGTTGTTGTTGTTGCGGTTGTTGTTGTAGTTGTTGCCTCCGGGCTTCGGGGGTCCTCCGTTGTTGTTGGTGTAGTTGGGGCGATAAGTCTGAGTGGTTGGCTTGTTGTTTCATGGGGTAAATCCTCCAGAGGAGTTGTTGCGGTACTTCTGGGTATGGTGGGGTCCACTCTGGTTCATCATTCTTCTCTTGCGGTTCTCGTTGGCTTGATGCAGTTTTCCTTCCATCTCGATGGCTGAGTCTACCAGGGCTTCTAAGTCAGCGAACGGAATGTTCACTAACACAGTTTGCATCTCGTCATGCAGTCCGTTCAGAAATCTCTCCTTCCTTTTCTCATTGGTGTCGGTCTCATCCGGGGCGTACCTTGACCTAGTAAGAAACCTGTCGCGGTATTCCACCACGGACATTCTTCCTTGCTTGAGTTCCCGGAACTCGTCTCTCATCTTCTTGATTAGTCCTTGGGGCACATGGTATTTGCTAAACTTCAGCTTGAAGTCTTCCCAGATCATCATCTGTCATGCATTCATGGCACGTGTGCTGGTCCACCAAGCTCTTGCGGGTCCTGCTAAGTAGTGCGTGGCAAACAACACTTTCTCTGCGGCTTCAACTCCCGCCACTTCGAGGTTGTTCTCCATTGTCTGGAGCCAGTCATCGGCATCTAGGGGTTCTTCAGTCTTGTTGAAAACAGGTGGGTTGGTGTTCTGGAAGTTCTTTAGCTTCGATCCTGGGTGATCATGATGGCCTTGATTGTTGTTTGCAAGCTGTTGAAGTGCTGCAATGTTGGCTTCGCGTTCAGCTCGTTCAGCTTGCCTATCCTCCAGCATGGTTTGCAACATCTGCATCATGGCGTCTTGATTGGCGCTGCGGGTTGGTGGGGCCATCTGAACAGTGAGGTAGATGATAAGATAAGAGGGAAATTTCTAAGGTTTGTTTTGTTAAAGTTTTAAAAAGTTCATAACTTGAAATTTTTGAGTAGTGTTGCGGGGGTAAAAACCAACAACACTTTTTCATTCATATCAAGCATCACACATTACAAAACTAACACACCGTTGGTTTGAAGAACCATTCATTCGTTCTACGATATAAGGGGAATCCTGATACAACTCACACCTACGAAAGTGCTTTAAAGATACTACTCTTCAGGGGGGGATTCTTCATCTTCACGGGTAATCTGCTTGGCGAAAGGCGAGGGCGTTGTCCAACTCCTTGCGGGTCTTGTACAACATGTAGTCCAGGTGTGCTACATAATGGTTCATCTGCGGGTGCGGGGGCATGGTTATAGGTCTTCCCATGGGATCATGTCTTGGGTAGTAAGTGAAGCGGGTATTCCTGAGCTTGTTCATATTCTGTCCACACAGACGGGAAATTCCTTCTTGCATGGCTCTGACTAGTCCTTCTTTCCAGGTGTTTCCCGTTACAGAAAACCATATGGTTTCCCATATTGGGGCTCCAAGATTTCTTTGTAGATCTGCCGAAACTTCCCACCGAGGTGGTCCTCCCAACTGATTTTTGAGGGGTGTTCCGAAGAACTCGGGGTACGGGCGTCCTAGATACTCCACTAGTTGCTTCAAATCCTTTTCGAACATTAGTTCTCCTCCGTGACCAAGTTGATAGCACTCCCATTTGTACTCCATCTAAGAATAAAGAGGAGGAGTAAGTTAGAGAAGCAGTCCAGTGTGCAAAATTTTAGGTATGATGGCAAGGGAAAGTAGAGCATGAATTTTCTCACTTTGAAAAAGATCTCAAGGGTAAGAGTGAGAATAAGTTTTTCACAAATATTCACTTCTTTGGTTTTGAAACTAAGTTTTGCAGACGTCCATTCTAACTAGGGTCTCCTAAGGTCAAACAATGGCTCTGATACCAACTTGTCAACACCCGGATTTTTAAGTCCAGATGCCTGTTATGCCATACATCGCAATCCCAGGAATATTGTTTTTGCGAGACATAACAGTTAAATATCATAAGTCATCATTCATTACATACCATAGTCGTCTTACAAATTGAGATCACATGATCCAATATTACACAAATAGTTGATCTATTGATCAACGGACACAAAGTTCATAGTTTCATAGCGGAAGCGTAAATAGAAGGGACTCTCTAGTCCACAGGCCAACGTCTGACGTCAGAAGATTCCCTAGTTGTCGTAGGCGTCCTGCTGGTCGTCCTCTTCATACTGCTGTTCCGCTTCATAGTCTGGCCATTTGAATAGCCAGGGACACAGCCGTGAGTACTTTAAAGTACTCGCAAACTAATACTAATGTAAGTGCTAACAATTCTAGTAAGGGTTGCTAAGCTCTAGTTTATTTTGCATAAAGCCAATTTTAGTTCACAAACATTTTAGTAAACAACTCTTCATGTGCTAACTAACTCAAGTGGGAATATTAGTGTCATTCCCACAACTCTGTTGTGATTCGAAGTCAAAGTCACCTTTCAAATTCAAATTCACAAGTCACCATTCACCATTCATAGTTTTAGAAAAGTTCTGATGACGGAACAGTATGGCCTTCCCAACTGTCCATGACCGCGGACGCGGCTATTCGAATAGGTTAAACTCTGCAGAGGTTGTACACTTGTGCCACAACAATTGCAATAGCTCGTCAGGGGTAACTGGCCGTGATTTATCGTACGCAGTACGCGAACTACCAATCCTAACCTTTCATTTACATACCCTAGTATAGGCACCTCTCCCCATGAGCTTGGCCTCCCGGTGATAGCCAACCGTTATCCCGGGAACTGCACAGGGCTTGGCCGTACAATTCACCTCAATTCATGTCATTTCACTTTCAACGGAGGCAGCCTCGGCATAACCCCTTGATACGTCCCCGACGTATCCATAATTTCTGATGTTCCATGCTCGTTTTATGACAATACTTACATGTTTTGCTTGCACTTTATGATGATGTCATGCATTTTCCGGAACTAACCTATTAACAAGATGCCACAGTGCCAGTTCCTGTTTTCTGCTGTTTTTGGTTCCAGAAAGGCTGTTCGGGCAATATTCTCGGAATTGGACGAAATCAACGCCAAACCTCCTATTTTCTCCGGAAGGCTCTAGAACACCGAAGAAGAGTCGGAGAGGGGCCAGGGGGCCACCACACCACATGGCGGCGCGGGCCAGGCCTAGGCCACGCCGGCCTAGGGTGTGGCGCCCCCAGGTGCCCCCCTGCGCCGCCTCTTCGCCTATATAATCCCTTTCGACCTAAAAACGCATCACCAATTGACGAAACTCCAGAAAAGTTACTGAGGCGCCGCCGCCATCGCGAAACTCCAATTCGGGGGACAGAAGTCTCTGTTCCGGCACCCTGCCGGGACGGGGAAGTGCCCCCGGAAGCCATCTCCATCAACGCCATCGCCTCCATCATGCTCCGTGAGTAGTTCCCCCATGGACTACGGGTTCTAGCAGTAGCTATGTCGGTATACTCTCCCCCATGTACTTCAATACAATGGTCTCATGAGCTGCCTTACATGATTGAGATTCATCTGATGTAATTGGTGTTGTGTTTGTTGGGATCCGATGGATGATACATTATGATTAGTCTATCTATAAAGTTTGTGAAGTTATTGTTGCTGCAATCTTGTTATGCTTAATGCTTGTCACTAGGGCCCGAGTGGCATGATCTTAGATTTGAGCTCTATATTGTTGCTTAGATTGTATCTACAAGTTGTATGCACATGTCACTGTCCGGAACCAATGGCCCCGAAGTGACAGAAATCGGGACAACCGGAGGGGATGGTAGTGATGTGAGGATCACATGTTTTCACGGTGTGTTAATGCTTTGCTCCGGTACTCTATTAAAAGGAGTACCTTAATATCCAGTAGTTTCCCTTGAGGCCCGGCTGCCACCGGCTGGTAGGACAAAAGATGTTGTGCAAGTTTCTCATTGCGAGCACGTACGACTATATACGGAAAACATGCCTACATAATTAATAAGCCTGATGTTCTATCTTAATGCTTTGATTCCTGTCAATTGCCCAACTGTAATTTGTTCACCCAACACTTGTTATTGGAGAGTTACCACTAGTGTAGATCGCTGGGAACCCCGGTCCATCTCTCATCATAATATACTTGTTCTACATGTCATTGGAAGTAGTATCCACTATTCTCTCGTGCCATTGCTCTCATATTGCTATTACTGCTGCTGTGTTACTGTTACTACTGCTCTCATATTACTGCTACTTTCACATCACCCCTGTTGCTAGTGCTTTTCCAGGTGCAGCTGAATTGACAACTCAGTTGTTAAGGCTTATAAGTATTCTTTGCCTCCCCTTGTGTCGAATCAATAAATTTGGGTTATACTACCCTCGAAGACTGCCGCGATCCCCTATACTTGTGGGTCATCAAGACTGTTTTCTGGCGCCGTTGCCGGGGAGGCATAGCTCTACTCATAAGTTCACCTGGGGAGTACACTCTACCTCTCTCTCTATTTTTATTTTGTTTTATTTTGTTTTGCTTAGTTTACTTTTGTCTAGTTTATTTGTGCTTAGTTTATTTCTGTCTAGTATTAGTTTGCGTAGTTTACTTTTGCTTAGTTTATTTTTGTCTTGTTTTATTTGTCTCATATACCCAAAAATCCATAAAAATTTGAAAAACCAAAGAATTAAAAACTGTTATTATGGGAGAACCAACAACCTACTTGGAGCTTATGGAATGTTATAATTGTTATAGAGAATCAAGAACTGGTAAAATAATGAGTGCTATGATAGAAAAATTAAATACAATTGCTAGAATCTTGCTTAGACGCCATGATATAAACTGTTGCTCTCAACAAGATAAGCATCTTAAATTTCAATGTGGCTTTAGTGAGGAATATTTTATTAAGAGCTATAATCGGAATTGCTATATTCATTATGGGTTCGAAGAGGTAGAACAATTTGTCTTATTTATGGGAGCCTCCGAGATAGAATCCTTCATGGTTGAGAATTATGAAACTTGTGCTATTTGTAAGGACCTTAAAGATTATGTCTCTACTATCCTTAATTCTTGCATAGAATGCTACAGTAGGAATCCTTATATCCTTGATTATAAAGAGAGACACATTAATGCACAAGAATGCACTCACAATTTGCAGGAACCTGTGGAAGAAGAAACTGATGAACCTCAAAGTTCATTGGATGAAAAAGAGGAGGAAATTGATGAAACTAAAAGCTCATTAGATGAAAAAGAAGAGGAGAGCGACGAACAAAAGGAGGAAGAATGGATTAGCTACCCATGCCAACCTTCTAATGAGAGTAACTCTTTATCTCTTACACTATTTGATTGTCCTCCATGCTTACCGAAAAAGGTTGAATGTTATGTTCCTATGGATTCTCTTGAAATATTACCTATGAGTAAAACTTGTGAGAATAATTATGCTACTGTTATATATGATAATCCATGCTACTTTGATAAATCTTATGATAATGCTTTGTTTGTGCCTGATGTCGAAATGCATGGTACTAAAGAATTTTGCTTGGCAAATGTTTATGATAAAGCTCTAGATGATGGTCCTATGTTACTTGATAATATTAATTGTACTACTAATGAAAATGGGATTGGAGAGTTCTTGACTTATTCTATGAGTCCCATATCTCTTGAGATTGATCAATCATCATGTTATATTATTGATAAAAGTGGATTTGAAAGTTTTGATCCCACTATTTTTGAGTTTGATAAAAATTATGTGTTTGGAAATCATGAAAAGTATGCTGCATGTGATAGTTATATTGTTGAGTTTGTTCATGAAGCTACTGAAAATTATTATGAGAGAGGAAAATATGGTTGTAGAAATTTGCATGGTACTAAAACACCTCTCTATATGCTTAAAATTTCGAAGTTACACTTGTTCTATCTTCCTATGCTTGTTACTTTGCTTTTCATGAACTTGTTTATTTACAAGATTCCTTTGCATAGGAAGCATGTTAGACTTAAATGTGTTTTGGATTTGCCTCTTGATGCTCTCTTTTGCTTCAAATACTATTTCTTCCGAGTGCATCATCAAAACTGCTGAGCCCATCTTAATGGCTATAAAGAAAGCAACTTCTTGGGAGATAACCCATGTGTTATTTTGCTACAGTACTTTGTTTTATATTTGTGTCTTGGAAGTTGTTTACTACTGTAGCAACCTCTCCTTATCTTAGTTTTGTGTTTTGTTGTGCCAAGTGAAGCCTCTAATCGAAGGTCGATACTAGATTTGGATTTCTGCGCAGAAACAGATTTCTTTGCTGTCACGAATCTGGGCAAAATTCTCTGTAGGTAACTCAGAAAATTATGCCAATTTACGTGAGTGATCCTCAGATATGTACGCAACTTTCATTAGTTTTAAGTTTTCTGATTTGAGCAACGGAAGTATTTTATTAAAATTCGTCTTTACTGGCTGTTCTGTTTTGGCAGATTCTGTCTCTGTTTTTTTTGCATTGTCTCTTGTGGACTTTAAGCGAGGTTTTCTAGACGTAGAGGGCTGTAGCTAATGTTTTATTGAGTTCTTGCAATGTGCCACTACAGGACCAAGGTGGATTCAATTTTTTTGAGTACTAACCCCTCTAATGAAGTTTATGAGAAGTTTGTTGTGAAGGAAGTTTTCAAGGGTCAAGAGAGGAGGATGATATATGATCAAGAAGAGTGAAAAGTCTAAGCTTGGGGATGCCCCGATGGTTCATCCCTGCATATTTCAAGAAGACTCAAGCGTCTAAGCTTGGGGATGCCCAAGGCATCCCCTTCTTCATCAACTTATCAGGTTCCTCCCCTGAAACTATATTTTTATTCAGTCACATCATATGTGTTTCACTTGGAGCGTCTGTATGTTTTATTTTTGTTTTGTTTGAATAAGATCGGATCCTAGCAATCCTTGTTTGGGAGAGATACACACTCCGCTTTTTCATATGAACACTTGTTCTTCGTTTTACTTTTAATGTTCAATGATAAAAGTTGGAAGCTACAATACTTATTGGTTATTTGGTTGGGAAAAGAAAATGCCTCATATGTTGTGGATAATTTGACACTTGGCAATTGTTTTGAGCTCTCAAGTAGATCATAAGTTTTTGCATGTAGTTTAAACCTATTAGTGGAGAACTACCGTAAAGCTTGTTAAAATTGGTTTGCATAATTGATATCTCTTAAGGTCTAGATATTTTCTGATAAAAGTGTTTGAGCAACAAGGAAGACAGTGTAGAGTATTATAATGCTTGCAATATGTTCTTATGTAAGTTTTGCTATACCGGTTCATACTTGTGTTTGCTTCAAACAACCTTGCTAGCTTAAGCCTTGTATCGAGAGGGAATACTTCTCATGCATCCAAAATCCTTGAGCCAACCACTATGCCAATTGTGTCCACCATACCTACCTACTATGTGGTATTTCCTGCCATTCCAAAGTAAATTGCTTGAGTGCTACCTTTAAATAATTCAAAATGCTTCTCAATTTGTGTTTATGTTTTATAGCTCATGAGGAAGTATGTGGTGTTTAGCTTTCAACCTTGTCATTTACTTTTGACGGACTCTCATATGGACTAGTGGCACATCCGCTTATCCAATAATTTTGCAAAAAGAGCTGGCAATGGGATTCCCAGTCCCGAATTAATTAACTCAAATAGACACTCCTCCATGGTATGTGATTGTTGGAAGGCACCCGAAGGATTCGGTTAGCCATGGCTTGTGTAAGCAAAGGTTGGGGGGAGTGTCATCATCATAATAAAACTAAAATAAAAAGGCACTCCTTCATGGTATGAGATTGTTGGCAGGCACCCGAGGATTCGGTTAGCCATGGTTTGTGAAAGAAAGGTTGGAAGGAGTGCCACACAAAAATAATAATTCATGGGAGCCGCTCTTGAAAGTCCGGTTGGCGAGGTAGTTAGTGTACCCATTACCATTCGTTGACAACAACAAACACCTCTCAAAACTCTACTTTTATGCTCTCTATATGTTTTCAAAACCAAAGCTCTAGCACAAATATAGCAATCGATGCTTTCCTCTTTGAAGGACCATTCTTTTACTTTATGTTGAGTCAGTTTACCTACTTCCTTCCATCTTAGAAGCAAACACTTGTGTTAATTGTGCATTGATTCTTACATACTTGCATATTTGCATTCATCATATTACTTTGTGTTGACAATTATCCATGAGATATGCATGTTGAAAGTTGAAAGCAACCGCTGAAACTTATATCTTCCTTTGTGTTGCTTCGATGCCTTTACTTTGAATTTATTGCTTTATGAGTTAACTCTTGTACAAGACTATTGATGCTTGTCTTGAAAGTACTCTCCATGAAAAGTTTTGCTATATGTTATCTATTTTTTAGCAACTATAGATCATTGCCTTGAGTCACTTCATTCATTTCATATGCTTTGTAATAGTATGATCAAGGTTATGTAAGTAGCATGTCACTACAGAAATTATTCTTTTTATCGTTTACCTGCTCGGGACGAGCAGGAACTAAGCTTGGGGATGCTGATACGTCCCCGACGTATCCATAATTTCTGATGTTCCATGCTCGTTTTATGACAATACTTACATGTTTTGCTTGCACTTTATGATGATTTCATGCATTTTCCGGAACTAACCTATTAACAAGATGCCACAGTGCCAGTTCCTGTTTTCTACTGTTTTTGGTTCCAGAAAGGCTGTTCGGGCAATATTCTCGGAATTGGACGAAATCAACGCCAAACCTCCTATTTTCTCCGGAAGGCTCTAGAACACCGAAGAAGAGTCGGAGAGGGGCCAGGGGGCCACCACACCACATGGCGGCGCGGGCCAGGCCTAGGCCGCGCCGGCCTAGGGTGTGGCGCCCCCAGGTGCCCCCCTGCGCCGCCTCTTCGCCTATATAATCCCTTTCGACCTAAAAATGCATCACCAATTGACGAAACTCCAGAAAAGTTACTGAGGCGCCGCCGCCATCGCGAAACTCCAATTCGGGGGACAGAAGTCTCTGTTCCGGCACCCTGCCGGGACGGGGAAGTGCCCCCGGAAGCCATCTCCATCAACGCCATCGCCTCCATCATGCTTCGTGAGTAGTTCCCCCATGGACTACGGGTTCTAGCAGTAGCTATGTCGGTATACTCTCCCCCATGTACTTCAATACAATGGTCTCATGAGCTGCCTTACATGATTGAGATTCATCTGATGTAATCGGTGTTGTGTTTGTTGGGATCCGATGGATGATACATTATGATTAGTCTATCTATAAAGTTTGTGAAGTTATTGTTGCTGCAATCTTGTTATGCTTAATGCTTGTCACTAGGGCCCGAGTGGCATGATCTTAGATTTGAGCTCTATATTGTTGCTTAGATTGTATCTACAAGTTGTATGCACATGTCACTGTCCGGAACCAATGGCCCCGAAGTGACAGAAATCGGGACAACCGGAGGGGATGGTAGTGATGTGAGGATCACATGTTTTCACGGTGTGTTAATGCTTTGCTCCGGTACTCTATTAAAAGGAGTACCTTAATATCCAGTAGTTTCCCTTGAGGCCCGGCTGCCACCGGCTGGTAGGACAAAAGATGTTGTGCAAGTTTCTCATTGCGAGCACGTACGACTATATACGGAAAACATGCCTACATAATTAATAAGCCTGATGTTCTATCTTAATGCTTTGATTCCTGTCAATTGCCCAACTGTAATTTGTTCACCCAACACTTGTTATTGGAGAGTTACCACTAGTGTAGATCGCTGGGAACCCCGGTCCATCTCTCATCATAATATACTTGTTCTACATGTCATTGGAAGTAGTATCCACTATTCTCTCGTGCCATTGCTCTCATATTGCTATTACTGCTGCTGTGTTACTGTTACTACTGCTCTCATATTACTGCTACTTTCACATCACCCCTGTTGCTAGTGCTTTTCCAGGTGCAGCTGAATTGACAACTCAGTTGTTAAGGCTTATAAGTATTCTTTGCCTCCCCTTGTGTCGAATCAATAAATTTGGGTTATAATACCCTCGAAGACTGCCGCGATCCCCTATACTTGTGGGTCATCACCCCTATGAAGCTTGTTCAGAGGGAACCCATGCTAAGACACATAAATTTCCAGCTAAGCCTTACCCAGATTCAGGTATTGTGGGGGTACTTGTAAAATTGGAATGGTATCGCATCCGAACCCAACCATCAGTTTTGGTAAAATTCACCAAGTCATATTCACCTTCAAAATCTTTCAATAGAATGACTCATCATTCCAAGGTTTTCAAAGTCATTTCACTTCACAAGTTCCCAACTAGAGTAGTCATCTTTAATTTAGCACTAGCATCTAAGTATGAGGGGTGCTAATAATTTGTTTGCTTCTAGGCTAACATTGATACTCTTGTACTAATCCAAGACGAATCAAGTGAATCATAAATCAAAAAGTACTTTGATAAAACAAAAGTAAATAAAGCTTGTAAAGTAAAACTGGGAAATAGGATCATAAGCCTAAAGTAAATGGGGTAATGCCTTGCTCATGGTGAGCTTTGCACTTTGCAAGAGTATTATCTTGCCTTGGTTGGGGAATTGGTCAAAGTGGTCTTCTTCTCCTTGGAAGTAGACGTCCTCCTCCTCTTGATACTCCTTGGTACTAGCGTCTAAAATACGAATACGGGGTACACAATCATCATACCAAACTTATTTACTAAACTATGCACACACATGATTCACACGACTTAAACTAGCATCACACATTACTATTAAGTTGGTGGATATGTTTTTCTTATTTAAGAAAAATAATTTCCTCTCATACTAACTTAGGTGTTACTTTTAATTACTTAGAGAAATAATTTCCTCTCATTATCTTATTAAGATTTAATTTCTCTTATGAATATTATATGACCTAGGTTGACCAAAGTCAACCTCTTCATACTTATCATTTGAGAAAATGATTTAAATGAGGTTCCATACCTCATGCAATTTAATACTAACATGGTAGTGATTTAATGTCACCAAATAACTCAATATGAGATTATATAGACCATGGCCACTACCTCATGTTGAATTACTTGAGAACAAGATTTAAATGAGAGGAATACCTCTCATATGATTTAACACATAGTTGTAACTAAGTTAAAAACTACTATTGAGGTGATTTAATATTCTCAAGAAGAAACCTATGGGGTCATGAAGACTAAGGTCATTACCTCACATTGAATCACTTGGAATAATTATTTAAATGAGATGCTATACCTCATACAATTTAAAAACTATTTTCGAAAAGGTTTACATGGGCTAGTTATTGACTACATAGTCAAAATTTTGCTTCTAGCCCATGATCATACACAGTACCTATATCCTATTTTTACATAAACAATTAGAGTTTGTGAAATGTGAATTATGAGAGGTGGAATCACCTCAAAATTCAAAAGGGTTGATTTTTAATAATTATTCTAAGGCAGAAAAGTCCCTCTCTTGTTTATTTTCCCTTATTAATTCTATAACAGATCTAAGTTTGAATCCAGTGGCATTGGATAGATAATTTCACAGGCTTTCCAACCATATTAAATTCACTAAAAATGGCCAAGTAGATTGGGAGTTATTCAAAGTTGAATACAGCACCAGTTTGCAATTATTATCTATTCTGAAAGTTTGAATTCAAACTGTGGGCTGGCGGGAAGATTAAGTGGGCTGCACAGCGGGGGAGAGAATGGGCCGGCCCAGCTAACGTTTTAAACGCAGCGGGCCATCTGACGAGGTAGGGCCCAGGCGTCAGCGAGTGGGAACACCGAAACGGTATGGGCTAACCTCGTACGCGCGATTAGGGGATGATCGGACGGTGTGGGAGCGTCTTCTTCGTCGGGGGGAGGAGTGTGCTGGAGCGGCGGAGGTAGGGGGTCGGCGGTGCTCCCAGGCTCCGGTGATCGACGGCGATGGGCGGCGGCGACGTTGTCGTGGACGGGGAAGCTGATGGAGCAGACGGCGGCTCGGATGGTGGTCGCAATCGACGGCTTGCTTGGTGGCGGTGCTGCGGGTCTTCAGCTCGCAATTGGGCGGCTGTCGGCGACGATGTGTTTGGGATAGGTGCGGTGGAGGATCAGAGAGAGGAGAGGAGTAGAATGGGCGTCATGGCGAGGCAGGGGAAGGAAGGGTCGCGTCGTTCTCTTCCTCGCAGCATGGCAGTACGGTGGCGGGAGTTCGTCGTCCGTGACGACGGCTACAGGGCGAGTGCGTCCACATGGCATTGTCTGGGAGGTAGACGGGACCGTGGCGACGCGATTGGTGCCTGGGGAGAGCGAGGGGGAGGTCAGGGTCGATGGCGCATGGCGGTGCTCTGGCGCATCCAGAGGCGTCCTGGCGCGCGTCCATGCCGATCCTGGCAGGTGCTGGGCACGTCTGGGCGCGCGTGGCCCGGTCAATGTCGATGTCGTCTTGGTCAAGGGCAGGCAGGGTCAGCATCAGCAAGGTCCAGGCAAGCTTAGATACATGGTTGATGGGCTTGGATGGGAGAGGAGAGAAGATGGCATGAGGTGGACATGGTGAGTACGGGCATGCTCATGCCAGGGTCATGGTGACCAGGTGAGAGGGGTGCAGTGGCTTGGATTGAGGCTGAGGGGTGAGGTGAAGTGTCAGGGCAGCATAGGAGGGCCAGGGTGTGACTTGGTCCAACCAAAAATCCAGCATGGGCACAACTTGATTCCCTGCCTGCAAGGTGTTTGTAGAAACGGCCGCAAGAAAGTTTTTGCCAAATTTTGGAAATTCCTTTGGTGGATCTCATTCATATATTCATAGAGATAGAATGGTGGTGGTGGTGGTCAATTTGATGTTGATTTGCAAGTTTTCAAATTGGGGTTGATCTTCTCTTTATTTCATAGTCTCAACTTGCCTCATTTATTCTGGCCAACCTGGTCAAAGTTAGCTCTGGTGGTCAACAGCAAAATGTTTCACCTTGACATGGTCTTGGATGACATGGAGAGAGTTGGTCAAGGTTGGTTTAGGAAAAATCAAAACCAGGGGTGCAAAGTGGTGAAGATGTTATAATGTGGCCAAATGACCATTATCACATGTAGGTTGAATTTGATTTTTCCTTTGATTTGAATTGGGTTTCTTTGATGCATTTGTGTTTGTTATTCATATATAAGTGTTTTACAAACAATGGCACAAGCCAAAGTGGCCTTGGGTGAAGATTTGCAAAAATGGCTAAATGTGTATGTGAGTGAAAATGGGATTTTCTCCCTATTTGATTTCTCTCTTTTTGATTTGGTTTTTCTTGACTCCAAAGTGATTCTTATTAGTTTAGGAACAATTCCAAACCATTGAAACCATTCCAAAAGGTCTAGCTCAAAGATTTGCAAAAATGGCCATAAACCCATAAGAGGTGATATTCCAATTTTTCTTATTCTTGTAATTTTCTCCCCTTGCTTTACTTGGGCATGGGTTAGGGTTCATATAGTGTTAGATTAGGTTTAGAGATGGTTTCACACCATTTGGGTAAGGTATAAGTGCATAGGTCAAGAATTGGGTAATATGGCTATGTGTCACATATGCCTCTATGCATATGTTGCATTTGATTTTTAATTTGACTTGGCTTGACCCAATTGATGTTGTTGAGTGTTGAAATGGTATATAGGAGTGATCCAACCATTCACCACAATTCTGAGGGTCAAGATCCTCAATTTCACAAATTTGCTATTTGCTCTCATATGCCTCTATGGCATTTTTAGTTTCTTTTTATTTTCTTTGGTTTTAACTTGGAATTGGTTTGAGAAGTACTAGATAAGGTTTATGAAGGTTTTCCAATCCTCTAAATAGAGTGGAAAGGTCTAGGGTAAAGTTTTATAAAAATAGCCATAGGCACATATGCCCTTTTTTTCTTATTTAAATTCTTTTTATTTTATTTTAACTTGGATGGTAAAAAGGAATGTGAGGTTTAGGGTTTAAGAGTATTTCAAATACTAATTAAACAAGCAATCATGGCAATAGCACAAGAATTAAACAAGATCACTATGTATCAAACTTAATTTAATAAAAGTTTTTGTTGGTTCCAAAATTTGGAACTGGGAAATTCATTTTGTTTGTTTTGAAATTTTTGGGATGTTACATCTTTTACGTGACATGACTAAGGGAGTGTTATTTTAAAACGAAATAGTCGCTACTAAATTACTTTGTTGGAAACATAATCCTTGATGGTTTTACTTTTTTATAATACACCATGAAAAGGTGTATCATATATCATACAAGGAGGGTCAATCGGCTTTACAACATCGTCGAAGACGACAGTGATTTGGGTGACACTCCTCTCCTAAGTCTACTCTCCTACCAGCAACTTTAGGGGAACCGGTGGAGGAAAGCCGAAAACCTCTCCGTGGACCAAGCATGCCGTCTTCGATGCCTCGAACTCTAATCGTATCATTTGAGTGATCTTCCACCCGCCGGCCGCTCAGCATTGAGAACGACAGAGCAATTATTGTAAGTTTACCTATTATTATTTTTTGAAACAAAAGAAAATCATAATGAAATATTATGTTGAAAACAGAAGCATTGAAGGTTTTGCATTATCAAACAATAATAATTTTTATCTTCGAAAAATATTGAATCGAAATACTTACATTAAATATTTAGTCAGCGGGAATCGTAATTTCGTCCACTGATCAAACGAGTCTGTATCTACTGCAACAAAAAATCACCATGCTATAGGCTATAGCCTTGATATTAGACAAACCTTCGAAATAGTATATAGTTCTATTTACACTAACGCGCACGGGAGAGGAAATATATCTGAGCGAACACGACTTAATGGTACGACTTAAATGTACTCCCTCCATTTACAAATAGGTGTAATGCAAGATTTTATCCTAACTCCAACTTTTCTATTGTTTGGCTAACAGTTTTCTGGACAATGTAGCAACATTTAATACACTTTATTGGTATCACTAGATCCATTTTAAAATAGGGATTTCTATTTTCGTGCCCTCGGTTCCTTAGTTGTGCTCAGTTTTTCCCAGCTCCTTAGTTTTTCCTCAGTTTTCCCCAAAACCTTGTCTGAAACCCGCAGAAGGAGCTCGGACGGAAGGAATCCCGTTAGTTGACGTTGGTTGGTGCTGGCAAGTGGGGCCGCTGTTGGTGCCCCGCAGTGGACACGTCTTCACTTATCCAGATCATCGCGGGACCCACAACTTCTCCACGTTAAGTGCGCCGGACCCACAGCTTACCCAGGTGACCGTTGCAAAATGGGAGCCCGAGCCAGCCCTGCGCCCGTGCCCGTGCCATTGCTTCCCCTTTCTTTCCCCGCGCCCCATTGTTCTTCTTCTCCGCCAGCGGCAGCCCTTCTCCGGCAGGCGGGTGATGTCTAGTTTCTCTTCGACCTCCCGTTCTTCATGGCCGCAGTATGGACCCGTGCCTTTAACAAGATGCCCTGACTGCCCACGCCAGGAGCCTCTGAAGCGGTCGATCTGTAAGACGGACGAGAATGGCAACCGTGGACGTGAGTTCCTTGCATGCGAGAGCTTGCCATATAGAGAGGGGGATAAGGTTAGATCTTGCTCCAATTTCTCTGTTTTCTCTCGATTTTCTTGCTATTCCATCGAATTTGGGATTTAGGGTTCCGTTGTTGTTTTCAGATCCTGAAGAAATGCAGGCATTTCGAGTGGATCGATGTGTACGTTCAGAGGCTTCAATTGCAGGAATCAATTGGCGCTATTGGGGAGCGCAATTTGGGAGGGGGGACTTGCTGTAGAGAATGCGGCGGAGAGAGGAGCCGTTCCGATTATGCCTAATGCTCCCAATGTAGGACTGGTGGAAGTGAAGGGAGAACTGAAGAAAATGAACAAGCAGTTAAGGCAGCTGATCGAGTTGAAGAAGCAAGCTAATCTGATAGCTGGTTGTTTTTTCTGTTGTATAATTGCGATCGGATTCTTATCATTGCTCACCAGGCGCTAGAAGTTGTTACAAGGGATACCTTGTTACAAATTCATTATTCAGTTACATGTACTTGTAGTTGTTTTCATGGTTAGTGTGTGCATTCACCGAAATTACCAACTATATTGGAATGCTTTATGTATGCCTCATGTTTATACAAGGGATTCTTATCATTGCTCACCGAACTATATTAGTGTGTGCCGTTTCAAATTACCGAAACTATATGCCAAAACTATATCCCCTAAAAGAAAAAGGAAAGCGAAAGATAGTTGATAATTGTTAGAGGGGTGACAATAATGCATTCACCGAAATCCGCAAATATGTATGCCTCATGTTTATACCGAAATTATACCACTTTTGGGCCGTTTCAAATTACCAAAACTATATGCCAAAACTATATCCCCTAAAAGAAAAGGGAAAGCGAAAGATAGTTGATAATTGTTAGAGGGGTGAAAATAATGCATTCACCGAAATCCGCAAATATGTATGCCTCATGTTTATACCGAAATTATACCACGAAGAGAGAGAGAGAGGGGTGGCCACGAAGAGACGGGGAGGGGTATACTGCCCGTTAGATCAGTTGATCAACGGTTCGTGGAGTCGATCCGTGTGACAACGGCTCAACCAATCAGGATAAGTTTGGGCTTCTGAGAGCATTTGTGACAGAACTTGAGGGCAAAACTGAGTAGTACTAACAATCCAAGGGCACATAAATAGTAAATAGACTAAGGGATTCAAACAAAAAGAATTACAAAATGAAAATGCATGTTTTGTACAATATAACTCATATTGGGCTACATCAAATTATTTGCAATTCAAATATACATGAGTGTGACAATTATGGCATCATTTAGACAAACTATGTTTTTGGGGAAGATGTTTTGCAAAGGGGTTTGAGTGGAAAACCATGCATCTTCATAGCTACACTAGTGATTCTGAGAAGTGGCAATTTGTGGTAAAACTTGATTTATATATGTTTGTTAAGGTTTTCTTGGTGGCAGGTTACGTAGGAAGACTCCATGAGTAGGTGCCACTATGTTTTTATTTTTTTGAATTTTTTTGCGCATGAAATGCCTCAGTTAGATATGTTAATCTCATTTGTTGACTCTCTGTTGACTAGCTACTTGAGGGTAAAACTAAGTATATTGCACTTGCCAGTCTAAGTACTCGAGGGGAAAACTGAGTACAGATAAAATTTCTGTATAAGGCCCGAGGTTATAACTGAGTACACCAAACGTCCCAGGGTTAGACTCGTGTCGCGGTGCACGCTGCAGCCGTGCATAGCGGACGCGTGTTGCGGTACACGCCACCTTCGTCTTTATAGAGCCCTTTTCCTCTCCCTCGACGAACGTTCTCACTGCAACCGCCTCTCCTGTCCCATCATCTTCTCCACAACCGAAGAAAAAACCCCGAAGAAAACCGCCGGCGATGGAGAAGAACGAGATGCCCATTGTCGGCGCATCAGCCGCCGGCGCATCGGCCGCTGCCCCCGTCCAGGCCCCTGTCGCTGCTTCCAACGTAGCAGTCGGCGCATCAGCCGCCGGCGCATCGGCCGCCGCCACCGTCCAGGCCCCCGTCTAGGCCCCCGTCGCTTGGGACCTGTACGAACCAGTGCCGTACGTCGCGCCGGAGAACCCCTACGACACCAGCATCGTCGACGACGAGCCGGAGGTAACCCTTTGCTCCCTTGTTCTTATCCCATTTCAATCCATTTGTGTTAGATCTAGCGTTATTAGGGTTCGTCTGTTCCTAGTTCAATCCATTTGTGTTAGATCTAGCATTATTAGGGTGCGTCTGTTCCTAGTTCAATCCTTTTATGTTAGATCTTGCGTTATTAGTGCTTGTGATTTGCTTTTGTTTAAGATTTGTGCCGATGATGATGAATATTTGGGCACAAATTGATTCAGGGTTTGGTCAGTAAACAATTGGTGTGTTCAAATTTGTTGTGCATGATCTTTGGTTTGCTGACTCAAATCCTGGATATAAGTGTGTCCAATATAACTGAGGCAACCTCTTTTTTTCGAGCCCATATTATCATGCATGATCTTTGTTCACTCTCTGTTCCATCATCGTTGCAACTGACTACATGTTTTTTGCACGATCTTTGGTGCTACGTGACAGGTGCAGAGCAGCGACGTCGACAGCGACGACGAGTCCTTCCACACCAAGACTCGTCACGTCCTCAGGAGGCTGCAGTCCGGCCATTACGATGGCCCCTTTGCTCGAGGCATTTACAAGTGCCCCTTCTGCAACAGGAAGCTCTGTGCCACCGACTTCAACTGCCTGGTGAACCATGCTGAATCCATTGGCAGATGCGGCGCTAGAGTTGGAACGACGGTGAACGTGCATGCGTTCATGGCCAAACACAAAGCATTTGGGATTCACCTGCGCAACCTCCAGGCGAGTCACAGGCGCAACCTGGAGGCGTTGAACATGCCTACTGCACTCTCTGTATGTGACTGCTCTATCTGTAGAGCAGCTTAAATTCATGTAAAATGTAGCTTATGTTGTAGGGTTCTATCGGTACTACTGTTGGATCTGTCGTGAATATATCTATGCTATGTTGGCTGCTCTATGCAAGCTTATCCTATATTTTCTCTGGATTTGTGCCCTAGATTTCCTACCTGATTGGGTAAAAACGAAGGCATAAAGAAATGAATGGCGTTAAAAAACAGAAGGAGAAGCTGCTCTAGATTTACTACCAATTTGGGCTATCAAATAGGAATGAGATCGAGCGAGAGAGAGAGAGGAAAAAGGTACATTGAAAACTGCTAATCAGGGCGAAAAAGACAGAAACCACTCGTGCCCACGTCTCGACCCACACGGCTCCACACGCTACGGCCCCACACGGCCACACAAACATGGTCTCGTCCTGTCCCACACGGTTCTTTCCTACTAGCCCCACACGACGCGACCCCACAAACAACACGACCCCACTCGTCAGCACGGAACGGTCAACTTAACGGATTCCTGCCGTCGGAGCTGCTTGTGCGGGTTTCAAACAAGGACTTGGGGAAAACTGAGGAAAAACTAAGGAGCTGGGGAAAACTGAGCACAAATAAGGAACCGATGGCACGAAAATAGAAATCCCTTTAAAATATAGTATCATGATATACCGATCTGATGTCATATATGTTGCTACACTTATCTATAAATATGGTCCGAAAATATTAAAGTGTTATGTATGTATTAATTGATTCAAATAATCATGTATGTATTTTTTCCTCCAACGGAATCAGATATAGGAAGATCAACTTATAGCATATTAGTTTCAAATAATTAGGTACATAATTTGGGTACTTGAATCAAGGTAGTTGATTGTAGATCGGATCACTTGGGGAGTAAATTGGCTTACTTCCATAATTACATCATAACAGCCACAAATGGAATATGATATGGATGAAACAAAATTTCTCATTTTTTAATACAATTGGCAATAAAAGTTGGAGATAAGTGCATGCATTGATAGAAAAATATTGTAGATCGAAACATGAGATAGTTACAAATCTATCCAACCCATGTAGTGTGATTTTCCTATGTTTTCAACTCTCAGAGTATCGATCATATACTATAAATTATGTTATTAAAGGTATACGATATATGTGCAGCAATCGTTAACTTATGTTCTAGCACGTGCTGATGCACGGGTTGATGACTAGTTCTTATAATCAAGATCAGACAGGCATGACGTAAGGATTTTACCTCATCGAGGGCCCCGAACCTGGGTAAATTGATCTCCCCGCTTGTCTGTGAACCGATGTCTCGTGTCAGCCTACAAGATTCCATCAACCCTAAGCCCCAATCGGAGGGCATTGCCGAGGAGTACCCTCGACAATTGGCGCCGTCTGTGGAAACCCTGTCGGCACAAGATCGGTCATCGGCAGAACCAGTCATGTCGTCGGCAGCTTCGTCGATGCCCTCATCGCCAAGTCTGGGAAGCCCGATTCGATTCGGCTCCTATGAATTCACCCCGCACAACGACTCTTCTCATTCGACCTTTTCTGATCTACAAGGAAACATGGAGATGACCTTCGGTAGCGTCCACTACAACGTCAACTCGGAACGAGTTCTTCGACTGCTAGAACCACTCGCCTCCAGATCGACAGGTCCAGGCACGTCGTCATCAGTCGACCTTTCGGCTGGTCTGACGGACTCAACAAACTCGCCCGCGCCATCGACCCCTCGTTCGACGTCTTCGATGTCGGTTGGATCCGATAATCCCGCATCTTCGGAGATGACCTCGTGCTACTGCTTGAACTGCGACACCAGGCATGGGCTAGGATCAAGCGACACACCGTTCATCTGCAACGCCCAGTATTCATCGGGAGAGGATAGTGTCGACAGCATCGTCCAAGGTTCCACCCGGAAAATGACACACCATTAGGTTTATGCCGCCAATAACACAGGAAACACAAGGAACAGGGGAGATGGAGATCACACCCCCGCTCCAGCAGACGAGCGAGTTTTGGAAACAGCACCAGTAACAACAACAGCGATTACACCATCGCAGAGGAAGAGTGGGCAGCAGCCAAGGCAGCCGTGCTTAACAACACACCGCTCCCCGCAGGGACCTCGGTTTGAACCCTCAACGCTTATCGCTCTATATTGGAGAAAAACCGGCAGCGCCTATCGAAAGAGCAAGCCACCCTCGAGAGACGCCTGTCCGCTGCAGACCAATCTAGTGAACGACGGATGGGCTCGCGAGGAAGCGCCTCTCGAAGCACTCAAGGAGCAGGCAAGCACCGATCAAGGTTATCCAGACTTTCGGAAGATGCCGCCAGAGAAATAACATCGAATCTGTCCAAGTCCTTCATGACCATGGACAATGCGGGCATGCCACGGCAAAAAACCGTCGCGGGAGCAACTGCCAATCTCGCAGCGTACCTCATCAATCAGCGCCCTGAAGGTTCTATGGCCCAAGCCCATCGGGGTGCCCTAGAAAGTCTCGCAATACTAGGAGAACCTAGTCCCGCGGAAGGAAAGAACCACATTAGAGGCCAGCGGCTCAAAGCATCGCGCGAGAGATGCTCGAGATGAGATCACCCAGAGTAGAATCGACAAAGCAAGACGGCGACGCGCCGCTAGGGAGGAATATGACAGTGATTCTCCGGATGAAAGCCAGGAGAACGACGGCGAGTTAAGGGGGGGCGATTGCTTAAGCTACAAAATCCGCGAGGAGATGCAACCCAAAAAGTTCAAGCCCACCCCTACTGACGCCTCCAAATACGATGGACAGCAGGAGCCGAGGTCCTGGATAGACGACTACTTGTAGACTGCAATTCTGCACAAGGGAAATCGGATAGCAGCAATGCAATGCTTGCAGCTTTACCAGAAGGATTCAGCACGAGCTTGGCTAAGAGGCATGTCGAAGGGTTCCATCAAATCATGGGATGACCTAGTAGACGCTTTCGTTGCCAATTTCCAAGCAACATACAAAAGGCCCGTCGGGATTGAGGAATTACGGCATTGCCAGCAAAAGCAGAAGGAATCGATGCGTGCATACATCGGGAGATTCACCAAGCTCTTAAACGTTGCCGAAGATGTCTCTATCGACAGAGCAATCGATGCCTTCAGCGATGGCATCCGACGTGAAACCTACATAGAGGAACTTGGGCGCAAAAAGCCAAAAACTATAACCAAGTTAATGGAAATCGCCAACAGCTGGGCCGATGGCGAGGATAGCGTACGAAGGCCACGACAGCGCAGTGACGACGAAGACGACGACCAGCCGAAGCACGACTCGGGTGGACGAAGGGATCGCCACAAGAAAATAAAAAACCGCAGTTACGACGATAGTAACCTGGTAGCCGCAGGATACTCTGATCGGCAGGACGATCGGTACGACGACAGACGAGATGATCGGCAGGACGGCAATCGGAACAACTCTGGAAACCGCGGCAACTACAAACCACAACCACAGAGGACTCCCGAGCTACCCTTCGCCGAACAGATAAACGCTCCTTGTTACTTGCACTCGTACGTCGATTCTAAGGACAACAAAACGAAGTCAAGCCACCTGCTCAGAGATTGTAGGAAGTTCATTGACATGCAGAAACTCATCCAGCAGCAGCAACAGCTGCCACCACCACCACCACCACCTCCACCGCAGCACCAGGTCCAGCAAGTCCAGCCTCACCAACCCAATGAGGCGTTTCCACCACCACGTGGGCAAATGAGCATGATCCACAGGACAGGTGTTTCAAGAAGGGAAATGAAGAAGCTCACCCGAGAAATCAATCTGGCAGAAAGTATCATGGCGAACATCCCGGATTATGTCGAGTGGTCGTTTCAGAACATTACGTTCCGCCGAGCAGATCACCCGATGACCATACCAAAACCAGGACACGCTGCCTTAGTAGTCGAGGCGCAAATCGGGGGGTTCAAGATGAGCAAAGTCTTCATGGATGGTGGAAGCCGACTAAACCTGATATTCGTCGACACAATCAAAAGTATGGGGATCACCATGAGAATGCTAGAAGATACTGACACCTTCTTTCATGGGATTCTCCCAACTTCACCGGCGTACTCTCTTGGCAAAGTTTACCTGAACGTCGTCTTTGGCAAACCCGACAACTTCAGGAAGGAAAATATCGAGTTTGAAGTCATGAATTGGGAATCACAGTACCACGCTATACTCGGAAGACCAGCTTATGCCAAGTTCATGGCTGTACCGCACTACGCATACCTCAAGCTGAAAATGCCTGGGAGCAACGGGACAAACATCACAGTCTATGGAAGTTTCTCACGCTCAGACAATTGTGATCGCGACTTTCAGAGGATTGCTGCAAAGTTTGGGTTAAAACAGGAAATCATCGATCTCCCTTCCAAGTCATCGCCACGCGATAATAAGGAAGAAAAACACGTCAGGGAACCGAAGAAGAAGCCAGCCGACCTTGCCCTAGAAGTTTCGGCAGTAAAAGCTTCGGCAGTTGATGGCACAGAAGTCATAGGAGAAAGCAAGACACTGGCAATTGCCTTCGAGACCCCTAACGAAATCAACGATGCTTCGATAACCGCTAACGTGGTAGACAAGCCGGAAGATAAGAAGAACCTTTTCCTTGCTTAAGCGGATGAATAGTGTTTAGTTTTTCCTTTCTGTTCAACAGGGCCCTTCTTTTTTCGCCCCTTAGTCCCGTGCTTACTTTATTAATGAGAACTTAAGTTTTTATTCCTTGAAAAGCATTGCAGTAATTTGGAGCACCCAAACCGCATCATCACAAACCTTGCTTACGCCCCTCGGTGAACGATGGTGCAACGTAGTACGCGGCAAAAGATTGTGTTCCGAAAAAGCCTCTGAAACTACGAGTGCTAAAGGATGCAAAACAAAAAAAACAAGGACGCTGACCTTTCCCTCTGCTACAGATGCCTCTACGAGCGCCGTAAATAGCAAGATTCTGGAAATACATATAAAGCAACCCACGTTCGATATTTTACTAATGGAAACATCAAAGAACAACGGGCCCATCGGTAGAGTTAGTGCTTCCGATACGTTCGGAAGCTGCTGTCAGAACATACATCGGTTGAAAGCAAGTTGCACATAAAACGGGTTTAGCAAGACCTGCAACACGAGCTGATCACTCAAACAATTTGCTGACCAACGAATACACATACGCTTAAACGGGCAATTAAGATTTGCTCCTTCAAAATTTGCCAACGGCATTGACACGGTAAAAGTGCATATATATGTACCTATCGAAAAATAAGTTTCAACTACGCAATCCAAACGCTTGGATGAAGTAGCCAAATTACCTATTTACAATAAGAACTTGACCCTGAATTACTCTTGCGGAGTTTCTTTTTCTTCAGGTACCTTCGGATCCTCTTCAAGCCTGTCGACAATTATATTGGCAGGCAACATTATCTTCGGATACAGCGTCTCCAAATTACCAACCGCATTGGCAATAGTCAGCAGATTTGCCGAAGGATAATGCGCAAGGACAAGGGCAAGTGTAAATCTGGCCCCTGCAAACACCTGAGCTCGCACCAAGTCTCGAATTTTCTTGGTGTTCCTAAATTCAAACATCAAAGTCAACAGTGTAGGAGGGACCGGGTTCAAGGGGAACATCGTCCTCCAAATTACTCTTGGGCCTTTGTAGCACTTGTCGAAGAAGTGGTGGACTTGCTGGACCCGATCTTGGAACTGTGCGACAGCCGAAACTTTCGAGTGCTCCCTCCAGAAAATCTCATCGACTGACGACAGCTGGGTCAATGCGTTCACGCGCTCGTGAATCCGCTTGTTCTCTTCAGCACAGTTTAGGGCTATGACTAAGCAAATGAATCAACGGAAGATCAGACAATGCATTTTTGACAGAGAGTAATGAGCACAAGGATCAGGGAACTTACAGTTCAAACTTTCGGTGGCCTAAGTAAGTTCAGTAAGAGCATAGCGCTCTACGTCGACTGCAATCTCGCTCTGCTTCTTGATAATGGCAGCCAAGGCATAGGTATTGCACAAATCCTTTTCCATTTGCACGATCCGATCCTTCATACGCTGGATTCGATCACCTTCAGAAAGAGCACCTGAAGAATCATCGACAAACGCAGGCACTGGGAAAACCTGCAAAAAACAGCGTCATGGGTATGACAGATTGTATCGCTTCAGCATTGAAAGTAACTCCCATCGGGAGAGTGCAAGTAAAAATGTCATAACAAGAGTGTACTAGCAAACATTGCTAGCACGTAATTTATTACAACCACAAGTTTTGCGACAAAACATTGTTTCACATCAATTCAAAAAGAAGTTTGTTACAAGAATCAAGGGGCTTGGGTCTGGGTCGATAAAGTTGGGCTAGCCGATGTTTTCTTTAATGAAACCATCTCAAGGAGCTGGCGTGCACACTTAAGAGCTGACGTTTTGAAGATGCTTAAATCAACGAAATGCCCATCTTTCTCCTTCGGCAGCTCCCTAGACATCTCTTCGATATCGGCCTTTAAGCCATGACCCATCATAAGTTGGAAGGCTAGGAGGGCACCGTAGGTACGTGAAGTACGTTTGAATACCTCGATAACCTCCTTGGTGTCGACTGCGAAAGCATCGATCAGCTGCCCCAGACTCCTATCTTGACTAATCTTGGGGAAGATCATCGAGTGCATCCGCACCATGGCACCTTTGCCATTTTCAAGGAGCTCCCGTGTAAGTTGGTGTGAGGAAAGAGTCATTGACACACCGTTTGCCGGAGAGTTGTTTGGAAATTTATCCAAGGCATCGGCAGGGATGTCAGCGGCCTCTGCAAGAGAATGAAATAGGAAAGATTACCAACAAAGGATCACATTCGCAAAGTAATAATCGACAGGGAATCCTAAACGGAATTACCAAGCAAAGCCAAAGAAGACTGGCGAAGAAGATCATCTTTTTCGGCCACCCAAGCTTCCTCCTCCTTCAGCTTTTCCTTTAGCCTGCCAAGTTCCTCCTTCAGGGAGTCAACTTCTTGGCGAGCTTCGGCGGCTATATTGATTGCGCCTTTCAATTTCGAGGAAGAAGATTTAACTTCCTTCTGCAGCCGAACCTTGTCTGCTTCCAGGGAAGTAAATTGGGAGGCAAAGGCATCCAAAGAAGATATAACGCCACACAGATCCTTAAGGAAATGGGGAAAATAGATGTTTGACGAAGAATCATTAATCAAGGCACATTCAGGAAAGTTTGCGTTACGATCGAGAAAGACTTACAGGTTTTCCTGAAGGAGGGATCGTGGCGGCAGTAGTCGAAGGAATATCCATCCCCTTGGAAAGGGAGGAAGCAGTCGATACTTGGGCCGCGGGGGCTGCAGTAGGAGCCGAAGCTTCGGAAGCTGCGACATCCGGCAGAACGGCGCCAGATTTGGCCTTCTTAGACGGAGGAACGATGAAACCTTCGTCACTACGAAAGAGAATGGTTGGCAAGAGTTATGAAAGAAATGCGAATGTTGAAAGTACAAATTCTAATAAAAAGGCACTTACAGGTCAAAGAGATCGTCTTCATCGGCAAAGCCACCGGTTGATCTCTTCGCAGGCGAAGCTCTCGCCTCCTCCACAGCTGCATTAACAAAGGTATCATGATCAGCGTCATCATCGCGCACTGATCCCGCTGTGTCGCAAGTATCATCGGCTGGGGGAGGAAGATCGGTGAAGATAGCCTCAGAATCTATCGGATCATTGTGTTCATTCTTTGAGCTCATGTAATCGGCAGTGTGAAAATCAACAGGGGCTGAGGAACCTCTTCCCTCGGAAGTGTCATTTGGTAGATCATGCAAGTTTTCAGAAACTATGGGGATCTGCCGAAGGAAAAAACAAATAAGAACGAAAATAGTCGTCTCGATCAAAGTGGAACAGAGTAATAAGAGTATGAGAAGGAAAATTTACCTCTGTCAACGGATGATCGGCATCAAGAGGTGGATAAGAAGATATCAACGGGATCAAGTCTTCCTGGCTAAGGAGAGTGAGGCGTCTGACTTTGTCAAGCAGCTCCTTTTCTGATAGTTCATCAATATTTATCCTGGTCTCATCCTTCGGACCCGAATACAACCAAATCGGACGAACCCTGGCCATGACTGGCTGGACTCGACGTTTCAAGAACACTGCAGCTACCTCTGTGCCGATCATGGTTTGGCCATCGGTTTCTTTGATCCGAAGAAATTTGACAAATAACTCATTGGCTCCTGTCCTTTCGTCGGGAGAGAGGATGTTCTTCCAAGAATGCTTAGGTTTGGCTTCGAGGACGTCGGCAAAGCGAGGAAGCTGGGACTCGGTTGTTGAGGAATCCTTAACATAAAACCATTTCAGTCTCCATCCTTGCACGGATTCTCTCATTGGGAAACTGAAATAATTGACCTCTGAGCGAACAACGAACCCCACTCCCCCAATGACAAAGGGTCCACTGCTACTGCTGTATCTCTTAACGAAGAAGATTTTCTTCCACAACCCAAAGTGAGGCTCGATGCCCAAGAACGCCTCGCAAAGGGTGATGAACACATCAATGTGAAGGATTGAGTTAGGGGTAAGTTGCCACAGTTGGATTTCGTAAGTCCGCAGAAGGCGATGAAGGAACTCGTGAGCAGGAAGCGAGAGACCCCGATACAAGAATGATGAGAACATCACGGTAAAACCAGCAGGAGGATTGGGCCGAGAGATCGCACCTGGGAGAATCACATTCCCCTCGTCAGAGGAGATTAGACCAAGGCTTTGGGCCCTCTTTTCATCACGCTTCGTGATGGAGGACGCTAGCCAATCTCCAGGTTTGGTCACGGTTGCCGAGCTTGGCGGTGCTGGCGGCGCTGGAGTTAGGGGAGGAGCATATGGAGCGCTCCTCTTCGAAAGACTCGAGGAGGCCTTGGCGGCGGCGCCACCGCTCGCGGAACTGGTGGCGGTAGCAAGATTCTTCTCCTTCACCATTGCGGGATCTGGAGAAGATCTAAAAACGATGGTGGCGGCGCTGCAGTTATGAAAGAGGAAGGTGGAAGAAGAACAGGAGGATGCTACGATGATATGAGAGAATGCTAAGAATTTTATTATGGGAGATTTTAAGTAGGGGAGAACTTGAGGATTGCGTGGGCACGTGTCGTTGCTTCTAGAGGACCCTCTCTCCATCGTTGATCGCGGAAATCGAGGAGGCGCCTTGGTAACCGTACGAGAAAAGCGGATATTACTTAAAAACAGAGCCAGACAGAGGTAGGATGGGCCCAGCGGGTCGCGTCTTGTCAGTCAAAATCAAAGTGTCAATAACGTCATCAGTGACATCGTGAGGAACGCTCAAAACATTCGAAGAAATATAAAAGGTATCGGATGGTGGACTTGAGTCTACGTACGGATTGTGAGCATCCGCGCCTAGACTCGGGGGCTACTCCCATCGGGAGCACTGGACGCGCACTCGATAAAATGAGAACTCGAAGATAATCCTGTGAGGAAACTGGTTGAAGAAAAATACGGAATGCTCAGCTCGAGTCTGCACCCGGTTGCAAGCGCCCGTGCCCAGACTCGGGGGCTACTCCCATCGGGAGCGCTGGACGCGCACCCGATAGAACTTTTTTGCACTCCAGGATCATGCCCGGGGACTTGATTCTGCGTAGAGTGACGTTGTTTTGCCATCGGCAGTTAACCAGCAAAAGTTGGGCACGTTACTCATTATCCCTTACGCGTTGAAAACTTGTTGAAGAATACAAGCCTTAGTACAATTGTATCGGATTACCCATGAAGACTTGTAGAAAAAATTCGGCAGAGTAAAACGTTCGAGTGGTACAACTTGAGTCTACGCACGGATTGCAAGCATCCGTACCTAGACTCGGGGGCTACTCCCATCGGGAGTGCTGGACGCGCACCCGATAGAAGAAGATGATGATGATACAAGATGGACAAGAACAATCAAGGAGAAGAACATTAGGTGAAGGCATTTTTTAGTCTCTACCCAAATTATCTTCGGCTAGACACTCGGGGGCTACTGACGTGGGCATTACCCTTTGGGTAACCGACATTGCCCTATCCTGTACAATCTAACTGGAGGTACATGAAGATGCTCGATAGCAAGACGGGCCACTTGGACGGCGCAATAGAAGATTCCTTGACGGACAAGACAAAGGAGGAGCCGAACAAGGAAAGTTTAGGGCTAGGACTACTGTAAACCTAGTTGTACCCGGTTGGATCTCTTGAGACCTGGCCTCCTATATAAAGGCCAGGAGAGGGGCTGCCGAGGGACACGTTCAATCTTAGCAACTTTAGCCACCAGAAGTCTAGAGCTAGGTCGCTGCAGCACTTAGCCTCTCGACGAGATATCAGCCGAAACCTTCGGCACCCCATTGTAACCCAATATTCTTATAATCAAGATCAGACAGGCAGGACGTAAGGGTTTTACCTCATCGAGGGCCCCGAACCTGGGTAAATTGCTCTCCCCGCTTGTCTGTGAACCGATGTCTCGTGTCAGCCTACAGGATTCCATCAACCCTAAGCCCCAATCAGAGGGCATTGCCGAGGAGTACCCTCAACACCGGCACACCATGCATATGCTTGGGATAACAGAAAACATGCTGCAACCAACTCACACAACTTTCCACGGTATTGTTCCGGGGTTGTCCTGTTCGCCCATGGGAAAAGTCCGGGTGGATGTGTCGTTCGGAGGACGCGATAATTGCCGGGTTGAAAACCTTCTCTTTGAGGTGGTGGATCTAGACAGTCCTTACCATGCACTGCTGGGGAGACCGGCATTGGCGGCGTTCATGGCCTCCACTCATATGGCGTATCTCAAGATGAAGATGCTGGCACCTCGTGGATCCTTAGCCGTGGTGGGAAACTATAAGATCTCACTGGAAACTACTTCCGCCGGATCAAACCTGGCAGAATCACTAGTGATAGCAGAGGAAAAAAGAAGGATGCAAACCGCAGTTGCGCTGGCTCAGTCCTCACAGTTGAGTTTAGCGGTAATGAGTGGAAACTTGGGCACACCGGCTTTCAAGCCACCCAAGGAGACAAAAGACATCGTGCTGGACCCGGCATACCCTGAGCGTACCGTTCTTATCGGTGCTGGCCTGAGTGAGGCATAGGAAAGCGCGCTCACCAGCTTCCTCCGTGAGAATTGGAATATCTTCGCCTGGTCTACTGATGACTTGGTGGGTGTTCCGAGGGAGCTGGCTGAGCACTCTTTAAATGTCCGAAAGGATGCGAAGCCAGTAAGATAGCCCTTACGCCGGTTCACTGAAGACAGGAGGAAAATCATTGGAGAAGAGGTGACAAAGTTACTGGTTGCCGGTTTCATCGTGGAGGTACTGCATACCGAGTGGCTAGCCAATCCGGTGCTGGTCGAGAAGGAAAAAGAGGAGGAACCCAAAGCTCCACAAGTGTGGCGCATGTGCATCGACTTCACCAACCTGAACAAGGCTTGCCCGAAAGATCCTTTCCCTTTACACCGGATTGATCAGGTGATCGATTCTACTGCTGGCTGTGAGCTGTTGTCTTTTCTGGATGCTTATTCCGGTTTCCACCAGATTCCCCTGAAAAAGGAAGATCAAATAAAAATTGCGTTCATTACCCCGCACGGGGCTTATTGCTATGTCACTATGCCATTCGGTTTGCGCAACGCTGGTGCAACTTACCAGCGCTGCATGCAAAAGTGTTTGCTTGATCAAATTGGAAAAAATGTGCAAGTCTATGTGGACGATGTCGTGATAAGAAATAAGGTGAAAGAAACCTTGATCGATGATCTAAGGCAAACATTTGACAACTTAAGAAGGTTCCGGATGAAACTTAATCCGACAAAATGTAATTTCCACGTTCCTGCCGGTAAGCTGCTTGGCTTCCTGGTATCAAGCCTTGGTATAGATGTCAACCCGGTAAAAATCAGGGCCATCAAAAGAATGACGATACCGCAAGAGCTTAAGGATGTGCAAAATTTTACCGGTAGCTTGGCATCGCTAAGCCGGTTAATAAGCAGGTTGGGGGAAAAGGCCCTGCCACTCTATGCTTTAATAAAAAAATCCGATACCTTCGTCTGGACCCCTCAGGCATACGCTGCGTTCAAAGAGCTAAAAAATATGCTTGCCACTACGCCGATATTGGCATCGCCTTTGGAAAGAGAGCCCATGTTGTTGTACATAGCAGCAACGAACCGGGTTGTGAGTGTTGTGGTTGTGGTTCAAAGAGAAGAGGAAGGAAAAAACCGTGTAGAGGCCGGTATACTACCTGAGCGAGGTGCTCTCCCTCTCAAAACAAAACTACCATCACTTCCAGAAAATGACCTACGGCGTGTTCATGGCCGCCACAAAGCTCAAGCACTACTTTGAAGAGCACCCCATGAAGGTGGTGAGCGAGGCACCCATTTCAGATATCATGTGCAACAAAGACGCCAGTGGCAGGATCGCCAAATGGGCAATTCAGCTATCCTACGTGCCGGTATACGAGAGAAGAGATGCCATCAAATCACAAGCCTTGGCTGATTTCTTGGTTGATTGGGCGGAGATGCAATACAAGCCGCCGGAACAAAAAATAGAGTACTGGAAGATGCACTTTGACGGATCCAAGCTCAAAGAAGGTCTAGGTGCCGGTGTGGTTCTCACTTCACCTAAAGGAGACCATCTTCGGTATGTTTTGCAAGTACATTTTAGGGCATCGAACAATGTCGCTGAGTATGAGGCTCTTATCCATGGGCTCAAGGTCACAAAAGAAATCGGTGCACACCGGATCATTTGTTACGGTGACTCAGATCTTGTGGTGCAACAATGTTCCAGAGATTGGGACGCAAAAGATGCCAACATGGCCTCATACCGGTTTCATGTGCAAAAGATTGCCGGATTCTTTGAAGGGTGTGAGTTTCACCATGTGCCGCGGGCGGAAAATGAAGCCGCGGATACGCTCTATAAGTTGGGCTCCTCCCGGCAAGAAATCCCTCCCGGAGTAGCTTTGGCTCACCTAAGGACGCCATCGATCAAACCAAGTCCGGAATTTGAGTCAATCTTTGTACCGGAGTCACACGTTGTGCCACTGGAAATTGATGAAGGAAACCCGGGGACTGTTCCGGTAAACCCGGGGACTGCAGGATCTAAGCCAGAAGAGGCTTTGCTGGTGGACAGTATGGAGATAGACATACCGGTATTTCTGGTTCGGGAAGCACCAACTTGGGTTGAACCTATTAAGGAATTCCTAGTCAACGGCACCCTGCCGGTTTACGAAAATGAGTCAAAAAGGATCCAGAGGAGATCCAAGGCCTACACCATCATCAATGGAGAGGTGTACAAGAGAAGTATTACCGGTGTCCTCCAAAGATGTGTGGAACCGGAAGAAGGAAAGGAAATTCTTGTGGAGATTCACCAAGGAGAGTGCGGGCACCATGCCTCATCAAGAGCGTTGGTGGCAAATGTGTTCCGGCATGGGTTCTACTGGCCCACGACACTGAAAAACGCTGAGGATCTGGTACGAAAATGCAACGGGTGCCAGAGGTACGCCAAGCAAAACCATACTCTAGCATCCGGTCTGGAAACCATACCGTTAACTTGGCCATTTGCTGATTGGTGCCTTGACATGGTTGGCCCATTCAAAACTGCAAGAGGAAAAATGACCCACATCCTAGTGATGGTGGATAAGTTCACCAAGTGGCTTGAAGTGAAACCTATCGCAAAATGTGATGGGCATACGGCGGTGAAATTCTTGAAAGATGTTATCTTGAGGTTCGGCTACCCGCATAGCATTATCACTGAAAATGGGAAAAACTTTGCTCAAGGAGAGTTCAAAAGATTTTGTGAGGATAACAACATCCAGTTGGATCTGTGCTCAGTCGCACACCCGCAAGGCAATGGCCAAGTGGAAAGAATCAATGCTTTGGTGCTTTCCGGCATCAAACCGAGGCTCATTGAACCGCTTGAAAAGACACCGGGATGTTGGCTCGATGAGCTACCATCCGTGTTGTGGAGCATACGAACAACACAGAACCGGTCTACCGGATACACTCCATTCTTCATGGTTTATTGCGCGGAAGCCGTGATACCAACCGATATCATTCATGATTCACCAAGGGTTCAACTCTATACCGAAGAAGAGGTAAAAGAGGCCCGAGAAAATGATGTCGACTTGCTAGAAGAAGCAAGAGAGCTGGCCTTGGCAAGAACATCCATATACCAGCAGAACCTCAGACGCTATCATAGCCGGAAGGTTAATCCAAGAGTGTTCCGGGAAGGGGACCTGGTGCTACGCCTAAGGCAGCGCACTGAAGGGCGCCACAAACTCTCACCTCCATGGGAGGGACCCTTCATTGTGATTAAGGCTCTACACAATGATGCCTACTACTTGATTGATGCACAGGAATCAAAGACGGGAAAGGCGGACAGGTCAGGAGAGGAGACCAAGCGCCCATGGAACATAATGTTGCTGCGTCCTTTCTATTCCTGAAGATGTGTTGTAAGGAGTTCCTTTTTGTACCTTATATGCTATGAATAAAAGATGCCGGCACCTCGAATGAATCTCGGGGACTACCTCTACCGAAATTGCATGCAATGTGTTTATTTTTTCAGTTTACCGGTTGCTTGTTGGATATTTTTTGTTTCCGGTTTAGTAACGTGCTAAACCTACCGGAGTTTTCGACTTTGCTGCTGTCCGAAACCCGGCTTCATGGCAAGATAAACCGGAAGGAACTAAGCACGTGAAACATGAAAAGAAGGAGTGAGAACAAACAAACCGAAGAAAGTTTAACTAACCCCGGTTATACCGGTTTTTTGTGAAAAATTTCGAATTATTTCTAAGTTCAAGAAAGTGCTTGCTTGGTAAAAGAACTTTGTGACTCATACGCCAAAAAACCCAGAGAAGTAGGCAGAGCCAAATCAAAAGAACCAAGTGTGCATCGGATTGGATGCAGAGACAATTCCGGAATTTTCACAGTGCAAGATCAAAGCAAAACGGTAAAAGCAAAGTGCTAAGGTAGCATACGAACTTGACTTAATAAGTTACCGGTATAAAATACCGGCATAATAAGTTGTAGCACAACCAAAAGAGCAAGTATTATCTTACATCAAAGACCCCGGCATACCGGGGTAGAATTTAACAGGCATTGTTTTGAGGCAATAGGCGTAACAGGCATATATCGAAAGTAATCAAGCGACAGGGGGCTGGGGGCCAGCTTCAGGAGCTTCCGGAGGAACTTCGCCTTCTTCGGCTTCTTCATCCTCCTCGCCGCTGACGCCTTCTTCCTTGTCGTCAGTGACTTCGTCCCTGACGTCGGGGGGAGGAGGGATAAAGGTGCGGGTGTTGGCGAACTCAGCAACCCGGTAGGCGCGGTCCTGCCGCTTGGCGATTAGGACCGGATCCTTGTCAGTGGGCGCATCGCCGCGAAGGCTGTGGAGGGTGTCCAGATCCAGCTCTTCGTACCAAGAACAGGCAACGCGTAGCGCTGCATCTGCTCCGGCACGGGCCGCTGAGCACTTCCACTCGCGGAACCTCCTGCAAGCACCCTCCAGGCGATCCGACAGAAGCCTCAAGTTTGCCGGAATAGCTTCCCCAGGCCACAGTACTTTGAAAAGTTGCATGGCCCTCTCCGGCAGATCGACCAGGTGGCGGTCCGCAGCTCGCATGTGCTGGATCCGGGCGGCAAGCGCGACCAAATGGTCATAAGCGTCCCAGGGCGCATCCGGGTTACTCATAGCTTGTTCAGCCCTGTGGTCTGCTACCTTCTTATATATGCTGCTGCGAATCCGGGAAAATCTCTAGAAGGAAAGAAAAAGAAGAAAAAATGAACCGATATAAGAACATGATGCTAGAAAATATAAGCTTATAAGCGAAAAAGAAAAGAAGAACGGCTTACTGAGGGCCAGAGCATCGGCCTGCATGACCAGCCGGTCATATTCAGCCTGGTCCGTGGCGAGGGTGGCGATTCGGTCTTGCGCCTCTTTCCGCGCCCGGGTCTCCTCCTCCAGCTCCGTCCGCAGCACCGCAGCACCGTGCTGGCGTTGGTGAAGTCCTTCAGAGACTCATCCAACTTGGCCTCAGCAGCAGCCTGGGCCTCCTTGAGCTCCCGACCATGCCGGAGTTCAGCTTGCATAAGTTGGTCCTTCAGCCCGGCGGAGATAACCTCCTGGGCATCCTGAGCTTTGCGGTGCTCCAGGACAAGCTGCTCCTTTTCAGCTGAAGTCAGGAAAAAGAAATGTTAATAGGAAGATAACCGGTAGATTAAAGAGAGGCAAGGCAACCAGAAAATAAATCCGCACCCTTGAGCGTGGAGAGCTGGGCGGAGAGGTCCTCAAAGGAGGTTTCCGGAAATGCAGTTGTGTAAAAAACTTATGGGTATGGATTGAAAAGCAACCGGTACAAAGAGGCCGGAGGAAGAAAAAATGAACCTCACTTGCTATGGGCCTCGGCAAGGAACCGGTGATCCCACAGAAGCTCCTCAAAGAGTTGCTTCCGGGTGTCCAAGGTGCCTTGTTCAAGTTAAAAAATTCCGGTTAGGCTATGCCAGCGTTTTATTTCAACCAAGTTTCACGCTAAGAACTGCGTTCTCAACCCAAAACTCGGGGACTGGCTATGCCGTTTTTTGTTTCTAAGGAAGTTTCGCGCTAAGAACTACGTTCTCAACCCGAAACTCGGGGACTGGGAGGATATACATATAAACTAGAAGATTGAAAACCGGAATGGAGTTTAAAGAACTTTGAGTTTTATGCAACTTACCACAACATTGCTCCTGGCATCGTGCCAAGCAGTGTCGAACTCCTTGACAGCACGGCGGAGCCGGCTGAGGTGCTGCGCGGTGCTCCGAGGGCCGGAGGGTTCCACCACCGGAAGCTTGTCCTTACCCAGGCCGCGGGTCGCTGGGGACAAGTCCGCCTGATTCCACTTTTCAGCGTGGCGGCACGGCCGGCGTGCAGGACTAGTGCCTGCGAGCCGGAAGAGGGGGAGGCCGCTGCGGTGACCACCGCAGCAGGTTGCTGAGCAGCAGGCTCGGCGCCTTTCGGAGGAGCCGGTTTGCCGGCAGGAGCTGCCGGAGGTGTTGGCGTTGCTTCCTTGGTTGGCGCAGGGGCTTCCGACATTTCCTTGGCCGGAGGAGAGGCTGCCGGAGCAGATGATTCTGGTATGATCTTGGAGGGGGAGGCAGTAGCCTTCTTCTTTTTCTTCTTGGGAACGGGAGGAACCAGAGGTTCCACCCGCTCCACTTCTTCGGTACCGGCGCCGATGTTGCTGGCGCCGGTGTCTTCAATTTCTGGAGGGGAAGACAAATCCTCCTCCGCGCGATGATGAGAAGGTTCCGGGGCCGCGCGCCCCTCACTTGTGTTGCCCCCCCGAGAGGAGGCAGGAGATTTGACGGCACCAGATGGTACCGGACTTGCTTGATGAGGAGGAGAGGCCCTGGGAGCGTCCTCAGGAGCTTCCGGCCTCATGCCCGGTGCGCTCCGGGTGAGGCTCAGCGCGGGCCTGAGAAATAAAAGGGGAAAGAAAGTTAGAAGAGGCAATAAGACAAGAAGATTCGCAAGCAGAAGGCAAAAAGAAAGAAAAACCGGAAACTTACCCGGCAGCGACCGGAATCTGCTTCCGGTAGCGCTTGACGGTACCCTTCTTACCGGCGTCGCCCATCTTGGAGCGCTTGGCGGGTGGATCCTCGCTCGGGCCGGCCTCGGAGGCCGGAGCTTTATTCTTGCGGCCACGCGAGGTAAGGTTGTCCAGGTACTCCTGGCCAACCTCAGCCTGAATGGGTGCAGCGCGCTCTACGACCTGAGGGTTGGCGCTGGCTGAGGGGAGATCTACAGAGAAACAATATATGAGGAAGCGAAAGAACAAAATACCTCAAGGATAGTGACCTTGTCATCAGAACCGGAATCATTGGATGAAAAGTTATCGGGGCGCGAGGTATGGGTCCGGCCCATCTTGTGTTTGTTCCCGACCACGTAAGGATCCGGGTCCACCTCGTCCAAGGGACGCTTGCGGCAAGGACCTCGCACCTCCGTAACAATGCGAGGAAAATTCTCGCAGGCCTGAAAGAGAGAACAAAAATAGTTAGCTACACATCAGAGGCTACCGGAAAAAACAATCCGGATTGCTTAAGCTCTTACTTCGGCAGATGGAGGATTGTTGAAGCTGAGGGGGCAGAGGCCCCAAGACCAATCTACCGGCATATCCGTTTGGCAGATATGCCTAGCCTTAAGGACCACGTGCGATTTTCTTAGGCCGCAGCTAGTGATCCTAGTGGGATCGCGGCGGCCGCTCATTTGGCTCATCTTGTGAACCCGACGCTGGAGGGGGAGCACCCGGCGTGAGATGAACGCGCGGATGATATCATCGGAACAGACGTCCGTATCCTTGATGAGCTTCTCCATGAACCGGACAATCCGGTTGGTTTCGATATGGGAGTTCCCCGGATTGTGCCTCTAGTTCGCCCTTGCTTGTGACGGTAAAGCACACGTCCGTTGGGAACCCCAAGAGGAAGGTGTGATGCATACAGCAGCAAGTTTTCCCTCAGTAAGAAACCGATGTTATCGAACCAGTAGGAGTCAAGAAGCACGTTGAAAGTTGTTGGTGATGGAGTGTAGTGCAGCGCAACACCAGGGATTCCGGTGCCAACGTGGAACCTGCACAACACAACCAAATTACTTTGCCCCAACGTGACAGTGAGGTTGTCAATCTCACCGGCTTGCTGTAACAAAGGATTAGATGTATAGTGTGGATGATGATGTTTGCAGAAAACAGTAGAACGAGTATTGCAGTAGATTGTATTCGATGTAAAAGAATGGACCGGGGTCCACAGTTCACTAGTGGTGTCTCTCCCATAAGATAAATAGCATGTTGGGTGAACAAATTACAGTTGGGAAATTGACAAATAAAGAGGGCATGACCATGCACATACATGTTATGATGAGTATTGTGAAATTCAATTGGGCATTACGACAAAGTACATAGACCGCTATCCAGCATGCATCTATGCCTAAAAAGTCCACCTTCAGGTTATCATCCGAACCCCCTCCAGTATTAAGTTGCAAACAACAGACAATTGCATTAAGTATGGTGCGTAATGTAATCAACAAATACATCCTTAGACATAGCATTGATGTTTTATCCCTAGTGGCAACAGCACATCCACAACCTTAGGGGTTGCTGTCACTCCCCCAGATTTAATGGAGACATGAACCCACTATCGAGCATAAATACTCCCTCTTGGAGTTACAAGTATCAACTTGGCCAGAGCCTCTACTAATAACGGAGAGCATGCAAGATCATAAACAACACATAGATAGATTGATAATCAACATAGCATAGTATCCCATATTCATCGGATCCCAACAAACGCAACATGTAGCATTACAAATAGATGATCTTGATCATGTTAGGCAGCTCACAAGATCTAACAATGATAGCACAATTAGGAGAAGACGACCATCTAGCTACTGCTATAGACCCATAGCCCAGGGGTGAACTACTCACACATCACTCCGGAGGCGACCATGGCGGTGAAGAGTCCTCCTGGAGATGATTCCCCTCTCCGGCAGGGTGCCGGAGGCGATCTCCTGAATCCCCCGAGATGGGATTAGCGGCGGCGTCGTCTCTGGAAGGTTTTCCGTATCGTGGCTCTCGGTACTGGAACTATTATCGACGAAGGCTTATGTAGGCGGAAGGGTAGGTCAGGGGCGCCACGAGGGGCCCACACGCCAGGGCCGCGCGGCCAGGGCCTGGGCCGCGCCGCCCTATTGTGTGGCTGCCTCGTCGCCCCACTTCGTTTCCCTTTCGGACTTCTGGAAGCTTCGTGGAAAAATAAGATCCTAGGCGTTGATTTCGTCCAATTCCGAGAATATTTCCTTACTAGGATTTCTGAAACCAAAAACAGCAGAAAACAGCAACTGGCTCTTCGACATCTCATTAGTAGGTTAGCGCTGGAAAATGCATAAATATGACATAAAGTATGTATAAAACATGTGAGTATCATCATAAAAGTAGCATGGAACATAAGAAATTATCGATACGTTGGAGACGTATCAGCCCTCGATGGCGTTCCGGGAAGATATGCCGGCAGATTGATGAAATCAGCGGCGCCCTTGTTCTTCACATAAAAGAAGGTTTGTTGCCATGCCCGACATGACTCCAGACCGGAGAATTTGAAAAACTGGCTCCCCTGGCGCGCGCTGATGATGCAAGCCCCACACTGGACCGACTTGTCTTGGATCGAGTTGATCCGAAGACAGAAGAAGCGAGCAAAAGCTTCGACAGTAGGGAGGAGACCGATGTAGGCCTCCATAAAGGAAACAAAGCAAGAAAGATAAAAAATGGCGTTGCCAGGAAGATGGTGAGGTTGGAGTTCATAAAAATCGAGGAACTGGCAGAAAAAGTTAGACGCCGGAAGGCCGAAGCCGCGCTCGAAGTGAGCGGTGAAGACTGCGTACTATCCGGGTCCAGGCCCGGGCTCCCACTCGTTGCCGGGAATCCGGCAAGACGCCTGTGCCGGTATCCTGTGGGAGCGGTACAACCAGTTGATTTCCGGTTGCTTCACGTCGGAGCCCTTCCAGGCACCGCGGGTATACGCGGCCAAGTTCACACCGGAACCATGGCCGGAGCTGCTGGCCTCCTGGCCCCTTCCGGCACCGGCTTCTGGAGCGGAGGAGGAAGCTTCCATCTGGGCGAGATCCACCTCGAGCCCGTCGGATGCCTGGTTGGCAGAGATTTCTTCCCCGGTAGATGCGGTGGGGGTCTCGATGTGGTGGCTGCTGGCAGTGGATTCGGAAAGGTACTCTTCGGTAGACATTTTGGACTAAAGTTTCCGAGATCTACCTAGAAACAGTTTTCCCTAAACCTAGCCGCTCGAGAAGATCTACGAGTAAGAGAAAAAGCCAAAGAAAAGGGAGGATAAATACTCTACCGGCCCAAGAACAAGAAGGCGAAGAAGGAATAAGCAACTGAGTCTGTGAGGCTAACTGGGGGCGGCGGAGAACGGCGGAGACAACGGCCGCCAGAGTTGGGCGAGCTTGCAGGCAACGGTGAAGAACAAAGAAGAAGAAGAGAGTGCCGCGGCGGCGCTCTGAGAGGAAGGTGCGAAGAGGCGATGTGGAACCTCGGCGGGGCAGGGCCCAGCAAAGTTCCTTGGAGGAGTTCGCCGGAGGGCAGGGTCCTAGCAGCGAACGGTGGCGAAGAGAGCGCAGAGGGCAGAGGCTCAGAGCGCGTGAGAAGTGGTGAATGCGAAGAAGAAGAGGAGGAGGAACCGCCGCACCCTTAAATAGAGGAGGATTTCGTGGGCCGGCAACCGCTGGGCCACGCCGTTTCGCCTCGTGGGCCGCCACGTGGCGCACCGATACACGCGCGAAAAATAAAATACCACAGGAAGGCCACATGGATCCGGAACGTGTTGGAGATATGCCCAAGAGGCAATAATAAAAGTGGTTATTATATATCTTTATGTTTATGATAAATGTTTATATACCATGCTATAATTGTATTAACTGAAACATTGATACATGTGTGATATGTAAACAACAAAGAGTCCCTAGTATGCCTCTTAACTAGCTTGTTGATTAATGGATGATTAGTTTCATAATCATGAACATTGGATGTTATTAATAACAAGGTTATATCATTGTATGAATGATGTAATGGACACACCCAATTAAGCGTAGCATAAGATCTCGTCATTAAGTTATTTGCTATAAGCTTTCGAAACATAGTTACCTAGTCCTTATGACCATGAGATCATGTAAATCACTTATACCGGAAAGGTACTTTGATTACATCAAACGCCACTGCGTAAATGGGTGGTTATAAAGGTGGGATTAAGTATCCGGAAAGTATGAGTTGAGGCATATGGATCAACAGTGGGATTTGTCCATCTCGATGACGGATAGATATACTCTGGGCCCTCTCGGTGGAATGTCGTCTAATGTCTTGCAAGCATATGAATAAGTTCATAAGAGACCACATACCACGGTACGAGTAAAGAGTACTTGTCAGGAGACGAGGTTGAACAAGGTAAAGAGTGATACCGAAGATCAAACCTCGGACAAGTAAAATATCGCGTGACAAAGGGAATTGGTATCGTATGTGAATGGTTCATTCGATCACTAAAGTCATCGTTGAATATGTGGGAGCCATTATGGATCTCCAGATCTCGCTATTGGTTATTGGTCGGAGTGAGTACTCAACCATGTCCGCATAGTTCGCGAACCGTAGGGTGACACACTTAAAGTTGGATGTTGAAATGGTAGAACTTGAATATGGAATGGAGTTCGAATATTTGTTCGGAGTCCCGGATGAGATCCCGGACATCACGAGGAGTTCCGGAATGGTCCGGAGAATAAGATTCATATATAGGATGTCATTTTATGTGAATAAAATTGACGCGGAAGGTTCTATGGAAGGTTCTAGAAGGTTCTAGAAAAGTCCGGAAGAAACCACCAAGGAAGGTGGAGTCCACATGGGACTCCACCTCCATGGCCGGCCAGCCCTAGTGGGGGAGGAGTCCCAAGTGGACTCCCCCTTAGGGGGCCGGCCAACCCCCCATATGGGAGGTGGAACTCCCACCTCTAGTGGGAGTCCTAGCTTGGCTAGGTTTCCCCACCATATGGAAGGTTTTTGGTTCGGGTCTTATTCGAAGACTTGGAGACCAACTCTTGGGGATCCACCTATATAATGAGGGGCCAAGGGGAGGGGGCCAGCCACCCCAAGACCACAGCCTGGCGGACCCCCTTGAGTGGCCGGCCACCCCCTCCCAAACCCTAGCCGCCCCGCTCCTCCAATTCCCGCACGCTTAGCGAAGCTCCGCCGGATTTCTCCACCACCACCAACACCACGCCGTCATGCTGTCGGATTCAAGAGGAGCTACTACTTCCGCTGCCCGCTGGAACGGGGAGGTGGACGTCGTCTTCATCAACAACCGAACGTGTGACCGAGTACGGAGGTGCTGCCCGTTCGTGGCGCCGGAACCGATCGTGATCAAGATCTTCTACGCGCTTTTGCAAGCGGCAAGTGAACATCTACCGCAGCAACAAGAGCCTCATCTTGTAGGCTTTGGAATCTCTTCAAGGGTGAGACTCGATAATCCCCACGTTGCCACCGTCTTCTAGATTGCATCTTGGCTTGGATTTCGTGTTCGCTGTAGGAAATTTTTTGTTTTCTATGCAACGTTATCCTACAGTGGTATCAGAGCCGTGTCTATGCATAGATGGTTGCACGAGTAGAACACAATGGTTTGTGGGCGTTGATGCTCTTGTTATCTTTAGTTTGAGTACTTTGCATCTTTGTGGCATAGTGGGATGAAGCGGCTCGGACTAACTTTACATGACCGCGTTCATGAGACTTGTTCCTCGTTCGACATGCAACTTGTATTGCATAAGAGGCTTTGCGGGTGTCTGTCTCTCCTACTATAGTGAATATTCAATTTACTCTTCTATTGACAACATTAGTATCAACGTTGTGGTTCATGTTCGTAGGTAGATTAGATCTCTCTCGAAAACCCTAAACCACGTAAAATATGCAAACCAAATTAGAGACGTCTAACTTGTTTTTGCAGGGTTTGATGATGTGATATGGCCATGATATGATGATGAATATGTATGAGATGATCATTATTGTATTGTGGCAACCGGCAGGAGCCTTATGGTTGTCTTTAAATTTAATGTTGAGTAGTATTTCAAAGTAGTTGTAATAGTTGCTACATGGAGAACAATCATGAAGACGGCGCCATTGACCTTGACGCTACGCCGACGATGATGGAGATCATGCCCGAAGATGATGGAGATCATGTCCGTGCTTTGGAGATGAAGATCAAAGGCGCAAAGACAAAAGGGCCATATCATATCACATATGAACTGCATGTGATGTTAATCCTTTTATGCATCTTATTTTGCTTAGATCGCGACGGTAGCATTATAAGATGATCCCTCACTAAAATCTCAAGATAATAAAGTGTTCATCCTTAGTAGCACCGTTGCCAAGACTTGTCGTTTCGAAGCATCTCGTGATGATCGGGTGTGATAGAATCAACAAGTGCATACAACGGGTGCAAGACAGTTTTGCACCTGCGGATACTAAGGTGGCCTTGACGAGCCTAGCATGTACAGACATGGTCTCAGAACACGTGATACCGAAAGGTAGAGCATGAATCATATGGATGATATGATGAACACTTTGATTGTTCGCCATTGAAATCACACCTTGTCTCGTGATGATCGGGCTTAGGTGCGGTGGATTTGGTTCGTGTGATCACTAAGACAATGCGGGGGATATTGTTTTGAGTGGGAGTTCACCTAGATTTTTAATTATGTTGAATTAAAATTTGAACTCAATTTGTCATAAACTTAGTCTAAACTATTGCAAATATATGTTGTAGATATGGCGTCCCCAATCAATTTTAACCAGTTCCTAGAGAAAGAAAAACTTAAGAGCAACGGTAGCAACTTCACCGACTGGTTCCGTCATGTGAGGATCTTCCTCTCTGGCGGAAATCTGCAATATGTGCTTGATGCACCGCTAGGTGACCCTCCAGCAGAAACAGAAACCGATGAAGTAAAGAATGTTTACGCGACTCGGAAAACTCGGTACTCTCAAGTTCAGTGTGCCATCCTATGCAGTCTGGAATCCGATCTTCAAAAACGTTTTGAGCACCACGATCCTCATGAGTTGATGAAAGAGTTAAAGACTATTTTTGAAACTCATGCGGCCGTGGAATGCTATGAAGCATCGAAACAATTTTTCAGCTGCATGATGGAAGAAGGTAGCTCCGTTAGTGAGCACATGCTCGCCATGACCGGGCATGCGAAGAAACTCAGTGACTTGGAAATAGTTATTCCTAACAGACTGGGGATTAATCGTATCCTTCAATCACTGCCACCTAGTTACAAGAACTTTGTGATGAACTACAATATGCAGAACATGAACAAAGAGTTACCTGAACTCTTCGCCATGCTTAAAGCTGCTGAGATTGAGATCAAGAAAGAGCACCAAGTGTTGATGGTCAACAAGACCACCAGTTTCAAGAAACAGGGCAAGTCTAAGGGAAAATTCAAGAAGGGTGGCAAGAAAGCTGCCACACCTCCTATGAAACCTAAGAACGGCCCTAAGCCTGATGCTGAGTGCTATTACTGCAAGGAGAAGGGACACTGGAAGCGTAATTGCTCCAAGTATTTGGCGGATCTGAAGAGCGGCCTTGTCAAGAAGAAGAAAGAAGGTATATCTGATATACATGTTATAGATGTTTATCTCACTGGTTCTCGTACTAGTACCTGGGTATTTGATACTGGTTCGGTTGCTCATATTTGTAACTCAAAACAGGAACTAAAGAATAAACGAAGACTACTGAAAGATGAAGTGACGATGCGCGTTGGAAATGGATCCAAAGTCGATGTGATCGCTGTCGGCACACTTCCTCTACATCTACCTTCGAGATTAGTTTTAAGCCTAAATAATTGTTATTTTGTACCCGCGTTGAGCATGAACATTATATCTGGATCTTGTTTAATGCAAGACGGTTATTCATTCAAGTCTGAGAATAATGGTTGTTCTATTTTTATGAATAATATCTTTTATGGTCGAGCACCTGAAAAGAATGGCTTATTTCTGTTAGATCTCGATAGTAGTGATACACATATACATAACATTGATGCTAAGCGAATTAAATTGAATGATAATTCTACTTATATGTGGCATTGTCGTCTTGGTCATATTGGAGTGAAACGCATGAAGAAACTCCATACTGATGGATTACTTGAATCACTTGACTTTGAGTCACTTGATAGATGCGAAGCATGTCTAATGGGAAAAATGACTAAGACTCCATTTTCTGGTATGATGGAGCGAGCTACTGACTTATTGGAAATCATACATACCGATGTGTGCGGACCAATGAGCGTAGCATCGCGCGGTGGTTATCGTTATGTTCTAACCTTCACAGATGATCTGAGTAGATATGGGTATATCTATTTCATGAAACATAAATCCGAAACTTTCGAGAAGTTTAAGGAATTCCAAAGTGAAGTAGAAAATCAACGTAACAAGAAGATCAAATTTCTACGATCCGATCGCGGAGGTGAATATCTGAGTTATGAGTTTGGCATGCATTTAAAGAAATGCGGAATACTTTCACAATTGACTCCGCCGGGAACACCTCAACGAAACGGTGTGTCCGAACGTCGTAATCGAACTCTCTTAGATATGGTTCGTTCTATGATGTCTCTTACTGATTTGCCGTTATCATTTTGGAGTTATGCATTAGAGACAGCCGCATTCACTTTAAATAGAGCACCATCAAAATCCGTTGAAACGACACCGTATGAATTATGGTTTAATAAGAAACCTAAGCTGTCGTTCCTAAAAGTTTGGGGTTGCGAAGCCTATGTAAAGAAGTTACAACCGGACAAGCTAGAACCCAAAGCGGAAAAATGCGTCTTCATAGGATACCCTAAGGAAACTATAGGGTACACTTTCTATCACAGATCCGAAGGCAAAATCTTTGTTGCTAAGAACGGAACCTTTCTTGAGAAAGAATTTCTCACTAAAGAAGTGACTGGAAGAAAAGTAGAACTCGATGAGATTAATGAATCTATACTCGTTGATCAGAGTAGCGCAAAGATCGGAAGTTGTACTGCATCGCCTACACCGGCAACAGAGGAAGCTAATGATAATGATCATGAAACTTTGAACGAGGAAACTACTGAACCTCGCAGATCGACAAGGGAACGTGCCACTCCTGATTGGTATGATCCTTGTCTAAATGTCATGATTGTAGATAACAATGATGAGGACCCTGCGACGTATGAAGAAGCGATGATGAGCCCAGATTCCAACAAATGGCAAGAAGCCATGAAATCCGAAATGGGATCCATGTATGATAACAAAGTATGGACTTTGGTAGACTTACCTGATAGCCGAAAGGCTGTCGAGAATAAATGGATCTTCAAGAGAAAAACAGATGCTGATGGTAATATTACTGTCTATAAAGCTCGACTTGTCGCAAAGGGTTTCCGACAAATTCAAGGAGTTGACTACGATGAGACTTTCTCACCCGTAGCGAAGCTAAAGTCTGTGAGGATTTTGTTAGCAATAGCTGCATTTTTCGATTATGAGATTTGGCGAGATGGATGTCAAAACAGCTGCTCCTTAATGGAGACATTGAGGAAGAGTTGTATATGGTACAACCCAAAGGTTTTGTCGATCCTAAAAATGCTGACAAAGTATGCAAACTTCAGCGTTCAATCTATGGACTGAAGCAAGCATCAAGAAGTTGGAACCGACGTTTTGATAAGGTGATCAAAGACTTCGGGTTTATACAGTGTCATGGAGAGGCCTGTATTTACAAGAAAGTGAGTGGGAGCTACGTAGCATTCCTGATATTATATGTAGATGACATATTATTGATCGGGAATGATATAGAACTATTGCAAAGTTGTTAAAGGTTATTTGAATAATAGTTTTTCAATGAAAGACCTTGGTGAAGCATCGTATATATTAGGCATCAAGATTTATAGAGATAGATCAAGACGCCTAATAGGGCTATCACAGAGTACATATCTGGACAAGATTCTAAAGAAGTTTAGAATGGACGAAAGTAAGAAAGGATTCTTACCTATGTTACCAGGCAAGGTCTTGAGTAAGACTCAAGGTCCGGCTACGGCAGAAGAAAGAGAAAGGATGAATCAGATTCCCTATGCCTCGGCAGTAGGCTCTATCATGTATGCCATGCTATGTACTAGACCGGATATAGCACATGCTGTTAGTTTGACTAGCAGATATCAAAGTGATCCAGGAATGGAACACTGGACAGCGGTCAAGAATATCCTGAAGTACTTGAAAAGAACTAAGGATATGTTTCTTTGTTATGGAGGTGACCAAGAGCTCGTTGTAACAAGTTACACCGATGCAAGTTGGAACACCGATCCCGATGACTCTAAGTCACACCTGGGTACGTGTTTATATTGAATGGTGCTGCAGCAAGCTGGGCAAGCTCAAGCAAAGGTGCACGGTGGCGAAGTCTTCAACAGAATCAGAGTACATAGCGGCTTCAGAGGCTTCATCAGAAGCGGTATGGATGAAGAGGTTCATTGTAGAGCTCGGTGTGGTTCCTAGTGCATTGGACCCATTAATCATTTACTGTGATAACATGGGTGCCATCGCCAATGCACAAGAGCCAAGGTCACACAAGAGGCTGAAGCATATCAAGCTGCGTTACCACTCGATTCGCGAGTACATCGAAGATGGAGAAGTAAAGATTTGCAAAGTACACACCGATCTGAATGTAGCAGATCCATTGACTAAAGCTCTCCCTAGGGCAAAGCATGACCAACACCAGAATGCCATGGGTGTTAGGTACCTTACAATGTAATCTAGATTATTGACTCTAGTGCAAGTGGGAGACTGTTGGAGATATGCCCAAGAGGCAATAATAAAAGTGGTTATTATATATCTTTATGTTTATGATAAATGTTTATATACCATGCTATAATTGTATTAACTGAAACATTGATACATGTGTGATATGTAAACAACAAAGAGTCCCTAGTATGCCTCTTAACTAGCTTGTTGATTAATGGATGATTAGTTTCATAATCATGAACATTGGATGTTATTAATAACAAGGTTATATCATTGTATGAATGATGTAATGGACACACCCAATTAAGCGTAGCATAAGATCTCGTCATTAAGTTATTTGCTATAAGCTTTCGAAACATAGTTACCTAGTCCTTATGACCATGAGATCATGTAAATCACTTATACCGGAAAGGTACTTTGATTACATCAAACGCCACTGCGTAAATGGGTGGTTATAAAGGTGGGATTAAGTATCCGGAAAGTATGAGTTGAGGCATATGGATCAACAGTGGGATTTGTCCATCTCGATGACGGATAGATATACTCTGGGCCCTCTCGGTGGAATGTCGTCTAATGTCTTGCAAGCATATGAATAAGTTCATAAGAGACCACATACCACGGTACGAGTAAAGAGTACTTGTCAGGAGACGAGGTTGAACAAGGTATAGAGTGATACCGAAGATCAAACCTCGGACAAGTAAAATATCGCGTGACAAAGGGAATTGGTATCGAATGGTTCATTCGATCACTAAAGTCATCGTTGAATATGTGGGAGCCATTATGGATCTCCAGATCCCGCTATTGGTTATTGGTCGGAGTGAGTACTCAACCATGTCCGCATAGTTCGCGAACCGTAGGGTGACACACTTAAAATTGGATGTTGAAATGGTAGAACTTGAATATGGAATGGAGTTCGAATATTTGTTCGGAGTCCCGGATGAGATCCCGGACATCACGAGGAGTTCCGGAATGGTCCGGAGAATAAGATTCATATATAGGATGTCATTTTATGTGAATAAAATTGACGCGGAAGGTTCTATGGAAGGTTCTAGAAGGTTCTAGAAAAGTCCGGAAGAAACCACCAAGGAAGGTGGAGTCCACATGGGACTCCACCTCCATGGCCGGCCAGCCCTAGTGGGGGAGGAGTCCCAAGTGGACTCCCCCTTAGGGGGCCGGCCAACCCCCCATATGGGAGGTGGAACTCCCACCTCTAGTGGGAGTTCTAGCTTGGCTAGGTTTCCCCACCATATGGAAGGTTTTTGGTTCGGGTCTTATTCGAAGACTTGGAGACCAACTCTTGGGGATCCACCTATATAATGAGGGGCCAAGGGGAGGGGGCCGGCCACCCCAAGACCACAGCCTGGCCGACCCCCTTGAGTGGCCGGCCACCCCCTCCCAAACCCTAGCCGCCCCGCTCCTCCAATTCCCGCACGCTTAGCAAAGCTCCGCCGGATTTCTCCACCACCACCAACACCACGCCGTCGTGCTGTCGGATTCAAGAGGAGCTACTACTTCCGCTGCCCGCTGGAACGGGGAGGTGGACGTCGTCTTCATCAACAACCGAACGTGTGACCGAGTACGGAGGTGCTGCCCGTTCGTGGCGCCGGAACCGATCGTGATCAAGATCTTCTACGCGCTTTTGCAAGCGGCAAGTGAACATCTACCGCAGCAACAAGAGCCTCATCTTGTAGGCTTTGGAATCTCTTCAAAGGTGAGACTCGATAATCCCCTCGTTGCCACCGTCTTCTAGATTGCATCTTGGCTTGGATTTCGTGTTCGCGGTAGGAAATTTTTTGTTTTCTATGCAACGTTATCCTACAGAACGGGCGCGGGGATCCGGTGTGGCGCATTAAGTGCAGACGCAGAAGTCGAAGGAACTGACCACTGACACTGGCGCGTTAGAAACAATGCGCATGTCTCTGACATGCACTGTTTCCGAGATATTCTCGACTTCGCCGAGGAGAGTTTGATGACTAAGCTACCGGAAAAGGCCGGTACGATGAGATGGGTTCGGCATAGATGCCGGAAGGTTTGAATTGGTTTCCGGAAGAGTTAAGCCGGTACATAGAGAGATGGGAAACTGGCATGGTCCATCGGGTAGGATCCGCCGGACTATACCAGCTTCGGGGACTAATGTTGGGGGGATGACCCCCGTTATGCCAGAGGCATGCCAAACTTAGCCTTGTGCAGGCTATCGATGTACCGGCTTGAAGGTTATTCCGGATAACAAAGGTTGGTTCATGGTTAAGAGAATCATACCGGTATCCCAGGAGGGGGATACCGGAACCGGCTAAGAAGGTACCAGAGTACCGGTACAGCTTACACTGTAGCACGTCGGCAACCAGGTCAAAGATTCTCTCAAGAGCTAGAGGACAAAGATGAGCGAAGCACTTCAGCTTTAAACGAAGCTCTGACGCCAAAAGAAGATGATGACGTAAAAGGTACCGGCGGAGGTCAGCACCCCTGATTAAAGTTGTAGCCGGTACCGGCAGGGCCAAAGTGGCTTTGTAAAGTAGTTTGTCTAGTCAAAGATTCCATTAGGGTTTCCATCTGCTGAGGGGCTGCATATAATTAGTTATATGTAACACTTGGATTTACATATAACGTTCTAAGATGGATCACCATTCATCTATTCTGAACTTAACACTTCAGAAACAGACCTACGTGAAGGGACGGAAGGATTTACCGCGGCGGCGAGGTTGAAGGACGTCGATCGATGGCGCTGCGGCGTCGTGATGTTTCCCGTGTGTGCAGCGCTACCGAGATAAAAGAGCAGCAGCAAGCTACGAAGAAAGTAGAGAGAGGCGAAGCGCTTTGGGTGTGTGCTGGGAGGATGCTCCCGGAGAGGTATTTATAGGGACCTGGCTGTCCAGGTTGTTTGCACGGGCGAGGCGGAATATTCACGCTAGCGAAATTCCCGCGAGCGCAGACACAGCTGGGGGCGGTGCCGTGCGCTGGAGGCGAGCGAGGCCGTGGGTGGCTTGGGCCGGATCGGCCGGGTGGGCTAGGAGCGGGCGAGGCCAGGGTGGGCCGGGGGCGGCCGGTGCGGGGCGCGCTGGGCCACGCGGGGGCGGGAAGCGGGCGGCAGCTGAGCCGTTCGGGCTGGTTCGGCCGACTCGGCCTTTTTTCTAAATCAGGAATTGAAAAAAAAACAATTTTGGAGGATCAAAAATAAACGGAAAAATACAAATGAGGTACCGTTGGATTCGTTATGAAAAAATACTTTTTTTCAAGATCAAATTTGGGATAAAAATATAAACTTTATAAAATCAAAATTTGACATACATGTCTATGTGGCTTAAAATAATAATTTTATAATTTTCAAAACCTCCGAACAAAATAGGGTATTGTTGGAAAATCTTTTGAAAACAGGGGTTTATGAAAAACTCTATTTTTTTGGAAATACCCTTTTAAATAACATAAAAGTCTTAATTCCTTATGAAAATTCAATTATGACAAAACAAACAAACACTCGTTTTATTTTATTTTCACATTCCAAATTTTTAGGATGTGACACCTAGAGCTCCCCACCAGAAGGCGGAGAAGATATCGGAACGGGGGAAGAGACAAACTCCAGCCCTGACACAGGTCCGGCATTGTAGGAGTAAAATCCTAATCGCCTTGGGAGTCGCCTCTCAAGACGTTAGGTCGAACCTGTCTAAGCTAAACGGGACTTGCTGCTGAGTGGTATTTTACTAAAAATAAAACTTTGAGTGGTATTTTTCTAAAGTCTAAATCTTTTGATGGTACCGAACCAATTTTCCCCTTATATAATTTTTGCTATGCGTACGGGTCCCCCTTTCAGAATTCAAAAGTTGGGCCCGTATAGTACTACCACGTGAGGGTCTACTTTTTGAATTCAAACCTGATACTAATCGGGATATTAATTAACTGTTGATGTGCAGCATTAGGGGTGTTTTGTGTAATGAGCTTTGAATAAAAAGGACACGTGTCAGCTAGCCATCGCGTGCTCACCTATACATGTGATCACGAGGCTTCTTTCCCTGAGGAGAAAGAGGATTTCTATAAGGGGAGTCTTTCATCTCCAATCTCTTTACTTTCTTATTGTTTTGCTTAGTTTATTTTACTTTGTCTTATTTGCTTCTTTGTATGAAAAAAACAAAAAATTAATTTCTATTATAGATTTTATTTTTGTTGCTCTGTTTTAATCTTGCTAAAATGAGTACTCCTGAGAACACTAAGTTGTGTGACTTTACTAGCACAAACAACAATGATTTTCTTTGTACACCTATTGTTCCACCTGCTCCTGAAGTAACTTTTTATGAAATTAAACCTGCCTTGTTAAATCTTGTTATGAAAGAGCAATTTTCTGGTGTTAGTACTGATGATGCTGCTTCTCACCTTATTAATAATTGTGTTGAACTTTGTGAGATGCAAAAGTATAAAGATGTAGATGGTGACATTATGAAACTGAAATTGTTTCCTTTCTCTTTGAGAGGGAGAGCTAAACATTGGTTGCTATCTCTGCCTAGAAATAGCACAAATAGTTTTTTTGTTGTAATTATTTTTTATTTTTGTTAAAATCATTGGTGATTTTTTGTTGTAAATTAAGAAGTAGCAAAAAATACAGTTGTTTAACCTCTATTTGTAACTTTACATTTTTAAAAAATATTATGACCATTTTTTTGTAATAGTATAATTTTTTTGTATGCAAGGTGAAGACTTTTTGTTGTATTACTCTCTACTTTAGGCTATCACCATAGTGGCATATTTGATGTAAATAGTGGGAAGGTCAGGGATGCTATACCTCTTCAATTTAAGTGCAGAGGCACTGGACCGCGGGTTGATTTCAAGAAAATCCAAGGGTGGGAATGCTAAAATCAGCATAGCTTTTTCTAGACGCTCGATCATGATCCAACGGCGCGGAGAGCAACCGATTTTCTGGGCCAAATCCACCGACCGACGGCCAGCGCTGCCCTAAATATATGTTAAGCCATCAAGTCGATCATGACCGTTAATCTTATCAGATGGTATTTTTTGGGAAATATGGACGTTGACACTCACAAAATAATCAGACGAAATCATAGGGTTTTAAGGACATGTCCAACGCGGCAACCCATCCCGCGTCCGCGGGATTAGGATGGGTCAAAGCGCACAAAAACATGACCCAACGCGGCCACGCATCGTAAATGCGGATGGCTGTGGTGTCCGGGACGACTCAAACCTGGCCCAAACCTAGGCCAGGTTTGCGTTGCCGCGGATGGCACGCGACGTCCGGCCGCGTACGCCTGTTCGGCTCCCAGGCCCACCTGTCGGCGGGCGGGAGTCCTATTAAATGTGGACTGGGGAGGGGGACTGTCCTATTAAATGTGGACTGGGGAGGGAGACTATCCCTATCCAGACCCCACTCCCCACTTCCACTCCCCTACGCACGCTCGAGCTCGCCGCCATGACCCCGAAGCGCGAGTTCGGGGTGTCGATGAACAACACGAGGCCGGTAGCACCCGGCGAACCGCGTCGGGCCCCTTTCAACATGGGGCCACCGGCGTCCCAGCGGGAGGATCTACGTCACCATCTCGGTGGCGCAGATCTTCTGGGAGGCAGGCGCCCCAATGCCATGGGACGACACGCACCTCCCCCACGGCTGGCACCTGAGCCCAGCCGGTGCCGCCAATCCCGGCCACCGGCAGCGCCCGCCTCGTGGAGATCCAGTGGGGGCGCGTGTAGCTATCGGCGGACCTCCAGGAGGACCCCTCCTACAGCGACACGAGTCCCTACTGGGACTCGTGGTTCGAGGTGGAGCACGATGCGCGCCGGCACACTTGCTTCACCTCCGCGGCGGCGAGGCCTCGCGCGAAGCTGCGCACACCGGCAAGGAGGGCTGGCCGCCGCCCTGGCGGCCTGTACTTCGATGAGCCTGCGGCTACTCCGCCGCGGGCAGCACCAGTGCCACAACCCGAGGAGGACGATGGCCCAGAGCTGCAGGCCGCACTCGCGGTGTCCCGTGAGGTCAATGACCTCGAGGAGCTGACCAAATAGCCGCACCTCGCCGACGTGTTGCGCGCCTCCGTGCTCGAGGAGGAGGCCCGGAAGGCCAAGGAGGACGCCGATGCGTGGGCGTTCCTCGCCATGGCGCGGCGGCAGGAGGAGGGCCACGCGCCAGGCCGCGCTCCGGGAGGAGGAGGACCGCCTGGCCATGCTCCGGCACGAGGCAAAGCTGCAGGGCGCTGCTGCGGAGCAGCGGGAAGGAGGCGGCGCGGCTGGCACGCCTGCGCAGGCCGGCGAGCCCTCCTGACCCGCACTCCTCCTGGGAAAGGGCGCATTGGTCGCCCTGGCCGGAGTCCCCGACGCCCTCCAGCGAGTCCAGTTGGAACAGCGCGTCACCGCCGGGGGGCATCGTTCTCATTGACGGCGGTGACGACGAGTACTACTGGGAGTAGGGTGGCGCACCGGCAGCCACCGCGTCCCAAATCCTAGACTAGGGTTTCCTTTTTTTTTAGTTTAAAGCCCATATAGGGCTTTTTTGTGTGTAAAAGTTGTCCAAAATAGGGCTAAGTTTAAATGAACTTTAGTTTAAATTTAATTTGTTTTTGTTTTGTTTTTTTCTTATTTTGTTGGTTGTATTTGACTTTTGCGGAACCGGATCATCGGACAGGTCCGCATGTCTGTGCGGCCACCTAAACCATACAAAATGAACGGTCCAATGCGTCCGATTTGGGTCGCAGCGCGGTCGGAGATGCCACTGCTTTGGCTAGGAGGTGTTTCCCGTGTCGGGGTCAGTATGTGTAGGAAACGTAACCGGGCGAGCAACGTAGAGTTAGCGGCTTTGTTTGTTTGGTATGTCGGGCAAAACCGCCCCAAGCCCCGAGCGAATCGGACACGAACCTCACGTCTGATTTGACCTATCTGAACGAACCGGCCGTGTCCGTGACCGACATGGTTTTCGCCCGGGAAGGCCGAAGATGATTCGGTGGCAGAGGAAATAAAGGCGCTGATCGGGGCTTTCCTTTCCTGTAACACGATCGACAAATCTGGGATCGAATTCTTCGTTGGTGCAGATAGATCGAGGAGGGGACTCGTGTAGGAGGAAAGGATACGCCGCCGCAGCAGCACATGGCGCCATGGCCGGCCAAGCTGCAACCGTCGCATTGCTCACTGCCTCAGGTGCGGCCGGCCGCGAGGGGATTTCTGTTGATTTGCATGTTGCGGCCATTATTAGGGTTTAATTTTGCAGTTTTAGATTCCGGTCGTAGCACACACACACACACTCCATCTTTATTCTTTAATTAAGGATCTCTCTCTTGCCATGCCCTTGAAGGTTTGCAAGAAGAGGAAGACGACAACTGCGGACGAGCTGGTCGATGAGCTTGTTTTCGAGATTCTCATCCGGCTGCCCGTCAGGTCCCTCCTACGGTTCAAGTCTGTGAGCAAGGTGTGGCGCGCAATCATCTCCGACCCCTTCTTCATCCGTGCGCACCTCCGGCAATCTGCCTCCAGATGGAGGAAGGACCCTTCACTGCTTGTCACCCCTCACGCTTTGAACTACGTCATCGAGGACGAGGCTTGGCCGACCACCTTCTCCAACGAGATCCGATTCTATCAGTGGCCGCAACAGCCCTCCTCCTTAGAGGAGGAGGAGCCCCAAGAGGCGAGGCTCCTCATGCACGGCGGCAACTTCCTCGGCGAGTTCAACTCCGTGTGCTCCTTCGCGCACTGCGACGGCCTGGTGGTCGCCCCCACCAACACTAAAGTCTATCTCTTCAACCCGGCGACCAGGCACACCATGACGCTGCCGCACAGCAGGCGCAACAAGATGCACCGGTACCAGGTCTGCCTCCCCGTAGGCCTCGGCCGGGACCCTCGCACCGGCTGCCACAAGGTGGTCCGGGCCTTCTACCGCTCCAGGGATCCTAGCACTGGCATCTACGCCATGGGGATGGAGGTCTTCACCGTCGGCGATGCTTCCGCTTCCTGGAGGGAAACCGCGGCCGATCCGCCATACCCTGTCGCGGGTTGGATCACCGCCGTGTTCGCCAATGGGGCCCTGTTCTGGGTCATCGAGAAGCGTGGTCTCGATCCGAGCCCGCACAGCCTCCTCCGCCTCAGCCTGGACGACGAGACCTTCAGCGTCACGCGCCTGCCTGACTCGCTGGACCCTGCGCTTGTCGAGTCCTACTCCTTCATGCTGGACGAGATGCACGGCGAGCTATGCCTGACCGCCTTCAGCAGCAGCAAGCCGGCCGAGCAGCAGCCCCTCAAGATCTGGACGCTGGTGGAAGAAGACGGGCGATGGGAGCACCGCTACTCCCTCACCATTTCGGGGCTGGTGCACCCGATGGCTCTTCTCCCCGGCGGCGGCGCCATGATTGTACAGCGGTCACAGTACATCTGCCGCTACGATCTGCAGACGCATGAGCTGGACACCGTGTGCGAGCTGGATCGCCTGAGGTACAAGAGCACGGGCACGTTCAAGGCTGCTGCTAGGCGGGAAATCTTTTACTTCAATGTAATACCTTACACTGAGGGCCTGGTCCGAATTTGAATTACTGCTGCTGCTGTTTAGCAGAGTTGAGGCCGCTAATACTATATTGCTTCATTCCTTGCTCCCAGTAGCTCTTGCCGTGGTTTTGAAGTGTCCTATGCATAGTTTAAAATAGCCGGCTATAGCCTTTCGCGCAGGGTGCGGCTAACTGCATTAGCCCGCTAAAAGATGTCAAAATCGTTAAATAGCCAGCTATAGCCAGGCTAGCTGTTTTGGGAGGCCGCCGGCTATATTCTGTAGCCGGCTATTTTAAACATTCCCTATGTGTTTGTATCTTTTCAACTTGCCTACAAACGAAACCAATCTCACCGTCAGACTCACGAATCAACGGCTCTCTCCTCTCTTTGTCAGGGACGTCAAATAAGCAGCCAGCACTTTGGGTCGAAAAAACCATTCAGCTCGCGAGCTCCGTGGAGCTATATACGTAGTACTATCCTCTAAATAGGGTCTCACTAATACCCAACTAACTAAGAACTAATCTTGTTGCCAGTCAGCTGGCATCAGCACGTCAACAAAATCGTTAAGAGACGCCCGCGCCGATCGACAAGATAACCGCGCGATCTGTGTTGTAAGAGGATGTTCTCAACACTTTATATCATTTCGGCCGTGCTAACTTTATTAATTTAAAGTTGGGCTTTATAGGCTTTTATCTAAAAAAAGATAACCGCGCGATCAATTCTTGTCTCGCGCCTGCACCATAGGTACTAGCCAGCCAGCCCCTATGCTAGCTAGCTACGAGGAGGGATATATAGGGTTAGAGTGGTTTGGTGTAGCAAGGCTCTGCTTTCCCATCTTTTCTGCCGGATTTCAATTATATAAACTGTTTATAGTGATCTCATAAACGTTAGCATTTCTTTCATGCTCTCAAATAGAAATGACCTCATACGCATCAACGTTTCTTTTGATTACAGCGGCGAGAGAAATGACTCATTTGATTTGAATTGTAATACATTTAATTGGAAAAAAAAATACTCACTTGTAGTCACAGGTGCAACTAAAAGATCTCGGTTGCAATCTCAGTTACAACTGAAAAATACAAGTTGTAACCCAATATTTATAACTAGATAAGAATGCACCCTCACTTGTAAATAGAAAAACTTAGTTGCAACCTCATTTGGAGCTGAAAAATTCCAGATGCAACCTCACTTGTAACTAAATAAAAAAAAACCAGTAGCAACCCCAGTTGTAAATGAAAAATTTCAGGGTTTGACTGGAAAATACCAGTTTCAACCCCACTTGCAAATGAAAATTTTGAGTTGCAATCCCACTTTTAACTGGAAAATAACAATTGCAACCCGACTTGTAACTTAAAAATATCAATTGCGACCCCACTTGAAAATAAAAAAGTTATAGTTGCAACCCCACTTGCAACTAGAAAATATGAGTTGCAACTCCACTTGCAAGTGAAAGAATCTCAGTTCCAACATCTCTTATACCTGAAAAATATCAATTGCAACCCCACTTGGAAAATGAAAAATCTCAGTTGCAACCTCAATTGTAACTGAAAAATATCAGTTGCAACCCCACTTGCAAATTAAAAAAATCCCAGTTGTAACCTCACTTACAACTGGAAAATATTAGTTGTAACCTGACTTGCAAATGAAAAATCTCAGTTACAGTCCCACTTGCAACTGAAATTATCAGTTGCAACCCGACTTGTAACTGAAAAGTATCAATTGCAACATAGCTCGTAACTATAGAAAAAAAAACTCAGTTACAACCACACTTGCAATTGGACAAAAGCTCAAAGCTAAGTTACAACCCTATTTACTGGAAAAATAAACTCAGTTACAATACCACTTGCAGTTGAAATTTAAAACAGCTCAAATTTAAAGCAGCGACAACCTCACTTGAGACTGAAAAATCGAAGTTGCAACTACAATGAGGACAAGGCGATTTGGCTCCCGAGCACAACTGAGCTCGTTTTCTGGTCCGTCCATGTGCTCTCGAGATTAGCGGCAGTACAATATTTTAGGTGCCACGCAGAGAGCAGATAAATAGCGCTACCGCATGTCAGTCGTATCTTGGACTACGGTGGGCCAAGATTTACCGGGGTGAGAGGAACGTTTCGTGCCGGCATGACGAAGGAAGTGCTGGGCCTATCTTGTTATGCGCCCGCGGTACAGAAACTAGAAACTGTGGGCTTCTGTTCATATGTGGTCGAGTGAGTAGATGCAGAATCTCTGACAGTTCCCTAAGCCGGAAGCGGCGGCATAGCCGAATTCAAGTTTGCCGGAAAGGAGAGGCTTATTAGATGGTGTCTGACATGGATTTCTTGCTCGATGCAGTCGGCATGTAAAATGGATCTGTCTGGTTTAGCATTTTTGTGTCGTGTTCGTTCGATTTGCTCAAACATACCTAGAGCTCATCCTGCATCCTCTGGTAGGTTGCCGCGTACGAGGGCCCTGCAACACGGGGTGGAGCAGGATGTAGACGGCGAGCAGTCCGCCGTGGTGGCGGAAATAGTCACAGCGGCTGAATCAACGCTAGGGCCGTAGAAGGGTGTTATCGTAGCTGGAGATGAAGCCAGCGAGTCAGGCGAGTTTGGGGACGGCTCAGCTTAGGAATCCGCTCAGTCAGTCCATAGCGGCTGAATCAACGCTAGAACAGCCAGCTGACCGATCTTTCAGAATCGGACATTGGCAAACAGATTACAGTGTCATTCAGTTCCAAGTGTTTCCAAATCAATCGATGGGGTTTTAGATATTGGTCACAGCTCTTCCGAAGAACAACACGGTTCAAGATTATCCAAGTTTCTGATGAGCTTTGAGCCTCCACGCACTCTTTGGTTGGAGTCTGAATTTGCAACACTTGGGTACCAACTGCCCCGGTGAGATATTGAATGGGGATTCAACTGTACCCGTACAGGATGTTTTAGTTACCAGTCCACTCCGTCCAACTATTTTTGTACCGACAACACCAGTCCGTCAAGTGAGACATAAATAGATGCGCAGATGTGGGCTCGTCAAATAGACATACGACACGAATACAAGGAGAGAGTACCACCCATGTCAGAGCAAACGTGCGGTCCAGCAAACGAGCTCATATGTGCTCGGGATCAGAATAGCATTTCCGCTACAATGACAACTAAAAAGAACACTCAGTCACACCTTGCTTGTCCATTTGAGAAAAAAAAGAGGATTAAGGGGCTACCATTTCTATTCGTAGTGGAGGAATTCTACGGATCTGGGCACATGTGGGCCATGTGGCCACCGGAAGGACAAGTGATTAAAACTTTTTTTTTTCGAAACACAGTACAATCAAAGACGCTCATACATACGCGTACACACTCACCCCTATGAACACACACACACCCTACCCCTATGAGCACCTCCAAGAGACTGCGTTGAAGAACTGATCCGGCGGGTCTTGAGATTGACGAAGTCACCACAGACGCCTCGCTGTCGACGGGAACGTCGCCTCACTACAGGAATCGCGGTAGATGCCGACGGCCTTCGACCCTCGGCGTAGCACGCGCTTGCCCTCGGCGTACGATACGCCGACGGGCCCCCTCGGCGTAGCTCCTCGGGGAAGATAGGCCTCGGCAGAGCACACGCGGCCCTCGGCGTAGAGGCCGCCGTCGGCGTAGCCGCAGAGGGCCGACGGCTGGAACCGCTCGTCGGCGTCGCAACCCTCGGCGTAGCACGGTGGCCGGCGCCGTCCGGCTAACGTCCGTTTGGGCTACGCCGAGCGGCGCCCGTCGGCGTGTGGAGCCACGTGGCGGGACACTGGCTTCCCGGGCGACGCTACGCCGAGGGCGCCCCGTCGGCATACGCCCACACGTGGCGGGACACAGGGCTTCCACGGGCGACGGTACGCCGAGGGCCTCCCCGTCGGGTTACCTCCACACGTGGCGCGGCCTGGGCGTCCCCGGCAACGGTACGCCGAGGGCCTCCCGTCGGGGTACTGCACACGTGGCGCGGCCTGGGCGTCCCTGGGCGGCGGCGCTACGCCGAGGGCCTTACCGTCGGGGTAGGGGGTGCAATTTGGTCCATTTACGGACGCGTGGCGCGCCCTGGTGGATCTCGGGAGCTACCCGAGGGTATACCCGTCGGCGTAGAGGGTGCAATTTGGCTCATTTTTCGTTTTTTGCTGTTTCGCGCGTTTTCCAGATTTGACAGGATACACAAGCACATATAATTCACATGAAATTCATAGGCATGAAGTGCAAATACATATAACATCAAGTGCATACATAGTGTCATAGTACCATAGGTTGCATACATAGTGTCATAGTGACATGGGATGCATACATAGTGCCATAGTGTGCATACATGCATGGTGCCATAGTGTCGATAAGAGATACAATGCGACAACTAGAGGAGCTCGTCGCCGCTAGACACCGGCCCGGGCCGATTCCTTCCGGTAGAAGCTGCGGAAGAACCACCGGGAGAAGGACCGGGAGAAGTACCGGGAGAAGTACCGGGTGTAGCACCGGGAGAAGGACCACCATGATGAACCGGTGTGATCTCCCTCCCACCACCCTGGTTTCCGGAACATCCCGTTCCCTACACACATGTTCCCGAGATGTTAGCAATTTGCGAGGCAAAGGAAAGCCGTAGTATTCGGTTTGGCGAAGAACTTACCGTTGTTCTCCCATAGTACTCCGCAGCGAAATTTTCCTTCGATGGCATGTTTGGCGCCGGCCCCGGAAAGGGAGGCATCGGCCCTAAATCCACTTGTCTGTCCGGTTTGATTGGCCACCATCGACGCTGCAAGATAGTTTACATGTCGAGTCTTTGAAGAAATGAAGCATCAAACTAGGGGAAAGTGGGACTTGTCATCATTTGCGAAAACAAAGGTTGGAACTTACATGTATATATGCCATGTACTCCATGAAGTGCTGCTGGTGCTGGTTGAAGGCCACCTGATATTCTTGATGAGCGACCACGTAGGCCGCCTCGAAGTCAGGCTACAATTTCACAAATTCATGTCTCGTTAGCACTTAGCAATGTATGAACGAAAGTCGGAAAGAGGATGGAAATGAGGGAAACTTACGTCGTATGCGGGTTGTTGCCGAGCCCGGCGACGAGGCGGGAGAGGGGGGCTGTCCTTGGTGAGTCCCGCCTTGAGACGCGTGAAGGTCGTGGTGAGGGTATGCTTGACGGCCTTGTTCGGCATGGCGAGACGGCCATGCGGCAACCCTCGGACGACAGGACCAACGACTCCTCGTCGACCTCCGCGCTCATGGGGTCATCCACCTCCGGGTGACGATGCCTCACCATCTCGCAGTAGTTCTCGACGTCCTCGGCGTAGGTGCCGAAGTACTCAGGGAGCGAGGGCTGAGGCTGCGAGAGATCGGGCTTCTTAAGCCGCATCTTGTTGTATATCTCGAGGTCAGACATCTCCTCCTCGGGTCCTAACGCGGCCCTCTGCATCGCGAAAGGAAATGTTGTGAGTACCAACTTTGAACCTGAAGGAAAATAAAATGTATACATACCGTCTTCCCCTTGTAGCGCTCGTAGCTGAGGTTTCCCCCACAGTGTGTGCCACCGTCGCCTCGGTTCTCCGCGTTCCGCCTCGCCACGGCTGCAAAGTCCTCGTCCATCTTGAGCCACCTCGTCCTAACCATCTCCTCCCATGCCTCGGCATGCGGCTCGGCCCAATCGGGGATAACCTGAAAATGCAATACTCAACTCAATCTAATGCAATCGCAACTTAGTAGCAATGTAGAATCTCATTGACATTTTACTCACCGACATGTAGTCCTCCACCGTCATCTCGTACTCGGCCTTAGCATTCTTACCGACAATGTCCGGCTTATGGACCCTCTCGCCTCTCTCTGCCCAGAAGTGACCCGCGGACGTGATCCTTTGGTTGTACCACACTGCGGTGTCAACCTCTCACAAGTCGCCCGCAAAGTCCTGTTCGCGGCCGCCTCCTCAACCTCGGGCGCCACACGATAAAAACACTTCAATCATGCAAAAAACAATTGTGAGATTCATGAGTTAGAACATTGGGGTCATCAAATATGAACGAAGCTCGAGAAAATATGTCTTACCCAAAACTTTCTCATCACGGCCTCGGCAGCCGTCGGGAAGCCTACGCCGGGGGCACTCTCGTAGTCCGTCCAAGTAGTGGCTAGCTTCATCTCGCCACTGGGACGATGCCGAGGGGATAGTACTTGCCCGGCCAGAACTTCCTAAGCAAAGCTCCAATCATCTTGCTAGGCGGGCGCCCCTTGACCCCGGAGGAAATATCCAATTGCTGCACATGAAAATCAAACATTAGCACATGAAAATCAAACATTAGTACATGAAAATCAAACATTAGTACATGAAAATCGAAATTGCCAAATTAGTACACTTACTCAGTGCCAGCAGGAATTATAAGGGTCTTCGCCTCATGGGTCTTAGGCTCCTTCCTCTCGTCGGGGACTCTCGCTTCCCCACGAATCTTCAGTGCCTTCGGCCGCCCATCCTCCTCCGGAGTCTCAAACCCGCGGCTAGAGTCCTCCTCGGCTCTAGACTCCGTCTCCGCCTCCTCTCTAGACGTCCCCTCCAAAAGAACCCGGAAGCAACGTCGCCTGAAGCCGAGGGTGGTGGCTCAAAGTCCGGTCCTCCCCAGCCACCTCCACCTCCACCTCCACCTCCTCCCAAGCCACCTCCAGCTCCACCACCTCGTCCCCGTCCTCGTCCTCGTCCTCGTCCTCCTCCTCCTACCGCAAAGTCCTCGTAACGCGGATTGCGACGCGGTTCCCTCTCACTCCTTCTAACATTGTTCTTGCGTTGTTGCATCTTCTTAAGCAAGCTCGACGAGTCCTCCTTGCCGCCGCTCATATTGTTCAATCACCTGCATTGAGAAAGAGAAAACAATTAAGAAGCATGTTGAAAAATATATAAATAGTAAGCATAAAGACACTAAACAATTAAGAAGCATGTTCAAGAATATATAAATACTAAGCATAAAGATACTAAGCAATAAAGAAGCATGTTGAAAAAATATAAATACTAAGCATAAAGATACTAAACAAATAAGAAGCATGTTGAAATATAAACACATAAAAGACCCTCACCAGCCGTCATCAATCTCATCGTCAATCTCATTTTCTTTCTCCTTGCCACTATCACTATCACTATCTTTTGAGTAGTAAGTTGGATTTTGATAGACGGGTGGAGGCTCATCATCGCTATCATCTTCCACTTGTAACTTCTCGAGCATATCTATGTCCTTTAGATCCACCACTGACTCACCACGAGTTTCTGCATCGTTCCTGAGGTCCTCTTCAAGAACACATTCTAACTCAAAGTGCCCGAAGTCCTCTTCCTCTTGATAGAAAATTCCCTCGTATGTTACAGGGTCAATGTTGTTGTAATCGTCCTCGGAGGGAATCGGTAGGTTACCATGTGGCGATACGGAACACGACTTCCCAGCCGTTGAGGGCCGCTTTCTGGCATGGGTACGGCAAATAATAAACTTGCTTGGCTTGGTGAGCAACAATATAGACATCGGCTCCGGTATAGGTGGTGGAAGGCTTAACTTCAACTAACCCAATGGACTTGGTAATTCTCTGTCCACCTCTTGGGTCGAACCAATGACACTTGAACACAACGAGATTGAGTTGTTTGTTTGTACGGTTGAAGGTCAGCTCGTATACATTCTCTAACCTCCCGTAGTAATCAAAGGTATCGGATCCTTTAGTGAAGACACCAGTATTTATCGTTTTTGGATTCGCCCGGCCCTTCTGGTGTGTCTACGTATGGAATCGAAACCCATTCACGTCATACTTCTCATACTTCATGACGTCACGGTTACAACCTTGGGAAACACATCTCAACTCATCTGTCATCTCAACGTTTGCATCAGCTCCCTACAATCACGGTTCAAATTTGTTGTGTGCATTAGTTACGTGGAATAACAGGGACAAGTCACATATTGGTAGGTAAGAGGGACAGCTTAGACATTACTTTTTTCATGAACCAAGACACAAAGTTTATTTTTACTTCGGGAGCACCCTCTTTCGCAGAGTCTCCAACTCCGCGCCCGTGGGATCGCGCGGAAGCCACCACTTGTTCATCCGTGAATTCGCTGAAAGGATACAATAAGCATTAGACCGAGTTGAGTGTAGGTGATCGAAACTAGATACAATAAGCATTACACCATGTTACCAAATGAAATCGTGACCGCCATCGTCGTCGTCCCACCCACCACTTCCTTCATGTTCATAAGCACATAGAGCATTATGCAATCCTTCTCTTCCCTCTCCAATCTATATTTTTGTCCTTTACCAGCCTTGCCACCGGGACATTGGAATAGTTGAAGCTTGGGGTCATTCATGGGCACGTCGACATTGTAACGAGAGACCGGGTTATGCGAGTGGGAACTTCATCGGGATAGTACGTTGTTGCGGCATCTGCCATCTCCCGAAGGCACGTTGCCTCAGCTATGCATGCTTCAATCTTGGCTTTGTTTCCGGTTATCTTCCGAATATACTTGAACTCTCTCTCAATACAAAGCGCCACCGAAACTGCACTGGGCCACCCAATAGTGCCTCGTTTGCGAGGTGCACAATGAGATGTGCCATCGGAGTAAAGAAGCCTGGCGGAAAGATCATCTCCAAATTGCATAACAACTCCGGCACTTGAACTTGCAGCTTCTCAATAACCTTAGGACATATCTGCTTAGCACAGAGCGTGCGGAAGAAATGGCTCAACTCCGCGAGCACTCGCCATATTTTCTCGGGGAGATACCCTCGAAGCATCACCGGCATCAGCCGCTCAATCCATATATGATAGTCGTGACTCTTGAGCCCGGTGACTTTTCCCGTCGAAAGATTGACTCCCTTGCTCATATTCGAACAATAACCATCAGGGAACATCACAACGTATTTTAGCCACTTGAATGCCTCCTTCTTTTGGATGGAATCAAGGCAGAAGTCGGCGTGCGGCTTGAACCAATTCTTTCGACGGCCAGTAGGACGTTGCATGTGTAATTTCTTCCTATCACAGAGCTTCTCAACATCAACTCTAGCCTTGACATTATCCTTTGACTTCCCGGGAATGTTTAGGCACGTGTGAAATAAGACTCCGCGACATTCTTTACGGTGTGCATCACATCGATGTTATGGGGCAGTTCGAGGTCCTTGTAATACTCGAGCTTCGTTAAGGCTGCCTCGTGAGTCCGATTGTGCGTTACACCATATCCCTCAAATTGATGGCCAGATTCCGATGCCGCTGGCACGAGAGCACGTAGCTCGGCATCAACAGCTATACCATCGAACTTTGGCACCTCTGTTACTTCATGCACAACTTTGCCTTTCTTGAAGTTCTTTTTGTCTTCTATGAACGGATGCCTCCGTTTGAGGTACTGCCGATTCGTGTCAAACGCAACATACTTGCGACCCTTATTTAGCCAAAGGAACTCAAGTCGATGCCTGCACACTGGGCATGGCCATTTACCAGCTGTACACCATCCACATGTTAGGGCGTACCCAGGCATGTCATGCATGGTATACTGCAACCAAACTTTCATGCAGAAGTTTGTCTTCGATGCTCGGTCGTACGTCAACGTCCCGTGGTGCCAAGAGTGGTTCAAATCTTCCACAATCGGCTGCATGTAGACACTCAAGTTCTTCCCCGGGTAATGGGGCCCTGGAATGATCAGCGACAGAAACATGGTCTTCCTCGTCATTAGGACTCCGGGAGGGAGATTGAGCGGAATTACAAACACGGGCCAACAACTGTAATTGGAATTCGACATACCATATGGATTGAAGCCATCTGTAGCTATCGCAATTCGACATTCCGAGCATCTGCTGCCATATGGGGGTATTTTCTATCAAAGTTCTTCCATGCATTGCCATCAGATGGATGTCCCATCTTCGTCCGCCCCTGATTGTCCTTTATTCGAGTCCCCATCTTGTGCCACGTCATCTGTTTGGCGGTCTCCTCAGTCAAGTAAAGCCGCTGGATTCTTTTTATGAATGGGAGATACCGAAGAATCGACTTTGCGATCTTTGACTGCCTCACACGACCATCCTTTCCCGTTACCTCTTCATACCTAGAGGCCTTACAAATGGGACAGTACTTGTCCTCCGCAAAGCTGTTTCGAGAAGAGAACACAGCCATTTTCACAACAGTCTATCCTTTGATAATCCATGTTGAGCGCCGACATGAGTTGCCTCGTCTCGTGCGAGGCTTTTAGGCAGACAATGCCCTTTGGGCAACATGTTACCAGTTGTTTTCAGACTTGCTTGAAGCCGTCACGGGTGGTGTTGTACCGGGTCTTGTCGGCTAGACATTGGGAGATGGCATCGAGCTGGGAAATCTCGGCGCCATCGTACAGAGGCGTCTTAGCAGCGGCTATCATATCATAGAAGGCCTTCGCGGCTGGCTCTGGTTCCTCCGGTTACGGAGGTTCCTCCGGTTCTGGCGGTTCCTCCCGTGAAGGTGGCGACTACGGCATGTGGGCATCGACAAGATCATCTAGAAAGTCTCTAACCCCATCGTACTCATTGCCATTGAGCCGCTGCCGCATCACCTCACCTCTGTCACGTTCGTGCTCATCAAAGTCGATCTGCGTGACGTAACGAGGCATATACCCATATTGCAGAAGGTGTTTAAACATGTCATCCTTTCCACGACGGTGATGCTTCAAGCAACGATTGCACGGGCAAAGTGGCTGAACCTTCTGTTTTGTACCACGCGCCAACTCCTTCACTAAATGCCAAGTCTTCCTTATCCACTCATCTGTTTTATTAGTCGCACTAACACGGCCGGTGTACATCCATCCATTATCAGCCATCCTCTGCTCTATTGGAAGCCAAACGACAAGCATAGCATTTATATCAAATAGGAAAATGCATCATATTTTAATTTTTTTAACAGGCAAAACGAATGCATCAACCTACATCTCTACTAGGTGGGCTCCTAGCAGCCGCCGGATCCGTAGATTGAGTACGTTCTCCATGCTCTACCCCGGTCCGAGTCAAAATTTCGGCAGCACCTCCCCGCTGCTCTCCCGATACACGTCTCGCCAAAAAGACAAGAGGATGTGCATCCGGAGAACAACGGTGAGGCGCTGCCGAAATCCTGACTCGGACCGGAGCAGAGCATGGAGAACGTACCCAACTACGGATCCGCCGACTGTCCCGTAAATGCCGCAAGCGTTACGGTTGAAAATATGCCGACCACTAATGCATATTTATCCACGTAACGCTTGAGGACGGGAAGTGACACCTAGGTTACGCAACTTGACTTGGAAAATGAATCTAGTGACATAAATAAAATGCGGAGAAGAAGTTCGAAATTTTGCTCACCCTCGGCTGTAGAGGAAGTAGTGGAACAACCGGCGAGAAGCGCGTCAAGATCCGGGATCGTCACGCCGGGGTGCTCACGAAGAGGCGGTCACGGCATGGCCTATTACAAATTCACCAAATTCACATTATTAGACATATTTCTACTAAACAATCCGGTGGCGGCTAACAAATTAACTAAGCAAAAAAATCCTAACTAACTCGGGTAAGATATGAATTCGGGCCAGTCTTAGTATAATTTGGAGCAAACCATGTACTGTAGTAGTAGCGAAGAAGCTAACATACATGGATGTGTTCCTTGTAGCTACTAAGTAAACCTCCTGTTAACAGATTAACTAAGCAAAAAAATCCTAACTAACTAACTAACAGCTAACAAATTTCTATTTCTAACTAACTAACTAACTAACAAATCCTAACTAACTAACACTAACTAACTAATCCTAACACTAACTAACACTAACATATACCTGCGGGAGGAGATCGATGGCCGGGGTGGCGCGGGAGGAGAGGGCCGAGGGGCGCGGTGGCCTGCGAGAGGAGGGGCTGGGGGGCGGGCGGCGGCTGGCGGCGGGCGGCGGGCGGCGGCTGGCGACGGCGGCGGCGGCGACGGCAGGGAGGGGCGGGGACGGCGGGTCGTGAGGGGCGGGCGGCGGCCGGCGGCGGGCTGGCGGCGGCCGGGCGACCGGCAGGGAGGGGCGGGGACGGCGGGTGCCGGCGGGTGGCGGCGGCGCGGCGGCTCGGGAGGCGGGCGGCGCGCGGCGGCTCGGGAGGCGGGCGGCGGCTGAGGGAGGAGCGGGCGCGGGAGGAGGAAAACGCGAGCGGGAGGAGGAAAACGCGAGCGCGCGTGCGTGGCCGACCAGGTGCTTGTTATCCAAATCCCCAGATACGCCGAGGGCCACCCTCGGGTTACCCTGTCGCGCCCATACGCCGAGGGCCACCCTCGGGGTAGCTGTTTCGCCCGGGCCGACCAGGTGGACCCTGGATTAATGTTAGGGTTGCCAGATACGCCTAGGGCCCCAGATACGCCTAGGGCCCCCCTCGGCATAATGATTTTTTTTAAATTTTTGTTTTTTTTTCTTTCATTGTTTCTTCTAAGTTCTAACAATAATATACTAGTAGTAAAATAATTATAGCATCTTACCTGCAGATTCCCTCGGTCCATTTATTGAGCGAAGGAAAGTGTCGCGATTCAAATCCGGACGGTTTCCGGCGGATTCGGCGGGGCACCGCGGGAAGCGGGTGGGATTCCCAGGATGGCTTCCGCGCGCATATGGCATGTGATAGGTGGTGCGTAGGAGGTATCCTACCGCGCGCGGAGGTCCCGCGCGATACTGAAATGCGCGCCATGTAGCCCTTCACAAAAAAAAGCCCTTCCGGCACCCCGAAAATGGAAAAACCGTCGCCCGTGGTTCGGATTGGAAATCCGCGACCGGGGCCTTGCTTCCCATCCTAAGGCCCACGCACGTGCCAAATATGGCCTCGTTCCGACAAACTATGTGGTGAAACGGGCCGTTTCCTACTCATTTCCCCTAAAAGCCATAGAACTCCGGACGAGATAGCCCTGTTCGTGAAGGGTTCTCCAAGATAATTGCCGTATCCCACTTCCGTCTTTTGCAGTGGTCACTAGGACGCATAAAATGACGCCACGCGGCTCCGCTCGATTTTTTGGCTCCTTTTGCTTTGCCAACTGCGCAAAACGGGGCCGCCGGGACATGCGGTATGGCCGTACCGGGCGCGCGCGTGCACCCGTCCGCCAACGCGCGAAACGGAAAACATTTAGCACATAAAATGACGCGTCCTAGACCTAAAAACATTTTTCCCTCCATTTATTGAGCGAAGGAAAGTGTCGCCCCAGTTCAAATCCGGACAGTTTCCAGCGGATTCGGCGGGGCACCGCGGGAAGCGGGTGGGATTCCCAGATGGCTTCCGCGCGCATATGGCATGTGATAGGTGGTGCGTAGGAGGTATCCTACCGCCGCGCGGAGGTCCCGCGCGATACTGAAATGCGCGCCATGTAGCTGCTTCACAAAAAAAAGCCCTTCCGGCACCCCGAAAATGGAAAAACCGTCGCCCGTGGTTCGGATTGGAAATCCGCGACCGGGGCCTTGCTTCCCATCCTAAGGCCCACGCACGTGCCAAATATGGCCTCGTTCCGACAAACTATGTGGTGAAACGGGCCGTTTCCTACTCATTTCCCCTAAAAGCCATAGAACTCCGGACGAGATAGCCCTGTTCGTGAAGGGTTCTCCAAGATAATTGCCGTATCCCAGTTCCGTCTTTTGCAGTGGTCACTAGGACACATAAAATGACGCCACGCGGCTCCGCTCGATTTTTTGGCTCCGTTTGCTTTGCCAACTGCGCAAAACGGGGCCGCCGGGACATGCGGTATGGCCGTACCGGCGCTGCGCGTGCACCCGTCCGCCAACGCGCGAAACGGAAAACATTTAGCACATAAAATGACGCGTCCTAGACCTAAAAACATTTTTCCCTCCATTTATTGAGCGAAGGAAAGTGTCGCCCCAGTTCAAATCCGGACAGTTTCCAGCGGATTCGGCGGGGCACCGCGGGAAGCGGGTGGGATTCCCAGATGGCTTCCGGGCGCATATGGCATGTGATAGGTGGTGCGTAGGAGGTATCCTACCGCCGCGCGGAGGTCCCGCGCGATACTGAAATGCGCGCCATGTAGCTGCTTCACAAAAAAGCCCTTCCGGCACCCGAAAATGGAAAAACCGTCGCCCGTGGTTCGGATTGGAAATCCGCGACCGGGCCTTGCTTCCCATCCTAAGGCCCACGCACGTGCCAAATATGGCCTCGTTCCGACAAACTATGTGGTGAAACGGGCCGTTTCCTACTCATTTCCCCTAAAAGCCATAGAACTCCGGACGAGATAGCCCTGTTCGTGAAGGGTTCTCCAAGATAATTTCCGTATCCCACTTCCGTCTTTTGCAGTGGTCACTAGGACGCATAAAATGACGCCACGCGGCTCCGCTCGATTTTTTGGCTCCTTTTGCTTTGCCAACTGCGCAAAACGGGGCCGCCGGGACATGCGGTATGGCCGTACCGGGCGCGCGCGTGCACCCGTCCGCCAACGCGCGAAACGGAAAACATTTAGCACATAAAATGACGCGTCCTAGACCTAAAAACATTTTTCCCTCCATTTATTGAGCGAAGGAAAGTGTCGCCCCGGTTCAAATCCGGACGGTTTCGGCGGATTCGGCGGAGCACCGCGGAAGCGGGTGGGATTCCCAGGATGGCTTCCGCGCGCATATGGCATGTGATAGGTGGTGCGTAGGAGGTATCATACCGCCGCGCGGAGGTCCCGCGCGATACTGAAATGCGCGCCATGTAGCCCTTCACAAAAAAAAGCCCTTCCGGCACCCCGAAAATGGAAAAACCGTCGCCCGTGGTTCGGATTGGAAATCCGCGACCGGGGCCTTGCTTCCCATCCTAAGGCCCACGCACGTGCCAAATATGGCCTCGTTCGACAAACTATGTGGTGAAACGGGCCGTTTCCTACTCATTTCCCCTAAAAGCCATAGAACTCCGGAAGGGAAAGCCCCGGTCGTGAAGGGTTCTCCAAGATAATTGCCGTATCCAGTTCCGTCTTTTGCGGTGGTCACTAGGACACATAAAATGACGCCACGCGGCTCCGCTCGATTTTTGGCTCCGTTTGCTTTGCCAAGCGCAAAACGGGGCCGCCGGGACATGCGGTATGGCCGTACCGGGCGCGCGCGTGCACCCGTCCGCCAACGCGCGAAACGGAAAACATTTAGCACATAAAATGACGCGTCCTAGACCTAAAAACATTTTTCCCTCCATTTATTGAGCGAAGGAAAGTGTCGCCCCAGTTCAAATCCGGACAGTTTCCAGCGGATTCGGCGGGAGCACCGCAGAAGCGGGTGGGATTCCCGAGATGGCTTCCGCGCGCATATGGCATGTGATAGGTGGTGCGTAGGAGGTATCCTACCGCCGCGCGGAGGTCCCGCAGCGATACTGAAATGCGCACCATGTAGCTGCTTCACAAAAAAAAGCCCTTCCGGCACCCCGAAAATGGAAAAACCGTCGCCCGTGGTTCGGATTGGAAATCCGCGACCGGGGCCTTGCTTCCCATCCTAAGGCCCACGCACGTGCCAAATATGGCCTCGTTCCGACAAACTATGTGGTGAAACGGGCCGTTTCCTACTCATTTCCCCTAAAAGCCATAGAACTCCGGACGAGATAGCCCTGTTCGTGAAGGGTTCTCCAAGATAATTGCCGTATCCCAGTTCCGTCTTTTGCAGTGGTTACTAGGACACATAAAATGACGCCACGCGGCTCCGCTCGATTTTTTGGCTCCGTTTGCTTTGCCAACTGCGCAAAACGGGGCCGCCGGGACATGCGGTATGGCCGTGCGGCGCGCGCGTGCACCCGTCCGCCAACGCGCGAAACGGAAAACATTTAGCACATAAAATGACGCGTCACACTTGTACATATATGTTAGGGGCAGATGCAAGTTTTCCAACAATTCTGACGCTCCGGTGATCTGTATCTTGGGAAACCCTAGGGCGGGGACCCCGTAGATCTACCCCTATAGCTTTCTCCGTGCGAGAGTTTACCAATGTAATTTTTTACTTGTTTTGGTTTATTTAGGACATATGTACATGGAAACCATAGGTTGGGCATACTTTACCATAAAATAGGCTCCATTTTAGCCGTGGCGAGAGTTTCCACATACAAATCCTGGATTTTACCAAGTGTTAGCCCATGTATGCGGAAATCGTCAACAACGGGTACATCCAAGGTTAGCCAAACCTTACATCACACTTGTACACATATGTTATGGGCATATGCAAGTTTTCCAGCGATTCCGACGATCCGATAGTCTGTATCTTGGGAAACCCTAGGGCGGGGACCCCGCAGATCTACCCCTATAGCTTTTTCCGTGCGAGGGTTTACCAATGGATTTTTTATTTTCTTTGCTTTGTTTAGGACATATGCACATGGAAACCATAGGTTTGGAATAAAATAGGCCACAGATGAGCCGTAGCAGGAGTTTCCACATACAAATCCTGGATTTTACCAAGTGTCGGCCCATGTATGCGGAAATCGTCAACGCGGGGTACATGCAAGGTTAGACAAACCTTACATCACACTTGTACACATATGTTAGGGACAAATGCAAGTTTTCAAGCGATTCCGACGCTCCGGTGATCTGTATCTTGGGAAACCCTAGGGGCGGGGACCACTGCAGATCTACCCCTATAGCTTTCTCCGTGCGAGGGTTTACCAATGGATTTTTTATGTGCTTTGCTTTGTTTAGGACATATGCACATGGAAACCATAGGTTTGGAATGAAATAGGCCCCGGATGAGCCGTAGCAGGGAGTTTCCACATACAAATCCTGGATTTTACCAAGTGTCGGCCCATGTATGCGGAAATCGTCAACGACGGGTACATGCAAGGTTAGACAAACCTTACATCACACTTGTACACATATGTTAGGGACAAATGCAAGTTTTCAAGCGATTCCGACGCTCCGGTGATCTGTATCTTGGGAAACCCTAGGGCGGGGACCCTGCAGATCTACCGCTATAGCTTTCTCCGTGCGAGGGTTTACCAATGGATTTTTTTATTTGCTTTGCTTTGTTTAGGACATATGCACATGGAAACCATAGGTTTGGAATGAAATAGGCCGGATGAGCCGTAGCAGGAGTTTCCACATACAAATCCTGGATTTTACCAAGTGTCGGCCCATGTATGCGGAAATCGTCAACGCGGGGTACATGCAAGGTTAGACAAACCTTACATCACACTTGTACACATATGTTAGGGACAAATGCAAGTTTTCAAGCGATTCCGACGCTCCGGTGATCTGTATCTTGGGAAACCCTAGGCCGGGGACCTTGCAGATCTACACCTATAGCTTTTTTCGTGCGAGGGTTCACCAATGGATTTTTTTAATTTCTTTGCTTTGTTTAGGACATATGCACATGGAAACCATAGGTTTGGAATGAAATAGGCCCCGGATGAGCCGTAGCAGGAGTTTCCAGCGATTCGGACGCTCCGGTGGTTTGTATCTAGGGAAACCCTAGGGGGCGGGGACCCCGCAAATCTACCCCTAGGGTTAGGGTTAGGGTTAGAGTTAGGGTTAGCAATGGACTTTTTTCCTTTGTTTTAGGTCATGTGGTGGCAAGTATGGATCCATGCTATCTAAGGTTTTCCTCCGGTTCACCCCACCGGTGAGTTCTGCCCTATACGTCCAGGACATGCCTAAGTGCCGTCAGCGCATGTGCGTGTAGCCGAAAGACCCCGGGGGTACAACATTAGACAAACAACACCACACCATGCTGGTGGTGGTGTTTTGTTGGAGAAGAACACATGGGTATATATAGGGAGGCGAGGGGCTGAAACGGCGAGAAAAGCTGGCGGGAGAAAATGGCGGGAAAAATTGGCGGGAAAGATTGGGCGGGAGAAATGGGCGGGAAAAAGGAAAAAAAAGATGGATGCTAAGCCGACGGTGCCCCTCGGCATAGGCTAGACAGCTGACGTCATTTTGGCGGGAGGGGCGGGAGGATTCGGCGGGAGAAATTGGCTCAGCTACGCCGACGGTGGCCCTCGGCATAGGCTTCACGCCGTCAAGGTTCAGTTAGGGCATGGCCGCGGGGCGACGGGACGGGGTCGCACCCTCAACCTATGCCGAGGGCCGCCGATACGCCGAGGGCCACCCTCGGCATAGCGTGTCATACGCCGAGGGGCGCGATACGCCGAGGGGCGCTTCGAGCAGCTGGGCTGACCGGGCAGTACGCCGACGGCCCCGACATTTGGCCGTCGGCGTACGCCACGGCCGTCGGCGCAGCGCAGCATTCCTGTAGTGCCTCCCACTGAAAAATATTCCGCCTTTATGAGACACCAAAGTGTTAAATCTGGGATTTGAACTCTGGTGGGCTGGGGGTGCCACTGCCCTCCTAACCATCCAACCACAGGTTGGTTCTCACAAGTGATTAAAACTAGTGTTGGTGATGCAGATAAGATGTTGACTTACGAAACTGGTACGAAGTAACATGTAACCAACATTTTATTACCTAATCTTTTCTGTATGTCCAATATAAATTGAAACTAGATCTAATAAAGTATATCATCATATATCCAATCTCGTGTTGCTTAATCAATTTTTTTTTTGAGAATACACCTTGAAGGTGTATCAATCATATAGAAAAAAGCTAAAAAAGACTGAGTTATGCTGCCAACAAAGATGGCAGCTCCTCTACTCACGCCTACTCGCCCCACTGCCATGATCTATCTACTGAATCAGGGAAACCTAAAGCTTCCGAGCGGAAGAGCTTTGCCCGACGCCACCTATCAAACTCTAACCTGATGTTAGCCCTAATGGTCATCTGCGAGGGCGCCACGCTGTTGAAGACCACGTCGTTACGGTGCCTCCAGATGCACCGGAAGACAAGAATGATAGATGTCCACATATCACGCCTTTATCCCGTCGGGCATCAGCGCGAAGTTCACCAATCCAGCAGCTCATCCGCCTCCGGCATCCAATCCATCCTATCCCAGCGACCCAGCGTCCAAGCTTAGACCTCTCTCGCCATCACACAGCCCATGAGCAAGTGTTGCAGCGACTCTAGCTCCTGGTCACAAAGAGGACATGCTGACGGGCATGGAAGGCCACGGCGCCCCAATCAAATGATTGACCAGAACATACAAAGTAAAGACGTTGTACCTGAGGAGCCATTAGACAAAACAGAATTGGTAGCTCTGCTTATCAGATGCGGAAATAGTCGCCAGCCCTAGAATGATTCGTTTGCGTGGGATTCGGCACAAGGCATTTTAAAAAACTAGTATAAATGTCTGTGCGTTGCTACGCGTTTTCAAATGTCATTTCTCAATAGATATGTATAATTCACAACTCACTACGAAACTTCAAAACAAATCTGGGGTATCGTAATGTACTACATCATGATAATATCAAATGCAATAACAAGATAATATTAATTGTTATGCATATGTGTGCTTCCAAGTTCTGGGTATTCTTGTTACTTTTCTGCGGTAAGCCCCACGCCTGTGTTCTGTGTCATCGTAACTATGAACTCAACAACCTCTCCTTTTAGATCTCACAAAACATGGATGCGCTAAACACAAGTATAACTGAAGGAATAATTCTTTTCTAGCAAATAAGTGGTTTATTTTTTAGTAAGCATGGTTGCTGAATTTGGCTTTCAGGGGTCCTAATAACACAATAGAAAATAAGCAGTTTATTTTGTAGTAAGCATGGTTGCTGCGGGTCCTAATAACAACTAAACTTTATAACAGATAAAATCAGTCCACATGACAAAATAGCCCTATGGTCAAACTGAATAAGCACTGACGAGCAAGTTTAGCATACATAGAAGAACCAAGATGCTCACATATATTTTGGGACTTTGAATCCTATGCATCCTTTTTAAATTATCTATTGACACTACAAGAAAAGTTGCCATGGCCGACGAAGTTGAAGTCGCGCCGTGGTTGCTGGTGTACCATGGCCGACGATTTTGGGTCTCTCCGTTGTGCATGTCAAAACGTTTTTTTTCTCGTTTTTGAGGCCACCTAGCCCGACGAAAACGGCCAAAATGTTGCGTATGGTGTCCCGGGACGTGGTGCATCTCGAATTCTCGGGTTCGCCGGCCGAGTCAACGCAAATCCGCACCGCCGAGGGATGTAGGGCCCAGATGGCAGCCTCTCTGGCATTGTTTTTTCTCTCGATCGCGCCATCTCGTTCAACGCTCTCCGATCGAGCCGTTTACGATGCAGGATCATGGGTCCCGCATGTCATCCTCTATGAACCAAAATTCTTTCTATTCTTGGATTTTTTTGACCCCCTGATTTCTGGCTACTTCCTTTTTCTTTTGATCCCTTGCCTCCTTGGAAACGTTGAGACCGCTGCTGCTAATTGGGACCCGCATGTCATCCTCTATGAGCAATCAACTTTCTTTTCTTGGAGTTTTTTTTGGCACCTCAAATTTGGTCACTTGCCTTTTTCTTTCGATCCCCTGCCGCCTTTCAAACGGTGATACCGCTGCTGCTAAATGGGACCCGCATGTCATCCTCTATGTACTATAAAACTTTCTTTTCTTGGAGTTTTTTTTGGCACCTCAAATTTGGTCACTTGACTTTTTCTTTCGATCCCCTGCCGCCTCTCAAACGGTGATACCGCTGCTGCTAAATGGGACCCGCATGTCATCCTCTATGTACTATAAAACTTTCTTTTCTTGGATTTTTTTGGCACCTCATATTTGATCACTTACCTTTTTCTTTCGATCCCCTGCCGCCTCTCAAATGGTGAGACCGCTGCTGCTAAATGGGACCCGTATGTCATCCTCTTTGTACTATAAAACTTTCTTTTCTTGAATTATTTTTGGATCCTGATATTTGGTCACTTGCCTTTTTTTTCCGATCCCGTGCAGCCTCTCAAACGGTGATACCGCTGCTGCTAAATGGGACCCGCATGTCATCCTCTATGTATAATCAAGTTTCTTTTTTTGAATTATTTTTGGATCCTGATATTTGGTCACTTGCCTTTTTCTTTCGATCTCATGCCACGTTTGAAACCTTGAGGAACCTGCAGGCTCATGGGACCCGCATGTCATCCTCTATGTACTATAAAAGTTCATTTTCTTGGTTTTTTTCACCCTCTGATTTTTAGCTATTTCCTTTTTCTTTTGATCCCCTGCCGCCTTTCCAACGTTGAGGACTCTGCTGGCTCATAGATCCCACATGTCAGCCTGTATGAACGATAAAACATTCCTTTCTTGGAGGCTTTTTTACCCCCTAATTTCTGGCTACTTTCTTTTTTCTTTTGATCTCAAGCCGCATTTGAAACATTGGGACCGCTGCTGCAAAATGGGACCCGCATGTCATTCTCTATGTACAATAAAGTTTTTTTCTTGGATTATCTTTGGCTCCTGATATTTTGTCACTTGCCTTTTTCTTTCGATCTCATGCCGCCTTTGAAACGTTGAGTAAGCTGCTGGCTCATGGGTCCCGCATGTCATCCTCTATGAACAATAAAAGTTTCCTTTCTTGGAGTTATTTTTTACCCCTAATTTCTGGCTATTTGCCTTTTTCCTTTGATCTCCTGCCCACTTTGAAACGATGAGGACGCTGTTGGCAGGTCGGTCCCACATGTTATCCTCTGTGAACAATAAAAGTTTAATTTGATGGATTTATTTTGAACCCCTAATTAATTTTTGGATATTTCCTTTTTTTTCCTTTGATCCCCTGCCGCCTTGGAATCGTTGAGGATGCTGCTGCCTCATGGGTCCCACATGTCATCCTCTCAGAACGGTAAATGTTTTTTTCTTGGATTTTGTTTACCAAATGATTTTTGGCTTATTTTTTCTTTCGATCTCCTGCCGCGTTTAAAACGTTGAGGACGCTGCTGGCTCACGGGTCCCACATGTCAGCCTCTATGAACAATAAACGCTGAGGATGCTGCTGCCTCATGGGTCCCGCATGTCATCCTCTTAGAACGAAAATGTTTCTTTTCTTGGATTTTGTACCAACATATTTTTGGTTTATTTTTTCTTTCCATCCCCTGCCGCCTTTAAAACATTGACGATGCTGCTGGCTCATGGGTCCCCGATGTCAGCCTCCCCGTACAAGAAACATGTGATATCTTGATTATTTTGCAGACAATAAACAGTGTATTGCGCTCCGAGCTATTGCAAACGGATAAATTAAATCTTCATTTTTACATAAACAAACTTATATGTTGAATCTCCTTGTTTTTTTGTTTTTGCGAAGCATAGGACTTTCCTGTTTTTTTTAGAAAATTCCGAACTTTCCTGTTTTGGAGTGGGCTGAAATTGTACGAGTCAAAAGGCCAAGCAGGATAGTTCGAAGGCCCAGATGTCCAGATGCAGCCCAATTGAAATCTTTCTTCTTGGATTTTTTTCACCCCCTGATTTCTGGCTACTTCATTTTTCTTTTGGTCCTGTGCCGCCTTGGAAACGTTGAGACCGCTGCTGCAAAATGGGACCCGCATGTCATCCTCTATGTACAATAAAATTTCTTTTCTTCGATTATTTTTGTCTCCTGATATTTGGACACTTTCCTTTTTCTTTCGATCCCCTGCCGCCTCTCAAACGGTGATACCGCTGCTGCTAAATGGGACCCGCATATCATCCTCTATGTACTATAAAATTTCTTTTCTTGAATTATTTTTGGATCCTGATATTTGGTCACTTGCCTTTTTCTTTCGATCCCGTGCAGCCTCTCAAACGGTGATACCGCTGCTGCTAAATGGGACCCGAATGTCATCCTCTATGTACTATAAAATTTCTTTTCTTGAATTATTTTTGGCTCCTGATATTTGGTCACTTGCCTTTTTCTTTCGATCTCATGCCACGTTTGAAACGTTGAGGAACCTGCAGGATCATGGGACCCGCATGTCATCCTCTATGTACTATAAAACTTTCTTTTTTTGAATTATTTTTGGCTCCTAATATTTGGTCACTTGCCTTTTTATTTCGATCTCATGCCACGTTTGAAACGTTGAGGAACCTGCTGGCTCATGGGACCCGCATGTCATCCTCTATGTGCTATAAAAGTTTATTTCTTGTATTTTTTTCACCCTCTGGTTTTTGGCTATTTCCTTTTTCTTTTGATCCCCTGCCGCCTTGGAAACGTTGGGTAAGCTGCTGACTCATGGGACCCGCATGTCATCCTCTATGTACAATCAACTTTCTTTTTCTTTTGATCTCAAGCCGCATTTGAAACGTTGAGACCGCTGCTGCTAATTGGGACCCGCATGTCATCCTCTATGTAAAATAAAGTTTCTTTTCTTGGATTATTTTTGGCTCCTCATATTTGGTCACTTGCCTTTTTCTTTCGTTCTCATGCCGCCTTTGAAACGTTGAGGAAGCTGCTGGCTCATGGGTCCCGCATGTCATCCTCTATGAACAATAAAAGTTTCCTTTCTTGGAGTTATTTTTTACCCCTAATTTCTGGCCACTTCCTTTTTCTTTTGACCCCCTGCCGCCTTTGAAACGTTGAAGACTTTGCTGGCTCATGGGACCCACATATCAGCCTCTATGAACAATAAACATTTCCTTTCTTGGAGTTATTTTTTACCCCTAATTTCTGGCTATTTGCCTTTTTTCTTTCGATCCCCAGTCGCCTTCGAAACGTAGAGGACGCTGCTGGCTCATGGGTCCCAGATGTCAACCTCTATGAACAATAAACCTTTCCTTTGTTGGATTTACTTTTCACCCTCTGATTTTTGGCTATTTCCTTTTTTCTTTTGATGCACTGCCGTCTTGGAAACGTTGAGTAAGCTGCTGACACATGGGCCCCGCATGTCATCCTCTTTGTACAATCAACTTGCAAGATCTTGGAGCGAAAGAGCTTGTATTAGTGGGACCCATATGTCATCCTCTATGTACAATAAAAGTTTCTTTTCTTGGATTATTTTTTGCTCCTGATATTTGGTCACTTTACTTTTTCTTTCGATCTCATGCCGCCTCTGAAACGTTGAGGAAGCTGCTGGCTCATGGGTCCCGCATGTCATCCTCTATAAACAATAAAAGTTCCCTTTGTTGGAGTTATTTTTTACCCCTAATTTCTGGCTACTTCCTTTTTTCTTTTGATCCCCTGCCGCCTTTGAACGTTGAGGACTCTGCTGGCTAATGGGTCCCACATGTCAGCCTCTATGAACGATAAACCTTTCTTTTCTTGGAGTTATTTTGACCCCTAATTTCTGGCTATTTTGCCTTTTTTTGGATCCCGTGCCGCCTTGGAAACGTTGAGGATGCTGCTGCCACATGGGTCCCGCATATCATCCTCTCAGAACGATAAATGTTTCTTTTCTTCGATTTTTTTACCAACTGATTTTTGATTTATTTTTTCTTTCGATCCCCTGCCACCTTTAAAACTTTGACGACGCTGCTGGCTCATGGGTCCTGATGTCAGCCTCCCCGTACAAGAAACATGTGATATCTTGATTATTTTGCAAACAATAAACAGTGTATTTCACTCTGAGCTATTGCAAACGGAAAAAATAAATCTTTATTTTTAAATAAACAAACTTATATGTTGAATCTCCTTGTTTTTTGTTTTTGCGAAGCATAGGACTTTTCTATTTTGGAGTGGGCTGAAATTGTACGAGTCCAAAGGCGTCCAGCAGGATAGTTCGAAGGCCCAGACGGCCAGATCGAGCCCAATTGAAATCTTTCTTTTCTTGGATTTTTTTGACCCCCTAATTTCTGGCTACTTCCTTTTTTTTGGTCCTGTGCCACCTTGGAAACGTTGAGAACGCTGCTGCTAAATGGGACCCGCATGTCATCCTCTATGTACAATAATTTCTTTTCTTGGATTATTTTTGGCTCCTGATATTTGTCACCTTTTTCTTTCCATCTCATGCCGACTTCGAAACGCTTAGACCGCTGCTGCAAAATGGGACCCGCATGTCATCCTCTATGTACAATAAAAATTATTTTTCTTGGATTATTATTTTGGCTCCTGATATTTGGTCACTTGCCATTTTCTTTCGATCTCATACCACGTTTGAAACGTTGAGGAACCTGCTGGCTCATGGGACCCGCATGTCATCCTCTATGTACTATAAAAGTTTCTTTTCTTGGAATTTTTTCACCCTCTGATTTTTGGCTATTTCCTTTTTTCTTTTGATCTCAAGCCGCCTTGGAAACGTTGAGTAAGCTGCGGACTCATAGGACTGATACGTCCAAAACGTATCTACTTTCCCGAACACTTTTGCTATTGTTTTGCCTCTAATTTGTGTATTTTGGATGCAACTAACACGGACTAACGCTGTTTTCAGCAGAACTGCTCTGGTGTCTCGTTTTTGTGCAGAAATCCAACTTTCGGGAAAATCCTCGGAATTTATGCAGAAGGCCCTATTTTCCCAGGAAACTAACGGAGCCAGAAGGACAATTGAGGTGGAGGCCCGAGGGCCCCACACCATAGGGCGGCGCGGCCCAGGGGGGGCCCGCGCGGCCCTGTGGTGTGGCCCCCTCGACCGGCCTCCGACGCCCTCCTTCGGACTACTTATTCGCCTCGACCTAAAAACACACGGGAAGAAGTCGAAGTCGCCAGAAACCCTCCAGAACGCCGCCACATCGCGAAACTCCGTCGCGGGAGCCAGAAGTCTCCGTTCTGGCACTCCGCCGGGACGGGGAATTGGAGGAGATCATCACCGCCATCACCGCCAACGCCTCTCCATCAACCAGCAATGTTTCCCCCATCCATGTGTGAGTAATTCCCCCGCTGTAGGCCGAAGGGGATGGTAGGGATTGGATGAGATTGGTCATGTAATAGCATTAGATTGTTAGGGCATAGTGCCTAGTGTCCGTAATTGGTACTTTGATGATATTGTTGCAACTTGTTATGCTTAATGCTTGTCACTAGGGCCCGAGTGCCATGATCTCAGATCTGAACATGTTATTGTTTCATCATGATATTCATTGTTTATGGTCTTACCTATAAGTTGTATACACATGTCGCTGTCCGGAACCAATGGCCCCGAAGTGACAAATCGGGACAACCGGAGGAATGGTAGCGATGTGAGGATCACATGTGTTCACGGAGTGTTAATGCTTTGCTCCGGTACTCTATTAAAAGGAGTACCTTAATATCGAGATTCCCTTGAGGCCCGGCTGCCACCGGCTGGTAGGACAAAAGATGTTGTGCAAGTTTCTCATTGCGAGCACGCACGACTATATATGGAACACATGCCTATTGATTGCTTTGTACTTGGACACCGTTTTATTATTATCTGCAAATGCCCTGCTATGATTGTTACATGAGTTTCTCTCATCCATGCAACGCCCGTCATCCATCCCCGTGCCTACAGTATTTTAATCCTGCTGTTTACTAAAATCACTACTGCTGTTTTTGTTACTCTGCTGCTGTTATTTCACTACTGCTACTGCTATAAAACTGTTACTACTGATAAACTCTTGCGAGCAAGTCTGTTTCCAGGTGCAGCTGAATTGACAACTCCGCTGTTAAGGCTTCCAAGTGTTCTTTGTCTCCCCTTGTGTCGAATCAATAAATTGGGTTTTACTTCCCTCGAAGACTGTTGCGATCCCCTATACTTGTGGGTCATCAAGACTATTTTCTGGCGCCGTTGCCGGGGAGCATAGCTTTATTTGGAAGTTCACTTGGATTAATATTGTTCGCTGCAAATTCTCCATCATGGGTAAACCTCGCGATACTAAGATCGCCATATTACCATCCACTACAAGAAAAGGTACAATTCTGAATACCTCTGCTGCTCTTGATTCACCATCTGTGATTGATAAACTTGTTTCACCGCCGCATGCTTCACATGCGGGTACTTCTGCTGAATCTGAAAACTCTCATAACATTGATAATGTTTCTGCTGTGCTTGATGATAGTGGTTCTTTGGGATCCTTTCTAGATGCTACAATTGCTAGGTCTAGACAAATTGAAAATACTGAAACTCCTAATGCTACTACGCCTGTTAGTTCACCTGAACTTGATTATTTTAGTGATGATCCTGAGGAAGATTATGTGGAGCTTAATGATGATTTTATTGAAAAATGCAATGCTACTACTGATGCAAGAAAAATTAAAAAGTTGCTTGAGAACATCGTTAGATATAAACTGTCTCCTGATCCTAAATTTGCCACATCTCCTATAAACATTAGGGATAAAGATTATGATTTTTCTCTTGATCTATCTCATATAGCTATTGTTGAGAAAACACCTTTTTGTGGTACCGAAAAAGAGAGTGATGTTGAGCACATGACTGAGTTATCTACTCTTAGTAGCTTATTTTCTGATGATGTCAAGATGCGTACCTACTTTGTTGCTAAAATCTTTCCATTCTCATTAAAGGATGACGCTAAAACTTGGTATAATAATTTGCCACCTAATTCTATTAAAAGTCCAAAAGAATTGCTTGATACTTTCTTCCGCAAATACTTTCCTGCTAGTGCTCAACATATTGCTTTGCAGAGAATCTATAATTTTGACCAGGGAGATGAAGAGAAATTGCCTGAGGCTTGGTCGAGATTTTGCTCTCTTATTAGAGCTCGGCCTGATCATGATTTGGAAAAGCATGATTTACTTGATATATTTTATAGTGGACTAACCATTGAGTCTAGGGCATACCTGGATAGTTGTGCTGGTTGTGTTTTCAGGAAAAGAACTCCGGATGACGCTGAAGAATTATTGGCTAAAATAAGCCGGAATCATGATGATTGGACTACGCCGGAACCAACTTCGACACCAATATTGAAGAAGAGGGGTTTAATTAAATTGAATGATGAAGATATGAGGGAAGCCAAGAAGTCTCTCAAGGAGAAAGGTATTAAATCTGAAGATGTGAAGAATCTACCTCCTATAGAAGATATCTGTGAGATAATCCCCCCTTCATCCATGATTGAGGTAAACTCCCTTCAACGCTTTACTAGGGAAGATATTCCGTATTCAAAACCTCCTGCACAATGCTTAGATGAGTTTGATAATTATATTGTCAAGCAAGAAAATTTTAATATGAGAGTAGAGAATCATTTAATGGAAAATTCTCGAGCTATTAGTGAATTGCATGGTATTGTAGAGAGAACCTCTAATGATGTTAAGATGCTTGTTAAACATTTTCATATGATTCAAACTCAAATTGATCAACTCACTAAAGTGCAAAATGACTTGTTAGGGAATAATTCTAAAGAGAAACATGCTTATGAAGTAACAACTAGAGGTGGTGTCTCTACCCAGGATCCTCTATATCCTGAAGGGCATCCCAAAAGAATTGAACAAGATTCTCAACGCATTGAACCTAGTGCTCATTCTAGGAAGAAAAAGAAGAAGAAACATAAAAATGTTGTAGAATCCTCTGAACCTGTTAATGATCCTAATAGTATTTCTATTTCTGATGCTGAAACTGAAAGTGGCAATGAACATGATAAAGATAATGATAAGAATGATACTCCTGATAAAGAAGAGGTAGAAGAAGAACCTGAAAAGCATGCTAAAAATAAAAAGTATACTAAAGAAGATTTTATTGCTGAGAAACATGGTAATGAAAGAGAACCTTGGGTGCAAAAGCCAATGCCTTTTCCTGCTAAGAAACGAAAATCAAAGGAAGAAGAACACTATAATAAATTCTGTGATTGGATGAAACCTTTATTCTTGCAAATACCTTTGACTGATGCTATTAAATTGCCTCCTTATTCAAAGTATATGAAAGATATTGTTACTAACAAAAGGAAAATCCCCAATGAGGAGATTTCCACCATGCTTGCTAATTACTCTTTCAATGGCAAAATACCAAAGAAGTTGGGCGACCCAGGTATACCTACTATTCCTTGTTCTATCAAGAATAATTATGTTAAAACTGCTCTATGTGACTTGGGAGCCGGTGTTAGTGTTATGCCTTTTTCTCTTTATAAGAGACTTTACTTAGATAAGTTGATACCTACTGATATATCTTTACAAATGGCTGATAAATCTACTGCTATTCCTGTTGGTATATGTGAGAATGTTCCTGTTCAAGTTACTACTAACTGCTTGATATTAACTGATTTTGTTGTGTTGGAAATGCCTGAAGATGATAATATGTCTATTATTCTTGGGAGACCTTTTCTTAACACTGCAGGGGCTGTTATTGATTGCAATAAAGGAAAGGTTACTTTTAATGTTGATGATAAGGAGCATACCGTCTATTTCCCCAAGAAGATTGATAAAGTATGTGGAGTCAATACTATTACTAATGTGAGAAGTATTAAAGTGGGAACTATTGATTGTCCTATATATGAGCCTAAAGAAGAATATCAAACTCTCGTGATTGGATCCATATCAATACAATTCAAGGTAACATGATTGATTTGAGGTTTATTTCTTCTTATGCTATGTAAAATTTATTTGGTGGCAAGACTTGATCAACCTTGTTAACCAATACCTTTTATATGCATAGAGGAGGTAAACAACATCTCTTTCTTCCTCCATTTACTCTAGTTGCTGTAGCACTTTTTAATTTGCAAAGTTCCTTAGTTATTTGAAGATTTCAAAAATTTTCCTGGCCAGTAATAATAAACTAAATACCCAGAAATGTTCATTTTTCAAAGTTTTCAAAAATTCACAAAAATTATACCATTGGTCCTATTTTTCGACGAGGCACCTGGGAGCACCAGAGGATGACCTGTGGGGCACCAGAGGGTGCCACACCACAGGCCGGCGCGGCCAAGGAGGTGGCCGCGCCACCATGTGGTGTGGGCCCCCCTTTGCCCCACTTTGTCATCTCTTTCTCCCAGCACCTTCTCTCTCCCGAAAAAACTCGTACCAAGTTCCTCTCACTCGCGTTTTTGCTCCAGAGCTCCAGATTTCTCGATCTCTTTGCTCAGCCCAGATTTCCTGCTGAAATTTGGCACATTTGCTCCTTGGTATGTGACTCCTCCAATGATCCAAGTAGAATTTCGTTTGGTTGATTATATCTTGATTATTTTGCTACTGTAGGTAACATGTTTAGTGAGCTTGCATGCTTGTTCTAAGTGGTAGAAATTAGTTTTGATGCATGATTAGTACTCTAGCAAGTTCCTATGGTAGTTTCCCTTGTTTATATGTCACCAAATCAAATTTTATATCACTTGTTAAAAATTTCAGAGAAGCTATGAAGAAGTTCAACTTTGGAGAGTTGTTCAAGAAAGGGACAACCAGCACCGGGAGGCCTTCTAGGGCCGCCACCCGGATTAGGCGATCATACAATGAAGACATCCTCGCGCCTAGCTTCGCGCCTGAAGAGGACAACGGGCCTCCTAATGCTTCTACTTTTCCATGCTATGATTTTCTAAGGAATGCAGGGATATTGGAGGATTTCTTGACCCTTGTCAACAGGGCAGGGTTAACCACCTATATGGAAGATGAAAGGGAGCAATACTACATGCTCACCAAGATCTTCGTCGAGAGTTTCCAGTTCAACAACAAGCAATATGAGCCGACGGTTGCATTCGGGATCTATGGTAATACTGTTACTATGCAATTGAAGGATTTTTGTCTTGCATTGGATATTGCCCCTGTAGGTACAGCAAGTAGGATTGATGACAACCCCCGGGACTTGTTGGAGCTCTACCGAGGGATCACCGATGATGATTGTCGCACCATTCAGCGGGGCAAGATAAGGAACATCCAACTCCCCGCCATTAAGTACTTTGCTTACTACATTGCTACTAGTATTCTTGGTAGGGAGAACACTAGCAACATTTCTAGTTACCATCTTGCTTTCTTGAATATTGCACTTACTGGTCAGACATCCTATCACCTTGGTGCTCTTATTGCTCGCCGCCTGTCTACCAGGGGGCCTATTTTTGGAGGAACTATTGCACTGCGTGTTTTAGCATATCTTAATCTTCCTATTGATCCTAATGATGTGCCATTGGCCCCTAGGAGACTCGACATTACTGCTATGAAGAGTCATCATTTTGTTACCACTGACTCTACTTTGGATAATATTGTCTATAGAATGTTGTTTGCTGACGGGGACGAGAAGGAAATTCCTCTTCCCCAGCCAGGTTTGTTCGGTATTGACAGGCAACCATGGTCGCGCACTAAGGAGGAGGTGGAGGAACATATGAAGATACAAGACTTCCACCAGCAGCATGACTCCGAGGACGTCGAGCCCTCTTACGACTACACCATCATGTATCCGGGTGCTTCCTCTAGCACATACCCGGAATATGATCCATCTTCGTCGTAATACGGAGATACTACCTCATGGCCTCGATGGGATTGAACTCCACTTAGGCCAAAAGCCTAAGCTTGGGGGGAGGTATACCGGCATCACTCATTCTTTGCATATTATGATTGCTGGATACTTGTACATACTTGTCTTGTTCGTTTGAGTGGTTTTCTAATGAGAGGAAGATGATATTTGGGGAAGTGCTGCCTGAAAACAGATTCTGGACTGTTACTAGAAAAATTCGTACGCACAGCCAGAGCGTTATTTTGAGCTGCCAATTTTTGTGAAGGTTCCCCAGGTTGTTATCTAACTTTCATTAGTTGAACACTTTTCGAGCTGAGCAACGTAAGATTTTTGTAAAAATCGATTTCTGTACTGCTGTCAGGTTTTGGCAGATTTCTGTCACCCTGCTGTTATGTGTTTCTTTTAGTTTGCTATTTCTTGTTTTTGCTTTGTTTCCTTCCCAAAACACAAAAAGACCAAAAATATTTCTGTTGTTTCTCTTCACCATTTGTTTACTTTAGTTTCTTGCATTTGTTTCACTTTATTTGCTATTGCTAGTTTGCCATAAGAAAACCCAAAAAGATTTTGCTCTGTTTGTTTGTTTCCTTCTGTGCTTGTTCTCAAATTCGAAAACACCAAAAATATTTGCTGTTCTTCTTTGGTTTTTAAAGTTCTTTATGAGTTCAATGGTCTTCGGTGGCTGGAGCATGGTTTTCATTTCATATTATCCAAGCTACACAAGTGAAAAGGCAATAATGACGATCTACGACAATCTGATTGTGGTGAGAGGCTGGTATGAACTCTATTTGTTTTCATTTTTGTACATATACTCATCCATGTGAGCATGCTTAGTTGGTTCATATGAGGTATATGTTATTTGAGAAAGTCTAGTAGTTCATGATCTCTCATGTTCAGCACCAATTTATTAATATGAGTAGCATGTCATGGATGTTTGCTTGCATTGTTTTATTCATAAGTAAGTATGGCATTGTGGTATCCCCCTCTGAATAATTCATTCATATCGACTTGGCACATGCTCACGCATGCATATGACTGAACAAAAAGTCAATTAAGCCTCGATGATCTATATTGCTTCAGAGTTCTTGTATCACTTTTATGCCTCCGTTAATTTATTTTGCCGCAAGCATGATTATGACAGTTACTGCTCTCTTGATTTATCGCTCCCTAGTCTATTGCTAGCCTTCACTTGTACTGAGCGGGAACGCTGCTCGTGCTTCCAAACACCTGAAAACCAAGTTGTTCCAAAAGTGTCCACCATAAATACCTATGCATGGCATTTCAAACCATTCCAAGTAAATTCTCATGCGCTACCTTTAAAACCTTCAAAATGCTTCTCAATTTGTGTTTATGTTTCATAGCTCATGAGGAAGTATGTGGTGTTTAGCTTTCAACCTTGTCATTTACTTTTGACGGACTCTCATATGGACTAGTGGCACATCCGCTTATCCAATAATTTTGCAAAAAGAGCTGGCAATGGGATTCCCAGTCCCAAATTAATTAACTTAAATAGACACTCCTCCATGGTTTGTGATTGTTGGACGGCACCCGAAGGATTCGGTTAGCCATGGCTTGTGTAAGAAAAGGTTGGGGGGAGTGTCATCATCATAATAAAACTAAAATAAAAAGGCACTCCTTCATGGTATGAGATTGTTGGCAGGCACCCGAGGATTCGGTTAGCCATGGTTTGTGAAAGAAAGGTTGGAAGGAGTGCCAAATAAAATATGCAATAATTCATGGGAGCCGCTCTTGAAAGTCCGGTTGGCGAGGTAGTTAGTGTACCCATTACCATTCGTTGACAACAACAAACACCTCTCAAAATAATTTTACTCCTGTCTTTATAAAAATGAAAAGCTCTAATGCATGTTAATCCCTGCTTCCCTCTGCGAAGGGTCAATCTTTTACTTTTATGTTGTGTCTCCATCCTTTCTTTGAGCACTATCTTGAGAGCACAACTGTCATTCTTAGTATAATATGCTTGTCTCAAAATATTATTGATTGTGGTATAACTTTGATGCTTTTATCTTTGACAATCTCTATTTCTAGTCTTTCTATGAACTCCAGAGGTGCCCGGGCATTTATGTTTTGCCAATCAAATACAGGCAAGCGAGATACCACTTTATCATACTCTCTTATGAACATTGCAATTCTGCTTATATACATGATTCATGATGCTTATTATTAATTGTTGGTACCTCTCCATGATTGACATGGCTGTTAGATGATCTTATTTGCATGTATCCCATTATGAATTGCTTAAGTATTAGCCATAGCATGAGAATATATACATCATATGAGCAAATGTGTTCGTTAAAGTTCTTTTATCGCTCAGTTGTTAACTGAATTGCTTGAGGACAAGCAATAAGCTAAGCTTGGGGGGAGTTGATACGTCCAAAACGTATCTACTTTCCCGAACACTTTTGCTATTGTTTTGCCTCTAATTTGTGTATTTTGGATGCAACTAACACGGACTAACGCTGTTTTCAGCAGAACTGCTCTGGTGTCTCGTTTTTGTGCAGAAATCCAACTTTCGGGAAAATCCGCGGACTTTATGCAGAAGGCCCTATTTTCCCAGGAAACTAACGGAGCCAGAAGGACAATTGAGGTGGAGGCCCGAGGGCCCCACACCATAGGGCGGCGCGGCCCAGGGGGGGCCCGCGCGGCCCTGTGGTGTGGCCCCCTCGGCCGGCCTCCGATGCCCTCCTTCGGACTACTTATTCGCCTCGACCTAAAAACACACGGGAAGAAGTCGAAGTCGCCAGAAACCCTCCAGAACGCCGCCACATCGCGAAACTCCGTCGCGGGAGCCAGAAGTCTCCGTTCTGGCACTCCACCGGGACGGGGAATTGGAGGAGATCATCACCGCCATCACCGCCAACGCCTCTCCATCAACCAGCAATGTTTCCCCCATCCATGTGTGAGTAATTCCCCCGCTGTAGGCCGAAGGGGCTGGTAGGGATTGGATGAGATTGGTCATGTAATAGCATTAGATTGTTAGGGCATAGTGCCTAGTGTCCGTAATTGGTACTTTGATGATATTGTTGCAACTTGTTATGCTTAATGCTTGTCACTAGGGCCCGAGTGCCATGATCTCAGATCTGAACATGTTATTGTTTCATCATGATATTCATTGTTTATGGTCTTACCTATAAGTTGTATACACATGTCGCTGTCCGGAACCAATGGCCCCGAAGTGACAGAAATCGGGACAACCGGAGGGAATGGTAGCGATGTGAGGATCACATGTGTTCACGGAGTGTTAATGCTTTGCTCCGGTACTCTATTAAAAGGAGTACCTTAATATCCAGTAGATTCCCTTGAGGCCCGGCTGCCACCGGCTGGTAGGATAAAAGATGTTGTGCAAGTTTCTCATTGCGAGCACGCACGACTATATATGGAACACATGCCTATTGATTGCTTTGTACTTGGACACCGTTTTATTATTATCTGCAAATGCCCTGCTATGATTGTTACATGATTTTCTCTCATCCATGCAACGCCCGTCATCCGTCCCCGTGCCTACAGTATTTTAATCCTGCTGTTTACTAAAATCACTACTGCTGTTTTTGTTACTCTGCTGCTGTTATTTCACTACTGCTACTGCTATAAAACTGTTACTACTGATAAACTCTTGCGAGCAAGTCTGTTTCCAGGTGCAGCTGAATTGACAACTCCGCTGTTAAGGCTTCCAAGTGTTCTTTGTCTCCCCTTGTGTCGAATCAATAAATTGGGTTTTACTTCCCTCGAAGACTGTTGCGATCCCCTATACTTGTGGGTCATCAAGGACCCGCATGTCATACTCTATGTACAATCAACTTTCTTTTCTTGGAGTTCTTTTTGACCCCCTAATTTCTGGCTACTTTGTTTTTCTTTTGATCTCAAGCCGCATTTGAAACGTTGGGACCGCTGCTGCAAAATGGGACCCGCATGTCATCCTCTATGTACTATAAAAGTTTATTTTTGGCGATTTCCTTTTTTTCTTTTGATCCCCTGCTGCCTTGGAAAAGTTGAGTAAGCTGCTGACTCATGGGACCCGCATGTCATCCTCTATGTACAATCAACTTTCTTTTTTTGGAGTTTATTTTTGACCCCCTAATTTCTCGCTACTTCCTTTTTCTTTTGATCCCCTGCCGTCTTTGAAACGTTGAGGATGCTGCTGCCTCATGGTCCCGCATGTCAGCCTCTCAGAATGATAAATGTTTATTTTCATGGTTTTTTTGACCCCATGATTTCTTCCTACTTCCTTTTTCTTTTGGTCCTATGCCGCCTTGGCAACGTCAAGACCGCTGCTGCATAATGGGACCCGCATGTCATCCTCTATGCACAATAAAAGTTTCTTTCGTGGATTATTTTTGGCTCCTGATATTTGTCACTTGCCTTTTTCTTTCGATCTCATGCCAACTTTGAAACGTTGAGAACGCTGCTACAAAATGGGACCCGCATGTCATCCTCTATGTACAATAAACGTTTTTTCTTGGATTATTTTTGGGACCTGATATTTGTCTCTTGCCTTTTTCTTTCAGTATCATGCCGCCTCTGAAACGTTGAGGAAGTTGCTGGCTCGTGGGTCCCGCAAGTCATCCTCTATGTAGAATAAAAGTTTCCTTTCTTGGAATTATTTTTACCCCTGATTTCTGGCTACTTCCTTTTTCTTTTGATCCTGTGCCGCCTTGGAAACGTTGAGACCGCTGATGTCTACGTTCCCCCTCCTTTCCTGTAGACAGTGTTGGGCCTCCAAGAGCAGAGGTTTGTAGAACAGCAACAAGTTTTCCCTTAAGTGGATCACCCAAGGTTTATCGAACTCAGGGAGGAAGAGGTCAAAGATATCCCTCTCATGCAACCCTGCAACCACAAAGTAAGAAGTCTCTTGTGTCCCCAACACACCTAATAGGTGCATTAGTTCGGCGAAGAGATAGTGAAATACAGGTGGTATGAATATATATGAGCAGTAGCAACGGTGCCAGAAAATAGCTTGCTGGCGTGTAGTTGATGGTGGTAGTATTGCAGCAGTAGTAACACAGTGAAACAGTAAACAAGCAGTAGTAACGCAGCAGTATTTAGGAACAAGGCCTAGGGATTAGACTTTCACTAGTGGACACTCTCAACATTGATCACATAACAGAATAGATAAATGCATACTCTACACTTTTGTTGGATGATGAACGCATTGCGTAGGATTACACGAACCCTCAATGCCGGAGTTAACAAGCTCCACAATTTGTTCATATTTAAGTAACCTTATAGTGTAAGATAGATCAACAGATTAAACCAAGTACTAACATAGCATGCACACTGTCACCTTCATGCATATGTAGGAGGAATAGATCACATCAATATTATCATAGCAATAGTTAACTTCGCAATCTACAAGAGATCATGATCATAGCATAAACCAAGTACTAACACGGTGCACACACTGTCACCTTTACACACGTGCAGGAGGATTAGAACTACTTTAATAACTTTGCTAGAGTAGCACATAGATAAATTGTGATACAAACTCATATGAATCTCAATCATGTAAAGCAGCTCATGAGATTATTGTATTGAGGTACATGGAAGAGAGATGAACCACATAGCTACCGGTACAGCCCCGAGCCTCGATGGAGAACTACTCCCTCCTCATGGGAGCAGCAGCGGTGATGAAGATGGTGGTGAAGATGGCAGCGGTGTCGATGGAGAAGCCTTCCGGGGGCACTTCCCCGCTCCGGCAGCGTGCCGGAACAGAGACTCCTGTCCCCCAGATCTTGGCTTCGCGATGGCGGCGGCTCTGGAAGGTTTCTGTGGGTTTCATCGTACGCCTCAGGGTTTTCGCGACGGAGGCTTTATATAGGCGAAGAGGCGGCGCAGGAGGGCTTCTGGGGGGCCCACACCATAGGGCGGCGCGGCCCCCCCTCTGGCCGCGCCAGGGTGTGGTGTGGGGCCCCCAGGGCTCCCCTCTGGCGGCTCTCGGGTGTTACGGATGGTTCCGGAAAAATAGGAACCTGGGCGTTGATTTCGTCCGATTCCGAGAATATTTCGTTACTAGGATTTCTGAAACCAAAAACAGCAGAAAACAGGAACTGGCACTTCGGCATCTTGTTAATAGGTTAGTTCCAGAAAATGCACGAATATGACATAAAGTGTCCATATAACATGTAGAAATCATCAATAATGTGGCATGGAACATAAGAAATTATCGATACGTCGGAGACGTATCAGCATCCCCAAGCTTAGTTCTGCTCGTCCCGAGCAGGTAAAACGATAACACAGATAATTTCTGGAGTGACATGCCATCATAATCTTGATCATACTATTTGTAAAGCATATGTAGTGAATGCAGCGATCAAAACAATGTATATGACATGGGTAAACAAGTGAATCATAAAGCAAAGACTTTTCATGAATAGCACTTCAAGACAAGCATCAATAAGTCTTGCATAAGAGTTAACTCATAAAGCAATAATTCAAAGTAAAGGTATTGAATCAACACAAAAGAAGATTAAGTTTCAGCGGTTGCTTTCAACTTGTAACATGTATATCTCATGGATATTGTCAACATAGAGTAATATAATAAGTGCAATAAGCAAATATGTAGGAATCAATGCATAGTTCACACAAGTGTTTGCTTCTTGAGATGGAGAGAAATAGGTGAACTGACTCAACATTGAAAAGTAGAAGAATGGTCCTCATAGAGGAAAAGCATCGATTGCTATATTTGTGCTAGAGCTTTGATTTTGAAAACATGAAACAATTTTGTCAACGGTAGTAATAAAGCATATGCATCATGTAAATTATATCTTATAAGTTGCAAGCCTCATGCATAGTGTACTAATAGTGCCCGCACCTTGTCCTAATTAGCTTGGACTACCGGATCATCACAATGCACTGTTTTTACCAAGTGTCACAAAGGGGTACCTCTATGCCTTTGTACAAAGGTCTAAGGAGAAAGCTCGCATTGGATTTCTCGCTATTGATTATTCTTCAACTTAGACATCCATACCGGGACAACATAGACAGCAGATAATGGACTCCTCTTTTATGCATGAGCATGTAACAACAATTAATAATTTTCTCATTTGAGATTGAGGATATATGTCCAAAACTGAAACTTCCACCATGGATCATGGCTTTAGTTAGCGGCCCAATGTTCTTCTCTAACATATGCATGCTTAACCATAAGGTGGTAGGTCTCTCTTACTTCAGACAAGACGGACATGCATAGCAACTCACATGAAATTCAACAATGAATAGTTGATGGCGTCCCCAGTGAACATGGTTATCGCACAACAAGCAACTTAATAAGAGATAAAGTGCATAATTACATATTCAATACCACAATAGTTTTTAAGCTATTTGTCCCATGAGCTATATATTGCAAAGGTGAAGAATGGAATTTTAAAGGTAGCACTCAAGCAATTTACTTTGGAATGGCGGAAAATACCATGTAGTAGGTAGGTATGGTGGACACAAATGGCATAGTGGTTGGCTCAAGTATTTTGGATGCATGAGAAGTATTCCCTCTCGATACAAGGTTTAGGCTAGCAAGGTTTATTTGAAACAAACACAAGGATGAACCGGTGCAGCAAAACTCACATAAAAGACATATTGAAAACAATATAAGACTCTACACCGTCTTCCTTGTTGTTCAAACTCAATACTAGAAATTATCTAGACCTTAGAGAAACCAAATATGCAAACCAAATTTTAGCATGCTCTATGTATTTCTTCATTAATGGGTGCAAAGCATATGATGCAAGAGCTTAATCATGAGCACAACAATTGCCAAGTATCACATTACCCAAGACATTTATAGCAATTACTACATGTATCATTTTCCAATTCCAACCATATAACAATTTAACGAAGAAGAAACTTCGCCATGAATACTATGAGCTAAGAACACATGTGTTCATACGAACCAGCGGAGCGTGTCTCTCTCCCACACAAGCATTTATTCAAACAAAACAAAAACAAGAAACATACAGACGCTCCAGGTAAAGTACATAAGATGTGACCGAATAAAAATATAGTTTCAAGAGAAGGAACCTGATAATTTGTCGATGAAGAAGGGGATGCCTTGGGCATCCCCAAGCTTAGACGCTTGAGTCTTCTTGAAATATGCAGGGATGAACCACCGGGGCATCCCCAAGCTTAGACTTTTCACTCTTCTTGATCATAGTATATCATCCTCCTCTCTTGACCCTTGAAAACTTCCTCCACACCAAACTCGAAACAAACTCATTAGAGGGTTAGTGCATAATCAAAAACTCACATGTTCAGAGGTGACACAATCATTCTTAACACTTCTGGACATTGCTCAAAGCTACTGGAAGGTAATGGAACAAAGAAATCCACCCAACACAGCGAAAGAAGCAATGCGAAATAAAAGGCAGAATCTGTCAAAACAGAACAGTCCGTAAAGACGAATTTTAAAAGGGCACCAGACTTGCTCAGATGAAAATGCTCAAATTGAATGAAAGTTGCATACATATCTGAGGATCACTCACGTAAATTGGCATAATTGTCTGAGTTACCTACAGAGAATTTTGCCCAGATTCGTGACAGCAAGAAAACAGTTTCTGCACAGTAATCCAAATCTAGTATTGACTTTACTATCAAAGACTTTACTTGGCACAACAAAACACAAAACTAAGATAAGGAGAGGTTGCTACAGTAGTAAACAACTTCCAAGACACAAATATAAAACAAAGTACTGTAGAAAAATAACACATGGGTTATCTCCCAAGAAGTTCTTTCTTTATAGCCATTAAGATGGGCTCAGCAGTTTTAATGATGCACTCGCGAGAAATAGTATTTGAAGCAAAAGAGAGCATCAAGAGGCAAATTCAAAACACATTTAAGTCTAACATGCTTCCTATGCAAAGGAATCTTGTAAATAAACAAGTTCATGAATAGCAAAGTAACAAGCATAGGAAGATAAAACAAGTATAGCTTCACAAATTTCAGCACATAGAGAGGTGTTTTAGTAACATGAAAATTTCTACAACCATATTTTCCTCTCTCATAATAACTTTCAGTAGTATCATGAGCAAACTCAACAATATAACCATCACATAAAGCATTCTTATCATGAGTCTCATGCATAAAATTATTACTACTCCCAACATAAGCATAATCAATTTTATTAGTTGTAGTGGGAGCAAATTCAACAAAGTAGCTATCATATATAGGAGGTATATTGTAATCATAATCAAATTTATCCTCCATAACAGGTGGTACCAAAAGACTACTATCATTATAATCATCATAAATAGGAGGTAGAGTATCATCAAAGAAAATTTTCTCCTCAATGCTTGGGGGACTAAAAATATCATGCTCATCAAAGCCAGCTTCCCCAAGCTTAGAATTTTCCATATCATTAGCAACAATGGTGTTCAAAGCGTTCATACTAATATCATTGCTACTAGCATGCAAATAAGATTCCATGGGTTTTTTAATTTTCGCATTAAACCATTCATGTCTTGACTCAGGAAATAGAATAAAAAGCTCACAGATGTTGTCCATTATGCCTTACTAGTGTAAACAAGAAACAAAAAGTTGCAATTGCAGGATCTAAAGGAAATAGCTTCGAGTACTTACAACGCCGGAAAATAGCTTAGTAGCCGAGATACGGAGTGTGAGTACCTTTTACCTTTCCTCCCCGGCAACGGCGCCAGAAAATTAGCTTGATGTCTACGTTCCCCCTCCTTTCCTGTAGACAGTGTTGGGCCTCCAAGAGCAGAGGTTTGTAGAACAGCAGCAAATTTCCCTTAAGTGGATCACCCAAGGTTTATCGAACTCAGGGAGGAAGAGGTCAAAGATATCCCTCTCATGCAACCCTGCAACCACAAAGCAAGAAGTCTCTTGTGTCCCCAACACACCTAATAGGTGCACTAGTTCGGCGAAGAGATAGTGAAATACAGGTGGTATGAATATATATGAGCAGTAGCAACGGTGCCAGAAAATAGCTTGCTGGCGTGTAGTTGATGGTGGTAGTATTGCAGCAGTAGTAACACAGTGAAACAGTAAACAAGCAGTAGTAACGCAGCAGTATTTAGGAACAAGGCCTAGGGATTAGACTTTCACTAGTGGACACTCTCAACATTGATCACATAATAGAATAGATAAATGCATACTCTACACTTTTGTTGGATGATGAACGCATTGCGTAGGATTACACGAACCCTCAATGCCGGAGTTAACAAGCTCCACAATTTGTTCATATTTAAGTAACCTTATAGTGTAAGATAGATCAACAGATTAAACCAAGTACTAACATAGCATGCACACTGTCACCTTCATGCATATGTAGGAGGAATAGATCACATCAATATTATCATAGCAATAGTTAACTTCGCAATCTACAAGAGATCATGATCATAGCATAAACCAAGTACTAACACGGTGCACACACTGTCACCTTTACACACGTGCAGGAGGAATAGAACTACTTTAATAACTTTGCTAGAGTAGCACATAGATAAATTGTGATACAAACTCATATGAATCTCAATCATGTAAAGCAGCTCATGAGATTATTGTATTGAGGTACATGGAAGAGATATGAACCACATAGCTACCGGTACAGCCCCGAGCCTCGATGGAGAACTACTCCCTCCTCATGGGAGCAGCAGCGGTGATGAAGATGGCGGTGAAGATGGCAGCGGTGTCGATGGAGAAGCCTTCCGGGGGCACTTCCCCGCTCCGGCAGCGTGCCGGAACAGAGACTCTGTCCCCAGGATCTTGGCTTCGCGATGGCGGCGGCTGGAAGGTTTACGTGGGTTTCGTCGTACGCCTCGGGTTTTCGCGACGGAGGCTTTATATAGGCGAAGAGGCGGCGCAGGGAGGGCTTACGGGGGCCCACACCATAGGGCGGCGCGGCCCCCCCTCTGGCCGCGCCAGGGTGTGGTGTGGGGCCCCCAGGGCTCCCCTCTGGCGGCTCTCGGGTGTTCTGGATGGTTCCGGGAAAAATAGGAACCTGGGCGTTGATTTCGTCCGATTCCGAGAATATTTCGTTACTAGGATTTCTGAAACCAAAAACAGCAGAAAACAGGAACTGGCACTTCGGCATCTTGTTAATAGGTTAGTTCCAGAAAATGCACGAATATGACATAAAGTGTGCATATAACATGTAGAAATCATCAATAATGTGGCATGGAACATAAGAAATTATCGATACGTAGGAGACGTATCAACCGCTGCTGCAAAATGGGACCCGCATGTCATCCTCTATGTACAATAAAGTTTCTTTTCTTGGATTATTTTTGGCTACTGATGTTTTGGCACTTGCCTTTTTCTTTCCATCTCATGCCGCCTTTGAAACGTTGAGACCACTGCTGCAAAATGGGACCCATATGTCATCCTCGATGTACAATAAAAGTTTCTTTTCTTGGATTATTTTTTGTTCCTGATATTTGGTCACTTTCCTTTTTCTTTCGATCTCATGCCGCCTCTGTAACGTTGAGTAAGTAACTGGCTCATGGGACCCGCATGTCATCCTCTATGTACAATAAAGTTTCTTTTCTTGGATTTTTTTACCCCCTGATTTTTGGTCACTTGCCTTTTTCTTTCGATCATATGCCGCCTTTGAAATTGAGGAGGTTGTTGGCTCATGGGTCCCACATGTCAGCCTCTATGAACAATAAACCTTTCCTTTGTTGGATTTATTTTTTACCCCTAATTTCTCGCTATTTGCCTTTTTCTTTTGATCCCCTGCGGCCTTTGAAACGATGAGGACGACGCTGGCAGGTCGGTCCCATATGTCATCTTCTATGAAGAATAAAAGTTTCCTTTGTTGGATTTACTTTTGACCCCTAATTTCTGGCTATTTGGCTTTTTTTTCTTTTGATCCTCTGCCGACTTTGAAATGATGAGGATGCTGCTGGTAGATCTGTCCCACATGTTAGCCTCTCTTAACTATAAATGTTTCCTTTCTATGATTTATTTTTTACCCCTATTTTCGGGATACTTGCTCTTTTTTATGGATATCCTACCGCATTTGAAATTTTGAGGACGCTGCTGGCTCATGGGTCCCACATGGCATCCTCTTTGGACGATAAACCTTCATTTCTTGTTAATGACAAGTTTATCTGTATTATTTTTGCAGACTAATACAAGCTCTTTCGCTCCAAGATCTTGAAGTTAAAAGAATAAATCGTGGAATTATTAGGATATGTTTTAAATTTCAAATCCACTTTATGAATTTTTGAAAATACCGTGATCCATGTGGGTATGGAGCGATCAAGGATTTTCATATTGACCATGAGCAGTATCAAAAATTGCAACCCAATAATTCAAAATAAATACAAACAACTTTTATGTAGAATCTCCGTGTTTTTGTTTTTTGCCAATCATAGGATCTGTGGTTCTTTAGAAAAGGGCCAACATTGCATGAGCAGAAAGGCCCATTTGTAGTTATTGGGCTTCGACAGCCGGAGCAAGTAGGTCAATAGCAAATACCTTGTAGATGGCCGTTGGAACCCAAACGTATTTGTTGCCTAGACTTAGATGCCAAACTCAGCCTTATTGACATGAACCTTGCTATGCACACGACAATTTCAGTCCGATCCGTGTACGAAACACAAGATCCAACCCTTCGTGTGAGGAAGCAGGTGGCAGCACACCTCCAGATGCTCAATCGTACATACACATATCATATAGGAGTTGTCGTATGTACATTAGTTCCGTATTGACATGTTTTTTTCTTTGGTTCACATGTGGGGTTCGCACAGTCACCTAGGTCGCACATCTACTTCCTTGCTCGTAGTTGATGCATGTTTAGTGGCATGCAGCAAGAATCACTGCCCCTAGGGATGTACTTTACCCTTTAGTGGCGAAAAAATAGGAATTGTCCTCTCATGAGTATGATCAACAAGAGGTGGATATATTATAAAGGACGTACACACATTGTAATTATAGTGCTGAAATAAAGTCAATCCTAAAATAGCCATGCATGGGTTATAATATGAAGGCAACACGAAATACAAAAGCGGGGCAGTGTTCAAATAAACTGATTCAAACTAGTACATACTAAAAAGTGTGTCAGTGTTTTTTTAAAGGTAACACCGAACGGGCAATGTTTAAAGCAGGCTTAAATCACATAGCCGCTTGTCGGACATTATCCCAACCATCTCTGGGAAGGCTGATAACTCCCACAGTCTCAGCTTCATCTGACTGGAGGTTGCATCGCAAAATTTTAGGGTATTGATTATGATGAAACTTCTGGTATGTTGTGTAGACGCAGTTTTTCCTCATGAATGGAACCAATGTGCCATCAGGAGCTTTGGATTCACGCTTCTTCAGGTTGGCAATGATCGGGTAATTGAGTCCGATGAACAGAGAGTGGTCGCCGAGGCTGTTAACCTGCCTCCAAAGAAAGTCCCCTGCACGTGTAGTAGATAAGGGATCCTGCTCAAAGACGTAGGTGGCAACAGGAGGATACTGCCGTAGCTGAAGCCCATTAGCAGCATAGGGAATGTCATGAGGTACTTCAGCATTAGCAATCCCAATGTTGTTTACTGTAAGGATGATCATCAATCGCTTGCCATCGGCAGATGGAGCGAGGAACCACGCGTACTGCTGATCATCCACCACCGGTGGCGGGATTACAAACGGGAGCATCAGATTTTCTGCAATATTAGGAATGGAGACGAATAGGGTGTTACTGGCAACCATATTCAAACAACAGCATTGTTCATCGTTCATGCTCACAGTATAAATATGACTATGTAAGCTAAGGACATTGGTCATTCATGTGTTCAAATTGAGTATCCAATATATCAGTTATACTGCATCCATCCCACGAAACTAGTCTTAACTTCGCCAAAATTAGACACTAGTTAGTGTATACACAGTTATATACTACCTCTGTCCCACCGAAAGTGTCTGAGAATTGTCCAAATTCAGATGTATCTAGACAGTGAAAGCATATAGATACATTCAAATTTTGACAAATATATATCATCTTAAGTTTAAGTCCTGTGCTGTAGTTAATTCCCTTTGTCTTAAGTGATCTATTAGAGAGCTTCCCTGTGACCACCCGAAGGATAAGAAATGTTTAACTGTATAAGTGGATTGCCTAGACCTTTCCATCAGTTCGGAATTTTGGTTGCGTTGGCTAGTCCATGAAGCTTGACATGGTGTCAGAGCCAGGGTCTCTAGTTCGAGTCCTGGCTTTCGCAATTTATCCTAAAATTGTTGTTTCCCCCTCGGAGTCCACGTATATGCCTCTTGAGCTATACCTCTGAGTCTTTCCACGTGTTGACTTGTCTCCCATCACACGTGAGGGGGGGGTGTTGAATTGTATAAGTGGATTGCCGCCCTTACGATCAGTTCGGACTTTTGGTTGTGTTGGTAGTGCATGAAGCTTGACAAGCAAGAAATTTTCTTTGTAGCTAACCCCAAGTCTGGTAACATTTGCAAAATAGGTATCAGATGCAGCTATCCATTCAGTAGAAGAATTTGCATTTTGGAGTTGAAGGTTCATAATCTCTTCTCTACTATTGATAGTAAAGGGTACACATGGTATTTGTTTACCTCATTTTCGCGTTCTAAAAAAGGTACGCTGTATGGTTGTGCTAAGTTAAACTGATTAAGTCTGTTCAAGTTTATCGAAAATTATACTACCAACATCTAAAACATCAATATAGGTTCATATATTACAAAAGATATTTAGATTTTCTTTTCTCGAACACATGCCTAGTCGTGCATCATTATATATTAGAGCATACAGGGTTGTAGCAAGGCTACAAAAAACTGAGAAAGCAAAAAGAAAGAACTATACAGGGGACTACAGACAGCTAACTTTGTTAGGCCTGCAGGTGCTAAATCTTATATATATATATGAGGTTGTAGATATTAGTCGTAAACTTACTCAAACTTAAATAACATTGAATTAGGAAAAAGATAACCTGAGTTATTTTGAATGAGGGGACGTCACAATCACTAATCAAAGATAATTATGGGAAACTGAAATCTATTCAAGAAAATGGGAGAAATAATGTATCAAAAATAAAATTAATTATACCATTTTGCAGATTGTTCACCGATATAAACAAAGAACTGTTTGATCTGCATGTAGGTACATCCAATCAAGGCTTTTTCCCCGATCTATTGAAAATATAAGCTATGCATGTAATTACAAACGATTTTCTTCTATTTTTATGTTTCTATGTTAACATTTGAGATACTTGTTAATTACATCAATATTCTGCAGTTGCATAGAGTTACTAATTCAGGAATGCATTCACATACGGAGTATACTATGTTTGGTGATGACTGACTAGTACTAATTCATTGCAAGCAATGGTTCATTCATATTCAGATAAAGGATGTGATCGTTAAGTCATATACTTATGAAAGTCCTTATGCATCTCTCTGATGCAGATGGCGGGGGGTCTCTCGTCCTCCTTTTGGAGGCAAAATCAATTAGTTATATATGAATCAATGGGTGTAAAAGGTTATCAAAAAGGGTGCCTTCATAGTGCTACGTTATCTTTTGAGATACTGGTTAATTACATCCATATTCTGCAGTGGCGTAGAGTTACTAATTCAGGAATGCAATCACATACTGAGCATACTATGTTTGTTGGTGACTAATTCATACTAATTCATTGCAAGCAACGGTTCATTCATATTCAGCAAAAGGGGTGTGATCATTAAATCATTTATGAAAGGTAAAATATAAACAAGGTAGTTCATGAATAACTTCATTGATTAAGGAAGTGTATCATGCAATGCAACATAAGGACAGAAAAATACCATTTACGGTGTCCCAGAAGTACGTGGAGCCGTCAGTTTCGTCCACCGCAAAAACGTGACCACCGAGTTCAATGGCATCACAGTACTTTGGATAATCAGATGCAGGTGTAATAAGGGCCTCCAGCGTTCTCCAGTCGCCACCCCCTTCAAGGTAGAAAATCCTTTTGTCGAACAAGGCGATGAGCTTGTAATCTGCGTACCTCCCACCTTTTGTGGGCACTTGGCAGATTACAATCTTCAACAAATTAGTATTTATTGGACCCCAGGAAACATCGTATGCAACAGCAGATGGATATGAAACACTAGTATGACAAATCTTCGAAGCAGGTAGGGATGGAAGGGGGATATGTCGCTCGGTGTAGACGTTCACGAGGCACCACCCATGATGATCGGCGGCGGCGATCCAGTCGCCGTTCGCGCCAAGCCATTTTCTGTCGTGCATGAACGGCAGGGCGACAGAACGGCGAGGATGGTCGAGGGGCACCAGGTCGTACACGGTATCACACAGACGAGATGCTGTCGCCCAATCCCAGTGTTCATCGAACCAATAAGCAGGCGGAAGCATCAGCAGGCAGGGTTCATCCCAATGGTGCATCTTACCTTCATCCTTGCTGATCCGGTCGTAGAGCTCCCTGGAACATGCGGCAAGTCGGACGGTGTAGGTAACGTCCAGATGCGCAGCGATGAGGTCGATGTTGTCGCCGGCGAGAGCCTCACAGTGGCGTTCCCCGCCGCCCCGGAAAAGCCTAGAATAATTCATCACGTGAAGATGGATTTAGGTGGATGGCGGATGCAACCGCGCTTGGGGATTTCGGAGGAGAGGGCGAGCGCTATGGAAGGAACGATGCGGCGTGGTGGGGATCGAGATCCTGCGCGTGCGCGTGATTCTGGGAGGGTGAAGAAGAAGATGATAGACATGCAAGGGGCAAAAACTAGGTACTAGTACTCTAGGCTGCTGCTGCGACTGGGCGCTGATTTGACTGTTGGTATACTAGCACGCCACCCATCTATAAATTTGCGACGACGTTTGGTGCAGTGATGTCTCGTCACATCAGGTTGACCAGATAGGGTTTTTCTTTTACAGTTTCCATTTCGATATATTTTTCGCCAATAATCGTAGTTCTCTACATGCCAGAGACACGTACCTTAACACATGGGCAGCATGCAACCGCGCTGCACCAAAATGAAATGAGAGATCTTTTAGAGCAGAACTTCATTTTCAATGCCTTTCCTAGCTTGGTTTGGAAACCAGACGGAGCTTCAGTGACTTGATGCTTCCAAGTCTCATTGTGACTAGGTGCCACCATCTACCATCCATTCGAGATCCAACGTTCCAAACTATCTCTTATTTCGAAGCTAAAAAAACTATTCAGAAACTTTTGAAAAAAAATCCAGTAATATGTAGATGCCTTGTTTTAAAATCTATGAATATTTCATCCCATTCGGACGACTAGCTTGTGATTAAATAGCTTCTTACGTATTCGAGCACTAGTTTAAACTAAATATATATTTGCTCACAAACCTATGATTCAAATCGAATGAAACTCCACCAAAATATAAATCGAAATATGCATGATTTACTGCAATGTTGAGCGGATAATTCAATCCCACGAAAAGACAATATGCTCCAAGACCAGTAATCTCTTCCCTAGCTTATGTGAACATAACTGATAGTGTCCTTAGAGAACATCTTGCAGCCTCAGTAAAGCCTCAGGTATGAACAAGAAGCATATTGCCATCTACAGATCACGCTAAGAACCACAACCCAGGATCATCCTCATAGCCTATATCATCAAGGTTGCCCTCCAAAATGCTTATGTTTTTGGAAAGTTTTCTTGACGTTAGGAAAGATTCTTAAGGGGTTAGCTTCGCTACAATAGCAACAAATGGAAAAATTTCGCCACTAAAAAGAGTATCCCGCCATTTTAATATACACTTATTAGTAGTTGATCAATTGTGCATTGCAAAACACAAAGTTCAGATCAAATGTGCAACATACCAACAGAAAGTTAACTAGCAGTTTTACGAGCACATGGCGATATTAAGGTGATGAAGCAATATAAACATCAAAAGAAGAGGCAGAACAAGCTTTCCTACTCAGGGAAACTCTTGCTGGACGCCGAGATATAGGTCGCTAGCTGTGCACGGAGATCCTCCTTCTCCTTGATAATCGCCTTAAGGACGGCGGTTTGTCCGCGCATTAGCACCCTTGAGATCTGCCTCTTGAGCTTTAATTTCAACCTCTGTTCCATGAGATACTTGATGAGCTTGCTTCTAGTATCCATCCATGTGACGCTCTTGTTGTTCAGTTCCACCCAGTAGGCGTTCTGCTGCTTAAGCATGTCGACGCATCGCGCAAGATGAAAGGAGATCTCCTTCTCCAACGCCAAAACTCTGTGAAGACGATCACACTCCAGGGTGAGGGAGTGTTCATTCTCCAGCTGGCTGCCTATGTGGGCCTTGTTCTCCTCCTTTTGCTACAACAATCATTGTATAAAAAAAAAATCAACCCATGCATAGTATTAATTACCCGCAAACAATAGGAGTACTAATTTCTAGCATGGATATTGATAAAGGAATGGACAACACTCGGACGCTCCACAAATACCACAGGGTTCATCAACACATAAATAATCGGAAAGCAGTGAATACATACTCCCTCCGTCCACAAATAAGTGGACACGCGCGGTTTTCAACAGACCTTAAACTTTTTGTAAAAAATCCCTCATTCTTTCAATAAATCTTCTCATTAATCAAGAAAATGCTTTGATTTAGGCGCTAATAAATGTTGTGCATGCTAGTAACTAATAAAACAACATTGAGAAACAAAAAATGATTAATGAGATCTGAGATCAAGGCATGCACTAAGGGCATAAACGTAAAAAATATACCAAGAAGTCTAGATGTACACTTATTTGTGGATTTTTGAGAAGGCTAGATGTCCACTTATTTGTGGATGGAGGGAGTAAACTATAAAAAACAAGTGGACAGAGGCATACAGCCTACCTGGCTTGGCCGGGAAACGGGGCCGAACTTAGCTTCGGACGGCCGGACTTGGGGCGCCACCGTCGTTGTGGTTACCGGGGAGACATTTGAACCGCCGGCCCTGTGAGATGTAAATAAATGTAAAAACGGTTAGAAAATAAGAATCAACTGAAGGACACCCCGCTAGAAACTTACCCGGACGAATCCTCGCCCTTGATGGTGGTGCTTGCATCATCATCATTCATCAATGTGACGCTCTGGTTATGCAGTTCCACACAAACGCGGTTTCGCTCATTAAGCCTGTCAAGCTCGGTAGTAAAGGTATTGATGCCTTGCTGAAGATAAAGGCAGATCTTGTTCTCGGACGCCAAATCTACGTGAACAGGCTCAAACTCCGGGGTGAGGGAGAGTTTATTCCCCAGCTGGCTGCCTATGTGGGCCATGTTCACCTCCATTTGCTGGCACGATCATTGTATGGAAAAAAAAGAATCCAACCAATTCATATATGAGTAATTGCAAGCAAAAAAAATAGGAGTACTACTAATTCATATATGGATTGGAGGGAGTATAAAAAAACAAGTTGGGAGTATACAGCCTACCTGGCTTGGCCGTGAAACGGGGCCGAACTCAGCTTCCGACGACCGGACTTGGGGCGCCACCGTCGTGGTGGTTACCGGGGAGACGTTTGAACCGCCGGCCCTATGAGATGTAAATAAATGGAAAAAACAGTTAGAAAATAAGAATGAACTGAAGGACACGCCGCTAGAAACCTACCCGGACGAACCCTCGCCCACTGGCTCGCTCTCCATCGAATAGAGGATAGACTGATCTGCGAGAATACTCAGGCGATCATAAGTGGCCATACAACGACGCGCTAGCTGGCTAGATGTGAAGTTTTTCTCGGCGGTCCTAGTCCTCATCGTCTTCCCTAGGATATCCTGCCGCCGGGCCGCCCGGCTCAATGGTGCCATGGCTTGCGAGGTACTTTACTAGTAGTTAGGGTGGAGGGCTGGTGAAGGCTAGTTACTAGCTACCAGGAGAACAGAAAGAGAAGAAGGGTGGATGGCTAGTCAAGGCTAAATCTTACATACACCCAGAAAAGACCATCATGCCCTCGTGGGGCTTCTGAGCAATTAGGCAAGATAGGGTACCTTCCCGAGGAAGCATCTAGCACCCAAACCGATGGACTGCGCGTTGAACAATGGTTACAGTATGTGTAAAAAGAAAAGATAACAAGGGAAATGCCTGGCAGGGTCCAGAGGTGCATTTAATCGGACATGGGATTCCATATTTTACACCATAGACTCATAGAGTATGTGAACATAAACACAGAATACAATCAAGCGCTTAGTGTTTACATAAAGGGCCCTAATGGAAGATAGGAAACGCAAGCAAGTCCCTCTCCGCCAAATAAGATCATATATCGTCGTTAGGGCCGCCCTGTTGAAATCCTCTGAATGAAAAAAGCCCATAGTTGGCAAACTAAACCCGCCGCTCTAGTCCGAATAGGAACTTCCGTCCCACGACAAACTTTTGACAACAAAAATTAATTAATTCAGTACTGCATAGTCCGCAATTTCAATTAGATAAACACGAAGATTAAGATAGGTGCATGTATCACCTGTCGATGCGAACCCAGATAGTCGGCTCCGTGCACGATTGAAACCATCTCGACGACCAAAGTAGTTCCGACGCTTTGGCGGCGCCCGGCGTCGTCGTGCTGTTCGCCCGAATAGTGGCCGTATGGTTGGGGCCCATGAAACCGATCTCAGAGCGATTAGGTGATGGCTTTCCGTGCGACGACATACTCACCTTGTACTCCGGCCACACGCACGCCGCCGACCTAACACACTCAATGGATAGGCTGGCCAGCACGCATCCATTCTCCGGATGGACTGTATATGTGTGCAAGACGAACACGGTACCATCGTTCCCGTAGAAGATGACCGGACGTCTTGGCTCTGGCGGTGCCAGCACCTGGATGATTAACGCCATCGCAGTGCCGTACGGGATCATGTCCACACAAATCGAATGGATTTCTCTGAGGTGGGCGATGAGCGCTGCTGGCGAGGCGGCGAATTCGCAGCCGGCCTCTGTGCAGTCGCACGGGCCGTGCGGGCACACGAGCTCGTGATCGTGGAGCCCGTTGTAGGCGACCACGCTCCCGCACCCGTCGTGGACGCACTCCATCCTCTTTAATCTGCTTTGAAGAGGATATTGATGGGGAGGGGAGGGGAGGGGAGAGTGGAGAAGAACGATGGTGGTGGCTTTATTAATTCGGGCCTCACCGTCCCACCAGTTTGGCTAAAAAAGGTGACGCTGAATGTTTCACTGTCTATGTTTTCACACGCAGTACACCTTATATGATGGCCAAAAATGGGATATGAAGAATTTCTCGAATTATCAAAAAAATAGATTTATGTTTGACATATGTGTATGTTACTCAAAATTGAACTACATATTACGAATGGACAGTCGGCAATTTTGAGGGAAGAAAATGAATTTTAAATATTGAAATACTTTGAGTGTCTCTGTGTGAAGCCTTGCACTAAGATCATAGAAATTTCCATTACCCTTGTACGGATTGTGGGTCCTAAAAGTTGAAGTAATTTGACTCCAACAAAAAGAACTTCAATGAAAATAAAAATGTGGACTAGCCTGTGTCGTCATATGAGATATAGATGCTATAAAAATAACAAACTACAATCCTAAGGGTGATTTATATAAATCAAGTTTGATTTCTTGCTTTCATGTATGAGTTAATTTATTAACATGGCTTTCTACCCCCACCCCCACCCCACCCCACCCACACACACACACACACTCTCTCTCAAATGGGGGTGAGAGGAGAAGAAGGATGTTCGTAACTCAGGCCTCACCATCCTACCATACTTTGGTCGATGCCCAAGACATCCATGACCTAAAAAGCCGACGTTGATTGTTTCATAGTCTACATTTTCACAAGCATTATACCATATATATTGGCCAAAATGTGATGTGCAGATTTTCTCGAATTGTACCGTATTTGGATTCATGTTTGACGTATGAGCGGTTTTACTCAAAATTCAACTACATGTTCAAATTGCCAGTCGGAAAATTTGAATGAAGAAAATATAGTTTAAATATTGAAATAATTGTGCATATATATATATATATAAATATATATATATATGTGTGTGTGTGTGTGTGTGTGTGTTTTGTGCACTACGATATGTAAAATTGTCATTACCATTTTACGAATGTGGTGGGTCCTAGAATATTGAAGCTAATTCAAAAAAAATGTGCTAGCTTGAGTCATCGTATGAGATAAAATTGCTATACAAATAACAAACTTACAACCTTAAGGTAATTTAAAAAAGATTTATTTTCTTGCTTACACATGTGTGGTCATGTTGATTGCATTGTATATTAGTATGAACTTACTAATAATTATCCCAAATTTTGGCAGCAATGTGCATCTTACCGTTCACATATATTTTATTCAACTTCCTTTCACACAAAAATACATTCTACTTTATTAGTGTAAAATAAGAGCTTTATGTGAGCTTTATTGTGAAGTGGCTACCTGAGAGAAGGGCCAAATTTTCAAGGTAACAATTTCGAAACATGGCATACTTCATAAGATGACCATTTAGGTGATATATATGTTGATTAGTTCTCGAGTTTGTAATATATGTGGACTTATGTTGAGTTTTAACCAATTTTGGTCAATTTAAAATTGCATGTTCTTTAAAGTTCGGCATGAGTTTTGGTAGAAAATATGCAGATTTTACCATGGTAGGGTGTTATGCTCCATGCATGACAAAACTACAAAGAAAAGATGAACAATTTGTACGAATGGCGAAGCCGGTGAATTTGAAGCAAATTGAATGCAACCAAAGGAAATTCATTAAAACTAAAAAAAGATGAAGAGTTCACGAGGAAATGGTATGGCGATTTGAAAAGAAAATGAATCACTACATATGTGAATCTGGTCATAATAAACGAAAATGCCAAGTAGAGTTTCCAATTTTGTTCATAAAAATAGATCAAATTTGAACTAGATTTGTGATGTAGATTGGTCATAGAAACCGCTATAAGCCATCGCAATGTACGGAAGTGAATGATTCTAGGCATCCATATTTTAATTACTTCATGTAATGTAATTGAACAAGCTAGATTGGGTATTGCCCCATGAAATTGTACCACACATGCCAACAATAGTAAACCTGATTGCTTCCAAGTACGCCAACATTGTGTGGTTGATTAAATGTGCATTAAACTTAAAATGCCTGTTTATTTATTTTGTTTTAGTAGTCGTATGACAGTGAAGGATCCAGAGTTGCATTAATCGGCGAATTGGGTTACATATTACATAGACTAATTCATGGTAAACATAAAATACATCCAATCCCTCAACATTTTTAGATAAAGGTCTAATTGGAACATCAATCAGGTTCTTCCCCACCGAAGTAGATGACCACCTCCAACATTTCGGCCGTCCTGACAAGAACCATCAGCAAAACGTCTCTTTTAGTCCTTGTACTGACTACTTTGAAGCCGGAAGCCCCAGACACACCCTTCCTGTTACGGTGGTGAAGCAATATAAACATAAAAAGAAGAGGCAGAACAAGATCTCCTACTCAGGGACACTTGGTGGACGCCGAGATATAGGTCGCTAGCTGTGCACGGAGATCCTCTTCTCCTTGCTAATCGCCCTGTCACAAGAAAAACAAATTAATTCAGCATTACTTAAATCCGCATTAGCATCGTCCCAATAAGATTGAGGGTAGTGTTATGTTCACTCACTCCTTATCGATGCGCAAATAGATAGTCAGCTGCTTCGATGATTCATTGCCGCACAGGTACCGCGGCGGCACCGAGAGGAACGAAGTGACATCTCCCAAAGAAACTGTGCCCGGAGTCGGGCTGCTCGTCGGCTCTAATACCGCCTTCACCACGTCAAACAAGTGTTCCCCGGTAAGCTTACGCGCCCCCGGCATCGGCGGGCCGTTCGCCCACATCGTCACCCTATACCGGGGCAAGTTGCACGCCGCTGGCCTGACGCACACGAAGGATACCGCGGTGTCCATGCCTCAAGGGTGGATGTGCAAGGCGAACACTGCGCCATCCATCCCGTAGCCGATGAACTGTCGTTTTGGCGAGCCCGGTGCCGGCACCTTCAGATGAACCAATCCGAAGTCCTCGTCGTACGGGAACCTATCCACAACGGTCAAGTGGGCTTCTCTGAGGTGTAGGATGAACGGTACCTGCGAGTCGGCGAATTCGCAGCCGGGGTGCGTGCAGAAGCAAGAGCCGTGCGGGCACTCCATCATGTGCTTGTCTTCCTCGTTGTAAGGGAACTCCCTCCCGCACCAGTCGTTGATGCACTGGATCGTCGGCTTCAGAGGCTGCTTCTTCGGCACAGGCAACTCCATAGTCTAAGATCTGATGAGGGACCGGAAAGGGGCGTGGGGGGTTGTGGCGGCGGCGGCGCGAGCGAGGGGGGAGCAGTGAGAAGCTGAGAACTGAGATGGGAGATTGATGTTTATGGAGATTGATGTTTCTTTATAGAGGGCTCATCTTTTAACTGGAGCCTCTAGACTGGTGGACACATGACCTGTGCTCACTGAAGTGTGGGACCTCACGCATGGGAACCACACGTAAGTGACATACCAATTGGTGTACTCGGGTGATTATTATAATGTATTAGTACTCCATAGTTTCCTATGGATCCAAGGGTAGGAAAGCCAAGTTATCTCATTTACAAGACATTATTTTTTCCATGAAGCCAAGTTAACTCATCAATCATTTGTTATTTTTTGGTTATATTCAAACTTTTACTTGAAACTAGTTGGTCATGCCATTCTACTACTCGCTTAAAACTTTTACTGCGGGAAGGGAGGGGGGTGATGCTACCCTGAATTTGTGGGACCCAAAAAAAACTCGGAAATACGAGCGATGCATCAAAAAGAAACACATTCATCCCCCTCCCCCAGTGTTTTGACCTAGATTTGAAATCAAGGCACACGTGATTCAAAAAGGCAATCTAAAAACATGGATTATTCATCATTTTGTACATATATATGGGGAAAATACCAAACATGCCATACCAGTGTTTTAGAGAAGAACCCTCAATAAGATTGGCACCATGTTGGACTTCGTCCAACTAAATTTCCTCCCACATGCATGTGAGCTTGGTACCACTACACAAGAACCATGCCAAAGTTTTGAATCATGGCCCAATTTTATGTGTATATTTGAACTTTTCATCATGCATGCATGAATACTTTGCAAAATATGTGCATTTTAGGTTGTCGCCCGTAAATGTGTTTTTGCTTGTCTGCCACCAATCAAGTTTTCATTTGCGGGGAAACGTGCATGAAAGGATGACCATTTCCAAGGTTTCATGAATTATCTCAATGTGCATCCATATATATACAATTTCTTGGGCTAAATCCGATAAAATGCAAATTTGATACAGTGTGTAGATGAAGTACAGATCAAACAAATAATTTAAAAAATATATGGGCGTGTGACCTGAATGTGTGGATCGAGCTAAGTACATTTTATATAATAATGGCCAAACACATGCACCGCACCCTCCTACTAGAACAAATTAAAACAAGCGGGGAGAGAGCATCGTGAGATTGCTCGACGTAGCTAAATTTCAAAACAAGCCAAATTAATAAGTTATTGTGGGGCTTGATAGAGAAGATCGAAACAAAGCATGCATAGTCATATCATTTGTGGTTTACATAATACCTCTATGAAGAATACCAAATAAACATGGCATATATACACTTCTATTTTTTAAGACAAGAACCCTGCATATTTTTTTGCACCATGTGTTTGAGGCCTCGCTTCCTGATGTCTACGGGAGCTTCTATTCTTGTAGACAGTGTTGGGCCTCCAAGAGCAGAGGGTTGTAGAACAGCAGCAAGTTTCCCTTAAGTGGATCACCCAAGGTTTATCGATCTCAGGGAGGAAGAGGTCAAAGATATCCCTCTCAAGCAACCCTGCAACCACAAAGCAAGAAGTCTCTTGTGTCCCCAACACACCTAATACACTTGTCAGATGTATAGGTGCACTAGTTCGGCGAAGAGATAGTGAGATGCAAGTAATATGGATGAGTATGAGTGGTAATAGCAATCTGAATAAAATATGGCAGCGAGTAAACATGCAACAAAACAGTAAACAAACGGAGATTCGATGCTTGGAAGCAAGGCCCAGGGATCCCGCTTTCACTAGTGGACACTCTCAACAATGATCACATAATAGGACTACTCTACACCCTCTTGTTGGATGATGAACACCACTAATTGTGTAGGATTACACGAACCCTCAATGCCGGAGTTAACAAGCTCCACAATATTCAATGTTTATATTTAAATAACCTTAGAGTGTAAGATAGATCAACACAATCACACCAAGAACTAACATAGCATGCACACTGTCACCATCACACTATGAAGGAGGCATAGATCACATCAATACTATCATAGCAATAGTTAACTTCATAATCTACAAGAGATTACAATCATAACCCACGCCAAGTACTACACGATGCACACACTGTCACCATTACACCGTGCAGGAGGAATAGACTACTTTAATAACATCACTAGAGTAGCACATAGATGATATTCAACTAGATCACATAAAGAGAGAGATGAACCACATAGCTACAGCGGAGCCCTCAGCCCCGGGGGTGAATTACTCCCTCCTCATCATATGGAGACAGCGCTGGCGGTGAAGATGGCGGTGGAGACGGCGGTGGAGATGCCTCCGGGGGCAATTCCCCGTCCCGGCAGGGTGCCGGAACAGAGACTCCTGTCCCCCGAATTGGAGTTTCGCGATGGCGGCGGCTCTGGATGGTTTTCTCTGGTTTCGTCGAACGGGGTCGAGGTTTTAGGTCAGGGACGACTAAATAGGCGAAGAGGCGGAGTCGGAGGGGCCACAGGGGGCCCACACACTAGGGGGGCGCCCCCCCCTCTGGCCCTTCTTCGGTGCTCTGGAAGCTTCCGGGAATTCTAAGATCTTCGGTGTTGATTTCGTCCGATTCCGAGAATATTTCCTTACTAGGATTTCTGAAACCAAAAACAGCAGAAAACAGCAACTGGCCCTTCGGCATCTCATCAACAGGTTAGTTCCGGAAAACGCATAAATATGACTTAAAGTATGCATAAAACATGTAGATATCATCAATAATGTGGCATGGAACATAAGAAATTATCGATACGTCGGAGGCGTATCAGCATCCCCAAGCTTAGTTTCTGCTCGTCCCGAGCAGGTAAACGATAACAAGATAATTTCTGGAGTGACATGCCATCATAACCTTGATCATACTATTGTAAGCATATGTAATGAATGCAGCGATCAAAACAATGGTAATGACATGAGTAAACAAATGAATCATATAGCAAAGACTTTTCATGAATAGTACTTTCAAGACAATCATCAATAAGTCTTGCATAAGAGTTAACTCATAAAGCAATAAATTCAAAGTAAAGGTGTTGAAGCAACACAAAGGAAATTAAGTTTCAGCGGTTGCTTTCAACTTGTAACATGTATATCTCATGAATATTGTCAATGTAAAGTAATATAACAAGTGCAATATGCAAGTATGTAGGAATCAATGCACAGTTCACACAGGTGTTTGCTTCTTGAGGTGGAGAGAGATAGGTGAACTGACTCAACATAAAAGTAAAAGAAAAGTCCTTCAAAGAGGAAAGCATCGATTGCTATATTTGTGCTAGAGCTTTGGTTTTGAAAACAAGAAACAATTTTGTCAACGGTAGTAATAAAGCATATGAGTTATGTAAATTATATCCTACAAGTTGCAAGCCTCATGCATAGTATACCAATAGTGCCCGCACCTTGTCCTAATTAGCTTGGATTTACATGGATTATCATAGCATAGCACATGTTTCAACCAAGTGTCACAAAGGGGTACCTCTATGCCGCCTGTACAAAGGTCTAAGGAGAAAGCTCGCATTGGATTTCTCGCTTTTGGTTATTCACAACTTAGACATCCATACCGGGACAACATAGACAACAGATAATGGACTCCTCTTTAATGCATAAGCATTCAACAACAGATAATATTCTCATAAGAGATTGAGGTTTGTTGTCCAAACTGAAACTTCCACCATGGAACATGGCTTTAGTTAGCGGCCCAATGTTCTTCTCTAACAATATGCATACTCAAACCATTTGATCATGATAATTCACTCTTACTTCAGACAAGACGAACATGCATAGCAACTCACATGATATTCAACAAAGAAATAGTTAATGGCGTCCCCAGGAACATGGTTATCGCTCAACAAGCAACTTATAAGAGATAAGACGCATAAGTACATATTCAATACCACAATAGTTTTTTAAGCTATTTGTCCCATGAGCAATATATTGCAAAGATAAAGAATGGAAGTTTTAAAGGTAGCACTCAAGCAATTTACTTTGGAATGGCGGAGAAATACCATGTGGTAGGTAGGTATGGTGGACGCAAATGGCATAGTGTTTGGCTCAAGGATTTTGGATGCATGAGAAGTATTCCCTCTCGATACAAGGTTTAGGCTAGCAAGGTTGTTTGAAGCAAACTCAAGTATGAACCGGTACAGCAAAACTCACATAAAAGACATATTGAAAGCATTATAAGACTCTATACCGTCTTCCTTGTTGTTCAAACTCTTACTAGAAATTATCTAGACCTTAGAGAGACCAATTATGCAAACCAAATTTAGCAAGCTCTATATATTTCTTCATTAATAGGTGCAAAGTATATGATGCAAGAGCTTAAACATGAGCATAACAATTGCCAAGTATCAAATTATCCAAGACATTTTACCAATTACTACATGTAGCATTTCCCGTTTCCAACCATATAACAATTAACGAAGCAGTTTCAACCTTCGCCATGAAAATTAAAAGCTAAGAACACATGTGTTCATATGAACCAGCGGAGCGTGTCTCTCTCCCACACAAGCATTTATTTAAACAAAAGCAAAAACAAAAACACACAGACGCTCCAAGTAAAGTACATAAGATGTGACCGAATAAAAATATAGTTTCAAGAGAAGGAACCTGATAATTTGTCGATGAAGAAGGGGATGCCTTGGGCATCCCCAAGCTTAGATGCTTGAGTCTTCTTAAAATATGCAGGGATGAACCACCGGGGCATCCCCAAGCTTAGACTTTTCACCCTTCTTGATCGTAGTATATCATCCTCCTCTCTTGACCCTTGAAAACTTCCTCCACACCAAACTCAAAACAACTCATTAGAGGGTTAGTGTACAATCAAAAATTCACATGTTCAGAGGTGAAACAATCATTCTTAACACTTCTGGATATTGCTTAAAGCTACCGGAAGTCAATGGAACAAAGAAATCCATCCCACATAGCAAAAGAGGCAATGCGAAATAAAAGGCAGAATCTGTCAAAACAGAACAGTCCGTAAAGACGAATTTTATTGAGGCACCAGACTTGCTCAAATGAAAATGCTCTAATTGAATGAAAGTTGCGTACATATCTGTGGATCACTCACGTAAATTGGCATAATTTTCTGAGTTACCTACAGAGAATTAGGCCCAGATTCGTGACAGACAGAAATCTGTTTTTGCGCAGCAATCCAAATCTAGTATGAACCTTACTATCAAAGACTTTACTTGGCACAACAATGCAACAAAATAAGATAAGGAGAGGTTGCTACAGTAGTAACAACTTCCAAGACACATATATAAAACAAAATTACTGTAGTAAAATAAACACATGGGTTATCTCCCAAGAAGTTCTTTCTTTATAGCCATTAAGATGGGCTCAGCAGTTTTAATGATGCACTCGCAAGAAATAGTATTTGAAGCAAAAGAGAGCATCAAGAAGCAAATTAAAAACACATTTAAGTCTAACCCACTTCCTATGCAAAGGAATCTTGTACACAAATGAATTCATGAAGAACAAAGTGACAAGCATAAGAGGATAAAACACGAGTAACTTCAAGATTCTCAACATAAAAAGGGGAAACTTAATATTATTAAGATGCATATAACCATGTTTCCCTCTCTCATAATAACTTTCAGTAACATCATTGATGAAATCCACAATATACCCATCAGTTAAAACATTCTTATCATGGTTCATATGCATAGAAGTATCATTAATTTTGGCATAAGAAGAGTTCTTCTCATTAATAGTAATTGGAGCAAGATTATTATCAAGAATTTGAACATGGTAAACAAGTTGCATATTAAGGGAATTGTTTTTGGTAATCCAATCATGACTATGACAAGTTTCATAAGGATAGTTATAACCTATATCATAGCATTCTTTATAATAATCATTAAAGGTCGGAGGCACAGTGTCATCATAAGAAATAGAATAGTTATCTTTCACAATCGGTTTATCTGTGACCATACCATCATTGTTATTGGAAGGAGATGTATTAAACACATAATGATCAGTAGTAAAAGGATTTTCAAACACCTCTTCCCCAAGCTTAGAGCTTCCTATATCATTATGGGAGGAAGCATGGATAGCACTGATACTATGGCAATTATTATCATCATTATTTTCAGAATTAGTTTCCCAGAGATTTGCAATATCAAAAGTAGTGTGCTCATTCAAATCATGATCACTAATGTATGTAAAGGGCATAGGAAGATCATTGTATTCAGATTCATTATCATAATAATCATCAGGAGCAACATACTTACGGTTACCTATCGTTATCTCATACACGCGGGGATATGCTGTTACCTCTTTCTTTTTATTCTCCTTCTTCTTCTTCTTCTTCGCGCACTTCTTCTTCTTCTTCTTCTTCTTCTTCTTCTTCTTCTTCTTCTTCTTCTTCTTCTTCTTCTTCTTCTTCTTGTTCTCTTTCTTCTCCTCGTTAGGAGGAAGAGGCTTGAAGGGAGGCTTCTCAACATAACCTGATTTATTTCCAGAAACAATAGAAGAAACTTGGGAGGATTCCTCCTTTTCATTAATAAGTTCAAAACACACAGCGGTCCTATCATATTTTGGCAAAGTGTCATCTTCTAAAATATTTTGTATGTAAGTATTTGTATGGCAATTATTAATACAATAAGAAAAACACCCATGCAGGACATCATCAATATCAAGATCACTCATATGTAACAAAGAGATTTTTCTTGATAACTCTTCACACCACAAAAATAAAGTAAGTTCATCATGCTGATTAGGAGTAATTTTATCATTGCAATACAAATTTGCAGCACTCATGGGGTGCGAATTATCATTGGAGGAGCATTGAAAATTAAAATGACCCACTTTATGACAAAGTTCACAAATAAAAGGATAACTAGCACAAACTTTTTTACCAAGATCATCTAGAGCCCTAGACCACTTTCTAGTTTTTTCATTCATATGGTGGATACAATATTCATCTTCGATTTGATTAATTCCACAGGGTCTATGCATTCCACAAAAATTAACATTCTTATAAGAAATAGTATTTTCAGAAGTTTGGGCATGTTTATTGCAATCATTAATAACAATTTCATTTTTCATGCAAGCCTCTTTAAAAGGTTCATGATACTTATCAAAATTCTTCCTAGGCAATTCAAAATGAGAGGCAAAAGCTTTATAAAGATTTGCAGCAACTTGAGAGTCAAGACCATAAGTAGCACTCATATTTCGAAATTTATCAGTACCCATAAAAGTTTCAATGCATTCATAATCATAATTTATACCTGACTCTTCACCTTTGTCGTTCTCCCAATCTTCAGTATTCTCCTGAATCCGATCAAGAAGATCCCATCTAGCTTCAACCTCCTTGCTTGTGAAAGATCCCTCCAAACAGGCATCTAGATAGTCCTTGTGATGTCCTGAAAGCCTTGCATAAAAATTATTAACAATAACATTACGGGGGAGCTCATGAATGGGACATTTGAGCATTAGTGACTTCAATCTCCCCCATGCTTGATAAATACTCTCTCCATCACGAGGATAAAAGTTATAAATGTAATTCCTATCAATATGCACTTCATGAGGAGGATAAAATTTAGAATAAAAGAGAGGTACAATTTCCTCCCAACCAAGAGAATGACTATTCTTCAACAATTTATACCAATGCGCCGCTTTACCAGACAGCGAAAAAGAGAATAGCTTCTTCCTCACTTCATCCATAGAGATACCTGCACACTTGAATAACCCACATAAATCATGCAAAAACAGTAAATGATCTCCAGGATGGACAGCTCCATCCCCTTCATAGCGGTTATCAATAACACGTTCAATAATTTTCATGGGTATCTTGAAAGCAGTACTTGTAGTAGGTGGATTTAAAATATCACAAGCATCATTAGAGTTATCGCATATGGGAGATAAAGCATTATCAGAACAAATTTTCTCCCCTAAAGATGGGAAGCTAAAAAGATCACAGAAACTAGCTTCCCCAAGCTTAGACTTATCCATAGCATTAGCAGTGATTGCGTTCATACCAATAACATTGCTACTAGCATGCAAATGAGGTTCCATAGGTTCTTTAATTTTCGCATCACACAATTCATGTCTTAACTTAGGAAATAGAATAAGAAGCTCATTGTTGTTCATTATGCCAAACTAGTGTAAAACAAGAAACAAAAAGATGCAATTGCAGGATCTAAAGGAAATAGCTTCGAGCACAAACACAATGGTGCCAGAAAAGTACTGTTACCTGGAACCGAAGTATGAGTGCTTTTTACCTTTCCTCCCGGCAACGGCGCCAGAAAAGTGCTTGATGTCTACGGGAGCTTCTATTCTTGTAGACAGTGTTGGGCCTCCAAGAGCAGAGGGTTGTAGAACAGCAGCAAGTTTCCCTTAAGTGGATCACCCAAGGTTTATCGATATCAGGGAGGAAGAGGTCAAAGATATCCCTCTCAAGCAACCCTGCAACCACAAAGCAAGAAGTCTCTTGTGTCCCCAACACACCTAATACACTTGTCAGATGTAAATGTGCACTAGTTCGGCGAAGAGATGGTAAGATGCAAGTAATATGGATGAGTATGAGTGGTAATAGCAATCTGAATAAAATATGGCAGCGAGTAAACATGCAACAAAACAGTAAACAAACGGAGATTCGATGCTTGGAAGCAAGGCCCAGGGATCCCGCTTTCACTAGTGGACACTCTCAAAAATGATCACATAATAGGACTACTCTACACCCTCTTGTTAGATGATGAACACCACTAATTGTGTAGGATTACACGAACCCTCAATACCGGAGTTAACAAGCTCCACAATATTCAATGTTCATATTTAAATAACCTTAGAGTGTAAGATAGATCAACACAATCACACCAAGAACTAACATAGCATGCACACTGTCACCATCACACTATGAAGGAGGCATAGATCACATCAATACTATCATAGCAACAGTTAACTTCATAATCTACAAGAGATTACAATCATAACCCACGCCAAGTACTACACGATGCACACACTGTCACCATTACACCGTGCAGGAGGAATAGACTACTTTAATAACATCACTAGAGTAGCACATAGATGATATTCAACTAGATCACATAAAGAGAGGGATGAACCACATAGCTACAGTGGAGCCCTCAGCCCCGGGGGTGAATTACTCCCTCCTCATCATGGAGACAGCGATGGCGGTGAAGATGGCGGTGGAGACGGCGGTGGAGATGCCTCCGGGGGCAATTCCCCGTCCCGGCAGGGTGCCGGAACAGAGATTCCTGTCCCCCGAATTGGAGTTTCGCGATGGCGGCGGCTCTGGATGGTTTTCTCTGGTTTCGTCGAACGGGGTCGAGGTTTTAGGTCAGTGACGACTAAATAGGCGAAGAGGCGGAGTCGGAGGGGCCACAGGGGGCCCACACACTAGGGGGCGCCCCCCCTTGGCCGCGCCGCCCTGTGGGGTGGGGCCCCCTGGCTCCCCTCTGGCCCTTCTTCGGTGCTCTGGAAGCTTCCGGGAATTCTAAGATCTTCGGTGTTGATTTCGTCCGATTCCGAGAATATTTCCTTACTAGGATTTCTGAAACCAAAAACAGCAGAAAACAGCAGAAAACAGCAACTGGCCCTTCGGCATCTCGTCAATAGGTTAGTTCCGGAAAACACATAAATATGACTTAAAGTATGCATAAAACATGTAGATATCATCAATAATGTGGCATGGAACATAAGAAATTATCGATACGTCGGAGGCGTATCACTTCCCCAGAAGTGTGTGTGGGAGCATTGCATGCGACGAGAAAAACAATGCCAAACATTTGAATCGCATGACTCATTTTTTGGTAGTTATATATAGGTTTATGGTTTATATACAAGGTTTAGTGTTAAGATCTAGGGGTTTAATATAATTAGGGTTTAGGGTTTATAGAGATTGACATCATCTGTTTCATTTCACATTTGTGATGTACAATACTACATACCTAAGTAAAATCGATCATTCTTAGTCACTCCAAAATGAAGCTCGTGGTCGGGAGGTTTTGGAATTTACATGTTTGAAACCCAATACCACTTCTCTTCATGCTTGACTTCATAATTAATTAAGACAGAGTTTAGGGTTAGGGGGTAGATACATGATTTTTCTGGTTTGAATATGTCTAGATCAACCTTTGTACGTTTATCAACTTGAATGCTTAATGTATAACATAAGAAGAATATGTGCTTTGGTTTTTCATTTTATTTTGAATTTTTATGCCCATTTGAATTTTGGTCAAATCCTAGGTTAATTTGACCAAGAGTTAAACACGTTTAAAACATGAATATGAAAAAGTAAGCATGTATCCTTCTTAATTAGTCACTCCAAAATGAAGCTCGTGGGAGGTTTTTAATATCCACGTTTGAAACCCAATACGACTTCTCTTCATGCTTGACTTCATAAGACAGAGTTTAGGGTTAGGTGGTAGATACAAGATTTTTCTGGTTTGAATATGTCTACATCGACCTTTGTACGTTTATTATCAACTTGAATGCTTACTGTATAACATAAGAAGACAATGTGCTTTGGTTTTTCAACATTTTTTGAATTTTTTTGAATTTTTATGCCCATTTGAATATTGGTCAAATTCTAGGTTTGGCCAAGATTTGAACAAGTTTAAATCATGAGAATATAAAAAATTAAGCATCTATCCTTCTTAGTCACTCCAAAACTCTTGGGAGGGTTTTTGAAATTTCCATGTTTGAAACCGAAAACCACTTCTCTTCATGCATGCTTGACTTCATAAGACAGAGTTTCGGGTTAGGGGTAGATATATACATGATTTTCTAGTTTGAATCTGTCTAGACCTTGTTTATCAACTTGAATGCTTACTATATATATGACATAAGAATGCTATGTCCTTTGTTTCTTCATTCTCTTGATTTTTTTCTGAATTTTTATGCCCATTTGAACCTTTTGGTCAAATCATAGGTTTGACCAAGTTTTAAACAAGTTTAAAACATGAAAATAAAAATGGAACCTTGTATCCTTCTTAGTCACTCTACAATGAAGTTTTTGGGAGGGTTTTTGAAATTTCCATGTTTGAAACCCAAAACCACTTCTCTTCATGGTAGACTTCATAAGAAAGAATTTAGGGGTTAGGGGGTAGATACATGGTTTGTCTAGTTTGAAAATGTCTAGACCTTGTTTATCAAATTGAATGCTTACTACATGACAAAAGAAGACTATGTACTTTGGTTTTTCATTTTCTGTTTTTTTATTTTCTGCCCATTTGAATCTTGGTCTAATCCTAGGTTTGACCATGATTTAAACAAGTTTAAAACATGAATATGAAAAATTAAGCTTCTATCATTCTTAAGTCACTCCAAAATGTAACTCTTGGGAGGTTTTTGAAATTTCCATGTTTGAAACCAAAAACCACTTCTCTTCATGCTTCTTAGTCACTCTAAAATGTAGCTCTTGGGAGGGTTGTTGAAATTTCCATGTTTGAAACCAAAAACAGCTTCTCTTCCTGAATGCTTGCCTTCATAAGACAGAGTTTAGGGTTAGGGGTAGATATATACATGATTTTATGGTTTGAATATGTCTAGACCTTGTTTATCAACTTGAATGCTTACTATATATATGACATAAGAATGCTATGTCCTTAGTTTTTTCATTCTCTTGATTTTTTTCTGAATTTTTATGCCCATTTGAATCTTTTGGTCAAATCCTAGGTTTGACTAATATTTAAACAAGTTTAAAACAAGAAAATGAAAAGGTAATCATGGATCCTTCTTAGTCACTCTAAAATGAAGCTTTTGGGATGTTCTTTAAATTTCCATGTTTGAAACCCAAAACGACTTCTCTTCATGCTTGACTTCATAAGACAGAATTTAGGGATTAGGGGTTGATACATGATTTGTCTAGTTTGAATATGTCTAGACCTTGTTTATCAATTTTAATGCTTACTATATGACATAAGAAGACTATGTGCTTTTCTTACTATATGACATAAGAAGACTATCTGATTTGACCAAGATAATTTAAACAAGTTTAAAACATGAAAATGAAAAGGGAAGCTTGTATCTGTTATCACCCGAATTTGACCAAGTCAGAGGTGGGCCGCGATCAAGGTGGACGTGAAGATTATATATTGAAGAATATACGTGAATCAGCCTTGAATAGCAAGTTTGGGCTAGTTTGCCCTTGTATCTGTAACATAGTAGGATACGTGTCGATGTAGTTAGAGTTGGGCCCGTGCCCGGTTGGGACTATTCCCACGATTAGAGAGTCTACGGACTATAAATATGTATCTAGGGTTTATGAAAAAAACAACAACCAACGTTCAACCAACACAAATCAATCTCGGCGCATCGCCAACTCCTTCGTCTCGAGGGTTTCTACCGGTAAGCGACATGCTGCCTAGATCGCATCTTGCGATCTAGGCAGCACAAGCTCCACGTTGTTCATGCGTTGCTCGTACTGAAGCCTTGTTGATGGCGAGCAACGTAGTTATCATAGATGTGTTAGGGTTAGCATAGTTCTTCGTATCATATGCTTGCGTAGTGCAACCCCTGCATATCTAGCCGCCCTTACACCTATCTTAGGTGTAGGGGCGGCACCCCGCTTGATCATAATTTAGTAGATTCGATCCGTTACGGTTGCTCCTTGATTCTTCAAGGATTAGTTTAATATCTGCAATAGTTAGGCCTTACAAAGGGTTGGAGGATCCAGCGGCACGTAGGGTGTCGTTCGCAAGTCCTAGACAGGATGTTCCGGGGATCAACCTCGTGTTGGTTTTTAGGCCTTGTCTAGGATCGGCTCACCGTGTGTGGCCGCGAGGCCCAATCGTGAGTAGGATGTTCCGATTATGCGGTGAAAACCCTAAATCGTCGTAGATCTTATTAGCTTTATCTTGATCAAGCAGGACCACCATATATTCGTGCACCTCGTACGAATCATGGGTGGATCGGCTCCCATGAGCCGATTCACAGGATAACCTGAGAGCCGATCGAGGCTCGTATTTAATGTTTACGTGTATGCCATGCAGGAAACTAAGCGAGGCATCTCCATCACCTTCCTGACCAGGTATAGGTCAGGTGGCACGCCCTAGCATCAGCATCGGACGTGTGACCAGAAAGCTTTGCGGGCCGTCGCTCGGAGGGACCAGGGCCAGCCGAAGCCCTAAGTTGTTCCCGGCTCTACTGTGTTGCCTGTCGCTGCCCGCCGGTGGGTTTCTGACGACAACACATTCTGGCACGCTCGGTGGGACAAGCTTCTACATCAACCACATCGCCATCTACATCTGAGATGGCGGACGGCACGCCAGTCACGTACGACGACCTAACCGAGGAGCTCAAGAAGAAGTACGACGAGATCAAAGCACTCCTCGAAGCCGACCTCATCGGCTCTTTCCACAGGACCCGTTCCCATGGCATCAGATGGAAGGGGTTCTCGCCTAACGGTGCACTAGATGGGATAGACCTCTCTGCCCCGTCGGAGGAACGCACCAGGTCCCTGCGGCAGGAGATCAACTACTTGGTGGGACACTCGCTACACCGCCACTCTGAAAACCTGGTAAACACGTTGGAGCGTGTCGCTCTTCGCGTGATCCAGGAGATCATGAGGCACCAGTACTCGCCGTCAGGACCAGCTCTCGGGACACATCAGGGAGAGTTGCCACTCCAGTCCCGTCCACCGCTACCATTTGCGTTGGCAGCACCAGAGGTGCCAGCTTCACCGGCATTCGTCGTCTACAAGATCGGTGGTGACCCTAGTGACTGCCAGTTCTTGCAGGAGGCACCTAAGGAGATCCCTCACGGGTACATGTGCACGTATGTGCCAGATTGCGGTAACTGGGCGCTCACAAACCAGGCCGCGACATCAGGGGCTTCTGGGAAGACAGGAGGAACGTCAGCAACGGATCGTGAGAAGCAGACGTGGCTGACTAAATACGCCACCCCGACGAACCTCCAGAGCGCAGCTCCTGCAGTTGGCTCAGAATTGGAAAAACAAGCGTGGCTGGCTAAGTACGCCACCCCGGCGAATCTTCAGAGTTCGACTCCTACAGCCAGCACCGTGGATCAGATCAGCACGATCCTGAGGGACCAGTTCGGCATGATGCCGAAAAGGAGGACGATCGGCTATTCCAAGCCGTATCCCGATGAATACAAATTGGTCCCACTACCACCTAAGTATCGGCTCCCTGACTTCTCCAAATTCAGTGGATCGGATGGCTCCAACTCCATCGAGCATGTAAGCCGATACTTGGAGCAGCTTGGAACGGCTTCAGTGTCGGATCCACTACGCGTGAGGTACTTCTCACAGTCCCTCACGGGATCGGCTTTCGGGTGGTACACCTCGTTGCCACCGAACTCGATCCAGACTTGGAAGCAGTTGGAAGAACAGTTCCACATGCAGTATCACTCAGACGCTGCCGAGTCTGGCCTTGCCGATCTAGCACAAGTACGTCAGAACCGTGGAGAAACCGTGGCAGAATACATCCAGCGCTTCAGAAATCTGAGGAACCGATGTTATTCGGTTCGTGTGACTGAAAAAGAGGCAGTCGAGTTGGCAGTAGCGGGCCTTGCCTCACAAATCAAGGACATGGCCTCCCAAGCAGATTATCCCTCACTGGCGCACATGGTTCAGAAACTGTCAGCATATGAACAGCGCCACCCGGACCTCTACCAGGACAAATTCAAGCGTGCAGTAGTCCTGGTCGATGCAGAGGAAGACGTGGTTTCTGCGGGAGATCAAGAGGTAGCAGTGGCTGAGTGGACTCGGGGGGCAACCCCCGTGTCCTGCAAATGGGTAAAGCCACCAGGCCCGCCCATGGGGTTTGATTTTGACGTGACCAAGACTGAGCAAATCTTCGACCTGTTACTCAAGGAGAAGCAGTTGAAGACACCCGAAGGTCTCAAAATCCCCACGGCACAGGAGCTGAATGGAAAGCCATACTGCAAATGGCACAACTCGCTCTCCCATGCCACCAACGACTGCAGGGTGTGGCGTCAGCAGATCCAAATGGCGATAGAACAAGGACGGCTGATTTTCAACCAGTACGCCATGAAGGTCGACACTCACCCCTTCCCCGCCGTCAACATGGTGGGATGCACTTACCCTGAAGGTTGCCAGCCAGGACCCTCGTTCAGCATCAACATGGTAGGACCTGGGAACCACTCTGGCAAAGATGGAGACGAGGGCAGCTGCTCTCATAGCAAGGACACAGAGGAGGCCGCTCCACGCGATCGGCTCCGTCATGATGGCAAGCGCTACGTCACAGAGGGAGAAGTAAAGAACATAAGATATCAGCGACCCCTCTCTGATCACCTCCTCGACAAGTATGTAAATCAGTATGACCAACGCCGACGGTCCAGCTATGATGATGAAGGAGATCGTCTGGCTAGAGAAGCCAGAAGATATCGTCGGCATGATCACGATGAGGAGGAGCACGAGCGCCGTGCCATAGGAAAATCAAGGGAGCAAGATGACAACGACAGGCACTGGGACTGCCCCTTCTTCAGACACTGCTGGGATTCAGGAATGAGCCGATTGCCCACAATCGGCAATTGCCCAGAATGCAACCAGAAGAAGGAGGAGGTAGCCAACGTGTCTGTGTTCAAGCGCCTAGGGCCTCTCCCGCCACAAAGCAAACGCGCTGAGTCACCTCGTTGGGCAGATCTCGAGGATTCAGAAGACGAGGGAGAAGAAGAAGAAGACAGGTACCACCGGCCAAGGTGGTGCCCTGATGGACTCAGCCGTTCCCAGAAGCGCAGGGTTCAGCGATTGCGCGGCCTGGAGGAAGCCGAAAGGCTGTACTTGCATACGCTAAGGAAGGCACGACCTGATTTGGCTGCGAAAGTTCAGCGAACCCTGGATGAGGAGGGTCGTCCACGGAAAATGGAGTGGCGTCCCAAGCAAAGGAAAGCCAACGATGAAACATCGGCTGGTACAAAGATGGTGCTCGTCCTTCCAACGGAGCTTAGTGCTCCACGATTCTACAATGCACTCAAGGTGGACGACAGCAGGCGCATCAAGTCAGAGGTTGGGCTGGTTCTATCCACCAGCCTGACCGAGTAGCAAGAACAAGCCAATGAGCAAACGAGGCGAGGCTGATCCTTGGGATCGGCCCCAAAAATTATGAAGGAACATTGCAGAACCTTCCGTCAACGCTTCAACGGATATGGAGGCCGATTCCAGCGATCGGCCAAAATTATCCTCACCACATGTTCTGCTTGTGTTCGTCCTTGGTCCTATCAGGAGCCGACGTGCGAATTACAGAGCCGATATCTGCCGTTCCCTGACAGATTCGGCTCGGGGGGCACCTAAACACGATGAACATGGGAACAGGTGCAGAAGGACATGTGTGCAGTGAAATATTGGGGCTGATAGGAGAAAATCGGCCAGTAAAAAAAAAAAAATTGGACAGCCGATGCAAGGGCATCGACTTTAGAATTGAGAAGCAGCCGATGCGCAGCCATCGACTCTAGCACAGATTACACAGCAGCGTCTACCTTGGTCTTCAGTTCAGCTTCAAGGCGTTCTGCTTCCATCTTCTCGATGAGCCGATCTTGGTGCCCAAACCTTCTCTTAGAGGATTTCCGACACCCTTTGTGCAAGGTCGCCAGTTCACCAATTTTATCAGGAGCATCAGTTCTGGCAGACGAGGCATTAAGCCGTTGGTGAGGCGTTCATGACATCGGCTTTCAACTGAAGAAGAGGTGATCGATGGTGGCAGGTTTGGCCGGCTCGACATGGTGGACGATCTGAACGTCTTTATCTTTTTCCTCGCCTTGACTGAGGCTCGGGGGGCAGCTAATCTGGTAGGCACTCTATTGTGTAAGCCGAGTGGAAGGTCATCGGCTGGCCCGGCATCATAACCTTCTTCAAAGGCGGCGGATTGTTACAGGAAGACCATTAGAGCTGCTGGAAGGAATCTAAAAGGGGATCCATCATCATTATCCCTTTGTACATCAGATCTCAAAGTCGCCAGTTGGGAGGATGAAGGATGGATTGTGAGCGACCGGTGCGTTATCATCGGCTCATTAAGCAGGTCAACAGATCATTCCTAAGTTAGGACCCATGGCATTTGAGATGATTCTCTCGTTGGGTTTCTCAAATCTGTACGTCTGAAATTCGAAGGTGGCGTGGGCACGGATGAGACCTGTTTGACCATGTGAATAGGCGGTTATCGCAAGCCAATGCCCTACCATCACTACAACACGACCCCCCATATAGCAATGCATACCTTGCAACGGTTTCAGAATGCGCTGCAAAATACCACCGCTGCCACGCATATTTGCGTTGGCAAGCCCATGCGCTGCTAGTCATCAAAGCAATAACGGATATCATGTGTTGTAGTCTATGCGTTAGAACATCTGAATGCTCATTAATATGTCAAGTCAAAGTCTAGTGTGATAGGTTTGGCTCAAACCATATAAGAATTATTTTGTTGTAACCATATAACATTGGTTCGTAAAAAAAATTCAAAACATAAAAACAAAATACATGTTATATTTTTTTGAGCAAAAAAGCATCTTCTCTAAGCATGAATTTCATTCATTTTTCTTAAAAAAATATATTTTGGGAGCTAAGGCAGGCGAAATAATCTGGAAATAATTACCGTGATGGAAAAATATTTTCATGTCCCTCCATTTCCATGCGATTTTCCCCCTTTCCCTCTGTTTCTTCCATCTATGTTTCAATTTTCCACTAATTCTTTTTACTACCTTAATTTTGTTTTGACTTGTTCTTTTTACGTTAATTGATTACCCACGATTCTTGGCTATTTATAAACTGACCATGCATTCTCGTTATAATTGGTAATGGCCCACCTTTCATACAAGTAAATTCGTGATGTTGTGGTTGCTCAAAATGTAAAAACAAATTAAGAAAACTTCCTCCCGAAATTTCCGCTCCTCCCCGTTATTAGCACAGATCGTGGGTTTACCTTGTCAACAACTCCACGAAACCATTGCGGGGATTGTGGCGGTAAGCAATTCTGCGCTATCCTCTTCGATTGCAGGTCAGTTGCCGACGATGTCGGCGCCGCAAGGCCTCCTCATCCGTCTCGCCATACTCTCCTCGCCTCCTCGCCTTGCATCCTGGTTAGCACCGCCGCACCGGCTCCGTCGCCATCCGCACCGTGATGGATTTGCCGCCGCAGCCGGTGGTGGATGAGTCTGGAAGGACATGACTACATGACAGTAGGCAACTCCTGCATCGCCGTAGGCTGCGGCGTCCTCATGTTCAAGGGATCAAGGCAGCCGTATAGTCTTCGGTTGCAGCGAGTTATAGCTTGATATTCTGTGCCTCAGAATAATCGATGACCTTATCATCCCCATCCTCTTTGATGCCAGGATAAAGATTGGTCAGGTCATGTATTCTTTTCCTTATGTTTTTTTTTTCTAATTTCTTAATGATCGATCCTCTCTGTTGGCTGTTGCATCCCCATAATGACTGATGATTAATTTAGTATCTACGTGTGGCCATGTCTGTTCCTATCTGCGCCTCCTTCCTCATGTCCTCGAAAATGAATGTGTGTGTGGATGTTTCTATATGCAATAATTAGTAGGAGTGCTATCTACAATATCAATCAAGCAACTACGTGCTAGCTAGTTTGATTTATCTACAACTGGAACAATGTGTTCACTTAGTGTTTGGGGTTTTTCCTCGTGTAGTAGATACGGCATAGAAACTTCCTATTGTTCAATGAAATAATGAATAGGTTAGAGCACATTAAACATGAGAATACGATGCATATATAAGGATTTTGCTTAATTACCTCACCTTCAACCTTTATATTGTATTGATAAAGAAGCTTGACAGATAGCAATGATGAAGAGGGGATGGAGATTATCACGAGGATGGCACCCAATTTCTGAGGTAATGCATATGATAATCAGTATTGATGATAAGAAGTGATTGTGTTTTCATTACTTCATGATTCATGATCAGATGAAAATAGAGAAACCAGAAAGTATGGGCTGACAAAGCTGAAACAAGAATTATACTGTATACTCAAAATTTCAGCGCTACATTGTTTTTTCCTGTTCATTCTGTAGTTAGTTCTTTGGCCATGCTTATTTATTTTGTAACCATGGTGTCTTCCTAGCACTGAATCCATTTTAAGGATGGCATGGCTGATAACTTTATTATTTACGTAAAGAATTGCCATGTACTATAGGACAAGGAAATTGACGCCCAACTCAACAACACACTTCAACGTTTAAAGTTCCCTCCACACACACACACGTAAATTTCTCATTATTCATGCATATAAATTTAGATTTAGTTTGTTTTCTCCTATTATTTTTGATTATTTTGCATCTTCTCATTAGTGTGGTGTCAAGAGAACATGAAGATCTCAAAAGGATCTCGAGCAAAAAAGCATGCCAATGTATGCAATGGAATTTCTAATCTTCTACTTCTCCTTTTCATTTTGCTTGTGATTTAATTTTATTGCATAGTGATGTTGAACTATATAATATGCAGAAATGACAATGTGTACCACAAATTCCTTGGTTGTCAACTCGATATATGTATAGGTATTAATTTTGTTTCTATTCATGATTATTCGCATGGTTCAAATTGCATTGGAAATTGTTTTTTCGTGTACTATCGTTTATGTGTAAGAGGTTGGCACTATAATATTTTTGAAGTGATTGAAAAATCCAAAAAAAGTGTTCTTGCTATGCTCCAAAATTAGTGGCCCAGAATATACACTTGAAGGTGCTAAACTTGATAAATTATCCTAATGAATTGATGATAAATTAGCCCAATGAAAATCAATTCTAGGTTGCGTGTGTTGATGATAAATTAGCCACATGAATTACTTCCTCTAATGGTACATCTATGGAATATTTCCTTTCATTAATATGTTGAAATAATTTCTCTTACAATATGCTTACTTATCTCAATTTTTTGTTCCCGTAGATTCCCAAGATAAATTGATGATTCTCATTGCAAGATGGAGGTTGACCGAGTAGTTTCAGAATATGATGTAGAATGTCATATTCACGGTTAATGTTTGGAACAAAACATATACGTATTTTTTTTTGTAATGGTGCAAGTACCAGATAATTTGTATTCTTTGAATCTTGGTGTTCGCAATGGAACATAGTCAATTTATTATATGAGATATTTCACTTTACCATATTTTGGATCATGTGCACTATCCGCATTAATCTAGTCATCCTTAGTGGCAATATAAATAATACTATTTCTTCATCATGTAACATTATGTCCACATTTCTCCATGGTGCCACCAACGCATATGAAGTGGTGTTTGTCTCTCCTTGTATACGTTGCTATCTTACAACACTTAGGCACATCGATTACCAACGTATTTTTTTGCGTTGTTATTGACCCTTGCAACGCCACCTACGGCAACGCATAATAATCCGTTGGTGTAGACCTTAGCAACGCTTATGTGGACATTTCGCAACGCATCATTGCGTTGCTGAAGGGGGTGTCCTGTTGTAGTGCATCGGCTCTCTGCACAGGGACTTCGTTTGACAATCGGCAAAATTAGCAAGAAAGCAAGATGAGGGAGAAATATTTCTTCATTAAGGAGGTGATTTCTTACAAAGATGGAGCCGATTGCTCAAGGGAGGAAGAACAAAAGAAGGGCCTGATGGGCTAATCTATTACTGCTAGGCCTATACTACTAGGTCCTACTCTACGGGCCGTCGCTGCCCTCATCGTCGGAGCTCTCGTCGACGCTGCTACCAGCGAGCTCCTCGTCGCTGCTGCCGCGGCCGCCAGCAGGGCCCTCGTCGTCCTCGTCCTCCTCGTCAGCATCGTCGTCGCTGTCGAAGTCGCTGAGGTTGCCCGGCCAGGGACAGAACCGCTTGGCCGGCGGCTCGTCGGAGGAGGTGTCGTCCTCCTCCTCTTCCTCCCCCTCATCCTCTTCCTCAGAAGAGGTGTAATCGTCCCAGGAGAACGAGTCGTCCTCGCTCTCCGGCTCCAGCTCCCCATCAGTAAGGAACTGGAGGTCTTCATCTCCACTGGTCAAGGACTTGTCGTCCTCAGACCAAACGGAGGAGGCGTGGTCCTCCTGGTCCCAATTCTCCGGGGCGCGTATGTCCTCCGGTGTTTCGCGGGAGGAGGAAGATTGGTAGGAAAGTCCGGAGGAAGAAGATGAGGAAGACATTGCTCTGGATCGGGGATTTCTTGGGTGCCGATGGCCAGAACAGAGCAGGGGATGAAGAGGCGAACTTTTCGGCACGGTTAAATAAAGGGGATATGGTAGAGATTCAATGCCACAACAGTTCCCGAGGAGGTGGTGCCCAAAGAATAAACTGCCAAGTCACGCGGAGAAGTTGAGAAGGCAGGGCATCATGATGAAGGACACTGCGATGGTACTGCTCTGCTACGACATGACCCGACGAAGGAAGGACAGAGTGATTTTGGAATTATCAATTCCAAAACCAGGGGGGCATGTGTTATCACCCGAATTTGACCAAGTCAGAGGTGGGCCGCGATCAAGGTGGACGTGAAGATTATATATTGAAGAATATACGTGAATCGGCCTTGAATAGCAAGTTTGGGCTAGTTTGCCCTTGTATCTGTAACATAGTAGGATACGTGTCGATGTAGTTAGAGTTGGGCCCGTGCCCGGTTGGGACTATTCCCACGATTAGAGAGTCTACGGACTATAAATATGTATCTAGGGTTTATGAAAAAAACAACAACCAACGTTCAACCAACACAAATCAATCTCGGCGCATCGCCAACTCCTTCGTCTCGAGGGTTTCTACCGGTAAGCGACATGCTGCCTAGATCGCATCTTGCGATCTAGGCAGCACAAGCTCCACGTTGTTCATGCGTTGCTCGTACTGAAGCCTTGTTGATGGCGAGCAACGTAGTTATCATAGATGTGTTAGGGTTAGCATAGTTCTTCGTATCATATGCTTGCGTAGTGCAACCCCTGCATATCTAGCCGCCCTTACACCTATCTTAGGTGTAGGGGCGGCACCCCGCTTGATCATAATTTAGTAGATTCGATCCGTTACGGTTGCTCCTTGATTCTTCAAGGATTAGTTTAATATCTGCAATAGTTAGGCCTTACAAAGGGTTGGAGGATCCAGCGGCACGTAGGGTGTCGTTCGCAAGTCCTAGACAGGATGTTCCGGGGATCAACCTCGTGTTGGTTTTTAGGCCTTGTCTAGGATCGGCTTACGATCACCGTGCGTGGCCGCGAGGCCCAATCGTGAGTAGGATGTTCCGATTATGCGGTGAAAACCCTAAATCATCGTAGATCTTATTAGCTTTATCTTGATCAAGCAGGACCACCATATATTCGTGCACCTCGTACGAATCATGGGTGGATCGGCTCCCATGAGCCGATTCACAGGATAACCTGAGAGCCGATCGAGGCTCGTATTTAATGTTTACGTGTATGCCATGCAGGAAACTAAGCGAGGCATCTCCATCACCTTCCTGACCAGGTATAGGTCAGGTGGCACGCCCTAGCATCAGCATCGGACGTGTGACCAGAAAGCTTTGCGGGCCGTCGCTTGGAGGGACCAGGGCCAGCCGAAGCCCTAAGTTGTTCCCGACTCTACTATGTTGCCTGTCGCTGCCCGCCGGTGAGTTTCTGACGACAACAGTATCCTTCTTAGTCACTCGAAAATGAAGTTTTTTGGCAGGTTTTTGAAATTTCCATGTTTCAAACCCAAAACCACTTCTCTTCATGCTTGACTTCATAAACATGAAAAGGAAGACTATTTGCTAACGGAGGGAGTAAGCACTCTTGCTATCAAAAGTACCAAACGATGCATACCAAAATGATTTTTTAGAGCAATACTAGTTCAGATTATTTAATTTTACATTAGCAGGCCAAAATCGAACCCCGTAGTTGCATTTTCTGAAATTGATCCGTAGTACTGGGCAGAACCCTAGTTTAACTTATTTAATACTAATAGATTCGTAGGTCGATTTTTTTACGTTTTTATTATTATTACTAGGCAGCACATGTGTTTGCCCGTCCAGTGAAACTCTTTCATTTCATTTTTATTTCCCGCAAGGTCAGGAATCGGAGGAAGAGGGATCACATGGGAGGAGACGAAGGGAGAGCAGTCACGGGGCCCCACTTATTTATGGTGTCTATATTTTTTCGGGTGATTTGACTGTTGTGCAGGGTTGTCAGTGCGTAGGGGGTGCGAGCGAGCGAGGCCGAGAATGAGAGAGATGTTTTTTTTTGTTAGAGGGACAACCGAACGATCCTGATGGACCCAGATTTCCAATACGCATCAGAGAGCAGTTTACAGCATGACACAAAATAAATAGGAAATTACGTCTAAATCCCTAAGATTTACATGGTAGACCCCAGGCTGAAAGCAAGAAATGCGATCGGGTCCTTAACAGCCACCGTCCGGATTGATCCTCGTCGCAGTCGGGCACGAACCACTTGGCGCGACCAAATCGCCATGGCTAAAGAGCCTGCATACCATGGCCTCCGAGCTGAGCTAGAAACGCCCTGCCAAAACCGACAGCCAACGGAGGTGGATAATTGGAGAGAGAGAGAGAGAGTCTTGATGCATCTCTCTTGACAAAGAATATGGCTGGGAGTTTGCTTACCTAGCGTACGTGACTTGTGCTCACTGAAGTGTGGGACCTCACGCATGGGAACCACACGTAAGTGACAGACTTGTTTCTCTAATAACTCGGGTGATTATTATACTATGGATCCTTCTTAGTCACTCCAAAATGAAGCTTTTGGGAGGTTTTTGAAATTTCCATGTTTGAAACCAAAAACCACTTATCTTCATGCATGCTTGACTTCATAAGACAGAGTTTAGCTAGGGCTAGGGGGTAGATACATGATTTTCCTGGTTTGAATATGTCTAGACCTTGTTTATCAACTTAATTGAATGCTTACTATATGACATAAGAAGACTATGTGCCTTGTTTTTTTCATTTTTTTAAAATTTTACGCCCATTTGAATCTTGGTCAAACCCTAGGTTTTTCATTCTCTTGATTTTTTTTAAATTTTTATGCCCATTTGAACCTTTTCGTCAAATCATAGGTTTGACCAAGATTTAAACAAGTTTAAAACATGAAAATGAAAAGGGAACCTTGTATCCTTCTTAGTCACTCTACAATGAAGTTTTTGGGAGGGTTTTTGAAATTTCCATGTTTGAAACCCAAGACCACTTCTCTTCATGGTAGACTTCATAAGACAGAATTTAGGGGTTAGGGGGTAGATACATGGTTTGTCTAGTTTGAATATGTCTAGACCCTTGTTTATCAAATTGAATGCTTACTACATGACAAAAGAAGACTATGTGTACTTTTGTTTTTCATTTTCATTTTCTGTTTTTTTTATTTTCTGCCCATTTGAATCTTGGTCAAATCCTAGGTTAATTTGACCATGATTTAAACAAGTTTAAAACATTAATATGAAAAAATTACGCATCTATCATTCTTAAGTCACTCCAAAATGTAACTCTTGCGAGGGTTTTTGAAATTTCCATGTTTGAAACCAAAAACCACTTCTCTTCATGCTTGACTTTCATATATAAAATGGACCGAGATTAGGGTTAGGGGGTAGATACATGTTTTGTCTGGTTTGAATATGTCCAAACATTGTTTATCAACTTGAATGCTTACTATATGACATGAGAGGACTATATGCTTTTAAAATTCAAACATATGGTAAGCATTCTTATGTCATATAGTAAACATTCAAGTTGATAAACAAGGTTTGGACATATTCAAACCAGACAAATCTCATGTGTATCTACCACCTAACCCTAAACTCGGTCGATTTTATGAAAGTCTAGCATGAAGAGACGTGGTTTTTGGTTTCAAACATGGAAATTTCAAAAAATCTCCCAAGAGTTACATTTTGGAGTGACTTAAGAAGGATAGATGCTTAATTTTTCATATTCATGTTTTAAACTTGATTAAATCAAGGTCAAACACCTAGGATTTGACCAAGATTCAAATGGGTAGAAAATTTAAAAAAATCAGAAAAATGAAAAACCAAAGTATACAGTCTTCTTATGTCATGTACTAAGCATTCAAGTTGATAAACAAGGTCTAGACATATTCAAACTAGGCAAACCAGTATCTAAATTTTTATACCCATTTGAATCTTGGTCAAATCCTAGGTTTCACCAAGATTTGAATAAGTTTAAAACATGAATATGAAAATGTAAGCATGTATGCTTCTTAGTCACTCTAAAATGTAGCTCTTGGGAGGGTTTTTGAAATTTCCATGTTTGAAACCAAAAACCAGTTCTCTTCATGCATGCTTGACTTCATAAGACAGAGTTTATGGTTAGGGGTAGATATATACATGATTTTCTAGTTTGAATATGTCTAGACCTTGTTTATCAACTTGAATGCTTACTATATATATGACATAAGAATGCTATGTCCTTTGTTTTTTCATTCCCTATATTTTTTCTTAATTTTTATGCCCATTTGAACCTTTTGGTCAAATCATAGGTTTGACCAAGTTTTAAACAAGTTTAAAACATGAAAATAAAAAGGGAACCTTGTATCCTTCTTAGTCACTCTACAATGAAGTTTTTGGGAGGGTTTTGAAATTTCCATGTTTGAAACCCAAAATCACTTCTCTTCATGGTAGACTTCATAAGACAGAATTTAGGGGTTAGGGGGTAGATACATGGTTTGTCTAGTTTGAATATGTCTAGACCTTGTTTATCAAATTGAATGCTTACTACATGACAAAAGAAGACTATGTACTTTGGTTTTTCATTTTCTGTTTTTTTTATTTTCTGCCCATTTGAATCTTGGTCTAATCCTAGGTTTGACCATGATTTAAACAAGTTTAAAACATGAATATGAAAAATTAAGCTTCTATCATTCTTAAGTCACTCCAAAATGTAACTCTTGGGAGGGTTTTTGAAATTTCCATGTTTGAAACCAAAAACCACTTCTCTTCATGCTTCTTAGTCACTCTAAAACATAGCTCTTGGGAGGGTTTTTGAAATTTCCATGTTTGATACAAAAAAAAACTCCTCTTCCTGCATGCTTATCTTCATAAGACAGAGTTTAGGGTTAGGGGTAGATATATACATGATTTTATGGTTTGAATATGTCTAGACCTTGTTTATCAACTTGAATGCTTACTATATATGTGACATAAGAATGCTATGTCCTTTGGTTTTTCATTCTTTTGATTTTTTTCTGAATTTTTATGCCCATTTGAATCTTTTGGTCAAATCCTAGGTTTGATCAAGATTTAAACAAGTTTAAAACATGAAAATGAAAATGGAAGCTTGTATCCTTCTTAGTCACTCTAAAATGAAGTTTTTGGGAGGTTTTTGAAATTCCCATGTTTGAAATCCAAAACCACTTCTCTTCATGCTTAAGTTCATAAGACAGAGTTTAGGGGGTTAGGTGGTAGATACATGATTTGTATGTTTTGAATATGTCTAGAGACCTTGTTTATGATTACTATATGACATAATAAGACCTTGGTTTTTCTTGTTTTTTGATTTTTTGAATTTTTATGCCCATTCGAATCTTGGTCAAATTCTAGGTTTGACTAAGATTTGAACAAGTTTAAATCATGAATATGAAAAATTAAGCATCTATCCTTCTTAGTCACTCCAAAACTCTTGGGAGGGTTTTTGAAATTTCCATGTTTGAAACCAAAACAACTTCTCTTCATGCATGCTTGACTTCATAAGACAGAGTTTAGGGTTAGGGGTACAATTAGATATATACATGATTTTCTGGTTTGAATATGTCTAGGCCTTGTTTATCAACTTGAATTCTTACTATATATATGACATAAGAATGCTATGTCCTTTGTTTTTTCATTATCTTGATTTTTTTCTGAATTTTTATGCCCATTTGAATCTTTTGGTCAAATCCTAGGTTTGACCAATATTTAAACAAGTTTAAATCAAGAAATTGAAAAGGTAATCATGGATCCTTCTTAGTCACTCTAAAATGAAGCTTTTGGGATGTTCTTGAAATTTCCATGTTTGAAATCCAAAACGACTTCTCTTCATGCTTGACTTCATAAGACATAATTTAGGGGTTAGGGGTTGATACATGTTTTGTCTAGTTTGAATATGTCTAGACCTTGTTTATCAATTTTAATGCTTACTATATGACATAAGAAGACTATGTGCTTTTCTTACTATATGACATAAGAAGACTATGTGATTTGACCAAGATAATTTAAACAAGTTTAAAACATGAAAATGAAAAGGGAAGCTTGTATCCTTCTTAGTCACTCGAAAATGAAGTTTTTTGGGAGGTTTTTGAAATTTCCATGTTTGAAACCCAAAACCACTTCTCTTCATGCTTGACTTCATAAACATGAAAAGGAAGACTATTTGCTAACGGAGGGAGTAAGCACTCTTGCTATCAAAAGTACCAAACGATGCATACCAAAATGATTTTTTAGAGCAATACTAGTTCAGATTATTTAATTTTACATTAGCAGGCCAAAATCGAACCCCGTAGTTGCAATTTCTGAAATTGATCCGTAGTACTGGGCAGAACCCTAGTTTAACTTATTTAATACTAATAGATTCGTAGGTCGATTTTTTTACGTTTTTATTATTATTACTAGGCAACACATGTGTTTGCCCGCCCAGTGAAACTCTTTCATTTCATTTTTATTTCCCGCAAGGTCGGGAATCGGAGGAAGAGGGATCACACGGGAGGGGACGAAGGGAGAGTAGTCACGGGGCCCCACTTATTTATGGTGTCTATATTTTTTCGGGTGATTTGACTGTTGTGCAGGGTTGTCAGTGCGCAGGGGGTGCGAGCGAGCGAGGCCGAGAATGAGAGAGATGTTTTTTTTTGTTAGAGGGACAACCAAACGATCCTGAAGGACCCAGATTTCCAATACGCATCAGAGAGCAGTTTACAGCATGACACAAAATAAATAGGAAATTACGTCTAAATCCCTAAGATTTACATGGTAGACCCCAGGCTGAAAGCAAGAAATGCGATCGGGTCCTTAACAGCCACCGTCCGGATTGATCCTCGTCGCAGCCGGGCACGAACCACTTGGCGCGACCAAATCGCCATGGCTAAAGAGCCTGCACACCATGGCCTCCGAGCTGAGCTAGAAACGCCCTGCCAAAACCGGCAGCCAACGGAGGTGGATAATTGGAGAGAGAGAGAGAGTCTTGATGCATCTCTCTTGACAAAGAATATGGCTGGGAGTTTGCTTACCTAGCGTACATGACTTGTGCTCACTGAAGTGTGGGACCTCACGCATGGGAACCACACGTAAGTGACAGACTTGTTGCTCTAATAACTCGGGTGATTATTATACTATGGATCCTTCTTAGTCACTCCAAAATGAAGCTTTTGGGAGGTTTTTGAAATTTCCATGTTTGAAACAAAAAACCACTTATCTTCATGCATGCTTGACTTCATAAGACAGAGTTTAGCTAGGGCTAGGGGGTAGATACATGATTTTCTTGGTTTGAATATGTCTAGACCTTGTTTATCAACTTAATTGAATGCTTACTATATGACATAAGAAGACTATGTGCCTTGTTTTTTTCATTTTTTTTTAAATTTTATGCCCATTTGAATCTTGGTCGAATCCTAGGTTTTTCATTCTCTTGATTTTTTTTAAATTTTTATGCCCATTTGAACCTTTTCGTCAAATCATAGGTTTGACCAAGATTTAAACAAGTTTAAAACATGAAAATGAAAAGGGAACCTTGTATCCTTCTTAGTCTCTCTACAATGAAGTTTTTGGGAGGGTTTTTTAAATTTTCATGTTTGAAACCCAAAACCACTTCTCTTCATGGTAGACTTCATAAGACATAATTTAGGGGTTAGGGGGTAGATACATGGTTTGTCTAGTTTGAATATGTCTAGACCCTTCTTTATCAAATTGAATGCTTACTACATGACAAAAGAAGACTATGTGTACTTTGGTTTTTCATTTTCTGTTTTTTTTCCGCCCATTTGAATCTTGGTCAAATCCTAGGTTAATTTGACCATGATTTAAACAAGTTTAAAACATGAATATGAAAAATTAAGCATCTATCATTCTTAAGTCACTCCGAAATGTAACTCTTGGGAGGGTTTTTGAAATTTCCATGTTTGAAACCAAAAACCACTTCTCTTCATGCTTGACTTTCATATATAGAATCGACCGAGATTAGGGTTAGGGGGTAGATACATGATTTGTCTGGTTTGAATATGTCCAAACATTGTTTATCAACTTGAATGCTTACTATATGACATGAGAGGACTATATGCTTTTAAAATTCAAACATATGGTAAGCATTCTTATGTCATATAGTAAACATTCAAGTTGATAAACAAGGTTTGGACATATTCAAACCAGACAAATCTCATGTGTATCTACCACCTAACCCTAAACTCGGTCGATTTTATTATAGTCTAGCATGAAGAGAAGTGGTTTTTGGTTTCAAACATGGAAATTTCAAAAAACCTCCCAAGAGTTACATTTTGGAGTGACTTAAGAAGGATAGATGCTTAATTTTTCATATTCATGTTATAAACTTGATTAAATCATGGTCAAACACCTAGGATTTGACCAAGATTCAAATGGGTAGAAAATTTAAAAAAATCAGAAAAATGAAAAACCAAAGTATATAGTCTTCTTATGTCATGTAGTAAGCATTCAAGTTGATAAACAAGGTCTAGACATATTCAAACTAGGAAAACCAGTATCTAAATTTTTATACCCATTTGAATCTTGGTCAAATCCTAGGTTTCACCAAGATTTGAATAAGTTTAAATACATGAATATAAAAATGTAAGCATGTATGCTTCTTAGTCACTCTAAAATGTAGCTCTTGGGAGGGTTTTTAAAATTTCCATGTTTGAAACCAAAAACCACTTCTCTTCATGCATGCTTGACTTCATAAGACAGAGTTTAGGGTTAGGGGTAGATATATACATGATTTTCTAGTTTGAATATGTCTAGACCTTGTTTATCAACTTGAATGCTTACTATATATATGACATAAGAATTCTATGTCCTTTGTTTTTTCATTCTCTTGATTTTTTTCTGAATTTTTATGCCCATTTGAACCTTTTGGTCAAATCATAGGTTTTGACCAAGTTTTAAACAAGTTTAAAACATGAAAATAAAAATGGAACCTTGTATCCTTCTTAGTCACTCTACAATGAAGTTTTTGGGAGGGTTTTTGGAATTTCCATGTTTGAAACCCAAAACCACTTCTCTTCATGGTAGACTTCATAAGACAGAATTTAGGGGTTAGGAGGTAGAAACATGGTTTGTCTAGTTTGAATATGTCTAGACCTTGTTTATCAAATTGAATGCTTACTACATGACAAAAGAAGACTATGTACTTTGGTTTTTCATTTTCTGTTTTTTTTATTTTCTACCCATTTGAATCTTGGTCTAATCCTAGGTTTGACCATGATTTAAACAAGTTTAAAACATGAATATGAAAAATTAAGCTTCTATCATTCTTAAGTCACTCCAAAATGTAACTCTTGGGAGGGTTTTTGAAATTTCCATGTTTGAAACCAAAAACCACTTCTCTTCATGCTTCTTAGTCACTCTAAAACATAGCTCTTGGGAGGGTTTTTGAAATTTCCATGTTTGAAACCAAAAACAACTTCTCTTCCTGCATGCTTGCCTTCATAAGACAGAGTTTAGGGTTAGGGGTAGATATATACATGATTTTCTGGTTTGAATATGTCTAGACCTTGTTTATCAACTTGAATTCTTACTATATATATGACATAAGAATGCTATGTCCTTTGGTTTTTCATTCTTTTAATTTTTTTCTGAATTTTTATGCCCATTTGAATCTTTTGGTCAAATCCTAGGTTTGACCAAGATTTAAACAAGTTTAAAACATGAAAATGAAAAATGGAAGCTTGTATCCTTCTTAGCCACTCTAAAATGAAGTTTTTGGGAGGTTTTTGAAATTTCCATGTTTGAAATCCAAAACCACTTCTCTTCATGTTTGAGTTCATAAGACAGAGTTTAGGGGGTTAGGTGGTAGATACATGATTTGTATGTTTTGAATATGTCTAGAGACCTTGTTTATGATTATTTATGACATTATAAGACCTTGGTTTTTCTTTTTTTTGATTTTTTGAATTTTTATGCCCATTCGAATCTTGGTCAAATTCTAGGTTTGACCAAGATTTGAACAAGTTTAAATCATGAATATGAAAAATTAAGCATCTATCCTTCTTAGTCACTCCAAAACTCTTTAGAGCTTTTTGAAATTGCCATGTTTGAAACCAAAACAACTTCTCTTCATGCATGCTTGACTTCATAAGACAAAGTTTAGGGTTAGGGGTACAATTAGATATATACATGATTTTCTGGTTTGAATATGTCTAGGCCTTGTTTATCAACTTGAATGCTTACTATATATATGACATAAGAATGCTATGTCCTTTGTTTTTTCATTCTCTTGATTTTTTTCTGAATTTTTATGCCCATTTGAATCTTTTGGTCAAATCCTAGGTTTGACCAATATTTAAACAAGTTTAAAACAAGAAAATGAAAAGGTAATCATGGATCCTTCTTAGTCACTCTAAAATGAAGCTTTTGGGATGTTCTTGAAATTTCCATGTTTGAAACCCAAAACGACTTCTCTTCATGCTTGACTTCATAAGACAGAATTTAGGGGTTAGGGGTTGATACATGATTTGTCTAGTTTGAATATGTCTAGACCTTGTTTATCAATTTTAATGCTTACTATATGACATAAGAAGACTATGTGCTTTTCTTACTATATGACATAAGAAGACTATGTGATTTGACCAAGATAATTTAAACAAGTTTAAAACATGAAAATGAAAAGGGAAGCTTGTATCCTTCTTAGTCACTCGAAAATGAAGTTTTTTGGGAGGTTTTTGAAATATCCATGTTTGAAACCCAAAACCACTTCTCTTCCTGCTTGACTTCATAAACATGAAAATGAAGACTATTTGCTAACGGAGGGAGTAAGCACTCTTGCTATCAAAAGTACCAAACGATGCATACCAAAATGATTTTTTTAGAGCAATACTAGTTCAGATTATTTAATTTTACATTAGCAGGCCAAAATCGAACCCCGTAGTTGCATTTTCTGAAATTGATCCGTAGTACTGGGCAGAACCCTAGTTTAACTTATTTAATACTAATAGATTCGTAGGTCGATTTTTTTACATTTTTATTATTATTACTAGGCAGCACATGTGTTTGCCCGTCCAGTGAAACTCTTTCATTTCATTTTTATTTCCCGTAAGGTCGGGAATCGGAGGTAGAGGGATACACGGGAGGATACGGAGGGAGAGCAGTCACGGGGCCCCACTTATTTATGGTGTCTATATTTTTTCGGGTGATTTGACTGTTGTGCAGGGTTGTCAGTGCGCAGGGGGTGCGAGCGAGCGAGGCCGAGAATGAGAGAGATGTTTTTGTTGTTAGAGGGATAACCGAACGATCCTAAAGGACCCAGATTTCCAATACGCATCAGAGAGCAGTTTACAGCATGCCACAAAATAAATAGGAAATTACGTCTAAATCCCTAAGATTTACATTGTTTATCAACTTGAATGCTTACCATATGACATGAGAGGACTATATGCTTTTAAAATTCAAACATATGGTAAGCATTCTTATATCATATAGTAAACATTCAAGTTGATAAACAAGGTTTGAACATATTCAAACTAGACAAATCTCATGTGTATCTACCACCTAACCCTAAACTCGGTCGATTTTATGAAAGTCTAGCATGAAGAGAAGTGGTTTTTGGTTTCAAACATGGAAATTTCAAAAAACCTCCCAAGAGTTACATTTTGGAGTGACTTAAGAAGGATAGATGCTTAATTTTTCATATTCATGTTTTAAACATGATTAAATAATGGTCAAACACCTAGGATTTGACCAAGATTCAAATGGGTAGAATATTTAAAAAAATCAGAAAAATGAAAAACCAAAGTATATAGTCTTCTTATGTCATGTAGTAAGCATTCAAGTTGATAAACAAGGTCTAGACATATTCAAACTAGGCAAACCAGTATCTAAATTTTTATACCCATTTGAATCTTGGTCAAATCCTAGGTTTCACCAAGATTTGAATAAGTTTAAAACATGAATATGAAAATGTAAGCATGTATGCTTCTTAGTCACTCTAAAATGTAGCTCTTGGGAGGGTTTTTGAAATTTCCATGTTTGAAACCAAAAACCAGTTCTCTTCATGCATGCTTGACTTCATAAGACAGAGTTTAGGGTTAGGGGTAGATATATACATGATTTTCTAGTTTGAATATGTCTAGACCTTGTTTATCAACTTGAATGCTTACTATATATATGACATAAGAATGCTATGTCCTTTGTTTTTTCATTCCCTATATTTTTTCTTAATTTTTATGCCCATTTGAACCTTTTGGTCAAATCATAGGTTTGACCAAGTTTTAAACAAGTTTAAAACATGAAAATAAAAAGGGAACCTTGTGTCCTTCTTAGTCACTCTACAATGAAGTTTTTGGGAGGGTTTTGAAATTTCCATGTTTGAAACCCAAAACCACTTCTCTTCATGGTAGACTTCATAAGACAAAATTTAGGGGTTAGGGGGTAGATACATGGTTTGTCTAGTTTGAATATGTCTAGACCTTGTTTATCAAATTGTATGCTTACTACATGACAAAAGAAGACTATGTACTTTGGTTTTTCATTTTCTGTTTTTTTTTTATTTTCTGCCCATTTGAATCTTGGTCTAATCCTAGGTTTGACCATGATTTAAACAAGGTTAAAACATGAATAGGAAAAATTAAGCTTCTATCATTCTTAAGACACTCCAAAATGTAACTCTTGGGAGGGTTTTTGAAATTTCCATGTTTGAAACCAAAAACCATTTCTGTTCATGCTTCTTAGTCACTCTAAAATGTAGCTCTTGGGAGGGTTTTTGAAGTTTCCATGTTTGAAACCAAAAACAACTTCTCTTCCTGCATGCTTGCCTTCATAAGACAGAGTTTAGGGTTAGGGGTAGATATATACATGATTTTATGGTTTGAATATGTCTAGACCTTGTTTATCAACTTGAATGCTTACTATATATATGACATAAGAATGCTATGTCCTTTGGTTTTTCATTCTTTTGATTTTTTCTGAATTTTTTATGCTCATTTGAATCTTTTGGTCAAATCCTAGGTTTGACCAATATTTAAACAAGTTTAAAACATGAAAATGAAAATGGAAGCTTGTATCCTTCTTAGTCACTCTAAAATGAAGTTTTTGGGCGGTTTTTGAAATTTCCATGTTTGAAATCCAAAACCACTTCTCTTCATGCTTGAGTTCATAAGACAGAGTTTAGGGGGTTATGTGGTAGATACATGATTTGTATGTTTTGAATATGTCTAGAGACCTTGTTTATGATTACTATATGACATAATAACACTACAAGAAAAGTTGCCATGGCCGACGAAGTTGAAGTCGCGCCGTGGTTGCTGGTGTACCATGGCCGACGATTTTGGGTCTGTCCGTTGTGCATGTCAAAACATTTTTTTTCTCGTTTTTGAGGCCACCTAGCCCGGCGAAAACGGCCAAAACGTTGCGTATGGTGGCCCGGGACGTGGTGCATCTCGAAATCTCGGGTTCGCCGGCCGAGTCAACGCAAATCTGCACCGCCGAGGGATGTAGGGCCCAGATGGAAGCCTCTCTGGCATTGTTTTTTTTCTTGATCGCGCCATCTCGTTCAACGCTCTCCGATCGAGCCGTTTACGATGCAGGATCATGGGTCCCGCATGTCATCCTCTATGAACCAAAATTCTTTCTATTCTTGGATTTTTTTGACCCCCTGATTTCTGGCTACATCCTTTTTCTTTTTATCCCTTGCCGCCTTGGAAACGTTGAGACCGCTGCTGCTAAATGGGACGCGCATGTCATCCTCTATGTACTATAAAACTTTATTTTCTTGGATTTTTTTGGCACCTCAAATTTGGTCACTTGCCTTTTTCTTTCGATCCCCTGCCGCCTCTCAAACGGTGATACCGCTGCTGCTAAATGGGACCCGCATGTCATCCTCTATGTACTATAAAACTTTCTTTTTTGGATTTTTTTGGCACCTCAAATTTGGTCACTTGCCTTTTTCTTTCGATCCCCTGCCGCCTCTCAAACGGTGATACCGCTGCTGCTAAATGGGACCCGCATGTCATCCTCTATGTACTATAAAACTTTCTTTTCTTGGAGTTTTTTTTGGCACCTCAAATTTGGTCACTTGCCTTTTTCCTTCGATCCCCTGCCGCGTCTCAAACGGTGATACCGCTGCTGCTAAATGGGACCCGCATGTCATCCTCTATGTACTATAAAACTTTCTTTTCTTGGAGTTTTTTGGGCACCTCAAATTTGGTCACTTGCCTTTTTCCTTCGATCCCCTGCCGCCTCTCAAACGGTGATACCGCTGCTGCTAAATGGGACCCGCATGTCATCCTCTATGTACTATAAAACTTTCTTTTCTTGGATTTTTTTGGCACCTCATATTTGGTCACTTACCTTTTTCTTTCGATCCCCTGCCGCCTCTCAAATGGTGAGACCGCTGCTGCTAAATGGGACCCGCATGTCATCCTCTATGTACAATCAAGTTTCTTTTCTTGAATTATTTTTGACTCCTGATATTTGGTCACTTGCCTTTTTCTTTCGATCTCATGCCACGTCTGAAACGTTGAGGAACCTGCAGGCTCATGGGACCCGCATGTCATCCTCTATGTACTATAAAAGTTCATTTTCTTCGTTTTTTTCACCCTATGATTTTTGGATATTTCCTTTTTCTTTTGATCCCCTTCCGCCTTTGAAACGTTGAGGACTCTGCTGGCTCATAGGTCTCACATGTCAGCCTCTATGTACAATCAAGTTTCTTTTCTTGAATTATTTTTGGATCCTGATATTTGGTCACTTGCCTTTTTCTTTCGATCTCATGCCACGTTTGAAACGTTGAGGAACCTGCTGGCTCATGGGACCCGCATGTCATCCTCTATGTCCATCAACTTTCTTTTCTTGGATTTTTTGACCCCCTAATTTCTGGCTACTTTCTTTTTCTTTTGATCTCAAGTCGCATTTGAAACATTCGGACCGCTGCTGCAAAATGGGACCCGCATGTCATCCTGTATGTACAATAAAAGTTTCTTTTCTTGGATTATTTTCCACCCTCTGATTTTTGGTCACTTTCCTTTTTCTTTCGATCTCATGCCGCCTTTGAAAACGTTGAGGAACCTGCTGGCTCATGGGACCCGCATGTCATCCTCTATGTACTCTAAAAGTTTTTTCTTGGACTTTTTTTTCTTTTGATCCCCTGCCGCCTTGGAAACGTTGAGTAAGCTGCTAACTCATGGGACCCGCATGTCATCCTCTATGTACAATCAACTTTCTTTTTCTTTTGATCTCAAGCCGCATTTGAAACGTTGAGACCGCTGCTGCTAATTGGGACCCGCATGTCATCCTCTATGTACTATAAAGTTTTTTTCTTGGATTATCTTTGGCTCCTGATATTTTTTCACTTGCCTTTTTCTTTCGATCTCATGCCGCCTTTGAAACGTTGAGTAAGCTTCTGGCTCATGGGTCCCACATGTCATCTTCTACGAACAATAAAAGTTTCCTTTCTTGGAGTTATTTTTGACCCCTAATTTCTGGCTATTTTTCTTTTTCTTTTGATCCCCTGCCCCCTTTGAAACGATGAGGACGCTGTTGGCAGGTCGGTCCCACATGTCATCCTCTGTGAACAATAAAAGTTTCCTTTGATGGATTTATTTTGAACCCCTAATTAATTTCGGGATATTTCCTTTTTTTTTCTTTGATCCCCTGCCGCCTTGGAATCGCTGTGGATGCTGCTGCCTCATGGGTCCCGCATGTCATCCTCTTAGAACGAAAATGTTTCTTTTCTTGGATTGTTTACCAACATATTTTTGGTTTATTTTTTCTTTCCATCCCCTGCCGCCTTTAAAACATTGACGATGCTGCTGGCTCATGGGTCCCCGATGTCAGCCTCCCCGTACAAGAAACATGTGATATCTTGATTATTTTGCAGACAATAAACAGTGTATTGCGCTCCGAGCTATTGCAAACGGATAAATTAAATCTTCATTTTTACATAAACAAACTTATATGTTGAATCTCCTTTTTTTTGTTTTTGCGAAGCATAGGACTTTCCTGTTTTTTTTAGAAAATTCCGAACTTTCCTGTTTTGGAGTGGGCTGAAATTGTACGAGTCAAAAGGCCAAGCAGGATAGTTCGAAGGCCCAGATGTCCAGATGCAGCCCAATTGAAATCTTTCTTCATGGATTTTTTTCACCCCCTGATTTCTGGCTACTTCATTTTTCTTTTGGTCCTGTGCCGCCTTGGAAACGTTGAGACCGCTGCTGCAAAATGGGACCCGCATGTCATCCTCTATGTACAATAAAATTTATTTTCTTGGATTATTTTTGGCTCCTGATATTTGGTCACTTGCCTTTTTCTTTCGATCCCGTGCAGCCTCTCAAACGGTGATACGGCTGCTGCTAAATGGGACCCGCATGTCATCCTCTATGTACAATTAAGTTTCTTTTCTTGAATTATCTTTGGCTCCTGATATTTGGTCACTTGCCTTTTTCTTTCGATCTCATGCCATGTTTGAAACGCAGAGGAACCTGCTGGATCATGGGACCCGCATGTCATCCTCTATGTACTATAAAACTTTCTTTTCATGAATTATTTTTGGCTCCTCATATTTGGTCACTTGCCTTTTTCTTTCGATCTCATGCCACGTTTGAAACGTTGAGGAACCTGCAGGATCATGGGACCCACATGTCATTCTCTATGTACTATAAAACTTTCTTTTCTAGGATTTTTTTTGGAACCTCATATTTGGTCACTTGCCTTTTTCTTTCGATCCCCTGCAGCCTCTCAAAAGGTGATACCGCTGCTGCTAAATGGGACCCGCATGTCATCCTCTATGTACAATCAAGTTTCTTTTCTTGAATTATTTTTGGCTCCTGATATTTGGTGACTTGCCTTATTCTTTCGATCTCATGCCACGTTTGAAACGTTGAGGAACCTGCAGGCTCATGGGACCCACATGTCATCGTCTATGTACTATAAAACATTCTTTCCTTGGATTTTTTTGGATCCTGATATTTGGTCACTTGCCTTTTTCTTTCGATCTCATGCCACGTTTGAAACGTTGAGGAACCTGCTGGCTCATGGGACCCGCATGTCATCCTCTATGTCCATCAACTTTCTTTTCTTGGATTTTTTTTGACACCCTAATTTCTGGCTACTTTCTTTTTCTTTTGATCTCAAGTCGCATTTGAAACGTTGGGACCGCTGCTGCAAAATGGGACCCGCATGTCATCCTGTATGTACAATAAAAGTTTCTTTTCTTGGATTATTTTACACCCTCTGATTTTTGGTCACTTTCCTTTTTCTTTCTATCTCATGCCGCCTTTGAAAATGTTGAGGAACCTGCTGGCTCATGGGACCCGCATGTCATCTTCTATGTACTCTAAAAGTTTTTTCTTGGATTTTTTTTCTTTTGATCCCCTGCCGCCTTGGAAACGTTGAGTAAGCTGCTGACTCATGGGATCCGCATGTCATCCTCTATGTACAATCAACTTTCTTTTTCTTTTGATCTCAAGCCGCAATTGAAACGTTGAGACCGCTACTGCTAATTGGGACCCGCATGTCATCCTCTATGTACTATAAAGTTTTTTTCTTGGATTATCTTTGGCTCCTGATATTTTTTCACTTGCCTTTTTCTTTCGATCTCATGCCGCCTTTGAAACATTGAGTAAGCTGCTGGCTCATGGGTCCCGCATGTCATCTTCTACGAACAATAAAAGTTTCCTTTCTTGGAGTTATTTTTGACCCCTAATTTCTGGCTATTTGCCTTTTTCTTTTGATCCCCTGCCCCCTTTGAAACGATGAGGACGCTGTTGGCAGGTCAGTCCCACATGTCATCCTCTGTGAACAATAAAAGTTTCCTTTGATGGATTTATTTTGAACCCCTAATTAATTTCGGGATATTTCCTTTTTTTCTTTGATCCCCTGCCGCCTTGGAATCGCCGAGGATGCTGCTGCCTCATGGGTCCCGCATGTCATCCTCTTAGAACGAAAATGTTTCTTTTCTTGGATTGTTTACCAACATATTTTTGGTTTATTTTTTCTTTCCATCCCCTGCCGTCTTTAAAACGTTGACGACGCTGCTGGCTCATGGGTCCCCGATCTCAGCCTCCCCGTACAAGAAACATGTGATATCTTGATTATTTTGCAGACAATAAACAGTGTATTGCGCTCTGAGCTATTTCAAACGGATAAATTAAATCTTTATTTTTACATAAACAAACTTATATGTTGAATCTCCTTGTTTTTTTTGTTTTTGCGAAGCATAGGACTTTCCTGTCTTTTTTTAGAAAATTCCGAACTTTCCTGTTTTGGAGTGGGCTGAAATTGTACGAGTCAAAAGGCCAAACAGGATAGTTCGAAGGCCCAGATGTCCAGATGCAGCCCAATTGAAATCTTTCTTCTTGGATTTTTTCACCCCCTGATTTCTGGCTACTTCATTTTTCTTTTGCTCCTGTGCCGCCTTGGAAACGTTGAGACCGCTGCTGCAAAATGGGACCCGCATGTCATCCTCTATGTACAATAAATTTTCTTTTCTTGGATTATTTTTGGCTCCTGATATTTGGTCACTTGCCTTTTTCTTTCAATCCCGTGCAGCGTCTCAAACGGTGATACCGCTGCTGCTAAATGGGACCCGCATGTCATCCTCTATGTACAATTAAGTTTCTTTTCTTGAATTATCTTTGGCTCCTGATATTTGGTCACTTGCCTTTTTCTTTCGATCTCATGCCACGTTTGAAACATCGAGGAACCTGTTGGATCATGGGACCCGCATTTCATCCTCTATGTACTATAAAACTTTCTTTTCATTAATTATTTTTGGCTCCTCATATTTGGTCACTTGCCTTTTCTTTCGATCTCATGCCACGTTTGAAACGTTGAGGAACCTGCAGGATCATGGGACCCACATGTCATCCTCTATGTACTATAAAACTTTCTTTTCTAGGATTTTTTTTGGAACCTCATATTTGGTCACTTGCCTTTTTCTTTCGATCCCCTGCAGCCTCTCAAAAGGTGATACCGCTGCTGCTAAATGGGACCCGCATGTCATCCTCTATGTACAATCAAGTTTCTTTTCTTGAATTATTTTTGGCTCCTGATATTTGGTGACTTGCCTTTTTCTTTCGATGTCATGCCACGTTTGAAACGTTGAGGAACCTGCAGGCTCATGGGACCCACATGTCATCCTCTATGTACTATAAAACATTCTTTTCTTGGATTTTTTTGGATCCTGATATTTGGTCACTTGCCTTTTTCTTTCGATCTCATGCCACGTTTGAAACGTTGAGGAACCTGCTGGCTCATGGGACCCGCATGTCATCCTCTATGTCCATCAACTTTCTTTTCTTGGATTTTTTTTTGACCCCCAAATTTCTGGCTACTTTCTTTTTCTTTTGATCTCAAGTCGCATTTGAAATGTTGGGACCGCTGCTGCAAAATGGGACCCGCATGTCATCCTGTATGTACAATAAAAGTTTCTTTTCTTGGATTATTTTCCACCCTCTGATTTTTGGTCACTTGCCTTTTTCTTTCGATCTCATGCCACGTTTGAAACGGTGAGGAACCTGCAGGCTCATGGGACCCACATGTCATCCTCTATGTACTATAAAACATTCTTTTCTTGGATTTTTTTTGGATCATGATATTTGGTCACTTGCCTTTTTCTTTCGATCTCATTCCACGTTTGAAACGTTGAGGACCCTGCTGGCTCATGGGACCCGCATGTCATCCTCTATGTGCTATAAAAGTTTATTTTCTTGGTTTTTTTTTCACCCTCTGTTTTTTGGCTATTTCCTTTTTCTTTTGATCCCCTGCCGCCTTGGAAACGTTGAGTAAGCTGCTGACTCATGGGACCCGCATGTCATCCTCTATGTACAATCAACTTTCATTTTTCTTTTGATCTCAAGCTGCATTTGAAACGTTGAGACCGCTGCTGCTAATTGGGACCCGCATGTCATCCTCTACGTACAATAAAGTTTTTTTCTTGGATTATCTTTGGCTCCTGATATTTTGTCACTTGCCTTTTTCTTTCGATCTCATGCCGCCTTTGAAACGTTGAGTAAGCTGCTGGCTCATGGGTCCCGCATGTCATCCTCTACGAACAATAAAGGTTTCCTTTCTTGGAGTTATTTTTGACCCCTAATTTCTGGCTATTTGCCTTTTTTTCTTTTGTTCTCTTGCCCCCTTTGAAACGATGAGGACGCTTTTGGCAGGTCAATCCCACATTTCATCCTCTGAGAACAATAAAAGTTTCCTTTGACGGATTTATTTTGAACCCCTAATTAATTTCTGGATATTTCCTTTTTTTTTCTTTGATCCCCTGCCGCCTTGGAATCGTTGAGGATGCTGCTGCCTCATGGGTCCCGCATGTCATCCTCTTAGAACGAAAATGTTTCTTTTCTTGGATTTTGTACCAACATATTTTTGGTTTATTTTTTCTTTCCATCCCCTACTGCCTTTAAAACGTTGACGACGCTGCTGGCTCATGGGTCCCCGATGTCAGCCTCCCCATACAAGAAACATGTGATATCTTGATTATTTTGCAGACAATAAATAGTGTATTGCGCTCTGAGCTATTGCAAACGGATAAATTAAATCTTTATTTTTACATAAACAAACTTATAGGACTTTCCTGTTTTTTTTAGAAAATTCCGAACTTTCCTGTTTTGGAGTGGGCTGAAATTGTACGAGTCAAAAGGCCAAGCAGGATAGTTCGAAGGCCCAGATGTCCAGATGTAGCCCAATTGAAATCTTTCTTCTTGGATTTTTTGCACCCCCTGATTTCTGGCTACTTCATTTTTCTTTTGCTCCTGTGCCGCCTTGGAAACGTTGAGACCGCTGCTGCAAAATGGGACCCGCATGTCATCCTCTATGTACAATAAAATTTCTTTTCTTGGATTATTTTTGGCTCCTGATATTTGGTCACTTGCCTTTTTCTTTCGATCCCGTGCAGCCTCTCAAAGGTGATACCGCTGCTGCTAAATGGGACCCGCATGTCATCCTCTATGTACAATTAAGTTTCTTTTCTTGAATTATCTTTGGCTCCTGATATTTGGTCACTTGCCTTTTTCTTTCGATCTCATGCCACGTTTGAAACGTCGAGGAACCCGCGGGATCATGGGACCCGCATGTCATCCTCTATGTACTATAAAACTTACTTTTCTTGAATTATTTTTGGCTCCTCATATTTGGTCACTTGCCTTTTTCTTTCGATCTCATGCCACGTTTGAAGCGTTGAGGAACCTGCTGGCTCATGGGACCCGCATGTCATCCTCTATGTGCTATAAAAGTTCATTTTCTTGTATTTTTTTTCACCCTCTGATTTTTGGCTATTTCCTTTTTCTTTTGATCCCCCGCCGCCTTGGAAACGTTGAGTAAGCTGCTGGCTCATGGGGCCCACATGTCAGGCTCTTTGTACGATAAAATTTATTCATCAAATTTATTCTCTTGGATTTTTTTTGACCCCCTAATTTCTGGCTACTTTCTTTTTCTTTTGATCTGAAGCCGCATTTGAAACATTGGGAACACTGCTGCAAAATGGGACCCGCATGTCATCCTCTATGTACTATAAAAGTTTATTTTTGGCGATTTCCTTTTTTTCTTTTGATCCCCTGCTGCCTTGGAAAAGTTGAGTAAGCTGCTGACTCATGGGACCCGCATGTCATCCTCTATGTGCAATCAACTTTTTTTTTTGGAGTTTTTCCCCTAATTTCTGGCTACTTTATTTTTGACCCCTAATTTCTGGCTATTTTCCTTTTGTCGACCGCCTGCCGCCTTAGAAACGTTGAGGACGCTGCTGGCTCATGGGGCCCACATGTCAGGCTCTTTGTACGATAAAAGTTTCCTTTGCTGGATTTATTTTTGACCCCTAATTTCTGGCTATTTGCCTTTTTCTTTCGAGCTCCACCGCCTTTGAAATGTTGATGACGCTGCTGCAAATTGGGTCCAATATGTCAGCATCTATGTGCGATAAACCTTTCCTTTCTTGGATTTTTTTTGGACACCTGATTTCGAGCTACTTGCCTTTTTCTTTCGATCTCCTGCCCCCTTTGAGAAACGTCGAGAACGATGCTGGTTCGTGGGTCCCACATGTCATCCTCTCTGAATGATAAATGTTGTGGCCGCGGCTGCAAGATAGGTCCCACATGTCAGCCTGAATGTTGAATAAACGTTTCCTTTCTCGAATTTATATTTGACCCCTGATTTCGGGCTACTTTGCCGTTTCTTTTGATCCCCTGCCGCCTTGTCAACGTTGAGGACACTGCTGCAAAATAGGTCCCACATGTCATCCTCTATGTAGAATAAATGTTTCCTTTCTTGGATTATTTTTTTCTTTCGATCTCTGGCTGCATTTCAATGATGAGGACGCAGGTATTGGGCCGTTATCTCCTGAGCTAGTAGGCCCACGTAAATTACCATGTAGATTGCCGTACAGTACGAGTACTTTTTTTCTATCCTGAAATCTAACCGGCGGGCGCGTGCCAGACGTACGCTCCGGGCACACCCACTAGACGACAACTGATGCGTAAGCTATCTGATATCAGGTGCCTTTTTCTGAAAAAATGTAACTTTTAAACCGTGCGGCGGAATGACAATCCGTTTTCACTTCTACAATCCCCACGACGAGAGCTTCGAAACTAGACCACATTTTCATATGTTTCGACGAATTTTTTAAACAAGCAACTTTGATGCGCGACAAAGCAATTTTGTTATGCAGCAAAATAACTTTGGTATGTGACAAAGCAACTTTGATATGCGACTAACATATGCACTTTTTGGTACACGAAGGCACAACTTTGATGCCCGAAAACAATTTTGGTGTCAATCGGAGCATTTTCAATGTGTGACGAAGGAACTTAAGTGCCCTGCATAGCAACTTTGGCGCCCGGTGACTTAGTATTTTAACCTTGCAGAGAAACTTTGGCGTCCGACCGAGCAAATTTAGTGTCTTGCAGAGCAACTTTGGTACTCGAGAGAGCAAATTTGGTTTGTGACGGTCTAATTTTGGCGTCCATCAAAGCAACTTTGGTGTCCACCGAATAAATTTTGATGTATGGATGAGCAACTTTGGCATCCAGTGATGCAACTTTCATTGTGAATGTAGATTTACGTTGTGCAGCAAAGTTGCTTCATCCCACACTAAAGTTGCATCGTCTTGCATTATAATTGCTATGTCGCACGTAGAAGTTGCTTTAGAAAAAACTTTATCAAAATACATAGAAATGAGATCTAGTTTTGAAGAGCTCAGCGCAAGAAATTCAAAAGTGAAAGCGGATCTTAATTTCGACATCTGGTGCAAAAGTTATACGATTTTGAACATTTATAAAGGAAAATTAATCTAAATTATTCCACGCCTGATCGTTACCAAAACAAAGATCTTCATGTCTGCTACTCCACCAAAAAACATACCAGCATGTATTCATCACAATACGGGTAACTTATTTAGGAAAAATGTGTTCATCACGGGATTCAAACAAAGATCTTCATCTCTGCTAAATTTTGATTTCACCAAAAACCGAACAGCGTGTGTTCATGACGTTAACTTCACGAACACTATGGTTTCTCTATAAAATAAGGTCACCATCCATTCCTTTACTGAAGGCATTTGCGAAAAGCATCTTTCGCTCATGGGCACAAAAAATCAAAAATCGTACATATTTGTTTCAAAAAAATCTGAAACTAAATGTAGACATAATAAATAAAGTAACCTACAAGCGTGTAAAATTTTAATATGAAATTCTTTATATTGTAGACTACACAAAAAAGACAAAATCTGTTGAAATTTTGAGATCTGAAATATGCATACCCAGATCCACACGTTTGTTATTTTTGTGTAGCCCAGAATTTTTTGTATTTGAAACTGAAATTTTGCACGCTTATGGGACCATTCATTAGCTACACCATGATTTTTTTTCTATTTTTTTGAAACACATAAATATGTTTTTATTTTTTCTAAAATAGCAGGAGCACTGGTGCCCAAGAGCACCAAATCTCTTAGGCATTTGCGCCTAATAGCGCGAGCTTAGCTAATTTTTGAAGAAAAAAAGATGTCCATTGTGGTATTCAGGACAAAGATCTTCATGTCTGCTACTCCACCAAACAACAGACCAGCATGTATTCATCACAATACGGGTAGCTAATTTGTGAAAAATATGTTCAGCACGGGATTCAAACAAAGATCTTCATCTCTGCAAAATTTTGATTTCACCAAAAACCGAACAGCGAATGTTCATGAGGTTAAGCTCACGAACAATATTTTTTCTCTATAAAATAAGGTTACCATCCGTCTCTTATTTCTCAAGGAAAAACAGGTGGAAGTGTTGGGACGAACCACATGGGTGCTTCAGCTCTATGTTCAATCTTCTCTTTTTTGTTACTGCAATCTTGAGCCTATGGCAGGACCTCCATTGACGTGCATTCTGCACCAATTTGGCCTTGGACGTATCCATGTATCACGGGCGTGATTGTGGGTAGCAAAGACACAGTCAAGTTTGAACAATTGGAAATCTGGTTCTGCAGCCTCTGCGTCGATTGGCGGGGGTAGCATGAAAATTGGGTGATTGAGTCCAAGAAATAAAGAATGCCCCTTCAAATTGTTCAATCTTTCCCACCTTGCCTCTTCTACAGTGTCCAAGGTATGGGCAGATCTCAAGAAAACGTAGCACCGTACCAAAGGATAAGACCTCAGCTTGTTACCCATATGTAATATTGGAGGACCGAGGATGGGCCGATAACCCTAAACCTGAATCCACGCGAGATCAGATTCACCAGTAATGGACTCTGCTCTCATTGGTGCCAGGAACCAAGTGCGCTGGTCAGAAAATCCAAGAAATACATCTTCATCTTCATCATTATGATTATCACCATCATCATCTAATTCTTCATCATCTAATTCTTCATCATCTAATTCGTCTTCTTCTAATTCTTCTTCTTCCAATTCTTCTTCTTCTAATTCTTCTTCTTCTACATCCGCATCATTATCTTCATCGGCACCTCCATCGCCTTGAGCCACATTTGCTTCATCATCTTCCATGACAGCATCTCCCTCAATTTGAGCCAAAATTGCAGCCGCTTCTGCTTCTTCATCTTCAATGACAGGGGCGTCAATGAGACGCGGGCCTGCATCTGTCCCTGCAATGCACAAAGATCAACCACAATGCAGCAAGTAGGAACTACACTGTAAATTATCTCTTCTCTTCTATCTTCTATCTTCTATCTTCTACTACTATAAGGCACCAGTTTTGAACAAGACATGTAGCAACAATTCCAACTGTTGGTGTCCAAAATCTAACGGTTGGGATTAGAGGTATTCGCGTGAAAAAAATACCACACCAGTGTCCACGTGTTTCTAGAACCGTCATGTATCCATTATAAAGAAAAATCGGAGTAGTCTCACACCGATATCACACGTCCCACTTGATAGTGATTAAGAAAGGTTCCAAATTTTTGTTCATATTTATAAACTGTATGCTCACACTTATTTTGATGGTATAACCAAAATATTAGTTTTATTGAAAGTTTGAACAACATTTAGAACGCAACTTACATCAGTATTGCGAATCGTAATTGGTCCAACATGTGCAGCATGCCATTTACTAGTTAAGACATAAAACAAAGACTCACCGCAGGTATATGTTGGAGATATGCCCAAGAGGCAATAATAAAATGGTTGTTATAATATATCTTTGTGTTTATGATAATGTTTACATACCATGCAATAATTTTATTAACCGAAACATTGATACATGTGTGTTATGTAAACAACAATGAGTCCCTAGTAAGCCTCTTAACTAGCTTGTTGATTAATAGATGATTAGTTTCATAATCATGAACATTGGATGTTATTAATAACAAGGTTATATCATTATATGAATGATGTAATGGACACACCCAATTAAGCATAGCATAAGATCACGTTATTAAATTATTTGCTATAAGCCTTTGATACATAGTTACCTAGTCCTTATGACCGTGAGATCATGTAAATCACTTATACCGGAAAGGTACTTTGATTACATCAAACGCCACTGCGTAAATGGGTAGTTATAAAGGTGGGATTAAGTATCCGGAAAGTATGAGTTGAGGCATATGGATCAACAGTGGGATTTGTCCATCCCGATGACGGATAGATATACTCTGGGCCCTCTCGGTGGAATGTCGTCTAATGTCTTGCAAGCATATGAATAAGTTCATAAGAGACCACATACCACGGCATTTAGTAAAGAGTACTTGTCAGGAGACGAGGTTGAACAAGGTATAGAGTGATACCGATGATCAAACCTCGGACAAGTAAAATATCGCGTGACAAAGGGAATTGGTATCGTATGTGAATGGTTCATTTGATCACTAAGTCATCGTTGAATATGTGGGAGCCATTATGGATCTCCAGATCCCGCTATTGGTTATTGGTCGGAGAGAGTTCTCACCCATGTCCACATAGTTCGCGAACCGTAGGGTGACACACTTAAGGTTAGATGTTGTAATAGTAGAACTTGAATATGGAATGGAGTTCGAAGTATTGTTCGAAGTCTCGGATGGGATCCCGGACATCACGAGGAGTTCCGGAATGGTCCGGAGAATAAGATTCATATATAGGAAGTCATATTCCAAGTTTGGAAATGATCCTGTGCATTTATGGAAGGTTCTAGAAGGTTCTAGAAAAGTCCGGAAGAAATCACTTTGGAAGGCGGAGTCCCAAAGGGACTCCACCTCCCATGGCCGGCCAACCCTAGTGGGGGAGTCCAAGGTGGACTCCACCAAGGTGGCCGGCCACCCCCCACGTGGAAGGGTGGGAATCCCACTTGAGGTGGGAGTCCCACCTTGGGTAGGTTTCCCTACTACATGGAAGGTTTTGGGTTGGGGTCTTATTCGAAGACTTGTAGTCCAACACTTGGGGTTCCACCTATATAATGAGGGGCATAGGGGAGGAGGCCGGTCACCACAAAGCCACAAGCTGGCCGCACCCCTTGAGGCCGGCCACCCCCTCTCCCAAACCCTAGCCGCCCCCTCTCTCCTCCACCTCTCCCGCACGCTTAGCGAAGCTCCATCGGAGATCTCCATCGCCACCGCCACCACGCCGTCGTGCTGCCGGATTCAAGGAGGAGCTACTACTTCCGCTACCCGCTGGAACGGGGAGAAGGACGTCGCCTTCATCAACACCGAACGTGTGACCGAGTACGGAGGTGCTGCCCGATCGTGGCACTGTGATCAAGATCTTCTACGCGCTTTTGCAAGCGGCAAGTGATCGTCTACCGCAGCAACAAGAGCCTCATCTTGTAGGCTTTGGAAATCTTCAAGGGTGAGTCTAGATCATCTCCTCGTTGCTCCCGTCTTCTAGATTGCATCTTGGCTTGGATTGCGTTCTCGCGGTAGGAAATTTTTTGTTTTCTATGCAACGTATCCCTACAGTGGTATCAGAGCCGTGTCTATGCATAGATGGTTGCACGAGTAGAACACAATTGTTTTGTGGGCGTTGATGCTTATGTTGTCTTTAGTTCGAGTATTTTGCATCTTTGTGGCATGGTGGGATGAAGCGGCTCGGGCTAACTTTACATGACCGCGTTCATGAGACTTGCTGCACGTTCGACATGCAACTTGTATTGCATAAGTAGCTTTGCGGGTGTCTGTCTCTCCCACCATAGTGAAGATTCAATTTACTCTTTCTATTGACAACACTAGTATCACCGTTGTGGTTCATGTTCGTAGGTAGATTGGATCTTACTCGAAAACCCTAAACCACGTAAAATATGCAAACCAATTAGAGAAGTCTAACTTGTTTTTGTAGGGTTTGGTGATGTGATATGGCCATGATGTGATGATGAATATGTATGAGATGATCATTATTGTATTGTGGCAACCGGCAGGAGCCTTATGGTTGTCTTTAAATTTCATGTTGAGTAGTATTTCAAAGTAGTTGTAATAGTTGCTACATGAGGTGAACAACCATGAAGACGGTGCCATAGACCTTGACGCTACGCCGACGATGATGAAGATCATGCCCGTTGGTGATGGAGATCATGTCCGTGCTTTGGAGATGAAGATCGAAGGCGCAAAGACTAAAGGGCCATATCATATCACATATGAATTGCATGTGATGTTAATCCTTTATGCATCTTATTTTGCTTAGATCGCGACGGTAGCATTATAAGATGATCCCTCACATTAATATCAAGATAATAAAGTGTTCTCCCCTCGTATGCACCGTTGATATAGTTCGTCGTTTCGAAGCATCTCGTGATGATCGGATGTGATAGACTCAACGTTCACATACAACGGGTGTAAGCCATGTTGCACACGCGGAATACTTGGGTTTGCTTGACGAGCCTAGCATGTACAGACATGGCCTCGGGACAACGGAAACCGAAAGGTTGAACACGAGTCATGTGGATGATATGATCAACATGTTGATGTTCACCATTGAAGCTACTGTTGACTGCCAAAACCCACCGGCGGGCAGCGGCCTGTCAACACTGTAGAGCCGGGAAGAGCCTAGAGCTGCGGCTGGCTGAGACCCCTCCGAGCGACGGCCCGCAATGCTCTTCTGGTCACACGCGGCGATGCGAAGTGCAAGGGCGTGCCACCTGACCTATACCTGGTCAGGAAGGTGATGGGGATGCCTCGCTTAGTTTCCTGTATGGCATACATGTAAACATTAAATACGAGCCTCGATCGGCTCTCAGGTTATCCTGTGAATCGGCTCAAAGAGCCGATTCACCCATGATTCGTACGGGGTGCACGAATACTTGGTGATCCTGCTTGATTAAGATAAAGCTAATGAGATCTACGACGATTTAGGGTTTTCACCGCATAATCGGATCATCCTACTCCAGGTTGGGCCTCGCGGCCACGCACGGTGCTCGTAAGCCGATCCTAAACAAGGCCTAAAAACCAACATGAATGTTGATCCTCGGAACATCCTGTTTAGGACTTGCGAACGCCACCCTACGTGCCGCTGGATCCTCCCCCCCTTTGTAAGGCCTAACTATTGCAGATATTAAACTAATCCTTGCATAACAAGGAGCAATCGTAACGGATCAGATCTACTAAATGATGAACAAGCAGGGTGCCGCCCCCACACCTGAGATAGGCGTGAGGGCGGCTAGACATGCAAGGGTTGCACTACGTAAGCATGTTATACGAAGAACTATGCTAACCCTAACACATCTATGATAACTACGTTGCGCGCCATCAAAGACGCTTCAGTACGCGCAACGCATGAACAACGTGGAGCTTGTGCTGCCTAGATCGCAAGATGCGATCTAGGCAGCATGTCGCTTACCTGATAGAAACCCTCGAGACGAAGGAGTTGGCGATGCGCCGAGATTGGTTTGTTTTGGGTTGAACGTGAGTTGTTGTTTATTCCATAAACCCTAGATACATATTTATAGTCCAGGGGACTTTCTAATTCGGACGTGCACCTAACCGTGCACGAGTAAAACTCTAACTTCTAACTTAAGATACGATCTAATAAATTACAGATAAATGGGCAACCTAGCCCAACTTCGCATAAAAGGCCGATCTTCGTGTTCTCTCCATATATAACCTTCAAGCTTATCTTGATCGTGGCCCACCTCCAATTTGGTCAAATTCTGGTGATAACACATGCCCCCCTGGTTTTGGAAATAACATTTCCAAAATCATTATGCTTTCCTTCGTCGGGTCATGTCATGATATAGCAGAGTCGTCGCAGCATCCGTCATCATTATGCCTTGTCAGCTCTTCTGGAAAACTCGATAGCTCTGCATCACTTCCTTGGAAACTGTAATGGCGCTAAATTTCCGCCAAGCTCCCCATTATTCAACCGTGCCAATCGATCAACCCTCTTCATCCTCTGATCTGGCCACCGACCTTTCTTTCCAATCTATTCCCCCAAGTGAGCCAATGTCGGAGTCCGAGCGGGACTTTAGTGAGGACGATGACGATGACGCAGAGGAAGGAAACTCCAGTCGAGGGCTAGAGCAGCGGTGACGAGGCATTCTCCAGAAACAGTGCCGGTGACAGCTACGATGCTGACGACGAAGGCAGCGAGGACTAGTGACATAGCACCAGCAAGATGCGAGCAATTGGCTCTTCTTCTGTTCCTCTTTGAACCATCGGCTCTTCATTGCAACAAACCCTCCGCTGTTAATGAAAAAGTATTCTCCAATCAATTGTTTTGCCGATGGTCAAAGTCACGCAGTCTCCAAAGAGAGCCGATGGCACTGCATCGGTCTCCATTATATAAAATACGAGGAAAGTCGACCTAGCCGCCCTTCCAAACGGTAACCTGCGACCTCCATCTGAAAAGGCGAACTCAGATCCCCAAATCGCCGCCTGAGCAGCTCCAACCCACAACCATCTGCACAGATCTCGGCCACGCCGCCCCCGGCTCCTTCAACGCATCCCATGGCGGAATCATCCAACACCGATACCACAGCTTCCGGACTGAAGGTAATCTTCAACCCCCTCTCGCTGTTCGACTTGACATGAGATCAATGGCAAACACCTGAATTAATGTTTCGCTCCGCTACTAATTTAGGCTTCAGATATCCTTCTGCCACACCCTTCTCTCGCAAATTCGATGTGCCTCGGTCCTCGTTCTTCTGAGAGTCCTGCCCTGTTAATTTCGTGCGAAGCTAACAGAATCCCCTTTGTGAGCCAAAACCTAGATCTAACTTCCTGGGCCGACTGCCTACGAGCCTGGCCTAATCCTCCTGAAGGTTGGGTGGCATGGTACAATAGAGTATCAAAATCCCACTATGCCACTTGGGAAATCATAGGGATAGCCGATGCCCTGTCATTATCATTATCCCCTCTTGAGAAGAACGAGAACATCTTGAAAACCATCGGCTACTTCTGGTCTGATGCACTGAACTGCTTTATGTTTGGTCATGGCCCTATGACACCAACCTTACTGGATGTGGCCATGATCACGGGGCTGGACATTGCATCCCCCAGCCCTTCTGCATTCAAACTGCCAAAAGTCCCTTTCACCCTCTCCTCCAAAAAAGAGTGTACCAGCTGGGGTGCCTACCTCAATCGTTACATGAAAAACAAAGGCCCCGTGACAGAGAGGGAGCACACAGCCTTTCTGAATTTCTGGCTGGAGCACTTCATATTCTGTGGCCCATCACTTGCTCCTACCAAGAATTACCTCTCCCTGGCTTACGAACTTGCTAAAGGCACCCAACTCGGCCTAGGCAAACTATTCCTTGGAGAGATTTATCGATCCCTCCAACTGATTCTGTCAAACTGTTCCATCGAAAGACAGTCAAAACTGGCGGCCCCTGGTGGTTCATTCAGCTGTGGGCACAACTATACTTCCAAAACCAAATACCAGACTTCCCACCACTGACCACCCGCACCTTTCCGGATGTGAATGGAAAGGAAATCCGATGCACCAGCCTACGGCCAAGCCCTATATGGTCTCCCGGCAGCAGGCTGATCCCCAAGGAAGCAGGGTGGTTCAAGATTTTCTTCCAAGGTCTGGACAACCCCCTGTTTGATCCTTATACTGAATCGGCAAACTTTGAAAACCCCGTCTCTTTCCGATTGGGTGACCTTGCCGATGACGCCGGCACACAGCATTTGTACTCCATCATGATTCGCCCTTGCTTCCTCCCTGTTGGCATGAGTACCTCGAACCGGATCACAAAGCCCGGTTATGAGTGCTACCAACCGGTAGTGGCAGCCCGACAGCTTGGTCTCGGACAGGTGCCTCCACACTTCTTCTTACATCATCTGACAGCAAGTAGAGCTGACCTGCCTGACATCATCACCGCCCAAAGGTGTTATACCTTCTTTGATGCTTTGGCCATCTCAATTCCTCACGACCTCCGCTTCTCCTTCACCACCGATGGTTTTGAAACTTGGTGGTCTATGTGGAAGACCCACGTCTTCCGGAAGGCTCTAGGACCGCCACGAGAGAGCTCGACGCCGAGTATGACATCCCCGTGCACTGTACCATCAAGCATTTCCTGTATCCGCCTTATGGTGATTATCCGTGACCTAACTCTTTCTCCTGGCAGCAACAAGATGGTCCGGCTCCCACTCAAGCTGACGGTTCCCCTTTCGTATTCCTCCCCCCTGCACCAGTGGTTCTCTTCGCGTAACTCGCCACCTCTGAAGAAAGTCATAATGCAGGGTCAGCCGATTTCACCGAAATCGGCTCCCAAGAGTAAAGCATTTTCGGGACCGGTTGCCCCCCGAGCCTCGACTCAGGCGAGGACGGCGGTGAGGAAGGTGGCTGCCGGAAAAACCCTGAAGCGTAAAGCTCCGGCTCACGAAAGCTTGCGTGTAAGTCGGTTCCGACCCTGCAGACGCTTGTCCGCTTTCAATCATTTGTTTATGATACGCTCGTGTTCTTCCCTACAGCCCTCCACTGAAGGAACCTCCAGCGGAGCTGAGGAAACCAGTCAAGGGGACTCAAGCTCGGGCAATTCCGAGAGGTCCACCACCCAAAGCCAGACGGCTTCACCAGCGCCGGCTCTTAAGAAAAAGTTGATCACTGAACCTCCTGCCCCCCAAGCCCCGAACAGATCGGGGTCACGCACAAAGAAGCGCTGCGTCAAAAGGGCTCGCAAGAACCCACGACCCTCTTCATCAAGCCAGGAGGTCTCAAATGTAATCATCTTCTTGATCATACCTAATGCTTTTCCCGTCGTTACGTATAGATCGGCTAATCATTTCCTCTTGCAGGCCGAAGAAACTTCTAGCGGAGACGTCGAGGAGATACAGATGTCGTCCGCCACTCTGGAACTGGCCAACCCGGCGGTGGCGGCTGCCCAAATGGTTAACCCATCTCAGTCCACAGAAAAGCCGATCGTCACTGCATCGGCTGTTCCCCCTTCCTTGGGAGAGGTATGTCTTTCCTCCTTGGCCCCATCAATTCCACCATTGCCTGCTAGACTCACTTTGTTTGCCCTGCCAGGGTTATGATCTCTCGAGCTTGCTTTCGTTCGATCCAGAATCCATCGAACCAACTTCTTCCAAGGCAGGTGGGGAGCCGATCCCTAGTACGGTCCGTGGTCCACTCCAGCGTCTCAAAGATTTGCTTTCTGCCCCAACTGAGACTTTGATTGAAGATTCCGAGGAAGCCAAAGGCATTCTCGAGGATATCCAGCTTCATCTCCCCATGACCCTGCAAGTGAAGCTCTGGCCCGCTGTTACCCTGCCGGTCTTTAAGTCAAGGGTGGAATCGGCTCGCCAAAGGATTGCTCTTCGCCACTCCCAACTTCCGCTGAGGGCCGATATTGCCGAAAAATGTCGACGGCTCAATGAGAAGAAGGCTGCTCTGGACGCCAAGACGGATACTTCTGCTACTCGTGCTGAACTCGAGACCCTGCGCAAGGAGCTGGAGGATCTTGAAGAGAGGGTAAGGGTGACCAAACAGCTCATCCAGGACAAGGAAGCCCTTGTTGCCCGTTCTCAAGACGAAGCAAAAGGCCTCACGACCGGTCTGAAGACCGATCTGGCTGAAATCCGTACCCTGAGCAATCAGCTGGTGACGGGTAAGGACGAGGATGACAAGGCTGAGATTGCTGAGGTGGATCGCGTCCGTGTCGACGCCATTCTCGCCCTCGGTGTGTTTCTTCAGTAGGGACTTCAGAGACAAATGATGTTTCATTGGACTGGATTTTTCTGTACTTGCTACAATTTTTTTTTTTTACCGGCCGATTTTCCATCGGCTCCCGACATTTTCTTGCCCATGCGTCTGTCTGATAACCATATGCGCCTCCCCCGAGCCGAATCTGACAGGTGACTGCAGATATCGGCTTTGTATTATGTCAATGCGCCATACTCGTACCTCCGCTCCGTAGGGATTCGTGTAGCCGACGTGGCCGCCGGTCGTTAGATCACCGTTGAAACCAAGCAGACCGTGTAGTGAGAATAATCTTGGCCGACTCGCTGGATCGAAGCGCTCCATGAAGGTTTCGTCATATCCCTCATGTAATCCTGGAGCACTAGGCTCCGTCGGGAGGACGAGCACTGTGTTCGTACCAGCCGATGTTTCGTCATCGGCTTTCCTTCGCTCGATGTCTGGCACTTCAGGTGGTGCTGCCAACGCATATGGCAGCGGTGGACGGGACTGGAGTGGCAACTCTCCTTGATGCGTCCCGAGAGCTGGTCCTGACGGCGAGTACTGGTGGCTCATGATCTCCTGGATCACGCGCAGAGCGAGACGCTCCAACACGTTGACCAAGTTGTCAGAGTGGCGGTGTAGCGAGTGAGCCACCAAGTAGTTGATCTCCTGCCGTAGGCCCCTGGTGCGTTCCTCCGACGGGGCAGAGAGATCTATCCCATCGAGTGCACCTTGCGGTGAGAATCCCTTCCATCTGATGCCATGGGAACGGGTTCTCTGAAAAGAGCCGATGAGGTCGGCTTCGAGGGTGACCTTGATCTCGTCATATCTCTTCTTGAGCTCGTCAGGCAACTCCTCGTAGGTGACTGGCGTGCCGTCCGCCATCTCAGATGTAGATGGCGATGTGGTTGATGTAGACGATTGTCCCACCGGGCGTGCCAGAATGTGTTGACTGCCAAAACCCACCGGCGGGCAGCGGCCTGTCAACACTGTAGAGCCGGGAAGAGCCTAGAGCTGCGGCTGGCTGAGACCCCTCCGAGCGACGGCCCGCAATGCTCTTCTGGTCACACGCGGCGATGCGAAGTGCAAGGGCGTGCCACCTGACCTATACCTGGTCAGGAAGGTGATGGGGATGCCTCGCTTAGTTTCCTGCATGGCATACACGTAAACATTAAATACGAGCCTCGATCGGCTCTCAGGTTATCCTGTGAATCGGCTCAAAGAGCCGATTCACCCATGATTCGTACGGGGTGCACGAATACTTGGTGATCCTGCTTGATCAAGATAAAGCTAATGAGATCTACGACGATTTAGGGTTTTCACCGCATAATCGGATCATCCTACTCCAGGTTGGGCCTCGCGGCCACGCACGGTGCTCGTAAGCCGATCCTAAACAAGGCCTAAAAACCAACATGAATGTTGATCCTCGGAACATCCTGTTTAGGACTTGCGAACGCCACCCTACGTGCCGCTGGATCCTCCCCCCCTTTGTAAGGCCTAACTATTGCAGATATTAAACTAATCCTTGCATAACAAGGAGCAATCGTAACGGATCAGATCTACTAAATGATGAACAAGCAGGGTGCCGCCCCCACACCTGAGATAGGCGTGAGGGCGGCTAGACATGCAAGGGTTGCACTACGTAAGCATGTTATACGAAGAACTATGCTAACCCTAACACATCTATGATAACTACGTTGCACGCCATCAAAGACGCTTCAGTACGCGCAACGCATGAACAACGTGGAGCTTGTGCTGCCTAGATCGCAAGATGCGATCTAGGCAGCATGTCGCTTACCTGATAGAAACCCTCGAGACGAAGGAGTTGGCGATGCGCCGAGATTGGTTTGTTTTGGGTTGAACGTGAGTTGTTGTTTATTCCATAAACCCTAGATACATATTTATAGTCCAGGGGACTTTCTAATTCGGACGTGCACCTAACCGTGCACGAGTAAAACTCTAACTTCTAACTTAAGATACGATCTAATAAATTACAGATAAATGGGCAACCTAGCCCAACTTCGCATAAAAGGCCGATCTTCGTGTTCTCTCCATATATAACCTTCAAGCTTATCTTGATCGTGGCCCACCTCCAATTTGGTCAAATTCTGGTGATAACAGCTACATCATCTCACGTGATGATCGGTTTTGGTGTAGTGGATGTGGATCTTGTACCACTTAACAACTATGAGGGATGCTGTATTAAGTGGGAGTTCATTAGTAATTAGATTAAAATATGAACTAATTATCATGAACAAAGTCTGAGTAGTATTTTGAATTAATTTTGTAGTATTGGCATCCGTTTTCTACCATGCGCTAGTCTTGTAATTGAGATAGAAATACTGTTAAGTCTGACAAGAAACTTTACGGACTGGTACCGTATTGTTAAAGAATCAAGAATTGATTAAGTCCTATTGCAAATTTTTAGTAAACCTCACATTGTTAATTCAAAGAACTATGGTTTCAATTAGTACCTAAAATTATCTTGTCTCCGTGAAACTTGAAGTTCAAATCTGTTTGAAAAGTAAGGAGCTGAAAATTTAGTTTTCAGAAATAATCAAGGTATGAGATATCTGTGATATCTAAAACCTTATTGCAAGATGATAGAATATAATTTGGTGAGACTACATAAACTCATAAGTTTTTTGGGAATGTATGAAGGTTGAAGACGCAAGGCGTCCCAATCCTCCAACTATTGGGGCACTAACGATATTCGCATATCCATGAAGTATCATGCTTAGTATGCACCGTTGCTAAGGCTCGTAGTTTCGTAGCATCACATGATGATCGGGTGTTATAGATTCTACGTGTGCATACAACGGGTGCAAGCAGTTTTGCACATGCGAATACTGAGATTAAACTTTACGAGCCTAGCATGTACAGACATGGTCTCGGAAAGTCATCATGAAATGATGGATAAAATTATGAGTGAAATTGTTCATCATATTACAAAGTTACTAATAGTGAAATCTAAAACATTTGTCATATGATGATCAACTTCAAAGAAAGAACCTCAAGGTTATTGGTATTTGACCAACAAACCTAGAAGTTATTGAAGGTGAAGTGTTTTCTGAGAATGAGGAAAGCTACAAGAGAAACTACAAAAGATATTTTGGCAGAAAGAAAGAAAAAGACTAGAAAGTCTAGCTCGGGTGTATATAAATGATATACATGTTATGGATGTATTCCTTGTTTGGTCACATAATAAAATTCTTGGGTATTTGTACCATATTGGTTGGTATGAGATGTCATACAATACAACGCAATACAAGAATACGATGGCCTAAGTGACTGATAAGGAATATGGTAATAATGCACGTCTGGAACATAATAAAGTGTTATTATGTTTGTCGTTGGCATTCTACCTAGCCCTTAGAATTTATAATAAAGAACTTAATAATTGTTATTTTGCTCTGGTCAAATGAAAACAATGAGTTGTTCAAATTATGACATTACTCCATGTACGATGGATACGTTATTATAAATCTTAATGGTGAAACACACACACATAATACTGACGCTAAAATGCCATAAGGCAAATGATTTGAATTCCACTTATTTGTGGAACCGCCATTTAGGTCATGTTGGAAAGGAACGCATAAAGAAACTCCATGCAAATGGATTATTGGAGTCATTTGATTTTTGAATCATTTGGCGCTTGCAAATCTTTTTCTAAAGAGAATGACTAAAATACCGTTCATAGGCCAAGAGTTGAACGGGCAACTAACTTAGTGAAAACATACATGATGATATATGTGGTTCACTGGGCATAGTTGTGTGCGGGAGATTCTTCTACTTCATGAAAACTTCCAACAATGAATTGAGTATATATATGTGGATATATTCGATAAGGAAGAAGTTTGAAACATTTGAATGGATTCAAATAGATTTCAGCATGAAGTGGAAATCATCGTAATAGAAAAGTCAAATATCTATGATTGGATCATTGGGAAAATATTTGAATTACGAGTTTTAGCAAACATCTAAGAGAGTTATGAAATTGTTCTACAACTCACATTTCTTGGAGTATCATAGTGATGATATAGTATCCGAGAGATGTATCCAAAGCTTGTTGGGTTAATGATGATATAAAAATAAAACGATGCCATTATATTTTTGTGGATTATGCTTTAGTGACTACCGCTTTTACACTAAATAAAGCATCATCATGATCCGTTGAAATGACACCATACAAGTTATGGCATGGGTATAAACCCTAATAGTCCTTTCTTTAAAATTTTGGTCTAAGAGTTTTCAACCAAAATCGGATAAATGTCTTTGTTGGTTATCCCAAAGAATTGATTGGGAATTCTTTCCACTATGAAGTAAAAGACAAAAGTGTTTGTCAATGTTACTTGATTATTTCCAAGAAATTGTTTTCTAGCGAAGTATTTGAGTGGGAGGACAATAGAACTTGATAAGGTTTGTGAACCTGAGCATAATGATTAGAGTAGCGCAGCATCGGAAATTGGTTCCGGAAGCGGCCACGACGATCATGGCTTCCATGACTACAAAGTGTTTTAGCCATGGAGATCGAAGTAATTATTGAACCTTGTAGGTATGGTTTACTTTGCGATCAAATAAATGATTTGTGGACAAAGGAGTGATTTTGAACAATGATAAACCAACTACAAACAAAGAAGTTATGATGGGCCCTGACTCCGTTTAAAATGGCTATACGCCATGAAATCCAAGATAGATGAATACTTATTGATAGTAAATGGATCTATAAAATTGATGAAGCTTGACTTGTCGAAAAGTTGTTTACGACAAAGTTCAAAGAGTTGACTACGATAAGATTAGATCTTCCATAGCAATGCTTATAGTCTATGTGGATTATTCTAGTAATCACTACATATTTCTTTTATGAGATATGCTAGTAGGATGGCAAAATACATTACTTATCAGAAGTGTGTATTAAAGGTGTATACAAGATACAACCAAGAGTTTTGCTTGTCCGTGGAATACTAGATAGGTATACGAACTTCAATTGGATGAAGTAAGTATCGCAGAGTTGGAATCTTTACCAGATGAAATAGTCAAAGAGTTTTTTGATTTCATTAGAAACGATGAAGATGCTTGCATTTGCAAGATATTAAGTGGGAGCATTGAGACATATTTATAATACTTTATGTAGATGACATATAGTTGGTTATAAATGATGTAAATTATATACTTGATTAAAAGGTTTCATTGGAAATTAACTTCAATGAAAGGATATGGACTGAAACAAATTTAGTGTCAAGATCTATGAAGATAGATTGAAACACATAATAAGTTTAAGTCAAAATACATAGAATGGATATTGAAGTAGTTCAACATAGAAATATGAAGAAGGTGTTCTTTTCATGTGAAGGTTTAACAAGACTTGAGCATGTCTGACACTCAATGAGTAAAGCCACATCAGTGATTTTAGATCACAAATAAAATGTACAAAATCAGATGTCCTGTGCTCTAAAAAGTTAGGAGCATATACCAGAATGATTCATGTGATGATTATTGAAAAACAGTAAGAATATTCTTGAGTACTTAAGAAGAACCAAGGATTCATGTGTTGCACCGATGTTGGTTTGGTCACATATAAAAATGAATTTCAAATCTCAATTAGGATAAGTGTTGATTAAAAGGTAGCACAATGAGCTAGATGAAATCTATGCTAGATTTAGATGAGATCTAAATATTGTGATGGATTCTACAAACATAGGCAAAGCATGTCATTGTTTTGATAATGACTGAGGATGTTGAGTCGAGAAGTTCTTCGAGAGCTTGGTGTAGTTCCGATAGTGTCAGAACTTTGAAGCTATATTGTATGTGACAATATTAGTGACTTATTTCAGACTGCGGAATTAAGGTTACACCAGAAGACCAAACATATTTAATGCCGACTCATTTGGAAAATGAGTGATGCTTTAAGACGCAAATGAATTGCAAAATACATACGTTTCTGAGCATGTCAGATCCGTTGACTAAAACCTCTCCCGTGAGAAAAACATGATAAAGCACCGGAAGGCCAAGGTGTTATATCTTTACATATGTAAACTAGATTATTGACTCTAGTGCAAGTGGGAGACTGTTGGAGATATGCCCAAGAGGCAATAATAAAATGGTTGTTATAATATATCTTTGTGTTTATGATAATGTTTACATACCATGCTATAATTGTATTAACCGAAACATTGATACATGTGTGTTATGTAAACAACAATGAGTCCCTAGTAAGCCTCTTAACTAGCTTGTTGATTAATAGATGATTAGTTTCAAAATCATGAACATTGGATGTTATTAATAACAAGGTTATATCATTATATGAATGATGTAATGGACACACCCAATTAAGTAGCATAAGATCACGTCATTAAGTTATTTTCTATAAGCTTTCGATACATAGTTACCTAGTCCTTATGACCATGAGATCATGTAAATCACTTATACCGGAAAGGTACTTTGATTACATCAAACGCTACTGCGTAAATGGGTGGTTATAAAGGTGGGATTAAGTACCGGAAAGTATGAGTTGAGGCATATGGATCAACAGTGGGATTTGTCCATCCCGATGACAGATAGATATACTCTGGGCCCTCTCGGTGGAATGTCGTCTAATGTCTTGCAAGCATATGAATAAGTTCATAAGAGACCACATACCACGGCATTTAGTAAAGAGTACTTGTCAGGAGACGAGGTTGAACAAGGTATAGAGTGATACCGATGATCAAACCTCGGACAAGTAAAATATCGCGTGACAAAGGGAATTGGTATCGTATGTGAATGGTTCATTCGATCACTAAGTCATCGTTGAATATGTGGGAGCCATTATGGATCTCTAGATCCCGCTATTGGTTATTGGTCGGAGAGAGTTCTCACCCATGTCCACATAGTTCGCGAACCGTAGGGTGACACACTTAAGGTTTGATGTTGTAATAGTAGAACTTGAATATGGAATGGAGTTCAAAGTATTGTTCGAAGTCTCGGATGGGATCCCGAACATCACGAGGAGTTCCGGAATGGTCTGGAGAATAAGATTCATATATAGGAAGTCATATTCCAAGTTTGGAAATGATCCGATGCATTTATGGAAGGTTCTAGAAGGTTCTAGAAAAGTACGAAAGAAATCACTTTGGAAGGCGGAGTCCCGAAGGGACTCCACCACCCATGGCCGGCCAACCCTAGTGGGGGAGTCCAAGGTGGACTCCACCAAGGTGGCCGGCCACCCCGCCACATGGAAGGGTGGGAATCCCACTTGAGGTGGGAGTCCCACCTTGGGTAGGTTTCCCTACTACATGGAAGGTTTTGGGTTGGGGTCTTATTCGAAGACTTGTAGTCCAACACTTGGGGTTCCACCTATATAATGAGGGGCATAGGGGAGGGGGCCGATCAGCACAAAGCCACAAGCTGGCCGCACCCCTTGAGGCCGACCACCCCCTCTCCCAAACCCTAGCCGCCCCTCTCTCCTCCACCTCTCCCGCACGCTTAGCGAAGCTCCGCCGGAGATCTCCATCGCCACCGCCACCACGCCGTCGTGCTGCCGGATTCAAGGAGGAGCTACTACTTCCGCTACCCGCTGGAACGGGGAGAAGGACGTCGTCTTCATCCACACCGAACGTGTGACCGAGTACGGAGGTGCTGCCCGATCGTGGCACCGTGATCAAGATCTTCTACGCGCTTTTCCAAGCGGCAAGTGATCGTCTACCGCAGCAACAAGAGCCTCATCTTGTAGGCTTTGGAAATCTTCAAGGGTGAGTCTAGATCATCTCCTCGTTGCTCCCGTCTTCTAGATTGCATCTTGGCTTGGATTGCGTTCTCGCGGTAGGAATTTTTTTGTTTTCTATGCAACTGATACGTCTCCGACGTATCGATAATTTCTTATGTTCCATGCCACATTATTGATGATATCTACATGTTTTATGCATACTTTATGTCATATTTATGCGTTTTCCGGAACTAACCTATTGACGAGATGCCGAAGGGCCAGTTGCTGTTTTCTGCTGTTTTTGGTTCGAGAAATCCTAGTAAGGAAATATTCTCGGAATCGGACGAAATCAACGCCCAGCATCCTATTTTTCCCGGAAGGTTCCAGAGCATCGAAGAAGTACCGGAGAGGAGCCCTGGGGGCCCCACACGCCACCCTGGCGTGGCCAGAGGGGGGGCCGTGCCCCCCTAGTGTGTGGGCCCACCGGGCCCCCTCCGAGGCTGCCCTTCCGCCTACTTAAGGTCTCTGTCGCGAAAACCCTTTCACGTTCGACGAAACCAGAGAAAACCATCCAGAGCCGCCGCCATCGCGAAACTCCAATTTGGGGGACAGAAGTCTCTGTTCCGGCACGCCGCCGGGACGGGGAATTGCCCCCGGAGTCCTCTCCACCGTCGTCTCCACCGCCATCTTCACCGCCATCGCTGTCTCCACGATGAGGAGGGAGTAATCCACCCCCGGGGCTGAGGGCTCCGCTGTAGCTATGTGGTTCATCTCTCTCTCTCTCTTTGTGATCAAGTTGAATATCATCTATGTGCTACTCTAGTGATGTTATTAAAGTAGTCTATTCCTCCTCCGCGGTGTAATGGTGACAGTGTGTGCATCGTGTAGTACTTGCCGTGGATTATGATTGTGATCTCTTGTAGATTATGAAGTTAACTATTTCTATGATAGTATTGATGTGATCTATGCCTCCTTCATAGTGTGATGGTGACAGTGTGCATGCTATGTTAGTTCTTGGTGTAATTGTGTTGATCTATCTTACACTCTAAGGTTATTTAAATATGAACATTGAATATTGTGGAGCTTGTTAACCCCGGCATTGAGGGTTCGTGTAATCCTACACAGTTAGTGGTGTTCATCATCCAACAAGAGGGTGTAGAGTAGTCCTATTATGTGATCATTGTTGAGAGTGTCCACTAGTGAAAGCAGGATCCCTGGGCCTTGCTTCCAAGCATCGAATATTCGTTTGTTTACTGTTTTGCTGCATGTTTACTCGCTGCCATATTTTATTCAGATTGCTATTACCACTCATACTCATCCATATTACTTGCATCTCACTATCTCTTCGCCGAACTAGTGCACCTATACATCTGACAAGTGTATTTGGTGTGTTGGGGACACAAGAGAATTCTTGCATTGTGATCGCAGGGTTGCTTGAGAGGGATATCTTTGACCTCTTCCTCCCTGAGTTCGATAAACCGTGGGTGATCCACTTAAGGGAAAACTTGCTGCTGTTCTACAAACCTCTGCTCTTGGAGGCCCAACACTGTCTACAAGAATAGAAGCGAGCGTAGACATCAGCAACGTATCCCTACAGTATATGGTTCCCAAACCAGAACCTCTCCATACGGATATGTAACTACGTATACACGATGCAGGTGTGAACTTGTACCATATCCAGGAATGCCCATGGCATCGACATAGCTGGTTCCTTCAAAGAATTTGAGGTTTCCGAGGATATTCCACTCCTTTTCTAGGGGCGCTTGTAGGATAGCGATCAAGTAGTCAAATACAACGATTACCTCGTAATGCCATGGCCCTGCTAGATCATGTTTGTACGGCTTCTTGATGATCCGTACTTTGAGCAGTTCCAAACTTTTATCTATTTTGTATTTGAAGAGGAATGGTGGGCTGGCATGCCACCATTCACGAGTAGGGCCCAAAGAAATTCATGCATCTTGCAGAGATGGAAGAGGTATAATAGTATCTGATATGTATATGTTGCGGATCGTCAAGTGCCCGTCCTGCTGGTCAAATGCCACCCAGTCGCCGTTACAGCCCACCCAGTGCATGGGTCCATGTCCATCCAGTTCCTCCTTGGTATGGATAAATGCTGGAACTGTCGGCTTGTCTAATGGCATCAGCAACGCGTGAATGCCCTGCAAATAGGATTTGTTTCAAAATTGTCTATGCATGCAAGGCATTCGATAGAATGAAGAGCGGATTGTGCAGAACTGACGCACAGATGCAATGGATAAATAAAGCAATTCCGAAGAGTACATGTGCATAGTGAAGGCAGCAAACCTTACAGTACTCCCAAATTAGGTGATCATGTTGAGTCTTAATATATGCATGATGTTTGGTAGTAAGAAAAATTGATTGAAAAAACACAAGCTGAAACGAGATGAGTAAATAAATAAATACTCTTACAGTATTGTCGAGGTCGTCTGGCCATGTCTCGGGGTCGCAGTGGAGCAGGCTCGGTACACCGAACGGAACCTTATGCGCTCCACGGATGGCATGCCGCATGCCGATCATGCCTCGAGCGAGGCGACCAGTGCTGAGGATATCCGCCCGCTCGGCTATGTTCTCCACCAGTGGGTAGTGGAGGTTGCCCCACCCCATGGACTGGTGGTAGAAATCAGGAATCATCTCAACCTTACGCTTCTACTTCATTGGAGTCGGTAATCTAATGCAAGGGAGAGAGGGGTGAATGGGAGAAAGAGACAGAAGATGGTTTTTTTGGAGAAGATGCAGTAGTACTACGATACTAGGAGGTGGAGATGCGGGGCATATGTTTTCCGGGGGAGAGGAACCACTATTTCCCTTTTACGGAGTAAAAAAAATAACCGCACTTGCTCATTAGAACTTGGGGCAGGGATATAGTGGTAACAGATTCCGAGGTATTGACCAACTTTCCCTCACCTTGACCCCACGTGGTTGTGACCCGAGATAATTTTCTTTTTGATGAACCCGATATACTTATTATAGTACTAAAATAGTACAAGTGTATACCTTGTATATACCAATATTATTATTTTAAGGACTTTTGTTCCATGAGCAACAACTTCCCCCACTCCGCTCAACCGAAATCCTAGCCCCTCCAACTTCAAGGACCAATCGACATAGCTATGGCCTTCTAGTTTGGCTCAAGTCGCCGCACACATAGCCCTCCCGCCGACAAGGAATAGGAGCATCAGCCCTTTCGTCGCTTGTTGCTATACATAATCATATGCAGTACCATATATATATTTCAAATTTCCATATCAAAAAATAGTTCAAATCTGAATTTTAACATCTCAAGCTAAACCCTCGCTTGGTCTTAAACATAAGCATACCATAGTTCTACTTTTGTCTTCACCAAACAACAGAACACAATGTGTTCATCACAACATAGCCAACCGGAGTACCTAGTAGTGTAACTAGAGAAGTGAACTTATAGTTGATCAAGCCTTCAACTTTAACACAATAATACCCCCACATTATGTGTTGAGGAGCCACACCCATATATTTAAGAGTACCATCATGTAGACCACATCAATGAAGAGAGGGGTATACTTATAGACCACCTCTTTACAAAACAGTTGTAATTAGTAGACCACAAGTGCCTCGTTCATTATCTATGAAATTACATACTATCATTAGCTACAATGGCAGCAGGACCTGTTTCATAATTAAACATCACACTTGTTCCAATCTGGGGCGTTGGCGAAGTTTGGGATGAACCAAAGCAGTGTCTTTACCAGGTACCTATCTTTTTTTGTTTTGCATGTTTTCTCCAAGGCGTTGGTTTGGAAACCAACGGCGCAATCTTCACGAGTCAGACTGAATCGGCATATTTCAGGCAGCTGCGAATTGCGAAGCCATGCTTCATTCGGCAAGGTGTACACACAATTTCTTCTCGTCAGACATCCTGGGACAACATCTGCACCGCCTAATGGCAGCATAATTGGATAGTTCACTCCAAGGAAAAGAGAATATTCTCCAAGGTCATCAATCTTTTCCCATGGAATACCTTCATTTAACTTACTAGTGTCCTTCGTGAACACCAGGCAACCAAACCCAGAAGCATAGTTGCCAACAGTGCGACCATGATGAACATGACGATCAGAAGCAGTATGGCAAACTTTATATGAATATTCCCTTTCATCAGCAATGCCCAGTGTATGGATCAGAAGAAGTCTAGAACCATCTATAGATCTTGCTAACCACCACACACCATAATCGACCTCGTGATCATGGCCAAGAGCATCATCAAGTGCACACTTCCATTCAAACACAATGGATGGTGGCTCTACGATCAGCGGAGGACCTGCTTTAAAACGAAATTATTGTTAAGAAGGGCATGTTTGGTTTGCACAAATCTGAAAACGTAAGAATTGGGAAAACGCATTAGGATTCAGATGGGATGATATAATGTCATTTCCAGTCAATAATACAACATATTGGTGTATTTGAGTATATCACATGGGAATCCAAAGGATTCATTTCAAGAAGTTCAAGTAGAGGTCAAAATCCAACATAATTCAATCTGAGAATAAAACTCCTAATTATACAATCCTCAAATTTTTCTATGGTAATCATCTCGAATAAAAAGTCTAAATACCAATGAAATTTAATCCGAAGCAAATATGCCCCAAGTCAGATCAGTCAGGTTCGAAAATTAATAAGTTTGTGCATTAAAATTATCTTTACAGCCATGAATAATGAAGCTCATCATACACTACGTCCGGAGGAAAATTACCATCTTGCTGAGGTTTCCATGCGTGAACAGTGCCAGTATGAGTTGTGGCAAACACAAGCCCATTGTGGAGAATTGCATCGCTGTAATTGTAAAAGATGTGGGACTTGGGCTCTGTAAGAACTGTCCATCCAGAATAAGCGCCGTAAAGGAGGGCAACTCTGATGTCAAAAACAGCAACAAGAGCGAAATTTTTGTAGCCCCCAGCAGCTGTGGGAACTTGGCAAATATATATCTTGTGAAATATAATAGCACGAAGGTTGTGGTGTATATATTTGGAATGTGGGTGGTTTCAAACGGCACAGGGAGAGGAATTTCACGGCAAGTGTAGATGTTGACAAGTTTCCATTTGCAAGCAGGAAAGCCAGTGTCAACCATGGCAACCCAATCTCCATTAGCACCTACCCACTGCTTACCCGTATCGTCTGGCATCACAGCGTCGCAGGAGAACCTGTCGAGCGGCGTCAGCTTGCAATCCCGTGCTACCTTCGTCAGGTGAGAATGAAGAACACATGGGAGCCCAAACGGGAGAGAAACATATAGAGTTGCACTATCATTTGCAGAGTCGAAAAATAGTTTGGACGAACCGACGAGGCTCGCGGCGGTGATGACGTCGCATCTTGTTACGAGTTCTTCAAGGGGACCTTCGGAAAAGACCTTCCGAAACTGTTCAGAGTCATCATTTTCCTTGTTCGATGCCGCCATCGCAGGGCAGGGGTTGGGTCTATGAGGTTTGGGTTCAACTGATTGGAGATTAATTTGGGTTCGACGGCGGCAGGTGGGGGGAAGATGAAGAACTGAGGCTCTCAAACTGGGCGGTGGAAATTATTCTGAAGCTGCATGGCGGCGGCACTGGCGCGTGCTATGGAAGGTGGTCGATTGGAGAGTGGGTGCGGGCGGGGGCGGAGGTAGACGATGGAGGTGAACCGAAATATGGCAGGTGGGGGCGGGGCGCTTGACTTCGCTCCTCTACACTCTACAACATCTCCTCCTGTTTCTTGGAAAGTGTATAGACCCATAATAAAAAGTCACTGTTCGCTCTGAAAAGGTGAAGAACAAGTCACTGGTCTAACGTGCAAATTTGGACATCCCAAGCTCTGTGTTGTCATGTCAATTCAATGTCCATGGCTGTATTTTGAATTTTGCGTGACCAAAAGAAGTACGCCTTGGCCTTTCACAATCGGGGTTTCTTAGGCCCTCCACAACGTTTCACATTTTCGGTGCCCAAACAACTTTTCAGCCTTTGGGCATCGGTGCCCTACGCTGCACAACCGGTGCCCCAATTTATTTTCAGGGAATCGAATCATCTACTCAGCTGTGGATAGAATACTAGTACGTATTATTTTCCTGCTCACCCGCAGCAAACCTTCCTCTATTCAGCTCCTTTCTCTATCCACAGGTACACTGATGGTTAGCTGAATGGATTCTTTATCAAATGTGGGCTCACTTCCTTTCTGACAAGCGATGCTCTACGTTGTGAGCTCGGTGCCTCAAAACTTTTATTTGGGATCGTGTTATCACCAGAATTTGACCGAGTCAGAGGTGGGCCGCGATCAAGATGGACTTGAAGAGTATACATGGAAGAAATACGTGAATCGGCCCGTTATGCAAAGTTTGGGCAAGTTTGCCCTTGTATCTGTAACATAGTAGATCGCATCTTAGATTGAAAGATAGAGTTTAACCCATGCACGGTTAGGTGCATGCCTAAATTAGAAAGTCCCCTGGACTATAAATATGTATCTAGGGTTTATGGAATAAACAACAACCAACGTTCAACCAACAAATCAATCTCGGCGCATCGCCAACTCCTTCGTCTTGAGGGTTTCTATCGGTAAGCGACATGCTGCCTAGATCGCATCTTGCGATCTAGGCAGCACAAGCTCCACGTTGTTCATGCGTTGCTCGTACTGAAGCCTTGTTGTGTTATCACCGGAATTTGACCAAGTCAGGGGTGGGCCGTAATCAAGATGGATTTGAAGATTATATATTGAAGAATATACGTGAATCGGCCTTGTATATCAGCTTTGGGCTAGTTTGCCCGTGTATCTGTAACATAGTAGGATACGTGTCGGTTAGTTAGAGTTGGGCCCGTGCCCGGTTGGGACTATTCCCACGATTAGAGAGTCTACGGACTATAAATATGTATCTAGGGTTTATGGAATAAACAACAACCAACGTTCAACCAACAAATCAATCTCGGCGCATCGCCAACTCCTTCATCTCGAGGGTTTCTACCGGTAAGCGACATGCTGCCTAGATCGCATCTTGCGATCTAGGCAGCACAAGCTCCACGTTGTTCATGCGTTGCTCGTACTGAAGCCTTTTTGATGGCGAGCAACGTAGTTATCATAGATGTGTTAGGGTTAGCATAGTTCTTCGTATCATATGCTTGCGTAGTGCAACCCCTGCATGTCTAGCCGCCCTTACACCTATCTTAGGTGTAGGGGCGGCACCCCGCTTGATCATAGTATAGTAGATTCGATCCGTTACGGTTGCTCCTTGATTCTTCAAGGATTAGTTTAATATCTGCAATAGTTAGGCCTTATAAGGGGCTGGAGGATCCAGCGGCACGTAGGGTGTCGTTCGCAAGTCCTAGACAGGACGTTCCGGGAATCAACCTCGTGTTGGTTTTTAGGCCTTGTCTAGGATCGGCTTACGATCACCGTGCGTGGCCGCGAGGCCCAATCCTGAGTAGGATGTTCCGATTATGCGGTGAAAACCCCAAATCGTCGTAGATCTTATCAGCTTTACCTTGATCAAGCAGGACCACCATATATTCGTGCACCTCGTACGAATCATGGGTGGATCGGCTCCCATGAGCCGATTCACAGGATAACCTGAGAGCCGATCGAGGCTCGTATTTAATGTTTACGTGTATGCCATGCAGGAAACTAAGCGAGGCATCCCCATCACCTTCCTGACCAGGTATAGGTCAGGTGGCACGCCCTAGCATCAGCATCGGACGTGTGACCAGAAAGCTTTGCGGGCCGTCGCTCGGAGGGACCAGGGCCAGCCGAAGCCCTAAGTTGTTCCCGGCTCTACTGTGTTGCCTGTCGCTACCCGCTGGTGGGTTTCTGGCGTGAACACATTCTGGCACGCCCGGTGGGACCAACTTCTACACCAACCACATCGCCATCTACATCTGAGATGGCGGACGGCATGCCAGTCACGTACGATGACTTAACCGAGGAGCTCAAGAAGAAGCATGACGAGATCAAAGCACTCCTCGAAGCCGACCTCATCGGCTCATATCACAAAACCCATTCGCATGGCATCCGGTGGAAGGAGTTCTCACCAGAAGGGGCGCTCGATGGGGTGGACCTATCCGTCCCATCAGAAGAACGAACTAGGGCCGTGCGCCAGGAGATTAGCGGCATGGTGGCTCACTCGTTGCGCCTCCATTCGGAGAGCCTGGTGAATACTTTGGAGCATGTCGCCGTTCGGATGATCAAGGAGGTCGTGAAGCATCAGCACTCTCTATCAGAACCAGCTCTCAAGACCTGCCAAGGAAAAGCGCCTGATGCACCGTCATGCGCCGTTGACAGGGTTAACACTTACCCTGGGAGGTGCCAGTCAAGATACTCGCTCAACGTCAACATGATAGAACTGGGACCCCCCCTTGATAACGGTGGAGGCGAGGGCAACGGCTCTCGCAGTGAAGATAAGGAAGAAGCTGCTCCACGCGATCGGCTCCGACACTGTCGAAAGGTCCTGGTGATGATCAAGATGGAAGCCGATTCTAGCGATCGGCCCGTGGCATCCGTACCACCGGTTCTCCCAGTATATGGCGTCGACCTCACAGGAGACGGAAAGCTAGGGTATGGGTTTACATCGGCTGACGAGCTGGAGGAAGTCGACATTGGTCCTGGAGATAAGCCGCGACCGACTTTTATCAGCAAGAAGCTAGGTCCACAGCTCAGGGGACAGATGATAGCTCTGCTGAAAGAATACCCAGATTGCTTCGCATGGGATTACACGGAGATGCCTGGGCTGGACAGGAGCATCATTGAGCATCGGCTCCCCCTCAAGAAAGGATTTCGGCCGTTCCAACAACGAGCACGTCAGATGAGGGCCGAAATTCTGGAAGAATTCAAGAAAGAGATCGAGAAAATGTTAGCCGCCGGATTCATCAGGCCATGCAGGTATGCTGAGTGGATCTCCAGTATCGTTCCTGTAGAGAAGAAGGACGGGCGATGGCGTGTGGCCATTGATTTTCGAGACCTCAACAGAGCCACTCCAAAGGACGAATACCCGATGCCCGTAGCAGAAACGTTGATAAACGCCGCTGCTGGCCACAAGGTGTTGAGCTTCATGGACGGCAACGCCGGCTATAACCAGATCTTCATGGCTCCGAAAGATATACACAAAACCGCATTCAGAGTGCCAGGGGCAGTAGGCTTGTTCGAATATGTGGTCATGACCTTTGGGTTAAAGAATGCTGGTGCCACATACCAACGAGCCATGAATTATATATTTCATGATCTGATCGGGAAATTGGTAGAGATCTATATCGACGACGTGGTAGTCAAATCTGTCTCCATGGAGGGACACTTGGATGACGTACGGCGCGTCCTAGACCGAACTCGAAAATTCGGACTGAGAATGAATCCGAAGAAGTGTGCCTTTGGCGTGACGGCTGGTCAGTTCCTAGGTTTTCTGGTTCATGAACGGGGAATTGAGATCGGCCTGAAAAGTCAGGAGGCGGTGCGTACCATGCAGCCGCCAACCACGAAGAAGGAGCTCCAACGTCTCATCGGCAAAATCAACTTCGTCCGACGATTCATCTCTAATCTGTCGGGGCGAATAGAGCCGTTCATGGCGCTGGTGAAAACTAAATCTGACGACGAGTTCCACTGGGGGGCAGAACAGCAGCAGGCGTTTGATGAGATTAAGCAGTACCTGACGACGCCGCCTGTGCTAGTCCCGCCCCAGCAAGACCGACCGTTCTACATCTACTTGTCAGTAGCTGACACATCCATCGCTTCGGTGGTGGTGCAACTCTATGAGGGCGTTGAGAAGGTCTTTTTCTACCTCAGTAGGAGGATGCTGGACGCTGAGACAAGATATCCTGAGGTCGAGAAACTCTGCCTTTGCCTGTTCTTTACCTGCACCAAGCTCCATCACATCCTTTCGACGGCAGAGATCATCGTTATATGCAAGTCAGATGTTGTCAAGCATATGTTGTCGGCCCCTGTTCTGAAAGGCCGACTTGGTAAGTGCATGTTTGCGCTGTCAGAGTTCGATCTCCGGTACCAGCCTGCAAAAGCAGTCAAGGGACAAGCATTGGCCGATCTTATCGCTGAACGAATCAATACCAATATAGCAGCACTATCTATACGTGCATGGGCTATGTTCTTCGATGGATCGGTTTGTGACGATGGTTGCGGCATCGGCGTTCTGCTCGTATCGCCTCGGGGGGCAGAATACTCCTTCTCCATCAGATTGTCTACCCCTTGCACCAACAATATAGCAGAATATGAGGCAATACGTAAGGGGATGGAGTTGCTACTGGAGGCCGGAGCAGAAGCGGTAGAACTTTTTGGGGACTCAAAGTTGGTAATTAACCAGCTCACGGATGAATATAAGTGCGAAAGTGAATCGCTTTTCCCGTATTGGGCGGACTGCCGCGAGTTGATGACACAGTTTCGGTACATCAACTTTAATTGGATCCCAAGATCCCAAAATGCCGAGGCCAATAGTCTCGCACAAATGGCGTCAGGCTACATAGATACAGGCGACGGGCCAGAAGTTCAGATACAATTCCTGGAACAGGATGATTGGAGAGCCGAAATCTTCAATTATTTAAAAGATTCGGCTCGGGGGGCACCCAAGCGGATAAGATACAGAGCCATGAAGTATGTTCTCATAGGAGACGACATGTTCTACAGGACGTTGGAAGGATTGCTACTCAAATGCCTGGGACCAACTGAGTCTAATCAGCTCTTGCATGAGGTGCATGAAGGCGCCTGTGGAACGCATCAGTCGGCTCATAAGATGAAGTGGCTGATCAGACGATCAGGGTTTTATTGGCCCACCATGCTTGAAGATTGCTTCAATTATTACAAATGGTGCCAAGCGTGTCAGATGTTCGGGAAGATTCAGGTGGTACCAGCATCAGCGATGAACCCTATCATCAAGCCTTGGCCGTTCCGGGGGTGGGGCATGGATATGATCGGTAAAATTCATCCGGCATCAAGCAAAAAACACGAATGGATTTTGGTCATCACAGATTACTTCACTAAGTGGGTAGAAGCCGTCCCTATGAAGAAGGTGAAATCAGAAGATGTGATCAAATTTGTGAAAGAACACGTCATTCATAGGTTCGGGATCCCCCAAACCATTACGACCGATGGAGGTTCGGTTTTTGTTTCTAAAGAATTCAGGAAGTTCTGCGATGACATGGGGATTAAACTGATACGATCATCCCCATACTACACTCAAGCTAATGGGCAGGCGGAGGCGTCCAATCAGAGTCTGATCAAGCTGATCAAGAGGAAAATTGACGAGAATCCTAGAGATTGGCATGAGAAGTTGTCAGAGGCATTATGGGCCTACCGCATGTCGTGCCATGGAGCTACAAAAACTTCGCCGTACCAGCTCGTCTACGGTCAAGAAGCTGTGTTGCCTTGGGAAATTACGGCTGGATCAAGACGTGTCACGTTTCAGAATGATCTGACAGCTGAAGAGTATGCAGCTTTGATGAGCGACACTATTGAGGACGCAACAGAGCTTAGGCTTTGGTCGTTGGAAAAGATTAAAGAGAACAAAGCCAGGGTGGCTCGTGCCTACAATAAAAAGGTTAGACCAAAAGAATTCCAAATTGGTGATCTAGTATGGGAAGCCGTGTTGCCGTTGGGAACCAGGGATAAGGCATACGGCAAATGGTCTCCTAATTGGCACGGCCCGTACAAAATTGTCCAAGCCTTGAAGGGTAATGCATACATGCTAGAAGAGTTGAGCGGTGAGAAATTCCCAGTAGCGGTCAATGGTCAACACCTCAAGAAGTATTTCCCAAGCATGTGGGATGATGGACGGTAAGATGTGGGGGCCGATATCAAATCTGGGGGCCGATATCAAATCGGCCAGTAAAAAAAAAAATATATATACACAGCCGATACATAGCCATCGACTTTAGAACAGAGTACACAGGAACATACTCGCCATTGTTCTCGCCTTGATTAAGGCTCGGGGGGCAACTGATCTACGGCTAGCCTGCCATTGTGTATTTATCTCAAGGTTGTGAGTGGTCGCAAGAGGAGATCACCAGAACTGCTGAAGGGAATCTGAAAGTAGATCTGAACAAGGGGCACCTGTTCTGTAGGTGTATCGGTTTCGGCATCAAATCGTTTCGAGCAACGATCCTGGAGTTCTCCTAGAAAGTATGGGGTTTTCCACGTTTAACTGTCAGAACCCAGGGTCGTTTGGAAAATCGAAGGATAGATTGTGAAGAGCCGATGCGTTGCTATCGGCTCATTGGGCTTTGACTGAGCAAGCAGGCGGCAAAGTCAGTACGACGGGCTAATTGGCGTGAGAGCCCGACTTCACGGGCGTCTGAGAAAAAAAAAAGCCGATACGTTGCTATCGGTCTTGGCATGATAGGCGGAGGGAATGAGATTGGATTAATTGAAAGGCGAATGGAAAGAACAGTTTTCAGTGATCCAAAGGAGCGACTTTACAAGAAAGAGCCGATGGCTTTCAAAAGAAGGGATCTGGTGCCTAGTGCACTGCTTCTGCTGGTCCTATTTTACTAGTTGTCGCTGTCCTCGTCATCACCGCCGTCGATATCGTCGGCGCTGCTCCCAGGAAGCTCCTCGTCGCTACTGCCCCAGCCCTTGGCTGGGGCTTCGCCTTCCTCGTCATCATCATCATCCTCGCTGTCCGCCCAAGAGCGGAAGCGCCCGGTCAGCGGATACCCGATGGAGGAGGAGGATTCATCCTCCTCCTCTTCCTCCTCGTCGTCCTCGTCGTCATCATCGTCCTCATCTGACCAAGCACAGCCTCGGGTGCGCTTTGACGGCGGCTCGTCGGAGGAGGTGTCGTTCGCCTGTTCTTTCTTCGTGTTGAAGGAGATGTTCTCGTCTTCGTCATCCTCTTCTCCTTCTTTGGTGACGGAGGTGAATTTACCCCGGAAGGAAGAGTCGTTGTCGCTCTCCGCCTCCAGTTCTCCGTCAATCAGGAAACGAAGGTCGTCTTCCCCGTCAGTTAAGGGCATGTCCCCATCTGACCAGACGAGGTCCTTGCCCTCTGACACGAAGTCGAAGTCCCACTCCCGCTGGTCCCAATGCTTGGGAGCGCGCCGGTTGTACGCCTCAATCTGGTTGTGCTCTGGAATCGATTCGCTTGAAGAAGAGGATTGGGGAGAAACGGAAGAAGAGGAAGAAGATGACATGGCTATGAAAGGAGAGGGTTTCTTGGCCGACGATTGATGAGGAGCAGAGGGACGAAGAGGTGAACTGTTTGACAAATGGAAGGGACAAAATATAGATTTATTGTTCAAGCAGTTTCCGAGGGGGTGGAGCCAGAATTGTCAAGTCATGCAGAGAAGTTTGAGAAGACAAGTTATCATGAAGGATACTGCGGCGGTTCTGCTCTGCCACGACATGACCCTTCGAAGGAAAAACAAAGTGGTTTTGAAATTATCATTACCAAAACCAGGGGGGCATGTGTTATCACCGGAATTTGACCAAGTCAGGGGTGGGCCGTAATCAAGATGGATTTGAAGATTATATATTGAAGAATATACGTGAATCGGCCTTGTATATCAGCTTTGGGCTAGTTTGCCCGTGTATCTGTAACATAGTAGGATACGTGTCGGTTAGTTAGAGTTGGGCCCGTGCCCGGTTGGGACTATTCCCACGATTAGAGAGTCTACGGACTATAAATATGTATCTAGGGTTTATGGAATAAACAACAACCAACGTTCAACCAACAAATCAATCTCGGCGCATCGCCAACTCCTTCATCTCGAGGGTTTCTACCTAAGAGCGACATGCTGCCTAGATCGCATCTTGCGATCTAGGCAGCACAAGCTCCACGTTGTTCATGCGTTGCTCGTACTGAAGCCTTTTTGATGGCGAGCAACGTAGTTATCATAGATGTGTTAGGGTTAGCATAGTTCTTCGTATCATATGCTTGCGTAGTGCAACCCCTGCATGTCTAGCCGCCCTTACACCTATCTTAGGTGTAGGGGCGGCACCCCGCTTGATCATAGTATAGTAGATTCGATCCGTTACGGTTGCTCCTTAATTCTTCAAGGATTAGTTTAATATCTGCAATAGTTAGGCCTTATAAGGGGCTGGAGGATCCAGCGGCACGTAGGGTGTCGTTCGCAAGTCCTAGACAGGACGTTCCAGGAATCAACCTCGTGTTGGTTTTTAGGCCTTGTCTAGGATCGGCTTACGATCACCGTGCATGGCCGCGAGGCCCAATCCTGAGTAGGATGTTCCGATTATGCGGTGAAAACCCCAAATCGTCGTAGATCTTATCAGCTTTACCTTGATCAAGCAGGACCACCATATATTCGTGCACCTCGTACGAATCATGGGTGGATCGGCTCCCATGAGCCGATTCACAGGATAACCTGAGAGCCGATCGAGGCTCGTATTTAATGTTTACGTGTATGCCATGCAGGAAACTAAGCGAGGCATCCCCATCACCTTCCTGACCAGGTATAGGTCAGGTGGCACGCCCTAGCATCAGCATCGGACGTGTGACCAGAAAGCTTTGCGGGCCGTCGCTCGGAGGGACCAGGGCCAGCCGAAGCCCTAAGTTGTTCCCGGCTCTACTGTGTTGCCTGTCGCTACCCGCCGGTGGGTTTCTGGCGTCAACATGTTGATGGCGAGCAACGTAGTTATCATAGATATGTTAGGGTTAGCATTGTTCTTCGTATCATATGCTTGCGTAGTGCAACCCCTGCATGTCTAGCCGCCCTTACACCTATCTTAGGTGTAGGGGCGGCACCCCGCTTGATCATTATTTAGTAGATCTGATCCGTTACGGTTGCTCCTTGTTCATCAAGGATTAGTTTAATATCTGCCATAGTTAGGCCTTACAAGGGGCTGGAGGATCCAGCGGCACGTAGGGTGTCGTTTGCTAGTCCTAGACAGGATGTTCCGGGGATCAACCTCGTGTTGGTTTTTAGGCCTTGTCTAGGATCGGCTTACGATCACCGTGCGTGGCCGCGAGGCCCAATCCTGAGTAGGATGATCCGATTATGCGGTGAAAACCCTAAATCGTCGTAGATCTCATTAGCTTTATCTTGATCAAGCAGGACCACCATATATTCGTGCACCTCGTACGAATCATGGGTGGATCGGCTCCCATGAGCCGATTCACAGGATAACCTGAGAGCCGATCGAGGCTCGTATTTAATGTTTACGTGTATGCCATGCAGGAAACTAAGCGAGGCATCTCCATCACCTTCCTGACCAGGTATAGGTCAGGTGGCACGCCTTGCATCAAAGATCGGACGTGTGACCAGAAGGCTTTGCGGGCCGTCGCTCGGAGGGACCAGGGCCAGCCGAAGCCCTAAGTTGTTCCCGGCTCTACTGTGTTGCCTGTCGCTGCCCGCCGGTGGGTTTCTGACGACAACACATTCTGGCACGCCCGGTGGGACAGAATTATCTTCACCACACGTACTGCCCGTGTTCAGCGTCGATCTAATGGGCAGCGGTTTTACGTCGGCTGATGAGCTGGAAGAAGTCAACATTGGTCCTAACGGAGCCGACGTTCAAATACAGTGCCTTGGCTAACTACAGAGCCGATATCTGCAGTTACCTGATAGATTCGGCTCGGGGGGCACCTAATCAGAGGAACATGTGCAGTGAAATATTGGGGGCCGATAGAAAATCGGCCACTAAAAAAAAATTCTCATGATGTATAGCCGATGCATGGGCATCGACTTTAGAACTAAGGAACAAAGCCGATGCACAGCCATCGACTCTAGTACAATTGCACAGGATCTACCCGCTGCGTGTTCAAGACGCGGATTTTCACCAAGTCGGTCTTCAGTTCAGCTTCTATATACCGCCATGGTAAAGACAAAGAAGAGAGCAGTCACTCTGGTGGCAAGGACAAAGAGGAGGCCGGTTCAAGCGATCGGCTTCGGTATGATGATAAAAGGTACAATAATGAAGACGGTATAGAGTCTTATAATGCTTTCAATATGTCTTTTATGTGAGTTTTGCTGTACCGGTTCATACTTGTGTTTGCTTTAGACAACCTTGCTAGCCTAACTTGTATCGAGAGGGAATACTTCTCATGCATCCAAAATCCTTGAGCCAAACACTATGCCACTTGTGTCCACCATACCTACCTACTACATAGTATTTCTTCGCCATTCCAAAGTAAATTGCTTGAGTGCTACCTTTAAAATTTCTATTCTTTATCTTTGCAATATATAGCTCATGGGACAAATAGCCTAAAAACTATTGTGGTATTGAATATGTACTTATGCATCTTATCTCTTATAAGTTGCTTGTTGAGCGATAACCATGTTCCTGGGGACACCATCAACTATTTATTTGTTGAATATCATGTGAGTTGCTATGCATGTTCGTCTTGTCTGAAGTAAGGGTGATTTATCATGGTCAAATGGTTTGAGTATACATATTGTTAGAGAAGAACATTGGGCCGCTAACTAAAGCCATGATCCATGGTGAAAGTTTCAGTTTGGACAACAAACCTCAATCTCTTATGAGAATATTATCTGTTGTTGAATGCTTATGCATTAAAGAGGAGTCCAATATCTGTTGTCTATGTTGTCCCGGTATGGATGTCTAAGTTGAGAATAATCAAAAGCGAGAAATCCAATGCGAGCTTTCTCCTTAGACCTTTGTACAAGCGGCATATAGGTACCCCATTGTGATACTTGGTTAAAACATATGCTATGCAATGATAATCCATGTAAATCCAAGCTAATTAGGACGAGGTGCGAGCACTATTGGTATACTATGCATGAGACTTGCAACTTGTAGGATATAATTTACATAACTCATATGCTTTATTACTACCGTTGACAAAATTGTTTCTTATTTTCAAAATAAAAGCTCTAGCACAAATATAGCAATCCATGCTTCCCTCTGCGAAGGGCCTTTCTTCTACTTTTATGTTGAGTCAGTTTACCCATTTCTCTCTATCTTAGAAGCAAACACTTGTGTTAACTGTGCATTGATTCTTACATACTTGCATATTGCGCTTGTTATATTACTTTATGTTGACAATATCTAGAAGATATACACAAGACTGCATTCAGAGTACCAGGTTCAGTGGGCTTGTTTGAATGTGTAGTCATGACATTTGGACTGAAGAACGCCGGTGCAACGTACCAAAGAGCCATGAACTACATATTTCATGATCTGATCGGCAGACTGGTTGAGATCTACATCGCCTCAGTAGTGGTACCAGTCTATGATGGGCTGGAAAAGGTCGCGTTCTACCTCGGCAGAAGGATGTTGGACGCAGGAACCAGACGTCGTCAAACACATGCTGTCGGCCCCTGTTTTTGAAAGGCCGATTTGGTAAGTGGATGATTGCATTATCAGAATTTGATCTCCGGTATCAGCTTGTGAAAGCAGTCAAGGGACAAGCATTGGCCGATCTTATTGCTGAACGAATCAATACTGATATAGCCGCACTCTTTGTGCGTGCATGGGCCATGTTCTTCGATGGATCGGCTTGTGATGATGGTTGTGGCATCGGCATCCTACTCGTATTGCCTCGGGGGGCAACATGTTCATTCTCCATCAGATTATTTACCCCTTGTACCAACGATGTTGCCGAGTATGAAGCAATATGCAAGGGAATGGAGTTGCTAATAGAAGCCGGGGCAGAAGCAGTGGAATTTCTGGAGATTCCAAGTTGGTGATTTCCCAGCTCGCGGAGGAATATAAGTGCGAGAATGGCGTCAGGCTACAAGGACGTAACAGATGAGCCGATGGCTAGTACAGAGCAAGGGGATGAAGAGGCGAACTATTCGGCGCGGTTAAATAAAAGGGATATAGACTGAGTTTAATGCCACAGCAGTTTCCGAGGAGGTGGTGCCACAGAACTGTCAAATTGTGCAGGGAAGCTGAGAAGGCAAGGCGTCATGATAAAAGATGCTGCAACGGTTCTGCTCTGCTACGACATGACCCGACGAAGAAAAGACAGAGTGATTTTGGAATTATCAATTCCAAAACCAGGGGGGCATGTGTTATCACCAGAATTTGACCGAGTCAGAGGTGGGCCGCGATCAAGATGGACTTGAAGAGTATACATGGAAGAAATACGTGAATCGGCCCGTTATGCAAAGTTTGGGCAAGTTTGCCCTTGTATCTGTAACATAGTAGATCGCATCTTAGATTGAAAGATAGAGTTTAACCCATGCACGGTTAGGTGCACGCCTAAATTAGAACGTCCCCTGGACTATAAATATGTATCTAGGGTTTATGGAATAAACAACAACCAACGTTCAACCAACAAATCAATCTCGGCGCATCGCCAACTCCTTCGTCTTGAGGGTTTCTATCGGTAAGCGACATGCTGCCTAGATCGCATCTTGCGATCTAGGCAGCACAAGCTCCACGTTGTTCATGCGTTGCTCGTACTGAAGCCTTGTTGATGGCGAGCAACGTAGTTATCATAGATATGTTAGGGTTAGCATTGTTCTTCGTATCATATGCTTGCGTAGTGCAACCCCTGCATGTCTAGCCGCCCTTACACCTATCTTAGGTGTAGGGGCGGCACCCCGCTTGATAATTATTTAGTAGATATGATCCGTTACGGTTGCTCCTTGTTCATCAAGGATTAGTTTAATATCTGCAATAGTTAGGCCTTACAAGGGGCTGGAGGATCCAGCGGCACGTAGGGTGTCGTTTGCTAGTCCTAGACAGGATGTTCCGGGGATCAACCTTCGTTTGGTTTTTAGGCCTTGTCTAGGATCGGCTTACGATCACCGTGCGTGGCCGCGAGGCCCAATCCTGAGTAGGATGATCCGATTATGCGGTGAAAACCCTAAATCGTCGTAGATCTCATTAGCTTTATCTTGATCAAGCAGGACCACCATATATTCGTGCACCTCGTACGAATCATGGGTGGATCGGCTCCCATGAGCCGATTCACAGGATAACCTGAGAGCCGATCGAGGCTCGTATTTAATGTTTACGTGTATGCCATGCAGGAAACTGAGCGAGGCATCTCCATCACCTTCCTGACCAGGTATAGGTCAGGTGGCACGCCCTTGCATCAGCATCGGACGTGTGACCAGAAGGCTTTGCGGGCCGTCGCTCGGAGGGACCAGGGCCAGCCGAAGCCCTAAGTTGTTCCCGGCTCTACTGTGTTGCCTGTCGCTGCCCGCCGGTGGGTTTCTGACGACAACATATCGGTGGTGACGTGTTAGCTTTTTCAGCAATTGGGCACCGGCTATATTGTGGAAGGCCGAGCAAGAACAATAGAAGAGCCAACAGCTGGCAAAAGTGCCACGTAGGCGGGCTATACTATACATTGTGGATGCTCAAGCGCCCACTATTGTCCTACTTCCTCTTGGCGTGATACTCCCTCCGTCCACAAATAAGTGGACGTGCGTGATTTTCAAGGTAAATTAGTAAAAGGAAAGAAAAAATGCATTGGAGCACTCATATCTTAAGGAACACATGTACTCAACCACGGTTGTAGATTTTCTCGGCGCAAGACTTTTCCCCAGCAGTTGTGGCTTTCAGTTGTTCGTGGGTGTGGGGAGGAGCTCCGCCGCATCGGTAGAAAGCAAAGAGGAACGGCGGCTCTCGATCGTGTAGTGCACTCGTAAATCACGTGCGACCCATGCCCTAATAATTCACAATGCATTGATGAGGGCTATCACTTCATCATCCAATAAAATGTAGTAACTATCGTAATAATATTGTCTCTTAAGCCATGTAGTACAGTGCAAGATGCTTTAGAGAAATAAACCTCTATTTTATTGCTAATACACATGGTTATTTATTCTAGGCAAATGCCTACCGAAAGATGTAGGAATAGGAAAAATGTAGGATTGCAATGTCATGTCCACTCCAATCATATAGGAATTCATAGAAACCAAACTTTGTTTGATTCCACCATAGGAAAAGTAAAGGATTCTTAAAAAGAGGCATGAGTAGATGTTTAATTTCCTATGGAATCTGTGCAAAGGAATCCTTAGGAAAAATTCCTATCGGAAACAATCCTACAAATCAAACAGCCAAGGATTCAATTCTACCAATTTCCTATGCAAATCCTTGGTGTTCACCCAATCCTCTCGAATACTCATCCAAAAAATGCACTAATACTTTGATGGGGAGTTTTTTTATTCTAGGCAAGAATAGAGGGTTTGCGGGGATCACTTGAGAAGTGTATTAACCAAAGAAGGCATAAGTAATACACCAACACACACTAACATGCCCTTAATGGATGTATCTCCATAAACTCCCTCTGTTCTTTATTACTAATACTAGTTTATGTACTTCTTAACTAATATGGGATAATCATGAAATATATTTTCTAACATTCAGCCAAAATATAGTGTTTCGACTTTCTAAAATACTGAAAAAGCTAGTAGTTAAAAATATTTGAGCTAACAAATCTATGAAGTTTGAAAATATTTTTTTTCCGTCTGAAAGTTGTGTCACTTGGTGTGAGATTCACACAAAAATGATGAAAATATCAAACCTTCAAAATAATTGTAGTAATTCGATCGTTAAGTGCGTTTCATAATTTTGGTAAATCGATTCTATTTGCAATTAAAACTAGTAGTTGGTGATCCCCAATCATCTGATTTGCTCTTAAACAGCTCAATCCTAAATTTGAACCTCCCTGCAACAGAACACGATTGTTGGTGGTTTGTGCGAAAAAAATAACAGTTTAAATAAGTGTTTACGCAACGAAGGCAGCAATAAGCGGTAGTTTGTGCAATTTCCTCGTGTAAAGAACATGTAGCGTCGAAGTAGTAGTACTAGGAGTACAAAAATCTTGTGTAATTTCTAGTTCTACACATTACTAGTGTCCACTGTTTGAGAGTTGATGGTGAATGGGTCTAATTTTCAATCGAATGAGAATTAGCAAATTGATTTCTATGACAAAAGCATACAAAGCGAGTAAAACCAACATACCCGCAATCGGCGCTGCTACCAGCATGCGATGCCTCCACGAGTGCATTGACGGCTGCTGCAAATCCTCGGAAGGCATCTAGGTCTTGCTGATCGTCGATTGCCGCTGTCCGGCTAAGCTTAACCAGCATAGCTGCCGCCAAAATATCTCGGATTTGGACCACAGGCAGAAGCTGATTGGGGTCGAAGGATTGCCTGATTCGGAATTTGAAGTACCAAGCCCTCGGCTCCGATGGTGGAAGTTTGGAACTCGGTCTGGCCAGAACCTCCCAAATCTGTGTGTGGCAGTGGATGCCCATCGGCATCCCCAATGCTGCTGACGACGTGATGTGGTCGGTCGCACTTTGGTCCCCACTAAAGGCTGGGGCTGCAGCACGTTGCCGCCGCCCCCGACGTCCCCACGACGGCATCGCCATGGAACGAGGCGCTGAGTTTGTTGGCGAACCCGAAGCCCTGGATGGCAAGTGCTTCTTCAGAATGGAAGCATCCTCACCCGGCGAGGTTCGCCCCCGGCGCATGCCTCTGCTCCGACCATCCCACTTTGCCGCTGCTGCCTGGGCTGCCGCCGATACCTGGGCCACCGCCGCTTCATGGGACCCCCCTCCCTCCTCTCCCTCTCCTAGATCAAACGGCGCCAGGAGTCTAGCCACAGCAAGACACAGAGCCGCTTGTTTCATCGCACACCAGTGGCACACAGATATTTGCGAGCTTTTAGCGCACACCCCTCCGAGGCTGAGTCGTGGATCCTGGGTGCACGGGGCTAAGGCTGGAGGAGTCGCCATGGGACGAGGGGTGTCGAGTGCTCGGGAAAGTACGGGAAAGGGGAAGTTTTGCATAACCTTATATGATCACATCAATGCTTCTCAAGGAGAAAAATATTGTATGAGAAACAAGAAAAGTTTGAACGTTTGAAAACTTTGCCGCCATAATGCATCCTTCCAATGCACGCCTACGTACCCAACGTATACGCCAGCTAAGGTAGAAAGCGAACTCAGTTGCTACTCTGTTGGCAAAATGTACCATGGCTCAATCTCAGGTCACACACCCATGAAGCCAAGTTAACTCATCTATCAATTGTCACCCTCTTCATCCCACTATAGGTATAGTAAGGTTGCTTCGAGTTTAATCTTTTGTATTGTTTCTTGTAAGGTTCGTGAATAATCTAATAAAAAAAGTCGTGTGCATCCTTTGGATGCAGAAGCTGGGGCGACTTTTCCCCCATTTCGAAAAAATCAATTGTTATATTTTGGTTATATTCAAAATTTTACTTGAAACTTGTAGATCATGCCATTCTACTACTCGCCTAACACTTCTTCTACGCGGGAAGGATACGAGCGATGCAACAAAAAGAAACACATTCGTCCCCCTCCCCCAGTGATTTGTCCTAGATATGAAATCAAACTACAAGTGGTTCAAAAAGGCAATCGAAAAACATGGATTGTTCATCAGTTTGTAGATAGCTAGGGAAAATACCAGAATGTCATACTCCCTCCTATCCAAATTAATTGACTCCGCTTTGTCTAGATACGGATGTACCTAGATGCGTTTATTGACTAGATACATCCGTATCTGGATAAAGTGGAGTCAATTAATTTGGATCGGAGGGAGTATTAGTGTTTTAGAGAAGAGCCCTTCAAGTAGTTTGGCACCATGTTGGACACCGTCCAGCTTAATTCCACCCAAACATGTTTTTTTTCATTTGAATATGTCTAGACTTTGTTTATCATCTTCAATGCGTATTGTATGACATAAGAAGACTATGTGCTTTGGTTTTAATTTTTTGAATTTTTAATGCCCAATTGAATCTTGGTCAAATCCTAGGTTTGACCAAGATTTAAACAAGTTCAAAACATGAAAATGAAAAAATTATGCCTGGATCCTTCTTGGTCACTCCAAAATTTCCATGTTTGAAACCCAAAAGCACTTCTCTTCATGCTTGACTTCATAAGACAGAGTTTAGGGTTAGGGTACGTAGATACATGATTTTTCTGGTTTGAATACGTCTAAAACTTGTTTAATTTATCAACTTGAATACTTATATGACATAAGAAGACTATGTGCTTTGGTTTTTCATTTTCTTGATTTTTTCGATTTTTTATGCCCATTTGTATCTTGGTCAAATCCGAGATTTGACAAAGATTTAAACAATTTTAAAACATGGAAATGAAAAAGTAAGCATGGTCCTTTTTAGTCACTCCAAAATGAAGCTTCTGGGAGGTTTTTTTGAAATTTCCATGTTTGAAACCCAAAACCACTTCTCTTCATCCTTGACTTCCTAAGACAGAGTTTAGGGTTGTTAGGGGGTACGTAGATACATGCTTTCTGCTATGAATATATATGTGTGGACCTTGTTAATCAACCTGGATGCTTACTATATGACATAAGAAGACTATGTGTTTTGGTTTTTCATTATTTTAATTTTTTGAATTTTTTATGCCCATTTGTACGTATCTCTTGGTGAAATCCTAGGTTTGACCAAGATTTAAAACATGAAAATGAAAATTTAAGCCTCGATCCTTCTTAATTAGTAACTTCAAAATTAAGCTTTAGGAAGGTTTTTGAAATTTCCATGTTTGAAACCCAAAACACCCTCTTCATGATTGACTTCATAAGACAAATCGAGTTTAGGATTAGCGGTAGATACATGATTTTTCTAGTTTGAATATGTCTAGAACTTTGCTTTTGTCAACTTGAATGCTTAGTATATGACATAAGAAGATGTACTATGTGCATTGGATTTTCATTTTTTTGATTTGTTTTGAATTTTTATGCCCATTCGAATTTTGGTCAAATCATAGGTTTAACCAAGATTTAAACAAGTTTAAAACTTGAAAATGAAAAATTAAGCATGGATCCTTCTTAGTCACTCCAAAATGAAGCTTTTGGGAGGCTTTTCAAATGTCCATGTTTGAAACCCAAAACCACTTCTCTTCATGCTTGACTTTATAATACATATGAGTTTAGGGTTAGGGGGTGTAGATACATGATTTTTCTGGTTTGAATAGGTCTATAACTTGTTTATCAAGTTGAATGGCTTACTATGCGATATAAGAAGACTATGTGCTTTGGTTTTTCATTTTTTGATTTTTTCGAATTTTTTATGACCATTTGAATCTTGGTCAAATCCTAGGTTTGAACAAGATTTAAACAAGTTTAAAACATAAAAATGAAAAAGTAAGCATGAATCCTATGTGCTTTGGTTTTTCATTTTTTCTGATTTTGTTCTGGATTTTTATGCCCATTTGAATTTTGGTCAAATCCTAGGTTTGACCAAGATTTAAACAAGTTTAAAACATGAAAATGAAAAAAGGTAAGCATGCATGGATCCTTCTTAGTCACTCTAAAATGAATCTTTTGGGAGGTTCTTGAAATTTCCATGTTTGAAACCCAAAACCACTTCTCTTCATGATTGACTTCGTAAGACAGAGTTTAGTGTTAGGGGTAGATACATGATTTGTCTAGTTTGAATATGTCTAGACCTTGTTTATCAACTTGAATTCTTACTTTATGACATAAGAAGGCTATGTGCTTTGGTTTTTCATTTTTATGATTTTTTTGAATTTTATGCCCATTAGAATCTTGGTCAAATTCTAGCTAGGTTTGACCAAGATTTAAACAAGTTTAAAACATGAAAATGAAAAGGTAAGCCTCGATCCTTCTTACTCACTCTAAAATTAAGGTTTTGGGAAGTTTTTGAAATTTCCATGTTTGAAACCAAAACCACTTCTCTTCATGCTTGACTTCATAAGACATAGTTAAGGGTTAGGGGGTAGATACATGCTTTTTCTGTTTTGAAGATGTCTAGACCTTGTTCATCAACTTGAAGGCTTACTATATATATATATAACATACGAAGGCTATGTGCTTTAGTTTTTTATTTTTTTATTTTTTTTGAATTTTATGCCCATTTGAATCTTGGTCAAATACTAGCTAGGTTTGACCAAGATTTAAACAATTTTAAAACATGAAAATGAACAGGCAATCCTGGATCTTTTCTAGTCACTCTAAAATGAAGCTTTTGGGATGTTCTTGAAATTTCCATGTTTGAAACCCATACTACTTCTCTTCATGCTAGACGTCATAAGATGGACCGAGTTTATGGTTAGGGGGTAGATACATGATTTGTCTGGTTTGAACACGTGTATAAACCTTGTTTATCAACTTGAATGCTTACTATATGACATAATGAGACTATGTGCTTTTGTTTTTCATTCTTCTATTTTTTTTGAATTTTATGCCCATTTGAATCTTGGTCAAATCCTAGGTTTGACCAGGATTTAAACAAGTACAAAATATGAAAACGAAAAGGTAAGCCTGGATCCTTCTTAGTCACTCTAAAATGAAGCAGCTTTTGGGATGTTCTTGAAATTTTCATGTTTGAAACCAAAAACCACTTCTCTTCATGATTGACTTCATAATTAAGACATAGTTTAAGGTTAGGGGAAGATATATACATGATTTTTTGGTTTGAATATGTCTAGACCTATTTAATCAACTTTAATGCCTTACTATACGACATATAGAATGGTATGTGCTTTGATTTATCATTCTTTTTGTTTTTTCCTGAATTTTTATGCCCATTTGAATCTTGGTCAAATCCTAGGTTTGACAAAGATTTAAACAAGTTTAAAATATGAAAATGAAAAGGTAACCATGGATCCTTCTTAGTCACTCTAAAATGAATCTTTTGGGAGGTTCTTGAAATTTCCATGTTTGAAACCCAAAACCACTTCTCTTCATGATTGACTTCATAAGACAGAGTTTAGTGTTAGGGGTAGATACATGATTTGTCTAGTTTGAATATGTCTAGACCTTGTTTATCAACTTGACTGCTCATTATATGACATAAAAAGGCTATGTGCGTATTTTTTATTTTTTATACCCATTTGAATCTTGGTCAAATCCTAGTTTTGACAAGGATTTAAACAAGTTTAATACATGAAAATGAAAAGGTAAGCATGTATCCTTCTTAGTCACTCTAAAATGAAGCTTTTGGGAGGTTTTTGAAATTTCCATGTTTGAAACCCAAAACCATTTCTCTTCGTGCTTGACTTCATAAGATAAAGTTTAGGGTTAGGTGTAGATACATGATTTGACTGGTTTGAATATGTCTAGACCTTGTTTATCAACTTCAATTCTTACTATATGACATAAGAAGACCATGTGCTTTGGTTTTTCATTTTTTCTGAATGTTTATGCACATTTGAATCTAAAGGTGAGAGAACACGTTAAAGGTTATTCTAACAAAGGTCATGCTTGGAATCTTACCTATGTATTATTGTGCATCACAAATGTGAAATGAAAATATGTGCATCTCTATAAACCATAAACCCTAACCCTAACTATATAGAAAAATATGAACAATCCGGCCATGCTTTTCGATTGCCTTTTTTGATTCACCTTTGGCTGGATTTGAAATTCAGGGAGGGGGGTACGTAGGGGACGAGTGTGTTTCTTTGGATGCATCTCACGTATTTCCTAGTTTTGGGGGGTCACACAAATACAGGGTAGCATCATGCCCACCCCCCTCCCTTCACGCGCGGAAAAAGTGTTAGGCGAGTAGTAAAATGGCATGAACAACAAGTTTCAAGTAAAATTTCGAATATAACCAGAATGTACCAATTGATAGATGAGTTAACTTGGCTTCATGGAAAAAATAAGGTCATGTAAATGAGTTAACTTGGCTTTCCTACCCTTGAATCCATAGGAAACTTTGTACTAATACAATATAATGATCACCCGAGTTATTACACCAACAGGTCTGTCACTTACGTGTGGTTCCCATGCGTGAGGTCGCACTCTTCCGTGAGCACAAGTCATGTGCGGTCGGTAGGCAAACTCCCATCTTCTTTGTCAAGAGAAGACGCATCAAAACTCCCCCTCTCTCTCTCTAGTTATCCACCTCCGCTGGCTGCCGGTTTTGGCATTGCGTTTCTAGCTCAGCTCGGAGGCCATGGTGTGCACGCACTGTAGCCATGGCGATTTGGTCGCGCTAAGTGGTTCGTCCCCGGCTGCGACGAGGATCAATATGGGCGGTGGCTGTTAAGGACCCGATCGCATTTCTTGCTTTCAGCGTGGGGTCTTCCATGTAAAAGTTAGGGATTTAGATGAAATTTCCTGTTTATTCTGTGTCTTGTTGTAAACTGTGCTCTGGTGCGTATTGGAAGTCTGAGTTCTTCAGGATCCTTTGGTTGTCTCTCTCTCTCAAAAAAAAAACATCTCTCTCATTATCGGCCTCGCTCGCTCGCACCCCCTGCGCACTGACAAACACTGAAAAAGGTCAGACACCATAAATAAGAGGGCCCCCCTCACTTCTCACCTGATCTCTATCCTCCGTGTGATCCCTCTTCCTCCGAGTTTCACTGGACGGGCAAACACATGTGCTGCCTACAAATATTCGACCCCTTTGCATGGATAATCATGTCGACCATTTTTACCTGGTTTTGAAATAAATAAATGAAAATGAAGAAAACCTCAAAAATGAAACCCTTCCGCATTGAGTGCTTATAGGTGTACTAGTTGACACGGAAAATAAGAAAACCTGTGATAGGGTAGTAAAAAACAAAATGTCTTCACAAAACGGACTATCGTGTATGAAGATTCATGGGTTTCAAGCCAACAAATGGCGTAGTTATGGCCATATTTGTGGCATAGTTTGTTATAATGTGCCCGAATTGGGAATGCCGGTGCATCTTGCCATTCCCAACAATGTTGCTGACTAGACTTTTCAACTTTTCGGTATATAAAAACTCATTTTTCATTTTCTAGATGTCAAAATAGGTTTATTTTGTGAATGGGGTACATAAGATACAGCTCAAAATGGCGCCTCTATATTTTTAAGATAAATTAGGCCACATATTAGTGAAAATTCCCAACTCTTTGCGTTTTTTAGTGCTTTCTAGCTAGTTTCACACATTTAAATGACTTTCTCCTGATTTATTGAAAGTAATTCCAATTTGAAATGTAGGTTTATTATAACTTCGTCCTATAAATCCCCAAAAATCATTTTTAGATACATATTACTTACTATATGTCTAGACCTTGTTTATCTACTTGAATATGCTTACTATATATATATGACGTAAGAAGACTATGTGCTTTGGTTTTTTTTATTTTTATTTTTCCTGAATTTTTATGCCCATTTGAATCTTGGTAAAATCCTATGTTTGACCAATATTTAAACAAGCTTAAAACATGAAAATGAAAAGGTAACTTGGATCCTTCTTAGTCCCTCTAAAATTAAGCTTTTTGGAAGTTTTTGAAATTTTCATGACTGAAACCCAAAACCACTTCTCTTCATGCTTGACTTCATAATTAAGACAGAGTTAAGCGTTAGGGGGTAGATACATGCTTTTTATGTTATGAATATGTCTAGACCGGCCATGTTCATCAAGTTGAATGTTGCTTACTATATATGACATTAGAAGGCTATGTGCTTTGGTTTTTAATTTTTTTTTTATTTTTTGAATTTTTATGCCCATTTGAGTCTTGGTCAAATCCTAGGTTTGACCAAGATTTAAACAAGTTTAAAACATGAAAATGAAAAGGTAAGCCTCGATCCTTCTTATATAGTCACTCTAAAATGAAGATTTGCGGGGGGTTCTTGAAATTTCCATGTTTGAAACCCAAAACCATTTCTTTTCATGCTTGACTTCTTCATAAGACCTTAAGGCGGGGTTAGGGGGTAGATACATGCTTTTATGTTTTGAATCTGTCTAGACCTTGTTCATCAACTTGAATGCTTACTATATATATGACATAAGAAGCTAGGCTATGTGCTTTGTTTTCATTTTTTGAATTTTTTTGAATTTTTATGCCCATTTGAGTCTTGGTCAAATCCTAGGTTTGACCAAGATTTAAACAAGTTTAAAACATAAAATGAAAAGGTAAGCCTGGATCCTTCTTAGTCATTCTAAAATGAAGCTTTTGGGGGGTTCTTGAAATCTCAATGTTTGAAACCCAAACCCACTTCTCTTCATCGTTGACTTCATAAGACAAAGTTTAGGGTTTGGGGTAGATACATGATTTTTTGGGTTTGAATATGTCTAGACATGCATGCTTGTTTATCAACTTGAATGCTTACTATATGACATAAGAAGACTATATGTGTGTTGGTCAAATCCTATGTTTAACTAAGCTTTAAACAAGCATAAATCCTGAAAATGAAAAGGTAAGCTTGAATCCTTCTTACTCACTCTAAAATTAAGCTTTTGGGAAGTTTTTGAAATGTCCATGTTTGAAACCCAAAACCACTTCTCTTCATGCTTGACTTCATAAGACATATGAGTTTAGGGTTAGGGGTGTAGATACATGATTTTTCTGGTTTGAATAGGTCTATAACTTGTTTATCAAGTTGAATGGCTTACTATGTGACATAAGAAGACTATATATGTGCTTTGGTTTTTCATTTTTTGATTTTTTCAAATTTTTTTATGACCATTTGAATCTTGGTCAAATCCTAGGTTTGAACAAGATTTAAACAAGTTTAAAACATGAAAATGAAAAAGTAAGCATGAATCCTATGTGCTTTGGTTTTTCATTTTTTCTGATTTTGTTCTGGATTTTTATGCCCATTTGAATCTTGGTCAAATCCTAGGTTTGACCAAGATTTAAACAAGTTTAAAACATGAAAATGAAAGGGTAAGCATGGATCCTTCCTAGTCACTCTAAAATGAATCTTTTGGCAGGTTCTTGAAATTTCCATGTTTGAAACCCAAAACCACTTCTCTTCATGATTGGCTTCGTAAGACCGAGTTTAGTGTTAGGGGTAGATACATGATTTGTCTAGTTTGAATATGTCTAGACCTTGTTTATCAACTTGAATGCTTACTCTATATGATAAACATAAGAAGACTATATATATGTGTGTTGGTCAAATCCTATGTTTGACCAAGATTTAAACAAGCATAAATCCTAAAAATGAAAATGTAAGCTTGGATCCTTCTTATGCACTCTAAAATTAAGCTTTTGGGAAGTTTTTGAAATTTCCATGTTTGAAACCCAAAACCACTTCCTCTTCATGCTTGACTTCATAAGACATAGTTAAGGGTTAGGGGTAGATACATGCTTTTTCTGTTTTGAATATGTCTAGACCTTGTTTATCAACATGAATGCTTACTATATATATGACATACGAATGCTATGTGCTTTGTTTTTTCATTTCCTGGTTTTTTTTTGAATTTTATGCCCATTTGAATCTTGGTCAAATACTAGCTAGGTTTGACCAAGATTTAAAAAAGTTAATTTAAAACATGAAAATGAAAAGGTAAGCATGGATCCTTCTTAGTGATGGCGTGTAGACACACGTTCGTTGGGAACCCCAAGAGGAAGGTGTGATGCGCACAGCAGCAAGTTTTCCCTCAGAAAGAAACCAAGGTTATCGAACCAGTAGGAGCCAAGAAGCACGTTGAAGGTTGATGGCGGCGAGATGTAGTGCGGCGCAACACTAGGGATTCCGGCGCCAACGTGGAACCTGCACAACACAACCAAAGTACTTTGCCCCAACGAAACAGTGAGGTTGTCAATCTCACCGGCTTGCTGTAACAAAGGATTAGATGTATAGTGTGGATGATGATTGTTTGCAGAGAACAGTAAAACAAGTATTGCAGTAAATTGTATTCGATGTAAAAGAATGGACCGGGGTCCACAGTTCACTAGAGGTGTCTCTCCCATAAGAAATATAGCATATTGGGTAAACAAATTACAGTTGGGCAATTGACAAATAGAGAGGGCATGACAATGCACATACATGACATGATGAGTATTATGAGATTCAATTGGGCATTACGACAAAGTACATAGACCGCTATCCAGCATGCATCTATGCCTAAAAAGTCCACTTTCAGGTTATCATCCGAACCCCTTCCAGTATTAAGTTGCAAACAACAGACAATTGCATTAAGTATGGTGTGTAATGTAATCAATAACTACATCCTCGGACATAGCATCAATGTTTTATCCCTAGTGGCAACAGCACATCCATAACCTTAGGGGTTCTTGTCACTCCCCCAGATTCACGGAGACATGAACCCACTATCGAGCATAAATACTCCCTCTTGGAGTTACAAGCATCAACTTGGCCAAAGCATCTACTAGTAACGGAGAGCATGCAAGATCATAAACAACACATAGATAATAGATTGATAATCAACATAACATAGTATTCTCTATCCATCGGATCCCAACAAACGCACATGTAGCTTTACAGATAGATGATCTTGATCATGATAGGCAGCTCACAAGATCAGACAATGATAGCACAATGAGGAGAAGACAACCATCTAGATACTGCTATGGACCCATAGTCCAGGGGTGAACTACTCACACATCAATCCGGAGGCGACCATGGCGGTGTAGAGTCCTCCGGGAGATGATTCCCCACTCCGGCAGGGTGCCGGAGGCGATCTCCTGAATCCCACGAGATGGGATTGGCGGCGGCGGCGTCTCAGTATGTTTTGTCGTATCGTGGCTCTCGGTACTGGGGGTTTCTCGACGAAGGCTATTTGTAGGCGGAAGGGTAGGTCAAAGGGCGTCACGAGGGGCCCACACCACAGGCCGGCGCGGCCAGGGCCTGGGCCGCGCCGCCCTGGTGTGTCGCCACCTCGTGGCCCCACTTCCTTTCCCCCTCGGTCTTCTGGAAGCTTCGTGCAAAAATAGGACCCTGGGCGTTGATTTCGTCCAATTCCGAGAATATTTCCTTACTAGGATTTCTGAAACCAAAAATAGCAGAAAACAGCAACTGGCTCTTCGGCATCTCGTTAATAGGTTAGTGTCGGAAAATGCATAATAATGACATATAATGTGTATAAAACATGTGAGTATCATCATAAAAGTAGCATGGAACATAAGAAATTATAGATACGTTTGAGACGTATCAAGCATCCCCAAGCTTAGTTCCTACTCGTCCCGAGTAGGTAAACGATAACAAAGATAATTTCTTAAGTGACAATGCTACCAACATAATCTTGATCATACTATTGTAAGCACATGTAATGAATGCAGCGATCAAAACAATGGTAATGACATGAGTAAACAACTGAATAAAAAAGCAAAGACTTTTCACAAGTAGTACTTAAAGACAAGCATCAATAAGTCTTGCATAAGAGTTAACTCATAAAGCAATAATTCAAAGTAAAGGTATTGAAGCAACACAAAGGAAGATGAAGTTTCAGCGGTTGCTTTCAACTTGTAACATGTATATCTCATGGATATTGTCAACATAGAGTAATATAACAAGTGCAATATGCAAGTATGTAGGGATCAATGCACAGTTCACACAAGTGTTTGCTTCTTGAGGTGGAGAGAAATAGGTGAACTGACTCAACATAAAAGTAAAAGAATGGTCCTTCAAAGAGGAAAGCATCGATTGCTATATTTGTGCTAGAGCTTTTATTTTGAAAACAAGAAACAATTTTGTCAACGGTAGTAATAAAGCATATGAGTTATGTAAATTATATCCTACAAGTTGCAAGTCTCATGCATAGTATACCAATAGTGCCCGCACCTTGTCCTAATTAGCTTGGATTTACATGGATTATCATAGCATAGCACATGTTTCAACCAAGTGTCACAAAGGGGTACCTCTATGCCGCCTGTACAAAGGTCTAAGGAGAAAGCTCGCATTGGATTTCTCGCTTTTGGTTATTCTCAACTTAGACATCCATACCGGGACAACATAGACAACAGATAATGGACTCCTCTTTAATGCATAAGCATTCAACAACAGAGAATATTCTCATAAGAGAGTGAGGTTTGTTGTCCAAACTGAAACTTCCACCATGGATCATGGCTTTAGTTAGCGGCCCAATGTTCTTCTCTAACAATATGCATACTCAAACCATTTGATCATGATAAATCACTCTTACTTCAGACAAGACGAACATGCATAGCAACTCACATGATATTCAACAAAGAAATAGTTGATGGCGTCCCCAGGAACATGGTTATCGCTCAACAAGCAACTTAATAAGAGATAAAGTGCATAAGTACATATTCAATACCACAATAGTTTTTAAGCTATTTGTCCCATGAGCTATATATTGCAAAGATAAAGGATAGAAATTTTAAAGGTAGCACTCAAGCAATTTACTTTGGAATGGCGGAAAAATACCATGTGGTAGGTAGGTATGGTAGACACAAATGGCATAGTGGTTGGCTCAAGGATTTTGGATGCATGAGAAGTATTCCCTCTCGATACAAGGTTTAGGCTAGCAAGGTTTATTTGAAACAAACACAAGGATGAAGCGGTGCAGCAAAACTCACATAAAAGACATATTGTAAATATTATAAGACTCTACACCGTCTTCCTTGTTGTTCAAACTCAATACTAGAAATTATCTAAACCTTAGAGAGACCAAACATGCAAATCAGATTTTAGCATGCTCTATGTATTTCTTCATTAATGGGTGCAAAGTAAATGATGCAAGAGCTTAAACATGAGCACAACAATTGCCAAGTATCACATTATCCAAGATATTATACCAATTACCACATATATCATTTTCCAATTCCAACCATATAACAATTTAACGAAGAAGAAACTTTCGCCATGAATACTATGAGTAAAGCTAAGGACATATTTGTCCATATGCAACAGCGGAGCGTGTCTCTCTCCCACACAATGAATGCTAGGATCCATTTTATTCAAACAAAACAAAAACAAAAACAAACAGACGCTCCAAGCAAAGTACATAAGATGTGACGAAATAAAAATATAGTTTCAGGGGAGGAACCTGATAATGTTGTCGATGAAGAAGGGGATGCCTTGGGCATCCCCAAGCTTAGACGCTTGAGTCTTCTTGATATATGCAGGGGTGAACCACCGGGGCATCCCCAAGCTTAGAGCTTTCACTCTCCTTGATCATGTTGTATCATCCTCCTCTCTTGATCCTTGAAAACTTCCTCCACACCAAACTCAAAGCAACTCATTAGAGGGTTAGTGCACAATTAAAATTCACATATTCAAAGGTGACACAATCATTCTTTATACTTCTGGACATTGCACAAAGCTACTGAAAGTCAATGGAACAAAGAAATCCATCTAACATAGCAAAAGAGGCAATGCAAAATAAAAGGCAGAATCTGTCAAAACAGAACAGTTCGTAAAGACGAATTTTTAAGAGGCACCAGACTTGCTCAGATAAGAAAACATAAAACTAATGAAAGTTGCGTACATATCTGAGGATCACTCACGTAAATTGGCATAATTTTCTGAGTTTCCTACAGAGAATTAGACCCAGATTCATGACAGCAAAGAAAACTGTTTCTGCGCAGTAATCCAAGTCTAGTATCATACTTCTATTAGATACTTTACTTGGCACAACAATGCAATAAAACTAAGATAAGGAGAGGTTGCTACAGTAGTAAACAACTTCCAAGACTCAAATATAAAATAAAAATACTGTAGTAAAAACATGGGTTGTCTCCCATAAGCGCTTTTCTTTAACGCCTTTCAGCTAGGCGCAGAAAGTGTGTATCAAGTGTTATCAAGAGATGAAGCATCAATGCATTGTATCTTATCTATGTAAGTTTCAGAGGCTCCTTTTACATTACTCTTAGGCTTGCTATTCTCATCAAACAAATTTTCAGGAATAATCCAATCAAAATTCTTTTCTAATGCTTCATGCATTCCTAGGAGCTTAATAGGTATTGGTACTTTAATCTCTCCACTATCATTAACATTATTAGTGTACCTTATTCTATTCATATCCATTTTTTCAAGGATACTAGCAAAGTTGGTATAAGAGCCAAGCATATTATATTTAGTAAAAACTTTTCTAGCTTCTCTTGCTATACCTCCAAATTCTTTGAGAAGGGTTTCTAAAACAAAATCTTTCTTTTCTCCTTCTTCCATATCTCCTAGTGTAAGAAACATATGTTGCATTATAGGATTAAGATTAACAGATTTAGCTTCTATCATGTGTACTAAAGAAGCAGCAGCAATTTCATAGGTAGGAGCAAGTTCTACCAAGTGTCTATCTTCAAAATCTTCAGCCATACTAACATGAGTGAAAAATTCCTCTATATTATCTCTCCCAATAATAGACCCTTGTCCTACCGGTATGTCTTTTAGAGTGAACTTAGGAGGAAACATGATGAAATAAGTAAAATAAATGCAAGTAACTAATTTTTTTGTGTTTTTAATATGGCAAACAAGATAGTAAATAAAGTAAAACTAGCAACTAATTTTTTTGTGTTTTGTTTTAGTGCAGCAAACAAAGTAGTAAATAAAATAAAGCAAGACAAAAACAAAGTAAAGAGATTGGATTGTGAAGACTCCCCTTGCAGCGTGTCTTGATCTCCCCGGCAACGGCGCCAGAAAAAGAGCTTGATGGCGTGTAGACACACGTTCGTTGGGAACCCCAAGAGGAAGGTGTGATGCGCACAGCAGCAAGTTTTCCCTCAGAAAGAAACCAAGGTTATCGAACCAGTAGGAGCCAAGAAGCACATTGAAGGTTGATGGCGGCGAGATGTAGTGCGGCGCAACACTAGGGATTCCGGCGCCAACGTGGAACCTGCACAACACAACCAAAGTACTTTGCCCCAACGAAACAGTGAGGTTGTCAATCTCACCGGCTTGCTGTAACAAAGGATTAGATGTATAGTGTGGATGATGATTGTTTGCAGAGAACAGTAAAACAAGTATTGCAGTAAATTGTATTCAATGTAAAAGAATGGACCGGGGTCCACAGTTCACTAGAGGTGTCTCTCCCATAAGAAATATAGCATATTGGGTAAACAAATTACAGTTGGGCAATTGACAAATAGAGAGGGCATGACAATGCACATACATGACATGATGAGTATTGTGAGATTCAATTGGGCATTACGACAAAGTACATAGACCGCTATCCAGCATGCATCTATGCCTAAAAAGTCCACTTTCAGGTTATCATCCGAACCCCTTCCAGTATTAAGTTGCAAACAACAGACAATTGCATTAAGTATGGTGCGTAATGTAATCAATAACTACATCCTCGGACATAGCATCAATGTTTTATCCCTAGTGGCAACAGCAAATCCATAACCTTAGGGGTTCTTGTCACTCCCCCAGATTCACGGAGACAGGAACCCACTATCGAGCATAAATACTCCCTCTTGGAGTTACAAGCATCAACTTGGCCAAAGCATCTACTAGTAACGGAGAGCATGCAAGATCATAAACAACACATAGATAATAGATTGATAATCAACATAACATAGTATTCTCTATCCATCGGATCCCAACAAACGCACATGTAGCTTTACAAATAGATGATCTTGATCATGATAGGCAGCTCATAAGATCAGACAATGATAGCACAATGAGGAGAAGACAACCATCTAGCTACTGCTATGGACCCATAGTCCAGGGGTGAACTACTCACACATCAATCCGGAGGCGACCATGGCGGTGTAGAGTCCTCCGGGAGATGATTCCCCTCTCCGGCAGGGTGCCGGAGGCGATCTCCTGAATCCCCCGAGATGGGATTGGCGGCGGCGGCGTCTCAGTATGTTTTGTCGTATCGTGGCTCTCGGTACTGGGGGTTTCTCGACGAAGGCTATTTGTAGGCGGAAGGGTAGGTCAAAGGGCGTCACGAGGGGCCCACACCACAGGCCGGCGCGGCCAGGGCCTGGGCCGCGCCGCCCTGGTGTGTCGCCACCTCGTGGCCCCACTTCCTTTCCCCCTCGATCTTCTGGAAGCTTCGTGCAAAAATAGGACCCTGGGCGTTGATTTCGTCCAATTCCGAGAATATTTCCTTACTAGGATTTCTGAAACCAAAAACAGCAGAAACAAAGAATCGGCTCTTCGGCATCTCGTTAATAGGTTAGTGCCGGAAAATGCATAATAATGACATATAATGTGTATAAAACATGTGAGTATCATCATAAAAGTAGCATGGAACATAAGAAATTATAGATACGTTTGAGACGTATCACTTAGTCACTCTAAGGTGAAGTTTTTGGGAGGTTTTTGAAATTTCCATGTTTGAAATTAACCCAAAACCACTTCTCTTCATGCTTGACTTCATAATACAGAGTTTAGGGTACGTTAGGGTCTGGGTAGATACATGATTTTTCAAGTTTGAATATGTCTAGACCTTGTTTATCAACTTGAATGCTCATTATATGACATAAAAAGGCTATGTGCGTATTTTTTTATTTTAATACCCATTTGAATATTGGTCAAATCCTAGTTTTGACCAGGATTTAAACAAGTTTAAAACATGAAAATGAAAAGGTAAGCTTGTATCCTTCTTAGTCACTCTAAAATGAAGCTTTTGAGAGGTTTTCGAAATTTCCATGTTTGAAACCCAAAACCATTTCTCTTCGTGGTTGACTTCATAAGATAAAGTTTAGGGTTAGGTGTAGATACATGATTTGACTGGTTTGAATATGTCTAGACCTTGTTTATCAACTTCAATTCTTACTATATGACATAAGGAGACCATGTGCTTTGGTTTTTCATTTTTTGATTTTTTTCTGAATGTTTATGCACATTTGAATCTAAAGGTGAGAGAACACGTTAAAGGTTATTCTAACAAAGGTCATGCTTGGAATCTTACCTATGTATTATTGTGCATCACAAATGTGAAATGAAAATATATGCATCTCTATAAACCATAAACCCTAACCCTAACTATATAGAAAAATATGAACAATCCGGCCATGCTTTTCGATTGCCTTTTTTGATCCACCTTTGGCTGGATTTGAAATTTAGGGAGGGGGTACGTAGGGGACGAGTGTGTTTCTTTGGATGCATCTCTCGTATTTCCTAGTTTTGGGGGGTCACATAAATACAGGGTAGCATCATGCCCACCCCCCTCCCTTCACGCGCGGAAAAAGTGTTAGGCGAGTAGTAAAATGGCATGAACAACAAGTTTCAAGTAAAATTTCGAATATAACCAGAATGTACCAATTGATAGATGAGTTAACTTGGCTTCATGGAAAAAATAAGATCATGTAAATGAGTTAACTTGGCTTTCCTACCCTTGAATCCATAGGAAACTTTGTACTAATACATTATAATGATCACCCGAGTTATTACACCAACAGGTCTGTCACTTACGTGTGGTTCCCATGCGTGAGGTCCCACACTTCAGTGAGCACAAGTCATGTGCGGTCGGTAGGTAAACTCCCATCTTCTTTGTCAAGAGAAGACGCATCAAAACTCCCCCTCTCTCTCTCTCTCCAGTTATCCACCTCCGCTGGCTGCCGGTTTTGGCATTGCGTTTCTAGCTCAGCTCGGAGGACATGGTGTGCACACACTGTAGCCATGTCAATTTGGTCGCGCTAAGTGGTTCGTCCCCGGCTGCGACGAGGATCAATCTGGGCGGTGGCTGTTAAGGACCCGATCGCATTTCTTGCTTTCAGCGTGGGGTCTTCCATGTAAAAGTTAGGGATTTAGATGAAATTTCCTGTTTATTCTGTGTCTTGTTGTAAACTGTGGTCTGGTGCGTATTGGAAGTCTAAGTTCTTCAGGATCCTTCGGTTGTCCCTCTCTCTAAAAAAAAATCTCTCTCATTATCGGCCTTGCTCGCTCGCTCGCTCGCACCCCCTGCGCACTGACAAACCCTGAAAAAGGTCAGACACCATAAATAAGAGGGCCTCCCTCACTTCTCACCTGATCTCTATCCTCCGTGTGATCCCTCTTCCTCCGAGTTTCACTGGACGGGCAAACACATGTGCTGCCTACAAATATTCGACCCCTTTGCATGGATAATCATGTCGACCATTTTTACCTAGTTTTGAAATAAATAAATGAAAATGAAGAAAACCTCAAAATGAAACCCTTCCGCATTGAGTGCTTATAGGTGTACTAGTTGACACGGAAAATAAGAAAACCTGTGATAGGGTAGTAAAAAACAAAATGTCTTCACAAAACGGACTATCGTGTATGAAGATTCATGGGTTTCAAGCCAACAAATGGCATAGTTATGGCCATATTTGTGGCATAGTTTGTTATAATGTGCCCAAATTGGGAATGCCGATGCATCTTGCCATTCCCAACAATGTTGCTGACTAGACTTTTCAACTTTTCAGTATATAAAAACTCATTTTTCATTTTCTAAATGTCAAAATAGGTTTATTTTGTGAATGGGGTACATAAGATACAGCTCAAAATGGTGCCTCTACATTTTTAAGATAAATTAGGCCACATATTAGTGAAAATTCCCAACTCTTTGAATTTTTTAGTGCTTTCTAGCTAGTTTCACACATTTAAATGACTTTCTGCTGATTTATTGAATGTAATTCCAATTTGAAATGTAGGTGTGTTATAACTTCGTCCTATAAATCCCCAAAAATCATTTTTAGATACATATTACTTACTATATGTCTAGTTCTTGTTTATCTACTTGAATATGCTTACTATATATATATATATGATGTAAGAAGACTATGTGCTTTGGTTTTTTTATTTTCCTGAATTTTTATGCCCATTTGAATCTTGGTCAAATCCTATGTTTGACCAATATTTAAACAAGCTTAAAACATGAAAATGAAAAGGTAAGCTTGGATCCTTCTTAGTCCCTCTAAAATTAAGCTTTTGGGAAGTTTTTGAAATTTCCATGTCTGAAACCCAAAACCACTTCTCTTCATGCTTGACTTCATAATTAAGACAAAGTTAAGCGTTAGGGGGTAGATACATGCTTTTTATGTTATCAATATGTCTAGACCGGCCATGTTCATCAAGTTGAATGTTGCTTACTATATATGACATTAGAAGGCTATGTGCTTTGGTTTTTTTTTTTTGTTTTTTTTGAATTTTTATGCCCATTTGAGTCTTGGTCAAATCCTAGGTTTGACCAAGATTTAAACAAGTTTAAAACATGAAAATGAAAAGGTAAGCCTCGATCCTTCTTAGTCACTCTAAAGTGAAGATTTGCGGGGGGTTCTTGAAATTTCCATGTTTGAAACCCAAAACCATTTCTCTTCATGCTTGACTTCATAAGACATAGTTAAGGCCGGGTTAGGGGGTAGATACATGCTTTTATGTTTTGAATATGTCTAGACCTTGTTCATCAACTTGAATTCTTACTATATATATATGACATAAGAAGCTAGGCTATGTGCTTTATTTTCATTTTTTGAATTTTTATGCCCATTTGGATCTTGGTCAAATCGTAGGTTTGACCAAGATTTAAACAAGCTTAAAACATGAAAATGAAAGGTAAGCCTAGATCCTTCTTAGTCACTCTAAAATGAAGCTTGGGGGGGGGGGGGTCTAGAAATTTCCATGTTTGAAACCCAAAACCATTTATCTTCATGCTTGACTTCATATATAAGACAGATCTAGTTTAGGGTTAGGGGGTAGATACATGATTTGTCGGGTTTGAATATGTCTAGACATGCTTGTTTATCAACTTGAATGCTTACTATATGACATAAGAAGACTATATGTGTCTGTTCTTTTCTTATTTTTAAATTTTGTCTAAATGTTTATGCCCATTTGAATTAATCTTGGTCAAATCCTATGTTTTACCAAGATTTAAACAAGTCAATTTAAAACATGAAAATGAAAAGGTAAGCCTGGAACCTTCTTAGTCACTCTAAGATGAAGTTTTTGGGAGGTTTTTGAAATTTCCATGTTTGAAACCCAAAACCACTTCGATCTCTTCATGTTTGACTACATAAGACGGAGTTTAGGGTTAGAGCTAAGGTAAATACATGATTTTTCTAGTTGTAATATGTCTAGACCATGTTTATCAACTTGAATGCTCATTATATGACATAAAAAAGCTATGTGCTTTGGATTTTGATTTTTTTTTTTTGATTTTTTTGAAATTTTATGCCCATTTGAATCTTGGTCAAATCCTAGGTTTGACCAAGATTTAAACAAGTTTAAAACATGAAAATGAAAAGGTAAGCCTGGATCCTTCTTAGTCACTCGAAAATGAAGCTTTTGGGAGGTTTTTGAAATTTCCATGTTTGAAACCCAAATCCACTTCTCTTCATGCTTGACTTCAGAAGACAAAGTATAGGGTTATGCATGGGTAGATACATGCTTTTTCTGGTTTGAATATGTATAGACCTTATTTATCAACTTAAATGCTTACTATATGACATAAGAATACTATGTGCTTTGTTTTTCATTTTTCTATTTTTTTAATTGTTAAACCCATTTGAATCTTGGTCAAATCCTAGGTTTGACCAAGATTGAAACAAGTTTAAAACATCAAAATGGAAAGGTAAGCATGAATCATTCTTAATTTTTCACTCTAAAATGAAGCTTTTGGGAGGTACTTGAATTTTTATGTTTGAAACCCAAAACCACTTCTCTTCTCGTTTGACTTCATAAGACAGAGTTTATGGTTAAGGGTAGATAGATGATTTTTCTAGTTTGAATATGTCTAGACCTTGTTTATCAACTTGAATGCTTACTATATGACATAAGAATACTATGTGCTTTGCTTATTTTTGTTAAACCCATTTGAATCTTGGTCAAATCCTAGGTTTGACCAAGATTGAAACAAGTTTAAAACATCGAAATGGGAAGGTAAGCATGAATCATTCTTAATTATTCACTCTAAATGAAGCTTTTGGGAGGTACTTGAAATTTTATGTTTGAAACCCAAAACCACTTCTCTTCATGTTTGACTTCATAAGACAGAGTTTATGGTTAAGGGTAGATAGATGATTTTTCTTGTTTGAATATGTCTAGACCTTGTTTATCAACTTGAATGCTTACTATAGGACAAAGTTTAGGGTTAGGGGTAGATACATTTTTTTTTGGTTTGAATATGTCGTCTAGACCTTGTTTATCAACTAATGCTTACTATATTACGTACATAAGAAGGCTATGTTATTTGGTTTTTCATTTTTTCTGTTTTTTTCTAAATTTTTATGCCCATTTGAATCTTGGTCAAATCCTAGGTTTGACCAAGATTTAAACAAGTTTAAAACATGAAAATGGACAGGCAAGCCTGGATCCTGCTTAAGTAGTGTCACTGTAAAATGAAGCTTTTGTGAGGTTTGTGAAATTTCCATGTTTGAAACCCAAAACCACTTAAGACAGAGTTTATGGTTAGGTGTAGATACAAGATTTTTCTTGTTTGAATATGTCTAGACCTTGTTTATCAACTTGAATCCTCACTATATGACATAAGAAGGCTATATATGTGCTTTGGGTTTTCATTTTTTCATTTTTTTGATTTTTTATGCCCATTTAAATCTTGGTTAAATCTAGGTTTGACCAAGGTTTAAACAAGTTTAAAACATGAAAATGAAAAGGTAAGCATGAATCTTTTCTTAGTCACTAGCTCTAAAATGAAGGTACTTGAATTTTTTTATGTTTGAAACCCAAAACCCCAGTTCTCTTCATATGTTTGACTTCATAAGACAGAGTTTAGGGTTAGGGGTAGATATGATACATGCTTTTTCTGGTTTGAATATGTCTAAACCTTTTTTATCAACTTTAGTGCCTTACTATACGACATAAAGAATGCTATGTGCTTTGGTTTATCATTCTTTTTGTTTTTCCCGAATTTTTATGCACATTTGAGTCTTGGTCAAATCCTAGGTGACGTGGGCATAACCCTTCGGGTACTCGACATTGTCATACCCGGTGCAAACTATGAAGCTGGACCAGCACAAGGACTCGACGAGCTGGACCTGCACGCGCCTCAACTTGGACTACAAGGAAAGAAGACTCCAACACGAATCCTACTAGGACTCTTGTAAACCCTAGCTTGGCTGATATATAAAGCCAGGCAGGGGCACCCCTTAGGGACACACAATCTGAAGCATAATCATAGAGGCGACACGCCTAGAAACCGCAACCCGTGGATTAGAACTAGACTAGATCCAACTACTCCGCCTATGGCGGCCCCCTGTACTCATATATTCATATACTGGATTGCTAGCAGGACGTAGCGATCCTCCACCGCGGGGACGTGAACCTGGGTACGTCGTGTACCGCCTCGCTCCCGGAACTTCTGTCGTCGCCTTTCTCTAAAACCCAAGCCCCTCATGGTGGGCATTGCTGAGGAACCGCCTCGTCAATTGGCGCCGTCTGTGGGAAGCGCGACGCTGGATTTTGTCATCCGGGCGGGATCTCTCGTCATCGACAACATCAAGATCGCATCTGATCGGCTTGTGCGCTTGGGAGTGATCATCTTCATTATCACCAACGAACGACGGCTACTTCGTCGATGTCACAGCTAATGACGCCTCTAGCCAGCCATGCGGAATCAACTGCGTGTGTCATTAAAAATTCTATGCGGAAGTTCAATCCATCAAGGCCAACACAAAGCAAAGGAATCACGCTTATGGGAATCAGGATGAGGAGGCAAGAATCATGTGAAGCCAAGCAGCGTACGTAATCAGACCTGGCGTTTATCGCGGTCTAAATCCTAAGCGAGGCTGGCCCGTGCACCCAAGATGCTCCTTACCTCGTTTGAAGCAAAGGAGTCGTGGAATCGCGGAGGATCCACTGCGTATTACTAAACGACCTCGCCATGGTCCAACGATGCGGTTGCTGCAATTACCGCGACCGTGCGGCCTGAAGGCGCAGGTCAGAGAATTGGAAGTCAGGAAACTGATACGAAACCAAATTTCGTCGGGAGCAAAAATCAAAGATCGGCGCATATTCTATTTGGGGGCACTGATACAAGACAAATTAAAGCCTCGTGTACAGACATCATCAACAAGTTAACTAGCGTATTTACCAATGGCTCAAGTTCCAGAGAAAAAGAATAAACGCAAAAGCAAGCCTGCATACTCTTGCATCCGACACAATAATCATCAGATCCGAACAAGCTTCGATTGCTTCGCCGTGCACGGTCGTCACAATCGGGGGCTCGTCTGTTTTGGACCCGATATCGCGGACTCATCTTACTCGGAGGGTTCGCCTGCCGCGGACCCGACATTACGGACCCGATATATTCGGATGTTCACCCGTCGCGGATCGGCCACATCAACTGCGTCCTCTTCATCGACCACGTCAGCCAAGGCGCCGCATGGGCTATTTTGGATGGCGCAATTACTTCAGCTGCGCCCGCTGCACCGACTATCTTGGATGGCGCAATTACTTTAGCTGCGCCCGCTGCACCGACTATCTTGGATGGCGCAATTACTTCGGCTGCGCCCGTCGCATGGACTATCTTTGGCGGCACAATTACTTCGGTTGCGCCCGCCGCATGGACTATCTTGGATGGCGCAATTACGTCGGCTACGCCCGCCGCAGCGCCGGTTCACTGGAATTACTCGGGAGCTCCTGGAATATCTTCGAACTATTGCGCTTACTCTCATCGGGAGCGCTGGTTCGTTGGAACCCAAGAAGATATGAAGACTATTACTCCCATCGGGAGCGTCGGTTCACTGGAATTACTCGGGAGCTCCTGGAATATCTTCGAACTATTGCAGTTACTCTCATCGGGAGCGCTGGTTCGTTGGAACCAAAGAAGATATGAAGACTATTACTCCCATCGGGAGAGCCGGTTCGCTGGAATTCAAGAAAACATGAAGATTCGACTGGGCTCACGGTCCCTTGAAGATTCGACTGTGCTCACATTCCCTTGAAGATTTGACTGTGCTCACAGTCCCTTGAAGATTCGACTGGGCTCACGGTCCCCTGAAGATTTGACTGTGCTCACCGTCCCTTGAAGATTCGACTGGGCTCACGGTCCCTTGAAGATTCGACTGTGCTCACAGTCCCTTGAAGATTTGACTGTGCTCACAGTCCCTTGAAGATTCGATTGGGCTCACGGTCCCCTAAAGATTATTTCGGGAACCTTGCTCTTTTCCTTCACTATAGATGCCTCAAAGAGTACCGCAAATAGCGAGGATCATGAAACAACGGGGACCTTGCTCTTCTCCTTCGCTGTAGATGCCTCAAAGAGTGCCGCAAATAGCGAGGATCATGAAACAACGGGGACCTTGCTCTTCTCCTTCGCTATAGATGCCTCAAAGAGTGTCGCAGATAGCAAGGATCATGAAACAACGGGGAACTTGCTCTTTTCCTTCGCTATAGATGCCTCAAAGAGTGCCGCAGATAGCAAGGATCATGAAACAACGGGGAACTTGCTCTTTTCCTTCGCTATAGATGCCTCAAAGAGTGCCGCAGATAGCAAGGATCATGAAACACATACGAAAACGACCCACGATTTACGTTACAGAAGTATCAAAGAGCGACGGAGTCATCGGCAGATCTAGTGCCACCGATCTATTCGAGAGCTGCTGTCAAGTCATGCATCGGTTGAAAGCAAAGTTGCACATACAACGGGTTTAGCAAGACCCGCAACACGAGCAGATCACTCAAATAATTTGCTGACCAACGAATACAAACAATGGCATCAACGATGCTCTAGGTGCGTTAAGAATTGCCCCTTGAAATAAACAACAATGTGTCAACGGCACCTGACGAAAACTATAAACATCGAGTTGCCCAACTTGAGTCTACTGACGGTTGCAAGCATTAGTGCCCAGACTCAGGGGCTACTTCCATCGGGAGCACTGGACGCGCACCCGATAAAAATCATCGGCTCCTCCTGGGTATCATCCGAATTATCGGCTCCTCCTGGGTATCATCCGAATTATCGGCTCCTCCAGGATATCACCCAAATCGTCGGCTCCTCCTGGGTATCATTCGAACTATCGGCTCCTCTGGGCCATCACCCCAATCATCGGCTCCTTTGGGCCATCATCCAAATCATCGTCTCCTCTAGGCCATCATCCAAATCATCGGCTTCTCTGGGCCATCATCGGTTCCTCTGTGACATCATCCAAATCGTCAAATCCTCTATCTATGATATCATCAGAGTCATCGGCATCATGTTCTCGAAACTCGAAGACATGTATGGTATTCGACTCAGTATTTTTTACACCCTGTACATAACTATTCCTTATTCATTTATAGGCTTGGGGGCTACTCCCATCGGGAGCGCTGGTCGTGCACCCGAGAAAAAGATGCAACCTCGCCAACAAAGAAGAATAAACTTGAAGATGTCGGCATCAACAATCAAGATCTTCGAGTAGTACAACTTGAGTCTATGCGTGGCTGCAAGCACCCGCCCATAGACTCGGGGGCTACTCCCATCGGGAGCGCTTCGCGCACCCGACAGAAACCAACTTCGACTCCGCATCAAGCACAAGAATCAACAGATGATTAAGACATCCGGCGAAGACAACTTTAGTCCCCGCCCGAAGCTTCACTTCGGCCAGACACTCGGGGGCTACTGACGTGGGCATAACCCTTCGGGTACTCGACATTGCCATACCCGGTGCAAACTATGAAGCTGGACCAGCACAAGGACTCGACGAGCTGGACCTGCACGCGCCTCAACTTGGACTACAAGGAAAGAAGACTCCAACACGAATCCTACTAGGACTCTTGTAAACCCTAGCTTGGCTGATATATAAAGCCAGGCAGGGGCACCCCTTAGGGACACACAATCTGAAGCATAATCATAGAGGCGACACGCCTAGAAACCGCAACCCGTGGATTAGAACTAGACTAGATCCAACTACTCCGCCTATGGCGGCCACCTGTACTCATATATTCATATACTGGATTGCTAGCAGGACGTAGCGATCCTCCACCGCGGGGACGTGAACCTGGGTACATCGTGTACCGCCTCGCTCCCGGAACTTCTGTCGTCGTCTTTCTCTAAAACCCAAGCCCCTCATGGTGGGCATTGCCGAGGAACCGCCTCGTCACTAGGTTTGACAAAGATTTAAATAATTTTAAAATATGAAAATGAAAAGGTAACCATGGATCCTTCTTAGTCACTCTAAAATGAATCTTTTGGGAGGTTCTTGAAATTTCCATGTTTGAAACCCAAAACCACTTCTCTTCATGATTGACTTCGTAAGACAGAGTTTAGTGTTAGGGGTAGATACATGATTTGTCTAGACCTTCGTAAGACTTCGTAAGACAGAGTTTGAATATGTCTAGACCTTGTTTATCAACTTGAATTCTTACTTTATGACATAAGAAGGCTATGTGCTTTTGTTTTCATTTTTCTGATTTTTTTGAATTTTATGCCCATTAGAATCTTGGTCAAATACTAGCTAGGTTTGACCAAGATTTAAACAAGTTAAAAACATGAAAATGAAAATGTAAGCCTCGATCCTTCTTAGTCACTCTAAAATGAAGCTTTTGGGAGGTTTTGGAAATTTCCATGTTTGAAACCCAAAACCACTTCTCTTCATGCCTTACTTCATAAGACGGAGTTTAGGGTCATTAGGGAGTAGATACATGATTTTCCTAGTTTGAATATGTCTAGACCTTGTTTATCATCTTGAATGATTACTATATGACATAAGAAGACTATGTGCATTGGTTTTTCATTTTTCATTTTTTTATTTTCATGCCCATTTGAATCTTGGTCAAATCCTAGGTTTGAGCAAGATTTAAACAAGTTTAACACGTGAAAACGAATAATTAAGCCTGGATCCTTCTTAGTCACTCCAAAATGTACAAATTGATAGATGTGTTAACTTTGCTTCATGGAAAAATTAATGTCATGTAAATGAGTTAACTTGGATTTCCTACCCTTGAATCCATAGGAAACTTTGTTCTAATGCACTATAATAATCAAATGAGTTTTTACACCAACAGATCTGTCACTTACGTGTGGTGCCCATGCGTGAGGTCCCACACTTCAGTGAGCACAAGTCACGTGCAGTAGGTACGCAAACTCCCAGCCATCTTCTTTGTCAAGAGAAGACGCATCAGGATGCGTATTGGAAGTCTCTGGGTCCTTCAGGATCCTTCGGTTGTCCCTCTCACACAAAAAAAACAAATCTCTCTCATTCTCGGCCTCGCTCGACTCGCTCGCTCGCACCTCCTGCTCACTGACAAAACCTGCACAACAGTCAACATCATCACCAGAAAAAGGGGAGACACCATAATGCACTCCCTTCTTCTCTCCTTCCGAGTGATCCCTCTTCCTCCGAGTTTCACTCGACGGGCAAACACACATGTGCTGCATAGTAGTAAGAAAAAAGTACTCCATTAAAAGGTTAATCTAGGGTTTTGCCCACTACTACAGATCAAGTTCAAAAATATCCAACTACTGGTTCGATTTTGGGCTACTAATGTGCGTTGGTTTTTTATTTTTTTATTTTTTTCTGAATGTTTATGCCCATTTGAATCTTGGTCAAATCCTATGTTTGACCAAGATTTAAACAAGCATAAACATGAAAATGAAAAGGTAAGCTTGGATCCTTCTTAGTCACTCTAAAATTAAGCTTTTGGGATGTTATTGAAATTTCCATGTTTGAAACCCAAAACCACTTATCTTCATGCCTCACTTCATAAGACAAAGTTAAGGCTTAGGGGGTAGATACATTCTTTTTTATATTTTGAATATGTCTAGACCTTGTTCATCAACTTGAATGCTTACTATATGACATAAGAAGACTATATGTGCGTTGGTTTTTCATTTTTTTCTGAATGTTTATGCCCATTTGAATCTTGGTCAAATCTTAGGTTAATTTGACCAAGATTTAAACAAGTTTAAAACATGAAAATGAGAAGGTAATCCTGGATCCTTCTTAATCACACTAAAATGAAGCTTTTTGGGAGGTTTTTGAAAATTCCATGTTTGAAACCCAAACCACTTCTCTTCATGCTTGACTTCATAAGACAAATTTAGGGTTAGGAGTAGATACATATGATTTTTCTTGTTTGATATGTCTAGATATTGTTTATCAACTTGAATGCTTACTATATATGTGACGTAAGAAGACTATATATGTCCTTTGGTTTTTCATATTTTGGGGTTTTTTCGAATTTTTTATGCACACTTGAATCTTGGTCAAATCCTAGGTTTGACCAAGATTTAAACAAGTTTAAAACATGAAAATGAAAAAGTAAGCATGGATCCTTCTTAGTCACTCCAAAATAAAGCTTTTGGGAGGATTTTGAAATTTCCATATTGTAAACCCAAAACCATGTATCTTCATGTTTGACTTCATAAGACAGAGTTTAGGGTTATGGGTAGATACATGATTTTTCTTGTTTGAATATGTTTAGACTTTGTTTATGAACTTGAATGTTTACCGTATGACATAAGAAGACAATGTTTTCGAATATTTTTATGTCCATTTGAATCTTAGTCAAATCCTAGGTTTGACAAAAGATTTAAACAAGTTTAAAACATGAAAATGAAAAGGTAAGCATGGATCCTTCTTAGTCATTCTAAAATGAAGCTTTTGGGGGGTTCTTGAAATCTCAATCGTTGAAACCCAAATTAAACCACTTCTCTTCATGGTTGACTTCATAAGACAGAGTTTAGGGTTAGGGGTAGATACATGATTTGTCAGGTTTGAATATGTCTAGATCACATGCTTGTTTATCAACTTGAATGCTTACTCTATATGATCGACATAGGAAGACTATATATATATATGTGTGTGTTGGTCAAATCCTATGTTTGACCAAGATTTAAACAAGCATAAATCCTGAAAATGAAAAGGTAAGCTTGGATCCTTCTTATTCACTCTAAAATCAAGCTTTTGGGAAGTTTTTGAAATTTCCATGTTTGAAACCCAAAACCACTTCCTCTTCATGCTTGACTTCGTAAGACATAGTTAAGGGTTAGGGGTAGATACATGCTTTTTCTGTTTTGAATATGTCTAGACCTTGTTTATCAACTTGAATGCTTACTATATATATGACATAAGAATGCTATGTGCTTTGCTTTTTCATTTTCTGGTTTTTTTTTAATTTTATGCCCATTTGAATCTTGGTCAAATACTAGCTAGGTTTGACCAAGATTTAAAAAAGTTAATTTAAAACAAGAAAATGAAAAGGTAAGCTTGGATCCTTCTTAGTCCCTCTAAAATTAAGCCTTTGGGAAGTTTTTAAAATTTTCATGTCTGAAACCCAAAACCACTTCTCTTCATGCTTGACTTCATAATTAAGACAGAGTTAAGCATTAGGAGGTAGCTACATGCTTTTTATGTTATGAATATGTCTAGACCGGCCATGTTCATCAAGTTGAATGCTGCTTACTATATATGACATTAGAAGGCTATGTGCTTTGGTTTTTCATTTTTTTTGATTTTTTGAATTTTTATGCCCATTTGAGTCTTGGTCAAATCCTAGGTTTGACCAAGATATAAACAAGTTTAAAACATGAAAATGAAAAGGTAAGCCTCGATCCTTCTTAGTCACTCTAAAATGAAGATTTGCGGGGGGTTCTTGAAATTTCCGTGTTTGAAACCCAAAACCATTTCTCTTCATGCTTGACTTCATAAGACCTTAAGGCCGGGTTAGGGGGTCGATTCATGCTTTTATGTTTTGAATATGTCTAGACCTTGTTCATCAACTTGAATGCTTACTATATATATGACATAAGAAGCTAGGCTATGTGCTTTGTTTTCATTTTTTGATTTTTTTTTTGAATTTTTATGCCTATTTGAATCTTGGTCAAATCCTAGGTTTGACCAAGATTTAAACAAGTTTAAAACATAAAACGAAAAGGTAAGCCTGGATCCTTCTTAGTCATTCTAAAATGAAGCTTTTGGGGGGTTCTTGAAATCTCAATGTTTGAAACCCAAAACCACTTCTCTTCATGGTTGACTTCATAAGACAGAGTTTAGGGTTTGGGGTAGATACATGATTTGTCGGGTTTGAATATGTCTAGACATGCATGCTTGTTTATCAACTTGAATGCTTACTATATGACATAAGAAGACTATATGTGTGTTGGTCAAATCCTATGTTTGACCAAGCTTTAAACAAGCATAAATCATGAAAATGAAAAGGTAAGCTTGGATCCTTCTTAGTCACTCCAAAATAAAGCTTTTGGGAGGATTTTGAAATTTCCATATTGTAAACCCAAAACCATGTATCTTCATGTTTGACTTCATAAGACAGAGTTTAGGGTTAGGGGTAGATACATGATTTTTCTTGTTTGAATATGTTTAGACTTTGTTTATCAACTTGAATGTTTACCGTATGACATAAGAAGACAATGTTTTTGAATATTTTTATGTCCATTTGAATCTTAGTCAAATCCTAGGTTTGACCAAGATTTAAACAAGTTTAAAACATGAAAATGAAAAGGTAAGCATGGATCCTTCTTAGTCATTCTAAAATGAAGCTTTTGGGGGGTTTGATACGTCCAATTTGCATCACTATTTTATATCATAATTTGCTGTTATTCATTGATATATTTCATGTTTGGACACAATACTTATGTTATTTCATCTATTTTGCATGTTTCATCATTATTGGAGGATCAAGCACCGGAGCCAGGATTCTGCTGGAAAAAGCACCGTCAGAATGCAATATTTCAGAAGATCAACTGTGGAAAGAAATTATACCAAAAATCCTATTTTTTAAGATGACGAAGGAAGCCAGAAGGAGGAGCTGAGAAGGCCCAAGGTGGGGCCAGACCACAGGCCGGCGCGGCCCATGGCCTGGCCGCGCCACCTGGTGGTGTGGGGGCCCCACAGACCCTTTCGCCTCCTTTTCTTCGCGAAACCCTTCGTCCCGAAGACCTAAGCCACAGAGGATACCTCGCGAAGAGTTACAGCCGCCTCTGCGGGGCGGAGAACACCAGAGAGAAAAGAGCTCTCCGGCGGCTGAGATCCGCCGGGGAAATTCCCTCCCGGAGGGGGGAAATCGACGCCATCGTCATCGTCATCGAGCTGGACATCATCTCCATCACCATCATCATCATCTTCATCATCATCACCGCCGTCTCCACCGCTGCACATCGTCACCGCTGTAACAATTTGGGTTTGATCTTGATTGTTTGATAGGGGAAACTCTCCCGGTATTGATTTCTACTTGTTGTTGATGCTATTGAGTGAAACCGTTGAACCAAGGTCTATGTTCAGATTGTTATTCACCATCATATCACCTCTGATCATGTTCCATATGATGTCTCGTGAGTAGTTCGTTTAGTTCTTGAGGACATGGGTGAAGTCTAAATGTTAGTAGTGAACTATGGTTGAGTAATATTCAATGTTATGATATTTAAGTTGTGGTGTTATTCTTCTAGTGGTGTCGTGTGAACGTCGACTACACGACACTTCACCTTTATGGGCCTAGGGGAATGCATCTTGTACTCGTTTGCCAATTGCGGGGTTGCCGGAGTGACAGAACCCGAGCCCCGTTGGTATATCGATGCAGGAGGGATAGCAGGATCTCAGAGTTTAAGGCTGTGGTTAGATTTATCTTAATTACTTTCTTGTAGTTGCGGATGCTTGCAAGGGGTATAATCACAAGTATGTATTAGTCCTAGGAAGGGCGGTACATTAGCATAGGTTCACCCACACAACACTTATCAAAACAATGAAGATTAATTAGCCATATGTAGCGAAAGCACTAGACCAAAATCCCGTGTGTCCTCAAGAACGTTTGGTCATTATAAGTAAACAAACCGGCTTGTCCTTTGTGCTAAAAAGGATTGGGCCACTCGCTGCAATTGTTACTCTCGCACTTTACTTACTCGTACTTTATTCATCTGTTACATCAAAAACCCCTGAATACTTGTCTGTGAGCATTTACAGTGAATCCTTCATCGAAACTGCTTGTCAACACCTTCTGCTCCTCGTTGGGATCGACATTTGATGACCCACAAGTATAGGGGGTGTATCGTAGTATCTTCGATAAGTAAGAGTGTCGAACCCAACGAGGAGCAGAAGGTGTTGACAAGCAGTTTCGATGTAGGAATCACTGTAGATGCTCACAAACAAGTATTCAGGGGGTTTAAATGTAACAAATGAATAAAGTACGAGTAAGTAAAGTGCGAGAGTAGCAATTGCTGCGAGTGGCCCAATCCTTTTTAGCACAAAGGACAAGCCGGTTTGTTTACTTATAATGACCAAACGTTCTTGAGGACACACGGGATTTTAGTCTAGTGCTTTCGCTACATATAGCTGATTAATCTTCATTGTTTTGATAAGTGTTGTGTGGGTGAACCTATGCTAATGTACCGCCCTTCCTAGGACTAATACATACTTGTGATTATACCCCTTGCAAGCATCCGCAACTACAAGAAAGTAATTAAGAATAAATCTAACCACAGCCTTAAACTCTGAGATCCTGCTATCCCTCCTGCATCGATATACTAACGGGGGTTTAGGTTTCTGTCACTCCGGCAACCCCGCAATTAGCAAACGAGTACAAGATGCATTCCCCTAGGCCCATAAAGGTGATGTGTCATGTAGTCGACGTTCACATGACACCACTAGAAGAATAACACCACAACTTAAATATCATAACACTGAATATTACCCAACATACTTCACTACTAACATTTAGACTTCACCCATGTCCTCAAGAACTAAACGAACTACTCACGAGACATCATATGGAACATGATCAGAGGTGATATGATAGTGAATAACAATATGAACATAAATCTTGGTTCAATGGTTTCACCTAATAGCATCAACAACAAGTAGAAATTGATACCGGGAGAGTTTCCCCTATCAAACAATCAAGATCAAACCCAAATTGCTACAGCGGTGACGAGGTGTGATGACCCACAAGTATAGGGGGTGTATCGTAGTATCTTCGATAAGTAAGAGTGTCGAACCCAACGAGGAGCAGAAGGTGTTGACAAGCAGTTTCGATGCAGGAATCACTGTAGATGCTCACAAACAAGTATTCAGGGGGTTTTAATGTAACAGATGAATAAAGTACGAGTAAGTAAAGTGCGAGAGTAACAATTGCAGCGAGTGGCCCAATCCTTTTTAGCACAAAGGACAAGCCGGTTTGTTTACTTATAATGACCAAACGTTCTTGAGGACACACGGGATTTTAGTCTAGTGCTTTCGCTACATATAGCTGATTAATCTTCATTGTTTTGATAAGTGTTGTGTGGGTGAACCTATGCTAATGTACCGCCCTTCCTAGGACTAATACATACTTGTGATTATACCCCTTGAAAGCATCCGCAACTACAAGAAAGTAATTAAGAATAAATCTAACCACGGCCTTAAACTCTGAGATCCTGCTATCCCTCCTGCATCGATATACCAACGGGGGTTTAGGTTTCTGTCACTCCGGCAACCCCGCAATTAGCAAACGAATACAAGATGCATTCCCCTAGGCCCATAAAGGTGAAGTGTCATGTAGTCGACGTTCACATGCCACCACTAGAAGAATAACACCACAACTTAAATATCATAACATTGAATATTACTCAACCATAGTTCACTACTAACATTTAGACTTCACCCATGTCCTCAAGAACTAAACGAACTACTCACGAGACATCATATGGAACATGATCAGAGGTGATATGATGATGAATAACAATCTGAACATAAACCTTGGTTCAATGGTTTCACTCAATAGCATCAACAACAAGTAGGAATCAATACCGGGAGAGTTTCCCCTATCAAACAATCAAGATCAAACCCAAATTGCTACAGCGGTGACGAGGTGCTGCGGTGGAGATGGCGGTGATGATGATGAAGATGATGGTGATGGCGGTGGAGATGATGTCCAGCTCGATGACGGTGACGATGGCGTCGATTTCCCCCTCTCGGGAGGGAGTTTCCCCGGCGGATTCCAGCCGCCGGAGAGCTCTTTTCTCTCTGGTGTTCTCCACCCCGCAGAGGCGGCTGTAACTCTTCGTGAGGTATCCTCTGTGGCTTAGGTCTTCGGGACGAAGGGTTTCACGAAGAAAAGGAGGCGAGAGGGGCTGTGGGCCCCCCTCACCACCAGGTGGCGCGGCCAGGCCATGGGCCGCGCCGCCCTATGGTCTGGGCCCACCTTGGGTCCAGCTGGCTCCCCCTTCTGGCTTCCTTCGTCATCTTGAAAAATAGGATTTTTGGTATAATTTCCTTCCACAGTTGATCTTCCGAAATATTGCATTCTGACGGTGCTTTTTCCAACAGAATCGTGGCTCCGGTGCTTGATCCTCCAACAATGATGAAACATGCAAAATAGATGAAATAACATAAGTATTGTGTCCCAATATGAAATATATCAATGAATAACAGCAAATTATGATATAAAATAGTGATGCAAATTGGACGTATCAACTCCCCCCAAGCTTAGACTTCGCTTGTCCCCAAGCGAAACTGAACTCGGTAAACAGGACCACATGTTTATGGAGTGAAGAGTCGCTAAATAAAATACGGACAAGAAGCATCATATTCATTCACACAAATCATTCTAGTAAACAACTTCCTCATATAACTCAACTTGAAACAAGTACTAGGTAATCACAAATAAAGGTGCATAAGAAATCATAGTTGGTGATGGCAAACTTCGTTCTTGGTCAGAGAACAATTAACAGGTTATACTTATCTATTGAGCAATGCTCTCATATTAAAGCTTATGGTAAACTTGCATACTCAATCATAATGATCATTGATAGCTTACAAAGTTATATTCATTCAGATAAAACTTGTACTAAACAAAGAAGAGTAAAAGACATGATGAAGTAAATCACAATATAGATGGTTTGATCACAACAACTCAAATGCTTGCATAAGATGGAGGGAAATAGGTTTACTGACTCAACATAAAGTAAAAGATAGGCCCTTCGCAGAGGGAAGCAGGGATTAAATCATGTGCTAGAGCTTTTCCAGTTTTGAAGTCATATAAAGAGAATGAAAATAGTAATTTGAGAGGTGTTTGTTATTGTCAACGACTGGTAGCGGGTACTCTAACCCCCTTGCCAAATAGACTTCCAAAGAGTGGCTCCCATGAAGGACGTCATCTCTACCCGCAAGGTAGATCATCCATCTTCTCTTTTGTTTACACATGTACTTTAGTTTATTTAAGGATGACACTCCCCCCAACCTTTGCTTACACAAGCCATGGCTAACCGAATCCTCGGGTGCCTTCCAACAATCTCATACCATGGAGGAGTGTCTATTGCAAAATTAAGTTGCTTACTGATGAATCAGAGCAAAACATGTGAAGAGAATTATTAATGAAAGTTGATTAATTGGGGCTGGGAACCCCGTTGCCAGCTCTTTTTGCAAAATTATAGGATAAGTGGATGAAGCCACTAGTCCATTAGTGGAAGTTGCCTAACAAGACTGAAAGATAAAACACCACATACTTCCTCATGAGCTATAAAACATTGACACAAATAAGAAGTAATAAATTTTGAATTGTTTAAAGGTAGCACATGAAGTATTTACTTGGAATGGCAGAAAATACCATGTAGTCGGTAGTTATGGTGGACACAAAGGGCATAGGTTTGGGTTCAGGTTTGGATGCACGAGAAGCATTCCCTCTCAGTACAGGTCTTTGGCTAGCAAGGTTAATTAGCAAGCATAAGAATTGATGGAAACAAACAGATATACATGTGATAGACATAACCATGCATCTTCTTTGTAAGCACAAACAATTTTAACTTCAGAATAATATGCTATGAGCTAACAAGAAAGAAAGACAATGAAACAACTACATGTATTTCTCTTTTCTACTTAAACCTCAAAGTGTTGTTGCTATTGACCAATGCTAAGTTTGCCAAAACCAAATAGATTTATTCGATGCTCCCAAAGTGACACCAATACTAAAATCAAGATCAATCATATAATAGAATTGCAACCTAAAATAAGATGTGCAATATGTAAATGATAAGACTTCTCATTAATATTTCATAACGATAACTCACACCAAGGGATACATAGACAACCAACTAAAGGAGAGATACTTCCATACTGCAACCCATCTTATATGATAACTTCCCTACTCATGATATGACACTACTCGACAGTAAAAAGTAAAAGATAGTGATGATGTGATACCGCGGCACTCCCCCAAGCTTGGAACAAACCAAGGGGATGCCAATACCGATGATGAATTACTCCTTTGGCGATGGTGGTGATGAATTCTTGACAAGCTTCTCAACAAGCTCCTGAAGCTCATCAATCTTGTACATGAGATTGCGGATCATCTCCGAATTATGCTCGACGCGGTTAAGAAGTATATCTGACGGCGAGTCCCAACTCTTGGAGTTATTTCCCCACTCTTCAGCTTCAGGCTTCATCCTTCCTGCAGTGTTAGAATGATCTATATCCCAATTGCTAGGCAATGCTGCCTTGGGAGTCCTTTCAATTTGACTATTGTAAATTAGATTGCGGAAGGGGTTGTAGATGCCTGGAGGAGATGTCTTTGGAGCTAGCTAATGACGTGGAACTCCTCCTCCAGTGCTAATCCGTGCACTCTTCTTGACGTTGAACGGGTTTGACACCACTCCGATACTTGCAATGGTGGTGCGCGGGCGTACTCGCGGAACTTCCTCGACTTCCTCTTCATCCTCCTTGCCTTCTTCCTTCAACTCGAGGTCTTGGATATCTTTCTCCGAAGGCTCCTTGTCCTTGTTGTTGGAGACCATGGTGCTCCTAGATTGAAAACAGATCCTGGCAGAAACAGCTCGAAACAAAACACGTCGAGAAAACGATATACGGACCTCCAGGGGTCCGGGGGATTACATAGAATAATTTTTTATGACAAACGGAAAGTACCAGGTCGAACCAGAGTCGGAAAGGAGCGACGAGGCGGTGTCACCATAGGGCAGCGCGGGCCCAAGCCAGGCCGCGCCGGCCCATGGTGGCACGCCCTCGTGCGTCTCCTCCACTCCGTTTCGATCTCGTAATTTTTCATATTTTCCAAAAACAGCAAAAATATTGTTCAGAAAGTAAATTGCGAACTTTTCATTACCAGTACTGTTACCTATTCAAAGTCGAGTTCTGGCGGACTGTCAATTTGTCCTTTAATGAAAGCCTCCGGTGTTTCCACTTGAATAATATCAACATCAACATTATAAGAATCACCTGAGATATAATGCTTGAGTCTTTGTCCATTCACCACTTGCATGGCATTGCCTTGGAGAGAGCTAATTTTAATTGCTCCTGAACAATACACCTCCTCAACAACATATGGTCCTTCCCATTTCGAGAGTAATTTCCCTGCAAAGAATCTGAGACGAGACCGATACAATAGGACTTTATCCCCAATATTGAATTCTCTTTTGATAATCCTTCTATCATGCCATTTTTTAACTTTCTCTTTAAAGAGTTTAGCATTTTCATAAGCTTCACTTCTCCATTCATCTAGAGAACTCAATTGCAACAACCTCTTGTTACCAGCTAGTTTGGGATCTTTATTTAATTCCCTAACAGCCCAATAAGCTTTGTGCTCTAATTCTAAAGGTAAATGACAAGCTTTTCCATAAACCATTTTATACGGTGACATTCCCATGGGGTTTTTTATAAGCAGTTCTATAAGCCCATAAAGCATCCTTCAATTTACTAGCCCAATTCTTTCTAGTTTTATTAACAGTCTTTTGCAAGATAGATTTAATTTCTCTATTTGATAGTTCTACTTGCCCACTAGTTTCAGGATGATAAGCAGAAGCAATTCTATGATTAATTCCATATTTAGCAAGAGTTTTTCTAAAACCACCATGAATAAAATGAGGACCTCCATCAGTTATAATATATCTAGGAACTCCAAATCGAGGAAAAATAATATATAAGAGCATTCTTATAGAGGTCTCACCATCAGCACTTTTTGTTGGTATGGCTTCCACCCATTTAGTAACATAATCAACAGCAACAAGTATATGAGTGTTACCTGCTGAAGAGGGAAAGGGTCCCATGAAGTCAAATCCCCAACAATCGAATGGTTCAATAACAAGAGTATAATTCATAGGCATTTCATTGCGTCTGGAGATATTACCAACCCTTTGGCATTCATCACAAGATAAAATAAACTTCCTTGCATCTTTGAAAAGAGTTGGCCAATAAAAACCTGATTGTAGAACCTTTTGCGCGGTTCTTTCTCCGGCGTGATGTCCTCCATAAGCACTCCCATGACATTTACTCAATATTTCCTGTTGTTCATATTCGGGAACACATCTTCGCAGAATACCATCCACTCCTTCTTTATATAAGTGTGGGTCATCCCAGAAATAATGCCTCAAATCATAAAATAATTTCCTCCTTTGCTGAGCTGAAAAGGTCGGAGGCAAGTACTTCGAAACAATAAAGTTAGCATAATCAGCATACCAAGGACTGTCTCGCGAGCTCACCTTTATTACAGCCAATTGTTCATTTGGAAAACTATCATTAACAGGAACAGGATCATAAGCAATATTTTCCAATCTAGACAAATTATCAGCAACAGGACTATCAGCACCTTTCCTATCTACAATATGTAAATCAAATTCTTGCAACAGAAGTACCCATCTAATAAGCCTTGGCTTAGCATCTTTCTTTTGCATAAGGTATCTGATTGCAGCATGATCAGTATGAATAGTGACTTTTGAATCAACAATATAAGATCTAAACTTATCACAAGCAAAGACTACAGCTAACAATTCCTTTTCAGTAGTAGCATAATTTCTTTGAGCAGCATCAAGAGTTTTACTAGCATAATGAATAACATTTAATTTTTTATCTACTCGCTGTCCAAGAACAGCGCCTAGAGCAAAATCACTAGCATCACACATAATTTCAAATGGTAAATTCCAATCAGGAGGTTCAACTATAGGAGCAGTTGTTAGGGCTTTCTTTAGAGTTTCAAAAGCTTCCTTACAATCGTCATCAAAAACAAAAGGTACATCTTTTTGAAGAAGATTAGTAAGAGGCTTTGAAATCTTGGAGAAATCTTTAATAAACCTCCTATAAAACCTAGCATGACCAAGAACACTACGAATACCTTTAACATCCCTAGGATAGGGCATCTTCTCAATTGCTTCAACTTTAGCTCTATCAACTTCAATACCTCTCTCAGAAATTTTATGTCCCAATACAATTCCTTCATTAACCATAAAGTGGCATTTCTCCCAATTAAGAACAAGGTTAGTTTCTTCACATCTCTGCAAAACTTTATCAAGGTTCCGCAAACAATTATCAAAAGAATTCCCATAGACAGAAAAATCATCCATGAATACCTCTACAATACTCTCGCAAAAACCATGAAAAATAGCAGACATGCATCTTTGAAAAGTAGCAGGAGCATTACATAAACCAAAAGGCATACGTCTATAAGCATAGGTTCCATAGGGACAAGTGAAAGTGGTTTTCTCTTGATCCTTAGCTTTAACAGCAATTTGTGAAAATCCAGAATAACCATCAAGAAAACAAAAATGAGTATTTTTGGATAACCTTTCTAACATTTGATCAATAAAAGGCAAAGGATAATGATCTTTCTTAGTAACTTTATTAACTTTACGAAAATCAATGCACATTCTATAACCTACAACTACTCTTTGAGGTATGAGCTCATCATTATCATTAGGCACAACAGTCATTCCTCCTTTCTTAGGAACACAATGCACAGGACTAACCCATCTACTATCAGCAATAGGATATATAATACCAGCTTCAAGAAGTCGTAATACCTCATTTCTTACCACATCCTTCATCTTAGGAATTAGACGACGCTGAGGTTCAACAACAGGCTTCGCATCTTCTTCCATATTAATGGCGTGTTGGCATATAGAGGGAGAAATCCCCTTCAAATCATCAAGAGTTTAGCCAATAGCACCTCGGTGTTTCTTCAATATTTCCAATAGTCTTTCTTCTTCAAACTCTGTAAGCGTAGAACTAATAATAACAGGATATATTTTCTTATCATCAATATGAGCATATTTAAGATTATCAGGCAAAGGTTTTAATTCAAAGACAGGATCTTCCTTTGGTGGCGGTGTTGTACCCAAATCTTCCACCGGTAAATCGTGCTTAAGAATAGGTTGGCGAAGGAAAATTTCCTCAAGCTCATCTCTTTCCTTCCTAAAAACTTCACTCTCGCTATTCTCCAAATGTTGCTGCAAAGGATTATTAGGAACAAGAACAATAGATGCACACTGTTCCATTTTAAAATCATTACTAGGCAAATCAGCTTTATAAGGAGTTTTGGTAAATTTAGAGAAGTTAAACTCATAAGATTCACCAGCAAATTTAGTCAAAATTTTCTCTTTCTTGCAATCTATAATAGCTCCACAAGTATTTAGAAAAGGTCTACCAAAAATGATAGGACAATAATCACTAGCAGCAGAACCAAGAACCAAAAAGTCAGCAGGATATTTAATCTTACCACATAGAACTTCCACATCTCGAACAATACCAATTGGAGAGATAGTTTCTCTATGAGCCAGCTGAATAACCACATCAATATCTTCAAGTTCACAAGAACCAATTTCGTGCATAATCTCCGTATAAAGCTCATAAGGAATAGCACTAATACTTGCACCAATATCACATAAACCATAATAGCAATGATCACCAATTCTAACAGATAGCATAGGAACACTAGCTTGCTTGGGTTTATTAGGATTGAAACAATATTAGAAGCATCTTCACAGAAAATAATATGACCTTCCTCCAAATTTTCAGTCACAAGATCTTTAACTATTGCAACAGCAGGTTCAATTTTTATTTGTTCTTCAGGTTCTATAGGTTTCTTTTCACTTTTATGAACCGCACTATTTATAACAGAGTACTTCTTCATTTTAGCAGGGAAAGGAGTTTTTTCAATATAAGCTTCAGGAATAACATGGTCCATAGTTTCAACTACAACGCATTTATTTATAGATGAATCAATTTTATCTTTATATGGTTCATGAAACTTATCAAAATTCTTCTTAGGCAATTCATAATGAGAGGCAAAAGCTTTATAAAGATTTGCAGCAACTTGAGAATCAAGACCATAAGTAGCACTCATATTACGAAATTTATCAGTTTCCATAAAAGCTTCAATGCATTTGTAATCATAATTTATACCTGATTCTCTTTCTTTGTCGATTTCCCATCCTTCAGTATTTTCCTGGATCCGATTAAGAAGGTCCCTTTTAAACTCTTCCTTATTGCGCGTGAATGATCCAGAACAAGAAGTATCCAGCAAGGTCTTGTCTTCAAAAGAAAGTCTTGCATAGAAATTATCAATAATAACATTACCAGGAAGCTCATGAATGGGGCATTTGAGCATTAAAGACTTCAATCTCCCCCATGCTTGGGCAATACTCTCTCCATCATGAGGCCAAAAATTATATATGCGGTTCCGATCCTTATGAATTTCACTTGGAGGATAGAACTTAGAATAAAACCGGGGTACAATATCATTCCATTCGAGAGAATCCCCATTATCCAATAATTTATACCAATGCGCCGCTTTACCAGACAGCGATATAGAGAATAGTTTCTTCCTCACTTCATCCATAGCAATACCTGGACACTTGAATAAACCGCATAATTCATGTAAGAACAGTAAATGATCTCCAGGGTGGACAGTTCCTTCCCCTGTATAACGGTTATCCACTACACGCTCAATAATTTTCATAGGTATTTTGTATGGTGTCTCTTCCTCACCTGGCACCTTATCCACTACCTTTGCAGTAGTAGTAGATTTCCCAAACAAACATTCGAGAGAAGATCTCTCCATAATGAATTATAGCAGCAGGCAGAAATAAAATCAGCACTTACAGTAGAAGTTTCCCTTACCAATTCCACTTACCAATAGCGCTTCACTCCCCGGCAACGGCGCCAGAAAATAGTCTTGATGACCCACAAGTATAGGGGGTGTATCGTAGTATCTTCGATAAGTAAGAGTGTTGAACCCAACGAGGAGCAGAAGGTGTTGACAAACAGTTTCGATGCAGGAATCACTGTAGATGCTCACAAACAAGTATTCAGGGGGTTTTAATGTAACAGATGAATAAAGTACGAGTAAGTAAAGTGCGAGAGTAGCAATTGCTGCGAGTGGCCCAATCCTTTTTAGCACAAAGGACAAGCCGGTTTGTTTACTTATAATGACCAAACATTCTTGACGACACACGGGATTTTAGTCTAGTGCTTTCGCTACATATAGCTGATTAATCTTCATTGTTTTGATAAGTGTTGTGTGGGTGAACCTATGCTAATGTACCGCCCTTCCTAGGACTAATACATACTTGTGATTATACCCCTTGCAAGCATCCGCAACTACAAGAAAGTAATTAAGAATAAATCTAACCACAGCCTTAAACTCTGAGATCCTGCTATCCCTCCTGCATCGATATACCAACGGGGGTTTAGGTTTCTGTCACTCCGGCAACCCCGCAATTAGCAAACGAATACAAGATGCATTCCCCTAGGCCCATAAAGGTGAAGTGTCATGTAGTCGACGTTCACATGCCACCACTAGAAGAATAACACCACAACTTAAATATCATAACATTGAATATTACTCAACCATAGTTCACTACTAACATTTAGACTTCACCCATGTCCTCAAGAACTAAACGAACTACTCACGAGACATCATATGGAACATGATCAGAGGTGATATGATGATGAATAACAATCTGAACATAAACCTTGGTTCAATGGTTTCACTCAATAGCATCAACAACAAGTAGGAATCAATACCGGGAGAGTTTCCCCTATCAAACAATCAAGATCAAACCCAAATTGCTACAGCGGTGATGAGGTGCTGCGGTGGAGATGGCAGTGATGATGATGAAGATGATGGTGATGGCGGTGGAGATGATGTCCAGCTCGATGACGGTGACGATGGCGTCGATTTCCCCCTCTCGGGAGGGAGTTTCCCCGGCGGATTCCAGCCGCCGGAGAGCTCTTTTCTCTCTGGTGTTCTCCGCCCCGCAGAGGCGGCTGTAACTCTTCGTGAGGTATCCTCTGTGGCTTAGGTCTTCGGGACGAAGGGTTTCGCGAAGAAAAGGAGGCGAGAGGGGCTGTGGGCCCCCCTCACCACCAGGTGGCGCGGCCAGGCCATGGGCCGCGCCGCCCTATGGTCTGGGCCCACCTTGGGTCCAGCTGGCTCCCCCTTCTGGCTTCCTTCATCATCTTGAAAAATAGGATTTTTGCAATATAATTTCCTTCCACAGTTGATCTTCCGAAATATTGCATTCTGACGGTGCTTTTTCCAGCAGAATCCTGGCTCCGGTGCTTGATCCTCCAACAATGATGAAACATGCAAAATAGATGAAATAACATAAGTATTGTGTCCCAATATGAAATATATCAATGAATAACAGCAAATTATGATATAAAATAGTGATGCAAATTGGACGTATCAAGGTGCTGCGGTGGAGATGGCGGTGATGATGATGAAGATGATGGTGATGGCGGTGGAGATGATGTCCAGCTCGATGACGGTGACGATGGCGTCGATTTCCCCCCTCCGGGAGGGAATTTCCCCGGCGGATCTCAGCCGCCGGAGAGCTCTTTTCTCTCTGGTGTTCTCCGCCCCGCAGAGGCGGCTGTAACTCTTTTCGAGGTATCCTCTGTGGCTTAGGTCTTCGGGACGAAGGGTTTCGCGAAGAAAAGGAGGCGAAAGGGGCTGTGGGGCCCCCTCACCACCAGGTGGCGCGGCCAGGCCATGGGCCGCGCCGCCCAGTGGTGTGGGCCCACCCTGGGTCCCCTCGGCTCCTCCTTCTGGCTTCCTTGGTCATCTTGAAAAATAGGATTTTTGGTATAATTTCCTTCCACAGTTGATCTTCCGAAATATTGCATTCTGACGGTGCTTTTTCCGGCAGAATCCTGGCTCCGGTGCTTGATCCTCCAATAATGATGAAACATGCAAAATAGATGAAATAACATAAGTATTGTGTCCCAATATGAAATATATCAATGAATAACAGCAAATTATGATATAAAATAGTGATGCAAATTGGACGTATGAACTCCCCCCAAGCTAGGACTTCGCTTGTCCCCAAGCAAAATTGAACTCGGTAAACAGGACCACATGTTTATGGAGTGAAGAGTCGATAAATAGAATACGGACAAGAAGCATCATATTCATTCACACAAATCATTCTAGTAAACAACTTCCTCATATAACTCAACTTGAAACAAGTATAAGGTAATCACAAATAAAGGTGCATAAGAAATCATAGTTGGTGATGGCAAACTTCGTTCTTGGTCAGAGAACAATTAACAGGTTATACTTATCTATTGAGCAATGCTCTCATATTAAAGCTTATGGTAAACTTGCATACTCAATCATAATGATCATTGATAACTTGCAAAGTTATATTCATTCAGATAAAACTTGTACTAAACAAAGAAGAGTAAAAGACATGATGAAGTAAATCACAATATAGATGGTTTGATCACAACAACTCAAATGCTTGCATAAGATGGAGGGAAATAGGTTTACTGACTCAACATAAAGTAAAAGATAGGCCCTTCGCAGAGGGAAGCAGGGATTAAATCATGTGCTAGAGCTTTTTCAGTTTTGAAATCATATAAAGAGAATGAAAGTAATAATTTGAGAGGTGTTTGTTGTTGTCAACGACTGGCAGCGGGTACTCTAACCCCCTTGCCAAACAGACTTCCAAAGAGCGGCTCCCATGAAGGACATCATCTCTACCAGCAAGGTAGATCATCCCTCTTCTCTTTTGTTTACACATGTACTTTAGTTTATTCAAGGATGACACTCCCCCCAACCTTTGCTTACACAAGCCATGGCTAACCGAATCCTCGGGTGCCTTCCAACAATCTCATACCATGGAGGAGTGTCTATTGCAAAATTAAGTTGCTTACTGATGAATCAGAGCAAAACATGTGAAGAGAATTATTAATGAAAGTTGATTAATTGGGGCTGGGAACCCCGTTGCCAGCTCTTTCTGCAAAATTATAGGATAAGTGGATGAAGCCACTAGTCCATTAGTGGAAGCTGCCTAACAAGACTGAAAGATAAAACACCACATACTTCCTCATGAGCTATAAAACATTGACACAAATAAGAAGTAATAAATTTTGAATTGTTTAAAGGTAGCACATGAAGTATTTACTTGGAATGGCAGAAAATACCATGCAGTAGGTAGATATGGTGGACACAAATGGCATAGGTTTGGGTTCAGGTTTGGATGCACGAGAAGCATTCCCTCTCAGTACAGGTCTTTGGCTAGCAAGGTTAATTAGCAAGCATAAGAGTTGATGGAAACAAACAAATATACATGTGATAGACAAAATCATGCATCTTCCTTGTAAGCACAAACAATTTTAGCTTCAGAATAATAAGCTATGAGCTAACAAGAAAGAAAGATAATGAAACAATCTACATGTATTTCTCTTTTCTACTTAAACTTCAAAGTGTTGTTGCTACTGACCAATGCTAAGTCTGCCAAAACCAAATAGATTTGTTCGATGCTCCCAAAGTGATACCAATACTAAAATCAAGATCAATCATATAATATAGATTTGCAAACTAAAATAAGGTGTGCAATATGTAAAAGATAAGACTTCTCATTAATATTTCATAACGATAACTCACACCAAGGGATACATAGACAACCAACTAAAGGAGAGATACTTCCATACTGCAACCCATCTTATATGATAACTGCCCTACTCATGATATGACGCTACTTGATAGTAAAAAGTAAAAGGTAGTGATGATGTGATACCGCGGCACTCCCCCAAGCTTGGAATAAACTAAGGGGATGCCAATACCGATGATGAATTACTCCTTTGGCGATGGTGGTGATGAATTCTTGACAAGCTTCTCAACAAGCTCCTGAAGCTCATCAATCTTGTACATGAGATTGCGGATCATCTCCGAATTATGCTCGACGCGGTTAAGAAGTATATCCGACGGCGAGTCCCAACTCTTGGAGTTATTTCCCCACTCTTCAGCTTCAGGCTTCATCCTTCCTGCAGTGTTAGAACGATCTATATCCCAATTGCTAGGCAATGCTGCCTTGGGAGTCCTTTCAATTTGACTATTGTAAATTAGATTGCGGAAGGGGTTGTAGGTGCCTGGAGGAGATGTCTTTGGAGCTAGGTAATGACGTGGAACTCCTCCTCCAGTGCTAATCCGTGCACTCTTCTTGGCGTTGAACGGGTTTGACACCACTCCGATGCTTGCAATGGTGGTGCGCGGGCGTACTCGCGGAACTTCCTCGACTTCCTCTTCATCCTCCTTGACTTCTTCCTTCAACTCGGGGTCTTGGATACCTTCCTCCGAAGGCTCCTGTTCCTTGTTGTGGGAGACCATGGTGCTCCTAGATTGAAAATATATCCTGGCAGAAACAGCTCGAAACAAAACACGTCGAGAAAACGATATACGGACCTCCAGGGGTCCGGGGGATTATATAGAATAAATTTTTACAACAAACGGAAAGTACCAGATCGAACCAGAGTCGGAGAGGAGCGACGAGGCGGTGCCACCATAGGGCGGTGCGGCCTGGATGGGGCCCGCGCCGGCCTATGGGGGCACGCCCTCGTGCGTCTCCTCCACTCCGTTTCGATCTCGTAATTTTTCATATTTTCCAAAAACAGCAAAAACATTGTTCGGAAAGTAAATTGCGAACTTTTCATTACCAGTACTGTTACCTATTCAAAGTCGAGTTCTGGCGGACTATCAATTTGTCCTTTAATGAAAGCCTCCGGTGTTTCCACTTGAATAATATCAACATCAACATTATAAGAATCACCTAAGATATAATGCTTGAGTCTTTGTCCATTCACCACTTGCGTGGCATTGCCTTGGAGAGAGCTAATTTTAATTGCTCCTGAACGATACACCTCCTCGACAACATATGGTCCTTCCCATTTAGAGAGTAATTTCCCTGCAAAGAATCTGAGACGAGACCGATACAATAGGACTTTATCCCCAATATTAAATTCTCTTTTGATAATCCTTCTATCATGCCATTTTTTAACTTTCTCTTTAAAGAGTTTAGCATTTTCATAAGCTTCACTTCTCCATTCATCTAGAGAACTCAATAGCAACAACCTCTTATTACCGGCTAGTTTAGGATCTTTATTTAATTCTCTAACAGCCCAATAAGCTTTGTGCTCTAATTCTAAATGTAAATGACAAGCTTTTCCATAAACCATTTTATAAGGTGACATTCCCATGGGGTTTTTATAAGCAGTTCTATAAGCCCATAATGCATCCTTCAATTTACTAGCCCAATTCTTTCTAGTTTTATTAACAGTCTTTTGCAAGATAGATTTAATTTCTCTATTTGATAGTTCTACTTGCCCACTAGTTTGAGGATGATAAGCAGAAGCAATTCTATGAATAATGCCATATTTAGCAAGAGTTTTTCTAAAACCACCATGAATAAAATGAGAACCTCCATCAGTCATAATATATCTAGGAACTCCAAATCGAGGAAAAATAATATCTAAAAGCATTCTTAAAGAGGTCTCACCATCAGCACTTTTTGTAGGTATGGCTTCCACCCATTTAGTAACATAATCAACAGCAACCAGTATATGAGTGTTACCTTCTGAAGAGGGAAAGGGTCCCATGAAGTCAAATCCCCAACAGTCGAACGGTTCAATAACAAGAGTATAATTCATAGGCATTTCATTGCGTCTGGAGATATTACCAACCCTTTGGCATTCATCACAAGATAAAATAAACTTCCTTGCGTCTTTGAAGAGTGTTGGCCAATAAAAACCTGATTGTAGAACCTTTTGCGCGGTTCTATCTCCGGCGTGATGTCCTCCATAAGCACTACCATGACATTTACTCAATATTTCCTGTTGTTCATATTCGGGAACACATCTTCGCAGAATACCATCCACTCCTTCTTTATATATGTGTGGGTCATCCCAGAAATAATGCCTCAAGTCATAAAAGAATTTCCTTCTTTGCTGAGCTGAAAAGGTCGGAGGCAAGTACTTGGAAACAATAAAGTTAGCATAATCAGCATACCAAGGGCTGTCTCGCGTACTCACCTTTATTGCAGCCAATTGTTCATTTGGAAAACTATCATTAACAGGAACAGGATCATAAGCAATATTTTCCAATCTAGACAAATTATCAGCAACAAGATTATCAGCACCTTTCCTATCTACAATATGTAAATCAAATTCTTACAACAGAAGTACCCATCTAATAAGCCTTGGCTTAGCATCTTTCTTTTGCATAAGGTATCTGATTGCAGCATGATCAGTATGAATAGTAACTTTTGAATCAACAATATAAGATCTAAACTTATCACAAGCAAAGACTACAACTAACAATTCTTTTTCAGTAGTAGCATAATTTCTTTGAGCAGCATCAAGAGTTTTACTAGCGTAATGAATAACATTCAATTTTTTATCTACTCGTTGTCCAAGAACAGCGCCTACAGCAAAATCACTAGCATCACACATAATTTCAAATGGTAAATTCCAATCAGGAGGTTCAACTATAGGAGCAGTTGTTAAGGCTTTCTTTAGAGTTTCAAAAGCTTCCTTACAATCATCATCAAAAACAAAAGGTACATCTTTTTGAAGAAGATTAGTAAGAGGCTTTGAAATCTTGGAGAAATCTTTAATAAACCTCCTATAAAACCCAGCATGACCAAGAACACTACGAATACCTTTAACATCCCTAGGATAGGGCATCTTCTCAATTGCTTCCACTTTAGCTCTATTAACTTCAATACCTCTCTCGGAAATTTTATGTCCCAATACAATTCCTTCATTAACCATAAAGTGGCATTTCTCCCAATTAAGAACAAGGTTAGTTTCTTCACATCTCTGCAAAACTTTATCAAGGTTCCGCAAACAATTATCAAAAGAATTCCCATAGACAAAAAAATCATCCATGAATACCTCTACAATACTCTCGCAAAAACCATGAAAAATAGCAGACATGCATCTTTGAAAAGTAGCAGGAGCATTACATAAACCAAAAGGCATACGTCTATAAGCATAGGTTCCATAGGGACAAGTGAAAGTGGTTTTCTCTTGATCCTTAGCTTTAACAGCAATTTGTGAAAATCCAGAATAACCATCAAGAAAGCAAAAATGAGTATTTTTGGATAACCTTTCTAACATTTGATCAATAAAAGGCAACGGATAATGATCTTTCTTAGTAACTTTATTAACTTTACGAAAATCAATGCACATTCTATAACCTACAACTACTCTTTGAGGTATGAGCTCATCATTATCATTATGCACAACAGTCATTCCTCCTTTCTTAGGAACACAATGCACAAGACTAACCCATCTACTATCAGCAATAGGGTATATAATACCAGCTTCAAGAAGTCGTAATACCTCATTTCTTACCACATCCTTCATCTTAGGAATTAGACGACGCTGAGGTTCAACAACAGGTTTCGCGTCATCTTCCATATTAATGGCGTGTTGGCAAATAGAGGGAGAAATCCCCTTCAAGTCATCAAGAGTATAGCCAATAGCACCTCGGTGTTTCTTCAATATTTCCAATAGTCTTTCTTCTTCAAACTCTGTAAGCGTAGAACTAATAATAACAGGATATATTTTCTTATCATCAATATGAGCATATTTAAGATTATCAGGCAAAGGTTTTAATTCAAAGACAGGATCTTCCTTTGGTGGCGGTGTTGTACCCAAATCTTCCACCGGTAAATCGTGCTTAAGAATAGGTTGGCGAAGGAAAATTTCCTCAAGCTCATCTCTTTCCTTCCTAAAAACTTCACTCTCGCTATTCTCCAAATGTTGCAGCAAAGGATTATTAGGAACAAGAACAATAGATGCACACTGCTCCATTTTAAAATCATTACTAGGCAAATCAGCTTTATAAGGAGTTTTGGTAAATTTAGAAAAGTTAAACTCATAAGATTCACCAGCAAATTTAGTCAAAATTTTCTCTTTCTTGCAATCTATAATAGCTCCACAAGTATTTAGAAAAGGTCTACCAAAAATGATAGGACAATAATCACTAGCAGCAGAACCAAGAACCAAAAAGTCAGCAGGATATTTAATCTTACCACATAGAACTTCCACATCTCGAACAATACCAATCGGAGAGATAGTTTCTCTATTAGCCAGTTGAATAACCACATTAATATCTTCAAGTTCACAAGAACCAATTCCGTGCATAATCTCCGTGTAAAGCTCATAAGGAATAGCACTAATACTTGCACCAATATCACATAAACCATAATAGCAATGATCACCAATTCTAACAGATAGCATAGGAACACTAGCTTGCTTGGGTTTATTAGGATGTGAAACAATATTAGAAGCATCTTCACAGAAAATAATATGACCATCCTCTACATTTTCAGTCACAAGATCTTTAACTATTGCAACAGCAGGTTCAATTTTTATTTGTTCTTCAGGTTCTATAGGTTTCTTTTCACTTTTATGAACCGCACTATTTATAACAGAGTACTCCTTCATTTTAGCAGGGAAAGGAGTTTTTTCAATATAAGCTTCAGGAATAACATGATCCATAGTTTCAACTACAACACATTTATTTATAGATGAATCAATTTTATCTTTATACGGTTCATGAAACTTATCAAAATTCTTCTTAGGCAATTCATAATGAGAGGCAAAAGCTTTATAAAGATTTGCAGCAACTTGAGAATCAAGACCATAAGTAGCACTCATATTACGAAATTTATCAGTTTCCATAAAAGCTTCAATGCATTTGTAATCATAATTTATACCTGATTCTCTTTCTTTGTCGATTTCCCATCCTTCAGTATTTTCCTGGATCCGATTAAGAAGGTCCCTTTTAAACTCTTCCTTATTGCGCGTGAATGATCCAGAACAAGAAGTATCCAGCAAGGTCTTGTCTTCAAAAGAAAGTCTTGCATAGAAATTATCAATAATAACATTACCAGGAAGCTCATGAATGGGGCATTTGAGCATTAAAGACTTCAATCTCCCCCATGCTTGGGCAATACTCTCTCCATCATGAGGCCAAAAATTATATATGCGGTTCCGATCCTTATGAATTTCACTTGGAGGATAGAACTTAGAATAAAACCGGGGCACAATATCATTCCATTCAAGAGAATCCCCATTATCCAATAATTTATACCAATGCGCCGCTTTACCAGACAGCGATATAGAGAATAGTTTCTTCCTCACTTCATCCATAGCAATACCTGCACACTTGAATAAACTGCATAATTCATGTAAGAACAGTAAATGATCTCCAGGGTGGACAGTTCCATCCCCTGTATAACGGTTATCCACTACACGTTCAATAGTTTTCATAGGTATTTTGTATGGTATCTCTTCCTCACCTGGCGCCTTATCCACTACCTTTGCAGTAGTAGTAGATTTTCCAAACAAACATTCGAGAGAAGATCTCTCCATAATGAATTATAGCAGCAGGCAGAAATAAAATCAGCACTAACAGTAAAAATTTCCCTTACCAATTCCACTTACCAATAGCGCTTCACTCCCCGGCAACGGCGCCAGAAAATAGTCTTGATGACCCACAAGTATAGGGGGTGTATCGTAGTATCTTCGATAAGTAAGAGTGTGATACGTCTCCGACGTATCGATAATTTCTTATGTTCCAAGCCACATTATTGATGTTATCTACATGTTTTATGCACACTTTATGTCATATTCGTGCATTTTCTGGAACTAACCTATTAACAAGATGCCGAAGTGCCAGTTCTTGTTTTCTGCTGTTTTTGGTTTCAGAAATCCTAGTAACGAAATATTCTCGGAATCGGACGAAATCAACGCCCAAGTTCCTATTTTCATCGGAAGCATCCAGAACACCCGAGAGCCGCCAGAGGGGAGCCCTGGGGGCCCCACACCACACCCTGGCGCGGCCAGAGGGGGGGCCGCGCCGCCCTATGGTGTGGGCCCCCCAGAAGCCCTCCTGCGCCGCCTCTTCGCCTATATAAAGCCTCCGTCGCGAAAACCCTGATGCGTTCGACGAAACCCACGTAAACCTTCCGCAGCCGCCGCCATCGCGAAGCCAAGATGCGGGGACAGAGTCTCTGTTCCGGCACGCTGCCGGAGCGGGGAAGTGCCCCCGGAAGGCTTCTCCATCGACACCGCTGCCATCTCCACCGCCATCTTCATCACCGCTGCTGCTCCCATGAGGAGGGAGTAGTTCTCCATCGAGGCTCGGGGCTGTACCGGTAGCTATCTGGTTCATCTCTCTTCCATGTACCTCAATACAATAATCTCATGAGCTGCTTTACATGATTGAGATTCATATGAGTTTTGTATCACAATTTATCTATGTGCTACTCTAGCAAAGTTATTAAAGTAGTTCTATTCCTCCTGCACGTGTGTAAAGGTGACAGTGTGTGCACCGTGTTAGTACTTGGTTTATGCTATGATCATGATCTCTTGTAGATTGCGAAGTGAACTATTGCTATGATAATATTGATGTGATCTATGCCTCCTACATATGCATGAAGGTGACAGTGTGCATGCTATGTTAGTACTTGGTTTAGTCTTTTGATCTATCTTACACTATAAGGTTACTTAAATATGAACAAATTGTGGAGCTTGTTAACTCCGACATTGAGGGTTCGTGTAATCCTACGCAATGCGTTCATCATCCAACAAAAGTGTAGAGTATGCATTTATCTATTCTGTTATGTGATCAATGTTGAGAGTGTCCACTAGTGAAAGTCTAATCCCTAGGCCTTGTTCCTAAATACTGCTGCGTTACTACTGCTTGTTTACTGTTTCACTGTGTTACTACTGCTGCAATACTACCACCATCAACTACACGCCAGCAAGCTATTTTCTGGCACCGTTGCTACTGCTCATATATATTCATACCACATGTATTTCACTATCTCTTCGCCGAACTAGTGCACCTATTTGGTGTGTTGGGGACACAAGAGACTTCTTGCTTTGTGGTTGCAGGGTTGCATGAGAGGGATATCTTTGACCTCTTCCTCCCTGAGTTCGATAAACCTTGGGTGATCCACTTAAGGGAAAACTTGCTGCTGTTCTACAAACCTCTGCTCTTGGAGGCCCAACACTGTCTACAGGAAAGGAGGGGGAACGTAGACATCAAGCTAATTTTCTGGCGCCGTTGCCGGGAGGAAAGGTAAAAGGTACTCACACTCCGTATCTCGGCTACTAAGCTATTTTCCGGCGTTGTAAGTACTCGAAGCTATTTCCTTTAGATCCTGCAATTGCAACTTTTTGTTTCTAGTTTACACTAGTAAGGCATAATGGACAACATCTGTGAGCTTTTTATTCTATTTCCTGAGTCAAGACATGAATGGTTTAATGCGAAAATTAAAAAACCCATGGAATCTTATTTGCATGCTAGTAGCAATGATATTAGTATGAACGCTTTGAACACCATTGTTGCTAATGATATGGAAAATTCTAAGCTTGGGGAAGCTGGCTTTGATGAGCATGATATTTTTAGTCCCCCAAGCATTGAGGAGAAAATTTTCTTTGATGATACTCTACCTCCTATTTATGATGATTATAATGATAGTAGTCTTTTGGTACCACCTGTTTTGGAGGATAAATTTGATTATGATTACAATATACCTCCTATATATGATAGCTACTTTGTTGAATTTGCTCCCACTACAACTAATAAAATTGATTATGCTTATGTTGGGAGTAGTAATAATTTTATGCATGAGACTCATGATAAGAATGCTTTATGTGATGGTTATATTGTTGAGTTTGCTCATGATACTACTGAAAGTTATTATGAGAGAGGAAAATATGGTTGTAGAAATTTTCATGTTACTAAAACACCTCTCTATGTGCTGAAATTTTTGAAGCTATACTTGTTTTATCTTCCTATGCTTGTTACTTTGCTCTTCATGAACTTGTTTATTTACAAGATTCCTATGCATAGGAAGCATGTTAGACTTAAATGTGTTTTGAATTTGCCTCTTGATGCTCTCTTTTGCTTCAAATACTGTTTCTCGCGAGTGCATCATTAAAACTGCTGAGCCCATCTTAACGGCTATAAAGAAAGAACTTCTTGGGAGATAACCCATGTGTTATTTTGCTACAGTACTTTATTTTATATTTGTGTCTTGGAAGTTGTTTACTACTGTAGCAACCTCTCCTTATCTTAGTTTTGTGTTTTGTTGTGCCATGTTAAGCCGTTGATAGAAAAGTAAGTACTAGATTTGGATTACTGCGCAGTTCCAGATTTCTTTGCTGTCACGAATCTGGGCAAAATCCCTCTGTAGGCAACTCAGAAAATTATGCCAATTTACTTGAGTGATCCTCAGATATGTACGCAACTTTTATTCAATTTGAGCATTTTCATTTGAGCAAGTCTGGTGCCATTTTAAAATTCGTCAATACGAACTGTTCTGTTTTGACAGATTCTGCCTTTTATTTCACATTGCCTCTTTTGCTTGTTGGATGAATTTCTTTGATCCACTAATGTCCAGTATCATTATGCAATGTCCAGAAGTGTTAAGAATGATTGTGTCACCTCTGAATATGTCAATTTATATTGTGCACTAACCATCTAATGAGTTGTTTCGAGTTTGGTGTGGAGGAAGTTTTCAAGGATCAAGAGAGGAGTATGATGCAACATGATCAAGGAGAGTGAAAGCTCTAAGCTTGGGGATGCCCCGGTGGTTCACCCCTGCATATATCAAGAAGACTCAAGCGTCTAAGCTTGGGGATGCCCAAGGCATCCCCTTCTTCATCGACAACATTATCAGGTTCCTCCCCTGAAACTATATTTTTATTCCATCACATCTTATGTGCTTTTTCTTGGAGCGTCGGTTTGTTTTTTGTTTTGTTTGAATAAAATGGATCCTAGCATTCACTTTATGGGAGAGAGACACGCTCCGCTGTAGCATATGGACAAGTATGTCCTTGGTTTCTACTCATAGTATTCATGGCGAAGTTTCTCCTTCGTTAAATTGTTATATGGTTGGAATTGGAAAATGATACATGTAGTAATTGCTATAAATGTCTTGGGTAATGCGATACTTGGCAATTGTTGTGCTCATGATTAAGCTCTTGCATCATATGCTTTGCACCCATTAATGAAGAAATACATAGAGCATGCTAAAATTTGGTTTGCATATTTGGTTTCTCTAAGGTCTAGATAATTTCTAGTATTGAGTTTGAACAACAAGGAAGATGGTGTAGAGTCTTATAATGTTTACAATATGTCTTTTATGTGAGTTTTGCTGCACCGGTTCATCCTTGTGTTTGTTTCAAATAACTTTGCTAGCCTAAACCTTGTATCGAGAGGGAATACTTCTCATGCATCCAAAATATTTGAGCCAACCACTATGCCATTTGTGTCCACCATACCTACCTACTACATGGTGTTTTCCGCCATTCCAAAGTATATTGCTTGAGTGCTACCTTTAAAATTCCATCATTCATCTTTGCAATATATAGCTCATGGGACAAATAGCTTAAAAACTATTGTGGTATTGAATATGTAATTATGCACTTTATCTCTTATTAAGTTGCTTGTTGTGCGATAACCATGTTCACTGGGGACGCCATCAACTATTCATTGTTGAATTTCATGTGAGTTGCTATGCATGTCCGTCTTGTCTGAAGTAAGAGAGATCTACCACCTTATGGTTAAGCATGCATATGTTAGAGAAGAACATTGGGCCGCTAACTAAAGCCATGATCCATGGTGGAAGTTTCAGTTTTGGACATATATCCTCAATCTCAATTGAGAAAATTATTAATTGTTGTTACATGCTTATGCATAAAAGAGGAGTCCATTATCTGTTGTCTATGTTGTCCCGGTATGGATGTCTAAGTTGAAGAATAATCAATAGCGAGAAATCCAATGCGAGCTTTCTCCTTAGACCTTTGTACATGCGGCATAGAGGTACCCCTTTGTGACACTTGGTAAAAACAGTGCATTGTGATGATCCGGTAGTCCAAGCTAATTAGGACAAGGTGCGGGCACTATTAGTACACTATGCATGAGGCTTGCAACTTATAAGATATAATTTACATGATGCATATGCTTTATTACTACCGTTGACAAAATTGTTTCATGTTTTCAAAATCAAAGCTCTAGCACAAATATAGCAATCGATGCTTTTCCTCTATGGAGGACCATTCTTTTACTTTCAATGTTGAGTCAGTTCACCTATTTCTCTCCACCTCAAGAAGCAAACACTTGTGTGAACTATGCATTGATTCCTACATACTTGCTTATTGCACTTATTATATTACTCTATGTTGACAATATCCATGAGATATACATGTTACAAGTTGAAAGCAACCGCTGAAACTTAATCTTCTTTTGTGTTGCTTCAATGCTTTTACTATGAATTGTTGCTTTATGAGTTAACTCTTATGCAAGACTTATTGATGCTTGTCTTGAAGTGCTATTCATGAAAAGTCTTTGCTTTATGATTCACTTGTTTACTCATGTCATATACATTGTTTTGATCGCTGCATTCACTACATATGCTTTACAAATAGTATGATCAAGATTATGATGGCATGTCACTCCAGAAATTATCTGTGTTATCGTTTTACCTGCTCGGGACGAGCAGAACTAAGCTTGGGGATGCTGATACGTCTCCGACGTATCGATAATTTCTTATGTTCCATGCCACATTATTGATGTTATCTACATGTTTTATGCACACTTTATGTCATATTCGTGCATTTTCTGGAACTAACCTATTAACAAGATGCCGAAGTGCCAGTTCCTGTTTTCTGCTGTTTTTGGTTTCAGAAATCCTAGTAACGAAATATTCTCGGAATCGGACGAAATCAACGCCCAAGTTCCTATTTTCATCGGAAGCATCCAGAACACCCGAGAGCCGCCAGAGGGGAGCCCTGGGGGCCCCACACCACACCCTGGCGCGGCCAGAGGGGGGGCCGCGCCGCCCTATGGTGTGGGCCCCCCAGAAGCCCTCCTGCGCCGCCTCTTCGCCTATATAAAGCCTCCGTCGCGAAAACCCTGATGCGTTCGACGAAACCCACAGAAACCTTCCAGAGCCGCCGCCATCGCGAAGCCAAGATCTGGGGGACAGGAGTCTCTGTTCCGGCACGCTGCCGGAGCGGGGAAGTGCCCCCGGAAGGCTTCTCCATCGACACCGCTGCCATCTCCACCGCCATCTTCATCACCGCTGCTGCTCCCATGAGGAGGGAGTAGTTCTCCATCGAGGCTCGGGGCTGTACCGGTAGCTATGTGGTTCATCTCTCTTCCATGTACCTCAATACAATAATCTCCTGAGCTGCTTTACATGATTGAGATTCATATGAGTTTTGTATCACAATTTATCTATGTGCTACTCTAGCAAAGTTATTAAAGTAGTTCTATTCCTCCTGCACGTGTGTAAAGGTGACAGTGTGTGCACCGTGTTAGTACTTGGTTTATGCTATGATCATGATCTCTTGTAGATTGCCAAGTTAACTATTGCTATGATAATATTGATGTGATCTATGCCTCCTACATATGCATGAAGGTGACAGTGTGCATGCTATGTTAGTACTTGGTTTAGTCTTTTGATCTATCTTACACTATAAGGTTACTTAAATATGAACAAATTGTGGAGCTTGTTAACTCCGGCATTGAGGGTTCGTGTAATCCTACGCAATGCGTTCATCATCCAACAAAAGTGTAGAGTATGCATTTATCTATTCTGTTATGTGATCAATGTTGAGAGTGTCCACTAGTGAAAGTCTAATCCCTAGGCCTTGTTCCTAAATACTGCTGCGTTACTACTGCTTGTTTACTGTTTCACTGTGTTACTACTGCTGCAATACTACCACCATCAACTACACGCCAGCAAGCTATTTTCTGGCACCGTTGCTACTGCTCATATATATTCATACCACCTGTATTTCACTATCTCTTCGCCGAACTAGTGCACCTATTTGGTGTGTTGGGGACACAAGAGACTTCTTGCTTTGTGGTTGCAGGGTTGCATGAGAGGGATATCTTTGACCTCTTCCTCCCTGAGTTCGATAAACCTTCGGTGATCCACTTAAGGAAAAACTTGCTGCTGTTCTACAAACCTCTGCTCTTGGAGGCCCAACACTGTCTACAGGAAAGGAGGGGGAACGTAGACATCAGAGTGTCGAACCCAACGAGGAGCAGAAGGTGTTGACAAGCAGTTTCGATGTAGGAATCACTGTAGATGCTCACAAACAAGTATTCAGGGGGTTTAAATGTAATAGATGAATAAAGTACGAGTAAGTATCTACAGTGAATACTTGTTTGTGAGCATCTACAGTGATTCCTACATCGAAACTGCTTGTCAACACCTTCTGCTCCTCGTTGGGTTCGACACTCTTACTTATCGAAGATACTACGATACACCCCCTATACTTGTGGGTCATCAAATGTCGATCCCAACGAGGAGCAGAAGGTGTTGACAAGCAGTTTCGATGAAGGATTCACTGTAAATGCTCACAGACAAGTATTCAGGGTTTTTTGATGTAACAGATGAATAAAGTACGAGTAAGTAAAGTGCGAGAGTAGCAATTGCTGCGAGTGGCCCAATCCTTTTTAGCACAAAGGACAAACCGGTTTGTTTACTTATAATGACCAAACGTTCTTGAGGACACACGGGATTTTAGTCTAGTGCTTTCGCTACATATAGCTGATTAATCTTCATTGTTTTGATAAGTGTTGTGTGGGTGAACCTATGCTAATGTACCGCCCTTCCTAGGACTAATACATACTTGTGATTATACCCCTTGCAAGCATCCGCAACTACAAGAAAGTAATTAAGAATAAATCTAACCACAGCCTTAAACTCTGAGATCCTGCTATCCCTCCTGCATCGATATACTAACGGGGGTTTAGGTTTCTGTCACTCCGGCAACCCCGCAATTAGCAAACGAGTACAAGATGCATTCCCCTAGGCCCATAAAGGTGAAGTGTCATGTAGTCGACGTTCACATGACACCACTAGAAGAATAACACCACAACTTAAATATCATAACACTGAATATTACCCAACATACTTCACTACTAACATTTAGACTTCACCCATGTCCTCAAGAACTAAACGAACTACTCACGAGACATCATATGGAACATGATCAGAGGTGATATGATAGTGAATAACAATCTGAACATAAATCTTGGTTCAATGGTTTCACCTAATAGCATCAACAACAAGTAGAAATCGATACCGGGAGAGTTTCCCCTATCAAACAATCAAGATCAAACCCAAATTGCTACAGCGGTGACGAGGTGCTGCGGTGGAGATGGCGGTGATGATGATGAAGATGATGGTGATGGCGGTGGAGATGATGTCCAGCTCGATGAAGGTGACGATGGCGTCGATTTCCCCCCTCCGGGAGGGAATTTCCCCGGCGGATCTCAGCCGCCGGAGAGCTCTTTTCTCTCTGGTGTTCTCCGCCCCGCAGAGGCGGCTGTAACTCTTTTCGAGGTATCCTCTGTGGCTTAGGTCTTCGGGATGAAGGGTTTCGCGAAGAAAAGGAGGCGAAAGGGGCTGTGGGGCCCCCTCACCACCAGGTGGCGCGGCCAGGCCATGGGCCGCGCCGCCCAGTGGTGTGGGCCCACCCTGGGTCCCCTCGGCTCCTCCTTCTGGCTTCCTTGGTCATCTTGAAAAATAGGATTTTTGGTATAATTTCCTTCCACAGTTGATCTTCCGAAATATTGCATTCTGACGGTGCTTTTTCCGGCAGAATCCTGGCTCCGGTGCTTGATCCTCCAATAATGATGAAACATGCAAAATAGATGAAATAACATAAGTATTGTGTCCCAATATGAAATATATCAATGAATAACAGCAAATTATGATATAAAATAGTGATGCAAATTGGACGTATCAACATTCTTACTTATCGAAGATACTACGATACACCCCCTATACTTGTGGGTCATCAAGACTATTTTCTGGCGCCGTTGCCGGGGAGTGAAGCGCTATTGGTAAGTGGAATTGGTAAGGGAAACTTTTACTGTTAGTGCTGATTTTATTTTTTCCTGCTGCTATAATTCATTATGGAGAGATCTTCTCTCGAATGTTTGTTTGGAAAATCTACTACTACTGCAAAGGTAGTGGATAAGGCGCCAGGTGCGAAAGAGATACCATACAAAATACCTATGAAAATTATTGAACGTGTAGTGGATAACCGTTATACAGGGGATGGAACTGTCCACCCTGGAGATCATTTACTGTTTTTACATGAATTATGCGGTTTATTCAAGTGTGCAGGTATTGCTATGGATGAAGTGAGGAAGAAACTATTCTCTATATCGCTGTCTGGTAAAGCGGCGCATTGGTATAAATTATTGGATAATGGGGATTCTCTTGAATGGAATGATATTGTGCCCCGGTTTTATTCTAAGTTCTATCCTCCAAGTGAAATTCATAAGGATCGGAACCGCATATATAATTTTTGGCCTCATGATGGAGAGAGTATTGCCCAAGCATGGGGGAGATTGAAGTCTTTAATGCTCAAATGCCCCATTCATGAGCTTCCTGGTAATGTTATTATTGATAATTTCTATGCAAGACTTTCTTTTGAAGACAAGACCTTGCTGGATACTTCTTATTCTGGATCATTCACGCGCAACAAAGAAGAGTTTAAAAGGGACCTTCTTAATCAGATCCAGGAAAATACTGAAGGATGGGAGAACGACAAAAAAAGAGAATCAGGTATAAATTATGATTACAAATGCATTGAAGCTTTTATGGAAACTGATAAATTTCGTAATATCAGTGCTACTTGGTCTTGATTCTCAAGTTGCTGCAAATCTTTATAAAGCTTTTGCCTCTCATTATGAATTGCCTAAGAAGAATTTTGATAAGTTTCATGAACCGTATAAAGATAAAATTGATTCATCTATAAATAAATGTGTTGTAGTTGAAACTATGGATCATGTTATTCCTGAAGCTTATATTGAAAAAACTCCTTTCCCTGCTAAAATGAAGGAGTACTCTGTTATAAATAGTGCGGTTCATGTGAAAAGAAACCTATAGAACCTGAAGAACAAATAAAAGTTGAACCTGCTGTTGCAATAGTTAAAGATCTTGTGACTGAAAATGTAGAGGATGGTCATATTATTTTTTGTGAAGATGCTTCTAATATTGTTTCACATCCTAATAAGTCTAGGAAAGCTAGTGTTCCTATGCTCTCTGTTAGAATTGGTGATCATTGCTATTATGGTTTATGCGATATTGGTGCAAGTATTAGTGCTATTCCTTATGAGCTTTACACGGAGATTATGCACGAAATTGGTTCTCGTGAACTTGAAGATATTGATGTGGTTATTCAGCTGGCTAATAGAGAAACCATCTCTCCAATTGGTATTGTTCGAGATGTGGAAGTTCTATGTGGTAAGATTAAATATCCTGTTGACTTTTTGGTACTTGGTTCTGCTGCTAGTGATTATTGTCCTATCATTTTTGGTAGACCTTTTCTAAATACTTGTGGAGCTATTATAGATTGCAAGAAAGAGAAAATTTTGACTAAATTCGCTGGTGAATCTTATGAGTTTAACTTCTCTAAATTTACCAAAACTCCTTATAAAATTGATCCGCCTAATGATGATTTTAAAATGGAACAGTGTGCATCTATTGTTCTTGTTCCTAATAATCCTTTGCAGCAACATTTGGAGAATAGCGAGAGTGAAGTTTTTAGGAAATAAAGAGATGAGCTTGATGAAATTTTTCTTCGCCAACCTATTCTTAAGCATGATTTACCGGTAGAAGATTTGGGTACAACACCGCCACCAAAGGAAGATCATGTCTTTGATTTAAAACCTTTGCCTGATAATCTTAAATATGCTCATATTGATGATAAGAAAATATATCCTGTTATTATTAGTTCTACGCTTACAGAGTTTGAAGAAGAAAGGCTATTGGAAATATTGAAGAAACACCGAGGTGCTATTGGCTATACTCTTGATGACTTGAAGGGGATTTCTCCCTCTATTTGCCAACACGCCATTAATATGGAAGATGATGCGAAGCCTGTTGTTGAACCTCAGCGTCGTCTAATTCCTAAGATGAAGGATGTGGTAAGAAATGAGGTATTACGACTTCTTGAAGCTGGTATTATATATCCTATTGCTGATAGTAGATGGGTTAGTCCTGTGCATTGTGTTCCTAAAAAAGGAGGAATGACTGTTGTGCCCAATGATAATGATGAGCTCATACCTCAAAGAGTAGTTGTAGGTTATAGAATGTGCATTGATTTTCGTAAAGTTAATAAAGTTACTAAGAAAGATCATTATCCTTTGCCTTTTATTGATCAAATGTTAGAAAGGTTATCCAAAAATACTCATTTTTGCTTTCTTGATGGTTATTCTGTGTTTTCACAAATTGCTGTTAAAACTAAGGATCAAGAGAAAACCACTTTCACTTGTCCCTATGGAACCTATGCTTATAGACGTATGCCTTTTGGTTTATGTAATGCTCCTGCTACTTTTCAAAGATGCATGTCTGCTATTTTTCATGGTTTTTGCGAGAGTATTGTAGAGGTATTCATGGATGATTTTTATGTCTATGGGAATTCTTTTGATAATTGTTTGCGGAACCTTGATAAAGTTTTGCAGAGATGTGAAGAAACTAACCTTGTTCTTAATTGGGAGAAATGCCACTTTATGGTTAATGAAGGGATTGTATTGGGACATAAAATTTCCGAGAGAGGTATTGAAGTTGATAGAGCTAAAGTTGAAGCAATAGAGAAGATGCCCTATCCTAGGGATGTTAAAGGTATTCGTAGTGTTCTTGGTCATGTTGGGTTTTATAGGAGGTTTATTAAAGACTTCTCTAAGATTTCAAAGCCTCTTACTAATCTTCTTCAAAAAGATGTACCTTTTGTTTTTGGTGATGATTGTAAGGAAGCTTTTGAAACTCTAAAGAAAGCCTTAACAACTGCTCCTATAGTTGAACCTCCTGATTGGAACTTACCATTTGAAATTATGTGTGATGCTAGTGATTTTGTTGTAGGCCCTGTTCTTGGATAGCGAGTAAATAAAAAATTGAATGTTATTCATTATGCTAGTAAAACTCTTGATGCTGCTCAAAGAAATTATGCTACTACTGAAAAAGAATTGTTAGCTGTAGTCTTTGCTTGTGATAAGTTTAGATCTTATATTGTTGATTCAAAAGTTACTATTCATACTGATCATGCTGCAATCAGATACCTTATGCAAAAGAAAGATGCTAAGCCAAGGCTTATTAGATGGGTGCTTCTGTTGCAAGAATTTGATTTACATATTGTAGATAGGAAAGGTGCTGATAATCCTGTTGCTAATAATTTGTCTAGATTGGAAAATATTGCTTATGATCCTGTTCCTGTCAATGATAGTTTTCCAAATGAACAATTGGTTGTAATAAAGGTGAGCTCGCGAGACAGTCCTTGGTATGCTGATTATGCTAACTTTCTTGTTTCCAAGTACTTGCCTCCGACCTTTTCAGCTCAGCAAAGGAGGAAATTCTTTTATGACTTGAGGCATTATTTCTGGGATGACCCACACTTATATAAAGAAGGAGTGGATGGTATTCTGCGAAGATGTGTTCCCGAATATGAACAACAGGAAATATTGAGTAAATGTCATGGGAGTGCTTATGGAGGACATCACGCCGGAGAAAGAACCGCGCAAAAGGTTCTACAATCAGGTTTTTATTGGCCAACTCTCTTCAAAGATGCAAGGAAGTTTATTTTATCTTGTGATGAATGCCAAAGAGTTGGAAATATCTCCAGACGCAATGAAATGCCTATGAATTATACTCTTGTTATTGAACCATTCGACTGTTGGGGATTTGACTTCATGGGATCCTTTCCCTCTTTAGAAGGTAACACTCATATACTTGTTGCTGTTTATTATGTTACTAAATGGGTGGAAGCCATACCTACAAAAAGTGCTGATGGTGAGACCTCTTTAAGAATGCTTTTAGATATTATTTTTCCTCGATTTGGAGTTCCTAGATATATTATGACTGATGGAGGTTCTCATTTTATTCATGGTGGTTTTAGAAAAACTCTTGCTAAATATGGCATTAATCATAGAATTGCTGCTTCTTATCATCCTCAAACTAGTGGGCAAGTAGAATTATCAAATAGAGAGATTAAATCTATCTTGCAAAAGACTGTTAATAAAACTAGAAAGAATTGGGCTAGTAAATTGAAGGATGCACTTTGGGCTTATAGAACTGCTTATAAAAACCCCATGGGAATGTCACCTTATAAAATGGTTTATGGAAAAGCTTGTCATTTACCTTTAGAATTAGAGCACAAAGCTTATTGGGCTGTTAGAGAATTAAATAAAGATCCTAAACTAGCTGGTAATAAGAGGTTGCTGCAATTGAGTTCTCTAGATGAATGGAGAAGTGAAGCTTATGAAAATGCTAAACTCTTTAAAGAGAAAGTTAAAAAATGGCATGATAGAAGGATTATCAAAAGAGAATTTAATATTGGGGATAAAGTCCTATTGTATCGGTCTCGTCTCAGATTCTTTGCAGGGAAATTACTCTCGAAATGGGAAGGACCATATGTTGTCGAGGAGGTGTATCGTTCAGGAGCAATTAAAATTACCTCTCTCCAAGGCAATGCTACGCAAGTGGTGAATGGACAAAGACTCAAGCATTATATCTCAGGTGATTCTTATAATGTTGATATTGATATTATTCGAGTGGAAACACCGGAGGCTTGCATCAAAGGACAAATTGACAGTCCGCCAGAACTCGACTTTGAATAGGTAACAGTACTGGTAATAAAAGTTTCGTAATTTACCTTCTGAACAATATTTTTGCTGTTTTTGGAAAATATGAAAAATTACGAGATCGAAACGGAGTGGAAAAGACGCACGAGGGCGTGCCACCATAGGCCGGCGCGGCCTGGCCTGGGCCCGCGCCGCCCTATGAGCTGGCCGCCTCGTCGCTCCTTTCCGACTCTGGTTCGACCTGGTACTTTCCTTTTGACATAAAAAATCATGCTACATAATCCCCCGGACCCCTGGAGCTCCGTATATCGATTTCTCGACGTGTTTTGTTTCAAGCTGTTTCTGCCAGGATTTGTCTTTGATCTAGAAACACCATGGTCTCCCACAACAAGGACAAGAAGCCTTCGGAGGAAGGTATTCAAGACCCCGAGTTGAAGGAAGAAGTGAAGGAGGATGAAGAAGTCGAAGAAGTTCCGCAAGTACGCCCGCGCACCACCATTGCAAGCATCGGAGTGGTGTCAAACCCGTTCAACGCCAAGAAGAGCGCACGGATTAGCACCGGATGAGGAGTTCCACGTCATTACCTAGCTCCAAAGACATCTTCTTCAGGCACTTACCATCCCTTCCGCAATCTAATCTACAATAATCAAATTGAAAGGACTCTCAAGGCAGCATTGCCTAGCAATTGGGATATAGATCGTTCTAACACTGCAGGAAGGACGAAGCCTGAAGCTGAAGGTTGGGGAAATAACTCCAAGAATTGGGACTCGCCGTCGGACTTACTTCTTAATCGCGTCGAGCACAATTCGGAGATGATCCGCAACCTCATGTACAAGATTGATGAGCTTCAGGAGCTTGTGGAGAAGCTTGTGAGGAGTTCATCACCACCATCGCCAAAGGAGTAATTCATCATCGGTATTGGCATCCCCTTGGTTTGTTCCAAGCTTGGGGGAGTGCCACGGTATCACATCATCACTACCTTTTACTTTTTACTATCAAGTAGTGTCATATCATGAGTAGGGAAGTTATCATATAAGATGGGTTGCAGTATGGAAGTATCTCTCCTTTAGTTGGTTGTCTATGTATCCCTTGGTGTGAGTTATCGTTATGAAATATTAATGAGAAGTCTTATCATTTACATATTGCACATCTTATTTTAGGTTGCAATTCTATTTTATGATTTACCTTGTTCTTAGTACTGGTACCACTTTGGGAGCATCGAATAAATCTATTTGGTTTTGGCAAACTTAGCATTGGTCAGTAGCAACAACACTTTGAGGTTTAAATAGAAAAGAGAAATACATGTAGTTGCTTCATTGTCTTTCTTTCTTGTTAGCTCATAGCATATTATTCTGAAGTTAAAATTGTTTGTGCTTACAAGGAAGATGCATGATTATGTCTATCACATGTATATTTGTTTGTTTCCATCAACTCTTATGCTTGCTAATTAACCTTGCTAGCCAAAGACCTGTACTGAGAGGGAATGCTTCTCGTGCATCCAAACCTGAACCCAAACCTATGCCATTTGTGTCCACCATATCTACCTACTGCATGGTATTTTCTGCCATTCCAAGTAAATACTTCATGTGCTACCTTTAAACAATTCAAAATTTATTACTTCTTATTTGTGTCAATGTTTTATAGCTCATGAGGAAGTATGTGGTGTTTTATCTTTCAGTCTTGTTAGGCAGCTTCCACTAATGGACTAGTGGCTTCATCCACTTATCCTATAATTTTGCAGAAAGAGCTGGCAACGGGGTTCCCAGCCCCAATTAATCAACTTTCATTAATAATTCTCTTCACATGTTTTGCTCTGATTCATCAGTAAGCAACTTAATTTTGCAATAGACACTCCTCCATGGTATGAGATTGTTGGAAGGCACCCGAGGATTCGGTTAGCCATGGCTTGTGTAAGCAAAGGTTGGGGGGAGTGTCATCCTTAAGTAAACTAAAATACATGTGTAAACAAAAGAGAAGAGGGATGATCTACCTGGCTGGTAGGGATGACGTCCTTCATGGGAGCCGCTCTTTGGAGGTCTGTTTGGCAAGGGGGTTAGAGTACCCGCTACCAGTCGTTGACAACAACAAACACCTCTCAAAATGTTACTTTCATTCTCTTTATATGATTTCAAAACTGAAAAAGCTCTAGCACATGATTTAATCCCTGCTTCCCTCTGTGAAGGGCCTATCTTTTACTTTATGTTGAGTCAGTAAACCTATTTCCCTCCATCTTATGCAAGCATTTGAGTTGCTGTGGTCAAACCATCTATATTGTGATTTACTTTATCATGTCTTTTATTCTTCCTTGTTTAGTACAAGTTTTATCTGAATGAATGTAGCTTTGCTAGTTATCAATGATCATGAGGAGGTTATTATGATTGAGTATGCAAGTTGTGCCATATAAACTTTAACATAAGAGCGCTGCTCGAAGATAAGTATAACCTATTAACTGTTCTCCGACCAAGAACGAAGTTTGCCATCACCAACTATGATTTCTTATGCACCTTTACTTGTGATTACCTTATACTTGTTTCAAGTTGAGTTATATGAGGAAGTTGTTTACTAGAATGATTTGTGTGTATGAATATGATGCTTCTTGTCCGTATTTTATTTATCGACTCTTCACTCCATAAACATGTGGTCCTGTTTACCGAGTTCAGTTTCGCTTGGGGACAAGCGAAGTCTAAGCTTGGGGGAGTTGATACGTCCAATTTGCATCACTATTTTATATCATAATTTGCTGTTATTCATTGTTATATTTCATGTTTGGACACAATACTTATGTTATTTCATCTATTTTGCATGTTTCATCATTATTGGAGGATCAAGCACCGGAGCCAGGATTCTGCTGGAAAAAGCACCGTCAGAATGCAATATTTCGGAAGATCAACTGTGGAAAGAAATTATACCAAAAATCCTATTTTTCAAGATGACGAAGGAAGCCAGAAGGAGGAGCTGAGAAGGCCCAAGGTGGGGCCAGACCACAGGCCGGCGCGGCCCATGGCCTGGCCGCGCCACCTGGTGGTGTGGGGGCCCCACAGACCCTTTCGCCTCCTTTTCTTCGCGAAACCCTTCGTCCCGAAGACCTAAGCCACAGAGGATACCTCGCGAAGAGTTACAGCCGCCTCTGCGGGGCAGAGAACACCAGAGAGAAAAGAGCTCTCCGGCGGCTGAGATCCGCCGGGGAATTTCCCTCCCGGAGGGGGGAAATCGACGCCATCGTCATCGTCATCGAGCTGGACATCATCTCCATCACCATCATCATCATCTTCATCATCATCACCGCCGTCTCCACCGCTGCACATCGTCACCGCTGTAACAATTTGGGTTTGATCTTGATTGTTTGATAGGGGAAACTCTCCCGGTATTGATTTCTACTTGTTGTTGATGCTATTGAGTGAAACCGTTGAACCAAGGTCTATGTTCAGATTGTTATTCACCATCATATCACCTCTGATCATGTTCCATATGATGTCTCGTGAGTAGTTCGTTTAGTTCTTGAGGACATGCGTGAAGTCTAAATGTTAGTAGTGAACTATGGTTGAGTAATATTCAATGTTATGATATTTAAGTTGTGGTGTTATTCTTCTAGTGGTGTCGTGTCAACGTCGACTACACGACACTTCACCTTTATGGGCCTAGGGGAATGCATCTTGTACTCGTTTGCCAATTGCGGGGTTGCCGGAGTGACAGAAACCTGAGCCCCCGTTGGTATATCGATGCAGGAGGGATAGCAGGATCTCAGAGTTTAAGGCTGTGGTTAGATTTATCTTAATTACTTTCTTGTAGTTGCGGATGCTTGCAAGGGGTATAATCACAAGTATGTAATAGTCCTAGGAAGGGCGGTACATTACCATAGGTTCACCCACACAACACTTATCAAAACAATGAAGATTAATTAGCCATATGTAGCGAAAGCACTAGACCAAAATCCCGTGTGTCCTCAAGAACGTTTGGTCATTATAAGTAAACAAACCGGCTTGTCCTTTGTGCTAAAAAGGATTGGGCCCCTCGCTGCAATTGTTACTCTCGCACTTTACTTACTCGTACTTTATTCATCTGTTACATCAAAACCCCCTGAATACTTGTCTGTGAGCATTTACAGTGAATCCTTCATCGAAACTGCTTGTCAACACCTTCTGCTCCTCGTTGGGATCGACATTCTTACTTATCGAAGATACTACGATACACCCCCTATACTTGTGGGTCATCAGGGTTCTTGAAATCTCAATCGTTGAAACCCAAATTAAACCAATTCTCTTCATGGTTGACTTCATAAGACAGAGTTTAGGGTTAGGGGTAGATGCATGATTTGTCAGGTTTGAATATGTCTAGATCACATGCTTGTTTATCAACTTGAATGCTTACTCTATATGATCGACATAAGAAGACTATATATGTGTGTGTTGGTCAAATCCTATGTTTGACCAAGATTTAAACAAGCATAAATCCTGAAAATGAAAAGGTAAGCTTGGATCCTTCTTATTCACTCTAAAATTAAGCTTTTGGGAAGTTTTTGAAATTTCCATGTTTGAAACCCAAAACCACTTCCTCTTCATGCTTGACTTCATAAGACATAGTTAAGGGTTAGGGGTAGATACATGCTTTTTCTGTTTTGAATATGTCTAGACCTTGTTTATCAACTTGAATGCTTACTATATATATGACATAAGAATGCTATGTGCTTTGTTTTTTCATTTTCTGGTTTTTTTTGAACTTTATGCCCATTTGAATCTTGGTCAAATACTAGCTAGGTTTGACCAAGATTTAAAAAAGTTAATTTAAAACATGAAAATGAAAAGGTAAGCTTGGATCCTTCTTAGTCCCTCTAAAATTAAGCTTTTGGGAAGTTTTTGAAATTTCCATGTCTGAAACCCAAAACCACTTCTCTTCATGCTTGACTTCATAATTAAGACCGAGTTAAGTGTTAGGGGTAGATACATGCTTTTTATGTTATGAATATGTCTAGACCGGCCATGTTCATCAAGTTGAATGCTGCTTACTATATATGACATTAGAAGGCTATGTGCTTTGGTTTTTCTTTTTTTTGATTTTTTTGATTTTTTATGCCCATTTGAGTCTTGGTCAAATCCTAGGTTTGACCAAGATTTAAACAAGTTTAAAACATGAAAATGAAAAGGTAAGCCTCGATCCTTCTTAGTCACTCTAAAATGAAGATTTGCGGGGGGTTCTTGAAATTTCCATGTTTGAAACCCAAAACCATTTCTCTTCATGCTTGACTTCATAAGACATAGTTAAGGCCGGGTTAGGGGGTAGATACATGCTTTTATGTTTTGAATATGTCTAGACCTTGTTCGTCAACTTGAATGCTTACTATATATATATGACATAAGAAGCTAGGCTATGTGCTTTGTTTTCATTTTTTGATTTTTTTTTGAATTTTTATGCCCATTTGAATCTTGGTCAAATCCTAGGTTTGACCAAGATTTAAACAAGCTTAAAACAAGAAAATGAAAGGTAAGCCTGGATCCTTCTTAGTCACTCTAAAATGAAGCTTTGGGGGGGGGGGGTTCTAGAAATTTCCATGTTTGAAACCCAAAACCATTTATCTTCATGCTTGACTTCATATATAAGACAGATCTAGTTTAGGGTTAGGGGTAGATACATGATTTGTCGGGTTTGAATATGTCTAGACATGCTTGTTTATCAACTTGTATGCTTACTATATGACATAAGAAGACTATATGTGTCTGTTGGTTTCTTATTTTTAAATTTTGTCTAAATGTTTATGCCCATTTGAATTAATCTTGGTCAAATCCTATGTTTGACCAAGATTTAAACAAGTTAATTTAAAATATGAAAATGAAAAGGTAAGCCTGGAACCTTCTTAGTCACTCTAAGATGAAGTTTTTGGGAGGTTTTTGAAATTTCCATGTTTGAAACCCAAAACCACTTCGATCTCTTCATGTTTGACTACATAAGACAGAGTTTAGGGTTAGGGCTAGGGTAAATACATGATTTTTCTAGTTGTAATATGTCTAGACCATGTTTATCAACTTGAATGCTCATTATATGACATAAAAAAGCTATGTGCTTTGGATTTTGATTTTTTTTTGATTTTTTTGAAATTTTATGCCCATTTGAATCTTGGTCAAGTCCTAGGTTTGACCAAGATTTAAACAAGTTTAAAACATGAAAATGAAAAGGTAAGCCTGGATCCATCTTAGCCACTCTAAAATAAAACTTTTGGGAGGTTTTTGAAATTTCCATGTTTGAAACCCAAATCCACTTCTCTTCATGCTTGACTTCACAAGACAAAGTATAGGGTTATGCATGGGTAGATACATGCTTTTTTCTGGTTTGAATATGTATAGACCTTGTTTATCAACTTGAATGCTTACTATATAACATAAGAACACTATGTGCTTTGTTTTTCATTTTTCTATTTTTTTAATTGTTAAACTGTTGATCGCCAAAACCCACCGGCGGGCAGCGGCCTGTCAACACGGTAGAGCCGGGAAGAGCCTAGAGCTGCGGCTGGCTGAGACCCCTCCGAGCGACGGCCCGCAATGCTCTTCTGGTCACACGCGGCGATGCGAAGTGCAAGGGCGTGCCACCTGACATATACCTGGTCAGGAAGGTGATGGGGATGCCTCGCTTAGTTCCTGCATGGCATACACGTAAACATTAAATACGAGCCTCGATCGGCTCTCAGGTTATCCTGTGAATCGGCTCAAAGAGCCGATCCACCCATGATTCGTACGGGGTGCACGAATACTTGGTGATCCTGCTTGATCAAGATAAAGCTAATGAGATCTACGACGATTTAGGGTTTTCACCGCATAATCGGATCATCCTACTCCAGGTTGGGCCTCGCGGCCACGCACGGTGCTCATAAGCCGATCCTAAACAAGGCCAAAGAACCAACAATGATGTTGATCCGCGGAACATCCTGTTTAGGACTTGCGAACGCCACCCTACGTGTCGCTGGATCCTCCCCCCCTTTGTAAGGCCTAACTATTGCAGATATTAAACTAATCCTTGCATAACAAGGAGCAATCGTAACGGATCAGATCTACTAAACGATGAACAAGCAGGGTGCCGCCCCCACGCCTGAGATAGGCGTGAGGGCGGCTAGACATGCAAGGGTTGCACTACGTAAGCATGTTATACGAAGAGCCATGCTAACCCTAACACATCTATGATAACTACGCTGCCCGCCATCAAAGACGCTTCAGTACGGGCAACGCATGAACAACGTGGAGCTTGTGCTGCCTAGATCGCAAGATGCGATCTAGGCAGCATGTCGCTTACCTGATTGAAACCCTCGAGACGAAGGAGTTGGCGATGCGCCGAGATTGGTTTGTTTTTGGGGTGAACGTTGTGTTGTTGTTTATTCCATAAACCCTAGATACATATTTATAGTCCAGCGGACTTTCTAACGTGGGAATATCCCACCGTGTGCGATACAAACTCTAAATCTTGATCTAAGATATAACCTACTACAATTAAAGATACACGGGCAAACTAGCCCAAATTCTCCGTGCAAGGCCGCTTCAGAGATCTTCCACGTGTAGTCCTCTAAGCCCATCTCTCTTACGGCCCACCTCTGGACTTGTCCAAAATCTGGTGATAACACATGCCCCCCTGGTTTTGGAAATAATTTTTCCAAAATCATTAAGCGTTCCTCCGTCGGGTCATGTCGTGGCAGAACCGTTGCAGTATCATGATGCCTTGCCTTCTCAACTTCTCCGCGTGGCACCACTTCCTCGGAAACTGCTGTGGCATTGAATTTCCACTATATCCCCTTTTATTTAACCGCCACGAACAGTTCTCCTCTGCATCCCCTTCGCATTAGCACTCCAAGAGCCCTCCTGCGCCACCATGTCTTCCTCCTCCTCCGCCCCATCGGATCTTGCCAGCCAGTCCTCCACGTCCCGCAAGCCGACGCCGGAGTACAACCCGGCGGAGAACCACGCGGCCAACACCCGCCGCGCCATTGCGGCCGGGGAGGAGTCTAGCCACGACTTCTCCATCTGGTCCGAGGACGACAAGTCCCTGACCGACGGGGAGAGCGACCTCCGCTTCCTCACCGTTGGGGAAACGGAGGAGGAGAGCGATGACGACAGCTTCTCCTGCGACTTCACCTCTTCCGAGGAGGAGGAGGAGCAGGAAGAGGAGGAGGAGGACGACGACGAGAGCTCCTCCGACGAGCCGCCGGCCAAGCGGTTCTGCCCTTGGCCGGGCAATCTTAGCGACTTCGACAGCGACGAGGACGACGCTGACGAAGAAGATGAAGACAACGAGGGCCCGGTCGGCGGCCATTGGAGCGACGACGAGCCCGCCGGGAGCAGCGCCGATAGCGGCGACGACGGCGACGACGAGAGCAGTGATGGCCCATAGATAGGACCTCTAGAATAGGGCCAGTAGTAGTAGATGGGGCAATGTATCCCCTGGTGTTTCCTTTTGAGAGCAATCAGCTCTTCATGTAAGAAATCTTGCCTATTAATGAAGATCTCTTCCCCAATTTGATTTTGCCGATTTCTTCTTAGTTCAATTTAGCCGATTCCCTCTTCTACTGACCTTGCCGATTCGCCCCCTTTGCCAATGCGTAATAAACCGATAACAACGCATCGGTCCTTCGAAATTCGTCCCTTCCTTCTTCAACTGATGATTTTTTTCTAATTCTGGCGGATAATGCAGAATCTTCAGGAAAACCTTGGAATTCTTCCAACCAAAACCAATGGTCCTTTTTAATACTCATCATCTGTGTGAAGGAGGCTGCAATGAAAAATCAGCCGATGGCATCCCCATCGGCTCTTTAAACAGAGTATCCACTAGGCCTGTTGCCCCCCGAGTCTTACTCGAGCCTGCTGCCCCCCGAGCCTTACTCGGGGCGAGAATGTCAGAGAGAATGCGCCACAGCCGATCCTCTTTCTTCCTCCAACAGCCGATAATCTTCCATTTCAGCTGAACTAGCCCCAAAGATTGGAAATCCTTGACAAAGAGGTTCAGGAACCCGGATCGGCTCGAAGTAGCTGAAGAAGTTTCCATTGTTTTACTCACTCGAGGCAACAGAAGGTACCACCGTTAGCCTGGATCTGGTGGAGACTCGATAAAAATTGCATAAATCCACTAAAGTCGATGGCTGCGCATCGGCTGCCTCTCAATTCTAAAGTCTCAATTCTAAAGTCGATGCCCTTGCATCGGCTGTAAAATTTTTTTTTTACTGGCCGATTTTCTCCTATCAGCCCCCAGTATTCATTGCACACATGTACCCCTGCATCTTGTTCATGTACCCCTGCATCTGTTCCCGTATTTAGTGCCCCCCGAGCCGAATCTGTTAAAGAATGGCAGATATCGGCTCTGTAATTCGCACGTCGGCTCTTGATAGGGTCAAAGGTGAACACAAGCAGAACATGTGGTGAGGATAATTTTGGCCGATTGCTGGGATCGGCCTCCATAATGATTGGAGCGCTGACTGAAGGTTCCGTAATGTCCCTTCATAGACCTTTGGGGCCGATCACAAGGATCAGCCTCGCCAAGTTGCACGTCGCTTTGCTTCGACTACATGGTCAGGCCAGTGGATAAAACCAGCTTAACCCTTCCCTTTGTCACATCAATACGCTCGCAATCGTCCAAGTTGATGCCTGAGAGGGGTTCTTGGCCTGCTGCTTCCCATGCGTTCATGCCAGCCGTTGAAACTTCGGCTGAGTCGTCAGCTTGGACGACCTCTACCTCATCTCCATCCCACTGTATTATGCATTGGTGCATCGTGGAGGGAATACAGCAGTTGGCGTGGATCCAATCTCTTCCCAGAAAGACAAAGATAATCGCTCGTGCTATCGACGATGAATAACGTTGTAGGGATAGTTTTCCTTCCTACGGTCAGATCCACGTTCAGAACTCCTTGTGCCTCAGACGCTTGGCCGTTGAAATCGCTCAATGTTACGTTGGTCTTGATTAGATCCGAGCTAGAGCGTCCTAGCCGACGTAGCATAGAGTACGGCATGATGTTAACTGCCGCTCCGGTGTCCACCAGCATCTTATTCACAGGCCTCCCATCGATATATCCTCGTAAGTATAGGGCCTTCAGATGCCTGTAGCTCTTATCTCGTGGCTTCTCAAAGATAACCGGCCGTGGGCCGCAGTCAAGTTGTGCCACGGATGTCTCATCTAACCCTGGGGCACTGAACTCTGAAGGGAGGATGAACACCATGTTCGTTCCAGCCGATGTTTCATCATCGGCTCTCCTTTGTTTGGGGCGCCACTCCATTTTCCGTGGACGACCCTCTTCATCCAGGGCTCGCTGAACCTTCGCAGCCAGATCAGGCCGTGCCTTCCTTAGCGTATGCAGGTATAACCTTTCGGCTTCCTCCAGGCCGCGCAAACGTTGAACCCTGCGCTTTTGTGAACGGCTGAGTCCGTCAGGGCACCACCTTGGACGGTGGCACCTGTCTTCTTCTTCTTCTAGTCCTTCGTCTTCGGAATCCTCAAGATCTGCCCAACGAAGTGACTCAGCACGTTTGCTTGGTGGTGGGAGAGGCCCTAAGCGCTCAAACACAGACACGTTGGCTGCCTCCTTCTTCTTCTTGTTGCATTCTGGGCAATTGCCGATTGTGGGCAATCGGCTCATTCCTGAATCCCAGCAGTGTCTGAAGAAAGGGCAGTCCCAGTGTCTGGCGTTGTCATCTTGCTCCCTTGATGTGTCCGTGGCACGGCGCTCGTGCTCCTCCTCATAGCGATCCTGCCGACGATGTCTTCTGGCTTCTCTAGCCAGACGATCTCCTTCATCATCATAGTTGGACCGTCGGCGTTGGTCATCCTGTCTCACATATTTGTTGAGGAGGTGATCAGAGAGAGGTCGTTGATATCTTATGTTCTTCACTTCTCCCTCTGTAACGTAGCGCTTGCCATCATGATGGAGCCGATCGCGTGGAGCGGCCTCCTCTGTATCCTTGCTATGAGAGCAGCTGCCCTCATCTCCATCTTTGCTGAGTGGTTCCCAGGTCCTACCATGTTGATGCCGAACGTGGGACCTGGTCAGCAACTCTTAGGGTAGATGACTTCTACCATGTTAACGGCGGGGAAGGGCTGGGTGTCTACCTTCATGGCGCATCTGGTTGAAAATTAAACGCCCCTTCTCTATCGCCGCTTGGATGTGCTGACGCCACACCCTGCAGTCGTTGGTGGCATGGGAAAGCGAGTTGTGGAACTTGCAGTATGGCTTTCCGTTTAGCTCTTGCGCCGTAGGGAACTTGAGACTTTCAGGAATCGTCAACTGTTTCTCCTTGAGCAGGAGGTCGAAGATTTGTTCAGTCTTGGTCACGTCAAAATCAAATCCACAGGCGGCCCTGGTGGCTTTACCCATTTGCAGGACAGGGGTTCCTCCCCGAGTCCATTCAGCCACTGCTACTTCTTGGTCTCCCGCAGGCACTTCACCTTCCTCTGTATCGACCATGACTACTGCACGCTTGAACTTGTCTTGGTACAGGTCTGGGTGGCGCTGTTCATATGCTGATAGTTTCTGAACCATGTGCGCCAGCGAGGGATAATCTGCTTGGTAGGCCATGTCCTTGAGCTGTGTTGCAAGGCCAGCTACTGCCAACTCGACTGCTTCCTTTTCAGTGATACGAACCGAATAACATCGGTTCCTAAGATTCCTGAAGCGCTGGATGTACTCTGTCACCGTTTCTCCGCGCTTCTGACGTAGTTGTGCTAGATCGGCAATGCTAGACTCGGAAGCTTCTGAATGATATTGCATATGGAACTGTTCTTCCAATTGCTTCCAAGACTGGATGGAGTTCTTGGCAAAGAGGTATACCATCCAAAAGCCGATCTGTGAGGGACCGTGAAAAGAGCCTCACACGTAGCTGATCCGACAGAAGCCGGTCCTAGTTGCGCCAAATATCGGCCGATGTGCTCGATGGAGCTGGAGCCATCTGATCCACTGAATTTGGAGAAGTCAGGGAGCCGATATTTAGGTGGCAGCGGGATCATCTCGTACTCGTCGGGGTACGGCTTAGAATAGCCGATTGCCCTCCTTTTCGGCATAATGCCGAACTGGTCTCTCAGTATGGTACTGATCTGATCCGCCGTGCGGCTGCGGGAGATGCACTGCGAAGATTCGCCGGGGTGGCGTACTTAGCCAGCCATGTTTGCTTTTCCAGCTCGAGCCAAGCTGCAGGAGCTGGGCTTTGGAGTTTCGTCGGGGTGGCGTACTTAGTTAGCCACGTACGCTTCTCAAGCTCTGTCGGCCGACGTCCCTCCTGTCTGCGCCGGAGTCCCTGACGTTGTGGCCTGGTTTGAGAGTGCCCAGTTGCCACAATCTGGCACATACGTGCACGCGTATCCTTGAGGGATCTCCTTAGGCGCCTCAGCCAAGAACTGGTAGTCACTAGGGTCACCACCGATCTTGTAGACGACGAATGCCGGTGTAGCCGGCACTTCAGGTGGTGCTGCCAACGCATATGGCAGCGGTGGACGGGATTGGAGTGGCAACTCTCCTTGGTGCATCCCGAGAGCTGGTCCTGACGGCGAGTGCGGTGGCTCATGATCTCTGGATCACGCGCAGCGAGACGCTCCAACACGTTGACCAAGTTTTCAGAGTGGCGATGTAGCGAGTGAGCCACCAAGTAGTTGATCTCTGCCGCAGGCCCTGGTGCGTTCCTCCGACGGGCGAGAGATCTATCCCATCGAGTGCACCTTGTGGTGAGAACCCCTTCCATCCGATGCCATGGGTACGGGTTCTACGAAAAGAGCCGATGAGGTCGGCTTCGAGGGTGGCCTTGATCTCGTCATGTTTCTTCTTGAGCTCAGCAGGCAGCTCCTCGTAGGTGACTGGCGTGCCGTCCGTCGCCATCTCAGATGTAGATGGCGATGTGGTTGATGTAGACGATTGTCCCACCGGGCGTGCCAGAATGTGTTGATCGCCAAAACCCACCGGCGGGCAGCGGCCTGTCAACACGGTAGAGCCGGGAAGAGCCTAGAGCTGCGGCTGGCTGAGACCCCTCCGAGCGACGGCCCGCAATGCTCTTCTGGTCACACGCGGCGATGCGAAGTGCAAGGGCGTGCCACCTGACCTATACCTGGTCAGGAAGGTGATGGGGATGCCTCGCTTAGTTCCTGCATGGCATACACGTAAACATTAAATACGAGCCTCGATCGGCTCTCAGGTTATCCTGTGAATCGGCTCAAAGAGCCGATCCACCCATGATTCGTACGGGGTGCACGAATACTTGGTGATCCTGCTTGATCAAGATAAAGCTAATGAGATCTACGATGATTTAGGGTTTTCACCGCATAATCGGATCATCCTACTCCAGGTTGGGCCTCGCGGCCACGCACGGTGCTCATAAGCCGATCCTAAACAAGGCCAAAGAACCAACAATGATGTTGATCCGCGGAACATCCTGTTTAGGACTTGCGAACGCCACCCTACGTGTCGCTGGATCCTCCCCCCCTTTGTAAGGCCTAACTATTGCAGATATTAAACTAATCCTTGCATAACAAGGAGCAATCGTAACGGATCAGATCTACTAAACGATGAACAAGCAGGGTGCCGCCCCCACGCCTGAGATAGGCGTGAGGGCGGCTAGACATGCAAGGGTTGCACTACGTAAGCATGTTATACGAAGAGCCATGCTAACCCTAACACATCTATGATAACTACGCTGCCCGCCATCAAAGACGCTTCAGTACGGGCAACGCATGAACAACGTGGAGCTTGTGCTGCCTAGATCGCAAGATGCGATCTAGGCAGCATGTCGCTTACCTGATTGAAACCCTCGAGACGAAGGAGTTGGCGATGCGCCGAGATTGGTTTGTTTTTGGGGTGAACGTTGTGTTGTTGTTTATTCCATAAACCCTAGATACATATTTATAGTCCAGCGGACTTTCTAACGTGGGAATATCCCACCGTGTGCGATACAAACTCTAAATCTTGATCTAAGATATAACCTACTACAATTAAAGATACACGGGCAAACTAGCCCAAATTCTCCGTGCAAGGCCGCTTCAGAGATCTTCCACGTGTAGTCCTCTAAGCCCATCTCTCTTACGGCCCACCTCTGGACTTGTCCAAAATCTGGTGATAACATAAACCCATTTGAATCTTTGTCAAATCCTAGGTTTGACCAAGATTGAAACAAGTTTAAAACATCAAAATGGAAAGGTAAGCATGAATCATTCTTAATTATTCACTCTAAAATGAAGCTTTTGGGAGGTACTTGAATTTTTATGTTTGAAACCCAAAACCACTTCTCTTCATGTTTGACTTCATAAGACATAGTTTATGGTTAAGGGTAGATAGATGATTTTTCTAGTTTGAATATATCTAGACCTTGTTTATCAACTTGAATGCTTACTATATGACATAAGAATACTATGTGCTTTGCTTTTTCATTTTTCAAATGTTTTTAATTGTTAAACCCATTTGAATCTTGGTCAAATCCTAGGTTTGACCAAGATTGAAACAAGTTTAAAACATCGAAATGGAAAGGTAAGCATTAATCATTCTTAATTATTCACTCTAAAATGAATCTTTTGGGAGGTACTTGAAATTTTATGTTTGAAACCCAAAACCACTTCTCTTCATGTTTGACTTCATAAGACAGAGTTTATGGTTAAGGGTAGATAGATGATTTTTCTTGTTTGAATATGTCTAGACCTTGTTTATCAACTTAATGCTTACTATAGGACAAAGTTTAGGGTTAGGGGTAGATACATTTTTTTTGGTTTGAATATGTCGTCTAGACCTTGTTTATCAACTAATGCTTACTATATTACGTACATAAGAAGGCTATGCTATTTGGTTTTTCATTTTTTTCTGTTTTTTTCTAAATTTTTATGCCCATTTGAATCTTGGTCAAATCCTAGGTTTGACCAAGATTTAAAAAAATTTAAAACATGAAAATGAAAAGGTAAGCCTGGATCCTGCTTAAGTAGTGTCACTGTAAAATGAAGCTTTTGGGAGGTTTGTGAAATTTCCATGTTTGAAACCCAAAACCACTTAAGATAGAGTTTATGGTTAGGTGTAGATACATGATTTTTCTTGTTTGAATATGTCTAGACCTTGTTTATCAACTTGAATGCTTACTATATGACATAAGAAGGCTATATATGTGCTTTGGGTTTTCATTTTTTGATTTTTTTGATTTTTTATGCCCATTTAAATCTTGGTCAAATCCTAGGTTTGACCAAGGTTTAAACAAGTTTAAAACATGAAAATGAAAAGGTAAGCATGAATCATTCCTTAGTCACCAGCTCTAAAATGAAGGTACTTGAAGTTTTTTATGTTTGAAACCCAAAACCCCAGTTCTCTTCATATGTTTGACTTCATAAGACAGAGTTTAGGGTTAGGGGTAGATATGATACATGCTTTTTCTGGTTTGAATATGTGATAGCGTGTAAACACACGTCCGTTGGGAACCCCAAGAGGAAGGTGTGATGCGTACAGCAGCAAGTTTTCCCTCAGTAAGAAACCAAGGTTTATCGAACCAGTAGGAGCCAAGAAGCACGTTGAAGGTTGATGGCGGCGAGATGTCACTACAAGAAAAGTTGCCATGGCCGACGAAGTTGAAGTCGCGCCGTGGTTGCTGGTGTACCATGGCCGACGATTTTGGTCCCTCCGTGGTGCATGTCAAAACTTTTTTTTTCTCGTTTTTGAGGCCACCTAGCCCGACGAAAGCGGCCAAAACGTCGCGTATGGTGGCCCGGGACGTGGTGCATCGCGAATTCTCGGGTTCGCCGGCCGAGTCAACGCAAATCCGCACCGCCGAGGGATGTAGGGCCCAGATGGCAGCCTCTCTGGCATTGTTTTTTTTCTCGATCGCGCCATCTCGTTCAACGTTCTCCGATCGAGCCGTTTACGATGCAGGATCATGGGTCCCGCATGTCATCCTCTATGAACCAAAATTCTTTCTATTCTTGGATTTTTTTTGACCCCCTGATTTCTGGCTACTTCCTTTTTCTTTTGATCCCTTGCCGCCTTGGAAACGTTGAGACCGCTGCTGCTAAATGGGACCCGCATGTCATCCTCTATGTGCAATCAACTTTCTTTTCTTGGAGTTTTTTTTGGCACCTCAAATTTGGTCACTTGCCTTTTTCTTTCGATCCCCTGCCGCCTCTCAAACGGTGATACCGCTGCTGCTAAATGGGACCCGCATGTCATCCTCTATGTACTATAAAACTTTCTTTTCTTGGAGTTTTTTTTGGCACCTCATATTTGGTCACTTGCCTTTTTCTTTCGATCCCCTGCCGCCTCTCAAACGGTGATACCGCTGCTGCTAAATCGGACCCGCATGTCATCCTCTATGTACTATAAAACTTTCTTTTCTTGAATTTTTTTTGGCACCTCATATTTGGTCACTTACCTTTTTCTTTCGATCCCCTGCCGCCTCTCAAACGGTGATACCGCTGCTGCTAAATGGGACCCGCATTTCATCCTCTATGTACTATAAAACTTTCTTTTCTTGAATTATTTTTGGCTCCTCATATTTGGTCACTTGCCTTTTTCTTTCGATCTCATGCCACGTTTGAAACGTTGAGGAACCTGCAGGCTCATGGGACCCACATGTCATCCTCTATGTGCTATAAAAGTTTCCTTTGTTGGATTTTTTTTCACCCGCTGATTTTTGGCTTACCTTTTTCTTTTGATCCCCTGCCCACTTTGAAACGTCGAGTAAGCTGCTGGCTCAAGGGACCCGCATGTCATCCTCTATGTACTATAAAACTTTCTTTTCTTGAATTATTTTTGGCTCCTCATATTTGGTCACTTGCCTTTTTCTTTCGATCTCATGCCACGTTTGAAACGTTGAGGAACCTGCTGGCTCATGGGACCCGCATGTCATCCTCTATGTGCTATAAAAGTTTATTTTCTTTAATTTTTTTTTCACCCTCTGATTTTTGGCTATTTCCTTTTTCTTTTGATCCCCTGCCGCCTTGGAAACGTTGGGTAAGCTGCTGACTCATGGGACCCGCATGTCATCCTCTATGTACAATCAACTTTCTTTTTCTTTTGATCTCAAGCCGCATTTGAAACGTTGAGACCGCTGCTGCTAAATGGGACCCGCATGTCATCCTCTACGTACAATAAAGTTTCTTTTCTTGGATTATCTTTGGCTCCTGATATTTTGTCACTTGCCTTTTTCTTTCGATCTCATGCCGCCTTTGAAACGTTGAGTAAGCTGCTGGCTCATGGGTCCCGCATGTCATCCTCTACGAACAATAAAAGTTTCCTTTCTTGGAGTTATTTTTACCCCTAATTTCTGGCTATTTGCCTTTTTCTTTTGATCTCCTGCCCCCTCTGAAACGATGAGGACGCTGTTGGCAGGTCGGTCCCACATGTCATCCTCTATGAACAATAAAAGTTTCCTTTGATGGATTTATTTTGAACCCCTAATTAATTTCTGGATATTTCCCCTGCCGCCTTGGAATCGTTGAGGATCCGCTGCCTCATGGGTCCCGCATGTCATCCTCTCAGAACGGTAAATGTTTATTTTCTTGGATTTTGTTGACCAAACGATTTTTGGCTTATTTTTTCTTTCGATCACCTGCAGCCTTTAAAACGTTGAGGACGCTGCTGGCTCACGGGTCCCACATGTCAACCTCTATGAACAATAAACGGCGAGGCTCTGCTGCCTCATGGGTCCCGCATGTCATCCTCTCAGAACGAAAATGTTTCTTTTCTTGGATTTTTTACCAACAGATTTTTGGTTTATTTTTTCTTTCCATCCCCTGCCGCCTTTAAAACGTTGACGACGCTGTTGGCTCATGGGTCCCCGATGTCAGCCTCCCCGTACAAGAAACATATGATATCTTGATTATTTTGCAGACAATAAACAATGTATTGCGCTACGAGCTATTTCAAACGGATAATTAAATCTTTATTTTTACATAAACAAACTTATATGTTGAATCTCCTTGTTTTTTTGTCTTTGCGAAGCATAGGACTTTCCTGTTTTTTTAGAAAATTCGGAACTTTCCTGTTTTGGAGTTGGCTGAAATTGTACGAGTCAAAAGGCCTAGCAGGATAGTTCGAAGGCCCAGATGTCCAGATGCAGCCCAATTGAAATCTTTCTTCTTGGATTTTTTTCACCCCCTGATTTCTGGCTACTTCATTTTTCTTTTGGTTCTGTGCCGCCTTGGAAACGTTGAGACCGCTGCTGCAAAATGGGACCCGCATGTCATCCTCTACGTACAATAAAATTTCTTTTCTTGGATTATTTTTGGCTCCTGATATTTGGTCACTTGCCTTTTTCTTTCGATCCCATGCCACGTTTGAAACGTTGAGGAACCTGCTGGCTCATGGGACCCGCATGTCATCCTCTATGTACTATAAAAGTTCATTTTCTTTGTTTTTTTCACCCTCTGATTTTTGGCTATTTCCTTTTTCTTTTGATCCCCGCCGCCTTGGAAACGTTGAGTAAGCTGCTAGCTCATGGGACCCGCATGTCATCCTCTATGTCCATCAACTTTATTTTCTTGGATTTTTTGACCCCTAATTTACGGCTACTTTCTTTTTCTTTTGATCTCAAGCCGCATTTGAAACGTTGGGACCGCTTTGCCGCAAAATGGGACCCGCATGTCATCCTCTATGTAAATAAAGTTTCTTTTCTTGGATTATCTTGGGCTCCTGATATTTTGTCACTTGCCTTTTTCTTTCGATCTCATGCCGCCTTTGAAACGTTAAGTAAGCTGCTGGCTCATGGGCCCCGCATGTCATCCTCTACGAACAATAAAAGTTTCCTTTCTTGGAGTTATTTTTTACCCCTAATTTCTGGCTATTTGCCTTTTTCTTTTGATCTCCTGCCCCCTTTGAAACGATGAGGACGCTGTTGGCAGGTCGGTCCCACATGTCATCCTCTATGAACAATAAAACTTTCCTTTGATGGATTTATTTTGAACCCCTAATTAATTTCTGGCTATTTCCTTTTTTTTCTTTGATCCCCGCCGCTTTGGGAAACGTTGAGGATGCTGCTGCCTCATCGGTCCCGCATGTCATCCTCTCGAACGATAAATGTTTTCTTTTCTTGGATTTTTTACCAAGCGATATTTGTTTTTTTTTATTTTCGATCCCTGCCGCCTTTGAAACGTTGACGACGCCGTCTTTGGCTCATGGGTCCCCGATGTCGACCTCCCCGTACAAGAAACATGTGATATCTTGATTATTTTGCAAACAATAAACAGTGTATTTCTCTCTGAGCTATTGCAAACGGATAAATTAAATCTTTATTTTTACAACTTATATCTTGAATCTCCTTGTTTTTTGTTTTGGCGAAACATAGGACTTTCCTGTTTTTTTTTTTTTTGAGAAAAATCTGAACTTTCATGTTCTGGAGTGGGCTGAAATTGTACGAGTCAAAAGGCCCAGAAGGATAGTTCGAAGGCCCAGATGCAGCCCAATTGAAATCTTTCTTTTCTTGGATTTTTTTCACCCCCTGATTTCTGGCTACTTCATTTTTCTTTTGGTCCTGTGCCGCCTTGGAAACGTTGAGACCGCTGCTGCAAAATGGGACCCGCATGTCATCCTCTATGTACAATAAAGTTTCTTTTCTTGGATTATTTTTGGCTCCTGATATTTGGTCACTTGCCTTTTTCTTTCGATCTCATGCCACGTTTGAAACGTTGAGGAATCTGCTGACTCATGGGACCCGCATGTCATCCTCTATGTACAATAAAAGTTTGATTTCTTGGATTTTTTTCACCCTCTGATTTTTGGCTATTTCCTTTTTCTTTTGATCCCCTGCCGCCTTTGAAACGTTTAGTAAGCTGCTACCTCATAGGTCCCACATGTCAGCCTGTATGAACGATAAAGCTTTCCTTTCTTGGAGTTTTTTTTTGACCCCCTAATTTCTGGCTACTTTCATTTTCTTTTGATCTCAAGCCGCATTTGAAACGTTGGGACCACTGCCGCACAATGGGACCAGCATGTCATCCTCTATGTACAATCAAGTTTCTTTTCTTGGATTATTTTTGGCTCCTGATATTTGGTCACTTGCCTTTTTCTTTCGATCTCATGCCGCCCTTGAAAACGTTGAGGAACCTGCTGGCCCATGGGACCCGCATGTCATCCTCTATGTACTACAAAAGTTTCTTTTCTTGGATTTTTTTCACCCTCTGATCTTTGGCTATTTCCTTTTTCTTTTCATCCCCTGCCGCCTTGGAAACGTTGAGTAAGCTGCTGACACAAGGGGCCCGCATGTCATCCTCTATGTACAATCAACTTGCAAGATCTTGGAGCGAAAGAGCTTGTATAAGTGGGACCCATATGTCATCCTCTATGTACAATAAAAGTTTCTTTTCTTGGATTATTTTTTGCTCCTGATATTTGGTCACTTTCCTTTTTCTTTCTATCTCATGCCGCCACTGAAACGTTGAGTAAGGTGCTGGCTCATGGGACTGTACAATAAAGTTTCATTTCTTAGATTTTTTTTACCCACTGATTTTTGCTAACTTGCCTTTTTCTTTTCGATCATATGCCGCCTTTGAAATTGAGGTCGCCGCTGGCTCATGGGTCCCACATGTCAGCCTCTATGAACAATAAACCTTTCCTTTGTTGGATTTATTTTTTACCCCTAATTTCTGGCTATTTGCCTTTTTCTTTTGATCCCCTGCGGCCTTTGAAACGATGAGGACGCTGCTGGCAGGTCGGTCCCACATGTCATCCTCTATTAAGAATAAAAGTTTCCTTTTTGGATTTATTTTTGACCCCTAATTTCTGGCTATTTGCCTTTTTCTTCTGATCCCTGCCGACTTCGAAATGATGAGGATGCAGCTGGCAGATCGGTCCCACATGTCAGCCTCTATGAACTATAAATGTTTCCTTTGTAGGATTTATTTTTTACCCCTATTTTCGGGCTACTTGCCTTTTTCTTTGAAACGTTGAGGACGCTCTTTGTCTCATGGGTCCCACATGGCATCCTCTCTGAACGATAAACCTTCATTTCTTGTTAACGACAGGTTTATCAGTATTATTTTCGCAGACTAATACAAGCTCTTTGGCTCCAAGATCTTGCAAGTTGATAGATTAAATCAAGGAATTATTAGGATATGTTTTAAATTTCAAATCCACTTTATGAATTTTTAAAAATACCGTTATCCATGTGGGTATGGAGCGATCAAGGATTTTCATATTGGGCATGAGCAGTTTCAAAAATTGGAACCCTATAATTCAAAATAAATAAAAACAACTTTTATGTACAATCTCCGTGTATTTTTATTTGCCAATCATAGGATCTGTGTTTCATTAGAAAAGGGCCGAAATTGCATGAGCAGAAAGGCCCATTTGTAGTTATTGGGCTTCGACAGCCGGATCAAGTAGACCGATAACAATTACCATGTAGATGTTCCTTGGCAACCCAAAAGTGAAATATTGGGCCCAACAGGGGAAGGTTGAACAGTACTTTTTCTATTGGGAAGGTGGTACATGGGGTTATCCCGACAAAAAATGGAACATGGGTTCTTGAAGGTTGCCCATTTGTGCCTAATATATTTGTCGGCAGGAGCTTTACCTTCCGCCGCCGCCGCCGCTTTCCGCCGCCGCCGCCGCCATGCCTCGTCGCGGGTCGAGCTACCGGTACGGCGGCGTCTCGAGCTTGGGGTACCGCAGCGTCCGCGCGCGCCCCAAATTAAGGTACTTCCTCCTCGGGACGGCACCTACGATAGGCTCGGCTGGCCTTGGGGCATTTACCCCTAGCCTGTTCCATGCTCAAGTTTTTGAAATGTTTACGCTCTGTTCAACACTTGGATCAAATTTGTCAACATGACCATTCTTATGGAGTAGCAACGAGTTGAATCTCTCAAAACTCTTTAAGTTCTGCAATATAACGACTAATTGGTACTACCTTATACAAAATGATTACATATCCTTATTTTGGAAGCAAGCAATCACACACTTATAGTTTGCTAGTCAGCTGCACGTAACGTTAAATATCGGCAATTATAATGAATAAACCTGTAATTTTCACTTAAAATGCATTAAGGAGCATCAAATTTGACAAATCAAACCATGTCGTACTGAAAATTGACATGTCTTTCTCATGCAGAAATGTAAAATTATCCATGCATGTGCGTTTATACAGGTTAAATTTTGCACGTATTAATTTTTGTAACTTTTCTGACTACCTTCAAAGCTCCAATCCTTCTTCATCATCTTTGTTGTACCGCACTGATGCAAGTGAATGCGAGCTGCTCGCCAGACGCGACTTCGTGTCCGATATGTGTACTATGCCTTCTCCATCTAGTGCTAGTTACGCCTCTGTGCTAATTAATTCAGCACAAACCTCTGTCATTGCAGCTGTGACTCACCTCGACCATTGGAGCCCAATCACAAGAGCGAGCTCAGTCTCAACCAGAGAGGCGTGTGTCTCATGGTTAGCTATCTACAACTTGCTGTCTTACTAAAAACGTGCCTATCATAGAGATCACCTCGCTGGTGTAGCAATGGCTGCAAGTAGCTGCTAGCATGAGCGAAGGGGATAAGGAAGAAAAGATTAAAAAATGGGTTGGGGCCAACAAGCAGGAAAGCTATCTACTAGCTTTATGGATGTTTCTGGAATTGGGTAGAAAATAGTAGATGACACTGTAGCAGCGAATCCCAGAGACCAAGGCCGTTGGATGATGTCTAATGAACGGCAGAACAAAATCGGCGAAATTAGCTTGAATTTTGATAATAAATCTTGGGCATTTTCCCTCGAACATGATTTATCAACTTTGGGTAGTCTCTGGACTAGTCTCCCTCGTCCACCAATTATTATCATACTACTGCGGAAAGTTGAGGGCAGTCCCTAGTCCCGAGCACTTCGCCCACTTCCCCTGGCCTCATCCCAGAGATCTCACACCAACCACCTCACCGTCGACTAGCCGCCAGTCTACAGCCCTCCGAAGAATCCCCAATGGCGGCGACGCCCCTACTAGAGCGCTCCTCACGCGAGCGCATCATCGAGTCTGGCCCACATGTCTTCCGTGCCTGCCGTGTGTCGGCAAGCACGACCGACTTCTCCGTCGGCGAGCCGCCGGCCGTGGGCGAGGGCGAGGCGTCCCCGTACACTATGACAGTGCACATCTTCTTCTCGAGGACGTACGAGCTCAGGAGGATGGCCGGCCCCCTCCCTGCCCCCTTTGGATGAGGACGATATCACCACTACACCTGCGAAGAGGTGGTGCTGGATCTTGGCTTGCCTCCGAGGGAGCTGCGTAGTGGGGGCAATGTCGTGCGAACTATGCGCGAGATTCTTGCCCGTGTATGGCTGCTCAAGAACCTGAACCTCACGGAGGAGGAGTGGGACATCATCATGCCTTACGATGTTATGCACCTGATGTGGCAGCAGGCGTGTCGTCGGCTCGGTGGCCTCCACTTCGACCTCACCCTTAGGGTGGACCACCGGCTCATCGTCAACTTGCCGGCGCTGCAGGACAGTTGGGTCCTAGTTGCGCCGGAGGACGGCCACTGCAGCATATGCATGCTGGGGCTGTCGCGGCGCACAACGGTGCGTCTCCGGGGATGCAAACACCCGTTCCATAGGAAGTGCATCTTCTCCTGGTTTGTAACGAACGCCAGCTGCCCTATCTGCCGCGATAAAGTGCTGACCCATCTTATTTTCGATTTGTAGCATAGTATGAATAAAACCCCTGTATGATAGGGATGCCATGCCAACTTGAATCCTATGTCAAGAGAAATTCTATTTGATTGTGGTTATAAGATATTCTGCATTAGTTTGATCAAGTATTATCATTCTATTTTCCTATGGGATATGACCCTATGAATCAAACAGCATGGGATTACTTCCACACAATTAAGTTTGACCAACTTTTAGTAGGACAACAAACATAAATAATTAGTCATCATGGGATTACAATCCAACAGATAATTGTCTTCAGGACTCATACATTTTCCAAATAGAAAAATCAAAACAAATCATGGTTCTTCATCTCACAGCATGATACAGAGACAAGAGTCTAATCATCATCATCATCATCATCATCATCATCATCATCACCTCTGTCTTCATTCTGATATTCGTGCATGGTCTCATCCTGCTCGTCGTGTCCATTCTCCTCCTGAGATTCACCAGGTAGCTTCAGTTTATCCATCTCTTTGTCGACTATGCTAACCTCAACAGTGAAATCTACTTCTCCATCCTGTGCAGGCATACCTGTATCCAACGAGGTTTCATCAATGTCAGCACCTTTAGTTTGCATACAACCAGCGAAATCATCTTGCTGGGCACCAATTATTGGATCTGCATTCTCATCCAAATCATATATGTTCCTTGCCACAAACTTTTGCACATACTGCCATCCTTTTCCAGATCTGTCTTCCAAGAAAAGTACCTTGGCCGCTTGAGGTACCAAAATATAAGGATCATCCTTGTACCACTGAGCAGTAGTATTAACTGATATGAAATACCCATCATTTCTGGCACCTTTGCCCTTGTTTGGATCTTGGTTGTACCAATAACACTTAAATAGAACCACAGATCGGACGATAACCTTATCACTATAGAACAAGCTGAATAACCTCTTCTATGTGACCATAATGGTCAAATGACTACGATCTCTTCTTTACGGTTGTCAAGTGATCTCCACTGGTTGTGATGCCACTATTTCGTGTCTTCAAATGTTGTTCACGCTCATAGGAGCTGTAATGGACACCATTGGCATTGCAAGCTGCAGCTACCAACACCCTCTTATACGGACCACGTGATAGGACAAGGAGATCAGCACTAACGGCCTGGATTCTCCGCATGGAGTTTGGAGATCTACGATTACAAAATAGACAAGAGGTCATCTCATGTGAAAACACATAGACAAGTCAGAGTGCAATTGAACATCTTACATATTTCTCAAACCAGTCCTGAAACCCACTCCCACGTGCCGATAGCTTTCCATTCGTTTCCATGTACAACCTGCAAAACATAGCCAAGTCAGCTGAATATATTTCATTTTGATACAAGTTCATAGTATATGCGAGGAACTGAGTATTTCGTGTGCATAGTACTCACTTAACATATTCATCAGCCTCTCGTAGCATTATTCGGCACATACCAAGACAGCTGTTCAAATTCAGACTGCTCTAATGTTTTTTCGGTCCTCTTTCCTATTAGCTCAACACCATGATTAAAAACAGATCCTCCAACTTCCAAAATTCTGCGACCCCGGTTGAATCTGGTCTCAATATCAGGAATATATCTTGAGGCAAATGTATATGCTTCAGCAGCAATATACGCCACTGCAATGCAAGCCTCCGGTCTAGCTTTGTTCCTAACTGTATTCTTGAAAGTGCACAGTCGACGTTCTATAGGGTACATCCATCCATACTGTACCGGACCTCTTAAAAGTGCCTCATCAGGTAGATGAACAGCCAAATGCACCATCACATCAAAGAAGGCTGGAGGATATATCAGCTCTAGCTTGCACAGGATTACTGCTATGTCCACCTTAAGACGTTCTACAACAGCTCTGCTTAGAGTTTTACTACATATTTCCCTAAAGAACCTTCCCAACTCTGCAATCACGTTGTACATATTTGGCTTCACTAAATCTTTAATGCCAATAGCTAAAAGCCTTTGCAGCAGGATATGACAATCGTGAGTTTTCAACCCTTGGAGCTTGTTTCCTTCAGCATTGAGACAATTTGCAATGTTGGAAGCAAATCTGAACGGGAACATCACACCTCGGAGGTACTCACAAAATAATCTCCTTTTAGGCATCGGCAATGTGAATTCCGCGCCTCGAAATTTATAATGTTTTTCCTTGCCTTTGTTCACTTTGTCATTACGATCCAGTTGCAAGTGCCTGTTAACATTCAATGTTGCACAATCAATCCTAGCATTTGAGCTATCTTTTGTCTTGGATGGAATGTTGAGTAATGTGCCGACAATGCTGTCACATATATTCTTCTCCATGTGCATGATATCAATATTATGCCGAAGCTTCTTACCAGCCCAATACGGCAAGTCCCAAAGAGTGGTCCTGCGCTTATAAAATATTCTCGGTCTATCATTTTCCATTTCCTTCCTCTTGGTACATGCTGCTATTTCACCTCCCATCTTCCTTTTGGTAGCTGCTAGACTCAGTTCATCTCCTCTCTTCTTCCTTTTTCTATCTGCTACTACTGCTGCTGCATCTTCTGTATCCTTCTCTGCTGTACCTGCTGTGGCGGCTGGTGGTTTTCCTGGTTTAACATTTCTGACCGCTTCTAGGTGCGCCTCCAACTCGTGACTCTTAAAGTGCTGCGGTTTAGTCTTTTTACAGACCTGATCACCAATAAATTGCAATTTTTTTCTATTTTTCCGGAGCGTGATCTAATGGAAGGAAACGGCGATGGCCCATATAGCATATCTTGTTTATTATCCTCACTGCCAGCTGATCAGTATCACAGTGAACACATGCATTATAACCTGATGTTACTCTGCCTGACATAGTGCCCAAAGCTGGATAATCATGGGTGCAATACATCACAGCAGCACGTAATAGAAAATTTTGTTCTTTAGGTTGACACACATCCCGTGTAGGGACACCCTCCCATAATGTTTGCAAGTCTCTAATAAGAGGCTGCATGAACACATCAAAATCCTTCCCAGGAGATTTGGGACCTGGGATGAGTAAGGCCATCATACGATTCGGCGATCGGTGCATGTCCAGGGAGCCTGGTTGTAAGGTGTAACTAGTACTGGCCACATGCTATACGAGTTGCTCATGTTGCCAAATGGGTTGAATCCATCTGTAGCAAGGCCAAGTCTCAGGTTCCTTGGATCTGCAGCAAAATCTGGATGATCCAGGTCGAATTGCTTCCATTCATCGCTGGCCTTGAAAGTTGAAAGTGTCACAACAAAAATGGGGTGCGGGCGCAACTAGTTGCGGAATATCCCCTCTCCCTCTCATGAGTATGATCAACAAGAGGTGGCTATATTATAAAGGACGTACACACATTGTAATTATAGTGCTGAAATAAAGTCAATCCTAAAACAGCCATGCATGGGTTATAATATGAAGGCAACACGAAATACAAAAGCAGGGCAGTGTTCAAATAAACTGATTCAAACTAGTACATACTAAAAACAGTGTACTACTTCTCAACACTTCAAGCATAATAAAAAAGTGTCACTGTTTTTTTAAAGGTAACACCGAACGGGCAATGTTTAAAGCAGGCTTAAACCACATAGCCGCTTGTCGGACACTATCCCAACCATCCTTGGGAAGGCTGATAACTCCCACAGTCTCACCTTCATCTGGCTGGAGGTTGCAGCGCAAAATTTTAGGGTATTGATTATAACGAATATTCCGGTATGCTGTGTAGACGCAGTTTTTCCTCATGAATGGAACCAATGTGCCATCAGGAGCTTTGGATTCACGCTTCTTCAGGTTGGCAATGATTGGGTAATTGAGTCCGAGGAACAGAGAGTGGTCGCTGAGGCTGTTAACCTGCCTCCAAAGAAAGTCCCCTGCACGTGCAGTAGATAAGGGATCCAGCTCAAAGACGTAGGTGGCAACAGGAGGATACTGCCGTAGCTGAAGCCCATTAGCAGCATAGGGAATGTCAGGAGGTACTTCAGCATTGGCAATCCCAATCTTGTTTACTGTAAGGATGATCATCAATCGCTTGCCATCAGCAGATGGAGCGAGGAACCACGCGTACTGCTGATCATCCACCACCGGTGGCGGGATTACAAACGGGAGCATCAGGTTTTCTGCAATATTAGAAATGGAGACGAATAGGGTGTTACTGGCAACCATATTCAAACAGCAGCATTGTTCATCGTTCATGCTCACAGTATAAATACGACTATGTAAGCTAAGGACATTGGTCATTCATGTGTTCAAATCGAGTGTCCAATATATCAGTTATACTGCATCCATCCCACGAAACTAGTCTAAACTTCGCCAAAACTAGACACTAGTTAGTGTATACACAGTTATATACTACCTCTGTCCCACCGAAAGTGTCTGAGATTTGTCCAAATTCAGATGTATCTAGACAGTGAAAGCATATAGATACATTCAAATTTTGACAAATATATATCATCTTAAGTTTAAGTCCTGTGCTGTAGTTAATTCCCTTTGTCTTAAGTGATCTATTAGAGAGCTTCCCTGTGACCACCCGAAGGGTAAGAAATGTTTAACTGTATAAGTGGATTGCCTAGACCTTTCCATCAGTTCGGACTTTTGGTTGCGTTGGCTAGTCCATGAAGCTTGACATGGTGTCAGAGCCAGGGTCTCGAGTTCGAGTCCTGGCTTTCGCAATTTATCCTAAAATTGTTGTTGCCCCCTCGGAGTCCACGTATATGCCTCTTGAGCTATACCTCTGAGTCTTTCCACATGTTGACTTGTCTCCCATCACACGTGAGGGGGGGGGTGTTGAATTGTATAAGTGGATTGCCGCCCTTGCGATCAGTTCGGACTTTTGGTTGTGTTGGTAGTGCATGAAGCTTGACAAGAAAGAAATGCTCTTTGTAGCTAACCCCAAGTCTGGTAACATTTGCAAAATAGGTATCAGATGCAGCTATCCATTCAGTAGAAGAATTTGCATTTTAGAGTTGAAGGTTCATAATCTCTTCTCTACTATTGATAGTAAAGGGTACACATGGTATTTGTTTACCTCATTTTCGCGTTCTAAAAAAGGTACGCTATATGGTTGTGCTAAGTTAAACTGATTTAAGTCTGTTCAAGATTATCGAAAATTATACTACCAACATCTAAAACATCAATATAGGTTCATATATTACAAAAGATATTTAGATTTTCTTTTCTCGAACACATGCCTAGTCGTGCATCATTATATATTAGAGCATACAGGGTTGTAGCAAGGCTACGAAAAACTGAGAAAGCAAAAGAAAGAATTATACAGGGGACTAGAGGCAGCTAACTTTGTTAGGCCTGCAGGTGCTAAATCTTATATATATATGAGGTTGTAGATATTAATCGTAAACTTACTCAAACTTAAATATCATTGAATTAGGAAAAAGATAACCTGACTTATTTTGAATGATGGGACGTCACAATCACTAATGAAAGATAATTGTGGGAAACTGAAATCTATTCAATAAAATGGGAGAAAAAATGTATCAAAAACAAAATTAATTATACCATTCTGCAGATTGTTCACCGATATAAACAAAGAACTGTTTGATCTGCATGTAGGTACATCCAATCAAGGCTTTTTCCCCGATCTCTAGAAAATATAAGCTACGCATGTAATTACAAACGATTTTCTTCTATTTTTCTGTTTCTACGTTAACATTTGAGATACTTGTTAATTACATCCATATTCTGCAGTTGCATAGAGTTACTTATTCAGGAATGCATTCACATACGGAGTATACTATGTTTGCTGATGACTGACTAGTACTAATTCATTGCAAGCAACGGTTCATTCATATTCAGATAAAGGATGTGATCGTTAAGTCTATACCTAATAATAAAGGGGCTAAGGTTTCCGTGGTTTGGTCCGTCAAATTACGCCTTCGTCCGTCCAACTGGCGTCTTCTTAAGTCCTGCTTCGTATGTTCTCGCGAGAGCGTTTTTTCTCCGTCAATTTCGTACGTGACCTGCCATACTACTTGAGCTGACGTAACAGGTCTGGTCTCCGCTCTTTGTTCTGAAAAACAGTCGACTTACCATACGGTCGTCTAAGGCCTCTTCATAGTCGTAGTCGTAGTGCAATCTACCTTTCTACCTCGCTCGATCAGTTATGCACGTATCATGAGTTCATGACCGGATCCGTCCACCAATCTGAGTTCTGTTGCCTTCCCCAAAAGACGTCAACACCCATATATATATATAGCCAGGCCTGCCGTAGTGCCGTCTCCTCTCTAAATCAGATCGATCCTATCGAAGCAACCCTTCCACCATCGACGAAAATCCTAGCATAGAAATCGACAAGACGCGCGACAAATAGAGGGATGACCTCCGCTCAGCTTGGCCGGTACCCAGGAAGATGTCCTGAAAGACCGTCGTGGTTCGTGGAGGTGCTCCCTAGGAGGGTGATCTGCGCATTGAAGTCCAAGAAGTCACCAGCATTGGGCACGTACGGCGAGCAACTGTGGAGCGCCGGCTACTTTAATCTACTGGGCGGAGAACATGGTGAAGCCATATCCGCTAGCTGCTGTGCGTCAAGCACATCACGCCGCCACACTATCGGTGACGACAGAAGTTGACAGCGCAGGCTGAGATCTCTTTTCACGCGGGACCGAGCTTTCTTTCTTGTGGGGTTTCGTCGGCGTACATCTTTGGTGGTGTGCAGAGCAGAAGTAGTTGGCTGACGGCCGCCCGACGCGCCGTGGGAGCCGCGGGGTCAGAGGCGCCTTGGTTTCTGCGAGTATCATCAGGTTGAAACCGGAATGGCGGAGCCATGGCGGAGGACATGGAGGAGCCGATGGATGGCCGGCCGGCCTCAATGGCGTCATCATCTTCCCCTTCTTATTCTGGCTACGACCGGCTTGTGTGTTCTTCGGTCTGAGGCAGTGAGGCGTGATCTTAAATCTGATCCACATAGCCCTGCTACCAATGTTTTTGTCCCTGTTACGCTGATGGTGTGTGTTCCTCGGCGAGCGGCATGAGCCATTGCCAGCGACGGCCCCTCCACTGCACTCGTCCGGGATGTTGCCATCTACGTCAACAATGCTTTAGCGGCTGGGAGCATCGATCATGTTGAGAGCATCGATCATGTTGAGACCAATTTTCCGGCTGAGCACACCTCTCTGCACCGACTAACAAGGTGCTTGCTTCGCTGCTGAAGTACAGATCGAATCCCCAAGCTATGCTCAGTTGCAACTGTTGAGAGCTAGCACATGCAGAAGGGCATGCATGTGGGCATTTTTTTCGGTCGGCCAGAACCGGCTGTTTTGCAATCAAAAATACTGACTCCCTTGGGATGAATTTGATGCTAGGTGTAGATGCTATAGTGTGGTGTATAAGCTTCATAAAAATTCAAAAGCAGCCACCATTTGTTGGTATCATATGCAATCCCTGAATCAGACAATGGTAACGTAGGGTGCAGCAGGATTTTACGTCCAGGACTGGTTTATGATCTAAAGTTACACAATATTAACATTGCCTCATGAGAGTCATCTGTATTTAAATCTGGATTTCCTGCCGCCACAATCTGGACCTGCTTCGCCTTTTTTGCAACAAAAATACGTTCACTATGGTATAACATATTATTCTGCTCCTTTTCAGTGTATAATATCAAGGTAGTGCATATGCTATGGATAAATATTACTTCAAAATCTTCAAAAGATCTTTTAGTTATGCGGATCAAAATTTGACAAAAGACGATGATTACAAAAGTCAAAACACAGTCCTGGCGCCATTATGTCGAGACCGGTGCATCGACAGCCTCACAATCATGTTACCAACTTCATCATTGATGGCAGGGTAGTGTCATCATGATCAGTGTTCGAGTTTTTATTTTTCCGGTGCAACGCACGGGTATTTTTCCTAGTCATATACTTATGAAAGTCCTTATGCATCTCTCTGATGCAGATGGCGGGGGTCTCTCGTCCTCCTTTTGGAGGCAAAATCAATTAGTTATATATGAAACAATGGGTGTAAAAGGTTATCAAAAAGGGTGCCTTCATAGTGCCACGTTATCTTTTGAGATACTGGTTAATTACACCCATATTCTGCAGTGGCGTAGAGTTACTAATTCAGGAATGCAATCACATACTGAGCATACTATGTTTGTTGGTGACTAATTAGTACTACTAATTCATTGCAAGCAACGGTTCATTCATATTCAGCAAAAGGGGGTGTGATCATTAAGTCATATAAGAAAGGTAAAATATAAACAAGGTAGTTCATGAATAACTTCATTGGTTAAGGCAGTGTATCATGCAATGCAACATAAGGACTGAAAAAATACCATTTGCGGTGTCCCAGAAGTACGTGGAGCCGTCAGTTTCGTCCACCGCAAAAACGTGGCCACGGAGTTCAATGGCATCACAGTAATTTGGATAATCAGGTGCAGGTGTAAGGGCCTCCAGCATTCTCCAGTCGCCACCCCCTTCAAGGTAGAAAATCGTTTTGTCGAACAAGGCGATGAGCTTGTAATCTGCGTACCTCCCACCTTTTGTGGGCACTTGGCAGATTACAATCTTCAACAAATAAATTGCTGGACCCCAGTTAAAAGAGTATGCAGGTCGATATGAAACAATACTATGATGAATCTTCGAATCAGGTAGGGATGGAAGGGAGATATGTCGCTCGGTGTAGACGTTCACGAGGCACCACTGGTACCCATGATGATCGGCGGCGGCGATCCAGTCGCCGTTCGCGCCAAGCCATTTTCTGTCGTGCATGAACGGCAGGGCGACAGAACGGCGAGGATGGTCGAGGGGCACCAGGTCGTACACGGTATCATGCAGACGAGATGCTGTCGCCAGGTCCCAGTGTTCACCGAACCAATAAGCAGGCGGAGGCATCAGCAGGCAGGGTTCATCCCAATGGTGCATCTTACCTTCATCCTTGCTGATCATGTCGTAGAGCTCCCTGGAACATGCAGCAAGTCGGACGGTGTAGGTAACGTCCAGATGCGCAGCGATGAGGTCGATGTTGTCGCCGGTGAGAGCCTCCAAGTGGCCGTCCCCGCCGCCCCGGCAAAGCCTAGAATAATCCATCACGTGAAGATGGATTTAGGTGGATGGCGGATGCAACTGCGCTTGGGGTTTTCGGAGGAGAGGGCGAGCGCTATGGAAGGAACGATGCGGCGCGCGGCCGGCCGGGGTAAGGAGAGAAAGGTATACGGAGTAGTACTAGTGATGCGGCGTGATGGGGATCGAGATCCTGCGCGTGCGCGTGATTCTGGGAGGGTGAAGAAGAAGATTTTTTATTTTTTTTGTAACGGGGTGAAGAAGAAGATGATAGACATGCAAGGGGCAAAAACTAGGTAGTACTCTAGGCTGCTGCTGCGACTGGGCGCCGATTTGACTGTTGGTAGACTAGCACGCCACCCATCTATAAATTTGCGACGACGTTTGGTGCAGTGATGTCTCGTCACATCAGGTTGACCAGAGAGGGCTTTTTTTTTACAGTTTCCATTTCGATATATTTTTCGCCAATAATCGTAGTTCTCTACATGCCAGAGACACGTACCTTAACACGTGGGCAGCATGCAACCGCGCGAGCACCAAAATGGAATGAGAAATGTTTTAGAGCAGAACTTCATTTTCAATGCCTTTCCTAGCTTGGTTTGGAAACCCGACAGAGCTTCAGTGACTTGATGCTTCCAAGATACATTGTGACTGTGTCCCACCATCTACCATCCATTTGAGATCCAACGTTCCAAACTATCTCTTATTTCGAAGCTAAAAAAGAAAAACTATTCAGAAAATTTTGAAAAAAAATCCAGTAATATGTAGATTCCTTGTTTTAAAATCTATGAATATTTCATCCCATTCGGATGACTAGCTTGTGATTAAATAGATTCTTACGTACTCGAGCACTAGTTTAAACTAAATATATATTTGCTCACAAACCTATGATTCAAATCGAATGAAACTTCACCAAAATATAAATCGAAATATGCATGATTTACTGGAAGTTTTTCAAAATTTTCATGGTCCATGGGGTCCTCCAAAGTGCAAGCTTTTTTTTTCTTGGTTGGTACTTCAAAACCGAGTTTGGATGGTGGCAAGACTTGCACAAAGAGGATGTCAAAATTTTGGCCTTTGTGAACTTTGCAATCAACATCAAGTGTCGGACTCTCGAGAAAAAAATATGAGTTGGCGCCCACCTTTCTTTCAACCGTTGGTTCTCAATCCGAGGGTGGTCCAACTAGCTAACAAAATTGGCTTGGTATTCATGGTCTTGAACCAACGATTTGGCATGGCTTTCAATCGGTATGAGAGGTGATGTATGGAGGTGATTCATACGAGAGGGCAATAAAGAAATGTTTTGTCATCCTCGCAAAGCTAGTCTATTTGGAAAGAAATGAATAATTGGTTTTTCGCAACATTGCATGATACTAATTCATGATACTATGCATTGAAGGTGTTGTATCATAGACTAGTATCAGTCTACGATACTTCCCATTGTGACTAGTCTAAGTTCTTTTGCACCATGAACACTAGCTATGCACAGACCTCAAAAAACACTTCTCCATCATTCTACTATTCACACTTTCTTTTTCTAATAGAACTATGTACCATTGTTTTTAATATAATCTTGTGTCGAGAGTATATATTTCTAATTGTTTCGCATAAGCTCAAAGAGGGGTACTTACTTATGAGAGATATCTTTCAACTAATACGTTGTAGGAGTACTTTAATTATGTGAGCTATAGTGTGAAATGCTTACTAGAACGAGTACAAAAGGTGTTTGATAACATTACAGGCCACACGCCCAGTGTAGTCTGCATTGTAGGAGCATTACGGGCCTGTTTGGTTCCCAGCCACAGTTTGCCAAGCCTAACTTTGGTAAGTGTGGCAGCCACAAAAGTGTGGCTAGGATTTTGGAAGCCACAAAGTGTGGCAAAAGTTGGCAAAAAATCCACTCTATGCCAAGTGGGCCATATGATTAGTGAAGTGTGGCAGCTCTAAAGTGTGGCAAGAACCAAACACATGCCAAATTGCCAAACTTTGGCTTGGCAAAGTGTGGCTAGGAACCAAACATACCCTACATCAATTTAACAACTACGGAGGAGTAGCCTAGGTAGAGATAACAGGCAAAGGAAATAGTTCAACAGATAGTACAACACAACTACGGAAAGGGAGTAGCCTAGGTAGAGATAAACATGCAAATGAAATAGTTCAACAGATACAAATCTTGCATTACAACACGAGTATTACATAAAGTACATCAGCCCTTCTTTCTGGACCTGTGACGCGAAGGCAGGTTCCATTGCCGGGCGTTGGCGAAGCTTGGGATGAGCCACAACGGAACCTGCCGCCATGTCCATCTAATGTTGGTTTGGAAACCAACGATGCAGTCTTCGAATTCAAACTGAAGCGGCAAATTTACGGAGAAGGAGGATATGCAAGGCCTGCGCATGGTGCGATGTGTAAACAGAGTTGCTTCTCGCCATATTTGGACGGTCATGTTCTGCCCCGTCTTCTACTGGAATGATAATCGGATAGTTCACTCCAAGGAAGAGAGAATATGATCCAAGGGAAATAATCCTCCTCCATGGCCTCGGTGGCATCAACTGACTGGTGTCCATGCTGTACACCTCGCAGCCAAGTAAACCCTTACCATACCCGCGAATAGTGCGACCATGACGACCCTCAGAGGTAGCAGCAGCAGGTAAAATCCGAACCAGTCCAGTATAATCCCGCCCGTCAGTAACGCCCCAGGTATGGACCAGAAAAAGTCTAGAACCATCAGGAGATCGTGCTAACCACCAGGAGCCAAGATTGTACCGACCTTGTTCATCAAGTTCTGGCGGAATAGGTGCCGTGCTGATCAACAAAGGACCTTGCAAAGGAAAGCACAGCTTGAAGTCAGTTCAGCAAAACTTGATTAGTTCATTACATACATGAATAATGATGTAGCTAAAATCGCCTCCGATCCAAATTAATTGACTCAAGCTGGATGTGTCTAGCTAGATATGCACAAATTAATTGACTCAAGTTTGTCTAGCTAGATGCACTGGCTAGACAAAGCTGAGTCAATTTGATTTGGATCGGAGGGAGTACTTTATTTTGACTCAAAGGCATATCGCTGCTGATTTTGATTGAATATAGAGGGGGAAAGGTACAGGCATGACACGAAAACTACACAACAAAAAGAAAAAGGCTAAAGCTAAATCTGAAACTAGCAGGTAATAGCGAAAACACATCATATGAGATGAGAAAAATTACCCCAAGAAAGTTGATTCCATGCATAAACTTCGCCTGTCTGAGTTACAGAAAATACAATACCCTTGTGGATGATTGCATCGGAGTAGCCGTACGCTAAGAACTGGTTGTCAAGAACTGTCCATCTGCTAGAAGCACAGTGAAGGACTGCAATTGCCGCGTTGAAGATGGCAAGAACAGAGAAACTAGTATAATTTGAAGCAGCTGTTGGAACTCGGCAAATAGCTATCTTCAGCAGTTGAAGATGTTGATCATTAGACTCGAACACAAGTTTATCCGGGGTGGATTTAAACTCACTTATTGGTGGTAGAGGAATCCGGCGACCAGTGTACACATTGACAAGCTCCCAATTCCAGGGGAACCCAAGAAGGGCGATCCAATCTCCATTCGCGCCTGCCCACATGCCCGTACCACCATCTGGAATCACGGCATCGGAAGAGATCCTGTCCAGCGGCGTCAGTTGGCACAAGGTACCCTTGCGATCTTTTGCATCATGCTGCTTGTCCTTCTGCGCACCCTTCTGCTTGAACTTGTGGACGCGGGAGAAGGGATTGTGCGCGGGCGGTACCTCAGTTTGGTGAGTATGAAGAACACAGGGCATGCCAAACGGCTGAGATGCAGGCAGAGCTACACTTTGTGTTGCTGAATCATGATAAAACTTGCATGAACCGACGAGGCTCGCGGCGGTGATGACATCGCATCGGGATGCGATTTCTTCAAGGGGGCCATCAGGAAACACCCAAGAACTGCCACTCTCATTGATCGATCTCGCCATTGGAAGGATGCGGTCAAGTGGGTGTGGGGGTGTGGGAGTGGGACACTGGCGTTTGGGTATGAGGTATTGGAGGACAGTGCGAGCGGCAGCTGGTAGAGCGATATGGATAAAAGTCCACAACTCCTACTAGTACCATCAAACAGGTGGCTCGAGATGATCCGAAAAAGGCATGGCGGCGGTGGTGCAGGGGCTGCTGGTGTAGGCGGGGTCGGCAGAGAAGATGGAGATGAAGAAGACGGAGAAGCAGGCAAAAAAAAAACAATTTGAATTGAAATCAATAATACGAGTACTACGGGCGTGCCTTCTCTCTCTGGTCTCTGCTGCACTATTGCACCTGTCGTGAAGGCGTGTGACCCGAGAAGAAGTTAATGTACTGTATACTGTCCTTGCACGCCGTGGAGCTGTATTTTGTCTCATCAAATCAGCTCTGGACAGTTTCAGCAGAGAAAAGATCCTTTGCCATCATCATGATATATTACCACGGGCCCACGGCAGTGCACATTCATCTTGTACTACCATATACTGTACTATATGTTGCACAAACCACCACTTGGACATTTTTTTTGCAGTTTCCACCATGTGGTGGTCTAATATGTTGCAAATTTCACCACTTGGTTATCTAATCAGCTAGTTAGTCATGTTGATAGCAAAATCGACAAGTGGGTTCAACATGTCAATGCTCCAATTAATGTTTTAGAAAAAATAAATTTTTCAAAATTCATACTTCTTTTATTTAGCTATTTAAAAATGCTTATTCATTTATTTCAACAAATATTGTGCGGTCTTGAATTTTTTTCAAACAAATATTATGGCATCGGGTTCGGGACTCCTGAAAAGGACTGGTCGTGGTACGGGAACCCGAAATGATGCCCACAACATGGTCGAAAGTGGCAAGGAACCCGTCGAGGTGGATGAACTCGGGAAACCTTGGTAGAGGTAGGGATCTTGAGGAGGCCATTAGGGTTAGCCTACCCCCCAATAAGCGTATGAACGAAAAAATTTCACATAAGTAGTAGCTATTATTAAAATTTCACAAATATTACATGCTTGTTTGACCAAGATTTAAACAAGTTTAAAACATGAAAATGAAAAGGTAAGCCTGGATCCTTCTTAACTAGTCACTCTAAAATGAAGCTTTAATTTTGGGAGGTTTTTGAAATTTCCATGTTTGAAACCAAAAACCACTTCTCTTCATGCTTGACTTCATAAGACAGAGTTTATGGTTTTAGAGGGGTAGATACATGATTTGTCTTATTTGAATATGTCTAGCAAGACCTTGTTTATCAACTTTTGAATGCTTACTATATATATGTATGTGACATAAGAAAACTATGTGCATTGGTATTTCATTTTTCTGAATTTTTTTTGGAATTTTGATGCACATTTGAATCTTGGTCAAATCCTAGGTTTGACCAAGATTTAAACAAGTATAGAACATGAAAATGAAAAGGGAAGCCTGTATCCTTCTTAGTCACCCTAAAATGAAGTTTTTGGGAGGTTTTTGAAATTTCCATGTTTGAAACCCAAAACCACGTATCTTCATGCTTGACTTCGTCATAAGACAGAGTTTAGGGGTTAGGGGGTAGATACATGATTTGTCTAGCTAGTTTGAATATGTCCAGACCTTGTTTATCAACTTTAATGCTTACTATATGACATATAAGAAGACTATGTGCGCTTTGGTTATTCATTTTTCTGTTTTTTTATTTTATGCCCATTTGAATCTTGGTCAAATCCTAGATTGACTTCATAAGACAGAGTTTAGGGTTAGGGGTAGATATACACATGATTTTTCTGGTTTGAATATGTCTAGACCTTGTTTATCAACTTGAGTGTTTACTATATGACATAATTAAGAAGGCTATGTGCTTTGGTTTTTCATTCTTTAGATTTTTTGTCTGAATTTTTATGCCCATTTGAATCTTGGTCAAATCCTAGGTTTGACCAAGATTTAAATAAGTTTAAAACATGGAAATTAAAAGGTAAGCATCGATCCTTCTTAGTCGCTCTAAAATGAAGCTGAATTTTGGGAGGTTTTTGAAATTTCCATGTTTGAAACCCAAAACCACTTCTCTTCATGCTTGACTTCATAAGACGAAGTTTAGGGTCGATAGGGGGTAGATACATGATTTGTCTTGTTTGAATATGTCTAGACCTTGTTTATCAACTTGAATGCTTACTATATGACATAAGAGGACTATGTGCATTGGTATTTCATTTTTTGATTTTTATGCCCATTTGAGAATCTTGGTAAAATCCTAGGTTTGTTGAGCAAGATTTAAACAAGTTTAACATGTGAAAATGATAAGGTAATTAAGTCTGGATCTTTCTCTTAGTAACTCTAAAATGAAGCTTTTGGGAGGTTCTTGAATTTGCCATGTTTGAAACCCAAAACCACCGTACTTCTGTTCATGCTTGACTTCATAAGACAGAGTTTAGGGTTAGGGGTAGATACATGATTTTTCTGGTTTGAATATGTCTAGACCATGTTTATCAATTTGAATGCTTAATATATGACATAACAAGGCTATGTGCTTTGGTTTTTCATTCTTTCGATTTTTTTCTGAATTTTTATGCCCATTTGAATCTTGGTCAAATCCTAGGTTCGACCAAGATTTAAACAAGTTTAAAACATGACAATGAAAAGGTAATTAATCATGGATCCTTCTTAATTAACCAGCCAGTCTAATTAAAATGAAGCTTTTTGGGAGGTTTTTGAAATTTCCATGTTTGAAACCCAAAACCACACTTCTCTGCTTCATGCTTGACTTCATATATAATTAAGACAAAGTTTAGGGTTAGGGGGAACATGATTTGTCTGGTTTGAATATGTCTAGACCTTGTTTATGAACTTTTGAATGCTTACTATATATGACATAAGAAGACTATGTGCTTTGGTTTTTTTTTATTTTTTTTATTTTATGCCCATTTGAATATTGGTCAAATCCTAGGTTTGACCAAGATTTATACAAGTTCAAAACATGAAAATGAAAAGGTATATAAGCCTGGATCCTTCTTAACTAGTCACTCTAAAATGAAGCTTTAATTTTGGGAGGTTTTTGAAATTTCCATGTTTGAAACCAAAACCACTTCTCTTCATGCTTGACTTCATAAGACAGAGTTTATGGTTTTAGAGGGGTAGATACATGATTTGTCTTATTTGAATATGTCTAGCTAGACCTTGTTTATCAACTTTTGAATGCTTACTATATATATGTATGTGACATAAGAAAACTACAGTATGTGCTTTGGTTTTTCATTTTTCTGATTTTTTGGAATTTTGATGCACATTTGAATCTTAGTCAAATCCTAGGTTTGACCAAGATTTAAACAAGTATAGAACATGAAAATGAAAAGGAAGCCTGCATCCTTCTTAGTCACCCTAAAATGAAGTTTTTGGGAGGTTTTTGAAATTTCCATGTTTGAAACCCAAAACCACTTATCTTCATGCTTGACTTCGTCATAAGACAGAGTTTAGGGGTTAGGGGGTAGATACATGATTTGTCTAGCTAGTTTGAATATGTCCAGACCTTGTTTATCAACTTTAATGCTTACTATATGACATATAAGAAGACTATGTGCGCTTTGGTTTTTCATTTTTCTGTTTTTTTATTTTATGCCCATTTGAATCTTGGTCAAATCCTAGATTGACTTCATAAGACAGAGTTTAGGGTTAGGGGTAGATATACACATAATTTTTCTGGTTTGAATATGTCTAGACCTTGTTTATCAACTTGAGTGTTTACTATATGACATAATTAAGAAGGCTATGTGTGCTTTGGTTTTTCATTCTTTAGATTTTTTGTCTGAATTTTTATGCCCATTTGAATCTTGGTCAAATCCTAGGTTTGACCAAGATTTAAATAAGTTTAAAACATGGAAATGAAAAGGTAAGCATCGATCCTTCTTAGTCGCTCTAAAATGAAGCTGAATTTTGGTAGGTTTTTTGAAATTTCCATGTTTGAAACCCAAAACCACTTCTCTTCATGCTTGACTTCATAAGACGAAGTTTAGGGTCGATAGGGGGTAGATACATGATTTGTCTGGTTTGGATATATCTAGAACTTGTTTATCAACTTGAATGCTTACGATATGACATAGTTTAGGGGTTAGCGGGTAGATACATGATTTGTATGGTTTGAATATGTCTAGACCTTGTTTATCAACTTTAATGCTTACTATATGACATAAGAAGACTATGTGCTTTGGTTTTTCATTTTTCTGTTTTTTTTGAATTTTACGCCAATTTTGTTTGACCAAGATTTAGACAAGTTTTACACGTGAAAACGAATAAGTAAGCCTGGATCCTTCTTAGTCACTCCAAAATGTACCAATTGATAGGTGCGTTAACTTTGCTTCATGGAAAAAATAATGTCATGTAAATGAGTTAACTTGGATTTCCTACCCTTGAATCCATAGGAAACTTTGTTCTAACGCACTATAATAATCAACCGAGTTTTTACACCAACAGGTCTGTCACTTACGTGTGGTGCCCACGCGTGAGGTCCCACACTTCAGTGAGCACAAGTCACGTGCAATAGGTACGCAAACTCCCAGCCATCTTCTTTGTCAAGAGAAGACGCATCACGGCATCAGGATGCGTATTGGAAGCCTGTGGGTCCTTCTGGATCCTTCCGTTGTCCCTCTCACAAAAAAAACAAATCTCTCTCATTCTCGGCCTCGCTCGACTCGCTCGCTCGCTCGCTCGCACCTCCTGCTCACTGACAAACCCTGCACAAAAGTCAACATCATCACCCGAAAAAGGGGAGACACCATAATTCTCTCCCTTCTTCTCTCCTTCCGAGTGATCCCTCTTCCTCCGAGTTTCACTCGACGGGCAAACACACATGTGCTGCATAGTAATAATAAAAAGGTAGAAAAATCGACCTACGAATCTATAATTAAATAGGTTAAACTAGGGTTTTGCCCAGTACTACAGATCAAGGTTCAAAAAATCCAACTACGGGGTTCGAACAACCCCATTTCTAATCCAAGATTTTTTTCGACCTCATCCAATGGCCTCAAACTATAGGCCGGGTTAGCATCTAGTGCAGTATGTGTGAGAATGTATGCACTATGTGTGCTATAACTTGTGTGTCTTTCAAATTTGAATAAGTTTGAAATATTTGAAATGGGGCTTTTGGCTTAAACGTTTGAAACCCAAAACGACTTCTCCTCATGCTAGACTTCATAAGACCGAGTTTAGGGTTAGGGGGTAGATACATGATTTGTCTGGTTTGAATATGTCTAAACCTTGTTTATCAACTTGAATGCTTACTATATGACATAAGAAGACCATGTGCTTTTGTTTTTCATTTTTCTATTTTTTTTAAAGAATTTTATGCACATTTGATTCTGGTCAAATCCTAGGTTCAACCAAGATTTAAACAAGTTTCAAGCATGAAAATGAAAACGTAAGCCAAGATCCTTCTTAATTAGTCACTCTAAAATATATGAAGCTTTTGGGACGTACTTTAAATTTCCATGTTTGAAACCCAAAACCAATTCTCTTCATGATTGACTTCATAAGACAAAGTTTAGGGTTAGGGGTAGATATACACATGTTTTTTCTGGTTTGAATATGTCTAGACCTTGTTTATCAACTTGAGTGTTTACTATATGACATAATTAAGAAGGCTATGTGCTTTGGTTTTTCATTCTTTAGATTTTTTGTCTGAATTTTTATGCCCATTTGAATCTTGGTCAAATCCTAGGTTTGACCAAGATTTAAATAAGTTTAAAACATGGAAATTAAAAGGTAAGCATCGATCCTTCTTAGTCGCTCTAAAATGAAGCTGAATTTTGGGAGGTTTTTGAAATTTCCATGTTTGAAACCCAAAACCACTTCTCTTCATGCTTGACTTCATAAGCCGAAGTTTAGGGTCGATAGGGGTAGATACATGATTTGTCTTGTTTGAATATGTCTAGAACTTGTTTATCAACTTGAATGCTTACTATATGACATAAGAGGACTATGTGCATTGGTATTTCATTTTTTGATTTTTATGCCCATTTGAGAATCTTGGTAAAATCCTAGGTTTGTTGAGCAAGATTTAAACAAGCTTAACATGTGAAAATGATAAGGTAATTAAGTCTGGATCTTTCTCTTAGTAACTCTAAAATGAAGCTTTTGGGAGGTTCTTGAATTTGCCATGTTTGAAACCCAAAACCACCGTACTTCTGTTCATGCTTGACTTCATAAGACAGAGTTTAGGGTTAGGGGTAGATACATGATTTTTCTGGTTTGAATATGTCTAGACCATGTTTATCAATTTGAATGCTTACTATATGACATAACAAGGCTATGTGATTTGGTTTTTCATTCTTTCGATTTTTTACGAATTTTTATGCCCATTTGAATCTTGGTCAAATCCTAGGTTCGACCAAGATTTAAACAAGTTTAAAACATGACAATGAAAAGGTAATTAATCATGGATCCTTCTTAAATAACCAGCCAGTCTAATTAAAATGAAGCTTTTTGGGAGGTTTTTGAAATTTCCATGTTTGAAACCCAAAACCACACACTTCTCTGCTTCATGCTTGACTTCATATATAATTAAGACAAAGTTTAGGGTTAGGGGGAACATGATTTGTCTGGTTTGAATATGTCTAGACCTTGTTTATGAACTTTTGAATGCTTACTATATATGACATAAGAAGACTATGTGCTTTGGTTTTTTTTTTATTTTTATTTTATGCCCATTTGAATATTGGTCAAATCCTAGGTTTGACCAAGATTTATACAAGTTCAAAACATGAAAATGAAAAGGTATATAAGCATGGATCCTTCTTAACTAGTCACTCTAAAATGAAGCTTTAAATTTGGGAGGTTTTTGAAATTTCCATGTTTGAAACCAAAAACCACTTCTCTTCATGCTTGACTTCATAAGACAGAGTTTATGGTTTTAGAGGGGTAGATACATGATTTGTCTTATTTGAATATGTCTAGCTAGACCTTGTTTATCAACTTTTGAATGCTTACTATATATATGTATGTGACATAAGAAAACTACACAGTATGTGCTTTGGTTTTTCATTTTTCTGATTTTTTTTGGAATTTTGATGCACATTTGAATCTTAGTCAAATCCTAGGTTTGACCAAGATTTAAACAAGTATAGAACATGAAAATGAAAAGGTAAGCCTGGATCCTTCTTAGTCACCCTAAAATGAAGTTTTTGGGAGGTTTTTGAAATTTCCATGTTTGAAACCTAAAACCACTTATCTTCATGCTTGACTTCGTCATAAGACAGAGTTTAGGGGTTAGGGGGTAGATACATGATTTGTCTAGCTAGTTTGAATATGTCCAGACCTTGTTTATCAACTTTAATGCTTACTATATGACATATAAGAAGAATATGTGCGCTTTGGTTTTTCATTTTTCTGTTTTTTTATTTTATGCCCATTTGAATCTTGGTCAAATCCTAGATTGACTTCATAAGACAGAGTTTAGGGTTAGGGGTAGATATACACATAATTTTTCTGGTTTGAATATGTCTAGACCTTGTTTATCAACTTGAGTGTTTACTATATGACATAATTAAGAAGGCTATGTGTGCTTTGGTTTTTCATTCTTTAGATTTTTTGTCTGAATTTTTATGCCCATTTGAATCTTGGTCAAATCCTAGGTTTGACCAAGATTTAAATAAGTTTAAAACATGGAAATTAAAAGGTAAGCATCGATCCTTCTTAGTCGCTCTAAAATGAAGCTGAATTTTGGGAGGTTTTTGAAATTTCCATGTTTGAAACCCAAAACCACTTCTCTTCATGCTTGACTTCATAAGACGAAGTTTAGGGTCGATAGGGGGTAGATACATGATTTGTCTGGTTTGGATATATCTAGAACTTGTTTATCAACTTGAATGCTTACGATATGACATAGTTTAGGGGTTAGCGGGTAGATACATGATTTGTATGGTTTGAATATGTCTAGACCTTGTTTATCAACTTTAATGCTTACTATATGACATAAGAAGACTATGTGCTTTGGTTTTTCATTTTTCTGTTTTTTTTTGAATTTTCTGCCAATTTTGTTTGACCAAGATTTAGACAAGTTTTACACGTGAAAACGAATAAGTAAGCCTGGATCCTTCTTAGTCACTCCAAAATGTACCAATTGATAGGTGCGTTAACTTTGCTTCATGGAAAAAATAATGTCATGTAAATGAGTTAACTTGGATTTCCTACCCTTGAATCCATAGGAAACTTTGTTCTAACGCACTATAATAATCAACCGAGTTTTTACACCAACAGGTCTGTCACTTACGTGTGGTGCCCACGCGTGAGGTCCCACACTTCAGTGAGCACAAGTCACGTGCAATAGGTACGCAAACTCCCAGCCATCTTCTTTGTCAAGAGAAGATGCATCACGGCATCAGGATGCGTATTGGAAGCCTGTGGGTCCTTCTGGATCCTTCGGTTGTCCCTCTCACAAAAAAAACAAATCTCTCTCATTCTCGGCCTCGCTCGACTCGCTCGCTCGCTCGCACCTCCTGCTCACTGACAAACCCTGCACAAAAGTCAACATCATCACCCGAAAAAGGGGAGACACCATAATTCTCTCCCTTCTTCTCTCCTTCCGAGTGATCCCTCTTCCTCCGAGTTTCACTCGACGGGCAAACACACATGTGCTGCATAGTAATAATAAAAAGGTAGAAAAATCGACCTACGAATCTATAATTAAATAGGTTAAACTAGGGTTTTGCCCAGTACTACAGATCAAGGTTCAAAAAATCCAACTACGGGGTTCGAACAACCCCATTTCTAATCCAAGATTTTTCGACCTCATCCAATGGCCTCAAACTATAGGCCGGGTTAGCATCTAGTGCGGTATGTGTGAGAATGTATGCACTATGTGTGCTATAACTTGTGTGTCTTTCAAATTTGAATAAGTTTGAAATATTTGAAATGGGGCTTTTGGCTTAAACGTTTGAAACCCAAAACGACTTCTCCTCATGCTAGACTTCATAAGACCGAGTTTAGGGTTAGGGGGTAGATACATGATTTGTCTGGTTTGAATATGTCTAAACCTTGTTTATCAACTTGAATGCTTACTATATGACATAAGAAGACCATGTGCTTTTGTTTTTCATTTTTCTATTTTTTTAAAGAATTTTATGCACATTTGATTCTGGTCAAATCCTAGGTTCAACCAAGATTTAAACAAGTTTCAAGCATGAAAATGAAAACGTAAGCCAAGATCCTTCTTAATTAGTCACTCTAAAATATATGAAGCTTTTGGGACGTACTTTAAATTTCCATGTTTGAAACCCAAAACCAATTCTCTTCATGATTGACTTCATAAGACAAAGTTTAGGGTTAGGGGTAGATATACACATGTTTTTTCTGGTTTGAATATGTCTAGACCTTGTTTATCAACTTGAGTGTTTACTATATGACATAATTAAGAAGGCTATGTGCTTTGGTTTTTCATTCTTTAGATTTTTTGTCTGAATTTTTATGCCCATTTGAATCTTGGTCAAATCCTAGGTTTGACCAAGATTTAAATAAGTTTAAAACATGGAAATTAAAAGGTAAGCATCGATCCTTCTTAGTCGCTCTAAAATGAAGCTGAATTTTGGGAGGTTTTTGAAATTTCCATGCTTGAAACCCAAAACCACTTCTCTTCATGCTTGACTTCATAAGCCGAAGTTTAGGGTCGATAGGGGGTAGATACATGATTTGTCTTGTTTGAATATGTCTAGAACTTGTTTATCAACTTGAATGCTTACTATATGACATAAGAGGACTATGTGCATTGGTATTTCATTTTTTGATTTTATGCCCATTTGAGAATCTTGGTAAAATCCTAGGTTTGTTGAGCAAGATTTAAACAAGCTTAACATGTGAAAATGATAAGGTAATTAAGTCTGGATCTTTCTCTTAGTAACTCTAAAATGAAGCTTTTGGGAGGTTCTTGAATTTGCCATGTTTGAAACCCAAAACCACCGTACTTCTGTTCATGCTTGACTTCATAAGACAGAGTTTAGGGTTAGGGGTAGATACATGATTTTTCTGGTTTGAATATGTCTAGACCATGTTTATCAATTTGAATGCTTACTATATGACATAACAAGGCTATGTGCTTTGGTTTTTCATTCTTTCGATTTTTTTCTGAATTTTTATGCCCATTTGAATCTTGGTCAAATCCTAGGTTCGACCAAGATTTAAACAAGTTTAAAACATGACAATGAAAAGGTAATTAATCATGGATCCTTCTTAAATAACCAGCCAGTCTAATTAAAATGAAGCTTTTTGGGAGGTTTTTGAAATTTCCATGTTTGAAACCCAAAACCACACACTTCTCTGCTTCATGCTTGACTTCATATATAATTAAGACAAAGTTTAGGGTTAGGGGGAACATGATTTGTCTGGTTTGAATATGTCTAGACCTTGTTTATGAACTTTTGAATGCTTACTATATATGACATAAGAAGACTATGTGCTTTGGTTTTTTTTTTATTTTTTTTATTTTATGCCCATTTGAATATTGGTCAAATCCTAGGTTTGACCAAGATTTATACAAGTTCAAAACATTAAAATGAAAAGGTATATAAGCATGGATCCTTCTTAACTAGTCACTCTAAAATGAAGCTTTAAATTTGGGAGGTTTTTGAAATTTCCATGTTTGAAACCAAAAACCACTTCTCTTCATGCTTGACTTCATAAGATGAGTTTATGGTTTTAGAGGGGTAGATACATGATTTGTCTTATTTGAATATGTCTAGCTAGACCTTGTTTATCAACTTTTGAATGCTTACTATATATATGTATGTGACATAAGAAAACTACACAGTATGTGCTTTGGTTTTTCATTTTTCTGATTTTTTTTGGAATTTTGATGCACATTTGAATCTTAGTCAAATCCTAGGTTTGACCAAGCTTTAAACAAGTATAGAACATGAAAATGAAAAGGGAAGCCTGCATCCTTCTTAGTCACCCTAAAATGAAGTTTTTGGGAGGTTTTTGAAATTTCCATGTTTGAAACCCAAAACCACTTATCTTCATGCTTGACTTCGTCATAAGACAGAGTTTAGGGGTTAGGGGGTAGATACATGATTTGTCTAGCTAGTTTGAATATGTCCAGACCTTGTTTATCAACTTTAATGCTTACTATATGACATATAAGAAGACTATGTGCGCTTTGGTTTTTCATTTTTCTGTTTTTTTATTTTATGCCCATTTGAATCTTGGTCAAATCCTAGATTGACTTCATAAGACAGAGTTTAGGGTTAGGGGTAGATATACACATAATTTTTCTGGTTTGAATATGTCTAGACCTTGTTTATCAACTTGAGTGTTTACTATATGACATAATTAAGAAGGCTATGTGTGCTTTGGTTTTTCATTCTTTAGATTTTTTGTCTGAATTTTTATGCCCATTTGAATCTTGGTCAAATCCTAGGTTTGACCAAGATTTAAATAAGTTTAAAACATGGAAATTAAAAGGTAAGCATCGATCCTTCTTAGTCGATCTAAAATGAAGCTGAATTTTGGGAGGTTTTTGAAATTTCCATGTTTGAAACCCAAAACCACTTCTCTTCATGCTTGACTTCATAAGCCGAAGTTTAGGGTCGATAGGGGGTAGATACATGATTTGTCTTGTTTGAATATGTCTAGAACTTGTTTATCAACTTGAATGCTTACTATATGACATAAGAGGACTATGTGCATTGGTATTTCATTTTTTGATTTTTATGCCCATTTGAGAATCTTGGTAAAATCCTAGGTTTGTTGAGCAAGATTTAAACAAGCTTAACATGTGAAAATGATAAGGTAATTAAGTCTGGATCTTTCTCTTAGTAACTCTAAAATGAAGCTTTTTGGGAGGTTCTTGAATTTGCCATGTTTGAAACCCAAAACCACCGTACTTCTGTTCATGCTTGACTTCATAAGACAGAGTTTAGGGTTAGGGGTAGATACATGATTTTTCTGGTTTGAATATGTCTAGACCATGTTTATCAATTTGAATGCTTACTATATGACATAACAAGGCTATGTGCTTTGGTTTTTCATTCTTTAGATTTTTTTGTCTGAATTTTTATGCCCATTTGAATCTTGGTCAAATCCTAGGTTTGACCAAGATTTAAATAAGTTTAAAACATGGAAATTAAAAGGTAAGCATCGATCCTTCTTAGTCGCTCTAAAATGAAGCTGAATTTTGGGAGGTTTTTTGAAATTTCCATGTTTGAAACCCAAAACCACTTCTCTTCATGCTTGACTTCATAAGACGAAGTTTAGGGTCGATAGGGGGTAGATACATGATTTGTCTGGTTTGGATATATCTAGAACTTGTTTATCAACTTGAATGCTTACGATATGACATAGTTTAGGGGTTAGCGGGTAGATACATGATTTGTATGGTTTGAATATGTCTAGACCTTGTTTATCAACTTTAATGCTTACTATATGACATAAGAAGACTATGTGCTTTGGTTTTTCATTTTTCTGTTTTTTTTTGAATTTTCTGCCAATTTTGTTTGACCAAGATTTAGACAAGTTTTACACGTGAAAACGAATAAGTAAGCCTGGATCCTTCTTAGTCACTCCAAAATGTACCAATTGATAGGTGCGTTAACTTTGCTTCATGGAAAAAATAATGTCATCTAAATGAGTTAACTTGGATTTCCTACCCTTGAATCCATAGGAAACTTTGTTCTAACGCACTATAATAATCAACCGAGTTTTTACACCAACAGGTCTGTCACTTACGTGTGGTGCCCACGCGTGAGGTCCCACACTTCAGTGAGCACAAGTCACGTGCAATAGGTACGCAAACTCCCAGCCATCTTCTTTGTCAAGAGAAGACGCATCACGGCATCAGGATGCGTATTGGAAGCCTGTGGGTCCTTCTGGATCCTTCGGTTGTCCCTCTCACAAAAAAAAACAAATCTCTCTCATTCTCGGCCTCGCTCGACTCGCTCGCTCGCACCTCCTGCTCACTGACAAACCCTGCACAAAAGTCAACATCATCACCCGAAAAAGGGGAGACACCATAATTCTCTCCCTTCTTCTCTCCTTCCGAGTGATCCCTCTTCCTCCGAGTTTCACTCGACGGGCAAACACACATGTGCTGCATAGTAATAATAAAAAGGTAGAAAAATCGACCTACGAATCTATAATTAAATAGGTTAAACTAGGGTTTTGCCCAAGTACTACGAGATCAAGGTTCAACACATCCAACTACGGGGTTCGAACAACCCCATTTCTAATCCAAGATTTTTTTCGACCTCATCCAATGGCCTCAAACTATAGGCCGGGTTAGCATCTAGTGCAGTATGTGTGAGAATGTATGCACTATGTGTGCTATAACTTGTGTGTCTTTCAAATTTGAATAAGTTTGAAATATTTGAAATGGGGCTTTTGGCTTAAACGTTTGAAACCCAAAACGACTTCTCCTCATGCTAGACTTCATAAGACCGAGTTTAGGGTTAGGGGGTAGATACATGATTTGTCTGGTTTGAATATGTCTAAACCTTGTTTATCAACTTGAATGCTTACTATATGACATAAGAAGACCATGTGCTTTTGTTTTTCATTTTTCTATTTTTTTTAAAGAATTTTATGCACATTTGATTCTGGTCAAATCCTAGGTTCAACCAAGATTTAAACAAGTTTCAAGCATGAAAATGAAAACGTAAGCCAAGATCCTTCTTAATTAGTCACTCTAAAATATATGAAGCTTTTGGGACGTACTTTAAATTTCCATGTTTGAAACCCAAAACCAATTCTCTTCATGATTGACTTCATAAGACAAAGTTTAGGGTTAGGGGTAGATATACACATGTTTTTTCTGGTTTGAATATGTCTAGACCTTGTTTATCAACTTGAGTGTTTACTATATGACATAATTAAGAAGGCTATGTGCTTTGGTTTTTCATTCTTTAGATTTTTTGTCTGAATTTTTATGCCCATTTGAATCTTGGTCAAATCCTAGGTTTGACCAAGATTTAAATAAGTTTAAAACATGGAAATTAAAAGGTAAGCATCGATCCTTCTTAGTCGCTCTAAAATGAAGCTGAATTTTGGGAGGTTTTTGAAATTTCCATGTTTGAAACCCAAAACCACTTCTCTTCATGCTTGACTTCATAAGCCGAAGTTTAGGGTCGATAGGGGGTAGATACATGATTTGTCTTGTTTGAATATGTCTAGAACTTGTTTATCAACTTGAATGCTTACTATATGACATAAGAGGACTATGTGCATTGGTATTTCATTTTTTGATTTTTATGCCCATTTGAGAATCTTGGTAAAATCCTAGGTTTGTTGAGCAAGATTTAAACAAGCTTAACATGTGAAAATGATAAGGTAATTAAGTCTGGATCTTTCTCTTAGTAACTCTAAAATGAAGCTTTTGGGAGGTTCTTGAATTTGCCATGTTTGAAACCCAAAACCACCGTACTTCTGTTCATGCTTGACTTCATAAGACAGAGTTTAGGGTTAGGGGTAGATACATGATTTTTCTGGTTTGAATATGTCTAGACCATGTTTATCAATTTGAATGCTTACTATATGACATAACAAGGCTATGTGCTTTGGTTTTTCATTCTTTCGATTTGTTTCTGAATTTTTATGCCCATTTGAATCTTGGTCAAATCCTAGGTTCGACCAAGATTTAAACAAGTTTAAAACATGACAATGAAAAGGTAATTAATCATGGATCCTTCTTAAATAACCAGCCAGTCTAATTAAAATGAAGCTTTTTGGGAGGTTTTTGAAATTTCCATGTTTGAAACCCAAAACCACACACTTCTCTGCTTCATGCTTGACTTCATATATAATTAAGACAAAGTTTAGGGTTAGGGGGAACATGATTTGTCTGGTTTGAATATGTCTAGACCTTGTTTATGAACTTTTGAATGCTTACTATATATGACATAAGAAGACTATGTGCTTTGGTTTTTTATTTTTTTTATTTTATGCCCATTTGAATATTGGTCAAATCCTAGGTTTGACCAAGATTTATACAAGTTCAAAACATGAAAATGAAAAGGTATATAAGCCTGGATCCTTCTTAACTAGTCACTCTAAAATGAAGCTTTAATTTTGGGAGGTTTTTGAAATTTCCATGTTTGAAACCAAAAACCACTTCTCTTCATGCTTGACTTCATAAGATAGAGTTTATGGTTTTAGAGGGGTAGATACATGATTTGTCTTATTTGAATATGTCTAGCTAGACCTTGTTTATCAACTTTTGAATGCTTACTATATATATGTATGTGACATAAGAAAACTACAGTATGTGCTTTGGTTTTTCATTTTTCTGATTTTTTTTGGAATTTTGATGCACATTTGAATCTTAGTCAAATCCTAGGTTTGACCAAGATTTAAACAAGTATAGATAGAACATGAAAATGAAAAGGGAAGCCTGTATCCTTCTTAGTCACCCTAAAATGAAGTTTTTGGGAGGTTTTTGAAATTTCCATGTTTGAAACCCAAAACCACTTATCTTCATGCTTGAGCAAGATTTGACCAAGATTTAAACAAGTTTAAATCATGAAAAGGGAAAGGTAAGCCTGGATCATTCTTAGTCGCTCTAAAATGAAGCTTTTGGGATGTTCTTGAAATTTCCATGTTTGAAACCCGGCCAAAACGACTTTTCTTCATGCTAGACTTCATAAGATCGACACGGGGTACATACATGATTTGTCTGGTTTGGATATATCTAGACCTTGTTTATCAACTTGAATGCTTACGATATGACATAAGAACACTATGTGCTTTTTGTTTTTCATTTTTTTGTGCCCATTTGTATATCTTGGTCAAATCCTAGGTTTGACCAAGATTTAAACAAGTTTAAAACATGAAAATGAAAAGGGAAACATGTATCCTTCTTAGTCACTCTAAAATGAAGTTTTTGGGAGGTTTTTGAAATTTCCATGTTTGAAACCTAAAACCACTTCTCTTCATGCTTGACTTCATAAGACAGAGTTTAGGGTTAGAGGGGTAGATACATGATTTGTCTTATTTGAATATGGCTAGCTAGACCTTGTTTATCAACTTTTGAATGCTTACTATATATATGTGACATAAGAAGACTATGTGCTTTTGTTTTTCATTTTTCCAATTTTTTTTAATTTTATGCCCATTTAAATCTTGGTCAAATCCTAGGTTTGACAATGATTTAAACAAGTTTCAAATATGAAAATGAAAAGGTAAGCATGGATCCTTCTTAGTCACTCTAAAATGAAGCTTTTGATAGGTTTTTGAAATTTCCATATTTGAAACCCAAAACCACTTCTCTTCATGCTTGACTACATAAGACAAAGTTTAGGGTTAGGGGGTAGATACATGATTTTTCTTGTTTGAATATGTCTAGACCCTTGTTTATCAACTTTAATGCTTACTATATGACATAAGAAAACTATGTGCTTTGGTTTTTCATTTTTCTGATTTTTTTGGAATTTTGATGCACATTTGAATCTTGGTCAAATCCTAGGTTTGACCAAGATTTAAACAAGTATAGAACATGAAAATGAAAAGGGAAGCATGTATCCTTCTTAGTCACCCTAAAATGAAGTTTTTGGGAGGTTTTTGAAATTTCCATGTTTGAAACCCAAAACCACTTAATCTTCATGCTTGACTTCGTCATAAGACAGAGTTTAGGGGTTAGGGGGTAGATACATGATTTGTCTAGTTTGAATATGTCTAGACCTTGTTTACCAACTTTAATGCTTACTATATGACATATAAGAAGACTATGTGCGCTTTGGTTTTTCATTTTTTTCATTTTTTTATTTTATGCCCATTTGAATCGTGGTCAAATCCTAGATTTGACCAAGATTTAAACAAGTTTAAAACATGAAAATGGAAAGGTAAGCCTGGATCCTTCTTAGTCGCTCTAAAATGAAGCTTTTGGGATGATTTTGAAATTTCCATGTTTGAAACCCAAAACCAATTCTCTTCATGCATGCTTGACTTCATAAGACAGAGTTTAGGGTCAGGGGGTTAGATACATTATTTGTCTAGTTTGAATATGTCTAGACTTTGTATATCAACTTGAATATATTATTGTACCATGTCTCCACATAGCCCAAAATGCACATATTTTCAAAAGTTTTCATGCATGAGTACTTGTAACTAGTAAAAATAGAAAGTACAAATAGGAACCCCATGTATGAAGGATACTAAAAAGAACTCTTTCACATTTTTTGGTATAGATTATGAGTTTGCTTGGCTTCATACACAAGTGAGTACATGTCATGCAAAAATTAACACGAAATTTAGTTATCATGACCCATTTTTGGCAGGCATTGTGCATATCGCCTTGAGAAACATCTTTGCGAGCTAGTGTATTAAACGTTTATTCACATATAATGGATTTTTTTTACCTTATTAGTGCACACAATGACAGAATCGGCCAAATGTGTATGATTTTTGTGAAGGTGCTAGAAAAACAAGATGCACTACGATGAAGCATGAAAGGAGGCAAGGGGAGGGATAGTGAGAAGTGAAGAGGTGGGAGAGACCGAGAGATGAACCGCAAGGTAATTAAAAAATTGGGGCCAAAACGATTCCAACTTCCTAGGCATTGACCAACTTTGCCCGTCTTAACCCAACGTGGCAGTGAACCCGTATAAGCAACAACTTCCAGCTTAAGTGACCAATCGACATAGCTATGGCCTTCCGACTTGGCTCTCGTCGCCGCGCGCGTAGTCCTACCACCGACGAGGAAGCGGAGCATCAGCGCCGCCTTCGCTTCGTCCATCGCGCACCAAGGCATAACCCGCCCGCTCTGCACTGGCCGGTTGTTCAGCCCGCGGCGGCGGCGCTGGCCCTGGAGCCCCTCGCCAGCCGCTTCCCGTGCGGGCCGATGGATGCAGAGACAGGGATCTCCCACGCAACCCCGCATGCGACGCCCGCTCGGCCCTGGCCGGCTTTTCCGCCCGCGCATGCCGCATGGTTTTCTTTGCCAGCAGGTGAGATCCCCTTCCCGGCCGGCGCGAACGATGCGGAGGCAGGGAGCTCCCGTGGCCAGCCGCCTAATCCGACCGCACTTCAGGCGGTGCCGGCCGTGGAGCCAGGCCGTTCTTTCGAAGCGCATCACGGCGACGCCCTTTGCAGGAGCAACACCGCCAAGGAGCTCGTATATAACGTGATGTTCCCGGCACTCTATAGATGCCGGGATGCTCTGCAAGCTTTCGTGCAGGCTAAGAATGCGGCTGCAAATCCCAGGGACGCAGCATTGCAGCGGCGCGCCGATGAGGCTAAGGTGGCGCACGCTTTCCACCAGGCGTGCCTCGACAGGCTTAACATCCAGCACGGCTTCGTGCAACCGCCAAACGCCGCTCCAGCTAAGATCCAAAAATACTCCGGTGAGCATATCACTCCGGAGTAGAACAATCCAATTTCTAGTACTGTAGGAGTACTTTATTAGTGCACAAACCTGGCGAAATTAAAGGTGTGTTCTTTGTGTGTGATGTAAATCTAAAAATTTGAAGGTTCTAGCAAAAACATTTCTTCACAAATATTCGATGTGTTTGCTTGGCCTTATCTATATATCCGGTGAGCAATATATTTTTTAAGAGATCGATGTGCATGCATCTATCTCGCCATGGTAAATTAATGAAACAAGTTGCATATTTGCCAGAATTCCAAACTTCGTGAGCAGTATAGAGATCGAGACCTTAATTAATTATTATGGGTAGGATGCATGCATGCATGGCCATTTTCTAGGGTTTTAAAGGATACTAGAGCTTTTCTAGGTTAATTTGCAACTATATGTATATTTGTTTTCTAGTTCTGGGTTGATCATTAAACTCAACATTGAGTTGTAGATTATGTGAAATTAGTACATGCCATAAAATATAGTAATTTTTTATGTACCCTACGAGGCAGTACGTGTGGTGTACCCTTAATTATTAATTGGTAGACATGTACCGTTGGCATGTTTGAAGAAAATTTGAATTTGGAAGAAGTTTTTTAAGTAAAATTAACGCAAGCACAAAATCATGTGTGATGGTGAAATTTCTAGAACAAATTAATACAAACCTAGTAATATGAGTTTGTTTGGCTTTCTGCCCACAAGTGAGTATTGTGCGCATGTACATTGATGCAAAATCCCGCCATACAAAACTTTTTAGTTATCATATGACCTCAAGTTTGGAAGAGATCGTATTTTAAGCAACTTCACAAACAAGAGATTCTAACAATTATATGCATGCATGAAAGAATGATTTCCCTTTTTTATTACTGTACAAAAATGGCTAGATGTGTGTTATTTGTGAAGGAGGGCTACCAAATTTTAACAGTTGCACATTATTGTCATAATTCCACCTTTTGGAAGCGATGGGGTAGACATGCTTTCCGCTTGGTAGGATGTGTTAGTGCCATCAATTTTGTAGATATAGGTTCAAGGATTTGTTCATCTTAATCTGCAACTATGTATGGATTTTTAAGCTTTTGCCTAGTAATTAAACTCATAATTGAAATAATGTAGGTTATTTAACTACATACATGCCATAAATTCTCGACGGAAATACTTGGACGTGCCTTGCGAGGGTGGTAACAAACAAGAACACAATGACCAAACTTCAAATGCCAATCCACCCACCAAGCTATACGATTGGCATGTACAATCGATCGACTCCTTCTAATCAAATTTGAATACAATAGAAGAAGTTTAAATTTTTTCAAAATGAGATCAACTTGTGCATTGAGTCATCCTTTGTTATTTATTTGATTGTAAAAATAGAAACATAGGCATATGAATGTATTCGAAACACTTCACTTTTCAACGGGGAAGGGACCCGAAGGTCCCAGAAAAACAAAAAAAGATTACAATAGTAGTACTCCTTTGAGAAGGCAGTAGAAGAAGGATCCTCGAAGAGCCAAATGCTTTTATTATCCACAGCTGTTCGGCTCTTTTCCTTCTCGTGTAAGCTATCGCGCAATGATTATACTAATGGTCGGATGGTAGTACAACCATTTTCGCAAACTTCTGCGCCCTTCGTCATGTCGGCATCGTATCCCGGTGTGCAAGCGATGCTGCTCGAATGAAATACTCCTAAGTACGTACGGTATTCCCTCCAAAGACACACCACACACGGTATTCCCTCCAAAGACGCACCGTCGCCCCGATCTGCTCGAATGAAATACTCCAAAATACTTCTGCGCCCTTCGTCATGTCAGCATCGTATCCCAGTGTGCAAGCAGTCTCCTATGAAATGGAGACGACATTTTGTTGAAAAGTGTCGGTGCATGCTATATACCACACTAGTATGAGAGTTTTTACAGCATTATTCCGATTTCCACAGAATGCATTAAATTTGGACGCGATGCCACACTGACAAGAGTGGTTTAAACAAGGCCATTATTTTTATTATGTTATATTAATACAATACTCCAAGGTAGCACTAGTAGCCTTCGGTTGTACTCTGCCGGTCGCGCTGCCTCATTCGACCAGACTTTATTCTTCTTCTCATATATATATACAAAATACTGCCGAGGTTCGATGACCGCACCGTCGCCCCTCTCCGCGCCGCCGTCTTGGGCCGCGCCACCATTCTCCCCGCCGAGTTCTCCCCCGTCCCCGACGCACCACCGTCAAGCACCACCGGACCGATCTTCGCAGGTATGTACATCTCCAACCTCCGGCGAGTACAGAGGTTCATCGGTCATTGTGTTCGATATAACCTTAATTTGGGGATTGCAATGTGAGTAACTTACTGGGTTTTCTAGGAAATGAAAACGGCGTCGCTCGATGCCTACACTGCGTCGGCGGATACATGGAAAGCGGAGACGGATGCTCTGCATGCATCGGCGGAGACATGTAAAGCGGATGCGGATGCGGACGCAAAGGCGAAGGCGGTGGCTAGGACGGGCCCGGCGCCGTGGCGCGGGCAAATGCGCGTATCGAAGCTGCATTTTGTTGGAAAGTCTTGGCGCGTGCTTCGAGAGTTTTGGCGGCGCAGCCGGGAGAACCATCGGAGGCTTCGAAGCTGGCTGCTTTGAACGCGTCGAGAGCTTGGATGGTGACTTCATCTAAGGCGGCGCTTGTTGCATATGATCGTGACTCGTCAACCCCTTTGTAAGTTCTACCTTCCCCAACTGCAATGAGGTTAGATCTGGTGGATTGGGTTTTTGCCCAAACCAGACGTGATGATGCATTGAGATGTTTTTGTATTTTTGATGATGCATTCTGCTTCTTTTGTAATTTGGGTGATTCATTATGCTTTTTAGGTAGTAATTTTTACGATGCACTCACCTCTTCAGAATTTTTCATGGTTTTTTTGTTTTTTTCTTCATCAACCTAGCTAATGCTCTCTGCTGTTTAGCCAAAAGTTGGATGATGCATTGTACTTGTTTACATATATTTTACTACGATGATGCATTTTGCTCTTTTAGCCTTTTAGGTAATTTTTCTGATTCTTTGAACGATGTGGGAAATTTCGATGAAGAATTTTCTTGTCAACTTAGATGATGTATTGTGCTGTTTACATTTTATTACCTATATCAAAGCTAACCCCATCTAATGTTACCACAGCGTTTTGGGTCTGTAGAGGTCTCTTTTTCCTCCAATCGTGTTGACACGTTAGCAATTATTCTTTGTATAGGCGAGATTGCCTTCCGTTGGTGCGTCCTATTTTCGTGGTGTTTTTGCAAATTAAGGGCTTCATTGATTATGCAACAGGATTACAATTGCATTGTCCTGTTTACAATATTTTGATTTTCTTGATGCATTGTGCTGTTCACATTATTTTGATTTCTTTGATGCATTGTCCTGTTTACATTATTTTGATTTTGCTGGTGCATTGTGCTGTTTACACTATTTTGATTTCTTTGATGCACCGTGCAGTTTAGGAAACTTTGATGATGAATTAGATGATGCATTTTGCTGCTTAGTCATATTAGATGTTGCATTTTGTTTAAAAAATAGATGATGCAGTGTCTTGTTTACATAATTTTGACGATGCATCGTGCAATTTGCATAATCCTACCAGCTTGATCGAAGGACACCCACAACAATCAACGATCTGCCTGGAGATGTAGTCTCTCAGATTCTTGTCAGGCTTCCTCCCCATCCAACCTGCTTACTAGCTGCATCGAGGCACCAAGAAAGCATGGAGGCAATGTATGGGAAGCAATTATTTCAGAAAGCTAATCGTGTCACACAACGGAGGAAACCCGTTGCTAGGGTTTTTCACCAACAACTCCGAGGACAATCGATTCATCACGAGCATGATCCGCACCCGGCCATCTTGAAGATCTTTGGCAATCCCGTCTCAAGTGAACGGTCCCAAAATCTATGTCACAGGATGCCGCGATGGGATGGTGCTACTCCATTCTAATGTATCCGGTGGGTATATATCGATGCGGGATCCAATTAGGCAAGTTCTCACAGCGATACCGAGAACCACCATTGTGGCGCAATCACACAATTGAAAGCAGCGGCTCAATTCTCTGTTCGAGAAACAACTACGAACCGTTTACACATTGTGGCAAGTTCTCGGTTGTTTGGATAACAAGCTGAACGTTACGATGCACGAGCTCATATCTACTCACCAGATTCAAAAGAATGGGAGTTTCTAGCTCGATCAACTCCGATGCTGTCGAGAGATTGACCAGTAGACCAGGCAACTCTCATAGGGGGTATTTTGTACTGGCCAACGAAGTCTAGATATATCATTAAGATTGACCATGCAAAGAAGGCTCTGAAATATATTCAGTGCCCTCATGAGACGCATGATATATTCATGCTTAACATTCACATCTTCAAGGGACATAATGGAGATGTTGCCCTTGCTGTTATAAGAGACTTCACCCTACAAACATGGGCCAGTACAAGATCATCAACAGGCGATCACGAGTCATGGACATGTCATATAAATTTTGAATTGGATACTTTTTTTGGCCTTGACACATCATTTCCATACAATTGGAAACATGCAGTAAGGTTACTCTGCGTATTTGAGGACAAAAATGAGCTGGTTGTACGGGCAAAGGAGGAGTATTCCAATTAGATATGAGCAACAGCGGTGGAGAAAGTACAATTCTGCTAGACGTTGGTGCACTTTACATCCCTACTCAGTTAGACCGGGTTAGTCATTCATATGTAACCTTTGCATTCATTTACATATGACTTTTGCTGATCAATTTGTTCATTTCCTGACAGTAACCGACCTGATCCAGAGTGCAACATCAAGGACACGAAAAAGAACGCGCTGTCAGGAACCCATCTAATTCAAAGTTCAACATCCATAAGAGAAAAGGAAGTCGCATACGAAGGAGCAAGGCTTGTTTGGGCAAGAAGTGATAGCCCAGCTTTTGTTTGGTCTGATGTCTTTTAGTTTTAGATTACGGTGGAAATGTCGCTGCACCATTTGTTTGTACTGCAGCTCCATAGTGCTAGCTGCTAGTACGTTGGCGCTGTCCTACGTCTGCTTGTTTTGGGGGCACAAATATGCCACGAAACCTTTGTTTTATGTGATCAAACGGTCATCTCTGCATGTATATGTTCGGGTTCTGATGTAACCTTGTTGTGATCTGTACATATATTTGAGTCAGTCTGTGTTTTGTTTTATGATGGGCAGGAGTATTTGTTTTACTACACCATTGCTTATCCGAATTGTATTACTCACTCTATTCAAAAAGTTAGCGGCTCACCTTTTTCCTTCAAGATACGGATGTATCTACACACTAAAAACATATATAGATGAAACCATCTTGAGACAAAGTTTAGTCACTTATGTATGGACGGGGTAGTATTATTTATGTTGTGCTCCCAAACAAGCGAGACATCGGACAGGCGCTGTTTAAAGTTCATATGTGTAATCTTATTCCCTTTGGAAGTTAAGCATTAAACTCTACTAGTACAACCGTGGTGGTCTTGTGATGTACTCTTTTGATGCATTTGTGATGTAGTAGTACAGTACTTTTTTTTGAACTGGTATAGTACTATCTAAGAAGAGTACTCCCTCCGATTCACATTCATTTTACACGAAGAAATATGGATCGGAGCGAGGGAGTAAATTAAACATGGCATCTCGTGCATGAAGCTTGACAGATCGATCAGGTTGGCTAGAATGGCAATACAATGCTCCTCATTAGGCAAATGCATGCCATGTACGATAGTATACATCCAGTAAAGAAGTCTATACTGACATAAAAAAGACTACGTTGGGGATGAGAGTCAATTGGGGAATCTACAATACATAAAATCTTGCTCGTAGCTGATTTTGGCTAAGAGGGTTTTACTCACATTACACGTGCCACTTTCCTTGTCTGCAAAACAAGTTCCAATAAAGGAAGAGGAAAGAAGAGGACATTGTGGGCGAGATTGAACACCTTTTTATGTGTTAAGCTGAGGCCTTGTTTAGCTGAGGATTTCGACTTAGGCCTAACAGCTCAGCACACCCAGAAATAAATTTCCTTGCGCGCACCACTGTCAGCAAAAATAACAAAATTAGCACGCAAGATTAAGAACGAAGTGAATTTAAGTAACTTGGTTAGCTTTTCATGCAATATATTCAGAGAAAGAGCACACATGTCCGGCTAGAAATAATCGTAAGAGAAGAACAATAAATCTAAGGCATCCCACTTCATATGCAGAAGGGACGCGACAGCGCATGGATTCATACCTTGAGTCGACTCTGGCTCGTAGAAGGGCGGTCGCGCCTCGAGGATGCCGGCGACGTCTCCACCTCGATCTCACATGTGACTGCTTCTCGGTGGGCGGTGCGCCACGCCATGTAGAAGATCTATCAAAAGAGGAGAGCCCGATGACGCTACCGACGCCTCTACCTTGATAGCACCGGCTTGTTGCTTCGCACCGAGATGCGCCACATGCAAGATTTAGCGGATGCGCCAATTTTAGAGATATGTCATGATCGTTGTAACAAATTTCAACATGATGATGATTTGATCCTTCACTCGGCCTTGAACATAAGTACTAGTACAGTCTCACAATTTTTTTTTATCATTATACTTTGCGAGATTTAGCGGATGCGCCAAATTCAGAGATAGATCATGATCATGGTAACACAATTTTCAATGTAATGATGATTTGATGTTGCACTAGACCTTGAACATAAGTACTAGTACGGTCTCACAATTTTGTATCATTATACTTTGCAAGTTTTAGCTGATGCGCCCATTTTCAGAGGATCATGGTAACAAATTTTCAACGTGATGATGATTTGATGTTGCACTCGACCTTGAACAGAAGTACTACTACTGTCTTACAACTTCTTTATCATTATACTTTGCAAGATTTAGCAGATGCGCCAAATTCAGAGATAGATCATGATCATGGTAGCAAATTTTCAACGTGATGATGATTTGATGTTGCACTCGAACTTGAACAGAAGTACTAGTACAGTCTCACAATTTTTTTTTATCATTATACTTTGCAAGATTTAGCGGATGCGCCAAATTCAGAGATAGATCGTGATCATGGTAACACACATTTCAATGTAATGATGATTTGATGTTGCACTCGACCTTGAACATAAGTACTAGTACGGTCTCACAATTTTGTATCATTATACTTTGCAAGTTTTAGCGGATGCGCCCATTTTCAGAGGTAGATCATGATCATGGTAACAAATTTTCAACGTGATGATGATTTGATGTTGCACTCGAACTTGAACAGAAGTACTAGTATGGTCTCACAATTTTTATTATCATTATACTTTGAAAGATATAGCGGATGCGCCAATTTCAGAGATAGATCATGATCATGGTAACAAATTTTCAACGTGATGATTTGATGTTGCACTCGGCCTAGAATAGAAGTACTAGTACGGTCTCACAATTTTTTTTATCATTATACTTTGCAAGATATAGCGGATACGCTAATTTCAGAGATAGATCATGGCCATGGTAGTGACCAATATTCAAGGTGACGATGATTTGATTTTGCACTCGGCCTTGAACAGAGGTACTAGTACGGTCTCACAATTTTTTATCATTATACTTGGACCTTAGCGAAATTCAAAATCTCATAGCGGCAAAACTTCCCGCCTACAAAATACAAAAATTTCACACGCTTCCAAATTCCCATTCTACCCCTGTGGAGATGGCAGCAAAGTCGGTTGGTGGGGGGGTCTGCCCGTCATTTTTTGGATCACCACCTCACTAGCCCGGAAACCCTCCCAAAAAAAATTCATTTCCCTCAGACCACCCACCGGAACTTCCCAAGTCCCTCTCTCCCACCTCCACGACCACCGCACCGAAACATCCCCGCCGGACTTCCCTGGCCTACCCGAGCCCTCGCGATCCTCGTCATCCGGCTGCCTGCCGGAGCCGCTTCATCGACGCCGTCATCAACCGGACCGGATCATCCCCGCCGAACCTCGAAACCATATGCTCATCCAGCAGTATACCGCAGTCGCTTCAGCTGCGGTATCGTCCACCCCACCGGAGCCGCTTCACCGGATCCGTCGTCCACCGCATCGGATCTAGCTCACCGACACCGCTGTGCATGAACCGGATCTGCTTCACCGGCGCCGTGCATGATCTAAACTCTTCTACTGTCGCTTTTCTATTGCTTGCCTGCAAGTTCTTGTTTAATCTTGGGGGAACCTGTTTGTGCTAACGACGCGCCGTTACGTTTTTGCAGATGAGATGAGTAATCATGAAGTGTAATGGCCGTCTCTCCAACCCCAAGTAGCACATGTAGCGTACTTCATCACCGGATCTATCAACCCCAGGAAGATCTGCTGTGACTCCCACAGAGTGCTTCTCCTAATGTAAGTCCCTTGTTTTAGCGCCATGTTAAGGTTGAGATGCTTGTTTGTCTGAAGCTCTTTTAGTTCATTCCTAGCTATGACCGTAACACGTTGCTATTTTCTACTTCATTGCTAACTTTAAGCGATTGAACATTTTGGTTTGCATTCCCTGCTCTGTAGATGTAGCCATCATAACTTCTATCTTGCTCAGTCGTTGTTACAAAAATTATAGGAATTATAGTAACATCCTGCTATTATTTAGTTCACGGCCAATTTCAAGTAATTGCACATGTTGGTTCGCATTCCCTGCTCTATAGCTTTTGGCATCGTAACTTCTATATTTGGTTTACATTCCCTGCTCTGTAGATCTAGCCATCATAACTTTATCTTACTCAGTCGTTGTTACAAAAATTATGGCCTGCTACTATGTTGTTTGTGCCAATTTTTTACTCCATGAACATGTTGGCTTGCATTCCTGTACTACGGTGATGCCATTGTTTTGTATCTAGTTCATTGTAAGCTAACAAAGTAAGGACTTAGTTTGGCATGCTATCACTCTGCTATCTAGCACTGTAGTACAAATAAACTTGTCATACTACTAGATAATAATTTTGCGTGCCATCTTGTTCTTCAAAAGCTGCATTATTGACTTGTTTCTCTGACTTGGCATGACGCTCACATATGGAAAGCTGAACATATTGGTTTGCATTCCCTCTTATACAAGTTCACAGGTGATCCCACTATATTCTGTATCTGGTCCATCCTAAGCTCCAGCATTAACTATCCTCTATGTGTTGCTCATTACAAGTTTATATCCCGAAACATCTTGATTTGCATCCCCTTCACTATAAGTTCAGGAGTATTATTTAGTTCACGGCCAAAATGAAGTAATTGCACTTGGCACATGTTGGTTCACATTCCCTCCTCTTTAGCTTTTGCCATCGTAACTTCTATTTTTGGTTTACATTCCCTGCTCTGTAGATGTAGCCATCATAACTTCATCTTGCTCAGTCGTTGTTACAAAATTTATAGCCTGCTACTATGTTGTTCATGCCAATTTTGTACTCCTTGAACATGTTGGTTTGCATGGGACTCGACAGTAGTAAGCTTCTTTGTTTCATTCTAACATGCTCTGTTATATTGGCTGTTGGTATGCGGCATGCACTCTTTGTTTGCTTATTGTGCGCATTACAATGATCTTGTTATAACGACGAAATGATGAGTTCCAAATTCTTTGGCAAACAATATTGCAGTGTCTTTGCCTTTCCATTGTTGCTGTCTTAACTTGTAATGTCTTTGTTTCAGATATAGGTGCTGCATGGACAACTTAAAAGATTGCCGGATCGCTTCATTGTATTGCTAGGTTTAATTACCATTCAATTTCTCTGGGTTCTGTAATATTTTTTCAAAGCCTTGCAGCTGATGTAATATTTAGTTAGTTTTTATAGTTCTTTCGCGCATTTTTTCTTTGGTGCTTGTGGTAAGTGAGGCTATCCGAGAAATCAATGCTGCGTAAATATTCTCAGTATCTAAATCACGAATTCCCATCCCTTAAACGGCCCAATTAAGCGAAATCACATATGTGCCAGCTCGCAAAATCCTAAAGCGCCTATTACGCCGGCATATAAACAGCAACTAAACGGGCTGGCCCACTTACTTACTGGCCAGCCCATTTGATTTACTGTGGACCCCACACCCTAATTGGGCCGGCCCACTTGCTTTAAGGTGGACCCCACCCACTACTGGGCCGGCCCACTAACTAGTTGGGCCAGCCCAATTGCTTTTGTGGTGGACCCCACATACTAAATGGGCCGGCCCTTTAAGACGAAAGTGGGCCCCACCTCTGTTTTTGGCCCGGCCCACTCTCCTGTTGGGCCGGCCCACTTGCGCTATGGTGGACCCCACGTACTAAACGGGCCGGCCCTTTTACAGGAAAGTGGGACCCACTATTGTTTTTGGCCCGGCCCACTAGCGTGTTGGGCCGGCCCACTTGCTATATGGTGGACCCCACATACTAAATGGGCCGGCCCTTTAAGACGAAAGTGGGACCTACCAGAGTTTTTGGCCCGGCCCACCATCTTGTTGGGCCGGCCCACTTGCTATATGGTGGACCCCACATACTAAATGGGCCGGCCCTTTAGCAGGAAAGTGGGACCCACCTGTGTTTTTGGCCCGGCCCACCATCTTGTTGGGCCGGCCCACTTGCTATGTGGTGGACCCCACATACTAAATGGGCCAGCCCTTTAACTGGAAAGTGGGACCCACCTGTGTTTATGTGCCGGCCCACTCTCTTGTTGGGCCGGCCCACTTGCTATATGGTGGACCCCACGTACTAAACGGGCCAGCCCTTTAACTGGAAAGTGGGACCCACCGGTGCTTTTGGCCCGGCCCACTGGCTTGTTGGGCCAGCCCATTTGATCTAATGTGGACCCCATGTACTAAATGGGCCGGCCCGATAGCAGGAAAGTGGGACCCACATGCTAATTGGGCCGGCCCACTAACTTCTTGGGCCGGCCCAGTTGCTTTAATATGGACCCCACTTTGTAAATGGGCCGGCCCGATACCAAGAAAGTGGGTCCCACATGTCTTGTGGGCCGGCCCTTTTGCCTGTTGACCGGTCAAACGAGTGCATTCGGCCCGGCCCACATGCTTAGTGGGCCGGCCCATTAAAGTTTTGACCAGTCAACCTTAGAGGTTAGGCCCGGCCCACGTAACTAATGGACCAGCCCAGCTATATAGTTGACCGGTCAAACTAAGTCAGCTGGCCCGGCCCGCAAACTTAATGGGCCGGCCCGCTTAAGACGTGGCAGGCCTCGTGTGGGCCTACCATCTACCACGGGGTTTCAGCCGGTTAACGCCGTTAATCGCGATTAACGGCGTACGCACGTGTCGGTTGCATGACGTCAGCAGTCAACGGGCTCCCGGAAACACTTGGGCAACGGTCCGATTTTCCGTGGCGGAAGGGCGCCCAAGCGCGACGGACCGAAAAAATCGTCGTAGGACTTTGCCTGACGCAGTTTCCACAACAGAACCCATATCGTCGGGTTAGGCCCATGGGCGACGAAAAATACCCCTTAGCGGACGATTTTGAGACGTTGTCTATCAGAACTTTTCTTGTAGTGTGTAGTGCGGCGCAACACCAGGGATTCCGGCGCCAACGTGGAACCTGCACAACACAACCAAAGTACTTTGCCCCAACGAAACAGTGAGGTTGTCAATCTCACCGGCTTGCTGTAACAAAGGATTAGATGTATAGTGTGGATGATGATTGTTTGCAGAGAACAGTAGAACAAGTATTGCAGTAGATTGTATTCGATTAAAAGAACGGACCGGGGTCCACAGTTCACTAGAGGTGTCTCTCCCATAAGATAAATAGCATGTTGGGTGAACAAATTACAGTTGGGCAATTGACAAATAGAGAGGGCATAACAATGCACATACATGGCATGATGCGTATTGTGAGATTTAATTGGGCATTACGACAAAGTACATAGACCGCTATCCAGCATGCATCTATGCCTAAAAAGTCCACTTTCAGGTTATCATCTGAACCCCTTCCAGTATTAAGTTGCAAACAACAGACAATTGCATTAAGTATGGTGCGTAATGTAATCAATAACTACATCCTCGGACATAGCATCAATGTTTTATCCCTAGTGGCAACAGCACATCCACAACCTTAGCACTTTCTGTCACTGTCCCAGATTTAATGGAGGCATGAACCCACTATCAAGCATAAGTACTCCCTCTTGGAGTTAAGAGTAAAAACTTGGCCAGAGCCTCTACTAATAACGGAGAGCATGCAAGATCATAAACAACACATAGGTAATAGATTGATAATCAACATAACATAGTATTCTCTATCCATCGGATCCCAACAAACGCACATGTAGCTTTACAGATAGATGATCTTGATCATGTTAGGCAGCTCACAAGATCCGACAATGAAGCACATGAGGAGAAGACAACCATCTAGCTACTGCTATGGACCCATAGTCCAGGGGTGAACTACTCACACATCAATCCGGAGGCGACCATGGCGGTGTAGAGTCCTCCGGGAGATGATTCCCCTCTCCGGCAGGGTGCCGGAGGTGATCTCCTGAATCCCCCGAGATGGGATTGGCGGCGGCGGCGTCTCTGGAAGGTTTTCCGTATCGTGGCTCTCGGTACTAGGGCTATTATCGACGGAGGCTTAAGTAGGCGGAAGGGCAGGTCAGGGGGCCACACGGGGGCCCCACACAACAGGTCGGCGCGGCCAAGGGCTGGGCCGCACCGCCCTAGTGTTTGGGCACCCCGTGGCCCCACTTCATCTCCTCTCCGGTCTTCTGGAAGCTTCGTGGAAAAATAGGCCCCTGGGCGTTGATTTCGTCCAATTCCGAGAATATTTCCTTACTAGGATTTCTGAAACCAAAAACAGCAGAAAACAGCAACTGGCTCTTCGGCATCTCGTTAATAGGTTAGTGCCGGAAAATGCATAAATATGACATATAATGTGTATAAAACATGTGAGTATCATCATAAAAGTAGCATGGAACATAAGAAATTATAGATACGTTTGAGACGTATCAAGCATCCCCAAGCTTATTTCCTACTCGTCCCGAGTAGGTAAACGATAACAAAGATAATTTCTTAGTGACAATGCTACCAACATAATCTTGATCAATACTATTGTAAGCACATGTAATGAATGCAGCGATTTGAAACAATGGTAAATGACATGAGTAAACAATTGAATCATAAAGCAAAGACTTTTCATGAATAGTACTTCAAGACAAGCATCAATAAGTCTTGCATAAGAGTTAACTCATAAAGCAATAATTCAAAGTAAAGGTATTGAAGCAACACAAAGGAAGATGAAGTTTCAGCGGTTGCTTTCAACTTGTAACATGTATATCTCATGGATAGTTGTCAATGTAAAGTAATATAACAAGTGCAATATGCAAGTATGTAGGAATCAATGCACAGTTCACACAAGTGTTTGCTTCTTGAGGTGGAGAGAGATAGGTGAACTGACTCAACATAAAAGTAAAAGAAAGGTACTTCAAAGAGGAAAGCATCGATTGCTATATTTGTGCTAGAGCTTTGGTTTTGAAAACAAGAAACAATTTTGTCAACGGTAGTAATAAAGCATATGAGTTATGTAAATTATATCCTACAAGTTGCAAGCCTCATGCATAGTATACCAATAGTGCCCGCACCTTGTCCTAATTAGCTTGGATTTACATGGATTATCATAGCATAGCACATGTTTCAACCAAGTGTCGCAAAGGGGTACCTCTATGCACTTTGTACAAAGGTCTAAGGAGAAAGCTCGCATTGGATTTCTCGCTTTTGGTTATTCTCAACTTAGACATCCATACCGGGACAACATAGACAACAGATAATGGACTCCTCTTTAATGCATAAGCATTCAACAACAGATAATATTCTCATAAGAGATTGAGGTTTCTTGTCCAAACTGAAAATTCCACCATGGATCATGGCTTTAGTTAGCGGCCCAATGTTCTTCTCTAACAATATGCATACTCAAACCATTTGATCATGATAAATCACCCTTACTTCAGACAAGACGAACATACATAGCAACTCACATGATATTCAACAAAGAAATAGTTGATGGCGTCCCCAGGAACATGGTTATCGCACAACAAGCAACTTAATAAGAGATAAAGTGCATAAGTACATATTCAATACCACAATAGTTTTTAAGCTATTTGTCCCATGAGCTATATATTGCAAAGATAAAGAATGGAAATTTTAAAGGTAGCACTCAAGCAATTTACTTTGGAATGGCGGAAAAATACCATGTATTAGGTAGGTATGGTGGACACAAATGGCATAGTGGTTGGCTCAAGGATTTTGGATGCATGAGAAGTATTCCCTCTCGATACAAGGTTTAGGCTAGCAAGGTTTATTTGAAACAAACACAAGGATGAAGCGGTGCAGCAAAACTCACATAAAAGATATATTATAAACATTATAAGACTCTATATCGTCTTCCTTGTTGTTCAAACTCAATACTAGAAATTATCTAGACCTTAGAGAAACCAAACATGCAAATCAGATTTTAGCAAGCTCTATGTATTTCTTCATTAATAGGTGCAAAGTATATGATGCAAGAGCTTAAACATGAGCACAGCAATTGCCAAGTATCACATTATTCAAGATATTATACCAATTACCACATATATCATTTTCCAATTCCAACCATATAACAATTTAACGAAGAAGAAACTTTCGCCATGAATACTATGAGTAAAGCCTAAGGACATATTTGTCCATATGCAACAGCGGAGCGTGTCTCTCTCCCACACAATGAATGCTAGGATCCATTTTATTCAAACAAAACAAAAACAAAAACAAACAGACGCTCCAAGCAAAGTACATAAGATGTGACGGAATAAAAATATAGTTTCAGGGGAGGAACCTGATAATGTTGTCGATGAAGAAGGGGATGCCTTGGGCATCCCCAAGCTTAGACGCTTGAGACTTCTTGATATATGCAGGGGTGAACCACCGGGGCATCCCCAATCTTAGAGCTTTCACTCTCCTTGATCATAGTGTATATCATCCTCCTCTCTTGATCCTTGAAAACTTCCTCCACACCAAACTCAAAACAAACTCATTAGTGGGTTAGTGTATAATCAAAATTCACATATTCAGAGGTGACACAATCATTCTTTACACTTCTGGACATTGCACAAAGCTACTGAAAGTTAATGGAATCGAAAAATCCATCAAGCATGACAAAACAGGCAATGCGAAATAAAAGGCAGAATCTGTCAAAAGAGAACAGTTCGTAAAGACGTATTTTTAACAGGCACCAGACTTGCTAAGATGAGAAAACTTAAAACTAATGAAAGTTGCGTACATATCTGAGGATCACTCACGTAAATTGGCATAATGTTCTGAGTTACCTACAGATAATTAGACCCAGATTCGTGACAGCAAAGAAATCTGTTTCTGCGCGGTAATCCAAATCTAGTATCATACTTTTATTAGAGACTTTACTTGGCACAACAATGCAATAAAACTAAGATAAGGAGAGGTTACTACAGTAGTAACAACTTCCAAGACTCAAATATAAAATAAAAGTACTGTAGTAAAAACATGGGTTGTCTCCCATAAGCGCTTTTCTTTAATGCCTTTCAGCTAGGCGCAGAAATTGTGTATCAAGTATTATCAAGAGACGAAGTGTCAATATCATAACTTGTTCTAATGATAGAATCAAAAGGTAACTTCATTCTCTTTCTAGGGAAGTGTTCCATACCTTTCTTGAGAGGAAATTGATATTTAATATTACCTTCCTTCATATCAATGATAGCACCAACAGTTCGAAGAAAAGGTCTTCCCAATATAATGGGACAAGATGCATTGCATTCAATATCCAAGACAACAAAATCAACGGGGACAAGGTTATTGTTAACCATAATACGAATATTATCAACTCTCCCCAAAGGTTTCTTTGTAGAGTTATCAGCAAGATTAACATCCAAATAACAATTTTTCAATGGTGGCAAGTCAAGCATATTATAGATTTTCTTAGGCATAACGGAAATACTTGCACCAAGATCACATAAAGCATTACAACAAAAGTCATTGACCTTCATCTTAATGATGGGCTCCCAACCATCTTCTAACTTCCTAGGAATAGAAGTTTCAAGTTTTAGTTTCTCTTCTCTAGCTTTTATGAGAGCATTTGTAATATGTTTCGTGAAAGCCAAATTTATAGCACTAGCATTAGGACTCTTAGCAAGTTTTTGTAAGAACTTTATAACTTCAGATATGTGGCAATCATCAAAATCCAAATCATTATGATCTAAAGCAATGGGATCATTGTCCCCAATGTTGGAAAAAATTTCAGCAGTTTTATCATAGGCAGTTTCAGCAGTTTTAGAAGTTTCAGGCAGTTTTGCTCGCTTTGCATTAGGAGTAGAAACATTGCTAACACCAATTATTTTACCATTAATAGTAGGAGGTGCAGCAACATGTGGAGCATTAGCATTGCTAGTGGTAGTAATAGTCCAAACTTTAGCTACATTATTCTCTTTAGCTAGTTTTTCATTTTCTTATCTTTCCCACCTAGCAATCAATTCAGCCATTAATCTTATATTCTCATTAATTCTAACTTGGATGGCATTTGCTGTAGTAACAATTTTATTATCTATATCCTCAGGTTTAGCAGCCATTTTATTAATTAAAGAAGATTGTGACGCAGACATGTATGAGATTCGGTTTTGAGCATTTGCAAGTTTAGTTTGCAACCCAGAGATCTCCATATTCAGATTTTCAAGTTGATTTACTATATTCTTCAACAAGGTAGATTGCTCATTCATAGTTTTAGTAAACAATTTATTTTGCTCATATTGTGATTGCATAAAGCTCTTGGTGGATCTTTCAATTTCTAACATCTTTTCCTCATTAGGTGAAGCATATCTACCATAAGAGTTACCATTAGCAGGATATGGCCTAGAATTGTTACTAGAATTGTTCCGATAAGCATTGTTGTTGAAATTATTATTTTTAATGTAGTTTACATCAACATGTTCTTCTTGGGCAACCAATGAAGCTAACGAAACATTATTAGGATCAACATTAGTCCTACCACTCACAAGCATAGACATAATAGCATCAATCTTATCACTCAAGGAAGAGGTTTCTTCGACATAATTTACCTTCTTACCTTGTGGAGCTCTTTCCGTGTGCCATTCAGAGTAATTAATCATCATATTATCAAGAAGCTTTGTTGCTTCACCAAGAGTGATGGACATAAAGGTACCTCCAGCAGCTGAATCCAATAGGTTCCGTGAAGAAAAATTCAGTCCTGCATAAAAGGTTTGGATGATCATCCAAGTAGTCAGTCCATGGGTTGGGCAATTTTTAACCAAAGATTTCATTCTTTCCCATGTTTGTGCAACATGCTCAGTATCCAATTGTTTAAAATTCATTATGCTACTCCTCAAAGATATAATTTTAGCAGGGGGATAATATCTACCAATAAAATCATCCTTGCATTTAGTCCATGAATCAATACTATTCTTAGGCAGAGATAGCAACCAATCTTTAGCTCTTCCTCTTAGTGAGAAAGGGAACAATTTTAATTTTATTATGTCACCATCTACATCTTTATACTTTTGCATTTCACAAAGTTCAACAAAATTATTGAGATGGGCAGCAGCATCATCAGAACTAACACCAGAAAATTGCTCTCGCATAACAAGATTCAGTAAAGCAGGTTTAATTTCAAAGAATTCCGTTGTAGTAGCGGGTAGAGCAATAGGTGTGCATAAGAAATCATTATTATTTGTGGTTGTGAAGTCAGACAACTTAGTATTCTCAGCAGTATTCATTTTAGCAACATTAAATAAAGTAAACTAGATAAAGTAAATGCAAGTAACTAATATTTTTGTGTTTTTGATATATCAAACAGAGTAGTAAATAAAATAAAGCAAGACAAAAACAAAGTAAAGAGATTGGATTGTGAAGACTCCCCTTGCAGCGTGTCTTGATCTCCCCGGGGGCGCCAGAAAATATGCTTGATAGCGTGTAAACACACGTCCGTTGGGAACCCCAAGAGGAAGGTGTGATGCGTACAGCAGCAAGTTTTCCCTCAGTAAGAAACCAAGGTTTATCGAACCAGTAGGAGCCAAGAAGCACGTTGAAGGTTGATGGCGGCGAGATGTAGTGCGGCGCAACACCAGGGATTCCGGCGCCACCGTGGAACCTGCACAACACAACCAAAGTACTTCGCCCCAACGAAACAGTGAGGTTGTCAATCTCACCGGCTTGCTGTAACAAAGGATTAGATGTATAGTGTGGATGATGATTGTTTGCAGAGAACAGTAGAACAAGTATTGCAGTAGATTGTATTCAATTAAAAGAATGGACCGAGGTCCACAGTTCACTAGAGGTGTCTCTCCCATAAGATAAATAGCATGTTGGGTGAACAAATTACAGTTGGGCAATTGACAAATAGAGAGGGCATAACAATGCACATACATGGCATGATGAGTATTGTGAGATTTAATTGGGCATTACGACAAAGTACATAGACCGCTATCCAGCATGCATCTATGCCTAAAAAGTCCACTTTCAGGTTATCATCCGAACCCCTTCCAGTATTAAGTTGCAAACAACAGACAATTGCATTAAGTATGGTGCGTAATGTAATCAATAACTACATCCTCGGACATAGCATCAATGTTTTATCCCTAGTGGCAACAGCACATCCACAACCTTAGAACTTTACATCCTTTGTCCCAGATTTAATGGAGGCATGAACCCACTATCGAGCATAAGTACTCCCTCTTGGAGTTAAGAGTAAAAACTTGGCCAGAGCCTCTACTAATAACGGAGAGCATGCAAGATCATAAACAACACATAGGTAATAGATTGATAATCAACATAACATAGTATTCTCTATCCATCGGATCCCAACAAACGCACATGTAGCTTTACAGATAGATGATCTTGATCATGTTAGGCAGCTCACAAGATCCGACAATGAAGCACATGAGGAGAAGACAACCATCTAGCTACTGCTATGGACCCATAGTCCAGGGGTGAACTACTCACACATCAATCCGGAGGCGACCATGGCGGTGTAGAGTCCTCCGGGAGATGATTCCCCTCTCCGGCAGGGTGCCGGAGGCGATCTCCTGAATCCCCCGAGATGGGATTTGCGGCGGCGGCGTCTCTGGAAGGTTTTCCGTATCGTGGCTCTCGGTACTGGGGCTATTATCGACGGATGCTTAAGTAGGCGGAAGGGCAGGTCAGGGGGGCACACGGGGGCCCCACACAACAGGTCGGCGCGGCCAAGGGCTGGGCCGCGCCGCCCTAGTGTTTGGGCACCCCGTGGCCCCACTTCGTCTCCTCTCCGGTCTTCTGGAAGCTTTGTGGAAAAATAGGCCCCTGGGCGTTGATTTCGTCCAATTCCGAGAATATTTCCTTACTAGGATTTCTGAAACCAAAAACAGCAGAAAACAGCAACTGGCTCTTCGGCATCTCGTTAATAGGTTAGTGCCGGAAAATGCATAAATATGACATATAATGTGTATAAAACATGTGAGTATCATCATAAAAGTAGCATGGAACATAAGAAATTATAGATACGTTTGAGACGTATCAATATGTCTAGACCTTGTTTATCAACTAGAATGTTTACTATATGACATATATAAGAAGACTATGTGCTTTGGTTTTTCATTTTTTTTGAATTTGTTGAATTTTGTATGCCCATTTGAATCTTGGTCAAATCCTAGGTTCGACCAAGGTTAAAACAAGTTTAAAACATGGCTATGAAAAGGTAAGCATGGATCCTTCTTAGTCACTCTAAAATGAAGCTTTTGGGAGGTTTTTGAAATTTCCATGTTTGAAACCCAAAATCACTTCTCTTCATGCTTGGCTTCATAAGACAGAGAATAGGGTTAGGGGTAGATACATGCTTTTTTCTAGTTTGAATATGTCTAGACCTTGTTTATCAACTTGAATGCTTACTATATATATGACATAAGAAGGCTATGTTCTTTGGTTTTTCATTTTTTCTGATTTTTTATGCCCATTTGAATCTTTGTCAAATCCTAGGATTGACCAAGATTTAAACAAGTTTAAAACATGGAAATGAAAAGGTAAGAATGGATCCTCCTTAGTCACTGTTTAATGAAGCTTTTGGGAGGTTTGTGAAATTTCCATGTTTGAAACCCAAAACCACTTAAGACAGAGTTTATGGTTAGGTGTAGATACATGATTTTTTGGTTTGAATATGTCTAGACCTTGTTTATCAACTTGAATGCTTACTATATATTACATAAGAAGGCTATGTTCTTTGGTTTTTCGTTTTTCTGTTTTTCCTGATTTTTTGAAGTCCATTTGAATCTTAGTCAAATCCTAGGTTTGACCAAGATTTAAACAAGTTTAAAACATGAAAATGAAAAGGTAAGTCTGGATCCTTCTTAATCACTCTACAATGAATCTTTTGGGAGGTTTTTGAAATTTTCATGTTTGAAACCCAAAACCACTTCTCTTCATATTTGACTTCATAAGACATAGTTTAGGGGTTAGGGCTAGATACATGATTTTTCTAGTTTGAATATGTCTAGACCTTGTTTATCAACTTGAATGCTTACTATATGACATATGCAAATCTTGATAATCCATATCAATCATTTTAGAAGTGATAAGGTAGGAGTAGTTAAATTTAATCCATCAAATATGTACCATGGTGATTTTATATGCAGCTGGGCACCAGACATCACGTGCACACTATATCAATGCGCAGCAGTACTTGCTCCAGAAAACCCACATTTTTGTACCTGGACGTTACGCTAAAATAAACTGCGAAAACAACGAACAGCACTTTTGTAGTACTGTACTCGGTACTCCCTACTTGCTCCAGATAATCCCCATTGCTTCACTACTACAGTACTACCCTGGCGCGCATTCATTGTTTCCCCTGACTATTCAGAGCTTTGGACGTCCATCAGAGTAGTAGCAGTCAGTAGGACAGTACTGCTAGCTCGATTAATGGCGTGCTATAAAATTATATACTAGCCGACAGATGTCCATTCCTCGAGTTGCGCGCCAGAGCCTTTGAAGAGAAGGTAGCCGCTCTGTCCCGTTGATTTACGGTGGACAGACAAGATAGAACGTCTCTGTGTTGAAGCATACGTACTACTCCGGACCGCTCTCGGTTCATTTGCTTCTTCTCCCGAGTCCTGACCAGGGACTGAGATCCAGTGACTTCAGTAAGAGAAGTCACCATGCGACTTTACACACGTGAGCCATTCGATCAAGATCGAACGCTCGCGGTTGATCCAAATTTCGAACTTAAACTAAACTAATTTTTTAAATGGACTAGAACTTTCCGAGAATACTCAATGGAATATATACTTCTTAATGTAAAGTTTTTCTTCGATAATGGGATTTTCTTTTTTTCTGAGAAACATAAATTTTAATTTCAAATTTTAGATCAACCATGTGCGTTGGATCTTAATCTGATGGCTCGTATAGGTAAAGTTCATGGTAACTTCAGTTGGGTCAAGTCACTGGATCTGAGTTCGCAAGGGAGCTCCCTCTCGGCCGTTGATTTAGGATGGGCGGACTAGGTTGCTCGAAGCGAGGGCAGGAGACGGCTGTCTGGTTTTAATAGGGGGGAGTACTCCTTCCATTCCCTTCTTGCTTCACTTCTAGTCTCCTTCCACTTCCAGCGATGCCTCCGAAGTCAAGGCCACCATCTCGCTTGAAGAAGCACCATCTAGTGTTGACCAGGGACACGGAGAGTTCCCGCCGACAGTCTATCCAGATGCTGGCCGCGAGAAAGGACCCGCCAGAAAACGAAGGCCCTGCTTCGCGCTTGTCTCGGAACGGCATCCGTCGTGCGGTCGAAGACTCCTGGTTGGTTTCCATCGCCATGTTTCTTGATTCTTCCTGGCCCGGAGGTCCCAACTCTTTATTCCGTATTAATCCTTTTTATACATATCTCAGTGCCCCACGACGCACCCTGCCATCTTCTCATGACGACTTCAACCCCTGTCTCGTGCACTTAGAGGTTACCACTGATTGGACATTTTCGTCTTCCTCTCGTCACTTTGTTTGGTACTGATGATATTGCCATGCAGGAAGCGTCGGCGTGTTTCAGAGATGAGCTTAAAACTCTCGTGGAACTCGCCTCCAACTTTCGCGATGATCTCGATACTTTGAAGGACGAGGTCACCGGCCGGGGCAAGCTGCATGATGTGAGCATTCCATCAAGTGAGGAAACGAACACTGTCATCAAGAAGCTTAAGGGCGAGAATTTGATGCTTAAGATCGAGTGCGGCTTTCTTCGCGAAGAAAACATCGAGCTATCAAACAGGTGCATTCAACCTCTCAACGGGAGCCTCAACACCCAACATGTTGCGGTCAAGAAGATGATGGATGACAGCATCTTGAAGAAAAACAATATGGTCGATCCAATCCAGGCACCGCAGAAGGAAGTCGATGTGCTCCGAGTCCAGCCACATTTGCGTAGGTCGCCGAGGCGTCCTCGCGCAGGTTGCTGAGGAGCGCACGTCGCCGAGTAGGCTGGGGGATAAGGAATTCTAGGGAGAGAAGCGGAATCACCACCTTACCTGATGGAGGGCCGCTCCGCCAGGTAGGCTGGGGGAGAGAAGCACTGACTCTCATTGTTCTTTAGCTAGTCCTCCGATCCATATTACATGATGTTAAAATGGATGTATCTACACTACTGAAATATGTCAAGATACATATATTTCAACGTTTATATTGCCTAAGTCTTATTATCCATCCCTAAGCTGGGTCGCTTTTGTAACTACTGATTTGCATATTCGACTCTTCTGACGAAAGATTTGTGGCCATGTGCCTTACAAGTCTAGTTCCAACTGACATTATTTGTACTCGCTAAAAATGTATTATTCAGTACCCCCTCTGAATAATACTTTCATAGTATGTGCTTCTAAAATTGTAGATGTTGATATTTTTTATGTAGAGTTCCTCAATCTTTTGAATTTTGACTTGGCTGAAAAAATATATGTATCGTAATTAGGGAAGGAGATAGTAGCAAGATGGGATGCATCTGGATTTGGATGTTTGGCGTCACTCGAACCTCTGTTAATAGGATTTTTTGTGAGAGGGACAACCGATACGCATCCTAATGCGTCTTCTCTTGACAAAGAAGATGGCTGGGAGTTTGCGTACCTATTGCACGTGACTTGTGCTCACTGAAGTGTGGGACCTCATAAGTGGGCACCACACGTAAGTGATAGACCTGCTGGTGTAAAAACTCGATTGATTATTATAGTGCATTAGAAAAAAGTTTCCTATGGATTCAAGGGTAGGAAATCCAAGTTAACTCATTTACATGACATTATTTTTTCATGAAGCAAAGTTAACACATCTATCAATTGGTACATTTTGGAGTGACTAAGAAGGATCCAGGCTTACTTATTCGTTTTCACGTGTTAAACTTGTCTAAATCTTGGTCAAACCTAGGATTTGACCATGATTCAAAAGGGAAGAAAAAAAACAGAAAAACGAAAAACCAAATCACATACTCTGTCTTATGAAGTGAAGCATGAAGAGAAGTGGTTTTGGGTTTCAAACATGGAAATTTCAAAAACCTCCCAAAAACTTCATTTTAGAGTGATTAAGAAGGATACATGCTTCCCTTTTCATTTCATGTTTTAAACTTATTTATATTAGCTTGGTCAAACCTAGGATTTGACAAGATTCAAATGGGCATCAAAATAAAAAAAACAGAAAAATGAAAAACAAAAGCAAATAGTTTTCTTATATCATATAGTAAGCATTAAAGTTGATAAACAAGGTCTAGACATAATCAAACCAGACAAATCATGTATATGTCTACACTAACCCTAAACTCCGTCTTATGAAGTCAACCATGGAAATTTCAAGAACATCCCAAAAGCTTCATTTTAGAGTGACTAAGAAGGATACAGACTTCCCGTTTCATTTTCATGTTTTAAACTTGTTTAAATCTTGGTCAAACCTAGGATTTGACCAAGATTCAAATAAGTTAAAACATGACAATGAAAAGGTAAGCATCGATCCTTCTTAGTCGCTCTAAAATGAAGCTTTTGGGAGGTTTTTGAAATTTCCATGTTTGAAACCCAAAACCACTTCTCTTCATGCTTGACTTCATAAGACAGAGTTTAGGGTTAGGGTTTAGGGGTAGATACATGATTTTTCTGGTTTCAATATGTCTAGACCTTGTTTATCAATTTGAATGCTTACTATATGACATATGAAGGCTATGTGCTTTGGTTTTTTATTCTTTCATTTTTTTTCTGAATTTTTATGCCCATTTGAATCTTGGTCAAATCCCAGGTTTGACCAAGATTTAAGCAAGTTTAAAACATGACAATGAAAAGGTAATTAATCATGGATCCTTCTTAATTAATAAGTAAGTCTAATTAAAATGAAGCTTTTGGGAGGTTTTTGAAATTTACATGTTTGAAACCCAAAACCACACTTCTCTTCATGCTTGACTTCATATATGAGATAGAGTTTAGGGTTAGGGGGTACATGATTTGTCTGGTTTGAATATGTCTAGACCTTGTTTATGAACTTTAATGATTACTATATGACATAAGAAGACTATGTGCTCTGGTTTTTTATTTTTTATTTTATGCCCATTTGAATATTGGTCAAATCCTAGGTTTGACCAAGATTTAAACAAGTTTAAAATATGAAAATGCAAAGGTAAGCTTGGATCCTTCTTAGTCACTCTAAAATGAAGCTTTTGGGAGGTTTTTGAATTTCATGTTTGAAACCCAAAACCACTTCTCTCTTCATGCTTGACTTCATAAGACAGAGTTTAGGGGTTAGGGGTATAGATACATAATATGTCTGGTTTGAATATGTATAGACCTTGTTTATCAACTTGAATGCTTACTATATGACATAAGAAAACTATGTGCATTGGTTTTTCATTTTTCTGATTTTTTTAAATTTTGATGCCCATTTTAATCTCGGTCAAATACTAGGATTGACCAAGATTTAAACAAGTTTAAAACATGAAAATGAAAAGGTAAGCCTGGATCCTTCTTAGTCACTATAAAATGAAGCAGCTTTTCGGATGTTCTTGAAATTTTCATGTTTGAAACCCAAAACCACTTCTCTTCATGATTAACTTCATAAGACATAGTTTAGGGGTTAGAGGGTAGATACATGATTTGTATGGTTTGAATATGTCTAGACCTTGTTTATCAACTGTAATGCTTACTATATGACATAACAAGACTATGTGCTTTGGTTTTTCATTTTTCGGTTTGTTTTGAATTTTCTGCCCATTTGAATCTTGATCAAATCCTAGGTTTGACCAAGATTTAGACAAGTTTAACACATGAAAACGAATAAGTAAGCTTGATAATCCCATTTGTTGACTCATTTAACTAGTTAATCCCATTTGTTGACTCTCTGTTGACCATCCACTTGAGGTGAAACTGAGTATATTGCACTAGCCAGTATTAGTACTCAAGGGGAAAACTGAGCACACAAAAAATGCTAAATTTCCAGGGTTAGACTCGAGTACGCGTGTTGCGGTGCAGAAGTGGAAGACGTGCAATTGTTGACGCGTAGACGCGGGTCGCGGTGCAGAAGTCGAAGACGTGCAATCATGGATGCGTGTCGCGTTGCAAAAGCCCAAGACGTGAAGACGATCAATGGTGGACGCGTAGGACGCGGGTTGCATTAACCACCCCTCACCTTTATAGACGCCTCCTCGCACTCTCTCTGTCACTCTCACTAGCTCATGCAACGCCTCCTCTCACGTCCCATCATCTTCTCCAAAGCGAAAAACCCTATCCCTCTCTGCCGGCGAGATGATGTGCAAGGAGAATGCGAATCCCATCGTCCATGACGCCGTCGGCTCCAAGCGCGACGCCTCCCTCTTCGATGCCGTCCCCTCAACGGTCGTCGCCGCCGCCGATGGCGGACGGATCCCGCCGGGATGGGACCCCTATGAGGAGGTGCCGTACATCCCGCCTCCGAACCCCTACGACACCTGCATGGACGACCCATGGAACGAGGTAACTATGGTTTGCTCCCTTTTTTTGTTCCCCATTCCTCTTTGAACCCTATTTTGCTGGTTCCCTAGTAACTATTAGTGCCGATCTGTAGATGGATGAGTATTGGGTTAATATTTGCGCCGATTTTATTCCATTTTGCTTTGACCCCTTCTTGATTTCGTTGAAGATTTGGAGTTCGACCGTTCGGTTAATTTATGCAAGTAATAATGAGATCTCAATCAGTTAATTTATGCAAGTAATCATGGGATCTCAATCAGTTATTTTATGCACGAATCAAAAGATATCAATCGTTTAATTTTGCAAATAATCTGGAATCTGTTCAAATTCAGATTTGGAATCTGTTTCTTTGCCTATGATGAATCGTTGGGCACAAATTTTTACAGAGTGGGTTCAGCGAACAATTGCTGTGTACAAATCTGTTGTGCATGAGCTTTGGTTCGCTAACACCATACCTGTAGACATATAATCATCTCCACTCTAACTGAGGCTGGCTCTGTTTTTCCTTACTTTGTTATCATGCATGTTAGACATCGTTGCAACTCCTTCACTCATAGTTCCCATTTGATATGGATCAGGTGTCTGGCAGCGATGACGAGGACCATCACACCAAGACTCGCCAGGTGCTGCGGAGGCTGCAGGTCGGCCAATACGTCTCCTACTTCGCCAAGGGTGTCTACAGGTGCCCCTTCTGCACTAGAAGACTCGGCGGCACTGACTTCAACTGCCTCCTCACGCATGCTGAGAACATCGGCAACATCTTCCCCAAGGTCGGCGCGTCGGTGAACCCCTACTCCTTCCGCGCCAAGCACAAGGCGCTCGGCATGCACCTCCGCAGCGTCCAGCGGGTGGAGATCTCCGCCGGGCGCATGCCTTCGCTCAAGCCCAAGGCTACCAAGGGGAGCAACAAGTGGAGTCAGAGGCAGATGGGGTAGGCAGAGTCCTGGACGTGTGCTGCTGCTGCAAAGCAGCTTCTATTTTGTTGTTAGCTAGGGATCCCTTGTTGTTATGTTGTTAGTATGATGGTGTTGTGAAGAACCTCGAACATGTTACTATGTTGGCTGCTGTGTATGCAGCTTATTATCTAGGGAGGGATCCCTATTATCTATCCCTATTCTACTATATTTTGTTGGCCCTACTTTGTTTTCTAGATTTACTATGACTGTGAATTTGTCGTACATTACCCTGGAGATTTGCTTCTAGATTTAACTACATACATATGGACCAGAGGGAGTACTAGATTTGCTGCCATATTGGGCAAACAACGAGGGCCAAAAGGCACAAATAATTGAAGAAAGACATAAATGCAAGCTTCTCTAGATTTGATACTAATTTGGTTAAAAAAGACAAAGAGACGGGGGGGTGATACGTCCAAAACGTATCTACTTTCCCGAACACTTTTGCTATTGTTTTGCCTCTAATTTGTGTATTTTGGATGCAACTAACACGGACTAACGCTGTTTTCAGCAGAACTGCTCTGGTGTCTCGTTTTTGTGCAGAAATCCAACTTTCGGGAAAATCCTCGGAATTTATGCAGAAGGCCCTATTTTCCCAGGAAACTAACAGAGCCAGAAGGACAATTGAGGTGGAGGCCCGAGGGCCCCACACCATAGGGCGGCGCGGCCCAGGGGGGCCCGCGCGGCCCTGTGGTGTGGCCCCCTCGGCCGGCCTCCGACGCCCTCCTTCGGACTACTTATTCTCCTCGACCTAAAAACACACGGAGAGAAGTCGAAGTCGCCAGAAACCCTCCAGAACGCCGCCACATCGCGAAACTCCGTCGCGGGAGCCAGAAGTCTCCGTTCTGGCACTCCGCCGGGACGGGGAATTGGAGGAGATCATCACCGCCATCACCGCCAACGCCTCTCCATCAACCAGCAATGTTTCCCCCATCCATGTGTGAGTAATTCCCCCGCTGTAGGCCGAAGGGGATGGTAGGGATTGGATGAGATTGGTCATGTAATAGCATAAGATTGTTAGGGCATAGTGCCTAGTGTCCGTAATTGGTACTTTGATGATATTGTTGCAACTTGTTATGCTTAATGCTTGTCACTAGGGCCCGAGTGCCATGATCTCAGATCTGAACATGTTATTATTTCATCATGATATTCATTGTTTATGGTCTTACCTATAAGTTGTATACACATGTCGCTGTCCGGAACCAATGGCCCCGAAGTGACAGAAATCGGGACAACCGGAGGGGATGGTAGTGACGTGAGGATCACATGTGTTCACGGAGTGTTAATGCTTTGCTCCGGTACTCTATTAAAAGGAGTACCTTAATATCCAGTAGTTTCCCTTGAGGCCCGGCTGCCACCGGCTGGTAGGACAAAAGATGTTGTGCAAGTTTCTCATTGCGAGCACGCACGACTATATATGGAACACATGCCTATTGATTGCTTTGTACTTGGACGCCGTTTTATTATTATCTGCAAATGCCCTACTATGATTGTCACATGAGTTTCTCTCATCCATGCAACGCCCGTCATCCGTCCCCGTGCCTACAGTATTTTAATCCTGTTGTTTACTAAAATCACTACTGCTGTCTTTGTTACTCTGCTGCTGTTATTTCACTACTGCTACTGCTATTAAATCATTACTTGATAAACTCTTGCGAGCAAGTCTGTTTCCAGGTGCAGCTGAATTGACAACTCATTGTTAAGGCTTCCAAGTGTTCTTTGTCTCCCCTTGTGTCGAATCAATAAATTGGGTTTTACTTCCCTCGAAGACTGTTGCGATCCCCTATACTTGTGGGTCATCAAGACTATTTTCTGGCGCCGTTGTCGGGGAGCATAGCTTTATTTGGAAGTTCACTTGGATTAATATTGTTCGCTGCAAATTCTCCATCATGGGTAAACCTCGCGATACTAAGATCGCCATATTACCATCCACTACAAGAAAAGGTACAATTCTGAATACCTCTGCTGCTCTTGATTCACCATCTGTGATTGATAAACTTGTTTCACCGCCGCATGCTTCGCATGCGGGTACTTCTGCTGAATCTGAAAACTCTCATAATATTGATAATGTTTCTGCTGTGCTTGATAATATTGGTTCATTGGGATCCTTTCTAGATGCTACAATTGCTAGGTCTAGACAAATTGAAAATACTGAAACTCCTAATGTTACTACACCTGTTAGTTCACCTGAACTTGATTATTTTAGTGATGATCCTGAGGAAGATTATGTGGAGCTTAATGATGATTTCATTGAAAAATGCCATGCTACTACTGATGCAAGAAAAATTAAAAAGTTGCTTGCAGAACACGCTGTTAGATATAAACTATCTCCTGATCCTAAGTTTGCCACATCTCCTATAAACATTAGGGATAAAGATTATGATTTTTCTCTTGATCTATCTCATATAGCTATTGTTGAGAAAACACCTTTTTGTGGTACCGAAAAAGAGAGTGCTGTTGAACACATGACTGAGTTATCTACTTTGAGTAGTTTGTTTTCTGATGATGTCCAGATGCGTACTTACTTTGTTGCTAAAATCTTTCCATTCTCATTAAAGGATGACGCTAAAACTTGGTATAATAATTTGCCACCTAATTCTATTAAAAGTCCAAGAGAATTGCTTGATACTTTCTTCCGCAAATACTTTCCTGCTAGTGCTCAACATATTGCTTTGCAGAGAATCTATAATTTTGACCAGGGAGATGAAGAGAAATTGCCTGAGGCTTGGTCGAGATTTTGCTCTCTTATTAGAGCTCGGCCTGAGCATGATTTGGAAAAGCATGATTTACTTGATATATTTTATAGTGGACTAACCATTGAGTCTAGGGCATACCTGGATAGTTGTGCTGGTTGTGTTTTCAGGAAAAGAACTCCGGATGACGCTGAAGAATTATTGGCTAAAATAAGCCGGAATCATGATGATTGGACTACGCCTGAACCAACTCCGACACCAATATTGAAGAAGAGGGGTTTAATTAAATTGAATGATGAAGATATGAGGGAAGCCAAGAAGTCTCTCAAGGAGAAAGGTATTAAATCTGAAGATGTGAAGAATCTACCTCCTATAGAAGATATATGTGAGATAATTCCCCCTTCATCCATGATTGAGGTAAACTCCCTTCAACGCTTTACTAGGGAAGATATTCCGTATTCAAAACCTCCTGCACAATGCTTAGATGAGTTTGATAATTATATTGTCAAGCAAGAAAATTTTAATATGAGAGTAGAGAATCATTTAATGGAAAATTCTCGAGCTATTAGTGAATTGCATGGTATTGTAGAGAGAACCTCCAATGATGTTAAGATGCTTGTTAAACATTTTCATATGATTCAAACTCAAATTGATCAACTCACTAAAGTGCAAAATGACTTGTTAGGGAATAATTCTAAAGAGAAACATGCTTATGAAGTAACAACTAGAGGTGGTGTCTCTACCCAGGATCCTCTATATCCTGAAGGGCATCCCAAAACAATTGAACAAGATTCTCAACGCATTGAACCTAGTGCTCATTCTAGGAAGAAAAAGAAGAAGAAACATAAAAATGTTGTAGAATCCTCTGAACCTGTTAATGATCCTAATAGTATTTCTATTTCTGATGCTGAAACTGAAAGTGGTAATGAACATGATAAAGATAATGATAAGAATGATACTCCTGATAAAGAAGAGGTAGAAGAAGAACCTGAAAAGCATGTTAAAAATAAAAAGTACACTAAAGAAGATTTTATTGCTGAGAAACATGGTAATGAAAGAGAACCTTGGGTGCAAAAGCCAATGCCTTTTCCTGCTAAGAAACTAAAATCAAAGGAAGAAGAACACTATAATAAATTCTGTGATTGGATGAAACCTTTATTCTTGCAAATACCTTTGACTGATGCTATTAAATTGCCTCCTTATTCAAAGTATATGAAAGATATTGTTACTAACAAAAGGAAAATCCCCAATGAGGAAATTTCCACCATGCTTGCTAATTACTCTTTTAATGGCAAAATACCAAAGAAGTTGGGCGACCCAGGTATACCTACTATTCCTTGTTCTATTAAGAATAATTATGTTAAAACTGCTCTATGTGATTTGGGAGCCGGTGTTAGTGTTATGCCTTTTTCTCTTTATAAGAGACTTTACTTAGATAAGTTGATACCTACTGATATATCTTTGCAAATGGCTGATAAATCTACTGCTATTCCTGTTGGTATATGTGAGAATGTTCCTGTTCAAGTTACTACTAATTGCTTGATATTAACTGATTTTGTTGTGTTGGAAATGCCTGAAGATGATAATATGTCTATTATTCTTGGGAGACCTTTTCTTAACACCGCAGGGGCTGTTATTGATTGCAATAAAGGAAAGGTTACTTTTAATGTTGATGATAAGGAGCATACCGTCTATTTCCCCAAGAAGATTGATAAAGTATGTGGAGTCAATACTATTACTAATGTGAGAAGTATTAAAGTGGGAACTATTGATTGTCCTATATATGAGCCTAAAGAAGAATATCAAACTCTCGTGATTGGATCCATATCAATACAATTCAAGGTAACTTGATTGATTTGAGGTTTATTTCTTCTTATGCTATGTAAAATTTATTTGGTGGCAAGACTTGATCAACCTTGTTAACAAATACCTTTTATATGCATAGAGGAGGTAAACAACATCTCTTTCTTCCTCCACTTGCTCTAGTTGCTGTAGCACTTTTTAATTTGCAAAGTTCCTTAGTTATTTGAAGATTTAAAAAAATTTCCTGGCCAGTAATAATAAACTAAATACCCAGAAATGTTCATTTTTCAAAGTTTTCAAAAATTCACAAAAATTATACCATTGGTCCTATTTTTCGACGAGGCACCTAGGAGCACCAGAGGATGACCTGTGGGGCACCAGAGGGCGCCAGACCACAGGCCGGCGCGGCCAAGGAGGTGGCCGCGCCACCATGTGGTGTGGGCCCCCCTTTGCCCCACTTTGTCATCTCTTTCTCCCAGCACCTTCTCTCTCCCGAAAAAACTCGTACCAAGTTCCTCTCACTTGCGTTTTTGCTCCAGAGCTCCAGATTTCTCGATCTCTTTGCTCAGTCCAGATTTCTGTCTGAAATTTGGCACATTTGCTCCTTGGTATGTGACTCCTCCAATGATCCAAGTAGAATTTCGTTTGGTTGAGTATATCTTGATTATTTTGCTGCTGTAGGTAACATGTTTAGTGAGCTTGCATGCTTGTTCTAAGTGGTAGAAATTAGTTTTGATGCATGATTAGTACTCTAGCAAGTTCCTATGGTAGTTTCCCTTGTTTATATGTCACCAAATCAAGTTTTATATCACTTGTTAAAAATTTCAGAGAAGCTATGAAGAAGTTCAACTTTGGAGAGTTGTTCAAGAAAGGGACAACCAGCACCGGGAGGCCTTCTAGGGCCGCCACCCGGATTAGGCGATCATACAATGAAGACATCCTCGCGCCTAGCTTCGCGCCTAGCTTCGTGCCTGAAGAGGACAACGGGCCTCCGAATGCTTCTACTTTTCCATGCTATGATTTTCTAAGGAATGCAGGGATATTGGAGGATTTCTTGACCCTTGTCAACAGGGCAGGGTTAACCACCTATATGGAAGATGAAAGGGAGCAATACTACATGCTCACCAAGATCTTCGTCGAGAGTTTCCAGTTCAACAACAAGCAATATGAGCCGACGGTTGCATTCAGGATCTATGGTAATACTGTTACTATGCAATTGAAGGATTTTTGTCTTGCATTGGATATTGCCCCTGTAGGTACAGCAAGTAGGATTGATGACAACCCCCGGGACTTGTTGGAGCTCTACCGAGGGATCACCGATGATGATTGTCGCACCATTCAGCGGGGCAAGATAAGGAACATCCAACTCCCCGCCATTAAGTACTTTGCCTACTACATTGCTACTAGTATTCTTGGTAGGGAGAACACTAGCAACATTTCTAGTTACCATCTTGCTTTCTTGAATATTGCACTTACTGGTCAGACATCCTATCACCTTGGTGCTCTTATTGCTCGCCGCCTGTCTACCAGGGGGCCTATTTTTGGAGGAACTATTGCACTGCGTGTTTTAACATATCTTAATCTTCCTATTGATCCTAATGATGTGCCATTGGCCCCTAGGAGACTCGACATTACTGCTATGAAGAGTCATCATTTTGTTACCACTGACTCTACTTTAGACAATATGGTGTATAGAATGTTGTTTTCTGATGGGGATGAGAAAGAAATTCCTCTTCCCCAACTAGGTTTGTTAAGTATTGACAGGCAATCATGGTCGTGCACTAAGGAGGAAGTGGATGAGCATTTGAAGATAAAAGACTTCCACGAGCAACATGACTCCGAGGACTCCGGGGCCTCCTACGACTACACCATCACGTATCCGGGTGCTTCCTCTAGCACATACCCGGAATATGATCCATCTTCGTCGTACTACGGAGATACTACCTCATGGCCTCGATGGGATTGAACTCCACTTAGGCCAAAAGCCTAAGCTTGGGGGGAGTTATACCAGCATCACTCATTCTTTGCATATTATGGTTGCTGGATACTTGTGCATACTTGTTTTGTTCGTTTGAGTGGTTTTCTAATGAGAGGAAGATGATATTTGGGGAAGTGCTGCCTGAAAACAGATTCTGGAACGTTACCGTAAAAATTCTCAAAAATAGCCAGAGCGTCATTTTGAGCTGCCAATTTTTGTGCAGGTTCCCCAGGTTGTTATCTAACTTTCATTAGTTGAACACTTTTCGATCTTAGCAACGTAAGATTTTTGTAAAAATCGATTTCTGTACTGCTGTCAGGTTTTGGCAGATTTCTGTCATCCTGCTGTTATGTGTTTCTTTTAGTTTGCTATTTCTTGTTTTTGCTTTGTTTCCTTCCCAAAACACAAAAAGACCAAAAATATTTCTGTTGTTTCTCTTCACCATTTGTTTGCTTTGGTTTCTTGCATTTGTTTCACTTTATTTGATATTGCTAGTTTGCCATAAGAAAACCCAAAAAGATTTTGTTTGGTTTGTTTGTTTCCTCTTGTTCTTATTCTCAAATTCGAAAACACCAAAAACATTTGCTGTTCTTCTTTGGTTTGTAAAGTTCTTTATGAGTTCAATGGTCTTCGGTGGCTGGAGCGTGGTTTTCATTTCATATTATCCAAGCTACACAAGTGAAAAGGCAATAATGACGATCTACAACAATTGGATTGTGGTGAGAGGCTGGTATGAACTCTATTTGTTTTCATTTTTGTACATATACTCATCCATGTGAGCATGCTTAGTTGGTTCATGTGAGGTATATGTTATTTGAGAAAGTCTAGTAGTTCATGATCTCTCATGTTTAGCACCAATTTATTAATATGAGTAGCATGTCATGGATGTTTGCTTGCATTGTTTTATTCATAAGTAAGTATGGCATTATGGTATCCTCCTCTGGATAATTCATTCATATCGACTTGGCACATGCTCACGCATGCATATGACTGAACAAAAAGTCAATTAAGCCTCGATGATCTATATTGCTTCAGAGTTCTTGTATCACTTTTATGCCTCCGTTAATTTATTTTGCCGCAAGCATGATTATGACGATTCTTTGCTCTCTTGATTTGTCGCTCCCTAGTCCATTGCTAGCCTTCACTTGTACTGAGCGGGAACGCTGCTCGTGCTTCCAAACACCTGAAAACCAAGTTGTTCCAAAAGTGTCCACCATAAATACCTATGCATGGCATTTCAAACCATTCCAAGTAAATTCTCATGCGCTACCTTTAAAACCTTCAAAATGCTTCTCAATTTGTGTTTATGTTTCATAGCTCATGAGGAAGTATGTGGTGTTTAACTTTCAACCTTGTCATTTACTTTTGACGGACTCTCATATGGACTAGTGGCACATCCGCTTATCCAATAATTTTGCAAAAAGAGCTGGCAATGGGATTCCCAGTCCTGAATTAATTAACTTAAATAGACACTCCTCCATGGTTTGTGATTGATGGACGGCACCCGAAGATTCGGTTAGCCATGGCTTGTGTAAGCAAAGGTTGGGGGGAGTGTCATCATCATAATAAAACTAAAATAAAAAGGCACTCCTTCATGGTATGAGATTGTTGGCAGGCACCCGAGGATTCGGTTAGCCATGGTTTGTGAAAGAAAGGTTGGAAGGAGTGCCAAATAAATATGCAATAATTCATTGGAGCCGCTCTTGAAAGTCCGGTTGGCGAGGTAGTTAGTGTACCCATTACCATTCGTTGACAACAACAAACACCTCTCAAAATAATTCTACTCCTGTCTTTATAAAAATAAAAAAAAGCTCTAGCGCATGTTAATCCCTGCTTCCCTCTGCGAAGGGTCAGTCTTTTACTTTTATGTTGTGTCTCCATTATTTCTTTGAGCACTATCTTGAGAGCACAACTGTCATTCTTAGTATAATATGCTTGTCTCAAAATATGATTGATTGTGGTATAACTTTGATGCATTTATCTTTTGACAATCACTACTTCTAGTCTTTCTATGAACTCCAGAGGTGCCCGGGCATTTATGTTTTGCCAATCAAATACAGGCAAGCGAGATACCACTTTATCATACTCTCTTATGAACATTGCAATCCTGCTTATATACATGATTCATGATGCTTACTATTAATTGTTGGTACCTCTCCATGATTGACATGGCTGTTAGATGATCTTATTTGCATGTATCCCATTATGAATTGCTTAAGTATTAGCCATAGCATGAGAATATATACATCATATGAGCAAATGTGTTCGTTAAAGTTCTTTTATCGCTCAGTTGTTAACTGAATTGCTTGAGGACAAGCAATAAGCTAAGCTTGGGGGGAGTTGATACGTCCAAAACGTATCTACTTTCCCGAACACTTTTGCTATTGTTTTGCCTCTAATTTGTGTATTTTGGATGCAACTAACACGGACTAACGCTGTTTTCAGCAGAACTGCTCTGGTGTCTCGTTTTTGTGCAGAAATCCAACTTTCGGGAAAATCCTCAGAATTTATGCAGAAGGCCCTATTTTCCCAGGAAACTAACAGAGCCAGAAGGACAATTGAGGTGGAGGCCCGAGGGCCCCACACCATAGGGCGGCGCGGCCCAGGGGGGCCCGCGCGGCCCTGTGGTGTGGCCCCCTCGGCCGGCCTCCGACGCCCTCCTTCGGACTACTTATTCGCCTCGACCTAAAAACACACGGAGAGAAGTCGAAGTCGCCAGAAACCCTCCAGAACGCCGCCACATCGCGAAACTCCGTCGCGGGAGCCAGAAGTCTCCGTTCTGGCACTCCGCCGGGACGGGGAATTGGAGGAGATCATCACCGCCATCACCGCCAACGCCTCTCCATCAACCAGCAATGTTTCCCCCATCCATGTGTGAGTAATTCCCCCGCTGTAGGCCGAAGGGGATGGTAGGGATTGGATGAGATTGGTCATGTAATAGCATAAGATTGTTAGGGCATAGTGCCTAGTGTCCGTAATTGGTACTTTGATGATATTGTTGCAACTTGTTATGCTTAATGCTTGTCACTAGGGCCCGAGTGCCATGATCTCAGATCTGAACATGTTATTATTTCATCATGATATTCATTGTTTATGGTCTTACCTATAAGTTGTATACACATGTCGCTGTCCGGAACCAATGGCCCCGAAGTGACAGAAATCGGGACAACCGGAGGGGATGGTAGTGACATGAGGATCACATGTGTTCACGGAGTGTTAATGCTTTGCTCCGGTACTCTATTAAAAGGAGTACCTTAATATCCAGTAGTTTCCCTTGAGGCCCGGCTGCCACCGGCTAGTAGGACAAAAGATGTTGTGCAAGTTTCTCATTGCGAGCACGCACGACTATATATGGAACACATGCCTATTGATTTCTTTGTACTTGGACACCATTTTATTATTATCTGCAAATGCCCTACTATGATTGTCACATGAGTTTCTCTCATCCATGCAACGCCCGTCATCCGTCCCCGTGCCTACAGTATTTTAATCCTGTTGTTTACTAAAATCACTACTGCTGTCTTTGTTACTCTGCTGCTGTTATTTCACTACTGCTACTGCTATTAAACTGTTACTACTGATAAACTCTTGCGAGCAAGTCTGTTTCCAGGTGCAGCTGAATTGACAACTCCGCTGTTAAGGCTTCCAAGTGTTCTTTGTCTCCCCTTGTGTCGAATCAATAAATTGGGTTTTACTTCCCTCGAAGACTGTTGCGATCCCCTATACTTGTGGGTCATCAGGGGGAAAAGGTGCTCTTAAAAATGCCAATTCGCGCCGAGAGAGACAGAACCCAGCTCCTGCTCACGTACAACCAAACGCGGTCTCGTCCTGTCCCACGCGGTCCCTTTCTACTAGCCCCACACGTCAGCACGGAACGGTCAACTAAACGGGAATCCTCCCGTCTGAGCTCCTTCTGCGGGTTACAAAAAAGGGCTTGGCGAAAACTGAAGAAAAACATAAGGCAATCTTATTGACTAATATAGCTGCTTAATTAATAAAAGGATTAGCTACAACGTGCTCAGTTTGCCCATTTAGTAAGGTATAAGACTGGCAGGAGAGAAAGTAATCGCTAGTTTCCTCATTTTGCCCCTGCATGCTCGCACGATTAAAGCACCTTCCGCACGCGCTGGACTCCTCGTTTCCTTAAACCTCCTCGTTTCTCGGGATAGACCTACAGTTTTTAATGTGGCCAGGTTTCGACTTTCGAGTAGTGGAAACGGGAAAGCAGGTGCAAATTAGGGAGATAACTGAACCACAACCACCCGCGCCTTAACCGTCGAGTAATATCGGGAAAAAAATGCGCCGTAAGTAGTGAGACGGAGGGAGTAGTGCACAATTCCAATACGGAGTATAATTTTACCTGCCATGTTTTCTAAATTTTTGTGCAGTCTACAATATATACTAAGATTTTCACATTGAGATTTTGCACGTAGCAGGATATTTTTCATTGGTTTCGAAACTTAAAACTATGATTACGATTTGACAAGGGCTCCCATCAGTATGGGGTGAACAAGCCCTCCCATCAGTATATCAGAGGAATTTGACAAGAGCTACAGGACGACTAGATACATCACCAAAAAAGGTGATGCATGTCTCCTTCACCAAAACAGCTGAAACAAGTACATGAACGCAAGTACACCACCATAACAATACTACTACATTAACACAAGTACGAGTAATATAATAAAGTAAGAGTACTACTCCGTCTAATCTAATTTAAACCAAAATAAAACTTAAACTTCATCCTAAATTTAAACTAGTGCCTCGTCCTCGTTCTTCGCTCATTTTCCGATCCAAGATGGCGCAGAGTGCCAGAGTTCATGGCACGGAACTCTTCATCGGTGGCATGCCATGGGCATGTCACCGGATGCATGATTTTTTCGCAATGTTTAAATTTGAATTTAGGCCACATGTCACACGGTGACATGCAAAAGGTGCATGTCACCTGGTGGTGGTAGGAAACTACCCTCATTTACGGCGGCGTAGACGACTGGATGCCGCGTGGCCAGCCGCTGCCTCGTGGCCGTCTCGGTTTCCATGCGGGAGACCATTAAACGCCGACGACCAACCTTCCCGCGTCACGGTTAGCGACTATGACTATAAGGGCAAAACGCTAAACTCTCTCATTCCATTCACTTTCTTCCTCTCTCCAGCTCAAACAAACATTTTTTCGTCGCTCTCTCCTCCAGCAATGCCTTCAAAATTCAGGTCGTCGGCAGTCAAGTACACGGAGAAAAAACATCGGCTCAAAATTTCGAGAGACGCTTCCAGAAACCAACTGGGCTCGCCGTCACCACCGCCGCCGCCGCCGCCGAAACGCGTCCGTGCTGTGCTCACCCGGTTAGTTTCCTTCGCCATGTACTTTCGTTTCTTCTTGCCCGGGCTCAAGCTCTTTAAGAGTCTCTATGGTTATACATCTTAAAGGGTTGGAAGTTTCAACGACGCCCGTACTGCACCAACTTCCACGACCAAGGAATCATCATCGTCCGATGATTTCAACCCGGCCCTACCCCGGCGAAATGAGGTAGCACCAAGCACTGTGTAGTTATCTTCTTCTTCTTCTTCCTTTGCGCTTACTTGCTACCGATGATTTATCCCTGAAGGAAGCGGCGCCGACTATCGACAACACTGTCGCCATCTTGATGGAAAAAACGATGAGCTCAACTTAGAGTGTGATCGCCTCCGAGACGATTTGGATGCCAAGAAGAAGAATTCGAAAACTCTTGTGGAGCTCATTTGCAGCCTTCACAATGAGCGCGACATGTTGAAGAACGAGCTGATTAAGCAGAAAGAGAGGAACATTGCATCAGCGGAGAAAGCCAGCAGCATACTCAAGACTGTGTGCCTCCAAAAAGACAAGTCTAATATAAAGTACAAAATCCTTCTTTAGGATAAAGTAGAGCTCCAAAGGTTGAACCTTGAATATGCTGACATCACCATCCTTGCCCTTCTCGAGAGGCAGAAGGCACAAGAAAAGTTGATGCACCTGATGTTGGAGAGCTGCAGTGAAAGAGAAGAGACATTGAAAGAAGTGCGCAGTTTGGTGGGATACATGAGTGACGTCGGGCAAACTTCGCAGAATCCGCCCGGGCTGAGCTCAAATTCCAGCGGAACCAGCTTTCAGCAATGCATGTTATGCGCACCTACAACTTCTACTCATTGATTAGAGGTCGCACGACATGGCATTTTCCCTCGAAATAGTAGTACTGTACTAATAGTTGTACTACTTAGTATGTACCTTTTTGTAAAATAATTTCTTACATGTATTAGAAACTACCCCTCTCCTTTCTGGATGCACCCGGGACATTGTCATCCGGCCCTCTTCTGGACAAACCCCCTCGGGAAGGACAGTATATTTTACACATTTCGCTACTAGTACTTCTAATTCCACCGCTTATTTTTCTAATCCGTTAAATCGTTAATTAGATGACCAACTGATGGAAGCTGCGGTAGATTAGACCAACAAGTGGTGAATTGTGCAAAAGATATGTCCGCGTTTTATGCAAAAGAGTGATATGGGGATCTGGTGGAATCTTGAATTTCCTCTTCAGTGGTAGGCATGCTTCACTTATAGCTGGAGTACATTGCAGACCTGGTGCATTTCGTCAGTACCGATCAGCTATTTTTGCTTATCCCGGAAGAAAAGGTAGTACTAGCCTTTTCAGTGAGATGTCTTTTCAGTGCTATGGAGTTGTCTGTTCACTGCTTGCTTTGTCTGTCGGTGACTTTGCCATGACTTTGGGTGACTGATATGTGGACCACAGTTGTAAGTGACTCAAAGTCACTGACTTTGGGGACTCCTGAATGCTTCGTATATTTCTGACGGTTTCTGAATAATGTATTCCGTACAACTTTTGTAATATTGGTCAAACTAGTTTTGACCAGGGTTTGTGTAGGGTGTTCTTTTTGGTTGGTCCAAATGGTGTTGTGTGGTCCAAATGTGATGTATCATCACACCACCATGTGCCCCCTCCCCCCCACCCCACCCCCAGGTTTTGGTAATGCCATTCTGATACATGCTTCTTAGAAGGAGTACATTTTTTCCGTTAGGGCATGACAATTTTGAAAAATTCAAACAAAAATGGGAAGACAGAATGGTAACATCATTTTCCATGTGATGATGCACCCCTGTGCCAAATTTTGGTTCATTTTAAGAATGTAAGGTGACAAATTACTCGAGGAAGCTAGTTGGAGTAGACGGGCATGATCGGATTGGCATAGAGGATTTATTTTTTGAAGGATGTTATTTTTCATATGCAATATCTGACACAAAAAATAAAATGTTAAGGTCTCATATTATTCTGAATGATTTTGAATTACTTGTGACGTTTGGAAGTATTGGTATACATGAGCCCCACATGAAGTTAAATGGTCCAAGAAAAAAAAAGGTTTCGTACACGTTTCCCAGAAAGTGGAAAGTCGAGTACATGCACGACTTCACGCGTCCACTATTGGATACAGAGAGTCAGAGGCTATAAAATAATCGGCCTCATCATCTCTCGCGAGCTCGTCCTCTCCACTGCCCCAACTTGCCTCCCCCACACTGTGAAAAACCCCCATCCACTCACCGCACCTCTGAGGCATCGACTTCCCCGTTTCCAACCGCAGCAGCATGAAGATAGGTATTGCATACGAGGCTGAGCAATCGGCGGCCGCCCGCATAGAGGATGCCTCTACGGTAGTGGCCGTCGCGGTGGGTGAGGCTTCACCGGGAACCCAAGCCGCTCGTCTCCTCTGCTTGTCTGATTCTTCGACCTCGGTCGAAATGGGCGTCCTGGCCGTCACAGCGGGTGAGGCTTCACCGGGCACCCAGGCCGCTCATCTCCTCTGCTTGTCTGATTCTTCGACCTCGGTCGAAACGGGCGTCATGGACGTCGAGCAGAAGGTGGATACCAACGTTGTTGCTCCCGCCGAAGATGTGCACGGCGTTGTAGGCCACCACAGCGATGTCTTCCTAGGCCCGGTGCTGGACGCGGACCTCGACCCCTTCGATGATTTCAGCCCAAATGTTCAGTTCCAGGAGGTTGTTGAGGGTGATGACGAGGAGGTACTGCTCTTTTACCGAAACTGTCCTAATCCTCTATGTCATATTACTGTTCACATGGTTTGCACGAGCCTGGTTCTTGATTGATTTGATATCCTACCTTGTTCTTGTAGATGTAATTGATTCTACGATTGGTAAGATCAGATTCTAGTTTAATTTCGACTAATCTGCCATGTAGTCATATAATCAATTTATGTGTTCATACTTAGTTGACTTGCAATTGTTGTGGCTTATGTTCATGGTTGTTCATAGGGTTTCTCATGATTTAGTACGATTTCTTTTGCCATTTACTTGTTCTACACATTTAATTTTAGGGTTTCTAAGGTTTGATTATGTTAGTGGAGTATTTATTCGATCTGTCATTAAACACCTGATTATGTAGTACTTAATAATTCATAGGAGTATTCTGATGACATGGACGACAACAAGGTGCGCAGGGACCGGAAAAGTCGCTATGTTCTGAAGCGGCTGAAGGGTGCTGAAATTCATTTCTGCATGCGCGGGGAGCTATTTTGCCCATTATGTGGCAAAATTCTCCAGAATGACATCCGCAACCTGATCCAACATGCGATGGGTGTAGGCCTAAGCACATCGGGGGAAGCACCGCCCTGCAACCAAGGCCAAGCACGCATCATATGGCCTCTTCCTCCAGAATTACGTCTTGCCTAGCTTGTTCCACGTCAACGCCCCTGTTGCTGGCCCTCATGCTCCTGGTCATGTTTAAAGTTCATATGTGTAATCTTAATCCCTTTGGAAGTTCAGCATTAAACTCTACTAGTACAACCGTGGTGGTCTAGTGATGTAGTACTCTTTTGATGCATTTGTGATGTAGTAGTACTTTTTTTGAAATGATATAGTACTATCTAAGAAAAGTACTCCCTCCGATTCACATTCATTTCACACCAAGAAATATGGATCAGAGCGAGGGAGTAAATTAAACATGGCATCTCGTGCATGAAGCTTGACAGATCGATCAGGTTGGCTAGAATAACAATACAATGTTGCTCATTAGGCAAATGCATGCCATGTACGATAGTATACATCTAGTAAAGAAGTCTATACTGACATAAAAAAACTACTTTGGGGATGAGAGTCAATTGGGGCATCTACAATACATAAAATCTTGCTCGTAGATGATTTTGGCTAAGAGGGTTTTACTCACATTACACGTGCAACTTTCCTTGTCTGCAAAATAAGTTCCAATAAAGGGAGAGGAAAGAAGAGGGCATTGTGGGTGAGATTGAACACTTTTTTTTATGTGTTAAGCTGAGGCCTCGTTTAGCTGAGGATTTCGAATTATGCCTAACAGCTCAACACACCCACAAATAATTCTCCTTGCGCGCACCACCGTCAGCAAAAATAACAATATTAGAACGCAAGATTAAGAACGAAGTGAATTTAAGTAACTTGGTAAGCTTTTCAAGCAATATATTTAGAGAAAGAGCACACATGTTCGGCTCGAAATAATCATAAGAGAAGAACAATAAATCTAAGGCACCCACTTCATCGGCAGAAGGGGCGCGACACCACATGGATTCATACCTTGAGTCGACGCTGGCTCGTAGAAGGGCGGCCGCGCCTCGAGGATGCCGGGGACGTCTCCACCTCGGTCTCACATGTGACTGCTTCTCGGCGGTTGGTGCGCCGCGCCATGTAGAAGATCTATCAAGAGAGGAGAGCCCGATGACGCTACCGACGCCTCAACCTTGATAGCACCCACCTGTTGCTCCGCACCGAGATGCGCCACGTGCAAGATTTAGCGGATGCACCAATTTTAGAGATATGTCATGATCATTGTAACAAATTTCAACGTGATGATGATTTGATCTTGCACTCGGCCTTGAACATAAGAACTAGTACAATCTCACAATTTTTTTATCATTATCCTTTGCGAGATTTAGAGGATGCGCCAAATTCAGAGAAATATCATGATCATGGTAACACAATTTTCAATGTAATGATGATTTGATGTTGCACTCGACCTTGAACATAAGTACTAGTACGGTCTCACAAATTTCTATCATTATACTTTGCAATTTTTAGCGGATGCGCCCATTTTCAGAGGTAGATCATGATCATGGTAACAAATTTTCAACGTGATGATGATTTGATGTTGCACTCGGGCTTGAACAGAAGTACTAGTACACTCTCACAAATTCTTTATCATTATACTTTGCAACATTTATCGGATGCGCCAAATTCAGAGATAGATCATGATCATGGTAACAAATTTTCAATGTGATGATGATTTGATGTTGCACTCGGGCTTGAACAGAAGTACTAGTACGGTCACTCAAAATTTTAGCATTATACTTTGCAACAGATGCAACAATTACAGAGATAGATCATGATCATGGTAGTAACAAATTTTCAACGTGATGATGATTTGATGTTGCACTCGGCGTAGAAGAGAAGTACTAGTACGGTCTCACAGTTCTTTTTATCATTATACTTTGCAAGATCTAGCGGATAAACTAATTTCAGAGATAGATCATGATCATGGTAGTGACCGATATTCAAGGTGATGATGATTTGATTTTGCACTCGGCCTTGAACAGAGGTACTAGTACGGTCTCACAATTTTTTATGATTATAGTTGGACGGTAGCCAAATTCAAAATCTCATAGCGGCAAATCTTCCTGCCCACAAAATACAAAAATTTCACACGCTTCCAAATTCCCATTCTACCCATGTGGAGATGACAGCGAAGTCGGTTGGTGGGGGGTCTGCCCGTCATTTTTTCGATCACCACCTCCCTTGCCCGGAAACCCTCCCCAAAAAAATTCATTTCCCTCAGACCACCCACCGGAACTTCCCAAGTCCCTCTCTCTCCCACCTCCATGACCACCACACCGGAACATCCCCACCGGACTTCCCTGGCCTACCCGAGGCCTCGCGATCCTCGTCATCCGGCTGCCTGCCGGAGCCGCTTCATCGACGCCGTCATCAATCGGACCGGATCATCCCCGCCGAACCTCCAAACCATATGCTCATCCAGCAGTCTACCACAGTCGCTTTAGCTGCGGTATCGTCCACCCCACCGGAGCCGCTTCGCCGGATCCGTCGTCCACCGCATCGGATCTTGCTCACCGACACCGCTGTGCATGAACCGGATCGGCTTCACTGGCGCCGTGCATGATCTAAACCCTTCTACTGTCGCTTTTCTACTGCTTTCCTGCAAGTTCTTGTTTAATCTTGGGGGAACCTGTTTGTGCTAACGACGCGTCGTTACGTTTTTTGTAGATGAGATGAGTAACCATGAATTGTAATGGCCGTCTCTCCAACCCCAAGTAGCACATGTAGTACTTCATCACCGGACCTATCAACCCCAGGAAGATCTGCTGTGACTCCCACAGAGTGCTTCTCCTAATGTAAGTCCCTTGTTTTAGCGCCATGTTCTGGGTTCAGATGCTTGTTTGTCTGTAGCTCTTTTAGTTCATTCCTAGATATGACCGTAACACCTTGCTATTTTCTAGTTCATTGCTAACTTTAAGCGATTGAACATTTTGGTTTGCATTCCATGCTCTGTAGATGTAGCCATCATAACTTCTACTTGCTCAGTCGTTGTTACAAAAATGATAGGCTGCTACTATTTTGTTCATGCCAATCTTGTTCTCCCTGAACATGTTGGTTTGCATTCCCTGTACTACAGGTGATGTCATTGTTATTTCTATCTACTTCATCGTAAGCTAACAATGTAACTGCCTGCTATTAGTTCCTGCATGCTATCGCTCTGCCATCCTGCAGTACAAATTTATTTGAACTCGTCACAGCAGCTACTTCCATCATAATTTTGTCTGCCATCTGATTCTTCAAAAGCTGCAATATTAACTTGTTTCTCTTAATTGGCATGGCGCTCACATATAGAATGGTGAACATATCGGTGTGCATTCCCTCTTCTACAAGTTCACAGGTGATCCCACTATATTCCGTTTCTGGTCCATCCTAAGCCGTAGCATTAACTATCCTATATGTGTTGCTCATTACAACTTTATATCCCGAAACAAATTGATTTGTTTCCCTTATCTACAAGTTTATGAGTGATGCCATTATAACTCCTATCTGTTTTATTCCTAGCTATTATAGTTACATCATGCTATTATTTAGTTCATGGCCAATTTTAAGTAATTGCACATGTTGGTTCGCATTCCCTGCTCTATAGCTTTTGGAATCGTAACTTCTATGTTTGGTTTACATTCCCTGCTCTGTAGATCTAGCCATCATAACTTTATCTTGCTCAGTCGTTGTTACAAAAATTATGGCCTGCTACTATGTTGTTTGTGCCAATTTTTTACTCCATGAACATGTTGGCTTGCATTCCCTGTACTACAGGTGATGCCATTGTTTTGTATCTAGTTCATTGTAAGCTAACAAAGTAAGGATTTAGTTTGTCATGCTATCACTCTGCTATCTAGCCTGTAGTACAAATAAACTTGTCATACTACTAGATAATAATTTTGCGTGCCATCTTGTTCTTCAAAAGCTGCATTATTGACTTGTTATGACGCTCACATATGGAATGTTGAACATATTGGTTTGCATTCCCTCTTATACAAGTTCACAGGTGATCCCACTATATTCTGTATCTGGTCCATCCTAAGCTCCAGCATTAACTATCCTCTATGTGTTGCTCATTACAAGTTTATATCCCGAAGCATCTTGATTTGCATCCCCTTCACTATAAGTTCAGGAGTATTATTTAATTCACGGCCAAAATGATGTAATTGCACTTGGCACATGTTGGTTCACATTCCCTCCTCTTTAGCTTTTGCCATCGTAACTTCTATTTTTGGTTTACATTCCCTGCTCTGTAGATGTAGCCATCATAACTTCATCTTGCTCAGTCGTTGTTACAAAATTTATAGCCTGCTACTATGTTGTTCATGCCAATCTTGTACTCCCTGGACATGTTGGTTTGCATGGGACTCGACAGTAGTAAGTCTGCTGTTTCATTCTAACATGCTCTGTTATATTGGCTATTGGTATGCGGCATGCACTCTTTGTTTGCTTATTGTGCGCATTACAATGATCTTGTTATAACAACGAAATGATGAGTTCCAAATTCTTTGGTAAACAATATTGTAGTGTCTTTGCCTTTCCATTGTTGCTGTCTTAACTTGTAATGTTTTTGTTTCAGATATAGGTGCTGCATGGACAACTTAAAAGATTGCTGGATCGCTTCATTGTATTGCTAGGTTTAATTACCATTCAATTTCTCTGGGTTCTGTAATATTTTTTCAAAGCCTTGCAGCTGATGTAATATTTAGTTAGTTTTTATAGTTCTTTCGCGCATTTTTTCTTTGGTGCTTGTGGTAAGTGAGGCTATCCGACAGAAATCATGTGCTTCGTAAATATTCTTAGTAAATCACAAATTCCCATCACTTAAACGGCCCAATTAAGCGAAATCACATATGTGCCGGCCCGTAAAATCCTAAAGCGCCTATTATGCCGGAATAGAAACACTAACTAAACGGGCTGGCCCACGTACTTATTGGGCCAGCCCACTCGCTTTAAGGTGGACCCCACCCACCACTGGGCCGGCTTAGTAACAGAAAAGTGGGCCCCACAAGCTTATTGGGCCGGCCCGCTAACTCGTCGGGCCAGCCCACCTGATTTACCGTGGACCCCACATACTAATTGGGCCGGCCCACTAACTTGTTGGGCCAGCCCAAAAGCTTTTGTGGTGGACCCCACACACTAAATGGGTCGGCCTTTTAACAGGATAGTGGGACCCACCTGCCTTTTTGGCCGGGCCCACCATTTTGTTGGGCCGGCCCACTTGCTATATGGTGGACCCCACATACTAAATGGGTCGGCCCATTAACAGGAAAGTGGGACCCACCTGTGTTTTTGGCCCGGCCCACTTGCTATACGGTGGACCCCACACACTAAATGGGCCAGCCCTTTAACAGGAAAGTGGGACCCACCTATGTTTTTGGCCCGGCCCACTTTCTTGTTGGGCCGGCCCACTTACTATATGCTGGACCCCACATACTAAATGGGCCGGCCCTTTAAAAGGAAAGTGGGACCCACCTGTGTTTTTGGCCCGGCCCACTATCTTCTTGGGCCGGCCCACTTGCTATATGGTGGACCCCACATACTGTTATCACCAGAATTTGACCAAGTCAGAAGGTGGGCCGCGATCAAGATGGGCTTAAAGGATATACGTTGAAGAATATACGTGAATCGGCCTTGAATAGCAAGTTTGGGCTAAGTTTGCCCTTGTATCTGTAATATAGTAGGATATGTTTTGATTAGTTAGAGTTTTACTCGTGCACGGTGGGGATTATTCCCACGTTAGAAAGTCCCCTGGACTATAAATATATATCTAGGGTTTATGGAATAAACAACAACCAACGTTCAACCAACAAATCAATCTCGGCGCATCGCCAACTCCTTCGTCTCGAGGGTTTCTATCGGTAAGCGACATGCTGCCTAGATCGCATCTTGCGATCTAGGCAGCACAAGCTCCACGTTGTTCATGCGTTGCTCGTACTGAAGCCTTTTTGATGGCGAGCAACGTAGTTATCATAGATGTGTTAGGGTTAGCATTGTTCTTCGTATCATATGCTTGCGTAGTGCAACCCCTGCATATCTAGCCGCCCTTACACCTATCTTAGGTGTAGGGGCGGCACCCCGCTTGATCATAATTTAGTAGATCTGATCCGTTACGGTTGCTCCTTGATTCTTCAAAATTAGTTTAATATCTGCAATAGTTAGGCCTTACAAGGGGCTGGAGGATCCAGCGGCACGTAGGGTGTCGTTTGCAAGTCCTAGACAGGATGTTCCGGGGATCAACCTCGTGTTGGTTTTTAGGCCTTGTCTAGGATCGGCTTACGATCACCGTGCGTGGCCGCGAGGCCCAATCCTGAGTAGGATGATCCGATTATGCGGTGAAAACCCTAAATCGTCGTAGATCTCATTAGCTTTATCTTGATCAAGCAGGACCACCATATGTTCGTGCACCTCGTACGAATCATGGGTGGATCGGCTCCCATGAGCCGATTCACAGGATAACCTGAGAGCCGATCGAGGCTCGTATTTAATGTTTACGTGTATGCCATGCAGGAAACTAAGCGAGGCATCTCCATCACCTTCCTGACCAGGTATAGGTCAGGTGGCACGCCCTTGCATCAGCATCGGACTTGTGACCAGAAGGCTTTGCGGGCCGTCGCTCGGAGGGACCAGGGCCAGCCGAAGCCCTAAGTTGTTCCCGGCTCTACTGTGTTGCCTGTCGCTGCCCGCCGGTGGGTTTCTGACGACAACACATTCTGGCACGCCCGGTGGGACAAGCTTCTACATCAACCACATCGCCATCTACATCTGAGATGGCGGACGGCACGCCAGTCACATACGAGGATCTGACCGACGAGCTCAAGAAGAAGTATGACGAGATCAAGGTCCTCCTCGAAGCCGACCTCATCGGCTCTTTCCACATGACCCGTTCACATGGCATCAGATGGAAGGGGTTCTCGCCTAACGGTGCACTAGATGGGATAGACCTCTCTGCCCCGTCGGAGGAACGCACCAGGTCCCTGCGGCAGGAGATCAACTACTTGGTGGCTCACTCGCTACACCGCCACTCTGAAAACCTGGTAAACACGTTGGAGCGTGTCGCTCTTCACGTGATCCAGGAGATCATGAGGCACCAGTACTCGCCGTCAGGACCAGCTCTCGGGACACATCAAGGAGAGTTGCCACTCCAGTCCCGTCCACCACTGCCATTTGCGTTGGCAGCACCAGAGGTGCCGGCTTCACCGGCATTCGTCGTCTACAAGATCGGTGGTGACCCTAGTGACTGCCAGTTCTTGCAGGAGGCACCTAAGGAGATCCCTCACGGGTACATGTGCACGTATGTGCCAGATTGCGGTAACTGGGCGCTCACAAACCAGGCCGCGACATCAGGGGCTTCTGGGAAGACAGGAGGAACGTCAGCAACGGATCGTGAGAATCAGACGTGGCTAACTAAATACGCCACCCCGACGAACCTCCAGAGCACAGCTCCTGCAGTTGGCTCAGAGCTGGAAAAACAAGCGTGGCTGGCTAAGTACGCCACCCCGGCGAATCTTCAGAGTTCGACTCCTACAGCCAGCACCGTGGACCAGATCAGCACGATCCTGAGGGACCAGTTCGGCATGGTGCTGAAAAGAAGGACGATCGGCTATTCCAAGCCGTATCCCGACGAATACGAATTGGTCCCACTACCACCTAAGTATCGGCTCCCTGATTTCTCCAAATTCAGTGGATCAGATGGCTCCAGCTCCATCGAGCATGTAAGCCGATACTTGGCGCAGCTTGGAACGGCTTCAGTGTCGGATCCACTACGCGTGAGGTACTTCTCACAGTCCCTCACGGGATCGGCTTTCGGGTGGTACACCTCGTTGCCACCGAACTCGATCCAGACTTGGAAGCAGTTGGAAGAACAGTTCCACATGCAGTATCACTCAGACGCTGCCGAGTCTGGCCTTGCCGATCTAGCACAAGTACGTCAGAAGCGTGGAGAAACCGTGGCAGAATACATCCAGCGCTTCAGAAATCTGAGGAACCTATGTTATTCGGTTCGTGTAACTGAAAAAGAAGCAGTCGAGTTGGCAGTAGCAGGCCTTGCAACACCGCTCAAGGACATGGCCTCCCAAGCAGATTATCCCTCATTGGCGCACATGGTTCAGAAAGTGTCAGCATATGAACAGCGCCACCCAGACCTGTACCAGGACAAATTCAAGCGTGCAGTAGTCCTGGTCGATGCAGAGGAAGACGCGGTTTCTGCGGGAGATCAAGAGGTAGCAGTGGCTGAATGGACTCGGGGGGCAACCCCCGTGTCCTGCAAATGGGTAAAGCCACCAAGCCCGCCCAGGGGGTTTGATTTTGACGTGACCAAGACTGAACAAATCTTCGACCTGTTACTCAAGGAGAAGCAGTTGAAGACACCCGAAGGTCTCAAATTCCCCACGGTACAGGAGCTGAATGGAAAGCCATACTGCAAATGGCATAATTCACTCTCCCATGCCACCAACGACTGCAGGGTGTGGCGTCAGCAGATCCAAATGGCGATAGAACAAGGACGGCTGATTTTTCAACCAGTACGCCATGAAGGCCGACGCTCACCCCTTCCCCGCCGTTAACATGGTGGGATGCACTTACCCTGAAGGTTGCCAGCCAGGACCCTCGTTCAGCATCAACATGGTAGGACCTGGGAACCACTCTGGCAAAGAGGGAGACGAGGGCAGCTGCTCTCATAGCAAGGACACAGAGGAGGCCGCTCCACGCGATCGGCTCCGTCATGATGGCAAGCGCTACGTCACAGAGGGAGAAGTGAAGAACATAAGATATCAGCGACCCCTCTCTGACCACCTCCTCAACAAATATGTGAGTCAGTATGACCAACGCCGACGGTCCAGCTATGATGATGAAGGAGATCGTCTGGCTAGAGAAGCCAGAAGACAGCGTCGGCATGATCGCAATGAGGAGAAGTACGAGCACCGTGCCATAGGAAAATCAAGGGAGCAAGACGACAACGACAGGCACTGGGACTGCCCCTTCTTCAGACACTGCTGGGATTCAGGAATGAGCCGATTGCCCACAATCGGCAATTGCCCAGAATGCAACCAGAAGAAGGAGGAGGCAGCCAACGTGTCTGTGTTCAAGCGCCTAGGGCCTCTCCCGCCACAAAGCAAACGTGCTGAGTCCCCTCGGTGGGCAGATCTCGAGGATTCAGAAGACGAGGAAGAAGAAGAAGACAGGTACCACCGTCCAAGGTGGTGCCCTGATGGACTCAGCCGTTCCCAGAAGCGCAGGGTTCAGCGATTGCGCGGCCTGGAGGAAGCCGAAAGGTTGTACTTGCATACGCTAAGGAAGGCGCGACCTGATCTGGCTGCAAAAGTTCAGCGAACCCTGGAGGAAGAGGGTCGTCCACGAAAAATGGAGTGGCGCCCCAAGCAAAGGAAAGCCGACGATGAAACATCGGCTGGTACAAACATGGTGCTCGTCCTTCCGATGGAGCTTAGTGCTCCACGATTCTACGATGCACTCAAGGTGGACGACAGCAGGCGCATCAAGTCAGAGGTTGGGCTGGTTCTATCCACCAGCCTGACCGAGTAGCAAGAACAAACCAATGAGCAAACGAGGCGAGGCTGATCCTTGGGATCGGCCCCAAAAAATTATGAAGGAACATTGCAGAACCTTCAGTCAGCGCTTCAATTGATATGGAGGCCGATTCCAGCAATCGGCCAAAATTATCTTTACCACATGTTCTGCTTAGGTTCAGCATCGACCTACGGGGCAGCGGTCACGTCGGCAAATGAAAGTCAGCACGAATCTTTGCGGAGCCGACATGCAAGTGCAGTGCCCTGGCTAACCATAAAAGCCGACATCTGCAGTCATCTGGCAGATTCGGCTCGGGGGGCACCTAAACACGATGAACATGTGCAGTAAACATGTGCGCAGTAAAATGCTGGGAGCCGATAGGAAAAAATCGGCCAGTAAAAAAAAAATTTCATGATATACAGCCGATGCACGGTCATCGACTCTAGCACAGACTACACAGCAGCGTCTACCTTGGTCTTCAGTTCAGCTTCAAGGCGTTCTGCTTCCATCTTCTCGATGAGCCGATCTTGGTGCCCAAACCTTCTCTTCGAGGATTTCGACACCCTTTGTGCAAGGTCGCCAGTTCACCAGTTTTAGCAGGAGCATCAGTTCTGGCAGACGAGGCATTAAGCCGTTGGTGATGCGTTCATGACATGGTGGACGATCTGAACGCCTTTATCTTTCTCCTCGCCTTGACTAAGGCTCGAGGGGCAGCTAATCTGGTAGACACTCTGTTTTGGAAGCCGATTGGAAGGTCATCGGCTGGCCCGGCATCATAACCTCCTTCAAAGACGGCGGATTGTTACAGGAAGACCATCAGAGCTGCTGGAAGGAATCTAAAAGGGGATCCATCATCATTAACCCTTTGTACATCAGATCTCAAGGTCGTCAGTTGGGAGGATGAAGGATGGATTGTGAGCGATCGATGCGTTATCATCGGCTCGTTAAGTAGGTCAGCAGGTCATTCCTAAGCTAGGACCCATAGCATTTGAGATGATTCTCTCGTTGGGTTTCTCGAATCGGCACGTTTGAGGTTCGAAGGTGGCATGGACATGAATGAGACCTGTTGGACCATGTTAATTGGCGATTATCGCGAGCCAATGCCATACCATCGGCTCTCTGCACAGTGGCTTCGTTTGACAATCGGCAGAATTAACGAGAAGGCAAAATTAAGGGAGAAATGTTTCTTCATTACAGAGGGGGTTTCTTACAAAGATGGAGCCGATTGCTCAAGGGAAGAAGAACAAAAGAAGGACCTGATGGGCCAATCTACTACTGCTAGGCCTATGCTACTAGGTCCTACTCTACGGGCCATCGCTGCCCTCATTGTCGGAGCTCTCGTCGGCGCTGCTACCAGCGAGCTCCTCGTCACTGCTGTCGCGGCCACCAGCAGGGCCCTCATCATCTTCATCCTCCTCATCAGCAGCGTCGTCGCTGTCGAGGTCGCTGAAGTTCCCTGGCCAGGGACAGAAGCGCTTGGCCGGCGGTTCATTGGAGGAGGCGTCGTCCTCCTCCTCTTCCTCCCTCTCCTCCTCTTTCTCAGAGGAGGTGTAGTCGTCCCAGGTGAACGAGTCGTCCTCGCTCTTCGGCTCCAGCTCCCCATCAGCAAGGAACTGGAGGTCTTCGTCTCCGCTGGTCAAGGACTTGTCGTCCTCAGACCAAACGGAGGAGGCGTGGTCGTCCTGATCCCACTTCTCCGGGGCGCGTATGTCCTCTGGTGTTTCGCGGGAGGAGGAAGATTGATAGGAAAGTTCGGAGGAAGAAGATGAGGAAGACATTGCTCTGGATTAGGGATTTCTTAAGTGCCGATGGCCGGAACAGAGCAAGGGATGAAGAGGCGAACTATTCGGTGCGGTTAAATACAGGGGATATGGTGGAGATTCAATGCCACAGCAGTTCCCGAGGGGGTGGTGCCCAAAGAGAATAAACTGCCAAGTCACTCGGGGAAGTTGAGAAGGCAGGGCATCATGATGAAGGATACTGCGATGGTTCTGCTCTGCTACGACATGACCCGACGAAGGAAGGACAGAGTGATTTTGGAATTATCAATTCCAAAACCAGGGGGCATGTGTTATCACCAGAATTTGACCAAGTCAGAAGGTGGGCCGCGATCAAGATGGGCTTAAAGGATATACGTTGAAGAATATACGTGAATCGGCCTTGAATAGCAAGTTTGGGCTAAGTTTGCCCTTGTATCTGTAATATAGTAGGATACGTTTTGATTAGTTAGAGTTTTACTCGTGCACGGTGGGGATTATTCCCACGTTAGAAAGTCCCCTGGACTATAAATATGTATCTAGGGTTTATGGAATAAACAACAACCAACGTTCAACCACCAAATCAATCTCGGCGCATCGCCAACTCCTTCGTCTCGAGGGTTTCTATCGGTAAGCGACATGCTGCCTAGATCGCATCTTGCGATCTAGGCAGCACAAGCTCCACGTTGTTCATGCGTTGCTCGTACTGAAGCCTTTTTGATGGCGAGCAACGTAGTTATCATAGATGTGTTAGGGTTAGCATTGTTCTTCGTATCATATGCTTGCGTAGTGCAACCCCTGCATATCTAGCCGCCCTTACACCTATCTTAGGTGTAGGGGCGGCACCCCGCTTGATCATAATTTAGTAGATCTGATCCGTTACGGTTGCTCCTTGATTCTTCAAGGATTAGTTTAATATCTGCAATAGTTAGGCCTTACAAGGGGCTGGAGGATCCAGCGGCACGTAGGGTGTCGTTTGCAAGTCCTAGACAGGATGTTCCGGGGATCAACCTCGTGTTGGTTTTTAGGCCTTGTCTAGGATCGGCTTACGATCACCGTGCGTGGCCGCGAGGCCCAATCCTGAGTAGGATGATCCGATTATGCGGTGAAAACCCTAAATCGTCGTAGATCTCATTAGCTTTATCTTGATCAAGCAGGACCACCATATATTCGTGCACCTCGTACGAATCATGGGTGGATCGGCTCCCATGAGCCGATTCACAGGATAACCTGAGAGCCGATCGAGGTTCGTATTTAATGTTTACGTGTATGCCATGCAGGAAACTAAGCGAGGCATCTCCATCACCTTCCTGACCAGGTATAGGTCAGGTGGCACGCCCTTGCATCAGCATCGGACGTGTGACCAGAAGGCTTTGCGGGCCGTCGCTCGGAGGGACCAGGGCCAGCCGAAGCCCTAAGTTGTTCCCGGCTCTACTGTGTTGCCTGTCGCTGCCCGCCGGTGGGTTTCTGACGACAACACATACTAAATGGGCCGGCCCATTAACAGGAAAGTGGGACCCACCTGTGTTTTTGGCCAGGCCCACTGGCTTGTTGGGCCAGCCCATTTGATCTATTGTGGACCCCACATACTAAATGGGCCAGCCCGATAGCAGGAAAGTGAGACCCACATGCTAATTGGGCCGGCCCAATAACTTCTTGGGCCGGCCCACTTGCTTTAAGGTGGACCCCACTTTGTAAATGGGCCGGCCCGATAATAGGAAAGTGGGTCCCACATGTCTTGTGGGCCGGCCCTTTTGCCTGTTGACCGGTCAAACGAGTGCATTCGGCCCAGCCCACATGCTTAGTGGGCCGGCCCATTAAAGTTTTGACTAGTCAACCTAAGAGGTTAGGCCCGGCCCACGTAACTAATGGACCAGCCCAGCTATATAGTTGACCGGTCAAACTAAGTCAGCTGGCCCGGCCCGCAAACTTAATGGGCCGGCCCGCTTAAGACGTGGCAGGCCTCGTGTGGGCCTACCATCTACCACGGGGTTTAGCCGGTTAACGCCGTTAACTGCCAGTTAACGGCATCTGCCACGTGGCAGTTTGCATGACGTCAGCAGTTAACGGGCTCCCAGAAACACTTCTGCAACGGTCCGATTTTCCGTGGCGGAAGGGCGCCCAAGCGCGACGGACCGAAACAAACGTGGTAGGACTTTGCCTGACACAGTTTCGACAAAAGAACCCATATCGTCGGGTTAGGCCCATAGGCGACGAAAAATACCCCTTAGCGGACGATTTTGGGACGTTGTCTATCAGAACTTTTCTTGTAGTGTAAGACCTTGGTTTTTCTTTTTTTTTGATTTTTTGAATTTTTATGCCCATTCGAATCTTGGTCAAATTCTAGGTTTGACCAAGATTTGAACAAGTTTAAATCATGAATATGAAAAATTAAGCATCTATCCTTCTTAGTCACTCCAAAACTCTTGGGAGGGTTTTTGAAATTTCCATGTTTGAAACCAAAACAACTTCTCTTCATGCATGCTTGACTTCATAAGACAGAGTTTAGGGTTAGGGGTATAATTAGATATATACATGATTTTCTGGTTTGAATATGTCTAGGCCTTGTTTATCAACTTGAATTCTTACTATATATATGACATAAGAATGCTATGTCCTTTGTTTTTTCATTCTCTTGATTTTTTTTCTGAATTTTTATGCCCATTTGAATCTTTTGGTCAAATCCTAGGTTTGACCAATATTTAAACAAGTTTAAAACAAGAAAATGAAAAGGTAATCATGGATCCTTCTTAGTCACTCTAAAATGAAGCTTTTGGGATCTTCTTGAAATTTCCATGTTTGAAACCCAAAACGACTTCTCTTCATACTTGACTTCATAAGACAGAATTTAGGGGTTAGGGGTTGATACATGATTTGTCTAGTTTGAATATGTCTAGACCTTGTTTATCAATTTTAATGCTTACTATATGACATAAGAAGACTATGTGCTTTTCTTACTATATGACATAAGAAGACTATGTGATTTGACCAAGATAATTTAAACAAGTTTAAAACTTGAAAATGAAAAGGGAAGCTTGTATCCTTCTTAGTCACTCGAAAATGAAGTTTTTTGGGAGGTTTTTAAAATTTCCATGTTTGAAACCCAAAACCACTTCTCTTCATGCTTGAATTCATAAACATGAAAAGGAAGACTATTTGCTAACGGAGGGAGTAAGCACTCTTGCTATCAAAAGTACCAAACGATGCATACCAAAATGATTTTTTAGAGCAATACTAGTTCAGATTATTTAATTTTACATTAGCACGCCAAAATCGAACCCCGTAGTTGCATTTTCTGAATTTGATCCGTAGTACTGGGCAGAACCCTAGTTTAACTTATTTAATACTAATAGATTCGTAGGTCAATTTTTTTACGTTTTTATTATTATTACTAGGCAGCACATGTGTTTGCCCGTCCAGTGAAACTCTTTCATTTCATTTTTATTTCCCGCAAGGTCGGGAATCGGAGGAAGAGGGATCACACGGGAGGAGACGAAGGGAGAGCAGTCACGGGGCCCCACTTATTTATGGTGTCTATATTTTTTCGGGTGATTTGACTGTTGTGCAGGGTTGTCAGTGCGCAGGGGGTGCGAGCGAGCGAGGCCGAGAATGAGAGAGATGTTTTTTTTTGCTAGAGGGACAACCGAACGATCCTGAAGGACCCAGATTTCCAATACGCATCAGAGAGCAGTTTACAGCATGACACAAAATAAATAGGAAATTACGTCTAAATCCCTAAGATTTACATGGTAGAACCTAGGCTGAAAGCAAGAAATGCGATCGGGTCCTTAACAGCCACCGTCCGGATTGATCCTCGTCGCAGCCGGGCACGAACCACTTGGCGCGACCAAATCGCCATGGCTAAAGAGCCTGCACACCATGGCCTCCGAGCTGAGCTAGAAACGCCCTGCCAAAACCGGCAGCCAACGGAGGTGGATAATTGGGGAGAGAGAGAGAGACTATATTCTTTTAAAATTCAAACATATGGTAAGCATTCTTATGTCATATAGTAAACAGTCAAGTTGATAAACAAGGTTTGGACATATTCAAACCAGACAAATCTCATGTGTATGTACCACCTAACCCTAAACTCGGTCGATTTTATGAAAGTCTAGCATGAAGAGAAGTGGTTTTTGGTTTCAAACATGGAAATTTCAAAAAACCTCCCAAGAGTGTTACATTTTGGAGTGACTTAAGAAGGATAGATGCTTAATTTTTCATATTCATGTTTTAAACTTGATTAAATAATGGTCAAACACCTAGGATTTGACCAAGATTCAAATGGGTAGAAAATTTAAAAAAAAAATCAGAAAAATGAAAAACCAAAGTATATAGTCTTCTTATGTCATGTAGTAAGCATTCAAGTTGATAAACAAGGTCTAGACATATTCAGACTAGGCAAACCAGTATCTAATTTTTTATACCCATTTGAATCTTGGTCAAATCCTAGGTTTCACCAAGATTTGAATAAGTTTAAAACATGAATATGAAAATGTAAGCATGTATGCTTCTTAGTCACTCTAAAATGTAGCTCTTGGGAGGGTTTTAGAGTGACTAAGAAGGATACAAGCTTCCATTTTCATTTTCATGTTTTAAACTTGTTTAAACATGGTCAAACCTAGGATTTGACCAAAAGATTGAAATGGGCATAGAAATTCAGGAAAAAATCAAAAGAATGAAAAACCAAAGGACATAGCATTCTTATGTCATATATATATAGTAAGCATTCAAGTTGATAAACAAGGTCTAGACATATTCAAACCAGAAAATCATGTATATATATCTACCCCTAACCCTAAACTCTGTCTTATGAAGTCAACCATGCATGAAGAGAAGTGGTTTTTGGTTTCAAACATGGAAATTTCAAAAACCCTCCCAAGAGCTACATTAATTTTGGAGTGACTAAGAAGGATAGATGCTTAATTTTTCATATTCATGATTTAAACTGGTTTAAAACAAGGTCAAACCTAGGATTTGACCAAGATTCAAATGGGCATAATTTTTTAAAAAAAAATCAAAAAATGAAAAACCAAGGTAGATAGTCTTCTTACGTCATTTTATGAGGTTTTTTAAATTTCCATGTTTGAAACCCAAAACCACTGCTCTTCATGTTTGAAACTCAAAACCACTTCTCTTCATGCTTGATTAAATCCTAGGTTTGACATAAGAAGACTGTATGCTTTGGTTTTTTCATTTTTCTGTTTTTTTGAATTTTCCGCCCATTCGAATCTTGGTCAAATCCTAGGTTTGACCAAGAGGTAAACAAGTTTAAAACATGAATATGAAAAAGTAAGCATGTATCCTTTTTAGTCACTCCAAAATGAAGCACATGGGAGGTTTTTAAAATTTCTATGTTTGAAACCAAAAACAACTTCTCTTCATGCTTGACTTCACAAGACAAAGTTTAGGGTTAGGGGTAGAAACATGATTTTTCTGGTTCAAATATGTCTAGATCTTGTTTATCAACTTGAATGCTTACTGTATGACATAATTAAGAAGGCTATGTGCTTTGGTTTTTCATTTTTTTTCATTTTTTTGAATTTTTATGCCCATTTGAATTTTGGTCAAATCTTAGGTTTGACCAAGATTGAAACAAGTTAAAACATGAATATGAAAAAGTAAGCATGTATCGATCCTTCTTAGTCACTACAAAATGAAGCTCGTGGGAGTATTTTCCTCCCACACGTGAGCTTGGTACCACTACACAAGAACCATGCATATGTTAAAACTTTTGAATCATGTGTTTTTTCTTCTCTTGATTACTGCCCAAAGGAGAAAAATTATATTAAATGGGTGTTTTCTATGAAGTGCCTACCGCATGAAGTGTACACACCACCACCAATCCAATTTTCACAGGTCTGCATAAGAGACATGGTAGCTATGTACGATGGCAATTTCCAACGATCCATGGATTATCTCAGAAGACTGTGTGATTTGGTTTTTCATTTTTCTATTTTTGTTGAATTTTCCGCCCATTTGAATCTTGGTCAAATCCTAGGTTTGACCAAGAGGTAAACAAGTTTAAAACATGAATATGAAAAAGTAAGCATGTATCCTTTTTAGTCACTCCAAAATGAAGCACTTGGGAGGTTTTTAAAATTTCTATCTTTGAAACCAAAAACCACTTCTCTTCATGCTTCACTTCCCAAGACACTAGTAGGAAAACCCTTATAGGCAGAGCTTAGTTCTGTGGCGCACCACTGAAAACGCGCCACAAAATGTTATTTTGTGGCGCACCATTCTAGGTGCGCCACAGAAATAGCTTAATTTTGTGGCGCACTGCTGAATATTGCGCCACAGAAATTGTATGGGGCCCACATCCTGCCACCACCAATTATTAGTGTAGGTATTTCTGTGGCGCACATGCTGCGGTGCGCCACAGAAGTAGTTGATTCTGTGGCGCACTTGGTCGGGTGCGCCACAGAATTAAGGTAACTTATATCATCTCGCCCGTGCCCTCCCCCGCCTGTTCACCTCTCCCCTCTCCCCTCCCCTCTGCCCTCTCCCCTCTCCTCCGATCCGCCGCGTGCCGCCATGGTCGTCGCCATCGCCGTCGCTGCCGCCTTCCTCCGCGAGGGCCGCATGCCGCCACGGTCCTCCCATCCCCGCCACCTGCAGCACAGGCTGCCGCTACGGCGAGGAGGGGCCGCCGCGAGGAGGGGCCGCCGTCGCGTGAAGGTGGAGGAGCCGCCGCGTCCTCCTCCTCCACCGCTGCCGTCATCGTCAACCTCCTCCTCCACCCTTGTCGTCGGTGAACTCTCTCCCCTCCCCTCCCTCTTCCTCTCCCGCGCGAGCACAAAGTGCTCGACGAAATGCTCGTGCTTCTAGGTTGTGCTGTTGCTGCTCTGGATGCATTGCTGTTGCTCTGGATGCATTGATGTTGTTGCTCTGGATGCATTGCTGCTAGTTTCTTTGATTCAGTGATGCTACTCATGTGCAGTATCTGAATAAATTACTTTGTTGCCAGCATATGGATAGTTTCATTTGGAGTGACATGCTATATTGGCTCTATATATATCTGCTCCAAAGGTTCCATTTGGAGCCTGGATTGCTAGTGGTTAGTATATTGTTATGCTGCTAATCCTTGTTGTTGCTTGTCTTAAGCAATAAAAATTGTCTATGCCTCTCTGTAATTGCTTACCATTAACTGGTGAGCTAGTGATGCTTATTGGAGTGTTCTATATCAGTGACACTTCTATGCTGCTACTACATATTGGTGTTGGTTATTGTCAACTTATATCACTTGCTATGCCTGTGTGGCTTCTTGGATCATATGTACCTGTTGTTTGTGGAGGTTTACTGCCACTTGTTATTGATGAACCATGTGATGGTAATGATTCAATTTAATTCAATGATGTTAATTTGATTTCCATCCTTTGTTGGAAATAAATCCATGTCTGAACCTGTACAAGGTAATGAAGACTTGCTCACTTGGTATTGCTTGCTAGTTGGACATTTGGTTGGTTTTGATGCTACTGGTTCATTTAAATGCATGAAATGCTACTATGGTATGCTACTGTGGTATCCTTGTGAAGAAAATGATGGATTCTTGTGAGCTTATGGTATGCTACTATGCTACTGTGGTATCCTTGTGAAGATTTACTTGATGGATTCTTGTGAGCTTATGGTATGCTACTATGCTTATAATGCTCTGATTAGTGGGGATGCTTACTGGATCATGTGCATATAGTTCATATAGTTCCCTAAAAAGAAAGAATGCTCCCTGGCCAGATGCTTGATGTCTTGGCTCAGCCAATGATGCAAAGGCTGAGGCAAAAACTTGGATAAGAACAGATGCTAAAATGTGTGATTTAAATGGAATGCTTATGATGGTATACTAAAATAGAGATATTCACATTAGGGAATCATGTAAATGAATACCACTGTGGTATCCTTTTCTTGTTGGCTTTGATGAAAATAGAGATATCCACAGTAGGGGATCATGTAAATGAATGCCACTGTGGTATCCTTTGAAGAAAAAGGACTGTTTCTGATGGTTTTAAAAGGCTAGGTGGTGCTAGGTGATTCAGTTGGCTACCAAGACTTGTCTCATCTGGTTAGCTGGGATATGCTATGTGTTGTTGCTTGTTTAGGCATATCTATCACTTACTGGATTTACTGGTTCTTGATTGGCCTCTCTTTTGCCAGCATCACTTGGTCTATATACCAAGTGATGAATAATCCCTTTGGAGCATCTGCTCCATGCATGCTATGTGTGTTTGAGCATCTTGACTTATGTCACCATGGTTGCTGGTTTGTTGGTGTTTTTGTACTTGCCGATGATTAGATGGTTGGTCGATCACTCGGACACTCGGGGGTGGAGCAAGTGAGCCTGGTGTGATGGCACAAATATCAATATCTTGTGCATCCTACCTGGCCTCACTTACTCCATCCCTGGATGTTAATATTTGTTTCGACCAACAAAGTATGAGGCATTCCATTTAGTTCATACTAGCTACTTCTTAATTGCATTGGCCTTTCTTCAATTTTAGTGCCGATGATTAAATTGTTTGGTCACTTGTACACTCTGGGGTGGGGCCAGTGAGCCTGGTGCGATGGCACAAATATCAATCTCTTGTGCATCCTACCTGGCCTCGCTGACCCCATCCCTGAATGTTAATATTTCTTTCGACCAACAAAGTATGAGGCATATGATATCTAGTTGAGATACCACTTGGCTCTTTCTTCCATTTTAGTGCCGATGATTAGAATGTTTGGTCACCTATACGCCGCAATATACTTTGTAGACGGGCCCCCTTTCCACGGCCGCCATTCCGTGAACGAGTCTTTGACGAGACAACAACGCCGACCTGCCTCTCCGGTGCATCACCACTTTTGTTCTCTCGCCGTCCAGTACGTGAACAAGTCCTTAATGCAAAGACGGTGTCAGCCTCCCTAGCATCATGCCGACCCCTGTTGCCGTGCTTCAGGCCATGTCTCAGGCGCCCTGCACTCTTCGCCGTTTTGCCCGGTGAACGAATAGACTAATCGTTGGAATAAGGAAGCCGATGACGGCCGATCGCAATTTAATCTTGCGACCGGCTGTCATCGGTTTCCTTGTTCCAACGATCAGTCTATTGGTTCACCGGGCAAGAAGGTGAACAGTGTAGGGCATGGGACACACGGCCTAAAGCGCGGCAACACAGCCCGGCATAATGCTGGGCAGGCTGGCACGGTCTTTGCATCAAGGACTCGTTCACTGGACGGCGAGGGACTGCCGTGGTTCTGCGCTGGAGAGGCAGATCGGCGTCGTTGTGTCGTCAAGCACCCGTTCACGGAACGGCGGCCGGGGAAAGGGGGCCCTTCTGCAAAGTACACTGTGGTGTATACTGCAACTATGGTTTCTGACCATAGTATTTGTGTTGACCAACAATGTATGAGGCACTTATTCCATTTTGTCATTCCATTTGCTTTGAGATTTTCAAAATGCCGATGATTAAAATGTTTGGTCACCGTACACTCGGGGGCGGCGTAAGTGAGCCTGGTAAGATAGCACAAATGTCAATCTCTTGTGCATCGGACTTGGTCTCACTTACACCGTCCCTGAATGTTAATATTTGTGTTGACCAACAATGTATGAGGCATTTATTCCATTTCTCTTGTGCATCGGACTTGTTGGTCTCACTTTCTTCCATTTTCATCATAGTAGGAACTGGATGAAGGTCCCCGATGCAAGCGAGCCTGGTGGGTAGAGATGAGGGAGCAAAGGAGGAACCGGATGAAGACTACTTTGTATCTCGAAATTGTGAATTTTGTATGAATTAAGAGTTGTATGCAAAACATTTGACACTTGCCACTATATATGTATCTCGATCAGGCTCTAAGTAATGTGATGATGATGTCTATGTTATATCTGTGCAATGTACATGATATTTATATTATATATGAATGTTGCTGTATATAAACTGTATATCTGTATATTGTTGTCTATAAACTGCATGTGTATAGCAGGCAGCACAAAATCGTGTATAATACAAGCAAATTCTGTGGCGCACTGAAAACCAATTCTGTGGCGCACGCTTTTCTGTGGCGCACCTAAGAACACGTGCGCCACAGAAACCTTATTTTTGTGGCGAAGTTTCTGTGGCGCACCTCCCATGCGCCACAGAATTCATTTTTGGTGTGCCACTGATGAGGCTTTTCCTACTAGTGAGACAAAGTTTAGGGTTAGGGGGTAGATACATGATTTTTTCTGGTTCAAATATGTCTAGATCTTGTTTATCAACTTGAATGCTTACTGTATGACATAATTAAGAAGGCTACGTGCTTTGGTTTTTCATTTTTTTTTTCATTTTCTTGAATTTTTATGCCCATTTGAATTTTGGTCAAATCTTAGGTTTGACCAAGATTGAAATAAGTTAAAAACATGAATATGAAAAAGTAAGCATGTATCGATCCTTCTTAGTCACTACAAAATGAAGCTCGTGGGAGTATTTTCCTCCCACACGTGAGCTTGGTACCACTACACAAGAACCATGCATATGTTAAAACTTTTGAATCATGTGTTTTTTCTTCTCTTGATTACTGCCCAAAGGAGAAAAATTATATTAAATGGGTGTTTTCTATGAAGTGCCTACCGCATGAAGTGTACACACCACCACCAATCCAATTTTCACAGGTCTACATAGCAGACATGGTAGATACGTACGATGGCAATTTCCAACGATCCATGGATTATCTTTGTGTGCAACCATGTACTGAATTATTTCTAGGCTAAAAGTTTTATTTCAAATGTAATTGGAAGGAAGGGTACATGAATTAGAATTAAAAAATAAGGTAAATACATGACATGCCCCCAAGATGTGGAAGCCTAAAACAATTGCCAAACATGTGCGGTGCATCCAAGTATAACACATAGCATGCACCGATAGTTTGACCTAAATTTGAAATCAAGCCGAAGGTGGTTCGAAAAAATCGTAAAATGGCAAAACAAAGCATGAAGTTACAAATTTGTGATGTATTATATGTCCATTAGGATATTACAAGGCTAACAAGTATACCTATGTTGTAAAATTGAGCAACATAATACACAATATATATATATATATATATATTACCCAAAATATACGATTAAAAAGTTAAAATGGACATCTAGTTTGTAATGATATTATTTTTGTACCATAAAATTCATATTATGTTGTAATCAAATTAATGATATAGGGATGCACGTTGGCATTATAATCCCTAACGGATGGAGTAAGCACTTCAGTTATGAAAAGTACCGAACAATGCATGCGAAAATGATTTTTATTGGAATACTAGTTCAACTTATTTTGTTATAAAGGTCGACCTAAATTTGTAAACAAGCCAAAGTTATTGTGGGGCTCGATATAAAAAGTTCGAAAGAAATGATGGAGTCATATAATTCGTGGTTTACATACTTCCACTATGAACAATACTACTGTAACATAATTTACTTGAAACTTGTTGGCCATGCCATTCTGCTACCCCCCCCCCCCCCCCCACCCCAAAAAAATTCAAATATGAATCCTTCTGGCACGACCATGTTGGGGTTCACTTCTGGGCTTCTGGCTATCTACCTAGCCGAGCATGTGGGCTCTATTACCTTGTACGAATCGTCGTTTTAAACCAAGAAGTGAACAAACTCCCCCCCCCCCCCCCCGCCACACACACACACGCACTCTCTCTCTCTCCCCCTCTCTCTCTCTCTCCCTATCTCTCTCTCTCTCCACTAACCGATTTTAGATATCGCATCATTTGTCTCTCAAACTCCATTGATTTACCCCAAGTTCAACAAGGTCGCTCCCTTTTCCTCTGAGAGTCCATTGATTTTTATTTCCTGGTGTCACTTGTGCTAAACTGTCATTCCTTGTACTCCCTCCGATTCATATTACTTGATGGTAATATAGATGTATCTAGACACATTTTAGTTGTAGATACATCCATTTTACCATCAATTAATATTGATCGGAGTTGCAGCGTGGTATGAGGCCTGCCGCCTGCCACCGTCGGCGAGGTTCCAAGTAAACGGTGCCAGAAGAAGAGTAGCGCGGTTCCGGATTCAACCACGAGGCGGCGATGGACGGCACCATGGAAATAAACGCTACGAATTTGGAGGCCTTCGCGTACAACATCGCTGGAACGGCGCAGGTCATGTGCTCCCACGATGGATGCGGGGTCAATGTCAGCTACCACGAGTCCCTAATCCACCAGATCGCGTGCCCGCACGGCCGGTGCAACTACACGGAGCAGGGCTGCGAATTCGCCGCCCCACCGTCAGCGCTCCTCGTTCACCTCGCAGAGGCCCACTCGATTCAAGTGCACAGGTTAGAGTATGGCAAATCCATAGAGTTCCGGGTGACCGTGACGCACCCGTGCTCGCCGTGCAGGTGGCTCGTCGTCGAAGGGGATGATGGCTCCGTGTTCGTCCTGTACATCGACGCGCTCGGCCCGGCCATTGTCTTGTCTTTGGTATGCGTCAGGTCGGCCACATCCGTCTGGCCGCTCTACAGGGTGAAGATCTAGGCGCACAGCCCGCCGCCGTCCTCGAAATCAGACTGCAGGCGGGATGTCGTGAAGATGTCTGCCGATGCTTCTGGTAGCGCGTCGCCGGGCGCTGTCGTGTTTGAGGAGCTCACGTCGTTCCTCGTTGTGCCGGGGCCATACCTCGTTGGTGCTGGATCGTCCAAGGAGCTGCGTTTCTACATTCGCATATGCAAGCAGATGTAGCTACTGCTACTTTGCGTAGTTGAAAAACCTGTCAATTTGTAAAGTACTAGAGTGTTCGTACGGCTGTTATTTTTTTATGGGGTCTTTGTTTCATATTTGTGCTGAACTGTTTGTAGTAGTACTTATACTTAATAATAATGCAGCGTGGAAGTGAATACTCTTTTTTTGTGAATCGGAAGTGAATACTCCAACTACTATATGTAATTGTAACCCCTCCATCTGATTTACTCCCTCCGTCTCGATTTATAGGGCTTGGTTTATTTTGCAGCAGGACCAAGGCATTGTTTCATTGGATGACGAAAACTCTCCGGAGCGCTGCCTCCTCCGGATGACAATAAAACATGATGTACAATGGGTTCTTTTTTAGTCTTATCTTTGGTAACGAGACATCCTAAATTTGTGGTGAGAGAGATTATGCTAAGAGATGATCTCTTAGCTAAGAGAAGGCAAAGTCATTTTTCATCTTTCTCTTTCTTCCACATCAGCGTTTATCCTACGTGGCACTGCTAAAATATCACCATTGTACATGCCCTAATACTCCACTAATGGTGTACAAAGCGTGCATGCAGCCGATCACATGCCCCCATGCAAACTTGTTTGGTTTCACACTCCACCAGCATGCACAAGGCTGTTCCCAGAGAATAGAAAAAGGAGAAAAGGGAAGGTGGAGACTAATTCGAGAAGGTTACTAGTACTTCTAATTTAAATGCATGCAGGCCTTAGATGAGAGGTAATATGGGACAAATATTTTTTCAGATTAGGCCCTGTGAACCGCGACAGAGGGGTATAAAACTATCTGCACTTCCAGATCATTTCTCCTGTTTTTTAGATGTCCTTTCACTTACTATAAAAAACAAAGAAGCACTATAAGGGCTGCTTTGAATCAAAGGAATGTGGAGAGTGTAGAAATAGGAAAGGTGTAGGATTGAAATTTTCCCATAGGAATCAAATCTAACATAATTCCTATGTCAATCCTATGAATCAAAGAAGCCCTAAGTGGTTACCGGTGCTTAATGCACAGTTCCAAAGAGTTCATCCCACAGTCCAAATAACTAATAATCAGATGATGTCAATTTGTGTGTATGTAGTTGTGCCTATTACCATCACAAATATAGTCTCAAATAGTATGATGGTGGAGATACACATTTTTTAACTACCATGATTTTCGGTAAATGCTTAGTCAATTTTGACATAATTTGACTTTCTAAAAATAATACGGAGTATAAGCCTTAAGCTTTGAGATGGAGGTACTATATTGGGTTTTCCTCGTCTTAAGCAAAATCCCTTCCCATCCCCTTAAATAGAGTACTCCAGCCTTGAGGCTAGGAGATAAGAGAGGCCATCGATAGGCCATAATCCTCGCGCGCTCGCAATGCTGGAAACTGTCACCTTTACCCTGAAGATGGACTCCACCGTGCTTCACTGCATTTTTGCTCCCAGCCCCTCAAGCCCCCCTTCTTCAAGGTCGATCCCTTTCCCTCCCACACTCCATTGATGTTTCTTTTGTGGGTTCACTACTGCAAAAATGGCAATCCACGAACTTTGATTTGTGCAGTGCAAGGGTAATCATTTGGCCTGCGGCCGCTGCCTCAGCGAGCTTCCCGGGAACCGGTGCCATAGGTGCGTGGAACCCCGCGGCGGATTCGAGCAGGACCCGGCAATGGACGTCGTCGTATCAGCGGCGACGGTTGAGTGCCCCCACAGCAGCTGCGGGATCTTGGTGGCCTACCACCAGGTCCACGACCACAAGATTGCATGCCCGCACGCCCCTTGCGCTTGCACGGAGCCCGGCTGCGACTTCGCCGCCCCGCCAACAGCGCTCGTCGCCCACTTTGCAGCGGCCCACTCGATCTAAGTGCAGAAGCTCCCGCCGTACAACACGACCAAAGTGTTCCAGGTGCCGGTGCCGGTGCCGGGTTCACCGTGCCTGAGGATCATCGCCGAAGGGGAGGACGGCGCCGTGTTCGTCCTGATCATCGGCGTGCTCGGTTCGACTTCGACCACCATCGTGTCTACCGTGTGCGTTAGGGCGGTCGTGTGCGTGTGGCCTCTGTACACGGCAAAGATGTGGGCGAATGGGCCGGCGTCGTGCTCGTTAGCGCACGCGAGGAGCAGGGCGGACACCGTGAGTGTGTCTTTGGAGGCGTTGAGCTGCGCCTTGCCGGGCGACGTCGCATTTGATGAACTCACGTCGTTCCTCTCGGTGCCGCTGCTTTACCTGGTGCTTGGTGGACCTTCCAAGCTGCTGCGTTTCTACATTCGCATCGAGAAGGAGAACAATTAATCCTCAAAATAAGTACCCCTACTCCATATGATGATACGTACTAGTATAGTGCTAATGCGGATGTAACCTCTAGTAAAGTACTAGTACTAACACTGTCTGAGTTGTACTATTATTTCAGTTTCGCTTATATTGTTGGGTAACATCATGAGGAACATAACTTGAACTTATTGGTTTCAAATATGTGACAACAAAAGAAAAAGAACAAGAAAGGGAGTACTCCGTAACTGTTTTTCGTCCTGCTAATGCAACCTTGAGGTGACAGGGACAACTTTGTACAAAGCATCGTGCTCATATAAATATACGTACAAAATCATCATCAGTACCTCAATAGGTGCCATGTCCATTGATAGACTGGGTCACTAGGAGATGGATATTACTACTGGATAGCTGTCCTGACGTGATAGGATGCCTACATGCACCCTACTCGGCAGGTGACAATACCTTCCCAACGAAGGTATCCAGTCCCATCCATTGATTATTTTATTATGGACGGAGAGCATTCTAGAAGAGATTTCATGTCTTGGGGCAGAGGTTCGGCTTAATCATGGTTTAGATATGGCCACGATTTTTGTCATTTAAAGATTACTGAAACAGCAACTACTCCCTCCGTCCACAAATAAGTGGACATCTAGCCTTCTCAAAAATCCACAAATAAGTGTACATCTAGACTTCTTCGTATATTGTTTTTACGTTTATGCCCTTAGTGCATGCCTTGATCTCAGCTCTCATTAATCATTTTTGGTTTCTCAATGTTGTTTTATTAGTTACTAGCATGCACAACATTTATCAGCGCCTAAATCAAAGCATTTTCTTGATTAATGAGAAGATTTATTGAAAGAATGAGGGATTTTTTACAAAAAGTTTAAGGTCTCTTGAAAACCGCGCGTGTCCACTTATTTGTGTACGGAGGGAGTACATTACTTGACGCTAATGTAGATGTATCTAGACATATTGTAGCATCAAGTAATATGGATCGAAGGGAGTAATACAATACAGTATGCTCAGTATAAGGTTAACTTTAGCACACGCTGGGACGCACATATTTGTTAGAAGTACACACATGCAAGACAGAGCATAGAGTAAAATAATTACTATTTACTTATGGGCAACCAAAAGCTTGTACGTGTCCACTATATATATGGGCATGGACTACACTTATTGATTGTGGATGAGGATAGCTGTTGTGGACAACACAGTGCATGCTGTTAGAGTGAAACGGCACACTTATTATGGATCGTAGGGAGTATGCAAGATAAAAGAAAGATCTACAATTCATATTATTATTATATACTTTTTTGCGAATCTTATTTTATACTTATCAGTTATGTACTCACGACACTGGGAGCATACACACACGATCGTACATACTACAGTAGTACTGTACTACTTTTAACACTACTTGCAAGATAAAATATAGCTGGATGTACAGAACTACTTATCACTGGATGCATACACACACGATCGTATACATACTAGTACTGTACTACTTTTAACACTAGGCTATCCTTTTCAATGGTCTTCCTCTTCAGCTTCCACAGCCTGTACCATGCTGCTCTTCTTCTTCTTCTTACTCCCGGTGTCCTGGAATTCCGCTAATTTTTGTTGACCCTTCTCAAAGTTCACTATTCGCCTATGTACCTCATATGTCGCGTATGCGTCGATGCTTGCATACATGATATGCTTCATGGACAAGGGCACCTGCTTCCACAGCTTGTGTTCCTCATGCGTAAGTTTTTTCATGATAGATTTGTACTGGCTGTCTATACTGGCCGCAGCATAGTCAGCCAACGAATCCTTATTGTTACTAGTGGAATCGGCAGGCTTCCACCTTTTCTGGATGTCCACGAAGTTCGCCACTGAGAGGTTGCAACGCCCAGGCCTGGTAATGTCGTTGCCGATGTCAACACCTGCAAATGTTACGTCAGGCCTACCAAGAAAGTCAGCGAGTTTGGGGCATGGCTGGTTGGCCGAGGAAATCTGATACAGGAGGCAGTCCGTGCCCATGCACAACTGTATGAGGGCAGCCCTCTGTTCGGGCCCATAGGTGTACTCTACGTCTAGGCCAACAATTTTGTACGAGTCTTCTTTCTCCAAGATCGACTCGATTTTGTTGATGTGTTCCTCCACCTTAGACGCCATATTGGTATAGTTCGCCGTAATGGTGGTTTTTCCATGAGCGAGGAATGTGTGCCCGTGGTAGAACGCTTCCATGGAGGGTAGCGAGAGGGGCACATCCGAGAGTGTCAGGGAGAAGACGAAATGAGGAAGACGAATGTTAACCGCCACGCCAGGGCCTGGAAACCGCTAGATGCATGCATTTGGACGGTTTTGAAGATGACGGGCCATAGGGCACGAATGCAGTTTCCCTGTTAAAATAATAATAACCGCCCACGTACTTAATTAATTGGATGCTTATTTGTTTCTCGAGAGGAGCCTAGTTTTTTTCTACTACGAAACTCTGAAGATCTATTAAAAATCATCAGCATTAGTACAAAGAGATTAAAAAGTAATATTACCTTCGTCTAAAAGGAGGTGTCTTAGTTTTGTCTAATACGGATGTATATAGACATATCTTAGTTGTAGAAATTACAAATATGTCTTCCTTTCACCACTTAGCTACCACTATAAACACTAACGCAAGGTAGATCAGCATCATGCAATGTAGACATTACAGTATTGTTGTACTATTGTACTTGTCTTCCCTGGTCTATGATTCAATATCTAGTATACTGTACTGCTTATACACCAGGGAGATTCAAAATACGAGTTGAGCGCCAAAACTCCCGCCTCCATAAACATATTTCGAATTCCCATTCGACCCCTATTACCAATGACGCAATGGCAGACAAGTGAAGCCGGCGTGGGTTGGGGTCTCGTTCATAATTTACACATCCCCTCTGATATATATAGTCTACCACCTTCCTTTCGTCTTCCCCATTTCCGCCAAAAATCTGTCGCAATACTCCAGGCCCATCATCTCTCACCTGTCGGACCACCGCACCGGAATATCCCAGCCGTACTTAGCCGGCCTACCACCTCACCTACCTTAGGTTACCGACTCCCTCGTCCGCAGCACCAGATCCGCTCCACCAACGCCGCCGTGTACTGCATCGGATCTGCTTCACCGACTGCTTCATCCGCAGTACCAGATCCGCTTCACCAACGCCGCCGTGCACTGCACTATCTGAGTTCACCGACTCACTCGTCTGTCGTACCTGATCCGCTTCACCAACGACTCCGTGCACTGCACCGGATCTGCTTCACCGACTCCCTCGTTTCAGATCTGCTTCCCCGAAACCATCATCGACCGCCCCAGATCTGCTTCCTCGATGCCGACGCCCACCGCAACCGCAGCACCCCCGCCGTCGTCGACGTCACCCGCAAGGATGCCGAGTATGACTACACGAAGCCGCCGTCAAGGTAACCAGACCCCCTCCCTGCTTGCGCACAGTTGACGTGGGCGTAGTAGCTTCCTTGTGACGGTAAAGCACTCGTCCGTTAGGAACCCCAAGAGGAAGGTATGATGTGTACAGCAGCAAGTTTTCCCTCAGTAAGAAACCAAGGTTTATCGAACCAGTAGGAGTCAAGAAGCACGTTGAAGGTTGATGGTGGTGGAGTGTAGTGCGGCGCAACACCAGGGATTCCGGCGCCAACGTGGAACCTGCACAACACAACCAAATTACTTTGCCCCAACTTAACAGTGAGGTTGTCAATCTCACCGGCTTGCTGTAACAAAGGATTAGATGTATAGTGTGGAAGATGATGTGTCACATCCCAAGATTTTCTAAATCTTGGAATGTGAAAATAAAATAAAGCGAGTGTTTGTTTGTTTGTCATAGTTGAAATTTCACAAGGAATTAATACTTTTGTGTTTATTAAAAATATATTTATAAAAATATAGTTTTCATAAACCTTGGTTTCCAAAAGATTTTCCGACAATACCCTATTTTATTCGGCGGTTTTGAAAATTATAAAATTATTATTTTGTGAAAATATTTAAACCCTAAAAAGGCACCATAGCCACATAGCTATGTATGACAAATTTTGATTTTTATAAAGTTTATATTTTTGTTCCAAATTTTTGTTTCACATTTAAGTATTTTTTTTTTCTAACGAATCCAACGGTATCTTATTTGTGTTTTTCCAATTATTTTTAATCCTCCAAACTTGTATTTTCAAATTCTGAAAAAAAGGGATGGCGTGGCCAGGCCGGACGGCCCAGCACACGCACGCGCGCCCGCGCGAGGCCGCACGTCCTCGGCCGCAGCCGCAGCCGCATCACGCACGCGTGTATTCGCGCGACAACCCCGCTCCCCGTCCCCGCCCAGGCCGCTCGATCCACGCCCAGGCCCACACCGCCCCGAGCTGTCGCCTGCTCAAGCGGTAATTACGTCTCGCGTAATTTCCGTATGCGATACAATGAACCTGGACAGCCTGACCCTATAAATACCTCCCGGAGCAGCCCCCAATCGCACACCTCACGCCGTGCGCCTCTCTCTCTCCCTCACAGCAGCGCTGCTGCTCTCTCTGCTGCAAGCGCGCGCAGCACACACGCAGCAGCCTACATGCGCACGACGCCTGCCACGCCGCACTATCCTGCCAGATCGGTGATCCCCAGACAGTACGTGCTATTTTTTTCTGATCTCATGCCAGCTAGTTCATGTCAAAGAAATTTAAAAATTCGTATCTTTAGATCTAGATTTCCGTTTAGAATAGTGGTTCTTGCGTTAAGTTTGTAATTAGATTATCTACAATTTTCGTGTAGGAAGTTTCTCCATCCGAGCAACTTGTTCGGACAACTTTTCGGACACCACCAGATTTTAACCGCGTATTGTAAAATCCATATCATTAGTTCTACCCGTCGGTTTTTGACAAACTTTACACCGTTGGAATCAGCAAAATGCGTAGATCATTCTGGACATTTTGCATGTCGGATTTACACACTTTATTTTCGCAGTATTTTTATCGTCCGCAATATCATTCTTCGACTATGAAAATCTTTTAGACACATTCATCATGTTCCATGATCACATCTATCCACAACATATTATCATAGTCCATATTATTAAAATAACAATTGAGTTATTTGAGTAAAGTGTGACATATTATATTTTAGACTTTTACCTTGCTCTTGTGAGATGGAGATACTCCCAGATCATATGTGTTGAACCATTGTTATCCGTTAGGATCTGTGAACCAAATCTCAATAACATTCATGCCTATCCAACCTCATGCCATTCAGCCTTCCACTTAAGTTAGAACTATTCAACTTACAAATGAGTAAATTGAGTAATTCAATATATCATTAGTTCATACCCAATGCTATGTGTGATCTTGTGCTACTTTGATAAGTGTTGTCACACTATGTCAAATTGCATTTGATACTTGTGTGATTCTATTCGCATGGGTCATTCCACATATTAGAATAACATATCGATCCTTCCAATTATTCATACCGGTGTAGCAAACAACCCTTGATCCATATGTCCTTGTTAATCTTTTTCTCCTAAGCATTTGACTTGGATAATGTTTTCGTTTCTAAGTACATGACCCTTCCAATCTATGAAACCATATCTTGCAAGCCAAACCTCATGCCACACCTTAGTACCATAGAGCGATTTCTGATTGTTGTCTTGTTTGATTTTGTTGCTATGTATGGTGTGTTTATGTTGTGCTATTTTTATCTTATAGTTTGTACGGAGAGCCACGTGTTTTGATTGAGAGAAAAAGGGAAACGATCTTCGACTACCAAAAAGGCAAGTGACACACCCTCACAAACGTCCCAGTTTTTATTTATGCACCATAGAGATTTTTGTTGTAAGTCTAGGGTTATGCTTTGCTTTTGTAATCCTAGTAGATAGCTACTTCCACCTGACTATATTTTGTCACCATTGAATTTAGTTGATGCTTAGCTATGCTATGAAAATGTTTTAGTAGTGGTTATGGAAAAACAACTAAATTCAATGAACTACTTGGGTGGAATGTGGCTTGGATTGGGTTATGTTGAGTGGTTACTCTGGGGTCATGTCGTCGAACCTCTGAAGCCCAGGTGTATCGCACTTGTGGACGGCCACCCAGGAACAAAGAGATAATAGACAACCTTGCTCATTAGCTTACCGTACAACCACATGCTATATGGGCTCTGGCTTGACGGAGTATGTTGTGAAAACCCGGATCCTACGTGACAGATGATGTAGGGGATTGTAGGTTGGTACGGGTCCGTAGAGAAAGGTCTGGGGGATTACTTCGGAAAAGTCTCGTCCTAGTCAACATCTGTCCATTTGAGCAAAATGTGCATCATGGAAGAAGAGCAGACTAGGTCATGTGGGTAAATTTGTACAACCTCTGCAGAGTGTTAAATCTAAGTACTTAGCCATGTCCCTGGTTACGGACAATTTGAGCGAACTGACAAGGCACATGTTCGAAAGTCTCCTCATCCCAACTTCTTAAATAAAACTTGATGGGTGAACAGGGAAATGACAATTGGTGTAAGTGACTATCGGCTAGTAGGTCCCGTGCCATGTCTATGGTCTGAGTCTACAGGGGTAGTTCGCCCAAACCAAGTTGATCATGGGTAGGAGGATTCACCGGGGATTTACCGGTGGTTTCCAGGTTCATTGATTTCTATCAATGGTACCGCTTAATTAGTATGAAGAAAAGGTTTTGCCAAATGATAGGAGAAAACTGGCTTTATGCAATATGCCTGAGCTCTACCAGCCAAATGTACACTTAAGTGTTAGGTTGCCATTTGAGTCCACTATAGTGTCATTGATACGTCTCCGACGTATCGATAATTTCTTATGTTCCATGCCACATTATTGATGTTATCTACATGTTTTATGCACACTTTATGTCATATTCGTGCATTTTCTGGAACTAACCTATTAACAAGATGCCGAAGTGCCGATTCTTTGTTTTCTGCTGTTTTTGGTTTCAGAAATCCTAGTAACGAAATATTCTCGGAATTGGACGAAATCAACGCCCAGGGTCCTATTTTTCCATGAAGCTTCCAGAAGTCCGAAGGAGAGACGAAGTGGGGCCACAGGGTGCCCAAACCCTAGGGCGGCGCGGCCCACCCCCTGGCCGCGCCGGCCTATGGTGTGGGGCCCCTGTGCCCCCTCCTGACCTGCCCTTTCGCCTACTTAAAGCCTCCGTGACGAAACCCCCAGTACCGAGAGCCACGATACGAGAAAACATAGTGAGACGCCGCCGCCGCCGATCCCATCTCTGGGGATCCAGGAGATCACCTCCGGCACCCTGCCGGAGAGGGGATTCATCTCCCGGAGGACTCTACACCGCCATGGTCGCCTCCGGAGTGATGAGTGAGTAGTCTACCCCTGGACTATGGGTCCATAGCAGTAGCTAGATGGTTGTCTTCTCCCCATTGTGCTATCATTGTTGGATCTTGTGAGCTGCCTAACATGATCAAGATCATCTATCTGTAATTCTATATGTTGCGTTTGTTGGGATCCGATGAATAGAGAATACTTGTTATGTTGATTATCAAAGTTATATCTACGTGTTGTTTATGATCTTGCATGCTTTCCGTTACTAGTAGATGCTCTGGCCAAGTAGATGCTTGTAACTCCAAGAGGGAGTACTTATGCTCGATAGTGGGTTCATGCACATTGACACAGGACGATGTGAGAAAGTTCTAAGGTTGTGTTGTGCTTTGTTGCCACTAGGGATAAAACATTGATGCTATGTCTAAGGATGTAGTTGTTGATTACATTACGCACCATACTTAATGCAATTGTCTGTTGCTTTGCAACTTAATCTTTGGAAGGGGTTCGGATGATAACTTTGAAGGTGGACTTTTTAGGCATAGATGCAGTTGGATGGCGGTCTATGTACTTTGTCGTAATGCCCAATTAAATCTCACTATAATCATCATGATATGTATGTGCATGGTCATGCTCTCTTTATTTGTCAATTGCCCAACTGTAATTTGTTCACCCAACATGCTGTTCGTCTTATGGGAGAGACACCTCTAGTGAACTGTGGACCCCGGTCCAATTCTCTTTACTGAAATACAATCTACTGCAATACTTGTTCTACTGTTTTCTGCAAACAATCATCTTCCACACAATACGGTTAATCCTTTGTTACAGCAAGCCGGTGAGATTGACAACCTCACTGTTTCGTTAGGGCAAAGTACTTTGGTTGTGTTGTGCAGGTTCCACGTTGGCGCCGGAATCTCTGGTGTTGCGCCGCACTACATCCCGCCGCCATCAACCTTCAACGTGCTTCTTGGCTCCTACTGGTTCGATAAACCTTGGTTTCTTACTGAGGGAAAACTTGCTGCTATACGACATCATACCTTCCTCTTGGGGTTCCCAACGAACGTGTGAGTTACACGCCATCAAGCAAGTTTTTCTGGCGCCGTTGCCAGGGAGATCAAGACACGCTGCAAGGGGAGTCTCCACTTCTCAATCTCTTTACTTTGTTTTTGTCTTGCTTTATTTTATTTACTACTTTGTTTGCTGCACTAAATCAAAATACAAAAAAATTAGTTGCTAGTTTTACTTTATTTGCTATCTTGTTTGCTATATCAAAAACACAAAAAATTAGTTTACTTGCATTTACTTTATCTAGTTTGCTTTATTTATTACTACTAAAATGAGTAATCCTGAAGTTGAAGTTCGTTCGTTTAAGCAACAAGGGGGAGAATGTTTAAGAGATGCTTGGTATAGAATTATTAATGCCCATAATAGGTGCACTAAGAAACACTCCACCACTATTTTACTCAGGAATTTTTATGTTGGTATCTCTAGCTGGAATAGGCATGTTCTTGATTGTCTCGTAGGAGGTAACTTCTTAAGTACCCCTGCATTAGAAGCTAGCTGCATTATTGAGAGTCTATTTGGAATACCCCCTGTTGATAAAGTTAAAACTGAAATCTCTCTTGAAGATGTTATGAAAAAATTGGAAACCATAGAGAAAAATTTTCCAAGTATTGAAGCTAAAGTGGAAGTGTTACTTGATAAAACTGATGAACTTGATAAATCCTTAGTAGGAATTGATGAAAGGATTAGTGCCCTAGGAACTTGTGTTGTCCATGATGATCAAATTAATAGGATTGATGAACTTGAAAAGGCTATGGGAACCTTGGGTTCAACATTTTCTTCTCTTAAATATAAGGAGAAAGCTTATGTGGGTAAGGAGCAAAAGTTTCTGTATGTCTCTAAAGTGCCTAGACCAAAGAAGTATTATTATAGGCCTAAAATTGGCAAAGCCCTTAGTACCACTATGGATGGGGGAGCTCATGATAACAACGCTTCATCTCTTGATAATACTTGATACACACTTTCTGCGCCTAGCTGAAAGGCGTTAAAGAAAAGCGCTTATGGGAGACAACCCATGTTTTTACCTACAGTACTTTGTTTTTATTTTATGTCTTGGAAGTTGTTTACTACTGTAGCAACCTCTCCTTATCTTAGTTTTGTGTTTTGTTGTGCCAAGTTAAGCCGTTGATAGAAAAGTAAGTACTAGATTTGGATTACTGCGCAGTTCCAGATTTCTTTGCTGTCACGAATCTGGGTCCACCTCTCTGTAGGTAACTCAGAAAATTATGCCAATTTACGTGAGTGATTCTCAGATATGTACGCAAATTTCATTCAATTTGAGCATTTTCATTTGAGCAAGTCTGGTGCCATTTTAAAATTCGTCAATACGAACTGTTCTGTTTTGACAGATTCTGCCTTTTATTTCGCATTGCCTCTTTTGCTATGTTGGATGAATTTCTTTGATCCACTAATGTCCAGTAGCATTATGCAATGTCCAGAAGTGTTAAGAATGATTGTGTCACCTCTGAATATGTCAATTTATATTGTGCACTAACCCTCTAATGAGTTGTTTCGAGTTTGGTGTGGAGGAAGTTTTCAAGGATCAAGAGAGGAGTATGATGCAACATGATCAAGGAGAGTGAAAGCTCTAAGCTTGGGGATGCCCCGGTGGTTCACCCCTGCATATATCAAGAAGACTCAAGCGTCTAAGCTTGGGGATGCCCAAGGCATCCCCTTCTTCATCGACAACATTATCAGGTTCCTCCCCTGAAACTATATTTTTATTCCATCACATCTTATGTGCTTTTTCTTGGAGCGTCGGTTTGTTTTTGTTTTTTGTTTTGTTTGAATAAAATGGATCCTAGCATTCACTTTATGGGAGAGAGACATGCTCCGCTGTAGCATATGGACAAGTATGTCCTTGGTTTCTACTCATAGTATTCATGGCGAAGTTTCTCCTTCGTTAAATTGTTATATGGTTGGAATTGGAAAATGATACATGTAGTAATTGCTATAAATGTCTTGGGTAATGTGATACTTGGCAATTGTTGTGCTCATGATTAAGCTCGTGCATCATATGCTTTGCACCCATTAATGAAGAAATACATAGAGCATGCTAAAATTTGGTTTGCATATTTGGTTTCTCTAAGGTCTAGATAATTTCTAGTATTGAGTTTGAACAACAAGGAAGACGGTGTAGAGTCTTATAATGTTTACAATATGTCTTTTATGTGAGTTTTGCTGCACCAGTTCATCCTTGTGTTTGTTTCAAATAAACCTTGCTAGCCTAAACCTTGTATCGAGAGGGAATACTTCTCATGCATCCAAAATACTTGAGCCAACCACTATGCCATTTGTGTCCACCATACCTACCTACTACATGGTATTTTCCGCCATTCCAAAGTAAATTGCTTGAGTGCTACCTTTAAATTCCATTCTTCACCTTTGCAATATATATCTCATGGGACAAATAGCTTAAAAACTATTGTGGTATTGAATATGTAATTATGCACTTTATCTCTTATTAAGTTGCTTGTTGTGCGATAACCATGTTCACTGGGGACGCCATCAACTATTCATTGTTGAATTTCATGTGAGTTGCTATGCATGTCCGTCTTGTCTGAAGTAAGAGAGATCTACCACCTTATGGTTAAGCATGCATATGTTAGAGAAGAACATTGGGCCGCTAACTAAAGCCATGATCCATGGTGGAAGTTTCGATTTTGGACACATATCCTCAATCTCAAATGAGAAAATTATTAATTGTTGTTACATGCTTATGCATAAAAGAGGAGTCCATTATCTGTTGTCTATGTTGTCCCGGTATGGATGTCTAAGTTGAAGAATAATCAATAGCGAGAAATCCAATGTGAGCTTTCTCCTTAGACCTTTGTACAGGCGGCATAGAGGTACCCCTTTGTGACACTTGGTAAAAACAGTGCATTGTGATGATCCGGTAGTCCAAGCTAATTAGGACAAGGTGCGGGCACTATTAGTACACTATGCATGAGGCTTGCAACTTATAAGATATAATTTACATGATGCATATGCTTTATTACTACCGTTGACAAAATTGTTTCATGTTTTCAAAATCAAAGCTCTAGCACAAATATAGCAATCGATGCTTTTCCTCTATGAGGACCATTCTTTTACTTTCAATGTTGAGTCAGTTCACCTATTTCTCTCCACCTCAAGAAGCAAACACTTGTGTGAACTATGCATTGATTCCTACATACTTGCTTATTGCACTTATTATATTACTCTATGTTGACAATATCCATGAGATATACATGTTACAAGTTGAAAGCAACCGCTGAAACTTAATCTTCTTTTGTGTTGCTTCAATGCTTTTACTTTGAATTATTGCTTTATGAGTTAACTCTTATGCAAGACTTATTGATGCTTGTCCTGAAGTGCTATTCATGAAAAGTCTTTGCTTTATGATTCACTTGTTTACTCATGTCATATACATTGTTTTGATCGCTGCATTCACTACATATGCTTTACAAATAGTATGATCAAGATTATGATGGCATGTCACTCCAGAAATTATCTGTGTTATCGTTTTACCTGCTCGGGACGACGAGAACTAAACTTGGGGATGCTGATACGTCTCCGACGTATCGATAATTTCTTATGTTCCATGCCACATTATTGATGTTATCTACATGTTTTATGCACACTTTATGTCATATTCGTGCATTTTCTGGAACTAACCTATTAACAAGATGCCGAAGTGCCAGTTGCTGTTTTCTGCTGTTTTTGGTTTCAGAAATCCTAGTAACGAAATATTCTCGGAATTGGACGAAATCAACGCCCAGGGACCTATTTTTCCATGAAGCTTCCAGAAGTCCGAAGGAGAGACGAAGTGGGGCCACAGGGTGCCCAAACCCTAGGGCGGCGCGGCCCACCCCCTGGCCGCGCCGGCCTATGGTGTGGGGCCCCTGTGCCCCCTCCTGACCTGCCCTTTCGCCTACTTAAAGCCTCCGTGACGAAACCCCCAGTACCGAGAGCCACGATACGAGAAAACATACTGAGACGCCGCCGCCGCCGATCCCATCTCGGGGGATCCAGGAGATCACCTCCGGCACCCTGCCGGAGGGGATTCATCTCCCGGAGGACTCTACACCGCCATGGTCGCCTCCGGAGTGATGAGTGAGTAGTCTACCCCTGGACTATGGGTCCATAGCAGTAGCTAGATGGTTGTCTTCTCCCCATTGTGCTATCATTGTTGGATCTTGTGAGCTGCCTAACATGATCAAGATCATCTATCTGTAATTCTATATGTTGCGTTTGTTGGGATCCGATGAATAGAGAATACTTGTTATGTTGATTATCAAAGTTATATCTACGTGTTGTTTATGATCTTGCATGCTTTCCGTTACTAGTAGATGCTCTGGCCAAGTAGATGCTTGTAACTCCAAGAGGGAGTACTTATGCTCGATAGTGGGTTCATGCCTGCATTGACACAGGACGATGTGATGAAAGTTCTAATGTTGTTTTGTGCTGTTGCCACTAGGGATAAAACATTGATGCTATGTCTAAGGATGTAGTTGTTGATTACATTACGCACCATACTTAATGCAATTGTGCATTTGCTTTGCAACTTAATACTGGAAGGGGTTCGGATGATAACCTGAAGGTGGACTTTTTAGGCATAGATGCAGTTGGATGGCGGTCTATGTACTTTGTCGTAATGCCCAATTAAATCTCACTATAATCATCATGATATGTATGTGCATGGTCATGCTCTCTTTATTTGTCAATTGCCCAACTGTAATTTGTTCACCCAACATGCTGTTCGTCTTATGGGAGAGACACCTCTAGTGAACTGTGGACCCCGGTCCAATTCTCTTTACTGAAATACAATCTACTGCAATACTTGTTCTACTGTTTTCTGCAAACAATCATCTTCCACACAATACGGTTAATCCTTTGTTACAGCAAGCCGGTGAGATTGACAACCTCACTGTTTCGTTGGGGCAAAGTACTTTGGTTGTGTTGTGCAGGTTCCACGTTGGCGCCGGAATCTCTGGTGTTGCGCCGCACTACATCCCGCCGCCATCAACCTTCAACGTGCTTCTTGGCTCCTACTGGTTCGATAAACCTTGGTTTCTTACTGAGGGAAAACTTGCTGCTATACGACATCATACCTTCCTCTTGGGGTTTCCAACGAACGTGTGAGTTACACGCCATCAGTCATCTTGCCAATACATTCAAAGTATTGACCATTCGTGGCTGTAACTTTTCATGTTGCAGATGTTTTGAAAGACGAGTGAGTTACGATGTTTAGGGTTACGAGTCTATCCTCAACATGCTCGCCTGTGGCACATGAAGACAAAGGACTCCATGCTGTCTATGTTTATTCGTTGTGAAACTCTGATGATATGCTAGCCTTGTGCTATGCAATTTGTAATCCTTTATGTAAATTCTGGATCATACGATGTAATAAAGACCTTTGTTTCTTGGTATTACATCTTGTATTGTGTGTGCTAGCGATTGATCCAGGGACTAGCACAGATATGCACAGAGATCGGCACCTAAAAAGGTGAGGTCCCTACATGATGTTTGCAAAGAACAGTAAAACGAGTATTGCAGTAGATTGTATTCGATGTAAAAGAATGGACCGGGGTCCACAGTTCACTAGAGGTGTCTCTCCCATAAGAAATAGCATATTGGGTGAACAAATTACAGTTGGGCAATTGACAAATAAAGAGAGCATAACAATGCACATACATGTTATGATGAGTAGTGTGAGATTTAATTGGGCATTACGACAAAGTACATAGACCGCTATCCAGCATGCATCTATGCCTAAAAAGTCCACCTTCAGGTTATCATCCGAACCCCTTCCAATATTAAGTTGCAAACAACAGACAATTGCATTAAGTATGATGCGTAATGTAATCAACAAATACATCCTTAGATATAGAATTGATGTTTTATCCCTAGTGGCAACAGCACATCCACAACCTTAGAGGTTGCTGTCACTCCCCCAGATTTAATGGAGGCATGAACCCACTATCGAGCATAAGTACCCCCTCTTGGAGTTACAAGCAATGACTTGGCCAGAGCCTCTACTAGCAACGGAGAGCATGCAATATCATAAACAACACATAGATAATAGATTGATAATCAACATAGCATAGTATTCATTATTCATCGGATCCCAACAAACGCACATGTAGCTTTACAGATAGATGATCTTGATCATGTTAGGCAGCTCACAAGATCAGACAATGATAGCACAATGGGGAGAAGACGACCATCTAGCTACTGCTATGGACCCATAGTCCAGGTGTGAACTACTCACACATCAATCCGGAGGCGACCATGGCAGTGTAGAGTCCTCCGGGAGATGATTCCCCTCTCCGGCAGGGTGCCGGAGGCGATCTCCTGAATCCCCCGAGATGGGATTGGCGGCGGCGGCGTCTCTGGAAGGTTTTTCGTATTGTGGCTCTCGGTACTGGAACTATCAAGTGTGGCGGCGCCCCGTGGCCCCACTTCGTCTCTCCCTCGGTCTTCTGGAAGATTCGTGCAAAAATAGGACCCTGGGCGTTGATTTCGTCCAATTCCGAGAATATTTCCTTACTAGGATTTCTGAAACCAAAAACAGCAGAAAACAGCAACTGGCTCTTCGGCATCTCGTTAATAGGTTAGTGCCAGAAAATGCATAATAATGACATATAATGTGTATAAAACATGTGAGTATCATCATAAAAGTAGCATGGAACATAAGAAATTATAGATACGTTTGAGACGTATCAAGCATCCCCAAGCTTAGTTCCTACTCGTCCCGAGTGGGTAAACGATAACAAAGATAATTTCTTAAGTGACATTGCTATCATAATCTTGATCAATACTATTGTAAGCACATGTAATGAATGCAGCGATTCGAAGCAATGGTAAATACAAATGAGTAAACAATTGAATCATATAGCAAAGACTTTTCATGAATAGTACTTTGAAGACAAGCATCAATAAGTCTTGCATAAGAGTTAACTCATAAAGCAATAGATTCATAGTAAAGGTACTGAAGCAACACAAAGGAAGATTAAGTTTCAGCGGTTGCTTTCAACTTGTGACATGTATATCTCATGAATATTGTCAACATAAAGTAATATAATAAGTGCAATATGCAAGTATGTAGAAATCAATGCACATTTAACACAAGTGTTTGCTTCTTGAGATAGAAGGAAATGGGTAAACTGACTCAACAATAAAAGTAGAAGAAAGGCCCTTCGCAGAGGGAAGCATGGATTGCTGTATTTGTGCTAGAGCTTTTGTTTTGAAAACAAGAAACAATTTTGTCAACGGTAGTAATAAAGCATATGAGTTATGTAAATTATATCCTACAAGTTGCAAGCCTCATGCATAGTATACCAATAGTGCCCGCACCTTGTCCTAATTAGCTTGGATTTACATGGATTATCATAGCATAGCATATGTTTCAACCAAGTGTCACAAAGGGGTACCTCTATGCCGCATGTACAAAGGTCTAAGGAGAAAGCTCGCATTGGATTTCTCGCTTTTGATTATTATCAACTTAGACATCCATACCGGGACAACATAGACAACAGATAATGGACTCCTCTTTAATGCATAAGCATTCAACAACAGATAATATTCTCATAAGAGATTGAGGTTTGTTGTCCAAACTGAAACTTCCACCATGGATCATGGCTTTAGTTAGCGGCACAATGTTCTTCTCTAACAATATGTATACTCAAACCATTTGATCATGATAAATCACCCTTACTTCAGACAAGACGAACATGCATAGCAACTCACATGATATTCAAAAAGAAATAGTTGATGGCGTCCCCAGGAACATGGTTATCGCTCAACAAGCAACTTATAAGAGATAAGATGCATAAGTACATATTCAATACCACAATAGTTTTTAGGCTATTTGTCCCATGAGCTATATATTGCAAAGATAAAGAATAGAAATTTTAAAGGTAGCACTCAAGCAATTTACTTTGGAATGGCGGAGAAATACCATGTAGTAGGTAGGTATGGTGGACACAAGTGGCATAGTGTTTGGCTCAAGGATTTTGGATGCATGAGAAGTATTCCCTCTCAATACAAGGTTTAGGCTAGCAAGGTTGTTTAAAGCAAACACAAGTATGAACCGGTACAGCAAAACTCACATAAAAGACATATTGAAAGCATTATAAGACTCTATACCGTCTTCCTTGTTGTTCGACCCTTACTAGAAAATATCTAGACCTTAGAGAGACCAATTATGCAAACCAAATTTTAGCAAGCTCTATGTATTTCTTCATTAATAGGTGAAAAGTATATGATGCAAGAGCTTAAACATGAGCACAACAATTGCCAAGTATCACATTATTCAAGATATTCTACCAATTACCACATGTAGCATTTCCCGTTTCCAACCATATAACAATTTAACGAAGCAGTTCAGCCTTCACCATGAATATTATGAGTAAAGCCTAAGGACATATTTGTCCATATGCAACAGCGGAGCGTGTCTCTCTCCCACACAATGAATGCTAGGATCCAACTTTATTCAAACAAAACAAAAAACAAAAACATACAGACGCTCCAAGTAAAGCACATAAGTTGTGGCCGAATAAAAATATAGTTTCACTAGAGGAACCTGATAATGTTGTCGATGAAGAAGGGGATGCCTTGGGCATCCCCAAGCTTAGACGCTTGAGTCTTCTTGAAATATGCAGGGATGAACCACCGGGGCATCCCCAAGCTTAGTGCTTTCACTCTCCTTGATCATATTGTATCATCCTCCTCTCTTGATCCTTGAAAACTTCCTCCACACCAAACTCGAAACAAACTCATTAGAGGGTTAGTGCATAATCAAAAATTCACATGTTCAGAGGTGACATAATCATTCTTAACACTTCTGGACATTGCACAAAGCTACTGAAAGTTAATGGAACAAAGAAATCCATCAAGTATAGCAAAACAGGCAATGTGAAATAAAAGGCAGAATCTGTCAAAACAGAATAGTCCGTAAAGACGAATTTTTTAGAGGCACCAGACTTGCTCAGATGAGAAAACTCAAAACTAATGAAAGTTGCATACATATCTGAGGATCACACACGTAAATTGGCACATTTTTCTGAGTTACCTACAGACGTAGGGACTCAATTCCGTGACAGCAAGAAAACTGTTTCTGCGCAGTAATCCAAATTTAGTATCAACCTTCTATTAGAGACTTCACTTGGCACAACAATACAATAAAACTAAGATAAGGAGAGGTTGCTACAGTAGTAACAACTTCCAAGACTCAAATATAAAACAAAAGTACTGTAGTAAAATGATGGGTTGTCTCCCATAAGCGCTTTTCTTTAACGCCTTTCAGCTAGGCGCAGAAAGTGTGCATCAAGTGTTATCAAGAGATGAAGCATCAATGCATTGTATCTTATCTATGTAAGTTTCAGAGGCTCCTTTTACATTACTCTTAGGCTTACTATTCTCATCAAACAAATTTTCAGGAAACAATCCAATCAAAATTCTTTTCTAGTGCTTCATGCATTCCTAAGAGCTTAATAGGTATCGGTACTTTAATCTCCCCACCATCATTAACCCTATTAGTGTACCTTACTCTATATATGTCCATCTTTTCAAGGATACTAGCAAAGTTGGTATAAGAGCCAAGCATATTGTATTTAGTAAAAACTTTTCTAGCTTCTCTTGCTATACCTCCAAATTCTTTGAGAAGGGTTTCGAAAACAAAATCTTTCTTTCTCCTTCTTCCATATCTCCTAGTGTAAGAAACATATGTTGCATTATAGGATTGAGATTAACAAATTTAGCTTCTAACATGTGTACTAAAGAAGCAGCAGCAATTTCATAAGTAGGAGCAAGTTCTACCAAGTGTCTATCTTCAAAATCTTCATCCATACTAACGTGAGTGAAAAATTCTTCTATATTATTTCTTCCAATGATAGAACCTCGTCCTACCGGTATGTCTTTTAGAGTGAACTTAGGAGGAAACATGATGAAATAAGTAAAGTAAATGCAAGTAACTAATTTTTTTTGTGTTTTTAATATAGCAAACAAGACAGTAAATAAAGTAAAACAAGCAACTAATTTTTTTTGTGTTTTGTTTTAGTGCAGCAAACAAAGTAGTAAATAAAAGTAAAGCAAGACAAAAACAAAGTAAAGAGATTGGAGGTGGAGACTCCCCTTGCAGTGTGTCTTGATCTCCCCGGCAACGGCGCCAGAAAAAGAGCTGCTTGCGCACAGTTGACGTGGGCGTAGTAGCTTCCTTGTGACGGTAAAGCACTCGTCCGTTGGGAACCCCAAGAGGAAGGTATGATGTGTACAGCAGCAAATTTCCCCTCAGTAAGAAACCAAGGTTTATCGAACCAGTAGGAGTCAAGAAGCACGTTGAAGGTTGATGGTGGCGGAGTGTAGTGCGGCGCAACACCAGGGATTCCGGCGCCAACGTGGAACCTACACAACACAACCAAATTACTTTGCCCCAACTTAACAGTGAGGTTGTCAATCTCACCGGCTTGCTGTAACAAAAGATTAGATGTATAGTGTGGAAGATGATGTTTGCAAAGAACAGTAAAACGAGTATTGCAGTAGATTGTATTCGATGTAAAAGAATGGACCGGGGTCCACAGTTCACTAGAGGTGTCTCTCCCATAAGAAATAGCATATTGGGTGAACAAATTACAGTTGGGCAATTGACAAATAAAGAGAGCATAACAATGCACATACATGTTATGATGAATAGTGTGAGATTTAATTGGGCATTACGACAACCGCTATCCAGCATGCATCTATGCCTAAAAAGTCCACCTTCAGGTTATCATCCGAACCCCTTCCAGTATTAAGTTGCAAACAACAGACAATTGCATTAAGTATGATGCGTAATGTAATCAACAAATACATCCTTAGATATAGAATTGATGTTTTATCCCTAGTGGCAACAGCACATCCACAACCTTAGAGGTTCTTTGTCACTCCCCCAGATTTAATGGAGGCATGAACCCACTATCGAGCATAAGTACCCCCTCTTGGAGTTACAAGCAATGACTTGGCCAGAGCCTCTACTAGCAACGGAGAGCATGCAATATCATAAACAACACATAGATAATAGATTGATAATCAACATAGCATAGTATTCATTATTCATCGGATCCCAACAAACGCACATGTAGCTTTACAGATAGATGATCTTGATCATGTTAGGCAGCTCACAAGATCAGACAATGATAGCACAATGGGGAGAAGACGACCATCTAGCTACTGCTATGGACCCATAGTCCAGGTGTGAACTACTCACACATCAATCCGGAGGCGACCATGGCAGTGTAGAGTCCTCCGGGAGATGATTCCCCTCTCCGGCAGGGTGCCGGAGGCGATCTCCTGAATCCCCCGAGATGGGATTGGCGGCGGCGGCGTCTCTGGAAGGTTTTTCGTATTGTGGCTCTCGGTACTGGAACTATCAAGTGTGGCGGCGCCCCGTGGCCCCACTTCGTCTCTCCCTCGGTCTTCTGGAAGATTCGTGCAAAAATAGGACCCTGGGCGTTGATTTCGTCCAATTCCGAGAATATTTCCTTACTAGGATTTCTGAAACCAAAAACAGCAGAAAACAGCAACTGGCTCTTCGGCATCTCGTTAATAGGTTAGTGCCGGAAAATGCATAATAATGACATATAATGTGTATAAAACATGTGAGTATCATCATAAAAGTAGCATGGAACATAAGAAATTATAGATACGTTTGAGACGTATCAAGCATCCCCAAGCTTAGTTCCTACTCGTCCCGAGTGGGTAAACGATAACAAAGATAATTTCTTAAGTGACATTGCTATCATAATCTTGATCAATACTATTGTAAGCACATGTAATGAATGCAGCCATTCGAAGCAATGGTAAATACAAATGAGTAAACAATTGAATCATATAGCAAAGACTTTTCATGAATAGTACTTTGAAGACAAGCATCAATAAGTCTTGCATAAGAGTTAACTCTTAAAGCAATAGATTCATAGTAAAGGTACTGAAGCAACACAAAGGAAGATTAAGTTTCAGCGGTTGCTTTCAACTTGTGACATGTATATCTCATGAATATTGTCAACATAAAGTAATATAATAAGTGCAATATGCAAGTATGTAGAAATCAATGCACATTTAACACAAGTGTTTGCTTCTTGAGATAGAAGGAAATGGGTAAACTGACTCAACAATAAAAGTAGAAGAAAGGCCCTTCGCAGAGGGAAGCATGGATTGCTGTATTTGTGCTAGAGCTTTTGTTTTGAAAACAAGAAACAATTTTGTCAACGGTAGTAATAAAGCATATGAGTTATGTAAATTATATCCTACAAGTTGCAAGCCTCATGCATAGTATACCAATAGTGCCCGCACCTTGTCCTAATTAGCTTGGATTTACATGGATTATCATAGCATAGCATATGTTTCAACCAAGTGTCACAAAGGGGTACCTCTATGCCGCATGTACAAAGGTCTAAGGAGAAAGCTCGCATTGGATTTCTCGCTTTTGATTATTATCAACTTAGACATCCATACCGGGACAACATAGACAACAGATAATGGACTCCTCTTTAATGCATAAGCATTCAACAACAGATAATATTCTCATAAGAGATTGAGGTTTGTTGTCCAAACTGAAACTTCCACCATGGATCATGGCTTTAGTTAGCGGCACAATATTCTTCTCTAACAATATGTATACTCAAACCATTTGATCATGATAAATCACCCTTACTTCAGACAAGACGAACATGCATAGCAACTCACATGATATTCAAAAAGAAATAGTTGATGGCGTCCCCAGGAACATGGTTATCGCTCAACAAGCAACTTATAAGAGATAAGATGCATAAGTACATATTCAATACCACAATAGTTTTTAGGCTATTTGTCCCATGAGCTATATATTGCAAAGATAAAGAATAGAAATTTTAAAGGTAGCACTCAAGCAATTTACTTTGGAATGGCGGAGAAATACCATGTAGTAGGTAGGTATGGTGGACACAAGTGGCATAGTGTTTGGCTCAAGGATTTTGGATGCATGAGAAGTATTCCCTCTCAATACAAGGTTTAGGCTAGCAAGGTTGTTTAAAGCAAACACAAGTATGAACCGGTACAGCAAAACTCACATAAAAGACATATTGAAAGCATTATAAGACTCTATACCGTCTTCCTTGTTGTTCGACCCTTACTAGAAAATATCTAGACCTTAGAGAGACCAATTATGCAAACCAAATTTTAGCAAGCTCTATGTATTTCTTCATTAATAGGTGAAAAGTATATGATGCAAGAGCTTAAACATGAGCACAACAATTTCCAAGTATCACATTATTCAAGATATTCTACCAATTACCACATGTAGCATTTCCCGTTTCCAACCATATAACAATTTAACGAAGCAGTTCAGCCTTCACCATGAATATTATGAGTAAAGCCTAAGGACATATTTGTCCATATGCAACAGCGGAGCGTGTCTCTCTCCCACACAATGAATGCTAGGATCCAACTTTATTCAAACAAAACAAAAAACAAAAACATACAGACGCTCCAAGTAAAGCACATAAGTTGTGGCCGAATAAAAATATAGTTTCACTAGAGGAACCTGATAATGTTGTCGATGAAGAAGGGGATGCCTTGGGCATCCCCAAGCTTAGACGCTTGAGTCTTCTTGAAATATGCAGGGATGAACTACCGGGGCATCCCCAAGCTTAGTGCTTTCACTCTCCTTGATCATATTGTATCATCCTCCTCTCTTGATCCTTGAAAACTTCCTCCACACCAAACTCGAAACAAACTCATTAGAGGGTTAGTGCATAATCAAAAATTCACATGTTCAGAGGTGACATAATCATTCTTAACACTTCTGGACATTGCACAAAGCTACTGAAAGTTAATGGAACAAAGAAATCCATCAAGTATAGCAAAACAGGCAATGTGAAATAAAAGGCAGAATCTGTCAAAACAGAATAGTCCGTAAAGACGAATTTTTTAGAGGCACCAGACTTGCTCAGATGAGAAAACTCAAAACTAATGAAAGTTGCATACATATCTGAGGATCACACACGTAAATTGGCACATTTTTCTGAGTTACCTACAGACGTAGGGACTCAATTCCGTGACAGCAAGAAAACTGTTTCTGCGCAGTAATCCAAATCTAGTATCAACCTTCTATTAGAGACTTCACTTGGCACAACAATACAATAAAACTAAGATAAGGAGAGGTTGCTACAGTAGTAACAACTTCCAAGACTCAAATATAAAACAAAAGTACTGTAGTAAAATGATGGGTTGTCTCCCATAAGCGCTTTTCTTTAACGCCTTTCAGCTAGGCGCAGAAAGTGTGCATCAAGTGTTATCAAGAGATGAAGCATCAATGCATTGTATCTTATCTATGTAAGTTTCAGAGGCTCCTTTTACATTACTCTTAGGCTTACTATTCTCATCAAACAAATTTTCAGGAAACAATCCAATCAAAATTCTTTTCTAGTGCTTCATGCATTCCTAAGAGCTTAATAGGTATCGGTACTTTAATCTCTCCACCATCATTAACCCTATTAGTGTACCTTACTCTATATATGTCCATCTTTTCAAGGATACTAGCAAAGTTGGTATAAGAGCCAAGCATATTGTATTTAGTAAAAACTTTTCTAGCTTCTCTTGCTATACCTCCAAATTCTTTGAGAAGGGTTTCTAAAACAAAATCTTTCTTTCTCCTTCTTCCATATCTCCTAGTGTAAGAAACATATGTTGCATTATAGGATTGAGATTAACAAATTTAGCTTCTAACATGTGTACTAAAGAAGCAGCAGCAATTTCATAAGTAGGAGCAAGTTCTACCAAGTGTCTATCTTCAAAATCTTCATCCATACTAACGTGAGTGAAAAATTCTTCTATATTATTTCTTCCAATGATAGAACCTCGTCCTACCGGTATGTCTTTTAGAGTGAACTTAGGAGGAAACATGATGAAATAAGTAAAGTAAATGCAAGTAACTAATTTTTTTTGTGTTTTTAATATAGCAAACAAGACAGTAAATAAAGTAAAACAAGCAACTAATTTTTTTTGTGTTTTGTTTTAGTGCAGCAAACAAAGTAGTAAATAAAAGTAAAGCAAGACAAAAACAAAGTAAAGAGATTGGAGGTGGAGACTCCCCTTGCAGTGTGTCTTGATCTCCCCGGCAACGGCGCCAGAAAAAGAGCTGCTTGCGCACAGTTGACGTGGGCGTAGTAGCTTCCTTGTGACGGTAAAGCACTCGTCCGTTGGGAACCCCAAGAGGAAGGTATGATGTGTACAGCAGCAAATTTCCCCTCAGTAAGAAACCAAGGTTTATCGAACCAGTAGGAGTCAAGAAGCACGTTGAAGGTTGATGGTGGCGGAGTGTAGTGCGGCGCAACACCAGGGATTCCGGCGCCAACGTGGAACCTACACAACACAACCAAATTACTTTGCCCCAACTTAACAGTGAGGTTGTCAATCTCACCGGCTTGCTGTAACAAAAGATTAGATGTATAGTGTGGAAGATGATGTTTGCAAAGAACAGTAAAACGAGTATTGCAGTAGATTGTATTCGATGTAAAAGAATGGACCGGGGTCCACAGTTCACTAGAGGTGTCTCTCCCATAAGAAATAGCATATTGGGTGAACAAATTACAGTTGGGCAATTGACAAATAAAGAGAGCATAACAATGCACATACATGTTATGATGAGTAGTGTGAGATTTAATTGGGCATTACGACAACCGCTATCCAGCATGCATCTATGCCTAAAAAGTCCACCTTCAGGTTATCATCCGAACCCCTTCCAGTATTAAGTTGCAAACAACAGACAATTGCATTAAGTATGATGCGTAATGTAATCAACAAATACATCCTTAGATATAGAATTGATGTTTTATCCCTAGTGGCAACAGCACATCCACAACCTTAGAGGTTGCTGTCACTCCCCCAGATTTAATGGAGGCATGAACCCACTATCGAGCATAAGTACCCCCTCTTGGAGTTACAAGCAATGACTTGGCCAGAGCCTCTACTAGCAACGGAGAGCATGCAATATCATAAACAACACATAGATAATAGATTGATAATCAACATAGCATAGTATTCATTATTCATCGGATCCCAACAAACGCACATGTAGCTTTACAGATAGATGATCTTGATCATGTTAGGCAGCTCACAAGATCAGACAATGATAGCACAATGGGGAGAAGACGACCATCTAGCTACTACTATGGACCCATAGTCCAGGTGTGAACTACTCACACATCAATCCGGAGGCGACCATGGCAGTGTAGAGTCCTCCGGGAGATGATTCCCCTCTCCGGCAGGGTGCCGGAGGCGATCTCCTGAATCCCCCGAGATGGGATTGGCGGCGGCGGCGTCTCTGGAAGGTTTTTCGTATTGTGGCTCTCGGTACTGGAACTATCAAGTGTGGCGGCGCCCCGTGGCCCCACTTCGTCTCTCCCTCGGTCTTCTGGAAGATTCGTGCAAAAATAGGACCACAGGCGTTGATTTCGTCCAATTCCGAGAATATTTCCTTACTAGGATTTCTGAAACCAAAAACAGCAGAAAACAGCAACTGGCTCTTCGGCATCTCGTTAATAGGTTAGTGCCGGAAAATGCATAATAATGACATATAATGTGTATAAAACATGTGAGTATCATCATAAAAGTAGCATGGAACATAAGAAATTATAGATACGTTTGAGACGTATCAAGCATCCCCAAGCTTAGTTCCTACTCGTCCCGAGTGGGTAAACGATAACAAAGATAATTTCTTAAGTGACATTGCTATCATAATCTTGATCAATACTATTGTAAGCACATGTAATGAATGCAGCCATTCGAAGCAATGGTAAATACAAATGAGTAAACAATTGAATCATATAGCAAAGACTTTTCATGAATAGTACTTTGAAGACAAGCATCAATAAGTCTTGCATAAGAGTTAACTCATAAAGCAATAGATTCATAGTAAAGGTACTGAAGCAACACAAAGGAAGATTAAGTTTCAGCGGTTGCTTTCAACTTGTGACATGTATATCTCATGAATATTGTCAACATAAAGTAATATAATAAGTGCAATATGCAAGTATGTAGAAATCAATGCACATTTAACACAAGTGTTTGCTTCTTGAGATAGAAGGAAATGGGTAAACTGACTCAACAATAAAAGTAGAAGAAAGGCCCTTCGCAGAGGGAAGCATGGATTGCTGTATTTGTGCTAGAGCTTTTGTTTTGAAAACAAGAAACAATTTTGTCAGCGGTAGTAATAAAGCATATGAGTTATGTAAATTATATCCTACAAGTTGCAAGCCTCATGCATAGTATACCAATAGTGCCCGCACCTTGTCCTAATTAGCTTGGATTTACATGGATTATCATAGCATAGCATATGTTTCAACCAAGTGTCACAAAGGGGTACCTCTATGCCGCATGTACAAAGGTCTAAGGAGAAAGCTCGCATTGGATTTCTCGCTTTTGATTATTATCAACTTAGACATCCATACCGGGACAACATAGACAACAGATAATGGACTCCTCTTTAATGCATAAGCATTCAACAACAGATAATATTCTCATAAGAGATTGAGGTTTGTTGTCCAAACTGAAACTTCCACCATGGATCATGGCTTTAGTTAGCGGCACAATGTTCTTCTCTAACAATATGTATACTCAAACCATTTGATCATGATAAATCACCCTTACTTCAGACAAGACGAACATGCATAGCAACTCACATGATATTCAAAAAGAAATAGTTGATGGCGTCCCCAGGAACATGGTTATCGCTCAACAAGCAACTTATAAGAGATAAGATGCATAAGTACATATTCAATACCACAATAGTTTTTAGGCTATTTGTCCCATGAGCTATATATTGCAAAGATAAAGAATAGAAATTTTAAAGGTAGCACTCAAGCAATTTACTTTGGAATGGCGGAGAAATACCATGTAGTAGGTAGGTATGGTGGACACAAGTGGCATAGTGTTTGGCTCAAGGATTTTGGATGCATGAGAAGTATTCCCTCTCAATACAAGGTTTAGGCTAGCAAGGTTGTTTAAAGCAAACACAAGTATGAACCGGTACAGCAAAACTCACATAAAAGACATATTGAAAGCATTATAAGACTCTATACCGTCTTCCTTGTTGTTCGACCCTTACTAGAAAATATCTAGACCTTAGAGAGACCAATTATGCAAACCAAATTTTAGCAAGCTCTATGTATTTCTTCATTAATAGGTGAAAAGTATATGATGCAAGAGCTTAAACATGAGCACAACAATTGCCAAGTATCACATTATTCAAGATATTCTACCAATTACCACATGTAGCATTTCCCGTTTCCAACCATATAACAATTTAACGAAGCAGTTCAGCCTTCACCATGAATATTATGAGTAAAGCCTAAGGACATATTTGTCCATATGCAACAGCGGAGCGTGTCTCTCTCCCACACAATGAATGCTAGGATCCAACTTTATTCAAACAAAACAAAAAACAAAAACATACAGACGCTCCAAGTAAAGCACATAAGTTGTGGCCGAATAAAAATATAGTTTCACTAGAGGAACCTGATAATGTTGTCGATGAAGAAGGGGATGCCTTGGGCATCCCCAAGCTTAAACAGCTTGAGTCTTCTTGAAATATGCAGGGATGAACCACCGGGGCATCCCCAAGCTTAGTGCTTTCACTCTCCTTGATCATATTGTATCATCCTCCTCTCTTGATCCTTGAAAACTTCCTCCACACCAAACTCGAAACAAACTCATTAGAGGGTTAGTGCATAATCAAAAATTCACATGTTCAGAGGTGACATAATCATTCTTAACACTTCTGGACATTGCACAAAGCTACTGAAAGTTAATGGAACAAAGAAATCCATCAAGTATAGCAAAACAGGCAATGTGAAATAAAAGGCAGAATCTGTCAAAACAGAATAGTCCGTAAAGACGAATTTTTTAGAGGCACCAGACTTGCTCAGATGAGAAAACTCAAAACTAATGAAAGTTGCATACATATCTGAGGATCACACACGTAAATTGGCACATTTTTCTGAGTTACCTACAGACGTAGGGACTCAATTCCGTGACAGCAAGAAAACTGTTTCTGCGCAGTAATCCAAATCTAGTATCAACCTTCTATTAGAGACTTCACTTGGCACAACAATACAATAAAACTAAGATAAGGAGAGGTTGCTACAGTAGTAACAACTTCCAAGACTCAAATATAAAACAAAAGTACTGTAGTAAAATGATGGGTTGTCTCCCATAAGCGCTTTTCTTTAACGCCTTTCAGCTAGGCGCAGAAAGTGTGCATCAAGTGTTATCAAGAGATGAAGCATCAATGCATTGTATCTTATCTATGTAAGTTTCAGAGGCTCCTTTTACATTACTCTTAGGCTTACTATTCTCATCAAACAAATTTTCAGGAAACAATCCAATCAAAATTCTTTTCTAGTGCTTCATGCATTCCTAAGAGCTTAATAGGTATCGGTACTTTAATCTCCCCACCATCATTAACCCTATTAGTGTACCTTACTCTATATATGTCCATCTTTTCAAGGATACTAGCAAAGTTGGTATAAGAGCCAAGCATATTGTATTTAGTAAAAACTTTTCTAGCTTCTCTTGCTATACCTCCAAATTCTTTGAGAAGGGTTTCTAAAACAAAATCTTTCTTTCTCCTTCTTCCATATCTCCTAGTGTAAGAAACATATGTTGCATTATAGGATTGAGATTAACAAATTTAGCTTCTAACATGTGTACTAAAGAAGCAGCAGCAATTTCATAAGTAGGAGCAAGTTCTACCAAGTGTCTATCTTCAAAATCTTCATCCATACTAACGTGAGTGAAAAATTCTTCTATATTATTTCTTCCAATGATAGAACCTCGTCCTACCGGTATGTCTTTTAGAGTGAACTTAGGAGGAAACATGATGAAATAAGTAAAGTAAATGCAAGTAACTAATTTTTTTTGTGTTTTTAATATAGCAAACAAGACAGTAAATAAAGTAAAACAAGCAACTAATTTTTTTTGTGTTTTGTTTTAGTGCAGCAAACAAAGTAGTAAATAAAAGTAAAGCAAGACAAAAACAAAGTAAAGAGATTGGAGGTGGAGACTCCCCTTGCAGTGTGTCTTGATCTCCCCGGCAACGGCGCCAGAAAAAGAGCTGCTTGCGCACAGTTGATGTGGGCGTAGTAGCTTCCTTGTGACGGTAAAGCACTCGTCCGTTGGGAACCCCAAGAGGAAGGTATGATGTGTACAGCAGCAAATTTCCCCTCAGTAAGAAACCAAGGTTTATCGAACCAGTAGGAGTCAAGAAGCACGTTGAAGGTTGATGGTGGCGGAGTGTAGTGCGGCGCAACACCAGGGATTCCGGCGCCAACGTGGAACCTACACAACACAACCAAATTACTTTGCCCCAACTTAACAGTGAGGTTGTCAATCTCACCGGCTTGCTGTAACAAAAGATTAGATGTATAGTGTGGAAGATGATGTTTGCAAAGAACAGTAAAACGAGTATTGCAGTAGATTGTATTCGATGTAAAAGAATGGACCGGGGTCCACAGTTCACTAGAGGTGTCTCTCCCATAAGAAATAGCATATTGGGTGAACAAATTACAGTTGGGCAATTGACAAATAAAGAGAGCATAACAATGCACATACATGTTATGATGAGTAGTGTGAGATTTAATTGGGCATTACGACAACCGCTATCCAGCATGCATCTATGCCTAAAAAGTCCACCTTCAGGTTATCATCCGAACCCCTTCCAGTATTAAGTTGCAAACAACAGACAATTGCATTAAGTATGATGCGTAATGTAATCAACAAATACATCCTTAGATATAGAATTGATGTTTTATCCCTAGTGGCAACAGCACATCCACAACCTTAAATGTTGCTGTCACTCCCCCAGATTTAATGGAGGCATGAACCCACTATCGAGCATAAGTACCCCCTCTTGGAGTTACAAGCAATGACTTGGCCAAAGCCTCTACTAGCAACGGAGAGCATGCAAGATCATAAACAACACATAGATAATAGATTGATAATCAACATAGCATAGTATTCATTATTCATCGGATCCCAACAAACGCACATGTAGCTTTACAGATAGATGATTTTGATCATGTTAGGCAGCTCAAAAGATCAGACAATGATAGCACAATGGGGAGAAGACGACCATCTAGCTACTGCTATGGACCCATAGTCCAGGGGTGAACTACTCACACATCAATCCGGAGGCGACCATGGCGGTGTAGAGTCCTCCGGGAGATGATTCCCCTCTCCGGCAGGGTGCCGGAGGCGATCTCCTGAATCCCCCGAGATGGAATTGGCGGCGGCGGCGTCTCTGGAAGGTTTTCCGTATCGTGGCTCTCGGTACTGGAACTATCATCGACGAAGGCTTAAGTAGGCGGAAGGGCGGAGTTGGAGGGGTCACGGGGGCCCCACACGCTAGGGCCGCGCGGGCCCCCCTTGGGCCGCGCCGCCCTAGTGTGGCGGCGCCCCGTGGCCCCACTTCGTCTCTCCCTCGGTCTTCTGGAAGCTTCGTGCAAAAATAGGACCCTGGGCGTTGATTTCGTCCAATTCCGAGAATATTTCCTTACTAGGATTTCTGAAACCAAAAACAGCAGAAAACAGCAACTGGCTCTTCGACATCTCGTTAATAGGTTAGTGCCGGAAAATGCATAATAATGACGTATAATGTGTATAAAACATGTGAGTATCATCATAAAAGTAGCATGGAACATAAGAAATTATAGATACGTTTGAGACGTATCACTCCCCTACACGTTTTGGGTTGGTACCATAGAAGGTTCAAGCATGTCTTGGTCAACTAGAATGTGTCTATATACATCTGAATCTAGTCATAACCGAGATTTATATTAGCATGTAAGTATCTAGAATTGGTTTACTGTCATGCAATCCAATCTAGTTAAACCCGTGTCAATCTATATCTATATCTATCTATACCTAATAATAAAGCAAAAAGGGTTTCCGTAGTTTGGTCCGTCGCTTTACGCTTTCGTCCGTCGTACTTTGCGCCTTCGTCCGTCTCAATAATACCCCGCAAGGCTGTGTCCCAGCTGAATCAAACTCCAACTCTACTCCCACCACGCACTCCATCTAACATACCCAATCTCAGGAGTCCTTTTGAACGCAGGAGCGAGAATTATTGTTCCTGACATTGCTGATTTTCTTCGGCACAAGTGAGCAAAGCCTGGTGATTTCCGGTCGGTATTGTGTAACATCTGTTTCTTCTCGTTAGTTGCTTTTTTTCGTCCGTTGTTTGGGCCGAAGGGAGGTATCATGATACACGTCTCAGTTCGATCCGAACTCGATTTCTATTTCCCATGGAAGTTCGGCTATACATATAAACGAGCAGAACGATCTTTTTTTTTGTGAAATAAGCAGAACGATCCTCTGCACGGCAGGAAACGAGGAGAAAAATCCTAATCGCTGCGCGCGCTACCGATCCCAGCCGAGCGTTTCTTCGCCGCGCCCAGAAACCGGGTCAGCTTCCGGGATGTCTCCGTCGTTGACCAGGCCAAACTCGACCTGTAGGAGGTCATCAGTTTCCTCAAGAATCCACACAAGCACACCGCGCTCGGGCCAAGATCCCCAAGAGATTCTTGCTCGTCGGCTCGCCCAGACGAGAATCAATCTTATAAGTTGGTCTTCCCGGACTAGGAAGACGCTGCTCGGCCGCGTTTTTGCACCGTAGGGTGTGCGTCTTTCCACCTCGCGTCTGCAGCCGGAGGAGTACCAGCCCAATGGCCTGCTGGCGGCGGGGTGCAGGAGGCAGCAGCTGATCAGTTCGGGAAAGGGAGCTCGTTCCATGGCCCGTCAGGGGAGGTAGCAAGGAATTGGCAGAGGGAGCTGGCCAAGGGAGGGAGGAGGCCGGCGCTGTGCAGGAATCGACTAGGTCCTCCCGATCTCGGCCGTGGCAGCAAAGGCATCAGCGCAACAACTAATCAGACTCTCCAATCAAAAATTGAACATTGTTTCTGAAGGTTTTCACACGCTGAAGCAGAACGCATCCGTCGCCCGATCGATAGCCCGTCCTTCTCCCGATTAACAGAATCGTTAGAAGTCTTCTAATAATCAGTGTACATACGACATAGTGATGGCAAGGACATGATGCTGCAATTTAGCATGCAATGTCAGGAACAGGATTACAGGAAATAGGAAACCAAATGCCGACTGATTTCTAGCATGCCATCCTAAGCTGAATAGAAGCAGACAATGGACTGATTACCAGCATGCAAAGCTAAGCGGAATACCACTAGCCTATTTCAAATCAGAAGACACACTGGCCTCTTTCATCTAAAAAAGACAGTAGCATCCGCTTGGGTACATGGGGAAGTACAACATCGGCAACAGCGCAGCGTCGCTGACGCAACTTCGCGGTTAGATTTATCATTTATATTATTCAGGTTTGATACTTACGGTATGCAACTTCACACAAGTGATCAGGGTCATAATCTCAAAAGTCAAGTCACGGCAAGGTAAAAATAAGGAAAAGTGATAAAAAGCGATGTGCACGGATGACCAGTGAAAAAAACCAGGAAAGACTAAAAAACGCCGTGAAGCTTATAAGCAAAATAAAAGAAATAAAGAGACAAAAAAATAAGCAGATCTGGAACGAAAACAAAGGAGAAAAAAATGTGCAGAGAAAATCTATAAATATTAAAATATGCAACCCGGGTAATAGCTAATCGTGTGTTTAAGCGTGATAGACCATGCAAAGGTAGCAAAGAGTCAATTAGCATGATGAACCATGCATATATCGGAATATAAGAAGTCACATCTACCTTTAGTGTACAACAAGAAGTCATACACGACATATATCAAGTTATGAAAGAGATAATAATGTAACAACATACGTTTCTTACACTTTAAGCATTTGTTTCTTGAGAAACACAGTACAAACGCACGCGTTCACATATACGCGCATACACTCACCTCTGTGAACGCATACACGCGCATCATATCCATATGAGCATCTTCGGAAGACTGCAGATCAGGTCTTAAAATTGACGAAGTCACCATAGACGCGTCGTTGTCAATGGAAACGTCGCCTCCCATTGAAAGAATATCCCGTCTTTATGAGACAACAAAGTGTCAAACTTGGGGTTTGAACTCTCGTGGGTTGTGGGTACAATCACCCTCCTAACCAATCAATCTCAGATTGGTTCTCCACTTTGAGCAATTTTTGCTGCATGGTATTCATCTTTGTAGAAATTAAAATTATTCTAGGTGGATCGATTGACTTTCTTACAATATTTGGATCGTACCAGTTTTTTCAAAGAACGAGGTGATTTTTCTCACCCAGTGCAACGCACGGGCATTTTTACTAGTACCTAATAATAAAAGCAAAAGAGCTTCTTGTTGGTCCGTTTTTCTCTGCCCCTAAAGTTGGCCAAAATTACAACCCACAGCCACCGCTAAGTAAAATAACGTTTCGTTTTGCCACCGCTCAGGTACCCCTTCGTCCTGTTCGCTAGCTAGAGAGGAACAGCGGCGCTAGCGTTTGTCGCCGCTGTCGTCGTCCTCTGGACCCGCCGCCGTAGAAGCGGATGCCCATGCTGGCGCTGCCCTTGATTCTCTCCGTAGACCTGCCCCTGGCCAGCAGATGCCGCCTGCTTCGCCCTCACTCCCGGACGCGAAGACTAGCTCACGGGATAGCTCTGTGCAACTCCGTCTTCGCTCGCCTGAGTCACAACACCGCTCTTTGGCTCCGCACCCCTGTCATCTCCCATCCAGTCCTTGCTCACATGCGGGCCCTCCTCATGGGCAGCCTCGAGCACACACTCTCCCAATACTGCTTCCTCCCGGTTGTAGGCACGCTCAGATCGAGATGGAGGCCCCGTATAGAGGCTGGCTACTTGTACTCAGAACACGCACCCTGCTGTCACACGGAATCCACTCAGACCACGTGCCCATGGGGAGGCAATAAAAAGGACGTGAACCTCTACCGCGAAAACGCAGATCGATTGCAAGTTCCGCTGGTCGACATTGCCACGCACGAATCTTCGTATCCCCATTCAGCCCATGCTCCACATTGCCGCTGAATTCGCGGTACATCGTTCAGCCCATGCTCGACATTGCTGTCGACACCGCGGGACATTGATTCTCTCATGCTCTCGTGCTCGACATTGCAGTCGACTTCACGACGGCCATGATGTCGGAGCTCAGCTAATGTTTCCGTGGTTTGGTTGTAGGCGTTACGCTCGGCCACGTGGAAGACCTACCAGATGCGACGCTCATGGAAGATAAGATCGCATATTCGCATGTAGTTGCACAATATGCAAGGACGACATCTTCGCGTTGGGGCAGTGGCGCCGTGGAAGTGAGGACGTCTTCGCAGGTTCGACCCGACGGTCTTGGATGTGAGATCGCCTCGCGCTGGTTGGGATCATGCCTACCGTCCGGCTAGGAACACGTAAGTGTAGTCCTACTCTTTCAGACTAAAGCCGACGTTGGCCAATGCTAGCCCATGGCCTGAAACACACCTTCCGCCGACGACGACAGCACCATTGACTAAAGCCGCCGCTGGTCGCGCCAAACCCATAGCCTAGAACGCCCATTCCGCCGGCGACGACGGCACAGACAGCAGCGCCAGATGCAGCGCCCACACGGAGGCCGGGAGCAGCCTCAGGGGCTTAGCCGATCGCGTGATTGTTTGCTCCGGTCTACTATTGGCCTACTGCAATGTCGTTAGAGATGGAGTTGTGTGCTTTCTGAAGCTATTAAGACATACAAATAGATTTTTTTGATAGCTCAAAAAAAGTGCTACAGCTCATGATCTTTATTGTGGTACGTACTACTTTCTGCTTCCAAAAACATGTGCAGTGTAGCACAATAATATATAATAATTATATATACACACACACGTGAAATTTTGAATCTTGCATAAGCTTCTTGGCCTACAACAGGAGCTAGATCTAGAAATAGAATTATTATACTTAAATAAAATTATATTGGAATTCGTAAAAACTAATAGATTAGATAAATACGAATTATTATTTAAAAATATAAAAAAATTGTTTGAAAAATCTGAGTATGCAATGCTTATTATTTTTAACAGTAATTATTGTTCTGATCATAAGCGTTGGAGTTTGGTGTTGGTATTAGACATAATTATTATCGTCATGAATAGGGAAAAACATGACCACCATCGACGATGGTGATAAATAAGATAAGTGTCAACACAGTGTTTGATGAAGCGTTACTATTTATTACACCCCACTGCCACCGCCAACACCAAGTAAAAAACGATTCGATTTGTTACGTTCGGACGGTTCAGTCGCAGTCTGTCGTTCTCGCTTGTTCTGTGAAACAGCCCGTCACGTGCACATGGCCAATCGCCTCTCCTTCCCACGGGAGTCGAGCGCGCCGCTGACGGTGGCCGCCGCCGGAGGTGCGGGCATACACGCCATGCGGCCGTCCGGCCTGATTCGCGCGAGGGGGGGTCCACCACCGCCGCCGGCATGTGCCCGTGGTCTTCCCCGCGTGTCCTTGCCACACCGGGAATCCGCATGGAGCGGCCGCCACGGGAGTCCACCATGTGAAGCCACAGTAGTCCACCACGCCCGGGCCAGCTGTCCACCTCATGCGGCCCTGGAATCGGGACACGGCAGGAAGGAGATGAGACGACGTTCTATGTGAAGGACTTGGGCGGCGGCAGGCGGGGGATCTCGACGAGGCTCATGGGGTTGAGTTTTTGCAGCGAACGAATGCACTGGAAAAACAGAGGTGGTAGGCTGCGGTGGCGTGAGTGCTAGAAATTCAGGTATAGTGGGACTGGTGAGCCTCTGGTTCCTTGCCGGCCCTTCTACGGTGAGGCCGTCCCAAAAATTTCGAGCGAACGATCTGTCTATGTTTACATGCTTGAACTCTTCTATCTTTATTTGCTTTTTACTAGCTCGTGACATAGCAGATGGGTTCTTGAGTTTGTTACTTCAGTGCCCTCAAGGTGTTTATTTTAGTGCTAAATCATGTCTACGTGCGTTGTGTGACCGGGTGTTGTTGTTCAGGATGGGCGTGAAGTTGGGAGCCAGGAGATTTCCATGGGACGGGTGCGAAGCACGCACCGGCATCGGAGCTGGACTGCCGATTTTCGTCCGGCTAGGAAACTCAGAAAGGTCACGCAGGGGAGGGGATGCCCTTTGTTCTCGGACGGCCGCACGCGCAAGAGCTCCGGCGGCAGCGTGCCAGCCGGGCGGCCCCTGGGAAGAGGGCGTGGTAGGCCGGGACGAGGCCGGGGCACGCTTTTCCCTGTCCCCGGTGGCGCGGGCAGGGATGCCGGTTCGCGGCGGAGGGTGCGGCGCGTATGGGAGCCGAGCCGTGGCGGGGGACATGGCATAGGAGAGTCTTCCGATGGCAGGGACGAGCACGCACAGAGCTTGCCGCCGGGAATTTCTTCATGTGGTTCGGAAGCGACAAGGGACTGTCTGGCGGGCCAGCGCCTCATGTCAAATCGTTTTGTTTTTTTGCCTGTACTGATAAGTTGATTGATATCCTTTGTACGTGATGGTTCCTGAAGCAGAGGAGGTTCTCAACTTCAATCTCTTCTCCTCACTGAATCGTCTGAACAGGTTGTTTCCATGGAGATTGTCCAGCTATCCCTAATCCCATTCATATACAAGCTTTGAATCATTATATATTTCTACCAGCTTTGGATCTTTTTAACATAGAAATTCTGATCATGCTATAATCTGGTACACCTCCACAACTAAGGAAGAGAATATGTCACAAGGAGCCAGCAAAACCAATAACATCAACAATCAACTAAAGAAGAAGAACCTTCAAGTGCAGCCTGACTGTGGCATCCTGGTTGATGAGTTGAAGAAAATCCCGAAAAGTAGTAAAATCTGCTATCTGTTGCATGGTACAAGATATCAAGAATCTTCTTAACCTGTTGTATCCATTACAAGGATTAATAGGTTAGCAAATCAAGTTGCGGATGAGTTAGATAGGCTAGGCCGTAAAGAAGTCAGTGTACAATCCGCCGTCATGAAGCACTAGCCTGTCATGCACTATCTCAGTATTGTTGGCACAGCTGAGTAAGGTGCACCTGTCAGCAACTGTCGATGCAAAACTGGGTGGATATGGGTATTTCATCTTGCTTATGAAATCCTGGTTTTGCATGTGTATTTAAAAAATAACCGTTATTATACTACTATGGATGAAGAAATGTTTAGGCAATCCTTTATTTATGAATTCTTTTATCATCAATTATTGATCTGCTATTGTTCTAGCTCTGTCCATGATTTCGTCTCACAGTTAACAATTTGCCTGGTCTTCAAATCGTTTTATCACACTTAACACAATTTGCATGTCCGTTCTATATATGGTTAGTGAAATTTGATTGTAAGTGCAATCTTTTTACTTCATTGTTTTGGTTTAGTAAAATTTTGGGACATTACTAGGTGTTACTGAAGATGACAATAATTAATCTACATTAACTATGCACAGGGGATATTATGAACTTTGGTTGAATTGGAGGTGTAAATTTTCAGTTTTATTTTGTGTTTCTCTCCCGGTGCAACGCACGGACATATTTACTAGTCTATACCTAATAATAAAGAAAATAAGGCTTCTTGTTGGTCCGTCTATTTTTGCCCCAGATTCTTCTCAGTTCGATCTTGACAAAGGCACCTGGTGCGGAAGGAAATCTAGGGCGCCCGCTCGATGTGGATATCATGTGATTCAGGAGGACAATGAGTGCTCCGGGAAGCAGTAGTGCAAGCGATTCGATGACGGCGGCTACGGGAAAGAGGTTGGGAAGAAGATAATAACATTGTCGATGCCGATAGCCCCGGTTCGATTGCTCGCATCAAGAGGATGAGGGGAGCGAGGTACAGTGGATGGTGTCATCGGCAGGTCCCTGTCACGACTATCGTCGCACCGTAGTGTCGGGTGGTGGCAACTAGTGTGTGTGGTATATGGTGGCACTTGAGTTGTGCGTGTAACCTGGGCGTTGGCCAGCTGGTGTGAGTCGCTGCGTGTTATAAGCAGCTAATCCTGTAACAGACAAACTAAGTTGGAAAGAATAGAAGAAAACGGAGACGTCTCTCTCCTTCTATCTCCTATCTCTGTTCTTCCTCTTCACCGCGAGTTCCTCGCAAATCCCCAATTCCTCACGCTGGCAATCACACCAGCCAAGGGGACTATTACACTTGGTATCAGATTCGGGACGAGCTCCAGGGCACGCTGCTGTGCGTGATTTCGTTTTCCCCTTTCGATTTTGAGTTGTAATTCCGGGGTCGGGTCGCGCTCAGAGGATCTCGATCTCGATCGATTTTCTCTGTGTGCATTAAATCCTCGCGCCGGTCGCTTGATCGTGAGGCGGGACATCACGGCACCAACCAAGCCGTCGTTGCAGACCCAGTACGTCCTCGACGCGATGGGGGAGGCGGTGGAAGAGACGAGCGCCACGCTCGCCAGGCTTGAATCAAGCCTCGATCTCCTGCACGGAGTGGTCGCCGGAATGGACACAGCACAACAGCAGATGCGAGCGCAGCTGGAGCATCAAGCGGCAGCGATCGGCGCGAGCTCCGCCAAGCACGACGACACGGCACGCATCCTCCAAGCGCTGCTCGCCAAGTTGCAATTGATCGAGAAGGATTCGCCGGGTCGTCCACCTCCAGAAGAATCGGGACTAGATCCTCCGGTCATCTTCAACGCGGGGCGGTCTACCACCCAGCCGTCCTCACCTCACTGGGTGGGCAACACCGCAGGCGCAACGTCGAGTACGGCAGATCGCGGTGCTGCGGTTCCTTCTCTGGATCCGGGTGTTGGCGGTGGTGGTACGGGAGGTGTAGGCAGTGGTGGACCAGGAGGCGCTGGTGGCGGTGGGTTTGGTGGTGCTGGTGGCGGTAGAACTGGAGGTGCAGGCGGTGGTAGAACCGGAGTGGGTGGCCATGAACATGGCGGACGCTCGCCAATGCCGAAAATGTTGTTTCCCCGTTTCGCTGGTGAGCACCCTCGAATTTGGCGTGATAAGTGCTTAGACTATTTCAAGGTGTTCAATATCAGCCCTACACTTTGGCTGACGACGGCGACACTGCACCTGGATGGAAACGCTGCGATTTGGCTGTAGTCATACAAGCTCCGCCACGAATTGGTAGGGTGGCCTCAGTTCATCATGGCTGTTGAAGCTGAGTTTGGGGGTGATGACTGTAGGAAGTCGATGAAGTCCTTATTGTCTCTGAAACAAACAACTGCTGTGTGTGACTATATTCTGGAGTTTCAGGCTTTGATGTACCAGGTGCTTATGTTCAATCCCCATTACGATGACCAATTTTTCATCTCTCACTTCATCAAAGGCCTCAAGCTGGAGTTACGTAGTGCCGTGGAGTCCCAGGTGCCAGATACTCTTGCTAGAGCCTTCATGCTTGCTCGGGTACAACAGGAAGTACTGGATGATGCTAAACAGAAAGGGCCGCGAACCTATGGGCGTATTGATACACATGCTAGTAAATTTGAAGCAGCACCCAAACCTGGAATCAAAGTTGCGACTGGAGAGTTTTGGAAAGACCGACAACTCCGAGACTTTCGTCGCGCGAATGGACAGTGCTTTAAGTGTGGGGAGAAGTATGATCCTACACATCAATGTGGGCAGAAGGCAGCTGCAACAGTGAATCTGATGGAACAGGGAGAATGTCCAATTCAGTTATCGGAAGAAGTGTTGAACCTAATAGAAATGCATGATATTGCAAATGCAGAGCAACTCAGCTTATCCTTGCACGCCATGTCCGGATCTGAAGGTGACAATTGTCTGCGTTTGAGAGCTCTGGTTGGTAACCAGGTGATGCTGATTTTGGTTGATTCTGGAAGCAGCAACTCCTTCATCAATGCCAATATGATCGAGCGGATTCAGTGTACTGTGAAAGAGACAACACCAATATCAGTGAAGGTAGCAAACGGAGAATATATGCAAACCTCCAAGATTGTGCCAGACCTCACTTGGTGGTCACACGGTGCTACTTTTACTACACCGATGCGTGTTCTTGATCTGGGTGGGTATGATGCAATCCTTGGTATGGACTGGCTCAAGTTACATAGTCCGATGACCACTGACTGGGATAAGAAGTTTCTGTCATTCCCATACCAGGGCAAGCAAGTTACACTACATGGCGTTCCTCCAGCAACCAACCAACAGATGAAAGAAATACCGGTGGAGCAGTTGGCTAAGTGGACAAAAGGCAACGATGTTTGCGCGATTGCTGTAATTCATTCAGTGCCCGTGCTTCCTGAAGCTACAAATACTCCAGCTTGTCCAGCATCAATTTCCTCTCTGCTAACTGAATTCAGTTCAGTTTTCTCTGAACCAGCGGAACTGCCACCACAGAGGCAATATGATCATGCAATCACCCTTAAACCTGATGCAACACCATTCAATTCTCGCCCTTATCGCTATTCTCCAGCACATAAAGATGAGATAGAGCGCCAAGTGGCAGAGATGCTTGCTGCAGGGATCATCACTCCAAGCATGTCACCCTTTGCTTCACCGGTGTTGCTCGTGCAAAAAAAGGACGGATCCTGGAGATTTTGTGTGGATTATCGGCGGCTTAATGAGCTTACAGTCAAGAATGTATTTCCAATGCCTGTGATCGATGAGCTACTTGACGAACTCGCTGGAGCTAAGTTGTTCTCTAAGCTGGATTTGAGAGCCGGCTATCACCAAATTCGAGTGTTACCAGCCGACGAACCGAAGACAGCATTCAAAACGCATCAGGGTCACTATCAATTCAGAGTGATGCCCTTCGGGTTGTGCAACGCACCGGCGACTTTTCAGTGTGTCATGAACACTGTGCTGCGCCCATGTCTTCGGCGTTCGGTATTGGTATTCATGGACGATATTCTAGTCTATAGCCCAGACTTGGAGACTCATGCACAACACCTTCGTGAGGTACTCTCCTTGTTACGTGCTGAGAAGCTGTTCGTGAAGAGAAGCAAATGCTCTTTTGCCTGTGACACGTTGGAATATTTGGGCCATATTGTGTCTGCACAAGGGGTAGCCACGGATCCCAAGAAGACACAGGCGATGCTTGACTGGCCACTGCCCACTACAGTGACTGAATTGCGCGGATTCCTGGGGTTAACTGGATACTACCGGAAGTCCGTGCGCCACTACGGCATCCTGGCTAGACCACTCACAAATCTGCTCAAGAAAAAAGGATTTATGTGGGATCAACAAGCCACAACAGCATTTCAAGCACTCAAAGAAGCAATGACCACTACACCGGTGCTACAACTCCCTGATTTCAACAAACAATTCGTTATTGAAACTGACGCGTGTGATTCAGGCATAGGAGCTGTCTTGATGCAAGAGCAGCATCCTTTAGCCTTCTTAAGCAAACCTCTAAGTGCTGCACATCAACAATTATCTATATACGAGAAGGAATTTCTTGCACTCATCATGGCTGTCGAGAGATGGAGGCCGTACTTGCAGAGAGGCGAGTTCTTAGTCAAAACTGATCACCAAAGCCTCACATTCCTTGATGATCAGAGCTTGCAGTCCCCTCTCCAGCGTAAAGCCATGGCGCGGCTAATGGGTATGCAGTTTAAAATTGTGTACAGGCAGGAGGCATAAAATTTGGCTGCGGATGCATTGTCGCGCATTGGCCATCTCATGACAATTCAAAGCCGCTCAGAGGTACAGCCAGCATGGATGCAAGAGGTGGTAAACTCATACATCACTGATCCCGACGCTCAAGCTCGTCTCACCAAATTAGTTCTCTCAAGCCCGGACGAGCATGGTTATGAGCTTGTGCAAGGACTTGATAAGATACAAGGGTCGCATTTGGCTGGGAACCAACTCTGCACTACAAACAAAGATAATCTCAGCGTTGCACTCCAGTGCTGTAGGTGGTCATTCTGGCACACAGGCCACTTATCAGAGAGTGAAAAGGCTGTTTGCCTGGCAAGGGATGAAAGTTTCAGTTACTGACTTTGTTCGACAGTGCGATGTCTGCCAGCATGCGAAGCACTTGAATACTCATCCTGGTGGCTTGCTACAGCCGTTGCCAATTCCGACAGGTGCATGGCGTGACATAACAATGGACTTCGTCGAGGGACTTCCTCTTTCCGAAGGCTACAATGTCATACTGGTTGTGGTCGATCGCTTCACCAAATATGCACATTTCGTGCCTCTGCGCCATCCCTATTCTGCACCTTTGGTGGCTCGGGTGTTTGTGGACTCGATCGTTAAACTACATGGTATGCCCCATTCCATTACTTCTGATCGTGACTGCATATTCACTAGCAAGTTTTGGAAGTTACTCTTTGAAGCATTGGGAACCAAATTGAACTACACTACTGCATACCACCCTCAGACAGATGGGTAAAGTGAACGAGTAAACCAGTGCTTAGAGATGTTTCTTCGATGCATGGCACAGGATAATCCCAAGCAGTGGCGCCGTTGGCTTCCTCTTGCCGAATTTTGGTACAATTCAACATTTCACTCCTCTCTGAATTGTTCTCCCTTTAAGGCACTTTATGGACATGATCCCAACCTGGGTGCTTTACCTGCTTTGGATGATCAATCTCCAATAGCCGGCGTGATAGCTGATCGTTCAACTCAACTCGAGTTACTCAAGCAACACCTCACTGCAGCTCAGAACAGAATGAAGATATATGCTGATAGCAAACGTTCAGAGAGATCGTTTGAAGTGGGAGCACAAGTCTTACTGAAGCTCCAACCGTATGCCCAGACTTCAGTGGCCAATAGACCCTACCCGAAGATAGCATACAAATATTTTGGGCCTTACAAAATTCTGGAAAAGATAGGCCAAGTGGCTTACAAGCTTGACCTTCCTGAAGCAAGTAAAATCCACAATGTTTTCCATGTTTCGCAGGTAAAGGAATACCGTGTTGATTACACTCCGGTCTTCAAAGATCTTCCTCATCCACCTGCACTAGATATTACAGAGACTGCTCCCGAGAAGATCTTGGAGCGTCGATTGGTGAAGAAGGGGAATGCAGCAATTGTTCAAGTTCTGGTGAAGTGGCGCCACATTCCTGAAGATTCAGCGACCTGGGAAGATTGGGAGCCTTTGGCAAGCAAGTTTCCTGACATTTTGGCTTGGGGACAAGCCAAAATTCTCCTGGAGGGGAACCTGTCACGACTATCGTCGCACCGTAGTGTCAGGTGGTGGCAACTAGTGTGTGTGGTATATGGTGGCACTTGAGTTGTGCGTGTAACCTGGGCGTTGGCCAGCTGGTGTGAGTCGCTGCGTGTTATAAGCAGCTAATCCTGTAACAGACAAACTAAGTTGGAAAGAATAGAAGAAAACGGAGACGTCTCTCTCCTTCTATCTCCTATCTCTGTTCTTCCTCTTCACCGCGAGTTCCTCGCAAATCCCCAATTCCTCACGCTGGCAATCACACCAGCCAAGGGGACTATTACAGTCCCTGAACAGCTCCAGCGACCAATCGATAAATTATGGCCGAAACGCTCACGGCGGCCTGGTTGATTCCGCCAGCGGCCAATGACAAGGCAGTGGCAACGGGCGCCTGCACGTATATGTAGAAGGAAAGATCGATCACCATTGCCGCCCTTTGGCTCGGGCAACGCTTAAGTTTACCAAGAATAGCGGCGATGCGTGCTGGAGTCGCTTCCGCGCCGAGACAGAAAACTGTCGGTGCCGGCCGTTGGCCGCTTTGTTCCACTGCCGTTACAGCCGTTCCCGTGTCCAGCTGACCACCAGGCCGTCTCCGCCTCATCGAGCAGCAGCATATACCGTCGAAGAGCCGGCACTGATTCATCATTGCAGCCAGTTTGGATGTCGGGCTTCTGGGCCTGCTGGATCAAAGACTTGGAGAGTGAGGTTGTGTCGCCTTCGTTGTTGTCCGTGGATTACCTCAGGGCCTTCTTGAGCTAGGAGCAGTAGTCTTCCAGACCCAGCAGCTTAGTGGTCGCTCAGGAACGACCCTGAGGCCTCATCTCGGCGGGCGTCCGGCCGTCCGGGTGCGTGTTGGCCCTGGCGGGTTCCTTCTTCGCGTAGTACAGCCAGAGCAGACCCCACTCCTCGAAGAGCTGCAACAGGTTGTCGCGTTTGATCCGTCGGCAGCAGCGGCAATTTTACCTTCTTCATTGCCTTCACCCGAGAGCAGCTATGTGTACTCGCCGACGCCGGTCAGCGAAGCTCATCGGCTCGGTGTGGAACAGAGCTTTGCACGACGCTTGGGACTTCAGCCACGTTTTGTTCGACGGCTCAATCGCCTGTACCTGCATGTACGATCTCTGTGAAGTGTTTTGCTATTTTACTGTGTACTCTACTCTGCTTCATCCAGATTTCTTCCTGCCTCAAGGCTTTTTTCAGCTTGTTTGCAACAATACGTCCTCATCAGATGGACCTGAACCCGACTGATGCAAATTTAGCCTTTCGAGGTGCTGTTGTTAAATCTAAAATTAGACTATTGCCTCTCGCAAAAAAATAGACTATTGCAATATTTTGCACCATATTACATGTCTGCTTAATTTTCTCTTTTTTCCATTGTTAAGGTATTTATCTATTTTTAACGCATGCAACAACTCTCATTATACTCCTTGAATAATAGAAAATTAGTTTATTGTTTTTTCGTTGTTGTTATTTTCTGTTGAATGCACGTATGGGCACTAGCGTTGCACGTTATATTAGGAGACTCGAAATACAACAGGAAAACCAAAAAATCATCATTGCTAGCTAGCTTTTGCACCATATTGTAAGCGTTTATATTTGCCCTATGATTGTTCAGATGCTTTTTTGATACACACAGGACTGCTCATTATATAAAATCTAAGCTGAGTTGGAGTGCAATATTAAGGGTTACTCATGAAAATGCTTCTGTTCCAAGGTTTGATGACCATATTTTCATGCAAGGTATTTTAATAAAAAAATATGGAATAATTTTTTTATATAGTTTTATAAGGAATAATGTTTTAATGAAAAGTTGAATCTTATTGTTTTTTAGGTGAATTATGTTTACATGTGCGTTAAGAAAAAACTTAATGAAGCATTATGGTCTCCATGACACAATTTTTTCTCTCTCCCCGTTGCAACGCACGGACATATTTACTAGTCTATATCTAATAATATATAATAATAATAAAGAAACTAAGGAAAAAATTTCGTCCAACTTCAAACTACCCTTAAATTTCCGAAAATTACACCTATGCCCCCCCACGAGTTAATACTGATTCGTCCGTCTAAAAAAGAATCGACAGAGAAGTCCCATAGATCCAGCTCCGCCCTGCTCTCAATGTGCGTGGCAGATGGCAGAAACCTGCGCATTTGCCCATGCCACTCCTCGAGCTCTCTATTTTGATGTGCTTCACACACCTTGATGTGCTTCACACAGGGCTTATAATACTAGAAAGCTTGTACATGACCCTTTAGATTGTTGCCATGTGCCAGAATCCAAACCCTATACCATACTTCTAGAATACTCTACAAACTCTAGATATTTCATACTACTCGTAAATATCTTACTCTAGAACATTCCCCATTCTACAATTCTCTCTACATACCTTGGATACTTCATGACTAAGCTAGCTCCTTAACTAGCCAACCACATTGATAAGATTACTACTAACAATCTCCCCCATAATCTTGTCATATAAACTATCTTTACTACGTATTAAATTTAAAACAGGCCGCGGTGGTTGGTGATGGTACGTCAAACGTGTATATAACTCACCCGAACATAAAAAGTAAGGTCAGCGTGACCGGCTCCATGAGGAGTTCTTATCAGGATTAGTTAGGTCACGACCAAAATCCAATCCGTAGCACTAGGTAGCAAAATCAGCATCCCTTTCCTAATTCTAATCGGTAAAACAAGCATAGATCGGTTCAGCCACACATCTTTTTCGTTCGCTCCCATTTTTATTCTCTAAGGAACCCTCTCCTTAACGAGCGTAGATTGATGGAGATGGCTTTTGTACCGGTCAATCTTTATATCGGCAGGTGATCTGTCCTTTCTCCTCTACCGTGGTTCATCAACGCCTGTTCGACAATCCCGGTTAGATCGGCACGATCGGCAAAAAAGAAAAAAAGCCAAAAGAGACCCATTGATTAGGCTCCTCTTGCCGTGCGACTTTAAATTTTCTAACTTTTCTTTCATTCGTAAACATACAGTGACAACCTATATGACTCTAGGTTTCTGTTCCTAATTTTTGCATGTGCATGCATTTTCCCTTTAAAATTCGTAGGACATACAAATCTCAACACTTATGCAACTAAAAATCCTTTAAAAACAAAACTTTCATACCCTGCAGCTTTTAAGAGGTTAGTGACAAGAATCAACCACATGTTTAGGAGCGCAGTGACATTCTCGCTAAAAAAACCATGTTTCACGCGTGGGTGTTTCATTAATAAAGAGAAATATCTGATTAGTAAAGAGAAATATCTGTTCAGTTGGGGCCACATTTCGACGTGTGTTATCGACGAATCAGTTTCTCAGACAAAGTATCTCGAAGGTGTTCATAGAGGTAGCATGTGCATTTATGCGTTCATAGAAGCGAGTGTATGTACTTAGTGAGTATTTATATTGTACCGTGTTTTGTAAAAAAAGATGGTGTAAAAGGGCACCTTTTACGATATAATCCCTCCGTCCCAAAATGTAAGGCGTCTAAGGATTGGTCAAAAGTCAAACCTTACAATCTTTGACCAAATATTTTAAAAAATATTTACATCTACAATATCAAATTGACATATTAAGAAAATATACTTTAGGGTGAATCTATTGATAATGATTTAGTATTGTAAATATTTATATTTTTGTGTATAAACTTGGTCAAATTTTAAAAACATTGACTTTTAACTAATCCTTAGACGCCTTATTTTTGGCACAGACAGAATAAATACTATGAATTATTTGATCGTTTGTTCAAACATGTCAATTAGATCGGTCGATTGATCAACTCGGATCGGTCGATCGAGCATCAGAGTTGTCTCTGTGGTGACAAAAAATAATGCACATTGTATAAGACTGACGTACCACATATTGTAAAAAAAAATGAGGACTATGTGGCCACACCGACTCACGTCAAGCAACGACGCCGCACCCTGCTTGTTAGCCTCACACCGACTTCATATTAGATATCATGTAGTTGTTATCACCAGAATTTGACCAAGTCAGAGGTGGGCCGCGATCGAGGTGGACTTGAAGATATATACGTAGGAAGGAAAATGTGAATCGGCCTTGTGTACCAAGTTTGGGCTAAATTGCCCGTGTATCTGTAACATATTAGGATACGTGTCGTTTGGAGGTTAGAGTTTGGGCTCGTGCCCGGTTGGGATTATTCCCACGTTAGAAAGTCCCCTGGACTATAAATATGTATCTAGGGTTTATGGAATAAAACAACAACTCACGTTCAACCCAAAACAAACCAATCTCGGCGCATCGCCAACTCCTTCGTCTCGAGGGTTTCTATCAGGTAAGCGACATGCTGCCTAGATCGCATCTTGCGATCTAGGCAGCACAAGCTCCACGTTGTTCATGCGTTGCTCGTACTGAAGCGTCTTTGATGGCGAGCAACGTAGTTATCATAGATGTGTTAGGGTTAGCATAGTTCTTCGTATAACATGCTTACGTAGTGCAACCCTTGCATATCTAGCCGCCCTCACACCTATCTCAGGTGTGGGGGCGGCACCCCGCTTGATCATAGTATAGTAGATTCGATCCGTTACGGTTGCTCCTTGATTCTTCAAGGATTAGTTTAATATCTGCAATAGTTAGGCCTTATAAGGGGCTGGAGGATCCAGCGGCACGTAGGGTGTCGTTCGCAAGTCCTAGATAGGACGTTCCGGGAATCAACCTCGTGTTGGTTTTTAGGCCTTGTCTAGGATCGGTTTACGATCACCGTGCGTGGCCGCGAGGCCCAATCCCGAGTAGGATGTTCCGATTATGCGGTGAAAACCCCAAATCGTCGTAGATCTTATTAGCTTTACCTTGATCAAGCAGGACCACCATTTATTCGTGCACCTCGTACGAATCATGGGTGGATCGGCTCCCATGAGCCGATTCACAGGATAACCTGAGAGCCGATCGAGGCTCGTATTTAATTTTTACGTGTATGCCATGCAGGAAACTAAGCGAGGCATCTCCATCACCTTCCTGGCCAGGTATAGGTCAGGTGGCACGCCCTTGCACTTCGCATCGGACGTGTGACCAGAAGAGCATTGCGGGCCGTCGCTCGGAGGGGTCTCAGCCAGCCGCAGCTCTAGGCTCTTCCCGGCTCTACCGTGTTGACGGTCGCTGCCCGCCGGTGGGTTTTGGCGGTCAACACATTCTGGCACGCCCGGTGGGACAATCGTCTACATCAACCACATCGCCATCTACATCTGAGATGGCGGACGGCACGCCAGTCACCTACGAGGAGCTGCCTAACGAGCTCAAGAAGAGATATGACGAGATCAAGGTCACCCTCGAAGCCGACCTCATCGGCTCTTTTCAGAGAACCCGTTCCCATGGCATCAGATGGAAGGGATTCTCACCGCAAGGTGCACTCGATGGGATAGACCTTTCTACCCCGTCGGAGGAACGCACCAGGGGCCTGCGGCAGGAGATCAACTACTTGGTGGCTCACTCGCTACACCGCCACTCTGAAAACTTGGTCAACGTGTTGGAGCGTGTCGCTCTGCGCGTGATCCAGGAGATCATGAGCCACCAGTACTCGCCGTCAGGACCAGCTCTCGGGACGCATCAAGGAGAGTTGCCACTCCAGTCCCGTCCACCGCTGCCATATGCGTTGGCAGCACCAGCTGAAGTGCCGGCTACACCGGCATTCGTCGTCTACAAGATCGGTGGTGACCCTAGTGACTACCAGTTCTTGGCTGAGGCGCCTAAGGAGATCCCACAAGGATACGCGTGCACGTATGTGCCAGATTGTGGCAACTGGGCACTCTCAAACCAGGCCACAACATCAGGGACTCCGGCGAAAACAGGAGGAACGTCAGCAACAGAGCTCGAGAAGCAGACGTGGCTAACAAAATACGCCACCCCGGCGAACCTCCAGAGCGCAGCTCCTGCAGTTGGCTCAGAATCAGAAAAACAAGCGTGGCTGGCTAAATACGCCACTCCGGCGAATCTTCAGAGTTCTACTCCTACAGCCAGCACCGTGGACCAGATCAGCACGATCCTGAGGGACCAGTTCGGCATGGTGCCGAAGAGAAGGACGATCGGCTATTCCAAGCCATATCCCGACGACTACGAATTGGTCCCACTACCGCCTAAGTATCGGCTCCCTGATTTCTCCAAATTCAGCGGAACGGATGGCTCCAGCTCCATCGAGCATGTAAGCCGATACTTGGCACAGCTTGGAACGGCTTCAGTGTCGGATCCACTACGCGTGAGGTACTTCTCACAGTCCCTCACGGGATCGGCTTTCGGGTGGTACACCTCGTTGCCACCGAACTCGATCCAGACTTGGAAGCAGTTGGAAGAACAGTTCCACATGCAGTATCACTCAGATGCTGCCGAGTCTGGCCTTGCCGATCTAGCACAACTACGTCAGAAGCGCGGAGAAACGGTGACAGAGTACATCCAGCGCTTCAGGAATCTTAGGAACCGATGTTATTCGGTTCGTTTAACTGAAAAGGAAGCAGTCGAGTTGGCGGTAGCTGGCCTTGCCTCACAGCTCAAGGACATGGCCTCCCAAGCAGATTATCCCTCACTGGCGCACATGGTTCAGAAACTATCAGCATATGAACAGCGCCACCCGGACCTGTACCAAGACAAGTTCAAGCGTGCAGTAGTCCTGGTCGATGCAGAGGAAGACGAAGTTCCTGCGGGGGACCAAGAAGTAGCAGTGGCTGAGTGGACTCAGGGAGGAACCCCCGTGTCCTGCAAATGGGTAAAGCCACCAGGGCCGCCCAGGGGATTTGATTTTGACGTGACCAAGACTGAACAAATCTTCGACCTCCTGCTCAAGGAGAAACAGTTGACGATTCCTGAAGGTCTCAAGTTCCCCACGGCACAAGAGCTGAACGGAAAGCCATACTGCAAATTCCACAACTCGCTCTCCCATGCCACCAACGACTGCAGGGTGTGGCGTCAGCACATCCAAGCGGCGATAGAGAAGGGGCGTCTAATTTTCAACCAGTACGCCATGAAGGTCGACACCCAACCCTTCCCCGCCGTTAACATGGTGGAAGTCACCTACCCTGAGGGTTGCCAGCCAGGTCCCTCGTTCAGCATCAACATGGTAGGACCTGGGAACCACTCTGGCAAAGATGGAGATGAGGGCAGCTGCTCTCATAGCAAGGACACAGAGGAGGCCGCTCCACGCGATCGGCTCCATCATGATGGCAAGCGCTACGTCACAGAGGGAGAGGTGAAGAATATAAGATATCAACGACCTCTCTCTGATCACCTCCTCAACAAATATGTGAGTCAGTATGACCAACGCCGACGGTCCAACTATGATGATGAAGGAGATCGTCTGGCTAGAGAAGCCAGAAGACATCGTCGGCATGATCGCGATGAGGAGGAGCACGAGCGCCGTGCCATGGACAGGTCAAGGGAGCGAGATGACAACGCCAGACACTGGGACTGCCCTTTCTTCAGACACTGCTGGGATTCAGGAATGAGCCGATTGCCCACAATCGGCAATTGCCCAGAATGCAACAAGAAGAAGAAGGAGGCAGCCAACGTGTCTGTGTTCGAGCGCTTAGGGCCTCTCCCGCCACAGAGCAGACGTGCTGAGTCCCCTCGATGGGCAGATCTTGAAGATTCCGAAGACGAGGGACTAGAAGAAGAAGAAGACAGGTACCACCGTCCAAGGTGGTGCCTTGACGGACTCAGCCGTTCACAAAAACGCAGGGTTCAGCGGTTGCGCGGCCTGGAGGAAGCCGAAAGGTTATACCTGCATACGCTAAGAAAGGCACGACCTGATCTGGCTGCAAAAGTTCAGCGAACCCTGGACGAAGAGGGTCGTCCACGGAGAATGGAGTGGCGTCCCAAGCAAAAGAAGGCCGATGATGAAACATCGGCTGGCACAAACATGGTGCTCGTCCTTCCGACAGAGTTCAGTGCTCCACGAGTCTACGATGCACTCAAGGTGGACGACAGCAGGCGCATCAAGTCAGAGGTTGGGTTGGTTTTATCCAGCCTGACCGAGTAGCAAGATTAAACCAATGAGCAAACCAGGCGAGGCTGATCCTTGTGATCGGCCCCGAAAATTTTATGGAGGGACATTACAAAACCTTCATCGAACAAGCAATGTGGAGGCCGATTCCAGCAATCGGCCAAAATTATCCTCTGCACATATTCTGCTTATGTTCAGCAACGATCCACTGGGCGGCGGCCACGTCGGCAGATGAAAGTCAGCATGAATCTTTGCGAAGCCGACGTGCAAGTGCAGTGCCCTGACTAACCATGAAAGCCGATATCTGCAGTCATTTGGCAGATTCGGCTCGGGGGGCATATAGTCAGATGAACATGTGCATATAAACATGTGCAAGCATGCGTGCAATGAAATACTGGGGGCCGATAGGAAAAAATCGGCCAATAACAAAAAAATTTAACAAAGCCGATGCGCGGCCATCGACTCTAGTACAGACCAAGACCAAGACCAAGACCTACTGGCTATCGCAAGATGTGCTCAAGGCTCACGTTTTCGCTAGGATGGTTTTCAGTTTGGTGTTTCATCTACAACATCGGCGTTCAGTGGAGGGGAGCTGATCAATGACATGTGCATCCTCGCCGGTATTCTCACCTTGAGTAAGGCTCGGGGGGCAGCTCGCCCTAAAAAATCTTTACCTTGAAGAGCCGATTTGGTCAGAATCGGCTGGTTCTGCGTTCTAACTGAGAAGCCAGTGGCAGCTCGCCCCGAAAGTTCTTGGCCCTGGAAACCCAATTTGGTTGGAATCGGCTGGTTCTACATCGCAATTACCCTGAAGAATGGTGCTTTTGTTACAGAAGTGCCAGTCTCAACATCCAAGCTGATTCAGCGATAGTCCCAGGGTTTTCTTGAAGTTTATCAGGAACCAATACATTGCCGACAGTCATTGAGCTTTGGTTGAGCTGACAGCCGACGAAGTCAGAAGAGGTATATCGACTTTCGGAGGAAGGAAGGTAATCGGCGTTGGTGCATCCTTTCCGTCATTCTCGCCTCAAGTAAGGCTCGGGGGGCAGCAGGCCTGGTGGATGCTCTATTCAGGAGCCGATCGGGATACCATTGGCTAGACCTTCGTGGCGACTTTCTTCACAAACTGATGAGCGTTCAAGGAAGGTTAGGTGGTCTGGTTGGAAGAATTCAAAGGCGTTCCAGGAGACTCTATTTTGCCCACCAGATCTCAAGATCATCAGTGAAGAATCGATGGATAGTAAAATATGGAGACCGGTACACGAAATCGGCCAGTAAAAGAAAAAGTTTGAAACAGCCGCTGCACAGACATCGACTTTAGAGTTGCGAATGTTGTGGTCAGATATCAAGTTGCAGTCTGAATCGAGGAGTGTTTGCGTGGATATCTGTCCGACTTGGGATTTAAGTTCGGCCTTATGGGCGTGTGAGGGTGAAAAGCCGATACGTTGCTATCGGTTCTTGGTGCATTGACCTGTTTTGGCAGTCGGAGGATTCGATATTGAACAAATGGAGAATCACATTGAAAGAACAATTTTCATTGATTCGAAGAGGGATTTTACAAGGAAGAGCCGATGGCTCTCAAAAGATCATCCGATGCCTAATGCACTACTACTACTAGCCCTATGCTACTCCCTGATCTAAGGGCCGTCGCCGCCCTCGTCGTCGCCATCGTGGCTGCCGTCGGCGCTGCTGCCGGCGGGCTCCTCGTCGCTGCTGATGAAGCCGCCGGTAGGGGCTTCATCTTCCTCGTCATCGTCGTCGTCATCCGACCAGGCCCAGCCACGGAAGCGCTTGGCCGGCGGGTATCCCGCGGAGGAGGAGTCGTCTTCCGACTCCTCCGCCTCTTCTTCCTCCTCGTCGGAGGAGAGGACTGCCTCCCATGGGAAGAGGTCGTCGTCGCCCGCCGGTACCAGCTCCCCGTCGACGAGGAACTGGAGGTCCTCTTCCCCTTCGGTGAGGGGTTCGTCGTCTTCCGATTCGAGGGAGAAGTCCCAGTCCCGCGCGTCCCAATACTCTGGGGCGCGGGCCTCGTAGATGGCCATCAGATTGACCTCCTGCTCGAGCTCGCTGGAGGAGGAGGACTGGAAGGACAGGCTGGAGGAGGAAGAGGAATCCATGGCGGGCCGAGAAGGGTTTTTTGTTTGCCAAAGGCTACTGCGGAACAGGAGGATGAAGAAGCAAACCGCTCGACGCGGTTAAAAATAAAGGGGACGGGGGAGTTTAATGCTGTGGTGATTTCCGAGGAGGTGGTGCCAAAACTGTCAAATCGTGCAGAGAAGTTGGGAAGGTAAATTGTCATGATGAGAACTGCTGCGATGGTTTTGCTCTGCCACGACATGACCCGACGAAAGAGAAGCGTAATGATTTTGGAAAATGTCATTTCCAAAACCAGGGGGGCATGTGTTATCACCAGAATTTGACCAAGTCAGAGGTGGGCCGCGATCGAGGTGGACTTGAAGATATATACGTAGGAAGGAAAATGTGAATCGGCCTTGTGTACCAAGTTTGGGCTAAATTGCCCGTGTATCTGTAACATATTAGGATACGTGTCGTTTGGAGGTTAGAGTTTGGGCTCGTGCCCGGTTGGGATTATTCCCACGTTAGAAAGTCCCCTGGACTATAAATATGTATCTAGGGTTTATGGAATAAAACAACAACTCACGTTCAACCCAAAACAAACCAATCTCGGCGCATCGCCAACTCCTTCGTCTCGAGGGTTTCTATCAGGTAAGCGACATGCTGCCTAGATCGCATCTTGCGATCTAGGCAGCACAAGCTCCACGTTGTTCATGCGTTGCTCGTACTGAAGCGTCTTTGATGGCGAGCAACGTAGTTATCATAGATGTGTTAGGGTTAGCATAGTTCTTCGTATAACATGCTTACGTAGTGCAACCCTTGCATATCTAGCCGCCCTCACACCTATCTCAGGTGTGGGGGCGGCACCCCGCTTGATCATAGTATAGTAGATTCGATCCGTTACGGTTGCTCCTTGATTCTTCAAGGATTAGTTTAATATCTGCAATAGTTAGGCCTTATAAGGGGCTGGAGGATCCAGCGGCACGTAGGGTGTCGTTCGCAAGTCCTAGACAGGACGTTCCGGGAATCAACCTCGTGTTGGTTTTTAGGCCTTGTCTAGGATCGGTTTACGATCACCGTGCGTGGCCGCGAGGCCCAATCCCGAGTAGGATGTTCCGATTATGCGGTGAAAACCCCAAATCGTCGTAGATCTTATTAGCTTTACCTTGATCAAGCAGGACCACCATTTATTCGTGCACCTCGTACGAATCATGGGTGGATCGGCTCCCATGAGCCGATTCACAGGATAACCTGAGAGCCGATCGAGGCTCGTATTTAATGTTTACGTGTATGCCATGCAGGAAACTAAGCGAGGCATCTCCATCACCTTCCTGGCCAGGTATAGGTCAGGTGGCACGCCCTTGCACTTCGCATCGGACGTGTGACCAGAAGAGCATTGCGGGCCGTCGCTCGGAGGGGTCTCAGCCAGCCGCAGCTCTAGGCTCTTCCCGGCTCTACCGTGTTGACGGTCGCTGCCCGCCGGTGGGTTTTGGCGGTCAACAGTAGTACATGTCAAGTACCAAATCACTGAGAACCAACCTGTGGTTGGATGGTTAGGAGGGCAGTGGCACCCCCAGATTTGACGCTTTGGTGTCTCAAAAATGGAGGAAATTCTTGTGTGGGATGCGGCGTTCCCGATGACATTGTGGTGATAGTGGTGGCTTCGTCAATCTCAATACCCGTCGGATCAATTTCTTGGATATAGTTTCCTGGATGTGCTCGAAGGGGTAGAGTGTGTGTGCGTGAGTGATGAGTGTATGCATGTACATGTGAGCATCTATGATTGTACTGTGTGTTGCAAAAAATAGTATTAATTTTTATCTTGTTCATACTAAGACTAGCAAAGCGTTCACTGCTCTATAAATTCTCAAGAAACACCCCTATAATATCTGTCTAGTTCGTCCTAATGTTAGAACTGTAATTGCATGCTATGTAATTCATCTATTTTTGTTAGGAAACCTACATGTTTGTTTGCTTTTCTTATGCTCAGGTGACAGGTTGTGTGCTGGGACCATAGTCGCTGTCTGTTTTATTCGGTGCAAAATGTTGTTTTATATTCCACCATTCCGTGCTCTTTTGTGTTCACAAGGTTTTACATTATAATTTCCATATGTTTTGTTGTAAACAATGACGGTAAATGCCAATTACTATTTCCTTTCTGCTATCCTTTTTCCATCCTATAGTACATGTGTGAACTCATTGCTCTGGCACATTTAAATTCTTCATTGTTTTTGTTCTTCAAGAGCTGCAACCCTAACTCTTTGCTGTAATTTCATGTTGCACTATCACATGGAACACAGCAAATCGTGGAGTGAATCACCCCTATAATCCAGTAAGTGCCTTTCATTTTTGTATTGATATGCTTATCGTGTTGGGAACCAGTTTGTGTTTAACACATTTACTCTCCATATAGATAGGATAACTGGTTTGAAATAAATCATGCTATTTATATGACTGCACGTCTTCGTTCATTTTCCTGCTAGCTTCTCAAACTTGTTCTATTGCATGTCTAATCTTTTTTTTGTTTGATCATGATTAAACCAATTTAATTGTTCTGCTTAACTTAAATGATCTGGCATTTTATTCCAGCCACATAATGTTTGATTGCTCATGCACTTCCTCATACCGTTATGTCTTCTGGATTTCATCCATACATGATAAGAATGTTTTGCTTGGTGAATATGGTTCAGATGATGATTCAATTGGTTATTAGTCCTTGATTCATGAGTTGACTGATGATTAAAACATATAAACCTTGCCACTTTCTGGCATGCTTGTTGTGGGATATAATGAGCATATTTGTTTTTTGTAAGATTTTTTCTGATTTCACTGTTGATTAATCCAATGCCACCTTATGTAGTAGGAAATCCACCTTCAGTGGGTATCATAAATAAGATATGTTGTTTCTTTTTGGCTGACCCATCTTTTATTTTTAGGCACAAAATGGTTCATTTGTTTGTTTCTCCTTCCCTTATATTGGGCTCATGGGTTAAACATTGAAATAATATGTCAGTTTATATTAATCCCAGAATGGTTGCTGTCTAAGCTGTCTTAATTGGTCCTGCTCGTTTATATTTGGCACCAAATGGATATATTTCTCGTTTATCTGAGGCATTCCCATGGCTGGCCGATGTTTAAAATAATGAAATTTAGGGGGTTGGAGATTCTCCAACTGCACATGTCTGGCTAGTTTTGTCCACATGACCACTTTTGTGGAACTTAAGGGATCTGAAGCACCCCTTCCAAGTGTCAATTTTAATTGACAGACTTCTGTTATGCAGTTTCCTGGCTTATTTTATTAGGCACAGACTGTCTAGTTACTTGATTTATTTTGTTCATATTTGCCATCCGGTTGCTCTGCCTGTTGCAATGGGTTTGATAGCTTGCTTTGTTATATTATGCCTTATGCTTTGTGAAAATCTGCCATCTGTTTTGATGCTTTGCAAAAATCTGTGACAACTAATATGGTTGTTTTCTCAAATTGTATGGTTCTGTAACCTGCACTGTCTTGTTTTCAGCCCCTGAATAGAGCAAGGAAGGCAGATGGCAGGACATGTACATCAAGTGTCCAGGTCTTTCCACAGCACAGCCGTGACAATGCCAATTCATCTGATTGTCAGATGATATCTACTGTCCCAGCCATTCCAGCGCAAACAATCGCTGCCTTTGCACACGAATCAATTGATATAATTCAGCAGCAAAGAGATGAAAGAGATTCAAAAATCAACATAACAGTCAATGAGATACATGAAATGAAAAATAGGCAAGCTTGGATTGAGAAGATCCTTAATAATCTACTCTGCAGATCTAATGGAAAGCCAGCTGTTACTTGCACTCCGATGAATTCTACCTAAAAGAAATGCAGTTTTCCCGATGATGCCATTTGTATGGCTTGTATCATTTGAGTTATTTCGAATTGTTGTGGTATTTGAGAATTTTTCCTGTTATTGTAACACTTGAGCTTTTTTCCTGTTATTGCTATAGTTTGGAATAATTGTAACAAATTTTCAATGTAATGATTATTTGATCTTGAGCTTTTTTTCATGTTATTGCTATAGTTTGCAATCATTGTAACAAATTTTCAATGTAATTATTATTTGATCTTGCACTCGGCCTTAAACAGAACTACTAGTATGGTCTCACAATTTTTTATCATTATACTTCGCAAGATTTAGCGGCCGGTGCGCTCCCAACGACGCCGGCCATTTGTCGAGCCAAATAGAATCGCCGTCATCCCATGCCGGCCCCTTCGACAAGGGTGCAAATCGGGAACCCCGGTTGCCTCGCGGAACGACGGTTTTTTCTGGTGGGGGCGCCTTGTCCGCGAGAGGACGCGACGGTTCGCATCGGCCGCGACGCGGAAAGGTTGGTCGTCGGCGTTTAAGGTCATGTAAGAGGTAGTTATATGTGATTTTGGTGATGTGGAGGAAAAAGAATGAGGAGAGAGAAGGACTATGTGGTGCCGATTCAAAGAAACCGGATCAAGGGACCCAGCAGAAATATGACATGCATATTTTATTTACTCCATTGCTGTGTGAACAGGGTATCCTAAAGCAAGTGGCCCACTTCACCAAGCCATGCACATTAAATTATCAATTTCCATCACAGATGAGTCGAACCATTGTTGGTTCGCTTTTCCTGTCAGAACCTATGCATCGATGCTCTGTTATGCGCGGAACCGATTCAATGGATGTTTTGGTTCGCTTTTGATACACATAGTGCATGGTCTAAAGTTACAAACAGTCTGTAGGTTTCTTACAGACAGCTTACAGACACTATTTTTGTTGTTGTATGAAGGGTGTCTATAACTTATACTCATATATAGCTATGACTAAAAATAGATAACTTACAGATAGACTATTGTATACACTGTCTATAGCATTGTCTATAGATGACATGGAGTAGTATTACAGACAACATCCGTCTAAATCAATGTACATGCCCTAATGGCCTCCCGCGCGGAAACCGAGGCAGCGACTGGCCACGAGGGCATCGACTGGCCATGCGGCGTCCTGTCGCCTTAAATGTGGGCAGTTGCTACCGCTAGATAAGACGTATGCCGTCCACCACCGCCGCTCCATTCTGTACTCTCCACATCAAGATGCCCGCCGTCTGAAGACCACCTACTCGATGCTTGGCCTCAACGGCCGCGTGCTGCCTCCACCACCACCGGAGCCGCAGCCGGAGCCGGAGCCACGGGCCGACGACGAGCACAGCTCCGACGAGGACGAGGCCCCACGGTTCGAGGCGTGGCACGATGTCTACGTAGCAGAAGCGGAAGCAGAGGTGGCGGAGGAGGCAGCGCAGTCGGGCGAGACGCCGCAGGCCCCCGCCGACCCGGAGCAGGCGGCGATCCTCGCGTCGCTGAACGCACAACGATACCAGCGGTTGAGGGAGGAGGAGCAGGAGTTCGTCAACGACGCGAACCTCGAGCACGTCCTCGAGATATCGCGCCAGCGAGCGGCCACGGAGGAGGCGGGACGCCGCCTCATGGAGGCGGAGCGACAGAAGCTCGCAGAGCTCAACGCTCATCGCCACTACGACGTGTTCGCTCACCAGCAGGCGAGGCGCGCAGAGATCGAAGCTTCTCGGGAAAGGCTGGAAGCGCGGGGACAGCGCCGCCGGCAAGCCCCTGCGACGCCGGCCGCCATGCTCCACCGCCAGATGCGCGAAGCAACGGAGGAGAAGCGGGCACGGACGCAGGCGGCAATGGCGAAGAACAACGACGAGGCAGGGCCGTCGAGCGCCCCAACCGACGGCCATTAGACCAGGATTAAGTTTATGTTTAAATTCGAACTACTTTGGTATAAATTTCTTATAAATTTGGGTTTTAGATGTCAATTTAAATTTTAAAATCTATCGGGGCTGCCGTTTTGGGGCCCCCGATGTGGGAGCTGCGTCCCCAAATAGAGGATGTTGTGCCGGTGGAGATGCTCTTATAGATTGATCATGATCATGGTAACAGAAAAAATCGTCAACGTGATGATGATTTGATGTTGCACTCGACCTTGAACATAAGTACTAGTACGGTCTCACAATTTTTTTAATCATTATACTTTGCAACATTTAGCAGATGCGCCAAATTCAGCCATAGATCATGATCATGGTAACAAATTTTCAACATGATGATGATTTGATGTTGCACTCGGGCTTGAACAGAAGTACTAGTATGGTCACTCAAAATTTTAGCATTATACTTTGCAACGGATGCACCAATTTCAGAGATAGATCATGATCATGGTAACAAATTTTCAACATGATGATGATTTGATGTTGCACTCGGCCTTCAACTGAAATAGTAGTTCTCACAATTTTTTATCATTATAATTTGCAAGATCTAGCGGATGAGCCAATTTCAGAGATAGATGATGATCATGGTAGTAACCGGTATTTAATGTGATGATGATTTGATTTTGCACTCGGCCTTGAACAGAGGTACTAGTACGGTCTCACAATTTTTTATCATTATAGTTGGACCTTAGCCAAATTCAAAATCTCATAGCGGCAAAACTTCCCGCCCACAAAATACAAAAATTTCACACGCTTCCAAATTCCCATTCTACCCCTGTGGAGATGACAGCAAAGTCGGTTGGTGGGGGGTATGCCCGTCATTTTTTCGATCACCACCTCCCTAGCCCGGAAACCCTCCCAAAAAAAATTCATTTCCCTCAGACCACCCACCGGAACTTCCCAAGTCCCTCTCTCTCCCACCTCCACGACCACCGCACCGGAACATCCCCGCCAGACTTCCCTGGCATACCCGAGGCCTCGCGATCCTCGTCATCCGGCTTCCTGCCGGAGCCGCTTCATCGACGCCTTCATCAACCGGACCGGATCATCCCCGCCGAACCTTGAAACCATATGCTCATCCAGCAGTCTACCGCAGTCGCTTCAGCTGCGGTATCGTCCACCCCACCAGAGCCGCTTCGCCGGATCCGTCGTCCACCGCATCGGATCTTGCTCACCGACACCGATGTGCATGAACCGGATCTGCTTCACCGGCGCCGTGCATGATCTAAACTCTTCTACTGTCGCTTTTCTATTGCTTGCCTACAAGTTCTTGTTTAATCTTGGGGGAACATGTTTGTCCTAACGACGCGCCGTTACGTTTTTGCAGATGAGATGAGTAACCATGAATTGTAAAGGCCGTCTCTCCTACCCCAAGAAGCACATGTAGCGTACTTCATCACCGGATCTATCAACACCAGGAAGATCTGCTGTGACTCCCACAGAGTGCTTCTCCTAATGTAAGTCCCTTGTTTTAGCGCCATGTTCTGGGTTCAGATGATTGTTTGTCTGAAGCTCTTTTAGTTCATTCCTAGCTATGACCGTAACACCTTGCTATTTTCTAGTTCATTGCTAACTTTAAGAGATTGAACATTTTGGTATGCATTCCCTGCTCTGTAGATGTAGCCATCATAACTTCTATCTTGCTTAGTCGTTGTTAAAAAAATTATAGGCTGCTACTATTTTGTTCATGCCAATATTGTTCTCCCTGAACATGTTGGTTTGCATTCCCTGTACTACAGGTGATGCCATTGTTATTTCTATCTACTTCATCGTAAGCTAACAAAGTAACTGCCTGCTATTATTTCCTGCATGCTATCGCTCTGTCATCCTGTAGTACAAATTTATTTGAACTCGTCACAGCAGCTACTTCCATCATAATTTTGTATGCCATCTGATTCTTCGAAAGCTGCAATATTAACTTGTTTCTCTTAATTGGCATGGCGCTCACATATAGAATGGTGAACATATTGGTGTGCATTCCCTCTTCTACAAGTTCACAGGTGATCCCACTATATTACGTTTCCGGTCCATCCTAAGCCGTAGCATTAACTATCCTATATGTGTTGCTCATTACAACTTTATATCCCGAAACAAATTGATTTGTTTCCCTTATTTACAAGTTTATGAGTGATGTCATTATAACTCCTATCTGTTTTATTCCTAGCTATTATATTAACATCCTGCTATTATTTAGTTCATGGCCAATTTTAAGTAATAGCACATGTTGGTTCGCATTCCCTGCTCTATAGCTTTTGGCATCATAACTTCTATATTTGGTTTACATTCCCTGCTCTGTAGATCTAGCCATCATAAGTTTATCCTTCTCAGTCGTTGTTATAAAAATTATGGCCTGCTACTATGTTGTTTGTGCCAATTTTTTACTCCATGAACATGTTGGCTTGCATTCCCTGTACTACAGGTGATGCCATTGTTTTGTATCTAGTTCATTGTAAGCTAACAAACTAAGGACTTAGTTTGTCATGCTATCACTCTGCTATCTAGCCTGTAGTACAAATAAACTTGTCATTCTACTAGATAATAATTTTGCGTGCCATCTTGTTCTTCAAAAGCTGCATTATTGACTTGTTTCTCTGGCTTGGCATGACGCTCACATATGGAATGCTGAACATATTGGTTTGCATTCCCTCTTATACAAGTTCACAGGTGATCCCACTATATTCTGTATCTGGTCCATCCTAAGCTCCAGCATTAACTATCCTCTATGTGTTGCTCATTACAAGTTTATATCCGGAAACATCTTGATTTGCATCCCCTTCACTATAAGTTCAGGAGTATTATTTAGTTCACGGTCAATTTGAAGTAATTGCACTTGGCACATGTTGGTTCACATTCCCTCCTCTTTAGCTTTTGCCATCGTAACTTCTATTTTTGGTTTACATTCCCTGCTTTGTAGATGTAGCCATCATAACTTCATCTTGCTCAGTCGTTGTTAAAAAATTTATAGCCTGCTACTATGTTGTTCATGCCAATTTTGTACTCCCTGAACATGTTGGTTTGCATGGGACTCGACAGTAGTAAGTCTGTTGTTTCATTCTAACGTGCTCTGTTATATTGGTTGTTGATATGCGGCATACACTCTTTGTTTGCTTATTGTGCATATTACAATGATCTTGTTATAACGACGAAATAATGAGTTCCAAATTCTTTGGCAAACAATATTGTAGTGTGTTTGCATTTCCATTGTTGCTGTCTTAACTTGTAATGTCTTTGTTTCAGCAAACAATATAGGTGCTGCATGGACAACTTAAAAGATTGCCGGATCGCTTCATTGTATTGCTAGGTTTAATTACCATTCAATTTCCCTGGGTTATATAATATTTTTTCAAAGCCTTGCAGCTGATGTAATATTTAGTTAGTTTTTATAGTTCTTTCGCGCATTTTTTCTTTGGTGCTTGTGGTAAGTGAGGCTATCCGACAGAAATCATGTGCTGCGTAAATATTCTCAGTATCTAAATCACAAATTCCCATCACTTAAACGGCCCAATTAAGTGAAATCACATATGTGCCGGCATATAAACACCAACTAAATGGGCTGGCCCACTTACTTATTGGGCCAGCCCACTTGCTTTAAGGTGGACCCCAGCCACTACTGGGCCGACCTAGTAACAGAAAAGTGGGCCACACAAGCTTATTGGGCCGGCCCGCTAACTCGTCGGGCCAGCCCACCTGATTTACCGTGGACCCCACAAAATAATTGGGCCGGCCCACTAACTTGTTGGGCCAGCCCAAAAGCTTTTGTGGTGGACCCCACACACTAAATGGGCCGGCCCTTCAACAGGATAGTGGGACCCACCTGCCTTTTTGGCCCGGCCCACCATCTTGTTGGGCCGGCCCACTTGCTATATGGTGGACCCCACATACTAAATGGGCCGGCCCTTTAACAGGAAAGTGGGACCCACCTGTGTTTTTGGCCCGGCCCACTATCTTGTTGGGCCGGCCCACTTGCTATATGGTAGACCCCACATACTAAATGGGCCGGCCCTTTGACAGGAAAGTGGGACCCACCTGTGTTTTTGGCCCGGCCCACTATCTTCTTGGGCTGGCCCACTTGCCACATGGTGGACCCCACATACTAAATGGGCCAGGCCTTTAACAGGAAAGTGGGACCCACCTGTGTTTTTGGCCCGGCCCACTGGTTTGTTGGGCCAGCCCATTTGATCTATTGTGGACCCCACGTACTAAATGGGCCGGCCCAATAGCAGGAAAGTGGGACCCACAGGCTAATTGGGTCGGCCCAACAACTTCTTGGGCCGGCCCACTTGCTTTAAGGTGGACCCCACTTTGTAAATGAGCCAGCCCTATAACAGGAAAGTGGGTCCCACATGTCTTGTGGGCCGGCCCTTTTGCCTTTTGACCGGTCAAACGAGTGTATTCGGCCCGGCCCACATGCTTAGTGGGCCGGCCCATTAAAGTTTTGACCAGTCAACCTGAGAGGTTAGGCCCGGCCCACGTAACTAATGGATCAGCCCAGCTATATAGTTGACCGGTCAAACTAAGTCAGCTGGCCCGGCCCGCAAACTTAATGGGCCGGCCCGCTTAGGACGTGGCAGGCCTCGTGTGGGCCTACCATCTACCACGGGGTTTAGCCGGTTAACGCCGTTAACTGCCAGTTAACGGCGTCTGCCACGTGTCAGTTTGCATGACGTCAATGATCAACGGGCTCCTGAAACACTTCTGCAACGGTCCGATTTTCCGTGGCGGAAGGGCGCCCAAGCGCGACGGACCGAAAAAAACGTGGTAGGACTTTGCCTGACGCAGTTTCGACAACAGAACCCATATCGTCGGGTTAGGCCCATAGGCGACGAAAAATACCCCTTAGCGGACGATTTTGGGACGTTGCCTATCAGTACTTTTCTTGTAGTGTGAAGTACAGGTAGAAAACTCTTATCTTTCTCAAATAACAATGGAAGTGCCAATGCGTATCTATCTGACCTCTGACCTCTGCTACTCCAAAAATAAAAAAATTCTTGGCTATTAACCTCCTTAATTTGTAGATTGTGTTTGAACAAGTGAAGAAGGTCCCTAAAATATAAGGAGACAAAACTCTATTCCCTTCATAGAACCATTTTACAATAGCTACAGAAGATGCATACACAAACATTGAACATTTTACTACAGTGATTGCTGAAGAAATTCAATCATGACCAAACTGTAATGAGAAGATGTGACAGATTCCCAGAGGTCCCCCTACCCAAAGCCAACAATCATCGCCACCAACCTAAACAATGAGAGTAAGGTGTCTAGAGTGAATATAACCTACCAGAATGCCCAGCCGCTGCTATAAGTTCTCTATCAAGCAGGACAAATCCTAAAATCCTTCAGGTTTAAATTGTACGTACCAATGGCTTCTAGAGCTGCATTTGTAATGTCCACACCCAAATCAGGGCAGCCTTCAGCTACGGACAGCAACCCCACCTGTGCAACTCTACCCTGTTCATCCTCAATACCTCCTTGGTCATCATCTCCTCTCTATACTCTGAGTATGTGATATCTTGCAGATGTGCAACAACTTCTAATGTCAATCTCTTATAACATTTCTCTCCTGTTTATTTTCACAATGATAAATGGACAGCGATGTTTAGAAGATCATAACTTGGTTCTCACTTTGCTAGTTCGTGAAAGCAAAGAAATCAATTCAAAAGAGAGCAAAGAAAAAAACAAAAAAGAGAGCAGGGGATTAATATAAACTTAGTTGGACATAGGCTAACATAAATTTGCATATTATATCTTCGACTTGTGACCAACCTACAACATGTTGTCATCCTCCTCTCGGAAGAGAGCTATAAACTGAGCCAAACCTGCAAGCAAACAATGAAAAACCTACTCCCACTTGTAAAGGCTCAAAAATAAGTCTTTGTGCGAACTTGGTCTGCATTCCATCGAATAAGTACCTGTTGGGTTAGTTCTGCATAGTGAGGTGACAAAGAATACCTGTTGGTTTAGTTTTGCGTGGTTGTGTTTGTATGACAGGTGTGCAAATTTCCTTCTCTGTATTTGTCATTGATGAGTAGCGTTCCCTTTCATGTTGTCGTTTCTGCTCAGAAGAATCACGCTGTCGTTTCTTATCAGAATATGCACTTTTTTCAGCGAAGCTCTTTTGCCCATGCCCTCCTAAAGATGTGGACACGTTGGGCAGATCTTCAAAGGATCTCACATGAGAAATGCGACAAATTATTGTGCAGTCAATCACTATCATCTTCGTCAAGCATTATTGACTTGCTACATCGCGTAGTAGTTTTCCACTCTCCCTAAAGTAGAAAATGTTCACACGTAGGTTGCCATATTAGCTTACGAAAATTGTTAGAAATTTAATTATTGAGCATGGTTGAGGTTCTTACCAGGTGTATCCTCTCCAGGCTTAATTGTGCACATATTTTTCGGGCTTGCATCTGCACATAGAGATGAAATATATACATATCACATGAAACAGTTACATCATGTACCTTTTACAAAATTGTCTGAAAAGAGGTTTATGTACCATTTGCAAGCGACATGGTTATGTTGTTCAATGGGGTACACTGTATCAGAGACACTTTCGCAGTTCAAGTTGCAGCATTCTTTCGCTGGCGAGCTAAACGCTGCATGTGTATGTACTCTGTTTTTTTTCTCGTCAGACAATGTAGCGTACCAACTCTTACCACTTTGCTGATGTTGACCTTGATCTATGTCTAATAGGACAGTACCCGAGCCAGACTCATCAGATCGCAAGGTACATGCTGCCGGTTGATCGAGAGAAACATTGATGCACCCCACAATAGCTTTAACACATAGAAAGGTCAGACATTAGTACAAGAATTTGAAGATAAATGTAAAGTGAAGAGCATGATATCACATGTTATATTACCAGCTAAATGGTTTAGTGACCCATCTGCATAAAATTGTGATGGTTCTGATTGAGAGAATTGAGATGCATAAGTCTGTTGAACAAGTGGAGCCATATTTATAAAAATCATTGCAGATGCAAATTCAGTATTTGCATTCCAAAAAAAAATCATTGCAGATGAAAATTATATATGCAAGTGAAGAACACATGACCGAGTGTTTTAGATTGCAGTTGGGTGACTCCGGATTGTCCAGGAGCTGGCGTGTGACATGATGTGTTATCTTCATTCGGAGCATCCCTCTAAGCCGCTTGTTTTTTAAGTTCTCGTGCTTGGTGCTGCCATTTTGAAATATCATCTTTATTTTTTGCATAATATTCTCGATTCCTCAGCCTTTTGGCCTCTTTAGGATCTGCATTTATGACACGATTTACTATACGACCACATAATAGTAAGCCAGCGCATAGCAGGGTCTGTTGTTAATCACCTAGATTTTGCTCATTCGTTATGTCCTGAAATGGAGTGCGGTTGGAGGATGACATGGGTATTTTTTTTGCCTTTGTTTGTTAAGATACCTGTAATTGTAACAATAGTAATAACAAATGTTATAAAAGACTCGTAAACTGCGGAATACATCCTCCCTGTACTCCATTGATATTATATATGGCACAAATCAACTACCACAAGTGATGTAAAAGCAATTTAAGAGTGCAACGTTTGGTTGATGAAGGATATTTTGGCCAAGCACAAATATAAGAAAAGAAAAATTACAAAAAAAATCTAATAGCTGAAGATGATGCATGGACAAAATTTGACACATTTTGTTTCACATTTGTAGGGTTTAAATTATAAAAATATCAAGCATTTGTTGTGTGCTTAATATGAAACTGGTTCTTCTATGATTTCATAATTGAGATGAGCTAGGTTGCCCGGATACGGCAATACGGATACTGATATAGATACCGTGATACGGCAATTTTACAAAAACATGGATATGGAGAAGTACAGATTATACAACACACCAGAGCAGTATAAAAGTTTGCATTACAGACCACCTCGACGGAAATAACCATGTCAGTACAAGAATCAACAATTTTTATATACAAGTGTATTCCCTTATGGGGTGTAGGAGAAATTAACATGCAGGCCTTCACGATGAAGCGGCGGAGGGCGAAGGGTGCTTCTCGGCTGCTGAAAGTGGCGGGCGTCAGATAGAGCTGCTCGACGGCGGAGGGCCTGATACGGTTAGGAACGTTCGCCTACGACATGATCACCACCGGGATCTCCTTGAGCTCAGACGATTCCCGTTGACAAAATAATCACAGATTTCGAGTTCAACATTGGTTCTCGTCTACCCAATTGTTGCACTTACTCAATCATGACAAACATCGATAAGGAATTGAAATTGGTGTCTGGTGGATTTACCTTGACGCGCTTGAGGAGCAAGTAGATGGTCCTGCCGGGCATCGGTGATGAATAGCCCCAGGCTGAGCAGCTTCGGCGCCCTCGTCGCCAATTCGATGGTGGTACCTGCACAAACGAATGCCGCACGTCAGCAGCCCACATCCACGAACGAATCGCCGCCTAATTTCGCCCAACCTTTTCCATCGATGACAAAATGAGGCCAACGGCATGCAGGATCGAGGCGGTGGCAGCGGGGAGACTCACATGACGCCTGCGGTGCCGTGGAGACTCACATGACGCATGCGGCGCCGTGGAGACTCGCACGACGATGAAGGTTAGGCTCGCATGGCAGGCGATGGCGTGCAGAATCGAGGCGGCTACGCCGGGGAGACTCGCTCGACGCCGACGGGCAAGCTCGTGCAGTGCGGTGGCTTGGGCCGTGGAATCCGCGCAGGAGGGAGGATGATGAGCTCAGGGGCGAGGGTTCTGGTGCTGGGCTCATGTTCCGTGACGAGGTAGTTGGGCTTCAGCTCATTGGGCCCGTGCGAAAAAGGAATGGTCGACTATGACAAAGATTTTGACGTATTGGAGGTTGGGGAGAGGTGGGAGGCAAAATGGTCTGATAAAATATGTAGGACGAAACTTTTCACCGGAGGAAAGAGAACCACTTCGTCCTTTTAATATAGTAGAGAAGATTCATTGATAGAGATACATTAGGTGGCACCCACAAAACATAGGATAATCTAAAAACGTAGGGAAATCTACTTGGTGTCTCGTTATCGCAGGTGAGGTCGACGACCTCCGTCGTCTCCCTTGGCCAGTGCAGTACCAACAACAGCAGACGGTATACCGGCGGTGCAGGAGAAGGAGGAGGAAGGGTAGCCAGCGCCGCCGGGTCTAGCCACGGATCCCACACCATGGAAGGGGCTGCTGACGGGCCTCGCGCTCCAGAGTCATCGGAGGTGTTACCGGCATCCCCTGTGCCAGCGCAGATATACGAAGATGAAGGTGAGGACATCCCACTGGATGAGTTGGTCGAGCTCGCTCTGGTCAATGATAAGTTCGATGGTCTCCATCATTGAGATCTAGCTGCTGGAGCTCCAGATCCCACGCCGCGCCTGATGGAATGGCTAGGAACCACTCGTGGATATAGGATGCACTGGATAACGAGTAAGAAAAAACGTTTGTTTATGAAACATCGGCTTTGAACCATATATATATGCACCCTAAAAAAAGATGAATTTTATCTTGTTTGGCACGCGTATGTGTAGAAACGTGAGAAGTAGAGGATTGGGGGGAAGCCTCACACGTGTAACATATGTGGGGTTCCGGTTTATATAGGCTCATGGCCAATTAGGGTTACGTTATGTAGTTGTAAAATGCCTAATATATGTGCAATCTAAACTAATATATATACACGCTAACCCCCCCCCCCCCCGCAGCGGGAGGTTCTCGTATGGAGAGACTGGACCGAAAATCTCGTTAATAGGTTAGTGCCGGAAAATGCATAAATATGACATAAAGTATGCATAAAACATGTAGATATCATCAATAATGTGGCATGGAACATAAGAAATTATCGATACGTCGGAGACGTATCACCCCCCAAGGAAGGGGTGGGAGTCCCACCTTGAGTGGGATTCCCCCTTGGGTAGGTTTTGTCCCTTTGGTAGGTTTCACCAAGAGACGCCTTCTCGCGGACGAAATGAATTTCAATCTTGATGTGCTTGGTACGACAATGCTGCACCGGGTAGGTAGACATGTAGATGACGGAGACATTGTCACAATAGATAAGTGTGGCAGAGCTGAGAGGGCAATGAAGTTCCTGGAGAAGCTGGCGTAGCCAATAGCATTCAGCAACAACGTGAGAGATAGCACGGTATTCAGCTTCCGCACTAGAGCGTGAGACGGTTGTTTGCCGCTTGGAGGACCAAGAAATCAGACTGTTGCCATAGTAGACACAGTAACCAGAAGTAGAATGCCGAGAATCGGGACATCCAACCCAATCAGCATCACAGTAAGCCATCAATGTACGTGACGAAAAAGCACGGAGATGGAGTCCAAGACCCATAGTGCCACGAAGATACCGAAGAAATCGCTTGACAAGAGCAAGGTGAGGTACCCGAGGAGCATGCATATGAAGGCAGATTTGCTGCACGACATATGATATATATGCGCGCGTCAGAGTGAGATACTGTAGAGCACCAGCCAAGCTTCTGTACTCTCTAGCATCAGGGAGGATGTAGCATCCTACCTTTTAATAAAGGCAAGATACCTGTGTATAGTGCTATTCCCTAGATCATTGATAGCCACACATTTCAAATGTAGTAATCAATGCAATAGTATCAAATTACTACATCGTTGATCCAAAGGGTTAAGTAAAACCTTGCAAATTGCATAGTCACATGGACTAGCTCAATAAAATGTTCAGAACAAACACAGTGGAAAGTAAATTATCAATGAGCCTTCATCATCTTCATGTGCCACAGGCAATCATGTTGGAATATAGACTCGAGATCCTACCAATTACTCCTCCTCCGAATATCCTGCATGTTTGAATATGCAGCCCCACGAATAAAGATCAGTACAATGATGTACTGACAAATGACACTTATTTGGTGGCAATTGTGAAAAGACTTACTACATGATATTTGGATTGTGGAGTCTTGTGCTAATTTGCATAAAGCCAATTTTATCCTATGTTTTTCAAAACAAAACATTTAGTAACTCTTGCAAAAGATTTTTCGAAAAGGGGCACATGGTTAAACCACCATGAGCACCAAGTCGAGATGACTCACAGGTCACCACCACATACCATGGTTAAACCGCCAGGTATGTAGCCCTGAGGCCACTCAACTAGGATAACCCTCAGGTCACCACCACATACCATGGTTAAACTACGAGGTGTGTAGCCCTGAGTAATCCATGTCCTGAGATTGTTTCTAAACAAATTTTAATCATTCAGAAAAGGTGATGAGATTCTTCCGTACATTCCTTGTCCAGGAGCTCAAATTGTCCATAACCGAGGACACGGCTAAGATCTTAGGTTTACTCTCGAGAGGTTGTACACTTTCACCTAACGATCCACCCTTCCCAAGAGAAAAATGAGACAAGATCTTTCAGAAGGAGGTTTCAACCATTTGGCTGCAGCCACATCATCATGTCTAGCAAACAAGTTGGATGACTGATGACCCACAAGTATAGGGGATCGCAACAGTCTTCGAGGGAAGTAAAACCCAATTTATTGATTCGACACAAGGGGAGACAAAGAACACTTGGAAGCCTTAACAGCGGAGTTGTCAATTCAGCTGCACCTGGAAACAGACTTGCTCGCAAGAGTTTATCAGTAGTAACAGTTTTATAAGCGATGATGATAGTGAAATAACAGCAGCAGGGTAACAAAGACAGCAGTAGTGATTTTAGTAAACAGCAGGATTAAAATACTGTAGGCACGGGGACGGATGACGGGCGTTGCATGGATGAGAGAAACTCATGTAACAATCATAGCAGGGCATTTGCAAATAATAATAATACGGTGTCCAAGTACAAAGCAATCAATAGGCATGTGTTCCATATATAGTCGTGCGTGCTCGCAATGAGAAACTTGCACAACATCTTTTATCCTACCAGCCGGTGGCAGCCGGGCCTCAAGGGAAACTACTGGATATTAAGGTACTCCTTTTAATAGAGTACCGGAGCAAAGCATTAACACTCCGTGAACACATGTGATCCTCACATCGCTACCATTCCCTCCGGTTGTCCCGATTTCTGTCACTTCGGGGCCATTGGTTCCGGACAGCGACATGTGTATACAACTTATAGGTAAGACCATAAACAATGAATATCATGATGAAACAATAACATGTTCAGATCTGAGATCATGGCACTCGGGCCCTAGTGACAAGCATTAAGCATAACAAGTTGCAACAATATCATCAAAGTACCAATTACGGACACTAGGCACTATGCCCTAACAATCTAATGCTATTACATGACCAATCTCATCCAATCCCTACCATCCCCTTCAGCCTACAGCAGGGGAATTACTCACACATGGATGGGGGAAACATTGCTGGTTGATGGAGAGGCGTCGGTGGTGATGGCGGTGATGATCTCCTCCAATTCCCCGTCCCGGTGGAGTGCCAGAACGGAGACTTCTGGCTCCCGCGACGGAGTTTCGCGATGTGGCGGCGTTCTGGAGGGTTTCTGGCGACTTCGACTTCTCTCTGTGCGTTTTTAGGTCGAGGCGAATAAGTAGTCCGAAGGAGGGCGTCGGAGGCCGGCCGAGGGGGCCACACCACAGGGCCGCGCGGGCCCCCCCTGGGCCGCGCCGCCCTATGGTGTGGGGCCCTCGGGCCTCCACCTCAATTCTCCTTCTAGCTCCGTTAGTTTCCTGGGAAAATAGAGCCTTCTGCATAAATTCCGAGGATTTTCCCGAAAGTTGGATTTCTGCACAAAAACGAGACACCAGAGCAGTTCTGCTGAAAACAGCGTTAGTCCGTGTTAGTTGCATCCAAAATACACAAATTAGAGGCAAAACAATATCAAAAGTGTTCGGGAAAGTAGATACGTTTTGGACGTATCAACTCCCCCCAAGCTTAGCTTATTGCTTGTCCTCAAGCAATTCAGTTAACAACTGAGCGATAAAAGAACTTTAACGAACACATTTGCTCATATGATGTATATATTCTCATGCTATGGCTAATACTTAAGCAATTCATAATGGGATACATGCAAATAAGATCATCTAACAGCCATGTCAATCATGGAGAGGTACCAACAATTAATAATAAGCATCATGAATCATGTATATAAGCAGGATTGCAATGTTCATAAGAGAGTATGATAAAGTGGTATCTCGCTTGCCTGTATCTGATTGGCAAAACATAAATGCCCGGGCACCTCTGAGGTTCACAGAAAGACTAGAAATAGAGATTGTCAAAGATAAAAGCATCAAAGTTATACCACAATCAATAATATTTTGAGGCAAGCATATTATACTAAGAATGACAGTTGTGCTCTCAAGATAGTGCTCAAAGAAATAATGGAGACACAACATAAAAGTAAAAGATTGACCCTTCACAGAGGGAAGCAGGGATTAACATGCGCTAGAGCTTTTCATTTTTATAAAGACAGGAGTAAAATTATTTTGAGAGGTGTTTGTTGTTGTCAACGAATGGTAATGGGTACACTAACTACCTCGCCAACCGGACTTTCAAGAGCGGCTCCCATGAATTATTGCATATTTATTTGGCACTCCTTCCAACCTTTCTTGCACAAACCATGGCTAACCGAATCCTCGGGTGCCTACCAACAATCTCATACCATGAAGGAGTGCCTTTTTATTTTAGTTTTATTATGATGATGACACTCCCCCCAACCTTTGCTTACACAAGCCATGGCTAACCGAATCCTTCGGGTGCCGTCCAACAATCACAAACCATGGAGGAGTGTCTATTTAAGTTAATTAATTTGGGACTGGGAATCCCATTGCCAGCTCTTTTTGCAAAATTATTGGATAAGCGGATGTGCCACTAGTCCATATGAGAGTCCGTCAAAAGTAAATGACAAGGTTGAAAGCTAAACACCACATACTTCCTCATGAGCTATGAAACATAAACACAAATTGAGAAGCATTTTGAAGGTTTTAAAGGTAGCGCATGAGAATTTACTTGGAATGGTTTGAAATGCCATGCATAGGTATTTATGGTGGACACTTTGGAACAACTTGGTTTTCAGGTGTTTGGAAGCACGAGCAGCGTTCCCGCTCAGTACAAGTGAAGGCTAGCAATAGACTAGGGAGCGACAAATCAAGAGAGGCGATGCTTGTCATAATCATGCTTGCGGCAAAATAAATTAACTGAGGCATAAAAGTGATACAAAAACTCTGAAGCAATATAGATCATCGAGGCTTAATTGACTTTTTGTTCAGTCATATGCATGCATGAGCATGTGCCAAGTCGATATGAATGAATTATTCAGAGGAGGATACCACAATGCCATACTTACTTATGAATAAAACAATGCAAGCAAACATCCATGACATGCTACTCATATTAATAAATTGGTGCTAAACATGAGAGATCATGACCTACTAGACTTTCTCAAATAACATATACCTCACATGAACCAACTAAGCATGCTCACATGGATGAGTATATGTACAAAAATGAAAACAAATAGAGTTCATACCAGCCTCTCACCACAATCCAATTGTTGTAGATCGTCATTATTGCCTTTTCACTTGTGTAGCTTGGATAATATGAAATGAAAACCACGCTCCAGCCACCGAAGACCATTGAACTCATAAAGAACTTTACAAACCAAAGAAGAACAGCAAATGTTTTTGGTGTTTTCGAATTTGAGAATAAGAACAAGAGGAAACAAACAAACCAAACAAAATCTTTTTGGGTTTTCTTATAGCAAACTAGCAAATAAAGTGAAACAAATGCAAGAAACCAAAGCAAACAAATGGTGAAGAGAAACAACAGAAATATTTTTGGTCTTTTTGTGTTTTGGGAAGGAAACAAAGCAAAAACAAGAAATAGCAAACTAAAAGAAACACATAACAGCAGGATGACAGAAATCTGCCAAAACCTGACAGCAGTACAGAAATCTATTTTTACAAAAATCTTACGTTGCTCAGATCGAAAAGTGTTCAACTAATGAAAGTTAGATAACAACCTGGGGAACCTGCAAGAAAATTGGCAGCTCAAAATGACGCTCTGGCTATTTTTGAGAATTTTTACGGTAACGTTCCAGAATCTGTTTTCAGGCAGCACTTCCCCAAATATCATCTTCCTCTCATTAGAAAACCACTCAAACGAACAAAACAAGTATGTACAAGTATCCAGCAACCATAATATGCAAAGAATGAGTGATGCCGGTATACCTCCCCCCCAAGCTTAGGCTTTTGGCCTAAGTGGAGATCAACCCCAGCGAGGATCAGGGTTCCACGCCGGTGGATCGTACATGGCGTAGTCATAGTAGGGCCACTGTGCAGAAGAAGAACGTGGAGGCTCCACATGTACAAAATGTTGATGTGAGGAACTTGCTGCATCGGATGAGTCGAGGGGTTCCTCGGCCTCCTCCGTGTTGTCTCTTTCATGATGGCCTCCTCCCTCTATATGTGCATTCAGTGCACCTTCTGTGACTGACCAATCATTCCTGGAATCAAGGTTAAATAGAACAGGCGCAGGCAATTTTACTAGTTTTTCAGTTTTCTTAGTTAATCTCCAAGTTTTCTTATAAAAAGTCATCTTGTACAACAGGTTACCCAGGTTAGATGAATTAGAAACAAATTCATGTTTAATCATGGAGGCTATGTCAAGTTTCTCTACGGTGAACGGAATATCAAGATGGTGAGGTTCTACACCATGCATAGCTAATAAACGAGAGGCGATGAGACCTCCACAAATTCCTCCCTTCTCACGGTTAGTAGCAAGTCTATATGCTATCAAAGCACCCAAGTTATAAGTCCTATCACCTTGTAATGCAGCAGCTAAGAAGGCTAAGTCCGGGATAGATAACTTACTTCCATTCCTTCTAGCAAGAACACACTTGGTGATGAAATAAGCAAAGTAACGAATGGCTGGGAGTTGAATATTACTAATTTTACCACTATCCTCTGAGAAGCTCCTTCCATGACAAATCATCTTGTAGAGATTCGAAAGCTCTTGCGGCGATCCCCTTATCTTCTCGCACGATCCCCATTGCGGTACCCTGATTGCTGCACAAAAATCATTGAATGGCAAGTTGACAGCTTTATTATAAATCTTGTATTGAACCGTGGGGTTAGATCGCGACCAATTGAATTTAAAGTCCTGCACAAAAGACATAGTTAATTTTACATATTGGCTTGGTTCCTCATCAACAAAATTGCTCAACCCTGCACGAAGAATTAGACTTTGAACATCTTCCAATATTCCCGCGCTTCTCATGAAATCCGCGCACGGGTAGTAAGAGGGGTATACTCCCTCTTCACGATTGACTATCATAACTTGTTGGACTTCCAATTCTTGCTGGTTCAAGTGATATCTATTCCACTCCATTTTCTGAAATTTCAACAAACAATATAAAAAAAATTTGATTTGGTGACATATAATTGAGGGAAACTACCATAGGAACTTGCTAGAGTACTAATCATGCATCAAAACTAATTTATACAACTTAGAACAAGCATGCAAGCTCACCATACATGTTACCTACAGCAGCAAAATAATCAAGATATACTCAACCAAACGAAATTCTACTTGGATCATTGGAGGAGTCACATACCAAGGAGCAAATGTGCCAAATTTCAGCAGGAAATCTGGGCTGAGCAAAGAGATCGAAAAATCCTGAGCTCTTGAGCAAAAACGCGAGTGAGAGGAACTTGGTACGAGTTTTTTCGGGAGAGAGAAGGTGCTGGGAGAAAGAGATGACAAAGTGAGGCAAAGGGGGGCCCACACCACATGGTGGCTGATACGCCTCCGACGTATCGATAATTTCTTATGTTCCATGCCACATTATTGATGTTATCTACATGTTTTATGCACACTTTATGTCATATTCGTGCATTTTCTGGAACTAACCTATTAACAAGATGCCGAAGTGCCGATTCTTTGTTTTCTGCTGTTTTTGGTTTCAGAAATCCTAGTAACGAAATATTCTCGGAATTGGACGAAATCAAAGCCCAGGGGCCTATTTTCTCACGAAACTTCCAGAAGTCCGAAGGAGAGACGAAGAGGGGCCACGGAGGGGCCACACCCTAGGGCGGCGCGGCCCCCCCCCCTTGGCCGCGCGGCCCTGTGGTGTGGGGCCCCCATGCCGCCTCTTGACCTGCCCTTCCGCCTACTTAAAGCCTCCGTGACGAAACCCCCAGTACCGAGAGCCACGATACGGAAAACCTTCCAGAGACGCCGCCGCCGCCGATCCCATCTCGGGGGATCCAGGAGATCGCCTCCGGCACCCTGCCGGAGAGGGGAATCATCTCCCGGAGGACTCTACACCGCCATGGTCGCCTCCGGAGTGATGAGTGAGTAGTCTACCCCTAGACTATGGGTCCATAGCAGTAGCTAGATGGTTGTCTTCTCCCCATTGTGCTATCATTGTCGGATCTTGTGAGCTGCCTAACATGATCAAGATCATCTATCTGTAATTCTATATGTTGCGTTTGTTGGGATCCGATGAATAGAGAATACTTGTTATGTTGATTATCAAAGTTATACTTATGTGTTGTTTATGATCTTGCATGCTCTCCGTTATTAGTAGATGCTCTGGCCAAGTTGATGCTAGTAACTCCAAGAGGGAGTATTTATGCTCGATAGTGGGTTCATGCCTCCGTGAATCTGGAGGAGTGACAAGAACCACTAAGGTTATGGATGTGCTGTTGCCACTAGGGATAAAACATTGGTGCTATGTTCAAGGATGTAGTCACTAGTTACATTACGCGCAATACTTAATGCAATTGTCTGTTGTTAGCAACTTAATACTGGAGGGGGTTCGGATGATAACCTGAAGGTGGACTTTTTAGGCATAGATGCAGTTGGATGACGGTCTATGTACTTTGTCGTAATGCCCAATTAAATCTCACTATACTCATCATGATATGTATGTGCATGGTCATGCTCTCTTTATTTGTCAATTGCCCAACTGTAATTTGTTCACCCAACATGCTGCTTGTCTTTTGGGAGAGACACCTCTAGTGAACTGTGGACCCCGGTCCAATTCTCTTTACTGAAATACAATCTACTGCAATACTTGTTCTACTGTTTTCTGCAAACAATCATCTTCCACACAATACGGTTAATCCTTTGTTACAGCAAGCCGGTGAGATTGACAACCTCACTGTTTCGTTGGGGCAAAGTACTTTGGTTGTGTTGTGCAGGTTCCACGTTGGCGCCGGAATCCCTGGTGTTGCGCCGCACTACATCCCGCCGCCATCAACCTTCAACGTGCTTCTTGGCTCCTCCTGGTTCGATAAACCTTGGTTTCTTTCTGAGGGAAAACTTGCTGCTGTGCGCATCATACCTTCCTCTTGGGGTTGCCCAACGAACGTGTGAAATACACGCCATCAAGCTCTTTTTCTGGCGCCGTTGCCGGGGAGATCAAGACACGCTGCAAGGGGAGTCTCCACTTCTCAATCTCTTTACTTTGTTTTTGTCTTGCTTAGTTTTATTTACTACTTTGTTTGCTGCATTATATCAAAATACAAAAAAATTAGTTGCTAGCTTTACTTTATTTGCTATCTTGTTTGCTATATCAAAAACACAAAAAAAATAGTTACTTGCATTTACTTTATCTAGTTTGCTTTATTACCGCTAAAATGAGTAATCCTGAAGTTGAAGTTCGTTCAAGCAACAAGGGGGAGAATGTTTAAGAGATGCTTGGTATAGAATTATTAATGCCCATAATAGGTGCACTAAGAAACACTCCACCACTATTTTACTCAGGAATTTTTATGTTGGTATCTCTAGCTGGAATAGGTATGTTCTTGATTGTCTCGCAGGAGGTAACTTCTTAAGTACTCCTGCATTAGAAGCTAGTTGCATTATTGAGAGTCTATTTGGAATACCCCCTGTTGATGAAGTTAAAACTGAAATCTCTCTTGAAGATGTTATGAAAAAATTGGAAACCATAGAGAAAAATTTTCCAAGTGTTGAAACTAAATTGGAAATGTTACTTGATAAAACTGATGAACTTGATAAATCCTTAGGAGGAATTGATGAAGGGATTAGTGTCCTAGGAACTTGTGTTGTCCATGATGATCAAATTAATAGGATTAACGAACTAGAAAAAGCTATGGGAACCTTGGGTTCAACATTTTCTTCTCTTAAATATAAGGAGAAAGCTTATGTGGGTAAGGAGCAAAAGTTCATGTATGTCTCTAAAGTGCCTAAACCAAAGAAATATTACTATAGGCCTAAAATTGATAAAGCCCTTAGTACCACTACGGATGAGGGAGCTTGTGATAACGTTACATCGTCTCTCGATAATACTTGATACACACCTTCTGCGCCTAGCTGAAAGGCGTTAAAGAAAAGCGCTTATGGGAGACAACCCATGTTTTTACCTACAGTACTTTGTTTTTATTTTGTGTCTTGGAAGTTGTTTACTACTGTAGCAACCTCTCCTTATCTTAGTTTTGTGTTTTGTTGTGCCAAGTTAAGCCGTTGATAGAAAAGTAAGTACTAGATTTGGATTACTGCGCAGTTCCAGATTTCTTTGCTGTCACGAATCTGGGTCCACCTCCCTGTAGGTAACTCAGAAAATTATGCCAATTTACGTGCATGATCCTCAGATATGTACGCAACTTTCATCCAATTTGAGCATTTTCATTTGAGCAAGTCTGGTGCCATTTTAAAATTCGTCAATACGAACTGTTCTGTTTTGACAGATTCTGCCTTTTATTTCGCATTGCCTCTTTTGCTATGTTGGATGAATTTCTTTGATCCACTAATGTCCAGTAGAATTATGCAATGTCCAGAAATGTTAAGAATGATTGTGTCACCTCTGAATATGTCAATTTATATTGTGCGCTAACCCTCTAATGAGTTGTTTCGAGTTTGGTGTGGAGGAAGTTTTCAAGGATCAAGAGAGGAGTATGATGCAACATGATCAAGGAGAGTGAAAGCTCTAAGCTTGGGGATGCCCCGGTGGTTCACCCCTGCATATATCAAGAAGACTCAAGCGTCTAAGCTTGGGGATGCCCAAGGCATCCCCTTCTTCATCGACAACATTATCAGGTTCCTCCCCTGAAACTATATTTTTATTCCATCACATCTTATGTGCTTTTTCTTGGAGCGTCGGTTTGTTTTTGTTTTTTGTTTTGTTTGAATAAAATGGATCCTAGCATTCACTTTATGGAAGAGAGACACGCTCCGCTGTAGCATATGGACAAGTATGTCCTTGGTTTCTACTCATAGTATTCATGGCGAAGTTTCTCCTTCGTTAAATTGTTATATGGTTGGAATTTGAAAATGATACATGTAGTAATTGCTATAAATGTCTTGGGTAATGTGATACTTGGCAATTGTTGTGCTCATGTTTAAGCTCTTGCATCATATGCTTTGCACCCATTAATGAAGAAATACATAGAGCATGCTAAAATTTGGTTTGCATATTTGGTTTCTCTAAGGTCTAGATAATTTCTAGTATTGAGTTTGAACAACAAGGAAGACGATGTAGATTCTTATAATGTTTTCAATATGTCTTTTATGTGAGTTTTGCTGCACCGGTTCATCCTTGTGTTTGTTTCAAATAAGCCTTGCTAGCCTAAACCTTGTATCGAGAGGGAATACTTCTCGCATCCAAAATACTTGAGCCAACCACTATGCCATTTGTGTCCACCATAACTACCTACTACATGGTATTTTCCGCCATTCCAAAGTAAATTGCTTGAGTGCTACCTTTAAAATTCCATCATTCACCTTTGCAATATATAGCTCATGGGACAAATAGCTTAAAAACTATTGTGGTATTGAATATGTAATTATGCACTTTATCTCTTATTAAGTTGCTTGTTGTGCGATAACCATGTTTCTGGGGACGCCATAAACTATTCATTGTTGAATTTCATGTGAGTTGCTATGCATGTTCGTCTTGTCTGAAGTAAGAGCGATCTACCACCTTATGGTTAAGCATGCATATTGTTAGAGAAGAACATTGGGCCGCTAACTAAAGCCATGATCCATGGTGGAAGTTTCAGTTTTGGACATATATCCTCAATCTCAAATGAGAAATTTATTAATTGTTGTTACATGCTTATGCATAAAAGAGGAGTCCATTATCTGTTGTCTATGTTGTCCCGGTATGGATGTCTAAGTTGAAGAATAATCAATAGCGAGAAATCCAATGCGAGCTTTCTCCTTAGACCTTTGTACAGGCGGCATAGAGGTACCCCTTTGTGACACTTGGTAAAAACAGTGCATTGTGATGATCCGGTAGTCCAAGCTAATTAGGACAAGGTGCGGGCACTATTAGTATACTATGCATGAGGCTTGCAACTTATAAGATATAATTTACATGATGCATATGCTTTATTACTACCGTTGACAAAATTGTTTCATGTTTTCAAAATCAAAGCTCCCGCACAAATATAGCAATCGATGCTTTTCCTCTATGAGGATCATTCTTTTACTTTCAATGTTGAGTCAGTTCACCTATTTCTCTCCACCTCAAGAAGCAAACACTTGTGTGAACTATGCATTGATTCCTACATATTTGCTTATTGCACTTATTATATTACTCTATGTTGACAATATCCATGAGATATACATGTTACAAGTTGAAAGCAACCGCTGAAACTTAATCTTCTTTTGTGTTGCTTCAATGCTTTTACTATGAATTATTGCTTTATGAGTTAACTCTTATGCAAGACTTATTGATGCTTGTCTTGAAGTGCTATTCATGAAAAGTCTTTGCTTTATGATTCACTTGTTTACTCATGTCATACACATTGTTTTGATCGCTGCATTCACTACATATGCTTTACAAATAGTATGATCAAGATTATGATGGCATGTCACTCCAGAAATTATCTGTGTTATCGTTTTACCTGCTCGGGACGAGCAGAACTAAGCTTGGGGATGCTGATACGCCTCCGACGTATCGATAATTTCTTATGTTCCATGCCACATTATTGATGTTATCTACATGTTTTATGCACACTTTATGTCATATTCGTGCATTTTCTGGAACTAACCTATTAACAAGATGCCGAAGTGCCAGTTGTTGTTTTCTGCTGTTTTTGGTTTCAGAAATCCTAGTAACGAAATATTCTCGGAATTGGACGAAATCAAAGCCCAGGGGCCTATTTTCTCACGAAGCTTCCAGAAGTCCGAAGGAGAGACGAAGAGGGGCCACGGAGGGGCCACACCCTAGGGCGGCGCGGCCCCCCCCTTGGCCGCGCGGCCCTGTGGTGTGGGGCCCCCGTGCCGCCTCTTGACCTGCCCTTCCGCCTACTTAAAGCCTCCGTGACGAAACCCCCAGTACCGAGAGCCACGATACGGAAAACCTTACTGAGACGCCGCCGCCGCCGATCCCATCTCGGGGGATCCAGGAGATCGCCTCCGGCACCCTGCCGGAGAGGGGAATCATCTCCCGGAGGACTCTACACCGCCATGGTCGCCTCCGGAGTGATGAGTGAGTAGTCTACCCCTGGACTATGGGTCCATAGCAGTAGCTAGATGGTTGTCTTCTCCCCATTGTGCTATCATTGTCGGATCTTGTGAGCTGCCTAACATGATCAAGATCATCTATCTGTAATTCTATATGTTGCGTTTGTTGGGATCCGATGAATAGAGAATACTTGTTATGTTGATTATCAAAGTTATACTTATGTGTTGTTTATGATCTTGCATGCTCTCCGTTATTAGTAGATGCTCTGGCCAAGTTGATGCTAGTAACTCCAAGAGGGAGTATTTATGCTCGATAGTGGGTTCATGCCTCCGTGAATCTGGAGGAGTGACAAGAACCACTAAGGTTATGGATGTGCTGTTGCCACTAGGGATAAAACATTGGTGCTATGTTCAAGGATGTAGTCACTAGTTACATTACGCGCAATACTTAATGCAATTGTCTGTTGTTAGCAACTTAATGTTTGGAGGGGTTCGGATGATAACCTGAAGGTGGACTTTTTAGGCATAGATGCAGTTGGATGACGGTCTATGTACTTTGTCGTAATGCCCAATTAAATCTCACTATACTCATCATGATATGTATGTGCATGGTCATGCTCTCTTTATTTGTCAATTGCCCAACTGTAATTTGTTCACCCAACATGCTGCTTGTCTTATGGGAGAGACACCTCTAGTGAACTGTGGACCCCGGTCCAATTCTCTTTACTGAAATACAATCTACTGCAATACTTGTTCTACTGTTTTCTGCAAACAATCATCTTCCACACAATACGGTTAATCCTTTGTTACAGCAAGCCGGTGAGATTGACAACCTCACTGTTTCGTTGGGGCAAAGTACTTTGGTTGTGTTGTGCAGGTTCCACGTTGGCGCCGGAATCCCTGGTGTTGCGCCGCACTACATCCCGCCGCCATCAACCTTCAACGTGCTTCTTGGCTCCTCCTGGTTCGATAAACCTTGGTTTCTTTCTGAGGGAAAACTTGCTGCTGTGCGCATCATACCTTCCTCTTGGGGTTGCCCAACGAACGTGTGAAATACACGCCATCAGTGGCGCGGCCACCTCCTTGGCCGCGCCGGCCTGTGGTCTGGCGCCCTCTGGTGCCCCACAGGTCATCCTCTGGTGCTCCCAGGTTCCTCGTCGAAAAATAGGACCAACGGTATAATTTTTGTGAATTTTTGAAAACTTTGAAAAATGAACATTTCTGGGTATTTAGTTTATTATTACTGGCCAGGAAAATTTTTGAAATCTTCAAATAACTAAGGAACTTTGCAAATTAAAAAGTGCTACAGCAACTAGAGCAAGTGGAGGAAGGAAGAGATGTTGTTTACCTCCTCTATGCATATAAAAGGTATTTGTTAACAAGGTTGATCAAGTCTTGCCACCAAATAAATTTTACATAGCATAAGAAGAAATAAACCTCAAATCAATCATGTTACCTTGAATTGTATTGATATGGATCCAATCACGAGAGTTTGATATTCTTCTTTAGGCTCGTATATAGGACAATCAATAGTTCCCACTTTAATACTTCTCACATTAGTAATAGTATTGACTCCACATACTTTATCAATCTTCTTGGGGAAATAGACGGTATGCTCCTTATCATCAACATTAAAAGTAACCTTTCCTTTATTGCAATCAATAACAGCCCCTGCGGTGTTAAGAAAAAGTCTCCCAAGAATAATAGACATATTATCATCTTCAGGCATTTCCAACACAACAAAATCAGTTAATATCAAGCAGTTAGTAGTAACTTGAACAGGAACATTCTCACATATACCAACAGGAATAGCAGTAGATTTATCAGCCATTTGCAAAGATATATCAGTAGGTATCAACTTATCTAAGTAAAGTCTCTTATAAAGAGAAAAAGGCATAACACTAACACCGGCTCCCAAGTCACATAGAGCAGTTTTAACATAATTATTCTTGATAGAACAAGGAATAGTAGGTATACCTGGGTCGCCCAACTTCTTTGGTATTTTGCCATTGAAAGAGTAATTAGCAAGCATAGTGGAAATTTCCTCATTGGGTATTTTCCTTTTGTTAGTAACAATATTTTTCATATACTTTGAATAAGGTGGCAATTTAATAGCATCAGTCAAAGGTATTTGCAGGAATAAAGGTTTCATCCAATCACAAAATTTATTATAGTGTTCTTCTTCCTTTGATTTTAGTTTCTTAGCAGGAAAAGGCATTTGCCTTTGCACCCAAGGTTCTCTTTCATTACCATGTCTCTCAGCAATAAAATCTTCTTTAGTATACTTTTTATTTTTAGCATGCTTTTCAGGTTCTTCTTCTACCTCTTCTTTATCAGGAGTATCATTCTTATCATTATCTTTATCATGTTCATTACCACTTTCAGTTTCAGCATCAGAAATAGAAATACTATTAGGATCATTAACAGGTTCAGAGGATTCTACAACATTTTTATGTTTCTTCTTCTTAGAATGAGCACTAGGTTCAATGCGTTGAGAATCTTGTTCAATTCTTTTGGGATGCCCTTCAGGATATAGAGGATCCTGGGTAGAGACACCACCTCTAGTTGTTACTTCATAAGCATGTTTCTCTTTAGAATTATTCCCTAACAAGTCATTTTGCACTTTAGTGAGTTGATCAATTTGAGTTTGGATCATATGGAAATGTTTAACAAGCATCTTAACATCATTGGAGGTTCTCTCTACAATATCATGCAATTCACTAATAGCTCGAGAATTTTCCATTAAATGATTCTCTACTCTCATATTAAAATTTTCTTGCTTAACAATATAATTATCAAACTCATCTAAGCATTGTGCAGGAGGTTTTGAATACGGAATATCTTCCCTAGTAAAGCGTTGAAGGGAGTTTACCTCAATCATGGATGAAGGGGGAATTATCTCACATATATCTTCTATAGGAGGTAGATTCTTCACATCTTCAGATTTAATACCTTTCTCCTTGAGAGACTTCTTGGCTTCCCTCATATCTTCATCATTCAATTTAATTAAACCCCTCTTCTTCAATATTGGTGTTGGAGTTGGTTCAGGCGTAGTCCAATCATCATGATTCCGGCTTATTTTAGCCAATAATTCTTCAGCGTCATCCGGAGTTCTTTTCCTGAAAACACAACCAGCACAACTATCCAGGTATGCCCTAGACTCAATGGTTAGTCCACTATAAAATATATCAAGTAAATCATGCTTTTCCAAATCATGCTCAGGCCGAGCTCTAATAAGAGAGCAAAATCTCGACCAAGCCTCAGGCAATTTCTCTTCATCTCCCTGGTCAAAATTATAGATTCTCTGCAAAGCAATATGTTGAGCACTAGCAGGAAAGTATTTGCGGAAGAAAGTATCAAGCAATTCTTTTGGACTTTTAATAGAATTAGGTGGCAAATTATTATACCAAGTTTTAGCGTCATCCTTTAATGAGAATGGAAAGATTTTAGCAACAAAGTAAGTACGCATCTTGACATCATCAGAAAATAAGCTGCTAAGAGTAGATAACTCAGTCATGTGTTCAACAGCACTCTCTTTTTCGGTACCACAAAAAGGTGTTTTCTCAACAATAGCTATATGAGATAGATCAAGAGAAAAATCATAATCTTTATCCCTAATGTTTACGGGAGATGTGGCAAACTTAGGATCAGGAGATGGTTTATATCTAACAGCATGTTCTGCAAGCAACTTTTTAATTTTTCTTGTATCAGTAGTAGCATTGCATTTTTCAATAAAATCATCATTAAGCTCCACATAATCTTCCTCAGGATCATCACTAAAATAATCAAGTTCAGGTGAACTAACAGGCGTAGTAGCATTAGGAGTTTCAGTATTTTCTAATTGTCTAGACCTAGCAATTGTAGCATCTAGAAAAGATCCCAATGAACCACTATCATCAAGCACAGCAGAAACATTATCAATATTATGAGAGTTTTCAGATTCAGCAGAAGTACCCGCATGTGAAGCATGCGGCGGTGAAACAAGTTTATCAATCACAGATGGTGAATCAAGAGCAGCAGAGGTATTCAGAATTGTACCTTTTCTTGTAGTGGATGGTAATATGGCGATCTTAGTATCGCGAGGTTTACCCATGATGGAGAATTTGCAGCGAACAATATTAATCCAAGTGAACTTCCAAATAAAGCTATGCTCCCCGGCAACGGCGCCAGAAAATAGTCTTGATGACCCACAAGTATAGGGGATCGCAACAGTCTTCGAGGGAAGTAAAACCCAATTTATTGATTCGACACAAGGGGAGACAAAGAACACTTGGAAGCCTTAACAGCGGAGTTGTCAATTCAGCTGCACCTGGAAACAGACTTGCTCGCAAGAGTTTATCAGTAGTAATGAGTTTTATAGCAATATGATAGTGAAATAACAGCAGCAGGGTAACAAAGACAGCAGTAGTGATTTTAGTAAACAACAGGATTAAAATACTGTAGGCACGGGGACGGATGACGGGCGTTGCATGGATGAGAGAAACTCATGTAACAATCATAGCAGGGCATTTGCAAATAATAATAATACGGTGTCCAAGTACAAAGCAATCAATAGGCATGTGTTCCATATATAGTCGTGCGTGCTCGCAATGAGAAACTTGCACAACATCTTTTGTCCTACCAGCCGGTGGCAGCCGGGCCTCAAGGGAAACTACTGGATATTAAGGTACTCCTTTTAATAGAGTACCGGAGCAAAGCATTAACACTCCGTGAACACATGTGATCCTCACATCGCTACCATTCCCTCCGGTTGTCCCGATTTCTGTCACTTCGGGGCCATTGGTTCCGGACAGCGACATGTGTATACAACTTATAGGTAAGACCATAAACAACGAATATCATGATGAAACAATAACATGTTCAGATCTGAGATCATGGCACTCGGGCCCTAGTGACAAGCATTAAGCATAACAAGTTGCAACAATATCATCAAAGTACCAATTACGGACACTAGGCACTATGCCCTAACAATCTAATGCTATTACATGACCAATCTCATCCAATCCCTACCATCCCCTTCAGCCTACAGCGGGGGAATTACTCACACATGGATGGGGGAAACATTGCTGGTTGATGGAGAGGCATCGGTGGTGATGGCGGTGATGATCTCCTCCAATTCCCCGTCCCGGCGGAGTGCCAGAACGGAGACTTCTGGCTCCCGCGACGGAGTTTCGCGATGTGGCGGCGTTCTGGAGGGTTTCTGGCGACTTCGACTTCTCTCTGTGCGTTTTTAGGTCGAGGCGAATAAGTAGTCCGAAGGAGGGCGTCGGAGGCCGGCCGAGGGGGCCACACCACAGGGCCGCGCGGGCCCCCCCTGGGCCGCGCCGCCCTATGGTGTGGGGCCCTCGGGCCTCGACCTCAATTGTCCTTCTGGCTCCGTTAGTTTCCTGGGAAAATAGGGCCTTCTGCATAAATTCCGAGGATTTTCCCGAAAGTTGGATTTCTGCACAAAAACGAGACACCAGAGCAGTTCTGCTGAAAACAGCGTTAGTCCGTGTTAGTTGCATCCAAAATACACAAATTAGAGGCAAAACAATATCAAAAGTGTTCGGGAAAGTAGATACGTTTTGGACGTATCAATGACCTCACAATTTACTTAATCCCGGCAGAGCCCATAATATCATAAGGTTGCACGGGAAGCTATCTAAAACATGGACGACATGGTAATCTCTTTAATCCTGGGTGGTCAACCACAAGTGGAACTTACAAGCTTAAAACCCCTCACATGTAGTAAACCCCCACACGATCCCCTGGTGAAAACCAGGTGTGCAGTCAAAAACGACCACTCTACAACATGCGAACTCTCATGGATTCACCACTTCAGTCCACTAGTTAAACGACTAGGGCGCGTGGACCTGAGCAGCCGTCCACCAATCAACCAATCCACCAAGGTGTTTCATTAGGGTTGTTAAATTTTAAACCATCCAACTAACATAACCAGAGTAATGAAACTACATTTGGCACTTTTGGTGTTGCTAAGCAAACTATGGTACACTAGTAGGGGTTCAGGAGTAGCTACACACTACTGGGTTCAGTAAGCATTGCACAATACTTCACTTTTAAAATAAAACCCTACCATGCATACTAGATAAAACACTAATGCATAATAAAATAGGTGGAATTGAATGTCACTTCCTTTTTGGTAATTGAAGATCGTTCACTTCTCTCAACAAAACACATCGCTCTTCACACGAACTATAAGATAAAAAATAGCACAACATAAACACACCATTCATACAACAATAAAATCAAGCAAGAAAAACAACAAGTTATTATTTATTTTATTTTAGTCATCGGATAAAGAAGATATGGCATGAGGCATGGCTTGCAAGATATGGCTTTGGGAGATGGAATGGCTAAATCAAATACTTAGAAAGAAATAAATATTATCTAAGCCAAATGCTTAGAAGGAAAATGTTGACAATGAACTATGGTCAAGAGTTGTTTGCTACACAAGAATAGCTAATTGGAATAATCCATGTGATAAAATCACATGAGTCTCAAATGGCACAATTCAAAATACTATTAAGTATAGTGTGACCATACTTACTAAGGTAGTATGAGTTACACATAGGCTTGGGTTTGGATTTGTGATATATTGAATTACTCAATTAATTGTAAATTGAGTAGTTCAATATAGGGAAATAATATTTAGTGGGCATGATGTTGAATATGTATGAATGATATCAAAGATGGTAATGGATAAAATGGATTTAAGCTCATGTCCTCCACACTTCATTGGTAAGAGGAAAAATTTAAAGTTAAGATATGTCACAATTTACTCAAATAACTCAATTGTTATTTCAATAATATGGACTAGGATAATATATTTGGAGAGATGTAAGCATGGAACATGGTGAATGTGTCTAAATGATTTGCATAGTCGAAGAACGATATTGCGGACCTAGAAATACCGCGAAATCAAAAAATGTGCGAATCCAACATGCAAAATGTCCAGAATGATCTAAGCATTTTACTGATTCTAACGGTATCAAGTTTGTCAAAAAATCGACGCGTAGAACTCCAACTCCAGATATGGATTTTACTATATGCGGTTAAAATTCTAGTGGTGTCCGAAAAGTTGTCCGAACAAGTTAATCGGATGGGAAAACTTTCTACACAAAAATTGTAGAGAATTTAATTACAAGCTCAGCGTCAGAGAAAACATCTAAAACAGAGTTCTAAATCTAAAGATATAAAATTTCAAAGTTTATTTATGAGGAGTAGCTAGCCTACTTCAACTGATCGATCAGTTCTCGCGCGCGGACAGACTAGTGATGCTAGTACAAACCATGAACTGATGGTCTGCATGCAACACGACCGTGTGTTTAGCATGTGACCGATACGTAAAAAAAATATTGTTTGGCACTAGTTTAGCATGCATGTGATCTAACTAACGTTGTAGTTTTAGGATACATGCAGCAGGTCCTAGCTACAAAGTACAAACCGAACGACTGTGTGCTGGAGTCGTACCAGCGACAGTCACGAAGACGATGATGGCCGTGTCGGATGTGGTCACTGGCGGCGCTATGTCTTGAAGAACGCTTGGCGTGTACTCAGGTACATGGTCGCAGATCTTCAACTGCTCCTCTTGTGTACCCCGAAAACCGGATGTACTTGCAGGCGATGGTGACAGCGAACGGAGCGCCGGCTGAACAATGAGTGGTGTGGCACATACGTACAAACCATAGTGGTAGGCAACGGTGAGGGAAGTTCAACAGTAAAAGGAATCAAGCTATCGCTGCACATACGTAACATACCGGTCCGATGAACATTGATGATCTCGAGATCAATAGCAATAAAAATATGTACCGCCATGTCCTGGAGTATCCCTCGACGAGAAGAGTTCTCTGGTACAAGGAATCGTCGAGATGATCGCTGAGGCCAACAACAACTAGCGATGAACTCGAATTAGTGGTTTACAATGGCATGGTTTGTATGTGTTGTACAGAGCGTCTCGGGGGAAACTTTGTGAATGAAAATGGTGGAGAAGAACAAGGGACACACGGTGCTCTTCTCGGTTTGTGTTGAGATGGACTGAGAAGAGAGATCGGGAGGTGTATGCCGACGGGTGGCATTCGGTGCACCTGTACGGCTTGAGAGGTTAAGGCAATAAAATGAGGAACTAATTGCCTGAACGGATTCTCTACTAAAATTTGAGTAACTTTCCGTGTTGAAATCGAGAAGAAACGGTCACAGAATTAATGCAAAAATTAAAGAGGAAGAGATACAGCAGCCTGGAGTTCACCGACCGAGGAGGAAGACGAGTAGGTGGGTTCGGTCGTCCTCCTTGGGCTGAGTCGGCCCAGTTGAATCGGCTCTTCTTTTTGTTCTTTTTGTTTATATTACTTGTTTCTTCTATAAAAGATATTTTATAGCTCCGATTTAGGTGAAATAAATTTCTATAAGTTTGTAAAATTATTTTATTTAGTATAGAACAATATAAAGTTTTAATTTTTTAATTTATTATTTTATATTATTTTATTACTATTATGCCATTTATGGCCATATGCGATAGATTCGACATATGCCCGCTAAACAAATTTCAAAAATAATTGTAAAATTAAAATAGTGTTTTAGGACAATAAGAAACATTTATAAAATTTATTTAGGAAAATAAAATAATTATTTTATACACTTGGCCTATATGGCTACTTGGTCAATACCTTGCAAATAGAGTTTTCTCGGTTTTGTTTTTCACAAATAGAAATTCATTAAGGATTTGAAAACCTTGAAAACAGAGATATGTTTGGTTTTGAAAATACTTTGAAACAAATTATTTGGAAACCAACATTTTGGAAAATACTTTTAAATAACTCCAAAAAGTTTTAATTCTTAGTGAATTTTCATTCAATTTCAAACAATCAAGCATTTAATTTATTTTTATTTTACATTCCGAAATTTAGAAAATTTCGGGATGTGACAGAGGAGATCACCATCGGAATCGGAGAGCTTGGACTGAGTATCAATAGGTGTCGTGGTGGAGTGACAATCGGTCATGCCTGCGCGCTGAAGAACATCGGCAGCATACTGGCGCTGAGAGAGAAAAAGTCCATCCGACGATCTGGTGACAGCTATATCAAGAAAGACATGGAGATCTTCGAGATCAGTCATAGCAAACTCGTTGTGCAGACGAATGAGTAATCACTGTAGAACTGCAGTAGAGGAGGCTGTGACAATAATATCATCCGCGTAGAGCAGTAAGTAGGTGACGTTAGATCCACTGTGTAAAACGAACAAGGAAGTGTCCGTGACAGAGGCAGAAAATCCCAATGAAGCAAGGCAAGTGGCAAACCGCTGGTACCAGGCACGAGGAGCTTGCTTCAAACCATAGAGGGACTTGTGTAGACGGCAAACATGATCATGATTTTTGGGATCAACAAAACCAGGCGGCTGCTGGCAGTAAACAACTTCATCAAGAGTGCCATTCAGAAAAGCATTCTTGACATCGAGCTGACGTATCGGCCAAGAACTGGAGACAACAATGGTGAGTACCAGGAGAATAGTGGTTGGCTTCACGACGGGGCTGAAAGTCTCATCGTAATCAATGCCAGTGCGCTGAGAGTATCCGCGAACAACCCATCTTGCCTTGTGACGAGCAAGACTACCATCAGAGTGGAACTTGTGGCCATTAATCCACTTCCCTGTGACAACATTGACATGAGGAGGACGAGGAACGAGCGACCAGGTGTGGTTGTCGATGAGGGCCTGGTGCTCGTCAGCCATACCAGCTCGCCACAAGGGGTCCTGCATAGCCCGCCGGAATGTCATCGGGGCGGGAGGGATCACTGAGGTAGTTGTAGCCGAGAGGTTGAGCCTGGAGGGAGGACGAACAATACGTCCAGTCCATGTGGTGCGAGGCACCGGGCGCGACGGTGCAGGAGCAACGGCATCCTCAATGTCGGTGAGGATGGGTCCTCAAGTCGTAGCGGGCGCGGCAGCTGCGGAGGGCTATCGCGAGGCGCTCGGACGCGGTGTTGAAGCAGCGGGTGGCGCGGGCGAATGTGCAAGGGCACACGGTCCAAGGCCATGCACCAGATCGACGTCAACACGTCGATCATGAGAAGGAGTGATACGTCTCCAACGTATCTATAATTTCTGATGTTCCATGCTAGTTTTATGACAATACCTACATGTTTTGCTCACACTTTATAATGATTTCATGCATTTTCCGGAACTAACCTATTAACAAGATGCCGAAGTGCCAGTTCCTGTTTTATCTGCTGTTTTTGGTTCCAGAAAGGCTGTTCGGGCAATATTCTCGGAATTCGACGAAACAAAGGCCAAACATCATATTTCACCGAGACGGACCAGAACACCGAAGGAGAGCCGGAGGGGAGGCCCAGGGCTCCCAGACCATAGGCTGGCGCGGCCTGGAGGGGGGCGCGCCGCCCTATGGGGTGGGCCCCCCAGGCACCTCCTTGCGCCGCCTCTTCGCCTATAAAGTCCCTCGAGACCTAAAACCCCGACACCAATTGACGAAACTCCAGAAAGACTCCAGGGGCGCCGCCGCTATCACGAAACTCCGTTTCGGGGGACAGAATCTCTGTTCCGGCACGCCGCCGGGACGGGGAAGTGCCCCTGGAAGCCATCTCCATCAACGCCACCGCCTCCATCATGCTCCGTGAGTAATTCCCCCATGGACTACGGGTTCTAGCTGTAGCTAGTTGGTACTCTCTCTCCCATGTACTTCAATACAATGATCTCATGAGCTGCCTTACATGATTGAGATTCATCTGATGTAATCGGTGTTTTGTTTGTTGGGATCCGATGAATTGTTACATTATGATCAGTCTATCTACATAAGTTTGTGAAGTTATTGTTGCTGCAATCTTGTTGTGTTTAATGCTTATCACTAGTGCACGAGTGGCATGATCTTAGATTTAAGCTCTATAATTATTGCTTAGATTGTATCTACAAGTTGTTTGCACATGTCTATGTCCGGAACCCGAGGCCCCAGAGTGACAAAGAATCGGGATAAGCTGGAGGAAGGCGTAGGTATGAGGATCACATGTTTTCACCAAGTGTTAATGCTTTGCTCTGGTGCTCTATTAAAAGGAGTACCTTAATTGCCAGTAGATTCCCTAGCGGCCCGGCTGCCACCGGCTGGTAGGACAAAAGATGTTATGCAAGTTTCTCATTGCGAGCACGTATAACTATATATGGAAAACATGCCCTACATGATTAATAATCTTGATGTTCTGTCTTAATGTAGGATAACGTTGCATAGAAAACAAAAATTTTCCTACCGCGAACACGAAATCCAAGCCAAGATGCAATCTAGAAGACGGTAGCAACGAGGGGATTATCGAGTCTCACCCTTGAAGAGATTCCAAAGCCTACAAGATGAGGCTCTTGTTGCTGCGGTAGATGTTCACTTGCCGCTTGCAAAAGCGCGTAGAAGATCTTGATCACGATCGGTTCCGGCGCCACGAACGGGCAGCACCTCCGTACTCGGTCACACGTTCGGTTGTTGATGAAGACGACGTCCACCTCCCCGTTCCAGCGGGCAGCGGAAGTAGTAGCTCCTCTTGAATCCGACAGCACGACGGCGTGGTGTTGGTGGTGGTGGAGAAATCCGGTGGAGCTTCGCTAAACGTGCGGGATTTGGAGGAGCGGGGCGGCTAGGGTTTGGGAGGGGGTGGCCGGCCACTCTAAGGGGGTCGGCCAGGCTGTGGTCTTGGGGTGGCCGGCCCCCTCCCCTTGGCCCCTCATTATATAGGTGGATCCCCAAGAGTTGGTCTCCAAGTCTTCGAATAAGACCCGAACCAAAAACCTTCCATATGGTGGGGAAACCTAGCCAAGCTAGGACTCCCACTAGAGGTGGGAGTTCCACCTCCCATATGGGGGGGTGGCCGGCCCCCTTAGGGGGAGTCCACTTGGGACTCCTCCCCCACTAGGGCTGGCCGGCCATGGAGGTGGAGTCCCATGTGGACTCCGCCTTCCTTGGTGGTTTCTTCCAGACTTTTCTAGAACCTTCTAGAACCTTCCATAGAACCTTCCGCGTCAATTTTATTCACATAAAATGACATCCTATATATGAATCTTATTCTCCGGACCATTCCGGAACTCCTCGTGATGTCCGGGATCTCATCCGGGACTCCGAACAAATATTCGAACTCCATTTCATATTCAAGTTCTACCATTTCAACATCCAACTTTAAGTGTGTCACCCTACGGTTCGCGAACTATGCGGACATGGTTGAGTACTCACTCCGACCAATAACCAATAGCGGGATCTGGAGATCCATAATGGCTCCCACATATTCAACGATGACTTTAGTGATCGAATGAACCATTCACATACGATACCAATTCCCTTTGTCACGCGATATTTTACTTGTCCGAGGTTTGATCTTCGGTATCACTCTATACCTTGTTCAACCTCGTCTCCTGACAAGTACTCTTTACTCGTACCGTGGTATGTGGTCTCTTATGAACTTATTCATATGCTTGCAAGACATTAGACGACATTCCACCGAGAGGGCCCAGAGTATATCTATCCGTCATCGGGATGGACAAATCCCACTATTGATCCATATGCCTCAACTCATACTTTCCGGATACTTAATCCCACCTTTATAACCACCCATTTACGCAGTGGCGTTTGATGTAATCAAAGTACCTTTCCAGTATAAGTGATTTACATGATCTCATGGTCATAAGGACTAGGTAACTATGTATCGAAAGCTTATAGCAAATAACTTAATGACGAGATCTTATGCTACGCTTAATTGGGTGTGTCCATTACATCATTCACACAATGATATAACCTTGTTATTAATAACATCCAATGTTCATGATTATGAAACTAATCATCCATTAATCAACAAGCTAGTTAAGAGGCATACTAGGGACTCTTTGTTGTTTACATATCACACATGTATCAATGTTTCAGTTAATACAATTATAGCATGGTATATAAACATTTATCATAAACATAAAGATATATATAATAACCACTTTTATTATTGCCTCTTGGGCATATCTCCAACAGTCTCCCACTTGCACTAGAGTCAATAATCTAGATTACATTGTAAGATACCTAACACCCATGGCATTCTGGTGTTGGTCATGCTTTGCCCTAGGGAGAGCTTTAGTCAACGGATCTGCTACATTCAGATCAGTGTGTACTTTGCAAATCTTTACTTCTCCATCTTCGATGTACTCGCGAATCGAGTGGTAACGCAGCTTGATATGCTTCAGCCTCTTGTGTGACCTTGGCTCTTGTGCATTGGCGATGGCACCCATGTTATCACAGTAAATGATTAATGGGTCCAATGCACTAGGAACCACACCGAGCTCTACAATGAACCTCTTCATCCATACCGCTTCTGATGAAGCCTCTGAAGCCGCTATGTACTCTGATTCTGTTGAAGACTTCGCCACCGTGCACTGCTTCGAGCTTGCCCAGCTTACTGCAGCACCATTCAATATAAACACGTACCCAGACTGTGACTTAGAGTCATCAGGATCAGTGTTCCAACTTGCATCGGTGTAACTTGTTACAACGAGCTCTTGGTCACCTCCATAACAAAGAAACATATCCTTAGTTCTTTTCAAGTACTTCAGGATATTCTTGACCGCTGTCCAGTGCTCCATTCCTGGATCACTTTGATATCTGCTAGTCAAACTAACAGCATGTGCTATATCCGGTCTAGTACATAGCATGGCATACATGATAGAGCCTACTGCCGAGGCATAGGGGATCTGACTCATCCTTTCTCTTTCTTCTGCCGTATCCGGACCTTGAGTCTTACTCAAGACCTTACCTGGTAACATAGGTAAGAATCCTTCTTACTTTCGTCCATTCTAAACTTCTTTAGAATCTTGTCCAGGTATGTACTCTGTGATAGCCCTATTAGGCGTCTTGATCTATCTCTATAAATCTTGATGCCTAATATATACGATGCTTCACCAAGGTCTTTCATTGAAAAACTATTATTCAAATAACCTTTAACACTGCTTAATAGTTCTATATCATTCCCGATCAATAATATGTCATCTACATATAATATCAGGAATGCTACAGAGCTCCCACTCACTTTCTTGTAAATACAGGCCTCTCCAGGACACTGTAAAAACCCGAAGGCTTTGATCACCTTATCAAAACGTTGGTTCCAACTTCTTGATGCTTGCTGCAGTCCATAGCTTGATCGCTGAAGTTTGCATACTTTGTCGACATTTTTAGGATCGACAAAACCTTTGGGTTGTACCATATACAACTCTTCCTCAATGTCTCCATTAAGGAACGCTGTTTTGACATCCATCTGCCAAATCTCATAATCGAAAAATGCAGCTATTGCTAACAAAATCCTCACAGACTTTAGCTTCGCTACAGGTGAGAAAGTCTCATCGTAGTCAACTCCTTGAATTTGTCGGAAACCCTTTGCGACAAGTCGAGCTTTATAGACAGTAATATTACCATCAGCATCTGTTTTTCTCGTGAAGATCCATTTATTCTCGACAGCCTTTCGGCTATCAGGTAAGTCTACCAAAGTCCATACTTTGTTATCATACATGGATCCCATTTCGGATTTCATGGCTTCTTGCCATTTGTTGGAATCTGGGCTCATCATCGCTTCTTCATACGTCGCAGGGTCCTCATCATTGTTATCTACAATCATGACATTTAGACAAGGATCATACCAATCAGGAGTGGCACGTTCCCTTGTCGATCTGCGAGGTTCAGTAGTTTCCTCGTTCGAAGTTTCATGATCATTATCATTAGCTTCCTCTGTTGCCGGTGTAGGCGGTACAGGTACAACTTCCGATCTGCGCTACTCGATCAACGAGTATAGATTCATCAATCTCATCGAGTTCTACTTTTCTTCCAGTCACTTCTTTAGTGAGAAATTCTTTCTCAAGAAAGGTTCCGTTCTTAGCAACAAAGATTTTGCCTTCGGATCTGTGATAGAAAGTGTACCCTATAGTTTCCTTAGGGTATCCTATGAAGACGCATTTCTCCGCTTTGGGTTCTAGCTTGTCCGGTTGTAACTTCTTTACATAGGCTTCGCAACCCCAAACTTTTAGGAACGACAGCTTAGGTTTCTTATTAAACCATAATTCATACGGTGTCGTTTCAACGGATTTTGATGGTGCTCTATTTAAAGTGAATGCGGCTGTCTCTAATGCATAACTCCAAAATGATAACGGCAAATCAGTAAGAGACATCATAGAACGAACCATATCTAAGAGAGTTCGATTACGACGTTCGGACACACCGTTTCGTTGAGGTGTTCCCGGCGGAGTCAATTGTGAAAGTATTCCGCATTTCTTTAAATGCATGCCAAACTCATAACTCAGATATTCACCTCCGCGATCAGATCGTAGAAATTTGATCTTCTTGTTACGTTGATTTTCTACTTCACTTTGGAATTCTTTGAACTTCTCGAAAGTTTCAGATTTATGTTTCATGAAATAGATATACCCATATCTACTCAGATCATCTGTGAAGGTTAGAACATAACGATAACCACCGCGCGATGCTACGCTCATTGGTCCGCACACATCGGTATGTATGATTTCCAATAAGTCAGTAGCTCGCTCCATCATACCAGAAAATGGAGTCTTAGTCATTTTTCCCATTAGACATGCTTCGCATCTATCAAGTGACTCAAAGTCAAGTGATTCAAGTAATCCATCAGTATGGAGTTTCTTCATGCGTTTTACTCCAATATGACCAAGACGACAGTGCCACATATAAGTAGAATTATCATTCAATTTAATTCGCTTAGCATCAATGTTATGTATATGTGTATCACTACTATCGAGATCTAACAGAAATAAGCCATTCTTTTCAGGTGCTCGACCATAAAAGATATTATTCATAAAAATAGAACAACCATTATTCTCAGACTTGAATGAATAACCGTCCTGCATTAAACAAGATCCAGATATAATGTTCATGCTCAACGCGGGTACAAAATAACAATTATTTAGGCTTAAAACTAATCCCGAAGGTAGATGTAGAGGAATTGTGCCGACAGCGATCACATCGACTTTGGATCCATTTCCAACGCGCATCGTCACTTCATCTTTCAGTAGTCTTCGTTTATTCTTTAGTTCCTGTTTCGAGTTACAAATATGAGCAACCGAACCAGTATCAAATACCCAGGTACTAGTACGAGAACCAGTGAGATAAACATCTATAACATGTATATCAGATATACCTTCTTTCTTCTTCTTGACAAGGCCGCTCTTCAGATCCGCCAAATACTTGGAGCAATTACGCTTCCAGTGTCCCTTCTCCTTGCAGTAATAGCACTCAGCATCAGGCTTAGGGCCGTTCTTAGGTTTCATAGGAGGTGTGGCAGCTTTCTTGCCACCCTTCTTGAATTTTCCCTTAGACTTGCCCTGTTTCTTGAAACTGGTGGTCTTGTTGACCATCAACACTTGGTGCTCTTTCTTGATCTCAATCTCAGCAGCTTTAAGCATGGCGAAGAGTTTAGGTAACTCTTTGTTCATGTTCTGCATATTGTAGTTCATCACAAAGTTCTTGTAACTAGGTGGCAGTGATTGAAGGATACGATTAATCCCCAGTCTGTTAGGAATAACTATTTCCAAGTCACTGAGTTTCTTCGCATGCCCGGTCATGGCGAGCATGTGCTCACTAACGGAGCTACCTTCTTCCATCATGCAGCTGAAAAATTGTTTCGATGCTTCATAGCATTCCACGGCCGCATGAGTTTCAAAAATAGTCTTTAACTCTTTCATCAACTCATGAGGATCGTGGTGCTCAAAACGTTTTTGAAGATCGGATTCCAGACTGCATAGGATGGCACACTGAACTTGAGAGTACCGAGTTTTCCGAGTCGCGTAAACATTCTTTACTTCATCGGTTTCTGTTTCTGCTGGAGGGTCACCTCGCGGTGCATCAAGCACATATTGCAGATTTCCGCCAGAGAGGAAGATCCTCACATGACGGAACCAGTCGGTGAAGTTGCTACCATTGCTCTTAAGCTTTTCTTTCTCTAGGAACTGGTTAAAATTGATTGGGGACGCCATATCTACAACATATATTTGCAATAGTTTAGACTAAGTTTATGACAAATTGAGTTCAAATTTTAATTCAACATAATTAAAAATCTAGGTGAACTCCCACTCAAAACAATATCCCTCGCATTGTCTTAGTGATCACACGAACCAAATCCACCGCACCTAAGCCCGATCATCACGAGACAAGGTGTGATTTCAATGGCGAACACTCAAAGTGTTCATCATATCATCCATATGATTCATGCTCTACCTTTCGGTATCACGTGTTCCGAGACCATGTCTGTACATGCTAGGCTCGTCAAGGCCACCTTAGTATCCGCATGTGCAAAACTGTCTTGCACCCGTTGTATGCACTTGTTGATTCTATCACACCCGATCATCACGAGATGCTTCGAAACGACAAGTCTTGGCAACGGTGCTACTAAGGATGAACACTTTATTATCTTGAGATTTTAGTGAGGGATCATCTTATAATGCTACCGTCGCGATCTAAGCAAAATAAGATGCATAAAAGGATTAACATCACATGCAGTTCATATGTGATATGATATGGCCCTTTTGTCTTTGCGCCTTTGATCTTCATCTCCAAAGCACGGACATGATCTCCATCATCTTCGGGCATGATCTCCATCATCGTCGGCGTAGCGTCAAGGTCAATGGCGCCGTCTTCATGATTGTTCTCCATGTAGCAACTATTACAACTACTTTGAAATACTACTCAACATGAAATTTAAAGACAACCATAAGGCTCCTGCCGGTTGCCACAATACAATAATGATCATCTCATACATATTCATCATCATATCATGGCCATATCACATCACCAAACCCTGCAAAAACAAGTTAGACGTCTCTAATTTGGTTTGCATATTTTACGTGGTTTAGGGTTTTCGAGAGAGATCTAATCTACCTACGAACATGAACCACAACGTTGATACTAATGTTGTCAATAGAAGAGTAAATTGAATCTTCACTATAGTAGGAGAGACTGACACCCGCAAAGCCTCTTATGCAATACAAGTTGCATGTCGAACGAGGAACAAGTCTCATGAACGCGGTCATGTAAAGTTAGTCCGAGCCGCTTCATCCCACTATGCCACAAAGATGCAAAGTACTCAAACTAAAGATAACAAGAGCATCAATGCCCACAAACCATTGTGTTCTACTCGTGCAACCATCTATGCATAGACACGGCTCTGATACCACTGTAGGATAACGTTGCATAGAAAACAAAAAATTTCTACCGCGAACACGAAATCCAAGCCAAGATGCAATCTAGAAGACGGTAGCAACGAGGGGATTATCGAGTCTCACCCTTGAAGAGATTCCAAAGCCTACAAGATGAGGCTCTTGTTGCTGCGGTAGATGTTCACTTGCCGCTTGCAAAAGCGCATAGAAGATCTTGATCACGATCGGTTCCGGCGCCACGAACGGGCAGCACCTCCGTACTCGGTCACACGTTCGGTTGTTGATGAAGACGACGTCCACCTCCCCGTTCCAGCAGGCAGCAGAAGTAGTAGCTCCTCTTGAATCCGACAGCACGACGGCGTGGTGTTGGTGGTGGTGGAGAAATCCGGTGGAGCTTCGCTAAACGTGCGGGATTTGGAGGAGCGGGGCGGCTAGGGTTTGGGAGGGGGTGGCCGGCCACTCTAAGGGGGTCGGCCAGGCTGTGGTCTTGGGGTGGCCGGCCCCCTCCCCTTGGCCCCTCATTATATAGGTGGATCCCCAAGAGTTGGTCTCCAAGTCTTCGAATAAGACCCGAACCAAAAACCTTCCATATGGTGGGGAAACCTAGCCAAGCTAGGACTCCCACTAGAGGTGGGAGTTCCACCTCCCATATGGGGGGGTGGCCGGCCCCCTTAGGGGGAGTCCACTTGGGACTCCTCCCCCACTAGGGCTGGCCGGCCATGGAGGTGGAGTCCCATGTGGACTCCACCTTCCTTGGTGGTTTCTTCCGGACTTTTCTAGAACCTTCTAGAACCTTCCATAGAACCTTCCGCGTCAATTTTATTCACATAAAATGACATCCTATATATGAATCTTATTCTCCGGACCATTCCGGAACTCCTCGTGATGTCCGGGATCTCATCCGGGACTCCGAACAAATATTCGAACTCCATTTCATATTCAAGTTCTACCATTTCAACATCCAACTTTAAGTGTGTCACCCTACGGTTCGCGAACTATGCGGACATGGTTGAGTACTCACTCCGACCAATAACCAATAGCGGGATCTGGAGATCCATAATGGCTCCCACATATTCAACGATGACTTTAGTGATCGAATGAACCATTCACATACAATACCAATTCCCTTTGTCACGCGATATTTTACTTGTCCGAGGTTTGATCTTCGGTATCACTCTATACCTTGTTCAACCTCGTCTCCTGACAAGTACTCTTTACTCGTACCGTGGTATGTGGTCTCTTATGAACTTATTCATATGCTTGCAAGACATTAGACGACATTCCACCGAGAGGGCCCAGAGTATATCTATCCGTCATCGGGATGGACAAATCCCACTGTTGATCCATATGCCTCAACTCATACTTTCCGGATACTTAATCCCACCTTTATAACCACCCATTTACGCAGTGGCGTTTGATGTAATCAAAGTACCTTTCCAGTATAAGTGATTTACATGATCTCATGGTCATAAGGACTAGGTAACTATGTATCGAAAGCTTATAGCAAATAACTTAATGACGAGATCTTATGCTACGCTTAATTGGGTGTGTCCATTACATCATTCACACAATGATATAACCTTGTTATTAATAACATCCAATGTTCATGATTATGAAACTAATCATCCATTAATCAACAAGCTAGTTAAGAGGCATACTAGGGACTCTTTGTTGTTTACATATCACACATGTATCAATGTTTCAGTTAATACAATTATAGCATGGTATATAAACATTTATCATAAACATAAAGATATATATAATAACCACTTTTATTATTGCCTCTTGGGCATATCTCCAACACTTAATGCTTTCAATCCTATCAATTTCCCAACTGTAATTTGTTCACCCAACACTTGTCACTTGTTATTGGTGAGTTACCACTAGTGTAGATAGCTGGGAACCCCGGTCCATCTTTCATCATCATATACTCGTTCCTACATGTCATTGGAAGTAGTATCAACTATTTTCTGGTGCCATTGCCTGTTACTAGTGCTTTTCCAGGTGCAGCTGAATTGACAACTCAGTTGTTAAGGCTTATAAGTATTCTTTACCTCCCCTTGTGTCGAATCAATAAATTTGGGTCTTACTTCCCTCGAAGACTGTTGCGATCCCCTATACTTGTGGGTTATCAAGACTATTTTCTGGCGCCGTTGCCGGGGAGGCATAGCTCTACTCATAAGTTCACCTGGGGAGTACACTCTACTCCTCTCTGTGTTTTTATTTTGTTTTATTTTGTTTTGCTTAGTTTACTTTTGTTTAGTTTATTTGTGCTTAGTTTATTTCTGTCTAGTATTATTTTGCTTAGTTTACTTTTGTCTAGTTTCTTTTTCTCTTGTTTTATTTTTCTTATATACCCAAAAATCCATAAAAATTTGAAAAACCAAAAAATTAAAAACTGTTGTTATGGAAGAACGCATAACCATGTTGGAGCTTATAGAATTATATAATAATTATAGAGAATCAAGAACGGGTAAAGTCATGAGTGCTGTGATAGAAAAATTGAATATAATTGCAAGAATCTTGCTTAAACGCCATGATATAAACTGTTGCTCTCAACAGGATACTAAACATCTTAAATTCCAATGTGGCTTTAGTGAAGAAGTTTTAATTATGAACTATAATTGGAATAACTATATTCATCTTGGGTTCGAAGAGGTAGAACAATTTATTTTATTTATGGGAGCCTCTGAGATAGAATCCTTCATGTCTCTTCTATCATTGATTATAAACTTGTGTTGCTTGTAAGGACCTTAAAGATTACGTCTCTTCTATCCTTAATTTTTGCATAGAAAGTTACAGTGATAATCCTTATATCATTGATTATAAAGAGAGACTCATTAATGCACAAGAATGCACTCACAATTTGCAGGAACCAGTGGAAGAAGAAATTGATGAACCTGAAAGCTCATTGGATGAAAAAGAGGAGGAAATTGATGAACCTGAAAGCTCATTGGATGAAAAAGAGGAGGAGAGTGATGAACAAAAGGATGAAGAATGGATTAGCCACCCATGCCAACCTTCTAATGAGACTAACTCTTTATCTCTTACACTATTTGATTGCCATCCATGCTTACCAAAGGAGGATGAATGTTATGTTCATGTGGATTCTCTTGAAATATTACCTATAAGTAAAACTTGTGAGAATAATTATGCTACTGTTATCTATGATAGTCCATGCTACTTTGATAAATCTTATGAAAATGCTTTGTTTGTGCCTGATGTCGAAATGCATGGTACTAAAGAGTTTTGATTGGCAAATGTTTATGATAAAGCTCTAGATGATGGTCTTATGTTACTTGATAATATTAATTGTACTACTAATGAAAATGGGATTGGAGAGGTCTTAACTTTATCTAGGAGTCCCATATCTTTTGAGATTGATCAATCATCTTGTTATATTATTGATAAAAGTGGGTTTGAAAGTTTTAATCCCATTATTTTTGAGCTTGATAAAAATTATGTGTTTGTAGATCATGAAAAGCATGCTATAGGTGATAGTTATATTGTTGAGTTTGATCATGAAGCTACTAAAAATTATTATGAGAGAGGAAAATATGGTTGTAGAAATTTTCATGGTACCAAAACACCTCTCTATATGCTGAAAATTTTGAAGTTACTCTTGTTTTATCTTCCAATGCTTGTCACTTTATTCTTCATGAATTTATTTGTGTACAAGATTGCTATGCATAGGAAGCGGGTTAGACTTAAATGTGTTTTGAACTTGCCTTTTGATGCTCTCTTTTGCTTCGACTCTCATCCTTATGTGAGCATCATTAAAATTGCTGGGCCCATCTTAATGGCTATAAAGAAAGCACTTCTTGGGAGAAAACCCATGTTTTTATTTTGCTACTGTTTTGTTGTGTCTTGGAAGTTGTTACTACTATAGCAACCTCTCCTTATCTTTATGTTATTGCAATGTTGTGCCAAATAAAGTCTCTAATAGAAGGTTGATACTAGATTTGGATTTCTGCGCAGAAAAAGATTTCTATCTGTCACGAATTTGAGTAGGTCTCTCTGTAGGAAACTCAGAAAAATCTGCCAATTTTCATGCGTGTTCCTCATATATGTACGCAACTTTCATTAGTTTTGAGTTTTCTGATTTGAGCAACGGAAGTACCCCTAAAAAATTTGTCTTTACTGGCTGTTCTGTTTTGACAGATTCTGTCTTTGTTTTTTGCATTGTCTCTTGTGGACTTTAAGTAAGGCTTTCTAGACGTGGAGAGCTGTAGCTAACGTTTTATTGAGTTCTTGCAATGTGTCACTACAGGACTAAAGTGGATTAAAGTTTTTTTTGAGTACTAACCCCTCTAATGAAGTTTATGAGAAGTTTGGTGTGAAGGAAGTTTTCAAGGGTCAAGAGAGGAGGATGATATATAATCAAGAAGAGTGAAAAGTCTAAGCTTGGGGATGCCCCCGTGGTTCATCCCTGCATATTTCAAGAAGACTCAAGCATCTAAGCTTGGGGATTCCCAAGGCATCTCCTTCTTCATCGACAACTTATCAGGTCACCTCTAGTGAAACTATATTTTTATTCGGTCACATCTTATGTGCTTTACTTGGAGCGTCTGTGTGTTTTTATTTTCGTTTATGTTTGAATAAATTCGGATCCTAGCAATCCTTGTGTTGGAGAGAGACACGCTCTGCTTTTTCATATGAACACTTGTGTTCTTCGTTTTTCATATTCATGGCAAAAGTTAAAAGCTGCTGCATTTATTGCTATTTGGTTGGAAACAGAAAATGCTTCATATTGTCTTAAATAGTTTGATACTTGGCAATTGTTTTGAGCTCTCAAGTAGATCATGTTTAAGCTCTTGCACCATGTAGTTTAAACCTATTAGTGGAGAACTACCGTAGAGCTTGTTGAAATTTGGTTTGCATGATTGGTCTCTCTAAGGTCTAGATATTTTCTGGTAAAAGTGTTTGAGCAACAAGGAAGACAGTGTAGAGTCTTATAATGCTTGCAATATATTCTTATGTGAGTTTTGCTGTACCAGTTCATACTTGTGTTTGCTTCAAACAACCTTGCTAGCCAAAGCCTTGTACTGAGAGGGAATGCTTCTCGTGCATCCAAAACTGTGTCCACCATAACTACCTACAATGTGGTATTTTTATGCCATTCCAAGTAAATACTTCATGTGCTACCTTTAAATAATTCAAAACTTTATCACTCCTTATTTGTGTCAATGTTTTATAGCTCATGAGGAAGTATGTGGTGTTTTATCTTTCAATCTTGTTGGGCAGCTTTCACCAATGGACTAGTGGCTTCATCCGCTTATCCAATAATTTTGCAAAAAGAGCTGGCAATGGGGTTCCCAGCCCCAATTAATTAACTTTCATTAATAATTCTCTTCACATGTTTTGCCCTGATTCATCAGTAAGCAACTTAATTTTGCAAATAGACACTCCTTCATGGTATGTGAATGTTGGAAGGCACCCGAGGATTCGGTTAGCCATGGCTTGTGTAAGCAAAAGGTTGGGAGGAGTGTCATCCATAAATAAAAACTAAAGTACATGTGTAAACAAAAGAGAAGAGGGATGATCTACCTTGATGGTAGAGATAACGTCCTTCATGGGAGCCGCTCTTTGAAAGTCTGTTTGATGAGGGGGTTAGAGTGCCCACTACCATTCGTTGAAAACAACAAACACCTCTCAAAACTTTACTTTTATGCTCTCTATATGATTTCAAAACTTGAAAAGCTCTAGCACATGATTTAATGCCTGCTTCCCTCTGCGAAGGGCCTTTCTTTTACTTTATGTTGAGTCAGTTTACCTACTTCCTTCCATCTTAGAAGCAAACACTTGTGTCAACTGTGCATTGATTCTTACATGCTTGCTTATTGCACTTCTTATTTTACTTTGTGTTGACAATTATCCATGAGATATACATGTTGAAAGTTGAAAGCAATTGCTGAAACTTAAATCTTCCTTTGTGTTGCTTCAAAACCTCTTATTAAGAATTTATTGCTTTATGAGTTAACTCTTATCCAAGACTTTTTGATGCTTGTCTTGAAAGTACTATTCATGAAAAGTTTTGCTATATGTTATCTATTTGTTAGCAAACTATAGATCGTTGCCTTGAGTCACTGCATTCATTTCATATGCTTTACAATAGTATGATCAAGATTATGTAAGTAGCATGTCACTACAGAAATTATTCTTTTTATCATTTACCTACTCGAGGGCGAGTAGGAACTAAGCTTGGGGATGCTTGATACGTCTCCAACGTATCTATAATTTCTGATGTTCCATGCTAGTTTTATGACAATATCTACATGTTTTGCTCACACTTTATAATGATTTCATGCATTTTCCGGAACTAACCTATTAACAAGATGCCGAAGTGCCAGTTCCTGTTTTCTGTTGTTTTTGGTTCCAGAAAGGCTGTTCGGGCAATATTCTCGGAATTCGACGAAACAAAGGCCAAACATCATATTTCACCGAGACGGACCAGAACACCGAAGGAGAGCCGGAGGGGAGGCCAGGGCTCCCAGACCATAGGCTAGCGCGGCCTGGAGGGGGGGCGCCGCCCTATGGGGTGGGCCCCCCAGGCACCTCCTTGCGCCGCCTCTTCACCTATAAAGTCCCTCGAGACCTAAAACCGCGACACCAATTGACGAAACTCCAGAAAGACTCCAGGGGCGTCGCCGCCATCGCGAAACTCCGTTTCGGGGGACAGAATCTCTGTTCCGGCACGCCGCCGGGACGGGGAAGTGCCCCCGGAAGCCATCTCCATCAACGCCACCGCCTCCATCATGCTCCGTGAGTAGTTCTCCCATGGACTACGGGTTCTAGCTGTAGCTAGTTGGTACTCTCTCCCCCATGTACTTCAATACAATGATCTCATGAGCTGCCTTACATGATTGAGATTCATCTGATGTAATCGGTGTTTTGTTTGTTGGGATCCGATGAATTGTTACATTATGATCAGTCTATCTATCTAAGTTTGTGAAGTTATTGTTGCTGCAATCTTGTTGCGTTTAATGCTTGTCACTAGTGCATGAGTGGCATGATCTTAGATTTAAGCTCTATAAGTATTGCTTGTATCTACAAGTTGTTTGCACATGTCTATGTCCGGAACCCGAGGCCCTAGAGTGACAGCAACTGGGATAACTGGAGGGGAAGGCGTAGGTATGAGGATCACATGTTTTCACCAAGTGTTAATGCTTTGCTCCGGTGCTCTATTAAAAGGAGTACCTTAATTGCCAGTAGATTCCCTAGAGGCCCGGCTGCCACCGGCTGGTAGGACAAAAGATGTTATGCAAGTTTCTCATTCCGAGCACGTATAACTATATATGGAAACATGCCCTACATGATTAATAATCTTGATGTTCTGTCTTAATGCTTTCAATCCTATCAATTGCCCAACTGTAATTTGTTCACCCAACACTTGTCACTTGATATTGGAGAGTTACCACTAGTGTAGATAGCTGGGAACCCTGGTCCATCTTTCATCATCATATACTCGTTCCTACATGTCATTGGAAGTAGTATCAACTATTTTCTGGTGCCATTGCCTCTATGTTACTGTTACTGCTGCTGTGTTACTGTTACTATTGCTCTCATATTACTGCTGCTTTCACATCACCCCTGTTACTAGTGCTTTTCCATGTGCAACTGAATTGACAACTCAGTTGTTAAGGCTTATAAGTATTCTTTACCTCCCCTTGTGTCGAATCAATAAATTTGGGTTTTACTTCCCTCGAAGACTGTTGCGATCCCCTATGTAGGGATTCGTAGCATAGAAAACAAAAAATTTCCTACCGCGAGAACGCAATCCAAGCCAAGATACAATCTAGAAGATGGGAGCAACGAGGGGATGAACGAGACTAACCCTTGAAGATTTCCAAAGCCTACAAGAGGAGGCTCTCGTTGCTGTGGTAGATGATCACTTGTCGCTTTCAAAAGCGCGTAGAAGATCTTGACGGTGCCACAATCGGGCAGCACCTCCGTACTCGGTCACACGTTCGGTGTTGATGAAGACGTCCTTCTCCCCGTTCCAGCGGGCAGCGGAAGTAGTAGATCCTCCTCGGAATCCCGGCAGCACGACGGCGTGGTGGCGGTGGTGGTGGAGATCTCCGACAGAGCTTCGCCTAAGCTATGTGGGAGAGAGAGGGAGGAGGGAACCGCTAGGGTTTGGGGAGAGAGGGGTTTGGGCGCCGGCCACAAAGGGGGCGGCCAAGGTTGTGGCTTGAAGTGGCCGGCCCCCTCCCTCTCCTCATGTATATATAGGTGGAAATCCCCAAGTGTTGGTATCCAAGTCTTCGAATAAGACCCGAAACCAAAACCTACCAAAGGGACAAAACCTACCCAAGGGGGAATCCCACTCAAGGTGGGACTCCCACCCCTTCCTTGGGGGGTGATACGTCTCCGACGTATCGATAATTTCTTATGTTCCATGCCACATTATTGATGATATCTACATGTTTTATGCATACTTTATGTCATATTTATGCATTTTCCGGCACTAACCTATTAACGAGATGCCGAAGAGCCAGTTGCTGTTTTCTGCTGTTTTTGGTTTCAGAAATCCTAGTAAGGAAATATTCTCGGAATTGGACGAAATCAACGCCCAGGGGGCTATTTTCACATGAAGCTTCCAGAAAACCGGAGGACTAACGAAGTGGGGCCACGAGGTGGCCAAACAGTAGGGCGGCGCGGCCTGGCCCTTGGCCGCACCGGCCTGCTGTGTGGGGCCCCCGTGTGGCCCCCTGACCTGCCCTTCCGCCTACATATAGTCTTCGTCGCGAAACCCCCAGTACCGAGAGCCACGATACGGAAAACCTTCCAGAGACGCCGCCGCCGCCAATCCCATCTCGGGGGATTCAGGAGATCGCCTCCGGCACCCTGCCGGAGAGGGGAATCATCTCCCGGAGGACTCTACACCGCCATGGTCGCCTCCGGATTGATGAGTGAGTATTTCACCCCTGGACTATGGGTCCATAGCAGTAGCTAGATGGTTGTCTTCTCCTCATTGTGCTTCATTGTCGGATCTTGTGAGCTGCCTAACATGATCAAGATCATCTATCTGTAATGCTATATGTTGTGTTTGTTGGGATCCGATGGATAGAGAATACTATGTTATGTTGATTATCAATCTATTACCTATGTGTTGTTTATGATCTTGCATGCTCTCCGTTATTAGTAGAGGCTCTTGCCAAGTTTTTACTCTTAACTCCAAGAGGGAGTATTTATGCTCGATAGTGGGTTCATGCCTCCATTAAATGCAGGACGGTGATGAAAGTTCTAAGGTTGTGGATGTGCTGTTGCCACTAGGGATAAAACATTGATGCTATGTCCGAGGATGTAGTTATTGATTACATTACGCACCATACTTAATGCAATTGTCTGTTGTTTGCAACTTAATACTGGAAGGGGTTCGGATGATAACCTGAAAGTGCACTTTTTAGGCATAGATGCATGCTGGATAGCGGTCTATGTACTTTGTCGTAATTTCCAATTAAATCTCACAATACTCATCATGTCATGTATGTGCATTGTCATGCCCTCTCTATTTGTCAATTGCCCAACTGTAATTTGTTCACCCAACATGCTATTTATCTTATGGGAGAGACACCTCTAGTGAACTGTGGACCCCGGTCCATTCTTTTAATCGAATACAATCCACTGCAATACTTGTTCTAATGTTCTCTGCAAACAATCATCATCCACACTATACATCCAATCCTTTGTTACAGCAAGCCGGTGAGATTGACAACCTCACTGTTGCGTTGGGGCAAAGTACTTTGGTTGTGTTGTGCAGGTTCCACGTTGGCGCCGGAATCCCTGGTGTTGCGCCGCACTACATCTCGCCGCCATCAACCGTCAACGTGCTTCTTGGCTCCTACTGGTTCGATAAACCTTGGTTTCTTACTGAGGGAAAACTTGCTTCTATATGCATCACACCTTCCTCTTGGGGTTCCCAACGGACGTGTGCATACACGCTATCAGGGGGGTTGGCCGGCCACCCTTGGGGAGTCCACCTAGGACTCCTCTCCTTTAGGGTTGGCCGGCCATGCAAGGTGGAGTCCCTCCGGGACTCCACTTTCCATGGTGATTTCTTCCGGACTTATCTAGAACATTCTAGAACCTGCCATAAATGCACCGGATCATTTCCAAACTTGGAATATGACTTCCTATATATGAATCTTATTCTCCGGACCATTCCGGACCTCCTCGTGATGTCCTGGATCCCATCCGAGACTCCAAACAAAACTTCGAACTCCATTCCATATTCCATATCTACTTAAACGACATCAAACCTTAAGTGTGTCACCCTACGGTTCGCGAACTATACAGACATGGTTGACACTTCTCTCCGACCAATAACCAATATCCGGATCTGGAGATCCATAATGGCTCCCACATATTCAATGATGACTTTAGTGATCGACTGAACCATTTACATACGATACCGATTCCCCTTGTCACACGATATTTTACTTGTCCGAGGTTTGATCTTCGGTATTTCTATACCTCGTTCAACCTCGTCTCATGACAAGTACTCTTTACTCGTACCGTGGTATGTGGTCTCTTATGAACCATTCATATGCTTGCAAGCTATTTAGACAACATTCCACCGAGAGGGCCCAGAGTATATCTATTCGTCATCAGGATGGACAAATCTCACTGTTGATCCATATGCCTCAACTCATACTTTCCAGATACTTAATCCCACCTTTATAACCACCCATTTACGCAGTGGCGTTTGATGTAATCAAAGTATCCTTCATGTATAAGTGATTTACATGATCTCATGATCGAAGGACTAGGTAACTATGTATCGAAAGCTTATAGCAAATAACTTAATGACGTGATCTTATGCTACGCTTAATTGGGTGTGTCCATTACATCATTCATATAATGACATAACCTTGTTTATTAATAACATCCAATGTTCATGATCATGAAACTATGATCATCTATTAATCAACAAGCTAGTTATACAAGAGGCTTACTAGGGACTCCTTGTTGTTTACATAACACACATGTATCAATGTTTTGGTTAATACAATTATAGCATGATATGTAAACATTATCATAAACACAGAGATATATATAATAACCATTTATTATTGCCTCTTGGGCATATCTCCAACAGTCTCCCACTTGCACTAGAGTCAATAATCTAGTTTACATTTGTAAAGATATAACACCTTGGCCTTCCGGTGCTTTATCATGTTTTGCTCACGAGAGAGGTTTTAGTCAACGGACATGACATGCTCAGAAACGTATGTATTTTGCAATTCATTTGCGTCTTAACGCATCACTCATTTTACTAATGAGTCGGCATTAAATATGTTAGGTCATCTGGTGGAACCTTAATTCCGCAGTCTGAAATATGTCACTAATATTGTCACACACAATATAGCTTCAAAGTTCTGACACTATCGGAACTACACCAAGTTCTCAAAGAACTTTTGACTTAACATCCTTATTCATTCTCAAAACAATGACATACTCTGCCTTCGTTTGTAGAATCCGTCACAATATTTAGAATTCTTCTAAATCTAGCATAGACAACTTCTAGCTCATTGTGCTACCTTTTAAACAACACTTAGTCTAATTTGAGATTGAAATATTATTTTATATGTGACAAAATAAATATCGGTGCAACACCTTACAGCGATTTGTTTGTCATTTTTCCATACAAAATTATATATATATATATCTTTGGTTCTTCTAAAGCACTCAAGGATATTCTTACTGTTATCCAATGATCATCATATGAATCATTCTGATATATGCTCATAACACTTTAGAGCACAGGACATCTGATTTTGTACATATTATTCGTGATCTAAAATCACTCATGTGTTTTTACTTGTCGAGTGTCAAATACACTCAAGTCTTGTGAAACCTTCACATGAAAAGAACACTTTCTTAATATTTCTATATTGAACTACTTCAATATCCATTCTATGTACTTTAACTTAAACTTATTATGTGTTTCAATCTATCTTCATAGATCTTGACACTAATTTTGTTTCAATCCATATCCTTTCATTGAAGTTAATTTCTCAATGAAACCTTTTAATCAAGTATATAATTGCATCATTTATAACCAACTATATGTCATCTTCATAAGTATTATAAATATGTCTCAGCGCTCCCACTTAGTTTCTTGCAAATGCAAGCATCTTCATCATTTCTGATGAAATCAAAAACTCTTTGACTATTTCATCCGGTGAAGATTCCTACTCTGTGATACTTACTTCATCCAATTGAAGTTCGTATACCTATCTAGTATTCCATGGACTAGCAAACTCTTGGTTGTATCTTGTATACACCTTTAATACACACTTCTGTTAAGTAATGTATTTTGCCATCCTACTAGCATATCTCATAAAAGAAATATGTAGTGATTACTAGAATAATCCACATAGACTATAAGCATTGCTACGGAAGATCTAATCTTATTGCAGTCAACTCTTTGAACTTTGTCGTAAACAACTTTTCGACAAGTCGAGCTTCTTCAAGGATATTACATCCAAGTCCATCAATTTCATAGATCCATTTTCTTTCAAAAAAAATATTCATCTATCTTGGATTTCATGGCGTATAGCCATTTTAACGGAGTTAGGGCCCATCATAACTTCTTTGTTTGTAGTTGGTTTATCATTATTCAAAATCAATCCTTTGTCCACAAATCATTTATTTGATCACAAAGTAAACCATACCTACAAGTTTCAATATGTACTTCGATCTCCATGGATAAAACACTTTGTAGTCATGGGAGTCATGATCGTCGTGGCCGCTTCCGGAACCAATTCCTGATGTTGCGCTACTCTGATCATTCTGCTCAGGTTCATAAACCTTATCAAATTCTATTGTCCTCCCACTCAAATACTTTGCTAAAAACAATTTCTTGGAAATAAATAAGAAACATCGACAAACACTTTTGTCTTTGTATCCATAGTGAAAAGAATTCCCAATCAATACTTTGGGATAACCAACAAAGACATTCATCCGATTTTGGTTGTAAACTTTTAGAACAAAATTTAAAGAAAGGACTATTAGGGTTTATACCCATTCCATAACTCATATGGTGTCATTTCAACAGATCATGATGATGCTCTATTCAGTGTAAAAGCGGTAGTCTCTAAAGCATAATCTACAAAAATATAATGGCATCATTTTATTTTTATCTCATCATTAACCCAACAAGGTTTAGATACATCTCTCGGATACTATATCATCACTATGATACTCCAAGAAATGTGAGTTGTCGAACAATATCATAACTCTCTTAGATGTTTGCTAAAACTAGTAATTCAAATATTTCCACTATGATCCAATCATAGATATTTGACTTTTCTATTACGATGATTTCCACTTCATGCTGAAATTTATTTGAATCTATTCAAATGTTTCAAACTTCTTCCTTATCGAATATATCCACATATATATACTCAATTCATTGTTTGAAGTTTTCATGAAGTAGAAGAATCTCCCGCACACAACTATGTCCAGTGAACCACATACATCATCATGTATGTTTTCACTAAGTTAGTTGCACGTTCAACTCTTGGCCTATAAACGGTATTTTAGTCATTCTCTTTAGAAAAGATTTGCAAGCGCCAAATGATTCAAAAATCAAATGACTCCAAAAATCCATTTGCATGGAGTTCCTTCATGCGTTCCTTTCTAACATGACCTAAATGGCGGTTCCACAAATAAGTGGAATTCAAATCATTTGCCTTATGGCATTTTAGCGTCAGTATTATGTGTGTGTGTTTCACCATTAAGATTTATAATAACTTATCCATCGTATATGGAGTAATGTCATAATTTGAACAACTCATTGTTTTCATTTGACCAGAGCAAAATAAAAATTATTAAGTTCTTTATTATAAATTCTAAGGGCTAGGTAGAATGCCAACGACAAACATGATAACACTTTATTATGTAACAGACGTGCATTATTACCATATTCCTTATTAGTCACTTAGGCCATCGCATTCTTGTATTGTGTTGTATTGTATGACATCTCATACCAACCAACCTGGTACAAATACCCAAGAATTTCATTATGTGACCAAACAAGGAATACATCCATAACATGTATATCATTTATATACACCTGAGCTAGACTTTCTAGTCTTTTCTTTCTTTCTGCCAATAATCTTTTGTAGTTTCTCTTTTAGCTTTCCTCATTATTCAGAAAAACACTTCAACATCAATAACTTCTAGGTTTGTTGGTCAAATACCAATAACCTAGAGGTTCTTACTTTGAAGTTGATCATCATATGACAAGTGTTCCAGATTTCACTATTAGTAACCTTTTAATATGATGAACAATTTCACTCATAATCTTATCCATCATATCATGACGACTTTTCGAGACCATGTCTGTACATGCTAGGCTCGTAAAGTATAACCTCGGTATTCGTATGTGCAAATCTGGCTTGCACCCATTGTATGTACACGTAGAATCTATAACACCCGATCATCACGTGATGCTACGAAACTACGAGTCTTAGCAACGGTGCATACTAAGGATGATTGCTTCATGGATATGCGAATATCGTTAGTGCCCCAATAGTTGGAGGATTGGGACGCCTTGCGTCTTCAACCTTTGTACATTCCCGTAAAACTTATGAGTTTATGTAGTCTCACCAAATTATATTCTATCATCTTGCAATAAGGTCTTAGATATCACATATATCTCATACCTTGATTATTTCTGAAAACTAAATTTTTAGCTCCTTACTTTTCAAACAGATTTGAACTTCAAGTTTCATGGAGACAAGATAACTTTAGGTACTAATTGAAACCATAGTTCTTTGAATCAACAATGTGAGGTTCACTAAAAGTTTGCAATAGGACTTAATCATTTCTTGATTCTTTAACAATACGGTACTAGTTCGTAAAGTTTCTTGTCAGATTTTAACTGTATTTCTATCTCAATTACAAGACTAGCGCATAGTAGAATACGGATGCCAATACTACAAAATTAATTCAAAATACTACTCAGACTATGTTTATGATAATTAGTTCATGTTTTAATCTAATTACTAATGAACTCCCACTTAATACAACATCCCTCATAGTTGTTAAGTGGTACACGATCCACATCCACTACACCAAAACCGATCATCACGTGAGATGATGTAGCTTCAATGGTGAACATCAACATGTTGATCATATCATCCATATGACTCGTGTTCAACCTTTCGGTTTCCGTTGTCCCGAGGCCATGTCTGTACATGCTAGGCTCGTCAAGCAAACCCAAGTATTCCGCGTGTGCAACATGGCTTACACCCGTTGTATGTGAACGTTGAGTCTATCACATCCGATCATCACGAGATGCTTCGCAATGACGAACTATATCAACGGTGCATACGAGGGGAGAACACTTTATTATCTTGATATTAATGTGAGGGATCATCTTATAATGCTACCGTCGCGTTCTAAGCAAAATAAGATGCATAAAGGATTAACATCACATGCAATTCATATGTGATATGATATGGCCCTTTAGTCTTTGCGCCTTCGCTCTTCATGTCCAAAGCACGGACATGATCTCCATCATCAATGGGCATGATCTCCATCATCGTCGCCGTAGCGTCAAGGTCCATGGCGCCGTCTTCATGGTTGTTCACCTCATGTAGCAACTATTACAACTACTTTGAAATACTACTCAACATGAAATTTAAAGACAACCATAAGGCTCATGCCGGTTGCCACAATACAATAATGATCATCTCATACATATTCATCATCACATCATGGCCATATCACATCACCAAACCCTGCAAAAACAAGTTAGACATCTCTAATTTGGTTTGCATATTTTATGTGGTTTAGGGTTTTCGAGTAAGATCCAATCTACCTACGAACATGAACCACAACGGTGATACTAGTGTTGTCAATAGAAAGAGTAAATTGAATCTTCACTATGGTGGGAGAGACAGACACCCGCAAAGCCACTTATGCAATACTAGTTGCATGTCGAACGTGGACCAAGTCTCATGAACGCGGTCATGTAAAGTTAGCCCGAGCCGCTTCATCCCACCATGCCACAAAGATGCAAAGTACTCGAACTAAAGACAACATAAGCATCAACGCCCACAAAACAATTGTGTTCTACTCGTGCAACCATCTATGCATAGACCTGGCTCTGATACCACTGTAGGGATTCGTAGCATAGAAAACAAAAAAATTCCTACCGCGAGAACGCAATCGAAGCCAAGATACAATCTAGAAGATGGGAGCAATGAGGGGATGAACGAGACTAACCCTTGAAGATTTCCAAAGCCTACAAGAGGAGGCTCTCATTGCTGCGGTAGACGATCACTTGCCGCTTTCAAAAGCGCGTAGAAGATCTTGATAGTGCCACAATCGGGCAGCACCTCCGTACTCGGTCACACGTTCGGTGTTGATGAAGACGTCCTTCTCCCCGTTCCAGCGGGCAGCGGAAGTAGTAGATCCTCGTCGGAATCCCGGCAGCACGACGGCGTGGTGGCGGTGGTGGTGGAGATCTCCGACAGAGCTTCGCCTAAGCTATGTGGGAGAGAGAGGGAGGAGGGAACCGCTAGGGTTTGGGGAGAGAGGGGTTTGGGCGCCGGCCACAAAGGGGGCGGCCAAGGTTGTGGCTTGAAGTGGCCGGCCCCCTCCCTCTCCTCATGTATATATAGGTGGAAATCCCCAAGTGTTGGTATCCAAGTCTTCGAATAAGACCCGAAACCAAAACCTACCAAAGGGACAAAACCTACCCAAGGGGGGAATCCCACTCAAGGTGGGACTCCCACCCCTTCCTTGGGGGGGTTGGCCGGCCACCCTTGGGAAGTCCACCTGGGACTCCTCTCCTTTAGGGTTGGCCGGCCATGCAAGGTGGAGTCCCTCCGGGACTCCACTTTCCATGGTGATTTCTTCGGACTTTTCTAAAACCTTCTAGAACCTGCCATAAATGCACCGGATCATTTCCAAACTTGGAATATGACTTCCTATATATGAATCTTATTCTCCGGACCATTCCAGACCTCCTCATGATGTCCTGGATTCCATCCGAGACTACGAACAAAACTTCGAACTCCATTCCATATTCCATATCTACTTAAAAGACATCAAACCTTAAGTGTGTCACCCTACGGTTTGCGAACTATGCAGACATGGTTGTGACTTCTCTCCGACCAATAACCAATAGCGGGATCTGGAGATCCATAATGGCTCCCACATATTCAACGATGACTTTAGTGATCGACTGAACCATTTACATACGATACCGATTCCCTTTGTCACGCGATATTTTACTTGTCCGAGGTTTGATCATCGGTATTTCTATACCTCGTTCAACCTCGTCTCATGACAAGTACTCTTTACTCGTACCGTGGTATGTGGTCTCTTATGAACCATTCATATGCTTGCAAGCTATTTAGACAATTTTCCACCGAGAGGGCCTAGAGTATATCTATCCGTCATCAGGATGGACAAATCTCACTGTTGATCCATATGCCTCAACTCATACTTTCCAGATACTTAATCCCACCTTTATAACCACCCACTTACGCAGTGGCGTTTGATGTAATCAAAGTATCCTTCCGGTATAAGTGATTTACATGATCTCATGATCGAAGGACTAGGTAACTATGTATCGAAAGCTTATAGCAAATAACTTAATGACGTGATCTTATGCTACGCTTAATTGGGTGTGTCCATTACATCATTGATATAATGACATAACCTTGTTTATTAATAACATCAAATGTTCATGATCATGAAACTATGATCATCTATTAATCAACAAGCTAGTTAAACAAGAGGCTTACTAGGGACTCCTTGTTGTTTACATAACACACATGTATCAATGTTTCGGTTAATACAATTATAGCATGATATGTAAACATTATCATAAACACAAAGATATATATAATAACCATTTATTATTGCCTCTTGGGCATATCTCCAACACCCTATACTTGTGGGTTATCAAGGAGCAATGGTGTCGGGGCCGGACCGAGGAGGCGGGGCAGCGGTGGCCCGACTCGCTGCAAGTGGCCAGTCGAAGAGGAAATCGAGGTGCCGAGGCGATGCCGGTGGAGCTATCGGTGCCGCTGCAAGCTGAAATGGAAATACAGACTCATCGAAAACAACGTGGTGTGAGATGATAACTTTGCCCGAGACTAGATTGTAGCTGCGATATCCACGGTGGTTAGATGGGTTACCAAGGAACACACAAGCGACCGACCGAGGGCTGAGCTTATGTGCAGCCGTGCAGGAAACATTAGGGTAGCAGAGGCACCCGAAGACCCTAAGTGTGTCATAGGACGAAGACCGACCATGGAGATGTGTGTAGGGAACGACGGACTGAATCGCTCGACAGGGACGATGGTTTAGGAGACAGGTGGCGGTGGCAAGTGCCTCCGCCCAGAATTGCGTAGGTAAATGAGCATGAAACATTAGGGTGCGCATTGTGTCGTTGATGGTGCGAATTACTCTTTCATCTTTGCCATTTTGCTGAGAGGTATATGGACACGATAAACGAAGTGTAGTACCGTGGGTGGAGAGGAGAGTGTCAACAACGGAGTTGAGAAACACAAGATAATACTGAAAACCAGATGTACTAATAATTGGAGATGTCCATAGATCACAATGTATCAAATCAAACGAAGCCCTAGACGATGTAGTAGAGGAACTAAATGGCAGACGAACATGTTTGCCAAGCTGGCATGCGTGGCATACAGAGGTGCGACTAAGTTTATTACACTTTATGAAAGATAAATGCTTGAGGGACGCCACAGCATCATACCTCGGGTGACCAAGACGTTGATGCCAAAGCTCAGCGGTGGAGGTGGCGATCATGGCTATCATGGTGGAGGTTGCCCGACGTGTGGAGGTGGTACCAGGAAACGTATATAGATCTCTGCCACTATTGCATCGAAGAATCACGTGACGGGTCTTCGGGTCCTTCACACAAAAACCAAAGGCGTCAAACTCAATGGAACAAAAATTCTCACGCGTAAAATTGTGAATAGAGAGCAAATTACGGACTAAGTGTGGAACAAAAAGCACATTATTGAGTTGAAACTGGTGTCCTCAAGATGACCTAAGAGTGGAGTGTCCAGAGGAAGAGATGGGAAGGGATTGCCCATTACCAACGGTGACAAAGTGGGGAGTGGGAAGGTGAATAGGAGAGGAGATGTTACCATCGTCGTTTGTCATGTGGGAGGAGGCCCAAGAGTCCATGACCCAGCCACCCTGTTGCAGGGCGAGGTTGTTGAGGGCGTTGATGAGACCGGCTGTGTCCCAGCTGGACGTAGAGGACGACGGTGCAGACTGGTACACGGGGGCGCAGATGGTGTTGTAGGCCTGAGGCCGGGGCCCGAGGATGCCCGGGGCAAAGGGGGCACGCCATTACCCGGAGCCGGTGCTGGGGGAGAAACACACCCAGGGCCCAGCTAGAGTGGGGTTGGTGGCGCGAGGCGGAGCGCCATTCTTCTGCTTCGGCTTTAGCTTGTAGTAGGGCTTGGGCTTGCCGGAGTTGGAGGAATCGTCGCGGCAGGCAGTGCCAGTGCATATCTGGGCGGCTGGGTGCACTTGGGCGACGAGTGCAGTTGAGGCGGTGTTGGCGGTTGCTGCATCTCCTGCATGAGAAGCATGATCCACACACGAAGGAAGGAGGGCAGCGGATCAGTCATGGAGATGACCGTGGCCGCCGAGGCGAAGCGCGGCCTAAGACCGCGCAGGGTGTTGAGGACGAGAGCACGGGCGGACACAGGGGAGTCGTTGTCGGCGAGGGCGTCCGACAGCTGCTTCTGGCGGCGGCAGTACTCGGTGATCGTCGAGGTGCCCTGGACCAGCTGGCGGAAGTCGTTGTTGAGGTAGATTGCTTTGCTGGCCTTGTTGGCGGAGAAGAGCTCGTAGATGGCGAGCCATAGCTGACGCGCGGTCTGGTTGCTAGCCAAGACCATGTCAGCGACGTCCTCGTCGATGGCGGCATGGATAACGTTGAGGACAGTGTAGTCGTCCGCCGACCATGACGCCTCGGTTGAGGCAGCTGTAATGGTGCCATCGATGTGGCCGGCACGGCCAAGGGAGGCGCGCATGTAGATCGCCCACTTGGTGTAGTTGGCGGCGGTGAAGGAGAGCAGTGATACGTCTCCGACGTATCGATAATTTCTTATGTTCCATGCCACATTATTGATGATATCTACATGTTTTATGCATACTTTATGTCATATTTATGCATTTTCCGGCACTAACCTATTAACGAGATGCCGAAGAGCCAGTTGCTGTTTTCTGCTGTTTTTGGTTTCAGAAATCCTAGTAAGGAAATATTCTCGGAATTGGACCAAATCGACGCCCAGGGGCCTATTTTCACACGAAGCTTCCAGAAGACCGAAGCAGTCACGAAGTGGGGCCACGAGGTGCCCAGACACCAGGGCGGCGCGGCCTGGGCCTTGGCCGCGCCGGCCTGTCGTGTGGGGCCCCCGTGAGCCCCCCGACTCTGCCCTTCCGCCTACTTAAAGCCTTCGTCGTGAAACCCCCAGTACCGAGAGCCACGATACGGAAAACCTTCCAGAGACGCCGCCGCCGCCAATCCCATCTCGGGGGATTCAGGAGATCGCCTCTGGCACCCTGCCGGAGAGGGGAATCATCTCCCGGAGGACTCTTCACCGCCATGGTCGCCTCCGGAGTGATGAGTGAGTAGTTCACCCCTGGACTATGGGTCCATAGCACTAGCTAGATGGTTGTCTTCTCCTTATGTGCTTCATTGTCGGATCTTGTGAGCTGCTTAACATGATCAAGATCATCTATCTGTAATGCTATATGTTGTGTTTGTTGGGATCCGATGGATAGAGAATACTATGTTATGTTGATTATCAATCTATTACCTATGTGTTGTTTATGATCTTGCATGCTCTCCGTTATTAGTAGAGGCTCTGGCCAAGATTTTACTCTTAACTCCAAGAGGGAGTATTTATGCTCGATAGTGGGTTCATGCCTCCATTAAATCTGGGACAGTGACAGAAAGTTCTAAGGTTGTGGATGTGCTGTTGCCACTAGGGATAAAACATTGATGCTATGTCCGAGGATGTAGTTATTGATTACATTACGCACCATACTTAATGCAATTGTCTGTTGTTTGCAACTTAATACTGGAAGGGGTTCGGATGATAACCTGAAAGTGGACTTTTTAGGCATAGATGCATGCTGGATAGCGGTCTATGTACTTTGTCGTAATGCCCAATTAAATCTCACAATACTCATCATGTCATGTATGTGCATTGTCATGCCCTCTCTATTTGTCAATTGCCCAACTGTAATTTGTTCACCCAACATGCTATTTATCTTATGGGAGAGACACCTCTAGTGAACTGTGGACCCCGGTCCATTCTTTTACATCGAATACAATCTACTGCAATACTTGTTCTACTGTTCTCTGCAAACAATCATCATCCACACTATACATCTAATCCTTTGTTACACCAAGCCGGTGAGATTGACAACCTCACTGTTTTGTTGGGGCAAAATACTTTGGTTGTGTTGTGCAGGTTCCACGTTGGCGCCGGAATCCCTGGTGTTGCGCCACACTACATCTCGCCGCCATCAACCTTCAACGTGCTTCTTGGCTCCTACTGGTTCGATAAACCTTGGTTTCTTTCTGAGGGAAAACTTGCTGTTGTGCGCATCACACCTTCCTCTTGGGGTTTCCAACGGACGTGTGTGTACACGCTATCAAGCATATTTTCTGGCGCCGTTGCCGGGGAGATCAAGACATGCTGCAAGGGGAGTCTTCACAATCCAATCTCTTTACTTTGTTTTTGTCTTGCTTTATTTTATTTACTACTTTGTTTGCTGCACTATATCAAAACACAAAAAAATTAGTTGCTAGTTTTACTTTATTTACTATCTTGTTTGCTATATTAAAAACACAAAAAAATTAGTTACTTGCATTTACTTTACTTAGTTCATCATGTTTCCTCCTAATTTTATTCTTAAAGATGTACCGGTAGGCCGAGGATCTATCCTTGGGAAAGATAATATAGAAGATTTTTTCACTCATATTAGTACGGTTGAAGATTTTGAAGATAGTGTTGTCGTCAGAAACCCACCGGCGGGCAGCGACGGGCAACACAGTAGAGCCGGGAACAACTTAGGGCTTCGGCTGGCCCTGGTCCCTCCGAGCGACGGCCCGCAAAGCCTTCTGGTCACACGTCCGATGCTGATGCAAGGGCGTGCCACCTGACCTATACCTGGTCAGGAAGGTGATGGAGATGCCTCGCTTAGTTTCCTGCATGGCATACACGTAAACATTAAATACGAGCCTCGATCGGCTCTCAGGTTATCCTGTGAATCGGCTCATGGGAGCCGATCCACCCATGATTCGTACGAGGTGCACGAATATATGGTGGTCCTGCTTGATCAAGATAAAGCTAATGAGATCTACGACGATTTAGGGTTTTCACCGCATAATCGGATCATCCTACTCAGGATTGGGCCTCGCGGCCACGCACGGTGATCGTAAGCCGATCCTAGACAAGGCCTAAAAACCAACACGAGGTTGATCCCCGGAACATCCTGTCTAGGACTTGCAAACGACACCCTACGTGCCGCTGGATCCTCCAGCCCCTTGTAAGGCCTAACTATTGCAGATATTAAACTAATCCTTGATGAACAAGGAGCAACCGTAACGGATCAGATCTACTAAATAATGATCAAGCGGGGTGCCGCCCCTACACCTAAGATAGGTGTAAGGGCGGCTAGATATGCAAGGGTTGCACTACGCAAGCATATGATACGAAGAACAATGCTAACCCTAACACATCTATGATAACTACGTTGCTCGCCATCAACAAGGCTTCAGTACGAGCAACGCATGAACAACGTGGAGCTTGTGCTGCCTAGATCGCAAGATGCGATCTAGGCAGCATGTCGCTTACCGGTAGAAACCCTCGAGACGAAGGAGTTGGCGATGCGCCGAGATTGATTTGTTGGTTGAACGTTGGTTGTTGTTTATTTCATAAACCCTAGATACATATTTATAGTCCGTAGACTTTCTAACGTGGGAATAATCCCAACTGTGCACGAGCCAAACTCTAACTAACCGACACGTATCCTACTATATTACAGATACACGGGCAAACTAGCCCAAACTTTGCATATAAGGCCGATTCATGTATTCCTTCCATGTATATATTCTTCAAGCCCATCTTGATCGCGGCCCACCTCTGACTCGGTCAAATTCTGGTGATAACAGATAGACACTTGGTAGAACTTGCTCCTACTTATGAAATTGATGTTGCTTCTTTAGTACACGCATTAGAAGCTAGATTTGTTAATCTTAATCCCGTGATTCAACATATGTTTCTTACACTAAGTGATATGGAAGAAGGAGAAAAGAAAGATTTTGTATTAGAAACCCTTCTCAAAGAATTTGGGGGTATTGCAAGAGAAGCTAGAAAGGTTTTTATTAAATATAATATGCTTGGCTCTTATACCAACTTTGCTAGTATCCTTGAAAAGATGGAAAAAGATAGACAAAAGTACACTAATCAAGTTAATTATGAGGGGGATATTAAAACATCAATACCTTGTAAGCTCTTAGGGATGTGTGAGGCACTAGAAAATAACTATGCTTGGCTTGTTCCTGAAAATTTGTTTGATGAAAATAGCAAGCCCAAGACTAATGAAAAGGGAGCCTCTGAAACTTACATAGATAACATACAATGCATAGTTGAGAAAACCCCGAACACCGCTGTTGATGCTCCACCACTTGATAATACTTGATATACACTTTCTGCGCCTAGCTGAAAGGCGTTAAAGAAAAGCGCTTATGGGAGACAGCCCATGTTTTTACTACAGTACTTTTATTTTATATTTGAGTCTTGGAAGTTGTTACTACTGTAGCAACCTCTCCTTATCTTAGTTTTATTGCATTGTTGTGCCAAGTAAAGTCTCTAATAGAAGTATGATACTAGATTTGGATTACTGCGCAGAAACAGATTTCTTTGCTGTCACGAATCTGGGTCTAATTCTCTGTAGGTAACTCAGAAAATTATGCCAATTTACGTGAGTGATCCTCAGATATGTACGCAACTTTCATTAGTTTTAAGTTTTCTCATCTGAGCAAGTTTGGTGCCTCTTAAAAATACGTCTTTACGAACTGTTCTGTTTTGACAGATTCTGCCTTTTATTTTGCATTGCCTGTTTTGCCATGCTTGATAGATTTTTCGATTCCATTGACTTTCAGTAGCTTTCTGCAATGTCCAGAAGTGTAAAAAATGATTGTTTCACCTCTGAATATGTGAATTTTGATTATGCACTAACCCTTTAATGAGTTTGTTTCGAGTTTGGTGTGGAGGAAGTTTTCAAGGATCAAGAGAGGAGGATGATACAACATGATCAAGGAGAGTGAAAGCTCTAAGCTTGGGGATGCCCCGGTGGTTCACCCCTGCATATATCAAGAAGACTCAAGCGTCTAAGCTTGGGGATTCCCAAGGCATCCCCTTCTTCATCGACAACATTATCAGGTTCCTCCCCTGAAACTATATCTTTATTCCGTCACATCTTATGTACTTTGCTTGGAGCGTCTGTTTGTTTTTGTTTTTGTTTTTGTTTGAATAAAATGGATCCTAGCATTCATTGTGTGGGAGAGAGACACGCTCCGCTGTTGCATATGGACAAATATGTCCTTAGGCTTTACTCATAGTATTCATGGCGAAAGTTTCTTCTTCGTTAAAATTTTATATGGTTGGAATTGGAAAATGATACATGTAGTAATTGCTAAAATGTCTTGGATAATGTGATACTTGGCAATTGTTGTGCTCATGTTTAAGCTCTTGCATCATATACTTTGCACCTATTAATGAAGAAATACATAGAGCTTGCTAAAATCTGATTTGCATGTTTGGTTTCTCTAAGGTCTAGATAATTTCTAGTATTGAGTTTGAACAACAAGGAAGACGGTATAGAGTCTTATAATGTTTACAATATGTCTTTTATGTGAGTTTTTCTGCACCGCTTCATCCTTGTGTTTGTTTCAAATAAACCTTGCTAGCCTAAGCCTTGTATCGAGAGGGAATACTTCTCATGCATCCAAAATCCTTGAGCCAACCACTATGCCATTTGTGTCCACCATACCTACCTACTACATGGTATTTCTCCGCCATTCCAAAGTAAATTGCTTGAGTGCTACCTTTAAAATTTCCATTCTTCACCTTTACAATATATAGCTCATGGGACAAATAGCTTAAAAAACTATTGTGGTATTGAATATGTACTTATGCACTTTATCTCTTATTAAGTTGCTTGTTGAGCGATAACCATGTTCCTGGGGACGCCATCAACTATTTCTTTGTTGAATATCATGTGAGTTGCTATGCATGTTCGTCTTGTCTGAAGTAAGAGTGATTTATCATGATCAAATGGTTTGAGTATGCATATTGTTAGAGAAGAACATTGGGCCGCTAACCAAAGCCATGATCCATGGTGAAAGTTTCAGTTTGGACAACAAACCTCAATCTCTTATGAGAATATAATCTGTTGTTGAATGCTTATGCATTAAAGAGGATTCCATTATCTGTTGTCTATGTTGTCCCGGTATGGATGTCTAAGTTGAGAATTATCAAAAGCGAGAAATCCAATGCGAGCTTTCTCCTTAGACCTTTGTACAGGCGGCATAAGGTACCCCTTTGTGACACTTGGTTGAAACATGTGCTATGCAATGATAATCCATGTAAATCCAAGCTAATTAGGACAAGGTGCGGGCACTATTGGTATACTATGCATGAGGCTTGCAACTTCTAGGATATAATTTACATAACTCATATGCTTTATTACTACCGTTGAAAAAATTGTTTCTTGTTTTCAAAACCAAAGCTCTAGCACAAATATAGCAATCGATGCTTTCCTCTTTGAAGGACCTTTCTTTTACTTTTATGTTGAGTCAGTTCGCCTATCTCTCTCCACCTCAAGAAGCAAACACTTGTGTGAGCTGTGCATTGATTCCTACATACTTGCATATTGCACTTGTTATATTACTTTACATTGACAATATCCATGAGATATACATGTTACAAGTTGAAAGCAACCGCTGAAACTTAATCTTCCTTTGTGTTGCTTCAATACCTTTACTTTGAATTATTGCTTTATGAGTTAACTCTTATGCAAGACTTATTGATGCTTGTCTTGAAGTACTATTCATGGAAAGTCTTTGCTTTATGATTCAATTGTTTACTCATGTCATTTACATTGTTTTGATCGCTGCATTCATTACATATGCTTACAATAGTATGATCAAGGTTATGATGGCATGTCACTCCAGAAATTATCTTTGTTATCGTTTACCTGCTCGGGACGAGCAGGAACTAAGCTTGGGGATGCTGATACGTCTCCGACGTATCGATAATTTCTTATGTTCCATGCCACATTATTGATGATATCTACATGTTTTATGCATACTTTATGTCATATTTATGCATTTTCCGGCACTAACCTATTAACGAGATGCCGAAGAGCCGATTCTTGTTTCTGTTGTTTTTGGTTTCAGAAATCCTAGTAAGGAAATATTCTCGGAATTGGACGAAATCAATGCCCAGGGGCCTATTTTCACACGAAGCTTCCAGAAGACCGAAGGAGTCACGAAGTGGGGCCACGAGGTGCCCAGACACCAGGGCGGCGCGGCCTGGGCCTTGGCCGCGCTGGCCTATCGTGTGGGGCCCCCGTGAGCCCCCCGACTCTACCCTTCCGCCTACTAAAAGCCTTCGTCGCGAAACCCCCAGTACCGAGAGCCATGATACGGAAAACCTTCCAGAGACGCCGCCGCCGCCAATCCCATCTCGGGGGATTCAGGAGATCGCCTCCGGCACCCTGCCGGAGAGGGGAATCATCTCCCGGAGGACTCTTCACCGCCATGGTCGCCTCCGGAGTGATGAGTGAGTAGTTCACCCCTGGACTATGGGTCCATAGCAGTAGCTAGATGGTTGTCTTCTCCTTATGTGCTTCATTGTCGGATCTTGTGAGCTGCCTAACATGATCAAGATCATCTATCTGTAATGCTATATGTTGTGTTTGTTGGGATCCGATGGATAGAGAATACTATGTTATGTTGATTATCAATCTATTACCTATGTGTTGTTTATGATCTTGCATGCTCTCCGTTATTAGTAGAGGCTCTGGCCAAGTTTTTACTCTTAACTCCAAGAGGGAGTATTTATGCTCGATAGTGGGTTCATGCCTCCATTAAATGCAGGACGATGTGAGAAAGTTCTAAGGTTGTGGATGTGCTGTTGCCACTAGGGATAAAACATTGATGCTATGTCCGAGGATGTAGTTATTGATTACATTACGCACCATACTTAATGCAATTGTCTGTTGTTTGCAACTTAATACTGGAAGGGGTTCGGATGATAACCTGAAAGTGGACTTTTTAGACATAGATGCATGCTGGATAGCGGTCTATGTACTTTGTCGTAATGCCCAATTAAATCTCACAATACTCATCATGTCATGTATGTGCATTGTCATGCCCTCTCTATTTGTCAATTGCCAACTGTAATTTGTTCACCCAACATGCTATTTATCTTATGGGAGAGACACCTCTAGTGAACTGTGGACCCCGGTCCATTCTTTTACATCGAATACAATCTACTGCAATACTTGTTCTACTGTTCTCTGCAAACAATCATCATCCACACTATACATCTAATCCTTTGTTACAGCAAGCCGGTGAGATTGACAACCTCACTGTTTCGTTGGGGCAAAGTACTTTGGTTGTGTTGTGCAGGTTCCACGTTGGCGCCGGAATCCCTGGTGTTGCGCCGCACTACATCTCGCCGCCATCAACCTTCAACGTGCCTCTTGGCTCCTACTGGTTCGATAAACCTTGGTTTCTTTCTGAGGGAAAACTTGCTGCTGTGCGCATCACACCTTCCTCTTGGGGTTCCCAATGGATGTGTGTCTACACGCTATCAAGCAGCACGGGTGACACATGGCGCGGGGCGCCTCCGGCGAAAGCAGCACCGATCGTGGAGGAAACGAGCGCGCCCGTGGTGGCGTTGAGGGCCATTGTGGTTGGGCAGCGGAGAGAGGGCCGGCGGCTAGGGTTTGGAGGTCGACGGCTGTGGATTGGATCGTGTAGGTTTTTAGGCTGATACCATGTAGAAACATGAGAAGGAGAGGATTGGGGGAAGCCTCACACGTGCAACATACGTGAGATTCCGGTTTATATAGGCGCATGGCCAATTAGAGTTAGGTTACATAGTTGTATAAGCAATCTAAACTAACATATATACAAGCTAACAATATGCACCCTGGTGTTGAATCCTCAAGCTTCGGCACTGCTATGAAGTAGGAACCGAACAGAGGGAGTGGTGTTTTGGAACATGGGAGTATATGCTCCCTATATTTTGAAATGCATCTTACACAAATTTTAAATTTCAAAAAAAATGAAACAAAAAATTCGCATGTACATCTTCACGTGCTACGCGCTCACAAAGTCGTTTCATAAAAAATGAACTGATCATGTGACATGTGTAAAAAAGACAAAATTCAGTGCTGAAAACAATGCTTTTCACAGGATAAGTTTTCTCTTTTTTACATAGGCCACAAAAATATTTTTTTTTCGTGAAACTTGACGCATACACATATATTATGGAGATGTACATGTAGAATTTTTTGTCAAAATTTTTCCACACTTCAAAATATGTTTTGTTGGTAGAGGGAGCATACGCACCTGGGAGCCGAATTGAATTTCCGCCGAACAGAGCCGTAGTTTGTTACATAGATTATTTTCATGGGTATTGTTTGCAAAAAAAAAACTAAATACGAGTTGACACCATTTCTGATAGGTGCGTGTTATCACCAGATTTTAACCGGATCAAGAGGTGGGCCGTGATTTAAATGGGCTTGGAAGCTATGCACGTAAAACGGGCATGAATCGGCCTCGTGCAAGAATTTGGGCTAGATTGCCCATGTATCTGTAAATTATAGTAGTTTCCGTGTCGGTTAGAGTTAAGGTAGAGTTTAGCTCGTACACGGTTGGGATTATTCCCAAGTTAGAAAGTCTACGGACTATAAATATGTATCTAGGGTTATTGAGAAGGAGGACGAACACGTTCACAACAAATCAATCTAGGCGCATCGCTGTTGACGTGGAGTCGTAGCTTCCTTGTGACGGTAAAGCACTCGTCCGTTGGGAACCCCAAGAGGAAGGTATGATGTCGTACAGCAGCAAGTTTTCCCTCAGTAAGAAACCAAGGTTTATCGAACCAGTAGGAGCCAAGAAGCACGTTGAAGGTTGTTGGTGACGGAGTGTAGTGCGGCGCAACACCAGGGATTCCGGCGCCAACGTGGAACCTGCACAACACAACCAAAGTACTTTGCCCCAACTTAACAGTGAGGTTGTCAATCTCACCGGCTTGCTGTAACAAAGGATTAGATGTATAGTGTGGATGATGATTGTTTGCAGAGAATGGTAGAAAACAGATGTGCAGTAGAGATTGTATTCGATGTAAAAGAATGGACCGGGGTCCACAGTTCACTAGAGGTGTCTCTCCCATAAGAAATAGCATATTGGGTAAACAAATTACAGTTGGGCAATTGACAAATAGAGAGGGCATGACAATGCACATACATGACATGATGAGTATTGTGAGATTTAATTGGGCATTACGACAAAGTACATAGACCGCTATCCAGCATGCATCTATGCCTAAAAAGTCCACTTTCAGGTTATCATCCGAACCCCTTCCGGTATTAAGTTGTAAACAACAGACAATTGCATTAAGTATGGTGCGTAATGTAATCAATAACTATATCCTCGAACATAGCATCAATGTTTTATCCCTAGTGGCAACAGCACATCCATAATCTTAGAGGTTGCTATCACTCCCCCAGATTCACGGAGACATGAACCCACTATCGAGCATAAATACTCCCTCTTGGAGTTACAAGCAATGACTTGGCCAGAGCCTCTACTAGCAACGGAGAGCATGCAAGATCATAAACAACACATAGATAGATTGATAATCAACATAACATAGTATTCTCTATTCATCGGATCCCAACAAACACACATGTAGCATTACAGATAGATGATCTTGATCATGATAGGCAGCTCACAAGATCAGACAATGAAGCACAATGGGGAGAAGACAACCATCTAGCTACTGCTATGGACCCATAGTCAAGGGGTGAACTACTCACACATCAATCCGGAGGCGACCATGGCGGTGTAGAGTCCTCCGGGAGATGATTCCCCTCTCCGGCAGGGTGCCGGAGGTGATCTCCAGAATCCCCCGAGATGGGATTGGCGGCGGCGGCGTCTCTGGAAGGTTTTCCGTATCGTGGCTCTCAGATCGGGGGGTTTCGCGACGAAGGCTTTAAGTAGGCGGAGGAGATAGGTCGGGGTGCCCGAGGGGCCCACACCATAGGCTGGCGCGGCCAGGGCCCAAAGCCGCGCCGCCTGGTGGTGTGGCCACCTCGTGGCCCCACTTCCTTTCCCCTCAGGTGTTCTGGAAGCTTCGTCCAAAAATAGGACCCTGGGCATTGATTTCGTCCAATTCCGAGAATATTTCCTTACTAGGATTTCTGAAACCAAAAACAGCAGAAAACAGCAACTGGCTCTTCGGCATCTCGTTAATAGGTTAGTGCCGGAAAATGCATAATAATGACATATAATGTGTATAAAACATGTGAGTATCATCATAAAAGTAGCATGGGACATAAGAAATTATAGATACGTTTGAGACGTATCAATCGCCACCCCTTGTTTCGAGGGTTTCTTCCGGGTAAGCGTCATGCTACCTAGATCGCATCTTGCGATCTAGGCAGTAGCTGTTTATTCGTTACCTAGTGTTGCTCGTGCTGAAGCATTTTTGATGGCGAGCAACACCGTTATCGTAGATGTTTGAGGGCTGACGTGGATGCTTTTCTAATATACTTTCTTAGCTATGCCATCCTTCAACGTCTAGCTGCCTTTACACCTATCTTAGGTGTAGGGGTAGCATCTTGCTTAGTCTTCTCTTGGTAGATCTGATCTGTTATAGTTGCTCCTTGTTCTTCAAGGATTGGTTTGATATCTGCATGGTTAGGCCTTGCAAACGGGTTGAATGATCCGGTAGCGCGTAAGGTGTAGTTTTGCTGTTCCTAGAGGGATTGTTCCGGGGATCGACTTTATGTTGGTTTTTAGGCCTCTTTAGGGATAGTTTTTCCTATTATCTTACGTATCTGCTAGGCTCAATTACGTGTAGGACGTTCCGGTTATGCGGTGAAAACCCTAAACTGTCGTAGATTGATTCATCTTGGTATCGATTAAGCAGGAGTCCCATGTTATTACAAATCTAACATGAACCATGGGACAATCGGCTCTTTGAGCCGATCCACAGAGCAACCTAAGAGCCGATCGGGGCTCGTATTTAATGTTTACGTGTTTACCATGCAGGAAGCTAATTGAAGCAATCCAACACCTTCCTGACCAGGTATAGGTCAGGTGGCACGCCCTTGCATTTAGCTGGGACGTGTGCCAGAGGCATTGCGGGCCGTCGCCCGAGGGACCAGGGCCAACCGCAGTTCTGGGAGCCTCCCGGCTCTACGGTGTTGATCGTCGCTAGCTCGCCGGTGGGTTTTGGCAGGCAACACATTCTGGCACGCCCGGTGGGACAGTCTTCAACAACCACGTCAACATCTGCACCTGAGATGGAAGACGAACCAGTCACGTACGACGAACTGCCCGAGGAGCATAAGAAAAAGTATGATGAGCTCAAGGCTCTTTTCGAAGCCGATCTCATCGGCTCTTTCTCGAAGACCCGTTCGCATGGCATCGGGCAAACCTTGGACGCGGAAGATCGACCTCCAAAGAAGGAATGGCGCCCCAAACAGACAAAAGCCGACGCGAAGGCATCGGCTGGCACGAATATGGTATTCGTGCTTCCCTCGGAATTCTGTGCTCCAAGAAACGAAGAAGTGCCGATAGCGCAGTTCGACTTCAGCCCACGACCAGTCATTTTTGAGAAGCCACGAGAGAAGAGGTACAAACATCTGAAAGCCCTGTACCCGAAAGGGTATATCAATGGGCAGCCCGTCGGTAGGATGCTGGTTGACACGGGAGCGGCAGTCAATATCATGCCTTACTCCATGCTACGGCGTTTGGGACACTCTAACTCGGATTTGATCAAGACCAACGTCACGCTAAGCGACTTCAACGGCCAAGCATCAGAGACTCAAGGTGTTCTGAACATGGACCTAACTGTCGGCCGGAAAACCGTCCCTACGTCATTCTTCATCGTCGACAGCAAAAGCACCTACGCTGTCCTGCTAGGGAGGGATTGGATTCACGCCAACTGCTGCATTCCATCTACAATGCACCAATGCCTGATACAGTGGGATGGAGATGAAGTGGAAGTCGTCCATGCCGATGATTCGATTGAGACTTCAACAGCTGGCATGAACATCTGGGACGCGGACGGTCAAGGACCGCTCTCTGGAGTCAGTTTGGACGGCTGTGAGCGTATTGAGGTTACAAAAAACGGGGTGAGGCTAGTCTTATCCACTGGCCTGACAGTGTAACCGCACCAAAGTCCCTAGACATGTGTAGCAAGGCTGATCCCTGCGATCGGCCCCAAAAAATAAAAATAAGTTGTAAACCCTCGAACAATGCAATGAAAAAGGAGACCGATTCAGGCAATCGGCCCATATTACCCTCATCATATATTTTACCTGTGTTCAACATTGACCTAGCAGGTGATGGAAAGCTAGGGTATGGGTTTACATCGGCTGATGAGCTAGAAGAGATCGACATTGGTCCTGGGGATAAGCCACGACTAACACTTATCAGCACAAATACCAAGCCAAACGATCGCACACAGATGGTGTCAGGATACAAGGACGCATCAGGAGAGCCGATATCTTCAACTACTTGAAAGATTCGGCTCGGGGGGCACCTAATATGGGATAACGGACAGTGAAATATGGGGGCCGATGCATGAAATCGGCCAGTAAAAAAAAACATCCTTACAAATCACTTTAGGACAGCCGATGCACAGACATCGACTCTAGAGGTACAAGCTCGACTGAGCAATTACTAGGTTACATGGATTACATAAAGAAGATCTACTGAAGGAATGCCTCGAGGGCATGGAGCGCGTCGGCGCGGACACGATCCACCTCAGCGATCTCGGCCTCGTCATCTTCGTCCTTGCCCGTCACCAGCTGGCTGTTCAGGGCACGTATCTCGGCCAGGTCAGTCTTCAGTTGAGCTTTAAGGCCTTTGGCTTCCTCTTGGGAGCGTGCAATATGGGCTTCCTTATCATGGATGAGCTGTTTGGTTGCCCGGACCCTCTCTTCAAGCTCCTCCAACTCCTTTCGCAAGGCCTCAAGTTCAGCAGTACTGACAGTAATGTCAGTTTTGACGTCCAAGGCTGCCTTTTTCTCATTGAGCCGCTGACATTTGTCTGCAATATCGGCTTTCAACGGAAGCTGGGCGCTGATGACCCACAAGTATAGGGGGTGTATCGTAGTATCTTCGATAAGTAAGAATGTCGATCCCAACAAGGAGCAGAAGGTGTTGACAAGCAGTTTCGATGAAGGATTCACTGTAAATGCTCACAGACAAGTATTCAGGGGGTTTTGATGTAACAGATGAATAAAGTACGAGTAAGTAAAGTGCGAGAGTAACAATTGCAGCGAGTGGCCCAATCCTTTTTAACACAAAGGACAAGCCGGTTTGTTTATTTATAATAACCAAACGCTTCCTTACAATCATCATCAAAAACAAAAGGTACATCTTTCTGAAGAAGATTAGTAAGAGGCTTTGAAATCTTGGAGAAGTCTTTAATAAACCTCCTATAAAACCCAGCATGACCGAGAACACTACGAATACCTTTAACATCCCTAGGATAGGGCATCTTCTCAATTGCTTCAACTTTAGCTCTATCAACTTCAATACCTCTCTCGGAAATTTTATGTCCCAATACAACTCCTTCATTAACCATAAAGTGGCATTTCTCCCAATTAAGAACAAGGTTAGTTTCTTCACATCTCTGCAAAACTTTATCAAGGTTCCGCAAGCAATTATCAAAAGAATTTCCATAGACAGAAAAATCATCCATGAATACCTCTACAATACTCTCACAAAAGCCATGAAAAATAGCAGACATGCATCTTTGAAAAGTAGCAGGAGCATTACATAAACCAAAAGGCATGCGTCTATAAGCATAAGTTCCATAGGGACAAGTGAAAGTGGTTTTCTCTTGATCCTTAGTTTTAACAGCAATTTGTGAAAACCCAGAATAACCATCAAGAAAGCAAAAATGAGTATTTTTGGATAACCTTTCTAACATTTGATCAATAAAAGGCAAAGGATAATGATCTTTCTTAGTAACTTTATTAACTTCACGATAATCAATGCACATTCTATACCCTACAACTACTCTTTGAGGTATGAGCTCATCATTATCATTAGGCACAACAGTCATTCCTCCTTTCTTAGGAACACAATGCACAGGACTAACCCATCTACTATCAGCAATAGGATATATAATACCAGCTTCAAGAAGTCTTAATACCTCATTTCTTACCACATCCTTCATCTTAGGAATTAAACGACGCTGAGGTTCAACAACAGGCTTTGCATCATCTTCCATATTAATGGCGTGTTGGCAAATAGAGGGAGAAATCCCCTTCAAGTCATCAAGAGTGTAGCCAATAGCACCTCGGTGTTTCTTCAATATTTCCAATAACCTTTCTTCTTCAAACTCTGTAAGCTTAGAACTAATAATAACAGGATATATTTTCTTATCATCAATATGAGTATATTTAAGATTATCAGGTAATGGTTTTAAATCAAAGACAGGATATTCCTTTGGTGGCGGTGTTGTACCCAGATCTTCTACCGGTAAATCATGCTTAAGAATAGGTTGATGGAGAAAAATTTCATCAAGCTCATTTCTTTCTTCCCTAAAAACTTCACTCTCACTATTCTCCAAATGTTGCTGCAAAGGATTATTAGGAGCAAGAGCAATAGATGCACACTGTTCAAATTTAAAATCATTATTAGGCGGATCAATTTTATAAGGAGTTTTGGCAAATTTAGAGAAGTTAAACTCATAAGATTCACCAGCAAATTTAGTCAAAATTTTCTCTTTCTTGCAATCTATAATAGCTCCACAAGTATTTAGAAAAGGTCTACCAAAAATGATAGGACAATATTTACTAGCAGCAGAACCAAGTACCAAAAAGTCAGCAGGATATTTAATCTTACCGCATAGAACTTCCACATCTCGAACAATACCAATTGGAGAGATAGTCTCTCTATTAGCCAGCCGAATTACCACATCAATATCTTCAAGTTCACAAGAACCAATTTCATGCATAATCTCCGTGTAAAGCTCATAAGGAATAGCACTAATGCTTGCACCAATATCACATAAACCATAATAACAATGATCTCCAATTCTAACAGATAGCATAGGAACACTAGCTTTCTTAGACTTATTAGGATGTGAAACAATATTAGAAGCATCTTCACAATGATCTCCACATTTTCAGTCACAAGATCTTTAACTATTGCAACAGCAGGTTCAACTTTTATTTGTTCTTCAGGTTCTATAGGTTTCTTTTCACTTTTATGAACCGCACTATTTATAACAGAGTACTCCTTCATTTTAGCAGGGAAAGGAGTTTTTTCAATATAAGCTTCAGGAATAACATGATCAACAGTTTCAACTACAGCACATTTATTTATAGATGAATCAATTTTATCTTTATATGGTTCATGATACTTATCAAAATTCTTCCTAGGTAATTCATAATGAGAGGCAAAAGCTTTATAAAGATTTGCAGCAACTTGAGAATCAAGACCATAAGTAGCACTCATATTACGAAATTTATCAGTATCCATAAAAGCTTCAATGCATTTGTAATCATAATTTATACTTGATTCTCTATCTTTGTCGTTCTCCCATCCTTCAGTATTCTCCTGGATTCGATTAAGAAGGTCCCTTTTAAACTCTTCTTTGTTGCGTGTAAATGATCCAGAACAAGAAGTATCCAGCAAGGTCTTGTCTTCAAAAGAAAGTCTTGCATAGAAATTATCAATAATAACATTACTAGGAAGCTCATGAATGGGGCATTTGAGCATTAAAGACTTCAATCTCCCCCACGCTTGGGCAATACTCTCTCCATCATGAGGCCAAAAATTATATATGCGGTTCCGATCCTTGTGAATTTTACTTGGAGGATAGAACTTAGAATAAAACCGGGGCACAATATCATTCCATTCAAGAGAATCCCCATTATCCAGTAATTTATACCAATGCGCCGCTTTACCAGACAGCGATATAGAGAATAGTTTCTTCCTCACTTCATCCATAGCAATACCTGCACACTTGAATAAACTGCATAATTCATGTAAGAACAGTAAATGATCTCCAGGGTGGACAGTTCCATCTCCTGTATAACGGTTATCCACTACACGTTCAATAATTTTCATAGGTATTTTGTATGGTATCTCTTCCTCACCTGGCGCCTCATCCACTACCTTTGCAGTAGTAGTAGATTTCCCAAATAAACACTCAAGAGAAGATCTCTCCATAATGAATTATGGCAGCAGGCAGAAATAAAATCAGCACAAACAGTAGAAATTTCCCTTACCAATTCCACTTACCAATAGCGCTTCACTCCCCGGCAACGGCGCCAGAAAATAGTCTTGATGACCCACAAGTATAGGGGGTGTATCGTAGTATCTTCGATAAGTAAGAATGTCGATCCCAACGAGGAGCAGAAGGTGTTGACAAGCAGTTTCGATGAAGGATTCACTGTAAATGCTCACAGACAAGTATTCAGGGGGTTTTGATCTAACAGATGAATAAAGTACGAGTAAGTAAAGTGCGAGAGTAACAATTGCAGCGAGTGGCCCAATCCTTTTTAACACAAAGGACAAGCCGGTTTGTTTACTTATAATAACCAAACGTTCCTGAGGACACACAGGATTTCAGTCTAGTGCTTTCGCTACATACGGCTAATTAATCTTCATTGTTTTGATAAGTGTTGTGTGGGTGAACCTATGCTAATGTACCGCCCTTCCTAGGACTAATACATACTTGTGATTATACCCCTTGCAAGCATCCGCAACTACAAGAGAGTAATTAAGATAAATCTAACCACAGCCTTAAACTCTGAGATCCTGCTATCCCTCCTGCATCGATATACCAACGGGGGCTCAGGTTTCTGTCACTCCGGCAACCCCGCAATTGGCAAACGAGTACAAGATGCATTCCCCTAGGCCCATAAAGGTGAAGTATCGTGTAGTCGACGTTCACACGACACCACTAGAAGAATAACACCACAACTTAAATATCATAACATTGAATATTACTCAACCATACTTCACTACTAACATTTAGACTTCACCCATGTCCTCAAGAACTAAACGAACTAATCACGAGACATCATATGGAACATGATCAGAGGTGATATGATGATGAATAACAATCTGAACATAAACCTTGGTTCAACGGTTTCACCCAATAGCATTAATAACAAGTAGAAATCAACACCGGGAGAGTTTCCCCTATCAAACAATCAAGATCAAACCCAAATTGCTACAGCGGTGGCGATGTGCAGCGGTGGAGATGGCGGTGATGATGATGAAGATGATGATGATGGTGATGGAGATGATGTCCAGCTCGATGACGGTGACGATGGCGTCGATTTCCCCCTCCGGGAGGGAATTTCCCCGGCGGATCTCAGCCTGCCGGAGAGCTCTTTTCTCTCTGGTGTTCTCCGCCTCGCAGAGGCGGCTGTGACTCCTCGCGACTATTTCCCTGGGGCTTAGGTTTTCGGGACGAAGGAGTACGCGAAGAAAAGGAGGCGAGAGGGGGCTGTGGGCCCCCTCCTCACAGGGCGGCGCGGCCAGGCCTTGGGCCGCGCCGGCCTATGAGGTGGGCCCACCTCGGGTCCCCTCGGCTCCCCCTTCTGGCTCCCTTCGTCTTCTGGAAAAATAGGATTTTTCATATAATTTCCATCGACTGTTGATCTTCCGAAATATTGCATTCTAATGGCGCTTTTTCCAGCAGAATCCTGACTCTGGTGCGCGATCCTCCAATAATCATGAATCATGCAAAATAGATGAAATAACATAAGTATCATCTCCAAATATGAAATATATCAATGAATAACAGCAAATTATGATATAAAATAGTGATGCAAATTGGACGTATCAGGCGCGGCGTAGGTCGATTCGCTGACGAGCCAACTTCACCCTAGACTTGAAGGCTGACAGAGTAACAACTGACCAGAGTTTCACCTGCAACGTCACCGGGAGATGGGGCTGGTTGTCTTCGAGTATGCTTTTCACTTCCTCGGGGTTTTCAACCAATGCCTCAATTGAGGAGGAGAGCAGGACCTTGAGACGCTGGAGTTGACCATGGGTAGCGCTGGGCCCCGACTCTTCACTTGCCCTTGAAGTAGCTGGATCGATGGATTCAGGGTCGAACGTTAGCAAGCTTGAGAGGTCATAACCCTGACAAACAACAAGAACAGCGTTAGTATGCAGCAAAGGAGAAGGGTAGAGCCAAGGGGAAGGAGTGTACCTCTCCTAAGACCAGAGGGACAGCCGATGGTGAGGTGATCGGCTCCTGCGTTTCCGCTGAAGGCTTAGCCAAGCTGGCAACCTGGTCAGCTACGCTCTTAGAGGTTGCTAGATCCAAGGTGGCGGGTGGCATCAGTATCTCCTCAACCTCCCCACTAGAGGTGTCATCAGTCTGCAAAAGGAATGGTTAGCCAATGCGAGCAGTGATAGGTCAGCATAAAATATGAGCCAAGGGAGGTATGAAGAGTAATTACATTTGAAGCCTCTTGATTTGATGAAAGGGCTTGCGGCTCCTTTCGAGCCCTCTTGATACATCGGCTCTTCATGCGTCCACCACCCTGCCCCACTTGGGTGAGAGTTTGGGAGACAGCAGGTTCAGGGACTGGTCTTTTCTTGGAAGCCGATGGTGGCGAATATGGCTGACGTTGCCTGGTGATCCTCCCAGAGTGGCCCGAGCTTGAGTGCCCTCGGCTAGTTTGCGTTTCCTCGCTGGAGTTGTCATCAAGGGAGGTCTGTAAGAGAAGAGTTACGTGTGAGATAGATCAGTTTGCCCCCAACATATTTACAACCCATAAAATAGATCAGTCAGGGCATGAGCCGACTTACGTGTGAACTCTCCTGAATTGGAGTAGGGTTTTGGCGCTTCAGGGTCTTCCTGGCAGCTACTTTCCTCACTGCTGCTCTTGGGACTCGGGGGGCCGCCGGCTCGGAAGATACTCTGCTCTTGGAAGCCGATTTTGGTGAAATCGGCTGGCTCTGCATCACCACCTTTTTCAAGGATGGCGAGTTCTTGCAGAAGAGGACCACCGGAGCTGGTGGGAGAAATGTGAAGGGGGAGCCGTCATCATGTGTAGGATCTGGACCGTCCTGTTGCTGAAAAAGACAGGGTAAAGTTATGTAACCAATCTAGTTGCCTGGTATGGACTACTTCAATACAATTCACGGGTAGTGGTACCTGTTCTGCGGGGATACCATATTCAGCATCGAGTTGTTTCAGCAGTGGTCCCAGAGCTCTCCTAAAGGCATGAGTCCTCCACATTGACCACCAGGCCTCGAAACCATCAGCCGATGAGGTGAAAGAAAGGTTGTGAGGAACTGGGATGGCTAGAGCGTCAAAGAAGGAGTAACACCTCTGGCCAGTGAGGACATCAGGCAACTCAGCTCTGCTCTCCGTTAGGTGGTGGAGGAAGAGATGGGGAGACACTTGCCCAAGACCAAACTGCCGGGCTGCTATGAGCGGCTGGTAAGATTCGTAACCAGGTTTGATGACCCGGTTGGAGGAGCTCATGCCAACTGGAAGGAAGCAGGGACGGATCATGATGGAATACAACTGTCGGGTGCTGGCGTCATCGGCAAAGCTGTCTAGCCTAAAGGAGACTGGATTTTCAAAAATTTCAGACTCCCTGTAAGGGAAGAAGAGAGGGTTGTCCAAGCCTTGGTAAAACACTCTGAACCATTCTGCCGCTTCTTGGGGAATCAGTTTACTACCCGGAAGGCTATACAGAGCCTGGCCATAGCTGGTGCATCGAATTGGCTTCCCATTAGTATTTGGAAAGGAGCAGGTGGCCAAAGGTGGGAAGTTCGGGATGCGATTCTGGAAATACAGCTGAGCCCATAGCTGAATAAACCACCAGGGACCACCTTTTTGACTGTCTTTTGGGAGAATAAGTTGACAGACATCAGTTGGAGATATCGATAGACTTCTCCAAGGAACAGTTTGCCGATACCAAGCTGAGTGCCTCTGGCGAGTTCATAGGCCAAGGAAAGGTAATTCTTGGTTGGAGCAAGTGAAGGGCCACAGAATATGAAGTGTTCTAACCAGAAATTCAGAAAAGTTGTGTGCTCTTTCTCTGTTACGGGGCCTTTAGTTTTCATGTGGCGTCTAAGATAAGCACCCCAGTTTGTGCACTCTGTTTTGGAAGAGAGTTTGAAGGGGACCTTTGGCAGCCTAAAGGCAGAGGGGCTGGGGGATGCAATGTCTAGACCAGTGATCATGGCCACATCTAGTAGAGTTGGTGTCATGGGGCCGTGGCCGAACATGAAACAGTTCAGGGCATCAGACCAAAAGTAGCCGATGGTTTTCAGAAGGTTTTCATGTTTCTCAAGCGGAGACAGCGATAGAGATAAAGCATCGGCTATTCCTGTGGTTTCCCATTTGGCTTGTTGGGACTTAGATACCCTATTGTACCATGATACCCAATCTTCAGGAGGGTTAGGCCAGGCTCGTAAGCAGTCGGCCCAAGAAGTCAGATCTAGGTTTTGGCTCACAAAAGGGATCCTGTTGGTCTCGCAAGAGATTAGATCGGTAGGACTCTCGATGGAACAAGGGCCAAGACAGAGGAAGTTTGGAAGAGACGGATGCGGTAAAAGAATGTCTGACACCTAAGGATTAGTGGTGAAAATGGAGCATTAATTCAGGTGTTTTGCAATTAGTTCTAACTCTGTGCGGGCAGTTAAGGATTACCTTCAAACCAAAGACCGAGGCGTTGGCGTTGGATGATTCCGCCATCAGATTTACCGGCGGAAATGAGCTTGCGCGGTTTAGGATCTGGGATTTGCGGTGCCGCAAGTTGTATCTGCTTGGTGGGTAATTGGGGATCTGAGTTCGTTCACCGCTGGAAGGGCGCAGGTTACCGTTTGAATAGGCAACTGAGTTTGGCCTTATTAGCGTTTTATGGTAAGGGCCGATGCATTGCCATCGGCTGTTTGGGCGTTGACTTACTTTGACTATCGGCAAAATCAGTTGGAAGCAGTTTTCTTTGATAAAGGGGATTTTTTACAGTGAAGAGCCGATTGCTCGAGGAAAGGAAGAACAAAAGAAGAGCCGATTACTACTGCTAGTCCTATGCTAGTAGTCCCTAATCTAGGGGCCGTCGCTGTCTTCGTCGTCGCCGTCGTAGCTCTCGTCGGCGCTGCTGCCGGCGACGTCCTTGTCACTGCTGCCGAAGCCCTCGGCAGGGGCTCCGTATTCCTCTTCGTCATCATCATCGTCGTCGTCGTCCTCCGACCCGGCGCGGAAGCGCTTCGCCGGCGGGTAGTCCTCGAGGGAGTCGTCGTCCTCTTCTTCTTCCTCCTCGTAAGAGGAGGTGTAGTCTCCCAGGAGAAGCGGTCATCTTCGCTATCCGCCTCCATCTCCCCGTCGATGAGGAACTGGAGGTCTTCTTCTCCGTCTGTCAAGGACCTGTTGTCCTCAGACCAGATGGAGGAGTCGTGATCCTCCTTGTCCCACGTGGTTGGGGCGAGGAGATCGTGCACCGCCAGCGAGCCCCATTCTGGCGTCGGCTCACGGAAGGGAGAGGACTGGTAGGAGAGGCCAGAGGAAGCAGAGGAGGATGAGGAGGAGTCCATGGTGTAGAGGGGGTTTTTTGACGATGGCTAGTACGGAGCAAGGGGATGAAGAGGCGAACTGTTCGGCGCGGTTAAATAATGGGGATATAGTGGAGATTTGATGATACCGCGGTTTCCGAGGAAGTGGTGCCAAAAAACTGTCTAATCGTGCAGAGAAGTTGAGAAGGCGAGGCATCATGATGAAGGATACTGCGACGGTTCTGCCCTGCCACGACATGACCCTACAAAGAAAAACAGAGTGGTTTTGGAATTACCATTGCCAAAACCAGGGGGCATGTGTTATCACCAGATTTTAACCGGATCAAGAGGTGGGCCGTGATTTAAATGGGCTTGGAAGCTATGCACGTAAAACGGGCATGAATCGGCCTCGTGCAAGAATTTGGGCTAGATTGCCCGTGTATCTGTAAATTATAGTAGTTTCCGTGTCGGTTAGAGTTAAGGTAGAGTTTAGCTCGTACACGGTTGGGATTATTCCCAAGTTAGAAAGTCTACGGACTATAAATATGTATCTAGGGTTATTGAGAAGGAGGACGAACACGTTCATAACAAATCAATCTAGGCGCATCGCCACCCCTTGTTTCGAGGGTTTCTTCCGGGTAAGCGTCATGCTGCCTAGATCGCGTCTTGCGATCTAGGCAGTAGCTGTTTATTCGTTACCTAGTGTTGCTCGTGCTGAAGCGTTTTTGATGGCGAGCAACACCGTTATCGTAGATGTTTGAGGGCTGACGTGGATGCTTTTCTAATATACTTGCTTAGCTATGCCACCCTTCAACGTCTAGCTGCCTTTACACCTATCTTAGGTGTAGGGGTAGCATCTTGCTTAGTCTTCTCTTGGTAGATCTGATCTGTTATAGTTGCTCCTTGTTCTTCAAGGATTGGTTTGATATCTGCATGGTTAGGCCTTGCAAACGGGTTGAATGATCCGGTAGCGCGTAAGGTGTAGTTTTGCTGTTCCTAGAGGGATTGTTCCGGGGATCGACTTTATGTTGGTTTTTAGGCCTCTTTAGGGATAGTTTTTTCCTATTATCTTACGTATCTGCTAGGCTCAATTACGTGTAGGACGTTCCGGTTATGCGGTGAAAACCCTAAACTGTCGTAGATTGATTCATCTTGGTATCGATTAAGCAGGAGTCCCATGTTATTACAAATCTAACATGAACCATGGGACAATCGGCTCTTTGAGCCGATCCACAGAGCAACCTAAGAGCCGATCGGGGCTCGTATTTAATGTTTACGTGTTTACCATGCAGGAAGCTAATTGAAGCAATCCAACACCTTCCTGACCAGGTATAGGTCAGGTGGCACGCCCTTGCATTTAGCTGGGACGTGTGCCAGAGGCATTGCGGGCCGTCGCCCGAGGGACCAGGGCCAACCGTAGTTCTGGGAGCCTCCCGGCTCTACGGTGTTGATCGTCGCCAGCTCGCCGGTGGGTTTTGGCAGGCAACAGTGCGACCCTCTGAAAGTAATGACGGGCAGAAAAATCAATAGACCTGCTAATGTGGATACACTAGTGGAAAATGGGGCTTTTGCACCGGTTGGTAAGGGCCATATCCACCGGATGCCCAACCGGTGCAACGCATGCGGTGCAAAAGCCCCCCCCCCCCTTTGCTAAAGGGGACACCACGTGGCGGATGCCGGGCGCCCGATCGAGAGGACCTTTAGCACTGGTTCGTAATACGAACCGGTGCTAAAGGGTCTGCCGCTGCAGGAAAACGCCCCAAATCGCTGCCGCGGTAGAACCCCGCTACTGTAAAAAAAATCAAATTATTTTCCACTTCCTATTTTTTTCTTTTTCTCAGAATTTCTAATATTTTAGTTATTTCACAAGTTTAGTCTCTAACTACCCTTATCTCTAGTCCAATTACTTACTCGTGCTCAAACTTCCCGCTCGGTCACCCATCCTCCCACACTACTCTAGCACTAGCACGCTTAACTTCCAAGTTCCTTTCCGTCCCGCATCCAAGTGCTTCGCGCGCATGTATGTGATACTACTATCATATCAATCCTATTAACATGTCGGTCGACGTCATATTTCTTTATTATTTGAATTTCAAATAATTCTTTTCATAAACAAAAGTAATAATATAATAATAATCTTGAATAAATAAATAAACATTAACTTTATAATTTGTAATATTTTTAATTATTTTCAATTTTTAAATTTTTTAAATTTTTAAGTAATAGTAATCTTTATGCATGACCCATTTATTAATTTTAATTTTAAAAATAAAAAATATAAATCCTAAATTTCTAGCAAAAAACTAAAATCTTCCTTCTTTCATATTTAATTTGGAATTTTGAGAATCTAAAAATTGGCTAACCGGGTAAACTCGGGTGAAATCGGATGTAACTTTTTCCCACGATGATTTTGATATATTATACGTTTTCTCCCGACGTCGTATGCAAAAGTTAATGCGGTTTTACCATTTTTCAAACTATTTTTGCAAAAAAAGTGAAAATTTGAATTTCTTAATTTCACCGAATAGTAGGTTGCATAACATACAAGAATCTGAAAATAATTTATTTTCTGAATTTTCTATCATTTTCTTTTGTATTTTACAAAAGAAAATGATAGAAAATCTTTAGCACCGGTTCGCGGCTGACGCCAACCCTTTAGCACCGGTCCATGGCATGAACCGGTGCTAAAGGTCCCGCACGAACCGGTGCTAATGTCGTGGCTGGTCCCCTGGACGTCCAGACCGCACGAACCGATGCTAATGACCCCTTTAGCACCGGTTCGTGCCAAATCCGGTGCTAATGCTCTTTGGAGCAAAAAACAGATGGCCATCAAGCATGGAGGATCTCAAGCCAGAGTTAGAGGCCCTCCGCGCGGGTGATGATGTACACCGACCAGTGCGGTGCTCGCACAGCACCGCACACCTCTACAGGCGTGAGGTGGGTTGCTGGGTCGCGGCCCAACAGCATTAGGTAACTGATTTTCCTTTTTGTTTTTTTTATTTTCTGTTTTTTGTAGAATGTGAATACTTTTGGAGAAGAAAAAATTCCAAATTCTGAACATTTTTAACTTGGAACAATTTTGAAACTAAATGTTTTTTAAATTTGAATTTTTTTAAAATGATTTTTTAATTAATTTCAAAATTGTTCAAAATTTAAAATTTGTTCAAAATTCAAAATTCTTTCAAGATTAAAAATTTGTTCAAATTTTAAAAATTGTTCAAAATTTAAATATTTGTTCTGATTTTAAAATTCGTTCAAGATTAAAAATTTGTTCAAATTGCAAAATTCGTTCAAATATAAATTTATAAAATTTCAAAATTCGTTCAAGATTATAAATTTGTTCAAATTATAAAATTCATTCAAATTTAATAATTTTCGAAACAGAAAAAAGAACAAAAAGAAAAAGAAAACAGAAAACAAAAACAGGAAAATAAAACAAAAAAGGAGAAACAAAAAAAGAAAAGAAAAAACATAAAAAAGAGGAAGCCCGCATCTAACTGGGTCGGCCCTTACCGCGCGCGGGGTGTGCGGTGCGCGGTACGCACCGACCTGGTCGGTGTATAGGGTTTGTCCCTCCGTGCGAGAACTCCCAGCGACGCAGAGGCGCTGGAGCGGCGAGAACGGGCTAATTATCTCGGTCCGTAAGAGCCTTTTGCTTCGGCTAGGCAACCCGGACAACGGAGATGGCCCTTTTGTCCCGGCCCGCTTATCAGTCGGGACATATAGTTCACTACGTGGTTGCGATACAGGGTTTGGGCTGGAGGACATTTAGTCTCGTAAGTCTAATCTGGATAAAAGATTTTCTTTTTCTTTTTTCTATTTTTTATTGGGATTTCTAGTTTCGTGCCCCTGCTTCGTTAGTTGTACTCAGTTTTCCCCAGCTCGTTAGTTTTTCCTCAGTTTTCCCCTCCCTCTAGTTTGAAACCCCTCGAAGACGCGGGTTGCCGTCAGGTCAGAGGCCTTACCGTTACCGTGAGGTCAGTTCCTCGCTGACCGTCTCGTGCTGACGGGTGGATCCATCTACCGCTGACGCGTGGGCCGTTTTATTTCCTGATTGTATACGCGGTGCTGCCAATGACAAATGGGGCCGCTCTATGGGGCTGCCGCAGCCAATGACCAGTGGGTCGTCTATTTATTTATAGAAAATTATATATTGCCGCTCTGTGGGGCCTCCGCAGCCAATGACCGCTGTGGTCGTCTATTTTATTTAGAGAATATAATATAGAGCCGCTCTGTAGGGGTCGCCTCAGCCCATTTTCGCAGCTTAATCTAAAGTGACTCTTATGCTAAACATTGTGTATCCCGACGTTGACCTAGCAGTGGCGGCGAGCATAGCCGTTCTGACCATGCCGATATCGGTGGAATAATAGTGGAAATGCGATATTATTTTTTACATGCATAATATATAGAAAATAGCTAGATCTCTAAATCGATGCATATGAAGCTACATATATATTCTTGGTCATAATCCCCTTAATTATCTAAAGGGGATGGATGCATGGCTTCACGTCGTCGTCGCTTTCATCGTCAGTATCTTCGTCGTCTGAGTAGTAGTACCTCCTGCACATTGTTCCGTCGAACACCTTCACTGTGAGCACATCATCGCCTTCATATTTGAAGTGTACGAACCAGCCGAAATCCACACCGTGCGCGATGGCGAATTTCTCCCAGCCCTTGTCGAGGTACATCCGGCCTTGTCCGTCAAATAGGACCTCCACGGTCCGAGACGAGGACCATGATCAGCTGCTCGCAGATACACCTTAGCTGGCTCCTTGCCGTCAAGATAGTCCGCAAATTTTTTTGGGAGTTCCTGCAAAGAGATCGAGCGCCGATCGTTTGAAATTAGGGAACCCTTGAAATTAAAGGTTTTTTAGAACATGCCCATAATTAATCACATGCATCATATATGTGGGAACACGTACGTACCTTCTTGACCAAAGGGTCTTCATAGACGACGATGAAGAACTCCTCTATGATCAATGGCAGTGTTGACGGTGGTGGTGGCAATGATGATGATCCACTTCCCCTTCCCCTTCCGGTCCGCGTCCGAGACGTGGAAGCCATGGCAATGGATAAAGTGTATGTGAACGAAAAGAAGAGAGAGGCAGAACCTATTGACACAAGGGATGGCCGTGTGGGTGTTTATAAGGGAGAGATGACCGTTGTAGGGTTTACACAATAAAATAAGGAGGAGATGACCGTTGTGGGGGTTTATACACACTAAATTAAGGAGGAGTCGACCGTTGTGGGGGTATAGTTTATCATTTTACCGTGAAAAGTAATGCCTAAAAGGAAAGTAATGGCTAGAAGAAATCGGTGATGGTTTATCGTTTTTTGCGTGAAAAGTAATGGGTACAAGAAATGGGTGATGGTGTATCATTTTTTGCGTGAAAAGTAATGGCTACACGAAATGGGTGATGGTGTATCATTTTTGTGCGTGAAAAGTAATGGCTACAACAAATCGGTGATGGTTTATCATTTTTGTGCGTGAAAAGTAATGGCTACAACAAAATCGGTGATGGTTTATCATTTTTTGCGTGAAAAGTAATGGGTACACGAAATGGGTGATGGTGTATCATTTTTGTGCGTGAAAAGTAATGGCTACAACAAATCGGTGATGGTTTATCATTTTTGTGCGTGAAAAGTAATGGCTACAACAAAATCGGTGATGGTTTATCATTTTTTGCGTGAAAAGTAATGGGTACACGAAATGGGTGATGGTGTATCATTTTTGTGCGTGAAAAGTAATGGCTACAACAAATCGGTGATGGTTTATCATTTTTTGCGTGAAAAGTAATGCCTAAAAAGAGTTTATAATTTAGCTCGTGAAAAATAATGCAGAAAACCAAACTTTGCGTGAAGCTAACCGACGACAGAGAGAGAGAGGGTGGTGGCCCCGACCCGAGAGAGAGAGATAGGGGTTATCCTGCCCGTTAGATCATACGATCAACGGTCGTCGGGCACGATCCGCGTGACATGGGCTAGACCAATCAGGGCAATGTTGGGCGTCTGTGAGAGTTTGTGAAGGGAGAGGGCAAAACTGAGTAGTATCAAGAAACCAAGGGCAAGTGAGTAGTAAACAGACTAAGGGATTCAAATATGAGATTTAAAAAATGGAAAATGCGTGTTTTGTACAATGAAACCCATCTTGGCCTACCTCAAACTATTTGCAATACAAATCTACATGAGTGTGAAAATTATGGTCTCATTCAGACAAAGTATGTTTTGGGGAAAGCTGTTTTGGGTAGGGCTTATTATGGAAAACCATGCACCTTCATAGCTACTAGGTGATTTGAGAAGTGGCAATTTGTGGTGAAACTTGATTTATCTACGATTTATCTATGATTTGAGAAGTGGAAATTTGTGGTAAAGACTCCATGAGTAAGTGCCACTCCTTTTCGGAATTTTTTGCACATTAAATAACTCATTTAACTAGTTAATCCCATTTGTTGACTCTCTGTTGACCAGCCACTTGAGGGTAAAACTGAGTATATTGCACTAGCCAGTATTAGCACTCAAGGTGAAAACTGAGCATACAAAAAATGCTAGTATATGACTCGAGGGTATACATGAGTATATCTAAATTTCCAGGGTTAGACTCGAGGACGCGTGTTGCGGTGCAGAAGTGGAAGACGTGCCATTGTTGACGCGTGTCGCGGTGCAGACGTGGAAGACGTGCCATTGTTGACGCGGGTCGCATTTAGGACGCGTAAGCCCCTCTCTCCCTCCCTCTGCACACAGTACGTCTCATTATCCCATCAACTTCTCCAAAAAACCCCAACCGCCGTACGAGCCCTCCCCTGCCGGCGATGGAGAAGAAGAATGCGCCGGCGGCCATCGCCCCCGAGCCCGTCGCCTCCGAGCCCGTCGCCGCCGAGCCCGTCGCCGCCGAGCCCGTCGCCTCCGAGGGCGGCGCATCCGAGGGCGGCGCATCCAAGCGCGGCGCCTCCGTGAACTGGGCTGGTCTCACGGCTGACGGACCACTTCACAAGATCGGCGAATGCTTATTGGCGAAAGAGGAGTACGTGGACAGCTACTCTGCTATGAGGCAAGTCTGTAGAAATTGGCGCTCAGGTTTACCTGATCCCGACGTGCACCTGCACGAATGGATCATGCTACACCACGCCCTTCCACGCGCCGCTGAGTTCACCTTCCTCCATCTCGGCACATCCCGCTACGTCACCATAGATCTATCTACAGTTCGTGCAAGGTTCAAATTCCTCGGCTTTTCCCGTGGCGTCACCATAGATCTTATTTTCAATCTTAGTGCTGAATGTTATCTTTTCAATATATTTTAGATTCTACTTCGTCGGCTTTTCCCGTGGCGTCATCGTGCTTGCCCAGAAGAACCCGCCGCACAAGATACGGCTGCTGAACCCACTCACAAAGAAATCGAACACGATGTTTGAGGCGCAGATGCCATCTGTTTTTCTGAAATCAGTTGATGTTATCAAATCCCCGACTATGGTCTTCGTTGCCACACATTACCCGCCGGAAATTGGTTGGGTCGATGAGAGCACTCCAACTAAGGATATAAATGAAGATTGGGGAGTAGGAAGATTTTCGATCAAGAACCATTGTCTGCGTTGCATTACCCCGTTCAATGGTGAACTGTATGCAGTAGCTGCGGACAATTTTGAGATCGGAAGAATAGTGTGCACCAATATACAGTTGTAGCAGCGCACGAGCACTGTCAAGATGGAGACACTAATTTCATTTCCAGAACTTGGACGTCAGAAGTTCTACCTTGTGAAGTCGGATGGTGATCTGCTGCTTGTGTTGTTGGTCAGCGCGGCTTTGGCGGGCAAACCATTGGTGTACCGTGTGGACACTCAGAGCCGCTCTCTCCATCCGGTCACTAACATTGGCAGTAATGCCTTCTTCGTGAATTATATCCGGTGTATCTCCGTCGACACCAGAGTGTACCCGACACTTCAACCTGGCAGCATCTACTACACGGATTTGGGTTATATCAGAGCGTACTCTCATGATACAAATGCCTGGGATGAGTGGCCACTACGTGTGGATAGAATAGGACTCTACGGTTTGAGAAATGAACACAGGCCATACCGTTTGGAGGATGTATTGGCCTCACACTGCAGACGGAAGGAGTTCAATGAATATTTCCTTGGGGAATTGCACGAATGGGGCGACGGAGAAATATATGAGGAGGAATGAAGAACAAATTCATTCATCCTAATCTTCTTGTTGTCCATACATTGCGTGCGTGATCTTGTATATTTTTGCAGCTTAGTTTGTCGTGAACATTAACAATGTTATTGGCTGCTTTTGGCTGCTGTATGCAGTTTACCTATGTATTATACTTAGTTTTCTGATTATGCTGCTGTGAATTTATCATATAATAGCTTCTAGATTTGCTACTAGATTTGCTGCCATATTGGGCAAAAAATGAGGGCCAAAAGGCATAAATAACCCCAGAGATTTGCTACTAGATTTGCTGCCATATTGAAGAAAGACAGAAATAGAAGCTTCTCTAGATTTGATACTAATTTGGTGAAAAAGACAGAGAGAGAAAGAGGGGAAAAGGTGCTCTTAAAAATGCCAATTTGGGCCGAGAGAGACAAAACCCAGCTCCTGCTCACGTGCAACCAAACGCTTCTCGTCCTGTCCCACGCGGTCCCTTTCTACCAGCCCCACGCGACGCGGCCCCACACGACGCGGCCCTACAGACGACGCGGTGCAACACGTCAGCACAGAACGTCCAAATAAACGGATTCCTTCCGTCTGAGCTCCTTCTGCGGGTCTTCAGACAAAGGCTAGGGTAAAACTGAGGAAAAACTAAGGGGCTGGGGAAAACTGAGCACAACTAAGGAACCGAGGGCACGAAAATAGAAATCCCTTTTTTATTTGGTCACTTACCGGTCGATCACCAATCCCCACACTACTTCACCCTCAGCACGCTTAATTTTTTGGTTATTTCTTGCAGTGCTCCCACGAGTGAGATTGTACCTTGTTGTAAATACTACCACAAGATAATAATATCAAATTCCAATATGAGGAATTTGAATATTCATATCATGTGGCCAAATAATTAATATCTTTAAATGTGTAAACCATAATCGGACAAATAATATATGCATTACTATTAAAAAAATGTGAGGAATTTGAATATAAAATAATTTTGTTTTTATTCATTTATTATTATTATTATCAAATAATATATGCATTATTCATATAATATGGCCAAATAATTAACATCTTTAAATCTATAAACCGCAACTGGACAAATAATATAGGCATTACTATTAGAAAAATGTGAGGAATTTGAATATGAATTAATTTTGTTTTTATTAATTTTTATTAGTATTATCAAATAATATATGCATTATTCATATAATATGGCCAAATAATTAATATATTTAAATTTATAAACCGCAACTGGACAAATAATATAGGCATTACTATTAGAAAAATGTGAGAAATTAGAATATGAAATAATTTTGTTTTTATTATTATTATCAAACAATATATGCATTATTCATAATATGGCCAAATAATGTGGGGAATTTGGATACGACATAATTAATATGTGAGGAATCACTAAACCGCAATTAGAAAAATATGAGAAATTTAAATAACAATAGAAAGATTCGATATATTGAAACTATTCATAGTTCATGTAAATATAGAAGACACACACCATACCACACACCACACCACCATCTACTCATCATCTTTAAATATTGAGACGGTCAACATGGCTATTGTAGCCAACTAGCCTCCCAGCCATCTCTAAACGCAAGCGAGCGTCTAGAGCGGCATAGTACACTTGCTCGTAGCTCAATGAAACATTGGCCCATCCAAAAATAAGTTAATCTTCTTTTTCTTACGCGGCGTCCTTATTCTTGTACTTGTTCATCATCTTCTTCTCAAGGTTTGTCCCAATGGTAGAGTTTGCCAGATCATATAGACTCGAAGTGGGGTTGTTGGTGGGGCTCGGGAGTATCTTCTGGAGCTCGAACGTAGAAGTAATATTAATACCGTAGGGACTCAGCATTTTCACATATTTGTCGATAGCCACGCTGCAGGATCTGATGTTCTCATCCTGCAAGAACTCCTTGAGAACTTGTGGCACTTCATCATCCCAAAAAATTTGGAATACCAAAGTCTCGGTGGCGTTGAAGGATGGCGACAGGCTGATCACCCTTGCGAGGGTTGGTGAACTCACAGTCCAAGCTGATGCACTTGGTTGGTGCGGCATCGAGAAAGTCCATCTTGACGGTGCGGATCCACTTCTCCACTCTTGATGCACGGAGAGCGACCGTGACCTTGAAAGACATCCCTTCGGCCATGAGGTGCTATATCCGAGATCGAGGAGACGGGGCGCTCCATTGAGGCCGGAAAGTCGACGGGGAGAGAGCTTTTGTGGGAGAGACGATGGAGATGTGAGAAGATATGTGTGGAAATGGTAAGGAGATGTGAAGCATATATGAAGGTGAGGAAGGTGAAGATGAACATACCGGCCACCAGGTGATCAATTCTCGTGGCCGGCGCCGGCGGCCCAAATTCATGCGCGTCGATCGATTTATGTGCCAGTAATGGCGACGACGATCGGGTTCCGTGCGGGAACGAACCGTTCGACTTTATGTCCAGGCTCGTGTCACCAGCCAGGAGAAAAGGGCTACCAGCAGGCCGTAAAAAGCCTCAGACCTTTTTATCCCGATTTCAGGCTCCAATCGGGACAAAAGGTCCTTAAAGAACCAAGACAAAAGGCCTCATACCCTCTCGCGGGTTTCGGGGCGACGTGGCCTAACCATTTGTCCCGGCTCCAGACTGAGCCGGGACAAAAGGCCTGATACGTCTCAAACGTATCTATAATTTCTTATGTTCCATGCTAGTTTTATGACAATACTCACATGTTTATATACACTTTATATCATTTTGATGCATTTTCCGGCACTAACCTATTAACAAGATGCCGAAGCGCCAGTTCCTGTTTTCTGCTGTTTTTGGTTTCAGAAATCCTAAACCGGAAATATTCTCGGAATTGGACGAAACAAAAGCCCACGGTATTATTTTCCACGGAGCCTTCCAGAAGACCGAAGAGGAGACGAAGAGGGGCGACGAGGCGGCCACACCCTAGGGGAGCGCGGCCCCACCCCTGGTCGCGCCGCCCTATGGGGTGGGCCCCTCGAGCGTCCCCCGACTCTGCTCCTTCGCCTATTTATTCTCTTCGTCGCGAAAACCCTAGTACCGAGAGCCACGATACGAGAAAACATACTGTGACGCCGTCGCCGCCAATCCCATCTCGGGGGATTCAGGAGATCGCTTCCGGCACCCTGCCGGAGAGGGGAATCATCACCGGAGGGCTCTACACCACCATGCCCGCCTCCGGACTGATGCGTGAGTAGTTTATCCTTGGACTATGGGTCCATAGCAGTAGCTAGATGGTTGTCTTCTCCTCTTGTACTATCATGTTTAGATCTTGTGAGCTGCCTATCATGATCAAGATCATCTTATTGTAATGCTACATGTTGTGTTTGTTGGGATCTGATGAATATGGAATACTATGTCAAGTTGATTATCGATCTATCATATATGTGTCGTTTATGATCTTGCATGCTCTCCGTTGCTAGTAGAGGCTCTGGCCAAGTTGATACTTGTAACTCCAAGAGGGAGTATTTATGCTCGATAGTGGGTTCATGTCTCCATTGAATCTGGGGGAGTGACAGCAACCCCTAAGGTTGTGGATGTGCTGTTTCCACTAGGGATAAAACATCAATGCTTTGTCTAAGGATATTTGTATTGTTTACATTACGCACAGTACTTAATGCAATTGTCTGTTGTTTGCAACTCAATACTGGTAGGGGTGCGGATGCTAACCCGAAGGTGGACTTTTTAGGCATAGATGCATGCTGGATAGCGGTCTATGTTCTTTGTCGTAATTCCCTAAGTAAATCTCATATTAGTCATCATGATATGTATGTGCATTGTTATGCCCTCTCTATTTGTCAATTGCCCAACTGTAATTTGTACACCCAACATGCTATTTATCTTATTGGAGAGACACCACTAGTGAACTGTGGACCCCGGTTCATTCTTTTACATATGAAATACAATCTACTGCAATCATTGTTCTCTGATGTTCTTTGCAAACAAACATCATTCTCCACACCATACGTATAATCCTTTGTTTACAGCAAGCCGGTGAGATTGACAACCTCACTGTTAAGTTGGGGCAAAGTATTTTGATTGTGTTGTGCAGGTTCCACGTTGGCGCCGGAATCACTGGTGTTGCGCCGCACTACACTCCTCCACCAACAACCTTCACGTGGCCTTCATCTCCTAGTGGTTCGATAACCTTGGTTTCTTACTGAGGGAAAACTTGCTGCTGTACGCATCACACCTTCCTCTTGGGTTCTCAACGGATGTGTGCTTTACCGTCACAAGCAAGGCCTGGACGGAAGGTCCGTTTTCTACTAGTGGTGGTGACTAGACTCCGGCAAACGGTCGGCACACCACTCGGATACGCCTTCTAGCACGCACGTGATTGGGCCGGCAGCGGTTCCTCGCACTCAGCCGCACCGAGGCTGGGGGAGGTCATCAGAATCCCTCGCCTTGGCATCTGGCGCGCTGTCCTCCGCTCCTCGTGGTCGCGAGCTGCCGGCTTTGGAGAGAACCAACCTATACGCACTAAAGTTCAAATCACAGATTTAACACTTCGGTGTCTCATAAAGGTGGAATATTTTCATTGGGAGGCGACATTCCCGTCGACAGCGAGGCGTGTGTAGTGACTTCTTCAATATCAAGACCCGTCGGATCAGTTCTTCGTCGCAGTCTCTGGAGGTGCTCACAAGGGTAGGATGTACGTGCGTTCATAGAGGTCCTTGCCCAGTTGTTTCTACGTGAATCTGGGCCATCCAGACTGTTTTAACGAACAGGGTTGAACACAGAGGAGGATCATTTAGGTAAGAGAACCGCGAGCTTAAGGCTGATATCCTTGCTCGCATCCAGACTATCGATGGCGAGGCGGATGGGAGTGGTCTAGATGATGAGGGTTGGGCCCTTCGCTACCATCTGGAGGACCAACTCACCCACCTTTCTAAGGTGGAGGAGGAATATTGGCACCAACGTAGTAGGGTCACCTGGCTGACCAAAGGGGACGCTAACACCGCGTTCTTCCATGCCTTTGCCAATGGGAGACGCCGCAAGTGTGCCATTACCAGGCTCACCATGGATTCGGGAATCCTTGTCGAGCCTCTTGAGCTACAGGCGCATATCTACGATTTCTACCGTGCCCTTATGGGGTCTACAGGCGAGCCACCCCTGTTACACCTCTCCCCCTCCTTCTGGCACACGTCGGGGCAAGTGTCGGGAGGGGAGAATGATAGCCTCATGGTCGCCTTCTCGGGGGAAGAGATCGATGCGGTTCTTGCGAGTATGAAGGTGGACACTACCCCGGGACCAGACGGTTTCCCTGTGGCCTTCTTCAAACTTTTATGGCATCTGGTGAAGCCCTTCATCATGGACATCGCCAATGGCTTTGCTCTGGGGAGAGTTGACATTGCTACGCTCAATTTCGGGATCGTCTCGCTGATTCCTAAAGTCTCCGGGGCGGAGGACATCAAACAGTTTAGGCCGATTGCTTTGATTACTGTGATCTTCAAGTTTGTTGCCAAGGCCTATGCTACTAGACTATCCCCTATCGCTCATAGGACTATTAGCCGCTCGCAATCTGCGTTTATCAAAGGGCGGCACATTCATGAGGGAGTCATCTCCCTCCAAGAGATCATCCATGAAACCAAGTCGAGGAAACTTGTGGGAGTTTTCCTGAAATTGGACTGTGAGAAAGCATATGATCGGATGAACTGGCCCTTCCTCCGTGAGGTTCTTCTGGGCAAGGGATTTGAGCCCGCTTGGGTCCATAGGGCCTTGAGTTTGGTCTCGGGAGGCCAGACTGCCATCTCCATTAATGGACAGATAGGGAATTATTTCCGCAACGGGCGCGGGGTGCGCCAGGGTGACCCCCTATCCCCTATCCTCTTCGACTACGTCGTTGAGGCTCTTGCGTCCATCCTGGACAAAGCCAGAGGGGCGGCCCACATTGTAGGAATGATTCCCCACTTGATCCTTGGGGGGTCTCTCATTTGCAATACGCAGATGATACCATCATCATGTTCCAACCTGACGATTTGGCGGTGGCCAATCTTAAGTATATTCTACTTTGCTTTGAGAGCATGTCGGGACTGCAGATAAACTTCCATAAGAGTGAGGTCATGGTGATGGGTGTGGACCAGGTGGAAGGTCAACAGATAGCCCACATGCTCACTTGTAAGGAGGGTTATTTTCCGTTCTCCTACCTTGGGTTACCGATTAATAATCGAGCCCTTACCGCTACAGACTGGGGTCCGTTGACGGCTAAGGTGGGCAAGCGCACCGACCCCTGGATGGGGAAACTCATGTCCTCGGCAGCCAGGCTTATTCTCATCAACGCGTGCTTATCTAGCATTCCACTCCATGCCATGGCTGTGTGCATGCTCGGGGATGTGACACATGGTGATATGGATCGACATCGTGCCCGCTTCTATTGGGAAGCCAACAATGCTAAACACAAGTAACACTGGGTGAGGTGGTCGGCGATATGCAAGCCAAAAATCCTAGGGGGGCTGGGTATTGTCGACACGTGCCTTATGAACGCTTGCTTAATGGTCAAGTGGATTTGGAGGATCTACTCTGGTGACCAAGGCCTTTGGGCGGATATCCTGAGGAGTAAGTACCTCAGGGATAAGGACCTTATGTTGGATGTGCACCGTCCAGGATCTCAGTTCTGGAACTCCATCCAGAAACTTAAACACCTATTTCGCTTGGGAGCTAAACATCGTGTGTTCGACGGCAAGGCGACTGGGACTGGTGGCAGGGGTTGGGACCCATGTGCGAGCGATTCCCCCACGCTTTTCGCCCTTGCCGCTGACCAAGATATCTCGGTAGCTTCTGCACGCCATGGCGAGGCTTGGCACCTCCCGCTTCGCCGTGAGTTGGGGCTTGGTGATCGGGTGGCTTGGGTCAATCTTATGAGGGAGGTTGTGGTGCCTCAATCCTCGACCTTGCCAGATCAGGTGACTTGGGCCCTAGAATCCTCGGGGAGATTCTCTGTGCGCTCGCTTTACGTCAAGTTATGCCAGGGTACCCCCTCGAAATACTTTAGTGACCTATGGAAGCTCACGATCCCCATGAAGATTCGGATCTTCCTTTGGCAGCTGGCTAGGAAACGCCTGCCGTCTAATGATAATATCTGGCGGCGTAGGGGGCCTTCCTTATGTGGGGAGGTTGAAGGTAACAATCACATCTTCTTTGACTGTCCCCTATCTAGGTTCTTGTGGAGTGCAGTTAGGGAACTGCTCGGCCGCTCTTGGAACCCTTCTTGTTTCGCGGATGTCTTTAGGATCCTCCACGCTCAAGAGGGGCAATCCAAACGGGTTCTTAGGATGGCGTTTTCCGCTTTGCTTTGGACGCTGTGGAATCTTAGGAACAAGTTCTCTATTGACGGGGTTTTCCCTCGCCAACATGATGATGCTCTTTACAAAATGTCTATGTACTTACAGGTGTGGAAGCTAGTGGCTAGGAAGAAGGACCGCGAGGCTGTGGAGTGGGCGGTTAGCCGGATCCGCACTCTCCATTCGACCATCAGAGATAGCGACTAGCAGCCTTCCTCTTGTGGACATGTATCTCCGGTGTTAGGCTTCGGCGGTGTTGGGGCACCTTCCGGCCTTGGGGTGTGTTTTAGTTTGTGTTGATTGCTCGTATTTGTATGGCTGTTGTGATACCTTTCTTGTTTCTCTGTTGATGTTGGCTATGTATTCTACTGTTGGGGCTTTATTAATTTAAAGTTGGACTCCCTTCTGTCCATAAATTATTTGCACATAAGACCTTTGAAGTTTTCTGAATTGTGATCAAAGGTCCACTTTATCCCCAAGTCGGCTCTCTACCTGGAGATGCATTTGCAGATTGATCGTCGCTGCAGCCACAAATCTGTACCCGTGCTTGCATCCTCTAGAGCAACGCCCGCTGCTGCCTTTTGAGGAGATGCACCAGTTGTGGCTAGTTCTCACAACAGCAAGCGACATTATGTCTAGTTCTGTAGATCCCGTTTTGTGATGTACAAATGGACCACCCGTGCAGGTTTCCTGCATCTTCTGATTCGAACACCAATCTTCACAAAAAAAAAAAAAAAAAAAAAAAAAAAAAAGATTCGAACACCAAATAGTCTAGTTTGCGTCTTCTGATTTGACCATTTTTTTGGCATCTGAGCTCTGCATCGCATTTCTAAGAGTATTTGACAAAACCAGAGCTCGTCGGCCGTCGCATTCCGCTGGCGCCGCCACGAATGGGGGCTTCTCCAACACGGCCGCGCAATGGAGCTCCTCCAGCAAGGCGCTGACCATAGGACACGCCAGAGATCCTCATCCGCCTGGCCGCGAAGAGAAGCCAGCGAGCTGCACTTCGCCGGCGCGACAGGATGCTCTGCACTGCACGATGGGATTGGAAGAGCATCCAACCAAACCAGTTTTTCTTTGACTGCAGGGTGCCACGTAGGCAATACCAGTTTCAAATACCGCTTAAAATGGCTCCAGGGGGTCATCTGTCCGGTTTTACAAACTTGAGGGGTTATGTAAGCCACTTCTAACTTAGGGGGTCCTCTGTCCTTTTTCTAAAACTTGTGGGGGGTTATCTATACTTCTCTCAAACTAAAATCACAAATAAGATAAAAAATGTCTTCACGGCAGCCGCGCCAAAGAGACTAGTTGTCCGGTCACTGAGCGCTCTCGACCATGGTTTGGTCTAGTTGGCACTATGCCGGAGGACCCACGAAATTTGTCCAATGCCATGTTAGCGGCGGCGGCGATCTCAACCTAGAGGAGTTCTGGAGCGGAAAGAAAGATGATGTTAGAATAGTGATTTCTGTGTTGTAATTATTAGATTGTTAGATGTATATATATCTATATATTGTAGTTTTCTCATATGTTAGGGGGCTTCCTGCATATTTGCACATGTACATGTACTATATATCGTGGGCTTTGGCCCCCTGGTAATACAACAAGCATATTGCCCTAACATTGTATCAGAGAAAAATTTGGTCCTCTAGTCCGTACGGTCGCCATTGCTTGTTCCGGCCGCCGTCTTCCGGCCGTCGTCCGCACCTCCTCCGGCCGCCGCCGGCCTTCCTCCTCCGGCCGTCGCCGGCCTTCCTCCGCCCCGGCCCTCTTCCAGTGGATCGATGAGGATGCTTGTGCTGCTGCTGTTCTCACATCCAGTGTTCTGCCTCAGTATGCTGATGAGTTCATGGGTCTTCCCACTGCTGCGCTTAGTGGGATTTTCTTCGTCGGCGCTATCAGCCGTCTGGGGATGCTCTTTACCTGTCTGTGGTACGCCAGGACATGCCCTTCAACAGGGTGATTCTACTATTGATGAGTTCTACACTCAGAGTGCTGCTATTTGGCGTCAGCTTGATTCTATTCGTACAGTTGTGTGTGCCACATGTCCCTGTTGTCTGACTGTGCGCGCGGATCTGGAGTTTCAGCACGTTTTTGAGTTCTTGTCGCGGCTTCGTAAGGAGTTTGAGCCGCGCCGTGCACACAGCTGCCTGCCCGTGGTCGTGTTCCGCTCTCTGAGGTACTGGCTGAGCTTCGTGCTGAGGAGACTCGTCTTCGTGGTGCTGGTCTTCTTGAGGTTTCCTCTGTACTTGCTGCTCGTGGCCCTCCTGTGCCGTCTGCTCGTGGACCTCCTACGCCGCCGGCTTTGTTGCGGTCTCCAGCACCGTCGATACTCGCTACTCCTCCAGTCCAGGGCCAAAGTCAGCCTCAGCAGCCTCGCGGTACGACAGCACCTCCCTGCACCTACTGTGGCAGGTCTGGCCACACTGTCTCTAGCTGCTGGCAGAGGGATCCCAGCTTACGTCAGCGGCACTATACTCGTCGGCAGGGTGGTTCTTCCGGATCTTCTGCTGTTGCGCTCTCTGATCAGGACATTATCCGTGGTCTTCGTGGTCTACTCGCTGCTACAGGCTCTTCCTCGACGGGTACTGCTGGTTCTGTGCCTGGCTCATCTGGCACCGCGCGACCACCACCTTCTACACAGTCAGGTACGTCATCCCCGTGGTATCTGGATTCTGAAGCTTCTTTTCATATGACTTCTACGTCTTCTATTCTCTCTGCTCTTCTCTCTCTTGTTTCTCATGTCCATGTTATCACTTCTGATGGTACCTCTCTTCATGTTTCCAGTCGAGGCACCCTTTCTACTTCCTTTTTCTCTGTTTCTGATGTTTCTCATGTTCCTAGTCTTAAGATGAACCCGTTTTCTGCTAGTCAGCTTACTGATTCTGGTTATCGCGTCATTCTTGACGCTGATTCTTGTGTTGTTCAGGACTGCCGTACACGGGCCCTGGTTGGAGCTAGCCCTCACAGCCTTGAGTCCCCGGGGCTCTGGGAGTTAGACTGGCTTCGCGTTCCTCCTGCTGACACTTCATCTGCCAGCTCTTCGGCGGTTGTTGCTTCTGTCACTGGATCTTTTCAGTAGTGGCATCATCGGCTGGGTCACCTCTGTGGCTCACGTTTATCGTCATTAGTTCGTAGTGGTCTTCTGGGGTCTGTCTCAGTAGACGTGTCTTTGCATTCGTGTCAGGGTTGTAGGTTAGGCAAACAGATTCAGCTTCCCTATCCTACTAGTGCGTCTGTATCTCAACGACCTTTTGATTTAGTTCATTCAGATGTTTGGGGTCCGGCTCCCTTTCCTTCGAAAGGGGGTCGTCGATACTATATTTTGTTTATTGATGATTTTTCGCGGTACACCTGGTTGTTTCTTATGCACTCTCGCAGTGAGGTGCTCTCTATTTATCAGCGCTTTGCAGCCATGGTTCGTACTTAGTATTCCACGCCTATTCGTGTGTTTCGTGCTGATTCTGCAGGAGAGTATATCTCCCAACACCTGCGTGGTGTTCTTGCTGAGCAGGGCACCCTTGCTCAGTTCTCGTGTCCCGGCACCCATGCTCAAAATGGTGTCGTCGAGCGTAAGCATCGTCATATTCTTCAGACTACCCGTGATATGATGATTGCTTCCTCTCTTCCACCGCATTTCTGGATTGAGGTTGTCGCTACATCGACTTACCTCATTAACATTCAGCCTTCTGCTGCCCTTCAAGGTGGCATTCCTCTTGAGCGTCTTTCTGGTCGCTCTCCCGATTACTCGACTCTTCATTTATTTGGTTGCGTTTGCTATATATGTCCTTCTCCCTCCTCGCGAACGCACCAAGCTGGCCGCTCAGTCTGTTGAGTGTGTTTTTCTCGGATACAGTGATGAGCATAACGGCTATCGCTGTTGGGACACTATTGGTCGTCGGATGCGTATCTCTCGTGACGTCACGTTTGATGAGATGCGTCCCTTCTATCCTCGCCCCACCTCGGGTACTTACCCGGTGGATGATATCTCTTTTCTTCTTTTTCCGTATGCACCCCTGTTGTCCCTTCTCCTCCTCCTCCTCCTCCTAGTTCTGATGTGTCTCCTTCGGCTTCGGCGCCATCCTCTCCTCCGTCTAGTTCCCCTAGTACTTCCCGTTCTTCGGCTTCGGATCTTTCCGATGTTTTCCCTTCTTCCTCTTCTTCTGATTAGTTGTCTTCCGCCGATGAGCTCCCTCCTTCACGGCCTGTTCGTCAGCGTCGTGCTCCAGCCCATTACTCTCCCAGTAAGTATGGTCTCTCTGTCGTTTCTGAGCTGACTTCTTATCGGGATGGCGAGCGTCATCCTGAATGGCAGCTTGCCATGGCTGAGGAGATCGTTGCGCTTGAGCGCACTAGCACCTGGGATCTTGTTTCTCCCCCTTCTGGTATTCGTCCTATCACGTGTAAGTGGGTCTATAAAATTAAGACCCGCTCTGATGGATCTCTTGAGCGCTATAAAGGTCGTCTTGTGGCTCATGGCTTTCAGCAGGAGCACGGCCGTGACTATGACGAGACTTTGCCCCTGTGGCCCATATGACCATTGTGCGTACTCTTCTTGATGTTGCTTCTGTTCGACGCTGGTCTGTGTCCCAGCTTGATGTTCAGAACGCTTTTCTTAATGGCGAGTTGAGTGAGGAGGTTTACATGCAGCCTCCTCCTGGGTATTCTGTTCCCGATGGGATGGTTTGTCGTCTTCGACGTTCTCTCTATGGTATGAAATAGGCCCCTCGTGCCTGGTTTGAGCGTTTCGCCTCTGTGGTGACTGTTGTTGGTTTCTCTCCTACTTTTCATGATCCAGCACTTTTCGTTCACAGTTCTTCTCGTGGACGCACTCTTCTTCTTCTCTATGTTGATGATATGATCATTACTGGTGATGATTGATGGCGTGTAACACACACGTTCGTTGGGAACCCCAAGAGGAAGGTATGTTGCACACAGTAGCAAGTTTTCCCTCGGAAAGAAACCAAGGTTATCGAACCAGTAGGAGCCAAGAAGCACGTTGAAGGTTGATGGCGGCGAGATGTAGTGCGGCGCAACACCAGGGATTCCGGCGCCAACGTGGAACCTGCACAACACAACCAAAGTACTTTGCCCCAACGAAACAGTGAGGTTGTCAATCTCACCGGCTTGATGTAACAAAGGATTAGATGTATAGTGTGGATGATGATTGTTTGCAGAAAACAGTAGAAACAGTATTGCAGTAGATTGTATTCGATGTAAAAGAATGGACCGGGGTCCACAGTTCACTAGTGGTGTCTCTCCCATAAGAAATATAGCATATTGGGTAAACAAATTACAGTTGGGCAATTGACAAATAGAGAGGGCATGACAATTCACATACATGACATGATGAGTATTGTGAGATTCAATTGGGCATTACGACAAAGTACATAGACCGCTATCAAGCATGCATCTATGCCTAAAAAGTCCACTTTCAGGTTATCATCCGAACCCCTTCCGGTATTAAGTTGCAAGCAACAGACAATTGCATTAAGTATGGTGCGTAATGTAATCAATAACTACATCCTCGGACATAGCATGAATGTTTTATCCCTAGTGGCAACAGCACATCCACAACCTTAGAACTTTCTGTCACTGTCCCAGATTTAATGGAGGCATGAACCCACTATCGAGCATAAATACTCCCTCTTGGAGTTACTAGCAAAAACTTGGCCAGAGCCTCTACTAACAACGGAGAGCATGCAAGATCATAAACAACACATAGGTAATAGATTGATAATCAACATAACATAGTATTCTCTATTCATCGGATCCCAACAAACGCACATGTAGCTTTACAGATAGATGATCTTGATCATGATAGGCAGCTCACAAGATCAGACAATGATAGCACAATGAGGAGAAGACAACCATCTAGCTACTGCTATGGACCCATAGTCCAGGGGTGAACTACTCACACATCAATCCGGAGGCGACCATGGCGGTGTAGAGTCCTCCGGGAGATGATTCCCCTCTCCGGCAGGGTGCCGGAGGCGATCTCCTGAATCCCCCGAGATGGGATTGGCGGCGGCGGCGTCTTAGTATGTTTTCTCGTATCGTGGCTCTCGGTACTGGGGGTTTCTCGACGAAGGCTTTAAGTAGGCGGAAGGGCAACGCGGGGGGCCACACGAGGGCCCCACACGCCAGGGCCGCGCGGCCTAGGGCTTGGCCGCGCCGCCCTGTTGTGGCGGCGCCTCGTGGCCCCACTTCCTTTCCCCCTCGGTCTTCTGGAAGCTTCGTGCAAAAATAGGACCCTGGGCTTTGATTTCGTCCAATTCCGAGAATATTTCCTTACTAGGATTTTTGAAACCAAAAACAGCAGAAAACAGTAACTGGCTCTTCGGCATCTCGTTAATAGGTTAGTGCCGGAAAATGCATAATAATGACATATAATGTGTATAAAACATGTTAGTATCATCATAAAAGTAGCATGGAACATAAGAAATTATAGATACGTTTGAGACGTATCAAGCATCCCCAAGCTTAGTTCCTACTCGTCCCGAGTAGGTAAACGATAACAAAGATAATTTCTTAAGTGACAATGCTACCAACATAATCTTGATCAATACTATTGTAAGCACATGTAATGAATGCAGCAATCAAAACAATGGTAATGACATGAGTAAACAACTGAATCATAAAGCAAATACTTTTCATGAATAGTACTTAAAGACAAGCATCAATAAGTCTTGCATAGGAGTTAACTCATAAAGCAATAATTCGAAGTAAAGGTATTGAAGCAACACAAAGGAAGATGAAGTTTCAGCGGTTGCTTTCAACTTGTAACATGTATATCTCATGGATAGTTGTCAATGTAAAGTAATATAACAAGTGCAATATGCAAGTATGTAGGAATCAATGCACAGTTCACACAAGTGTTTGCTTCTTGAGGTGGAGAGAAATAGATGAACTGACTCAATCATAAAAGTAAAAGAATAGTCCTTCAAAGAGGAAAGCATCGATTGCTATATTTGTGCTAGAGCTTTTATTTTGAAAACAAGAAACAATTTTGTCAACGGTAGTAATAAAGCATATGAGTTATGTAAATTATATCCTACAAGTTGCAAGCCTCATGCATAGTATACCAATAGTGCCCGCACCTTGTCCTAATTAGCTTGGATTTACATGGATTATCATAGCATAGCACATGTTTCAACCAAGTGTCACAAAGGGGTACCTCTATGCACTTTGTACAAAGGTCTAAGGAGAAAGCTCGCATTGGATTTCTCGCTTTTGGTTATTCTCAACTTAGACATCCATACCGGGACAACATAGACAACAGATAATGGACTCCTCTTTAATGCATAAGCATTCAACAACAGATAATATTCTCATAAGAGAGTGAGGTTTGTTGTCCAAACTGAAACTTCCACCATGGATCATGGCTTTAGTTAGCGGCCCAATGTTCTTCTCTAACAATATGCATACTCAAACCATTTGATCATGATAAATCACTCTTACTTCAGACAAGACGAACATGCATAGCAACTCACATGATATTCAACAAAGAAATAGTTGATGGCGTCCCCAGAAACATGGTTATCGCACAACAAGCAACTTAATAAGAGATAAAGTGCATAAGTACATACTCAATACCACAATAGTTTTTAAGCTATTTGTCCCATGAGCTATATATTGCAAAGGTAAAGAATGGAAATTTTAAAGGTAGCACTCAAGCAATTTACTTTGGAATGCCGGAGAAATACCATATGGTAGGTAGGTATGGTGGACACAAATGGCATAGTGGTTGGCTCAAGGATTTTGGATGCATGAGAAGTATTCCCTCTCGATACAAGGTTTAGGCTAGCAAGGTTATTTGAAACAAACACAAGGATGAACCGGTACAGCAAAACTCACATAAAAGACATATTGTAAACATTATAAGACTCTATACCGTCTTCCTTGTTGTTCAAACTCAATACTAGAAATTATCTAGACCTTAGAGAGACCAAACATGCAAATCAGATTTTAGCATGCTCTATGTATTTCTTCATTAATAAGTGCAAAGTATATGATGCAAGAGCTTAAACATGAGCACAACAATTGCCAAGTATCACATTATCCAAGATGTTATACCAATTACCACATATATCATTTTCCAATTCCAACCATATAACAATTTAACGAAGAAGAAACTTTCGCCATGAATACTATGAGTAAAGCTAAGGACATATTTGTCCACATGCAACAGCGGAGCGTGTCTCTCTCCCACACAATGAATGCTAGGATCCATTTTATTCAAACAAAACAAAAACAAAAACAAACGGACGCTCCAAGCAAAGTACATAAGATGTGACGGAATAAAAATATAGTTTCAGGGGAGGAACCTTATAATGTTGTCGATGAAGAAGGGGATGCCTTGGGCATCCCCAAGCTTAGACGCTTGAGTCTTCTTGATATATGCAGGGGTGAACCACCGGGGCATCCCCAAGCTTAGAGCTTTCACTCTCCTTGATCATAGTGTATATCATCCTCCTCTCTTGATCCTTGAAAACTTCCTCCACACCAAACTCAAAGCAACTCATTAGAGGGTTAGTGCACAATTAAAATTCACATATTCAGAGGTGACACAATCATTATTTATACTTCTGGACATTGCACAAAGCTACTGAAAGTCAATGGAACAAAGAAATCCATCAAGCATGACAAAACAGGCAATGCAAAATAAAAGGCAGAATCTGTCAAAACAGAACAGTTCGTAAAGACGAATTTTTAACAGGCACCAGACTTGCTCAGATGAGAAAACTTAAAACTAATGAAAGTTGCGTACATATCTGAGAATCACTCACGTAAATTGGCATAATTTTCTGAGTTACCTACAGAGAATTAGACCCAAATTCGTGACAGCAAAGAAAACAGTTTCTGCGCAGTAATCCAAATCTAGTATCATACTTCTATTAGAGACTTTACTTGGCACAACAATGCAATAAAACTAAGATAAGGAGAGGTTGCTACAGTAGTAAACAACTTCCAAGACTCAAATATAAAACAAAATTACTGTAGTAAAAACATGGGTTGTCTCCCATAAGCGCTTTTCTTTAACGCCTTTCAGCTAGGCGCAGAAAGTGTATATCAAGTATTATCAAGAGATGAAGCATCAACATCATAATTTGTTCTAATAATAGAATCAAAAGGTAACTTCATTCTCTTTCTAGGGAACTGTTCCATACTTTTCTTGAGAGGAAATTGATATTTAATATTACCTTCCTTCATATCAATGGTAGCACCAACTTTTCGAAGAAAAGGTCTTCCCAATATAATGGGACAAGATGCATTGCATTCAATATCCAAGACAACAAAATCAACGGGGACAAGGTTATTGTTAACGGTAATGCGAACATTATCAACTCTCCCCAAAGGTTTCTTTATAGAGTTATCAGCAAGATTAACATCCAAATAACAATTTTTCAATGGTGGCAAGTCAAGCATATTATAGATTTTCTTAGGCATAACAGAAATACTTGCACCAAGATCACATAAAGCATTACAACCAAAGTCATTGACCTTCATCTTAATGATGGGCTCCCAACCATCCTCTAGCTTCCTAGGAATAGAAGTTTCGCGTTCTAATTTCTCTTCTCTAGCTTTTATGAGAGCATTTGTAATATGTTTTGTGAAAGCCAAATTTATAGCACTAGCATTAGGACTCTTAGCAAGTTTTTGTAAGAACTTTATAACTTCAGAGATATGACAATCATCAAAGTCTAAACCATTATAATCTAAAGCAATGGGGTCATTATCCCCAATGTTGGAAAAAATTTCAGCAGTTTTATCACAGGCAGTTTCAGCAGTTTTAGCAGTTTCAGGCAGTTTTTCGCGCTTTGCATTAGGAGTAGAAACATTGCCAACACCAATTATTTTACCATTGTTAGTAGGAGGTGCAGCAACATGTGGAGCATTAGCATTACTAGTGATGGTAATAGTCCAAACTTTAGCTACATTATTCTCTTTAGCTAGTTTTTTATTTTCTTCTCTTTCCCACCTAGCATGCAGTTCAGCCATTAATCTTATATTCTCATTAATTCTAACTTGGATGGCATTTGCTGTAGTAACAATTTTATTTTCATTATCCCTATTAGGCATAACTTTCAATTTCAAAAGATCAACATCAGCAGCAAGACTATCAACTTTAGAAGCAAGTATATCAATTTTCCCAAGCTTTTCTTCAACAAATTTGTTAAAAGCAGTTTGTGTACTAATAAATTCTTTAAGCATGGCTTCAAGTCCAGGGGGTGTATTCCTATTATTGTTGTAAGAATTCCCATAAGAATTACCATAGCCGTTGCCATTATTATACGGATATGGCCTATAGTTGTTACTAGAATTGTTCCGGTAAGCATTGTTGTTGAAATTATTATTTTTAATGTAGTTTACATCAACATGTTCTTCTTGTGCAACCAATGAAGCTAACGGAACATTATTAGGATCAATATTTGTCCTATCATTCACAAGCATAGACATAATAGCATCAATCTTATCACTCAAGGAAGAGGTTTCTTCGACAGAATTTACCTTCTTACCTTGTGGAGCTCTTTCCGTGTGCCATTCAGAGTAATTAATCATCATATTATCAAGAAGCTGTTGTCGTCAGAAACCCACCGGCGGGTAGCGGCAGGCAACACAGTAGAGCCGGGAACAACTTAGGGCTTCGGCTGGCCCTGGTCCCTCCGAGCGACGGCCCGCAAAGCTTTCTGGTCACACGTCCGATGCTGATGCTAGGGCGTGCCACCTGATCTATACCTGGTCAGGAAGGTGATGGAGATGCCTCGCTTAGTTTCCTGCATGGCATACACGTAAACATTAAATACGAGCCTCGATCGGCTCTCAGGTTATCCTGCGAATCGGCTCATGGGAGCCGATCCACCCATGATTCGTACGAGGTGCACGAATATATGGTGGTCCTGCTTGATCAAGATAAAGCTAATAAGATCTACGACGATTTGGGGTTTTCACCGCATAATCGGAACATCCTACTCAGGATTGGGCCTCGCGGCCACGCACGATGATCGTAAGCCGATCCTAGACGAGGCCTAAAAACCAACACGAGGTTGATCCCCGGAACATCCTGTCTAGGACTTGCGAACGACACCCTACGTGCCGCTGGATCCTCCAGCCCCTTATAAGGCCTAACTATTGCAGATATTAAACTAATCCTTGAAGAATCAAGGAGCAACCGTAACGGATCGAATCTACTAAATCATGATCAAGCGGGGTGCCGCCCCTACACCTAAGATAGGTGTAAGGGCGGCGAGATATGCTAGGGGTTGCACTACGCAAGCATATGATACGAAGAACTATGCTAACCCTAACACATCTATGATAACTACGTTGCTCGCCATCAAAAAGGCTTCAGTACGAGCAACGTATGAACAACGTGGAGCTTGTGCTGCCTAGATCGCAAGATGCGATCTAGGCAGCATGTCGCTTACCGGTAGAAACCCTCGAGACGAAGGAGTTGGCGATGCGCCGAGATTGATTTGTTGGTTGAACGTTGGTTGTTGTTTATTCCATAAACCCTAGATACATATTTATAGTCCGTAGACTTTCTAATCGTGGGAATAGTCCCAACCGGGCACGGGCCCAACTCTAACAAAATCGACACGTATCCTACTATGTTACAGATACAAAGGCAAACTAGCCCAAACTTGCTATTCAAGGCCGATTCACGTATATTCTTCAATACATAATCTTCAAGTCCACTTGGATCGCGGCCCACCTCTGACTTGGTCAAATTCGGGTGATAACACATGCCCCCCTGGTTTTGGAATTAATAATTCCAAAATCACTCTGTCCTTTCTTCGTCGGGTCATGTCGTAGCAGAGCAGTACCATCGCAGTGCCCTTCATCATGATGCCCTGCCTTCTCAACTTCTCCGCGTGACTTGGCAGTCTATTCTCTTTAGGCACTACCCCCTCGGGAACTGCTGTGGCATTGAATCTCCACCATATCCCCTTTATTTAACCGCTTCGAACAGTTCACCTTTTCATCCTCCTCGCACCAGTCTTCAAAAAGTCCTCTTGTGCCACCATGTCTTCTTCCTCCTCTTCCTCTTCCGATCTCTCCAATCGGTCTTCCTCCTCCCGCGAGACGCCACCGAACATACGCGCACCAGAAGAATGGGACCAGGAGGACCATGCCTCCTCCGTCTGGTCCGAGGATGATAAGTCCTTGACCAGCGGGGATGAAGACCTCCAATTCCTTGCCGATGGGGCACTGGAAACGGAAAGCGAGGATGACTTGTTCCCCTGGGACGGTTGTCCCTCTTCTGAAGAAGAGAAGGAGGAAGACGATGACGACTCCCTCGAGGGCTATCCGCCGGCGAAACGCCTCCGCATGTGGTGGGACGACGACGACAGCGATGATGACGAGGAGAATGAAGCTCCCGTAGAAGGCCACGGGAGCAGCGACGAGGAGCCCGTCGGCAGTAGTGCCGATGAGAGCTCCGAGAACGACGACGAGGGCGGCGACGGCCTGTAGATAGGATCTACTAGCGTAGGCATAGTAGTAGCATATTGGCCAACAGACCCTTCTTTTGTTCTTCCTCCTTTGAGCAATCGGCTCTTTATGTAAGAAATTTGGTTATCAATGGAGGACTCCCCTTTCGATTTGCTGATTTCCTTTCGTACTGACTTTGCCGCCTGCTTACTCAGTCAAGGCCCAATGAGCCGATAGCAACGCATCAGCTTTTCACAATCTATCCTTCGATTCTCCAAACGACTCTGGGTTCTGACGGTCAAACGTGGAAACCCCATACTTTTTAGGAGAACTCTAGGATCGTCGCTCGAAACTATTTGATGCTGAAGCCGATGTATCTACAGAACAGGTGTCCCTTGTTCGCCACCCTTCAGATTCCCTTCAGCAGCTCTGGTGATCTCCTCTTGCGACAAGGGACACCATAGCGGGCTAACCGATGAACTCTCAATTGCCCCCCGAGCCTCAATCAAGGCGAGAACAATGGCGAGTATGTTCAGATTATTGTGCCAAAGGTTGAAATTCCTTGAAGGAGAAATCCAGGCACCAAAATCAGCTCATGTGGTCGATCCTGTGTACTCTGTTCTAAAGTCGATGACTACGTATCGGCTCTGTTCCTTAGTTCTGATGTCGATGTCCGCATCGGCTGTATATATTTTTTTTTTACTGGCCGATTTGATATCGGCCCCCACATCTTACTGTCCATCATCCCACATGCTTGGGAAATACTTCTTGAGGTGTTGACCATTGACAGCTACAGGGAATTTCTCGCCGCTCAACTCTTCTAGCATGTATGCATTACCCTTCAAGGCTTGGACAATTTTGTACGGACCGTGCCAATTAGGAGACCATTTGCCATATGCCTTATCCCTGGTTCCCAACGGCAACACAGCTTCCCATACTAGATCACCAATTTGGAACTCTTTTGGTCTAACCTTTTTATTGTAGGCACGAGCCACCCTGGCTTTGTTCTCTTTAATCTTTTCCAACGACCAAAGCCTAAGCTCTGTTGCGTCCTCAATAGTGTCGCTCATCAAAGCTGCATATTCTTCAGCTGTCAGATCATTCTGAAACGTGACACGTCTTGATCCAGCCGTAATTTCCCAAGGCAATACGGCTTCCTGTCCATAGACGAGCTGGTACGGCGAAGTCTTTATAGCTCCATGGCATGACATGCGGTAGGCCCATAATGCTTCTGACAACTTCTCATGCCAATCCCTAGGGTTCTCGTCAATTTTCCTCTTGATCAGCTTGATTAGACTCTGATTGGACGCTTCAGCCTGCCCATTAGCTTGAGCATAGTATGGGGATGATCGGATCAGTTTAATCCCCATGTCATCGCAGAACTTCCTGAATTCTTTAGAAACAAAGACCGAACCTCCATCGGTCGTGATGGTTTGGGGAATCCCGAACCTATGAATGACGTGTTCTTTCACAAATTTGATCACATCTTCTGATTTCACCTTCTTCATAGGGACGGCTTCCACCCACTTGGTGAAGTAATCTGTGATAACCAAAATCCATTCGTGTTTTTTGCTCGATGCCGGATGGATTTTACCGATCATATCCATGCCCCACCCTCGAAACGGCCAAGGCTTGATGATAGGGTTCATCGCTGATGCTGGTACCATCTGAATCTTCCCGAACATCTGACACGCTTGGCACCCCTTGTAATAATTGAAGCAATCTTCAAGCATGGTGGGCCAATAAAACCCTGATCGTCTGATCAGCCACTTCATCTTATGAGCCGACTGATGCGTTCCACAGGCGCCTTCATGCACCTCATGCAAGAGCCGATTAGACTCAGTCGGTCCCAGGCATTTGAGTAGCAATCCTTCCAACGTCCTGTAGAACATGTCGTCTCCTATGAGGACATACTTCATGGCTTTGTATCTTATCCGCTTGGGTGCCCCCCGAGCCGAATCTTTTAAATAATTGAAGATTTCGGCTCTCCAATCATCCTGTTCCAGGAATTGTATCTGAACTTCTGACCCGTCGGCTGTATCTATGTAGCCTGACGCCATTTGTGCGAGACTATTGGCCTCGGTATTTTGGGATCTTGGGATCCAATTAAAGTTGATGTACCGAAACTGTGTCATCAACTCACGGCAGTCCGCCCAATATGGGAAAAGCGATTCACTTTCGCACTTATATTCGTCCGTGAGCTGGCTAATCACCAACTTTGAGTCCCCAAAAAGTTCTACTGCTTCTGCTCCGGCCTCCAGTAGCAACTCCATTCCCTTACGTATTGCCTCATATTCTGCTACATTGTTGGTGCAAGGGGTAGATAATCTGATGGAGAAGGAGTATTCTGCCCCCCGAGGCGATATGAGCAGAATGCCGATGCCGCAACCATCGTCACAAACCGATCCATCGAAGAACATAGCCCATGCACGTATAGATAGTGTTGCTATATTGGTACTGATCCGTTCAGCGATAAGATCGGCCAACGCTTGTCCCTTGACTGCTTTCGCAGGTTGATACCGGAGATCGAACTCTGACAACGCAAACATCCACTTACCAAGCCGGCCTTTCAGAACAGGGGCCGACAACATGTGCTTGACAACATCTGACTTGCATATAACGATGATCTCTGCCGTCGAAAGGATGTGATGGAGCTTGGTGCAGGTAAAGAACAGGCAAAGGCAAAGTTTCTCGACCTCAGGATATCTTGTCTCTGCGTCCAGCATCCTCCTGCTGAGGTAGAAAACGACCTTCTCAACGCCCTCATAGAGTTGCACCACTACCGAAGCGATGGATGTGTCAGCTACTGATAAGTAGATGTAGAACGGTCGGTCTTGCTGGGGCGGAACTAGCACAGGCGGCGCCGTCAGATACCGCTTAATCTCGTCAAATGCCTGTTGCTGTTCTGCCCCCCAGTGGAACTCGTCGTCAGATTTAGTTTTCACCAGCGCCATGAACGGCTCGATTCGCCCTGACAGATTAGAAATGAATCGTCGGACGAAATTGATTTTGCCGATGAGACGTTGGAGCTCCTTCTTCGTGGTTGGCGGTTGCATGGTACGCACCGCCTCCTGACTTTTCAGGCCGATCTCAATTCCCCGTTCATGAACCAGAAAACCTAGGAACTGACCAGCCGTCACGCCAAAGGCACACTTCTTCGGATTCATTCTCAGTCCGAATTTTCGAGTTCGGTCTAGGACGCGTCGTAAATCATCCAGGTGTCCTTCCATGGAGACAGATTTGACTACCACGTTGTCGATATAGATCTCTACCAAATTCCCGATCAGATCATGAAATATATAATTCATGGCTCGTTGGTACGTTGCACCAGCATTCTTCAACCCAAAGGTCATGACCACATATTCAAACAAGCCTACTGCCCCTGGCACTCTGAATGCGGTCTTATGTATATCTTCCGGAGCCATGAAGATCTGGTTATAGCCGGCGTTGCCGTCCATGAAGCTCAACACCTTGTGGCCAGCAGCGGCGTTTATCAACGTTTCTGCTACGGGCATCGGGTACTCGTCCTTTGGAGTGGCTCTGTTGAGGTCTCAGAAATCGATGGCCACACGCCATCGCCCGTCCTTCTTCTCTACAGGAACGATACTGGAGATCCACTCAGCATACCTGCATGGCCTGATGAATCCGGCGGCCAACATTTTCTCGATCTCTTTCTTGACTTCTTCCAGAATTTCGGCCCTCATCTGACGTGCTCGTTGTTGGAACGGCCGAAATCCTTTCTTGAGGGGGAGCCGATGTTCAATGATGCTCCTGTCCAACCCAGGCATCTCCATGTAATCCCATGCAAAGCAATCTGGGTATTCTTTTAGCAGAGCTATCATCTGTCCCCTGAGCTGTGGATCAAGCTTCTTGCTGATAAAAGTTGGTCGCGGCTTATCTCCAGGACCAATGTCGACTTCCTCCAGCTCGTCAGCCGATGTAAACCCATACCCGAGCTTTCCGTCCCCTGTGAGGTCGACGCCATATACTGGGAGAACAGGTGGTACGGATGATACAGGCCGATCGCTAGAATCGGCTTCCATCTTGATCATCACCAGGACCTTTCGACAGTGTCGGGGCCGATCGCGTGGAGCAGCTTCCTCCTTATCTTCACTGCGAGAGCAGTTGCCCTCGCCTCCACCCTCATCAAGGGGGTGCCCCAGTTCTATCATGTTGATGTTGAACGAGTATTCTGACTGGCACCCCCCAGGGTAAGTGTCGTTAACCCTGTCAACGGCGCCTGACGGTGCATCAGGCACTTTTCCTTGGTAGGTCCCGAGAGCCGGCTCTGATAGAGAGTGCTGATGCTTCACGACCTCCTTGATCATCCGAACGGCGACATGCTCCAAAGTATTCACCAGGCTCTCAGAATGGAGGCGCAACGAGTGAGCCACCATGCCGCTAATCTCCTGGCGCACGGCCCTGGTTCGTCCTTCTGACGGGACGGATAGGTCCACTCCATCGAGCGCGCCTTCCGGTGAGAACCCCTTCCACCTGATGCCATGTGAACGGGTTCTGTGATATGAGTGTAACATCCCAAAATTTTCAAAGTTCAAAAACATCATGCATTCATTTCATCCATTCATTGAAAGACAAATAAAAACAAACAAAACCCAAAATAGGTCAAAACCCTAATAAATCAACCCTAGTTGTTTTATGTTGCAAATAGCCTAAGTGCTAAAATTATTATTTTTTATTTTCAAAATGAGTCTTTTTCTTGTATCTTTTAGTCCTAAAACAATCCTCTGGATTTTACAAATTTTTAGAAAAAGATTTGAGGTCATTCGGAGGTTTTAATCAAAAGTTATGAATTAAATAGAAAAAGAAAAAGAGAAAAGAACAAAAAAAAAGAAAACGGACCTAACCAGCCGAACTGGGCCAGCCCAGCCCGACCGGCGGCCCAAGCTGGCCAGAAGTGGCCCGCGCCGCACCACTCTCCCCTCCCCCCTCGCTGACAGGCGGGACCCGCCTTGTCAGCGCGACCTCCTTCAACCTCCGGCTCTGGCCACGCCCCCACGTCTGAACCGTCCGCAGCACCCGCCTCCCCCACTCGCCCCTCACCCCCACGACCCCCAAACTCGGCCCCGAGCCCTCCACTACAAAGCCCCTCTCCCCCTCTTCATTTTGCCCCGCTCGCCCGCTCAAAACACGCCGCCAGGCTGCGGCGATCTCTCGCCGGAGCAGCTCGCGCGCCGCCCCACTCCGGCCGCTGCCCCCGGCCTCTCCAGACAGCAGCAGCACACCGCGCCGCCGCCATTCGCCTCGCCTCGGCCGGGCGCACGCCGTCCGCACCTTCGCCGCCGCGGGAGCTCGCCGTAGCGCCGCCGGACACCACCATCCGAGCTGCCGCCGCCGCCATCCGCCATTGCCGGCCGGCCGCAGTGAGCAACCTCCTCTTATCCCCTTTCTTTTCATTCCTTTCGTTTTGCATCGTAGGATCTACATCCAGCGACCCAGATAGAAACACTTAAATGAAAGGGTATCAGCCAATAGGAATCAGCCGCGTGGCGCCCAGTCAGCTGCACTGTCAGCAGCCCCGGTCAAACCCAGTCAAACCCAAATTTGAATTGTATTCAAATGTCAGAATCTGTGTCCAACTTGTAAAATCAATATAAAATCAACCGTAATCCCAAATTTAGCAAATTTTATATTGTTGGAAAGCTTGAAATCTGTAGAATCCAACCGTGGCATAATACTGTATATGTTGTGTGATTAATTTTGCACCATAATTCAAAATAGAGAATTAACCCGCTAACACTATAAAATTCGTGTAAATTAATCCAGTGGGCCAAAATTAACAAATTTGTAGTCTCTGAAATCCTTAGAACATGAAGATCATCATGGAACCAGAGTTGACCAAAGTTGATACGTGCACAAACTTGCTTGTGCAAATATGCTCAAATCAGTAATCTGACAATAATTCAAATTCTATAAACTATTTTTGAATGAATCCAATTGCTATGGTCTTGTATTACTGTACCCTATCCAGTGATGTTGGGTTAAGATTTTTACAAAACATAAACACTACAGTACCTATTTTAGTTGACGTATATGCAATTGTTAACTGATTAATAGCGCTATAAATAAAACTTCAATAAAATAAATACAACCAGAGATCATTACCAACATTCTAAATACCAGAGGACACTTAATATAACATTTTCACATCATACCTATGTGTGAAATTAAATCTTGCATATCATGCATGCATACATGTCTATGGTTGTGAATTCAGAATGTTGTGTTTATTTGGCTCCTGTTTGTCTTGTTTAGATTGTGAGGAGGACTAGGGTCTTGCTTGTGATTGCTGTGATTGTTCAGGTTGCTTTGACCAAGGCAAGTGACACTCATCTTCTCACCCAGTTTTATTCAATGCATTAGTGATTTTCTAGTAGTATGCATGATAGGTTGTTATTTGTTTTTCAAAGTGAATGCAATGCTAGAATTCCTAGTAGTGGATAGCCACCCTGAGCCCCCTGCTAGGTAAATGCTTTGCCGCACCTGGCTACTATCAAAATTACCGCCGCTCTTGTATTTGTTTGGTGGTTTACAAAAGTTTACAAAACTTTGAAAACTAACAACCTTAATGCACACCTGGGTGGATTGGCTGATTGGTGGGCGGCTACTCAGGGCCACATTGTGGTTGTCTTCGCCTGAGGGTGCGCATTGTTGAGTGGCTACTCAGGGCCACATTGTGGTTGTCTTCGCCTGAGGGTGCGCATTATTGCGTGGCTACTCAGGGCCACATTGTGGTTGTCTTCGCCTGAGGGTGCACTTGTGGATCGCCACCCAGGAACAAAGAGATTTGTAGGTCTTCACTGTTTTAGATAGCTTCCAGTGCAGCCTTATGGTATATGGCTCTGCCAAGATTCTTAAGTTGTGGAGGTTCATCCTGTTGTCGGATTAGAGGGTGGTTGCAGAAATGCAAGAGAAACGGGTCTGGCTAGTATGGGTGAACTTCTCTTCCCAAAGGTCTTGTCTCATCTTACTCTTGGGTAGGATGGGTCTTAAGGTGAAAGTGCACAACCTCTCGAGAGTTAAATCTAAGATCTTAGCCGTGTCCCCGGTCATGGACAATTTGAGCTGCTAGGCAGGGATTGTACTGAAGAATCTCAACACCCCTTTTGTTTTCTAAAGTAAATTAAAAAGCGTAGAAACTCTTCATGGTGTGTCATGGTGAGCCCTCTGAACACCCATGAATGGATTTCAAAGTTACCCAAATAAACTTCGTGGTGTGTCATGGTGCGCCCTCTGAACACCCACGATGAATTTCAAAGATTTCAAATGTTTTATCAAATATAGGACAAAACTGGCTTTATGCAAATAGCCTAGCTCCACCAGCCAAATTCACGTAGTTAGTCTTTTCAAAACTGCCACCAAATAAGTGTCATTTGTCAGTACATCATTGTACTGACCTCCATTCGTGGGGCTGCATATTCAAACGTGCAGGTCGCTCTGATGAAGGTTACTGATAGGATCTCGAGTCTACATTCCAACATGTCTGCCTGTGGCGCATGATGAAGATGGAGGCTCCATGCTACTTTATTTCCGCTGTGATAGATATTTGAACTTTATTTGAATGCTAGTCATTTGGACTATGCAAGTTGTATTTCCCTTAATTGCCGTACCGGATCATTACGTTGTAATGTTGATACTATTGCTATGAATGTTATATTTTGTACTGTGGTGCTATCAGTGATCCAGGGAGTAGCACTGAACACAGGTGTTCTACCTTTGTTAAAAGGTAGGACGTTACAATGAGCCGATGAGGTCGGCTTCGAGGATGACTTTGATCTCGTCATACTTCTTCTTGAGCTCCTCGGTTAGGTCATCGTATGTGACTGGCGTGCCGTCCGCCATCTCAGATGTAGATGGCGATGTGGTTGATGTAGAAGCTTGTCCCACCGGGCGTGCCAGAATGTGTTGTCGTCAGAAACCCACCGGCGGGTAGCGACAGGCAACACAGTAGAGCCGGGAACAACTTAGGGCTTCGGCTGGCCCTGGTCCCTCCGAGCGACGGCCCGCAAAGCTTTCTGGTCACACGTCCGATGCTGATGCTAGGGCGTGCCACCTGACCTATACCTGGTCAGGAAGGTGATGGAGATGCCTCGCTTAGTTTCCTGCATGGCATACACGTAAACATTAAATACGAGCCTCGATCGGCTCTCAGGTTATCCTGTGAATCGGCTCATGGGAGCCGATCCACCCATGATTCGTACGAGGTGCACGAATATATGGTGGTCCTGCTTGATCAAGATAAAGCTAATAAGATCTACGACGATTTGGGGTTTTCACCGCATAATCGGAACATCCTACTCAGGATTGGGCCTCGCGGCCACGCACGATGATCGTAAGCCGATCCTAGACGAGGCCTAAAAAACAACACGAGGTTGATCCCCGGAACATCCTGTCTAGGACTTGCGAACGACACCCTACGTGCCGCTGGATCCTCCAGCCCCTTATAAGGCCTAACTATTGCAGATATTAAACTAATCCTTGAAGAATCAAGGAGCAACCGTAACGGATCGAATCTACTAAATCATGATCAAGCGGGGTGCCGCCCCTACACCTAAGATAGGTGTAAGGGCGGCGAGATATGCTAGGGGTTGCACTACGCAAGCATATGATACGAAGAACTATGCTAACCCTAACACATCTATGATAACTACGTTGCTCGCCATCAAAAAGGCTTCAGTACGAGCAACGCATGAACAACGTGGAGCTTGTGCTGCCTAGATCGCAAGATGCGATCTAGGCAGCATGTCGCTTACCGGTAGAAACCCTCGAGACGAAGGAGTTGGCGATGCACCGAGATTGATTTGTTGGTTGAACGTTGGTTGTTGTTTATTCCATAAACCCTAGATACATATTTATAGTCCGTAGACTTTCTAATCGTGGGAATAGTCCCAACCGGGCACGGGCCCAACTCTAACAAAATCGACACGTATCCTACTATGTTACAGATACAAAGGCAAACTAGCCCAAACTTGCTATTCAAGGCCGATTCACGTATATTCTTCAATACATAATCTTCAAGTCCACTTGGATCGCGGCCCACCTCTGACTTGGTCAAATTCGGGTGATAACAGAAGCTTTGTTGCTTCACCAAGAGTGATGGACATAAAGGTACCTCCAGCAGCTGAATCCAATAGGTTCCGTGAAGAAAAATTCAGTCCTACATAAAAGGTTTGGATGATCATCCAAGTAGTCAGTCCATGGGTTGGGCAATTTTTAACCAAAGATTTCATTCTTTCCCATGCTTGTGCAACATGCTCAGTATCTAATTGTTTAAAATTCATTATGCTACTCCTCAAAGATATAATTTTAGCAGGGGGATAATATCTACCAATAAAAGCATCCTTGCATTTAGTCCATGAATCAATACTATTCTTAGGCAGAGATAGCAACCAATCTTTAGCTCTTCCTCTTAGTGAGAAAGGGAACAATTTTAATTTTATTATGTCACCATCTACATCTTTATACTTTTGCATTTCACAAAGTTCAACAAAATTATTGAGATGGGCAGCAGCATCATCAGAACTAACACCAGAAAATTGCTCTCGCATAACAAGATTCAGTAAAGCTGGTTTAATTTCAAAGAATTCCGCTGTAGTAGCGGGTGGAGCAATAGGTGTGCATAAGAAATCATTATTATTTGTGGTTGTGAAGTCACACAACTTAGTATTTTCAGGAGTATTCATTTCAGCAACAGTAAATAAAGTAAACTAGATAAAGTAAATGCAAGTAACTAATTTTTGTGTGTTTTTAATATGGCAAACAAGATAGTAAATAAATTAAAACTAGCAACTAATTTTTTTGTGTTTTGATTTAGTGCAGCAAACAAAGTAGTAAATAAAAATAAAGCAAGACAAAAACAAAGTAAAGAGATTGGATTGTGAAGACTCCCCTTGCAGCGTGTCTTGATCTCCCCGGCAACGGCGGCAGAAAAAGAGCTTGACGGCGTGTAACACACACGTTCGTTGGGAACCCCAAGAGAAAGGTATGTTGCACACAGTAGCAAGTTTTCCCTCAGAAAGAAACCAAGGTTATCGAACCAGTAGGAGCCAAGAAGCACGTTGAAGGTTGATGGCGGCGAGATGTAGTGCGGCGCAACACCAGGGATTCCGGCGCCAACGTGGAACCTGCACAACACAACCAAAGTACTTTGCCCCAACGAAACAGTGAGGTTGTTAATCTCACCGGCTTGCTGTAACAAAGGATTAGATGTATAGTGTGGATGATGATTGTTTGCAGAAAACAGTAGAAACAGTATTGCAGTAGATTGTATTCGATGTAAAAGAATGGACCGGGGTCCACAGTTCACTAGTGGTGTCTCTCCCATAAGAAATATAGCATATTGGGTAAACAAATTACAGTTGGGCAATTGACAAATAGAGAGGGCATGACAATGCACATACATGACATGATGAGTATTGTGAGATTCAATTGGGCATTACGACAAAGTACATAGACCGCTATCCAGCATGCATCTATGCCTAAAAAGTCCACTTTCAGGTTATCATCCGAACCCCTTCCGGTATTAAGTTGCAAGCAACAGACAATTGCATTAAGTATGGTGCGTAATGTAATCAATAACTACATCCTCGGACATAGCATCAATGTTTTATCCCTAGTGGCAACAGCACATCCACAACCTTAGAACTTTCTGTCACTGTCCCAGATTTAATGGAGGCATGAACCCACTATCGAGCATAAATACTCCCTCTTGGAGTTACTAGCAAAAACTTGGCCAGAGCCTCTACTAACAACGGAGAGGATTGATACGTCTCAAACGTATCTATAATTTCTTATGTTCCATGCTACTTTTATGATGATACTCACATGTTTTATACACATTATATGTCATTATTATGCATTTTCCGGCACTAACCTATTAACGAGATGCCGAAGAGCCAGTTGCTGTTTTCTGCTGTTTTTGGTTTCAGAAATCCTAGTAAGGAAATATTCTCGGAATTGGACGAAATCAACGCCCAGGTCCCTATTTTTCCACGAAGCTTCCAGAACACCTGCGGGGAAAGGAAGTGGGGCCACGAGGTGGCCACACCACCAGGCGGTGCGGCCCAGGCCCTGGCCGCGCCGGCCTGTGGTGTGGGCCCCTCGGGCGCCCACTTGACATAATTCTTTCGCCTACTTAAAGCCTTCGTCGCGAAACCCCCAGTACCGAGAGCCACGATACGAGAAAACATACTGAGACGCCGCCGTCGCCAATCCCATCTCGGGGGATTCTGGAGAACACCTCCGGCACCCTGCCGGAGAGGGGAATCATCTCCCGGAGGACTCTACACCGCCATGGTCGCCTCCGGATTGATGAGTGAGTAGTTCACCCCTGGACTATGGGTCCATAGCTGTAGCTAGATGGTTGTCTTCTCCCAATTGTGCTTCATTGTCTGATCTTGTGAGCTGCCTATCATGATCAAGATCATCTATCTGTAATGCTACATGTGTGTTTGTTGGGATCCGATGAATAGAGAATACTATGTTATGTTGATTATCAATCTATCTATGTGTTGTTTATGATCTTGCATGCTCTCCGTTACTAGTAGATGCTTTGGCCAAGTTGATGCTTGTAACTCCAAGAGGGAGTATTTATGCTCGATAGTGGGTTCATGTCTCCGTGAATCTGGAGGAGTGACAAGAACCTCTAAGGTTATGGATGTGCTGTTGCCACTAGGGATAAAACATTGATGCTATGTTCGAGGATATAGTTATTGATTACATTACGCGCCATACTTAATGCAATTGTCTGTTGTTTACAACTTAATACCGAAAGGGGTTCGGATGATAACCTGAAAGTGGACTTTTTAGGCATAGATGCATGCTGGATAGCGGTCTATGTACTTTGTCGTAATGCCCAATTAAATCTCACAATACTCATCATGTCATGTATGTGCATTGTCATGCCCTCTCTATTTGTCAATTGCCCAACTGTAATTTGTTTACCCAATATGCTATTTCTTATGGGAGAGACACCTCTAGTGAACTGTGGACCCCGGTCCATTCTTTTACATCGAATACAATCTACTGAAATATTGTTCTACTGTTTTCTGCAAACAATCATCATCCACACTATACATCTAATCCTTTGTTACAGCAAGCCGGTGAGATTGACAACCTCACTGTTTCGTTGGGGCAAAGTACTTTGGTTGTGTTGTGCAGGTTCCACGTTGGCACCGGAATCCCTGGTGTTGCGCCGCACTACACTCCATCACCAACAACCTTCAACGTGCTTCTTGGCTCCTACTGGTTCGATAAACCTTGGTTTCTTACTGAGGGAAAACTTGCTGCTGTACGACATCATACCTTCCTCTTGGGGTTCCCAACGGACGAGTCCTTTACCGTCACAAGGAAGCTACTACGCCCACGTCAACTGTGCGCAAGCAGCTAGTTTTCTGGCGCCGTTGCCGGGGAGATCAAGACACGCTGCAAGGGGAGTCTCCACATCGCAATCTCTTTACTTTGTTTTTGTCTTGCTTTATTTTATTTACTACTTTGTTTGCTGCATTATATCAAAATACAAAAAAATTAGTTGCTAGTTTTACTTTATTTACTGTCTTGCACTCTATATCAAAAACACAAAAAAATTAGTTACTTGCATTTTATTACCATGTCTAGCTCTACACTTGTTACTTCTTCGCCTGAAGAATTAGTTTTCACTTTTAAAAAAGGGGATGAGGAGAGTTTTAAGGATGCTTGGTCTAGAATTTTTACTTCTTATCGCAAAACTGAACCACAAATGACTCTAAGTTTACTCCTTAGTAACTTTTATTTTGGGCTTATGATTCGCTATAGATATGCTTTGGATGCTTTAGTGGGAGGAGATTTTCTCCATTGCAATGGGGATCAAGCTTTTAATGCCATAAAGAAGTTGGTTGCATCACATGATTCAGCTAATAACTTTGATTCAGCCCTTATTAGCATTTATAATAGATTAAACAATCTTGAGACAAGTGCATCCTGCTTGAATGAAAATTATAGATATGTTCGTAACCGTCTTGATCAAGTTTTAGTGAACTCTGAACCTTCATTATGGGATCCTACTATTAAAATTGTTATCGGTGACCAAACTCTTCATGCCAATTGTGATATTATGTCTGAATTTTGCCTAATGCCTAAGAGTATTCATGAATCTTTGAAACTTTGGGATTTCATCGAAGGGGGAGAAGGAATAACTCTTATTGATAATTCTGTTATAAATCCTAAGGGAATAGCTGCAGGTGTGCATACAACCATTCTTGGAAGAACAATATCCATTGATTATCTTGTTATTGAATGTGTAGGAACAGGACAAATCACACTTGGAAGATCCCTGCTGAAACTTTTGGGAGCAGTCATAGATATGGGAGAAGGCACCATGAAATTCACCTCTACACCAGGGGGAAGACATATATTCCCTAAAGCAAAGGGTAAGAAAAAGAATAAGAAAGGTAAGGGCAAAGCCCAAGGTAAGGTTGATACACCACCCTCTGATGTTACTTGATGCACTCTTTCTGCGCCTAGCTGAACGGCGTTAAAGAAAAGCGCTTATGGGAGACAACCCATGTTTTTACTACAGTATTTTGTTTTATATTTGAGTCTTGGAAGTTGTTTACTACTGTAGCAACCTCTCCTTCTTAGTTTTATTGCATTGTTGTGCCAAGTAAAGTCTCTAATAGAAGTATGATACTAGATTTGGATTACTGCGCAGAAACAGTTTTCTTTGCTGTCACGAATCTGGGTCTAATTCTCTGTAGGAAACTCAGAAAATTATGCCAATTTACGTGAGTGATCCTCAGATATGTACGCAACTTTCATTAGTTTTAAGTTTTTTCATTTGAGCAAGTCTGGTGCCTGTTAGAAATTCGTATTTACGAACTATTCTGTTTTGACAGATTCTGCCTTTTATTTTGTATTGCCTGTTTTGCTATGCTTGATGGATTTCTTTATTCCATTGACTTTCAGTAGCTTTGTGCAATGTCCAGAAGTATAAAGAATGATTGTGTTACCTCTGAATATGTGAATTTTAATTGTGCACTAACCCTCTAATGAGTTGCTTTAAGTTTGGTGTGGAGGAAGTTTTCAAGGATCAAGAGAGGAGGATGATATACACCATGATCAAGGAGAGTGAAAGCTCTAAGCTTGGGGATGCCCCGGTGGTTCACCCCAGCATATATTAAGAAGACTCAAGCGTCTAAGCTTGGGGATGCCCAAGGCATCCCCTTCTTCATCGACAACATTATCAGGTTCCTCCCCTGAAACTATATTTTTATTCCGTCACATCTTATGTACTTTGCTTGGAGCGTCTGTTTGTTTTTGTTTTTGTTTTGTTTGAATAAAATGGATCTTAGCATTCATTGTATGGGAGAGAGAGACACGCTCCGCTGTTGCATATGGACAAGTATGTCCTTAGGTTTTACTCATAGTATTCATGGCGAAGTTTCTTCTTCGTTAAATTGTTATATGGTTGGAATTGGAAAATGATATATGTGGTAATTGGTATAACATCTTGAATAATGTGATACTTGGCAATTGTTGTGCTCATGTTTAAGCTCTTGCATCATATACTCTGCACTTATTAATGAAGAAATACATAGAGCATGCCAAAATCTGATTTGCATGTTTGGTTTCTCTAAGGTCTAGATAATTTCTAGTATTGAGTTTGAACAACAAGGAAGACGGTATAGAGTCTTATAATGTTTACAATATGTCTTTTATGTGAGTTTTGCTGTACCGGTTCATCCTTGTGTTTGTTTCAAATAACCTTGCTAGCCTAAACCTTGTATCGAGAGGGAATACTTCTCATGCATCCAAAATTCTTGAGCCAACCACTATGCCATTTGTGTCCACCATACCTACCTACCACATGGTATTTCTCCGCCATTCCAAAGTATATTGCTTGAGTGCTACCTTTAAAATTTCCGTTCTTTACCTTTACAATATATAGCTCATGGGACAAATAGCTTAAAAACTATTGTAGTATTGAATATGTACTTATGCACTTTATCTCTTATTAAGTTGCTTGTTGTGCGATAACCATATTTCTGGGGACGCCATCAACTATTTCTTTGTTGAATATCATGTGAGTTGCTATGCATGTTCGTATTGTCTGAAGTAAGAGTGATTTATCATGATCAAATGGTTTGAGTATGCATATTGTTAGAGAAGAACATTGGGCCGCTAACTAAAGCCATGATCCATGGTGGAAGTTTTAGTTTGGACAACAAACATCAATCTCCTATGAGAATATTATTTGTTGTTGAATGCTTATGCATTAAAGAGGAGTCCATTATCTGTTGTCTATGTTGTCCCGGTATGGATGTCTAAGTTGAGAATAATCAAAAGCGAGAAATCCAATGCGAGCTTTCTCCTTAGACCTTTGTACAGGCGGCATAGAGGTACCCCTTTGTGACACTTGGTTGAAACATGTGCTATGCTATGATAATCCATGTAAATCCAAGCTAATTAGGACAAGGTGCGGGCACTATTAGTATACTATGCATGAGGCTTGCAACTTGTAGGATATAATTTACATAACTCATATGCTTTATTACTACCGTTGACAAAATTGTTTCTTGTTTTCAAAATAAAAGCTCTAGCACAAATATAGCAATCGATGCTTTCCTCTTTGGAGGACCATTCTTTTACTTTTATGTTGAGTCAGTTCACCTATTTCTCTCCACCTTAAGAAGCAAACACTTGTGTGAACTGTGCATTGATTCCTACATACTTGCATATTGCACTTGTTATATTACTCTATGTTGACAATATCCATGAGATATACATGTTACAAGTTGAAAGCAACCGCTGAAACTTTATTTTCCTTTGTGTTGTTTCAATACTTTCTACTTTGAATTATTGCTTTATGAGTTAACTCTTATGCAAGACTTATTGATGCTTGTCTTTAAGTACTATTCATGAAAAGTCTTTGCTTTATGATTCAGTTGTTTACTCATGTCATTTACCATTGTTTCGATCGCTGCATTCATTACATGTGCTTACAATAGTATGATCAAGATTATGTTGGTAGCATTGTCACTAAGAAATTATCTTTGTTATCGTTTACCTACTCGGGACGAGTAGGAACTAAGCTTGGGGATGCTTGATACGTCTCAAACGTATCTATAATTTCTTATGTTCCATGCTACTTTTATGATGATACTCACATGTTTTATACACATTATATGTCATTATTACGCATTTTCCGGCACTAACCTATTAACAAGATGCCGAAGAGCCAGTTGTTGTTTTCTGCTGTTTTTGGTTTCAGAAATCCTAGTAAGGAAATATTCTCGGAATTGGACGAAATCAACGCCCAGGTCCCTATTTTTCCACGAAGCTTCCAGAAGTCCGAGGGAGAGACGAAGTGGGGCCACGAGGTGGCCACACCATAGGGCGGCGCGGCCCAGGCCCTGGCCGCACCGCCTGGTGGTGTGGGCCCCTCGGGCGCCCCCCTGACCTAATTCCTTCGCCTACTTAAAGCCTTCGTCGAGAAACCCCCAGTACCGAGAGCCACGATACGAGAAAACATACTGAGACGCCGCCGCCGCCAATCCCATCTCGGGGGATTCTGGAGATCACCTCCGGCACCCTGCCGGAGAGGGGAATCATCTCCCGGAGGACTCTACACCGCCATGGACGCCTCCGGATTGATGAGTGAGTAGTTCACCCCTGGACTATGGGTCCATAGCAGTAGCTAGATGGTTGTCTTCTCCCCATTGTGCTTCATTGTCTGATCTTGTGAGCTGCCTATCATGATCAAGATCATCTATCTGTAATGCTACATGTGTGTTTGCTGGGATCCGATGAATAGAGAATACTATGTTATGTTGATTATCAATCTATCTATGTGTTGTTTATGATCTTGCATGCTCTCCGTTGCTAGTAGAGGCTCTGGCCAAGTCATTGCTTGTAACTCCAAGAGGGAGTATTTATGCTCGATAGTGGGTTCATGCCTGCATTGACACAGGGACGTGTGAGAAAGTTCTAAGGTTGTGTTGTGTTGTTGCCACTAGGGATAAAACATTGATGCTATGTCTAAGGATGTAGTTATTGATTACATTACGCACCATACTTAATGCAATTGTCTGTTGTTTACAACTTAATACCAGAAGGGGTTCGGATGATAACTGAAAGTGGACTTTTTAGGCATAGATGCATGCTGGATAGCGGTCTATGTACTTTGTCGTAATGCCCAATTAAATCTCACAATACTCATCATGTCATGTATGTGCATTGTCATGCCCTCTCTATTTGTCAATTGCCCAACTGTAATTTGTTTACCCAATATGCTATTTCTTATGGGAGAGACACCTCTAGTGAACTGTGGACCCCGGTCCATTCTTTTACATCGAATACAATCTACTGCAATACTGTTTCTACTGTTCTCTGCAAACAATCATCATCCACACTATACATCTAATCCTTTGTTACAGCAAGTCGGTGAGATTGACAACCTCACTGTTTAGTTGGGGCAAAGTACTTTGGTTGTGTTGTGCAGGTTCCACGTTGGCGCCGGAATCCCTGGTGTTGCGCCGCACTACACTCCGTCACCATCAACCTTCAACGTGCTTCTTGACTCCTACTGGTTCGATTAAACCTTGGTTTCTTACTGAGGGAAAACTTGCTGCTATACGACATCATACCTTCCTCTTGGGGTTCCCAACGGACGAGTGCTTTACCGTCACAAGGAAGCTACGACTCCCACGTCAGCACCATACAAGTTAGAATTAATGAGAATATAAGATTAATGGCTGAACTGCATGCTAGGTGGGAAAGAGAAGAAAATGAAAAAACTAGCTAAAGAGAATAATGTAGCTAAAGTTTGGACTATTACCACCACTAGTAATGCTAATGCTACACATGTTGCTGCACCTCCTACTAATAATGGTAAAAGAATTGGTGTTAGCAATGGTTCCACTTCTAATGCAAAGCGCGAAAAATTGCCTGAAACTGCTAAAACTGCTGAAACTGCCTGTGATAAAGCTGCTGAAATTTTTTCCAACATTGGGGACAATGATCCCATTGCTTTAGATCATAATGGTTTAGATTTTGATGATTGTCATATCTCTGAAGTTATAAAGTTCTTACAAAAACTTGCTAAGAGTCCTAATGCTAGTGCTATAAATTTGGCTTTCACGAAACATATTACAAATGCTCTCATAAAAGCTAGAGAAGAGAAATTAGAACGCGAAACTTCTATTCCTAGGAAGCTAGAAGATGGTTGGGAGCCCATCATTAAGATGAAGGTCAATGACATTGGTTGTAATGCTTTATGTGATCTTGGTGCAAGTATTTCTGTTATGCCTAAGAAAATTTATGATATGCTTGACTTGCCACCATTGAAAAATTGTTATTTGGATGTTAATCTTGCTGATAACTCTACAAAGAAACCTTTGGGGAAAGTTGATAATGTTCGCATTACCGTTAACAATAACCTTGTCCCCATTGATTTTGTTGTCTTGGATATTGAATGCAATGCATCTTGTCCCATTATATTGGGAAGACATTTTCTTCGAACTGTTGGTGCTACCATTGATATGAAGGAAGGTAATATTAAATATCAATTTCCTCTCAAGAAAGGTATGGAACACTTCCCTAGAAATATAATGAAGTTACCTTTTGATTCTATTATTAGAACAAATTATGATGTTGATGCTTCGTCTCTTGATGTTACTTGATACACACTTTCTGCGCCTAGCTGAAAGGCGTTAAAGAAAAGCGCTTATGGGAGACAACCCATGTTGTTTTTACTACAATAATTTTGTTTTATATTTGAGTCTTGGAAGTTGTTTACTACTGTAGCAACCTCTCCTTATCTTAGTTTTATTGCATTGTTGTGCCAAGTAAAGTCTCTAATAAAAGCATGATACTAGATTTGGATTACTGTGCAGAAACAGTTTTCTTTGCTGTCACGAATCTGGGTCTAATTCTCTGCAGAAAACTCAGAAAATTATGCCAATTTACGTGAGTGATCCTCAGATATGTACGCAACTTTCATTAGTTTTAATTTTTTTCATTTGAGCAAGTCTGGTGCCTGTTAGAAATTCGTCTTTACGAACTGTTCTGTTTTTGACAGATTCTGCCTTTTATTTTGCATTGCCTGTTTTGTCATGCTTGATGGATTTCTTTATTCCATTGACTTTCAGTAGCTTTGTGCAATGTCCAGAAGTATAAAGAATGATTGTGTCACCTCTGAATATGTGAATTTTAATTGTGCACTAACCCTCTAATGAGTTGCTTTAAGTTTGGTGTGGAGGAAGTTTTTAAGGATCAAGAGAGGAGGATGATATACACCATGATCAAGGAGAGTGAAAGCTATAAGCTTGGGGATGCCCCGGTGGTTCACCCCTGCATATATCAAGAAGACTCAAGCGTCTAAGCTTGGGGATGCCCAAGGCATCCCCTTCTTCATCGACAACATTATCAGGTTCCTCCCCTGAAACTATATTTTTATTCCGTCACATCTTATGTACTTTGCTTGGAGCGTCTGTTTGTTTTTGTTTTTTTTTGTTTGAATAAAATGGATCCTAGCATTCATTGTATGGGAGAGAGACACGCTCCGCTGTTGCATATGGACAAGTATGTCCTTAGGCTTTACTCATAGTATTCATGGCGAAGTTTCTTCTTCGTTAAATTGTTATATGGTTGGAATTGGAAAATGATATATGTGGTAATTGGTATAACATCTTGAATAATGTGATACTTGGCAATTGTTGTGCTCATGTTTAAGCTCTTGCATCATATACTTTGCACCTATTAATGAAGAAATACATAGAGCTTGCTAAAATCTGATTTGCATGTTTGGTTTCTCTAAGGTCTAGATAATTTCTAGTATTGAGTTTGAACAACAAGGAAGACGGTATAGAGTCTTATAATGTTTACAATATGTCTTTTATGTGAGTTTTGCTGTACCGCTTCATCCTTGTGTTTGTTTCAAATAACCTTGCTATCCTAAACCTTGTATCGAGAGGGAATACTTCTCATGCATCCAAAATCCTTGAGCCAACCACTATGCCATTTGTGTCCACCATACCTACCTACCACATGGTATTTCTCCGCCATTCCAAAGTATATTGCTTGAGTGCTACCTTTAAAATTTCCATTCTCTACCTTTACAATATATAGCTCATGGGACAAATAGCTTAAAAACTATTGTGGTATTGAATATGTACTTATGCGCTTTATCTCTTATTAAGTTGCTTGTTGTGCGATAACCATGTTTCTGGGGACGCCATCAACTATTTCTTTGTTGAATATCATGTGAGTTGCTATGCATGTCCGTCTTGTCTGAAGTAAGAGAGATCTACCACCTTATGGTTAAGCATGCATATTGTTAGAGAAGAACATTGGGCCGCTAACTAAAGCCATGAATCATGGTGGAAGTTTCAGTTTTGGACATACATCCTCAATCTCATATGAGAACATTAACTGTTGCTACATGCTTATGCATTAAAGAGGAGTCCATTATCTGTTGTCTATGTTGTCCCGGTATGGATGTCTAAGTTGAGAATAACCAAAAGCGAGAAATCCAATGCGAGCTTTCTCCTTAGACCTTTGTACAGGCGGCATAGAGGTACCCCATTGTGACACTTGGTTAAAACATGTGTATTGTGATGATCCGGTAGTCCAAGCTAATTAGGACAAGGTGCGGGCACTATTAGTATAATATGCATGAGGCTTGCAACTTGTAGGATATAATTTACATAACTCATATGCTTTATTACTACCGTTGACAAAATTGTTTCTTGTTTTCAAAATAAAAGCTCTAGCACAAATATAGCAATCGATGCTTTCCTCTTTGAAGGACCATTCTTCTACTTTTATTGTTGAGTCAGTTCACCTATTTCTCTCCACCTTAAGAAGCAAACACTTGTGTGAACTGTGCATTGATTCTTACATACTTGCATATTGCACTTGTTATATTACTCTATGTTGACAATATCCATGAGATATACATGTTACAAGTTGAAAGCAACCGCTCAAACTTTATCTTCCTTTGTGTTGCTTCAATACTTTCTACTTTGAATTATTGCTTTATGAGTTAACTCTTATGCAAGACTTATTGATGCTTGTCTTTAAGTACTATTCATGAAAAGTCTTTGCTTTATGATTCAGTTGTTTACTCATGTAATTTACCATTGTTTTGATCGCTGCATTCATTACATGTGCTTACAATAGTATGATCAAGATTATGTTGGTAGCATTGTCACTAAGAAATTATCTTTGTTATCGTTTACCTACTCGGGACGAATAGGAACTAAGCTTGGGGATGCTTGATACGTCTCAAACGTATCTATAATTTCTTATGTTCCATGCTACTTTTATGATGATACTCACATGTTTTATACACATTATATGTCATCATTATGCATTTTCCGGCACTAACCTATTAACGAGATGCCGAAGAGCTAGTTGCTGTTTTCTGCTGTTTTTGGTTTCAGAAATCCTAGTAAGGAAATATTCTCGGAATTGGACGAAATCAACGCCCAGGTCCCTATTTTTCCACGAAGCTTCCAGAACACCTGCGAGGAAAGGAAGTGGGGCCACGAGGTGGCCACACCACCAGGCGGCGCGGCCCAGGCCCTGGCCGCGCCGGCCTGTGGTGTGGGCCCCTCGGGCGCCCACTTGACCTAATTCTTTCGCCTACTTAAAGCCTTCGTCGCGAAACCCCCAGTACCGAGAGCCACAATACGAGAAAACATACTGAGACGCCGCCGTCGCCAATCCCATCTCGGGGGATTCTGAGAACACCTCCGGCACCTGCCGAGAGGGGAATCATCTCCCGGAGGACTCTACACCGCCATGGTCGCCTCCGGATTGATGAGTGAGTAGTTCACCCCTGGACTATGGGTCCATAGCTGTAGCTAGATGGTTGTCTTCTCCCCATTGTGCTTCATTGTCTGATCTTGTGAGCTGCCTATCATGATCAAGATCATCTATCTGTAATGCTACATGTGTGTTTGTTGGGATCCGATGAATAGAGAATACTATGTTATGTTGATTATCAATCTATCTATGTGTTGTTTATGATCTTGCATGCTCTCCGTTACTAGTAGATGCTTTGGCCAAGTTGATGCTTGTAACTCCAAGAGGGAGTATTTATGCTCGATAGTGGGTTCATGTCTCCGTGAATCTGGAGGAGTGACAAGAACCTCTAAGGTTATGGATGTGCTGTTGCCACTAGGGATAAAACATTGATGCTATGTTCGAGGATATAGTTATTGATTACATTACGCGCCATACTTAATGCAATTGTCTGTTGTTTACAACTTAATACCGGAAGGGGTTCGGATGATAACCTTAAAGTGGACTTTTTAGGCATAGATGCATGCTGGATAGCGGTCTATGTACTTTGTCGTAATGCCCAATTAAATCTCACAATACTCATCATGTCATGTATGTGCATTGTCATGCCCTCTCTATTTGTCAATTGCCCAACTGTAATTTGTTTACCCAATATGCTATTTCTTATGGGAGAGACACCTCTAGTGAACTGTGGACCCCGGTCCATTCTTTTACATCGAATACAATCTACTGCAATACTGTTCTACTGTTTTCTGCAAACAATCATCATCCACACTATACATCTAATCCTTTGTTACAGCAAGACGGTGAGATTGACAACCTCACTGTTTCGTTGGGGCAAAGTACTTTGGTTGTGTTGTGCAGGTTCCACGTTGGCGCCGGAATCCCTGGTGTTGCGCCGCACTACACTCCATCACCAACAACCTTCAACATGCTTCTTGGCTCCTACTGGTTCGATAAACCTTGGTTTCTTACTGAGGGAAAACTTGCTGCTGTACGACATCATACCTTCCTCTTGGGGTTCCCAACGGACGAGTGCTTTACCGTCACAAGGAAGCTACTACGCCCACGTCAACTATGCGCAAGCAAGCATGCAAGATCATAAACAACACATAGGTAATAGATTGATGATCAACATAACATAGTATTCTCTATTCATCGGATCCCAACAAACGCACATGTAGCTTTACAGATAGATGATCTTGATCATGATAGGCAGCTCACAAGATCAGACAATGATAGCACAATGAGGAGAACACAACCATCTAGCTACTACTATGGACCCATAGTCCAGGGGTGAACTACTAACACATCAATCCGGAGGTGACCATGGCGGTGTAGAGTCCTCCGGGAGATGATTCCCCTCTCCGGCAGGGTGCCGGAGGCGATCTCCTGAATCCCCCGAGATGGGATTGGCGGCGGCGGCGTCTCAGTATGTTTTCTCGTATCGTGGCTCTCGGTACTGGGGGTTTCTCGACGAAGGCTTTAAGTAGGCGGAAGGGCAACGCGGGGGGCCACACGAGGGCCCCACACGCCAGGGCCGCGCGGCCTAGGGCTTGGCCGCGCCGCCCTGTTGTGGCGGCGCCTCGTGGCCCCACTTCCTTTCCCCCTCGGTCTTCTGGATGCTTCGTGCAAAAATAGGACCCTGGGCTTTGATTTCATCCAATTCCGAGAATATTTCCTTACTAGGATTTCTGAAACCAAAAACAGCAGAAAACAAAGAATCGGCTCTTCGGCATCTCGTTAATAGGTTAGTGCCGGAAAATGCATAATAATGACATATAATGTGTATAAAACATGTGAGTATCATCATAAAAGTAGCATGGAACATAAGAAATTATAGATACGTTTGAGACGTATCAATGATCCTGAGTATATTGCCTTTGTCAAGGCTCGTCTTTGAGATCAGTTTCTTATGACTGATCTTGGTGTCCTCTTCGATATTTTCTTGGCATTGATGTTTCTTCCACTTCTGATGGCTTTTCTATCTCTCAGGAAAAGTATATTCAGGATCTTCTTGCCCGTGCTGCTCTTGGGGATGAGCGCACGGTTGATACTCCTATGGAGCTTAATGTTATGCTTCGTCCTACTGATGGTGATCCTCTTCCAGATCCCACTCGTTATCGCCATCTTGTTGGGAGTCTTGCTTATCTTGCTGTCACTCGTCCTGATATTTCTTATCCGGTTCATATTCTGAGTCAGTTTGTCTCAGCTCCTACCACTGTTCACTACAGTCATCTCCTCCGTGTCCTTCGTTATCTTCGTGGCACGATCACTCGTCGCCTTTTCTTTCCTCGTTCCAGCTCTCTTCAGCTCCAGTGCTACTCGGATGATACGTGGGCGAGTGATCCTACGGATCATCGTTCACTTTCTGCTTACTGTGTGTTTCTTGGTGGCTCGCTTGTTGCTTGGAAGAAAAAGAAACATGTCGCGGTTTCCCGTTCGAGTGTTGAGACTGAGTTGCGGGCTATGGCTTTGTTGATTGATGAGGTGACCTGGTTACGGTGGTTGCTTGCAGATTTTGGGGTCTCTATTACGACACCCACTCCACTTTTGTCTGATAGTACATGTGCTATCAGTATTGCACGTAATCCGGTCAAGCATGAGCTGACCAAGTGATGACCCACAAGTATAGGGGATCGCAGCAGTCTTCGCGGGTAGTAAAACCCAATTTATTGATTCGACACAAGGGGAGACAAAGAATACTTGGAAGCCTTAACAGCGGAGTTGTCAATTCAGCTGCACCTGGAAACAGATTTGCTCGCAAGAGTTTATCAGTAGTAACAGTTTTATAACAGTAGCAGTAGTAGAATAACAGCAGCAGAGTAACAAAGACAGCAGTAGTAATTATAGTAAACAGCAGGATTAAAATACTGTAGGCACGGGGACGGATAACGGGCGTTGCATGGATGAGAGAAACTCATGTAACAATCATAGCAGGGCATTTGCAGATAATAATAAAACGGTGTCGAAGTACAAAGCAATCAATAGGCATGTGTTCCAATTATAGTCGTACGTGCTCGCAATGAGAAACTTGCACAACATCTTTTGTCCTACCAGCCGGTGGCAGCCGGGCCTCAAGGGAATCTACTGGATATTAAGGTACTCCTTTTAATAGAGTACCGGAGCAAAGCATTAACACTCCGTGAACACATGTGATCCTCACATCACTACCATCCCCTCCGGTTGTCCCGATTTCTGTCACTTCGGGGCCATTGGTTCCGGACAGCGACATGTGTATACAACTTGCAGGTAAGATCATAAACAATAAATATCATGATGAAACAATAACATGTTCAGATCTGAGATCATGGCACTCTGGCCCTAGTGACAAGCATTAAGCATAACAAGTGGCAACAATATCATCAAAGTACCAATTACGGACACTAGGCACTATGCCCTAACAATCTTATGCTATTACATGACCAATCTCATCCAATCCCTACCATCCCCTTCAGCCTACAGCGGGGGAATTACTCACACATGGATGGGGGAAACATTGCTGGTTGATGGAGAGGCGTCGGTGGTGATGATGGCGATGATCTCCTCCAATTCCCCGTCCCGGCGGAGTGCCAGAACGGAGACTTCTGGCTCCCGAGACGGAGTTTCGCGATGTGGCGGCATTCTGGAGGGTTTCTGGCGACTTCGACTTCTCCCCATGCGTTTTTAGATCGAAGGCAATAAGTAGTCCGAAGGAGGGCGTCGGGGGCCAGCCGAGGGGGCCAGACGCTAGGGCGGCGCGCCCCCCTCCTGGGCCGCGCCGGCCTAGTGTCTGGGGGCCCTGGGCCCCCCCCCCCAGGCTTGCCCTTCTGGCTCCGCCAATATTCTGGGAAAATAGGACCTTCTGCATAAATTCCGAGGATTTTCCTGAAAGTTGGATTTCTGCACAAAAACGAGACACCAGAACAGTTCTGCTGAAAACAGCGTTAGTCCGCGTTAGTTGTATCCAAAACACACAAATTAGAGGCAAAACAATAGCAAAAGTGTTCGGGAAAGTAGATACGTTTTGGACGTATCAACTCCCCCCAAGCTTAGCTTATTGCTTGTCCTCAAGCAATTCAGTTAACAACTGATGCGATAAAAGAACTTTCACGAACACATTTGCTCATATGATGTATATATTCTCATGCTATGGCTAACACTTAGGCAGTTCATAATAAGATGCATGCAAATAAGATCATCTAACAGCTATGTCAATCATGGAGAAGTACCAACAATTAATAATAAGCATCATGAATCATGTCTATAAGTAGGATTGCAATGTTCATAAAAGGGTATGAAAAAGTGGTATCTCGCTTGCCTGTATTTGAACAGCAAAACATAAATGCTCAGGCACCTCTGAGGTTCATAGAAAGACTAGAAATAGAGATTGTCAAAGATAAAAGCATCAAAGTTATACCACAATCAATCATATTTTGAGACAAGCATATTGTACTAAGAATGACAGTTGTGCTCTCAAGATAGTGCTCAAAGAAAGGATGGAGACACAACATAAAAATAAAAGATTGACCCTTCGCAGAGGGAAGCAGGGATTAACATGCGCTAGAGCTTTTCATTTTTAAAACAAGAGTAAAATTATTTTGAGAGGTGTTTGTTGTTGTCAACGAATGGTAATGGGTACACCAACTACCTCGCCAACCAGACTTTCAAGAGCGGCTCCCATGAAGGACGTTATCTCTACCAGCAAGGTAGATCATCCCTCTTCTCTTTTGTTTACACACGTATTTTTGTTTTATTATGGGTTACACTCCCCCCAACCTTTGCTTACACAAGCCATGGCTAACCGAATCCGCGGGTGCCTTACATCAATCACATACCATGGAGGAGTGTCTATTTGCAAAATTAAGTTGCTTACTGATGAATCAGAGCAAAACATGTGAAAAGAATTATTAATGAAGTTTGATTAATCGGGGCTGGGAACCCCATTGCCAGCTCTTTTTGCAAAATTATTGGATAAGCGGATGTGCCACTAGTCCATATGAAAGTCCGTCAAGAGTAAATGACAAAGTTGAAAGATAAACACCACATACTTCCTCATGAGCTATAAAACATTACACAAATTGAGAAGCATTTTGAAGGTTTTAAAGGTAGCGCATGAGAATTTACTTGGAATGGTTTGAAATGCCATGCATAGGTATTTATGGTGGACACTTTGGAACAACTTGGTTTTCAGGAGTTTGGAAGCACGAGCGGTGTTCCCGCTCAGTACAAATGAAGGCTAGCAATAGACTGGGGAGCGACAATCAAGAGAGCAGTAACTGTCATAATCATGCTTGCGGCAAAATAAATTAACTGAGGCATAAAAGTGATACAAGAACTCTGAAGCAAATTAAATCATCGAGGCTTAGTTGACTTTTGTTCAGTCATATGCATGCGTGAGCATGTGCTAAGTCGATATAAATGAATTATTCAGAGGAGGATACCACAATGTCATACCTACTTATGAATAAATCAATGCAAGCAAACATCCATGACACGCTACTCATATTAATAAATTGGTGCTAATCATGAGAGATCATGAACTACTAGACTTTCTTAATTGGCATATACCTCACATGAACCAACTAAGCATGCTCACATGGATGAGTTTATGTACAAAAATGAAAACAAATAGAGTTCATACCAGCCTCTCACCACAGTCGAATTGTTGTAGATCGTCATTATTGCCTTTCACTTGTGTAGCTTGAATAATATGAAATGAAAACCATGCTCCAGCCACCGAAGACCATTGAACTCAAAATGAACTTTACAAACCAAAGAAGAACAGCAAATATTTTTGGTGTTTTCGAATTGGAAACAAGAACAAGAGGAAACAAGCAAATAAAGCAAAATCTTTTTGGATTTTCTTATAGCAAACCAACGATAGCAAATAAAGCAAGATAAATGCAAGAAACCAAAATAAACAAATGGTGAAGAGAAACAACAGAAATATTTTTGGTCTTTTTATGTTTTAGGAAAGAAACAAAGCAAAAACAAGAAATGGCAAACTAGAAGAGTCACATAAACACAAAGCAGCAGAAATTCGTCAAACTTGACAGCAGTACAGTACTCGATTTTTAAGAAATTCTTCCACTGCTCAAATCGAAAAGTGTTCAACTAATGAAAGTTAGATAACAACCTGGGGAACATGCACAAAAATTGGCTTCGCAAAATAACATTCTGGCTGTTTTTGAGAATTTTTATGGTGACAGTCCAGAATCTGTTTTCAATCAGCACTTCCCCAAATATCATCTCCCTCTCATTAGAAAACCACTCAGACAAACTAAACAAGTATATACAAGTATCCAGCAACCATAATATGCAAATAATGAGTGATGCCGGTATACCTCCCCCCAAGCTTAGGCTTTTGGCCTAAGTGGAGATCAACCCCAGCGAGGGTCAGGGTTCCACGCCGGTGGATCGTACATGGTGTAGTCATAGTAAGGTCCCTGTGCAGAAGAAAAGCGTGTTGGCTCCACATGTCCAAAATGTTGATGTGAGGAACTTGCTGCATCGGATGACGAGTCGAGGTGTTCCTCGGCCTCCTCCGTGTTGCCTCTTGCATGATGGCCTCCTCCCTCTATATGTGCATTCAGTGCACCTTCTGTGACTGACCAATCCTCCCTGCAATCAAGGTTAAATAGAACAGGCGTAGGCAATCTTACTAGTTTTTCAGTTTTCTTAGTTGTTCTCCAAGTCTTCTTGTAAAATGTTATCTTGTAAGACAGGTTACCCAAATTAGATGAATCAGAAACAAATTCATGTTTAATCATGGAGGCTATGTCAAGTTTCTCTATGGAAAGTTGAATATCAAGATGGTGAGGTTCTACTCCATGCAAAGCTAGTAAACGAGAGGCGATGAGACCTCCACAAATTCCGCCCTTCTCACGGTTAGTAGCAAGTCTATAAGCTATCAATGCCCCCAAATTATAAGTCTTACTACCTTGCAGTGCAGCAGCTAGAAAAGCTAAATCATGGATAGATAGTTTACTACCATTCTTTCTAGCAAGAACGCATTTAGTAATGAAATAAGCAAAGTAGCGGATAGCTGGGAGTTGAATGCTACTGATTTTACCACCATCATCTGAGAAACTCCTTCCATGACAAATCATCTCAAAGAGGCTTAAGAGCTCTCGCGGCGATCCCCTTATCTTCTCGCATGGTCCCCATTGCGGTACTCTAATTGTTGTACAAAAATCATTGAATGGCAAGTTGACAGTTTTATTATAAATCTTATACTGAACCATGGGGTTAGATTGCGACCAATTGAATTTAAAATCCTGCACAACAGACATAGTCAATTTTGCATATTGACATGGTTCTCCATCAACGAAATCATTCAACCCTGCACGAGAAATTAGATTCTGAACATCTTCCAATATTCCTGCACTTCTCATGAAATCTGTGCACGGGTAGTAAGAGGGGTATACTCCCTCTTCGCGGTTCACTCTCATGACTTGTTGCACCTCCAATTCTTGTTGGTTTAGTTGATATCTATTCCACTCCATTTTCTGAAATTTTTCAACAATCATTATAAAATTCGATTTGGTGACATATAATCAAGGCGAACTACTATAGGAACTTGCTAGAGTACTAATCATGCATCAAAACTAGTTTTTACATCATAGAACAAGCATGCAAGCTCACTAAACATGTTACCTACAGCAGCAAAATATTCAAGATATACTCAACCAAACAAAATTCTACTTGGATCATTGGAGGAGTCCCATACCAAGGAGCAAATGTGCCAAATTTCAGCAAGAAATCTGGGCTGAGCAAAGAGATCGAAAAATCTGGAGCTCTTGAGCAGAAACACGAGTGAGAGGAAGCTGGTGTCGATTTTTTCGGGAGAGAGAAGAGGCTGGGAGGAAGAGATGCTAAAGTGGGGCAAAGGGGGGCCCACACACCAGGGTGGCGCGCCCCCCTTGCTGGCCGCGCCAGCCAGGTGTGTGCCACCCTGGGGTGCCCCACTGGTCATCCCCAGGTGTTCCCAGGTGCTTCGTCTAAAAATAGGACCAACGTTATAATTTTTGTGAATTTTTGAAAACTTTGAAAAATGCACATTTCTGGGTATTAAGTTTATTATTACTGTGCAGGAAAATTTTTGAAATCTCTATACAACTAAAGAACTTTGCAAAAAAAAAGTGCTACAGCAAGTAGGACAAGTGGAGGAAGAAAGAGATGTTGTTTACCCCCTCTATGCATATAAAAAGCATTTGTTAACAAGGTTGATCAAGTCTTGCCACCAAATAAATTTTACATAGCATAAGAAGAAATAAACCTCAAATCAATTATGTTACCTTGAATTGTATTGATATGGACCCAATAATAAGAGTTTGATATTCTTCTTTAGGCTCATATATTGGACAATCAATAGTTCCAACTTTGATAGTTCTCACATTAGAGATAGTATTAACTCCACATACTTTATCAATCCTCTTGGGGAAATAGACGGTATGCTCCTTATCATCAACATTGAAAGTAACCTTTCCTTTATTGCAATCAATAACAGCCCCTGCGGTGTTAAGAAAAGGTATCCCAAGAATAATATACATATTATCATCTTCAGGCATTTCCAACACAACAAAATCAGTTAATATCAAGCAGTTATTAGTAACTTGAACAGGAACATCCTCACATATACCAACAGGAATAGCAATAGATTTATCAGCCATTTGCAAAGATATATCAGTAGGTATCAACTTATCTAAATAAAGTCTCTTATAAAGAGTAAAAGGCATAACACTAACACCGGCTCCCAAGTCACATAGAGCAGTTTTAACATAATTATTCTTAATAGAACAAGGAATAGTAGGTATACCTGGGTCGCCCAACTTCTTTGGAACTTTGCCATTGAAAGAGTAATTAGCAAGCATGGTGGAAATTTCCTCATTGGGGATTTTCCTTTTGTTAGTAACAATATCTTTCATATACTTTGAATATGGAGGCAATTTAATAGCATCAGTCAGAGGGATTTGCAAGAATAAAGGTTTCATCCAATCACAAAATTTATTATAGTGTTCTTCTTCCTTTGATTTTAGTTTCTTAGCAGGAAAAGGCATTTGCTTTTGCACCCAAGGTTCCCTTTCATTACCATGTTTCTTAGCAATAAAATCTTCTTTAGTATACTTTTTATTTTTAGCATGCTTTTCAGGTTCATCTTCAACTTCTTCTTTATCAGAAGCGTCATTCTTATCATTATCATTACCATTATCATTACCACTTTCAGTTTCAGCATCGGAAATAGAAATACTATTAGGATCATTAACAGGTTCAGAGGATTCTACAACCTTTTTATGTTTCTTCTTCTTTTTCTTAGAAGGAGCACTAGGTTCAATCCGTTGAGAATCTTGTTCAATTCTTTTGGGATGCCCTTCAGGATATAGAGGATCCTGGGTAGAGACACCGCCTCTAGTTGTTACTTCATAAGCATGTTTCTCTTTAGAATTATTTTTTAACAAGTCATTTTGAACTTTAGTGAGTTGATCAATTTGAGTTTGAACCATTTGAAAATGTTTAACAAGCATCTTAACATCATTGGAGGTTCTCTCCACAATATCATGCAAATTGCTAATAGCTTGAGAATTTTCCATTAGATGATTCTCTCTCTCATATTAAAATTTTCTTGCTTAACAATATAATTATCAAACTCATCTAAGCATTGAGCAGGAGGTTTTGAATACGGAATATCTTCCTTAGTAAAGCGTTGAAGGGAGTTTACCTCGATCATGGATGAAGGGAGAATTATCTCACATATATCTTCTATGGGAGGTAGATTCTTCACATCTTCGGATTTAATACCTTTTTCCTTGAGAGACTTCTTAGCTTCCCTCATATCTTCATCATTCAATTCAATTAAACCCCTCTTCTTCAATATTGGCGTTGGAGTTGGTTCAGGTATATTCCAATCATCATGATTCCGGCTTATTCTAGCCAATAATTCTTCGACTTAAATGTCTGGAGTTCTTTTCCTGAAAACACAACCAGCACAACTATCCAAATATGCTCTAGATTCAATGGTTAGTCCACTATAAAATATATCAAGTAGATCATTATTTTCTAAATCATGTCCAGGTCGAGCTCTGATAAGAGAACAAAATCTTATCCAAGCCTCAGGCAATTTCTCTTCATCTCCCTGGTCAAACCTATAAATTTTCTGTAAAGAAATATGTTGAGCACTAGCAGGAAAGTATTTTCGAAAGAAAACATCACGCAGCTCAGTTGGACTTTTAATAGAACCAGGAGGCAAATTATTATACCAAGTTTTATCATCATCCTTTAATGAGAAAGGAAAAAATTTAGCGACAAAGTAAGTACGCATCTTGTCATCATCAGAAAACAAGCTACTCATAGAAGAAAGCTCAATCATGTGTTCTACAGCACTTTCTTTTTCAGTACCACAAAAGGGTGTTTTCTCTACAATAGCTATATGAGATAGATCAAGAGAAAAATCATAATCTTTATCCTTAATGCATATAGGAGATGTGGCAAATTCAGGATCAGGAGATAACTTATGTCTAACAGTATATTGTGCGAGAAACTTTTTAATTTTTCTTGCATCAGTAGTAGCATTGCATCTATTAATAAAATCATCATTAAGCTCCACATAATCCTCATCAGGATCATCACTAGAATAATCAAGTTCAGGTGAATTAACAGGTGTAGTAGCATTAGGAGTTTTAGCATTTTCAATTTGTCTAGACCTAGCAATTGTAGCATCTAGAAAGGATCCCAATGAACCACTATCATCAAGCACAGCAGAAACATTATCAATATTATAAGAGTTTTCAGATTCAGCAGAAGTACCAGCAAGTGAAACTTGCGGCGGTGAAACAAGTTGACTTATCACAGATGGTGAATCAAGTGTAGCAGAGGTACTCAGAGTTGTACCTTTTCTTGTAGTGGATGGTAATATGGCGACTTTAGGATCGCGAGTTTTACCCATGATGGAGAATTTGCAGCGAACAATATCAATCCAAGTGAACTTCCAAATAAAGCTATGCTCCCCGGCAACGGCGCCAGAAAACAGTCTTGATGACCCACAAGTATAGGGGATCGCAGCAGTCTTCGCGGGTAGTAAAACCCAATTTATTGATTCGACACAAGGGGAGACAAAGAATACTTGGAAGCCTTAACAGCGGAGTTGTCAATTCAGTTGCACCTGGAAACAGACTTGCTCGCAAGAGTTTATCAGTAGTAACAGTTTTATAACAGTAGCAGTAGTAGAATAACAGCAGCAGAGTAACAAAGACAGCAGTAGTAATTATAGTAAACAGCAGGATTAAAGTACTGTAGGCACGGGGACGGATAACGGGCGTTGCATGGATGAGAGAAACTCATGTAACAATCATAGCAGGGCATTTGCAGATAATAATAAAACGGTGTCGAAGTACAAAGCAATCAATAGGCATGTGTTCTAATTATAGTCGTACGTGCTCGCAATGAGAAACTTGCACAACATCTTTTGTCCTACCAGCCGGTGGCAGCTGGGCCTCAAGGGAATCTACTGGATATTAAGGTACTCCTTTTAATAGAGTACCGGAGCAAAGCATTAACACTCCGTGAACACATGTGATCCTCACATCACTACCATCCCCTCTGGTTGTCCCGATTTCTGTCACTTCGGGGCCATTGGTTCCGACAGCGACATGTGTATACAACTTGCAGGTAAGATCATAAACAATAAATATCATGATGAAACAATAACATGTTCAGATCTGAGATCATGGCACTCGGGCCCTAGTGACAAGCATTAAGCATAACAAGTTGCAACAATATCATCAAAGTACCAATTACGGACACTAGGCACTATGCCCTAACAATCTTATGCTATTACATGACCAATCTCATCCAATCCCTACCATCCCCTTCAGCCTACAGCGGGGGAATTACTCACACATGGATGGGGGAAACATTGCTGGTTGATGGAGAGGCGTCGGTGGTGAAGATGGCGATGATCTCCTCCAATTCTCCGTCCCGGCGGAGTGCCAAAACGGAGACTTCTGGCTCCCGAGACGGAGTTTCGCGATGTGGCGGCGTTCTGGAGGGTTTCTGGCGACTTCGACTTCTCCCCGTGCGTTTTTAGATCGAAGGCAATAAGTAGTCCGAAGGAGGGCGTCGGGGGCCAGCCGAGGGGGCCAGACGCTAGGGCGGCGCGCCCCCCTCCTGGGCCGCGCCAGCCTAGTGTCTGGGGGCCCTGGGCCCCCCCAGGCTTGCCCTTCTGGCTCCGCCAATATTCTGGGAAAATAGGACCTTCTGCATAAATTCCGAGGATTTTCCTGAAAGTTGGATTTCTGCACAAAAACGAGACACCAGAACAGTTCTGCTGAAAACAGCGTTAGTCCGCGTTAGTTGTATCCAAAACACACAAATTAGAGGCAAAACAATAGCAAAAGTGTTCGGGAAAGTAGATACGTTTTGGACGTATCACCAAGCATATTGGTGTTGATGTTTTTTATACACGTGCTCAAGTGCAGGATGAGGTTGTTGCGGTTCATTATGTGCCTTCAGATTTGCAGTTGGCGGATTTCTTTACAAAGGCACAGACTCGAGCGCAGATGACTTCTTACTCTCTAAACTCAGTGTTGTGGATCCACCATGAGTTTGAGGGGGGTGTTAGATGTATATATCTGTATATTGTATTTTTCCCATATGTTAGGGGGCTTCCTGCATATTTGCACATGTACATGAACTATATATTGTGGCATTTGGTCCCCTGGTAATACAACAAGCATATTGCCCTCACAGTAATGACACGGGGTGTAATGTGCAAACATGCCTTGGTGGGAGAAAGAACCTAGGCAGTGTTCAATCCTGTCCGCTGACCTAGACTGGATGGCCCAGATTCACGTGGAAACATGTATTTTTTGACGAAAGGCGACTTGGTCGCTTTCATTGCGATTAGGGAAGGGAAAGTACAAGCGGGAAGACTAGTTCCCGTGTATACCGAAAGGTTTAAGGATAAACCAAAAAGGAAAAGAAAAACCTTTCAAAGGAAAGGCACAGAGGAAGAACAAAAAAACAACAGGGAGCTTTGCACCCCAAGGCCGTCAGGTCAAGGCAGCCTAGTCCGGTTCTCTTGGTCTGTCTATTAGAGCTAAAAGCCTTCTTCTCCCAGCATGCACCCACGATCGAGCCTCCACTAAGATGGCTTGAACGACCGCAGCAGGAGTAGCCGATATATGCCTGAAGATCCTGTCATTTCGTTCCTTCCAAAGGCACCACCAAACTAGCGGGACCATCGATAGCCAAAGCTTGCGCCTCTCCTTGGTAAGTTGGTGAGTGGAAGTCCCTAGCCACGAAGCAAGGTCGGAGGACGGTCCCGGGGCCAAGGCCGCTGGCAGCACCGCATGGTCAAGAAGCCTCTTCCAGACGTCCTGCGCGAAAGGGCAGGTCACCAGGAGGTGCAAAGCCGTCTCGGGGTGCGCTCGACATAGGGAGCAGAGCGGGTCGTGAGGGCAGCCCTTCTTGGCCAAGACATCGGCTGTCATGCATCTACCTTGTACAGCCAACCAAGCATAGAACTTACACTTTGGTGGTGCATCCGATCTCCAAATCAACGGTGGGAAGTCAGGTTTTATCGAGCCAATGAACTGCGCCGCATAGGCCGAACTCGCGGAGTATTTTCCGTCAGCCGTCCACTTCCAGGTTACTTCATCAGGAACTCCGTCGGCGAGCTGCACATTACGCACCAGGTTCCATAGCATCACATACTGTTGTATAGCAGTCCCCGTCATGTTCCCCTTGAAATGCTTGATCCATTTTCCATGGTTTAGGGCCTTTTTGATCGAGATGTGCCGAAGGGTACAGTGGCTGAAGAGCTCATGGAAGATGGCACTAAACTTCCCTTCAGTATGCCAAGCATCCGTCCAAAACATTGCGGTTTCTCCATCTCCAACCGTGATCCTCACAGATGCCTCGAAGAAGTTGCGGACCTTCTCATCAATGGGTAGTGGCAGCCCTGTCCATGGCTTATCCTTAGCCATCCAATTTTGCCATAACCAGCGGCATCGAAGGGAAATACTGCGGGCCACAAGATCAGGGATTCTGAGCCCGCCATAAATCTTTGGAGAGCAAGCTTGTTTCCAACTAACGAGGCACTTCCCTCCGGTGGCGACATCCTTGTTAGCCCAAAGGAAACCCCTGGCCGCCTTCCCAATTCTCTTAGTGAACCATTTGGGAGGGTGCACTGCCATCATCTGAAAGACCGGCATGGCGTAGACAACCGATACTAGCAAAGTTAGTCTTCCGGCCGACGATGAAATCCTATTCCAACTTGCCATCTTGTTGAGCATTTTGTCAATGACGGGCTGCAGATCAGCGCGAGTCAACCTCAAGATGGACAGAGGTAGTCCCAGATACGTGCATGGCAATGTGGCTAGGGGGCATTGAATTTCATTGATCAAAGGTTGCAGGTCTATTTCCTCGCAGCGGATCGGGGAGAGGGAACTCTTGGAGAAGTTTATGTGTAATCCGCTTGCTTCTCCAAATGAGTCAAGCAGCTGGCGTGTAGCAGCCACTTCCTCTACCGCGGGGTTTAAGAACAGCACGACATCGTCGGCATATAAGGAAGCTCTGAACAGCGGCAGCGTAGCCCCAATGGGTTTAAGAATGTTCAGCTGATCAGCATAACCAAGAATCGCTGAGAGGACATCCATTGCCAGTACAAAAAGCAGCGGGGATAGGGGGTCTCCCTGTCTTAACCCTCTCCTATGCCAAATGATCTCTGTGAGGTCTCCGTTGATGAGTATCTTGGTCGACGCTGTAGCTAACATGGTCGTGATCCAATCTCTCCATTTCCTCCCGAATCCTTTTGCCTCTAGAACCTCGAGTAAGAATTCCCAAGATAGGCTGTCAAAGGCCTTTTGAATATCCAGCTTCAGTAGCAGTGCCGGGGTCTTCTTCAGGAAAAATGAGCGAGCCAGGCCACGAACGAAGGTGAAATTATCATGGATTACTCGACCCTTGATAAAAGCACTCTGTGCCGGACAGACGAGCTCGCCCATTCTTGGTTGCAGTCTATTGGCCAACACTTTCGCCACCAACTTAGCAAAGAAACAGATGAGGCTTATTGGCATGTAGTCCCTAGCAGTCTTCGCATCTGTTTTTTTCGGAATCAGTATCATGGTTGCGGAGTTGAGGCTGTCAAGCTCTGAGGTTTGCAACGTTGCGAAAGCCTTTATAGCAGCCATAATGTCATACTTAACCAGGCTCCAGCAGTGCTGAAAGAAGCGACCGGTAAATCCATCCGGCCCAGGTGCCTTATCTCCGTCTATGTCAAACACACATGCTTTTACTTCCGCCTCTGTGAACTCTGTCTCCAATTCTTGTAGCTGTAACGGTAGGATGCCTAGTTCCTGAAACTTGAGTGTGTGTCCTCTGGTTCCTGGTGCCAATCATGCTCATGAAGTACTCGTGAATGTATTCCATTTTTTCATCATGACCCGTTATGATCTGGTCGTTCTTTTGGAAGGACAGAATCAATTTCTTTCTTCGCTTTGCCGAAGCTTTGGCATGGAAGAAACTTGTGTTAGCGTCTCCCTCTTTTAGCCAAGCCATCCTCGATCGCTGCCTCCAGTGGGAACGTTGTAGCGCTGCAATGCCCAACAAGTTCAGTTTGAGGCTGTTTCTGAATCTTCTCTCTGGCTCTGTAAGATTCTCCTGTCCATCGCACTGTCTAGGCCTCGGATCAGCTCGCTTGTGATCGCTGCTCTCAGCTTTAGATCGCCGATGCTCTGACTACTCCACTTCCGCAACGATCTTGCTAACCTCGTCAGCTTGCAATGTAGCAGAAGAAACGGATCAGAGCAATTGGTTTGTTGTGTCCATGGCTGTTGGGTAGTTTCTGCAAAACCTTCCATCCCAATCCAATAGTTTTCGAACCTGAAATGTCGCGGCGGTGTGAAAGTGGCATCAGTCGTGAGCAACAGAGGGCAATGGTCCGAAAGGTCAGACGACAGGGCCTGCAGAATGCAGTTGGGGTGATCATTGCTCCACATCTCGTTCATAAGCGCCCGGTCCAGCTTGACTTTGATAGCATCAGCTTGCTCATTGGACCAGGTATATCTTCTTCCATGCATATACATGTCCTCCAGCTCATTATCATTGGTGAATCTCCTGAAAGCAGCCATCAACCTGCGGTTATAGTTGTTGGTGTTCTTGTCCGAAGCTTGCAAAATTAGATTGAAATCTCCCACTAAAAGCGTCGGTTGCGTGGCTGGGCAGCAAGGCTTGAGGTCTTCTAGGAATTGCAATTTCTCAGGCACTTGCTGCGGTCCGTAGACGGTGATCATATTGAACTGGACTCTGGTTGCTCTCCAACAGCAGCCTGTGGCAATGAAGGAAGGTTGACACGTGTGCTGCACCATATCCACTAAGTCCGGATTCCAGGGAAGGATGATTCCCCCTCTTGTGCCCGCTGCCGGTGAGAACATAAATTCAGCATACTCGGAGCCACAACAGTCGAAGACAATGGGTTGATCAACATTAGCTAATTTGGATTCTTGAAAACAAACTACAGCGGGGTGATACAGGTGCACAACTCTTCTCACAGCAGTGCGCCGCGCCGGGTTGTTTAGGCCCCGGACGTTCCAAATAAGGATACTTTAACTAATCATAAGGACTAGGCGACAGATCAACAACTGTTCCAGGCCTAGGCTACGTTCCCCTGGCGGCGGTTCTTCTTGGCATGTCCTGACTTGGCGAGGGCAGAGAGTGCCTCCATCTTGTCATCATTGAGAGGCTCGTCAAAGGCCGTGGCATATTCCTCAACAGCCTGCTCCTCTTCTTCTTCCCCTGGTTCTGCGATCGCCAGCCCCTTCTTGCTAATGATGAGTTTCCGTGCCAGGCGCATGGTGTTGTTGCCCGACCCTGTTGCCTGTTTCTTGCGGTTTTGGTTGCGGCAGTTGCGTCTTGTGGCAGTTCCTGGAGATCGGCGGCGTCTCGTCTTGCGTGGGGGAGCCGCCGGAGGTGTTGGCAGCAGTGCTGGCGCAACTGGGCCGCAAATCTTCAGCAGCATGCTCTCTATCTGTGAGATGTGATTAGCAGGGTGGGCTGGCGGCATCAGGCTAGCATGCAGGCCATGGGTTGGCGTGTCAGCCCCCAGAGGCCCAACATGGCGTTGTACATCGTCTTCAAACGCTTCACGGAGCCGCTCGCTCGTCACGGGCAGCAGGCGCGGTCGCTAGCGCCATGGTCAGCCCCTGGCTCTCGACAGCAGAGGGCAAGGGTTGCTCGGTCGCACTGCCCTGCCCGTCCTGCGTCTGGCCTAGGGACGCTCTGTCCCCTGGTCCCATCTTGCTTGAGACCGGGGTGGCTTGTAGCGTCATCAGCGTGGCCTCCTCTTCCAGGAACAGCTGCCCATGCCTTGGAGGGGAAGCTGGAGGTATGGGCGTGGGTCCATTGACCAAGCCCACCTCAGGCACAACAGTCAAAGCAGGGCCCGTGAGCGTCCTGTCGGTCGGCTCCGAACCAGCCTGCTCCCGTCCTGGCGCCGCAACAACCTTGTCAGCTAGCGGCCTGGAGTCAACACGCAGATCTTGCATGGACGTCGCAAGCTGCTCGGCGCCCACCGTCACCCCGTTCGCCGCCAGGGCTGGTAGCGGCACTTGAAGGAAACCCGCCGGCAGGAGCGCCCGGCGCCTTCCTCCACCGTTGCGCAGCTGAGGTCGGTGCTGTCCGGAGGCCGCACCCGAGGTGGCTGCCTCCAACCTCTGGTGCCATACATCATCCGTGATGCCGTGCGTCCAGGGGTAGTTCACCTCGTCCGTCCTCGTGGTGTCGTCGTCGCTGTCAAAGTAGTCGTCGTCGTCCCTGGTCCACTGGCCACGCGCGGCCGGCGCCGGCCTGATGAACATGGAGTTGTCGAGGTGGACCAGGATCGTGGTGCTGATGATCCGCGGGGGCACCGTGCGCCAGAGCTCCTCATAGCACCTCCTGGTTGAAGTGCCCGCACCGGGAAGCGAGGCGTCCGGCGAGGAAAAGCCCGGCGGAAGCTCTACGTGGGCGAGGGGGTCGACGCAGGGGCGCGGCTCGTGGATGTCGATGGTGGTCTTCGTGGGCACATCCTCCAGTTTGTCCACCCAAGCATCAACGACGTAGAACGAAAGGTCCCGCTTGGAGAAGGAGTCCTCCGCAATGGTGTGGATGAGGCAGTTTGGCAAGGCCCGTTGCACTGTGTCGAAAGACCAAGCTTGACGGATGCGTCTCGGATGCGTCTCTGCGGACGTCCAGAAAAGTCCGCTCGCGTCTGGCGGACATTTCGGTGGGCCCGCCTGGCAGCGACCCTGCGTCGATGCGTCTTCTCAAACGCGCCAGCGACTACAAAGCTGCGTCGCTTCGGCACTCTGCGCCACGTTAATGGCGACGATGCCTCGGCTGCCGAACGGCCGCCCACCTCCGCCAACCACGTTAATGGCAACGCCACGCGTCCCGCGGCCACCGCATGCCGCCGGCCAATATAAAGGGGGCGCGCGTTCTTCTTCCACATCCACTCCTCCAAAGAAACCCTAGCCGCCACAAAGCTCGACCGTAGCACCGCCTAGGTGTTCCTGTGACGCAGCCAAGCCCGCGAGGAAGTCCATGGCCGGTCCTGGTGGCCGGCGAGGCGGTCGAGGCCGCGGCCCTGGGCGCCCCCGTGGCCGGGGCAGGGGCCGCCGTGGTGGAGCAGCTACGGCCCCACGCTCGCCGTCGCCTGCGCCCTCCTCGTCCTCGCAGGAAGAGCGCTGCTTCGAGTTCCTCCTCCGCATCGACGACGACCCACTCGCCATCAAGCGGCTACCGGACAAGTTCGCCGAGTTCGTCGACGGCGTCGAGCCGGCGCAGTTGCAGCTACGGGAGGCCAGCTGCAACTTCTGCCGTTGGACCGTGGAGGTCCTTGATGGGATTTGTAGCATAGAAAACAAAAAAATTCCTACCGCAAGAACGCAATCCAAGCCAAGATGCAATCTAGAAGACGGTAGTAACGAGGGGATGAACGTGACTAACCCTTGAAGAGTTCCAAAGCCTACGAGATTAGATCTCGTTGTTGCAGAAGATGATCACTTGCCACTTTCAAAAGCGCGTAGAAGATCTTGACGGTGCCACAATCGGGCAGCACCTCCGTACTCGGTCACACGTTCGGTGTTGATGAAGACGTCCTTCTCCCCGTTCCAACGGGCAGCGGAAGTAGTAGATCCTCCTTGAATCCCGGTAGCACGACGGCGTGGTGGCGGTGTCGATGGAGATCTTCGGCGGAGTTTCGCTAAGCGTATGCGGGAGAAGAGATGGAGGAGGGGCGGCTAGGGTTTGGGAGAGGGGTGGCCAGCCACTAGAGGGGTGCGGCCAAGCTAGGGCTTGTGGTGGCCGGCCCCCTCCCCTTGTCCCTCTTTTTATAGGTGGAACCTCCAAGAGTAGGTCTACAAGTCTTCGAATAAGACCCCAAACCAAAACCTTCCATATGACATGAAACCTACCCAAGGTGGGATTCCCACTCTAGGTGGGATTCCCACCTTTCCTTGGGAGGGGGTGGCCGGCCACCTTGGTGGAGTCCACCTGGGACTCCACCCCCTTAGGGTTGGCCGGCCAAGCTTGGTGGAGTCCCTCCGGGACTCCGCCTTCCATAGTGATTTCTTCCGGACTTTTCTAGAACCTTCCATAAATGCACCGGATCATTTTCAAACTTATAAAATGACTTCCTATATATGAATCTTATTCTCCGGACCATTCCGGAACTCCTCGTGATGTCCTAGATCCCATCCGAGACTCCAAACAAAACTTCGAACTCCATTCCATATTCAATATCTACTAATACGACATCAAACCTTAAGGGTGTCACCCTACGGTTCGCGAACTATGTAGACATGGTTGAGACCTCTCTCCGACCAATAACCAATAGCGGGATCTGGAGATCCATAATGGCTCCCACATATTCAACGATGACTTAGTGATCGAATGAACCATTCACATACGATACCGATTCCTTTTCTCACACGATATTTTACTTGTCCGAGGTTTGATCATCGGTATCTCTATACCTTGTTCAACCTCGTCTCCTGACAAGTACTCTTTACTCGTACCGTGGTATGTGGTCTCTTATGAACCATTCATATGCTTGCAAGCTAATTAGACAACATTCCACCGAGAGGGCCCAGAGTATATCTATCTGTCATCGGGATGGACAAATCTCACTGTTGATCCATATGCCTCAACTCATACTTTCCAGATACTTAATCCCACCTTTATAACCACCCATTTACGCAGTGGTGTTTGATGTAATCAAAGTACCCTTCCGGTATAAGTGATTTACACGATCTCATGATCGAAGGACTAGGTAACTATGTATCGAAAGCTTATAGCAAATAACTTAATGACGTGATCTTATGCTACGCTTAATTGAGTGTGTCCATTACATCATTCTCATAATGCCACAACCTTGTTATTAATAACATCCAATGTTCATGATCATGAAACTATGATCATCTATTAATCAACAAGCTAGTTATACAAGAAGCTTACTAGGGACTTCTTGTTGTTTACATAACACACATGTATCAATGTTTCGGTTAATACAATTATAGCATGGTATATAAACATTTATCATAAACACAAAGATATATAATAACCACTTTATTATTGCCTCTTGGGCATATCTCCAACAGTCCTTTTTGACGGGCAGGGCAAGATGTACCTGCACACGGGGTGGGACAAGTTTGCCCGTGACCTCGACCTCGAGCCCGGCTGCCAGCTCACCTTCCTCTACGAGGGGGACGGCGAGATGATCGTCAAGGTGTTCGACGACACAGCCTGCCGTAGGCACTACCATACCGACGACTCCGGCTCCGACACCGATAGCTAGAACGTGAGTGTTCTTTCTTTGCAGCGAATCTGACTACGGGCCAAACGAAGCCAGTAGTCGAGGTTTCTGGATGTTCGCCTCATCGGTAGAACCAACAAGGGCACCATCTCCTCCCGCTGGATTTTCCAGTTTGGGTGATTGGGTGTGCACTCGAATGTTCTTTCTTGGCAGCGAACATACGGAAATCAACACAATTGGCTTCTTTTAAAAAAAAAATTTGTGTCCACCATGGTTCAAACTATGTGTTAGTTTGTGTAAACCATGTTCCAAACTATGTGTTAGTTTGTGTAAAATCATGTTTCAAAATGTTATATTTGAAACTATGTTTAAATAGAGAAGAGGGAAAAAAGAAAAAGAAAAATGCATCGCGCCGCTGGAGCAGACCCCAGACGCAAACGGACGCGCGGACAAAAACGGTCATTTTTGCGTCCGCAGGGCTGCGCAAACTGACGCTCGCGGACATTGCGTCGCGTCGCTGGAGATGCCATGCCCTTAGGTAGATGTTTGGTGGGTTGCCGCCAATCTTTTCAAGGCATCACGTCACCAGAATTTGCAGAAGCATTGGCTCTCCGCCATGCTGTTACTCTCGCATTGGACGAAGGTTTCCACAAAGTGCTTGTACAGTCTGATTGTTTGTCGGTGATCAAAAACGTGAATGCATCTGAAAGGAACCGTTCTGGTACGGAACCGATTGTTGCTGATATCAAGTCTTTATCTACTAGCTTTGAAACTGTTTCTTTTATCATGTAAGTCGTAGTGCTAATGGGGCGAAGGCGAGTGAGCTAGTTGCTCTTTCAACCTTCCGGCAGGGTGTTCCTGGTTGTATCCAGGATGTTGTGAACTATAAATGTTTGTGTTAATATATGAGCCGACCTTGATAAAAAAAAAATTGTAGGGTTCACCTGTATGGCGTGCATTACAGAACAACACAGTATAAAGGTCGACAAAAACAGATCAAGCTACAACATGGACCGCGATGCCACCAAGAGAGTATGGGCAAAGGAGAGTTTGCTCGACAACCCTAACTGCAGTTTCATGTTACATTTATCACAGGTCGGCTTTGATGATTCTTTACATTGACCAATCACCATTATTGCCGCCCAAACCAAAGACTCAGGCCAAAGGCCTAGCCAGGCCCTGTCGCTGCATCGGGCTCCTTTGGTGGGTCATCACCCAACGTTGCCCCAGGATTCATCCCTCCTCGAGCACGCCATCCACCTGCTTCTGGGCGAGAACTTCCACCAGATTTCTGTTACATAACATTGTCAAAAATAAACTGAATTAGGTTCAAAGGGGCCTCTGAGATAACATTGTCAAAAAAAAACTTAGATAACAAGAGGCCTCAGAGATATAAGGCATAACTGAAAAATACAATTACCTCAGGTCCGTATAACTTTTGTGGCAATAGCTTCCGGTATCTTCCAGCAGCAGCAGCAAGCATTTTATTTTGGACGCCCCACTTTGGGTCTTTCACATGATATGCATACTTCTCTCTGCAACAGTAAACAGTCAACTAATAAGTGAAATTGCTTTCGCGCACTCCAAAACATCTCGGCTTAACCAAAAGTTGCTCAATATAGGAGTACATTGACTAAGTGAGATGCAAGCAGAATCCAAGTATGCTAATAATTTCCTATCAACTGTTATATCAGAAAAGCGCAAAGCAAAGTATAGTATCATATATCATAATTCATAAATAACTGAAACAAAATGCTCTTACCCGCCAATAACGGTATCAGATGCGAACTTTTTGCGAAAGCGTCTAGCAAGCTTAACCGGGCTGCATTTGAAAGGAAAAAATGCTCATACGTTTCAATAACTTGCTAGTGAGTAAATTAGTAGTGCAACAATACCTACCTGTCATCATCACACGGCAACGGTAAACACTCCTCAACGGAGAAAAGAGATCCATGATTATTTAAACCTACCACAACCGTCTCTCTCATAATGAACTCCAGATGCTCCAAGATGCTCCTAAATACGAATATATTTATTAAAATGCAATTGAGATGGACAAATCAATAAAACAGATCTATCTCAAACAAGGAAAAACTCACTCGTCAAATCTAGTCTGATATGACTCGAGAAGTTCTTGGTGTGTCCAAGACTTAGCAAACCCGCCTTTTGGAAGACTTAGCACTTTGCCCGTCTGTGAAATCAGAGACAGATACAGACAGTTAACTAAGATATCTGGAAGTTTGTGCTCTTGTATCTCTACACTAAGGAAGTACCTCCTTCTCAAGGGCACGTGCACATTGTTCCTTCTCGGTAACTGAAGTTGATATTTCACCCTTTATGACCTGAAATGAACAACATTAATGACTTCTTATGTAATGCTAGAAATCAGACACACCCCTTCCCCTCGCTATGAGGCGGTGTCAGGTATTTCCCCGAGGCACCTGGGAACCTTTTCACCTTTTAAGCGCCTAAGGCGTCGCCTTAGGCACATCCTTCCCTACTGTGGCCGCAGATTAGACTAGCTATTTGGAAATTGAGTCCATATATCCATTACTAACATCAGGGATTATTCCAAATTTCTTACTAATCAGTTGAGAAGTACTAACATCAGGCATTATTTCAAATTTCTAATCTGCTAGGGAATCAACCATATCATCCGGCAGCATCACTAATCAATTAAGAGAAATACTAACATCGGGTGTTACTCTCAGTTTTTGATCATGTAAAGTACAAACCATCATCTGAACACAGCAGGCAACCACTAACGTGAGAATTGACCAAATAGACCTCTATTCAAAGTTCAGCCGAAGATAACCCTATACGAAAATTTAGCCAAATCTAACCCTTTTGCCCAATGCCATCCATCGCGGCATTGAACTTAGGTAGGTCAGCACCAGACATCTTAGCATTGAGAAACTCTTACCAGTTTTGCATCGAGAGAAAGGGTGGATTTCAAAATTTTAAATAGAATCAACTTTGTCTATTCTCACGCCGTCAACTACTACAGACCACTGAGAAACAGACCAAAATAGAGCAAGTGAGAAGAAGTGAGGCAAAGCACATCAGTCACGCATAAGAAACAGAGCATCATCTGAGTTAAAAGAGAAAAGTAACAGAGCATAGTTCAGGGCCTTTCTGCCCTGGTGAGAGAGGGCTGCGCCAGAGGAGCCAGGCCAGCTGCACACCCTGGCCAATGGCTTGGGTTCCAAAACGAGAGCTCCCTCAATCGTTTTTGGTGGACTAGTTTGCCCCCCTCTCGCTCTCCCTCTCCCTCCTTATTCGGGTGCATTCTCACTTCGGCCTGAAAACTCTCTTTCCCGCTGGAACACCTTATTCGCCCGTGCGATTTCCCTCTTGTTCTCTATGAACTACTGGTTGCTCTGTTAATCGAGGCAGATACCTTATGATAGCATCCAAGGCAGGCCGACGCCCTGCCGTCGGAGGGCGCCCCAGTGCGGCGCCCCAGTGCCAACGTGTTGCCTATAAACTTTGGTTGCTATTATAGCAAGTTGAGTTGGAGATTCACACCTTAAATACCTAGCACTTAACATTAACTATCGTTTGAACTTGAGGAAAGCTAAGATAACACAGAGCACCCGAATCCAAGACATAGTTACTTACCTGTCGTCTGTAAGTGTGTTCTTCAATGGTACCCGCAGTGATTAATCTGTATACAATCACATCTTTCTTCTGGCCCAATCTAAAGGCTCTGTCCACACTCTGGTTATCCATACTACAGAAACATTTAGAATATTAATAAACACAAACAGAAAGTCTCCTCTAGCCTCAATTTAATCTATTTACAAAAGAACAGTTTTAATACCTTGGGTTCTGCGCAGGATCAACAATGATTACTCTCGAACCTGCAGTTAGATTTAATCCCATGCCACCCACAGAAGTTGTCATTAAGAAAACATCCGGTACATCTTCTGGAGAGATCTCATCAGGATTCTCAATATTCGCTTGGAAACTCTACAAGTTTAGCAGATCACATTATACCAGAAAACAGCACATTACAAGGTGCAAGAACAATGCTGTGTAATGAAGCTATTACATAAACAAACACATAAGGTGCAAGATCATTGAGCTGTATGGTAGCAAATGCTTAGCTATTAAGACATTAAGCCTAGAAAGGACCAAGTTACCAGTAATTACTATGACTATCTTCAGAGAGAAGAAAACATAAGCAAGTGATAATTAAGCACCAGAAGGGTTTTGTGTTCGCATCTTTCCATGATGCTCGATGGCCAGTCAGAATCTCACAAGACATAATAAACGGAAAAAGGATACCTTGATTTTCTCGTCTCTCTCAGGTTGAGTTGTACTGCCATCCATGCGTATGATTTTACTTTCGTCCATGAATGTCAGAAGAGCTTGCTGTTATAAATTAAAACAAAAGAGTGCAAGTCACCAGACATGGCCTAGTTGAACATTAACAAGCTTACACTAGTGATCAAGAAACTACCTCTACGAGTTGGAGCATCGGGACAGATTGTGAAAAAACCAGGATTTTATGGTGCTCGGCTAAAAGGTTATTCTGCAAGAATTCAGATTGTCCGTTCCTTATTAGATCGACACTATAACAGATAGAAGTATGAAACATACAAGAGGTTTTAGGATGTTTTGAAACATACCACTAGATACAATATAAACCTGAGTTTGCAAGAAGATCCTATGAGAACGTCAGGAAAAGGGACGAGTTTCAGTAGCTGCTTCTTGTAGTTATTTGCAAGACCTTGAGATTCGAAGGAAGCTTTCGCATCACCAGATGCAAGTTTTCTAAGTATAAATGGGTGGTTGCAGATATTCTTCGCAACCTGTCCGCAGAACAGAAAAGGCCCCGAAAGTAAAAATCCAAAACAAGTTTGATTTCACAAACAGCAGCTTGAAAGTAGAACTAACCGAGGCTTCTGCCAAAGAAGCACCTTTTGAGTTTCCCAAGCGAATTTCTGTTAATAGTGCCTTATAGAGGTCGATCTTCAGACAAAGAGAAAGTAGGTGAATGTAAGATGGAAAATCAGAAGTGAATTAACTGATAAAGTAGCCATGATTACCTGGACGGTTGTCATTTCTAACCAGACCGTCATCTCATGCTTACTACCAAGCAAGCCCATTGCCTGCAGCAACCTTTTTGTCCTCCTTAGCATGCAAGGTTTCAGGATATTTTTTAACTCCTTTGCAAACAGCAGAACCAACACTTAGTCAATAAGCAGAACATGATTTTTTGCAGTATTGGAGATATGAAGGACCCTACATGAAGAATTACCTCTGATGCTGACATTGCTAGCCTTTTATGACTCAACTGGGAATCGGAAAATTTCGCCTTTTCAATAGGCTCCACAAACTTTTCAACAAACTCTTGCTCATTGCCAAGTAAGTTGGGGCAGCAGAAGTTTACTAACACATACAGCTCCTAGATTCACATATTGCTATCAGTAAACTACAGAACTGAAGAGGGATACAGGAAAACAGTTTGTTAGGGTAAAAATGGGGCCACCACACACGAAGTTGTACCTTTAGATTATTTTGAAATGGTGTCCCAGTGATAACTATCTTGTTGTGACAGTTTAGTGCCCTGAAAGCTTGTGAAGTTTGTGTCTTATCATTCTTGATTCTATGCCCTTCGTCTAGGAATATATAGTTCCACTTGATCACCTTTGTTTCTTCACATGCGATAATCTTGTGTTTGGATCGGAACACTTCGTACGTTGTAAGTAGTACACCCCCTCGCTGTCAAATTTAACAAATGGACAGAAATTAAAAACATAGACCATTCAATTTTCATGAACTGAAATGGACAAAATTCCATCTACACTTACTTTGATCACACTGTTCAGAGATTCTCCCTCAGATACTGGCGTTCGGTACCTGCAGTAAGCAAGGAAGTATTATAAGAATAATGGATATGTATACGTACAGTCGTACATGCACATGCACATGCACATGTGGATCTTGGTGTCTTGCCCACACACATGCTTTGGGTCTGTATTAGATGATGCATTGCTAAGGTTCATTTTCCTTTTCTTTCGGTTTCACATATAGAAAAAACTAGGAAATGGAAATATGAGATAATACTTAAAAAGATGCAGGACCCACACTTCAGTGAGGCAATGTCACTATGAGCCACAGGGCATAGCTCCCTCTCTCTCTCTCTCTATCTCTCTCTCTTTCCTCTCTCATCATCTTGTGACTGATTTCTCTACGACCTCACCCCTACCCCCTTCCCTGTCCTCCATCCTGATGAGGATATGTAGCAGCGGTGAACAAGTGGGTGGCATGGATGAAAAGAGGCGGAAGAGGTGGTCAACTATTACGCTAGGCTTGTTCATAATTGTCTCATCAATGTGCTTTGAGCAAATAAGCACATTTCGATGAGCAGGATGTGCCACACTTAGAAACCATCATCAGGACCAGAAGATAGTTCCGGAGCTTCAACCCTAGCGTTTTATTCTCAAGTGGTTTGTTTTGTTCTACTTCCTGACCCACATGTATACATACTGGATCCGCCTAACTTATCATATTCAAGATGTACATGAGAAACTTACATGTGAATTTCTTCTACCAGACCAACATTTTTAAGCTCAGCTACCCACTGACTTAGAACAGACTTCGGGGCTACAATAATTGCTCTCTCGATAAGTGAGCAAGACAGCAAACCACGCAAAAACGAGCAGACCTGCAAAATGAATTTGCATGAGAAATTCGAAAAATAAGTCAGTTCAAATGGACATATTTATACCATGCATACCGTGCGTGTTTTCCCCATCCCCATATCATCGGCGAGTATACCACCCATTGATTTACATTGCAGATCCCACAGCCACCGAACAGCTCTGATTTGGTACGGTGCTAAACGCTCAAGAACTTCAGGAGGTAGGGTAAAGAGGCCCTTCGCAGATCCCTTTGGCATCAAACAAAAATTTGCAGGTTTGTCTTCCTCCAACGCCTGGATTTTGTAACATAAGTTAGAGCGTTATGATCAAAACTAGATAGTCCTGTCATGAAACACTGCTGTTATCTTGCATCAAGTAAGGTCCTACGAATAAAAGATATTTTCTGTCCTGGACTTGCCACACCAGCCATCTTCTCATCATTTCTGGTACGATACCATGTACCACTCAAGTTAAAAAATGTGAAAGAACAATGGATGCATGCACAGGACACTATTTTCTTGATTTAACTTTGTTGAGTTTTTTTATTGAAAAAAGAGTATGTGCTCATTTTACTTGTGATACTTCTAAATGCTCTCTGCTATTCAGTTTGCCATGTTCAGTTTCTATATGGAGTGAATAAAGGAGATCAGCAAACAGATTACATCACAGGATGTTTTTTCCGTTTGAGAGAGAGAGAGAGAGCGAGAGAGTTACCACATGGCCCTTGTCATAGCTTTTAGTGACAGCATTAACATCTTCACTTCTCCAGCAAGAACCTTCAGCATTGAAGTAAGAAGGATCCTAGAAAAAATGCCACAGCGGTTCATAACTTGAAATGAAATGCATTCGAAAAGACTAAGAAATCATTGAACACAAGGAGAAGTAAGGCGGCATGTTACCTCCCTGAGGATGTTACTTGTGGGAAGCCAGCTCCGCATGAAGAGGTCAAACAACCCTTCACCTTGCAAATCCCGCATATCCATCGTCTTCCCACCAAGCTTTTGGATCATCGATTGTAATTTGTCCTTCTCATCACGAAGACAGCGGCTCAAGACTTTCCTGATTGGGTCATACACATAGAGTAGGAACCCCCTTTTGCATGAGGCAGTAGTAGTAGGAGTAGGCGTCCATATCTTCGTTGAGGGATCGTAGTAGTTATCCCCCCAGAGCCTGTTCTTTACCTTGTCATGGTCCAACCCAAACTTTGACTCATATATCTCTGCGAACTTTGGGATTGAGAAGCCCCAACTGTCAGCATAGAAAACAACTGTGCCTTCCCTGGGACTGACTTCAACATCTTTGAGGCGATGGGTGCTGTAGAGCTTGATAAAAGCATTTACATCGTTGATGATAGTGCAGAACTTCTGATAGGCTTCCTCACCATCCAATTTCTCGAGGAAACATCTGTGGATGTTAGTCAGCATGAGGAGAGGTGTGAACCCCATAGCCAGCACTTCCCGGATCCTCTCTCTTGTCAGCAAGGTCAAACCGTCAATACAGTCAACCACCAGCAAAGTACCATCTCCCGCCACCAAAGTACCATCACTGGTGCGAGCATCCCCTCCAGAATGGTGGTGCCCAGACATGTCCTACAATCTGTATAGGGGTCACATGTTAAGAAATCAATTGCTTGAAACAGAAGAAAGGGAAATATAATTCTACAGGGTGAATGAGCAGTTTACAGACATTAAGAATTATTACTACTTTCGAAGTCCACCCATCTATAACTGAATTACAGCACAGTCCACATAAGATGCGAGCACTTGTACAACTAAAGAATTCACGGCAAGGAGAAATGCACTTATACAGTCCAAACTCCAAAGAGATAAGAAATATGTGGTGTGCTTAACTGCATACAAGAACTTCAACCTCATGGGGCAAAACGGTTACCAGAGCCTAATATCTTGAACACAGCGCTTAATTCTTCCAACATTGTGGGGCAAAATTGTTGCCAAATGATGTGCTATATGATGAATTCCTGATGGTACACAGAGCTGTTGAGTTGCGGAAAAGAATGGACACCAGTTATACGGAACAAGCTCTTCATCTCGAGGAGAATCACAGCATACGCATAGGAATTAATGAAGACTGTAACAGACGTGACGCAGAGCACGTGCAGGCGAAACCGCAAATGGAGTCGATACAGTGGCCCTTCCAAGCCACTGCATCACGGGAGATTCCGCTGCTACGCGACGAATTGGTCGGCGGGGTGGATTCGCGGTTCGTTTGCAAGGTGAAGGAACATATAAGTGCGACGTGTTCAGGAATGGGGGGGTTCGAGCGGGCGGGGATCGAGCGGGATTCACCTGCGGGGGATGATCTCTTAGGGTTGGAGCAGGCCGTCGAGCGCGCGGTGCGCGGCGTGGGGCGGTGGTCTTGGAGCGGGAGGAGTCCTGGCGCGCCTCGCCTCGGCGGGTGGAGGAAGTTGCCGGAGAGGGAGCGCCTGGCGGAGAGGACCTTGGCGCACGCGAGTCGGCGGGCGCACGTCGCGGGATAGGGTTTCTGGCGCGCGTGAGTCGGCGGAGAGGCGGAGTTCACGGCGCCCGGTGGAGCGGAGCGGAGCGGGGCGCGACGTCGGCGGGGCTGGGTCAGCGGCGGCGCGGCGAGGCTTGGTCGGCGACGGCGTAGGAATGCTCGTCGGAGGGTTTGGGGCGAGGGTTTGGGGGTTTGTGCTCGGGCTCGACGATGCGCGGTGGAGTTGGAAATTTGGGGGGGAATTTGGGCGTGGTGTGGTGCGCGAGTCCGGTGGCACGTCGGTCGATCCGTCGGTGGTAAAAGGAAAAATTGATGATAACCCCCCCTAGTTGGGGGTACATGTCAGTGACACAAGGGGGGCTATGATAAAAGTGGCACCAACTAGGGGGGGTTGGCCCCACATGTCAGTGACACAAAAGGGGGTTATGATAAATGTACCCCCAACTAGGGGGGTTATCATCAAATTCCCCGGTGTAAAACCGGGCCCGGGCGCATTCACCGGTCTCCAAAGGAGCAATTTAGGAGTTTACTACTACTAAGTAATAATAATTTTCTTTGCGTCCCCCATGCGCCATCCTTAAATCCGTTTTTTTTTGTCCGGTGCGTCCCGATACGGTGTCCGGCACCCCGAGCCCATCCCCACCCCACAGGGATGCTCCGGGCATGCCGAACACAACGAAAAGCGAGGCGGGCTCCCACATGTCGGCAAGTATTTGCATAAACCGTTGATTCGCGCTTTTTTTTCTCGTTGCTCCCTTCTTCCCGCGCCTCCCACCCCTCCGCCGCCGCTGGATTTGCTGGCCGTTTCGGCGTCTGATCATCTGAGAGTCGGCACCGTCGTCGCGGTTGGCGCTCCCGCCGGTCGTTCCGCCGCCGCCGCTTCGCCGTCGCGTCCCTGAACGCGGGGTCAAATCCACCCCACCTCCGCGCACACAAGGTGCTCGACGACTTGCCAGGTAGGCGTGATTGGCCGTTGTTCGTTGCGTCGTCTGCCTCGGCACAATTTTAACCATTGATTTTGCTTTAGACATGGATAGCGACGATGAAATGCTTGCACTTCTGCTGGAGGACTAGCAAGCCTTCGACGATGACCTCAGGGAGCATTTGTTGATCATCGCGTCCCTCCAGGACATGGTTGACGCCGAGGCAGAGAAGAGGAAGAGGCCGCGCCGTGGAGGATCAAGGCCGGGGAGAAAGAAGTCCAAGCCCCGGCAGAGGATGGAGGGGCATACCATGATGCACAACGACTACTTCGAGATCACGCAACACATGCCGACAATTTTCGGCGCCGGTATAGGATGAGCAAGGGTCTGTTCATGAATATCCTCCACGGCGTTCGAGAGTTCGACCCCTACTTCAAGCTCAAGCTCGATGTTGTAGGCGTTGTCGGGTTCTCATCGATTCAGAAGTGCACCGCCGCCATGAGGATGCTTGCATACGGAGCACCTGCCGATACACAGGACTACTACCTTCGCATGAGTGAGTCCTACTGCCATTGAGTGCATGTACAAGTTTTGCCGAGCTGTGGTGGGAAAGTTTGGCAAATACTACTTGAGAGGGCCAACTGAGGAAGAGACTGCAAGGATCATGGCACAAAATGCTGCCATAGGATTTCCTGGAATGCTTGGAAGCATCGATTGCATGCACTGGTCATGGAAGAACTATCCGTTTGCTTGGCAAGGTATATACAAAGGGAGTCATGGATATTGCAGTGTGGTGCTTGAAGCTGTGGCAGATTATGACCTGTCGAGTTGGCATTCTTTCTTCGGCATGGCGGGATCACACAATGACGTCAACGTGTTGCAGCAGTCTCCGGTGTTCAGCGGACTAGTGGAAGGGCATGCTCCACCATGCAACTATGAGGTCAATGGCCACCAATATACCAAAGGCTATTATCTAGCCGATGGTATATATCCAAAATGGGTCACTTTTGTCAAAACAATCTCGAATCCATCAGATCTCAAGAATTCCCACTTTGCTACGCGACAGGAGGCTTGCATGAAGGATGTCGAGCGGGCATTTGGTGTGCTTCAAGAACAATTTGCCATTGTCCGGTACCCTGCTCTAAGCTGGTCTCACGACCAAATATGGGAGATGATGCAGGCTTGTGTGATCATGCACAACATGATCATCGAGGATGACCGCAAGAATCATGCCAGGACACATGTTGGTCCTTATGAGTGTGAGGGCCCTCTTGCGGAGGTTGATCATGAGTTGCCTGCAGATTTTGCTGATTTCCTCGCCATGCACGCAGAGATCCGTGATAGCAATGTTCATGATCAACTTCAAGCTGATCTCGTTGAGCATTTGTGGAGGATCAAAGGAAATGCCGTGACACCTTGATCTAGCTCTATTTTACATTTGTTTAGTTGTTTTATTGTCTGTTGTATTTTAATTTGAAAACTATCTCTGCAAACATATTTATTCCTATGTTACACTTGATAAATGATTGTGTGTTAAAAAAAACTTTAAAAAAATGTTTGGGGCGGCGTTTGGGGGACGCAGCTGGGGAGCGACATCCCCCAAACGCGGCATGAACAAAACCGTCCCCCAATGCTCAATCCGGCGCGGTTTGGGGGACGCGACTGGAGATGCTCTTACATTTAGAGAAGTCCCCTTTTTTTATATCAACCACGTATTTTATTAATCGAAAATCAAGTTACACGAAACTAAAACATAAGCCAGGATAAAATCTCAATCTGCAAATAAAATCATAAAAGATCAATCGAGAAAGTACAAAACGATCTGGTTGCCGCCCAACTCCAGCGCCACCAAGACAGACATAATAGCATACGCCAAACCTCCACCATTGTAATATCCAAAAAACCACCATCACCAACAAGGATTTACGAGCCGATGAACAGGCATGCTGCAAGCAGCGAGGCACATATCCATTTGGCATGTCGACCCGTGCTGTCATGGACCAAGATACGTCGCCTCCCATCGATGAAGTGAGAGAAGAGCGTGGCATATATATCCACCACCTTCGGATCAACATTTTCGCTCCAGAAGAACCACCTCGCCTCGGTAACGAACGCTAGCGACACACCGAGAAACTAGTCTCGCCATATCTGAAGAACGGCGAGAAGACCAAGATGTCGATCTGAAGGGCCGAACAACACATGTTGCCATCAATATGAAAATATCCGTTTTCGTGATGTATTCGTTCCATATCCGCTCCGTATTCGTCTCCGGTGATTTATGTTTCCATATTCGTTTCCAGAGATTCCGATTTTATTTTTGATTTCGACAAGATAGGTGGAAACGAAAACGATAAAGGATGTTTCAGTCCATTTCCATTCCGTTTTCAACCTAGTGACAGCCATCATCTTCAACCTAGTGACAGCCATCATCGTTGGCCGCCGAATATTCTGGGACGTCTGGGATAGAGGCAGGTTTGCACGCGTAACTTTTTCTAAAAAAAAGTGTAGAAACAAATTTCTAGGGGCGGGCGACGACGCTGGAGCTGGTGGTTCTTCTCGCCCTTGTCTCACCCCTGTCAAATTCATTTCCCTAAAAAACATATACAATCAGTCAGAATTCTCTTGATTTGCTTGAATTCTGTTGTACCCAGGCACTTCATCCACCCCTGTCAAATTCATTTCCCTAATAAAACATATACAATCAGTTTTCTTGATTTGCTTGAATTCTGTTGTACCCAGGCACTTCATCGTTGGTGACGCAACATTTTTACACTGCTACTGAATACCCGATCTGCATTTGTGGAACTAAGTTGCTCAATTCAGACCATGGCTAGCGTCAGATCAGGTGTATGATGAGGCCATGGCGGTGTACATATTGTTGCACTCTAGTGCATATACCACAGCAATTTTATTAATTAATGCAGCATATACAAAGAAAAATGTTCAGAGCTATGTACAACTACAACTGCAGCATTTACAGAAGGTTGTCAATCCATATGTTTGCAGTGAAGCCAGCCATCCAAGCAGAGAATCCGTTCAAATATAAAACCTGTTCATTTGCTTCCAAATGTTCCAACAAGCACGAATGTCAATCTCAGTGGAACATGCTCCAGAAAAGCTTTATTTTTATCTTCTTTGAGAGAGTCAAAACACACACTTCAACACGACAACAAGAGCCAGAGCAACGAATGAATAGAATAGCGCAAGTGCGGTTCGATTAGTGGCCTCAACTCTGCTAAGCAGCAGCAGTAATTCGGACCAGGCTCTCAGTGTAAGGTATTACATTAAAGTAAAAGATTTTCCGCCTAGCAGCCTGTAAGGTGCCCGTTCTCTCGTATCTCAGGCGATCCAGCTCGCACACGGTGTCCAGCTCATGCGTCCGCAGATCGTAGCGGCAGATGTACTGCGACCGCTGTACAATCATCACGCCACGGCCCGGGAGAAGAGCCACCGGGTGCACCAGCCCCGAAATGGTGAGGGAGTAGCGGTGCTCCCATCGCCCGTCTTCTTCCACCAGCGTCCAGATCTTGAGGGGCTGCTGCTTGGCCGGCTTGCTGCTGTTGAAGGCGGTCAGGCATAGCTCACCGTGCATCTCATCCAGCATGAAGGACTCCTCCAACGCAGGGTCCAGCGAGTCAGGCAGGCGCGTGACGCTGAAGGTCTCGTCGTCCAGGCTGAAGCGGAGGAGGCTGTGCGGGTTCGGATCAAGACCACGGTTCTCAATGACCCAGAATAGGGCGCCGTTGACGAACACAGCGGTGATCCAATCCGCGACAGGGTACGGCGGATCAGCCGCGGTTTCCCTCCTGGAAGCCGGAGCATCACCGACGGTGAACACCTCCATCCCCATGGCGTAGATACCAGTCCGAGGATTCCTGGAGCGGTAGAAGGCCTGAACCACCTTGTGCCGGTGCAAGGGTCCAAGCCGAACCCTACAGGAAGGCAGACCGCGTACCGGTGCATCTTGTTGCGGTCGCTGTGCGGCAGTGTCATGGCGTCCCTGGTCGCCGTGTTGAAGAGATAGACATTGGTGTTGGTGTGGGCGACCACCAGGCCGTCGCAGTGTTGGAAGCAGCACACAGAGTTGAAATAGCCGAGGAAGTCGCCACCATGCATGACGAGCTTCGACTCTTCAGGCTCCTCCTCGGAGGAGGGCTGTTGCCACTGGTAGAAGCGGATCTTGTTGGAGAAGGTTGTCGGCCAAGCTTCGTCCTCAATGACGTAGTTCAAAGCGTGAGGGGTGACAAGCAGTGAAGGGTCCTGCCTCCATCTGGAGGCAGATTGCTGGAGGTGCACGCGGATGAAGAAGGGGTCGGAGATGATTGCATGCCACACCTTGCTCACGGACTTGAACTGCAGGAGGGACTTGACGGGCAGCCGGAGGAGGATCTCGAAAACAAGCTCGTCGAGCAGCTCAGCCGCATGAGGTGCCTTTGTTGTCTTCCTCATCTTGCAAACCTTCCAAGTCCATGGCAAAAGACAGATTATACACAAAGATTAGTAACTGGCCATGGCAAAAGACAGATTATACACAAAGATTAGTAACTGGACATGGTTCCTACCAGTATATATACTAGCAAACATGCCACGACAGTATAGATTAAATAATAAGAAAATATGTAAATGTTGTGCGTCTGGTGTGTGAATATACGATAATCTTATTCATGCCTACTGAACTAATGAAAGAAAGATTAGCTTGACATGTAAGAATAGAAATGAAATATCCTTTTCATCTTTACCTTTGGAAGAAAGTGGCAAGTGGATGATCCCAGCTCTTGCACAATGTAACATTGTCAATTGCTCAATCGAGGTGTTCTTGAAATTAACCAGCAAGAAGTAAATATAAGAAGTATATCATATATGCAGACAAAACACAAAAAGGACTTCTCAGATAGAAGTTAATAAATGGGAGATGCACAATGTGGTCAGCAGTATGATGGTTGCATACATCTGGACAGTGTGCTTTAACTATCATGAAAACTGTATTCAGAACAGAGGCATGATGGCAAAGGAAGAAAACTTGGGAATTCAGTCACCACCACCAACATACTCCATAGCCGTTCTAAGGCTTGATGGTAATTTCGCTTAATTCATACAGGGTAGCAGAATTGGTAAAAAAAAATACCATAACAAAAGAGTCTGAACCATCCAATCTTTTTGCCCTTAAAAAAATGTTAAATGTATCTCCGTTAAGAACTCACTGTTCAGGAATGTTTGGGTTTAAGTATAAACCTTAAGAGTAAATTCTTCAAGCATACATAGTACGCAGAGTATCATGCTTCATTTGGAGGCAACAGTGCATTATTTTTTTTAGAAACATGGAATTAATACCACCCGGAAGCACCTATTTCCAGTAAGAATCTATTTGTCTCAAGATTCGTTTCTTACAGAATATAAGCCCTAAATCAAGGTATTTGAGAATAAGTTATACTTTCCTCTATACTGCAAAAAATAATATTCGTTGATGACATATCTTGTAGGCTTTAGCAATATTTCAGGAACAAAATAATAAACAAACCTATGAAAGCGAGTAGTGCAAGTAATTCGTCCAACCTATGGAAAAAAGTAACCAACAATCTTAACATAAGCTCACCCAGGTACATGGAGGTGGCGAGGATTTAAAAAGCGCACTATCATGAAATCGTGCATCTGTAGGAATTTGGGTCAAGCAAACAGAAATCGAAACTTAAAAATAAAATTGATAGAGAAAGGATAGATAATAAATTTGCTTTGGAAAGCATGTTCTCCAGTACTTATCTAACATCATGGGATTTGGATGAACCAAACAAAAAATTGAAAGTAGCAAGCCGTCCTTATTTCTTTAGCTGTAATTTAGACTCTAACCATACTAAATATCAGATGCTCTGCCATGGCAATCCCGTTCTCTGTCAGAATACTCTGCATTGATAAAGAACATCTTTCAGAATACTCTGTCAAGGAACATGAAGAAATAAATACACAAGAGTTGCAGTTGTCTATTTAGCATTTTCTTTGTTAATTAGGCATGTTCTTTTAGCAATACGGTGGGAGAAGTATTCATCTTAGTGATTTCTAATGTATAGTCCATCCTCAATTAAAATTGCAGCCTGCATAAAATTTGGGAGAAAAAAGCAAACAAATGTGACACCTATGATACCGCAGGTTAAATATTATAATAGAGAACACAACCATAGGTAAGTAGAAACAAATTTTATGAAGGTTGATGTTCCTAACGCAATATATGCACATTGCAAAAGAATTTAGTTAAAGCCATGCACACCTAACCTGACTGCCTTATAATCAACTCATTAGACAGCCAACATGAAAGGTAAAAACGGAAGCATACACCAGTAACAAGCTATTTTGCGGTTCTTCACATCACGGTGAGTACTGATACCATATCTCATAAGAACCAACATTGGAAAACGCTGGTCGCTCACGGGCTAAACATGCTGAATTCAGCCTACTTTTATCCTCTCGAAAGACTACCTTGTTCACCATGAATCTGCTTCTCAATCCCAACCCACGAGAAGACAACACTCTTATCTTCCTCCTATCTCATCCCCCGCCCCCCCCCCCCCCCAGGATTTGCTATCGAGGTCTCACTATGCACAACAGTTGACCAGCTCCACTTAATGTAGTTTGCACATCTTCTCCAACACTGCTAATCTTGTGTTTGTCTCACCTATCGTAAATAATGAGGTGGCAATGCCGCAATGACACCATCTTCACTCTACCCTCCCCGTCTACCCGACAGAACCCAAAACCTAGTTTCACCTTCAGTTCTGTGAGGAGTTCAAACTCTGATAGGCACCAACTACTCACAATGCGACATTAGTGCAATGGACATTTTTCTACAACAAACAACCCTAAAACAACTAATTTTGCCATTAGAGTTGATTATAATCCATACATCAAGTTTCATTTGCATGCAGCGTGCAAGATATCAGAATTTGACATCATGATTGTTACATAGATGATCTAGTTTCCTCAAGCTCTATTTCTGAAGAAAAAGAAGATCAAAGAAAGGTGGTGATCATGGTGCAGATTATAGTAAAACAGCCCCGCATACCAATAAACAAACAATAGTGTCAGTAATAGAAAATAGTTGGTTATATCATATGGGGAAAAAATAAATAGTTGAAGCAACCATTTTCTTATCAGATAATATAAACACAACTATAAGCTAACACCATGAAGTTTTTTGCCAAGATCATAAAGTTGTTATGCCCATTTCTAGATTAATGATGGCTTCAACATAAATGGACATGAAATTTTTCTGCAAGGTGGAGCTAACCAAAAGATATGTAGTGAAGCCTTAGCATGCATTTCTATATGCAGCATCAAATATGAATGCAGGTTACTAAACAAGTTCTGAAAGAATATGACTTTGGGGCATGATAAGTTCATCAAACCACCATGCAAATAAAGTGTTCGAAAACCGCAGGACGGCACATGCCTTACAGATTACTGTGGCTCGATAATAAACCATTAAACCAGACATCAAGTCAAAAAAAACTGTAGCACAAAGCAACCAGATACTAACTATCAACCAGGTTCAAGTTAAATCTATTTCTTTGGGGAAAAGCTTTACAAACATATTTGTAGTTGCAGAAAATGAATAATCCATATCACACTCATGTTGTCATCTCACAGCATATTTTACAGCCAACAAAGGAAGAGAGCACCTTCTGTACTGAAGATGAGGAAGCACCACCATATGGGACTTTCGATGGCATCCGTGTGGCTAACCGTGTTGGCACTACCGGTAGGAAGAAGCATCGCATCCTTGTATTGCACAGAAGCATCAGCAAGGCCATGAGAGTTTCCATGGCGGAAGAGCACGTTTGTCGCCGCTACAGGGCCAGTGTCTGCGCGAAGAGGCCCGGCTGGCACTGTACCTACCATGCGTCCTCCATGTACTGCTGCCGTGCTGCCCGTATGTGGCTAATCACCAGGTTGGATGGAAACAAATGACAAAATGGAATGGAAATTAAAAGAAGGCGGCCAGGTGCGGTACATCTGCATTAGGACGTCAGACGACATACATCGAACGGAGTCCACTTAAATATTAACGTGAAGTATGTAGATATAATCAAAGTGTTTTTCCGAAACTAAAATAGAGTTTATTACTCTAGATTCGCAAATAATGAGTTTGTTACTCTACGCTGAATTTTTTTAACAAGATAGATTCTTTTAAGCAGAACAGGTTTTTTCTACGTTTGTGTCTACAAGCTCGAGCGGTCGTGAGGCAAAGAAAAATGTGAGGACGGAAGATCAGGGGGAGGTGGATACTGGGCGACGTTCCTACCAGCGGTTAGTGCGGCTGCGTCGTGTGGGAAGAGAATGAGGAATAGCAAATCACACTGAGTGGATATCTAGCCCCATAAGAGGAGATGGGGAGCAGGTTTTCGCAGACGTACCATCGCCAGTGACTATATTACACTCGGGACTGATTACATGGTGGCACATTCCTGTAGTTAGTCCAAGTGTGAATCAATCAATCAATCTCCACTGATAGTTACAGCGATATAAATGCGTACCCTATAAACATCAACAGCCTGCGTTTAGGAAGCAAATTAAGTGATGTGGTAATACTAATGATGATACAAGTGGAAGTGCATTTTGTAACCTGGAGCACATAATACTTGACGGAAGGAAGCAACGAGCCGACAAATGTTCCCCATTAGCGCTCGTATGTGGCCCATCGATCTACTCTCACTTTCTCTCTCACGCGCGCGATTAGCACTCAAGAAAACCAGAGATGGAGACAGGTTTTGGTGTTGTGCTCAACCCACGGCTTTTCTCATTTCTTTCATTCTCGAAGAGATCGATCGATCGCGTCTGTTACACGATGCCCATGATTAACGTGCCATCCCACGTCCGAGCAAAACGGACGCAGCGTACAGATCGGGTCCACGACTTAAAACAACGGTGCTATCTAAAGTACAGTAGCTGAGTCGGTAACTGGCTAACTGAAGAAAAACGGCACCTATAACTGAAACTCTAACACCTGACAGGGACTAGATTAACTGACATTCTACAGCACACCATGACGGAAGATTCCGCTGATAAGCGACAAATCGGTCGGGCTGGATTCAGGATTCGTTTACAAGGTAAAGATAAGTCCGCCGTGTTCATCAGGAAGGCGGGGTCGAGGGGGCGGGGATTCACCTGCGAGAGGGTCTCTTCGGGGTTGGGGCAGGGCGTCGACGCACGGTGGTCTTGGAGCAGCAGGTAGAATCCGGATTGGGGGCCCTGGAGGAAGTCGGCGGAGAGGACTTGGCGCACCTGGCGGAGGGGGGCCCTGGAGGAAGCCGGCGGAGAGGCTCCGGGCGCACGTCGGGGGAGGGGGCTTGGAGGCTCTGGCAGCGCCTGAGTCGACGGAGAAGGCTTTGGCTCTGCCCTCGGTGGCGCGGCGGAGTTCACGCACGCGCGCCCGCTGCGGGTGATTTGTTGTGCGCGCGGTGGCGCGGAGCAGGCAGGGCGCGACGTCGGCGGGGCTAGGTCCGCGGCGGCGGCGGCACGGCGGCTACGGCGTAGGAATGCTCGTCGGATTCGAGGGTTTGGTTGGGCTCGGCGCGGTGGAGGGGGGAATTTGGGCGCGGTCGATCCGTCGGGGCGCACTCACGGGTCTCCAAACCAGCAATTTAGTCACACATGTGTAAATTGATAAAAATAATTATTATCCTAAATTCGCAGATAAAATTCAAAAAATCAACAAGTACAAAACAATCCCTAGGGTTTCGTGAGACCACCATAGCCAGCGGCTGCGGATACAGACTCCGAGCCTCCACCCATCGACAAAGTTGGAGAAGAACGGCATATTCGCCACCTCCGGACCAACATCTTCGCTCCAGAAGAACCACCTCGCCCCGCCGCCACTATCGTCGCGGAAAGCAACGAACGCCAGCGACACACCGAGAAAATTGATCTTGCTAGATCTGAAGAACAACGAAAAGACCGAGCTATCGATCTGAAGGACCCAACATCACATGTTGCCATCAACTCCGAGACGCCACCCAAAAGGTCGCCGCCGGTATGGGAGTAGAGTTGAAGCAGATTTATTAGCTCGAATGCCACTCCCACCTCCCCAACGCCGCGCCACGGCAGACGAAACCTAGCCCTAATTACTAGGCCAGAATGGAGACACAAGGTCCCCTCTCCTTCCTACCGCCACCGGAGCGGCAAGCGGAGGAAGAAGGGACCAAGGCCAACGCCCCTGGCCGGTGGAGGAGATTGGGAGGAGTTGGCCGCCGCCGCCTGTGGCGAGGAGGAAGAGGTAAAAACGATTGATGTTGATGGTGAAACGTGTTTATATGCGTGTCTGTGTAAAACCATAATAAAAAAATACTCCCTCCAGTTAGATTTAATGGACGCGAGAGGTAGTACATGCCATGTGAGAGCTGAACAGGAGCACGCGTCGATTAAATCCGACCTGAGGTAGTACCATCTATCTGGACTTTTGGAAGCACGGTTTTAGTAGATTAAAAAGTTTAAAGGTGACATTGGCTTAACGGATTTCTTTCTGCCAATTGATACGTCTCAAACGTATCTATAATTTCTTATGTTCCATGCTACTTTTATGATGATACTCACATGTTTTATACACATTATATGTCATTATTATGCATTTTCCGGCACTAACCTATTAACGAGATGCCGAAGAGCCAGTTGCTGTTTTCTGCTGTTTTTGGTTTCAGAAATCCTAGTAAGTAAATATTCTCGGAATTGGATGAAATCAACGTCTAGGGTCCTATTTTTCCACGAAGCTTCCAGAAGACCGAGGGATAGACGAAGTGGGGCCACGGGGCACCGCCACACTAGGGCGGCGCGGCCTACAGGGGGCCCGCGCGGCCCTAGCGTGTGGGGCCCCCGTGACGCCCCTTGACCTACCTCTTCGCCTACTTAAGCCTTCGTCGATGATAGTTCCAGTACCGAGAGCCACGATACGGAAAACCTTCCAGAGACGCCGCCGCCGCCAATCCCTGTAGGATAAAGTTGCATAGAAAACAAAAATTTTCCTACCGCAAACACGCAATCCAAGCCAAGATGCAATCTAGAAGACGGTAGCAACGAGGGGGTATCGAGTCTCACCCTTGAAGAGATTCCAAAGCCTACAAGATGAGGCTCTTGTTGCTGCGGTAGACGATCACTTGCCGCTTGCAAAAGCGCGTAGAAGATCTTGATCACGATCGGTTCCGGCGCCACGAACGGGCAGCACCTCCGTACTCGGTCACACGTTCGGTTGTTGATGAAGACGACGTCCACCTCCCCGTTCCAGCGGGCAGCGGAAGTAGTAGCTCCTCTTGAATCCGACAGCACGACGGCGTGGTGTCGGTGGCGGTGTAGAAGTCCGGCGGAGCTTCGCTAAGCAAACCGGACAATATGAAGTGGAGGAGCAAAGCTAGGGTTTGGGAGGGGGTGGCCGGCCACTCAAGGGGGGCGGCCAGGCTATGGTCTTGGGGTGGTCGGCCCCCTCCCTTGGCCCCTCATTATATAGGTGGATCCCAAGTGTTGGTGTCCAAGTCTTCGAATAAGACCCGAAACCAAAACCTTCCATAGGAGGGGGCAAACCTAGCCCAACTAGGACTCCCACCCAAAGGTGGGATTCCCACCTCCCATGTGGGGGGTGGCCGGCCCCCTATGGTGGAGTCCACTTGGGACTCCACCCCCACTAGGGCTGGCCGGCCATGGAGGTGGAGTCCCACCTTCCTTGGTGGTTTCTTCCGGACTTTTCTAGAACCTTCTAGAACCTTCCATAGAACCTTCCGCGACATTTTATTTCACTTAAAATGACTTCCTATATATGAATCTTATTCTCCTGACCATTCCGAACTCCTCGTGATGTCCGGGATCTCATCCGGGACTCCGAACAAATATTCGAACTTCATTCCATAATTCAAGAACTACCATTTCAACATCCAACTTTAAGTGTGTCACCCTACGGTTCGAGAACTATGCGGACATGGTTGAGTACTCACTCCGACCAATAACCAATAGCGGGATCTGGAGATCCATAATGGCTCCCACATATTCAACGATGACTTTAGTGATCGAATGAACCATACACATATATTACCAATTCCCTTTGTCTCGCGATATTTTACTTGTCCGAGGTTTGATCTTCGGTATCACTCTATACCTTGTTCAACCTCGTCTCCTGACAAGTACTCTTTACTCGTACCGTGGTATGTGGTCTCTTATGAACTCATTCATATGCTTGCAAGACATTAGACGACATTCCACCGAGAGGGCCCAGAGTATATCTATCCGTCATCGGGATGGACAAATCCCACTGTTGATCCATATGCCTCAACTCATACTTTCCGGATACTTAATCCCACCTTTATAGCCACCCATTTACGCAAGTGGTGTTTGGTGTAATCAAAGTACCTTTCCGTATAAGTGATTTACATGATTTCATGGTCATAAGGACTAGGTAACTATGTATCGAAAGCTTATAGCAAATAACTTAATGACGAGATCTTATGCTACGCTTAATTGGGTGTGTCCATTACATCATTCACACAATGACATAACCTTGTTATTAATAACATCCAATGTTCATGATTATGAAACTAATCATCCATTAATCAACAAGCTAGTTTAAGAGGCATACTAGGGACTTCTTGTTTGTCTACATATCACACATGTACTAATGTTTCGTTAATACAATTCTAGCATGATATATAAACATTTATCATAAACATAAAGATATAAATAATAACCACTTTATTATTGCCTCTAGGGCATATCTCCTTCAGCCTCCCACTTGCACTAGAGTCAATAATCTAGATTACATTGTAATATACCTAACACCCATGGCATTCTGGTGTTGGTCATGCTTTGCCCTAGGGAGAGCTTTAGTCAACGGATCTGCTATATTCAGATCGGTGTGTACTTTGCAAATCTTTACTTCTCCATCTTCGATGTACTCGCGAATCGAGTGGTAACGCAGCTTGATATGCTTCAGCCTCTTGTGTGACCTTGGCTCTTGTGCATTGGCGATGGCACCCATGTTATCACGGTAAATGATTAATGGGTCCAATGCACTTGGAACCACACCGAGCTCTACAATGAACCTCTTCATCCATACCGCTTCGATGAAGCCTCACGAGCCGCTATGTACTCGATTCTGTTGAAGACTTCGCCACCGTGCACCGCTTCGAGCTTGCCCACCATCGCAGCACCATTCAATATAAACACGTACCTGCATTGTGACTTAGAGTCATCGGGATCGGTGTTCCAACTTGCATCGGTGTAACCGTTTACAACGAGCTCTTGGTCACCTCCATAACAAAGAAACATATCCTTAGTTCTTTTCAAGTACTTCAGGATATTCTTGACCGCTGTCCAGTTGTTCCATTCCCGGATCACTTTGATATCTGCTAGTCAAACTAACAAAGCATGTGCTATATCCGGTCTAGTACATAGCATGGCATACATGATAGATCCCATCGCCGAGGCATAGGGGATGTTACACATCCTTTCTCTTTCTTCTGCTCGTAGCTTAGGTCCTTGAGTTTTACTCAATACCTTGCCCGGTAACATAGGTAAGAACCCTTTCTTACTTTCGTCCATTCTAAACTTCTTTAGAATCTTGTCCAGATATGTACTCTGTGATAGCCCTATTAGACGTCTTGATCTATCTCTATAAATCTTGATGCCTAATATATACGATGCTTCACCAAGGTCTTTCATTGAAAAACTATTATTCAAATAACCCTTAACATCGCTTAATAGTTCTATATCATTCCCGATCAATAATATGTCATCTACATATAATATCGTGAATGCTACAGAGCTCCCACTCACTTTCTTGTAAATACAGCCTCTCCGTGACCTTCGTATAAACCCGAAGTCTTTGATCACCTTATCAAAGCGTGGGTTCCAACTTCTCGATGCTTGCTTCGGTCCATAGATTGAACGCTGAAGTTTGCATACTTTGTCGCATTTTTAGGATCGACAAAACCTTTGGGTTGTACCATATACAACTCTTCCTCAATGTCTCCATTAAGGAACGCCGTTTTGACATCCATCTCGCCAAATCTCATAATCGAAAAATGCAGCTATTGCTAACAAAATCCTCACAGATTTCAGCTTCGCTACGGTGAGAAAGTCTCATCGTAGTCAACTCCTTGAATTTGTCGGAAACCCTTTGCGACAAGTCGAGCTTTATAGACGATAATATTACCATCAAGATCTGTTTTTCTCTTGAAGATCCATTTATTTTCGACAGCCTTTCGGCTATCGGGTAAGTCTACCAAAGTCCATACTTTGTTATCATACATGGATCCCATTTCGGATTTCATGGCTTCTTGCCATTTGTTGGAATCTCGGGCTCATCATCGCTTCTTCATACGTCGCAGTGGTCCTCATCATTGTTATCCACAATCATGACATTTAGACAAGGATCATACCAATCAGAGTGGCACGTTCCCTTGTCGATCTGCGAGGTTCAAAAGTTTCCTCGTTTGAAGTTGCATGCTCATTAGCATAAGCTTCCTCTCGTTGCCGGTGTAGGCGGTACAGTACAACTTCCCAGATCGCGCTACTCCGATCAACGAGTATAGATTCATCAATCTCATCGAGTTCTACTTTTCTTCCAGTCACTTCTTTAGTGAGAAATTCTTTCTCAAGAAAGGTTCCGTTCTTAGCAACAAAGATTTTGCCTTCGGATCTGTGATAGAAAGTGTATCCTATAGTTTCCTTAGGATAACCTATGAAGACGCATTTCTCCGCTTTGGGTTCTAGCTTGTCCGGTTGTAACTTCTTTACATAGGCTTCGCAACCCCAAACTTTCAGAACGACAGCTTAGGTTTCTTATTAAACCATAATTCATACGGTGTCGTTTCTACGGATTTTGATGGTGCTCTATTTAAAGTGAATGCGGCTGTCTCTAATGCATAACTCCAAAATCATAACGGCAAATCATAAATAGACATCATACAACCAACCATATATACGAGAGTTCGATTACGACGTTCGGACACAACGTGTCGTTGTTGTGTTCACTGCTGTGTCAATTGTGAAAGTATTCCGCATTTCTTTAAATGCATGCCAAACTCATAACTCAGATATTCACCTCCACGATCAGATCGTAGAAATTTGATCTTCTTGTTACGTTGATTTTCTACTTCACTTTGAAATTCCTTAAACTTCTCGAAAGTTTCGGATTTATGTTTCATGAAATAGATATACCCATATCTACTCAGATCATCCGTGAAGGTTAGAACATAACGATAACCACCGCGCGATGCTACGCTCATTGGTCCACATACATCGGTATGTATGATTTCCAATAAGTCGGTAGCTCGCTCCATCATACCAGAGAATGGAGTCTTTGTCATTTTTCCCATTAGACATGCTTCGCATCTATCAAGTGACTCAAAGTCAAGTGATACAAGTACTCCGTCAGGATGGAGTTTCTTCATGCGTTTCACTCCAATATGACCAAGACGACAGTGCCACATATAAGTAGAATTATCATTTAGTTTAATTCGCTTAGCATCAATGTTATGTATATGTGTATCACTACTATCGAGATCTAACAGAAATAAGCCATTCTTTTGTGGTGCTCGACCATAAAAGATATTATTCATAAAAATAGAACAACCATTATTCTCAGACTTGAATGAATAACCGTCTTGCATTAAACAAGATCCAGATATAATGTTCATGCTCAACGCAGTACATAATAACAATTATTTAGGCTTAAAACTAATCCCGAAGGTAGATGTAGAGGAAGTGTCCCATTGCGATCACATTGACCTTGGATCCGTTTCCAACGCGCATCGTCACTTCATCTTTCAGCGGTTGTCGTTTATTCTTTAGTTCTGTTTCGAGTTACAAATATGAGCAACCGAACCAAGATCAAATACCTGTGTACTAGAACGAGAACTAGTGAGATAAACATCTATAACATGTATATCAGATATACCTTCTTTCTTCTTCTTGACAAGGCCGCTCTTTAGATCAGCCGATACTTGGAGCAATTACGCTTCCAGTGTCCCTTCTCCTTGCAAAGAATAGCACTCAAGATCGTGCTTAGGGCCGTTCTTAGGTTTCATAGGAGGCGTGGCAGCTTTCTTGCCACCCTTCTTGAATTTTCCCTTAGACTTGCCCTGTTTCTTGAAACTCGGTGGTCTTGTTGACCATCAACACTTGGTGCTCTTTCTTGATCTCAATCTCAGCACTTTTAGCATGCCAAAGAGTTCAGGTAACTCCTTGTTCATGTTCTCGCATATTGTAGTTCATCACAAAGTTCTTGTAACTTGGTGGCGTGATTGAAGGACACGATTAATCCCTACCGTTAGGAATCACTATTCCCAAGTCATCGAGTTTCTTCGCATGCTCGGTCATGGCGAGCATGTGCTCACTAACGGAGCTGCCTTCTTCCATCATACAGTGAAGAAATGTTTCGATGCTTCATAGCATTCCATCGCCGCATGAGTCTCGAATATAGCTTTCAGCTCATTCATCAACTCATGAGGATCATGGTGCTCAAAACGTTTTTGAAGATCGGATTCCAGATCGCACAGATGGCACACCGAACTTGAGAGTACCGAGTTTTCCGAGTTGCGTAAACAGCTTTTACTTCATCGGATTCATCTTCTGCAGAGGGTCACCTAGCGGTGCATCAAGCACAAATTGCAGATTTCCGCCGAGAGGAAGATCCTCACATGACGGAACCAATGGTGAAGTTGCTACCGTTGCTCTTAAGTTTCTCTTTCTCTAGGAACCGATTAAAATTGATTGAGGACGCCATCTCTACAACATATATTTGCAATAGTTTAGACTAAGTTTATGACAAATTGAGTTCAAATTTTAATTCAACATAATTAAAACCCTAGGTGAACTCCCACTCAAAACAATATCCTCGCATTGTCTTAGTGATCACACGAACCAAATCCACCGCACCTAAACCCGATCATCACGAGAAAAGGTGTGATTTCAATGGCGAACACTCATAGTGTTCATCATATCAACCATATGATTCATGCTCTACCTTTCGGTATCACGTGTTCCGAGACCATGTCCGTACATGCTAGGCTCGTCAAGGCCACCTTAGTATCCGCATGTGCAAAACTGTCTTGCACCCGTTGTATGTACTTATCGAATCTATCACACCCGATCATCACGAGATGCTTCAAACGATAAGACTTAATAACGGTGCTACTAAGGATGAACACTTTATTATCTTGAGATTTTAGTGAGGGATCATCTTATAATGCTACCGTCGCGATCTAAGCAAAATAAGATGCATAAAAGGATTAACATCACATGCGGTTCATATGTGATATGATATGGCCCTTTTGTTCTTGTGCCTTTGATCTTCATCTCCAAAGCACGGATATGATCTCCATCATCTTCGGGCATGATCTCCATCATCGTCGGCGTAGCACCAAGGTCAATGGCACCGTCTTCATGTTTGTCCTCCATGTAGCAACTATTACAACTACTTTGAAATACTACTCAACATGAAATTTAAAGACAACCATAAGGCTTCCCGCCGGTTGCCACAATACAATAATGATCATCTCATACATATTCATCATCATATCATGGCCATATCACATCACCAAACCCTGCAAAAACAAGTTAGACGTCTCTAATTTGGTTTGCATATTTTACGTGGTTTAGGGTTTTCGAGAGAGATCTAATCTACCTACGAACATGAACCACAACGTTGATACTAATGTTTTCAATAGAAGAGTAAATTGAATCTTTACTATAGTAGGAGAGACAGACACCCGCAAAGCCTCTTATGCAATACAAGTTGCATGTCGAACGAGGAACAAGTCTCATGAACGCGGTCATGTAAAGTTAGTCCGAGCCGCTTCATCCCACTATGCCATAAAGATGCAAAGTACTCAAACTAAAGATAACAAGAGCATCAACGCCCACAAACCATTGTGTTCTACTCGTGCAACCATCTATGCATAGACACGGCTCGATACCACCGTAGGATAAAGTTGCATAGAAAACAAAAATTTTCCTACCGCAAACACGCAATCCAAGCCAAGATGCAATCTAGAAGACGGTAGCAACGAGGGGTATCGAGTCTCACCCTTGAAGAGATTCCAAAGCCTACAAGATGAGGCTCTTGTTGCTGCGGTAGACGATCACTTGCCGCTTGCAAAAGCGCGTAGAAGATCTTGATCACGATCGGTTCCGGCGCCACGAACGGGCAAAGACCTCCGTACTAGGTCACAAGTTCGTTTGATGATGAAGACGACGTCCACCTCCTGCTCCAGCGGCAGCGGAAGTAGTAGCTCCTCTTGAATCCGACAAAGACGACGGCGTGGTGTCGGTGGCGGTGTAGAAGTCCGGCGGAGCTTCGCTAAGCAAACCGGACAATATGAAGTGGAGGAGCAAAGCTAGGGTTTGGGAGGGGGTGGCCGGCCACTCAAGGGGGCGGCTGTGCTATGGTCTTGGGGTGGTCGGCCCCCTCCCTTGGCCCCTCATTATATAGGTGGATCCCAAGTGTTGGTGTCCAAGTCTTCGAATAAGACCCGAAACCAAAACCTTCCATAGGAGGGGCAAACCTAGCCCAACTAGGACTCCCACCCAAAGGTGGGATTCCCACCTCCCATGTGGGGGGTGGTCGGCCCCCTATGGTGGAGTCCACTTGGGACTCCACCCCCACTAGGGCTGGCCGGGCCATGGAGGTGGAGTCCCTTGTGTACTCCACCTTCATTGGTTGTATCTTCCTGACTTTTATAGAACCTTCTAGAACCTTCCATAGAACCTTCCGCGAAATTTTATTTCACATAAAATGACATCCTATATATGAATATTATTCTCAGGACCATTCCGGAACTCCTCGTGATGTCCGGGATATCATCCGGGACTCCGAACAAATATTCGAACTTCATTCCATAATTCAAGAACTACCATTTCAACATCCAACTTTAAGTGTGTCACCCTACGGTTCGAGAACTATGCGGACATGGTTGAGTACTCACTCCGACCAATAACCAATAGCGGGATCTGGAGATCCATAATGGCTCCCACATATTCAACGATGACTTTAGTGATCGAATGAACCATACACATATATTACCAATTCCCTTTGTCTCGCGATATTTTACTTGTCCGAGGTTTGATCTTCGGTATCACTCTATACCTTGTTCAACCTCGTCTCCTGACAAGTACTCTTTACTCGTACCGTGGTATGTGGTCTCTTATGAACTCATTCATATGCTTGCAAGACATTAGACGACATTCCACCGAGAGGGCCCAGAGTATATCTATCCGTCATCGGGATGGACAAATCCCACTGTTGATCCATATGCCTCAACTCATACTTTCCGGATACTTAATCCCACCTTTATAGCCACCCATTTACGCAGTGGTGTTTGGTGTAATCAAAGTACCTTTCCGGTATAAGTGATTTACATGATTTCATGGTCATAAGGACTAGGTAACTATGTATCGAAAGCTTATAGCAAATAACTTAATGACGAGATCTTATGCTACGCTTAATTGGGTGTGTCCATTACATCATTCACACAATGACATAACCTTGTTATTAATAACATCCAATGTTCATGATTATGAAACTAATCATCCATTAATCAACAAGCTAGTTTAAGAGGCATACTAGGGACTTCTTGTTTGTCTACATATCACACATGTACTAATGTTTCGGTTAATACAATTCTAGCATGATATATAAACATTTATCATAAACATAAAGATATAAATAATAACCACTTTATTATTGCCTCTAGGGCATATCTCCTTCAATCCCATCTCGGAGGATTCAGGAGATCGCCTCCGGCACCCTGCCGGAGAGGGGAATCATCTCCCGGAGGACTCTACACCGCCATGATCGCCTCCGGATTGATGTGTGAGTAGTTCACCCCTGGACTATGGGTCCATAGCAGTAGCTAGATGGTCGTCTTCTCCTCATTGTGCTATCATTGTTGGATCTTGTGAGCTGCCTAACATGATCAAGATCATCTATCTGTAATGCTACATGTTGCGTTTGTTGGGATCTGATGAATATGGAATACTATGCTATGTTGATTATCAATCTATCATCTATGTGTTGTTCATGATCTTGCATGCTCTCCGTTGCTAGTAGAGGCTCTGGCCAAGTCATTGCTTGTAACTCCAAGAGGGAGTACTTATGCTCGATAGTGGGTTCATGCCTCCATTAAATCTGGGGGAGTGACAGCAACCTCTAAGGTTGTGGATGTGCTGTTGCCACTAGGGATAAAACATCAATGCTATGTCTAAGGATATATTTATTGATTACATTACGCACCATACTTAATGCAATTGTCTGTTGTTTGCAACTTAATACTAGAGGGGGTTCGGATGATAACCTGAAGGTGGACTTTTTAGGCATAGATGCATGCTGGATAGCGGTCTATGTACTTTGTCGTAATACCCAATTAAATCTCACACTACTCATCATAACATGTATGTGCATTGTTATGCTCTCTTTATTTGTCAATTGCCCAACTGTAATTTGTTCACCCAACATGTTATTTATCTTATGGGAGAGACACCACTAGTGAACTGTGGACCCCGGTCCATTCTTTTACATCGAATACAATCTACTGCAATACTCGTTCTACTGTTTTCTGCAAACATCATCATCCACACTATACATCTAATCCTTTGTTACAGCACGCCGGTGAGATTGACAACCTCACTGTCACGTTGGGGCAAAGTAATTTGGTTGTGTTGTGCAGGTTCCACATTGGCGCCGGAATCCCTGGTGTTGCGCCGCACTACACTCCGCCGCCATCAACCTTCAACGTGCTTCTTGACTCCTACTGGTTCGATAAACCTTGGTTTCTTACTGAGAGAAACTTGCTGCTGTACGCATCACACCTTCCACTTGGGTTCCCAACGGGCGTGTGCTTTACGCGTCATCAAGCTAAATTTCTGGCGTCGTTGCCGGGGAGATCAAGACACGCTGCAAGGGGAGTCTCCACCTCCAATCTCTTTACTTTGTTTTTGTCTTGCTTTGCTTTTATTTACTACTTTGTTTGCTGCACTAAAACAAAACACACAAAAATTAGTTGCTAGTTTTACTTTATTTACTATTTTGTCTGCCATATTAAAAACACAAAAAAATTAGTTACTTGCATTTACTTTATCTAGTTTACTTTATTTACTATTGTTAAAATGAATACTCTTGAAAATACTAAGTTGTGTGACTTCACAAGCACAAATAATAATGATTTCTTATGCACACCTATTGCTCCAGCTGCCACTACAGTAGAATTCTTTGAAATTAAACCTGCTTTACTGAATCTTGTTATGAGAGAGCAATTTTCTGGTGTTAGTTCTGATGATGCTGCTGCCCATCTTAATAATTTTGTTGAACTATGTGAAATACAAAAGTATAAGGATGTAGATGGTGACATTATAAAATTAAAATTGTTTCCTTTCTCATTAAGAGGAAGAGCTAAAGATTGGTTGCTATCTTTGCCTAATAATAGTATTGATTCATGGACTAAATGTAAGGATGCTTTCATTGGTAGATATTATCCTCCTGCTAAAATTATCTCTTTAAGAAGTAGCATAATGAATTTTAAGCAATTAGATACTGAGCATGTTGCACAAGCATGGGAAAGAATGAAATCTTTGGTTAAAAACTGCCCAACCCATGGACTGACTACTTGGATGATCATCCAAACCTTCTATGCAGGATTGAATTTTTCTTCACGGAACCTATTGGATTCAGCTGCTGGAGGTACCTTTATGTCCATCACTTTGGGGGCAGCAATAAAGCTTCTTGATGATATGATGATTAATTACTCTGAATGACACACGGAAAGAGCTCCACAAGGTAAGAAGGTAAATTCTGTCGAAGAAACCTCAGTGATAAGATTGATGCTATTATGTCTATGCTTGTGAATGGTAGGACAAATGTTGATCCTAATAATGTTCCGTTAGCTTCATTGGTTGCTCAAGAAGAACATGTTGATGTGAACTTCATTAAAAATAATAATTTCAACAACAATGCTTATCGGAACAATTCTAGTAACAACTATAGACCATATCCTTTTAATAATGGTAACGGTTATGGTAATTCTTATGGGAATTCTTACAATAATAATAGGAATACACCCCTTGGACTTGAAGCCATGCTTAAAGAATTTATTAGTACACAAACTACTTTTAACAAATATGTTGAAGAAAAGCTTGGGAAAATTGATATACTTGCTTCTAAAGTTGATAGTCTTGCTGCTGATGTTGATCTTTTGAAATTGAAAGTTATGCCTAATATGGATAATTAAAATAAAATTGTTACTACAGAAAATGCCATCCAAGTTAGAATTAATGAGAATATAAGATTAATAGCTGAATTGCATGCTAGGTGGGAAAGAGAAGAAAATGAAAAACTAGCTAAAGAGAATAATGTAGCTAAAGTTTGGACTATTACCACCACTAGTAATGCTAATGCTACACATGTTGCTGCACCTCCTACTAATAATGGTAAAAGAATTGGTGTTAGCAATGGTTCCACTTCTAATGCAAAGCGCGAAAAACTGCCTGAAACTGCTAAAATCATTAAATCGCACTGTGATAAAACTGCTGAAATTTTTTCCAACATTGGGGATAATGATCCCATTGCTTTAGATCATAATGGTTTAGATTTTGATGATTGTCATATCTCTGAAGTTATAAAGTTCTTACAAAAACTTGCTAAAAGTCCTAATGCTAGTGCTATAAATTTGGCTTTCACGAAACATATTACAAATGCTCTCATAAAAGCTAGAGAAGAGAAACTAGAACGCGAAACTTATATTCCTAGGAAGCTAGAGGATGGTTGGGAGCCCATCATTAAGATGAAGGTCAATGACTTTGGTTGTAATGCTTTATGTGATCTTGGTGCAAGTATTTCTGTTATGCCTAAGAAAATCTATAATATGCTTGACTTGCCACCATTGAAAAATTGTTATTTGGATGTTAATCTTGTTGATAATGTTATAAAGAAACCTTTGGGGAGAGTTGATAATGTTCGCATTACCGTTAACAATAACCTTGTCCCCGTTGATTTTGTTGTCTTGGATATTGAATGCAATGCATCTTGTCCCATTATATTGGGAAGACCTTTTCTTCGAACTGTTGGTGTTACCATTGATATGAAGGAAGGTAATATTAAATATCAATTTCCTCTCAAGAAAGGTATGGAACACTTCCCTAGAAAGAGAATGAAGTTACCTTTTGATTCTATTATTAGAACAAATTATGATGTTGATGCTTCATCTCTTGATAATACTTGATATACACTTTCTGCGCCTAGCTGAAAGGCGTTAAAGAAAAGCGCTTATGGGAGACAACCCATATTTTTACTACAGTAATTTTGTTTTATATTTGAGTCTTGGAAGTTGTTTACTACTGTAGCAACCTCTCCTTATCTTAGTTTTATTGCATTGTTGTGCCAAGTAAAGTCTCTAATAAAAGTATGATACTAGATTTGGATTACTGCGCAGAAATAGTTTTCTTTGCTGTCACGAATCTGGGGCTAATTCTCTGTAGGAAACTCAGAAAATTATGCCAATTTACGTGAGTGATCCTCAGATATGTACGCAACTTTCATTAGTTTTAGCTTTTTTTCATTTGAGCAAGTCTGGTGCCTGTTAGAAATTCGTCTTTACGAACTGTTCTGTTTTGACAGATTCTGTCTTTTATTTTGCATTGCCTGTTTTGTCATGCTTGATGGATTTCTTTATTCCATTGACTTTCAGTAGCTTTGTGCAATGTCTAGAAGTATAAAGAATGATTGTGTCACCTCTGAATATGTGAATTTTAATTGTGCACTAACCCTCTAATGAGTTGCTTTAAGTTTGGTGTGGAGGAAGTTTTCAAGGATCAAGAGAGGAGGATGATATACACCATGATCAAGGAGAGTGAAAGCTCTAAGCTTGGGGATGCCCCGGTGGTTCACCCCAGCATATATCAAGAAGACTCAAGCGTCTAAGCTTGGGGATGCCCAATGCATCCCCTTCTTCATCGACAACATTATCAGGTTCCTCCCCTGAAACTATATTTTTATTCCGTCACATCTTATGTACTTTGCTTGGAGCGTCTGTTTTTTTTTGTTTTGTTTGAATAAAATGGATCCTAGCATTCGCTTTGTGGGAGAGAGACACGCTCCGCTGTTGCATATGGACAAGTATGTCCTTAGGCTTTACTCATAGTATTCATGGCGAAGTTTCTTCTTCGTTAAATTGTTATATGGTTGGAATTGGAAAATGATATATGTGGTAATTGGTATAACACCTTGAATAATGTGATACTTGGCAATTGTTGTGCTCATGTTTAAGCTATTGCATCATATACTTTGCACCTATTAATGAAGAAATACATAGAGCATGCTAAAATTTGGTTTGCATAATTGGTCTCTCTAAGGTCTAGATAATTTCTAGTATTGAGTTTGAACAACAAGGAAGACGGTATAGAGTCTTATAATGTTTACAATATTTCTTTTATGTGAGTTTTGCTGTACCGCTTCATCCTTGTGTTTGTTTCAAATAACCTTGCTAGCCTAAACCTTGTATCGAGAGGGAATACTTCTCATGCATCCAAAATCCTTGAGCCAACCACTATGCCATTTGTGTCCACCATACCTACCTACCACATGGTATTTCTCCGTCATTCCAAAGTATATTGCTTGAGTGCTACCTTTAAAATTTCCATTCTTTACCTTTACAATATATAGCTCATGGGACAAATAGCTTAAAAACTATCGTGGTATTGAATATGTACTTATGCACTTTATCTCTTATTAAGTTGCTTGTTGTGCGATAACCATGTTTCTGGGGACGCCATCAATTACTCTTTGTTGAATATCATGTGAGTTGTTACGCATGTCCGTCTTGTCTGAAGTAAGAGAGATCTACCACCTTATGGTTAAGCATGCATATTGTTAGAGAAGAACATTGGGCCGCTAACTAAAGCCATGAATCATGGTGGAAGTTTCAGTTTTGGATATATATCCTCAATCTCATATGAGAACATTAATTGTTGCTACATGCTTATGCATAAAAGAGGAGTCCATTATCTGTTGTCTATGTTGTCCCGGTATGGATGTCTCAGTTGAGAATAATCAAAAGCGAGAAATCCAATGCGAGCTTTCTCCTTAGACCTTTGTACAGGCGGCATAGAGGTACCCCATTGTGACACTTGGTTAAAACATGTGTATTGTGATGATCCGGTAGTCCAAGCTAATTAGGACAAGGTGCGGGCACTATTAGTATACTATGCATGAGGCTTGCAACTTATAAGATATAACTTACATAACTCATATGCTTTATTACTACCGTTGACAAAATTGTTTCTTGTTTTCAAAATAAAAGCTCTAGCACAAATATAGCAATCGATGCTTTCCTCTTTGAAGGACCTTTCTTTTACTTTTATTGTTGAGTCAGTTCACCTATTTCTCTCCACCTCAAGAAGCAAACACTTGTGTGAACTGTGCATTGATTCCTACATACTTGCATATTGCACTTGTTATATTACTCTATGTTGACAATATCCATGAGATATACATGTTACAAGTTGAAAGCAACCGCTGAAACTTTTATCTTCCTTTGTGTTGCTTCAATGCTTTCTACTTTGAATTATTGCTTTACGAGTTAACTCTTATGCAAGACTCATTGATGCTTGTCTTTAAGTACTATTCATGAAAAGTCTTTGCTTTATGATTCAGTTGTTTACTCATGTCATTTACCATTGTTTTGATCGCTGCATTCATTACATGTGCTTACAATAGTATGATCAAGATTATGTTGGTAGCATTGTCACTTAAGAAATTATCTTTGTTATCGTTTACCTACTCGGGACGAGTAGGAACTAAGCTTGGGGATGCTTGATACGTCTCAAACGTATCTATAATTTCTTATGTTTCATGCTACTTTTGTGATGATACTCACATGTTTTATACACATTATATGTCATTATTATGCATTTTTCGGCACTAACCTATTAACGAGATGCCGAAGAGCCATTCTTGTTTTCTCATTGTTTTTGGTTTCGTAAATCCTAGTAAGGAAATATTCTCGAATTGGACGAAATCAACGCCCAGTGGTCCTATTTTTGGACGAAGCTTCCAGAACACCTGAGGGGAAAGGAAGTGGGGCCACGAGGTGGCCACATCACCAGGCGGCGCGGCCTGGGCCCTGGCCGCGCCAGCCTATGGTGTGGGCCCCTCGGGCACCCCCTTGACCTATCTCCTCCGCCTACTTAAAGCCTTCGTCGCGAAACCCCCAGGACCGAGAGCCACGATACGAGAAAACATACTGAGACGCCGCCGCCGCCAATCCCATCTCGGGGGATTCTGGAGATCACCTCCGGCACCCTGCCGGAGAGGGGAATCATCTCCCGGAGGACTCTACACCGCCATGGTCGCCTCCGGATTGATGTGTGAGTAGTTCACCCTGGACTATGGGTCCATAGCAAAGCTAGATGGTTGTCTTCTCCCCATTGTGCTTCATTGTCTGATCTTGTGAGCTGCCTATCATGATCAAGATCATCTATCTGTAATGCTACATGTGTGTTTGTTGGGATCCGATGAATAGAGAATACTATGTTATGTTGATTATCAATCTATCTATGTGTTGTTCATGATCTTGCATGCTCTCCGTTACTAGTAGAGGCTCTGGCCAAGTCATTGCTTGTAACTCCAAGAGGGAGTATTTATGCTCGATAGTGGGTTCATGTCTCCGTGAATCTGGGGGAGTGACAGCAACCTCTAAGATTATGGATGTGTTGTTGCCACTAGGGATAAAACATTGATGCTATGTTCGAGGATATAGTTATTGATTACATTATGCACCATACTTAATGCAATTGTCTGTTGTTTACAACTTAATACCGGAAGGGGTTCGGATGATAACCTGAAAGTGGACTTTTTAGGCATAGATGCATACTGGATAGCGGTCTATGTACTTTGTCGTAATGCCCAATTAAATCTCACAATACTCATCATGTCATGTATGTGCATTGTCATGCCCTCTCTATTTGTCAATTGCCCAACTGTAATTTGTTTACCCAATATGCTATTTCTTATGGGAGAGACACCTCTAGTGAACTGTGGACCCCGGTCCATTCTTTTACATCGAATACAATCATCGTAACATCGTTTCTACTGTTCTCTGCAAACAATCATCATCCACACTATACATCTAATCCTTTGTTACAGCAAGCCGGTGAGATTGACAACCTCACTGTTTCGTTGGGGCAAAGTACTTTGGTTGTGTTGTGCATGTTCCACGTTGGCGCCGGAATCTCTGGTGTTGCGCCGCATTACACTCCGTCACCAACAACCTTCAACGTGCTTCTTGGCTCCTACTGGTTCGATAACCTTGGTTTCTTTCTGAGGGAAAACTTGCTACTGTGTGCAACATACCTTCCTCTTGGGGTTCCCAACGAACGTGTGTGTTACACGCCATCAGCGCCGGAATCCCTGGTGTTGCGCCGCACTACACTCCGCCGCCATCAACCTTCAACGTGCTTTTTGACTCCTACTGGTTCGATAAACCTTGGTTTCTTACTGAGGGAAACTTGCTGCTGTACGCATCACACCTTCCACTTGGGGTTCCCAACGGGCGTGTGCTTTACGCGTCATCACCAATCATGTCCAGACAACAAAGTCTGGACTGGCTTCAAGATGATAGAAAACCTTTCTCAAGTTCGAGTTCAAAATGTGAGTCATAAGAAGTAACTCGCTCTATTTCAAATGTAAGTCAGATTTATTTTATCATAAGTCAACCTTTCTTAAGTTCGATCAATTTATAGAAAAACCAACCAAAATCTACGATATAGAAACGATGACAATAGATATGTCATGAAACATATATAATTTTGTATGCATTTCTTTTGTATTGCTTATATTTATATTCATTTCAATAAACTTGGTCAAATTTTAAAAAAATGTACTCCTAAAAAAGTAGTATATTTTTATCGTGGCAAGTTTATGTAAGTAGTAAACCACGCTGTTCAGTTGAGTATCCTCCCGTTTAAATATATATAAACATTTCCTCTATTTAGATGCATGTATTTTTTAGGATGAACATGGGGTTTTATTGATAGAAATATGATACTAAGAGCATGTCTAACAGGCCCCGTATAACCCGCCCACCCCGTAAAATTCCGGCGGGATACGGGGCCGGCGCGAGTTTGGGCGTCTAGCAGGCCCAGTATTCAGGCCGGCCCGTTTCGGTGAAATACGGGGCCCAGGAAATCGGCCCCGTCGCCCCGTACTTATAGTGGGCGTAGGTGCGAGTGAGGGGTTAACCCCTCACTCGCAACCCTAGCTCCGCCGTGCGCCGCCGCCTCCTCCATCCTGCTCCGGTGAGCAATTCCTCGCTCCCCCGCGCCGCATTCCACCCCATCTCCGGCATGGACTCCCGCCGCCGCAGTACCGCCTCCCCGGCGAGCGGATCGAAGCGATCCCGCTCGCCGGACAACGTGGAGGACGCCTGGCGGCTGCAATGCAAAAGATCGGCCGCCGGGAGCCGCCGCGCGGCCTGCAAGTACGACGGCGGCCCGTTCGTCCCGGCGAAGCTGCGTGACTTCACGCGGGGCGGCCGCTGGTACGACGAGGACCCGCCGCTCAAGCCGATGAGCGGCCCCAAGTTCGAGGCGTGGCGCGCCGAGTGGGAGCGCCGCCGCCGGGTGGACGAGGCATGGAGGGCGACCATCGGGAGCACCAGCAGCGGAGGTGCTCCGCTCGCCGGCGAGGAGGAGGAGGAAGACGAGAACCAGGACCCCGCCTTCTTGAAGGCGATTGAAGAGTCCCTCAAGGACGCCGACGAGAGGAAGAGGGCGGAGGAGGAAGATAGGGCGGCGGCCATCGCTGCCGTGAAGGAGGCGGAGGCGCGGGAGGCGGAGGCGGAGGCCGACGGCTACATCATCGACCTCTCCGACTAGAAGTCGCGATCCTTGATCGCGCATTTTGTATGTAGGTACGTCGATTCCTATGTATGATCGACGAACTATGAATGAACAAGTTTCCCGGTGTTTTAATTTTCAAATATACGGGGTCAAATACGGGTTCTGCTAGACGGAGCGGTGCATCTACGACCAGATTTTTATACGGGGCGAAAAAACGGCGAAATACGGGGCAGAAAAGTAAGGGCATGCTAGACATGCTCTAAAAACTAGTGGACTGCAAGCTGTGCTGCCTATCCTTCCAGTTCCACCCAGCTGAGTCCATAGCACCGGAGCCGGAGCATGCTCTCCGTCGGCGGCCGCCTCCACGGCGGAGCTCCCCCATGGCGAAGGCCCCGGCCATGCTCTTGCCTCGCGTCTCCGCCGGCCTCCAGCAGCAGCAGCGGCGGCGGCCACGGCGAGGGCGACCCCGAGTTCGTGCCCAGAGATTCCGCTGCTCCATTTCTCCAATTCCTGCCGCGGCTTCCTCCTTTCTTTGAGCAGACTGTGTTTGGTTTCGCAGGAAGGCGAGACCCGTGCTCTCGGAGAGGTACCGGGACGGCGCCGCCAAGAGGTTCCTTCGCTTCTTAATTATCTGACTGAATTTGCAAAGAACGGCCAAGTCTGCATTTGGCAAGCTAAGGATTGATGTGAGTGTGACGAACAGGTATCTGTTGGACGGCGACTCGAAGCTGCAAGTCCACTGGGAGAAGCATGACTCGTCGATGAACAGTGCTGAGGACGAAAATGTGAAGTCTTCGATTCCCCGAGCTATCAGGGATTTTGTGCTTCCAGCAGGGTTTCCAGGTGAATGCTGGTATAGGGTTCAGCTTTACAAGCTAGGAGATGCAGTGCATTGAGGTGTTTTCTGATCACAATGCAGAAGACAAATCATTTTGCTTCAAAGCTCTGTAGTTCAATTTTGTTGGTCTTACAACTCCTAGCACTTACTGTCAAATATAGAGCTTGTCTTTAAATAGGTAGCTTCCTCCCTTTCTCTTGTGATCCTACAGCACTGAAACTATACCCCACTTCTCAAACCTCTTAACTCTCTCTTGCCCGGTGTTTATGTATGTCAGAGTCTGTTTCGGACGACTACCTGCAGTACATGCTACTGCAGTTCCCAACAAACGTGACAGGATGGATCTGTTACACACTGGTTACATCAAGTCTTTTGAAGGTACCCCATAATTTATCATCACGATCATGTTTGCAGAAGTAAACAATTAAATATAATTTACAGTAGCATCTTATGTGATGTGATATATGATCCTATCGATGACATTATTGGTTAGCTCTAAAATAATTTTTTGAGATTTTGCCACGTGATCCCAAACAACATCAATCCGAAGATTTTCAAGTCACACACTTAAATTATTATCTCAAAATTGATGATTAGCTGATCATAGACTGGCACAGGCTGTAGGTGTTGGGTCCTTTACTGGAACTTCAGCAGCTGCCTCTGCCGCTGCTATCAGGTCATTACCATCTTTGCTTCATTGTATGGACTACTAGACACTCAGAACTATCCTCTATCTTCTTTGGAAGAAAAATAATCTTGATATTTGTTTTAGCTTAATTATGTTCCATCCTAATTTGGTCACCTTTACTTGTATACACAACTTGAAAGAGTTATTCTTTCTCACAGACCCTGAAAAATATGAATAAGATTTTTTCTTTCTCAAGAACCTTGAGGCTTTACCAAATACTGTATGAACGTACCTGAAGGCAGATACCAACATTCTAACAGCTAAACATGAAACACGGATGCGAGTGGATCAGCTAATTTTATGCTCATGGTTAAATCACCTATTTTGTTTGTGATAATGTAAACTTCTGTAGATGGGTATCGAAAGATGGCATAGGAGCTTTTGGGCGTATTCTCATTGGTACGATTATGCCTGACTGCTTTTTTAGAATATTTTATCCTGGAAGATTTATGAATGACTTGATTTAGGTGGACGTTTCGGAACGCTTTTTGATGACGACCCAAAGAAGTGGCGGATGTATGCAGACTTCATTGGGAGTGCTGGAAGGTTCATGCACTAACTCTTTTGAATAATAACAGAAAATAAGTAAAATCAAGTGTAGAAGCAAATCGTCTTATAATATTGTCTATTTATGTGTGCAATATGGCAGCATATTTGATCTCACCACTCCCCTATATCCTGGTTACTTCCTCCCACTTGCATCATTGGGGAATCTTGCAAAGGTACATTGGAAACAACACATTAATTCCACACATTTTAGTTTTACATTCTAACTTGACCTTTGTAGAGAGCTCCGTGTATAGAAAATCATTGACTCCAGACTTCTTGAGCAGGCTGTAGGAAGAGGATTTAGAGATCCTTCTAACCGTGTTATCCAAAATCACTTCTCGAAGTCTGGAAATCTAGGGGAGATCGCTGCAAAGGTACATAGTTTCTTTCAGTAATATTTCTAACAGTCAGTTCGATATCACTATCGAATCATTCAATCATTTTGTTAATCCGTAGAACAATAGTACTTTTTGTGTATGGAAAACAGCATCGTATTATGATCATCCAAAATTTCCTTTGGGGATTATGCACTATTTCGCATTTTTTTTGCTCAATATGAGAAAATCTCTATGAACAATTTTCCAAAATGTTTGCCAACCAACTCTGATGTATTTTTCAGGAGGAAGTATGGGAAGTAGGTGCTCAGTTGCTAGGCCTTTCTATCGGTGTACTTGTTCTGGTAATACTATTCATTAAGTACATGGAACCTCCTTTTGGCATGCCAACCTTACTTCATCATTGTTTGGTATATCATTCCTAGTTGGTATTTCGTTCCAGGACACACCAGGCATACAGTCGTCATACTCAACTCTTACTTTGACATGGCTTGGCGTCCGCCTTCTACATCTTTGGTTTCGCTATCAGTCCTTAATAGTTCTCAAGTTCCGCACAGTAAGGTGCTTGACTTGAATTATGTTGGTTCAATTTAATAAAGTTCAATGTGTGCATGTTAGGTCATGTTTCTTAATCATATAATAAATGGATGGCATAAATAATTGGAGTTACTAGTCTTCTATTCATCACCTGTGTTCCGCTTCATGTCTATTGGTAGGTAAACCTAAAACGTGCTCGGATTCTTGTGAGATCACATGTTGCGCATCATACAGTTCCTGGTGACATCTTCTTTACTTCTTTACTTCTTTATTTTGTCTTTTCCTTGGTTGCTTTATGAAAATTTGTTAGTAATACTTACTGCTGTCCTTCTGTTCTAGGCTATGTTGCTTGCAACGAGGGAGAGAATATTTTAACATGGGAGAGATTCTTGCGTCCCCAAATATCTTTTGGTGTGCCCATGGAGAGGATTCTTGGTGGAGAGGATTCCACTAACATGGTATGAGTCTTTAGCGTATTGCCAAATGCAAACCTGAGAAACTGATTCCTTTCGTCTTGGTAGTTAACTTTTTGGTTATTATGACTTTATCATTCTAATATTTGTTGTTGGGGTTCCTTTGAAGTTAGAATTGAGGGATAAGGAAATTTGTTTGGTCAGCATCTTTATAGTGATATACATAGTCATAACAACTGTTTTAGGACTCTACCCATACCAAATTTTCCTGCAAGACATTCGTATCAAATTGCTGCAAGTTCTCAACTTAAAGATGTAACCTAAGTGGAACTCGCTAAGTGGAACCAGCCCACACCGAACCTTTTCCTCATTCCTTAGGTCGTTTCAGAATAGTGTGGAAGTACAGTATTTTCCATGAAAGACATTGTAAAAGCAATTGTTGTCAGGTTAGTCTGGCAGAGTTGATATATGCGATCCTTCCTAGATGCCTAGTCCTTGACTGCTGGTTGCCAACCATTTCCTAGTAAGATCATAACCTATCAATGACCTTTGGTACCACTTGATCATCTATGTTCCTAACTCTCAAAACAGGTAAATAGGCTAGTGAAGCTGTACAAGAATGAGAAGTACATCCTCTATGTTGAGCAGCTTGGATCAAATGAGCCAGCATTTCTGGTCACATTCAAGGTGATCTACTGCTAAATATTGGTGCATGAAAGATAGTAAACATAGCATCAACAAATGCATAAGATTGTCTGTTTGCTTGTTTTCAGGAGGCAGCAACGAGCATGTCGGTCCTAAGAAGCCTATGGCAGGCACACTGGCTTCACGAACATCAGCTAAAGCGGAACGACGACGTCTTCGATTGGCTGGAAGAGAGTCTCACCGCATTGGGGGATGAATTTGATGACTTCATCGACCAAATGGAGGGAGCTGGCTGGGATCAAAGCCAGATCTTTCTGAAGGTGCCAAAAGAACCTGTCCTGGTGCTGGAGCATCTTGACCAAGAGGCGGAAGAAACAAATTTTGGGGTTTGATTGATGCTAACCTAATACATTCAAACAGAACAACAAACTGAAAGTCCAAATCCTCCGATGACAGAGATGTTTAACGAGATAACAATCGTATACTGCGAGTTTTTTTTTTGTTGACATGTGGCCTAATGTTGTAAAAGAATCAGAAATTCACTGTTAGTGCATTAGTTGGTTTTGCTAGTGACATAATCCCATACATTCACAATATTCACATGATGGTACATTGCGGTTCATGGTGTTGCTATAGCAGAACCACAAATGGATCCTGAGACATGGTGGCTGTATTTTTTGAAAAAAAAATGGCATTTGTAAGTTTCAAAAAATAGGAAGCAAAATTCTAGGTGCATACAGTGTTGAACTCTACCACTGTGAAAAATCTCGATAAAAAATTCGTTGTATTCTAGGCTACACAAAAATAACAAATTTTCAACTTTTCGAAATGTGCACTGTTCATCACACCAGATCCGCACATTTGTCATTTTTGCTGAGAACAAAATACAACGAATTTGGGACTGATTTTTTGCACAGTAGTAGACTTTATTATTAGCTACATCAGGAATTTTGTTCCCGATTTTTTAAAAACTTTCAAGTGCTGTTTTCGAATTTCTCCAAAAAACGAGTTACATATAGCTCGGGAGCCATTTGGTCACTCTCGTTGCTATAGTTGTTATCTACTTAGAGACTCCATTTGTGCATATTATAGTTTCTTCACATCATGAGCAAAAAGCAGATAACAGAAACATACAGCAGATGATCAGCAACTGGCATACAAAACAGTATTCAAGCTACTGAGTAGGAGGATATATAGAGAAAAGATCGTATATATACACAGGTTTAACGGCTAAAGCACATCAGGATTCAACCTAATTCTAAAAGTTCGTTGTCTAAGAGGTTATGTTATAATACCACATGCCTTCAGCATGTTACCTAGGACTAACAAGCGAGATGGTACCCAAAAGGAGCTCCATTAGCAGCTGCTAACGCGTTCGTTCGTCCCACCAAAATTGCAGCTGAACTAACTACATTCATCATCAAGCTTTGGATTTGCCCTTTCCCTTCACGGTATGGGTAAACCGAGTCTTCTTCGCTTTCTTGTTCTTTCCGTCAGAACCGCCATCCGAGTCGTCATCGCTGCTATCGCCGCGCTTGCCATTTGCTTTCTTCCGCGAACCAGACCCGTACACATATTCCTTGACCTTTTGGCTGGTCCTTTCTTCTGTAGGATCATCATCAGAATCGTTCTTAGGTTTCCAGATGAAGATGGACCTGCATGCACAGGCAGATATTGTTAGTAAAGAGCGAGAACTGGTACGAGATGTTTGTGTAAATACTGATTGGTTGGTCTATACCTTGAACTTCCTGTGGCCAGTATATCGTCTTGGGGGTGTAGCTTGTTCACTGGGCTGATAGTCGTTATGTCAGGATCCATCACCTCAGCCAGAAGCTTGCCAGTGCTGGTGTCTATGAAATCAATGGGATGTAGAGCAACCCCGTTGTGGTTTTCACTTATGTAACGACCAATAACAGCAACAGTTTCTGAATAATCCTGCATAGCATTAAAACGTTCAATATCAAAATTGGGCATGGTAATGAAGAGTCTGGATAAAAGAAGCAATTGTAGCTACAATTCTGAACCTTTGGATCCCACTCAGCTTTGAAGGGAGTCAAGTGACGGTTGAAATCATGGCTGTGCACGATTTCTCTACTCGGGGATTCCAGATTACCAAAAATATAATCCCAGACACGAATTCGGTTGTCCTGACATGTCGTCAAGATCTTGTTCCCACTTCGTGGAGAAAAATATCCTGAATTAACAACCCGTCCATGAGCAAGGCTGGCAAGAGCGCTCTTTGGCTCAAGTTTCCTCGTATCCCAAATACGGGCCTGATAATCACAGAAGTGATGGGAAATATTAGATACCAGATAAACAAAGAGATGTCTAGGTATGCAGAGCAGAGTGAACTCACAAAGTGATCGTTTCCGCTGCTTAGAAGAACTTCAGGTTGTGCAGGGTTGCAATGGAGGCCAGTTACCTTGCTACCCTTTTTATGTATAAGAATTGGTTGCCCGATTCTTTCCTTAGATCGTCTATCCAGTCTGCAAAAATTAAGGTGTAAGACACGGACATATAACTCAAAACAGAACGCCAAAAACTCAACGTGGGGAAGGAATAAAATGGAGTATGTCAAATATGATAATAATATAAAACAATCTCGGAATCACATATGAGATATGACAGGATACAGCAACATCGTGAACTCAGATATAAAATACTAAAATGCATGGGAAGTCAACAGTTCTAAGGACGCCGCATATACTTGACCTAAGATGTTAATCTCAAATAAGGTATCGAACAGCTTATAGGGATACTCATACTCACAAATAAAGAAACCCAAAACTATCTGCCACCAATAGAAGGCCTTTCTCGGCGTTTAAGTCCATTCCATATATCATGCGCCAAGTGCTTGGACCCTGTTAAGATCAACACATGGTTGATTAAATCAAAGCCCAGAGTGGATGAAAATTTGTTCAGAACAATGCAAGCAAATGATTGTCTAGCTACATAGTGCAAGATGCATCAATGTAAGATTGAAATATATTGTGTATAGAAATCTTTTTAAGAAAAATAATCTATATAAGCTTGACGGGGAGGGAAAAAGTGGGGAAAACTTACATTCCAACCATCTGGGTTAAGATTTAACAACGGAGAGCCCATTCCTGTGTCTAAGTCTGTGCTACTGATAGTCCCATCAGAGGAGGCTGTGTATAGCACTCCATCATTGGCGGTGTCCAGCCTGAATAAGATCACATCAAGTTGCCATATTTCATCTTGCACAAAAGAACTGATACTAGCCATCAAGGAAAAGTTCTTACTTCATACTGTTTAGAATACAGGAATGCACAGAATCATAGGTGATCTTCTCATGCAACTTAACATAATCCCAAATGCCTAGTAGCCCTTTCTGTGTGGAAAGAAAAGCAAAGGGATGGTCAGTAGTAGTCGCCTATATGTACCTGCAATGCGACGATATGAATTAAGCGGACAACAAAGCCCAGTGGTCAGACTGCAATACCTTGTCTCCTGATAAAAGCACATTGTTCTTAGTTGGATGAAACTCCAAGCAGGTCACGCGTCTCTGGTGAAATTTTATGTTACCGCACTCCAATTGATTGGGTACCAGAAACCGCGGCTTGACCTAGTATAAGAGAGAGGAGCTTAGTTTTGGCATGAATGGTACTAGCAAAACAATAGTGGTGCACAGTATTGGAAATGACAACGGTACGGGAAAAAAGTTGAGGCATCAGTTCACGCACCATGGAAATTTTGCCTTTCACTTGGCTCTGGAAGACGTAGTCCAGCGAAGTGTTTGTGTTCCTCCTAGGGGCTGGGATAACACCATGTTCCATTGCTACCCTGTGCGGGCAGGTCAAGGTCGTATGCCCTGCAAAGCGCAAGCGACCAAAACGTTGTGGTATCAGTCACCCGGAAAGTCTCTGTTCATGTCAAGCTTTCAAGTATAAAATGGCAATACATAATTACAAACATTCAAAGGAAAGAGCTATTTGAGATTCTTGTCTGTGGATACGTGACGAAAACAACATGTGATGGTTCATCAACAGCAAACTATTTTCATCCCACTTATCTCAGCAGAAACGCAAGCTTCTTTCAGAAACTATCTGGAACAAGCAGTTGGTCTAAACTCCTGTGAGTGAGCAAGTACTCACTAATTCATAAACCTGATTGAGTTTATGAAGTACCCCATTTTGGATACACTACCGGTTCCTAGCCCCCACAGTTCCAAATCAATCCCAAATGCAAAAACAAACAAACATAAAAGCATAATGTACAGATATCAGGACCTGGCATCTTGGAAATTAAGGAAGCAAGACTCTTTCACTTGACAATCCAAGATGCAGAAACAAACTATGACACGAACAGGAATAGTTAGGAGAATATGAGGACCTGGCATCTTGCAAAGGAAGCAGGGCTTCATGGGGCAGTCGATGTACACGGCGCCCTTGAACCCCGCCTCGTGCCCCGTCTTCTTGCACACCTGCAGCCAGACGAAACAGAGCACGCATCAATCATAACTGCAGTTAAAAGGAGCACTCAGTGCAGATGTTCCGACACCATCAACACCTTCCCAATAATGGAACTCAAATTCACAGGAAGTGGATAGTGAAGGAGCATCGGTGCACGTAGATGCGAAATGGAGCGGTCATTTTCATTGCGAACGCAGAGGGCAAGCACCGGGGCCAGGGGGAATCAGCCGGTCCTGCCCCAAATCAGCCACGGGCGCTTTACTAGGGAAGCCGGCCGAAAATCTCGGAAATGAGCGTTCTTTGCGGACGCAATCGGCAGCGGATAGCAAAAGGCTCAAAGGGGAAAAAATAGGTGAAGCCCCCGGCGGCGGCGGCGGCGGCGGCGGCGAAGGTGGGTAGTACTACCTTGCACACTTTCTTGAGGCTGATGGTAATCGGGCCCTTCCTCCCGTCCCTCCCCGTAGCCGCCGGAGTTGGGGCTTTCCTGGCCGGTGGCTCTTCGGCGACCGCCTCCTCCTCCTCAGCAACCCCCTCCTCATCGGAACCCTCGGCCTCCTCTTCCTCTTGCTCGTCCTCAGAGGAAGATGATGAGGCCTCCTGCTGCTCCTCCTCCTCGTCGTCGTCGGCACGGCGGCGGGTGTAGACGAAGCGGGCGCGGGTCGCCATTGTGGAGGGCGGCTGTGGCCTCGGGAGGCGGGAAGGTGTGGTGTGGGGAGAGACGCGACGGCGGCGCGCGGGGAGACGAAAAAGCAGCCGGTTGGTTCAGTTCGGTCCCCGCCGCTTTGGGTTTTCTTTCTTTTTTCTTGATGATTTTCGTGCTGCTATAATGGATTTGGGATTTTCTTTTCGTGTTAGAATAGTTATTTTATATTGATTTTAATATGTGTTTATTTTACTCAAATAGTCTAGTATTTTTTTACTGACCATGGCTTTTGTATGGTAAGAAAATAACCTAGAAATATTTTGAGTTAGAGTTTCGAATTAAAATAGATGGAAGCTTCCCTTTTGAGTAGGTATAATAGTTTTTTATGCGAAAAAGAACCTTGACATTAAGAGAAACATCGAACGATACAAGCATCAAATAAAAACGGGAAATTACAACCAAATCCTTGAGATGTCCTTCGTCTTCAACCTCAAGGCCGTATGTGTCGATGGCGTGCCGCCGCTGTCGCTCCTCCCTGAGTCGGCTTGACGTTGTTAGATGCGGACAGGAAGTCACCGAACTGGTTAAGAAGATCACATCCGCCCCATAGATAAGGAAGAAGGAATAACCATCGTCGAAGCTCCATGAAGATGCCCCATCCAAAAAAAGGTTCTCAAGAATCACACCACTCCCACAAGCTTCTCTACATCGCTGACGAGATGGGGGTGAAGCCGAGAAGACTTTATTGGAGAAGACGTCGTCGCCACCACCTGAGCGCCGCCCCACCAAACCTTCAACCTAAACCCAGAAAATGGAGCCCTCCCATCGACGGAAACCACATCCACCCCTCCTCCATGGCTCGAAGGCCACAGACTTGGGGCAAATCGGCGTGAGGCGGCTAGGAATTGCCGTGATCGCCTCCTCGTCGCTCTTTCTAGGACTCGTTCGGCATAATCAGGAGCAAAATGTTTTGGTGTGCTAACAAATGGTGGCTGAAACTGGTCATTTTCTTTCTCGGTGTCCAAGAATTATTGTGTTTTTTTGGTGGGTGAAGGATCATGATAGGTTTGTACTGAACCTTTTTTTTTGAACAAGTCACCGGGTGAACCCGGTAAAAGCTGCTATTAAACACTGGAGTACAAGCAGGCCCTATAAAACTATGGAATTACACAGGGGGTCCAAGAATTAAGCATAAAGGACCAAAGAGAAAACTTGAAAATGTGATCAAGCCCTTCGTCCTCCTCTTCCTCCAAATCGAACTCCGGCGACGGACTGCGACCAGGCCTCCAGGGAACAAGCCACTTGGAGACTAGGCCTAGGGGATCACCGACAGCCGGAGCAAAGCAGCGACGGAGCGACAGCCCTACTGCCATTGAGTCCGACGCGAAGACGGAAAACCGCTGATGAAGCATCGGAGATGAGCTCCTGAACAAAACCATCACCGCCGACAGAGCAGACTCCAACTCAAGCCACCACCATGGGCCTTGAGAAGCGAGAGAGAGAGAGAGAGAGAGAGAGAGCCAGCAGTGACTTGTACAGCATTAGAACTAGAAGAAGAAGCTGGAACTGCGTCGCATCTGCCGCCCCCTCGCTGCCACGGCCGGTCAGGTCGGAGAAACACGCCGCAGTCCGCCTCCAAGCCCACCTCCCTCGCCACCATGGCCGGCTAAGGAGACAAGGAGGCAACCTTTTTCTTCAGAAGCTGACTCCTAGGCGCCTTATCGAGGAGCCTTGCCGCCGACGAGCTAAAGTCCCAGATCCACCACGGATCTGGAAGGAGACCACCAGTGACGGGCCATCTGGTGCTGCGCCAGAGCACCAAAAGGGCACTCAGCCCCTGCCACCTCCAGATCGAGTCGAAGACGGCGAGTCCGCCCAATCCCCCTCGCCACCGAGGCCGGCCAGGATCGGAAAAAGGGCGCCATCAGGAGCTCGAGGGAGGCGACGGAGGCCTTATTTGGAGATAAGCCGAGATGGAGGCCACCTGGGCTCCGGCCGCCAGAGCAGAGAGGAGAACCTCCACCACAGCCCGCCCAAGATCTAGCCGAGAAACCTGGGCTCCTACTCACCACTAACCGGCAGACCGCCGGAGACTACTCCTACCCTAGGAACCTACCCCGGCACCTCCCCTCCGCCACCTCCGGCCGGCATCGCCGCCGGAGGGGCTCGGGAACGGCCCGGTTTAACTCGGTTGCGCCTCTGTCTACTTTAGACGAGAGAGAGAGGAGGGGGAGAACGACTACTTCAGATTTCATACTGAACCTAACTAATGGTTGCTTTTTTTCACGAGGGATAACTTTTTTTTTAACATCAAGGGATAACTAATCGTTGCCGTGTTGATATGCACTGGGCCGCGGGCCAGGTGTGAGTGTTAACTGCCGCTTGTTGCCCAACACATCAGTGAACGACAGAGATTAAACCCCAGCGGCCTACTGTAAATGCATCCTGTGAAATAGAAACTGGAACTCTCCTGTCTCATCTTCCTTCTCTGATCCTCCTCATCCCGCTGCTTTCTCATCCCAATTCCTTTGAAGCTGCTTTCTCATCTCAATTCTTTTGAAATTGCGTTTCCTAGTCGTACGATTAGATCACCTCTAGATCTAGTCGTCACAATTTGGTACCGGAGCCCTAGAATTTTCCCCAACACTCGCTTAAATTGTCAGCTGCGGATCCTATTTATTTTGTATCAGTTAGATGAGACACGTGAGTCAACAAATACTCCAGTAATTAAAAATATATTTTTAGAAACTAAATTGAGGAGGTGATACGTGACATCTGAGTCAACAAAGGGTCCATTATATTGTTGATACGTGACGACGACGTCGCTCCATGGTCACGCTAGTACTCATCGAGACATGGCGAGGAGGTTTGAGCGTATCTTGTGATTTATGTATATTAATTAATTATTTAGAAAAGGTAATAGAAGGCATGCTAGTATTCGATGGGAATAAGAGCATCTCCACTCGTCTCCCCGACGAGGCCCCCCGAACGACGTTTTTTCCATCCGGATGGCGAAATTCGGTCCAATCGCGTCCCCGGTTCCTCAATTTTGTCCGGATTTGGGCCTAATTTCATCCGGCGATCCCACGCCATCCCCGGCCCCCCAGGGAGCGCTCGGGGAGTCCGGACGAAACGAAAACGCGGGAAACGCCGAGGAAACTTCCCGCGCGTCTGGTGGCCCCAACTTGTCGGCGAGGGACACCGATCGTCGTCCTCATCGCATCGTCTTCCGCGCGCTGTAAAAGCCTGCCGCCGTTTAGCATTCGCCGGCCGCGTAGCTTCCACGCGGCGAGTTAATGTCGTCGCATCGTCTTCCGCGCACGCATCGTCTTCCACGCGGCATTAATCGCCGGCGCCCGCCGCGCCTATATAAGCCGCTCCGCTCGCCGCGACGCCCCTGCTCCACTCTTCCTCCATTCTCCTTCCACTCACCCTCCACCTCCACCGATGGCGTTCTACGATGACGGCGCAGCCAACAACGGGTTACCCCGCCGATCTCTCCACGCGCGGGAGGGGCACCTCCTCCACCAGGCGGGGTACCCCTGCCCGCCGGACACGAGGCCCCCCGGCGGCGGGTGGAGGCTAAGCGCTGGTGGCGTGCCAATCCCGCCGCCGCCCCAGGGCCACGCCCTCGACGTCGCCATCGAGGAGGCGCGGATGGCGATGACAGAGGAAGAACCGCGCCACCACCCCGAGAACTACACTCGGTGGAATTCTTTTTTCTCCGGCGGTGGGAGCGCGAGCTGGCGTCCTACGACGGCCCGCCACCTCCGCCTCCGTGCAACAACGCCGCGGGTCGCCGGCGTTGGTGGAGCGCCCCGAATAGGACGCTCCACAACGTCCTCGAGCACATCGAGGGCGGCAACTCGCCAAGGCTCACGATGCCCCCTCTATCGAGGGCATCGACCAGCCGCCAACGGGGAAACAGCTGGCAGCCACGGCGCATGGCTGCCAGTTCCTCGTCGTCCGGTTCGGCGGCGAGGTCGATCTCCAGGTCGGCGCCATCCTTGGCGCCGGTCAAAAAGGAGCCGGATTCCCCGCCGATCCACCGCACGCGCGGCGGCGACATCGTCATCCGCGAGCCACGCCGCCCCAAGCGCGAACATGACACTTCCGGCGTACGGAAGCAAAAACCGGCGAAGGTGAAGGTGGAGGAGGACGCCGAGGACGCGGCCATCCTCGAGGCCGTCATCGCGAGGTCCCTCCAGGACCTCGTCCCCGCCGAGAACGCCATGCCGCTCGACCAGGCCTGCGCCTGGTCGAGGGAGCAGTGGGAGAAGGAGGAGGCGGATCTGCAGGCGAGGCTCCTCCAGGACGTCGCTCGCTACCGACGGCCTGCGACTCCTCCATCCGGCGCCGTCGTCCCCGTCGTCGACCTCGAGGCCTCCGACGACGACCTATACAAGCCGTCGCCATCCCCGCCTCGCACCAGTGGCCGGTGGGGAGACGCCGGCCAAGGCAGCAGCCAGGCGGCTTCGGCGCCGCCGCAGTTCGACGACGACGGCTCCGACGACGACGATGGCGGCGACTACACGGTGTTCTACCGCCATTTCGGCATGTAGAGTGCCGTGTTTTTATATTTACAGTTGTATTCCCCTAGCCAAATTCGAAATATAGTCGAATTCGGTCTCTATGTATGAACTTCGCCCTCTATATAGTAAATATCATTAAATTTAGTCTAAATTCGACCGTTTTATGCCGTAGTTTGTCAAGTTTCCGTTTTTCAAATTTAGATCGCCGTCTTCGCCTGAGATCGCTGCTGGGAAACTACTCCTCCCCACGCCAAATTTACGTCCAATCCGGACGTAAATTTCCCCGGATTTCGGCGTGGGGAGGGCAAACGAGTGGAGATGCTCTAAGTACTTGTTATGAAGAGTTTTAGGCTTTGAGCAGCCTAATCCTAGCCATTGAAGAATCTTTAAGACGGTCTAAATGGATATGGAGCTACATATTGGACCCACAACCCAACAAATATATGTTTGCATCACATTTGTATACGGCATAGTTTCAACAACAATTTTTTGTATACCCCATATCATTTTATCCGCTTACGTGGATTATAGGTCCTACATTTCTATCTTTTGTTGACATGGACATGACTCATCCACTTTACTCTCTATGAGATATAGATAGACACAAGTCATAGGAATTTACCCTCGTGGCCACATGCATCCAATTACATGTTGTTGTGCATGTACCAGATTTTTTGTTCACATAGACTACTAATCAACTTTACTCCCGATGATATATGGATAGACACAAGTCATGAAATCTTCGCCACATGACCGAATGCATCCATATACATGATTTTTGTGCATATACCAAAACGCAAACAAACCACAAAAGGAGTCATAAGTGGCCAAAATATAGTTGTAGAAAGTACAAGTAATATCATATGTTGATTAGTCCTCACATAATGTCAAAGAATGGTTTCTATCTAGAAGGTGGTGCTGGCTTCCTAAGTTAGAATTAGTTGTAGGTGAAAAGCAACACATAATTTTTTAGGCAAAGTTATATCTACTCACAATTTAAGCCATGTGAGTCATCATGTATATCTTCTTCTCTATGTCATGATCATCTTAAGCTACTTTTTCTGGCTATAAAAACTAGCTCACATTCACCAAACTAGCATCAACCAACCTTCTCCAATATCATCAAGCAGTCATGGCAACTACCAGTTTTCCATCTGTTTTATTTTACTTTTGCATGTTCCTCTTGTGCCATGGATCTATGGCTCAGATATTCGGACAGAGCTTTACTTTGTGGCAAAGCCCTAGACAAGGAGGTTCGAGAGGATGCAAATTCGATAAGCTGCAAGCATTTGAACCACTACAGAAAGTGCGGTCGGAAGCTGGTGTCACCGAGTACTTTGATGAACATAATGAACAGTTTCGTTGTACTGGTGTATCCGTCATCCGTCGTGTTATTGAGCCTCGAGGCCTCTTGCTGCCTCAATACCACAATGCTCATGCCTTGGTGTACATCCTTCAAGGTTAGTGTCTGAATTGAATATGACAATTGCATTGTTATACTACACTAGGAGTTATGATGTGCCCAATTTACATCAGCATCAATCTTTTTATATATTAATCCAAACAAGTTTTATTTTAGGTAAGGGCGTTATAGGGTTGAATTTCCCTGGATGCCCAGCGACCTTCCAACAAGAGTTTCAACCGTTTGGTCAAGGGCAGTTTTCCCAGGATCAAAGTCGAAGCCAGAAGTTTACGGATGAGCATCAGAGAGTTCATAGCTTCAAACAAGGAGATGTTGTTGCTCTGCCCGCTGGTATTGTACATTGGAGCTACAATGATGGTGATGCACCTATTGTAGCTGTTTATGTCTTCGACGTAAACAACAATGCTAATCAACTTGAACCTATACAAAAGGTAACTATAGATGTGTTCTAAATATTATTAAAAAAAAATATTAGTGGAATATTATTGAACTTTTTTTTACTTCATCAATATAAAATTTCAGGAATTCTTGTTGGCTGGTAACAACAATAGAGGGCAACAGTCTGAACAAAACATATTCAATGGATTCAGCATTCAACTTCTTAGTGAAGCCCTCGGTATCAGTCAACAAGCAGCACAAAGGATTCGGAATCAAAATGATCAAAGAGGTGAGATAATTCGTGTGCGTCAAGGCCTTCAATTCTTGAAGCCCATTGTGTCCCAACAAGGACAAGTAGAGCAGCAAGCATACCAACCAATTCAACATCGGGAAGGACAAACAACCCAATACCCGGAAGGGCAATCAGCTCAATATCCAGGACAATCAACTCAATACCCTGAAGGGCAATCAGCTCAATATCCACAAGGGCAATCAACTCAATACCCCAAAGGGCAATCAACTCAATATCCACAAGGACAATCAACCCAATACCCCGAAGGGCAATCAACCCAATACCCGCAAGGACAATCAACTCAATACCCCGAAGGGCAATCAACCCAATACCCTCAAGGACAATCAACTCAATATCCAGGACAATCAACTCAATACCCCGAAGTGCAATCAACTCAATATCCACAAGGGCAATCAACTCAATATCCACAAGGGCAATCAATCCAATACGCCGAAGGGCAATCAACCCAATACCCGCAAGGACAATCAACTCAATATCCAGGACAATCAACTCAATACCCCGAAGGGCAATCAACTCAATATCCACAGGGACAATCAACTCAATATCCACAAGGGCAATCAACCCAATACCCCGAAGGGCAATCAACCCAATACCCGCAAGGACAATCAACTCAATATCTAGGACAATCAACTCAATACCCCGAAGGGCAATCAACTCAATATCCACAGGGACAATCAACTCAATATCCACAAGGGCAATCAACTCAATTCCCCGAAGGGCTATCAACTCAATACCCACAATGGCAATCAATCCAATACCCCGGAGGACAATCAACCCAATACCCGCAAGGACAATCAACTCAATACCCCGAAGTGCAATCAACTCAATATCCGGGACAATCAACTCAATGCCCTGAAGGACACTCAACGGTCAAAAGTTTCAATGGTCTTGAGGAGAATGTTTGCTCATTAAAGGCAACGCTAAACGTTGAAAGCCCCCAAGGTGCCGACACATATAACCCACGTGCTGGCAGGATAACACGCGTCAACGGCAATAATTTCCCCATCCTTAACATTGTGCAAATGAGTGCTACAAGAGTAAATCTATATCAGGTACGTATGATGCTGCATTTCGATGCACTATCCCATCGTTTGATATTTTAAGCTTCATAATTCATGGTAAATAATATGGTATACAAATAAATTTTATTGCAGAATGCTATTCTTTCACCATTCTGGAACATTAATGCACACAGCGTCGTGTACATGATCCAAGGACATGCTCGGGTTCAGGTCGTCAATAACCATGGTCAGACTGTATTCAATGACCGCCTTCGCCAAGGGCAGCTGCTAATCATACCACAACACTTTGTTGTCCTCAAAAAGGCAGAGCGTGAAGGATTCCAATATATATCATTCAACACCAACGCGAACTCCATGGTTAGTCACGTCGCGGGAAAGAACTCCATCTTGAGCGCCTTGCCTGTTGATGTGCTCGCGAATGCATACCGCATTTCCAGGCAGGATGCCCGAAACCTCAAAAACAACAGGGGAGAAGAGCTCGGTGCATTCACTCCTAAAGGGGCCAGCTCCCAGGCTTCCGGAGAGGAGGATGAGGTGTGGGGTCGTCGTCTCGTCGATAAGTAAGGCGGAAGAGTGAATTAAGGAGTATGATGATAAGTAGTATATTGAAATAATGGTGTTACTGGTGTGTAACTTGGTGTTCTATAGATGTTTATCTCAATAAAAAGTTTGTCTTGATATATTATTTGTTTGTGTCTTGTATTTCTATCTTTTCTAACAAAATCGTAAAAGCATGCATGGAGAACAAGCTAAATGGACTTTCCGGAAAACCAAGGTCCCTCCAATTAAAGGTGCGTGTTTTGGTTGTGTTTTGGTTGGAGGTAGTGTTGCCGATGCGGAATACGCAAGATCCCGCACATCTTTACTCTAGAGCAAGAAGCCTAGACTCTAGAACCCTCCTCCTGCTGTGGCGTCCCAGGCACACACGATCGTGCCTTCCAACAGAAAGGAGATGCCTCAATTGCCTACTCTATCTTTTCTTCAGGTTTACCAGCAAGACCGCATGTCAATTAGCTCCCTCTGATGGCGATCGATCACAAAGGCAGAGGACTCATGCATGGTTCCTTCCCCTACCTCCAAGCACTTCTGCTCCGGTGTTTCTCTTTTGAAATTTTTTTGGGGACGTCAAATACAAGGACGGTGGAGATCTTCTCATAATTCTTCATAAATGGGGGCACAATTGTAATGTCACTAAATCTGACATATACGTGATCTGCACAGTCTCGTATGACCCGCGTTATCTTGTACGAGTCAATCGTATATGTATGGCGTACTTGTAATGGCATGTGCGTGCGTGATGCTATGAACCGAAAAAGCACCACATATAAAATGATATATATACTATGATACATACGAGTATACATGGGGTGGATATGGGTTTCGAGCTTTCGACGGACCTAATGTACAGTAGGAAAAAAAAAACAGAATATGACCCTCAATTTCGGTTAGGGGAGCACTGAAGCAGGGCTCACCTGCAAGTTACCCTGCGAGCAGCCTCTGTCTCACGACTGGTCCGCTCCGGCCAAGGACTGGATCAAGCTCAACATCGACGGGACGGCTCTGTTAGCGTATGTAATATGGTACGTGTATATGTACGGAGTAGTACTCCGACTATACACGTACACCTCATGTACTGCCACGTAGGGGGCTTTTCCCTACTCTATATAACACGCAACCGATGGCCCGAGAGGGTTAAGCATCGTTACACCAAAACCAACATGGTATCAGAGCGGGTCTCTTCCCTCTAGCAAAACCAAAAATCTGATTGACTGCAAGTGGGTTTATCGTATCAATCGTCGTGCTGATGGTACCATTGATCGTTACAAAGCACGTCTTGTTGCTAAAGGTTTTAAACAACGGTATGGCATTGATTATGAAGACACGTTCAGTCCAGTTGTTAAAATTGCTACTATCAGAATTGTGCTATCTCCCGTGGTTGGAGTCTTCGGCAGCTAGATGTCAAGAACGCGTTTCTTCATGGTGTTCTGGAAGAGGAAGTCTATATGAAACAACCACCTGGTTTTGAACATCCTGATGCTCCCCATCATGTTTGTCGACTTGACAAAGCTCTTTATGGCCTCAAGCAAGCTCCTCGAGCATGGTATTCTCGGCTGAGTGCAAAGTTACAAGATTTTGGTTTTATCCCCTCCAAGGCTGATACCTCCTTATTCCTCTACAACAAGTCCGGTGTCACTATATTTGTTCTGATTTATGTGGATGATATTATTGTCACAAGCTCCTCTGATCGTGCTATATCAGTCTTGCTTCAGGATCTCAATGCTCACTTTGCTATTAAAGACTTGGGTGCACTTCATTTCTTTCTTGGTATTGAAGTTCACCGGACTGCTGATACTCTTCTTCTCACACAAGCCAAATATGCACATGATCTTCTTGCCAAAGTTGGTATGCTTGATTGTAAGCCGGCGCCTACGCCTTTGTCTCCGTCTGAGCCACTATCATTACATGAAGGTACTCCTCTTGGTCCCGAGGACAGCTCTCAGTATCGCAGTATTGTTGGTGCTCTTCAGTACCTCACTCTTACTCGCCCAGACTTGTCTTTCTCGGTAAACAAAGTCTGTCAATATCTTCATGCTCCCACTACTGCTCATTGGACTGCAGTTAAACGCATTCTTCGTTATGTTAAAAATACACATCAGCTTGGCATTACTTTCAGACAGTCTTCTTCTACCCTTCTTAGTGCCTTTTCAGATGCCAATTGGGCAGGCTGTATAGAGGATCGACGCTCTACTGGCGATTTTGCTATTTTCATTGGTCCAAATTTGGTTTCTTGGATTGCTCGGAAATAAGATTCTGTCTCTCGCTCCAGTACTGAAGCTGAATATAAAGCACTGGCGAATGCCACTACAGAGTTAATATGGGTGGAAGCTCTTCTTCGTGAACTTGGTGTGCGTCTTCGCGAGAAGCCTTGTCTTTGGTGTGATAACTTGGGGGCGACCTATCTCTCGGCAAATCCTGTTTTTCATGCCCGCACCAAGCATATTGAGATTGACTATCATTTTGTTCGTGAACGCGTTGTAAACAACCGCCTGGCTATCAAATTTATCTCCACCAAAGATCAAATAGCTGATGGGTTCACTAAGGCTCTTCCGGTTAAAAACTTAGATGAGTTTAAGCGTAATCTCTCCCGTGCTTTAGATTAAGGGGGGATGTTAGCGTATGTAATATGGTACGTGTATATGTACGGAGTAGTACTCCGACTATACACGTACACCTCATGTACTGTCACGTAGGGGGCTTTTCCCTACTCTATATAACACGCAACCGATGGCCCGAGAGGGTTAAGCATCGTTACACCAAAACCAACAGGCTCCTTCTTTGACAGAGACAAGCCTGGCAGTCCTGGCATTTTCTTTTCGACAAATGGTTGCCAGGGACGGTGACGGTGCTGTACTGCTGGCTGCTGCTTGCAGCATGCTTCCACGATGTGAAGATGCGGAAGAAACTGAAGCTTGAGCGGTGCATCACGGCATCAAGCTCGTCCTCTATAACTTGCCTACTTAGGTGATAGTGGAATCGGACTGCTCGGCGGTGGTCAATGCGCTCAATGCAAAGGACCAAGACAGATCCACAATAGGGTTGCTGATGCCGCAAAGTTAACCAGATCAGCTATTTAGGAATGATCTCGATAGTTCCATTAGAGAGCTTGCTGCTTCCCTATGCGGATTGTAATCATCGTGAATCAATATGATCTATAAAGCTCTCTTTCAAAAAAAAAAAAACTGTCAAAAATGCAAAGGTCAAGGTTCAGCGTCCCCCTAAAAAAAGGTTCATCGTCGACCACAATTAATCGATCATGGTCTGCATCCCCACATATTCGAATTTTGGGGTGGGGAGAAAATGGATTGGAGATGCCTCCAAATAAGCATGTGCAAACACCGTTTGGTTGGTTTGTCCGGCTTGGGTCAGTTCAAAATTTTGTACTAGCTCCAAAGTTGAGATTGAAAATGTGAAAGAAAATAAACTAGGTACTAGCTGAACGGTTTCAGATTTGCACAAGCTTACCTCCAAGAGACCGGGCTTGGATGTCGATGCGGTGGCCTCGGATAGAGAGGATCCAAGTTGGCTCTTTGACGGACAATGTTGCAGTGGCGGCACCTCCTTTTGGTTGTATAACCAACGAGCGAAGGGACGCCGAATGTTCCTGGTGTTGTCGTCTACGTGGTGGTGACTCCTAGATATAGATCCGAAGACCATGAGCTAGTGGCTATGGTCCACCCGTTGGGTTGTTTGGACAGCCATTGGGTGGCATGGGTGAGATTCTGAGCGAAAGCTTTGCGCAACGGCGATGGCATCGATACCTATGGGAGCCGCGTCCCTCTTGGGGGGGGGGGGGGGTGCTGCTATGGGTCCCTCTCCGTTCCAGAGTTTTGGGTGAAAACCCTAGTTCGATTCTATGGACTCGGCGCCGACATGATACGTCGTAACCCTCTTGGGGGCGTTCTCATGGAGCTCAGGTTCACGTTCGTTGTACTACCTTTGTCCGGATTTAATTGACTTCTATCTTATTTGTTCATTAGCCTTCTCTCCCCCGCGTCGATTAAATACGAACGGAGGGAGTAGCTTCAATGTGATGTTGTCCGATGGTTTCTCGGAAGACATAGTTTTGTTTCTACTCGGTAGTCTAGTTTTTTTTTTTGCTTTCCTTTTTTCTTCTTCTTTTGCTTGCTTTGTAAAAAGGTTTCCTCATTACCTTATATCAAATTGACCAGTTGTGGCCTTACAATAAAACGGGGTGGGGTGAAATCCTGTTTGACCGTCTTAGTTTTCAAGAAATCTATACTCATCACTAATCCACCGAGACCGTCTTCGTTTTCAAGAATATAGTTTGATTCAAGCCGACTTGGGAACAAATGGGTTCGAGATGCCTTCACTTCACTGTGGCTGCACAGTGTGCACATAGCATTTACTCCGTTCTCCCCACAGACCAGATTAAACACAGCAGCAGTCCAAGGTCCACTCACTTCACTCCTCCCCACGGCTATTTCAAAAACACGAAGAAATTTCAAACGCTAATTAATTTATTAATCAACAAGCCCCTCCTCAAAAAATAATTAATCAGTCGACATCCTCTCGGTAATTAATCTCCACCCAAGGAAAACCCAATTCAAACTCGCAGACAGCTCCATCCACACCAGGTAGCTCAAACAAAGCAGAGCCCTTTCTTGCTCCTCGCCCACTCACTGCCGTTGCTTCACTCTCACTGCTGCTCCTCAGCTCGCTCGCTCGCTCACGGGCCACAATCCCCGCTGCAGGAGCCAGATCTCGCCGGGAAGAGGAACCCAGCCCAGCCCCAAAAGCAATGGCGGAGTGAGGCGCGCGCGCGCGCGGATCGAGCGATGCAGCGGGTGGCCATGGCGGAGGGCGGCGCGGGGGCGGGTGGGAGGACGCTGGGCGCGGTCATCCGGGAGAAGGACGAGGAGCTGGCGCTCTTCCTCCAGATGCGCCGCCGCCGCGGCCAGGAGGCCGACCTGCTCCTCGACGCGGACGCCGGGGACGACGACGGGCTGCTGCTGCTCGACCCTCCCCCGCCCCCGCCGCCGCACGCCGGTAAGAAGAGAAAGCTCCGAGATTTCCCACTGACCCGTCCGTTTCCTCTGCTCCTGCTGTTCTGTTCTTATGTGGGGGCGAAAACCCTAGCTTACCCGGTCTGGGTTTATGGCGCAGAGCCCCGGGCGCCGGCGCCGGCGCCGGCGGGGTACAGGATGGGCGCCGGGTTCCGGAGGGCGCCCGGCGGGGCCGACGACTTCCTCCACTCCGACGCCGGCGACAAGAACGACTACGACTGGTAGGTGCCTCCCCGCTTCCCTTTCACTGACGCAATCTGCTAATTCCGTGCTGTTCTGGTTGCCCGGGCGACGAAATCATTGCTGCGGAGAACGTTGGAGCTACTTAACTCGGACTCCACCATTGCGAATCGAATCCAACCTCCGTTTTCGGTCATTGCTTGGCGCTGGTACTCTGAAGTCTGAAGTTTGTTTGAACTGTCTATGAATGCAGTGCTGCTTTGGTCTAATACATGCACGAGTGGCAAAACTCCTGACATGCAGTTGCCTTGCTTATTCAGGAGTTGTGTTCTACATAGTCTTTGCTGAGGCCCCCATCCTTTAACTGGCAGCTAAATTAATGTGCTGCTACTGTATATTTCGAATTAATGTGCCGAGATCTTATACTAAAATTTTGGGGTGGCAGTAATACGTGCTTTCAGCTTCTGTTGCTGCCATTGTGAATCGAATCCAGCTTTCGTTTTTGGCCATTGCTTGGTGCTGGTACTCTGAAGTTTGTTTGAACTGTCTATAAATGCAGTGTTGCTTTGGTCTACTCTAATCTGCACGAGTGGCAAAACACCTGGCATGCAGTGCCTTCCTTATTCAGGAGTTAGATAGTCTTAGCTGAGGCCCCCATACTTCAATTGGCAGCTAAATTAATGTGCCACTAGTGTATAGTTCCAATTAATGTGTAGTATCATGTGCAGTGGTCTTATAAGATTTGGGGGTTGCAGTAATATGTGCTTTCAGCTTCTGTTGCCGCCTCCGCCCTGCAGAGTTTTAATGCCAAGCCATAAAGCTTTGTCTTCTGCCCCAATTCAGTTGTTGTTGGTTAGAGTTTAGCTGTTGTTGTTAGAAAGGTGGTTGTGGGAGGTTGCAGTTGCCTCCCTTGTTGACCCTAGCCACTACTCATTTCACGCTGTAGGGCGTGCGGTCTGGATGGAGATGCGAGGATTGCAAGATCTTCCAGAGCTCTGTTTGTGGTGTTGTCAACTTGCCCCAGTTTTCTTCTCTTTGCTTTTTTTGGTTGGTTGGCTAGTTAGGGCGTCCATGACGCGGTGAGCTATCTGTGATTTTGCCCTTTTTTTGTAAGATGCAATAGTTGGATGTCATATAGATATTTTCAGGTTTCTCTAACTTAGATCCTACAAGCTACCTATCTTAGCCCTAGCAGATTTGATTGGTGCGGTTTGACTTGTTTGCCATGTTTTTGTCCTTAATGCCTGTTCAATCATTAGCGTGTTAGTAGGTGTGTGGGCGTTAGGTCTCTAGGAAGCCATGGTATCATTTAAAACATGTTCTTTTTGTTAAGAGGACTATTGGGTTGCTTGGTTGGTAGCTGGCAGGTGGACTATGGAACAAGTTCACATGATATCTGTCTTGGTTTGCTATGTGAATTTGGTTGATGGAACTATATACTGATTAGTAACAGGGAGTCATGAAATGGATTCAAGCGACCTTTTATAAACCCGCTATTTAGTGTCCATCTCTTTCATCCTATGCATGATATAAATAGTTCTGTTGCTACATGAATGCCACCATAGAACATTTTACTCGCCAGTGAATATGGTTGTAACACTTTATTTTGATATTTATTTTTATGCAAAGTTAATCAAAAGCCATATGATGGCTTCTGAAGTCTTCACAGATCCAACTAGAATGTTACAGATTTTGATATGTTTGTTGCCTACCTTTTCAAGTTCATTCTGCCACACCGTACATTTTAGTTAGAGACCAGTGTTGGTCTGCAGTTTCAGAGTACTTATCTGGCCTTCCTGACAATGAATCTGTTCACTTTCAGGCTTCTCACTCCACCAGGAACTCCACTATTCCCGTCTCATGAAGCTGCACCGAAAAGGTCTCCAGTGAGCCAAACTGGATCACCAAAGACTCGCCAAGCCGCCTTGAAATCTAGGGTGAGCAAATGAAACCTGAGTGTTACTTGGTTTCTGCATGATTACCTACTGGGGTGAATATTTTTCAGTTATTCACGTAATTCAACAAACTTCTGCTCATGGCGGATCCAAACTGATATGATGTAACTGAATCTGTGCACCATGTTAGAGTATATGAGTATATACTACTTCAGTTTATGTTTTGAATTATTTCGATTTTCATGCAGATAAGCTCTCCATAGATTTATCTCAAAGATAGTACTTTGTTGTCTCATAACTTTATATTGTATTTGTATGCAGATTTTGACATGTATATATCTGTACAGTTGGTAATTAGTTGTTACTGTTGTTAACAAGACCTTTAGAGTCTGGTTTTGGGGTCGCTGCTTTCTATACGTATGATGTTTACTTATAACCATTTGGATGTTCTATCTTCAATAATTTCCTTTTTATCTGCTTTTGCATGGTACTATAGCTGGCCAATCATGCAGATCCTCCACCAAGAGCCACACTTCCATTGAGAACAGCATCGTCGAACAGCTTGAACTCAGCTGCAACAATTCGTCGGCCATCGTCATCTGGGGGGCTTACGTCTAATTCTTCGAGGCCTTCAACACCAACTGGACGTGCTGCACTGACCGCTACATCCAAAGGTTCAAGACCGTCAACACCTAATTCTCGGGCTACTCTGCCTGGCAAGACTGGACCTACTGCCCCAAGATCGTCAACGCCCACTTCCAGGTCAACACTTCCTGCAGCAAGGTCAACACAGCCGCCAGCAAGGTCAGCACAGCCTCCAGCAAGGTCAACACAGCCTCCTGCAAGGTCAACGCAGCCTCCTGCAAGGTCAACAACTCCATCAAGGACAGCTGGCTCTGGCAGTGCCACCAGGACATCAATTCCTGCAGGCAGAGCATCAGCACCTGCTAGCAGATCATCAACACCTACTTCAAGATCAACAATGCCTGCTACTAGATCAACTACACCTTTGTCCAGGCCCTCTTTACCAGCCCAAAGCAAGGCTGCATCAAGGTCATCAACCCCAACAAGGCGGTCTTCTGCCCCTGCCCCTGCCACCCAGCACAGTAACTTGCCCAGTCCAGTTCGATCTTCCTCGATCTCCAGACCAGGACCTACAATGCCCAAAACTTCTGCATCAGCAGCGACAACAACAGCGCCAGCACCTTCAAGGGGCAGCTCACCTACTGTCAGATCAAGACCATGGAAACCTTCTGAAATGCCTGGCTTCTCGCTTGATGCGCCTCCAAATCTGAGGACTTCACTACCAGAAAGACCAACCTCTGTCACTCGGGGTAGACCTGGAGCACCTAGTTCCAGATCATCCTCTGTGGAGCCTGGGCCAGCTGGTCGACCAAAACGCCAGTCTTGCTCTCCTTCAAGAGGGAGGACTTCAAATGGCAGCGTGCCTTCGGGGAGCTCCATGCCGGCAGTGAGAAGATCACATCTTAACGGAGGTGACAGTGTGAACCCAGTTCAGATGGGCAATAAGATGGTTGAGAGGGTAGTGAACATGAGAAGACTAGTTCCTCCGAAACATGATGATCAAAGATCCAGCCTCAATAGTCTGTCTGGGAAATCTTTAAATTCTCCAGACAGCTCTGGCTTCGGCAGGTCATTGTCAAAAAAGTCGCTGGACATGGCACTTCGGCACATGGTAATTTCCCCCCCTTTCATCTGTTTAACCAACACCTAAAATTACTCCATACGTTAAATTGAAACTGAGGTGTAATTTTGCACAGGACATTCGGCGCAGCATTCCAAACAATTTACGGCCTCTTATGACGAGCATTCCAGCATCATCTGTGCATAGCGCCCGGTCGGGATCCACGAGGGGCAGACCACTAAGTGTATCGGACTCCCCTCTCGCAACAAGCAGCAACGCCAGCTCCGAGCCGAGCGTCAACAACAACCTGATGTGCTTTGACAGTATTGACATCGACGATGAGCTGTGCAGCAGCGATAGAGCAGGACATTATGCACGATGAGGTGCATCTATGCTAGTCCTATTATAAAGTTCTGACTGATGAATTCTTACGACCTCCAAATGTTCAGAGCGGCAGTGTAGAAGATCATCTCCAAGATGATCTGATGAGCTGCTTTATGTAATGTGGTAGCTGCTCTATGTAGGTTCATATATTTAGGTTCATATATTTATCCATTCATGTAATGTGGTAGCTGCTCTATGTTCAACTATCATCTGGACCTTTGTATTGTTATTGATATGGAAGATTCTGTCTTTAATCTGTTCCTTCTTCAACCAGTTTGCTATGCTGGTACCAAAACGTGTCCCTCTTTCTGAACTGTATCGGCAATGTGAACTCATTAGCCGTTTCTTTGAAGCATATGATATTGGAGTCACCAGTTATAGTAGCCTACCTTACTGAATGTAGAATCCCATATTGTTAGGGCTGCTAGATTAATGTTATTGACAGCAAATACTGTTCTGAAATTAGCACAATAGTTATCAACTTACAGAAAGGTTGAGATAATCTGTCATGGACTGAACATCAGAATTTGAACAGCTAACAGGTACAGCCGGAACAATGTAATACTGGACTATGTTGCTCTACTCGGGTACAAGGTGAACACTAGCTACCACAAGAAAAACTCCTGCGTTTTATTTTTGCTACTGCAAGGAGCTATTATGATCAAGGAATTATCCTGAAGATGACATAACCATCTCACAGATACTGTTGGAAGAGGAGAAGCTATGAGAGTTCCAAAACTGTTTCTTCAGAAGTCAAAATCAGTAACTTGCGATGGATCGAAGAGGAACGGATAGGGCAGACAGACCAGGAGCCCCAGGAACAGAACGGCGATGCCAAGGCCAATGTAGGTATTATCAGGCTCTGTTATTTCCTCAGAGAGAGGAGCGATTGGACCCCGCTGCAGGAAGAAGATGAGCACCACAAAGTAGAAGGCAACGTCACTGAAGAGCGACGAGAGCCCAAGCAATCCGATGGTGACACTGCTGAGCCGAGACGATACCTGTCACAGAGACAAGTTTGGGTTCATCAGAGGGTGCATCACAAGCCGAGGCTGAGCAAGCACATAAGTTTTTCAGGTAGCCTTTAATCTCGCTTTATTGTTTAAGCAGCACCCTCTTTACCTTTCTTCCCCACATGGCGAACGCTATGCGACCGCCATCGAGCTCTCCTGCGGGGATGCTATTGATGGCGTTGATTAGGAGACCAGCCCAAGCCCATAAAACCAGTGGGTTGATGGATAGCTGTGTCCCTTCTTTTAGAACATCTCCGAGAATAAGCTTTGCTGTACCAAGGAAAGATGGATCAAACTAAGAAGAATTTGCATAATTCAAAAGCATGCCGTGTTTACATAGTTCAAACACTTACCAAGACTACCGAGAAGAAATGATTGATGAAATACGGCTGGATCTACGATGATGCCGATGCCATCACTAGGAGGTAAGGTGAAGCCGAGCAGCAGAAGAGCAAATCCAAGGGTGTACCCCGCGATCGGTCCAGCGCCTGCTACCTTCAGTAGGTCCCCGCGGTTGCGGACAATGTTGACTATTCTGGTGATGGTACCAAAAGATCCTATCTACAGCAAATAGAGAAAATGAGACACTCGTATATTATGGTGCACTGGATAAGTTGGAAATGCTGGTGCCAAAGCTACAGTCTATCTCCCAATATTCCCATGTTTGTTACAGAAGGCCTGCAGTGATAGTGCCTTTTTCTATCTATGCTATAAAAAGGCACATTGCAGACCAAAGACTGCTTTCGAATTACAAATAGTCAAATACGCAACAGAAACAAAATGAAGTTTAACATGCTCTTCCAACTTTATCTCATAATCTGGAGTAACCAAGGAAGTCATCGAAGATTTTTTCCTTTTCTAGAAAAAATGACAACTTTCCTTGTTGAAGTTGTAGACCTGCAACTTACCTGCCAGCTAGGAACAAAATATGGCACTGAAAGCTTGACCCCAGCATCCTTAGCAGCAAGGATGTGTCCAATTTCATGAACCCCTACTATGAGTCCAGTTACCAGGGCACCAGACAGTCCTTCTTTCAATAGCTCAGGGTTATCAAATGTTGATCTGGAGAAGAAAAATCTTGTGAAAAATAGTACCTGACTAGTGTTTGACACAAATTATCAAATATAAACAGGTTTCCTTTCAAGTTAGAGGAATTCAACAGAAATTGTTCGCATTAACCAGAATTAAAACAATGTAATTGGAAATAGAAATTGCACATGTATTAAGAAGGCTTTGTCACGACAGAAAGATAGAAGTTTAGCATCATATTGCTAATCTCATATCTAGTGTCTAGAGTATAACATCACTTGACCACCTTGTAACTTCAAAATTGTTTCAACACAAAGGTCACATGTTGCAATTCTAAACTGATATCAAACTACAGAAAATGGAAATCAATACCTCAACTCTCATAGTATAAAGAAATGAACAATTTGGTTCAACACAGGATAAAGAAAAATGGTGAATAAATGAAAGAGAAACCTCATACAGCAAGTTGTCCTGGAGGACAGGTACATTTCGAAGCAACAAGGTGAGGATGGTAACTAATCCGAATGCACCAGCAGCAGCCCACTCTGGGACGGCTGAAAATTCAATTTACCAAGAACCGAATCAGCAAGCTCAACAACATACTAATGCAAACATTTAGGCGGCTGACACTTAGGAAAAATATTAGACCACTCTGACCAACGAGCACCGACGAAAAAGGTATTACCTCCAGTAACAGGCTCCACTGTCTGCCTAGGTACAACTACTGCAACTGGCTGCTCATCCTCTGGATTGATGAGAAGAAAAACCCTAAATTCATCACCAAATTTGTTCTGTTGATAACCAGGAGCGGTACAAAGATCAGAACATTCACATGTGAACAAGATAATTTTTCAGAAGGACTGGCTTTTCAAGTATCATGTTACCTCTAGTCTAGTAGTGATCTTCTCAAAACTTATGGCTGGCACACCACGCAAGTTCCCCTTGAATAGTATTCCTCCCTTATGTATACAAGTGAAGGTAGTAAATAACAATAAGTTACTCAGAGAAAATTGATATCTATTTACATGAGAACATTGCAGATCAGAGTTTAAGTCATACACGTAATCATTTAACAGGTAAGTCCTATTTCTAAGAGAATTTGATATATTTGAACTTTATGCCTTGTCACGTAACCAGGTATCGGTATGGGTACATCTTCATAAAGACATTTAGTGACAAATAATTTGCAAGTGACATTTGAGTGGAAATTAGTAACAAAAATCCAACGTATGCACATGAAGGTAAACGATAAAGCCATGAGATGTCAGATATTCACCTCATAAGGCTCATGGCTGGTCACGAAGAACGTGTCAAAACCGAAAACTTGATCCTTTAGAATGTCTACTGTTTCCTTGGGGATAGTAACAGCTTCCTCAAGCTGTTGCTGCAGATCATTGAGATTTAAAATGTAAACGAGAATTTTCTCTTTAATATCAACTCCACCATAGAGATTATGAGGAACAAGTAGTACATATCTCTGATTTTTAATGTCCCACTGAACTTATAAACATACTAGATACCGAGAAAATCAATACGGAAACATTTACCTTCATTCCAGGCAAAGGCGAGCCGCTAGCAACATCGACAACCTCCACCTGTGCCTGTTTTTAACAGTAGTTTATCGGACATGCCATGGTTGCATTATCAATGTCTATAAGGTGAAATTTGTCGTGACGTCAACTTCATTACTGCGAACATACCTGTGCAGCGCTATCAGTGCCTGCAGTAGCATCTTTGTCGATGTTCTGAACAGTATCGCTGGTGCTAGCAACCTCCACCTGCTCCTGTTTTCAACAGAATTTTATCAGGCATGCCATGGTTGAGTTCTCAGTGCCATGCCATGATTACTACCACGAGCATTACCTTCGCATCACTGGCTGCTGCAGTACCAGTCAATCTGCTGATGTTCCGAAGCGTGTTGCTGATGCTCAGCGGCTCTGCATTCGGGGATTCATCTTTCGTCTGGTGAGGACATGTGAAAGCTAGACAATTATAGTTCAGTCACGTTCTCATTGCTCATCTAGCTAGGATCCTAGGCCCGACAGACATGAGAAAACCACACACTGCAGATGCTCTGATAAGTAAGGCATACAGGTGACAACTTTGGCATAATGCATTTCAGACTCGATTTGAGAAACTGTAAAAGTAAGGATGGTATAGGTACGTTATCTGCGCTGGAGTCTGTCTCTGCAGTTGCATTTGGTTCTGCGACAACACTGTCAACTGAAGGCGATGAAGCATCTTCTGCAACCTCTTTTTTCTCCTGGAAGATAGAAAAATAATGTAAGCTGAAAAAAGTTGTTCCAGAATTTTACGACAGCTTGATAACGTCCCTAACACAACAGAATACCTCGTCGCCATTGCTCACAGGCTCAGGTTCAGTCTCATCCGCTGCTCTGCATGCGACTCTTCGGTTCCTTGGCCTGCTGTGAGGGCCGGCGGGAAGTAAGAGGGAGGAGCGGAGAGCGACAGTGAGGCGAGCGCCTCTGCTCCTCGTCGCCGGCAGGGAGGTGGACGCGAGGAGGAGGCGGTGGCAGCAGCATCCGTGCGACGACGACGACGCACCCCGCGACGGCGGCAGGCAAGAAGAAGAAGAACTCATGGCTGGCGGGAGGGCAGTCGCGGTGGAATCGAGAGGGAGGACGAGCGCGCGCCTTATCTCTTTCTGTCAAAAACGGTGGAAAATATAATTAAAAGAGATATTTTCTGTGGGCACGATCTTTGCGCCAGCACGAATCTCAAAGCCGGATTTCCACTTTTATTCATGACGAATGGTGGTGATTTTATTTTATTTTAAAAGCAACACCGCCTGCCCCTATGAACACGTATGTACACCCTACAGCTATGAGAGCCGATCGATCTTGAAGTTGATGAAGTCACAATGGACATCGAGGACGATGGGCTCCCTCACCTTGCGTGCTGCAGACTGAAGTCAAGGATAATAGATAGTCGCCGATGCTACCAGAGGCAGAGAAGCCACCAGTGACCTTCGCCGATGCTAACATGGGAGGTTGATGATGCAGCAAGTGTTGTTCAGTTTTGCTAGCAACGGTGGCCGGGGCTTCTACCAACGTCGCTCAACGTTGCTACAAGTCAGAGGTCAGCGTTGCTACCTGCTACCGGTTAGGGCCGTGGTTGAGGATTTGCTACAACTAGTAGTGGATTTTGCTACATTATCATATTTGTTTTGCTTGATCGGTGTTTTTGTAATGCTATGCTACTTTTTTTTTACGTTTGTAACCACCGCATGAAAAATGCTGCAATGATGTTTCAATAGCATAATTTCTTTTCCGACGAGGTCTTCGACAAGGTCTCCCCGAACTTTTTTGCCCGTCGCGTCTTTCTCTTTTGTTTTGATCGAACCTTTTTTGCTACAATAAAGTAGATTTTTTTCTTTCTTTTTCGAAATGGGGAATAAAACCCCGGCTTCTGCATCATGATGATGCACACGGCCTTTTATTAAACGTATGATAGTACAAAGTTAAAACATCTCAGGCATCACCAAGAATTGATACAAGAATCAACCAGCGAAAGAAAACAAAAGAAAACGGACTACACATCACTGTATCCGCCTATTGTGCCGCCAGCCAGCCTGGCACAAGATATCCTGAGCGACCATCTGGAGCCGTGTGCATCCAATAGCCATAGCATCCCGCTGTCCCTCCGGTGACAGAAAAGCCCACAACTGGACCCAATGTGACACCATATGGATAACCTGCAAAAAGTTAAAAGAATGTTTTTTGTTAAAAATAATATCATTTCTTGTCCTCCAGATAGACCAACATAAGGCAGAAACCCCAATACGGATGAAAGCCTTTGATTGTCTATCAACTCCATTTAGCCAATTATCAAACATATTGGTAACATTGGTTGGAGGTGGAAGAACAAAAGTAAAATTAATCGTACGCCAAAGAATTTTAGCTAAAGGACAAGTGATGAACAAATGCTCAATAGTCTCCTGCTCACCACAAAAAACACATTTTGTACAACCATTCCATCTTCTTTTGGCTAAATTGTCTTTAGTAAGTAAAATCTTATTACTTAAGAACCACATAAATATTTTTATCTTTAAAGGAACTTTAACTTTCCAAAGATACTTTCGCAAAAAAGGGGTATGGTCATTCATAAGATCCTCATACATAGATTTCACTGTAAACACGCCATTTGTTATCAATTTCCAAACAAACTGATCCTTTTCATCAGATAAAATAATCCTCATAAGTTTTTGGTATAGCTGCAACCATGAAGTCCATTTGTTACCCACCAAAAGTCTTCTGAAACTGATTTTTTTCTTCAATGAAGCATTTGTATTATTGAAGGCTAAAATAAACACGTGCTGCTCAGAGGGAGGCATGCATCCATGGCAAATATGCCCGGGTCGCCCAACACTCCTCTTTCATTTATGTAGTTTCGAGTGAGACATGAGCAGAGCGGACCGAGATCCAGTGCCTCGCTTAAGGCAAGGCACACAACGGCTTGAGGCATTACATTCACCATCCATCTGTATCCAACGGACAACAACATTTCACATCCATCCAACATCACATACTGGTCAGAAACAAGTCAACACCATATAACTTAGGCATGTCGGTCCTCACACGCGCAAAGCAAACCATCGAGGCGGGAGTGTTACATGCTAAGAACAGATTGACCTAATTTTTTACTTGAAGGATTATGTAAGAACCGATTGTTGTTGCGGAATTTGAGTGTTACATACTACCAAATTCAATGCCAAGTGCTTCTAAATTTTAATTGTTCATCTTTTGCTTGCATAATTTGTCCTTCTTTCAGATAACCCGCTGCGGCACTGGCTCAAGTGCTGGAATCAAGATTTATGTGTGTATGAAGGCTCAGTTTTTTTGGCTATATCTCTATCTAATTTTTGTTTAATCATGTATGAAAATATGACCTTTTTTGTAATAGGATGATGTTTGTTTAGTTTTCCGGAAATTCAGTAGGCAAGTCACGTTTCCGTCAATTTTGAAACAGAGCAAGATTGTCTGTTCATAGCTATAAAGATATATAAAATGTTTATTCATTTATACACCATTGCAAGAAGCAACAACTGTGCGAGAGGTGAAAACTGTTAAGCTAGCTTCATGCACTAGCCACTTGAACTAAAAGTCCGAACTTATGGAAAGGGCTAGGCAATCTACTTTATACACGTCAACACCCCCTCTCACGTGTGACGGGAAGACGAGAAGACAAGTCAACACATGTAGAGAGGCAAAGAGACAACGGAAGGCCGGATACACACGGCAGGAAAGAGGCAGCAGAAGGTCGGATACACACGGCAAGAGGTTGCGGGGATTTTTTAGAATAAATTGTGAAAGTCAGGATTTGAACTCGAGACCTAGGGCTCTGATACCATGTTAAGCTTCATGCACTAGCCACTTGAACCAAAAGTCCGAACTTATGAAAAAGGCTAGGCAATCTACTTATACACGTCAACACCCCCTCTCACGTGTGACGGGAAGACGAGAAGACAAGTCAACACGTGTAGAGAGGCAAAGAGGCAGCGCCGGGACCACACGGCAAGAGGCTGCGGGGAATTTAGAATAAATTGGGGATTTTGGAATAAATTGTGAAAGCCAGGAATTGAACTCGAAACCTGGGGCTCGAAAAGGTTCCCCGCACGGGCAAGTGAGCCCAACCGTTGAAAATCTTTGAGAGCCTGACTTTCAAGCTAGTAAGCATTCTTTTTTATGGGGCGGGGAAGTTGTTCGGCTTGGCTTGGGTAATAATATTGTGTCGCTAGGACAACGAGATTGTCGGCTCGGTCGACGCGTCAGCGAGGCGGTTTGACTTTTAGGCTAGAGCGGCGGCCCTAGATGTGATGCGTACGTGGCCGTGGTCAGCGAGCAGCTGGATTGCGGACAATTTGGGCACGTGGTTGGTATCATGGTATTGTTTAGGGGATGATATGATGGACGCGAACGATGTGAACCCGGGTGCACGTGCACTCTATAATGAAACATTCCAAAAAATGCTATTTTATAGTTTTAGAAAAATTTGAGAAAATACACTCATGTATATTCTATGTTGACACTTATTTTGGCATAAAAGACCATGTCTGACTTACACATAAATGTGAAAATGGAATTCCCTATCCCGTGAACAGTACATAACTAATTAATATAGTGTCATTTGGACATTTTGCATTTTCGTGTAGGGCACATGCAATCGTATTTTCTGCAAAAACTTACTCAAGTAAAACGTAATGTATACATGAGATTGGAGAGCTAGCTAGTTCTTTTATTCCTTTTTCAATTCAGCATGTATTGAGAACTGCCAATTTCCCGGCTCACCTTTGTGCCAAGCGTGCTAGCACTTTGGGTGTGACCCAGAGTTGGTTAGTTGAAACTTCTAGTTTTCTGATCAGCAGCCTCTTGACTGATTGTTTATAGAATGCGTTTGTCTGAATAAAGCTCTCAACATTCCCCGCAAAAAAAAACATGAACAAATTATTTTAATTTTTTGAGATATTCAAATAGTATTTTTTCCATATTGAAGAAAACGGGTGCACATGCACTCGGGTTCATCCTCGTATTTTCCTTGGTATCATTTTTTCCGAAATGGGGAAAAATCATCCCAGCTGCATTCAAGGGATACACACAACTTTTTATTAGATTATCCACAACACCTTATAACAGCAATACAAAAGATCAAACTCGAAGCCGCCTCGCTAAACCTACGCGGGGGGGGGGGGGGGGGGGGGGTGAAGGGGTGACAAAACACCAACTCACATCATCCAAAAAACCAAATGCCTTCCCAAGCCGCTCAATAGCAGGTGAGAAGCACATTCAGTCAAGCAGACTCTCAGCGCATGCCAACGCACACGCCACATAAGTTACTACTGCCGTCTTCCTTGACCCCATCTTCAAGAGGGATCATTGCATTAACTTTGCAAGGCCAGTCGTCGATGCCACCATGACGCCAGACGGCTCCACCATCCTGCACGCATCCCACATCCGTCGTCGATACCCCGCAACACCATGCTACCGAGACTCAGCGCCATCGATGTGGTAGATGAATACCACTCCACCAACATCCAGCAGCTGCTCCAAAAACGATGCCCCAAGAGGTAAAATGACGCAGGTAGTGCCACCATTGTCAGATCCGGGAGACCCAGATCTAGGGTTTCCCACGGAGCAACACGAGTGGGTAGATGCAGGCTGTGACGACGATGCCTTCAAGAAGGTTACGATGTGTGACGCCGCCATCGCCCGCCAAGACTGGAGTCGGAGCAAGGTTTTCACCGGCAGCCGCACATCCCCAACTCGCCAAGTGTAGTGCCGAGGCAAGCAAAGATGATGCTTTCGACAAGGTAACGACGCCAATCGACGCCGCCATCATCCGCCAAGACCGAGATCGAAGCACGGTTTTAACCGGCTGCCACAACACCCCCAACTCGACATTGACTAGATCTTCACCGCCGAGATCCTCCACCCCAGATCCCAATAAGGCCGTCCAGCTCCGGAGAAGAGGAGGACGCCACCGCCGATTCCAAGGCCGCCGCCCCGACGCCCAGGTGATGTGGACAGAACCACCCTCGTTGCATGCCACGGGATCCCGCAGTGCTCAGGCCCTCACGAGCCCGCCCCATCACCACCACCGCGCCACAGGCAGTCGCCGCCGCGCACCACCGCGGCTAGAAGGTGGAGAAACGGGCGCCGCCGCATCTCCGCCTAGCCGCTGCAGCAGAGTCCCCACTGCTGCCACGTCGCGCGGGCTTTGCCTGGCAACATCACCGGCGGCGGCAGAGGAGAGGAAGGTGGGAGGGAGGACCGGAGGCGATGGGCTGGAGGGGGCCCAGTGCGGGTGGCGCCGCCGCACGGGGGCTAGGTCCAAGTGTTGGCGTGCCATCATTAAGGACGTGCTTCCTGCATCTCCTGATGCCTGCCATCATTAAGACCGCACAAATTACTCTGTATGCTATAATATGATTCCTAGAGCACAATTTTTTTACAAAAACGGTGGAGGAAAATCCTAGGTGCACTGGATACCACCATGGTGCTCAACCAGAACGAGCCAGTTTGACAGGGAAATAAATCACAACATCTGGACGCCCCGGAATGACGGCGCAGCAAAGTGTCCTATTCTTTCTACTGTATGCTAACTAGCTAGGTATCTGTGAATGGATAAATAATCATCGTAGTTAGCTTGTAGCTCTGAAATTTTGTTCTTGCTCTAATTTGTGTTCAGTCACTTTGCATACTATGAGATTTTCTTTCAAGATCCAAGCAAATAAACTGAAGAAAGCCTGATCGAGAACAGGATGGCTTCCTCAGAGCATCTCCAGTCGCGTCCTCCAAACCGTCCCCCAAACCGCGCCGGATTGAGCGTTTGGGGGACGTGTTTCGTTCGTGCCGCGTTTGGGGGACGTCGCTCCCCAGTCGCGTCCCCCAAACAAAATTTCGCAAATTTTAAACTTAACTAGATTCGATTAGATTCGTCCAAACTTACATAGATTCGAACGAAATTTGACTAACTTTAAAACTAAACCTAATCTAGAACCACTTGCGGCGGCCGGAGGCGTCGTAGTACTGCTGGAAGTTGTACATCTCGTCGGTGACGACCTCCTGCTTGCCGCGCTCGTCGACGGGCTCGTCCACGGGCTCGTCCTTCACCAAGCCGCTTGGTCCTGCCTCGCCGTCGTCGGTGAGGTCCACCAGCGGCTTGCCGGAGTCGCGGATGGACATGGCGATCGCCGCGTCCAGGTCGCCCCTCCAGGCGTCCTTGTCGTCCATGGACGCCATGAACGCCGCCCGCAGCCCCGGGCAGTCCTCGGGGTCGTCGCTGCTGGCGATGAGCCGCTGCTGCCGCTCGTACTCCGCCAGCAGCGCCGCCTGCGACGCTTCCTCCGGCTCCTCCTTCACCTCCGGCTTCGGGATGAGGAGGGCGCCGCCGCGCCTCCCTTGCTGCCGCCCGCTGCCGCTACCGCCACGCCTCGTGTTGACGGGCGTCGCCGGCTCCTCCTTGACCTCCCGTTTGGGGACGGTGTAGGGCGCCGACCGGTACGACGAGGACGGCGTCGATCGCGCCGGTCCCGAGGAAGAAGAGTGCGAGGAGGACGAGTACGTCGTCCTCCTCGGCTGCCATTGAGGAGACGGCGGCGGCGACGACGGCATCTCCAGCCTTGGAGCGCCGTTGCGGAGGCCGCGGATGACGTTCGCGAGGGTGCGCCCGGAACGCCTCTGCAGGGCGCGGCCTTCCCTGTTCCAGCTATTGGGGCCGCCGACGAGCCCGTCGGTGCTGTGCATCTCGACGTCGTACTTCGCCTGGAAGTACGACGTCCACCAGGCGTCGTTGTTGTCGACCGCCCACGTCGGATCCAACCGCTCCTGGCGGGTGAGTTGAGCCCGACGGGCCTTGACGGCGTCCCACCATTGGTCCGTGCGCGGCTTCGGCGGTGGCGGAACGCCAATGCCGTTCACGGCCATCTTCCAGCCGCCGCTGCTTGGCAGCCGCATGTCCGGCGGGACTGGATACCGGGCGTGGTACAGCGCCCACGCCTCCGCCACGGTGAGGCTGCCGCGTCCCAAGCCGTTCGCCGCGGCGATCTTGCGGGAGGACGAGCTCGACATTTTTTTAGCGGCGAGGAGAGGATCTGGGAGGGGGGAGGCGGCGGCGACGAGAAGGATTATGAGCGGCGATAACTGCAGGGCGTCTTAAAACAGCGGCGGCAGCGGGTGGTTGCACGAAATAACTCCGGCGCGGACGGCCACGCGGCCATGCACGACGAGACGCGTCCCTGCGTCGCCTGGGAAAACAGGGACGCCATTAACGTCGCTTGACCAAAGGTAGGCGACAGGGTTTTAGCCTTCCGTGCCGCTGACGGGTCGGCCCCGCCACTCCCCGCCTCGCTTTTCGTTGTGTCCGGCGTCCCCGGAGCGTCCCCTGTGGGATGGGGACGGGCTCGGGGCGCCGGACACCGTATAGGGCCGCGCCGGACAAAAAAGGGCTTTGGGGGACGCGGCTGGAACGCTTTTTTTGTCCGGCGCGCCCCAAATCCCTTTGGAGGACGCTTTGGGGGACGCGACTGGAGATGCTCTCAGTTGGCATATTCGCATGTTCACAATTTCACAAATTAGGACATTGAAGAGGATGAAGTGAAGTCTGTGTTTGTTCTTCATCGCATGTCATTGATGAATGATTATTAGTATAGTGTGTGTACGTTTAAGCTAGATTGGTCGTTTTGATGCTTGGCTTGTTCAATGTAGTAGCTTTAGTCATAACTAAGCAAGCTTAGAAATGCATATCTTTTTCTTTCTTATCAAATGTACCAATGAAGCCGGCCACCGCACTGTATCAACCTCTAGGAGTACTGTTATGCTAAAGATTAACGTTTTTTCTTCTATAGCTGGAATAAAAAAAAGCACGCACGGCTACTAATTTAACATCTACAGACTGCATCTGAGATGACTGAGGATTTAACATCTACAAAACCGCTCTAAAGCAGGTCAATAAAATTCTGAGGGGCTTCCTCTGGGCCGGAAGAGCTGACGCCAATGGCGGGCACTGCCATGTCAATTGGGCACGGGTCTGTCGGCCTCTGAGGCTTGGGGGCCTCGGGATTCCGGACCTGGCTCGCACTGCTATCAGCCTAAGGGTGAGATGGATATGGAGATGCATACCGACCCCCTGCGACCTTGGCACGGGCTGGACATGAACTTCTCGAAGATGGAGCTGGATGCCTTCGCGGTCTCCACCACCATGGTGATCGGGAACGGGGAATCCGCCCTATTCTGGGAGGACAGATGGCTGGACGGCAAAGCCATGAAGGAGGTGGCGCCTGAGGTATACGCGTTGGTACCGAAGCGCCGGAGAAAGGCGCGTACGGTCCGCCAAGCTCTGTTGGACCGCACTTGGATCACTGATATAGTAGGGGCACCGAGCGCTCTGGCACTATGGCAGTACGTGCAGCTGTGGAGCCGGCTCAGGGATACCCAACTTTCGGCGGATCCGGACAGGATGGTTTGGCGTTGGACGACGGATGGCCAGTACTCCTCCAGTTCTTGCTATGAGGCCCTCTTTCAAGGGCGATAATTGCAGACTTCTGGAAGCTCAACTGGAAATCCTGGGCGCCGCCAAGGGTGAAATTCTTCCTGTGGTTGGCATGTCTTGACAGATGTTGGACGGGGGAGAGGCTGGCCAGACGGGGGTTGCCGCATACCCCCAACTGCCCGCTCTGTGACCAGTCCACGGAGACCATGCGCCATCTTCTCACAGGCTGCTCGTTCTCTAGGATGGTTTGGTTTGAGGTGCTGTCGTGGATCAGATCCACGTCAGGTCCTCCCACGGCTGAGGGCGACTTCGCTGAGTGGTGGTCCCTGGTGGTGCGGACCGCCCCTCGCCAGTTGCGCAAAGGCACTTCGTCGGTTATCATGCTTACGGCGTGGTGGATATGGAAGCATCGAAACGCGGCAGTCTTCGACAACGCGCGGCCTTCGGTGACGACCCTTTTCAACGACATTGTGGCGGAGGCGCGGCAATGGGCGGACGCGGGAGCCCGGGGTGTGCGCCTTCTGCTCCCCTAGACTAGGTTTTTCCTTTTCTTGGGTCGAGTTGTACGGCGTGGTGTTCGTCCGGTCTCGGACTTGTACATATAACCTTCTTTTCTATCAATGCATCGAAACACAAGTCTTTTGCGTTTTCGCGAAAAAAGATGACTGAGGAGAACGTAGCTTCAGAGTTTCGATGAGACGAATAAGGTGGTGGAGCAAAGCCTTTATGAACATTCGAGTTCCTTTTCACAAGGGGTTCTTAATTTTGACGAAATAGAGATGAACATTCTACAAATTTCCCCACCTCACACAGCAACCGGTAGCAGAAAAGAAAAAGGGAAGAAATTGAGTATGTTTCTCTTGTCACATGGTAAGAGAATCAGGAGGCTGCACATAGCTAACAACCAGCAGCAAGCTGAAACTTAGAATACAAGCAACGCCAACATCCTCATGCAACAAACTCAATCCTCCTAACAGAGTGGAGGGCAACTTGAGTATCTCCGAATAATCATTCCTGGCTCCCAAATGTGTCATAGAAGGTATACCACATGAGAATGGGATGAATAATCAGATATGGTAAGCTGAAGAAGCTGATGACTGTAAAAGTTTACAAAGAAAGCACCCCGTTTTTTCAGTCTCCCCAATTTCTCTCTTGCTTGGCCATAAGTCGTTGAGAATGTTACCTCAGCTCCTTTGGGTATTGAACTGTTTTAGAATAGTTAGCAAAGAACGTTACTCCTAGAGACCTGATATGTGAAATCTCGAAATAATGTGATATCCCACGAGAGCGGATATATGGCTCCAGGGCTCCATGGAACGCGGAATTTTCAGAGATTTAACAGTTTCAAAAAAAATCAGAGAGGTACACGTAGAGATGACTTCTATGTAAGTGCAAAATTTTGTTATAAAATATGGTGTATTTTGGGCTACACGAAAATAACAAAAACATTGCTCTAATTTTCCATTTAAAATATCATTTTTGGACTTGATATTTGTCATTTTTGTGCAGGGCGCATATGCAATTCAATGAAACTTCATATGTACAAACATCCATATGTACATGCATTTTTTTTAAAAAAAAAGTGAAAAGGGAGGTTTTCATTTTTCTTTTCTTCAAAAAGCATGCTGCACATAGCTCAGGTTTTATTTGAGCTTTCCAAAATATCGCACTTGAGATTGAATAGAAAATAACTTGAACCAAGCAATTATATCATGATACACACATTTGTTCCCAACACCAAACATAACTTGAGATTAGAATTTCACCACAATGCTCGCCACAGGATACAACCACCGATTGACAAGGCACAATTCTGTCAAGATCACGCCGCTTTTGCATTTTTACGACCTATTGGATATGACTGAGCAACAAGATTCACCATTGACTGATCCGCAAAATGATGACCGATGACTGTATTTGACCACTGAGAATTGAAAATGAATCTACGGACCGACAATAATAGAGGGATATCAACGACACTAAAATGGCCAGCTATGCTCTAAGCATAATCATGCCTTAAACGACTCCATGCTAAAATCTAAATTAAGCATGTTCTACAACTTCGAAAGTTCAAAACATGTGGCTCTCACTTTGTCGCTCCACATTTTAATGCTTACGATAGAAGGTCCAGACTTGCTGCTCCAGCTGCATTCGAGAACATAAGAATAAGGTTCATGGAGTATAAAAATGTTGCGAGAAATTTAGAGGCCAAGATTCCAATGACCTTTTGGAGCAACATGAAGCAAAGATTTTAAAGGCAGATTTCAAGCAATATACCCAAAATACTTATAAGTCAAAAAGATTTTAACCCAGATTTCAAGCAGTGCTTGAGACACCAAGTAGTGCCTCTATGTATAATTCATAATTTGACACGGCAAATGACACACATATTTACATAGAAAGGAATGACGATGTCATGTCTATGCTTGTTTACCTTCCAAATATATTACAAGTAATATAATGTACAGGTAGGAAAACAAACTCCATTCATTCCATTAACGTTCTTTCGTTTGTTGTCATGCAACGAACTAGGTGAATCCATTCCATTAGCATCTTATCTTTTGTCTACTTTATGAGTTCGCATATCAAGAAAATTCTAAACTAAAAAAATACGGTTTTATTACAATGCTATAAATTCTGATATGAGCTGAGAAAAAAAGTAATACCTGAACCATGATCTGGAACTTGCTACGCAGATCATAGAAATCATTCCTAACAACATCCAATGTATCTAGGCATCTGGCAATAAAAACAATCCAGTAAGTTGTGAATCCCCCTTTCCATTAGTAGCTCACAAAAGGATCATGTTAATAATTAATGAAAAATGCTCATGGCCGCTGAAGTTTGACCCCATAAGAATAAAGTTTTGCACCGCAAGATTATCTTAAGAGAAAAAAACACATATTTCTGAAAATTACACATGTGAAAATGTAACAGGACTTGGCAGCTTGAAATATGCACAATTTATTAGTTTATTTAATGGATAGTTGTGCAATATTCAATGAAGATGGGAAAACCTAGTTTCCATTGTAAGTACCCCAATGATATGGTAAGTGCGGCATACTACCCGCACATGGAGGATGACCCATCTGTTTAGCTCAAATTGTAATTTGTAAACATGCATATAATAGTTTCCTACATTTAATATAACACTCTTAAAGTATACAATTGGATAGAAAACCGTAATGGAACAGTTACATTCCCGGACCAACAATCTTAGTAGAGTGAGCTATGTAAAGAATGAATAAATTTAGCAGTTTACAAACGCAATGAACATGTCATTGCATCGATAAATACTCTGATAACATTAATAATAGGTAGATGTGTTACTGTAGATGAGTAGGTCGCACTAGGCCACATTCAGTATGGATATTTCAATAACACAAAGATAGAAACTACAATACAATGACATAATGATACAAGGTACTAACCCATATCTAGTATTGTCCTCGCAAAACTTGTGGAACTGAATGCATGTGTCCTTCACTCTCTGAGCACCAACACTGCAACATGCAATATATGTAATCAGGAAAGTACCACCAAATTGCTTTAATGAATGAAAAGAACATTGTCCTTCTTTATCTTCACTTGTTCATCCCAACCAAATACAAATATAACACTACGTTTGGCAATATATGAGTTAACAAATCAATTAAATACAACTAATTAAGAAAACCAAGATAAGAATATACATGTTGACACATTGGCTTACAACCTTTGCTTCCATAAAAATCACATGGATACCACAAACATAACTGAATCTAAGTCATCTTTTCTTCCAGACCAAGAATGAAATAGCTGGTTCGCAAATTAATTAGGTGGTAGGATGGTAATAATATTAGTTTCTATTATAATATTTATGCCCGTAAATATACAACGTTAAACCCTCTCCAATCTTCTGCCTGAAACTACAAATACCATGGGTTTTGAACTTATACCATCACAAAAAACCCCTATCGCCATACAACTTTGCCTTTTTTTTAATCCAAACCAACAGAGAAGCGTCTTAAACTATCGTAAGTAGTTAAAAACCCACAATGGAGAAAGCAATGTCAACCCCTAAAAATTTAATTGGAGGAACCACACGAGAGAACACGGAGTGCTACTCATTGAGGCATCTTATTTGTCAAAGAGGCTCATATTTGCAAATCTAAAACATTAGTTGGTGCATCGCATAATTTTTTTTTCCGGATGTTAACCATGAAAGAGTAAAGCTACCAAATATATGGCTTAACAGATCTACAATGACCAAATAGTTTACAATATCTAAGTAATAAATAGTATGGTGACAGTCATTTTATGGATCTAAATAATAAACCAATACAACGACCAAACAGGTCTGAAACTCTCTGCATGTTTATTTTCAGATACCACTAAGTGTAGCAACAAATAAAGTTTGTAAAATTTACACCAGAAATCACTACAAGGAACAATCAATATGAGAAATGAGACATCGTTCATGGTATCTATTTATAAGATACTAAAACAATCAAATAGATGATAATTCTCCCCCAAGATGACCATAATCCTTACAGTGAGTATAATTTTTTCTATTATATGGGGAACTAATAACTAATTTATACTTGCGGAAACAACCATACTATACTATTGCAGAAACATATATGAACATGACATGAATGAAGAAGAAAAGAGCCTCACGTTGCACTGCTCCCCTGAAGCCTATACAAAAGAGTATTGACCTTGTTGAAGTCCACAAATGGCTTGTTCCTGCACACACAACAACCAAATCCCCATGCAAATTATCAAATATTTGATCACATAGAACTTGACAAGTGAGCGAGCCGGGGAAGCACAATTACAATAGCTTTGCGAGATCATTGATGATCCACTCGCCTTCCTTACAAAAGAGTGTAATGATCTCGATAATGAAGTCTGGGGAACTCCCTTCATGGAGCATATGCAACTGTCGGAACTGATCGTCCAACAAACCCTAACGCACCAAATAAACAAAAACGATAAAACATCAATTCCACCAAAAAATATTACACATCGACCTTTGGAGAAACTAAAATTCCACACAAATTACACCAAAGTAGTGAAGTGCTAACCGTGGCAAACATGTTATCCATGAGGGTATTGAGCTGCATCTTGGCCTCCATGGTACCCTAAGCGTGGATAACTAGGGCTAGCGATGTGGATGGTAAGCAAGAAGAGAACAAAGGAGAGCGATACAAGATCAGAAGTGGTAGTGGATGGTGATTGGCGCTGGTTCAGTGAGTCAAATATATATAGTGGAACTGGATTCCTAAGGACCCCATTGCAGTTGGAAGTCCACCGCCCACCCTCTTCCTACCCTTTATTGCTCTGCTTCTTATAATGAAGTCATTTCCCATCTGAAAATGCCAAGTTTTGGTTTATTTTTAAATTATTCTTTAGATCCTTTAGACCCTTAGTCTATTGGACTAGTGTGAATGTAGGCTTAGTTTTATTGGATACCTTTTTATTTGCCTCTCTAATTTTAGAGTATGTTTTTGTGCAGTAACGGCATGCAAAAAACTCTCGCTAAAAAATGTTAAGTTTTTATTTTTTATTTTTGTGGGATAATTAAGTATTACCTAATATGATTAGTAGGACATTGGAAGATTTTCATTCCATACCTTTTAATCCTTCAGTTGTGTCCAATTTTTTTATAGATCATTAAAAGTTTCTACTGTACTTAATTTGGATGATGCTTAAACCGCGTATGAGTACTATAGTGGATACCTTCGCCAGCTAGCCTCCAAGTCTGCGTAAAGTCATTAGGACAGACTGCCTTACTAAGCCGAGATAGGTCCTCAGCGTGGACACAACAAAGACTGAGCCCCGCTTCTCACAACCGGCGTCCTTCTATGGTAGTTGACTTAATTAATACCGATCATAGTCCAGATTATTATTTAATTTGGGATAAAACCGAAGATTGAGTTCTTACTTAATATGAGGGTTTTGGTATTTGCTATATTTTGGCTGGTTGCACTTGTCGGAGATGATCTAGACTAGTAGATCAATGTGTATTCTCTCCTGTGATTCAACACAATTAATGATGTGAATTTCTACTTCCAAATTGTTTGGCTGACTTGGAAATTTATCTATGGCATTGAGCAAGTATGTATACTGAAGGAAGTTGTGGTCCTGGGTTGCAGTGATGAGGCACCGTTTTGCAGGTAGGTATACTGAAGGAAGCTTCACAACCGAAGAAGGAAGAACCAATCTATATCTATATCTATCTATACCTAATAATAAAGAAAATAAGGTTTCTTGTTGGTCCGTTTTTTGTTGCCCCTAATTTTCATCTAAATTATAACGACTGCCACCATTAAGTCAGAAAAAGTACGGTTCGTCAAAACGTTTCATACCGCGAGTTGAGCCCTGTCCAGTACAGACCCGTGGCCTTCCAGTCATGCCTAGGTCGAGTTCTTCCACGATCCAGATAGAGTTCTTTCCGAACTCAAATCGTGGTGTATTTCCGTTTGGTTTCTTGCCCCTCCTCACGGAAATTCGCCCTTATATACATCCTCTCCTCTGCTGGCGATTTTTACAAATCTTGCCAGACTGATTGGTTTCGTCCCGTCCGTGTTACGCGTTTCCTTTGTTCAGATCCCGATCCAGAAAAATAAAATAGCGGCAGCACGGCGAGTTGAATAGCGGCGACACTGCCAGGCGAAGTAGCGGAGACAAAAAGCCCCCGACTCCCATCCAAAAGCACCCGTTCCTGATTGGCGCCGCTGATTTGTACTAGACGAAGCCGCGATTCTGAGCATCCCTGATCCGCGATTCCGTAGCGATTCCAAGCGATTGTCCCCGTGAGGAGCCCAGGCAGCAATTATCGTCACCTGGAAGGAAGACCCGGGATCTAGAGAAGGCTTCGCAGCTCGATGGCACAAATTCCAGCGAAAATCCGGCGCGGGATTGGGCGTTATCCTGCCACGGGAGTAAAGGGGGAGGCCTCATATCGGAGCTTCTAGAGGGGGATCGACGGCCTTGGCTGCAATGCTTGCAGGTAGCGGACGAGTATCGGCTCCCATGCATGGTGAGAGAGAGCTCTGCTAAGTTGCAGAACATCTGCTCGCGCACGAACATCTGCTCCCCTCGATGCTGAGAAGAAGCTCTGCTAGGATGCAGAACATCTTCAGGCTGGCACCCTCTAAGCTCTCAACGTCATGTCCTTCCTGTATTCCTGAGCGAAGGCAGAATATCTTCAGGCTGCTCCCCTCTGTGCTCTCATCGTGATCGTGCCCTTGGTTGATTCCTTGAGCGAGGAGCTCCATGGCACTCAAACACTACAGGTTCCACGTGATGGGGTCAGCCATGCCAATGATCTGATATATTTTACAGACTCTAGCTCAAGTTCAGCGATAGTTTTATTTGTTTCAGATCCATTGCAGAACTTAGTGTTTCACAATTTCTTACTAAATATTATAGTTAGAAGTTGCTTGTGTAGCTCGTGAAAATCATTGTTCTCACAATCTTCAACTATACTGGTAAGAGATTATGTAGATATTATGACTGAATAGGTAATTAATGTAATGCATTATTCTTCCATATTCGATGGGAACCGGTTCTGTCTGCTAATCCTCTACTGAGCGTACCATGTTTCGCTGGTACTTTGCTCATGTTTCTCTGAATGACCGTGTGAAATCGCTGGTATGTTGCCCAGAACACCAAATTAGAGCGTGTAATCTGGCTTCTGGTCGTCCAATTGGGTAGATGAAAGATGATTATGATTAATCCTGGGACAAGCACCTGGCCTACACATTTGGTTAAGTGAATTCCATCAGGGCTTTCTGCAAAACTCTGCTGTTTAATTCTGTGGCTGGTATGTTGCTGGTGAGGAAAAACAAAGACATCGATTCTCTGAAGAAGCTGGTCGTTTTATGTCAACTTTCCGGAAGAATAGCTTTGAAGTTAATTGTTTTGCAGTAGCTGAGAGGGGCAAACGTAGTATCCTGTACTGTTTCCTTTATCAGCTTCTTGTTCCTGATTTTAGTGGGGCTCGTTATGCTGAACTAAGTTTTGTGATAGAGTCAAGAGGTAAACTGCTGCTGCAGGTTACTTAGCTGAATGTTTTTTGATAATGCAAGTAGCATAATAACATTTGTTGTGGCGTTAGAGGTACAATCTTGCTGTGTATTTTACGATGCTAAGTTAAAAAAAATAGAATAAATGAGGCGGGATATGAGTTACCCAAGTTGAATTAATTCACTTCGAAATTTTCATTTGTCAATCATAGACTGGTCAAGTGCCGGTATTTTAGCTACGTACATTGTGGACTGTAACTTTGAGGATATTAAACCCCCGCTAGGAAAAGTGATGAAGAAATTTACAAACCCCGTCAAGATGTAGACAAAATTATTGCAGAAAAAGAGATGCTAACAGATCCCTGAGGTAGGTGGTGTGCGGGTGAATTTGAGGAAGAGGAATGGAGGGCATTGCCGCCCAGAAGAAAAGATGGGCCGGCACTGCAAGGAAGGCCGCAAAAACTATGGAGAGAGTTAGGTGACAAACAACCGTGCTAGCGGAGGCGAGGTCGGTCCAAGGGATCCAATTAACTGCCATCGACAATATCATTAAGTTACGGTCACAAAAGAAATATTAAATTATTGAATTCTCTCTTGATGTGTTATTTTATTATTATGTGTGGAAATGCACAATCCGTTGCAACGCACGGGCAAATTTACTAGTCCAGGTCTTGGGCACGAAGCAGGATGGCGCGACAAGTCCCAGGCTAACGCCTTGTCTCGGTTGCTGGCCGGCCGGCAGCTGGCCGAGGCCGGCGATGGCGGCGGCTTCGGGCGCCGCTCCCTTCTTGAAGGCATCGCCGAGGTGATGTTGTGGCTTCTTGTCTGGGTTTGCTCCGGGGAAATCCCTAGATCCGTCGTGATCGGTCGATGGCGGCATTCTTGTGTCGTCTTCCCTCTTGAGGGCATCGATTTGGAGCTGCTTAGGCCGGAGGGACCCGTGGAAGTTGGATGGTGTTGGCGTCATGGGTTGCGTGGCGACGATGACAATGGTGAGCGGATCGGAGTTGCGGCATGTTCTTCGTCACCCCTGCCGTGATGGTGAAGTCGGAGCTGCGAGGCGACTTGTGGCAACGATGCCACTTGATTGGTGCTTGCGTCGGTGCAAGGCGTGCAACTTCTCCTATGAAGGTCACAGTTGAAGTCGGAGCTGCCTCCTCCTCGGCGTGCTTGGGGGTCGACCTTCTAGGGTTTGGTTCGGCCACCATACGTGTGGTTGGATGAAATCCCACCTTTTCCTCCTTTAAATACCCCCATAGCCGTCACGTTTAGACTCAGATTTTGATTAGACTAAAGTTAGCCATTGCCGTAACTCTCGTGCACTTATTTTAAGGCCAACGTCCATAACAAGGCTGACCATTCGGAATACCACATTATTCAATAAAGGTTTCATCTATATCGCAATATTCTGATTGCTTCATTAGTCCTTACTTGTTCTTGATTTCAAGTAGGAATTAAGGCCCTCGCTGGCCAGGCTGATCGTGCATCCGCAAGATCAGTAACTCCCAGAGATTGTTCCAGCAATTGCATTGGTGCACGAACTTTGCACGTGTAGTCGGATCGTCAAGCACGAACTCCACCAACAAATCGATTTATCCTCGTCTCATCGTAAGATCGGCCAACTTTGCCATATCAAGTCACAAAGATAAGCTTTATACAACAATCTTTTTGTAATCTAAGAAGTCACAAAGTGTTGTGTTTTATACATATATTTTTTCTATACTAATCACCTTATTTACTAGTCAAAAAGTCATATATTTCTCTAAAAATAGAAAACATGATCGATTTTTGGAAGCAAAAATAGAGGATCATTAAATGGAAACATAGTTTAATAAATAATTAAATTTAAATATAGCATGTGCAAATTATGATGCTATAGCAACACACGGGCTTTGTGCTAGTCCCACCTCCTCGGCCTCCCCTGGTCCAGTTGGCTCGTCGCCCGCGTGGCCGACTGACCCTGGGCCGTCCTCGCCTTCCGCGTCGCCTGAGCGGTCGTCACCGCCCGCGTCGCCTGCGCGGCCTTCACCGCTCGCGTCGCCTGAGCGGTCGACAACGCCCGCGTCGCCCTCGCCGTCCTCACCTGGGTCGGCCTCGCCTGGGTCGGTCCCTGGCTCTGCTCCACCACCGTCTACCTCGACGGAACCAGGGAGCCCACCTCCTGCACCATCACCTTCCTCTCTCGCCGAGGCACGTACTGCTCCACCTCCAGCCCCCGCCATCCATCGCCCGCATACGCGCAGTCGCAGCGGCATTCATCGGCCCAAGGAACGCACGGATGGCACTGTGGCTTGGATTGTTGCATCTGTTGCTCATGCGCAGTCTGATCCAACTGCGGAACCGCGACATTATCAGGCTGCATTGGGTATTCCTCACTGGCGTGCTGCCATGGACCTTGAGATTAAGGCTCTCCGTGACAATGGTACTTGGCAGCTGGTCTCTCCTCGCTCCGGTCTCAACGACATTGATTCCAAATGGGTCTTCAAGGTCAAACGGCATGCAGATGGCTCTATTGAGCGGTACAAGGCCAGACTTGTTGCTAAGGGTTTCAAACAACGGTACGGCCTTGACTATGAGGATACCTTCAGTCCTGTTGTTAAGCCGACCACTATTCGGCTGCTGCTGTCCCTTGCTGTCACTCGTGGCTGGTCCCTTCGCCAGCTTGATGTTCAGAATGCATTTCTGCATGGTGTTCTTGAGGAGGAGGTCTATATGCGCCAGCCTCCTGGGTTTGTTGATCCTGACCGTCCTCAGCATCTCTGTCGCTTGGTGAAAGCACTGTATGGGCTCAAGCAGGCTCCCCGTGCTTGGTATGCTCGTCTGGGTTCTGCACTTCGTGCCCATATTGTGAAGTTATTTCAATTATGAACTTTGTGCAAGTGCAATATTTAGTTTGCTATTGAATTGATCTGAACAGTTCAATTCTTGATTTTTAATCAAGTGTATATATGTGTGCTTCCATGAAATTGATAGGAATAGAGTTACCGTGGGCTTTTTTTTATATTTTCTTGCATGGAGAATTGTTTTCCTTTTCTCTCAACGTTTAATAAACGTATAACAATTTGCCTAGACTTCGATGTAGATGCTGATTTAATCGGACCACCAACCTTGTAGTGGGCACCACATGGCATCGCCGCGGCTCATGTCTAGTAATAATATATAGATTGATGTAATATCTTTACTATTAAACTAGGAAACATACCCGTGCGTTGCACCGGGGAAAAACACAAAATACAACATCTGAACTAATTCCGCCAAAATGTCACCTTTCCGTAATAACTGTAACTTGACCATTGTTATTTCAGTACACCTCACTAACATTCTAATACTTCACTAAAAAAGGACGTACCTAGTGCTGAGAGCTCCCGCACTGTGCGGGGTCTGGGATTCTAATACTTCACTAAATAGGAAAAAAACACAGATACAATCAAATTTCACTAACCATTCGTACCATTCAATTTAATTAAGAGAACAATGATTTTAAGTACATGTTGTTTAAGTGCGAGAGAGATAGAGTTGGAACAATAGAAAACATTAGACCAAGTACTCGGAGCCAATGATCAGCTGTTTTTTTTCCACACATTATGTGATTAATCGGTTATCAGATAGCTGTCCTCACACATAGATGCAGCAATGTAATGCTATCTAGCCCTATAGGAACGCATGTGACTACAACTTCAATTAAGACTGCCACCGAAGAGAAGCACCATTGCACCAATTACAAACTTAGTGCATATCTGCACATAGATTGTGCTTACGTGTGTGCTTGGTATCTCTTTGGTTGAGCTTGCTTCGTTCGTGGTCATCTGCATCTTGAAATGAACCTTTTTTCAGCCGACACGAGTAATACCAGCAGCATGGTAGATCCAATTAGGCCAAATCCAAACGGGAGACTTCATCAAGATTGGACTGCCGCTGATGCCCAGCAAGAGAACACAAGCCTGATGTGTGTCACGACAATAGAATCTAGAGCTGCTTTGTCAGCAACGGGTTGAGCACCGCCACTGCCGCACGTACAATTTGGTTGGGCGATGGATGAAAAAATCAACTGGGATGAAGGGGCACAACGGACGAAACGAACTCCATCCACATCCCAGTAGCCATCGCCGGACGCCGGCGTGGACAGACGAAGTGTACTGATTTGAGGCGGGCCGCTCCCCTTGAAGATGTAACCAATGCGATCACCGATGCCAGAACGATCGATCGGTTTGGTGGAATCGATTAGCCAGCTGCAGAGCTTCCACCGAGTCCATGTTGGTGAACGTCAGACCACAACCAATAGCGAGAGGATTTTAGGGATTGGAATCGATCGCATATATAGCATGCAGTGTGGCTCTCTGTTCCATTGCTGGTTTGGTCCTTCTCGATTTTTCCTGCCTAACTACTCCGCTTTCCTCTTCGTATGCATTGTTAGCACTAAATGAATTATCATGGGTAGAAGAAAGACCTGACTATCTCATCTGGATCCAAATCTTCTTCATAGTTATAAAAGCTAATTCTTGGCCTTACTTAGCCTAGCAGTTCTATGCCTCGTGGCATGAACCAACCCACATGCGAGCAGCATGTGCAACCTCCAGCCTCGCCTAAACGACTTCGTGGGCCGGCCTGGCCTCCCTCGCCTGATTGAACTCTACCCCGAGAAGATCTTGGACGTGTGCGCCGCCGTGCCGATTGAGTCTGTCGTACAGATCGGCGAGCTTTGGTTATCATTGTCGACGTCCCAGTCGGAGGCAGCGTCGTGCCATTGAGCCCGAGAAGGCCGTTGTAATGATCGTGGGAGATCATATCCGGCGCTCCTGGGCAGCTTCTTCAAGCACGCGGACACGATGGTGGACATATAAGGGAGGAGTAGGATTCCCACAACGGCGCAGCCATCAAGAAAGCCTGGAAGAAGACCAGCAACCCGGCGCGCGGATAGACGTCCAGCACGTCCGGAGCGGCTTCTCGCTGGGCCAAGCGGTTCACGATCTCCACCTTCGAGAACGAGATGAACTGGTACATCGTCGCTGGCTGTTCATGCTCCAGCGCTTTAGTACTCGGCGTCGACTCCTCCTTGTTCATGCGAGACGCGCCGCCGCCCGTCATCAAGATCGATCGATTTGTGGAGGCTTGGTCGAACGTTGGTATATATATGAGCGTTTACAAAGCCGTATGTCGAACCTGGACTCTTTTCCGGAACGAGGCCAGAGGTCGGAGACCAGACCTGAATACCTGCCTGATACGTGGGAGACCGGACCTGATCGGTTTCCTTCCGAGCACGAACAGATTTTGTGATGAACTCGTTTCGTACAACAGACGTACGCGGAAATTAGCGATCGAAATTAAACGCTTAGGACGGACGAAACAAACCAACGGACGAAGAAAACCAAACGGACCAAATCGCGGAAACGCTTCTCCCTTTATTATTAGGTATAGACTAGGAAAATTGCCCGTGCGTTGCTACGGGATAATTTTATTTTGGTAATGACGGTGTCCCTCTAGCGTTTATCATGTAGTATGCCCTACCCTAAAATTAATCGACTCGTGTAACCCTAGTTTTAGTTCGCATATTCCCATTTCTCCTTCTCCGATCCATAGGATGTGTGTTGATTTCTTTCATTAGAATAAATCCAACTAATGCGGAAAATTTATATCTATTTATGTCTACTTGGATACCTTAAAAAATGCTGAATTTGCACCGACATCTTGATGAGGTCTCTAATTGCTATAGATTATTGATGTGATCTACTCAATGAAATCCTTCAGGATTGTTCTGTCAAAAGAAAAGCATTCAGGATTTGGTGATTCTGTTGATGGTGTCGCCCAAGTTTGCAAAATCCATTTGTCTACCTTAAATCAGTTTTTTTTTTCTGCAGGACTCCATGGTCAATTCGTAATGAGTGGATCTGAGTAAATACCAATGGATGAGAAGATCAACTAAGGACCTACCGTTGAGAACACCCAACTACTTGTGTAAGGGCATTATAATTTTTGAAAGTAAGCAACATTCTTTCCTTTTCGTTCTTGTGTTGAATGATTTCTGCATAGTAGAACAGCTGGACTCATGTTATTAAAAAATCAACAAATTTTTAATATATGAATTGTGTATGATCAAAATAAGGATCGGAAGTAAATGTTTGTACGGTGAAAACTATAATTTTATTAGAACCATATTCTCGTATTATTTTTCTTGATCCGTCAAACCGCAGGGAGGATTTCTTATACTGGACCAAATTGGAGTACATGAGTACACTCTATAGAGAGAAATATATGTCCCGTATGTCAATGTCTCAAGCATGCCTGCTAAATTTTCTTCCAGTAAAACAATGTGTGAAAACTTTAGAAAATTTAAATGTTGATGTGGGACTGTGTTGTTTTTATCAGCCCTGGTGGATCCTTTCCTTTCTCTTGGATGTGCTTGATGGCGGTGCACTTGACGGAGAGGCCCCCACGACGGAAGGAACGTTGCCTGTCAGCAGGGCGACCTGATGCCGGCGAGCGCTGTGACGATCTGCCCTTACCTGCGCCAAGTCGTCAAATCTCTCACGCTAATGGACGGGCTCCGTCCGCGAGGGCAGGTCATGGTCAGCTACTGGAAAGAGTACTCCCATGATTGTCAGGAAGCAGCTCCTGTCACGGTGCACATGTAGCTAGGCTGTTAACATCGATTTTACAGGATGTACTAGATCATAATGGCGCGCGTTGCTGCGCCCGTCCTTCCTGCCATAGAATGATAGAAATGATGCAAATATGTGACGACATTGTGTCAAATATTTTGAGCAGTGTGTATAGAGTTTGGTCATGTCCGATGATTAAACCTCTATGATGCTGCAAGTTCAAGCCTAACTTCGATTGCCGACATTCCATATGATAATCATAAAGGCGTGCTTCTGGCCCTAGTAAATGCCAAATAACTTTAGGTGAAAAGTACTACCTCCATACCGGATTATAGGCCTATTACGCATTTCAAGAAAAAAACTTTAAATACTAATTTGATCAACAAAATATGAAATATGTATCACAAAAATTATACTATTAGAAACTTTTTTGAATATGAATCCAATGGTATAATTTTTGTATCATATACTCCCTCCGTTCCTTTCTATAGTGCCTATAGATTTTTGGCATTTGTTTCAGAATATAAGGTTGTAGCTTAACTTTTTTCAATTACCCCTCCCCATTCAGCTCCCAAATCGTTCAGCTCCCAAATTTGTTATGGTAAGTTAGAAAGATATGGATTTCCCAAATTTTACGGTGATCTCAAATCATTCAGCTAGGGATCTTGTGTAAAAAATACAAAGCTTCATGCTGCATGACAGATGCACCAGTACATGCGGGATCTCCAAGTGAATCACATGCACCAAACTTTAGCTATCCCTATAATATCTAGTTTCTTGCTTGGGTAACTTTCTAGAATTACTGCACCTTTTATAATCTATAGTACGGGTGCCCGTGCGTTGCATCGGGAAGAAAAATGATCTGCCTATATAGCTTGTTTTCAAGCACAGATGCACCACCACTAATGTTCCAAACAAGGTGAGGATTTTCAGTTGGCGCTTGGCTTCTGATAACCTTCCGACAAGGGAGAATAAAAGGTGCAGAACTTTGGAAATCCAAAACACTTGCGTTGCTTGCGGAAATGCAAAGGAAGATAGTTTCCATGCGACTGTTGAATGTACAAAAGCAAGAGCCCTCAGAGAGAAAATGAGAGAGTTCTAGGTTTTGCCTAAAGAAGAAGATTTTAGAAAAACGGGTACTGATTGGCTGTTGATCCTTCTTGATAAAACAAACAAAGCAATGCACCAGCCTATTCTTTTACTCTTATGGCGATCCTGGCATCTAAGGAATGACATCTGCCATGCAAGGGGAGATGCTACCATTGAACAATCTGCCAGGTTTCTTCTTTCTTATGTTCATAATTTAAATGATAATCCCTCCAAATGTGCGGCTCCTGTTTATACAGATAAAAAGGGGAAAAGGCAGGCTCACGAAGATCAATATGTTGAAGTACAAAATAAGAAGAAGACTGATGCAAACCAGATCGGGTGGATCGCACCACCTATAGGATGGCTAAAGGTAAATGTAGATGGATCGTTTGTACAAGATACTGGAAAAGGAGCAACAGGGGCTGTTATTAGAGACCATCAAGGACATGTTGTGGCGGCATCGGGGAACATTCTTGCAAATTGTAATAGTGCAGAGGAGGCTGAAGCTCGAGCTCTCATTGTTGGTGCTAAATTGGCTAGTGAATGGAGTAATTCACCTATTATCTTCGAATCTGATTGTGCCAATGTGGTAAAAGAACAACAAAAGGGACATGAATCGGCAACACATCTGAGAAGCATATATTCTGATTTTGCTGTAGCAGTTGCTGTTTTCCCTAGATGGAAGTGTGTTTTAGCTAGAAGAGCTCAGAATAATTCGGCGCACGAGTGCGCAGCCTATGTTAGGCATTTAGGTGTTGGTTGTGTTTGGAAGAATTATTTCCCTGAACGTATAGCTGAAGCTATGCTGTCAGATTGTAACCTATCACCTGTTTTGATATAATTGAAGCTCTTTAGCCCTCAAAGAAAATGACGTCCACCAGTTGCGTGGAGCTGATAATGTGCAGGAGCGTCCGTACTCCGTATAGTTATTCTTCACACTGTCAGCGGCAGTCTCATCGACAACCTTGGGATCGCCATGATAGTTAACTTGTGGTCTCTTCACTAATAGCAATGTTTTTTTCTTCTCATCCACTCACTCTAACACCTACTCCCTCCGTTCTTTTTTAATTGACTCGGATTTAGTACAAGTTTGTACTAAATTCGAGTCAATTAAAAAAGGAACGGAGGGAGTACTAATTAACCGGGTTACATATTGGTCCATATCTTTATCTAATAATTAATCACATAGCTTGTTGAAAACAGAACCCTTATAATAGAGCCAAGCTTCAAAAACATGCGTAAATTCTACAGAAAATATTTCCTTGATGTTTCGGTTGGAAAGCGTGTTTGGACAATTTACATCTATGTATAAATCTAAATACTACTCTGGGGAGCACTGTAATGGTATCATGACTCGTGAGGTAGTACATATAAATGAACCTACTCTCTGAAATCTGGATTTTTAAGAAGAGAAAGAGGTGGGTAGATAAAAGTACAGCTGACAGCAAAGCCATAACGCAATATATGTTCCTAAGATCTCTAGGTTGACTGCAAGTTGTGTACGTTCCTAAGATTTTAAGTTTTTTCTACCAGGATCAGTTTATAGACTGCGGATGTTGGACCTGAAGTGAACTTTTGCAAGATGTCAGCACGACATGCTACCAAGCGCTACCCTGTTCATCGCCGGCCGGGCGGCGGCAACATCTGCGGCATGGGAAAGTCATTAAACCTCCGCAGCATCCGCAGCGCTGGCAACTCGGTAACTTATCCTCAGCTGCGTGCCGCTGCTCCAGCTTGAAGGGAAGTGTGCAACCACTTCTTTGCCCACCGCGCATGATCAGACTACACGCATGACTAATGAAATAAAACATGAAGAAACTCTAACAACAAGGTTAGCTCCAACACAGACGCGGTCGACGGCGCCAGCATGGAGAAGAACCTCGCGAGCTGGACTGTATGATTTATCTTGCCGTGCAAAGCTAGCACTTAAAGCAGATTGGTTGACTTCTTTTAGAAAACAGCTTGATTGATTCTGGTGTAGAAGTGCGTACTCAATAAGGCCATAGCTCTACAAAATACGTACACTTATTCAGGTCTGGAGCAAACAAAAAAATTCACTTATTCAGGTCTCTGCATTGCTAACACATAAGAATATTAGAGACCTTCGTCTTTATCTATTTTTCACTAATTTATTTGCAAACAAAATTTTCTAATTTATTTTAGAGTTCTGTATCGGTTTCTTACACAGAACATAGATTGTTTGAAATTTGGGAGGGAAAGATGATTCAAAAGATTTCTGCTGCAATACCAAAGCTGTAGTTATTGATAAGCTCTACTGCGGATTCGCTGAGGGGCCACTGAATTGATTTTTTTTTTTGAAACGAGGCAAAAGCTTTGCCTTTCATTGATATAGGAGAAAAGAGTTGGCCCGTTTATGAGGAAAACAGGCCGAAAACCGTACAACGCGACACCACACGCCAGCCCCGAGGCTGCGCTCCACACGGGTCGACGACCAACCAGGTCGACACCACACCTCAACGCAACAGGCGGAGGCGAAAAACCGGAGCCACCGCTCCAACTACCACACCGGCCCCGAGGCCGCGCCCCGCCTGGCCGAAGACGAACCCGCCTCCACCGAAAAACCACCAAAACACTCCACAAGTCCCATTGTCCGGTGGACATCCAAAGCGAGGCCTCAAGAGGCAAAACGACGCAAGAGCGCCGCCCACGCCTGATCCCGCGAGGGATCTAGGGTTCCCCCCGGAGAACCCGAGCGGAGAACAAGGAACACCCGCTTCGACGATGCCTTCAAGAAGTATGCGGCGCCCACAGGCGTCACCGTCGTCGGTCCTGGCCGACCGCCAAGACAGAGCTTTCGCCCAGCGAAGAATTCCAAGACCTCGCGCCCGCCCGCCAACAAGGACCGGCACAAAACCACCATCTCCAACCGCTAAGCCGTAGACGCCGACGCGCAGAGGGCAGCACAGCCCGAAGCAAACGGAGAACCGCCGAAGATCACCGTGGGCGCCGCCGGAACGCCACATAGAGGGGACGCCGACAACACCGACACGGGGCTCGAGGACGACCGCCGAAGTCCGCAGACGTGAACACCCCGCACCAACCGAAGCCGCTACCGCACAGCCAAACTGAATTGATTTAGAATGAACTGATGGGCGAGATGAAAAGCTGGCTGGTGAAGGATACATGCAACAAGGAGTTTTTTTTTGATAACCATGGTATTAAAAGAACATAATGTGTTGTTATTCTCTACATGATTCCACGCCGCTTTTACACTGGAACATAGGAGGAAAACTGTGCATCCAATTTTTTTACATGCCATTTCATGCATTAAAGTTTCATCCAAATTTTGGTAATTTCACTTGGAAAATATTTTCCTCAATATTTTTTGAAAGATGTGTTACAATTGTTGATAATCTTAGTGAAAATATATTTTCCACGATTTTTTAAAGATGGGAGTTGACGTTTTTTTTGAAAGATAGTATCCATAATGTTTTATATATATTTTTGTTGTTTGCGCTACCACGATTAATTTTTTTAATCTCCCGCTGCAACGCACGGGCAATTTTGCATTTGAACATTATTACTTGACATTGCTGAGATGATTTTGCTGCTGCAGTCTGGGCTTTGAATTAAGATGCCAATTCCTGCTGGTGTTGTCTGTTGTCCTTGCATAGGCTTCCACGCAGCGTCAACGATATACACCGTCCCTGCAAGCGATGGCGAGCTCCCGAGTCGTAGTTCCCCGCTGGATAGTACGTACATTTTGAAGGCTTCCATCTGGCATTAATAGGCGTTGAGCTGATAAGTGCTTTGAGTAATTTCCTTGGCTACGCCTGTATTTGCTTTCCTTCCATAGACAGAATCATTCATGCATTTCCACAGGCACCACAAATATATATAGATTAACATACGGACTGCACGTTACGGAATTCACTTACCGAGGGACGTGGAGAAATTCAGTTGGACTAAAACCCAAAAATCAAGGAAGGTGAGAGGATTAGCACCAATTGAGTAGCTGCACGTAATCCCGTGAGTCTTTTTCCGTAACCATTTGCCCGTAGGTTTAGCATTTCCGTTACAAGTAGAAGCATTGGGGTGTCCAGACAGAGAATTGCCTGGATGATTGCAGGTATTGGGTGGTGATTTGCAGCAAAACCAGGTGACCTTAAGCAACAACAAGGTGAACTGAACCAAGAAGCCTTTGCAAAAGGGGGTTAATTAGTTAGACGCCACTTCAATTTTCAGAGAAACGCCACTGTGTACATCTCACATATGCCATTACACCCACTTAAACACATAACAGACTTTATACTACGTATTTTTGGCTGTACTAGTAAACATGCCCGTGCGTTGCAACGGGAAAAAATAAGTCCAATATAATATTTCGTGTGTAAAGCCACTATTGCATTATGGTTGTCCATGTGATTTCCATGTCGATGTTACCGACATCATTGACCAAGACCTTAGTGAGCTGACACTGCATGCAGTAGTCAGGCGGCACGTCACGATGCTAGGATTGATCTCGGACGGCGGGAGTCAAATTTATAATATGATGCTAGGAGAAAATGATCCGGCGTGTAAATAAATAATGAACTATCCAACTACATTTTTTTTTGAAATTAACTATCCAACTACATGTTAAGGAAATAATGCACTTTGTTGCCACATAATTTAAATAAATGCATTTCAGGTTCTATGTCTAATCATCTAATGGGTCTCGTAGTACCCCAATTTGGAATTCCGAAATTCTAGTAGCTATATGAGGAAACTTACATACCTATGTGCCTCCATTGACTTGTTCTTTTACCTCTCTAAATGGCAATTTACATAGTATTGAAATCAGCAGGAGATTAGCACATAAGTAGTAAAATTTTGCATTTGAACATTATCAAAGTTACCGATAGAGTTAACGTTTCCTTGGTTTCGTCCGTTATTGGGCGCTTTCGTCCGACTCAAAAGGCGCTTTCGTCCTTAGCTGAACCGTGCCGAGTACGGACTACGGAGCTTGCACAGTTCGGCTGGCAACCGATCGATCGAGTCTCCTCAAATAGGCAACGATTGTACCTTATCGCACGTATGGAGAGAAGTACTCAAACTCCGCCGTCTCATTAATCCCTCGATTCTACTACTACTACGACAAAGACGTAGGACAGGGACGGTGTTGGGCTGCGGACACGATCCCACGACGGCGGAGGGTTTGCCATGGCCGGCGACAAGGTTGTTTACACCAAGATTGGCGTGGTTTCCTGCGTACGTCGACAAAAAGAAAGCAGATCAAAGTGGTTTTCTTCAATCGTAAGGAAGCGGCCTTCTGAATCCATATGTCGTAAAATCGGATCGGAGCAGTTCTGTACTGGAAAAGTTCTCTAATGCCGGCCTTCCTTTGCACTTCCAGCCGCACCATGAGAGCCGACCTTGCCATGGCTGACCTAAAGTAGCAGCAGCGCATCACAAAGGATGGCTGATGGGCCAATCCGGAGGAGGAGGATGGCAGATCGAAGTAAAAAAAAAACCTACAGGAGGAGGCGCGGGGGGAGGAGGGCTTGAGGCAAACGAGCTGAGGCCGGTCGAGGGAAACTCACGTGCACGTCATATCTGGCTGCCCAGGCGGACGACGCCGGCGCATAGCGCAACCATCTCCACCAACTCGTCGACATCATGAGGCCGTCCACAGGAAACTCACGCAAACATCGTCTCTGCATCGTGTCAAGTGGCTGCCGGGGCAGACGACGCTGGCATGTCCCGCAACGATCTTCGGCTTCTCCTGGACTTCATGGGCTGGCTTGCCCGTTCATGTGCATGCTGCTGAGCTGATCCTGCACCTCAGATTTATTTCTTGCGGTGCCCCTTTTTCCTGCACTTTCAATCAAGATGCTTCAAGAGCCCATGGTCCATGGATGCAAGTCAAGTCATTGGTGGCTTTGAATCTTTCTACGACATTCGATTTTGTTGTCGTTCATAGACACAAGTCGACTAGATGGCCGAAGTCCGGTTCATGGGCCTCGTCGAGCACCAGAACCTTATCAAACTCGTCGCCTACTGTGTCCACCCAGACGTTGGATGTGCACAGTTCAAACGTGCGCACCTGTCCACCTATGGAACGGCAGGCTGAAGATAAACGTACATGCTGGTGTATGGCCGGGCATGCAAAACACATAGAATGTTTTCTACTGTATTTGTGGTTAGTTGATGCTGCCACGGCAGGACGGCAAGGAGGACGACAACTACAAGCCCCCGATGGCGGAGCTATGCAAGATTTACAGCTACATGCCGACAGTATTCCCAGGATACGTATGACCAGGAGACATAGAGATGCATTGCAGCAAGAACCAAAGATTCAAACGGGTGGAGTATTCATATGCAGGGTCGGAGGAACTCGCTCTGCTTGAGTAGTAGAGTTTGATGAGCTATACGTCTTCAGCCTGGGATCCAGGTTGGTACGGGAAAATCGGGTCCGTGTCCATCTGCGATGCTACAGCCCGATCGGGAGCATCCTGGTTGCGGCGTCCACATCTGCTCTCAGTTTTTCTGCAGAAGTCGCTGGTGCAAGGTGGGCAGAGGCAGCCGCGGCCAAACTTTGGGCAATCTACTTATATAAAGGGATGTGCTATCTTCTTTTAATCAGATCCATGAGCTGAGGTAGCTGCTCTCTAAGCTGATAGGTTTACCTACCTAGCCAGCCTTCCATGGTCCAACTGACATCACAAGATGATTTAGCTTGATCATCCGGCGCTGACGGGCTGGTCCATTCATTTGCTATGGTCTGATCGGAGAAAATCCTGCCGCCATCTCCTTGGACAGCTCGTGGTCGTGCGACTACATTGAATTTGGGGAAGATACAGACATCAGACAAATGTCGCGAGATTTGGCACGAAATAAGAAGCAGCGTAGAATGTGATTGAGATTTGAGAGCAAAGATAAGCACCGGTTTGGATCAGTTGCATACCTGAGCTCGTCCGCCCAATTTTTTGGCAGAAATTCTCACGCCGATGCTCTGCTTTGGGATTAATTTTAACTGGTCAAAGCTCTATAGTTGGTCGCTGGTTGGCTTCATGTGCTGGTGTATCCCTATGGGGAAGAGAGCAAATATCGCTCAAAGTATGTAAGATTGAGAAGGTTTTAACTTGCTACCATCTAAAAAAATAGCTGCAAGCCTACCAATTGTAGCTATACTAACCCATCATCATAATTCAAAAAGGCATGCAATAAATTACGATCAGAGGCATAATATCAACAATTGAAGAACATCAGAAGGTTTTACTTCTTTTAATAACTCATAATAATATTAAGTTGTTTTACTATTTTATAATTTGGTGGCTATAACTAGAGTTACGAGGAAGAGCACTAGGAAGTAGGAGCGATCGTGGCAAGGTGGGAGTGCGACCCAAATTGGTGAAGTGGGAAATTTTTGAAAGGAAGCATTTCTCCATTTAATTATTAAGTTAGGTTAGGATTTATTAATTATTAAGTTAGGTTATGATTTCACTCTGTTTTATGCAAGGGATTGATATTCTGTGCTGAAATTTTGATAACCTAAAAAATATTAAATTAACCCTCAGAAATGCACAGGAAGCAAGTAGAACACCCGTAGCAACGCACGGGCAAATTTCCTAGTTATGACATATATCATTAGAAATGTTTAGATGTTATATATTCTAAGGTATAATTTTTTATGTTAGACAATTTATATTACATTGGTTAAATTGACAATCTAGAAACACTCGCAAGACCTATAAACCGGAACATGATAATATTTTAAACATAAAATCTAGGTCCGGCTTTATATATAAGGTCACGAACCACAACCGAAGTATCACACATACATTGGTTCAGCTACAACATCGAAAATACTGGTACAACACCATGCCCCACCCATCTTGTCAAGAACTCCTAGTCCTTGAGTGAGAGACACTTATCGCACACCGGAAGCCCTAGGTAAGTGATGGAAAAGGTCCAAGCTTGCAGTTAATCAGGTATGCAATCATGCCCTGCTCCCATTGGTTGACTCCCAAGACAACCACCTCCCTTTTAGAGAAGTTACTTTTTAGCTTAAACATATTCTCCAGTGATGAGGCTCCCGGTAGGGCGAGGTATGGCGCCCCCCCTACCTTGGCCAGCGACATAAATTTTCATATCCTTACGTAGCTACGTATCGATCGAATGTTTAGGGAATAGGCTATGTATAGATCCACGTATGTTGGCATGACTGTCTGTTTCATGTTGAGCCGTGACCCGTGAGTCCTGGTTGGCCTCCTAGACCTAACACCGAAAAGCATCCTGCCGAAACCAATCAATCGATCGAACCGATAGTTTCAAAGAACCACACGCATGAACTCAGCGATCGTCAAGGGAGCATTTGGCTGCCCTCTAGGTTTCAGGCTTCTGATCGAACGGAGCCGGAGCCGGCCACTGGTATTAAGGGGCAGCTGAGGCATCGACATGGCTTTGGTTGCTGGAAAGTAGATTGAATTATTGAAGATTTGAGGATGAACATGAAAGGAAAGGGCTAAGTAAATGGAGGCGCGCAGTGGGTAAGGTACAGTGTTTATAAATTTCTGTATCTTGGACTCTCGGTAGAACACTGGTGCATTATTTGGTGAATTTTCAAAAAGCTAATGCAGATTTGACATGATATTTTGGGCCACTTTCAAGTGGTAACAACTGTAAACCAAGCACGCACGAGAGTGAAAATGTTATGAACCGTCGAACAATTGGAAGAAGATATTACCATTATACTAAGTTATTATGTTTAAGGTCATATAAAATATTAATATGTCGATACAATATTGATTTTTTGCATTAATCTTTCATTATGCTTTAAAGTTCGCCCGATCATAATTTTTTTTCGTCCTTCGCCACTGATATTCTCCATGTTGGTTGATACAGGGTAATATCTCCACGCACGATTCATTTATTTTCACATAGCAACTTGTGGCACACATGGAGCTATCATCAATACAACATGCATACATGTGAGTACTCACTGAAAACTCACATGCTCCATTCTCAGAAAAAGAAAACGTACGTTGTCTTAATGTTGGGCATCATATATTGGTAGCTATGTGGGTTTTTTTTTCCAGAACATGTGGTTGGATGGTTAGAAAGCAGTGACACCCTCAACCCATCGGGAATCAAACATTAGATATGATATTTTGATATCTCACAAAGGCAAAATAATTTTTAGTGAGAGGCGATGTTTCAATCAATAGAGACGTCTATGATGACTTCATGAATCTCAAGACTCGTCGGATCAGTTTATTGGACTCAGTGTTTCGAAGGTGCTCATAGAAGTGCGTGTATATGCGTTTATAGGGGCAAGTCTATGCACAAATCTATGAACATGTGAGTTTATATTGTGTTTCTAAGAAAAAAATTATCTCTCCTTTTTAAAAGCATCAAGAAAGCCTGTGGAGTACATGAAAGAAACTGTCCGGCCCACGTAGAGACGGAACGCTCGTGTTGTATTTCGAACTCGAGACTGAAAGCTCTTCTTTTTCTGAACTCGAGACGGAAAGCTCTTCTTCTGAACTGGAGACCGAAAGCTCTTCTTCTTCTTTCCTAGCTTAAAACAGGCTTGTCCCCTCGTGGCGTACCTTCGATTTCCATTGCTCATCGAACGAAGTTCGCAACGCAACGGAAGGCAACCCCAGCTACTCGTCGTGATGGCGCTTCTTCGCAGCATGGCCACGAATCTGATGCTCACGCGGGCGATCGCCGCCTCCTGGCCGGTTCGTCTGATCGCCACCCATCCAGTTTAATTTCTCTTTGATCAGATGCAATTCATCCATCGGTTCACCATGCAATCTGGCCACACAAGCCGATCTCTTTTGCCCGGCGAACCAAGCTAATTAACCAGCTATGTGCGTGCGTGCTTGCAGGCATTGAAGACGGCGGCGACCCACAGCAATCTTGGACGCGCCGGCCTGGACGAAGCCAGTATCCAGAAATTTTCCCGGTATGGCACTGAACTTGCAAGATCGGCTGGTCTCGTCTGATTATATATGATTATTATGTATTCGTCCATCTAACGTTGCTCTTGATTTTGGAATAAGGCTGGTGGTGGATAATTACACGAAGCAGATGAAGTCGGCCCGTACTGCTGGCGTGGGTTTCGCGGGGGCAGCGGCGGTCACCGTGGCGGGGGTTGGGATCCATCAACTCAAAAAGTAGTTACTATCAACGACTGGGATGTCTATCTGTCCTGCATGATCGACAAATTAACTAGTGTATGTGTACTACTGATACGTTATTGCTGTGGATCACCTTGTCTTCTGAGTTACCTGTGGGAAACTAAGGTGTAATATGTGTTATTATGAAATATCGATATGTAGCTATCTTTGGTGTGTGATGATAGGTTTTAAATTTGCTGTTTTTCTATTGAAATGTTGCCCGTGTACCCAACCAGTAGCAAACGAACTGCTGGTCGAACCAACCGCGACTAGAAAAAAACTTCATCCACAACCAGAGGCTTTCTCGTTTGGAGTCATTGAAAGGACTTTTTTGGGAACCATAACCTCATTTGCCAGCTTCATATCAGAACGAGCAACATTCGACTAAAGGGGTCTCCACGTGGTTGTCCTCAAGCGTTCGGGCTGGAAAACTTTTATTCTCGGTTTGTAACAACCGGGACTAAAAGCCTCCACGGCGATTTTTTATTCTATTTTATTCTAATTTTATCCTATTTTATGTTTTTCTATTTTTTAAAGATCTTCTAGTATTTAAGTTATTTAACCAGTTTAGTGTCTAACTGTAATTATCTCTAGTCAAATTACTTGCTTGTGGTTAAACTTTTTGATTGGTCACCCATCCTCAAACTGCTCTATCACTAGCACGTTTAACTTTCGAGGTTCTTTCATCCCGCTTCCAAGTGCTTCACGTGCATGTTATTGATACTACTATTATATAAATCCTACTAACCTCTCATTCACGATGTCACACTTCTTTATTGTTTGAATTTCAAATTATTACTTTAATAAAAATGAAATAATAATAATCTTGAATAAATAAATAAATAAATAATATATTTTTATATTTTTTTAGAAAACCTAAAATCTAAAAAAAATCATATTTCCCATTGGAAGTTTGAGAATCTAGAAATTGGCAATGTAACTTTTCGCATAGATACCTTTTCATATATTAAACTTTTTTTTTCAAGTTCTTAATAAGGTTTAAAATAGCGTCTTGAGATTGAAGAAATCATCACGAGCGACTCACTGTCGACGAAAACATTGCCTCCCACTGAAGACCATTAATTCCACCTTTTAATGAGACATAAAAGTGTTAAGTCAGTGATTTAAACTCTGGTGAGCTGAGGGTGCCGCTATCCTCCTAACCACCCAACCACATATTGGTTTTCCTTAGTCCTTATAAACTGGAACGCATGCAGTTATGAACTAGAAACGCGTGCAGTGCTGATACACAATTTATGTTCGAATCATAAAGATCTTAACATGGAGCTGTCAAATTACCAAATATAACTTTTGCAGATATTTCTGTAGGGATTCGTTGCATAGAAAACAAAAAATTTCCTACCGCGAACACGCAATCCAATCCAAGATGCAATCTAGAAGACGGTAGCAACGAGGGGATTATCGAGTCTCACCCTTGAAGAGATTCCAAATCCTACAAGATGAGGCTCTTGTTGCTGCGGTAGACGTTCACTTGCCGCTTGCAAAAGCGCGTAGAAGATCTTGATCACGGCGCCACGAACGGGCAGCACCTCCGTACTCGGTCACACGTTCGGTTGTTGATGAAGACGACGTCCACCTCCCCGTTCCAGCGGGCAGCGGAAGTAGTAGCTCCTCTTGAATCCGGCAGCACGACGGCGTGGTGTCGGTGGTGGTTGAGAAAACCCGGCGGAGCTTCGCTAAGCGTGTGGGATGTGGTGGAGGAGAGAGGGCCGCTAGGGTTTGGGAGAGGGGGGCGCCGGCCACTAGGGGGTGCGGCCACCTTGTGGTCTTAGGGGGTGCGGCCACCTTGTGGTCTTAGGGTGGCCGCCCCCCTCCCCTTGGCCCTCATTATATAGGTGGAACACCCAAGAGTTGGTCTACAAGTCTTCGAATAAGACCCCAAACCAAAACCTTCCATATCACATGAAACCTACCCATGCTAGGACTCCCACTAGAGGTGGGATTCCCACCCTTCCTTGGGAGGGGGTGGCCGGCCCCCTTAGGGGAGTCCCTTTGGACTCCCACTTGGGACTCCTCCCCCTTAGGGTTGGCCGGCCATGGTGGTGGAGTCCCTTTGGGACTCCGCCTTCCAAAGTGGTTTCTTCCGGACTTTTCTAGAACCTTCTAGAACCTTCCATAGAACCTTCCGGATCATTTTAATTCTTATAAAATGACTTCCTATATATGAATCTTATTCTCCGGACCATTCCGGAACTCCTTGTGATGTCCGGGATCTCATTCGGGACTCCGAACAAATATTCGAACTCCATTTCATATTCAAGTTCTACCATTTTAACATCAAACCTTAAGTGTGTCACCCTACGGTTCGCGAACTATGCGGACATGGTTGAGTACTCTCTCCGACCAATAACCAATAGCGGGATCTGGAGATCCATAATGGCTCCCACATATTCAACTGATCGAATGAACCATTCACATACGATACCAATTCCCTTTGTCACGCGATATTTTACTTGTCCGAGGTTTGATCATCGGTATCACTCTATACCTTGTTCAACCTCGTCTCCTGACAAGTACTCTTTACTCGTACCGTGGTATGTGGTCTCTTATGAACTTATTCATATGCTTGCAAGACATTAGACGATATTCCACCGAGAGGGCCCAGAGTATATCTATCCGTCATCGGGATGGACAAATCCCACTGTTGATCCATATGCCTAACTCATACTTTCCGGATACTTAATCCCACCTTTATAACCACCCATTTACGCAGTGGCGTTTGATGTAATCAAAGTACCTTTCTGGTATAAGTGATTTACATGATCTCATGGTCATAAGGACTAGGTAACTATGTATCGAAAGCTTATAGCAAATAACTTAATGACGTGATCTTATGCTACGCTTAATTGGGTGTGTCCATTACATCATTCATATAATGACATAACCTTGTTATTAATAACATCCAATGTTCATGATCACGAAACCATGATCATCTATTAATCAACAAGCTAGTTATACAAGAGGCTTACTAGGGACTCCTTGTTGTTCACATAACACACATGTATCAATGTTTCGGTTAATACAATTATAGCATGGTATGTAAACATTATTATAAACACAAAGATATATTATAATAACCATTTTATTATTGCCTCTTGGGCATATCTCCAACAGTCTCCCACTTGCACTAGAGTCAATAATCTAGTTTACATTTGTAAAGATATAACACCTTGGCCTTCCGGTGCTTTATCATGTTTTGCTCACGGGAGAGGTTTTAGTCAACGGATCTGACATGCTCAGATCCGTATGTATTTTGTAATTCATTTGCGTCTCAACGCATCACTCATTTCCAAATGAGTCGGCATTAAATATGGTTGGTCTTCTGGTGGAACCTTAATTCCACGGTCTGAAATATGTCACTAATATTGCCATACACAATATAGCTTCAAAGTTCTGACACTATCGGAACTACACCAAGTTTTCAAAGAACCTTTTGACGTAACATCCTCAGTCATTGTCAAAACAATGACATACTCTGCCTTTCGTTTGTAGAATCCGTCACAATATTTAGAACTCTTCTAAATCTAACATAGACAACTTCTAGCTCATTGTGCTACCTTTTAAACAACACTTTGTCAAATTTGAGATTGAAATTGTATTTTATATGTGACAAAACCAATATCGGTGCAACACCTTACAGCGATTTGTTTGTCATTTCTCCATACAAAATTATATATATATATATATATCCTTGGTTCTTCTAAAGTACTCAAGGATATTCTTACTGTTGTTCAATACTCATCACATGAATCATTTTGGTATATGCACCTAACTTTTTAGAGCACAAGATATCTGATTTTGTACATATTATTCATGATCTAAAATCACTCATGTGTTTTTACTCATCGAGTGTCAGATACACTCAAGTCTTGTTAAACCTTCACATGACAAGAACATTTTCTTAATATTTCTATATTGAACTACTTCAATATCCATTCTATGTACTTTGACTTAAACTTATTATGTGTTTCAATCTATCTTCATAGATCTTGACACTAAATATGTTTCAGTCCATATCCTTTCATTGAAGTTAATTTTCAATGAAACCTTTTAATCAAGTATATAATTACATTATTTATAACCAACTATATGTCATCTACATAAATATTATAAATATGTCTCAGCACTCCCACTTAATTTCTTGCAAATGCAAGCCTCTTCATCGTCTCTAATGAAATCAAAAACTCTTTGACTATTTCATCCGGTGAAGATTCCAACTCCGCGATACTTACTTCATCCAATTGAAGTTCGTATACCAATCTAGTATTCCACGGACTAGCAAAACTTTTGGTTGTATCTTGTATACACCTTTAATACACACTTCTGTTAAGTAGTGTATTTTACCATCCTACTAGCATATTTAATAAAAGAAATATATAGTGATTACTAGAATAATCCACATAGACTATAAGCATTGCTACGGAAGATCTAATCTTATCGTAGTCAACTCTTTGAATTTTTTCGTAAAAAAAAAACTTTTCGATAAGTTGAGCTTCTTCAAGGATATTTCATCCAAGTCCATAGATCCATTTACTTTCAAGAAAGTATTCATCTATCTTGGATTTCATGGCGTACTGCCATTTTAATGGAGTCAGGGCCCATCATAACTTCTTTGTTTGTAGTTGGTTTATCATTGTTCAAAATCAATCCTTTGTCCACAAATCATTTATTTGATCACAAAGTAAACCATACCTACAAGGTTCAATAAGTACTTCGATCTCCATGGCTAAAACACTTTGTAGTCATGGGAGCCATTGTCATCGTGGCCGCTTCCGGAACCAATTCCGATGCTGCGCTACTCTGATCATTATGCTCAGGTTCATAAACCTTATCAAGTTCTATTGTCCTCCCACTTAAATACTTCTGTAGAAACAATTTCTTGGAAATAAGAAACATTGACAAACACTTTTGTCTTTGTCTCCATAGTGGGAAGAATTCCCAATCAATTCTCTGGGATAACCAACAAAGACATTCATCCGATTTTGGTTGTAAACTTATTTACTTATGCTATGCATACAAAAAAATTAAGAAAAGACTATTAGGATTCATACCCATGCCATAACTCGTATGGTGTCATTTCAACGGATCATGATGATGCTCTATTAAGTGTAAAAGCGGTAGTCACTAAAGCATAATCCACAAAAAATATAATGACATCAATATTTTATCTCATCATTGATCCAACAAGGTTTGGATACATCTCTCGGATACTATATCATCATTATGATACTCCAAGAAATGTGAGTTGTAGAACAATTTCATGACTCTCTTAGATGTTCGCTAAAACTCATAATTCAAATATTTTCCCAATGATCCAATCATAGATATTTGATTTTTCTATTACGATGATTTCCACTTCATGCTGAAATTTATTTGAATCCATTCAAATGTTTCAAACTTCTTCCTTATCGAATATATCCACATATATATACTCAATTTATTGTTGGAAGTTTTCATGAGGTAGAAGAATCTCCCGCACACAACTATGCCCAGTGAACCACATATATCATCATGTATGTTTTCACTAATTTAGTTGCCCGTTCAACTCTTGGCCTATGAACGGTATTTTAATCATTCTCTTTAGAAAAGATTTGCAAGCGCCAAATGATTCAAAAATCAAATGACTCCAAAAATCCATTTGCATGGAGTTCCTTCATGCGTTCCTTTCTAACATGACCTAAATGGCGGTTCCACAAATAAGTGGAATTCAAATCATTTGCCTTATGGCATTTTAGCGTCAGTGTTATGTATGTGTGTTTCACCATTAAGATTTATAATAACTTATCCATCGTATATGGAGTAATGTCATAATTTGAACAACTCATTGTTTTCATTTGACCAGAGCAAAATAACAATTATTAAGTTCTTTATTATAAATTCTAAGGGCTAGATAGAATGCTAACGACGAACATAATAATACTTTATTTTGTTCCAGTCGTGCATTCCTATCATATTCCTTGTCAGTCACTTAGGCCATTGTATTCTTGTATTGCGTTGTTTTGTATGACACTTCATACCAACCAATATGGTACAAATACCCAAGAATTTCACTGTGTGACCTAACTAGGAATATAACCATAACATGTATATCATTTATATACACCTGAGCTAGACATTCTAGTCTTTTTTTCTTTCTGCCAATAATCTTTTGTAGTTTCTCTTTTAGCTGTCCTCATTATTCAGAAAAACACATCAACTTTAATAACTTCTCGGTTTGTTGGTCAAATACCAATAACCTTGAGGTTCTTACTTTGAAGTTGATCATCATATGACAAGTGTTCCGGATTTCACTATTAGTAACCTTGTAATATGATGAACAATTTCACTCATAATTTTATCCATTGTATCATGATGACTTTCTGAGACCATATCTGTACATGCTAGGCTCATAAAGTTTTAACCTTGGTATTCGCATGTGCAAATCTGGCTTGCACCCATTGTATGCACACGTAGAGTCTATAACACCCGATCATCACGTGATGCTTCGATACGACGAGTCTTAGCAACGGTGCATACTAAGGATGATAACTTCATGGATATGCGAATATTGTTAGTGCCCCAATAGTTGGAGGATTGGGACGCCTTGCGTCTTCAACCTTCGTACATTCCCATAAAACTTATGAGTTTATGTAGTCTCACCAAATTATATTTTATCATCTTGCAATAAGGTCTTAGATATCACATATATCTCATACCTTGATTATTTGTGAAAACTAAATTTTCAGCTCCTTACTTTTCAAACAGATTTGAACTTCGAGTTTCACGGAGACAAGATAACTTTATGTACTAATTGAAACCATAACTCTTTGAATCAACAATGTGAGGTTTACTAAAAGTTTGCTATAGGACTTAATCACTTCTTGATTCTTTAACAATACGGTACCAGTCCGTAAAGTTTCTTTGTCAGATTTTAACAGTATTTCTATCTCAATAACAAGACTAGCGCATGGTAGAAAAACGGATGCCAATACTACAAAATTAATTCAAAATACTACTCAAACTATGTTTATGATAATTAGTTCATGTTTTAATCTAATTACTAATGAACTCCTACTTAATACAACATCCCTCATAGTTGTTAAGTGGTACACGATCCAAATTCACTACACCAAAACCGATCATCACGTGAGATGATGTAGCTTCAATGGTGAACATCAACATGTTGATCATATCATCCATATGACTCGTGTTCAACCTTTCGGTTTCTGTTGTCCCGAGGCCATGTCTGTATATGTTAGGCTCGTCAAGCAAACCCAAGTATTCCGCGTGTGCAACATGGCTTACACCCGTTGTATATGAACGTTGAATCTATCACATCCGATCATCACGAGATGCTTTGAAACGACGAACTTTGGCAACGGTGCATACGAGGGGAGAACACTTTATTATCTTGATATTAATGTGAGGGATCATCTTATAATGCTACCGTCACATTCTAAGCAAAATAAGATGCATAAAGGATTAATATCACATGCAATTCATATGTGACATGATATGGCCCTTTTATCTTTGTGCCTTTGATCTTCATCTCCAAAGCACGGACATGATCTCCATCATCTTCGGGCATGATCTCCATCATCGTCTGCGTAGCGTCAAGGTCAATGGCGCCGTCTTCATGATTGTCCTCCATGTAGCAACTATTACAACTACTTTGAAATACTACTCAACATGAAATTTAAAGACAACCATAAGGGTCCTGCCGGTTGCCACAATACAATAATGATCATCTCATACATATTTATCATCACATTATGGCCATATCACATCACCAAACCCTGCAAAAACAAGTTAGACGTCTCTAATTTGGTTTGCATATTTTAAGTGGTTTAGGGTTTTCGAGAGAGATCTAATCTACCTACGAACATGAACCACAACGTTGATACTAATGTTGTCAATAGAAGAGTAAATTGAATCTTCACTATAGTAGGAGAGACAGACACCCGCAAAGCCTCTTATGCAATACAAGTTGCATGTCGAACGAGGAACAAGTCTCATGAACGCGGTCATGTAAAGTTAGTCCGAGCCGCTTCATCTCACTATGTGATACGTCCAATTTGCATCACTATTTTGTATCATAATTTGTTGTTATTCATTGATATATTTCATATTTGGACATAATACTTATGTTATTTCATCTATTTTGCATGTTTCATGATTATTGGAGGATCGAGCACCGGAGCCAGGATTCTGCTGGAAAAAGCACCGTCAGAACGCAATATTTCAGAAGATCAACTGTGGAAGGAAATTATACCAAAAATCCTATTTTTCCAGATGATGAAGGAAGCCAGAAGAGGGAGCCGAGGGGACCCAAGGTGGGCCCAGACCATAGGCCGGCGCGGCCCATGGCCTGGCCGCGCCGCCTGGTGAGGAGGGGGGCCCACAGCCCCTCTCGCCTCCTTTTCTTCGCGAAATCCTTCGTCCCGAAGACCTAAGCCACAGAGGGTACCTCGCGAAGAGTTACAGCCGCCTCTGCGGGGCGGAGAACACCAGAGAGAAAAGAGCTCTCCGGCGGGCTGAGATCCGCCGGGGAAATTCCATCCGGGAGGGGGAAATCGACGCCATCGCCACCGTCATCGAGCTGGACATCATCTCCATCACCATCATCATCATCTCCACCATCATCACCGCCGTCTCCACCGCTGGACATCGTCACCGCCGTAGCAATTTGGGTTTGATCTTGATTGTTTGATAGGGGAAACTCTCCCGGTATTGATTTCTACTTGTTATTGATGCTATTGAGTGAAACCGTTGAACCAAGGTTTATGTTCAGATTGTTATTTGTCATCATATCACCTCTGATCATGTTCCATATGATGTCTCGTGAGTAGTTCGTTTAGTTCTTGAGGACATGGGTGAAGTCTAAATGTTAGTAGTGAAGTATGGTTGAGTAATATTCAATGTTATGATATTTAAGTTGTGGTGCTATTCTTCTAGTGGTGTCGTGTGAACGTCGACTACACGACACTTCGCCTTTATGGGCCTAGGGGAATGCATCTTGTACTCGTTTGCCAATTGCGGGGTTGCCGGAGTGACAGAAACCTAAGCCCCCGTTGGTATATCGATGCAGGAGGGATAGCAGGATCTCAGAGTTTAAGGCTGTGGTTAGATTTATTCTTAATTACTTTCTTGTAGTTGCGGATGCTTGCAAGGGGTATAATCACAAGTATGTATTAGTCCTAGGAAGGGCGGTACATTAGCACAGGTTCACCCACACAACACTTATCAAAACAATGAAGATTAATTAGCCGTGTGTAGCGAAAGCACTAGACTAAAATCCCGTGTGTCCTCAAGAACGTTTGGTCATTATAAGTAAACAAACCGGCTTGTCCTTGGTGCTAAAAAGGATTGGGCCACTCGCTGCAATTGTTACTCTCGCACTTTACTTACTCGTACTTTATTCATCTGTTACATCAAAACCCCCTGAATACTTGTCTGTGAGCATTTACAGTGAATCCTTCATTGAAACTGCTTGTCAACACCTTCTGCTCCTCGTTGGGTTCGACACTCTTACTTATCGAAGATACTACGATACACCCCCTATACTTGTGGGTCATCACTATGCCACAAAGATGCAAAGTACTCAAACTAAAGATAACAAGAGCATCAATGCCCACAAAACCATTGTGTTCTACTCGTGCAACCATCTATGCATAGACACGGCTCTGATACCACTGTAGGGATAGGTTGCATAGAAAACAAAAAATTTCCTACCGCGAACACGCAATCCAAGCCAAGATGCAATCTAGAAGACGGTAGCAACGAGGGGATTATCGAGTCTCACCCTTGAAGAGATTCCAAAGCCTACAAGATGAGGATTTTGTTGCTGCGGTAGACGTTCACTTGCCGCTTGCAAAAGCGCGTAGAAGATCTTGATCACGGCGCCACGAACGGGCAGCACCTCCGTACTCGGTCACACGTTCGGTTGTTGATGAAGACGACGTCCACCTCCCCGTTCCAGCGGGCAGCGGAAGTAGTAGCTCCTCTTGAATCCGGCAGCACGACGGCGTGGTGTCGGTGGTGGTGGAGAAAACCCGGCGGAGCTTCGCTAAGCGTGCGGGATGTGGTGGAGGAGAGAGGGCCGCTAGGGTTTGGGAGAGGGGGGCGCCGGCCACTAGGGGGTGCGGCCACCTTGTGGTCTTAGGGGGTGCGGCCACCTTGTGGTCTTAGGGTGGCCGGCCCCCTCCCCTTGGCCCTCATTATATAGGTGGAACACCCAAGAGTTGGTCTACAAGTCTTCGAATAAGACCCCAAACCAAAACCTTCCATATCACATGAAACCTACCCAAGCTTGGACTCCCACTAGAGGTGGGATTCCCACCCTTCCTTGGGAGGGGGTGGCCGGCCCCCTTAGGGCTCGTTCGGCACAGAGGGATTAGCGTGTATTACCTCTAGTGTTTTGGGTGAAAACACGTGTTATTCACAGGTTTCGTTTGGATCCATGGCAAATCCTTACTAAGATGATGCACGTGGGCGCGCGCACCTGGGGCATGCCGTCCCACTCCCCCGGCCGGTTAAAAGTTGAGCGTTTCTTTGCATGGGCAGGGAATCGATTGGAGTTGACAATCGTACGCAAGCTCGCTAGAATAAAACGCGAGGAGTCCCTAGCGTTTTAACTCACACGTGTATTAGCAGGTTTTCCGGGAATACTTGAGGCTGGACACGTCCAAACCGGTTGAAACCCGGCCCGCCGAACAGTTCATCTTGCTTTTGTTAGAATCTTGAGCTGTCATGGGGAAACTAAACACGCTAATCCACTAAAAAACCGGTGTGCCGAAAAAGCCCTTAGGGGAGTCCACTTGGGACTCCTCCCCCTTAGGGTTGGCCGGCCATGGTGGTGGAGTCCCTTTGGGACTCCGCCTTCCAAAGTGGTTTCTTCCAGACTTTTCTAGAACCTTCTAGAACCTTCCATAGAACCTTCCGGATCATTTTAAATCTTATAAAATGACTTCCTATATATGAATCTTATTCTCCGGACCATTCCGGAACTCCTTGTGATGTCCGGGATCTCATTCGGGACTCCGAACAAATATTCGAACTCCATAACATATTCAAGTTCTACCATTTCAACATCAAACCTTAAGTGTGTCACCCTACGGTTCGCGAACTATGCGGACATGGTTGAGTACTCTCTCCGACCAATAACCAATAGCGGGATCTGGAGATCCATAATGGCTCCCACATATTCAACGATGACTTTAGTGATCGAATGAACCATTCACATACGATACCAATTCCCTTTGTCACACGATATTTTACTTGTCCGAGGTTTGATCATCGGTATCACTCTATACCTTGTTCAACCTCGTCTCCTGACAAGTACTCTTTACTCGTACCGTGGTATGTGGTCTCTTATGAACTTATTCAAATGCTTGCAAGACATTAGACGACATTCCACCGAGAGGGCCCAGAGTATATCTATCCGTCATCGGGATGGACAAATCCCACTGTTGATCCATATGCCTCAACTCATACTTTCCGGATACTTAATCCCACCTTTATAACCACCCATTTACGCAGTGGCATTGGATGTAATCAAAGTACCTTTCCGGTATAAGTGATTTACATGATCTCATGGTCATAAGGACTAGGTAACTATGTATCGAAAGCTTATAGCAAATAACTTAATGACGTGATCTTATGCTACGCTTAATTGGGTGTGTCCATTACATCATTCATATAATGACATAACCTTGTTATTAATAACATCCAATGTTCATGATCACGAAACCATGATCATCTATTAATCAACAAGCTAGTTATACAAGAGACTTACTAGGGACTCCTTGTTGTTCACATAACACACATGTATCAATGTTTCGGTTAATACAATTATAGCATGGTATGTAAACATTATTATAAACACAAAGATATATTATAATAACCATTTTATTATTGCCTCTTGGGCATATCTCCAACAATTTCTTGAGTATAGCGTTTGGCTGTCTATCACACCACACGTGCAAGTAATTAAATCAAAAGTCCTAGTGCCTACAAGTCTACAAGATGTCCCTCATAAGGACTTTTTCTTATATCTTTGTCATTGAGTTGATTGGGGGTTTCATTGTCAAATATGTTTGTCATGTTCTTGTAGCTGTAAAAATGAACGTCTAACAAACGTGTGTTATTTAAATTGGTATTGAAATGAAATACCATCAATTGTTGTAATAAACAACACGAGAATTTACAAACATATAACGATTGTACAACTTTGCAGCCCCACACGCAGATGTATATTTTATAAGAAAAAAAAAACAATAAAGAGATAGAAAGCTCTTCGGGGCCGCAATAAATAAAAAGGTGTGGACCCCTCTACGTTGCCAATCTTCGATTTCGATTGAAGGGCAAAGAGATCGGTCATCGGCACACACGGAACGGAAACCCTACTCCAATGGAGGCGCTGCGCGACATGGCCATGAGCCTGATGGTGAAGCGGGCAGCCGAGGCCGCCGCCGACGCAACGCTGCCTCCGGTACGTAATTTGGGTTCCTCTACCCATCGATATATATCTCCGCCTCCTCGCCCACACAACAACCTCAACTTATCCTCTGGTACTCTTTAAGCCGATCTCCTCTAAGATATCTACAGATCAAAGCTAACCATCTCCGTCCATGCACATGTAGGCAGCCGGCAGCAATCCTCGACTGTCCGAAGCCCAGCTGCATGAATTTTGCCGGTACGACACTGAACATGCATGCAAGATCGGTTTATTCTGATTCTAGATGATTGCACATCGGATCTAACGTTAGTTCATTACCTTAATTTGTTCTTGATGATGTTGGAAGCCGGACAGTGGAGAATTACATGAAGCAGAAACGAGTCGCCCGTTTTGCTGGCGTGGGTCTTGCGGCGGCAGCGGCGGTCAGCTTGGCGGGATATGGAGTTCATCAGTTTAACAGTAGTACTGGAAGGGACGACTAGAATACCTATCTACCTTGCTTGTGTCTTCTTGAGTATTGTAGTGGTGACGTGTGAGATGCAAGAGACCTCGATCTGCTAGCCTTCTTATATATGGAAGATCGATATGAGCAAGTTACTGATCGTGCTGGATGTTCTTCCTGTGAAGCTTTGTGTGTGATGATACGTTTTTTACTCTGCTGTTTTCTAATGAATATTTTGTTGAATGTAGATGGGCTGCAACCTAATAAAGCAGCCCATGTAGTCTACAATTTCTGAAATCTCAAGGCCCATCACGTTGGTAGCTTGAGACAGCCTTAGGGGACAAAGTTTAGTCCAACATTGCTAGTTGGGAGTGAGTTGGAGTGGTATATAAGGGTTGCTGTTCTACTCCTTCCAAGTGAGTGAGAATAGAAGGAGCCATCGCGCACTCCTCCGCCCACCCTGCCTCGGCACGAACGTCGCGTTTCGTGACACGAGTTCGAGTCACACTCAAGGAAGCCTAAATTTTTGCTTGGTGCACCAACTGAGTTGGGTACGTGTCGACTTGCATGTGCATGCTCGCCGCGTGTCCCTAGCTTCCTACGCGTGCCACGCGGTCGGGTCGTCTCTCCTCCCAGGCTATACAAGGAGACAGATCAGATCTAGAGAATACAGTTCTCAGAACTCTCTAGTCCGTCTCTCTCGCGAAGTTCCTTTTACTGCGCTACTCTCTAGTCTTCCCCATCGACGACACCATGGGCGACATCAACAATACCCACGGTGGTGGTGCTGCTGCTGCTGATGCGACCTTCCCGGTCGCGATGTACGTGTTTTTCCTCTCCTACCTTGCACTGCTACTTGTTCCACACGGAAATTGCCTAATAATCCAACGATCCAAAAACCTTATATGCTTAGGCAATTTTCACCGTCTGGTTTTGTTGATGTGCTCAAACCGAGCCCGTTTACGGGTTCTCATTTCAAGAGATGGCAGAATAAGACCCTCTTGTGGCTCACTTCTATGGGCGTGCACCGAGTTGCGGAAGGTACTCCCAGAGGTCCGCTTACTCCTGATGAGGATAAAGCGTTCGAGGATGCCACCATAATCTTTGTGGGTGTCGTCCTAAGTGTGCTTGGAGACAAGTTGGTTGACGCTTATCTGCACATCCGAATTGCGAAGGAATTGTGAGATGCACTGGACGCTAAGTTTGGTGCTGCCGATGTCGGAGGTGAACTGTATGCTATGGAGCAGTTCAATGACTACAGAATGGTTGAGAACCGATCTGTAGTAGAACATGCTCATGAGATACATATCATGGCAAAGGAACTTGAGCTCCTCAAGTGTGTGCTACCGGACAATTTTGTCGCAGGATGCATTGCCGTTAAGCTCCCCCTTCATGGAGGAGCTTTGCTACATCTCTGAAACATCAGAGACATGAGTTCTCTGTTGAGAATATCTTGGGCTCTCTGGATGTTGAGGAGAAGGCGAGGGCAAAAGACAAACACACTGGAGGAACCGAAGGACGTTCTGCTGCCAATATGGTGCAGAAAAATGCCCAGAAGTCCAAGGAAAAGAATAAGGGAGTCTCCCAGACTACCAACTTCAAGAAGAAGGGGAAAACGGAGAAGAAAGATCCTTGCTGGGTGTGTGGCGAGATAGGCCATTGGGCTAATCGTTGTCCACAACGCAAAGGAAAGAAAAGTCAGGCTGGACATAACTCAAATTCTGTCAGCATGGTCATTGGCAACACAGAGGAAGGAACTACAGGGTATGGTAATATATTACCTACTGTTCTTTTGATGTTTCAGCCCACAGAATGGTGGGTTGATACAGGTGCCAATGTTCATGTGTGTGCTGACATCTCCATATTTACCTCTTATCAGGCCCGAGGTTCCTCAGTAATGATGGGGAATGGGTTACATGCTACTGTTCGTGGTGTTGGCACGGTAGATCTGAAGTTTACTTCGGGAAAGATCGTGCAACTAAAGAACGTGCTGCATGTCCCTTCTATCAAGAAGAATCTCGTTAGTGGGTCCCGTCTTATGAAATATGGGTTTAAGTTGGTGTTTGAGTCCAATAAAGTTGTACTGTCTAAGTATGGAGCTTTTGTTGGAAAGGGCTATGAATGTGAGGGAATGTTTCGCTTCTCTCTAGAAGACTTCTGTGATAATGTTGTGAACCATGTAAGCACTAGTGATAATAAAACTAATGTTTGGCATTCACGACTTTTTCATGTTAATTTCGGTTGTATGACGCGGCTTGCTGATATGAGTTTAATTCCGAAATTCACCTTTGTCAAAGGCTCTAAGTGTCATGCTTGTGTGCAAGCAAAGCAGCATCGCAAGCCTCATAAGCCCGCGAAGGAAAGAAACTTGGCACCACTAGAGCTCGTACATTCAGATCTATGTGAGATGAATGGTGAGTTCACAAGAGGTGGAAAGAAATATTTCATGACTTTGATTGATGATTCCACTAGGTACTATTATGTGTATCTCCTGAAAACTAAAGATGAGTCTCTTGATTTATTTAAAATCTATAAGGCTGAAGTTGAGAATCAACTTGAAAGAAAGATAAAAAGGGTTCGGTCCGATCATGGTGGAGAGTACTTTTCTAATGAGTTCAATTTATTCTGTGCGGAACATGGTATAATCCATGAGAGGACGCCTCCCAATTCCCCACAATCCAATGGGATTACGGAAAGGAACAACCATACTCTAACAGATTTGGTTAACGCCATGTTAGATGTTTCGGGTTTATCCAAGGAATGGTGGGGGGAGGCTATATTGACTTCGTGTCATGTCCTAAACCGTGTTCCAACCAAGAATAAAGAGATTACCCCTTATGACGAATGGGAAAAGAAAAGTCCAACACTCTCCTACCTACGAACTTGGGGCTGTTTGGCTAAAGTGAATTTGCCAATCACCAAGAAGCGAAAGCTTGGACCAAAAACCGTGGACTGTGTCTTTCTTGGCTATGCTGCCCATAGGATTGCTTATAGATTTCTTGTGGTGAAATCTGGAGTGGACGACATGAATGTTTGCACCATCTTCGAATCAAGAGATGCTACATTCTTTGAGGATATATTTCCTATGAGAGATATGCATGGCATGTCTAGTTGGGAATCTGATCCAATACATGAAACTCCTATGGAGTATGATGAGGAATCTGATGATGAGAGTTCAGATTCTGATGAAGATGACAATGAAGCTCCCACAAGGAGTAAGAGACAAAGGACTGCAAAGTCTTTTCGTAATGATTTCATTGTGTATCTTGTGGATGATACTCCCACTACCATTTCAGAAGCTCTCGCATCTCCTGATGCAGACTACTGCAAGGAAGGGAGTTAACTGAGCATCCTTATGGGTGCAAACCTGTAGGATGTAAATGGCTATTTAAGAAGAAGCTTCGAGCTGATGGTACTATTGAGAAGTACAAAGCTCGGCTTGTAGCCAAAGGCTATACCCAAAAGGAAGGCGAAGATTTCTTCGATACCTACTCACCTGTGGCGAGATTGACCACCATTCGAGTACTACTGTCATTAGCTGCCTCACACGATCTTCTCGTTCATCAAATGGACGTTAAGACGGCTTTCCTAAATGGAGAGTTGGACGAGGAAAATTACATGGAACAGTCTGATGGTTTCGTACTACAAGGTCAAGAAAGAAAGGTGTGTAAATTAAAGAAATCTCTGTATGGTCTCAAACAAGCACCCAAACAATGGCATGAAAAGTTTGAAAGAACTTTGACATCTGTAGGCTTTGTTGTTAATGAAGCTAACAAATGTGTGTACTACCGCCATGGTGGGGGTGAGGGAGTTGTCCTATGCTTGTATGTGGATGACATACTAATTCTTGGAACAAGTCTCAAAGTGATTAAGGAGGTAAAAACCTTCTTATCTCAGTGTTTCGAGATGAAAGATCTTGGAGAAGCTGATGTTATATTGAACATCAAGTTATTGAGAGATGAGAATAATGGGATTACACTTGTGCAATCTCATTATGTTGAGAAGGTGTTGAGCAGATTTGGCTATGCTGACTGCAAATCTTCTCTCACATCTTATGATCCTAGTGTCTTGCTTCGAAAGAATGAAAAGTCAACTAGAGATCAATTGAGATCAAGGAAAAAAAAATAGCGTGCTATAACAAAATAGTGTGGGTCTAAAAATACGCTATTAGCATGTTATAGCGTGCTATTAACGCGAATAGCGCGCTATAGCGCCGAAATAACGTAGCGTCGGCTCTCCAGATATGCTATAGCGTGCTATTAGCGTTGGAATAGCGCGATATTTTTTCCTATGATTGAGATACTCTCAAATCATTGGTTCACTCATGTATTTAGCTTGCGCTACGAGGCTTGATATCTCGTTTGCTGTATGCAAACTTAGCCGGTTTGTGGCCAACCCGGGAGATGATCATTGGCATGCTCTTGAGAGAGTGATGCGCTATCTAAAGGGAACCATGAGTTATGGAATTCATTATACAGGGTATCCAAGAGGACTTGAAGGGTATAGTGATTCCAATTGGATTTCAGATGCTAAGATGAAGGCCACAAGTGGATATGTTTTCACTCTTGGTGGTGGCGCTGTTTCCTGGAAGTCTTGCAAGCATACCATCTTAACAAGGTCAACTATGGAAGCAGAACTCACAGCAGTAGATACAACTACCGTCGAAACGGAATGGCTTCGTGAGCTCTTGATGGACTTGCATATGGTTGAAAAACCAATACCGTCCATCCTTATGAACTGTGATAATCAAACTGTGATTATTAAAGTGAAAATTTCTAAGGATAATATGAAAATTTCCAAACATATCAAGAGGAGATTGAAGTCTGTAAGAAAACTGAAGAACTCCGGAGTGATAGCATTGGATTATGTCCAAATTGCTAAAAATCTAGCAGATCCTTTCACAAAAGGACTATCAAGAAACATGATAGACCTTGCATCGAGGGAGATGGGTTTGAGACCCACTTGAGTTGCCGAGGGGGTAACCCAACCTATGTGATCGGAAAATCCGTGAACAAGGACCTGGGAAAACAAACCGGAGCAACTGAGTTGAGAGAAAATTAATACTCCCACTCCGCTGCAGATGCAATTCTCTCATAGCTATTGTAAGACAGGTTGACAATGTCTTAATGTGTTCGGAGCGGCTCTTGATGAGCGAAGATGCTTTCCTACAGGGCGATCTTTGAAGAACACACCTATACGAGTGACACTACTAGTCATAGTGTGGGAGATTTGGGTGAATCTCTAGTAAGCTCATGAAAGGCCGAGGAGTATGACTTATAAGCTCCACCCGAGGGGAAGGCTATGGTAGCCTAGTACCGTGCCGGCATTGAGCGAAACTTATTGCACAAAGACTGACAATTCAAGGCATAGTCCATTGTTCAGTTGTAGTCAAGCGTAGCACCTTGCCTAGGTGAAAGTTCAACTTAACAGTCTCCACTGAAGTGCAGGTATATTAAACAGTGAATGGAACTAATGTGTCATCGGATGTGCATATGAGATCTGGTGGGGGATTGTTGAATGTAGATGGGCTGCATCCCAATAAGGCAGCCCATGTAGTCTACAATTCCTAAAATCTCAAGGCCCATCATGTTGGCAGCTTGGGATAGCCTTGGGGGACAAAGTTTAGTCCCACATTGCTAGCTGGGAGTGAGTTGGAGTGGTATGTAAGGGCTGCTGTTCTACTCCTTCCAAGTGAGTGAGAATAGAAGGAGCCCTCGCGCACTCCTCCTCCTCCACCCGCCCCGCCTCGGCTCGGCACATCACGCACGCACGCACGTCGCGTTTCGTGACTCGAGTTAGAGTTCGAGTCACACTCAAGGAAGTCTAAATTTTTGCTTGGTGCACCAACTGAGTTAGGTACGTGTCGACTTGCATGTGCATGATCGCCGCGTGTCCCTGGCTTCCTACGCGTGGCAACGTGGTCGGGCCGTCCCCTCCCTCTCTCACCCCCCCCCCCCCCCCGGCAATCACATCCGCCCAAACTCATATTTCCCCACCCTTCACAACCTCGGCCGGCCGCCCGGCGGGAGAAGGACGAGAAGAGAAGCGATGTAGAACAGGGGAAGGGAGCAGCCATTGGGCTTATTAACAGAGATTCCCAGGGGAGAGCCAGGCGTCGCTGTCTCCGACCGCCGGAGCACCTCGTCGCGCCGCCACCGCTACAGGCCGCACCAGATCTTGCCCAAAAAAGCTGGTGCCACTGGTGGAAAAAGGGCCTTTGGTCGCGGTTCGCAACTGCCATTAGTCGCGGTTGCGCAACCGCGACCAAATGAGCGCGACTAAAGGCCCCCCCCCCCCCCTTTAGTCGCGGTTTCTTACGAACCGCGACTAAAGGCCCGTCCACGTGGGCGCCAGGCGATCGTCGGGGCGGAGGACCTTTAGTCGCGGTTCTTCTGGCCAACCGCCCCCCCCCCCCCTAAACATATTTTCTGTTTAATTTGTATATTGTTTTATTTCTTTTGTGCTTTATTGTAATTTTAAAGGAGTTTCACATATTCTACGGTACTACATATATACATGCATATGAATGTACAATTTCAAACAAATTTGAAATTAGAACCAAAAAGAATTCAAGAGGAATATACAATATATATTCAATATCATCGGATGACCATATACAAGTTTGAACAAGTTTCCATACATAATTTAATGCATGTATAGTTCTACGTCCTCGCAATGGTGTTCTCCTTTAGGATCGAGGACTTCCCTCCTGAACCATCCAGCTAGTTCCTCTTAAAGTGGTCGGAAGCGAGCTTCTGGACTAAGCATCATCCGGAGGTTATTCCTCTAAGCATTGAGATCACTCGGAACGCGCTCAGAGGTGTATCTCCGGATCATCTCACAGGCAGAGTATCCACACAGATTGGTTCCGGTGGCTGCATATCGCCACCATTCTTAGCCTTTGACCGCATGAAATTTAGCTCTTTTTTGAATTCACCGACCTTTGTATCTGCGAACCGTCTCCAAACCCTACGAGGCAAAGAAAATTAAATGAACAAGAGAGTTATTAGTTAATTACTTGAAGCTTAATTAGGAAATGAACGAAATAGGCCGATCGATATAGAGCGCAAATGAATGAAAACAAATACTTTTGAATCATTTGTCTCATGTCGGCCCACTCCGCCTTATCCATATTCAGAGAGTCGTGGACGAGACATTCTGATTTGTCAACTTTAATTACTAGCAGAATCCAGTGGAACCTGCGGACACGATACATGCACAGTACGTCATGCATAACTCATCGATTAGCCGGCCACATACCATGCATGGAGTAAACAAAAGAGAATGTGCTCAAGACATAAACACTCACCCAAAATGGTAAGGAAATAGAATATCACTTTTGAGTTCCTACTTTTCAAGGAACCGCCACAGGTCTTTCTCCACGTTGGCGGGGTGATGCTTTAACGTATATCCATTAACGATGTGTGGGTCAATAAACCCAGCATCATGGATGCTCCTTACTCTGCATTCCTTAATCTTCAATCTGCATGTATAATAGCGGACACAACAATATAGTTAGGACATATATATATATAGTGCAGGCAATATGAACGAGATGGGGTAGAAATAAATCACTTACAGAACGTAGCAACTGATGATAGATTTGTCGAGCTCGCGCAGATTGAAAAGCTGGAACAATTCACTCAGATGAATTTGTACAGAGTATTGTTTGAAGTGATGCTCATATCCAACTTCCGCAAAAATATAATCTTTGGCGTTTTTATGTTTTATGTAACCCTTGTACCAGTTCAGCAGACCTTTCATTTGTGGAGGTAGATCCTCTTCCTGCGCAGGCTCGACGAGAGGCCCATTCTTCACATATGTAAGTACTACCTCCTTCACTGGCGCCTCATCAAGGCCTAACAGTTCACGAAGAGTAATACCTAAGTTGGCCGCTTGTTCTCTGGCACTCGTTACAGTCAATCCCTGAGCTACCGCAGCTTCTATGATTTCGGGGGCATCCGGACCGGCGGCTGTCACTATAAGCGGGGCAATCGATTGTTTACTTTGTTCCCCGAGCTGGGCAACAACTCGTTTCCCGCTTTGTGCACTTTGTAATTCCGCTTTATCGGCCTCCTCTTTCTTCTCCTTGAATATGCGTGCCTGATTCTTTAGTTCACGTGCATAGTCGTCAGGCAGATTCTTTGCGGCTTGGGACGGTGTGTTCAAAAATGACTTAGCCCACTTCTTTTGCTCATCAGAAAATACTGGCTTGGGCTCGGGCTCTCTTTTCTTCTTGCAGCCCGCCTTCCATTTCTCTAAATCAGCAGTCGCGGCCGCCTCGACTTCCTCGGCACTACGTTCCCGAGGCCTCGTGGGGAGAGGCTTCAGTGATGGCTCCGGTACCTTTGTTTTCTTAGGTACGTAAGGGTCCGGGTTAATAATCCAGGACTGCTGCTTCTGCTTCTTCGCCGGAGGTGGATTGGGGGGCGGCGTTCGCTACCCGCCCGGGCGGACTAGGGGCGGCGGCTGCCACCCGCCGGAGGTGAATTGGGGGGCGGCGTCGGCTGACGTGAAGGAGGTGTAGGTGAAGCACCACCACCACCACCGCCACCACCGCCACCACCACCACCGTAGGGGGGTGGACTTGTTGGCGCCTCGCCTGGAAACTTGATAAACTTCTTCTGCCATAGAATGAACTGGCGCTTGACATATCCAAGTCTTGTCGCCCCTTCAGGTGTAGCAATGTCAATGTCCAGGTCCTCAAACCCTTGGACTATGTCCTCTACCGTGACACGAGCATAGCCATCTTGAATGGGGTTGTTGTGGTGGAGTGCTCCAGGTGGTAAAGCACTGCCGATGGCTACCTTCATGGACATGTTCCCGATAGGATAATACAGATGACATGCTTTCATCTCCTTTATATCGTCCACGGGGTAGCGAGGAGGCTCCGATGCAGTAATTTCGACCACCAGAGGCTCCGGTGCAGTAATTTCGATCGTCGGTGCACCAGCCGGTGGGGCCTCCGTGGAAGCCACGCTGCTTCTCCGCTGCTGGCTTCCGAGATCCAATGGATGATCTTCATGCTGCGCCCGAGCTGCATCTCTTTCGGCTACTAGTACACTCACGGTTTTCTTCATGACATCCATTTCCGATGCCAACCGCGTCACAACATCTGCTTCCCGATCCATCTTTCTCTTACGACTTCTGTAACCGTACGGGTCATCGTTCTGGGGGAACCCTACTTTCCAGGGAATGTGCCCCATGCCTCGTACACATCCTCCGTGTTCAGGATTCCCGAGGGCTTTTGTCAGGGCGTCGTTCTCTCTGTTGAACTTGATCCTCCCCTCTTGAGCATCCCTCATTGCCTCAATAAGCTTTTGGGTGGGTTTAATTATTTTGCCCTGGTAAACACACTCCCCTGTCTCCGGGTTCAGCGATCCCCCATGCCCGTACCACCAGCTTTTGGCCCTTGGGTCCCATCCCTCCGTACCTGGACGGATTCCTCGCGCCCTCAGCTCGTTCTCCATCTTCTCCCACCTAGGCAGCCAAAAGCGATACCCTCCTGGACCCATAATATGATTGTACTCCTTCTTGGCTGCATTATCCTTATTTTTTCGATATTTCAAGGAACTGCTCCGATTTCTTTTGCTTCACAAATTCTGGCCAATCATGTTGCAGTTTCTCATATTGTCCTTTGAAATCTGGAGTCTTGCCCTGCTTGACAAAGTCATGGGCTAGATTTTGCTTGTATTTCCGGAATGCGTTGGACATCTTAGAAAGAGCGAAGTGTTTGACTAGCTTGCACCTCTCCTTATTTTCCTCAATCTTGTTACCCTCCTCATCGTATTTGCGGTATTCCGGAGGTAGAACGAAATGTTCCATAAGCTTGTTGAAGCAATCTTTTTTTGTTCTCTTATCGACAAAAGTGAAACCAAGACGTGCCTTCTTTGGCTCATTCCACTCCTGGACGGTGATCGAGACGTTGTCTCTAACAACGGCTCCGCATTGGCTGATAAACTTGGTGGCGTTCTTGCGGGGCTCCAGCGGCCTGCCGGTTGCTTCCTCGACAACCTCGATGGTGCATGTTTCTCCTGGTTTCATCGTCTTGGTTGCGCCACGCTTTGACGACGTACTCGATTGTTTCGACGATCCGGCCGAGGGCTAAAATAAGAAAGAGAGTCACGCGCGTTAGTACACACATATTTATTCAAATCAGTTAGTTTGTATCACCAGAGGCTCAATGTATATATATACCTCGGCGCCGGAGGTGGTTGCTACTTCCAATTGAAGATCGTCGTTTATCGACGTTTCTTCGGCATCATCTTGTTGACGGCGCCCTTCATCTTCACCCTCAAGGTTCAGATAAGAAGAGATATCATCTTCTTCTTGTCCGGTCGGCACATATACAATATCGCCGTTTATGATGCCGAACATATGGTCTTCAAGGTCCGGATCATAGTTGTCCATAATCGGGTCAGCTCTATCGTCCGCCATATGTCAGTCTTGAAAACATGTAGTCAAAACAAATTAATTAAGTGAAGAAGGGGGGGCGGTGGCGGTGGCGAAAGGGCGGTGGAAAAAGGAGGGGGCGAGGAAGGGGTGGGAGAGGGTGTCGCGGTAGAGCGCGAGACGGGGCGGCGATTAAAGACGTGGTGTCGGTGACAGTGGCGGTGGCGAAAGGGCAGTGGCGGTGCCGAGGACAACACACATAACCCTCGCCGCCCCCTCTCGATCCAAAAAAACACCGCGCGTATATGGAGGGGGCGACGAGGGGCTCGCTGCCCCCTCCGTATACGCGCGGTGGTAAAGTCAAATTTTAGTTCTGCGCTCTCTCCCTCTCCTCTCTCTCACTGCATGCGAGCGGGGCGCCGGCGAGGACGATGGGGACGTACGGGCGCGTCGACACACACGGTGTGGGTGGGGCGGCGACGACGGGCCGACGTACGGGACGGGCGCGACGAGAGGGCGGCGACGACGGAGAGAAGGCGCTGACGGCGAGGTCGAGTACGTGCGGCGACGGCGAGTTAATTAAATTTACACTTTAATTAGTTAAATTTTTAAGTCAATTTTTTTAACTTATTTAAAAACAATTTAATTAAGTTTTTAGTTTTGTTTTTTGAATTTGTAACTAATTAAGTTTGTTTAGTTTCTTCACATATACACGTACGTACGTTTACAATTTAAATTAAGTTACAAATTAGTTCTTCACATATATACACTGCACGTTTACAATTTATTTAAGTTACAATTTTAATTAAAAAACTTAGTTACGATTTAAAAAAAACAAAAAAAAAACCGGCCAGGGGGTGCCCCTGGCACTTTCTCCTCTCCCTCGATCTCTCTCGATCTCTGCCGGGGGGCGACGGCGGGCGTTGGCCGGCGGCGGGCGTCGGGCGGCGAGCGAGGGAGGTGGGCGGCGACGACGCGTCGATCGGGCGCGGCGGCGGCCGGCGAGGAGGCGGCGGCGCGCGCGACATGAATCGGCGCGCGCGACGCCTAGTAACCAGCGAGGGAGGGCGCGGCGGCGGCGCGTCGATCGACTTACGGCGGGCGACGGCGGGCGCGGAGGACGACGTTGGCGGCGGGCGACGGCGGGCATTGGCGGGCGAGGGCGGCGACGGTCGGCGGCGGGCGAGGGCGGCGACGCAGAATGGACAGCCTCGACGGCAGTGGCGAGCGGAGAGGGCGAGGGCGGAGGAAGAAGAACCGCGCGGCCGTTCGGCCGCGCGATATTTATAGCGAGAGGGCTTTAGTCGCGGTTGGGGTCACCAACCGCGACTAAAGGGTAGCCTTTAGTCGCGGTTGATGACCCCAAGCGCGACTAAAGCCTTTTTTTCGCCCCATTTGCGGTTCCCGCGGAAAAAGGCTTTAGTCGCGGTTGGCAGGCCAACCGCGACTAAAGGCCTTTTTCAAAATTATTTCATTTTCTAAATGTGAAAAATAAAACTAATTCAAGTCTAAATGTGAAAAATACAAATAATATATCAAAAAATTCAGAAAAATAAAAAGAATTCAATTCAAAATACTAAAAATACAAATAATATATCAAAAAATTCAGAAAAATAAAAAGAATTCAATTCAAAATACTAAAAATACAAATTATATATCAAAAATCAGAAAAATAAAACTAATTCATTTCAATATGTTAAAAATACAAATAATATATCAAAAAATTAAGAAAAATAAAACTAATTCAATTCAAAATGTTTAAAATACATATAATATATCAAAAAATTCATAAAAATAAAACTAATTCAATTCAAAATCTTAAAAATACAAATAATATATCAAAAAATTCAGAAAAATAAAACTAATTCAATTCAAAATTTTAAAAATACAAATTATCAAAAAATTCATAAAAATAAAACTAATTCAATTCAAAATTTCTTCCCGGCCGCCTCTGTCTTCTCGTTGGCCCCCTCTTCCCGCCTCTGTCTTTCCGCCGACCCCCTCTTCCCGCCTCGTCTTCCCGCCATTTCTTCCCTGTCTTCCCGCCTCTTTCTTTCCGCCAATTTTTTCCCGCCAATTTCTTCCCGCCTCTTTCTTCCCGCCTCTTTCTTCCCGCTCCCATTTTTCCCGCCATTTGTCACTCCATATATGTAGCCCGGCTTGGCCAGCATTATCACATCTCTACAATCTCTCATCACTCTCTCATGGCTTCCACCGCACCCACTCTAACCTACCAGCAGTTGGAGGAGCTTTGCGCCTCGAACTACCCTTGCCCACCGGGCTACCGCGTCCCCGCCGGCTGGAGCCTAAGCGTCGGCGGCGTGCCGGTCCCTCCCGTCCCTCAGGGTACTGCGCGCCGGGCGGCCATCACGAACCACTACTACCTCGAACTCACGCCGGAGCAGCGGATGAATCCCCGCTGGCATCCCGATAACCAGCATACTTGGGACGCCTTCTTCATCAATCGGCGTGAGAGGGCGCTCGCCAGGTATGAGGAGGACGGTCTGCCTCCTGGGAACTTCCACGAGGCCGGCCGTCGGCTATGGTGGTACGGCCGGACTCTGCAGAGCGTCATGGACTACATCACGGCCGGCGATATCCCCCGCCTGCGCTACCCTCAGTTCGAGCCACGAGCACCGCCCGACGACAGCGACGACAGCAGCGACGATGACGGCGGCAACTTAGAAGGCGACGACTACCAGTACAACGGCGGCGGCTATGAAGACTACGAGTATGCATATTATACGCCTAGGCAGGAGTATGACTGAATCACTCCAAATTTCATGTATCATCAGTGCTATCTCGAGTCAATTGAATCATTCGAAAATGGACACCAAACAAATCACGGGTAATATAATTCACATGATCCATTCAACAAAGTTTGGTACAATAAATTATTACACATCATTTCTTTCCTTGTGTCCCTGCTTGCTTACGATTGTGCCGTATCCATAGAGCATCCTCATCATTTAACTTAATGCTTGGGTCGGTGTTCACTTTGAAGGGCGGAATTTCAGCAAACATATTATAATCTTCTGACATGTCTGTCTTGTCCTCCACTCCCACGATGTTTCTTTTCCCTGAAAGAACAATGTGGCGCTTTGGATCATCGCATGATGTACTGATCGTTTTCTTATCTTTCCGTTTCCTCGGTTTGCTACTCATGTCCTTCACATAGAAAACCTGAGCGACATCTTTCGCTAGGACGAATGGTTCGTCAAGGTAACCAAGATTGTTGAAATCCACCATTGTCATTCCGTATTGCTGGTCCACCTTTACCCCACCTCCTGTTAGCTTGAACCATTTGCACCGGAACAAAGGGACCCTAAAGGAGGGTCCATAGTCAAGTTCCCATATCTCCTCTATGTAACCATAATATGTGACCTTTTGCCCATTCTCGGTTGCTGCATCAAAGCGGATACCACTGTTTTGGTTGGTGCTCTTTTTATCTTGGGCGATCGTGTAAAATGTATTCCCATTTATCTCGTACCCTTGGAAAGTCGTTATAGTCGAAGATGGTGTCTTGGCCAACATGTACAGCTGATCTACAACATGATCGTCATTCATTAAATGTTTTCTCAACCAACTGCCGAAAGTCTCCATGTGGGCCTTCCTAATCCAGGATTCGAGCTTCCTGTGGTTGTCCGAGCGTAAAATATTCTTGTGTTTCTCAAAGTACGGAGCCACCAAGCTGGAATTGGTCAGAAATGTGTGGTGTGCTTCAGTCAGAGAATGGCCGTCCATACATATCGTTGATTTCCTTCCGATCGTGCCTATTCCACTTAGTCTCCCCTCGTGCCGCGATCGAGGAAGACCAATCGGCTTAAGGTCAGGAACAAAGTCAACACAAAACTCAATTACCTCCTCATTTCCATAGCCCTTGGCGATGCTTCCTTCTGGCCTAGCACGGTTACGAACATATTTCTTTAATATTCCCATGAACCTCTCGAAGGGGAACATATTGTGTAGAAATACAGGACCGAGAATGGAAATCTCATCGACTAGGTGAACCAGGAGGTGCGTCATAATATTGAAGAAGGATGGCGGGAACACCAACTCGAAACTGACAAGATATTGGATCACATCGTTCTGTAACCGTGGTAGAACTTCTGGATTGATTACCTTCTGAGAGATTGCATTGAGGAATGCACATAGCTTCACAATGGCTACTCGAACATTTTTCGGCAGGAGCCCCCTCAAAGCAATCGGAAGCAATTGCGTCATAATCACGTGGCAGTCGTGAGACTTCAGGTTTTGGAACTTTTTCTCCGCCATGTTTATTAGTCCCTTTATATTGGACGAGAATCCTGACGGGACCTTCATACCGCTCGGGCATTCAAAAAGATGACCTTCTCTTCTTTGGTCAGAGCGTAGCTGGCACGACCTTGAAACCGTTCCGGATGCCGGTCATCAGGGTCTTTCAAACTTTGCTGGTCCTGCCGTGCTTCCTTTGTATCATTTGACTTCCCATACACGCCCAAGAAGCTTAGGAGGTTCACGCAAATATTCTTCGAAACGTGCATCACGTCGATTGCAGAGCGGACTTCTAGGACTTTCCAATATTCTAGCTCCCAGAATATAGATTTCTTCTTCCACATGCCTGCGTGCCCGTCAGCTCCCTTCGGAACTGATTGTCCGCCAGGACCCTTTCCAAAGATGACTTTCAAATCCTTGACCATATCAAATACCTCAGCACCAGTGTGTTCTGCAGGCTTCGGCCGGTGATCTGCCTTGCCGTTGTAATGCTTGCCTTTCTTTCTTCTTGGATGACCTTTCGGAAGAAATCGACGATGCCCAAGGTACACGTTCTTCTTACAATTTGGCAAATGTACACTTTCAGTCTCATGTAAGCAGTGCGTGCATGCATTGTATCCCTTATTTGACAGTCCCGAAAGGTTACTAAGAGCAGGCCAATCGTTGATGGTTACGAAAAGCAACGCTCGTAGGTCAAATTCCTCTTCTTTGTGCTCATCCCACACACGGACACCAGGTCTGCCCCACAGCTGTAAAAGTTCATCAACTAATGGCCTTAGGTACACATCGATGTCGTTGCCGGGTTGCTTCGGACCTTGGATGAGCACTGGCATCATAATGAACTTCTGCTTCATGCACAACCAAGGAGGAAGGTTGTAGATGCATAGAGTCACGGGCCAGGTGCTATGGCTGGAGCTCTGCTCGCCAAAAGGATTCATGCCATCCGTACTTAGACCAAATCTTATGTTCCTTGCGTCAGCTGCAAAATCTTTGAACTCTCTGTCGATCTTTCTCCATTGCGTTCCATCTGCGGGGTGTCTCAACTCCCCGTCCGACTTACGGTCCTCTTTGTGCCATCGCAACAACTTGGCATGCTCTTTGTTCCTGAACAGACGTTTCAACCGTGGTATTATAGGAGCATACCACATCACCTTGGCGGGAACCCTCTTCCTGGGTTTCTGGCCCTCAACATCGTCACCAGGGTCATCGCCTCTGATCTTATAACGCAATGCAGTGCATACCGGGCATTCATTCAAATTCTCGTATTCACCGCGGTAGAGGATGCAGTCGTTGATGCATGCATGTATCTTCAGAACCTCTAAACCTAGAGGGCAGACAACCTTCTTTGCTTCGTACGGACTGGCGGGCAACTCGTTATTCTTTGGAAACATATTCTTCAACATTTTCAGCAAGTTTTCAAATGCCGAGTCAGCTACACCTGCCTGTGCCTTCCATTTCAGCAAATCCAGTGTGCAGCCCAGCTTTTTTAGACCATCATCGCATCCGGGATACAGCGCCTTCCTGTGATCCTCTAACATGCGATCCAAATTCTCCCTCTCCTTTTCAGTTTCGCAGTGTCTCCGTGCATCAGCAATGGTCCGACCAAGATCATCAACGGGATCATCACGTGCCTCTTCTTCACCTTCCCCTTCACCTTCAGCATCCTCCATGAAAGTATCACCGAAATGAGCAAGATAGCTTTCATCGATGAAATCATCCCCTTCTTCATCTTCTTCCATTATAACCCCTCTTTCTCCATGCTTGGTCCAACAATTATAGCTTGGCATGAAACCGTGCCGAAGCAGGTGCATGTGAACATCTCTTGAGGAAGAGTAACCCTTCTGATTGTTACAGTTAACACATGGACAGATAACAAAACCCCCCTGCTTGTTCGCATTAGCCACTACGAGGAAATCTTTCAAACCCGTAGTGAACTCGCCGGAGAGTCGGTTACCGTACATCCATTGCCGATTCATCTGCATTATTATAATATAAAATATATAATTAACCATCATGCATTTGTTAAACTAACTAGCTACAAACAATATAAATTAAACAATGAACTACACACATGCATATTTTATCAATGACACATCAAAGGTTCAAGTTGCTAACCGCGATCGAGGAGGAAAAAATAAATGAGAAAGCTCAAGTGTGGCTCCAACACTTCATATCATGTTTGTTTCATGCTCTTGGGGCATTTCATCAAACACCTTATGTGCATAAGAGGAACCAAAAGCAAACCTAACACCCACTTGTGAAGTTTGTGAAGAGAATGGCTCCAAATGGCTAAGTGTTGGCTGCTGGATGGGTATATATAGGGGAGGGGCTTTAGTCCCGGTTGGCCTGGCCAACCGCGACTAAAGGCCTTCGGGCACCTTTAGTCGCGGTTGGCCTGGCCAACCGCGACTAAAGCCCCCCACGTGCACCAGCTGGCCACCGAGCGCCCTGGGCCCAGGCCTTTGGTCGCGGTTCGCCTCCCGAACCGCGACTAAAGGTCCCATTAGTCGCGGTTCCTATAGCTTCGCGACTTATGGGGCTGGACGGAAGCCTGTTTTTCTACCAGTGCTTTACTCCAACACCGCGGCATCCCGCCGAAACAGAGCCGTCGGAGAAGGGTCGGGTTCGGCCCGATCTTCCTCGGTCAACGGGCAGGGGGGGGGGGGGGGGGGGGATTTCAGTCAGGTATTCCCTCCCATGAAAATGAGATGGATGTTGGCCGACAGCTCTTCTCTTCCTTTAGGCGCTATCTCAACCTTGCTCCTGCGGTTGTGAATGTAACTGAGGGCGGCTGATAAACGCTGTGTACACACGTGACATGCACGTTTCTGTATATGTGTCTTGCACGTTTCTGTTTAAGATCCTGGTTAGTTAGCTAACAATCGTAGATTGATACTGTATTAGCTGCTGGCCCGATTGTGATCGATCCGTTGTAATTCTACCTAATGTGTACACAGCTCCTAATAATATAAAGGATTTGCTAGTTTTCAGCTAACTTCGTGCTCTGTTAAGTCTTACATCATTAGATTTGCATCTTGCTTCATGCTAGCTATGAGTTATAAAATAAGTTTCAACTGAAATTTGATGACATTATCTAACTAAGAATAAAATTAATTTTCAGTCGACTAAGAAACAGTCACACCCATTAATTCTCGTTACTTTTATGTGCCAACTGATGAAATTTCTAACTAAATTGGTAGTTTCACTTCGCATGCCTAGCGCGAGTTAGAAGACGCTGCTCGACGCCCTCCGGTGCGCCGGCCTTGGCACTCCGTGCATATCGTTGATCAGCTTCCTCAGCTTCCCGCTGTCGCAGGTGGCTCCTTCGGCGCCGGCCTGTGACGACGACGTCATCCTCTTCTCTGGCACCATCTTCTTCCCGTCGAGCTCCTCCATAAGCTCCGCGAACCGCATGTCCCCGGGCGCGAGGACGGCGCCGGCCAGCACGGCGGCCCGGGCGTCGCCGTACCTCTTCAGGCCGATGCACGCGCGGGCTGTGCGGAGGTAGGCCCTCGGCATGGTGGGGTCGAGCTGGACGGCCCTGAAGGCGTCGTCGGCGGCGGACACGAGATCGCCCGTTCCGATGAACGCCCGTGCACGCTCCGCGTAGAGCGCCGCCGTTGGCGGGCCGTCGTGGATCGCCTGCGTGAACAGAAACGCAGCATCGGAAGCATCGCCCTTGCTCAAGTACTCGTCGTCCATGGATTGCTCTCGAGCTTGCCTTGGCTTCCGTCTAAAAAGCTAGCCTTGGCCTCTCCCGGCTTGCCTGCGGATGCAAGATGAAGCTGGCCGGGACGGTCGGCCAAGTTTGATTCGATTTGGAGACGAACTGAAGGGGAGATCAACCGCGTGTAGTATGTCCCGTCACCCCGATCGTTTCCCGCACGCGTTTTGGTTTGTGAACAGAGCAGTCCGGCCAAGGCTATGATCTAATTTGGAAGCAGCGCCGTTTCCTTGGAAATTGCTAAGCCGCAGCCGATTTGGTTTTACGCGTTGGTTTTTGCTAGTATTTCTGAACTGTTTTACGCGCTGGTGCTGTCCTGTGTCAACAACGAGGCGCTGGATCAATAACACTTTCGATACGGGAAATGCATTTTGGAAAAAACCTATTTTAAAATGTTTAAATAATCTTAAAAAATATAGCTGTACAACGGCACATTCCTGTCCGCACATAAATTTTAGTGAAGGAATGACATTTTTCGTGCCTTGTACAAAAAGACAATTTCGGTGCTCCCAAATAGCATCTCGCGATATTTGAGTGAAGGAATGACATTATTTGTAATTCTTACACAGCTGGTAAAAAATGTCTTTACCCTACAAAACTTTGTGTACATAGCATGTTCCAGCACCCAAGATTTTTTTCAGAATTTTTTGACATACTGAAATATATTCAAAATGCAATTTCATAATATAGGTGTATTTAAACCTATGCGCCAAAACACCATGTCCGTTAGATAATCGCCCTCGCGAGTCGTGACAGGAGGTGGATGCGACACCTCTCCCGCCCCTAGATCTTTGCTGGCGTGAGGGCTGGCCTCCTCTCCCTCCGCTTGCCACTCCGGGAGGAGGACCTCACTCCTCCATTCTGGTCTAATTTTTAGGATTACGGTGCTATGGTGCGTCGTTAGGGTGGTGGGAGAAGCGGTCGGGCGAATAAAGTTGTCGTAACTCCACTCTCACACTAGGCACGGCGACGTCTAAGAATTAATGTCATTGTGTGCTTGTCGATATTTCAGATCGACGACTTGGTCTTCTCGCCTTTCTTTGTATCTGATGAGATTTGTTTCTCGATGTGTTACTGGTGCTCGTCATTATGCATGGTTACACTGGAGGCTGGGGCAAGGTGGATGCTCTATAGTGAGGATGCTTCTCTGGAGGTGGTGAATTTGTCGTTATTCCTCGACTTCGTTGATGGGATGCATCGAATCTTGACTCACAAAGTCTGGTTGTTGATGGTACTCTTTTTAGATCTGTTAATTGTGGAGGTTCGGCGTCTCTTCCCGGAGTTTAGCGGCAGCCGTTGGCACATGCTACAAACACTAAGAATAGTTTTCTGCAAAGTTTTTACGACACCTATTTTCTTCTAATCTATTTATTAGTTTTTACGTTCCGTTTACTCATGTAATTTTTTTTCTATTAATGAAATGTGTGGCTCTTAAAAAACGAGGCATGTTGGATCTTCAGGATAGGGTCTTTTCTATCGACTAGTAGCTATGCACGCGCACGCGCGTCTCAACTAATCAATTCTATAATCTTTCCAAAAAATCACATAATATGGCCAAGAGTTTTATTAGGATACTGCAATTTTGTACAACTCTCAGCCAACATGATACATCGCTGAACTGGTATACCTGAACATGAACAGGCAAATTTCACCCATTTTACTACACTACTGTATATCAAGATATCTCTTCCTCCTGGAAAAAAACTGAATTCTCACATTCATGTCCACGGAAACAAGCTAGTTTCAGCAGCCCTGGAGTTCTTGCTGGTGGCGGCAGCTCCTGATTTGGGAGCGTCAAGTCCTAACCAAATTTCTGGAAAATAGAATGCAGAAGCCAAAGTCCTAACCTGATTTGCTCCAGAATGCACTTTGCGGAATTAGGTTTTAGCCAAGGACATCCCAAAACTTGCACTTACCTGTAAGAAAAAATAAAAACAACGAAACAACACAGTGTACATTCTCAAAGAGCACCCGGAGAATCACCACATGAAAAGAACTGAAAGGACTTCCTAGTGTTAACCGAAGATAATAATACTACGTACTGTGGTTCTAAAACTTCAATCTTTAAATACTTGTTACCTTTGTCATCCAAGAACCTCTCAGCGGTTGATTACACTTGGAACATAGAACACACCACAGAGAGGTATCTGAATACGAGCAGCAGTAGATGAAACTCATTTTATTAGCAGCAGTCTTCCCAACACAGAAGTCATACATCAGGTGTATTTTGTTCCAAGATACTAAGACTTTGTGCATAGAAAAGGTAACCATCTCAGTCAATACGATGGTATCATGCATTTATGAAAGGCGTCCTTGCCCTCCAAAATCTCTACCATCCTTTTCTTGAACAGGTTTGCCGGTCCACATGAGCATCTGTGCTGCTTAAATCAGTATGCCTTAAATATGCCTGGTAGCTCACCCCTGATCTAACAACATGATGTGCACATCTTGAACCAGTAATACATATCCCTTATCAACTTTTATGTGCACCATCAGGATGCTCTTAGACTGTACATGCTCAGTGAATTCTTGGCATCAATAAATTAAAACACACAAATTGCAAAGCTAAACCAGACAAGCAACATACCAAAAAGGCAAAAATTATCCAAAAAAATTGCAAAGCTAAATACACGTTTATTCGTCGTTCATGCGTTGCTCGTGCTGAAGCCTTGTTGATGGCGAGCAACGTAGTTATCGTAGATGTGTTAGGGTTAGCATTGTTTTACCACGATACATGCTTTCGTCCATGCAACCCTTAGACGTCTAGCCGCCCTTACACCTATCTTAGGTGTAAGGGCGACACCTTGCTTGATCATTATCTAGTAGATCCGATCCGTTATGATTGCTCCTTGTTCCTCAAGGATTAGTTTAATATCTGCATAGTTAGGCCTTGCAAACGGGTTGAAGGATCCAGTAGCATGTAGGGTGTAGTTTGCTAGCCCTAGATAAGATGTTCCGGGGATCAACTTCATGTTGGTTTTTAGGCCTTGTCTAGGGTTGGTTTATTATCACCGTGCGTGGCTGCCAGGCTCAACCACGCGTAGGATGTTCCGATGATGCGGTGAAAACCCTAAATCGTCGTAGGTCGTTTTAGCTACATATCGATCAAGCAGGACCACCATGTGATCGTAGACCTCATATTTTTTCAACGCAACATTTGCCTTATTTGTTTCCGACCTTTTCTTAAATTCATCTGAAAGCTTGAACTTCACGAATTCGGGAAAATGATATTTTATCTTCTCATGCTCTCTAGTGAAGTCCGGAGTCTTGTTTTGCTTGACAAAGTCACGGTACAATCTTTTCTTGTGGTTCTTGAATAGTTCAGCCATCTTCTTTAGAGCAAACTCCTTGACTTTCCCCTCCATCTTTCTAGCTGTATCGGGATTCTCCTCTTGAGGTAGGGTGAAATGTGCCATGAGCTGACCCCAAAGGTTATTTTTGGCTACATCATCGACATAAGTACCTTCTTCAACCTCTCCAGCCTTTGGCTTATGCCATTCTCGAACGGTGATCGGGATGCAGTCCCTAACAACCACTTCACGTTGACATATAAATAATTTTGGCACCTTCTCGGGAGAAATCGGTTGGCCATTATGATTGATTTCAACGATGTCGAACCTAGCACCTTCGGTTAACTAGCGCTGACCTTCACGGTGACGTCTAGGAGTTAATGTCATCATGTGCTTGTCGATATTTCAGATCGATGGCTTGGTCTTCTCGTCTTTCTTTATATCTGGCGAGATCTGTTTCTCGACGTCCTGCTGGTATTCGTCATTATGCATGGTTACACTGGAGGCTCGGGCGAGGTGGATCCTCTATAGTGAGGATGCTTGTCTGGAGGTGGTGAATTTATCGTTATTCCTCGACTCCGTGCATGGGATGCAGCGAATCTTGACCCAAAAAGTCTCGTTGGTGACGGTGCTTTTTTTATATATGTTAATTGTGGAGGTTCGGTGTCTCTTCCCAAAGTTCAGTGGCAGCCGTCGGCACATGCTACAAACACTAAGAATAGTTTTCTGCAAAGTTTTTACGACACCTATTTTCTTCTAATCTATTTATTAATTTTGATGTTTTGTTTACTAATGTAACTCTATGTGGCTCTTAAAAAAGAGGCGTGTTGGAGCTTCAAGAGAGCGTCTTTCTATCGATGAAAACATGGAGCGGGCCATGCTTGACATTGAACAGACCGAATATGCGTTTTCGGTGAAGGCTCCTTTTTTTGACAACCCATATGTAAGCTTTCTGTACTATGTTGTTTGTTTTGCACGTGGGTACATAGGACATAAGAGGGAATTTTTATATCAAAATAATAAAAAAGTATAAATTATATTTGGTAGTCCGCAATCCGCGCCAAGCGTCCAAAGTCTTAAGTCGCGAATATTCACGCGAGCGCACGCGCTATACGTGTGTAGTGCAGCCCTACGTGTGTTTCTAGCATTTTACATGTCTACAAAAGTCTCCCTTATAAGTTGCTCTCAACTTTCACCCCTTGGCGAGGTGGGACTAAAAGTCTTCCTCTTAGCTGCTTTTTCCTGGTGTGCAATGTTTGCTGGGTTGAACAAAGGCCGCCGCTGTCTGGGCCTTATTTAGCCCTTGTGGTCTCCACCCGGCCGGCCAACTACACAGATGGTGAGCATAATAATTAAATCCACTGGTTGATCATGCATGTGCGGGAAAAATAGAATACAATAGTACATGGTGCATGCATTTATTGCACGGGCACATGTCGTGCATGGCCTCGTTCTCTCTCTCCATCTTAATTCTCTCACTTTCACTCACTGAGGCAACATGCACACATATAATTCCTAGAGTACTCTAATTCCTACCTATGCCTCGTTGACTCGTTCGCTCTCTCCCCCTCCATCATTCTTTCATTCGATCCCGCCCGTGCTTTTAAACTCATAAAGGCAGGTTGTTGGCTGGCCATATGGTCTCCGTGAGATGCCATCCACGACATCAATATCCTGAGAGGTAAGCCTAGATTGTTTACCAAAATATTTTCATGTAGTGAGACATCTTGTGTTTTACTCCCACGGTCTCAACCTTTATGTGCCCCCACGAACTCGTCCGCCATTTCTCTTGAGAGGTAAGCCTAGGTCGTTTACCAAAATATTTTCATGTTGGGAGTGTGTTGCGATGTGTCTGCTTTTTGGCTCCCCCAGGCCATCCCCGGTGGCCTCGTTCAAACCATCAATTGATCTCTCGCTCACGATGACGTCGGCGGATGGATGGTTCAAAGAAAAAAAATCATCATGATGTAGGGAGTAGCAGATTCCGCGGGGTGATTAGGTCACACAAGTACTGAGATACGGATCTAGTAGTACATTGACGTGAGCAATCCAAGTCGTGGAGCTTCACGTTCGTTAGTGGACCGTTACATTGAGATAGCATTTGGTTGTGCGCTGCCATGCATGCGTCTCCTCTTTGGTTCCCCGAGCCATCTCCAGTGGCCTCGTTCGTTCAAACCATTAATTGACCTCTCGCTCACGACGACCTTAGCAACTCGATGGTTCAAAGAAAGCACGAAACATAACTCAACAAGGTTTGCCAATTGGGATTCCATCCGTCCAACATGATGAGCGAATGTTCCAAAAAAAACAAAAATGGCCGGAGATGAGATTCCTCCGGCCGTAACTAGTACTCCTAGGTGTCTATCATATCCCATTGTTCCATGCAACCTGATGTATGGATACGTACTTTAAAGGTGGAAGCAGCAAAGATCACATCATTTGTATAGTCCGACTCATCTCCGGCCAATGCCGCCAGCGAGAGGAAAGGTCGGCTCCACTCGTGCCGCTTTGGAGAAGAGCACCCTGTTTGACCTGTCTGCCGGGCCCCAACTTCACTGAAGCCACCAGGGGCACCACCCGCAATGTCGTCCATCCTCTCGATGGAAGTCTCGGATGAGGCTGGCTAACTGAGGATGACGACGGTCAGAATCAAAGAAGAAACGTAGCCAGACGTTAGGGAGAACAAGGAAGAAGACAACAGACGTTAGGGAGAACAAGGAAGAGCAGCGATGTAGAACAGGGGAAGGGAGCAGCCATTGGGTTTATTAACAGAGATTCCTGGGGGAGAGCCAGGCGTCGCCGTCTCCGACCGCCGGAGCACGTCGCCGCGCCGCCACCGCTACAGGCCGCACCAGATCTTGCCCAAAAAAGCTGGTGCTTTACTCCAACACTGCTTGCTCCTGCGGTTGTGAATGTGACTGAGGACGGCTGATAAACGCTGTGTACACACGTGACATGCACGTTTCTGTATATGTGTGCCTTGCACGTTTCTGTTTAAGATCCCGGTTAGTTAGCTAACAATGGTAGATTGATACTGTATTAGCTGCTGGCCCGATTGTGATCGATCCGTTGTAATTCTACCTAATGTGTACACAGCTCCTAATATAATAATATAAAAGATTTGCTAGTTTTCAGCTAACTTCGTGCTCTCTTACATCATTAGATTAGATTTGCATCTTGCTTCATGCTAGCTATGAGTTATACAATAAGTTTTAACTGAAATTTGATGACATTATCTAACTAAAAATAAAATTAATTTTCAGTCGACTGAGAAACAATCACAGCCATTAATTCTCGTTACTTTTATGTGCCAACTGATGAAATTTCTAACTAAATTGGTAGTTTCACTTCGCATGCCTAGCGCGAGTTAGAAGACGCTGCTCGACGCCCTCCGGTGCGCCGGCCTTGGCACTCCGTGCATATCATTGATCAGCTTCCTCAGCTTCCCGCTGTCGCAGGTGGCTCCTTCGGCGCCGGCCTGTGACGACGACGTCATCCTCTTCTCTGGCACCATCTTCTTCCCGTCGAGCTCCTCCATAAGCTCCGCGAACCGCATGTCTCCGGGCGCGAGGACGGTGCCGGCCAGCACGGCGGCCCGGGCGTCGCCGTACCTCTTCAGGCCGATGCACGCGCGGGCTGTGCGGAGGTAGGCCCTCGGCATGGTGGGGTCGAGCTGGACGGCCCTGAAGGCGTCGGCGGCAGCGGACACGAGGTCGCCCGTCCCGATGAACGCCCGTGCACGCTCCGCGTAGAGCGCCGCCGTTGGCGGGCCGTCGTGGATCGCCTGCGTGAACAGAAACGCAGCATCGGAAGCATCGCCCTTGCTCAAGTACTCGTCGTCCATGGATTGCTCTCGAGCTTGCCTTGGCTTCCGTCTAAAAAGCTAGCCTTTGGCCTCTCACGTCTTGCCTGCGGATGCAAGATATGAAGCTGGCCGGGACGGTCGGCGAAGTTTGATTCGATTTGGAGACGAACTGAAGGGGAGATCAACAGCGTGTAGTATGTCCCGTAACCCCGATCGTTTCCCGCACGCGTTTTGGTTTGTCAACAGAGCAGTCCGGCCAAGGCTATGATCTATAATTTGGAAGCAGCGCTGTTTCCTTGGAAATTGCTAAACCTCAGCCGATTTGGTTTTACGCGCGCGTTGGGGTTTTTCCATTTCAGAACTGTTTTACGCGCTGGTGCTGTCCTGTGTCAACAACGAGGCGCTGGATCAATAACACTTTCGATACGGGAAATGCATTTTGGAAAAAACCTATTTTAAAATGTTAAAACAATCTGAAAAAAATATAGCTGTACAACGGCACATTCCTGTCCGCACATAAATTTGAGTGAAGGAATGACATTTTTTGTAATTCTTGCACTGCTGGTAAAAAAATGTTTTTCTTCCTACAAAACTTTGTGTACATAGCATGTTCCAGCACCCAAGATTTTTTTCAGAATTTTTTGACATACTGAAATATATTCAAAATGCAATTTCATAATATACGTGTATTTAAACCTATGCGCCAAAACACCATGTCGTGACAGGAGGTGGAGGCGACACCTCTCCCGCCCCTAGATCTTTGCCGGTGTGAGGGCTGGCCTCCTCTCCCTCCGCTTGCCACTCCAGCGATTCTGGTCTAATTTTTAGGATTACGGTGCTATGTTACGTCGTTTAGGGTGGTGGGAGAAGCGGTCGGCGAATAAAGTTGCCGTAACTCCACTCTCACACTAGCGCTAACCTTCACGGTGACGTCTAGGAGTTAATGTCATCATGTGCTTGTCGATATTTCAGATCGATGGCTTGGTCTTCTCGTGGTAGGAGCTCGGGTCCTGCCGTGTCTAGGGCGCAGATTGTAGGGGAAGGAGGGAGGCTGTCGCGGCCGGGGAAGAGATCGGCGGCGGCAGGGAGCCGTGGCGGCGGCCAAGGACGGCGCGGCGGCTAGGGTTTGGAGAAGACCGACTCCTTTGGGAGTCGGCAATAATATTCTGATTATTGCTTTCCTGTTCACGTGCGGATTACATCTAGTATTTATGAGCTGAAACTAAACAAACTAAATGGGCTAAGCCCCTAATTGGGCCCATGATTGGGCCCCCTCCTGGAATAAGTCAGGCCGGTCATAACATCTCTCCCCGCCTGCGCAAACAGCTCGTCCTCGAGCTGGTAGTCTGGATAGTGGAGGGAGAAGTCATCGCGCTGCTCCCACGTGGCCTCCTCCTCTGGCAGTCCCTCCCACTGAACCAGCAAGTACCAAACACCGCGACGTAGCTGAGCCCGCAACACCTTTGCAGGACTCGGAAGAAGACGGCCATCTGCAGTAGGAGGAAGTGCTGGTGGCGCAGCAGGAGGATCTCCGCGGTAAGGCTTCAACAGCCCCACATGGAAGACATCGTGGATGCGGGATCCGGCCGGAAGCTGAAGACGATACGCGAGCGTCCCCACGCGCTCCAAGATGACGAAGGGCCCAGCGTAGCGGGGGCCCAGCTTGCGCTTCACGCGCGGGTCCAAGGACTGAGTGGAACGATGCAGGAGACGCAGCCACACCCAATCACCGACCGCATACTCCACCTCGCGATGATGTCCATCGTAGTAGTGCTTGGCCAACTGCTGGGCCTGCACGAGGCGTTGCCGCACCTCGGCCAAAACCTCATCGCGGGTGCGGATGAGCTCGCCCGCTATCTCCGTCCGGGCTGTCGCCAAATCCACCGGTAGAATGGGCGGCGCTGGACGGCCGTAGACCACCTCGAATGGCGTGGCGCGCAGGGCTGAGTGGTAGGAGGTGTTGTAGCAGTACTCCTCCCAGGACAGCCAATCCACCCATGCGCGCGGACGGTCCCCGGTGACACAGCTTAAGGTGAAGATGGTGCGCTCGAAGCTCGTTGAAGATGATGGCGATATGCTGCAGGTGCTCCGCCCAAGAGGTGCTGAAGATGAGGATGTCATCAAAAAAAACAAGCACAAACCGGCGTAAGTAGGGGCGAAGGACATCGTTCATGAGAGCCTGGAACGTTGCGGGGGCGTTGGTGAGGCCGAAAGGCATCACCAAGAACTCGAAGTGGCCGTGGTGAGTCCGGAACGCCGTCTTGGCGATATCCTCCGGGTGCATGCGCACTTGATTGTAGCCTGACCGCAAGTCGAGCTTGGTGAAGAAGCGCGCCCCGTGGAGCTCGTCGAAGAGCTCGTCCACCACCGGAATTGGGAACTTATCCTTCAGCGTCAGCGCGTTGAGGGCGCGGTAGTCGATGCAGAAGCGCCACGTACCGTCCGACTTGCGGACGAGAAGGACCGGCGCCGAGAATGGTGACGTGGAGATCCGAATGATACCAGCGGCTAGCATGAGTGCGCACTGCCGCTCCAACTCGTCCTTCTGCAGCTGAGGGTAGCGATAGGGCTGCACCGCGACCGGCGCCGTGTCCGGGAGGAGGTGGATACGATGATCGTACACCCGGACCGGCGGTAGCCCCTGCGGCTCGTCGAAGAGGTCGCCATGCTGCTGCAGGAGGTGTGTCAGGAGGGGATGCTCGGCCTCGGAGTCGGTCGTGGCGAGTTGAAGCTGCGGGGCCGGAGCGGTGCCCCCAATACCCTCCCAGTGGACGCGGCGGCCCTGGCGCCAGAAGGTCATCGTGAGGGTGTCGAAGTCCCATAGGATGGGGCCGAGGGTCCGGAGGAAGTCGACGCCGAGGATGAAGTCGAAGCAGCCCAAGTCGATGCCGGCGCATGTGATGGTGAAGTGCTCGTCGCTGATGGTGAGAGGCACGTGCTGTGCCAGGCCATGGCACTGTAGGCGGTCACCGTTGGCCACTGTGACGCGGAGATGAGCACCGCCCGATGGCTGGAGGGCTAAGCGGCGCATGGTAGTCGCCGGCAGGAAGTTATGCGTGGAGCCCGTATCCAAGAGAGCCACCAGTTTCTCGCCGCGGATTGTCACCGGCAGGAGCATAGTGCGCTCGTGGCGGATACCCGCCAGGGCGTGGAGCGAGACCACGAAGGCGGTGGCAGGCGCGGTCGTGGTGGCAGGCTCGGGCGGCGCCGGTGGCTCGGCGAGTGTGTCTGCCTCGAAGTCGTCGACCGTCTCCAAGTAGAAGAGGCGGGGGCAGATGTGGCCGGGTGCATAGGGCTCGTCGCAGTTGAAGCACAGGCCGAGGCGGCGGCGCTCGAGCTGCTCAGCCGGGGTGAGCCTCCTGAACGTCCGTGTCGCGGCCGGGGCAGGGGCCGGTGGCGCGGTCGGGTTCGGCCGGTCTGGCCGTGCGGCCGGTGGCGGTGGTCGAGCGGCCGGGCGGCCTCCGCGGCTCGGTGGGCCGGGCGGCATTGCCTGGGCGCGACGCTCGTAGGCGCGGGCGTAGTGCATCGCCGTCTGGAGGTCCTGGGGAGCCTGAAGCTCCACGTCTACCCGGATATGGTCCGGCAGCCCACCGATGAAGAGCTCCGCACGTTGCTGGCCCGTCACGCCCGGGGCGTGGCAAGCGAGAGCCTGGAAGCGCTCCGCGAAGTCCTGGACCGTGGTCGTGAAGGGCAGTCGCCCAAGCTCCGCCAACCGGCTCCCGCGAATTGGCGGCCCAAAGCGGAGAAGACAGAGTTCCCGGAAGCGGTCCCATGGGGGCATGCCGCCCTCGTCCTGCTCGAGGGAATAGTACCACGTCTGCGCGGCGCCCCGGAGGTGGTAAGAGGCCAGCCAAGTGCGGTCGGAGGCGAGGGTGCGCTGTCCCCGGAAGAACTGCTCGCACTGGTTGAGCCAGTTGAGGGGGTCCTCCGAGCCGTCGAAGGTGGCGAAGTCGAGCTTGGCGAAGCGGGGCGGTGTTGGTGCAGCGACGCCCTGGACGTATGGCGCGACGCGGTCGGCGGAGGGTTCCGCGTGTCCTGCGGCTGCGGCGTCCGGGAGTGTGGGCCTCGGCGGATCCCCGGCCACGGAGTAGACCGGCGAGGGTGATGGCGACGCGTTGATCCACGCCGGCAGCGGTGATGGCGACGGGGGGAAGCGCACCTGCTGGATAGGGACGCCGCTCGCGGAGGTGGGGGCCGGCCCGGTGGTTATGGGCGGCGGCCACGCCGGCCAGGGCAGGGCCGGTGGCGGGGGCGGCAGCATCGTCGCGCCGGGGAGCGCGGGCAGCCAGGGTGCGGACGCCGCGGTGGTGGCGGCGGGCGGCTGCATCGGCGCTGGCGGCCCCTGGGAGCTGATCAGGTACAGCCGGATCCCATGGACGGCGGTGACGAGGTCGTTGATGACCCCGCTCATCTGCTCGGGAGTGTAGACGACGGGGGTCGATGGCGGGGCGGACGGCGACGTGATGGCGGCGACGGAGGTGGTGACGGTCGTGGAAGCGGGCAGCGAGCCGGCCGGCGAAGTAGACGCTGGCGGTGGCGACGACATGATCGAACAAGAGCTATCTGATACCAAGTTGGTAGGAGCTCGGGTCCTGCCGTGTCTAGGGCGCAGATTGTAGGGGAAGGAGGGAGGCTGTCGCGGCCGGGGAAGAGATTGGCGGCGGCAGGGAGCCGTGGCGGCGGCCAAGGACGGCGCGGCGGCTAGGGTTTGGAGAAGACCGACTCCTTTGGGAGTCGGCAATAATATTCTGATTATTGCTTTCCTGTTCACGTACGGATTACATCTAGTATTTATGAGCTGAAACTAAACAAACTAAATGGGCTAAGCCCCTAATTGGGCCCATGATTGGGCCCCCTCCTGGAATAAGTCAGGCCGGTCATAACATCTCGTCTTTCTTTATATCTGACGAGATCTGTTTCTCGACGTGCTGCTGGTATTCGTCATTATGCATGGTTACACTGGAGGCTCAGGCGAGGTGGATCCTCTATAGTGAGGATGCTTGTCTGGAGGTGGTGAATTTATCGTTATTCCTCGACTCCGTGGATGGGATGCAGCGAATCTTGACCCAAAAAGTCTCGTTGGTGACGGTGCTTTTTTTTATATATGTTAATTGTGGAGGTTCCGTGTCTCTTCCCAAAGTTTAGTGGCAGCCGTTGGCACATGCTACAAACACTAAGAATAGTTTTCTGCAAAGTTTTTACGACACCTATTTTCTTCTAATCTATTTATTAATTTTGATGTTTTGTTTACTAATGTAACTCTATGTGGCTCTTAAAAAAGAGGCGTGTTGGAGCTTCAAGAGAGCGTCTTTCTATCGATGAAAACATGGAGCGGGCCATGCTTGACATTGAACAGACCGAATATGCGTTTTCGGTGAAGGCTCCTTTTTTTGACAACCCATATGTAAGCTTTCTGTACTATGTTGTTTGTTTTGCACGTGGGTACATAGGGCATTATGTCTAATTTTCTTTTTCTCTTTTATGTGTTTATTATTCATGATAATTGAAGAGGTGAGAATTCTTCGAAGAAACAACGGGTTGAGACTTTGCATCTAAATGCACACCTGTTACACCTTTCTTGCAACTCCATTTTCTTGTTTCTAATTGTACATAAGTTGATATTGTTGTTGCTGTTATCCATCGTCTAATAACAAAACTAGAGATGGATAACCTGACTAAGTGGAACAGGTGGATGACTTCTTTATTTTGTACAATGCCTTGCTCTGTCGGGATACCCCACACACGTCCGACAAGAGGAAAACGGTGCGCGACGCGACGTGAGAGTACCCGGTTGTTGTTGTCCCGCGCCCGGTGGCATCCTCCAGCAGCGGCATGGTGGGAGGCACGAGGATTGGAAGATGTGCCTTTAGGGTTAGGAGTTCCCTAGAGTAGCCCTAGGTGCAGGTAACACAAGGGATCTTAAACAGGTTCCAGTTACCGGCGCATTCTCTAAGATTGTCTTATCTTCTAGTATCTGAACCTCACTAGTTTGGACTTCGGAGCTGTCTTGAGACAACATGTCAAGTGCTCCTAGAAAAGGACAAAACTTTAGATCGATATAAGAGTTTTGATTTTGGGGATGAAATCTTTGAGCTCTTCTTCATTGGGTATTTTCTCTAGAGAGGCGTCGACTGAGTATTTAGCTAATTCTTAGTGAGGCTTTTTTTTATCCATGGTGCAACTCATGACTCACAAATCGCGAAGCAATCTAACAGTTTGGGGGCAATTGCAACTCATAACTACCACGAATCACTAGACAATCTAACGGATAGAACATTTTCTCACTTGCAACCCCATTTGCAATAAAAAAATAATCATGATGCAATCCTACGGTAAAATCGTTATTTTTTTTTTTGGGAGTAAAACCGTTAATTCATTTCTCCAGAGCCACCGATGTACTCCCTCCCGCCCAAAATATGTTGAATATAAGTTTTGGTCGAAGTCAAACTTCGTAAAGTTTAATCATCTATATTGGTAAAAATATAAACATATACAATAAATAATAATATTTTATAATTGTTATGAAATATATTTTTCATATTATATGCATTTGATAATGTAGATCTTTGTATTATTATCTATATTCTTGGTCAAAGTTTGCATAGTTTAATTTGCACATCCACGTCAGAGGTCGCCGACACCCTAAGTGGTGCTTTCCTATAAATGCCATCGAGAAGCGCTAAAGACAGCAGCCAACTGGGGTGATGCACATCCACTAACACGATCTCTAACAGCTAGCCTTCGCTTGATGCCTTGATCGATATGCCAGCCATGGAGGCGGGCGCCAAGACGTTCGTGTTGTACCCGTCGTTGGGCGTCGGCCACCTGATCCCCATGGTGGAGCTGGCCAAGCACCTGCTCCGCCAAGGCCACAACGTCGTCGTGGTCGTCGTCGACACGCTAGACCGCGAGGCCGTCTCCGCCGACGCGGTGTCCCGCCTCGCCACGGCCAACCCTTCCGTCGCATTCCGGCTCATCCCCGCCCCGCCCAGCCCGGACCCAGGCGCGCACCTGACCAAGCGGAGCCTCGACACGCTCCGTCTCGCCAACCCCGCGCTCCACGGTTTCCTGCGCTCGCGATCTGGGAGGGAGCGAAGGGAAAAAAACGCTCTCGCGACCGCGTCGTCCCCCGCGGGCGACGGGGCCGCGCCGCCACCCACCCTCGTCCAGCTCCCCCCTCCTCCTCTTCTCCTCCGCCGTCGTCGGCGTGCGTCGCCGGGCAAGGCCCGGGCGGCGCCGGCCCCTCGACTTTCCCTCTCGGCGCTGCGCTGCGCGGGGTAGGTGCGGCCGGGAGGTGCTCCTCGGCCGGCGGCGGTCCGGCGTGGCGGGGTGAGATCCCCACGTCGGGTGGGAGGAGGGGTGGCGGCGCGGCCGTTGGCGGCGGAGCTGCACAGGCGGCGCCATGGCAGGGCCCGCTCGGCCCAGATCTGGGCCCAGGCGGGGCCCGGAGGGGCACGGCGGTGGCTCTGCTCTTGGCACGCCGGCGGCGCTCCCTGGAGGAAGAGAAGACAGGGCGGCGGTGGGTGGGCGGCGGCGGCACTTCGGCCGGCCAGCTGCAGCGTAGCAGCGGGGCTTTACGGGCCCTTTTGGGTCCGGCCGGGCCAGTTCGGGCCTGGTCTGCCTCGTAGCCTCGTCCGGTCGGCTACCGCGAAAGCGGTGGAGGCAGTTCCCTCCCGCGTGGCTGCGGTGCTGCTACCCCCGTCCCCGCTGCATCCCTTTTCTTCGTCTAGGCCTTGCCCCGGTGACCACAGTTAGGCGGCGAGGATGGCTACAAGACCGTGGTGGCGTGTGCGGGTGGGCGGCATGTTAGGTGGAGCACGTCGGAGCGTCTGGGGTGGTCGGTTTGGTGGTCGGGAGAAATCCCTGTCGGCATGCTCGACACCGACGCGGTGACGCCTACGGGTGTCACCTTTCCTTCCTGAAGGGCGTCGGGTGTACCTCCTCCCCAATCCCCTCCGCATACCGGGGGAAACCCTAGGACTAGTCCGGGCAGCAGCGGCGTCATCGTCGTCTCCTTGGTGAAGGTGTTGCTTGGTATACGGTGCCTCGGCGTGCTAGGAGCGTGGTGGTACTTCTCCGGAGGGCGCAGTGGTTGCGGGTCATCATCGTTTTCGTCGATCTGCCGGTGTCGGCATTTTTTCTTCTTTCCTTTCTTTTTCTTTTCTTTTGGGCTTGGTTGTGCTGCGGCCCCAGCGCGTTCGTTGTATCGGGTCGTTTGCTATATTAATATAGCGGGGCGCAAGCCTATTTCGAGAGGTTTCCTGCGCTCGCTGCCCGCCGTCGATGCGCTCCTGCTCGACATGTACTGCGTCGACGCGCTCGACGTCGCCGACGAGCTCTCCATCCCGGCATACTTCTTCTTCCCCTCCGCAGCCGGCGACCTCGCCGTCTACCTCAGCCTTCCCAACTACTACTGCCGCCACCCTGGCGTGCCGTCGTTCAGGGACATGGGCGAGACGCTGGTGCATTGCCCCGGCGTGCCGCCGATCCGCGCGGTGGACATGCCGCAGACGGTGCAGGACAAGGAGAGCGACCAGACCAAAGCCAGGATGTACCAGTTCAGCCGCATCCCCGAAGGGAGGGGCGTGCTTGTGAACAGCTTCGACTGGCTGGAGCCCAAGTCCCTGAAAGCGCTCCAAGACGGTGTCTGCCTGCCAGGCCGGCCGACACCCAGGGTATACTGCATTGGGCCATTGGTGAACGACGGCAGCAGCAAAAGCGCGAAGCGGCACGAATGCCTCGCCTGGCTGGAAGCTCAGCCGGAGAAGAGCGTCGTCTTCCTCTCCTTTGGCAGCAAGGGCGCATTCCCGGAGCCGCAGCTGAAGGACATCGCCCGTGGGCTGGAGTGTTCCGGCCAACGGTTCCTATGGATAGTGAGAAGCCCGCCGGAGGAGCAGAGCAAGTTCCGCGAGCCGGACTTGGAGCGGCTGCTTCCTGCGGGGTTCTTGGAGAGGACGGCAGGCAGGAGCATGGTGGTGAAGAACTGGGCGCCACAGGCACATGGCGGTGGGCGTCTTTCTGACGCACTGTGGGTGGAACTCGATGCTGGAGGCGATCATGTCCGGGCTGCCCATGATATGTTGGCCGCTCTACGCCGAGCAGGCGCTGAACAAGGTGTTCATGGTGGAGGAGATGAAGATCGCGGTGGCGTTGGAGGGGTACGAGCAAGGGATGGTGAAGGCGGGGGAGGTTGAGGACAAGTTGAGGATGGTCATGGAGACCGAGGAAGGGAGTAAGCTCAGGAAGATGCTGGTGGTGGCGAAGAAGATGGCATTGGACGCGATCGGCAAAGGAGGGTCCTCTGAACTAGCCTTCTCCGACTTCTTGGGAGATTTGCAGAACAGCAGCCTCGATAATGGAGGATGCACTTGATCAAGCTGTTTACAAATTAACATATTACTGATCATTTCACTCCTTCTGTTTGAAGTTTACAAACTCCTGCAGACCGCAAAGATTTTGTGCAAATTTACTCCTTCATGTGTAGAGTTCGGATTTGCCGGACGTGGTGGTATTCGGTCGTGCGCACCCATGCGTTTATTCCGACCGTTTAGTTTCGGAGGGAACGTCACGAAGCTCTGTTCTTTCTTGCCATACAGTGACTTTGGTCCTGGGTGAAGTCAGAGGCGGAGAATATCATGATGGCCGGATTGGGAGGTCTAGCAATGGAGGTCAAAGTCTATGCGCTGGTGAGGAACTTGCTTGGTGTTCTGGGCTTGCAGCAGCAGTATGAAAGTGGGGGCGGCAGCACAGGTGAAGTTCAGAGTCCTTCCATTCAGGATGAAAATCTAAGGTCTGGTCTTAATTGATTGTGCCTGACAATGACCTTGTTGAAGGCATTGTTTTGAATGCGCGGACTATCTTCAGGGTGAAAACCTAAGATCTTTGATCGGGCGACGACGGCGTTGGTGCACCGTTCCCTTCTTGGAGGCGTCGCTTTTGAAGAGTCTGGAGTTTAGGTGTTGTCATGGTGGTGGTTGTATTGTTGTTGCTAGGGCTGGAATGCTATGGCGGGACTCTTTTTTCTTAGCTTCTTTTCTCTTTTTTGGCTGTGTGCATCCGTATTGTCATTAGGACGGTGCGTTGTTGCAGAGGCTGGGTGTAATTGGTATCTTCTGATATTAATATATTCCCTTTATCGAAAAAAAAAATTCTGGAAATAATGTACTATGTACTGTTTTACAGGTACTTTTGGGTTGATCCAATGATCCATGTAAGCTCTTAAGAGCAAGTTTTTTTTTTCACACGTCTGCAATCTTTCAAGGTGTTTGAAGCTTTGAGCCGATGAACATGATAGATATATATGGCCCCCTTTAATTCTTTAGCAACTAGCTTTTCATTCATCTCTCTGTCATAGGATCGATGCCCTTGCTTCACCATATAAACCATATGATAAATCCAGCTTCTTTTAGGTCCAGGCACTGATCTGTGCAGAAAAATTCAAACGTGGAGATTCCACAGGTCCTAGGCTAAAAAGAAACAGAACGAGACTACGAGAGAGAGAGAGATTGGTTTGCGCTCAGCACGGCCGGCGGCTTTGTCTCATAGTTTATATTAGAGAAAAGTCTGAAATAAACCTTGACTTAGTAGTGGAGGTCTGAGATGAACCCCAACCTTCTAATCCCTGAAAACACAACCCTGAACTTTCTAATCCCAGTCAATCCCGGCCAAATCTTACGATCTGCTCGTTTGTGCGTGTGTTTGCTGGTCAACCGGGATTAAACGCCACAATGGGCTAGTCAATGGATTGGATAGTTTTGGCCCATAATTCCAGCATGCAAAACCCTTGGTCCTCGGCATGCTGTGTGCAGTAGCTAGCCTACTCCTCCCCCTTACGACGGCAGCGATGGCGTTCGGCGGCTGATCGCTGTGGCCGACAGACTCGTATGTAGAGGACTGAAATCGCAGGTAATCGACACCATGGAGTGCTCTAGTAATGCCCTCAGTTCCCATCCGAGTTTGAGAAGAAAGCCATCTTGCTTTCCTCACGGAAAACAATAGGGGACAATCATAGGTAAGGGCATCTCAGCGGCGCGACGCATTTTAGCGTCCGCGCGCGTCTGTTTGCGTCGGCTCTTTTGGTCGAAATCGACCGCGCGTCCGTTTGCGTCGGGGGTGGCTCCAGCGGCACGACGCATTTTTTTAGAACGAATCATTTTTTTAAACATGAAATATAATTTACATACTTACAACATTTTTAAAAAAACCTAAACGCCTACTGCTGCTCATCGTCGCTGTGCTGCTCCTCGTCGCTGTCGACCAGGATGAGCTCCGGTATGACCCACGGCCAGTTGCCATCCGGGGGAGCGTACGCCGGACGCACCGCCGGTGCTCGAGGTTGAGGAGGCTGCGGCTGTGGCGGCGGTGGAGGCGCCCAGGGCTGCGGCTGTGGCGGCGGTTGAGGCGCCCAGACATAAGGCTGTGGCGGCGGTGGTGGCGGTGGAGGAGGCGCCGCCGGCTCCAGGAGCGCCTGTCGAAGTGCTTCATCCGCCGACAGGCCCGGCTGCATGACGACGGTGGCGTAGCGGGGCAGCGGCGACTGCACAGGCGTGTCGTACTCGGAGACGAGGACGGCGACCTTCGCCATCTCGTCGTCCGTCGTGTTCTCCGGGAAGTCGAAGTTCCGGCCCTCCGCCATGGCCTGCTGCCATTCGTGGAAGACGACAGCGACGTAGTCGTCGCTGTCGTCCTTCACCTCCTCGCTATGGTATGCGAGCGCCTCGACGTAGTCGTCGTCGTACGCAGCGTAGGCTTCGTCGTCGTCATCCTCGCGGTCGTCGGCGTCGTTGTGCGGCGCCTGCTCACGTCGCGTCGGCGCCTGCTCACGTCGCGTCGGCGCCTGCTGACGACGCGTCGGCGCCTGCTGTCGACGAGCCGACGGTGCAGGGCCGAAGGGATAATCCCTGTCGCCCATGAAGCCTGCCCTTCGTCTCATGTCCGTCTCCGTGGACAGGTACGTACGCCAAAGCTCCGAGTCGATGGCGTACGACGGATCGGCGCGGAGGTCCGCCGGCAGATACCGCCTCCAGCGCCGGATCTCCGCGGTTCGCTCAGGCTCACGCGCAGGTACTGGAGGGATGGGCACCCGGCGGCAGCTGAGCCGCCAGCCGTCAGGCAGCTGCACGCCGAACCAGGCGTCGTCGCACGGCATCCATTTGCCGTGCATGAGCCTCCCCACCGTGACGGGGAGCGGGACCTCGAAGTCGTTTTTCTTCCCCATGGCGCTGCGGCGGTGGTGGTGCAAGTGGAGGTGTGGTGTGGGCGAAGGAGCAACGCGGCCGGTGGATTTTTAAGGGCGGCCGCGCGCGGAATACGATGCCATTGAAGGCGGCGCAGAAGCCCAGCCGCCGCCCGCCAGTGCGCGCGCAGAACAGGCAGCCGCGCCATTGATGGCGAAGACTACGGCGCAGACGTGGAAGCGCTGACCGCCGAAGACCCTCGGTGCAGACTCGCTGCCAAGCGGGCCCGATGGAGATGCGAGCGGACACTTTGCGCATCCGCGCAGCGTCCGCAAAGACGCAGGGGCCAGGTTTGCGTCTCCGCGGACGGCCCAGTCACTTTGCGTCAGCTGCAGAGGGTGCCAGACGCATTTTCGGTCAAAGCGGACGCAAACGGTCGCTCAGCGCCTGTTTGCGTCGCACCGCTGGAGATGCCCTAATCAGATTGGATTAGGTCATAGCTAGGCACCTAGCTACCTTTGTAATGAAAAAAACCATGATTTGAGTAAAGAAATCACCATGGCCCTCGTCAAGTGCCTTTGGCACTCCAATCCGCTACATTTTATGTTCTGCGTATGCTAAACTACTAATCAATTTGCCTATTGGAGTTATGGGCCGAAACAACCACGTCCATCTACTAGGCTGGACCAGCCCACTTTGGCGTTAAATCCTGGTTGATCAGCGCCACATGAGTAAACACACGCGCAAACGAGCAGATCGCGACATTTGGCCGGGATTGACCGGGATTAGAAAGGTCAGGGTCGTGTTTTCAGGGATTAGAAGGTTGGGGTTCATCTTAGACCTCCACTATGAAGTGAAGGTTTGTTTCAGACTTTACTCTTTATATTATTAGGAGCTGTGTACAAGTTAGGTAGGATTACAACGGACCGATCAGAATCGGATCAGCAGCTAACCGGGATCTTAAACGATCCTAAGCGTGAAAGGCACACACATATATACAGAACGTGCATGTCACTCATCAATACATGTATACAGCGTTTTTCAGCCGCCCTCAGCCACATTCACAACCGCAGGAGGAATGTCGAGATAGCGCCTAAACGAAGAGAAGAGCTGTCTCACCATCGCAAAGCCATTTGATAATTGCGTGAACTGAAATTGATCTGTAGCAGCTTTTGACCAAACTCTCTCCCGAATAAAGTAATAATCCGATTCAATAATAGTTCTATAGCCACGCGTAAGCCATGCTTTCTGTTTGAACTCGACAAGGAGTGAGAGGAAAGAGTACACATGCATGCTTAGGAAGGTTCCCAACGGCTACAGCGTAAAGCTTGGCGGCAACGCTGACAGCAATAAAATGATCAAACCTAACACACCGGTAAACTTCGGCCACAAAACCGACTTCTGCTGCGTGCAGCAACTGAAAGACAACTATAGGGACACCTACTACATGATCCTTCACATGATGGAGTATGCACAATCACCAGTAGTACCCGTAGAGTGCATTTAAAAAACGCGTCACCAATAATCTATTACTAGCGAAGTGCTCAAATACAACACGCTCATTCTAAATACTACTAGTAATTTACCCAATTAAGACATGCTACCGACAAGTTTAGATGCTGGGCTGCATATACTAGTAGTATGCTACAATATTATATTCCCTTTGTTTCTTTTTATAATGCCTATAGATTTTTGGCATTTGTTTCATCAGAATATAAGGTTGTAGCTTGGGTTTTTTTTTCAGTTACCCCCTCTACTGGTCAGCTCCCACACGACATGCATGAAAAAAAGTCCATACAAAAGGGAAACAATTAATTAAGATCCCTAATGCATGACCCCGATTCCTTAGATTTAGGAAGAATTGTTTTTTCTTTCCTTAATAGTAGAACCTGACTGCACATATATGAAGAATCAACCAGAGAGATTTGTGGGATTTGTTGTGTTAATTTAGGAAGTTACCGATTTTCCTTATTTTACTTTGATCTCAAATCGTTAAGCCAGGGGGTCTTATGTAAAGAATACACTTGCGTTAATTTCCGTGCTAAAAAACTATAGGCACTATAGAATGGAACGGAGCGCACCGTGTTTTGTACATGTTACTGCTATTTATTATTAGCACACCGATAGTAGAAAAAAAAGTGCGCCACTAATATGATGACGTCTATATCCAATTTTCTACTAGTACGTGCGTCGTTTCATGGACTGTTGTTCTTTGCATACATGTATTTGTAAGTTGAACTAAATTTAAATCATACGGGATCTGACATTGATTAGCAATCATGACTTTTCCGTGCAAAAAAAAAAAGCAATCATGACTTTCATTTGTACTACATTAACGTAATATTAAACTAAAACCGACATTACATAGTGCACTCCTCCCAAACTTGTAAAAGGGTAGAATACTCTTGTACTATAATTAGTGGCTAATCTAGATGCACCGGTCTTGCCCTCCCTGCACATCATCGAACAGCTTCCTCAGCTGCCCGATGTCGCATGTTCACTACGGAAAAACCATGCTTTGCCGTGTCACTTCGGAACATGGCAAAGCAATCCCCGTGTTGGGGCGTACGGCAAAGGCCACACGGCAAAAAAGGTACGGCGCCAAAGGACCTTTCTCCTCCCGCCCCGGCTTGTGACACTAGTGGAAAACATGCATATAGTCCCGGTTCGTTAGGGCCTTTAGTCCCGATTGTGCAACCGGGACTGCACATTCGGGATTAAAGCTCTCGACTTTTAGTCCCGGTTCAAATATAAACCGGGACTAAAGGATCCTCCACGTGGTGCAGCCAGTGGGCTCGTGGTTGAGGACCTTTGGTCCCGGTTCGTAAGACGAGCCGGGATTAAAGGGTCTCTACCGTGGCAGAGAAACTGGCCGTTTCTCTGCCGCGGCAGAGTTTCAGGGTTTTATGTTATTCATTCAATTATGCAATGTATACATCATTCAAGAAACCACAAATATCGTCATGAATATATAGACATCGTCATGAAATGCAGTAAACGTAATGCATGTTTACAATATAAAGTCGATCCTCTTTACCATATCTATCTCAAATCCTGATGTCAAATATGAACTCCCGATGGTATTCTCCAGTTGGAGCTATGACCTCCCTAACTAAGAATCCCGCAAATTCCTCTTGAATTGTTCGGATGCGATCCACCGTTAGGAGAGAGTCCCGCATGCGTTCCATCTAATTTTAAAAAAAGGAGATCAATATATATGAATGGAACTCAATACAATTGATGGTAATAAAATAAGATTGTGAAATATTGTTCAGGTACTCTAAGGGCATGTATAGACGCCTCTGGCTCCCGATGATAGGCCATCTCGCGAATGACCTCGCAGATGTAGTATCCACATAAGTTATTCCTGGGTTCCTGCTTCAAACACTTAACGGAAAAATAGTTCGATCAAACTAATAATCAAGCATGGTATTTAAACAAAATATCAAAGAGATTCACGGACATAGCTATAGTACTACTTACCGGGCGATCTTGAAATGTAAGCTCCGGTTTCCATCGACTCGGAGCAGTGTCGATGAACCGTTTCGAAGCCCTACCCGGGAAAGAAAAATGAGTAAATGAGTAATTAATTACTTGATACCAGGAAATGAGACCATAAGATGCGATACAGGGCGATATTGATTGAAATTACCTCTGGAGCAGGGAAACCATGTTCGCCATTGCCGATGCTCTTTAAGTTTCGATTCCATGACAAGTACTACTCCTTTCTCAAGCTGAATGATTAGGAGAATATAGTAGAATATGCGCATGCATAATTCAGAGGATTAGTTAAGATTTAACATCGAGTAAGCGAAATTGAATATGTATAAGACAATAACACTCACTCAAAGTTGTAATGGAAGAATATTTCCGATTTGTTTTGTTGCTTCTGTAAAAACATTAGCATGTTATCCTCTGTGTCTTTGGGGAACTGGTTTACCGTAACTTCATGAACGGTGTTTGGGTCAATGAACCCAATTTCATAGAGCCCACCTCTTCTTCATTCGAGCATCTTCATTTTGCATAATATATAGCGTATAAAAGAATATAGTGATGATAATTGTTAGTGCAATGAACGAGCTGAGCTAGATACTTACATAAATAAATCACTTTCTCATGAGAGTTTTGTCGAGGGCGTCTTGATTGAATAACTGAAATAGTTCTTCAAACTCAATGTTTAGCTCCTCGTTTCCCCGGAAGTAATGCTCATCTCTAATTCCCACTGTCAGTACGATCTCCGATTTCCTATAGGCTTGCATGTACAATTCATGCAACTTTCGCATCTGAGTCCCTAGATGGGGGAGCTGGTTAGGACTGACGAGAGGCTGCCTTTATGTGTATGTGTATGTGACTTCAGCCATGGGGAAGTAACCTTCGTACTGAACCACAGCTCCAAGCTCTCTAGCCGTCCGTTCGATCATCAATGCTATCTCCGGATCACCATAGGAGTGCACGACCAAGGGGGTAGCGATAGATTTTTTCCTGTTGTCCGAGCGAGCAATTGTTCTCCCTTTTTTTGCTCTAGAAGACTGTCCAAGAGAGCGGTCATAATCAGTTGGCAACTCAGCTTGCTTTGCTCTCATCTCGGCAAAGTGTCTCACTGTATTCGGTGCTATAAACAGCTTTGGCGGAGGCTTCTTCGGTGCAAAATGCGCCTTCATTTGGGCCATTACGACTTCATCGGTTTGCTCATCAGTCCTCTCGTATGGTAACAACTCAGGAGTCTTAGACCTCTTGGGAACTCATGATCTCTTCGGAGTTGTAGTACTTGTCGTGGTACTCTTCCTCTTTTACTTAGACGGCAGAGTCGGCGGAGTCTCCTGACGAGGAGGTGGCGGCGGAGTATGCTCACGCGGAGGAGACTACTCACACGGAGGAGACTGCAAAGGCGGAGGAAACTGTGGAGGCGGTGAAGGCGGCGGGGAATGAGCTGGAGTTGGCCTGCTTGGCTTCGAACCTGGAAGCACAATGTTTTCTTTTCGCCATAGAACGGTGGTTCTAATGGCTTCTCCCAGTTCAATGATTTCTCCATCTTCACCTACAGGGTGGTCAAGCATCAACGACTCATATCCTGCCATCACTTCATCCACCCCCGCAACAGCATAGCCATCTGGAACCGGATGACAATGGTAAGTTGTTGTAGGTGAGACATAGCCGACCGCCGCGTTCATGGATATGTTCAAAACTTTTACATGCAGCTGACAAGGACGGCTCTCTGCGATATCATCCACGGGGTAGCAAGGAGCCAACATCACCTGATCATCATAAGTATTATCGAGCTGAGTGGAAGCCACACTGCTTTTCCGGTGCTGAGATTGTTGCGGGTTGATAACATCGAATGCAGGATCTTCATGCTGCCCCTGAGATCGTTGGCTAAGTACTTCGTGAATTTGAGCTTTAAGGATGATATGCGGTCTACTTCCCTTGTCTTTCTCCTCTCATGGCTTTTATCAGAAAATATCTTCCTTTCTTCGGGAAAGCCATACTTCCACGGAACTGAGCCAATCGTGCCTCGTGCCCGTCCGCCGTGTTCTTTATTCCCAAGGGCGCATGTGAGAACGTCATTCTCTCTATCGGGATGGAACCTCTCCTCCCGCACGTTGATACGTCCAAAACGTATCTATAATTTTTGATTGTTTCATGTTAACATTATGCCTTTGGCACTTGTTTTTGTATTAAGTTTATGATTTATTTGGACTAACCTATTAATAGTTGCAAAAGTGCACAATGTTCTTGTTTTACACTTTGATGTGTAGGAATTATCAAGAATACAAGAGGAAACCTTGTTGGAATCGAATTGGAACTTTGCTGAAATCTGTCCCAGAACTGTTTTCGGAAATTGTCTGTTTGACCCTCGAAGATGACCTCCAACGGAGTTGGGCCTGAAGAGGAAGTTGTAGATAATTTTCTGCTGAACGTTCTGGAGTTAAAATTTGGCCCAATCGAAGTTCGGACGCGGCCTGTAGACCCGTTTTGGTACCCTAAAAGGGGTGACGGAAATCCGAGAAGATATATGAAGGGAGGAAACCTAACTCGTGGAGGACACCCCCACCCACGAATTTCAGCCACCAAAAGCCACGTTTTTGCCTCCCCCATGGATCCCATCTCCATGGGGGAGGGCTCCCTTGAAGCCATGAAGGAGAGAGACTAAGGGGCGGTGCTCCCCAACCTTGCCGGCGGCGGGGAAAGGAGTTCCCCGCGCCGCCGCCGCCGCCCTACGCCACCGCGCTGCCCTCTCCGACGTCTTCACCGCCATCTCCATCACCATCTCCTCCTTGTATTTAGTGGTTCATCCTCTCATAAACATCTGTACCGTCCTATGTAAACATGGTGTTTGATGCTATAATATTCATCCTATGATCTATGTCATGTTTATGTAGTATATTTGTCTTTTGATTGCTTTGTTGAATGTCTATGGTTCATTAGAGTTGTATGTTGATATGGTACTGTCCTTTGGTGTCCATTATACTTGTACGAGCATGGTTCAACACCATAGGGTTAGTAGTATGTGCAAAGGAAGGGGGTAGTCCTGCCGGAGTGACAGAAACCTGAGGGCTCAAACCGGTTAGTTGCATGTATGGGAGTAAGAGGACCATAAACTTAAGGCTATGGTTGGGGAAACCTTAATGTATTGTTAGTATTTACGGATGTTTGCTAACAATCCAATCATATAGTACTTGTAATCCCAAGTAGTGGAACGCTTGTATATTTAGCCTCTCCCACATTGAAAACTACATCAAAGACAATGAACTAAATGTCTTCACTAATTAATCTTGGATAAAGCCACCACAATTACCACCAATTTTCCACACTCATGGTACTGTTAGTATATGGTTACTTAGTGTACTTTATTGCTGCAGCACTAACATTTACTTTCATGTATTTATTATCTTGCAAAGCTATCTCTCATACTCGTATTGTCACTGTAGTTTTATTTTCTAGATGAAGCAAACGCTTAGTGCGCGTAGAGTTGTATCAGTGGTTGATAAAACTTGAGAGAGTACTTATCCTACCTTTAGCTCCTCGTTGGGTTCGACACTCTTACTTATCGAAAAGACTACACGCGATCCCCTATACTTGTGGGTTATCAAGACCTTTTCTAGCGCTGTTGCCGGGGAGCCATAGCGTAGGTAAATATTCTTGTGTGCACTTGTTTGCTTTGTCTCACTAATTTTTATTTTCAGTTTTAAGTTGTTCTCTATCTTAGTATGGGTAGGGAATGCGAATTACAAAAAAAATTAGTTGTAATTGTTATCTAAACGTTTTCAAAAAGAGAGTGATTGGAAAGATGAGCAATGATTAAGTGGGGGTCGACCTTGAACACTTGTGTTCATGCCTATGAAATCAAAGCAAATCTTTCCATGGAAGCTTCTCATTAAAAAACATGTAAATATTGTGTATATACCTTTGTACATAAAAATAAAATGCTAATTGTAGTCTCTAATAGAAAGTTGATGCTAGATTTGGATTTCTGCGCAGGGACAGATTTTTGCTATCCACCGTTTTGAGCTGTATAGATTCCAGAAAAATTGAAACATTCTGAAAAATTCAAGCGTGATCCTCAGATATGTACGCAACTTTCATTAGTTTTGACTTTTCTGATTTGAGCTACGTAGATAGGTCTAATAATTCGATCTTTACTGACTGTTCTGTTTAGACAGATTTTGTGCTTCTCTGTAAATAAAATCGTGATAAATCTCAGAATAGTATTTTGACTTGAAAATTTTTGTGCTTAAACCTGAGATTATTAATTGTCTTTCATTAGTTTTGAGTTTCTTCATGTGAGCTACGTAACTATCTCGTTAAGTGTCACCTTTACAGACTGTTCAGTCTTGACAGATTTCTATTGTGTTTATTCAATATTGTACTTAGGGTCTCTTGAATTCCTTAGTTTTCAACGTACAACGGAAATAATAAGAACTTAGGTATATACAGTGGCTAATGTTAGATAAATATTATGTAATTTGTCAATGCTTGAACATGAGTGGATTTTATTTAATGAGTACTAACCCTACTAATGAGTTTTGTGAAGTTTTATGTGGATGTAGCTTATAAAATCCAATCGATATGGCGATATGAGATGAACAAGAAGACGAAAAAGTGTAGGATAACGTTGCATAGAAAACAAAAAATTTCCTACCGCGAGAACGCAATCCAAGCCAAGATGCAATCTAGAAGATAGGAGCAACGGGGGGATGATCGATTCTCACCCTTGAAGAGTTCCAAAGCCTACAAGATGAGGCTCTTGTTGCTGCGGTAGACGTTCACTTGCCGCTTGAAAAAGCGCGTAGAAGATCTTGATCACGGCGCCACGAACGGGCAGCACCTCCGTACTCGGTCACACGTTCGGTTGTTGATGAAGACGACGTCCACCTCCCCGTTCCAGCGGGCAGCGGAAGTAGTAGCTCCTCTTGAATCCGGCAGCACGACAGCGTGGTGTCGGTGGTGGTGGAGAATCCCGGCGGAGCTTCGCTAAGCGTGCGGGGAAGAAGGAGGAGTGGGGCGGCTAGGGTTTGGGGAGAGGGGGGAGCCGGCCACTATGGGGTGCGGCCACCTTGTGGTGTTTGGGGTGGCCGGCCCCCTCCCCTTGGCCCTCATTATATAGGTGGAACACCCAAGAGTTGGTCTACAAGTCTTCGAATAAGACCCCAAACCAAAACCTTCCATATCACATGAAACCTACCCAAGCTAGGACTCCCACTAGAGGTGGGATTCCCACCTTCCCTTGGGAGGGGGTGGCCGGCCACCATAGGTGGAGTCCACCTGGGACTCCATCCCTTAGGGTTGGCCGGCCATGGTGGTGGAGTCCCTTCGGGACTCCGCCTTCCAAAGTGACTTTCTTCCGGAATATTCTAGAACCTTGTAGCACCTTCCATAAATGCACCGGATCATTTTTAAACTCATAAAATGACTTCCTATATATGAATCTTATTCTCCGGACCATTCCGGAACTCCTCGTGATGTCCGGGATCTCATCCGGGACTTCGAACAAATCTTCGAACTCCATTCCATATTCAAGTTCTACCATTTCAACATCAAACCTTAAGTGTGTCACCCTACGGTTCGTGAACTATGTGGACATGGTTGAGTACTCTCTCTGACCAATAACCAATAGCGAGATCTGGAGATCCATAATGGCTCCCACATATTCAACGATGACTTTAGTGATCGAATGAACCATTCACATACGATACCAATTCCCTTTGTCACACGATATTTTACTTGTCCGAGGTTTGATCATCGGTATCACTCTATACCTTGTTCAACCTCGTCTCCTGACAAGTACTCTTTACTCGTACCGTGGTATGTGGTCTCTTATGAACTTATTCATATGCTTGCAAGACATTAGACGACATTCCACCGAGAGGGCCCAGAGTATATCTATCCGTCATCGGGATGGACAAATCCCACTGTTGATCCATATGCCTCAACTCATACTTTACGGATACTTAATCCCACCTTTATAACCACCCATTTACGCAGTGGCGTTTGATGTAATCAAAGTACCTTTCGGTATAAGTGATTTACATGATCTCATGGTCATAAGGACTAGGTAACTATGTATCGAAAGCTTATAGCAAATAACTTAATGACGTGATCTTATGCTACGCTTAATTTGGGTGTGTCCATTACATCATTCATATAATGATATAACCTTGTTATTAATAACATCCAATGTTCATGATTATGAGACTAATCATCCATTAATCAACAAGCTAGTTAAGAGGCATACTAGGGACTCTTTGTTGTTTACATATCACACATGTATCAATGTTTCGGTTAATACAATTATAGCATGGTATATAAACATTCATCATAAACATAAAGATATATAATAACCACTTTTATTATTGCCTCTTGGGCATATCTCCAACAGTCTCCCACTTGCACTAGAGTCAATAATCTAGATTACATTGTAAGATACCTAACACCCATGGCATTCTGGTGTTGGTCATGCTTTGCCCTAGGGAGAGCTTTAGTCAACGGATCTGCTACATTCAGATCAGTGTGTACTTTGCAAATCTTTACTTCTCCATCTTCGATGTACTCGCGAATCGAATGAAAACGCAGCTTGATATGCTTCAGCCTCTTGTGTGACCTTGGTTCTTGTGCATTGGCGATGGCACCCATGTTGTCACAGTAGATGACTAATGGGTCCAATGCACTAGGAACCACATCGAGCTCTACAATGAACCTCTTCATCCATACCGCTTCTGATGAAGCCTCTGAAGCCGCTATGTACTCCGATTCTGTTGAAGACTTCGCCACCGTGCACTGCTTTGAGCTTGCCCATCTTACTGCAGCACCATTCAATATAAACACGTACCCATCGTGACTTAGAGTCATCAGGATCAGTGTTCCAACTTGCATCGGTGTAACTGGTTACAACGAGCTCTTGGTCACCTCCATAACAAAGAAACATATCCTTGGTTCTTTTCAAGTACTTCAGGATATTCTTGACCGTTGTCCAGTGTTCCATTCCTGGATCACTTTGATATCTGCTAGTCAAACTGACAGCATGTGCTATATCCGGTCTAGTACATAGCATGGCATACATGATAGAGCCTACTGCCGAGGCATAGGGGATCTGACTCATCCTTTCTCTTTCTTCTGCCGTAGCCGGTCCTTGAGTCTTACTCAAGACCTTGCCTGGTAACATAGGTAAAAATCCTTTCTTACTTTCGTCCATTCTAAACTTCTTTAGAATCTTGTCCAGGTATGTACTTTGTGATAGCCCTATTAGGCGTCTTGATCTATCTCTATAAATCTTGATGCCTAATATATACGATGCTTCACCAAGGTCTTTCATTGAAAAACTATTATTCAAATAACCTTTTACACTGCTTAATAGTTCTATATCATTCCCAATCAATAATATGTCATCTACATATAATATAAGGAATGCTACGGAGCTCCCACTCACTTTCTTGTAAATACAGGCCTCTCCATGACACTGTATAAACCCGAAGTCTTTGATCACCTTATCAAAGCGTCGGTTCCAACTTCTCGATGCTTGCTTCAGTCCATAAATTGAACGCTGAAGTTTGCATACTTTGTCAGCATTTTTAGGATCGACAAAACCTTTGGGTTGTACCATATACAACTCTTCCTCAATGTCTCCATTAAGGAACGCCGTTTTGACATCCATCTGCCAAATCTCATAATCGAAAAATGCAGCTATTGCTAACAAAATCCTCAAAGATTTTAGCTTCGCTACAGGTGAGAAAGTCTCATCGTAGTCAACACCTTGAATTTGTCGGAAACCCTTTGCGACAAGTCGAGCTTTATAGACAGTAATATTACCATCAGCATCTGTTTTTCTCTTGAAAATCAATTTATTCTCGACAGCCTTTCGGCTATCACGTAAATCTACCAAAGTCCACACTTTGTTATCATACATGGATCCCATTTTGGATTTCATGGCTTCTTGCCATTTGTTGGAATCTGGGCTCATCATCGCTTCTTCATACGTCGCAGGGTCCTCATCATTGTTGTCCACAATCATGACATTTAGACAAGGATCATACCAATCAGGAGTGGCACGTTCCCTTGTCGATCTGTGAGGTTCAGTAGCTATCTCGTTTGAAGTTTCATGATCATTATCATTAGCCTCCTCTGTTGTTGGTGTAGGCGGCACGGGAACAACTTCCGGTACTGTGCTACTCTGATCAACTAGTGAAGATTCATCAATCTCATCGAGTTCTACTTTTCTTCCAGTCACTTCTTTAGTGAGAAATTCTTTCTCAAGAAAGGTTCCGTTCTTAGCAACAAAGATTTTGCCTTCGGATTTGTGATAGAAAGTGTACCCTATAGTTTCCTTAGGGTATCCTATGAAGACGCATTTCTCCGCTTTGAGATCTAGCTTGTCCGGTTGTAACTTCTTTACATAGGCTTCGCAACCCCAAACTTTAAGGAACGACAGCTTAGGTTTCTTGTTAAACCATAATTCATACGGTGTCGTTTCAACGGATTTTGATGGTGCTCTATTTAAAGTGAATGCGGCTGTCTCTAATGCATAACTCCAGAATGATAACGGCAAATCTGTAAGAGACATCATAGAACGAACCATATCTAAGAGAGTTCGATTACGACGTTCGGACACACCGTTACGTTGTGGTGTTCCCGGCGATGTCAATTGTGAAATTATTCCGCATTTCTTTAAATGCATGCCAAACTCATAACTCAGATATTCACCTCCGCGATCAGATCGTAGAAATTTGATCTTCTTGTTACGTTGATTTTCTACTTCACTTTGGAATTCCTTAAACTTCTCAAAAGTTTCGGATTTATGTTTCATGAAATAGATATACCCATATCTACTCAGATCATCTGTGAAGGTTAGAACATAACGATAACCACCGCGCGAGGCTACACTCATTGGTCCACACACATCGGTATGTATGATTTCCAATAAGTCTGTAGCTCGCTCCATAATACCAGAGAATGGAGTCTTAGTCATTTTTCCCATTAAACATGCTTCGCATCTATCAAGTGACTCAAATTCAAGTGATTCAAGTAATCCATCGGTATGGAGTTTCTTCATGCGTTTCACTCCAATATGACCAAGACGACAGTGCCACATATAAGTAGAATTATCATTTAATTTAATTCGCTTAGCATCAATGTTATGTATATGTGTATCACTACTATCGAGATCTAACAGAAATAAGCCATTCTTTTCAGGTGCTCGACCATAAAAGATATTATTCATAAAAATAGAACAACCATTATTCTCAGACTTGAATGAATAACCGTCTTGCATTAAACAAGATCCAGATATAATGTTCATGCTCAACGCGGGTACAAAATAACAATTATTTAGGCTTAAAACTAATCCCGAAGGTAGATGTAGAGGAAGTGTGCCGACAGCGATCACATCGACTTTGGATCCATTTCCAACGCGCATCGTCACTTCATCCTTTAGTAGTCTTCGTTTATTCTTTAGTTCCTGTTTCGAGTTACAAATATGAGCAACCGAACCAGTATCAAATACCCAGGTACTAGTACGAGAACCAGTAAGATAAACATCTATAACATGTATATCAGATATACCTTCTTTCTTCTTCTTGACAAGGCCGCTCTTCAGATCCGCCAAATACTTGGAGCAATTACGCTTCCAGTGTCCCTTCTCCTTGCAGTAATAGCACTCAGCATCAGGTTTAGGGCCAGTCTTAGGTTTCACAGGAGGCGTGGCAGCTTTCTTGCCACCCTTCTTGAATTTGCCTTTAGACTTGCCCTGTTTCTTGAAACTGGTGGTCTTGTTGACCATCAACACTTGGTGCTCTTTCTTGATCTCAATCTCAGCAGCTTTAAGCATGGAGAAGAGTTCAGGTAACTCTTTGTTCATGTTCTGCATATTGTAGTTCATCACAAAGTTCTTGTAACTAGGTGGCAGTGATTGAAGGATACGATTAATCCCCAGTCTGTTAGGAATAACTATTTCCAAGTCACTGAGTTTCTTCGCATGCCCGGTCATTGATAGCGTGTATACACACGTCCGTTGGGAACCCCAAGAGGAAGGTGTGATGCGTACAGCAGCAAGTTTTCCCTCAGTAAGAAACCAAGGTTTATCGAACCAGTAGGAGCCAAGAAGCACGTTGAAGGTTGATGGCGGCGAGATGTAGTGCGGCGCAACACCAGGGATTCCGGCGCCAACGTGGAACCTGCACAACACAACCAAAGTACTTTGCCCCAACGAAACAGTGAGGTTGTCAATCTCACCGGCTTGCTGTAACAAAGGATTAGATGTATAGTGTGGATGATGATTGTTTGCAGAGAATAGTAGAACAAGTATTGCAGTAGATTGTATTCGATGTAAAAGAATGGACCGGGGTCCACAGTTCACTAGAGGTGTCTCTCCCATAAGATAAATAGCATGTTGGGTGAACAAATTACAGTTGGGCAATTGACAAATAAAGAGAGCATGACAATGCACATACATGATATGATGAATATTGTGAGATTCAATTGGGCATTACGACAAAGTACATAGACCGCTATCCAGCATGCATCTATGCCTAAAAAGTCAACTTTCAGGTTATCATTCGAACCCCTTCCAGTATTAAGTTGCAAACAACAGACAATTGCATTAAGTATGGTGCGTAATGTAATCAATAGCTACATCCTCGGACATAGCATCAATGTTTTATCCCTAGTGGCAACAGCACATCCACAACCTTAGAACTTTCTGTCACTGTCCCAGATTTAATGGAGGCATGAACCCACTATCGAGCATAAATACTCCCTCTTGGAGTTAAGAGTAAAAACTTGGCCAGAGCCTCTACTAATAACGGAGAGCATGCAAGATCATAAACAACACATAAGTAATAGATTGATAATCAACATAGCATAGTATTCTCTATCCATCGGATCTCAACAAACACAACATATAGCATTACAGATAGATGATCTTGATCATGTTAGGCAGCTCACAAGATCCGACAATGAAGCACATGAGGAGAAGACAACCATCTAGCTACTGCTATGGACCCATAGTCCAGGGGTGAACTACTCACACATCACTCCGGAGGCGACCATGGCGGTGTAGAGTCCTCCGGGAGATGATTCCCCTCTCCGGCAGGGTGCCGGAGGCGATCTCCTGAATCCCCCGAGATGGGATTGGCGGCGGCGGCGTCTCTGGAAGGTTTTCCGTATCGTGGCTCTCGGTACTGGGGGTTTCGCGACGAAGGCTTTAGGTAGGCGGAAGGGCAGAGTCGGGGGCCACATGAGGGGCCCACACACTAGGTCGGCGCGGCCAAGGGCCAGGCCGCGCCGCCCTATCATCTGGCCGCCTCGTGGCCCCACTTCGTGACTCCTTCGGTCTTCTGGAAGCTTCGTGTGAAAATAGGCCCCTGGGCGTTGATTTCGTCCAATTCCGAGAATATTTCCTTACTAGGATTTCTGAAACCAAAAACAGCAGAAAACAGCAACTGGCTCTTCGGCATCTCGTTAATAGGTTAGTGCCGGAAAATGCATAATAATGACATATAATGTGTATAAAACATGTGAGTATCATCATAAAAGTAGCATGGAACATAAGAAATTATAGATACGTTTGAGACGTATCAAGCATCCCCAAGCTTAGTTCCTACTCGTCCCGAGTAGGTAAACGATAATAAAGATAATTTCTTAGTGACAATGCTACCAACATAATCTTGATCAATACTATTGTAAGCACATGTAATGAATGCAGCGATTTGAAACAATGGTAAATGACATGAGTAAACAATTGAATCATAAAGCAAAGACTTTTCATGAATAGTACTTCAAGACAAGCATCAATAAGTCTTGCATAAGAGTTAACTCATAAAGCAATAATTCAAAGTAGAGGTATTGAAGCAACACAAAGGAAGATGAAGTTTCAGCGGTTGCTTTCAACTTGTAACATGTATATCTCATGGATAGTTGTCAATGCAAAGTAATATAACAAGTGCAATATGCAAGTATGTAGGAATCAATGCAGAGTTCACACAAGTGTTTGCTTCTTGAGGTGGAGAGAGATAGGTGAACTGACTCAACATAAAAGTAAAAGAAAGGTCCTTCAAAGAGGAAAGCGTCGATTGCTATATTTGTGCTAGAGCTTTAGTTTTGAAAACAAGAAACAATTTTGTCAACGGTAGTAATAAAGCATATGAGTTATGTAAATTATATCCTACAAGTTGCAAGCCTCATGCATAGTATACCAATAGTGCCCGCACCTTGTCCTAATTAGCTTGGATTTACATGGATTATCATAGCATAGCACATGTTTCAACCAAGTGTCACAAAGGGGTACCTCTATGCCGCCTGTACAAAGGTCTAAGGAGAAAGATCGCATTGGATTTCTCGCTTTTGGTTATTCTCAACTTAGACATCCATACCGGGACAACATAGACAACAGATAATGGACTCCTCTTTAATGCATAAGCATTCAACAACAGATAATATTCTCATAAGAGATTGAGGTTTGTTGTCCAAACTGAAACTTCCACCATGGATCATGGCTTTATTTAGCGGCCCAATGTTCTTCTCTAACAATATGCATGGTCAAACCATTTGATCATGATAAATCACTCTTACTTCAGACAAGACGAACATGCATAGCAACTCACATGATATTCAACAAAGAGTAGTTGATGGCGTCCCCAGAAACATGCTTATCGCACAACAAGCAACTTAATAAGAGATAAAGTGCATAAGTACATATTCAATACCACAATAGTTTTTAAGCTATTTGTCCCATGAGCTATATATTGCAAAGATAAAGAATGGAAACTTTAAAGGCACTCAAGCAATTTACTTTGGAATGGCGGAGAAATACCATGTAGTAGGTAGGTATGGTGGACACAAATGGCATAGTGGTTGGCTCAAGGATTTTGGATGCATGAGAAGTATTCCCTCTCGATACAAGGTTTAGGCTAGCAAGGTTATTTGAAACAAACACAAGGATGAAGCGGTGCAGCAAAACTCACATAAAAGACATATTGTAAACATTATAAGACTCTATACCGTCTTCCTTGTTGTTCAAACTCAATACTAGAAATTATCTAGACCTTAGAGAAACCAAACATGCAAATCAGATTTTAGCATGCTCTATGTATTTTTTCATTAATAGGTGCAAAGTATATGATGCAAGAGCTTAAATATGAGCACAACAATTGCCAAGTATCACATTATTCAAGATATTATACCAATTACCACATATATCATTTTCCAATTCCAACCATATAACAATTTAACGAAGAAGAAACTTTCGCCATGAATACTATGAGTAAAACCTAAGGACATATTTGTCCATATGCAACAGCGGAGCGTATCTCTCTCCCACACATTGAATGCTAGGATCCATTTTATTCAAACAAAACAAAAACAAAAACAAACCGACGCTCCAAGCAAAGCACATAAGATGTGATGGAATAAAAATATAGTTTCACTAGAGGAACCTGATAATGTTGTCGATGAAGAAGGGGATGCCTTGGGCATCCCCAAGCTTAGACGCTTGAGTCTTCTTGATATATGCAGGGGTGAACCACCGGGGCATCCCCAAGCTTAGAGCTTTCACTCTCCTTGATCATATTGTATCATCCTCCTCTCTTGATCCATGAAAACTTCCTCCACACCAAACTCGAAACAAACTCATTAGAGGGTTAGTGCATAATAAAAATTCACATATTCAGAGGTGACACAATCATTCTTTATACTTATGGACATTGCACAAAGCTACTGAAAGTCAATGGAATCGAAAAATCCATCAAGCATGACAAAACAGACAATGCAAAATAAAAGGCAGAATCTGTCAAAACAGAACAGTTCGTAAAGACGTATTTTTAACAGGCACCAGACTTGCTCAGATGAGAAAACTTAAAACTAATGAAAGTTGCGTACATATCTGAGGATCACTCACGTAAATTGGCATAATTTTCTGAGTTACCTACAGAGAATTAGACCCAAATTCGTGACAGCAAAGAAATCTGTTTCTGCGCAGTAATCCAAATCTAGTATCATACTTCTATTAGAGACTTTACTTGGCACAACAATGCAATAAAACTAAGATAAGGAGAGGTTGCTACAGTAGTAAACAACTTCCAAGACTCAAATATAAAACAAAAGTACTGTAGTAAAAATATGGGTTGTCTCCCATAAGCGCTTTTCTTTAACACCTTTCAGCTAGGCGCAGAAAGTGTGTATCAGGTATTATCAAGAGATGAAGTGTCAACATCATAACTTGTTCTAATGATAGGATCAAAAGGTAACTTCATTCTCTTTCTAGGGAAGTGTTCCATATCTTTCTTGAGAGGAAATTGATATTTAATATTACCTTCCTTCATATCAACAGTTCGAAGAAAAGGTCTTCCCAATATAATGGGACAAGATGCATTGCATTCAATATCCAAGACAACAAAATCAACGGGGACAAGGTTATTGTTAACCATAATACGAACATTATCAACTCTCCCCAAAGGTTTTTTTGTAGAGTTATCAGCAAGATTAACATCCAAATAACAATTTTTCAATGGTGGTAAGTCAAGCATATTATAGATTCTCTTCGGCATAACAGAAATACTTGCACCAAGATCACATAAAGCATTACAATCAAAGTCATTGACCTTCATCTTAATGATGGGCTCCCAACCATCCTCTAGCTTCCTAGGAATAGAAGTTTCGCGTTTTAGTTTCTCTTCTCTAGCTTTTATGAGAGCATTTGTAATATGTTTTGTGAAAGCCAAATTTATAGCACTAGCATTAGGACTCTTAGCAAGTTTTTGTAAGAACTTTATAAATTCAGAGATATGACAATCATCAAAATCCAAACCATTATAATCTAAAGCAATGGGATCATTGTTCCCAATGTTGGAAAAAATTTCAGCAGTTTTATCACAGGCAGTTTCAACAGTTTTAGCAGTTTCAGGCAGTTTTTCGCGCTTTGCATTAGAAGTGGAAACATTGCCAACACCAATTCTTTTACCATTATTAGTAGGAGGTGCAGCAACATGTGTAGCATTAGCATTGCTAGTGGTAGTAATAGTCCAAACTTTAGCTACATTATTCTCTTTAGCTAGTTTTTCATTTTCTTCTCTTTCCCACCTAGCATGCAGTTCAGCCATTAATCTTATATTCTCATTAATTCTAACTTGGATGGCATTTTTTGTAGTAACAATTTTATTTTCATTATCCCTATTAGGCATAACTTTCAATTTCAAAAGATCAACATCAGCAGCAAGACTATCAACTTTAGAAGCAAGTATATCAATTTTCCCAAGCTTTTCTTCAACAGATTTGTTAAAAGCAGTTTGTGTACTAATAAATTCTTTAAGCATAGCTTCAAGTCCAGGGGGTGTATTCCTATTATTGTTGTAAGAATTCCCATAAGAATTACCATAACCGTTACCATTATTATAAGGATATGGCCTATAGTTGTTACTAGAATTGTTCCGATAAGCATTGTTGTTGAAATTATTATTTTTAATGTAGTTTACATCAACATGTTCTTCTTGAGCAACCAATGAAGCTAATGGAACATTATTAGGATCAACATTAGTCCTACCACTCACAAGCATAGACATAATAGCATCAATCTTATCACTCAAGGAAGAGGTTTCTTCGACAGAATTTACCTTCTTACCTTGTGGAGCTCTTTCCGTGTGCCATTCAGAGTAATTAATCATCATATTATCAAGAAGCTTTGTTGCTTCACCAAGAGTGATGGACATAAAGGTACCTCCAGCAGCTGAATCCAATAGGTTCCGCGAAGAAAAATTCAGTCCTGCATAAAAGGTTTGGATGATCATCCAAGTAGTCAGTCCATGGGTTGGGCAATTTTTGACCAAAGATTTCATTCTTTCCCATGCTTGTGCAACATGCTCAGTATCTAATTGTTTAAAATTCATTATGCTACTCCTCAAAGATATAATTTTAGCAGGGGGATAATATCTACCAATAAAAGCATCCTTGCATTTAGTCCATGAATCAATACTATTCTTAGGCAGAGATAGCAACCAATCTTTAGCTCTTCCTCTTAGTGAGAAAGGGAACAATTTTAATTTTATTATGTCACCATCTACATCTTTATACTTTTGCATTTCACAAAGTTCAACAAAATTATTGAGATGGGCAGCAGCATCATCAGAACTAATACCAGAAAATTGCTCTCGCATAACAAGATTCAGTAAAGCAGGTTTAATTTCAAAGAATTCCACTGTAGTAGCGGGTGGAGCAATAGGTGTGCATAAGAAATCATTATTATTTGTGGTTGTGAAGTCACACAACTTAGTATTTTCAGGAGTACCCATTTTAGCAACAGTAAATAAAGTAAACTAGATAAAGTAAATGCAAGTAACTAATTTTTTGTGTTTTTGATATAGCAAACAAGATAGTAAATAAAATAAAACTAGCAACTAATTTTTTTGTGTTTTGTTTTAGTGCAGCAAACAAAGTAGTAAATAAAATAAAGCAAGACAAAAACAAAGTAAAGAGATTGGATTGTGGAGACTCCCCTTGCAGCGTGTCTTGATCTCCCCGGCAACGGTGCCAGAAAATATGCTTGGCGCGTAGTTGACGAGGGAGGAAATGGTGTAGCTTTCCTTCGTTCCCCGGCAACGGCGCCAGAAAATATGCTTGATAGCGTGTATACACACGTCCGTTGGGAACCCCAAGAGGAAGGTGTGATGCGTACAGTAGCAAGTTTTCCCTCAGTAAGAAACCAAGGTTTATCGAACCAGTAGGAGCCAAGAAGCACGTTGAAGGTTGATGGCGGCGAGATGTAGTGCGGCGCAACACCAGGGATTCCGGCGCCAACGTGGAACCTGCACAACACAACCAAAGTACTTTGCCCCAACGAAACAGTGAGGTTGTCAATCTCACCGGCTTGCTGTAACAAAGGATTAGATGTATAGTGTGGATGATGATTGTTTGCAGAGAATAGTAGAACAAGTATTGCAGTAGATAGTATTCGATGTAAAAGAATGGACCGGGGTCCACAGTTCACTAGAGGTGTCTCTCCCATAAGATAAATAGCATGTTGGGTGAACAAATTACAGTTGGGCAATTGACAAATAAAGAGAGCATGACAATGCACATACATGATATGATGAATATTGTGAGATTCAATTGGGCATTACGACAAAGTACATAGACCGCTATCCAGCATGCATCTATGCCTAAAAAGTCCACTTTCAGGTTATCATCCGAACCCCTTCCAGTATTAAGTTGCAAACAACAGACAATTGCATTAAGTATGGTGCGTAATGTAATCAATAAATACATCCTCGGACATAGCAAAAATGTTTTATCCCTAGTGGCAACAGCACATCCACAACCTTAGAACTTTCTCACCTGTCCTGCATTTAATGGAGGCATGAACCCACTATCGAGCATAAATACTCCCTCTTGGAGTTAAGAGTAAAAACTTGGCCAGAGCCTCTACTAATAATGGAGAGCATGCAAGATCATAAACAACACATAAGTAATAGATTGATAATCAACATAGCATAGTATTCTCTATCCATCGGATCCCAACAAACACAACATATAGCATTACAGATAGATGATCTTGATCATGTTAGGCAGCTCACAAGATCCGACAATGAAGCACATGAGGAGAAGACAACCATCTAGCTACTGCTATGGACCCATAGTCCAGGGGTGAACTACTCACACATCACTCCGGAGGCGACCATGGCGGTGTAGAGTCCTCCGGGAGATGATTCCCCTCTCTGGCAGGGTGCCGGAGGCGATCTTCTGAATCCCCCGAGATGGGATTGGCGGCGGCGGCGTCTCTGGAAGGTTTTCCGTATCGTGGCTCTCGGTACTGGGGGTTTCGCGACGAAGGCTTTAAGTAGGCGGAAGGGCAGAGTCGGGGGCCACACGAGGGGCCCACACACTAGGTCGGCGCGGCCAAGGGCCAGGCCGCGCCGCCCTATCATCTGGCCGCCTCGTGGCCCCACTTCGTGACTCCTTCGGTCTTCTGGAAGCTTCGTGTAAAAATAGGCCCTTGGGCGTTGATTTCGTCCAATTCCGAGAATATTTCATTACTAGGATTTCTGAAACCAAAAACAGCAGAAAACAGCAACTGGCTCTTCGGCATCTCGTTAATAGGTTAGTGCCGGAAAATGCATAATAATGACATATAATGTGTATAAAACATGTGAGTATCATCATAAAAGTAGCATGGAACATTAGAAATTATAGATACGTTTGAGACGTATCAGTCATAACGAGCATGTGCTCACTAACGGAGCTACCTTCTTCCATCATGCAACTGAAGAAGTGTTTCGATGCTTCATAGCATTCCACGGCCGCATGAGTTTCAAAAATAGTCTTCAACTCTTTTATCAACTCATGTGGATCGTGGTGCTCAAAACGTTTTTGAAGATCGACTTCCAGACTGCATAGGATGGCACACTGAACTTGAGAGTACCGAGTTTTCCGAGTCGCGTAAACATTCTTTACTTCATCGGTTTCAGTTTCTGCAGGAGGGTCACCTAGCGGTGCATCAAGCACATATTGCAGATTTCCGCCAGCGAGGAAAATCCTCACATGACGGAACCAGTCGGTGAAGTTGCTACCGTTGCTCTTAAGCTTTTCTTTCTCTAGGAACTGGTTAAAATTGATTGGGGACGCCATATCTACAACATATATTTGCAATAGTTTAGACTAAGTTTATGACAAATTGAGTTCAAATTTTAATTCAACATAATTAAAAATCTAGGTGAACTCCCACTCAAAACAATATCCCTCGAATTGTCTTAGTGATCACACGAACCAAATCCACCACACCTAAGTCCGATCATCACGAGACAAGATGTAATTTCAATGGCGAACACTCAAAGTGTTCATCATATCAATCATATGATTCATGCTCTACCTTTCGGTATCACGTGTTCCGAGACCATGTCTGTACATGCTAGGCTCGTCAAGGCCACCTTAGTATCCGCATGTGCAAAACTGGCTTACACCCGTTGTATGCACTTGTTGATTCTATCACACCCGATCATCACGAGATGCTTCGAAACGACAAGTCTTGGCAATGGTGCTACTAAGGATGAACACTTTATTATCTTGATATTTCAGTGAGAGGGTGTTATCACCAGAATTTGACCGAGCCAGAGGTGGGCCGCGATCAAGATGGACTTGAAGAATATACATGTAAGGATTACGTGAATCGGCCTGTTATGCTGAGTTTGGGGCTAGTTTGCCTTTGTATCTGTAACATATTAGGATACGTGTCGGTTAGTTAGAATTTTACCCGTGCACGGTTAGGTGCACGTCTAAGTTAGAAAGTCCCCTGGACTATAAATATGTATCTAGGGTTTATGGAATAAAAAAACAACCAACGTTCAACCAATCAAATCAATCTCGGCGCATCGCCAACTCCTTCGTCTCGAGGGTTTCTACCGATAAGCAACATGCTGCCTAGATCGCATCTTGCGATCTAGGCAGCACAAGCTCCACGTTGTTCATGCGTTGCTCGTACTGAAGCCTTTTTGATGGCGAGCAACGTAGTTATCATAGATGTGTTAGGGTTAGCATAGTTCTTCGTGTAACATGCTATCGTAGTGCAACCCTTGCATGTCTAGCCGCCCTTACACCTATCTTAGGTGTAGGGGCGGCACCCCGCTTGATCATTATTTAGTAGATCCGATCCGTTACGGTTGCTCCTTGTTCATCAAGGATTAGTTTAATATCTGCAATAGTTAGGCCTTACAAAGGGCGGGAGGATCCAGCGGCACGTAGGGTGTCATTTGCTAGTCCTAGACAGGATGTTCCGGGGATCAACCTCGTGTTGGTTTTTAGGCCTTGTCTAGGATCGGCTTACGATCACCGTGCGTGGCCGCGAGGCCCAATCCTGAGTAGGATGATCCGATTATGCGGTGAAAACCCTAAATCGTCGTAGATCTCATTAGCTTTATCTTGATCAAGCAGGACCACCATATATTCGTGCACCCCGTACGAATCATGGGTGGATCGGCTCCTTGAGCCGATTCACAGGATAACCTGAGAGCCGATCGAGGCTCGTATTTAATGTTTACGTGTATGCCATGCAGGAAACTAAGCGAGGCATCTCCATCACCTTCCTGGCCAGGTATAGGTCAGGTGGCACGCCCTTGCAATCAGCATCGGACGTGTGACCAGAAGGCTTTGCGGGCCGTCGCTCGGAGGGACCTCGGCCAGCCGCAGCCCTAGGTTGTTCCCGGCTCTACGGTGTTGCCCGTCGCTGCCCGCCGGTGGGTTTCGGACGTCAACACATTCTGGCACGCCCGGTGGGACCGACTTCTACATCAACCACCTCGCCATCTACATCTGAGATGGCGGACGGCACGCCAGTCACATACGAGGATCTGACCGACGAACTCAAGAAGAAGTATGACGAGATCAAAGTCATCCTCGAAGCCGACCTCATCGGCTCTTTCCACAGAACCCGTTCACATGGCATCAGGTGGAAGGGGTTCTCGCCTAATGGTGCACTAGATGGGATAGACCTCTCTGCCCCGTCGGAAGAACGCACCAGGTCCCCGCGCAGAGATCAACTACTTGGTGGCTCACTCGCTACACCGCCACTCTGAGAACCTGGTCAACACGTTGGAGCGTGTCGCTCTTCGCGTGATCCAGGAGATCATGAGGCACCAGTACTCGCCGTCAGGACCAGCTCTCGGGACGCATCAAGGAGAGTTGCCACTCCAGTCCCGTCCGCCGCTGCCATATGCGTTGGCAGCACCAGAAGTGCCGGCTTCACCGGCATTCGTCGTCTACAAGATCGGTGGTGACCCTAGTGACTACCAGTTCTTGCCTGAGGCGCCTAAGGAGATCCCTCACGGGTACACGTGCACGTATGTGCCAGATTGTGGTAACTGGGCACTCACAAACCAGGCCACAACATCGTGGACTTGGGAAAGCAGTGAGGGACGTCGGCCGACAGAGCTTGAGAAGCGAGACGTGGCTAACTAAGTACGCCACCCCGACGAACCTCCAGAGCTCAGCTCCTGCAGTTGGCTCAGAGCTGGAAAAGCAAACATGGCTGGATAAGTACGCCACCCCGGCGAATCTTCAGAGTTCAACTCCTGCAGCCAGCACAGCGGATCAGATCAGTACCATACTGAGAGATCAGTTCGGCATGGTGCCGAAAAGGAGGGCAATCGGCTATTCCAAACCGTACCCTGACGACTACGAGATGATCCCGCTGCCACCTAAATATCGGCTCCCTGATTTCTCCAAATTCAGTGGATCAGATGGGTCCAGCTCCATCGAGCACGTAGGCCGATATTTGGCACAGCTAGGACCGGCTTCAGTGTTGGATCAACTACGCGTGAGGCTCTTCTCACAGTCCCTCACGGGATCGGCTTTCGGATGGTACACCTCGCTACCACCAGACTCCATCCGGACTTGGAAGCAGTTGGAAGAGCAGTTCCATATGCAGTACCATTCAGAGGCTTCCGAGTCTGGCATTGCCGATCTAGCACAATTACGTCAGAAGCGTGGAGAAACAGTGACAGAATACATCCAGCGCTTCAGGAATCTTAGGAACCGATGTTATTCGGTTCGTATAACAGAAAAGGAAGCAGTCGAGTTGGCAGTAGTGGGCCTTGTAACACCGCTCAAGGACATGGCCTCCCAAGCAGACTACCCCTCACTGGCGCACATGGTTCAGAAACTGTCGGCATATGAACAGCGCCACCCAGACCTGTACCAGGATAAATGCAAACGTGCAGTGGTCCTGGTCGATGCAGAGGAAGACGGAGTTTCTGCGGGAGGTCAAGAGGTAGCAGTGGCTGAATGGACTTGGGGAGGAACCCCCGTGTCCTGCAAATGGGTAAAGCCACCAGGCCCGCCCCGGGGGTTTGATTTTGACGTGACCAAAACTGAGCAAATCTTCGACCTCCTGCTCAACGAGAAGCAGCTGACGATTCCTGAATGTCTCAAATTCCCCACGGTGCAAGAGCTGAACGGAAAGCCATACTGCAAATGGCATAACTCGCTCTCCCATGCCACCAACGACTGCAGGGTATGGCGTCAGCACATCCAAGCGGCGATAGAAAAAGGGCGTCCGATTTTCAACCAGTACGCCATGAAGGTCGACACCCAGCCCTTCCCCGCCGTTAACATGGTAGAATGCACTTACCCTGAAGGTTGCCAGCCAGGATCCTCGTTTAACATCAACATGGTAGGACCTGGGCACCACTCTGGCAAAGATGGAGACGAGGGCAGCTGCTCTCGTAGCAAGGACACAGAGGAGGCCGCTCCACGCGATCGGCTCCATCATGATGGCAAGTGCTACGTCACAGAGGGAGAAGTGAAGAACATAAGATATCAGCGACCCCTCTCTGATCACCTCCTCAACAAGTATGTAAGTCAGTATGACCAACGCCGACGGTCCAGCTATGATGATGAAAGAGATCGTCTGGCTAGAGAAGCCAGAAGACATCGTCGGCATGATCGCGATGAGGAGGAGCACGAGCGCCGTGCCAAAGGAGAATCAAGGGAGCAAGATGACAACGACAGGCACTGGGACTGCCCCTTCTTCAGACACTGCTGGGATTCAGGAATGAGCCGATTGCCCACAATCGGCAATTGCCCAGAATGTAACCATAAGAAGAAGGAGGCAGCCAACGTATCTGTGTTCAGGCGCTTAGGGCCTCTCCCACCACAAAGCAAACGCGCTGAGTCCCCTCGGTGGGCGGATCTCGAGGATTCAGAAGACGAGGGACAAGAAGAAGAAGAAAACAGGTACCACCGTCCAAGGTGGTGCCCTGATGGACTCAGCCGTTCCCAAAAGCGCAGGGTTCAGCGATTGCGCGGCCTGGAGGAAGCCGAAAGGTTATACTTGCATACGCTAAGGAAGGCACGACCTGATCTGGATGTGAAGGTTCAGCGAACCCTGGATGAAGAGGGTCGTCCACGGAAAATGGAGTGGCGTCCCAAGCAAAGGAAAGCCGACGATAAAACATCGGCTGGTACAAACATGGTGCTCGTCCTTCCGACGGAGCTTAGTGCTCCACGATTCTACGACGCACTCAAGGTGGACGACAGCAGGTGCATCAAGTCAGAGGTTGGGCTGGTTTTATCCACCAGCCTGACCGAGTAGCAAGAACAAACCGATGAGCAAACGGGGCGAGGCTGATCCTTGTGATCGGCCCCCAAAAATTATGAAGGAGCATTATAGAACCTTCAGTCAGCGCTTCAATGGGTATGGAGGCTGATTCCAGCAATCGGCCAAAATTATCTTCACCACATGTTATGCCTGTGTTCAGCATCGATCTACTGGGCAGCGGCCACGTCGGCAGATGAACGTCAGCACGAATCCTTGCGGAGCCGACGTGCAAGTGCAGTGCCCTGGCTAACCATAAAAGCCGATATCTGCAGTCACCTGGCAGATTCGGCTCGGGGGGCATATAGTCAGATGAACATGTGCAGTAAACATGTGTACAATGAAACATTTGGGGCCGATTAGAGAAAAATCGGCCAGTAAATTTTTTTTTTTATATACAGCCGATGCAAGGGCATCGACTTAGAACTAAACAAAGCCGATGCGCAGCCATCGACTCTAGTGCAATTATACGAGGCTTTGGTGCATCCTCTCTGACATTCTCGCCTCGAGTAAGGCTCGGGGGGCAGCAGGCCTGGTGAATGCTCTGTTCATGAGCCGATTGGGGTACCATCGGCTGATCTTTCGTCGCAACCTTCTTCACAGATGATGAGTGTTAAAGAAGACCATTAGGTTTGGTTGGAAGAATTCAAAGGCTTCCCTGAAGATTCTACATTATCCACCAGATTTCAAGGTCATCAGTTGAAGAATGGAAGGGTGAATTTTTAAAGGACTGATGCATTGCTATCGGCTCATTACGCATTGGCAAAGGGGACAAATCGGCAAGGTCAGTAGAAGAGGAAATCGGCTAAATTAAGCTCAGAGGAAATCGGCAAAATCAAATTGGGAAAAGTTCTTCATTGATGACATGGGCATACCCTTCGGGTACCCATTATTAGTATACCCGGCTCGGCCCAAGATGGAGAAGACCAAATGTGGAGAAGGCCCAACAAGGCAACCCGAAGAAGTAGTCGACTAGGACTCTTGTAAAACTCTAGGCTGGTTGCATATATAAAGCTAGCCAGGGCACCCGAAAGAGAGGAGGCCAACAGATAGACAGAATATAGACAACATAGCTCCGCCTACGGCGGCACCCTGTAAACATATTATGCTCATATGCTGGATTGCTAGCAGCACGTAGGGATCCTCCACCGAGGGGACCCGAAGCTGGGTACGTCGTGTGCCTAATCTCGTCCCCGGAATCTCCATCGTCGCTCTCTCCCGAAACCCAAGTCTACAATACGTAGGCATTGCCGAGGTGTTCCCTCGTCAATTGGCGCCGTCTGTGGGAATCGCGACGACTGGATTTTGTCATCCGGGCGGAATCCCTCCTCATCAACGGTCTTCATCGGCGAAATCATCTACGCCGGCGCTTTCAAAATCGTCACAGCTCTCTTTCCGGGAGCAAGCGCGGAGGCTCCAGATCGCATCTGGCCGATTTATTTCTTTGGCTGGGCACAGGTTGGAGCGGCGCACTGTCAAGCAGTCTTTGCTGGAGTATTGCATCGGGCGAAACAAGCGGCATGTGTTTTCTCGACTAGCAAAACCAGCGATCTGACGAGAAGATAAACCAGGTAAATCAATCGACAGAGGATGGAGTAAAGAAGACCAGTGCAAGATAGGACCCGTCATAAAGATTCGTATCCAACCAATGCTAATATCTTAACCCGTGGAGACAAACAATGGAGTAACAGTACTACTCCATGAAGGCACGACCGTATAATCGCTTCATGCTCGCAAAAACCCAGGTGCTATTTTTCCGATTACTTTTAAATTATTTTCTCCGTTCCGCAAATTATACACAATCTTCCGAAATTTTTCGTTTTGCTAAAATAAATAAATATATATATATATTAGATGCTATTTATATAGTTATTTGAAGCTATTTGTTCCGTGTACTACAACCAAGTATATGTGCACTTGTTTGGAGTTTGTCTATTTTTTCTGCATACAGATTGATGCATTTTACTCGCCATGAGGAATCGATCATGCTCGGGGGCTCACCCATCGCACCCGACGCTAGGGGCTCGCCCGTCACGGACTCGCCGATCCACTACGTCCGCCATATCAACTGCGTCCGCGCACGACTTTCTTCCACAACGACACCATCGTGCTAGATAAAGCTAAGTATCCCTCTTCCAAGAGTCAGTTGTTATTTACTTTCGCCACGCTCAAATACTCGGGGACTGCGTCATTACATTATTACAGCAAATTCACCCAATACGGGGACTATGCTATTACTTCGTTACCGCAAATATACTCGGTTACTTGGTGAATTTCTTTTCTTCGGCTCTGGATATATCGTCTCCGGCTCAGTGGAATTATTCTCTTCGGCTCAGTGGAATTATTTTCTTCGACTTAGTGGCTTTATCTTCTTCGGCTCAGTGGATTTAATTTCTTTGGATTAGTGGATTGGTTTTCTTTGGTTAATAATTGGTTCACTTATACAATATTACCCGATGTGTTTCTGGGTCAATGGACTCATCTTCTATGGTTATTACTGGATTTTTCGGGTCAATGGAATCATCCTCTATAATATCAACGGATTCATCTTCTATGGTTATTACTGGATTCTTCGGGTCAATGGATTCATCCTCTATAATATCAACGGATTCATCTTCTATGGTTATTACTGGATTCTTCGGTTCAATGGATTCATCCTCTATGATATCGGCGGATTCCTCTTCAATATATGCTTTATATTTAATGGCGTCATCTTCAATATGGATTCATCTCAAATACTTCATCTTGGATTCATCTTCATGGACTCATATTAGATTATTGACAATGGCTTCATCCTAAATGGCTTCACCTTATATGACGCCGCGATTACGTCAACTTCTTTCGACATCATGGCCAACACTCGGGGGCTCGACAACAACTTCGCTCCCGAGTATAGCTACAAGATAATGTTCCAGGCGACCACCCTACTTCGGCACAACGTTTTCAGCAATGCTCGGGAGCTCGACAAATACTTCGCCCCGGGTCATAACTACGACACGTCCAAGCAACAATCATGATGTCACCCCAGCAGTGCTCGGGGGCTCGGCTATCTCTTCATCAACAACTTGGCGGCATCTATTTTCACTATTTGGTGGTTTCTACTTCGTCTCGACTTTTTTGCTGCACTAGAAGATCTTCATCGCGCATCGACTCCGTTGTGTCCAATAAGCTAAGTGTTCCTTTATTTCAAATAAAGTTGATTATCATTTACTTTCGTCGCACCCGACACTTGGGGGCTGCGCGGCATATATTCACTTTACATATCATCGAATCTGAGCATCTGACACCGCATGCGAAAAAGAGAATCAAAGAAAAGATAGAAAAAGTTTGTTCATTTGTGCAGGAGAAAGCAAATTTCAAAGTATATAAAAGAGAACCCGACGAATTCAAAAAAGCACTCGACAAAATTGTCTTCAGGGAGGAACCCGACGAAATCAAAAGAGTACCCGACGAAATTGTCTTCAAGAGGGAACCCGACGAATTCAAAAGAGTACCCGACGAAATCTTGAGAGAACCCGACGAAATTTTATTCATGGAGGTCTCGACAAATTATCTTCATGGAGTTCCCGAAGAATTATGTTCAAGGAGGTCTCGACAAATTATCTTCATGGAGGTCTCGACAAATTATCTTCGGTCCCGAAAAATTATCTCCAAGGAGGTCCCGAAAAATTATCTTCAAGGAGGTCCCAAAGAATTGTCCTTAGGAAGGACCCGAAGAATTGTCCTCAGTAAGGACCCGAAGAATTATCCTCAGGGAGGACCCGAAGAATTAGGGAGGACCCGAAGAAATTTTCCTGAAGGAGAAACTCGACGAAATTATCATCAAGGAGGAACCAAGAAAAAAAAAGAGGACAGGCAAATCTTTGGGTCCATTGACTCGTCATTTTTTCCGAGCAAGAGTCTCGGTGATGTGCCTACCGACAAAATAGAAGAACCCAATATATTCGGCGGTCTCATCACGCCCGAGAAAAATATAGAAGAACCCGCAAAATGGGTCATTGCATCAGCCAAACAAGGCACTCAACAATATATTCTCAGAGCGCCAAAGTCGCGAACAATCTCTGAATGCCGCAAAACTCTGCGAAGGTAAGACCCCGGGTCCGTCCTGTGTGGCGTGGCATCGCCAAAGACTGCGCTCTGCTACTTTTTTCCACATCAACAGATGTGAAGAAATATCCCAGCGGACGCGCTGTGGACCCGATAAAATATGACTGGGGCTCGACAGATGGTAAGACCTTAAGCGGCACCTGTCGAGTTTACACCAGTATCCCGAGATCATGTCCGGGGACGTGATCTTGAAGTAGGTTTTTGCGGATTGCCACTAGAGCAGTTAACTAGTACCTGATCCGTCAGATGAACTAGCCCCAACTACCATTATCCCTGTACAATATAGATATGGATGTCAAATAAAAATAGCAGTGGCCTGGAGTCGATAAAAAGAGGGGCTGCGCCAAGTTCTTTATTGAGTAGTACAACTTGAGCCTATGCCAGGTGCAAGCACCTGCTCATAGGCTCGGGGGCTACTCTTATCGAGAGTATTGTTTACTCTGTCGATAAGATACAAGAAAGAGAAAAATTGTGGAGTCGATTAAAAGCAAGTTGAGCCTACACCCAAGTGCAAACACTTGGCCGTAGCCTCGGGGGCTACTCCCATCGGGAGCGCTGGTCGCGCGCCCGATAAATGTGAAAAGCTCAAGAAAGAATGACAAATATAGCGGCATAAAGCGTTGAGCCTACAACCAAGCACAAGTCCTTGGCTGTAGCCTCGGGGGCTACTCCCATCGGGAGCGCTGGTCGCGCACCCGATAGAAAAATAACTTCGACAACATCTACGACAATCAAGCTTTGTAGACTCAACTCGATTCTACGATTCGAGTGGAGCCTACTCCCATCGGGAGCCCATGGATTTCATCAAGTCCTCCAGAAATATAGTTAAGTTCTTCATCGAGTAGTACAACTTGAGTTTATGCCCAAGTGCAAGCACTTGCCCATAGACTCGGGGGCTACTCCCATCGGGAGCGCTGCCGCGCACCCGATAATTTCAAGAATCATCGGCATCATCTACGCTACACATGATCTACGACATGGACCTCGCCTTGTATTTTCTTCGACTTCGGAGATGGTTATGATTGGAGTTTCTACGCAAGTCTTCGACTTCCCTATAAACTCGGGGGCTACTGACATGGGCATACCCTTCGGGTACCCATTATTAGTATACCCGGCTCGGCCCAAGATGGAGAAGACCAAATATGGAGAAGGCCCAACAAGGCAACCCGAAGAAGTAGTCGACTAGGACTCTTGTAAAACTCTAGGCTGGTTTCATATATAAAGCTAGCCAGGGCACCCGAAAGAGAGGAGGCCAACAGATAGACAGAATATAGACAACATAGCTCCGCCTACGGCGGCACCCTGTAAACATATTATGCTCATATACTGGATTGCTAGCAGCACGTAGGGATCCTCCACCGAGGGGACCCGAAGCTGGGTACGTCGTGTGCCTAATCTCGTCCCCGGAATCTCCATCGTCGCTCTCTCCCGAAACCCAAGTCTACAATACGTAGGCATTGCCGAGGTGTTCCCTCGTCAATTGATAGGCGAGATTTCTTACATAAAGAGCTGATTGCTCTCAAAAGGAAGTACTAGGGGATACATTGCCCCATCTCCTGCTACTGGCCCTATACGAGAGGTCCTATCTACGGGCCGTCGCTGCCCTCGTCGTCGCCGTCGTCGGCGCTGCTCCCGGCGGGCCCGTCGTCGCTCCAATGGCCGCCGACTGGGCCCTCATTGTCCTCGTCCTCTTCGTCAGCTGAGGTTGCCCGGCCAGGGACAGAACCGCTTGGCCGGCGGCTCGTCGGAGGAGGTGTCGTCCTCCTCCTCCTCCTCTTCCTCCTCCTCCTCGGGGGAGGAGAAGTCACAGGAGAAGCGATCGTCGTCGCTCTCCTCCTCTGTCTCCCCGTCGACGAGGAAGCAGAGGTCGCTCTCCCCGTCGGTCAGGGACTGGTTGTCCTCCGACCAGATGGAGAAGTCATGGCTAGACTCCTCCCCGGCCTCGATGGCGCGGCGGGTGTTGGCTGCGTGGACCTCCGCCGGGTTCGGCTCCGGCGTCGGCTCGCGAGAGGAAGAGGACTGGGTGGAAGGATCCGATGAGACAGAGGAGGAAGAAGACATGGTGGCGCAGGAGGGCTTTTGGAGTGCTAATGCGAAGAAGATGCAGAAATAAACTGTGCGGAGCGGTTAAATAAAAGGGGATATAGTGGAAATTCAATGCCACAGCAGTTTCCGAGGAAGTGGTGCCTAAAAGAAAAAAAAACTGCCAGGTCACGCGGAGAAGTTGAGAAGGCAAGGCATCATGATGACGGATACTGCAACGGTTCTGCCACGACATGACCCGACGAAGGAAAAGCAGAGTGATTTTGGAATTACCAATTCCAAAACCAGGGGGGCATGTGTTATCACCAGAATTTGACCGAGCCAGAGGTGGGCCGCGATCAAGATGGACTTGAAGAATATACATGTAAGGATTACGTGAATCGGCCTGTTATGCTGAGTTTGGGGCTAGTTTGCCTTTGTATCTGTAACATATTAGGATACGTGTCGGTTAGTTAGAATTTTACCCGTGCACGGTTAGGTGCATGTCTAAGTTAGAAAGTCCCCTGGACTATAAATATGTATCTAGGGTTTATGGAATAAAAAAACAACCAACGTTCAACCAATCAAATCAATCTCGGCGCATCGCCAACTCCTTCGTCTCGAGGGTTTCTACCGGTAAGCAACATGCTGCCTAGATCGCATCTTGCGATCTAGGCAGCACAAGCTCCACGTTGTTCATGCGTTGCTCGTACTGAAGCCTTTTTGATGGCGAGCAACGTAGTTATCATAGATGTGTTAGGGTTAGCATAGTTCTTCGTGTAACATGCTATTGTAGTGCAACCCTTGCATGTCTAGCCGCCCTTACACCTATCTTAGGTGTAGGGGCGGCACCCCGCTTGATCATTATTTAGTAGATCCGATCCGTTACGGTTGCTCCTTGTTCATCAAGGATTAGTTTAATATCTGCAATAGTTAGGCCTTACAAAGGGCGGGAGGATCCAGCGGCACGTAGGGTGTCGTTTGCTAGTCCTAGACAGGATGTTCCGGGGATCAACCTCGTGTTGGTTTTTAGGCCTTGTCTAGGATCGGCTTACGATCACCGTGCGTGGCCGCGAGGCCCAATCCTGAGTAGGATGATCCGATTATGCGGTGAAAACCCTAAATCGTCGTAGATCTCATTAGCTTTATCTTGATCAAGCAGGACCACCATATATTCGTGCACCCCGTATGAATCATGGGTGGATCGGCTCCTTGAGCCGATTCACAGGATAACCTGAGAGCCGATCGAGGCTCGTATTTAATGTTTATGTGTATGCCATGCAGGAAACTAAGCGAGGCATCTCCATCACCTTCCTGGCCAGGTATAGGTCAGGTGGCACGCCCTTGCAATCAGCATCGGACGTGTGACCAGAAGGCTTTGCGGGCCGTCGCTCGGAGGGACCTCGGCCAGCCGCAGCCCTAGGTTGTTCCCGGCTCTACGGTGTTGCCCGTCGCTGCCCGCCGGTGGGTTTCGGACGTCAACAGAGGGATCATCTTATAATGCTACCGTCGCGATCTAAGCAAAATAAGATGCATAAAAGGATTAACATCACATGCAGTTCATATGTGATATGATATGGCCCTTTTGTCTTTGCGCCTTTGATCTTCATCTCCAAAGCACGGACATGATCTCCATCATCATCGGGCATGATCTCCATCATCGTCGGCGTAGCGTCAAGGTCAATGGCGCCGTCTTCATGATTGTTCTCCCATGTAGCAACTATTACAACTTCTTTGAAATACTACTCAACATGAAATTTAAAGACAACCATAAGGCTCCTGCCGGTTGCCACAATACAATAATGATCATCTCATACATATTCATCATCACATTATGGCCATATCACATCACCAAACCCTGCAAAAACAAGTTAGACGTCTCTAATTTGGTTTGCATATTTTACGTGGTTTAGGGTTTTCGAGAGAGATCTAATCTACCTACAAACATGAACCACAACGGTGATACTAGTGTTGTCAATAGAAGAGTAAATTGAATCTTCACTATAGTGGGAGATACAGACACCCGCAAAGCCACTTATGCAATACAAGTTGCATGTCGAGCGTGGAGCAAATCTCATGAACGCGGTCATGTAAAGTTAGCCCGAGCCGCTTCATCCCACTATGCCACAAAGATGCAAAGTACTCAAACTAAAGACAACATAAGCATCAACGCCCACAAACCATTGTGTTCTACTCGTGCAACCATCTATGCATAGACACGGCTCTGATACCACTGTAGTATAACGTTGCATAGAAAACAAAAAATTTCCTACCGCGAGAACGCAATCCAAGCCAAGATGCAATCTAGAAGATGGGAGCAACGAGGGGATGATCGAGTCTCACCCTTGAAGAGTTCCAAAGCCTACAAGATGAGGCTCTTGTTGCTGCAGTAGACGTTCACTTGCCACTTGCAAAAGCGCGTAGAAGATCTTGATCACGGCGCCACGAACGGGCAGCAACTCCGTACTCGGTCACACGTTCGGTTGTTGATGAAGACGACGTCCACCTCCCCGTTCCAGCGGGCAGCGGAAGTAGTATCTCCTCTTGAATCCGGCAGCACGACGGCGTGGTGTCGGTGGTGGTGGAGAATCCCGGCGGAGCTTCGCTAAGCGTGCGGGGAAGAAGGAGGAGTGGGGCGGCTAGGGTTTGGGGAGAGGGGGGCGCCGGCCACTATGGGGTGCGGCCACCTTGTGGTGTTTGGGGTGGCCGGCCCCCTCCCCTTGGCCCTCATTATATAGGTGGAACACCCAAGAGTTGGTCTACAAGTCTTCGAATAAGACACCAAACCAAAACCTTCCATATCACATGAAACCTACCCAAGCTAGGACTCCCACTAGAGGTGGGATTCCCACCTTCCCTTGGGAGGGGGTGGCCGGCCACCATAGGTGGAGTCCACCTGGGACTCCATCCCTTAGGGTTGGCCGGCCATGGTGGTGGAGTCCCTTCGGGACTCCGCCTTCCAAAGTGACTTTCTTCCGGAATATTCTAGAACCTTCTAGCACCTTCCATAAATGCACCGGATCATTTTTAAACTCATAAAATGACTTCCTATATATGAATCTTATTCTCCGGACCATTCCGGAACTCCTCGTGATGTCCGGGATCTCATCCGGAACTTCGAACAAATCTTCGAACTCCATTCCATATTCAAGTTCTACCATTTCAACATCAAACCTTAAGTGTGTCACCCTACGGTTCGTGAACTATGTGGACATGGTTGAGTACTCTCTCTGACCAATAACCAATAGCGGGATCTGGAGATCCATAATGGCTCCCACATATTCAACGATGACTTTAGTGATCGAATGAACCATTCACATACGATACCAATTCCCTTTGTCACACGATATTTTACTTGTCCGAGGTTTGATCATCGGTATCACTCTATACCTTGTTCAACCTCGTCTCCTGACAAGTACTCTTTACTCGTACCGTGGTATGTGGTCTCTTATGAACTTATTCATATGCTTGCAAGAAATTAGACGACATTCCACCGAGAGGGCCCAGAGTATATCTATCCGTCATCGGGATGGACAAATCCCACTGTTGATCCATATGCCTCAACTCATACTTTCCGGATACTTAATCCCACCTTTATAACCACCCATTTACGCAGTGGCGTTTGATGTAATCAAAGTACCTTTCCGGTATAAGTGATTTACATGATCTCATGGTCATAAGGACTAGGTAACTATGTATTGAAAGCTTATAGCAAATAACTTAATGACGTGATCTTATGCTACGCTTAATTTGGGTGTGTCCATTACATCATTCATATAATGATATAACCTTGTTATTAATAACATCCAATGTTCATGATTATGAAACTAATCATCCATTAATCAACAAGCTAGTTAAGAGGCATACTAGGGACTCTTTGTTGTTTACATATCACACATGTATCAATATTTCGGTTAATACAATTATAGCATGGTATATAAACATTCATCATAAACATAAAGATATATAATAACCACTTTTATTATTGCCTCTTGGGCATATCTCCAACAAAAAGCTCAAGCTTGGGGATGTGTAGGTGCATCCCAAGAACATATTCAAGAACATACAATCATTTAAGCTTGGGGATGCCCGAGTCATCCCCTATTCATCAACAAACATGAGGTTATCTCGTTCATACTCTATATTACCCGTCCACATGATATGAATCGTCTTAACGTGTATTATAATTGCTTTTATATGTATTGGTTTTACCTTTTTTAGTTTTTTTAGGCTTCTTATTTGATATTTATTGCTTATTTGCTTTCACTTATAATTTTAAAACAACAAAAATATTTTCTTTTGTTTTGCTTCTTTGTTGGATTCTTTATTTGGTTGTTACTTTTGGTTTTCTTTTAGAGTTTTTCTTGCTGTAGCTAGCATGTTTAGGTATGTTTAGTCTCTGATATATTAGTTTATCAAAAATAAAATACCAAATTTTATCCATTTAGCTTAGTTGATACATTTGTAAAAAGTGATTTTCTGTTTTCAGAATCTACTGCTCATTGCGTGATTTTTCATGTTTTACTGGTAGTTCTAAAAATCACGAAAAAATTACTGATTATGTATCACCTAATTATGTGCATGCACAAAAATTGGCTAAAATTTCGGACATGTTTAAGTGCACCTAATAATTACGTTTTCCAGCTGCTGTTTTCTGGACAGATTCTGACTTTTGTTGCAAGAGTGGCCTCTTTTCGTTTTCATTTGATTTTTATGGGTTCTTACCTTTCATTTATAATTTGGCCATTTAAGAAACCTTTCTGTAACCTAAAAACAAAATTTGATTTGGTTTAATAGCAGCACTTTGAAAATATTATCTATTGCACTAATGTCTAACCGCAGAAAAGAATGGGAAAGTTTTTGTGTTGAAATTTTTCACAGAGAATGAAGGAACACCAAACTCTGAAATATTGAAGAATGGCCAAAGTCATAAGCTTGGGGATGTCCCCGCATCCCTCTTCATCAATAACCCCTCGGTTTGCAAACCTTCAAAATTTGTTTTTTGAGCAACATATGAATTTGACTAAAATTGAAGCGGCTGTATCTTATTATCTATTTATCCTAGCATCAAACACCGGTTACATTAATAAGTGGATCGTCACATATTTTATTTATCTTCTATTTTCAACGTTTACTTGGTTAATGTATATTTGATGAAACTTAAAAAAGATGTGTGAATGATATTGTTTAGTGGTTATGTTTTCTTATGGATAGTCTCAACTAGCTAATAGCGTATATTATGATATTTTGATGTTAACATGCATTGTCCTGTTCATAAGATGGTACAGTATTGTGGTGTCCTCCTTTGAATGATTCATTTGAAATTGACTTGGCACATGCTAACGCATGTATATGACTGAAAAACAAAAGTCAATTAAGCCTCGATGATTTACTTTGCTTCAGAGTTCTTGTATCACTTTTATGCCTCCATTAATTTTATTCTGTCGCAAGCATGATTATGACGGTTATTGCTCTCTTGATTGTCGCTACCCAGTCTATTGCTAGCCTTCACTTGTACTGAGCGGAAATGCTGCTCGTGCATCCAAATACCTATAAACCAAGTTGTTTCAAAGTGTCCATTATAAATACCTATGCATGGCATTTCAAACCATTCCAAGTAAATTTTCATGTGCTACTTTAAAACCTTCAAAGTACTTCTCAATTTGTGTCAATATTTTATAGCTCATGAGGAAGTATGTGGTGTTTTATCTTTCAACCTTGTCATTTACTCCTGACAAACTTTCACCAATGGACTAGTGGCATATACATCCGCTTATCCAATAATTTTGCAAAAAGAGCTGGCAACGGGGTGCCCAGCCCCAAATTAATTACAACTTTCATTAATAATTCTCTTCACATGTTTTGCCCTGATTTATCAGTAAGCAACTTAATTTGTAAATAGACACTCCTCCATGGTATGTGAATGTTGGAAGGCACCCGAGGATTCGGTTAGCCATGGCTTGCGAAAGCGAATGTTGGGAGGAGTGTCACCTATAAATAAAACTAAAGTACATGTGTAAACAAAATAGAAGAGGGATGATCTACCTTGCTGGTAGAGATAACGTCCTTCATGGGAGGCGCTCTTGAAAGTCTGGTTGACAAGGGGGTTAGAGTGCCCATTACCATTCGTTGACAAAAACAAACACTTCCCAAAACAATTTTACTTCTGTTTTAAAAATAAAAAGCTCTAGCACATGTTAATCCCTGCTTCCCTCTGCGAAGGGCCTATCTTTTACTTTTATGTTGAGTCACCATCCTTTCTTTGAGCACCTTTTTAAGAGCATAATTGTCATTCTTAGTGTAATGTGCTTGTCCCAGAACGCGGTTAACCGTGGCATAACGTTGATGCTTTTATCTTTAATATTCTTACTTCTAGTCTTCACTTGAACTTCAGAGGTGCCTTGGCATTTATGTTTTGCTCCACAACTAAGGGCAAGCGAGATACCGCTCTACCATGCTTTACTATGATCATTACAATCTTGTTGATGTTTATAAATTTCATATTATGAACTCTTAGTTGGTTGATACTTTTCATTAGGTAACATGATTGCTAAGTTTTATTATCCATACATCATGCAATTGTTAAAGACCTGATCACAACATTTACAAGCAAAAATTATTTTGTTATCATTTACCTACTCGAGGACGAGCAGGAATTAAGCTTGGGATTGTTGATACGTCCAAAACGTATCTATAATTTTTGATTGTTTCATGTTAATATTATGCCTTTGGCACTTATTTTTGTATTAAATTTATTATTTATTTGGACTAACCTATTAATAGTTGCAAAAGTGCACAATGTTCTTGTTTTACACTTTGATGTGTAGGAATTATCAAGAATACAAGAGGAAACCTTGTTGGAGTCGAATTGGAACTTTGCTGAAATCTGTCCCAGAACTGTTTTTGGAGATTGTCTGTTTGACCCTCGAAGATAGCCCTCAACGGAGTTGGGCCTGAAGAGGAAGTTGTAGATAATTTTCTTCTGAACGTTCTGGAGTTAAAATTCGGCCCAATCAAAGTTCGAACGCGGCCTGTAGACCCATTTTGGTGGAACCCTAAAAGGGGTGACGGAAATCTGAGAAGATATATAAAGGGAGGAAACCTAACTCGTAGAGGACACCTCCACCCACGAATTTCAGCCACCAAAAGCCACGTTTTTGCCTCCCCCATGGATCCCATCTCCATGGGGGAGGGCTCCCTTGAATCCATGAAGGAGAGAGACTAAGGGATGGCGCTCCCCAACCTTGCCGGCGGCGGGGAAAGGAGTTCCCCGCACCGCCGCCCTGCGCCACCGCGCTGCCCTCTCCGACGTCTTCACCGCCATCTCCATCACCATCTCCTCCTTGTATTCAGTGGTTCATCCTCTCATAAACCTCTGTGCCGTCCTATGTAAACATGGTGTTTGATGCTATAATATTCATCCTATGATCTATGTCATGTTTATGTAGTATATTTGTCTTTTGATTGCTTTGTTCAATGTCTATGGTTCATTAGAGTTGTATGTTGATATGGTACTGTCCTTTGGTGTCCATTATACTTGTGCGCGCATGGATCAATACCATAGGGTTAGTAGTATGTGCAAAGAAAGGGGGTAGTCCTGCCGGAGTGACAGAAACCTGAGGGCTCAAACCGGTTAGTTGCATGTATGGGAGTAAGAGGACCATAAACTTAAGGCTATGGTTGGGGAAACCTTAATGCATTGTTAGTATTTACGGATGTTTGCTAACAATCCAATCATATAGTACTTGTAATCCCAAGTAGTGGAACGCTTGTATATTTAGCCTCTCCCACATTGAAAACTACATCAAAGACAATGAACTAAATGTCTTCACTAATTAATCTTGGACAAAGCCACCACAATTACCACCACTTTTCCACACTCATGGTACTGTTAGTATATGGTTACTTAGTGTACTTTATTGCTGCAGCACTAACATTTACTTTCATGTATTTATTATCTTGCAAAGCTATCTCTCATACCCGTATTGTCACTGTAGTTTTATTTCCTAGATGAAGCAAACGCTTAGTGCGCGTAGAGTTGTATCAGTGGTTGATAGAACTTGAGAGAGTACTTATCCTACCTTTAGCTCCTCGTTGGGTTCGACACTCTTACTTATCGAAAAGGCTACACGCGATCCCCTATACTTGTGGGTTATCACACGTCCTTATGTGCACCTATAAGGGTTTCACAAGGTCTTTTGAGATGTTCTTTATTATAAATACACTTCCCTGTTTCTGGGTCCAACTTTCCACCAACCCCGTAGAACCCACTCCTTGGACCGTTCGGTCCAATCGGATGTCGCTATATTGATCCCTTTCCTATTAGTTCCGCCTCAGCCTTCTGCCACTTAGGCATGTTAGCCATGTAGCCACATGGACCCGTAACTTGGTGATATTTTTTCAACGCAACATTTGCCTTATTTGTTTCCGACCTTTTCTTAAATTAGCTGAAAGCTTGAACTTCACGAATTCGGGCAAATGATATTTTATCTTCTCATGCTCTCTAGTGAAGTCCGGAGTCTTGTTTTGCTTGACAAAGTCACGGTACAATCTTTTCTTGTGGTTCTTGAATAGTTCGGCCATCTTCTTTAGAGCAAACTCCTTGACTTTCCCCTCCATCTTTCTAGCTGTATTGAGATTCTCCTCTTGAGGTACGGTGAAATGTGCCATGAGCTGACCCCAAAGGTTGTTTTTGGCTACATCATCGACATAAGTACCTTCTTCAACCTCTTCAGCCTTTGGCTTATGTCATTCTCGAATGGTGATCGGGATGCAGTCCCTAACAACCACTTCACATTGACTTATAAATAATTTTGCCGCTGATACGTCTCCAACGTATTCATAATTTCTGATGTTCCATGCTTGTTTTATGACAATACCTACATGTTTTATACACACTTTATGCATTATTATGCATTTTCCGGAACTAACCTATTGACAAGATGCCGAAGTGCCAGTTCCTGTTTTCTGCTGTTTTTGGTTTCAGAAATCCTAGTAAGGAAATATTCTCGGAATTGGACGAAATCAACGCCCAGTATCTTATTTTTCCACGAAGCTTCCAGAACACCGGAGAGAGACCAGAGAGGAGCCAGGGGGCCCACACGCCAGGGCAGCGCGGCCAAGGCCCTGGGCGCGCCCCCCTATGGTGTGGCCCCACCAGGGGCCCTCCGAGGCTGCCTTTCCGCCTACTTAAGGACTCCGTCACGAAAACCCTAGAGGAATAAGCCACGGTACGAGAAAAGTTCCAGAGCCGCCGCCATCGCAAAGCCAAGATTCGGGGGACATAAGTCTTTGTTCCGGCACGCCGCCGGGACGGGGAAGTGCCCCCGGAAGGCATCTCCATCGACACCACCGCCATCTTCATCGCCGCTGCTGCTTCCCATGATGAGGAGGGAGTAGTTCTCCCCCGAGGCTGAGGGCTCTACCGTAACTATGTGGTTCATCTCTCTCTCTCTTTGTGATCTAGTTGAATATCATCTATGTGCTACTCTAGTGATGTTATTAAAGTAGTCTATTCCTCCTCCATGATGTAACGTTGACAGTGTGTGCATCATGTAGTACTTGGTATAAGCTATGATTGTGATCTCTTGTAGATTATGAAGTTAACTATTACTATGATAGTATTGATGTGATCTATTCCCCCTTTCATAGCCTGACGGTGACGGTGTGCATGCTATGTTAGTACTCGGTATAATTGCAATGGCTATCATGCACTCTAAGGTTACTTAAATATGAACTCCGAATGTTGTGGAGCTTGTTAACTCCGGCATTGAGGTGCTCTTGTAGCCCTACACAATGAATGGTGTTTGTTATCCAACAAGAGAGTGTAGAGTAGTTTCAGTTATGTGATCAATGTTGAGAGTGTCCACTAGTGAAAGTAGGATCCCTAGGCCTTGTTTCCGAACATCGAATCTCCGTTTATTTACTGTTCCACAGCATGTTTACTCGCTGCCATATTTATTTCAGATTGCTATTACCACTCATATTCATCCATATTACTTGTATTTCACTATCTCTTCGCCGAACTAGTGCACCTATACATCTGACAAGTGTATTAGGTGTGTTGGGGACACAAGAGACTTCTTGTATCGTGATTGCAGGGTTGCTTGAGAGGGATATCTTTGACCTCTTCCTCCCTGAGTTCGATAAACCTTGGGTGATTCACTTAAGGGAAACTTGTTGCTGTTCTACAAACCTCTGCTCTTGGAGGCCCAACACTGTCTACAAGAATGGAAGCGTGCGTAGACATCAAGCTATTTTCTGGCGCCGTTGCCGGGAAGGTAAGGTAAAAGGTATTCACATCCTCCGACTACTAAGTTATTTCTTAGCATTGTTGCCGGTGTGTGAGTGCTCGAAGCTATTTCCTTTAGATCCTGCAATTGCATCTTTTTGTTTCTTGTTTACACTAGTTAGGCATAATGGAAAACAACAAAAAAATTAGTGAGCTTTTTAATCTATTTCCTGAGTTAAGGCATGGATTGTTTGATGCGAAAATTAAAAAACCTGTGGAACCTTATTTGCATGCTAGTAGCAATGTTATTAGTATGGACGCAATTACTGCTAATGCTATGGAGAAGTCTAAGCGTGGGGAAGCTAGTTTTTATGATCTTTTTAGCTTCCCATCTTTAGGGGAGAAAATTTGCTCTGATAATACTTTATCTCCCATATGCGATAACTCTAATGATGCTTGTGATATTTTAAATCCACCTACTGCAAGTACTGCTTTCAAGATACCCATGAAAATTATTGAACGTGTTATGGATAACCGCTATGAAGGGGATGGAACTGTCCACCCTGGAGATCATTTATTGTTTTTGCATGAATTATGCGGGTTATTCGAGTGTGCAGGTATCTCTATGGATGAAGTGAGGAAGAAACTATTCTCTATTTCGTTGTCTGGTAAAGCGGCGCATTGGTGTAAATTGCTGAAGAATAGTCATTCTCTTGGTTGGGAGGAAATTGTACCTCTCTTTTATTCTAAATTTTATCCTCCTCATGAAGTGCATACTGATAGAAATTACATTTATAACTTTTATCCTCGTGATGGAGAGAGTATTTCCCAAGCATGGGGGAGATTGAAGTCACTAATGCTCAAATGTCCCATTCATGAGCTCCCCCGTAATGTTATTATTAATAATTTTTATGCAAGGCTTTCAGGACACCACAAGGACTATCTAGATGCCTGTTTGGAGGGATCTTTCACAAGCAAGGAGGTTGAAGCTAGGTGGGATCTTCTTGAAAGAATTCAGGAGAATACTGAAGATTGGGAGAACGACAAAGGTAAAGAATAAGGTATAAATTATGATTATGAATGCATTGAAACTTTTATGGATACTGGTAAATTTCGAAATATGAGTGCTACTTATGGTCTTGACTCTCAAGTTGCTGCAAATCTTTATAAAGCTTTTGCCTCTCATTTTGAATTGCCTAGGAAGAATTTTGATAAGTATCATGAACCTTTTAAAGATGCTTGCATGAAGGATGAAATTGTTGATAATGATTGCAATGAACATGCTCAAACTCCTAAGAATGCTATTTCCTATAAACATGTTAATTTTTGTGGAATGCATAGACCTTGTGGAATTAATCAAATCGAAGATGAATATTGTATCCATCATAGGAATGGAAAAACTAGAAAGTGGTCTAGGGCTCTAGATGATCTTGGTAAAAAAGTTTGTGCCCTCTATCCTTTTATTTGTGAACTTTGCCATAGAGTGGGACATTTTAATTTTCAATGCTCCTCCAATGATAATTCGAACCCCATGAGTGCTGCGAATTTGTATTGTGATGATGAAATTACTCCTAATCAGCATGATGAACTTACTTTATTTTTGTGGTGTGAAGAGTTATCAAGAAAAATCTCTTTGTTACATGTGAGTGATCTTGATATTGAGGATGTCCTGCATGGGTGTTTTTCTTATTGCATTGATAATTTCCATACAAATACTTACATACAAAATATTTTAGAAGATGACACTTTGCCAAAATATGATAGGACCTCTATGTGTTTTGAACTCATTAATGAAAAGGAGGAATCCTCCCAAGTTTCTTCTATTGTTTTTGGAAATAAAACAGGTTATGTGGAGAAGCCTCTCATCAAGCCTCTCCCTCCTAAAGAAAGGCACGAGGAGAAGGAAGAGAAGAAGGAGAAGAAGAAGGGAACGAAGAAGAAGAAGAAGAAGAAGAAGAAGAGGAATAAAAAGAAAGAGGTAACAGCATATCCTCGCGTGTATGAGATAACGATAGGTAACCGTAAGTATGTTGCTCCTGATGATTATTATGATAATGAATCTGAGTACAATGATCTTCCTATGCCCTTTACCTACATTAGTTATCATGATTTGAAAGAGCACACTACTTTTGATATTGAAAATCTCTGGGAAACTAATTCTGAAAATGATGATGTTAATAATTGCCAAAGTATCAGTACTATCCATACTTCCTCCCATAATGATATAGAAAGCTCTAAGCTTGGGGATGAGGTGTTTGAAAATCCTTTTGCTACTAATCATTATATGTTTGATACATCTCCTTCTAGTAACAATGATGGTATGGTCACAGATGAACATACTGTGAAAGATAACTATTCTATTTCTTATGATTACACTATGCCTCCAACCTTTGATGATTATTATAAAGAATGCTATGATATAGGTTATAATTACCCTTATGAAACTTGTCATAGTTATGATAGGATTGCCAAAAACAATTCCCTTAGTATGCAACTTGTTTACCATGTTCAAATTCTTGATAATAATCTTGCTCCAATTACTATTAATGAGAAGAACTCTTCTTATGCCAAAATTAATGATACTTTTATGCATATGAACCATGATAAGAATGTTTTAAGTGATGGGTATATTGTGGATTTCATCAATGATGCTACTGAAAGTTATTATGAGAGAGGGAAATATGGTTATATGCATCTTAATAATATTAAGTTTCCCCTCTTTATGTTGAGAATCTTGAAGTTACTCGTGTTTTATCTTCCTATGATTGTCACTTTGTTCTTCATGAATTCATTTGTGTACAAGATTCCTCTTCATAGGAAGTGGGTTAGGCTTAAATTTGTTTTGAATTTGCTTTTTGATGCTCTCTTTTGCTTCAACTCTTATTTCTTGCGAGTGCATCATTAAAATTACTGAGCCCATCTTAATGGCTATAAAGAAAGCACTTCTTGGCAGATAACCCATGTTTTTTATTTTACTACAGCACTTTTGTTTTATATTTGAGTCTTGGAAGTTGTTACTACTGTAGCAACCTCTCCTTATCTTTATTTTATTGCATTGTTGTGCCAAGTTAAGTCTCTAATAGAAGGTTGATACTAGATTTGGATTGCTGCGCAGAAACAGATTTCTTGCTGTCACGAATTTGAGTAGTATTCTCTGTAGGAAACTCAGAAAAATCTGCCAATTTACGTGAGTGATCCTCAGATATGTACGCAACTTTCATTAGTTTTGAGTTTTCTCATCTGAGCAAGTTTAGTGCCCCAGAAAAATTCGTCTTTACGGACTGTTCTGTTTTGACAGATTCTGCCTTTTATTTCACATTGCCTGTTTTGCTATGTTTGATGGATTTCTTTGTTCCATTAACTTTTAGTAGCTTTGTGCAATGTCCACAAGTGTTAAGAATGATTGTGTCACCTCTGAACATGTGAATTTTTGATTATGCACTAACCCTCTAATGAGTTTGTTTCGAGTTTGGTGTGGAGGAAGTTTTCAAGGGTCGAGAGAGGAGGATGATATATGATCAAGAAGAGTGAAAAGTCTAAGCTTGGGGATGCCCCCGTGGTTCATCCCTGCATATTTCAAGAAGACTCAAGCATCTAAGCTTCGGGATGCCCAAAGCATCCCCTTATTCATCAACAATTTATCAGGTTCTTCTATTGAAACTATATTTTTATTCGGTCACATCTTATGTACTTTACTTGGAGCGTCTGTGTGCTTCTATTTTCGTTTTGTTATTTTCGTCCTCTGAATAAATTCATGCTTGTGTGGGAGAGAGACACGCTCCGCTCGTTCATATGAACACATGTGTTCTTAGCTTTACTTTTAATGTTCATGGCGAAGGTTGAAACTGCTTCGTTCATTGTTATTTGGTTGGAAACAGAAAATGCCTCATATTGTCTTGAATAATTTGATACTTGGCAATTGTTTTGAGATCTCAAGTATATCATGATTAAGCTCATGCACCATGTAGTTTAAACCTATTAGTGGAGAACTACCGTAGAGCTTTTTGAAATTGGTTTGCATGATTGGTCTCTCTAAGGTCTAGATATTTTCTGGTAAAAGTGTTTGAACAACTAGGAAGACAGTGTAGAGTCTTATAATGCTTTCAATATGTTCTTATGTAAGTTTTGTTGTACCGGTTCATACTTGAGTTTGCTTCAAACAACCTTGCTAGCCTAAGCCTTGTATTGAGAGGCAATACTTCTCGTGCATCCAAAATACTTGAGCCAAAAACTATGCCATTCGTGTCCACCATACCTACCTACTACATGGTATTTTCTGTCATTCCAAGTATATACTTTGTGTGCTACCTTTAAACAATTCAAAATGCTTCTTAATTTGTGTCAATGTTTTATAGCTCATGAGGAAGTATGTGGTGTTTGATCTTTCAATCTTGTTGGGCAACTTTCACCAATGGACTAGTGGCTTCATCCGCTTATCCAATAATTTTGCAAAAAGAGCTGGCAATGGGGTTCCCAGTTCCAAATTAATTAACCTTAATAGACACTCCTCCATGGTATGTGATTGATGGAAGGCACCCGAGGATTTGTTTAGCCATGGCTTGAGAAAGCAAAGGTGGGGAGGAGTGTCATCTCTAAATAAAACTAAAATAAATAGACACTCCTTCATGGTATGTGATTGTTGGAAGGCACCCGAGGATTCGGTTAGCCATGGTTTGTGAAAGCAAAGGTTGGAAGGAGTGTCACCCAAAAATAAAAAATTCATGGGAGCCGCTCTTTGAAGGTCTGTCTGGCAAGGGGGTTAGAGTGCCCACTACCATTCGTTGACAACAACAAACACCTCTCAAAACTTCACTTTTATGCTCTCTATATGATTTCAAAACTTGAAAAGCTCTAGCACATGATTTTATCCCTGCTTCCCTCTGCGAAGGGTCATTCTTCTACTTTATGTTGAGTCAGTTTACCTACTTTCTTCCATCTTAGAAGCAAACACTTGTGTCAACTGTGCATTGATTCCTACATACTTGCTTATTTTCATTCATCATATTACTTTGTGTTGACAATTATCCATGAGATATACATGTTGAAGGTTGAAAGCAACTGCTGAAACTTGTATCTTCCTTTGTGTTGCTTCAATGCCTTTACTTTGAATTTATTGCTTTATGAGTTAACTCTTATGCAAGACTTTTGATGCTTGTCTTGAAAGTACTATTCATGAAAAGTTTTGCTATATGTTATCTATTTGTTAGCAACTATAGATCATTGCCTTGAGTCACTTCATTCATCTCATATGCTTTACAATAGTATGATCAAGATTATGTAAGTAGCATGTCACTACAGAAATTATTCTTTTTATCGTTTACCTACTCGAGGGCGAGTAGGAACTAAGCTTGGGGATGCTGATACGTCTCCAATGTATCCATAATTTCTGATGTTTCATGCTTGTTTTATGACAATACCTACATGTTTTATACACACTTTATGTCATTATTATGCATTTTCCGGAACTAACCTATTGACAAGATGCCGAAGTGCTAGTTCCTGTTTTCTGCTCTTTTTGGTTTCAGAAATCCTAGTAAGGAAATATTCTCGGAATTGGACGAAATCAACGCCCAGTATCTTATTTTTCCACGAAGCTTCCAGAACACCGGAGAGAGACCAGAGAGGAGCCAGGGGGCCCCACACGCCAGGGCGGCGCGGCCAAGGCCCTTGGCGCGCCCCTCTATGGTGTGGCCCCACCAAGGCCCCTCCGAGGCTGCCTTTCCGCCTACTTAAGGACTCCGTCGCGAAAACCCTAGAGGAATAAGCCATGGTACGAGAAAAGTTCCAGAGCCACCGCCATCGCGAAGCCAAGATTCGGGGGACAGAAGTCTCTGTTCCGGCACGCCGCCGGGACGGGGAAGTGCCCCCGGAAGGCATCTCCATCGACACCACCGCCATCTTCATCGCCGCTGCTGCTTCCCATGATGAGGAGGGAGTAGTTCTCCCCCGAGGCTGAGGGCTCTACCGTAGCTATGTGGTTCATCTCTCTCTTTGTGATCTAGTTGAATATCATCTATGTGCTACTCTAGTGATGTTATTAAAGTAGTCTATTCCTCCTCCATGATGTAACGTTGACAGTGTGTGCATCATGTAGTACTTGGTATAAGCTATGATTGTGATCTCTTGTAGATTATGAAGTTAACTATTACTATGATAGTATTGATGTGATCTATTCCTCCTTTCATAGCCTGATGGTGACGGTGTGCATGCTATGTTAGTACTCGGTATAATTGCAATGGTCTATCATGCACTCTAAGGTTACTTAAATATGAACTCCGAATGTTGTGGAGCTTGTTAACTCTGGTATTGAGGTGCTCTTGTAGCCCTACACAATGAATGGTGTTTGTTATCCAACAAGAGAGTGTAGAGTAGTTTCAGTTATGTGATCAATGTTGTAATATCCCAGGTATTGGGGTTACAAAAATAGAGGAAACGGATGTGTGCATTGCATTCATGCATAGAAAATCTGGGGAATTTTCGGGCTTTAAAGTAAAACAGTCACCGTAACTAAAGTTTCACTTGACCTTGGTGGAATTGAAGTAGTTCATCAAGTCAAGCGCTATAAACCTCAATGTGACTTTGATAAAACCTTGTTTTGGGTAGAGATGATTTGATCTAAGGGGTTAGATCAAATGGAACTAATAATCAACACAACAACACTTTACTCAATGATCAATTGCTTGATCTTATAAAAGATCATAATATGGAATTCCCTGACATAACATATGAACATACAATTAATTGGAAATCAAGTAACAATATCTGGAGAAACTATTCTTCACTTATCTTTTCCATGTCTTAAACTAATCCATGATCCTACCATGAACCTCATGGTATTCATTCTACTCCAAACTTGGAAACATGACAAGGAGATCAACCCAAGAAATATATATTCTTCTCTATTCCAAATAGTTAAGCATCAAACCTAGAGAGGTGAGAGTTCTATTATAATTATTAGAGAAGCATTAACAAACCTTGAGCTAAACCTTGGATATACATCCAAGCATTTAAATCATCATCTTTAAAGAAGAACCCCAGGATATTATTCAAGTCCATCCCAAATGAGAGAGACCATTCATACTAATCCTAGCTTTATCTACTTAAGAATCAAAGACAACCATTGAATTAAAATATTTGGTTATAAACCATTTCACCATGGAGTGGTGAGATAACCTACTATCACATGGAATAATACCATATCCATGAATTAATAAAGTAAGGAGGAGATTAATTCAACCAAGATAGCCAAGTGGAGTTTTAGACTTGATATCTATTGAGATATAGTGAATACACCATAAACCCTAGAATAAACCATTCCTTTATAAGAGAGCCCAAGCTAAGGTGTTACACTCAAGAAAGTTAAAGCCAACACTTGAATGTGAGGGAGAGAACTACCCATATACCCAGATGATAATAACAACATTATTTAAGTGGAACCCTACTGGTATAAGTAGATCCCATTTCCACATTAAATTATAGGGAGATCACCAGTAAGAAACTCTAGACTTATATCCCAACCTTAACTTGTGAACCACTTGGTGATCACAATTAGAATCCTATCATATCTATATTTCATAAATTAATGAACCTAAGAAAACCTTAGAGTTAAACTCTATATTTTATATGGTGAGAAACCAATCACCCATAAAACCAAAGTTAACTATAAAAAGAACCATAACCACTTAAGTTACTTCAACAATAGATTAAGGATAATAACAATAGAAGTCTATTAGTAAAAGATAACACCAATTCTCAGATCCTTAGTAACTAGAGGAACACATGGAATACTAAGCAAGTAACCATCTTATCATGGTTAGGGGAGATTAACCCTAGCACATGCAATATGGTGTCATTTTATCTCTATAACCTAGAATTATAACTCAACCCTAGTTTGAGTATCACTTGGGTGATCACAAATAAAACCAGACCATAATTAAGATTCACACCAAGTGCCATTAAGTAACTATAATTAGAACTTCAGAATTGCACTTTAATTAAATCCTATGCTTAATTATGGAGTATAAGATGAACCTAGTCTAAACCCTACAACTTAAACCTATATGGTGGTGAATAACCACCTATCATTATATTTAAGACCAAACCATGATGAGAGTAGAATTACCCTAGGTATTTCAAGGTGTTATTGAAAATAACTCTAGTGCTACTTTTGAAATAGGGTTATACTAAAACCTACAAGACCTTAACAAATAGATGCTCACATAAAATGTTATGCAAGTAATCAAGTTATCAAATATGAAGTCAAGTCCTTAGAAATATTTAGCAGATGAAATCATGACATTAAATCACTTCTTATTAGGAATCCATAAGCAAATATTACTTTCAAATTATTTCTTACAAAGAAATACTAAACAAAACTCTACCTATCACTAAGTAACAAAACTATTATTTTAGAAAACAAATTGAATGTTTCCAATGATAATACTCAGCTTCATGTCCATATGGAAGTTTAATCCAAATATCAATACTAATTAATAAACCAATGTTATAGTATTTTATTAAAGTTGCTAATACATCACGAAATACTTTGTGGAACCCTGGACTGATATTTGTATGAATTATAGTGAGCAAGATCTGAAATAGAAAATAAATCAAATTTGAATTTTTAAAGCAGAATTCAAAACAGAAAATAAGAAAGAAAACAGAAAACAAAATAAAAGAAAGAAGCTTACCTGGACCTTACCAGTCGGCGCAGCCCAGCAACGAAGCCCAGCCCAAGACTAAAGCCAACCCAAACTCGTACCGATCGGTTGAGGAAGAAAAACGAACCCCTCTTCTTCCCCAACGTCGACAACGCACGGAGGCCACTGAGACACCGTGTTCCTCTTCTCCTCGCCGCTGGCAAGCTCTGCTCGATCGAATTTGTGACTAAGCACGCGCCCAGGCACCGTATAAATACCCCAAGACGAACCCCTGGCTCGATTTCTTCCTCCTTTGCTCCATTTCTTCCTAGCCGGAAAACCTACCTCATCGGTCTCGTTCGTCGCCGTCGATTGGAGAACCTCCGAGCCACACCGTGAAGCCCTGGAGCACCGCCAGACCTCCAGCAACCTCCTCGCGGAGGCACGCTTGCCGGGAAGACTCGTGGTCCTCGAATTGCAACCTCAGTTCCCCGCCGGTCATCTTCAATCGCCGCCATTCACCGTCGACACAGACCACCCCAAGCCTCGCCAAGCCCTCCATCAACTCCAGGTTGCTCTCGCGCATCTCCAGCACCTATTTAATTGCTTCAGAATCAATTGTATCGCAGTCCCGTTTAGCTCGCCGGAGTTGGCCGCCGCAGAGGGTTTCGTCGGAGTAGTTCCGGCGACCAAAACTTGGTAGCGTTGCTACCATCTAACTCGGCGGGTAGTGGGGGTTCGGAAAAACAACTTTGTGCATCCTCTGGTACTCGATTTTGTCATCGACGGTGATCACCGGAGTTACTCCGGCGATGCCGACGTGGCCAGTGGATCCCAGGCAGAAAGTTTGACTAGTCCACGCCAACGTGCCTGCCACGCTGGAACTTGGTCCCAGTAGTCAGTGACCACGGGTAGGGTTAGTTGGGTGTGTTTAGTCTTTTAGGTTTAATTCAAATCTCATAAACTATCTGAAACTTTGCAAATATCTAGAAAATTCATACTTACTCAGAAATATACAAATGAGATATTAAAATGTTCCTAAAAATAAACTCTACCTAATAAAAATATAAAATGAAAATTTTATTTTTAATGAAAATTCAATTATTTAATACTTGTTATTTAAGTTTTTATTTTTAATTCTAAATTCACTTAAATTCAATAATTAGTAAAAATTTCTAAAAGTAAATAAAACCAGTAAATAAATAAAGAAAACATTAAGACTAATTTTCTTTATTTGTTATTTTGTTAAATCATTATTAGAAAGATTTAAACCCTAATTAATAATTACCTTAAATATTAATTATTTAAAAATAATAAAATGCCAAATTCAATATTATTTTTATCCCCTAGTTATTAATAACTTCAACTTTAAATTGAAGTTATTAATCATAGAACTACATGATAAATATCAAACCCTAATTCCACATTGAATGATAGTACAACCCTATCATTTCATGTGTAATTCTAAAACCCTAATTCAAATTGGAACCCTAGCTCCACTAATTCTTTTGAACCCTAATTTACTTCTAAGACCTAAACCCTAGATCCTCTTATGTAATCATGGTGTTCTAATTTTCATACATAGAACCATAATAGCAATTACATACTTGCCATGCCACATAAAATTGTAGGAGCCCTATTATCAATAATTTGGTAGTCCATGTAGGCCTACCTATCCAACCTAGATGATCAAATAGGACCAACCCTAGTTCCTATACTTAGAGGCAACAACTTAAAATATCCATATTTATCAGCACACCAATGTGATGAACATTAGGAGCAATCATACCAAATCTTGAGCATTCCATAACCATACTCCACTAAACATTATTAGTGTTGGATACTTATCCACCATCTTATTTAGGAGCCAAATATTCCTTACTTAATAGAACCAATAGTAAAACCTAAACCACCTCAACCCTAACTGATATACTTCTTATTACTTAAGAAGTATGTTCTTCAAAAGTTATTCTTTTGAAGAAAATAAGGAATCATCATCAACCCTGCTTATAAGGACCTATAAACCCTAGCCAGCTATCACTAGCAAGATAAACCAATCTTGATAGCACCCATGTGTAATTAATTGCTTAGGATGCCTTGGTATAACCCCACCTGGTATTGATGAATCCAACCTTGTTTGGATCCATCTAATATCTACTCCAGAACCAACTGGAACCATAGTTAACCATAGAAACCACCAACCTAATTATCATACTTGTTCTTTATTAAAGAACATGTTCTTCAAAAGTTATTCTTTTAAAGTATATGATAATTAATCATTAACCATGCCATATAGTACTAAAACTGACCACTATTCTTTACTTGTTAACATTATGCCAATTATCATTCTTTGTGTGCTCAATTGATTACTATGCTTTATTATCCACCTGTCCATGATACCAAGTAATCCTACCTAAGTAAGAACCTTGTATGTGAATCACTCTAAAAGTGCAACACACCCTAAACCAATCATTACCACTCACTAATCCTAAATCATCGGGGTTAGGACACGCTTAGAACGATTGCATCTCATTCTTATGCATTATTGCATCCTTGCCAATCTTTTAAACATCGTCCTTACCGGACGATGATGCTATTTCAGAATTTGGAGTTATTACGCATCGAAGACCTTGTCTGCATAATCTTGCAGCCAAGAAAGGCAAGTTCATCACTTGCTCATGTCATTTGAGTATTTTTACCAAATTACTTGCAAAGTATTATGTTTATCACTATTGCATAAAAAACCAAAACCACTATTTTCATAACTATGAATATGACTATGTGGTGGGCAATGGAACCATGGATTGTGTTGATATGGTGGAGGTTCCATTGCAAGGGTTTATATCCATCTAGGATTAAACAACAAATGTCGCCAGTGATTCTTGTGCCGTAATACCCGTGTTAACCATAAGATCTGGAGTGGGACGGAGTAGTCAAAAGTGTTTCCACCTCTCGTACATCAACGGATGCGCTTACCGTAGACACTTGACCCAGGTTGGGCAAGCGGTGGGGTGGGGATCCCATTCTAATTCCCCACGGTAAGTGGTCTATGATGGGTTGCAGCTACCGGCGAAGGAGTTTGGTTAACGAGTCCCAAACTGTTGTCGTGGTCGGGGTCCATCCTTAATTGGTATAAGAGGACCGACGAGGACCCAGGGTCGGGGTATGCAACAAAGGGTGGGTGTGCGAGGTAGCGGAGGAACATGATTGGCTAGACCTTATACCGGGCCTCACACCATAGGAAGTGTGGATGGGGAAATTGCCCGGTTGGCACCAAGGTTAAGATCTCTTATGGGTAAAGCAACACACCTCTGCAGAGTGTAAAGAACCGTGACCTGTCACTCCCTGTTCCGGGATATGGAACTGCGAACGCGGCCGGAAAGGAGCTCCATGAAGTTCTAGTAAACCGGTGAAGGCTGACGGACATAGTTCTTCTGAATAAAAGCAACCTTTTGAAGAAATGATTATGAAAACCTACATTGGTATTAGAATTTCTGGTCTAATACCGTAGCTAGTGCATTAAACACCTCTTTCCTATAATGAACTTGTTGAGTACGCTCGTACTCATCCCACTCTTAAATCCCCTGCTTAGATATGGAGGCATCAAAGGAGGATCTACAGTGCAATTCGAAGACCGAGGAGTCAACAACTACTTCAAGAGACAGGACCAAGTCAGAGGAGTCAAATACCACATCCAGCAAGGAGAAAACCTAGTTTAGCCATAGAAGGGAACTAGCTTCCTAAACCTAGTTCCTACTTAGCTAGAATCTATTCTCAGCCTCTCTAGATAGTAAATACTCTACAAATAGAGTTCGTGATAAGACTAGGCTACGAGTCGTTCTTCTGGAGTTTATTTGCAGATTTACCTCATTGTATAGTAGGAGGCTGTGCTGATCTTATGTAACAGAGTCGATGTTGTAATTCTATAGACATACCTTGGACCCGCATATGTTTCTGTTGTACCACTCTGAGCGATATAATACTAGTGGAACGGTGTTTCATTGGTGTTATATCAGACTTGCATACTACACCATGCAGTGGTATGCCGGGTCACCACAGTTGGTATCAGAGCAAATGCTTTGACCTTAGGATTAAAACCCTTTAAAGGAGACCTATAGGATTGGTAGTGTCTATAGGGAGTTGTCTTAGTTAAACCAAATAGTTCTTATGACTTGAGATGGATATTCACTTGAGAATAATCCTGACACACTTGAGTCAACCTTTCTTATTTATCCTTCCTAAGTGAAGTTAGTTAGCTAATCCCAAATATGTAGCATACATTAAGTCCTTCAAACCATAGATGAGTAGATCACAGTTGGTATACAATACATGGTAGTCCAAAGAGAGGATACAACCATAAGGAAGATATCCTATTGAAAGATGTGTACCAACACCTATTATGGTTAAATAAAAATATTCAGACCTGTAATAGAAGTAATATCAAGTGATGAAGATAATTAAGATATCGTAATAGAAAATATAGACCAAGTTAAGTAATGAGTAAGTAAATTATCCAAACTTGTAAAACAACTGATAGTAAGTGATAAAAACAAGTGATATGAGGTAGTATAGACCATGATGAGTCAATCATGGGGAATAAGGAAGAGTGATTGGAGTAATATATGTCTACTTACATGGTAGAAATAGTAGTCACATATGATTCACTTGAGATTCATTATGTGATGGAATAGAACATCATAAACATTTAGGAGGAGAACAATAAGAAGTCAAGTGCTAAACAAATAGTGCAAGAATTGTGTTCCAAAACAATAAGAAGGGTGCCAGGCACATCATAACCATAGTCTTATGATAGTATAAACACTTAGAAGTATAGGAGATATGTCCTAATAAATAGGTGTTTAGAGTAGACATGATAGAACCTAGACATATTATGTGAGATAGTCTCCAATAAAATGAAAGTTAAGCAGTACTTTCAAAGAAAATTAGGTTAACCTTAACCATCCCAAACCACTTTGTGTCAAGTTTATCTCATTGCAATTGTGCAATTAAGGTAAATGTTGAGACAAATAGTAGAATCCCATACACTCGTGCTAAGTATCACGATATAAACCTACCTTATGTGGTGTTATATACTACACATCAGAGCCTGATGTTTAGAGATGTCTTACTCAACTATTATATTCAGGCTTATGATGATGTGTATTATATACACAAAGCTGAATCTTCTTGGATTTTATTGAATTTTCATTGATTGACTAGATCCATACATGAAGTTTGACTTTGGTATGCAAATGCATGTTGCAATATCAAGTCTTACTTGGTGCTATAGATCTAGAGGGTAATGGTAAACATGTGAGGAAGTGACGAATTCTGGAAGCTTCCAAAGACAAGATAAAGTTGCATCAGAAAAAGGAAGTAAAGTTGTGGGAAGCAACCACAATCCTTGGAAGGAAGTATCAATAAAAACTCATGCTTAGCCTCAACAGAGGAGTACTTTAGTACATAAGAGGCATGAAGGTGAGAAATCTGGTGATTATGGTGAAGCTCAAGAAGATCCATAGTCAACATAGAAGAGGGAATGCATGGGAAATCACTTAGGATACTATAATCATAGTGTCAGCTAGTGGTTTTCTTGCACCAATGAACCCTCGAAAACGGAAGATGACTTATGAAACCATAGAAAATATAAGAAGACCATAGTTGATATCAGAAGACCACAATGGGTATAGGATCAAAACTGCGAGATAAAGCAGAAGATGTCTCGTCCAGTTGATCATAACCTAAAATAGAATCCATTTTTAGATAACAAATAGCCACAATTGGTACCCAGTAGTCCACCATTGGATTATTTGTACCAAGAAGTTGTGAACAAATAAAATTTTGTCAGCCAAATAACAATGACCTATAATCATTTAGTCGAAGGATTCACATTGGAGGTCCACAATTGAGTGGATACACCACAGATATTCTTCGCAGAACCTTAGAAGAGTACAAACCATAAACTAGACCCAGACCAATATTCTAACCATAAGTCTAATGGTTGGAAGAAAAGGAGTTGAAGACCATAAGAAAACTCTAAGGGGTAGAGTAAAGATTGAGTTGGATGTACAATAATTCAATATTTTGAGCAAGATATAAGAAGAAGGTCTGAACTGAAAGGTAGTTCGATCTTATTTTCATAAGATTATTGAACACTACTTTCAGAAGGATGTCCGACCAGAAGCCGAGGTTCATACCTCGAGGAAATAAGAAGTGGACTATAACTTGAGAAAGTGAGTAGTATTTAGTCAGAAGTACGAAAGCTCAAGTAAGTTAAGCATAAAGAAATTGGACGAAGAAAATACCATATACCAAATACAGCTCAAGAAGGCCAAAGACCGAAGGAAATTGACCATACCAGAACTACAGACTAACAGAATGATTCCTTTCATGGAACCTAAATAACCCAAAATAGTTATAGGTATCAACTATAAACCATGATTGGATGGACTAAATGAGTCTAATCCATTCTTAGGGAAATCAACCATCACGATCATTTCCATGTTAAGTACCTTACTTAGTACCATTATTGCAGTTTTGGTAGTAAGGGAAAAACAAAGACCTATTTTATCAAATAGGAGAATGTTATCCAATTAGTCCTCAAATAAGATTGTCAGGACAAGAAGAAGTCCCAATCATTGAATATTCAATGAGAAAGGAAACACGCTTATAATATTGGAGGAAATCATGGAAGTAAAGGAAGTAATAGTTGTTTGATGTCAAACACTAATGGGTTCCAGGAAGAATCTGGACAAGGGATATATTCAATTATATCCAGTGAGATCACTACGGAGTTCTAGAAAAGTTTAAATCTGCATAAGTCAGACCCACACTCCGAAACGTGAGAGATATCAAACTTCGAGGACGAAGTTTAGTTTAAGGGGTAGAGACTGTAATATCCCAGGTATTGGGGTTACAAAAATAGAGGAAACAGATGTGTGCATTGCATTCATGCATAGAAAATCTGGGGAATTTTCGCGCTTTAAAGTAAAACAGTCACCGTAACTAAAGTTTCACTTGACCTTGGTGGAATTGAAGTAGTTCATCAAGTCAAGCGCTATAAACCTCAATGTGACTTTGATAAAACCTTGTTTTGGGTAGAGATGATTTGATCTAAGGGGTTAGATCAAATGGAACTAATAATCAACACAACAACACTTTACTCAATGATCAATTGCTTGATCTTATAAAAGATCATAATATGGAATTCCCTGACATAACATATGAACATACAATTAATTGGAAATCAAGTAACAATATCTGGAGAAACTATTCTTCACTTATCTTTTCCATGTCTTAAACTAATCCATGATCCTACCATGAACCTCATGGTATTCATTCTACTCCAAACTTGGAAACATGACAAGGAGATCAACCCAAGAAATATATATTCTTCTCTATTCCAAATAGTTAAGCATCAAACCTAGAGAGGTGAGAGTTCTATTATAATTATTAGAGAAGCATTAACAAACCTTGAGCTAAACCTTGGATATACATCCAAGCATTTAAATCATCATCTTTAAAGAAGAACCCCAGGATATTATTCAAGTCCATCCCAAATGAGAGAGACCATTCATACTAATCCTAGCTTTATCTACTTAAGAATCAAAGACAACCATTGAATTAAAATATTTGGTTATAAACCATTTCACCATGGAGTGGTGAGATAACCTACTATCACATGGAATAATACCATATCCATGAATTAATAAAGTAAGGAGGAGATTAATTCAACCAAGATAGCCAAGTGGAGTTTTAGACTTGATATCTATTGAGATATAGTGAATACACCATAAACCCTAGAATAAACCATTCCTTTATAAGAGAGCCCAAGCTAAGGTGTTACACTCAAGAAAGTTAAAGCCAACACTTGAATGTGAGGGAGAGAACTACCCATATACCCAGATGATAATAACAACATTATTTAAGTGGAACCCTACTGGTATAAGTAGATCCCATTTCCACATTAAATTATAGGGAGATCACCAGTAAGAAACTCTAGACTTATATCCCAACCTTAACTTGTGAACCACTTGGTGATCACAATTAGAATCCTATCATATCTATATTTCATAAATTAATGAACCTAAGAAAACCTTAGAGTTAAACTCTATATTTTATATGGTGAGAAACCAATCACCCATAAAACCAAAGTTAACTATAAAAAGAACCATAACCACTTAAGTTACTTCAACAATAGATTAAGGATAATAACAATAGAAGTCTATTAGTAAAAGATAACACCAATTCTCAGATCCTTAGTAACTAGAGGAACACATGGAATACTAAGCAAGTAACCATCTTATCATGGTTAGGGGAGATTAACCCTAGCACATGCAATATGGTGTCATTTTATCTCTATAACCTAGAATTATAACTCAACCCTAGTTTGAGTATCACTTGGGTGATCACAAATAAAACCAGACCATAATTAAGATTCACACCAAGTGCCATTAAGTAACTATAATTAGAACTTCAGAATTGCACTTTAATTAAATCCTATGCTTAATTATGGAGTATAAGATGAACCTAGTCTAAACCCTACAACTTAAACCTATATGGTGGTGAATAACCACCTATCATTATATTTAAGACCAAACCATGATGAGAGTAGAATTACCCTAGGTATTTCAAGGTGTTATTGAAAATAACTCTAGTGCTACTTTTGAAATAGGGTTATACTAAAACCTACAAGACCTTAACAAATAGATGCTCACATAAAATGTTATGCAAGTAATCAAGTTATCAAATATGAAGTCAAGTCCTTAGAAATATTTAGCAGATGAAATCATGACATTAAATCACTTCTTATTAGGAATCCATAAGCAAATATTACTTTCAAATTATTTCTTACAAAGAAATACTAAACAAAACTCTACCTATCACTAAGTAACAAAACTATTATTTTAGAAAACAAATTGAATGTTTCCAATGATAATACTCAGCTTCATGTCCATATGGAAGTTTAATCCAAATATCAATACTAATTAATAAACCAATGTTATAGTATTTTATTAAAGTTGCTAATACATCACGAAATACTTTGTGGAACCCTGGACTGATATTTGTATGAATTATAGTGAGCAAGATCTGAAATAGAAAATAAATCAAATTTGAATTTTTAAAGCAGAATTCAAAACAGAAAATAAGAAAGAAAACAGAAAACAAAATAAAAGAAAGAAGCTTACCTGGACCTTACCAGCTTCAGTAGCCCAAAGAACGAAGCTTGACCCAAGACTAAAGCCAACCCAAACTCGTACCGATCGGTTGAGGAAGAAAAACGAACCCCTCTTCTTCCCCAACGTCGACAACGCACGGAGGCCACTGAGACACCGTGTTCCTCTTCTCCTCGCCGCTGGCAAGCTCTGCTCGATCGAATTTGTGACTAAGCACGCGCCCAGGCACCGTATAAATACCCCAAGACGAACCCCTGGCTCGATTTCTTCCTCCTTTGCTCCATTTCTTCCTAGCCGGAAAACCTAGCTCATCGGTCTCGTTCGTCGCCGTCGATTGGAGAACCTCCGAGCCACACCGTGAAGCCCTGGAGCACCGCCAGACCTCCAGCAACCTCCTCGCGGAGGCACGCTTGCCGGGAAGACTCGTGGTCCTCGAATTGCAACCTCAGTTCCCCGCCGGTCATCTTCAATCGCCGCCATTCACCGTCGACACAGACCACCCCAAGCCTCGCCAAGCCCTCCATCAACTCCAGGTTGCTCTCGCGCATCTCCAGCACCTATTTAATTGCTTCAGAATCAATTGTATCGCAGTCCCGTTTAGCTCGCCGGAGTTGGCCGCCGCAGAGGGTTTCGTCGGAGTAGTTCCGGTGACCAAAACTTGGTAGCGTTGCTACCATCTAACTCGGCGGGTAGTGGGGGTTCGGAAAAACAACTTTGTGCATCCTCTGGTACTCGATTTTGTCATCGACGGTGATCACCGGAGTTACTCCGGCGATGCCGACGTGGCCAGTGGATCCCAGGCAGAAAGTTTGACTAGTCCACGCCAACGTGCCTGCCACGCTGGAACTTGGTCCCAGTAGTCAGTGACCACGGGTAGGGTTAGTTGGGTGTGTTTAGTCTTTTAGGTTTAATTCAAATCTCATAAACTATCTGAAACTTTGCAAATATCTAGAAAATTCATACTTACTCAGAAAAATACAAATGAGATATTAAAATGTTCCTAAAAATAAACTCTACCTAATAAAAATATAAAATGAAAATTTTATTTTTAATGAAAATTCAATTATTTAATACTTGTTATTTAAATTTTTATTTTTAATTCTAAATTCACTTAAATTCAATAATTAGTAAAAATTTCTAAAAGTAAATAAAACCAGTAAATAAATAAAGAAAACATTAAGACTAATTTTCTTTATTTGTTATTTTGTTAAATCATTATTAGAAAGATTTAAACCCTAATTAATAATTACCTTAAATATTAATTATTTAAAAATAATAAAATGCCAAATTCAATATTATTTTTATCCCCTAGTTATTAATAACTTCAACTTTAAATTGAAGTTATTAATCATAGAACTACATGATAAATATCAAACCCTAATTCCACATTGAATGATAGTACAACCCTATCATTTCATGTGTAATTCTAAAACCCTAATTCAAATTGGAACCCTAGCTCCACTAATTCTTTTGAACCCTAATTTACTTCTAAGACCTAAACCCTAGATCCTCTTATGTAATCATGGTGTTCTAATTTTCATACATAGAACCATAATAGCAATTACATACTTGCCATGCCACATAAAATTGTAGGAGCCCTATTATCAATAATTTGGTAGTCCATGTAGGCCTACCTATCCAACCTAGATGATCAAATAGGACCAACCCTAGTTCCTATACTTAGAGGCAACAACTTAAAATATCCATATTTATCAGCACACCAATGTGATGAACATTAGGAGCAATCATACCAAATCTTGAGCATTCCATAACCATACTCCACTAAACATTATTAGTGTTGGATACTTATCCACCATCTTATTTAGGAGCCAAATATTCCTTACTTAATAGAACCAATAGTAAAACCTAAACCACCTCAACCCTAACTGATATACTTCTTATTACTTAAGAAGTATGTTCTTCAAAAGTTATTCTTTTGAAGAAAATAAGGAATCATCATCAACCCTGCTTATAAGGACCTATAAACCCTAGCCAGCTATCACTAGCAAGATAAACCAATCTTGATAGCACCCATGTGTAATTAATTGCTTAGGATGCCTTGGTATAACCCCACCTGGTATTGATGAATCCAACCTTGTTTGGATCCATCTAATATCTACTCCAGACCAACCTGGAACCATAGTTAACCATAGAAACCACCAACCTAATTATCATACTTGTTCTTTATTAAAGAACATGTTCTTCAAAAGTTATTCTTTTAAAGTATATGATAATTAATCATTAACCATGCCATATAGTACTAAAACTGACCACTATTCTTTACTTGTTAACATTATGCCAATTATCATTCTTTGTGTGCTCAATTGATTACTATGCTTTATTATCCACCTGTCCATGATACCAAGTAATCCTACCTAAGTAAGAACCTTGTATGTGAATCACTCTAAAAGTGCAACACACCCTAAACCAATCATTACCACTCACTAATCCTAAATCATCGGGGTTAGGACACGCTTAGAACGATTGCATCTCATTCTTATGCATTATTGCATCCTTGCCAATCTTTTAAACATCGTCCTTACCGGACGATGATGCTATTTCAGAATTTGGAGTTATTACGCATCGAAGACCTTGTCTGCATAATCTTGCAGCCAAGAAAGGCAATTTCATCACTTGCTCATGTCATTTGAGTATTTTTACCAAATTACTTGCAAAGTATTATGTTTATCACTATTGCATCAAAAACCAAAACCACTATTTTCATAACTATGAATATGACTATGTGGTGGGCAATGGAACCATGGATTGTGTTGATATGGTGGAGGTTCCATTGCAAGGGTTTATATCCATCTAGGATTAAACAACAAATGTCGCTAGTGATTCTTGTGCCGTAATACCCGTGTTAACCATAAGATCTGGAGTGGGACGGAGTAGTCAAAAGTGTTTCCACCTCTCGTACATCAACGGATGCGCTTACCGTAGACACTTGACCCAGGTTGGGCAAGCGGTGGGGTGGGGATCCCATTCTAATTCCCCACGGTAAGTGGTCTATGATGGGTTGCAGCTACCGGCGAAGGAGTTTGGTTAACGAGTCCCAAACTGTTGTCGTGGTCGGGGTCCATCCTTAATTGGTATAAGAGGACCGACGAGGACCCAGGGTCGGGGTATGCAACAAAGGGTGGGTGTGCGAGGTAGCGGAGGAACATGATTGGCTAGACCTTATACCGGGCCTCACACCATAGGAAGTGTGGACGGGGAAATTGCCCGGTTGGCACCAAGGTTAAGATCTCTTATGGGTAAAGCAACACACCTCTGCAGAGTGTAAAGAACCGTGACCTGTCACTCCCTGTTCCGGGATATGGAACTGCGAACGCGGCCGGAAAGGAGCTCCATGAAGTTCTAGTAAACCGGTGAAGGCTGACGGACATAGTTCTTCTGAATAAAAGCAACCTTTTGAAGAAATGATTATGAAAACCTGCATTGGTATTAGACTTTCTGGTCTAATACCGTAGCTAGTGCATTAAACACCTCTTTCCTATAATGAACTTGTTGAGTACGCTCGTACTCATCCCACTCTTAAATCCCCTGCTTAGATATGGAGGCATCAAAGGAGGATCTACAGTGCAATTCGAAGACCGAGGAGTCAACAACTACTTCAAGAGACAGGACCAAGTCAGAGGAGTCAAATACCACATCCAGCAAGGAGAAAACCTAGTTTAGCCATAGAAGGGAACTAGCTTCCTAAACCTAGTTCCTACTTAGCTAGAATCTATTCTCAGCCTCTCTAGATAGTAAATACTCTACAAATAGAGTTCGTGATAAGACTAGGCTACGAGTCGTTCTTCTGGAGTTTATTTGCAGATTTACCTCATTGTATAGTAGGAGGCTGTGCTGATCTTATGTAACAGAGTCGATGTTGTAATTCTATAGACATACCTTGGACCCGCATATGTTTCTGTTGTACCACTCTGAGCGATATAATACTAGTGGAACGGTGTTTCATTGGTGTTATATCAGACTTGCATACTACACCATGCAGTGGTATGCCGGGTCACCACAAATGTTGAGAGTGTCCACTAGTGAAAGTAGGATCCCTAGGCCTTGTTTCCGAACATCGAATCTCCGTTTATTTACTGTTCCACAGCATGTTTACTCGCTGCCATATTTATTTCAGATTGCTATTACCACTCATATTCATCCATATTACTTGTATTTCACTATCTCTTCGCCGAACTAGTGCACTTATACATCTGACAAGTGTATTAGGTGTGTTGGGGACACAAGAGACTTCTTGTATCGTGATTGCAGGGTTGCTTGAGAGGGATATCTTTGACCTCTTCCTCCCTGAGTTCGATAAACCTTGGGTGATTTACTTAAGGGAAACTTGATGCTGTTCTACAAACCTCTGCTCTTGGAGGCCCAACACTGTCTACAGGAATGGAAGCGTGCGTAGACATCAGCCGCCTTCTCGGGAGAAATCGGTTGGCCATTATGATTGATTTCAACGATGTCGAACCTAGCACCTTCGGTTAACTTTTTGGCTGGGCCTCACTTCGACATTACAGAAGATTGGCTCGATCCGGAGGGCTAAAAAGAAAGAATTCATCGTCAATATATATATATACAAATCAGTTCATGCATCTAGTTAGCAGCAACTTAATTTATATACCTCGGTGGACTTTGTAATAACTAAGGTTCAATCACCAGAGCCATTATCTTCTTCCTCACCGGAGCCATCATCTTCTTTTCGCTCAAGATCCTTCGCTCCCTCACCGGAGTCATTCAGATACGTTGCGGTGACATCGGCATCTCCACCGTCGGCTATGAGGTTCGCCATCAATTCTTCTTGTACTTCGTCTCTGTCAGCGTCCATAGTTTTTGCAACGACTTGCAATTTATAGGAACCATCATATAATCACATATATAGATATTAATTAAGGATAATGCACAGAACAGAGATTGGAGTTACATATATAGTTATTAATTAAGGTTAATGTAGTGCTCAAAGCAGATATTGCAGTTACGTATTAGCTCGGGTCCATTTTTATTTAATCCTAATTCTACACCCGTTTCAAGGAATAAGACGCACGCGTATTTCAAGACGAACTTTGACCATAAAAATTGAGCAATAAAATTTTAATTTTATTATATGTAATTAGCACCGTTGGATTCGTACTGAAAAGCACTTTCTAATGATGCTAATTTCATACAAACAATCTTTATATATTTAAAGTTTTTTTTGGGTCAAACAAAAAGCACGTAAAAAGATGACGCCTTATTCGTTGAAATGGAGATAGTACATCACTATAACCTCTCAACGCTGACCGGCTGCTGAGCCGCGGGCAGTGAACACCCAAAGTCACGGAACAGTCAAAAGATCATAGCTCACGTGAGGTCCCTGCATAACTGACCAGCCGTTCCTATACATGGTGTCTAATACATGCAGGTAACGGCGGACGTGCTCGTCCTCCTCTCTAATGCGGCGATCTACCACCTCCTCGGGGGCTGGCTCCCTCCGCACTGATCGTGGCCCACGCGACCGCCACCAAAGAAGATCCGGGTCGACGATGGGATCCGGATTCCGCACCAAGGTGCGCGCCTCGGAAGGTAACACCTCCCAGTACCAGCCCGACGGAGCACAGTCCCGAACCTCGGTCATCATCATCTGGTCGAGAACATGCCCAGAGCCCAGTCCACGACGCGGACGCGTCATCGTAGCTATGAAAATATAACATACTAAAAATACAATATTTACATACTAAAAATATTTACTAACTATTTCTAACATTTCTAACTATATTTCTAACAAATAATTTAGTAACTATTTCTAACATTACTAACTACATAATAAAAATATTTCTAACAATAATACAAATAAGTACTCAGAAAAATTATTTACTATTTCTAACTATTTCTAACAAAACTATTTCTAACTATTTCTAACAAATTCTATTTCTAACATATAACAAATAACTATTTCTAATATTTTCTAACTAGAAGAGAGAGGAGGGCCCGTGCATGTGGCCACCGGCGCGACGGAGGATAGAGAGGAGGCCGGCTTACCGGCGGGGGCGGCAGTTGGCATCAGCGTCAGCGGCGATCAGAGGCACGACGGTCGGCAACGCGGTCGACGGAGATCAGCTTGGGAGGGTCGGGCGCGTGCAGTGGAAGGAGAGGTCGGTGCATGCGGAGAGAGGTGGCGGGGCTAGCAGGCGGCGGCGGCGCGCAGTGGCAGTCCGCGGCGGTAGGGCGCGCGAGGGATTTGGCCAGCCTAGTGGCGCTGTAAGCCCCTTCTCCGCGCGATTGATCTGCGCGGAGAAGGGAGACGAGCAGTTAAAGGCGAAGACCCTTTGGTCCCGGTGCGTGCCACGAACCGGGACCAAAGGCCCCCCTTTGGTCTGGCATGCACGGGACCAAAGGTCTAATTCTATGTTTCATTTCAAATTATTTCGTTTCCTACCATATTTCAAATCAGAAAATAACATATGGCATATCAAAATATTCAGAAAAGAAATTTCTATGTAAGAAAAGTATAATTTATTCATTATGAACATTTAATTATTTAAATTCCTTATGTTAAGTGTTTGAATATGAATTTGAATAACTTATGTATAATTTTGAATGTGCAAAACTTTCAGCATGAAAAGTGTTTTAATTTAGATAATTAATCTAAAACCATTTTATGTTTTCATAAATAATTATTCTAACTATTCAAACTACTAACCATTTTGCCATTTTGAATTTAAAATGCATTAATTTATATATTGTGCATAATTTCTATTACGATAAAGTTTTCAACATGAAAAGTGTTTGAATTTGGATAATTAATCTAAAAGCATTTAATGTTTGCTGAAATAATTATTGTAACTATTCAAACTATTAACCGTTTTGCCATTTTCAATTTAAAATGCGTTAATTTATATCTTTTTTCATTAATTTATTCGTGGATGACGTTGATGATGATGAGGAGGAGGAGGAAGAAGAGGAAGCCAGAGCTGGTGGTGAGCATATGAGGGACAAAATGATCTATGAGAGGATGTATTTATCGTGGATGACGCCGATGATTATGAGGAGGAAGAATAGGAAGCCAGAGCTGGTGGTGAGCATATGGGGGACAAAATGATCTAGGAGAAGCATGGATTCATTGTGGATGACGCTGATGATGATGAGGAGGAGGAACAAGAGGAAGCCAGAGCTGGTGGTGAGTATATGGACGATGAAGAGGAAGCCTAAGCTGGTGGTGAGCAGAGGAGGAAGAAGAGGAAGCCTAAGCTGGTGGCTTCATCATGGCTGACGCCGATAATGATGAGCTGGTGGCTTCATCCTCGAGCATCTCTGACAATGGCGGCAGCGTCTTCTGGAGTGGCTCTCTTCGGTACGGCCGTGGTGGCATTTGAGCCGGTAGCGCTTGCCGCAGCGCTAGCTGCGGTGGCGGTGCCTTTTTTCTTAACCATCTTGGCAAGGTTCCTTAGAGACTTTGGTGGTTTGGGCGCGGCGGCAATAAGGGCGCAGTAGCAGCAGGTTGCAAGAACGAAGGAAGAAGAAGAAGATGGCAGGGAAGAGTTGAGTAAAATCTCTAGGTCCCCGTTATAAAGGAAAAAAAGTTACTCAAGATTTGGGCCGGTGGATTCGTGCCGTAAAAAATGGGTACAGATCTGGATCAACACGTGTCAAAATAATAAGTAAGCCAAATGACAATTACCTCCACTACACACGGAAATCGAGGAGACGTCTCGGTTAGAGCGCAATGTTTCGTCATTTCCAAAACTGACTACTCAGACATGGGATGGGCCCGTTAGGTCACTTCCCATCAGACTCGCTGCTGCGGTTACAACATCAGTGATGATGTCATCAAAGTTATCGACTCCCTTTGGCGGAGCATCCGAAGAAATCCACAACTTTCGGCTACTCGACTGAGTCTACGCACGGTTGCAAACATCCGTCCCTAGACTCGGGGGCTACTCCTATCGGGAGCATTGGACGCGCACCCGATAAAAACAGCAAGACCATCGATAATCAAGTGTATTTAGAGAAGAACGGATCCGAAGGTTCCAACAAATTCAGGATCGATCCCGGAGACTTGATTTTGCGTAGAGCAACGATGTTTTGCCATCGGCAGTTAACTAGCATAGATTTATCGAGTAAGACTGGACTCGTTACTTTTATCCCTTACGTACAATCGATTGCCTGATTTCACCCGAAGTCTTAGAAGACCCGATATAATGAAAGTATCAGATGATGAACGAAGTTCAGAAAGCTTCGACAGCAAAATCTTCGACTGTACAACTTAAGTCTACGCACGGTTGCAAACAACCGTGCCTAGACTCGGGGGTTACTCCCATCGGGAGCGCTGGACGCGCACCCGATATCGAGCAATTTCGAGCTCATAGTAACCGAGAAGACTCAGTTCTCTTCGACTGATCAAGATATTCGGATGAAGATAACTATAGTTACTGCCCAACGCTTCGCTTCGGGCAGTCCCTCGGGGGGCGACTAATGTGGGCCTCGGGTACCCGACATTAGTCTACCTCCCTTGGCCCAACTAGGGGCCCATGAAGATTGCCCAAGACCAAGGTGGGCCCGTACGTCGGTTGCAACGAAGGAGACCTACCAGGAGACGAATTCTTGATGGACAAGGCAAGAAGGCGTCGATAAAGGAAAGATTAGATTAGATATCGATGTAACCTAGTCAAGTTCGGACAGAACTCTCGGGACCGGGTCTGCTATATAAAGGCCAGGAGAGGGCCCGCCGAACATCAGAAGAACAGTACACAGAACCACCGCAACTTAGAGCACAAACCCTAAAATCCTTGCCTCCCGGCGAGTTGACCATAGCAGCCTATCGGCTACCCCATTGTAACCTGATATATTCGGTAAATCAAGTTCAAACAAGCAGGAAGGGTTTTACCTCATCGAAGGCCCCGAACTTAGGTAAATCTCTCGCCCCGTTTGTTTGGTATCTGATGTCTCGTGCTAGCCTGTAGGATTCCGTCAACCCTAAGCCCCTCATGGTGGGCATTGCCGAAAAGCTCCCTCGTCAGGGGTACCATCGGAGCAGAGCACAAGGAGGGCGAGCTCCGCGCCTTAGCGGCCGGAAGGAGCTGCCCGAGTCCCGGCTGCAGAGCACACCCGTGCAGCATGGAGGCGGAGCTAGGGGAGCGCGGGGGAGGAAACAGTTGCCCCGCGGCCACCGTCTACCAGGGACAGCCTCCTCCCCTTTGACATATTAGATGTGTTTATGAGCGCCTCCACTCTTTAAATGGCAAAAGTGATTGCCTCCACTCTTTAAATGGCAAAAGTGATTTCATATTAACGGCAGAGAGTGGACGAAATGGCAAAACTGGGAAGTACTCTAAGGGACTAGTAAGGGACTAGTGGCAAGATGAAGATTTCAATCGGTCAAATGGCAAAACTGAGACTAAGGTTGGTCATAGTAGCAGAAATGATAAAATCCCCTAATCTTTCCCACCGAGAATTAATGGAATAAACGGGACCTAGAAAAGCTCACATGAAGGTTTGGTGAGACCCAAATCCATTTCCATGCATCATGTTGCATGTGTTGCATAGGGAACATCGAAAACCACGGCTAGCTACCGCTGCTGCTGCATGCATGCATGCCGACACTGCGGCTTTCGCTCACGAGGGACCAGAAGGAATCCTGCGCATTGCCCGTATGGTTAGTAAAATTCGATGGGATGGGAGTTGGGCGAGGATGGATTGACGCGATTATAGGGATGTGATGGGAGTGGGACGCGCGATTAATGGAAAATCCCATCTTACTTGAAATTTTAGGTCATGGGGATGCTGGTGGGGTCGAGCTCGGCTCGCGTAATTGGCGGCGGCTACATGCGATGAACGCCCGTGCACGCTCTGCGTATAGCGCCGCGGTTGTCGGCCATCGTGGATCGCGGCGATCGCCTGCGTGAACAGAAGCACCGCCGCTGAAGCATTGTTGGCGTCCAGGCTGAAGTTCTTTTCGTCCATGCATTGCTCTCAAGCAAACTTTGGCCTGTCCGGCTCGCCCACGGATGCAAGATGAAGCTGGCCGGGACGGTCGGCCATGTTTGATTTGGAGACGAACTGGAGAGGAGATCAACTATGTCTCGAGTATGTCCCGATTGTTTCTCGTACCCGGTTTGGTTTGTGAAGAGAGCAGTCCGAATTCCGAAACCGGGTCTGATTGATTTAGTTTGCTTGGAAATCGCTAAACCTCAGTCGATTTAAGCAAGACATCTAACTCCAAACCCGATCGACTACCCACCGGCCGCGACACGCGATTCGCTCCAGCACGTACTAGTAGAAATCGAAGCAGTCCGTATAGACGTCCGGCCGGCCAGCACCGCCGCATCCAATGGCGTCGTCCCCGTTCACGCCGGCGCCGTCGCGGCAGCAGCGCTCCCCCGACGAGGTCGAGGACATAATCCTCCGGAAGATCCTCCTCGTCACCCTCACGCCACCATCCTCGCCCAACCCCGCCGTCGCCTACCTCGAGCTCACCGCCGCCCAGCTCCTCTCCGAGTCGCGCCCCCTCCTCGCGCTGCGCGACAACGCCGAGCGCATCATCATCGGCCGACTCTCCATCCCGGGCCCGCCCGCAAACTCGCCTCCGCCGTTCGCCTTCCTCGCCGCCGCATTCCGCCGCGCTGCCGACGAGGCGCGCAAGATCACCACCATCCGCGACGCCGGCCTCCAGGCGCGCCTCAAGGCGTCCATCGCCCACACCCGCGCACTCATCCTCTCCTACGCGCGCATCGTCGCCGGCAACCCGCACACCTTCCCGTCGCCCCCCAACGCGCCCCACCCAGCCGCGGAGCTGCTCGTCTTTCTGCTCGCAGAGGCCGCCGACCCGCTCGACCCTACCCCGGCCCCCGGCGCCCCGCCGCCGCCGGGTTTTCTCGACGAGCTCCTGGGGGACGAGGCCATCAAGCAGGCGATGGGCGAGCTCTACGAGCGTCTCAGGCAGACAGTCGACAAGGTGTCAGCGCTTGGCGACTTCCAGCGGCCGCTCCGCGTGCTCAGGCGGCTGGTCGGATTCCCCAGCTGCGCCAAGGCTCTAGTGCACCATCCCAAGTGGATTCCCAAGAATCAAATCATGCTCATCGGGGAAGGGAGGGCCATGGAGCTCTCCAGCTTGCTCGGAGCCTTCTTCCACGTGAGCGCCATCCCCGACCGCGAGTTCGCAAGCCAGCCTGATGTTGGGCAACAGTGTTTCTCCTCGCGCCGGCCAGGTGACTTGGTGTCATCTTTCGCTGCTATCAAGAGTGTCACGAATTGCTTGCAGGATGGACTCACGGATGTTCTTCTGGCGCTGCTTAAAAATCCGGATACTCGAGGCAAGGTCCTTGAGTATCTTGCGGAGGTGATCAACAAAAATGTGGGGAGATCTGGCATGCATGTGGACCCTCTAAAATGCGCTAGCTCCGGTATGTTTGTCAATCTTAGCGCTGTGATGCTCCATCTATGCGAGCCTTTTCTGGATCAAATGGAGTCTAAGAAGGGCAAGATCGATGTCAAGTACCTCTTCTGCAACCACAGGATCAATTTCAAAGATTTGACCGCGATTAATGCCTCTTCGGAACAAGTGTCTTCATGGACAGGGAGCTGGAGCCATGCGCATGCTCAAGAGAATTTCTCATTCATTTGCGAATGTTTCTTCATGACGGCCAGGGTACTCAATATGGGGTTGATGAAAGCTGTAGCGGATTTCAAACACCTCTCTGAAGATCTCGCAAGATATGAAGATGATTTGGAAGCAAACATAGCATTCAGAGAACAATCAGGATGTTCGCCACAGCTTGAGCAAGATATAAAACGTTTGGAGAGGACGGTCGCGGTTTTATCACAAGAGAAGTACTGCTATGAAGCTCAGATACTAACGGACGGTGCGTTTCTTCAGCGTGCGCTGTTTTTCTACAGACTAATGATATTGTGGTCAGTAGATCTTGTTGGTGGATTTAAGATGCCTTTGCCATCACAATGCCCTATGGAGTTTTCTTGCATTCCGGAGCATTTTCTTGACGATGCAATGGATTTACTTGTCCTAACCTCCAGAGTTGATAGTAAAGCTTTGGAAGGATTCCCATTGGATGACTTTCTCAATTTCAACATCATGTTCATGGCCAGTTCTTCTCACATTAAAAATCCTTATCTGAAAGCAAAGATGGTTGAAGTTTTGAACTGTTGGATGCCACGGAGAAGCGGCTTGACATCCACAGCCTTGTTATTTGAGGGGCACCAACTATGTCTTGATTATCTAGTACCAAACCTTCTGAAGCTTTATGTGGACATCGAATTTACTGGCTCCCATACACAATTCTTTGACAAATTTAATATCCGACACAATATTGCTGAGCTTCTGGAATATTTATGGGATGTTCCCAGTCACCGAAATGCTTGGAGACAAATAGCTAAACAAGAGGAGAAGGGTGTATACTTGAACTTTCTGAACTTCCTTATCAACGATAGCATCTATCTTCTCGATGAGAGTTTGAACAAAATTCATGAACTCAAGGAAATAGAGGCTGAAATGGCTAACACTATTGCGTGGAATAGCAGACCCGCTCAAGAAAGGGAGGAGCGTTTGCGTGTATTTCATCAATCAGAGAATATTGTTCGTTTTGATATGAAGCTGGCAAATGAGGATGTTGGGATGCTTGCCTTCACGTCAGAACAAATTCCAGCGCCTTTACTTCTTCCAGAAATGGTGGAAAGGGTGGCAAGCATGCTAAATTACTTCCTCTTGCAACTTGCTGGTCCACAGAGGAAATCACTGACCGTAAAGGATCCCGAGAAGTATGAGTTCAAGCCGAAGCAGCTATTGAAACAGATTGTTACCATCTATGTCCACATAGCAAGGGGTGATAAGGAAGCTATCTTCCCTGCTGCAATCACAAAAGATGGACGATCATACAATGAGCAGTTGTTTGCTACTGCAGCTAATATTTTGTGGAAGATCGGGGCAGATCCACAAAACATACAGGAGTTTACGCAACTCGCCGGTAAGGCAAAAGCTGCAGCCTCTGAGGCCATGGATGCTGAAGCTATCCTTGGGGATATACCAGATGAATTTCTTGATCCAATTCAGTATACTCTCATGGAAGATCCTGTGGTACTACCATCGTCGCGGGTTACAATCGATCGTCCAGTTATTGTCCGGCATTTGCTCAGTGACAGTACTGATCCATTCAACAGGTCCTATCTCACACAAGACATGTTGTTACCAGACACGGATCTTAAGTTGCGCATCCAAGAGTTTATCAGGTGTCAGCAGTTCAGGGCACGGCCGGCTGCGGACTCCGTGATGGAGGAGCCTGATGGCAGTTCAGGCATCAAGTCAATTATCTTGGTTCTCCCCTACTTCAGTCTCTGACTTAATTCTTTGTAAATGTTGTAAACTGATCTCCGCAAATATAAGTTTAGCATACAAATCTAATGACTCGGCAAGAAAAAGAACATGTATTCTCACTGGGTGCATTGGTCTTTGGTTATGGGAAGTCCATTTGTTTTTTTTTTTGTTTTACCCGTTTTTTCTTTGTTTGTGCAACCTTGCAAACCATCTGGTGATGTGGAAGTACGACTGACTGGGTCACTGAATCCAATTTCTAGTCGTGAAAAATACCTCATTTGTACAATTTTATTGTTGTGCGCATATAAGGTACACTGTCATGTGTTAATAAACACAAATAATTTGATATGTGAACAAGGACACATATAAGGTACAGGCCCAAGAGTAGATCATTGCAACAGAGCTTAGTTACTCTGTAGACCTGGGAATTGCAGGTCCGAAATACTGACAAGTGCGTTGCGACTAAGATTTATATGGTGAAGCGTGCAACTGTCGATACTTCACAACTGAGCTAAAATAAGAATAGATAATTTGTTGTTTAATTAGCAACTCTTAGCTTCAGGATATGGCATGTGTGTTTGGTAGACCTACTCTTAGCTTCGATCATTCATCAGGCATCAAGTCGATTATCTTGGTTTTCCCCTACTTGTGCCCCCCGCCTCAATTCTTTGTAAATGTTGTAAAATGATCTCCGCAAATCTAAGTTTAGCATTAAGATCTAACAAATGGCATACTGTTCCATGGAAGTAATATTCTGTCAAACAACATAATTAATTAACCGCCCAAAAAGGGTCTGGACAGGACAAACAAATATATTTATGCCATTGCATGCTCGCCATGAACGATGCTACAAAAACCACCCAATGCCTCTGCATATTTTCCCTTCAAAACCTATCATTTAATCGAACCTCCAAATAATGACATACCCTGCATCATCGTTCCTACTACGGTGAGCCTATCAATCATCATCCAGGTGCCTTAGATCGGTTGAGTGAGCATTTAGTCTCTCCAATGTATGTCCTTCTTTATTTTGTAAACCAACCATTGGCTTCCGGCCACCATAAATAAAGAAAGAACCCCTGCGGCCTTGAAGGCTTTTGGATTGAATAAGCTGGTTGCACAACATAAGCCATGGACACAGTTGTTACAAAACAAAAATAAATGTCGAGTAGTATCTGCTTTGATCACCGGTCCACAATGTTATTACGGGATAAGTGTGTGATTTGATATCTATGTTATTTTTGTTGTCTGTCTTTAAAAAAATACAAGATTGTTTCATGAAAGAAACTGAGATGGCGAGGAGGATTTATAGTAGTTGTAACTATAGACCGGTCTCTCTCATTCAGCTTCCAAAGTGAGTATATGTAGGATTAGATATTCTTTGTGAATAATACTGAGTTTGGCCAAAAGTGCATATGAGTGGGTCTAGAGCAAGCTATACTGAAATTTCCGTACTCAGGACCGACATGAAGTTTCCGCTCCATTCACATCCCTATTTGTTTGTGTTCAAATTAACCTAGAAGCATATAAATCTGCATATTTATGTGGTTCCCAGAAACCTTCTATATTTATTTCTTGACGAAGCCAGTGGAAGCTCCAGTTAACGACCCACATGTATAGGTAACATACAAAAAATATAAATACGATGAATGTGGCTTTACGTGCCACATGTACACAATTATTTTCGCCCAGAGTGTTCGCGGCGGGGAGAGAACTTGTCCTACAGAGAGTAGTGTCCAATTCACAAAACAGAGTAGACTTCAGATGTCAAGCTAAGTACCGTGACTCAGGTTTCAATGCAGGTGGCCATGCGAACACCAAACATTACCTAACACTGAAACCACTTAGGTGCTGAATTTATTTATGATCTAACAACACTACAGAAATAAACACAGAAAAATTAATAACGAAAGAGAAACAACTATACAAGCTGCACCACAATGATCAGCCTTAGAACAATTATTTTCCTTAATACAACTGCAGAAAAATTCAAGCATAACAACGACAAAGTGTAAAACTGAAATGAGTTGGACAATAGAGGCACAATGATGATGATAGCCCAGCATAATAATAAAGGCCGCCTCCGCCGCTGTGAGTTGAGCACGATATGGGCTACTACCAAAAGTATACAGATGTGTGAATCAAACAATATACAGTTCGTTGTGCGCGCAGCCGTGCACGGGTTTGAGAGAGCATTCTCGGCGGCGGCGTATACATCAGCCCTCCTCACCGAACTCTTTGGTGAACTTCTCGTGCACCTCCAGGTCCTTCTTCCCAACCGTCGGTCTCTGCCTCGCAAGGACCTTCTCGAAGTCGGTCTTTGAGATCGGGGGAGGGAGGATCTGCAAGCACACAATACATCTTGGCGGTTCAACAGAGGCCTCCATAACAACTAACTTGGAGGAAATGGCATCTTATCTTAGCCTATCTTACCTGTGCAGCGAGGCCTTGGGACGCAAGATCCTGCATCGTGGTCTGCACGGCACCTGGCTGCTTCGGTCCACAGGGCATCCACATGCCACCGTCCGTCTTGAAGAAGAACATGGCGTCCTGCGTCTTGCGCACGGGTTCAAACAACACATCCTTAACCTGTTAACAAATACTAGCAACGATCAGACACACATATGTCACAATGTACAGACATGTGTGACGGTGTGAGGGCTTTGAAATAACTACTTACGCAAACTGCAACATCGGAACCGGAAAACCCCTCTGTCCGACGACCCAAGACCTCAAAATCACTTTCTGATAAGCTGTGCGGCGTATCCCCAAGATGGACCTGAATGATTTCAAGTTCCCAGCATAAACAAAGGATCAAGAAAACTTTTCTGGATAGAACTTTTATGTTATGCTGGCCAAATGATTTCTTAAATACCTTGAACATATGCTGCCTTGCCTTCGCGTCAGGTAGCGGAATGTAGATACGCTTGTCAAACCGTCGCCGCACAGCCTGTAGTAAGGAATATATGTGAAGTGCCAAACTGTTCGAGCAAGTCCAAGAGTCTTGTAAACTATATAAGTGACAACAGTGTGATTGACAAATTTCCAAAAACCTGGTCCAGAGCATATGGTGTATTCGTAGCAGCAAGAACAAGAACTTTATCATCGTTGTGGCCAACACCCTGGACAGTTACAGGAAAACAAAGAAAAAGTATTAGACAAAACTATTTAGGCAAGGAATCTATACTACTGTGTCTGGTACCAGATATCCAGTTGTATGAAATAGCAGGTCCAGTATTAGCCAAAACTGTGTGCGAACTGCGAAGGAATATTTGGGACTAATGTGAGCCAAAACTGTGTGTGAACTGCGAAGGACTATTTGGGGCTAATGTGAGCCAAAACAGTGTGAGAAATCTGTACTACTGTTTAATTGTTTATGTTACCAGATATTGAGTATTAGCTACAGCAGGTCCAGTATTAGCCAAAACTGTGTGCTAACTACTAAGTGCTAACAAATCTGTGGGGCTAATGTGTGCGAAAACTGGGTGGGAATCTATAATATTTCAGCACCAGATATACTGTTATTAGCTATAACCGGTTCAGTATTAGTCAAAACTGTGAGCCCAGAAAACTGTGGGGCCAATGTGACCAAAATCCAAAGAAAATTTTCTTTTTTTCCCTCTCGTTTTTTTTACTTAACAAGCACAGTAATGGCAAAGTACAAAATCCAGGCTTCAGTAATATTTCATAATCTGGACACAGAATGTTGTCTGGCTATAACTTCAATATGTTTACTACTCAAATCATTTTCATCCTAAGTAGAACCCACGAATAACACACCCAAGGATTTCTAGTCACCAGATTCTACAGCAAAACGCATGCAGCAGAACACGCATACTCAGAAACAGTTCATAACATTATACGCTGCAAGAACTCACCTGCATCTGTACAAGAAGTTCAGTTTTGATTCTACGAGAGGCTTCGCTTTCATTGCCTTCTCCACGTGTACCACATAAAGAATCAATTTCATCAATGAAGATGATTGAAGGAGCGTTTTCACGCGCCATTTGAAAAAGATTAGCAACTAGCTTCTCGCTCTCTCCCATCCATTTTGAAACAAGGTCTGATGAAGATATACTGCAGGTAAATTGAATGCATTAATATGAAATAACATGAAGAATATTGCATTATCATCCGTTAAGAGAAATGGAAACTAAGAGGAAATGAACATTTGCACCATACATGGAGATACCAAGTCCAGAAAAGGAAAATGCAGATTTTTTCAGACATATTTACATGTTGTAAATCCTACAATGTGCTGTGGCATGAGAAGCCAACAAAAATTTGCATGGTACAGTAGCCAATCCACATGTCGCTAAATGTTTTATGGTGTGGCTAGATATATATTAGTTATTACTTGGTTTTAACCTAGCAACGGCTGTGCACTTAAGCCACTCGTTTGGAACTTTGAGTGCCAATCTTTGGAAGGATTTGGGAGTCGGAAAATATTCAAATTGGTTTGGGTGTCTGGCTTAGCACAACTCATCTGGTAATGTCTGAGAAGTTATAACTCAAAAGAGTTGTTTTACTATACAAGTGATGGCAAAAGTATATTTTCAATGCATAGATAATTTGAGACATCAACTAATACAGGACTATATTATGATGACTTTTACTTTTGCAATGCATAACAAGTGGAAGCATAACAAATCTTTGAACAAAAATATGCTAATAGCATGGCTACTGCATCAATTTTTTTGAAACAATTCCATGTAGGCATCAAGAGTTCTAAATGTATCATACTCTATGGTCTACCATGACAAGTCACAAGGGACACACAAACCAGGTGTAACTATGATCAAGGATTCAAGCTGCCATCTTAGGAAACACCTTGAACTTGAGAACTATCCCATTTGGGAAAAATACTTCCTTAGCAAAAACTGCATACAGGATAATTGAAATGCTATTTTTATGAAGAGGGCATCTGCCTTTAATCTTTTATTATGATGTTACTATGCAATAACAGGATAATTGATGTACCGCTAGTGTGTCAAGTTAATGACTTTCAATTCATTATCCAGACATGTACACTTAGCAATATGCATGCACTCTTGCCAAATTTACCAACCACGCTCAAATAAACCATGAGAAATTCATAATGGTAATGAAATATTAAAACACTAATTAACTACTCCCTCCGATCCATATTACTTGATGCTAAAATGGATGTATCTAAAACTAAAATGTGTCTAGATACATCTATATTAACATCAAGTAATATGAATCGGAGAGAGTACTACAAAGAGGCATTTTGGAAACTTTAGCAATACCACAAAATATGAATTACAGGGCTGCATGTCCTTGTTGGCACATAAAAACAGTTTCCATTTTGTGAGGTTTGCATTAATTACGACAAAGTCAATTATCAACACATGGGAAGATAATTAAAAAACATCAGACCAATGATAGTCTAAGGATTGAAATCAGCAATAATAAACGGTAACACGTATGAAATACAATTATAGCTACCTGAAGAACGTCGAGTCAGCCTCGGTTGCTACAGCTTTAGCCAGATAAGATTTTCCTGTTCCTGGTGGACCATACAGAAGAAAAGCCCTCCATGGCCTCCGCTTGCCTAAAGAAAAACACCCTCTGTTAGTTACGTACAAGCACTTACCTACAGAATAGCACTCTCCAGTACATGATAGTTAGTACACAAAATCCTAGAACAGACACCAGTTGTGATAGTGCTCGGGATTTGGAAAACTAATTAGTTAAAAGCTAGTACTTAGAAAAGTGTCCTTGATTTTCAAATCACATAAAGTAGGATGCTGGTGCACAAGGCAAAGAAATAGTTAGGAAGTGAAGCTAACTATCCATATCAAACAATCAAAGACCCATACAAAGTAGTTCAGCCTCAAAAAAAACAGTTATTATGAAAAGGAATTTAGTTCTACTCTATATACTGTTATCTGTTACAGAGCAGGGTAAATTATAAGTTCAGAGAGATTCTTTGCTGGGATAAGAGTCAAAAATATCCTAAATGTAACTTGTCAACATCCCTACATTGCACCAACCAATTAGGTTACCATCACTCATTGATAATCTGGTATAAGTGCTCATGGTGACTTCAAAACTATGCCCATTTACAGACAAAATAAGTATGTGTAGCATGTTTTGAACAATCACTCATCGCAATCTGGTATAAGCGATCATGGTGTGTGAAAAAAGATGCACACCTACAGACCAAAACCAGTATGTGTAGCATATTTTTGATCTGCGCTCCAGAACCACATTATTCATCTCACCCTATGTATCAGATAGAGTCAAGCGAGCTCAAGATTCATAGAGCTTATACGGTCACTCATCGACAACCTAGTATAAGTGCTCATGGTGACATCAAACTATGCAATCATCTACGACAAAAACCAGCACGGGTAGCATGTTTTCAGCCTGCTCAATAGCCACATAATAATCCATTCTGACCCTAGCTATCAGATAGATTCAACCAAGACGCATATTCATAGAGCGGAGCCTAAACGATCCATGACAATCGCAACCACTAAATGTAGGCAACAGATAAGATAATATTGCCGCCTTCCAATGTGATATGCTCAGCTGAGAAGAACTAATTGGTTTGTGTACTAATCAACAACCTGGTGTAAGCGAACATGGTCCATTAAAAACTATGCGAAAAAAACCAGCATGGTTTGGACCTGCCCTCTAGAGTCACGTAGTAGTATTTAATCCTGACCCTATCGGATGGGCAACCTAGTACAAGAGCTAATGGTGGGTTCAAAACTATGCTCATCTACAAACAGAAACCTGTATGTGCAGCATGTTTTCGACCTGCGCTCCAGAACCAAATGATTCGTTCTCACCCTATCAGATAGATAGATTCAACCAAGATCAAGATCCATAGACAGTTGCCTCATATTTGGCAAGAAAAAAAAACCTGTGAAGAACTGTGGGAACTTGACGGGCAATATGACGGCCTCCTGCAGGGCCTGCTTGGCGCTCTCGAGTCCGGCGACGTCGTTCCACTTGATGTTGGGCTTCTCGGTGATGATGGCGGAGTTGAGGCCCGCCCTCAGCTTGGACTGCTCCGAGTCCTCCCCCCCTTCCCCGCCGCCGTCCTTGCCCTTGGTCTTGGGCCTGGCGACGACGGCCGCGTCGCCCCCGCCGTTAGGGGCGCCGGGCCCGGCGCCGCCCTCGTCGAGGACGGCCCGGATCTCCTCGGCGCGGCGCAGGTACTCGGTGAACTTGGCGGTGATGGCCTCCTTGATCTTGGGGTTCTTCTCGTACTTGAGGTGGGTCTTGAAGTACTCGAGCGCGTTCATGTAGAGCGGGAAGGCCTTGACGTAGTTCCCGGCATTGTCCTCCTGCACCGCCTGCTTCACGTACTCGATCGCCTGCTCCTTGAAGTTGCTGTACATCGGGGCAAAAAAGGCGCCGCCTTTGCGGCGGGTTCCGCCGGATCGGCGCGGGGGATCGTCCGGGGCGGCGCGGGCGGGGCTGGCGGCGGCGAATTCGGGGAGGTGGGCGGCGGCGGCGGTTGCTTGGGGCTGGGGTTTGACGAGGAAGATGAGGAGGAGGAGGGGAAGGGAGACGCGGTGGGGAAAAGGAAACGGAGACCAGCGAGAAGCAAGCGTGTTTCCTTTTCCGATTTCTTTTCTTGGTTTTTTGTTAATTGGGAGGAGAAGAAAGGGATTCGGTTACTCTATATTTGGATATAGGTCCTTGTTTGGGCTTTTTATTTTTAAGATGAGTCCTTCCTAATGAGAAAGTTGTACTTGTTGGTGATATTGTGTGGAAGTTGAAAAATGCATCTGAATTTGTTGTAGCACAATTGTGATGTTGGATTTTGAAGCAAATGTGGATGTTGATATAGATATGGATATATTCTCGTAGCATGATTATCCAACATAAAGAATAAATAGGTGGTCAAGTGTGGGCATAGATTTGCAGCACCAGGGCAAACTGGTGCTAGGTCGAAAAATTTAAGTTGGCATTTTGAAGTTTCAAAAAATCACAAAAAAATCGTGAGCATGTAACCATGTCCTGAATACTCGCATGAAGTTCTAGTAGAGGTTACATTGTATATTGACCTACAGGGAAAAAAAAACATTGTGATTGTATAGAGGGTAACAAAACTCATATTTTTGTCACAAATTTGTCTTTTTTTGGCTCAAAATACAACATACATTTTCCCAAAACTCGGACGGACCTTTAAATATATATATGTATGCCCATATTTATCTTCAGATTTTTTGAGACCCCAAATTATTTTTTTCAATTTGTTCAAAAAATGGGCACACTGGTGGTCATGGTGGTTTTTAGTCAAGTGTTGGTTTTATAATAGGAGCTACAAAATGGTAGGCATTATTATAGTAGTATACTTATCTACGTTGCACATATAACCACCTTCTTGTAGTACAACACTATTATCATCATAAGTTTATTATCATGCGGCGGGTAGGTACTGAATTGTATTCCTTTACCTAACATTATATGAAGTTGTAATAGTATATACCCTCCGTTTCTAATGCTAGTTCCAAATTTCGATGAACATGTAACCATGTCTTAAATACTCGCGTGAAGTTCTGGTAGAGGTTACATTGTATATTGACCTACAAGGAAAAAATGTGATTGTATATAGGGAAAGAATATTCATATTTTTGTCACAAATTTATCTTTTTTGTATAGCTCAAAATACAACATACTTTTCCCTAGATTTCTGACATACCTTTAAAGTTATTATGTATGCCCATATTTATTTTCAGATCTTTTTGAGACCCCAATTTTTTTTCAATTTGTTCAAAAAAGGGCACACTGAATGGTCAGGGTGGTTTTTAGTCAAGTGTTCGTTTTATAATAGAAGCTACAAAATGTTAGGCATTATAATAGTAGTATATTTATCTACGTTGCACATATAACTGAAAGGATCGTATGGCACCTACAGGGGGTGAATAAGTGTTTTATCAATTTTTAATTTTTTTTTCAATTTAGGCTTGACACAAAGGTAAATTCTCTAGATGTGTAACTATGTGAATTTATCTATATGACAAGATGCAAGCAAGCAATACATAATACAAGATACAAGTAGTAAAGTACGGTAAAGGATAGAAGTAACCGAGGTAAAGCACGCTGAGACACGAGGGTATGATTCCCGTAGTTCCTTCCTTGTAAAGGGAAGTATGTCTACGTTGGAGGGGTGTGGTGCCACGAAGGCCTACCAACCCACAAAGGACTCACCCTATTCTCCGGTGAGAAACACCACAAACTCCTAGCTCACGCTCCACTAAGCGGTTTCCTTAAGGTCGCAACCGTCACCTTTACACAAAGGTTGGGGCACACATCCACAACTCAATTGGAGGCTCCCAACAAACGACCACGGAGCTTTTACAACACAAAGCAAGCTTCGAGAGCGACTTCTCACAAACCTAGGGTTTCACAACATGAATCTCCTACTAACAAGTAGGATACTCAAATACCTTTGGCGGAAGTGTAGATCTAGGGTTCCTCTCTTGATTCCCAAGAGATCAACAAGTTTGAGTGGCTAGGGAGGGAGATCTTGGAGTTTCAAGCTTTGGAACAATGGAGGAGAGAGAGTGCAAGCCTTAACCTCTCCATGTAGAACAAGGGTGCCTTTTATACCCGAACACCAAAAGTAACCATTGCAAAACAATTGGGACAGGAGTCTCCGGTGTAAAGACCGGAGTCTCCGGTGTAAAGACTGGAGCCTCTGGTGTTTCTTCATTTACCCCGGAGTCTCCGATGGAGTTTCCGGCTGAGTTCCCGGACCCGCATACTGAGAGTGAGGCATACGGGCCAGCTTCCACAACTTGGGAAGTCCGGATACTTGTCCGGAGTCTCCGGCCTGGGGAGACCGGAGTCTCCGGTGTGCATGGTCCGGAGACTCTGGTAAAGTCCCCAACCAAGATCCCGGACCCCCATACTGTGTGTGAGGCACACTGGCCAGCTCTTCGAATTGGCGGTCCGGAGACTTGTCTGGAGTCTCCGGTGTACAAGGTCGGAGTCTCCGGACTGGAAAATCTCACTTGTTTCTTTTTCTGTGGGTTTTCTCCACTATCATTCCCAGCCAACCCCTAATACCATCTTGAGCACCTGGAGACACTTCACCACAAAGCTGCAATGCACCATCGTGTTCGTTTCACTTTTTAGGGGTCGGCCACCGTGACAAGCTTAACACATATATCTTCTAGAGTACATAAGCACACGGTTAGAGATCTTCATGTTGACAACAAACACACAAAACCATATTAGGAGGGAAATGGCCTTTCAATCTCCCCCTTTTTGGTGTTTGATGACAACATAGAGATTTGCAAGGATATTATGATAGGCATATCAAATAATTTAGTAAAAGAGAGGTGAGATCCCCCTACATGTATACATCATATGATTTGCAATGAACAACAAGAATATGCAAGAAAGACAAGGTAAACAAGAGAACATAACTTGTACAAACTAGAGACAAGATAGGTAAAGACTAGGAGCTTAGAGATCATACCATATAGACGATGATTACAGAACTTAGGAAATGACATAGTCTTTACCATTCTAATGACATAGTATCACAAATATCACAAACCACACATAACATAGTTTAATACAAGCCAAATATTAGAAGTTCAACGCTAAGATAACTGGGCACAAGCAAAGAAGCATAAGATAGCAAGTGAAAACCGTCGAAAGCATGTGCCCGACCCAAGCAAATCTCGTGGACAACCTAATAGAACTACGTCTTACCGCCAGTACCTGATCAAAGATACCACTGCGGACCAACTCCACATGGCTATGATGTTGCTGGGGTGAATCAAGTTATGGATGGGTATGCGCCGCTGAAGCTTGACTACCCTAGATCGGGAGGGTTCTGAAGCTCATGTCGGCACCCTACCGGAGAGGGAGATCATCACCGGAGGCCTCTACATCGCCATGCCTGCCTCCGAAGTGATGCGTGAGTAGTTCATCTCTGGACTACGGGTCCATAGCAGTAGCTAGATGGCTGTCTTCTCCAATTTATGCTTCATGTTTAGATCTTGTGAGCTGCCTATCATGATCAAGATCATCTTTATGTAATGCTACATGTTGTGTTTGCTGGGATCCGATGAATATTGAATACTATGGTTGAGATTGATTATATACTTGTCATATGTTATTTGTGATCTTGCATGCTCTCCGTTGCTAGTAGATGCTCTGGCCAAGTATGCGCTTCTGACTCCAAGAGGGAGTATTCATGCTCGATAGTGGGTTCATGCCTCTAGTAATCTGGGAGAGTGACAATAACTTCTAAGGTTGTAGATGTGATGTTGCTACTAGAGAGAAAACAACAATGCTTTATATAATGATAATTCTATTGTTTACTTTACACACTTTTCGTAATGCAATAATTTGTTGCTTGCAACTTAATACTGAAAGGGGTGCGGATGCTAACCGGAAGGTGGATTATTAGTCATAGACACAGTTGGATTACGGTCTACGTATCATGTTGTATTGCCCAAATGAATCTCATAGTAATCATCTTGTCATGTATGGTCTTTATTTTGTCAATTGCCCAGCTATAATTTGTTCACCCAACATGTTATTTATCTTTATGTAGAGACACCTCTAGTGAACTGTGGACCCCGGTCCTTTCTTTTACACTGCAAATACCTGTTCTTTTTATTGCCAATGCCCACATCAACAACTCTTTATTTCACTGCAAACAAACATCTCTTTCCACACTATACGTTTAATCCTTTGTTTTTAGAAAAACCGGTGAGATTGACAACCTCAATGTACGTAAGTTGGGGAAAAGTATTTTGGTTGTGTTGTGTGCAGGTTCCACGTTGTTGCTGACACCGGTAGTGCGCCCTCCCAAAGTCAGCTAGCAACAGCTTTAGAAGTGATTTCTTTCTCCTACTGGTCGATTAAACCTTGATTTCTTACTGAGGGAAAACTTGCTACTGTGCTCATCATACCTTCCACTTGGGGTTCCCCAACGGTGTGCTTTGTAGAACATCACCCGCATACTTTGTTTCTCCCGAACCTTCTTCTTCTTCAATGACATGTGCTTTCAAAGCAAGATTTCCTCATCTCTTCATCCCAATGGCACGGGCACAAGTATCATCTGCAATCTTTGACTCAACCTTGAAGGCATCCATCTATTGCATGACATCATTGGAGGTCATTTTCTCAAATTTGTGCTTGTTCTTGAGGATCCTTAGATCGACCGGCTCAAAGGGGAGAAGAGCATTGATGTACTTCCTCTTGATCCAATTATCATCAATATAGGTGGCACCAAGGTCCCGAAAGGAGATAGCAAGGGTCTTGAGGTGGCGGTACATGACTCGATGATCTTCACCATCTTCCACGTAGAATCCTTCGGTTTGATTGCTAACTTCGGTGAACTTGTGCCTCATGCTTGTGCTTCCAAGGAACACTTTGGAAAGAGTGTCCCAAGCCGTCTTGGTGGTTGTGGCATTCTCGATGTAAGGTCTATCATCCTCACCGATGGCTTGTTGCATCATGTATAAGGCGGTGGGATTGAGTTGGCAATCAACCACTTCCCTATGAGTCAAATTGTTTGGATTGTTAGCCATGTATCCTTCCATAACAATCCTCCAAAGTTCAATAGAGGAAGAATTTAGATAATACTTCATCTTGGTTTGCCATAAATAAAAAACATTAGGTGTAAGATTAAGAGGATCTCCTCGTTGATTTATGCGAGGGTGGGGAATGGGTGGATCCGGAGAGTACACGCGCGGAGGAGCAACTTCTGAGTACACTCCTGGAGCATTAGGATCTATCTTGGGAAGGGTCCCACTACCACCTCCCTCTACTTCCGTGGTATCGGTTTCCGAAGGAGAACCACGAGAAGTGTTGTGCACAATGGGAGTGGCAACCACGGTAGTGGTGGCAGGAGGGATAGTGTCAACACCCGGATTTTTAAGTCCAGATGCCTATTATGCCATACATCGCAATCCCAGGAAAATTGTTGTTGCGAGACATAACAGTTGATATCATAAAGTCATCATTCATCACCATCCATAGTTGTCTTACAAAAGTAGATCACATGATCCAATATTACACAAATAGTTGATCTAATGATCAACAAACATTACAAGTAGCGGAAGCGAAGTAGTAGTGGACTATCTAATCCACAGGCCAACGCTTGACGTTAGAGAGGTTCCTAGTTGTTGTAGACGTCCTGCTGGCCGTCATCTTCATACTGCTGCTCCTCTTCATAGTCTGGCCATTTGAATAGCCAGGGACAAAGCCATGAGTACTTTTAAAGTACTCGCAAACTAATACAAGTGTAAGTACTCTCAATTTTAGTAATGGGGTGCTAAGCTCTAGGTTTATTTGCATAAAGCCAATTTTAGTTCATAAGCATTTATTGAAAGACTCTTCATTTGCTAACTAACTCAAGTGGGAACATTAGTGTCATTCCCACAACTTAGTTGTGATTCAAGTGAAGTTCACCATTTACCTTTCAAGTTCAAGTCACAAGTCACCCTTCACATGTCACATTTTTGAAAATTGGTCTGATGACGGAACAGTATGGCCTTTCCAACCGTCCATAACCGTGGACACAGCTATTCGAATAGATTTACACTCTGCAGAGGTTGCACACTTGTGCCTCAACATTTGATTACATCCGTCAGGGATAACCCTGAATAATCGTAACTCAGTACGCAGATCATCAACCATAACCTTTCACTTACATATCCTAGTATAGGCACCTCTCCCCATGAGCTTGGCCTCCCAGTGAAGACAAACCGTCAGCCTGGGAACTGCACAGGGCTTGGCCGTACATTCACTTCATTTCACCTCATTTCACTTTCAACGGAGGCAGCCTCGGCATAACCCCTATGACGCTTGTTTAGAGGGAACCCATACTAAGACACATAAACTTCTAGTTAAGCCCTACCCATAATCAGGTATTGTGGGGGTACTAAATAATTGGAATGGTATCGCATCCGAACCCAACCATCAGTTTTGATCAAATTCATCATTTCATTCAAGTCATATTCACCTTCAAAATCTTTCAAAGTCATTTCATTTCATATGTTCCCATCTAGAGTAGTCAATTTTATTTGTTAGCACTAGCAAATAGTCATGAGGGGTGCTAACGAGCTTGTATTGGTTTAGGCTAAGTTTGATACTCTTGTAGTACTCTATACTTAGACCAAAGTTAACTATAAAAGTAAGCTTCTAATAATCAAGGTAAAAGCTTGTAAGAATAAAACTTGGGATTGGCTCATGAAGCAAAAAGTAATAGTGAGTGTGCCTTGCTCTGGTAGAGCTTTGCACTTTGCAAGAATATTAGCTTGCCTTGGTTGGTGTACTGATCAAAGTGGTCTTCTTCTTCCTGGAAGTAGACCTCCTCCTCCTGGTACTCCTCGGTACTAGCGTCTAAAAACGGATACGAGGTAACAATCACCAATCAAAACTTAAGAGCTAGACTAAGCACACACAAGGTTCACACAAGCTAATCTATCATCACAACATTGCTATCATGTTGGTTGACTTTGTTTTCTTCTTAAGACAAATAATTTCCTCTCATGACAAATTTGGTTAGGGTTTCTATTTTGTTCTTTGAGGAAATAATTTCCTCTCATTGAATCTTGTTAAGATTTAATCTCCTCAAATAAATAATGTATGAACCCATGTTGACCAAGGTCAACACTTCATCATCATCATTTGGGAAAATGATTTAAATGAGGTAATACCCCTCATGCAATTTAATAGTATCTCATTAACAATTTAATATCACCAAACAATATCACATGAGATAATGTAGACCAAGGTCCCTACCTCATGTTGAGTTACTTGAGACAAGATTTAAATGAGGGAAAACCTCTCATATGATTTAATAATTATTTTTGGATAATTTAAATGGACTAGAAAATAGCCATGGAGCCATTATTTAATCTAGACCATGATCATACAAACAACTATGTCATATTTTTACATAATCAGATAGAAAATATGAAATGTGATTTTCGAGAGTTGGAATCAACTCAAAAGCATTTTTGGTTGATTTTTAATAATTGTTTGAAGTTGCAAAAGTCCCTGACTTGTTATTTTTGTCACATTAATTATACAACCAATCTAGTACTGAGCCCAGTGTAGTTAGTTGGGGAATTTCATAAGCTTTCCAACGATATGAAATTCATACAATTTGGTTTAGCCGATTTGATTCTATTCAAATTTGAACAAAGCACCTGCAAGCAATTTGGATTTAAATCAAATTAACGAATTTGAATTTCTGGGCCGCGCGGGAAACTTTACTGGGCCGAAATGATTTAAACATGGAAATCCAGCCCACCATGCATCTCGCATGCGTGGGCTGCCTGACGAGGTGGGCTCCACCCGTCAGTCTCATTTAAAGAGTGAACCGGTAAGTTTTAAAGGTAGTCGTCGGATTAGGACGCGATCGAGCGGCTGAGGCTCGTCGCCATCTCCGGCGAGAAGGGGTCACTAGCGCGGCGAGGCTAGGGGGTGGGAGGCTCACCGGCGACGCGGCGAGGGTTGGCAGTGTGCGTGATGAAGTTTTCAACGACGGCGAGTCGTCTGGTACCAGCGGCGCTTCCTGGGGAGGCTCCAATCGACGGCGGCGTCTGCGGCGGCTTCACGGCTCCGACGATCAAATTGAGTGGCTACAGCGGCTAATCGAGAAGGGGAGGTGGTCGAGGAGGTTGAGGGATGAGAGGGAAGCACGGTGGGGTGAAGAAATCGAGCGGGGGAGCTCTCTATTTATAGCGGCGGAGGGAGACCGTGTGCTGCGGCGAGGTCGACCACGACGACATGGCTACAGCGGCGTAGAGGGGTAGGCGAAGGCGTGGCGCTGTTCTAAGGTTCCTGGTGGTTCTCCTGGCGGCAACGGCGCGGCTGGGCGGTGCCTAACTTGGTCGGGGGCTTGCGGTGTGCTGCGCGTCCGTGGCGGAAGGGTTTCTCTTCTCAGGCGATGGCGGGCGCTGGTCGGGGAAACGAGGGTGTCCGCGATGTTCCTGGTGCAGTGGGGAAGCTCAAGGCGGAAGAGGGGGTCTAGGGGAGGTCTGCAGTGTCGAAGTGACGCGTCCCCTTGGCGTGCCCGTGGGCGGCGCCCATGCCAGCATCGGCATGTCCTGGACGTCTTGGGCGCGACGTGTTCCGGAGGCTGTGGTGTTTTTCTCCGACAAGGGCTAGCCCAGGATGGTCCAGTTGAGCAAGGAGGAGCATGGTGGCATGGTGTGCAGGGTTGGAGATGAAAGGAGTGGGAGGGGCAAGTGACATGTGTGACATGGCCGGCATTGCAATGGCATTGCCATGTCTGCCTAATTCTAGGGTTTCTATGCAGGGGCTTGGTGTTGCAGGGGACCAGGGGACTAGTGTGAAGCAAGTGGAAACCAAATTTGGGCCAAACACTATTTGAAATAGTGAAGTTTGATTTCATTTGATTCTTGCTCACAAGGTGTTTGACAAAATGGCCGCATGAAAGTTATTTTAAAAAAATTGAAAGAAATTTGGTGGAGTTGATTCATATAATCAAAGGCACACAATGGTGGTGGTGGGGTGCAAAATGGAATTGGTTTGTGAAATTTCAAATTTGGCACCATCTTGAATCTGCTTCAAAGTCCCAACTTTGCTTGAGCATAACTTTGAATCTAGCAAGAATTTGCAGGGGTGTGCTTTACCAAAGTTGTTCACCTTGATGTGGTCTTGGATGAGGTGCAAAGAGTTGGAATTGTTTGGTTTGAAAATCTCTAAATATAGAGGCTCAAAGTAGGCATCAGGTTAAAATTGGCAGTTTTGACCATTAGTGCATGTGAGCACAAATTGCATTCAAATTTGATTTGATTTGAGTTTCTTTGATTCCAAAAGTGTTTATAAGTGTTCAGTAACATTCTCCAATTAATGGCACAAGCCAAATTGACCTAGGTCAAAGTTTTATAAAAATGGCCATAGCCTCATATATGGATTTCCTATTTTTATTCTCTTTTCTTTTTCTTTGACCCAAGGTCATGGTTTTGAGTTTATGGAGTGTTAGATTAAGTTTAGTAAGGGTTTCAAACCATTTGGGCCAAGTATAATGGCATAGGTCAAGATTTGGTATTATGGCTAGGTGCCACATATGCCTCTATGCATATTTTTATTTTCTTTTTATTTCACCTTAGATCTAGTTGGTAAATGATAGGTTGGGTTTGTTGAGGTGTTTCAAACCATCTAATAAGGTAGAACATGGCATAGTTGATTATTTGCAAAAATAGCCATAGGCTTACATAGGCCTTTTCTTTTTAATTTAATTTCTTTTTATTTTGTTTTATCTTGGATGGTAGAAAGAAAAGTAAGATTTAGGGTTGTAGGAACATTTGATAAGCATACCAACAATCATCATGGCAATAACACAAGGTTTAAGTATGAGCACTATGCATAGTCATTGATTTAATAAAAGTTTTTGTTGGTTCTCATTTTTGGAAAAAGGAAATTCATTTTCTTCTTTGTTTGAAAATTTGGGATGTTACAGATAGGAGGTTTGTTGGCTTGAATGAAGTTCATAATCATCTCCCTTAACTCACCTATGAAGGTGTTCATCGAGGAAATGGACGATTCAATTCTTTGATGTCCTCCATAGATGTCGGCTCCGAACTAACCTGCCCATCGACCATATTCTCTTAGGAGGTAAAGCCCGAAGTAAGAGCCGAGGCTCCGATACCAATTGAAAGGATCGTATGGAACCTAGAGGGGGGAGTGAATAGGTGTTTTATCAAATTTTAATTCTTTTTCCAATTTAGGCTTGACACAAAAGTAAATTCTCTAGATGTGCAACTATGTGAATTTACCTATATGACAAGATGCAAGCAAGCAATACACAATACAAGATACAAGTAGTAAAGTGCGGTAAAGGATAGAAGTAACCGAGGTGAAGCATGTTGAGACAAGAGGTTATGATTCCTGTAGTTCCTTCCTTGTAAAGTGATGACTGCAAGTATACAGATCAGCTGTAGCTAGTTTCGAAATAAGAGTATCGAACCACGAGGAGATACTAGTAATGATCTTGATATCCCTTGCTACTTTCTACTAAAGATTACTTAATAATTGTGTTCTAATCTCAAAATGATAAAGGGGGTGTTGTAAATGTTTGCATGAAAAGTAAATAAAGAAGTAAAAACGTTATATAAAAAGGGTTGGAACTTTATAAGATAAAGTGTTCTCAGGGATTATTGGATCCACCTCTAGCACTAGGTCGGACTCATGTTAATCAAGATGAAATATGGTTTCAAGTATGTTGTGTGTGGGAGAGCTCCATAATAAGATGCGCCCAGAAAGCCATCGGTCATCGCATCTCCAAATAACCACAACATCTAGCCTTCTGCGGCCACATATGGACTAGTGCTATTAAGGGGTAAACCCCATGGTCATCGATATGAGCTTTATGAATCCCTTTATTCCCCTTATTCATGTGTCAAAGCACCGATACGATAATGTCACTTCTCGTTGTTCGCTTTACCACACTTCAAAGAGTAGTTCCCTCTCAAGACCAATAGGCAATATTACATGGTGGTGCACAACATGTAATAACAAGAGAGAAAACTAACACACATTAATACTTGAAACTATAAATCATCATTAATTCATCTCATATTCATGCTAGGGTTTCTCCATCTCCCCAAGAACTAAGACTAATAACACATGGAGACAATCAAGAACATCATCATAATCTTGTGGAATGAATTAGAGGGATGGAATGAATTCGAATACAAATCCACAATAGCAATCAAGATTACAACTATGGATTGAGGATGATGGTGATGAAGGTGCAATGGTTGATGATGATGAGGTGATGAAGGTGCAATGGTTGATGATGATGAAGGGGATGATGCCTTGTCCTTCGAGGATCCACGTAGCAGCCCGGATCTTGTCTTCTCCAAAAGTTCCTTCTTGAGATCCGATCTGGGATGGTGTTTCTCGATTTCACGGAGCTATGTGTGTCTGATCTCTGATCCGTCTGCGGGAGGTGAAAGTATTTGAGGAGGAGGTGCTCCTGGCGGGTGGTACGGGCGAACGGTCGAGAGGACTCTGCCCATACTGATGCCCGTTAAACTCCCTAGAAGCTGTCCTCGCAGCCCTTTCGCCCAGGCGCATTATTAAGTGCAAAAATAATTTCTATCATGTAAAAATGCCAGAAAATGACAGTTCTCATTGATATTTCATTATTGACATGTTATTTTAAGATCCTGTGTAGACAAGCATAAAAGGTCGCGGTAGCGCAGTGAAATACAAAAATCCTACCACTACTTGATGATAACTTGATGAAATAGTAATGCAAAAACATGCTAAAAATGCACTCATCAACTTCCCAAGCTTAGACTCTTGCTCGTCCCCGGGCAAGATCGAGCTTAATGGACAAAGTCATCTTTGTTCATGAAACGAGAGTCGTTAAAACAAATGAGGCATTTTTTTTAAGAACAAGGGTTATAACATCGGATGTAAAACTAGAGCATGAATGACACCATACTATTCTCAAAGTCAAATGTCTTAAAGGCCTCCACACCTTGCAAGGTTTAATAAAAGACAAGAATATTACTTTATCTAAATATCATAAAATCATGAAGTTAGTTTTTCTTCATGGTTTTTGCTAATAGCTTTTCTCTTTTTTGCACTTGTTCTCTTTGCACTTATTTTTATTTCACATTCTTCTTTTCTTTCTTTCTATGTTTATCATTTTTTCACACGAAGGAACCAATGATTATAAAATACTTATAAGTAATTTTCCTATATCCTATCAAAGTTTTCTGGTGTGTAGGACCATAAAATCATTATCATGATGCAAGTACAATTATACTCTTCCTAATTCATACATCTAATTAATGCAATAACCATAATGCAATCATACTTCAGATAGGATAATGACTCAAGATTTATTGGATAAAAATCATTCACTTTTCGAGGGAAGCTAAATAAGTGCTAAATGCAATTCTTATCGAATTTTGAACTAAATGCATACTGAAAGTAAATACTCGAACTAAAGGGATAGATTACAAGGTGTTATAGATATCCCCAAGCTTGGAATCAAGCTAGGTGGGATCAAATAATCATTGCAATTATTTGATACCGTATTTTATCCTTTTATTTCAAAGGGGCTTCCCCTTCGAGCTTACGGATCTTGTTGTGCAACGCAACGGTGAAGGCTTCAAGATAGATGATGCGGGCAGAACACTTTTTAGCCAGTTTCTCAAGAAGGTTGATGTAGTTCTTGCTTACTTCCAGTATCTTCTTCTGCGTATCAAGAGAACAAAGAAAAATATCGAGGTTCGCCTCCAGCCCTTTGATGATATTTTCATCCATCTGGACCAGGTAGCGTTGCAAAAGCCGCACGTGCTCTGCGGATCCGGGGGCCTTCTCTTCAATCCTCTTGATGCGCTTGTCCAACTTATCTAGCGACTCATGCATGTCCCGATATTCCATCTTCAAATTGTTAATGAGGCAAAGTCCTTCGTCCTCCTCGAATCTCATATTGATTTCATCATAGTCATCATCCCTGCCTACAGCCAAGCCGAAAGTCTTCGACCTTCAATGGTCTTCTCTCTAAGCTTAAAACCTTCTTCTGGATCACTTTCGTCTCTCCATCGTTCCGCCTCTTCCTCCCTTGTGACATCCTTCTTCGAGGCATCATGGATGCCTTGCTTGCCATAAACCGATGATGCAATGCTCCAATGATGATGGTTGCGGTGGCCGTGATGAACTTGTATGAGATCTGTTAGAATATGAGAAAATGCTTGTCTCGAAGTTATGAAGGGTTAGAAGAGGAAAATATCGTCTAATTAAGGCTATGGCCGTGTGGAAAAAGAATCCCATCAAATTGAAAAGAGATAAACTTGAAAAAAGGTAATTTTGGGCAGCACGAAGGTTCGTGGTACGGGCGCAGACCGTACCGTGTTACCGACATATGAAGAATCGGATTTTTTTTTCATCTCGCGAACAAACGTAAAAATGAAAGAGAAAACCTACTGTAACTTTAGCGACCGTCCGTACGGGCACATATGACCGTACCGACCACCCGTACGGCGGACAAGGTCGAAAAAAATTCGTTGGGAGTTTCTAGTGAGTTTAACGACCACTGGTACGCGCATGTCCGGTCGTACCATCCACCCATACCGAGGTCGAGAAAACTCTAATCTGCTTAGAAAATTGTAAAGACCTCGAAAATTCAAACAAAAGACCAAAAATCTAGAAACTTCAAACCTATAAAATCAAAGAAAAACTCTCTTGCAGTAGTTAGAAGGAAAGGGTACCGAATTTCATGGATCATCATATTGTTCTCTCCTTCTTCCATCCATGGTGGGCAGCAAATGATTGCTTGCACCATCACAAAGAATAGGGGGAACTTCTTCACAATATCAAAGCATCCCTGATGGAACATAGACCATAGATATGCTACGCGACAATGCTTCTTTGCCAATGGAACCTCGTTCTTCGAGTTGTGCTTCACTTCTCTTTATAATCTGCAAATCAAATTCTTGCAAAAGCAAAATCTAGAGGATCATCCTGGGCTTGACATCAATTCTTTCAAGAATTTCTTTCAAACCCATACGATCAGTGTAGACTCTAACTTTTGAGTCAGCGATATATGATCTAAACTTTTCACAAGATGAGATAACTGCAAATAACTCTTTTTCTACTAAGGGATAATTTATTTGTGCATCATTTAGAGTCCGGCTAGCATGATGGATGATATTACTTCATCACCATCTTGTTGGCACAAAGCGGCTCCAAATGATTCATGGCTTATTTCACAAAGTAAATCGAAAGGTTTCTTCCAATTAGGTGGTTGTATTATAGGAGCCTTAAGGAGAGCTTGCTTAAGAGTGTTGAAAGCAGTAAGACATTTTTCATCAAACTTAAACTGAACATCCTTTTGTAAGAGGTTAGTTAGGGGTCTTGCTATCTTAGAAAAATTTCTAATGAATCTTCTGTAAAACCCAGCATGACCAAGAAAACTTCTTATACCTTTGATGTCTCGTGGGGGTGGTATTTTCTCTATAGCTTCCACCTTCGACTTATCAACCTCTATGCCCCTTCCTGAGATCTTGTGCCCAAGTAATATCCCTTCTTGAACCATACAATTGCACTTCTCCCGGTTCAAGACTAGATTAGTATCTTCGCATCTCTGCAACACTTTAAGCAAATTACGCAAGCAAACGTTAAATGAAGTTCCATAGATGAAGAAGTCGTCTATGAACACTTCCATTATATGCTCAATATAATCGAAAAATATAGTTGTCATGCATCTTTGAAAAGTAGAAGGAGCATTACATAATCGGAAAGGCATTCTTTGGTAAGCATATAATCCAAAAGGACAAGTAAAAGTTGTTTTTAGTTGATCTTCCGGATGAACAGCTATTTGGGATAACCCAGAATATCCATCAAGATGACAAAAATGTGAATTCTTAGCCAATCTTTCCAGAGTTTGATCTATAAAAGGCAATGGGTAATGATCTTTTCTAGTTTCTTTATTCAATTTTCTAAAATCAATGCACATCCTATGTCCTACTATAGTTCTGGCTGGGACCATTTCATTGTGTTTATTGGGTACTGCAATAAATCCTCCTTTCTTAGGAACACAATGAATGGGACTCACCCAGTCACTCTCTTTGTCATGATAGATAATAACTGCATCGAGAAGGTGGATTATTTCGTTTCTTACCACTTCCTTCATTTCAGGCTTGAGTTTCCTCTGAAAATCTGCAACTGGTTGGGATCCATCCTCCTTGAATATTCGATGAGTGGTTATTGAGGGACTGATCCCTTTCAAGTCATCCAAAGAATACCCAAAGGCCCAACGATGCATTTTAAGTACCGTCATTAACTGATCTTCCTCCTTTTCTTAAAGATTCGTACTTACAATAACTGGATATTTGTTTGTATCATCTAAAAACTTATATTTTAAGTATAGAGGAAGATGTTTCAGTTCTAGAGGTGGTAAATCTTCATCCCCTTTCTTTCTGGTATTTCATACTTTTCTTTAGTTGAACCATTAGTTATGGAGAGATTCCAAGTACTCCTCGATATCATTATCGTCATTTTCAAGTAAACTTACCTCTAAATCATCTTCAGGAGTATTATAAAGTATTGTGGAAAGAGTAGAAAGATCAACTTCCTCCTCGAAGTCTTCTTCTTCAACAATTGGTTTATGAATGAACTTCGAGAAATGGAAACTCATTGCTTCCTCCCCAAACTTAAGAGAGATAGTTTCCTTCCTACAATCAATATTAGCTCTTGCAGTGTTTAAGAAAGTTCTTCCAAAAATGATTGGACAATGAGAATCAATTGGCATATCAATAACAACAAAATCAATGTCATGTCTAGCATTATTGTCATGTCTGTGTCTTTTATTTGTGAATGCTCAAGTTCATCTTGAATACTGCAGTAAAATCTATGGGGAATAACATTAATAGCTGTACCAATATCACAAAGTCCATAGTAAGAGGATCCACCAAAAGTACACGGTAAAACAGGTTTACCCGCACTTGTGGCTTTAGCCATACCTTCTACAAACTGTGAAGCTTCAGAATCGAGCTCAACTACGTTGCAGTGTGCAAACATAGCTAAGATACCTTCCTTTGTTACCTACTTTCTTCATTTGTAGTTTCATGAGTAAGTTCCTCATTACTAACTTTTAACTCTTGTGCTTTAACTTTCTTGCCTCCTCTTCCTTTTGTTCAGCGAAAAGTTGAGCTCGGATATGCCTCACCACTGTCATTGGGTACGGTAGTGGCTCATTGTAAGTCAGCATTTCAATGGGTACCACTTTGGGAACTTCAGCTTCAACTTTCATTGCTTTAATTAACAACTTGAGGTGGCGGAGTATAATGGATCCATTGTTTCTTTGGTACTTCAATGAATTATGTAAAAGCTTGAAGAACATCCAATAACATAACATTCATCAAGATTAAGCTCATTAGCCGTTTGTTTTAGTTTCCCGGTGTTTTTATAAGAATTTAAACAGTCATGTTCGATTCTATTTCTCCCTCACTTCCAAAATCAAAGCCCCATGATACTCTATTTCTATGAACTTTAGCTAGACGCATCCAAGCTTGCTCTACTGTGAGTTCCATGAAAGATCCACCCGATAACAAATCTAATTATCTTTTATTATCTTATTGTAGTCCTCCATAAAAGACATGTAAAACATACCAAGGTAGTAAATCATGATGGGGCATTTTTGAACAGTACCTTTGAACCCGAGATAGGCTCTCATTAAGCTTTCACCGCGACGATTCTTGAAATTGGTTATATCTCTTCTTGCTTCCACGGACTTGACTTTGGGATAGAACTGAAATATAAATTACTTCTTAAGATGCTCCCAAGTATCAATCTTTTCTGCAGGTCAAGTTCTATACCAAGATAATGCAGTGTTGGCTAGAGATTAAATAAACAATTTAAGCTTAAGTTCATCATCAGTATAGTTTCTCAATTTGATTGTCCAACACAACTCAGTACAAGAATGTAAATGAGTATAAGGATCCTCATCGGGATCATCTCCTGCAAGACTATTCTCCTTCAAAATAGCAATAAAGCGTGGATGAATAGAATATTCAATGTCATTCCCATTTGAGAATTCCTTACCAAACCCTTGGTTGAATCTTCCGAGATATTCAGCTGCATCAATCTTATTCATAAGCTCTAGAGCGGTCATGATACTATCTGAAACTATCAAACAAATTTTAGTAAAAATAATAATACATAAGCAACTAAGAATAAAGACCAGAAGCGATGAGCTCCCTGGCAACAACGCCAGAAAAGCTTGATGACTACAAGTAGACACATCAGTTGTAGCTAGTTTGAAAATAAGAGTATCGAACCATGAGGAACCTACTAGTAATGATCATGATACTCCTTGCTACTTTCTACTAAATATTTCTTAATAATTGTTTTTTAATCTCAAAATGGTAAAAGGAGGGGTGTTGTAATTGGTTACAGGAAAAGTAAATAAAGTAGTAAAAATGTTATTTAAAAAGGGTTGGAACTTTATAAGACAAAGTGTTCTCAGGGATTATTGGATCCACCTGTAGCACTAGGACTCATGTTAATCAAGATGAAATATGGTTTCAAGCATCTTGTGTGTGTGAGAGCTCCGTAATAAGATGCACCCAGAGAGCCATCGGTCATCGCATCTCTAAATAACCACAACATCTAGCCTTTTGTGGCCACATATGAACTAGTGCTATTAAGGGGTGAACCCCATGGTCATCGATATGAGCTTTATGAATCCCTCTTATCTCCCTTATTCATGTGTCAAAGCGCCGATACGGTCATGTCACTTCTCACCGTTCTCTTTACCACACTTCAAAGAGTAGTTCCCTCTCAAGACCAATAGGCAATATTACATGGTGCACAACATGTAATAACAAGAGAGAAAACTAACGCACATTAATACTTGAAACTATAAATCTTCTTAGATTCATCTCATATTAATGCTAGGGTTTCTCCATCTCCCCAAGAACTAATAAGACTACTCACACATGGAGATAATCAAGAACAACATCATAATCTTGTGAATGAATTAGAGGGATGTAATGAATTCGAATACAAATCCACAATAGCAATCAAGATTACAATTATGGATGGAGGATGATGGTGATGAAGGTGCAGCGGTTGATGATGATGAAGGGGATGATGCCTTGTCCTCCGAGGATCCACGTAGCAGCCCGGATCTTGTCTTCTACAAAGTTCCTTCTTGAGATCTGATCTGGGGCGGTGTTTCTCGATTTCACGGAGTTGTGTGTGTCTGATCTCTGATCCATCTGCGGGAGGTGAAAGTATTTGACGAGGCGGTGCTCCTGGCGGGTGGTACAGGCAGACGGTATGGGCGGGCTCTGCCCGTACTGATTCCCGTTAAACTCCCTGGAAGCTGTCCTCGCATTGTCCTTTAGCCCAGACACATTATTAAGTGCGAAAATAATTTCTATCATGTTAAAATGCCAGAAAATGACAGTTTTCATTGAATTTCATTATTGACTTGTCATTTTAAGATCCTGTGTAGACAAGCATAAAAGGGCGCGGTAGCACGGTTGACGTGGGAATTACCCTTCGGGTAACCAATGTTGCTCTACCCTACACGGTCCAACTGGAGGCCCATGAAGGTACCCGATGGCAAGATGGGCCACTAGGGCGGTGCGACGGAAGATTACTTGGAGTACAAGACACGGAAGAAGCCGAACAAGGAAAGATTGGAGATAGATCTACTGTAAACCTATTCGTACTCGATTAAGACCTCTCGGGACCTGGCCACCTATATAAAGGTCAGGAGAGGGGCTATCGAGACACACAATCAACCTTAGCAATACTAGCCAGCAGAAGCTTAGAACTAGGTTACCCTAGCAACTAGCAACTCGACGAGATCACAGCCGAACGATTCGGCACCCCATTGTAACCTGTTTTCATCATAATCAAAGAACAGACAGGCAGGACGTAAGGGTTTTACCTCATCGAGGGCCCCGAACCTGGGTAAATCGCTCTCCCCGCTTGTCTGTGTACCGATGTCTCGTGTCAGCTTGCAGGATTCCATCAACCCTAAGCCCCTATCGGAGGGCATTGCCGAGGAGCACCCTCGACAATTGGCGCCGTCTATGGGAACGCTGTCGGCACAAGGAAGGACATCGGCAGATCCAATCAAGACATCGGCAGCTTCACCAGCAAATTCACCGGCAACTTCACCAGCAACTTCATCAGCAACTTCGTCGACACCATCGTCGCCAACCCTGGGAAGCCCGATTCGATTCGGCTCCTACGAGTTTACCCCACACAGCGATTCCTCCCGCTCGAACTTTTCAAATCTACAAGGGAACATGGAGATGACCTTCGGCAGCGTCCACTACAATGTCAACGCAGAAGGAATCCTTCGATTGCTGGAATCGCCCACGTCCGGATCGACGAGTTCAGGCGCATCATCGTCACTCGACCTATCGGCTGGTCTGATAGGATCGACGTGCTCACCCGCGCCCTCGACTCCCCGCTCGGTGTCCTCCATGTCGGTAGGGTCTGACGATCCCACATCTTCGGAATTAACTTCGTACTACTGCCTGAACTGCGACACCAGGCACGGGCTGGGATCGAGCGACACGTCATTCATCTGCAACGTCTAGTATTCATCAGGAGAGGACAGTATCGACAGCACCGTCCAGGGAACCACCCGAAGACCGGCACACCATCAGGTTTATGTCGCCAATAACACGGGAAACGCAAGGCGTAGAGGTGACGAGGATCATACCCCCCGTTCCAGTAGAAGGGCGAGTTTTGAGAACAGCGCCAGCAACCGCGACAGCGATTATACCATCGCAGATGAGGAGTGGGCAGCAGCAAGGGCAGCAGTACTCAACAACTCGCCGCTCCCCGCGGGGACTTCGGTTGGAACCCTCAATGCTTATCGCTCCATACTAGAGAAAAACCGGGAGCACCTGTCGAAAGAGCAAGCCACCCTCGAGAGACGCTTATCTGCAGCGGATCGATCCAGCGAACGGCGAAGGGGCTCGCAAGGGAGTGCCTCCCGAAACACCCAGGGAGCAGGCAAGCACCGGTCAAGGATGTCCAGGCTTTCGGAAGATGACGCCAGAGAGATAACATCGAATCTGACTAAATCCTTTATGACTACGGATACCGCGGGCATGCCACGGCCGAAAACCGTTGCAGGAGCAACGGCCAACCTCGCCGCTTACCTCATCAACCAGCGCCCCGAAGGATCCATGGCTCAAGCCCATCGAGGTGCCCTGGAAAGTCTCGCAATATTGGGGAACAACCTAGTCCCGTCAAAGGAAAAGACCACCTTCGAAGGCAGTGGATCGAAACATCATGCGAGAGATGCTCGGGACAAAATCACCCAGAGCAAGATCGACAAAGCAAGGCGACGACGCGCCGCTAGGAAGGACGACGACAGCGATTCTTCGGATGAAGACCAGGAGTACGACGGCGAACTCAGGGGAGCCGACTGTCTAAGTTACAAGATCCGCGAAGCAATGCCGCCCAAAAAGTTTAAGCCTACCCCTACCGACGCTGCCAAGTACGATGGGCAGCAAGAACCAAGATCCTGGATAGACGACTACCTGCAGACTGTGATCCTGCACAAAGGAAACCAGATAGCGGCAATGCAATGCTTACAGCTTTACTTGAAGGATTCAGCACGGGCCTGGCTAAGGGGGCTGCCGAAAGGTTCTGTCAAATCATGGGACGACCTAGTAGACGCCTTCGTTGCCAACTTCCAAGCAACATACAAGAGGCCCGTCGGGATCGAAGAGCTACGGAATTGCCGGCAGAAGCAGAAGGAGTCGATGCGTTCATACATCGGGAGATTCACAAAGCTCCTGAACGCTGCCGAAGACGTATCTGTCGACAGAGCAATCGACGCTTTCAGCGACGGCGTTCAGCGGGAAAGTTACATAGAAGAACTCGGGCGCAAAAAGCCAAAAACCATAACCAAGCTAATGGAAATCGCCAACAGCTAGGCTGATGGTGAGGACAACGTACGAAGGCCATGGCAGCGTAGTGATGACGAAGACGATGACCAGCCAAAGCACGACTCAGGTGGCCGAAGGGATCGTCACAAGAGAAGGAAAAACCGCAACTACGATGATAACAATCTGGTAGCCGCAGGGTATTCCGATCGGTAGGACGATCGAGACGACAGGCACGATGGTAACCGGAACAACTCTGGGAACCGTGGTAATTATAAACCACGACAGCAGAGGACTCCCGAACTACCCTACGCTGAACAGGTCAACGCCCCCTGCTACCTACATTCGTATGTCGATTCCAAGGACGGCAAAACGAAGTCAAGTCACCTGCTCAGGGACTGCCGGCAGTTCCTTGACATGCACAAACTCATCCAGCAGTCAGGCCAGCAACAGCTACCACCACCACCCCCACCTCCACCGCAGCATCAAGTCCAGCAGGCTCAACCCCATCAACCCAACGAGGCGTTCCCACCACCACGTGGGCAGATGAGCATGATCCACGGGACAGGTGTTTCGAAAAGGGAGATGAAGAAGCTCACACGAGAGATCAACTTGGCAGAAAGCATCATGGCAAACATCCCCGAGTACGTCGAGTGGTCTTCTCAGAACATTACGTTCAGTCGAGCAGATCACCCGATGACCATACCAAAACCAGGACACGCCGCCTTGGTAGTCGAAGCACAAATTGGGGGGTTCAAGATGAGCAAAGTCTTCATGGATGGCGGAAGCGGACTAAACCTGATATTCGTCGACACAATCAGAAGCATGGGGATCACCATGAGCATGCTGGAAGAAACAGACACCTGCTTCCACGGAATCCTTCCAACCGCACCGGGCTACTCTCTTGGCAAAGTCTACCTGAATGTCATCTTCGGTAGAGCCGACAATTTCAGGAAGGAAAAAATCGAGTTTGAAGTTGTGAACTGGGAGTCACAGTATCACGCTATACTCGGGAGACCAGCGTATGCCAAGTTCATGGCTGTGCCACATTATGCATACCTCAAGCTGAAAATGCCTGGGAACAATGGGACAAACATCACAGTCTATGGAAGTTTTTCACGCTCGGACAATTGTGATCGCGACTTTCAGAGGATTGCTGCAAAGTTCGGGCCACAGCGAGAAATCGTCGAACCTCCGCCCAAGCTGTCTTTACGAGAGATCAAGGAAGAAAAAGATGGCAGGGAAACCAAGAAGAAGCCAGCCACTCTCGCCCTTACAGCTTCGGCAGCAGAAGCTTCGGCAGCAGAAGCCTCGGCAGCAAAGGGTTCGGCAGTTGATGGCACAGAAGGCTTAGGAGATAGCAAGACGATGGCAACCACCGCTCAAACCCCTGATGAAACCAGCAATGCTGCGGCAATCACTAACGCGGTGAAGAAACCAGAAGAAGAGAAGAACCCCTTCCTTGCCTAAGCAGTTTACTAGCCTTTATTTTCTTTTTTCCTTTATTATAAACAGGGCCTTCCCCTTTTCGCCCTCTAGCATCGAGCTTACCTTATTAATAAGAACCTAAGCTTCGATTCTTTGTTAAGCATTGCAGTAACTACAAAACTTCTAAAGCCCCATCACTATGTAAAAATAGTACGAGGCAGAAGATCGTGCTCCAAAAAGCCTCTACGAGTGCTAAAGCGACGTTGACCTTTCCCTCTGCTATAGATGCCTCTACGAGTGCCGTAAATAGCAAGAGTTTGGAAATACATATAAAACCCACCTTCGATATTTTACTTATGGAAATATCAAAGAACAACGGGCTCATCGGCAGAATCACTACACCCGAAATATTCGGGAGTGCCTGTCGAAATTTAAAACGGTTGAAAGCAAAGTTGCGCATACAACAGGTTTAGCAAGACCTGCAACACGAGTTGATCACTCACATGATTTGCTAACCAACCAATATACATACATCTAAACGAGCAACTAAGATTCGCTCAAAACTTGCCAACGGCAATAACATGGTAAAAGTACATATGCATGTATCTACCGAATGAAAAGGCATCATTACATAATCCAAACACTTGGATAAAGTAGCCAAATTCTCCATTTACAAAACGAACATTAAATCTCTGAAATCACCCTTGCGGAGTTCCTCTTTCTTCAGGTACCCTTGAGTCTTCCTCGAGTCTGTCGACAACTATGTTGGCAGGCAATAATACCTTCAGGTACAGCGCCTCCAAGTCTCCAGTAGCGTTGGCAATCGACAGCAAACCTGCCGAAGGATAACGGGCAAGTACAAGGGCAAGTGTAAACCTAGCCCCTGCAAAAACTTGCGCACGTACCAACTCTCGGACCTTCTTGGCGTTACCAAATTCAGACATCAAAGCAAGGAGAGTCGGGGGAACTGCGTTCAAAGGGAACATTGTCTTCCAAACCACCCTCATAGCCTTGTAGCACTTGTCAAAAAAGTGATGGACCTGCTGAACCCGATCCTGAAATCGCGCGACAGCCGACGCCTTCGAGTGCTCCCGCCAGAAAATCTCTTCGGCTGAGGATAGCTGGGTCAATGCATTCACACGTTCGTGAATCCATTTGTTCTCCTCCGCACGGTTCAGAGCTATGACTGGCACAGAAGTAAACAAAGGATCAGATAAGATTCTATCAATCAAAGGGCGCAGAGATCAAAGGACTCACAGTTCAAGCTCTCGGTAGCCTTATGTAGCTCAGTAAGAGCATATCACTCTACGTCGGCTGCAATCTCGCTCTTCTTGTTGACAATCGTAGCCAAGGCGTAAGTGCTGCGCAGGTCCTTCTCCGTCTGGGTGATCCGATCCTTCATTCGTAGGACCCGATCACCTTCGGGAAGAACGCCCGAAGAGTCATCAACAAACGAGGGCACCGGGAAAACCTGCAGGCAACAGCGTCAAAAGGATGATGGTTATGGACAAATCAAGCATCCAACGTAACTCCCATCGGGAGAGGTACAAGAAATTCCTATCAGGAGAAGTGCAAATGAAGATATTATGACAAAAGTGTGTTGGCAACATTGCCAGCACAGTGTTCATTACAAACTTAAGTTCTCGCAACAGAATAATGTTTCATACTGGCCCAAGGATAAAATTGTTACAACAATCAAGGAGCCTGAGTCTGAGTCGACAGGCTAGGGCCAGTCGATGCCTTTCCCGACGAAACTAAATCGAGGAGCTGGCGAGCACAAGTACGGGCGGACGCTGTAAAGGCGCTTAAGTTAACAAGTCGCCCATCTTTCTCCTTCGGCAGCTCCTTAGTCATTTCTTCGATGTTAGCCTTACAGCCGTAACCCATCATAAGTTGGAAGGCAAGGAGGGCACCATAGGTACGTGAGGTGCGCTTGAATACCTCGATGACTTCCTTGGTGTCGACTGCAAAGGCATCAATCAGCTGCCCCAGAGTCTTCTCCTGCTTGGCCTTGGGGAATATCATTGAATGCATCCGCGCTAGAGCACCCTTTCCCTTGTTAAGCAGCTCCCGGGTAAGCTGGTGGGTGGCGAGAACCATCGACACACCATTTGCCGGGGAGTTGCTCGGAACTTTGTCCAAGGCAGTAGCAGGGATGCTGGCGGCTTCTGCAAGAAATTCAATTGGAGGAAACCATTGATGAAGAAACAGATCCATAAAAAAGTAATAATCTACAAGAGATGTGGGAAAAGCTTACCAAGTAGAGCCAAGGCAGATTGACGAAGGAGCTCATCCTTCTCTGCTGCTCGAGCCTCCTCTTCTTTCAGCCTCTCCTTCAGCTTGCTCAGCTCTTCTTTCAGGGAGTCGACCTCCTGGCAAGCTATGGCGGCCTTTTTGATGGCGCCATCCAACTTTGAAGAGGAAGACTTAGCCTCCTCCTGCAGCCGAATTTTGTCCGCCTCCAGAGAGGTGAATTGAGAGGCGAAGGCCTCTAAAGAGGATATCACACCTCGTAGATCCTTGAAGAAAGGGAATGTTTTACAAAGATCATTAGGCAAAGACACATTCCAAAAGATTCCTGTTAGACTCGACAAAGACTTACAGAAGGAGGAGCTGTGGCAGCAGCGGGAGCATCTTTCCCTTTGGAAAGGGAGGAGGCAGTCGATGCTTGCGCCGCGGGAGCCGCCTTAGGAGCCGAAGCTTCGGAAGCTACGGCGGCTGGCGAGACAGCATCAGACCTGACCCTCTTAGGCGGAGGCTCAATGAAAGCATCGTCACTACAAGAAAGGTTTGATCGACCAAGTTATGAGAAAAATGTGAAAAGACCAAGGAGTTGAAAATAGTAAAAAGAAGAAAAACACTTACATATCAAGGAGATCATCTTCATCGGCAAAGCCGCCGATTGATCTCTTCGAAGGTAGAGCCCTGGTCTCCACCGCAGCTGCATTAACAAAGGCATCGTGATCAGCGTCATCATCACGCACTGATCCCTCTGTGTCGCAAGTGTCATCGGCTGATGGGGGGAGGTTGGTGTGAGCAGTTTCAGAATCTATCGGGTCATCGTGATCGCTTGTTGGGTTTGTATGCTCAACGGTACGAGAGTCAACGGGTTCTGAAGAGCCTCTTCCTTCGGAAGTATCATTTGGCAAGATATGTAAGTCCCCGGAAGCTACGAGGGTCTGTCAAGGAAAAGACGAATGAGAACAACAGTAATTAGGTCAATTAAGTAAATAGCAGCATAACAAGAATCTGATGAGGGAAATTACCTCTGGTGGTGGATGATCGGCATCGAAAGGATTATACGGAGACATCAATGGGATCGAGTCTTCTTGGCTGAAGAAAGTGAGGCGACGGACTTCATCGAGCAGTTCTTTTTCTGACAGTTCGGCAGCGTTAATTCTGGTCTCATCCTTTGGACCCGAATACAACCACATTGGACGAATTCTAGCCATAACTGGTTGGACTCGACGTTTCAGAAACACTGCCGCTACCTCAGTACCAACCATGGTTTGGCCATCAGCTTCTTTAATCCGAAGAAATCTAGCAAATAGTTCATCGGCTGCTACTTTTTCATCGGGAGAGAGAACATTCTTCCAGGAATTCTTAGGCTTGGCTTCAAGGGCATCGACAAAGCAGGGATGCTGAGATTCGGGTGATAAGGAATCCTTGATATAGAACCACTTCAATCTCCACCCTTGCATGGACTCTCTCATTGGGAAATTGAAGTAATTGACATCCGAACGAGCTACAAATCCCACTCCTCCGGTGACAAAAGATCCGTTACTACTGCTTTATCTTTTCACATAGAAGATCTTTTTCCACAACCCAAAATGAGGCTCAACGCCCAGATATGCTTCGCAGAGGGTGATAAACACAGCAACGTGGAGGATTGAGTTGGGAGTGAGTTGCCATAGTTGGATTTCGTAAGTTCGCAAGAGATGGAGGAGGAATTCGTGGACGGGAAGCGAAAGGCCTCGATATAAGAACGATAAGAACATCACGGTAAAACCGGCAGGGGGATTAGGTCGATAAATCGCACCTGGAAAGATCACATTCCCCTCATCGGAGGAGATCAATCCTAGGCTTCGGGATCTTTTTTCATCACGCTTGGTGACGGTAGAGGCTATCCAATCTCCGGGCCTGGCTGCTGAACTTGGTGGCGCCGGCGGTGCCGGAGCTGGGGGAGGAGCGCCGGGAGCGCCTTCCTTCGAAAGAATCAAGGAATATTTGGCGGCGGCACCGCCGCTCGTGGAACTGGAGGCGGCGCTAGAGTTCTTCTTCTTCACCATTGTGAGATCTGGGAGAAATCGGAAGACAGTGGTGGCGGCGCGAGCGGTTGTGAATAGGAGAAGAAGAAGAACAGCGAAGGGATGAATGAAGGAGAATGCTAGGGATTTCTCTCTCTTGGGGAACTTAAGGAAGGCTTCGTATTGTTAATGGGCCTTTTCTCCAGTTAATGGTTGCGGAAATCGAGGAGGTGCCTCGCTAACCGTGTAAAGAGGAGCAGGAATTGCTCGAAAACAGGGCTGGCAGGTCGCGTCTTATCAGTCAAAATCAAGGGGACAGAAAAACGTCATCAATGACATCATGAGGAATGATTGCATACGAAGAGATAAGAAAGTATCGAGTGATCAACTTAAGCCTACGCACGGATTGCGAGCATCCGCACCTAGGCTCGGGGGCTACTCCCATCGGGAGCGCTGACGCGCACCCGATAGAATAAAGGTTCGAAGGAAAAACTCGGGGGCTACTCCCATCGGGAGCACTGACGCGCACCCGATAGAATAAAGGTTCGAAGGAAAAACTCGGGGGCTACTCCCATCGGGAGCACTGAACGCGCACCCGATAAAACTTTTTCGCACTCCAGGATCATGCCCGAGGACTTGATTCTGTGTAGGGTAACGTTGTTTTGCCATCGGCAGTTAACCAACAGAAGTTGGGCACGTTATTCATTATCCCTTGCATAAATAAAATGTATCGGATGGACTATAAAGACTTGCAGGAAAAAGCTTCGGCAGAAGAAAATGTTCGAGTGGTACAACTTGAGTCTACGCACGGATTGCAAGCATCCGTACCTAGACTCGGGGGCTACTCCCATCGGGAGCGCTGACGCCCACCCGATAGAAAATAGACGATAGAAGAAACGCAAGAATAATCGAGGAGAAGGACTTCGGAAGAAGACATGCTCTAGTCTCTACCCGAACTATGTTCGGCTAGACACTCGGGGGCTACTGACGTGGGCATTACCCTTCGGGTAACCAATGTTGATCTACCCTACACGGTCCAACTGGAGGCCCATGAAGGTACCCGATGGCAAGATGGGCCACTAGGGCGATGCGACGGAAGATTACTTGGAGTACAAGACACGGAAGAAGCCGAACAAGGAAAGATTGGAGATAGATCTACTGTAAACCTATTCGTACTCGATTAAGACCTCTCGGGACCTGGCCACCTATATAAAGGTCAGGAGAGGGGCTATCGAGACACACAATCAACCTTAGCAATACTAGCCAGCAGAAGCTTAGAACTAGGTTACCCTAGCAACTAGCATCTCGACGAGATCACAGCCGAACGATTTGGCACCCCATTGTAACCTGTTTTCATCATAATCAAAGAACAGACAGGCAGGACGTAAGGGTTTTACCTCATCGAGGGCCCCGAACCTGGGTAAATCGCTCTCCCCGCTTGTCTGTGTACCGATGTCTCGTGTCAGCTTGCAGGATTCCATCAACCCTAAGCCCCTATCGGAGGGCATTGCCGAGGAGCACCCTCGACAGCGGTGAAATACGAAAATCCTACAACTACTTGTTGATAACTTGATGAAATAGTAATGCAAAAACATGCTAAAAATGCACTCATCATAAAGGGAAGTACATCTACGTTGGAGGGGTGTGTTTCCACAAAGGCCTCACCCTATTTTCCGGTGAGCAATGCCACAAAGACCAAGCTCATGCTCCACTAAGCGGTTGCATTAAGGTCGCAACCGTGACCTTTAGACAAAGGTTGGGGCATAGATCCACAACTCAATTGGAGGCTCCCAACAACTGACCACGGAGCTTTTACACCACAAAGCAAGCTCAATTGAAGACTCTCGACTGAGGCAGCGTCTAGTTCAGCCTTTTCGCGAGCTTTTTCGCTTTTTTCCAGCTCGAGAGCAAGATCATCGGCACACTTATTAGCTATGGCGAGAGCCTCTAGCAAAAGAAAGAATGACAATGTTACAACAAAACAGCAAAGGAAAATTTGTTCGACAGGAAGAGATAAGAGAGGAATACCTTTCAAATTATCAGCATAGTCACGGTACCCAATAAATTGAGTATCCAGGCGAATAAATTCTTTCATCAGAGGCTGAAAAAAGAAAGAGGATGGAAAGGTCAAAAAAGAGGAAAGTTCGATAGTACAAAAAGAGCGGTAAGGGTTCTTACATCGTCCATATTAGAAGGAGTCGCCGAACTCCCAGTCAGGAGGCTTGGTTCTTTGCCAAGTTCAACCCTCGCTCTCTTCGGCGAAGGGGAATGGGGGCTGCCGATAGGAGTCAGGTTCCCTAGGCCCCGATGAGGAGGCAAGGTTTCTTCTGTAGCAGGGCGAGTCTCGGAGAGAACCAAAGTATGAGACGTGCTTGTGGGAGCAGTCACATTAACAGTGGGTTCTTCTTCTTCGTCGCCACTATGCATCAAAAATAGTATGAGAATACTACAAAGCAATATATCGATTGAAAAGACGACAGAGACTTACGAGCTAACGAGGGCATCATTGTAAGGGTTGAAGGTTTCCTCCTCTTCAGGGGAAGTTTCTTCGGTAGGCGATTCGCCGGCTTTGGAGGTGCCGGAGTCTGCAACCTCACCCCGTTTCCTTTTGTTCTTCGGGGAAGCAGCAGAAGGGAGAGAGTGTACAGACTCGGAAGCCTCGGATTCAGCATCTCTTTCAGAGGAAGCTGCGGATCTGTGAGAACCCGCAACTTCGCACTCAGGGCGAGAAGTACCCTGGGTGTCGTCGGTAACGACGGTTCGTTCCTCGACTTCCCCACCTTCAGGAAGGGGAGGTAGACATGATATAACTTGATGCTTCTGCACGAAGAAAAGACATATCGACGACAAGTTACACCAATGAATTCAGCAAAATAGTAGTCGACAAAGTTAAAATCGGGAGAAAAACGATAGTTTACCTTTGGGAGAGCGTTGGCGCCGCTATACGGCTCCACGCGACACGAGGTTGGAATGGTGTCTTTCTTGCTTAGCGATGAAATTTTTCGGACAAGCTTTTCCATGTCTTTTACCGACAGATCCTTGGAGAAGCGGTCCACGTCTTTCTCGCCAGCGTATATCCAAAGAGGGTTCTTGCGAGCCTGCAGAGGCTGCACCCTGATCCTAAGGAAATACGCCGTAATCTGAATACCCGACAGCTCTTTGCCGCGGGTATTCTGGAGCTCGTGGATGCGCTTCATTAGCGCCTCTGTCGCCTTTTTCTCTTCATCGGTAGCTTCAGCATCCCACGACCGACGCCGGAGGATCTTCTCGCTACCATCAAAAGGAGCGACGTTGTACTCTTGCGAGTCGACGTGCTCTTCGTGGATATAAAGCCATCTTTTGCGCCACCCTTGAACAGAGTCAGAGAATTTGACATTGAAATATTCGACATCTGGGCGGACGCAGATAACAACACCACCCACATTATAGGCGGTGTTGTGGGAGCTGTTGCGGCGGACAAGGAATATGCGTTTCCACATGCCCCAATTGGGAGGGGTCCCGAGAAAGCATTCACAGAGGGTGATGAAGATAGACATGTGGAGAATAGAGTTGGGGGTAAGCTGGTGGAGCTGTAGCCCGTAAACAAAGAGTAATCCACGAAGAAATTCATGGATTGGAGTAGCCAAACCGCGGATGAGGTGGTCAACAAAGGTTACCCGGTATCCGATGCGCGGTGTGGGGAAGCTTTCCTCGCCAGGGAAGATCAGCGCCTTCTCCTGCTTCATGAACCCAAGCTTCTTGAGCAAGTTCGCGTCCTGGTTGGAGATCTTGGATCTCTCCCACTCCGATAACAGCTGGTCTTATGTCGCCATTGGGGAGGTGTGCTTGGTGAGCCTTGAACGTGGTGGCATTCGATGGGTTGGATGTGATGTGGGAGCAAGCACAGGCGCAGGAGCGTTGTTGTGGCAATGAGGGATTTTGGAGAGAGACAAAGCAAAGGTGCGGCGTAGCGAAGGGATGAACGGAGGAAGAAGAAGGTCCTTTATAGCAAACCTACGAATCGACGCGCCGTTGGATGCATCAGGAATGGGCTTGATGCCTTACACGTGTCTCCATGGGTAATAAAGTATTTTTACTATGATGGAACTGGACAGGCGCTACAGCGCGCGTGCCAGAAAAAGCGGAGGACGTGTGTCCCCCACTTGCATAACGTGTCAAAGTGCCGCAGATTTTGGGTCCACAGGTCAGTGACAGGACAGAACTCGCGTCTTCCCGACACAATTGTCGTGGCTATCGTCAGCACTGATGTCACTTTAAAAGGAAAAACTCGACTGCGGTGTTATGAAGATTGGCGACAGCGAAGGAATAATGATAATTTCGAGAGCCTTTGATCAAATACAAGTTTTTGTTCAAATGCTCGGGGGCTACTTTTTAAAGAGTTTCATCAAGAGTATCGACAGGGAAACTTCGGGCATCGCAATAAAGAAAAGATGAGAGCCCATGATCAAATACAAGCATTTGTTCATATGCTCGGGGGCTACTCTTATCAGAAGTATTGTTTATACTTTTGATAAGAGATAAAATATAGAATTCTTCATCATTAAAGCAAGTTGAGCCTACAACCAAGTATTAATACTCGACTGTAGCCTCGGGGGCTACTCCCATCGGGAGCGCTGGTCGCGCACCCGATAAAGATGGAAGAACTCGAAAAGGTGACAATATAGCGACAAAGATGTTAAAACGGTGAGCCTACAACCAAGTACAAGCACTTGGCTGTAGCCTCGGGGGCTACTCCAATCGGGAACGCTGTTCGCGTGCACGATGAATTTAGAAAAGGCATGGTGAGCATATTTCGAGTTATACAAATAACTCTTCATATACTCCCATCGGGAGGACAAGATAAAAATACACAAGTCATCTGGTGACTCGAATAAATGTGCTATTCCAGCAGCCGAAAAAGGCACTCGACAATATATTCTCAAAGCGCCTCAGTCGTGAATTAATCTCTGAATGCCGTAAAACTTTGCGAAGGTAAGTCCCCAGGATCTGTCCTGTGCGGCGTGGCATCGCCTCTGACGGCGCTTCGCTACTTTTTCCGTATCAGCAGATACGAAGAAAAATCCTAACGGACGCGTTAGGTACCCGATAAAACATGACTAGAATTCGGCATCTGGTAAGACCTTAAGCGTCACACGTCGAATTACGCCAGTATCCCGAGATCATGTCCAGGGACGTGATTTTGAAGTAGGTTTTTGCGGATTGCCACAAGAGCAGTTAACTAGTACCTGATCCGTCAGATGAACCAGCCCCAATTACCGTTATCCCTGTACAATATATAATTGCTTACAAAGGTTATTTATTGATTCGAAGAAGTCATTTGGTAATTGTAAAGATGGAGATTTTCCCTGATTCTTTGACTTAAGCAAAATCTCGGGGGCTACTGACATAGGCATCCCCAATGGGCCTGCCGAAGATGGTACCCGGGGTTTACTGAAGGCCCACGACCCGAAGTTTATGAAGCCTGGAAGCCCAGTCAAGAGATAGTTTGGAAAGATAGAGTTGTATTAGGAATATCGACTTGTAACTATGACGGGACATATTCAGATAGTCTCCCGGACTTTGTAACTTGTACATCACGAAACCCTCGGCTCCGCCTCCTATATAAGGGGGAGTCGAGGGATAAAGAAAGCATCGATTTCATTGTCAATACAACCCTAGTTTTCATAGCAGCCGAGTACTTTTCCGGCTGAAACTTCGAGATCTACTTGCCTTTTACTTCGCTGAAAACCCTAGTCTACAATCTGTAGGCATTGACAAGTCGATACCTTGTCACTCACCAAAAAAGAATAATTCACTCTTATATAAATTGATTTCAACCCACATAATTGCTCAAAAGCTCATAAAATTAATGTCAGATTTCTTGCTTTCTCTAGGTCATGTTCCGTGAACCGAATCGTATCAATGGTGTATTGGAGAACATATAATGCACCATCAAAAAGATGAGGGACTACCCCTCCAATTTGCCCATCAGCCTTAGCACGCTCGATACAGACAAGTAAAATATCAGCCACATTGTTAAATAAAATGGGTGATCATGTTCTCCTTGCCTTAAACTTTTTTCATCTGGAAGTACCTACCAGTGTCATCGTTGACTTCAATGGCAACGCTTTCTTCGAACAAAGTTATGGATAAGAGTGTGCCACTCAGTTGAAAAACATTTCATCTTGAGTGTCCGCTGAAGAAAAGACCATTTGACTTTATCATAGGATTTTCGAAAATCAATCTTTAGGATCACCCCATTCAACTTTTTACAATGTAACTCATGAACAGTTCCATGCAAGGTGACAATTCCATCTAGGATATATCTTCCTTGCCTGAAAGCGGTCTGAGTACGGTGAACCACATGATAGCCACTGAATTAAGTATAACTGTAGTAGTCTTGCTAAAGATCTTAAAGGATCATTAAGGGGATAGATCGATATGTATTGTTGAATCCTTTCTGCTTCATTAACCTTTGGTAACAGAATGATTTCACCAAAATTAATATGAAATAGCTCAAGTTGTTCATCATGGAGCACATTGAAAAGCTCCAACAAGTTTGTTTTGATTATCTCCCAAATGTTCTAATAGAACTCACGAGGGAAATCATCCGGAGCTGGTGCATTATTGTGTTCCATTTGAAAAACCGCTTTCTGTACTTCCTCCTCAGCATAAGGGGCAGTAAGAAAACCGTTTTCCTTGACGGAAACTTGAGGAATGTCATCAATCCTGGATTCATCCATCCTCACTAGATTACTATCCACTAGATCACCAAACAAACCTTTATAATAATTATTAACATATTATTTAAGTTGTTCATGTCCTTCAATCGCCCCCTCATCCTGTGCGAGAGAATGAATGAGTTTCTATCTGTGTATGCCATTCGTGACACTATGAGAACATCTCCTATTCTAATATCCTTCTAATAAGAATCGGGTCTTCGATCATTCGTACGATTTGAGTTCCTCCTCGCGAAGGAGTCTGGTCAACTTCTCATTTGATTGACTCTCGAGTTCAATTTCTTGCATCGTTAAGGGTCTCACTTCAGCGATCACCTCTTTAGGGTTCCGTAGCAGAAAACAGAAAATTCTAACTAACGCATCCCGATTGCGCAAGATCTATCTACTAGTAATGTTGTAACATGAAAGGTTTATGTGACGTACCTGATGTCACTACAACAAGAGTGTCAATTCATTGGGACTCCAAGTACAGAGTGATGCAACAAGAGAAATTTTCCCTACAAGGGTGACTCGGGGTTTATATTGAACTCTCGGGGAACAAAGGCGAAGCTTCTTCCAACCCGATTAGCAATATGCAAAGCAAAGTCTTTGTCTTGTGCCCCCAACTCCACCATGTGGTTGTCAAGCACAAGGCTTCAGTATTAGTAAAGTAAAATAACAATAAATAAAATATTAGAAATAAAATTAAACTAGAAAGTTAACTAAAACAAGTAAATAAAGATAATTTATGGGTTTTTGGTTGTAGTTGCAAGCAGTAAAGATATTTTTGTATTTTTGAAATTAATTAATGCTAAAAAATGTAAAGGCAAGTAAAAGCAAGTAAACTTTGTTTCTTATGATAAAAAGTAGACCAGGGTTCATCGGTTCACTTGTCTACTCTCTCATAAATGTGTGGTGGCATCTCAGGCCACCACCGCCACTAGTAGGAAAAGCCTCATCAGTGACGCACGAAAAAGTGATTCTGTGGCGCACGGGTGGTGCGCCACAGAAACGTCGCCACAAAAATAAGGTTTCTGTGGCGCAGTGGCCCGTGCACCACAGAATTATGGTTTCTGTGGCGCACATGGTTCCCCCTGCGCCACAGAAACAGGTGCGCTACTGAATTACATTTTGGTGCGCCACAGAACATTGTACAGGTATACTCGATTTATACTGTCTGGTGTATTATATAGGTTTTATACACAGTATACAGGTTATATACAGATATAATATAGACAGATATAATATGGACACATATAACATATCAACATTATACATCATCGTCACAGTACTTAGAGCCCGATCGAGATACATATATAGTGTCAAGTGTCAAATGTTTTGCATACAACTCTTAATTCATACAAATTTCACAATTTCGAGATACAAAGTAGTCTTCATCCGGTTCCTCCTTTGCTCCCTCATCTCTACCCACCAGGCTCGCTTGCATCGGGGTCTTCATATCCAGTTCCTACTATAATGAAAATGGAAGAAAGTGAGACCAACAAGTCCGATGCACAAGAGAAATGGAATAAATGCCTCATACATTGTTGGTCAACACAAATATTAACATTCAGGGATGACGTAAGTGAGACCAAGTCCGATGCACAAGAGATTGATATTTGTGCTATCTTACCAGGCTCACTTACGCCACGCCCAAGTGTACGTGGACCAAACATTTTAATCATCGGCATTTTGAAAATCTCAAAGCAAATGGAATGACAAAATGGAATAAGTGCCTCATACATTGTTGGTCAACACAAATACCATGGTCAGAAACCATAGTTGCAGTATACACCGCAATATACTTTGCAAAAGGGCCCCCTTTCCAGGGTCGCCGTTCCGTGAACGGGTCCTTGACGACACAACAACGCCGATCTGCCTCTCCGGCGCAGAACCACAGCAGTCCCAGCCGCGTCCCTTGTGGCCGCGTCTCCTGCGCTCTTCTCCATGGCCGGACCACGATTGGACTCACCGGGTGAATAATGATAATTGTCATCACCACAGGTGCATAGCAGTTTGCAGTAGATGCCATTTTTCTTCCCTCGCCATCAAGTGAACGAGTCCTTGATGCAAAGACCGTGCCGGCCCGTGTTGCCGCGCTTCAGGCCGTGTGTCCCGCGCCCTGCACTGTTCGCCTTCTTGCCCGGTGAACCAATAGACTGATCGTTGGAATAAGGAAACCGATGACGGCCGGTCGCAAGATTAGATTGCGATCGGCCGTCATCGGCTTCCTTATTCCAACGATTAGTCTATTCGTTCACCAGGCAAGAAGGCCAAGAGTGCAGGGCGTGTGAGACACGGCCTGAAGCGCGGCAACAGGGGTCGGCATGATGCTAGGGAGGCCGGCACCGTCTTTGCATTAAGTACTCGTTCACGTACTGGACGGCGAGAGAAGAAATGTGGCATCTGCTGCAAAGTACTCTACACCTGTGGAGTCTGATGATAGTGGTGATGGCTATTATCATTATTCCCTCGGTGTGTCCAATCGTAGTCCGGCCATGGAGAAAAGCGCAGAGCGCAAGAGACGCGGCCACAAGGGAGGCGGCTGGGATTGGCGTGGTTCTGCGCCGGAGAGGCAGGTCGGCGTTGTTGTCTCGTCAAGGACTCGTTCACGGAACGGCGGCCGGGGAAAGGGGGGCCCATCTACAAAGTATATTGCGGCGTATAGGTGACCAAACATTCTAATCATCGGCACTAAAATGGAAGAAAGAGCCAAGTGGTATCTCAACTAGATATCATATGCCTCATACTTTGTTGGTCGAAAGAAATATTAACATTCAAGGATGGGGTCAGTGAGGCCAGGTAGGATGCACAAGAGATTGATATTTGTGCCATCGCACCAGGCTCACTGGCCCCACCTCAGAGTGTACAAGTGACCAAACAATTTAATCATCGGCACTAAAATGGAAGAAAGGCCAATGCAATTAAGAAGTAGCTAGTATGAACTAAATGGAATGCCTCATACTTTGTTGGTCGAAACAAATATTAACATCCAGGGATGGAGTAAGTGAGGCCAGGTAGGATGCACAAAAAATTGATATTTGTGCCATCACACCAGGCTCACTTGCTCCACCCCCGAGTATACGAGTGATCGACCAACCATCTAATCATCGGCAAGTACAAAAACACCAACAAACCAGCAACCATGGTGACATAAGTCAAGATGCTCAAACACACATAGCATGCATGGAGCAGATGCTCCAAAAGGATTATTCATCACTTGGTATATAGACCAAGTGATGCTGGCAAAAGAGAGGCCAATCAAGAACCAGTAAATCCAGTAAGTGATAGATATGCCTAAACAAGCAACAGCACATAGCATATCCGAGCTAACCAGATGAGACAAGTCTTGGTAGCCAACTGAATCACCTAGCACCACCTAGCCTTTTAAAACCATCAGAAACAGTCCTTTTTCTTCAAAGGATACCACAGTGGCATTCATTTACATGATCCCCTACTGTGGATATCTCTATTTTCATCAAAGCCAACAAGAAATAGAAATTTATCATTACTCAGTTGAGTTCAAAACAAAGCTGGAGTACCATAAGGGATTATTCATCACTTGGTAGTAACCAAGTGATGCTGGCAAGAGAGAGACCAAGTCTGAGCTAGTCAATCCAGTAGAGATGGGTATGCATAAGTAAGCAAGAACACATAGCCTATCCAAGTTAACCAGATAAAACCAACCTTGACAGCCAACTTAATAACCTAGCATCACCTAGTCTTTTAAACCATCAGAAACTTCCCATTTTCTTCAAAGGATACCACAGTGGCATTCATTTACGTGATTCCCTAACGTGAATATCTCTATTTTAGTATACCATCATAAGCATTCCATTTAAATCACACATTTTAGTATCTGTTCTTATCCAAGTTTTTGCCTCAGCCTTTGCATCATTGGCTGAGCCAAGACATCAAGCATCTGGCTAGGGAGCATTCTTTCTTTTTAGGGAACTATATGAACTATATGCACATGATCCAGTAAGCATCCCCACTAATCAGAGCATTATAAGCATAGTAGCATACCATAAGCTCACAAGAATCCATCAAGTAAATCATCAGGGGTCCAGAAAACTAATCCCAACAGAGAATTACTTGGGGTCCAGAAAACTAATCCCATGCCAACCAAGAGCAACTATAAATATGTATGTATACAAGCCCACCAGTAGCATTTCATGTATTTAAATTCCTATGAACCAGTTAACCTCACTGATCGAGCACAACAAGCATTTAAATGAACCAGTAGCATCAAATTCCTATGAACCCATCAAGAAAATTGTTAACATTTAACCTCACTGAGCACAACAAATGAACCAGTAGTAATAAGCCATCAAGATTAACAGTTAACCTCACTGAGCACAACAAATGAACCAGTAGCATTTCATGCATTTAAATGAACCAGTAGCATCAAATGAACCCTAAACCAGGGCATCAAATTCCTATGAACCCTAAACCTGCAGGGCATCAAATTCAAAGAGGGGATCGAACCAGGGCATCACCGACGATGATGACATTTCGTCGAGCATGTTGTGCTCACGCGGGAGAGGAAGAGGGAGGGGAGGGGAGAAAGCTCACCGACGACGACGGCAGTTGTGGAGGAGCTCACCGACGACGACGGCAGGGGTGGAGGTCGCGGCAGCTCCTCCACCTTGACGCGGTGTGTAACATCCCAACCTTGTGTTTATAAATAAATGAGTGTTCATGAGCATTGCATGCATATAGTTTGAATTTGAGCAAAATTTGCATCTCCATTTTCTATTATGCAAATCCTTCTCTAATTATTTGTCTCAAATTCTCTCAAGATTCTATAAAATAAACTCATGGTTTTGTTGTTTTCAATATGACCATGTGAGTTTTGAAGTATCTCTAGAAATTTGAGTTTTCAAACTCTATTCAAAATTCAGTTTTGAGTTTGGTTTAGAATAGGAAAAGAAAACCAGAAAAAATGAAGGGAGAAGCCTCTTCTCCCTCTCCCTGGGCGCATCCCATCTTCTTTCCCCCTTCCCTTCTCTCTGGCTCGGCCCAATTCGGCAGAGCGCAGCCCAATGCAGCCCAGCAGAAAACCCAGGGGGTTTTCTGCAAAATCGTCTTCTTCCCCGCAGCTCCAAGATGCTGCCTGGCAGCAGCCCGGCCGCCCGATGGCGCCGGCGGCCAGGATGACCTCCGCCGCCCCCCGCCGGCTACAAGTACCTCCGCCGCCGCACCCCGGAACCCTAGCCCCGCATTTCCCCCTTCCCCGCGCTCTCCTGCGCCCCAAAACCCTAACCCTAGCCGACCTACTGCCGGCCGGCCTCCGCCCGATTTCGCCGCCGGTGAGGCCCCCCGGCCGTCGCAGACCCCTCCACCGGAACCGCGGTGAGCCGCTGCGTCTTCTGGCGCCCTCGCCTTCCTCTCTCCCTCTCTATTTCCGCTCCCGTGTCGAGCACCTGCCCGGGCCGCCGTGGCCCATCGCCGCCGGCCATGCTCCGGTGGCCAATAGCGGGCGGCGCCGCCTCCTTTAGGTTCCCCGCGTCGCCCCGCCGCTTTTCCCCCTGCGCGCGTGGCTCAATCGCGGCCGAATCGCCCGATTGAGCTCAGGCCGAGCTCCCCAGAGAGCTCATGGCCAGCATGACGTCAGCATGACGTCATGCTGACGCCATATCTCTTTTTCTTATTTTCTTATATTATTTTCTGTATTTCTGTAAATAGAAAAATAATGACAGGTGGACCCCATCTGTCAGGATTTTATTAATTTAGGAAATATTTGGAAAATAATAAAATTATGACATGTGGGTCCAAATTGTTAAACTTTTATTATTTTTATAGAATTTTCAGAAATTGATTTAAAATGAATTAAACTTTGGAAATTCATAACTAATTCATTTTAAATCAGAAAAATGCAAATAATATATCAAAATGATCAGAAAAACAAATCCTAATTGTTTATCCATGTTTCATACATGCTTGAACCAATTAAATATGAGCCTTAGTAGAAACCCTAAATCGACCCCTCTCATGTGTCGGGTTCGATGCCGAACCCCCTTTAATTTATGTCGATGCACCTAGGGTTACCCAAACCCCTTTAATATGACATGTCATCATATTGTATGTGCATTGCATTGTACCTTGTCTTGATTGTGCTCTTCCTTTCCGGTATTTGGTTCTTCTCGATAGGGACCGAACGCGAGCGTGAGACCAACGCCACCGAAGAGCAGCACCAGAACAACGAGGGACAAGGCAAGCCCTAACCTGGTTTATATATGGTTTCGAAATGCTTTACTTCTGGTTCTTACATATTGCATCCGCTTCAAATATGTTTTATCGGCAGTTGTAGATATCCTATGTGTGCATATTCCATCCTTGTAGCCCAGAGTTCCTGATCCACCGCTCCCAGCAAAACTAGGTCTGAGCTTGTTCGCATCGCTAGAGCCATATATGTGTTATGCTTAGCCATGCTTAGCTGTTGAAGTCTGATCCATCCGGTTGATGAATCAGAGCTACGAATGAACCTAGTTTGACAGGATGACGTGGTAAGATCTGTGATGTTGTTAATAAATATGTTAAAGGCTTGGATGGGCCGCCACGTGGGGATGTGGTGATTTGACTCGTTCTTGCCGATACTAGGACCTGAGTTCTCGCCTTCGGAACCAAGACTGAGCGTACAGCCACACGGGGCCCATGGGAACCCCTTGGCCCGAACTTACCTAGCTTACCCATGAGTCAATTAGTTTGCGAGTTCCATTTGCCATACGCATGGGGAAAAGGTGGAAAAGGTTTTCAAAGTGCATCATACAGGGCGTGGCCGGGGTGAAGGATGTTGTAGGCATTGAACTGGATCCCCTGCACACAATGACTAGGACCGCCTCGGAGAGTGGCTACCTACGATGACGGAGCTCCCCAGTTAGTTTGACTCATGGAATAGGCGAAGTAAGGGAAAGGTTTTGGTCGACCACCCTCTGCCAGCACACCAAGGAAGTGTGTTATACTAGTGGCACTAAGAGTCGGTCGGCGCGTGTGGGTAAAGTTGTACACCCCTGCAGGGTAAATCTTTTCGAAAAGCCGTGTCCACGGTTATGGACAACTTGGTGATGGATTCTGTGATCATAGACAACTTGAACCTAATCGTAAAACTTGATGTCAATGTGTGATAAGGATCCCTTCTCAGGGTGTCGAGGGGGTGATCCTAGGTGATAGGTTCAGGTGATGATGAAGATTCGGTGGATTCAACATGATGAGATTAGAGCTAGAGTTGTTAACGCTCTCTTATCCCCTTTTGAAAATGGTCTGAATAGACGAGCTTCTGCTCCCTCCTGTTTACAAAATAAAACTGGCTTTCCGCAAAATAAGCTCCACATAAAGCCTCGCATACCCGCTTTGCTAACAGGTTGTACTAAGTCTTGCTGAGTCCCTGTACTCAGCCTTGCATGCTTTGTTTCAGACGAAGTCCTTCCAACAGATGGTGGCTTCTACCTTGACGTCGACGAGTAGTTCGGAGTTCCTCAGGCGGTAGCCTGAGACTTATGGGCTGGGACGTCGCCTTATGTTATGGCCTCTTAGGCCCTTTGCAGTCTTGTTGTCTAGATAACATAATTTGCTTTCCGTTGCTTGTTGAATTGTGGTCAGTGACCTCTGCGTGTAATAAATTTGGATCTTAACTCTGCTAAGAGTTGTAATATATTTGCTTTGAGTCGTAGAGTCACTGTTGTGTTACCGATTCTCACCCTGTAGGCCCTAGAGATCTAGGTTAGGCTTATGCCAGATGTGATATCTGGGTTTGTCTAGCCCCGACCTCCGGGGTCGCGACACGGCGGCGGCTCCTCCACCTTGACGCCGCGCCGGCCCCTCCTCCTCCACGCCGCAGCGGCTTGTGCTGCTGGTGGCGGGGATGGGTGGAGCGTGGCGGCATGCGGCCCTCGTGGAGGAAGGCGGCAACGGCGGCGACGGCGACGGCAGCGCTCGCCATGGAAGGCGGCGGCGCGGGACAGTAGGGAGAGGGGACAGAGTGGTATACGGGCGAGGGAGGGGTACGGCATGATATAGGAGAAGTTATATCTGTGGCGCACCTGCGACAGTGCACCACAGAACACGTTATTTCTGTGGCGCACCGAGGCCAGTGCGCCACAGAATACGTTATTTCTGTGGCGCACCAAGTGCAGTGCGCCATAGAAAAAGTAAAACCAATGATTGGGCGTGATAGGGTGTGGGCCCCACCAAGTTTTTGTGGCGCATGGTTCCATGGTGCGCCACAAAATTAAGCTATTTCTGTGGCGCACCGTTCCTGGTGCGCCACAAAATAACATTCTGTGGCGCATTCTTAGGGGTGCGCCACAGAACTAAGCTCCGCCTATAAGGGTTTTCCTACTAGTGCGCCATCCACCTGCAGCTCTGTGCCAGACCTACCCATGCATCCACCGTGCCGCCATGTGCTACCCATATGCCATGAACGACGTCGCCGCAGCCTAACTCCTCGCAAGACGACCCCGGTCGAGACTGCACACCGATGCAAAGAAGCACCCACACCACGACGCCCGGGGACATAGCCTCGCCAAAACTGACGCCACCACGCTGCCGGTCAAGTCGAACAATTTTTCAGCATCCAGGTACTCACCACTGCACTCCAGCAACAGCATCACCTCGAGGCCACCCCGGATAGAAGAGTAGCCGCACAGGCCAGGCGGCCAAGGACCGCAAGATCTTGGCCCACCTGGCCCAGATCAACAACAGCAGTGAAACGAGGGGGAGCCCCGCCGGCGTTGGCCCTGACCGAGAACTTCCTAGCCCAGGACGAGGCCCGCCTCGCCCAGATCGGGGCCCACATGGCCCCAGATTGGGCCGTGCCGCCAGCAACCACTCCGCCACCGCCCATGGCCATACGCAGCGTGAGCCCACACGTCCGCCAGGACCGCCGCCACCATGCCTTACCATCGCCGCTGGACCAAGCCCAGGGAGCCCCGGAGCGCACCTCCCTCACCCCGCTCCTATCCCGCGCAGGACCGCGTGCGAGCGGGTAGAGAAGGTTCCGCCGCTGCTGGCACCGCGCGGGCTTTGGCCGGCTGCCCTTGCCAGCGGCGGTGGTAAGGAAGGAGGAGAGTTGCGGGCGCATGGGTTAGGGTTCGCCCTGGCTTCGGCCACGGGAGCGGCGCGCAGGAGCCCCATAACTAACTTAACCGCCCTCGGCGTTTCGGACTCGGGCTGAAAGTTGTGACTGCAATCTATTGACCCTCAGACCGCGACGTAATAGTTGAGGTGATAGTCGATTCACTGGCTGGGCTTGCGGCATAGGAGCATTAGCATGCATAGCCTACATCGATCTTGTATATGCACCGAGATTCATCTATGACTAGCAATGATTTGTTTTTCTTCACTGGCATCATGTGTAGACCGCAAAGATAATTTAGCAGACGCTGTAGGTCTAGCTCGATCACCCTTTGTGTGGAGCCACACTCCGGTATCGACATTGTTTCCCCGTTTCCACATGTGTACTCGCCGGATATGAACTTTGTTGTGTATGCAAAGCAGCGAGAGTGATCCATCGGCGTTGACACCTACGACAAATTGTTGTGCCAAATTGGTTTGCCGGAATTGAGATCTACGTCAAGGAAGTGTGGCCAGTGTCAACGCTCACGTCCAAGGTGTAATATTTTGGGGGCTCCGTGGCGTATGCGGTGTAATACGGGACGAGGCAGTGTGCAGCCGCGCCACACACGACACTGGCTTGTTTGAAACACAAGACCGTTCTTTTGGAACCGGTAGAATTCTCTAAAACACTATATAGGTGTGCTCCACTGGGACCCGGTGGATGAGAACGTTTAGAGGCTGCACTTCTGGTCGTCATCGTTGATAGAGAAGACAATCGCTATAACCTTGAAATAGCCGGTTTTGGCGACACTCTGCATTGCACCCTGGCAAAACAGTGCAGTCGACAGAGGAGACTCTGCACTCTAGTGGAGGAAGCGGGTGGCAGGTGCGGGCGATCGGGGTCTCACATGCACTGCCATCTGGATTGATTCATCGCAGTGGATCCAGAAGACGAGTTGTAGGAGGAGGAGGCCATGACGGTTGCTATGGCTCCTGCAATCTAGTTTGATAGGGGGAGTCATGCCTACACACCCCAGAAGCATCCATGATTCAAAAGTGATGCACTACAGGTTGCTGCCTAACGATAGAATTAATTATTGATGTTGTAATTTACTGCTTTGTTGAGTTCCTATCCATTCTTTGTAACATGCAAAACTTCAAATGATGAATTCGTAATTAATTTGGTTGTGCGCATCAATGGGTGCGTAGCTAGATATCCCCTTTTCCCAAAGAAAAAAAAAGCAACGACTACATATTATATTTATTTTTCGAGATTGAAAATAATAAAAAATTTCAAGATTGACTACATATTATATTGATAGACTGGCTAGCTTCCTCCCAAAGTAGTAGACCACCATGTCTAGCTAAAAATCAAGTAAATATAAATACAAACTAGTAGGGAAATGAAAATTGGAGGCAAAGGTGTTGCCATTATAGTTATATCTTCCCTCAAGTGCGTGGACGGATCAAGCTTTCCTGGCAGAGCACCGGAGTGAACTTCATACCATGTAGCCGTTCTCCAAGATAGTAGAATGTCTGCAATGCCTTTGTACTAGGGTCGTAGTATCCCAACACCCTCCCTGTGCTGAGAAGTATCCTCCCGTCTTTGGGATCAACATCCAATAATGTAGTCTTGTTCGAAGAGTACATCTGTTTAGACTCTCCGAGCTCAACACGGCAGCCTATTGACCAAAAACCACCTTCCAGGGTCCAAACATCTATGGCATTTGCCGTCCTGTCCGAGCACAAGATGCAGAGGTTACCTTGTAACTCGATGATGGACGTGATCCCATCACGGTTGCATCGAGGCCCTCTCAACACATCAAATTCCCTTGTACTAACATCGAATGCTAGTAGTTCAAACCTTGCAGACGAAGACTTTGTTCCAAGAGTAGCATCTACCTTCCAGTAGAGCTTTCCATGGGCATAGACAGGCTGCATGTCAGCCACTGGTTTTGGTGGAGGGCTGATTGGAATCCATAATGTGGTATCTTTGAGCTGGACGTGACACTCCAGTTTGTAGTCTTTAGAGCCCTTCTTGTGGCAGACAATACGTACTAGTACGTGCTTGTTCGTCCGCAAGTCATACCCAAGTCCTATTGTTGCAGTAGAGTCGCCTGCGTTTCTTTCATCAAAAAATAAACGTTTGGAACACTCCATGCTAGGGTTGCAAAGGTAGTGGATGCAAGAGCGCTTCATCTCGATCTCCACGTCCATCCTCATATCCATCCCCATCTCCATCTCCATGCAGGTGTAGGTGACGAGAACAAGACCGTGGCATGGTTTGGAACATACCATCCTAGAACCCCAGTTCTCCATGTCCGTGTTCATCAAGAATGACATCATCTCGTGCTGCACTTGCACCTTCTCGCTAGGTTTCAGAGGGTAGTAAGACAATGCAGACAAGGGATAGCCATGGACAAGCTTGATCTTATGGCTCTTGCCCAAGTTTGCGTGGAGTGCGTGCGTCTGCGTGAATCGGTCGTTGCTAATCACGGCGCGCCATCCTTTGCACACACACATCAAAGTAACTACCGACCGCGTCGGCATCCACTTGAGGACGTCTGACCATGCCTTCCTCCACGGCGAAGAGTAGATGATGTCCTTGCTGGTGCGGCCTATGGACACGAGGCTCTCTTCCAGCAAGCCTACGGTACCCGAGCAAATTACACGAGGCTCTCCTCCAACAACCATCGGAGTGCTGCCAACATGAATATCAAACGCAAGCACATGTTTGTCTGTGGCGAACATAATCCTCTTCTGTCCGTTCCCGGCGCGGTAGATTTCAAGCGGGGAGACCCAGCGCAAACACCGCAGATCAAGTTCGGGGTTGGTGGTGGTCTGTGGCTGCAGGACTCGGTAGAGCATCTCCCATCGCCCTGCCTCGCGGCGACATGCTAGCCGCCAGATCCATATGCAACAGTCTGCAGGGTCGTCATCGACATCGCCGCTACGAGGTCGACGAACGCACAGGCACAGGAACCCGTCTAGTACCGCCAGCGTCAGCGAAAAGACGTTACCTTGTGCAGCCGGGGGCACCGTGAGCGAACCGAGGGTCTCGTCGACGATGTCGAAGGTGGTGATGCTGTCGACAAGGCCATTGCCACCACCTTGCCGGACGAGAAAGTGGAGGTATCCATCGCAGAACATGGCGGGTGATCGCACAGCGCCGGAGGGGGGCTTCTGAGTGACCGCCCTCCAGCGCGTGTGCGCCGACGCGTCGAGCGTGAGGACCTCGCAGCGGAGGGGGGAGTTGTAGGAGGCGCAGAGCCGCGCGACCTTGTACTCCATGGTGGCCGGGCTGTAGCCGAGACCGTAGGACACGCAAAGGCACCGCCCGCCCCCCTTGGGGAGGCGCAGGAGCTGGCCGGTGCTCGGGTTGCAGACGTAGTAGCCGCTGTGGGCCTCACGTCGGAGCAGGACGAGGCCACGGCAGGGCTTGGTGAGGACCTTGACGTGCCATTTTTCGTCCGGGTCGTCGTCGAGGTGATCAACCGTGGTCGAGAATAGTTTGGGCACCAGCCGGTGGTGGTTGGCTCGGTGGAGGTGGAGGTCGACGAATGGGGCTGAGGTGAGCGTGGCGGCCCAGCAGCGCGACAGGCAGCGGAAGCGGCCGACCGACTTGGACGGCAGCCGGGAGAAGATCTCGACGAGGGTATCGTCCGGCAGCGTCGTGGTGGCGGCGTCATGGCTGATGTTGCTCCGCGCGCGCTTGGCAGTCCTCGCCGTCTTTGGTGTCAGCTGCGGTATGGCGCGTTGCTCGTCGTCGTCGCCGTAGTCCAAGACGAGGCATCGAAGCCACGACGTCCCCGCCATGCCTAGATGAGATCCCACCTATGTTTGTTGGAACGGAAAGCTCCTCGCGCGCGTCTCCTGATGATCCCCGTCCTATTTTTGTTGACTGATGATTCGATCCACGGAGAGTCCTTCTAGGTTGTTCTCTCAGAAAAGGAAGTCCTGCCACCTGCCAATAATCCACCGGATATTCAGGTCCTGATTGATTTAGGGCTCGAGATATGCTTATTATTTTCTGCTGTCTTTTCTTTTCCAACACGAAACTACCTCCATCAAAGTCAAACCAAGTAAATTTGGACCACACTTTTAGAAAATCTCTATCAACAAGTAATACTTTATGGATACCATACGAAAATATATATTTCATTATCTGTTTAATGATATTAATTTTGTAGTTTACATGTTAACATTTTTTGGTAAAAATTTAGTCAAACTTTACATAGTTCAACCTTCTAAAAATAATATAAACCTTAAGCTTTAGATGAAGGTAGCATATAGTACACGTATTAGTTTTAGGAATGGACAGGACTCTCCGGCTGTAGACTTTATTAATCAATTAAAGTATACTTAGCACATGTACAGTGATAAAGAAGGCAAATATTCTCTTATGCGTACACATTATCTAGAAATTAAATACCCTAAATCTATATGGTACAATATATTATTTTTTATTGTCATATATCTATCAATTAATGAGAATCAACTAATTTTGTAGGAAATTGAGCTCACAAGAAAGGACACATGATACAAAGGAGAAAATAGCGTTCTTTTACTTTCTTCGAAATTATTCCTTAGCCAAAGAAAGATAACCCACTAAGGAAAAAATCTGACGTAGTGATTATAAAAAATCATCACCACATTGTATATTCCCTACCATCCTTCACAAGCAGGGAAACAATAAAACTGGATGGCTCCTCAAGCAAATAGACAACTACTACAAAAAAGTCTAGCCGTAAGATCACCAACGCTGGCGCATCTGGTGAGTAGTGCGTCACTACTATGTTTGACCAAAGTTTGATCCACCCTACTATATAGGTTAGCAGTGGCGCATCTATACATAATGCACCATTGGTATGTCTAGGGTATACTTGGCCATGGGCAGCCCGGCCCGGTCGGCCCAGCCCGGCCCGAAATTCCCGGGCCAAACCCGACCCAACCATGCCTCTGGGCCGGGCATGGGCCTGATTTTTTGGCCCGATGGTCAGGATGAGTGGGTCTAGGCCTTGATTTTGTGCGAGTTAGTGAAGCGGCCCGGCCCGAGGCCTGACGGGCTTTCTATGTGATGGGCTGGGCATGGGCCTATGTTTTCGGCCCGACGGTCGGGCCGGGCTGGGCCTGGACCGAGATTTTCCGTGTTGAGCTTTGGTCAGCCCGGCCCGAGGCTCGGTCCGGCCCAAGAAATGCTCAGGTATAGTCTAGGGGTAGCTGGGAATGTTGGGTTCCACTTAGCTGGTGCTCCACTGCTAAGTGGTTCCCGACATTCCACCCCACCCCCACAAACACCCTGGCGAGTAGATGACCTTTTCGGTTTTCGAAAGAACAAAACAAAATGATGGAAAGTTTCAAAAATAAAATCTTTTGAGATCCCCATGTCTTATATCATCTAGTTTTATAGAATATTAACAGGCATGAATTTCAACTTTGTTTTGCAAAATGGCGTCATATTTCGGTAAAACGGCTTTTCTGGTTGCGTATGACCTCCGATGAAAACGTTTTTGATATGAAAATGTATCTACGATTTTTTAGCTCACTCGTTTCAATGGCCCACGACCGTTTAGTGATTTTTTACATTCCTCAAAATAAAAAATAAAACAAGAGCTTTTTTAGCTGGTAGTTTTCATGAAAAAAATTCAAACAAAAAGAATTAGTAGTGGCGCACCAAGCCTTGTGGTGCACCACTTCTAACCTTCTTGCCTCCAAAATTTGAATTGGACATCCAAAAAATTTAGCAAGGGCGCACCATCTCATGTGTGCGCCACTATAACCTTCCCTCCCTTGAAATTTGAATTGGATGGCTTGACACGTACCCTTATCCACCATCCACTCACCCACCTCCTCCCTTCTCCACATAGTTCTCTTGTTCTCTCCTCCTCATCCATCCTCTCCTCTTTCTCGCCTCCTCGTCCATCCTGTCCTTTCATTCAAACTCTATGGAGCACCTCGACCTCCTCTCCGGCTGGCTCTCCTCCAACCCTCTGGCGCCCCTCCATCCTTTCCGGTGGACCTCCATCCTCTCCTCCCTCTATCCTCCATCCTCTAAACTCCTCCCTCCTCCATCCTCTCCTCCCTCTCTCCTCCATCCTCTCCCTCCTCCGGCTAACTGCTAGGTTATGAGCATGAACATGAATAATACAAATAATTCGAACAACAAAAACAAGAAAATAAGAACGAACAAAAAATTGAAAAATGTGCCAGATCCAGATTTCAAATTTTAGCAGTGACGCACCTACTTACTTACTAGTGGCGCACCTAGTGTTTTTAATAGTGGCGCACCATGCAGCTAGTGTGCACCACTCATAAGCCAGATACCAATGATGCACCATGTGGGATACCACTACTAGTTGCTACCAGTAGCGTGATAGCAGTGGCGCACTACTCGTAAGGAAAACATGTGCACCACTAGTAGCCTTTTCTCTATTAGTGAACAGTTGAGGTCCAGATTTTCTTGCTAAACTTTGAGCTACACTATGGTAAAGGAGGCCGCCTATATACGTATACCACCAAGTAAAGTGCCACAGCTCACGCGGTCGATCGTTTAGCAAGTTTATAACTTCAAGAAAATATGATTGTATATATAAGTTATTGTGTCCAAGTTCATTAGCAAGATAAACCCATACCTAACGGCAAGAGTGATGGTTGTAAAATACACCACTTTTTCCCGTGTTTAAACCTTTAATTAAGTCAAGAAATTGACTAAGTTTAGCTCTCGGTTTGTTATTAATGACTAATTATTGTGAAGTTGTGCAATCTCTCCTATTTTTAAATGGTGTGTAGGAAATAACGTCATAATGAAAAATGGACCTGCAATTACTAAAGAAAATCGCGTCATAAGTGCAGCAAAGTTGACTAGGCTTGAAGAGGCGGTTCCAGAAGGTTTAGCGGACACCGGTACGGGCAAGCACTGCCCGTACCGTCCGCCCGTACGTCCCGCCGCAACATTTCTGAGGTCAAACCCTATAAATTATGTGAAGGACCCGGCGCCAAAAGGAGAGCCATTTGTCGTCAAACAGAGCCGCCATCCATCAAATACATCTACAACACACAGAAGGATATCCACCACAATAGTTCATCCATTCCATCTCCAATCTCCTCCATAGCCATAGCCATCACCATTATAATAGTGATCTCCTTGAGAATTGGCGACTATGGTAAGAATATTGTGATTTCAATCCAAGTATTTGCCACAATGATTTCTATCTTTGATCCCGATCTTGATATTATGTGTGAGTAGTCCTCAAGGGATGCGGGTTGGGGTGAGTTCTCACAGCATTTATGTGCATCTTATAATATGTGTAAGGATTGAATAAGAGTTTTGCAATCTTGTATCCTTGTCTCTTTGCCTTGATTCGATGATCTGCAGGTAGCCATGTCTATCGGATCGATCAAGGGAAGAGGTGGGATGAGTGGATAATAGCATGCTACCGCGAAAGCTCAGTGACGGAAAGAGGAAAGTAATGGTACATGATTAGTGATTCACTCGGGATCAAGCGAAAAATCATCTAGCTTAATGATTTAGTATGTATTCATTTACTTAATATAGGTTGTTACTCGGCTGTGGGAACAGCGGTTGGACCAAGAGGCTCTTAGTCACCTATGGCTTTTGGGGAAAGAGTACTTACGTATGTGTTGCTCAGAAATTTCTTATCTCTATTTTATTTACTACACATTTGCACTTAATTTCTATATGTATGCATAGCACAGGAGAATCCTTAACCGTGGCCTATTTGCACCATTGAACACAACTCATTTAAGAGTAAACAAGATAGATCCGGTAAACATAAAATCAAATTAACTAGCAAATCTTGTAGACGTTTCCTTTACACCATTTTAGCAGTACTTCCCAAGGTTCGGTTAAACCTAGGTTTTCTAGAGAAAAAGCTTATCATAGTACGAACCATAATCCGGTTCGAAGATATCAGCCCTTGTTCTGGCGCCGTTGCTGTGAAGCAATTTCGCTATTCCGGTAAGTTTACTAGAGATCTTGTTAGTTAGTTTCATTTTCGTTTAGTTTTTATTTACTGTTATTAGTTTACCATTTTGTTCTCTATTTGAAAACCCAAAAAAGTTACTTGTTCTTTTATAATCATAAGAGAAAATACCAAAAAAATCGTAACCATGGCACAAAAGAAGCTTGGGGAATATGCTATCCACAATGATAATTTTATTTGTGCACCCATAACTCAACCTGCTATTACAGCGGAGAACTATGAAATTAAGCCAAACCTTTTGAGTTCGGTTCAACAGAACCAATTTGGTGGCTCATCTGCTGAGGATCAGCTATGCAATTGAATACATTTACTGAAATATGTGACATGATGTGCATTAAAGATGTTGATCCCAATGCGGTAAAATTACGCTTGTTTCCTTTTTCACTAAGAGGAAAAACAAAAGAATGGTTGCTAGCTTTTCCTAAAGGCACTAGTACTTCATGGGATGAATGTACTAATATATTCATGACTAATTTCTTCCCACTAGCAAAGACTATGCAACTGCCTTCTAACATTACATGTTTTAGACAAGAAGACCGCGAGTCACTAGAGCTTGCATGGGAAAGAATGAAAGAAGCCACCATGAACTTTCCAAATCATGGAATGGAGGACTAGTGAATTCTCCACTAATTTTATAATGCCCTTAACCCAATGTCAAAGTCTATGCTTGATACTGCAGCCGGAGGAACATTCATCAGAAAGAAAGTTGAAGTTGCAATAAGACTTACTTCAAAAGTAGATGAGCTTACTTCAAAGGTAGATGAGCTTTTAAATATTTTGAAGGGTAACGAAGATACCCAAGTTAATGCCATCACCAATTCTAATGTTGAAGAAGTAGACTTCATAGCAAGAAATCCTTATAACCCTGCATGGAAGAGTCAAAACTTTGGCTCTAACTTTCAAAAACAATATACTAATCCTACAGGAGTTCAAAACAATAACTACACCAATGGTAGTGGAGCAAGCAATGGTAATGTTCCAATTGAAAACACTTTCAAAAGTTTTATGCATGCTCAAACTGATCAAAATAGCACCCTTACAAAGCTTACTGAGAATCATAGCATTATGCTAGGGAATTTATCTAATCAAGTTGTTTCTCTCAAGAATAATGTTCATGTTCTACAAGAAAGGACAAAGACCGTTGAGGTACAATTGGGAAAGTTAGCTGAAAGCCAAACAATAATGCTTGCAATATTTGCAGGGAAGCCTAAACCAAACTCTATTGAAGATCTCAAGATGATGAGGATTGAGGGAGAAGAAGAAACACCTGAAGAACTGGACTATAGAAAAGCTCCATCACCGGATTACTCCGTGGAAGACCTAGTGAAGATGGTCACCTTAAAGAATCCCGGAATTAGTCAAGGTAATGATACTATGTACCCCCAATTTATTCATGAAGTAGAAAGCAAAGTTCATGAGTTAGAACAACAATATAAGAAGCTAGTTGAGAAACAAAGTTACTTGATATATTTCAACCCACTATTAAGATTCATATTGGAGTAAATGAGGTAGCTGCACTTTGTGATCTTGGTGAAAGCGTCTCCACCATTCCAAAAAGCTTATTTGATAAGTTAAATTGGGGCCATTCAAAACAACTGAGCTATGACTTCACTTAGTTGATTCAACTTATAAACAAGCTTTAGGAAGTAAAGATAATATTGTAATAGAAATTAAAGGATGTACTTCTCTTATTGATCTTGTTAGTGTGGACAAGCCCGAAGATCCTATAGCTCCTACAATATTAGGAAGGACATTTCTTAGAACTATCAATTTGTACGAAGGGAATGTGAGAATTGGACTACCATCCAAAGAACCATTTGTAGTACAGTTCCCTAGAAAGGAGAAGGCCAAGTGACATAGGCATCCCCAATGGGCCTGCCGAAGATAGTACCCGGGGTTTGCTGAAGGCCCACGATTCGATGAATATGAAGACTCGGAAGCCCAAGTTAGTGTTAAGGAAAGTTAGAGTTGTATTACGAAACACATACGTGTAATCTTACGGGACGGGTTGGAAACCCTCCCGGACACTGTAACCTGTGTATTACGAATCCCTCGACTCCACCTCCTATATAAGGGGGAGTCGAGGGACAAAGAGAGCAATCGATTCATTGTTTCACGCAACCCTAGTTTTCATAATCGTCGAGTACTTTTCGGTTGAAACCTTCGAGATCTACTTGCCCTCTACTTCCAACTAAACCCTAGTCTACAATACGTAGGCATTGATAAGTTAATCCCTTGTCAATTGGCGCCGTCTGTGGGAATTAGAGGTGTCAAGGATCTGATCTCGATGGCACGTTCAAGATCGTCGACTTCGTCAACTGCAAGCAACGCGATGGACAGAGGTAAACAGATCGAAACTGGTCTAGTTGATTTTGTACCTCACCCGCCCTCCCGTTTGGATGCATATGCGTATCTGGAGGAGCCCATGGAGATGATGTTCGGAAGGTTCCACTTCCGTGTCGAGAAAGAAGGAGCGTATCGTCTCGAAATTCCGATCTCGTCGGGATTATTAGCGGTCGATCCCGATTTTTCGAGTTCAACATCGTCCATCGAGTCAGGAGATGAGGAAACTTCGTCGCCACGCTTCATCAGCACCAGGGCAAGTGAAAAACTCGCCAAGATCTTCAGCGACATGTCTTTCGAGTCATCTGCGGACTCCAATATAAGCGATGACTCAAGCAACATAGACAGCTTCAACTTCATCGACATATCCAATGTTGTTGGGAAGGTCTTCGCCACTCTCTATGATGGTGTCACCAAACCTGACAAAGTCCAGAATCCAAAATACCATCAGATCTATGCCATTGGAGAACCAAGTCGCCCACAAGAGGGGACATCAGAGAACTTCGACGATGCGGGAAATCCGTATGTCGATCCTGCAGATCTCACGCGAGGTTTGGGAACAAAATATATCGGACAGGGAGCAAGAGATATGGTGCGATTTCCGCAGGAAGTATGGGATCGAGTCGCAAGAGCAATTGATGGTACAGAGCCGATGACCGTAACGGCGACACCTGAGGAGTTACAAGCGTATCAATATAGGCTTGCACGTATCAGGCGGGAGCTCGAAAAACAAAAAATCGAGTTGGGAGGCAGGAAGCGGCTTCCGCGTCAAGCAGGAGGAGGGCGGATTTAAGTCGACAATCTGGCACTTCGGGAGATAATCACAGAGCAGCTCGAAATAGAGCAAGATCGCTGCTGCAGGATATGCCTGAGGCAGATAGGGAGAATCTGGTTCAAAACCTCGACATGTCCTTTATGTCGATAGACACGAGGGGGAACATTATCCCTAAGACACCAGAAGCTGGGTACATGGCGACACAGGCTTTGATCCTCGCATCCAAGCCACCTCCCGGAGATCCAAGAGAAGCATTGTACAATATGGCCATGGCAGGAGCTGGAGTCATGGGGACGTCATTTTTAAATTCGCCTCCCGAAGGATCAGCAAGACAAAATAGTCCACGACCTACTGCAGCAGCACCAGGTCTCGAGAGAACAAGCGGAGCAAGAGACACAGCAACACAAGCACGAGTAGATAGAGCACGACAAAATAGAAGGGAGCGTCGGCATTCCCCTGATATAGATGAAGAAGATATGTGTGGGCTACCATGTTTTACACAGAGGGTTCGGAAAACTCTAGTTCCTTTAGGGTTTAAGTTACCCGATAATTTCAAAAAATTCGATGGCCTGCAAGATCCCGAGGATTGGCTAATTGATTATCTCGAGACGGTGAAGTTGATAGGCGGAACCAGAGCAACAGCTATGCAGAGTATTCAGGTACACCTGAGCGGAGCCGCAAGATCTTGGATAAAGAAGCTTCCTCTAGGTTCTATCGACAGCTGGGATAGTTTTGAGGATGTGTTTGTCAAGAATTTCCGATCTACCTGCAAAAAGCCTGCATCGCTAGAAGAGTTGAGATCATGTCGACAAAAGCATGATGAATCAATGAGAAAGTACATCCAGAGGTGGAACATCATTAAAAACTCAGCAGAGAACATATCTGACGAAAGAGCAATAGATGCGTTCGTGGCAGGAATTCGGCGAGGAGATTTTGTCGAAGACTTGGGGAGAACCAACCTAAGGACAGTGTCGGCATTGATGGAGATAGCAAACAGATGCGCAGATGGAGAAGATGATGTCCACAATAAGCGACACAGATCACCAGAGGAGGACCGTAGTCGAAATTTTCAAAATAGATGACGATTTCCACGACAATTCTCGAGTTATGACGCTCCTGGCCAAATATCGGCTGGCTTCCGAAGAAGCACTGGAGGAAACAATAGAGATGAATATCAGAGGAGTAACGAGCAGCGAGGCGACAATAGAGATGACTCTCGGAATAACAGGCAAAATAGTGGACCAAGGTTTCAGAAACCTTTCGTATCTCCCGAGGATATGATGAACGGACCATGTCAGATGCATTTCTATGTCGACAACAATGGGAAGAGTCAGTCAGGACATCTACAGAAGGACTGTCGAAATTTTCAAGCAATACTGAGGTTTGCAGGGCAAGCCAATGCTCAAGCAACAAATAGAAACCCCCAGGGGCCTAGGAGTGAGATCCACCTGCCACCTCCTCCCGCAATTACGGACGAAAATCGGCACCAGCTCAGAATAGCGGCAGCACCAAAACCACCTCCATACGTTGATCCCAACTCCAACGGTGCGGTCTCGATGATTCAGAAGGGTAGGCCGTCCAATAGAGCTCAAAAAGTGATCTCGCGACAAGTGTTCATGGCAGAGAAGATGCCTCCACCAACGATTAGTACCTAAATTGGTCAGGACAGGACATTGGCTTCACAATAGCGGATCACCCGCAGCAAGTTCCTCGACCAGGGCAGTCAGCACTTATCTTACCAGCAGTAATTGCAGGGTTTGACGTATCTCGAGTATTCATAGATGGAGGCAGCAGTCTAAACCTTATGTACGCAGATACATTAAGGAAGATGAACATATCTCTAGCAAATCTGAAACCAACAGACACGCGTTTCCATGGTATCACGCCAGAGAAGCCGAGTTATCCGCTGGGAAAGATCAATCTCGATGTTCAGTTAGGGACCCGAGAAAATTACAGAATAGAAAGGCTGGAGTTTGAAGTCGTGGATTTCCCGTCACAATATCACGCCTTGTTGGGATGACCAGCATATGCCAGGTTTATGGCGGTACCACACTACACGTACCTGTTGTGGAGGCTACCTGGACCTAAGGGACCAATCACAGTCAAAGGAAGTTTTGCGTTAGCTGATAAGTGCGACAAGGATTTTCATCGACTGTCAGAAACTTTCGGGATGCAGGCAGAATATATGGCGTCAAGGCTCACAACTGATTATGATGTGCTGCCAGATGTAGGAAGGCCTCTCAGAGAGCCAACCTTTAACACTACGAAAGATTCCAAGGAGGTGCAGATTCACCCGACAGATCCAAAGAAAACGACGTCCATTGCAATAGACATGGACCTCGCATAGGAAAGCGCGCTCGTCGAGTTCCTCCGTGAGCACTGGAAAATATTCGCATGGTGTCCAGCTGACATGCCAGGAGTACCAAGGGAACTTGCCGAGCACCATCTAAACTTGGATCCAATAGCGAGATCAATTAAACAACCTTTGCGGCGTTTTTCGGAACCAAACCGCAAAGCTATGCTGTCAGAGATTGATCGACTCAGAGAAGCTGGTTTTATCAAAGAACTACATACAGAGGCCACATGTTGGTCCCGAATAAAAACACGAAAGTCCTTCGCATGAGTGTCGACTTTACGTGTCTCAATAAACATTGTCCAAAGGATCACTTTCCCCTACCAAGGATCAATCAAATTATCGACTCCACGGCAGGATGTGAACGTCTTTCCTTCCTGGACGTATACTCTGGTTATAACCAGATCAGATTAAAAGAAGAAGATGAAGTAAAGACAGCGTTCATAACACCTTATGGCGTGTTTTGCTACAGAACAATGCCTTTTGGTTTGAAAAACGCGGGAGCAACATATCAGCGGATGATGCAGAAGTGCTTGACAACACAGATTGGGAAAAACGTACAAGTGTACATTGACGATGTCGTCATAACATCAAAAAAGGGGACAACTCTGATCGAGGATCTAAAGGAAACTTTCGACAACCTTGACAAGTTCTGTCTCAAACTGAACCCGACGAAGTGTTCTTTCGGCGTCCCTGCAGGAGAACTTCTCGGGTTCCTAGTCTCAGCAAGAGGGATTGAAGCCAATCCAGAGAAAATTCAAGCTATCGTAACAATGAGGAAGCCAACAAAGTTGAAAGAAATACAACATCTGACTGGGCGAGTCGCAGCTTTAAGCAGATTCGTCGCCAGACTAGGAGAAAAGGCGTTACCGTTCTATGCTCTAATCAAGCAAGGAGAGAAATTCCAGTGGAACGAAGAGGCCGACAGAGCTTTCGAGGATCTCAAACGCACAATTTCGACACCACCAATCTTGGTGGCGCCGAAGGAGAAGGAACCCCTCTTGTTATACATTGCAGCCACGCCTCAGGTGGTCAGCACAGCACTAGTAGTCGAAAGAGAGGAAGAAGGAAAACTCCATGGAGTACAGAGGCCAGTATACTTCATCAGCGAAGTTTTATCTCCCTCAAAACAGCGGTATCCGCAGTACCAAAAGCTAGCATATGGAGTGTTTACAACCGCAAGAAAATTGCGGCACTATTTTTTGGCACACCCGATAATAATGGTCAATGAGGCGCTTTTATCCAATATATTAAACAATCCAGAAGTTACGGGTCGTGTCTCCCTTTGGGGAATAGAACTTTCCCCTCGGGACATTACGTATGAAAAAAGAAAAGCAATAAAGTCGCAAATTCTACCAGACTTCATCGCAGAGTGGATGGAGTTACAAAATACGGGACCTCCGGATTTATCGAGAACCTGGACTATGAATTTCGACGGGTCCAAAAGATTAGAGGGAGCTGGAGCAGGCGTGATACTAATATCGCCCGAAGGCGACATATTAAAGTATGTCTTACGGATGACGTTTCCAAACGCGTCTAATAATGAGGCAGAATACGAAGCTCTCATATACGGGATGAAGATGGCGAAGGCTTGTGGCGCAACTCGATTAAAAATCTTCGGTGACTCATAGCTGGTGGCTCAGCAAGTCATGAATCAGTGTGATGCAGTCAACGATAGTATGATATCATACAAGGAAGTGTACAATGAACTAGAGAAGTTGTTTGATGGATGCGAGGTAAATCACATCAGCAGGCTAAGCAACGATGAAGCCGATGTTCTCGCAAACAATGGGTCGCAGTGTCTCGCGATTCCACCAGGCGTATTCTGGGAAGAGATAGCAGAGAGATCCACAAAGCCAAAGAAAGCAAAGAAGAAGGAGAAGGATGAGAAACCCTCGGGGGCTATAAAAGCGGCATTAGAAGAAGAAGAGGAACATGACCTCATAATGATGGTACAAATTCCATGGATGCAAATATATATATCATACATCCTAAGGAAACAAATACCCGACGATCCAGTTGAAGCAAGGCGAGTTATTAGGCGTTCCAAGGCCTTTACTGTGGTCAAAGGGGAGTTATACAAGCGAAGTATTTCGGGAGTGTTACAAAGGTGCGTAACACCCGAAGAAGGAAGGATAATTCTGAAGGATGTACACGAAGGAATATGCGGTCATCATGCAAGCAGTCGAGCTATAGCAGCCAAGGTTTTCAGAGCAGGATTTTATTGGTTGACAGCAATTGAGGATGCGAAAGAAATAGTTCGTACTTGCGACGCGTGCCAGAGGTTTGCCGCAAAACTTCACTCTCCGGCAGTAGAGTTGATGCCAATACCATTGTCTTGGCCCTTTGCTCAGTGGGGTCTTGATATGGTGGGAAAATTACACAAGGCTTCGTCAGGAGGATACGAGTATATGCTCGTCGCTATCGACAAATTCACCAAATGGATAGAAGCAAAGCCGATAAATTCACCAGACGGAGCGTCGACAATCAAGTTTGTGAAAAGTATCGTTTTCCGGTTTGGAGTACCTCATAGCATCGTCACGGACAATGGTAGTAATTTCACATCCAAGGAATTCAAGGCATATTGTGCAGAGGTAGGCATCAAACTACACTTTGCATCAGTTGCGCACCCGCAAACCAATGGTCAAGTCGAGAAAGCCAATGGAATTATCTGCAATGGTACCAAGAAGCGTTTGCTAGCACCATTGGAAAAAGCTCGACACACCTGGCCTGAAGAGTTGCCCAGTGTGTTATGGAGTATTCGAACAACACCAAATACGGCGACACAGGAAACCCCGTTTTTTCTGGTCCATGGAGCTGAAGCAGTACTGCCGATAGAACTAGAGCATGATTCTCCAAGAGTTACAGAGTACGACGAAGAGGTTTCAAGAAAAGCATTGGAGGATGATGTCAATGCACTAGATGAAGCTCGAGACGAAGTGTTATCACGAGTCACTAAGTACCAGCAAGACCTGAAAAACTACCACAGTCGACGTTTGCGCCCGAGATCCTTTTAGGTCGGTGACTTAGTCCTTCAGCTCACTCAAAAAAGTCATGAAAAACTCGAGTCGCCATGGCTTGGCCCTTACATCATCACAGAAGTAATCGAAGGAGGAGCATACAGGATAAAGGACAAGAAGACAAGGGTTGCTGAGCCAAATCCTTGGAACGTGGCGCAACTCAGGCGGTTCTACGCTTAGAGTCGAAATATAGTCTTCCTTTGTAAAAATACAATGTACTGAAATGCCCGCGAGCTTTCAGACGCACTCTTTTCCTTTTCAGGGCACCGAGTGGGGCTGGAAAGGTTTTTAATGAGGCGGGCTCGCGGTGCTGCAATATAGTAAAGATAGTGCAGACATACATCTTTTTCTTTGACAGGCTCGGGGGCTTGCGCCCAGAAATTACAATATAGATACACATTGCCGAAAAATACAATATCGGCTTGGTGCAAAGCACCTTGCAAATCAATGAAGATACAAAATAGTAATCAACAAAACACTCGGGGGCTCATACCCGCAAATACAATATATTCGATACAAAATATTTGCCTTGGTTTAACCTCGCAAATACAATAAAGAAAATCGCCACCGAAACACTCGGGGGCTAGGGAAGAAATATATATCTTTATCTTACAACATATATACAACAAGTTACAATCGTGACTTTCGACAAAGAAGTTATCTACCGAAGAAATAAATCTAGATGTGCCTTAATATATCGTCAATGGTGACTTTGCCTTCTTCGGCAGAGACACCCAGAAAATCGGCGTAGTGGCCGTCTGCAAAAAAGTCGGCATCCATCCGAAGAAGATCACCAATTATTTCTTCAGCCACTGGTGTGACTACCGCATCAATTCTATCGACACCCATTTTCTGTCGCTTCAGCTTGGTATGAACTTTTTCAACCACCTTGGTCATGTCAAGTTTTGAGTGGCAGAACTGAAGCATGATGAGGGTAACACTGACACAAGCTACTAGTTGAGCTCTTACAAAAGCATGGATTTTGTGCGAGTCCTTGAACTTGTCCATCAGCTCCGGAAGGGTCCTAGGCTGTACATTACGAGGAAACATGGAGTTGTAGATCATGGACAACGTCTTGGTGCAGAAGTCGAGGAATTCACGAACTTGGCATGAGCGGTCTTGAAATCTGACGATCTGTCGGGTGCGTTCAGGGGTAGCCCAAAAAAGGATACCATGGTCAAGTGCCAAGTTAATAAGATAATTTGATCTGGTGTCAACTCGTTGATCTTCGGCATCGGCATCTAAAAAGGGACCTATTTAGGCGGCAGCATACCAGTTAAAGGCAGGCAACAGGCAAAGAAAAAAAAAGGAAGGTTAATTTTTAGGAAACATACCCGCCATCTCCAGGCTTGATTCAGTCATCAATTCAAACATGGAGTTTTCTCGGGAAGCAGCCTGTGTAGCTTCAGCAACTGCAACTTCTTTGGCAGCTATAGCTTCCTGAGCTTGATGTAGCGCAACTTTTTCCCTCTCAGACGATTTTTGAGACTGTTCCATTATCACGAGAGCTTGTTTTTTCATCGACTGCAGCTGTTGACGGAGTTCGTTCAAGTCCTCATTCTGTGCAGCACTTGAAGAACCTCCCACAAATTCATCAGTGAAGGAATTTTTCGAGTAAGACGCAGCAGGCAAAGCAGTCGAAGAAGGCACCACGTTATAGTTGTCAAAAATCAACTGAAAAGACAAAATTTTGATATCAATAACTCGGCAACATAGCCTTTCATTAATATGGACAGGTATTTACAAGGCTATTACAAAAGGTTCCTATTGAACTAGTTGGGTAGTTGTCGCTAAAGCTACTTTGGCGACAGCATCAAAAGAGAAGTAAAACAATAGAGACAAGTGGTCTACTTGACCTCCGGCTTCGATGAACTAGGAGCTGGAGTTGGATTGAATCCAAGGAAGGCAAGGATCTTCTTCGAGTTGGGTTTGGCAGCCCTAATCAAAGACTGCCACTTGTTCGTCTCCATCTCCTTTACATCGCCAACTTTGGCCCAGTCGACGTTCTGCTGGCTGTCAGCAACCAAGGCTATGGTGCCTTCGACACCAATCTTCAGGCCCTCCTGTCGAAGACTGGGTCCAAGATTCTCTTTGGATCTGAAGCACTTGGCGAGAGCAGTAAAAGTCTCGGGTTCTTCTTTCTTCACAAAGTAGAAGGGAAAAAGTCGAGACAGAACTATTCTAGCATCGGTAAGGCCTTGGCGTGCTTCATCTATATGAATTTCAAGAAGGGAGAGCGCATCGAGAAGGCGATCACCTTCAGGATTCTCTAGATCATAATCTTGTTGCGTTCTCCCTAATAAGGCAAAAATATAGTTCGTCAGCAAAAAAGCAAGGAAGAATGTGCTGACCCGAAAAAATAGCAAAGATTTGAGTACTTACTGACAAAACGTCGACTGTGCGACTCCAAGCGAGCGATGATGTCCTCTTCACGAGAAGATTGCTGCGTGATGTTTTCGCTTAAAGACGCTTCCGCATCTCGAAGTCTTTTTCGAAGATCTTCGACAGCGGCAGCATTAGCTTCAGCTTTCTTGCGGGCCTTTTCGCTTTGCTCCAGTTTAAGAGCAAGAGAATCAACGCGTTTGTTGGCTTCCGCAAGATTTTCTGGCAAAATAGTCGACAACAATAAATGTCATGACAAAAAATGATGAAGAGGTCATTAATCAGAAGAGGCAGCAAAATAGTACCTTCGGCTTTTTTAGCATGGTCACGGTACCCAACGAATTGGGTACCGAGACGGATAAATTCCTTCATCAAAGGTTGCAAAGGAAAAAGAAAAAGAAACATCAATAAAGTAAAAAAGTTCAACAGCAAAAAGCAAAAGAGAAGCGAAAAACAAAGAAGAGTCGATAGCATTGAAATATTCGGCACATAAAAGAAGAAGTGAACAACTTACATCATCCAAAGAAGGAGTTGTGGAGCTACCAAGTAGCACGGTAGGCTCCTTAGCCGGTTCGACCCTAGCCCTATTTGGCGAAGGGGCACGGGGGCTTGCAACTGGAGTTGTATGCTCGATGTTTTGCTGAGGAGGCGAGGTTTCATCTCCATCAGGCTGAGCTTCAGAGACAACTAAAGTACGCGATGTACTCCTTCGAGCAGTCGCGTCAATAGGCAGATCTTCATCCTCGTCACCACTACAAGAAAAAGGCGACAATATAAGAAACAACATAGACAAAATATCGAGAGCAAACAACAAAGAGTAGAAAGAACTTACGAGCTGACAAGGGCATCCTCGTAAGGATTGAAAGTTGTCCTTCCCTCAGTAGGAACAACTTCTTCGGCATGAGAGGCGCCGGCTTTGGAGGTGCCAGAATCGGCGACCTTGTCCCTTTTCCTCTTGTTGGATGGAGAAATGGCGGAAGGGAGAGAGTGTGTCGAGGCGGTAGCCTCAGACTCGACTTCTTTTTCAGAGGAAGCCGCGGATTTATGAGAACCCGCGACTTCACTCTCAGGGCGAGAAGTACCCTGGTTGTCGTCGGTGACAATAGTCCGTTCTTCGACTTCTCCACCCTCAGGAAGAGGAGGAAGAGAAGCTAGAACAGGGTGGTTATGCAAAAACAAGGAGTGTCAACAAAAAGTTATGCAAAGGATGCCAGCAAGATAGTAGTCGACAAATACTAAAAAAAATCGAGAAGACATGATAGTAGTTGAGGGAAAATTACCTCGGGAAGGGCGTTGATGCCACTATATGGCTCAACGCGGCAAGAGAATGGAATAGTATCCTTCTTGCTGAGCGACGAAATTCTTCGGATCAGTTTCTCCAAGTCCTTCACAGGAAGGTCTTTGGAGAGCCTGTCGACGTCTTCTTCACCAGCATACATCCAAAGGGGATTTTTGCGAGCTTGTAAAGGTTGCACTCTAATCCTAAGGAAGTAGGCTGTGATCTGGATACCCGACAATTCCTTGCCACGGGTATTATGAAGCTCATGGACGCGAGTCATCAGCGCCTCTGTCGCCAACTTCTCTTCTTCGGTGGCTTCAACGTCCCAGGATCGGCGGCGAAGAATCTTGGCTCCTCCATCGAAAGGAGCAATCTTGTACTCTACCGAGTCGGGGCTTTCTTCGTGTACATAGAGCCACCTTTTGCGCCACCCCTGGACGGAGTCGGGGAACTTGACGTCGAAATATTCGACATCAGAGCGAACGCAAATGACAACGCCGCCTATGTTGTAGGTGACGTTGTGGGAGCCATTGCGGCGGACGCAGAAGATGCGCTTCCACAGAGCCCAATTAGGATGGACTCCGAGGAAGCATTCACAGAGGGTGATGAAAATCGAAACGTGGAGGATGGAATTGGGCGTAAGCTGATGCAGCTGTAGCCCGTAGACAAAGAGGAGACCACAGAGGAACTCGTGGATAAGGGGAGAAAGGCCGCGAATAAGGTGGTCAACGAAACTGACCCGATATTCGATTGGAGGCGATGGATAGCTTTCCTCCTTGGGGAAGCGCAGCGCGTTCTCCTTCTTCGTGAACCCGAGCTTCTTCAGCAGGTTCATGTCTTGATTGGAGATTTTGGATCTCTCCCACTCCAGATCTTCAGTTGCCATCTTCGATTCCGGAGTGCTGTGCCTAGTGAGTCGCGTGCGCAGTGGCATCAACAATGGCGTAGGAGAAAAGTGTGAGCATGGTTGAGCTCAAGAACTGTGGGGCGCAATGGAGGATTTTGGCAGAGGAGAGCAGAGGAGCGGCGCAAGTGAAAGTGCGAACGGAGGAAGACGATGACCTTAAGTAGAGGTGCGGTGAATCGACGCACTGTTAGATGGAGAAATTGCGAGCTAGATGATGTACACGTGGACAAGGGGTAACAACATAATTTCACTATGAAGGGAAGGAACAGGCGCTACAGTGCGTGCGCCAGGAAAAGTGGAGGACGTGTGTCCCCCACTGTCGTCGTGGTGAACAGACAGATGCCATAGGATGGCTTGAGTTGGGGCCGAATGTGCGCAGAGGATTCGGGGGAGGTTTTTGGTAAGGTGGTATGAAATTCTGGATGAGATTCTCAAGAACAAGGCCTTGGTCAGAGGAAGAAGAAGAAGAAAACTAGAGCTATTTACTCCTCAGATCTTTCTATCTCTTGCTCAAACAAGGTTACAGGTTTCTCTTCTCTATCCAGCGTGCGTGTAATGGGGGTGCCCCCTCTCCTTATATAGGGGAGAGGGTGGCTTACAGGGGAAGAAACCCTAGGAAACCCTATTGGACAACAAAGAGCGCAGCACTTAGCGCGAAACTTTGTTTTAGTGCCGGCATCTTCTTACCGGAATCTTTTTATTTTGAACAGAGCACGTTGGACGCCCGGAAGCAGCTCTTTGAGGAGCTGCTGTGGGAGCACCGGGAGCTTTCGGACGCCCACGGCAAATGCCAAGGTTAGCTTGTTGTCTCCATCTTCTTTTTACCGGTTGCCTCTTTAGGTACTTATAAAATTTTATATACTTCAGCTGTCCCGGAAACCACCGTCGAGGCCCTCTCCTCTCAGGTTGCCACGCTTCAAGGTACCACTTGTTTTCTGGTTGATTTGCGTCTTTCCATTTTACTGGAGTCATTTTTCCGTTAACATTTTTTCCTTCCGGCCTGCAGCTGAGAAGGAGCAGCTCGCCAAGGAGCACAAGTAGGCCCTGGATGCTCAGAGGACCAACTTCTCTGAGCTGAAGGAACAGCTCATGGCGGCTGAATCCCAGCATTCCCGGGAGCTGAAGGAGGTCCGAGCGGCAGCGGAGGCTAAGCTGAACGAATCTCTGGAGGAGTACACTAACTCCACCACGGTGCTCCGGGCTGAGCTGGAGGAGCAGACCAAGGCTCGGGAAGAGCAGAGCAAGGCGCGGGAGACAGCTGAAAACCAGGTTGCCGCCCTGATGACGGAGCAAAAGGACTATGACCGGCTGGTCATACAAACCGACACGCTGCTCCTCAGTAAGCTTTTCTTCTTTCCCTTTACTGCTTATAAGCTTATGTCATCCGGTAGTGCGTCCTTATCTTCTTTCTTTTCCTGCAGGGCTCTTTCCGGACTCCCAGGTGTATGCCTACCAGAAAGTGGAGGAGCGCAGGACAGAGCTGTCTTTCCGCAACCGGGAGCTTCCCTAGGATGCATATGACCACCTGGTCGCGCTCTCCGCCCGGGTTCAGCATATGCGCTCCGTGGACCGGCACCTGGTCGATCTGCCAGATCATGCCAAGGAAATCTGCAAGGTGCTGTGGCCTGAGGACGCTGTGCCGAAGAGCGTAACGCTTATCTCTGACCGTCTCAAGGACGCCTGCCGGAGGATCCGGGAATGGAGATGCTCTGTGGCTCGTGCCGGAGCAGATGCGGCGCTGCGCATCGCCTACTCCTGGTATGAAGATCTGGATCTGGATGCCTTTCTTGCCCTTCGTGGCGAAGCACCCACAGACATGGATCCGGTCTTGACCGCCAAGCGCCAGGACCGCGCCTACCGGATCGCGGAGTTCGCCCCCTTTCGCACCTTCATCCCCCCTCCTCCCGACGTCAAGGATGCACTCTCTGACGACGAGGAAGACATCGAGGAGGAGGAAGAAGAAGCCGAAGAAGGTGACGCTCCTCCGGAACAAGGCGCTGCTCCCCCGGAAGCTCCTGAGGCCGGTGCTCAGCCCCCCGTTGCCTGAATGTCTCTGTGTCTGTGTTGCTGTTATACTTGCTATCTTAAAACAATTTCCGTTAAATTTCACCCTGGTATGCCGGGGTTTATGGTGTAAGTTAAAACTTAACATTCCTTTTGCTTGTGGTACAACTCTTATGCCGGTATGCTATACCGATAAGTTATCAAATTAAGTTCTTATGCTACTTTAGCACTTTGCTCATGGTTTGCCTTTTATCCTGCACTGTGAAGATTCCGGAATTGTTTCGGCATTCAATCCGATGCACACTTGGCTCTTTTGCTTTGCCTCTACCTACCACTCTGGGTTTTTTGGCGTATGAGTTACAAAGTTCTTTTGCCAAGCAAACATTTTCTTGAACTTAGAAATAACTCGAAATTTTTCACAAAAAACCGGTATAACCGGGGTTAGTTAAATTTTCCGGATTGTTTGTTCCCACTTGCTCTTCTCGTGATTCAGGTGCTTAATTCCTACCGGTTTATCTTGCTTGCCATGAAGCCGGGTTTCGGACAGCAGCAGAGTCGAAGACTCCGGTAGGTTTAGCACGCTACTAAACCAGAAAGAAAAAATGTTCGGCAACCAACCGGTGAACTGAAAAAATAAACACAATACATGCAATTTTGATAGAGGCAGTCCCCGAGATTTATTCGAGGTGCCGGCATCTTTTATTCATAGCATATAAGGTACAAAAAGAACTTCTTACAACACAACTTCATGCATAGAAGGGACGCAACAGAGCTATGTTCCATGGTCGCTTGGTTTCCTCTCCTGACCTGTCCGCCTTTCCTTTCTTTGCCTCCTGTGTATCAACCAAGTAATAGGCATCATTGTGTAGAGCCTTGCTCACAATGAAAGGTCCTTCCCATGGGGGTGAGAGTTTGTGGCGCCCCTCAGTGCGCTGCACTAGGCGTAGCACCAGGTCTCCTTCCCGGAAGACCCTCGGTTGAACCTTCCGGCTATGATAGCGTCTGAGGTTTTGCTGGTATATGGTTGTTCTTGCCAAAACCAGTTCTCTTGCTTCTTCTAGCAAGTCCACATCGTTTTCTCGAGCCTCTTTTACCTCTTCTTCGGTATAGAGTTGAACCCTAGGTGAGTCATCTATGATATCGGTTGGAATCACTGCTTCTGCCCCGTAAACCATGTAGAATGGAGTGTATCCGGTAGACCGGTTTGGAGTCGTTCTTATGCTCCACAGTACTGATGGTAGCTCATCGAGCCAACATCCCGGTGTCTTTTCAAGCGGTTCAATGAGCCTTGGTTTGATACCGGATAGCACCAAAGCATTGGTTCTTTCCACTTGGCCATTGCCTTGCGGATGTGCGACTGAGCACAAGTCCAACCGGATATTGTTATCCTCACAAAATCTTTTGAACTCTCCTTGAGCAAAGTTTGTGCCATTGTCAGTGATGATGCTGTGCGGGTATCCATACCGCAAGATCACATCTTTTAAGAACTTCACCGCCGTATGCCCATCACATTTTGCGATAGGTTTCACTTCTAGCCATTTGGTGAACTTATCCACCATCACTAGGATGTGGGTAAAGCTGCTTCTTGCGGTTTTGAATGGGCCAACCATATCAAGGCACCAAACGGCAAATGGCCAAGTTAATGGTATAGTTTTCAAGCCGGATGCTGGGGTATGGTTTTGCTTGGCGTACCTCTGGCACCCACTGCATTTTCGCACCAAATCCTCAGCATTTTCCAGCGCCGTGGGCCAGTAGAACCCATGCCGGAACACTTTTGCTACTAGCACCCTTGATGAAGCGTGGTGCCCACACTCTCCTTGGTGAATCTCCACTAGCATTTCTTTTCCCTCTTCCGGTTCCACACATCTTTGAAGGATACCGGTAACGCTTCTCTTGTATACTTCTCCATTGATAATGGTGTAAGCTTTGGACCGCCTCTGGATTCTTCTTGATTCATTTTCGTCAACTGGCAGGGTGCCGTTGATCAGGAATTCCTTAATAGGTTCAACCCAAGTTGGTGTTTCCCGGACCAAGAATACCGGTAAGTCTATCTCCATATGGTCCACCACCATAGCCTCTTCCGGCTTAGACCCTGCAGTCCCTGAGTTTACCGGAACAGTCCCCGAGTTTCCTTCGTCAATGTCCATTGACACAACGTGTGATTCCGGTACAAAGATTGACTCCGACTCCGGACTCGGTTTGATGGATGGTGTCCTTAAGTGAGCCAAAGCTATTCCGGGAGGAATTTCTTGCCAGGAGGATCCCAACTTAGAGAGAGTATCCGCGGCCTCATTTTCCGCGCGCGGCACATGGTGAAATTCACAACCTTCAAAGAAACCGGCAATCTTTTGCACGTGGAACCGGTATGAGGCCATGTTGGCATCTTTTGCGTCCCAATCTTCGGAACACTGCTGCACCACAAGATCTGAATCACCATAGCAAATGATCCGGTGCGCACCGATTTCTTTTGCAACTTTGAGCCCATGGATCAGAGCCTCATATTCAGCTACATTGTTTGATGCTCTGAAGTGCACCTATAGAACATACCGGAGATGGTCTCCCTTTGGTGAAGTTAGAACCACACCAGCACCTAGACCCTCTTTGAGCTTGGATCCATCAAAGTGCATCTTCCAGTATTCTATCTTTTGTTCCGGTGGCTTGTATTGCATTTTCGCCCAATCAACCAAGAAGTCAGCTAAAGCTTGTGATTTTATGGCGTCTCTTCTTTCATATTCCGGTACATATGGTGATATCTGAATCGCCCACTTGGCAATCCTGCCGCTTGCATCCTTGTTGCATATGATATCCGAAATGGGTGCCTCGCCAACTACCTTCATGGGATGTTCTTCAAAGTAGTGCTTGAGCTTCGTGGCTGCCATGAACACGCCATAAGTCAATTTCTGGAAGTGAGGGTAGTTTTGTTTTGAGAGGGAGAGCACCTCGCTCAGGTAGTATACCGGTCGCTGCATGGCTTTACCTTCCTCTTCTTTTCAACTACAACCACAACACTCACAACCCGGTTTGTTGCTGCTATGTATAACAACATGGGCTCCCTTTACAAAGGCGAAGCCAGTATGGGTGCCGTAGCGAGCATTGTTTTTAGCTCTTTGAACGCTGCATCTGCCTGAGGGGTCCAGACGAAGGTGTCGGATTTTTTCATTAAAGCATATAGGGACAGAGCTTTTTCTCCCAACCTGCTTATGAACCGGCTTAGCGATGCTAAGCTTCCGGTAAACTTTTGCACATCTTTGAGATCGTGCGGTATGGTTATTCTTTCAATGGCCCGGATCTTTACCGGATTAACCTCTATTCCCTGGCTTGATACGAGAAAGCCAAGCAACTTGCCGGCAGGGACACCGAAGGTGCATTTTGCTGGGTTGAGTTTCATCCGGAACCTTCTTAGGTTGTCAAACGTTTGCCTCAGATCATCGATCAAGGTTTCCTTGACCTTAGTTTTTATCACAACATCGTCCACATAGACTTGCACGTTTTTTCCGATTTGATCATACAAACACTTTTGCATACAGCGCTGGTACGTTGCACCAGCGTTGCGCAAACCGAAAGGCATAGTGACATAGCAATAAGCCCCGTGCGGGGTGATAAACGCAGTTTTTATTTGATCTTCCGTTTTCAGGGGAATTTGGTGGAAACCGGAATAAGCATCCAGAAATGACAACAGTTCACAACCAGCAGTGGAATCAATCACTTGATCGATCCCGGGTAATGGGAAAGGGTCTTTTGGGCAAGCCTTGTTCAGGTTGGTGTAGTCGATGCACATGCGCCACACCTTTGGAGCTTTTGCTTCAAGGTTCTCTTCTTTTTTCTTCTCGACCAGCACCGGATTGGCTAGCCACTCGATATGCAGTACTTCCACGATGAAACCGGCAACCAGTAGTTTTGTTACCTCTTCCCCAATGATTTTTCTTCTGTCCTCAGCGAACCGACGTAAAGGCTGTCTTACTGGCCTCGCATCCTTCCGGAAATTCAAACAGTGCTCAGCCAGGTCCCTCGGAACACCTACCAAGTCATCAGTAGACCAGGCAAAGATATTCCGATTCTCACGGAGGAAGCCGGTGAGCGCGCTTTCCTATGCCTCACTGAGTCTAGCACCGATACGAACGGTACGCTCAGGGTAAGCCGGGTCCAGCACAATGTCTTTTGTTTCTTTGGTCGGCTTGAATGCCGGTGTGCCCAAGTTTCCACTCATTGCCGCTAAACTCAACTGTGAGGACTGAGCCAGCGCAACCGCAGTTTGCATTCTTTTCTTTTCCTCTGCGATCACCAGCGATTCGGCCAGATTTGATCCGGCGGAAGCGGTTTCCAGTGAGACTTTGTAGTTTCCCACCACGGTCAAGGGTCCACGAGGTCCCGACATCTTCATCTTGAGGTAGGCCGTATGAGTCGAGGCCATAAATGCTGCCAATGCCGGTCTCCCCAGCAGTGCATGGTAAGGACTATCCAGGTCCACCACCTCGAACAGAAGGTTTTCCACCCAACAATTGTCACGTCCACCAAATGACACATCCACCCGGACTTTTCCCATGGGCGAACAGGATAACCCCGGAACGAATCCATGGAAAGTTGTGTGAGTTGGTTGCAACATGTTTTCTGTTATCCCCAGCGTACGCATTGTATGCCGGTACATTATGTTTATGCTGCTCCCATTGTCTATCAGCACCTTGCTGAACTTGACTCGAGTTGTTGGCCCATGCATGATAGGGTCCACAACCAGAGCGTAACCACCCGGATTTGGCATTATTTTCGGGTGATCTTTGAACGACCAGCTGATTTCTTGATCAGACCACAACATGTACTTTGGTACCGCCGGCATTACCGCGTTTACTTCCATGGAACGGCGTCGCAGGCTCTGCTTGTCTGTTGGCTCAGTAACGAACACAACACAGCACAGGTCCGGATCTTGGTAAATGTTCCGGCCTAAAGGTGCCGGTGGAGGTGGTTGGCCATTGCCTCTCCCACCTGATGAACTTGTTGTGGTGGCCGGTTAGGCTGAGGCTGCACCGGTATGGCGTTTGGTCCGGTAAGCGGGGGTGGTGGTGGTAGTCTCCCGGTATCTTTTGCTGTGCCTTGGCCCATCAATCGTTTGGTCCAAGTACAGTCTTTTGTCAAATGGTTTGCCGGCCTTCCGGGGTTTGGTGTGTGCCACCGGCACGGCTGGTCCATAGCGGATTCCATGGTGTATCTTTCATCATTTTGCCACGGCTTCTTTTCTACCCATTGTTTTTTAGGACCCGCCCACGGCTGTGATCCGGTTTTCTGCCTCTGGCTTCTGCTGGCGCCGGAATTATCCTGCACCGCAGCTACTTGCTGCGGACCATACCTTCGATCCGGAAGCTCTTCCCTTCATTTGTTCTGCCGGTTATCCCGGTACTGTTCTTGGCGCTGCTGAGGCTGGTTTGTCTGTTCCGGCTCAGCTTGTACTGTCGGTTGCATTGGGTCTCCCAATGCGTAGCTATCTGCCACACGTATCATTTCTGCCAAGGTTGTTGGCATGTTTCTCTGTAGCTTTTGACACAGAGGTGAACCTCTTCTGCACCCATTGCAAAACCAAGCAATGGCCTGTGCCTCGCTTACCCCTTCACAGGAGTTTCTTGTGGAGTTCCACCGGGTCAGGTAATCCCGGTCTGTTTCATTGGAGCGCTGCACGCACAAGGTGAGCTGCTGCGGCCTGTTTGGCCTCCAGTAAGTACTGCTGAAGTTACACACAAAAGCTTCCTCAAAGTCAAGCCAGCCATTTATGCTTCCTGCCGGCAAATTGTTTAGCCAGATGCGCGCTTGTCCTACCAGGAAAGATGGTACAATTCTCACGGCCCAGCGCCGGTTCCCTCCACCAGTGACAGTTCCTCCGCCACCGGCAACGTAAACTGCGGTCACGTAATCCGCGAGCCAGTCTTCCGGCTTGGTGGTGCCATCATAAGTTTTTGTATCGTGGGGCAACGTGAAGTTGCGAACCGGTGGTTCCTCTCTCATGATCCTTGGGCCAAAGCACTTGGGACCCGGAGGACCTTCTGCCTCTACCATTTCGGACAAGTACATCCTATCCAGCTTGTGCCCCGCATCCCGGTCTGGTAGGCATCTTTCTCCTAGCCGGTCTCCCAGGGGATTCCGGTAGGCCGCAATTCTTTCAGTTCCTGAATCAGCCTCCTCGTATCTCTCTCGTACCGCGGCTCTTGCCTGCCGGTGCCTTGGCGGAGGCATTTCCTCTTCCACGTACGCTGCTCTTGCAGCGCGAAATTTTTTCCCACTTTCTTCTCTGCCGGCGTAATCTTTTCCGGCAAAACCGTTTCCGGCATAAACACCTCTTGCCCCTTAGTTTTTTCTATCGGCCTCATATCGCCCGGCTTCTTGTTTTCCAGCAAGCACCGGATCGTACACAGTCATCTGTTGTACATTCATTTTTTCTTTTCTTTTGTCCGGATGGGGGGACGATGCCTGCCCATGGGACTTGCTTCCGGCATTCTTTGTGGAACACAGATTTTGATGCCGCAGCCTTGTTTACTTTTGCGAGCTGCTCAGCGTTTTGCTGCTCAATCATATCAAGCAACTCCCTAACACGATCTTGTTGTTTTGCCAAAGCATCTCCGGTGAGCGATTCACATAGCTCTACTGCAGCCCTAGCAGCTTTGATGGTTTTATCCGGACTGTTGTATTTAGGTTTCTCTACGATACTCACAGATGCAGAGGCCCTTTTCCCGGTAAGAACTTCCTTACGCAAATCCTGATCTAGATTGCGAGCTCTAAGCCTGTTCTCCGGTTGCCTAGCCGGATGAGCGCTAACAGAAGCAAAGCCATGGGCAGCGTTATACTCACGTAGGGTTAGGTTCAGCTTGCGCTGCGCCCGGATGATGTCCTCGCCCTTGGAGAGCAACTTCTGGCGCCGCACCTCCAACTCCGCCTGAGCCGTTGCTGGATCGATGTTGTGCGCGATGGGCGTCACCAGCACGCTCATGGCCGCCTGGAGGGGAGTTTCTGGTGGCACCGCAGACGCACCCACAACCAGCTGGTCACGCTCGGTTGGCGGTTTGGCCGTGCGCGTGGACTTCGTTTGTCCAGCGCCCTCCGCCGCAGCTCCTTTGCTGGCGTCGCCCGCGCCAACAACCAGCACTTTGACGCTGCCGGCGGCGCGGCCGCTAGGAAGCGCAGATCTTGGCTGGTCCGGAGCAACCAGCACCGGCGAGAGGCACTGGCGCTCAGGGACGGTGCCGTAGCAGATGCGGAAGCTCCCGAACTCGACGGTGTGCCTCTTCTTGGGGTACTTACCTCCATTGGCGAAGTAGCCCGTGTTGTCGTTGATGAAGTCCATGTCGAGGACGCGGTCGATGAGCGCCGTGACGACACGCTCGCCGGCGATGGTGAGGAGGCCCGCCCGAATATGTACTCCAGCAAGCGCAGCTGCTGGCCCCACAGTGGGCACCAGCTGTCGTCGTGGTGAACAGACAGATGCCATGGGATAGCTTGAGTTGGGGCCGAATGTGCGCTAGAGGATTCGGGGGAGGGTTTTGGTAAGGTGGTATGAAATTCCGGATGAGATTCTCAAGAACAAGGCCTTGGCCAGAGGAAGAAGAAGAAGAAAACTAGAGCTATTTCCTCCTCTGATCTTTCTATCTCTTGCTCAAACAAGGTTACATGTTTCTCTTCTCTATCCAGCGTACGCATAATGGTGGTGCCCCCTCTCCTTATATAGAGGAGAGGGTGGCTTACAGGGGAAGAAACCCTAGGAAACCCTAATGTCAACTTTGACTAGACAAACTAGTTTATAAAGCTTCTTTCGCTACCGGTGACGCTGGTATCTCTTTAATCAGGGGTGCCTTTTGCGTCATCCTTCGCCTTTGGCGTCACGGCTTCGATTAAAGCTGAGTTGCTTCGCTCATCTTTGTCCTCTAGCTCTGGAGAGCATCTTTGACCAGTCTTGCCGACGTGCTACAGTGCAACTTGTACCGGTACTCCGGTAGCTTCTTAACCTGTTCCGGTATACCCCTCTTGGAGTAACCCGGAACATTATCATCCGGAATAATCTTTAAACCGGTACTTTGATGGCCCAAACCATCCGGTTTGGCATGCCTTTGGCATATTGGGGGTCATCCCCCCAACACCCACTTGCACGACGTGTCAACTTGATAAGAAATTTGGGCCCGCAAGACAGAGAGAGAGCAGTTCTCGCGTCTTCCCGATACAGTGATCGTGGTTATCGTCAGCAATGATGTCACCTTGGCAAGAAAAAATCTCGTCTATGAAGCTTCATAAGAATGGCGGCAGCAGAAGATTATTGATTATTTCTAGAGCCTTTGGTCAAATACAAGTTTTTGATCAAATGCTCGGGGGCTACTTCGGAAAAATGAAAAACTCGAGTATGACAAAATAGAAATGAAGAGAGCCTATGGCCAAATACAAGCATTTGTTCATAGCCTCGGGGGCTACTCCCATCGGGAGCGCTGATCGCGCACCCGATAGATATAAAAAGCTCGAGAGAGATTGACAATATAGCGGCATAAAATGTTGAGCCTACAACCAAGCACTAGTCCTTGGTTGTAGCCTCGGGGGCTACTCCCATCGGGAACGCTGTTCGCGTGCCCGATGAAATTATAAAAAAAAATATAGAGAGAAGAAAAAAGAAGAAGTGAGCATATTTCAAGTTATACAAATAACTCGAAACATACTCCCATCGGGAGGACAATATAAGTCATCCGTTGACTCAATAAAATGTGCTATTCCAACAGCCGAAAAAGCACTCGACAATATATTCTCAGAGCGCCAAAGTTGCGAATAATCTCTGAATGCCGCAAAACTCGGCGAAGGTAAGACCCCAGATCCGTTCTGAGCGGCGTGGCGCCGTCTCTGATGTCGGTTTGCTACTTTTTTCCGTATCAACAGATACGAAGAAAAATCCTAACGGACGCGTTAGGTACCCGATAAAACATGACTGGGACTCGACAGAATGGTAAGACCTTAAGCGGCACCTGTCGAAGTTTACACCAGTATCCCGAGATCATGTCCAGGGACGTGATCTTGAAGTAGGTTTTTGCGGATTGCCACTAGAGCAGATAACTAGTACCTGATCCGTCAGATGATCTAGCCTCAACTACCATTATCCATGTACAATATAGTATTGCATATCCAAAGATATGTGATAAGTTTGACAGAGTTATTGAATAACTAAATTTGGAGATTTTCCTTGATTCTTCGATCCAAGTAAAATCTCGGGGGCTACTGACATAGGCATCCCCAATGGGCCTGCCGAAGATAGTACCCGGGGTTTGCTGAAGGCCCACGATTCGATGAATATGAAGACTCGGAAGCCCAAGTTAGTGTTAAGGAAAGTTAGAATTGTATTACGAAATACATACTTGTAATCTTACGGGACGGGTTGGAAACCCTCCCGGACTCTGTAACCTGTGTATGACGAATCCCTCGACTCCACCTCCTATATAAGGGGGAGTCGAGGGACAAAAAGAGAAATCGATTCATTGTTTCACGCAACCCTAGTTTTCATAATCGTCGAGTACTTTTCGGCTGAAACCTTCGAGATCTACTTGCCCTCTACTTCCAACTAAACCCTAGTCTACAATACGTAGGCATTGATAAGTTAATCCCTTGTCACCATTACTTTAAAAGCTAATTACTTTGGAGTGGGTATTCCACTTCCAAAATCTAAATGATCACCATTTGGGTCAAGCTAATTGACCATAAATAGAAGGGCACTAGTGGAAAATAGGGCTTTCGTGGGAGCCATTTGTCGCGGGCGCGCCTGCACCCGCGACAAATGGGGTGGCCACGTCGCTCCGAATCCGGCAGAGGCTTTTGTCGCGGGCCGTATTATGACCCGCGACAAAAGGGGTCGGCACCCCTTTTGTCGCGGGTCGTAATACGGCCCGCGACAAAATGGCCATGCCTATATATATAGACAAGCAGCCAGCCACCCCCCACCTCATTTTTTCCTTGGTGGTGAAGGTGGAGGTGTGTATGCTAGCTCATTTTTTTCTACATGTGCACAAGAGGTGTTCGATGGAATGCTTGTAGGAGGGATGGCACTTGGTTTTATTTGATAAGATTTCTCCTCTTTTTGATCCTAAAAGGTTAGCAACTATTTTCTCGTATATATATGTATAGTCCGTACAATACTAATTTTAGCAAGGTGATTGCATCTGATACATATATAATTGTACTTATGATGCAGATGAGTCATCCATGGATGTACGGTAACTGATGTGCTCCCGCTTTCAGAGAGGGCGTGAATTCTTTCCTGCTTGTGGCCGAGGCCAACAAGTCGAAGCAAGGTTTTATGTGATGTCCATGTCTAAAATGTAAGAACGAGAAGGATTACTCTTGCTCAAGAGACATTAAGAGCCACCTGCTTCGGTTTGGATTCATGTCCAGCTATAATGTTTGGACCAAGCATGGAGGAGAAGGGGTTATGATGGAAGACGGCGAAGAAGAAGAAGATAATGATGACCAGTACCGATCTATGTTCTCTGAATGCTTTGATACCGCAATGGACGACAATGAAGAAGAAGGAGGTGAAGAACAGGCATCATATGATCCTGTTGATGATGATCTTCGTCGGGCCATTTCTGATGCAAGAAGAGACTGTGGCACGGATAAGGAGAGGTTGCAGTTTGACAAGATGTTAGAGGACCACCCCAAATTGTTGTACCCAGGTTGTGAAGATGGGCAGAGAAAGTTGGGTAGCATATTGGAATTGCTGAAATGGAAGGCAGAGGTCGGTGTGACTGACTCGGGATTTGAGAAATTGATGATAATATTAAAGAAGTTGTTTCCAAGAAATAATGAATTGCCCGTCAGTACATATGAAGCAAAGAAGCTTGTCTGCCCTCTAGGACTAGATGTGCAGAAGATACATGCATGCATTAATGACTGTATCCTCTACCGCGGTGAGAAGTACGAGAATTTGAATAAATGTCCGATATGTGGTGCATTGCGGTATAAGATCAGAAAAGATGACCCTGGTGATGTTGAGGGCGAGCCACCCAGGAAGAGGGTTCCTGCGAAGGTGATGTGGTATGCTCCAATAATACCACGGTTGAAACGTTTGTTCAGAAACAAAGAGCATGCCAAGTTGTTGCGATGGCACATGGAAGAACGTAAGAAAGACGCAATGTTGAGGCACCCCGCTGATGGTCGGCAGTGGAGGAACATCGAGAGAGAGTTCCCGGATTTTGCAGGTGAGGCAAGGAACTTATACTTTGGTCTAAGTACAGATGGCATGAATCCTTTTGGGGAGCAGAGCTGCAGTCACAGCACCTGGCCCGTGACTTTATGTATCTACAACCTTCCTCCTTGGTTGTGCATGAAGCGGAAGTTCATTATGATGCCAGTGCTTATCCAAGGCCCAAAGCAACCCGGCAATGACATTGATGTGTACCTAAGGCCATTAGTTGATGAACTTTTGGAGTTGTGGGCCAAACCAGGTGTACGTGTGTGGGATGAGCACACCGAGCAAGAATTTGACCTACGAGCGTTGCTATTCGTAACCATCAATGATTGGCCTGCTCTTAGTAACATTTCAGGACAGACGAACAAAGGATACAACGCATGCACACACTGTTTAGATGAGACTGAAGGTAAATATTTGAGAAAAAGCAAAAAAGTTGTGTACCCGTACAATCGCCGTTTCCTTCCGCGCAAACATCACTTAAGGAAAAAAGGCAAGCATTTCGATGGCGAGGCAGACAATCGTCCGAAGCCTGTACCCCATAGTGGTGCTAATATATTTGACATGGTCAAGGATTTAAATGTTATCTTTGGAAAGGGTCTAGGTAGTCGACCTGTTCCGAAAGACGATGACGGACACGCGCCCATGTGGAAGAAGAAATCTATTTTTTGGGAGCTAGAATATTGGAAAGTCCTGGAAGTCCGCTCTGCAATAGACGTGATGCACCTGACCAAGAATCTTTGTGTGAATATTCTAGGTTTCCTGGGTGTGTATGGGAAGACAAAAGATACACTAGAAGCACGGGAGGACCAGAAACAACATAAAGGACGAAACGACAATCATCCAGGGAAGTTTGAAGGGCCTGCCAGCTACGCTCTTACCAAACAAGAGAAGGAGATCTTTTTTGAAGCCCTATTCAGTATCAAGGTTCCGTCTGGTTTCTCGTCGAATATAAAGGGAATAGTAAATATGAAGGAGAAAAAATTCCAGAACCTAAAGTCCCATGACTGCCACGTGCTTATGACACAATTGCTTCCGGTTGCATTGAGGGGACTTCTACCAGAAAATGTTCGACTAGCCACTGTGAAGATATGTGCATTCCTCAACGCAATTTCTCGGAAGGTAATGGATCCAGAAACTTTGTCAGGATTATAGGAAGATGTGGTCGAATGTCTTGTCAGCTTCGAGTTGTTGTTCCCACCATCCTTCTTCAATATTATGACGCACCTCCTCGTTCACCTAGTTGAAGAGATTAGAATTCTCTGTCCTGTATTTCTACACAATATGTTCCCCTTCGAGAGGTTCATGGGAGTTTTAAAGAAATATGTTCATAACCAAGCTAGGCCGGAAGGAAGTATCTCAAAGGGCTACGGAACTGAGGAGGTCATTGAGTTTTGTGTTGACTTTATTCCTGACCTTAAGCCGATTGGTGTTCCTGAATCTCGGTATGAGGGGAGGCTGACTGGACAAGGCATCCTAGGAAGGAAAGCAACGGTGTGCAGGGACAAGATTTCCTTCAATCAAGCACACTACACAGTTCTATACAATTCCAGCTTGGTGGCTCCGTAAATCGAGAAACATAAGAATGTTTTACGAGAAATAAACCCGGGCAAGCCCCATTCATGGATTACACGTGAACACATGAATACCTTCGGCAGTTGGTTGCAAAGACATCTCATCTTTTCCATCAAAGCGGACACCACTGTTGTAGAGCAGTTGTACTTGTTGGCCAGGTTACCATCTTCAAACATATGTACATTCCAAGGGTACGAGATAAATGGGAATACATTTTACACGATCGACCAAGATAAAAAGAGCACCAACCAAAACAGTGGTGTCCGCTTCGATGCAAAAGACGAGAATGGGCAGACCACCACATATTATGGATACATAGAGGAGATATGGGAACTTGACTATGGACCCACTTTTAAGGTCCCTTTGTTTCGGTGCAAATGGGTGAAGCTCAGCGGTGTACATATAGACGATAAGTACGGTATGACAACAGTGGATCCCAACAATCTTGCGTACCTGGACGAGCCATTTGTCCTAGCCAACGAGGTGGCTCAAGTTTTCTGCGTGAAGGACATGTCTAGCAAATCGAGAAAAAGAAATCAACAAAAGAATACATAAACGGAGGAGCCAAAGCGCCACATAGTTCTTTCTGGGAAAAGAAACATAGTGGGAGTGGATGACAAGACAGACATGTCAGAAGATTATAATAAGTTTAAAGAAATTCCGCCCTTCACGGTGAAAATGGACCCAAGCATCTTGCTAAATGATGAAGATTCTCCATGGCTACGGCGTAGAAGATCACAACAGTAGATGGCGATGTAAGAATGTATTCTTCATACATTTATGTAATAATAAGAACCCTTTCCCCAACACTGTTAGAGGAGATGGAGTCTTTCACGGGCTTGCAGGGAAATTTTTCCGAGGAGCAGCTTCCGAAGATGCCGTAGGGCGTGTGCACCTACGACATCTTCGAGAAGCTGCGCCACGGGAGATTTCCCAACCCTTTCCTTCATCCATAGGAATGAAACTGTGCTTGGCTTGTTGATCTGCTTGGCAAGGCGTATCGATGCTCCTTTTATAGGCACGACACCGCTTCTACTTTGTCTTGTTCCTTCGACAGGGTGTCGTGCGCTACATGCTTTATCTCATCGAGCAGTGCGTCAACCCACGCGTCCTTATCCTGCCGACATCTTTAGTCCCGGTTGCACCCACCAACCATGACAAAAGGTTACCGACACATCCTTATCCTGCCGACAGCTTTAGTCCCGGTTGCACCCACCAGCCGTGACAAAAGGTTACCCGCACATTAGCCCCCCAGATAAGGCCCTCCTAGATAAGCCTCCCACGGTCTTTTGTCCCGATTGGAGCCTCCACCCGGGATGAAAGTTTCGCGCGCCACTTCGTTCCCGCCTATTTTCTTCCCGCATTCCCGCCATTTTTCCACTATATATATGTAGGCTTGGACTCATATCTGCAAACCTCATCACTCTCTCCCATGGCTTCCACCGTATGTCTAACACCCCGGGAGGCGGAGGCGCTTTGCGCCTCGAACTACCCCTGCCCGCCCGGCTACCGCGTCCCGACCGGCTGGTTGCTGAGCGTCGGAGGCGTACCGGTCCTCCTATCCCTGTAGGTGTTCCACGCGAGATGGCCATCACGAACCACTACTATTTCGAGCTCACGCCTGAGCAGCGGAGGAATCCCCAGTGGCATCCCGACTATAGCCCGACTTGGGACAGCTTCTTCATCAATCGGCGTGAGAGGGCGGTTGCCAGGTACGAGGAGGACGGCCCACCTCCTTCGAACTTCAACGAGGCCGGCCGTCGGATGTGGTGGCGCGGCCGGACTCTCCAGAGCGTCATGGCCTATCGTGGCCCCCGCTTGCGCTACCCTCAATCCCAGCCCACGCGTGCTCACCCGCCGAGGTTCGACAACCGCGACCCCGATGCTAGCGACGATGACATCGGCGACTATGATGACTACAGTGACGACTATTATAGGGCTAGGCACGACTATGATTGAATGGCTGCAACATTCGAATCTGGCCATGTATCTTAATTTTCAGTTGAGCTCTGTACTTTAATTTCAGTTCAATCGTAATAAATTTCGTGTCAACCACTTTATTGAACAAAAACAACCGACAACGACTTTATAAACTAAAATTAAACTAATAGAACCGACAACGACTTAATTGAAATTACAATAAAATAGATAAATTACTAGTCTAGTCTCTACTCGTCGTCAGAGGTTGTCTCCGTCCAAATGTCATCCCACCGAGGGTCGTTTTCGGTCCAAGTTGTATTCGGGTTCTCCAGCTCGAAGGTGGCGACGGCCCGACGGTGGCGCCTGTTGGACCTGCGTTGTGCCCTAAGGTTAGCGAAGAACGCGTCGGTGTTGTCGACGTCGTTGGGGAACTGCGCCAGTGGCTGCTCGTCGTGCTCGGCGATGGCGATCCTGCGCTGCACCTGGCGGTGGCGGCTACGGTCCTCGTCGTCGACGAGGCATGGCGGTGGCGCGAGGAACTCCGCCTCCTCTAGCGATTCAACATCCGGGAAGTTCATGTCGCGCCGTGGCCGCCGAAAACGCCACGCCGCCGCGTCATAAGCGCGCGCCGCCAGCTCCGGCGTGTTGTACGTGCCGAGGGTGAGGCGGAAGCCACCAGCGCGTATCTCGGCGTAGAACCTACCGCTCGGACGCACTCGAACGCCACGGAAACCGGACGCCCCTCGACGACGTGGAGGCATCCCGGAGATGAATGAGCGGAGGAGGCGGTGGCGACGTGTGGTTGCACCCGCACTCGTCGCTCTATATAGCGCACGCGGGGCATGGCACGTGGAAGCGACGGCGACACGTGGCGAGGCACGTGTAATCCACGGCTACACACGTTGCACGCCGGCAGCAACGGGGCGAGGCACGTGGAAGCAGCGGCGACACGTGGCGAGGCACGTGGAAGCAGCGGCAACACGTGGCGAATCACGTGTAAGCCACGGCTACACACGTCGCACACCGGCATCTACGGGCCGAGGCACGTGGAAGCGGTGGCTACACGTCGCACGCCGGCGTCGGCGGGGCGAGGCACGTGGAAGCGGTGGCTACACGTCGCACGCCGGTGTCGGCGGGGTGAGGCACGTGGAAGCGGTGGCTACACCTCGCACGTCGGCGTCAGCGGGGCGAGGCACGTGGAAGCGGTGGCTACACGTCGCACGCCGGCGTCGGCGGGGCGAGGCACGTGGAAGCGGTGGCTACATGTCGCACGCCGGCGTCGGCGGGGCGAGGCACGTGGAAGCGGTGGCTACACGTCGCACGCCGGCGTCGGCGGGGCGAGGCACGTGGAAGCGGTGGCTACACGTCGCACGACGGCGTCGACGGGTAAGCGACACGTGTGGCACGGCGGTGAAACGTTTGATATGATGCGAGATGCAAATAGTTATATGGATGTCATATTCATGTTCATTTGATTTTTCTGATCAATTTTCATATATAAAACTTTTCTATTTGAGTTACCCTTTAAAAGTTATTGAAATAATAGTTTTATTAAGTTAAAATAGATAAAGCAGGGTTTATTTTTAAAACATAAGAAAATAACAGCTCCAGGGGCTGATCCGCGTCCAACGGCTCCAGGCCGTTGGATTCAAACGGCTGGAGCCGTTGGATGCACTTGGCGCGGATCAGCCGCCACCCCTTCCCACCCCCTTTTGTCGCGGGTCGTGCCACGGCCCGCGATAAAAGACCCCTTTATCGCGGGTGGTGGCACCACCCGCGATAAAGGAGGCCTTTATCGCGGGCCGAGCCACGACCCGCGACAGAAGGGTCTTCGTATAAATACCTACCCCCGCGGGCGAAGCCCCCACCCGCGACACACGGAGGAGCCCTAACGACGACTAGAGCGCCGCCAGGCTGCCAAATTCGCGCGCCGCGCTGCCGTCGTCCTCGCCTCCGGCAGCCCCCGCCACCCTCTGCGCCGCCCCTCGCCGCCGTGTGCGCCGGCCCGCGCCACCCTCTACCGCCAGCCCGCGCCACCCTCTGCTGCCCCCGTTGCCGCCCTCTGATCCACCGCCTCTTGCCGCCGTCCGCCGGCCCGCGCCTCCGGCAGCCGCCACTTCGGGCCGCCGCCACCTCGCGCCGCCCCCGCCACCTCTGCGCAGGTAGAAACGCGCAGCCGCCGGCGCCGGCCGGCCCGGCCGGCCATGTTTTTTTTTCTTTTTTAGTTAGTTGTTAGATTAGTTTAATTATATTGTATTTAGTTTTAGTAATTAGTAGTTAGTAATTACTAATTAGTAGTTAGTAATTAGTTAGTATTTAGTTGTTAGATTAGTTTAATTATATTGTATGTAGTTTCAGTAATTAGTAGTTAGTATTTTGTATTTTGTTAGTTAATTTAAGTTTTTGTAAGTATTTTGTATTTAGTTAGTTATTTAGTTTTAATTTAGTATTTAGTTAATTAGCGCGAAACACGAACCCGACGCCGACACCGGCCCTCTCCCTCTTGAAAACACGAACCCGACGCCGACACCGGCTCTCCCCCTCTCGCGCCCTCTTCGCCCTACTCCACGCCGCCTTCCCCTCCTCTCCCTCGACGAGACCTCTGGAAATGCCGCAACTTCCCTCTCCTCTCCCTCTCGCCGACGCTAGTCGCCGACACCCTCACGCGGCCTTTCCCTCTCGCGAACACCCTCTCGCAAACACCCCTCTTCTCTCCCTCTCGCGAACAACCGACGCTGACACCGGCCCTGCCCCTCTCGCACCCTCTTCGCCCTACTCCACGCCGCCTTCCCCTCCTCTCCCTCGACGAGACTTCTGGAAATGCCGCAACTTCCCTCTCCTCTCCCTCTCGCCGACGCTAGTCGCCGACACCCTCACGCGGCCTTTCCCTCTCGCGAACACCCTCTCGCAAACACCCCTCTTCTCTCCCTCTCGCGAACAACCGACGCTGACACCGGCCCTCTCGCTCTCGCGAAGAACCGACAACGATTAGGGTTAGGGTTTGGTTAGTGTTTGGTTAGCTAGGGTTAGCGTTTGGTTTGGGTTAGAACATGTACTTATCGATTTAATTTTTTGCAGAAACAATGGATCCATTCGAACGGGATTTGGAACAGGAAGACATTTTCGAGAACATAATCTGCGATGGTGCAGAAGCCGACCGAGAAGACCGTGGCTCCGGTGATGTAGAAGCCCGCGACTCCGGTGATGGAGAAGCCCGCGGCTCCGGTCATGGAGAAGCCGACGGCTCCGGTGATGGAGAAGCCGACGGCTCCGGTGACGGAGAAGCCGACGGCTCCGGTCATGACGAGGTATACGATTAGTATAGAGGCATTAATGGAATTCTATATGTACATGTGTATATAAATTAACTGATTTTTATTCTCTTAGGCCTCCGAAGATAAGTTGGAGAAACGAGGCCCGGCAAAGAAATTGGGCAAAAAAGACCACTTCACCATTGAAGCTATATCACCGAAAGGCCAACCGGTGGCACCCGCGAGTGTTAGAGTGACATTTAAGAATCAGTGCGGAGTTCTGGTTAGAGATCATCTCCCGATCACTATTAGAGAATGGAACAAGACCAAGAATGTGTCCGAAGATCAGGTTGCCGATAGGTACAAGAACACACTTTTTGACGACCTCATGTCACATTTCACTTTGCCAAATTTGGGATCGGACTCTGAGAATGCCAAACAGAGGGCGCTAGTGAAGAAATGGGCTCTACAGAAGATGGAGGAACTTTTCCGGGCGTATAAGAACCGGTTATGGTCAGCTTATAAGGCCGAGAAGAAGCCTCCAGTATTCAAAAACTATCTAGCGAAGCAGGAGCGTAACTGGGAAGAATTTGTGCAGTACAAAGAATTAGAGGAGGCTGTGAACCTGTCAAAGAACAACAAGAAGAATGCAAGCGAAAAGAAATATCACCATCATACGGGCCGAGGGGGCTACGAACTAGCCATGCCTAAGTGGGATGCACAAGAGGCTGAGATGAAGCTGAATGGGATCACTCCAGAACCTGAGCGAGAAGGATGGGACACTAGGGCTCGAAATTGGTTCCTTGGGCATGGCTGTGAGTATGACATGAAGACAGGGAACCTTGTTGAAAGTGACAGCAAGGTTAGGGTACCCAGGGCAAAATGGATTGAAGTGACGGCTGCTATTAAAGCGGGAACACTAAAGTTTGCTCCCGATAGAGAGAAAGACTTGCTGACGCTTGTCCTCGGTAATCCTGAGAAGGGAGGACGAACAAGAGGCTACGGCCCTAGTGTTCCGTGGGCGCTTGGGTTTCCGAATGACGCGGAGACTTATAGAAGCCGAGCGAGAGCAAAACAACGCGAGCTGGAGGTGCAGAATGACCGGATGGCTGAGTTCCAACGGCAACTAGACCACCAGAAGCGGGAGATTCAGCAGCAGCAGCGGGAGATTGATGAACTTAAAGGACATCGCCAGCCAGATAATACCGCCGGCATATCTCAGCGACGAGACAGCAGCGTGGCCGACTCGGAGGCCCCGCCTACACGGATGATGATAGATGCCGGTCCTGGCGACCCCTTGGATGGAATCAAGGAGCAAACACCTTGTGATCTCCATGAGGTGTTCAGGAAGGTGTCTGTTAAGGTGGCGGTCGGCTATGTCTTACCGGCATTTGGACCTGAAGGTGAGCCGGCAACATGGCATGGCAATCAGATTCCAGTTGGCTATGCTCGTGTCGGGGTGGATTCAATTGTACCGTCGTGGGAGACATTGGAGCTCGAAATCCCTGGAGGTGATGGGGGGCTTACACTCAGAGAGGTGCTGGGAGAAATCATTCTCTGGGAAAAGAAGAACATCAGGCTGCCAGGCTGGGTAGCCCCTAGTACCAGTCATCCCAGCAGGTCACCATCACCTCCTCCAGGTGATCGCCGGCCACCATCACCTCCTCCTACTGATCACATGTCGCCACCATCACCCCATGGGTACGACGTCGACCACGACATCTGTACTCCATCTCCATCTCCAGTGCCGCCGCCTCCGCCCACTAAGACTCGGAATGCACCCAGCCGGAAGCGTTTCAAGAGTCCTGTCCGCAAGATGTCGCCCCTCCCAAAAGTACCAAAGGTTCCCCCCCCGTCCTTACGATCGTACTGAGGAGGAAAATGATGCCATTGTTAAGAAATACAATTATGATTTTTTTCATAAACCAAAACCTCCAGCGCCAGAGCCATACACAGAGAAGCAAATAGAATATGCTACTAGTTTTCTGAACACACCATCGCATTATGACTTACACGAGAAGAAGGATGACTATACACACACTCTTGCGAAGGAAATTGACAAGAAGAAGGATGAAAAGGCTAAGGAGAAGGACATTGCTGGCACGAGCAAATCATCAGCTAGAAGTGCAGCCGAGAAAAAGTCAAGTTCAAAAAGTGCACCCCTCAAGGCCAAGCAAACGACAAAAGGCAAAAAGAGAAAGGAAGTTCCCCTCCTCGGAGATCAGCCCAAACAATCGATCCCAGCACTCAAAGTGTTTAATGTTCCCAAGGTGTACCTGGAACATGGTGGTGGTATCAATATGGATGAAGCTGCAACGCTAGCGGCTCAATGTGGAGTTACCGTGGAGGAATTGTTTGGTGTCGCAGATGCTGCACTACCCACTGCTGATATAGCTCCTAAATTTGTCTACGGGGCCGACTTGGTCAGCAGAGAGCGGCTGCATAAACTGCCAACACATATGCGGAATTTGCATCAGTGGTACCTTGATGCATGCAAGGAGAACATAAGGTACATCCTGGCGAATATACCAGTTGAATATTACTACCGAAAGGAGGAGATCCATATTGAGATGAATGAACTCTGGCAGTTATTCAATTTAGAAGCCCTCGACAAATCTCTCATGAGTTGCTATTGCTTGTAAGTTGTTAACTACATATAAGTTCATTTTCATTCAGTTCATGTTCGTTTTCATTGCATATACTCATTATATCTTATGTGTTCTCTTATGTAGACTGAAGATCAGTGAATGCAAATGTAATAATATTATCATTATTGGGTTTGTTGACCCAGATAAAATACATGTTGAAACGGTAAAGCATAATGCCTCAGAAACGGGGGGAAACCTACTAAGGTTTTTGGGGGAGCAATATTTCTGTGATTCAATATTGTTTCCTTACAACTACGAGTGAGAGTCTTAATGATCTTTTATGCACATTCAATTTTTCTTACTCGATGTTAAGTGTAATTCCTGACGTATATACATAACATGTGCAGCTTCCACTGGATTCTACTAGACATTCAACCTGATAAGGGAATAGTTGAAGTAAGAGACCCACTGAGTAGAGGCGTGGACGGGTTCCGCGACTTGCAGAAGTTGCTCCAACTGTAATTTCCTTCATCGCCGCGCTTTATCTTTCGTGAGATATCAATTAATTATCCACTCATTCAATCATTCTTTTGCCTAGCAGGGCTTGGAGAGCTTTGAAGACTCATCATAAGGAGATTACCTGGGCAGAGAAGCTAACATTTACTCCTGTACCGTGCCCCCAGCAGCCACAAGGGACGAATCTATGTGGATACTACGTTTGCGAGTCCATTCGCATGTTAACCATTGAGAAGCAGAACAAAAATAAATTTAATGTAAGCAATAACATTCACAACTTCATTTATTATCATCAATATTTCGTTATCAAGATTGATATAGTCATACTCATCTCATTTTCGTATATAGGTCGATTACATGCGGGACATACTCCAACCAAAGGAACACCTACTAGGAATCGCCAAGGAACTGGCGGGACTTTTGGTTAGAGAAGTATTAAACAACAAAGGCTTGTTTAGTCCAAGTAGATGCTCTACCTCCAAATAGACGGTCGTTAGTACCGCTTGTCTGTCGATCGTGAGCTCCATGTATATATATATGTAAGGGAAGAATATGTAAGGGGAATCGACTTGTGCTTCCCATATTTGTTTGATCGATCTATATATATATATAATGAATGAACGTGTATAACTTCTAGTACCGTACAAATATATGCAACTTTTATTTTCGAATGAAAAAAATGAATTAAAAGGGGGGTCGGTGGCGGGGGGGGGGGGGTGCTGCACCCCTCAAACCCTAAAATAGCAGGGTTGTGCGCGCGCCACGTAGAGGGCCTTTTGTCGCGGGTGGTAATACCACCCGCGACAAAAGGGCCTGTCCCCTGCGCGCCCCAAGCCTGCCACGTGGTGGGCTGTATGTCGCGGGTGGTAAGCGACCCGCGACAAAAGGTCGACCCTTTTATCGCGCCTCTTTTGTCGCGGATGGCCACCCGCGACAAAAGGCGCTTACCACCCGGAACAAAAGGCCTGTTTTCCACTAGTGGGGCTTCATGGGAGGCAACCCATGTTTAATAAATTTTCTATCTCGTTCATGTTTTAGTTTAATTTTTGTTTGTTTTTTTTGATAAAGAGTGTTCATGAGATCCTTTGGAAAAGAGGATAAGAAATAAGTATTTATGCCTCTAAATTTTATAAACTAACATTTGAGCATTCTAAAAAAATTATATACTGTTGTGTTTTCTTAGTCAGTTTCGTGGAAATGTTGATGTGCACATGCATGTGAAGGATTGCAAAGAAATTGAAAGTTTCGTAGGTTCCAGAAGTTTTAACGACCATTGGTACGGTGGCATATGACCGTACTGCACGCCCGTACCAGATCCTCAGCCCAACGAAAAGAAAGTTGGAAGTTATGTCAAAACCATCTAAAATTTTGGCGACCATCGGTATGGAGGTATCTGCACATACTGGCTAGCCGTACATCCATGACGTAGAAGATCCAAAATTTCTTCAAGGAATCAGTAAGTTTAGAGACCACCTGTACGGGCAGGTACGACCATACCGCCTGACCGTACCGAGTGTACCGGCTTAACCTAAGGCGGCGGCACAGTACCGGCAGGTTGTGCCCGTACCGTCCTCCTGTACAAAGTGCCGGACGCGACTCAAAGGCTGGGAAGAGGTAAACCTAAATCAGATTCCATTGGATCTTCTCCTCGAAACACCAAACCAACTCCATTGGATCTTCAAATTTTTTCACTTTCATTCGATTCCTTGCATTCCATTGAACCATGGTACTAGGCTCGGGCCCATGGGAGTGCGGCCCGTGCGGTCGCACAGGGCCCAAAATTTTTAGGGGCCCATAATTTTATAATTATCATTATATAGGTTATACTTCAAAATGTATTAACGAAATAGTTTTAGCTCAGTTGGTAGTCGTCGGCGAGCCTTGCTTGTCTCAGGTTGCAAGATCGAGTCTTGGCAGACGCGATTTAACTTTGTATTTTGTACTTTTTGCTATTCTGGCTGATGCCTATGAGGCAAAATATAGCTGACCTAGTTAGGGCACGTACAATGGGGTGATGTCAGCCTTCTCTTATGCGTGTCACGTTAGATTTTTGCTTAGTCTGAGGAGAGAGAATGAAGAAGAGAAGATTGTATTCCCTTAGCTAAAGGATGATCTCTTATGAAATAAGAAAAGGCTATTTTCCCCATTGTATGACTTGTTTTTCCTTATTCATAATTTCCTACTAAAAATAGTTATTTATCATTTATTGCAAGGGCTGACAAAAAGAGATAATGCATTGTACCTATTGTATTTATCATTCTCTCTAGATGGCATGGGCTGCTAAGAAAATACGTGTCTTCCTACCATTGTACATGCCCTTATTCATAGCATTTAATACAACTCGGACAAGGGACCATGAAGGTTTTGTAGACATATAAAATACACTATACTTGCCCTTGAAACAAAATTTTAGTTTTATGTCTAAACATATGAGAAAAATACAACGAGATACCATGAATTCTCATGTTTAATTAAATAATTAATCACTACGGTTTTTATTTATAAATTGCGAGGTAAATTTGTTATAGTGTTATTGTATTCATCTCACGGGATAGTTCTCATAATGCGTTTATCTATGTACATGTGCTTGTTGGCTGGAATAGCTTTACATCCTATAAGCCTTTGAGATTTTGAATGTATTTTCTTATTTTTAGAAGCTAAATAGTTCAAATGTATCAAAACAGTTAAATGTAGTTTTTCAGTCAGATCGCTCGTTTAAACTATGCATATGTGTTCCCTTTTAGAATAGTTTTTTAAAATGATTTTACCATAGGTTCAAAATCTAGAGGTGACATATATAAATTATATTTTTTATTAATTATACTAATAAAATAGGGCCCATTTCAAAATTCCGCACAGGCCTCGGAATTTGCCGGGCCCGGCCCTGCATGGTACGTTTCTACTCCGATCCTCAACTTATTTTCAACGAATCCATGCTCTAGCTTTTGCCATTACCAATCTAGACTTAGGTATTATTATGAACTTCATTGCCCAAATGAGCATGTTAGATTTTGAAATTAGTGGAGATTCTTTTTTAAGATGTGTAGAGGATGATCATATGTCTATTTTTATCAAATCATTTTTTTTATTTGTTAAAGTTTTAATTTGTGTTTAAGAAATTTAATTGCTGATTAATTTTTAGATGAACGTGAAGAGCCGCGCACGCGCCGTGGCTGCATAGGCCGCACCACCGGTTGAGAACACCCCTGCTGCGCTTGGTATCGAGTTTGATGACCAACGCCAACTCAACCGTTTCAACCGCCTCAAGAACCGTGAGATCAAGTCTACAAAATGGGAAGGCCCTCACATTCTGAACCAACTAGACTTACGCCATGATTTCAATAATCTTTGCAACAATGTTGGTTTACTTCACTTTGTTTTTCAGGAGGCTACCACCTATCGTCGCTTGACACTCGAGTTCCTTACCACCTTGAAGCATACTATGGGGAACTACCGCAACTCAGAGGAAAATCAACCCAGTTTCGACTAGATATCATTTCGTTTCATAAACCGTGAGTATGAACTAACTCTAGATGAGTGGTGCCACTACTTTGGCTTTGAGAATAGCACTTCTGCCAACCGTTATGTTTGCTTTACTTTGAATCCATCTCCTCTTAGTTATTTTAATAGGATGAGAGTATCTAACACACTCCCTCAGGGGAATACCATTGAGTGCCATGTTATTTGCTATTTGTACTATGTTATTACTAACACATTGCAGACACGTGGTGATTTCACAAGAACCAATGAAGAGGACATGATGATCCTCTCAAAGCATGTATTCCCAAACAGCAACATCATATCCATCCAAATTTGGGCACCCTACTCATCATCTACCTGAACCACCAAGCACTCGAAGCTTGGCCCCTGCTAAAGCTAGTTCGAGATTCTATAATGATTTTACTTCGTCAGCGAAAGTTAGAAAACCGTCACAGACACGTGATGCTAACTGTTTGGATCCGTGGGCAACCTCGCGTCGCAGATGGCCGGGCTGACGGTTTAGGCATCCCGCCATGGATCCGTGATGATATGCCTAAGCCCGAAGCCCACCCGGCCCATATCATCATGACATGAAAACTCTGTGATGGTGTCGGTTCCACCGTTCGGTGACCATTGCGTCAGATGTGTTAGGCTAATGATTAAGGTGGACGGTATGTCGGGTGACATCACATTTTTCGTTTACGATAAAGTCAGTCGTAACATGGACGAAGAAAGATTAGCCAAATGGGCCAATAATGGTGCTCGATACATGCAGTTGGGAAACCCCAAGAGGAAGGTATGATGAGCACAATAGCGAGTTTTTCCTTAGTAAGAAACCAAGGTTTAATCGACCAGTGGAAGAAATGCGTGACTTCTGAAGGTGTTGTTGGCTGACTATTGGAAGGGCGCACTACCGGCATCAACAACAACGTGGAACCTGCACACAACACAATCGAAATACTTTGCCCCAACTCATAGTCAGGTTGTCAATCTCACTGGTTTTGCTGATAACAAAGAGTTAACCGTATGGAGTGGAAAGAGATGTTTGTAGTGAATGAAAAGAGAACAATGATTGTAGTAAGTAAACAGAACATGATGATTGTATCAGTGTAAAAGAAAAGGACCGGAGTCCACAGTTCACTAGTGGTGTCTCTCCATAAAGATAAATAGCATGTTGGGTGAACAAATTAAAGCTGGGCAATTGATATAATAAAGATCATACACAGCAAGATGACTACTATGATATTCGTTTGGGAATTACAACATAATAAATAGACCGTAGTCCAACTGCGTCTATGACTAATTACCCACCTTCCGGTTAGCATCCGCACCCCTTTTAGTATTAAGTTGCAAGCAACAGATAATCGCATTAAGCAATGTATGTAAAGTAAACAATATAATTACCCTTGGATAAAACATTGTTGTTTTCTCCCTAGTAGCAAAAACACACCTACAATCTTAGAAGTTATTGTCACTCTTCAAAAAAACTAGAGGCATGAACCCACTATCGAGCATAAATACTCCCTATTGGAGTCACAAGCATTTACTTGGCCAAAGCATCTACTAGCAACGGAGAGCATGCAAGATCACAAATAACATATGACATGAATATAATCAATCTCAACCATAGTATTCAATATTCATCGGATCCCAGCAAACACAACATGTAGCATTGCACAAGGATGATCTTGATCATGATAACCAGCTCACAATATCTAAACATGAGGCACAAATTGGAGAAGACAACCATCTAGCTAATATGGACCCATAATCTAGGGATGAAATACTCACGCATCACTTCGGAGGGGGGCATGGTGATGTAGAGGCCTCCGATGATGATCTCCCCCTCTGGCAGGGTGCCGGGAAAAGCTTCAGAACCCTCCCGAGATGGGTTCTGCAATGGTGACCGCGATGGAACTTTTCGTGGATGGAGTCTCGGGTATCCAGGGTTTTCCCGAGATTGTGAATAAATAGGCGCAAGGGCGAGGTCGGTGGAGGCTAGGGTGGCCCACGCCTGACCTAGGCGTGGCCATGGCCTGGGCGCCTTGCTGCCCCCCTTCGACTCCCCTTCGGACTTTGGCTTTGTTACGGTAAAATATTGGCTTCGGCTTTTATTTCGTCCAATTCCGAGAATATTTCCTGTACAACTTTTATGAAACCAAAAAGAACAGAAAACAAGGAACTGACACTGTGGCATCTTGTCAATAGGTTAGTGCCGAAAAATGTATAAAAGTGCAACGAAGTGTAATTAAAACATAGTGGAATTGGTGTAAAACAAGCATGGAGCATCAAAAATTATACATACGTTTGAGACGTATCAAGCACCCCCAGCTTAACTCCTGCTCATCCTCGAGTAGGTAAGTGATAACAAATATAATTTTTGAGGTGACATGCAACTATCACAATCTTGATCAAGCTTTTGTAAAGCATTGTAAAGTGGGATCAAAATACTATAAACATAGGAATTATAGATATAATTCTAACAATAGAACTTAGCAACTACAGTATGTTACAACATGAGAAGTAACTCAAACAAAGGATCATGATTAGTTATGCAATAAAAGCAACTGTTTGTGAGCATAGAGAAAACATAGCAAAGTGGTATTCAGTTTGTCCTTTATGGAATAGCAAAACATAAATACTAGGACACCTTTAAAGATCAAAGGGTGACTAGATACAATTAATTTAAGAACAAGCAATAGCATAATCATGAATCAATCAATAAGTCTTGGGACTATGCACATTATACTCACAAATGACAACTATACTCTCTTAATTGGTGCATAAAGCAAGAAGATGAAAACTCAACATAAAAGTAAAAGAAAGATATTTCGAGTAAGGAAGTAAGGATAAGTAATTTTTATAAAGCTTTCAAAAAGGTACGGTACTTATTAGCTTTGAGCTCTCATTGCACCTATCATAGGCATCTTGAATGGTTAAAGTTAATGTGAGGGAAAAATGAGTCATATGCTTGACAAATCATACGTTGAAAATCTCAATCCCCTTGAATACGAGTACCTACACCTCATGCTGCTCAACTTAGGTCCCAAATAAGTTCTCGTCATTGTAAGTATACGTGTATTATTAAGAATGCAAAAGGGGTACTGATGACCCACAAGTATAGGGGGTGTATCGTAGTATTTTCGATAAGTAAGAATGTCGATCCCAACGAGGAGCAGAAGGTGTTGACAAGCAGTTTCGATGAAGGATTCACTGTAAATGCTCACAAACAAGTATTCAGGGGGTTTTGATGTAACAGTTGAATAAAGTACGAGTAAGTAAAGTGCGAGAGTAACAATTGCAGCGAGTGGCCCAATCCTTTTTAGCACAAAGGACAAGCCGGTTGTTTACTTATAATGACCAAACGTTCTCGAGGACACACGGGATTTTAGTCTAGTGCTTTCGCTACATACGGCTAAATAATCTTCATTGTTATGATAAGTGTTGTGTGGGTGAACCTATGCTAATGTACCGCCCTTCCTAGGACTAATACATACTTGTGATTATACCCCTTGCAAGCATCCGCAACTACAAGAAAGTAATTAAGAATAAATCTAACCACAGCCTTAAACTCTGAGATCCTGCGATCCCTCCTGCATCGATATACCAACGGGGGTTTAGGTTTCTGTCACTCCGACAACCCCGCAATCGGCAAACGAATACAAGATGCATTCCCCTAGGCCCATAAATGGTGAAGTGTCATGTAGTCGACGTTCACATGACACCACTAGAAGAATAACACCACAACTTAAATATCATACCATTGAATATTACTCAACCATAGTTCACTACTAACATTTAGACTTCACCCATGTCCTCAAGAACTAAACGAACTACTCACGAGACATCATATGGAACATGATCAGAGGTGATATGATGATGAATAACAATCTGAACATAAACTTGGTTCAATGGTTTCACTCAATAGCATCAACAATAAGTAGAGATCGATACCGGGAGAGTTTCCCCTATCAAACAATCAAGATCGAACCCAAATTGCTACGGCGGTGACGGTGTCCAGTGGTGGAGACGGCGGTGATGATGGTGGAGATGATGATGATGGTGATGGAGATGATGTCCAGCTCGATGACGGTGACGATGGCGTCGATTTCCCCCTCCCGGAGGGAATTTCCCCGGCGGATTCCTGTCCGCCGGAGAGCTCTTTTCTCTCTGGTGTTCTCCGCCCCGCAGAGGCGGCTGTAACTCTTCGCGAGGTACCCTCTGTGGCTTAGGTTTTCGGGACGAAGGATTTCGCGAAGAAAAGGAGGCAAAAGGGGCTGTGGGCCCCCCACACTACATGGCGGCGCGGCCAGGCCTTGGGCCGCACCGCCCTAGGGTGTGGGCCCACCCTGGGTCCTCCTGGCTCCTCCTTCTGGCTTCCTTCGTCATCTTGAAAAATAGGATTTTTGGTATAATTTCCTTCCACAGTTGATCTTTCGAAATATTGCGTTCTGACGGTGCTTTTTCCAGCAGAATCCTGGCTCCGGAGCTTGATCCTCCAATAATGATGAAACATGCAAAATAGATGAAATAACATAAGTATTGTGTCCCAATATGAAATATATCAATGAATAACAGCAAATTATGATATAAAATAGTGATGCAAATTGGACGTATCAACTCCCCCCAAGCTTAGACTTCGCTTGTCCCCAAGCGAGACTAAACTCAGTAAACAGGACCACATGTTTATGGAGTGAAGAGTCGATAAATAAAATACGGACAAGAAGCATCATATTAATTCACACAAGACATTATAGTAAACAACTTCCTCATACAACTCAACTTGAAACAAGTATAAGGTAATCACAAGTAAAGGTGCATAAGAAATCATAATTGGTGATGGCAAACTTCGTTCTTGGTCAGAGAACAATTAACAGATTATATTTATCTCATTGAGCAGCGCTCTCATGTTAAAGTTTATAAGGCACAACTTGCATACTCAATCATAATGGTCTTTTCATGATCATTGATAACTTGCAAAGCTATATTCATTCAGATAAAACTTGTACTAAACAAGGAAGAATAAAAGACATGACAAAGCAAATCACAATATAATGGTTTGATCACAACTACTCAAATGCTTGCTTGAGATGGAGGGAAATAGGTTTACTGACTCAACATAAAGTAAAAGACAGGCCCTTCGCAGAGGGAAGCAGGGATTAAATCATGTGCTAGAGCTTTTTCAGTTTTGCAATCATATAAAGAGAATAAAAGTAACATTTTGAGAGGTGTTTGTTGTTGTCAACGACTGGTAGCGGGTACTCTAACCCCCTTGCCAGACAACCTCCAAAGAGCGGCTCCCATATTATTTTCATTTTGTGTGGCACTCCTTCCAACCCTTCTTTCACAAACCATGGCTAACCGAATCCTCGGGTGCCTGCCAACAATCTCATACCATGAAGGAGTGCCTTTTTATTTTGGTTTTATTATGATGATGACACTCCCCCCAACCTTTGCTTACACAAGCCATGGCTAACCAAATCCTTCGGGTGCCGTCCATCAATCTCATACCATGGAGGAGTGCCTATTTAGTTTGATTAATTTGGGACTGGGAATCCCATTGCCAGCTCTTTTTGCAAAATTATTGGATAAGCGGATGAAGCCACTAGTCCATTGGTGAAAGTTGCCCAACAAGATTGAAAGATAAAACACCACATACTTCCTCATGAGCTATGAAACATTGACACAAATAAGAGATACTAAGTTTTGAATTGTTTAAAGGTAGCACATGAAGTATTTACTTGGAATGGCAGAAAATACCATGTAGTAGGTAGGTATGGTGGACACAAATGACATAGGTTTGGGTTAAGGTTTGGATGCACGAGAAGTATTCCCTCTCGGTCTGGTCTTTGGCTAGCAAGGTTAATTAGCAAGCATAAGAGTTGAGGGAAACAAACAAATATACATGTGATAGAAACAATCATGCATCTTCCTTGTAAGCACAAACAATTTTAACTTCAGAATAATAAGCTATGAGCTAACAAGAAAGAAAGACAGTGAAACATCTACATGTATTTCTCTTTTCTACTTAAACCTCAAAGTGTTGTTGCTATTGACCAATGCTAAGTTTGCCAAAACCAAATAGATTTATTCAATGCTCCCAAAGTGATACCAATACTAACAACAAGGTAAATCATATGATAAAGATTGCAAACTAAAATAAGATGTGCAATATGTAAATGATAAGACTTCTCATTAATACTCCATAACGATAACTCACACCAAGGGATACATAGATAACCAACTAAAAGAAACATACTTCCAAACTGCAACCCATCTTATATGATAACTTCCCTACTCATGATATGACACTACTTGACAATAAAAGTAAAAGGTAGTGATAATGTGATACCGCGGCACTCCCCCAAGCTTGGAACAAACCAAGGGGATGCCAATACCGATGATGAATTACTCCTGCGGAGATGGTGGTGATGAACTCCTCCCGCGCTTCTTAATAAACTCCTTCAACTTCAGTTTTTCAGCTTGACAATTCTGCACTAAGATTCGAAGAGATTCATTGTTATCTGAAGTTGGCGATGATGACCTTGTGATGCGAATCGAGTGGTATTCCAGCATTCTTCGGAGACGGTAATTCTCCTCTTGGAGTATCTCCACTTCTCTTCTTAGAGCCCGATATTGATCACAAAACTCATCGGTAGTCCGTAGAACTTCTTCCAACATGGGGAAGGAGTCGAGGCTAAGAGCGGGTGGTAAAGGTCCCTGCAGGTTATGAGAAAAAGAACGTCGAGTGTCAACAAATCCCACCAAGATTTGCTTGCTCCTTCCGGCTTGCTGCTCTTGTCTTGATGGCACCTCCTTCACTTCATCCTCCGAAAGCCCCTTGCCCTTGTCGTTGGAGGCCATGGTGCTTCTAAACCGAAAACAGATCCTGGCAGAAACAGCTCGAAACAAAACACGTCGAGAACACGATATACGGACCTCCAGGGGTCCGGGGGATTATATAGCAAAAAATTTCACGACAAAGGGAAAGTACCAGATCGAACCAGAGTCGGAAAGGGGCAACGAGGTGGCCAAACCATAGGGCGGCGCGGGCCCAGGCTTGGCCGCGCCGGCCTATGGTGGCACCCCCTCGTGCGTCGTTTCCACTCCGTTTCGAACTCGTAATTTTTCATATTTTCCAAAAACAGCGAAAATATTGTTCGGAAAGTAAATTGCGTACTTTTCATTACCGATCGTTACCTATTCAAAGTCGAGTTCTCATGGATCGTCAATTTGCCCTTTTATGAAAGCCTCCGGTGTTTCCACTTGAATAATATCAACATCAACATTATAGGAATCACCTGAGATATAATGCTTGAGTCTTTGTCCATTCACCACTTGCGTAGCATTGCCTTGGAGAGAGCTAATTTTGATTGCTCCTTAACGATACACCTCCTCGACAACATACGGTCCTTCCCATTTTGAGAGTAATTTCCCTGCAAAGAATCTGAGACGAGACCGATACAATAGGACTTTATCCCCAATATTAAATTCTCTTTTGATAATCCTTCTATCATGCCATTTTTTAACTTTCTCTTTAAAGAGTTTAGCATTTTCATAAGCTTCACTTCTCCATTCATCTAGAGAACTTAATTGCAACAACCTCTTATCACCGGCAAGTTTAGGATCTTTATTTAATTCTCTAACAGCCCAATAAGCTTTGTGCTCTAGTTCTAAAGGTAAATGACAAGCTTTCCCATAAACCATTTTATAAGGTGACATTCCCATGGGATTTTTATAAGCAGTTCTATAAGCCCATAGTGCATCCTTCAATTTATTAGCCCAATTCTTTCTAGTTTTATTAACAGTCTTTCCCAAAATAGATTTAATCTCTCTATTCGATAATTCTACTTGACCACTAGTTTGAGGATGATAAGCGGAACCAATTCTATGATTAATACCATACTTAGCAAGAGTTTTTCTAAAACCTCCATGAATAAAATGAGAACCTCCATCAGTCATAATATATCTAGGTACTCCAAATCTAGGAAAAATAATATCTAAAAGCATTCTTAAAGAGGTCTCACCATCAGCACTTTTTGTAGGTATGGCTTCCACCCATTTAGTAACATAATCAACAGCAACAAGTATATGAGTGTTACCTTCTGAAGAGGGAAAAGGTCCCATGAAGTCAAATCCCCAACAATCAAACGGTTCAATAACAAGAGTATAATTCATAGGCATTTCATTACGTCTGGAGATATTACCAACCCTTTGGCATTCATCACAAGATAAAATAAACTTTCTCGCATCTTTGAAAAGAGTTGGCCAATAAAAACCTGATTGTAGAACCTTTTGCGCGGTTCTTTCTCCGGCGTGATGTCCTCCATAAGCACTACCATGACATTTACTCAATATCTCTTGTTGTTCATATTCGGGAACACATCTTCGCATAATACCATCCACTCCTTCTTTATATAAGTGTGGGTCATCCCAGAAATAATGCCTCAAGTCATAAAAGAATTTCCTCCTTTGCTGAGCTGAAAAGGTTGGAGGCAAGTACTTGGAAACAATAAAGTTAGCATAATCAGCATACCAAGGACTGTCTCGCGAGCTCACCTTTATTACAGCCAATTGTTCATTTGGAAAACTATCATTAACAGGAACAGGATCATAAGCAATATTTTCCAATCTAGACAAATTATCAGCAACAGGATTATCAGCACCTTTCCTATCTACAATATGTAAATCAAATTCTTGCAACAGAAGTACCCATCTAATAAGTCTCGGCTTAGCATCTTTCTTTGTCATAAGATATCTAATTGCAGCATGATCAGTATGAATAGTAACTTTTGAATCAACAATATAAGATCTAAATTTATCACAAGCAAAAACTACAGCTAATAATTCTTTTTCAGTCGTAGCATAATTTCGTTGAGCAGCATCAAGAGTTTTACTAGCATAATGAATAACATTCAATTTTTTATCTACTCGCTGTCCAAGAACAGCGCCTACAAAGAAAATCACTAGCATCACACATAATTTCAAAGGGTAAGTTCCAATCGGGAGGTTCAACTATAGGAGCAGCTTGTTAAGGCTTTCTTAAGAGTTTCAAAAGCTTCCTTACAATCATCATCAAAAACAAAAGGTACGTCTTTTTGAAGAAGATTAGTAAGAGGCTTTGAAATCTTGGAGAAATCCTTAATAAATCTCCTATAAAACCCAGCATGACCAAGAACACTACGAATACCTTTAACATCCCTTGGATAGGGCATCTTCTCAATTGCTTCAACTTTAGCTCTATCAACTTCAATACCTCTCTCAGAAATTTTATGTCCCAATACAATTCCTTCATTAACCATAAAGTGGCATTTCTCCCAATTAAGAACAAGGTTAGTTTCTTCACATCTCTCGCAAAACTTTATCAAGGTTTCGCAAGCAACTATCAAAAGAATTCCCATAGACGGAAAAATCATCCATGAATACCTCTACAATACTTTCACAAAAACCATGAAAAATAGCAGACATGCATCTTTGAAAAGTAGCAGGAGCATTACATAAACCAAAAGGCATACGTCTATAAGCATAAGTTCCATAGGGACAAGTAAAGGTGGTTTTCTCTTGATCTTTAGCTTTAACAGCAATTTGTGAAAACCCAGAATAACCATCAAGAAAACAAAAATGAGTATTTTTAGACAATCTTTCTAGCATTTGATCAATAAATGGTAAAGGGTAATGATCTTTCTTAGTAACTTTATTAACTTTTCGAAAATCAATGCACATTCTATACCCTACAACTACTCTTTGAGGGATGAGCTCATCATTATCATTAGGCACAACAGTCATTCCTCCTTTCTTGGGAACGCAATGCACAGGACTAACCCATCTACTATCAGCAATAGGATATATAATACCAGCTTCAAGAAGTCTTAATACCTCATTCCTTACCACTTCCTTCATCTTCGGAATTAGACGACGCTGATGTTCAACAACAGGCTTTGCATCATCTTCCATATTAATAGCATGTTGGCAAATAGAAGGAGAAATCCCTTTCAAATCATCAAGAGTGTAGCCAATAGCGCCTCGGTGCTTCTTCAATATTTCCAATAACCTTTCTTCTTCAAACTCTGAAAGCTTAGAACTAATAATAACAGGATATATTTTCTTATCATCAATATGAGCATATTTAAGATTATCAGGCAAAGGCTTTAAATCAAAAACAGGATCTTCCTTTGGTGGCGGTGTTGTACCCAAATCTTCCACCGGTAAATCATGCTTGAGAATAGGTTGGCGGAGAAAAATTTCCTCAAGCTCATCTCTTTCTTTCCTAAAAACTTCACTCTCGCTATCCTCCAAATGTTGCTGCAAAGGATTATTAGGAACAAGAACAATAGATGCACACTGCTCCATTTTAAAATCATTACTAGGCAAATCAGCTTTATAAGGAGTTTTAGTAAATTTAGAGAAGTTAAACTCATAAGATTCACCAGCAAATTTAGTCAAAATTTTCTCTTTCTTGCAATCTATAATAGCTCCACAAGTATTTAGAAAAGGTCTACCAAAAATAATAGGACAATAATCACTAGCAGCAGAACCAAGTACCAAAAAGTCAGCAGGATATTTAATCTTACCGCATAATACTTCCACATCTCGAACAATACCAATTGGAGAAATAGTTTCTCTATTAGCCAGCTGAATAACCACATCAATATCTTCAAGTTCGCAAGAATCAATTTCGTGCATAATCTCCATGTAAAGCTCATAAGGAATAGCACTAACACTTGCACCAATATCACATAATCCATAATAGCAATGATCACCAATTCTAACAGATAGCATAGGAACACTAGCTTGTTTGGGTTTATTAGGATGTGAAACAATATTAGAAGCATCTTCACAGAAAATAATATGACCATCCTCCACATTTTCAGTCACAAGATCTTTAACTATTGCAACAAAGAGTTCAACTTTTATTTGTTCTTCAGGTTCTACAGTGTTTCTTTTCACTTTTATGAACCGCACTATTTATAACAGAGTACTCCTTCATTTTAGCAGGGAAAGGAGTTTTTTCAATATAAGCTTCAGGAATAACATGATCAGCGGTTTCAACTACAACGCATTTATTAATAGATGAATCAATTTTATCTTTATACGGTTCATGATACTTATCAAAATTCTTCTTTGGCAATTCATAATGAGAGGCAAAAGCTTTATAAAGATTTACAGCAACTTGAGAATCAAGACCATATATAGCACTCATATTACGAAATTTATCAGTATCCATAAAAGCTTCAATGCATTTATAATCATAAATTATACCTGATTCTCTATCCTTGTCGTTCTCCCAACCTTCAGTATTTTCTTGGATTCGATCAAGAAGGTCCCTTTTAAACTCTTCTTTGTTGCGTGTAAATGATCCAGAACAAGAAGTATCCAGCAAGGTCTTGTCTTGAAAAGAAAGTCTTGCATAGAAATTATCAATAATAACATTACCAGGAAGCTCATGAATGGGGCATTTGAGCATTAAAGACTTCAATCTTCCCCAAGCTTGGGCAATACTCTCTCCATCATGAGGCCAAAAATTATATATGCGATTCCGATCCTTGTGAATTTCACTTGGAGGATAGAACTTAGAATAAAACCGGGGCACAATATCATTCCATTCAAGAGAATCCCCATTATCCAGTAATTTATACCAATGCGCCGCCTTACCAGACAGCGATAGAGAGAATAATTTCTTCCTCACTTCATCCATAGCAATACCTGCACATTTGAATAACCCGCATAATTCATGCAAAAACAGTAAGTGATCACCAGGATGGACAGTTCCATCCCCTTCATAGCGGTTATCCATAACACGTTCAATAATTTTCATAGGTATTTTTTATGGTATCACTTCCTCACCTGGCGCCTCATCCACTACCGTTGTAGTAGTAGTAGATTTCCCAAATAAAAATTGAAGAGAAGATCTCTCCATAATGACTTATAGCAGCAGACAGAAATAAAATTAGCACAACAGTAAAGGTTTTCCTTACCAATTCCACTTACCAATAGCGCTTCACTCCCCGGCAACGGCGCCAGAAAATAGTCTTGATGACCCACAAGTATAGGGGGTGTATCGTAGTATTTTCGATAAGTAAGAATGTCGATCCCAACGAGGAGCAGAAGGTGTTGACAAGCAGTTTCGATGAAGGATTCACTGTAAATGCTCACAAACAAGTATTCAGGGGGTTTTGATGTAACAGTTGAATAAAGTACGAGTAAGTAAAGTGCGAGAGTAACAATTGCAGCGAGTGGCCCAATCCATTTTAGCACAAAGGACAAGCCGGGTTGTTTACTTATAATGACCAAACGTTCTCGAGGACACACGGGATTTTAGTCTAGTGCTTTCGCTACATACGGCTAAATAATCTTCATTGTTATGATAAGTGTTGTGTGGGTGAACCTATGCTAATGTACCGCCCTTCCTAGGACTAATACATACTTGTGATTATACCCCTTGCAAGCATCCGCAAATACAAGAAAGTAATTAAGAATAAATCTAACCACAGCCTTAAACTCTGAGATCCTGCGATCCCTCCTGCATCGATATACCAACGGGGGTTTAGGTTGCTGTCACTCCGGCAACCCCGCAATCGGCAAACGAATACAAGATGCATTCCCCTAGGCCCATAAATGGTGAAGTGTCATGTAGTCGACGTTCACATGACACCACTAGAAGAATAACACCACAACTTAAATATCATACCATTGAATATTACTCAACCATAGTTCACTACTAACATTTAGACTTCACCCATGTCCTCAAGAACTAAACGAACTACTCACGAGACATCATATGGAAAATGATCAGAGGTGATATGATGATGAATAACAATCTGAACATAAACTTGGTTCAATGGTTTCACTCAATAGCATCAACAATAAGTAGAGATTGATACCGGGAGAGTTTCCCCTATCAAACAATCAAGATCGAACCCAAATTGCTACGGCGGTGACGGTGTCCAGCGGTGGAGACGGCGGTGATGATGGTGGAGATGATGATGATGGTGATGGAGATGATGTCCAGCTCGATGACGGTGACGATGGCGTCGATTTCCCCCTCCCGGAGGGAATTTCCCCGGCGGATTCCTGTCCGCCGGAGAGCTCTTTTCTCTCTGGTGTTCTCCGCCCCACAGAGGCGTCTGTAACTCTTCGCGAGGTACCCTCTGTGGCTTAGGTTTTTGGGATGAAGGATTTCGCGAAGAAAAGGAGGCGAAAGGGGCTGTGGGCCCCCCACACTACATGGCGGCGCGGCCAGGCCTTGGGCCGCGCCGCCCTAGGGTGTGGGCCCACCCTGGGTCCTCCTGGCTCCTCCTTCTGGCTTCCTTCGTCATCTTGAAAAATAGGATTTTTGGTATAATTTCCTTCCACAGTTGATCTTCCGAAATATTGCGTTCTGACGGTGCTTTTTCCAGCAGAATCCTGGCTCCGGTGCTTGATCCTCCAATAATGATGAAACATGCAAAATAGATGAAATAACATAAATATTGTGTCCCAATATGAAATATATCAATGAATAACAGCAAATTATGATATAAAATAGTGATGCAAATTGGACGTATCAGGTACCTCTTGCCCCATGATATGGAAGTACCCTTTCATATAAGAGCAATCCCACACCAAAATGACAAGACAAACAGACAATGAGTATCTCATCAATCCTTTTATTTACTATGTGTATAGATTTTTATTGAAGATTCACCATGAATGATGCATGGCTTAGGTTAGCGGCCCAGCGTTTCTCTAAAACATATACAAACTCTGAACTTACAAGTTTCCATTTTATTTCGCATCGATAGGTATCCATAAGCAAAAGATCATGACATCAACTAAATAAGAATAAGTGCAATGTTGAAAGCGTGCCCCATGAATGCATGGTTGTGCCAACTCCCAACTTACAACTTGTAAGCATATAATCAACATAAGATATTCACAATAGTTCAAGTTTATTAAGTGCAAAAAAGTAAACGTGTTATCAAGTTTGTGAGAGCTTTACTGACTATTTTTCTCGTAATCAATTCGACAGATAGATAAAAACATGATGAATATACTTGGAATAGCAATAATGCTAATAGGTAGATATAGTGGACACAATTGGCAAACTTTGGTTTTTAGTGGTTGGATGCACGAGTAGAGCTTCATACTTAGTACATACGAAGGCTAGCAAAAGACTGGAAGTGACCAACTAAGAGAGCAATCATGGACATAATCATGCATAGCGACAAAACTATATTAATCAAAGCATAAAGTGATATCACATGTCAAAAATTAAATGATTATAGAGGCTTTAGTTTACTGGTTGGTAGTCATAACATGTTGTAAGCATGTGCCAAGTCAACCCAATAAAGCATCAAAAGAGAATATCACAATATTATGCTTCCTATGGTAGAAACAACACATGATTCTTTCAATGGCACATTAAGTACTATCATATATTTAAGACAAGTCATGATGAAACAATAAATACTAAACATATCATAAAAATAACATCCAACATGACATGCTAAAGTATATTTCACAGTCTAGACAAGCTTCCTTTTGCATCACTATTAGCATGAAACTTTTTACTCGTCTCCAACACCAATCAATTTATTTGAAACAAATCTCATAGATAAAAATCAACATGGGCCAGAGAGCTAATCATACATGACTAAATCAAACTAGAAATCTCTGAACAAAAATAAAAAGTGGAGAAACCAGAGCTAAACGTAGTACTAGAAAACTAGAACACTCGCAGAACAGTAAAAGTGAAAACTAGAATGTTCTATGCAAATAAAACGAAGTGTGTCATTCTCCAAAACAAATATGTTGGGATCCAATATTATTGTACAACAAACAAAACTAAACTAAACTATAAAAAAATACGCTCCAGCAATAACACATATCATATGAAGCAATAAAAATATAGCGCACGGAAAGATGACATGTTGCTTTGTTGACGAAGAAGGGGATGCTTTGGGCATCCCCAAGCTTTGACGCTTGTACCTCTTAGATATTTCTTGGGGTGTCAGGGGGCATCCCCAAGCTTGAATTTTTGTCCATTTTTCATTTCGTTACATCATTTTTCTCTCCCTACACTTGAAAACTTCCTTCCTTCACACAATTCTTTATTAGCAACGTTAGTGCAATCAAAATAAAAAAATCCACTTGGGTCCAGTTCTAACATATATCAAACATCCATTAGAAAATTACCTACTGTAACTCTTTAAAAAACCTCTTTCTCTCAAAAGAACTCAAAAAGAAAGAGAGTAAGTGGCAAATGCAAATAGTGGCAGGAATCTGTTAAAACAGAACAGCAGGTAAAGATCATTTTTTCGAAAATCTTATGTTGCTCAAATCTAAACGTTCAAGACTAACTAAAGTTAGATAATAAACTGGGGCATATGCTCAAAAAGTATCAGGTCAATATGACGTATACGAATTGTTTTGGTGACAACATAAAATCTGCTCCAGGGCAGCAACTTCCCCAAAGCTTAGCTTCTTCCTATTAGAGGCTATCCTTGGCACAAAAATGGAATAAAAATGATAAGGAGAAGTTATTAAAGAGCTAACAACTTCCAAGACTCAGCAAAAGAAAACATACAGAAATAAAACATGGGTTGTTTCCCAAGAGTGCTTTTCTTTAACGCCTTTCAGCTAGGCGCAATAGTTTGAGAAGATCCTCACATAAGAAATATGAATTGAAGTAAAAGAGGGCATCAAGAAGCAAATATAAGTCTAACTCACTTCCTATGAAAAATAATCTTGTAAAGAAACAAGTCATGGAAGCACAAAGCAACAAGCATAGGAAAGCAAAACAAGTGCAACTTCAACATTTTCAACATAAAGAGGTGAAACTTAATATTGTTGAGATGCATAAAACCATGTTTCCCTCTATCATAATAACTTTAAGTAGCATCATGAATAAAATTAACAATATAACTATCACATAAAACATTCTTATCATGAGCCACATGCATAAAATAATTATTACTCTCCACATAAGCATAGTTATTCTTATTAATTGTAGTGGGAGAAATTAAACAAAATAACTATCATTATTATTCTCATCACCATAATAATCAAATATAGGAGGCATATTGTAATCATAATTAATTTTCTCCTCAATAGTAGGTGGACTAAAAATATCATATTCATCATTGTAATCAATATATATTGGAGGTATAGTATCATCAAAGTAAATTTTCTCCTCCGTGCTTGGGGGACTAAAAATATCATGTTCATCAAAACAATGCTTCCCCAAGATTAGACTTTTCCATATCATTAGCAATAATGGTGTTCAAAGAATTCATAATAATAACATTGCTATTAGCATGCAAATAAAGTTCCATTGATTTTTAATTTTCTCTTCAAATACCCCATGTCCTAACTCAAGATAAATACTATAAAGCTCTCTAATTTTGTTGTTGTTTTCCATTAATCCTAACTAGTGAAAATAAAAACAAGAAAGAAAAATATATAATTGCAGAATCTAAAGGAAATAACTTCGAGCACTCACCAGCAACTAGAAAACTTAGTAGCCAGAGGATGTGAGTACCTTTTACCTTACCTCTTCGGCAACGGCACCAGAAAAGAGCTTGATGTTTACGCACGCTTCTATTTTGTAGACAGTGTTGGGCCTGCAAGTGCAGAGGTTTGTAGAACAGCAACAAGTTTCCCTTCAGTGGATCACCCAAGGTTTATCGAACTCATGGAGGTAGAGGTCAAATATATCCCTCTCAAACAACCCTATAATTAAGATACAAGAAGTCTCTTGTATCCCCAACACACCCAATACACTTGTCAGGTGTATAGGTGCACTAGTTCGGCGAAGAGATAGTGAAATACAAGTATGGATGATTATAAGTGGTAATTGCAATCTAAAATAAAAATGGCAGGAAGCAAACATGTTGCAGAACTGGTTGTACACGGCGTTTCAATGCTTAGAAACAAGACCTAGTGATCATACTTTCAATAGTGGACACTCCCAATAATGATATCATAATTGAATACATAAATATTATATCTTCTCTACGCTACTCTGAATCACTCTCCACAAACAGAAATTGACTGCGTAGGGCTGCATAAGCACTCCTTAAAGTTCACGTTCCCAATCTATGGATACTCCACACTATCACTTTGAGCATACAAAGATAGTACTAACAAGACACCACAATTCATAAGTATTTCTGTAAATTAAGCTTAAGAGACACACATGGTATGCACATTGTCACCTTCACATCGTGGGACAAGGTGTCTCCGGAGATCACATAATAAAACCACTTGAGTAGAATAATAGTTGAAGAATAACATATAATTATTCAACTAGATTACAAACCTCATGATCACATAAAGATCATATCATGGGAGAGAGAGAGATAGACAACATAGCTACTGGTAAAGCCCTCAGCCCCAAGGGAGAACTACTCCCTCCTCATCATGGGAGTCAGCAACGGCGATGAAAATGGCGGTGGAGTCGATGGAGATGGCTCTGGGGGCAATTCCTCATCCTGTCAGGGTACCGGAGCAGAAACTTGTCTTCGGCGTCGGTGGAGCTACGGAACTTTTCGTGGACAGAGGCTGGTTCGGTGGACACCCAAGGGCCCCACACCATGCCTAGGCGCAACCAGAGGTGAGCCCGCACCTAGGGGTGGTGTGGCCACCTCAACGCCCTCCTCCGTCTCTGCTTTGGACTCCGTTTTTGTGTCGGGAAAAATAGCAACTTTGGCTTTTGTTTTGTCTATTTCCGAGAATATTTCCTATACAACTTTTCTGAAATACAAAAACAGCAGAAAATCGGAACTAGCACTGTGGCATCTTGTTAATAGGTTAGTTCCAAAAAATGCATAAAAATGCCACGAAGTGTAAAGAAAACATATAGCAATTGGTGTAAAACAAGCATGGAGCATCAAAAATTATAGATACGATTGCAACGTATCACGCGCCTGCTTGCCGCTGACTATGTCGCGTCGCGCTCCCTCGCCCGTCTCCACCCGATATGCACTGCGCGCGCTCCCATCACATGTTCGATGAAATACTTGTATGACTTACCGATTGCATTGTATATGTTTGATTGGTTGTCGATATTCTTGATGTTTTACATGAATATGAGTTGCTGATGTTTTGTCGGAATGTTGATTTATTTCCATTTTGGCAAATTTCTAGAGCTTCGTATGTCCATTTTTAGCAAAGGTCATGCCAAATTTATCGGTTATTTTCTTTATTGAATACTAATAATTTTCAATTTTGATTAGTTAGCCATGTCGTTTTGCGGAAAACTCAATGACCCGGGTCCTCTTCAAGCGGTTTGCGTGGAGCCAAAGAAGAAAATGCAGACACGGTTCACACCCTCCGAGAAGAACTTAATGTAGTTAAGCAAGAACTGGCACCCTGAAAGCAAACATGGCCACCATTGTCGAAAACCAAGTGGAAAATAGGGCCAACGGCACCCTTCCTATCTTTATCTAGTCGATCGAAGATTATATTGTCGGAGGTCGACAAGGGCCACATCCCAAGTACCAACGGTCTACCGAGGCGTCTGGTTCTGCCGAGTCGTCAGATCCGTCCGCGTCCACATCACATGTGGCGTCATAGCCTGCTGAGCCTGCTTTGAAAAAGAAGGGATGGAAAAGACCTAAGAAAAAGGATTATGTCGCTTGCCAAACAAAACGGATTGTGTACAAGCTCTACACTAAATAACGACAGTATCATGTGGCCGGTGAGCCTATGTTATCGTTGGAGAAGTACCTTACAGTACCCGGTGATATGAAGAGTGTGCATGAACTCACTCTAAAAGAGGAAACGCGTCTTATTTGTACGGAATATCCAACATACCTGTTTTTTGTCGTCAATGTTCCTAAGGTCTTGGACTTTGTCGATAAACACCCCGCGGACATGTTTTTCTGAGATTTCAAGACATATTCTCCATGTTTCACATGCATAGACTCCACCGAAACTTTGTTCGCCTACTTACGCTTGTTGAGGCCTATCAGGTCAGAATAAGCAAGAGTTATCCCCGAGCTTGGCGATAGCGGACCCCTACTATCTGTATGAGAGCTACTTGGTCAACTATGAGAACAAACTCAATGCGGTGTTTGATGGCGCGTGACGGTGATGGAGTGTTGATTCCTCCCCGGCGACGGCGCCAGCAAAGTAGCTGCTTGTGACGGTAAAGCACACGTCCGTTGGGAACCCCAAGAGGAAGGTATGATGCGTACAGCAGTGAGTTTTCCCTCAGTAAGAAACCAAGGTTATCGAACTAGTAGGAGATGAAGGCCATGTGAAGGTTGTTGGTGAAGGAGTGTAGTGCGACTCAACACCAGGGATTCCGGCGCCAACGTGGAACCTGCACAACACAATCAAAATACTTTGCCCCAACTTAACAGTGAGGTTTTCAATCTCACCGGCTTGCTGAAAACAAAGGATTAAACGTATGGTGTGGAGAATGATGTTTGCTTGCAAAGAACAACAGAGAACAATGATTGCAGCATGTTGTATTTCAGATTTAAAATAATGGACCGGGGTGCACAGTTCACTAGTGGTGTCTCTCCAATAAGATAAATAACATGTTGGGTGAACAAATTACAGTTGGGCAATTGACAAATAGAGAGGGCATAACAATGCACATACATATCATGATGACTACTATGAGATTTACTTAGGGCATTACGACAAAGAACATAGACCGCCATCCAGCATGCATCTATGCCTAAAAAGTCCACCTTACGGGTTAGCATCCGCACCCCTTCCAGTATTAAGTTGCAAACAATAGACAATTGCATTAAGTACTGTGCGTAATGTAAACAATACAAATATCCTTAGACAATGCATTGATGTTTTATCTCTAGTGGCAACAGCACATCCACAACCTTAGAACTTTCTGTCACTGTCCCAGATTCAATGGAGGCATGAACCCACTATCTATCATAAATACTCCCTCTTGGAGTTACAAGTATCAACTTGGCCAGAGCCTCTACTAGCAACGGAGAGCATGCAAGATCATAAACAACACATATATGATAGATCGATAATCAACTTGACATAGTATTCCATATTCATCGGATCCTAACAAACACAACATGTAGCATTACAAATAGATGATCTTGATCATGATAGGCAGCTCACAAGATCTAAACATGATGGCACAATAGGAGAAGACAACCATCTAGCTACTACTATGGACCCATAGTCCAAGGATGAACTGCTCACGCATCAGTCCGGAGGCGGGCATGGTGATGTAGAGCCCTCCGGTGACGATTCCCCTCTCCGGCAGGGTGCCGGAGGTGATCTTCAGAACCCCCCGAGATGGGGTTGACGGCGGCGGCGTCTCTGGAACTTTTCTCGTATTTTGGCTCTCGGTACTAGGGTTTTCCGATACGAAGGAATATATAGGCGAAGAGGCAGCGTCGGGGGAGCCAGGGGTGGCCTCCCCACACATGGGCGCGCCTGTGGTCCTGGGCGCGCCGCCCTATGGGTTGGCCCCCCTGCTGGCCTCCTCCGACTCTTGTTCGATGTTCTTGAACACTCCATGGAAAATAGGGCCGTGGGCTTTTGTTAATAGGTTAGTACCGGAAAATGCATCAAAATGATATAAAGTATGAATAAAACATGTAGGTATTGTCATAAAACTAGCATGGAACATAAGAAATTATAGATACGTTGGAGACGTATCAAGCATCCCCAAGCTTAGTTACTACTCGCCCTCGAGTAGGTAAACGATAAAAAGAATAATTTCTAAAGTGACATGCTACCAACATAATCTTGATCAATACTATTGTAAAGCATATGAGATGAATGAAGTGACTCAAAGCAATGGTCTATAGTTTGCTAACAAAAAAGATAATGACTAAACAACTGAATAATATAGCAAAGACATTTCATGAATAGTACTTTCAAGGCAAGCATCAAAAAGTCTTGCATAAGAGTTAACTCATAAAGCAATAGATTCTTAATAGAAGGTTTTGAAGCAACACAAAGGAAGATTTAAGTTTCAGCAATTGCTTTCAAATTTCAACATGTATATCTCATGGATAATTGTCAACATAAAGTAATATGATGAGTGCAATAAGCAAGCATGTAAGAATCAATGCACACAGTTGACACAAGTGTTTGCTTCTAAGATAGAAGGAAGTAGGTAAACTGACTCAACATAAAGTAAAAGAAAGGCCCTTCGCAGAGGGAAGCAGGGATTAAATCATGTGCTAGAGCTTTTCAAGTTTTGAAATCATATAGAGAGCATAAAAGTAAAGTTTTGAGAGGTGTTTGTTGTTGTCAAGGAATGGTAGTGGGCACTCTAACCCCTTGTCAAACAGACTTTCAAAGAGCGGCTCCCATGAAGAACGTTATCCCTACCAGCAAGGTAGATCATCCCTATTCTCTTTTGTTTACACATGTACTTTAGTTTTATTTATGGATGACACTCCTCCCAACCTTTTTATTTCACAAGCCATGGCTAACCGAGTCCTCGGGTGCCTTCCAACATTTCACATACCATGGAGGAGTGTCTATTTGCAAAATTAAGTTGCTTACTGATAAATCAGGGCAAAACATGTGAAGAGAATTATTAATGAAAGTTAATTAATTGGGGCTGGGAACCCCTTTGCCAGCTCTTTTTGCAAAATTATTGGATAAGCGGATGAAGCCACTAGTCCATTGGTGAAAGTCTGCCCAACGAGATTGAAAGATATAACACCACATACTTCCTCATGAGCTATAAAACATTGACACAAATAAGAGATAATAACTTTTGAATTGTTTAAAGGTAGCACATGAAGTATTTACTTGGAATGGCAGAAAAAATACCACATAGTAGGTAGTTATGGTGGACACAAATGGCATATGTGTTGGCTCAAGGTTTTGGATGCACGAGAAGCATTCCCTCTCAATACAAGGCTTTGGCTAGCAACGTTGTTTGAAGCAACACAAGTATGAACCGGTACAGCAAAACTTACATAAGAACATATTGCAAGCATTATAAGACTCTACACTGTCTTCCTTCTTGCTCAAACACTTTTACCAGAAAATATCTAGACCTTAGAGAGACCAATCATGCAAACCAAATTTCAACAAGCTCTACGGTAGTTCTCCACTAATAGGTTTAAACTACATGATGCAAGAGATTAAACATGATCTACTTGAGAGCTCAAAACAATTGCCAAGTATCAAATTATTCAAGACAATATACCAATTACCACATGAAGCATTTTCTGTTTCCAACCAAATAGCAATAAGTGCAGCGGCTTTCAGCTTTTGCCATGAACATTAAAAGTAAAACGAAGAACTCCGGTGTTCAAATGAAAAAGCGGAGCATGTCTCTCTCCCACACAAGGATTGCTAGGATCCAAATTTATTCAGAGAATGAAAATAACAAAACGAAAATAAAAGACCACAGATGCTCCAAGTAAAGCACATAAGATGTGACAGAATAAGAATATAGTTTCACTAGAGGTGACCTGATAAGTTATTGATGAAGAAGGGGATGCCTTGGGCATCCCCAAGCTTAGATGCTCCAGTCTTCTTGAAATATGCAGGGATGAACCACGGGGGCATCCCCAAGCTTAGACTTTTCACTCTTCTTGATCATATTATATCATCCTCCTCTCTTGATCCTTGAAAACTTCCTTCACACCAAACTCAAAACAATCTCATTAGAGGGTTAGTGCATAATCAAAAATTCACATGTTCAGCAAGGACACAATCATTCCCAACACTTCTGGACATTACCCAAGGTTACTGAAATTTAATGGAGCAAAGAAGCCCACTCAAACACAGTAAAAGAGGCAATGCGAAATAAAAGGCAGAATATGTCAAAACAGAACAGTCCGTAAAGACGAATTTTTTCGAGGCACTTAACATGCTCAGATTCGTGACAGCTAAAATCTGTTTCTACGCAGAAATCCAAATCTAGTACCAACTTTCTATCAAAGACTTTACTTTGCACAACAATGCAATAAAGTAAAGATACAAAGGTATTTCTACAGTAGTAACAAGCACCTTGACTCAAATATAAAACAAAAATTGCACAAATAATATAATGGGTTGTCTCCCATAAGCGCTTTTCTTTAACGCCTTTCAGCTAGGCGCAGAAAGTGAAATCAAGTAACATCAAGAGAAGAAGTATCAACATCATAATTTGTTATAATAATAGAATCAAAAGGAAACTTCATCCTCTTTCTAGGGAAGTGTTCCATACCTTTCTTAAGAGGGAATTGATATTTAATATTTCCTTCTTTCATATCAATAATAGCACCAACGGTTCGAAGAAAGGGTCTTCCCAACACAATAGGACAAGATGCATTGCATTCAATATCCAAAACAACAAAATCACCGGGGACAAGGTTATTGTTAACTGTAATGTGAACATTGTCAATCCTCCCCAAAGGTTTCTTTATAGAATTATCAGCAAGATTAACATCCAAATAACAACATTTCAACGGTGGCAAGTCAAGCATATCATAAAGTTTCTTAGGCATAACAGAAATACTTGCACCTAGATCACATAAAGAATTACAATCAAAATCATTGACCTTCATTTTAATGATGGGCTCCCAACCATCTTCTAACTTCCTAGGAATAGAAGCTTCAAGTTTTAATTCCTCTTCTCTAGCTTTAATGAGAGCATTTGTAATATGTTTTGTAAAGGCCAAGTTTATAGCACTAGCATTAGGACTTCTAGCAAGTTTTTGCAAGAACTTAATAACTTCAGAAATATGACAATTATCAAAATAAAAACCATTATGATCTAAAGCAATGGGACCATTGTCCCCAACACTTTGAAAAATTTCAGCACTTTTATCACAAACAGTTTCAGCAGTTTCAGGCAATTTTGCACGCTTTGTAATAGAAGTAGAAACATTGCCAACACCAATTATTTTACCATTGATAGTAGGATGTTTAGCAACATGCGAAGCATCAACATTACTAGTGGTGGTAATAGTCCAAACTTTAGCTACATTATTCTCTTTAGCAAGTTTTTCTTCTCTTTCCCACCTAGCATGCAATTCAGCCATCATTCTAATATTGTCATTAATTCGAACTTGGATAGCGTTTGCTGTAGCAAATGACTTAATATCTTTAGTTTCATTAGGCATAACTTTCAATTTTAAAAGATCAACATCAGCAGCAAGACTATCAACCTTAGAAGCAAGAACATCAATTTTACCAAGCTTTTCCTCAACAGATTTGTTAAAAGCAGTTTGTGTACTAATAAATTCTTTAAGCATGACTTCAAGACCAGAGGGTACACTCCTACTATTGTTGTAAGAATTACCATAACCATTACCATTATTAGAAGGATATGGCCTATAGTTGTTGTTACCAAAATTATTCCTATAAGCATTGTTGTTGAAATTATTATTTTTAATGAAGTTCACATCAACATGCTCTTCTTGAGCAACCAATGAAGCTAAAGGAACATTATTAGGATCAACGTGAGATCTACCATTAACCAGCATAGACATAATAACATCAATCTTATCACTCAAGGAGGAGGTTTCTTCAACAGAATTTACCTTCTTACCTTGAGGAGTCCTTTCAGTGTGCCACTCAGAGTAGTTGATCATCATATCATCAAGAAGCTTTTTGCAGCACACAAAGTGATGGACATAAAAGTACCTCCAGCAGCTGAATCCAATAGGTTCCTTGAAGAAAAATTTAATCCTGGATAAAAGGTTTGGATGATCATCTAAGTAGTTAGTCCATGGGTAGGGCAATTCTTTACCAAAGATTTCATTCTCTCCCATGCTTGGGCAACATGTTCATTATCCAATTGCTTAAGTTCATAATGCTACTTCTTAAAGATATAATTTTAGCAGGAGGATAATATCTTCCAATGAAAGCATCTTTACATTTAGTCCATGAATCAATACTATTTTTAGGCAAAGATAGCAACCAATCTTTAGCTCTTCCTCTTAAGGAGAAAGGAAACAATTTCAGTTTTATAATATCCCCATCTACATCCTTATACTTTTGCATTTCACAAAGTTCAACAAAATTATTAAGATGGGCAGCAGCATCATTAGTACTAACACCAGAAAATTTCTCTCTCATAACAAGATTTAGTAAAGTAGGTTTAATTTCATAAAATTCTGCTGTAGAAGCAGGTGGAGCAATAGGAGTGCATATGAAATCATTATTATTGGTGCTAGTGAAGTCACACAACTTAGTGTTCTCAGGAGTATTCATTTTAGCAATAATGAAAATAAATAAAGCAAAACCGAATTAAATAAAGTAAAACAAAAAACAAGTAATTAATTTTTTTGTGTTTTTGATATAAAGAAAGCAAACAAGACAGAAAATAAAATAAAGCAAGACAATAAACAAAGTAAAGAGATTGGGTGTGAGAGACTCCCCTTGCAGCGTGTCTTGATCTCCCGGCAACAGCGCCAGAAAAGTGTTTGATGGCGCGTGACGGTGATGGAGTGTTGATTCCTCCCCGGCGACGGCGCCAGCAAAGTACCTGCTTGTGACGGTAAAGCACATGTCCGTTGGGAACCCCAAGAGGAAGGTATGATGCGTACAACAGCGAGTTTTCCCCAGTAAGAAACCAAGGTTATCGAACCAGTAGGAGATGAAGGCCACGTGAAGGTTGTTGGTGAAGGAGTGTAGTGCGGCGCAACACCAGGGATTCCGGTGCCAACGTGGAACCTGCACAACACAATCAAAATACTTTGCCCCAACTTAACAATGAGGTCGTCAATCTCACCGGCTTGCTGAAAACAAAGGATTAAACGTATGGTGTGGAGAATGATGTTTGCTTGCAAAGAACAACAGAGAACAATGATTGCAGTAGGTTGTATTTCAGATGTAAAATAATGGACCGGGGTCCACAGTTCACTAGTGGTGTCTCTCCAATAAGATAAATAACATGTTGGGTGAACAAATTACAGTTGGGCAATTGACAAATAGAGAGGGCATAACAATGCACATATATATAATGATGACTACTATGAGATTTACTTAGGGCATTACGACAAAGAACATAGACCGCCATCCAGCATGCATCTATGCCTAAAAAGTCCACCTTCGGGTTAGCATCCGCACCCCTTCCATTATTAAGTTGCAAACAACAGACAATTGCATTAAGTACTGTGCGTAATGTAAACAATACAAATATCCTTAGACAAAGCATTGATGTTTTATCCCTAGTGGCAACAGCACATCCACAACCTTAGAACATTCTGTCACTGTCCCAGATTCAATGGAGGCATGAACCCACTATCTAGCATAAATACTCCCTCTTGGAGTTACAAGTATCAACTTTGCGAGAGCCTCTACTAGCAACGGAGAGCATGCAAGATCATAAACAACACATATATGATAGATCGATAATCAACTTGACATAGTATTCCATATTCATCGGATTCCAACAAACACAACATGTAGCATTACAAATAGATGATCTTGATCATGATAGGCAGCTCACAAGATCTAAACATGATGGCACAATAGGAGAAGACAACCATCTAGCTACTGCTATGGACCCATAGTCCAAGGATGAACTACTCACGCATCATTCCGGGGCGGGCATGGTGATGTAGAGCCCTCCGGTAATGATTCCCCTCTCCGGCAGGGTGCCGGAGGTGATCTTCAGAACCCCCCGAGATGGGGTTGACGGTGGCGGCGTCTCTGGAACTTTTCTCGTATTTTGGCTCTCGGTACTAGGGTTTTCCGATACGAAGGAATATATAGGCGAAGAGGCAGCGTCGGGGGAGCCAGGGGGTGGCCTCCCCACACCTGGGCGCGCCTGTGGGCCTGGCCGCGCCGCCCTATGGGGTGGCCCCCCTTCTGGCCTCCTCCGACTCTTCTTCGATGTTCTGGAACACTCCATGGAAAATAGGGCCGTGGGCTTTTGTTTCGTCCAATTCCGAGAATATTTCCTGTGTAGGATTTCTGAAACCAAAAACAGCAGAAAACAGGATCTGGCGCTTCGGCATCTTGTTAATAGGTTAGTACCGGAAAATGCATCAAAATGATATAAAGTATGAATAAAACATGTAGGTATTGTCATAAAACTAGCATAGAACATAAGAAATTATAGATACGTTGGAGACGTATCAATGTATTACATCAAAAATCTCTTCTTGGTGAATAAGGATAAAGAGTCCTTTCTTGTTTTCTTAAGTAATTCACTTTCTAGTGCCACAATATGCTTTCGTATATATTTATTTCAATACGTTTGAGTTTAGAATATAATGTTCTGTTTAAATTGTTTTGCACGGAGACCAATATTGCACCCTCAATGTTTTGCGGATCCAACACTCATACGTCGTGTATTTTGACTCGGGGAGTGCAAAACCAAAAACTACACCAACATCAACAACATTATGTATGATGCTCTCAACCTTTACTACTTGAAGGGTAACGGCTCGAAAAGAGAAGTTGTCATAACAGCCAGCGTGTATTCGGCCACAAAATGGAGTTCCCCTGCGTGAAGCAACCAAAAGATAGCACGATGGAGGCATTCTATGCAATCTATCACATGGGTGAGTTTGTACGGGATCATCGGCTACTTGTAAACCCATCTAGTCTTACAACATGGGTCAAGGTGAACTATAGCGAGAAAGATTTCCTATTCGAGTTGTATCACATTCAAGATAAGCTTGGGAACTCATTAGGAAGGATGTTTGCAGTTCAGAGGGGTTGTTCTACTATGGCACTGTAAAACCAAGTCAGTGGTAGATAGAAGAGATTTGTCATCTTCAGGGTGTCCACCGGGACTTCATGATGTTTGATATTCTCCGCCCGTTCCCTCGTTAATTTGTATTATGTACTTTCTTAGGTTTAGTTTTGAATGATCTATAACTCATGTGTTGTAAACTTATCTTGCACATTGTTTGCGCATTTTCCTTGACCTTGTTGGTTGACCTCTTGCCATATGTCGTTTAATTCTATTGAAATTCACTTGCCGATGATTATACTCTGACACCGTCTAATGAAATAGGGATCCAATAAGACCTTGTCTATATGTTCCTGCACATTGCTTCCGCATTTGACTTGGTCTTATTGGTTTACCTCTTCTATCGTGTGTCTTTTATATGAGGCTCATTTCTTGGTACTTGATTTCTTTTAAATATTGTGGCACTACATCATTTTATTATTTATGAATTTGCATTAATTACTGACGTATATTATTTATCTTATGCATAGAGATACCGTCGTATATTGTTCACAAGGGTAGGGTTCCAGGAGTCTATGCCAATTGGAAAGACTGTTGGAGGCAGGTACACCATTTTCGCAACAGCATCTACATATGGTACAACACAATGGAGGAGGCGGAAGCTAGTTACGCGCACTGTCTAGCTAAAGAGATGAGAGTGATGAGGAGGAATCATATGAAAAACGCCTTCGTCCAGATATTTCTCATCGTGACTGCATTTCTCATCTACGTGGTTTTAGTTCAGACTACTAATTAACTAGCTTGTGAGTGATATTGGGTTGTTCTGACATTTGAGATTAAATAATGGTTTGGTACTGGTATAATCATATCATGTGTGTATGTATTTTGTACTGTGTAAGTATGCTATTGTGTATGTATATATGTATAATATGGATAAATAGGAGCGTGTATTCGAAATATGGGGCTAGAAGCACTTGTAGCGTTTCTAGTAGCGTGCGGTCACACGCTGCAATTAGATATATTGGTCGCGCGCCCCCTCTGCACCCGACTGCTGAGAGGCGTACTAGTCGCGTGCCCGTCGGCCCGCGACTGGTAGCCCAAATCCGCACGCCAGTAGTAGGCTTTCCCTACTAGTGATACACATTTGTCTTAGATTTGTCTAAATTTGAATGTGCTATATATAGTATCTAGATACAGAATATAGACCTGCACACCACATAGAGAATATACACATTTGTCTTAGATTTGTCTAGATACATAATACAGCCAGACATGGTGAATCAGTGTCGCAAGAAGACGATGGACAAAAGGGGTAAGACATGATACTTATTCATCGGTGCCTTCCATCGTCAAGGCACTGGATACCCGATCATTCTCCTGGAGAAAGAATTTCATTATCGACAGACCAGCTGGAATCCCTAATCTAAGATCCAGATTTTTCGTGCGGTGTCACCGAAATCTAGCAGTTATCTTATCCAACAATTATTATATTTGTCGAGATACTATGAGGCATGACCGATGTGAGTAAGAGAACAACAACTTCCAGTTCTAATAGATTTCATCTTCACCACCGGAGAAAATATTTCATCAAAATCAATACATTTTCTCTGGTTGATTCCTTTCACAGCTAGCCTGGCCTTGTACCCATGTATGTTACATGTACTAGCATATTGAAGTACGGGTGATATGCTTAGTACCTTGTTACATGTACAGCTAGTTGTAGATCTTGTTTCGTCCACACGATGCAACCTTCCCCAAGTACGTCGAAGCAATATGTTGAAATTCCTATCCCGGCTACATCAAGTGGACAGTGTGGCGAAGGATCGTTCATTTTCTCTTGGTTTCGTGCAGTGTAAACGAAATGACCTGATTTAAAATACAACAGATAATTGTTTGAAGGAATGCCATACAACACAGTACATGCGAACGAGTCAAATGCATACAACTACTACCTCTTGACACCACATATCAAACAAAGAGATCTATACTACTACAACTCTATCTCGAGACATAGTAGTACACTAGCTAAAAGAAAAAAATCAAGTGCTACAACAAGATCCGGACAAAATGAAGATCTTGGCATGAAGTAGTATACCTTCTCTTAGCTTAATATACGGGAAAAAAACTATTCCATTTTCTCAAAAAAAATATATAGATTGGAAAAATGCAGATAATGCCACTACTTCTATATTACTACACAGTAGATAATAATATAAAGCTAACAGTTGTCATGAAAAAGTTCATGGTTTTTCCCAAGCTTAACCCATTCTTCCAATCTGGGAGCTCTTAATATAGTGCACGTTCTTTGATTCAAACAGAGTATACAAATCTCCTTCAGCTCCACAGCTATAGCAAGGGATTATGTATACTTTGAGTTGGGGCAGACACATGGTGGCTGCTCGGTTCTCCCATGGGCCTGCTTGGCAGTGGGCGCAAAGCCTATTTCGAGCGCATCGCTTCGGCATGTGCATTGTAGCCTTCGCCATCAATGACACCGCTTCATCTTCTGCACACGCAGCAGTCCTAGCGGGCGGCGGTTGGCCTTCGATGGTATTGTGTCCCGCTGATGTCTACGCCCCCTCCTTTTCCTGTAGACAGTGTTGGGCCTCCAAGAGCAGAGGTTTGTAGAACAGCAGCAAGTTTTCCCTTAAGTGGATCACCCAAGGTTTATCGAACTCAGGAAGGAAGAGGTCAAAGATATCCCTCTCATGCAACCCTGCAATCACAAAGCAAGAAGTCTCTTGTGTCCCCAACACACCTAATAGGTGCACTAGTTCGGCGAAGAGATAGTGAAATACAGGTGGTATGAATAAATAGTAGCAGTAGCAACGGCACCAGAAAAGTGCTTTGCCCAGGACAGTAAACAAGCAGTAGTAACGCAGCAGTAGTAACGCAGTAAAACAGTAAACAAGCAGCGATAGCAGTATTTAGGAACAAGGCCTAGGGATTATACTTTCACTAGTGGACACTCTCAACATCGATCACATAATAAAACCACTCTACACTCTATTGTTGGATGATGAACACCAATTGCGTAGGGCTACAAGAGCACCTCAATGCCGGAGTTAACAAGCTCCACAATATTCGATATTCATGTTTAAATAACCTTAGAGTGCATGATAGATCAACACAACTATACCAAGTACTAACATAGCATGCACACTGTCACCTTCATACTATGAGAGGAGGAATAGATCACATTAATACCATCATAGTAATAGTTAACTTCATAATCTACAAGAGATCATAATCATAGCCTACGCCAAGTACTAACACGGATGCACACACTGTCACCATTACACCGTGCAGGAGGAATAAAACTACTTTAATAACATCACTAGAGTAGCATGCAGATAAATTGTGATACAAAACACATTGCAATCATAAAGAGATATAAATAAGCACTTCAATATGCCTTTCATAACAGTGAATAAGTATTCTGTGAAATATAGCCTAAGAGACCCACACGATGCACACACTGTCACCTTTACACACGTGGGACAAGGAGTCTCCGGAGATCACATAAGTAAAATTCACTTGACTAGCATAACGACATCTAGATTACAAGCATCATCATATGAATCTCAATCATGTAAGGCAGCTCATGAGATTATTGTATTGAAGTACATAGGAGAGAGATGAACCACATAGCTACCGGTACAGCCCCGAGCCTCGATGGAGAACTACTCCCTCCTCATGGGAGACAGCAGCGTTGATGAAGATGGCGGTGGTGTCGATGGAGGAGCCTTCCGGGGGCACTTCCCCGTCCCGGCGGCGTGCCGGAACAGAGATTCCTGTCCCCCAGATCTTGGCTTCGCGATGGCGGCGGCTCTGGAAGGTTTCTCGTACCGTGGCTTTTCGTATCGAGGTTTTAGGTCCAGGGGCTTTATATAGGCGAAGAGGCGGCGTCAGGAGGTCGAAGGGGCGACCACACTATAGGGGGGCGCGGGCCCCCCCTTGGCCGCGCCGGCCTAGGGTTTGGTGGGCCTGTGCCCCCTCTCTGGCGGTTCTCGTGTGTTCTGGATGCTTCCGGGCAAAATAGGAACATGGGCGTTGATTTCGTCCGATTCCGAGAATATTTCGTTACTAGGATTTCTGAAACCAAAAACAGCAGAAACAAAGAATCGGCACTTCGGCATCTTGTTAATAGGTTAGTTCCAGAAAATGCACGAATATGACATAAAATGTGCATAAAACATGTAGATATCATCAATAATGTGGCATGGAACATAAGAAATTATCGATACGTCGGAGACGTATCAGCATCCCCAAGCTTAGTTCCTGCTCGTCCCGAGCAGGTAAACGATAAACAAAGATAATTTCTGGAGTGACATGCCATCATAACCTTGATCATACTATTGTAAACACATGTAATGAATGCAGCAATCCAAAACAATGGTAATGACATGAGTAAACAACTGAATCATAAAGCAAAGACTTTTCATGAATAGTACTTTCAAGACAAGCATCAATAAGTCTTGCATAAGGGTTAACTCATAAAGCAATAAATTCACAGTAGAGACATTGAAGCAACACAATGGAAGATTAAGTTTCAGCGGTTGCTTTCAACTTGTAACATGTATATCTTATGGATAGTTGTCAATGCAAAGCAATATAACAAGTGCAATAAGCAAGTATGTAAGAATCAATGCACAGTTCACACAAATGTTTGCTTCTTGAGGTGGAGAGAGATAGGTGAACTGACTCAACAATAAAAGTAAAAGAATGGTCCTTCATAGAGGAAAAGCATCGATTGCTATATTTGTGCTAGAGCTTTGATTTTGAAAACAAGAAACAATTTTGTCATCGGTAGTAATAAAGCATATGTATCATGTAAATTATATCTTACAAGTTGCAAGCCTCATGCATAGTATACTAATAGTGCCCGCACCTTGTCCTAATTAGCTTGGACTACGGATCATCGCAATACACATGTTTTAACCAAGTGTCACAATGGGGTACCTCCATGCCGCCTGTACAAAGGTCTAAGGAGAAAGCTCGCATTTTGGATTTCTCGCTTTTGATTATTCTTAACTTAGACATCCATACCGGGACAACATGGACAACAGATAATGGACTCCTCTTTAATGCATAAGCATGTGGCAACAATTATTATTCTCATATGAGATTGAGGATATATGTCCAAAACTGAAACTTCCACCATGAATCATGGCTTTAGTTAGCGGCCCAATGTTCTTCTCTAACAATATGCATGCTCCAACCATTAAGGTGGTAGATCTCTCTTACTTCAGACAAGACGGACATGCATAGCAACTCACATGATATTCAACAAAGAATAGTTGATGGCGTCCCCAGAAACATGGTTATCGCACAACAAGCAACTTAATAAGAGATAAAGTGCATAAGTACATATTCAATACCACAATAGTTTTTAAGCTATTTGTCCCATGAGCTATATATTGCAAAGGTGAATGATGGAATTTTAAAGGTAGCACTCAAGCAATTTACTTTGGAATGGCGGAGAAATACCATGTAGTAGGTAGGTATGGTGGACACAAATGGCATAGTGGTTGGCTCAAGGATTTTGGATGCATGAGAAGTATTCCCTCTCGATACAAGGTTTAGGCTAGCAAGGTTATTTGAAACAAACACAAGGATGAACGGTGCAGCAAAACTCACATAAAAGACATATTGTAAACATTATAAGAATCTACACCGTCTTCCTTGTTGTTCAAACTCAATACTAGAAATTATCTAGACTTTAGAGAGACCAATTATGCAAACCAAATTTTAGCATGCTCTATGTATTTCTTCATTAATAGGTGCAAAGTATATGATGCAAGAGCTTAAACATGAGCACAAAAATTGCCAAGTATCACATTATCCAAGACATTTTACCAATTACTACATGTAGCATTTTCTGTTTCCAACCATATAACAATTTAACAAAGCAGTTTCAACCTTTGCCATGAAAATTAAAAGCTAAGAACACATGTGTTCATATGAACCAGCGGAGCGTGTCTATCTCCCACACAAGCATGCATTTATTCAAACAAAACAAAAATAAAAACAAACAGACGCTCCAAGTAAAGCACATAAGATGTGACCGAATAAAAATATAGTTTCAAGAGAAGGAACCTGATAATTTGTCGATGAAGAAGGGGATGCCTTGGGAATCCTCAAGCTTAAATGCTTGAGTCTTCTTGAAATATGCAGGGATGAACCACCGGGGCATCTCCAAGCTTAGACTCTTCACTCTTCTTGATCATAGTACATCATCCTCCTCTCTTGACCCTTGAAAACTTCCTCCACACCAAACTTCTCATAAACTTCATTAGAGGGGTTAGTACATAATCAAAAACTCACATGTTCAGAGGTGACACAATCATTCTTAACACTTCTGGACATTGCTCAAAGCTACTGGAAGGTAATGGAATAAAGAAATCCACCCAACACAGCGAAAGAAGCAATGCGAAATAAAAGGCAGAATCTGTCAAAACAGAACAGTCCGTAAAGACGAATTTTTAATAAATACTTCCGTTGCTCAGATCAGAAAACTCAAAACTAATGAAAATTGCGTACATATCTGAGGAACACGCACGTAAATTGGCATATTTGTCTGAGTTACCTACAGAGAAAACAGCCCAGATTCGTGACAGATAGAAATCTGTTTCTGCGCAGAAATCCAAATCTAGTATCAACCTTCGATTAGAGGCTTCACTTGGCACAACAAAACACAAAACTAAGATAAGGAGAGGTTGCTACAGTAGTAAACAACTTCCAAGACACAAATATAAAACAAAGTACTGTAGCAAAATAACACATGGGTTATCTCCCAAGAAGTTCTTTCTTTATAGCCATTAAGATGGGCTCAGCAGTTTTAATGATGCACTCGCAAGAAATAGTATTTGAAGCAAAAGAGAGCATCAAGAGGCAAATTCAAAACACATTTAAGTCTAACATGCTTCCTATGCATAGGAATCTTGTAAATAAACAAGTTCAAGAAGCATAATGCAACAAGCATAGAGAGATAAAACAAGTGTAACTTCAAAAATTTTAGCACATAGAGAGGTGTTTTAGTAACATGAAAATTTCTACAACCATATTTTCCTCTCTCATAATAACTTTCAGTAGCAACATGAGCAAACTCAACAATATAACTATCACATAAAGCATTCTTATCATGAGTCTCATGCATAAAATTATTACTACCCACATAAGCATAATCAATTTTAGTAGTTGTAGTGGGAGCAAATTCAACAAAGTAGCTATCATTATTATCATCATAAATAGGAGGTAGAGTATCATCAAAGTAAATTTTCTCCTCATTGCTTGGGGGACTAAAAAGATCATGCTCATCAAAACCAGCTTCCCCAAGCTTAGAATTTTTCATATCATTAGCAACAATGGTGTTCAATGTGTTCATGCTAATATGTTCCATGGGTTTTTTAATTTTCGGATCAAACCATCCATGTCTTAAATCAGGAAATAGAATAAGAAGCTCATTGTTGTCCATTATGCCTTACTAGTGTAAACAAGAAACAAAAAGATGCAATTGCAGAATCTAAAGGAAATAGCTTCGAGTACTTACAACGGCGCCGGAAAATAGCTTAGTAGCCGAGATCCGGAGTGTGAGTACCTTTTACCTTTCCTCCCCGGCAAGGGCGCCAGAAAATAGCTTGACTGCCTACAACTGGCACGTGGTTGACGAGGGAGGAAATCCCTGTATTGTAGCTTTTTGTTCCCCGGCAACGGCGCTAGAAAATAGCTTGATGTCTACGCCCCCTCCTTTTCCTGTAGACAGTGTTGGGCCTCCAAGAGCAGAGGTTTGTAGAACAGCAGCAAGTTTTCCCTTAAGTGGATCACCCAAGGTTTATCGAACTCAGGGAGGAAGAGGTCAAAGATATCCCTCTCATGCAACCCTGCAACCACAAAGCAAGAAGTCTCTTGTGTCCCCAACACACCTAATAGGTGCACTAGTTCGGCGAAGAGATAGTGAAATACAGGTGGTATGAATAAATAGTAGCAGTAGCAACGGCACCAGAAAAGTGCTTTGCCTAGGACAGTAAACAAGCAGTAGTAACGCAGCAGTAGTAACGCAGTAAAACAGTAAACAAGCAGCGATAGCAGTATTTAGGAACAAGGCCTAGGGATTATACTTTCACTAGTGGACACTCTCAACATCGATCACATAATAAAACCACTCTACACTCTATTGTTGGATGATGAACACCAACTGCGTAGGGCTACAAGAGCACCTCAATGCCGGAGTTAACAAGCTCCACAATATTCGATATTCATGTTTAAATAACCTTAGAGTGCATGATAGATCAACACAACTATACCAAGTACTAACATAGCATGCACACTGTCACCTTCATACTATGAGAGGAGGAATAGATCACATTAATACCATCATAGTAATAGTTAACTTCATAATCTACAAGAGATCATAATCATAGCCTACGCCAAGTACTAACACGGATGCACACACTGTCACCATTACACCGTGCAGGAGGAATAAAACTACTTTAATAACATCACTAGAGTAGCATGCAGATAAATTGTGATACAAAACACATTGCAATCATAAAGAGATATAAATAAGCACTTCACTATGCCTTTCATAACAGTGAATAAGTATTCTGTGAAATATAGCCTAAGAGACCCACACGGTGCACACACTGTCACCTTTACACACGTGGGACAAGGAGTCTCCGGAGATCACATAAGTAAAATTCACTTGACTAGCATAACGACATCTAGATTACAAGCATCATCATATGAATCTCAATCATGTAAAGCAGCTCATGAGATTATTGTATTGAAGTACATAGGAGAGAGATGAACCACATAGCTACCGGTACAGCCCCGAGCCTCGATGGAGAACTACTCCCTCCTCATGGGAGACAGCAGCGTTGATGAAGATGGCGGTGGTGTCGATGGAGGAGCCTTCCGGGGGCACTTCCCCGTCCCGGCGGCGTGCCGGAACAGAGACTCCTGTCCCCCAGATCTTGGCTTCGCGATGGCGGCGGCTCTGGAAGGTTTCTCGTACCGTGGCTTTTCGTATCGAGGTTTTAGGTCCAGGGGCATTATATAGGCGAAGAGGCGGCGTCAGGAGGTCGAAGGGGCGACCACACTATAGGGGGGCGCGGGCCCCCCCTTGGCCGCGCCGGCCTAGGGTTTGGTGGGCCTGTGCCCCCTCTCTGGCGGTTCTCGTGTGTTCTGGATGCTTCCGAGCAAAATAGGAACCTGGTGTTGATTTCGTCCGATTTCGAGAATATTTCGTTACTAGGATTTCTGAAACCAAAAACAGCAGAAAACAGCAACTGGCACTTCGGCATCTTGTTAATAGGTTAGTTCCAGAAAATGCACGAATATGACATAAAATGTGCATAAAACATGTAGATATCATCAATAATGTGGCATGGAACATAAGAAATTATCGATACGTCGGAGACGTATCACCCGCGCGCGGCTGGCCTTTAAAAGGCGACCGACATCGTCACTATCATCGCCCACACCACCGCCACCTCTGCTCCCACCCTCATCACCACCGCGTGCCACCGCATCACCATAGGGAAGAAGAAGAACGACGACGAGGCATCCGGAATCGATGCAAAAAAGGATGTGCGGCCAAACAACTTGTCGTTCGTTGTCGATAGGGCGCGACTGTTGTACAAGAACTGGATGCCGATCAACTAGGGGACGTGCACCTATCGGGTGGTGGCTGGTGGCTCAACACCCGTCGTGTGCCTGTCCCGCCCGTGCCCGCGCGCGATCCGGAGCGGACCATGGTGATCCGGCGTAGGCGAGCATACCTGCCAGCGAACTTAAACTGTTGATTCCGATCGATGGCTCAACTGGCGATCGAGACAGATCTGAGGAGGAAGGTGGGGTTCCTCAGCGATAGGGTCTACCATTTCGGTCCACCTCCGCGGCCTACACACCCTGCTGCACCTCATCGCGGACGGCAGCCGTCCCCTTCCCTTGTGCCTCTCCAAGATGACACCGCTTGCCTACTACAACAAGGAGGCCAAGGACGATAGTGATGACTTCGTCACCAGCGTCTTCCACGACTGGCGGCCGACCGTGGAGGAGGCCCGGGTGTTCCAGCTGCGTGCGACGATGGTCGATGAAAAAATCACGAGGCTTGGCATCCTTGTTTCAGAGGCGCCGCAGGCGCCTCCGCTGCTGCCCCGGTACGTCAGGACCCACAGAGAATGAGGCCCTAGAACCAACATTGCAGAACTCGGCCCCGCACCTGAAGCCACCTCCACCCGCGACACTCAATCTGTGGGCTGCGCTGACCGCTCCACCACCACTTCCACCGCCAGCTGCACATGCGTACGTTCCGTCGATTGGCAACTGGCCGTGGGAAATGTCGGAATTTGTCGTGATCAATGTCGAGGACCAGGAGTAGGCTACGGTACGAGGCGCTACATGAGCTTTTAGTTTTTATTTTCCTTTATTCCCTATTTAAATTATGTTTCTCTTGAATGCAAAATAAAACAAAAAATTGCGTCGGCCCGCTGGTGGCACCCCCGGGCGCAAACGCACGCACGGTCAATTTCGAACATTTTGGTCGACGCAAACAGAGGAAGACGGTCATTTTGGGCGTCCATTTTGCGTCTGCCTACTAGAGATGCCCTAACTAGATGTTCTGTGTCAGACTGTTCCTCTTTGCGCATTGTCCCATCTCCTGTGCCTCGTCGTCCTTCGCGTATGCTAAGAACATGTTGTTCCACTCGTCGAATTTGGAGTCATCGGAGTAGGAGAAGTTGAAGTCAACAAATAACTCGACGCCGGGCGGCTGTATGGGCTACAACGTATAGTCCCGGCGGTTGCTGCAGCACTAGTGTAGCCCCACCATCAGAGCCCCAAATCACTATTCCGATCTCTATGCGGAAACCATGGAATGTCATATAGGTGGACAAAGACACGTCGATATCCAACCGTAAGACCCCCATGTAGGTGGACACCGACACAAATCTCTATTGCGGTCACTGTCGGGCAACCATCGAATGTCATGTATGTGGACAGCACGGCCTCCAATGGTATGCAAAAGGAAACGACTTTAGATCCGTCGGAGGCTGGAACCTCTTGGTCGCTCGCACTCCACGTCTCCACTTCACGCTCGCACGACACGTAGTGGGTGGGGTCCCATCCACCGACACATCTTATTGTCTTGCTCTTGCCCACCATCACCTTTTTCCTCTCTCTGATTTTCTGGTGATGACCCGATCCAGCTTCCAGGCCGCGCCACCTGTGTTCCAAGCAGAAGCCTCCAGTATCCCAGCCACCGGCCGTCACCACCCCAGGCACCCGCCGTCGCAAGCCCTGCCATGTGTGCCCCGCGGCCTCCATGGCTTGTGACCTCGTTCCCCGCGCCTCCTACCGGTACACTACCTCCACACCCACTTGCTCCACTGCCCTACCCCTCGCCAGAGACGTTGCTCTGCATCTCCTCCCACGTTGCTAGCGGTGCCCCTCACGGGAGGTGCTTCGAAGGGAGTGCATCGGTGCTCCCACGAGAAGGAGGTGGTGCTCCCATGGGAGGGAGGCGGTGCTGCCACGAGGAGAGCGGCCTTCCAGATCCCTCCTTTTTGCTGCTGGCATCAACGATGCTGCCCCTGCTGCAAGCGCCTACGACCGAAGCTTCAAGAGCTTCACGCGGATGCTACAACCGACTATCACCTGAGCTGCAAACGGGCCCCGCCAGACCTGCAAATGTGCACCACGTACCAGAGCTGCAATGGACCATCATCGGAGCTGTGAAGAGCAACCGCATGTGCTGCAAGGCCTACCGACGTCGGAGCTGCGAAGGGCCACCACACGGAGCTACCAAGGACCATGGTCGGCACTACAAAGGCCTACTGTATGAGCTGCAAAGGGCCACCCCATTTGCTGCAAGGCCTTCCGGCGGAGCTACAGGCTGCGAGCGGTGGTGCTGCAAGGGGCTGCCGGCGGAGCTCTCGGCGGCGGATAGTAATGCTGCCCGACGTGTGTGGCGGAGAGGAGGTCAATGGTGCAGCAACCAGAGGCCGATGATGCTACCATCGACGGTTGGTGGTGCTGCCAGCTCGTGGGTGGTGGTGCTACAAGGAGGGGTGGCGGAGCTACCGGAGTTGGTATGGCGTTGGCGTCTGCCGGTGATGCGAGGTAGGGGGCATGTGCGGGAAGACCGGGGTGTGGTTTGTCGGGGAGAGAGACACGCAAGAAGGAAAAGGATGGGGTGAGGATGAAGCGACATGGACCCGGACGTGCTCTTTCTTTTTCTAACTGTCAGAAAAGTACACGTGTCAAGTTATCAACACGGAGGTTCCAAACCTCCAGAGGATTATCAACACTACGTATCCTATGCAAAAACCGCATTGACAGAGAATCTCCATTTGTGTGCCAATAGCTGGTTTCACAATCAAGCCCGACTTTCGGTTAGCATAGTCACGGAGGGAGGATTCAAGGGCACATGCGGTTGGGATTCTTCTCTCGTTCTGGTGTAGCTCGGCCAATCCGCACCCTCTTCACAGTTTCATTCGAACAAGTTAGTCCCATAAAGTTAACAACGGCAAATAAACCAACCCTTTTTGCGGACATGCCACTATGAGCAGGCAAGGATTCATCAAAGCAGTTACACAACTAAAATGGACTAATGAGAATACTTGTTGCATTTCGGAAGCAATGCATTTCATCTCCAGCATAAACAAAATAGACTACGGGAAATATGGTTATCCTGACTCCCCAATCTGCAAAAATTGGCTCCAGATTTTTTTTTTTTTTTGAAACTGGCTCCAGATCTCAAGACATAAAACTGCACATTCATTTGTCGCACACAAATTTGTTTGAAGATACTACCAAACTAATTATTTCCATAATACTCTTTTCTAAGTCTGGTTAACGGAAATGAGGGCTTGGTGCCGGCTCATTTGCGTCAGATGTGCTGGCCCATGTAAACGACCTGCCTGGCAGGTGCTAGCCCATGTATACCTGATACTCGTACTCACGCTCAAATACAACGGCCCATCAGTGGCACACATACATACTGACTACATATTCCACCTTTTTTTATGAGAATTATTACATATTCCAGCTGGGCAGTGAGCAGAAGGAATCGAGAAGCAAAAACGGTTGGCCCAGATAGCGAGACATGTGTAGCTCGGCCTACACTTTGCTACACTCTATGGCTAACCACTTATGTTCCATGATCAAGAAGGAAAAATTTGAAGAAAGGAGCACCATCAAAAGGCCATGTAAGGAGAGGGGATTTGGATAAAGGTTAATCGTTGAAGCTTCACAGAGTATGGTTTGAGGATAAACTATTAAATGCCACTTCATATACTCTAGAATCACCTATTTAGGTACATTTAAAGTTCATAGTCTTGTACTATAGTGTCAAATTTCATATGTTCTAAAACCACACTAGCTACCAAGTTCCATATATATTCAGGATACCATAGAAAATTACATTAACAACCACATTATAATACATCAAGGACACAATTTAATTGCTTAAACAAGTCACTTTGTTTTGATGAAATAATCTGAAAATATCGGCTAGCTTAAATTTATTAGGAAATTCACTTTACAAAAAAATTACTTAACACCTAATTAAGATCAATAATACAAGAAAACATCAACAAGATAGCACTAAATATTTTTTCAATTGTAAGTGTTAGAAATGCATTACAAAAGAGAAATCCATCTTGGCTCACACGTCAAGATATGCCCACTATTTAAAAACATACTTCAAAACAAGTAGTTGATATATTATATCAAAAGATGCATAATAAAATAAAAATACATTAATGACAAGATAAGTTATGACAGAATAAAAATGTTTGCACTCTCCACTCCACCCACTGGCCCAGTGGAATGGGGCGGATCTGCACCCCGGGCTGCCCGGGCTACAACCCCGGTCGTGGTCCACGTAATATAGGTATACCCCAACTAATTTTCACCAAAATTTGTAGACCCAAGTAGTTTAGTCCGTGTCATTGACCAGAAACGACCAGGGCTGGTATCACTAGCCCACCAAGGCAGCCACGAGGAGGCAGAGGCACCACGATCCATCATTTGCGCCTGGACTGCCTCTTTGTATTCATTTGCCGGTTCCTTTTGATCGCCGCCTCTAGGCTCCAGCTCTCGAAGAAATTACGCCCAGTATCTACTCGAATACAAGATCGTGCTGCCGCCGGCGCGTAGGCGAACGGGGAGGCGCTAGTCTGAACCTCGCAAAGACGTCACCGCTGCGACATTTGATACTGCAGAAACGTGGCGAACACCTCGCCGCACCGCGCCGGTGCGCTTTCATATCTTCAACTCACCATCGTCTCATCGCCTTCAATTGGTTTTCCCTTGCCCGCTCTGCATCCGTTCATAGATAATTAGGTGGTTTCTAATGCAAAGTTTGAATTTTAATGAAGGGAACAATCAATTTCAGAATTTCAGTCTTTGAACTACCACAACTAGGTTTATATAATTGTGGATTTAGTGTTTTTGTTCAATCTAGTTACAAGGAAGGTGAGGGGTGATAGCGTGTATACACACGTCCGTTGGGAACCCCAAGAGGAAGGTGTGATGCGTACAGCAGCAAGTTTTCCCTCAGTAAGAAACCAAGGTTTATCGAACCAGTAGGAGCCAAGAAGCACGTTGAAGGTTGATGGCAGCGAGATGTAGTGCGGCGCAACACCAGGAATTCCGGCGCCAACGTGGAACCTGCACAACACAACCAAAATACTTTGCCCCAACGAAACAGTGAGGTTGTCAATCTCACCGGCTTGCTGTAACAAAGGATTAGATGTAGTGTGGATGATGATTGTTTGCAGAAAACAGTAGAACAAGTATTGCAGTAGATTGTATTTGATTAAAAGAATGGACCGGGGTCCACAGTTCACTAGAGGTGTCTCTCCCATAAGATAAATAGCATGTTGAGTGAACAAATTACAGTTGGGCAATTGACAAATAGAGAGGGCATAACAATGCACATACATGACATGATGAGTATTGTGAGATTCAATTGGGCATTACGACAAAGTACATAGACCGCTATCCAGCATGCATCTATGCCTAAAAAGTCCACTTTCAGGTTATCATCCGAACCCCTTCCAGTATTAAGTTGCAAACAACAGACAATTGCATTAAGTATGGTGCGTAATGTAATCAATAACTACATCCTCGGACATAGCATCAATGTTTTATCCCTAGTGGCAACAGCACATCCACAACCTTAGAACTTTACACATCCTTTGTCCCAGATTTAATGGAGGCATGAACCCACTATCGAGCATAAATACTCCCTCTTGGAGTTAAGAGTAAAAACTTGGCCAGAGCCTCTACTAATAATGGAGAGCATGCAAGATCATAAACAACACATAGGTAATAGATTGATAATCAACATAACATAGTATTCTCTATCCATCGGATCCCAACAAACACAACATATAGCATTACAGATAGATGATCTTGATCATGTTAGGCAGCTCACAAGATCCGACAATGAAGCACAATGAGGAGAAGAAAACCATCTAGCTACTGCTATGGACCCATAGTCCAGGGGTGAACTACTCACTCATCAATCCGGAGGCGACCATGTCGGTGTAGAGTCCTCCGGGAGATGATTCCCCTCTCCGGCAGGGTGCCGGAGGCGATCTCCTGAATCCCCCGAGATGGGATTGGCGGCGGCGGCGTGTCTGGAAGGTTTTCCGTATCGTGGCTCTCGGTACTGGGGGTTTCGCGATGAAGGCTTTAAGTAGGCGGAAGGGCAACGCGGGGGGCCACACGAGGGCCCCACACGCCAGGCCGGCGCGGCCAAGGGCCAGGCCGCGCCGCCCTGTTGTGTCGGCGCCTCGTGGCCCCACTTCCTTTCCCGCTCGGTCTTCTGGAAGCTTCGTGTGAAAATAGGCCCCTGGGCGTTGATTTCGTCCAATTCCGAGAATATTTCCTTACTAGGATTTCTGAAACAAAAAACAGCAGAAAACAGCAACTGGCTCTTCGGCATCTCGTTAATAGGTTAGTGCCGGAAAATGCATAATAATGACATATAATGTGTATAAAACATGTGAGTATCATCATAAAAGTAGCATGGAACATAAGAAATTATAGATACGTTTGAGACGTATCAAGCATCCCCAAGCTTAGTTCCTACTCGTCCCGAGTAGGTAAACGATAACAAAGATAATTTCTTAGTGACAATGCTACCAACATAATCTTGATCAATACTATTGTAAGCACATGTAATGAATGCAGCGATTTGAAACAATGGTAAATGACATGAGTAAACAATTGAATCATAAAGCAAAGACTTTTCATGAATAGTACTTCAAGACAAGCATCAATAAGTCTTGCATAAGAGTTAACTCATAAAGCAATAATTCAAAGTAAAGGTATTGAAGCAACACAAAGGAAGATGAAGTTTCAGCGGTTGCTTTCAATTTGTAACATGTATATCTCATGGATATTGTCAATGTAAAGTAATATAACAAGCGCAATATGCAAGTATGTAGGAATCAATGCACAGTTCACACAAGTGTTTGCTTCTTGAGGTGGAGAGAGATAGGTGAACTGACTCAACAATAAAAGTAAAAGAATGGCCCTTCGCAGAGGGAAACATTGATTGCTATATTTGTGCTAGAGCTTTGGTTTTGAAAACAAGAAACAATTTTGTCAACGGTAGTAATAAAGCATATGAGTTATGTAAATTATATCCTACAAGTTGCAAGCCTCATGCATAGTATACTAATAGTGCCCGCACCTTGTCCTAATTAGCTTGGATTACCGGGATTATCATCGCAATACACATGTTTTAATCAAGTGTCACAAAGGGGTACCTCTATGCCGCCTGTACAAAGGTCTAAGGAGAAAGTTCGCATTGGATTTCTCGCTTTTGATTATTCTCAACTTAGACATCCATACCGGGACAACATAGATAACAGATAATGGACTCCTCTTTTATGCATAAGCATGTAGCAACAATTAATGTTCTCATATGAGATTGAGGATATATGTCCAAAACTAAAACTTCCACCATGATTCATGGCTTTAGTTAGCGGCCCAATGTTCTTCTCTAACATTATGTATGCTCTAACCATTTTAGTGGTAAATCTCCCTTACTTCAGACAAGACGGACATGCATAGCAACTCACATGATATTCAACAAAGAGTAGTTGATGGCGTCCCCAGGAACATGGTTATCGCACAACAAGCAACTTAATAAGAGATAAAGTGCATAAGTACATATTCAATACCACAATAGTTTTTAGGCTATTTGTCCCATGAGCTATATATTGTAAAGGTGAAGAATGGAAAATTTAAAGGTAGCACTCAAGAAATTTACTTTGGAATGGCGGAGAAATACCATGTAGTAGGTAGGTATGGTGGACACAAATGGCATAGTGGTTGGCTCAAGGATTTTGGATGCATGAGAAGTATTCACTCTCGATACAAGGTTTATGCTAGCAAAGTTATTTGAAACAAACACAAGGATGAAGCGGTGCAGCAAAACTCACATAAAAGACATATTGTAAACATTATAAGACTCTACACCGTCTTCCTTGTTGTTCAAACTCAATACTAGAAATTATCTAGACCTTAGAGAAACCAAACATGCAAATCAGATTTTAGCATGCTCTATGTATTTCTTCATTAATAAGTGCAAAGTATATGATGCAAGAGCTTAAACATGAGCACAACAATTGCCAAGTATCACATTATCCAAGACATTTTAGCAATTACTACATGTATCATTTTCCAATTCCAACCATATAACAATTTAACGAAGAAGAAACTTTCGCCATGAATACTATGAGTAAAGCCTAAGGACATACTTGTCCATATGCAACAGCGGAGCGTGTCTCTCTCCCACACATTGAATGCTAGGATCCATTTTATTCAAACAAAACAAAAACAAAAACAAACCGACGCTCCAAGCAAAGTACATAAGATGTGACGGAATAAAAATATAGTTTCACTAGAGGAACCTGATAATGTTGTCGATGAAGAAGGGGATGCCTTGGGCATCCCCAAGCTTAGATGCTTGAGTCTTCTTGATATATGCAGGGGTGAACCACCGGGGCATCCCCAAGCTTAGAGCTTTCACTCTCCTTGATCATATTGTATCATCTCCTCTCTTGATCCTTGAAAACTTCCTCCACACCAAACTCAAAACAAACTCATTAGAGGGTTAGTGCATAATCAAAATTCACATATTCAGAGGTGACACAATCATTCTTTATACTTCTGGACATTGCACAAAGCTACTGAAAGTCAATGGAATCGAAAAATCCATCAAGCATGACAAAATAGGCAATGCAAAATAAAAGGCAGAATCTGTCAAAACAGAACAGTTCGTAAAGACGTATTTTTAACAGGCACCAGACTTGCTCAGATGAGAAAACTTAAAACTAATGAAAGTTGCGTACATATCTGAGGATCACTCACGTAAATTGGCATAATTTTCTGAGTTACCTACAGATAATTAGACCCAGATTCGTGACAGCAAAGAAAACTGTTTCTGCGCAGTAATCCAAATCTAGTATCATCCTTCTATTAGAGACTTTACTTGGCACAACAATACAATAAAACTAAGATAAGGAGAGGTTGCTACAGTAGTAAACAACTTCCAAGACTCAAATATAAAACAAAATTACTGTAGTAAAAATATGGGTTGTCTCCCATAAGCGCTTTTCTTTAACGCCTTTCAGCTAGGCGCAGAAAGTGTATATCAAATATTATCAAGAGATGGTGTATCAACCTTACCTTGGGATTTGCCCTTACCTTTCTTTTTCTTACCCTTTGCTTTAGGGAATATATGTCTTCCCCCTGGTGTAGAGGTGAATTTCATGGTGCCTTCTCCCATATCTATGACTTCTCCCAATAGTTTCAGCAGGGATCTTCCAAGTGTGATTTGTCCTGTTTCTACACATTCAATAACAAGATAATCAATGGATATTGTTCTTCCAAGAATGGTTGTATGCACACCTGCAGCTATTCCCTTAGGGTTTATAACAGAGTTATCAATAAGAGTTATTCCTTCTCCCCCTTCGACGAAATCCCAAAGTTTCAAAGATTCATGAATACTCTTAGGCATTAGGCAAAATTCAGACATAATATCACAATTGGCATGAAGAGTTTGGTCACCGATAACAATTTTAATAGTAGGATCCCATAATGAAGGTTCAGAGTTCACTAAAACTTGATCAAGACGGTTACGAACATATCTATAATTTTCATTCAAGCAAGATGCACTTGTCTCAAGAGTATTTAATCTATTATAAATGCTAATAAGGGCTGAATCAAAGTTATTAGCTGAATCATGTGATGCAACCAACTTCTTTATGGCATTAAAAGCTTGATCCCCATTGCAATGAAGGAAATCTCCTCCCACTAAAGCATCCAAAGCATATCTATAGCGAATCATAAGCCCAAAATAAAAGTTACTAAGGAGTAAACTTAGAGTTATTTGTGGTTCAGTTTTGCGATAAGAAGTAAAAATTCTGGACCAAGCATCTTTAAAACTCTCCTCATCCCCTTGTTTAAAAGTGAAGACTAATTCTTCAGGTGAAGAAGTAACAAGTGCAGAACTAGACATGGTAACAAAAATAAAATGCAAGTAACTAATTTTTTTTTGTGTTTTTGATATAGCAAACAAGATAGCAAGTAAAGTAAAACTAGCAACTAATTTTTTTTGTGTTTTGATTTAGTGCAGCAAACAAAGTAGTAAATAAAATAAAGCAAGACAAAAACAAAGTAAAGAGATTGGATTGTGAAGACTCCCCTTGCAGCGTGTCTTGATCTCCCCGGCAACGGCGCCAGAAAATATGCTTGATAGCGTGTATACACACGTCCGTTGGGAACCCCAAGAGGAAGGTGTGATGCGTACAGCAGCAAGTTTTCCCTCAGTAAGAAACCAAGGTTTATCGAACCAGTAGGAGCCAAGAAGCACGTTGAAGGTTGATGGCGGCGAGATGTAGTGCGGCGCAACACCAGGGATTCCGGCGCCAACGTGGAACCTGCACAACACAACCAAAGTACTTTGCCCCAACGAAACAGTGAGGTTGTCAATCTCACCGGCTTGCTGTAACAAAGGATTAGATGTATAGTGTGGATGATGATTGTTTGCAGAAAACAGTAGAACAAGTATTGCAGTAGATTGTATTTGATTAAAAGAATGGACCGGGGTCTACAGTTCACTAGAGGTGTCTCTCCCATAAGATAAATAGCATGTTGGGTGAACAAATTACAGTTGGGCAATTGACAAATAGAGAGGGCATGACAATGCACATAAATGACATGATGAGTATTGTGAGATTCAATTGGGCATTACGACAAAGTACATTGATCGCTATCCAGCATGCATCTATGCCTAAAAATTCCACTTTCAGGTTATCATCCGAACCCCTTCCAGTATTAAGTTGCAAACAACAGACAATTGCATTAAGTATAAATACTCCCTCTTGGACTTAAGAGTAAAAACTTGGCCAGAGCCTCTACTAATAACGGAGAGCATGCAAGATCATAAACAACACATAGGTAATAGATTGATAATCAACATAACATAGTATTCTCTATCCATCGGATCCCAACAAACACAACATATAGCATTACAGATAGATGATCTTGATCATGTTAGGCAGCTCACAAGATCCGACAATGAAGCACAATGAGGAGAAGACAACCATCTAGCTACTGCTATGGACCCATAGTCCAGGGGTGAACTACTCACTCATCAATCCGGAGGCGACCATGGCGGTGTAGAGTCCTCCGGGAGATGATTCCCCTCTCCGGCAGGGTGCCGGAGGCGATCTTCTGAATCCCCCGAGATGGGATTGGCGGCGGCGGCGTCTCTGGAAGGTTTTCCGTATCGTGGCTCTCGGTACTGGGGGTTTCGCGACGAAGGCTTTAAGTAGGCGGAAGGGCAACGCGGGGGGCCACACGAGGGCCCCACACGCCAGGCCGGCGCGGCCAAGGGCCAGGCCGCGCCGCCCTGTTGTGTCGGCGTCTCGTGGCCCCACTTCCTTTCCCCCTCGGTCTTCTGGAAGCTTCGTGTGAAAATAGGCCCCTGGGCGTTGATTTCGTCCAATTCCGAGAATATTTCCTTACTAGGATTTCTGAAACCAAAAACAGCAGAAAACAGCAACTGGCTCTTCGGCATCTCGTTAATAGGTTAGTGCCGGAAAATGCATAATAATGACATATAATGTGTATAAAACATGTGAGTATCATCATAAAAGTAGCATGAAACATAAGAAATTATAGATACGTTTGAGACGTATCAGGGGGGGCAAAGAGATCAAAGACTTATTTATCAAGAACGATGTCATACTATTTTCAATCAGCCTTACTGCCACACAGTCTGCTAATTGGAAACAACCTCGGCTCAACAATGGGAAATCCATGAAGATGGGAGTAGGACAATTGTTGGATATGGAGGCACTAACACCCAACTAGTGGTAAGTTACTTTCTTGCCAATATAAATTATGTGTCATGTATCATCCATACTATTTTTGATTATTTTTTTCTTGTCTTTGTACTGCAGGGGCTACTATGATTGATGAGTAAATTGGCAAAGCTTCGCTATTTAGGTTCTAAAAATGTGTCTTCATTATGGATTATGCCACCGATTTTATCTGTGCTTTCCTTATTGTCATTTCATTAAACATCGAAGTTCTTTCGCATCAAAACAACATTTATGCATTTTTCTCGTCTTTTGGCTAATATAATAGTATGTTATTGGGAGGGGATTAGAAGGTATTTTTTATTTATAGTTTTCTAACATTAGAAAATTAGCCCTGGTATTTCGTAAATCCTGGGTCCGCCACTGACTGCCACCTAAGCCGACCTAGCCACATAATCTAGCACACATGCAGCCAGATCTACCATCGCCAGGGTGATGTGGTTGGTTAACAACTCCATCTACCTGGTGCACAAAAATGGATCGGAGTTTCGTTCATGTATGCGATTGATGTACGAACTATATAACACTATCCGTCAACAAAATAACACGGAATATTATTTTTAATGGTTAAGATTAGGGTTTTTAGCTAATCATGGTTTCTACCGATTTGATTGATGTACGAAATATAGAACTATCCATGTATTCTCTATGTATAATCAATGTTGAAACCCATCGTGAATTGGTTTTTTAAAAATTATAGTAAATTTTTTTTTTTTTTTTGAGGAAAGGATCTGATTCATAAATCAGGAAACTCAGTACAAATTACAGCTAGGTCCAAAAAGAAACAAAGAACAACAAAAGAACCCAGAAATTTGCACAAAGCACCCCGAGAAGCCTGAAGAAAACACAATCAGATCCAGCACTTGCCCCAAACACCTAGGCGACGGCGGCGCCGCCGTACCTCTTGCCGCCGGGAAGAAGATGCCGCCACAACATGTAGATGGCCGCAGGAGCTGTCCGCCTCTGAAGGACGGATCCGAGCGTCGCTGAACAAGCACGGCCACAGCAGCCACCCCCCGCCACCACCCATCTTCCAGCCGGCACCGCGCCGCCTAGGTCCACCACCACGAGCCCCGCACCACCTCCGGACGCAGCTCCCCTCGCCACCAAGGCCGGCCGGAGCTGAAACGTCGACGAAGAAGACCACCAGACCCACCAGCACCCAAAAGGGAACGCCGACCTCCACCTGCTCCGCTCCTCGCCACCAAGGCCGGCCGGCGGAGCAGAGACGGAGATCCACGCCCGACGAACCTCCACGACCTCCCCGGCGCCGAGGCCGGAACGGGGAAAGGAGGGGGGGGACGGAGAAGCCCTATTCACCAGCGCCACCGCCGCCGTCTTCGGGGACGCCATCCGGGCACACACACCTACCACTAGAAACCTAGACTACCCGCACAGCCGGAGCCGAGGCTCCCCCCCACCTCGCGGCGCCGAAACGGCGGCCGGAGGCAGAGGGGAGCAGCAGCTCCGCCGGCGGAAACTCCGACCTCGCAGACGCCTCTCCTTCCGCCTCTGGGCACTGTAGTAGGGGAAAGGATAAGGAGGGGAAAGGATAAAAAAAAAATTATAGTAAATTTATCAGTATTCGCTCCGATAAGTAATACTCCCTCCGTTCCTTTATATAGTGCCTATAGATTTTCGGCATTTGTTTCATAATATAAGGTTGTAGCTTAGCTTTTTTTCAATTACCCCTCCCCATTCAGCTCCCAAATCGTTCAGCTCCCAAAAATTGTTATGGTAAGTTAGAAAGATATGTATTTACCAAATTTTACATTGATCTTAAATCGTTCAGTAAGGGGTCTTGTGTAAAAAATACTCTTGCGCTAATTTCCGTGCCAAAAAACAATAGGCACTATATAATGAAACAGAGGGAGTATGTCATACGGTTTTAAGGTATGCCACTATATGAGATCTCCTAGAGAGATGCTCTATTAGAGCAAGTGTTGGTGACACGCAACTAGAAAGAGAGCAAATGCATACGAGATGAAGCCAAACTGCATCTAGTATACAGCGAGGTAAACAATGACGAGCAAGCTTTCTTTATACGTTTCTTAACCGAGATAGCACAAAGTTTTGTACAGAAAATGTATAGTCATCCCGATAACGTACCAGTAGGATTAGGATCAAGCAGAATAAACCTATCATCAAGACTAAAGTTGCGTATCCATACTGTACCGTAGTCATCCTCTCCGCTTCTGGGGTGTTCCCGGCCGCACCCTCAAACACGTCATCCACGGCATACAGAACGGCGCTTCAAGGCTGGAGATGCCACCCTCGCCTCCATCGTCTCCTTCACCCGCAACACGCTGGCAGTTCTCTTCTTCGTCGGGGAAGACACGATCGACGCCTTCGTCACACCGCGCCGCGCCCTACACCTTGCCGAAGCGCGAGGTGAAGGCTGAGCCGAAGTACGCGATGCCTCCCGTCAATTGGAGGTGCGGCGGCAACAGCGTCAGCATCCGCGAACCAGCACAACAGCAGCACAACCACGCCATCCTCATCCCGAAGCCGGATGTGAAGGAGGAGCAGGACGACGAGAAAGCCGCGAAGGCCGCACAGCTGGCGGAGTACGAGCGGCAGCAGCGCCTCATCACTAGCACCAACGCCCCCGACGACTGCCCAGGGTTACACGCGACATTCGTGGCTTCGTTGAATGACAAGGACGCCTGGAGGGGCTTCCTCGACACAGCGATCGTAATGTCCATCCGCTACACCGGGAAGCCGCTCGTCGACCTCATCGATGACGACGGGGCTGGACCAAGCGGCGCGGTGAAGGACGAGCCCGTCGATGAGCCCGACAAGCGCGGCAAGCAGGACGTCATCGTCGGCGACATGTACAACTTCCACCAGTACTACGACCACTCTGGGCGACGCAAGTACTATTAGGGTTTAGGTTTAAATCGCATCGAATTTCGTTCGAATCTATGTAATATATAGCATGTTTGAATGAATTCAACTATTTTCTATTAAATTTAAAAAACTCAAATTCTGTTTGGGGACGCGGCTGGAGCTACGTCGCCCAAACGCGGCACGAAGAAAACGCGTCCCTCAAACGTTAAATCCGATGCCGTTTGGAGGCCGCTTTGGGGGACGCGACTGAGATGCTCTTAGTTTGTATCTAATTTATTTTTAGTACGTCAGTTCACTCACTTTAGTTTGTATCTAGTCTATTTTGTAAACACCTAAGACATCTTACATTTTCAAACGGAGGTTTGTATTTATTCTATTTTATAAACACCTAAAACATCTTACATTTTCAAACGTAGCATGTTACTTCGTATTAATTTAACTAATTTTTATCACGCAAGGGTCAGTGCCAAAAAAAAGAGTGTGCCCACCCTCAAGTTTTTTTCCGCGTCCGCCACTGACTATACGTCATCACTAAGTAGATCTGGTGAAATCAACTGCGAAACTAAAATAATGCTGATAGGAAAATCAACCGTCAATTTATATCATGGAATCAACATCTTCAAAATAGTGTTTATACAAAGCACCGAGGTATTAGTTTCGGTTGAACGGCTGCTGGAGCTGCTGCGAACGATAACGACGCCGAGTATAAACATCAACTGATCGCTTACTCTGTTCAAGGAAAAAGAAATCATCGCTAATTCCATCTTATGTAGTACTAGAAAGAAAACGCTAGTTCCTGCCAAAACCGGTGCGCTCTCTGCCCCAGCCTATTGTAGCCCACCGCGACTCAACAATCAACATGATGCTACACAAAGAATGGCCCAAGGCCCAGCCTGCTAAGGGAATTATTAGGCAGAAGAATGGAAAAGCCCAAGGGTTTGCTATTCCAAGTTCCAACCGTGGTAGTTTCTTCTTCGTGTCGTGGAGTACTCTAATGGCGGCCTCCGGCCTCGTCTACTCCTAAGTCCTAATACACAAATTGTGAAGCTGACGCCATTTCAGATATGTAGGCAGCGTACGCTCCAGGTATGGCGTCATGCAGATCGAGAGGAAAACGGGACGTCGACAGTTGGGTGGCGAAATCCGAAGGTTCCATCGACCGATCGTGATCTCCTCCTTCTCTGGTAGTGCCACTATTCCCTTGGTTAGACGAAACCACGGAATTGAAGTGGCGAACCACGGAATTTTAGACAGTGGATGCATATGTCGACAGGCGTTGCCATGTCTCGATATCGGAAGGTTCCATTCTAGTCCGGCCTCCCCTTCTTCCCGGAGTATTGGTGCTCCATTCTAATCATCAACCCGACCTAATTCATTCCCGTGGCCGTGGGATAGTGACTGGACTGTCTATGTCTATCTATCTCTATCTCCGATCCGTCGCGACACACTGCTCGTTCCCTTGGTGAAACAAAACCGCGGAAGGGAAGGGTGGGTGGCCTCGATGTATGCCTGCATATATGCGCATCGGCGGCCAGCCAAACTGCGACTGCAAGTTGTGTACATACGGCTTTACCTCTTGCCAAATGCCAAGTGCAAGTTGTTGATACTTAATTGTACTACGTAATATCGATCGACCGCGCGGGTGCAACATATTCATTGGGTCTGGACAAGTAGCTAGCAGGACAACTAACAGCCAGCATCAGCAGTGTACGACAACCAACTCGTGGATGGTTATGGGCCCAAATGGCTTTGTTATGGGGGTATGGATCCAGTCCGTTTAGCCACCAGGGCCCACTGGTCACACCTCCACTGGCAACTGCATACAACATATCTGATGCTTCCACTTGGCCATCTTGCTTCAGCTAGGTGCACACCCCCGTGTGCCAACATGCAGCGATGCTCCATCCGGGATGCGGCAGTAGGAGATGTTCTTTGGCACCGTCTTCCAATCAAAACTTTGGTTACTACTTTATACTATTCCGACGTGCATGTAAAACCGAATAAAATTATAATTTGTTTTAGGATGGAGGGGGTAAATTTGCGCGATATTTGCTTACTCCCATAAAGAATGAATGCATATCAATTACTACCTTCATCCAAATATAGTTGTCTTAGTTTTGTCTAGATACGGATCTATCTAGGAACACTTTAGTTATAAATACATCCATATATTGAAAAAGTTGAGACACCTATTTTTGGACGGAGGAAGTACTTACTAAGATCAAACTTTAAAAATATATTTATAGTCAAAGTTTCGTCTTCACCCACACAAAAAGGGCATTCTTAGTGATCTAGAGGGAGTACAAAAACGTAATAAGTGAACATGTAATTCCTGCAAACTAGTTCTAGACTGCAAAGTCGATTTATAGATCAATTATCCATCGTATAGAGTTGGAATATACATGGTGAAACTCGCATAAGCACATGGAAGATGGCAAACAAAGCTTACCTATTTCATAACTTAAGTGAAACTCGCATAAGCACATGGAAGATGACAAACATAGCTTACATGTTTCATAATTTCTATTGCCACCGACATGTAACTCACACCGAAGTGAAATCTCACGATTACTAGGAAACTGAAGCTATCAATGTCGAATGCCAAGATTCGCATAGAATCAGACAATAATGCATACATATTTCTAATTCAAGAATTTATTTGTAGAACCAAGTTACCAAAATAACTACGGTGCATACAAAGTACTTTCCATTTGTTACAGCTCAATTATGTAGTGTTTGAAAGATTGGAATATCCCTCGCACTAGAAAGTTGACATGACCTTCAAAGATCCCCATTTATATTTGATGGTTGTGGGTTTTCATTGGAAGTTAACTAGCATAACTCAAAACTGAAGTGACACATGAGGTTACTAGAAAATCTCAAGACATGGATGTCGAATATCTAAGATTTTCGTAGAAGCCGACAATAGTTCACACATGTTTTTGACTAAAGAAGTTTCTTCGTAGAACCGAGACAACGGAAAAATATAGGGATGCGCATGGGGTACTTTTCAATAATTAATAATTATAGCTCAATGCTCTAGTGTGTGGAGGTGGAATATACATAGTAAAACTCCCCCGCTCGCTACCAAGTTGACCTACTAAGCTCTACATATATATTTCATAGTTGTCATACATCATCGACATGTAACTTGCATGACTATGAGCTGAAGTGACGCATGGCGATTACTAGGAATCTGAAGCCATCAACCTCAGACACTTTGGTTCTTAGAGAAACCGCCAATAAAGAAAATACATGTTTCACAAGCAATACAATATAATGGCCTTTGTGGAGACTTTTGTCCTCCAATTTCTTTAGTGTGTACCTCACTAAGGGCGAGAGTAATTATCTTGATTAGAAATTTTGTAACTCGTAATTGATTGACCGTGCCACACAAGTGTTGTTCAAAGAAAATCATAGGAAAAAATGAAATTATGTCAGTGTATAATAATGCATTCAAGAAGGCCACCGCTCCATGCATGTGCAAAATCAACAATTAGTACTTGAAAAAATTGATCGGAATTGATTGTAATAAGTATAGCATACTCAACAAGCATATATGAGATAAATAGTCGGAATGCTCTATGTACCACTATGATATGGGTCAACATGTAATGTGGCTTTTGGTATCCATTTGTTCAAAAGTTTTACTTATTCAGAAAACTATGTCCATTAAGCATCACAAGTTGTTAGAATCTCCAATGCTTCCTTTGAGGCAAATATTACAGTTATTGCTTAGAACAAGGAGTGTCTTGCCGCAGTTCTTTACACTGGCCAATGTACACTAGTTTACCCATAAGAGATGGAGGTAACATATTCGATCTCAAGCGATCTCAAGCTCCCTTGAGTCAACCTATTCCCACTCCTAGCTAGGACGCCCGGCGGATCCTACCTACACTTGCCCAAGTTGTATCTTTTCTGTTTTCTTGTTTATCTTTATTGTTTCCATTACTTTTGTATTTCCTATGCTATTTTCTCCTTTTTAATCATTTTATCATTACATATTTATGTTATTTTTATCTTTTCCATCTTAATTATTCGTTTGCATTTTGACTTATGTTCATGTGCTATGGGATACCTGATATAGTTTCCATTGAACCAGCTATTCAATATACTCATATGGTTAAAATAAAACAAATGTTCTTGAATTTGAGGAAAAATGTTTGTATATTTCTAATGAAAATTAATCATGGCTCCTAGAAAAATATCATGTGTTTCTCTGGACGTCAAGTTGCCAAGTTGGGACTACCTTTACTTTTGACGTAAGCAGAGCAACCGATGCATGCGTCATGCAGGGTGGCTCCAGAGAAAACGCACGCGGCAGTACCTCTGGACGTCGGTATGCAGGTCCAAAAGAAAACGAGACCTTGACAGGCAAGGTCGCTGAGATGTGAAACTTCCATCCATGATTACTTCTTCTCCTCACGTCGCTTCGCTCGTGGACGGTCTTTGGCCTCTATGTACAGCGCGCTCATCCACCAGATCGATACTAGCGTGACTTGACCTGACCACACGCACTCCTGACCACATCTCACCATACTGTAATATGAACGTTCAAACCAATAACGTAGGACAACAACACATGGCACTGTGTGTTGCCTACAATGTGTTAACGAACACTAGTAGAAAACGGGGGACTGCGAAATTAGGACTAAGGGCTATCACGCCGTCGAATCCAACGGTCCGATGCATAGTGACCAAATTATCGTGGAGACGCAAACGCAGCCCAGATATGCACCTGTGATGCACGAGCGTACTCATTTTCTTATCTGGCTCGCACGTGAGGGATAGCAGAATCCACCGCCCGGATTTGCTTCCTCTTCCCCTTCTTGCTGCCCTAGTGCATCGCCATCACCCCAACCCCACCCCGCCGCACCGCCGTAGTACACATCGTCTGCTCGGTCTCACCGCGGCGAAGAACATGATCGGAGTCGGGGTAGGTTCTAGGCCGCATCTGCCGCATCTACCGCGTCTTTGAGGACCAAACATCTTCCGGTTGCACCGGTAGGTTTCTTACTCATTTTTTGGGGTGCTACTATGGGCGACCATTGATCCGCACAGTTGCTACCCACGCAGATGGACATGTGGAAGATGGTCGACAAGTTCCACGCTGAGGCTATTGCATATGAATGTTGAAGTCACTAACAACAACATGTCCATACGCCTATAGACGGATCTGATTGAGCATCAGTGAGCATTTGTTGGCCATCAAGATATTGTGTAGTGCTTAATATCATCTTATTTCATGTAGACTTTACAAAAATTTGGATGCAATAAGTGAGACTACTTTGAATCTCTTTATTTTGTTGTTTCAATTCATGTCCGCGGGCTAAATACGTCGGTCCGCTGGAGGCACCCCAGACGCAAACGGACGCACGGTCAAAAACAATCATTTGTGTCCTCGGGGCGACGCAGACGGACGCGCGCGGCCACTTTTCGGTGTTCGTTTGCGTCGCCCCACTGGAGATGCTCTAAAGCCCCCCACCCCCCTTTAGTACATGTTGGTTATAAATCAGGATTAAAGGCCTTCCACGTGGCCGCGGTGAGATGCTTGGGCTGGGGGACCTTTAGTGCCGGTTGGTAACACCAACCGGGACTAAAGGCTACGATAGGGTTTAGGGTTTTAGCCCATTTATTTTGTGTTTTCCATTTCCATTCAATTATTTTCAGTTTATACATATTCAACGGTACTACATATATATTGTACACGTTGATGCACATATAATATAACATATCTTATGATCGAGCATATATATATATATACAATTTGGCATAGTTTCTATCTAATTACATGGAGATCACTAGACTACATGGATCCATTAGGGGCAATGGAATTCTCCGGATGGATATATGACCTCCGCAAGCAAAAAAAAAATCCTTCAAATTCCTCTTGAATTGCTTGTACGCGGTTCTTCGATAGGAGCTTGTCCCGCATCGTATCGGCCTTTAGTCATTCGGAACAGATTGTCCGCCATGATCACTTCTAAAGATTACTTCTAGATCCTTGAACATACCAAATACGTCATCACCGGTACGGTGGATATGCCTCTTCCGGTGATTTGCCTCACCTTTTAAATGCTTTCCTTTCTTTCTTACGGGGTGCCTGATATGAAGGAATCGATGATGCCCTAGGTACACAACCTTCTTACATTTATCCAAATATATACTTTCAGTCTTACGTAAACAGCGTGGGCATTCATTGTATCCCTTATTTGTTTGTCCTAAAAGGTTACTAAGAGCAAGCCAATCATTGATGGTTACGAAAATTAAAACTCATAGGTCAAATGGCTCTTGTTTGTGCTCATCCCAGACATGTGCACCTTTTTTGTCCCACAAATGTAAAAGTTCTCCAACTAATGGTCTTAGATACACATTAATATCGTTGTCGGGTTGCTTCGGGTCTTGGATGAGAACTGGCATCATAATTAACTTCCACTTCAGGTTATAGATACATAGAGTTACAGGCCAGGTGCTATGACTGCAGCTCTACTCCCCAAAAAGATTCATGCCATTTGTACTTAGACCAAACCTTAAGTTACTTGCTTTATTTGCAAAGTCCGGGAATACTCTCTCGATTTTTTTTCCACTATGACCCATCAACGGGGTGTCTCAACATCGCGTATTTCTTACGGTCTTGTTTGTGCCATCACAATAACTTTGCATGCTCTTTGTTTGTGAACAAATGTTTCAACCATGGTATTATATGAGCATATGATAACCCCCAAGTGTAGGGGATCACCGCAGTACAATTCGATAAGTATTTGATTGTCGAACCCACGAAGAGTTGAAGGTAAACTAACTATTCTCTAAAGGCATATAACCCACTTATATAGCCTTCTATGCAAAGCTAGGAGATATGGTGTGCGTGTAAAGGTTTTTACTAAGAAACTACAAGTACTGAAATTAAAATGCGAGAAGTAAAACTAATGCAAGAATAAGTAAAGTGCAATAAACTAAAATGCAATGAGATGAAGTGAAGTTAAGTGGAGTGGAGTAACTTGTGAGAGCAAGTGTTCAGGAAAGTTGCTATTTCATTTGTGTGATTCTCATAATTAGTGAAGTTCATTGTATTCTTTTTAGTGCTTCTTCTAGGGAGGAGCCATAGATAGGTGTAGCCATATACATGTGCAAGTACACCCCTTATGATGGGTCCTAGAGCCATTTTCATGAGCAAGTAAAGGATCATTAAGACATAAATGTCCCACCATATCCATAAGTTTAAATGTCCCCATAATTAGACCCCCCATTAACATACATCTAAGAATCGGGACAATGTTTCTGTCACTCCTACTATCCCTCATCCTATCAACATGCAACAGTAATAACCATATGCATATGTGTCCACTCATATATAGATACATAAGACCATCATAGAAGTTAAAAAATACTTGTATGCAACAAATAACAAACTATATAATAATTGCCATGAACATTCACCACTCAAACATCAACATAGGGATACAATAGATCGTGGGAAAACAATATATTGCACCATACATCATTTTTTCCAAGAGATTACAGAGGGAGATGATGATGAGTTGATGTAGATGCTGATGAAGATGGTACTGATGCCTTCACTGCAGGGGGAAGGAGTCCACCGGAGGCGATTCTCGCAACGTTTCCCCCCATCCGATCTCTGCCGGCGGCGCCCCGCTGACTCTCTGTTTTCGTGTTTTTGATCTACGCCACCTTCGCCTCTACGAAACCCCTCGGGGTCGTATATATATTAGTTTTTAGGGCAAAACAAGTTGGTTCCCAAAAAGATGAGGCAAAACGGACTCTCGAGGGCCAAAAGAGCCCTGGTGGTGCGGCTAGAGGGGGAGGCAGCGCCACCCTCTCTCTTCCCCAGCCCGTTGACCTCTTGGTGCTCACTTTAGCTCATATTGTTCGTCTCGAAAATTCCGAAGTGTGGCCCCTAACCTTTCCCTTTTTGGAGTCCCGTAGCTCTTGGAAAGTCAAAAAACACTAAAAGTGGCGTTTCCTGCCGAACAGAATTAGAACCGGAGGAGGGGGGATTGTATAGAAAAATTCGCTAAAACATCATAAACTAAGGAAAAAACATTATATAAGATGCAAATATGTGGTAATATGATAAAATAAAGTGCAAAGTTCATGTATGCATTTTACATGCATCATCATACCACATCAACTTGGAAGAAACCCTCTTCCTGGGGCGCTCGCCCTCAATATCACAAGGGTCATCTTCTCTGATCTTATACTGCAATGCAGTGCATACCGGGCATTCATCCAAATTCTCGTACTCCTCACTACGGTAGAGGATGCAGTCATTAATTCATGCATGTATCTTATGCGCGTCTAATCCTAGAGGGCAGAGAACCTTCTTTGCTTCATACGTACTGGCGGGAAATTCGTTACCCTTTGGAACTTGCTTCTTCATTATTTTCAGTAACTTTTGAAATCCCTTGTTAGTCACACTGCTCTCTTCCTTCCATTGCAACAATTCCAAGTTGCTACCAAGTGTTTTTAGGCCATCTTCGCATTTTGGGAACACCAATTTTTTGTGATCCTCTAACATCTACTCGAACTTCAACGTCTCCTTTTCAGTTTCGCAGTCTCTCTTTGCATCAGCAAAGACCTGACAAAATCATCAACGGGGTCTTCTGGTGCCTGTTGATCTTCATCTTCCCCCGTAAGATAGGTGTTATTATTGATGGATGTGAAATACGCCGATGTTTCTCACATTTAAACGTTTAGATATGTGATGCATGTAAAATTCATAGATGAACTTTTTCCTTTATCATATTGAATTCCCACGTATCTGCAACATATATGATGATAATACCATGTTTTACATTAATTTATGGGGATTTACCAATGATCGCCTTTATTTGGTTTATAACTCTACAGAACAGGAATTCCCTGTTTTGCGTATTTTTTTTTACTTTCAGAGACCTATACGGAGTCAAATTGACCTGTGATTTTTTGAGCGTAACTTCTTCATCGAGAGAAGCACCATGGGCACTGGAACCTCACTTGGAAGGGCCTGATCCCAAAAGAGCCTAGGTGGCACGCCCAGCAAGGTAGCGCGCCACCTGCACTCTATCGGCCATCGATCGTCCAAATCGTGTGATATTTTCACCCACCGACATATTTTGACCTAAAAATCACTATATATATGGCCCCTGAGAGTTCTCGAGATGGGAGCGCCGCAGAAACACAAAAACACAGGCAGTGGCAGTGGAGATTGGAGGGGGAAACTCTGCCGGAGCCGCCGCTGGAGGGATATCCACCTTCTCCAACGTCTTCATCATCATCACCATGATCAAGGGGGAGTATTCCACCTCTGGACTATGGTTTTGTGGCAGTAGCTTGATCTATTTCTCTCATTTTTTCATTGTTCTTAGTGCCATCTGAGCTGCCCAGCATGATTGTGACCATATTTGTAATACGTGTGTGGTGGATCCTTATTCTATGATAATGTGCTATGAAATCTGATCATATTATGTTTAAGATGTATTGATAGATGCATATTATGTACCCCGTTCTTATGTATTCGTTCTGATCCAACTATTATGCAAGAGCGTGTGTGGGGTTCTGTGTCTATTAGATGGAATAGTGACAACAAATTCTTGATCTATTATGGCTTTGCCATTTATTTTTCTATCTCACTAGGGATAAATTGAATGCATGTGCTATATTTGTCAGGTCACAAAAGTGATGATCTTGTTTGTTCAAAGTAGCATATTTGATATTCAAACATGATGTCAAAGTACATATGCCTATTCTCTGTTAATTCTTAATACAAGATTGCTTGGAGTTTTTCCTTTCTTGTGGAGTGATGTCTGCGCACGCTTCTATTGTTGTAGACAGTGTCGGGCCTCCAAGTGTAGAGGTTTGTAGAACAGCAGCTGGTTTCCTTTAAGAGGATCGCCCAAGGTTTATCAAACTCAGGGAGGTAGAGGTCAAAGATACCCCTCTCAAGTAACCATGTAATTACGATACAAGAAGTCTCTTGTGTACCCAACACACCCAATACACTTGTCAGGTGTATAGGTGCACTAGTTCGGCGAAGAGATAGAGAAATACAAGTAATATGGATGATTGTAAGTAGTAATTGCAATCTGAAATAAAAATTGCAGAAAGCAAACATGTATCAGAACTGGTTTTAAATGATGTTTTGATGTTTAGAAACAAGGCCTAGGGCTCTTACTTTCACTAGTGGACACTCTCAACAATGTTGCCATAATTGAATACATAGATATTATTACTTCATTACGCTACTCTGAACCACTCTCTGATTTGATAACAAAGACAAATTCACTGTGTAGGTCCCCATAAGCATTCCTTAAAGTTCACATTCCCAATCTATGGACACCCCACAATATCACCTTGAGCATACAAAGGTGGTACTAACTAGACACCACAATTCATAAGTATTTCTGTAAATTAAGCTTAACAAACAAACACGGTGTGCACACTGTCACCTTCACACCATTGGACAAGATGTCCTCGGAGATCACATAATAAAACTACTTGAGTAGCACAATAGTTGAAGAATAACATCTACAACTAGATTAAAAAGCTCACGATCACATAAAGATCATATCATGGGAGAGAGAGATAGACCACATAGCTATCGGTAAAGCCCTCGGCCCCGAGGGAGAACTACTCCCTCCTTATCATGGGAGTCAGCAATGTCGATAGAGATGGCGGTGGAGTCGATGGAGATGGCTCCGAGGGCAATTCCCCGTCCCGGCAGGGTGCCGGAATAGAGACTTCTGTCCCTCGGATCTTGTTTTCGGAGGCGGCAGAGCAACAGAACTTTTCTGGGATGGAGGCTGATTGATTTAGGGTTTTTGCGTCGTAGGCTTTATATAGGTGGAGGATATAGGTCGGTGGGGTTCCCGAGGGCCCCACACCATGCCTAGGTGCGGCTAGGGCCTGGGCCGCGCCTAGGGGTGGTTTGGGAACCCTGTGGCCCTTCCTCGACTCCCCTTTGGACTTCATCTTCGTTACAGTAAAAAATTGACTTCGGCTTTTGTTTCGTCCAATTTCGAGAATATGTCCTTACAACTTTTGTGAGACCAAAAACAGCAGAAAACAGGGAACTGGCACTGTGTCATCTCGTCAATAGGTTAGTGCCAGAAAATGTATAAAAGTGTAACAAAGTGCAAGTAAATCATAGTAGAATTGGTGTAAAACAAGCATGGAGCATAAAAAATTATAGATACGTTTGCAACGAACCATGGAGTATAAGAAAGATGTGTTGCATCATCTATATGTGGATGTGATGTCCATATGAATGTGTATCTTTCACATGTTATTGTTTCCTGTCTTCATATCTCATTGATGAATTGTTATTGTCCACTACAACTTAAAAGAGAGAATAGTCAAGTGAACCCATGAACCCTGGGTCCACTTTTTATCATAAGAAACACCTTTATATCACTATTATCTTGCTTTTTACCTGCAGAAATATTTTAATTCTAAAATACAAAAATATTTACCTATCTTATTTGCATCCAAAACATCAAAATCAATCAACCCTTTTATTATTTTTACTTAGTTACTTTATTCCGTCCAGTTTTACTCTACTTTTATTTACTACTTGTGTTACATTTACTTACGCGAAACCTTGTGCTTGATAACCACATGGTGGAGTTCAGGACACAAGGCTTTATCTTCCTTTGCAGGTTGCTAGGAGAAGAGGAGGACAGTTCTTACCCATTCCGGCTCCTAGAGTTCGATATAAACCCTGAGTCACCTTCATGGGGAAAATTGCTTCCTACCTACACACTCCGCACTTGGATTCCCAGCGTATCAAGACCATTTTCTAGCGTCGTTGCCAGTGAGTGGAAGAGCTACATCATAGTGGTTGCTGCGAGCAATTGATAGAAAAAGCAATTTTATGGCGATGTTGTGCTGACGTGGGAGTTGACGTGGGATTGCAACGTCGCCAGAAAGTAGCTTCCTTGTGACGGTAAAGCACTCGTCCGTTGGGAACCCCAAGAGGAAGGTGTGATGCGTACAACGGCAAGTTTTCCCTCAGTAAGAAACCAAGGTTTATCGAACCAGTAGGAGTCAAGAAGCACGTTGAAGGTTGTTGGTGACGGAGTGTAGTGCGGCGCAACACCAGGGATTCCGGTGCCAACGTGGAACCTGCACAACACAACCAAATTACTTTGCCCCAACATGACAGTGAGGTTGTCAATCTCACCGGCTTGCTGTAACAAGGATTAGATGTATAGTGTGGATGATGATGTTTGCAGAAAACAGTAGAACTAGTATTGCAATAGATTGTATTCGATGTAAAAGAATGGACCGGGGTCCACAGTTCACTAGTGGTGTCTCTCCCATAAGATAAATAGCATATTGGGTGAACAAATTACAGTTGGGCAATTGACAAATAAAGAGAGCATAACAATGCACATACATGTTATGATGAGTAGTGTGAGATTTAATTGGGCATTACGACAAAGTACATAGACCGCTATCCAGCATGCATCTATGCATAAAAAGTCCACCTTCAGGTTATCATCCGAACCCCCTCCAGTATTAAGTTGCAAACAACAGACGTTTGCATTAAGTATGGCGCGTAATGTAATCAACAAATACATCCTTAGATATAGTATTGATGTTTTATCCCTAGTGGCAAGAGCACATCCACAACCTTAGAGGTTGCTGTCACTCCCCCAGATTTAATGGAGGCATGAACCCACTATCGAGCATAATTACTCCCTCTTGGAGTTACAAGCAATGACTTGGCTAGAGCCTCTACTAGCAACGGAGAGCATGCAAGATCATAAAAAACACATAGATGATAGATTGATAATCAACATAGCATAGTATTCATTATTCATCGGATCCCAACAAACGCACATGTAGCATTACAGATAGATGATCTTGATCATGTTAGGCAGCTCACAAGATCCAACAATGATAGCACAATGAGGAGAAGACGACCATCTAGCTACTGCTATGGACCCACAGTCCAGGGGTGAACTACTCACACATCAATCCGGAGGCGACCATGGCGGTGTAGAGTCCTCCGGGAGATGATTCCCCTCTCCGGCAGGGTGCCGGAGGCGATCTCCTGAATCCCCCGAGATGGGATTGGCGGCGGCGGCGTCTCTGGAAGGTTTTCCGTATCGTGGCTCTCGGTACTGGGGCTATTATCGACGAAGGCTTAAGTAGGCGGAAGGGTAGGTCAGGGGGCGTCACGGGGGACCCACACCACAGGGCCGCGCGTCCAGTGTTGGAGATATGCCCAAGAGGCAATAATAAAATGGTTATTATAATATATCTTTGTGTTTATGATAATGTTTACATAACATGCTATAATTGTATTAACCGAAACATTGATACATGTGTGTTATGTGAACAACAAAGAGTCCCTAGTAAGCCTCTTGTATAACTAGCTTGTTGATTAATAGATGATCATGGTTTCGTGATCATGAACATTGGATGTTATTAATAACAAGGTTATGTCATTATATGAATGATGTAATGGACACACCCAATTAAGCGTAGCATAAGATCACGTCATTAAGTTATTTGCTATAAGCTTTCGTTACATAGTTACCTAGTCCTTATGACCATGAGATCATGTAAATCACTTATACTGGAAAGGTACTTTGATTACATCAAACGCCACTGAGTAAATGGGTGGTTATAAAGGTGGGATTAAGTATCCGGAAAGTATGAGTTGAGGCATATGGATCAACAGTGGGATTTGTCCATCCCGATGACGGATAGATATACTCTGGGAGCTCTCGGTGGAATGTCGTCTAATGTCTTGCAAGCATATGAATAAGTTCATAAGAGACCACATACCACGGTACGAGTAAAGAGTACTTGTCAGGTGACGAGGTTGAACAAGGTATAAAGTGATACCGATGATCAAACCTCGGACAAGTAAAATATCGCATGACAAAGGGAATTGGTATCGTATGTGAATGGTTCATTCGATCACTAAGTCATCGTTGAATATGTGGGAGCCATTATGGATCTCCAGATCCCGCTATTGGTTATTGGTCGGAGAGAGTTCTCACCCATGTCCACATAGTTCGCGAACCGTAGGGTGACACACTTAAGGTTTGATGTTGTAATAGTAGAACTTGAATATGGAATGGAGTTCGAAGTATTGTTCGAAGTCTCAGATGGGATCCCGGACATCACGAGGAGTTCCGGAATGGTCCGGAGAATAAGATTCATATATAGGAAGTCATATTCCAAGTTTGGAAATGATCCGGTGCATTTATGGAAGGTTCTAGAAGGTTCTAGAAAAGTCCGGAAGAAATCACTTTGGAAGGCAGAGTCCCGAAGGGACTCCACCTCCCATGGCCGGCCAACCCTAGTGGGGGAGTCCAAGGTGGACTCCACCAAGGGGGCCGGCCACCCCCCCCCCCCCCCCACATGGAAGGGTGGGAATCCCACTTGAGGTGGGAGTCCCACCTTGGGTAGGTTTCCCTACTACATGGAAGGTTTTGGGTTGGGGTCTTATTCGAAGACTTGTAGTCCAACACTTGGGGTTCCACCTATATAATGAGGGGCATAGGGGAGGGGGCCGGCCACCACAAAGCCACAAGCTGGCCGCACCCCTTGAGGCCGGCCACCCCCTCTCCCAAACCCTAGCCGCCCCCTCTCTCCTCCAACTCTCCCGCACGCTTAGCGAAGCTCCGCCGGAGATCTCCATCGCCACCGCCACCACACCGTCGTGCTGCCGGATTCAAGGAGGAGCTACTACTTCCGCTGCCCGCTGGAACGGGGAGAAGGACGTCGTCTTCATTAACACCGAACGTGTGACCGAGTACGGAGGTGCTGCCCGATCGTGGCACCGTGATCAAGATCTTCTACGCGCTTTTGCAAGCGGCAAGTGATCGCCTACCGCAGCAACAAGGGCCTCATCTTGTAGGCTTTGGAAATCTTCAAGGGCGAGTCTCGATCATCTCCTTGTTGCTCCCGTCTTCTAGATTGCATCTTGGCTTGGATTGCGTTCTCGCGGTAGGAAATTTTTTGTTTTCTATGCAACGAATCCCTACAGTGGTATCAGAGCCGTGTCTATGCATAGATGGTTGCACGAGCAGAACACAATTGTTTTGTGGGCGTTGATGCTTTGTTGTCTTTAGTTCGAGTACTTTGCATCTTTGTGGCATGGTGGAATGAAGCGGCTCGGGCTAACTTTACATGACCGCGTTCATGAGACTTGCTCCACGTTCGACATGCAACTTGTATTGCATAAGTGGCTTTGCGGGTGTCTGTCTCTCCCACCATAGTGAAGATTCAATTTACTCTTTCTATTGACAACACTAGTATCACCGTTGTGGTTCATGTTCGTAGGTAGATTGGATCTTACTCGAAAACCCTAAACCACGTAAAATATGCAAACCAATTTAGAGACGTCTAACTTGTTTTTGCAGGGTTTGGTGATGTGATATGGCCATGATGTGATGATGAATATGTATGAGATGATCATTATTGTATTGTGGCAACCGGCAGGAGCCTTATGGTTGTCTTTAAATTTCATGTTGAGTAGTATTTCAAAGTAGTTGTAATAGTTGCTACATGAGGTGAACAACCATAAAGACAGCGCCATGGACCTTGACGCTACGCCGACGATGATGGAGATCATGCCCGTTGATGATGGAGATCATGTCCGTGCTTTGGAGATGAAGATTGAAGGCGCAAAGACTAAAGGGCCATATCATATCACATATGAATTGCATGTGATGTTAATCCTTTATGCATCTTATTTTGCTTAGATCGCGACGGTAGCATTATAAGATGATCCCTCACATTAATATCAAGATAATAAAGTGTTCTCCCCTCGTATGCACCGTTGATATAGTTCGTCGTTTCGAAGCATCTCATGATGATCGGATGTGATAGACTCAACGTTCACATACAACGGGTGTAAGCCATGTTGCACACGCGGAATACTTGGGTTTGCTTGACGATCCTAGCATGTACAGACATGGCCTCGGGACAACGGAAACCGAAAGGTTGAGCACGAGTCATATGGATGATATGATCAACATGTTGATGTTCACCATTGAAGCTACATCATCTCACGTGATGATTGGTTTTGGTGTAGTGGATGTGGATCGTGTACCACTTAACAACTATGAGGGATGTTGTATTAAGTGGGAGTTCATTAGTAATTATATTAAAACATGAACTAATTATCATGAACATAGTCTGAGTAGTATTTTGATTTAATTTTGTAGTATTGGCATCCGTATTCTACCATGCGCTAGTCTTGTAATTGAGATAGAAATACTGTTAAGTCTGACAAGAAACTTTACGGACTGGTACCGTATTGTTAAAGAATCAAGATATGATTAAGTCCTATTGCAAACTTTTAGTAAACCTCGCATTGTTGATTCAAAGAACTATGGTTTCAATTAGTACCTAAAGTTATCTTGTCTCCGTGAAACTTGTAGTTCAAATCTGTTTGAAAAGTAAGGAGCTGAAAATTTAGTTTTCAGAAATAATCAAGGTATGAGATATATGTGATATCTAAGACCTTATTGCAAGATGATAGAATATAATTTGGTGAGACTACATAAACTCATAAGTTTTATGGGAATGTACGAAGATTGAAGACGCAAGGCGTCCCAATCCTCCAACTATTGGGGCACTAACGATATTCGCATATCCATGAAGTAATCATCCTTAGTATGCACCGTTGCTAAGACTCGTAGTTTCGTAGCATCACGTGATGATCGGGTGTTATAGATTCTACGTGTGCATACAACGGGTGCAAGCCAGTTTTGCACATGCGAATACTAAGGTTAAACTTTACGAGCCTAGCATGTACAGACATGGTCTCGAAAAGTCGTCATGATATGATGGATAAAATTATGAGTGAAATTGTTCATCATATTAAAAGGTTACTAATAGTGAAATCTGAAACACTTGTCATATGATGATCAACTTCAAAGTAAGAACCTCAAGGTTATTGGTATTTGACCAACAAACCTAGAAGTTAATGATGTTGAAGTGTTTTTCTGCATAATGAGGAAAGCTAAAAGAGAAACTACAAAAGATATTTTGGCAAAAAGAAAGAAAATACTAGAAAGTCTAGCTCAGGTGTATATAAATGATATACATGTTATGGTTGTATTCCTAGTTAGGTCATACAATGAAATTCTTGGGTATTAGTACCATATTGGTTGGTATGAAGTGTCATACAAAATAACGCAATACAAGAATACAATGGCCTAAGTGACTGAAGGAATATGATAGGAATGCACGTCCGGAACAAAAATAAAGTGTTATTATGTTCATCGTTGGCATTCTATCTAGCTCTTAGAATTTATTATAAAGAACTTAATAAATGTTATTTTGCTCTGGTCAAATGAAAACAATGAGTTGTTCAAATTATGACATTACTCCATGTACGATGGATAAGTTATTATAAATCTTAATGGTGAAACACACACACATAATACTGACGCTAAAATGCCATAAGGCAAATGATTTGAATTCCACTTATTTGTGTAACCGCCATTTAGGTCATATTGGAAAGGAACGCATGAAGAAACTCCATACAATTGGATTATTGGAGTCATTTGATTTTTCAATCATTTAGCGCTTGCAAATCTCTTCTAAAAGGAATGACTGAAATACCGTTCATAGGCCAAGTTTTTGAACGGGCAACTAACTTAGTGGAAACATACATGATGATGTATATGGTTCACAAGGCATAGTTGTATGCGGGAGATTCTTCTACTTCATGAAAACTTCAAACAATGAATTGAGTATATATATGTGGATATATTCGATAAGGAAGAAGTTTGAAACATTTTGAATGGATTCAAATAAATTTCAGCATGAAGTGGAAATCATCATAATAGAAAAGTCAAATATCTATGATTGGATCATAGTGGAAATATTTGAATTACTAGTTTTAGCGAACATCTAAGAGAGTTATGAAATTGTTCTACAACTCACGTTTCTTGGAGTATCATAGTAATGATGGAATATCCGAGAGATGTATCCAAACCTTGTTGGGTCAATGATGAGATAAAATATTGATGCCATTATATTTTTGTGGATTATGCTTTAGAGACTACCGCTTTTACACTAAATAGAGCATCATCATAATCCGTTGAAATGACACCATACAAGTTATGGCATGGGTATAAACCCTAATAGTCCTTTCTTTAAATTTTGGTCTAAGAGTTTTCAACCAAAATCGGATAAATGTCTTTGTTGGTTATCCCAAAGAATTGATTGGGAATTCTTTCCACTATGAAGTAAAAGACAAAAGTGTTTGTCAATGTTACTAGCTTATTTCCAAGAAATTGTTTTCTAGCGAAGTATTTTGAGTGGGAGGACAATAGAACTTGATAAGGTTTATGAACCTGAGCATAATGATCAGAGTAGCGCAGCATCGGAAATTGGTTCCGGAAGCGGCCACGACGATCATGGCTTCCATGACTACAAAGTGTTTTAGCCATGGAGATCGAAGTACTTATTGAACCTTGTAGGTATGGTTTACTTTGTGATCAAATAAATGATTTGTGGACAAAGGATTGATTTTGAACAATGATAAACCAACTACAAACAGAGAAGTTGTGATGGGCCCTGACTCCGTTAAAATGGCCATGCGCCATGAAATCCATGATAGATGAATACTTTTTAAAAGTAAATGGATCTATAAAATTGATGGACTTGGATGAAATATCATTGAAGAAGCTCGACTTGTCGAAAAGTTGTTTACGACAAAGTTCAAAGAGTTTACTACGATAAGATTAGATCTTCCGTAGCAATGCTTATAGTCTATGTGGATTATTCTAGTAATCACTACATATTTCTTTTATGAGATATGCTAATAGGATGGCAAAATACATTACTTATAAGAAGTTTGTATTAAAGGTGTATACAAGATACAACCAAGAGTTTTTGCTAGTTCGTAGAATACTAGATAGGTATACAAACTTCAATTGGATGAAGTAAGTATCGCGGAGTTGGAATCTTCACCAGATGAAATAGTCAAAGAGTTTTTGATTTCATCAGAAACGATGAAGATGCTTGCATTTGCAAGATATTAAGTGGGAGCGCTGAGACATATTTATAATACTTTATGTAGATGACATATAGTTGATTATAAATGATGTAATTATATACTTGATTAAAAAGGTTTCATTGAGAATTAATTTCAATGAAAGGATATGGACTGAAACAAATTTAAGTGTCAAGATCTATGAAGATAGATTGAAATACATTATAAGTTTAAGTCAAAGTACATAAAATGGATATTGAAGTAGTTCAATATAGAAATATTAAGAAAATGTTCTTATAATGTGAAGTTTTAACAAGACTTGAGTGTATCTTACACTCAATGAGTAAAAACACATGAGTGATTATAGATCACGAATAATATGTACACAATCAGATGTCCTGTGCTCTTAAAAAATGTTATGAGCATGTACCAAAATGATTCATGTGATGATCATTGAAAAACAGTAAGAATATTCTTGAGTACTTAAGAAGAACCAAGGATATATATACATATAGTTTTGTATGGAGAAATGACAAACAAATCGCTGTAAGATGTTGCACCGATATTTGTTTGGTCACATATAAAAAAATGAATTTCAAATCTCAATTAGGATAAGTGTTGATTAAAAGGTAGCACAATGAGCTAGATGAAATCTATGCTAAATTTAGATGAGATCTAAATATTGTGACGGATTCTACAAACATAGGCAAAGCATGTCATTGTTTTAACAATGACTGAGGATGTTGAGTCGAGAAGTTCTTCGAGAACTTGGTGTAGTTCCGATAGTGTCAGAACTTTGAAGCTATATTGTATGTGACAATATTAGTGACTTATTTCAGACTGCGGAATTAAGGTTCCACCAGAAGACCAAACATATTTAATGCCGACTCATTTGGAAAATGAGTGATGCGTTAAGACGCAAATGAATTGCAAAATACATACGTTTCTGAGCATGTCAGATCCGTTGACTAAAACCTCTCCCGTGAGCAAAACATGATAAAGCACCGGAAGGCCAAGGTGTTATATCTTTACATATGTAAACTAGATTATTGACTCTAGTGCAAGTGGGAGACTGTTGGAGATATGCCCAAGAGGCAATAATAAAATGGTTATTATAATATATCTTTGTGTTTATGATAATGTTTACATAACATGCTATAATTGTATTAACCGAAACATTGATACATGTGTGTTATGTGAACAACAAAGAGTCCCTAGTAAGCCTCTTGTATAACTAGCTTGTTGATTAATAGATGATCATGGTTTCGTGATCATGAACATTGGATGTTATTAATAACAAGGTTATGTCATTATATGAATGATGTAATGGACACACCCAATTAAGCGTAGCATAAGATCACGTCATTAAGTTATTTGCTATAAGCTTTCGTTACATAGTTACCTAGTCCTTATGACCATGAGATCATGTAAATCAATTATACTGGAAAGGTACTTTGATTACATCAAACGCCACTGCGTAAATGGGTGGTTATAAAGGTGGGATTAAGTATCCGGAAAGTATGAGTTGAGGCATATGGATCAACAGTGGGATTTGTCCATCCCGATGACGGATAGATATACTCTGGGAGCTCTCGGTGGAATGTCGTCTAATGTCTTGCAAGCATATGAATAAGTTCATAAGAGACCACATACCACGGTACGAGTAAAGAGTACTTGTCAGGAGACGAGGTTGAACAAGGTATAAAGTGATACCGATGATCAAACCTCGGACAAGTAAAATATCGCATGACAAAGGGAATTGGTATCGTATGTGAATGATTCATTCGCTCACTAAGTCATCGTTGAATATGTGGGAGCCATTATGGATCTCCAGATCCCGCTATTGGTTATTGGTCGGAGAGAGTTCTCACCCATGTCCACATAGTTCGCGAACCGTAGGGTGACACACTTAAGGTTTGATGTTGTAATAGTAGAACTTGAATATGGAATGGAGTTCGAAGTATTGTTCGAAGTCTCGGATGGGATCCCGGACATCACGAGGAGTTCCGGAATGGTCCGGAGAATAAGATTCATATATAGGAAGTCATATTCCAAGTTTGGAAATGATCCGGTGCATTTATGGAAGGTTCTAGAAAAGTCCGGAAGAAATCACTTTGGAAGGCGGAGTCCCGAAGGGACTCCACCTCCCATGGCCGGCCAACCCTAGTGGGGGAGTCCAAGGTGGACTCCACCAAGGTGGCCGGCCACCCCCCCCCCCCCACATGGAAGGGTGGGAATCCCACTTGAGGTGGGAGTCCCACCTTGGGTAGGTTTCCCTACTACATGGAAGGTTTTGGGTTGGGGTCTTATTCGAAGACTTGTAGTCCAACACTTGGGGTTCCACCTATATAATGAGGGGCATAGGGGAGGGGGCCGGCCACCACAAAGCCACAAGCTGGCCGCACCCCTTGAGGCCGGCCACCCCCTCTCCCAAACCCTAGCCGCCCCCTCTCTCCTCCACCTCTCCCGCACGCTTAGCAAAGCTCCGCCGGAGATCTCCATCGCCACCGCCACCACGCTGTCGTGCTGCCGGATTCAAGGAGGAGCTACTACTTCCGCTGCCCGCTGGAACGGGGAGAAGGACGTCGTCTTCATCAACACCGAACGTGTGACCGAGTACGGAGGTGCTGCCCGATCGTGGCACCGTGATCAAGATCTTCTACGCGCTTTTGCAAGCGGCAAGTGATCGTCTACCGCAGCAACAAGAGCCTCATCTTGTAGGCTTTGGAAATCTTCAAGGGTGAGTCTCGATCATCTCCTTGTTGCTCCCGTCTTCTAGATTGCATCTTGGCTTGGATTGCGTTCTCGCGGTAGGAAATTTTTTGTTTTCTATGCAACGAATCCCTACAGCCAGGGCCCAGGCCGCGCCGTCCTGGCGTGTCGTCGCCCCGTGGCCCCACTTCGTATCTCCCCCGGTGTTCTGGAAGCTTCGTGGAAAAATAGGACCATGGGCGTTGATTTCATCCAATTCCGAGAATATTTCCTTACTAGGATTTCTGAAACCAAAAACAGCAGAAAACAGCAACTGGCTCTTCGGCATCTCATTAATAGGTTAGTGCCGGAAAATGCATAATAATGACATATAATGTGTATAAAACATGTGAGTATCATCATAAAAGTAGCATGGAACATAAGAAATTATAGATACGTTTGAGACGTATCAAGCATCCCCAAGCTTAGTTCCTACTCGTCCCGAGTAGGTAAATGATAACAAAGATAATTTCTTAAGTGACATGCTATCATAATCTTGATCAATACTATTGTAAGCACATGTAATGAATGCAGCGATTCGAAGCAATGGCAAATACAATGAGTAAACAACTGAATCATATAGCAAAGACTTTTCATGAATAGTACTTTCAAGACAAGCATCAATAAGTCTTGCATAAGAGTTAACTCATAAAGCAATAGATTCAAAGTAAAGGCATTGAAGCAACACAAAGGAAGATTAAGTTTCAGCGGTTGCTTTCAACTTGTAACATGTATATCTCATGGATATTGTCAACATAAAGTAATATAATAAGTGCAATATGCAAGTATGTAAGAATCAATGCACAGTTAACACAAGTGTTTGCTTCTTGAGATAGAAGGAAATGGGTAAACCAACTCAACATAAAAGTAAAAGAATGGCCCTTCGCAGAGGGAAGCATGGATTGCTATATTTGTGCTAGTGCTTTTATTTTGAAAACAAGAAACAATTTTGTCAATGGTAGTAATAAAGCATATGTATCATGTAAATTATATCCTACAAGTTGCAAGCCTCATGCATAGTATACCAATAGTGCCCGCACCTTGTCCTAATTAGCTCGGATTACCTGGATTATCATCGCAATACATATGTTTTAACCAAGTGTCACAATGGGGTACCTCTATGCCGCCTGTACAAAGGTCTAAGGAGAAAGCTCGCATTGGATTTCTCGCTTTTGATTATTCTCAACTTAGACATCCATACCGGGACAACATAGACAACAGATAATGGACTCCTCTTTAATGCATAAGCATTTAGCAACAAATAATATTCTCATATGAGGTTGAGGATATTTGTCCAAAACTGAAACTTCCACCATGAATCATGGCTTTAGTTAGCGGCCCAATGTTCTTCTCTAACAATATGCATACTCAAACCATTCAACTCATGGTAAATCGCCCTTACTTCAGACAAGACGAACATGCATAGCAACTCACATGATATTCAACAAAGAAATAGTTGATGGCATCCCCAGGAACATGGTTATCGCACAACAAGCAACTTATAAGAGATAAGATGCATAAGTACATATTCAATACCACAATAGTTTTTAGTCTATTTGTCCCATGAGCTATACATTGCAAAGATAAAGAATGGAAATTTTAAAGGTAGCACTCAAGCAATTTACTTTGGAATGGCGGAGAAATACCATGTAGTAGGTAGGTATGGTGGACACAAGTGGCATAGTGTTTGGCTCAAGGATTTTGGATGCATGAGAAGTATTCCCTCTCGATACAAGGTTTAGGCTAGCAAGGTTATTTGAAGCAAACAAAAGTATGAACCGGTACAGCAAAACTCACATAAAAGACATATTGTAAGCATTATAAGACTCTATACCGTCTTCCTTGTTGTTCGACTCTTACTAGAAAATATCTAGACCTTAGAGAGACCAATGATGCAAACCAAATTTTAGCAAGCTCTATGTATTTCTTCATTTAATAAGTGCAAAGTATATGATGCAAGAGCTTAAACATTAGCACAACAATTGCCAAGTATCACATTATTCAAGATATTATACCAATTACCACATGTAGCATTTCTCGTTTCCAACCATATAACAATTTAACGAAGCAGTTCAACCTTCGCCATGAATATTATGAGTAAAGCCTAAGGACATATGTGTCCATATGCAACAGCGGAGCGTGTCTCTCTCCCACACAATGAATGCTAGGATCCAACTTTATTCAAACAAAACAAAAACAAACAGACGCTCCAAGTAAAGCACATAAGATGTGATGGAATAAAAATATAGTTTCACTAGAGGAACCTGATAATGTTGTCAATGAAGAAGGGGATGCCTTGGGCATCCCCAAGCTTAGACGCTTGAGTCTTCTTGAAATATGCAGGGATGAACCACCGGGGGCATCCCCAAGCTTAGAGCTTTCACTCTCCTTGATCATATTGTATCATCCTCCTCTCTTGATCCTTGAAAACTTCCTCCACATCAAACTCAAAACAACTCATTAAAGGGTTAGTGCATAACCAAAAATTCACATGTTCAGAGGTGACACAATCATTCTTAACACTTCTGGACATTGCACAAAGCTACTGAAAATTAATGGAACAAAGAAATCCATCAAACATAGCAAAACAGGCAATGCGAAATAAAAGGCGGAATATGTCAAAACAGAACAGTCCGTAAATACGTATTTTTCTGGGTCACCAGACTTGCTCAAATGAGCAAACTCAAAACTAATGAAAGTTGCGTACATATCTGAGGATCACGCACGTAAATTGGCATAATTTTCTGAGTTACCTACAGAGAATACTGTTCAAATTCGTGACAGCAAGAAATCTGTTTCTGCGCAGTAATCCAAATCTAGTATCAACTTTATCATTAAAGACTTTACTTGGCACAACAATGCAATAAAACTAAGATAAGGAGAGGTTGCTACATTAGTAACAACTTGCAAGACTCAAATATAAAACAAAAGTACTGTTGTAAAATGATGGGTTGTCTCCCATAAGCGCTTTTCTTTAACGCCTTTCAGCTAGGCGCAGAAAGTGTGTATCAAGTGTTATCAAGAGATGAAGCATTAGATGCTCCCTTATCTATAGTGGTATTAAGAGCTTTGTCAATTTTAGGCCTATAATAGTTTTTTGGCTTAGGCACCTTAGAGACATACATGAACTTTTGCTTCTTACCCACATAAGCTTTCTCCCTATACTTAAGAGAAGAAAAAGTTGAACCCAAGATTCCCATAACTTCTTCAAGTTCACTAATCCTATGGGTTTGATTACCATGAGTAGCACAAGTTTCTAATACGGAAATTCGCTCATTAATTCTTCCTAGAGATTTATCAAGTTTATCAATGCTATTAAGTAATATTCCCAACTAGCAAAGTTGCCCGTGCGATTTCTTGGATATCTTAAATCATTGAGAAATTTTTATTATTTCAAATTCATTTAAAAGTGCATTACTCAAGTCCAAATGTATTACATTAGCTTTTGCCAAGGCCTTTGCCGTCATCTCGTGGGAATAGTTGCTTGACTTCATCCATCGTCTAGATTTCTCCGTGCGGTTGTCTATACCAGGGAGACCGACATACCACCCCTCCTCTTTATTCTGGTGAACGGCCCACAAAAGCTCCAATGTTATTTGTGCATGTTTTTTCCGCTCATTATGAAATCCACCATTTTAGCTGGATCTCATGAGCATCTCTAATCTTTACTATTAAGTCTCAATGCGACCGTGGTACGTCGCTTACATCGCTCGCTTCGCACGATCGAGTCGACCAGACCATGGAACCATCGCTAAAGGCCCAACAGCCCATGCCGTTGTCACAGTCGAATCCATGGGCCGTAGTTCTTTCAGAACCATAAGTCAAATACATGGGCCTAAAAAGACAAAACAGGGGCCATTGCCCCATTGTTTCGTGAGAACCACGGGCCGCACAGCCAAAGAAAAAAAACAAATCCAATCTCTGCTACGATACAAGTCTGATTCGATCCTATTCAATGTCCGTACTGGGTTATGATACTTATGCGCAGGGTAAGTATAAAAAGACCTCGACATTGTTTCTCGGAACTCCATAGCTGCCGTCTCGCCGACTTCCAACCTCGCCAGAACTGTGTAGCCGTCGTCGCGACACCTCGCCAGAAGCCGCCGTCCGCCTCTTATGTCTCAGGATCTGTCTCTATCTTTTGCAGATCCTGTGGCTGCTGATATCAATACGAGTAACGAACAGAAGATGAGAGAGGATCTGTCATAGGCAGGAATCCCATTGCATGCTGACAGCTGCCTGTAATCCCTCTTCCCACTGCCTCTGATTGACTGCTTAGTTTCTCCATACAAAACGACAATGACTATATCCCTGATTTGCTTGATTTTGTTCGGGTGAAATCGGCAGCAAGTGCCAAGCAAACCTAATGTGATCTTGCGGATTGGTAATATGGCGCGGGCCGCGCCACGAGAGACGAGACCCCCTGATCAGTTGCCTCACAGGCGCGCAAACTCAGCCACTTCAACAATCACTGGATTCCTACTGAAGAATGTAGTTTTCGTCTGTATAATCCTCCAGCGTAATAATTTATTAGACGTGCTCCACATGTTAATATTCCAAATGCAATCACATATATGAATATGCCTCTCATGATCTGAGGATTAAAAAGATTGTTCGTGCTTTAGTTTTTTAGTAGGATACTAGCATATATGATAGTAGTAAAAATCGCAACAATTTATTTGTGTGTACATGTACATTCAGTAAATTGTCAACAAAAAACAAGGCTAGATGAAGGGCAAGTTTAAATATTTGCAATTCCTGAAATAAAATGCATGAGTTAATTTTAAGGCGTAGCAACGCACGGGTATTTGGCTAGTATATATTTATATTTTGTCTCAATCCTGCTCTCCCTTGAAAGCTAATATATCCGATGAATTCCCACATTAATTTGCAAAAGTTTAGGAGTCATACTTTGCAAAGAACAAACTAAATGAATTACCTGAAGCAATCCTGCATTATAGTAGCACCATCAAAATGATTTTGCATTATAGTAGCACCATCAAAATGATTTCAGGCCCCAATTCATCGAATTCTTGACAGACTCGTCTTTTTTTCTTATTCGCTTCCAGCCGAATCATGTACGTAACAGTGCTTTTGGTTTTTATTCCTGGTCTTGATCACACCTCACGTCTCTTCTCGTCAGTCTTCACCACTCCTATTTTTCCATGCCTCCCCGTTTCCAGGAAGCAACCAAAAGCAGCGATATGCATGCAAACACTTCAGAGAGGAAGCTAGTGTCCATGGCTTCATCCTCAGTGATCAATCAAACCATCCCAGATCCCCTATTTACCACCGTAAACGGGCGCTCAATAAACTCCGCTATCCTCCGGATGTTCTCTGCCGGGTCACGTAGGATCTCCTTGTATCTGACGAAGAGGACCTTCTCTGGCCACCTCTTGGCCGTGTCCCAGTACTCGGTGGCGTGCTGCCATGCCGGACTATACAAGTTGCAGCCCTCACAGAACACCGGGAAGAGCTGGTCGAGGTCGAGGCGACAATGGCGGCGCCTGACGGCCAGCGCACGGGGCAGAGAACCCATGCGAGCTGATTGCACCCTTCCGGCTTTGGGGTGCATCCAGAGCAGGGCGGTGTAGTGGGTTGCTCCATTGTATCAAACGCTCGGACAAAACTGCTATACAACTGCATGGCTGCACGAACTTGCATCAGCTGCTCCTGCTATTGAAATTCATAATCTGCCACATTATGGAGAGTCAACGGCCGGACTTGAGTCAGATGGAGATGGAGAATCGCCGCGAGTTCAGCAGAATGACCAGAAGGTAGGGTTCCGATGAAGTCGACAGAACGGCGAGACAGTCTCCATCAGATGCACCCTGGTTCATCATCCCGACAGCGGAGTTCACCGTCTCTGCGAATTCAAGCACGTCCGCGACGGCCTCAGCCATGGTCACATCAAACCCGAGCTGACCTGTATCTGACGAAGAGGACCTTCTCTGGCCACCTCTTGGCCGTGTCCCAGTACTCGGTGGCGTGCTGCCACGCCAGACTATACAAGTTGCAGCCCTCACAGAACACCGGGAAGAGCTGGTCGAGGTCGAGGCGACAATGGCGGCGCCTGACGGCCAGCGCACGGGGCAGAGAACCCATGCGAGCTGATTGCACCCTTCCGGCTTTGGGGTGCATCCAGAGCAGGGCGGTGTAGTGCGTTGCTCCATTGTATCAAACGCTCCGACAAAACTGCTATACAACTGCATGGCTGCACGAACTTGCATCAGCTGCTCCTGCTATTGAAATTCATAATCTGCCACATTATGGAGAGTCAACGGCCGGACTTGAGTCAGATGGAGATGGAGAATCGCCGCGAGTTCAGCAGAATGACCAGAAGGTAGGGTTCCGATAAAGTCGACAGAACGGCGAGACAGTCTCCATCAGATGCACCCTGGTTCATCATCCCGACAGCGGAGTTCACCGTCTCTGCGAATTCAAGCACGTCCGCGACGGCCTCAGCCATGGTCACATCAAACCCGAGCTGACCTGACGTCGCTTCGGTGCCTGCCGTGGCTCCCTCCCTGAGCTAGCGCTTATAATTCCATTGATCGTTGGTCCTGTTTAGAGAAGTTGTTGCGTAGATTTCATCCAGGTCAATCTCGTTTCCTTGATTGATCTCAAGTGGATATATATATGTTGGAGTAGAAGTGCAGGTCCCAGCCTCCGCGTGTGCGTCTGGACGTACGGCGCCCACGTATCGTTACAGAGTAGAAGTTTTTATTTTCTTTGATGATCAAGGCCTCCGTGTTCATCCGGTTCGGTTTCTATTTTAGATCGAGGCGACGTACGACGTACCGGTCCCATTGAGATTTAATAGTAAAGATTTAGTCTCAATGCTTGGAAGATTTTGCTCTATGGTCTCCATCTTTTTCATGACATCTTCAAGAGAGATTTCAATTTTAACTTCATTAACAGGTGGTTTTCCAACTAGACTCTCAATAATGCAACTAGCTTCTAAAGCAGGAGTGCCTAGAAAATTACCTCCCGCGAGACAATCAAGAACATACCTATTCCAGCTAGAGATGCCAACATAAATTCCTGAGTAGGATAATAGTGGAGTGTTTCTTAGTGCACCTATTATGAGCATCACTAATTCTATACCAAGCATCTTTTAAACATTCTCCCCCTTGTTGCTTAAACGAACGAACTTCAACTTCAGGATTACTCATTTTAGCAGTAGTAAATAAAGTAAACTAGATAAAGTAAATGCAAGTAACTAATTTTTTTGTGTTTTTAATATGGCAAACAAGATAGTAAATAGAGTAAAACAAGTAACTAATTTTTTTGTGTTTTGTTTTAGTGCAGCAAACAAAGTAGTAAATAAAAGTAAAGCAAGATAAAAACAAAGTAAAGAGATTGGAGGTGGAGACTCCCCTTGCAGCGTGTCTTGATCTCCCCGGCAACGGCGCCAGAAAATATGCTGCTGATGTGGGAGTTGACGTGGGATTGCAAAGTCGCCAGAAAGTAGCTTCCTTGTGACGGTAAAGCACTCGTCCGTTGGGAACCCCAAGAGGAAGGTGTGATGCGTACAGCGGCAAGTTTTCTCTTAGTAAGAAACCAAGGTTTATCGAACCAGTAGAAGTCAAGAAGCACGTTGAAGGTTGTTGGTGACGGAGTATAGTGCGGCGCAACACCAGGGATTCCGGCGCCAACGTGGAACCTGCACAACACAACCAAATTACTTTGCCCCAACGTGACAGTGAGGTTGCCAATCTCACCGGCTTGCTGTAACAAAGGATTAGATGTATAGTGTGGATGATGATGTTTGCAGAAAACAGTAGAACTAGTATTGCAGTAGATTGTATTCGATGTAAAAGAATGGACCGGGGTCCACAGTTCACTAGTGTTGTCTCTCCCATAAGATAAATAGCATATTGGGTGAACAAATTACAGTTGGGCAATTGACAAATAAAGAGAGCATAACAATGCACATACATGTTATGATGAGTAGTGTGAGATTTAATTGGGCATTACGACAAAGTACATAGACCGCTATCCAGCATGCATCTATGCCGAAAAAGTCCACCTTCAGGTTATCATCCGAAACCCCTCCAGTATTAAGTATGGTGCGTAATGTAATCAACAAATACATCCTTAGATATAGTATTGATGTTTTATCCCTAGTGGCAACAGCACATCCACAACCTTAGAGGTTGTTGTCACTCCCCCAGATTTAATGGAGGCATGAACCCACTATCGAGCATAATTACTCCCTCTTGGAGTTACAAGCAATGACTTGGTCAGAGCCTCTACTAGCAACGGAGAGCATGCAAGATCATAAACAACACATAGATGATAGATTGATAATCAACATAGCATAGTATTCATTATTCATCGGATCCCAACAAACGCACATGTAGCATTATAGATAGATGATCTTGATCATGTTAGGCAGCTCACAAGATCCAACAATGATAGCACAATGAGGAGAAGACGACCATCTAGCTACTGCTATGGACCCATAGTCCAGGGGTGAACTACTCACACATCAATCCGGAGGCGACCATGGCGGTGTAGAGTCCTCCGGGAGATGATTCCTCTCTCCGGCAGGGTGCCGGATGCGATCTCCTGAATCCCCCGAGATGGGATTGGTGGCGGCGGCGTATCTGGAAGGTTTTCCGTATCGTGGCTCTCGGTACTGGTGCTATTATCGACGAAGGCTTAAGTAGGCGGAAGGGTAGGTCAGGGGGCGTCACGGGGGACCCACACCACAGGGCCGCGCGGCGAGGGCCCAGGCCGCGCCGCCCTGGCGTGTCGTCGCCCCGTGGCCCCACTTCGTATCTCCCCCGATGTTCTGGAAGCTTCGTGGAAAAATAGGACCCTGGGCGTTGATTTCGTCCAATTCCGAGAATATTTCCTTACTAGGATTTCTGAAACCAAAAACAGCAGAAAACATCAACTGGCTCTTCGGCATCTCGTTAATAGGTTAGTGCCGGAAAATGCATAATAATGACATATAATGTGTATAAAACATGTGAGTATCATCATAAAAGTAGCATGGAACATAAGAAATTATAGATACGTTTGAGACGTATCATGTTGCTTTCTTCATCAACTTAGTGCAAACACCTAAGCTTGGGGAGGTTGCACCACTGTGAATCTTCTTATCTCTTTTAGATTATGTATTGTATTTTATTTATCTTGTATTTAGTCTTGACTTTCTAGTTCTTTTTCATAAAATGAAAATCTAGAAAAATAGTTTATTCTCTAAATTATGTGGGTCAAAAATTTGAGAGCTTATTATGAATATAGATCAACTAGATAAGAAAATAGAGTATATGAATTGCTTGAGCACCTCAGTGAAATTTCTACTGCTTTTTATGAACTACATAATATAACTTGCTGCACTAAAAAAGTTTACAAACACTCTCACTTCCAATGTAAGCATAATTATGATTCTATAATTGCTGCTTATCAAGAGTGTAAATTTGCATGCCAAGAAATAGAGCAAGCTGAAAAATATGTTGCTTATGTTGCAGCCCATGAATTAGACTCCCTCATTAGTGAAAAATTTGATACTAGTCATGAGGCACGTGTGATGAAAAGACACCTCTCTATTATCCTTCAAATGTACAAAACATAATTTAGTGATAATACCTATGTTATCAACTATGATAAAACAAACCTTGCTACCTTGGAAAATACTAAATTTGTGCATGAGGATTATGATAAAAACTATAGCTTGGGTATGCCCATGCATCCCATACAGGAATCCAACAATACATCTCTAAATATGCCTGCTAGCTCTACTACTAAAATTATTAATGAGAAATAGGAATATGATGATGCTCTAGATGATGGTTTATTTTTGCTTGAGAATCCTCTATGCTTAGAAAGTAGGGCTTTCTATTTTCGTGCCCTCGGGTCCTTAGTTATACTCAGTTTTCCCCAGCCCCTTAGTTTTTCCTCAGTTTTCCCCAAGCCTTTGTCTGAAACCCGTAGAAGGAGCTCGGACGGAAGGAATCCGTTTATTTGAACGTTCCGTGTTGACATGTGGGGTTGCGTTTATTCGGCGGTTGGGGTTGTTTCCTTCGATTTGGAGAAGTTGATGGGACGTGAGAGGCGTGGTTTCGTGCGTGAGCGAGAATGAGACGTATTGTGTGCAGAGGGAGGGAGAGAGGGGCTTACGCGTCCTAAATGAGACCCGCGTCCTACGCGTCCACTATTGTGCCGCGACACGCATCAACAATGGCACGTCTTCCACTTCTGCACCGCAACACGCGTCCTCGAGTCTAACCCTGGAAATTTAGATATACTCAGGTATACCCTCGAGTCATATACTAGCATTTTTTTGTGTGCTCAGTTTTCCCCTTGAGTGCTAATACTGGCTAGTGCAATATACTCAGTTTTACCCTCAAGTGGCAGGTCAACAGAGAGTCAACAAATGGGATTAACTAGTTAAATGAGTTATTTAATGTGCAAAAAAATTCGAAAAAGAGTGGCACTTACTCATGGAGTCTTTACCACAAATTGCCACTTCTCAAATCATAGATAAATCAAGTTTTACCACAAATTGCACTTCTCAAATCACCTAGTAGCTATGAAGGTGCATGGTTTTCCACAATAAGCCCTACCCAAAACAGTTTTTCCCAAAACATACTTTGTCTGAATGAGGCCATAATTTTTAGACTCATGTATATTTTTATTGCATATAGTTTGAGGTAGGCCAAGATAGGTTTCATTGCACAAAACACGTATTTTCCATTTTTAAATCTTATATTTGAATCCCTTAGTCTGTTTAGTACTCACTTGCCCTTGGTTCCTTGATACTACTCAGTTTTGCCCTCTCCCTTCACAAATTCTCACAGACGTCCAACATTGCCCTGATTGGTCTAGCACATATCACGCGGATCGTGCCCGCCGACCGTTGATCGTATGATCTAACGGGCAGGATAACCCCTATCTCTCTCTCTGGTCGGGGCCACCACCCTCTCTCTCTCTCTATCGGCGGTTAGCTTCCACCCTCTATGTATGCTAAAGGGCGGTTACCCAGTACGCTAAAGTTTGGTTTTCTGCATTATTTTTCACGAGCTAAATTATAAACTCTTTTAGGCATTATTTTTCACGCAAAAATGATAAACCATCACCGATTTGTTGTAGCCATTACTTTTCATGCAAAAAATGATACACCATCACCCATTTCTTGTAGCCATTACTTTCCACGCAAAAAATAATAAACCATCACCGATTTGTTGTAACCATTACTTTTCACGCAAAAAATGATACACCATCACCCATTTCTTGTAGCCATTACTTTCCACTCAAAAAATGATAAACCATCGCCGATTTCTTGTAGCCATCCCACCGGTCTTATTTAATTGACTCAAATTTAGTATAAAGTTGTACTAAATCCGAGTCAATTAAAAGAGACCGGAGGGAGTACTTTTCATGCAAAAAAATGATAAACAATCACCGATTTCTTGTAGCCATTACAGTAAAATGATAAACTATCACGAATTACCATTTCTTTTAAGCATTACTTTTCACGGTAAAATGATAAAGGGTATCACGAAGTACCATTCCGTCAAGATAGTCCACATTACTTTTTTGTTGAGATATATACCCCCACAATAGTCATCTCCTCCTTAATTTATTGTGTAAACCCCCACAACGGTCACCTCCACCTTAAATTATTGTGTAAACCCCTACAACGGTCATCTCTCCCTTATAAACACCCACAACGGCCATCCCTTGTGTCAATAGGTGCTTCCTCTCTCTTCTTCGTTCACCTATACTTGATCCATTGCCATGGCTTCCACGTCTCGGACGCGGACCGGAAGGGGAAGGGGCGACCGGGGTGGTGGATCATCATCATTGCCACCACCACCGTCAACACTGCCATTGATCATAGAGGAGTTCTTCATCGTCGTCTATGAAGATCCTTTGGTCAAGAAGGTACGTACGCGTTCCCACATATATGATGCATGTGATTAATTATGGGCATGTTCTTAAAAACCTTTAATTTCAAACGATCAGTGCTCGATCTCTTTGCAGGCAATCCCAAAAAAGTTTGCGGACTATCTTGATGGCCAGGAGCCAGCTAAGGTGTATCTGCGAGCAGCTGACTGCAGTCCTCGTCTCTGGACCGTGGAGGTCCTATTTGACGGACAAGGCCGGATGTACCTCGACAAGGGCTAGGAGAGTTTCGCCATAGCGCACGGTGTGGATTTCGGCTGCTTCGTACACTTCAAATATGAAGGCGATGATGTGCTCACAGTGAAGGTGTTCGACGGAACAATGTGCAGGAAGTACTACTACTCGGACGACGAAGATACTGACGATGAAAGCGACGATGACGTCAAGCCATGCATCCATCCACTTTAGATAAGGGGATTATGACCAAGAATATATATGTAGCTTCATATGCATCGATTTAGAGATCTAGCTATTTTCTATATATTATGCATGTAAAAAATAATATCGCAATTTCCACCATGATTCGAGCACCATAGCCTCCAAACGATGCCGATGTCGATGCTGATATCGGCATGGCCAGAACGGCTATTCTCGCCGCCACTGCTAGGTCACCGTCGGGATGCACCATGTTTAGCATAAGATTCACTTTAGATTAAGCTGCGAAAATAGTCACCTGCCTTTGGCTGAGGCGGCCCCACAGAGCGGTTCTATATGATAATCTCTAAATAAATAGACGACCCCAGCGGTCATTGGCTGCGGAGGCCCCACAGAGCGGCAATATATGATTTTCTCTAAATAAATAGACGATCCCACTGGTCATTGGCTGCGGCAGCCCCACAGAACGGCAATATATGTCTTTTCCTGAAAAATAGACGACCCCACTGGTCATTGGCTGCGGCAGCCCCACAGAGCGGTAATATATGACTTTTCCTGAAAAATAGACGACCCCACTGGTCATTGGCTGCGGTAGCTCTATAGAGCGGCCCCATTTGTCATTGGCAGCACCGCGTATACAATCAGGAAATAAAACGGCCCACGCGTCAGCGATAGAGATGGTCAGAGAGGAACTGCCCTCTGTGCAGCCTGATACGTCTCCGACGTATCGATAATTTCTTATGTTCCATGCCACATTATTGATGATATCTACATGTTTTATGCACACTTTATGTCATATTTATGCGTTTTCCGGAACTAACCTATTGACGAGATGCCGAAAGGCCAGTTGCTGTTTTCTGCTGTTTTTGGTTTCAGAAATCCTAGTAAGGAAATATTTTCGGAATCGAACGAAATCAACACCGGAGATCCTATAATTTCGGGAAGCTTCCAGAGCACCGGAGAAAAGTCAGAGGGGAGCCAGGGGGCCCCACCCCACAGGGCGGCGCGGCCCAAGGGGGGGCGCGCCCCCCTAGTGTGTGGGCCCCCTGTGGCCCCTCCGACTCCGCCTCTCCGCCTATATAATCGTCCCTGACCTAAAAACCTCGACCAGTTCGACGAAACCCGAGAAAACCTTCCAGAGCCGCCGCCATCGCAAAACTCCAATTCGGGGGACAGAAGTCTCTGTTCCGGCACCCTGCCGGGACGGGGAATTGCCCCCGGAGTCGTCTCCACCGCCGTCTCCACCGCCATCTTCACCGCCATCGCTGTCTCCATGATGAGGAGGGAGTAATTCACCCCTGGGGCTGAGGGCTCCGCTGTAGCTATGTGGTTCATCTCTCTCTCTTTGTGATCTAGTTGAATATCATCTATGTGCTACTCTAGTGATGTTATTAAAGTAGTCTATTCCTCCTCCATGATGTAATATTGACAGTGTGTGCATCATGAAGTACTTGGTATATGCTATGATTATGATCTCTTGTAGATTATGAAGTTAACTATTACTATGATGGTATTGATGTGATCTATTCCCCCTATCATAGTCTGTCGGTGACGGTGTGCATGCTATGTTAGTACTCGGTATAATTGTGTCGATCTATCATGCACTCTAAGGTTATTTAAATATGAATATCGAATGTTGTGGAGCTTGTTAACTCCGGCATTGAGGTGCTCTTGTAGCCCTAAACAAATAGCGGTGTTCATCATCCAACAAGAGAGTGTAGAGTGGTTTTATTATGTGATCAATATTGAGAGTGTCCACTAGTGAAAGTAGGATCCCTAGGCCTTGTTTCCAAGCATTGAATCTCCATTTCTTTACTGTTTTGTTGCATGTTTACTCGCTGCCATATTTTATTCAGATTGCTATTACCACTCATACTCATCCATATTACTTGCATCTCACTATCTCTTCGCCGAACTAGTGCACCTATACATCTGACAAGTGTATTTGGTGTGTTGGGGACACAAGAGACTTCTTGCATTGTGATTGCAGGGTTGCTTGAGAGGGATATCTTTGACCTCTTCCTCCCTGAGTTCGATAAACCTTGGGTGATCCACTTAAGGGAAACTTGCTGCTGTTCTACAAACCTCTGCTCTTGGAGGCCCAACACTGTCTACAAGAATAGAAGCTCCCGTAGACATCAAGCACTTTTCTGGCGCCGTTGCCGGGGAGGAAAGGTAAAAGGCACTCATACTCCGGTTCCAGGTAACAGTACTTTTCTGGCGCCATTGTGTGTGTGCTCGAAGCTATTTCCTTTAGATCCTGCAATTGCATATTTTTGTTTCTTGTTTACACTAGTTAGGCATAATGGACAACAATGAGCTTCTTATTTTATTTCCTAAGTTAAGACATGAATTGTGTGATGCGAAAATTAAAGAACCTATGGAACCTCATTTGCATGCTAGTAGCAATGTTATTGGTATGAACGCAATCACTGCTAATGCTATGGATAAGTCTAAGCTTGGGGAAGCTAGTTTCTATGATCTTTTTAGCTTCCCATCTTTAGGGGAGAAAATTTGTTCTGATAATGCTTTATCTCCCATATGTGATAACTCTAATGATGCTTGTGATATTTTAAATCCACCAACTGCAAGTACTGCTTTCAAGATACCCATGAAAATTATTGAACGTGTTATTGACAACCGCTATAAAGGGGATGGAACTGTCCATCCTGGAGATCATTTACTGTTTTTGCATGAATTATGCGGGTTATTCAAGTGTGCAGGTATCTCTATGGATGAAGTAAGGAAGAAGTTATTCTCTTTTTCGCTGTCTGGTAAAGCGGCGCATTGGTATAAATTGTTGAAGAATAGTCATTCTCTTGGTTGGGAGGAAATTGTACCTCTCTTTTATTCTAAATTTTATCCTCCTCATGAAGTGCATATTGACAGGAATTATATCTATAACTTTTATCCTCGTGATGGAGAGAGTATTTCCCAAGCGTGGGGGAGATTGAAGTCACTAATGATCAAATGTCCCATTCATGAGCTCCCCCGTAATGTTATTGTTAACAATTTTTATGCGAGGCTTTCAAGACAACACAAGGACTATCTGGACGCATGTTCGGAGGGATCTTTCACAAGCAAGGAGGTTGAAGCTAGGTGGGATCTTCTTGAGCGGATTGAGGAGAACGCTGAAGGATGGGAGAACAATGAAGGTAAAGAGTCAGGTATAAATTATGATTATGAATGCATTGAAGCTTTTATGGATACTGATAAATTCCGAAATATGAGTGCTACTTATGGTCTTGACTCTCAAGTTGCTGCAAATCTTTATAAAGCTTTTGCCTCTCATTTTGAATTGCCTAAGAAGAATTTTGATAAGTATCATGAACCTTTTAAAGAGGCTTGCGTGAAGAATGAAATTGTTGTTAATTATTACAATAAGCATGCTCAAACTCCTAAGAATGCTATTTCCTATAAGCATGTTAATTTTTGTGGAATGCATAGACCCTGTGGAATTAATCAAATCAAAGCTGAATATTGTATCCACCATATGAATGAAAAAACTAGAAAGTGGTCTAGGGCTCTAGATGATCTTGGTAAAAAAGTATGTTGTAGTTATCCTTTTATTTGTGAACTTTGTCATAAAGTGGGTCATTTTAATTTTCAATGCTCCTCCAATGATAATTCGCACCCCATGAGTGCTGCAAATTTGTATTGTAATGATGAAATTACTCCTAATCAGCATGATGAACTTACCTTATTTTTGTGGTGCGAAGAGCTATCAAGAAAAATCTCTTTGTTACATATGAGTGATCTTGATATTGATGATGTCCTGCGTGGGTGTTTTTCTTATTGCATTAATAATTGCCATACAAAATATTTTAGAAGATGACACCTTGCCAAAATATGATAGGACCGCTGTGTGTTTTGAACTAATTAATGAAAAGGAGGAATCCTCCCAAGTTTCTTCTATTGTTTCTGAAAGTAAACCAGGTTATGCGGACAAGCCACCCTTCAAGCCTCTTCCTCCTAAAGAAGGGAACAAGGAGAAGGAAGAGAAGAAGAAGGGAACGAGGAAGAAGAAGAAGAAGAAGAAGAAGAAGAAGAAGAAGAAGAAGAAGAAGGAGAATAAAAAGAAAGAGCTAACGGCATATCCCCGCGTGAATGAGATAACGCTAGGTAACCGTAAGTATGTTGCTCCTAATGATTATTATGATAATGAATCTGAATACGATGATCTTCCTATGCTCTTTACATACATTAGTGATCATGATTTGAATGAGCACACTACTTTTGATATTGCAAATCTCTGGGAAACTAATTCTGAAAATGAGGATGATAATAATTACCATAGTATCAGTGCTATCTATGCTTCCTCCCATAATGATATAGAAAGCTCTAAGCTTGGGGAAGAGGTGTTTGAAAATCCTTTTGCTACTGATCATTATGTGTTTGATACATCTCCTTCTAATAACAATGATGGTATGGTCACAGATAAACCGACTGTGAAAGATAACTATTCTATTTCTTATGATGACAATGTGCCTCCGACCTTTGATGATTATTATAAAGAATGCTATGATATAGGTTATAACTATCCTTATGAAACTTGTCATAGTCATGATTGGATTACCAAAAACAATTCCCTTAATATGCAACTTGTTTACCATGTTCAAATTCTTGATAATAATCTCGCTCCAATTACTATTAATGAGAAGAATTCTTCTTATGCCAAAATTAATGATACTTTTATGCATATGAACCATGATAAGAATGTTTTAAGTGATGGGTATATTGTGGATTTCATCAATGATGCTACTGAAAGTTATTATGAGAGAGGGAAACATGGTTATAGGCATCTTAATAATATTAAGTTTCCCCTCTTTATGTTGAGAATCTTGAAGCTACTCGTGTTTTATCCTCTTATGCTTGTCACTTTGTTCTTCATGAATTCATTTGTGTACAAGATTCCTTTGCATAGGAAATGGGTTAAACTTAAATGTGTTTTGAATTTGCCTCTTAATGCTCTCTTTTTGCTTCAAATACTATTTCCTGCGAGTGCATCATTGAAACTGCTGAGCCCATCTTAATGGCTATAAAGAAAGAACTCCTTGGGAGATAACCCATGTGTTATTTTGCTACAGTACTTTGTTTTATATTTGTGTCTTGGAAGTTGTTTACTACTGTAGCAACCTCTCCTTATCTTAGTTTTATGTTTTGTTGTGCCAAGTAAAGTCGTTGATAGTAAGGTTCATACTAGATTTGGATTACTGCACAGAAACAGATTTCTTTGCTGTCACGAATCTGGGCAAAATTCTCTGTAGATAACTCATAAAATTATGCCAATTTACGTGAGTGATCCTCAGATATGTATGCAACTTTCATTCAATTTGAGCATTTTCATTTGAGCAAGTCTGGTGCCTCAATAAAATTCGTCTTTACGGACTGTTCTGTTTTGACAGATTCTGCCTTTTATTTCGCATTGCTTCTTTTGCTATGTGGGATGGATTTCTTTGTTCCATTGACTTCCAGTAGCTTTGAGCAATGTCCAGAAGTGTTAAGAATGATTGTGTCACCTCTTAACATGTGAGTTTTTGATTAAGCACTAACCCTCTAATGAGTTTGTTTCGAGTTTGGTGTGAAGGAAGTTTTCAAGGGTCAAGAGAGGAGGATGATATACTACGATCAAGAAGAGTGAAAAGTCTAAGCTTGGGGATGCCCCGGTGGTTCATCCCTGCATATTTCAAGAAGACTCAAGCATCTAAGCTTGGGGATGCCCAAGGCATCCCCTTCTTTATCGACAAATTATCAGGTTCCTTCTCTTGAAACTATATTTTTATTCGGTCACATCTTATGTACTTTACTTGGAGCGTCTGTTTGTTTTTGTTTTTGTTTGAATAAATGCTTGTGTGGGAGAGAGACACGCTCCGCTGGTTCATATGAACACATGTGTTCTTAGCTTTTAATTTTCATGGCGAAGGTTGAAACTGCTTCGTTAATTGTTATATGGTTGGAAACGGGAAATGCTACATGTGGTAATTGGTATAATGTCTTGAATAATTTGATATTTGGCAATTTTTGTGCTCATATAGATCATGTTTAAGCTCTTGCATCATGTACATTGTACCCATTAGTGAAGAACTACATAGAGCTTGTTAAAATTTGGTTTGCATGATTAGTTTCTCTAGAGTCTAGATATTTTCTGGTTAAGGTGTTTGAACAACAAGGAGACGATGTAAAGTCTTATAATGTTTGCAATATGTTCATATGTGAGTCTTGCTGCACCGTTTCATACTTGAGTTTGCTTCAAACAACCTTGCTAGCCTAGCCTTGTATTGAGAGGAATTCTTCTCGTGCATCCAAATCCTTGAGCCAATAACCATGCCATTTGTGTCCACCATACCTACTACTACATGGTATTTCTCCGCCATTCCAAAGTACATTACTTGAGTGCTACCTTTAAAATTTCTATTCTTTACCTTTGCAATATATAGCTCATGGGATAAAATAGCTTAAAAACTATCGTGGTGAAGAATATGTACTTATGTGTCTTATTTCTTAGTAAGTTGCTTGTTGAGCGGTAACCATGTTTTCTGGGGACGCCATCAACTCTTTTACCTTTGTTGAATATCATGTGAGTTGCTATGCATGTTCGTCTTGTCTGAAGTAAGGGCGGTTTTCACAATCAAATGGTTTGAGTATGCATACTGTTACAGAAGAACATTGGGCCGCTAACTAAAGCCATGATTCATGGTGGAAGTTTCCGTGTGGACAGCTAATCCTCAATCTCTTATGAGAATAATAACTGTTGTTGAATGCTTATGCATTAAAGAGGAGTCCATTATTTGTTGTCTATGTTGTCCCGGTATGGATGTCTAAGTTGAGAATAATCAAAAGCGAGAAATCCAGTGCGAGCTTTCTCCTTAGACCTTTGTACAGGCGGCATAGAGGTACCCCTTTGTGACACTTGGTTGAAACATATGCTATGCAATGATAATCCGTGTTAACCCAAGCTAATTAGGACAAGGTGCGAGCACTATTAGTATACTATGCATGAGGCTTGCAACTTATAAGATGTCTTATACATAACACATATGCTTTATTACTACCGTTGACAAAATTGTTTCTTGTTTTCAAAATAAAAAGCTCTAGCACAAATATAGTAATCAATGCTTCCCTCTGTGAAGGGCCTATCTTCTACTTTATTGTTGAGTCAGTTTACCTATTCTTTCTATCTTAGAAGCAAACACTTGTATCAACTGTGTGCATTGATTCTTACATGTTTACTTATTGCACTCGTTATATTGCTTTATGTTGACAACTATCCATGAGATATACATGTTACAAGTTGAAAGCAATTGCTGAAACTTTATCTTCCTTTGTGTTGCTTCAATACCTTTACTTCGAATTTATTGCTTTATGAGTAACTCTTATGCAAGTCTTATTGATGCTTGTCTTGAAAGTATTATTCATGAAAATTCTTTGCTATATGATTCATTAGTTTACTCATTATCTTCATCATTGCTTCGAATCGCTGCATTCATCTCATATGCTTTACAATAGTATTGATCAAGATTATGATAGCATGTCACTTAAGAAATTATCTTTGTTTATCGTTTACCTGCTCGGGACGAGCAGAAACTAAGCTTGGGGATGCTGATACGTCTCCGACGTATCGATAATTTCTTATGTTCCATGCCACATTATTGATGATATCTACATGTTTTATGCACACTTTATGTCATATTTATGCATTTTTCGGAACTAACCTATTGACGAGATGCCGAAAGGCCAGTTGCTGTTTTCTGCTGTTTTTGGTTTCAGAAATCCTAGTAAGGAAATATTTTCGGAATCGGACGAAATCAACACCGGAGATCTTATAATTTCGGGAAGCTTCCAGAGCACCGGAGAAAAGTCAGAGGGGAGCCAGGGGGCCCCACCCCACAGGGCGGCGCGGCCCAAGGGGGGGCGCCCCCCTAGTGTGTGGGCCCCCTGTGGCCCCTCCGACTCCGCCTCTCCGCCTATATAATCGTCCCTGACATAAAAACCTCGACCAGTTCGACGAAACCCGAGAAAACCTTCCAGAGCCACCGCCATCGCGAAACTCCAATTCGGGGGACAGAAGTCTCTGTTCCGGCACCCTGCCGGGACGGGGAATTGCCCCCAGAGTCGTCTCCACCGCCGTCTCCACCGCCATCTTCACCGCCATCGCTGTCTCCATGATGAGGAGGGAGTAATTCACCCCTGGGGCTGAGGGCTCCGCTGTAGCTATGTGGTTCATCTCTCTCTCTTTGTGATCTAGTTGAATATCATCTATGTGCTACTCTAGTGATGTTATTAAAGTAGTCTATTCCTCCTCCATGATGTAATGTTGACAGTGTGTGCATCATGAAGTACTTGGTATATGCTATGATTATGATCTCTTGTAGATTATGAAGTTAACTATTACTATGATGGTATTGATGTGATCTATTCCCCCTATCATAGTCTGTCGGTGACGGTGTGCATGCTATGTTAGTACTCGGTATAATTGTGTCGATCTATCATGCACTCTAAGGTTATTTAAATATGAATATCGAATGTTGTGGAGCTTGTTAACTCCGGCATTGAGGTGCTCTTGTAGCCCTACACAAATAGCGGTGTTCATCATCCAACAAGAGAGTGTAGAGTGGTTTTATTATGTGATCAATATTGAGAGTGTCCACTAGTGAAAGTAGGATCCCTAGGCCTTGTTTCCAAGCATTGAATCTCCGTTTGTTTACTGTTTTGTTGCATGTTTACTCGCTGCCATATTTTATTCAGATTGCTATTACCACTCATACTCATCCATATTACTTGCATCTCACTATCTCTTCGCCGAACTAGTGCACCTATACATCTGACAAGTGTATTTGGTGTGTTGGGGATACAAGAGACTTCTTGCATTGTGATTGCAGGGTTGCTTGAGAGGGATATCTTTGACCTCTTCCTCCCTGAGTTCGATAAACCTTGGGTGATCCACTTAAGGCAAACTTGCTGCTGTTCTACAAACCTCTGCTCTTGGAGGCCCAACACTGTCTACAAGAATATAAGCTCCCGTAGACATCACAGCCCTACCCGTCAGATTAACGGTAACGGTAAGGCCTCTGACCTAATGGCAACCCTCCCGTCCGAGCTTCTGCGAGGGATTTCAAACTATAGGGAGGGAGAAACTGAGGAAAAACTAACGAGCTGGGGAAAACTGAGTACAACTAACAAAGCAGGGGCACGGAAATAGAAAACCCTAGAAAGTACTATGTTATGTGAGGATAAAAATGATAAAATTGCTATTTATGATAATTCTCTCATTCATGAGAATTCCATGTTATTATTAAAATCTCCTATTCACACAATAGAGGAGATATATGTTCATGTTGAGAATTACTTGTATGGTTTGCAACTATCTTATGCCTATGGAAAATTTTCTTGCAGCCATGATGTCATGATTAAAAGTAGTACTAGTTAATAACTATTTTGAAATAGAAAAGCATGATTATGAATCCCATAGTAAATTTAATGATCCTCTTTATATTCCACAATTTTCTAAGATTCATGACTCAAATAGGCACCCTATGAAATTTTCTTCAAGTAAGTGCAATTATGATGAAAGAGGAGGAAATAAGCACCCTATCTATGCTGATGATAATTATAAGTTGCATTTACTTACTGTATATATGTTTTGGTATACTCTTATTGGCTTTGATTCATTCATGTATAAAATCCGAAGGCATAGGAAGAAAGTTAGATTTCGATATTACTTGTTGCATATATTATGTTGAGTGCTAATGTGTTTTAAAGTGTTAAATATATCTATTGGTATGATCACACCATGTGACCCTGGTATTTTATTTTCTTATATTAATTCTAAGAAGAAGAAGGAGGTGCGGAAATTCATCTTGGCTCCCGGGAGCATTTGCTCCGGGATTTTTGGGGAGCAAATTTTGTTTTTCAAAAAAAATCGAAAAAAATCATGCGCGTACCTGACCATGGCACGCACCACCTTGTGAAATGTCGCTGCGAAATGTCATCGTATGCGTCCTGGACAAAAATGACAAATTTCTGACAATTTGTCATTTTTGCCCAGGACGCATACGATGACATTTTGCAACGACATTTTACACGGTGGTGCGTGCCATGGTCAGGTACGTGCATAATTTTGTTTCGGAATTTTTTTGATAATTTTTCGATTTGTTCTGATTTTTCGAAAAAACCGGGAGCAAATGCTCCCGGGAGCCAAATCGTCGCTCCCAATGAGGTGGCGCAATATAAGCTACCACATAATTTCCATATCACTTGAAACATTTAAGCCTACCTATATGGTTATAAAGAAAATGCTTTACAACCCGAGATGTTTTTATTTTGGTTTTTTGTTCTATATGCTTTCTATAGCATGTTGGTTTTATGTTAGTTTACTCTATGGTTTTTAAATAAAGTATCAAGTTTTTACCATTTGGATGATTTAAGTTGTAAATAAAATATGGAGTTGTTGTTTTCTACGCTGCACTTTTTAGTGTCTGATTTTTTTGGTAACTCCTAAAATCAAGAAAAATTCACAGTAGCTGTAATATTTCATCATCTATATAAAAAATATTGTAAAAAATTCCTGATATATCTAAGTGGTCGAGAAAGTACAGTTTTGCTGCTATCAAATTATTTGACATATTCTGTCTTGTTATGTTTGTTCTATTCTTTTGAGTTCCAAAATGATTTTTCTTGAATCTTTTGAATTTATGAGAATGCGTATAACTTGATGTGAAATCTGGTACATAAAGGAAATATTTTAGCTTTGAATATTTTGATAGCAAGCAAGTTATATTTGTGCCACTAATGTCGCTCCATAGAAAAGAATGAGAAGAAAATTTTGTGTTGAAGTTTTTTCACAGGGAATGGAGGAATATTATGCGAAGATTAATTAAATTATGGTTAATATCATAATATTAGGTATTACCATGAAACCCCACTGAATTCATTCTAATACTCACAGTTTGAGCACCTCTAAACTCTATTGTTTGAGCAACATCGATTTTTCGCAAAAACTTGAAGTGTCCTTGTTTTATTTGTGTCTTGTTTTGTTTTTGAAGATGAAATTACTATCATATTGAACATTTATAATGCATATTGATAAGGTACTGTACCAAACTCTTTTTCTCTGAATGTTAAATAAAATAAAGTTGCATGGTTATAAAAGAAAATGAGGAATGCCTAAAGATGAAATTTATTCTGTGTATGGTGTTTGTAGTTTCACATGCTCTATTGAGTGATGATTTTTTATGTTCCTTATTAAGTGTTGTTTCTCACTATTATATATAGATGTTTAATTTTAAATATTATTGTTTTATGATTAATGAATAGCTCTATGGATACTACTGCATGCTTTTAGACTTCTTGCTAGCATAAAGAAATAAATTGTTACACAATCATAGAGTTGTTCCAATTTCAGTCGAGCCCACATGTATATCATATCTACCTATATAGAACTTCCTATTCCAAGTAGAGTATGTGTGTTGTGTTTCCAACCTTTTCAAAATACCTTTTTTGTGTAATTCAAAACGCATGAGAAAGTAAGGTTTGGAAGGAAATACCACTATATATGCTTGCTGTGGGTTTGACTGATTATGAGTAATGAGCTAGACCAGAACCATGTTTACATGGGAAAGTATTTCAACATTGCACCATTGGGGTATTGCACCCTAAGTTGATCATCATTTCTTTCGTGTTGTATATCTATAAGGTGGACAACCTTTTCACTTTGTTAATCTGATGTTACACAAGATCCAATTTTATGGACTGAATATGTGAGTGGCGGCACTTAAACGAAATATGTTGACTAGTAGAAAATATTTAATGCATACTATAGATGTTTCTTGTCCAAATAAACTTCCTCTCAACATGTGTAGTGGTGTTGTTGCTAAGTAATTATTTTCTTAGAATGCAGATGATTATTTTTGTGTTCAATGTAATTATGGGGCATGTTCATGATTTTGCATTAATTCATATTCATTTATAGAACAGAAGCATACGTAGTTCATCAAGGTTACCATACACCTCACATAGCCGAGGGGAACGGTGCCCTAACCCTAACCCTAGATCTACCTCCTAGGATACATCTCATCGGGATCTCGTAGCGGCAACGCTTATGGGTGCTCACAGGCAGCGCTCACTAGTACTCCTCCCGTACATGCATAATACGGTGGTGCGCAACCTCATTGTTAGGGTTCACCACCGCCTCATCGCCGCCCTCCCAGAGAAGGGCCTTGGCTTCGTGCTCCTCGCAGACATCCTAGCCACTTCATGTAGCCTTTTCGGCGCTCTGAGAGGGTCCCGCGTGCATTGGCATGGTGCGAGCACTAATACCCATCATGGCTTCCCGCGGGTGTCACCGGGCGGTAGCTCATTGCCTCTGGGATAGCGTAATTCAGGTCTCGTGGATGTTGGCCTAGTTGCTTTGTTTTTACTGCGCTCGTTGCTGACGTGGGAGTTGGATTGCAACGGTGCCAGAAAGTAGCTTTCTTGTGACGGTAAAGCACTCGTCCGTTGGGAACCCCAAGAGGAAGGTATGATGAGTACAACAGCAAGTTTTCCCTCAGTAAGAAACCAAAGTTTATCGAACTAGTAGGAGTCAAGGAACACGTGAAGGTTGTTGGTGGCGGAGTGTAGTGCGGCGCAACACCAGGGATTCCGGAGCCAACGTGGAACCTGCACAACACAATCCAAATACTTTGCCCCAACTTAACAGCGAGGTTGTCAATCTCACCGGCTTGCTGTAAGCAAAGGATTAAATGTATGGTGTGGAAAATGATGTTTGCGAAGAACAGTAAGAACAAGTATTGCAGTAGATTGTATTCGATATAAAAGAATGGACCGGGGTCCACAGTTCACTAGAGGTGTCTCTCCGATAAGAAATAGCATGTTGGGTGAACAAATTACAGTTGGGCAATTGACAAATAGAGAGGGCATAACAATGCACATACATATCATGATGAGTAGTGTGAAATTCAATTGGGCATTACGACAAAGTACATAGACCGCTATCCAGCATGCATCTATGCCTAAAAAGTCCACCTTCAGGTTAGCATCCGCACCCCTTCCAGTATTAAGTTGCAAACAACAGACAATTGCATTAAGTATGGTGCGTAATGTAATCAACACAAATATCCTTAGACAAAGCATTGATGTTTTATCCCTAGTGGCAACAGCACATCCACAACCTTAGAACTTTCTCGTCATCGTCCTGCATTTAATGGAGGCATGAACCCACTATCGAGCATAATTACTCCCTCTTGGAGTTACAAGTATCAACTTGGCCAGAGCCTCTACTAGCAACGGAGAGCATGCAAGATCATAAACAACACATATATGATAGATTGATAATCAACATAACATAGTATTCCATATTCATCGGATTCCAACAAACGCAACATGTAGCATTACAAATAGATGATCTTGATCATGATAGGCAGCTCACAAGATCTAACATGATAGCACAATGAGGAGAAGACAACCATCTAGCTACTGCTATGGACCCATAGTCCAGGGGTGAACTACTCACACATCGATCCGGAGGCGATCATGGCGATGAAGAGCCCTCCGGGAGATGATTCCCCTCTCCGGCAGGGTGCCGGAGGCGATCTCCTGAATCCCCCGAGATGGGATTGGCGGCGGCGGCGTCTCTGGAAGGTTTTCCGTATCGTGGCTCTCGATACTGGGATATTCGCGACGAAGGCTTTAAGTAGGCGGAAGGGTAGGTCGGGTGGCGACGCGAGGGCCCCACACACCAGGGCCGCGCGGCCAAGACCTGGGCCACGCCGCCCTGTTGTGTCGGTGCCTCGTCGCCCCACTTCGTTTCCCTTTCGGTCTTCTGGAAGCTTCGTGGAAAAATAAGGCCCTGGGCGTTGATTTCGTCCAATTCCGAGAATATTTCCTTACTAGGATTTCTGAAACCAAAAACAGCAGAAAACAACAACTGGCTCTTCGGCATCTTGTCAATAGGTTAGAGCCGGAAAATGCATAAATATGACATAAAGTATGTATAAAACATGTGAGTATCATCATAAAAGTAGCATGGAACATAAGAAATTATATATAGGTTTGAGACGTATCACTCGTGCACGACAACCTTCAACCGCACTGGCCAGCGGTTACTTCTCCTTCTGAGCTACATGGATGGCGTTCGTCCGAAGCCTCACGACAACGTGGAGAGGCCCCCACATTCGCTGTTAGATCCATTGGACATGCCCTGGAGGTATTGCGTAGGAGGACGTGGTACACGATGAAAGAGGAGGCGATGCGCCGATGGTTGCAGTTCCAAATTCCCCTCTGGCCTGAGTATATAGCAGGCATGTGGGCCCACATCTAGTGCATCCGATAAATTTTATTGGGTTGGATCCAATATGTGGATCCTAGATGGGACAACACAAAATGACTAAAACCACATGTCAACCGAAATAATCCAGTTGGGAGGGCATGGCCTCTTGAGAGTTCTGCTAGAGATGCTCTAAGCCACTCTCGGGCCATGGAAGCTCAGCCTCCTAGCCACCGACGTTTACTTCATCGTTCGGTTTTGGATGCCATCCATAATCTAGCCCTTCTCTTTCTTCCTCTCCTTCCTACTAGGTGGGCTTTTGTATATCGCTCTAAGCGGACACGAGAATGGTTCCGCGTGAAGGAATTAATGTTGGGCCAGGCCCATTTATTCTGTCGGTCTTCTCTCTTTTCTCTTTCGAGCGTGACAACGTGAGTTGCACGGTTTCTTCATCTTTCCAGAACAAATATTCAAAATATGTACTGAACAAAATTCAAAATCGAAAAAAATCTAGAAAACGAAGATGTTTCAAAATCGAATAATATTCAAATTTGGGAAAAACTTCAAATTTTAAAAAGTTCAAAGAAGAAAATGTTCCAAAATCAAAAAATAGTTTGAACCTGAAAATAGTTCAAACTAAAAAATAATAATTTTTCAAAAATAAAATCTGAAAATAGTTCAAACTTGAAAAATTGTCAAATTTAAAATTCTTCAAAATAAAAAAATGTTCAAATTGGAGAAAAGTACAAATCTGAAAAGTTCAAACTTAGAAAAAAAGTTCTGATTTGATAAAGTTCGAAATATAAAAATTCGTAAAAAACCGAACGGCCAAACCGGAAACTAGAGAGAAAAACCCATCAGAACCAGGAAAAAACCGAAAGAAAAAAGAAAAACAGAAGATGGAAAAAAAAACAAAGGAAAAGCCCTACCCTCGGTAATGGGCCGGCCCAGACCTCTGAGCGGAGCGCAAGACAACGCCCGTTATGACCGGCGAATACGTTTTGCCCCGCTCCCAGTCTGCAGTGCAGCCAGTCTCCAATGGGCCAAGTATTCTCGTAAATTTTGGTGCTGGGCTACCAGGATTGAGGCCTGAATTCATGTAGGTATCGACTTCTGAATTCCATTCTGATTTTCGGTTATAGTTCAGATGGTGCAGTATATATGTACCGCCTGTAACTTCGCTATATCAGACGCCAAACAATTTTACTAAACTGCATTACCATCTTGTTGGCACCGTACCTCAGTAGAATTGTTAAGTGTAGTACGTCCCCTCACGGCTCTGCATTGGCTCTCGGTCAGCAGTAGCACAATCTTATTTCCAGAAGATCCCTTTGTCACAAATCACCACCTAATAGACCAGCAATATATTATAGATAGTAGATTATGTGTATGATTTGCTAGCAACACAGATAAATCTTGTTTACTACGTATGTTTTTGGATTACAAAGGAGACGAAAACATCCACGCAAGTTGTCCTCAGCACACGTTTTCATGGATAGAGTCACGCGCTCACAACTGTCGACTAAATCTTGTTTTCGTCAACCATGTTCATTTTAGATGGGCTTTTAATTTGAAGAAACAAAGAGCTAGCAAATCAGACCAGCGTGCCCAATTGCGTTTATATACACTAGTTATGAAGCACCTAATTACGCAGCATGTAAAGGGGGCATGTCCTTTTCACTTTTGATGATTTCCACGGTCGGGTCAATTGACATGGAGCAACTTTGCATCTTTTTGGGTAGGTTTAAAAAACTGACAAGTGGCTAGTCTTCCACGGTGGAATAAATCACGACTATAGCCAGCTAATTCGATAACGTGCCTAGATATATATTTAAGCTGCAAGTGACAGCAAGCAAATTGCAGTACGTATGCTAGCTAGTTATTTAATAAATTGAAGATTCCAAGGAACTAAATAACGTGGACACAATATTCTGGTTATATTTCGATTTTCCATCATGTAATTAACCATCAATACCTGAATGAATGTTGCACCTACAACGGGATTAACCTTCATGGGATTAACCATAAATTTACTATTATATATGCTAAGTATTGACCAACGCGGAAGACATATTTTTATGATATTTGGGTTTTTCCGTAATTGGAATAACCATCCACATCGCAGTTTTAGCATTTTTGCAGGGAAAATGCAGGCTGATACGCGCCATTATGCATGCTATAAAAAGTACAAAGTACATATATAACTTAAGAGGTATGATTTCTGATGTAGGTTTGTAAGATTTGAGGTGTTTCCCTGCCTACAAATATTGTACATTCAAAGTTTATCTTGAGTTACACTTGCATACCACTTGTTCGTGCAAATACTTTCGTGGTAAATTAATTGTTACTGCTTTTATAAAGAAAAGTTTGATCGCAAGCTTTTTATGAAACCATCTATCTGCAAACCGGCCAAGTGAGTAGTAGTGTTGCAAAATAAAATAAAATGTCCACGAACCGCATGAACAATGCAAGTTAAATCCGTACCTTCCTGCAAAATCTACTTTGTGCATGCTCCTAGTTTTATTTACTTAAGATAAGCAAAATTGCAACTGCAATTTTCTATATGAGCTTCATTTTCTTTCTGCGAACTGTTTAGGATATTTTCACCGAAACCAGCAACTATCATTTCCGCTAGTAAATATATGGCTTCTTGGACATTGTCATGGTCTCTCTTAGGAACTTTTAACCATTAACTTTTGTATACATAAATTAGGTGAAAATATGAAATTCTATGTTATGAATGTATTTTGCATGAGGAATCCAGTACGTGCTACCATTTTCGTCTTACAATCAAGTTATTCCCTCATTAATTAATAGTCAAAACTAGATGTTTTAGTTTGATTGTACCTTGTTTACTAGTATTTCTTAAGTAATAAAATGCACATGAAATGCATGATCTTCTCATGCGCGCAATGAGAAGCAGCCAGGTTGCCACAAGTTAACCCCAAACCCCAGTCATGGAAATTCCTGTCAAAGTCTACCTCCCATATGCTCCTAATGGATTCGGTGTACTTGACCAAAAGCAATCCATGCTGCGTCTGCAGCTAGCATGCGTTCTTGCATGCATGTACCAACCAACCAATGGATGAGCATCTGCAGAATATATATATGCAAGTTGCAGCAGAGATACTATCAAGGTACTCCGTAGTATTAAAAATAAGAAAAAGGTGAAATGTACAATGTTTATCTCTCCATGCATCGGTGGCACAATCCACAGAATTGGCCTGCATTCCTCCATATGCAGCAGATTCTTTGAACCTACATATGATCACCAGAAACCTACGTACGTCTACCATAGTATTCTAAGTACAAGTGGTAATCTCCATTCTTTCAACCATACACATCGATCTCAATGGTGGTCGAATAGCTATGGCCAGGTAGGGACAAGGTGGCTGTCCTTTTGATCTGAACAGGTTGCAAGTTGCAAGCAAGAAGAAGAAATGGGGCTAGTTGGAGATCGATGGGAACTTGAGCCGGCAACTTGTTGGGTCCGAAACTGTGTGCTGCCGGTCCAAACCAGGGAAAAAAAGGTTTCCCCTTCTAAAAAGAACTCCGTCCCTGGCGAGGGTTTTTGTGGTGATCATCCATCCATCCATTTTCAAAGCTTCTTGAGACATAAATCCAAGCCTAGATCCATACCTAGTATCATTCAAATTTCTTCCAAGTCACACTTTGTACCTATGGTATACATGCACCAGATCATGGTCAGAACGGGTTTGGCGACAAGAGATACCGGTTGTAGATGGCGTGCTGGCTAGCTTGAACATATGTCTTGCTCGCAAAGAAGACGCGCCACATGTTTATTGCGAGTTTTAGCTCACACTGGCGTATACACTTTTTTTACAATTATGTGAAATTACACAATTTCGCTTTTCAGGAAAACAAATCGCGATTGATGTATATTAAATATGAGTACTAGCAATGTTCAAAATATATTTAAGTTTGCATTCTCTACAAGCTATATCTAGTCTTTTAAAAGGGGATGACTAAGTTTCACGATTGATGTATAATAAAATATGAGTACTAGCAATTTGTTGGCTAACATAGAGCAAGTATGTGTAATTGTGTGTACATGTTTCTGTACAAGTTGGTACATCTTGTTGCTCAATTATACACGTGTTCACACTTTTCCATTTGAATGTTTCTAGAGGCATAATTCCATGTAAGAATCTAGAAATAGTACAGTTCCAACTTCAAACAAGTCACACTCTATAGATATATGCGCGCCAAAAACTGGTCAAACCATGTTCGGCGATGAAGTAGTCGTAGATGGTGTGCTTGCTAGCTTGGATTTTTGTCTTTGTCAGCTTATACGTTTATTGCAGATTTTCGCTCATGTTGGATTATACACTAATTTATCTATTATGTGTAGATACTCATTCCACATTTTTAATGGAAAATATATCATGTGTGATATATATATATAATGAGAACTAGAACTATGCAAAAATGATTATACATGTTTTTATCTATGCAAAAAGGCAAAATTCTAACCAAAGTGTAGTAACTTTGTGTAGATGTGAGTCATCTTTTTTTTGCACAACGCTCAAATTTGTGATCTTATAACAATTTTATTGTGTGTGCTCATAATTTTGTACAATGCACGTTGTGAACAATGTAAAATTTATTTCAAGATGTTCAAACGCTCTTTTTTCCCCTCAGAATGCATGTAGCAAATGTATTTTCTTGTCATGTGTGGTCTATGTAAAGACATAACTAACTTGTCATCAGCCTAGCTATATATAGTCTTTGAAAAGGGGGTGACTATGTTTCATGCTATATGTAGTCTTCTAAAGGGGATGACTAAGTTTCAAGCAACTAAGTTAAGGATAGCTGATTATGGCATGATGTAATGAGAAACAAATTGTTACTCAAAAAATAAGAAAATAAAATAGAGCACCTACAGAAAAAGGTGCCACCAAAAAAGCAAAGTCTCCCCTCCTTGCTTTCTGTGACCACACTTTATGGCATGGAAGATTTGTTATCGAGGACTCATGTTAAAAATCACTAGATGCATTTGGGCTTCTTAAATTCATAGAATAGAAAAATTATAGGAATAGGAATGATATAGGACTTTTCAATAAAAGGGAATATATTAATATCGAGAGATACCAATTACACCCAGCCTCTGCAACAACACAATACCCTAATAAAAGTACAGATGCACACATCCAGAAAAAGGAAATTAAGAAAAAAGTCCTCCTACGGTATTCCAACCCTAACAGCAATAGTACATCCGCCACCAAGACAACGCCTGAACTCCAGGCTCTCCAAAAGAGGGGTAACAGTGCACAAACACCGTCTCGCCTGATCAAAGATCTTAGGTTTTCACACTGAAGATAGTCCCCGCTCTCAAAATAAAACCTCCAAAAAGTTCATTGTCAGGCACAACCAATTAAGACCAGACCTTGGATTTTCATCCTGAAAGGTAAGACTCTGAACTTCGCATGTGTTGCCACCCCCACTTGCATATTGCTTCTGCGAAACCTAGAATATCAAGCAAGTCCCTCAATAGCGCAGAGAATTGAATATCCATTGCTAGTCCTCCAATCCAACTGTCATGGTATTCTTCGCCTCTAACTTCGCCATGGAGCAAATGTCTCCAGATGTCGCGCCGCTCCCTCCAGAACCAAACGGCCAGAATAAAAACATAGGTGCGCACGACCGGATACCACCGATCCAGCAGACTCTAGGCATAATGTCCAAGCAAAGTTCAGAACCAAATGGCCGGAATAAAATGATATAGGACTTGATGTGTCATGCCTAATTTAATCCTAAGAAAGATATTCTCTTTGATCACATCAAATGAATTTTTGATGAGTTGTGATCCAATCCCTATACAAATTATATGAATTAAAGGAGCCCCTAGACCATATTTTGAAGTGGAAAATAGTACGTGCAAACATAAACTAGTTGAAGAAAACATGCGAGGTTAATTTCTAAGTCATTCATAGAGCATACTGGCCAACCTTCCATGTCAAAAAGTCTAAAAAAGGTCCCATGTAGATGCATAGACCAATGGCAGTGCCAAGAGACGCATGACATGGCTGAAAGACATGACATGCACATACAAGCGTGGAGCATTGACCAATGACCATTGACCGCTGAGAAAGTTTTGGGACGTCTGACTCGACCTGAAGTATTCATGGCGTTGTCGTGTGACCGTTCGCTGAGTTCTCATTGGAGCTGCATGCAGGACAAGCTACGCAACGAGACAGAGAAAGTGTGAGCATCTGTCTCTCTATACACACAACACACGCACACATGAACACACAAACAGCCGGTACATACAGTATATGCTGAGCATGCATGCACTGACGAGTCGATGCAAGGGTACGAATATTAGCCTAGTGCTATTCTAAAATTGGGAAATGCCTATATATAACACAGATGACAGATGACGAAGAGTAAATACGTCTGAGTACACTAAAAGTAGCATGGGCAGCTCTGACCGTACGTGCCCACAGTAGGCGCCACACACCTATATATAGTAGATCGATGCAGTAGTGACTGCGACTGCAGTAGTACACCCCACTTGAATTGCCTGTCCGCTATAGCTGAGCACTTGTCGTATACGCCCGTCCGGTGCATATCAGAAAGGGACAAGTTGCAGCTAAGCTAGCTGCTGACCCACACCAATTGCTACGTGTACATTGGCCATTACTTCGCCCATTATTCTTGCAGTCCTATCTAGAAGAAGGTACCAGGGGCTACCATATGAAATTATTTTATAATGTATTTCCAAAATATCCTTATACAAATATTTGGTCTGCTTGACAGAAAACAGGCAAAACCTGTTATAAAAGGTGAGTCATTGTAATACAACTCAATGCCAAATACATCATAAGTAGGAGAGCTCTAAACAGGTGCGCGGTGCATGGCAGAAAAGGAAAAGGTTTCCAGTCCAGTTTAGCTCTATGGATGATTTTTCCACATGTCAAAAAATAACTCAAAAAGTCCTATAGAATCTCATCCTACTCCTTAGACATACTATTAAGCTAGTGAAACATTTGCTCAAATTTCATGGAATTATTAATAGCCAAGTCCATATAATCTCTCTCCTTTTCTAGTCCCTAGCTCCCCATATACAAGTCTCTATTTTGTAGGTATGGCCATAACTCCCCTGGAATGATAGTTTTCGCAATTTTTGTATCTTGTGTTTCATTTGTATTTCATTTTAAATTCTTATACTTTTTGAGGAATGTCATCTTTATTCCTTTGGTTATCTCCTAACTTTTAACTAACCTATATACCAAAAGCGAACTGTACTACGGTAAAGATCATGAAATATTTGTAGAATGTATATGGAAAGTTCTTAAATCGCAGTTTCCGCGCATGTCCTAGGTAAACTATCGAGAGCTCTAGCCTATCATCGTTGACGCTATCTAAGAACAACATTGTAATAGTATAGCTTAAAATAATTTGCCAATATACATACCATACGAGTGACACAAAACTCCCTTAGATATTTTGTCTACCGAAACATCTAATACTTACTCAGAAAATCAGTATTCCCTCTGGTCAAAAATACTTTTCTGTGTTCGATGGATCTAGAAGGATTTTAGCCTATATTTTGTTTAAATCTACGACAAGTATTTATGGTTGGAGGGAGTAGCTTTAACTTACAAGACAAGTACACAAGTGACCACAGCTAGAACAATATTTTGTTCATGGAAACAACTTAATAATGTCAGATGGATAAAAAAAATTATTGAGTTCTTTTCCTGAGACTTATAAATAAGCTTATGCATATAATTATGTCTTGTCTATGAAGTTCTACTCCTTTGTTAAAATGTCATTTTGGCGAAAATTTATTTACATAAAAAATATCAACTATATTTTTGAGCAAACTACATCAGTGGAAGTATGAATCGTTGTAAGCTAACATAAATAACAAGCTATTTGAAGCTATAGCGGTCGCTGCCAGTGTGACAAAACATTTAACGACTGCTTATTATTGGCAACTACCAGCCTATCTTTACAGACTTATAACTTTGTTTTATGTCGGCTTAGCTTTAAAGATACATGCTTCTCTTTATATGAAGGTAATACTGTTTCCAAAGATGAAAACAATGAGAGGATGCGGGGAGTACTAGTAGGAGAAGTATTTCATTGCACGTACTGTTATAAAATGCGACAAGCAATAACGGAGAACTAAAAGGAAATCGTAGCGGGAGACATATGATTTTAACATGGAAAACCCCTCCGACACAGAGGAAAAAAAACCACGGGCGCCAGCCAACAAAACTTTACTATATCGAATAATGTTTACAAATGACGTGGTTATATCTTATAATCTTATAATCTGATAAACTCTAGCCACCAGCTTACAAGAGGTATATATATGCGGTAATGACGATCCGCTTTGGCCCGGTCATCTGGCGACGGGTCTCGCTCTACTCGTCAGAAATTAGCCATCTTATAAATTTGGATCACAAATATAAAAAACTCCAGCATAAGACAAACACCTTCTTGTAGCATGGCCTTCAACGATTTCCTGATCAACAAAGAAAACACTTGGTGGCACCAAACGACAACTTGGGATAAACAATTATACCAACCAAGATCGAACAAAACTCAAACTTGGCAACATATGAACTAGTTTTATCATCATATCAACATGAACTCTTCTTCGGCCCAAGCATCCGGCGATGAGCCTTGGTCCGCTCGTCACAAATTAATATTCTTATGAATTTGGATCACAATATAACATTAACCTTAGCAGTTGATATGGATGGTTCAATATAGGTGAATAGCTTCAAAATCGTTGTGCATTTTCATGTGATCGATGCACGTAGGATGCCCAGCAAGAACAATGAGAATTCAAGAAGCTTAACTGAATTGCAGTACTGTTAGTGAGTACAATGAACCTAGCTAGCCGTTCATGCTCAAGCAAGTTGGGCTGCTGTCATTGCATCGATGTTGCAAGTTGCCTAGCTAGCGAGCTAGCAAATTAAAGTGGACGTACGATATTACTGTTAATTGGTCCCTGTCCTGTCCTTGAAAAACAATACTATAATTTCTAATCAAATTGACATTAACAAGTGACATACTACAGTATGTTAAGTGGTATTTAGTTAGTACAAACCACCTTGATATTTTTAAAACCATACAGGGGTTCATGCGTTGGTTATGCAGCTAGCTTCTTGTGTAGGCCATGGGGGGCTAAGGGGAGGACGATGATAATCATGACATCTCAATTTTTCAATGGGTACGATTGATCCCTACCATACTGTCTCCGTTACAACTTGAACTGGCTGTTTAAGATTTTTGGGACACCCTGGATGTGAACTAGTCTTCAGGTAACAAAAAAGGTAGTCACGCGACATATATTTGAAACAATAGTAATGATTATTATACAGCTATTCCTATTTACAAAATATAATTTGATCAAGTACAACAGATCAGACCGAATATACGTATAGGTAGATAGACCACATAATATGTACTGGCTCACACATTTCGGAATGCCACGTTTGTGCATGTAAGAATGACCTCAAAAACCTTATTCACACGCAAAACATGGTTGACCATGTGCAACTTGTAGAAAGGTGACAATTTTTTGCATGTAAAAAATATAACCAAATTTGCACGATGCAGAAAATGAAGCAGCAAAAAATATACTCCAAAATGAACACATTATAATGAACACATTATAGCATGTGGCATGCCTATAATTATATTGCATTATTTCATATGATCTATGCAGGTGAACATATTTCACATAAGAATTAGAGAAAAGAACATTTCTTATGTACTCTGTCTGCTCATAAATATACTCCCTTTTAGGATGTGTTCGGTTCTAGAACGAGGAGGAATGGAATGGAATGGTTTCGTTCCGAGGTCACGGGACGGTTCCGACCCCGTGTTCGGTTCAGAAAAAACGAGGAATTGAATGGTTCCATATTGTGTTCGGTTGGAGGAATTGGGAACGGAACGGAATAGCCACAATCGTGCTTAAAATGCTAATAATTGTGATTAATGGGCTGTTTTGGCTCAAAATATTTGCACAACTTTTTTCCAAAATCAAATTACACAGGTTAAATCTAGATAGCTTGCGCCGCCTAGCTTCCTAGCGCCGCCGCCGCCTGCAGCCCACCCCGCCTAGCGCCGCCGTTGCCTGCAGCTTCCCAGCGCCGCCCCCGCTCGCATCGCTCCGCCGCCTGCAGCTTCCCAGCGCCGCCACCGTGCCTGCTGCCCACCCGCCCGGCGCTGCAGTCCCCAAAATTGGGGCCAAATCGGAGCCAGCCGCCGGCCGCCTCGCGCGTGCGTCGTGGCCGCCGCCGCCCGGCATGCTCACGCTCTGCCGCCGCCTCCGTGGCCACCGCCGCCTGTGGCCGCCGCCTCCTGTGGCCGCCGCCGCCTGTGTGCATCGCGCCGCCCTGCCTGGCGCCGGCGCTGCAGTGTGCTCGCCCGTGAGAGATGGTTAGCGATTATTTGACACAGTTGTTAGCGAGCCGCGTTCCTCGCGGTTCCACCGATTTGGTGGAACGAGGCAATTCCGCATCTAGCACGAATATTCTCTTCGGGGGAACCGGTTGGTTCCGTTCCATGACCCCAACCGAACACTAGAATGGCCTCCAAGTGCAGAACCGTTCCATCCCATTCCTCTCTATTCCCAAACCGAACACACCCTTAAATTTGACATGGTGCTCCATATGCAGCTGACTATTCCTTTTGCGACCAAGATGTTAGTCAAATTTTGTAAATTTGGAATTTTATGAAAATATTACTCCTAATAAATATTATAATAATATATCATCTATCTGACCATAATATTATCTTTGCACATTGTGAATTAAAAAAATTAATACCTAACAGACGCTTTCATCAATCCCTGTGAAATAGTTTATATCTGAAGTTTAAGTTGTAGACTCTTAAAAATATGAGTAATAGAGACAAATACCTTAAGTTCCAAATTCTGCTAGTATTACTAACATGGATATCATTAATAGAAAAATGTTAGTACAGATAACATATTTTATAGCATAGAAATACCTCTTTGATACTGGTTGTGTATTACTTCTTGCAAAACATGAGATAGAAATTTAAATTTCAAATGCTATCCATGCAAGTAAACGACTAACAGACTGTAACACATTCCAAGACCAGCAAGAAACTCAAAAGTATTACTTACTATTATCCATGACAACCTAGATAGATTTCCCAGTATGCTAGCTTTCCTTGGGGTAAATCTCCTATAGCTCATTTTACAGTGGTCATCAATATACAAATTTCCAGTGTTATATATGCTCTTCAACAAAGAACACAATCCAAGAGCAGTAGGTTGGACTAATATCAGAATTTTGACAAACAATCTTTAGACTAAAGGTTAAGTTATAGTAGGATCTGAAACAAAAGGATCTTTTTCATTATGCCATTTTGCTAGAAAATGCTGGGATTTTGTTTGTCCTCAAAGAAGAATCAATCTACCAGTATACACAGCATTTCAAGATATGAAGGCTAAGATTCAAGCTCATTTCTTCATGGATTGGGCAATTTGGCTAGTAAGGAACAAAAAAAATCTTCAAGAACAAAGAACCAAGCTTCAATAGCTGCATAGAAATAAATTTTGTGGAATTGGCTTGTTAGCCACAGAATCAAGAGAAAATATTCCCAGAAGTGTAAGGACTGGTTCCAAGCTCAAATCTGAATCTTTTTGCTTATCTTGTACTATGATCCTTAGTAAATATATGTAAATACCTTTATTATGATATGTAAAAGTTGCAGTTGGAGCCTTTCCCACTATTTAAGCTTCAAAAAGAAACAAAAGGATCTTTTGCACATCGTAGAAACAAATGGAATATATTAACTATTTAAATTTATAATTAAATTAATTTGCCCATTTTTTGTTATATGAGAATACTAAAAGTTGGAATGATGAATTTGAAGCAACTTGGAATGAGATATTGACCATAAGTCAAGATGTAGACAGGATGACTGATCAAATTGATGATCCATGCAATATATGCCCAAATGAAGATATCAATGCACAAAACTTTAGCCATTTGGGTGAGCTAAGCAAATCATATTGGAAAAAATATAATCCTAGACCAGCAAGCAATTCAAATTTATCTCCCATCTAAGCTCCCAATCCCCAAATTGTTCCATAAATGTACGCACAATACTGCTTTGGAAAACATTTCTCACTGCTTGATTATATATATTTTGAGGGAATATCAGTTGGTGTAATTAAATTTACCTTGCCAACATGTATGCTAAATTGCTAAGTATTGAACAAATTTTCACCCAAACATACCAAAAACACATCTGTTTAGATTGGCAAAGTGGAACTTCATTATTCATGTAATGGTAGCACATATAGATACCCAAGATCTTAGGATTATTATGATCTCTAGCGCCTAGAACCCCTAATGGTTTACACAAAACACACATAATTACATACATCTCAGTTCTGCAATCTTCCTTAAAGCTGGGTTCTATGCAAAATTGAGGGACATAATTACTCTATTCCACGAACAAATCAACATATATCGTGTGACAACAACAACAACATCAAGAAGAGGGTGTATGTGCAGATGCTATAAGACGAGGGCACCTAGGGCAGGAGAGCGCTGGCCGTGCTCCATGCATTGCCTCTTGAACAACTCCTGCGGCCCTTGCTCCGCCGGTCGCCCCCGCTTCGCTCCGGCAATGTCGACGCCGAACAGCCTCACCACACGGACTTGTTCCACTTTCGCCGTCCCCTCCAGTGGAGGGGACACCGATGGCGATGCCGTGCGGCTGGCCATCGGCGTGGTCTTCTTGCAGTCGATGAAGAACTGCTTCTCCGGCCCGTAAGCCGAGCAGGAGAAGACGATGGCATCGCCGGCGCCGAGGCCCTTCTCCCGGACGAAGCGGCTCCAGCCCTTGGTGAGCACGTAGCTCTGGCTGCTGTTCCAGTACGAGTACCGGAACCTCCACACCTTCCCCTCGCCGTCCTCGAAGTTGAGCAGCACGCCCTTCCCGGTGGTGGTGGTGGTCGTCTCCGGCGAGCGCTTCAGCGGGAAGTGCTTCTCGGCGTGCTGCTTGGGGACCACGAGGCGGTTGAGCTTGCCGACATCGCTCGGGGTCACGGCCTTCTCGAAGAGGGGCTCCCGCGCCCACGCCGGCGTCGGCTGCGCGCGCGCGCCCATGCCGCGGCCGCGGCGCAGGCCCTGCCGGAGCTCGTCCGCGTAGGTGTGCTTGCGGAGCATGTCGACGATCTCGACCTTTGAGTGCGCCGCCAGGAAAGCGAGCTCCGCCGCCTCGGCCGCGCAGGGGTAGTTGGTGGCGGCCTCGCGGCCGCGGTACCGAAGCGCGGCCACGTCGTAGGCGCGCGCGGCGGTGTCTTCGTCGGGGAACGTACCGAGCCAGACGCGCGCGTGGCGCTCGTAGATCTGCGCGCCCCACCGCCCGTTGGGCTGCGGCACCACGCCCTTGAACCGCGACGACGACGACGACTGCGCCGACGCCGGCCGCGAGGTCACGGCCTCGTCGGTGACGGCGACGGGAAAGCTCGGTACCGTGGGTGGACGCGTGGCACCGGACTCCGTTGTGGCCGTGGATGCGCCGGACGAGTACTGGGAGGAGTGCTCCGCCGTGCAGCTCAGGATCTCCACCCCCATGGCTTACTGCTTTTCTTGGTTTCTTGGGTCTGTGGGTCTGTGTGTCTTGTGTGTGTGAGCTGTGATAGTGGTACTAGCTAATTAGCTAGGTACATATGAAAAATAATTCGTGTTCTGTGTGTATGGTGAGTTGCTGTTCAAGCTAGGGCTGGACAATATGATGATGATGAGGTGGTTGATATTGGGGGTGTACACATGTGTTGGTGTATATATAGCTATTGTGGTGTTTCTATTTTGGATGCTTGTACATGTGTACATGGGAGTAATATCTTGGGGCATATATTTGGTAGAGTATATGTGTTCAATTTTAAAGTGATTGTGATTTGGAGTGGGGATTTTGCATGTTTTGCACCCTCTGAAAGGTCCATATTACATATGAGTTTTCTGGCGTGTCGCGAGGGGAGCTCGATGTCATGTTATTTTATTTTAGCAACTTGGATGTTGATGTATGGGTTGATGCAATGTACCTGATGATGGTACTACAACATGCAAGCAGTACAACATACTGGCTATCTTTAACCCACCGAAATGAGTAAAATTGACTAGAGGATATGTATGAAGAATATTCTTTCTGTAAATTCATATGCTTGTTGATACTTATCCAATAAATTAACAGGTAACTCGTGTTCCAAAATACATAACAAGCGACTATATTTATTAGTATAGTTAAATTAACAGGTAAATAAACAAAATGTTTTTATTTATTAGTATAGTTAAATTTTATCGTGGGAAAATGCCACAAAAGCCACTATATTTACACTAATTACTTACTTAATCCTGAGAGGATATATGCTGAAAGCATCTCTTTCGCGACTATAAAATTTAAATCCAAAACGTCATCTATCTTGCAAAAGTTAGTAGTTTTCTCATTTTATTCTTCTAGTCTTTAGTCTTGTGCATTTGTTCTTTCTGACTGGGACCTTCCTTTGATCCTCCCGCTCTAGAAACAACGTGCTTTCACACTAGCATAAGATTAGTGACTCAAATACTATTGACTTTTCTTCAATCACATAGTTATTATATAGGTCCTTGAACGGCTAATTTGTAGTTCTTAGAAGAACATAAAGTATATATACACTATGTTTTTATGTTTATCTCCTCTCATGTTCTCAACTTTAAGCACTAATAAGAAAGATAGGAAATAGAAAGTACTTCAACTTACATTAATTTATCATGCACTTTGAGTTTAGGTTATGTAACTAAATTATGATACTTCACATTATATTACTGAAGGTGTAAAAAAAAGGCTTGCACACTCAAAAGGAAGTGCAGAGAACAGTGAAAGAATGAGTAAGATATATTATCCCTTAGAATTGATTAATATTTGTATTTTAAATAATATATTTCTGAAAAATAAAAACAAGATTTTTGTACAATTTATGTAAGATTTCGTCATGTGGGTTAGATTTGCCTACCCAGAGCCCTTGCATATATAATGGATTTGCTAGTGTGATACAAAATCCCCTCCGATGACTAGGAATCACAGTTATATACTAGGATTGAACCTTATTTGAAGCTCAAAGTATTTGTGGAATCTATGAGTTTAACTCCATATTGGAAGTTTAATTATAAATTAAACACAATTCCATCGCCCGTGAACAACACAACCTTGTTATCGGGTGAGGAATTTGCATTCAATAATGCTAAATACATAAGGGGCCTGGATTTGCACTAGGAGGAACATGGTATGTTGGTTAATTAAATGGATGTGACACACGGCTTATATCAAAAAAGCGACATCCTTACTAATTATTTTATTTGATAACAGTCCATAGTCCATGTTCGTACATAAGATTAGTCAGCATTATATAATTAGATGCTAATAGCCATTAAAGCGACAAAAATAGAAAAGATATGTGATCCCATTTGATGTGCACGTGGACTTGGAAAGTCTAGGCCAGTGTCGTCATTGTGCAATAGGTAGGCATATAACGTCACCCAATTACCAGAGATTGATCGGCATCATCTTATAGGTTATAGCCAATTACCTCTTGGTCAAGTTTACAGAAAACTGATGGACAAAGATGCAAAAGCTTCAGGTTGTGACGCAGCGAGTAAATCAAACCTGCACGACGAACCAAAACTTGTGAAGTAAATAGGCCAGCGTTGCTATCATTGAAATGTTGTTCCATAAGGGAAGGAATCTTAGTTTCTGTGGTTCATATATACAGAGTTTCAGGTATTAATAAAGTGGACGTGTAGGTCAACTAACTGAAATAACTAATTATCTGGCGAGTGAGAGGGAAGAAGATTCTTAGAAACGGGGATATGGTTGGTGCCCGGAGCATTTGGAACAATTAAGTCTCCTGAATCCCCCGATCTTACGGCTCTGTATGCATGTTTTATTAATCAAGTTTTAAGTAACATTTGTTTAGCATCCCAAATACAATTTCACATGCACATGTATGGCCCCTGGAGGTATTGAATATTTGTTAGAAGGATACCAGTGCTCCACATTTCATAAGACCATATATTAATTAGGCCATCTTCAACAGCCAAACGTAAAACGGACCGTATTTCAATATATTTTTGTTCGGATGCAGCGGTCCACGGAAAAGGAAAAGGCCGTAGTCGGTTTGTGGGTGGAAATGCCCCCTACAACGGCTCACATTTTGTCCGCGTCCTCGCTATTTCTATCATTTTTCATCAGTATTTGTGTTTATGACAATACATAGCAAGAAACTCACCCAAATAAATTCATATGGTAATTCTGAGACGATGTACACAATCATATCAACCAAGTTCATAAAACAAATACAAAGTCATAGGACATAGTTTATTACACGAATTACATGCCTTGCAATGAAAATCTAATAAATACTAGCTCACTTGGTTAGGGAAGTGGATGTAAAACCCCGCCACCCAGGTTTAAGTCTGCAGGGACACCGATTTGCATTCTTATTATTAAAAAAAACTGTAGGGGTTTCCCTATCCTTTCAAAAAAATACTAAATGACTAGTTATTTCCAAGATGAGTTCACATATGTTCAACCAAATCCTTTTGGAACCTGATGTGATTTGTTTTGTCAGGCATATCATTCTGCATTACCAGGAAATATACCAAGTCTGCCGGTGGTGCAGGCTCGGTCGCAGCATTCTCACCCTGGTGTTCCTAGCCTTGGTCAAACACGCTCTCATCGCGCTCCTCCTCAACGATCATGTTGTAAATGATCGGACATGCAGTCATGACCTCCCACGTAGTCTGATGGCTCCATGTCCTAGGAGGGTGCCGAACTATAGCCCAACGAGACTACAACACACCAAATTCCCGATTCACATAATTTCTACATGCATCTTGATCTTTAGCAAACCTACTCTCTTTCTCATTCTTAGTTACACGGATTGTCTTCAAAAGTGTTAACCATTGAGGATAGATACCATTAGGTAGATAGTACCCTTTATCATAGAGCTGGCCATTGCCATCATACTGGACCGGTGGAGCATCACCTTCAGCAAGGCGAGTGAACACCGAAAATCGTTTGAGTACAATAATGTCAATGTTTGAGCCTGCCATATCAAAGAAAGAGTGTCAAATCCAAAGTTCTTAAAGCACAACCACCTCAAGCATGATTGTTCACCCATTTTCTATGACCATGATACTGACCTTGACAACCAAATACACAGTTCTTCCAGTCCCAGTGCATACAATCTATGCTTCCAAGTGTACCAGGAAATCCTCTTGCTGCATTGATTGACAATAGACAGGTAGTGTTAGAAATAGTTGGTTGCCTCAAGAACACTTATGCAAAAACTGCAACACTGCTTTGTAGAACCTGTACATTACCTCAAGGCAACCAGACTCGCTCATGCGAATGTAATCAATCACTAGTTCGGCGGATACTCCATATGCTAGCATCCTAATCCCCGCAGTACATTTCTGGTAAGAAGTGAAGCCAAGTTTACCTATGGCATCCACCGTTAAATTGTAGTAGTCATCATAGCACCTCACGCTGTGCATAATCCTTAAAAATAGGTCCCTTTACATTTGAAAAACATCGCCGAAAACACGGTGCCTTGAACCAGGGATTGGTCATATGGAAGTAGTCCTGCCATAGTTGCCCATGGACGGCCACACGACCACGTTCAAGCGCTGGTTTCCGACCCTTCACCGAGCCCTTGAGCTTCTACTCGTGCCACTCTTGATAATGGATGAGAAGGGCCACGACCACGAGGATCTAGGTGTCATCATCGGACTGACATGTCAATGATATTGGTGTAAAAATACTCGTCCAAACTGTTGGCCATGATCTACATGGCATAGAACACACTTGAGAAACACATTGCATTCGTAAACACTAAAAAAAGCGGGACCGCGAGGCCTGCAGATTACCGTGCCGACCAGCTAAGAATTCGGTCGAACAAGTTGCGGGCAGCGTGGACCACGGGTGGCGGTGAGCTAGATAGAGACCTCTCTTACAGCTATACGACACTCAACAACGGCAGCGAGAGTCCCTTACGTAGACTGCAACGATGTGCGCTCAACTAGCATCCTAGTTGCCTGGTCTAGGCGGTGGTGGCGAGGGGCGGCGGAGGGGCGCGACTGGGGTGGGAGCTTTGTAGAGGGTGCGGTTGAGTCTCTGAGTGGCTAGAGGGTCTGGGAGGATAAATAGCCGCACTCCACGGACTCACGGCGTGTCCGTGCAACTGCAAATCTGGGCCAGATTTGGGCCTGGTTTGCTCTAGAATGGACGCCGTCCGCGCGACGCAGTTCGTTTGCAATTTGTCGTTAGGCCTCGTTTTTGGCCGTTGCGGACCACGAAAGACGTGAGACATTGATGTTCGTACGTAGGGAGCATTGGAGGTGACCTTACCAGCTGGGTCTGAACTTTAGTCATCTACAACAGGTCGATTCAGACGGGTTGAGGCCGTTCGTTTTGTCTGCACATAGACATGGACATGGAACAAGGTGGGCGGACTGACCCATTTCGAATCCAAATTTAGGCTGGATATGCGTCCGCACGAACATGTCTTTGACAACTCACACGTCCTCCCACTTCCACGCCGGGCCCATGTAGCAGTGAGTCAATGAACTAGTTAGGCAGTTGTCATTACATTTGGCTAAACTTAACCTTCTTTAGATAGAGGTTTTAACCTAAACAAAGACGGTTTTATCTACTCAGCGTCACACTCTCTACCATGGCCACGTCTACTCGTCATCGCGCGCCCCACCCGTCGCCGTCCTCCGCCGCGCGTGGCTGGAGGGCCCAGCATTTCTCATCTAGAGGGCAACCCAGACCACTGATACCTTCGATCCGGATTACGGATTGTAGTATGATAAGATTTTTCCCTAGAAGATCTAGGTTTAATCGAACCTTGGGAAGCTAGTACTTCTAACATGGTGTAAAGGAAACATCTACAAGACTTGCTAGTGTAATTTATCTTCAGTTTACCGAACCTATCTAGTTTACTTTTATAAGGGGCTTGTGTGCAATGATGGAAATTGGCTAGGGTTAAGATTTCACCTGCAGCTATGCATACATATATATAATTAAAGCACATATGTGTACCAACTAAAATAGAGATAAGAGATTTATGAAAAGCACATCCGTAAATACTCTTGCCCCTAAAGACAGAGGTGACAAGAGTCTGATGGTCCAACCATTGTCCTTAGAGCCGCAAGCAACAATAGTTATTAAGTAAATGAATACAGACGAAAGACATAAGCTAGATGATTGTGCCATAATCCCTAATGAATCACTAAATATGTACCATTACTTTTCCCTTTTTGTCACGGAGGTTTCGCGGTAGCACGCCGTTCTCCACTTATCCCACCTCTTCTCTTGATCGAATCAAATGATATGGGTATCTGCAGACATCGAGACGAGGCCAAGAGATAAGGATACACGATTGCAAAACTCCTATTCAATCCTTAGACATATAATAAGATTAGATGCACATTAACGCTGCGAGGATTCACCCCAACCCGCTGCCCGTGAGGACTACTCACACATAATATCAAGATCAAATACATTGATAGAAATCATTGTCCAAAATTCTTAGATTAAAATCACAATATTTTTACAATGGTCACCAATTCTCAAGGAGATCTCTATTACAATGGTGATGGCTATGGCTATGGAGGAGATGGGAGATGAGATGGATGGACTATGGTGGTGGATCCCCTTCGGTGTGGTGCAGATTAATCTAGTGGATGGTGATACATTGCAAACATATCTAGGACCCTGAACATGTTCCACTTGCACCTTCCCATCCTTGAGCAACAACACCTTAGGATGCATCTTCAGCTCATTCATGTACGGGTTGACAGCGTTCACGAAGGAGTTGTCGTTAGGTGATCCACAAGAAGACATGGTGGCTCTAAATCAGAGAACAAATCCTCACGACGAGAAAACGATATACGGACCTCGGGGGATCCGGGGGGTTATATAGCAAAAAGTTTTACAACAAAAGGAAGGTACATGGCAAAACCGCGCATGCCTAGGTGCGGCCTGGGGCTGCCTCGCGCCTAGGGGTGGTGTGGTGCCTTCGGGCACCGTCTCCTACCCGTTTTCGTCTTGTATTTTTTCATATTTAATAAAAACGACTAAAATATAAGCCGGGAAGTTTAACGCAAACTTTTTCTTACTAAAATCATTACCTATTCGAAAACGGACTCTACAGTTTTCTGGATTTGCTCCTTAATAAATTCTTCTGGAGTCACCACTTGAATAATATCAATATATTCATTATAAGAATCTCCAGAAATATAATGTTTGAGTCTTTGCCCATTCACCATTTGTGTAGTGTTATCTTTTAGTGAAGCAATTTTTATTGCACCTGGACGATACACCTCTTCAATAATAAAAGGCCATTCCCATTTTTAGAGTAATTGCAAAAAATATGAGATGAGACCTATACAATAGAACTTTCTCACCAACGTGGAACTCTCTCTTAAGAATTCTCCTATCGTGCCACTTCTTAACCTTCTCTTTAAAGAGTCTAGCATTTTCATAAGCTTCACTCCTCCATTCATCTAGAGAACTCAAGTCAATCAATCTTTTCTTACCAGCTAGTTTAAAGTCTCTATTAAGTTCTTTCACTGCCCAATAAGCTTTGTGTTCTAATTCTAAAGGCAAGTGACAAGCTTTTCCATAAACCATTTTTTTAGGTGACATACCCATAGGATTTTTATAAGCAGTTCTATAATCCCAAAAGGCGCCATTTAGCTTATTAGCCCAATTCTTCCTAGATTTATTAACAGTCTTTTGCTAGATAGATTTAATTTCTCTATTTGATAATTCTACTTGCCCACTTGTTTGGGGACGATAGGCTGAAGCAATTCTATGATTAACATAATATCTAGCAAGGGTCTTTCTAAAACCACCATGAATAAAATGAGAACCTCTATCAGTTATAAGATATCTAGGCACACCAAACCTAGGGAAAATAACATACTTAAGCATTTTTAATGAAGTCTCACCATCAGAACTCTTTGTAGGTATAGTTTCTACCCACTTAGTAAAATAATCAACAACAAAAAGTATATGAGTATAACCTTCTGAAGGAGGAAAAGGACTAATAAAGTCAAATCCCAGCAGTCAAATGGTTGAATAACAAGATAATAATTCATAGGTATTTCATTGCGTCTAGAAATATTACCAACTCTTTGGCATTCATCACCAGATAAAATAAACTTTCTTTCATCCTTAAAAAGAGTAGGCCAATAAAAACCTGATTGTAGAACCTTTTGTTCAGTTCTATCTCCAGCATGATGTCCTCCATAAGCACTACCATGACATTTTCTCAATATCTCTCGTTGTTCATATTCTGGAAAACATCTTCGCATAATACCATCCACTCCTTATTTATATAAGTGTGGGTCATCCCAAAAATAATGGCTCAAGTCATAAAAGAATTTCCTTCTTTGCTGAGCTATAAATGTTGGAGGCAGTACTTGGAAATAATAAAGTTAGCATAATCAGCATACCAAGGACTCTCTCGCGAGGTTAATTTTATTGCAGCCAACTGTTCATTTGGAAAACTATCATTAATAGGAATAGGATCATAAGAAATGTTTTCCAATCTAGACAAATTATAAACAACGGGATTTTCAGCACCCTTCATATCTACCATATGTAGATCAAATTCTTGTAAAAGCAACACCCATCTAATATGCATAGGCTTAGCGTCTTTCTTTTCTATAAGGTACCTTTAACATCCCTAGGACAGGGCATTTTCTCAATTGATTCAACTTTGGTTCTTTCGACTTCAATACCTCTTTCAGAAATTTTATGTCCAAAAATAATTCCTTAATTTACCATAAAGTGGCATTTCTCCCAATTAAAAACAAGATTAGTTTCCTCACATCTCTGCAAAACTTTATCAAGATTGTGCAAACAGTTATCAAAAGAAGTTCCGTAGATGGATAAATTGTCCATGAATACTTCCACAATTTCTTCAAAAAAACCATGAAAGATAGCAGACATGCATCTTTGAAACGTAGCAGGAGCATTACACAAACCAAAAGGCATACGTCTATAAGCATAAGTTCCATAAGGACAAGTAAAAGTGGTTTTCTCTTGATCTTACTTTTTAACAACAATTTGAGAAAACCTAGAATAACCATCAAGAAAACAAAAAAGAGTTTTTTTAGACAACCATTCTAGTATTTGATCAATAAAAGGTAAACGATAATGATCCTTCTTACTAACTTTGTTAACTTTTCTAAAATAAATGCACATCCTATAACCAACTACTACTCTTTGAGGAATAAGCTTATTATTCTCATTAGGCACAACAGTAATTCCTCCTTTCTTACGGACACAATCCACAGGACCAACCCATCTACTATCAGCAATAGGATAAATAATACCAGCATCAAGGATTTTCAATACCTCATTTCTTACCACATCCTTCATCTTAGGAATTAAACGGCGTTGATGTTCCACAACTGGCTTTGCATCAGGTTCCATATTAATAGCATGCTGACATATAGAGTAGGGGAGAACCATTTCAAATCATCAAGAGTATATTCCATAGCTCCTCGGTGTTTCTTCAATACTACCAATAACCTTTCCTCTTCCTGCCCTGGAAGTTTAGAACTAATAATGATAGGATATATTTTCTTATCATCAATATAAGCATATTTAAGATCATTAGGTAAAGGTTTTAAATCGAAAACAGGATCCTCCTTGGGTGGTAATGTGGTACCCAAGTGTTCCACAGGTAAATTGTGTTTAAGCATCTCTGGTTGACGAAGAAGAATCTCGTCAATCTCATTTATTTCCTCCATAAAGATCTCACTTTCGTGGTCCTCCATATATTGCTGCAAAGCATCGTTAGGAGCAAGAGCAATAGAGGCAAGTTGTTCAACTCTAAAATCTTCATTAGGCAATTCAGTTTCATAAGAAGCTTGGCAAACTTAGAAAAATTAAACTCATAAGACTCTCCATCAAATTTAGTAATAAATTTCTCCTTCTTACAATCTAAAAGAGCAACACAAGTGTTCAACAAAGGTCTACCAAAAATGATAGGACAAGTCTTACTAGCAGCTGAACCAAGTACTAGAAAATCAGCAGGATATTTAAACTAACCACATAAAACTTCCACATCTCTAACAATACCAATTGGAGAGATGGTCTCTCTGTTAGCAAGCTGAATAACCACATCAAATTCTTCTGGTTCGCAAGAACCAATTTCATGCATGATTTCCCTGTAAAGCTCATAAGGAATAACACTTGAACTTGCACCAATATCACATAAACCATAATAGCAATAATCACCTATTGCATAGGAACACTAGTTTTCCTAGATTTGCTAGGATGTGAAACAATATTAAAAGCATCTACACAGAAGATAATGTGTCCATCTTCTACATTTTCAGTGACAAGGTCCTTTACTATCGCTACTGTAGGGTCAACAGTTATTTGTTCATCAGGTTCTATATTTTTATTTGTACTTTTGTTAACCACACTAGTTATAATAGAATGTTCCTTTACCTTAGCAAGGAAAGATACTTTTTCAATATAAGGTTCATGCAAAATACGACCAACAGTACAAACTTCAATATTTTTAGCAGGAACACAATTAACAATGTCTTTATAAGGTGCATGGTACTTATTCCACTCCTTTTGGGGAACATCAAGATAAGAGGCAAAGACCTTAAAGCAGTTTGCAAGAATTTGAGAATCAAGGCCATAAATAGCACTAATATTATGAAAGTCATCAGTTCCCATAAAAGATTTAATGCATTCATAATCATAATGTATACCTAGCTTTCTTACTTTGTCATTCTCCCGTCCTTCAGTATTTTCCTGAATGCGGTCGAGAAGATCCCATTTAGCTTCTCATTTCATACATGTAAATGATCCAGAACACGAAGCATCCGATAAAGTCTTATCATGAAGAGAAAGCCTTGCATAGAAGTTATTAATAACAATATTACTGGGAAGCTCATGAATGGGACATTTGAGCATTAGTGACTTCAATCTCCCCCAAGCTTGGGCAATACTCTCTCCATCGTGAGGCCAGAAATTATATACTTGATTACGATCTTTATGAACTCACTAGGAGGATAGAATTTAGAATAAAAGAGAGGTACAGTTTCCTCCCAGCCAATAGATTGGCCATTCTTCAGCATCTTATACATTTCCGCAGCTCTGCCCTTCAGTGATAAAGATAATAACTTCCTCTTAACTTGGTCCATTGAAATACCTGCACACTTGAACAACTCGCATAATTCATGTATAAAGAGTAAATGATCACTAGGATGGAAAATTCAATCTCCTAAATAACATTTATTCAAAACACGTTCAACAATTTTCATAGATATTTTAAAATGATCCAACTGAGCAGGCGGTGGTTCATCTACTACCGTAACTGTGGCAGTAGTACTCCAAAATAGGGAGTCAAATGGAGACGTCTCCATAATGAAATAAATCAGCAAACAAAAATGAAAATAACACTTATAGTAAATGTTTCCTTTACCAATTCCACTCTTCAATAACGCTTCACTCCCCGGCAATGGCGCGAGAAAACAGTCTTGATGACCCACAAGTGTAGGGGGTGTATCGTTATACATTTGATAAATAAGAGTATCGAACCCAACGAGGAGAAGAAGGTGTTGGCACGTAGTTTTCATCAAGGATTCACTATAAATACTAGAAAACAGGTTTTCAGGGGTTTTTGATATTGCAAATAAATAAAGTACTAGTAAATAAAATACAGTAATAATAATTGCATCGAGTGGCCCAATCCTTTCTAGAGCAAAGGACAAGCCGGTTGTTTTACTTATGATGTACAAACGTTCCTGAGGACACACGGGAATTTCGGCAAGTGCTTTCACTTCACGTAGCTGAATAATATTTATCGGTTTGCTAGGTGTTGTGTGGGTGAACCTATGCTAGTACACTACCCCAACTTGGACTAATGCATACTTGTGATTATACCCCTTGCAAGCATCCACAACTACAAGAAAGTAATTAAGATAAATCTAACCACACCTTTAAACTTTGAGATCCTACACTCCCTCATGCACTGGTTTCTCAATGGGGGTTTAGGTTTCTGTCACTCCAGAAACCCCACAATGAGTAGCCAAATACACGATGCATTCCACTAGGTCCATAAAGTTGAACTATCATGTAGTCGACGTTCACATCACACCACTAGAAGAATAGCACCACAACTTAAATATCAAACCATTAAATATTACTCAACATAATTCTACTACTAACATCTCGACTTCTCCCATGTCCTCAAGAACTAAACGAACTACTCACAAGACATCATATGGATCATAATCAGAGGTGATATAATGATGAATAACAATCTGGACATTAACCTTAATCCAATGGTTTCACTCAATAGCATCAACTACTAGGAGTAATTAACACCGGGAAAGTTTTCCCTGTGAACTAGATAAGATCAAACCCAAAAATGTTACAACGAGACGTGGAGATGGTGGAGATGATGAAGGAGATATGCCCTAGAGGCAATAATAAAGTGGTTATTATTTATATCTTTATGATAAATGTTTATATATCATGCTATAATTGTATTAACCGAAACATTAGTACATGTGTGATATGTAGACAACAAAGAAGTCCCTAGTATGCCTCTTAAACTAGCTTGTTGATTAATGGATGATTAGTTTCATAATCATGAACATTGGATGTTATTAATAACAAGGTTATATCATTATATGAATGATGTAATGGACACACCCAATTAAGCGTAGCATAAGATCTCGTCATTAAGTTATTTGCTATAAGCTTTCGATACATAGTTACCTAGTCCTTATGACCATGAGATCATGTAAATCACTTATACCGGAAAGGTACTTTGATTACGCCAAACGCCACTGCGTAAATGGGTGGTTATAAAGGTGGGATTAAGTATCCGGAAAGTATGAGTTGAAGCATATGGATCAACAGTGGGATTTGTCCATCCCGATGACGGATAGATATACTCTGGGCCCTCTCGGTGGAATGTCGTCTAATGTCTTGCAAGCATATGAATAAGTTCATAAGAGACCACATACCACGGTACGAGTAAAGAGTACTTGTCAGGAGACGAGGTTGAACAAGGTATAGAGTGATACCGAAGATCAAACCTCGGACAAGTAAAATATCGCGTGACAAAGGGAATTGGTATCGTATGTGAATGGTTCATTCGATCACTAAAGTCATCGTTGAATATGTGGGAGCCATTATGGATCTCCAGATCCCGCTATTGGTTATTGGTCGGAGTGAGTACTCAACCATGTCCGCATAGTTCACGAACCGTAGGGTGACACACTTAAAGTTGGATGTTGAAATGGTAGAACTTGAATATGGAATGGAGTTCAAATATTTGTTCGGAGTCCCGGATGAGATCCCGGACATCACGAGGAGTTCCGGAATGGTCCGGAGAATAAGATTCATATATAGGAAGTCATATTCCAAGTTTGGAAATGATCCGGTGCATTTATGGCAGGTTCTAGAAGGTTCTAGAAAAGTCCGGAAGAATGGCACTTTGGAAAGTGGAGTCCCAAAGAGACTCCACTTGCATGACCAGCCAACCCTAAAGGGGAGGAGTCCAAGGTGGACTCCCCTAGGGTGGCCGGCCAACCCACCTCAAGGAAAGGTGGGAATCCCACCTTGGGTGGGACTCCCTCCTTGAGTAGGTTTCCCACATATGGGAGGTTTTAGTGTTGGGGTCTTATTCGAAGACTTGGACTAGAACTCTTGGGGCTTGATACGTCTCCGACGTATCGATAATTTCTTATGTTCCATGCCACATTATTGATGTTATCTACATGTTTTATGCACACTTTATGTCATATTCGTGCATTTTCTGGAACTAACCTATTAACAAGATGCCGAAGTGCCAGTTCCTGTTTTCTGCTGTTTTTGGTTTCAGAAATCCTAGTAACGAAATATTCTCGGAATCGGACGAAATCAACGCCCAGGTTCCTATTTTCACCGGAAGCATCCAGAACACACGAGAAGGACCAGAGGGGGGGCACTGGGCCCCCAGACCATAGGCCGGCGTGGCCCAGGCCCTGGCCGCGCCGCCCTATGGTGTCGTCGCCCCTTCGACCCTCCTGCGCCGCCTCTTCGCCTATATAAAGCCCCTGGATCGAAAACCCTGATGCGTTCGACGAAACCCACAGAAACCTTCCAGAGCCGCCGCCATCGCGAAGCCAAGATCTGGGGGACAGGAGTCTCTGTTCCGGCACGCTGCCGGAGCAGGGAAGTGCCCCCGGAAGGCTTCTCCATCGACACCGCTGCCATCTCCACCGCCATCTTCATCACCGCTGCTGCTCCCATGAGGAGGGAGTAGTTCTCCATCGAGGCTCGGGGCTGTACCGGTAGCTATGTGGTTCATCTCTCTTCCATGTACCTCAATACAATAATCTCATGAGCTGCTTTACATGATTGAGATTCATATGAGTTTTGTATCACTACTATCTATGTGCTACTCTAGCAAAGTTATTAAAGTAGTCCTATTCCTCCTGCACGTGTGTAAAGGTGACAGTGTGTGCACCGTGTTAGTACTTGGTTTATGCTATGATCATGATCTCTTGTAGATTGCGAAGTTAACTATTGCTATGATAATATTGATGTGATCTATTCCTCCTACATATGCATGAAGGTGACAGTGTGCATGCTATGCTAGTACTTGGTTTAGTCTTTTGATCTATCTTACACTAAAGGTTACTAAAATATGAGCATTATTGTGGAGCTTGTTAACTCCGGCATTGAGGGTTCGTGTAATCCTACGCAATGTGTTCATCATCCAACAAGAGTGTAGAGTATGCATTTATCTATTCTGTTATGTGACCAATGTTGAGAGTGTCCACTAGTGAAAGTGTAATCCCTAGGCCTTGTTCCTAAATAATGCTATCGCTGCTTGTTTACTGTTTTACTGCGTTACTACTGCTGCAATACTACCACCATCAACTACACGCCAGCAAGCTATTTTACGCACCGTTACTCTTGCTCATACTTATTCATACCACCTGTATTTCACTATCTCTTCGCCGAACTAGTACACCTATTAGGTGTGTTGGGGACACAAGAGACTTCTTGCTTTGTGGTTGCAGGGTTGCATGAGAGGGATATCTTTGACCTCTTCCTCCCTGAGTTCGATAAACCTTGGGTGATCCACTTAAGGGAAAACTTGCTGCTGTTCTACAAACCTCTGCTCTTGGAGGCCCAACACTGTCTACAGGAAAGGAGGGGGAACGTAGACATCAGGGCTTCCACCTATATAATGAGGGGCATAGAGAGGGGGCTGAACACTTCAAGCCTCAGCCTTGGCCGCACCCCTTAGAGGGCCGGCGCCCAACCCCCCTCTCTCCCCAAACCCTAGCGGTCTCTCTCCTCCACCACATCCCGCACGCTTAAGCGAAGCTCCGCCGGATTTCTCCACCACCACCGACACCACGCCGTCGTGCTGTCAGATTCAAGAGGAGCTACTACTTCCGCTGCCGGCTGGAACGGGGAGGTGGACGTCGTCTTCATCAACAACCGAACGTGTGACCGAGTACGGAGGTGCTGCCCGTTCGTGGCGCCGGAAGCGATCGTGATCAAGATCTTCTACGCGCTTTTGCAAGCGGCAAGTGATCGTCTACCGCAGCAATAAGAGCCTACTCTTATAGGCTTTGGAATCTCTTCAAGGGTTAGTCTTGATCATCCCCTCGTTGCTACCGTCTTCTAGATTGCATCTTGGCTTGGATTTCGTGTTCGCGGTAGGAAAATTTTTGTTTTCTATGCTACGTTATCCTACAGTGGTATCAGAGCCGTGTCTATGCATAGATGGTTGCACGAGTAGAACACAATGGTTTGTGGGCGTTGATGCTTATGTTGTCTTTAGTTTGAGTACTTTGCATCTTTGTGGCATAGTGGGATGAAGCGGCTCGGGCTAACTTTACATGACCGCGTTCATGAGATTTGCTCCACGCTCGACATGCAACTTGTATTGCATAAGTGGCTTTGCGGGTGTCTGTCTCTCCTACTATAGTGAAGATTCAATTTACTCTTCTATTGACAACACTAGTATCACCGTTGTGGTTCATGTTCGTAGGTAGATTAGATCTTACTCGAAAACCCTAAACCACGTAAAATATGCAAACCAAATTAGAGACGTCTAACTTGTTTTTGCAGGGTTTGGTGATGTGATATGGCCATAATATGATGATGAATATGTATGAGATGATCATTATTGTATTGTGGCAACCGGCAGGAGCCTTATGGTTGTCTTTAATTTTCATGTTGAATAGTATTTCAAAGTAGTTGTAATAGTTGCTACATGAGGTGAACAACCATGAAGACGGCGCCATGGACCTTGACGCTACGCCGACGATGATGGAGATCATGCCCGAAGATGATGGAGATCATGTTCGTGCTTTGGAGATGAAGATCAAAGGCGCAAAGACAAAAGGGTCATATCATATCACATATGAACTGCATGTGATGTTAATCCTTTTATGCATCTTATTTTGCTTAGATCGCGACGGTAGCATTATAAGATGATCCCTCACATTAATATCAAGATAATAAAGTGTTCTCCCCTCGTATGCACCGTTGTAACAGTTCGTCGTTTCGAAGCATCTCGTGATGATCGGATGTGATAGATTCAACAATTCACATACAACGGGTGTAAGCCATGTTGCACACGCGGAATACTTGGGTTTGCTTGACGAGCCTAGCATGTACAGACATGGCCTCGGGACAATGGAAGCCGAAAGGTTGAACACAAGTCATATGGATGATATGATCAACATGTTGATGTTCACCATTGAAACTACATCATCTCACGTGATGATCGGTTTTGGTGTAGTGGATTTGGATCGTGTACCACTTTACAACTATGAGGGATGTTGTATTAAGTGGGAGTTCATTAGTAATTAGATTAAAACATGAACTAATTATCATAAACATAGTCTTAGTAGTATTTTGAATTAATTTTGTATTATTGGCATCCGTTTACTACTATGCGCTAGTCTTATAATTGAGATAGAAATACTGTTAAAATCTGACAAGAAACTTTACGGATTGGTACAGTATTGTTAAAGAATCAAGAATTGATTAAGTCCTATTGCAAACTTTTAGTAAACCTCACATTATTGATTCAAAGAGCTATGGTTTCAATTAGTACCTAAAGTTATCTTGTCTCCGTGAAACTTGAAGTTCAAATCTGTTTGAAAAGTAAGGAGCTGAAAATTTAGTTTTCAGAAATAATCAAGGTATGAGATAAATGTGATATCTAAGACCTTATTGCAAGATGATAGAATATAATTTGGTGAGACTACATGAACTCATAAGTTTTATGGGAATGTACGAAGGTTGAAGACGCAAGGCGTCACAATCCTCCAACTATTGGGGCACTAACGATATTCGCATATCCATGAAGTGATCATCCTTAATATGCACCGTTACTAAAACTCGTCGTTTCGAAGCATCACGTGATGATCGGGTGTGATAGATTCTACGTGTGCATACAACGGGTGCAAGCTAGATTTGCACATGCAAATACCAAGGCTAAAACTTTACGAGCCTAGCATGTACAGACATGGTCTCGGAAAGTCGTCATGATATAATGGATAAAATTATGAGTGAAATTGTTCATCATATTACAAAGTTACTAATAGTGAAATCTGGAACACTTGTCATATGATGATCAACTTCAAAGTAAGAACCTCAAGGTTATTGGTATTTGACCAACAAACCTGGAAGTTATTAATGTTGAAGTGTTTTTCTGAATAATGAGGAAAGCTAAAAGAGAAACTGAAAAAGATATTTTGGCAAAAAGAAAAGAAAAGACTAGAAAGTCTAGCTCAGGTGTATATAAATGATATACATGTTATGGTTGTATTCCTAGTTAAGTCACACAATGAAATTCTTGGGTATTAGTACCATATTGGTTGGTATGAAGTGTCATACAAAACAACGCAATACAAGAATACAATGGCCTAAGTGAGTGACAAGGAATATGATAGGAATGCACGTCTGGAACAAAATAAAGTGTTATTATGTTCGTCGTTGACATTCTATCTAGCCCTTAGAATTTATAATAAAGAACTTAATAATTGTTATTTTGCTCTGGTCAAATGAAAACAATAAGTTGTTTAAATTATGACATTACTCCATGTAAAATGGATAAGTTATTATAAATCTTAATGGTGAAACACACATACATAACACTGACGCTAAAAATGCCATAAGGCAAATGATTTGAATTCCGCTTATTTGTGGAACCGCAATTTAGGTCATGTTAGAAAGGATCGCATGAAGGAACTCCATGCAAATGGATTTTTGGAGTCATTCGATTTGTTGAATCGTTTGGCACTTGCAAAATCTTTTCTGAAAGGTAATGACTGAAATACCGTTCATAGGCCAAGAGTTGAACGGGTAACAAACTTAGTGGAAAAATACATAATGATGTATATGGTTCACTGAGCATAGTTGTGTGCGGGAGATTCTTCTACTTCATGAAAACTTTCAACAATGAATTGAGTATATATATGTGGATATATTCGATAAGGAAGAAGTTTGAAACATTTGAATGGGTTCAAATAAATTTCAACATGAAGTGGAAATCATCGTAATAGAAAAGTAAAATATCTATGATTGGATCATGGTGAAAATATTTGAATTACGAGTTTTAGCGAACATCTAAGAGAGTCATGAAATTGTTCTACAACTCACATTTCTTGGAGCATCATAATGATGATATAGTATCCGAGAGATGTATCCAAGCCTTGTTGGATTGATGATGAGATAAAATATCATGACGCCATTATATTTTTTGTGGATTATGCTTTAGTGACTACCGCTTTTACACTGAATAGAGCATCATCATGATCCGTAGAAATGACACCATACGAGTTATGGCATGGGTATAAACCCTAATAGTCCTTTCTTTAAATTTTGGTCTAAAAGTTAACAACCAAAATCGGATGAATGTCTTTGTTGGTTATCCCAGAGAATTAATTGGGAATTCTTCCCACTATGGAGACAAAGACAAAAGTGTTTGTCAATGTTTCTTATTTCCAAGAAATTGTTTCTAGTAAAGTATTTGAGTGGGAGGACAATATAATTTGATAAGGTTTATGAACCTGAGCATAATGATCAGAGTAGCGTAGTATCGGAATTGGTTTCGGAAGCGGCCACGACGATCATGGCTCCCATGACTACAAAGTGTTTTAGCCATGGAGATCGAAGTACATATTGAACCTTGTAGGTATGGTTTACTTTGTGATCAAATAAAAGATTTGTGGGCAAAGGATTGATTTTGAACAATAATAAACTAACTACAAACAAAGAAGTTATGATGGGCCCTGACTCCGTTAAAATGGCTATACACCATGAAATCCAAGATAGATGAATACTTTTTGAAAGTAAATGGATCTATGAAATTGATGGACTTGGATGAAATATCCTTGAAGAAGCTCAACTTGTCGAAAAGTTGTTTACGACAAAGTTCAAAGAGTTGACTACGATAAGATTAAATCTTCCGTAGCAATGCTTATAGTCTATGTGGATTATTCTAGTAATCACTACATATTTCTTTTATGAGATATGTTAGTAGAGTGGCAAAATACACTACTTAACAGAAGTGTGTATTAAAGGTGTATACAAGATACAACCAAGAGTTTTGCTGGTCCGTGGAATACTAGATAGGTATACGAACTTCAATTGGATGAAGTAAGTATCGCGGAGTTAGAATCTTCACCAGATGAAATAGTCAAAGAGTTTTTTGATTTCATCAGAAACGATGAAGAGGCTTGCATTTGCAAGAAATTAAGTGGGAGCGCTAAGACATATTTATAATACTTTATGTAGATGACATATAGTTGGTTATAAATGATGAAATTATATACTTGATTAAAAGGTTTCATTGAAAATTAAACTTCAATGAAAGGATATGGACTGAAACAAATTTAGTGTCAAGATCTATGAAGATAGATTGAAACACAAAATAAGTTTAAGTCAAATTACATAGAATGGATATTGAAATAGTTCAATATAGAAATATTAAGAAGATGTTCTTGTCATGTAAAGTTTTAACAAGACTTGAGTGTATATGACACTCAATGAGTAAAAACACATGAGTGACTTTAGATCACGAATAATATGTACACAATCAGATATCTTGTGCTCTAAAATGTTATGAGCATATACCAGAATGATTCATGAGATGATCATTGAAAAACAGTAAGAATATTCTTGAAGTACTTAAGAAGAACCAAGAATATATATATATATAGTTTTGTATGGAGAAATGACAAACAAATCGCTGTAAGATGTTGCACCGATATTTGTTTTGTCACATATGAAAATAAAATTTCAAACTCAAATTAGACTAAGTGTTGTTTTAAAAGGTAGCACAATGAGCTAGAAGTTGTCTATGCTAGATTTAGAATAGTTCTAAATATTGTGACGGATTCTACAAAAGAAGGCAGAATATGTCATTGTTTTGACAAATGACAAAGGATGTTAAAGTCAAGAGGTTCTTTGAGAACTTGGTGTAGTTCAGACAGAGTCAGAATTTTGAAGCTATATTGTGTGTGACAATATTAGTAACATATTTCGGACCGCGGAATTAAGGTTCCACCAGAAGACCAAACATAATTAAATGCCGACTCATTTGGAAATGAGTGATGCGTTGAGACGCAAATGAATTACAAAATACATACGTTTCTGAGCGTGTCAGATTCGTTGACTAAAACCTCTCCCGTGAGCAATACATGATAAAGCACCAGAAGGCCAAGGTGTTATATCTTCACAAATGTAAACTAGATTATTGACTCTAGTGCAAGTGGGAGACTGAAGGAGATATGCCCTAGAGGCAATAATAAAGTGGTTATTATTTATATCTTTATGATAAATGTTTATATATCATGCTATAATTGTATTAACCGAAACATTAGTACATATGTGATATGTAGACAACAAAGAAGTCCCTAGTATGCCTCTTAAACTAGCTTGTTGATTAATGGATGATTAGTTTCATAATCATGAACATTGGATGTTATTAATAACAAGGTTATATCATTATATGAATGATGTAATGGACACACCCAATTAAGCGTAGCATAAGATCTCGTCATTAAGTTATTTGCTATAAGCTTTCGATACATAGTTACCTAGTCCTTATGACCATGAGATCATGTAAATCACTTATACCGGAAAGGTACTTTGATTACGCCAAACGCCACTGCGTAAATGGGTGGTTATAAAGGTGGGATTAAGTATCCGGAAAGTATGAGTTGAAGCATATGGATCAACAGTGGGATTTGTCCATCCCGATGACGGATAGATATACTCTGGGCCCTCTCGGTGGAATGTCGTCTAATGTCTTGCAAGCATATGAATAAGTTCATAAGAGACCACATACCACGGTACGAGTAAAGAGTACTTGTCAGGAGACGAGGTTGAACAAGGTATAGAGTGATACCGAAGATCAAACCTCGGACAAGTAAAATATCGCGTGACAAAGGGAATTGGTATCGTATGTGAATGGTTCATTCGATCACTAAAGTCATCGTTGAATATGTGGGAGCCATTATGGATCTCCAGATCCCGCTATTGGTTATTGGTCGGAGTGAGTACTCAACCATGTCCGCATAGTTCACGAACCGTAGGGTGACACACTTAAAGTTGGATGTTGAAATGGTAGAACTTGAATATGGAATGGAGTTCGAATATTTGTTCGGAGTCCGGATGAGATCCCGGACATCACGAGGAGTTCCGGAATGGTCCGGAGAATAAGATTCATATATAGGAAGTCATATTCCAAGTTTGGAAATGATCCGGTGCATTTATGGCAGGTTCTAGAAGGTTCTAGAAAAGTCCGGAAGAATGGCACTTTGGAAAGTGGAGTCCCAAAGAGACTCCACTTGCATGACCAGCCAACCCTAAAGGGGAGGAGTCCAAGGTGGACTCCCCTAGGGTGGCCGGCCAACCCACCTCAAGGAAAGGTGGGAATCCCACCTTGGGTGGGACTCCCTCCTTGAGTAGGTTTCCCACATATGGGAGGTTTTAGTGTTGGGGTCTTATTCGAAGACTTGGACTAGAACTCTTGGGGCTTCCACCTATATAATGAGGGGCATAGAGAGGGGGCTGAACACTTCAAGCCTCAGCCTTGGCCGCACCCCTTAGAGGGCCGGCGCCCAACCCCCCTCTCTCCCCAAACCCTAGCGGTCTCTCTCCTCCACCACATCCCGCACGCTTAAGCGAAGCTCCGCCGGATTTCTCCACCACCACCGACACCGCGCCGTCGTGCTGTCGGATTCAAGAGGAGCTACTACTTCCGCTGCCCGCTGGAACGGGGAGGTGGACGTCGTCTTCATCAACAACCGAACGTGTGACCGAGTACGGAGGTGCTGCCCGTTCGTGGCGCCGGAAGCGATCGTGATCAAGATCTTCTACGCGCTTTTGCAAGCGGCAAGTGATCGTCTACCGCAGCAATAAGAGCCTACTCTTATAGGCTTTGGAATCTCTTCAAGGGTTAGTCTTGATCATCCCCTCGTTGCTACCGTCTTCTAGATTGCATCTTGGCTTGGATTTCGTGTTCGCGGTAGGAAATTTTTTGTTTTCTATGCTACGTTATCCTACAGATGATGGAGATGATGATGATCCCGATGAAATCCAGCTCGATGACGGTAACGATGGCAATGATTTCCCCCCTCCGAGAAGGAATTTCCCCAGCAGATTTCTGCCTGCCGGAGAGCTTTTCTCTCTCCGTGGTTTTCCGCCCCGTCACGGCGGCGGAATATTTCTGCGATGCCTCCTCTCGTCTTAGGGTTCGCGGGACATGAAATACGCGAAGGGCCGTTGTCAGAGGTGGGCTAGGGCCACCACACCATGTCTAGGCGCAGCCAGAGGGTGGCAAAATAGGAACTTCTGGGTATTTTCTGGGAATTGCTGATCTTTAGAAATATGGTATCTTGACGGTCCTTTTTCCTGCAGCATTCTGACTCCGGTAGCTAATTCTCCAATAATCATCAAACATGCAAAATAGATGAAATAACATAATTATCATATCTAAATATGAAATATATCAGTGAATAACAACAAATTATGATATAAATAGTGATGCAATTTGGATATATCAGTCCTCACTGCCTCAGCCTCCAAATTTGGTTCTGCTGAACCAAACTTAAAAGGTTAGTATTAATTTCATAGTTCTCAGCTACAATAGCGGGCTCAGTTATGGGTGCATGAATAAAATCAGCATTGTGGATAGCATATTCCCCAAGCTTCTTTTATACGATAAAGATTTTTTTTGGTGTTTTCCTCTATGATTGTAAAAGAATTAGTAACTCTTTTTTGGGTTTTCAAGTAAAGAATAAAATAGTGAACTAATAACCATAAATAAAAACTTAAAAGTAAATCTAAAGTGGCTAACAAGGTCTTTAGTATCCTTACCGGAATAGCGAAATTGCTTCCCCGGAAACGGCGCCAGAAAAAGGTTGATACCTTTAATTCAGATTACGGGTTGTGGTATGATAAGATTTTTTCCTAGAAGACCAAGGTTTAATTGAACCTTGGGAAGCATTGCTAAAATGGTGTAAAGGAAACGTCTACAAGACTTGCTAGTGTAATTTGTCTTCAGTTTACCGGACCTATCTAGTTTACTTTTAAGGGGGCTGTGTTCAATGATGGAAATAGGCCAGGGTTAAGGTTTCACCTGCAGCTATGCATACATATATATATAATTAAAGCACATATGTGTAACAAATAAAATAGAGATAAGAGATTTGTGAGTAACACTTCCGTAAATACTCTTGCCCCTAAAGTCAGAGGTGACAAGAGCCTAATGGTCCAGCCACTGTCCTTACAGCCGCAAGCAACACTAGTTATTAAGTAAATGAATACATACCAAAGACTTAAGCTAGATGATGTGCCATAATCCTGAATGAATCACTAAACATGTACCGTTACTTTTCTCTTTTTGTCACTGAGGTTTCGTGGTAGCACGCCGTTCTCCACTCATCCCACCTCTTCCCTTGATCGAATCGAATGATATGGGTACCTGAAGATCAGCGAGACAAGGCAAAGAGACAAGGATACAAGATTGCAAAACTCCTATTCAATCCTTACACATATAATAAGATTAGATGCACAAACGCTGCGAAGATTCACCAAAACCCGCAGCCCATGATGACTACTCACACATAATATCAAGATCAAATACAAGGATACAAATCATTGTGCAAATACTTAGATTGAAATCAGAATATTCTTACAATGGTCGCCAATTCTCAAAGAAATCTTTGTTACAATGGTGATGGCTATGGCAATGGAGGAGATGGTAGATGGGATGGATGAATTATGGTGGTGGATCTCTTTCGGTGTGGTGCAGATGAATCTGGTGGATGGCGTCACTATTTGGCGACGATTGGCTCTCTTTTTTGGCATCGGTCTCTTCACGAAACTTATAGGGTTTGACCTCGGGAATGCAGCGGCACATGGTACCGGCGCACGGTACGGGCGGAGCTTGCCCGTACCGATGCCCGTTAAAGACCCTGGAACCGCCTCTTCGAGCGTATTCAACTTTTCCCTACTCCTGATGCGATTTTCTTGAGTAATTGCAGGTCCATTTGTCATTATGATGTGATTTCATGCACAACATCCAAAAATAGAAGAGATTGTACATCATTGCATTAATTATTCATTAGTGGCAAGTTGAGAGGTAAACTTAGTAAATTTCTTGACTTAGCTAAGGGCTTAAACGCGAGAAAAAGTGGCGTATTTCACAGCCATCAACCACCGCCTACTACACCTTGCGCCGTTCAAAGGCATCTCGGCGATGCCGGATCCCGCTCGAGACCATGAAGCCCACCCTGTCATCCACCTCGCGGGCTCTCTTCATCTCCTCCTCCTCCCTCCGTGGTTTCCTTTCCGCGTCCATGTCTGCGAATCAGCGAGCTCTATCCCTCGTCGACGCCTCCTCTGCCTCCAACGTCATCGTCACCGCCTCCTCCACCTCAGTGTGTTCCATGTCCACCTTTGCCTTGCCTCCACCACCACCACGCACGACGCATGGTGGGCCACCATCGAGGAGACTTTAATTGCCACACGTGGGCAATACAAGGCCGCGCGCGGGAAACAATTGGGCATGCGCCTAGGAACCAAGCGGACGTGCGGGCAAACCGATGGGGTGGTTGGTGATGGGACATGCTGCCATTAATCACACCGGTGCTCCTGACGTTGGCGGAAGAAATAGAAATGAGTCGGCCTGCTGGGACCAAAATATCGGAGCAAATACATTTTGTCATATAAACATAACTATACACTATAACATTCATTTCATGGTAAATCTAGGTATCTATATCCTATGGTTGCCTACTACCATACCAATTAATTTTTATTATAGATGAACTTTGGAAAAGAAACTTACATTTTGGATCAAAATTTGGTACATTATACTTGTGAACCTGGACTTAATAAACCCTTCAACTGAAGACTCTATAGGAAATCTTGTAAACAAACATTTATACCTTTCTATAAAACTTGCTATGCCTTGGTGTACTATTGGAAAACAAGAGAAAACATGAATTGACCAAAACACCCTTTGCATTTTTCATTAGTATGGGACTTGAATTTCTTGTTCCGGCGGCGAGTTGGGCGTGTTGTCCCTGTCCGGCCTGGTGAGAGCAAGTGTGCGCCTACCATTTGATATACACAGCTGAGAGGAGAGAGGGTAGTAGCAAGCAATAGGAAGCAGGCGAGGTGGTGGCCAAGTGGGGGAGGTGACAGGCCAGAGATCCCAGCCAAGTCCATTGCACTGCACTAAAGCCATCCGGGCCCATGCGTACATCCTTTTGTCGTCTCCCGTCGACTTTTCCTGTTGCCGCTGCTATTTTTTGATGCTTATCGCCTCCTCACGTCCGGTCGCCTTCATGCATGTGTTTGTGTTTGTGTACACCACACACCACCTGTTTGTTTATAGATGATAGATGGCTCAGCCGGCCGACCACGCGCGCGTTGATTGCCTCCACCGCTAATTAAGCTAATCTTCCATCCATCCATCCATGCTTGGAACCTTCCATCATATACATCTCCATCATATTGGCTTCGATTCAGTGGTCTTGTTAGTATATATAGCTTCCAAGAGCTGGTTAGGGGACTTTGTGGAGGAAATAAGTATGTGCTATGAAGTAGGAAGAATCCATATATCTAATCAAAGCGTTTTGGTTTCGAATGCACCAAAGAACTTCTATCACATTTATTTTTGAAGTCTTACATTTTATATGATCTTCGCCAAGCCTATGAAAAATGACATGGTTTTTAATTCTACAAAATTATCTCTTTTCGCATGTCATGTTGTGATATGCATACTGGGTCCAGCCATGGTGTATTCTCCGGAGATCATAACACCACTTCTTGGTTACAAAGGTGCGCTCGAGGTTGGATCTTATGATGAAGGATATTTTTACCCCGCATGAATGGCGGCATATCAGAAAACTACGTCTTGTTTACACCACGTCTGTAGATCGGATGAGCCTGACTTAAAACCAAACCAACGAACAGAAAAACCGACTGAATCTCTAAAGCGCACAACTCCACATGTCCTCATACAACGCTAGCTAGACTAACCACCCATGGGCGGAGCTACATGGGGACATGGTTGTAAGACTATATTGTGGCATACAAAAAAGGTGGTACACCGGCGTTCTGGGGGCGGGGGGTGGCCTGGGCCGTAACCTGGCCGGCCCTTACCCCTGGCATACCAATAGTGCTGGTGTACCACTAATTTGATCCTAATGGTACAAATGCTATCATAAGCCTTTTCCTACTAGTGATCATTATTTTTGGCAAATGCTTAAGTGCATTGGTAAAGCTTACATACATGGAGCAATATACATCAAATAAAAAAATCCTATTGAGAACCGGAATTATTAGGGAGCGATGTGCAACCATTATTTGGATGCTACCCTCACCGGGAGCGAGGATAGAGTGGAGAGGGCCTTATTATAGCTTCAAGATGTAGCCACGGCATCACCATCTTGAACAAGACATTGAAAAATAACATAAACAAAGAACGGAAACCCTCCGTCGGCGAGTCATGGCCCGTTCAAAGCCCCAAGGCCACCAGAGATCGATGTAGCAGACTGATAGCATCGTCGGCAAGAGAGATGAAACCCTACATAGGTTTTCGATTGCCCCACTATGTGGATCCATAGGTACCGTTTGGTCAGATCCAGGTCAAACTATTCAAAGCCATAAGCTTAAGTTTTTCATCCATGAATCTTAGTCTGGTCCTAGGTACTCCAAAACTTAATCTATTACCAGGGCAATGCCCTCTAGAAATCCATGCAAATTAAAAAAAATCTGATTGAGAGATTTGATCAAGTTATTCCATCAGTTCGCATATGCAGTAATCAAAGATCTAACGGTCTTAGTAGCATACTCCATTCAAAAGCAAGTGACTTAACTTTATCTAGTTACAACTCATTAAAATGCTTATGTATCTAGATGAAGATGAGCCCGGAGAAAGTATTTCTCAGTCGACAACAAATACCATGCTAGTAGGTAGAAAGAAAAATAGTGGCTACAGCAAAAATTCAAAGCGATATATTTCAGGGAAGAATAGACGTTGCATTGACATGCATGGGATGGATATACCGCCCGGCCAGCCGCCGGTAGATAACCCCATGGACGTGCTAGTTGATGGAAGCACGTTGCCAAAACCACGGCGACGCACGGCACGCCGCCTGTACAGTGCTTATGGTCCAGTGTAGTGATCAGGGCGATGAATCTGTGGCGTGCAAACGGGCTAGCTGGGTCCTGTTTTTCTTTTGTCGCTACCTCTGGAGCACAAGTGTAAATGCTTTTTAATTTGTTTCGGTACACGTCGTTGCCGCTCTGCAACTTGTTCTGCTTCAAATCAAATCAATAAAAGTACATGTCGGCTATGCCCTTTTTTAATTAATCTACAAACTGCCAACCAGCTTAACGCATTAATACTGGAGCAGAATTCATTTTTCATTTGACTAATCTTCGTTTGCTTGGATATCTACTATATATGGTTCAATATATAGAACGTGCTTGTCAGAGGTATGTCCTTGAAATTTTCTACTCCGTACGGAGTCAATTCCATTCTATTCTATCTGTTTTAAAATACATGTCGCAGCTTAGTCTAGATATTGATGTACACGCTAAAATTCATCTCGATATATCCGTATATGGCCACGCTTATTTTAAAAGGAAGATAGTATATCCTAGCACAATGGAACAGCCAGAATACCACGTGCTAAAAGGCTGGAAAATCTTGCAATGATATTTCAAGTGGATCGATCGACTAGAGTAGTGGTTCAAATCTTTCTTTTTTTTGCGACAAATCCACCAATCTATTAATAATCATCAACGGTAGTACAAATGGCCCAAAAAGTAAACAAAATTACAAATTGGTACTTGGACCACCTAGCGACGACTACAAACACTAGCACGAGCCGAAGGCGCGCCGTTGTCCTCGCCCCTCCATCACCGGAGTCAAGCAAAACTTGTCGTAGTAGAGCTTGTTATAGTAGACAGACGGAAAGTCGTCGTGCTAAGGTCGCAAAGGACCAGCGCACCAGAGCAGCAACCATCGCCAATAATGACAACCATAGATCGAAATAGACTGACATGAAACCACACCAACAAACACAAAAACCGATTGGATCCCAGGAGATCCAACGGGCACACAACGTTCAAATCTTGACAAAAGAGAGATGGCCGGTGCTCTGAATACATTATATTTTCTGATATATTCAAGTGGCATGGAACGAGAGGCTACTAGACTGTAATTCATCATCTGCGATGCATGCACATAGATATTGTATAGTAATGATATATATTTAATTTACAGACAGTCGTAAAAGAGTATGAATAAATATACAGCATTCCTTTACCAATGTAAGACCGTTTAGGCATTTTAAAATTAATTAGACCCGAACCAAAATAAGTGAATCGACACACTAAAATTAGACTATGTATGGACTAAAATGAGTAAATCTATAGTAAAAACTAAAAGATCTTACAGTAATGATATAATAGTGAGAGGGGGTAGTATTCTTACATATTTCTGAGAACCTACACTAGTAGAAAATCTCTCATCAGTACCGGTTCCAGAGGGGCATTAGTACCGGTTGAGCAACCGGTATTAATTATCCGGCACTAAAGGCCCCCCCCCTTTCGTACCGGTTGCTTACGAACCGGTATAAATGGCCCTCCACGTGGGCCACCAGGAGAGCTCAGGGGCAAGGAGCTTTGGTACCGGTTGGTAATACGAACCGGTACCAAAGGTTCCCACCCGCGGCAGGGAATTTGCCCAAATCTCTGCCGCGGCAGAGAATTGGTTTTTTAGGGTTTTTGGAGGGGTTTAGGGATATCGGTTTGTTTCATATCGCGTCGATGCACCAGAAACACGTTTGGGTTTAGGTAGTACATGAAGATCAAGATGATGCATAGCAAGTTGGTGCATATAATATAACACACATGTTATTGCATAAGATCGCAAATTAAGTAGCACTATGCATGAAGATCGATCTTCATGCATAGTGGTACTCTCCGAGGCGTACTCTATATATGTCTATTACATGTAGCATAGTGGTACTCTTCGAGTCAACTATATATGTAACATGTACATCTTCATTCATAGTGGTACTCTGCGAGTGGTGGTATGACGTCCCGAAGGAAAAATCCCGCCAATTCCTCGCCTATTGCTATGAAGCGGTCATCGATTGAGAGCTTGTTCCGCTTTCTTGCCAACTATAAAAGAATAAGATACAAATGAATACATGAAACAACTATTACTGAAACTCAGCACAACTTATGATAACAAAACAAATTTGTGAAGATTGTTTTTGTACCTCTTTATTTCTTTCATTATTCGTTCTCTCGCTGATAATTCTGCGGATGTACTCGCAAACGAAGAATCCACAGAGATCGGTCCCCGGAGGTTGTTGCGGGCATTTCTTTACAAGAATATAATTCAATCAAACAATAGTCAAGTATGATAATTAAAAGATGTGTGGACCTAGGTAGTACTACTTACTTTCGCACGCCATCGCAGCTTCGGTGTCCATTCACGGGACGTATCTTCCTTGATGAAAGTTTGCCATACGCTGCTCGACAAAAGAAAATGCATAAAAGAGTCATCATTTAGTTCAAAGGAGGAAATTAACGAAACAAACCGATAAGAATTAAAATTACCTTCTGAGCATTAAAAAACAAGACACGTATAGTTCCGATTTTTTGCTTAGTGAGTCTCTGATTTCTCTCAAGAGCCTCCACCCTAGTTAACAATTCCGTTACAATGTCGGCATCCTTCTTCTTCTTTCGCGAACGGCTTCTATAAGTGTCAGCACTGTCCGGCCACTCTTCCTTCATGGTGAGACCTGGGCGAGCTCGTACCCGTCCAACATGTTCAGGGTTCCCCAGAGCGAGTGTCAGCTCGTCATTCTCTCGATCGGGAATGTACTCTCCCTTTCCGACCTTTCCAATTGCATCTACAAGCTTCGGTACAATTGCCTCAATTTTTTCCTTCCATTTTCCCTTCACAACGATCAGCCCTGTCTTTGGGTCCAACCCTGCCCCATGAGCGAACAACCATAACTTGGACCGTTCGGGCCAGTCCCATGTCTGTGGAGTGATTCCATGATCCATCAGTTTATTCTCAAACGCTGTCCACTTCGGAATGGCACTCTTGTAGCCACCTGACCCCAAATGATGCGGAAGTTTCTTCTTTGCAGCATTTTTGGTATTTTTCTTCGATCGGGACACAAAAGTAGACGATTTCTTATAGTCCTTAAATGCGGCCCAATGATCTTTTATCTTCACTGGATTATCATCGAATACTGGATCTTCATTCTTATATTTGTCCCATAAATTTTTCTTGAAGCTCTGGAATTGTATGGCCATCTTCTTCAATGTCCATTCCTTGACTTTATTCTTCTGGCCTTCCGTCATGTCTTCCGGTAGGCTGAACTTTGTCAGTAGCGTGTCCCAAAGAAAAAATTTCATCGTGTCGTTGACATAACTAGCACCACTCTCCGGGTTCTTCGGCTTATGCCACTCTTGAATGCTGATCGGTACATGGTCCCTAACAATAACTCCGGATTGACTTGTAAATTTGCGGCAAAACTCCTTGGGATGCACTGGTTCACCATTATCCTTGAATGCCGTGAGGGCTAACCTGCCCTCGCCCTTTAGCACCCGCGTCGGGCCTCGTTTTGTTCTAACAGACTTGCTCGATGATCCAGAAGGCTAAAAGAAAAAAATATTCGTTAATAAGTGCAATACAAATAAATGAATGCATCTAGGGATGAACACAGACTAATTGATACATAGATATACACCTCGCCGGAGTTTGTGATGGACACTTCATTGTCTTTTCTAACTTGTTCAGACTCAAGTCCCTCGCCAAAATCATTCAGAAAGTCTTGGTACTCGTTGTCATCTCCATCGTCGGGTTCCGGACCACGGGCACTCTCATAGATCGATTTCTGCACCGCTTCTTCCCCCTCCTCATCTCAGACGAAGGTGCCGTCCTCCATACCTCAATGTCACTGCAAAATGAAGAAAGCAATTGTATTTCATTCATCATGTCATGATCATATAACAGATTGCTAGATGGATAACAATTGAAATGAAGAAAGCAAAAAAACCCTAACGGACCGCCACGGCCACGGACACGGTGTTCCCCCTCCTCCTCTCGCTCTTCTCTCTATGTCGCGGCGGCACCGCCACGGACTCGGCACCGCTACACACCCTAACCCTAACACTCGGCGCTCCTCCTCTCGCTCTTCTCTCTATGTCGCGGCGGCACATACGGACTCGGCACCGCTTCTGAGACCCTAACCCTAACACTCGGCGCTCCTCCTCTCGCTCTTCTCTCTATGTCGCGGCGGCACCGCCACGGACTCGGCACCGCTACGGACCCTAACCCTAACACTCGGCGCTCCTCCTCTCGCTCTTCTCTCTATGTATACCGATTAATAGCGAAACCATAGAGTGCCGGAACACCGCCTAATTAATGTAGCAAATCTTGAACATAGAGTGCCGAAACCATAGAAATCTTGAACAATGACTTGAAATTAATTAAGGGGCTTAAGATAACGTCAGATTCCTGCTAAAAATGTAGCAAACTAAGAACGAGAACACCGCCTACCGCGACGCCATCACGCGCCGCGACGCCATCATCACCGCCTACCGCGACACTCGTACACTCGTAGCGCCTGCATCATAATGAACACGCCGGCAACAAACACGCGAGCGCGCGCATGTGCGCTTCATTCTCGTCAGTCATGGAGCGCCTCCGCAACCAACTCTGCCGCCCCGCCAACACCGTCGTCATCGTCCCAGCCAGCCCACGTCGCAGGTGCCCAGGTACAGGGACTGGAAGCTGGCCACCTGTCCACTTGGCAAGGATGTCTACGGCGCCCTCCTCGACGGACTTGGCAACGGTGAACACCGTAACCGTCGGCGGCACAGGCACGAGCTTCACCTTCCACGACAGCACGATGCCGAAGCTCCCTCCACCGCCGCCGCCACGGATGGCCCAGAAGACGTCGTGCCCCATGGAGGTCTGTCCGAGCCGCCCCTTGGCATCTACCGGCCACGGCATCCACGACGTGGTCGGCGGCGAGGCCATGCTTGCGAAGGAGCATGCCGGCCGCCTCCGTGAGGTGCCCGCCAACGCCCACCGTCGGGCACGGGCCCGCCGGGAACGCGAGACGGCCGCTGGCCCTCCCGGCGGCGTGGTAGAGAGCTCCCGAGCGTCGCGCCGGAGTCCCCACGCGGTGGCGGGCGGTCCCCGGGTGACCCGCACGGAGCGAAGGCGGGCGAGGTCGACCACGGTGAACGCCGCGCCGGGCCGCACCGACCTGTAAGAGAGGCGGCGGCGCGGCATTTCGTCGAGCACGCTGCGGGCGTGCGTGAGGGGAGGCCGGCGGCGACCGCGGCGCGGCAGTCGACGCGCGCGCGGGCTCCTCCCGGCGAGCGCGCGGCGGCCGAGGAGGCGACGCGAGGGAGGCGAGGCGAGGGAGGGAGAGGAGGGTGCTCACCTCGGTTCTGCGCGGGGAGAGGTGGAGAGCGGCGGGCGACGCGGCGGCGACGGCGACCGGCTGTTCTTGCGCGCGCGACGGTGGCTCTGCGCTGCGGGCAACGACGACGGCGGCGCGTGGCGCTTCGGCGATGGCGACGGCGGCGGCTACGGCAGTAGCTGCGGGCGACGACGCGGGCGACGGCGAGCTCGGGCCTGTCTGCGCGCGGAGGAGCTGTTGAATTTGGCAAATTTTGCCACGAGCCTAAGTGATAACACAGGGGAGAGGGCCTTTGGTACCGGTTGGTGCCACCAACCGGTACCAAATCTTTTTTTTAGTTTTTCTTTTTCTTTTTATCTTTTCTGTTTCTTTTTTACTTTTCTGTTTCTTTTTTACTTTTCTGTTTCATTTTTACTTTTCTGTTTCTTTTTCTTTTATTTTCTATTTCTTTTCTTTTTATTATTTTCTATTGCTTTTCTATTTCTTTTCTATTTCTTTTCTTTCCTTTTCTTTTCTATTTTTTTCTTTTCTGTTTCTTTTTACTTTTCTGTTTCTTTTTCTTTTATTTTCTATTATTTTCTTTTTATTGTTTTCTATTGCTTTTCTTTTTCTTTTTCTTTTCTATGTCATTTCATTTCTTTCCTTTTTTTTCTATTTCTTTTTTTCTTTTCTGTTTCTTTTTTACTTTTCTGTTTCTTTTTTACTTTTCTGTTTCTTTTTCTTTTTCTTTTATTTTCTATTTCTTTTCTTTTTATTATTTTCTATTGCTTTTCTTTTTATTTTCTATTTCTTTTCTTTCCTTTTCTTTTATATTTCTTTTCTATTTGTTTTCTTTACTCCCGCCACGACGCCGTCCGCGCGGGAAAGTTTCCCGCCACGTACGGCGTCGCGCGGGAAACTTTCCCGCCACAACGCCGCGCGTGGGAGAAAAAAGGCGGGACAGAGGCAAACCTTTAGTACCGGTTGGTGTCTGCAACCGGTACTAAAGCTGTCGGCAGGATAAGGACGCCCTGCTCGATGAGATAAAGTATGTAGCGCACGACGCCCTGTCGGTGGGATAAGGACGCGTGGGTAACCTTTAGTACCGGTTGGTGGGTGCAACCGGTACTAAAGCTGTCGGCGGGATAAGGACGCTCTGCCTATAAAAGGAGCATCGATACACCATGGGAAGCAGCTCAACAAGCCAACATGGATGGAGAGTTTCATCACCATGGATGGAGGAAAGGGTTGGGAAATCTCCCGTGGCGGAACTTCTCGAATATGCCCTTGGTGCACATGCCCTATATATGGCATATTCGGAAGTTCCGCCTCGGAAAAATTTCCCTGCAAGCCCGTGAAAGCTAATTAACTAGTAAAACAAGCCAACCATCTCCATTGTTAATATCTTACATACAGTAACATCATTACACAAAAGTGATTTCCATATTGAGATACACAAGTTATGATCCCTATATGTAGCTAGCTAGTCTTCTGAGTTTTCTTCGCCCGTTTCCCTTTCTTCTTACTGCGACGCAACCATGGACAATCTTCATTGTTTAAGATGATGCTTGGGTCAATTTTTACCTTGAAGGGTGGAATATCGTCAAACTTATTATAATCTTCTGACATGTCTGTCTTGTCCTCTACTCCCACGATGTTTCTTTTTCCTGAAAGAACTATGTGCCGCTTTGGCTCATCGTATGATGTGTCCTCTTGCCTTTCTTTTCTTTTTTTCGGTTTGCTAGACATATCCTTCACATAAAAAACCTGAGCCACTTCACTGGCTAGGACGAATGGTTCGGTGTCGTACCCTAGATTCTTGAAATCCACTGTAGTCATTCCGTACTGCGGGTCTACCTGTACCCCGTCTTTCAGGTTAAACCATTTGCACCGGAACAAAGGGACCTTGAAATTAGGTCCATAGTCAAGTTCCCATATCTCCTCTATGTACCCATAATATGTGACCTTGTTCCCATTGCCATCTTACGCATCAAAGCGGACACCACTGTTTTGGTTGGTGCTCTTTTTGTCTTGGGCGAAAGTGTAAAATGTGTTCCCATTAATCTCGTACCCTTGAAAAGTCGATATAGTAGAAGATGGTTGCTTGGCCAACAAGTACAGCTGCTCGTCATCGGTGACATTCATGAGACGTGTTTGCAACCAACCGCCGAAAGTCTTCATGTGTTCTCCATCAATCCAATCTTCACGTTGCTCCAGGTATTTAGAGCGTAAGATCTCCTTGTGTTCCTCTTTGTACGGAGCCACCAAGATGGAATTATGTAGAACTGTGTAGTGTGCTTGAGTGAAAGAATGTCCGTCCATACACGTTGCTGATTTCTTTCCTAGCGTGCCTTTTCCACGCAGTCTCCCCTCATAGCGCGATTCAGGAACACCGATCGGCTTAAGGTCAGGAATAAAGTCAACACAAAACTCAATGACCTCCTCTGTTCCATAGCCCTTGGAGATGCTTCCTTCTGGCCTAGCACGTTTATGAACGTACTTCTTTAAGACTCCCATGAATCTCTCAAAGGGGAACATGTTGTGTAGAAATACAGGACCGAGAACGCCAATCTCTTCGACCAGGTGAACTAGGAGATGTGTCATAATATTGAAGAAGGATGGTGGGAACACCAACTCGAAGCTGACTAGACATTGGACCACATCCTTACGTAAATTTTGTAGAGTAAGTGGATTGATCACCTTACGAGAAATTGCATTGAGGAACGCACATAGCTTCACAATGGGTACTCGAACATTTTCCGTGAAGCCCCCTCAATGCAACCGAAAGTAATTGTGTCATAATCACGTGGCAGTCATGAGACTTTAGGTTTTGAAACTTTTTCTCCGACATGTTTATTATTCCCTTTATATTCGACGAGAAGCCAGACGGGACCTTGATGCTACTCAGGACTTCAAAAAAGATCTCCTTCTCCTCTTTGGTATGAGCGTAGCTGGCAGGACCTTGATACTTCTCTGGATTCAGGTTGTTTCCTTCGTGGATACTTTGCTGGTCCTGCCGTGCATCCGGTGTATCTTTTGTCTTCCCATACACGCCCAAGAAGTTTAGCAGGTTCACGCAAAGATTTTTCGTCACGTGCATCACGTCGATTGCAGAGTGAACCTCTAAGAATTTCCGATGGGGTAGCTCCCAAAATATCGACTTCTTCTTCCACATGGGTACGTGTCCGTCAACATCATGCGGAGCAGTTGTCCGCCGGGACCCTTTCCAAAGATCACTTTTAAATCCTTGACCATATCATATATAACTTCCCAGAGGCGGGTAGGCTTCGTTCGGTTATCTGCCTCACCTCCGAAATGTTTTCCTCTCTTTCTTAAGTGATGTTGTTTTGGAAGAAATAGACGATGACCCAGGTAAACATTCTTGTTTACCCAATAATTCCTGTCAGTCTCACCTAAACAGTGTGTGCATGCATTGTATCCCTTGTTTGACTGCCCTGAAATGTTACCAAGAGCAGGCCAATCATTGATGGTTACAAATAACAATGCTCGTAGGTTAAATTCCTTTTGTTCGTGCTCATCCCACACAGGTACACCTTCGTCACGCCACAACTCTAAAAGTTCTTCAACCAATGGCCTCAGGTACACATCAATGTCGTTGCCGGGTTGCTTCGGGCCCTGGATGAGCACTCGGCATCATAATGAACTTCCGCTTCATGCACAACCAAGGAGGAAGGTTATAGATACATAGAGTCATGGCAGGTGCTATGGACTGGAGCTCTGCTCCCCGAAAGGATTAAAGCCATACGTACTTAGACCAAATCTTAAGTTCCTTGCGTCATCTGAAAATGACTTGAACTCTCTGTCGATTTTCTCCACTGCGACCCGTCGGGGGTGTCTCAGCATCACATCTTTCTTACAGTCCTCTTTGTGCCATCGCAACAACTTGGCATGCTCTTTGTTCTGGAACAAACGTTTCAACCGTGGTATTATAGGAGCATACCACATCACCTTCGCAGGAACCCTCTTCCTAGGGGTGGACTCACCCTCAACATCGCCAGGGTCATCTCGCCTGATCTTATACCTCAATGCACTACATACCGGGCATGCATTCAAATTCTCGTACTCCCCGCGGTAGAGGATGCAGTCATTGATGCATGCATGTATCTTCTGCACCTCTAATCCTAGAGGGCAGACAACCTTCTTTGCTTCGTACGTGCTAGAGGGCAACACGTTCTCCCCTGGAAGCATCTTCTTTATTATTTTCAGCAACTTTTCAAATCCCTTGTCAGAAGTACCATTCTCTGCCTTCCACTGCAGCAATTCCAGCGTGGTACCCAACTTTTTCTGACCATTTTTGCAATTTGGGTACAACAGTTTGTTGTGATCCTCTAACATTTTCTCCAACTTCAACCTCTCCTTTTCATTTCCGCAGTTCATCTTCGCATCAAGAATGGCCCGACCCAAATCGTCATCCGGGTCATCAAAAATCGGCTCATCGAAAATGGGCTCTTCTTCAGCTTCGTCTTCCCCCATTCTACTACCACCGTCTTCAGTGAATAAGGGATAGTTGTCACTATCCTCTTCTTCTTTGTTGTCTTCCAATATAACCCCTCTTTCTCCGTGCTTGGTCCAACAATTATAGCTGGGCATGAAACCGTTCTCCAGCAGGTGGACGTGAAGGGTCTTCGAGGTAGAGTAATCCTTCATATTCTTACGGGAACTACATGGACAATACATGAAACCATTCGACCGCCTGTTTGCCTCAGCCACGTTGAGAAAATAATGCATGCCAGTAATGAACTCGGGATGGCACCGGTCACCGTACATCCATTGTCGACTCATCTGCATTTTATATGTATATCAAAAATCATTAAATACACAACATCATGGATATATGAGTGACCAACTTAATTAATATTCAAGTTCATCACATAAAACTAATTGTTTTTTATAAAAAAGAAGAGGGGCTCACCGAGGTGGTACCGTGCCGGCTAGGGGACGACGCTGGCGATCGACAGCGGTAAGGACGGGGATGATACTAATTAAAACCTACAAAACATACCATAATTTTAGCTCAAATTGCATATAAAAAAATAAAATCACTAACTTAGGCATTTCATCGAACACCTTGCTTGCACTACAAAAATAGTACGAGTTAAAACTACCAAAGAACTGAGCTAAATTAGGAACGCCGGAAGGAAGGATGATATTGCTAACCCTTGGATAGATGTATGCCGTTAATCTTGTTAAAATGGTGGAGAAAAATAAAGATTATTGGAGTGTGAGAGGTGCAAAATATTTGGAAATGTGAGAGGAGAAGTGAGAATGAGATATGCAGGGAGCTCGGGCGCTGCCGCGCGCTCATATAGGGCACAGACCCTTTAGTACCGGTTCCTTACACGAACCGGTACTAAAGGTGCAACCCTGGCCCCACCACCGCCTGGAAATCGGGCCCAAACCCTTTAATACCGGTTCGTGTTACGAACCGGTATTAAAGGTCCATAACGAACCGGTATTGATGTCCCACGTACGGAACCGGTATTAATGCCCCCTTTAGTACCGGTTCGTAAGGGAACCGGTACTAAAGGCTTAGATGGATGAGAGATTTTCTACTAGTGCTATAATCAAGTGGAGTACTATAACCAGCAGGTTAAATCACACGAGATGCATGCATCTGCATGCACTACATACCATTATCTAGGTTAACAACATGCACTAAGATATAATATCGGTTGCTTTTGGTCCTGTCAAAATTCCTATGCTGTGACGCTCGTGTTCAAGTCAAGGCGTTCAGGATCGCCAGCCTTTCCTTGTGCTAATCATATTTGTGGAACTTTCTACCATGCATGCATGCCGCCAATCAACGGCGGCCAGTTCTTCACAACGTTTTTAGCATGTCTACTCAGACACTAAACCAGAAAAAAATGCTTTAGCGTGTTGTGCTGGTAATTTTCATCCGAATTAAAAAAGAGACAAAGTCATGAATAAATATTATTCTATTTGGAGTATTAGTGTATTGGAATAATGAGCATTCTGCATCATGACAACAATGAAAGCAATATTGACAGCATATTGCAAAACAAGTGAACTTGAACATACTATTGAAATGGCACATATATCCATTTTGCATAGCAGGAAAAAGTAGGAAGAAAGAAGACCAAGATGACAAGAACATAAACGTTGGTTGGGATGACCGCAACATACACGATTTAAAGCCGTGGAGATGACGATGTTGTGATTGAAGTAGCCGTCTGCCATTGTAAAGTTTTTGAGTAGATGCTTGGCTCCAGATGCCCGCTCACCCTTGGGGTTGTGCACGGGATCGTCCGGTGGGGAAGATGAGAACAAGGCAAACAGAACAAAGGCGGTAGGGAAAGCATGAGGAGGCAAAGTGCAATCTCAGAGCATCTCCAGCCGCGTCCCCCAAAGCGTCCCCCAAAGGGATTTGGGGCGCGCTGGACAAAAAAAGCGTTCCAGCCGCGTCTCCCAAAGCCCTTTTTTGTCCGGCGCGGCCCGATACGGTGTCCGGCACCCCGAGCCCGTCCCCGTCCCACAGGGGACGCTCCGGGGACGCCGGACACAACGAAATGAGAGGCGAGGAGGCGCGGGGCCGACGCGTCAGCGGCACAGTTAATTTTAACCTAACCGTCGCCTACCTCGCGACGGAAGTTATTCGCGCGCAGCGGCATCTTTGCCTTAATGGCGACGGAGGGGCAGGCGAGACGTCTCGTCGGTGCTGCGCAGCCTCCACGCGTCGCCGGCGTTCGCACGCCACCGCCCGTTCCCGCGCGATCTTCCCGCCTCTTCTCGTCTGTTCCCGCGCTTTCTTCCCGACGCCGGCGTCTATAAAAGGTCTCCCGGCTCATCAATGGTAGCCACCGCACCCCGCCGGCAACAAACATAGCCCTCGTCGCTCCACAGCCGTCTCCTCCATCACCAGTGGCAATGGCGAACCGCCCCGGCGATGGCCACTTCCCTCCACCGCCGTCTCCTCCATTGACGAGCCGGCAGCGGCGTGCGGCACTCGAGGAGGCACTCGAGGAGGAGGCCCGCCAGCGGCGTGAGGCGCAGCAGGCGGCGGATCTAGCGGCGTTCTCCGCCCCTGCCTCCGCAGCTGAGGAGGCCGCGGCGGAAGCAGCGTGGCAGGAGCAGCAGTGCGACACCGTTGCGGCGTTCGACGCCTCGACGGGACAAGAGGCGCGACGGCGCCGGTACCGGGAGGAGATGGAGCAGCGATGGGCTGACGAGCGCCGGCGCCAGCGCGATGAGCGGCAAGCGCTGTTCCGTGAACGGCGTGACTCGATCGAGCGCCGGCGGCGTGAGTCGATCGAGCTCCAGCAGCAGGCGACGGCGGAGGAGCGTCGACAGCGGGAGGCGGCGCTTACGGCGCTATGGGGGAGGCGGGCGGAGCAGTTGGCGGCGGCCGACGCGTTTGCGGCGGCGATGATGGAGGCGCCAACAGATGTGGAGGAGGAGGCGCCAATGGAGGAGGAGGAGGCCGAGGCGGAGGAGACCGAGGTGGAGGACGACGACGACGACGAGTTCGAGTGGTCCGACGACGATGGGCCGCACCCGGACGAGACGGCCGATCAGCAACGCGCCCTCGTCGAGTCCTTCGAGTCGGAGAAGAAGCTCCAGGACGACGCCCGTGCCCTCGAAGAGGCGCATATTCGTCGCGCCATCGAGCTCTCCCTCCAGGCGTCGCAGCAGGGGACGGCGGAGGACGCGCGGCGGGAGCGGCACCGTCTGGCCACCGCCGAACGCAAGGAGAGGAGGCGCGCGCAGGAGGAGCTGCGGCGTAGGGGAGGCGACGACGGGGCGGGGCCGTCGAACGCGCCGCCGGACGGTCAGTAGTCTAGGTTTAGATGAAATCTAGCCGTTTTCATTCAAACTTTGTAATATTGTTATCACCAGAATTTGACCGAGTCAGAGGTGGGCCGCGATCAAGATGGACGTGAAGAGTATATATATAGAAGAAATACGTGAATCGGCCTTTTACACCAAGTTGGGCTTGTTTGCCCACGTATCTGTAACATATTAGATCGCATCTTAGTTTAGAAGTTAGAATCTTACTCGTGCACGGTTTGGTGCACGCCCACATTAGGAGAATTTGACCCAATTGGAGGTGGGCCACGATCAAGATAAGCTTGAAGGTTATATATGGAGAGAATACGAAGATCGGCCTTATACACGAAGTTGGGCTAGATTGCCCATTTATCTGTAATATAGTAGATCGCATCTTAGATTAAAAGTTAGAGTTTCACTCGTGCACGGTTAGGTGCACGTCCGAATTAGAAAGTCCGCTGGACTATAAATATGTATCTAGGGTTTATGGAATAAACAACAACTCACGTTCAACCCAAAACAAACCAATCTCGGCGCATCGCCAACTCCTTCGTCTCGAGGGTTTCTACCAGGTAAGCGACATGCTGCCTAGATCGCATCTTGCGATCTAGGTAGCACAAGCTCCACGTTGTTCATGCGTTGCTCGTACTGAAGCGTCTTTGATGGCGAGCAACGTAGTTATCATAGATGTGTTAGGGTTAGCATAGTTCTTCGTATAACATGCTTACGTAGTGCAACCCTTGCATGTCTAGCCGCCCTCACGCCTATCTCAGGTGTGGGGCCGGCAACCCGCTTGATCATTATTCAGTAGATCTGATCCGTTACGATTGCTCCTTGTTCTACAAGGATTAGTTTAATATCTGCAATAGTTAGGCCTTACAAAGGGGGGGAGGATCCAGCGGCACGTAGGGTGGCGTTCGCAAGTCCTAAACAGGATGTTCCGAGGATCAACTTCATGTTGGTTTTTAGGCCTTGTTTAGGATCGGCTTACGATCACCGTGCGTGGCCGCGAGGCCCAACCTGGAGTAGGATGATCCGATTATGCGGTGAAAACCCTAAATCGTCGTAGATCTCAATAGCTTTATCTTGATCAAGCAGGATCACCATATATTCGTGCACCCCGTACGAATCATGGGTGGATCGGCTCCTTGAGCCGATTCACAGGATAACCTGAGAGCCGATCGAGGCTCGTATTTAATGTTTACGTGTATGCCATGCAGGAAACTAAGCGAGGCATCCCCATCACCTTCCTGACCAGGTATAGGTCAGGTGGCACGCCCTTGCACTTCGCATCGCCGCGTGTGACCAGAAGAGCATTGCGGGCCGTCGCTCGGAGGGGTCTCAGCCAGCCGCAGCTCTAGGCTCTTCCCGGCTCTACAGTGTTGACAAGTCACTGCCCGCCGGTGGGTTTTGGCGATCAACACATTACGCACGCCGGTGGGACAATCGTCTACATCAACCACATCGCCATCTACATACGAGATGGCGGCGGACGGCACGCCAGTCACCTACGAGGAGCTGCTGACGAGCTCAAGAAGAGATATGACGAGATCAAGGTCACCCTCGAAGCCGACCTCATCGGCTCTTTCGAAGAACCCGTTCCCATGGCATCAGATGGAAGGGATTCTCACCGCAAGGTGCACTCGATGGGATAGACCTCTCTGCCCCGTCGGAGGAACGCACCAGGGGCCTGCGGCAGGAGATCAACTACTTGGTGGCTCACTCGCTACACCGCCACTCTGAAAACTTGGTCAACGTGTTGGAGCGTCTCGCTCTGCGCGTGATCCAGGAGATCATTAGCCACCAGTACTCGCCGTCAGGACCAGCTCTCGGGACGCATCAAGGAGAGTTGCCACTCCAGTCCCGTCCACCGCTGCCATATGCGTTGGCAGCACCAGCTGAAGTGCCGGCTACACCGGCGTTCGTCGTCTACAAGATCGGTGGTGACCCTAGTAACTACCAGTTCTTGGCTGAGGCGCCTAAGGAGGTCCCTCAAGGATACGCGTGCACGTATGTGCCAGATTGTGGCAACTGGCCACTCTCAAACCAGGCCACAACGTCAGGGACTCCGGCGCAAACAGGAGGAGCGTCAGCGACAGAGCTTGAGAAGCAGACGTGGCTAACTAAGTACGCCACCCCGACGAAACTCCCGAGCCCAGCTCCTGCAGTTGGCTCAGAGCTGGAAAAGCAAACATGGCTGGCTAAGTACGCCACCCCGGCTAATCTTCAGAGTGCAACTCCTGCAGCCAGCACAGCGGATCAGATCAGTACCATACTAAGAGACCAGTTCGGCATGGTGCCGAAAAGAAGGGCAATCGGCTATTCCAAGCCGTATCCTGACGAGTACGAGATGATCCCGCTTCCACCTAAGTATCGGCTCCCTGACTTCTCCAAATTCAGTGGATCAGATGGCTCCAGCTCCATCGAGCACGTCGGCCGATATTTGGCACAACTAGGACCGGCTTCAGTGTTGGATCAACTACGCGTGAGGTTCTTTTCACAGTCCCTCACGGGATCGGCTTTCGGATGGTACACCTCGTTGCCACCAGACTCCATCCGGTCTTGGAAGCAGTTGGAAGAGCAGTTCCATACGCAGTACCATTCAGAAGCTTCCGAGTCCGGCATTGCCGATCTAGCACAACTACGTCAGAAGCGCGGGGAAACAGTGACAGAGTACATCCAGCGTTTCAGGAATCTTAGGAACCGATGTTATTCGGTTCGTATAACTGAAAAGGAAGTAGTCGAGTTGGCAGTAGCTGGCCTTGCAACACAGCTCAAGGACATGGCCTCCCAAGCAGATTATCCCTCGCTGGCGCACATGGTTCAGAAACTATCAGCATATGAACAGCGCCACCCGGACCTGTACCAAGACAAGTTCAAGCGTGCAGTAGTCCTGGTCGATGCAGAGGAAAACGAAGTTCCTGCGGGAGACCAAGAAGTAGCAGTGGCTGAGTGGACTCGGGGAGGAACTCCCGTGTCCTGCAAATGGGTAAAGCCACCAGGGCCGCCCAGGGGATTTGATTTTGACGTGACCAAGACTGAACAAATCTTCGACCTCCTGCTCAAGGAGAAACAGTTGACGATTCCTGAAGGTCTCAAGTTCCCTACGGCGCAGGAGCTAAACGGAAAGCCGTACTGCAAATTCCACAACTCGCTCTCCCATGCCACCAACGACTGCAGGGTGTGGCGTCAGCACATCCAAGCGGCGATAGAGAAGGGGCGTTTAATTTTCAACCAGTACGCCATGAAGGTCGACACCCAGCCCTTCCCCGCCGTTAACATGGTAGAAGTCATCTACCCTGAGGGTTGCCAGCCAGGTCCCACGTTCAGCATCAACATGGTAGGGCCTGGGAACCACTCTGGCAAAGACGGAGATGAGGGCAGCTGCTCTCATAGCAAGGATACAGAGGAGGCCGCTCCACGCGATCGGCTCCATCATGATGGCAAGCGCTACGTCACAGAGGGAAAAGTGAAGAACATAAGATATCAACGACCCCTCTCTGATCACCTCCTCAACAAATATGTGAGTCAGTATTACCAACGCCGACGGTCCAACTATGATGATGAAGGAAATCGTCTGGCTAGAGAAGCCAGAAGACATCGTCAGCAGGATCGCGATGAGGAGGAGCACGAGCGCCGTGCCACGGACACATCAAGGGAGCAAGATGACAACGCCAGACACTGGGACTGCCCTTTCTTCAGACACTGCTGGGATTCAGGAATGAGCCGATTGCCCACAATCGGCAATTGCCCAGAATGCAACAAGAAGAAGAAGGAGGCAGCCGACGTGTCTGTGTTCGAGCGCTTAGGGCCTCTCCCGCCACAAAGCAAACGCGCTGAGTCACCTCGTTGGGCAGATCTTGAGGATTCCGAAGACGAGGGACTAGAAGAAGAAGAAGACAGGTACCACCGTCCAAGGTGGTGCCCTGACGGGCTCAGCCGTTCTCAGAAACGCAGGGTTCAGCGATTGTGCGGCCTGGAGGAAGCCGAGAGGTTATACTTGCATACATTGAGGAAGGCAAGGCCTGATCTGGCCGCGAAGATTCAGCGAGCCCTGGATGAAGAGGGTCGTCCACGGAAAATGGAGTGGCGCCCCAAGCAAAGGAAAGCCGATGATGAAACATCGGCTGGCACAAACATGGTGCTCGTTCTTCCGACGAAGCTTAGCGCTCCACGATTACACGATGCACTCAAGGTGGACGACAGCAAGCGCACCAACATGATAAAGTCAGAGATTGGGCTGGTTTTATCCACCGGCCTGAACGAGTAGCAAGAGCACGTCAATAAGCAAACGTGGCGAGGCTGATCCTTGTGATCGGCCGCAAAGAATCTTTATGAAGGGACATTACAAAACCTTCATCGAACAAGCAACGTGGAGGCCGATTCCAGCAATCGGCCAAAATTATCCTCACCATCCATTCTGCCTGGGTTCAACATGTTATCCAACAGAGCCGATACCATCAATTCTCTTGACAGAATCGGCTCGGGGGGGGGGGGGGGGCACCCAGGTGGATAAAACACGAGGATATGCAGTAGAAGTATCTCATCCTTTGGTGATGGGTATTGAAGTGTGGGGGCCGATGCATAAGTCGGCCGTAAAAAAAAAACTCCAAAAATTCGAAAACTTTTGAGCACAGCCGATGCAGCAGACATCGACTTAAGGATAACTGGTACGGTCAGAGGGTCAATGGAGCACGAAGAGAGAATATGATGGGAGAACTCCTCAATGGAGTGGTTCAAAGGATCAAGGGCTCGGATCTTCTCTTCAAGAACAATGCCAAGAGCAGTCTGGACGTGCAGATCAGGTCAAGAATGGGTTGCTTCAGATCCACCGAAGGAAGGGAGCCGATCTAATCAACAGGCTCTCTGCTCTGGGAAGCCGATTTATGTTCAAATCGGCTGGCTCTGCATAAGAAGCTCCCTCAGACATAATCGAGCTCAGGTCCATACAGCTAATTTGCGTGTCCTCGTCTCTGTTTTGCCTTGGCTGAGACTCGGGGGGCAACAGGCCTGGTAGATGCTCTATTGAGGAACCGATTGGGGTACCATCGGCTGATCTTCGTTGCAACCTTCTTCACAAAATGATGAGCGCTCGCTGAAGAGGATCGCTGAAACCGATGGGAGAAGGGCTTTCCTGGAAATCCCACAGTATCCACCGGAAAGAGAATCATCAGTTGGAGAATGGAAGGGTAAATGTCGAAGGACCGATGCGTTGCTATCGGCTCGTTACGCATTGGCAAAGGGGACAAATCGGCAAGACCAGTATGAGAAGAAATCGGCTAAGATAAGCTAGAAGGAATCGGCAAAATCAGATTGGGGAAAGTTCTTCATTGACAGATTTCTTACATAAGGAGCTGATTGCCCTCAAAAGGAAGTACTAGGGGATACATGGCCCCATCTACTGCTACTGGTCCTATGCTAGATGTCCTATCTACGGGCCGTCGCTGCCCTCGTCGTTGCCGTCATCGCCGGTGTCGGCGCTGCTCCCGGCCGGCTCGTCGTCGCTGCTCCAGCGGCCGCCGGCAGGACCTTCATTGTCCTCATCTTCCTCGTCGTCGTCGTCATCGCTGTCGAAGTCACTCAGATTCCCCGGCCAGGGGCAATGGCGCTTGGCCGGCGGCTCGTCGGGGAAGCTATCGTCGTCGTCGTCCTCCTCTTCCTCCTCCTTCACCTCCTCGGAGGTGGTGAAGTCGTCCCAGGAGAAGCGATCATCATCGCTCTCCTCCTCCGATTCCCCGTCGGCGAGGAAGCGGAGGCCACTCTCCCCGTCCGTCGAGGATTTGTCGTCCTCCGACCAGAGGGAGAAGTCATGGCTAGACTCCTCCCCGGTCTCAATGGCGCGGCGGATGTTGGCCGCGTGGACCTCCGTCGGGTTCGGCTCCGGCGTCGGCGCGCGAGACGAAGAGGACATGGTGGCGCAGGACGGCTTTTGGAGTGCTAATGCGAAGGAGATGCAGGATTAAACTGTGCGGAGCGGTTAAATAAAAGGGGATATAGTGGAAGTTCAATGCCACAGCAGTTTCCGAGGAAGTGGTGCCTAAAAAAAAAAACTGCCAGGTCACGCGGAGAAGTTGAGAAGGCAGGGCATCATGATGAGGATTCTGCGGCAGTTCTGCTCTGCCACGACATGACCCGACGAAAGAAGAGCATAATGATTTTGGAAATGTCATTTCCAAAACCAGGGGGGCATGTGTTATCACCAGAATTTGACCGAGTCAGAGGTGGGCCGCGATCAAGATGGACGTGAAGAGTATATATATAGAAGAAATACGTGAATCGGCCTTTTACACCAAGTTGGGCTTGTTTGCCCACGTATCTGTAACATATTAGATCGCATCTTAGTTTAGAAGTTAGAATCTTACTCGTGCACGGTTTGGTGCACGCCCACATTAGGAGAATTTGACCCAATTGGAGGTGGGCCACGATCAAGATAAGCTTGAAGGTTATATATGGAGAGAATACGAAGATCGGCCTTATACACGAAGTTGGGCTAGATTGCCCATTTATCTGTAATATAGTAGATCGCATCTTAGATTAAAATTTAGAGTTTCACTCGTGCACGGTTAGGTGCACGTCCGAATTAGAAAGTCCGCTGGACTATAAATATGTATCTAGGGTTTATGGAATAAACAACAACTCACGTTCAACCCAAAACAAACCAATCTCGGCGCATCGCCAACTCCTTCGTCTCGAGGGTTTCTACCAGGTAAGCGACATGCTGCCTAGATCACATCTTGCGATCTAGGCAGCACAAGCTCCACGTTGTTCATGCGTTGCTCGTACTGAAGCGTCTTTGATGGCGAGCAACGTAGTTATCATAGATGTGTTAGGGTTAGCATAGTTCTTCGTATAACATGCTTACGTAGTGCAACCCTTGCATGTCTAGCCGCCCTCACGCCTATCTCAGGTGTGGGGCCGGCAACCCGCTTGATCATTATTCAGTAGATCTGATCCGTTACGATTGCTCCTTGTTCTACAAGGATTAGTTTAATATCTGCAATAGTTAGGCCTTACAAAGGGGGGGAGGATCCAGCGGCACGTAGGGTGGCGTTCGCAAGTCCTAAACAGGATGTTCCGAGGATCAACTTCATGTTGGTTTTTAGGCCTTGTTTAGGATCGGCTTACGATCACCGTGCGTGGCCGCGAGGCCCAACCTGGAGTAGGATGATCCGATTATGCGGTGAAAACCCTAAATCGTCGTAGATCTCAATAGCTTTATCTTGATCAAGCAGGATCACCATATATTCGTGCACCCCGTACGAATCATGGGTGGATCGGCTCCTTGAGCCGATTCACAGGATAACCTGAGAGCCGATCGAGGCTCGTATTTAATGTTTACGTGTATGCCATGCAGGAAACTAAGCGAGGCATCCCCATCACCTTCCTGACCAGGTATAGGTCAGGTGGCACGCCCTTGCACTTCGCATCGCCGCGTGTGACCAGAAGAGCATTGCGGGCCGTCGCTCGGAGGGGTCTCAGCCAGCCGCAGCTCTAGGCTCTTCCCGGCTCTACAGTGTTGACAAGTCACTGCCCGCCGGTGGGTTTTGGCAGTCAACAAATATATAATCAAAATTGAATGAAAACCTTTATTTTCGTGCACAAATATTCATTTGGGGGCGGCGTTTGGGGGACGCGGCTGGGGAGCGACGTCTCCCAAACGCGGCACGAACAAAACACGTCCCCCAAACGCTCGATCCGGTACGGTTTGGGGGACGGTTTGGGGGACGCGACTGGAGATGCTCTCAAGGGTGTTAAACTGATAAATGAACATCACTTGAGTTTTCACCTTGGTTTCATCTCAAACCGTTTTCAAGTAGTACATGGTAGCCTTGGACATGGGCAGTCGGCCCGCAATCCAGGCTAGGCCGGGTTCGGGCCGGACATTCTGCACGATGTATCATATTCTAGCATACCACATTTGGTTGGAACACGTATCATATTCCAGCTACAGCTTGGAGGACCATGCATGGTGTGCACTTGATGCTACATTTAGTATCACTGGTGCACGAACCAATTGACATTTCTACAGTTGGGGCAAGCAAAAGCATATGCAGGTGCACGCGAGAAGTGGTTCAGACACGCAGAGCTGTATTAGCTCGAGTCCAATGTAAACGACAAGAAACATTTGCTGCTGGATCCATCGCCGGCCAGCAGCAACACTACTACTGCTACTAGCATGCTGCAGCCGCCGTACAAAGCTGCGACGCTCCAACCATTTACTGGACTGATCAGTGTGTGTGCGTCGCGACACTGCAATGTTCGGACAAAGCATGCAGTGCATGGCTCGCCATTGGGGGCGCTAACTTTAAAGCACACATACAATGCGCCGCTCGCCCAATGGGAAAACCTGGTCCAGCCTCTCCTTCTCTCTCTATACTTCTCTCTGTCGTTTACTATGGTGTTATCCTTGGGTACAGATGGTGCATACCCCTTGGCTCAAAGAAGAGCATGAGCAGAACCGTATCGAGAACTCTAGACGATGACGAGGATATACATTGTGTGCTGCCAAACACGTGTACTGTGCACCCATACGGCCATATCACCCATATCTGCTTGCTGCAACTTGGAGTATCTCTAGTACTCTCTCGGTTCACTATTAGTGCTCGTTCGATTTGAAAAAATATTATACATATTTTGTAGGATTTTTGTCTTTTGGATGTATTCTATATGCACTGTTTGATTTGTAGGACCGCGGTCCTTACGAATAAGAAGTATACATTTCATAGGATGGAATCACACTATATTTGGAGAACTTTTTTCATCCACTCAAACCTCATGTTGCAATTTCTTTGTTCTTTTTGAGACGAACGCTATTTGAAGAAATATCATGTAGGATTCAACTCGACATGACATTCTAATCCTGCAGAATCATGCGCATCAAAATTGGGCCTTATAGAGCAGAAAAAGTCTGCATAACCTCTATGACTTTCGGGTTTCAAACCTAGCTTTTTTCAACTTCAAAGTGGTGTACCTAACCCATCAAGTATCTAACACTAGGCAATTTACTCCCTATCCACTCATAAGTTGGTTTTGATAGTTGTTTTGCTAGTGTGAATTCTATCATTTGTCCACAACTCAATGCATGGATAGAAGGACGCCTCATATGAACTAAGCACGATGTTGTGGCCTTCATCGACGATGCTTGGCAGTGGCGGAGTGCACCCGCGTGAGATCTTGGGGACACGTATCGGGAGTGGGTGACGTTAGGAGGCAGTCGAGCGACGGAAATGATCACAATTGGTCACCGGGCGCGACATCGATGATCATGGGAGTGGAGGCGCATGGCTGCGCTGATCTCTCAGATGTTACAGTGCATAAAACCATCCAAAATTGGTCGGGGAGGACCATGACCTTACCGTGAGGATGATGGAGTCGTTAGAGAGGACGAAGGAGGAAACACTATGAAGACTCGAGGTCGGTGCAGTTCAGTCGGAGGACATGAAGATGCAGACCGCAAGGTCGACATGAATGTTAAGTTTCAGTAACCTCATAAGAAGTGTATGGAACACTTTCCAAGGAAGAAGGAGCCATGTCACTTGAATCAAGAAAGTAAGCCTAGCTATATGGCTATAAAGAAAGCGTTTTACGGGAGGTAAGCCGAGATGTTTTTATTTATGGTTTTTATTTTTGCATGCTTGTTGTACCATGTTAGTTTTCTTTTAATTTACTCTCTGGCTTAAAGTTTTTACCCGTTTGGATGTTTAAATTTGCACACATAATATGGAGTTGTTGATTTCTGCGTTGCACTTTTTAGTGCACGATTTTTGTCTCCTTACTGGTAGCTCCGAAAATTTTGATATTAATGATATAGCTGAAAATTTTCATCCTTACGTAAATTGGCTTAATTTTTTGACGTGTCTAAGTCATACTAAAAAATCAGTTTTGCTGTAGCAAAATTCTAGACAGATTCTTCCTTGCTTTGTTAGATCCATTCTTTTGAGTGTCAAAATAATGTTTTACTTAAATCTTTTGATATGCTAGAATGAGTAGAACATTATGTGCTCTCGTTTCATGAAGATAATTTTATTCTTGTGTGAAATAGCAGCAAGCATGATTTTTTTACCTCTAATGTCACCCATAGAAAAGAATGGGTAGAAAAGTTTATGTTGAAGTTTTTTCATAGTGAATGGAGAAATATCACACTAAGATGATTCAAGTATGATGAAGATCATAAGATTGGGGATGCCCATGCAACCCCACTGGACTCATTTTAAAACTCCTGGTTTGAACACCTCTAAATGATGTTTTTTGAGCAACATAGAATTTTCACAAAAACTTGATGCATCCTTGTTTTAGTTGTTTCTTGTTTTGTTTTGTTTTATGAGAGGATCGTCATATTGAGTGTTTATGATGCATATGCATAAGCTAATGGAACAAACTCTTTATCTCTAAATGTTCAAAGAAAAATAAGTTGCATGCTTTTAAAAGAAAAGGAGGAATGCCTAAATGCTGAAATTTATTTTGTGCATTGTATTTCTAGTTTCACATGCTCTATTGAGTGATGATTTGTAATGCGCCTTATTCAGTGCTACTTCTTGATAGTATACATAGAAGTTTAATTTTAAGTATTATTGTTTGATGATGAATGAATAGTCTATGGATACTATTGCATGCTTTTAGACCTCTTGCTAGCCAAAAGATTTGAATTCTTACACAAGCATGGACTTGTTTCCAAGCTCAACTCAAATTCAATGTCTATCATACCTACCTACATAGCACTTGCTATTCCAAGTATAATGTGTGTGTTTTTCCTCCAACCTTTTCAAAATTTCCTTTTTGTGTAATTTAAAGCTCATAAGAAAGTAAGGTTTGGTAGGAAATGCCACTATGCATGTTGTTGGTTTGACTGATTATGAGTAATGAGCTAGACCGTAACCATGTTTACTGGAGAAGTCTTTCAAAATTGCACTTTTGGGGTATTACACCCTGCATTGATCATCATTTATTTTGTTTTGTTGATGGCTATCTCTTGTGAAATAAGTAGAGGTTATTTAAGAAAGTAAGCATGCATTTTTAGAGAAGAGCAATGGGCCGCTAACCGAAGCCATGTTTAATCATGGTGGAAGTTTCAGCAACGAGTACCCTCAATAGGAAGAGTGAAAAAAGATTCGTGTTAAAAAAAGAGTGTGAGCAAAGAAACAAAAAGTGTATGAGAAAAAAGTGAGAGAGAGTTAGAGAGGATGCTCAACGTCTATTGTTCATGTTGTCCCGGTATGGATGTCCTATAGTTGATATGCACATCTCCTTTGGTCCTTTGTACAGGTGGCATGAAGGTACCCCATTGCGATACTTGGTTAAAACATGTGTGTTGAAAAATCTTGATAGCCCGGAGTTGAGTAACAATGGGTGTAGCCCTTAGCATTCAAGAAAATGAGGCAACACTTACTCATAAGAGGTCAAACTCATGACACATAGATATATGTATACATGAGATACTTGGTACCCCATCCTTATTATTATTGTCGACAAGAATTGCATATCTCACAACTATGTTTTAAGCTCTTTACTTTTTATTTTGTTAGATGTTTAGCACATACATTTCCTGCTTACTTTCTTGTGTTCAAGAGTCAAAAGAAATATTCCTGAAAAGAGAGGATAAAGTCTTCCAACAATTCCATAGGATCCTTTCAAGCATGCTTTATGATTGATAATACTTATCATTCCTGTTACTTACAATGCTATTTACTTTTATGCATGCCTTGTAGAATGTAAGGGTTATCACTAGATGATTTTATATTGCTTATTATCATTCTTTATTGACTGAATCTTGTGATACTTTGCATGATTATTTAGAAGCTATATATTATAAACTCCAAAGTTCATATTAGTTTTATGAGAGTGGATTTGGTGACTATGTGTATACGTGAGCACCCTCTAGATGCCGCACGATCTGCTTTGAGATTCGGTTCTCGTCAATTCGGTCTGTTGCCTTGACGTTGTCTTATGCATCGCTAATCGTACTTGGCGTGGGCTGCGGGTCCCGCGTTTCAATGATTGATAATAGGGGATTGCTAAAAATGTGATTTGGGTGTGTTGTTAGTGCTGATGTGGTTTGCTAACCCAACAATGATGGTAACAGGGGATTGCTAAATGTGACACGTGTCAGCCAATGGATGCGTGCTCACGTATACACCCGGTCACCAGGCTTCTTTTGTTAGTTTTATCACCTTCATGCTCGGGACGAGCATAGGTTAAGCTTGTGGATGTTGATGCATGTAAAATGCATACATGAACTTTGTCCTTTATCATATTGAATTCCCACATATTTGCAACATATATGATGATAATACCATGTTTTACATTGATTTACGTGGATTTACCAATGATCCTTGATACGCGTGAAGCACACGTCCGTTGGGAACCCCAAGAGGAAGGTGTGATGCGTACAGCAGCAAGTTTTCCCTCAGTAAGAAACCAAGGTTTATCGAACCAGTAGGAGTCAAGGACCACGTGAAGGTCGTTGGTGACGGAGTGTAGTGCGGCGCAACACCAGGGATTCCGGCGCCAACGTGGAACCTGCACAACACAATCAAAGTACTTTGCCCCAACGTAACAGTGAGGTTGTCAATCTCACCGGCTTGCTGTAAACAAAGGATTAAACGTATAGTGTGGAAGATGATGTTTGTTTGCGAAGAATAGTAGAGAACAATGATTGCAGTAGATTTTATTCAGATGTAAAAGAATGGACCGGGGTCCACAATTCACTAGTGGTGTCTCTCCCATAAGAGAAATAGCATGTTGGGTGAACAAATTACAGTTGGGCAATTGACAAATAGAGATGCATACATATCATGATGATTACTATGAGATTTAATCAGAGCATTACGACAAAGTACATAGACCGCTATCCAGCATGCATCTATGCTTAAAAAGTCCACCTTCGGGTTAGCATCCGCACCCCTTCCAGTATTAAGTTGCAAACAACAGACAATTGCATTAAGTATGGTGCGTAATATAATCAACACAAATATCCTTAGACAAAGCATTGATGTTTTATCCCTAGTGGCAACAGCACATCCACAACCTTAGAACTTTCTGTCACTGTCCCAGATTCAATGGAGGCATGAACCCACTATCGAGCATAAATACTCCCTCTTGGAGTTACAAGTATCAACTTGGCCAAAGCCTCTACTAGCAACGGAGAGCATGCAAGAACATAAATAACATATATATGATAGATTGATAATCAACTTGACATAGTATTCAATATTCATCGGATCCCAACAAACACAACATGTAGCATTACAAATAGATGATCTTGATCATGATAGGTAGCTCACAAGATCTAACATGATAGCACAATGAGGAGAAGACAACCATCTAGCTACTGCTATGGACCCATAGTCCAAGGATGAACTACTCACGCATCAGTCCGGAGGCGGGCATGATGATGTAGAGCCCTCCGGTGATGATTCCCCTCTCCGGCAGGGTGCCGGAGGTGATCTCCTAAATCCCCCGAGATGGGATTGGCGGCGGCGTCTCTGGAAGTATTTCTGTATCGTGGCTCTCGGTAATAGGGTTTTCGCGACGGAGAGTTTAAGTAGGCGGAAGGGCAGAGTCGGAGGGCTGACGAGGGGCCCACACCATAGGCCGTCGCGGGCCCCTCCCTGGCCGCGCCGCCCTATGGTCTGGCCACCTCGTGGCTCCACTTCGTATGCTCTTCGGTCTTCTGGAAGCTCCGTGGAAAAATAAGACCCTGGGCGTTGATTTCGTCCAATTCCGAGAATATTTCCTTTGTAGGATTTCTGAAACCAAAAACAGCAGAACAAAGAATCGGCTCTTCGGCATCTTGTTAATAGGTTAGTGCCGGAAAATGCATAATAATGATGTAAAGTGTGTATAAAACATGTGAGTATTGTCATAAAAGTAGCATGGAACATAAGAAATTATAGATACGTTTGAGACGTATCAAGCATCCCCAAGCTTAGTTCCTACTCGCCCTCGACTAGGTAAACGATAACAATGATAATTTCTGAAGTGACATGCTATCATAATCTTGATCAATACTATTTTAAAGCATATGAAGTGAATGAAGTGATTCGAAGTAATGGTAAAGACAATGATTAAACAACTGAATCATATAGCAAATACTTTTCATGAATAGTAATTTCAAGACAATCATCGGTGAGTGATGTCTACGGGTGCTTCTATTCTTGTAGACAGTGCTGGGCCTCCAAGAGCAGAGGTTTGTATAACAGCAGCAAGTTTCCCTTAAGTGGATCACCCAAGGTTTATCGAACTCAGGGAGGAAGAGGTCAAAGATATCCCTCTCAAGCAACCCTGCAATCACGATACAAGAAGTCTCTTGTGTCCCCAACACACCTAATACACTTGTCAGATGTATAGGTGCACTAGTTCGGCGAAGAGATAGTGAAATACAAGTGGTATGAATGAATATGAGCAGTAGTAACGGCGCTTGAGAAAAAGTGCTTGCTGGCGTGCAGTTGATGGTAGTAATATTGCAGGAAGTAAAGATGCAGTAAAATAGTAAACAAGCGATGATTGCAGTATTTGGAAACAAGGCCTAGGGATCATACTTTCACTAGTGGACACTCTCAACATTGATCACATAATAAATAAGTTCTCTTCTTTTGAGCTACATATACTCTTGTTTGATAATGAACACCATTCATTGTGTAGGGCTACAAGAGCACCTCAATGCCGGAGTTAGCAAGCTCCACAACATTCGGCATTCATATTTAAGTAACCTTTAGAGCATAATAGATCTTTGCAACTTAAACCGAGTACTAACATAGCATACACACTGTCACCTTTACACTATGAAGGGGGGATAAATCACATCAATACTATCATAGTAATAATTAACTCCATAACCTACAAGAGATTATGATCATAACCTACGCCAAGTACTACACGATGCACACACTGTCACCATTACACCATGAAGGAGGAATAGACTACTTTAATAACATCACAAGAGTAGCACATAGACTAATAGTGATACAAAGCTCATCATATGGATCTCAATTATGCAAGGCAATTCATGAGATCATTGTATTGGAGTACATGAGAGAGAGATTAACCACATAGCTACCGGTACAGCCCTTAGCCTCGATGGAGAACTACTCCCTCCTCATGGGAGACAGCAGCGGTGATGAAGATGGTGGTGGTGTCGATGGAGAAGCCTTCCGGGGGCACTTCCCCGTCCCAGCGGCGTGCCGGAATAGAGACTCCTGTCCCCAAGATCTTGGCTTCGCGATGGCGGCGGCTCTGGAAGGTTTCTCGTACCGTGGCTTTTCCGTATCGAAGATTTAGGTCAGGGACCTTTAAATAGGCGAAGAGGCGGAGTCGGAGGGCTGACGAGGCGACGACACAATAGGGGGGCGCGGCCCACCCCCTGGCCGCGCCAGCCTATCATCTGGGGCCCACAGGGCCCTCCTCTGGCGGCTCTCGGATGTTCTGGAAGCTTCGTGTGATTCTAAGATGATGGGCGTTGATTTCGTCCAATTCCGAGAATATTTCCTTACTAGGATTTCTGAAACCAAAAACAACAGAAAACAGGAACTGGCACTTCGGCATCTCGTCAATAGGTTAGTTCCGGAAAACGCATAAAAACGATATAAAGTGTGAACAAAACATGTAGGTATTGTCATAAAACTAGCATGGAATATAAGAAATTATAGATACGTTTGAGACGTATCAAGCATCCCCAAGCTTAGTTCCTACTCGCCCTCGAGTAGGTAAACGATAACAATTATAATTTCTTAAGTGACATGCTACCAACATAATCTTGATCAATACTATTGTAAAGCATATGAGATGAATGCAGCGATTCAAAGCAATGATGAAGACAATGAGTAATCAACTGAATCATATAGCAAAGACTTTTCATGAATAATACTTTCAAGACAAGCATCAATAAGACTTGCATAAGAGTTACTCATAAGCAATAGATTCAAAGTAAAAGTCATTGAAGCAACACAAAGGATGATTAAGTTTCAGCAGTTGCTTTCAACTTCAACATATATATCTCATGGATAATTGTCAACATAAAGCAATATAACGAGTGCAATAGGTAAACATGTAAGAATCAATGCACAGTTGACACAAGTGTTTTCTTCTAAGGTAGAAAGAAGTAGGTAAACTGACTCAACAATAAAGTAAAAGATAGGCCCTTCTCAGAGGGAAGCATAGATAAAATCATGTGCTAGAGATTTTTAAGTTTTGAAATCATATAGAGAGCATACAAATAAAGTTTTGAGAGGTGTTTGTTGTTGTCAACGAATGGTAGTGGGCACTCTAACTACCTCATCAACCAGACTTTCAAGAGCGGCTCCCATGAAGGACGTTATCTCTACCAACAAGGTAGATCATCCCTCTTCTCTTTTGTTTACACATGTACTTTAGTTTCATTGTTTATGTATGACACTCCTCCCAACCTTTTGCTTACACAAACCATGGCTAACCGAATCCTCGGGTGCCTTCCAACAATCACATACCATGAAGGAGTGTCTATTTGCAAAATTAAGTTGCTTACTGATAGATCAGAGCAAAACATGTGAAGAGAATTATTAATGCAAGTTAATTAATCGGGGCTGGGAACCTCATTGCCAGCTCTTTTTGCAAAATTATTGGATAAGCGGATGAAGCCACTAGTCCATTGTGAAAGTCTGTCAAAAGTAAATGACAAGATCGAAAGATAAAACACCACATACTTCCTCATGAGCTATAAAACATTGACACAAATAAGAGATAATAGCTTTTGAATTGTTTAAAGGTAGCACATGAAGTATTTGCTTGGAATGGCAGGAAATACCATGTAGTAGGTAGGTATGGTGGACACAAATGGCATAGTTTTTGGCTCAAGGATTTGGATGCACGAGAAGAATTCCTCTCAATACAAGGCTAGGCTAGCAAGGTTGTTTGAAGCAAACTCAAGTATAAAACGGTGCAGCAAGACTCAAATATGAACATATTGTAAGCATTATAAGACTTTACATCGTCTTCCTTGTTGTTCAAACACCTTAACCAGAAAATATCTAGACTTTAGAGACCAATCATGCAAACCAAATTTTAACAAGCTCTATGTAGTTCTTCATTAATAGGTGCAAAGTACATGATGCAAGAGCTTAAACATGATCTATATGAGCACAACAATTGCCAAGTATCAAATTATTCAAGACATTATACCAATTACCACATGCAGCATTTTCTGTTTCCAACCATATAGCAATTAACGAAGCGGGTTTCAACTCCGCCATGAACATTAAAGATAGAACTAAGAACACCAGTGTTCATATGAAAAAGCGGAGCGTGTCTCTCTCCCACACAAGCATGAATTTATTCAAACATAAACAAAAACAAATAGACGCTCCAAGTAAAGTACATAAGATGTGACCGAATAAAAATATAGTTTCAAGAAAAGAAACCTGATAAATTGTTGATGAAGAAGGGGATGCCTTGGGCATCCCCAAGCTTAGACGCTTGGGTCTTCTTTAAATATGCAGGGATGAACCACGGGGGCATCCCCAAGCTTAGACTCTTCACTCTTCTTGATCATAGTATATCATCCTCCTCTCTTGACCCTTGAAAACTTCCTCCACACCAAACTCAAAACAAACTCATTAGAGGGTTAGTGCATAATCAAAAATTCACATGTTCAGAGGTGACACAATCAATCTTAACACTTCTGGACATTTCCCAAAGCTACTGGAAGTTAATGGAACAAAGAAATCCATCCAACACAGCAAAAGAGGCAATGCGAAATAAAAGGCAGAATCTGTCAAAACAGAACAGTCCGTAAAGACGAATTTTCCAGGGGAACTTAACTTGCTCAGATGAAAATGCTCAAATTGAATGAAAGTTGCGTACATATCTGAGGATCACGCACGTAAATTGGCAGATTTTTCTGAGTTACCTACAGAGAACCCTGCCCAGATTCGTGACAGCAAGAAATCTGTTTCTGCGCAGTAATCCAAATCTAGTATTGACTTTACTATCAAAGACTTTACTTGGCACAACAATGCAATAAAATAAAGATAAGGAGAGGTTACTACAGTAGTAACAACTTCCAAGACTCAACAAAACAGTAGCAAAATAAACACATGGGTTATCTCCCAAGAAGTTCTTTCTTTATAGCCATTAAGATGGGCTCAGCAATTTTAATGATGCTCGCGCAAGAAATAAGAGTTGAAGCAAAAGAGAGCATCAAGAAGCAAATTCAAAACACATTTAAGTCTAACATGCTTCCTATGCATAGGAATCTTGTAAATAAACAAGTTCATGAAGAGCAAAGTAACAAGCATAGGAAGATAAAACCAGTGTAACTTCAAAAATGTCAGCATATAGAGAGGTGTTTTAGTAACATGAAAATTTCTACAACCATATTTTCCTCTCTCATAATAACTTTCAGAGGCATCATGAACAAACTCAACAATATAAGTATCACATAAAGCATTCCTATTCACATGCATAAAAGTATCATTACTCTCCACATAAGCATAATCAATTTTATTAGTTGTAGTGGGAGCAAATTCAACAAAGTAGCTATCATTATTATTCTCATCAATTGTAGGAGGCATAGTATAATCATAATAACATTAACTCTCCATAGTAGGCGGCACCAAAAGACCACTATCATTATAATCATCATATATGGGAGGCATATCATAATCAACATAAACTTTCTCCTCAATACCCGGAGGGCTAAAGAGATCATTTTCATCAAAACCGATCTCCCCAAGCTTAGAATTTTCTATATCATTATCAACAATGGTGTTCAAAGCGTTCATACTAATATTACTACTAGCATGCAAATAAGGTTCCATAGGTTTTTTAATTTTCGCATTAAACCATTCATGTCTTGACTCAGGAAATAGTTTAAAAAGCTCACAGATGTTTTCCATTATGCCTTACTAGTGTAAAACAAGAAACAAAAACATGCAATTGCAGGATCTAAAGGAAATAGCTTCGAGCACACACACAACGGCAACAGAAAAGTACTTAGTTACCTGGGACCGGAGTATGAGTGCCTTTTACCTTTCCTCCCCGGCAACGGCGCCAGAAAAGAGCTTGATGTCTACGGGTGCTTCTATTCTTGTAGACAGTGTTGGGCCTCCAAGAGCAGAGGTTTGTAGAACAGCAACAAGTTTCCCTTAAGTGGATCACCCAAGGTTTATCGAACTCAGGGAGGAAGAGGTCAAAGATATCCCTCTCAAGCAACCCTGCGATCACGATACAAGAAGTCTCTTGTGTCCCCAACACACCTAATACACTTGTCAGATGTATAGGTGCACTAGTTCGGCGAAGAGATAGTGAAATACAAGTGGTATGAATGAATATGAGCAGTAATGTGGCGCCGAGAAAAGTGCTTGCTGGCGTGCAGTTGATGGTAGTAATATTGCAGGAAGTAAAGATGCAGTAAAACAGTAAACAAGCGATGATTGCAGTATTTGGAAACAAGGCCTAGGGATCATACTTTCACTAATGGACACTCTCAACATTGATCACATAATAAATAAGTTCTCTTCCTTTGTGCTACATATACTCTTGTTTGATAATGAACACCATTCGTTGTGTAGGGCTACAAGAGCACCTCAATGCCGGAGTTAGCAAGCTCCACAACATTCGGAATTCATATTTAAGTAACCTTTGGAGCATAATAGATCTTTGCAACTTAAACCGAGTACTAACATAGCATACACACTGTCACCTTTACACTATGAAGGCGGAATAAATCACATCAATACTATCATAGTAATAATTAACTCCATAACCTACAAGAGATTATGATCATAACCTACGCCAAGTACTACACGATGCGCACACTGTCACCATTACACCGTGAAGGAGGAATAGACTACTTTAATAACATCACAGGAGTAGCACATAGACTAATAGTGATACAAAGCTCATCATATGGATCTCAATTATGCAAGGCAATTCATGAGATCATTGTATTGGAGTACATGAGAGAGAGATTAACCACATAGCTACCGGTACAGCCCTTAGCCTCGATGGAGAACTACTCCCTCCTCATGGGAGACAGCAGCGGTGATGAAGATGGCGGTGGTGTCGATGGAGAAGCCTTCCGGGGGCACTTCCCCGTCCCGGCGGCGTGCCGGAACAGAGACTCCTGTCCCCCAGATCTTGGCTTCGTGATGGCGGCGGCTCTGGAAGGTTTCTCGTATCGTGGCTTTTCCGTATCGAAGATTTAGGTCAGGGACCTTTAAATAGGCGAAGAGGCGAAGTCGGAGGGCTGACGAGGCGACGACACAATAGGGGGGCGCGGCCCACCCCCTGGCCGCGCCAGCCTATCATCTGGGGCCCACAGGGCCCTCCTCTGGCGGCTCTCGGGTGTTCTGGAAGCTTCGTGTGATTCTAAGATGCTGGGCGTTGATTTCGTCCAATTCCGAGAATATTTCCTTACTAGGATTTCTGAAACCAAAAACAGCAGAAAACATGAACTGGCACTTCGGCATCTCGTCAATAGGTTAGTTCCGGAAAACGCATAAAAATGATATAAAGTGTGGACAAAACATGTTGGTATTATCATAAAACTAGCATGGAACATAAGAAATTATAGATACGTTTGACACGTATCAGTGAGACTTGCATAGGAGTTAACTCATAAAGCAATAAATTCTTAGTAGAGAGTTTTGAAGCAACACAAAGGAAGATATAAGTTTCAGCAGTTGCTTTCAACTTTAACATGTATATCTCATGGATAATTGTCAACACAAAGTAATATGATGAATGCAAATAAGCCAGTATGTAGGAATCAATGCACACAGTTGACACAAGTGTTTGCTTCTAAGATAGAAAGAAGTAGGTAAACTGACTCAACATAAAGTAAAAGAATGGCCGTTCGCAGAGGGAAGCATGGATTACTATTTTTGTGCTAGAGCTTTTATTTTGAAAACATAGAAACAATTTTGTCAACGATAGTAATAATTCATATGTGTTATGCATAATACATCTTATAAGTTGCAAGCCTCATGCATAGAATACCAATAGTGCTCGCACCTTGTCCTAATTAGCTTGGATTAACACGGATTATCATTGCATACATATGTTTCAACCAAGTGTCACAAAGGGGTACCTCTATGCCGCCTGTACAAAGGTCCAAGGAGATAAATCGCATTTGATTTCTCGTTTTTAATAAATCTCAAACATGGAAATCCATACCGGGACAACATAGAAAACAGATAATGGACTCCTCTTTTAATGCTTAAGCATTCAACAGATAATATTCTCATAAGAGATTGAGGATTAGTGTCCAAACTGAAACTTCCACCATGATTCATGGCTTTAGTTAGCGGCCCAATGTTCTTCTCTAACAATATGCATACTCAAACCATTTGATCATGAAAATTGCCCTTACTTCAGACAAGACGAACATGCATAGCAACTCACATGATATCCAACAAAGGTGTAATAGTTGATGGCGTCCCCAGAAACATGGTTACCGCTCAACAAGCAACTTATAAGAAATATGATACATAGCAACATTTTCAATACCACAATAGTTGTTAAGGCTATTTTCCCATGAGCTATGTATTGCAAAGACAAGGAATGAAAATTTAAAGGTAGCACTCAAGTAATTTACTTTGGAATGGCAGAGAAATACCATGTAGTAGGTAGGTATGGTGGACACAAATGGCATAGGTTTTGGCTCAAGGATTTGGATGCACGAGAAGTATTCCTCTCAGTACAAGGCTTTGGCTAGCAAGGTTGTTTGAAGCAAACACAAGTATGAACCGGTACATCAAAACTTACATAAGAACATATTGCAAGCATTATAAGACTCTACACTGTCTTCCTTGTTGTTCAAACACTTCACCAGAAAATATCTAGACTTAGAGAGACCAATCATGCAAACCAAATTTCAACAAGCTCTACGGTAGTTCTTCATTAATAGGTGCAAAGTACATGATGCAAGAGCTTAAACATGATCTATTTGAGCACAACAATTGCCAAGTATCAAATTCAAGACAATATACCAATTACCACATGAAGCATTTTCTGTTTCCAACCATATAATAATGAACGAAGCAGTTTCAACCTTCTCCATGAACATTAAAAGTAACACTAAGAACACATGTGTTCATATGCAACAGAGGAGCGTGTCTCTCTCCCATACAAACAATGCTAGGATTCAAGTTTATTCAAACAAAAACAAAAACAAAAGCAAACAGACGCTCCAAGTAAAGCACATAAGATGTGACTGAATAAAAATATAGTTTCACTAGAGGTGACCTGATAAGTTGTCGATGAAGAAGGGGATGCCTTGGGCATCCCCAAGCTTAGATGCTTGAGTCTTCTTGAAATATGCAGGGATGAACCACGGGGGCATCCCCAAGCTTAGACTTTTCACTCTTCTTGATCATATTGTATCATCCTCCTCTCTTGATTCTTGAAAACTTCCTCCACACCAAACTCAAAACAAACTCATTAGAGGGTTAGTGCATAATCAAAAATTCACATATTCAGAGGTGAAATAATCATTCTTAAAACTTCTGGACATTGCACAAAGCTACTGAAAGTTAATGGAATAAATAAATCCATCAAACATAGCAAAACAGGCAATGCGAAATAAAAGGCAGAATCTATCAAAACAGAACAGTCCGTAAAGACGAATTTTTCTGGGGCACTTAACTTGCTCAGATGAAAAAGCTCAAATTGAATGAAAGTTGCGTACATATCTGAGGATCACGCACGTAAATTGGCAGATTTTTCTGAGTTACCTACAGACGGGACTGCTCAATTTCGTGACAGTAAGAAATCTGTTTCTGCGCAATAATCCAAATCTAGTATCAACCCTACTATCAAAGACTTTACTTGGCACAACAATGAAATAAAATGAAGATAAGGAGAGGTTGCTACAGTAGTAACAACTTCCAAGACTCAAATATAAAACAAAAGTGCATAAGTAAAATAATGGGTTATCTCCCATAAGCGCTCTTCTTTAACGCCTTTCAGCTAGGCGCAGAAAGTGTGAATCAAGTATTATCAAGAGATGAAACATCAACATCATAATTTGTTCTAATAATAGAATCAAAAGGTAACTTCATTCTCTTTCTAGGTAAGTGTTTCATACCTTTCTTGAGAGTAAATTGATACTTAATATTCCCTTCCTTCATATCAATAATAGCACCAACAGTTCGAAGAAAAGGTCTTCCCAAAATAATGGGACAAGATGCATTGCATTCAATATCCAAGACAACAAAATCAACAGGGACAAGGTTATTGTTAAACATAATGCGAACATTATCAATCCTCCCCAAAGGTTTCTTTGTAAAATTATCAGCAAGATTAACATCCAAATAACAATTTTTCAATGGTGGCAAGTCATGCATATCATAGAGTTTCTTAGGCATAACAGAGATACTTGCACCAAGATCACATAAAGCATTACAATTAAAATCATTGACTTTCATCTTAATGATGGGCTCCCAACCATCTTCCAACTTCCTAGGAATAGAAGCTTCAAGTTTTAATTTATCTTCTCTAGCTTTAATGAGAGCATTTGTAATACGTTTTGTAAAGGCTAAATTTATAGCACTAGCATTAGGACTTCTAGCATGTTTTTTGTAAGAACTTTGTAACTTCAGAGATATGACAATCATCAAAATCTAAACCATTATGATCTACAGCAATGGGATCATTGTCCCCAATATTTTGAAAAATTTCAGCAGTTTTATCACAAACAGTTTAATGATTCAATGAGTTTAGGCGATTTTGTACGCTTTGCACTAGGAGTAGAAACATTGCCAACACCAATTATTTTATCATTGATAGTAGGAGGTTTAGCAACATGTGAAGCATCAACATTACAAGTGGTGGTAATAGTCCAAACTTTAGCTACATTATTCTCTTTAGCAAGTTTTTCGTTTTCTTCTCTTTTCCACCTAGCATGCAATTCAGCCATCAATCTAATATTTTCATTAATTAGAACTTGGATAGCATTTGCTGTAGCAAATGACTTAATATCTTTATCTTCATTAGGCATAACTTTCAATTTTAAAAGATCAACATCAGCAGCAAGACTATCAACCTTAGAAGCAAGAATATCAATTTTACCAAGCTTTTCTTCAACAGATTTGTTAAAAGCAGTTTGTGTACTAATAAATTCTTTAAGCATGACTTCACGACCAGAGGGTGTACTCCTATTATTGTTGTAAGAATTACCATAAGAATTACCATACCCATTACCATTAATAGAAGGATATGGCCTATAGTTGTTACCAGAATTATTCCTATAAGCATTATTGTTGAAATTATTATTTTTAATGAAGTTCACATCAACATGTTCTTCTTGGGCAACCAATGAAGCTAAAGGAACATTATTAGGATCAACATTAGATCTACCATTCACAAGCATAGACATAATAACATCAATCTTATCACTCAAGGAGGAGGTTTCTTCAACAGAATTTACCTTCTTACCTTGTGGATTCCTTTCCGTGTGCCATTCAGAGTAATTTATCATCATATCATCAAGAAGCTTTGTTGCCGCCTCCAAAGTAATGGACATAAAAGTACCTCCAGCAGCTGAATCCAATAGGTTCCGCGAAGAAAAATTTAATCCCGCGTAGAAGGTTTGGATGACCATCCAAGTAGTTAGTCCATGGGTAGGGCAATTCTTTACCAAAGATTTCATTATTTCCCATGCTTGAGCAACATGTTCATTATCCAATTGCTTAAAATTCATTATGCTACTTCTCAAAGATATAATTTTAGCAGGAGGATAATATCTACCAATGAAAGCATCTTTACATTTAGTCCATGAATCAATACTATTCTTAGGCAAAGATAGCAACCAATCTTTAGCTCTTCCTCTTAATGAGAAAGAAAACAATTTCAGTTTTATAATGTCTCCATCTAAATCCTTATACTTTTGTATTTCATAAAGTTCAACAAAATTATTAAGATGGGCAGCAGCATCATCAGAACTAACACCAGAAAATTGCTCTCTCATAACAAGATTTAGTAAAGCAGGTTTAATTTCATAGAATTCTGATGTAGTAGCAGGTGGAGCAATAGGTGTGCATAGGAAATCATTATTATTTGTGCTAGTGAAGTCACACAACTTAGTGTTTTCAGGAGTATTCATTTTAACAGTAATAAATAAGCAAACTAAATAAAGTAAATGCAAGTAACTAATTTTTTTGTGTTTTTGATATAAAGAACGCAATCAAGATAATAAATAAAGTAAAGTAACTATTTTTCTGTATTTTTGATATAAAGAAACAAGCAAAGTAGTAAATAAAATCAAGTAAAGCAAGACAAAAACAAAGTAAATAGATTGGAAGTGAGAGACTCCCCTTGTAGCGTGTCTTGATCTCCCCGGCAACGGCGCCAGAAAACAGTCTTGATACGCGTGAAGCACACGTCCGTTGGGAACCCCAAGAGGAAGGTGTGATGCGTACAGCAGCAAGTTTTCCCTCAGTAAGAAACCAAGGTTTATCGAACCAGTAGGAGTCAAGGACCACGTGAAGGTCGTTGGTGACGGAGTGTAGTGCGGCGCAACACCAGGGATTCCGGCGCCAACGTGGAACCTGCACAACACAATCAAAGTACTTTGCCCCAACGTAACAGTGAGGTTGTCAATCTCACCGGCTTGCTGTAAACAAAGGATTAAACGTATAGTGTGGAAGATGATGTTTGTTTGCGAAGAACAGTAGAGAACAATGATTGTAGTAGATTGTATTCAGATGTAAAAGAATGGACCGGGGTCCACAGTTCACTAGTGGTGTCTCTACCATAAGATAAATAGCATGTTGGGTGAACAAATTACAGTTGGACAATTGACAAATAGAGATGCATACATATCATGATGATTACTATGAGATTTAATCAGGGCATTACGACAAAGTACATAGACCGCTATGCAGCATGCATCTATGCCTAAAAAGTCCACCTTCGGGTTAGCATCCGCACCCCTTCCAGTATTAAGTTGCAAACAACAGACAATTGCATTAAGTATGGTGCGTAATGTAATCAACACAAATATCCTTAGACAAAGCATTGATCTTTTATCCCTAGTGGCAACAGCACATCCACAACCTTAGAACTTTCTGTCACTGTCCCAGATTCAATGGAGGCATGAACCCACTATCGAGCATAAATACTCCCTCTTGGAGTTACAAGTATCAACTTGGCCAGAGCCTCTACTAGCAACGGAGAGCATGCAAGAACATAAATAACATATATATGATAGATTGATAATCAACTTGACATAGTATTCAATATTCATCGGATCCCAACAAACACAACATGTAGCATTATAAATAGATGATCTTGATCATGATAGGCACCTCACAAGATCTAACATGATAGCACAATGAGGAGAAGACAACCATCTAGCTACTGCTATGGACCCATAGTCCAAGGATGAACTACTAACGCATCAGTCCGGAGGCGGGCATGATGATGTAGAGCCCTCCGGTGATGATTCCCCTCTCCGGCAGGGTGCCGGAGGTGATCTCCTGAATCCCCCGAGATGGGATTGGCGGCGGCGGCGTCTCTGGAAGTATTTCCGTATCGTGGCTCTCAGTAATAGGGTTTTCGCGACGGAGAGTTTAAGTAGGCGGAAGGGCAGATTCGGAGGGCTGACGAGGGGCACACACCATAGGCCGGCCCAGGCCCCTCCCTGGCCGCGCCGCCTTATGGTCTGGCCACCTCGTGGCCCCACTTCGTATGCTCTTCGGTCTTCTGGAAGCTCCGTGGAAAAATAAGACCCTGGGCGTTGATTTCGTCCAATTCCGAGAATATTTCCTTTGTAGGATTTCTGAAACCAAAAACAGCAGAAAACATCAACTGGCTCTTCGGCATCTCGTTAATAGGTTAGTGCCAGAAAATGCATAATAATGATGTAAAGTGTGTATAAAACATGTGAGTATTGTCATAAAAGTAGCATGGAACATAAGAAATTATAGATACGTTTGACACGTATCAATCCTCAATATTTGGTTTACAGCGCCGCAGAACAGGAAAACCCTATTTTGTGTATTTTTAACTTTGAGAAACTGATACGGAGTCAATTGACCTGAAACTTTTGGAGCGTCACTTTTTCATCGAGAGAAATAGCATGGGCCTTGGAAGCTCACCTGGATAGGCCCGAGGTACAAAAGAGACCAGGTGGTGCGGCCAAGAAGACTAGCCATGCCACCCGTGCTCTTTCAGCCGTTGATAGCCCGTTTTCCCTAATTCTTTCGAGAACCGACATATTTTGCCCTAAAACCGAATATATATATGACCCCAAAGAGTTCTCGGGATGAGAGCACCGCAGAAAGACAGAAACACCAAAATGGTGGCTGTTTGCATAGAAGATACATTGGAGGGGGAAACTCCACCGGGATCACCGCTAGAGGGATCTCCACCTTCTCCAACATCTTCGTCGTCATCACCATGACCAAGAGGGAGTAGTCCACCTCTAGACTATGGGTTTGTGTCAGTAGCTTGATCTATTTCTCTCATGTTCTTCATAGTACTTAGTGTCATATGAGCTGCCTATCATGATTATGGTCATATTTGTAACACCTATGTAGTGGATCCTTATTCTATGATATTGTTTTATGAGATCTGATCTTAATATATTGTGAGATGTATTGATAGATACACATTATGTACCCCGTTCTTAAGTTTGTGTTCTGATCCAACATCTATGCAAGAGCGTGTGTGGGGTGATCTATTTGTTATGGTTTTAGTGATTGGATAGTGACAATATGTTCAAGATCTATTATGGATTTCCCTTTATTTTTCTACCTCACTAGGGATGAAGTGAATGCATGAGATATGTTCATCACGTGATAGTAGTGATGATCTTGTTTGTTCAAGGTAGCATATTTGATATTCAAACTTCATGTCAAAGTCCTTATTGCTATGCTATGTTAATTCTTAATACAAGATTGATGAAGTTTCTTTCTTGTGGAGTATAAGAGAGATGTGTTGCATCATCTCTATGTTAGGACGTCATGCTCATAATAATTCCGATCTTACATATAATATTATCTGCACCTTTATATCTCATTGATGAATTGTTTTTTGTCCACCACAACTTTATGAGAGAATAATTAAGTGAACACATGAACCTCGGTCCACCTTTTATCATAAGAAACGCCTTTATATTGTTTTTACATTGTTTTCTATCTGCTGCACTATTTTAGTCCGCAAAGACAAAAAATATTTACTTTTCTTATTTGCATATAAAACACCAAAAACAATCAACCTCTTTACAATTTTTACTTAGTTATTTTATCTTGTGTAGATTTTACTTGCTTTATTTCTACTTATGTTATTTACTTACGCTAAACCTTGTGCTTGACAACCACACGGTGGAGTTGGGGACACAACGCATTTACTTTACCTGCAGGATTTCTTGAAGAAGAGAGAAAAGTACACTCTTTCATCCAGTTCCCCGAGAGTTCGATATAAACCCTCGAGTCACCTTTGTGGGGAAGATAATCCCTTGATACAAAACTCTGCACTAGGAGTCCCAACGTATCAAGAAATTTTTGGCGTTTTTAGTAGCCATCATCAGAGTCCTACACCGACACAGATGGAGGCCACATCCACTTTTGTTTTAAGCCCAGGCCCTCATGCGCTCAACCCACACCTTCCAACTATTTCCAACCCGGCCCATAATGTCTCCATAGAACAAGCAACACCTCCTCAAGGCGCCGATGGGAAAGGGTTGTTGGAGAATCTCTAATTGAGCCCGTAAAAACACGAACTGAAAACCCGGAGTTCAGTTCATCGAACTCGTGTTTACGGGTCAAAAAATGGCTCGCGCAGACTATAAAATAGAATATTCTATTTTACAGTTTTGGTTTACGGGCTCTGTTCTGCGCCAGCGGCTTCCGAACCCGTTAAGGTAGGATTTTTCATAGAATTCATATGCAAGACATACAACAATCGATCATAATTAATCAAATAATCATCCAAATTATTATAACACATAAACAATAGTCTGAACCAAATTATTACAACAATTTTCTTGAAATTGAAGAAATAAAAAAATGTCTCAACCATATTACAAAAATTCTCGGAAAATTGAACAAATGAACAAGTGTCTCAGCAATGATACATGTAAATAAATGAATGGAATGGTAGGATCAAAGGCGGCAGCCATGTCACTGCCAGTGGCGCATTTTCAGACCTTAAACGAGCTACGCATGGGTACTAGCATTCTCAATCTGCCAATGTGTTTCAAGGAAAGCTTCAGTGCGATCCAGAATGAGTTGGGGTTACACTCAGGTGTCAACATTGTCACAAAAGCAGGGCAAACTTAACTCTCTTTCATCCTCAATGATCATGTTGTGAAGAATCACACAACATGTCATATGATGTTGACAAGGGATTTTTTGTCCCAAAACCGAGCTGGGGCACGAACAATGGTAAACCTTGCTTGCAAAACACCGAAAGCTCTCTCAATGTCCTTGCGATATACTTCTTGAGCTTTGACAAATTCAGTTTCTATTCTATCTTGGGGATCCTTCACAGACTTAACAAAAGTTGCCCAATCCGGATAGATGCCATCGGCTAGGTAATATCCCATTGTGTACTCATTGTTCACGACCTTGTAGCAAGTGGGTGCTTCCCCATTTGCTAATTTTCGCAAATAAAGGGGATCTTTGCAGCATGTTGATGTCATTGAGTGTTCCCGGCAAACCAAAAAAACAATGCCAAATCCACAAATCTTGTGATGCAATGGCCTCAAGTACAATGGTAGCATCTTTGCTCTTGCCATAGTACTGTCCATGCCATGCCTTGTGAAAATTCTTCCATGTCCATGCATACAATCAAGACTACCAAGCATGCCCGACCAACCTCTTTTCTCATTTATCTCCATCAATCTTTTTGTGTCATCCTCATTGGGAGCTCGGGGATAGGTTGTCCCAGACAATTTGATAATCATGCGAGAAACCCTACGCACCGACTCTGATGTAGTATCTTCGCCTCGTCGATGTAATCCGCAGGGATGCCATACGCAATCACTCTCTTGGCAACAGAGATTTTTTTGAAACAGACTGAAACCCATCACACCGGTGGCATTTTTAAGTTGCTTGAAGTAATTCGAATTGGCTTCACAGGCCGTGATGATTTTGACGAACAAACTATGGCGCATGCGATAGCTCCTACAGAATAGATGCGGTGGATACGTAGGTACCTCGGCGAAGTAGTCCTCCATCAGCTGCTCGTGGCCGAGGAGGCAATTCCGTTGGATGTGGTTCCAGCCCCATACCGACCCGCGCCTCTGATTCAGCAGCTTCGCATCATCCTCCAGCTCCTTGACGGAGAGAAGGAGGATGGTGGCCTCCACCTCGTCGTCCTGGAGCAGCTCGTCGAGGTCGGAATCGTTCGAGCTCGACGAATCCGACAGATCGAACATCGACGAACTTGTTGCCCGAGCTCATCCTCGATTCGGACGGCGCGTCGGTGGCGGCACCAGGAGCTGGGCGAGGAACCGCGGGTGGGGTGCGGGGCGACCTGTGCTAGCTCCGGGATGTCGGGCTCGGGCGAATCGGACGGTGCGGCGGCGGCGGAGTGTGATGGCGACGCAGGGAGGGAGAGAGCGAGTAGTTGCGTCCGGTGAAATTTCAGCGCGCCCTAGATATGGATCCACCGTTCGGTTCGCTCGAGCAAGCCCTACAAATACAATCCGATTTGGCTTTTCGGTCTCGACCCAAAAAGAAAATTGGTTTCGCCTCGTTTACGGTAACTAATCGGCGCCATTTTCAGCACGAACTTGTGCTAGAGCTCGCTATTAGATGAGCCCACTTCTCTTCTTTCTCCTAATATCTCTCCTTCAACTAAGCAAATTTATAATATTTTATCTCTTATAGCCAGCTGATTATATCTTATTGTGCTTGCTCTTAGCTAGGGTTTGCATGCCAAATTAACCCCCGTGATGATTCTTGCTAAGCAAGCCCTTAAAACGAGGCGGCATCACGAACGGTCGACACGTAGCAGTAGAAGGAAACAAATTAGTAATGAGCCTGCATGTATGGCAGGCAAGGCCATCATGGAGGCAGGCGAACACTGCGAGGAAGCAAACACGTACGTACATGTGTGTGTGTGGCTGAGTGTGGTCCTTGACTGCCACTGCCACATGCATAGAGATTGTCCATCCCGTACGTATCCGGCCGGCCTCTGGTGAACTTCGTCGTCTTGCTCGGCTCATCATGTCTTATCAACGCCATTACTTCCACTGTTGGAGTGGACGGAACGATATCATTGTAAGCATCACCGGGAAACAGCCAAAGTTCACAAAAGTTCATGAGCTAGCTAGGTTTGTTGACCATTGTAGTCGTTTTTTTATTTTCTAAAATGGGGTTAAATCTCGAAAAGTGTCTTTGGCTCTTGGACACTAGTGCTCCTGTTGTTTAAAAAAAAATCGAAAATCATATATATTCGTAAAAAAATCTTAAAATAAATCTGGACATAGTAAATGCCGTAATCTACAAGCCTGTAAAATTTAATATAAAATTCTTCATATTTTAGGCTACATAAAAAAGACAAAATCTGTTGAAATTTGGAGATTTCAAATATGCATACCCAAATCTACATGTTTGTCATTTTTGTGTACCCCAAAATATTTTGTATTTGAAATTGAAATTTTGCACATTTATGAGGTAATTAATTGGCTACACTATGATTTTTTACTAATTTTTTTGAAACACATATGGGAGATTTTGATTTTATTTTTTTGAAACACATAATTGTGATTTTTATTTTTTTAGTAATTTTTTAATTGGCTACACTATGATTTTTATTTTTTTACTAATTTTTTAATTGGCTACACTATGATTTTTATTTTTTTACTAATTTTGCACTGGTGCTCATGAGCCAAAAATCTCTGTCTGTTAAATCTCTACATCAATCAATGCATACACTTCCTTGTAGAAATCGATTAATTCTATGGACTTCTCATGGGTGCATGTAAAACTACCAAGATATGATTAAAGGTGTGCACTCTGCATGGACGCCGTGCATGCTTATATCACAACAGAAATTACATGTTGATGTATAAATAGTTGTTAAGCCTATGCACCTGTGCAAGGACGCGTGTGTGTTTAGATATCATCAGATATTAAAAGATTGATAGGCAAAAGGTTTCTCTTGATCCTCAAGTAAACAATACATGGCGAGATATTAGGCTCTGTTTAGATGTTTGCATTCGGAGGCTTGGTATTATATTTGTTTCAATGTCAATATCCTAGTATATTGATATTGAAATGGAATACCAGTATTTATGTTTGGATGTTTAGATATCCAAAACCCAGACTTGGCATTGAAGTTCAGAGCTTACAAACGCCTTCATTATGACGAAGGTGTGAACGGTCAGAAAATGATCAAAAGGAATTGAGTCCATGTAGGCAACCATAATGCTCATAGCTTTGTTTCATTCATAATGGTGTGGTCGCATAGTTCATTAGTTGCTTTCTTAATGGAAGATGTGCATCGGGCAAGTATACTTTCTTACCTTTTATAAGGATCATCCTTAGAGTGTGAACTCAGTCACCTTTCTTTTATCCATCCGTAATTTATCTCAAGTATTAGAGTAATAATAAAGTTCAAAGTAGTCCATATACTCTACCACATTATACATAAGTTTATTTAGGAAAGTTCATGATTAAATTTACACTTTCAATTAATTAAGAACTACCAACGTATGGCACGGTGACATGCCGCCTCCGTCGCCAGCCAGCCGTAGACCAGCAGAGCATCCGCCGCAGTTCCAGTGGGAACCACCAAGTGTGTAGCACTCGTAAAACTAGGTCCGTAAAAGAATAAAACTGCTCACAAGAGTGAAGCAAAAAATACAATTTTCATGGTAAAATATATTTTCATAATGTATTTCTTAATATTGTAGATGTCGATATGCTCTTCTATATACTTGGCGAAATTTAATAAACCTTCATTTTAAACTAAATTTGTATTCCATATTCATTGGAAGGGTGGTAATAATTTCCCTGTAATAAATCATCAAAACCGATAATAGGTATCCTTTTAGTTGTACTTGATTTTTTAATTAAAAAACATATATCCAAGTGATCGACTACATGACCACATGCATCCCTCGACGCAGAGGCCAGCGAAACCTTCCTATTCAAAAAGGTAAGGAAGAAGTGATTGACTTCGGCATAAAAATATTTGATATACAAATTATTTTAAAATGGACGACGTTATCTGCCTGCATGTCTAACCATATAACCCTTGATTCTTATGACCATTAAAATTTCATAATAGTTTTACATAATACCGACAACCCATCCTTTTCATAATTGTTTTTCATATATAAAAATTCTTCAACAGTTATTTATTAAATACTTGGGCGCTAATATAAAACCAGGTGCACATGGAAATGAATAGAGATATCTGCCCCACAGAAAAGGCAAGTTTGTAGTACTTTCTTTTAACCATTTTGGGGAGTGGACACTGCATACCATGTACGGAGTACCACTGTTTGTAAAAAAAAAAAACACACGAACATGAGCTGTATGTAGAACAGAACAGAATGCAGCTGCTGAGATCCAGGGCACCTCTTACAGCCCTTTTGAACGCTTTGAGATGTATGCAATAATTGGATCGATGTAGTTACTGATCGATCAGGAAGAGTCAAGATCCGAATTGTTGCTGACGGCAGCCAGCTAGCTGCCATGCAGCTGGTACCTTATAATGCCTGTCCATCATGTCTCAACAAGAAGCTACAACATTTAGCTAGAGGGCCGGGGTCCCCTAGCTGCAGGCCGAGTATTTGTACAATTGTACATATATGTATATGGGTGAAACAAAAGATATCATTATTACAGCAACAAAGCCAAGATGATTGAGTTTTCAGGGGCAGAAACATTAAGGTGGAAATAAAAAAAAAACTGTAAACACACAAATTCACCTTTCTACGAAGGACATATGAGAGTGAGATGCTTTTTTTTCTCACGTGACTCTTTTAAGAGTATCTCTACCCGCGTCCCTCAAACTGCGCCAGATCGAGTGTTTGGGGGATGTGTTTTATTTGTGTCGCGTTTGGGCGACGTCGCTCCCCAGCCGCGTCCCCCAAACGCCGCCCCAAACTTTTTTTATAAGGTTTTCGAAAACACAACCATTTATTAAACATAGCATATAAATAAATATGTTTGCCAAAATTGTTTTCAAATTCAAATAAATTCAAATAAAACAACTAAACAAATGTGATAAATGGGGCTAGATCAAGGCGCCGCGGCATTTGCTAATAATTCTTTGATCCTCCACATATGCTCCACGAGATCATTTTGAAGTTGCTCGTGAACATTGTTGTCACGGATCTCTGTGTGCATGGCGAGGAAATCAGCAAAATCTGCAGGCAACTCATGATCAACCTCCGCAAGGGGGCCCTCACACTCATAGGGACCAACATGTGTCCTGGCATGGTTTTTGCGGTCATCCTCGATGATCATGTTGTGCATGATTACACAAGCCTGCATCACTTCCCACATTTGGTCATGAGACCAGCTTAGAGCAGGGTAGCAGACAATTACAAATTGAGCTTGAAGCACACCAAATGCCTGCTCGACATCCTTCCTGCAAGCCACGTGTCGCAAAGCATAGTGGCATTTCTTCTGACCTGATGGAGCCGAGATTGTTTTGACAATAGTGGCCCATTTTGGATATATACCATCAGTGGCCATTGATCTCATAGTTGCATGGTGGAGCATGACCTTCCACTAGTTTTCTGAACACCGGAGAGTGCTGCAACACATTGATGTCATTGTGTGATCCCGCCATGCCAAAGTAAAAATGCCAAATCCACGGATCATAAACTGCCACAGCTTCAAGCACCACACTGCAATATCCATGACGGCCCTTGTATATACCTTGCCAGGCAAACGGGCAGTTCTTCCATGACCATTGCATGCAATCGATGCTTCCAAGCATTCCAGGGAATCCTCTGGCAGCATGTTGTGCCATGATCCTTGCAGTCCCTTCTTCAGTTGGCCCTCTCAAGAAGTATTTGCCAAACTTTCCCACCACAGCTCGGCAAAACTTGTACATGAATTCAATGGCAGTAGAATCACTCATGCGAAGGTAGTCGTCTTGTGTATTAGCAGGTGCTCCGTATGCAAGCATCCTCATGGCGGCGGTGCACTTCTGAATCGAGGAGAACCCGACAACTCCTACAGCGTCGTGCTTGAGCCTGAAGTAGGTGTTGAACTCTCGAATGCCATGGAGGACATTCACGAACAAACTCTTGCTCATCCTATACCGGCGCCAAAAATTGTTGGCATGTGCTACGTCATCTGCGAAGTAGTCGTTGTGCAGCATGGTATGCCCCTCCATCCTCTGTCGAGGCTTCGACTTCTTTATCCCCGGCTTTGATCCTCCGTGGCGCGGCCTCTTCCGCTTCTCCGCCTTGGCCTCAACCATGTCCTGGAGGGACACGATGATTAGCAAATGCTCCCGGATGTCATCGTTGAAGGCTTGCTCGTCCTCCAGCAGTCGGACAAGCATCTCGTTGTCGCTATCCATGTCTGAAGAAAAATTAATGGTTAAAATTTAGCCGCGTCAGACGAGGCAACGAACAACAGCCTATCGTGCCTACCTGACAAGTCGTTGAACACCTTGTGTGTCCCGAAGTGGGGCGGATTTGACGCCACGTTCTGGGACACGCTGGTGAAGCGGCGTCGTCGAAAAGGCGAGCCAGCCGTGACGACGGTGCCGACCCAGAAGAGATCAACCATCGAAACGGCCGGCAAATCGAGCGGCGGCGGAGGGGTGGGAGGCCCGGGAGGGAATGCGCGGCGAGAAATAAAAGGCGCGAACCAACGGATATGGCAATAGTCGCCGACATGTGGGATCCCGCCACACTTTTTGTTCTGTCCGGCGTGCCCGGAGCGTCCCCTGTGTAGCGGGAACGGGCTCGGGGCACCGGACACCGTATTGGGCCACGCCGGATGGAAAGAGGCTTTGAGGTCCGCGGCTGGGAATGATTTTTTGTCCGGCGCGTCCCAAATCCCTTTGCGAGGGACGCGGATGGAGATGCTCTAAGGTGTGCAATGGGAAGAAAACTTGATTCTGGGAGTATGTGTGGTTTGACGAGCACTCGTTAGCACTGTAATATCCATCTATCTATAACACCGCCCGCCTAGCTTATTCTATGAGTTATTAGGATGTCAATGATTTGAGAGAGGTTTAAAGTAACTAAGAGAAAAGTAAATAATAAAAGTAAAAAAAGTAAGCTAGTGTTGATTGAGTGTATTTGTGATATGGTGGAGGTGTTCTCGAGGAGTGTAGGTTCCACCGTTAGTATTGGTACTACTTACGATAAGGATGAACCCATATCTTTCATTAATGTTATGAGTGGAGAGAGAGCTCTGTAGTGAGATGCGCCCAGAAAACCATCGGTCGTCACATCTCTAAATAACCACTGCAGTTAATCTTCTGTAAACCACATATTGACTATCGCAATTAAGGGTTTCCCCATGGTTATCGATATGAGCTTAGTAAATCTCCCTTTATCCCCTTCTTACATATGATAAAGTGCAGCATGGTAATGTCACTTCTCGACGTATATTTTATCATACTTCCAAGGGTAGTTCCCTCTCTTGTCCCGAAGGAAAATACTAGGTGGTGCACTTCACATAACATCAAGAGAGAGAACTAACACATAGTTCATAAATCAAAGTTATAATTCATCTTTATTTCACATCATAATATTACTAGAGTTTCTCCATATCTCCCCAAGAACAAATGAACTAATCATACATGAAGGGGATCAACATCATGACAATATTATGGATTAAATCTGAAGGTACAATTGTATACAAGTGCAATCCTAATAGAGTTTGGATCACAACAAAGTAGACAAAGGGGATCGGCGATGGAGATGTTCTTGATGATGATGATGATGATGATCAATGCGTTGCCCTTCAAGATCCTAGTCCCCACTTCCTCTTGTGTGTTGGTGGATATGGTGATGGAGGCGGCGGCTGAGAAGAGGCGGCGGCAGCCCCCCCCCCCCCCCGAGGGTGTGTATGGATGTCTCCTCCTCCTTGGCTCCTCCCCTACTTATATAGGCACTCTGGAGGTCGGTTTCGCGAACCGATGGAGCTAGGGGCCGAATATGCCAATTGGGTCTTCTCAAATGTTGTTCCGTTTGAAGAAATGGAGCTGATGGATGTTCGTACGGCCATACGGTATGGTCGGGGTCTGCCCGTACCGATGGTCGCTATTCCCTGTGATGCTTTCGTATTTTGTTTGTCATTTCTTTATACGGGCTCCGATTTAGGTGTTCTTCAGCTCATTGAACTCGTATGGACGAGAGCTACAACACCATGGCATTAGATATTAAATATAAGATGTTGCAAAAAATATCACTTTTCTCACTCGTCTGGTGCTTGTAACTCTCCCATATTGTATCCTCTTGGTCCCTTTTCTCTTCCTTTATCCATGATTGTCAATAACACCTACAAACATGTAAAATACAAGGGAAAATAGTAAAATCCTACTAAAACTACTTAATATGCAAAGTTCATATGAAAGTTAACAAGAACTCGTAAGTACATGATACGTCCATTTTGCATCACTATTTTATATCATAATTTACTGTTATTCATTGATATATTTCATATTTAAAGATGATACTTATGTTATTTCATCTATTTTGCATGTTTCATGATTATTGGAGAATCATTCACCAGAGTTAGGATTCTGCTGGAAAAAGCACCGTCAGAATGCAATATTTCTGGAGATCAATAATTGGCAGAAATTACACCGAAGATCTTATTCTTCCAGAAGAATGAGCCAGCCAAAAGGAGGAGCCAAGGAGGGCCGCCATGGGCCCCCCAAAGGCCGGCGCGGGCCCTGCCCTGGCCGCGCCGCCTTGTGGGGAGGGGGCCCACAGCCCCCTTCGGCCGCCTCTCCTTCGCGTACTTCTTCGCCCCGAAAACCTAAGCTCCAGAGAATAATCACAAAGAGATACAGCCGCCTCTGCGGGGCAGAAAACACCAGAGAGAAAAGAGCTCTCCGGCGGGCTGAAATCCGCCGGGGAAATTCCCTCCCGGAGGGGGAAATCGACGCCATCGTCATCGTCATCGAGCTGGACTTCATTGGGATCATCATCACCATCATCTCCACCATCGACACCGCCATCTCCACCGCTGCACCTCGTCACCGCTGTAACATCTAGGGTTGAATCTTGATTGTTTGATAGGGGAAACTCTCCCGGTATTGATTACTCCTTGTTATTGATGCTATTGAGTGAAACCATTGAACCAAGGTTTATGTTCAGATTGTTATTCATCATCATATCACCTCTGATCATGTTCCATAGGATGTCTCGTGAGCAGTTCGTTTAGTTCTTGAGGACATGGGTGAAGTCTAAATGTTAGTAGTGACCTATGTTGATTAATATTCAATGTTATGATATTTAAGTTGTGGTGTTATTCTTCTAGTGGTGTCATGTGAACGTCGACTACATGATACTTCACCTTTATGGGCCTAGGGGAATACATCTTGTATTCGTTTGCTAATTGTGGGGTTGCCGGAGTGACAGCAACCTGAACCCCCATTGGTATATCGATGCAGGAGGGATAGCAGGATCTCAGAGTTTAAGGCTGTGGTTAGATTTATCTTAATTACTTTCTTGTACTTGGGGATGCTTGCAAGGGGTATAATCACAAGTATGTATTAGTCCTAGGAAGGGCGGTGCATTAGCATAGGTTCACCCACATAACACTTATCAAAACAATGAAGATTAATCAGCTATATGAAGCGAAAGCACTAGACTAAATTCCCGTGTGTCCTCAAGAACGTTTGGTCATTATAAGTAAACAAACCGGCTTGTCCTTTGTGCTAAAAAGGATTGGGCCACTCGCTGCAACTATTACTCTCGCATTTTATTTACTTGTACTTTATGTATCTGCTATATCAAAACCCCCTGAATACTTGTCTGTGAGCATTTACAATGAATCCTTCATCGAAACTGCTTGTCAACACCTTCAGCTCCTCGTTGGGTTCGACACTCTTATTTATCGAAAGTACTACGATACACCCCCTATACTTGTGGGTCATCAAGACTATTTTCTGGCGCCGTTGCCGGGGAGTGAAGCGCTATTGGTAAGTGGAATTGGTAAGGGAAACCTTTACTGTACGTGCTGATTTTATTTCTGACTTCTGCTATAATTCATTATGGAGAGGTCTTCTCTTGAATTCCTATTTGGAAAATCTACTACTACTGCAAAGGTAGTGGATGAGGCGCCAGGTGAGAAAGAGGTTCCATACAAAATACCTATGAAAATTATTGAACGTGTTGTGGATAACCACTATGAAGGGGATGGAACAGTCCATCCTGGAGATCATTTACTGTTTTACATGAATTATGCGGGTTGTTCAAGTGTGCGGGTATTGCTATGGATGAAGTTAGGAAGAAACTATTCTCTATATCGCTGTCTGGTAAAGCAGCGCATTGGTATAAATTGCTGAAGAATGGTGATTCTCTTGATTGGAAGGATATTGTGCCTCTATTTTATTCTAAATTCTATCCTCCAAGTGAAATTCACAAAGACCGAAACCGCATATATAATTTCCGGCCTCATGATGGAGAGAGTATTGCCCAAGCATGGGGGAGATTGAAGTCTTTAATGCTCAAATGCCCCATTCATGAGCTCCTGGTAATATTATCATTGATAATTTCTATGCAAGACTTTCTTTTCAAGATAAAACCTTGCTGGATACTACTTGTTCTGGATCATTTACACGCAACAAAGAAGAGTTTAAAAGGGACCTTCTTGATCGGATTCAGGAGAATACTGAAGGATGGGAGAACGACAAAGATAGAGAGTCAGGTATAAATTAGGATTATGAATGCATTGAAACTTTTATGGATACTGATAAATTTCATAATATGAGTGCTGCTTATGGTCTTGACTCTCAAGTTGTTGCAAATTTTTATAAAGCTTTTGCCTCTCATTTTGAATTGCCTAGGAAGAATTTTGATAAGTATCATGAACCTTACAAAGATGAAACTGATTCATCTATAAATAAATGTGTTGAAATTAAAACTGTTGATCATATTCTTCCTGAAGCTTATATTGAAAAAACTCCTTTTCCTGTTAAATTGAAGGAGTATTCTGTTAGAACTAGTGCGATTAATAAAAGTGCAAAGAAACCTATAGAACCTGAAGAACAAATAAAGGTTGAACCTGCTATTGCAATAGTTAAGGATCTTGTGACTGAAAATGTAGAAGATGGTCATATTATTTTCTGTGAAGATGTTTCTAATATTGTTTCGCATCCTAATAAGTCTAGGAAAGCCAGTGTTCCTATGCTTTCTGTTAGAATTGGTGATTGATACGTGTCCGACGTATCGATAATTTCTTATGTTCCATGCCACATTATTGATAATATCTACATGTTTTATGCACACTTTATGTCATATTCGTGCATTTTCTGGAACTAACCTATTAACAAGATGCCGAAGAGCCAGTTGATGTTTTCTGCTGTTTTTGGTTTCAGAAATCCTAGTAACGAAATATTCTCGGAATTGGACAAAATCAACGCCCAGGGTCCTATTTTGCCACGAAGCTTCCAGAAGACCGAAGAGGAGATGAAGTGGGGCCACGAGGTGGCCAAACCATAGGGCGGCGCGGCCCAGGCCTTGGCCGCGCCGACCTATAGTGTGGGCCCCTCGTGTGGCCCCCTGACCTGCCCTTCCGCCTACAAATAGCCTTCGTCGCGAAACCCCCAGTAGCGAGAGCCACGAGACGGAAAACCTTACTGAGACGCCGCCGCCGCCAATCCCATCTCGGGGGATTCTGGAGATCTCCTCCGGCACCCTGCCGGAGAGGGGATTCATCTCCCGGAGGACTCTTCACCGCCATGGTCGCCTCCGGAGTGATGAGTGAGTAGTTCACCCCTGGACTATGGGTCCATAGCAGTAGCTAGATGGTTGTCTTCTCCTCATTGTGCTTCATTGTTGGATCTTGTGAGCTGCCTAACATGATCAAGATCATCTATCTGTAATACTATATGTTGTGTTTGTCGGGATCCGATGGATAGAGAATACTATGTTATGTTAATTATCAAGTTATTACCTATGTGTTGTTTATGATCTTGCATGCTCTCCGTTATTAGTAGAGGCTCTGGCCAAGTTTTTGCTCTTAACTCCAAGAGGGAGTATTTATGCTCGATAGTGGGTTCATGCCTCCATTGAATGCAGGACGGATGTGAAAGTTCTAAGGTTGTGGATGTGCTGTTGCCACTAGGGATAAAACATTGATGCTATGTCTAAGGATGTAGTTATTGATTACATTACGCACCATACTTAATGCAATTGTCTGTTGTTTTGCAACTTAATACTGGAAGGGGTTCGGATGATAACCTGAAGGTGGAGTTTTTAGGCATAGATGCATGCTGGATAGCGGTCTATGTACTTTGTCGTAATACCCAATTAAATCTCACTATATTTATCATGTCATGTATGTGCATTGTTATGCCCTCTCTATTTGTCAATTGACCGACTGTAATTTGTTCACCCAACATGCTTTTATCTTATGGGAGAGACACCTCTAGTGAACTGTGGACCCCGGTCCTATTCTTTATATCGCATACAATCTACTGCAATACTTGTTTTACTGTTTTCCGCAAACAATCATCTTCCACACAATACGGTTAATCCTTTGTTACAGCAAGCCGGTGAGATTGACAACCTCACTGTTTCGTTGGGGCAAAGTACTTTGGTTGTGTTGTGTAGGTTCCACGTTGGCGCCGGAATCCCTGGTGTTGCGCCGCACTACATCCCGCCGCCATCAACCTTCAACGTGCTTCTTGGCTCCTCCTGGTTTGATAAACCTTGGTTTCTTTCTGAGGGAAAACTTGCTGCTGTGCGCATCATACCTTCCTCTTGGGGTTCCCAACGAACGTGTGAGTTACACGCCATCAAGCTCTTTTTCTGGCGCCGTTGCCGGGGAGATCAAGACACGCTGCAAGGGGAGTCTCCACTTCCCAATCTCTTTACTTTGTTTTTGTCTTGCTTTATTTTATTTACTACTTTGTTTGCTGCATTATATCAAAACACAAAAAAATTAGTTGCTAGCTTTACTTTATTTACTGCCTTGTTCTCTATATCAAAAACACAAAAAAATTAGTTACTTGCATTTACTTTATCTAGTTTGCTTTATTTACTGTTGCTAAAATGAATACTCCTGAAAATACTAAGTTGTGTGACTTCACAACCACAAATAATAATGATTTCCTATGCACACCTATTGCTCCACCTGCTACTACAGCAGAATTCTTTGAAATTAAACCTGCTTTACTGAATCTTGTTATGAGAGAGCAATTTTCTGGTGTTAGTTCTGATGATGCTGCTGCCCATCTTAATAATTTTGTTGAACTATGTGAAATGCAAAAGTATAAGGATGTAGATGGTGATATTATTAAATTGAAATTGTTTCCTTTCTCATTAAGAGGAAGAGCTAAAGATTGGTTGCTATCTCTGCCTAAGAATAGTATTGATTCCTGGACTAAATGCAAGGATGCTTTTATTGGTAGATATTATCCCCCTGCTAAAATTATATCTTTGAGAAGTAGCATAATGAATTTTAAACAATTGGATACTGAACATGTTTCTCAAGCTTGGGGGAGAATGAAATCTTTGGTTAAAAATTGCCCAACACATGGACTGACTACTTGGATGATCATCCAAACCTTCTATGCAGGACTAAATTTTTCTTCGCGGAATTTATTGGATTCAGCTGCTGGAGGTACCTTTATGTCCATCACTTTGGGGGCGGCTACAAAGCTCCTTGATAATATGATGATTAATTACTCTGAATGGCACACGGAAAGAACTCCACAAGGTAAGAAGGTAAATTCTGTTGAAGAATCCTCTTCCTTGAATGATAAGATTGATGCTATTATGTCTATGCTTGTGAATGATAGGACTAATGTTGATCCTAATAATGTTCCGTTAGCTTCATTGGTTTCCCAAGAAGAACATGTTGATGTAAACTTCATTAAAAATAATAATTTCAACAACAATGCTTATCGGAACAATTCTAGTAATAACTATAGGCCATATCCTTCTGCTAATGGTAATGGTTATGGTAATTCTTATGGGAATTCTTACAACAATAATAGGAGTGTACCCCTTGGTCTTGAAGCTATGCTTAAAGAATTTATTAGTACACAAACTGCTTTTAACAAATCTGTTGAGGAAAAACTCAATAAAATTGATATTCTCGCTTCTAAGATTGATAGTCTTGCCTCTGATGTTGATCTTTTGAAATCGAAAGTTATGCCTAATAGGGATATTGAATATAAAATTGTTACTACAGCAAATGCCATCCAAGTTAGAATTAATGAGAATATAAGATTAATGGCTGAATTGCGTGCTAGGTGGGATAGAGAAGAAAATGAAAAACTAGCTAAAGAGAAAAATGTAGCTAAAGTTTGGACTATTACCACCACTAGTAATGCTAATGCTACACAAGTTGCTGCACCACCTACTAATACTAATAAAAGAATTGGTGTTAGCAATGTTTCCACTTCTACTGCAAAGCGCGAGAAACTGCCTGAAACTGCTAAAACTGCTGAAATTGCTTGCGATAAAACTGCTGAAATTTTTTCCAACCTTGGGGATGATGATCCCATTGCTGTAGCTCATAATGATTTAGATTTTGATGATTGCCACATCTCTGAAGTTATAAAGTTCTTACAAAAACTTGCTAAGAGTCCCAATGCTAGCGCTGTAAACTTGGCTTTCACAAAACATATTACAAATGCTCTCATAAAAGCTAGAGAAGAGAAACTAAAACTTGAAACTTCTATTCCTAGAAAGCTAGAGGATGGTTGGGAACCCATCATTAAAATGAGGGTCAATGATTTTGATTGTAATGCTTTATGTGATCTTGGTGCAAGTATTTCTGTTATGCCTAAGAAAGTCTATGATATGCTTGACTTGCCACCATTGAAAAATTGTTATTTGGATGTTAATCTCGCTGATAATGCTAAAAAGAAACCTTTGGGGAGAGTTGATAATGTTCATATTATGGTTAACAATAACCTTGTCCCCGTTGATTTTGTTGTCTTGGATATTGAATGCAATGCATCTTGCCCCATTATATTGGGAAGACCTTTTCTTCGAACCGTTGGTGCTAGTATTGATATGAAGGAAGGTAATATTAAATATCAATTTCCTCTCAAGAAAGGTATGGAAAACTTCCCTAGAAAGAGAATGAAGTTACCTTATGATTCTATTATTAGAAAAAATTATGATGTTGATGCTTCGTCTCTTGATGTTACTTGATTTACACTTTCTGCGCCTAGCTGAAAGGCGTTAAAGAAAAGCGTTATGGGAGACAACCCATATTTTTACTACAGTATTTTTGTTTTATATTTGAGTCTTGGAAGTTGTTTACTACTGTAGCAACCTCTCCTTATCTTAGTTTAGTGTTTTGTTGTGCCAAGTAAAGTCTTTGATAGTAAAGTTCATACTAGATTTGGATTACTGCGCAGTTTCAGATTTCTTTTCTGTCACGAATTTCGACCTGCCTCCCTGTAAATAGCTCAGAAAATTAAGCCAATTTACGTGCGTGATCCTCAGATATGTACGCAACTTTCATTCAATTTGGGCATTTTCATTTGAGCAAGTCTGGTGCCATTTTAAAATTCGTCTTTACGAACTGTTCTGTTTTGACAGATTCTGCCTTTTATTTCGCATTGCCTCTTTTGCTATGTTGGATGAATTTCTTTGATCCATTAATGTCCAGTAGCCTTATGCAATGTCCAGAAGTGTTAAGAATGATTGTGTCACCTCTGAACATGTTAATTTTTATTGTGCACTAACCCTCTTATGAGTTGTTTCGAGTTTGGTGTGGAGGAAGTTTTCAAGGATCAAGAGAGGAGTATGATGCAATATGATCAAGGAGAGCGAAAGCTCTAAGCTTGGGGATGCCCCGGTGGTTCACCCCTGCATATTCTAAGAAGACTCAAGCGTCTAAGCTTGGGGATGCCCAAGGCATCCCCTTCTTCATCGACAACATTATCAGGTTCCTCCCCTGAAACTATATTTTTATTCCGTCACATCTTATGTGCTTTGCTTGGAGCGTCGGTTTGTTTTTGTTTTTGTTTTTGTTTGAATAAATGGATCCTAGCATTCACTGTATGGGAGAGAGACACGCTCCGCTGTTGCATATGGACAAGTATGTCCTTAGGCTTTACTCATAGTATTCATGGCGAAGTTTCTTCTTCGTTAAATTGTTATATGGTTGGAATTGGAAAATGATACATGTAGTAATTGCTAAAATGTCTTGGATAATGTGATACTTGGCAATTGTTGTGCTCATGTTTAAGCTCTTGCATCATATACTTTGCACCCATTAATGAAGAAACACCTAGAGCTTGCTAATTTGGTTTGCATATTCGGTCTCTCTAAAGTCTAGATAATATCTAGTATTGAGTTTTGAACAACAAGGAAGATGGTGTAGATTCTTATAATGTTTACAATATGTCTTTTATGTGAGTTTTGCTGCACCGGTTCATCCTTGTGTTTGTTTCAAATAACCTTGCTAGCCTAAACCTTGTATCGAGAGGGAATACTTCTCATGCATCCAAAATCCTTGAGCCAACCACTATGCCATTTGTGTCCACCATACCTACCTACTACATGGTATTTCTCCGCCATTCCAAAGTAAATTGCTTGAGTGCTACCTTTAAATTTCCACTCTTCACCTTTGCAATATATAGCTCATGGGACAAATAGCTTAAAAACTATTGTGGTATTGAATATGTACTTATGCACTTTATCTCTTATTAAGTTGCTTGTTATGCGATAACCATGTTTCTGGGGACGCCATCAACTATTCTTTGTTGAATATCATGTGAGTTGCTATGCATGTCCGTCTTGTCTGAAGTAAGAGAGATCTACCACCTTAATGGTTGAAGCATACATATTGTTAGAGAAGAACATTGGGCCGCTAACTAAAGCCATGATTCATGGTGGAAGTTTCAGTTTTGGACATATATCCTCAATCTCATCTGAGAACAATAATTGTTGCCACATGCTTATGCATTAAAGAGGAGTCCATTATCTGTTGTCCATGTTGTCCCGGTATGGATGTCTAAGTTGAGAATAATCAAAAGCGAGAAATCCAAAATGCGAGCTTTCTCCTTAGACCTTTGTACAGGCGGCATGGAGGTACCCCATTGTGACACTTGGTTAAAACATGTGTATTGCGATGATCCGGTAGTCCAAGCTAATTAGGACAAGGTGCGGGCACTATTAGTATACTATGCATGAGGCTTGCAACTTGTAAGATATAAATTACATAACTCATATGCTTTATTACTACCGTTGACAAAATTGTTTCATGTTTTTAAAATAAAAGCTCTAGCACAAATATAGCAATCGATGCTTTCCTTTTTGAAGGACCTTTCTTTTACTTTTAATGTTGAGTCAGTTCACCTATTTCTCTCCACCTCAAGAAGCAAACACTTGTGAACTGTGCATTGATTCCTACATACTTGCATATTGCACTTATTATATTACTCTATGTTGACAATATCCATGAGATATACATGTTATAAGTTGAAAGCAACCGCTGAAACTTAATCTTCCTTTATGTTGCTTCAATGCTTCTACCCTATGAATTATTGCTTTATGAGTTAACTCTTATGCAAGATTTATTGATGCTTGTCTTGAAGTGCTATTCATGAAAAGTCTTTGCTTTATGATTCACTTGTTTACTCATGTCATTACCATTGTTTTGATCGCTGCATTCATTACATATGCTTACAATAGTATGATCAACGTTATGATGGCATGTCACTCCAGAAATTATCTTTGTTATCGTTTTACCTGCTCGGGACGAGCAGAACTAAGCTTGGCGATGCTGATACGTCTCCGACGTATCGATAATTTCTTATGTTCCATGCCACATTATTGATAATATCTACATGTTTTATGCACACTTTATGTCATATTCGTGCATTTTCTGGAACTAACCTATTAACAAGATGCCGAAGAGCCGATTCTTTGTTTTACTGCTGTTTTTGGTTTCAGAAATCCTAGTAAGGAAATATTCTCGGAATTGGACGAAATCAACGCCCAGGGTCCTATTTTGCCACGAAGCTTCCAGAAGACCGAAGAGGAGACGAAGTGGGGCCACGAGGTGGCCAAACCATAGGGCGGCGCGGCCTAGGCCTTGGCCGCGCCGACCTATAGTGTGGGCCCCTCGTGTGGCCCCCTGACCTGCCCTTCCGCCTACAAATAGCCTTCGTCGCGAAACCCCCAGTACCGAGAGCCACGATACGGAAAACCTTACTGAGACGCCGCCGCCACCAATCCCATCTCGGGGGATTCTGGAGATCTCCTCCGGCACCTGCCGGAGAGGGGATTCATCTCCCGGAGGACTCTTCACCGCCATGGTCGCCTCCGGAGTGATGAGTGAGTAGTTCACCCCTGGACTATGGGTCCATAGCAGTAGCTAGATGGTTGTCTTCTCCTCATTGTGCTTCATTGTTGGATCTTGTGAGCTGCCTAACATGATCAAGATCATCTATCTGTAATACTATATGTTGTGTTTGTCGGGATCCGATGGATAGAGAATACTATGTTATGTTAATTATCAAGTTATTACCTATGTGTTGTTTATGATCTTGCATGCTCTCCGTTATTAGTAGAGGCTGTGAGCCAAGTTTTTGCTCTTAACTCCAAGAGGGAGTATTTATGCTCGATAGTGGGTTCATGCCTCCATTGAATCTGGGACAAATGACGAGAAAGTTCTAAGGTTGTGGATGTGCTGTTGCCACTAGGGATAAAACATTGATGCTATGTCTAAGGATGTAGTTATTGATTACATTACGCACCATACTTAATGCAATTGTCTGTTGTTTTGCAACTTAATACTGGAAGGGGTTCGGATGATAACCTGAAGGTGGACTTTTTAGGCATAGATGCATGCTGGATAGCGGTCTATGTACTTTGTCGTAATGCCCAATTAAATCTCACTATATTTATCATGTCATGTATGTGCATTGTTATGCCCTCTCTATTTGTCAATTGCCCGACTGTAATTTGTTCACCCAACATGCTTTTATCTTATGGGAGAGACACCTCTAGTGAACTGTGGACCCCGGTCCTATTCTTTACATCGCATACAATCTACTGCAATACTTGTTTCTTGTTTTCGCAAACAATCATCTTCCACACAATACGGTTAATCCTTTGTTACAGCAAGCCGGCGAGATTGACAACCTCACTGTTTCGTTGGGGCAAAGTACTTTGGTTGTGTTGTGCAGGTTCCACGTTGGCGCCGGAATCCCTGGTGTTGCGCCGCACTACATCCCGCCGCCATCAACCTTCAACGTGCTTCTTGGCTCCTCCTGGTTCGATAAACCTTGGTTTCTTTCTGAGGGAAAACTTGCTGCTGTGCGCATCATACCTTCCTCTTGGGGTTCCCAACGAACGTGTGAGTTACACGCCATCAGTGATCACTGTTATTATGGTTTATGCGACATTGGTGCAAGTATTAGTGCCATACCTTATGAGCTCTATACGGAAATCATGCATGAAATTGGTTCTTGTGAACTTGAAGATATTGATGTGGATATTCAGCTAGCTAATAGAGAAACTATCTCTCCTACTGGTATTGTTCGAGATGTGGAAGTTCTATGTGGTAAGATTAAATATCCTGCTGACTTTTTGGTACTTGGTTCTGCTGCTAGTAAGACTTGTCCTATTATTTTTGGTAGACCTTTTCTAAATACTTGTGGAGCTGTTATAGATTGCAAGAAGGAAAAAATTGTGACTAAATTTGCTGGTGAATCTTATGAGTTTAATTTCTCTAAATTTGCCAAAACTCCTTATAAAGCTGATTTGCCTAATAATGATTTTAGAGTTGAACAGTGTGCGTCTATTGCTCTTGCTCCTAATAATCCTTTGCAGCAACATTTGGAGGATAGTCAGAGTGAAGTCTTTAGGGAAGAAAGGAATGAGCTTGATGAAATTTTCCTTTGTCAACCTATTCTTAAACATGACTTGTCAGTTGAAGATTTAGGTACAACACCACCACCAAAGGAAGATCCTGTTTTTGATTTAAAACCGTTGCCTGATAATCTTAAGTATGCTCATATTGATGATAAGAAAATATATCCTGTTATTATTAGTTCTAAGCTTTCAGATTTTGAGGAAGAAAGTTTATTGGAAATATTGAAGAAACACCGAGGAGCTATTGGCTACACTCTTGATGACTTGAAGGGGATTTCCCCCTCTATTTGCCAACATGCTATCAACATGGAAGATGATGCAAAGCCTGTTGTTGAACATCATCGTCGTCTAATTCCTAAGATGGAGGATGTTGTAAGGAATGAGGTATTAAAACTTCTTGAAGCAGGTATTATATATCCTATTGCTGATAGTAGATGGGTCAGTCCTGTGCATTGTGTTCCTAAGAAAGGAGGAATGACTGTTGTGCCTAATGATAATGATGAGCTCATCCCTCAAAGAGTAGTTGTAGGGTATAGAATGTGCATTGATTATCGAAAAGTTAATAAGGTTACTAAGAAAGATCATTACCCTTTACCCTTTATTGATCAAATGTTAGAAAGGTTGTCTAAAAATACTCATTTTTGCTTTCTTGATGGTTATTCTGGGTTCTCACAAATTGCTGTTAAAACCAAAGATCAAGAGAAAACCACTTTCACTTGTCCCTATGGAACTTATGCTTATAGGCGTATGCCTTTTGGTTTATGTAATGCTCCTGCTACTTTTCAAAGATGCATGTCTGCTATTTTTCATGGCTTTTGTGAGAATATTGTAGAGGTATTCATGGATGATTTTTCTGTCTATGGGAATTCTTTTGATAATTGCTTGCGAAACCTTGATAAAGTTTTGCAGAGATGTGAAGAAACTAACCTTGTTCTTAATTGGGAGAAATGCCACTTTATGGTTAATGAAGGAATTGTATTGGGACATCAAATTTCCGAGAGAGGTATTGAAGTTGATAGAGCTAAAGTTGAAGCAATTGAGAAGATGCCCTATCCGAGGGATGTTAAAGGTATTCGTAGTGTTCTTGGTCATGTTGGGTTTTTTAGGAGATTTATTAAAGATTTCTCCAAGATTTCAAAGCCTCTTACTAATCTTTTTCAAAAAGATGTACCTTTTGTTTTTGATGATGATTGTAAGGAAGCTTTTGAAACTCTAAAGAAAGCCTTAACAACTGCTCCTGTAGTTGAACCTCCTGATTGGAACTTACCTTTTGAAATTATGTGTGATGCTAGTGATTTTGCTGTAGGCGCTGTTCTTGGACAGCGAGTAGATAAGAAATTGAATGTTATTCATTATGCTAGTAAAACTATTGATGCTGCTCAAAGAAATTATGCTACACCTGAAAAAGAACTATTAGCTATAGTTTTTGCTTGTGACAAGTTTAGATCTTATATTGTTGATTCAAAAGTCACAATTCATACTGATCATGCTGCAATCAGGTACCTTATGGAAAAGAAAGATGCTAAGCCTAGGCTTATTAGATTGGTACTTCTTTTGCAAGAATTTGATTTACATATTATAGATAGGAAAGGTGCTGATAATCCTGTTGCTGATAACTTATCTAGATTGGAAAATATTGCTTATGATCCTGTTCCTGTTAATGATAGTTTTCCAAATGAACAATTGGCTGTAATAAAGGTGAGCTCGCGAGATAGTCCTTGGTATGCTGATTATGCTAACTTTATTGTTTCCAAGTACTTGCCTCCAACCTTTTCAGCTCAGCAAAGGAGGAAATTCTTTTATGACTTGAGGCATTATTTTTGGGATGACCCACACTTATATAAAGAAGGAGTGGATGGTATTATGCGAAGATGTGTTCCCGAATATGAACAACAAGAGATATTGAGTAAGTGTCATGGTAGCTTATGGAGGACATCACGCCGGAGATAGAACCGCGCAAAAGGTTCTACAATCAGGTTTTTATTGGCCAACTCTCTTCAAAGATGCAAGGAAGTTTATTTTATCTTGTGATGAATGTCAAAGGGTTGGTAATATCTCCAGACGCAATTAAATGCCTATGAATTATACTCTTTTTATTGAACCATTCGATTGTTGGGGATTTGACTTCATGGGTCCTTTCCCTTCTTCAGAAGGTAACACTCATATACTTGTCGCTGTTGATTATGTTACTAAATGGGTGGAAGCCATACCCACAAAAAGCGCTGATGGTGAGACCTCTTTAAGAATGCTTTTAGATATTATTTTTCCTAGATTTGGAGTACCTAGATATATTATGACTGATGGAGGTTCTCATTTTATTCATGGTGGTTTTAGAAAAACTCTTGCTAAATATGGTATTAATTATAGGATTGTTTCCGCTTATCATCCTCAAACTAGCGGGCAAGTAGAATTATCAAATAGAGAAATTAAATCTATTTTGGGAAAGACTGTTAATAAATCTAGAAAGAACTGGGCTAGTAAATTAAAGGAAGCACTATGGGCTTATAGAACTGCTTATAAAAATCCTATGGGTATGTCACCTTACAAAATGGTTTATGGGAAAGCTTGTCATTTACCTTTAGAACTAGAGCACAAAGCTTACTGGGCTGTAAGAGAACTAAATAAAGATCCTAAACTTGCCGGTAAGAAGAGATTGCTACAATTGAGTTCTTTAGATGAATGGAGAAGTGAAGCATATGAAAATGCTAAACTCTTTAAAGAGAAAGTTAAGAAATGGCATGATAGAAGAATTATCAAAAGAGAATTTAATGTTGGGGATAAAGTCCTATTGTATCGGTCTCGTCTCAGATTTTTTGCAGGGAAATTGCTCTCAAAATGGGAAGGACCATATGTCATTGTGGAGGTGTATCGTTCAGGGGCAATTAAAATTAGTTCTCTGCAAGGTGATGCCACACAAGTAGTGAATGGACAAAGGCTCAAGCACTATATTTCTGGAGATTCTTATAATGAAGATGTTGATGTTATCCAAGTGGTGACTCCGGAAGCTTTCATCAAAGGTCAAATTGACAGTTCTGCAGAGTTCGACTTTGAATAGGTAACAGTTCTGGTAATAAAAAGTCCGCGTTTAACTTTCTGAACAATGTTTTTGCTATTTTTGGGAAATATGAAAAATTACGAGATCGAAACGGAGAGGAGGAGACGCACGAGGGCGTGCCCCCATGATGCGTGCAGTTGACACACGTCCGTTGGGAACCCCAAGAGGAAGGTGTGATGCAGACAGTAGCAAGTTTTCCCTCAGAAAGAAACCAAGGTTTATCGAACCAGGAGGAGCCAAGAAGCACGTTGAAGGTTGATGGCGGCGAAGTGTAGTGCGGCGCAACACCAGGGATTCCGGCGCCAACGTGGAACCTGCACAACACAATCAAAGTACTTTGCCCCAACGTAACAGTGAGGTTGTCAATCTCACCGGCTTGCTGTAACAAAGGATTAAACGTATTGTGTGGAAGATGATGATTGTTTGCGAAGAACAGTAAAGAACAATTGCAGTAGATTGTATTTCAGATGTAAAGAATAGGACCGGGGTCCATAGTTCACTAGTGGTGTCTCTCCCATAAGATAAATAGCATGTTGGGTGAACAAATTACAGTTGGGCAATTGACAAATAAAGAAGGCATAACAATGCACATAAATATATCATGATGAGTACTATGAGATTTAATCAGGGCATTACGACAAAGTACATAGACCGCTATCCAGCATGCATCTATGCCTAAAAAGTCCACTTTCAGGTTATCATCCGAACCCCTTCCGGTATTAAGTTGCAAGCAACAGACAATTGCATTAAGTATGGTGCGTAATGTAATCAACACAAATATCCTTAGACAAAGCATCGATGTTTTATCCCTAGTGGCAACAGCACATCCACAACCTTAGAACTTTACATCACTTGTCCTGCATTCAATGGAGGCATGAACCCACTATCGAGCATAAATACCCCCTCTTGGAGTTACAAGTATCAACTTGGCCAGAGCCTCTACTAGCAACGGAGAGCATGCAAGAACATAAACAACATATATGATAGATTGATAATCAACTTGACATAGTATTCAATATTCATCGGATCCCAACAAACACAACATGTAGTATTACAAATAGATGATCTTGATCATGATAGGCAGCTCACAAGATCTAACATGATAGCACAATGAGGAGAAGACGACCATCTAGCTACTGCTATGGACCCATAGTCCAGGGGTGAACTACTCACACATCGATCCGGAGGCGATCATGGCGATGAAGAGACCTCCGGGAGATGATTCCCCTCTCCGGCAGGGTGCCGGAGGCGATCTCCTGAATCCCCCGAGATAGGATTGGCGGCGGCTGCGTCTCTGGAAGGTTTTCCGTATCGTGGCTCTCGGTACAGAGGGTTTCGCGACGAAGGCTTTAAGTAGGCGGAAGGGCGGAGTCGGAGGAGTCACGGGGGCCCCACACGCTAGGGCCGCGTGGGCCCCCTCTAGGCCGCGCCGCCCTGTTGTGTGGCCGCCTCGTCGCCCGACTTCGTTTCCCTTTCGGACTTCTGGAAGCTTCGTGGAAAAATAAGCCCCTGGGCGTTAATTTCGTCCAATTCCGAGAATATTTCCTTACTAGGATTTCTGAAACCAAAAACAACAGAAAACAGCAACTGGCTCTTCGGCATCTCGTCAATAGGTTAGTGCCGGAAAATGCATAATAATGACATATAATGTGTATAAAACATGTGAGTATCATCATAAAAGTAGCATGGAACATAAGAAATTATAGATACGTTTGGGACGTATCACCCCATAGGCCGGCGCGGCCCCCAGCCTGGGCACGCCGCCCTATGAGGATGGCGCCTCGGCGTCCCTCTTCCACTCGTTTTCGACCTGGTACTTTCCTTCTGTCGTGAAAATTTCTGCTATATAATCACCCGGACCCCTGGAGGTCCGTATATCGCTTTCTCGTCGTGTTTTGTTTCGAGCTGTTTTCTGCCAGGATCTGTTTTTGATCTAGAAGCACCATGGTCTCCAACAACAAGGACAAGGAGCCTTTGGAGGAAGATATTCAAGACTCCGAGTTGAAAGAAGAATTCAAGGAGGAAGTGAAGGAGATGTCATCAATAAAAAGGAAGCGGCAAACTGTGGGGAGTAAGCCAATCTTGGTGGGATCGGTTAACACTGGACGTTCTTTTTCTCATAACTTGCAGGGACCTCTACCGCCTGCTCTTAGCCTCAACCTTTCCCTTGTGTGGAGGAAGCACTACGGGTTACCGATGAGTTTTGTGATCAATACCGTGCTCTGAGAAGGGAAGTGGAGATACTTCAGGAGGAGAACAACCGACTTCGCAGAATGCTGGAATATTACTCAATTCCCATCACAAGGCCGCCACCGCCACTTTCAGATAACAATGAATCTCTTCGAGTCTTAGTGCAGAACTGCCAAACTGAGAAGCTGAAGCTGAAGGAGATCTTTAAGGATCGCAGGAACGGGCCACCACCATCATCACCGAAGGAGTAATTCATCATCGGTATTGGCATCCCCTTGGTTTGTTCCAAGCTTGGGGGAGTGCCGCGATATCACATCATCAGTATCTTTTACCTCTTTACTATCAAGTAGTGTCATATCATGAGTAGGGAAGTTATCATATAAGATAGTTTGCAGTGTGGAAGTATCTCTCTTTAGTTGGTTATCTATGTATCCCTTGGTGTGAGTTATCGTTATGGAATATTAATGAGAAGTTTTATCATTTACATATTGCACATCTTATTTTAGTTTGCAATCTCTATTATATGATTGATCTTGTTGTTAAGTATTGGTATCACTTTGGGAGCATTGAGTAAATCTATTTGGTTTTGGCAAACTTAGCATTGGTCAATAGTAACAACACTTTGAGTTTAAGTAGAAAAGAGAAAATACATGTAGATATGTTGTTTCATTATCTTTCTTTCTTGTTAGCTATGAGCTTAGTATTCTGAAGTTAAAATTGTTTGTACTTACAAGAAAGATGCATGATTGTTTCTATCACATGTATATTTGTTTGTTTCCCTCAACTCTTATGCTTGCTAATCAACCTTGCTAGCCAAAGACCTATACTGAGAGGGATTGCTTCTCGTGCATCCAAACCTTTAAACCAAACCTATGCTATCAGTGTCCACCATAACTACCTACTACGTGGTATTTTGCGCCACTCCAAGTAAATATTTCATGTGCTACCTTTAAACAATTCAAAAGTTATCATTATAGTTCATGAGAAAGTATGTGGTGTTTCATCTTTCAATCTTGTTGGACAGCTTTCACTAATGGACTAGTGGCTTCATCAACTTATCCTATAATTTTGCAAAAAGAGCTGGCAACAGGGTTCCCAGCCCCAATTAATTAACTCTCATTGATGATCCTCTTCACATGTTTTGCTCTGATTCATCAGTAAGCAACTTAATTTTGCAATAGACACTCCTCCATGGTATGTGAAATGTTGGAAGGCACCCGGGGATTCGGTTAGCCATGGCTTGAGAAAGCAAAGGTTGGGAGGAGTGTCATCCTTAAATAAACTAAAGTACATGTGTAAACAACAGAGAAGAGGGATAATCTACCTTGCTGGTAGAGATAACGTCCTTCAAGGGAGCCGCTCTTTCGAAGTCTATTTGGCAAGGGGGTTAGAGTGCCCACTACCATTCGTTGACAACAACAAACACCTCTCAAAACTTTACTTTTATGCTCTCTATACAATTTCAAAACTTGAAAAGCTCTAGCACATGATTTAATCCCTGCTTCCCTCTGCGAAGGGCCCATCTTTTACTTTCATGTTGAGTCAGTAAACCTATTTCCCTCCATCTTAAAGCAAGCAATTGAGTTGTTGTGATCCAACCATCTATATTGTGATCTATTTAATCATGCCTTTTATTCTTCCTTGTTTAGTACAAGTTTTATCCGAATGAATATAGCTTTGAAGGTTATCAATGATTATGAGGAGATTATTATGATTAAGTATGCAAGTTTTGCTATAAGCTTTAATATAAGAGCGATGCTCGATAAATAAGTACAATCTGTTAAACTGTTCTTTGACCAAGAACAAAGTTTGCCATTACCAATTATGATTTCCTATGCACCTTTATTTGTGATTTCCTTTTACTTGTTTCAAGTTGAATCATATTGGGAAGTTGTTCACTAGAATGTCTTGTGTGAATCAATATGATGCTTCTTGTCCGTATTTTATTTATCGACTCTTCACTCCATAAACATGTGGTCTTGTTTACTGAGTTCAGTTTCGCTTGGGGACAAGCGAAGTCTAAGCTTGGGGGGAGTTGATACGTCCATTTTGCATCACTATTTTATATCATAATTTACTGTTATTCATTGATATATTTCATATTTAGAGATGATACTTATGTTATTTCATCTATTTTGCATGTTTCATGATTATTGGAGAATCATTCATCGGAGTCAGGATTCTGCTGGAAAAAGCACCGTCAGAATGCAATATTTCTGGAGATCAATAATTGACGGAAATTACACCGAAGATCTTATTCTTCCATAAGAATGAGCCAGCCAAAAGGAGGAGCCGAGGAGGGCCGCCATGGCCCCCCCATAGGCCGGCGCGGGCCCTGCCCTGGCCGCGCCGCCTTGTGGGGAGAGGGCCCACAGCCCCCTTCGGCCGCCTCTCCTTCGCGTACTTCTTCGCCCCGAAAACCTAAGCTCCAGAGAATAATCGCAAAGAGACACAGCCGCCTCTGCGGGGCGGAAAACACTAGAGAGAAAAGAGCTCTCCTGCAGGCTGAAATCCGTCGGGGAAATTCCCTCCCGGAGGGGGAAATCGACGCCATCGTCATCGTCATCGAGCTGGACTTCATTGGGATCATCATCACCATCATCTCCACCATCGACACCGCCATCTCCACCGCTGCACCTCGTCACCGCTGTAACATCTAGGGTTGAATCTTGATTGTTTGATAGGGGAAACTCTCCCGGTATTGATTACTCCTTGTTATTGATGCTATTGAGTGAAACCATTGAACCAAGGTTTATGTTCAGATTGTTATTCATCATCATATCACCTCTGATCATGTTCCATATGATGTCTCGTGAGTAGTTCGTTTAGTTCTTGAGGACATGGGTGAAGTCTAAATGTTAGTAGTGACCTATGTTGATTAATATTCAATGTTATGATATTTAAGTTGTGGTGTTATTCTTCTAGTGGTGTCATGTGAACGTCGACTACATGATACTTCACCTTTATGGGCCTAGGGGAATACATCTTGTATTCGTTTGCTAATTGTGGGGTTGCCGGAGTGACAGCAACCTGAACCCCCATTGGTATATCGATGCAGGAGGGATAGCAGGATCTCAGAGTTGAAGGCTGTGGTTAGATTTATCTTAATTACTTTCTTGTATATGCGGATGCTTGCAAAGGGTATAATCACAAGTATGTATTAGTCCTAGGAAGGACGGTGCATTAGCATAGGTTCATCCACATAACACTTATCAAAACAATGAAGATTAATCTGCTATATGAAGCGAAAGCACTAGACTAAATTCCCGTGTGTCCTCAAGAACGTTTGGTCATTATAAGTAAACAAACCGGCTTGTCCTTTGTGCTAAAAAGGATTGGGCCACTCGCTGCAACTATTACTCTCGCATTTTATTTACTTGTACTTTATTTATCTGCTATATCAAAACCCCCTGAATACTTGTCTGTGAGCATTTACAGTGAATCCTTCATCGAAACTGCTTGTCAACACCTTCTGCTCCTCGTTGGGTTCGACACTCTTATTTATCGAAAGTACTACGGTACACCCCCTATACTTGTGGGTCATCAGTACACAAAATAGACATGGCTATAGCTAGATGGAGCATGAAATGAGTGACAATATGAGTAATGTATACTTAAAAACCTCGGTAGAAAGTGTTAAATTTTGGAGCTATCACCATACATGATAGAGCCAAGCCACGACTTTATGGGCTAATAAAGGACACATGAGTCCTAGGAAGGTTCTAGATATGCCCAGGAGACCGGATCAAAGGGCATCAATCCCATGGCCTAGATTGTATCTCCACCTCTATATATTGAGGGGGAACCCTATTTTTGGAGGAAGCCACCCATAGACACGAAAATCCCCCTCTTTGGAAGATGCAAAGGAGGGGGAGAAGCTCCTCAAGATCAGTACCATGGCTAAGGAAGAAGAAGAAGGGGCAAGCGGCCTCCGCCCCCTAGGGCAGCCACCACCCTCCGCCACCACCTGCTCCACGTCGGCACTACCTCTCCCCCATGAGGAGGTTCAACTCCATCACCATCTACAACAACTCTCCATCATCCCCCAGTGTAATCTCTTGGGAAACATGATGTATCATGCAATATATTATTTTCACATGACCTATTGTATCTCTATGTTGATGCTTGAGTAGTTGTTTATGGAAATTATGATATAGTTTGTTGTTGTTATCTTCTATGATGATCTTGTTGTTCTAACATATGGGTGCACACATATGCTGAGGGATGCACAAGGTTGTCACCATTGCATGTTTGTAGGATGAAGGATAGCCGGAGTTTGACAGAAACTGAATCCCAAGTCTTAGAGATACATGTTGTATTAATTCATGGTTAATCAACGGGGTTATTTATCATGGGAACATTAGATCTAAATGCGATGGTTGGACTTTTATGTCCTCATAATTCCCTTGTTTGCTCTGAATTGACTTGGGATCAATCACTAGGGGTGTATTTGCTCATGTATATGGATGCACCTTGATTCATGTAAAATGCATACATGAACTTTGTCCTTTATCATATTGAATTCCCACATATTTGCAACATATATGATGATAATAACATGTTTTACATTGATTTATGGGGATTTACTCATTATTCTCTTTATTTGGTTTATAACTCTACAGAACATGAAAACCTTGTTTTGCGTATTTTTCACTTTCAGAAACCTATACGGAGTCAAATTGACCTGGGATTTTTGGAGCGTCACTTTTTCATCGGGAGAAACACCCTGGAGCTTTGCAGGAGACCTGGATGGGCCTGAGGCCCAAAAGACGGCAGATGGCGCGCCCAAAAATGTTGGGCACGCCACCCAACCTCTTTCGGCCGTCGATCATCCAGTTGACCTGATTATTTCGCCCACTGACGTATTTTCACCTAAAAATCACTATATATGGCCCCGAAGAGTCTTGGGAGGGGAGCGCCGCAGATGACAGAAACACGAAAGAGAGGCCTGTAGCAAAGAAGATCGGAGGGGAAACTCCGCCAGGATCATCGTTGGAGGGATCTCCACCTTCTCCACTGTCTTCATCATCATCACCATGATCAAGAGGGAGTAGTCCACCTCTGGACTACGGGTTTGTGGTAGTAGTTTGATCTATTTCTCTCATGTTCTTCATAGTTTTTGCTGTCATATGAGCTGCCCTACATGATTATGTCCATATATGTAATACATATGTGGTGGATCCTTATTCTATGATATTGTCACTAGTAGGAAACTAGCTATAGATGGGATGGTATTCTGTGGCGCACCGGTCTTGCGTGCGCCACAGAAATAGCCTATTTTTGTGGCGCACCTGGCACGCATGCGCCACAGAAATTTGGTGGGTCCTGATACGTCTCCGACGTATCGGTAATTTCTTATGTTCCATGCCACATTATTGATGATATCTACATGTTTTATGCATACTTTATGTCATATTTATGCATTTTCCGGCACTAACCTATTAACAAGATCTTTGAAGAGCCGATTCTTTGTTTCTGCTGTTTTTGGTTTCAGAAATCCTAGTAAGGAAATATTCTCGGAATTGGACGAAATCAACGCCCAGGGGCCTATTTTTCCACGAAGCTTCCAGAAGACCGGAGGACTTACGAAGTGGGGCCACGAGGTGGCGCCACACTAGGGCGGTGCGGCCCAAGCCTTGGCCGCGCCGGCCTGTTGTGTGGGGCCCTCGTGTGGCCCCCTGACCTGCCCTTCCGCCTACATATAGTCTTCGTCGCGAACACCCCAGGACCGAGAGCCACGATACGGAAAACCTTACTGAGACGCCGCCGCCGTCAATCCCATCTCGGGAGATTCAGGAGATCGCCTCCAGCACCCTGCCGGAGAGGGGAATCATCTCCCGGAGGACTCTTCACCGCCATGATCGCCTCCGGAGTGATGAGTGAGTAGTTCACCCCTGGACTATGGGTCCATAGCAGTAGCTAGATGGTCGTCTTCTCCTTATGTGCTTCATTGTCGGATCTTGTGAGCTGCCTAACATGATCAAGATCATCTATCTGTAATGCTATATGTTGTGTTTGTCGGGATCCGATGGATAGAGAATACTATGTTATGTTGATTATCAATCTATTACCTATGTGTTGTTTATGATCTTGCATGCTCTCCGTTATTAGTAGAGGCTCTGGCCAAGTTTTTACTCTTAACTCCAAGAGGGAGTATTTATGCTCGATAGTTGGTTCATGCCTCCATTAAATGGGACGATGTGAGAAAGTTCTAAGGTTGTGGATGTGCTGTTGCCACTAGGGATAAAACATTGATGCTATGTCCGAGGATGTAGTTATTGATTACATTACGCACCATACTTAATGCAATTGTCTATTGTTTGCAACTTAATACTGGAAGGGGTTCGGATGATAACCTGAAGGTGGACTTTTTAGGCATAGATGCATGCTGGATAGCGGTCTATGTACTTTGTCGTAATGCCCAATTAAATCTCACTATACTCATCATATCATGTATGTGCATGGTCATGCCCTCTCTATTTGTCAATTGCCCGACTGTAATTTGTTCACCCAACATGCTATTTATCTTATGGGAGAGACACCTCTAGTGAACTGTGGACCCCGGTCCTATTCTTTACATCTGAAATACAATCTGCTGCAATACTTGTTCTTTACTGTTCTTCGCAAACAATCATCATCCACACTATACATCTAATCCTTTGTTACAGCAAGCCGGTGAGATTGACAACCTCACTGTTTCGTTGGGGCAAAGTACTTTTGATAAGGGTTGGCCCGATCTTCTCAGTAAGCAACGGTGGTGATGATGATCACGGGGTGATGGCAGCGGAGAAACACGACGATGTAGTGGATGATAACTTGTATGACGCAACGAGATCTCTCGATTGGTCCCTGTCGCCAGATGCAACAGCTCTCAACCCTGCAAGATATTCGCAACTCCACACACTTGCGCTCGTAGCCGCCGACCACGAAGCGGTAAGTTGCAATCGTCTAATTCCCAATGGAACAGCAGATCACACAAGACTTAAACAGGATCTACACAATATCCAAGCAATATGGTGTAGGGAATTCAATAGTTTTGCAGAGCAAACAACTAAGAACTAGGGTTTATCTTAAACGTGGTCTAAAGCAGCTAGGGGGTCGTCCAAGGCACTTATATAGGCGTCCGGGACGAGTTCTGGTCGAAAAAATACAAGTAAAACCGACCCAGAATAGATCTGGTCGAGACAGACTCAGACTGGTCCGGTCTGGAATCCGGTCGACCGGGCTGTGGACCGGCCGGTCCAGTCGGTGGTCCGGTCAACCGGTCGCCAACCGGGAAACTGCGAAGTTTCCGGTTTCTGCCCGGTACGATGCACTCCCTCCGGTTGGCGGCCGGTCGACCGGGCCAGGGACCGGGCGGCCCGGCGCGGGGGCCGGTCTGACCGGGCGCTGGACCGGCCTGGACTTCTTCTTCTCCTCTCGCGCATTCCTCCCGCTCCTCCCTCGCGCGTCCATGGGATATCTTCATGTCTAGCTCCTTGTCCAGCTTCACGTCCATCTTTACGTCCAGCTGCTCCTCTCCTCCTCGTGCGATGCTTGTCTCCTCTTCATACCTGATGATACATAAGTAATAGGACTCAGGTAGTATAAAGTTCTCATCAATCAAGGTATCGTTTAGGAACAAGTTCACCTGTTGTTTAAGTAGCTTCGCACGAGCTCGTGTCATTGGTCCAATCCTGACTTCATTGGACTTGAGCTTCACAGCAGGTTCATCTTCAGTTGATAATGACGGAGGTAGTAGTGAGGTAGGGATGTCCTCATCAACTTTGGTTGTGTTGTGCAGGTTCCACGTTGGCGCCGGAATCCCTGGTGTTGCGCCGCACTACATCCCGCCGCCATCAACCTTCGACGTGCTTCTTGACTCCTACTGGTTCGATTAAACCTTGGTTTCTTACTGAGGGAAACTTGCTACTGTGCTCATCACACCTTCCTCTTGGGGTTCCCAACGGACGTGTCAACTACACGCATCAAGCAAATTTCTGGCGCCGTTGCCAGGGAGATCAAGACACGCTGCAAGGGGAGTCTCCACAATCCAATCTCTTTACTTTGTTTTTGTCTTGCTTTATTTTATTTACTTTCTTGTTTGCTGCATTATATCAAAACACAAAAAAATTAGTTGCTAGTTTTACTTTATTTATTGCCTTGTTCTCTATATCAAAAACACAAAAAAAAAATAGTTACTTGCATTTATTTTTTCTAGTTTGCTTTATTTACTACTGCTAAAATGGGTACTCCTGAAAATACTAAGTTGTGTGACTTCACTAGCACAAATAATAATGATTTCTTATGCACACATATTGCTCCACCTGCTACTACAGCAGAATTCTTTGAAATTAAACCTGCTTTACTGAATCTTGTTATGCGAGAGCAATTTTCTGGTGTTAGTTCTGATGATGCTGCTGCCCATCTCAATAATTTTGTTGAACTATGTGAAATGCAAAAATATAAGGATGTAGATGGTGACATTATAAAATTAAAATTGTTTCCTTTCTCTTTAAGAGGAAGAGCTAAAGATTGGTTGCTATCTCTGCCTAGAAATAGTATTGATTCATGGACTAACTGCAAGGATGCTTTTCTTGGTAGATATTATCCCCCTGCTAAAATTATATCTTTGAGAAGTAGCATAATGAATTTTAAACAATTGGATAATGAGCATGTTGCACAAGCTTGGGAAAGAATGAAATCTTTGGTAAAGAATTGCCCAATCCATGGACTGACTACTTGGATGATCATCCAAACCTTTTATGCAGGACTGAACTTTTCTTCGCGGAACCTATTGGATTCAGCTGCTGGAGGTACCTTTATGTCCATCACTCTTGGTGAAGCAACAAAGCTTCTTGATAATATGATGATTAATTACTCTGAATGGCACACGGAAAGAGCTCCACAAGGTAAGAAGGTAAATTCTGTCGAAGAAGCCTCTTCCTTGAGTGATAAGATTGATGCTATTATGTCTATGCTTGTGAATGATAGGACTAATGTTGATCCTAATAATGTTCCGTTAGCTTCATTGGTTGCTCAAGAAGAACATGTTGATGTAAACTTCATTAAAAATAATAATTTCAACAACAATGCTTATCGGAACAATTCTAGTAATAACTATAGGCCATATCCTTCTGCTAATGGTAATAGTTATGGTAATTCTTATGGGAATTCTTACAACAATAATAGGAACACACCCCCTGGACTTGAAGCTATGCTTAAAGAATTTATTAGTACACAAACTACTTTTAACAAATATGTTGAGGAAAAGCTTGATAAAATTGGTATTCTTGCTTCTAAGGTTGATAGACTTGCCTCTGATGTTGATCTTTTAAAATCGAAAGTTATGCCTAATAAGGATATTGAAAATAAAATTGTTACTACATCAAATGCCATCCAAGTTAGAATTAATGAGAATATAAGATTGATGGCTGAATTGCATGCTAGGTGGGAAAGAGAAGAAAATGAAAAACTAGCTAAAGAGAATAATGTAGCTAAAGTTTGGACTATTACCACCACTAGCAATGCTAATGCTCCACATGTTGCTGTACCTCCTACTAATAATGGTAAAAGTATTGGTGTTGGCAATGTTTCCACTTCTAATGCAAAGCCTGCAAAACTGCCGGAAACTGCTAAAACTGCTGAAACTGCTGTGATAAAACTGCTGAATTTTTTTCCAACATTGGGGATGATGATCTCATTGCTGTAGATCATAATGGTTTAGACTTTGATGATTGCCACATCTCTAAAGTCATAATTTTTTTACAAAAGCTTGCTAAAAGTCCCAATGCTAGTGCTATAAATTTAGCCTTTACAAAACATATTACGAATGCTCTCATAAAAGCTATAACGTGAACGTGAAGCTTCTATTCCTAGAAAGCTAGAGGATGGTTGTGTGATGACCCAGCGTACCACTGCATGGTGTAGTACACAAGTCGTTGACATAACACAAGTGAAACACCGTTCCACTCATATTACATCTCTCAGAGTGGTACAACAGAAACATATGCGAGTCCAAGGTATGTCTATAGAAGTACACACGAACTGTTTACATAAGATCCACACAGCCTCCTACTTTATAGTGAGGTAAAACTTCAAATAAAACTCCAGAAGAACGACTCGTAGTCTATCTTATTGCTAACTCAAGTTTAAGAGCTACTTGGCTTGCTATAGAATTCTAGCTACTTAGGTGCTATGCTTAGGGAAAGGTTCCCTTCTATTACTAGTCTAGGTTTCCATAATAGCTGATGCAGAAGTTGACTCCATTGACTTCTTTGGTTGGATTCTTCATCTCGTTGCAGTTGACTCCTTTGTCTTCGAGTTCCACGGTAGTTTCTCCTTCTCTGCCTTGATCTAAGAAGGGGGTTCAAACGAGATAGAATGAGTACGAGCGTACTCAGCAAGTTCATATTAGGAAATATGTGTATCATGCACTAGCTACAGCCATAGACCATAAAGTCATAGGCCAATGCAAGTTTTTGTAATCGTTTCTTCAAAAGGTTTATTTTATTCTGAAAACTATGCCCGTCAGTCTTCACAGGTTGACTAGAATTTCGTGGAGTTCCTTTCCTGCCGCGTTCGCAGTTCCGTTCCCGGAACAGGGAGTGACAGTCACAATTCTTGATACCCTCTGCAGAGGTGCGTTACTTTACCCCACAAGAGATCTTAACCATGTTGCCGGCCGAGAGTATGTCCCCGTCCACACTTCCTTTGGTGTGAGGCCCAGTATAAGATCCAAGCCAATCACTGCCTTCTCCGCGACCCTGCAAACCCACCCTTTTGTCCAACCGTACACCTCCAGTAGACTTCCCCCGATAATACGGCTTTACTCATGGTGTACTCCGGACAATCCATCATAGATCGTAGAGCTATCATCACTAATGGATGGGGATTTAAAAGGCTATCCCAACCTACGGCAGTGCCTCCAACACCCCGCCGGCTCTACCAATCCGTTGGCGTGCAGAAGGGAAAAGATACAGCTGACTTCCCCAGAGCCATTATAGATCTTATGGATAACGCGATATGTACGGCGCTAGAATCACTGGACGGCATTGGTAATTAATCCTAGGGTGATATAACCCATGCAATGGAACCTCCACCATATCAACACATACCATGGTTCCATTGCCCACCACATAGTCATATTCATAATTGTAAAATAATACTTTGCTTTTCAATGCATGAGTGATAAGTATAGTACTTTGCATATAATTTGATAAAAATAATCAAATGACATGAGCAAGCGATGAACTTGCCTTTCTTGACTGCAAGATTATGCAGACAAAAGCTTCGATACGTGATAACTCCAAATTCTGAAATACCATCATCGTCCGGTAAGGACAATGTTTAAAGAACTGGCAAAGATGCTATAATGCATAGTATGAGATGCAATCGTCCCGAGCGTAACCTAACCTTAATGATTTAGAATGTATGAGTGGTAAATATTTCTTTAGGGTTTGTTGCACTTTTAGAATGGTTCTCAAACAAGGTTCTTATTAGGGTTTGGTTATATTAGCATCATATCCAAGTGATATAAGACATCATAACAATCATACACATAAAGAGTAGTGGTGGACTAATATATAAAGAACAGTTGTCTATTTTAGGTTCTACAGAACATGGTTGATGATTACTTATACTATACCTCAAAAGAATAACTTTTGAAGAACATGTTAATTAAGAATTAATGAGTATTTCAAAGAAGGATTAAGCTTCTAAGGTTCGATTGACATTTGTACTTCAAAAGAATAACTTTTGAAGAACATGTTAAATAAGAATATGAACTACTATATATAGGAGCTATGTAACTCTAGGGTTTACCATTGAGTTCATTTAGTTTCACTAATAGGAACTAGTTGGTTCTTAACTTGGAATGGGTTTCTATATAGCAAGTATTGGTAGGTTTATTGCTATGGTTTCTCATATACATCATATCAAAGGATGGTTATTAAGATGGTTCCATAGGTTTGCTATTAGGTTTACTATGGCTTCACATTTGATTTCCTAAATAATTTCTAATGGTTTCTAAGCTAAGTGGCTTATCATTTCCTAAGTAGGGTTTAGTTGAATAGGAGCATGTGATGTGAATTGCTACACAAGGTTGGTACTAGGGTTTATCTTATGGTTCTACTAGGGATGGATGATTGAGGTTGACTTTAATGGTATGGTATATGGTAATAGTGGTTAATGATACTAATTCAATTAACAAGTTAGGGTTTATACCTAGGTGACATTAGTGGATCATATAGGTTTTAGTTAAGAATAGGAACATGAAATGATAATCTCATGTGACTTGGTTTATGCTAGTGGATCATAAGCATGCATTCATTGGTCACATAATATGATTCTCTATGTAAGGTGAAACTCAAATGATCTCATGTGATAAGCAACTAGGGTTTTAGGTTTGCAACTACTATGGATGAATACATGAAATAATGAGATCAATGTCTTACTTAAATTAAAACTAGGGTTTCTAAATTATGGTACATCTCCTAAAATGATGATTGGAAATATAGGTGTGGTAACTAATTACTTTGAAGCATAATTATTAATGGTTTGGCATTTTATTAACTTCCACAAGAATTAATAATTAGGGTAACCCCTAATTAGGTTTAATTCAGAGATAAGGGTTTAACAATTATTACTAGGTTTTAAAAATAATAACTTGCAAACTAAAATTATTTAAGTTCACAATATTTAAGTTACTAAATTAAGATTGGTTTTAGTATTTTCTTGATTTATTATTATTTAAGAAAATAGTAACTTAGAATTTTCAAATTAGGGTTTATGAATTACCACTAATAATTAAGTTAATGCAACTATGATAAAGAAAATTAATCTTAGCATTTTATTTAGTTACTGAATAGTTAAAATTTAATTTTTGGAATTTAATTATTTATTGAATTCAATTTGTATTTTAAATAAATGAAAAGGCATAATTAAAGAAGTTAAGAATAAATGGATTTTTATTTTGACACACATTTTTGTTTTATATTTTATTTGGATAGAGTTTATTTTTGTGAGCATTTTGATATATTATTTATATTTTTATGAGTTGAAATGAAATTTCTATGATTTTGCAAAGTTTCAGTGATTTTCTGGAATTTGAAATAAACCTAAATACTAGATGTACCGGTTCACTGTCTAACCCGAGACACTGACTGGTGGGGCTTGTCTCCACGTCGGTTGCCACGCAAGCGAGGACCGGTCAAAGTTGACCAGGACCCTTGACCTCACCGGCGGTTAAACGCCGGCGGTCAGTAGCTGGTGGCGCCGCCGATTTACGGCCTCCCGAGATGCGCGGCTAGGCTCTACTGAACGAGTACAACGAGGCGAATCGAATGGTGATGATGGTTTAGCGAGGGGATCACCGGAGCGTCGCCGGCGATGAGTACTGCGGTGGTGCTACTCCGGCCAACATGCGAACTAGGGCTACAGGCGATGCCAGGAAGCAAGAGTAGGTGCTATAGACGCGTATGCTCACCCTGAAGCTCAAGGTGCGGTCGGCTCCGGCGATGGTTGACGGAGACGACGGCGATTGGAGATTTCCCGGTGATGTGCTGCAGAAGGGAACGCCGAAATTGCCCTGATTCCTTGCTCCCCTTGATGCTGGGCTCCTCCCAGATGCTCCTTGAGTCCAGGCGCTTCTCCTGGACCACACGCCAGAGGCTGGGGTGGCCTCCTCCGTCGGCTTCGTCTTCGACTCCGGCGACATAGAGTGGATGAATTTGAGAGATAGGGAGCGTCTGAGAAGATTTGAAGTGGCGGAGGCGAGCAAGGCGTGCACGGCGATACCCTCCACCTATTTATAGGCCAAGGGAAGCTCTGAGGCCTCGACACGACGATGGCAATGGTGGAGAGGTGGCGGTCTCTGGAAGCTTCTAGCTGGCAAGGATGTTCTCATCCGCGGATAAGCTCGGACACGAATCGAGTTGGGTGCGGTTCTGAGAGGTCTGGCGACGTCCGGGCAAGCTTATCGACGAGGACGTCGTGGCCTACTGGCGTTGCAGCGCTGTCGTGCACGGAGACGAGGACGACGACGTGTTTTATTCTCGCACGATTTTTAAAGCCACCGAATCGGTATTTGGCTTGGGCTGGGCTGCTCCTGGTCCTTTGCTGAGCCTCGACGTGGGCTGGTCTGCTGGGCTGCTGCGGTCCACCAGGTAAGTTTCTCTCTCTCTCTATTTTTCTGTTTTCTTTTCTATTTTCTGTTTTTATATTCTGGTTTGAATTTGATATTTGAATTCAAATTGATTTCTGTTTGTTTTTGCAGGTCCTAAATTATTTGAGTATCAAGATATCCTGATAATCATGCTTACTACATGGTTTTGTTGTTTAAACAAATATTGTATTTTGATTAGAGTGACACTTTGTGAGGTTTAATTAAAATGGAATGGTTAATATATTGATCTCCATTCTTTTATAATTTAGGAACCATTTCTGTTTAAATGATTTGAAAATTTACCACATGTGCATGGTGAACATATCATTTAATTGTTGCTAGGGTGCTTAACAATATTGAGGTTCACACACATTTTAATTAAGGTTAGAGTTTCATATTATTGGTAATGAGGTTGGAATTGTGTTATGATTGTATGTGAAGAATTATTCCTATGGGTTTAAGAAGATGGCTAAGAAAATTCTATAATCACAAATCTGATTGTAGTAAACTTTAGCTTGAACTAATTAAGATAGATCCTATGTTTATAATTAGCAATGCATTTGCTAATGATGGTTTAATTGATAGAACACTACTTCATTTGGTCTACTAGGATGGAAAGGTAGAGTTCAATATTTTATGTGAAGTAATTCCTAGGTGAAAGGTTTAGGGTTTTGATAATGCTTCACTAATTGAAGTATAAATGGGCATGAGGCATGGCAGGATTCTTTTCATGATCCCAAGTGATACTTGGATTCAAATGTGGTCTAGGGTTTTAGTTGGAATTACCCATGTGATACACAAGCTAGAATTGTTTATAAGCTTAAGCTTTGATTATGTTTTATTGGCTAGCTAGGGTTACTCCTCCATACAAGGCATGAGGATTGGTTTGGGGTTAACTACTAGTGATATACTTATTATTTTATGTGATAGATAAGATCTAGTGATCACATGATTTAACTTATCATCTATATCTACAAGTTATGATCATGCATTAGACAAGATCCATTCATTCCTCACTAATCCCTCCTTATTATTCCTCTCATCACACTCATCCTATATTCTTAGGGTTTATAATTAATACTAAGTTGTGATGATTATGGAATTGGTTTTCTAAGGTATTGTTATTGGAATAGGGTTCTCACCTCCAAGATTAAATATTGACTTGAACAACTAAGATTAGTACTACTCTAGTATTCTTGTATGAACATGGCTATGATTAGTATTATAACTTCTCTCATTTCTCAATGTCTTGGAATATCCCAAGGTCCTACTCAAGAGATGATGATATGATCCTCTAAATATATGGTTTGCCTAGGAATACTACCTTGAAATCTTATGTAGCTTCTGCTTCAGGAAATCTAATAAACCTGCATCTTGTGGTATGCCTCCACCTCCTAGCTTCTTCATCTTGATCCTAGCTAATCCACATGGAGTGACTCTATGTGTTTGTTCCCATCTATCATGGTACTTGATGAGCAAATGGATGAAGGGTGTGGCTCTATTTATAGGCTTGGGCAAGCTCTAGTATCATGACACATAGGTGGTGACTCTTGTGTTGGTTTGATGAGTAAGGTGCTTGGTTGTCATGCCCTCATCCATAGCAATCCTTTGAGCATGAGGTGGCAAAGCTTGGAATGCAAGTCATGTAGATATTTTCATCCTATGTGGCAAGATCATTATCCTCTCATATGATTTATTTTTGGATAGCCAAGTGGCATTTGCTACTAAATATCTTGTGGATGGTTTTATTATTGTGGATGAGTCATCATACCATGTATGATTGGATTTATGTTATAATATTATTCAAAAGGTCAAGTTTGAGGGTTATTTCTCCATTTTGGATAGTTGGTGTTTGATTTCACCAAGGCATTATCATATGAGTTTCAAAATACCCATAGTTAGTTTTATTCAAATAGTTTGGACTATAATTCGTAATGTAAATGGATTTAGTTTTATGATATTCCATGTATTTAATAAGTTATGATTTAAATAAGAGTGTGTGGCTTTTATGCACTTTAGACCTTGTGGTTTGCCTTATTTATAAGTGAATTAAATTACACACCAAAAGTAGTTGCTAACCTTTTAAGTATTAATAAGTTAGGGTTTGATTCTTAAAGAATGTGTTGTTATAAATCTAATTCCATTTGATCTAATCCATAGATCAAATCATCTCTACCCAAAATAAGGTTTTAGCAAAGATCACAGTGAAGTTTATAGTGCTTGACTTGATGATCTACTTAAATTCCAGCAAGTCAAGTGAAACTTCAGTTACTGCGGTAAGTTTTATTTGAAGCGCGAAAATTCCCCGGATTTTCTATGCATGAATGCAATGCACACTTTGGTGTTCTCTCATTTTATTGCCTCTAAACCTGGGATATTACAGCCTCTCCCCCTTAAACTGAACTTCGTCCCGAAGTTCGAACGCTCTCATGTTTCGGAACGTGGAACTGACTTGAACGGATCACGATCCTTTCAAACTCCATGGTGATCTCATTAGATATAATTAGATATATCCCTTGTCCTGATCCTTCATGTAGTCTTCTGATGTCTGGCACTGATACTTCCTTTAATTCTAGGATTTCTTCCAACACTCTAAGCTTATAGGCTTACTCTCCAAAGATTCTTGGATTAGGACATCTTATTGTGTTAATGGAATTTACTAGTGGTTGTGGTGACATCTTCCTCTTTGGGTACTCAAAGCTTGGTTCTACCAGCTGCGGTAATCCAGCTGCGGTAATATGGTACTACGAGTTACCAGCTGCGGTATCCACACCTTAAGTCTAAAGGATTTGTTTAAAGTAAGGTATTGTTGTCCCTTACTACCATAAAGAAAGTAATGGTACTTCATAAGGTATTTACAATAGGCATGGTCCTGGTAGTTTAGTCCTACGAATGGATTAGACTCATTTAGTCCATCCAACCATGGCTTCTAGTTTATGCTAGTTATTCTTCTTTTGGTTTCTTTAGGTTCCATGAAAGGAATCTTTCTAATAAGCTTATGTTTTAGTATAGTCAAACTCCTTTGGTCTTTAGCCTTCTTAAGCTTCGATTGTCCTCCGACATCTACTTCATCCAACTTCATTATCTTGGACTTACTTGAGTTCTCTTGATTTTGAGTAATTACAATTACCCACTCAAGTTAAGGTCTAACCCTTACTTCCTCGAGATATAAACCTCGGCTTCTGGTCTGACAACCTCCTGAGAGTACTTTTATATGAGTACCTCCCAACAACCTTATAAAAATAAGATCGGACTTCCTTTCAGTTCAGACCTTTTTCTCCATCTATCACCCTACAAATAATATCTTAATACTTCTCCTTCAGCCTTCCTCTCCCCTTGGAGTTTACTAATGGTCTTCAAACTTCCTTTCTTCTAATCATTAAACTCCAAGGTTAGAAGATTAGTCTTGGTCTAGCGTATAGTTTGTACTTTTCTAAAGTCTCACGAAGAATTCTTTGCGGTGTATCCACACAGTTGTGGGTATCCATTATGAATCCTCCGACTAAATATTTACCAACTACGAGATACCAGCTGTGAAATACTAGCTGCGGAATCCCCCTTTCTTTTAGGGTAAAGAAATGTTCAGGCTGTGAGCTATCTGGTACCGGCTGCAGACTACCTAGTACCAGATGTGGCTTATTGGATACCAGTTGTGGCTATGTTATGGTTCTAGTCAATATCTACTTACCAGCTGTGGCCTACTTACCTAGTTTTAGTTAAGATATACCTCACTTCACATACTTTTTCTTCATGATTATCCCATATCATCTGCGGTCTTATTATACCAGCTACGACTTCACTTGTCTATTTTCCTTCTTCTAGGGTTTGTTTTGCAAGATAACCACTTGTTGACACTATGAAAATAGTATTGTAAGTGACTTCACTTGCATTCCCTTCTTCCATAATGAATACAGCTCTACTTCTACTGCTCCATATTCACTATTTTTCTCACTTCCATGATACTTCCATGTTGAAGTACTCCTTGATTAAGGATAAAAGTGAGTTTTGATTGGTCCTTCCTTCAGATTGTTGTGGTTGCTTCCCACAACTTTACTTCCTTCTTCAAGTAAACCTTCATCCTGTCTTCAAATCTTCAGAATTCGTCACTCCCTCACACGAATACCTTTACCCTCTAGACCTATAACATCAAGTAAGAGCTTGATATTGCAACATGCATTTGCATATCAAAGTCAAACTTCATGTATGGATCTAGTCAAACAATGAAAATCCAATAAAATCCAAGAAGATTCAGCTTTGTGCTTATAATACACATCCTTATATGCCTGAATATAATAGTTGGGTAAGACATCCCTAAACATCAGGTTCAGATGTGTAGTATATAACACCACATAAGATAGGTTTAGGTTGTGATACTTAGCACGAATACGTGAATTTCTACTATTTGTCTCAACATTCATCTTAATTGCACATTTGCAATGAGACAAACTTGAAACAAAATGGCTTGGGATAGTTGAAGTTAACCTAGTTTTCTTTGGAAGTACTAACAAAATAGTATACCATATATATGTGCTATTGAGGACTACTTCCTATAATACAATTAGTTCTAACATGTCTACTCTAAACACATGATTGTTTAGAATATACCACCTATAACTCTAGGATTTCTCTATGTGATATGCTCTAAATAAGCCTTGTTTAAATTAAGGGCTATGGTTTTAACATACTTGGTACAATTATTAGGATTTTAAGGCCTAAGCTTTCAAACTATTCCTTAAATCCTACTCCTCATCATTCTTTTGTTATCGTACTTATGATGGTCTACTCCATCACATCATGATTCCCAAGTGAATCATATATGATTACCAGCTTTATCATGAAAAGTAGACTTATATAACTCCTATCACTCTTCCTTACCTCCCATGATTGACTCATCATAGACATATACTACATGATATGACTTATCTTCATTACTTAACAACAGTCATTTGACATTTTTAATGACTCTTACTTAACTATAACTTGCATTGGTATACTTATTCCAATAGGATATCTTCCTTATGGTTGTATCCTCTCTTTGGACTACCATGTATTGTATACCAACTGTGGTCTACTACCACTCATTATCTTAAGCTTCAATGGTGTTCTAATTATTTGGAATGAAGCAAGATAACTAATTAACCTTATTTAAGAAATATAGATAAGAAAGATTGACTCAAGTGTGTCAGGATTATTCTCAAGTGAATACCCATCTCAAGTCAAAAGAATAGTTGGTTTAACTAAGACATCTTCCTATAGACACTACCAAACCTATAGGTCTCCTTTAAAGGGTTTGAATCCTAGGGTCAAAGCATTTGCTCTGATACCAGCTGTGATGACCCAGCGTACCACTGCATGGTGTAGTACACAAGTCGTTGACATAACACAAGTGAAACACCGTTCCACTCATATTACATCTCTCAGAGTGGTACAACAGAAACATATGCGAGTCCAAGGTATGTCTATAGAAGTACACACGAACTGTTTACATAAGATCCACACAGCCTCCTACTTTACGGTGAGATAAAACTTCAAATAAAACTCCAGAAGAACGATTCGTAGTCTATCTTATTGCTAACTCAAGTTTAAGAGCTACTTGGCTTGCTATAGAATTCTAGCTACTTAGGTGCTATGATTAGGGAAAGGTTCCCTTCTATTACTAGTCTAGGTTTCCATAATAGCTGATGCAGAAGTTGACTCCATTGACTTCTTTGGTTGGATTCTTCATCTCGTTGCAGTTGACTCCTTTGTCTTCGAGTTCCACGGTAGTTTCTCCTTCTCTGCCTTGATCTAAGAAGGGGGTTCAAACGAGATAGAATGAGTACGAGCGTACTCAGCAAGTTCATATTAGGAAATATGTGTATCATGCACTAGCTACAGCCATAGACCATAAAGTCATAGGCCAATGCAAGTTTTTGTAATCATTTCTTCAAAAGGTTTATTTTATTCTGAAAACTATGCCCGTCAGTCTTCACAGGTTGACTAGAACTTCGTGGAGTTCCTTTCCTGCCGCGTTCGCAGTTCCCTTCCCGGAACAGGGAGTGACAGTCACAATTCTTGATACCCTCTACAGAGGTGCGTTACTTTACCCCACAAGAGATTTTAACCATGTTGCCGTCTGAGAGTATGTCCCCGTCCACACTTCCTTTGGTGTGAGGCCCAGTATAAGATCCAAGCCAATCACTGCCTTCTCCGCGACCCTGCAAACCCACCCTTTTGTCCAACCGTACACCTCCAGTAGACTTCCCCCGATAATACGGCTTTACTCATGGTGTACTCCGGACAATCCATCATAGATCGTAGAGCCATCATCACTAATGGATGGGGATTTAAAAGGCTATCCCAACCTACGGCAGTGCCTCCAACACCCCGCCGGCTCTACCAATCCGTTGGCGTGCAGAGGGAAAAGATACAGCTGACTTCCCCAGAGCCATTATAGATCTTATGGATAACGCGATATGTACGGCGCTAGAATCACTGGACGGCATTGGTAATTAATCCTAGGGTGATATAACCCATGCAATGGAACCTCCACCATATCAACACATACCATGGTTCCATTGCCCACCACATAGTCATATTCATAATTGTAAAATAATACTTTGCTTTTCAATGCATGAGTGATAAGTATAGTACTTTGCATATAATTTGATAAAAATAATCAAATGACATGAGCAAGCGATGAACTTGCCTTTCTTGACTGCAAGATTATGTAGACAAAAGCTTCGATACGTGATAACTCCAAATTCTGAAATACCATCATCGTCCGGTAAGGACAATGTTTAAAGAACTGTCAAAGATGCTATAATGCATAGTATGAGATGCAATCGTCCCGAGCGTAACCTAACCTTAATGATTTAGAATGTATGAGTGGTAAATATTTCTTTAGGGTTTGTTGCACTTTTAGAATGGTTCTCAAACAAGGTTCTTATTAGGGTTTGGTTATATTAGCATCATATCCAAGTGATATAAGACATCATAACAATCATACACATAAAGAGTAGTGGTGGACTAATATATAAAGAACAGTTGTCTATTTTAGGTTCTACAGAACATGGTTGATGATTACTTATACTATACCTCAAAAGAATAACTTTTGAAGAACATGTTAATTAAGAATTAATGAGTATTTCAAAGAAGGATTAAGCTTCTAAGGTTTGATTGACATTTGTACTTCAAAAGAATAACTTTTGAAGAACAGGTTAAATAAGAATATGAACTACTATATATAGGAGCTATGTAACTCTAGGGTTTACCATTGAGTTCATTTAGTTTCACTAATAGGAACTAGTTGGTTCTTAACTTGGAATGGGTTTCTATATAGCAAGTATTGGTAGGTTTATTGCTATGGTTTCTCATATACATCATATCAAAGGATGGTTATTAAGATGGTTCCATAGGTTTGCTATTAGGTTTACTATGGCTTCACATTTGATTTCCTAAATAATTTCTAATGGTTTCTAAGCTAAGTGGCTTATCATTTCCTAAGTAGGGTTTAGTTGAATAGGAGCATGTGATGTGAATTGCTACACAAGGTTGGTACTAGGGTTTATCTTATGGTTCTACTAGGGTTGGATGATTGAGGTTGATTTTAATGGTATGGTATATGGTAATAGTGGTTAATGATACTAATTCAATTAACAAGTTAGGGTTTATACCTAGGTGACATTAGTGGATCATATAGGTTTTAGTTAAGAATAGGAACATGAAATGATAATCTCATGTGACTTGGTTTATGCTAGTGGATCATAAGCATGCATTCATTGGTCACATAATATGATTCTCTATGTAAGGTGAAACTCAAATGATCTCATGTGATAAGCAACTAGGGTTTTAGGTTTGCAACTACTATGGATGAATACATGAAATAATGAGATCAATGTCTTACTTAAATTAAAACTAGGGTTTCTAAATTATGGTACATCTCCTAAAATGATGATTGGAAATATAGGTGTGGTAACTAATTACTTTGAAGCATAATTATTAATGGTTTGGCATTTTATTAACTTCCACAAGAATTAATAATTAGGGTAACCCCTAATTAGGTTTAATTCAGAGATAAGGGTTTAAAAATTATTACTAGGTTTTAAAAATAATAACTTGCAAATTAAAATTATTTAAGTTCACCATATTTAAGTTACTAAATTAAGATTGGTTTTAGTATTTTCTTGATTTATTATTATTTAAGAAAATAGTAACTTAGAATTTTCAAATTAGGGTTTATGAATTACCACTAATAATTAAGTTAATGCAACTATGATAAAGAAAATTAATCTTAGCATTTTATTTAGTTACTGAATAGTTAAAATTTAATTTTTGGAATTTAATTATTTATTGAATTCAATTTGTATTTTAAATAAATGAAAAGGCATAATTAAAGAAGTTAAGAATAAATGGATTTTTATTTTGACACACATTTTTGTTTTATATTTTATTTGGATAGAGTTTATTTTTGTGAGCATTTTGATATATTATTTATATTTTTATGAGTTGAAATGAAATTTCTATGATTTTGCAAAGTTTCAGTGATTTTCTGGAATTTGAAATAAACCTAAATACTAGATGTACCGGTTCACTGTCTAACCCGAGACACTGACTGGTGGGGCTTGTCTCCACGTCGGTTGCCACGCAAGCGAGGACCGGTCAAAGTTGACCAGGACCCTTGACCTCACCGGCGGTTAAACGCCGGCGGTCAGTAGCTGGTGGCGCCGCCGATTTACGGCCTCCCGAGATGCGCGGCTAGGCTCTACTAAACGAGTACAACGAGGCGAATCGAATGGTGATGATGGTTTAGCGAGGGGATCACCGGAGCGTCGCCGGCGATGAGTACTGCGGCGGTGCTACTCCGGCCAACATGCGAACTAGGGCTACAGGCGATGCCAGGAAGCAAGAGTAGGTGCTATAGACGCGTATGCTCACCCTGAAGCTCAAGGTGCGGTCGGCTCCGGCGATGGTTGACGGAGACGACGGCGATTGGAGATTTCCCGGTGATGTGCTGCAGAAGGGAACGCCTAAATTGCCCTGATTCCTTGCTCCCCTTGATGCTGGGCTCCTCCCAGATGCTCCTTGAGTCCAGGCGCTTCTCCTGGACCACACGCCAGAGGCTGGGGTGGCCTCCTCCGTCGGCTTCGTCTTCGACTCCGGCGACATAGAGTGGATGAATTTGAGAGATAGGGAGCGTCTGAGAAGATTTGAAGTGGCGGAGGCGAGCAAGGCGTGCACGGCGATACCCTCCACCTATTTATAGGCCAAGGGAAGCTCTGAGGCCTCGACACGACGACGGCAATGGTGGAGAGGTGGCGGTCTCTGGAAGCTTCTAGCTGGCAAGGATGTTCTCATCCGCGGATAAGCTCGGACGCGAATCGAGTTGGGCGCGGTTCTGAGAGGTCTGGCGCCTTCCGGGCAAGCTTATCGACGAGGACGTCGTGGCCTACTGGCGTTGCAGCGCTGTCGTGCACGGAGACGAGGACGACGACGTGTTTTATTCTCGCACGATTTTTAAAGCCACCGAATCGGTATTTGGCTTGGGCTGGGCTGCTCCTGGTCCTTTGCTGAGCCTCGACGTGGGCTGGTCTGCTGGGCTGCTGCGGTCCACCAGGTAAGTTTCTCTCTCTCTCTATTTTTATGTTTTCTTTTCTATTTTCTGTTTTTATATTCTGGTTTGAATTTGATATTTGAATTCAAATTGATTTCTGTTTGTTTTTGCAGGTCCTAAATTATTTGAGTATCAAGATAACTTGATAATCATGCTTACTACATGGTTTTGTTGTTTAAACAAATATTGTATTTTGATTAGAGTGACACTTTGTGAGGTTTAATTAAAATGGAATGGTTAATATATTGATCTCCATTCTTTTATAATTTAGGAACCATTTCTGTTTAAATGATTTGAAAATTTACCACATGTGCATGGTGAACATATCATTTAATTGTTGCTAGGGTGCTTAACAATATTGAGGTTCACACACATTTTAATTAAGGTTAGAGTTTCATATTATTGGTAATGAGGTTGGAATTGTGTTATGATTGTATGTGAAGAATTATTCCTATGGGTTTAAGAAGATGGCTAAGAAAATTCTATAATCACAAATCTGATTGTAGTAAACTTTAGCTTGAACTAATTAAGATAGATCCTATGTTTATAATTAGCAATGCATTTGCTAATGATGGTTTAATTGATAGAACACTACTTCATTTGGTCTACTAGGATGGAAAGGTAGAGTTCAATATTTTATGTGAAGTAATTCCTAGGTGAAAGGTTTAGGGTTTTGATAATGCTTCACTAATTGAAGTATAAATGGGCATGAGGCATGGCAGGATTCTTTTCATGATCCCAAGTGATACTTGGATTCAAATGTGGTCTAGGGTTTTAGATGGAATTACCCATGTGATACACAAGCTAGAATTGTTTATAAGCTTAAGCTTTGATTATGTTTTATTGGCTAGCTAGGGTTACTCCTCCATACAAGGCATGAGGATTGGTTTGGGGTTAACTACTAGTGATATACTTATTATTTTATGTGATAGATAAGATCTAGTGATCACATGATTTAACTTATCATCTATATCTACAAGTTATGATCATGCATTAGACAAGATCCATTCATTCCTCACTAATCCCTCCTTATTATTCCTCTCATCACACTCATCCTATATTCTTAGGGTTTATAATTAATACTAAGTTGTGATGATTATGGAATTGGTTTTCTAAGGTATTGTTATTGGAATAGGGTTCTCACCTCCAAGATTAAATATTGACTTGAACAACTAAGATTAGTACTACTCTAGTATTCTTGTATGTACATGGCTATGATTAGTATTATAACTTCTCTCATTTCTCAATGTCTTGGAATATCCTAAGGTCCTACTCAAGAGATGATGATATGATCCTCTAAATATATGGTTTGCCTAGGAATACTACCTTGAAATCTTATGTAGCTTCTGCTTCAGGAAATCTAATAAACCTGCATCTTGTGGTATGCCTCTACCTCCTAGCTTCTTCATCTTGATCCTAGCTAATTCACATGGAGTGACTCTATGTGTTTGTTCCCATCTATCATGGTACTTGATGAGCAAATGGATGAAGGGTGTGGCTCTATTTATAGGCTTGGGCAAGCTCTAGTATCATGACACATAGGTGGTGACTCTTGTGTTGGTTTGATGAGTAAGGTGCTTGGTTGTCATGCCCTCATCCATAGCAATCCTTTGAGCATGAGGTGGCAAAGCTTGGAATGCAAGTCATGTAGATATTTTCATCCTATGTGGCAAGATCATTATCCTCTCATATGATTTATTTTTGGATAGCCAAGAGGCATTTGCTACTAAATATCTTGTGGATGGTTTTATTATTGTGGATGAGTCATCATACCATGTATGATTGGATTTATGTTATAATATTATTCAAAAGGTCAAGTTTGAGGGTTATTTCTCCATTTTGGATAGTTGGTGTTTGATTTCACCAAGGCATTATCATATGAGTTTCAAAATACCCATAGTTAGTTTTATTCAAATAGTTTGGACTATAATTCGTAATGTAAATGGATTTAGTTTTATGATATTCCATGTATTTAATAAGTTATGATTTAAATAAGAGTGTGTGGCTTTTATGCACTTTAGACCTTGTGGTTTGCCTTATTTATAAGTGAATTAAATTACACACCAAAAGTAGTTGCTAACCTTTTAAGTATTAATAAGTTAGGGTTTGATTCTTAAAGAATGTGTTGTTGTAAATCTAATTCCATTTGATCTAATCCATAGATCAAATCATCTCTACCCAAAATAAGGTTTTAGCAAAGATCACAGTGAAGTTTATAGCGCTTGACTTGATGATCTACTTCAATTCCAGCAAGTCAAGTGAAACTTCAGTTGCTGCGGTAAGTTTTATTTGAAGCACGAAAATTCCCCGGATTTTCTATGCATGAATGCAATGCACACTTTGGTGTTCTCTCATTTTATTGCCTCTAAACCTGGGATATTACAGCCTCTCCCCCTTAAACTGAACTTCGTCCCGAAGTTCGAACGCTCTCATGTTTCGGAACGTGGAACTGACTTGAACGGATCACGATCCTTTCAAACTCCATGGTGATCTCATTAGATATAATTGGATATATCCCTTGTCCTGATCCTTCATGTAGTCTTCTGATGTCTGGCACTGATACTTCCTTTAATTCTAGGATTTCTTCCAACACTCTAAGCTTATAGGCTTACTCTCCAAAGATTCTTGGATTAGGACATCTTATTGTGTTAATGGAATTTACTAGTGGTTGTGGTGACATCTTCCTCTTTGGGTACTCAAAGCTTGGTTCTACCAGCTGCGGTAATCCAGCTGCGGTAATATGGTACTACGAGTTACCAGCTGCGGTATCCACACCTTAAGTCTAAAGGATTTGTTTAAAGTAAGGTATTGTTGTCCCTTACTACCATAACGAAAGTAATGGTACTTCATAAGGTATTTACAATAGGCATGGTCCTGGTAGTTTAGTCCTACGAATGGATTAGACTCATTTAGTCCATCCAACCATGGCTTCTAGTTTATGCTAGTTATTCTTCTTTTGGTTTCTTTAGGTTCCATGAAAGGAATCTTTCTAATAAGCTTATGTTTTAGTATAGTCAAACTCCTTTGGTCTTTAGCCTTCTTAAGCTTCGATTGTCCTCCGACATCTACTTCATCCAACTTCATTATCTTGGACTTACTTGAGTTCTCTTGATTTTGAGTAATTACAATTACCCACTCAAGTTAAGGTCTAACCCTTACTTCCTCGAGATATGAACCTCGGCTTCTGGTCTGACAACCTCCTGAGAGTACTTTTATATGAGTACCTCCCAACAACCTTATAAAAATAAGATCGGACTTCCTTTCAGTTCAGACCTTTTTCTCCATCTATCACCCTACAAATAATATCTTAATACTCTCCTTCAGCCTTCCTCTCCCCCTTGGAGTTTACTAATGGTCTTCAAACTTCCTTTCTTCTAATCATTAAACTCCAAGGTTAGAAGATTAGTCTTGGTCTAGCGTATAGTTTGTACTTTTCTAAAGTCTCACGAAGAATTCTTTGCGGTGTATCCACACAGTTGTGGGTATCCATTATGAATCCTCCGACTAAATATTTACCAACTACGAGATACCAGCTGTGAAATACTAGCTGCGGAATCCCCCTTTCTTTTAGGGTAAAGAAATGTTCAGGCTGTGAGCTATCTGGTACCGGCTGCAGACTACCTAGTACCAGATGTGGCTTATTGGATACCAGTTGTGGCTATGTTATGGTTCTAGTCAATATCTACTTACCAGCTGTGGCCTACTTACCTAGTTTTAGTTAAGATATACCTCACTTCACATACTTTTTCTTCATGATTATCCCATATCAGCTGCGGTCTTATTATACCAGCTACGACTTCACTTGTCTATTTTCCTTCTTCTAGGGTTTGTTTTGCAAGATAACCACTTGTTGACACTATGAAAATAGTATTGTAAGTGACTTCACTTGCATTCCCTTCTTCCATAATGAATACAGCTCTACTTCTACTGCTCCATATTCACTATTTTTCTCACTTCCATGATACTTCCATGTTGAAGTACTCCTTGATTAAGGATAAAAGTGAGTTTTGATTGGTCCTTCCTTCAGATTGTTGTGGTTGCTTCCCACAACTTTACTTCCTTCTTCAAGTAAACCTTCATCCTGTCTTCAAATCTTCAGAATTCGTCACTCCCTCACACGAATACCTTTACCCTCTAGACCTATAACATCAAGTAAGAGCTTGATATTGCAACATGCATTTGCATATCAAAGTCAAACTTCATGTATGGATCTAGTCAAACAATGAAAATCCAATAAAATCCAAGAAGATTCAGCTTTGTGCTTATAATACACATCCTTATATGCCTGAATATAATAGTTGGGTAAGACATCCCTAAACATCAGGTTCAGATGTGTAGTATATAACACCACATAAGATAGGTTTAGGTTGTGATACTTAGCACGAATACGTGAATTTCTACTATTTGTCTCAACATTCATCTTAATTGCACATTTGCAATGAGACAAACTTGAAACAAAATGGCTTGGGATAGTTGAAGTTAACCTAGTTTTCTTTGGAAGTACTAACAAAATAGTATACCATATATATGTGCTATTGAGGACTACTTCCTATAATACAATTAGTTCTAACATGTCTACTCTAAACACATGATTGTTATTTGGATGTTAATCTTGCTGATCATTCTACAAAGAAACCTTTGGAGAGGATTGATAATGTTCGTATTATGGTTAACAATAACCTTGTCCCCATTGATTTTGTTGTCTTGGATATTGAATGCAATGCATCTTGTCCCATTATATTGGGAAGACCTTTTCTTCGAACTGTTGGAGCTATCATTGATATGAAAGAAGGTAATATTAAATATCAATTTCCTCTCAAGAAAGGTATGGAACACTTCCCTAGAAAGAGAATGAAGTTACCTTATGATTCTATTATTAGAAAAACTTATGATGTTGATGCTTCGTCTCTTGATGTTACTTGATACACACTTTCTGCGCCTAGCTGAAAGGCGTTAAAGAAAAGCGCTTATGGGAGACAACCCATGTTTTTACTACAGTACTTTTATTTTATATTTGAGTCTTGGAAGTTGTTACTACTGTAGCAAACTCTCCTTATCTTTATTTTATTGCATTGTTGTGCCAATTAAAGTCTTTGATAGTAAAGCCAATACTAGATTTGGATTACTGCGCAGGAACAGATTTCTTTGCTGTCACGAATCTGGGACTAATTCTCTGTAGGTAACTCAGAAAATTATGCCAATTTACGTGAGTGATCCTCAGATATGTACGCAACTTTCATTAAATTTGGGCATTTTCATTTGAGCAAGTCTGGTGCCACTTTAAAATTCGTCTTTACGAACTGTTCTGTTTTGACAGATTCTGCCTTTTATTTTGCATTGCCTCTTTTGCTATGTTGGATGAATTTCTTTGTTCCATTAATGTCCAGTAGCTTTGTGCAATGTCCAGAAGTGTTAAGAATGATTATGTGTGGTGACCCTGCATACCACTGCATGTTGTAGTATGCCAGTCGATGATATAACATTCGCGAAGTACCATTCCGCAAATATCACATCCCTCAGAGTAGTACAACAGAACATAGCAAGGTCCATAACTCATTCACATATTATTACAATACACATACACAAGTCGTCTTGGAGCTCCTCTTGGGTCCTAAGAGGATAACTCCTGGGTTCGAAGCGAACCCAACTTAGCTTACAATACCATTGTCTCATTAAACTAAACATTTATTTAATCGAGCAGCTCCTTAGTAAGAGTCTGTGCTGCTCGGCTACTACTACTCAGCAGATATCTCTAGGCTTGTTCTCCTCCGGAAGCCTCCCCGGATCCGTAGACTATGATATAGTCTACGCCTTCAACTCCACCTGAGAGGTCAGGTTCCTCGTAACCGATGATCTCGGCTCCATCATTGTTGTCGTAGTCCTCCTCCAGATGGTTCAGACAATCTAAGCAGGGGATTTAAGAGTGGTATGAGTACGAGCGTACTCAACAAGTTCATTATAGATAAGAGGTGTTTTATGCACTAGCTATGATATTAGACCAGAAAGTCTAATACCAATGCAAGTTTTGATAAACATTTCTTCAAGAGATTGCTTTTATTTCAAAGAGCTATGTCCGTCAGCCTTCACCGGTTTACTAGAACTTCATGGAGCTCCTTTCCGGCCGCGTTCGCAGTTCCTCAATCCCGGAACAGGGAGTGACAGGTCACAGTTCTTTACACTCTGCAGAGGTGTGTTGCTTTACCCATAAGAGATCTTAACCTTGGTGCCAACCGGGCAGCTCTCCCGTTCACACTTCCTTAGGTGTGAGGCCCGGTATAAGGTCTAGCCAATCATGTTCCTCCGCTACCTCGAACACCCACCCTTTTGTAAGATTGTCCTCCCCTATATCCATGATGAGACCGTTCCGGGCATTCATATGCCTTCCCCTATCATCATGGATAGACCGTTCCGGACACCTTACAATCCCTCATAGACCGCAATACCGTGGGGACTTAAGGCTTCCCCAGCCAACCGCTTGCACTTCAAGCGACAAGTGTCTACGGACTATGCCGTGGGCACTTAAGGCTTCCCCAGCCAACCGCTTGCCCTGACAGATACAAGTGTCTACGGTAAAGCGCATCCGTTGATGAACGAGAGGTGGAAACACTTTTGACTACTCCGTCCCACTCCGGATCTTATGGTTAACACGGGTAGTACGGCACAAGAATCACTGGCGACATTTGTTGTTTAATCCTAGATGGATATAAACCCGTGCAATGGAACCTCCACCATATCAACACAATCCATGGTTCCATTGCCCACCACATAGTCATATTCATAGTTATGAAAGTAGTGGTTTTGATTTTTGTGCAATAGTGATAACCATAATACTTTGCAAGTAATTTGATAAAAATACTTCAAACGACATGAGCAAGTGATGAACTTGCCTGAACACTGCAAAGTTCTGCAGTTGGTAGGTATGGACTGACCCTTGTCCTCTTGTTCTGAAAAATAGCATCATTGTCCGATAAGGGCAATGGTTAAAGAAGCAATTTATGCATGATTCCATTTTTAGGGTTTGTTCCCCCCTTCCGACATCGTTATTAATTCGTGTAAGAGGTTAATACTAAGAATAATTTGAGGATACATGAATTAAAGTAAAATACAACCTTGAAATGTTGTCAAGGTGTTTTTGAAGTCCAAATGCATTAATGGACTTATTTTCATTATAGAAAATTATATGTGTGATTTAAATCATTATTTAAATCATCAAATTAAGATTCATTCTTAATTGTCTTCAAAAATTCTCTTTGATATTTTATTTAGTTAGAGAATTTTATGTTGATTTATTTTCATATTTTTAATTATTTTTTTAGAGCTATTAATAATTTTCTATGATTATTCAAAGTTTCAGCATTTTTATTTGTTTGTGAAAAGACAAAAACACCCCTGGGCCCACCTATCGGTGCAACCCAGTGGGTTAGGTCGAACCGACCGGCCCGGTCCGGCTCGACCAGCCCCACTCCTCTCTCTTCTCCTCACGCGCGATCGAACCCTAACCCTAACCCGCTCTGGCGACCCGCGTCGCCTCCGCCGTCGCCGCTCGATTCCGGCGAGATTCGCCGGACTTGGCCCCCGCCATGGTGCGCAATCAACGCGCCACATGACGGCGGTCAATCCTATCTGCGTCGATCTGACGCGGGCGACCTGCTGCTCTCGGTCTCGTCCCCGTCTGGTGCTAGGGTTGCGGGATTCGTTCGATCCCGCCGTTCCTGGCGCTCCTGGTGCTTGGACTCCGCCTTGGCTTCGCCGCCGTGGTGCGGACGGTGCCGTGGTGTCGCCATGGCCAGGCTTGGCTTGGCGCCGCCGCGCTCTGGCGTGTGCCGCCGTGGCCGCCATGGCCGTGCCTATCTGCTCGACCACGGTAAGTGCGCCACTCTTTCTTCTCCTTTGTGTTCTATCTCTTCTCCTCCTAGATTGAGATGCGGCTACTCCCCTTCCTGGAGAGACCATCTCGTGCTGCTGCTATTGCTCTACTAGCTGTTGTTGCTATGCTTGCTGTTGCGATGCTTCTTTATTCTTTGCGCATACTGCTAGGCTCTCGCTGCTATCCTGGATGCTAGCTACTGCTGCTCTACTGCTAAGCATCTGCTGCTGTTGTGCTTTTACCATGGCCACAGCTACTGTTTTCACACTTGTGCTTGTGCTTGTCTGTGCCTCTGTTCTTGATGCTATTCCTATAAATTTCTCATGTGTATTCATATGAATTGCCCTGACTTGATTGCAGTATGCAATTCCTTGCAAGTTTGCAAGAGCCAGTGCCTCACTGTGATCCATTCTGTGTTGTGTGTGTGTCACACAGGCTTAGCCTGTGTATGCTGGTGCTTGTCCAAGCATCAATGGATGCTTGCAATGATCCATTGGATCATCTGCTAGATTCTGTGCATGGTATCTTGATTATTTCATTTATCTGTGTAGTTCTGATTGTTTAAATAGATAAATGATGTGAACTGTGACACAGTGATGATCATAATGATTTAATCTTCTTGGCTAGAGGGATGCCAACATTTGTTGGGGACCCTAGCCCACTCTGAACCCACCTGGGTGATGATTCAAGTACTGGCTTGGTGGTTTGACTGTTTTGGGTGGTTGAGGTGGCCTCAGCAGCCATTCTTGGCTGCTCAGGAAGCTCCCACCATAGTTGGCTTGATGTGTATGGACAAATGCTTTCTGGGTAAACCATATTTGGTTGCCAGATGCTTTTAATGTTGACAAACATATATAGACACCTAATGGTCTATCTGTCTGATGGTTTAGCTGGCTATAGGTTGTCAAGTGAACTTGTGTAGCTAGCTAGGGATTAAATCCATGTTGGATTTCTCTGATTGTGTCACTGTGTGGACACAATCAGTGTTCCCTGGATAATCTGCTGCTGGCTTTTTTCTATGTTTGCTTGTACCAAATGGCTAGATAGCCACATGATGACACAAACAGGGCTTCCTACCCCTTTTTTGGTGTGCTTGAGATCATGCCTGTGCAATTTATGAACAAAACCCTCTGGTTTGTTCATGATGATGTGTATACCTCGCTCCAGCTCCTAGAAATTTGGTGTTGGTGTAGAGGATTGCTTCTGTGATGCTTGGTTTGCTTGCCCTTCTCCTCCTTACAAGCTTGTAGTGCTTTACTCCATTTGGTACTTGCTCACAGCTGACAGTTCTTGGTGAAACTGTCCCTGGATGATTTCTGGTGGCTTGTTGTTCTTCCTGTTCTAAGTGTTCTTGGTGTTCTTGGTGAACTTACCACTGCTGCTGTCGATGGATGAACAAATGACTAGGGTTTGGCTCTGAAAAGGTTATATATGGTGCTCTCTTGCATCCCTGGTCGACAGCTCCTGCTTGTCACCTTAGTGACTCACTGTGGGTGTGTGCAGCATGCACACAGCCCTGTGAGCAGGCTGTGTGTGTGTGCTGTCAAGTGCTGTGCACCTGAACCAGGAACTTGGCTTTGGCCTGGATCAGCTCGGCCATATTGAGCTTATCTGCTCATTTCACCTTTCCATTTGATTTCTAACTTGCCAAGTGGCTTTGCCACTTGGCATAACTTCTCTTTGTTGTGTTTTTGTGCAGGGATCAACAATGTCTCCAAATGGACTTGGAATTCATCAAGTTCAAGATCAAATGAAGATGATCTTGTAGGATTTAGACTAGGATCATTAACTTGTAATTTTTCTTTATTTTTCTTTATTCTATTCTGCCCATTTTTGTAATGTGTTGTAATTCATTTATTTACATTATGAATAATGTAAAGACAATGTATCTTGTGTGTTATTCAATAAAGCTCAAAGTTTTCTCTAATGAGCTTTACTTTATTATAATTGTTCATCTTGTTTATTATTGATTATTTACTTAATGAATTTCCTCAATTGAATTATTTAAGGTAATTATTTAATGTTTGAATTTTGAAATTCAAATTCAACCTTGGTTTGAATTCAACCATGTCATATCATTTATAATTCAATCAAGCAAACTCTCCCCTCTCTTCTCAAAACCCTAAACTAGTGAAGTGAGATGCAAGTTTGTCGCACTCTCGAAACCCTAACCCTGTAAGGTGTCGAGAGAGAAACTTGTCCCCCTTCGATGCAGTTTTTGTTTAAAAGCGCGAAATTTCCCCAGAATTTACTATGCAATGCACATCCCTTTCTAAATTCTACCCCTCGATCGTCTCTAAACCTGGGACATTACAGCCTTTCCCCCTTAAAGAAAACTTCGTCCCGAAGTTGTGGTTGTAATACCTGAACAGCTCGGGGTATGTTTTCCTTAGGTCTTCCTCTTTTTCCCAGGTGGCTTCCCTCTCGGGATGATGCTTCCATTGTATCTTGCAATACTTGATCGCCTTATTTCTGAGTTGTTTCCAGCTCTCTTCGAGAATCTTTGCTGGCTTCTCAATGTACGTCAGGTCTGGTTGTAACTCAAGCTCCTCATGTGATATTGGTTCATCTGGGGTCTTCAAACATTTCCGAAGTTGTGACACATGGAATACATTATGAACTTGAGCTAACCTTCCCGGTAAATCCAACTCAAAGGCTAAACCTCGATTCTGACTCAGTATCTTGAAAGGTCCTATATATCTAGGACTGAGTTTCCCTTTAACTCCAAATCTCTGGAGTCCTTTCATCGGGCTTACCTTAAGATAAACCATGTCTCCAACTTGTGGCTCCCATGTCCTTCTTTTCTGATCGGCATAACTCTTTTGCCGACTCTGGGCTATCTTGAGCCTGTCTCTGATAATGTCAATGATTTGTTGTTTTTCCTTGACATACTCAGGGTTGAACTCTTTGCTTGCTCCGGCTTCATACCAACATATTGGCGATCTACACTTCCTTCCATACAGAGCTTCAAATGGTGCCATCTTGATGCTGCTTTGATAACTATTGTTGTATGAAAACTCTGCTAAAGGTAGATGCTCCTCCCATGATCCTCCGAAGTCTAGGGCACAAGCCCTAAGCATATCTTCTAAGATCTGATTGGTTCTCTCGGTTTGTCCACCGGTTTGTGGGTGATACGCGGTACTGTAATCCAACTTGGATCCTAAAGCTTCGTGAAGTTGCTTCCAGAAAGCTGATGTGAACACAGATCCTCGATCCGATACGATCTTCTTTGGCACTCCATGCTTACTTACGATCTCTTTGATATAAAGATCGATAAGTTTCTCTCCTTTATCCTGCTGGTTTACCGCTAAAAAGTGTGCACTTTTCGTCAACCGGTCCACGATTACCCATATCATGTCCTTCTTTTTATTAGTCATGGGTAGTCCGGTGATGAAATCCATCCCGATTTCCTCCCATTTCCACTCTGGAATAGGTAGAGGTTGTAACTTCCCTGCCGGACTCTGATGTTCAGCCTTCACTCGCTGGCAGGTATGGCATTCTGCCACATATTGTGCTATCTCCCTCTTCATGTTATTCCACCAGAATAGTTCCTTTAAGTCCATGTACATCTTTGTACTTCCCGGATGTATTGAGTATGGTGTTTGATGAGCTTCCCGGAGTATTACTTCCTTGATTTCAGCAATATCCGGAACGCAAATCCTCTTCTGGAACCACAAAGATCCAGATTCTCCACGGTGAAATTCTGATGGTCTTCCCTCATCTATTCTCCTCATCTCTTCTACAATGAATGGATCATCCAACAGACCCATCATTATCTCATTCTTCAAGTTAACATTAAGTTCCTCGGCTACTTGCAACGCCGATAATCCTTCATGGGCTTCCTTCTCCCAAAGTTGTATTTGAGCTTGGCTTATTTCCTTCCTCAACTCCGGTGATATTTCTTGTTCCACTCCTCCGGTACTCTTCCTACTCAGGGCGTCTGCTACTACATTAGCCTTCCCTGGTGTGTAATTGATTGTTAGATCATAATCCTTGATCAATTCTAGCCATCTTTTCTGCCTCATATTGAGTTCTTTCTGAGTGAAGAAATATTTGAGACTTTTATGATCTGTATAGAGCTCACACTTAGCTCCATAGAGAAAATGTCTCCATGTTTTAAGTGCGAATACGACCGCTGCTAATTCCAAGTCATGTGTTGGATAGTTCACTTCATGAGGTCTGAGTTGCCTCGATCCATAGGATATCACTTTCCGATCTTGCATGAGTACGCAACCCAATCCATGCTTGGATGCGTCACAGTACACGGTGTAATCCTTGCCAACCTCCGGAACTGCTAACACCGGTGCCGTGGTGAGTTTCTCTTTTAGAGTTTGAAAGCTCTTCTCACACTCCTCGGACCACACGAATGGTGTATTCTTCCTTAGCAACTTTGTCATTGGTCCTGCGATCTTAGAGAATCCTTCAATGAATCTCCGATAATATCCTGCCATTCCAAGGAATCCTCGGATTTCCTTGACAGTCTTGGGTGCTTCCCATTCTAGAACTGCTGCTACCTTACTCGGGTTAACAGCGATTCCATCTTTACTTATGACATGACCAAGAAATTCCACTTGATCTAGCCAAAATTCACACTTACTGAGTTTTGCATAAAGTTGGTGTTCCCTTAGTGTTTGCAACACTAACCTCAAATGATCGGCATGTTCTGCCTTGTTCTTGGAATATATCAAGATATCATCGATGAATACGATGACAAACTTGTCTAGATATGGCATGAAAATCTTATTCATGAGATTCATGAATATTGCTGGGGCATTGGTTAGTCCAAAAGGTACTACAAGGTATTCATGGTGTCCATACCTTGAGACAAAGGCAGTTTTCGGAACGTCCTCCTTCTTGATCTTTATCTGGTGATAACCGGATCTTAGATCAATCTTGGAAAAGACTCCCGCGCCTCTCACTTGATCAAATAGATCTTGTATTCTTGGAAGTGGATACTTGTTCTTGATTGTGACGTTATTCAGATTCCTGTAGTCTCCGCACATCCTTCTTCCTCCATCTCTTTTATCCACGAAGATCACAGGTGATCCCCATGGTGAAACACTCTCCTGAATGAATCCCTTTTGTTCCAAGTCATCCAATTGCTCCTTAAGTTCTTTCAATTCCTTAGGCCCCATCTTATATGGTGCTTTGGCAATCGGAGCTGTTCCTGGAATTAGGTCGATAGTGAATTCTATCTCCCTATCTGGTGGCATACCAGGTAATTCCGCAGGAAACACATACTGGAATTCATTTACTACAGGTATATCTTCTAACTTCACTTCCTTCATGCTATTCAGCTGTAGCTCAACTTCAATCTGTGTGTGTTTGTCGCCTTGGTAGATTATCCTGCTTCCATCGGGGCTCTTCAAAGATACCGTCTTGTTTACACAGTCGATCAATGCTCCATTAGCTTCTAACCAGTTCATACCAAGAATGACATCAATGTCCTTCATCGGTAAAATGAACAGGTCCGCGTCAAACGCGCACTTATTGATCATAATGACTTGTTTTTGTTTGGCATGGGTTACTAATATCGTTCCCATGAAAGTATGGTTATGGGTGTATCTAACTTAGTGCAACTAATCCCATGTTTGATGATGAATTGTTGAGAAATGAATGATGTAGTTGCAACAGTATCAAAAAGTACTTTGCCAGGATGAGTGAGTATCTGGAGCGTACCTATCACCGCCTGGTCAGAGTTGACCACCTCCTCCAGACTGGTACAGTTCAGTTTGCCGAAGGGCTTCTTATTCTTCCAGTTCCCTCCGGTGTTTCCTCGATTTCCTCCTCCTCCAGATTGACCTCCTCCACTATTCTTCTTGGGGCAGTCCTTCAAAGATGTGCCCCTCCTGGCGACAACCAAAGCATATAATCCTTGGTTTCTTGCAATCCCTGGCAAAATGCCCTGGAAGTCCACAGATTCGACAGACCATTTGATTGGCGGTCTGAAAGGCTTGATTCTTCCTACTACCGTAGTAGTTGCTGTTGTTGTTGTTGTTGTTGTATCTAGGCTTGAAACTCAAGCTGGTGTTAGGCTTGTTACTAACAAACCTCTTCGGCTCATACTTGGCCTTCTTCCTCTTCTCTTCTTGCAGTTGTTTGAAGTCATCTTCAAGAGTGATGGCTGCATCCACCAACTCTTGGAATTCCGTTGCTCTCATCATCCGTAGCTGCACCTTAAACTGGGGACTTAACCCCCTCAGAAATCTCTTCTTCTTCTTGTCCTCGGTATTGACTTCCTCAACCGCATACCGGGACAGCTTTGAAAACTCCCTGACATAAGTCAGGATTGCCTTATCCTTCTGCTCGAGACTCTCGAACTCTCGACGCTTTAGTTCCACAATACTTTCAGGGACATTGGATTCCCTGAACTTCCTTGCAAACTCCTCCCAGGTAAATACCTTTCCAGCCGGGTAAACGGCTACAATGTTGTCCCACCATGATGCTGCAGGTCCACATAACAGATGGGTAGCATATCTAACCTTCTCTTGGTCATTGCATCCAACAGTGTTGAGCTTGCGCTCAGTATCCATCAGCCAATCTTCCGCGTCCATAGGCTCTGGCGCGTATGCGAAAGATATCGGCTTGGTGTTTTGGAAGTCTGCTAGTGTGACTCCCTGATTCTCAGGTCTCTCCACCCTATTCTGCTGCATCAGATCCTGAAGAAATTTGTTCTGCAGCTCCAGTGTTACACGCTGCCTCTCTTCCGCCAGCTGCATGTACTGGATGAAGTTTTGCTGCGTCATGGGTGGTGGTGGTGGTGGAAACTGATCTCTGGCTGCACCCTCAGCCTCTTCCTTTTCCTTTGCTTCGCGCTCCATGCGCTGCGCTTCCGTCTCGTTTCCTAACGTTCCCGACATAATCCCCCTAGTTCTGCAACACAAGATGATACTCATAGTTACTCCATGCGCAAGTTTTCTGAGCTCAACTTTGTGCACAGAACTAGTCACGCAATGGAAATCAAGAAGCAAAACCAAATCATACAAAACATATACCCTGTATATACATACATAAGTGGTCTTATTACAATACTCAAGTCGATGTGAGTATGCAAACTCACTTATTAAAGTATATGTACAAATTATACAAATATTACAAACTATAATACACGTGGTACTTGTGTATTATAGCCACGCCTCCCTTGGTGGACTTCTAATCGGTCTTCACTCCCGATACATTCCAGGCTTCCATCCGGTCGAACGTGTCGTCCTCCTGATAGACCCTGGAACATAAGGTCTCCCCGTTGGCTTGTAGTCCGAATCCGATGATGACCCTAAGGAGAAATCAGTGTTCACAAACTGATCGTTGAGTGCATCATAGTCCACCCATCGGGTGTACTCTCCTGTAGCCCCACCATAAGGGTTACCAAAACCCATACCCGACTCAACCTGTGTCGGATATCCTCCATCCACTCCTTCATTACTAGGATAGCTCTGGTTCTGGGTTGTTGCATCATCGTTCATCTCTCCATCATAATACTCCGTAGTACTATGGGTTCCAGTATCATTTCCCCAACGCCAACCCCTAGAATTCTCGATTGGAGTCTCGGAACGCTGGTTGTTTCCGGATTCCGCTCCGCCTTCGTATCCCCCATAGGAACTACTCAGGTAGTTCCCAGGTGTAGCAGGTGTAGGTTCACGTGCAAGTGGATCAAAGCTGATGTAGTCACCAGCTGAATAAACTGGTGTGTGCACTACATTCTCCATAGGTTCTTTTCCCCTACTCTCCTCCTTGGGTTCGGTAAATTCCTCTAGCATCGTATCAATAGCTCCTATCAGATGATGGTTCAGCTGAAAGAGTAATGATATGAAATTACGGCTATTATCCATATATTTTGCCGCTGCTATGGGTTTGCGTTTGGCGTATTTGTAGTGGTTGAGCAAGGGATCTTCTTCCTCCTGATTATGGGGAATATGGGAAAACTCGGAATCCATAAGCTCTTTTGTCTTATGTTCCCGTATGTCGGTTATGGCTCTCATAACAGCTATATGATAGGCTGTGTTGGTTGTCCTAGCTTCTCCAGCTGGCATGACTACGCTCATTCCCAAAGATTCGGGAAGTCGCAGTCCTACTCTGCACTTGGCTAACACCGGTCCATCATAGAACATGTACTTCTTTACTGGAATCTGGGGATCACACCCAAATTCCAGCAACATGGCTCGTAGGATATCAGCAAGTCCTCCTTGGTAATCGTTCAGTGTGGAATCCATAACTTTCACGTTTCTTCCCGGTCGTGAACTTGCCATGTTGGCTGTAGAAATAGAAAGATTATAAGATTAGTAATAATGCATCATAATAGAGATAATAAAGAATTATCGCACTAAAAGATATGATTGTTGTATTCTCAATTGAATATACACCATATTTTTAGAGAATTCTTTACTAATCCTATTTGACTCCTAACGTTTGGTCCCATTTACTAGGTTCCAACCTAAGGTCAAAGCTTTTGCTCTGATACCAACTGTGGTGACCCTGCATACCACTGCATGTTGTAGTATGCCAGTCGATGATATAACATTCGCGAAGTACCATTCCGCAAATATCACATCCCTCAGAGTAGTACAACAGAACATAGCAAGGTCCATAACTCATTCACATATTATTACAATACACATACACAAGTCGTCTTGGAGCTCCTCTTGGGTCCTAAGAGGATAACTCCTGGGTTCGAGGCGAACCCAACTTAGCTTACAATACCATTGTCTCATTAAACTAAACATTTATTTAATCGAGCAGCTCCTTAGTAAGAGTCTGTGCTGCTCGGCTACTACTACTCAGCAGATATCTCTAGGCTTGTTCTCCTCCGGAAGCCTCCCCAGATCCGTAGACTATGATATAGTCTACGCCTTCAACTCCACCTGAGAGGTCAGGTTCCTCGTAACCGATGATCTCGGCTCCATCATTGTTGTCGTAGTCCTCCTCCAGATGGTTCAGACAATCTAAGCAGGGGATTTAAGAGTGGTATGAGTACGAGCGTACTCAACAAGTTCATTATAGATAAGAGGTGTTTTATGCACTAGCTATGATATTAGACCAGAAAGTCTAATACCAATGCAAGTTTTGATAAACATTTCTTCAAGAGATTGCTTTTATTTCAAAGAGCTATGTCCGTCAGCCTTCACCGGTTTACTAGAACTTCATGGAGCTCCTTTCCGGCGCGTTGTCAGTTCCTCAATCCCGGAACAGGAGTGACAGTCACGATTCTTTACACTCTGCAGAGGTGTGTTGCTTTACCCATAAGAGATCTTAACCTTGGTGCCAACCGGGCAGCTCTCCCGTTCACACTTCCTTAGGTGTGAGGCCCGGTATAAGGTCTAGCCAATCATGTTCCTCCGCTACCTCGAACACCCACCCTTTTGTAAGATTGTCCTCCCCTATATCCATGATGAGACCGTTCCGGGCATTCATATGCCTTCCCCTATCATCATGGATAGACCGTTCCGGACACCTTACAATCCCTCATAGACCGCAATACCGTGGGGACTTAAGGCTTCCCCAGCCAACCGCTTGCACTTCAAGCGACAAGTGTCTACGGACTATGCCATGGGGACTTAAGGCTTCCCCAGCCAACCGCTTGCCCTGACAGATACAAGTGTCTACGGTAAAGCGCATCCGTTGATGAACGAGAGGTGGAAACACTTTTGACTACTCCGTCCCACTCCGGATCTTATGGTTAACACGGGTAGTACGGCACAAGAATCACTGGCGACATTTGTTGTTTAATCCTAGATGGATATAAACCCATGCAATGGAACCTCCACCATATCAACACAATCCATGGTTCCATTGCCCACCACATAGTCATATTCATAGTTATGAAAGTAGTGGTTTTGATTTTTGTGCAATAGTGATAACCATAATACTTTGCAAGTAATTTGATAAAAATACTTCAAACGACATGAGCAAGTGATGAACTTGAATGAACACTGCAAAGTTCTGCAGTTGGTAGGTATGGACTGACCCTTGTCCTCTTGTTCTGAAAAATAGCATCATTGTCCGATAAGGGCAATGGTTAAAGAAGCAATTTATGCATGATTCCATTTTTAGGGTTTGTTCCCCCCCTTCCGACATCGTTATTAATTCGTGTAAGAGGTTAATACTAAGAATAATTTGAGGATACATGAATTAAAGTAAAATACAACCTTGAAATGTTGTCAAGGTGTTTTTGAAGTCCAAATGCATTAATGGACTTATTTTCATTATAGAAAATTATATGTGTGATTTAAATCATTATTTAAATCATCAAATTAAGATTCATTCTTAATTGTCTTCAAAAATTCTCTTTGATATTTTATTTAGTTAGAGAATTTTATGTTGATTTATTTTCATATTTTTAATTATTTTTTTAGAGCTATTAATAATTTTCTATGATTATTCAAAGTTTCAGCATTTTTATTTGTTTGTGAAAAGACAAAAACACCCCTGGGCCCACCTGTCGGTGCAACCCAGTGGGTTAGGTCGAACCGACCGGCCCGGTCCGGCTCGACCAGCCCCACTCCTCTCTCTTCTCCTCACGCGCGATCGAACCCTAACCCTAACCCGCTCTGGCGACCCGCGTCGCCTCCGCCGTCGCCGCTCGATTCCGGCGAGATTCGCCGGACTTGGCCCCCGCCATGGTGCGCAATCAACGCGCCACACGACGGCGGTCAATCCTATCCGCGTCGATCTGACGCGGGCGACCTGCTGCTCTCGGTCTCGTCCCCGTCTGGTGCTAGGGTTGCGGGATTCGTTCGATCCCGCCGTTCCTGGCGCTCCTGGTGCTTGGACTCCGCCTTGGCTTCGCCGCCGTGGTGCGGGCGGTGCCGTGGTGTCGCCATGGCCAGGCTTGGCTTGGCGCCGCCGCGCTCTGGCGTGTGCCGCCGTGGCCGCCATGGCCGTGCCTATCTGCTCGACCACGGTAAGTGCGCCACTCTTTCTTCTCCTTTGTGTTCTATCTCTTCTCCTCCTAGATTGAGATGCGGCTACTCCCCTTCCTGGAGAGACCATCTCGTGCTGCTGCTATTGCTCTACTAGCTGTTGTTGCTATGCTTGCTGTTGCGATGCTTGCTGTTGCTGTGCGCATACTGCTAGGCTCTCGCTGCTATCCTGGATGCTAGCTACTGCTGCTCTACTGCTAAGCATCTGCTGCTGTTGTGCTTTTACCATGGCCACAGCTACTGTTTTCACACTTGTGCTTGTGCTTGTCTGTGCCTCTGTTCTTGATGCTATTCCTATAAATTTCTCATGTGTATTCATATGAATTGCCCTGACTTGATTGCAGTATGCAATTCCTTGCAAGTTTGCAAGAGCCAGTGCCTCACTGTGATCCATTCTGTGTTGTGTGTGTGTCACACAGGCTTAGCCTGTGTATGCTGGTGCTTGTCCAAGCATCAATGGATGCTTGCAATGATCCATTGGATCATCTGCTAGATTCTGTGCATGGTATCTTGATTATTTCATTTATCTGTGTAGTTCTGATTGTTTAAATAGATAAATGATGTGAACTGTGACACAGTGATGATCATAATGATTTAATCTTCTTGGCTAGAGGGATGCCAACATTTGTTGGGGACCCTAGCCCACTCTGAACCCACCTGGGTGATGATTCAAGTACTGGCTTGGTGGTTTGACTGTTTTGGGTGGTTGAGGTGGCCTCAGCAGCCATTCTTGGCTGCTCAGGAAGCTCCCACCATAGTTGGCTTGATGTGTATGGACAAATGCTTTCTGGGTAAACCATATTTGGTTGCCAGATGCTTTTAATGTTGACAAACATATATAGACACCTAATGGTCTATCTGTCTGATGGTTTAGCTGGCTATAGGTTGTCAAGTGAACTTGTGTAGCTAGCTAGGGATTAAATCCATGTTGGATTTCTCTGATTGTGTCACTGTGTGGACACAATCAGTGTTCCCTGGATAATCTGCTGCTGGCTTTTTTCTATGTTTGCTTGTACCAAATGGCTAGATAGCCACATGATGACACAAACAGGGCTTCCTACCCCTTTTTTGGTGTGCTTGAGATCATGCCTGTGCAATTTATGAACAAAACCCTCTGGTTTGTTCATGATGATGTGTATACCTCGCTCCAGCTCCTAGAAATTTGGTGTTGGTGTAGAGGATTGCTTCTGTGATGCTTGGTTTGCTTGCCCTTCTCCTCCTTACAAGCTTGTAGTGCTTTACTCCATTTGGTACTTGCTCACAGCTGACAGTTCTTGGTGAAACTGTCCCTGGATGATTTCTGGTGGCTTGTTGTTCTTCCTGTTCTAAGTGTTCTTGGTGTTCTTGGTGAACTTACCACTGCTGCTGTCGATGGATGAACAAATGACTAGGGTTTGGCTCTGAAAAGGTTATATATGGTGCTCTCTTGCATCCCTGGTCGACAGCTCCTGCTTGTCACCTTAGTGACTCACTGTGGGTGTGTGCAGCATGCACACAGCCCTGTGAGCAGGCTGTGTGTGTGTGCTGTCAAGTGCTGTGCACCTGAACCAGGAACTTGGCTTTGGCCTGGATCAGCTCGGCCATATTGAGCTTATCTGCTCATTTCACCTTTCCATTTGATTTCTAACTTGCCAAGTGGCTTTGCCACTTGGCATAACTTCTCTTTGTTGTGTTTTTGTGCAGGGATCAACAATGTCTCCAAATGGACTTGGAATTCATCAAGTTCAAGATCAAATGAAGATGATCTTGTAGAATTTAGACTAGGATCATTAACTTGTAATTTTTCTTTATTTTTCTTTATTCTATTCTGCCCATTTTTGTAATGTGTTGTAATTCATTTATTTACATTATGAATAATGTAAAGACAATGTATCTTGTGTGTTATTCAATAAAGCTCAAAGTTTTCTCTAATGAGCTTTACTTTATTATAATTGTTCATCTTGTTTATTATTGATTATTTACTTAATGAATTTCCTCAATTGAATTATTTAAGGTAATTATTTAATGTTTGAATTTTGAAATTCAAATTCAACCTTGGTTTGAATTCAACCATGTCATATCATTTATAATTCAATCAAGCAAACTCTCCCCTCTCTTCTCAAAACCCTAAACTAGTGAAGTGAGATGCAAGTTTGTCGCACTCTCGAAACCCTAACCCTGTAAGGTGTCGAGAGAGAAACTTGTCCCCCTTCGATGCAGTTTTTGTTTAAAAGCGCGAAATTTCCCCAGAATTTACTATGCAATGCACATCCCTTTCTAAATTCTACCCCTCGATCGTCTCTAAACCTGGGACATTACATTATGTCACCTCTGAACATGTAAATTTTTATTGTGCACTAACCCTCTAATGAGTTGTTTCGAGTTTGGTGTGGAGGAAGTTTTCAAGGATCAAGAGAGGGAGATGATACAATATGATCAAGGAGAGTGAAAGCTCTAAGCTTGGGGATGCCCCGGTGGTTCACCCCTGCATATTTTAAGAAGTCTCAAGCGTCTAAGCTTGGGGATGCCCAAGGCATCCCCTTCTTCATTGACAACATTATCAGGTTCCTCCCCTGAAACTATATTTTTATTCCATCACATCTTATGTGCTTTGCTTGGAGCGTCGGTTTGTTTTTTGTTTTTGTTTTTGCTTGAATAAAATGGATCCTAGCATTCATTGTGTGGGAGAGAGACACGCTCCGCTGTTGCATATGGACAAATATGTTCTTAGGCTTTACTCATAGTATTCATGGCGAAGGTTGAATCTTCTTCGTTAAATTGTTATATGGTTGGAATCGGGAAATGCTACATGTAGTAATTCTAAAATGTCTTGAATAATTTGATACTTGGCAATTGTTGTGCTCATGTTTAAGCTCTTGCATCATATACTTTGCACCTATTAATGAAGAAATACATAGAGCTTGCTAAAATTTGGTTTGCATAATTGGTCTCTCTAAAGTCTAGATAATTTCTAGTATTGAGTTTTGAACAACAAGGAAGACGGTGTAGAGTCTTATAATGTTTACAATATGTCTTTTATGTAAGTTTTGCTGCACCGGTTCATCCTTGTGTTTGTTTCAAATAACTTTGCTAGCCTAAACCTTGTATCGAGAGGGAATACTTCTCATGCATCCAAAATCCTTGAGCCAACCACTATGCCATTTGTGTCCACCATACCTACCTACTACATGGTATTTCTCCGCCATTCCAAAGTAAATTGCTTGAGTGCTACCTTTAAAATTTCCATTCTTTACCTTTGCAATATATAGCTCATGGGACAAATAGCTTAAAAACTATTGTGGTATTGAATATGTACTTATGCACTTTATCTCTTATTAAGTTGTTTGTTGTGCGATAACCATGTTCTTGGGGACGCCATCAACTACTCTTTGTTGAATATCATGTGAGTTGCTATGCATGTCCGTCTTGTCTGAAGTAAGGGAGATTTACCACTCATTTAATGGTTAGAGCATGCATAATGTTAGAGAAGAACATTGGGCCGCTAACTAAAGCCATGAATCATGGTGGAAGTTTCAGTTTTGGACATACATCCTCAATCTCATATGAGAACATTAATTGTTGCTACATGCTTATGCATTAAAGAGGAGTCCATTATCTGTTGTCTATGTTGTCCCGGTATGGATGTCTAAGTTGAGAATAATCAAAAGCGAGAAATCCAAATGCGAGTTTTCTCCTTAGACCTTTGTACATGCGGCATAGAGGTACCCCTTTGTGACACTTGGTTAAAACATGTGTATTGCGATGATAATCCCGGTAATCCAAGCTAATTAGGACAAGGTGCGGGCACTATTAGTACACTATGCATGAGGCTTGCAACTTGTAAGATATAATTTACATAACACATATGCTTTATTACTACCGTTGACAAAATTGTTTCTTGTTTTCAAATCCAAAGCTCTAGCACAAATATAGAAATCAATGCTTCCCTCTGCGAAGGGCCTTTCTTTTACTTTTATGTTGAGTCAGTTCACCTATCTCTTTCCACCTCAAGAAGCAAACACTTGTGTGAACTGTGCATTGATTCCTACATACTTGCATATTGCACTTGTTATATTACTTTACATTGACAATATCCATGAGATATACATGTTATAAGTTGAAAGCAACCGCTGAAACTCAATCTTCCTTTGTGTTGCTTCAATACCTTTACTTTGATTTATTGCTTTATGAGTTAACTCTTATGCAAGACTTATTGATGCTTGTCTTGAAAGTACTATTCATGAAAAGTCTTTGCTTTGTGATTCATTTGTTTACTCATGTCATTACCATTGTTTTGATCGCTGCATTCATTACATATGCTTACAATAGTATGATCAAGGTTATGATGGCATGTCACTCCAGAAATTATCTTTGTTATTGTTTACCTGCTCGGGACGAGCAGGAACTAAGCTTGGGGATGCTGATACGTCTCCGACGTATCGATAATTTCTTATGTTCCATGCCACATTATTGATGATATCTACATGTTTTATGCATACTTTATGTCATATTTATGCATTTTCCGGCACTAACCTATTAACAAGATAACGAAGAGCCAGTTGCTGTTTTCTGCTGTTTTTGGTTTCAGAAATCCTAGTAAGGAAATATTCTCGGAATTGGACGAAATCAACGCCCAGGGGCCTATTTTTCAACGAAGCTTCCAGAAGACCGGAGGACTTACGAAGTGGGGCCACGAGGTGGCGCCACACTAGGGCGGCGCGGCCCAAGCCTTGGCCGCGCCGGCCTGTTGTGTGGGTCCCTCGTGTGGCCCCCTGACCTGCCCTTCCGCCTACATATAGTCTTCGTCACGAAACCCCCAGGACCGAGAGCCACGATACGAAAAACCTTACTGAGACGCCGCCGCCGCCAATCCCATCTCGGGGGATTCAGGAGATCGCCTCCGGCACCCTACCGGAGAGGGGAATCATCTCCCGGAGGACTCTTCACCGCCATGATCGCCTCCGGAGTGATGAGTGAGTAGTTCACCCCTGGACTATGGGTCCATAGCAGTAGCTAGATGGTCGTCTTCTCCTTATGTGCTTCATTGTCGGATCTTGTGAGCTACCTAACATGATCAAGATCATCTATCTATAATGCTATATGTTGTGTTTGTCGGGATCCGATGGATAGAGAATACTATGTTATGTTGATTATCAATCTATTACCTACGCGTTGTTTATGATCTTGCATGCTCTCCGTTATTAGTAGAGGCTCTGGCCAAGTTTTTACTCTTAACTCCAAGAGGGAGTATTTATGCTCGATAGTGGGTTCATGCCTCCATTAAATCTGGGACAGTGACAGAAAGTTATAAGGTTGTGGATGTGCTGTTGCCACTAGGGATAAAACATTGATGCTATGTCCGAGGATGTAGTTATTGATTACATTACGCACCATACTTAATGCAATTGTCTGTTGTTTGCAACTTAATACTGGAAGGGGTTCGGATGATAACCTGAAGGTGGACTTTTTAGGCATAGATGCATGCTGGATAGCGGTCTATGTACTTTGTCGTAATGCCCAATTAAATCTCACTATACTCATTGATACGTCTCCAACGTATCGATAATTTCTTATGTTCCATGCCACATTATTGATGTTATCTACATGTTTTATGCACACTTTATGTCATATTCGTGCATTTTCTGGAACTAACCTATTAACAAGATGCCGAAGTGCCGGTTGCTGTTTTCTGCTGTTTTTGGTTTCAGAAATCCTAGTAACGAAATATTCTCGGAATTGGACGAAATCAAAGCCCAGGGGCCTATTTTCTCACGAAGCTTCCAGAAGTCCGAAGGAGAGACGAAGAGGGGCCACGAAGGGGCCACACCATAGGGCGGCGCGGCCCCCCCTTGGCCGCGCGGCCCTGTGGTGTGGGGCCCCCGTGCCGCCTCTTGACCTACCCTTCCGCCTACAAATAGCCCCCGTGACGAAACCCCCAGTACCGAGAGCCACGATACGGAAAACCTTACTGAGACGCCGCCGCCGCCGATCCCATCTCGGGGGATCCAGGAGATCACCTCCGGCACCCTGCCGGAGAGGGGATTCATCTCCCGGAGGACTCTACACCGCCATGGTCGCCTCCGGAGTGATGTGTGAGTAGTCTACCCCTGGACTATGGGTCCATAGCAGTAGCTAGATGGTTGTCTTCTCCCCATTGTGCTATCATTGTCGGATCTTGTGAGCTGCCTAACATGATCAAGATCGTCTATCTGTAATTCTATATGTTGCGTTTGTTGGGATCCGATGAATAGAGAATACTTGTTATGTTGATTATCAAAGTTATATCTATGTGTTGTTTATGATCTTGCATGCTTTCCGTTACTAGTAGATGCTCTGGCCAAGTAGATGCTTGTAACTCCAAGAGGGAGTACTTATGCTCGATAGTGGGTTCATGCTCGCATTGACACACAGGACGATGTGAAAGTTCTAAGGTTGTGTTGTGCTGTTGCCACTAGGGATAAAACATTAGTGCTATGTTCAAGGATGTAGTCACTAGTTACATTACGCGCCATACTTAATGCAATTGTCTCGTTGTTAGCAACTTAATACCGGAGGGGGTTCGGATGATAACTTTGAAGGTGGACTTTTTAGGCATAGATGCAGTTGGATGACGGTCTATGTACTTTGTCGTAATGCCCAATTAAATCTCACTATACTCATCATGATATGTATGTGCATGGTCATGCTCTCTTTATTTGTCAATTGCCCAACTGTAATTTGTTCACCCAACATGCTGTTCGTCTTATGGGAGAGACACCTCTAGTGAACTGTGGACCCCGGTCCAATTCTCTTTACTGAAATACAATCTACTGCAATACTTGTTCTACTGTTTTCTGCAAACAATCATCTTCCACACAATACGGTTAATCCTTTGTTACAGCAAGCCGGTGAGATTGACAACCTCACTGTTTCGTTGGGGCAAAGTACTTTGGTTGTGTTGTGCAGGTTCCACGTTGGCGCCGGAATCTCTGGTGTTGCGCCGCACTACATCTCGCCGCCATCAACCTTCAACGTGCTTCTTGACTCCGACTGGTCCGATTAAACCTTGGTTTCTTACTGAGGGAAACTTGCCGCTGTGCGCATCACACCTTCCTCTTGGGGTTCCCAACGGACGTGCCAACCACACGCATCAAGCAAATTTCTGGCGCCGTTGCCGGGGAGATCAAGACACGCTGCAAGGGGAGTCTCCACTTCTCAATCTCTTTACTTTGTTTTTGTCTTGCTTAGTTTTATTTACTACTTTGTTTGCTGCACTAAATCAAAATACAAAAAAATTAGTTGCTAGTTTTACTTTATTTGCCATCTTGTTTACTATATCAAAAACACAAAAAAATTAGTTTACTTGCATTTACTTTATCTAGTTTGCTTTATTTACTGTTGCTAAAATGGCCAACACTGAAAATACTAAGTTGTGTGACTTCACAACCACAAATAATAATGATTTCTTATGCACACCTATTGCTCCACCTGCTACTACAGCAGAATTCTTTGAAATTAAACCTGCTTTACTGAATCTTGTTATGCGAGAGCAATTTTCTGGTGTTAGTTCTGATGATGCTGCTGCCCATCTTAATAATTTTGTTGAACTATGTGAAATGCAAAAATATAAAGATGTAGATGGTGATATTATTAAACTAAAATTGTTCCCTTTCTCATTAAGAGGAAGAGCTAAAGATTGGTTGCTATCTCTGCCTAAAAATAGTATTGATTCATGGACTAAATGCAAGGATGCTTTTATTGGTAGATATTATCCCCCTGCTAAAATTATATCTTTGAGGAGTTGTGCTCAGTTTTCCCCAGCCCCTTAGTTTTTCCTCAGTTTTCCCCAAAACCTTGTCTGAAACCCGCAGAAGGAGGTCGGACGGAAGGAATCCCGTTAGTTGACGTTGGTTGGTGCTGGCAAGTGGGGCCGCTGTTGGTGCCCCGCAGTGGACACGTCTTCACTTATCCAGATCATCGTGGGACCCACAACTTGTCCACGTTAAGTGCGCCGGACCCACAGCTTACCCAGGTGACCGTTGCAAAATGGGAGCCCGAGCCAGCCCCGCGCCCGTGCCCGTGCCATTGCTTCGCCTTTCTTTCTCCGTGCCCCATTATTCTTCTTCTCCGCCAGCGGCAGCCCTTCTCCGGTAGGCGGGTGATGTCTAGTTTCTCTTCGACCTCCCGTTCTTCATGGCCGCAGTATGGACCCGTGCCTTTGACAAGATGCCCTGACTGCCCACGCCAGGAGCCTCTGAAGCGGTCGATCTGTAAGACGGACGAGAACGGCAACCGTGGACGTGAGTTCGTTGCATGCGAGAGCTTGCCATATAGAGAGGGGGATAAGGTTAGATCTCGCTCCAATTTCTCTGTTTTCTCTCGATTTTCTTGTTATTCCCTCGAATTTGGGATTTAGGGTTCACGTTGTTGTTTTCAGATCTTGAAGAAATGCAGGCATTTCGAGTGGATCGATGTGTACGTTCAGAGGCTTCAGTTGCAGGAATCAATTGGTGCTATTGGGGGGCGCAATTTGGGAGGGGGGGGACTTGCTGTAGAGAATGCGGCGGAGAGAGGAGCCGTTCCGATTAGGGACCTTCCGATTATGCCTAATGCTCCCAATGCAGAACTGGTGGAAGTGAAGGGAGAACTGAAGAAAATGAACAAGCAGTTAAGGCAGCTGATCGAGTTGAAGAAGCAAGCTAATCTGATGGCTGGTTGTTTTTTTTGTTGTATAATTACGATCGGATTCTTATCATTGCTCACCAGGCGCTAGAAGTTGTTACAAGGGATACCTTGTTACAAATCCATTATTCAGTTACATGTACTTGTAGTTGTTTTCAAAGTTAGTGTGTGCATTCACCGAAATTACCAACTATATTCCCTAAAAGAAAAGGAAAGCTAAAGATCGTTGATAATTGTTAGAGGGGTGACAAATAATGCAATCGCCGAAATTCGCAAAAATGTATGCCTCATGTTTATAACAAAATTATACCACTTTTAGGCCGTTTCAAAATACCAATACTATAACCCAAACTATATTCCCTAAAAGAAAAGGACAGCTCAAGATAGTTGATAATTGTTAGAGGGGTGACAAATAATGCAATCCCCGAAATCCGCAAATATGTATGCCTCATGTTTATACCAAAATTATACCACTTTTAGGCCTTTCCAAAATACCAATACCATATCCCAAACTATATTCCCTAAAAGAAAAGGACAGCTAAAGATAGTTGATAATTGTTAGAGGGTGACAAATAATGCAATCGCCGAAATCCGCAAAAATGTATGCCTCATGTTTATAACAAAATTATACCACTTTTAGGCCTTTTCAAAATACCAATACTATATCCCAAACTATATTCCCTAAAAGAAAAGGACAGCTCAAGATAGTTGATAATTGTTAGAGGGCTGACAAATAATGCAATCACCGAAATCCGCAAATATGTATGCCTCATGTTTATACCAATACTATATCCCAAACTATATTAAGTGGCAAACTCGTCATTGCATTCTCCACCGACAGAGAGAGAGAGATGGGTGGCCACGAAGAGAGAGAGAGAGAGAGAGAGGTTGCCACGAAGAGACGGATAGGGGTATACTGCCCGTTAGATCAGTGGATCAACGGTTCGTGGAGTCGATCCGTGTGACAACGGCTCAACCAATCAGGATAAGTTTGGGCTTCTCAGAGCATTTGTGACAGTACTTGAGGGCAAAACTGAGTAGTACTAAGAATCCAAGGGCACATAAATAGTAAATAGACTAAGGGATTCAAACAAAAGAATTACAAAATGAAAAATGTGTGTTTTGTACAATATAATTCATATTGGGCTACATCAAATTATTTGCAATTCAAATATACATGAGTGTGACAATTATGGCATCATTTAGACAAACTATGTTTTGGGAAAGATGTTTTGCAAAGGGGTTTGGGTGGAAAACCATGCATCTTCATAGCTACACTAGTGATTCTGAGAAGTGGCAATTTGTGGTAAAACTTGATTTATATATGTTTGTTAAGGTTTTCTAGGTGGCAGGTTGCGTACGAAGACTCCATGAGTAGTTGCCACTATGTTTTTATTTTTTTGGATTTTTTTGCGCATGAAATGACTCAATTAGCTATGTTAATCTCATTTGTTGACTCTCTGTTGACCAGCTACCTGAGGGTAAAACTGAGTATATTGCACTTGCCGGTCTAAGTCCTCGAGGGGAAAACTGAGTACAGATAAAATTTCTGTATAAGGCCTGAGGTTATAACTGAGTACACCAAACGTCCCAGGGTTAGACTCGGGTAGCGGTGCACGCTGCAGCCGTGCATAGCGGACGCGTGTTGCCGTGCATAGCGGACGCGTGTTGCGGTACACGCCACCTTCGTCTTTATAGAGCCCCTCTTTCTCTCCCTCGACGCACGTTCTCACCGGCTCACCGCAACCGCCTCTCTGTCCCATCATCTTCTCCACAACCGAAGAAAAACCCCGAAGAAAACCGCCGGCGATGGAGAAGAATGAGATGCCCATTGTCGGCACATCAGCCGCCGCCCCCGTCCAGGCCCCTGTCGCTGCTTCCATCGTAGCAGCCGGCGCATCGGCCGCCGCCCCCGTCCAGGCCCCCATCGATTGGGACCCGTACGAACCAGTACAGTACGACGCGCCGGAGAACCCCTACGACACCACCATCGTCGACAACGAGCCGGAGGTAACCCTTTGTTCCCTTGTTCTTATCTCATTTCAATCATTTTGTGTTAGATCTACCGTTATTACGGTTCGTCTGTTCCTAGTTCAATCCTTTTTTGTTAGATCTTGCGTTATTCTTGTTCGTACATTCCTAGTTCGATCCTTTTGTGTTAGATCTTGCGTTATTAGTGTTTGTGATTTGCTTTTGTTTAAGATTTGTGCCGATGATGATGAATATTTGGGCATAAATTGATTCAGGGTTTGGTCAGTAAACAATTGGTGTGTACAAATTTGTTGTGCATGATCTTTGGTTTGCTGACTCAAATCCTGGATATAAGTGTGTCCAATGTAACTGAGGCTACCTCTTTTTTTCGAGCCCATATTATCATGCATGATTTTTTGTTCACTCTCTGTTCCATCATCGTTGCAATTGACTCCGTGTTTTTTGCACGATCTTTGGTGCTACGTGACAGGTGCAGAGCAGCGACGTCGACAGCGACGACGAGTCCTTCCACACCAAGACTCGTCACGTCCTCAGGAGGTTGCAGTCCGGCCATTACGATGGCCCTTTTGCTCGAGGCATTTACAAGTGCCCCTTCTGCAACAGGAAGCTCCGCGCCACCGACTTCAACTCCCTGGTGAACCATGCTGAATCCATTGGCAGATGTGGCGCTAGAGTTGGAAGGACCGTGAACGTGCATGCGTACATGGCCAAACACAAAGCACTTGGGATTCACCTGCGCAACCTCCAAGCGAGTCACACGCGCTACCTGGAGGCGTTGAACGTGCCTACTGCACTCTCTGTATGTGACTGCTCTATCTGTAGAGCAGCTTAATTTCATGTAAAATGTAGCTTATGTTGGATCTATCGGTACTACTTTTGGATCTGTCCTGAATATATCTATGCTATGTTGGTTGCTGTATGCAGCTTATCCTATATTTTTTCTCTGGATTTGTGCCCTAGATTTCCTACCTGATTGGGTAAAAACGAAGGCATAAAGAAATGAATGGCGTTAAAAAACAGAAGGAGAAGCTGCTCTAGATTTGCTACCAATTTGGGCTATCAAATATGAATGAGATCGAGCGATAGAGAGGAAAAAGGTACATTGAAAACTGCTAATCTGGGCGAAAGAGACAGAAACCACTCGTGCCCCCGTCCCGGACCCACACGCTACGGCCCCACACGCTACGGCCACACAAACACGGCCTCGTCCTGTCCCACGCGGTCCCTTCCTACCAGCCCCACACGACGCGGTCCCACACGACGCGACCCCACAAACGACACGACCCCACTCGTCAGCACGGAACGGTCAACTTAACGGATTCCTTCCGTCCGAGCTCCTTCTGCGGTTCAGACAAGGGCTTGGGGAAAACTGAGGAAAAACTAAGGAGCTGGGGAAAACTGAGTACAACTAAGGACCTGAGGGCACGAAAATAGAAATCCCTTAATTCTAATAATGTTCCGTTAGCGTCATTAGTTGCTCAAAAAGATTATGTTGATGTGAATTTCATTAAAAATAACAATCACAATGATTCTAGGCCATACCCTGTTAATGGTAATTCTTATGGTAGATATGCTTCATCTAATGAAGAAAAGATGCTAGAAATTGAAAGATCCACTAAGAGCTTTATGCAATCACAATATGAGCAAAATAAATTGTTTACTAAAACTATGAATGAGCAATCTACCTTGTTGAAGAATATAGGGAATCAACTTGAAAATTTGAATAGGGAGATCTCGGGGTTGCAAACTAAACTTGCTAATGCTGAAACCCGAATCTCATATATGTCTGCATCACAATCTTCTTTAATTAATAAAATGGCTGCTAAACCTGAGGATTTAGATGATAAAATTACTACTACAGCAAATGCCATTCAAGTTAGAATTAATGAGAATATAAGATTAATGGCTGAACTGCGTGCTAGGTGGGATAGAGAAGAAAATGAAAAACTAGCTAAAGAGAAGAATATAGCTAAAGTTTGGACTATTACCACCACTAGTAATGCTAATGCTACACATGTTTCTGCACCTCCTACTCATACTAATAAAAGAATTGGTGTTAGCAATGTTTCCACTTCTAATGCAAAGCGCGAAAAACTGCCTGAAACTGCTAAAACTGCTGAAACTGCCTGTGATAAAGCTGCTGAAATTTTTTCCAACATTGGGGATGATGATCCCATTGCTTTAGATTATAATGATTTGAATTTTGATGATTGCCACATCTCTGAAGTTATAAAGTTCTTGCAAAAACTTGCTAAAAGTCCTAATGCTAGTGCTATAAATTTGGCTTTCACACATCATATTACAAATGCTCTCATAAAAGCTAGAGAAGAGAAACTAGAGCGTGAAGCCTCTATTCCTAAAAAGCTACAGGATGGTTGGGAGCCCATCATTAAGATGAAGGTTAAAGATTTTGATTGTAATGCTTTATGTGATCTTGGTGCAAGTATTTCTGTTATGCCTAAGAAAATTTATAATATGCTTGACTTGCCACCACTGAAAAATTGTTATTTGGATGTTAATCTTGCTGATCATTCTACAAAGAAACCTTTGGGTAAAGTTGATAATGTTCGTATTACTGTTAACAATAACCTTGTTCCCGTTGATTTTGTTGTCTTGGATATTGAATGCAATGCATCTTGTCCCATTATATTGGGAAGACCTTTTCTTCGAACTGTTGGTGCTATTATTGATATGAAGGAAGGTAATATAAAATATCAATTTCCTCTCAAGAAAGGTATGGAACACTTCCCTAGAAAGAGAATGAAGTTACCTTTTGATTCTATTATGAGAACAAATTATGATGTTGACACTTCGTCTCTCGATAATACTTGATACACACTTTCTGCGCCTAGCTGAAAGGCGTTAAAGAAAAGCGCTTATGGGAGACAACCCATGTTTTTACCTACAGTACTTTGTTTTTATTTTGTGTCTTGGAAGTTGTTTACTACTGTAGCAACCTCTCCTTATCTTAGTTTTGTGTTTTGTTGTGCCAAGTTAAGCCGTTGATAGAAAAGTAAGTACTAGATTTGGATTACTGCGCAGTTCCAGATTTCTTTGCTGTCACGAATCTGGGCAAAATCCCTCTGTAGGTAACTCAGAAAATTATGCCAATTTACGCGAGTGATCCTCAGATATGTACGCAACTTTCATTCAATTTGAGCATTTTCATTTGAGCAAGTCTGGTGCCCTTTTAAAATTCGTCAATACGAACTGTTCTGTTTTGACAGATTCTGCCTTTTATTTCGCATTGCCTCTTTCGCTATGTTGGATGAATTTCTTTGATCCATTAATGTCCAGTAGCATTATGCAATGTCCAGAAGTGTTAAGAATTATTGTGTCACCTCTGAATATGTCAGTTTATATTGTGCACTAACCCTCTAATGAGTTGTTTCGAGTTTGGTGTGGAGGAAGTTTTCAAGGATCAAGAGAGGAGTATGATGCAACATGATCAAGGAGAGTGAAAGCTCTAAGCTTGGGGATGCCCCGGTGGTTCACCCCTGCATATATCAAGAAGACTCAAGCGTCTAAGCTTGGGGATGCCCAAGGCATCCCCTTCTTCATCGACAATATTATCAGGTTCCTCCCCTGAAACTATATTTTTATTCCATCACATCTTATGTGCTTTTTCTTGGAGCGTCGGTTTGTTTTTGTTTTTGTTTTGTTTGAATAAAATGGATCCTAGCATTCACTTTATGGGAGAGAGACACGCTCCGCTGTAGCATATGGACAAGTATGTCCTTGGTTTCTACTCATAGTATTCATGGCGAAGTTTCTCCTTCGTTAAATTGTTATATGGTTGGAATTGGAAAATGATACATGTAGTAATTGCTATAAATGTCTTGGGTAATGTGATACTTGGCAATTGTTGTGCTCATGTTTAAGCTCTTGCATCATATGCTTTGCACCCATTAATGAAGAAATACATAGAGCATGCTAAAATTTGGTTTGCATATTTGGTTTCTCTAAGGTCTAGATAATTTCTAGTATTGAGTTTGAACAACAAGGAAGACGGTGTAGAGTCTTATAATGTTTTCAATATGTCTTTTATGTGAGTTTTGCTGCACCGGTTCATCCTTGTGTTTGTTTCAAATAAGCCTTGCTAGCCTAAACCTTGTATCGAGAGGGAATACTTCTCATGCATCCAAAATACTTGAGCCAACCACTATGCCATTTGTGTCCACCATACCTACCTATACTACATGGTATTTTCCGCCATTCCAAAGTAAATTGCTTGAGTGCTACCTTTAAATTTCCATTCTTCACCTTTGCAATATATAGCTCATGGGACAAATAGCTTAAAAACTATTGTGGTATTGAATATGTAATTATGCACTTTATCTCTTATTAAGTTGCTTGTTGTGCGATAACCATGTTTACTGGGGACGCCATCAACTATTCATTGTTGAATATCATGTGAGTTGCTATGCATGTCCGTCTTGTTTGAAGTAAGAGCGATCTACCACCTTATGGTTGGAGCATGCATATGTTAGAGAAGAACATTGGGCCGCTAACTAAAGCCATGATCCATGGTGGAAGTTTCAGTTTTGGACAACAATCCTCAAATCTCAAATGAGAAAATTATTAATTGTTGTTACATGCTTATGCATAAAAGAGGAGTCCATTATCTGTTGTCTATGTTGTCCCGGTATGGATGTCTAAGTTGAAGAATAATCAATAGCGAGAAATCCAATGCGAGCTTTCTCCTTAGACCTTTGTACAGGCGACATAGAGGTACCCCTTTGTGACACTTGGTAAAAACAATGCATTGTGATGATCCGGTAGTCCAAGCTAATTAGGACAAGGTGCGGACACTATTAGTATACTATGCATGAGACTTGCAACTTATAAGATATAATTTACATGATGCATATGCTTTATTACTACCGTTGACAAAATTGTTTCATGTTTTCAAAATCAAAGCTCTAGCACAAATATAGCAATCGATGCTTTTCCTCTTTGAAGGACCATTCTTTTACTTTCAATGTTGAGTCAGTTCACCTATTTCTCTCCACCTCAAGAAGCAAACACTTGTGTGAACTGTGCATTGATTCCTACATACTTGCTTATTGCACTTATTATATTACTCTATGTTGACAATATCCATGAGATATACATGTTACAAGTTGAAAGCAACCGCTGAAACTTAATCTTCTTTTGTGTTGCTTCAATACCTTTACTTTGAATTATTGCTTTATGAGTTAACTCTTATGCAAGACTTATTGATGCTTGTCTTGAAGTGCTATTCATGAAAAAAGTCTTTGCTATATGATTCACCTGTTTACTCATGTCATATACATTGTTTTGATCGCTGCATTCACTACATATGCTTTACAAATAGTATGATCAAGATTATGATGGCATGTCACTCCAGAAATTATACGTGTTATCGTTTTACCTCGGGACGAGCAGAACTAAGCTTGGGGATGCTGATACGTCTCCAACGTATCGATAATTTCTTATGTTCCATGCCACATTATTGATGTTATCTACATGTTTTATGCACACTTTATGTCATATTCGTGCATTTTCTGGAACTAACCTATTAACAAGATGCCGAAGTGCCGGTTGCTGTTTTCTGCTGTTTTTGGTTTCAGAAATCCTAGTAACGAAATATTCTCGGAATTGGACGAAATCAAAGCCCAGGGGCCTATTTTCTCACGAAGCTTCCAGAAGTCCGAAGGAGAGACGAAGAGGGGCCACGGAGGGGCCACACCATAGGGCGGCGCGGCCCCCCGTGGGCCGCGCGGCCCGGGGGTGTGGGGCCCCGTGCCGCCTCTTGACCTACCCTTCCGCCTACAAATAGCCCCCGTGACGAAACCCCCAGAAACGAGAGCCACGATACGGAAAACCTTACTGAGACGCCGCCGCCGCCGACCCCATCTCGGGGGATCCAGGAGATCACCTCCGGCACCCTGCCGGAGAGGGGATTCATCTCCCGGAGGACTCTACACCGCCATGGTCGCCTCCGGAGTGATGTGTGAGTAGTCTACCCCTGGACTATGGGTCCATAGCAGTAGCTAGATGGTTGTCTTCTCCCCATTGTGCTATCATTGTCGGATCTTGTGAGCTGCCTAACATGATCAAGATCGTCTATCTGTAATTCTATATGTTGCGTTTGTTGGGATCCGATGAATAGAGAATACTTGTTATGTTGATTATCAAAGTTATATCTATGTGTTGTTTATGATCTTGCATGCTTTCCGTTACTAGTAGATGCTCTGGCCAAGTAGATGCTTGTAACTCCAAGAGGGAGTACTTATGCTCGATAGTGGGTTCATGCCTGCATTGACACCTGGGACAGTGACAGAAAGTTCTAAGGTTGTGTTGTGCTGTTGCCACTAGGGATAAAACATTAGTGCTATGTTCAAGGATGTAGTCACTAGTTACATTACGCGCCATACTTAATGCAATTGTCTGTTGTTAGCAACTTAATACTGGAGGGGGTTCGGATGATAACCTGAAGGTGGACTTTTTAGGCATAGATGCAGTTGGATGACGGTCTATGTACTTTGTCGTAATGCCCAATTAAATCTCACTATACTCATCATGATATGTATGTGCATGGTCATGCTCTCTTTATTTGTCAATTGCCCAACTGTAATTTGTTCACCCAACATGCTGTTCGTCTTATGGGAGAGACACCTCTAGTGAACTGTGGACCCCGGTCCAATTCTCTTTACTGAAATACAATCTACTGCAATACTTGTTCTACTGTTTTCTGCAAACAATCATCTTCCACACAATACGGTTAATCCTTTGTTACAGCAAGCCGGTGAGATTGACAACCTCACTGTTTCGTTGGGGCAAAGTACTTTGGTTGTGTTGTGCAGGTTCCACGTTGGCGCCGGAATCTCTGGTGTTGCGCCGCACTACATCTCGCCGCCATCAACCTTCAACGTGCTTCTTGACTCCTACTGGTCCGATTAAACCTTGGTTTCTTACTGAGGGAAACTTGCCGCTGTGCGCATCACACCTTCCTCTTGGGGTTCCCAACGGACGTGCCAACCACATGCATCACTCATCATATCATGTATGTGCATGGTCATGCCCTCTCTATTTGTCAATTGCCCGACTGTAATTTGTTCACCCAACATGCTATTTATCTTATGGGAGAGACACCTCTAGTGAACTGTGGACCCCGGTCCTATTCTTTACATCTGAAATACAATCTGCTGCAATACTTGTTCTTTACTGTTCTTCGCAAACAATCATCATCCACACTATACATCTAATCCTTTGTTACAGCAAGCCGGTGAGATTGACAACCTCACTGTTTCGTTGGGGCAAAGTAGTTTGGTTGTGTTGTGCAGGTTCCACGTTGGCGCCGGAATCCCTGGTGTTGCGCCGCACTACATCCCGCCGCCATCAACCTTCGACGTGCTTCTTGACTCCTACTGGTTCGATTAAACCTTGGTTTCTTACTGAGGGAAACTTGCTACTGTGCGCATCACACCTTCCTCTTGGGGTTCCCAACGGACGTGTCAACTACACGCATCAGGTCCCACACCCGGCCAGCCCCAATCATTGGTTTCGCTATTTCCATGGCGCACTGGCCCCAGTGTGCCATAGAATTAAGACATTATGTGGCGCACCTTGCCTGGTGCGCCACAGAAATAAGATATTCTGTGGTGCACTGGTCCTAGTGTGCCACAGAAATAAGACAGGAGAGGTCATGCTGAATTTTTCCGCTCATGTATACCTTTAGGAGAGGTGCATGCATGTGTGTGCATGTGTTGAAGTTCTCATTTTCCGTTCTATGTATACCATTGGCAGGTAACCATGGTCCTCACGATGAGATCCGCTCGAATCTCTAGATACAAGGAAGACGCGAAGGATGACATGATTTGGAACAATAGGCGCCAGATAAGATGTCTGTGTCGATCATGCAAACTCGTGTGCTGGATCAAACCTGATTCCGGACAATTGGAGGAGCATCTGCTGAGGCACGGTTTCATGCGGGACAACCTGGCGCGGCCAGCCCCAACAAATGGTGTGCATGTATACCATGGCGAGAGACATGACGAAGAACCACATGTCGGCAGAGAAGATCATCATGAAGAAGAAGTCAGCGGAGAAGATCATCATGAAGAAGAAGATGCCGGCGGAGAAGATCATCATGAAGAAGAAGATTCCGGCGCGACTCCGCTAATTTCGGCCTTGCGGGACTCTCATGTTCAAGATTTGCTCCTCCAGGAGACGAGCAACGATAGAGCTGCAGCCAGAGAGAGAGCCAAGCTAGCGCAAATGGAGAAAGACAAGATGACTCCGATCTTTCCTGGGTGCCGTCGGCAAGATACACACTTGCATGTAACGCTTGATTATCTACAGATGAAGACGCAAAAAAATGGACCGACTCCAGCTTCAGCAAGAACTTGAAATTCTGGCACGATCATCTCCTAGAGGGGAACACATTGCCAAGTAGTACCGAGGAGGCCAAGAAAGTCGTGTGCCCTCTTGACCTACCGCACAAAAAATACCACGCCTGCATCAATGATCGTGTGATTTATCGGGGCGAGTACAAGGACAGAACCACATGTCCAGTGTGCGGCCACGGACGGTACAAGGCTAGGAACAAGAAGGTACCTCAAAATGTGGCATGGTACTTTACTATCACTCCCCGTATGCAGCGGTATTTTGTGGACCCTAAGGAAGCAAAGCTCATGCAATGGCACGCGGAAAGGGAGAAGCCCGAAGAAGATCCGGAGATGAGCTATATCCTGAAACACCCTTCAGACGCTGGACAGTTGGAAGCATTGGAAATCGCCTTCCCTAGGTTCGGGGGCGACGTAAGGAACATCAGGTTGGGTATGAGCACCGATGGACTCAATCCGTTCGGCAACCAGAGTAGCACGCATAGCACCTAGCATGTGTTTGTATGGCCTTACAACCTACCCCGTGCTTGTGCACCAAGCAAAGGTACATACACTTGATTATTCCCATTCAGGGGCCGAAACAACCAGGTGTCAACATGCATTTGTATCTCGGGCTGCTGAAAGAGGAGTTAGACACGTTGTGGAAGACGCCACCCCGTACGTGGGACGCCTACACTAGAACTTATTTCGATATGAGAGTCGCGTTGATCACGAAGGTCACGTACTATCCTGGTTACGCATATGTATCTTCCCAGATTGGCCACGGATTCTGCGGCTGTGTGAATTGCATGGACGAGACCCCGATGTCTACGCACGCTTCTATTCCTGTAGACAGTGTTGGGCCTCCAAGAGCAGAGGTTCGTAGAACAGCAGCAAGTTTCCCTTAAGTGAATCACCCAAGGTTTATCGAACTCAGGGAGGTAGAGGTCAAAGATATCCCTCTCAAGCAACCCTGCAATTAAGATACAAGAAGTCTCTTGTGTCCCCAACACACCTAATACACTTGTCAGATGTATAGGTGCACTAGTTCGGCGAAGAGATAGTGAAATACAAGTAATATGGATGATTATAAGTAGCAATTGCAATCTGAAATAAAAATGGCAGCAAGCGAACATGTAGCAGAACTTGTTGGAAACGGTGTTTCAATGCTTAGAAACAAGGCCTAGGGATCATACTTTCACTAGTGGACACTCTCAACAATGATCACATAATTGAATAAATAAATGCTACTCTCAAACACTCTCTTGTTGGATAACAAACACCATTCATTGTGTAGGGCTGCAAAAGCACACCTCAAGCCGGAGTAAACAAGCTCCACAACGTCATAAAGGAATCACACACGATGCGCACACTGTCACCATCACACCGTGGAGAGTGACTCTGGAGTTCATATTAAAGTAACATTTTCGACGTTATCACCAAGAAGTCGATCGGCGTGAGGTAGCTCAAGATGCTACAGGATGAGATCGTAGTGATACTATGCAAGCTCGAGATTTACTTCCCGCCCGCATTCTGTGATATACGTGCCCATCTCCTTCTCCATGTCATTGATGACATCAGGCAGCTCAGCCCAACGTTCCTCCACAACATGATGTCATTCGAAAGGCAGAACGGTGTCATGAAAGGATACATTCACAATAGAGCCCGTCTAGACGCAAGCATGGCCAAGGGGTTTCTAACCTACGAGTGCATATCCTTCTTCCAGAATTATCTAAGCACCGAGAACGACCAGGATGTTGGTCTACCCACCAGGACGCACCTTGGCAGGCTCGCTAGAGTCAGTAACCGCGAGGGCTACCGCTTAGTCCATGTCAGCATTGAAAATCGACGCGACAACTTTGAAAGGGGTCACCAGGTCGCGCTACAACACTTAAAATTGATGGAACCTTTGGTGCAAGAGCAAAAAAGCATAATCGAGCAGAATTACATCGATATGGGCCGGCCGAGGAAGATGGGAGACGTAACCAAAGAGCACAACTCCAGCTTCATGCGTTGGTTGAAGCAAAGTCATATGCTTCAAGCACAGAGAAAAAGGCCTTCTACAGAAGATGAAAAACTCATATAAATCTTATCACAGGGCCCCGGGCATAACGTAAGGACCTATCAGGGGTATGACATCAACGGTTACAAATTCTACACCGAGGAAAAGGACATGAATAGCGAAAATGAAAACTCAGGAGTAACTGTGCTATCATACGACGATGAAGAGACTAATGTCAAGGAAAGATTTTCGGAAGGATCGAGGAGAAATGGGATCTCAATTACTGTGGAGAGACGGTTTCTTTCGTTTCCTATTCGACGGTACTCTAGAGCAGGGATCCTCATGGAGGGGAGAAGAAGTAGGGGCCATCGGGCGGAGAGTCCTCGGGATGGTGGTACGCGATTTACCTAACTTCAGAACACCTGCTCGATGACAGGGCCTACTCCTGCTTGTCTGGATTATCTAGGTGCTTTCGTGTTGTTACAATGAGTTGTGGTTGTATCGTCTCTACTTCGAGATCTGCCTCTAGGGCTCCCAGGATACGGCTTATAAAGGCACCCGGATCTAGGTTTACACGGAGAATCCTAGTCGGAATACAAGATGCCTAACTACGGAATATACATTGCCGTGCACGTCAAGGATCCACCTAGACCTAACTTGCCGTCATGGATCCGGCTTCTTTCATGGGCCTTCAGGGATCTGACTTCTGGCATAGACCTCCAAGGATCTTGCTACCTTCATGGGCCTCCATGGATTCGGCTACCTCACTAGGTCGGTTCGGATCCGGCTACCTCAGTAGGTCGGTTCGGTTCCGGCTACCTCAGTAGGCCGGTTCGATTCCGGCTACCTCAGTAGGTCGGTTAGGATCCGGCTCGTTGTTCCTGGGATGGACAGCTTCCATCTTGATCAACAACAACTGGGCCGCCCGATGGGCCATATGCCATCACCACCATCTGTGGGCCAACTGGGCTTGCCGGAACCGGACCATGTCGATGGTATACCTATGAAGTATATCCACAACAATAGCTCCTGAATTTCTCCGAGATTCACCGTTCTTCTGTCCAGCTCAGCTTGCGCATGTATCTTCATCCTTTGGTCGGAATGAATAACAGAGAATCTTGATGGACTCCCAAAATTCATATCTCCAACCGAGTATTGGTCGGAAACTTCATGATCCAATGGTCAGATTCTTTGAAGATTCCATCCAACGGTCACTTCACATAATCTTCGGTATGGATCCGACTAGCCAAATGTAGGTTTGGATCTGACTAGCCAAAAGGTAGGTGACGTGGGCATTACCCTTCGGGTAACCGATGTTGCTCTACCCTATACGGTCCAGCTGGAGGCCCATGAAGGTACTCGATGGCAAGATGGGCCATTAGGACGATGCGGCGGAAGGTTCCTTGAAGTACAAGACACAGAAGGAGCCGAACAAGGAAAGCTTAAAGATAGATCTACTGTAAACCTAGTCGTACTCGATTAGACCTCTCGAGACCTGGCCACCTATATAAAGGCCAGGAGAGGGGCTATCGAGGGACACAATCAATCTTAGCGATCTTAGCCAACAGAAGCTTAGACCTAGGTTACCCTAGTACTTAGCAATCTCGACGAGATCTCAGCTGAACTATTCGGCACCCCATTGTAACCTATTATCATCATAATCAAGAACAGACAGGCAGGACGTAAGGGTTTTACCTCATCGAGGGCCCCCAACTTGGGTAAATCGCTCTCCCCACTTGTCTGTGAACCGATGTCTCGTGTCAGCTTGCAGGATTCCATCAACCCTAAGCCCCTATCGGAGGGCATTGCCGAGGAGCACCCTCGACAATTGGCGCCGTCTGTGGGAAACCTGTCGGCACAAGATCGGTCATCGGCAGATCCAATCATGACACCGGTGGCTTCGCCAGCGACTTCATCGACACCATCATCGCCAATCCTGGGAAGCCCGATTCGATTCGGCTCCTACGAGTTTACTCCACACAGCGATTCCTCCCGTTCGAACTTTTCAGATCTACAAGGAAACATGGAGATGACCTTCGGCAGCGTCCACTACAACATCAACGCGGAAGGAATCCTTCGATTGCTGGAATCGCCCACTTCCGGATCGACGAGTCCAAGCGCGTCATCGTCACTCGACCTGTCGGCTGGTCTGACAGGATCGACGTGTTCACCCGTGCCCTCGACTCCCCGCTCGGTGTCTTCCATGTCGGTAGGATCTGACGATCCCACATCTTCGGAATTGACTTCGTACTACTGCTTGAACTGCGACACCAGGCACGGGCTGGGATCAAGCGACACGCCGTTCATCTGCAATGCCCAGTATTCATCGGGAGAGGACAGTATCGACAGCATCGTCCAGGGAACCACCCGAAGAACGACACACCATCAGGTTTATGTCGCCAATAACACAGGAAACACAAGGCGCAGAGGAGATGAGGACCATACTCCCCGTTCCAGTAGAAGGGAAAGTTTTAAAAACAGCGCCAGCAACCGCGATAGTGACTACACCATCGCGGACGAGGAGTGGGCAGCAGCCAGGGCAGCAGTACTCAATAACACACCGCTCCCCGCAGGAACCTCGGTTGGAACCGTCAATGCTTATCGCTCTATGCTAGAGAAAAACCGGGAGCATCTGTCGAAAGAGCAAGCCACCCTCGAGAGACGCCTATCTGCGGCAGATCGATCCAATGAACGACGAAGGGGCTCGCAAGGGAGTGCCTCCCGAAACACTCAGGGAGGAGGCAAGCACCGGTCGAGACTATCCAGGCTTTCGGAAGATGACGCTAGAGAGATAACGTCGAACCTGACTAAATCCTTTATGACCACGGATACCGCGGGCATGCCACGGCCGAAAACCGTTGCAGGAGCAACGGCCAACCTCGCCGCATACCTCATCAACCAGCGCCCCGAAGGTTCCATGGCTCAAGCTCATCGAGGTGCCTTGGAGAGTCTCGCGATATTGGGGAACAACCTAGTCCCGCAAAAGGAAAAGACCACGACGCAAGCTAATGGTTCAAAACATCATGCGAGAGATGCTCGGGACGAAATCACCCAGAGCAAGATCGACAAAGCAAGGCGACGACGCGCCGCTAGAAAGGACAACGATAGCGATTCTTCGGATGAGGATTAGGAGTACGATGGCGAACTCAGGGGAGCCGACTGTCTAAGTTACAAAATCCGTGAGACGATGCCGCCCAAAAATTTCAAGCCTACCCCTACCGACGCTGCCAAGTACGATGGGCAGCAGGAACCAAGATCTTGGATAGACGACTACCTGCAGACTGTGATCCTGCACAAGGGAAACCAGGTAGCAGCAATGCAGTGCCTGCAGCTCTACTTGAAGGATTCAGCGCGAGCCTGGCTAAGCGGGCTGCCGAAAGGTTCCATTAAATCATGGGACGACCTAGTAGATGCCTTCGTTGCCAATTTCCAAGCAACATACAAGAGACCCGTCGGGATTGAAGAGTTACGGAATTGCCAGCAAAAGCAGAAGGAGTCGATGCGCTCATACATCGGGAGATTCACCAAACTCTTGAACGCTGCTGAAGACGTATCTGTCGACAGAGCAATCGATGCTTTCAGCGATGGCGTCCGGCGTGAGAGCTACATAGAAGAACTCCGGCGCAAAAAGCCAAAAACCATAACCAAGTTAATGGAAATCGCCAACAGCTGGGCTGATGGTGAGGACAATGTACGAAGGCCACGACAGCGTAGTGACGACGAAGACGATGATCAGCCGAAGCATGACTCGGGTGGCCGAAGGGATCGTCACAAGAGAAGGAAGAACCGCAACTACGATGATAACAACCTGGTAGCCGCAGGGTATTCCGATCGGCAGGACGATCGATACGACGAGAGAAGAGACGATCGACAGGACGGTAATCAGAACAACTCTGGGAACCGTGGCAACTATAAACCACGGCAGCAGAGGACCCCCGAATTACCCTATGCTGAGCAGATCAACGCCCCCTATTACCTGCACTCGTATGTCGATTCCAAGGACGGCAAAACGAAGTCGAGTCACCTGCTCAGGGACTGTCGGCAGTTCCTTGACATGCACAAACTCATCCAGCAGTCAGGACAGCAACAGCTACCACCGCCACCCCCACCTCCACCACAGCATCAAGTCCAGCAGGCTCAACCCCATCAACCCAACGAGGCCTTTCCACCACCACGTGGGCAGATGAGCATGATCCATAGGACAGGTGTCTCGAAAAGAGAGATGAAGAAGCTCACCCGAGAGATCAACTTGGCAGAAAGCATCATGGCAAACATCCCCGAGTATGTCGAGTGGTCCTCTCAGAACATTACGTTCAGTCGAGCAGATCACCCGATGACCATACCAAAACCAGGACACGCTGCCTTAGTAGTCGAAGCACAAATTGGGGGGTTCAAGATGAGCAAAGTCTTCATGGATGGTGGAAGCCGGTTAAACCTGATATTCGTCGACACAATCAGAAGTATGGGGATCACCATGAGGATGCTAGAAGAAACAGACACTTGCTTCCATGGGATCCTTCCAACCGCACCGGGCTACTCTCTTGGCAAAGTTTACCTGAATGTTGTCTTCGGCAAAGCCGACAATTTCAGGAAGGAAAAGATCGAGTTTGAAGTAGTGAACTGGGAGTCACAGTATCACGCTATACTCGGGAGACCAGCTTATGCCAAGTTCATGGCTGTGCCGCACTATGCATACCTCAAGCTGAAAATGCCTGGGAACAACGGGACAAACATCACAGTCTATGGAAGTTTTTCACGCTCGAACAATTGTGATCGCGACTTTCAGAGGATTGCTGCGAAGTTTGGGTCACAGCAAGAAATCGTCGACCCTTTACCCAAGCTGTCATTACGTGAAATCAAGGAGGAAAAAGATGTCAGGGAAACCAAGAAGAAGCCAGCTACCCCTGTCCTTAAAGCTCTGACAGCCGAAGCCTCGGCAGCAGAAGCTTCGGCAGCAGAAGCCTCGGCAGCAAAAGGTTCGGCAGTTGATGGCGCAGAAGGCATAGGAGACAGCAAGACGCTGGCAACCACTGACCAAACTCCTGGTGAAACCAACAATGCTGCAGCAACCACTAACGTGGTGAAGAAGCCAGAAGAAGAGAAGAACCCCTTCCTTGCTTAAGCAATTTATCAGCATTCAATTTTTTCCCTTTTATCCTAAACAGGGCCTTCCTTTTTTTGCCCTCTAGTCTCATGCTTACCTTATCAATAAGATTTGAAGCTTCGATTCTTTGTTAAAGCATTGCAGTAATTCAACACGACTAAGCCGCATCACTATGCAAACATAGTACAAGGCAGAAGATCGTGCTCCAAAAGAAAAGCCTCTGCGAGTGCTAAAAGACATTAACCTTTCCCTTTGCTATAGATGCCTCTACGAGTGCCGTAAATAGCAAGAGTTCGGAAATACATATAAATACAACCCACGTTCGATATTTTACTTATGGAAATATCAATGGACAACGGGCTCATCGGCTGCATCATTACACCCGAAATATTCGGGAGTGACTGCCGAAAACATACATCGGTTGAAAGCAAAGTTGCGCATACAACATGTTTAGCAAAACCTGCAACACGAGCTGATCACTCAAATGATTTGCTAACCAACCAATACACATACATTTAAACGAGCAACTCAGATTCGCTCAGTCAAAAATTGCCAACGGCATTAGCACGGTAAAAGTACATATGCATGTATAACAAAAGGGCCTCATTACATAATCCAAACGCTTGGATGAAGTAGCCAAATTATTTATTTACAAAACAAACCTTAATCCCTGAAATCAGCCTTGCGGAGTTCCTCTTTCCTCAGGTACCTTTGAGTCCTCCTCCAGTCTGTCGACAATTATGTTGGCGGGCAACAATACCTTCGAATACAGTACCTCCAAGTCTCCAGTCGCGTTGGCAATCGACAGCAAACTTGCTGAGGGATAACGGGCGAGTACAAGGGCAAGTGTAAACCTGGCCCCTGCAAAAACTTGCGCACACACCAAGTCCCGGATCTTCTTGGCATTACCAAACTCAGACATCAAAGCAAGGAGCGTGGGGGGAACAGCGTTCAAAGGGAACATCGTTTTACAAACCACCCTCATAGCCATGTAACACTTGTCGAAGAAATGGTGGACCTGCTGAACCCGATCCTGAAATTGCGCGACAGCCGAAGCCTTCGAGTGCTCCCGCCAGAAAATCTCTTCGGCTGAGGATAGCTGGGTTAATGCATGCACACGCTCGTGAATCCGTTTGTTCTCTTCCGCACGGTTCAGAGCTATGACTAACAAAGAAATAAATAAAGGATCAGATAAGGCGTTGTCGACAAAAGGGCGCACGGATCAAGAAACTCACAGTTTAAACTCTCGGTAGCTTTATGCAGCTCAGTAAGAGCGTACCGCTCCACGTCGGCTGCAATCTCGCTCTTCTTATTGACAATAGCAGCTAAGGCGTAAGTGCTGCGCAGATCCTTTTCCATCTGGGTGATCTGATCCTTTATCCGCTGGATCCGATCACCTTCGGGAAGAACACCCGAAGAGTCGTCGACAAATGAGGGCACCGGGAAAACCTGCAGGAAACAGCGTTAAAAAGGATGACGGATATGGTCAAACTGAGCATCCAACGTAACTCCCATCGGGAGAAGTAGAAGTAATTCCTATCGGGAGAAGTACAAGTGAAAATATCATGACAAAGGTGTGCTGGCAACATTGCCAGCACGGTGTTCAGTACAAACTTAAGTTTTGCAACAGAATAATGTCTCATATCAGCCCGAGGATAAAATTGTTACAACAATCAAGGAGCTTGGGTCTGAGTCGACAGACTGGGGCCAGCCGATGTCTTTCCTGACGAAACTAGTTCAAGGAGCTAGCGAGCACAAGTACGGGCAGACACTGTAAAGGCGCTTAAGTCTACAAATCGCCCATCTTGCTCTTTTGGCAGCTCCTTAGTCATCTCTTCGATGTCAGCCTTAAAGCCGTAACCCATCATAAGTTGGAAGGCAAGAAGGGCACCATAGGTGCGCGAAGTACGCTTGAATACCTCGATAACCTCCTTGGTGTCAACCGCGAAGGCATCGATCAGCTGCCCCAGAGTTTTGTCTTGCTTGATCTTGGGAAAAATCATCGAATGCATCCGCGCCAGGGCACCCTTTCCCTTGTTAAGCAGCTCCCGGGTAAGCTGGTGGGAGGCGAGAGCCATCGACACACCATTTGCCGGAGAGTTGTTAGGAACTTTATCCAAGGCAGCAGCAGGGATGCTGGTGGCTTCTGCAAGAAATCAAATTGGAGAAAATCATTGATGAAGAAATGGATCCATAAGAGTAATAATCAACAGAGATGTATGAAAGAGCTTACCAAGTAGAGCCAAAGCAGATTGACGAAGGAGTTCAACCTTTTCAGCTGTCCGAGCTTCCTCCTCCTTCAGCCTCTTCTTCAGCTTGTTTAGCTCCTCTTTTAGGGAGTCAATCTCCTGGCGAGCTATGACAGCCTTTTTAATGGCTCCGTCCAACTTTGAAGAGGAAGACTTAGTTTCCTCCTGCAGTCGAACTTTGTCCGCCTCCAGAGAGGTAAATTGAGAGGCAAAGGCCTCTAAAGAGGATATTACACCTCGCAGGTCCTTAAGGAAAAAAAAGTTTTACAAAGAATCATTAGGCAAGGCATACTCCAAAAGATTCGTGTTGTATTCAAGAAGGGCTTACCGAAGGAGGAACCGTGGTGGCGACAGGAATGTCTTTCCCTTTGGAAAGGGAAGAAGCAGTCGATGCCTAGGCCGCGGGAGTTGCCTTAGGAGCCGAAGCTTCGGAAGCTGCAACGGCCAGCAGAACAACATCAGACCTGGCTTTCTTGGACGGAGGCTTGATGAAACCTTCGTCACTACAAAAAGGAAACGGTCGACAGAAGTTATGCAGAGAATGCGAGAAACAAGAAGACAAAATATAGTAAAAAAGAAGAAGGTATTTACATATCGAGAAGATCGTCTTCGTCAGCAAAACCGCCGATCGATCTCTTCACGGGCGAAGCCCTGGTCTCCTCCACAGCTGCATTAACAAAGGCATCATGATCAGCGTCATCATCACGCACTGATCCCTCTGTGTCGCAAGCGTCATCGGCTGAAGGGGGAAGATTGGTGTGAACGGTTTCTGAGTCTATTGGATCATCATAATTGCTTTCTGGGCTTATATGCTCGACAGTCTGAAAATCAATGGGTACTGAGGAACCTCTCCCCTCAGAAATGTCGTTCGGTGAGTCATGCAAATCCCTAGAGGCTACGACGGTCTGTTGAAGAAAAAATAAATGAGAACGATGGTACTTATGTTGACTAAGTAAGAGTAGCGTAATAAGAATTTGAAAGGAGAAGTTACCTCTGGCGGTGGGTGTTTGGCATCAAAAGGAGTGTAAGAAGATGTCAATGGGATCGAGTCCTCTTGACTAAAGGAAGTAAGGCGACGGACTTCATCGAGCAGTTCCTTTTCCGACAGTTCGGCAGCATTGATCCTGGTCTCATCCTTTGGACCTGAATACAACCACATCGGGTGAACTCTGGCCATGACTGGTTGGACTCGACGTTTCAAGAATACTGCTGCCACCTCTGTGCCGACCATGGTTTGGCCATCAGCTTCCTTGATCTGAAGAAATTTGGCAAATAATTCATCGGCTGTTACTCTTTCGTCGGGAAAGAGAATATTCTTCCTGGAATTCTTAGGCTTGGCTTCAAGGACATGGACAAAGCGAGGAAGCTGGGATTCGGGTGACAAGGAGTCCTTGACGTAAAACCACTTCAATCTCCACCCTTGCACGGACTCTCTCATTGGGAAATTGAAGTAGTTGACATCCGAACGAGCTACAAATCCCACTCCTCTGGTGACAAAGGATCCGTTACTACTGCTGTATCTCTTCACATAGAAGATTTTTTTCCACAACCCAAAATGAGGCTCAATGCCCAGAAATGCCTCGCAAAGGGTGATAAACACAACAACGTGGAGGATTGAGTTGGGAGTGAGTTGCCATAATTGGATCTCGTAAGTCCGCAAGAGGTGGAGGAGGAAATCATGAGCGGGAAGCGAAAGACCCCGATATAAGAACGACAAGAACATCACGGTAAAGCCAGCAGGGGGATTAGGCCAAGAAATCGCACCTGGAAAGATCACATTCCCCTCATCGGAGGAGATCAATCCCAGGCTTCGGGATCTCTTCTCGTCACGCTTGGTGACGGTTGACGCTATCCAATCTCCGGGCCTGGCTACTGAGCCTGGTGGCGCCGGCGGCGCCGGAGCTGGGGGAGGAGCGTTTGGGGCACCCTCCTTCGGAAGAATCGAGGAAGATTTGGCGGCGGCGCCACCGCTCGTGGAACTGGCGGCGGCGCTAGGGTTCTTCTTCTTTACCATCGCGAGATCTGGGAAAAACTGGAAAGCAGTGGTGGCGGCGCAGCAGTTGCGAAAGGGAGAAGAGGAAGAACGACGAAGGGATGTTGTGATGAATGAAGGAGAAGTTAGGGATTTTTATCCTTTGGAAGATTTAAGGAAAGCCCCGTACTGTTAGTGGGCCTTTTCTTCAGTTAATGGTTGCAGAAATCGAGGGGGTGCCTCGGTAACTGTGTAAGAGCAGCAGGAATTGCTCGAAAAAAGGGCCGGCGGGTCGCGTCTTATCAGTCAGAATCGAGGTCATCAATGACGTCGGTGGAATGATTGCATACGAAGGAATAAAAAGCTATCGGATGGTCAATTTGAGTCTATGCACAGATTGCAAAGCATCTGCACTTAGACTCGGGGGCTACTCCCATCGGGAGCGCTGGACGCGCGCCCGACAGAATGAGGACTCGAAGGAAAATTTTGGCTCGAGTCTGCACCCGGGCGCAGGCGCCCGTACCCAGACTCGGGGGCTACTCCCATCGGGGAGCGCTGGACGCGCACCCGACAGAACTTTTTTCGCACTCCAGGATCATGTCCGGGGACTTGATTCTGTGTAGGGTAACGTTGTTTTGCCCTCGGCAGTTAACCAACAAAAGTTGGGCACGTTATTCATTATCCCTTGCATAAGGAAAATATATCGGATGACCTACAAAGACTTGCAGGAAAAAACTTCGGCAGAGGAAAATGTTCGAGTGGTACAACTTGAGTCTACGCACGGATTACAAGCATCCGTACCTAGACTCTAGGGCTACTCCCATCGGGAGCGCTGACGCGCACCCGATAGAAGAAAATGGTGCAGACAGAAGGAAAGCAAGAATGATCAAGGAGAAGGACATCGGAAGAAGACATGCTTCAGTCTCTACCCGAACTATGTTCGGCTAGACACTCGGGGGCTACTGACGTGGGCATTACCCTTCGGGTAACCGATGTTGCTCTACCCTATACGGTCCAGCTGGAGGCCCATGAAGGTACTCGATGGCAAGATGGGCCATTAGGACGATGCGGCGGAAGGTTCCTTGAAGTACAAGACACGGAAGGAGCCGAACAAGGAAAGCTTAAAGATAGATCTACTGTAAACCTAGTCGTACTCGATTAGACCTCTCGAGACCTGGCCACCTATATAAAGGCCAGGAGATGGGCTATCGAGGGACACAATCAATCTTAGCGATCTTAGCCAATAGAAGCTTAGACCTAGGTTACCCTAGTATTTAGCAATCTCGACGAGATCTCAGCCGAACTATTCGGCACCCCATTGTAACCCATTATCATCATAATCAAGAACAGACAGGCAGGACGTAAGGGTTTTACCTCATCGAGGGCCCAAAACCTGGGTAAATCGCTCTCCCCGCTTGTCTGTGAACCGATGTCTCGTGTCAGCTTGCTGTTATCACCAGATTTTGGCCAAATCAGGAAGTGGGCCGTAAGAGAGATGGGCTTGGAAGATTACACGTGGGAGATCTCTGAAGCGGCCTTGCACGAAGAATTTGGGCTAGATTGCCCGTGTATCTTTTATTATAGTAAATTGTATCATAGATTAAAAGTTAGAGTTTTACTCGTGCACGGTTAGGTGCACACCTAAATTAGAAAGTCCCCTGGACTATAAATATGTATCTAGGGTTTATGGAATAAACAACAACTCACGTTCAACCCAAAACAAACCAATCTCGGCGCATCGCCAACTCCTTCATCTCGAGGGTTTCTATCAGGTAAGCGACATGCTGCCTAGATCGCATCTTGCGATCTAGGCAGCACAAGCTCCACGTTGTTCATGCGTTGCTCGTACTGAAGCGCTTTTGATGGCGAGCAACGTAGTTATCATAGACGTGTTAGGGTTAGCATTGTTCTTCGTATAACATGCTTACGTAGTGCAACCCTTGCATGTCTAGCCGCCCTCACACCTATCTCAGGTGTGGGGGCGGCACCCCGCTTGATCATTATTTAGTAGATCTGATCCGTTACGATTGCTCCTTGTTCTGCAAGGATTAGTTTAATATCTGCAATAGTTAGGCCTTACAAAGGGGGGGAGGATCCAGCGGCACGTAGGGTGGCGTTCGCAAGTCCTAAACAGGATGTTCCGAGGATCAACTTCATGTTGGTTTTTAGGCCTTGTTTAGGATCGGCTTACGAGCACCGTGCGTGGCCGCGAGGCCCAACCTGGAGTAGGATGATCCGATTATGCGGTGAAAACCCTAAATCGTCGTAGATCTCATTAGCTTTATCTTGATCAAGCAGGACCACCATATATTCGTGCACCCCGTACGAATCATGGGTGGATCGGCTCCTTGAGCCGATTCACAGGATAACCTGAGAGCCGATCGAGGCTCGTATTTAATGTTTACGTGTATGCCATGCAGGAAACTAAGCGAGGCATCTCCATCACATTCCTGACCAGGTATAGGTCAGGTGGCACGCCCTTGCACTTCGCATCGGACGTGTGACCAGAAGAGCATTGCGGGCCGTCGCTCGGAGGGGTCTCAGCCAGCCGCAGCTCTAGGCTCTTCCCGGCTCTACCTGTGTTGATCGTTGCTGCCCGCCGGTGGGTTTTGGCAGTCAACACATTCTGGCACGCCCGGTGGGACAAACGTCTACATCAACCACATCGCCATCTACATCTGAGATGGCGGACGGCACGCCAGTCACCTACGAGGAGCTGCCCGACGAGCTCAAGAAGAGGTATGACGAGATCAAAGTCACCCTCGAAGCCGACCTCATCGGCTCTTTTCAGAGAACCCGTTCCCATGGCATCAGATGGAAGGGATTCTCACCGCAAGGTGCACTCGATGGGATAGACCTCTCTGCCCCGTCGGAGGAACGCACCAGGTCCCTGCGGCAGGAGATCAACTACCTGGTGGCTCACTCGCTACACCGCCACTCTGAGAACCTGGTCAACATGTTGGAGTGTGTCGCTCTTCGCGTGATCCAGGAGATCATGAGGCACCAGTACTCGCCGTCAGGACCAGCTCTCGGGACGCATCAAGGAGAGTTGCCACTCCAGTCCCGTCCACCGCTGCCATATGCGTTGGCAGCACCAGCTGAAGTGCCGGCTACACCGGCATTCGTCGTCTACAAGATCGGTGGTGACCCTAGTGACTACCAGTTCTTGACTGAGGCGCCTAAGGAGATCCCTCAAGGATACGCGTGCACGTATGTGCCAGATTGTGGCAACTGGGCACTCACAAACCAGGCCACAACATCAGGGACTCCGGCGAAAACAGGAGGAACGTCAGCGACGGAGCTTGAGAAGCAGACGTGGCTAACTAAGTACGCCACCCCGACGAACCTCCAGAGCTCAGCTCCTGCAGTTGGCTCAGAGCTGGAAAAGCAAACATGGCTGGCTAAGTACGCCACCCCGGCGAATCTTCAGAGTGCAACTCCTGCAGCCAGCACAGCGGATCAGATCAGTACCATACTGAGAGACCAGTTCGGCATGGTGCCGAAAAGAAGGGCAATCGGCTATTCCAAGCCGTATCCTGACGAGTACGAGATGATCCCGCTGCCAACTAAATATCGGCTCCCTGACTTCTCCAAATTCAGTGGATCAGATGGCTCCAGCTCCATCGAGCACATCGGCCGATATTTGGCACAACTAGGACCGGCTTCAGTGTCGGATCAACTACGCGTGAGGTTCTTTTCACAGTCCCTCACGGGATCGGCTTTCGGATGGTACACCTCGTTGCCACCAGACTCCATCCGGTCTTGGAAGCAGTTGGAAGAGCAGTTCCATACGCAGTACCATTCAGAAGCTTCCGACTCCGGCATTGCCGATCTAGCACAACTACGTCAGAAGCGCGGGGAAACGGTGACAGAATACATCCAGCGCTTCAGGAATCTTAGGAACCGATGTTATTCGGTTCGTTTAACTGAAAAAGAAGCAGTCGAATTGGCAGTAGCAGGCCTTGCAACACAGCTCAAGGACATGGCCTCCCAAGCAGATTATCCCTCGCTGGCGCACATGGTTCAGAAACTATCAGCATATGAACAGCGCCACCCGGACCTGTACCAAGACAAGTTCAAGCGTGCAGTAGTCCTGGTCGATGCAGAGGAAGACGAAGTTCCTGCGGGAGACCAAGAGGTAGCAGTGGCTGAATGGACTCGGGGAGGAACCCCCGTGTCCTGCAAATGGGTAAAGCCACCAGGCCCACCCAGGGGATTTGATTTTGACGTGACCAAGACTGAGCAAATCTTCGACCTCCTGCTCAAGGAGAAACAGTTGACGATTCCTGAAGGTCTCAAATTCCCCACGGTGCAAGAGCTAAACGGAAAGCCATACTGCAAATGGCACAACTCGCTCTCCCATGCCACCAACGACTGCAGGGTGTGGCGTCAGCACATCCAAGCGGCGATAGAGAAGGGGCGGCTAATTTTCAACCAGTACGCCATGAAGGTCGACACCCAACCCTTCCCCGCCGTTAACATGGTAGAGGTCGCCTACCCTGAGGGTTGCCAGCTAGGTCCCTCGTTCAGCATCAACATGGTAGGACCTGGGAACCACTCTGGCAAAGATAGAGATGAGGGCAGCTGCTCTCATAGCAAGGACACAGAGGAGGCCGCTCCACGCGATCGGCTCCATCATGATGGCAAGCGCTATGTCACAGAGGGAGGGGTGAGGAACATAAGATATCAACGACCTCTCTCTGATCACCTCCTCAACAAATATGTGAGTCAGTATGACCAACGCCGACGGTCCAACTATGATGATGAAGGAGATCGTCTGGCTAGAGAAGCCAGAAGACATCGTCGGTATGATCGCGATGAGGAGGAGCACGAGCGCCACGCCACGGAAAGATCAAGGGAGCAAGATGACAACGCCAGGCACTGGGACTGCCCCTTCTTCAGACACTGCTGGGATTCAGGAATGAGCCGATTGCCCACAATCGGCAATTGCCCAGAATGCGACAAGAAGAAGAAGGTGGCAGCCAACGTGTCTGTGTTCGAGCGCTTAGGGCCTCTCCCGCCACAGAGCAAACGTGCTGAGTCCCCTCGGTGGGCAGACCTCGAGGATTCTGAAGACGAGGGACCAGAGGAAGAAGACAGGTACCACCGTCCAAGGTGGTGCCCTGACGGACTCAGCCGTTCTCAGAAGCGCAGGGTTCAGCGTTTGCGCGGCCTGGAGGAAGCCGAAAGGTTATACTTGCATACGCTAAGGAAGGCACGGCCTGATCTGGCTGCAAAGGTTCAGCGAACCCTGGATGAAGAGGGTCGTCCACGGAGAATGGAGTGGCGTCCCAAGCAAAGGAAAGCCGATGATGAAACATCGGCTGGCACAAACATGGTGCTCGTCCTTCCGACAGAGCTTAGTGCCCCACGAGTCTACGATGCGCTCAAGGTGGACGACAGCAGGCGCATAAAGTCAGAGGTTGGGTTGGTTTTATCCAGCCTGACCGAGTAGCAAGAACACACCAGTGAGCAAAACAAGGCGAGGTTGATCCTTGTGATCGGCCCCAAAAATTATGAAGGAGCATTATAGAACCTTCAGTCAGCGCTCCAATGGATATGGAGGCCGATTCAGCAATCGGCCAAAATTATCTTCACCGCATATTCAGCATATGTTTTGCTTGTGTTCAGCAACGATCTACTGGGCAGCGGCCGCGTCGGCAGATGAAAGTCAGCGTGAATCTTTACGAAGCCGATGTGCAAGTACAGTGCCCTGACTAACCATAAAAGCCGATATCTGCAGTCATTTGGCAGATTCGGCTCGGGGGGCATACAGTCAGATGAACATGTGCAGGTAAATGTGTGTAAACATGCGTGCAGTGAAATATTGGGGGCCGATTAAGGAAAATCGGCCAAATAAAAAAAAAAATTCGCAAGAAGCGAAGCCGATGCGCAGCCATCGACTTTAGTATAGTTACACAAGTCCAAGACCTACTGGCTATGTGCTCAAGGTTTACATCAACGTCGACGTTCAGTAGAAGGAAGCTGATCAGCGACCTGTGCGTCCTTGCCGATATTCTTGCCTTGATTAAGGCTCGGGGGGCAGCTCGCCTTAAAAATTCTCTGGAGAGCCGATTTTGATAGAATCGGCTGATTCTGCATTACAATTCGGAGGCCGATGGTGGCACATGTGGTTGGCTCACTGCTGTTCTCGCCTTGATGAAGGCTCGGGGGGCAACGGACTACATGGATATTTGGTTTTTAAGAAACCGATTGGAGTTGCATCGGTTGATCCTGCATCGTGATCCTCTCTGGAAGCAGTTCCGGTCGTGAAAGAAGATTGCCGAAGCTATGGAGAGGAATCAGGAAAGGAGGCCGTCGGCTTTTGCAGATTTTGGACTGTCCTGACGCTGCAAAGGGATTGGATTCTCAAAATAGCCGATGAGCAGTCATCGGCTAAGGGATTGCGAAGAATTATGATCGGATATCGAATCGCAGCCTGAAATTGAGAGGTGCTTGGCCGACGGGCTAATCTACATGAGAGTCTGGCTTCATGGGCGTCCAAAAGAAAAAAGACAGACGGAAGGAATGAAATTGGATTGATTGAAAGAACAATTTCATTAATTCAAAGGAGCGGCTTTACAAGAAAGAGCCGATGGCTCTCAAAAGGGGGATCTGGTGTCTAGTGCACTACTACTACTAGTCCTATCTACTAGTCGTCGCTGTCCTCGTCATCACCACCGTCGATGTCGTCGGCGCTGCTCCCAGGGAGCTCCTCGTCGCTGCTGCCCCAGCCCGTGGCCGGAGCCTCTTCCTCCTCGTCATCATCATCATCCTCGCTGTCCGCCCAGGAGCGGAAGAGCTTGGTTGGCGGGTACCCGGCGGAAGAGGAAGATTCATCTTCCTCCTCCTCTTCTTCTTCTTCGTCGTCATCTTCATCCTCGCTGTCCGCCCACATGCGGGAGCGCTTCTTCGGCGGGAGCTTGGCGGAGGGGAAGGCCTTGGCCTTCGCTACTTCTCCTTCTTTCTTCTCATTGTCGGGGGAGAGGGGGTTCACCTTGGAGTGAAGGTTGTCCTCGTTCTTCTTCTTCGGCGAGGATTGGGGGAAGAGGCTTGAGAAGGAAGAGGAAGAGGAAGACATTGCTATAGGGGAAGAGGGTTTTTTGGGTGCCGATGGCTGGAACAGAAGAAGGGGATAAAGAGAGCTAATCAGTCGGCACGGTTAAATAATGAGAAGCCTGGTGGAAATTTAATGCCATTATAGTTTCCAAGGAAATGATGCCAGGGCTATCGAATTTTGCAGAGAAGTTGAGAAGATAGGGCATAATGATAACGGATACTGCAACAGCTCTGCTCTGCCACGACATGACCCTTCAGAAACAGAGTGGTTTTGGAATTATCATTGCCAAAACCAGGGGGGCATGTGTTATCACCAGATTTTGGCCAAATCAGGAAGTGGGCCGTAAGAGAGATGGGCTTGGAAGATTACACGTGGGAGATCTCTGAAGCGGCCTTGCACGAAGAATTTGGGCTAGATTGCCCGTGTATCTTTTATTATAGTAAATTGTATCATAGATTAAAAGTTAGAGTTTTACTCGTGCACGGTTAGGTGCACACCTAAATTAGAAAGTCCCCTGGACTATAAATATGTATCTAGGGTTTATGGAATAAACAACAACTCACGTTCAACCCAAAACAAACCAATCTCGGCGCATCGCCAACTCCTTCATCTCGAGGGTTTCTATCAGGTAAGCGACATGCTGCCTAGATCGCATCTTGCGATCTAGGCAGCACAAGCTCCACGTTGTTCATGCTTTGCTCGTACTGAAGCGCTTTTGATGGCGAGCAACGTAGTTATCATAGACGTGTTAGGGTTAGCATTGTTCTTCGTATAACATGCTTACGTAGTGCAACCCTTGCATGTCTAGCCGCCCTCACACCTATCTCAGGTGTGGGGGCGGCACCCCGCTTGATCATTATTTAGTAGATCTGATCCGTTACGATTGCTCCTTGTTCTGCAAGGATTAGTTTAATATCTGCAATAGTTAGGCCTTACAAAGGGGGGGAGGATCCAGCGGCACGTAGGGTGGCGTTCGCAAGTCCTAAACAGGATGTTCCGAGGATCAACTTCATGTTGGTTTTTAGGCCTTGTTTAGGATCGGCTTACGAGCACCGTGCGTGGCCGCGAGGCCCAACCTGGAGTAGGATGATCCGATTATGCGGTGAAAACCCTAAATCGTCGTAGATCTCATTAGCTTTATCTTGATCAAGCAGGACCACCATATATTCGTGCACCCCGTACGAATCATGGGTGGATCGGCTCCTTGAGCCGATTCACAGGATAACCTGAGAGCCGATCGAGGCTCGTATTTAATGTTTACGTGTATGCCATGCAGGAAACTAAGCGAGGCATCTCCATCACCTTCCTGACCAGGTATAGGTCAGGTGGCACGCCCTTGCACTTCGCATCGGACGTGTGACCAGAAGAGCATTGCGGGCCGTCGCTCGGAGGGGTCTCAGCCAGCCGCAGCTCTAGGCTCTTCCCGGCTCTACCTGTGTTGATCGTCGCTGCCCGCCGGTGGGTTTTGGCAGTCAACACTTGCAGGATTCCATCAACCCTAAGCCCCTATTGGAGGGCATTGCCGAGGAGCACCCTCGACAGTAGGTGCGGATCCGGCTACAAAAAATTGATGTTCGGATCCGGCTACCAAAAATATAGGTGCGGATCCGGCTACCAAAAATTACGGTGCGGATCTGGCTACCTAAAATATAGGTGCGCATCCGGCTACCAAAAATTAGGAGCGGATCCGGCTACCAAAAATTGAGGTGTGGATCCGGCTACCAAAAATATAGGTGCGGATCCGGATACCAAAATTTAGGTGCGTATCCACCTAGTTAACCAGATTTTCGCCATCTTGAAAATTTTCTTCACATAGCCATATATATGTAACCCCCGAGCATTGAATCGGCTTGTTCCAAGGAGACTCGATGCTCAGAAACTTAGCCCCCAAACGTCAAGGTGAATTTTTTCACCTTGTTGCTCCAAAGAGAACTTCATCGATGTAGCCCGCGAGCGCCAAGGTGAATTTACTTGAAAATCCGGCTTGGTGCTCTTAGAGTAGCGTTATCTTTATATGTGACATAGGAATAGCGTAAATCCCAAGCATCTAGGCGGAAATTTCCAGCAATGATACCCAAAAGGAAACACACTTTTCACCGAAGATCAAATCGCAGCCCCCGAGGGTTGGTTCCGGCTAAGCATAGCGGAATCAAGACTCAAGTTTCTTTTCCAGCTGTGCACGCACGGATCCGCCTAGCCTTTTCTCATCTGGATCCGGCTAGCTTCCCCCGAGCTTCGCGTGAGTGCTAGGCTTGCTTGAAAACACCTTAAATCGAGGACTATTGTACGTCCAAGTGTCATGTACCTAGAACATAAACATAAAAACACATTTGTATTAAATTGTTTCTTTGATCTTGTTCAACAAACAAATGTAAAGCGGAAGAAAAATGGCCTTTGAACAAATGTTTTAAAGCTGAAACTATGCAGCAGTTGAACAACATAAAACTGTCAAGGCGGAAAAACACTCGTGTATCTTGAACTGTTAATGTAATTTATATGTTTTAAGCAAGTGCTGGTTTATCCGTTCTTCTGGTTTATATGCTTGACTTTTCGCGAGAAGGCAAACTTTAAACACAGAACATCTGCTCAGGCGATAACGCTTAATAGCGAAACAATCATGGAGGGGAGAAGAAGTAGGGGCCATCTGTCGTTGCCTATTCAACGGTACTCCAGAGGACGGATCCTCATGGAGGGGAGAAGAAGTAGGGGCCATTGGGCGGACAGTCCTCAGGACGGTGATACGCGATTTACCCAGCTTCGGAACACCTGCTCGATGACAGGGCCTAGTGTTGTTTGTCTAGAATTATATGGGCGCTTTCACATTGTTACAATGAGTTGTGGTTGTCTCGTCTCTACTTTGAGATCTGGCTTTAGGGCTCCCAAGATCCGGATTATAAAGGCGCTCGGATCTAGGGTTTACACATAGAGTCCTAGCCGGAATACAAGATGCCTAAATACGGAATATACATTGCCGTGCCCGTCAAGGATCCACCTAGACCTAACTTGCCGTCATGGATCCAGCTTCCTTCATGTGCCTTCACGAATCTGACTCCTGGCATAGACCTCCAAGGATCCGGCTACCTTCATGGGCCTCCATGGATCCGGCTACCTCAGTAGGTAGGTTCGGATCTGGCTACCTCAGTAGGTCGGTTCGGTTCCGGCTACCTCAGTAGGCCGGTTCGGTTCCGGCTACCTCAGTAGGTCGGTTCGGATACGGCTACCTTAGTAGGTCGGTTAGGATCCGGCTCCTTGTTCCTGGGCTGGACATCTTCCATCTTGATCAACAGCAAATGGGCCGACCGATGGGCCATATGCCATCACCACCATCTGTGGGCCATCCGGGCTTGCCGGAATCGGACCATGTCGATGGTATACCTATGAAGTATATCCACAACAGTGTCAATGTTCCGTGTGAGATGGGCCAAGATGATCGAAAAAGAAGGTCGGTATTTCACCGCCATGGCTATACCCGATGCCAAATCAAAGAACACATCCGCGAAAAATGAGCCATGGGTACTCGGTAGCCAAGTTGACAAATGCTTCTTCATCACCGACCCGTCCATGCCTAGTCGTGTTGTCGTGAGGAGGGGCAAGAGGAGCATCATAGGAATGCAAGGAGACGCCAACGAGGAAGACTTGGACAAGAACGGTGACCGAAAGATCGAGGAGGAATTCGACAAGCACTTCGACATGCCTACTACTAGTAAAGTAAGAATAAAGACCTCCCTACCCTCTAAAAGTTGTACGTTCACGCGAAGAAATATCAAGGTGTCCGGCATAAATCATTCAACCACCAACAACAAGGGCAAGAAGATTGCGAAGAGACAGTAGAGCTCGGAGCCGGGACGAAGATCTTTTTTTGGTCTATGCACGTGTGTCTGTGTGTGTGTGTGACAAGTACATGTGTGTGTGAGAGAGACAAGAATATGTGTGTGTGAGACAAGTAATTTGTAATTGATAATCTCTACTAATTATTAAATGTTGTGTTCTTTCTTGAAAATGTAAGAAAAACATTTTAAAAAATAGTTTGGGCAGCCAGGGTTCGAACCTGGGCTACCAAAGCCTAACAGTGGGTGCAACAACTGGGCTACTGTTGTGTTTCTGAAGAACACAACATTAGCTCTGTTTGTGTATTAAGTCCACAAATTCTGTGGCGCACCAGGTAGTAGGTGCGCCATAGAATTAAGGAATTCTGTGGCGCATGACTAAGCTGATGCGCCGCGGAATTTCTTAACTCTCCGGCGCACCTACTACCCGGTGCGCCACCAAATTTGTGGACTTAGGCATAGAACGGGCCCTTCTCTTCCTTTCTTCCCCACTTCGGCTGTTGCGCGAACCCTAGCTAATTGCACTGTCGATCGCCACCGCCTAGCGCCACCACCATCGCCTAGCACCGCCGCCGAGGAGGAGGAGGAGGACCCCCGAGCCGCCGCCACCGAGGAGGAGGAGGAGAACTCCCGAGCCGCCGCCACCTAGTAGGAGGACACCCAAGCCCGAGCCACCGCCGCCGCCGAGGAGGAGGAGGACGACAACGCCGCCACCACCGCTCAAGCCCCGCCACCGCCACCGTTTGGTGAGAGCCCCTGTACCCCTCCCCACTCCCCTGTCCCCTACCCACTCCACTGTCCCTCTCCCCACTCCCCTCCCCTCCCCACTCCCCTGTGCCCCTCCGCCATCCGCTGTTGTTGTGCTTCCTGCCTAGTTCTTGATGAATTGGGTATAATTAGTCTGCCAGGATAAATAATTAGGTAAAGAAGAAAATAGCGTATAATCACTGCCTAGTTCTTGATGAAATGTTATTTGGGAATAAAAATAAAAATGAACAAGCTAATGTTGTTGTTGTTTCTCTGTCTCTGATACGTCTCAAACGTATCTATAATTTCTTATGTTCCATGCTACTTTTATGATGATACTCACATGTTTTATACACATTATATGTCATTATTATGCATTTTCCGGCACTAACCTATTGACGAGATGCCGAAGAGCCAGTTGCTGTTTTCTGCTGTTTTTGGTTTCAGAAATCCTAGTAAGGAAATATTCTCGGAATTGAACGAAATCAACGCCCAGGGGCTTATTTTTCAACAAAGCTTCCAGAAGACCGAAAGGGAAACGAAGTGGGGCCACGAGGCGATGCCACACTAGGGCGGCGCGGCCTGGGCCCTGGCCGCGCGGCCCTGTTGTGTGGGTCCCCCGTGACGCCCTCTGACCTACCCTTCTGCCTACATATAGTCTTCGTCGCGAAACCCCCAGTACCGAGAGCCACGATACGGAAAACCTTCCAGAGACGCAGCCACCGCCAATCCCATCTCGAGGGATTCAGGAGATCGCCTCCGGCACCCTGCCGGAGAGGGGAATCATCTCCCGGAGGTTTCTTCATCGCCATGATCGCCTCCGGATTGATGTGTGAGTAGTTCACCCCTGGACTATGGGTCCATAGCAGTAGCTAGATGGTTGTCTTCTCCTAATTGTGCTATCATGTTAGATCTTGTGAGCTGCCTATCATGATCAAGATCGTCTATTTGTAATCCTACATGTTGTGTTTGTTGGGATCCGATGGATATTGAATACTATGTCAAGTTGATTATCAATCTATCATATATGAGTTGTTTATGTTCTTGCATGCTCTCCGTTGCTAGTAGAGGCTCTGGCCAAGTTGATACTTGTGACTCCAAGAGGGAGTATTTATGCTCGATAGTGGGTTCATGCTCCATTAAATGCAGGACGATGTGAGAAAGTTCTAAGGTTGTGGATGTGCTGTTGCCACTAGGGATAAAACATCGATGCTTTGTCTAAGGATATTTGTGTTGATTACATTACGCACCATACTTAATGCAATTGTCTGTTGCTTGCAACTTAATACCGGAAGGGGTTCGGATGATAACCTGAAAGTGGACTTTTTAGGCATAGATGCATGCTGGATGGCGGTCTATGTACTTTGTCGTAATGCCCTGATTAAATCTCATAGTACTCTTCATGATATTTGTATGTGCATTGTTATTCTTCCTTTATTTGTCAATTGCCCAACTGTAATTTGTTCACCCAACATGCTATTTATCTTATGGGAGAGACACCACTAGTGAACTGTGGACCCCGGTCCTATTCTTTACATCTGAAATACAATCTACTGCAATTGTTCTTTACTGTTCTTCGCAAACAATCATCATCTTCCACACAATACGGTTAATCCTTTGTTCACAGCAAGCCGGTGAGATTGACAACCTCACTGTTACGTTGGGGCAAAGTACTTTGGTTGTGTTGTGCAGGTTCCACGTTGGCGCCGGAATCCCTGGTGTTGCGCCGCACTACACTTCGCCGCCATCAACCTTCAACGTGCTTCTTGGCTCCTCCTGGTTCGATAAACCTTGGTTTCTTTCTGAGGGAAAACTTGCTACTGTCTGCATCACACCTTCCTCTTGGGGTTCCCAACGGACGTGTGTTAATTGCACGCATCAAGCATATTTTATGGCGCCGTTGTTATCACCAGAATTTGACCGAGTCAGAGGTGGGCCACGATTGAGAAAGACTTGAAGATATACATGGAAGGAAAAACAAGAATTGGCCTTATACACGAAGTTGGGCTGAATTGCCCATTGTATCTGTAATTTAGTGGATCGTATCTTTAGATTAAAAGTTAGAGTTTTACTCGTGCACGGTTAGGTGCACGTCCGAATTAGAAAGTCCGCCGGACTATAAATATGTATCTAGGGTTTATGGAATAAACAACAACACAACGTTCACCCCAAAACAAACCAATCTCGGCGCATCGCCAACTCCTTCGTCTCGAAGGTTTCAATCAGGTAAGCGACATGCTGCCTAGATCGCATCTTGCGATCTAGGCAGCACAAGCCCCACGTTGTTCATGCGTTGCCCGTACTGAAGCGTCTTTGATGGCGGGCAACGTAGTTATCATAGATGTGTTAGGGTTAGCATAGCTCTTCGTATAAACATGCTTACGTAGTGCAACCCTCGCATGTCTAGCCGCCCTCACGCCTATCTCAGGCGTGGGGGCGGCACCCTGCTTGTTCATCATCTAGTAGATCTGATCCGTTACGATTGCTCCTTGCTCCGCAAGGATTAGTTTAATATCTGCAATAGTTAGGCCTTACGAAGGGGGGGAGGATCCAGCGGCACGTAGGGTGGCGTTCGCAAGTCCTAAACAGGATGTTCCGATGATCAACGTCACGTTGGTTGTGTGGCCTTGTTTAGGATTGGCTTACGAGCACCGTGCGTGGCCGCGAGGCCCAACCTGGAGTAGGATGATCCGATTATGCGGTGAAAACCCTAAATCGTCGTAGATCTCATTAGCTTTATCTTGATCAAGCAGGATCACCAAGTATTCGTGCACCCCGTACGGATCATGGGTGGATCGGCTCTTTGAGCCGATTCACGAGATAACTGAGAGCCGATCGAGGCTCGATTTAATGTTTACGTGTATGCCATGCGGGAACTAAGCGAGGCATCCTCATCACCTTCACGACCAGGTATAGGTCAGGTGGCACGCCCTTGCACTTCGCATCGCCGCGTGTGACCAGAAGAGCATTGCGGGCCGTCGCTCGGAGGGGTCTCAGCCAGCCGCAGCTCTAGGCTCTTCCCGGCTCTACCGTGTTGACAGGCCGCTGCCCGCCGGTGGGTTTTGGCGATCAACACATTCTGGCACGCCCGGTGGGACTATCTTCTACATCAACCACATCGCCATCTACATCTGAGATGGCGGCGGACGGCACGCCAGTCACCTACGAGGAGCTGCCTGCTGAGCTCAAGAAGAAACATGACGGGATCAAGGCCACCCTCGAAGCCGACCTCATCGGCTCTTTTCAGAGAACCCGTACCCATGGCATCAGATGGAAGGGGTTCTCACCACAAGGTGCACTCGATGGGATAGATCTCTCTGCCCCGTCGGAGGAACGCACCAGGGCCCTTCGGCAGGAGATCAACTACTTGGTGGCTCACTCGCTACACCGCCACTCTGAAAACTTGGTCAACGTGTTGGAGCGTCTCGCTCTGCGCGTGATCCAGGAGATCATGAGCCACCAGTACTCGCCGTCAGGACCAGCTCTCGGGACGCACCAAGGAGAGTTGCCACTCCAGTCCCGTCCACCGCTGCCATACGCGTTGGCAGCACCAGCTGAAGTGCCGGCTACACCGGCATTCGTCGTCTACAAGATCGGTGGTGACCCTAGTGACTACCAGTTCTTGGCTGAGGCGCCCAAGGAGATCCCTCAAGGATACGCGTGCACATATGTGCCAGATTGTGGCAACTGGCCACTCTCAAACCAGGCCACAACGTCAGGGACTCCGGCGCAAACGGGAGGAACGTCGCAAACGAGCTTGAGAAGCGCACGTGGCTAACTAAGTACGCCACCCCGACGAAACTCCCGAGCCCAGCTCCTGCAGTTGGCTCAGAGCTGGAAAAGCAAACATGGCTGGCTAAGTACGCCACCCCGGCGAATCTTCAGAATACATCTCCTGCAGCCAGCACGGTGGATCAGATTAGTACCATACTGAGAGACCAGTTCGGCATTATGCCGAAAAGGAGGGCAATCGGCTATTCCAAGCCGTACCCCGACGAGTACGAGATGATCCCGCTGCCACCTAAATATCGGCTCCCTGACTTCTCCAAATTCAGTGGATCGGATGGCTCCAGCTCCATCGAGCACATCGGCCGATATTTGGCGCAACTAGGACCGGCTTCAGTGTCGGATCAGCTACGCGTGAGGCTCTTTTCACAGTCCCTCACAGGATCGGCTTTTGGATGGTATACCTCTTTGCCGGCAAACTCCATCCAGTCTTGGAAGCAATTGGAAGAACAGTTCCATACGCAATACCATTCAGAAGCTTCCGAGTCTAGCATTGCCGATCTAGCACAACTACGTCAGAAGCGCGGAGAAACGGTGACAGAGTACATCCAGCGCTTCAGGAGTCTTAGGAACCGATGTTATTCGGTTCGTATAACTGAAAAGGAAGCAGTCGAATTGGCAGTAGCTGGCCTTGCAACACAGCTCAAGGACATGGCCTCCCAAGCAGATTATCCCTCGCTGGCGCACATGGTTCAGAAACTATCAGCATATGAACAGCGCCACCCAGACCTGTACCAAGACAAGTTTAAGCGTGCAGTAGTCATGGTCGATACAGAGGAAGGTGAAGTGCCTGCGGGAGACCAAGAAATAGCAGTGGCTGAGTGGACTCGGGGAGGAACCCCCGTATCCTGCAAATGGGTAAAGCCACCAGGGCCGCCCAGGGGATTTGATTTTGACGTGACCAAGACTGAACAAATCTTCGACCTCCTGCTTAAGGAGAAACAGTTGACGATTCCTGAAGGTCTCAAGTTCCCTACGGCGCAAGAGCTAAACGGAAAGCCGTACTGCAAATTCCACAACTCGCTTTCCCATGCCACCAACGACTGCAGGGTGTGGCGTCAGCACATCCAAGCGGCGATAGAGAAGGGGCGTTTAATTTTCAACCAATACGCCATGAAGGTAGACACCCAGCCCTTCCCCGCCGTTAACATGGTAGAAGTCATCTACCCCGAGGGCTGCCAGCCAGGTCCCACGTTCAGCATCAACATGGTGGGGCCTGGGAACCACTCTGGCAAAGATGGAGATGAGGGCAGCTGTTCTCATAGCAAGGACACAGAAGAGGCCGCTCCACGCGATCGGCTCCATCATGATGGCAAGCGCTACGTCACAGAGGGAGAAGTGAAGAACATAAGATGTCAGCGACCTCTCTCTGATCACCTCCTCAACAAATATGTGAGTCAGTATGACCAACGCCGACGGTCCAACTATGATGATGAAGGAGATCGTCTGGCTAGAGAAGCCAGAAGACATCGTCGGCAGGATCGCGATGAGGAGGAGCACGAGCGCCGTGCCACGGACAGGCCAAGGGAGCAAGATGACAACGCCAGACACTGGGATTGCCCTTTCTTCAGACACTGCTGGGATTCAGGAATGAGCCGATTGCCCACAATCGGCAATTGCCCAGAATGCAACAAGAAGAAGAAGGAGGCAGCCAACGTGTCTGTGTTTGAGCGCTTAGGGCCTCTCCCACCACCAAGCAAACGCGCTGAGTCACCTCGTTGGGCAGATCTTGAGGATTCAGAAGACGAGGGACTAGAAGAAGAAGAAGACAGGTACCACCGTCCAAGGTGGTGCCCTGACGGACTCAGCCGTTCACAGAAACGCAGGGTTCAGCGGTTGCGCGGCCTGGAGGAAGCCGAAAGGTTATACTTGCATACGCTAAGGAAGGCACGGCCTGATCTGGCTGCAAAGGTTCAGCGAGCCCTGAATGAAGAGGGTCGTCCACGGAGAATGGAGTGGCGTCCCAAGCAAAAGAAAACCGATGATGAAACATCGGCTGGCACAAACATGGTGCTCGTCTTGCCGACAGAGCTTAGTGCTCCACGATTATACGATGCACTCAAGGTGGATGACAGCAGGCGCATCAAGTCAGAGGTTGGGTTGGTTTTATCCAGCCTAACCGAGTAGCAAGATTAAACCAATGAGCAAACCGTGCGAGGCTGATCCTTGTGATCGGCCCCAAAAATTTTATGGAGGAACATTACAAAACCTTCATCGAGCAAGCAATGTGGAGGCCGATTCCCGCAATCGGCCAAAATTATCTTCTGCACATATTCTGTTTATGGTCAGCAACGATCTACTGGGCAGCGGCCACGTCGGCAGATGGAAGTCAGCATGAATCTTTGCGAAGACGACGTGCAAGTGCAGTGCCCTGGCTTACCAAGAAAGCCGATATCTGCAATCATTTGGCAGATTCGGCTCGGGGGGCATGTAGTCAGATGAACGTGTGCAGATAAACATGTGCAGACATGTGTGCAATGAATACTGGGGCCTGATAGGAGAAAATCGGCCAGTAAAAAAAAAATTTACAGCCGATGCAAGGGCATCGACTTTAGAGTTGAAAGACAGCCGATGCGCAACCATCGACTTTAGTAGAAATTATGCAATGTCTATCGAGTCTCCACCAGATCCAGGCCAACGGTGGTACCTTCTGTTGCCTCGAGTGAGTAAAACAATGGAAACTTCTTCAGCTACTTCGAGCCGATCCGGGTTCCTGAACCCCGTTGTCAAGGATTTCCAATCTTTGGGGCTAGTTCAGCTGAGACGAAAGATTATCGGCTGACGGAGGAAGAAAAAGGATCGGCTTTGGCGCATTCTCTCTGACATTCTCGCCTCGAGTAAGGCTCGGGGGGCAGCAGGCCTGGTGGATGCTCTCTTTTGCTCTGTTTAAAGAGCCGATTGGGGATACTATCGGCTGATCCTTCATTGCAACCTTCTTCACGATGATGAGTACTGAAGAGGATTATTGGGTTTGGTTAGAAAGTTCAAAGGCTTTCCTGAAAGATCCTGCATCAGTTGAGGAAGGGAAGGGTGAAATTCAAAGGACCGATGTGGTACTATCGGCTCATTACGCATTGGCAAAAGGGGACGAATCGGCAAGGTCAGTAGAAGGAGGAATCGGCTAAATTAAACTCAAAGGAAATCGGCAAGATCAAATTGGGGAAAGTTCTTCATTGATTAGATTTCCTACATAAAAGAGCTGATTGCTCTCAAAAGGAAGTACTAGGGGATACATTGCCCCATCTACTACTACTGGCCCTATTCTAGAAGTCCTATCTACGGGCCATCACTGCCCTCGTCGTCGCCGTCGCCGCCGCTGTTGGCGCTGCTCCCGGCGGGCTCGTCGTCGCTCCAATGGCCGCCGACCGGGTCCTCGTTGTCTTCATCCTCTTCGTCAGCGTCGTCCTCGTCTCTGTCGAAGTCGCTAAGATTGCCCGGCCAAGGGCAGAACCGCTTGGCCGGCGGCTCGTCGGAGGAGCTCTCGTTGTCGTCCTCCTCCTCCTCTTCCTGCTCCTCCTCCTCACCGGAAGAGGTGAAGTCGCAGGAGAAGCTGTCGTCGTCGCTCTCCTCCTCCGTTGCCCCAACGGTGAGGAAGCGGAGGTCGCTCTCCCCGTCCGTCGAGGACTGGTCGTCCTCGGACCAGATGGAGAAGTCGTGGTCTGGCTCCTCCCCGGCCGCAATGGCGCAGCGGATGTTCGCTGCATGGACCTCTGCCGGATTGTACTCCGGCGTCGGCTCACGGGATGCGGAGGACTGGCTGGAAGGACCCGATGGAGCAGAGGAGGAAGAGGACATGGTGGTAGGAGGGCTTTTGGAGTGCTAGTGCGATGGAGATACGGAGGAGAACTGTGCGTAGCGGTTAAATAAAAGGAGGTATAGTGGAAATTCAATGCCACAGCAGTTTCCGAGGAAGAGGTGCCTAAAAAAAAAAAACTGCCAAATCACGCGGAGAAGTTGAGGAGGCAGGGCATCATGATGAAAGATACTGCGACGGTTCTGCCACGACATGACCCGACAAAGGAAAACAGAGTGATTTTGGAATTACCAATTCCAAAACCAGGGGGGCATGTGTTATCACCAGAATTTGACCGAGTCAGAGGTGGGCCACGATTGAGAAAGACTTGAAGATATACATGGAAGGAAAAACAAGAATTGGCCTTATACACGAAGTTGGGCTGAATTGCCCATTGTATCTGTAATTTAGTGGATCGTATCTTTAGATTAAAAGTTAGAGTTTTACTCGTGCACGGTTAGGTGCACGTCCGAATTAGAAAGTCCGCCGGACTATAAATATGTATCTAGGGTTTATGGAATAAACAACAACACAACGTTCACCCCAAAACAAACCAATCTCGGCGCATCGCCAACTCCTTCGTCTCGAAGGTTTCAATCAGGTAAGCGACATGCTGCCTAGATCGCATCTTGCGATCTAGGCAGCACAAGCCCCACGTTGTTCATGCGTTGCCCGTACTGAAGCGTCTTTGATGGCGGGCAACGTAGTTATCATAGATGTGTTAGGGTTAGCATAGCTCTTCGTATAAACATGCTTACGTAGTGCAACCCTCGCATGTCTAGCCGCCCTCACGCCTATCTCAGGCGTGGGGGCGGCACCCTGCTTGTTCATCATCTAGTAGATCTGATCCGTTACGATTGCTCCTTGCTCCGCAAGGATTAGTTTAATATCTGCAATAGTTAGGCCTTACGAAGGGGGGGAGGATCCAGCGGCACGTAGGGTGGCGTTCGCAAGTCCTAAACAGGATGTTCCGATGATCAACGTCACGTTGGTTGTGTGGCCTTGTTTAGGATTGGCTTACGAGCACCGTGCGTGGCCGCGAGGCCCAACCTGGAGTAGGATGATCCGATTATGCGGTGAAAACCCTAAATCGTCGTAGATCTCATTAGCTTTATCTTGATCAAGCAGGATCACCAAGTATTCGTGCACCCCGTACGGATCATGGGTGGATCGGCTCTTTGAGCCGATTCACAGGATAGCCTGAGAGCCGATCGAGGCTCTGATTTAATGTTTACGTGTATGCCATGCAGGAACTAAGCGAGGCATCCTCATCACCTTCCTGACCAGGTATAGGTCAGGTGGCACGCCCTTGCACTTCGCATCGCCGCGTGTGACCAGAAGAGCATTGCGGGCCGTCGCTCGGAGGGGTCTCAGCCAGCCGCAGCTCTAGGCTCTTCCCGGCTCTACCGTGTTGACAGGCCGCTGCCCGCCGGTGGGTTTTGGCGATCAACAGCCGTTGCCGGGGAGATCAAGACACGCTGCAAGGGGAGTCTCGACTTCCAATCTCTTTACTTTGTTTTTGTCTTGTTTTACTTTATTTACTACTTTGTTTGCTGCACTAAAACAAAACACAAAAAAAATTAGTTGCTAGCTTTACTTTACTTACTGTCTTGTTCTCTATATCAAAAACACAAAAAAATTAGTTACTTGCATTTACTTTATCTAGTTTGCTTTATTTACTACTGCTAAAATGAATACTCCTGAAAACACTAAGTTGTGTGACTTCACAAACACAAATAATTATGATTTCTTATGCACACCTATTGCTCCACCTGCTACTACAGCAGAATTCTTTGAAATTAAACCTGCTTTACTGAATCTTGTCATGAGAGAGTAATTTTCTGGTGTTAGTTCTGATGATGCTGCTGCCCATCTTAATAATTTTGTTGAACTATGTGAAATGCAAAAGTATAAGGATGTAGATGGTGACATTATAAAATTAAAATTGTTTGCTATCTTTGCCTAAGAATAGTATTGATTCATGGACTAAATGTAAAGATGCTTTTATTGGTAGATATTATCCTCCCGCTAAAATTATATCTTTGAGAAGTAGCATAATGAATTTTAAGCAAATGGATAATGAACATGTTGCTCAAGCATGGGAGAGAATGAAATCTTTGGTAAAGAATTGCCCAACCCATGGACTAACTACTTGGATGATCATCCAAACCTTTTATGCAGGACTGAATTTTTCTTCGCGGAACCTATTGGATTCAGCTGCTGGAGGTACCTTTATGTCCATCACTTTGGGGGCGGCTACAAAGCTTCTTGATGATATGACGATAAATTACTCTGAATGGCACACGGAAAGGGCTCCACAAGGTAAGAAGGTAAATTCTGTCGAAGAAACCTCCTCCTTGAGTAATAAGATTGATGTGATTATGTCTATGCTTGTGAATGGTAGATCTAATGTGGATCCAAATAATGTTCCTTTAGCTTCATTGGTTGCTCAAGAAGAAAATGTTGATGTGAATTTCATTAAAAATAATAATTTCAACAACAATGCTTATAGGAATAATTCTGGTAACAACTATAGGCCATATCCTTCTGCTAATGGTAATGGTTATGGTAATTCTTATGGGAATTCTTATAACAATAATAGGAGTGTACCCCCTGGTCTTGAAGCCATGCTTAAAGAATTTATTAGTACACAAACTGCTTTTAACAAATCTGTTGAGGAAAAGCTTGATAAAATTGATATTCTTGCTTCTAAGGTTGATAGACTTGCCTCTGATGTTGATCTTTTAAAATTGAAAGTTATGCCTAATAGGGATATTGATAATAAGATTGTTACTATAGCAAATGCCATCCAAGTTAGAATTAATGAGAATATAAGACTGATGGCTGAATTGCATGCTAGGTGGGAAAGAGAAGAAAATGAAAAACTAGCTAAAGAGAATAATGTAGCTAAAGTTTGGACTATTACCACCACTAGTAATGATAATGATTCACATGTTGCTACACCTCCTACTATCAATGGTAAAATAATTGGTGTTGGCAATGTTTCTACTCCTAGTGCAAAGCGTGCAAAATTACCTGAAATTGCTAAAACTGCTGAAACTGCTTGTGATAAAACTGCTGAATTTTTTTCCAACATTGGGGACAATGATCCCATTGCTGTATATCATAATGGTTTAGATTTTGATGATTGTCACATCTCTGAAGTTATAAAGTTCTTACAAAAACTTGCTAGAAGTCCTAATGCTAGTGCTATAAATTTGGCCTTTACAAAACATATTACAAATGCTCTCATAAAAGCTAGAGAAGAGAAACTAAAACTTGAAACTTCTATTCCTAGGAAGTTAGAAGATGGTTGTGAGCCCATCATTAAGATGAGGGTCAATGATTTTGATTGTAATGCTTTATGTGATCTTGCTGCAAGTATTTCTGTTATGCCCAAGAAAATCTATAATATGCTTGACTTGCCACCATTGAAAAATTGTTATTTGGATGTTAATCTTGCTGATAATGCTATCAAGAAACCTTTGGGGAGGATTGATAATGTTCGTATTATGGTTAACAATAACCTTGTCCCCGTTGATTTTGTTGTCTTGGATGTTGAATGCAATGCATCTTGTCCCATCATATTGGGAAGACCTTTTCTTCGAACTGTTGGTGCTACCATTGATATGAAGGAAGGTAATATTAAATATCAATTTCCTCTCAAGAAAGGTATGGAACACTTCCCTAGAAAAAGAATGAAGTTACCTCATGATTCTATTATTAGAACAAATAATGATGTCGATGCTTTCATCTCTTGATAATACTTGATTCACACTTTCTGCGCCTAGCTGAAAGGCGTTAAAGAAAAGCGCTTATGGGAGACAACCCATGTTTTTACTACAGTACTTTTGTTTTATATTTGAGTCTTGGAAGTTGTTACTACTGTAGCAACCTCTCCTTATCTTTATTTTATTGCATTGTTATACCAAGTAAAGTCTTTGATAGTAAAGTCAATACTAGATTTGGATTACTGCGCAGAAACAGATTTCTTGCTGTCACGAATTTGGGCAGGGTTCTCTGTAGGTAACTCAGAAACATCTGCAAATTTACGTGCGTGATCCTCAGATATGTACGCAACTTTCATTCAATTTGAGCATTTTCATCTGAGCAAGTTAAGTGCCTCTGTAAAATTCGTCTTTACGGACTGTTCTGTTTTGACAGATTCTGCCTTTTATTTCACATTGCCTGTTTTGCTATGTTTGATGGATTTCTTTGTTCCATTAACTTTCAGTAGCTTTGTGCAATGTCCAGAAGTGTTAAGAATGATTATGTCACCTCTGAATATATTAATTTTCAATTATGCACTAACCCTCTAATGAGTTTGTTTTGAGTTTGGTGTGGAGGAAGTTTTCAAGGGTCAAGAGAGGAGGATGATACAATATGATCAAGAAGAGTGAAAAGTCTAAGCTTGGGGATGCCCCCGTGGTTCATCCCTGCATATTTTAAGAAGACTCAAGCATCTAAGCTTGGGGATGCCCAAGGCATCCCCTTCTTCATCAACAACATTATCAGGTTCTTCTAGTGAAACTATATTTTTATTCCATCACATCTTATGTGCTTTGCTTGGAGCGTCTGTTTGTTTATTTTTGTTTTCGTTTGAATAAAATCGGATCCTAGCATTCTTTGTTTGGGAGAGAGACACGCTCCGCTGTTTCGTATGAACACATATGTTCTTAGCTTTATTCTTAATGTTCATTGCGAAGGTTGAACTACCTCGTTCATTGATATATGGTTGGAAACGGAAAATGCCGCATGTGGTAAATGGTATAATGTCTTGAATAATTTGATACTTGGCAATTGTTGTGCTCATATAGATCATGTTTAAGCTCTTGCATCATGTACCTTGTACCTATTAATGAAGAACTACATAGAGCTTGTTAAAATTTGGTTTGCATGATTGGTCTCTCTAAGTCTAGATATTTTCTGGTTGAGGTGTTTGAACAACAAGGAGACGGTGTAAAGTCTTTTAATGCTTACAATATGTTTATATGTGAGTCTTGCTGCACCATTTATACTTGAGTTTGCTTCAAACAACCTTGCTAGCCTAGCCTTGTATTGAGAGGGATTCTTCTCGTGCATCCAAATCCTTGAGCCAAATCCATGCCAATTGTGTCCACCATACCTACCTACCACATGGTATTTCCCCGCCATTCCAAAGTACATTACTTGAGTGCTACCTTTAAAATTCCATTCTTTGCCTTTACAATATATAGCTCATGGGACAAATAGCCTTAAAAACTATTGTGGTGAAGAATATGTACTTATGTATCTTATTTCTTAATAAGTTGCTTGTTGAGCGGTAACCATGTTTCTGGGGACGCCATCAACTTTTATCTTTGTTGAATATCATGTGAGTTGCTATGCATGTTCGTCTTGTCTGAAGTAAGGGCGATTTTCATGATTAAATGGTTTGAGTATGCATATTGTTAGAGAAGAACATTGGGCCGCTAACTAAAGCCATGAATCATGGTGGAAGTTTCAGTTTGGACACAAAACCTCAATCTCTTATGAGAATATTACCTGTTGTTGAATGCTTAAGCATTAAAATAGGAGTCCATTATCTGTTGTCTATGTTGTCCCGGTATGGGTGTCTAAGTTGAGAATGATCAAAAGCGAGAAATCCAATGCGAACCTTCTCCTTAGACCCTTGTACAGGCGGCATAGAGGTACCCCTTTGTGACACTTGGTTGAAACATATGTTATGCAATGATAATCCGTGTTAATCCAAGCTAATTAGGACAAGGTGCGGGCACTATTAGTATACTATGCATGAGGCTTGCAAGTTATAAGATATCTTATACATAATACATATGATTTATTACTACCGTTGACAAAATTGTTTCTTGTTTTCAAAATGAAAAGCTCTAGCACCAAAATAGTAATCCATGCTTCCCTCTGCGAAGGGCCATTCTTCTACTTTATTGTTGAGTCAGTTTACCTATTCTTTCTATCTTAGAAGCAAACACTTGTGTAAACTGTGTGCATTGATTCTTACATGTTTACCTATTGCACTTGTTATATTACTTTGTGTTGACAATTATCCATGAGATATACATGTTGAAGTTGAAAGCAACCGCTGAAACTTATATCTTCCTTTGGTGTTGCTTCAATGCCTTTACTAAGAATTTATTGCTTATGAGTTAACTATTATGCAAGACTTATTGATGCTTGTCTTGAAAGTATTATTCATGAAAAGTCTTTGCTATATGATTCAGTTGTTTACTCATTGTCTTCATCATTGCTTCGAATCACTGCATTCATCTCATGTGCTTTACAATAGTATTGATCAAAATTATGATAGCATGTCACTTCAGAAATTATCATTGTTATCGTTTACCTACTCGAGGGCGAGTAGGAACTAAGCTTGGGGATGCTTGATACGTCTCAAACGTATCTATAATTTCTTATGTTCCATGCTACTTTTATGATGATACTCACATGTTTTATACACATTATATGTCATTATTATGCATTTTCCGGCACTAACCTATTGACGAGATGCCGAAGAGCCAGTTGCTGTTTTCTGCTGTTTTTGGTTTCACAAATCCTAGTAAGGAAATATTCTCGGAATTGGACGAAATCAACGCCCAGGGGCTTATTTTTCCACGAAGCTTCCAGAAGACCGAAAGGGAAACGAAGTGGGGCCACGAGGCGATGCCACACTAGGGCGGCGCGTCCTGGGCCCTGGCCGCGCGGCCCTGTTGTGTGGGTCCCCCGTGACGCCCTCTGACCTACCCTTTCCGCCTACATATAGTCTTCGTCGCGAAACCCCCAGTACCGAGAGCCACGATACGGAAAACCTTCCAGAGACGCAGCCACCGCCAATCCCATCTCGGGGGATTCAGGAGATCGCCTCCAGCACCCTGCCGGAGAGGCGAATCATCTCCCGGAGGTCTCTTCATCGCCATGATCGCCTCCGGATTGATGTGTGAGTAGTTCACCCCTGGACTATGGGTCCATAGCAGTAGCTAGATGGTTGTCTTCTCCTAATTGTGCTATCATGTTAGATCTTGTGAGGTGCCTATCATGATCAAGATCGTCTATTTGTAATCCTACATGTTGTGTTTGTTGGGATCCGATGGATATTGAATACTATGTCAAGTTGATTATCAATCTATCATATATGAGTTGTTTATGTTCTTGCATGCTCTCCGTTGCTAGTAGAGGCTCTGGCCAAGTTGATACTTGTGACTCCAAGAGGGAGTATTTATGCTCGATAGTGGGTTCATGCCTCCATTAAATCTGGGACAGTGACAGAAAGTTCTAAGGTTGTGGATGTGCTGTTGCCACTAGGGATAAAACATCGATGCTTTGTCTAAGGATATTTGTGTTGATTACATTACGCACCATACTTAATGCAATTGTCTGTTGCTTGCAACGTAATACCGGAAGGGGTTCGGATGATAACCTGAAAGTGGACTTTTTAGGCATAGATGCATGCTGGATGGCGGTCTATGTACTTTGTCGTAATGCCCTGATTAAATCTCATAGTACTCTTCATGATATTTGTATGTGCATTGTTATGCCTTCTTTATTTGTCAATTGCACAACTGTAATTTGTTCACCCAACATGCTATTTATCTTATGGGAGAGACACCACTAGTGAACTGTGGACCCCGGTCCTATTCTTTACATCTGAAATACAATCTACTACAATTGTTCTTTACTATTCTTCGCAAACAATCATCATCTTCCACACAATACGGTTAATCCTTCGTTCACAGCAAGCCGGTGAGATTGACAACCTCACTGTTACGTTGGGGCAAAGTACTTTGGTTGTGTTGTGCAGGTTCCACGTTGGCGCTGGAATCCCTGATGTTGCGCCGCACTACACTTCGCCGCCAGCAACCTTCAACGTGCTTCTTGGCTCCTCCTGGTTCGATAAACCTTGGTTTCTTTCTGAGGGAAAACTTGCTACTGTCTGCATCACACCTTCCTTTTGGGGTTCCCAACGGACGTGTGTTAATTGCACGCATCAGTCTCTGCCAAGTTGATAGTCAGAAGTTGTGAAAATGGTAATTAAAATGCAGTGCCCATGAAATGCAGTCGGTAGTAGGTTTAGTTTAAATGAAAATTTGGAAATTCTACTACCTAGTTCTGGATGAAATTTGGTCCTCCTGTTTATGGTAGTCCTCCAGGAGTATTTTGTCTTCATTTTGGTAGTCCAAACTCATATTTGGGTTACATTATGGTTGATAAAAATTGGTTGCAGATGGTTGAATTGGTTGTAGATGGTTGATATATAAAAATTGCTTGCAGATGGTTGAATTGGCAGATGCTTGATTGCAGTATGCTTGTCCATTTAGCTCTATTCATTTAGTTGATTTAGTTTGAGATATAAAAATCAAAATGAAAAGCTATGGTGCAGTAGCAAGAACCATCAGTACAATTTTAAAATTTAAATGCCTCTGCCTATCAATGCACTAGAAAGAACCCCTCTTGCAAACAATCTGAGGCATATAAAACAAGAATTGTTGTATAGCAATGAAAGAGGAGATTTCTTTTAAATGCCTCTGTCTTCCTCATGTCCCCTGCCATTTAAATCAATGGTTGTCTAGCTATTTTAAATATTTGAAAAGAAGCTACAACTGACAGATTTGAAGAATATTCATGAACCAAAAATGGACAGTCTCTCCTGGCCCATTTTGGAGAATATTCCCAATGGCTTGTCTCCTTACATATTATTTTCCCTTTCCTGGATTGACATTACAATTCAAAATAAGAACCTGATGGAATTGTCCTATGGAACACAACTGTTGAGCTTGTGTGCTCATATCCTCTATGCCCTCCATCCTATATAAATGGCTAGTGTAGTGAACCAGAAAATCACACCAAACATGGACAGTCTCTCATGGAGTGCAAAGAGGAAGAGCACTGGCTCCAGTGGTGCCTCTGGCTCCAAGTATGCCTCTCTTTCCAAGAGTGTTTCTATGGGTAGGGAAGACAAGGAATTGCTAGTGTATCATAGGAGAAGTGTGCAAGAGAGGGAAGAAGCTGCTGCCAGGCGCAGGGAGAGGGAAGAAGCAGCAGCAGCTCGCTTGAACCAGGTAGGTGTGTGCCCTTGGTACACACAGGTTCTCCCACTTCCAAAATCCAAACCTAAACCTATTCCCAAAATGAAAAAGTATAATCATCAGATGACGGAAGGAGGATCCACAGAGGTGCTGCCCTACTATGTGCCACCAAATCTCGAAGAAAAGGTTAAAGCTGGAGTTATCTTGTGCTGACTGGGGAAGGTCATGAAAAAAAACAAAGATTTGGTATCCTAGTTTGTGTAGTTTGTTGTTGTTTCAGCCATCTAGTTTTAGTGTGTCCTAGTTTGTGTGAATAATTATGTAATATAAGGGTTTGATGTAATGCTTCTATGCTTAAGTTTCTGAATTCTCCTATTGCAATGATGAATGTAAGGGTTTATGTAATGCTTCGACGCAATGATGAATATAACTAGGCATGCTTGGTTCAAGCTAACTGTTAGGATTTGAATGAAATTCTACTGCTAGGATTTGAATGAAAAGCTACTGCTAGGATTTGTTAGCTATACTGATGTACTTGTGTTTATCTAGACCCTAATAAAATTCATATACACTTGTACTTGTGTTCATATATACACTTGTACTGATGCTTATGTTTATATTTTTTACTGGTTTGGCTAGCAGCATAGATACATGGATTCTTGTGTTTCTCATGTCCTCTTTAGAGTTTGGTAGCACAAGGTGTTTTGTTTTAAACAATATGTTGGTTTTCCACTCCTATAGAATTGCAGTAATTAACTTTCTAGGCTGCTAAGTAGTACCAGTTTATGCTCCAGGTTTTGCTCCAAGTTTATGCTCCAGGTTTTGCTCCAGCTTTAGAGTTTGGATTCTTGTTTATGCTCCAGGTTTTGCTGGTTTGGCTAGCAGCAACAATTTCGTTTATGCTCCAGCAATTTTGTATATACATGGATTCTTGTATCTGTGGTGATGATGTATATATGGTGGTGATGATGAACCTGTGTGGAGGTGATGATGAATCTGTGTGGTGCCGATGATGAATCTGTGGTGGTGATGATGAATCTGGATTTTGTATGAATATATGTTTGCAGGGATATTGAGTTGCCCATTTCTCCCGAAGCGTTGATTCACTTCCGTTTCGGTTGAGAAATGGGCACTCCTATGTGGAAAAAATAGAAAAGGTCATGCCGAAATTTTGGTTGACTTTTCTACTAACTTTTTGCCTCTTTTTAATGAAGTGCAAATAAACATGTCGGGTACTTCTAAGCCCAGGATCTAGGAGGAAGACATTAGAGAGGCCAACAAGGACTTCTGGCAGGACTACGATGGAGAGGGCCAGGAGGAAGACGTCGATACCGGCGATGAGGAAGAGGGCCTGGACACCGCCGCTGAGACCGGCGATGAGGGAGAGGGCCAGGGGACTGCCGCCGAGACCGGCGATGAGGAAGAGGCCTGGGACGACGCCCCCGAGACCGGTGAAGATACCTCCGATCGCACGGAAGGCGATAGCGGCGGCAAACCTGAGGAGGCTAAGAAGAAGAGGAAGGCGAGGAGGCCAAGAAGGGATCGGAAGCCGCAAGTGCTCACCAACGTCACTGATGCGTTCACGTTAGTCTCCGAAAGTGGCCAACCCTTGGAGCCTTCGGAGGTTGCCAAAGGGTACATCATGCAACTAGGGTGCATCGTCCGTGAAACCGTGTCGATAAACAACCATGAAATTAGAAGCGAGGACAACGCGGCTTTGGCCGAAACCCTCATCCAGAAGCTTCACCAACAATACACGTTCTCGGAGCCGTTCAATAAAAGTTGGACTCTTTAGCTCTCATGAAGATGAGCACCGCCTTGAGCAGCTGGAGATACCGGCTAAAGAGAAAGATCTATCACGGTGAAAGCTGGGAGAAGATATGTAGCAAAGAGCCGTGGCTCTCCAAAGAAGTCTTTGATGCATTCAAGTCATCCTTAGAGACTGAGGAAGCTAAAAAATTGGACCGCTTGGGGGAAGAAAATGCGGGAATTGAACCTAGCGGTCCACCATTGCGGAAGCGGCACTTACCGAGGAAAATAGCCCACTTGGGACAAGGAGGATCTGGAGATTCAACGTCTGGGGAAAGAAAACCCCTGGCTAAGAATCACGGATTTACAGACTAGGAACTTTGTCCGGTCCCGCTACTACTTAGACTGGAAGACGGGGAAATTTGTTACGGATGACCTCGACGTGAAGAACTTCGAGAAATACCTAGTAAGGATAGTATATATTATTGCGTAGATCTTATTAGGCAATGAAGCCAAATGGGCTAATCTTAAGTTCCTTTATCTGAAGGATGATGAGTTGAAGGCTAGTGCTACGGCTGGCCCGTTGTCCCAGGGGTCGACGGAACTGTGGGACACGCCTTTCAGCAGGGCGACAAACAAATACAAGAAGAAGGACCTGGAGAAGCCGTCGACGTCGGCTGGCCGTGTGTCCGGCTTTGGCACAAGTATGAAGCTATCCGAGTAATACGGATCGGATGCTAAGACGAGAAAGGAGAGGAGGACGTCGGCTAAGGATAAAGCCGAGGTTCAGGAGCTGAAGAAGAAGGTGGAGTCACTAGAGAAGATGGTGGCCAAAAAGCCGGCGGAGAACACCGAGCTGATGAGTAAGTTACTAGACGACAGGCTTCGGCAGATCATCCCCCTGGGTTGATGGAGAGGTTAGCTGCTTGGAATGAGGCATGTCAAAAGGGGCCGATACATGTGCCCAGCGTCAGCGGCAGCAACTCAAGCTTCGAAGTGTCGCCGGAACTGGTGACCCCGACGCCGCCGCTCCAGCTGGTCGCATCGACGCCCCCAACCGTGGAAGCATGTAGGGTGGCGGTGCTTGATAATACACCTGAGAATGAGCGGCCCAGCGCCGGCGCAGAAGCCCTTGTATCGACATTAGCCGAGATCGACGCCATCAAGAAGGTAACTCATTAGTTAGTCCTCCGCATCATCTTCTCTAACTATATATGCCTTTCGTGACTGCCATATCATGATGCCCAACATGCCTCTGACTCAGGACGAACCTTGCATACTACTGCATACGCTGGAGTCCGGTGGCCAGTTGATGGAAGTTGCTAGCGGCACTGTCATGCCAGCCGCGATATGCACCACGCTAGAATTGCGGAAGGCCTGGTGAAGGTCAAGTTTCTATGGTAGTACCGGAGTACCGCGGCATCGTCCCCCCATCAACCTCCGGGCGCAGACAAGGATGAAATTATGGTCCTTGGGGATTGCACCTCATGGATTATGACATTGCCGAAGAAACAGATTCGTCTTGGGGGGTCTTCCGTTAGGCATAGCACCGGTGCCACCTCCCCTATCATCCGGCCCAATATCGCCCGTTCCCGCGCCGCCGCCACCACCCTGAAGGAACCGGCGGTCACCGCCGCCACCTGGAAGGAACCAGCGGTCGCCGCCACCACCCAGAAGGAACCGGCGATCGCCGCCACCAACAGCTATTCGGAACGCTACCGCAACGACCGTCGACCAAACGCAAGGTACGCCAAGCACCGGCATCGCAACCGCCACCACCTAAGGTCGTGGACATGTCGCCACTTGATGGCAACGATGGAGATGATGATGACAACATCGATGCCTACCACCGAAACCGGATGGCTTTCCCCAGTGTCATGAAGCTGGTAAACCGATACTGCCTAAGGACATGGAACACCTCGCAAGTGGACCAATGCTCCCTTTACAGTACAGTATTCAATGTCTAGAGGACATCCTTCTTAAAGACAAGGATCCAAGTTACCTGGTGTTCACGGTCAAGGTGCTAGTGGACCCGAACTTCGTCCAAGAAGACCCCGCGGATATCTTCTTCATAGCGTACGAGGATGTCTTCAATCTATTTCACTGGAAACGACTCGACTATAACTTGGTCCGCCTATACGCGCTCAATCTTCAGATGAAGACCAACAGAGAGAGAACCCCACGTCGCAGTAGCGGATCCCTACTACCAAGGCGCGATAGCCAGCTGGAGGAAGGCTCAAGGACACGGACCAAGGCGGTGCAGTACCTCTAGAGCTTCATGCTCAGGAACAAAGAGAAGAACACCCTTCTTCTGCCGGTCTTTCCCGAGTAAGAACACATCTGCTCGCGATCGTCGTAACTTATGCTTTCTTATATATTTCTTCCATTGCCGATCCTTTCCAACATTCCATTTCAATTGCATGTGTTGAGCAGGGACAAATACTGCCCACTCGTCATCCTTTGCCTGAAGTGGTCACTAACCAAGTATTTTGACTCGTCGAATACGACGAAGAAGAAAGACTACAAGAGAATAAGGGGTGTTCTCGATGAGGCTATCCTTGGCTACTACAAAAAAGGAGACACCATTGACAAGAAGGGGGGATTTATCAGGTCGGAGACTGGCAAGCTCGGGTTCAAGCACGTGATCGACTTCCCTTGCATCAAGTAGCCAGCTGACAGCATGAAGGAGGCCTTCTATGTCCTCCATCACCTTAAAGGGTTTGTCGCGGATGCAAAGATGATGAGTCTGCCACCTAGTATGCGGGACCCCAATAAAATGGCGGGGGAGATCAACGATGTTGATCTTAGAGAAGACTTCCATCGCATCCAAGTAAAGCAATCGGAAATTATCCAAGAAGATGTATGCAACAGATCGGGGCTCTTACACCAACTCAGAAGGTTGTGTAAGAGGGATATCAAAGAACGCCTACATAGGATGGGTGATGGAAGGACGTGGACGACGAAGGACATGTACAAACCATTCCCGGAGCCGCTGAAGAAGACGTCTCGTTGATCGAGGCCGGTGTGCCTACCATTACTTTGAATCGATGGACAATGTGTAGTGTGTTGTAAACTAAACTTGCTCAATTTGCTCGAAACGGTCGTCGTTGTTGGACTTTAATTACTATTGTGGTCGTTGTCGTTGAACTTGATTATTTATGTGATACCGTTGCTATATATCTTTTATGTTTATTATTATTTCCTTGCTTTAATTCTTGTGAATATGTATGCATGTGAACCCTCTAATTCTTTCCATTGCATTATATACTAATATGCCTTGTGTCCATAGAGATGACGTACTACATCGTGTTCGAGGGGCGGGTTCCATGAGTCTATGAGGAGTGGGAGGACTGCAAGAAACAGGTGCACAAGTTCAGCGGCAAGTGCTACAAAGGATACCCGACTAGACACGAGGCGGTTTCCAAGTAGAGAAAGCACCAGTCGAACAAGAGTAAGATGAAGACCTTCGTTGTGCTCTCGCTCTTGCTCACCATCGTCGCGGCGGTACTCTATTTCATCCGGTGTCACTTCATTTGTATCTCGAGATGATGAACTAAATTTGTATGGATTATGAGTTGTATGGAGCTATATGTATAACTCGATCAGACTCTCAGTAATGTGATGATGATGTATAATCTTGCTATATTATATCTGTCTACTATACATGATGGCTATATTATATATGTATATTACCAGTATACTGCATATATAACTGTATAAAACCTGTATGTCTACAGCAGGCAGTACAAAATCGTGTATACATGTACAAAATCAAATTGAGTGGCGCACCTGGGCTACATGCGCCACAAAATCTCTTATTTCTGTGGGGCACCGTCTCTGGTGCGCACAAAATGTCTTAATTCTGTTGCGAATGGGCAGGTGCGCCACAAAGTTCTTATTTTTGTGGCGAAGATTCTGTGGCGCACCGCCCATGCGCCATAGAATATACATTTTGGTGCGCCACTAATGAGGCTTTTCATACTAGTTTGTGCTTTGAGATATGAACGTATTATGTGTAAGATGTATTGATAGATACATATTATGTACCCCGTTCTTAAGTATTTATTCTGATCAACATCTATCCAAGAGCGTGTGTGGGGAGATGTGTGTATTAGATGGAGTAGCATGGTTTTAGTGATTGAATAGTGACCAAAAAAATTCATGATCTAGTATGGTTTTGCCTTTTCTTGTGCTACCTCACTAGGGATAAAGTGAATTCTTATGCTATGTTCGTCACGTGACAAAACTGATAAGCTTGTTTGTTCAAGATAGCATATTTAATATTCAAACATCATGTCATAGTACTTATGGCTATGCTCTGTTAATTCTTAATACAAAGTTGCATGGAGTTTTCCCTTTCTTGTGGAGTATAAGAGATATGAGTTGCATCATCTCTATGTTAGGACGTGATGCCCATAGGAATACATATTTTTCAGATGTTATTATTTTGCATCCTCATATCTCATTGCTGAATTGCTATTTGTCCACTTGTTATCACCAGAATTTAGCCAGAGCAGGAGATGGGCCGTGATTGAGATGGGCTTGGAGGATATGCGCATGAAGTGTCTCTAAATCGGCCTTGTACGAAAGTTTGGGCTAGATTGCCCGTGTATCTGTATATTATGGTAGATTTGTTAGAATCAAGAGATAGAGTTTAGCTCGTACACGGTTAGGTTTATTCCCGAATTAGAAAGTCCACGGACTATAAATATGTACCTAGGGTTATTGAGAAAGGAGGACGACCACGTTAACAACAAACACAATGCAGGCGCATCGCCACCCCTTGTTTCGAGGGTTTCTTCCGGGTAAGCATCATGCTGCCTAGATCGCATCTTGCGATCTAGGCAGTATCGGTTTATTCGTTATCTGGTGTTGCTCGTACTGAAGCCTTGTTGATGGCGAGTAACACCCTTATCATAGATGTTTTGGGGCTTGCATCGATGTTTCTTTGAATACGTTTGCTTAGCTACGCGACCCCTCGATATCTACCTGCATTGACATCTAATCTTAGGTGTAAGGGCAGCACCTTGCTTCTTCTTTATTTAGTAGATCTGATCTGTTATAGTTGTTCCTTGTTCTTCAAGGATTAGTTTGATATCCGCATGATTAGGCCTTGCAAACGGGTTGAACGGTCCGGTAGTGCGTAAGGCATGGTTTGCTAGTCCTAGAAGGGATTGTTCCGGGAATTGACTTCATGTTGGTTTTTAGGCCTCTTTTAGGACTAGTTTTCCATCATCTTACGTATCTGTTAGGCTCAACTACGTGTAGGATGTTCCGATTATGCGGTGAAAACCCTAAACTGTCGTAGATTGATTTAACTTTGTATTGATCAAGCAGGATCCCCATGTCATCGTAAATCCAACGTGAACCATGGGGCAATCGGCTCTTTGAGCCGATCCACAGGGCAACCTGAGAGCCGATCGGGCTCGTATTTAATGTTTACGTGTCTACCATGCAGGAAGCTAATCGAAGCAATCCAACACCTTCCTGACCAGGTATAGGTCAGGTGGCACGCCCTTGCAACCGCCAGGACGTGTGTCGGAGCATTGCGGGCCGTTGCCCGAGGGACCAGGGCCCACCAGCAGTCCTGGGAGCCTCCCGGCTCTTCGTGTTGCTCGTCGCTGCCCGCCGGTGGGTTTTGGCAGGCAACACCACTGCAACTTAAAAGAGAGAATAGTCAAGTGAACTCATGAGCCCCGGTCCAGTTTTTATCAAAAGGAACACCGTTATCTTTCTTTTATCATGTTTTCTATTTGCTACACTATTTTACTACGAAAATAAAAAATATTTAATTTTCTTATTTGCAGCCAAAACACCAAAAACAATCAACCCCTTTACAGTTTTTACTTAGTTACTATACTTTATATAGTTTTACTCTCTTTATTTTTTACTTTTGTCTTATTTACTTACATGAAACCTTGTGCTTGACAACCACAAGGTGGTGTTGGAGACACAAGGCTTTTATTTTACTTTGCAGGATTGCTAGAAAAAGAGAGAAGAGAATACTTTTTGCTCAGTTCCCCGAGAGTTCGATATAAACCCTCAAGTCACCCTTGTGGGGAAAATATTTTGCTGACACAACATTCTGCACTTGGAATCCTAGCACCATCACACCTATTCATACCTCCTTTTTAGAAGAAACAACAAAAAGACTATCTTTGTGATTCACTAATTGTGACAATCAACCAAATGAAATAGCAATTTGCCTTGCACTTGGGGGTCCAGGTACCCCAAAATTTCTTAGGCCTATATGTGTACTCAATCATACAAATAATGTATGTAGTGTGACTAATATTTGTGACTTCATTAATTTTCAAATTCCAAGATGTCCAACATCAGCAAACGTTTATTGGAGTGTTTTGGTCTGATGGCAGTCACATAAATTTGTCATTATGTATACTCAGTTATAGAAAAAGTTTATAATTACCACACGTTCTAGGTTTAGTCAAAATCAAGCTAAAGCCTGATAAAATATATCAAAAATATAAACATCTGAAATAAAAATTATCTTTCATAATAATCATTGTAAGTTGTATTTTATGTCATAATTATCTGGTATTATATGATATTTATTACTACATCTCCATCAAACTTTACTAACTAAACTCATAATGCAGGGTAAATAGAAATAGAGAAAATTTGTACTATTGTGGTGCAGCCAATGTCGTGACTTCTTTAACTTTGAAATGCACTGACCTCAAACTTCTGCTTGCGTTTGTGAGTGTTCTTGTCCAATGTCATTCAAATAATATTTTCAGTTATGTGTTCTCAGTTATTAAAAAACTTTATAATTACTCTTCGATTTTGGCAGTGAAAATTGTACTTTATAAAATTTGACCAAACACATGCAAAAATGAAAATATCTATAAAAAATCATTGGTTCATTAGTAATTTAAAATATATTTAATATTTTATTAATCTGGTCTTATAGATGTTGATATTTATTGCAACATCTCTATGAGACTTCGTGAAATTTTTGAGTTTACTAAACTATGCACTGATCAGCTTACACTGCAATTTTCTTTCTAAAACTTCCACATTCTAGCATATCCAACCCTTTGACATCATGTATGTTCCAGCCATTCTTTTTTTCGTTGGAAAGATCATCTTCCAGCCAAGGGCCAACCCCGAGCATGGCTAAATCTATAAAAACGGACACAACTATTACATATCGATTTATTAGAAGATTCCACAACTGTGAGACATGATATTTGCAACGTAAAATATGTCGAAGATGTTACGTGACTATTAATCTTTTGTAAAATCTGAGCCATATATTTTAGATCTAACAATCAAAATTAATTTAAATTATGTGTATCAAGGTGATGGCTTTTAGTAATAGATAGATCGAATATATCCGGCTCCTGGTTGGGAGGCGTTTGGGAAAGAAAAATGTCGGCCAGCCTGCTAACAATCGAATCATGATTATAGCATTGATGGGCCTTTTACATCGTGAAACAATTAAGTGCCCATGCAAGAATATGTCAGCCAATCCTACGGCATTATTGGGTCGATCTGGTTGGGACAGGAAAGGAGTTGGCCAAATTAGAGCTCGTAAGCGGTGTAAATCATATCTGTTGTATGGAATTAATATGGTTAATTCCCTGCAAAAAAATTAATTGGGCTAATTGTCTATATCTTCGGACAGGAAGGGGAACACGCCTTTGAGTGCCTTTATAAGTAGCCCCTAAAAACAAGCCAAGTGACCGCGCACTTGTCCAGGGGTATGAGGTAGATCCAAAATTCAGGCAGCTATGGAATAAAGCGCTAACACTGAAGCTGTGCTAGTCTATACATAGAGATGCCGAGTCATTCCAGAATCACATGAGGACGGAGACCGAACCTCGGATGTGCGGGACATGAACCATTCGGTGGATACATATTAAGGGCTCTTTTGATTTATACGATAGAAAATGCATAGAACTGTGATGTTATGTCTATCTGAATCCTATGAAAATGTGAAATGTATTTGATTGTAGCAAAAAAAAATTCATAAGATATGATTCAGAGGCTGGGTGTAATTGATATCTATTAATTGATATTAGTATATTCCCTTTATCGAGAAAATAAAATATGATCCAATGTTTTCTGTATATAGGATTTACATTAAAAGATTCCTACAGGATTATTTCCTATAGAATATGCTACTATGAATCAAACAACTTGTGCAGGATTTTTTTCCGCTAGGATACAAATACTACAGAATTTTAATACAAATCATATGAAGCAAAAAAACCTTTAAGAATGTCAATTTTACCAACGGGTACGAGTACATACGGGTAACGTACATGCATGTGCACGGTATGAAGTATGAACCCACTTTTATATCCATCTATAGTACCCATACACTACCTATTAAGTCACGGGTAGGACCTGTGTATAGCATTGTACCGTGGCCGTGGGTATATCCATACCATACCCATGTAAGTATGTATATTTACATGTAGATCTATGTAGTTAAATCGCCTAATTATAGAGTTTGTGAACCAATGTTAAGTTATCATCAATTCTTAGTCTAGTCTGCCGTGTGACTTATCTATTCTTTTTGACTCATGAATTATGAATGTGTTAATGTGATTTCAAAATTTAGATATCGCCATATACTTACCTACATGTTATTGAGTTAAGATATTTTTTTGTCAAATATTCTATCGATGAATGTAAGATTGTGAATAGCTGACCTGCTATTTAATCTACACGTTGGGTACCGAACAAATACGAGTATCCGTCTGGTATGGATGGGGTAAAGTTGCATACCCACGGGTACAGGTATGGGTAGCATTTTTTAGCCTATGATTATACGAGTATTGGTATGGTACTGCTCTACTCTATCTATACTCTACACATTGACATGCTTACTATAGATTTGTCTATCTAATTTCATAGAATCAGAGTTATGAAATCCACACCATAAATAGAAGTTCTTAATCTAGGAAAATGACTGTGGTTTCAGGTGACGAAATCTAGTAGAATTGGCGACTAGAAGAAAAAATCTATGTCCAGCTCAACCTTCCCAACCTAAACTACTTTGTGGTACCGTACGACGGTGAAACTCATTTATCAATAAATCCTTCATAGCTCTGGTTTTACCGACAATAATTATTGAAGTATAGATGTATTGTATAGTCTCTTTCATCAAATCGGTCTTTTGATTGCATTGGGTAGATCACCTATTTTTACATGGTAATGGAGTCAAGAGGTCTTGAGTTCAAAAATCAGTTCACACAGTATAAATATAAAAATATTGTAGCCCACTTTCCACGTTTAGGGATGAAAAAGCCACATGTGAGGGGAGTGTTGATTTATGAATATATTGTTATTCTCTTTCACCAGATCGATATTTTGGTTGCATTTCCTAGAATATGCATGCAGTTTTGCAACAATGAATCCAGGTTTACCAGAGCCTAACATAAACTCTGTTTGTGCATCATGATGTGCCACGGGCTCGGTGCGTTACCACCCCCGGTTACTCTAAAACTACACGCAATACAATCTCTTGGAAACACACTCTACTGACAATTATATGGTTGCTTCGTACGACAAATAAAAGTTGGATATAAAGTGTTTAATTTCACACTGCTTTCCAACGATTCCTTTTTAACGACATAAATTCACCTTGCATGGTTAGGTAAATCTATTCTCTTAAAAAATATAGCTTTTTGTTGACTAGATGTGATCCATATTGAATTGGATTCACTAGCCAGAGCTGATCCAAAAGTCTGAAGTAGTGGAGAAGGGTAGGTAATACATTTCAAAACTCCCCTCATGTGCCTAGGCTTCTTTAGGACTTATATGTGGGATTTATGTGAGATGTAACTTATGTTTTAATAATAGTACATTGGCCGAGTCATAAACTATCAATCTTTTGGATCCAAAACTTTATTGGGTTGAATGCACCATCTCTTCCCTGAGAAGACAAAACTGATAGAGAATGGCAGTAAATATATTTCAATAAGAGCCACCAAAAGATCTCATAGGAATTCCCTTAATTAAATTTTTTATTGGTCAACATTGACACTTCAACAATAATATTCAGCTAAACCTCTTTAACCCTCAATTATGTCGTCAGCCACTCTATTTTTGGTTATTAGTTATCCAAAAACCACTAGGTACACCAAAATGCACTTCCATTGGTGCTACGCATGCGCTTGCTGTTTCAAAGTTGGATGTTCGTTGATCCTATGTCCTTGTTTGTCTCAATATAACATAAATTTCTTCCCATGTTCTTGGAACTCCTTCCATTGACTCGTGCATATGTAGATGACACCAATTGCATGCGGCCAACACTTCATTTTCGTTAAAAATAAAGTCTATGGGCGTTTGCAATAACCTCTCCAATATTGTAGCTGACTCATTTAAATTAGTGATGTTTTCACCACCATCCCATGGCTACAGGATGAAGTAACATAGACAGCCCTCTTGTGCTCATTAATTTTATTATCCACGTCAGCTACTTGTGCGATAGCTAGCTAAGCTTCTAAAAGGTTCAAGGTGATCCATGAACCATGTACCACCTCATGTAGAAAATCATTGTCAGATTTTTCAGCGGTACACATCCTAATACAGCACCTTCCAGCCCATCGATGTTTCATCTGTTTAACTAATTTAATCCCTTAAAAGCATGAACACATATTTAATACAAGCATGTTCCACAAAAGCAGCATTCACCACATGTTGCCACACACTAAGATTTTGTCAAGCACAAATAAAATACCTCCACTTGGTTCAATATTGTTGATCATCAGTGCTCATAATGCATGCTTTTGGCTGCATATCGTGGATTCGATTAATGTAGTCATGCGGCTCACTTACTGCTATTTTGAATCAAAAGATAGAGGATTCTTTACCTTATAAATTAATTTTATGAAAACAGTGTTACACAATCCCTATGTTTAGCGGCTACTTAACCAATTATAGAGCTAGATATGGCAAGCGCGTGCAGTATATCAAGAATGGTGTAGATTGATCTAATAGAGAGAAAAAAAAAATGTAACACAAAGGCTTGCACAGCAATCATGACAAGGATATCATTTGGCACATTTCAAATTCAACAAGAACGATGATCTAGATAATAAAAAAGCCCAGCATTTTCAAATATACAAAGAATAATCGCTTTCTCACATCCCTTTTGAATTGTCGAACTTATTGCAGTAAGATCGACATACAAAAATGTACAAGAAATTGTCCTTCTCATACAACTACCTGGATCATGTAAATGTTGTTTTTACTGTCTATTTGGTGTTCCCCAAAAGGAAATGGAAATGTAGATCGAGTAGCTAACAATCAATATATCCAATTGCAATCGCACTAGGGCACGCAAAAGATGTCAAGAACTAACCGTGCCCTTCACCCACCTGATGATGATCCCTCGGCCCCTCTTCCGGCAATGTCAACGCCGAAGAGCTTGACGGCGACATGGCTGGTCTCATTCTCATTGCCAATGGCTGCATCGGTCGTCGTCGTCTTCTTGTAGTCGATGAAGAACTGCTTCTCTGGTCCGTACGTCGAGCAAGAGAACACAACGGTGTCGCCGGCGCCGAGCCCCTTCTCCCGGACGAAGCGGCTCCAGCCCTTGGTGAGCACGTAGCTCTGGCTGCTGTTCCAGTACGAGTACCGGAACCTCCACACCTTGCCTTCGCCGTCCTCGAAGTTGAGCAGCACGCCCTTGTCGCTGCCGCCGCCAGTCACCGTCTGAGGGAAGTGCCTCTCCGCTTGCTGCTTCGGCACTACGAGCCGGTTGAGCTTGCCGACGTCGCTGGGCGTCACAGCTTTCTCGAACAGATGCTCCCGCGCCCACGCCGGCGTCGGCTGCGCGCGCCCGCCATGGCCGCGGCGCAGGCCCTGCCGCAGCTCGTCGGCGTAGGTGTGCTTGCGGAGCATGTCCACGATCTCGGCCTTGGAGTGGTCATTGAGGAAGGCGAGCTCGGGATCGAGCTCGCTCGTGGAGGACGAGCCAGCCTCCTCCGGCGCCGGAGGCCGCTGGTGGTTGATGACGGCGTCGCGGCCGCGGAAACGGAGCGCGGCGACGTCGTAGGCTCGCGAGGCGGCGTCCTCGTCGGGGAACGTCCCGAGCCACACGCGCGAGTGCTTCTCGTAGATCTGCGCGCCCCAGCGCCCATTGGGCTGCGGCACCACGCCCTTGAACCGCGACGTTCCCGTTGCCCGCGGCGGCACCGGCGCCGGCGCCCAAGACGACGGCTCCGCCGCGTCCTCGGCCCCCGACTCCGGGGACGAGTACTCCACGTCCATGTCGTCGTCATCCATGGCTGCCAAGTCCATCTTGGGATTTGTCGCCTTGCCAGATGCCATCGTCAGAATTATTGTACGTGGGTACGCGCGTTGCTGGTGATTTCTTGTGTATATATTGAGCTTGGCGTGTGGCTGCTTACATTTCTACACTTGATCGTTTAGTGTGTGATTGTGTTTATGTATATGCATTGCAGCTTTAGAACGGTAAAGCTGTTATTTTATGCTAAGTACATCTGTTGTTGGCTTCTTGTGAGGTTTCCACATTGGGGGTGTTCACTATTATGCTTTCCGGCGCGCGTGTGTGTGCTTGTGACTTGTGAGAATCTGGTCATCAAGTTGGTTGTTCTACTTGTACTTAATTACAAGGCATTTTTGACCCTGCATCTTTATACAGTTCTTGTCCGTGAAGGAATTTTGTTTCAGAAGTCTTTTATTCAAGCTTATCGTCCCATCAAGCTTATCGTCCTGCCTCTCTCTAAGATGCGCACAGCCTATCACACACCGTTAAACGGGTTAAAGCAAGCTAGGCGATCTATAAATAATGAGTGCTCTTTTACATAATTAGACTAGTCACAATGCATAGTATCATATAGAAGTATCATGCATATGATACTACTACATGTTACTATCTCCACAATGCATGGTATCATATACTAGTATCATAGTCTCCATATATTAATTGTTTTGTAGAATCTCAATACAAATAGATGTACAAGATTTATTTGATATTAATTTTTCTAGTAGTATGTGCTATGATACTGTATCTACCTATGATACTAGTATCCTCTCTCTCCTCCTTAATAGCACTGCCATATCAGCATTTTGCATGCATGGAATGCATGATACTACCTATGATACTTCCATTGTGGGTAGTCTTAGGTATTGTGATAGGGTGATTGTTATGTTAAGTACTTCTCTGACATGCTTTACTTAAATATCGTCTGGTGCAAACCATATAAATTATGAAGCAGAAGGATATAATATATCCAGTTCCTTTAGTACCGTTTAGGACAATTACCTTTTCTCAATGAGCTTTCTATCAGGTGGTTAGGCAAGTGGATGTAAAACCTAGCCAGCCAGGTTCAAGACACAGATTTGGGTTTTCTTATTTAAAAAAAAACACTGTGGGAGCTTCTCATGGTGTATTCGCTTCAAAAGATGAGCTTTCTATCCTAGTATGCGCTCCTTCTCTAGTGATTGTCCTAAGAACCAACTTTATTTGTTTTATGTACCTTTATGTACCATGATCACTGTAATAATAATTATGAACTGTTCATCAAAAAAATCCACTCTCGCATTCGGAGAGGTACTTGCTTCAGAAATTGGATGCCAGAATCTTTATAAAGACCATTATATTGGTTTACTTGACATCCGAATTTTTTCCTCTATTGTCGGCTTCTATAAGAATATATGTGCTCGATGTTGATGGCTTTAGCTTCCTAGCAATCGTCATGTGTCAATTCGGTGCGGAGTCATGCAAGTTACGCGCTGATGACGACCAACAACTATGAAATATACTTTGGAAGCTTCTTAGGTCAACTTTGTAGTCCATGGGGTAGTTTCACTCTATATATTCCATCTCTCCACTCCACACACTATATAATTGAGATATAAGAAAGTACTCCCCAGATATCCATATATTTTTCAAGCATCTTGGTTGTCCAAAGAAACATCTTCAGTCAAAAACATGTGTGAAGTATTGCCGGTTTCTACCCAAATCCAAAACATTCGACATCGTCGTCCTGAGCTTTCTTGTAATCTTCATGTGTCACTTCAGCAGTAGTTACCTACGAATGACGACTAGCGACTACGAAATATACATGTGGAGCCTTTCAGGCCAATTTTCCGGTGCGCGGGGGGTTTCAAAATGTATATTACAATTCTACATAATTGAGCGGTAACGATTGAATAGTACTATGCATGCATCCGTATAAATTTCCCATATCCCTGCCGTCAAAATAAGTTCCTTCAAATGAAAAATATCAATGATGAAAACAATGGCCTTGCGGTCTATCTATCAGTAGTACCCACAAAGTCCATGCTGCTTACTTGTATGTTGTTTGTACTCCCTTACATCCCCAAAAATGTCGTTTGGAGCTTGGATGCGGGTGAAGGTGGAAGTTTGAAGCTCTGACTGCTGATATATGAAAAAATATTCGACGGTTGTAAGTGAACGATACACAACCAATTTATCAAGAAACAGCGTGTAAACATGTAAATTTGTCAGGTTGTACGGTGACGTTGCAATATAAGGTGGTAGTCAAAGTTGTGTTTGGAAGACATCGTCAAATAGCGTGCGAGAGAGCCTGGATGCTGCATGTTGGCACACGGTGCTGTGCACCTAGTGATTAGCGAAGCAAGATGGCCAAGTGGAAGCAGCAGATGGGTTGTATGCAGTGTCCAGTTGGGGTGGCATGAGGAGTGTGACCCGTGGGCCCGTTTTGCTAAGCGGTCTAGATCCATACCCCCTTAGAAAGCCCTTTGGGCCCATTTCTATCCCATGAGTAGGCTGTCGTACGCTGCTGATGTTGGTGGATGCTCAACTAGCTAGCTACATTTTGATGCTGTGTTTTTTGGTTGAGGCTGATCTATCTCCTCCATGTCCAATGATTGAGTTTTGCTAGGTGTGTGTGTATGTGTATGTTGCACCGTGGAAAAAGCGTCGGAAAACATTTTTTGTCACTGGCCGCCTGATCGGTTCCAGGAGCCGTACGCACCAGACTGCAAGCTATAGCCTTTGTTTAGGTCACGGTCATGGGCTGGTGGCATACGGTTGCATGCGGTGCGTGCACAGACTGCCTACGTGGGGACAAAATAACGTACGTCCGTGTAAAGTCCGGCATCATCACACACAGATAACCGTACGGATAATTTGGTTGATTTTCGTCTTTGCTGACATTGCTGCGGGTGCGTTGGTTCTATTACAACAAGCTCTACTATGATAAACTTTGAACGGCTTCGGTGAGAGAGGAAAGAGGATGTTGCCGCGCCTTTGGCTCTCTCTAGTTGTGAGCTCCTCATGCACATGCTCCATAAGCCGTCGTTGGCATCGAACCGTGGAGCCATCTATAGTGATCTACATTGTGTTACCATGGACACCACCACGGCACCATCCATCATGGAGGAGTTGGACCCTCGGCGGCGGCGATCTGATCACCTCGCGTGCGTCTCGGGAGGTACCGTTTCCGGTCATGAGAAGTTTGACTGATGAATGATTATATTGATAGATGGGGTTTTAAAAAAACAGAGTCATGCATTATCCCACGCATGCATATAAATTCTCAAGAAGGTATAGTGCAAACAAATCCTGATGGATGGATCGACACGCGCGCACATTGACACGACATGACTTGACATGACAGCACTCTAATTAAGCAACTAGATATGCATCAGGGTGCCGAGCTGAGTGTTACTGTTAACCAGCCGACAGCTTTGTGGTACGCCGGCCGGGCCGTGTCGGCAACTTGGCGTAGCTGAACGTGGCAACGTACGTAGACTTGGCCAGGGGGGGAAGCCGCCGGCGAGAGCATGCTTGTTGCAGCTCCAACTTGCGCCGGTGGACGGGCACGTGGTTTCGCCGCCGCGGTCTCCGTCCCCGGCCGGTCTGACCGGAGCACCCTCCCTGGGCGCGCGCTACCAAGTTGCTCCTGCGCGCGCGGCAACTCGGCGTTCGTCGGCACGCGGCTAGGTTGACCACTTGTCCACTTGACGCACGTACGCCACGACCAGGCCAGATGGTCGCCGCTGTTTGGCCGACTACCAATCGATGTGGCGTCAACTATTCGCTTCCGTGGTTTCGTTTCAATAAGGGAACAGTACCGTGCGCGCGTGCGTGGTCAGGGTCAAGTCATGCATTGCATCCTACGTGTGCATTTAGGCACATACTCCTTATTCTTATTCTTGTCCCTCTTCCTCTTCTTCTTCTCAGATTTTGTCTCAATAGTAGAATTTGCCAGATCATATAGACTCAGAATGAGATTTTTGGTGGGGTTCAGGATTATCTTTTGGAGGTCAAACGCAGACGGAATGTGAATTCCATAGGAACGCATCATTTCCACATCTTTGTGTATAGCCGCGCCATAGAATCTGATGGTCTGATCCTGCAAAAAAATCCTTGAGAAGTTGTGACACTTTATCAGCCCAAAAAATTTGGAAGACTAAATTTTCGATCACCACCGAGAGTTGAAGGATGGCGGTGCCCTGATTATGTCTACCCTCGCGAGGGTCGGTGAACTCGCAGTTCAAGCCCACGCACTTGATTGGTGCGGCATCGAGGAAATCCCTCTTGACATCGCGGATCCACCTCTCCACCCTTGATGCACGGAGAGTGACTGTGATCCTAAAGTGAATCTCTTCGACGGTGAGATAGTACACCCGAGATCGAGGAGCCGGGGCGCACGCGAGCTGCTCCATTGGGGCCGGGATGGAAGAGAGCTCTTTTGGGATGCATGGCTAATGGATGATGAAGATGCGTGGCTAATGAAGAAGATGAAGATGCGTATATAAGTTAGGGAGGTGAACAGGCACCCGGCCGCCGGCGCCGACGATGCCAATTCCCGTGGCCAGACGACCGGTTTCCGCGCGGGAGCCGTACATGTGGACGGATTCGGAGCAACGTGGCCAGACCTTTAGTCTCGGTCTAGACTGTGGCTAGAACTAAAGGTACCTGACGATAGGCATGTTTTATTCTAGTGCAGGGAAATCAATCAAAGTCACACGCTGCACAGTGGTGATCTGGTCGAGGAGTAACGAGCTCACACTTGAACATAACAATACCATATTACCGCACACACCGATCGACCGCCGTCAACAATGAAGCAGGAGATCAACGAAGGAACAATATGGCTAAATAGATCGGTAGAACCTTCCAATTCACGAGCCGGCATGTACTCCCGTCTGCGTACGTTGCGACAGCTTGACAGCCTTTTGCGTTTTATTTTCTGAGTTTTTTTTCGTCAATAGTTTTGAGTTTTCTGAGTGATGAAACCTCGACTTGGCAACTTGGGCCGAGACTCATTGCCGCCGGAAAAAAATACTAACCATGGGTCTCGTGCTTCTCGTCCCTGGGGACTCCAGGCCCATCGAAATGATGCTCACCTCCAGGGCCAAACAAAAAACCATTCTCTCTACAGAAAAAAAAAATCAAGTTTCCTTCTTCACAACATCCTTTAAACCGGGAAATCTATTTTGGCTCGTAGGTGTAGATACACCCACTATTCAAAATCATATTTTAAAATTCATAAAAATTCTGAAAAAAATATCAGGGTGTACAATCAGATATTCTATGTTTGCACACAAAGTTTGACGGAAAAATATTATTTTTGTGGCCAGTGTAAAAAAACAATTTCCGAAGCTCTAAAATATCTTTTAACGGGACTTTTTTTTTCTATTTTACATACTGCACAAAAATGTTTTTTCCTGCCAAACTTTTGTGAGCTAACATAGGATATGAGGATGCACACTCAGGATTTTATTTCAATTTTGTAAACATTTTGAAATAAATTTAAAATACATTTTTTATAATAGGTGCATCTAGACCCATGAGCCAAAACACTATGTCCCTTTAAACCTAGTAATAAACCTAACCTCACACAACGCAAGTATGCCTCATGATTGACGAAATTGTTTAGAAACCCAGGGTCACTTGGGCCTTTTGGTAGATTACCTTTCCAAGATGATCATGGAGCTGCCATTGATGGTACAATCATTTGTCCTAAGATTAATCAGAATCGAAGTTGGGGTGCTGATAGAATTTCCCTGTTATTCGGAAATTGCGTGGAAGAATTTCTTATTCAGTGGAAAAGAAGTTCAGCGGTTCAAGTAAGGCAGTGTGTTCCATAGTTCTGGAAGTTCAGAAAAAGATGTAATCACTCCTCCGACCTTGGAGGCGGGGAAAGATACTGGGCGTAATGTGCAGGAACACTTTGTTGGCGAAGTTAATGATTGGTTCTTCCCTAGCTAAAGAAAATACAATTTTCTAAAGAAAGAAAAAATTGTAGTTGTTACCTGAGACTAGTCACAATGTGAGTATCATAGGTACTATCATGTATGCCATGTAGGCAAAAAACTTATGTGCCACATCAATTAATGAGGAGAGAGGTGAGAGTAGTATCATAGGTAGATATTGTATCATAGCACATAAAACTAAAAAATTTAGTGGCAAACACATCATGTACATATATTTCCATTGAGATTCTACAAAATATTAAATAAAATGGAACTATGATACTAATTCATGATAATATGCATTTTAGGTATTGTATCATAAACTAGTATCATATGTATGATACTAGTCTATGATACTTCTATTGTGACTAGTGTGATGACGTCGAGATTAGCACACGAGTCTAAAGTTTATCCGGAAAAGAGGCTTGTGTGTGGGACATACTATGAGGTAATTGAGTAGGATAGCTCTAGTGTTGGCAGTTGCACTGGCCTGGGCCAGGCCCAAAACAAAAACTACTTTGGGCATATATGGTCAGCTGCCAAGGGTGTCGACTAATACGTATGAGTTACTTATGTGGTTTATCTGTCGTCTTCGGTGTGTGGATGCGGAGGAAATCCAAAAAACTCTCCTTGTTTGGTCGGAGAGCAAGGTATATAATGTTTAGGGTGGATGTAACATCCCAACGTTTATGATCAAACTAGAGGTAGATATAAATTTCTGCATTTGCATCTCAAAGTGTTTTTTTTATATTTGAAATAAAATAAAAGAAGATCCCTAATTAAATCTAGAATAATAATTTGGATTGAAAATCATGAAAACTTAATCAATTCATTTAAACTAATTACTCATTATTTCTAAATGAATTATAGTCCACCAATGAAAACAAAATGGAGAAAATTCCATTAAAATTTCAAAAAAAAAACAAGTGTTTGAATAAAAAAAATCAAATGCATAGCATTACCATATGTAGTGGCATGACGTTGTATGTTTAAAAATTGTCTTATCGGACAATGATGCTATCTTTTTAGAATCCGATTTCCCTGGACAATGGTGCAATATTTTTCTGGCAAGTTTAACACTTTCTCATTTCTTTTTAAGTTTTTTCATCAAATTATGCGTGAAGTACTATTTGTATCATTCTTGCACTAAATCAAAGTATTATACTTCCAATTATGAATATGATTATATGGTGAGCGGCGAAACCATGTTTTGTGTCGATGGATGGTGAAGATTCCATTGCAACTTAGAAAATATTGATATAGGATTAAAAATAAATATTACGCGTTAACCATCATATATATAATAGCTCTATGAAAGTAAGTTGTATCGTCTTCCTTTCGCACATCAATAGACCACTAGACCTAGCTGTTGTACCAAATGAGGACTAATGTACTGCATGCACCTCCCCCATCCGCTAGGTTGGAACAAGGATAAGAATCTCTTAAGTTAACAATAACACACCTTTATAGAGTATATTAAATTGTACATTGTCACTCCTTGCTCTGGAAAGAGCTACCAACGTGATAAGAAAAGAACTCCGTGAAGTTTTGGTCAACCAAAAAGACTCACGTCATGTATTCTTAGAATAAAATCAACCTTTTGAGGATCTTTTACGAAAACCTGCATGAGCCTAGAATTCTGGGGTCCATGGCTATATTTAGTGCATCAAACACCTATTCCTATTTAAACTAAGTTTCCCAAGTACACTCACACTTATATGTTCATTCTATGCCCCTTCTTAGAATTTGAGGACCATGGAGGGGAATACACTGACGAACCCGAAGCCGATCGACGACGATGTCTACTGTGAGGAAGGCGACCTCTCGAGAGGAGATGAAGGGGTGGACTACGGAATAGTCTACAAATTTGAGGATAATGAGTGAGAGACCTAGAACCGTCTACGGTAGTCGAAGATGAGCCGAGCAGCGTAGAACTTTGACAGAGTACTAGTGGAGATGTGGACATATATGTTGATTACTGTGGAAAAGTGAGGAGATGTGGACATATACACTAATTACTGGTGTAAAAGTGTCAAACGGAATCCCACCAAAATTACGCTTAGAGTAAATAGGGTAGATGATACCCTAGTGGTGACCCTTTTATGTTTCTACATTACATTAGCAATACACACCTAGTTGGCCATACCAGGGTTATTTCTCGCTAGGGAAAAAACCCATGGGCACTGCCATTAACGGTTTTCGAAAATACCTGTCATAATACGAGCCAAGATTTTTCAAAAAAACTTATTGATTCATCCAAATTTTATGTAGTATCTTAACATTTGAGAAAATTATATAAATACTAGTAAATTGCGTTCAGAAGAAATACTTCAATGTAACCGAAATGATCAGTGTTTGGCTGATATTCCAGAAATACCGGCCGTGGAAAACAAAGTAAAGTTGTAAGTGAGCACCATGACACCTAAACGCTCATTTTGTGTGGTTGAGTTTTTTTTTTGTCATTTCTTAAACTATATACGTATGGATCTAAAACTTTGCAGGCCACCAAAACATTACAACTGGAATCCAGACAAAGTAGTTCAATTTTTTGTGCAATTCCAAATTTCCAATTTTTAAAATTCATGATAAAATCTTTAAATAAATATATATTATACGTATTTCATAAAATTCCAAACTATTTTTCAAACCATTTATCCCAAATATCGTGAATGCAAATATTGATTTCAATTCAACGTTTTCTTTGTCGCGATTGCCCTGAGGTGGTCGCCGCCGTTTGGCCGTGGTCAGCGGTTTTGTTTTACAAGGGAACAGTCGTGGCGCATGCATATATTACAGTCCAGCGACTAGCTAGTACTACAACGTAGGGAGATGTGGCCAGGAGTGCATGGTCAGGTCAAGTCATATGTCGTCTAAGTATTCCATGGAAAATATCGATGATTAGCTTACGTGCGTGCGCATACTATTAGCAGAGACCGTCCACGAGCAAGCCGGGAGAAGAAGAAGAAGAAGGAGTTGTCCAGCTGGCTTGTCGACGTCGCGTATTATTTTCTTCGATTGGACCGTTGCGCGCGTGACGTACTATTTTAGAACTTTGCCTACGTCGGCAAAGGGCAATCACCTCGATCGATCAACTTGGCAACTAGACCACCTTTTCCGGAGTGCCTTTATTTTGGGCACTGGAAACTTAATTGGATCTATCTACCTGAGAAGAGTCAAAGAGATTCTGTCTGGATTGTTTTATAGATGGTGGATGGTAACTGTCTAGGTAAATTAACCTCCGTCACTTGCCAGCTTCTAATGTTTTTTCAGCAAAAAGTTCATTTTGTCTATAACAACTACTCCGATTGCAAGGATTAAGGGCGCACACATATTCCAAGACAAACTTTGATCATACAAATTAAGCAACAAAATCTTGATTATATTATACTACCTCTGTTTCAAGGAATAAGACGTCCTCGTTTTACGTGTTTTTTGTTTGACCAAAAATTACTTCAAATAGATAAAAATTATTTGTATGAAATTAATAACATTAAAAAGTGCTTTTCAATATGAATCCAACAATATCATTAAAAAGTAGTATATTTAAAGTAATTCTTGGTCAAACAAAAACACGTAAAATGGGGACGACTTATTCCTTGAATCGAAGGGAGTATAGAGTAATTAAGAACAAGAGGGTCTATCCCCAGTGCGCTTCACTTAGAGCATCTCTAGCAGACACCGCATCAAGCTCTCATCCGCATAGTAACTGTTTTTTGCGGTTTTGGAGAGAAAAAAGGACCACACCGCATCGAGCCCCCATCAGAATTTTTTTCCAGTGTACTCAATTCCATGAGGCCTTCTGAGAGCGAACCCCATCCCCACTCACGCATTGGTGCGAAGGAAATTTCAGCCCGTACAAGCTCCAAAGTATACCAAAATTCGCCGGAGTAACCTGAATCGCGCCAAAACTCACCGGATCCGGAGCGGGTGGCCGGCAAAGCGGTTGCTAGGAGCGGGCGGCCAGCGGGCAGGGGAGAGGGCAGGCGGCCGACGCGTGTTCTAGATCGGCCGGCTAGCGAGGGAAACTTGAGGAAAAAGGAGGGGAAAAAAGTTGATTGTGGGTTAGGATAGAGAATATACTGTTTTGGGGACTCTTTTTGCGGTGTCTGAACTGCGAGACATTTTTTTAGCCCGTAAAACACGTTTGGAGTGCCCTACATCTACGTATTTGAGGTTTACAATTCGGTGTCTGCTAGAGATGCTCTTACCACTTGTACCGATTCTTTTCGTTGAGATTGACGGTATCGCTCATACAAGAATTCGACAACTTAGATGCATTGCCCACGGGCATGTGCCGATACATACATCAGCGGAGATAAAAAAGTGAGCAATGGTTTGTAGGTTGTGGCTTGTTGTCAACTTGCTTATAAGTAACTAGAAGAATATCCTGCGCGTTGCATCGAAAATTCTCGATAATATTTTTATGAAAACAAAAATATAACTTTAGTGAATCAATGTACAATCATAGTTGAAATTATAAATGATAAAGCCAAGTTTTGCAAGTAAAAGCGGATTGTACATATTCTTGGTTGTTGAGGTAAAGGAAGTTCTAGTCTTGTACTCCTCTTACATTTTTCTTCAACTTTGCAATCTTATCTTGTGCTGCAACCTCTTCTTATTGATGTCTCATTCCTTCTTCAAGTGGGCTTTCTTGTTTGCATCTTCCCCTTTTCCTCCTTGCAATACCAGAAAAAATACTACATTGATTAACTAAGAACTGATTTGATGTTTGGCGCCTGCAGATTCTCGTACTCAAACCAACCATAAAAATATTACCATATACACCAGGAAACCGAGATAAAACAATCCAATGAAAGGAGAACTCAGATACCTTGGCGGGCTGGGGCGGAGCCATGATTTAGGTATGGGGGGGGGGGGGGGCAAGGCAGAGCCAAAAAAATCGGTGTGCATATAAATTACTCGAGTTTACTTTTCTTAAATAATCTCTAGATTAACCTCGCACTATCAATAGCAAACACATCAAAAGTTTGTAACCTTAAACGACTATTTATGCACATGCATAAGCTTAGAACTTCCTCTTATGCATGGCGAAAGTACCAAAAATTTATGTATGGATTATAGATAAAAAAATGTTGAACTTTTTATTAGTCTTGTGCCATGCTTGACCGGCAAATCCTTGCTGATCTGCCAAGCTACTAGGCTTGATTTGTCTAAAGCCTATGATAGAGTGGATTGGTCCTTTCTGGAGAATACATTGCATAAGATGGGGTTTTGTCGCCGGTGGGTGCAGTGGATAATGGCGTGCGTGACCACGGTGAAGTATTCCGTAAAATTTAATGGAACCCTATTGGAAGCTTTCTCTCCAACTCGAGGATTCGACAGGGGGATCCTTTGTCCCCTTTTATGTTTCTATTTGTGGCTGATGGACTGTCGGCGTTATTGCAAAAGGAGGTAGATGACGGTGGTATCTCCCCAATTAAGGTGTGCCGCAATGCCCCAGGTATTTCTCACTTAATGTTTGCAGATGACACCATGCTATTCTTTAGAGCAATGGAGGAGCATGCGATCCGGGTTAAGGATGTGCTGGAGGAGTATGAAAAGGGTACGGGACAGCTTATAAACCCTGCCAATTGTTCAATCATGTTTAGTACTATATGTAGGCAGGGGGCTCAGGATATGGTCCGTACCTCTTTACAAGTTGTCCAGCGGGCATTTGAGGATAAATATCTGTGTCTTCCCACACCTGAAGGAAAATTTGAGAGTTTGCAAGCCAGATTGAGTAAATGGCTGATTGATTTGGGTGACAGTACTTTATCCCAAAGTGCACGTGAGATTCTAATCAAAGCTATTGCGCAAGCAATTCCTACATATGTTATGGGTGTTTTCAAATTACCTGCTTCGGTCTGTGATGATCTTGGGCAACTAATTCGAAATTATTGGTGGGGTTCGGAGAAGGGTAAACGGAAGATGCATTGGATCGGGTGGCCAAGGATACTACGCCCCAAATCACAGGGAGGTTTGGGCTTCGAGATATGCGTATTTTTAATCAAGCTCTTCTGGCACGTCAAGCTTGGCGCCTCATTAACTTTCCGAACAGTCTTTGTGCCAGAGTTCTCCGAGCTCGGTATTACCGTAACGGTGAACTGATTGACACGGTGTTCACGGGTAATCCTTCACCTACATGTATGGCGATATCACATGGTCTTGAATTATTGAAGAAAGGTATGATATGGCGGATTGGTAATGGCCGAAGTATCAGAATTTGGCAGGATAGTTGGCTCCCGAGGCAGGAGTACATGAAGGTGCTATCGCCCCGTCGTAGCTGTCGTTTAAAGTGGGTATCCGAATTGTTGGATGAGCAGGGCATGTGGAAGACAGAACTGGTAAGGCATATATTTTACCCAATTGATGCTGATGTGATTCTGGGTATCAAACCAGCTCGTCAATTTGATGACATTCTAGCATGGCAGCTAGAGAATCTGGAATCTTCTCAGTTAAAAGTGCATATCCTCTTGCCTTTAATCAGTCGCCAATTCAATGTAATTTTGCGGCAACCAGCACTAGACCAGAGGGGGACGACGAGTGCTGGCAGAAAATTTGGAAAGCAAATGTACCCCCAAAGGTGCGCATGTTTGCGTGGAAGCCAGCCTACAATGCTTTGGACACGGAAGAGAATAAAAGAGCTAGAGGGATCAAGGTTACTGGTATGTGTCTTATATGCGGATCAGAGAAGGAAGATAGCCAACATGCACTGTTTTCGTGCGGTCATGCAAGGAAGCTGTGGGCGAAGATGCATGGTATTTGGCAGTTACCGTCAATGTCTGAGCTTGACACATGCTCAGGGACGTGGCTTAGGATGGTAATCATAGTGGCACAACCCAGGATGGTGGAAGCAATCATGCTAGTCGCATGGAGTGTGTGGTTTGCTCACAATGAAGCTACACACGCGAAAACCCTTCCTCCTGCCGAGGGATCGATGCGATTCTTAGTAAGTTATTTGAACTTATTTAGACAGACTCATCAGCTGTCTACTGAAGAGATCCTAAAAGGCAAACAGGCGGTGGGTCCGGTGAACGTGCAGCCAACAAAATCCCATGCTCCAAAAGTTTAACCCCTCACTTGGGAGAAACCTCCGCGGGGGTGGGTGAAGTTAAATTGTGATAGTTCTTTCTGTGAGAAGGATGGCACTGCTGGTGCCGGCATGCTACTGCGAGATGAGGACGGACATGTTATTGTCTCGGCTTGTCGTCAGCTGTTCAGATGCTCTGAAGCTCTTGAAGCGGAAGTACATGCTTGCAGAGAGGGACTTGCTCTTGCCCAGCAATGGAGTGACAAACCAACGGTGGTGGAGCTGGATTGCGCCGCTCTAGTTGATGCTATCAACAATCCTATGCTAGACTGGTCACCGTTTTCGTTTCTTATAGGTGAGATTAAAGCTTTACTTATTTCTGGTAGTACTGTTTCCTTTGTAAAAGTGGATAAAACACAAAATAGGGCTAGTGATTGTCTTGCATCTTTTGCGAGACAATAGGGTAGAACTTTGATCTGGGATGATTCGGGGCCTGATTGTCTTCGTCAGGTCCTCGAATCCGATCTATTTGTAATCCCTATTGAGTAATAAAATCCATTTTTACCCGCAAAAGAAAATTTGTTCCATGAGTACAACTCAGTAGGTCGACGATGGTGCGACAAAATGGTAGTTGGCATGATCAACCCATGAACAAAGAAGCGACAGAAGAACGAGACTTGCTTTTCAGAACGTGGGTGCATGTGAACCCAGTTTTTCAAAAGTGTGTTTGTGATGTAAAAAACATGTTTTAAAAATTGAAACACAAAATGCGTGCAAAGGTGATCTCAAACATGTGCCCTGGACATGAGTTTCGTGACGAAAAAACCTTTTATTTTGCCTCGGCAAAAAAGTGAAATTTTGCAGGGCTATATAGTAGTATATATGTGACGTATTTTGTCTTTTTTAGATTCTGAAATAAAAAAGTCGTTTCTCCGCGAAAACTTTCAATGCACACAGGGAACATGCATACGCACCTCGTTATTTTTATTTCAGAATTTTTTAACATTTGGAAAATGCATTTCCCACATGGGTTCACGTGCACCCAGGTTCAACTAGGACTTTTCCTAGAAGAACATCATCCCTCGAGTCCATTCCATTGACGCTCCGTATAGTTGGCGAGCGGCAGTAATCTCCATGGCAGCTGTTTGACCGGAGAAGATCAGATCTAGAGTGTCTTATTAGGGAAGGATGACCACCGTGATAGTTAAGAAATGAAGGCGATTAGGATTTTTTAGAGGAGCTGAAGACGATTAGATAGGCGGTGGCAGACGGTTGGACTAATTGGCCAGCATGCTGGGCTTGGCAATTGTGGCATGGGCCTTAGTAGTAATGGTGCGATTATCTGCGTCAATTATTAGGGTACCACTAGCTAGAGACCGACCTCTGAGAAGGGAAAAACCTATCCCCCGCGCGCGCTCTCGCGACAACACGTGTCGCCCGCGGAACGTGTCCCCGGGAAAAGACGCGAATCGTTTTCCGGGTTTTGTTTTTCCCTTTACGCTCAGGTAGACCCGTTAACAATATGCGGACCCGTTAAGCTTCTTTTTCCCTTTACGTGCGCAGTACGTTTTCAAAAAATTGGGCGGGACTTCCTTTTTGGCTTTTTCCCTTTGTATTTACGGGCTGTGAGTTTTCTGGGGAATTAATGCGAGGGAGGTAGCACTTTCAAATTACAATTTTTTTTTAAATTCCAAAAGAGTGCTACAAGAAGACATATGTCCAAGCGATTGCTACGGCTCGGCTTCGCCTTGTATCAAGGCGCCTTCGGCGCATCAAACATTAATAAACATAATAAATGTCATACATATGTCGTTGTCCCCGTTTGTCGTTACCCCCATACGTCCAAGCGATTGCTACGGCTCGGCTTCGCCTCGTATCAAGGCGCCTTCGGCGCATCAAACATTAATAAACATAATGAATGGCATACATATGTCGTTGTCCCCGTTTGTCGTTACCCCCATACGTCCAAGCGATTGCTACGGCTCGGCTTCGCCTCGTATCAAGGCGCCTTCGGCGCATCAAACTGTTGTTTTTTTTTCTATTTTTCTATTATTTTCTTTTGGAAAGTTTTCCGTTTTCTCTTTTATTCTTTTGGAAAGATTTCCGTTTTCTCTTTTGATTTATCTGGAAAGATTTCCGTTTTCTCTAGCGCAGGTACATGTTTTCTCTAGTACAGCCTAGTTAGGAAGAGGAGCACGGTACTGTATTTCTCTTTTGATTTATCTGGAAAGATCTCCGTTTTCTGAAGCGTAGGTACATGTTCGAAGTTGTGTGAAGTACATCCCCGACGTAGAGACGAGTACAGTCCAGGTAGGAAGAGGAGCACGGTACTGTGTTTCTCTTTTGATTTATCTGGAAAGATCTCCGTTTTCTGAAGCGTAGGTACATGTGCAAGGCTTGTGAAGTACATCCTAGAGGTAGACACGAGTACAGTGTCGGAACCAAAAGGAGTACGAGGTCGTTTCTCTGTACAGATTTCCATTTTCTCTAGCGCAGATACATGTTCGAAGGGTTGTGAAGTACATCTGCGACGTATGAACGAGTACGGCGTCGAAACCAAGAGGAGTACGAGGTCATTTCTTTGTTTGTTCCTCTTGAAAGATTTCCGTTTTCTCTACTGTAGGTACATGTTCGAAGGGGCGTGAAGTACATCCTCGTCGTAGAGACGAGTACAGCCTAGGTAGGAAGATGAGCACGGTACTGTGTTTCTCTTTTGATTTATCTGGAAAGATCTCCGTTTTCTGAAGCGCAGGTACATGTGCAAGGCTTGTGAAGTACATCCTAGAGGTAGACACGAGTACAGTGTCAGAACCAAAAGGAGTACGAGGTCATTTCTCTGTACAGATTTCCGTTTTCTCTAGCGCAGATACATGTTCGAAGGGTTGTGAAGTACATCTGCGATGTATGAACGAGTACGGCGTCAGAACCAAGAGGAGTACGAGGTCGTTTCTTTGTTTGTTCCTCTTGAAAGATTTCCGTTTTCTCTACTGTAGGTACATGTTCGAAGGGGCGTGAAGTACATCCTCGTCGTAGAGACGAGTACAGCCTAGGTAGGAAGAGGAGCACGGTATGCGTGTTTCTCTTTTGATTTATACGGAAAGATCTCCGTTTTACGAAGCGCAGGTACATGTGCAAGGCTTGTGAAGTACATCCTAGAGGTAGACACGAGTACAGTGTCGGAACCAAAAGGAGTACGAGGTCGTTTCTCTGTACAGATTTCCGTTTTCTCTAGCGCAGATACATGTTCGAAGGGTTGTGAAGTACATCTGCGACGTATGAACGAGTACGGCGTCGGAACCAAGAGGAGTACGAGGTCATTTCTTTGTTTGTTCCTCTTGAAAGATTTCCGTTTTCTCTACTGTAGGTACATGTTCGAAGGGGCGTGAAGTACATCCTCATCGTAGAGACGAGTACAGCCTAGGTAGGAAGAGGAGCACGGTACTGTGTTTCTCTTTTGATTTATACCGGAAAGATCTCCGTTTTACGAAGCGCGGTACATGTGCAAGGCTTGTGAAGTACATCCTAGAGGTAGACACGAGTACAGTGTCGGAACCAAAAGGAGTACGAGGTCGTTTCTCTGTACAGATTTCCGTTTTCTCTAGCGCAGATACATGTTCGAAGGGTTGTGAAGTACATCTGCGATGTATGAACGAGTACGGCGTCAGAACCAAGAGGAGTACGAGGTCGTTTCTTTGTTTGTTCCTCTTGAAAGATTTCCGTTTTCTCTACTGTAGGTACATGTTCGAAGGGGCGTGAAGTACATCCTCGTCGTAGAGACGAGTACAGCCTAGGTAGGAAGAGGAGCACGGTACTGTGTTTCTCTTTTGATTTATCTGGAAAGATCTCCGTTTTCTGAAGCGCAGGTACATGTGCAAGGCTTGTGAAGTACATCCTAGAGGTAGACACGAGTACAGTGTCGGAACCAAAAGGAGTACGAGGTCGTTTCTCTGTACAGATTTCCGTTTTCTCTAGCGCAGATACATGTTCGAAGGGTTGTGAAGTACATCTGCGACGTATGAACGAGTACGGCGTCGGAACCAAGAGGAGTACGAGGTCGTTTCTTTGTTTGTTCCTCTTGAAAGATTTCCGTTTTCTCTATCGTAGGTACATGTTCGAAGGGCGTGAAGTACATCCTCGTCGTAGAGACGAGTACAGCCTAGGTAGGAAGAGGAGCACGGTACTGTGATTCTCTATTGATTTATCAGGAAAGATCTCCGTTTTCTAAAGCGCAGGTACATGTGCAAGGCTTGTGAAGTACATCCTAGAGGTAGACACGAGTACGGTGTCGGAACCAAAAGGAGTACGAGGTCGTTTCTCTGTACAGATTTCCGTTTTCTCTAGCGCAGATACATGTTCGAAGGGTTGTGAAGTACATCTGCGACGTATGAACGAGTACGGCGTCGGAACCAAGAGGAGTACGAGGCCGTTTCTTTGTTTGTTCCTCTTGAAAGATTTCCGTTTTCTCTACTGTAGGTACATGTTCGAAGTTGTGTGAAGTACATCCTCGTCGTAGAGACGAGTACAGCCTAGGTAGGAAGAGGAGCACGATACTGTGTTTCTCTTTTGATTTATCTGGAAAGATCTCCGTTTTCTGAAGCGCAGGTACATGTGCAAGGCTTGTGAAGTACATCCTAGAGGTAGACACGAGTACAGTGTCGGAACCAAAAGGAGTACGAGGTCGTTTCTCTGTACAGATTTCCGTTTTCTCTAGCGCAGATACATGTTCGAAGGGTTGTGAAGTACATCTGCGACGTATGAACGAGTACGGCGTCGGAACCAAGAGGAGTACGAGGTCGTTTCTTTGTTTGTTCCTCTTGAAAGATTTCCGTTTTCTCTACTGTAGGTACATGTTCGAAGGGGCGTGAAGTACATCCTCGTCGTAGAGACGAGTACAGCCTAGGTAGGAAGAGGAGCACGGTACTGTGTTTCTCTTTTGATTTATTTGGAAAGATCTCCGTTTTCTAAAGCGCATGTACATGTGCAAGGCTTGTGAAGTACATCCTAGAGGTAGACACGAGTACAGTGTCGGAACCAAAAGGAGTACGAGGTCGTTTCTTTGTACAGATTTCCGTTTTCTCTAGCGCAGATACATGTTCGAAGGGTTGTGAAGTACATCTGCGACGTATGAACGAGTGCGGCGTCGGAACCAAGAGGAGTACGAGGTCGTTTCTTTGTTTGTTCCTCTTGAAAGATTTCCGTTTTCTCTACTGTAGGTACATGTTCGAAGGGGCGTGAAGTACATCCTCGTCGTAGAGACGAGTACAGCCTAGGTAGGAAGAGGAGCACAGTACTGTGTTTCTCTTATGATTTATCTGGAAAGATCTCCGTTTTCTGAAGCGCAGGTACATGTGCAAGGCTTGTGAAGTACATCCTAGAGGTAGACACGAGTACAGTGTCGGAACCAAAAGGAGTACGAGGTCGTTTCTCTGTACAGATTTCCGTTTTCTCTAGCGCAGATACATGTTCGAAGGGTTGTGAAATACATCTGCGACGTATGAACGAGTACGGCGTCGGAACCAAGAGGAGTACGAGGTCGTTTCTTTGTTTGTTCCTCTTGAAAGATTTTCGTTTTCTCTACTGTAGGTACATGTTCGAAGGGGCGTGAAGTACATCCTCGTCGTAGAGACGAGTACAGCCTAGGTAGGAAGAGGAGCACGGTACTGTGTTTCTCTTTTGATTTATCTGGAAAGATCTCCATTTTCTGAAGCGCAGGTACATGTGCAAGGCTTGTGAAGTACATCCTAGAGGTAGACACGAGTACAGTGTCGGAACCAAAAGGAGTACGAGGTCGTTTCTCTGTACAGATTTCCGTTTTCTCTAGCGCAGATACATGTTCGAAGGGTTGCGAAGTACATCTGCGACGTATGAACGAGTACGGCGTCGGAACCAAGAGGAGTACGAGGTCGTTTCTTTGTTTGTTCCTCTTGAAAGATTTCCGTTTTCTCTACTGTAGGTACATGTTCGAAGGGGCGTGAAGTACATCCTCGTCATAGAGACGAGTACAGCCTAGGTAGGAAGAGGAGCACGGTACTGTGTTTCTCTTTTGATTTATCTGGAAAGATCTCCATTTTCTGAAGCGCAGGTACATGTGCAAGGCTTGTGAAGTACATCCTAGAGGTAGACACGAGTACAGTGTCGGAACCAAAAGGAGTACGAGGTCGTTTCTCTGTACAGATTTCCGTTTTCTCTAGCGCAGATACATGTTCGAAGGGTTGTGAAGTACATCTGCGACGTATGAACAAGTACGGCGTCGGAACCAAAAGGAGTACGAGGTCGTTTCTTTGTTTGTTCCTCTTGAAAGATTTCCGTTTTCTCTACTGTAGGTACATGTTCGAAGGGGCGTGAAGTACATCCTCGTCGTAGAGATGAGTACAGCCTAGGTAGGAAGAGGAGCACGGTACTGTGTTTCTCTTTTGATTTATCTGGAAAGATCTCCGTTTTCTGAAGCGCAGGTACATGTTCAAAGGAGTACGGCGATGACGGCTAGTGGTTTCGCATCAAAATAAGTACAAGTCTGTGCTTCTATATCGCAGGTACTGGTTCATATGCGTGTTAAGTACAGCGGCGATGGCGAACCGAGTACATGTTTCGCACCAAGAGGAGTACATGATGTTGTCTCTTTCCGTTTTCTTTAGCCGAGGTACAGGTGTAATAGCGTGTCGAGTACAGCGGTGACCGGGTGTTGAGTACAACCTATGTAGAAAGAGGAGTACAGGACTGTGTCTCTTTCCTTTTTCTCTAGCGTAGTTACAGGTGCAAAGGCTTGTTGAGTACAGCGGTGATGACTAGTCAAGTACAGTTCGCAGCAAATGAATTTCAGTCATATGACACTAGCATTAACATTACAGTGTCAATAAATTCGAGGAGTTTCTCAAATATTACATATAAAATATTGACGGAAATCTAGCATTGAGCCAGGCACATTGACACTACCTTTGAATAATAACCAAATACAAATACTTGTATGTAATTCGTTGCGTGGTTCACATTGTTTCAGTATTGACACATTGTACTTATTTTAACTTACGCCTCAGTTTGTAGCTTTGTTATGACAAGCTTGAGCCAGGCACTGCCATGTAAGAATGGAGATCCTCTTTCATCTTTGAAACTAAATGAGCAAATGTCTCCTTCTTTCAGGTAAAATTCTTCAACTATATCTAGGAAACCTTTCTTTTATTATAGCTTTCCCATTCTTATCCATCTTCATGGTAGCATACATTGTAATGTCTCCCGATGTGCAGCTGACAGCAACTTTAACCGGTTCTTGTATGAATCCCCGAATGTGTTCATTAGTGAATTCTTCTGAAAATTCCTAAAAAGATATTAACGAACCATTATTAGTTTTGTGGTACACTATGTCAGAAGTTTCTTGTCATGAAGACAGTAAGTATTTTATATAATTGACGAGATAGACTTAGGAAAACTCCGATAAACTTACCATCTTACATATGCCTCCTGTAACAAATGATTTAGTCATGGTGCAAATATAATGTTTAATAGCTGGTGTCTGGTTCGTGATGACTTCATTTGTCAGGTGGAGTACTTGAGTGTAATTCATCTCCACGTGGTTTCCAAAGACGCATGCTTCGTCAAAATTTTCGTCTCCATACAGTCCAGGTCCTACAATCAAGAGGTATTATAAATTTTTCATTGAAAACTATATATTGACTGTAATGTTTGCTTTTTTAGTTGCTAGTATTTGTACCTCTAATAGTTATTTTTCCCATAATTGACAGGAACTGTGCATAATTTTCATCAATATCTGTGTCAACACCTTTGTCTGTGATGTCCTCACTTTCATCGTCGCTTTGGCTCTTTTCAGTGGCGGTGTTTCTTGGAGCCTGATTACTTGTTGCGTGAATTTCCTAAATATGACGTTTCATTGATTGTGGATCATGTGGGAGTTTTGATCGAAAATTGAGATTTAAATAAAATTAAATAAATTTTCTAAAAACTGGTTATGAGGGTCGATGCCGCATATTGAACAGCTCTTGCACAAGGATCCAGTCTTCTCTTCGCTGGATTGCCCGGCCTCTTGAATTCTTTTGAGCTGTGTTTCCTAAAGATGACATTTGAATTATTAATGCATTCAATGTAAATCATATAGTATACGACGAAGCATTAAATTTGGATATTTGAAACCTGGTTATGAGGGTCGATGCCGCATATTGGACAGCTTTTGTACAACTGTCTGTGCACAACAGCCTAGTTAGGATGAGGAGCACGGTACTGTATTTCTCTTTTGATTTATCTGGAAAGATCTCCGTTTTCTGAAGCGTAGGTACATGTTCGAAGTTGTGTGAAGTACATCCCCGACGTAGAGACGAGTACAGTCCAGGTAGGAAGAGGAGCACGATCGTGTTTCTCTTTTGATTTATCTGGAAAGATCTCCGTTTTCTGAAGCGTAGGTACATGTGCAAGGCTTGTGAAGTACATCCTAGAGGTAGACACGAGTACAGTGTCAGAACCAAAAGGAGTACGAGGTCGTTTCTCTGTACAGATTTCCGTTTTCTCTAGCGCAGATACATGTTCGAAGGGTTGTGAAGTACATCTGCGACGTATGAACGAGTACGGCGTCGGAACCAAGAGGAGTACGAGGCCGTTTCTTTGTTTGTTCCTCTTGAAAGATTTCCGTTTTCTCTACTGTAGGTACATGTTCGAAGGGGCGTGAAGTACATCCTCGTCGTAGAGACGAGTACAGCCTAGGTAGGAAGAGGAGCACGGTACTGTGTTTCTCTTTTGATTTATCTGGAAAGATCTCCGTTTTCTGAAGCGTAGGTACATGTGCAAGGCTTGTGAAGTACATCCTAGAGGTAGACACGAGTACGGTGTCGGAACCAAAAGGAGTACGAGGTCGTTTCTCTGTGTGATTTCCGTTTTCTCTAGCGCGAGATACATGTTCGAAGGGTTGTGAAGTACATCTGCGATGTATGAACGAGTACGGCGTCGAGAACCAAGAGGAGTACGAGGTCGTTCTTTGTTTGTTCCTCTTGAAAGATTTCCGTTTTCTCTGTAGGTACATGTTCGAAGGGGCGTGAAGTACATCCTCGTCGTAGAGATGAGTACAGCCTAGGTAGGAAGAGGAGCACGGCATCGTGTTTCTCTTTTGATTTATCCGGAAAGATCTCCGTTTTACGAAGCGCAGGTACATGTGCAAGGCTTGTGAAGTACATCCTAGAGGTAGACACGAGTACAGTGTCGGAACCAGGAATGAGTACGTGGTCGTTTCTCCGTACTGATTTCCGTTTTCTCTAGCGCAGATACATGTTCGAAGGGTTGTGAAGTACATCTGCGACGTATGAACGAGTACGGCGTCGGAACCAAGAGGAGTACGAGGTCGTTTCTTTGTTTGTTCCTCTTGAAAGATTTCCGTTTTCTCTACTGTAGGTACATGTTCGAAGGGGCGTGAAGTACATCCTCGTCGTAGAGACGAGTACAGCCTAGGTAGGAAGAGGAGCACGATGCGTGTTTCTCTTTTGATTTATCCGGAAAGATCTCCGTTTTACGAAGCACGGTACATGTGCAAGGCTTGTGAAGTACATCCTAGAGGTAGACACGAGTACAGTGTCGGAACCAAAAGGAGTACGAGGTCGTTTCTCTGTACAGATTTCCGTTTTCTCTAGCGCAGATACATGTTCGAAGGGTTGTGAAGTACATCTGCGACGTATGAACGAGTACGGCGTCGGAACCAAGAGGAGTACGAGGTCGTTTCTTTGTTTGTTCCTCTTGAAAGATTTCCGTTTTCTCTACTGTAGGTACATGTTCGAAGTTGTGTGAAGTACATCCTCGTCGTAGAGACGAGTACAGCCTAGGTAGGAAGAGGAACACGGTACTGTGTTTCTCTTTTGATTTATCTGGAAAGATCTCCGTTTTCTGAAGCGCAGGGACATGTGCAAGGCTTGTGAAGTACATCCTAGAGGTAGACACGAGTACAGTGTCAGAACCAAAAGGAGTACGAGGTCGTTTCTCTGTGTGATTTCCGTTTTCTCTAGCGCAGATACATGTTCGAAGGGTTGTGAAGTATATCTGCGACGTATGAACGAGTACGGCGTCGGAACCAAGAGGAGTACGAGGTCGTTTCTTTGTTTGTTGCTCGTGAAAGATTTCCGTTTTCTCATCGTAGGTACATGTTCGAAGGGCGTGAAGTACATCCTCGTCGTAGAGACGAGTACAGCCTAGGTAGGAAGAGGAGCACGGTACTGTGTTTCTCTTTTGATTTATCTGGAAAGATCTCCGTTTTCTGAAGCGCAGGTACATGTGCAAGGCTTGTGAAGTACATCCTAGAGGTAGACACGAGTACAGTGTCGGAACCAAAAGGAGTACGAGGTCGTTTCTCTGTACAGATTTCCGTTTTCTCTAGCGCAGATACATGTTCGAAGGGTTGTGAAGTACATCTGCGACGTATGAACGAGTGCGGCGTCGGAACCAAGAGGAGTACGAGGTCGTTTCTTTGTTTGTTCCTCTTGAAAGATTTCCGTTTTCTCTACTGTAGGTACATGTTCGAAGGGGCGTGAAGTACATCCTCGTCGTAGAGACGAGTACAGCCTAGGTAGGAAGAGGAGCACGGTACTGTGTTTCTCTTTTGATTTATCTGGAAAGATCTCCGTTTTCTGAAGCGCAGGTACATGTGCAAGGCTTGTGAAGTACATCCTAGAGGTAGACACGAGTACAGTGTCGGAACCAAAAGGAGTACGAGGTCATTTCTCTGTACAGATTTCCATTTTCTCTAGCGCAGATACATGTTCGAAGGGTTGTGAAGTACATCTGCAACGTATGAACGAGTACGGCGTCGGAACCAAGAGGAGTACGAGGTCGTTTCTTTGTTTGTTGCTCTTGAAAGATTTCCGTTTTCTCTACTGTAGGTACATGTTCGAAGGGGCGTGAAGTACATCCTCGTCGTAGAGACGAGTACAGCCTAGGTAGGAAGAGGAGCACGGTACTGTGTTTCTCTTTTGATTTATCTGGAAAGATCTCCGTTTTCTGAAGCGCAGGTACATGTGCAAGGCTTGTGAAGTACATCCTAGAGGTAGACACGAGTACAGTGTCGGAACCAAAAGGAGTACGAGGTCGTTTCTCTGTACAGATTTCCGTTTTCTCTAGCGCAGATACATGTTCGAAGGGTTGTGAAGTACATCTGCGACGTATGAACGAGTGCGGCATCGGAACCAAGAGGAGTACGAGGTCGTTTCTTTGTTTGTTCCTCTTGAAAGATTTCCGTTTTCTCTACTGTAGGTACATGTTCGAAGGGGCGTGAAGTACATCCTCGTCGTAGAGACGAGTACAGCCTAGGTAGGAAGAGGAGCACGGTACTGTGTTTCTCTTTTGATTTATCTGGAAAGATCTCCGTTTCAAGCGCGGTACATGTGCAAGGCTTGTGAAGTACATGCTAGAGGTAGACTCGAGTACTGTGTCGGAACCAAAAGGAGTACGAGGTCATTTCTCTGTACAGATTTCCATTTTCTCTAGAGCAGATACATGTTCGAAGGGTTGTGAAGTACATCTGCGACGTATGAACGAGTACGGCGTCGGAACCAAGAGGAGTACGAGGTCGTTTCTTTGTTTGTTCCTCTTGAAAGATTTCCGTTTTCTCTACTGTAGGTACATGTTCGAAGGGTCGTGAAGTACATCCTCGTCGTAGAGACGAGTACAGCCTAGGTAGGAAGAGGAGCACGATCGTGTTTCTCTTTTGATTTATCTGGAAAGATCTCCGTTTTCTGAAGCGCAGGTACATGTGCAAGGCTTGTGAAGTACATCCTAGAGGTAGACACGAGTACAGTGTCGGAACCAAAAGGAGTACGAGGTCGTTTCTCTGTACAGATTTCCGTTTTCTCTAGCGCAGATACATGTTCGAAGGGTTGTGAAGTACATCTGCGACGTATGAACGAGTACGGCGTCGGAACCAAGAGGAGTACGAGGTCGTTTCTTTGTTTGTTCCTCTTGAAAGATTTCCGTTTTCTCTACTGTAGGTACATGTTCGAAGTTGTGTGAAGTACATCCTCGTCGTAGAGACGAGTACAGCCTAGGTAGGAAGAGGAGCACGGTACTGTGTTTCTCTTTTGATTTATCTGGAAAGATCTCCGTTTTCTGAAGCGCAGGTACATGTGCAAGGCTTGTGAAGTACATCCTAGAGGTAGACACGAGTACAGTGTCGGAACCAATAGGAGTACGAGGTCGTTTCTCTGTACAGATTTCCGTTTTCTCTAGCGCAGATACATGTTCGAAGGGTTGTGAAGTACATCTGCGACGTATGAACGAGTACGGCGTCGGAACCAAGAGGAGTACGAGGTCGTTTCTTTGTTTGTTCCTCTTGAAAGATTTCCGTTTTCTCTACTGTAGGTACATGTTCGAAGGGGCGTGAAGTACATCCTCGTCGTAGAGACGAGTACAGCCTAGGTAGGAAGAGGAGCACGGTACTGTGTTTCTCTTTTGATTTATCTGGAAAGATCTCCGTTTTCTGAAGCGCAGGTACATGTGCAAGGCTTGTGAAGTACATCCTAGAGGTAGACACGAGTACAGTGTCGGAACCAAAAGGAGTACGAGGTCGTTTCTCTGTACAGATTTCCGTTTTCTCTAGCGCAGATACATGTTCGAAGGGTTGTGAAGTACATCTGCGACGTATGAACGAGTGCGGCGTCGGAACCAAGAGGAGTACGAGGTCGTTTCTTTGTTTGTTCCTCTTGAAAGATTTCCGTTTTCTCTACTGTAGGTACATGTTCGAAGGGGCGTGAAGTACATCCTCGTCGTAGAGACGAGTACAGCCTAGGTAGGAAGAGGAGCACGATCGTGTTTCTCTTTTGATTTATCTGGAAAGATCTCCGTTTTCTGAAGTGCAGGTACATGTGCAAGGCTTGTGAAGTACATCATAGAGGTAGACACGAGTACAGTGTCGGAACCAAAAGGAGTACGAGGTCATTTCTCTGTACAGATTTCCGTTTTCTCTAGCGCAGATACATGTTCGAAGGGTTGTGAAGTACATCTGCGACGTATGAACGAGTACGGCGTCGGAACCAAGAGGAGTACGAGGTTGTTTCTTTGTTTGTTCCTCTTGAAAGATTTCCATTTTCTCTACTGTAGGTACATGTTCGAAGGGGCGTGAAGTACATCCTCGTCGTAGAGACGAGTTCAGCCTAGGTAGGAAGAGGAGCACGGTACTGTGTTTCTCTTTTGATTTATCTGAAAAGATCTCCGTTTTCTGAAGCGCAGGTACATGTGCAAGGCTTGTGAAGTACATCCTAGAGGTAGACACGAGTACAGTGTCGGAACCAAAAGGAGTACGAGGTCATTTCTCTGTACAGATTTCCGTTTTCTCTAGCGCAGATACATGTTCGAAGGGTTGTGAAGTACATCTGCGACATATGAACGAGTACGGCGTCGGAACCAAGAGGAGTACGAGGTCGTTTCTTTGTTTGTTCCTCTTGAAAGATTTCCGTTTTCTCTACTGTAGGTACATGTTCGAAGGGGCGTGAAGTACATCCTCGTCATAGAGACGAGTACAGCCTAGGTAGGAAGAGGAGCACGGTACTGTGTTTCTCTTTTGATTTATCTGGAAAGATCTCCGTTTTCTGAAGCGCAGGTACATGTGCAAGGCTTGTGAAGTACATCCTAGAGGTAGACACGAGTACAGTGTCGGAACCAAAAGGAGTACGAAATCATTTCTCTGTACAGATTTCCGTTTTCTCTAGCGCAGATACATGTTCGAAGGGTTGTGAAGTACATCTGCGACGTATGAACGAGTACGGCGTCGGAACCAAGAGGAGTACGAGGTCGTTTCTTTGTTTGTTCCTCTTGAAAGATTTCCATTTTCTCTACTGTAGGTACATGTTCGAAGGGGCGTGAAGTACATCCTCGTCGTAGAGATGAGTACAGCCTAGGTAGGAAGAGGAGCACGGTACTGTGTTTCTCTTTTGATTTATCTGGAAAGATCTCCGTTTTCTGAAGCGCATGTACTTGTTCAAAGGGGTACGGCGATGACGGCTAGTGGTTTCGCATCAAAATAAGTACAAGTCTGTGCTTCTATATCGCAGGTACTGGTTCATATGCGTGTTAAGTACAGCGGCGATGGCGAACCGAGTACATGTTTCGCACCAAGAGGAGTACATGATGTTGTCTCTTTCCGTTTTCTTTAGCCGAGGTACAGGTGTAATAGCGTGTCGAGTACAGCGGTGACCGGGTGTTGAGTACAACCTATGTAGAAAGAGGAGTACAGGACTGTGTCTCTTTCCTTTTTCTCTAGCGTAGTTACAGGTGCAAAGGCTTGTCGAGTACAGCGGTGATGACTAGTCAAGTACAGTTCGCAGCAAATGAATTTCAGTCATATGACACTAGCATTAACATTACAGTGTCAATAAATTCGAGGAGTTTCTCAAATATTACATATAAAATATTGACGGAAATCTAGCATTGAGCCAGGCACATTGACACTACCTTTGAATAATAACCAAATACAAATACTTGTACGTAATTCGTTGCGTGGTTCACATTGTTTCAGTATTGACACATTGTACTTATTTTAACTTACGCCTCAGTTTGTAGCTTTGTTATGACAAGCTTGAGCCAGGCACTGCCATGTAAGAATGGAGATCCTCTTTCATCTTTGAAACTAAATGAGCAAATGTCTCCTTCTTTCAGGTAAAATTCTTCAACTATATCTAGGAAACCTTTCTTTATTATAGCTTTCCCATTCTTATCCATCTTCATGGTAGCATACATTGTAATGTCTCCCGATGTGCAGCTGACAGCAACTTTAACCGGTTCTTGCATGAATCCCCGAATGTGTTCATTAGTGAATTCTTCTGAAAATTCCTAAAAAGATATTAACGAACCATTATTAGTTTTGTGGTACACTATGTCAGAAGTTTCTTGTCATGAAGACAGTAAGTATTTTATATAATTGACGAGATAGACTTAGGAAAACTCCGATAAACTTACCATCTTACATATGCCTCCTGTAACAAATGATTTAGTCATGGTGCAAATATAATGTTTAATAGCTGGTGTCTGGTTCGTGATGACTTCATTTGTCAGGTGGAGTACTTGAGTGTAATTCATCTCCACGTGGTTTCCAAAGACGCATGCTTCGTCAAAATTTTCGTCTCCATACAGTCCAGGTCCTACAATCAAGAGGTATTATAAATTTTTCATTGAAAACTATATATTGACTGTAATGTTTGCTTTTTTAGTTGCTAGTATTTGTACCTCTAACAGTTATTTTTCCCATAATTGACAGGAACTGTGCATAATTTTCATCAATATCTGTGTCAACACCTTTGTCTGTGATGTCCTCACTTTCATCGTCGCTTTGGCTCTTTTCAGTGGCGGTGTTTCTTGGAGCCTGATTACTTGTTGCGTGAATTTCCTAAATATGACGTTTCATTGATTGTGGATCATGTGGGAGTTTTGATCGAAAATTGAGATTTAAATAAAATTAAATAAATTTTCTAAAAACTGGTTATGAGGGTCGATGCCGCATATTGAACAGCTCTTGCACAAGGATCCAGTCTTCTCTTCGCTGGATTGCCCGGCCTCTTGAATTCTTTTGAGCTGTGTTTCCTAAAGATGACATTTGAATTATTAATGCATTCAATGTAAATCATATAGTATACGACGAAGCATTAAATTTGGATATTTGAAACCTGGTTATGAGGGTCGATGCCGCATATTGGACAGCTTTTGTACAACTGTCTGTGCACAACAGCCTAGTTAGGATGAGGAGCACGGTACTGTATTTCTCTTTTGATTTATCTGGAAAGATCTCCGTTTTCTGAAGCGTAGGTACATGTTCGAAGTTGTGTGAAGTACATCCCCGACGTAGAGACGAGTACAGTCCAGGTAGGAAGAGGAGCACGGTACTGTGTTTCTCTTTTGATTTATCTGGAAAGATCTCCGTTTTCTGAAGCGTAGGTACATGTGCAAGGCTTGTGAAGTACATCCTAGAGGTAGACACGAGTACAGTGTCAGAACCAAAAGGAGTACGAGGTCGTTTCTGTGTACAGATTTCCGTTTTCTCTAGCGCAGATACATGTTCGAAGGGTTGTGAAGTACATCTGCGACGTATGAACGAGTACGGCGTCGGAACCAAGAGGAGTACGAGGCCGTTTCTTTGTTTGTTCCTCTTGAAAGATTTCCGTTTTCTCTACTGTAGGTACATGTTCGAAGGGGCGTGAAGTACATCCTCGTCGTAGAGACGAGTACAGCCTAGGTAGGAAGAGGAGCACGGTACTGTGTTTCTCTTTTGATTTATCTGGAAAGATCTCCGTTTTCTGAAGCGCAGGTACATGTGCAAGGCTTGTGAAGTACATCCTAGAGGTAGACACGAGTACAGTGTCGGAACCAAAAGGAGTACGAGGTCGTTTCTCTGTACAGATTTCCGTTTTCTCTAGCGCAGATACATGTTCGAAGGGTTGTGAAGTACATCTGCGATGTATGAACGAGTACGGCGTCAGAACCAAGAGGAGTACGAGGTCGTTTCTTTGTTTGTTCCTCTTGAAAGATTTCCGTTTTCTCTACTGTAGGTACATGTTCAAAGGGGCGTGAAGTACATCCTCGTCGTAGAGATGAGTACAGCCTAGGTAGGAAGAGGAGCACGGTACTGTGTTTCTCTTTTGATTTATCTGGAAAGATCTACGTTTTCTGAAGCGCAGGTACATGTGCAAGGCTTGTGAAGTACATCCTAGAGGTAGACACGAGTACGGTGTCGGAACCAAAAGGAGTACGAGGTCGTTTCCGTACAGATTTCCGTTTTCTCTAGCGCAGATACATGTTCGAAGGGTTGTGAAGTACATCTGCGACGTATGAACGAGTACGGCGTCGGAACCAAGAGGAGTACGAGGTCGTTTCTTTGTTTGTTCCTCTTGAAAGATTTCCGTTTTCTCTACTGTAGGTACATGTTCAAAGGGGTGTGAAGTACATCCTCGTCGTAGAGACGAGTACAGCCTAGGTAGGAAGAGGAGCACGGTACTGTGTTTCTCTTTTGATTTATCTGGAAAGATCTCCGTTTTCTGAAGCACAGGTACATGTGCAAGGCTTGTGAAGTACATCCTAGAGGTAGACACGAGTACAGTGTCGGAACCAAAAGGAGTACGAGGTCGTTTCTCTGTACAGATTTCCGTTTTCTCTAGCGCAGATACATGTTCGAAGGGTTGTGAAGTACATCTGCGACGTATGAACGAGTACGGCGTCGGAACCAAGAGGAGTACGAGGTCGTTTCTTTGTTTGTTCCTCTTGAAAGATTTCCGTTTTCTCTACTGTAGGTACATGTTCGAAGTTGTGTGAAGTACATCCTCGTCGTAGAGACGAGTACAGCCTAGGTAGGAAGAGGAACACGGTACTGTGTTTCTCTTTTGATTTATCTGGAAAGATCTCCGTTTTCTGAAGCGCAGGGACATGTGCAAGGCTTGTGAAGTACATCCTAGAGGTAGACACGAGTACAGTGTCGGAACCAAAAGGAGTACGAGGTCGTTTCTCTGTACAGATTTCCGTTTTCTCTAGCGCAGATACATGTTCGAAGGGTTGTGAAGTATATCTGCGACGTATGAACGAGTACGGCGTCGGAACCAAGAGGAGTACGAGGTCGTTTCTTTGTTTGTTGCTCTTGAAAGATTTCCGTTTTCTCTACTGTAGGTACATGTTCGAAGGGGCGTGAAGTACATCCTCGTCGTAGAGACGAGTACAGCCTAGGTAGGAAGAGGAGCACGGTACTGTGTTTCTCTTTTGATTTATCTGGAAAGATCTCCGTTTTCTGAAGCGCAGGTACATGTGCAAGGCTTGTGAAGTACATCCTAGAGGTAGACACGAGTACAGTGTCGGAACCAAAAGGAGTACGAGGTCGTTTCTCTGTACAGATTTCCGTTTTCTCTAGCGCAGATACATGTTCGAAGGGTTGTGAAGTACATCTGCGATGTATGAACGAGTACGGCGTCAGAACCAAGAGGAGTACGAGGTCGTTTCTTTGTTTGTTCCTCTTGAAAGATTTCCGTTTTCTCTACTGTAGGTACATGTTCGAAGGGGCGTGAAGTACATCCTCGTCGTAGAGATGAGTACAGCCTAGGTAGGAAGAGGAGCACGGTACTGTGTTTCTCTTTTGATTTATCTGGAAAGATCTACGTTTTCTGAAGCGCAGGTACATGTGCAAGGCTTGTGAAGTACATCCTAGAGGTAGACACGAGTACAGTGTCGGAACCAAAAGGAGTACGAGGTCGTTTCTCTGTCTGATTTCCGTTTTCTCTAGCGCAGATACATGTTCGAAGGGTTGTGAAGTACATCTGCGACGTATGAACGAGTACGGCGTCGGAACCAAGAGGAGTACGAGGTCGTTTCTTTGTTTGTTCCTCTTGAAAGATTTCCGTTTTCTCTACTGTAGGTACATGTTCGAAGGGGCGTGAAGTACATCCTCGTCGTAGAGACGAGTACAGCCTAGGTAGGAAGAGGAGCACGTGCATCGTGTTTCTCTTTTGATTTATCTGGAAAGATCTCCGTTTCTCGAAGCAGGTACATGTGCAAGGCTTGTGAAGTACATCCTAGAGGTAGACACGAGTACAGTGTCGGAACCAAAAGGAGTACGAGGTCGTTTCTCTGTACAGATTTCCGTTTTCTCTAGCGCAGATACATGTTCGAAGGGTTGTGAAGTACATCTGCGACGTATGAACGAGTACGGCGTCGGAACCAAGAGGAGTACGAGGTCGTTTCTTTGTTTGTTCCTCTTGAAAGATTTCCGTTTTCTCTACTGTAGGTACATGTTCGAAGTTGTGTGAAGTACATCCTCGTCGTAGAGACGAGTACAGCCTAGGTAGGAAGAGGAACACGGCATCGTGTTTCTCTTTTGATTTATCTGGAAAGATCTCCGTTTTCTGAAGCGCAGGGACATGTGCAAGGCTTGTGAAGTACATCCTAGAGGTAGACACGAGTACAGTGTCAGAACCAAAAGGAGTACGAGGTCGTTTCTCTGTACAGATTTCCGTTTTCTCTAGCGCAGATACATGTTCGAAGGGTTGTGAAGTATATCTGCGACGTATGAACGAGTACGGCGTCGGAACCAAGAGGAGTACGAGGTCGTTTCTTTGTTTGTTGCTCTTGAAAGATTTCCGTTTTCTCTACTGTAGGTACATGTTCGAAGGGGCGTGAAGTACATCCTCGTCGTAGAGACGAGTACAGCCTAGGTAGGAAGAGGAGCACGGTACTGTGTTTCTCTTTTGATTTATCTGGAAAGATCTCCGTTTTCTGAAGCGCAGGTACATGTGCAAGGCTTGTGAAGTACATCCTAGAGGTAGACACGAGTACAGTGTCGGAACCAAAAGGAGTACGAGGTCGTTTCTCTGTACAGATTTCCGTTTTCTCTAGCGCAGATACATGTTCGAAGGGTTGTGAAGTACATCTGCGACGTATGAACGAGTGCGGCGTCGGAACCAAGAGGAGTACGAGGTCGTTTCTTTGTTTGTTCCTCTTGAAAGATTTCCGTTTTCTCTACTGTAGGTACATGTTCGAAGGGGCGTGAAGTACATCCTCGTCGTAGAGACGAGTACAGCCTAGGTAGGAAGAGGAGCACGGTACTGTGTTTCTCTTTTGATTTATCTGGAAAGATCTCCGTTTTCTGAAGCGCAGGTACATGTGCAAGGCTTGTGAAGTACATCCTAGAGGTAGACACGAGTACAGTGTCGGAACCAAAAGGAGTACGAGGTCATTTCTCTGTACAGATTTCCATTTTCTCTAGCGCAGATACATGTTCGAAGGGTTGTGAAGTACATCTGCGACGTATGAACGAGTACGGCGTCGGAACCAAGAGGAGTACGAGGTCGTTTCTTTGTTTGTTGCTCTTGAAAGATTTCCGTTTTCTCTACTGTAGGTACATGTTCGAAGGGGCGTGAAGTACATCCTCGTCGTAGAGACGAGTACAGCCTAGGTAGGAAGAGGAGCACGGTACTGTGTTTCTCTTTTGATTTATCTGGAAAGATCTCCGTTTTCTGAAGCGCAGGTACATGTGCAAGGCTTGTGAAGTACATCCTAGAGGTAGACACGAGTACAGTTGCGGAACCAAAAGGAGTACGAGGTCGTTTCTCTGTACAGATTTCTGTTTTCTCTAGCGTGAGATACATGTTCGAAGGGTTGTGAAGTACATCTGCGACGTATGAACGAGTGCGGCATCGGAACCAAGAGGAGTACGAGGTCGTTTCTTTGTTTGTTCCTCTTGAAAGATTTCCGTTTTCTCTACTGTAGGTACATGTTCGAAGGGGTGTGAAGTACATCCTCGTCGTAGAGACGAGTACAGCCTAGGTAGGAAGAGGAGCACGGTACTGTGTTTCTCTTTTGATTTATCTGGAAAGATCTCCGTTTTCTGAAGCGCAGGTACATGTGCAAGGCTTGTGAAGTACATCCTAGAGGTAGACACGAGTACGGTGTCGGAACCAAAAGGAGTACGAGGTCATTTCTCTGTACAGATTTCCATTTTCTCTAGCGAGTATACATGTTCGAAGGGTTGTGAAGTACATCTGCGACGTATGAACGAGTACGAGCGTCGGAACCAAGAGGAGTCCGAGGGCGTTTCTTTGTTTGTTCCTCTTGACAGTGTTCCGGTTGCTCTACTGTAGGTACATGTTCGAAGGGTCGTGAAGTACATCCTCGTCGTAGAGACGAGTACAGCCTAGGTAGGAAGAGGAGCACGGTACTGTGTTTCTCTTTTGATTTATCTGGAAAGATCTCCGTTTTCTGAAGCGCAGGTACATGTGCAAGGCTTGTGAAGTACATCCTAGAGGTAGACACGAGTACGGTGTCGGAACCAAAAGGAGTACGAGGTCGCTTTCTGTACAGATTTCCGTTTTCTCTAGCGCAGATACATGTTCGAAGGGTTGTGAAGTACATCTGCGACGTATGAACGAGTACGGCGTCGGAACCAAGAGGAGTACGAGGTCGTTTCTTTGTTTGTTCCTCTTGAAAGATTTCCGTTTTCTCTACTGTAGGTACATGTTCGAAGTTGTGTGAAGTACATCCTCGTCGTAGAGACGAGTACAGCCTAGGTAGGAAGAGGAGCACGGTACTGTGTTTCTCTTTTGATTTATCTGGAAAGATCTCCGTTTTCTGAAGCGCAGGTACATGTGCAAGGCTTGTGAAGTACATCCTAGAGGTAGACACGAGTACAGTGTCGGAACCAAAAGGAGTACGAGGTCGTTTCTCTGTCTGATTTCCGTTTTCTCTAGCGCAGATACATGTTCGAAGGGTTGTGAAGTACATCTGCGACGTATGAACGAGTGCGGCATCGGAACCAAGAGGAGTACGAGGTCGTTTCTTTGTTTGTTCCTCTTGAAAGATTTCCGTTTTCTCTACTGTAGGTACATGTTCGAAGGGGCGTGAAGTACATCCTCGTCGTAGAGACGAGTACAGCCTAGGTAGGAAGAGGAGCACGGCATCGTGTTTCTCTTTTGATTTATACGGAAAGATCTCCGTTTTCTGAAGCGCAGGTACATGTGCAAGGCTTGTGAAGTACATCCTAGAGGTAGACACGAGTACAGTGTCGGAACCAAAAGGAGTACGAGGTCATTTCTCTGTACAGATTTCCATTTTCTCTAGCGCAGATACATGTTCGAAGGGTTGTGAAGTACATCTGCGACGTATGAACGAGTACGGCGTCGGAACCAAGAGGAGTACGAGGTCGTTTCTTTGTTTGTTGCTCTTGAAAGATTTCCGTTTTCTCTACTGTAGGTACATGTTCGAAGGGGCGTGAAGTACATCCTCGTCGTAGAGACGAGTACAGCCTAGGTAGGAAGAGGAGCACGGTACTGTGTTTCTCTTTTGATTTATCTGGAAAGATCTCCGTTTTCTGAAGAGCAGGTACATGTGCAAGGCTTGTGAAGTACATCCTAGAGGTAGACACGAGTACAGTGTCGGAACCAAAAGGAGTACGAGGTCGTTTCTCTGTACAGATTTCCGTTTTCTCTAGCGCAGATACATGTTCGAAGGGTTGTGAAGTACATCTGCGACGTATGAACGAGTTCGGCATCGGAACCAAGAGGAGTACGAGGTCGTTTCTTTGTTTGTTCCTCTTGAAAGATTTCCGTTTTCTCTACTGTAGGTACATGTTCGAAGGGGCGTGAAGTACATCCTCGTCGTAGAGACGAGTACAGCCTAGGTAGGAAGAGGAGCACGGTACTGTGTTTCTCTTTTGATTTATCTGGAAAGATCTCCGTTTTCTGAAGCGCAGGTACATGTGCAAGGCTTGTGAAGTACATCCTAGAGGTAGACACGAGTACAGTGTCGGAACCAAAAGGAGTACGAGGTCATTTCTCTGTACAGATTTCCATTTTCTCTAGCGCAGATACATGTTCGAAGGGTTGTGAAGTACATCTGCGACGTATGAACGAGTACGGCGTCGGAACCAAGAGGAGTACGAGGTCGTTTCTTTGTTTGTTCCTCTTGAAAGATTTCCGTTTCTCTCTGTAGGTACATGTTCGAAGGGTCGTGAAGTACATCCTCGTCGTAGAGACGAGTACAGCCTAGGTAGGAAGAGGAGCACAATACTGTGTTTCTCTTTTGATTTATCTGGAAAGATCTCCGTTTTACGAAGCGCGGTACATGTGCAAGGCTTGTGAAGTACATCCTAGAGGTAGACACGAGTACAGTGTCGGAACCAAAAGGAGTACGAGGTCGTTTCTCTGTACAGATTTCCGTTTTCTCTAGCGCAGATACATGTTCGAAGGGTTGTGAAGTACATCTGCGACGTATGAACGAGTACGGCGTCGGAACCAAGAGGAGTACGAGGTCGTTTCTTTGTTTGTTCCTCTTGAAAGATTTCCGTTTTCTCTACTGTAGGTACATGTTCGAAGTTGTGTGAAGTACATCCTCGTCGTAGAGACGAGTACAGCCTAGGTAGGAAGAGGAGCACGGTACTGTGTTTCTCTTTTGATTTATCTGGAAAGATCTCCGTTTTCTGAAGCGCAGGTACATGTGCAAGGCTTGTGAAGTACATCCTAGAGCTAGTAACGAGTACAGTGTCGGAACCAATAGGAGTACGAGGTCGTTTCTCTGTACAGATTTCCGTTTTCTCTAGCGCAGATACATGTTCGAAGGGTTGTGAAGTACATCTGCGACGTATGAACGAGTACGGCGTCGGAACCAAGAGGAGTACGAGGTCGTTTCTTTGTTTGTTCCTCTTGAAAGATTTCCGTTTTCTCTACTGTAGGTACATGTTCGAAGGGGCGTGAAGTACATCCTCGTCGTAGAGACGAGTACAGCCTAGGTAGGAAGAGGAGCACGGTACTGTGTTTCTCTTTTGATTTATCTGGAAAGATCTCCGTTTTCTGAAGCGCAGGTACATGTGCAAGGCTTGTGAAGTACATCCTAGAGGTAGACACGAGTACAGTGTCGGAACCAAAAGGAGTACGAGGTCGTTTCTCTGTACAGATTTCCGTTTTCTCTAGCGCAGATACATGTTCGAAGGGTTGTGAAGTACATCTGCGACGTATGAACGAGTGCGGCGTCGGAACCAAGAGGAGTACGAGGTCGTTTCTTTGTTTGTTCCTCTTTAAAGATTTCCGTTTTCTCTACTGTAGGTACATGTTCGAAGGGGCGTGAAGTACATCCTCGTCGTAGAGACGAGTACAGCCTAGGTAGGAAGAGGAGCACGGTACTGTGTTTCTCTTTTGATTTATCTGGAAAGATCTCCGTTTTCTGAAGCGCAGGTACATGTGCAAGGCTTGTGAAGTACATCCTAGAGGTAGACACGAGTACAGTGTCGGAACCAAAAGGAGTACGAGGTCGTTTCTCTGTACAGATTTCCGTTTTCTCTAGCGCAGATACATGTTCGAAGGGTTGTGAAGTACATCTGCGACGTATGAACGAGTGCGGCATCGGAACCAAGAGGAGTACGAGGTCGTTTCTTTGTTTGTTCCTCTTGAAAGATTTCCGTTTTCTCTACTGTAGGTACATGTTCGAAGGGGCGTGACGTACATCCTCGTCGTAGAGACGAGTACAGCCTAGGTAGGAAGAGGAGCACGATGTGTGTTTCTCTTTTGATTTATCTGGAAAGATCTCCGTTTTCTGAAGCGCAGGTACATGTGCAAGGCTTGTGAAGTACATCCTAGAGGTAGACACGAGTACAGTGTCGGAACCAAAAGGAGTACGAGGTCATTTCTCTGTACAGATTTCCATTTTCTCTAGCGCAGATACATGTTCGAAGGGTTGTGAAGTACATCTGCGACGTATGAACGAGTACGGCGTCGGAACCAAGAGGAGTACGAGGTCGTTTCTTTGTTTGTTCCTCTTGAAAGATTTCCGTTTTCTCTACTGTAGGTACATGTTCGAAGGGTCGTGAAGTACATCCTCGTCGTAGAGACGAGTACAGCCTAGGTAGGAAGAGGAGCACGGTACTGTGTTTCTCTTTTGATTTATCTGGAAAGATCTCCGTTTTCTGAAGCGCAGGTACATGTGCAAGGCTTGTGAAGTACATCCTAGAGGTAGACACGAGTACAGGTGTCGGAACCAAAAGGAGTACGAGGTCGTTTCTGTGTTGTTTGTTCCGTTTTCTCTAGCGCAGATACATGTTCGAAGGGTTGTGAAGTACATCTGCGACGTATGAACGAGTACGGCGTCGGAACCAAGAGGAGTACGAGGTCGTTTCTTTGTTTGTTCCTCTTGAAAGATTTCCGTTTTCTCTACTGTAGGTACATGTTCGAAGTTGTGTGAAGTACATCCTCGTCGTAGAGACGAGTACAGCCTAGGTAGGAAGAGGAGCACGGTACTGTGTTTCTCTTTTGATTTATCTGGAAAGATCTCCGTTTTCTGAAGCGCAGGTACATGTGCAAGGCTTGTGAAGTACATCCTAGAGGTAGACACGAGTACAGTGTCGGAACCAATAGGAGTACGAGGTCGTTTCTCTGTACAGATTTCCGTTTTCTCTAGCGCAGATACATGTTCGAAGGGTTGTGAAGTACATCTGCGACGTATGAACGAGTACGGCGTCGGAACCAAGAGGAGTACGAGGTCGTTTCTTTGTTTGTTCCTCTTGAAAGATTTCCGTTTTCTCTACTGTAGGTACATGTTCGAAGGGGCGTGAAGTACATCCTCGTCGTAGAGACGAGTACAGCCTAGGTAGGAAGAGGAGCACGGTACTGTGTTTCTCTTTTGATTTATCTGGAAAGATCTCCGTTTTCTGAAGCGCAGGTACATGTGCAAGGCTTGTGAAGTACATCCTAGAGGTAGACACGAGTACAGTGTCGGAACCAAAAGGAGTACGAGGTCGTTTCTCTGTACAGATTTCCGTTTTCTCTAGCGCAGATACATGTTCGAAGGGTTGTGAAGTACATCTGCGACGTATGAACGAGTGCGGCGTCGGAACCAAGAGGAGTACGAGGTCGTTTCTTTGTTTGTTCCTCTTTAAAGATTTCCGTTTTCTCTACTGTAGGTACATGTTCGAAGGGGCGTGAAGTACATCCTCGTCGTAGAGACGAGTACAGCCTAGGTAGGAAGAGGAGCACGGTCTTGTGTTTCTCTTTTGATTTATACGGAAAGATCTCCGTTTTCTGAAGTGCGGTACATGTGCAAGGCTTGTGAAGTACATCCTAGAGGTAGACACGAGTACAGTGTCGGAACCAAAAGGAGTACGAGGTCGTTTCTCTGTACAGATTTCCGTTTTCTCTAGCGCAGATACATGTTCGAAGGGTTGTGAAGTACATCTGCGACGTATGAACGAGTACGGCGTCGGAACCAAGAGGAGTACGAGGTTGTTTCTTTGTTTGTTCCTCTTGAAAGATTTCCGTTTTCTCTACTGTAGGTACATGTTCGAAGGGGCGTGAAGTACATCCTCGTCGTAGAGACGAGTTCAGCCTAGGTAGGAAGAGGAGCACGGTACTGTGTTTCTCTTTTGATTTATCTGGAAAGATCTCCGTTTTCTGAAGCGCAGGTACATGTGCAAGGCTTGTGAAGTACATCCTAGAGGTAGACACGAGTACAGTGTCGGAACCGAAAGGAGTACGAGGTCATTTCTCTGTACAGATTTCCGTTTTCTCTAGCGCAGATACATGTTCGAAGGGTTGTGAAGTACATACACGACGTATGAACGAGTTCGGCGTCGGAACCAAGAGGAGTACGAGGTCGTTTCTTTGTTTGTTCCTCTTGAAAGATTTCCGTTTTCTCTCTTTGTAGGTACATGTTCGAAGGGCGTGAAGTACATCCTCGTCATAGAGACGAGTACAGCCTAGGTAGGAAGAGGAGCACGATGATCGTGTTTCTCTTTTGATTTATCTGGAAAGATCTCCGTTTTCTGAAGCGCAGGTACATGTGCAAGGCTTGTGAAGTACATCCTAGAGGTAGACACGAGTACAGTGTCGGAACCAAAAGGAGTACGAAATCATTTCTCTGTACAGATTTCCGTTTTCTCTAGCGCAGATACATGTTCGAAGGGTTGTGAAGTACATCTGCGACGTATGAACGAGTACGGCGTCGGAACCAAGAGGAGTACGAGGTCGTTTCTTTGTTTGTTCCTCTTGAAAGATTTCCGTTTTCTCTACTGTAGGTACATGTTCGAAGGGGCGTGAAGTACATCCTCGTCGTAGAGATGAGTACAGCCTAGGTAGGAAGAGGAGCACGGTACTGTGTTTCTCTTTTGATTTATCTGGAAAGATCTCCGTTTTCTGAAGCGCATGTACTTGTTCAAAGGGGTACGGCGATGACGGCTAGTGGTTTCGCATCAAAATAAGTACAAGTCTGTGCTTCTATATCGCAGGTACTGGTTCATATGCGTGTTAAGTACAGCGGCGATGGCGAACCGAGTACATGTTTCGCACCAAGAGGAGTACATGATGTTGTCTCTTTCCGTTTTCTTTAGCCGAGGTACAGGTGTAATAGCGTGTCGAGTACAGCGGTGACCGGGTGTTGAGTACAACCTATGTAGAAAGAGGAGTACAGGACTGTGTCTCTTTCCTTTTTCTCTAGCGTAGTTACAGGTGCAAAGGCTTGTCGAGTACAGCGGTGATGACTAGTCAAGTACAGTTCGCAGCAAATGAATTTTAGTCATATGACACTAGCATTAACATTACAGTGTCAATAAATTCGAGGAGTTTCTCAAATATTACATATAAAATATTGACGGAAATCTAGCATTGAGCCAGGCACATTGACACTACCTTTGAATAATAACCAAATACAAATACTTGTACGTAATTCGTTGCGTGGTTCACATTGTTTCAGTATTGACACATTGTACTTATTTTAACTTACGCCTCAGTTTGTAGCTTTGTTATGACAAGCTTGAGCTGTGCACTGCCATGTAAGAATGGAGATCCTCTTTCATCTTTGAAACTAAATGAGCAAATGTCTCCTTCTTTCAGGTAAAATTCTTCAACTATATCTAGGAAACCTTTCTTTATTATAGCTTTCCCATTCTTATCCATCTTCATGGTAGCATACATTGTAATGTCTCCCGATGTGCAGCTGACAGCAACTTTAACCGGTTCTTGCATGAATCCCCGAATGTGTTCATTAGTGAATTCTTCTGAAAATTCCTAAAAAGATATTAACGAACCATTATTAGTTTTGTGGTACACTATGTCAGAAGTTTCTTGTCATGAAGACAGTAAGTATTTTATATAATTGACGAGATAGACTTAGGAAAACTCCGATAAACTTACCATCTTACATATGCCTCCTGTAACAAATGATTTAGTCATGGTGCAAATATAATGTTTAATAGCTGGTGTCTGGTTCGTGATGACTTCATTTGTCAGGTGGAGTACTTGAGTGTAATTCATCTCCACGTGGTTTCCAAAGACGCATGCTTCGTCAAAATTTTCGTCTCCATACAGTCCAGGTCCTACAATCAAGAGGTATTATAAATTTTTCATTGAAAACTATATATTGACTGTAATGTTTACTTTTTTAGTTGCTAGTATTTGTACCTCTAACAGTTATTTTTCCCATAATTGACAGGAACTGTGCATAATTTTCATCAATATCTGTGTCAACACCTTTGTCTGTGATGTCCTCACTTTCATCGTCGCTTTGGCTCTTTTCAGTGGCGGTGTTTCTTGGAGCCTGATTACTGGTTGCGTGAATTTCCTAAATATGACGTTTCATTGATTGTGGATCATGTGGGAGTTTTGATCGAAAATTGAGATTTAAATAAAATTAAATAAATTTTCTAAAAACTGGTTATGAGGGTCGATGCCGCATATTGAACAGCTCTTGCACAAGGATCCAGTCTTCTCTTCGCTGGATTGCCCGGCCTCTTGAATTCTTTCGAGCTGTGTTTCCTAAAGATGACATTTGAATTATTAATGCATTCAATGTAAATCATATAGTATACGACGAAGCATTAAATTTGGATATTTGAAACCTGGTTATGAGGGTCGATGCCGCATACTGGACAGCTTTTGTACAACTGTCTGTGCACATGTACCCTGTATTGCGCATCCTCTTGCATTTTTGCAAGGTGTGTTTCCTAAAGATGACATTTCAATTATCAATACATTAATTGTAAATCATATAGTGGAGATGCATTGAAATTTAAATAAAATTAGGTCAATTTTTATTGCACGGGATGAGTAAAATATTTTTGTGTGCTGCAAAGCATTGAATTTGATTATTTCAAACCTGGTAATGAGGATCAGCGTCGCATATTGGACAGTTGCTGCACAAATATCCGTACTTCTTTGCCCTGTAGTGTGCTTCCTGCTGCAGCCTTGTAAGCACAAAAAGGTAACCATCAAATTACATATGCTTGCAATACATTTTGGAGATCAGATAACTACAGATTATGCACGAATGTAAACAAATACATTTTGGAGATAAGTAGTTTTTTTTTAAATTTAGTTTGACTTGATAATGAAGTTCATGTGATTTATACTTAGAAGTCGTTTGGAAGCTAGGTTTTCATTTCATTTGTAGCATTTTGAAATGAATACATGTATTCATTTCATTTGTAGCATTTTGGAAGCCAGGTTTTCATTTCATTTTCAGTTTAGCAAAGAATATACTTTTCTTGACCTATACTAATCATTTAATCTTGTTTCTTGGTTGACCTGGAACTAAAATTTGATAGACTTATAGATCCCTCTATGTATGCCGACATTTATTGTTTTGAATGTACTACGATGTATGTGTGTAATGTTTTTTCCTAGTAGATCCATCGGCGGAACTTGAAATTGGTGCTTGATTTCACTAGGTGGAAAAAGAAAGCGTAGTGAGACTGTTTTCCAGTAGACCCTAGATCTGTTTTCTGCGTTATTGTGGTATGCGACTGATCTATTTAGAACATAGAGTTTCCACCGAATCTAGAAGTTTTGGAGATATACATACCAATGATCCGAAACCTTGGATAGTTTTCCGAATTGCAGCTGGTGTGCTGTGATGGAGATGCCGGCGATGCTCCCTTGCTGTTGTTGCTTTCTTTTCCTGTTTTGGATAAGGAGGTGGATTCTTGCAAAGCGGTTGGTGTGGAACTGTTGATTTTAGAAGCCAAGTAGAGTAGTTTTGGTGTGGTTTCTACCCAAAGACATTTCTGACCTATTTCGGGGTGTTATTGTCCATTCACTTTTATATTTATTCTATTATGCCTCTATACATTTGGGACCTACTTGGGGGCATTATCGTCCAGACTCTTTTATGTTTATTCTATTCTGCCACTATTACATCCGGGAGCTACTGTGAGGTCTTGTCGTCCACTCTCTTTTACACTTATCCTATTCTGCCTCTATGACATACGGGACCTAGTGCGGGATTTTGTCGTCCAGTGCCTTTTACATATATTATATTGTTCCAGCATGCTGTGGATGTTGTGGTTCATTAGTTTCCGATGTGTGGATGGGATTGTTCTCAAATAGATAATAATATGAAAGAAAATAGCGCGGGTACGAATGGGAATAAGAAAAAATTCCTTCTTCTTCAGTGCAGGTACAAGTGCAAGGATTATACAGTACAGCGGTGGCGGAAATACGAGTACAGCGTCTTCACTAAGAGGAGCACTTGACCTTGTTTCTCTTTGTTTCTCTGGATTATTCCCGTTTTTGTCTATTGTAGTTACAGGTGCATGGCTTGGTTGGTACGGAGGTGAGGGAGAAACGAGTACAGCGTCTGCATCAAGAGGAGCACGTTCTGTGTTTCTCTGGATGATTTTCGTTTTTGTCTAGCGCAAATACAGGTGCAAGGCTTGTGGAGTACAGATGTGAGGTAGAGACGAGTACAGCATCCGGACGGTGAGGAGCACGGTACCGTATTTCCCTTTGTGATTTTCCGTTTTGTCTAGCGCAGGTACAGGTGCAAGGCTTGTGGAGTACAAATGTGAGGGAGAAACGAGTACATCATCCGCACAGTGAGGAGCACGGTACCGTGTTTCCCTTTGTGATTTTCCGTTTTTGTCTAACGCAGGTACATGTGCAAGGATTGTGGAGTACGGAGGTGACGGAGAGACGAGTATAGTGTCCGCACCAAGGGGAGCAGGGTCCGTGTTTCTCTTTGTTTCTCTGCAACAGTTTCTGTTTTGTCTAGCGGAGGTACATGTACAAGGATTGTGGAGTACAGAGGTGACGTAGAGACGAGTATAGCGTCCGTACCTAGGGGAACACGCAACCGTGTTTTTTTTTGTTTCTCTGCAACAATTTCTGTTTTGTCTGGCGGAGGTACATGTGGAAGGATTGTGGAGTACAGATGTGACGGAGAGACGAGTACAGCGTTCGTACCAACCGTGTTTTTTTTGTTTCTCTGCAACAATTTATGTTTTGTCTGACGGAGTTACATGTGCAAGGAATGTGGAGTACAAAGGTGACGGAGATACGAGTACAGCGTCCGCACCAAGAGGAGCAAAAACTTGTGCTGCAATCTTTTGTTTTGATTTTTTTTTTCTGCGAGGTACAATGCAACCAACATGGTTCGAAAAGAGTACACTTGTTTCACATTGATAATCACTGGTTCAAATCAGGAAGTTATGCAATCATATGTTTGCGGAGTTTCAACTTTTCAGACGTTTACAAAAGTACAGACACTAAAAAAGTTGTAGGTAGTTCAAAGCAATGTCTTAGTACAGATGTTTATCACACTTCAGTTGTAGAAGTAAAAGTTTTCTGATGCTTCCTTTGAGCCATCATCTTGCACCTGTAAATCAAATATATAACATAAAAAGTTTATTATGAAAAAATTATTTATTTTGTAAATTCACCACAGCAACTTAATAGTATTACTTTATTTTGTATTCAATGAACAAGTTAGTATTATCTTCATTTTTTGATTGTACCTGGATCCTTTCTTTTGTAGAAGCAGGTTACTTCGCAACCTGTTACGATATGTTAACAAGTTAGAAAAACAATTTAAACGGTTGCTGTATTTGTAATTGAGGTTAACTCATATGTAGTTGAGGTTAACTCACATTTTTTCCACTTCTTTTTTTTTCTGCAGTGCCTTCTTGAGTTGGAGATGCAGCTTCTTTGTCAACCTGGTTTTTTGTATTTAAACTTTATTAGTCTTATATTGTTGTATTTGGAACTTTAAAATTATGATTTGTAAGTAGTTAGATTAGTTAAATTTGAACAAACACAATAAAAAATTGCCAGTGTGATTATGTCTTTTGTCGTACCTCATTATTTGCTACACTTTCATCTTGCTGAATTTGCTTGCAACGTTCATCCTGTGCTTTCTTGAACAATGCGAAAGTTTGTCTGAGATGAAATGTTGTCTTCTGTAAACTTTCTATAACTTTAGCTTCGTTGTCAGAAATTTCTTTGACAGTAGTTGCTTGGTTTTCAAAGAATTGTTCCATTTTTGAGGCGGTCAAATGTAGTTGGTACTTTGTGTGATAGTTCGTATGCGCTAGTCAGCAAGTTGTCAATCTGTTCCAATGTATCTTCTGATACACTGGTGTTTTCTTCTTCAACGGAACCACCAGCTGGAATGCTTGATCCTCTGAAAGTACGCTTTGCCGGCATCATTTGGTCTTCATGATGCGGATACATTCTTTTCAGTGGATTCCTTTTCTGGTAGTAAACTATGTCATTTGGTGCTTTCCACTGTTAGGATGAGAAAATGAAAACATTGTATTAACTTATGCAGTACGAGATATAATTAACAAAAAAGATAAAGGGTCATTGAATTTTTCTTACAGGTAAGTTTCCAAATATCCAGGTATTGGGGTCTTCCCCGCCTTTTTTAGCACAGTCTGCTGCAGCGATGCTCTTTAGTTTTTCATAATCCATGAAGTGTGTACGAGGTGTTCTTGTGTCCAGGTCTGAAAGGCCTTGTTTCATACAACAGTCAAGATATAACAGAACGGGTGCTATGATGCAGCCGGGCAGGGCAGTCCATTTTGATTTAGATTTTCTGTACTGGATGACTGCTCTCTTGAGCTCATCTACAAGCAACTGACACAAATCCATGTCCTTCAACTTTGATATGTCCAGATTTTTTACCATTGCTGCCTCCCTTGACACACGGACAGCTGTTCCAGGGCATATGAATTTCATGTACATTATCAACACAAATACTTTCAGAGCCAAATCGTCGTTTGCTTCGTCTTTAACCAACAGCCTTAGGAGCTTGCGAAGGTCATCAGTATTCATATCCTCATTTTTTCTAAATCCAAGCTCAATCTTCAACTCATGCAATGTTTTGTCGTTGCCACTTTCTGATGGTCTAGGAGTTGTGTTTGAACCGTCTGGCAGTCCAAAAAGCAGATGGATAGCATAAGAAGTAATCTCAATTACTTTGTTTGCTACTCCTAGATTCAGAGTCATGGTTGTTGGATCTATTCTATTCATAAGGAAGCAGGCAAGTCGGATATTAATGTTTTGCCTGATCTTGCTATCAAGCAAGGGACCCAAACCTGCATCCCGAAGCCTTTTTATATGCTGTTCCTCCAATATTTCAACACAGGTGAATAGCTGTCTAAGTGAGCATCTTACTGTCTTGTTGATCGTTCTGGCTATAAAATTTATTTTTGCCTTTTTTGCAATCCTTCTTGCCTTTTCCTGTTTATTGCCTTTATTTTTTTTATCTTCTGAATTTTCAGATACGTTCTGCATGATTAAAATCAATTGTGTTAGACAAAAATGTTTAACAATATAATAAATGCATTTATTTTGCATCTAAGGTACTAAGAAAATACTCATATTTACCTCGTTGTATTCATCGTTTTCTTCATCGTTGGTGTTGTTCTCTTCGTTGTCGTCATGCTCAGCGTGATGTTTGCTATTGCGATACGATTTTCTCATTGCGGCGGCGTTTTCTGATTTCTTTCCTTCTTTGGCAGATTTTGTAGGCTGTGTTTTTTCTTCTTCATTGATATTTGGAGCACTTTGGCTAGAGCTGGTGACTACTGTCTCTTTTGTAGATGACAATCGTTTGCTTCTCCTTGGACTTTTAGAACCAATATCGGCAGTTTTCTTTATCATGTTTTCAGACTCTTTTTCCATTCTTGCTGCCTCTTTCTCTAATGATATATTCTTGTGCTTTCTTCCTGCAAGGCTATTCAAAATGTTTCTGCGAGGAGGAGGTCTGACTGCTGTCGCAATATTTTTAGAGGAATCTGCACTCGTTCTTGCTTCACAATTTTTCCTTTCAGACTGTATATTTGCATTGAATGCATTTATGTTGTCTTGTTCTTCTGGGAACACAACAGCCAGTGGCTTCAAGTTTAGTGGGGCAATTGGAGCTTCCTCATGATTTATAGTGGCTGCAATAATATCGCAGAAATCATCTATCCAAAGGTTAATACATGGAAATCATATTTAAAATTTAATATAATTGTTTGAAGCTATTATAGTTTTATATAGACGCATTTTAGTTGTAGAGACGTTTTAGTTAATCTTAAACTCATTGTCACGGATGGTGAGTACCAGAATTTTTTTATATTAGAAACTTTGATTTTTTTTGTTTTAATATGCTTTAAATATAAATCGGTTTGACTTCAAAGGAATCATAAAAGTAACACATTTTTGCATTGAGGGATAAGTTTGTACATTACCTTCATTCAAGTACGGTGATTCCTGCTGACTTGTCATACCGGAGATTTGCTATTCTTCCTGAAATTGAAATGCAAAAATCTGCATGGGAGGAAAGCAACTGTTTAAATTTATCATGGAAACTATTCTTAAATTAATTTTGTTAAGATGAGTGCCATAGCGCACTTTCACACATAAGGCTGTAATTATGTCTTAAATTGATAAGGCAATATGTGCAGGGGGTTAAAGTTATTATTTAAATTTTCCTTGGTTTCTACTCATGGTTACACACATAAGGCTGTAGTTTTGCCTTAGATTAATAAGGCTTGTACCTGCAGTTACACAGTGCATTTCAGAGCTAATACTGTTTACAACAGTCAGACTAATAAGCAAATAAATATTTAATAACGAAAGGTCTGCTTTAGACGCAGATGCCATTTACTTCCTAATTTCTATACCATTGGAGAAGAAACTAAAGGATGAGCCATCGGTGGAATTGATCCATACTGTGCCCGAACTCACAGATCTCTAAAGGCCCGCGCCGTCGCGGATTGAAGGGTTGCCGGCGGAGTGGGCGGAGTGAGTAGAGTAGCCACTGTAATCCCCGCAGCAACAACTCAGATCTCCACAGCTTCCTTCACCGCTGGTCGATGAGGAGGAGTGGAGTGTAGAGAGGATAGGTGTTTGGCGGCTCGCTATGGTTTGCCCTTACTTTTTGCTGGACCGGTGCTGGGGGAAGAAATGGGAGCTGGCCTTACGCCTATGTGTTCTAATTTGTATAAAAGGAATACAGGTGTGGAGACAACGAATTTAGGCATCATAGTGCAGTCTGTTGCTTAATGGGAAACTAACCTGGGATGGAGTAGCAGTGGAGACTATCTTGATTCTCCAACAAGTTCTTGTACGGGGTCGGCCTGTACCGCGTCCTTGCGCTGAGTTCTTCCGTGGGTGTTTGAGTAGATTAGAGTTGAGTATGTAGGTTTTTGCCCTAATACAGTTCTAATATAGATGTAGAAGACGTATTGGTTGATATTGTGGGACCCACCACGTCAGCGTTTTGCGGGATTTTTTGATATTCTGAACAATACCTCTTATACTTTAGCGATTTAATTCATTATTTTAATAATGGATATTATTACCAGGTTGTTTCTTTTGGTTTTGGTTGCAGCTGGGGAAATTACAGATGCGGCACGAAGATCAGATACTGTATCTTTTTGGTTTTAGATGATAGTTTTTGTTTTCTTTAATGTCTAATGTTGTTGATATTATGTAGTACGGTTGTGCTGTATGCGCGAGTACAGGCGCGGCACGAACACGGGTACAGACTGTTGGTAAGGGTTGAACCAAGGTTGCACATGTACCTCCGGTGGCATGTGGCAGGACGCGTGACACGTTGCTAGTATTTTCGCCGCGAATGCGGAACGGCAGTTGCTATGGTGCCGTTGGATTTGCCTCGAGAGAGGAATCGTCGAGTCTCATCCGTCCCTCCGAAAACTGTTCCGGACTGAAGACTGTGGGGAGCTCATTCATGTCCCATCCGTCGCCTCGGAATCTGTTTTCGCTCTCTATATAGATTGTGTGGAGCTCTCCATAACTTCCTGTGCTTCTCCGTTGCTCTAATCCACCAAAGTCTTGTCTTGTTAATCTTTTTCAAGTTGGTTCATCTACGGGTTCTGTGGTAAAACTGTCATCAGTACAGCTGTGCAACGGAAACGAGTAGAAATATCGTGACTGTTCGTTTTATTAAATAATTTCTCTTTCGTGTAGGTACAGGTGCTAAGAGGGCGGAGTACAGGAATGAAATTGACGGGAGTATACCTGATTTACGAAGAGCAGCAGCAGATTGTTTCTGTTTGTTTTTGCTCATGTTTCATTTTATATAAGGTATATATTCTTAATAGCCTGGAGTACTCTGTTGCAACTTAAAGGAGTACAGGTGCTGCATGGAGAGGAGTACGAGATTGTTTATGTTGGTATAGTTGGTTTCTTCGGTTCTATGGGATATGTATAGTTACTAATAGCGTAGAGTACAGTGTTGCAACTAAATCGACGATAGTTGTGTTATGTAGAGGAGAACCAGATTTTTTCCGTTGGTTTATTCTGTTCTATGTGATGGGTACAGTTGGTAATAGGTTAGAGTACAGCTGATCCCAATTTATAGTTATGGAGTATAGTCCAATCAGAATCACGAGTACTATTACATAGTATGTATAAGTACCGAACGATGTGGTGCATAGGTACATTTATGTTGTACAGCATGATGCATAAGTATGGTTGCATAGCATGCAATGAATGCGTAAGTGCGGTTACATATCATGAAATGGATGATTTTAATGCTCTGTATTAAACTTATTTTTGGAATTGATGGACGACCCCCTTGATACGTCTCCGACGTATCGATAATTTCTTATGATCCATGCCACATTATTGATGTTATCTACATGTTTTATGCACACTTTATGTCATATTCGTGCATTTTCTGGAACTAACCTATTAACAAGATGCCGAAGTGCCAGTTGCTGTTTTCTGCTGTTTTTGGTTTCAGAAATCCTAGTAAGGAAATATTCTCAGAATTGGACGAAATCAAAGCCCAGGGGCCTATTTTTCCACGAAGCTTCCAGAAGTCCGAAGATGAAACGAAGAGGGGCCACGAGGCAGCCAGAGCATAGGGCGGCGCGGCCCCTGCCCTGGCCGCGCGGCCCTATGGTCTGGGCCCCTCGCGCCGCCTCTTGACCTACCCTTCCGCCTACTTAAAGCCTCCGTGACTGTAATATCCCAGGTAATGGGGTTACAAAAATAGAGGAAACAGATGTGTGCATTGCATTCATGCATAGAAAATCTGGGGAATTTTCGCGCTTTAAAGTAAAACGATCCAAGAATCGAAGTTTCACTTGACCTTGGTGGAATTGAAGTAGCTCATCAAGTCAAGTGCTATAAACCTCAATGTGACTTTGTCAAAACCTTGTTCTTGGTAGAGATGATTTGATCTAAGGGGTTAGATCAAATGGAACTAATAATCAACACAACGACACTTTACTCAATGATCAACTACTTGATCAAACAACAGATCATAATATGGTAACCATTGCCATAACCTAAGAACATTTATTCAATTGCAAATCAAGTAACAATAAAATGGAGAAACCATTCTTCACTTATCTTTTCCATGTCTTAAAACTAATCCATGATCCTACCATGAAACCTCATGGTATTCATTCCACTCCAATATTGGAATTATCACAAGGAGATCCAACTAAGGAATATAATTCTTCTCCATCTCAAATTATTATACATCAAGCCCAGAGAGGTGAGAGTTCTATATTAATTATTAGAAAAGCAATAACAAACCTGGAGCTAAACCTTGGATATACCTCAAAGTATTCAAATCATCATCTTTGAGAGGAACACTAGGATATTATTCAAGATAATTCCTAGAGAGATAAACCCTTTATATTTAACATAGACATTGATGATCACATCAATCTCTATAGAGCCTAATCTCAGGTTAGTATTAAAGTCCTTCCCAAATGAGTGAGACCATTCATACTAATCCAAGCTTTACCTATTCAAGAATAAAGGACAACCTTTGAACTAAAGTATTAGGAGATTAACCATTTCATCTTGGAGTGGTGAGACAACCTATCATCACATGGAATAATACCATATCCATGAACTGATAAAGTAATGAGGAGACTAATTAAACCCAGATAGCCAAGTGGAGTTTTAGACTAAATACCTATTGAGATATTGTGAGTACACCATAAACCCTAGAATAACCATCCCTTTATAAGAGAGCTCAAGCTTTGGTGTTATACTCAAGATAGAGGAGGCAACACCTGAATTGAAGGGAGAGAACTATTCTTTAACCAAATGATCATATCATCATTGTTTAAGAAGAACCCTAACAGAATATCTCAGGTATTCTCCTGGAATATAAATTATTGAAGCAACCATAATAGTCCCATCCAAGAAAGTAAAAGAGAAGTGTTATATTTAGTTGATCAAGATAATGCTTGAACATAGAAGTGAGAAACTCATTTCATGAGAGATACCTTAGGAAGCCAAACCTTGATCATTACAAATTGAGAGATGATCATAAAACCTAAGAACTTGAGATAGAGATATTAAGAGCAGTTGATCATGCCTAATCCATGATCATGTTCTTGAGGTATGTGAGGATAAGTTAAACCCTATTAGGATAAGTAGATATTATTCACCACATGGAATCATAGGGAGATTACTAGTAATCAACCCTAGGCTTATATCCCAACCTTAACTGGTGAACCACTTGGTGATCATAAGTAGAATCCTACCACATCTCTAATTCATAAATTAAAGAACCTAAGCAAACCTTAGAGTTAAACACTATACTTTATTTGGTGAGAAACCATACCCCATATGACCAAAGTTAACTATAAAAAGAACTATAACGAATGTAGTTACTTGAATGGTAGAATTGAGAATACTAATTAATTGGTAGAAGATAAAACCAATTCCCAAATCCTTAGTAATTAAAGGAGTACATGAACTATCAAGCAAGTAACCATTTTATCATGTATAGAGAAGAGTAAACCCTAACAAATGCAATATGATGTCATCCCAATTCTATAAACTAGAATTATATCTCAAACCCAGTCTATGTATCACTATGGTGATCATAATATAAAATCAAGCCCTAATTGAGATTCAAACCAATTGCCATTAGGTGAATATGATGAGAACCCTATAAATGTTCACTAATTAAAGCTCATGCTTCATTATGGAACTTAATAATAATCTAGTGCTACCTTTGAAATTATGGATATAATAAAACCTACAAAACCCTAATAAAATGTTGCTCACATGAAATTATGTGCAAGTGACAAATTCCTCAAATAGAGACTAAGCACTAATAACAATTTATGAAATACTCTGAGTTCAAGGTATTATCTTTAATCATTCCAAAGGATTTGATTCATGAGAAAAAGGAAAGTAAAATGAGAATATAAACTCATGTCTAATTACTATTTTAAATAATGCTCACATATATTAAATATTCATTCCAGAATAATTTAGAAATAGAATGATCCTTTATTTAGTCCTAGTGAAATTCAGATCATCAAATACCTACAAAAGAGAAAAGCATTCAAATTTGATTTATAAAATAGAATTGAAAATAGAAAAATGAAAACAGAAAAAAAAGGGGAGAAAAACCTTACCAGCTTACCTGGCCACGCAGAAGCCCAACAACAGCCCGTGGGGCAGCCCAAGCACCAGCCCACAGGCCGACCCCATTGAGCCCAACACCGAATCGGTACCCACGTTAAGAAGACAAACGTCTTCTTCCTCTTCTCCGAGCTCGACACCACGGCGAAGTCGGTCGCCACGTCCTCGTCATCGATAAGATCGACCCGGACGCCAGCAACCATCCCAGAGCCGAGGTAAATACCATTGGCATCCGATGCCAGTCGGTGCGCCAAGATCCCCGCCCAAATACCATGCCAGCATCGTCGTGCAGCCCCAACCGGCCACCGCAGTCGTGCCGCCCTTGTGGACCATCTCATGGCCTATAAAGCCACCAGGAGGACCGCCGTGAAGCCCTTGTTCGTCTCCGCCATTCCAAACCCTCTCAATCTCTACGTATCTCTCGCCATCTTCAATCACTGGCCGCCGGTGCCAAGCTTGAACACACCGGAGGAAGGCACTCCAGGGACTCAGAGGTAGTCCATGAGAAGCGCAGGAGTGTGAGGATCGTTTAGGCAGAAGGAATCGAGAAATGGCGTGCTCAATCGGGCAAATTCGACCGTTCCCTTTCGCTCGGGTTCGCCGGAATTCGCGACGCCGTGCTCAACCCCGACCATCCCCGTCTTCCTCGAGCAGTCTATCAGCTTTGAGGTGAGCCTGCGCGTCTTTCGCATCATTTATTACGTAAAATAGTGGTCCCTAGCCCGTGATTGGGTTTCGCCGGAATTGCACCGCCGCGGACATGATGGTCGGCGTTGCTCCGGTGATCTTTGGGAAGCGACGTTACCACCATCTTCCTCAGGGCGTGGAGGAGATTCGAAAACAATTAGTGGCTCATCCTGGGGGGCAGTAAAACGGCGGCGCCACCGTGCACAGGCTCGCCGGCGTTGAGCCGCCGACGTTGCCTACGTGGCGGTGGGGCCCGAAGATTGGTTTGACCTGGTCAACTGCCAACGAGGCAGCTGACCTGGACCAGACCCCACCTGTCTGCGTCTAAGGGTAGGTTTAGGGCGGTAGATTTAGTATTTCCATTTATTTCAAATTACAGAAAATACCTGAAACTTTGAAAAAATATATATAATTCATATTAACTCAGAAAAATACAAATGAGCTATCAAAATTCTTAGAAAATAAAAGCCTATCCAATAAAAATATAATATGAAATTTTTATTTTTAAAAATTCAACTATTTAATAATGATTAATTAAGCCTTTAATTATAATTCCAAATTTAATTAAAATTCAATAATTAAGAAAAACCTCTAAACTTAATAAAAACCAGTAAACAAATCAGGAAAATATTAAAACAAATTTTTTCTTTGCTTATAATTTATTAAATCCTTAATAAGAGGATTTAAACCCTGATTAATAATTACCTTCATTATTAATTCATTAAAAATAATAAAAAGCCAAATTGAATATTATTTTATTTTGAAGTTATTAATAACTTCAACTTTATTATTAAAGTTATTCACTTATGAACTAAATAGTAATTATACAACACTAATTCCATATGGTAGAAAACTAGGAACTCATCATTTCATGTGAAACCTAAAACCCTAAATCAATTAGGAACCCTAGTTCCATTATTACATGTGAACTCTAAATTGCTTCTAACCTAAACCCTAGGTTAGAACATGTGAT